>NC_089491.1:135096585-145096585 GCF_036850765.1 Saccopteryx bilineata | reverse complement strand
GAGTGACTGACCCAGTATCCAGTCAAAGGTTTATTCTATTCTAGGGTACAGTAATGTGCAAAATAAAATGCAAATGAAGTTTCCCTTAAATTAGACTTAAGATATATATTAGTCTAGTGAAATGTAGGCAGATGATCTGCCCATCTGGGGCCATGCCCTCTACTGAGCTACTTGTAGCGCCTGAGGCAGAGGCTCCACAGAAGCCATTCTCAGCCCTGGGGGCTGATGCACTGGAACTGAATCAGTCAATTAAGCCATGGCTGCAGGAGGGGAGAAGAGAAACAGAGAGAAGGGGGGGAGGAGAATATATAGGTATATATATTTATATATACCTATTTTCGGAGTTGTGTACAAAGGAAACTGTTATATTAAGGAGCAATAAAACGAGAGGCCCTGACTAAAGAATACCTATAGGCGAATGAACAATTAATGTCATTGTTATGCATCCCTGGTCTCATTAAAAACTATAATCGTGAAACTGTGTTTTCATATCAATTTTGGCTGAAATAAGTGGCTTTTATTCTGCGTGAATTGATTTTCAGACAGCTTATCAAATTCAATTGCATTTTCACACATCCAGGTTTCTGCGCCTTCTGTCTAAACCATCCAATTATCTAATCGGCAGAAAGTATCTACAAGTGCCTCTTTCTGTTCTGATTTTGTTAGGGTTGCAGTTTCAGAATAATTGTTTTCTGATTAAGATCATACCTCTCTGTTTAAATGATTAGCACTTCTATGCTAAGCATATTATGTAAGCACCTCAGAGAATGAGAGGAAACAAATCTAATCAACAGGCTTTTTATAAGTAGCATGGAGAGAGAGAAATAAAAATAGACAAATACATTAGAGTTAAGAACCTTTCCTTATATTCTACAACAGACTTTTTTCCTCTAAAACAAACCAAAGCAAGAACATCTGAAGTTATTTTTTAAGAACATTCCTAAGGATCCGGTTGGCTTCTGAATATTAAAATCCCAATCTATAATCTAGGGAACTTTCCATACACTATGATGTTCATCACCTCACAGAATAAATGAATGCTAATGATTATTTCAATAAAGTGACTAATTTATAGAGTACCCTGGTGTGACAAGTCTGGCAGCTGAGACTACTAACAACAATGTAACTTACCTCCAACTGTATTTAAATTGATCCTTGAACAACACAGAGGTTAGGGGCACTGACCCCCTCCCTGCACAGTCAAAAATCCACGTACAACTTTTGTCTTCCCAAAAATTTAATTACTGATATCCTACTGTTGACTGGAAGCCTAATAGATTACAAAGACAGTTGATTAATGAAGATTTTGTGTTATATGTATTATACTGCATTCTTACAATAAAGCACACTAAAGGGAAAAAGACATTATTAGAAAAACCATAAGGAAGAGAAAATATATTTAAATAATTTATTGAAAAAAATCCTGTGTGTAAGTGGACCCACACAGTTCAATCTGTGTTGTTCAAGGATTAACTGTGTTTGCTAAAGAAATAAATTATTGGATTTTGATGTTTTTAATTTGAAAATTATTTGTATTCCCTGGCATTATGTAGACATAATTTATAAAACTAACAATGTTTTAGAGATTATAGCTGAGTAACAGTTTGGCACAGAGAAAAGAGCTATAAATAATTAGCAGATATAGATTTCAAAGTTTGAGAATGAAATGAGTTCACTATTTGTGATTTTAGTTTCTTTTGAAAAAAGTATTAGAAATCTTAGAAATGGCTTAAGAAATTCTAGAACTTTAAATCTCTGTAAAATCCATATATATTGGCCTTAACCAGTTGGCTCAGTGGTAGAGCGTTGGCCCAGTGTGTGGAAGTCCCGGGGTTGATTCATGGTCAGGACACACAGGAGAAGTGACCACCTGCTTCTCTACCTCTCCCTCCCTTTTCTTTCTCTCTCTCTCTTCCCCTCTGGTGGCTATGGCTTGGTTGGAGTAAGTTGGCCCAGGACTCTGAGGATGGCTCCATGGTCTCACCTAAAAATAGTTCAGTTGCTGAGCAATGTAGCAACGGCCCAAGATGGGCAGAGCATCACCCCATAGGGGCTTGCTGGGTGGATCCCAGTTGGGGCACATGTGAGTGTCTGTCTCTCTGCCTCCCTGCTTCTCACTTAAGAAAAATAAATAAATCCATATAAACCAATCACTACCAGAAATTACAGAAAGAACATCATAAGTCAGAGCTAACTTCCTGAGTGCAGTACAAGTCCACATTTATAATTGTCTTCTAGAATTTCCAAGAATACCCTCAAAAGAAAAAGCAGCTATAAATGACATTTTTATACTATGGATCCATTTTTCAACAACTATACACAAATTAAGCAATTTAAAACATCTTTTATACTTTTACATTTAAAAAATATACACTAATTGCTGAAAATAAGCAGTAGATGCAAAATATGATGTTTTTATTGAATTTTTAAGAATGTTGTAAGGTATATTTTCACACTTCCATTACAAAATCTACCAATAATAGTTTCCTGAATGCATTCAATAGAAAACTTGATATTAATATTATGCTTGTTGATAAAGTGATGTCTAATTTTAGGATGTCTTCATCTGTATACAAATGACCTCTTAGAAACCTAAAGAAGTAACTTGATTTTTTTTTTAGCTCACTTTCATTCAAAATAAATCACTTTTGGGCCTGACCAGGCGATGGCGCAGTGGATAGAGTGTCGGACTGGGATGCGGATGACCCAGGTTCGAGACCCAAGGTCGCCAGCTTGAGCAAGGGCTCATCTGGTTTGAGCAAGAGTTCACCAGCTTGAGCCCAACATCACTGGCTCAAGCAAGGGGTTACTTGGTCTGCTGAAGGCCCGCAGTCAAGGCACATAAAAATAAAAAATAAAAAATAAAAAAAAAAACAAAATAAATCACTTTTTATGGTTCATTGACTTAGCTACATATTTGTGTCCCAGGAGCTCTTTATAAAACAAGGATTTTAAAAAACTATCCTTATCTAAATCTTAGGGCAGACATATTACTTTCTGATTTGGCAAAAGGAGAGGAAGCACACATACACAGCCATGCACAAATACACATACCTAGAGAAATTCACTAGGTTCACGCACCTTCTTAACCTCAAGAAACTTAACCCGCACACAAACTCCTAAAGTAAGAAAAAATAAAGGTGAAGATTTCAATTCCTTGTACAGATAAACTGTCTGAAAAATCTTTTTTAAACATTAATACCCACAAAGAACAAGAAAAAAATATTTATAAACATTAACCAGCTTCACTTTCTTCCCTTCATATGGCCTCCAGAAGATGAACAATAAGCATCTTACTACTGAATTAAAATGTATTAATAAAAAGGACCAGAGAGCATATTTCCTGCAGGTCTGAGGCTCAGGCTTTTATTAAACAAAAAATTTTATATATTCTTCTTAGTTGTTTATATTACAAAGCCATCTCCATAGTAAGAATTAATCTCAATATGGTAAAAGCTGATAAGCAAACACATTAGGCTATGATTATTCTAAAAGGTAAAGGTTTGTCAGCTGCTACTGTTTAAGTGACAAAGATTAGAAGCTAACTCCCTAAAGAGATGCAAACAAATATTACTGACGTGCTGTACAAATCTTTTAGAAAGACATAATAATACTACATAGATTGGGATGGAGACTTTGTTAGCTAAGAAGCTTCACATGGTAAGACATCAGGAATATTAAACTTCAGGAAACACACTCTCAAAGCAGAAAACTCTCTTCAAGTTATCCCTGAAATTGATTTTAAATTTTCTCTATGATCAAATGTCAAGTCTTTAGAATAAAGCTTACATTTAAAGAGCTCTGTTTTAGCAGGTTAGTCATTCCTAGTACCTTGTGAACCCTTGGATTTCACCATTGGATCCTAGAGAAAACAGTTGGGAGAGAGGAAATAGTGGACAACAGATTAATGTGCGTAAAGCTTGTAACTGGTAAAAGACAGAACATTCAGAACTAAGAATGAACCTAGCTTTTCATTTTGTTTATGTTTTTCTTTGCTGTGTAAAAATTCTTTAGTTTGATGTAGTCCCATTTGCTTATTTTTTCTTTTGTTTCCCTTACTTGAGGAGATATATTTGAAAAAATACTGTTACAAGTAATGTCCGAGATTTTACTGCCTATATTTTCTTCTAGGACTTTCATGGTTTCAAGTCTTATATAATATTTAAGTCTTTAACCCATTTTGAGTTTATTCTTGTACATGGTAGAAGAAGGTGGTCTGGTTTCATTTTTTTTGCATGTATCAGTCTAATTTTCCCAAAGCCGTTTATTGAAGAGACTCTCTTTACCCCATTTTATGTTTTTGCCTCCTTTGTCAAATATTAATTGACCATAAAGATGTGGGCTTTTTACTCCATTCTATTGATCTATATGGCTGTTTTTATGCCAGTACTGATGGGAAAATATATTTGTCAATACATCTGATAAGAGGTTAATTTCCAAATTTTAAAAAGTACTCAAACACGCACCACTAAAAACAAATAATCCAATTAAAAATGTGCAAAAGACCAAAATAGACACTTCTCTAAAGAGGATATACAGATAGGCAATAGACATATAAAAAATGTTTAACATCACTAATCATCAGAGAAATGCAAATTAAAACTACAATGAGAAATCACTTGACACCTGTCAGAATGACCATTATCAATAAATCAACAAATAGCAAGTGCTGGTGAGGATGTGGAGAAAAGGGAACCCTTCTGCGCTGTTGGTGGGAATGCAGATTGGTGCAGCCACTGTAGAAAGCAGTATGAAATTTCCTCAAAAAATTTAAAATGAAACTACCTTATGACCCAGAGATTCTACACCTGGGAATATATCCAAAGAAACCTGAAACACTGATTCTAAAGAATATATGCATCCCTATGATCATTTCAACACTATTTACAATAGCCAAGATTTCAAAGCAGGTCAAGTGCCCACCAATAGATGAGTGGGTAAAGAGAAAGTGTGGTACATTCACACAATGGACTACTACTACATGGTGAAAAAAGAGCTCTTACCTTCTGTGACAGCATGTATGGATCTAGAGGTTACTACCCTGAGTGAAATAAGGCAGTCAAAACAAAAACATATGCTGTATGTAGGACGGTTAAAAGAGGGTAAAGGAGTATAGACTTTGAGAGGTGAATGCACAATACAATAAACAGATGGTGTATTACCAAATTGTACACTTGAAAAGTATACATTTTATTAACTAATGTAACCCCAATAAATTGAATAAAAATATTTAAATAAAAAGAATAAACCTATTTGTAACTTGTTCCACTAAATATTTTGGAATCATTTAATGATAAAATTATTGCAAACTGTAAATGCTATATTAAAGACATACTAATCACTGTATTTCCTTAATTTTTGGTAAGTAGTACATGTGGTTAATATAACTAACTTGAACTTTGCTTTCTGACTGAAAGAGTTGTTGGAACCCTCAATTCCACAGGTCTCCACTATATGTCAGTTCATGGTTATTAATCCTCTAAATAAACCAACTTATATTTTTCTCCTCGGGCATAAACAAAATGATTGTAATAAAAATTTAACCTTGTCAAATTTAAGTTGTTATTCATGGCATCCTTTAATTGCACCAATATATTTACTACATACAGCTTTTAGCATAGCGTTCACACACAATAGGAGGCTATAAATGCTAGAGTTGTTATTAGCCTTTAAAATCATCATTGTTCTCATTAGGATGAAAGTAAACTACCATTTGATATGTAATTTATATTATACATTGAGATTCATTTTATGAGTTCTTTCTGTATCACACACTTATGTACACATTATAGCTCGATAATTTATTTAATAACGTGTGGTTTCACATCATAAAATATATATTTAGTTATTTAAACTATGGATAGAGTATTTAGGATTTCTTTTTATGTCTATAATAAAATACACTTTTCAATTGTTTACTTACACAACCGTTTTCAGCCAAGCCATCCTGTCAGCTCTAAGACACTATCTCACCATGTGTCTGCCTGGGAATCCACTTTTATCTTAGGGCTGCCTCAATGACCTAATTCTGAACCAGTAGGACCTGACATTACTAGAGTTCTAATGTGAGCCAAAGAAAAATTATGCTGCTCTAAGAGAGATGTGTATTGTAACATTCTGGCTTTAAAAAGAAATCTCCTTTAATTGAAAGCTCAGGCAAGAAAAAAAAGTTTTTCTTTGATCATTCTTATCTGTTGGAAAGAATTATGCTTCTCAAAACATGACACCCACACATTCAGTAAGGTGAAAGGGTTTGTAACACAGTGTATCTAGGCCAAAAGTATTTGTTTAGGGAACATATTAATCTTTTTGACAGTGTAACAAAGAATGGGGAAAGATATATACTGCAGAAGACTGGCCCTATAAAATCAGTAACATTAACAATTGTATGCCAAGATGATCAAGTGTGCTAATGTCAAAAGAAACATAAAATTATTTCTTCATCTAGAAAAAACTAGGTAAGGCAGGAAGGGTATAATCACTTTGTGATAGCTATATGTTTATAAGAAACAGGAAAGCTTTTTTTCCCATATATTTAGTATATATTTATTGCACAACTCAACATGTGAGGCATAAAGTTTTTAACTTTATATATATATATATATTTTTTTAAATTCTTACTTTTTTTTATTAATTTTTAGAGAGGAGAGAGAGAGAGAGAGAAGGGGGAGGGAGGAGCAGGAAGCATCAACTCCCATATGTGCCTTGACCAGGCAAGCCCAGGGTTTTGAACCGGCGACCTCAGCATTCCAGGTTGACGCTTTATCCACTGCGCCACCACAGGTCAGGCTAACTTTATATTTTAATTACAGTTGATATTCAATATAATTTTATATTGGAAGCATTGTTCTAAGAACAATGCTAGCTTTGCTTTATCCTTACGATCTTGTATGTATGAATTCATTCATCAAACAGCTGAGTGCCACTGTGTGCCGGGGGTGAAGGTGCAGATAAGGTAGGATTTCTGTGTTCAGCATGGTGTGAACAGGTACCTCACAAAAAGGATAGTAAAATGGTCAATAAACACATAAACTTGTTTAACTTCAATAGACATCAAGGAATTGTATGCATACCACTTTGCCAGATGACTTAAATTTTAAAAAGAAACAATACCACATCTTTGCAAGTGTGTAGAGTAATTGACACTGACACTGCTGGTAAGAATGTCAATTGCTACAACTATTTAACACATCTGTTTGGCAGTAACCACTAGAGCTGAACATGTATCTATCCTATGATTCTGCAGCATACAAATGTACCTCTATGGGTGTGTGCGCGTGCGCATGTGTGTGTGTGTGTGTGTGTGTGTGTGTGTGTGTGTGAAATGCATGCATATATTCATCAAAAGATGCAGACAAGAATGTTCAGAGCACTGTTATTGCAGAATCTAGAATTAGCAATACTATTAATAGTAAAATTGATAACTAAAATGGTATACATAGTAATACAGTCCCATAGCTATAAGAAAAAACAAGCTATAGTCAGATGCAACATTAGTGAATTTCACCAACATAATGTTAAATAAAAGAAGCCATATTCTAAAGCATACCTGTTGTGTGATTCTATTTATACAAAACTTAAAAATAGGCAAAACTTGAAGTTAATGATGGAACAGAAGAGACTCCTGAGGTGTTTGTAATGATCTATTTCTTGACCTGAAGGCTGACTACATGGGTGACTTCACTTAAAGATTATTCATTCCATTAGACACTTATGATTTGTGACTCTTCTGTAAAAACTTACTTAAATGTGAGCACCAAGCATCACTCTTCATTTAAGATGAGCATATTGTAGGAAAGTGAAGACAAGGGGACATATTCAAGATAAGTGTGATGAATAATGACAACCTAAGGTTGTCATTACCTTCTGGCAATATTCTATTGTATCTGCCGCAGGCCCTTATTACTGCATCTATGGACAACTCTGGTACTCACCCACTAGTCTCCCTATCTCAAGTACTTTCACTTTTCAAACTATTTATACACCTCAGAGAAGTCAATTTTTGATTAACCTTTTAATCATTGCATTGCCTATGTCATTCCCCTGCTCAAAAATGATCACTGGCTCCTCATTGCTTAGACTATAAAAACCTAACTCCTTTGCCAAGCATAAAATACCTTTCATGTATTTCATTAAAATCTGACTTAAACTGCTCATGCATTATCTACCCCGAATCTCCTATATATAACTCTTAATAGGTAGCATTAGGTGATGGTTAACGGCATAGACCCAAGAACTCTTACGCAACATCATTATTCATCAGGGAAATGAACATCAAATCCACGATGAAATATCATCTCACACCTGTTAGAATGACTATCTCCAAAAGGGTAAGTGATAACAAATGCTGGTGAGGATGTGGAGAAAAGGGAACCTTTGTGTACTATTGGTGGGATGGTAAATTGGTGCAGCCACTATGGAAAATGTGGAAGTTCCTCAAAAATTCAAAATGGAACTGCCATATATATGAGCCAGCAATTTTACTTCTGGAATATTTATACAAAGGAAAAGAAAACAGGATATCAAAGAGATATCTGTACTCCCACATTCATTGCAGCACTATTCCCAATAGCCAACATACAGAAACAATCTAAGAGTCCATCAGTGAATGACTGAACAAAGAAAATGGATACATATATACAATGAAATATGATTTGGTCACGAAAAAGAAAAATCCTGCCATTGAGACAACATGGATGAACCTTGAGAGCAGTATGCTAAATGAAACAAGCCAGACAAAGACAAGTACTGTGTGGTGTAACTGATATAAGAAACAAACAAACAAACAAAAAAAGACAAACTCATAGAAACAGAGAGTAGCAGATGGATTGTTTTATATGACTAACATGTTTAATAACTAATGATTTCCTTTCTAAATATAATTTTATAAGGTATATTTATTGTTTACTTCAATGTGATACATTACATGGGCAAAATATCAAATTACCTAACTTTATATAACAATACCTTAAAATTTATTTTAATATTATGTATTTTTTCCAGCTATTCAGAGTTAAATTTTATTCTAATCTATATTATAAAAAAACAACTATTTCCTCATAAAGTGAATAGCACAATTGCTCACCTAATCTTCTGATTTGAAGATTTATTCCTATGCCTTTACAGCAATGTAAAATTGTTTAAAATATTTTAAACCAGTTAACGAATAATGTTTATTCTTTGGGGCATTTTCTATTTGAAGGTAATGAATCACCCATGATGCTGATTATAAAAAGAGTGATAATAAGCTTCTTTTAAAAACTATATTAACTGCTAAAAAGAAAGAAAGGTGAAAAGTAGTGTCCATCAAGGCAGCGGACTGGGATGTGGCCACAGTGATTCACAGGGCTGAGAGGACCAGGCACCAAACCTGCCACATTCCAGCTGCCCTCTTCTTTGTCATGCTCGCATAAGGGAGTGGAAAGAACAACATTTTAGAAAAGAATGGAGAAATTTCTACTCCTGTCTGTAGAAACACACTATACCCTACTAGAACTATAATAGCATGCATTCTACAAAAGGACAATCTTCTTAAACTTGCTTTAAAGAGTTCCAAGCAACAAGCTTAGGGAGTTTTTTCCTTAAGCTTCCTCAGAAAGCTTCACAGCTGGGGCTACTGTTAATTATTCCAAGCAGTTCTCATCATGAGAATTTCAAAGCATGTCCCTGGCCACTCCTCTAAGAAGCATCTAACTCTCTTTTCACCAAACCATTTACAAAACTTGGAACCATTGAAAACATCTTTCATCTTTTCTATTCTTCTGTGGTTAATCATGGTTTTGTTCACTTCCATGTTCGGTCGAGTGCCATTTTCTACAAATCTGCTTTGCAGGCAAGCATGTAAATTCAGTCAACTTTACTAATGTTCAAGTTCAATAACAAAATACATGCGTCAGGATGAAGGCAAACACACATGTCTTCAGATCCAATTCAAGAATTTACATAAACAAAATTTAAAACATTGTATTGTAGACTTTTTGGTTCTATCTTATTTACAGGCTAGAAGAAACAGTGTAGACAAATGCATTTGTTTCAACCTATTATCATTAGATCCCAGAGATTTTGAAACTTAAACAATAAGTCTTTCCTTATGATAAAGATTCAAAAAGAACAAATAGGATGTAACAGGGATAGCCTTCAAGGACAGCCCACCTGGTACCTGAAAAATCTTTCTATATATACCACAGTGCCTAAAAATTTGAGCTCAAGGTCTATGCATTCACTTATTCCATCAAAGAAAATTAACTGAACACCTGCAGTTTGCCAGACACAATGCTAAAAGCAGGAAGGGTGCTGCAGCTATTCAATAAAATTCTAAACCACTTTTAAGAAACCTATACATTTGTGAGGAAAGAGGGACATCAAAGAACAAAGACAAAACATAGCATGTGAAAAGTGCAGTGAAAGTGAGAGGTATAAAAATCACTGACAACAGAGATAAGAGAATAATTTCCCTCCGTGGGTCTGTAGGGCTTCTGGGAGTGGAGGATTTTTGAGAATAGTCAGAAACTTGCCAGTTTGACAACAGATGTGGAGTGAGGAGTGGAGTGAGAACACCAGGTAAAAAGAAAACAAGAAGTAAAGGCAGAGGGGCATGAAGATAAGAAAGGGGGGGAGTTTCATGTAAAAGGGAAAATTGGGGGGGAAAATAAAAGTTTTGCAGGTTCCTTTTTGCTTCTTTAATCAATTTATATTTTATACTGTTGACAATGTAATGCTAATTAATGAAGAACCTTAAGTGAAGAAGGAAAAAAAAGCAAGTTGCTGAGGCAAGTTGCGATGCAAATGGTTGAGACTGGGTGAAGGCGGAGTTCACTGCAGAAGTCACTAGTCAAGGTGAAAATGATCAAAGCTGGACAATCACTAAGGCTTTATCTCCGGTAAAAGTTCAGACACCCAGAATGGGGCAAACTTATTCTTCAAATATCTATTTGTATGTGGCTTTAAAGACATTGTTTCCTAAAGATGAATGCTATAGAGAAATAAGAAAACAGAAAGAAGATGCCAGACAGCTATAATGACTACAGGAAAAGGGGGGACAGAAGACACTAAGACATGGCCAATTTTGAAATTTTCCGTGAAATCAACTCGAATGCATTCAAAAATAAATCTCAACAATGTTACAGGGAGATTCCACTTAAAGATAATAATGTTATAGGAAGATTGTGAAATCACCTCCCATAAACACACCAAATCTACACTTACAGATGAAACAATTTCCTGGGTGTGGGGAAGGGCGAGGAACCTAAAACTGGCAGAATGACCCTTTCACATTGAGCAAATGAAAGGGGAACCACATGGAAGCCTGGAGGAAAGGCAGAGGCACCCCAACTATTAACGTTGGGGGCTGCACCTGGCTTTCAAGAACAAAGTGGCCCGTGCTCAAAAGACCCATAGGGCATGGCAAACTGAGAAATGGACTTGAAGGGCTCAGGTGCAGACCCGCCCTCCCAGGTCCCAGCACAGAAGCAGCCCTGTGTAAAGTCCCCAGACTTCAGGTCAAAGAGATACGTTTGCTCATTTTAAAGTGTTGGTACAAGGGGCCCGGGCCTGCTAGGATACAGTCCAGGGATGGAGGCTAACAGTGCTGTCGGTCAAATAAGTTTGTAAATATGATATATATGTTTGCTTGCTTATAGTTTGCATTGGGTGTGGGGGACAGGCTGTAAGCTGGCAAAGTCATTATAGCCTAAGGCTTAGTTTTAAGACTAAGCCTCTCCTGCCCTTTCAATACTAGGATCTTTTCAAAACTAAGCTTCTCCCCACACCCTTGATTGTTGCATGATGTGGGGTGGTGCACTTTATGAGGAATCCCATTTATGCCTCAGATAAGTGACTTTGTATCAGAGACTTCCTTATTTGTATATTGGCTTAAAAGTTTTGATTTCTACAGTATAAAATGGGGCAGACCCGGGGTGCTCTCTCTCTCCCTCTATTCCTGAAATTAGCATTGCAGAGGAGAAGCAGCCAAGATGGTGGAGTGCTGAAGGAGAAGCCAGTTTGTGCAGAGTTTGTGCAGGAACAGATGTGAATAAGGCTGATGAGGTAGAAACCTTTCATTCTAGGAAACTTGAATAAGTCAGTCGCTTTGGGAGCCCTGAATGGAAAGGGAAGTGTTTTCCCACTGTGTGTATTCCTCTCCTGCTGGGTGCAAGCTAGGATTAAAGCTAATGGCCCACCAGTTCTTGGCTCTGTTGTTTCATTACCGTCTGTCCGAATCAAATGCAAACCTGCACGGGCCAGGCGGATGTGGTGGTGGCCGTGCCTACTGGCCTTACAGGTGCCGTCCTCTGGCTCTCTCTGCTGCTCTAAAGCAGGCAGGCACCACTGTTGTTCTTTTCAGCAGTGTCATCTTTACGCATAGCATGGGGGTGCCATCTTCCACGCTCTCCCTCTGCCTTGTAGAAGCTAATGGACCCCACCTTTCTTTCTTTTTTTGTTTTTTCTCTTTTTTCCCTTATTTTTTCTATTTTATCCTTTTTTTAAGAGGGTGACATCTTTGTCCTCCCCCTTGTCTCACTCCCAAACACCAGGCTCTCCTGGAGGGGAGTTTTACACACATCTGGTGCCCTGATTTTACATCTGGTGCCTCATGTTTGTAATTGCTATGCTTGACTCTGGAGGCCAGGCAGGCTTGTGTTCCTGGTCTCCTGGGACTGTAACAATCCAAGAGAGAGTTCTCAGAAGAACAAGAGCCCCCCCCCCCTCCAGGGCTCTGCAGACTCCCAGTCATTCTGAAGAAGAGGTCTCCTTGCTTGTCCAGGAGCTTTGGCCTGAGGGGCAGGCTTCTGGTTTGGCACACTTGTAGATGCCAAGAGAAGGACTCTCAGAGACCAGAGGCCAGGAGACACAATCTTTACACTTGCCCTCTGCCTCACTCCAGCTCACCATACATTCCAGGGAGAGCTTATACCCTTGTTTAGTGCCCTGATTTGTGTGGCTGTTGCCAGAGGGCACCTCTACATCGTCTGGCTCCAACAGCACAAAGGGCTTTTGCTTCCAGGTCCCACAGGCCTAGAACCAATGGGGAAATAAATCTTTGTACCTCCAGGGCACAGCAACGGAGATAGACCCAGAGTTAAGTCTTTGTGAAAGAGGTCTATCAACCTCTCATCATAGCTGCAGCCTGAGGGGCAGTCTTCTAATTAAACACACATCTGGCCTGACCTGTGGTGGTGCAGTGGGTAAAGCCACAACCTGGAATGCTGAGGTCGCTGGTTCGAAACTCTGGGCTTGCCTGGTCAAGGCACATATGGGAGTTGATGCTTTCTGCTCCTCCCCCCTTCTCTCTCCCTTTCTCTCTCTCTCTCTCTCTAGCTCCTCTCTCTAAAATGAATAAATAAAATTGAAAAAAAAATTTAAACACACATCTGAAGGCTGACACAAAACCTTCCCTGAGAGCTTGGAGGGAGGGTACTACCTTCATGTTCTCCCTTTGCTGTGCTACAAGGCACCAGCATCTCTCAGAGTGGAACATTTAAGTGTGTCTGGTACCCCACTTTTCACATCTGGTGCCCTGGTTTTGGTGGCTTCTGTCCAGGAGATGCCTCTGGTGGCCAGGATGGGGGGAGCTTGCATTCCTGGGTTGCATGGGATTGTAACGACAAAGAGACAGTTCTTGGCACCCCCCCCAATACTAAACAGAAAGCAAGCAGAAACACCCTCCCCCCAGTCTTTCTGTGAAGGAGGCCTACTTGCTTGCCCTGGAGTTGCAGCCTCAGGGGCTGTGGAAGTGCTTTCAGGGAACAGAGGCCAGAGAGTTCACCTTTGTGGTCTCCCTCTGCTTCGCTACAGCTCCCAGCATCTCCTAGAATGGCACTTATATACTCACCTGGATTTCCACAATTTCCACTAGGAAAAACCCCTTGACTGTCTCTGGCAGCCAGCAGGACTTATAATTGCTGTCCCACAAGACCGTAAATATTTGCATACCTTAAAGGTTGCTACCTGAGGATCTGGCTTCTAATCAGCCCGAATCTAGGTACTGACTGAGATTCTATCCCTCCCTTTGTGATAATAACAGGTCTTGACACACCCTGTATTAAAAATAAAATATGCTACTTGGACAGTCACAAATGTTTGAGAAGCAACCAAGATCTCGGGTAGGATTGAGTGATAAGTTTTGTTCAAACACTAGGCCAGTCCTTCAAGAGTGGGAGAAGTGGCTGTTTCATAGCATAGAAATCAATATAGAGAGTTAAGCACGCGCTTGCGTGCACACACACACACACACACACACGCACACATAAATAAAAGGAAAAAAAGAAATAAATAAAAAAAGGAGAAATGAAAAGCTATGTTCCATATTAAAAAAGCATGTTAAAACCTCATAAGAAAACTTAATATAACAGAGATAAGTGATTTACCTGATAAAGAGTTCAAAGTAGTACTCATAAGAATATTCACCAAACTTGGGAGAAGAATGGATGATCACAATGAAAACTTCAATGAAGAAACAGAAAATATAAGAACTTAACAAACATGTAAGAAGATACACCAGAAAAGTTCAACAGCAGATTGGATGAAGTAGAAGAACTCACCCAATTAGAGTAGCAAAAAGAAAAAAAAAGTAAAGATAGCTTATGGGAATTATGGGACAATATCATGCCCACTAATATTTGCATTTGGAAGCCCCAGAAGAAAAAGAGAAAAGGGCAGAAACTTTATTTGAAGAAACAATGGTGAAAACTTTCCTAACCTGGAAAAGGAAACCAACATCCAGATCCAGGAAGCCCAAAAAGTTTCAAAAGAGACGAAGCCAAAGAAACCTACACCAAGACACAATATAAGTATAATGTCAAAAGTTCAAGACAGGAGAGAATCTTAAAATCAGAGAAAGAAAAACAACTTATTATGTATAAGGGAATCCTTATAAAACTGTGGGTAGATTTTTCAGCACAAACTTTCCAGCCCATACAGTAGTGGGCAGTGGCATACTATAGCAAAAGTACTAAAAAAAAAAAAAAAAAAAAAAAATCTTCCAGCCGAGAATAATCTACCTCGCAAATGTTAGACCTCTTTGAGCTGAAAAGAAAAGGTGTTAATTAGTAATAAGGAAACATGAAAAAACACGAAAGTATTATATAGATCTCACTGGTAAGGTAAATAGATAGTAAAGGATAATCATTTGTAAAATTAGTATGAAGGTCTAAAGACAAATGTAGTAAAAAATATTGTGACGATAATAATTAGTTAAGGAATAAAAAGATAAGATGTAAAAATGTGACATCAATAATATAAAATGTGGTGCAGGGAAGAATAAAATGTAGAGCTATAGAATGTATTCAAACTTAAATTGTTATAAATTAAATAGACTGTTATAAATATAAGTTGTTATATGTAAGCCTCAAGGTAACCACCAAGCAAAACCTATAAGAGATAGGAAGAAGAAAATGAGAAAGGAATCTAAGCATACCACTAAATGAAGTCATCAAGCCACAAAGAAAGAGAGCAAGAAAAGAAGAAAGGAACAAACTACAAAACAGCCAGAAAAACAATTTAAAAATTTGCAGTAAGTGGATATCTATCAATGATTGCTTTAAATATAAAAGTACTAAACTCTCTAATCAAAAAACATAGAGTGAAAAAAAAAACCATAGAATGGGTGAATGGATTAAAAAAATAATAAAACAAGCCCACATGAGACATTGACATAAGGCCACACACAGATTGAATATGACATGATGAAAAAATATATTCCATGTAAATGTAACTCAGAAACATCTGGAACAATACATAATGATAAAGCGGCCAATCCTTAAAAGGACATAACTTTTGTAACTAGTTATGCATCCAACATAGCAGTACCTAAATATATAAAGCAAATATTAACAGACATAAAAAAGAAATAGACAGCAAGCAATACAATAATAGTAGGAAACTTAATATTCCATGTATATCAATGAATAGATCATCCAGACAGAAAATCAATAAGGAAACATCAATCTCAAACAACAAATTAGTCTAGTTGGCCTTCTCAGGTATATGCAGAATATTCTATCCTAAAGCAACAGAATATAAGTGGGAACTGTATCAAACTAAAAAGCTTCTGCACAGCAAAGAAAACCATAAAAAATATGTATAGACAACCTATTTAATGGTAGAAAACATATTTAAACCATATATCTAATTAGGGGCTAATATTAAAAAATATATAAAGCCCTGGCCGGATGGCTCAGTGGTAGAGCGTCGGCCTGGCGTGCAGGAGTCTAGGCTTCGATTCCCGGCCAGGGCACACAGGAGAAGCGCCCATCTGCTTCTCCACCCCTCCCCCTCTCCTTCCTCTCTGTCTCTCTCTTCCCCTCCCGCAGCCAGGGCTCCATTGGAGCAAAGTTTGCCCAGGCGCTGAGGATGGCTCTGTGGACTCTGCCTCAGGCGTTAGAATGGCTTTGATTGCGGCAGAGCGACGCCCCCAAGATGGGCAGAGCATCGCCCCCAGGTGGGCGTGCCGGGTGGATCCCGGTCGGGCGCATGCGGGAGTCTGTCTGATTGCCTCACCGTTTCCAACTTCAGAAGAATACCAAAAAAAAATTAAAAAATATATATATATATAGAACTCATACAACGTGATAGCAAAAAACAAACTAAACCTTACATTCTGATTAAAAAATGTGCAGATCTCCATAGATATTTTCCCAAAGAAGACATATAAATAGGCAACAAGTACAGAAAAGAAGTTCAAATGCACTATAAGTAAATGCAATCAAAATCACAACTAGATATCATTTCACACCTGTTAAGAATAGCAATTATCAAAAAAGTCAGGAGATAACAAATACTGAAGAAGATGTAGAGAAAAATGAATCCTTGTGAACTTCTGGTAAACAATATAAAGGTTTCTCTAAAACTTAAAAATAGAATGACCATATTATCTAGCAATTCTACTTCTGGGTATTTATCCACAGAAAACAAAAATATTAACTTACCCCTGTTTATTGCTGCAACATTTATAATAATCAAGACATGGAAATAGTTTAAATATCTATCAATGGATGAATAAAGAAATAAAATATAGCATATATATACAATGGAATATTGTTCAGCCATAATAAAAAATGAAATCTTGCAATGTGCAACAACATGAATGGACCTGAGGGCATTAAATTAAGTGAAATAAATCTGACCATGAAAGAAGGTACTATATGATCTCACATGTGGAATCAAAAGAAAAGAAAACAAAACAAAACAAACAAAACCCCAAAAACACTCATAGATACAGAGAACAGATTGGTGGTTGGCAGAGGCAGGGATTAGGGGTATGTGGGAAAAATGGGTAAAGGGGGTCAAAAGGTGCACATTGCCATTATATAACAAATAAATCAAGGGATGCGATGTAGAGCATGGGGACTGCAGTCAGCAATACTGTACGGTGTATTTGAAACTTGTTAAAAAAGAGTAGATCTTAAAACTTTTTACCGTGAGAAAATAATTCTGTTAATATGTATGGTGACAATGTCAACTAGACGCAGTGTGGCGATCATTTCATAATATATACAAGTATCAAATCAGTATGCTGTACACCTGAAACTAATATAATGTTGTTGTATGTCAATTATACCTTAATAAAAAAAATCACATAAATATTTGGGTGGTGGGGACACAAATGAAAAAGAATGGAAAGTAATAAGTACTCTGCTACAATTTTGTAGCACAGAAACAATGAGGAGTTGGGAACCACAGTCAGACCTGCTGACAGGAACACCACTCACAATTATACACTACTGCACAACCAGATGTGCCACTCTGTTTCCTTTCTCACGAGCTTAGCACTCAAAAAAATTTAAAAAATCACACCGAGTTCATCTCTTATAAATTTATAGATAAGCCCTGGCCGGTTGGCTCAGCGGTAGAGCGTCGGCCTAGCGTGCGGAGGACCCGGGTTCGATTCCCGGCCAGGGCACACAGGAGAAGCACCCATTTGCTTCTCCACCCCTCCGCCGCGCTTTCCTCTCTGTCTCTCTCGTCCCCTCCCGCAGCCAAGGCTCCATTGGAGCAAAGATGGCCCGGGCGCTGGGGATGGCTCTGTGGCCTCTGCCCCAGGCGCTAGAGTGGCTCTGGTCGCAACATGGCGACGCCCAGGATGGGCAGAGCATCGCCCCCTGGTGGGCAGAGCGTCGCCCCTGGTGGGCGTGCCGGGTGGATCCCGGTCGGGCACATGCGGGAGTCTGTCTGACTGTCTCTCCCTGTTTCCAGCTTCAGAAAAATGGAAAAAAAAAAAAAAAAAAGTATAGATAAGACAGTGCTTAACACACTATGGTGTTAACACCTTTCCACCTTCTCTTGTAAGCGAATATAAATCTATATTTATTAATAATGGAAACTCAGTGAAGTGGCAGAACACTATGGTCATCGAGACAGAAGACCTAGGAACTAGCTATTGCTGCCCTCCTAGTTACAGGCAAGAAACTGACAATAAGAAACATTGAGAAAACTTTGCAAGATAACCCAGTACATATTCAAGGCTAAGGCCCAAGTTCAAAACCTGTGCCCTTTCCTAAAACTATGATGAGGTATTTATATCCACAGATTCTACTACATATTTTACTAACTAATCCCTGTCATGATTTCTCAAAAAGAGTCTTGGAGAACAGGAAAACTAGATTAAATCTATAGTGTCATTCCAGTACAAGATGGTGATGCCCATTCATGTTTGGAACAATTGAAGAAGCAACCTCTCACAATAACTCACTCTGCCCTGTACAGGCAGAAAACGGGAGCTCTACAATGTGAGGTACTTGAGGGCAGAAAATGGGACTTATTGCTCCATAACACAGATTATGCCATCTGTATGCATAGTAAATATATACTGGTTGAATGAGTGAATTAAGTCATGAGTGTATGGTCATAAAGTTTTTTATACCACCGACATTTTTGCATCTGACTATACAAATATGTGAAAATTGTACAACTTAAAACTTTCTACATTTACTCATCCAATCTGTGGTGTCTAGAAATGCGAATCACTGAAAGCTGGGAGAGCGTGACCTGGGTTTTTCCAGGGAGGAAAATCCTACCCTCCATTGCCTCTGAGCTTTGGAGAGAAAACTATTTGTATATGCTGGATGAGACACATCAGGCTTCCAAGAGCAGTGGGTTCCAAGAATTGGTATACACAGTAACTATGAATGGCACAGAAATTGAGGCCCAGCTGGCTGTCTCAAGGCCACACAAGTTTCAGGAAACAGAACATGAATTCCAGGCAGATCTCCCTAATTTCAGTATTCATGCTCTTCCCACTATACCACTATAACTTTCAAGATGCATTAACTAGCATGATGGTAAAACTATATCCAATTTAAGTAACATTTAATCACAAAAACAAATCTCATGACAATGTAATTCTTTACTTGCACAAACATGATTGCTTTTAGTTCTTTCTTAATTCTTTCAGATAATCGATGTTGTTTGTAAAGTTAAAATACACTTTTAAAAGGTGGCATTCATATTTTATTGAAGAGTTCAGAGAAATGCTTGAATTAAATAGCAATTTGTCAAAAGACTAATGTCCCACCAGATTTACAAGTGATCTACAAAACTTGTAAATGCTTTTTTCTCATACACAAATCAGCGTGGCTGCTTCATGAGGGGGTAAGGGGCCCTCTGCTATCAGGCAGACAGACACGGCACACTGTTGATCTGCTTCAAAAGCATTCCTAAATGCTAAACTCCACTCTGCACTTAAATTTTCTTCATTAGCAGATGTAACGGAACTGTACAGAGCCTCAGGCAAATAAACGTGATAACCACTAGAGATTGTTACTTTAGCAGTGCAGAGTGTAGTGTCATAAAATACAGAAGATAAGGCATTACAGATAAAAAAAAACAAAGAGTAGTTGGCAGTCTGGAATAGTTAAGAAATCCTTGTTGAAACATTGCATTTGTCAAGTTCTTTAAAATCAGCACTTTCCAGAAAGTGCTACTCTGACATTGTTCAATGTAGAAAATGTTCTAAAGTAAATGAAAATGCCCTGTATTCTATCTACATTTCATCATGATTTCAAGCTAAATAAATAAAAAGGGATTTTAAGATATACACTAATAAAAAGTCTGCTTTCTGCTCCAAACTGTTCTTCCCATAGAGTGCACAGACCTCCTCCCCATTCCCTGGTCTCCAGTAGCTGAGAGAAGTGTGGACTTCTCCACCACACAGCCTTGGCTGGGAGCAGGGGAAGGAGAAGGAGAAGAAAGGGTGAACAAAGACCCACAAATGACTATGCACACTTCTTCTCACTTCCCCACTCTGGGCTTATGATTGCATGGCCTGTTATCAGCATCACAGAAACGATAACAGAGGAGGAGATGCTGACAGCAGCAGGGAACTTTGATTCTAAACTCCCTCCCATATATGCCTCAGGCATCTAACATGATGATCACCATAGTCAAGGTGTTGCCCCTTAGAGAATTGTGTCTAAGCCTCTGAGAGTATCAAGGACCCTCTGTGGATCCTTTGAGTCTGGAAGAGGTGAAAAACAGCATGCAAAAGATGCTTTTATTTGGATGTACACTCTGCTGAATTCCTGGTTTAAGTGATGTTTTCGGTTTCTAGTGATACTTTGGCAACTAAGGCAACTAATGGTGTAACTCCAATTTCACAACGGATTTCTTTTCTGAACTTACCCACATAAATATTTTAACAAATACAGGGGTGTGTGTGTGTGTGTGTGTGTGTGTGTGTGTGTGTGGTGGTACACATGGTTTGTCATGGAACTGACTGCAAAACTGAATTTGCCTTGTATTATATGAAAATATATGACATACATTTACCTCATGACTAATTTTTGCTTTTATTATTTTTAAATTTATTTGATCTGCTTCAGTGGAATGCAGAATATTGAAATAATATCACTTTGGAAGCTATTAGCCCTTGTTAAACTTTGAAAATTGTTATATCTAATATTTTTATTAGAATTAGTAAAATCTCTTTATTCAGTAGAACCACCTTTAACATATCTACTTTCTCCTTTAACCAAATGATTTAAGAAAATTTATTACTTTACAAGAACAATTCATAACCTGTTGTGATGTATGCTTTAAACAATTAACTTGTCAAAATATTTTATCATATCTTGACTATAAGTAAAAAATAAATTGTCTAACAGTTTCTTTTTTTATTTCAGTCATATATCACTGAATTCAAAGCACTTAGCAATGAGTCAGAGTGTGACAGGTAGGTCATAGGAGTAGTTTCATAATACATAAACTGTTGGTGCACTTGACACTGCTAAATGTTTCCTTGTTGCAATAGGTCCAAATCAGCATGGCCATCTGACATTCCCATTAGTTCAAGAAACCAATCATTGAGCACAAAAATGGAAAAGAAATCACTTTATTTTAAAATCTGTTCTTCTGCCTCTGCACATTTTAAATTAATCAATATGTTTCTTATCAGTATCCCATTACAATAAAATGTGTCGAGTGGACTTGCACCACATGGCAGATGGGACTAAAATAACTGACGAGCATCAAATATTTCTAACTTTAATTGGTACATAGGGATCTTTCATACACATGTATGCACAAGAATAAAAATGTTACATGTTTAAAAATATATATTAAATAAAGTCACACAAATATCTATGTACTTTAAAAATTTAGCTGATGGCAACACCAAACAACTAAATATGAGAGATTAATTTCTAATAATCTTCCTTCCAAAATATTTCATGCTATTTAACAAACAACATTCCAGAAACATGCATACCATCTAACTTATTTCTTAACTGCAAATGTGGCCACATGAATCTATTATAGAACTATAACAAAAATATGCATGTTACCAGTATACTCTGGCATAAAAAAACATTGTTAAATTCTATGAATGAGGCAAATTTTAACTTCTTGTCATTAACTGCTAACAAATGCATGTTAAGATGAAATACTACTAATCTATAGCTAGTTACAAATCATAATTTAGATTTCCATGGTTGATGTCTCTGATCTTTATCTTATATGACTTAAATAAGGTTATTTTGACATATATTAGTAACAGTATTAGATAGATGTCTAGCTGCACTTCATCAACCACACTTTTTATAAAATTACCTCTTTACATTATCAAAACAAATAACATCTAATTTATTTTTTAACAAAAGTGCTATATCACAATATAAAAGACAAATCTTCTTCCTCTTTTTAATGTAACATTAATGAAGCATGCATAGCATTGTTACCTAGCTAGAATAAATTATTTTCTAAATCCTTGGTATGTGGTTCTATTGTATGTGTATGTGAGTATGTGTGTTCATTGAATATATGTATTCAGTTCCACCAGCCCTTCTCATAGTATCAAATGCAGGCATTCCTTTTGCACTCAACTGGAAAAGCCAAAAGGCTTTAGAGATAAGACAAAAAGAAATAAGGATTTTTTTCTGTGTGTGTTTAAATTATACAGCGCAGATACAAATAGTAATAGAAAAATTCTAACTTTAGAACCTGTAGCGCATAAACGTTTCCATGCAAACTGTCAGGACAACCTGGATAGTGTCAGGGAAAGTAGGTCTGTCCTTTGTTGGCTCTACAACTGTAAGGAGACAATCATGCTGCAAGAGGCCTCTTCAGATAAAAACCACAGTTTTTCAGCCAAAGCATCTCTTCTCTCTTTCTGAAAGTGCCTCGTCAGCTAATTTCTAAATGTTATGAGTCCTTTTTTCCAAAACAGAAAACTATTGGCTCTTCTATACTGTCTACCTCTATCATAGGTCAAATTATTCAAAATTCAACTTTTTTTTAATGGACAAATAATGAACAAAGATCTAAAACTCTATTCAAAGTTTAATTAAGAAAAAGTCTCCATCAAGATAGTTTATATATATACATTCAGAAAGACAGCTCTAATGCTCATATAATCTAGAAAAAAATTTTTCCCAAAAGACTAGTGGAATCTAATATACCTTCCAAATTTCTATTTAGCCTTTACTTACATTATAGAAATAACTCCATTGACAAAAGTATCCTAATCATTTTCAGCAACACTACATGAAAATATCTCAACTAGTTAAAACTTCAGGAGCACTGAGGTGATGAATGGCAGTGTGTCTCAAAATGCCATTATAGCCCATATTTCATTAATGCGAAAGTATTTACTTTGTCAACCTCAAATATAACAATACAGCTATAATGTACACTAGAGAAAATGAAGAGTTCCTACCAGGTTTTTGCAATAGGGAAAAAAAAAATAACCCTGCTTCCATTTTTATGTAAAAAAGACATGAAGAAGATAACCATATTAAACTAAAAAATGATAAAAGTCATTGCATACTTTTAAACTCTACATATAACATACTAATCTCAAGTTTAATAATAGTAATAGTTCCTCATCAATAATACCCTTCAGCAGAGATTTATTATCCTTTTTTTGAAATGTCACAAAAAATTAATCCCTTAATTATCACACAACTACCTTCACTGTTAATGGGGAGAGACAACTGTTATAACAAAGGTACTCATTAGCACATTTAGAAACTTCAAGTAATTCATTATTTTATCCCAATATCTAATAATTGATATAGGTGAGATATATGCTAAATACTCTAGTTAGAGACACATTCTGAAAAGTACCACAGCAAGGTAAAGCAATAAGTTTAGAAATTTAAAATGTCTAACTATTTCTGCCATGAATCATATTCGTGTGTTACTGCCTTACCTCGACGATTTTGTCATGAATCTGCAGGCCATCTGCTCGGTCAGCAGGTCCACTTTCCAAAATTTTTGAAACATAAATCCCTTCTGTTGATATTTCTTCCTGATTATTCTATATATAAAACAATAACCATTTACAGTAAGAAATATATAAACAAAATTTGAAGTTGGATCAAGGACAGTTTAGCAAATGTCA
The DNA here is from genome assembly GCF_036850765.1 of Saccopteryx bilineata. Classification (NCBI taxonomy): domain Eukaryota; kingdom Metazoa; phylum Chordata; class Mammalia; order Chiroptera; family Emballonuridae; genus Saccopteryx; species Saccopteryx bilineata. The sequence goes on along the minus strand of NC_089491.1, from coordinate 145,072,752 downwards.
CACTGCCAATCCTCCTTAACATGCAACTCTCTTTCTTAGCTGGGGATTTGACACTGAATGTTAACGCCAAACAGTCATTAATCAAGATGGCAGCTTTAATGAATGAGTCCAGCATTTCTGACCAGATTTTCTATTTACCTCCTGTTTTTGAGAATATGGAAGAAGCTATGGGAAAGGGGCATGTACAAGGTGATATCCAAGGGCACCTCGGTATGATTTATAAAACACCTAACTCCTAAAAAATATATCACTTCTAGAGAAAAGGTACAATTAAAATGGTTATAAGTTAAAGAAAACAAAAAGCATACCCAGCCTTACTGTATAATTGGTATGCGAGGTGGTCATTGTTTTGAAAATACAACTTAGCCGCATGATGTGACAGACTTGGAGATATAGCTCTGACTGTCTCTAGTCACAGGGAACACTGGGTGCTTGCTCCAGTGTGAAATCCCGAAAGATCAACTCAGAACTGCAGGAGAACCCACTCAAAGCTAATCTTTACACATTTCCAGGTGTAATGAGTCTGATGATTAGTTAAACCTCAAATGTATAGCCAATATGGTACAAGTAGTTCATTTTAGCCAGTACCAGGAAACCAATTATATTGTAAAACTTATTTAGGGAAGGTACCCAATATCCTATAATAATAATTGCATAATTTTACATGTCATTTTATTTCATGGCAGGTTAAGTAAAATTATTTCTTTTTAATTAGCCTTCCTTAACATGAATTTTAAGAGGCTCTAAAAAAATGGCCAATGTCATCTAAATGTCAAATACCTAACTAAGCATTTATAACAATATTCCTAAGGGGGAAAATGAAACAAAAATGATATAAAAAGACATCTATTTTTTCCCCCATAATAATTGGGGGCTGTTCTAGAAACAGAAGCAAAGCAGTCATTAGTTACTAGGTTTTTGAAATACTAAATATTTATACAAAGAAGAAATAAGTCATTGCCATCCTGACCTAAACAGCACATGGCCAAGGACTCTGCAATACACAATACAAAAATTTCATGGCAGTTAATTGGAAAAATTAAGGAACATGATTTTTTTTAAAAAACCCACCATATTTTTCTAGTTATGGTGAAGATTAAGTTGCCGTAGTATTTAGAGGACATAATAGAACTTTGTAATTATAGGATACAGTATAAACCCATGCATTTTGAAAACAATTGGCATTTATGTAGAAAGTATTATTCATTCAATTTTAAAAGGATTTGATATGGGGAGCCAAAAATATTTCAAATCTACTCTTGTCCTTTAACATGACATTTCCTATGTAATTGTAAAACAATATCCATTATTTCAAAACTTATGTTAACTGTTCATTCATTCATTCAACATATGTGCTATACTGCTTGGTCTGTGTAAGCATCTGCAAACAGACCAATTTAACATAATAAATAAGAGGTAAAAGCAGAGAATATAATTGCCTAAGATTATTAAATAGAAATTGCCTATATACATTATTGTGAAATAGGATTATTTAAGAAAGTTGCCAACAGGGCTATACAATATAGATGAAATATGAAATGTACTCTTTTTTATTTTTTAAATAGCAAAGAGAAACAAGTTTTTTTCTAGCTGTAAGTTTTCTTTAATTTTTCCCTCAGAAAAAGTATAAGTATGTATACTGGAATACTTACATTAAAGAATTTATTTGACCACAAGCATGATTTTAAAGATCAAACCACTTGTTTTTCTTACTCAAAATCCAGAAATAAAAGCTAAGTTTCCTATTATTTTATAAGCAAAGAGTGAGCTATACGTTAACGAGGTGGGTTACCTGATTTGGTCGGCCTCCTATAATATTGAATCCCAAAGTGTCATTTTCTCTTTCTAATACAATGGTGAAAGGCTTATGTTCTCCATCCTGGAAGAAAGGGGATAAAATAACAACTAGGTTTAAAAAATATGAAAAATAAATAAAAGCTAAAGTACAAGATTTTTGTTTTCTTCAAATAATTTAACAGTTGAAAACCTTAAAATTAAAGATGGTTGAATTTGAGAGGTTAATTTCTTCCTAAATTTACTTTGAACAAGTGTATTTGAAGGAAACAATTATGCATGTGAGAAAAACAACTATTTTTAACTAAATGGCATTGCATTTTTACACATGCAGCTTTTATCCTAAATGCATTCATCATCTAATTCTGGTTTCACTGCAATTTAAAACAGATTTCTTATTTAGCTCTGCAGGTGTCCTTATTCTTTTCTTCTATTATGGAGGAGTAAAATAAATTGTTAAAGGATATGAGAGTTGTTTTTACATAAAAATTTCACTTTGGAAAGTCTTAAAGGAATAATGAACGATTTATAAATTTCTTTTGTTTGTAATATTCAGATTCCTATTGTAATGCAGGATCTGACAGGCTACAGTAATCCTAATTTTAAATAGTACTCTTATTGAGTTTTACATAACTCCTGAAGAGTTTAGAAAACAGGATTTTTGCCAAGGAAAATAGTATTTCTCTCTGGATGGCCAAATAGGAGTTAAACACATAAGAATGATATCTACAACCTGTTTATTAGGATATACCAACTTAAAAATAAGTTGAAATAATGCCAGACTATATTGCTATGGACATTTTTAACTATCCTAGGGTATTATATGTTTGGAAATTACTTCTGAATGATAAAATCTCATTAGCATCATTACCACCACCACCATCACCACCTTTCCCAGGAGCTTTTCCCAGGCAGTGCACACAGCAGCCCCTACTGGTCATGGGAAAACATTTCTGAGGAGCACAGAGAAGCCTTCCAGTAATTAAGTCTGTAAAACATGGCAGTTTTTCCTCACTTCCCAGAACCATAGCTAGCTGGACTTGTTGAATGGACTTCTCTGCCACATAATTCTAGCTGTTGCTCTTTTTCATTAGCCGTTTCTTCCCTAAGAGCTTGAAACCTGAACTGGCACTACAGAGGATATTCCTGTGCTCCTCTCTGGCTATTCTCAGTTTGTAAATTTACCTGGATATAAATAGGATAGAGAAAGAACGACAGGTAGCATCCAATGTTTTAATAAGCTGTGTGCTTCCGTTTATCATAGAAGAAACATTTTAGCCCCTCATATTTCAATTTTCTCCTTTAAGTATAAGGGCATAAGCGTCTTCACTCCACGCCTGAGTTGGAGGCAGTCCTAAACGGGAATCATCCTGGGTTGCTCCACCCCAGGATGCTGAAGAATGAAAACAGCTCCTTGAATGGAGTGCAAGTTCTGCTAAATCCCTGCTCACCATGGCAGCGACCAACAATGTCAAACACTGTGCAGAAGTCCTCCAGAAGAGACTTAACAGCTTTATAAACAAGCCTCTTCACAAGAGGTGCTGCAAAGAGGCTTGTTTATTCGGCCTAAAAGCAGGCAGTCCACAAGCACAGTTTTGGGGCCAGCAGCTTCGACAAAGAAGAGAAACAGCCGCTGCTCGTGGACTTATCTGCCCGCAGATGGATGTGGCCGCTTTCAGACTTGGTACTCCAAGTCACACACCCTGCCCCCCCCCCACACACACACACATATACACACACTCCGTTAATAATAAAACACGAAAGCAGGTAAGGGTTGTGTAGGGAAGGTCAGGGTGATGAAAAGAACTCTGCAGGTCTAAAAAAAAGTCTCATCGCTTAATCTCTTGACTTTCTCACATCCCTGATAGTCGCTGTACAGGGTGGAAGGTGGCTGATGTGGGCAGTTTGACAGGGAAACTAAGTCATTCAGAGCCAAAGGTATGGGTCTGGTGCAGGGGAGAAGGGAGGCAGGGTCGCAGAAGTCCCTGCCTCCTGGCTTTCCTTCTCTGGCTTCAGGTACAGGCCAAAGGTACAAAATACAGGCAGAGAAGGTAGGGCAGGAGGCTTAAAGATGGGGAGCAGGGTTCTGGGGGAGAGAATGATGTTCCTAATTCATCCTTCTTCGTGGAAAAGTTGGAATTGAACCTGTTTAACGCTTTCCAATCCTAGTATAAGTGGAAAAGGGACAATCCCTGTTAACTGCAACACTAATACATTCGAAAGATAAATAGTGGTATATGGTAAGATCGGGGCGGGCGGAGGCTACCCTGCACGATACGGGAGAGTACCACCCTCCACGGGAGACTGAAGTACAGAAGGAACCCTTCTCCTTCCCACCCCAATCGATCATTGCCCGGGGGCCCCATCCCTCTGCGCTTACCCGGCCGTGGCCGCCGCCCAGGTCCCTGGCGAAGTTGCGGACGTGAGCCATGTACTGCGTGAACTTCTCCCGGTACCTGCGGGCCGCGAGCTGCACCTCGCCCTGCAGCGTCCAGAGCTGCGCTAGCAGCGCCTTCTCGCGCCGCCTCCAGGCGAGGACTCGAGGCCCGGGCCCCCGCCCGCTCCCGCAGCAGCCGCCGGGCAGGCCCCCGCGCGCGCCCCCGCCCCGGGCGGCCCCGGGCGCCGTTCCGCAGCCCCCCCGCGCGAGCACGTCCCCGCCGCCGCGGCCGACCGGCCCCGAGGCGCAGCCCCAGTGGCCACGGCGGCCGGGGCCGCATTCGCAACGCTCGACGTGCGCCGCCAGCTCGTGCGGCGGGACCGAGCGGCCGCGGTCGCGGTCGCGGTGGCGGTCGCGGTCGCGGTAGTCACACTGGATGCGCAGCTTGCGGATGAGGCTGCGCAGAGGCAGCACCCGGTGCAGCTCGCGGAGCGCCAGGGGCTGGCACTGCAGCGGGCACCGCCGCCGCCGCGCCGCCCAGGGCAGCAGGCAGCTGGCGCAGAAGACGTGCCCGCACGGCGTGCACAGGGGCTCTTCCAGCACCTGGCCGCACAGCTTGCACTTGAAATCCGGGTCCACGGTTTCGGCAAAGCGCTCCAGGGCAAAGCTCCTGGCAGGGGTTGGGGGGTGGCGGTACAGGGGAGTGGGGGCGAATGCAGAGTCCACTTTCTCTCCCAGTCCCCTTGTCTCCTCGGGGTACCCCTGGGACAGCGCTCCAGCTTTGGCCCAGGCTGATCGGAGGGGAGGAGGAGGAGGGTGAGGGGTTGTAGTTTCAGAGTTTGTTTGGCTTGAAGTTTTCAGGCTCCAGCTAAGTCCCCTGGCTCTGCCGTATTGATGCTAATAGACGCCACCTCAAGTGACGCCCCCTCCCCCCCCTTTCGCTACTCTGCAATTTATATTATTTCAAATTTTGTCCGCGGAGAGCTGAGGCCAGCTTACAAAAGCCCTTGGGGAAATTGTGCTCCACTCTGCCTGCACAGTGAACTTCAAGCAGTCTTCGAGCAAAGCTGGTAACGGGCTCAGCGCAGATGTCGAGAAATAACTTTTAATTCCACCTGAATATAAGCCCCGGTAAACCAGTATCTTTGTCCCTAAGGTTTTCCATTGAATCCTCATCGCTCCGCATCAAGTCGATCTTCAATAAATGTGTTTGAATTAGATGCATTTTTCTCCTTTCAAATCAGTCCATTACAAAATCGCCAGCTAAGTGTGTCTGCCACCTTAGGAAAATCCCTAGGAGGTATCTACAGAGCCAGGCTTCTCAGATCACCGTTCAGAAATCAGCTGAGCATAGCGAGCGGGATGATGACTGTCAGCAAGGATGCAGAATAGGCCAGGTGCCCGCCTTAGGAAACCTCTCTCAGGGAGAACTTGAACCGCCATTCAAGGCCTCCTACCTTGTGAGGACTCTGGGATTCTGTTATTGAGCAGTCCAACTCCAGGTTTAATCACCAGACCATCCATCTTCTACTTTCACTGGGAAGGGAATGCGATCATTTGGACAACTGCCTCTTCCCTGAGTTTGACCCTTCAAGCAGTGTGGCATGCCAGGCCTTACTGACAACCTGCAGCAAGGGGGGGGGGGGGCTCCAAGCCTTTCTTCCCCAGTTTCTTCCTCCACTATCTTCTAAAATTTAAGAATGCAAAGCAACCCTATCACCTGGATACACACCACTTCCTGCGTTATCCTGAAGCTATTTCCACCTGCGTAGGATGGACTTCCTAAATTAATCTTTGCTGGGAGCTTTCTTCCCAGAAAGATGGGTACCTCTGTATAGCACCAGAAGCTGTCAGTTGAAGCACATGAGCAAGGCTCCAGTCTTTGCTCTTTAAATCCTTGGAGCTAAGGGAAGAATTAGCCACGGCTAATAATAGAGGCTAATAAGAACCTTCTGAGCCTTCTTTCTGTTTGAAAGATGAGATTTTAGTAGAGTAGTTCAATAGCAGTGGGGATCCTGGAGTGGCTGCCAGATATTTGATAGGCTTTTAACCTTATTGCAAAATAAGATGCTATATTCCACATTTTATGCATACAGATATATGATAAAGGAACTTTTGCCACAATGCCTTAAATTTCTCCCTTCCCTTTGGCTTTCACCAAGTAAACAATTTCCCAAATAAATAAGAAATCATTTAACATTAACAATATGAACGTATTCTTGTGAATTGCATAGACCATAAAAAGAAGAATGTTATAGAGTTTATTCAAATAATCTAGGCCAGAAGTTTCTATTCCATCTTTTTTTTTTCTTTTTTTTTTTTTTTTTTAGTTATAGAAAAATCTATGGCTTAGAGCTGTGACTTTATGGCTAGGATTTGACATTTATTTCACAATAAACACAATGGCATTGAGAACATTTTCTAAAAAGAGAGAGAGGAGATGAAATCTAAAAATGTTCAATTGAGATATAAGAAAAATGAGACCTGCAGTTACTTGAAAAGAAAAAAAAATACAACAATGATTATATGATGAGTTTGGTCCACCCATGCAATTCCTATAGCAAAAGTTGGGTCACGAGCAGATTAGTATATGAGTAATTCCAGGATATATAACATTTTGATTATTGAAAAGAAGATTGATGTCAAAATCTTGTCCACAGAGAATAACAAGTTCAAAAATGAGAACATGTGAACTGAAGCCAAGTAATGAAGTAGGCCAAAAGGGTGCTTAGGAAAATCTTTTACATGAGAAAATGCAATCTTGAGTGCTTCCAGGAGAGTTAACTACCAGGACAAAAACATTAGAAGAGTTGAACACTAAGGACAGAAACACACTTAAGTGAAGCTCATGGACTCTTCTCATATGAACACATTGTAGCATAGTAAGTCCATGACATCAATTGAGCTAAATAGTCTGTCTTCATTTCCCAGACTGAAAACAATTATTCTATATATTAGGAGAATTGTAATATCTCAGAAAAGCTTGAGTGAACTAGGAACCTGGAGCCCAATTAGATTGAAGTAACTAAGTAAACAAAGAAAGCACTTGTAATAAGTTTAAAATATGCACACATATTGCAGCAAATCAGATCCAGAAACACTTAAATATCTTTTGGCAAATGAGAAAAATTGCACTTTGTATCATTAGTTTGGCTATATACCCTTATATCTTCACTGATCTTAATTACTTATTCAGAATCCCTCATTAGCGAAAGTTGCAGGTTCGAACGCAATGTTAGGGAGAGAGCTGAGAGGCAAGCCACTGTCTTTCTTCTTGTTGGGTAAGCCCAATTTCTATCTGTCCTGCTTGTTGGTTGTGGCCAAGAGCAGGCCTATCACCTTTCTCATAACCTTCCATTTAGGCGGATCTGAGAATGTGCTTTGCCAACTAAGATACAATGGCAAGACAATAAATATACTTCTTTCATCTCCAAGCCAAGGACCATGGCTGAACTTTGTATATTTGGTTAGGTATTTTCAGTGTAGGAACTGGTTTTTGCTTCAATCTACTGCCAGGGGTATATAGTTATGAAAACAGATAAAGAATTAACTTGCTATATTCTTTGGGCCAATTTTTACAGTGGTAATAAAAGTGGGGTATGCCTGTGAGTGTTTCCAGTGAGAAGAGGCAGGGTTCCAACCCAGCTCTGAGTCATCCCTACTTCCAAGGATGAATAGGGAATCTGAGAGTTACTGATTGTTAAGTCAAATGCTAAATGACCTAATACTGAAATACTATATTCCAAGACTAAGAAATGATGAATGGAACGGTGAAAAGGAGAAATAGATATATTTTTTTCCACTCCATGCATAGATAATACCTTAAATCAGTTCACTTGTGCTATTTTTTCATGTTGTCTCATGCATTTGGTTGAGAATAAGTCAGGAAGTTTCAAGAACCTTTCTTTTTAAAATTTTTTTTATTTATATATATATTTTAAGTGAGAGGAGGAGAGATGGTGAGACAGACTCTCACATGCAACTCAACCAGGATCCACCTGGCAACCCCATATGGAGCTGATGTTTGAATCAACAGAGCTATCCTCAGGTGCCTGAGGCTAACGCTCAGACCAAATGAGCTATGTTTAGTGCCCAGGGCCAATGTTCAAACCAATTAAGCTACTGGCTGTGGGAGAGGAAGAGACAGAGAAGTGGGAGAGGGAAGGGGAGAAAAGCAGATGGTCACTTCTCTTGTATGCCCTGATGGGAAATCCATACATGTCTGTCTCCATACATGAGACAGACGCTCTATCCACTGAACAAGTTGGCCAGGGCCAAAGAATTTTTTGAACTCTCATCATTTATATTTCCATTTCCCTGATTCCCTGGTCATGTATCATGAATTACTATTGTGGTCCTTAATCATATGGATTTCTCCAGAGTGCCCTAAAATTAAGCTGTAACTATCTGTATAAGATTACTCTGGTAGATGAGGTAAAAATATCCAGCTACTTGAGCTCAAAATAGTTCCTGTGGAATATATTTATTTGTATTGTTGAAATTAACATTCATTTTTGTTCTTATCTTTATATTTTTTACATCATAGTCTATCATAATTGCACCTACTTGCATAAATAAATGTGTTTATAAAGCATGAAATAATAACAAGGGTAACTTGGAACTATTTAAACATTCCAAACTTGATCAAAATAATAAAAGATGCTTTAAAGTTGAGTTATTTGATAGCTAATAAAAATGAGAAAGTAATTTTTACAATATAGGCTAATAATATATTATGTCTAAGAAGATACACGTTTATATATGTATTTTACTCTAAAAAATACAGAATTGGTCAGTCCCAGAGGACAGAGAGCAATACCAGTCCTAATTCCTATCTGTTGACATCTAATACATTAGAAGTTATTTTCTATTACCTTGCTTTTCAACTGTCTCTGGAAAGATAAAGAATTTAAAGGGGCATCATGACAGTACAGAATGTTATTTTTAAGAAAAATAAAATTAAATGAACAAAGCTATTTTGTACAGCAAAATACAGTGAATGATATTTAGTGATGGGGCAGTTTCTGTGGGAATGAACTATCAGAGCAGAATGAAGAGTTGGAAGGAAACCAAGTTACAGTGAGATCTGAAAAATTGTGGCAACTTTCAATTCAATTAGAAACGGATTTCTAAAGTCATTCAGACTTTGGTTAGGGTAGCATTAATATCCTATTTCAGAGAGAAATGTTGTGAGAGATGGGTTATGCCAGAAAATAGAATAAATCCTGTATTTAATTAACCTTGATTTTGTGCTATATCTTTGTGGGTCATAGTCACTGACAAAGAGGCAAGATACCAGACCAATGTGACCCTGGTAAATTTAATTGTCTAAAAAAAACCCCAAAACATGCCTGACCTGTTGTGGTACACTGGATAAAGTTTTGATCTGGAATGCTGAGATTGCTAGATCAAAATCCTGTACTTGTCTGGTCAAGGCACATATTGGAGTTGATGTTCCATGCTCCTCCCCCATTCTTTTCTCTCTCTCTCTCTCTCTCTCTCTCTCCCTATTTCTCTCTCTCCTCTCTAAAATGAATAAATAAAAATATTTAAAAAATTTTTTTTAATGTTAAAAAAAAAAACTATAAGAGCTAAAAAGCAGTGACTATTTACTCTGGAACAGGCACAACAATATACTCTAAATGCACAATCTCATTCAATTTTCCAAATGGCTATATTTGGCAGATACTATTATTATTCCTACAACTTGCCCAAGTTTATACAAATAGAAAATGGCAAAATATGGTATTAAACTAAGGTTTGCCTCATTAAAGAACTCTCCTCTACAGTATACTATATTGGCTCCCCACTCCTACATCTGCTATGGAGTTATTTTAGGATAAAATGCACTATAAAACATAATACATAAATGGAAGCCATAATTGTGCCTATTTGATTCCATTATGCAAATGCTACCACTTTTTCCCCCTTTCTCTGAGGAGGAACATTCTAGGGTCATATTTATTAGAGGTTCTTGGGTAATTAATGTGAATGAAAATACTGACCTTATTAATTATTCTGTATAACACCAATGTAGCTATATTTTTAGATCGCTTTGTCCCACATAACTGGTCTCAAGCTGGGACTTTTCTGTATAATGAACCAATTATCTTAATTCCTTAAATCCTGATTAATAAGTCAATCTATATATTTTGTTTGAAACTTTTGTGTTTAGTTCTTCAATGAAGATCTTCTGTAACTTAATATCTTTTAGATGTTTCTCTAACATTCCAGCAATTTCCAAAAAATTTTGAGATATGGTTAAGTTCATTAAATAAATATGTTGCTTGGTGACAAATTATGTTGCCCAAGACCATTTTTTAATTTTTACTATTTACAATAGTATTGGAATCAGAACCTAAACCTAATGTAAGTAGGGTTTGAAGACAAAACCAAAAAGAATATCACTTAGCGATTTACCATCAGTAATACTCCTTTGGGTTTCTAAAGCCAGTTTACTCATTTCTCACAACTCTAAGACAATTCATAAATAGTTAATATTAGTTATCATTATTACACAACAAACATTTTAAAAATAAGAGAAATTAGAAATTTCACATAAAAACTCTGTTGACTACTATTGGGTTTAAGAAACAAAGAGATGTTTTCGTCAACCTACCACATCATGAGTTTTCTCATGAATTATTTTATCTCAGTATAATCTCATCTGTTAAATAAAATAGTTGACATTTTATCCTGTCACTTCCCAGATATCTTTAAAGACTAAAATAAAATATCTGGGAGTGATGTCAGAGAAATGGCGCTGTGAGGAGGGCTCCCAATACCTCTCCCTGAAATTTCAATAAATTCAACTAGAGACAGAAAAACAATGCTCCGAGGAGCATCTGAAATACACATACATCAAACAAAGGTATGATTGGGTGAAAGGATGGCTAAAAAACCACTCTGAAGGAAATAGGATGGAGAACAGAGTATTCCGCTTCTCTCACTGACCTGAGGAAAATTTTTTCACTTGGAACAGAGAGAAAGGGAGGGCCAGGGCAGAAACATTCAAGCTGAGGAGACAGTGTGCCCGTGGCTCAACCTACATGGAGCTAACACCAGCAGCAAACCCCAGCAGAGGTGGGCAAGTGGCTTGCCTGTGGAGTGGACGTTGTTCACCCCCGGTTTCCAGATCAGCAAGCACGGGCAGTGTACAAGAGTTTCCTCCCAGTGCCTCAGATGTGAGCACCTCCGTTCCCGGACGCAGGGGCTGGGTCGGAGACTGTCAGCAGTGGCCTTCTATGTGGGCTGCAGCCAGAGACTCTGTACAATCCCTGCTCCTCGAACAGCAGCAGGCGGGGAGTGCATGAAAGCCAGCTTCCCTATGCCTGGACCTCTCTGGGCAGGGCACCTCCTCCAGCCATACAGGCTAACAAAGCAAATTCCCCAGGAAGAAAACTATGGAAGTGCTGGGGGAAGGGTGTGCAGGCAGCTTGCAGACAGCCTACGGAGAGCAGACCCACAAATCGCTTAAAGGAGCCTAACCTGCAGTCTGCTCACTGCCTTGCTGACAAGGTCTTCTTTCCCAGGTCTATGATTTAAGAGAACCTGGAGGAGAGACTTGATAATTCTTAGGGCCTCTCAGTCAGCAGGCAGTGGCTAGAACAACTTTCTGCCAGCCAATACAGGGTAAAAAACACATTCCTACCAAACAGACATCAGAGAACACTGCAGAAGTTGGGCAGGCTGGGCTGTAGGCTTCCCAACAAGGAAGAGCAGACCCGCAGAGTGCTAAGGCAAATTTAACTAGATATACCTGGGGAACCTTAGAAAGGAGCCTGACCAGAAGTCAGCTTGTCCTCCTGCCTGCTTAAGCTGGTGGCTCTGGTTCACAGAGCTTTATACTCAGGACTGTGCTCTAAAAGGACCTGGAAGAGGGACTTGGCAGCTTTTAAGACCTCTTGTTCTGCAGGCAGTGATGGGAGCATCTTCCTGCCAGCAAATATAGGTTACAAAGCCTGGGGAGAGTAGTCCTGCGAAGCGCTGAGGCATACTAGACATACCTGGAGGCTCATAGAAAGACACCTGAGGAGCAATTGGCTCCCAGCCCTGCCTGATTATGCTGGTAAGGCCTTACCCAGAACCCTGCACTGAGTGGGGATAGAGGGAGGTTTTGGCAGCTCTTAGAGCCTTTTGCTCACCAGGCAGTGTCAGCAGCAACTTCACAGCTGGGTCCCCAGGCTGCTGGTTCAGGAAGGAGAGACTGGGGGAGAGGTTCCAGGAAAATGGACTCTCCCATTGTTGAAGCCTGCAAACGCTAACAAGCCCCAACTACCAACAGGACTGAGGCCTAGTTTATGTCATCGCCATAATGACACATCAACTGCAAATCTCTACCTAAGAGTGCCACAGGGGCAGAACCTGGGGTACAGTGCCACTGGCCAAAAAGAGAGAGAAAGAAGAAAAAGGAAGAAGATAACCTCTCAAAACCAGAAAAAATCACAGTCTTTATAACTTTTTCCATTTTTTTCTTTTCATTTTTGTATCTTTTTTTCTTCTACCTTGGTCCTTTTATCCTTTCTGTTTTATTCTTTTCATTTCGAACTTCATTACCCATAGGTGTTACATTTTTCATTATTTTTTTTCTTTTTTCTCTCTATGAGGGTTACATTCCAAAAAACCCTTAACTCTTACCTTTTATTTTGTTTTCTTTTTTTTTCCTCCTTCTATTTTGGTTTCCTCCTTTCTCTTTCACTTTTCCTTTCATTTGATCCTCACTCACAAACAAATTATTTTATTTTGGATTCAAATTTTTTTGTGACTTTTTATGTGCCTTTTAGTTTATTGTTTATCTCATTAGCATTCCCCCCAACTCTGGCTCTCCATTCTATGTAGTTTTTGTTCCACTTAATACAATAGAATTTGCATCTTTCACTGTATTTTTTTTCTTTTTTTTCTTCTTTTCTCTTTCACTATATTTTTCATTCTACCATCATTTACAAACAAATTATTTTATTCTTGATCCAAATGTTTTCCTTGTAGCATTTTGTGGGTTCTTACCTCGTTTTTTGCCTCTTTGTCATTTCTCTATAACTCAGGCCCTCCATCCTATGTAGTTTTTGTTCCATTTAGCACAATATAATTTTCAGTTTTTCATTGTATTTTCTCAAAAATATTTTTTTAAATCTTTTTACTTTTTTATCTTTATTTTTTATTCATAATAAACTCTTATTAGTGTTATTAACAATACCACTCTCAAATGCCATTAAGGAAAAATAAATCAAATATCATGAATACAAAAGACAGAGAAATAGCTCAGACAGATGAGGAAAAATCTATAGAAAGAAATTTCAATAGCTTGGAAACCTTGGAGTTACATTACAGAGAATTTAAAATTGAAGTTCTAAAAATACTCAGGGATATACAAGAAAGCACAGAAAGGCAAAATAGGGAGCTCAAAAAACAATTCAATGAGTGGAAAGAATACATTACTAAGGAAATTGAAACTATGAAAACAAATCAAACAGAGATGAAAAACTCAATTCATGAACTGAAAAACAAGGTAACAAGTTTAGCTAATAGAACAAGCCAGATAGAGGAGAGACTTAGTGACATAGAAGACAGGCAACTAGCGGTACTACAGAGAGAAGAGGAGATAGACTCATGAATTTAAAAAAATGAGAAAGCCCTACAGGAATTATCTGACTCCATCAAAACGAGCAACATATAAATAATGAGTATATCAGAAGGAGAAGAGAGAGAAAGTGGAATGGAGAACATATTCAAACAAATAATGAATGAGAACTTCCTAAGCCTGTGGAAAGAACTAAAACCTCAAATTCAAAAAGCAAACAGAACACCAAGTTATCTTAACCCTAACAAACGTACTCCAAGGCACATTATAATGAAATTGGCACAAAGCAATGACAAAGAAAAAATTCTCAAGGCAGCCAGGGAAAAGAAGAAGACAACATATAAAGGAAGGCCCATTAGATTATCATCAGATTTCTCAGCAGAAACTCTACAAGCTAGAAGAGAGTGGACCTCAATATTTAAAGTTCTGAAAGAGAGGAACTTCCAGCCAAGAATACTATACCCATCAAAGCTATCCATCAAATATGAAGGAGAAATAAAAACATTCACAGATACAGAAAAGATGAGGAAATTTATCACCAGAAATCCCCGATCAGGAAATACTAAAGGGTTTTTTTTGACCAGATACAAATAACAAAACAAAACAAAACTACAAGTAAAAGCTCCATCAAGAATGCAATAAAATCAAATTTAATCTGTGACAACAAAAACAAAAAAGGGGAGAGGACAAAGATTAACAGTAGCAAAGGAGGATGGAGTGCAGAAGCACTCATGAGATAATGTACTACAATGAACATGATAGGTACCCTTTCCATTACTTAATGGTAACTACCCCTGAAAAAACCACCACAGAAGCACAAGGCTTGACAAAGGAAGCAACAGAGAAGAAGTATGAATTACAACCAAACAAAAACAAATGATAGAAAAACAAAAGAGAACAATCAAACAAGATACAAAACTATCAGAAAGCAATATATAAAATGGCAATAGGAAACCCTCAATGTCAATAATTACACTAAATGTAAATGGATTGAACTCATCAATAAAAAGACTCAGAATAGCAGAATGGATTAAAAAAGAAAATCCAACTGTATGCTGCCTACAAGAAACACATCTAAGCTACAAGGATAAAATCAAATTCAAAGAGAAAGGCTGGCAAATAATACTTCAAGCAAATAATATCCAAAAAATAGCAGGTGTAGCAATACTCATATCTAACAATGCTGACTATAAGACAGCAAAGGTAATCAGAGATAAAAATGGTCATTTCATAATGATAAAGGGGACATTGAATCAAGAAGACATAACACTTCTAAATATATATGCATCAAACCAAAGAGCAACAAAATATATAAGACAGCTACTGACTGACCTAAAAACAAAAATTGACAAAAATACAATCATACTTGGAGACCTCAATACACTGCAGACAGCTCTAGATCATTCATGCAAACAGAAAATCAATAAAGAAATATTGGCCTTAAATGAAACATTGGAACAATTGGATATGATAGACATCTAAAGGACATTTCATCCCAAAGTGCCAGAGTATACATTTTTCTCTAGTGTACATGAAACATTCTCAAGAATTGACCATCTTTTGGGCCACAAAAATAACTTCAACAATTTCAGAAAGATTGATATCATACCAAGCATATTCTCCAGTCATAAAGCCTTGAAACTAGAATTCAACTGCAAAAAAGGTAAAAAAAAAATAGCCACAAAAATGTGGAAACTAAACAACATACTTTTAAAAAATGAGTGGGTCAAAGAAGAAATAAAAGTAAAGATCAAATGTTACATACAGACAAACAAAAATAACAATACAACATATCAGAATCTCTGGGATGCAGAAAAAGCAGTAATAAAGGGAAAGTTTATATTCCTACAGGCCTATATGAACAAACAAGAGAGAACCCAAGTAAACCATTTAACTTCACATCTTAAGGAACTAGAAAAAGAAGAACAAAGGCAACTCAAAACCAGCAGAAGAAAGGAAATAATAAAAATCAGAGCAGAAATAAACAAAATAGAGAACAGAAAAACTATAGAAAATATTAATAAAACAAAGAGCTGGTTCTTTGAAAAGATCAACAAAATTGACAAACCCTTGGCAAGACTCACTACGGAAATAAGAGAAAGGACTCAGATAAACAAAATCCAAAATGAAAGAGGAGAAATCACCACAGATGTCATAGATATACAAAGAATTATGTACTCAAACAGCATGGTACTGGCATAGGAACAGGCACATAGATCAATGGAACAGAACAGAGAACCCAGAAATAAACCCACAGCTCTATGGACAACTGATATTTGACAAAGGAGGTAAGGAAATACAATGGAGTAAAGATAGCCTCTTTAACAAATGGTGTTGGGAAAATTGGACAGCTACCTGCAAAAAAAATGAAACTAGACCACCAACTTACACCACTCACAAAATAAACTCAAAATGGATAAAAGACTTAAATGTAAGCTGTGAAACCATAAGCATCTTAGAAGAAAAAATAGGCAGTAAGCTCTCTGACATCTCTCGCAGCAATATATTTGCTGATTTGTCTCCAGAGGCAAGTGAAATAAAAGACAGGATAAACAAATGGGACTTTATCAAACTAAAAAGCTTCTGCACAGCTAAAGACAATAAGAACAGAATAAAAAGACAAACTACACAATGGGATAATATATTTGACATTGCATCTGATAAGGGGTTAATAACCAAAATTTATAAAGAACTTGTCAAACTTAATACCAGGAACACAAACAATCCAATCCAAAAATGGGCAAAAGAAATGAATAGACACTTCTCCAAAGAGGACACACAGATGGCCAATAGGCATATGAAAAAATGTTCAACATCACTAATGATTAGAGAAATGCAAATTAAAACCACAATGAGGTATCACCTCACACCAGTCAGAATGGCGCTCATCAATAAAACAACACAGAATAAGTGCTGGCGAGGATGTGGAGAAAAGGGAACCCTCCTGCACTGCTGGTGGGAATGCAGACTGGTGCAGCCACTGTGGAAAACAGTATGGAGATTCCTCAAGAAATTAAAAATCAAACTGCCTTTTGATCCAGCTATACCACTGTTAGGAATATACCCCAAGAACACCATAGCACTGTTTGAAAAGAAGAAATGCACCCCCCATGTTTATGGCAGCATTGTTCACAATAGCAAAGATCTGGAAACAGCCCAAGTGTCCATCAGAGGACGAGTGGATTAAAAAGCTTTGGTATATATACACTATGAAATACTACTCAGCCATAAGAAATGATGACATAGGATCTTTTACAACAACATGGATGGGCCTTGATAACATTATACTGAGAGAAAGGAGTAAATCAGAAAAAACTAAGAACTATATGATTCCATACATAGATGGGACATAAAGATGAGATTCAGAGACATGGACAACAGTGTTGGGGTTACAGGGTGGGAGGAGGAGAGGGAAGGGGTTGGGGGAGGGGAGGGGCACAAAGATCAAGGCTTTTCAGCATTTGCCATATTCCCCCTTTAATCTATAGACAGACAGCAAATATTTACTTATGGTGTTTCCACTATAAAGACTGCTGTCGTAGGGACAAATGCAGATGAACTATTTCAGCAGTTCCTCCTTCTTCAAAGACGTATATGTCAACATAGACCTCCATGTTTCATAGGACATACTCAAGCTCACCCCATGCTCCCTGGAGCTTTAACACAAAGGAATGCCCTTTTTTTTTTTTTGGTTGTATTTTTTTATTTTATTTATATTTTGTATTTTTCTGAAGATGGAAATGGGGAGGCAGTCAGACAGACTCCCGCATGCGCCTGACCGGGATCCACCTGGCATGCCTACCAGGGGGGAATGCTCTGCCCATTTAGGGTGTTGCTCTGTTGCAACCAGATCCATTCTAGTGACTGAGGCAGAGGCCATGGGCCATCCTTAGTACTCGGGGTGGCTTTGCTCTGGTGGAGCCTTGGCTGCGGGAGGGGAGGAGAGAGACGGAGAGGAGGGAGAGGGGGAGGGGTGGAGAAGTAGATGGGTGCTTCTCCTGTGTGCTCTGGCTGGGAATCAAACCCGGGAATCCTGCACACCAGGCCAATGCTCTACCACTGAACCAACCGGCCAGGGCCTAGGAATGCCCTTGTTGATCAAACTACCCAAAAGAAAATTATATGGAGCAACCATGACAGACGGAGCAAGTCAGTCTCATACTATTTGTCACCAGAACACTGCAGCCTAGTATAAACAGTTTCAACTTTCTCAGGAAGCAGCACAGCAGATTGGGAAATCCTGTCCAAGGGGCCCCATACTGCCCCCTCATTTGGAGTTAACCCTCAAGGACCCCTACCAGGACAACTTTGGCAGATGGATGTTACTCATATACCTTCATTTGGCAAACAGTCGTATGTCCACATTACAGTGGATACATATTTCGGATCTATAGTAACCTCTGTCAGATCAGTAGAGGCTGCTAAGCATGTTATAGCTCATGGTCTGTATGCATTGTTCTATTATTGGATTTCCTAAACTGGCTTAACTGAAAATGCTCCTGCATATGGAGCAAAAGCATTTACTGTATTTTGTCATGCTTACAATCTTTAAAGTTAAGGTATTATTAAAGTGTACTCAACAAACATTTTAAGGTCAATTTAAAAAAAAAATTAAAAGAGGGTAGTCATATCCTGGAACTCCTACGGGTCTACCATATCATGCTTTTTACTTTAAAAAAAATTACATTTCTTTTGAATGCTGATGAACAAGAGACACCAAATCTTTTTTGCCTGCAAACTACTACCTTCTTTATTAGATCCAGCTAATAACACTGTTTTGTCTTTTTCCAAATAGCTCCAGATATATGGAAAAGATTTATATAGGCGATGGGGATCCTCAAACCCCTCAGCGAGATCTTCTAAGCATGGCTTTTAAGATACCTAGAGGCAGAAAAAGCCCAATAGAGATCAGGGGAACTACCAGCTTTTAGGATACACCCTTAAAGGCTCCAACGCCCCAAAGGGTTCTCATAGGATGTCATCTGGGTCCTGCTTCAATAGTGGAAAGGAAGGTCATTGAGCTAAAGCCTGCCAGGCTTACATGCCTCTGCTGTGAGGAAACAGGGACAGTGGAAGGTAGGCTTCCCCTTCGCTCCTCTAAGGGAGGGTTCAGTCTCTTCCAGCCCTGCTCCAGCCACCTATGATGTAACCTTGCCCAGAAAGCTGGGGTTTGCCACTGAAGGCTGAAGGTGCCCAGGGCCGTCGGCCTCATCTACCACACTGTGGATGAGCCTAGGGTATTTCTTCCAAGAAGCAGGTAAACTGATCTCATTTGCACAAGGGCCACTTAACTATGTTTTGCCTGAATAGTCAGGTTTTTTATTCTTCCCTCAAAGATCTCTGTTGTGGGTGTTGATAGTCCTATTTTCTGCTGCTTTGCTTAATATATAGCGTTTCCTTTATTCCTCCTACCTCAATGCCCCACTCATATTTCAGGCTGGGACCTACTCCTAATTTAGAGCTCTCTTTCCCCCTTTTGCCAACTTCTATTATGAATCTACCTTTGCCACCCAGCTTAGTGTATCCCAAGGTTCTCTTTACCATGCCACAGTCGCAGAGCTCCAGGGAAAAGCTACCTGGTCTCATCTCTCCAGGCAGAGGAGAACAGAAGCTCCATATCCATGCATGCTGCAAATGGTTTCTCCAGTCCACCTGAATCATTACCAGCTAGAAGCAGCAGTCACTGGGACTTAGACATGAGCTGCAAAGTATAGAATGGTGACAATTCCAGTGCCATGTGGACTTTTCCTGGACTCCTGCTCCCTGTGACAGCACCTAACTGACTGAACTGTGGTTGGGTTGCATTTTTCAGGGATTTGGCATGGTGATGGGGCCAACTTGGACTTGGTGAACATGTTGAGGACACTACTCTTTTATGGATTCTTGCTGTATTGACCAAGAGTTTGCTTAAAGGCTTTTAATCACTGTAAAAAAAATAGAAGGCTGGATAAAGAAAATGGGGCACATATACACCATGGTATACTAGTCAGCTAGAAGAAATGATGACATCGGATCACTTACAGCAGAATGGTGGAATCTTGATAACATTATGCGGAATGAAATAAGTGAATCAGAAAAAAACAAGAACTGCAGGATTCCATACATTGGTGGGACATAAAAGTGAGACTAAGAGAAATGGACAGGAGTGTGGTGGTTATAGGGGGTGAGGGGAGGGAAGGAGGGAGAGGGGGATGGGGAGGGGGAGGGGTACAAAGGAAACTGGATAGAGGGTGATGGAGGATGATCTCTCTTTGGGTGATGGGTATGCAACAGAACTAAATGACAAGATAACCTGGAAATGTTTTCTTTGAATTATGTACCCCGATTTATTGATGTCACCACATTAAAATAAAATTTTATTTATAAAAAAAAGAATTCTAGTAAAATATTATGAAAAACTATATGCCACCAATTTAGCAATGTAGAAGAAATGCATAAATTCCTAGAACAACACAATCTTCCTAGACTGAATTATGATGAAGCTGAAAGTCTAAACAGACCCATAAGCAGGGAGAAAATAGAAACAACTATCAAAAACCTCCCTAAAAATAAAAGTCCAAGGCCAGACAAGTAAGTTTTATCAAACATTCAAAAAGAATTGGTTCCTATTCTACTCAAAGTCTTCCCAAAAAATCAAAGAAGAAGCAATACTAATACTTCCAAACACGTTTTATAAGGCCTACATAACCCTCATACTGAAACCTGGCAAGGACAACACAAAAAAAGAAAACTACAGTCCAATATCTCTAATGAATACAGATGCTAAAATACTAAACAAAATACTAGCAAATCTAGTACAACAGCACATTAAAAAAATAATACATCTTAATCAAGTGGGATTCATCCCAGAATCACAAAGATGGTTCAACATTTGTAAAACGGTTAACGTAATACACCATATCAACAAAACAAAGAACAAAAACCATATGATTTTATCAATAGATGCAGAAAAGGCATTTGATAAAATACAACACAATTTTATGTTTAAAACACTCAACAAAATGGGTATAGAAGGAAAATATCTCAACATAATAAAGGCCATTTATGATAAACCATCAGCTAACATCATATTAAAAGGCATAAAACTGAAGACTTTTCCCATAAAATCAGGAATAAGACAGGGTTGTCTACTCTCTCCACTCTTTTCAATGTAGTGCTGAAAGTTTTAGCCAGAGCAATCAGACAAGAAA
The DNA here is from genome assembly GCF_036850765.1 of Saccopteryx bilineata. Classification (NCBI taxonomy): domain Eukaryota; kingdom Metazoa; phylum Chordata; class Mammalia; order Chiroptera; family Emballonuridae; genus Saccopteryx; species Saccopteryx bilineata. The sequence goes on along the minus strand of NC_089491.1, from coordinate 145,051,814 downwards.
AAGAAATAAAAGTCGTTCATATTGAAAAAGAAAAAGTAAAGGTTTTACTTTTTGCAGATGATATGATCCTATACATCAAAAACCCCAAAGACTCCACAAAAAGACTACTAGAAACAATAAACCAATACAGTAAGGTCGCAGGATACAAAATTAATATACAACAATCAATTGCCTTCCTATATGCCAACAATGAAACATCAGAAAATGAACTTAAAAAAAAATAATCCCCTTCATGGTTGCAACAAAAAAATAAAATACTTAGAGATAAACATAAGAAAGAATTTAAAGGACCTACATAATGAAAACTCCAAAGCATTTTTAAGGGAAATAAAAAAAATATAATGAAATGGAAAAATATTTCTGGTTCCTGGATAGGAAGAATAAATATTGTCAAAATGAATATATTACCCAAAGTCATATACAAATTTAATGCAATTCCAAACAAAATTCTAATGTCATTTTTTAAAGAAATGGAAAAAAAATCATCAGATTTATATGGAATCATAAAAAAACCCCAAATATCCAAAGCAATACTAAGGAAAAAGAACGAAGTTGGGGGCATTACAATACCTGAGTTCATATTATATTATAGAGCCACAACAATCAAACAGCATGGTGTTGGCAGAAAAATAGACATTCAGACCAATGAAACAGAATAGAAAGCCCAGAAATAAAATCACATATATATGGACAAATAATTTTCGATAAAGGGGCCAACAACACACAATGTAGAAAAGAAAGCCTCTTCAACAAATGGTGCTGGGAAAACTGGAAAGCCATATGCAAAAGAATGAAACTCAACTACAGTTTGTCCCCTTGTACTAAAATTAATTCAAAATGGATCAAAGACCTAAATATAAGACCTGAAACAATAAATTACATAGAAGAAAACATAGGTACTAAACTCATGGACTTTGGTTATAAAGAGCACTTTATGAATTTGACTCCAAAGGCAAGGGAAGTGAAGGCAAAGATAAATGAATGGGACTACATCAGACTAAGAAGCTTTTGCACAGCAAGAGAATTTGACAACAAAATAGACAGCCAACTAAATGGGAGATGATATTTTCAAACAACAGCTCAGATAAGGGCCTAATATCCAAAATATACAAAGAACTCATAAAATTCAACAACAAACAAACAAAAAATCCAATAAAAAAAATGGGAAGAGGACATGAACAGACACTTCTCCCAGGAAGAAATACAAATGGCCAACAGATATATGAAAAGATGCTCATCTTCATTAGCTATTAGAGAAATGCAAATCATAACTACAATGAAATACCACCTCACACCTATTAGATTAGCTATTATCAACAAGACAGGTAATAAGTGTTGGAGAGGCTATGGAGAAAAAGGAACCCTCATTCACTGTTGGTGGGAATGTAAAGTAGTACAACCATTATGGAAGAAAGTATGGTGGTTCCTCAAAAAATTAAATAGAGCTACCATATGACCCAGCAATCCCTCTGCTGGGTATATACTCCCAATACTCAAAAACATTGCTACGTAAAGACACATGAAGCCCCATGTTTATTGCAGCATTGTTCACAGTGGCCAAGACATGGAAACAATCAAAAAGCCCTTCAATAGATGATAGGATAAAGAAGATTTGGTACATATATACTATGGAATACTACTCAGCCATAAGAAATGATGACATCGGATCATTTACGACAACATGGATGGACCTTGATAACATTATACTGAGTGAAATAAGTAAATCTAAAAAAAACTAAGAACTATATGATTCCATACATAGGTGGGACATAAAATAGAGACTCAGAGACATGGACAAGAGTGTGGTGGTTACAGGGGTGGGGAGGACAGGGGGAGGGGAGGGACACAAAGAAAACCAGATGGAAGGTGACAGAAGACAATTTGACTTTGGGTGATGGGTGTGCAACATAATCAATGTCAAAATAACCTGGAGATGTTTTTACTGAACATATGTACCCTGATTTATTAATGTCACCCCATTAAAATTAATAAAATAAATAAATAAATAGAATAAAATAAAATAAAATGTCTGTAGTTTGGAATGTTTTAATGACCATTTATAATAATAGACAAAATGATCATACTACAGTATAATATGTAACACAAGTTTAAATTCCAAGCTCCCAAATTCAGAGTATCCTATGTTTATTAATGTAAAGCAAATATCAGTGTTGCTACCAGCTCTCTAAATAAGTCTTGATCAATTTAGTTAACTTTTTCTTAACAATTTCTCACCATCTATAAAATGAGAATAATAATTCTACCTACCTCCTTCATTCTACTATTGTATAATTGATAATAAAATAGTTTAGAACCTTGAAGCATAGTTAGTATATCAATATTTGCCCTCATTATTGCACTCCTGAAATATTTTATCAAATTACACATAGAAAGCAGCATATGAGTATACATGTCCTACAATACTGAATGCCTGACCTCCCCCCTAAAAAATCTCATTATTTTCATTTGCATTTTTCTGTTTTTCACTGCATATTTTAAATAGTTATTGATCATAAGTATTTCTTTATGGAGTTGACTTTTCACATTTTTATAATATTTTTCTTTTAGTAATTGATATGATCTTTTATATATTCAGAATAATATTTTTTGTCAGCCTGTATGATGCTCTTAAATTCTGTTTAAGATTGTCTGTTTTTGAAAGTTGTGGAAAAAAGATCATGACTTATTCTTTGTAAAAGGATCTTACAAGGATCTTGTAAAAGACTATCAATCATCACTATCTTGTTTTGAGAAGAAATTCAAGAGTTTTTGCTTTGTATATCTCATCACATCCATTAAATAAATGTGTATGCCTTGTTACATGAGAAAAGAGTGTAGCATTCAGTGCAACTGTGAACATGAGTTAGGGAAACCATTTTCTTCCTTCTGGACTCTTCCATCCAGATTATTGAAACCACCAAAACAGTCTTTCATCTATGTTGCAAAATCTTGTTCACCAGTTTTGTGGTATCATTCACCTTTATTTGATATGTGCTATGCTAAAATTGTACTTTTTTTATAAGGATTTTTTTTTAAAAAAAGATAAACTTTGTACGTACAATGCAGTATTTGGTAAATGTTTAATGTTAAGTAAACATGCTAGTTTAAATTATGTGCAATTTTGGTTCATAGTTAAGGTTATGATTACAGTATTCATTTGCAGAATCTACAGTATTCATTTACAGAATCATCCCACAACTGCACACCAAATTTCTGATTGTAATAGAGAGGCTGATTAATTCCATTTGTGTGTTTCTTGTCCATCTCTTAGTTCCATGCTACTTACTCTTATCAGGTCTATAATCACCATCCAATTTACAAGCGCTTCGGGTTAACTGTCTTCCCCCAACTCTTTCTAACATAGTTTCTTTCTTTCTTTTTAAATTTTTTTATATAGTCAAACATTCCTAAGAAAACTTCATTAGTATCTACCATTCCAACTTAACCTGATTTTCTTCTAGTAACTGAATTTTCCAACAAGAAACCCTGAAAGTAGTTTATTTTAAGTAGTCAAATCTCAGATGTAGGAAAGGGGGCAGAATTTATTCATGGTCTGTTTATAGATATATGCATACAATTCTCATTCATTAACCCTCGGCACCAAAATTTCAATTCATGCTGGCCTAATCAGTAGGTTGGAGTCTAGAGCTAGAGTAGGCTTTGGTTTACCCAGTGGCTCCAGAATGTCCTCAATAAATCAAGTTCTGTCCCATTATGACCCTGTCTCTTTCTAAGTTTGATTCCCTTAATCGCTTCAGGATGGGCCACACTAACTGTCAGTGTTTTGCGCTTCTTCGTACAAGTCAAGTGTCAAGGAGGTATTTCAGCCAAGAAAAGCAAAGAGCCAGAACCCACCCCCCTCTAATTTTCATGAGTCTCATTGGCCATAATTGCACATGAGGGCATTAGTGTTCTAGAATCAGTAACTAGCAAGGGTCATGAAATTATGCTGATTGAGTCAGACTGACCAGATCCCACTCTTGGAGCTGGGGATGAGATCAGTTTCCCCTCAGTGAACAGGGCTCTGACAAAGAGAAACACATACACGAACAAAAAGGCTGTCTTCTTTGAAAAAATAAAAAGTAATAATTAACTGACTGCTTTCTTTGTTTCAGAAACTGCCCTAAACTTTAAATGTATTTTAATCACTTAAAGTCAAAACAACCCTAGGAGGCAGGTATTATTATTGTCATCATCCTCGTTTTCCAGACAAAGAAACTGAGGCATAGAGAGTTTGAGTGACTGGCTTAAAGTTTTAGAGTTCTTCAGGGGCAACACTGGGATCCATACTTGGACATTTAGCTTCAGAGACTGTTTTTAGCCACTAAACCAAAACATTCTTATGCAGTCTACTCCACCCTCTTTTTTAAAATCCATAGTGAAGACTTAGATGCTGTAATTAATGTAGTCCTTGAAATGAGTGCTTGCTTTTTTATATACTGGCTGTGTAATCTTGTGGGAAATAAATTAACCTTCCTGAATATTCATTTCATTACCTATAAAATGAGCACAATAATGACTATTACACAGTGATCGTGTGAAGAATAATAAAATAATGCTTATATCTCTGACACATAGGTGGTATTTAATAAGTGATTGCTCTTGTTACTTTTTCTGAACAAAACTAATTTATGTTAATACATTTTAAAATGTAAAAGTATGCAAAAATCATAAATTTTTTTGGTTACCCTGGAATTCATATTATACAATATATCATCCCTTATTCAAATTATATGAAATGTAATTTTATTAAAACTTTTCTTAAAATCAGACTACATTAATAAATATGGATAAAACTAAATACTGTGTGTACTTTTCTCAAAGATGCTGTTTTTTTCAGTAAATTAATCTAAAAAAGAGAAATATGGAGAAGACTATAAACATTAGATTTCTTTTTAACTTTACAGTTATAAAATTCAACCTGCCCCTAACTGTTGGCACAGAACCAGATTTTCAACTAAATGTGAATCTTGCCAAAATACTTAAGAAATATAAGCCAACAAAGCTGGAGAACAATCTGGCAGCACTTAGTGACGTCAAGAATGTGTACCCCTATGACCCAGCAACTCTCTCCTGGGAGCCTCTTCCACAGGTTGATACTGGAGTTTTGCCGAAGAAGCTTTGTCTAAGGATCAAGAAATTATGGGAAACCTAGATGTGCATCTCTAGGAGAAGAGAGGAAAACTGTGGTAGAAATAGCCTAGGGGATATTCAGTGGTCAAAAGCCAAGACCGATGTACACACAGAGCACACAACTGCACTGAAAGTCACAATATCAAGTTAAAAATAACCATAAGCATGTCTATAGCAGAATACCATTTTTGTAAATTAAAAACAGATACATTCATAAAACAACAATGCACATTTTTTGAGGATACATTCATATCCAAGGACACATATTAAATGCATTAATGTAGGTGACTATGAAAGGAATGAAATGGTAGCGGGGAGTGGGAATAAATAAAATAATGAGAAAATAAATTGCACAGACTAATGATGATGGTGTATCATGAACTGAGAGTTAAGATTCATTCAATTCTCTGTTTTTTTAGGCCTAATAAAAATGAAAAAGAAAAAGAAAAGAAATAGAATGAGAGAGAAGAAGTGAAAGGGAAGGAAAAATTACCATCAGCTCATTTCTTGCATTTTTATTAAAGAATGTCTCTTTTAATTTTTTCATAGTAGTTTTAATTCAGTTTGCATCACTGCATATCTCGAAGCACATTTCCTGAAGATGACTGCATTAATTACACCTACTTTTAGTAGGTTCACATAACGACTACAGGGACATTCAGATATTAAATCAATTGATTTATTCATACTTGAATTAAAAGCAAGAAAAGTACATTTCCTTCCTACCTGGCTTTGCCCTCTACTAAGCCTGCTGAGTATCTGCTGTAACAGGATGGTTTCTACAGCTATTTATGAGCCTGTTGCATAGCCAGGGAGAGCTCCCAAGTAATAAAAGGGTAGAATATGTTTGTGTGTGCATACTTGTATTGGTGTACAAAGATTATATAAATTATACTTCTCATTTTAATTTTTCTACTATGGGGTAGTCAAGCTAAATGAAAGACATATGGAAAACACAAAAAGAAACCGAGAGGGAAAGAAAGGACACCACACAGAACATCCCTCTGTAGCTTCCAAGAAACGGGGCAGAACCTGGAGAGTTTGGGGAGAGAATGAAAGGGAGAAGATTGGCAGGGTAGAGAACTGGCTTCCACATGAACATAAAGGAGTTAACCATGACCCAAGACTTCTTATATTGTCTATTGTCAATATCCAGCACAGAAATTAGGAAAGAAGTAGATGATTCAGTAAATGACAGTAAGAAAACCACCTACATATTTGGAAACAAAATCTATTTTGATTTTGACCCATCTCCATTTGTGCAGATAAGTTCCATACATATTAAATATTAAAAATTAAAATTTCTGGAAATCAATCTTAAAAAATAGATGAAACTATCAATGGGTTTGGCCATGTTACCTTTAAAACTTTTGAATATTGATGATAAAATGAAAGCAAAAGCTACATGCAGGTTAGATCTCTAAGAAAGATATGAAAAACCTAACAGAGAAATGAATAGAGAGCATTTATAGGGAAGGAATACTAACAACTAAGACATAAACAAACAAAAGGTTAATTTCATTAAGTTAAAGACACAGTAAATACAAAAGCAGTAAGAGAACACTATTTGTCTAATAAATTAGCAAAGATTAATTTTGTGTGTGTGTGTTTATGTGTGTGTGACAGAGACAGAGAGAGGGAAAGACAGACAGGAAGGGAAAGAGATGAAAAGCATCAATTCCTTATTGCAGCACCTTAATTGTTCATTGATTGCATTCTCATATGTGCCTACACTGGAGGCTCCAGCAGAGCAAGTGACCCCTTGCTCAAGCCAGCGACCTTGGACTTCAAGCCAGCAACCTTTGGGTTCAAGACAGTGAACATGGGGTCATGTGTATGATCCCATGCTCAAGCCAGATGAGCCTGCACTGAAGCTGGAGACCTTGGGGTTTTGAACTTGCGTCCTCTGCGTCCCAGTCTGACACTTTATCCACTGTGCTACCTCTTGGTCAGGCAGCAAAGATTAATTTATGATTGATAAAATACAGATGTCTAGATATCGGGTGTGCATTGTGATTTTTTTTCTTTTTTCTTTTTTTTTTGTACTTTTCTGAAGCTGGAAACGGGGAGACAGGCAGTCACCCGCACGCGCCCGACCAGGATCCACCCCACACACCCACCAGGGGGCGATGCTCTGCCCATCCGGGGCTTCGCTCTGTCGCGACCAGAGCCACATTAGCGCCTGGGGCAGAGGCCAAGGAGCCATCCCCAGCGCCTGGGCCATCTTTGCTCCAATGGAGCCTTGGCTGTGGGAGGGGAAGAGAGAGACAGAGAGGAAGGAGAGGGGGATGGGTGGAGAAGCAGATAGGCGCTTCTCCTGTGTGCCCTGGCCAGGAATAGAACCCGGGACTTCTGCACGCCAGGCCGATGCTCTACCACTGAGCCAACCAGCCAGGGCTGCATTGTGATCTTTGATCTTCTTTAACAACAATTCTGCAAGGAAGAGCAAGTATTATTATAACTATTGTACAGAGGACAAAACTGAGTCTCAGATTTTGAAATTAATTGTATAAATTCACAGACTAAAATTGAATCTTGATCAATTAATTTTAGGATTAATGCTTTTCCCCGCACATTTTGGCTAGTTTTTCTCTTTCTTGGTTTTGAAAAGCTTGGCACTAAAAATTATTGACATTTTACTTCCTAAATATCTTTTCAAAGTTAAAATTGTATGAAAATAGCTTTCTTTTTTATTACATTTTATCATACTCATGGACCCTATTGTTTCACAAAGCCTGTTTTGATATTAATGACAATTGAACTATTAAAACCTCTTTTCCTCCCACCATAATAATAACAAAATTCTCCCTTAGGCAAAAAAATTAGAAACTTTTAGGTCTCTCTCTAATATCAGTGTTATATGGAAAAATGAAGTCAGCTCAATAGGATAGAAAATTTCAGCCAGAACAATAAGCTGGATAATTGGAGTTAATTCAGAAATAAGATCCTAGAAGCTTTTCCAATCACTCTTAGACTCTCTCTGTAGAAATTTTACTTCATTTGAAAGTAAAGAAGGGGCATAGTTTTCTATTTAACACAATATTATTTTCTCACTTGTGACAATATTGACCTTTAAAATACTCTTTTTCATAAGATATACAATTTCTTAATTCAGCATTACTCTATAAGAGATCACATGAAGGTAGAGATTTTTGTCTAGTTTCTTTCACTCTTGTAACGGATGTCTAAAACAGTATCTGGCACAGGGTAAATGCTCTATAGCTTTGTGCTGAATAAAGGAAGGGAATTTATAAGCCAAGGTTTGGTAGTAAAATTGGTTTCCCATCTACTTTCAAGTAACAGGGATGTGCAGGAAAGATTTGGGTCATTAATACAGCTTATAAAATAATTCCCCCTCTTGTTCTCCAATTTTGATGCCTCCACTTATTTGGCATAATTCTTATGATTCACACACTCAGTGATATAGGTGTTGCAAGCCATGGGAGTCTGAAAAAACCAGAGTAACAGGCTTTATTGAAAGGAAGAAAGGAACCCTGCTGGGCACTTCTCTGGGGAGAAAGGCACCAGTACAAGCTAGGGGGATGAATTTATAGGGTAAAAGAAGAGTCTTGAGCAAGTAGGTGTTGAATCAAAAGTCCTGGTATGTCTGAGATGCTCCTCCTTGGGGGGCTTGCCAGCTTCTTGGAATTCCTCTGTCTCAGGGGCGATAGTCCAGTGAGTAAGGGTGAGGTCTGACAGATAAGAGGAACATCAAGAGGGCAGTTTGGAATTCCTGGTAAATTCACGTATCTATAATTTCTCAACTCTGTGGTTACATATAAAAGAAAGGCAGTTATTAATTTTATAATATATGGTGAGGGGTGATGAGGAGAAAGAGGAGAAAAAATTGGAAAATTATTGCTTCTTCTGGAGAGAACTCAAAAAGGGAACCTTGCCAAGCCAAGTCCCCCATCCAGTTAAAGAGGTCATCAATTTCCATGCTGTGAGGTCTGAATCAGGCAATGTCTTCGAAAACCTGAGTGAGGAAGTAAAACAATCTTGTGAGGTAGTAATTGAGAATTGCTTGCTACGAGTGCTGAGTGGACAGAGTGAAATGGTGATACATGGTCTCCTGGATCAGCCTTATGAGATGTGCTGGTCTGGTTCCTCTCGAATGGGAGGACATGTAGAGATTTTTAGAGACAGGGAACATGTTGGTGTAAGTTTTTAGAAGGACTGAATATGTGTGGTTTAAAAGGAAGGAGGTTTGGAGAACATTCAGGAGGGAACTTCTCAGGCTGAGGAGCGGCTTCTTCCTGCTGTCATCCCTACCTATTTGATATTTCCCTCATAAAGTTCTCCTTGGGGTATTGGGGAGTAGGAGTGTAGGAGCACTGGATTATAGGTAATCCTAGAGCTTTCTCTCATCCTGGCCTGTAGGAACTTGATAAAGAAGGGGGCAAGTATTTTGAGATCAGGAATGCAGAGATAAGGAGGGTTGTATAGCGGGGGGTGAAAGTTCTTCCATGGTAAAGTTAGAGATATTTTTTCCTGGCAGTCCTGGAGAGAGCAGTTAGCTTGAGCTAAAAGAAATGTTTCATGTCTGTTTGTAGGCTCTTCTTCAGCCAAGAAGACCCAGCGATCTTGTCCCCTTACTATGTGAAGGGTAAAGAGATTGAGAAGCGTTAAGAGGTGAATGTTATTCATTCTCCTAGTTCTTCAGGGACATGGGAGAGCTTTAGGGTTAGGGGACCTGTAGGGGTTGAAAGATAGGATTTAGGAGGTTTGCTGATATAGGGTTTCAGATTTTTCTGTTTTGTGAGGGCAGGTTTCAGGGTTGGTGTGTAGGGTTAGATAGATTTTTCCAATTTTCTGATTGGCAAAAGTCCACATGCAGTTCTGTAAGAAACTAGTGAACAAAAGTAAGAGGCAGGGTTTAAGAGTTAGAAAAATAAATAGGAGAGTGAGTGGACTAATGAAAGGCAATAATCAAGACACCCAGTTTGTGTGAAACCACTGATTCCACGTTTATGAATTCTCTGGGCTTCAGAGAGAGAGAGAGAGAGAGAGAGAGATTGGGAATAAGACAGGGATGTGGCCAGTCCTCCTTCCCCTAGACCCACTTTTATAGAAATTCTTAAAGCAACAAGGAGAGAAATTACCTGTATAGCTCGTTTGGTCCTTAGATTGATGGGTAGTGTACTAGAAACTGGAAGAGACTCATGGGTGGGATTAGGTTGATATTTGGGGTGAGAGAGATTAGAGTACAGGTGTCCAATTAGTAGGGAGACATATATAGGTGTTGGTCCCACATGAGTAGAAAACCCCTGATTGGGTGAGGCAGGCTGAGAGGTGAATAGAGAATAGAAGGACAAGGAGTTGGTTTTGTTTCTCTGTTTCTGAGCTCCAAATGGTCAGGGTGGAGTAAAAAATCACCCTTAGCAGCTGTGGGAGTTGTCAGGATCACGGTGTGTGGACCTGTCCACGTGAAAGTCAGTCCTTGGGTGATGTAATGCTGGAAGCGCTTCTTGGACAGTCTTTGAAGAGTTTGCTGAATAACCTGTGAATCCTGCTTAGGGAAAGGGCGGTTACATTTCTACACTTTGCAGCTAGAGTTTAAGTCCTAGTGACCACTGCTTCTAGCTGGAATTAGCAGCAGGTCCCAGCCTATAATAGGCATGGGGCATTGAGATAAGAGGAACAAAGGAGATACTATACATTAAATAAAGCAATAAAATCAGACTGTCAATACCCACAGTAGAGATCTTTGAGGGATAAATAAAACTCAAATATTCAGGCAAGGCATAGTAGATGGCCCTTGTGTTTACAAGAAATGAGATCAGTTTATCTGCTACTTGGAAGAAATACCTTAGGCTCGTGAATGATGTTCTTGGGTATTCAGTGGCAATTCCCAGCATGCTGGGCAAGGTCAGGTCACAGGTAGCTGGAGCAGGGCTAGAAGAGACTGAACCCTCCCTCCATGGAGCAAGGGGGCAGCTTAGCTTCTCGTGTCTCTCTTTCCACAGAAGAGATGTGCCCCTTGATGGGGCCGGGAAGCCTGGCAGGCTTCAGTTCAATGACCATTTCTTTCCACTCTTGAAGTAGGGCTCTGATGGAATCCTATGAAGCCCTTTAGGGCTCTGGAGCCTTTAAGAGCATATGCCAAAAGCTGGTATTTCCTGACTTCTATTGGGCCTAATTTGCCTTTTCTGTTACTTCCTTGGCCATTATAGACCTTAAAAGCCATGCTCAGAAGATCTCACTGAGGGGCTGACTAAGAGAGCAAAATTGGGAATCCAGTTTTTAAAGAATTCTATTACACCAAGAAAAGAAAGGATTTGATTTGCAGTGGTAGGTGGTTGGAGACTGCAGAGGGTCTGAGTTTGATCTAGGGTGAGACCTCAGGTGGTGGGGGTTAAGGTGATGCCCAGATAGACTATGGACTAAGATTGAAGTTGAGTTGAGCCTTAGCAGAGAAGACAGGATATCTCTTCACAGTGAGGAAGTTAAGAAGGGTGGCGGTGTGTCTCCTTGAGGCAGGCAGGGAGGGGCTGCAGAGGAGTAGGTTATTTACATATTGTAAGAGAGTACTAGTTTTGAGATTGCATGCTGCTAAATCCTGAGCTAGTGCCTGCCCAAACAGGTGTGGGCTGTTTTTGAACCCCTGCAGTAGACAGTCCACATAAGTTGCTGGGCTGCATTAGTGTCTGGGTCAGTCCAGGTGAATACAAACAGAAAGTAAGAGTCAGGGTGTAGAAGAATGGTGAAGAAGGCATTCTTGAAGTCTAGGACCAAGAAGTGAGTGGTGTTTGAGAGAATGTGTGACAGTAACTTGTAGAGATTAGGGATGACTGGATGGAGGGGAATTACCACCTCATTGATTAGGTGTAAGGCTTGTATGAGGTGATAAACTCCTGAAAGTTTTTGAACAGGAAGGATGGGGGTATTGCAGGAAGAGTCCATGGAGATGAGTAAGCCTGGTTTAAGAGGTGGGTAGTTATTGGTGTAAGGCCTTAGAAACAGACACAGTTACACATTAAACAAAGATTTTACATATAAATTATAAATTGAGAAATTTAAATGAGCGTGCTTTACTTGTTTCAATTTAAATTATACTAGAGATATTTTCTGACAAAGAGACAGATTATTCACTCACATATCTCAATAGGCAATTCTGCTTTTTTAAGGTTTTTGAGATGGCAGGGAGTTGTCAGCATAGAGAGGAGGAAGAGAGAAAGCAGACGGATGGACAGTGTGAGCAGCTGGATGGAAAAGAAGGGTCAGAATATGCAGAAGGAGGAGGAGATGGTGGCACCACGTGGTCAGAGGAATAAAAAAGATTAGAGCCTGTAAGGAGAAGGGAGAGGCCCCTGGCCAGCAGGGGAGGAGAAAGAGAGACTGGTATTTGCAGGTGAATGAGAAAGAGGATTCAGTGAAGAGAGGGTAGGGGGTTTTCTGGAGGGAAGATAATCGAGTGAAAGAGATTTGCAGAAGGACCAGAGAGGGGTCCCGAGAGAGGGGTGCCCCAGGGGTCAGGCAGGAGGGAGAGAGAGTTGGGAATCCGCGGAGAAGGAAAGATTAGGAGTGGAGGTTCTAGGTGAGGTTTCTTTGGCCAAAAACGGCATGTGTAGAACAAGCGGTATAGAAATTAAGGACAGGAGTGAAGGTAGAAGGAAGCCTTGCACATAAGGAATTTCAGAAGCTTTCTCAGTCTGGTGGCAAAAGTTGTCAAGGTCTCTCAGAATATTGTAATCACATGTCCCGTTTCCAAGCCAATGGGAGTCATTGTCTAGCTTATATTGTGGCCAGGCAGTATGACAAAAGAAAATGAGTAAGAGACAGCCCAATGGGGTTTGGTGATGGCTTTGACTTAAAGAGCCCAATGTGGAGATGAGTGATCTAGAGAGGGTGTCCCCGACTCCAACACAATCTCAAAGGAGAAAGCTCTCCTGGGAATGTGGAGTCGTCCTACCTAGGGGTCGTCACCACCTAAGAAGGAGCTCAAAGAGAATGTGGAGACTTAGACTTTTGGAATGTGCAAACCCCTCAAAATGTGAGGCTGACTGGAGAAAACTGTCTGATGAGACTTATGGGTTGAATTAAAGCCAGCCAGGAGAGGGAAGGGAGAAACTCCTTACCTTTCTGGTCCAGCAGGGGTTCAGGACAGGGACAGATCATCAGCCAATCGACCTACAATTACACGTTTAAACAGAATCAGGGAGTAAGCCTGGGATGAGCTGCCGCTGCCCACTGCTTCCCTGGCTGTAAGTTTGGATGGCAAAGAGGGATCGGCAGTTAGTACCCTGTCCCAGGTTTTGGCACCAAATGCTGGAATCCATGGGAGTCCGAGAGACCAGAGTAACAGGCTTTATTGAAAGGAAGAGAGGAACCCTGCCGGGCACTTCTCCAGGGAAAAGGACACCAGTACAAGGTAGGGGGACAATTCATAGGGTAAAAGGAGAGTCTCGAGCAAGTGGGTGTTGAATCAAAAGTCCTGGTATGTTCAGAATGCTCCTCCTTGGGGGGCTTGCCAGCTTCTTGGAATTCCTCTGTCTCAGGGGCGATAGTCCAGTAAGGGTGAGGTCTGACAGACAAGCAGTACATCAAGAGGGCAGTTTGGAATTCCTGGTAAATTCACATATCTATCCATAGGCAAATGGGATCAGAGGGTTAAGGACAGTGAAGCACACTAGGATAAAGCAGGGCAAGAAGGACCAAATCCCTTTTTTTTCATAGTATTTCACCATTTACTTAACCTCCAATAATGTCTTTTTAACCTCCACTTTAACTGTCTTCCATTAATCTAATGGACACTACCACTGACACCTTGTTCTCTATATACTTACCGCATTACGACCTATAATCAGGTGGAGCTCTGACAGGCATATATCTTGAGAATAGCTGCTGATAATGTTAGCATCAGTCTTATGAAAGTTGTAAGGAAAATGTCTGTTATTAAACTATTGTATATTCTGAAAATAAACTGCAATAAAATATTAATCACAGCAAAATACAAAAAACTTAACTTCAAAGCAACATTCCTCATTATCTGTAAGCAATTCTACTTTATTTAATTATGTCTAGCAAATTGCCAAGGGAAAGTTAACTTGTTTTTATTAAAAAACTCTGTTCTCAAGTGTCTGCTAAATCTGGCTGCTCTCTGATGAACACTGGCATCTAAGTCTTCACAGGTCTTGTTTTACTGGTAAGTTGTAGATATGTAGTTTCCAAAATTAATCTTTCTTTAGTTTTTTTGATGTCTTAATAAATTATAAAAATTTAGCCAAAAAATGGTTAAATGGTCATATCAAAATATGTATTGTTTACCTTTTGGCATAAATGTATCCTAAATTATTTAACATTCAGGAAAATAGTCCACTAGGATGGTTTACATAGTGTAGTGAGTTTGTCCATTCACTCTTTTTATTTTATTTATTTATTTATTTATTTATTTATTGTTCTTCTTTTTCAAGTGAGAGAGAGGAGATAGAGAGACTCTTGCATGTGTCCTGACCTGGATCCACCTGGCCACGCCAATATAGGGCTGATGCTGTGTTCAACTGGGGCCATGCTCACAAATGACCTATTTTTAGCACCTGAATTGAAGACTCCACAGAGCCATCCTCAGCACCCAAGGCCTATGTGCTTGAACCAATTGAGCCATGGCTGTGGGAGGGGAAGAGCAATAGAGAGAGAGAAGGGGAGAGGGAGGAGTGGAGAAATAAATGGTCACTTTTTCTTTGTTACCTGACCGGAATTGAACTCAGGACTTCCACATTCCAGGCCGAGGCTCTATCACTGAACCAACCAGGCAGGGCCCAATTCACTCTTTTTTTTTTTTTTTTTTTTTTTTTTTTGTATTTTTCTGAAGCTGGAAACGGGTAGAGACACTCAGACAGACTCCCGCTTGCGCCCGACCGGGATCCACCCGGCACGCCCACCAGGGGGCGACGCTCTGCCCACCAGGGGGCGATGCTCTGCCCCTGCGGGGCATCGCTCTGTTGCGCCCCGAGCCACTCTAGCGCCTGGGGCAAAGGACAAGGAGCCATCCCCAGCGCCCGGGCCATCTTTGCTCCAATGGAGCCTCGTCTGCGGGAGGGGAAGAGAGAGACAGAGAGGAAGGAGAGGGGGTGGAGAAGCAGATGGGCGCGTCTCCTGTGTGCCCTGGCCGGGAATCGAACCCAGGACTTCTGCACGCCAGGCCAATGCTCTACCACTGAGCCAACCGGCCAGGGCCAATTCACTCTTAATATGTCTCTAATTTAGTTGGTTTGTATATTATGTTTGACCGTGTTCAGTTTGAATTTACAGACTAATCTAGTATCCCAATCAGAAATCGATTTATAGTAGAGAAACTTTTGAAGGAAGGTCTTGTTACGTCCTGTTTCTCAAATAGATTATTTTAATGTGCTTTGACCAATAATGCACTCTTTATGTGTTGGGATTATATTGCACTTAAATTTCTGTAACAGATGATTAAAACAAAATATTATCATCAATTTGAAAACATATTATTTTTCTTTGTGCCCCACCTCCAGCACTAGCCATTTATTTCTCCCTATGACGTAGGTTTGCATCTTCTCTCACGTTATATCTGATGATACTCATTCCATTTACTTTTTTTTAAAAAGTCACTCATTCTTACATTTTAGTAAAAAAAATTTATTTTATATGGTCATTATTTTCCTCTATTTTTGAAATTCCATTTTAAAATTATGTTTTTAATAAACCTCATGAACATCCCAAATAAGTCATATCTATACAATTTCAAAATTCTGCATGCCACCTTTTTCTTTCTACATACCTCCTAATTGAAAAAAAAGTCACAGATATTTTCTGTTAACATTTAAAATAAAAGTTACTCATTTATGAATCTAAATTTATCTGGTTCTTAGTGAAATAAAGCTTTAAATATTCTTCCTACAGAATTCTCTATATGCAAACATTTCCTGAGTCATATCTAAATTAGTATGTTTTCTGAAGAATCCAAAAGAACTTTCTATATGACAGTTTAACACTCATGAAGTATTTAGTAGCATGCACTTAGAGGATAAGGTTGAATAACTTCTGTGTTCTTTCAGTTCTGAACATATTAGTGTTAAAAGAGCAAGTGTCACCACAATAACCCACACTAATGTGAAAGTCATAGCAGAACTGAAAATCAGATTCTCTAGAGAAAGGCTGTCAAAGTTTGGCCTATGGCCAAATCTGATCTGCCACCAAGTTTATAAATATCATGTTATTGGAATAGAGTACAGTTCATTTGTTTATGTATTATTTATGATGATTTCACACTAATCTGGGACAGAGTCTGTCTGGCACCCAAGGTGTAAGATATTTACTATTTATATAGGTCTTTTACAGAAAATACTCTGAAGCATTATATAATTCCATCAGGACCACCACACGCCCCATTATTGGAAGAGTATTACTGTGTTACAATTCTCATATAACCTACTGATACTTTTCAAATCAAATTGATTATAATACTTTTGTCAGCCATATAGCTTAGAAAAATAAATAGTTCATATTTAAAAATTGTAAAAATGTTTTTAAAAAGAAGGAAACAGTGTTTTTTAAAACAAAACCAACCCAATATCCATGATATATCACACAGTAGAAAACAGAATTTCAAATGTCTCTACAGAAAAGTAGGGAAAGGAAAACAGTAAAGGAATAGGTATTTGGATCAAATTAGAGAAATTATATAATGAGAAGGCTAGCTTTTTATAAAAATAAGAAGTTTTTTTAAACCAAATAATTAAAAAAAATTTTTTGAAGTAAAATTAAATACAAAATAACTTTAAATTTATAAATTGATCATGACAAAGAACTAGGTAAACTATTGTAGTAAATTCATAATCTAACATTTTTATAGGTTTCTATAACTAGGTTTTCAGTAGGCCAATAAAAATTTGTAGAGAAATCATAATTATATTTTCAATAGTTTTTTATTTTTTAAATTATCTTATAACGGAATAAGATATATTGGTATTGATGATATATCAGTATTGATAAGATATATCAGTATTGGTGATAAAGAGCTTTGGGGAAGTTATAATATTAACATCTTTCAATTATTAGATAATAGCACTGTGCTAAATATTTTAAGATACATTCTCTCATTTGTTCCAGGTGAAGAAATTTACCATCAGATTATATTGATTAATAGTATTTAAATTCATCTATTGAAGTATAACATAAACTTTTGAAGGGGGTTGAGGCTAGGATTTGACCTAAGCCTTGTCTAACTCTATACTGCTTATCAAATATCTCATTCTGTTATAACATTATTGATGGTAAGATAATATGTACCTCATTTTGTTTGCATTTTAAAATATGAACAGGTTGCACCAGAGATACACAATAATTAGTTGAAATAGGGAAAAGAATTTGTGTCTAAAACTTCATGCTAAAGTAGTAAAATTCTATATCTCAAGTTATTTTAAATAAGGATCTTGTGCCCTGCTGGTTGGCTCAGTGGTAGAACGTCAGCCTGGTTTG
This sequence comes from Saccopteryx bilineata, assembly GCF_036850765.1. Classification (NCBI taxonomy): domain Eukaryota; kingdom Metazoa; phylum Chordata; class Mammalia; order Chiroptera; family Emballonuridae; genus Saccopteryx; species Saccopteryx bilineata. Next base: position 145,034,237 of record NC_089491.1, on the reverse strand, counting down.
CAAGAGTCCTGGGTTCGATTCCCGGCCAGGGCACACAGGAGAAGCGCCCATCTGCTTCTCTACCCCTCCCCCTCTCCTTCCTCTCTGTCTCTCTCTTCCTCTCCCACAGCCAAGGCTCCATTGGAGCAAAGATGGCCCAGGTGCTGAGGATGGCTTTGTGGCCTTTGCCTCAGGTGCTAGGACGGCTCTGGATGCAACAGAACGATGCCCCAGAGGGGCAGAGCATCACCCCCTAGTAAGCATGCCGGGTGGATTCCAGTCGGGCGCATGCGGGAGTCTGTCTGACTGCTTCCCCATTTCCAGCTTCAGAAAAATAAATAAATAAGGATCTTGCTTATTTAATTTGACATAATTAGCCTTATGATACTACAGAATAACTTTGAACCTACCACAAATAAATTAATAGAAAGATAAATTAGATAACTTAACAAGACTTTATTAATTTCCACAGGAACTATTCTTCATAGTCAGTCAGTGACTTTCACATTGGTAAATCCAAAGATCAATTCTCATTACTTATCTTTCATAATCTATAAGAAGCATTTGACACAGTATATCATTTTCTCTCTCTTCTTTTAATCTCTGTTTCTCTGGGCTCTCAGGATCATTCACTAACCAAATTATCTTTCTGTTGTGCTGGTCATTTCTCCTCAGTCTCCTCTGTTAGTTCTTTCTCTTCTCCCTGACTTCCTTAATGAAGTGCCTCAGGTCTTATGCTCATAACTTTCAATACTGCCTATCTACTAAAGTCTACCAAATTTATGTCTTGGGGCTAAACCTCTCCCCTTCAGTCTCCAGTATCTCCAACTAGATAGCTAATGGATATTTAAATCCCACACCAGAAATCAGTTTTCTATTTTCTTACCTAAATCTGCTCTATTCCAAATCTTCAATTTCATCCTTTGAGGTGCTCAGGCTAAAAACAATAGTTATCATTTATTTATCTCTTTCATACTCTATTTCAAATTCTTCAGACATTCTGTTGGATATAACATAAAAATATATTTGTAATCAGCCACTTCTCAACATTGCCATTATTGCCAGCCTGATTTAGTCTAATTATCTCTGATCTGGATTATTGTTATGTTTTTAGATTTTTTTTTTTGTTTTTTTGTTTTTGTTTTTGTATTTTTCTGAAGTTGGAAACGGGGAGGCAGTCAGACAGACTCCTGCATGCACCTGACACGCCCACCAGGGGGCGAGGCTCTGCCCATCTGGGGCATCGCTCTGTTGCAACCAGAGCCATTTTAGCACCTGAGACAGAGGCCACAGAGCCATCCCCAGCGCCCGGGCCAACTTTGCTCCAATGGAGCCTTGGCTGCGGGAGGGGAAGAGAGAGACAGAGAGGAAGGAGAGGGTTAGGGGTGGAGAAGCAGATGGGCGCTTCTCCTGTGTGCCCTGGCCGAGAATGGAAGCCTAGACTCCTGCACGCCAGGCCGACGCTCTAGCACTGAGCCAACCTGCCAGGGCCGTTTTCAGTTATTATAGTGTTATTACTGTATATAGACTTATTCTATATAAAGCCTGTTCAGTTAGTTATTATTTTTTTGCTTAATCATGCTTGAAAAATTATAATATTTTTAGGCAATTATTTTATATATATCTTTTTATTTTCACTCAAACTACATATGTTATACTATGTTATGCTCACCATTTAACATTAAAAAAAGTTTCTATGTAAAGACTGTCATTTGGAACAAATTTAGACTGTATGTGATATCTGGATGAACCTAAAATGTTTTGCTTTGCAAACATATACCAGTAAGGAAGATGAAGAAATAGCATCTGCTAAACTCTTCAATCTGTTTGACTGCATGCTATTTCCATGTGTTTCAAAGGGTGTTCAATTTAACGTATGGTTATCATCAAGCACACGTGACTCTCATATTGAAGACCTAGCCAGAAGTCAATCACTTGAATTTCTACCATCTTCCAAAGAATGACTTCTTTTCACCTCTCTTCCAGTAATTCCACCAGCCTTAACCTACTCTCAAGTATCAAATATTCTTTTTTTTGATGAATACAATAAACCTTTATTATTTTTATGTAAAAATATATTTGTCTACTTTCAAATGTTTCATAACTTATTTAACTGATACATTATTCTACCTGTAAAACCTGTTAGAATTTCTTGGTTGGGATAAGATGGCTAATAATTGTTTTCCCATTAGAATTAATAAAAACATTTTTTTCATTTAATAATTTTTTTTTTTTTTACCTAATAGAGTTTTCAGAAACAAAATTCTTAAGCAAGTGTTAGGTGCAAACTCTCTAAAATTCCCAATGCAGATAATTTTGATAATCTAAATATGAACTAGATCAGTGGTCCCCAACCCCCGGGCCATGGACCAGTACCGGTCCATGGGCCATTTGGTACCAGTCCGCAGAGAAAGAATAAATAACTTACATTATTTCAGTTTTATTTATATTTAAGTCTGAACAATGTTTTATTTTTAAAAAATGACCAGATTCCCTCTGTTACATCGGTCTAAGACTCACTCTTGATGCTTGTCTCGGTCACGTGATACATTTATCTGTCCCACCCAAAAGGCCAGTCCGTGAAAATATTTTCTGACATTAAACCGGTCCGTGGCCCAAAAAAGGTTGGGGACCACTGAACTAGATGATTCTTCTTTTTGGCTGCTTGTAAATTATAAGTTACTTATGACACTGAAAAGTAGTTTTCCTTCTTAGACTATTTTGTTTTAACTGAGAGGAAGGGAGACAGAGAGACAGGCTCCCACATGTGCCCAACACACATCTGCTGGGAAAGCCCCCTCCTGGGGCAATGCTCTGCTTATCTGAGGTTCTTCTGCAACCAAGCTATTTTTAGCACCTGAGGCTGAAGCTCCATGGAACTGTAATCAGCACCAGAGACCAACTAGCTTAAACCAATTGAGCCATGACTGGGGGAGGGGAAGAGAGAGAGAGAGACAGACAGAGAGAAAAGAGAGGGGGATGGGTGGAGAAGAAGATGGCTGCTTCTCTTGTGTGCCTTGACCAGAAATCAAACTTGGGACATACACACACTGGGCCAATACTCTACCACTGAGCCAACTAACCAAGGCCCTCTTAGACTTTTAAAGTAATTCTGCACCAATATTAGTCAACATTATAAAGTATGACCTTGTACTAGTGAGCATTCATAAAAGTTATTGTTTAATGTGTGCTCTAGAATATCAATATCAATTATTATTGCAGCATTGTATAGAAGGAAGATCATATATGTCTCAGCAGTAGAGTAATAGTTGGAAATTGAAATTGGAAGAGAAAAAGGATTGAAAATTAAAAACCTAATTGGTATCTATGAACTACATATTATGTTGGTCTAAGTTATTCTGGGTTTGTTTTTTGCTCATATATAAATTTATGAGAAATGCCCACCACATTGCTCAACATATAGCATACATTAAATAAGTACTTTTCCCTATTATTTATATTGTGGAGTAAAATTAGTGATGTCTGAGTTTGCTTCAATAAAATGCATTTCAGAAAAGAGAGAAAAATAAGCTAAGTTAGCCACTTTGAAGTTTGACAATGTGAATGTTGTTATTATAGAGACACAGAATATTTGACTCTAATATAATTGGGTAAATAAAATGAGCAGATTTCAAACAAAAAAAGCTCAGTGATTAAAAATAAAATACTTTGAGATAGCTAAGGATAAGAAGTAGATGAGTTGAAATTATCAGCAAGAAAAGATTTCATAGAAGGTAAACTTCAAGAGGATGCATGAATGGAAAGCATTTCAGTGGTCTTTCCTGTCTCTAAAGTTGACTTGCTAAATGAGTACATAAACATTTAGGTAAGAAATGAAACATTAAATAGCTAGATTAAAAGTGGGCAATAAAAATAAACTAATATTTAACGGTAGATCAGAAATCTTACGATTTCTGTGTGTGTGCCTACATATGTATGTACTTAACCACATAAAGATTTTAAAAGCTTTAAAGAATATTTTAAAATCTATTATTCTTACTAAAGATGACTTGTGGCAATGAGCAACTATCATTTCCTTCTCTCCTCCCAGCTCATATGGAAAAACAAATTACTTGCTATATAAAATAGAGGTTATCAGCAGTATTGCTAATTGATGGTGTAGCTGCCAAATACCAAGTCACATTCTGACAAAGAATATGACCTAATGTTACTCAATAACATTTCATCAATCACAAGTCAGAAAATAACCAACAGTCAGTATTTTCTTTGGATCAGCAATGCAACTTAATAGTGGCAGTTAGCATAATTAAAGGCCAGTGACCAGATTAGAAAGTCATAGTTTGTAATTTTTTTTTTTACTAAGAAAAAAATAGATATTAAATGATGTTTGAGATGAATCCAAAGCATGGGGAAAAGCCCGCCAATATGACTTAAATGCTTTCAATGAGTATTTAATGAGTACCTACCCAGTGCCCAATGAAGGGCACTCCAGGGGCTATAATGGTAGAGGATATAATCTCTGCTCCTCATGTATTTATAATACAATTGGGTAAATAAAATGAGCAGATTTCAAACAAGAAAAAGCTCAGTCATTAAAAATGAAATACTTTGTGATAGCTCAGGATAAGAACTAGATGAATTAAAATTATCAGCAAGAAAAGATTTTATAGAAGGTAAACTTCAAGAGGATGCATGAATGGAAAGCATTTCAGTGGTCTTTCCCATCTCTAAAATTGACTTGCTAAATGAGTCCATAAAAACTTAGCTGAACAAGTACATATAAAGGCAACTGTGTAACCCAAATGTTTAGGACACAAAAGTTTAATGCAATGAAAAATTATATGTGTAGTCATCATTTTGTAGCTATTAATACTCAAATGATGATTGGAATTATGAACATACACAAGCTTGAGCGACTGGATCTAGAAGCATAAACAAAGAACCAAGCATGGAGTAATGTGTAAAATACAATGATCTACTTTGAGAGATGCAGGAAATTCACGTTAGGCACTAAGAGCAGTAAGTGAGAAGTTAGCAGTATGGAGGCAGTTTGAATGAGATAGGAAATGATATTAGATCAACAAGCAGTCCGTCATTGGTACCATATGAGGAGAGGAAACAAACAGGAATGAGTAAATCTGTTGAATTAAAAATCATCATTAATCTTTGGAAAAGTTGGATAGTGAAGAAAGAAAGGAAACCATTTGCATGCTATCTAAACATTCTGGAAACAGATAGCAATCATATTGTTTCTAAAACAAAGATTACCATTGCAAATATTGCTTGGGTGACTATTTTGGTATTTCACAGTAGAGAAAAAGCAGCTTCAAAAAATAAGAATTATTTTTACTTTTCTTATGAAAAAGTAAAGTTGAATGCAGAATGTGAACACCATAAACTGGTTGTTCAGCATTATATAGTCTAACAATACAGATTCAGGTGGCATTCTTTCAAACCATGAAGTAGTGTGATGGAAGACTAATCTAATTTGTCAGAACAGAGCATTTATCATGAAGTAGTGTGACAGAAGGTTAATCCAATTTGTTAGAACAGAGAGCTTCAGCAGTCTTAAAAAGTACTTAGGATATCATGTTTGTTTTTTTGTAATATTTACATATGCAGCCAAACATTACTCATTCTCCCTCCAAACTTGGGTTCAACTTGTTCTTTGGTATTCATCACTAGTTTAAAAAGTGCTAACTTGTAAAGATGGAAAAGAAACTGAAAATAAGATGATATACTTAAAACTAAGTCTTAGTTTCAGTAAAATACATGCAACCACATAATGGCCAAGAATAAATATTAAATTGGAGTCAATTTGTTTCATTTCTTTCAGAAAGCTAATTTTAACAATTATGGCCACATCTCTGGAGACAGAGTGCCTGCATTTGCCACTCACTAGCTGTGTGTCCACAAACTAATCACATATGTTTTCTGTGCTTCAGTTTCCTCATCTTTAAACCATTGAAAGCACCTACCTTTTAGGGTCAGGGTGAGGATGAGCTCTTGTAAATTTTTAGATCAGTTACTTGCATACACTTAAAGTTGAAAGTGTTTGCCGTTTTACTTATCATTTTTAATTTTTATCATTTTTCCTAATTTTTAAATTATACTTTACATTCAATATTATTTTGTATCAGTTTCCGGTACATAGCATTATGGTTAGATAATCATATATATATTTATCCATATTTCCAGTACCAACCTGGAATTATACATTATACAATATTATTGATTATTCTTCCTATGTTGTATTTTATATCCTTGCAAATTTATACTTTTCAATCCCTTCACCTTTTTCATCCCTGCCCCCATTCTCCTCCCATCTGGCAACCATCAGAATGTTCTCGGTATCTTTGAGTCTGTCTCTGTTCTGCTTGTTCATTTATTTTGTTTTTTAGATTACAATGTAAGTGAAAAAATTTGTCTTTTTCCGTCTGACTTACTTCACTCAGCACAATACTGTTGAGGATCATCCATGTTTTTGCAGATGGCAAGATTTCATTCATTTTTATGGCTGAGTAATATTCCATGTGTAATTCACTATATCTTTATCCGTTCATCTATCGATGGACACTTAGGTTGCTTCCATATCTTAGCTATTGCAAATAATTCTGCAATAAACATATGGATGTATGTGTCTTATTGTTTTATTGTTTTGGTTTTCTTCAGATAAATAACCAGAAGTAAAATTGCTGGGTCCTTCTTTATCTGTTTTTTTTTTGTTGTTGTTGTTGTTGTTTTATTAAATGAGAAGTGAGGAGACAAAGGGACAGGCTCCTGTATGCACCCTGATCAGGATCCACCTGGAAAGCTCACTAGGCGGTGATACTCTGCCCATCTGGGTCTGCTGCTCTGTTGCTTGGCAACCAAGCTACTTTAGTGCCTGAGTCAAGGCCATGGAGCCATCCTCAGTGCCTGGGGCCAACTTGCTCCAACTGAGCCATGGCTGTAGGAGGGGAAGAGAGATGGAGTGAAAGAAAAGAGAGAGGGAGGGGTAGAGAAGAAGATAGTCACTTTTCCTGTGTGCTCTGACTGGCAATTGAACCTAGGACATCCATACTCCAGGCTGACACTTTACCACTGAGCTAACTGGCTAGGGCTCTTTATCTCTTGTTATAGCTTTTGTTTTAAAGTATTTTTTGTCTAGTATAAATATTGCTATCTGAGCTTTAAAAAAAATTTTGTTTTTATAAATTATCCTTTTCCATCCCTTTACTTTCAGTCTATATGTGTCTTTCAATCTGAAGTGAATCTCTTATAGATAGCATATGTAAGGCCTTGTTTTGTTATTCATTCATTTCTCTTTTCTAAGTCAGGTTTCTCAATGATTTATAAGGTTGTGATGTTATTCCTAAGAGTTGTTATAAACAATTATGTTAAATTTATTTTGGGCTGCCATGTGTTTGTTTCATCTATCTTTACTTTCCAGTATTTATATTGTTGGGCTCTGGTCTCAAACTATAGTCCACTAGCCACCTGCCACCCTAAGAAGATGATTATTAAATAAATACATTCCTGGGTCCTAACACATAACTACTGAATCATAGTCTATTGGAGTTAGATCTAGGAAAATATGTTATTTTTATCAGCATACTGTAAGTTGAAGAAATGTGTATTAAAATTTGAGAACCACTGGCATAGATTATGTGGTATACATTATCATACTTGTTCACAAATCTTTTTCTCATATTATTTTTCATAAATTCTTATATTATCTTTCCAAATTTTTTCTTGTTGACCTTCAAGCTTTCAGGTGAAAAGAAAGCAGCATTCTGCTTAACAACAAATAGTCCTACTGGCTATTTGACATTTTAATTATCGGTTGTAAATTTTAAATTGTCAGCTGCATTAACCAGGTGACTAAACATTTTCATATAAAGCACCTAAAAACATAAGGTAAATAGCAACTAACCTTGTGTAAGATAAAGTATGAGCTGTGCAAATCCCTTAATAGCCCTACACATAGTAAGCACCTATTATGCTTTTACATACTGTGCTGTTTGTTAGATATCTTATATTACTTATTATCATGATATCCTTAAGAGATGAGAATATTCACAGATGAAGAAACAGATTTAGAAATATGAAACAACTTTTCTAGAATCACTCAACAAAAGAAAGAGCTGGAATGTCAAACACCCTATGATTCCTAACAATGATCTCAAATGTTATACATAAATAGATCTTGGACATCCAGTCAAGCATTAGATAATAAATATATATTTTGATATCTTTTTTTTCCCATAAAAGATTTTACAGAAATTGGTATAAAGTAATAAAAATGTGCAAACGCATAGTACAAGAGAATGGTGTGGTGAAATGGTGACATAAAAATGTCAACGCATTTTAGAATTTAAAAGAAGATGAAATTGTTGCCAGAGATGAGAAAGTTGATACAAATGCTAATGAATGAACTAATTGATCAATCAACACCACAGAACTGTGGAAACTCTCCAAAATTAGAGATTACAGGAAGCAGGTTTCAATGTAGGGATAAAAATAGGGGAAAAGTTGAGATTTGTTACATGGAAAAATTGAACCAGAGCAATTCTAGAAAGTGCTTCTTATATTTTTAATATATCATGCTACAAATATAAAATATACATACACACATATATATATATGGCCTACAGTGTAGCTGGCAAGGATCTATATGAGTCTGATGAAAGATTCAGTATCTTTATGTCTATTCATTAATTTAAAAAAATACAAAGTGTTAGGGAAAATATTAATATTAACTTTATATAAAACTTCTATAGGAAGTATCTTGATTTTTAATATGAATAAGGTTGCCATTCTGAATAGTACTTTTTTGTACCGTTTTTTAATTTAAATGGCTTTATGATATTCTTGATTCAAAATGTAGTATTAGGAAACACATCAATTATGAGTTTGTTCTTTGTGGTTTTTAAAATAAAAATTTTAAATTATTTAAATTTTAAATTATTAATTTAAACTATTAATAATTTAAAATAATTTAAAATAGTATAAGAGAATGGTGTGGTGAAGTGGTGACATAAAAATGTCACCATTAATTGGTTGGTTCAAATTATCTAATCTGCCATTATCAGAAGGGATAATTTTTTTTCTGCTAGAATAAAATCACATTTTTTACAACCATTCAAAAATTAGGTTGAAATGATACTCCTTTTCTTTCATTTTCAAATGCAATGTTAGTTACTTATGATATTTTGAATAAAGTTGATTTCTACTTTAATTCATCTAAATAATTTCAACCAAATGATGAAATTCTATGTTAGAGATGATACATGTATGGCTAGAAAACTTTCCCTCCAGCTGGCTCTAAAGGACTACAAAGTCATAATACACAAATGCATGTATCAAGGACAGAAATTGCAGATAAGATATCCAATAAGTGAACATAAAAAGTCTGAGCTGTATCTCCTAGGAATCTCTACCTGGCATTTTTATTCCCCAATCCCTGCCAGGAATCTCTTCGGTCAATAGAACACAAAACTCCTCCATCAGCTCCATGGGATTCTTATCTATGATGATCAGTGGTACACGCTACAGCTGGCTGCTGAACCGCATGTCAGGAAATGAGATGCAACCCAGCAAATCAGCTGGTGCTGAATTTGCTCATCATGTCTGCTACCTGAATAGATTAAAGGGGGCCTGTTAAGAAGCCCTGAACAAGGCTGCTTATTGCTATTACAGCTGAAAGATGGGTGATCATATAATTTATCATCCAAACCATGACACATTTAAGAGTCAAAGGGTGTGTACTATTTAATTACATTGGGGCAACTGGCGTAAATCAAGGCTGTTGGATCTAACAGGAAATGTGATTATTACCACCATGACCCCACTCAGGCTTCATCTGGCCATTTCAAGGACTTAGGTATCTCATTGTCAATCTGAAATCCATTCACAGTACTTAATTTGAAAGTTCAAGTCCTGCACTGAAGCACAAAAATTAGTAGAAGTCTACAAATAATAGTGAAACTTTAAAGAGTACAGCCAAGCATATATAGGACTACACCTGCTTACCTCCTTACTCTCCCAACATATGGTGGCTTCCCCTTGAAATAGCCAGGTTATCACCCAACCACTGTCTGAGAAACCCATCAGTTGTTAATTTTTACCCCCACGCACACAGAACTTTCAATTAACATTTTAGTGTTCCAACTGAAATATTTGGAATAGATAGACTGAGATTTCCAGGCATTTATGAAGAGACTTTTATATGAAAGAGAATAAAACAAGCAGAAAAAGAGAATATTAGAGAAAACACAAATAGTACAGGTAGCAGGAAAAAACCTACTGTGAGTAATAGTCTGTAGGGCAGATAAAATATATTATGCTCACTTTGTTAAAGATGGCACCACCCATGTGGAAGCCCGTCTCCCAGGTGATGATATTAGTTGCCCTTATGCTTGGAATGGGCATAATTATATTAATATGTGTTGGGGCGGACTATGGGCAGGCAGTATCCTTGTAGCCTGAGGCTTGGTTTTAGGACTGTCTTTTCCACCCTTTTTGATGTGGGGTGGACTTTGTATCAGAGACTTCCCTATTTTGTATATTGGATTAAAGGTTTTGATTTCTGCACTATAAAGTGGGGCAGACCGGGAGCTTGCTCTTTCAGTTCCTGAGATTAGCATTAAAGGAGCGAGCAGAGAGGAGAGCAGAGTGAGGTCACGTAGAGGAGGCCAGAAGAAGCAGCCAAGATAGCAGAGTGTTGAAGAAGCAGTCAGTTTTGTGCAGGGAGAAAGAAGGAGATGAGGAACAGAGGTGAGTAAGTCTGGTGAGCTAGAAAGCTTTGATTCTAGGAAACTCGGATAAGTCAGTAGCTTTGTGAGCACTGAATGAGTGGGTTTTGGAGCCCAGTGTGTGTTTTTACTTGCCCGCTGGGTGCAAGCTAGGATTAAAGATTATGGCCCATCAGTTTTTGGCTTCGTTGTTTCTTTACCGTCTGTCTGAATCCAATGTGAACCTGCATGGGCCAGGCAGCTGTGATAGTGGTCATGGATACTGGCCATACATTTGGCATGTAGTCTGTGGCAGGATTCAGAGATCAGTATGGAGCCACCACCCTTGAAGTTCATGGTAGAGGACTGGCTGCTGTTATGGTTCCCCATGGCTGTCCTTTTGGGGGCCATAGGCTGGCTGACTTTTACAGCCATGTGTGAGGAAACTGAGAGCTCTATGGAAGAGGCTGCCTCAGACCTGCAAACTGAGCAGTGGAAGGAGCTGGAGCAAACGTGGTTGAAACAGATGCTGACCCTGGAGCTGGAGGAAGTGCTGGAGGAGGAGGCCGACCAGGTTTTCAAGATTTACCTGGAAATGGAGCAGATGCTAGAGAAGGAATTACATGTTCGTGAGTTGCAGCTTGCCCTGGACGTTATGGAGAGCCAGCAGTGGAAGGAGGCTGAGGCTGAGGCTAAGGCTGGGTCCGGAGCTGCAAAGCAAAGTCTGCGGAGCAGAAGGCGGCGGCAGCCCGGGGCTTGAGCCCGGCAGTGGGAGCTGATGTTTTCAGTTCCTCTTTGGAGGATGAGGAGAATCCAGCTGGAGTTGCAATCCTAGTCTCCAGAAGATGAGAGCCCAGCTGGAAGGAGCACCTACTACGGACCTAGTAGGTCTGCGATTTTGGGACATAGGGGTGAATGCCATCATGCTCTCCAGAGCAGAGATGGAAATGCTGACTGCCATTGCCACATGCTCCTCTTTGAGACAGTGTAAGATCTGCCAGGATGGCAGGAATGTGGGGGGTGGCTGACACCCCATGTGCATGGACTGATTTCCTGAACTACGACCAGAGTGGGCATGGCTCCTTTGTTGGATGGACTTACAGATTTTGAACAATGTGAAATACCTTGATGGAGTTGGGGGTCAGCTTTGCTAGAAGCCCTTCCCCTGCCCCGGGAAGCTTTTCCCATGGCTAGAAAGAAGTCCGAGGACATTTTGCACTTTTGGCAAAGTGCTCAGAGACTGGTGAAGTGTACCTTTGTAATTGTTGAAACTGTATGATTTGTCATGTTGTTGTAATTTGTGTAATGTGCCTAATTTCCTAGCACAGGGATGCCAGTGGTGTAGATTGTGGGTAGTAAAGTGAACATAGCATAAATTGTTGGGCAGATAAAATATATTATGCTCACTTTGTTAAAGATGGCACTGCCCACGTGAAAGCCCGTCTCCCAGGTGATATTAGTTGCCCTTATGCTTGGAATGAGAGTAATTTTATTAATGTGTGTTGGGGGTGGGCTGTGGGCAGGCAGGATCCTTGTAGCCTGAGGCTTGGTTTTAGGACTAAGCTTTTCCCACCCTTTTTGATGTGGGGTGGACTTTGTATCAGAGGCTTTCCTATTTTGTATATTGGATTAAAGATTTTGATTTCTGCACTATAAAGTGGGGCAGACCAGGAGCTTGCTTTCTCGGTTCCTAAGATTAGCATTAGAGGAGAGAACAGAGAGAGACCACGTAAATGAGGCCAGGAAAAGCAGCCACGATGGTGGAGTGCTAAAGGAGAAGCCAGTTTGTGCAGAGAGAAGGAGATGGGGAATAGAGGTGAATAAGTCTGGTGAGCTAGAAACCTTTGATTCTAGGAAACTCGGATATGTCAGTAGCTTTGTGAGCACTGAATGAGTGGGTTTTGGAGCCCAGTGTGTGTTTTTACTTGCTCACCAGGTGCAAGTTAGGATTAAAGGTAATGGCCCATCAGTTCTTGGCTCCATTGTTTCATTACCATCTGTCCAAATCCAATGCGAACCTGGATGGGCCAGGCAGCTGTGATGGTGGCAACTTCTTCATACCTTCCTTATATCAAAAACAATGGTGTTATCATTTCTATCTCAGAGTCATTGTAAGTTTTAGATTTCATATTAAAATAAAATGTCTTTTACTAAGCCTGGCATATAATGGCACATTAAATATTAGTTCTTCTCTTTTTTACATTTTTAAATAAAATTTTAAGATGAATTGTATGTTTCTTATGTCTAGAGCTAGCCATAAATCCTTGCTGAATATAAAATGTTTTGTCCTTGAACTTTTAGAATTCTTTAGGGTAGCTCCTCTGGCATGCGTCTGTGGATGGACCCATGCTCCATTTATGCTTTTCTCACAAATACATATATTTTGGTTTCTTGTTTTAACTTAATGTATGTATTGGGTCTTCCTTATTTATGAATGAGAAGATCTGGTCATCTGTGACAACCCTACATGCTGTGTTGGGTTCCTAAGCCTGCCATACTGAAGTACCACAAGCCGGGTGGCCTAAAACAACAGGCATTCATTCTTTCACAGTTCTAGAGGCAAAAGTCCAGTATGAAGGTGTCAGCAGGGCGCTGCACCCACTGAGCTTATAGAAAAGAATCCTTCCTTGCCTCTTTATCTTCTGGTGGTGGGAGTGATGCTTAGTCCTCATCTTGTAGCTGCATCACTCCATTCTCTCCCTCCATTATCATCACATGACCTTTTTCCCATGGATGTGCTTCTATGACCAAGTTTCTCTTTTCTTACAAAGTGACCAGTCATTGGATTTAGGGATGAGCTTAATTTAGGATGATTTCATCTTAACTTGGTTACACCTGTGAAGACCCTATATATCTAAATAAGGTCACACTCACAAGTACCTGGTGGTATGATTTCAACATATCTTTTGGGGGTACATAGTTCATCCACAACGAATACCCAAAATTTTAGCTGATATGAGATACAATCAACTTCAAGCTTTCTATTTTATTTCAACTGCCACATTTTTCTAACTTCTAGAAAAATAGAGGAAAGTAAAGGATTTGTGAAGTTTTAACAGAAATTGAATAAATCCAACATTATTTTAATCTAAATGTGATATTTTAAGGATTAAATAATATTTAGTTTTCATGATATAGGTATCTTTTTTACTTTGCCCATTTATTTATGTAAATTTAACAACTTATGAACAAGTATCAAAAGACCACTTTACAGAAAAAAAGAATGTGGAGAAACCTTTTAGCATGTGTTAAAGAACCTTAAATTCTCAACCTATTTTTTCACTTATGATAAAAGTAAGCTAATTGTTAAGGCCTGAATCTAAGGTTTACTTTGGGAACTTCCAAAAATACTTTGATGTCTCAAAACTCAGTTCATGAATCACACTCAGTATCATCTTGAGACTAACTCAGAATTTTGAACTGGGTGTGTCGCAGCAGGCACACTGGTGAGCTGCGAGAATTTTAAAAACATGCAATACCTGACTATTTAGTCAGGGGCACTGATCTCTTTTCCTGTAGACTGTCAAATAAAAAATGACGACTGTCAACACAAAAAAAGCTGTCCAGTGTGAATGAATCAAAATTATACTTATTTTTTTTGTCTGATCAGCAAAAAACATATTTTTTGATGTGCCACAGAATTATAGTAGTAGCTTATGTGTGCCATGAGATGAAAAAGGTTGAAAATCACTGGCCTAGCAGGATGAAAAAGTTTATTACAGTTAATTGTTTTACATTAAAATGATGTGCACCACTACAAAAAAATGAACTTAATGGGCCCTAATAACAATGTGTGTGCAATAGATCTCAAACTAGAAGTATAGTATTTCACATTTACATGTTATACTGAAAACAGTCTCTTTCCTAATCCAAAAAATTTTTGTCTCAGGTTATCTAATTTTCTGCTTTCTGCTTTGTAATTCTGTTTTACTCTTTAGTTTATCAAATGAAAAATATACATGTGCATATATTCTTCCTGATTTTTAAAATTCTGTGTCAAATAACTAAGTGTATGCTAAAAAGAACTAGGATTTTTATTTTATATCTATTAAAATATTAAATATCTTCTTTTTTGTGACAGAGACAGAGACAGAGAGGGGGACAGATAGGGACAGACAGGAAGGGAGAGAGATGAGAAACATCCATTCTTTGTTGTGGCTCCTTAGTTGTTGTTCATTGACTGCTTTCTCACATGTGCCTTGACTGGGGGACTACAGCAGACCAAGTGACCCCTTGCTCAAGACAGTGACCTTGGGCTCAAGCTAGTTTCAAACCTGGGTCCTCCGTGTCCCAGTCCGACACTCTATCCACTGTGCCACCACCTGGTCAGGCTAAATATTTTCTAATTACCAAATTGAAATGTTTTAATATTGACATATGTAGTTGCTCTCTCCTGAGATTTTCACACTGGATATTTTATATTTCATTCTATTGCCCTTGAAACTTATTTTGCTTTGAATACCAAGTATAGGGTAGGAGTGCCACAAGGACAAGTTCCTTGACAGCAGGCACTGTGACCTATCTGATTTAGTGCTGAACATAGCCTAGTAGGGGGTTGGCAAGTGTCTTTCTATTGAAGAAATAATTCTGATATGGTGATAATAAAATGGTTGCCTGTAGATACAAAAAAATGCCCTCTTAATTCTGTGAGTTCAGAAATGGAGAATGGACAATATATCTTATTAGGCATATGTGGACATCTTTAGAAATGTCCTTGGCATGATTTTCAAACTCAGAGTAACATAGGATAGCAGGGTAATGTTTTAAATAATTTTTTTCTGTTTTAATAAGAGTTCAAATAGGAAACAAACGGTGTACTCAGATGAAGTAATTGGAGAAAGTTTAAGGAAGAAACTTTTAGAAAGATGTGGACAGCATAAAGAGACTGAAACAGGGACTGCATGGGGGATGAGAGAGCACTGCTGGCACATGGAGGCTGCAAGGGGCAAAGGGAAGGAGCAGTCACTGAAGCCTGAGGAAGCTGTCCAGGGAGGAACAGCCAGTGCACCCCATGATCATGACATGACAGAGTGTTAGGCAAACCAATACCTGTTCCTCCTACTTCTGAGTCTCCTGTGGTGTTTTCATGGACTGACCCAGTGGAAGCCAAGGGACAATGCACTGAACGAAGGGACAGTCACAGAACAGTGTGGAAAGGGGGTGAGAGTGAATCTGGAGAGACAAATGCAGAATACTTAGCAGGGTTCTGTTCTTCATTTGACTGATATATATTGATAGATTAAATGAAAGGATAAAGAAAATCTTCTTAGGTACCTTCTAGATGATATTTATTTAATGAGCATAAATGAAGTCTAAAACAGTGCTATGTATATTTAGATTTTACTTTAAGGAACTCATTTTTTTTCCTTTTTATTAAATCTATACATTTCTATGATAGATGATATTCATATTTTCTAGTCTAGAACATCTAAAATTGTAATTCCCAAGAATTCATCCATTCACTATTTAGAGTGTACTCTGTTGGTGGTAAAGAGACAGACAAGACAGCCAGGGCCCTGCCCTCCTAAAGGTTACATTTTAGAGGGAAGGTGGGCAATAGTAACTAGATAGACCATCAGGATAACTCCAGGTTATACGCATCACACAGAAACTGACAAAGGGAAGAAGATGGAGGTGAACTGAGCTGTTCACTTTAGAAAAGGACAGGCCATCCTCTGACACCGAAAGGAAAAACAGGAGTTCATTCAGTTTTTTCAAACACTGATTACAGGGGTTTCATCACCAGTAAAAGTGATGTATTAGGTTCAAAATAGCCTTTTCTTTGAACACAAATGATTATAACTGGCCAGTCTATATCACCCATGATAAGTAAGAAAGTGCTGTTTCTTGAATTTGTTTTCAGTTACATGTGTGTATCTGGGCTGCTCTTTAATGTAAATACATCCTGTAAACCGATTACAATCTAATGCTGCAGAGGCTGATGTGGCCCAATGTGACACCAATCTCCACCCTTTGAATCTCTTCTGTTGAGTCATTTGGGACATGGATTAGTCATTAAATTCCCCTTTTCAGTAACTTCTTTTCTGAACATTCCTCTTCCTTTCTTGTCCTAAATGAAATCCTGCTGATGTGCACTTCCGGCAAAGCTCTAGAGTAGAAAGATTCTTTGGTTTGCATTTCCTCCATATACCTCAGGGCTCAGCAAAGGGAGAGGTGTGTGTCTCTCTCCATCACCAGTGCTGTTTGCAGACTGTGCCCATCCTTCTCATTCAAGTATATCAGGTTCTTTGAAGTTCATGCCAAGAGGTTTTATCAACTGCCACCCCACCCTCTGAGTTTCATCTGCCAATTTCCATGTTACACCCTCTCATTCATGATGACTTTAGTACAATAGTTGCTCCTTTTCTTCACCATGTTTACTCTGGCATGGTTCTTGTTGACTCAGTAGCTGCTTACAGGAACTTCCTAACACCTTGGCTTCTTAATTCTTTGACCTCATGTTTTTTGTTTTGTTTTTTCTTTCCTTTACCTCACTTACCAACACCCATGGTCTTAGCTTTAATATTTGTAACCATCAAAAACTCAAACATGGCCCTGGCGGGTGACTCAGTGGATAGAGTATCATTCCAGGATATAGATATTATGGGTTTGATTCCCTGTCAGGGCACACAGGAGAAGTGACCATCTGCTTCTCTCCCCCTCCCTTCCTCTTCCCCTTCTCTCAGCTTCCTCCACTCCTGCAGCCAGTGGCTCTGTTTCAATTGTGGCCCCTGGTGCTGAGGATAGCTCAGTTGATTTAAGCATCAGTCCCAGACAGGAGTTGCTGGGTGGATCCCAGTCGGGGCACATGTGGGAGTCAGCCTCACTATATCCCCATCTCTCATCTAAAAACAAACAAACAAACAAACAAAGAAAAAACCTCAAACATTATCAATGTCTGTTTCAATCTTCAGACTCTAACCACCACCTCCAACCCATTTAGCTTACATATTCTAGCTTCACTCCAGTACTTCTTTTCTCTTGTTGAGACTTAATTCTTCACTGCTTTTTTCTATAGCAACTGTAACCCTCGAAGTCTCATTGCTATGGATATAGAGTTTAAATTTCATGGCCAATAATTAAAATCACTTGTGTGTGTGTGTGTGTGTGTGTGTGTGTGTGTGTGAGAGAGAGAGAGAGAGAGAGAGAGAGAGAGAGAGAGAGAGAGAGAACTCTTAGCTATAATGCATCTAACTCTCCTTCCTTCAATTCCTGCTCCAACTCTGGTAAAACACAGCTATTCCCCTATCAATACTTGAGCCAATAAACATTGCTGGAAAAGCATACAATGGAGCCGATGGAGCTCACCTTATATGCACCACCACAAATCTCATGATTTGTGAGGACACAACTTTACTCAGGAGTTCCACATACTATTGTAGAATTGTTTGCTTTCTTACTCTCTAAAATAATTATTTCAAACCACTTCCCTTTTCTCAAGTTTCAACACTCCACCTCTCTCCTCACTCTTAGGTAACACCCTCAAGGAGAAAATAGGATTAGGCAGGACTCCTACACCTTATAGCCCTAAATCTACCACTCTTCTGGGATTGAAATCAGCATCCTGTGCTTCTTCTCCTGCTCAATGGATGGTGGTGCTCTCACTTAATCAAAGTCACTCCCTCACTTGTGCCCTGGTCCCACCCCCTAACAGTGTCTCAAGAACCTCCCTCCTACAACTTCCTCCTCTCACTCCTGCATCTTCAGCTTCACTGTCTTGACTGTGCAGCTGGTTCGTTCTCACCAGTACACCATCCTACCATAGGCGTTTCCTCTTTCGGTTCCTCCTGCCCATTTCTGGTCTCCCTAATGACAGTCTTGAAAAACTTCTGCCAATTTAATTCCTCCACTAACTCATGTCCTATTCTCTCCTCAATTTACTCTAGGAGGGTTTCTATCTCTGTTACTGTCCTGATACTGATAATTTCAATGTACGAGTCTTTTACATTTTGACACCCCGTGGTTAAACTTGTGGCCTCATCTTACTCAACTCCCCAAACTATTCAATATAGTTAAACACTCTCTCTTTCTTGATTCTGCTACTCTCTTGGCTTCTGAAATACCACATTCTCACATTTTCCTTTTACCACACTGACATTCTTTCTCAGTTTTCTTTGCTAACGTTTCTCCTATCCCAATTTCTAACTGGTGGGAGCTCTTTCTTCTAGTTATACTTTTTGTCTAGGTAATATTCCCCAACTCAGGACTTTAAGTACTGTCTACAGGATGATTAACATCAAATTTATATCTTTACTCCAGACTGCTCCCCTGGCCTGCAGACTGAAATATCTAACTGCCAATTTAACTTACCTACCTGGACGTCCAAGAGACATCTCAAATTCTGAATAGTCAAAACAAAACTCTTAATTCATCCCACTCGACCCCAAACTTGTTTTTCTCATAGTCATAACCATCTCAGAAAATTGTATCTTCCTCTACTTAATCACTTAAACCCTTCTTGCTTTCTATCTCTAATATTTAGCAAGCCTTTTATCTCTCTCCAAATGTCCCATCTCCTACATCTGATTATTATCAGACTGGTGGTAAGAGTTTTCATTTTCTCTAACTTGAGCTGTTTTAGGTTATCTGTGACCTCATTTTCCTACTTTCTTTTTTTACTTATAAAAATCTCTTTTGCAAGTTAAAGTTATTTCTCAACTCATAAATCAGAGCATATCACTGGCCTACTTACTATAATTTAATGGCTTATTATTTTAAAATAAAATCACAAATCCTTAACCCAGCACCAAGTTCCTACTTCATCTGGTTCCCGTTCTTTCTCTACCTTACCTCTTACTATTCTTGACTTCGCTCACTAAGCTGCCATTACTCTGACCTTCTTTCTATAAATTAATGTGCTAAATTTAGTCCCACCTATTCTTTTAGCTTGGAAAGTTTCTTCCATATTTTTGCTAGTTTTTCTGTCAGTAAGATCTTAGTTTGTATGTTATTTCCTTATAGAAACATTCTCTGAGCCTTCACTCCAAATTAGCCCCCAAAACATTCTTTAACGCCATCTCCTGATTCATTGCTTTGTAGCCTTAATTGTTATCTAATGTTTGTTCATTTATAGTCTCTCCTTTGCCTTAAACTATTGGTTTCATAAAAGCTGGGCCCATATTTTATTTTCTTAACCACTTGCTCTTGAACCTTCACAATGCTTCCCATATCATATTTCTGTAATACACTTTGATATATGAATGAATGAATCAGGACTCTGTTTCAGTTTGATTCACTGCTCTCTTCTTGAATTCATGGCTTTTTTTGTTTCTTTCTTCCACATATCTAGTACACTAGAGAAACTCAAAGTATAGAAACAATAGCTTGACACTTCTCTTTATATCTCTCTCTCTTCTGTCAAATTCTAAATTCTGGTGGAAGAGATGCTTATTCACTCACATTGGATCAGGAAACACTCTGGTCAAATGAACCTTAATCAGGGGAGTTTAGTTATAGGTATATTGTACAAATATGGGTACTGGGGGACCAATTACTATGGATAAAAAGTTTCAAGGAGTAGAGATGTAGATAAAGTATTTATTATATTCAGGGACATTCCAAAAATATTCTTGTGACCCAGACCGAGTATCTTTATGACTCATGTCTTTGTCCTTGTTTCATCTGATGGTAGTCCACTCCTTGATATAACTGCTCCCTCTCCAACTATGTCTTTGCAGCCCTTGTCTACATTATTTGCTCCTTATCTGGGCTCCCTTTGTAAGTTTTATATAGCCATATTATGTATATATAATGGCTTCTCTATAGCATTTTATTAACATGTCTGTCTTTCCAACATATTGCTTTTTAAGGCTACGGATCATACCATAATTTTTTCATGCCCATGATGAGCAGATTAAAGGGGCTCTAATAAGTACAATTTTTTTTACACATGACAGAGTAAGTAAATAGACAGAAAATTAAATTCCATATAAGTTTCATAGTAGTGAATAGAAAGAGTAAGACCAAGGAGGAAGAACAAGAGAGGGCTAAAAAAAGAAAGTCTTTGTGTTATGTATGCAAAGATTTAGTGATCATGATATCGGAACAGAGTTCATGGATAGAGAACAGATAAGCTGGATCTAATGGCAGAAGGAAGGGACATATTGAGCACATGAAAATCTTCTGCTGCTTAGCAATTTCAACACTTCCCCAAACATCTTAGAAAGAAATTCCAGAAATGTGAACAGTCTATAAAAATTACATGTCATCAGTAATTTAAAATAATAATTATGTCATTGTTTTATATTTGCTTTTCATTAGTGCAAATAATTCAATTAATCAAATTATATAGGCAACATTGTTTTCATGTTTGTTAAAGGTGAATTTTTCCCACTGACAGGGAAACTGAACCAAAAAGACTTCTATGAAGTAAGAGAAATAAAAAGTGTTACTTAAAATAAATAATAGATTGAATAAAAATGAAAAATCAAAGAAAAAGGGAAAAGAGTAAAATCCTCTTGAATGCGATGCACACAAGGTCCAGCCTTTTCATAGCATTGACATTATTTTTGTTCAAGGAAACCTCAGTCAGATGATGTGGATTTGAATATAGCTATGACATTTTCTAGATGTAAACCTGGATAATTTATTTAACCTTTCTAAGCTTTTGATCTGTAAAATTAGATTTTTGAGGGATTGATAAAATGTATATAAAGACTTATTAAATAAATATTTTACATTGCAAAAAACACAACAAAAATTAACCAAATTTAAAAAGAAAAATGTATAAAATATAAGATATTTACTTATGAGAATGACTGGTCCAGGCATAATTAGAACCAGGGACTTGAATAATACTATGGAGGTCTGTTTGTGGGTTTCTATCTTAGGCAGTCTCTTTCTATGTGGAAAAAAGAAGGATGCTGGCAGTCTCCAACTTGTATTCTTGTATTTCACTGTTCGCAGTGAGTTAAGTCTCTCTGTTATTTTTTAGAAAGACTCTGATTGGCCTCCTCAGATGCCTACTCCAACAGTAATCACTGTATCCTGAGCAATACAGAGCTGCTGGTTAGTGTTACACATATCTCTAGGATTGTGTGGAGCATCATAATTGACAGTCCCGTTAGGAACACATGGAGACAGAAAAGATGGTTCCCTGAAGAAAGGTATAAAAGTAGTCAAAAGTATAATGTTCACTATTTAATAAATTGCCTTATCTATGAGAAAAAAAGACTTGTAAGAGCAGATGCGTATCAAATAGACAGTAAATGTTACATTATTTCTTTGCTCTCCTTTCTTTTTTTTTTTTGTTTTTTTTTTTTGTTTTTTGTTTTTGTTTTTGTTTTTTTTTTAAATTTATTTTATTTTATTTATTCATTTTAGAGAGGAGAGAGAGAGGGACAGAGAGAGAAAGAGAGAAAGGAGAGAGAGACAGTGGGGAGGAACTGGAAGCATCAACTCCCATATGTGCCTTGACCAGGCAAGCCCAGGGTTTCAAACCGGCGACCTCAGCATTTCCAGGTCGACGCTTTATCCACTGCGCCACCACAGGTCAGGCTTTGCTCTCCTTTCTTAAATGTAACATTATCTTCTCTGTTAGATATAAGCATATTCTGGGTACATTAAATAATCAGCAAGGCATTATTTTCAGATATTTAAAAAGAAATTAATGATAGCTAATAAACAGAAGGAATTCTAATAGATTTATTTGTGTAGTTGGTTGGGATTGAAGTTGGTGTAGGTACAAATGTGTGCGTACAAAACCAGGTGAGCTGAATACTAATCTTACAATGTTTAAGAACTCTATCATTGGGAGCCACCATTTGGAAATTCATCAAATAAAGTTTTAGCAACATTGTCATAATTGATAACTCATTTACTCTTCAATTTAGCCTCAGTGTTTTTGTTGTTTGTTTAGCCAAAGAGAGAGTAAGAGAGAGAGGGACAGACAGACAGTAAGGGAGAGAGATAAGAAGCACTAACTTTGTTAATTGATTGTTTTCTCATATGTGCCTTGACTGGAGGGCTTCACTTGAGCCAGTGACCCCTTGCTCAAACCAGCAACCTTTGGGCTCAAGCCAGTGACCTTGGGCTTCAAGCCAGCGACCTTTGTGATCAAGCCAGCGATGGGGTCATGTCAAGCCACACTCAAGCCAGTGAGCCCATGCTCAAGCCACTGATCTCATTGTTTCAAATCTGGGTCCTCAGCATCCCAGGTTGATACTCTATCAACTTCACCACCACCTGGTCATGTTAGCCTCAGTGTTTTCTAATTTTCTTCTTACTGCTCATTCTTTCACTTTTCCTCCAGTTTCCTGATGAATATTCACCCATTCACTTTTTTAAGCCAATGCATATTGAGCTCTTACTATATGCCATGTGCTATATCCTTTTATATATTTTGTACCCATATCAAGTTTTATGGGCAATTATTTTCTGCATGGGGCCTTACCACATTTACACACTCAAATCTCCATCATTTTTTCTAGTTTTCAACAATTACTGCTGTTGTGTTCAAGCTATTCTGAGGCTATCTGCCTCTCTTTCCCTTTCATGGTGTTTTTTAAAATTTCTTTTTTACTTTAATTTCTTACATCTCTTTCTTGTAACTCACTAAGTGGGTCAAAATAGATTTACTAAGCATCTATTCAAAGCTTAGAAAAGTGCTAAATACTTTTCTTTTTGTGTGTGACAGGGACAGAGAGAGACAGAGAGAGGGACAGATAGGGACAGACAGACAGGAAGGGAAAGAAATGAGAAACATCAATTCTTTGTTGTGGTTCCTTAGTTGTTCATTGATTGCTTTCTTATATG
The DNA here is from genome assembly GCF_036850765.1 of Saccopteryx bilineata. Classification (NCBI taxonomy): domain Eukaryota; kingdom Metazoa; phylum Chordata; class Mammalia; order Chiroptera; family Emballonuridae; genus Saccopteryx; species Saccopteryx bilineata. The sequence continues at coordinate 145,010,829 of NC_089491.1, read as the reverse complement.
TGCCTTGACTAGGGGGCTACAGTAGACAGAGTGATGCCTTGCTCAAGCCAGTGACCTTGGGCTCAAGCTGGTGTGCCTTGCTCAAACCAGATGAGCCCATGCTGAAGCTGGAGACCTCGGGGTTTTGAACTTGGGTCCTCTGTGTCCCAGTCTGATGCTCTATCTACTGCACCACCGCCTGGTCAAGCAAAAGTGCTGAATGCTTAAATGAGAATCCTTAGGGAGCTTACCCTATAATTACAAAGATGGGAAGAAAATTCTGATCTATAGCAAAATATAATCAGTGTTTGGCAGAGGTGTACTTTGAGTGTAATGGAAGCACAGTGGAGATTAACTCAATAAGATAGGCAGATGAAGAGAAGGGCCCGAAGGCACAGATATATAAGGTTTGAAGAATGACTAGTATTTGGCTGAACAAATATGATAGTATAGGTATTCTAGGGAATAGCAGGCAAAGGCAGAGAAAGTTGGTATTCCGTTGAAGTAATTACAGATAGATTGGTATAGGAGCTGGAGAGAATAGGTTCTTATTGTGGGAAGAATGGGATATGAGTTTCTGGGTGCAGAAGCAGCCAGCTTCCTTCTGAATCCTCACATGGCCTTTCCTCTGGGCTCATGCAGACAGAGGGAGAGACCTTTGCTCCTCTGGTGTCTCTTCCTCTTATTGTAAGGGTACCAGTCCTACCAATTAGGGTACCCATCCTTCTAACCTGATTTAACCCTCATTACTTCTTTAAAGACCCACTCTCCAAATGTAGTCACACAGGGGATTAGAGCATCAATGTATAAAAAGGAGTAAAATTCTATCATGAACATAGAGAATGAAATTAAAAACTCCAAATAAATGTAAATGATATATTATAGTAATTTCCTAATTCTTATAAAATTTAGGTGGCGGTAGTCTGTTCTACTACATTAAAAATTATAGGGAATTTCAAAAGCAAAGATTTATATTAAGAAAATCTTTTGTGTAAAATTGAGTTCCCTATATCAGCTGTGGCTCCTTATCTGACTATTGGAAGATTTAAAGCCATACATATGGGGGAAGAAGCTGTTGGAATTTCCTTTGTCAAATTCTCCTTTACTTTATGAGTTCTTTCTTATTTCAGTAAATGTTTCCGCCATCACTAAAGGAAATATTTTCTAGCTCATGACATTCCCAAGAGGAGATTTATCTATTTTGATCAGTGTTGGTGCATGACAAGCACCACATGTTAACCACACTAAAATTTTATAGCCATCTGACAGAGGCAGACAAAGAGAATGACACTTCAAACATCTGTACACACTATAAACTCAAGCTCACACCTTCTATGATATTTGTATAACTGACAAAGCACTTTTGCAGATATTATCATTTGAAGCTCAAATTATTCCTTTGAGATAGGTACAGGAAAATATCCCCATGTTTTACAAAGAATGAAGAACTTTCCTAATTAGTGGAGGCAAAATTCAAACCCAGCTTTTCAAATTACAACCCCAGTATTCTTAGAACTTAGATATTCTCCTAATGCCTTTTCATTCAGAAGTCTGTTGATTCTTCAATGAAAAAGTTATTAAGACTCTATCTGTGAACTGTGTAGAGGACTATGCACTGTATTAGAGCATGGGCTATGTTTAGAAAGAAAATTAAACAGCTCTGATAGAATATGCAAACATTCCATTGTTTGTCTTTTCTCATTTCTATTTTACAAAAATTTAAATTGTTGCTATCAAAGTTGAACAGTGCCTTTTGTATTGTTTGAATCTTAGCTTTGTATCTACAATAAAACAAATACAATTTTGTCATAATTTATCATATGATTGTAGCTGGTCTGGATTTTATAAACATTAGCATTGTACTCTAAAAATATTTGCCAATACTTCTTTGAAGTGACAGCATGGATGGACCTGGAGAGCATTATGCTAAGTGAAGTAAGCCAGTCAGAGAAAGACAAACACCATATGATCTCACTTATATGTGGGATCTAATGAACAAATTAAACTGACAAACAAAATTGAAACAGACACATAGATACATGGAACAGACTGACAGCTGTCAGAAGGGAGGGAGAACTAAATGAAAGAAGGTGAGGGGATTAAAAAATACATATATACATATACATACATATATATAAATACATATATATATAAAAATATATATATATATATATATATATATATATATATATATATATATATATATAAAACAGTGTGGCAACAGCCAGAGGGAAAGGGGCTGGGGGGTAGGTGGAAGAGGGCATGGGAGCGGGATGGGAACAAAAGAGACTGCTTGGGGCAATGGGCGCATGATGCAATGTGCAGATGATGCTTTGTGGAGCTGCACACTTGAACCTTGTACCCCAATAAATTCAATTAAAAATAAATATTTTTAAAAAGTGTTTGTCAACAAATTAATACTAAAAACCAAATATTAGGTTGGAAATTAGACATATTTAAGGGACTCTAGCCACGGAAGGCAATTTAAAATATTCATTTACGTATATATGGTATATAGTCAGAGCCAATCAATGCCATCACCATTTACTTAATATCCGTCTTTGACAGATCTCTGTTCTACTAAGGCAAACACATCAAGTTAATATCTTTGTGAGGAAAAAAAAACAAGCATAATAATTATACATCTAAAACATATAAAATTATTTTTGTATATGTATAGCTTATCAGAAAAAAATTCCATAAATTAAAAAGAATACTTTTAAGTGTTGTGTAGCAGAGATACATTTAAATTAAAAAGAATACTTTTAAGTGTTGTGTAACAGAGATACATTTTGGACCATAAACTGTGTGCAAAAAAAAAATTTTTTTGGACCTGTTTTAAAACAAACTCTTATCTTATTGCAACTATAAAAAAGGAATAAGTAGCCATTATTGGAGGCAATGTCCAAGAAGTGTTCATGCCCTGCCCCTCAGGGCAAGGGTCCCTACCTGCAATCTCACATGCGATCATTTGCTTCCAATCGTGCAGGCTCTCCTGGCCTGAGGTGTCTCTCGCATGCCGTACCTGGCGTAGGGTATGGATGGACTAGCCTGACCTGGGGCTCACATTCTCCAAGACCAGCTGTGTATTGCAAAGAGCAGCTTAGGTTTCCAAAGACCAGAATGGGACCTGAGCTGTGGGGCTCACTTCACCCACAAGTCCTCCTCTCCCATTGTCCATGGAGGTAACTCCCCAACTATTTCTCAAGTGTATACCTGTGCATGCGCGTGTGTGTGGCCAGAGGGTGGCAGAGCCCCTGCTAACTTCTTGGGTGCCCTAAGACCAGACTAGTCTTGCCTTCAGACTGCATTTCTCCTCAGGGCAGAGACTCTCACACAGTGTGGCTCTGCGCTTGTGCACGAAACTCGGAGCATGGTGGGGAAAGAGATAAACATATAAAGAAAGTCCACCCAGGTTCCCATGTCACCCATGTTTCCGGTCATATTTTAAAGGTAAGTGAGACAGTGATGAGTTTCAAAGTAAAGTTTTAATAATTGGAATAAATTAGAAATCTCTGAATGGTGTTTAGAAAGACAAACGACAGTAATAAATCTAGCTTAAAGAGACAGGTGAATGAAGAAAGAAAAAATAATTCTGATTTGATCTTAGCTAAAGCTTCCAAAGTTTTCAGTTTAAATGCTATTTTTTTAATCTCCTTTAAGTAGAGATTATTCTATAACCTAAGGAACCAGGCTTCACTATATTTCTTTCGAAGTAAATATCTTACCCTGGCACTTTCTCCGTGCTTGGAGGACTCCTGCGAGGAGGTGAGGAGGCCCCGAGGAAGCTGGACTCTGCAGTACTCGATCTAATGTTGCTCAGAGTGACTCTGCTCAGATATTGTTTCTATACTGGACTTAACCAGTAAATTACTTTATGAAGAAAGTACTGACTCCAAGGCTGCAGGATGAACAGCTACCTTAATTATCTCTCTGAGGAGCTGGTCCCCGACATTATGACAACAGTCTCTCCTTACCCCTAGGTCAGTCACATATCTACTCACTCAATCTATAGATATTAATTTGTATCTGTGATGAGTCACTCACACAACTGAGAAAAAAGCAGGAAAACATGGTTACTCTCGTGATGCTCATGCTATAGCAGGGGAAGTGAAACAATTAAGCAAAATCCAAATAATGTGTCAGGTAATAAGTGCTAAGATGAAAAATAATGCAGGGGAGGGACTGGAATGATAGGAGGTGTTCTTATTTAGATGGGTTGATACAGAAGGCTTTCACGACAAGGCAATGTTTAAATGGAGATAGAAATAAAATGAATCATGTGAACAGCGATGAGGATGATATAAGCACAATAAAGTACCTGAGACAGTGCCTGCACCATCATAGGGACTGACTAGCTCATACCTTATTCTCCATTGGAATGAAAAGAAACTAACAGATGCAAACTGGGTCCTGTGAAAAGGCAAAGTATTGGTGGGAAGCTTGTTTATTGAAACTTTTAAAAAACAAATAAAAATAAACAAACATAGCCAAAAGTCCCCAAACTCCCTTGAACATTCAAATTTACAAAAACAAACACTTTGCAAACCAAGCCATAAGCCGTGTTTGTGACTGTCTGTGTAAGAGAGAGAAAGACAAAGAAACAAGAGTGTAGGAGGGAGGAAAAGTTGAAAGGGACATTCAAGCAGAAAGTGCTGACAGACTTCTGAGCATTTCAGAGCATGAAGCTTCTAATGTCCTAATAAATAATGTGTCTGGCAGGTCAGAATTCAGAACTTTTGTCTAGAGATGGAAAGATGAGCATTCTGGATTTCATCCAGCTCAATTAATGTCACATATATCATACGGCTCGCCCAAATTCATAAGTCACAGCCATGACTACTACTGTTTTTAAATGATGCCATGACTATCATCATACCATTTAGAGAAACTGAAGTTTCCTTTGGGAAAATTATGTGAACATTAAAATTTTATATGACTAACTGAAGAATAAACAGGGAAATATAATAGCTCTAAACTTCTTTTGATAACATATATAACTGTAAGTATTGTATCAAAGCTTCTAACTGGCCTGCGTTGACATAATACATTTAGGGTGACTTCATTTCATGGTTTCGGTATTAAATTAAAGTGAAATTTATATAAAAGTCCACCTGAAATTTAACCCAGAACCCAGGTGCAGGGATTGTAAAATGGTAATTACTGTGAGGTTCTTGGCATGGACAGGGGAGCAGATTGAGTTAGTGTTACCTTATCTCACACTGCTGCTGTTATTTAAACTTTGCAGTCACTTACTGATATTGGCACTCATCATATTTAATCTATAAATATGTAGTCAATCGATGTAACACAGGGAAGTCTGAGTAATAGAAGTTGATGGATATAAATGTGCTTTTCTTTCCTTAATGGTAACAGAAGTTCTTTGTAGGAGGCAATAACTGAGGAAACTCTAATCCAGTGGACTGCTCACTGTTCCATTTGTTTCAGGACTTGATTAAACTTCAGGGTTCGCCAGTGGAGCTTCTTGCCAGGAAATGGGGGGTGGGGGGCTGCAGGGAGAAAGCACCCTCTGAGCTCCTCCTCTGTCTGCCCTGCCATCTGCTTTTTTCCTTCCCCCAACACTTTCAGCTTCACTTTAGCAAACCTTCCCATATCCCGTGCTCTAGTCCAAGCTGTTCTACTCCTCCAAATGCTGCTTGGGTTGTTTTATCTAAGAAAAGAATCCCCCATGTTTAAAGGCATAAGGCATGCAATGTTTCAGTTGCATAATAAATCTTTTTAGTCTGACACTATGCCACAGCCCTTTAAAATAGATCAAATTAGAGCTGTAAAACTGGAACCTGTCAGAAGGAACAGTGTGACACACTTTTCAGTAGCTGAAGGCTCTACTCCTCAGCCTTTTCCTACATTTCTCCATAAAAGCCAGGACTAAGACTGTTTTAGAAAGAGTTGGTAAATACTGTGCATAAATAGTGTTCTTGTGTATTCATGGAATGGATTCATTTTTATTAAGAACAGTATTATTTTACTTCATAGGTTATTAATAGTCAAATATTAATAATAAACATAGTCCCTCAAATCAAGGCATTTAGAAGAATAATTTCTCTGAGAGTAGATGAGGTCATACTTATTTCCAAAAGACACAATTGCCCGAAACTTTAAAACAACATGTATTTCTCATTAACGGAAAAGGCATAGTTGAAGTGACTGCTTTATTTTTAAACATATAGTTAATATGAACTCTAAATAGTAACTTGGCTTTACATAACTTCTGTATTTCAGTAACCAAGTAACATTAAAATATACGGTGGCTTATGATAGTGTATATGAGAAGGGTAGTAGTGTAGTGACAGAAACAACTTTTGATAAAAAATACTGTCAAGACACATGTTGCAGGAGTATTGCATTCTATGTTCACACCCTTTCTAGGTGTGGTGTGACTTTTTCTAGTCCTTGTAAAATCTAGATACTAAAAATAAATAGTGCTTACCGTGCACATACCTCAGAGTTTACACTGAAACAGATGAAGGTTGCAATTTTAGAAGGCTACATTTCTGATTTTAGAGCAGCCCTTATGGATCATGAATACATTTCAATCATATCTTAACCCTCAGAGGAAAGTCACTGCACATCCTTTCGTGAAACTCAAGAGACAATTCATTTTTCTAAAGAAGGATTGTTTCCTTTACAGTTGTGACTTAAGATTACAAATTTGATTCCACAAAGTTTCTTACTCTTCACTGATATTCACTGAAATTTTTGAAGTATAGTCTAAATCTAATGAGTTTTGTTAAGGAAGATTGTGGGCAAGTCAGTGAATTTTAATATGAAGTTGGAGTGCCTTTTTTTTTTTTTTTGTATTTTCAGACCTCTAAGTTACTTTCCAGATTCACTATCAGTTAATACAACCTAGACATTGCATTTTAAGGCATCAACTATGTGACACAATATAATCAAGTGTTAAGTGGCATGATAGAACTGGAAAGGGCTAAATAAACTCACAAGAGCAAGTAAACTGCAACAGTTGGCAGAGATTTTAAAACCACCTGCCCTTGACGAGTGGAAGAAGGATGAAGATGCAGGAAGGGACCAAAGAATTTTCAGGGTGAGACAGACTGAGCCTTGGAGAAGTGGATGTGGTTGAGAATAGTCTTCAGAAATGAAAGGGATTGCCCTGACCAGAATTTAACGGAAAATAAATTTAAAATGTTTGAATGGGTATAGATAGTAAAGGATTTTGAAATTCTGGTAGTGAATGGATCTAGAACAGTGAGCTTCTTGTAGTGAACTTTCATGGAGTTTTCAGTAGGTACATGAAAACTATATGTGAAAAATTTGGACATGATAGGTTGAAATGGAGAGGAACTGAGGTCACAAGAGCTCAAATCAGGTAGAAGGCTGTTTTTCCTAATTTTCAGATGAAGATTGTGGCAATGAATTAGCTGCCTGTGAAGAAATAAGTTGGAGAAGCCATCAAAACCTAAGGAAGTGATCGTTATTCTGAAATAATAGTTGTAGGAATCATTGAAAAGACTTGAGAAGGTTATTGGACTAACCAGAGAGATGAATGACTTGTTTCCCAGGAGTGGCCTGGCTACTTCCTCCTGCCACACTTAGGGTCTGCAACCTGACTGAGCATTATACTGTCTGGAGAGCACTTCCTCTTCCTTGTTTACTCTGACAATAATAGCACCTAATATTTACAGCATTTTATACTTGTGACTTTGTGAAATGTTTTGCTTTATATTAAAGATGGGAGAAGAAGGAAGTATTTTGTCCAATCACAGAACCTGAAAAAAGATACATGTCATTTAATACCAAGTCTAGCCTTTGAGGTTTTTCATACTACTTCAAAAATACAGCCTTTAAAGAATCAAAAAGGAACAATAAAATTTGGAGCTCAACTATAAATAGTTCAGAATTTCATTAATTTTCTAGCAAATTTCTCAGTGACAGAACTAAGATATCAATGAAAGGATTCTTGAGATTTGTTGTTAGGTGATAGTGGCTATTTCTATGTTGGCATGTCAACATATCCAATTAGGGATGAAGGTTGGCTGGCTTTTTATTCTTTTGTTCAGGCTTTTCTGGAGTAGATTTGTGATTTTTGAATCTTATACCTTCCCACTGTGTACTGATAGGAAACTCAGCCATTTTCTCTTTGGCTGTACGCGTGGAGAGAAACACAGGTGAATGGCCTCTCAAAGAGTCTAAAATTTGGCATGAATATATTATTTGCACACAGATTCTGTTTTGTAGGCAGAGTGCCCAGTTTCCTTTACATTTTTGTTTATTATTTGTTTAGCATTCCAAATGCTCTTTAGCCAGCTGCTTTCTGAACATGATCGCATTTAGCTGCTATTCTGTAAAACGGACAGTGTTATTTAAAGACAGAAAATAGATCTATATTGGCAAGAGATAAAATTTGTAATTCTGAGCCTTTTATGTTGTGCTGTTTATTTGGTCATAAGAACATTTTATTCTTAACCTGAGGGAAGGAGGCTTTCTGAGGTCCTTACATGGCTGTCTTGAAAATACCTAGGAAGAACAAAAATATGGGAAAAATAAGAAAAATTGGATCTCTGGACAAGAAACAATATGTCAGTTATTTACCAGATTTTATTTCAAGTGATTTTTAAATAATTTGTCAGTAGTGGAATTTTGGGCATGTGGTTAACATTCAACTAACATGCTTCATGTAATAATGGGTGTAAAGTATTGTGTGTGTGTGTGTGTGTGTGTGTGTGTGTGTGAGTGAGAGAGACAAAGGGGGTACATGTATTTTTCTTATTCTTTCCGTGGATGAACATAAATTACCAAAATGAAATGATGTATTAAGTCTTCACTTAATAGGGAAAAGATCATAAAACAGTCCCACTTAGACTAAGGTGCCCCTCTACTATCATATAACACTGGAAGGAGGTACATTTCTCTGGTGATTTGTTTCAATTAAATCTTACAAAATTTAGCCTGACCTGTGGTGGCACAGTGGATAAAGCGTCGACCTGGAATACTGAGGTCGCCGGTTCGAAACCCTGCACTTGCCTGGTCAAGGCACATATGGGAGTTGATGCTTCCTGCTCTTCCTCTCTCTCTCTCTCTCTCTGTCTCTCTCTCTGTCTGTCTCTCTCTTTTTCTCTTCCCTCTCTAAAATGAATAAATAAAAAAAAAGAAAAATTAAAAAAAAAGAAAAGAAAAAAAAATCTTACAAAATTTTATTTCTCCAGTTATGGCACTGTGAGATACTACTACAGATGTCAATATGAATAAAAATTTAATCAGTGAAAAAGGAGAAAGGAATTGACAATCACAGTAATCTACCTCTAACAATAGATGAACTTTTATTTAAGCAAGACACACCAAGAAATAAAAGGTGTCTTGTGCTTGTGTAGGGAAATGGGGACCGAAGAGATAGCAGTGATGGGTGAAACTGATAAGGTAGGCAAAGACAGGATAATATTATATGTTATTCAAAAGAATTCAGAATCTTTCTGGCCCATTCTATCTAGGGATATGATGAATTGAATGTTTGCATCTCTTCCAAATTCACTTGGTGAAACCCAGCCCCAAGGAGGTGGGGTTTTTAGGTGATAATTAAAATTAGATGAGTTCATAAGGTTTGACTCCTAGTGAGTGGGATTAATGCCTTTCAATGAGTCATTAGAGAGGCAGAGATTATTTCTAAAAAGTGGTGGCAATGTAAATTAGTACAATCATTATGGAAGATCGTATAGTGGTTCCTCAAAAAATTAAGAATAGAACTACCATATGACCCAGCAATCTATCTACTGAGTGTAACCCATAAAACTTGAAAACATGGGTACATAAAGACACATGCACTCCCATGTTCATCGCAGCATTGTTCACAGTGGCCAAGACATGAAAACAGCCAAAATGCCCTTCAATGGAGGATTGGATAAAGAAAATATGGTACGTATATACAATGGAATACTACTCAGCCATAAGAAATGATGACACAGGATCATTTACGACAACATGGATGGAACTTGACAACATTATACTGAGTGAAATAAGTAAATCAGAAAATGTCAAGAACTGTACAATTCCATACATAGGTGGGACACAAAATTGAGATTCATGGGCATAGATAAAAGTGCAGTGGTTACCAGGGTGAGGGGAAGAGAAGAGAGGGAGTGTGGTTAGGGGAAGGGGAGGGGCTTAAAGAGAAACAAAATATAGGGTGAGAGAAGATGATTTGACTTTGGGTGATGGGTGTACAGCATAATCAACTGTTTAAATGATGTGGAGATGTTTTCTCTAAATCTATGTACTCTGATTGACCAATGTCACCCTGTTAAATTTAATTGTCTAAATAAATTAATTAAAAAAGTAGGTAGAAGCAGTTTTGGAACTGGATAATGAGTAGAGGTTGGAAGAGTTTTGAGTTGTGTGATAGAAAAAACCTGTGTTGCCATGGACAGGCCTTGAAAGGCAGTTCTGGTGAGAGCTCAGAAAGATAAGAGGAAAGCCTTCCTCTTAGAGAATACCCAGTACTCCCAAACAGAATGTTTAGAGCAATACAGACAGAAAAGGCCATTTTAATGAGATCTCAGATGGAAAAGAGGAACACATTCTTGGAAGCTAGAGGAAAAGAGATTCTTGTAATATGACAAAGGACTTCTCTCACTGTGTATGTGTTCTAAAGTTCTGTGGAAGGTGGAATCTATGAGGGATGAAATTGAATAATGGTTGAAGACATTTTCTAAGCAAAATGTTGAAGGTTAATCTTGGCTTCTGACTGTTTATGGTAAAATGCAAGAAGAGAAAAATGACTTGAAGATAAAACTGTTAAGCAAAAGTAGAACTAAAATTTGAAAACTAATCAAGCTGCCCATATTGCAAAAAATAATTCCTGTTCAGGAGAGAATACAGAAGATCTGGTGAAGCATCAATTTGATAAATATATTAGTATCTTTATTATATGCGGTTTAAGTGTCTGTTTGTCGCCGATAGCTTATTGGTTGCTTGCGTAACTGTACTAGCCAATGGGGTGAAGTTGCCACGGCTGAACGCAAATTGAGCGGGTCAGGGGGAAGGTGAACGTTTGTTTGCATTGGCAATCATCTGTTTTACATAAAAACTACATCTTAATGTAATTTCTTTTAAGAATGCCTCCTAGAAAATACAGCACTAAAGAGGAGAGAAAAGGAGCTAAAGCTGCACAAAAACGGCTTTCTCGACAAAAAGAAACCACTGAGCAGAGAAAGACAAGGCTTGCTTCAGTCGCAGAGCAAATGCGTCTTTCGCGTGTTGGCATTTTTTTACATGAGCCTGCATTTGAACACGGTCAACTTTATGTTGCCTGTTCAAGAGTTTGTGAAAGAACGGATGTAAAATTAAAAATAATTGATGGCCCTCTGCAAGGTGAGCTTAAAAATGATGGCAAGATCTACATAAGAAATGTTGTGTACAAAGAGATCTTTGACATGTGAATTAACATTTTATTATTTAATAACCTTTATTTATTGAGTTAGCTGTGGCTCTTAAGAAATGTACCGCCAGTGGTTTCCTTCATTGCACTCTACTTTAAGCAATTAAGCAAGTAAAAGGGGGAAACCCTGTGGGGCAGTAAGCAAAGGGGCGTCCTTGCCGCCTGCCCTGGGTAATTCAGTTTGAATTAGCAGACACCTTTGCACAAATCATTTTAATTACAATTTATAATATCTAGAACAGCGGTCATTTCATATGACCGCTGGGCTTTCTAGTATATATATATATACCTGAACCAGAACTCAATCAGCCACCCCAGCAGGAAACTGCCAGTTTGAACTGAAACAGAAAGAGACAGTAAAAAATGAAGGAAGACGGTCAGACATTTTGGATTTTACAGGACAAGATCATAGAGCTAATTTGGCTTTGAACTTGTGTTATCTTCAAGACAAGGAAAGAATGACCCTGAAGGGTATAAACATAATCAACAGTTCAAATACCAGAGAAATGTTTATCTGAATCCTATGTACTCTTATTAATTAATGTCATCTTGTTAAATTTAATTTTCTAAATAAAATTAAAGAAAAAAAGACACGGATAACCACTGTGAAATCTTTTATTCACACACAAATTATGTATTTTCATTTCTAGCTTCTCTTCTCTCCCTCTTACCCCACCGTCTTTGAAATAATGGATGAGAATAGTAAGACAACAACCCTAATTTTGTTTTTATCTGCAGCATCACAAAGTTTGTATGGTAGCTTGTTTAACAGCTTTAATTTAGATATAGGTGTAATTGGCTTTTTTTATGAAAGATTTCAAATTCCTGGGTTCTTAGTTTATTTAGACTATTGACCACAGGCAGTATTTTTCTTAATAAAATTGTATTACCTTTGTCTCTACTTACAAACTAGTTCACTATAACATGAATTTAGTGCAGAAATTTTTTATTGAAACTATTGATAAGCATACAAAATTTTGCTCTCTTCCATTTACTTGCATAAGGCTACAGTCTTGGTTGGCACCTGATCTGACTTCCACAATACAGTATGCAAAGTTTTGAACAAAGGTTTTACCATTTCTTAACAGCAGTTAACAGATTTCCAAACTCTAATATGTAGGTCATCTCTGCTTTCACCTAGTCAGTGCTACATTTCAGATTATATTATTTGATTAATTCTCTCTTAGCTTTAGATTTAGGTATTTAATATACTTAATAAACAAATACATAGATAATTTGCATATCAAAGATATTTTAAAAATAATATGTACATCATATTTCATATTAGAAAAATATTAAAATTGATTAAGTCATAAACATGAAAAAAAATTGGTACTCTCATATGTGCCTGTTGGCAAGACTATGCTTTTGTTTAGTAGGGCAATATAAATCAAGACTCATAATTAATATGTTTTAATAGTGTAGTAAGACTCATGAAAAAAATTTTGAGAAATAAGAAAATAAAAATGATGTGAATGGAAAAAAGGAGGAGAGTAATGGCGGGGTAGGAAGCGATACTGATAAATCTCCCCCAAAACTCAACAAGATCTTCAACCAGAAACAGAAAAACCTATACTTGGAGCCTCCAGATGCTTCGCAATACACCCAAAGGTATGGTCGAGTGAAAAATTGGCTAAATATATAACCAAACCCCGAAGGAAATAGGGAGTAAGAAATGCTCCACCTTCCTCACTAACCTAAACAGGGCAGCTTTCTCTGGTAACTGTGAATATAGAAACTGAGGCGGGCAAAGGGGGTGAATAGATCCAGGCCGCGGCACAAATGGCCGAACCAGGCTGTGGCACGGAGATCCAAGCCGAGAAAAAACTGATCCTGTGGCAAGCCGGGCAATACAAGCTAACACTCGCGCCAAACCCAAACAAAGAAAGACAAGCGGGGCGGCCATTTTACCTGACCTCCTGGTCGGTCAGCAGTTAGTGGGCGAGAGATTTCTTCCTAAGCCCCGGGAGTGGGTGCCTGTGTTACCCCACAGAGAGGCAGAGTCAGAGGCCTTTCTGTGGGCCTAAAGCAGAATCTCTGGGCAGCCCCAGTGCCCTGGGAAAGCCGCGCATGGGAGGGAGCGAGAACTAATTCCAACGGTGGAAAGTTTCCGTGCTGGTGGGGGTTTCACTCAGAGGGAAACGCGGCCGGCCTCATATCCTGGTCTGCGTGCGCAGATAGTGAATGAGAGATTCCTCCGACTGCCTCGGCAGTGCGTGCCCGTGTTATCGCACAGAGGGGCAGAGTCAGGGGCCTTTGTGTGGGCCAAAGCGGAATCTCGGGCCGCCCCAGCGCCTTGCAAAAGCCGCGCACGGGGACGGAGCGAGACTCAATTCCAATGCTGCAACTTTTCCATGCGGTTGGGGGTTTCACTCAGAGCATGAGACTGCTGGCCGGATATCCTGGTCTGCGCTCGCAGATAGTGAGTGAGAGTTTCCTCCAAGCACCCCGGAAGTGGGCGCCAGCCTGTGTTACTGGACAGAGTGGCAGAGACAGAGGTCTTTGAGTGGGCGGAAAGCCCACCTGATTATGCTAGCAGCTCTGACTGACTGAGCCTTACCCAGAGCCTTGTGCTGAGTGGAAATAGAGTGGGAAGTTGCCAGCTCTTTGAGCCTCTTACTATCCAGGCAGAGGCAGCAGCAACCCCATAGCTGGATTATCAGGCTACTAATTGAGGAAGGAAAGACTAGGAGAAAGGCTCCAGGAACACGGACTCTCTCACTGTCGGAGCCTATAAATGCTAATGAGCCTCGACTGCCAACGAGACTAAAGCACAATACATGACATTGCCATAGAGACTTATCAACTGCAAACCTCTACCTGAGCATGCCAAAGGGGCAGACCCGGGTACAGAGTCACCGACCAGGAAGAGGGAGAGAAAAGAAAAAGCAAGAAGATAACCTCTCAAAATCAAGAATAATCTGCAGACTTTATAACCTATCCCATTTTATTATATTTGTTTGTTTGTTTCTCTTATCTTCATTCTTGATACTTTTTTTCCTCCTCCAATTTGGCCAATTAACTCTCTACCGGTCTTACTCTATCCTCTCCTTGAACTACACTACCCATAAGTGTTACATCTCCCATTATCTTTTCTCTCCTCTTCCTTTCTCTATGAGGGTTGCATTCCAAAACCCTTAACTTTCTCTCTCTCTCTCTCTCTCTCTCTCTCTCCTTTCTTTTTTCTTCTTTTAGTGGTTCCCTTTTTCTCTCTCTCTCTTTTCTTTTCTCCCTCTATATTAGTTTCTTCCTTTCTCCTTTACATCTCCTCTCATTCAAACCTCAATAACAAACAAATTATCTTATCTGGGACTCAAACTTATGTTTGTGGCATTTTGGGGGGTTTTTACTTCACCTTTTTAACTCACTAGCAGTGCTCCCATCCCTGGCTCTCCATTTTATCTAGTTCTTGTTCCACTAAATACAATAGTAATTTTTTAATTTGTCCCCCCATCTTTCTGTTTTCCTCTTATTCCTCTCATCATAACTCTTAGACAACCAACACCTAAAAGCAAATCATTTTATTCTTGACCCAAATTTTTTCCTTATTTGCTTTTTGTGGGTCCATACCCTCTTTTTTTTTTTTTTTCTTTTTTCTTTTTTTTGTTTTGCCCCTTTATTACTTTTCTCCAATTCAGGCCCTCCATCACAGGCATTGTTTGTTATAATTCACAGTTCACCACAAGATTTTCTCAAGACAGAGGGGAGACGAGAGGAGAGGAAAAAAGGAGGAGGGGAATAATTTCTTTTTTTTTAATTTTTATTTTGTTATATTTTTCTTTATTTCATTATTAATTTTTTTAAAAAAACAACTGTTTTCAATTTTTTATTTTTTTATTATTTTTTTATTATTTTAAACTTTTTATTCTTTATTAAATCTCATTAATACTATCAACAAAACCACCCTCAGATGCCATTAAGGAAGAGAAAATCGAATATCATGGATACAAAAGAAAGAGAGGTAACACAGCTAGATGAGGAAAAATCTATGGAGAAAAAATTTAATATATTGTAAACCTTGGAGCTAAATGACAGAGAATTCAAGATAGAAATCCTAAAAATCCTCCGAGATATACAAGAAAACACAGAAAGGCAATTTAGGGAGCTCAGAAAACAACTCAATGAACACAAAGTATATATGTCCAAGGAAATTGAAACTATAAAAACAAATCAAACAGAGATGAAAAACTCAATTCACGAGCTGAAAAACAAAGTAACAAGCTTAGCTAATAGAACAGGCCAGATAGAAGAGAGGATAAGTGAAATAGAAGACAAGCAACTTGAGGCACAACAGAGAGAAGAAGAAAGAGACTCAAAAATTAAAAAAAATGAGATAGCCCTACAAGAATTATCTGACTCCATCAAAAAAGAATAACATAAGAATAATAGGTATATCAGAGGGAGAAGAGAGAGAAAATGGAATGGAGAACATACTCAAACAAATAATAGATGAGAATTTCCCAAGCTTGTGGAAAGAACTAAAGCCTCAAGTTCAAGAAGCAAACAGAACTCCGAGTTTTCTTAACCCCAACAAACCTACTCCAAGGCATATCATAGTGAAATTGGCACAAACCAACGGCAAAGAAAAAATTCTCAAGGCAGCCAGGGAAAAGAAGAATACAACATATAAAGGAAGGCCCATTAGATTATCATCAGATTTCTCAGCAGAAACTCTACAAGCTAGAAGAGAGTGGACCCCAATATTTAAAGTCCTGAAAGAGAGGAACTTTCAGCCACAAATACTATACCCATCAAAGCTATCCTTCAAATATGAAGGAGAAATAAAAACATTCACAGATACAGAAAAGATGAGGGAATTTATCATCAGAAAACCCCCATTCCAGGAATAACTAAAGGGGGTTCTCCAATCAGATACAAAGAACAAAAAAAAAAACAGAGCCACAAGTAAAAGCTCCAAGAAGAACATAATAAAACCAAATTTAAACTGACAAGAACAAAAAGAAAGAGGGGGAGAAGATGGAGATTAACAGTAGCAAAGGACGATGGACTGCAAAAGTACTCACAAAATAGTTCGTTACAATGAACAGGGTAGGGACCCTTTTCATTACTCAAAGGTAACCACCATTGAAAAAACCACCACAGAAGCACATGAGATAAAAAAGATAGCAACAGAGGAAAGATGTATGGAATACAACCAAATAAAAACAAAAGATAGAAAAACGAAAGAGAAGGATCAAACAAGACACAAAACTAACAGAAAGCAATCTATAAAATGGCAATAGGGAAATCACAAGTGTCAATAATTACACTAAATGTAAATGGATTAAACTCACCAATAAAAAGACACAGAGTAGCAGAATGGATTAAAAAAGAAAATCCAACTGTATGCTGCCTACAAGAAACTCATCTAAGCAACAAGGATAAAAACAAATTCAAAGTGAAAGGCTGGAAAACAATACTCCAAGCAAATAACATCCAAAAAAAAGCAGGTGTAGCAATACTCATATCGGATAATGCTGACTACAAGACAGGAAAAGTACTCAGAGACAAAAATGGCCATTTCATAATGGCTAAGGGGACACTGAATCAAGAAGACATAACAATTCTTAATATATATGCACCAAACCAAGGAGCACCAAAATATATAAGACAGCTACTTATTGATCTTAAAACAAAAACTGACAAAAATACAATCATACTTGGAGACCTCAATACACCGCTGATGGCACTAGATCGGTCATTCAAACAGAGAATCAACAAAGACATAGTGGCCTTAAACAAAACACTAGAGCACCTGGATATAATAGACATCTACAGGACATTTCATCCCAAAGTGACTGAGTATACATTTTTCTCCAGTGTACATGGATCATTCTCAAGAATTGACCATATGTTGGGCCAAAAAAACAACATCAGCAAATTCAGAAAAATTGAAGTTGTACCAAGCATATTTTCTGATCATAAAGCCTTGAAACTAGAATTCAACTGCAAAAAAGAGGGAAAAAAATCCCACAAAAATGTGGAAATTAAACAACATACTTTTAAAAAATGAATGGGTCAAAGAAGAAATAAGTGCAGAGATCAAAAGATATATACAGACTAATGAAAATGACAATACGACATATCAGAATCTATGGGATGCAGCAAAAGCAGTGATAAGATGGAAGTTCATATCACTTCAGGCATATATGAACAAATAAGAGAGAGCCCAAGTGAACCACTTAACTTCCCACCTTAAGGAACTAGAAAAAGAAGAAAAAAGACAACCTAAAACCAGCCGAAGAAAGGAGATAATAAAAATCAGAGCAGAAATAAATGAATTAGAGAACAGAAAAACTGTAGAAAAAATTAATAGAACAAGGAGCTGGTTCTTTGAAAAGATCAACAAAATCGACAAACCCTTGGCAAGACTTACCAAGGAAAAAAGAGAAAGAACTCATATAAACAAAATCCAAAATGAAAGAGGAGAAATCACCATGGACACCGTAGATATACAAAGAAATATTGTAGAATACTATGAAAAACTTTATGCCACTAAATTCAACAACCTAGAAAAAATGGATAAATTCCTAGAACAATACAACTTTCCTAGACTGAGTCAAGAAGAAGCAGAAAGCCTAAACAGACCTATCAGTAGAGAAGAAATAGAAAAAAACATTAAAAACCTCCCCAAAAATAAAAGTCCAGGCCCTGACGCCTATACCAGTGAATTTTATCAAACATTCAAAGAAGACTTGGTTCCTATTCTACTCAAAGTCTTCCAAAAAATTGAAGAAGAAGCAATACTTCCAAACACATTTTATGAGACCAACATAACCCTCATACCAAAACCAGGCAAAGATGGTACAAAAAAGAAAACTACAGACCAATATCTCTAATGAATACAGATGCTAAAATACTAAACAAAATACTAGCAAATCGAATACAACAACATATTAAAAAAATAATACATCATGATCAAGTGGGATTCATCCCAGAATCTCAAGGATGGTTCAAGATACGTAAAACGGTTAACGTAATACACCATATCAACAAAACAAAGAACAAAAACCACATGATCTTATCAATAGACGCAGAAAAGGCTTTCGATAAAATACAACACAATTTTATGTTTAAGACGCTCAACAAAATGGGTATAGAAGGAAAGTATCTCAACATGATAAAGGCCATATATGATAAACCATCAGCTAACATCATATTAAATGGCACTAAACTGAAGGCTTTCCCCCTTAAATCAGGAACAAGACAGGGTTGTCCACTCTCTCTACTCTTATTTAATGTGGTACTAGAGGTTCTAGCCACAGCAATCAGACAAGGCAAAGAAATAAAAGGCATCCATATCAGAAAAGAAGAAGTAAAGGTATCACTTTTTGCAGATGATATGATCCTATACATCAAAAACCCCAAAGAATCCACAAAAAGACTACTAGAAACAATAAGCCAATACAGTAAGGTCGCAGGATACAAAATTAACATACAGAAGTCAATAGCCTTTCTATATGCCAACAATGAAACAACTGAGAAGGAACTCAAAAGAATAATCCCCTTCACGATTGCAACAAAAAAAATAAAATACTTAGGAATAAACATAACAAAGAATGTAAAGGACTTATATAATGAAAACTATAAACCATTGTTAAGGGAAATCGAAAAAGATATAATGAGATGGAAAAATATACCTTGTTCTTGGCTAGGAAGAATAAATATAATCAAGATGGCTATATTACCCAAAGCAATATACAAATTTAATGCAATTCCCATCAAACTTCCAATGACGTTTTTTAAAGAAATGGAGCAAAAAATCATCAGATTTATATGGAACTATAAAAAACCCCGAATAGCCAAAGCAATCCTAAAGAAAAAGAATGAAGCTGGGGGCATTATAATACCTGACTTCAAACTATATTATAGGGCCACGACAATCAAAACAGCATGGTATTGGCAGAAAAATAGACACTCAGACCAATGAAACAGAATAGAAAGTCCAGAAATAAAACCACATATATATAGTCAAATAATTTTTGATAAAGGGGCCAACAACACACAATGGAGAAAAGAAAGCCTCTTCAATAAATGGTGCTGGGAAAACTGGAAAGCCACATGCAAAAGAATGAAACTGGACTACAGTCTCTCCCCCTGTACAAAAATTAACTCAAAATGGATCAAAGATCTAAACATAAGACCTGAAACAATTAAGTACATAGAAGAAGACATAGGTACTCAACTCATGGACCTGGGTTTTAAAGAGCATTTTATGAATTTGACTCCAATGGCAAGAGAAGTGAAGGCAAAAATTAATGAATGGGACTACATCAGACTAAGAAGTTTTTGCTCAGCAAGAGAAACTGATAACAAAATAAACAGAAAGCCAACTAAATGGGAAATGATATTTTCAAACAACAGCTCAGATAAGGGCCTAATATCCAAAATATACAAAAAACTCATAAAACTCAACAACAAACAAACAAACAATCCAATAAAAAAATGGGAAGAGGATATGAATAGACACTTCTCCCAGGAAGAAATACAAATGACCAACAGATATATGAAAAGATGCTCATCTTCTTTAGCTATTAGAGAAATGCAAATGAGATACTACCTCACACCTATTCGATTAGCTATTATTAGCAAGACAGGTAATAGCAAATGTTGGAGAGGCTGTGGAGAAAAAGGAACCCTCATACACTGTTGGTGGGAATGTAAAGTAGTACAACCATTATGGAAGAAAGTATGGTGGTTCCTCAAAAAACTGAAAATAGAACTACCTTATGACCCAGCAATCCCTCTACTGGGTATATATCCCAAAAACTCAGAAACCTTGATACGTAAAGACACATGCAGCCCCATGTTTATTGCAGCATTGTTCACAGTGGCCAGGACATAGAAACAACCAAAAAGCCCATCAATAGATAACTGGATAAAGAAGATGTGGCACATATACACTATGGAATACTACTCAGCCATAAGAAATGATGACATCGGAACATTACAGCAAAATGGTGGGATTTTGATAACATGATACGAAGCGAAATAAGTAAATCAGAAAAAACCAGGAACTGAATTATTCCATACGTAGGTGGGACATAAAAGTGAAACCAAGAGACATTGACAAGAGTATGGTGGTTACGGGGGGAGGGGGGAATGGGAGAGGGAAAGGGGGTGGGGAGGGGCACAAAGAAAACAAGATAGAAGGTGACAGAGGACAATCTGTCTTTGGGTGGTGGGTATGCAACATAATTGAACGACAAGATAACCTGGACTTGTTATCTTTGAATATATGTATCCTGATTTATTGATGTCACCCCATTAAAAAAATAAAATTATTAAAAAAAAATGATGTGAATGATTTCTTTCGTATTGTTGCCAAAAATAAAAAGCTACTTGTATATTAAAATAAAGACAAATGGATTAGAAAATTGACATATCTACTCAATAAAACACTATGTAACTATTAAAATAATTATGAAGACTATGTTGTGACATAAAAATGTATTCATATTTAATGTTAAAAGTGACACAATGATTGCAAGCAAGTGAAATAATATGTGAAAAATTATTGGATAGGATTATAACAAATTGATTATAGCTGCTTTGTTGGATGGTGAGACCATGTTGTTCTCCTACAATATCTAATTTTTTGTCCAGGAAAAATGCCTAATGCTTTATGGCATTAAATTGACATGACTTAATTTTAAAACATAATAAAGTGCCTATATTATTAAGTAGATTAAAAGGGGCATACAGCTGTAATATGTTGCCCCAAATCAGAAGTAACATTCTATTCTGTTTGTTTGGGGCTTTATGCTACTTGCAGAACAGCTGCTTCATTCTTTTATCCTTTAATTATTTTCTACAATTTATTTGTTTAAACTCTTATACAGACTGTCAATAATTAATTTCACAAAGAAATTATCAAGATACTTTTTAGGAAATCTTCTCTGGAATTGTTCCGAACACAGTTTAAAATGATGTTTCTGTAAAGATGTACACAAGCACTCCACAATGTTATTGTAACTTCTAAAATGATTTTCCATTTTCTATTCTTGTTTTTTATTTTGCTTACACTGGGCTGCTTCCATTTCCTTAATTCTACCTAATGATACCCAGGGTATTTTAAAACGTTTTTATTTAGCCTGGTTATAGAATGGTTTTTCTATGAGTAATGGAGAATATTAATATAAATTTTCTAGGTAGAGGAGCAAAAATAGAGTAGATTTTTTTAAAAAGGAATGTTTAATACACACATATTAATAAATTCCTCCAGTTTGAGATCCTGCTACATAAGTTTACTTAGATCCACAATCTTTTATTTTTCTCCAGAGACCTCTGGAATATGCTACACAAGTCTATTATTGTCTGTTTTAATGCTTTAATAAAAATACTGATTGTAGTTTTTATGATGAAGTTTATGTGCCATATATTTTTTCCTGCTTTTGCATGTATCTCAAGATAATATTTTTCCTTTAAAAAATTATATTATCTTTCTGAGAGAAGAATGTTTTTAGAAATTTTCAGGATCGATGTTGTATTATTTTCTAAAAAATAGTTTGGTGGCCTGACCTGTGGTGGTGCAGTGGATAAAGGGTTGACCTGGAAATGCTGAGGTTGCTGGTTTGAAACCCTGGGCTTGCCTGGTCAAGGCACATATGGGAGTTGATGCTTCCAGCTCCTCCCTCCCTTCTCTCTCTCTCTCTCTCCTTTCTCTCTCTCTCTCTCTCTCTCTCTCTCTCTGTCTCTCCCTCTCCTCTCTAAAATGAATAAATAAATAAATAATAGTTTGGTATCTTCTACAGTAATAGCTGTAATATTTGAGTTCACTCGCCTTTATCTCTTCTCTATGTTATATCTTATTACTTTTCATTTGTCTTTTCTTCTACAACCTGGGGAAGATTTTCAAGTTTGTCTTCTACCTACTAACTTTCATTGTTACTTAGTTTTTTAGATACTTAGTTTTTTAAACAAATATTTCTCCACTCCATTTATATCTATCACATCTACATTCTATTATATGTGACCTTTTCATTTATACCTGTTATTGCAATGATTTCTGCTACTGGTTTGGGATTTTACTTAATTAGCATGGAAAATTCCTAAAATTTTCATCTGATTTAGTAAACATTGGTATTCCTCCGAATCTTGAGAATATTGGCCCTTTTTACTTGTTCTGCAATAATTTTGCATTATCATCATGTGTGGTTATTTAAAGCCTCATCCTTATATAACATGACATAGGCAGAAAACTAATGTTCGTGATTTGATCTGTTTATTTGGTTCATATGGACAATTTTATATCAGTTAGGTGATTATCATGTTTACTTAGGTAAATTGCCTCTTAATATCAACAGAGCCAAATCCCAAAAACATTATCTAAATCTGATCTGAGAGACAGACATAGGAACAGCTTATAATTCCTTAGCTTGTTACTTTGATGTGAAACTAAAGGAGAAATTATATTTTAAAAAAAACACACTTCTCCCCATTTAAAATATTTCCACATTTTTTTCCTGCATCTGCTCCACCTGCATGATTTTCATGTGGGAACGCTGCTTCTAGAGTTGCAATGTGACATCACCAGTGTTCTTCCATCCTATCTGTGTCCTTGCAATGACATCACTTTTCTCCACCAAACCCCCAGCTTGATCCCTACCACATGCTTTTTATCAAATATGTTTGGAATTTTAAGTCCTTACATAAATACAGCAGGAAAAGGAAAAGTGGGAGAAACATAGCACTCAAGAACTAACACCCAATAAGTGGAAAGTTAGTAGCTCACTTTTCTAGCTTAGCATATTATCATTTGTCCATATTCCACAAATATCTCTTAAGTTCTTGTATATGCCATGGACTGAAGGAGTTGGTAGAAATAGAGTGGTGACAAAAAACAAACAAGTAAAAACTGAACCTCACATTCTAGTAGGGAAATAAACATGAATAACCATGTGCTTTATTTCTATTTTTCTAGATCTCTCTTTTATTTTAAATTATAAGTTGTGGTAAATATGATGAAGGAAAAGCATAGAATACCATTAAACAATTGATCATGACATTGATTAGTGGTTGAGAGAATAGTTTTCTGGTCAATAACATTTAAACTGAGGACTGAAGAGTGAAAAAGGATTAACCATGTGGTGTGTGAGTATGTGATTGCTGGGCGAGAGCCAGGAAGGTGAGCAGGCAGAGGGGACACCGCCTGCTAAATGCCCTGATCCAGGAAAGAACTTGACACAGATCACATGTCTGTGGAGCAGAAGCCATGAAGTAAAGAAGGTATAAAGCATGATTCTCCCTACAAGTGAACTTCATACACAGAGAACACCATATTTTTTATTGCAGTTTTATTTTGTTAATTCTGTTTCAAGAGGGAGATCATAGGTTCTTATTTTTAATTTATTATGAGTTTCAGTCTTTAACAGCATATTTATAAGTTGTTGTTTTTTTTGTTTGCTTGTTTTAGTTTTTTTGGGCAGGTGGCAGAATTTGCCTCAGGATTTGCTAACCAGCTGATACTTTAAGAAGAATTGATGAGGCGGGCAAGCATTCCCAAAGCATGGTGGTAACAGGATCACAATCCTGACCACTACAATTGTTAGGTTGCCTCCGCCCCTCTCCTGGATTTGATCAGTATGCCTTACCACACATGCAAAAGTAAAGTAAGATTAGCATGGGGCCAGATTGCCAGTCTTTAATCTCATCAGAAGTTTCAGATGACAGATGGCGCAGGTGAAGGATCACTCTGCCTTAAGGAGCAGCACGACCCTTATCCAGTTTTATACATTGACATGAAAGAGTGCAGCTATACTCTAAGGGATGATGGTGGAAAATCTTGTGCTCAAATGGTATCAGGGAGGTGAATGGGAATCAGCTTTGCAGCTGTTTTCCACAACACTGGGATGAGAAACAGCCTCGTGACTCTCCTATAAGAAGTTTACCAATCCTTGCTCCACAAGGAGTCATAGGGCTCCTAACCAGGACGCGGATTAGACTTATGGCCGAGGTTGGCCCCAGGGCTTACACGCAGGTGTGTGAGATCACGGGGACACCATGGCAGAGCCACTTCCGTACAGGATCCCCTGTCTATTCTTTTTTTTTTTTTTTAATTTTTATTTATTTATTTATTTTAGAGAGGAGAGAGAGAGGGAGAGAGAGAGAGAGAAGGGGGAGGATCTGGAAGCATCAATTCTCATATGTGCCTTGACCAGGCAAGCCCAGGGTTTCGAACTGGCGACCTCAGCATTCCAGGTCGACGCTTTATCCACTGCGCCACCACAGGTCAGGCCACCCCTGTCTATTCTTAATGCTGCTCTAAAGTATATCCTGTGTCCTTTAGAATTCTCAAAACAATTGACACAGAAAAATTGTGTAAATTAATGATATCAGGCTGAATTGCCAAATCTCTAAATATATACATACATATGTACATATATATAATTTCTAAAGTGGATGCATTTTTCCCTGAGTGTTGCTTATTCAAGATAAAAGTGGGAAAACAGGCCATCAGGTTACTATCTAAAGGGATGAGGTCCTCTTGTAGTTTCCAAGCTCTATTCTTGACATATATTGTGTCCAAAATGCCATATGAGGGGTGAGTGTGGCCTGTGGTCAATGTTATGGCTAGAAATCAAGGCAAGAACAAGTCAATTTTAGGTCTTACATAATTGTGTAACAATTTAAATCTTTTATATTTTACCTTTAGGGTGACTTTGGAAATTAAAATTGAAAGGGTAAAAATATATTTGTGCAGCAAGTAGTATAGATTTAACATAGCATCCTCACTCCCGCCCACACACAAAAGAAACAAAACCAATTCAAAAAAAAAACATCAACTACATTCACAGTTTTTCAGATGGAAGTTGACAATCTTATTCTAAAATTTACATGAAAATGTAAAAGACCACATAGTTAAGATAATCTTGAAGAAGAAGAAAGAGTAGGAAGGTTTACTTTAATAAATATCAAGTATGTTATAAAGGTAAATAATTAAGAGAATGTTGGGTTAGTTGAAGAATAGACATGGAGATCAAAGCAACAACAAATAACCCTGAAAAAGATTCATATGGATATAGACATTTGATTTATATAATGAGTACTTCAGAGGAATAAGAGAAAGAATGATCTATTCAATAAAGTGTTGAATTAGTCAGATAGCTCTTTTGAGGGGGGATAACCTTTACCTTATGTCTTATTGAAAAATATGTTTCCAGATAGATTTTAAATTTTAAATATAAATTAAAAAAATAACATGGACTCTCTTCACGATTATTGGTATAAATAGTTTTTAAAATAAACAAATATAATAATCATAATTTATTACTTGAAAATTAAATACTTTTTATCATAAGACACAATTTGAGAGAGGAAAAACAGGCTACAAAATGAGAGAACTGTTTACATCAACTAAAACTGAACTCTAAAATGATATAAAAGACTACTGCCAATCAATAAGAAAAAGACAGAGTAGACTGCCCAGAAGGGGAAAAGGGCAATAGACTTGAATAAGCACCTCACAAAAGAATCTCAAGGGCCAACATGTATGTAAAGAGTATTAAACCATCAAGGCTCTGGGTAGAAAAATAGAAGCCATATTATGTCTACTGTATATAAAAGATTTTAGTACAGAAAATTAGTAACTTCTACACACATTTAAAGAGCAGGGGTGCAAAGCTCATAGAAGCTCCCACCATCTCTTTGTCTACATCAGTAAAGCAAGTGGTGCTCAACAGCCCATCACAATGCTGCTGACAATCTCATGTCTGCCGGTTCATGTGGCTACTGCACCCTCTGATATGACCTTTTCTTTCTTCTTCCATCTCTCCAAATTCAATCCAGAATTAAAAAGACAGAAAGTTCTAAGAAATGCAACACTCTGTCTTCTCTTCTGTGATACAGAAAATATCTTGGCTGTGATACCAAGATGACAACAGATAATTTAGAATAATGTCCAACCTCATTGGTAATCAAGAAAATGAAAAGTAAACCTGCAAATTGGTTTACTATAGGCTCACCAAATGGCTAGACATAAAATGATGGGCAATTCTAAGTGTTGGCAAGCATTGGAAGTGATAGCAATTCTCAGACATTGTGGGTATAATCACATTAGAAAACCATTTGGAATTGGTACAATCACATTAGAAAACTATTTGGCATTGTCTACAAAGTTGAACATGTCATATCATTAGACTCATTTCACTCTTAATTGGAGTTTTCACACACACACAAAAATTGTGTGAAAACCTGCACAGAGGACCATGTCCAGTAATCTCCACAGCTATGTTATTTATAATGGGCAGAAACTGGAAACAATCCCATTGTGCATAATAGTAGAATGGCTAAATTGTGGAATATTCAAACTATAGAATACTATATAGAATAAAATAAACTATAAATAAATACAGCAACAGGATGAATGTCACAAATATGTTTTGTGAAGTTGTAAAAAATGTTATGTTGTCTGAAAGAATAAAAATGTACATATTCTATTATTTGTCATAATAATGCTTAAAGCAGGCCAGGGCAAGCCATTGTGAAATCTAAACAAATGGGAGGAATACTTCTTATTACGTAAAATCATGTTTCTTGGAAAAATTATTCATATTGTAATAATTTAGTGAGTTGTACAATTATATTCTGATTGACCTTCATGCTTTATACATCATAACAAAAATATAACAAACAAATTTAAAATTTAAACAAATCAACAAACAAAACATAAAGTTAGAAAAAAATATCCCCAGCAGAAATCAAATAAGGGGAGGGTACAATTTAATATCATTTTCCAAATGTAATAGAAAGAAAAAAAACCCAGAATGTTCTCACTTGACTTAGTACAATTCCAAAAAACATCCACGGACCACCCCTGAATATGATATCAGAAAACTGGAAAATTCGGAGAATTTTTCTTTATGTTTTACCACTTTAAAAATTTTTATTTATTAATTTTATATAGAGAGAAGGATGACAGAGAAACACATCTATTTATTGTTCCATTTATTTATGCATTCATTGGTTAACTCCTGTATGTGCCTTAACTCGGGAACCCACAACTTTAGCATATCAGATGACACTCTGACCAACTGAGATACTTGACCAGGGTTTAATTCTACAACTTGAAGAGAAACAAACTCAGGGACAAAAAGGAAAACCAATAAAAAACACCTAGTGCAGAAACCCATACTTACCACTGTACCATTGTACTATATGTATATTGTATCATATGTACAACTGCTACATATCAACAGAGACAGAGAACTATCCCCAGAGCACAACGGTCTCTAGGGCTTCATTTTGAATTTGAGGAAAGGAAGAGAATACAGAAAAAAAAATCAGTAATGACCTAAAAAGAAGCTTGAAGTCTTGAAAGAAAAAAAAAAGAAAAAAGAAAAATATCTTCTGAATGATAATTGGTGCTCTTTAAGTAAAAAACCTCTAAAATAAAATGTAGTTGAAGAAATGGTATAAAAATTCTTTAATAAAAGAGCCGACTTTCTTATAAGTCTGTATTAAAAAATGAAAGTATAAGATGTATTCTGGCTAAGTTATTAAGCCTCAAAGATAAAGATTTCTTTCAATCATGAAAGTGGAAAAAGCAAGTGACCAACAAAAAGGAGAGACCAGGCTGGTCTCTAACATCTTCCCAGCAGTGGTCAGTATCAGAAGAGAACAGATCATGTGGACCAAGTCTTAAAGGAAATACTATTATGTCTAGCCATTTTCCCATTCAATGAGCAAGCATTTTCAAACATGTTAAAAACTAAGGGAATATGGTCCTTATAACCCCTTTTTAAAAGAAAGCTCAATGAACGCTTGATGATTACATTCTACAAATCAGAAGATGGTTAGAAAATTAGCAGCAAAAAGAGCAAACTAGCCCTAAAAGCAGGAAACAGAAATGCAAGGTCTACAGCTTTCTGGTAGGATAAATGAAAATCAATAATTGTTGACCTAGTTATGGACAAGTTCTCCTAGTTTGCAGCAATTCAAGAATACAGATCTTCTGACCTGTTCTTGTGAGAGGAAATGAATCTTATTGCTGAAACCTGCGGCAGGCAGGATTCTAAGATGGCACCCTCAGCTTCCCAGCCTTGGCTATATACACACCTGCTCCCAGCTGCTCAAATATACATCAATCAGGAAGAGTTTCTGCAGACATAATTAAAGTTCCAGATCAGTTGATCTCAAGACAGGGAGATTATCCAGGTGGGCCAATCTAATCACACGAACCTTTAAAAACAGAGCATTTTTTTCAAAGTAGTTGCAGAATAAAAAGTCAGAGATTTGTAGCATGAGAAAGTTAGTTGCAACGTTATTGACTTGAAGATGGAGGGGCCGTGTGGCCTGCAGTTGCTGTGAGCCTGGGCTAACATTCACCAAATAAACAGGGATCCAAGTCCTGTAGCTGTATATGTCTGAATTCTGCCAATGATTAGGATTCCTTGGAAGCAGATTTTTTTTCTCAAGAGCTACCAGATGAGAATTCAGCCTGTCCAATACCTTTATTCTAGCCTATGATACCCTGGGCACAGACACCAGTCATGCTGTGCCAGTATTCTGACCTGTTTAAATGCTGTTGTGATGGCCCTGGCCTGCTGGCTCAGTGAATAGAGCATCGGCCAGGCATATGGACTTCCTAGGTTTGATTCCTGGTCAGGGCACACAAGAGAAGCAATCATCTCCTTCTCTTCTCCTCCCTCTCTTCCTTATCTCCCTATTCCCTTCCCACAGCCAGTGGTTTGATTGGTCTAAGTACCAGCCCTGGGTGCTGAGGATAGCTTGGTTGATTCAAACATTGGCCCCAGACAGGGGTTGCTGGGTGGATCCTGGTCAGGGCTCATGTGGGAGTCTGTCTCACTGTCTCCCCTCCTCACTTTAAACAAACAAACAAACAAACAAACAAGTGGTACTGTGATAAGCAACTACATTCTAGGAGATTTGTTATGTGACAATAGAAAACAAATATAAAATTTAACCATACAATTATCAATCACAATAAAGAGCTCAGGAACATAGAAACAGTAGTTAGAGAGCTTAGTATGGTTAGAGAGTTGGTCAGTGAAGATATATAAACAGAAATGAGATAAATAACTAATGACAAAAATACAAAGATCATTTACTCATTTTTTTCCTTTAAACAAATACTGAGTACCTATCTGACAGCTACTTTTCTAGGCACTGACATAAACATAAGAACAAAGTAGGTATATTTCTATTTCCCTCCCTGCCTTTGTAAAGTGTACAATCCAATGGTGGGGGGTGGGGAGCAGACAGAAAACAAAATAAATAAATAAAATGTATAAAATGTTAGAGTATGATATGTACTGTGGAGAAACAGAAGCCAGGGAAGGTGAATAGAAAGTTTGATGGGAGAGTTGCTAATTTAAATAAAGTGGCCAAGGGAGGCCACTGAGAAGGTGGCATCTAAATACGGGGGGTCTTTGGGTTATAACACAGCTTCATTCCTACGACAGTGACATAACTCAATTTTTGTTGTAAGTCAAAACACACCCTAGCCTAAGTCACTTACTTATCCTAACACAGTTGTGAAATCATAATCTAATACACAAAGACACAACTAAGCCACAAGAAAAGGACATAAATATACTATAGTGTACACCGTAATGTAGTAACAGAAAAAATGACAAAATATGAGTGTAAAAAAAATTCCTTACTGTTATTTCTCTGGTTGGCTTGCACACTGGCATTGCAAGGTGGGAGAGAGTGACCTATTGGAAGGAGGAAGCTGCAGATGCAGGGGAACCTGCAGAAGGTGCTGGAGATACTGGGTCAGGGGAATCAGAATTGTCTAAGGAACACGCAAGAGACGCTGGAGATGATTCTACCTGTACTACAGGTGCTTCATCACAAGAAGCAGCTGATGTAGAGGGTACAGGATCTGTTGCAGGCCTCTCTTCCTTCTTAAAAATTGTTCCAGGCTAGTTTGGAAGGTTGGTAACTTCTCTTCCAAAATCTGCCTATAGCATTGCAAGCCATCCATAACAGCTCTGTAGACCTTACTGAATCTGTCATCGCTGGGGTCCTCAGCCTGAAATTTTGCCAACCCATCCTCTACCATAAAAAAACCTTCTGCCAAACCCTTGGTAGTAAATCTCTTGGGTTCTGGGTTTCTATTTCTTCCTCTTCAATTAGCTCTTCTCCTGCTAAAATAAATCCTCAGCTGATAGCCCTCTCCATGTGATGCCAGTAGCTGTGTAACATCCTCAGCCTCCACCTCCAAATTAAGCTGTTTACCCATATCAGCAAGCTTCTCTATTACAGCCTCCACTGACTCCTCAAAGCCAAGGAAGTCTTTATCCTTGATAATTGTTGCTAAAGTAGAGTGGTTAAGGCCCAACTCATGGCCAATGTTGATTGTTGATTTTTCTTTTTCTGATCTCTTTATAATGTCTAATTTCACTTTCATCGTGTTGGCTCTCTTCTTCAGAACACTACCATCTGAAGACTCTTCTTTGAAACACTGCCATCTGAAGACTCTGACTTTCATTTAGGAGCCATGATAAGGGCCAAAATATCACCAAACAAAGCAACACAAATGGAACACTTGCACTTTTAACAGTTTAAAATGGCGTAGGTAAGCGTGCTGAAGAATGCTAACCCCCTCACGCATACTGGTATTCTTCCGCTGCGCGCAACCAAACTAGTTTGCTCATGTAGTCCGTGAGTACCACGCTAATAGCATAAGACGATAAACACTCATGTCTCAGTTTTTAAAAGTTTTTATGGGAGTGAGCATTGTAAACTCAAACGCACATGTCAAGACTATTGGAATCCGAGGATGCCCTGCCAGCCTGCGTGATGTGATGACAGGGAAGGAGCCATGCAGAAATCTTAGAGCAGAGTGATTCCCCGCAGAGGAAACATCAACACAGAACCGTGAGCCAGGAGCTTGCCAGGCACATCAGAGGAGGCCAGTGTGGCTGGAGTGAATTAATACGAGAGGACCTGAGATGCATAATAGGGCAAGATTTTGCAGGGCCTTGTAGGCCATTGGTAGGACTCTGAAGGGTATCCCTCAAAGGGTTGACATGACGACTTTTATAAAAGGATCATTCCGGATGTAGTTTTGAGAAGTGACTGAAGGGCACAAGGGTGAAGCAGGAAGACCATTAGGAAGCTGCTGCAATGATTTAAGTGAGAATGATGGAAACTTGCAGCAGAGTGGTGGTGGTGAAGGTGCTAGAAGATAGGCAGATTCTGGGTATGTTTAGAAGGTAGAACCGACAGGTTCTGAATGTGGGGTGAGAAAGTGTCATGAACTAGCGACTGGAAGATAAGAATTGGTACTAACCAAAAATTGCCTGACCAGGCAATGGCACAGTGGATAGAGCATTGGACTGGGACATGGAGGACCCAGGTTCAAAACCCCAAGGTCGTCAGTTTGAACATCAGCTCATCTGGCTTGAGCGCAGGGTCACTGACTTGAGTGTGGGATGGTAGACATGACCTCATGGTTGCTGGATTGAGCCCAAGGTTGCTGGCTTGAGCAAAGGGTCACTCGCTCTGCTGTAGCCCCTCCCCCCCATCAAGGCACATATGAGAAAGTAATCAATGAATAACTAAGGTGTGCAATGAAGAATTGGTGCTTCTCATCTCTCTCCTTTCCCATCAGTCTGTCCCTATCTGTCTCTTTCTCTGACTCTCTCTCTCTGTCTCTGTCAAAAAAATATATATAGCCCTGGCCGGTTGGCTCAGTGGTAGAGCATCGACCTGGCGTGCAGGAGTCCCAGGTTTGATTCCCGGCCAGGGCACACAGGAGAAGTGCCCATCTGCTTCTCCACCCCTCCCCCTTCCTTACTCTCTGTCTCTCTCTTCCCCTCCCGCAGCCGAGGCTCCATTGGAGCAAAGTTGGCCCGGACGCTGAGGATGACTCTATGGTCTCTGCCTCAGGCACTAGAATGGCTCTGGATGCAACAGAGCGATGCCCCAGAGGGGCAGAACATCACCCCCTGGTGGGCATGCTGGGTGGATCCTGGTCAGGCACATGCGGGTGTCTGTCTGACTGCCTCCCCGTTTCGAGCTTCGGAAAAATGAAAAAAAAAAAAATATATATATATATATTTTTTTATATATATATATATATAAAATATATATATATATATATATATAAAAGAATTGGTACTAACCAAAAATGGATAAGACTATGGGGGTTTTCTCCTGGAGACCTGGGTGTTGAACATATGAAGTTTGAGAAGCTCATTTGGAATCAAAATAGTCACAGAATAGAGTGGAAGTGGTATAAACCTTCACAACATAATAACAGGCAAAAAAAATCAAACAAATAAACAAAAACCAAAACTGTGTAACAAGTGTTCAGCTATGTGGACAAATAGAAAGTAGGTGGTAGGAGGATGAATTTGAATGTTCACACCCACATGCTTATATTAGGAAGTTACTACTGCCTGCCACTGACATACTTAGTTCAAAAAATAATACAACACCTTTAAGTTTTTATGCTCTTTTAAAATTTAGTTTAGAAAGATATTTATGGTCATGGTGCCTTTTTTGATGGAGAAACAATTATCAAAACTTTAACAATTCATTTATTTTCAATTCATTTAGTTTTTCTTTTAAATTACAATAAAATGGGATGCAATAATTTTAAAAATGAAAAAAAGCAAGTACAGTTCCATTTTAATACCAGTGTTTTGGTGTTCCGCTTTAGATGTCTGTACCTCTATGTTTATGTATGAATAGAGAAATGTCTGAAATTAAGGTCACTGAAATTTAACAATGATTATTTCTAAGTAATAGGTTTTTTTTAACTTTATTTTTATGCCAAGGAGTTTAGATAATTTTTAAACATGCAAAATGTATAATCAAATAAATAGATATGAATTACTATATTTAAAGGTAATAAAGTACAGATTATAAAAGTGTTTTGTATTTCTTTTAAGTTAACCAAAATTGTACAACAGTAAGCAAAAATCTAAGAGTACTTCCGGAAAATTCATCTCCAAGCCTGACTCAGGACTAGGTGTGTCTATATTTACTGTGTCAGTGGTGATAACCTCATAAACACCTGTCTGCGGTGACTATCATTTTGTTTGAGAAGATGAGAAGTGAATATAATCACTTTTGTGGATCAGTAGTTTATCCCATATAAACAATGAGATTGAATTATTCATTAGCAGAATTTTTTCCACCAAAAGACATCCATAGGTAAGATATAAAATAAACAACCAGTTTGTCCATTTCGTGATATCACTTAATCCAGCATCTGCTTATTCTGACCTAGAAGAGCTGAGTTGCTTCAGGTTAACTATTTTCCCTTTCTAATGATTACCAAATAATCTGTGGCCTTTTGACTATTAGAGTAGGTATATTCTGCAGCCTAGAGCTGCAATGCCCAAGAGCCCAAGATAGTAGCCACTAGTTTCATTAGACTATTCAATTTAAATTTATTAAAATAAAATAAAATTTAAAATTCAGTTTCTCCTTGTACTGGCCACATTTCAAGTGTTCAGTGGCTAGCAGGTACCATTTTGGACGGTGCAGATATAGATAATTTTCATCATCCCAGAGTGCTGTAAAGCAGCAATTTTCAACAAGTGCACCACAAGAGTTTTTAAAATATGAAATACCTGGCTATGTAGTCAGAGGCACTGGCCTCTTTTCCCTTAGGTTGTCAAATGAAAAAATGAAATGACAACAGCAACACAATAGCCATCCAGTGTGAATGAATCAAAATTATACCTATTTTTTTTGTCAGATCAGCAACAAATATATAAAATATCCCCTAATTTTTGTGAGTAGTATATTTTTTGGTGTGCTGCAGACTAAGGTAATTAGTTTATGTGTACCATGAGATGAAAACAGTACTGGTCTCGAGTTAGTTGACTCCATTAAGAAAGATTTTTTGTTTTATCCTTCTCTAAAATATCTTCTCTGTGTTTATTTCTAGGTTACTTTTTTTTTAAATGCCATTTCAAAAAAAAAAAAAACCCAGAACATGTTATACAATATCCAGTGATTTAAATTAGTTTAAAAATTTAGAACAAAATATAAAAAATAAAATCTAGTAGAAGTTAAAGTTGGCTTTCAAGTGACAATGTCATTATAGACAGAGCTTTGGTTTCAAGGTTAACATGAATCTGGAATAATTTTTCAATCTTAGTCTTTGAATAAACAAGTGTCAGCCATAGATTTAAGTTATAGGTTTAGTCACTGTTGGGCGGATAAAGTGTATTATGCTCACTTTGTTAAAGATAACACAAGGAGGCCGTCACCCAGGTGATATATATTTTTTTTTTTTAATTTTTTTTTTTATTCATTTTTAGAGAGGAGAGAGAGACAGAGGGAGAGAGAGAGAGGAGAGACAGAGAGAGAGAAGGGGGGAGGAGCTGGAAGCATCAACTCCCATATGTGCCTTGACCAGGCAAGCCCAGGGTTTCGAACCGGCGACCTCAGCATTTCCAGGTCGACGCTTTATCCACTGTGCCACCACAGGTCAGGCTTTTTTTTTTTTTTTTTTTTTTTAACACCCAGGTGATATTAATGTGTGTTGGGGTGGGCTAAAGGCAGGCAGAATCTTTTAGCCTGGGGCTTGGTTTTGGGATTAAGCCTTTCCTACCCTTTTTAATGTAGGGCGGTACAATCCTATCATGCCTCAGAGAAGTGACTTTGTATTAGAGACTTCCCTATTTTGTATATTGGATTAAGGGTTTTGAATCTACACTATAAAATAGGGGTAGAATGGGAGCTTGGGCGCTTGGTTCCTGAGGTTAGCATGAGAGAGCAGAGAGAATAGAGCCAGCAGCGGGAGGAGGCCACGTGGAGAAGGCCAGGAAAAGCAGCCAAGATGGCGGAGTGCTGAGTGAGATGCCAGTTTGTACAGAGTTTGTATCTGGGATAAGGAAGGAGATGGGGAACTGAGGAGAATAAGTCTGGTGAGCTAGAAACCTTTGATTCTAGGAAACTCGGATAAATCAGTAGCTTTGTGAGCACTGAATGTGACTGGGTTTTGGAGCCCAGTGTGTATTTTTACTTGCCCGCCGGGTGCAAGCTAGATTAAAGACTATGGCCCACCAGTTTTTGGCTCCGCTGTTTCTTTGCCAACTGTCCGAATCCAATGCGAACCTGCAAGGGCTGGGCTGCTCCGATAGTGGCCCTGGCTGTGGCTCCTGGCTTTACAGTCACAAAGAAACATGTAAATTGCCATGCAGAATAAACACAAAATCTTTTTTATTACTTAAGGTTTCTTTTGAGACACTTTACAAAGATTCCAAGAATATTTATTGGACATGTTGGAAATTTGTTCTCAGGTGGATTGGCTTTACTTTTCTACTTCTGGGAATGTACATGGTACCTACATCAACCACCTTTAGGGTACCAGAGGGGTGACTTTTTCTTAGGACAAGCTTTTCACGTCAACAACCCAGTATCTGGGCTCATAACGGCATTCTGACAACTAATCTCAAGGATTAGTTTAAAATATCCCTTGCTTAGGAAGCAAAATGTCAGGGCCCTTGGTATTAGAATTTACTTAATCTAATTGCTTCTGCCAAAGAGTAAAAACTTCTTTTCACAACTGGGGAAAAGCATTTGTATTAATGAGTTACTTCATTGACACCCATTTAATTACACAGATAATGCTTTCTTTTCATTTAGGTATTGTTTTATATTTAGTAAATTAGCTCCTTAGATGTATTTTCAAATATATTTCTGTCATATTTTACTCTTGCACATAAAAATATAACTGAAATAAATCAACTAACTAAGGTATAATTAAATCCTTTTTGTTTTGTAAATCACTTTCTTTTTTTTTTTTTTTTTTTAATTTTAATTTTAATTTTATTTATTCATTTTTAGAGGAGAGAGAGAGACAGAAAGGGAGAGAGAAGAGAGAGAGACAGAGAGAGAGAGAAGGGGGGAGGAGCTGGAAGCATCAACTCCCATATGTGCCTTGACCAGGCAAGCCCAGGGTTTCGAACCAGTGACCTCAGCATTTCCAGGTCAACGCTTTATCCACTGCGCCACCACAGGTCAGGCTGTAAATCACTTTTTGACTCAGAGTTCTCAGTGTTCTTGACTCTTTGGACTATAAAGGGTGTAATTAATGGAATACTTTTAGTCATATATTTTCTTCTAAGCCACTGATACTCATTCAGCAAAATGTGATATTTACCTTCATTTCTTCAATGACGAGTATTAATTTCATTAATATAAAATTTATGCATTGCTGCTGCTTTCGAGTGTTTTTGCATACACATTTTTAAATAAATACCTATTTATGTAAAATCAAAATGTTCTAAATGTAATTAAACTAAACATGTGTGGTTCCAACCACACTTATTATTTAACTGTAGTGAGGTCATTATTGACATCATGATCAAATGCTCACATACTTAGACAAGGTCATCTACTTTAAATATGCCTCCTTCCTACTATGATTCTGAGACTCCATTTTAGAAATGTTAAATTATGAAAAAATGTACAGTTTGGAAATTATTAAATGATTATTTCTTCATAGACATTGAGTAAAGTCTTAGTTTCTATCATTTCTAAAACCTGATCATTCAGATTTTCCTTCATTTAGCATCTACTATGTTTCAGACACTTCATTTAGCATCTACTATATGTTTCTACATGCTTGAAATGGATTAACTAATAGGATTTAGTGACTCATTATATAAGGTAAATTCTGAGTGTGTGATAACTGTATGGATAAAATGTATAAGTATATGTATACACACATATATACAGTTACTACATAAAAGTACATAGAAGGTTATATGTAGTAAAAATTTGAAAGCTATCTGAATATCCTTTAGTAAAAGCTAAGATTAAACCTTTTTTGGTATGTTAAAAGACTAAATTATATCCAGCTTCAGTGTTTAAAATTGCTTTTATCAACTCAAGGACTCTATATAGTGCCCTTCCTTAAGTGTAAGTTGCCGGGGTCCAGCCCCGGCGGGGATCCAGGGGTCCCACAGGAGGAGACGGCGTCGGCGAAAACATAGTGAGAGAGCCGAATTCTTTTCTTTCTCTTTATTCTCCGGTTAGCATTTACTGCCAGGCATCTCTGCCAAATGCTAGTATAGCTCCCTTTTTATACACGCACACCGAGTTACAATCACATGACGTTAATTATTACTTTTGTTTCACTATGTTTTCATGTTTCTGGATAACAGTTAATTTACATCTATGAGTCACAAACCAGGTAGCAAATCATTCAAAATACAAAATAACTTGAATAGCGATAACAACATTAGTAAAAACTTTTAGAGTATTAGTTCTAAAAGGCTTGCCTCTAAAGAAATTAACATAACATCAAGAATAGCTTTCACCCAAAGATATGCAGAGTGCACTTGCAAGATAGCCCAGCAGCAACACAAGACATTCCATGGATTTTCCTACATTTTTGAATCTCAAGAGAACATCTCATTGAGAAAGCCTAGCAATTGCCCTTAGTCAAAAGACAATTCTCTTAGTAAAACATTCTTTTCTTGCTGACTACGCTCTCATTCTAGGCCATACAATGGGCCATTCTACTATACCTTACCTAAGATACTAATGTCTAGTCAAATATTACTTATTTATTATATTTAAACACTAGTTAAGTTCTGACTCTATTCTTCTCAGAATATACCACTATTTGCAAATCAAAGAAGAAAGGAATGTTTCTCTACTTATCACATGAAAAGGCTAGGGAGGAAAATGTTAAGTGAAGGCCTAAGGGTGCTCTGTGCACAGCCACTGCCTCCTAACCATTCACAAGTCACAATTTATTCTTTTTATTATGATTAAGAAGGAATTCTCCTACAAACTTAACCCTTTACGAGGGATATCATAGCCAGCCTCTTATGTCTATGAGCCCAGTTCAAGGGGCTTGCAGGCTTTTCTGTGGAACTCACATCCTCTGTCTCATTTCCAAAGAAATCACTACGAATCTACAGGGAAAGCACGGTACTATTATCCCTGTGCCACAAATAATAGCATACACCCAGAAAAGGGGGGATATAAGGCCAGATTAATTCAAAAAGTCAAAGGGGGGAGTATCGTTGTGCCCATCCTTTGTGGTGACTTTGTCACTCCACAGCCATTGGTCTTCACTGCAGTGACTTTGTCACTCTGCAGCCATTGGTCTTCTCTGCTGTGACTTTGTCAATCAGCAGTTTTTGGTCTTCTTCTGCTGTGACCTTGTCAGCCAGCAGTTGTGGGTCTTCTCCTGCTGTGACCTTGTCAGCCAGTAGTTGTGGGTCTTCTCCTGCTGTGACCTTGTCAGCCAGCAGTTGTGGGTCAGCTCCCGACAGTAAGTTAATGGGTAGCCATTGGCCCTGAGAAAAGTGTGGATAACAGTAGTTTCCACAGATTCCTCCAGGGGCCAGGAATCCAGGTAAGAGTTGACACTAGGAGTGATAGCAACCTTACTTCTTGCAGTGTGATGATCTCCTTAGAAAAGGGAAGCTGTTTTCAACTGCAGCTAATTGTTGTTATAAAAACACATGTCCCACTGCTGACAGATCTATCATTTTTTTCAAGAAAGCCTTAAATCCAATATTTGACATTAATTCAATTGACAATTTGTTAAAACAAACAATGAAGACTATATGCTGGCCAGGTTTGAGCTTGGATAAGGCTGTAGAGGGTAAGATAAAAAAGTAAAAGGATGCTTTTTTTTTTTTGCCTTGGCCATCATTTTAAGGTAGATGACCCTGTAAGGAAAAAAGATATTTACCAGATTCTGAAAATGAAATTTCATTATCTGGTAGATTTCAAGAAGCTTCATTATAAACACCTGGAACATGTCCTTGGCCTCGTCTTCTTTCTTTGCCTTTCTGTCCATTCTACCGCCTGAAATGCCCTTGGACCTTGAAGTCAGTGGTCACACCTTAGGAACAGCAGACTGATAAACTGGAGGGAGCCTACATTCTTGAAAACTTCGTAGAAAAATTAACAAGCCAGCCCTCCTTTGCCAACCCACAGACTCTTCTAGGGGAGGGAATACATTATGTATTGTTTAAGTTAGTGTTTTTATTAAATTTGAAATTCATTCATAAATTCACTCTGAAAGTGCAAATAATTCTATATTTATCTTCACATCTGTTAAAACCTTTGAATCAACTTCCCAAAAATAATAACTAAAAATCCAACCCAATCAAACCAAATCTGGTAGATTCTTTAAGTGATTAACGAGACAAGATATGTTAATGATTTTAAAAGGGTCTGCATTATAATATTCAAGTGTATCAACAGGATGCCTTGAGCTCATGAGAAGCAGATAGTTTCCATTACTCACTTGCCCACGCTCCCCTGATTTTATAGGTCTACTTTTTCAAAGCCAAAGAGTTCATCTTTCAAATTTTTTTTTTTCCATATAGCAATTGCCAGATATTCAGTGGTTTAGTTTTTTTAAGTGGCTGCATATTTAAATACATATTTGAAATTATAGAAACCTCATAGGAACTTTCTAAAATCTTTTTAGGTTCTTTAGAAGTATCAGAAGACTTGAGTAAATGAAAGGAACCTAAGGAATGACTGATAAGATGACAGTTTCCATAACAGATTCTAAAGAATCAATAGGAATTTCTCTGCTGTTCAGAAATCCAATCTGAAGAAGAGCCCAATGCAGTAGGTAGAGGCAGAAGGGACGAACTGGAGATCAAAGAGCTTCCTGTGGCTATTCTGGGGACAGAAGTCTGAGGCTTCTCTTTGATTTTGGGTTTGCCCACCCACATGGCATGTAATGCCTCTCTACAATGGCCACCCAAACTGAGCTTTTTTTGAGTACAGACAAGATATGTCATGGAAAGAAAAGTTCTAACCATCTTGGTTTTGCTTGCCTTGAAGAGTCATCACTAGGAAAAACATTGTTACATTAAATAGAAGTAAAAAAAAAAGGATTAAAGGGAAAGAAAGAAAGGAAAATAAAACAAAACAAAGAAACCAAAACATATTTTTAGTAAAAAAAAATTTTTAGGATCTCAGAAAGGTCACATTCTTTATTTGATCATTAATGAACCAAGATTTTGTATAGTTCTGCAGTAGCCTTGGGGCACCATTTCTCTGGCTAAAAAGTGCTTGATTATACTGAATAAACAAAAAAATAAATTTACTGTAAAGACTGAATGATAGATTCTTTTCCTGGGGGTGGTTGCAAGAAAGACTGGAATGATTTTATTTTCAAAGTTCAAGATAATGAGAACAGTATTATAAAAATACAGTGTGTTTTTCTTCCTTGTTGCAATTAAAGCACAGAAGTAGTTTTTCAGTTAAGATTTCGCACACAGTCTTTTAGGACCAAGCTGATACTTAGGGTCAGATGAAAATACTCTTGATAGGATAAATGTGAGATCCAATCAAATAATTAAAGGTGGAAATAATTTATTTCTTTTTGTTTAATATTGATATTGCAGAGGTTTAGGATGCCGCTTGAGGAAATTTCTTCAGTTGCAGTATTTAACGATACAGAAAATATGAGTCTGTGATTATTTGTGCCATTTCCTTTTTATTTCCGTGAACAAAACCTAAACCCCTAGGAGTCATGTAGCTAGCTCAGTATCACTAAATCTAGAACTCAAATCTAAGTGTCCTAGTACACTAGGTTTTGCAAAGAGCTACTGTATTTCCCAAGATTTTTCAAATATCACAGTCCTCCCACAACTGGATTGCTTAGAGTATTCCATTTCATAGTAGATTAACCATTTCTAAAGTATACCACCTGTCTGCCCATAATAGAAATCTTTTAAAAATAGGCATCTCTACTCAAATCAGAGAGCATCGTGAATATACAGAATCAATTGCACCTCCTATGCCAAAAATGCTAACAATAAATCTTTTCTGAAAGCAGTTTCCCTCAGCAGTGAAAACAATCACCCTGGACATTGAAATGGTTTATTTTAGAAATCTGCCTCTTTACTTATCTTAGAGCTATAATTCTACATGAGAGAGGCTGAATTGAATAAAATAATAAACCTGTATCAATAATACATACTATTGTCTTGAACAATTTTGATTTTATTATTTTTTAAATTTTATTTAGACAATTAATTTTAATGGGGTGATAGGTGATATTGATCAATTAGAGTACATAGATTCAGAGAAAACATCTCCAGATAATTCTGATATTTTATCATGTTGTATACCCATCACCCAAATTCAAATTGTCCTGTATCACCTTTTATTTGGTTTTCTTTATGCCCATCCCCTCCCTCCTCCTCCCTCTTCTCCCTTTCCCTCCCCCTGGTAACCACCACACTCTTGTCCATGTACATGAGTCTCAGTTTTGTGTCCTACCTATCTATAAAATCATATAGTTCTTAGTTTTTCTGATTTACTTATTTCACTCAGTATAATGTTATCAAGGTCCATCATGTTGCTGTAAATGATCCAATGTCATCATTTCTTATGGCTGAGTAGTATTCCATAGTATATATGTACCACATCTTCTTTATCCTATCCTCTATTGAAGGGCTTTTTGGTTGTTTCCATGTGTTGGCCACCATAAACAATGCTGCGATGGACATGGGGCTGCATGTGTTTTTACATACCAATGTTTTTGAGTTTTGGGGGTATATACCCAGCAGAGGGATTGCTGGGTCATAAGGTAGTTCTATTCTTAATTTTTTGAGGAACCACCATAGTTTCTTCCATAATGGTTGTACTAATTTACATTCCCACCAACAGTGAATGAGGGTCCCTTTTTCTTCACAGCCTCTCCAACACTTGTTATTACCTGTCTTGTTGATAGTAGTTAATGTAACAGTCATGAGGTAGTATCTCACTGTAGTTTTGATTTGCATTTC
Organism: Saccopteryx bilineata; assembly: GCF_036850765.1. Lineage (NCBI taxonomy): Eukaryota > Metazoa > Chordata > Mammalia > Chiroptera > Emballonuridae > Saccopteryx > Saccopteryx bilineata. Next base: position 144,968,721 of record NC_089491.1, on the reverse strand, counting down.
TTTAATAGCAGTGAAGATGAGCATCTTTTTATATATCTGTTGGCCATTTGTATTTCTTCCAGGGAGAAGTGTCTGTTCATGTCCTTTTCCCATTTTTTTATTGGATTGTTGGCTTGTTTGTTGTTGAGTTTTGTGAGTTCTTTATATATTTTGGATATTAGGCCCTTATCTGTGCTGTTTGTTTGAAAATATCATCTTCCATTTAGTTGGCTATCTGTTTTGTTGTCAGTTTCTTTTGCTGTGCAAAAGCTGCTTAGTCTGATGTAGTCCCATTCATTTATCTTTGCCTTCACTTCCCTTGCCTTTGGAGTCAAATTCATAAAATGCTTTTTATGGCCAAGGTCCATGAGCTTAGTACCTATGTTTTCTTCTATGTAATTTATTCTTTCAGGTCTTATATTTAGGTCTTTGATCCATTTTGAATTAATTTTAGTACAAGGGGACAAACTGTAGTTGAGTTTCATTCTTTTGCATATGGCTTTCCAGTTTTCTCAGCACCAATTGTTGAAGAGGCTTTCTTTTCTCCATTGTGTGTTTTTGGCTCCTTTATCAAAGATTATATGACCATATATATGTGGTTTTATTTCTGGGCTTTCTATTCTGTTCCATTGGTCTGAGTGTTTATTTTTCTGCCAATATCATGCTGTTTTGATTATCATGGCTCTATAATATAATTTGAAGTCAGGTATTGTAATGCCCCCAGCTTTGTTCTTTTTCCTTAGGATTACTTTGGCTATTTGGGGTTTTTTAGAGTTGGACAATATTTTAAATGTTCAAAGTATGTTTTAGATTCTTCTTCAGACTCTTTTTAATCATCTTTCTCCTGAATGACAGACACTGTGGACTCTGTTACCTAGTGTCATCTAGTATATTTCAAAAGCTTTGTGTCATCACTAGAAACACGTTACATGCAAGTGCTTCACTTCCTAACCTTTTAACTCCAGCCAAGAGGACCATCTTTTCTTTTTTTTTCCAGGCTATTCCCTTCTTTGCTCAAATTATTTTGAGTTAGAGTATGAAAAGATGTGACATGCTATTCATTACAGATAACGTATGCATTTTAACTCTTTCCTATCATTTCTTATCATTTTTTGAGGAACCACCATAGTTTCTTCCATAATGGTTGTACTAATTTACATTCCCACCAGCAGTGAATGAGGGTTCCTTTTTCTCCACAGCCTCTCCAACACTTGTTATTACCTGTCTTGTTGATAATAGTTAATGTAACAGTCATGAGGTAGTATCTCATTGTAGTTCCTCAAGTTGGGTCGGGTCAATGAACCTGATTCCTAGAAGTTCTGAGAGTTCTCAAGGAGAATTTAAAACTTTTTATCATTTGATGATTGTCTTTGGATGAGATCTTGAAAAATAACACAAGTATGTTCTGGATCTTATGAATGTTAAATGAATCATTTAATATTATCTGATAGTTTAATATTATCTGTAAATTTAGACTTCGAGTTTTGTTTACTTTTCTACTGGTGGCAAGTAGTACTGTTTCATTGGCTCAGGTCAACAAGAAATAAGCAGATATGCACTTAATGGTAAATGATTTGGCTGCACTAAGTGAGGCCCAAATGTCAGCATTGCTTGCCAAAAGGTTTTATAGCAATTAGGATTGAGAAACAGTGGGAAAATTTGGTCATCTGGTACAGGGCTGTGAGCAACAAATTAATGTTGGCAGAACAATATCAATGATCATATTAAATTAACTTTTAATTTCAACATTCTGACCTTTGGAATTTTGTCTATATTTTAAGTTTGCTTTGGTAAGAGTTATAAGTACAGGAAATTTGTAACTACTTTCATATCGTATATATGTATATATATATATATATGTAACATGTTAATAAATAATTTTAGTCAACATGGATAGCTTGTGATTGTTTGGTTGATTTGTTTGGTTTCAGCTGTTCATTCCTCAAGTTTAAGGGACACAAAGCCAAAAGAGATAACAATATAAAAATCTAAAATCTATCAGACAGATGGTCCTTTTGGCACTTTTTAAATCACACAGCACCAGCATTGTCTTCCCAATATTTGGCTTTGGAAATGGCAAATATGTAAGCAGTCATTCTGTCACTGTTTCTAAGCACAACAGATTAAGAGGAGGGAATGTTAATTAATCTTATTTTAAAATATCTGTATTACCATGTTCTCAAAAGGGATCTGAGATCTTATCATTTATAAACCACCAAAAACTTAGAGACACATTTGAACAACCTGATTTATTTCTGCTTACCTGAGCAAGTCTTTTCAGTCTCAGGAACACAAAAATTGGGGGGTCAGGGAACATGCAGATACTCCAGTACTTTCAGCCTTTTATTTCACAAATGAAATAAAAGTTGGTTTTGCATCTCATTTGCATAATCAAACTTCTTTTGACTTTTCGTTTGTTTTTCTGATGCTCTTGTTTAATAAAAAAATCAGCCCTGGCCGGTTGGCTCAGCGGTAGAGCATCGGCCTAGTGTGCGGAGGACCCGGGTTCGATTCCGGCCAGGGCACACAGGAGAAGCGCCCATTTGCTTCTCCACCCCTCCGCCGCACTTTCCTCTCTGTCTCTCTCTTCCCCTCCCGCAGCCAAGGCTCCACTGGAGCAAAGATGGCCCAGGCGCTGGGGATGGCTCTGTGGCCTCTGCCTCAGGCGCTAGAGTGGCTCTGGTCGCAACATGGCGACGCCCAGGATGGGCAGAGCATCGCCCCTGGTGGGCGTGCCGGGTGGATCCCGGTCGGGCGCATGCGGGAGTCTGTCTGACTGTCTCTCCCTGTTTCCAGCTTCAGAAAAATGAAAAAAAAAAAAAAATCAAATGCTCCTTTTTTAATCACTTCATATTCATTTTGAAATATTTCCTAATTTTTATGAGCATTATATTATAGAATGTTACTTCAGCAGGCCTTAAGCTGTCCTCCAGATGTTTAATTAATTTTTCTAGTCTTGGCTTTATGTTGTGCACGGCATAAATATTACATAAATGTTATAATTTTAAGTGTCAGTATTTAAAAGCACTCACAATCATTCCTGAACATCATTTGAAAGCACTGATTAATGTCTAAGAAAGAAATAGCTACACCCAAAATGAATAAATACCTAATTTTTTTTATTCTTCTATATACCATGTACATTTAAATTATTAGTTCTCTTCATTTGCCCTATTAGATCTGTGTAAGCCTGTCCACTTCCTCTGTTTCTCCACCTTGAGAGGACTTTAGGCCACCATCCTTTCTCACCTACATTAGTGCTGTTGATCTCTTTTGCACCAGATCACACCAACGCTGCTCATTTCTAAACCCTTCTCTATGTTGTAGGCTGAAGTAGGACTAAAAGGCAAGTTTTATCATTTCCCCGTTTACTTGCCCTCCCATATGGTGAGATAAAGCTCAGCTTTGTTGATGTGGCTCACAAGGTCCTCGTGACCCACTTCTATCACTCCAGCTTGGATCCTCCTACTCTAGGCACTGTCCTTTCAACTTCTCAATCTCACCCGGACTCTCTCAACTTGACCCCTTCACAGGGCTTTTCCATTTGACAGGCAAATTCTTCTCCTCATTGTTTCTTATGTATTGTCCTATTTCTCTTTTTTTCTTTTTCCAGGTAGCACCTTAAACATCATTTCCTCTGAGAAGCTGCCCTTGATTCCTGGACTGCTATTGCTAAATCTACTTTATTTTTATAGCATTTTGAACTCTCTCTACCATGGGACTCATAGTACCTGATTATAACTTCTTTTTCAATCATTGATCTTTCTTGTTTTTCAAGAATAATTAGCTTCATTAGTCTGTTGTGGGAGCTATTTGTTAAAGAGTCATAGGTCTTTGCTTCACAATGTTACTTTAGGACGTAATTTAAAATGTAGCTTTATGCACCAAGAGGAGTATTGGAATTTTAACCTAATTTATTTATTGAAGAATATTATGAGAGAAAGTACACAAGTCATAAATTGACAGCTTAATCAGTTTTCACCCACATCAGGAGAAACTATCTCCTCAGAAGTTTTTCATACTCCCCATCAATTACTACCTTCACCCATATTCTCAAAGGTAATCAATATTCTGACTTCTACTGTAATAGATTAGTTTTGAACTTTTAAATCTTGAATTTCTCTCTTGTACCTAGCCTTTTCTTTCAGAAAATGCATATGAGATTCATTCTTGTTGTGTATCAGCAGAAAGTTCATATAAATAACTGTGTAATATCCCATTATATAAAAAATATTATAGAGAATTTATCTAAGATATCATTGATGGACATTTGAGTAGATTCCAAATTTGATTTACGTTAACAATGTTAACAGGAACACTGTGATACTTGATACCCACATGCTCACATTTTTCTAGCATATATAGCCAAGAGTGAAATTCCTTGTTCATAGGGAATGCATATCTTCAAGGTTTCTATAGAATATTAAAATACTTTGGTATAAATAATAAATTCATAGAAGATGAAAATACAAATAGTAATTATACAAAGAGATGCTCAAGATATTTAGTAAGCAGAGAAATGTAAATTAAGACATTTCATACATGACCAGATTGGTTAAACTTTGTATCTACATAATATCAGTTTCAGATGGGGAAATCAAAACCCTCAGGTGCTGAAAGAAGTGAAAATTGGAGCCACCTTTTTAAACTTATGTAACATTACTTTGCTTATTGCTATATTTCAGCCCTAAGAAGAAAGCCTTATTAATTGAATATGTATAAGTAAAACAATATAAGTTATCATATAACTACAATCTAGAAAACTTTCATTACTGAATATATACACCAGAAAAATTTTCACAGAGGTTCCTGCAGAGGCATGTAAAAAGATGTTTGCTATAAACTTGTCTCTAATAAAGAGATTTCAAAACAGAATGGGAATGAAGAAATGAAATGTATATAAAAGTAGCCAGGGAAATAAATAGACCTACATAGAGTAACATGGATAGATTAGAGAAAACAAAATGTAGCACTGGTTGAAAGAGCTGAGAAACTAGATGAAATATGCAGCAAAGTATAAATTTATGTAAATCAAAGCCAAAAATTATGATTCTACCCATTGTTCATAGAATAACACATAGATAAATAAAACAAAGCATATAGACTGAAAGGAAAAATATTAAACACATGACAGTAAAGGAGTGACAAAAATGTGAAATTGGCTTTCAATGAAGAAACACAGAATAAAATAATAAAATACATAAATAAATAACAATAAAATTGTGCTTAGACAGTATGTTGGTGTGTGCCACAAACGGAAGCGTTACTGATGTGACAACTCGATTTTGTGCTTGCTCCTGAGGAGCAACCATTTAGAAATAAAGTGTTACAGAAACAGTACTCAGAGAAGGAGGTATTGGCTATTTCCTGAGAGTACAAGTGTAGACGAGTTTCTACCTCTTCAATGAGGATCCTTCATTTAACTTATTCCCCATCCAGATGTTCTCACAAACTCAGGCTGCTAAATACAACATTGTCAAAAGTTTATTGTTCTCTTTAATTAATGATCTCTCATATTAAATTATGAGGAATAAGCACATTTTCAATTAAGTAATATGAAAAGTATTTACAGAAAAATTTGCTAAATCCCCCCAAACTTTAAAAACTTGTTTTTCATTCAATAATCCATTCAATATGTATGTACTGAATCCTTACCACATACAAGGCCTTGTGCTGCTGTATGAAAATGAAAAGAAACAGAGTTCAGTCTGATGGTACTTTGAACTGTTAACTTTATGGTATATGTAAAGGTAGAAATTATTTCCCTTGGCATCCATCCACATTTGAGCTCACCATTGGGATTCCAGCCAGCAATGCTTGAGTCTTGCTTCCTCAGCAAACTAAGCAATTATCATTTAGTGTCTTAACCTAAACATAACTCTCATTTTCTTTAACTCAAATTTAGTCCAAAAGCTGTTAAGTGTCCATAAGAGTTAAGAAAATATAGAGATCTACCCGACCAGGCAGTGGCGCAGTAGATAGAGCGTCGGACTTGGGATGCCTAGGACCCAGGTTTAAGACCCCGAGGTCGCCAGCTTGAGCGTGGGCTCATCTGGTTTGAACAAAACTCACCAGCTTGAGCTCAAGGTCGCTGGCTCAAGCAAGGAGTCACTCGGTCTGCTGTAGCCCCACAGTCAAGGCACATATGAGAAAGCAATCAATGAAAAACTAAGGTGCTGCAATGAAGAATTGATACTTCTCATCTCCCTCCCCTTCTGTCTGTCTGTCCCTCTCTCTGACTCTGTCACACACACACACAAAATGAACATCTCTAAAAACGGGATGCATCTTACAATCAATGTCATCTTTCAATTGCTCTCAGCGAGGGGACAACTATGACCAGTTGTCATTGCATGCACATATGTGGCCTTGGTCAAAGTTGTTTATATTGTCATTACTTCAATTAGGTTAGAAGCATTTTTAGGATAACATATGTTAAGTTTAATTGTTTTCTTAAATGTCTTATGGTTCATCATTGAGACCAAAAATATATTGTGTATAAAAATTAATAGAACAGAGTTTCTGGACATATAAGGATATATTTGTTATTCTTGTTGGTCAGATGGAACAACTTCATTTGCTTAAAATTTTGTCAGAAAATTAAGAGTATTTGCTTTATGCTAAATGTATATAGTAGTGCCCATTTATCCATGGGCGATACAGTCTAAGTCCCTCATCAGATGCCTGAAACATGCATTGTACTGAATTCTATATATGCATGTTTATTTCTATATTTACATATCTATGATAAAGTTTGATTTACAAATTAGGCACAGTAAGATATTAGATTAACAACTAATAATAACATAGAACAATTATAATAATATACTGTAAGAAAAGTTATATGAATGTGGTTTCTCTCTCTCTTTCTCTCTCTCAAAATATCTTATTGTAGTATACTCACCTTTTTACTTAAAGGAGCATTCCATAGCTTCTCTTGGCATACGTGATTTGCCAGCATCATTACTCTTGTGTTTTGGGGCCATCTTTAATAAAGTAAGGGTTACTTAAACACAAGCACTGTGAATACCACAACAGTTGATCTGATAACTGAGACAGCTACGAAGTAAGTAAAGGCAGGTAGCATATATATTATGGATAGTCTTAAGAGAGATGATTCATGCAATGGGTGGGATAAAGTGAAATGGGACGCAATTTATAACTTATGATTTTTTATTTCTGGAATTTTCCATTTAATATTTTCTGACCGCCATTGACTATGGTAGTTAAAACTGCAGAAAGGGAAACTGGATAAGGGGGGACTACTGTAGTTATCTATTATTGTATCACAAATTACCCACATAACTTGGTGGCTTAAAAAAACCACAAATATGTCTGACCAGGCAGTGGCACAGTCAATAGAGTGTGGGACTGGAACTCGGAGGACCCAGTTTCCAAACCCTGAGGTTGCTGGCTTGAGCACAGGGTCACCTGCTTTAGCGTGGGATCACAGACATGACCCCATGATCACTGGCTTGAGACCAAAGATCACTGGCTTGAAGCACAAGATCGCTGACTTGAGCAAGGAGTCACTGGTTCCTCTGGAGTCCCCGTTTAAGGCACATATGAGAAAGTAATCAATGAACAACTAAGGTGTCTCAAGGAAGAATTTATGCTTCTCATCTCTCTCCCTTCCTATCTGTCTGTCCCTCTCTCTGTCTCTGTCTGTCTGTCTGTAACACACACACACACACACACCACAAATATTTGTTAGCTCAAACACTTTCTGAGGGTTATGAGTATGGAATTTGGTTGGGTGTCTCTGTCATAAGGTCTTCGCAAGACTGTAGTTAAGCTTTCAGTCAGGGCTGTAGTCATCTGAAGGCTTGACTGAGGTTGGGGAATATGACTGCAAGTTGATTCACTCATATGATGTTGGTAGGGGGTCTCCGTGCCTCACTATATGAGCAGCTCCTAAAGGCTGCCTAAATGCTTTCAAACATGGCATTTTGCTTCTCCCAGACCAATGGTGAGCGAGAGAGAAACCACTTTGGCTTTTCACGACAGTTTCCAAAGTCCTGCACTGTCACTTTTGCTTTATTCCATTCACTGGAAGGAAGTTAGTTGATAAATACAGTCCAATCCCAAGGGGAATTACTTTCTACCTCTTAAAGGGAGGACTATCAAAGAATTTGTAGACATAATTTTTAAGTGGACATAATTTTGTATTCATATCTGATAAGACTGAGGAAGTACTGGCAGAATGGGCATCGGTGGCTTGGAATAAATAGTGGAGTGTAGTTTTAAGAAGTGATGCATATATCAATGCCACCCAAGAATGATATTTTGTGGCAAAATGAAGCATTAAATACTCATGATTTAAACATAATTTAGAAGAGTCATGTATTAAAAGTGGAGAATAGTTAGGACTATATTGCACAATTTATTTTCTTGGTTGTTTCCTTTTTGTCTTGTCTGTTTGTAAGAATACCAAGTCATAAAAATCTCTGTGAAATGCCTGGCTAGTGGTGATACAGTGTGTAGTGTCAACCAGGGATGCTGAGGACCCAGGTTAAAACTCCAAGGTCCCCAGTTTGAACTCATGATCCCAAAGTCACTGGCTTGAAGCCCAAGGTCACTGGTTTGAGCCCAAGGTTTCTGACTTGAGAAGGTTGTCACTGGTTCAGCTTGAATTCCTTGGTCAAGGCACGTGTGAGAAGCAATCAATGAACAACTAAAGTGAAGCAACTACAAGTTGGTGCTTCTTATCTCTCTCCCTTCCTCTCTCTCAAGAAAAAACATTTTTGTGCAAATAAATGGCCATTTTAATAAATATAAAATAAAATTCTACATGACACACAAATATTGTATTATAGTTTAATTAGGAGTATTTTTTTCTTTCTTAATGGTGAAATTGATGGATGGTCTCTTAGATCTAATGAAATTTGGTAAGAATCTCTGGGGGATTGCATCATTTAGCTCCAATTCTTCAACCCTCCTTATATCCACCTTTGCTTATAACTTTAAGGTGCCCACCTATGTGTGGGTGACCTTCTAACCCCCTTGGCTCTGGGTTTATAATGTGGCTTGATTTGGTCAATAGGATATTAGCAGACCTGCGGCATGCAAAGGCTTGAAAGAGAACATTTCCACTTGTTTCCACTTGTTTCATTGCACTGCACTTCTGTCATTGTCATGACAACATGCCAGAACTTGCCTGCTGAAAGATGAGAGAAAAGTGGAGCACAGCCAGTTGCTATAAAGGCTCCACTAAAGGCAAACTCTAACAACTGATAGCCGCTCTCAAGCACGTGAGAGAGCCCAGCTTGTATTAGCAAAACTACATATCTGATCCACTGCCAACCCAGCTGCGTGAGCAGTGAATGTTTGTTATACACCACTGAGGTTTTGTGCTTGTGTTTCTGAAAAATTATTGTGGCAATAAGTTACTAATATTGTTCACTCAGAAAGGGGTGTTATTTCAGCACTTTGATATGCCATGCCTTCCCATCAGTTAATGAGAGTGAATGTTTATGTGGATCAACTTTTCCAAGTTCTGAAGTTCTAGGGTCCCTTGGAAATTTGTACTGTATCTGGATATGCACATTATTCTTTCTCAGAAGTTATGAAAAAGGGGTCAAAGGGGCTGCTTGACAATAGTTTTCCTTCAACTCTCATTAGTGGAAACAGGATCATTTAAATTGTTGTAAAAGGAAGGTTTCAGTGCCAACAGGCACTTTTTTCTTTTTTTAAAAAATATTTTTTTATGTTCTAATATTATATTTAGTTGAACTAAATCAGTTCTACTTGATTGAGGGGAAGTGACTTTGAGTTAACTATGAATGCTAAGCTCTGTGCTAGGTATAAAGAGATGGCTATGCAATTACCTGAACTCAGAGTTTTAGAGGTAAATTCTATATTGCATATATCCATTGAAAAGTAATGGTGAGAGGGGAAATTTAATGTGTCAAGCATTTTAATTCTAAATTTCTAAGAGAATTTAAATTTTTTTTAAAGATTATGGTTATTTGTTTTAGAGAAGAGAGAGAGAGAGAGAGAGAGAGAGAAAGAAAGGGGGGGGGGGAGAGCAGGAAGCCTCAACTCCCCTATGTGATTTGACCAGGCAAACTCACGGTTTTGAACCAGCAACCTTAGTGCTCCAGGTCAATGCTTTATCCACCGTGCCACAACAGGTCAGGCCTCTAAGAGAATTTTTAAAAGAATGAGTGGAGTGTTCTTGCCTCTTCAGAACCTTCCTCTGTTAATAACACTCAGTAATTCTTTTAGGGGAATCATCCCTTCTCCACTCCATGGGGTCCTGGTGGGAATTTCTATCACAGTGTGTTTGCCACCTTCCAATTATCCAGAAGATTAGCCTGGAGGCTCAACATTGCTAAGTAAAATACACCAAACTCCTGGAGATAATCTGAGTCTTCAATGAGATCTGGTATATATACCAGGTGAGAAAGAGAATCTCTATTACTTTTTGACCACTGTCCAGTAGGATGTAGGCTTTGAGCTGTCAGCACCCTTGATTTTTGCCACAAAGAGACAGTCTGCTTCAGAATGAAACATGTTCACAGAGAGAAACGGAATCAGGAGATGACAAGACAGTTCCCTGGAACATTACTGAAGCCTGTATATCAAGTCTATCTTGTAGATCCTATTATTTGAGCCAATAAATTCCTTCTGTAAGCTTACTTGAGTTGTATGTCACTTGCAAAAGAATTCCATATGATTGAGAAATGCTGTTCTCATTTAATGTAAGAGAAAATATAATCCTCCAAATGTCACATTAGTTGCCCAAATCTCAAGGTAATAACAGGGTTAGAATATGATCACAGGTCCGTCTGATGTCCACAACCTTTGCACAATTGCATTTTTAAAAAGTTTAAAAATGTATGCATAGAAACTCACCGCTTTTCTGTAACATTTTATAAGTTTTGACAAATGGTAGATTTGAGTCACTGCCACCAGCTCTATAATTCCCAAGAAGTCACTCAGGCTGTTCCTTTGTAGTCAAACATTCCACCTACTCTTATTTTCTGGCAATGATTGACTGGTTCTCTGTCACTAGAGTTTTGCCTTTTCTAGACTATCATAGAAATAGAATCAACACAATCAATAGCTCAAATGTTGTAAAAATGTTTACCTGATCGTATGTACTTTTTTTTTTTTAAGTGAGAGGAGGGGAGATAGTGAGACAGAGACAAATTCCTGCATGTGCCTGGACTGGATCCACCTAGCAACCCATCTGGGGCTGATGCTCAAATCAACCGAGCTATTTTTAGCACCTGAGGCCAACACTTGAACCAACTTAGCTATCCTCAGCTCCTGGAGCCAACACTCAAATCAATTGAGCCATTGAATGTGGGAGGGAAAGAGGGGAGAGAAGTGATGGTCACTTCTCCCATGTGCCCTGACAGGGATCAAACCCAGGACATCCATAGCTGGGCCTACACACTATCCACTGAGCTACCAGCCAGGGCCCTATGTACTCTTATCGATCAATGTCACCTCATTAAATTTAATTTTCTAAATAAAATAGACAAAAAAAACACACCCGAAATAGATTCACACTGCTTTTTGAATCTGGATTCTTTTCACTTAGCTGAATGCATTTGAAGTTCATCCATATTGTTTTATGTCATCAAGATAACCATTTTCTGAAAGCATGCTTAGAGCAGCTTTCAAGTGTATCCTCATTAGTGTGAGTGGAGCATATACAGGTTTTTAAAAACAGTAAAGGAGAAGTATACAGGGTTAAATAGTATCTGACCAATACTTCTATTCACCAGGAATCTCTAAATATGAATTTCTTTGGCAATATGAGTCTTTGCAGATGCCATCGAGTTAAGATGAAGTCATACTGGGTTAGGATGGGTCCTGATCCAATGACTGGTACTGGTGTCCTTATAAAAAGAGAAAAATTTTAACACAACAACACACAGGGAGAATGCCATGTGACAACGAGAGCAAACATTTGGCAGACACAGCTGCGAGTCAAGGACCACCGAGGTTCACCTGCAGCCACAGGAGCTGGGAGAGAGGCACGGGCAGATCTTCCCTCAGGGTCTCCACAAGGAACTTACCTCGATTTCGGACTTCGGACTTCCAGACTTGTGGGAGTTAGATCTCTGTTGTTTGAAGCCACTCAGTCTGTGGGCATTGGGCATTGGTAGTGGTAACCCCAGGAAACTGATACAAGAAGGTCTGAAGGTATTCAGCATTGCTTTTCAGGCAGCTTCCCTCAGAGCAAAGGAGCCTGACTGAAGAGACAGGACAGGTGAAGGCCAACTTCCTTCCACTTCACAGTTTTGGCTCAGGATGAGCTTGACTGAATTCTAGAGCCAAATAGTAATAGCATCCTAGGAATTGACATATATTATCTATCCCAAGGATCAAATGTATTACTAGTAACTAACAAGTGAAACCTCTTTTTAATATATGATAAACAATGTAGAAACCTAATCCTTGCTTCCTATCAACTAATTTAAAGTCAGCCTATTCAAAACGACTACGTTTTTGTTCTGGAAAAAAAAAATGTTGAAGTTGGGGAAGGAGTTACCTTTCATCATTCTTTTTATTAGCAGCTGCCAGAAGATTATAGACTCAGGAAATTAAGCATTAAAATTTAATTAACTTTCCAAGTCACATGAAGAAAAAAGAAAAAATAGTAAAAGAAATCCACATTCCTCAAGAAAAGAAATCTTCTGAAGTACATTTCAGTCTGCCACTTGGATTTTAGATACAAACAAACCAGTGAATATTTTTAATAGACAAAATGTATATAGTATTTTGATACTAAAGATATAGAACCAAAAGATAAAAATTAATGAGCAAATTAGTCATGAGAAAATTAACATTTTAGATAAGTCTGGGGGATGGACTTTTTTTCTTAAAAGATATTTAAATTACATATGAAAGATGTTGATATTGTTGATTTGGTTAAAAATATAAATTAACTTGCAGTGATCATGAAAATCTGTGATTCTCAAAGCTGACTCCCTATCGGACACTCCTGAACAACCTAAAAAGATACTGACTCCTATACCTTGTTTCCCACATTCTGGCTCAGTAAGTCTGGACTGGGGCTCAGGGAATATATTTTATTTTTTCAAATTATTGAGGTTATTGTGATGGGCAACTGGGTTTGAGAACCGCTAACATGGAAAAGGCTCTCAGAGAAAGAAGCTTTGATCTCCCAAAGTCTGAGGAATTAGAGCTTGGGTCAATCCAAGGTCAAATACCAAAAGCAAAATATTAGAATAGAAGTAATCTAATACTTAGGTCAAGAAATGGAGTCCGGGTCCAGACAGGAAAAGCAGAATCCAGGGTGGAAGTATGTTAAGCTTCATGAAACAGGAAAGGGGGTCAGAATGCCAATGTGGAATCACAATGAGAACACAGGAGAAGATTGTAAGGCAAAACACAGGAAGCCTGTGATTCAGAACTTGGGGTTCAGTCTGGCTCAGGACCCAGAGAAGGCTTTACTTGTATCAGACTACTGACTATAGAGTCATGCTTTTATGCCAACTCCTCTATTAGAGTATCAGCTTATTTGGGCTTAAACTAGTCTCTTATTTTTCTGCATCTAGCAGCTTGTTTTAACGTCTAACATTAGACTGAGTGACAGTGACTGACATCTCGTTAAGTTGAAGTTGTTATATTTTAATATAATAATGCCTGTGTGTGAGTGCATTTAAGCTCATGTGTGTGTCTTTGTGTGTATACATTTTGTAGAACTCTTCAAACATTAAACTATTGCTTAACAAGTACAGTAATATTTATTCCGTGTTATTTAACTTACAATGAAAACATTCTAAAAATCAATTTTCAACTTTAGGTAAATTGAAAGGAGAGTTGTTATTTCTTGGATAACAGTAAGACATTTATTTCTTTATAATTTGTTTTCATTCATAAAAAGGACAAAGCACAGTCCTATACTACTCCATTGAAAAAATGATTAAAAAAAACCCAAAATAATCAATTCAATATTTATCAGTATCAAATAAAACTACTATCACCTTTTCTGAAATACAAAGAAACAACAGATGTGTCCATATCTATATAAAGTTTAATTAAGAATGTTGCGTCTTAAAGCAGATGATATATTAGTTAGCTTGAAAACAGTTTAAAACTGATGGTCCCAGTCAAATTTGTAAAACTGTACGAGGAAATGAAAAGCATGAGTTATCAGTGTATGAGAGATTTTTAATCTACCTAATCTCTGTCACAAATTTAAAATTAAACAAATAACTTCCAAAGACTGTTTTCTTCTTAGCTTTCAGAACCATTTCATGCAAAATCTAATAGGTTTTGCTCTTTTTTTACCGTACATTAGAAAATAAAAGGCAAGCATGCATTTGGCAAAAGGTTTTGTTTTCAATTATATAAAAATGCCCAACATGGGACATACTGCAAAAGGAAATCCCCAAAGTATAGCAATGAAAACACAAACATTTATACAGAAGGCTTAGAATGCTTTTCCCTAAAGTATGAAGAGATATTTGTTTCTTTTTCAAATAATTAAATATTTTATGAAATCTGGTAATACTCTTAAGACTGTTGACATACTTCCACTGGGAAATCATCCATTTCATTTATTTTTAAAAAGTTTCATTTTATAACAAAGGTTAAATGTAAATGAATGAAATACTGATATTTTCATAACAAAAGCTCTAAACATTTACACATAGATATATAGTACAAAAATTATACAAATTAAAGAAAGGGGGATAAAGTAGTAATAGATCTGTTTTGCTTCCTGTAAATATTTTTTATGAACCTATAAGGTATCCTTTCTAAAAAGATAAACTCTATCTCTCATTAGCTGGCAAGGTTGTGCTAATAAAATAGGGTTATACTTCTTGAAGCATCTGACATTGCACTATTTCAAGAGCCAGGTAATCCTCATTATTCAACTTTTTTTCACATCCACACCCCACCACATTTCCGTGCACACCATGAAGAATAAAGAAATGTGTGTCTTCTTTTTCACAGCTTATAAAAACCTAAAGCATCAATGCTTGGGAGACATCACTGTATGAACACATTATTTGTCTCCTCCTGGCCTTTCAGTTTTGCATACTCTTCAAAGTACCACTAGCAACTTATTGATTTGGTATTTTTAGCCAGTTTTCTATATTTCATTAAAGCGGGAAATGAGTTGAAAACTAAATTAAAAAAATAAGAAATAGTTTTCCCAAAGTAAAAGTAATTTCTTGATCTCACACCTTCAATAAAGATAGCTTTTTATTTAGAAATGAAGCACAAAAACCAAGATACTAGAATAATTATGTAATTCTGATATTTACTTAACTGTTCTTTATTCCTAGCTGTATAAAGACGGTCACATCATGATTAGAAAATGGAAGCACTCTACTTTTCAAAGTTCATTCTTCCACATATGAATAAATACAGCAATGTGATACTACTCAAGAGAAGAGCTGAGACTTTTGAGGTTTCAAATTGATGATAAGAAGAGCATAAAATAATTTCAGAGTAGAAATATAAAAGTAAAAAAAAAGTCTTCATATGGTATGTTCACTTTACTATTAAAAAACTAACTTAAAGGTATTACTGATTCTGAAAATCAAATACTTAGAAAATACTTCCAAAATAAGAATACTAATAAGTTCTAGAATTTGGTTTTTAGTATTCAGAATCCTTCAGCTCATTCATTAAAATGATTTGGTAATGGGATTTATGAGAAAATGTTTCTATTATACTCAATTCTTTATAAGAAAACTAAATATGCCAGGAATGACAAGGGCCACTCAAAAATATGCAGGGCCCAGAACAAAGAGGATAGTACAAGAGACTGTATTACTCTTACATGTACCACATACAATCAACATTTCAACCTCTATTGTATTTCACAATTGAGTTATTAAGTTTAAAGCACCTGTGTCTGGTGATTTTACTTTCACTCTACAGCCTATGGAATTGAACTGGATATGGTAACTTGTCCCATTGGATTAAATCATGCAACGGTCACAGAATCAGGTTAAGTGGTTTATAAGGCATATTGGAACGAGTTAAAAATCACTTTTTATCTATTTAAAAGTTTATTCTTTTAGATGAAGGGGTTCCTGAATGCCTCAGTCATAAATGTGTTGTAAATCAGTTGGATAATTTGTTAAAGAATAATTTATTTGGCTTAGGATGGAGCCGCGGGAATTGGAAGGAACTGTAGTCATCGCAGGGATGAAGGGCGTCCTCTGAGCCAGGTTTGGAAGAGCAGCTGTCACACCACATCAGAATTCCAAGTAGATGAGGATGCCACAGGCAGGCAGCAGTAAGCCGAGAAGACTTGGTAATAAGGTGGATGTACCTACAAAGTCAACCAAAAAACATGTAAAGTATTTCATTGATAACAGCCATTATTGCTGATTTACTCTGCTCTGGGGAAGGCCAGGTTAAGCAGGCCTGAAAACCAAGTGGTTCCTTAAACAAACAAACAAACAAACAAAACAAACAAACAGATTCCTTATTCTTAGCTCATTTAAGAAAAACAAATATTTGATAAAGGGTTTTGTATGAGAGCACGTGATCTGTTTATACAACATGTTTGTATAAATTATTTAAGATGATAAGGTTACAAATGTTTATGTTTTCCCTATGATCTAGCACTTCCAATTTCCTAACAGAGGTGATAGATCAAGAAACACATATAATAAGAAAAAAAAATCTATGTCACATGTTTAAAAAATAAGATAAAGAGATGACAGTAAAAGTATTAATAATGTTATTTGGGATAATAACATCATAGGTATAACCAAATAGATATTATATAACTTTATATCCCAATGGTTTTAAAGACATTTAGATGCTTATACACAATGATTTCAGGAAATATTTTAGATAACTGTAAATCATCTATTCAAATTTAAGAAACATTTGCCCTGAGATATTACGCTGTAAATTAAAAATGAAGTAAATAGGCCATGGACTTACATTACATCTTAGGCTAATTGTTACATTGAGAAGGGCTCTTTCAGTTGTCAAGCAAGTTTACAGGGATAGGTCCTGCACACACTGGAATTCTTGAGAAAGGTATGAAAACTGGGACCAGGAAGGCATACTATTCCTTTCTTCTCTCCATACCTATTAGGCACAATCTTCAATGAACATAGTGCTGGAATGAGTGATGGGCTAAAAACTACAGTCAAAAGCTTATAAATATAACAAATTTGTGTCAAGTTTTGAAAGTTTATTGAAAAGATTAAATCATCATTATTTATCATGTTAACAATACAATAGCCCAAAACACTTCTTCTTTTTTTTTTTTTTTTTTTTGGACTATGCCTCTTATATTCAGAGTGATTTGGGGCATTTCTCTTGAGTCTTTAGTTATGAAAATCATATACAGATTTCCTACTTGATATTAGATGATTACACCTGTCTACCTGCGTGCAAGTATTCCAGTATTACCCTGTTGTTAGCAGCACTCACCTTGAAAACAGGATCAGACATAAATGAAGTGGTTCTAGGGAATTAGCAAGACAGTAAAGATTGAAGGTGAGAGCAGAACTGGAAGGGCAATATAAATAGTCCTCAAGTAGGTGCTTATAGCCTCATTGATGCAGGTGCTGCTGTGGCATTGTCAATAACAATGATAACACTAATAATGACTATGAGAGCTCCTAGTTAACTGTTCTACAGCCATGAGACAAACACTACACTTGCCCTTTATATACATTTTGACATTAATAAAACAGCTTAGGATGGTAGGTCTTATCACTCTGTTTTATAGATTATATAACTCAGACTTTAGGAAAAATGACCTGTTTACGGCCAAGGTCAGTAGAGAGGGCAGAGCCAGGATTCAATCTCAGATGGGCCTAGCTCTAAAGGTCATACTCTTTGTACCTCTCTGCCACTTTCTGTAGGTAGCTTTGGAAAGGGACATATAAGAAAGCAATCAATAAACAACTAAGATGCCACAACTATGAGTTGATGCTTCTCATCACTTTCCCGTCCTGTCTGTTTGTTTATCTCTCTCTCTAAAAAAACAAACAAACAAAAAACAGGACACTACACCCTGCACGTCATGTGTCAAGGCAAAAGCACAGAAGAATAAATGACATATGGGAATATGGGAAGGCACAACATCTAAGCTGTTGAAAAGAGTTTTTGTTTTGTTGTAATGTTTTATCTTCCTAGTTTTCTATATAAATTAAAAATAGGGCACAGCCCACACATTATTTTATTCTGATAAGATAATGAATAATGAACCTCAATGACATGGAAAAAAATAGTTTTCCATGTTTGACTTAATTTAAATGATCTAACCTGAAGACCTTTGTCTGAGAAGGACTGCAGGGTCTCGGCAATGCTCTGTCCCTTGACCACAAATGACATCAGCAACGTGCTGGCCTTCTTGTACTTGCCTGACCATGTGGGTTGGCTCAGTACAGACTGTGGCCACGAAAAGTTGAGTCAACTGTTGATGCCATTTTGAAGTTCTGGTGTTAGTATGAAAACTAAACACAATTTCACAATTTGTGGCTTTGACATCAGGTTATTTGATTTATTTAAAATAAACTCTTCATGTTTATATGTGTTATATTTAATTTCTCTAATGTCTGACGCTTATGTAATTGTGGTCTTCATCTTCAATTCTCTTCCACATTTCAAATATAAATTAGAGACCTGACTCTACTACTATTTAAAGTCATATTATGTGGGATCCCTATATTTTTGAGGGATTTTCAATATACATTGGTTTTATATCTAACAAAATGTATATATCACAACACTGCTATCAAACATAATTTTGGTACTTACTTCATAGGTAGTAAATATAAATTTTACTATTCACATATTTACTGAATGTCCAACATGAAAAAAAGTAATCAGTCTGGTGAATTAATTATTCCCTGTCAGAACAACTGTAAGGCCAATTTAGAATATTATAATCTCTTCCACTGGATTTCTTGATTTAAAAGAAAAAAAAAACAATAAGCAGTCCAGACTTATTTCTTTCAGGAAGAATTCCTGATCCAGGCAGCTACATGTTGAGAAGAAAAAAATTCAATTAAAAGTTAAGCTGTGTTTAACAATCTCTGCATGTTTTATAAGTAGAGAACTGCTTTAGTTTCTAATACAAATCTCTTTTCTGATGCTTAAATTTGGACACCATGGTCCAATTCAAATTCCTATTGCTAATGATGCCATAATACTTGGAATTTTATCCTTGTCGTGTCACTTTTTGTGTTCATAACTGTTAACAATCTCTAAATTGTGAACAGCTTCAGGACCAGGAACACATGCAAATTGTATTTTTTACTGTGTTGACCTAGTGCCGTCTGTAGTGAATACTCGATTTATAATGTTCTAATATGAATAAGCTCCCTAGCTCTATGCCCTGAACCTTTTCTGATTATAGAGCTCAAGGTGGGAGAGAGAACAGTGGGGAGGAAAGGGAGTCAAAGGAGAAGACAATAGAAGCCACTGTGACCTGCAGAGGAAACCTTGATATTTATTTACATTTATACTCCATTGTGTAATCAAACTTTTAGGGACCTGGGGCAAGGAAGGAGTAACTCTTTCCTATTAATGCTTTTCCTCAGGGAATTGTGGTCCCTGTCCCTACACTCCAAGAGATAATATTAAAAATCTATAAGGTAAGAAAGGCATTTCTTTTACTGCTCAGCCCAGGGGCCCTCCACCTTGTCTGGTAAAATGTTACTTTGGATTGTTTCAAAGTCTATTAATTGTCCCTGGGTGGAGGGAAGAGAGTGCTCTGAGGAAATGACTGATTCCCTGCTGCCTAGAGTCATGCTTACTAGAGATTAGGAATATCAGGTACATATCAGTGGATGTCTGCTAATGAAAATTCTCGAGTTCAATCAAACTCCTGTTGGGAGAGAAGCACATACAGGGAAGTGAAAGAGTAAAAATCAGTCTGGGACTGGAAGTAAAAGTCAGCTTAGATGGAAAAAGAACAAAGTTGTTTGTTTTTATTCCACTTAGAATGACAGACATGGATAAAGCCAACTTAACTACAGACACTTCCAGGGTAATACACAGGTATAAATGTACTAATGATCTCTTCATTGAGTGACTAGTGCTGTGTTATCAGTGATGTTCTGGACCTGCTTTACTCTTCCCATCTGCTGCTGGAAATACTGGATTGCTAAATTTCTCACCCCTTCTGGGAGCCCCCAAACCTGGTTAATCCTTGCTTCTCCTATCCCCACCTCAGAAACAGAACGGATCACTTCTTCTCTAGAACTTTCCTCTGACTTCTTCACTAGGAACTCAGGTCTACATCAAATGCCCTTCCTCCCCACTTGACTGGTGTTTCATGACTACTCTGGAGTGTATTTCCCGGCTGCATCTAGTGAATGACAGCTATTCTGACTACCTCTCAGACTAAAGGAGTAAGCTTGGTATTTGGCTCTTTAGGTTTCAACAGGACAAGTGGAAAAATATGAGGATCGTTAAGCAGGCCAGTGTCATAGCAGGAGTGTAAGAGTGAACTAGGAATAGCATCATGGGACTCTGGGATCAGGCAAAGAAAGTCAAGTCCCAATCCTGCTTCTGCCTTCTATTGCCTAGGCAATCATGAGCATATTTTTTCTTGTTCTTTTAGTTCTTTCAACTATAAAATGGAGATAATAATATATCTCATAGCTTT
This sequence comes from Saccopteryx bilineata, assembly GCF_036850765.1. NCBI lineage: Eukaryota > Metazoa > Chordata > Mammalia > Chiroptera > Emballonuridae > Saccopteryx > Saccopteryx bilineata. The sequence continues at coordinate 144,948,155 of NC_089491.1, read as the reverse complement.
ATTGTGAGAATTGAGATGTCCACTAATAGTTCTTATATATATCATCATAACCCTTCCTCAGAAGCAATTGTATGTGAAAGCCCATTACTGAATCAGGAAGAAGATGGAATGCTTTATTCAAAGATGGGTCTGTGGCAGGAAGTCACCAGATTTTTGCCTCCTCTCTGTTCACGGGGGTCCCAGTAGTTCCCCAAGCCCATCATCCATGCAACGTGTTGGGCTCCACTTACAACAGTTTAAAAACAGTTGCTCTATGTAGATCACTTCAGTAAATGCATGACTAGTAGAGAACTCTTGTAGAAATTCATACTACATTTGAAGTTTATCTCTTGTTATAGACATTGTTCTTTGAAAAGTAGTTAGATAAAAAGTAAAGGAAAACAATAGATAAAGCAGGTGTCCCTGTACATAAATTACATTTGAAAATACATGTCTACTTACTGTTACCCAATCACACCTTATGCTTTTTTAGGACAGAGACATTCCTGGAATGCCCTTTCACCTATCAAAATGGGCACGTTGATGTTCTCTGTAATAGTCTAGTGCAAGTGTTAATTCCTTAGTGGCATGGTAGTTGAGATCTTTGCTATTGATAACAAGAACCCAAATGAAGAAAGAGCCCAGTGTTGTATCACTTTGGGATACAACACAAGAGAAAGTTAATTGAACATCCGTGTCTTCCAAGTTTCTGACTTTCATCTCTTCTTCTTTTGCATATTGCTTCACACTCTTAGATTAACTTCTCAAGATACACAAGAACACCAAACTCACAACCATATATTCCAAAGATCAAAGAGATGATATCTTTTTACCCTGACTCCAGTGAGAAAATTTTCAAGGAAAGATTCTTATTTGCAAAGTTTGGGTCACAACCCATGCCCAGACCAATTATTGTGGCTGAATTAATAGAATTCTATGATGGAGGTAGCTTGGAACAGGTTCTCATTCCTCAATCCATTCCTGTGGCCAAGGGAGAAGGGTCACTTAAGTAGATGTCAATTTTCATTTGGAACTCAGGTACAATCTACAGTACTTTCCACAATGAAGGGGCTATGTAGTCAGGAGCAAAAGAGAGATTCTGGTAAAGGAGAGAGTACATTTCAACTAAAAAGTGCAAATGCACATTAAGAGTCCCCAAAAGCAACAGAATAATTCTTATCTCTCAAAACTGCTGACCATGGTAAGCTTTTTGTCAAGGAGTGTGTCACAAGAATACTGTTCTGTCACAACTTTGGAAAAAGTATTTTGTGATAATTAGAAAAGTGTTTCATGCAATTACTCATCTGCATTGTTCACAACCTCTAACTTGCTTTCCTCAATTGCTTGCAGCTAATCAAGATAAGAAAAGCAATTGATCTATTTAGCTACTGAAGACTTGAAGATTTCCATAAACGACTCAGAGTACAGGGCCATTTTTATGAATAAGCATTGAGAGCTACTCATGATAGGTGCAGTATTAGAATGTGTAAGACTAGAAACTAACTCTCTTTTTGGTGGTGTATTCAAATATGTATGGTTATATTTAAGATCTAGAATTTAAGTATTGATGATTATTATATAAAGAAAAACAAGCTAAGAAATTTCATAAACTGCTGTAGCTGAGTCTATGTAAAGTCTGTATTTCTGACCATATTTATTTGTAGAGGAAGACCTATTGGGAGTTTATCATTTTACAAATTAATTCAACTATAAAAATTTAGTCTGAAAAAACAAAAGGGTAGAGCAGAGGTTAAGAGCTTTGTTTTTGGATTTTAGCCTAACCAGTTGGTAATTCTTAGTCAAACTTTTAGTGGTTTACCCTCAGCAAATTATTGACTTGCTTTCCCATTCAATTGTTGAGGATTAGGTGGGAAATGGTACTTTCTTTTCTTTTTTTTTTTTTTCTGTATTTTTCTGAAGCTGGAAACGGGGAGAGACAGTCAGACAGACTCCCGCATGCGCCCGACCGGGATCCACCCGGCACGCCCTCCAGGGGGCTACGCTCTGCCCACCAGGGAGCGATGCTCTGCCCCTCTGGGGCGTCGCTCTGTTGCGACCAGAGCCACTCTAGCGCCTGGGGCAGAGGCCAAGGAGCCATCCCCAGCGCCCGGGCCATCCTTGCTCCAATGGAGCCTCGTTGCGGGAGGGGAAGAGAGAGACAGAGAGGAAGGAGAGGGGGAATGGTGGAGAAGCAGATGGGCGCTTCTCCTGTGTGCCCTGGCCGGGAATTGAACCCGGGACTTCTGCATGCCAGGCCAATGCTCTACCACTGAGCTAACCGGCCAGGGCCTGAAATGGTACTTTCTTAATTTGTGGCAGATATGCTTGAAAACAATGGTTAAAGGAGGGTGTGCTGTTTCTTCCTTTGAGATTTAGAAACATAATGCATAGATGAATATTCAGACAAAGATAATTTTAAAAATTCATGCTCTCCAATTTTCATGCAGAACTTAACACTTGAAAAATGTGAAGTCATTGAGGCAAAGCCAAATATTTTAAAATTTATCTTGGCTACTGGGATTTTACAAAATGTCTGAGACAAAAGAATCTTAGAATTTTTATTGGTTAATTCATATCTGGAATTTTTATCTTATACTCTCTTCTTACTTACATATTTTCTCCTGCATGATTTTCCTCCCTTAATTTCAAGTCTATTTTTTATCCTTTTTACATGTTAGCCACTGAAATTATAGAATAAAGTCAAGGTATAAAATGTACAAACTTACAGCATAGAAGAGTTTTACTTTCTTGGAAACTAGGCACATAATTTGTAACAAAACTCATGTAATTCAGTGAGGTTAATGTCAAAATTTCCTTTAGCTTATATACCAAAATTATTTTAATAAGTTGTTTAATGCTTACTAAAAATTAAAAGAGGTATCTTTTAAGAAAGTTATTTGGGTTTGCTTCAAATAGCTCTCTCGGGAAAAATTCTGAGACAGTTTTCAACTTTATATCAATTATTATAAGTATTAACTACCTGCCTTTGACAAAATGAAGTAATCATTTGTCAAATTGATATACCCAAATCAGTTTTAAGACTTTCTGAAAAAGAAAACAAAATAGAAATCAGAGACGAAAATACATTTGACCTTTGAAATACAGCAGCTTTTTTTTTTATATGATTGTTTTTGCCTCTGTATATCTATTTTATTATATTGTATATTCCAGCTTATTTATTTTGATATTTTTTACTTTTATCTCCTCTGCCTCTTTGTGATAGCAAAATGCTAAGTTATGTGGAGAAGGAAAAGAACAGCTTAAGACCTACTTCCAGTTCTGCCAATAGCTGGTTGTATAACTTTGGGCAAAAGGGAATATTTGGACTCAATATGTGGCTCTGAAGCTGGTGTGATCTTTGGCTATTTTACTTGTCACGGATGTGAATTTTCCTTCTGTAAAATGATAGGTTTCAATATTCTAAATCCTTAGGTTCCTACTATGGACATGAGTCTATGATTCTAAGCAAACCATATGTATTTAAAAAAATCATGTGTTAAGCCATAAAATTTGCAAACATATTTGTTATATTTCCCCTTATTTATGATAATCAAAGTTGATATTACCTTATAAATATATATTAAAAGCTGATCATATAAGTGATAGTGGCTTTGATGGGTTTTTCAATCTGGTGAAACCCACTAATCTTGCTGGCAATTATGAACCATATGCCAAGCAAAATAGTTGTAATTTTTTTTTTTTGGCAGGGGTACATGGATTGCTGGCAGTTTATCCTAGCAGTTGTATTCATTCCTTGCTGTTGACTCTGGCCCTTTCCCTCACAGAAAGTGCTAGATTGCTAAGATATATTCCTCTTTAGGAAAGGAGCATGCATTTCCAATAGAGTTAAGACCAATTATTTGGTAGGAAATGTAAAAGTAACTTCTAACTGTCTATTGGCCAACAAGCACATGCTCACAGATGCTCAAATAACCTAATTTTGACATTATGGGGGAGGGGGCAAGATGAAAATATAGTTATGAGGACTTTTAAAATGAGTTTACCTACTTCTTTAGAAATGTAAAGTGGTGCATCACAAGAGCATGAGATTTGAGGTTAGAAAGAATTCTATTGGATACTGTTGCCCTCAAGTGAGTGTGTGACCTCTCACAAGGTACTTAAACTCTTGGAGCCTTTATTCCCTTATATGTAAAATGAAGAGCATATTACTTACACAGCAGGGTATTTATGAGAATTAAGTTAAAAATGTTTAAAATGCATAGGAAAAGCCATCTAATAATTTGAATTTGAAATACAACTTAGTTTTTTTCATTAAAAAATACTTTTAAAGCTAAGATTTAGTGAGAATATACTGGGTCTGGGGAAAAGCCAAAGAATCCCAGACCTTAGTATTTGAATTTTATTCTATAAGATGTGCAACATACATGAAATGGGTTTCAGGGGTTGATTTCTTTTCCTTCATCTTATGTGAAATCTTTAACAAACACCATTCCAGTTCTTTACCTATGATTAATTCACAAACAACCAGAGCCTGCTTATTAGACCATCTGTTGAACTGGGTTTTGGATATAGCTGTTTGACAGAACTTTCTTACAGGGATATCCCCGGCTTTGTGAAATATATCAAACTCCCTCCAGGATCAATTTCTCTCAACCTTGATTAAAGTGACAGAGACAGGACACTTCAGATGCCCGTTCTATGTTGCCATACTTAGGAAAACAAGTATTAAATTACTTCTCCCACTGACCCAACTTTACTTTCTCCCAATTAGTTTTTGAGGCAAAAGGACAAGTAGAGCCAGAGAGAAAGTTTAAGAATTTGCGCACATCTCATGCCAAGGAAAATGACTCCTCTCTAGTGCTGGGTTTGCGGGGCCAGTTGAGCACAGCAGTGGCTGAGCCTTTCTGGACATTCTTAGGAACTACAGATGCATGGCCCACTGGGTTTACTTAGAAATGAAAAGGATTATTTCTGTCTCTTCCCACCTCCCACACAGACACATTTGCTAATTTTATAGCTTTGCCTCTTTATGCTTTGGGGAGACCAGCTGGTATTTTGGAGTATGTATAATAAAGAATAAGAGTAAAACTAATTGGTCATGACAGGCAATTTTCCTTAAACTTATTATATTTAACCAAAAGAAATTCAAAGTAAGGGAAGCAGGCAGATATGTCTTCCCCCAAAGCCTCTGGAGTTCTTCTCAGTTCTTTCACATAAATTGGAGTAAATAATCTTTTTCTGATTTTAACACCCCTGTTCAAGGTCATGTTGGGGCACAATGTTTATTTTTAGATGCAACAATGGAACCTAAAAGGCTTAATCTGTCATGTGCTTGAACACCATAACTCTTCATTCATAGAGGGTCTTTTTTGTATGAGCATCCCTAAGATTATAGAAAAGATAACAAGAGATAATATATTTGCATGCCTATTTCTATTACTAATATTTGTGAGAGATATCATTTCCTAGTTCTAGGGAAGGATAAGTATATGGCCTTTAAAATTTCTGTGGAATAGCAGGCCCTTTAAGAAGGTGAGAGCCATGGGAATGACAAGGAAAAGCCTCTGTTAGTCAGTGCTATGAGCTCAACAGGGAAGCTGTATCCAGTCCATGTGGTTCCTGATGGGCTGTACTCAGCAGCAGCCATTCTAGTGGCTGGCCTACCTAAAGGTGATTTCCATTTCAGATTCTGGTGTTATGAAAATGTAGATGCAGATTAACTTCAATTTAAAATTTATCTCTGCTTTTCTTTTTATATTTTTTATTTATTCATTTTTAGAGAGAGAGAGAGAGAGAGAGAGAGAGGGAGGGAGAGAACAGGGGGAGGAGCAGGAATCATCAACTCTCATATGTGCCTTGACCAGGCAAGCCTGGGGTTTTGAACTGGAGACCTCAGCATTCCAGGCTGATGCTTTATCTACTGTGCCACCACAGGTCAGGCTCTCTGCTTCCCCTTTTTAAATAAAATCTTCACCTAATGATGAGCAAAATCTTAAAATGTAAATCCACAGGTAGTGAAGATATAAAAATAATAAAAATTTATTTTTTTTAAGTATTTAATTTACTTAAAATTTTTCTGAACGGCCTGGCCCATACCATGTCATCAACAAATATCTGTTTAGCCTGATCAGGTGGTGGCATGGATAGAGCATCGACCTGGGATGCTGAAACCCAGGTTCCAAACCCCGAGATCAACAGCTTGAGCTCAGGCTCATCTGGCTTGAGCATGGGCTCACCAGCTTTAGTGCAGGGTCACTGGCTTGAGCTTGAGATCATGAATATGACCCCATGGTCACTGGCTTGAAGCCCAAGGTTGCTGGCTTGAGCAAGGGGTCACTATCTTAGCTGGAGCCCCCCAGTCAAGGCACATGCAAGAAAGTAATCAATAAACAACTAAAAAAGTGCTGCAACTACAAGTTGATGCTTCTCATCTCTCTCATTTTCTGTCTGTCCCTGTCTATTCCTGTGTCAGACCCTTTCTCTTGCTCTCATTCTCTTGCTATAACAAACAAAAAAACAAGTATCTACATATTTATCCAGGGAAGTCTGCAACATATTATTTTGCTTAATTCTTATTATTTATATACAGTTGAAGTATGTATTGTTATTCTCTTTTACAAATGAGGGACTTCCAGCTCAAATTTTCTCACCTAGTATGAGTCAAAATTGGGTATAGAATTCAGACTTAATTCCAAGCCCACTGCTATTTTCTCTACTCCACAGAGTCTTCATAAATATCTCTTAACATGGCTAAAGAAAGCAGTAATCCAATCTTCCTTGATATAAAGCACTGAGAGTTAAAAGTTACTGCCAGTATTTAAACACGTCCATAACTACAACAGTGAAGGATCCTAGCCCCTCACTGGTTTCACGGGCGATTCAGAGACAGCTACCTTGGAAGCTTTCCCGGGAGAAAACTGGAGTAAAAGTCCCATTTGATCTTTCTTGATTCAACTTTGCTTTGGGGCTATAATAAATGAGGGACTTACCTGTTTGAGGCAGTATTGTGTCATTTAAGATTTTTCCTCCTACTCTGTTCCTGAACTCATTTGTTTGTCAGACCTCAGGGCCTTACTGCGGGGTTTAGTGTCATCCATCAATCAACAAAGATTAATTGATGCCTCACTGTGTTTTCACATGCACCTGAAGTTCTTATAAGAAATTGTATGAATTCATGGAATCTCTACAACAATTAAGATCCTAACCAGATGAATCTCTTCTCTTTTGCTTCCACAGGAGAAACTATTTCTCAGTTGTTTTAACAACAGTCTGAAGTGTGTAAGTAAGGAGTAACTGACTGAAACACAGCATGGATTTCTTTTTTTTTTTTTTCCCCAGCACTGATTATTCTAAAGAATTTCTAAGAGTTTGTGCTTGTTCAGCTCCTCATTCAGAAGATATAAAATAATTTCAATCACTTTGGTATTTGCACGGAATTTCCCTGGTTCTATTTGTGTATTTTACAGAATTTCTTTTCTTTCCAGAAGGCTCGTTCTTAGTATTATTTTCATGGTGCTAAATCCTGAAGTTTTAAGTTCTTTGAAAATTCTTCTTGGGTTCAAAAAAGTAAAATAAGATTGGTTTTATCACTTCTGCAGGAAGTTTATTTTAAAATTCAAGAGAGTAGGTACTCCTTGTTAACTACCAGAAATTCTGAGAAATTCTTTAAGAAACCATTTTGTTTACACTGAACAAGTCAAATTTCCAAACTCTAAATGAAACTAAAATTCTTCTCTCTACACCTGCATTTCTACCAGTAGTGCCAGTCTTCTAGTCATTCCACTATAAAATGTTAGGAGTCATTCACTTTTCTCTCCTCAAAATCTGTGTCTTGTGCCTTTCTGCCCCTTGAAAATATATTTTAAACAGAGGGACTTTAGATGTCGATGCTAATATGTTTGAAATAACATAGGTATTGAGAGAATAATATAAAATTTAGAAAGAAGTTTGAGAGCAATGATTCACTTTTGACATGCTATGCCTTACCTGGACTGTCCTACCTGTCGTTTACCTTATCTGGTTCTTCTAGGTGGGAGTTCTTCAGTTTACCACAGGACCACTTCTCTCTGCCTCTGTACTTTTGATCCCTATCACTATTTATATAAAATTTGCCCATGCTTCTGCATTACTTAGCTCTGTTAATGATGTTGATTTGCACTTAATTATTCACAACAGAAAATGCAGAGTCTTTTTTTAAAAGGCTTTTTCTCCCTCATCTATAGTATACCAACTTGGTCACCAATTACCGTTATTTGATCTCCAATATGAATCCAGAATCACTCTGCTCCACCCTCTCGACTGTTTCTGCTTGAGTAATTCAGGACCTCACACAAGAAAAAGTATAATAGAGAAGCAAAATGAAAACTATAAGTTCAATTTGCCCACTTTTCACAGTGTGACTATAACCTATACTCTGATTCTATCTTTCCTACCCTCCATTTTTAATCCTGCATTCCAGATTCACTGAGGGAGATGCCAGTTGTATGTATTCTCAGAGTTCACATTTATTCCCTCAGACTGGAAAGCCCTCTTACCCCTTTTATGCCGGGGAAATTCCTACTGATCTTACAAAATTCATCCAAAGTGTCATCCTTTGAAACAGTTACTTCCTCTTTAGTGTTTGTTTCTCTATAACACTTCATGTATGTGCAGCAAATATTTTTTCACCTGCTTTTATTTTCAGTGAGTTTAGGGGTCCCTGACTAGAGACTCTGTTTTTATTCAACTTCAGAGGCAGAGACTTAGTTAACACATGTTTGGTGCTCAGTACATTTTTTAAAATTATTATTCAGTGAGAGGAGGGGAAGCAGAGAGACAAACTCCCTCATGCACCCCAACTGGGATCCATGCAGCAAGTTCACTATGGGTGATGTTCTGCCCATCTGGGGCATTGCTCCATTGCTCAGCAACTGAGCTCTTCTTAACACCTGAGGCAGAGGCCATGGAACCATGCTCAGTGACCAGGGCTAACTGGCTTCAATCGAGCCATGGCTTCAGGAGAAAAGAGAGAGAAAGAGAGAAAGAGATAGAGAGAGAAGTAAGAAGGGGAGGAGTAGAGAGAAGATGGGTACTTCTCCTGTGTACCCTGACCAGGAATTGAACCTGGAACATCCACAGGTCGGGCCGATGCTCTACCACTGAGCCAACTGGTTGAGGCTGGTACATTTTTGTCAAATCAGTTAAACTAATAGTCAAATCTTTTTTCAGTTCATTCACAAATTTGGATTTTTCCCTTTTGCCAAAGATCTATCTATCTTTAGGCATGTCCCTGAAATACCATTCCTGAGAAAAAGTAGTATAAGAAATTAGCTTTCCTATAAAACTCTTCATGTGTTTGTAGGCTCAACTTTAAACAATCATCCCGTCTTGCCAATAAACAATAAAGTGCTCAATTCATAAATGTGAACAAACAAGGTCTTTAACTGATATTCTATATTCTAAGAATGACTTAGTTTGTTAGCCATAGGTGAATTTTATAATACAGATCACAAAGACAATAGGGTTCACCAAGCAAAATTAGCTGCACACTAAACCTGTACTATTTTTTTCCTCTTGTGAGAGTTCTGCTAATAAAGGTGTGAGATTTACTACCTTTCTTGCTTTCTGTAGTAATTCGGCCTATTTTAAGTTGAAAATGTGTTTAGACTATAATATTGGACCAAGCTATTCTTTTAAAGGAACATACTTAGATAATAGTTTAATTTGACTATATAACTGGTGCTTTAAATATTTTATCTTTGACTCAGATGAATTTTCCTCTCATAAATATGTCCCAAAGCATATTCTCACTATAATTTTCCATCTTTTGTTTAGTTAACTTTGCCTTATACATCTCATGTTACAGGAAAAATATATATTCTAAAATAGAAGGTGTTGCCAAACATTCTTACCTTATAGAGAAATGCTTATAATTAAATATGCCCTATGAAATATTTATAATACTGAATTTACTATTATTGGTGACATATGTCTTATTCTTCTCCCGAAGTTACTGCTGTAATACCTAGTATAATTTATTACTCATTTTATTAATCTCAAATTTCAGGAAAATAAACCAGCCAGAAAGAATAGTAGAAATTAAAAAATATAATTTCAAATAATTGTAAAATAATAAAAAACATTCATTATTTTCTACTTGCAATTGTTCTCTATTCAATTAATTTGCTTTATGTTTTAAGTTTCTCCTTGGATTACAATCTCTTTGCAATCTTGGAGTCACATATACTAGCTCTCCCCTTGCCATGAAAATAATTATACTAAATATATAATCACTTTTTGTGTCAATTGTTATTAATTTTTAATATTTCCCCTTTATATTTTATTGGCTTTCACATTTTAGAATAGATTCTTTATGATTTTATATATTTTAAATATTATTTTTAGCTTATATTATAATAATAAAGCATATACTGGAAATACGATATCTGTGTCTTATACTTCTTGAGGGTTAATACACGTTCTTAAGATATTTATGATCTAAGTTTTTAAGGTATTTTAATACATTGATTTTTTTAGAAAATATTTTTTTGCTATTTTAATTGAAATAAACATATTGATTCAAAATGCTTTGCCTGGTTCTTTAAAGAATAAATTATACATATTATATAAGAAAGAGTTCTATCTTACCTCATTCTAAGATGGCCCTAGCCACATGGCTTAATGCATAGAGCATCGCCTTGGCATGCCAAGGTTATGGGTTTGATCCCTGGTCAGGGCATATATGAGAAGCAACCAATGAATGCACAACTAAGTGGGACAAGTTTGATGCTTCTCTCTTTTTCTCTCTCTCACTCTTCTCGCCTCTCTCTTCCTCTCAAACCAATGGGAAAGTATTTTAAAAATTTAAGAAAGGCTTTGAGATAGTTTACACAGATAAAAAATTATGAGAAAGAAAAAAAAGAAATTTGAAAGAAAGGAAAATAAGTTTAGGGAAACTGAGACAAAGCTAAAAGGTAATTCTACTAAAATATCAACATCAACTAATGCTAATACTAATATTACTAATATTTATTAAGTGTCTGTTTTGTTCCAGGAACATTTATACACACTTTAACTGTATTTACATATTTTAATTAAAATATACAATGCTCTATATACTTTGCTAGAGCTTTGGCCAGGAAATGCAAATGGAGAAATAGATGCATCCTTAGGTCACTATGCAAAAGATGAATAAAAATAATGTCCTTAAGAAAAGCCCATCAACTCCTGGTCCTGAGACCTTAACACAGGTTAAGAGACAATGCAGCTGGGGAGGGACCTGGAATAGAAATCCATAATAGATGCTAACACAGTACAGGAAATTTAACAAATTAGAAAAGTAAATTTACCAGAAGGGTTGTTTTTCTTCTCCCCTTCCATTCTGAGATTTTTTTTAGAGGACAGTACTGTATTTAAGGAAGATATTAATAATCTAGTCAGAGCGTGTGTGTATATTGAATAAGGTTCCTATTAAATATGCTCCAATCAGTAATATCTACGCTAACTACAGAGAAGAATAAATTTATTTAAGTGTAGGTATGTTTCTTTCTTGTGTGTGTGTGTGTGTGTGTGTATTGGGGTGATAGTGGTGCTGAGGAGATAAATTTTTCTAGAATATAGACAAAGGGGTCTTCTAGTCCTTCCTCTAATAAGATCTCACTATCTCCATTAAATAGTGTATAGAAATGTCAAGACTATTTAATTAATATTAAATTACTTTATTTAAATATGTATTTATTAATATGGCCTAGGGTGCCCATTTCTCTAGGTGCATCCTTATCTGAGAGAATTTTCAATCATGGTTTCTCAAAAGAAGAGTACTAGGTAGTACAGAGGAATGGGACCTCAACAGTCATGGAGTAATATGATAGTAGATTTTGTGATTGTTTCTTGTTTTTGTACTTTTTAAAATAATGCTTCTCAGGATACAAAATTAACATTCAGAAGTCAATAGCCTTTCTATATGCCAACAATGAAACAACTGAGAAGGAACTCAAAAGAATAATCCCCTTCACGATTGCAACAAAAAAAATAAAATACTTAGGAATAAACATAACAAAGAATGTAAAGGACTTATATAATGAAAACTATAAACCATTGTTAAGGGAAATTGAAAAAGATATAATGAGATGGAAGAATATACCTTGTTCTTGGCTAGGAAGAATAAATATAATCAAGATGGCTATATTACCCAAAGCAATATACAAATTTAATGCAATTCCCATCAAACTTCCAATGACATTTTTTAAAGAAATAGAGCAAAAAATCGTCAGATTTATATGGAACTATAAAAAACCCCGAATAGCCAAAGCAATTCTAAAGAAAAAGAATGAAGCTGGGGGCATAACAATACCTGACTTCAAACTATATTATAGGGCCACGACAATCAAAACAGCATGGTATTGGCAGAAAAATAGACACTCAGACCAATGGAACAGAATAGAAAGTCCAGAAATAAAACCACATATATATAGTCAAATAATTTTTGATAAAGGGGCCAACAACACACAATGGAGAAAAGAAAGCCTCTTCAATAAATGGTGCTGGGAAAACTGGAAAGCCACATGCAAAAGAATGAAACTGGACTACAGTCTCTCCCCCTGTACAAAAGTTAACTCAAAATGGATCAAAGATCTAAACATAAGACCTGAAACAATTAAGTACATAGAAGAAGACATAGGTACTCAACTCATGGACCTGGGTTTTAAAGAGCATTTTATGAATTTGACTCCACAGGCAAGAGAAGTGAAGGCAAAAATTAATGAATGGGACTACATCAGACTAAGAAGTTTTTGCTCAGCAAGAGAAACTGATAACAAAATAAACAGAAAGCCAACTAAATGGGAAATGATATTTTCAAACAACAGCTCAGATAAGGGCTTAATATCCAAAATATACAAAGAACTCATAAAACTCAACAACAAACAAACAAACAATCCCATAAAAAAATGGGAAGAGGATATGAATAGACACTTCTCCCAGGAAGAAATACAAATGACCAACAGATATATGAAAAGATGCTCATCTTCTTTAGCTATTAGAGAAATGCAAATCAAAACGGCAATGAGATACCACCTCACACCTGTTCGATTAGCTGTTATTAGCAAGTCAGGTAATAGCAAATGTTGGAGAGGCTGTGGAGAAAAAGGAACCCTCATCCACTGTTGGTGGGAATGTAAAGTAGTACAACCATTTTGGAAGAAAGTATGGTGGTTCCTCAAAAAACTGAAAATAGAACTACCTTATGACCCAGCAATCCCTCTACTGGGTATATATCCCCAAAACTCAGAAACATTGATATGTAAAGACACATGCAGCCCCATGTTTATTGCAGCATTGTTCACAGTAGCCAGGACATGGAAACAACCAAAAAGCCCATCAATAGATGACTGGATAAAGAAGATGTGGCACATATACACTATGGAATACTACTCAGCCATAAGAAATGATGACATCGGAACATTTACAGCAAAATGGTGGGATCTTGATAACATGATACGAAGCGAAATAAGTAAATCAGAAAAAAACAGGAACTGTATAATTCCATACGTAGGTGGGACATAATAGTGAAACTAAGAGACATTGATAAGAGTGTGGTGGTTACGGGGGGAGGGGGGAATGGGGGAGGGAAAGGGGGAGGGGGAGGGGCACAGAGAGAACAAGATAGAGGGTGACGGAGGACAATCTGACTTTGGGTGGTGGGTATGCAACATAATTGAATGACAAGATAACCTGGACTTGTTATCTTTGAATATATGTATCCTGATTTATTGATGTCACCCCATTAAAAAAATAAAATTATATAAAAAAAAAAAAAAAAAAAAAAGATAAAATAATGCTTCTCAATTTAAGCCAATAACATAATACCAAACTACAATATAATAAGCATTAATCCTATGTGGTGAAAAACATTGTTTTTTAAAAATCCAGCTCACTGAAGTTTTGAATTGATCAATAAAGAAAATTGATTATATCCCCAAAAATACATGGAAGGAGGACTTTTTATACAGCATGCATTCTACACAGGGACAATACGACCCCCAGGAAGGTAAAAATTGTGTTTTTTGGGGGGGCGGTGAAAATATCTAAGATATTACAATGGTTTTTTCATCTCCAAAGAGATATAGAACATAAACAGATAAGCAGTATATTTGTGGTATTAAAATTTCATGGGTGGCAACAGGTGCTGGGTAAAAATATGAAAAAAAAGGCTCTTTAAGGAGACAATAACAACAAAACCATTAAGAGACGCCGATATAAAGTATTATCTCTTGTAATTATACTTTTGTTTGGAATTAGATACAAAGGTACATGAAAATGGGTTTTAAATTTATTTATTACCCAATAATAGTCAGTAAAAACTTATTAATCATTTACTACTCATAATCACAGGAAGTAATACTTTATCATTTGTTACTCATATAAAAGATAAGCATTTTTATGCCCATTCTACATGTGAAAAATAGAATATACTTGTGCTAAATAATCAAGGTATATAAAAACAAAAATTATATAATATATAGGACTATTATAGGCATCTTAATTAAAGAAATCAAATTTTGCAGGATATTGGAAAATGAATAGGATAAGATCAATGGTAGGTCTGGGTGGGAGACAGTGGAGAAATTGTTGGAGTTAGGAGGCGAGTTGTAGGAATAAATTGGAAAGAGAAGAGTTAGTGGTCTGCAAATGGAATGCTTAAAATGAAAATTTTACTTTTTTTCAGTTATTAGTAATACACAGATTTTCAAGGATTCTTACTCTTTTTGTGTATTGTAGCTGTCTTGACAGTCAGTGAATCTCTAAGAATACTGAAAATAATGCTTTCACATGCATAAAGTTCAAAATATAGAGTTACAAGGATATCAATTATATCAAATGCATTTGTAAAAATATCAAGAAAGCAAATATATGTTTATTAAAACATTACAATTATGTGATCATCACATTACATAAAAACTAAGATCATATCCAATAAATATCATAATTTGGAATGTATGATACTGGAACAGATGAAATATTATATGCGAACAACTGTGATTGTAATTGGTGATGGTGATTTGTTGCTTAAATTTATATTTGAAGAAAATAATCTGCTTAAATTATAAATGAGAGAAAATTACAATGTATTTTTTTCTCATTCATGTTTCCAGGGATCTCTCAAGTTCTAGTTTACACTCAAGCTTGTGAACCTCTGTCTAGATTGTGATTATGGGCGGGTGGCTGAGGCAGGGCAGAGGACAAGACCATAAGGAAAGAGGAATTAAGGGGCCAGGGCATTGGTGATATTATACTGATGTTGATAACCAAAGAATTCACAACTTCCAGGCACATCTGGACTTGGAGGCACCTCCTCAGGGCTGAGGTTCTGGTTGAGCTGATCCTCTATAATTTATAACACCCTTCTCTTTTCCTGCTTTATGGTTATGTGACCAAGGCTGGTGATTTGCTTTAGAGATGAAAGCCAGTTTTAAAGGGCTTGGTGTGGTAGATTTTAGAAGAATGACTTCTAGCCTGAGAAATGTACTAAATGGAATATGTACTAAATGATTTATTTTGTCTTAGTTTGGCTCATTTTGCAGAAAGTGTCTGTAAAAAGTGCTTCTGGAATGTCGTTTGCTCCATTGCACTGCTTTCATACTGTGAATAATCTACCAAGGGGCCTGGCTTCTAGCCTTACCCAACTATGGGAAGTATTTTGAGACCTTCACATTCCTTCATAAATCACTAATGTTGGTCCCTAATGTGGTATCAAATGGACCATTTTAATATGTTGATATATCACTTTCCAGTTTAAGTGTTTTATACTCCCTCTTATTATAGCATTAAAGGTTTCCTGATCTATTTGTGAGAAATTTCCAGGGTTTTATTTTTAACAATGACAAAATCATTTTCTTTTCTAAATGGTTTCAAATTTATGTTACAGTGGGTAAGTGTCAAACCTCAGGAGAGAATATTTAAAACCCAACTCTCTCAGCACAAACAATTGTCTTTATATTTTCCTGAGAGAGTTACAAACTTCAATATAGCCTATAATGTTTCAAAAAAATTAATTTTGAAAGAGTGTTTTAATGCTTGATGTTTATAATAATTCAAGATAATATAATTATTTAAATGTATTTATTTGTTGCTCTTATTTCAGAAGAAAATGCAAATTAATTTCTTATGATTTGAAAGAAGGTACATCTATCCTAATATTCTTTTCCTAGAATTATAGAATATTTAAAATCCATTTTCTGAATATACAGAATATCTTTATGTAATTTTATGCCCTTAATATAGTAACATTCATAAATATGCAAAATTGAGCTTACTAGTTATTAAAATGATACTAATTAAGGTATGCAATTATACATGACCAATTTATTAATACAAAATATTTTGACCTATCACAAAACTTGTTGAAACTGTTAATGACATTCCACCAAGCTTGGTATTATTCAAACAACATGAAATAAACAGATTACTATTTAGTAAAACTGGTATTTTGCTGGTATTCAAACGTTAGCTGTTCAGAGATAGACCGGTGACCCAATTCTGGACAATATGAGAAAAATTCCCTGAGAGGCTTCTGGGATAGGTCCTTCATTTTAAAATAGAGCTTCCAGGTTTTTCAACCCTTTCTTGCTTGGAAAGTATCTGGTCTGCATGCAATAATTCCTAGAGCTGCTGTAGCTATACTGCAGCCACAAAAATGATGAGCTTAAGAATGAAGCTGATGATAAGCCCTCCCAAGTGGAGAAAGGGGGCAAAAACTGGTCCCTGATTTTATTTTTGAGACACTGATTTCACTAGGGCCTAACAGCCACCTTCCTCTCAAGGAATTTTGAATTGAGGGTTGCTGACAGCTCAAGATATTCTAATACATACAATCTCTGTTCATTCGTTTAAATTATCCTTTAACTAGAAGTAATGAATTCTTGTTCCACAGATTTCCTACTGTATTAACCAACTTTGGGCAATACCAACAACCATCTATCTCCATTTCTGCACTCAGGCTGGTATGTGATGCAGATAGCTATATAATTATGCCAACTGGTCCTCTGGCAAATTTATCTGGCCTTGGCTGTTTCTCAGTTTTGCTAGATGATTTTTATAAATTCTATCCCCACCTGGCTGTCACTTAGTTTTGGCATAGCATGAACTAGTATGTCAAAATTTGAACTCTTAACTTTTCTTTTTCAATCATCCATTTCTAGTTGGTCATTCTGTTAAAAGGAATAATTCTGTTGGACATTTTAAGAGATGATTCTGTTGGTCAATCTAAATTCTTAAGAGTTATGCCAAATACTTCTTCATACCCCTTATCAAAACATCCAAAAGCATTGTTGGGCAGTCTTCAAATAAATCCTGACTCTACTTCTTAATTCTTCTACTGTGACCACTGTAGTCAAAGCTGACTTCATCTCTTGCTTGGACTTTCACCTTTGGTTTCTAACCAGCCTCCCTATTTCTTGAGACTCACAAAGACTTTTTCCTACCATTCATTAGATTTCTACCTTTTTCCAAAGAATAACTAAAATAAGACTTGTAAAATATAAACCTGATCATGTCACTTCCTAGCTTGAAATGCTTCAATGAATGGTTTTCCATCCCATTAAGAGACAACTCCTGAGTCCTCACCCAGGATCTGCAAACCTTGTCAGAATTCAGGTCCCATCTACCTCTCTAGCCTCATTGTGTCCGCTCATCCCATGGCTTGCTTAGCCCCAGTCACACTGGTCTCCTGGCTGTTTCTTGAACAACTAAACATACTCTTAAGTTTAAGGAGTTTGTTTTAGTAGGAATGCTTTTGTTTTCAGATAAGTTACATGGACTATTCCCTCACTCCATTGAATTCTCTTTCCCACTGTTACCTCCTCAGAGCAGGCTTTCCCCGCTGCTCTCTCTGAAAACATAGGCCCTAGCTGGGGCACCCTTTCCATTGCTCCTCATCCACCTTCCTCAACTGATTTTGCCTCCTCCCTTTAAGAATTTAAGCTCTATGAGGCTTGATTAAAGAAATAAGACTTTTACCCACATTTTTATGGAAGATTCTCTCTCTCTCTCTCTCTCTCTCTCTCTCTCCCTCTCCCTCTCTCTTATATTTTTTCAAAGTTAGAAGTGGGGAGGAAAACAGACAGACTCCTGCATGCACCCAACCATGCAGCCTGGCAAGCCCACTAGAAGGCAATGCTCTGCCCACCTGGGCATTGCTTCGTTGCGGCTGGAGCCATTCTAGCACCTGAGGCAGAGGCCACAGAGCAGTCCTCAGTGCCCGGGGCCAACTTTGCTCCAATGGAGCCTTGGCTGTGGGAGGGGAAGAGAGAGATAGAGAAAAAGGAGAGGGGGAAGGGTGGAGAAGCAGATGGGTGCTTCTCCTGTGTGCTCTGGCCAGGAATCAAACCTGGGACTTCCACATGCCAGGCCGACGCTCTACCGCTGGAAGATTTTCTATTTTAATTACCAAGGACCTTGTTATGAGCTGAATTTTGTCCCCTCAAATATTCATGTATTGAAGCCCTAACCTCCAATATTTGAATGACTATATTCAGAGATGGTGTTTTAGTTAAAATGAACTTATTAGTGTGGGCTCTAATCCAACATGACTGGTGTTCTTACAGGAAGGGAAAATTTGGACATAGACATATACAGAAAAGACCATGTGGAGAAACTTAGAGGAAATGGCCAACTACAAGCCAGAGGGGGAGGGGAGAGCCATGCACTCCAACTGGGATCCACCTGTTAACCCCCATCTGGGGCTGATGCTTGAATCAATGGAGCTATCCTCAGTGGCTAGGCTGATGCTCGAAACAGTCAAGCCACTGGTTGCAGGAGAGGTAGAGGGAGAAAACAAGGAGAGGGAGAGGAAGAGAAGCAGATGGTCGCTTTTCCTATGTGCCCTGACTGGGAATCATACCCTGGACATCCATATGCCAGGCCGTGCTCTATCCACTGAACAACCGACCAGGGCCTAATACAGACTTCTAAAATGCCAAATTCAGTATCTTTCTTTAGTTCTTAACTTTTTCAATTCCCATTTAAATTTCACAATTTTAAAATAAGTTATGCAAGTTAGTATATTAAAAATATCATTAACAACCACAAAACAACAACCCACTTGTATACTTACCAGTCAGGCAAAGAAATAACATTGTTACCACCTTACAAGCTTCTTTCTGGTTGCCTCCTGGTCTGTGCCCCCTGCCCTGTCACAAGGCAACACCCTACTGAATTTTGTATTAACCATTGTTTTATTTTCACCATATATGTACCTCTTTAAACATTGCTTCATTATTTTCTTCATTTAAACTTCATATAAGGCCCTGGCCGGTTAGCTCAGCGGTAAAGCGTCGGCCTGGCGTGCGGGGAACCCGGGTTCGATTCCCGGCCAGGGCACATAGGAGAAGCGCCCATTTGCTTCTCCACCCCCCCCCCTCCTTCCTCTCTGTCTCTCTCTTCCCCTCCCGCAGCCAAGGCTCCATTGGAGCAAAGATGGCCAATGGCTTTGCTGGGGATGGCTCCTTGGCTTCTGCCCCAGGCACTAGAGTGGCTCTGGACGTGGAAGAGCGATGCCCCGGAGGGGCAGAGCATCACCCCCTGGTGGGCAGAGCATCGCCCCTGGTGGGTGTGCCGGGTGGATCCCAGTTGGGCGCATGCGGGAGTCTGTCTGACTGTCTCTCCCCGTTTCCAGCTTCAGAAAAATACAAACAAACAAACAAATAAACAAAACTTCATATAAATAGACTAAATTGTATCTATTATTCTATGACATTTTGTTTATTGCACTATTTGATTTTTTTATTATAAGAATTCACTATTGTGCATAAGTATAAATCATATTTACCAAGCCTCAATAACATATAAATAGTCTTGAAAAAAAAATTTGCTACAAATGTGTCATATAAATTTTTAAATCTTATTTTATAAGTTGATCTTAAAATTTTAAAGAAAGTAATTGATATTAAACAGAAAAGAACATAAACAGAACTTCATAGAAACGGAACTAAAAGTAGCTATTAAACATATAAATACTTTCATTTGAATAATAATTAAAAATAAAAAATTATGAGATAGTATCTTTGCTTAATTAACTAAGATATAATGAATAGCAAAATGCTATTTGACAATCGTTTATAATAATATGTGGGCATTGCTGCTTGGATAGCAATTTGGCAAGTGTCAAAATTTGCAAGTCTTTAAAATGTCCTGCCCTTTAATCCAGTTATTACACTTCTAAGAATATTTCCTAAGAAAAAATTGGAAATTCAGAAAAGAGGTCTGTATTCAATGATATCTAATATGATGTTATCATAATACTAAAAAAGTTAATATAGGGAGTAACTAAAAATAGTAGCCATGTCGTTGTATGTGAGTGTTGGTGATCAAGTGATATTAATCATATTTTCTGTATCCTGAGTAAATCTTCCTGTGAGATATTTTCATGATATAGCTTCAATAACTACAGGTTTTCTTGTCCTACAATTTTTTTCCTTACTTTCCAAAGTAACAAGAAGGGAGATAGAGAGACAGACTCCTGCATGCACCCTCACCAGGATCCACCAGGCAACCCCCATCTGATGCTCTGCACATCTGGGACACTGCTCACAATGAAGCTATTTTTAGCACCTGAGGTGGAGGCTCCACAGAGTCATCTCAGTGCCCAGGTGATATGCTGGAACCAATTGAACCATGGTTGTGGGAAGGGAAGAGAGAAAGAGAGAAGGGAGATGAAGAGGGGTGGAGAAGCAGATGTACGCTTCTCCTGTGTGCCCTAAGAATTGAACCTGGGACATCCACACATCCATTGAGCAAACTGGCCAGGGCCTTGTGCTACAATTATAATGGTGTTTTCAATAATATGAATTTATATGTCATGAAATCAATTTAGAAATTAAGAGCCAATTTTTTCTTTCATTTCATTTAACATATAAAAAATTCAAATTTGGCTGGGCTCTTGTTAGTTTTGATGGTTATCATAGAAACCTATTTGCTTTTGGAGATGATGTGCTACAATTTCTTTTAGAATTTCAGTATCATTGTTCTTGCTCCCTAAACTGTTCTGTGTATGTCTGGGATAAACATATGAACACTACCCTTCCTAGACTCTTGCCACTGAGAGGCAATAGAGCAGGGGTCGGGAACCTATGTCTCGCGAGCCAGATGTGGATCTTTTGATGGCTACATCTGGCTCGCAGACAAATCTTTAATAAAAAAATAATAACGTTAAAAATATAAAACATTCTCATTTATTACAATCCATTCATTTCCTACCACTCATGTTCATGGTTGCGGGTGGCTGAAGCCAATCACAGCTGTTCTCCGGGACAACACCAAATTTTTATTGGATAATGCATAACATACATGGGTTGTTGTGAGGTCAGGAAGTAAACTTCCTTCCTTTTAATCAAGTAGTCAGCTAGCTAACTGAAGAAACCCTTTTGACAAAGAAGGTGGCTAAAAGAAAAAAAGGTGAGGAGTATTGTACTTTTAAGCAGGAATGGAGAGAGGAATTCACCTTTGTGGAGACAGCAGGTTCTGCAGTGTGTCTAATATGCAATGATAAAATTGCATCGATGAAATGGTCAAATATAAAATGGCACTTCGACACATGCCATCCTACATTTGCATCGATATATCCAGAGGGGACAGCAGGAAGAAAGCATGTCAAGAGCTACTGTGCAGAGTGCAAGCTAGTCAGCAGCAACTCCGTGTTTGGACCCAACAAGGTGACTGGAATTCGGCTAGCTTTGCTGGTGCTTTAGCAATTGTGAGAAATTAAAAGTTATTCACAGATGGGGAGTATGCCAAAACATTCATGCTTGATGTTGCCAATGAACTTTTTGACGACTTTTTGGGTAAAGACAAGATAATCAAACGAATAAAAGACATGCCTCTGTTGGCAAGAACTGTTCACAATCATACCATCATGAGAGCAAATCAAATTGAGGCAATACAAGTGAAGGACATAAATGCAGCACCATTCTTTTCTCTCACTTTGGATGAGTCAACAGATGTAAGCCATTTATCCCACTTCAGCATGATTGCAAGGTATGCTGTTGGTGACAACTACGTGAGGAAAGTCTTGCTGTTTTGTCTATGAAAGAGACAACAAGAGGGGAAGATTTATTCAAGTCTTTCACTGAGTTCACTAAAGAAAAAAATCTACCGACGGATAAACTTATTTTGGTGCGTACTGATGGTACTCCGTGCATGGTGGGGAAAACCAGAGGATTCGTAGCGCTTCTTCATGAACATGAAAAGAGATCCATCCTAAGTTTCACTGCATCCTACATCAGGAGGTGCTTTGTGCTCAGATGCGTGGCGAGCAGCTTGGTGAGGTGATGGTGCTGGTCATTTGGGTGGTCAACTTTATTGTTGCCAGAGCTTTAAATGATCACCAGTTTAAAACACTGCTAGATGAAGTTGGGAATAATTATCCTGGTCTGCTTCTGCACAGCAACGTTTGTTGGTTGTCAAGAGGGAAGGTGCTCAGCCGTTTTGCAGATTGTCTGAGTGAAATCCAGACTTTTCTTGAAATGAAAAATGTCAAGCATCCTGAGTTAGCTAACACTGAGTGGCTCCTGAAGTTCTACTATCTCATGGACATGACTGAACATGTGAACCAGCTCAATGTGAAAATGCAAGGCATTAGAAATATAGTCTTATCCCTTCAACAAGCAGTGTTTGCATTTGAAAACAAGGTGGAACTCTTCATTGCTGATATTGAAACAGGTTGTTTACTACACTTTGAAAAATGGGGAGAGTTTAAGGATGCATGCACAGCAAGTGACCCTGCTCAACATCTTGATTTCCAGCAGCTAGCAGGCTTCACATCTAATCTCTTGCAATAATTCACATTGCACTTTGGAGAATTTCGTGAGCACACTCATCTTTTTCAGTTCATCACCCATCCACACGAGTGTGCAGTGGACAGCACTGACCTGAGTTACATCCTCGATGTCTCCATCAGAGATGTTGAGCTGCAAGCTGCTGACCTGAAGGCTTCAGACATGTGGGTGAATAAGTTCAAGTCACTAAATGAAGATTTGGAAAGACTTGCATGACAGCAAGCAGAGTTGGCGAGCAAACACAAGTGGGGAGAAATAAAAAACTTCAACCCGCAGACCAGCTGATTGTCAAAACTTGGAACGCACTTCCCGTCACATATCACACACTGCAGCATGTGAGTATTGCTCTACTGACAATGTTTGGCTCTATGCATGCATGTGAGCAGTCTTTCTCACATCTAAAGAACGTTAAGACCAACCTATGATCACGTTTAACAGATGGATGCCTCAATGCCTGCATGAAGCTTAACCTCACCATGTATCAACCAGATTACAAAGCCATCAGCAAAACCATGCAGCACCAGAAGTTGCATTAATGGTAAGAAGTACTTTATTCATCCTTGGTTAGCAAACAATGTTATTAAAAAGAATTCGAGACTTATTATACTTTAAAAGTGTTGGTCTTACATAAAATGCACACATTTATTTATATTTAGTGTTAAATATATTGTATGGCTCTCATGGAATTACATTTTAAAATATGTGGTGTTCATGGCTCTCTCAGCCAAAAAGGTTCCCAACCTCTGAACTAGAGAATGTGAATTGAAGGTCATTGAAAAGCAGAAGCCAGGAATGTGGGCCTCAACAGGTGTCAAAAGTAAGGTGGTGCCACTACCTCCAGAGCTTCTCCTGTGGAACTCGATCTGAGCTGCCTGCAGATGGACTACTGTGTGGGTCCCTTTCAACTATAATTTTCTTTTTTTCTGCTTTTCTCAATACCAGCATTCACTGTTATAGCGCTTATAAAAAGTTTTACTTTTTAAAGACTCTAATTCAATACATGATTAAAATATCCAGAGATGTTTCATCTTCCCTAAAAAATATATCATCTTTCACTGACAGAAGACAAAAAAGAAGGAACTTGATAGCAATCTATGGGTTGACCTTGTGAGCTTGATTTCATTGAAAACTAGTTCAATCATTACAGAATTGATCAGAGATCTGTGACCTACTGATTAAAGGTACTGATAAAGCTGCTTGCAAAACAGTGCGTTCCACCCCATCAGAGACAGTGTTGAAAGTGTAGCCCCGAGAGCATAAGCCGTGAACATCCTGCAGGGGGTTCCACGCCCTGGGGAGGAGTCACACACGATGACACATAAACATGCTGGACACCTTTCGCTCCAGCAAGCTTATGAATCTTTTTGTTTTACATATTTGTATCATTAACTATTGTGTTTTTCAGCTAAAATTTTTATAGAAAACTTTCTAGAATGTTCCTTTTTCCCCTTGAAATGTATATAATGTCTCCATATACATCCTTTAATAATTTATCCAGGGAAAGGTCTTGTAATTTGCTTTGCATCCCAGAGCAATAAAACACTTAATATTATCCTATAAATTATTTTTTTTTCTGCAAGAAACTCTGCTTGTTTTGACTGGGTCTCAGACATGCTCATTTCTCAACCAGCTCCACTAACGCCCCTTTTGTTCTAGCTAATGTACTTTCTCCACTGTAGCAGACATAATCTTAAATCAGATTGTGCTACTCATCATCTCCTGAAAGCACATCTGTGTTCTCCCGTTGAACACAGAATGAAGTATGAACTCCTGGCAAATCCTGTAAGAATGGAGTGAAGGAGAGAGTTAGGATGAGAGCAGAATGGTATGAGTCTGAGGTGCAGTCAGGGCCAGGCCTTTTGCCCTTGTCATCTCTGCAACACATCCCACACCACGAATAGGGGCACTGGCCTCCTTCCCCTTTCATGAACTTGGTGAGTTCTTTCCTGCCATTCCCTGTACCTGGTACTCCCATTCCCACTTTTGTGGTATGGCTAGTTCTTTTCCTTTAGATTTCAGGCTAAATATGACCTAAGTAGAGAAGCTTGACCCAATCACCCTATTCAAATCATTTCTACCACTTTTGTTCTCTATATTAGTCACTTTTTTCTTATAAGCCTCAACAAACTTATATATTAATATATTTTATTATTTGTGCTAGTTCTTTATTTTCCTGATATCCACTAGAACACAAACTTTGAAGAGGGCTGGTCTATTATTATAATCAAGAACCTAGCAGAATGCTTGTCATCTTGTTGGTGGTCAGTAGATGTTTATTGAATGAATCAATTTTCTGGAGAGCAAAGGTATTATAAAAATATGGAATTTTTAAAAGTTTCCTTTCTCAGAGGAAAGAAACTATTTGCACATTATAATACATAATAGAGCTCCAGAGAATAAGACTGTATTTCATAAACCAAAATGAAGTCAATCTTGGAAGATTATCTTTAATATCCTTTCCTATTGTTATCATGTATTCCACTGAGGAATTTCGCAAATTATTTTAGAATCTAAGTAAATGAACACAAAATAGTATGCAGAGACTGTGTGTGAACTAGTAGCTAACAGAAACTCTGGAGAAGATCTGAAAAACTCAAATTAGCGTAGATGCAGAGATGCTATCTATGGCTGGGCAGAGTGGTCAATTCTGCTTCGAGAACTAACACAGAAAGCTACTGAAAGATGAGTAAGACCCTGGTAATTCCCCTTATGCTCAACTCTTGGACAAATTTCAGTCATTCATAGTTACATTTAAAATAATCAGGGCAATGAGTCACCACTCAAAGTCAAATTTAGAAATGTACAAAACATTACTTTGTTCAGATAGTTCTCCTCTGCTCTCATGTTTATTATAAAACAGCCTAACAATTGGAAAAGGATTTGACTGGATAGTCACGATTCAAAGTTAATAAAAGGACTGTGTATACTGGGAGGGGCAAAAATTGGTTTACAGTTATTTGTATGGAAAATAATACAATAATTAACAAATAATAATAAAAGGAAAAACTGTGTTTTGCATACTTACAACTGTAAATCTACTTTTCTCCCACCCTGTATGTTAGAAGTAGTTTTAAACTTAAGCTGTTTATCAGCCTAGAAATATATAGGCTAGATTAATTACCTTGATTGCTGGAAATGACCCCATACAAATGAAGTAAAGTAATTCAAAATATCTGGTGATTTCAAAATGGTTGGAGACACAGCATTTCCTGAGTGACAATATTTGATTGTGCTATAATCGTAATGATAAAATTTTTAAATTATGATGATGGCCTGACAAGGCAGTAGCGCAGTGAATAGAGCATTGGACTGGGGCTCAGAGGACCCAGCTTTGAGACCCCAAGGTTGCCAGTTTGAGTGCGGGCTCATCTGGTTTGAGCAAAAGCTCAGCAGCTTGGACCCAAGGTTGCTGGCTTAAGGAAGGGGTCACTTGCTCTGCCCCTCGGTCAAGACATATATGAGAAAGCAATCAATGAACAACTAAGGTGCTGCAATGAAGAACTGATGCTTCTCATCTCTCTTCCTTCCTGTCTGTCCCTATCTGTCCCTTTCTCTGTCTCTTTCTATTTTTGTCACACACACACACAAAATATATTATGATAGACTTATAAGGATGGCATTCAACTGTCCTATAATATACCATTTCAAATATTTAGGTTAATAGTTCATTTACTCATGGCAATCTATTGCTTCACAAATGATAAAGGACATTTACAAAATTACAAATATAGGGATCGGTGACGTCACGGAAATGGCGCCGTGAGAAGCGCGTCCGACAGCTCTCCCCTAAATCACAACAAATTTATCAACTAGAAACAGAAAAATTTATCCTCGGAGCATTCCGGAGTTCCACACAAACTGAAAGCAAAAGGACTGTTATCACTTGAATCTGAGAGACGAGGGTGTGGAGGAAGCTACCGCAGCGACGCTCATTCAAGCCGCGAGGGAGTGCGCCTGCGTGCTATCAATAAGACCACCCTCAGATGCTGATAAGAAAGAGGAAATCGAATATTATGGATACAAAAGAAAGAGAGGTAACACAAATAGATGTGGAAAAATCTATGGAGAAAAGACTTAACATATTGGAAGCCTTGGAGCTAAATGACAGAGAATTTAAACTAGAAATCTTAAAAATACTCAGAGATATACAAGAAAACACAGAAAGACAATATAGGGAGATCAGAAAACAACTCAATGAACACAAAGAATATATTACCAAGGAAATTGAAACTATAAAAACAAATCAAACAGAAATGAAAAACTCAATTCACGAGCTGAAAAACGAGGTAACAAGCTTAGCTAACAGAACAGCCCAGATTGAAGATAAGATTAGTGAAATAGAAGACAAACAACTTGAGGCACAACAGAGAGAAGAAAGAGACTCAAAAATAATAAAAAATGAGAAAGCCCTACAAGAATTGTCTGACTCCATCAGAAAGAATAACATAAGAATAATAGGTATATCAGAGGGAGAAGAGAAAGAAAATGGAATGGAGAATATACTCAAACAAATAATAGACGAGAACTTCCCAAGCCTGTGGAAGGAACTAAAGCCTCAAATTCAAGAAGCAAACAGAACACCAAGTTTTCTTAACCCCAACAAACCCACTCCAAGGCACATCATAATAAAGATGACACAAACCAATGACAAAGAAAAAATTCTCAAGGCAGCCAGGGAAAAGAAGAGTACAACATATAAAGGAAGGCCTATTAGATTATCATCAGATTTCTCAGCAGAAACTCTACAAGCTAGAAGAGAGTGGACCCCAATATTTAAAGCCCTGAAAGAGAGGAACTTTCAGCCAAGAATACTATACCCATCAAAGCTATCCTTCAAGTATGAAGGAGATATAAAAACATTCACAAATACAGAAAAGATGAGAGAATTTATCAACAGAAAGCCCCCACTCCAGGAAATACTAAAGGGGGTTTTCCAACCAGATTCAAAGAACAAAAGAAAACAACACCACAAGTAACAGCTCCACCAAGAACACAATAAAACCAAACTTAAACTGTGACAACAAAGGAAAAAAAGGGGGGAGAGGATGGAGATTAACAGTAGCAAAGGATGATGAAGTGCAGAAATACTTATAAGATAGGGTACTACAATGAATATGGTAGGTACCCTTTTCATTACTTAATGGTAACCACCCTTAAAAAAACCACCACAAAAACACTTAACTTAAAAAAGGTAGCAACAGAGGAAAGAAGTATGGAACACAAACAAACAAAAACAAATGATAGAAAAACAAAAGAGAAGAATCAAACTAGATACAAAACTAACAGAAAGCAATTTATAAAATGGCAGTAGGGAACCCACAAGTGTCAATAATTACACTAAATATAAATGGATTAAACTTACCAATAAAAAGACACAGAGTAGCAGAATGGATTAAAAAAGAAAATCCAACTATATGCTGCCTATAAGAAACACATCTAAGCAACAAGGATAAAAACAAATTCAAAGTGAAAGGCTGGAAAACAATACTCCAAGCAAACAACACCCAAAAAAAAGCAGGCGTAGCAATACTCATATCTAATAATGCTGACTACAAGACAGAAAAAGTACTCAGAGACAAAAATGGTCATTTCATAATGATTAAGGGGAAGTTGAATCAAGAAGACATAACAATCCTTAATATATATGCACCAAACCAAGGAGCACCAAAATATATAAGACAGCTACTTATTGACCTTAAAACAAAAACTAACAAAAATACAATCATACTTGGAGACCTCAATACACCGCTGACGGCTCTAGATCGGTCATCCAAACAGAGAATCAATAAAGATATAGTGGCCTTAAACGAAATACTAGAACACCTGGATATGATAGACATCTACAGGACACTTCATCCCAAAGCGACAGAGTATACATTTTTCTCTAGTGTATATGGAACATTCTCAAGAATTGACCATATGTTGGGCCACAAAGACAATATCAGCAAATTTAGAAAAACTGAAATTGTACCAAGCATATTTTCTGATCATAAAGCCTTGAAACTAGAATTCAACTGCAAAAAAGAGGGGGAAAAACCCACAAAAATGTGGAAACTAAACAACATACTTCTAAAAAATGAATGGGTCAAAGAAGAAATAAGCGCAGAAATCAAAAGATATATACAGACAAATGAAAATGAAAATACGACATATCAGAATCTCTGGGATGCAGCAAAAGCAGTAATAAGAGGAAAGTTCATATCACTTCAGGCCTATATGAACAAACAAGAGAGAGCCGAAGTAAACCACTTAACTTCACACCTTAAGGAACTAGAAAAAGAAGAACAAAGACAACCCAAAACCAGCCAAAGAAAGGAGATAATAAAAATCAGAGCAGAAACAAATGAAATAGAGAACAGAAAAACTATAGAAAAAATCAATAAAACAAGGAGCTGGTTCTTTGAAAAGATCAACAAAATTGACAAACCCTTGGCAAGACTCACCAAGGAAAAAAGACACAGGACTCAAATAAATAAAATCCAAAATGAAAGAGGAGAGATCACCACAGACATCATAGAAATACAAAGAATTATTGTAGAATACTATGAAAAATTATATGCCACCAAATACAACAATCTAGAAGAAATGGTTAAATTCCTAGAACAATACAACCTTCCTAGACTGAGTCATGAAGAAGCAGAAAGCCTAAACAGACCAATCAGCAGGGAGGAAATAGAAAAAACTATTAAAAATCTCCCCAAAAATAAAAGTCCAGGCCCAGACGGTTATACTAGTGAATTCTATCAAACATTCAAAGAAGACTTGGTTCCTATTCTACTCAAAGTCTTCCAAAAAATTGAAGAAGAAGCAATACTTCCAAACACATTTTATGAGGCCAACATAACCCTCATACCAAAACCAGGCAAGGATGGCACAAAGAAAGAAAACTACAGACCAATATCTCTAATGAATACAGATGCTAAAATACTAAACAAAATACTGGCAAACCGAATACAACAACATATTAAAAAAATAATACATCATGATCAAGTGGGATTCATCCCAGAATCTCAAGGATGGTTCAACATACGCAAAACGGTTAACGTAATACACCATATCAACAAAACAAAGAACAAAAACCACATGATCTTATCAATAGATGCAGAAAAGGCTTTTGATAAAATACAACACAATTTTATGTTTAAGGCTCTCAACAAAATGGGTATAGAAGGAAAATATCTCAACATGATAAAGGCCATATATGATAAACCATCAGCCAACATCCTATTAAACAGCATAAAACTGAGGACTTTCTACCTTAAATCAGGAACAAGACAGGGTTGTCCACTCTCTCCACTCTTATTCAACGTGGTGCTAGAAGTTCTGGCCAGAGCAATCAGACAAGACAAAGAAATAAAAGGCATCCATATCGGAAAAGAAGAAGTAAAGCTATCACTTTTTGCTGATGATATGATCCTATACATCGAAAACCCGAAGGACTCCACAAAAAGATTATTAGAAACAATAAACCAATACAGTAAGGTCGCAGGATACAAAATTAACATACAAAAGTCCATAGCCTTTCTATATGCCAACAATGAAATATTAGAAAACGAACTCAAAAAAATAATCCCCTTCACGATTGCAACAAAAAAAATAAAATACCTAGGAATAAACATAACAAAGAACGTAAAGGACCTATATAATGAAAATTACAAAGCATTGTTAAGGGAAATCGAAAAAGATACAATGAGATGGAAAAATATTCCTTGTTCTTGGATAGGAAGAATAAATATAATCAAAATGGCCATATTACCCAAAGCAATATACAAATTTAATGCAATTCCCATCAAAATCCCTATGAGATTTTTTAAAGAAATGGAACAAAAAATCATCAGATTTATATGGAACTATAAAAAACCCCGAATAGCCAAAACAATCCTAAGGAAAAAGAATGAAGCTGGGGGCATTACAATACCTGACTTTAAACTATATTATAGGGCCACGATAATCAAAACAGCATGGTATTGGCAAAAAAATAGACACTCAGACCAATGGAACAGAATAGAAAGCCCAGAAATAAAACCACATATATATGGTCAAATAATCTTTGATAAAGGGGCCAACAACACACAATGGAGAAAAGAAAGCCTCTTCAACAAATGGTGTTGGGAAAACTGGAAAGCCACATGCAAAAGAATGAAACTCGACTACAGCCTGTCCCCGTGTACTAAAATTAATTCAAAATGGATCAAAGACCTAAATATAAGACCTGAAACAATAAAGTACATAGAAGAAGACATAGGTACTAAAATCATGGACCTGGGTTTTAAAGAACATTTTATGAACTTGACTCCAATGGCAAGAGAAGTGAAGGCAAAGATAAATGAATGGGACTACATCAGAATTAAAAGTTTTTGCTCTGCAAGAGAAACTGATATCAAAATAAACAGACAGCCAACTATATGGGAACTGATATTTTCAAAGGACAGCTCAGATAAGGGCCTAATATCCAAAATTTACAAAGAACTCATAAAACTCAACAACAAACAAACAAACAATCCAATAAAAAAATGGGAAGAGGACATGAACAGACACTTCTCCCAGGAAGAGATACAAATGGCCAACAGATATATGAAAAGATGCTCAGCTTCATTAGTTATTAGAGAAATGCAAATCAAAACTACAATGAGATACCACCTCACTCCTGTTAGATTAGCTATTATCAACAAGACGGGTAATAGCAAATGTTGGAGAGGCTGTGGAGAAAAAGGAACCCTCATTCACTGTTGGTGGGAATGTAAAGTAGTACAACCATTATGGAGGAAAGTATGGTGGTTCCTCAAAAAACTGCAAATAGAACTACCTTATGACCCAGCAATCCCTCTACTGGGTATATACCCCAAAACCTCAGAAACATTGATACGTGAAGACACATGTAGCCCCATGTTCATTGCAGCACTGTTCACAGTGGCCAAGACATGGAAACAACCAAAAAACCCTTCAATAGAAGACTGGATAAAGAAGATGTGGCACATATACACTATGGAATACTACTCAGCCATAAGAAATGATGACATCAGATCATTTACAGCAAAATGGTGGGATCTTGATAACATTATAAGGAGTGAAATAAGTAAATCAGAAAAAAAACAAGAACTACATGATTCCATACATTGGTGGAACATAAAAATGAGACTAAGAGACATGGACAACAGTGTGGTGGTTACCAAGGGTGGGGGGGGGGGGAGGGAGGACATGGGAGGGAGGGAGGGAGAGAGTTAGGGGGAGGGGGAGGGGCACAGAGAACTAGATAGAGGGTGACAGAGGACAATCTGACTTTGGGCGAGGGGTTTGCAACATAATTTGATGACAAAATAACCTAGACATGTTTTCTTTGAATATATGTACCCTGATTTATTAATGTCATCCCATTACCATTAATAAAAATTTATTAAAAAAAATATATATAGGGATCACTGAATTATATAGCTTCTTGTCATTAAAGAAATATATATACATATACATTCACACACACACACACACACAAAGGCTGTTGTGCAATATTTGAAGCACCAATTTTTTTTTTTTTTTCCTGAAGCTGGAAACGGGGAGAGACAGACAGAATCCCGCATGTGCCCGACTGGGATCCACCTGGCACGCCCACCAGGGGCAACGCTCTGCCCACCAGGGGACGATGCTCTGCTGCGTAGTTCTGTTGCGACCAGAGCCACTCTAGCGCCTGGGGCAGCGGCCAAGGAGCCATCCCCAGTGCCCGGGCCATCTTTGCTCCAATGGAGCCTCAGCTGCAGGAGGGGAAGAGAGAGACAGAGAGGAAGGAGGGGGGAGGGGTGGAGAAGCAGATGGGTGCTTCTCCTGTGTGCCCTGGCTGGGAATTGAACCCGGGACCTATGCTCGCCAGGCCGACGCTCTACCGCTGAGCCAACCGGCCAGGGCGAAGCACCAATTTTTATTTTTGAACATGCTTACTTTGAAGATATATGCAATATCAATGATGTTAATATTGCACTTTAAAGTAAAAGCACATGAATTAAATCTAAACATCCCAACAATCGTATTGATTCTTTTATAGTGTACAACTTAGATACTGAGAAGAGGGACATGTAAGTAATGAAGTTAAGCATCTAAAAGTTCCACCTATAAAACAGTTTTCTAGTCCTTTCTCTTCTGCTCCTGGGCCAGAGAGGATAAAGTGAAAAAAACAAAATATGTTTTTCATCAGTGTTTAAGTTGGTGGCTTTGGTTATAGGGTATAACTTAATAGCTTGGAGTTACCAAAAATAGTAGTTTAAATGTTTAAATTGCATCATCTGTGGTAACATCAGGATAAATTTACAGATTCATTAGAAGACAGAAAATCAACAAAATGAATATATAGGAACTTTAAATTAAATGGAAAAGATGCCTTGTTCTTATAGGTCATATGCTAGACTTCACCACTGCCATATCCCAGGCCAGACCATCATCATCTTCAATCATTCTATGATAATAACTTTGGAATCCATCCCCTTACATATTATTTCCTTACATATAAATTTTCCATAATCACCAAAGTGATTTTTTAACTGCAAATATCTGATCATGCTATTTTACCTTGAAGGTTTCTAATGACTATACTTCTTGCTCTTAGGACAAAGTCCAGACTCTAAAATGTCCTTAAAAGTCTCCTTAAATTTGACTAAAATATATGTATTCTGTTTAAATCTAAAAAGAAACATAAAAGCTCAAACTATCCACATTCAAATATAAATAATAAAATACATGCTTCTTTGTGGATATTAATTTATGACCCAGGATACTTGTCATTCTGTATTCTAAAATTTGCAGCAAATATATCATAAGTCAAATTAGCTTACAAAAATTTATATTCAAAATATTGTGGCTTGCTTCACATTATTCTTAATTTAACTTACAATGATGTATAAAAACAAGAGATTCTTAACAGAAAATACAGACTTTATTAGAAAAATATTTGCAGTGACCTTGTGATGAATTATTTGCCTTGATGTAAACTATAAAGATGACAAGGAATAATTTATAAAAATAGCAGATAACAGTGTTCAGGCCAGAGAGAAATGGAATTACAGATGACCTTGTCTAATAAATTTTCTAGAGTATCTCTAACATGAAGTCTTAATCTTTGTAAGAATCAACTTTGTGGATTAGCCCATGGCATCATACAAATCTAGGGCCTAATTGGAAGTGTATCTACATTCTAGATACTAAACCAAGTTGTCCAAATTAATTTTTAACTCTAAATTTTACTCTATAAAAACATGAATTTATTCAAAAAATTACTTGCTAAAATTCCTCTCTGTGCTGGATATGTATCCTAGGTATTGGAGATTCAAAGGCTGAACAAAGTAAAAAGGAGCTTGTTCCTAAGGAGTGTATGTTGAAACTAATGTCTTACATTTGAGATAATCAACTGTATAAACTAATAAACAATATAATTCTAAGTAGTGGTAAATATTATGAAGATAATTGTGATACAATGCGACAAAAAATTAGAGTATGGGGCAGTCTTTCATTGAAGGTCATATAATTATTCCCTGAGGAGGTGACATCTGAGCACAAACATGACAAGAATGAACATGCCTTGCCAAGATCCAAAGAATTCCAGACAGCAGCAAGAACAAGTACAGATGCTTCCAGGTAGGAATAATGTTTTAAAGTTGGCTTGTTCAAGGAGAGAAAGCTTAATCAAGCAAAAGACAAATCACTTACTTGAGATGAGAGAGTTTGGCAGGGCCAGATTATACAGGGCACTGTAGGCCACAATACGAAATTTAGATTTTATTCTTTAAGATAGCTTTCCAAGAGGAGAGTTATATAATTTGACTCCCTCTGGCTGCTGCATAGAATAAAGGAAGCCACAATTAGAAGCCCTGAAATATTTTAGAATTGCAGTAGGGCCAGCAAAGATGATTGTAACCTGGGCTTGAAGGGATGTGGAAATATATAAATGGTAGTATATTTTAAGTATGTGAACTGTGCCTGCATATTGCAGGTAATTAATGAATACTTGTTGAAAGAACTAATGGACAGTATAACCCATATGAACATTAACCTAGCAATGTATTACATGCCTGAGTACATATTTTAGGCACAAAAACTGAAATAAAGGAAAGTATTAAGAGTCTTTTAAATATCTAAGAAAGCTGAAAATTTCCATTTGTACTTACATGCTTTCTCATTAAAAATAATTTAGACAATTTGAAAATTCACACTTAAATAATAAAATTCCAAAATGGTACTATTCACCAAACAACTGACAATCCCTAGTATTAATCCTACAGTTTCTTTGTACTATATGGCTAGACTAAGAGATAAATAACAGAAAGTCTGCATTAATAAGAATATTGTTCATTAATTGCGAAGAAAAGAAGAAACTATTCTGAGTATCTCTGAGTTTTATAAAACAGCACACTGTCTTGTGTACATAAGCTGTTTGCACTGGCTGTCAGGTTGCAACCATGGTGTGCTTCAGTTGGCCCACACCACCTCCCAAAAGCCAATTTTTAACTTTTCAATAAATTTATAAATGAGTTGTTCAAAATATTGTTATTAAAATTGAAATTATGTAAACTTATTAAATTAAAAAAAATAAAACAAAGGTAGCAAATACCCAAACTAATCCCTTTCTAATTATTTGACTACATTGTAATATCATCAATGCTTCTGAGGTTACAACTTCTGCATTTGGGTGGTGGCAATACAATATATTGGTGTTCTACTGTACACCTCTTACCAGCTTCATGGGTAGTGACATCATGTGGGAAACTGGAAATCAAACATGAGGAAAATACTTACTCCATAGCAATTGGCAAATGCTATAAACCTGGAATTCCTCTCACCCAGGAGAGTTGTGTATTATTTATCAGTAAATCACTAGTTATAATTATTCCGATGCAACTGTCACTGCTACAGCATTTCTAGTTACAAACCTGTATCATTTAAATCCAGGAAACTCGGATTTGCTTCACATTAGGAGTGAATGAAGAGTAAGGGAATAGAGAGAGCAATAGAGTGTTATGGTTGGCTTCTAGATAGAAAAGAGTCTACATTCAAGAGCAATTTACTTAGTTTTTTTTCCCACTCTACCACACTCCAAATGATGTTCCTATTTCATTCTGATTTCCTTTTGTGAAAAATCCCCGCTAAGTGTTAAAATAGTGACGGTGTATGTTATCAAAGTTCAGAATTTAGAAAATGCTTTAAAAATAAAATGACTTCCATTTTCTCCTATCAAATTAATAATGGCTATAAAGAGAGACTAATTCAACTGTGGTGCGGTGGAAATGCACTCCTATACAATGATGATAAAAATGTAAATGCAATATACAAGTAAGTCACACTCTTATCATTTAAATTTAACCTGCAGAAAGATCACTTTATAAAAAAAGCATTTAAAATAGTATTATGATAGAAAAAATTGGAAGAGGTAGATAAATATTGTATATTTGAGAGAATATTTTGTATAATTTTAAATGAAATTTATAGAATTTTAATGATATGGGAAATAGTCTTGTAATGTAATTGATAAAGGTAGGCTTTACCATGATATATGTAATAGAAACAAAAACATGAAAGTATATATGCATAAAAGGGTTACTCAAAGTAAATTCCACTAAACATTTATAGTAATTAATTTAGTGTTTGACATATGACTGATTAATTTTTTTCTTTCAGATTTCTGTAATTTCCAAATTTTCTAAAATGAGAATGATATCTAAACTAAAAAAAATTCAATATAAATTATTTAAATTTGTAAGAAAGCTTAAAATTTCTGTGTATTTACATGTTTTCTTACTATAAATAATTTAAACAAATTGCAAATAAATTTAAAAATTCTAGAATATTAATATTCACCAAAGTGCTAACATTTCCTAATGTTAATTCTACAGTTTCTCTATGCAGCTATGCTCAGACTAAAAACTATAACATTGCATTAAAGGATATTTTATTAGTTTAATACATAAATATTATTTAGTTATAAATCACCAACTTTTTTCTAAGTCAAATATTTCTATCTTTGATTCAGCATCTTCTAATATTTCAGTCTCCCATAACATTTTCAGATTAACATCAATCTTAATTCTGTATAATTAGCTATATTCTCCATCTAGGGTAAGAAAAAAAGTATCAAAATTTAAGCAAATAATAGAGTTCCACAAATCCAAACAAGGGAAGACGTCATTGACTCAAATATTTATTTTGAATTAACCAATGCTGTGAGAAATAGAGTTTGCAGAGAAAGGCTATGCTGAGACAGAAAGGGAGACAGTAAAGGAACTCTCATTTACTGCCCTTCTATTTTATTTCTATATTAATATGTGTAAGGAAAAGGGAGTTAGAAGAACATTAGTAGTAGAATAGTGAATTTCCTTTTCATATAACATAAGTTTGGATATTATTATCTAATGGTCTAGTATTATGTATCATTTTAATGCATTATGGTATTTTAATTATGCTTTGGCATCCAGATGATAATCCACAAGTATGTGGTATGTTGCAAATCTACTTTTGTGACACATAAGGGAAAAAAATGTCAAGTTTCAAGACATCCTTGACATTTCAAATCACTGATATTGGTGTGGATATCAGTCCTACCTTTACTCTTGAGAATCCATATAGCCGAGAAACTTACAGCTGCCCAAATGAAATGTCTTAAATGACTGGCTTACCTGAAATTTTGACTTGAGACACCACTCCATCTCCTCCATCACTGTGTGCACGGACTTCTACCACATACTCTCCATTCCTCGGGACTGGAACTTCTATGGAGTGTTTATTCGTTGAGTACAGTTTCCCATCATGCTGGCCATCAGGTCTATAGAGTACCTTAAAAAGTCCCAAATATGTACACTTAATAAA
Source organism: Saccopteryx bilineata (assembly GCF_036850765.1). Classification (NCBI taxonomy): domain Eukaryota; kingdom Metazoa; phylum Chordata; class Mammalia; order Chiroptera; family Emballonuridae; genus Saccopteryx; species Saccopteryx bilineata. The sequence continues at coordinate 144,910,569 of NC_089491.1, read as the reverse complement.
GTGGTAATTATGATCGAATGCTGTAACACTAAAACCAGAATATTCTAACACTTATATTCATAAAATAAGTTCTAAGGTACCTATATGTAATAATTGCTGGAAAATTAATGTTTTTCATTCACCCAAATCAATTTCACTTATATTTTAGGGTTATTCAATAATGTGCCTTATGCATCTCAATTTTATTTTTTTGAGACAGCCTAAAATAGAGAGTGGAAAACATTATGTGGTGTTTTTTTTAATAAATAGTATAAGGACTCTTTCAATATATTGAAGTAGTGTAAAAAAAATTGCCTCATAATTTAACTTATTTTCACATTATTCCTAAAATTCAGTATGCAGGGGAAAAGGTGATAGGATGTGATGTAGAGAATATATGGATCTACTAATATATCACCCGGAACACTCCCGATCTTGTCTAATCTCGGAAGCTAAGCAGGTCGGGCCTGGTTAGTACTTGAATGGGAGAATATATGGAAATAATATTTTTTCCCTTTTTTGTTCATTTATAAAAGGCCACTCAATACATCAAAGAGTTTGTGGTGTGCTGGGCAACTTTATCTTAATTCTTGTCAAGCAAAAATTGATTCTTTTTGTCTCAGTTCTTCAGGAACTGATTATTCTAACAACTCTATACAGCTGTTATTCTATCTTGCTCATTTGATGTAGCATGTTCTTAGATTTCACTCAAGATCATTTCTCATTTCAAAATTTATCATGGCACTGAGTTGTCTGATTCTGTCATACAACTACGATAAGAAAACTGACTGGGTTTTGCCGAAACCATAGAAATTCAAACATCAATTACTCTTTGAAGCTTAAATGGAAAATACTACAGTATTCTTTTATCTACCTTATATCCTGTCACTGTAGATTCATTTGATAGTGCGACCACATGATCCCAGGTAATTATGTAGCGTGAACCAGACCTTATTGAACTGGTGATCCTTGGTGGCTGGCTCGGGGCTGTGAAAAGTAGTAACATACAATTGATCATCACCACAACCAACTTCAGTTCTGCAAGCTACATTACACAAGGAATTATAATGCTGATGATAATAATAAGACAGCAATAACAGTCAATTTTGACAAGTGCTAACTACCGTATTTCTCCTTGTATAAGACACACCTTAATTTGGGGGCCCAAAATTTGAAAAAAAAAAATGCATTACACAAAGTTATCTAATTCAAATTTTATTCATCATAAAATTCATACAACTCCTCATCACTATCAAAACTCCCATCCATTACCTTGCCCTCATCTGTGTCTAATGACTAATCACTGTTTTCATATATTGTCTTGTCCTCAGTTCCATCTATGGCATTTGAAATGCCACACTTCTTAAATGACTTGACAATCATCTCAATCTTGATGTTATCCCAGGATCTTTTCACCCAGGTACAATGAGTGCAAAGACAAGTGCAAAAAAGCGGGAAATGCAAGCAAAAATAATCTACAACTACTGTATAAGATGCACCCAGTTTTTAGACCCCAAATTTTTCAAAAAAGGGTGCATCTTATACATGGAGAAATATGGTATATGCTAAGCACTTTATATCCATGGGGGCATTTAGTGCACTTCTGTGTAGTACATAACATAACTTTTATCAGCCTCATTATCCTTCACTTGGGTTTCTTTTTGAATCGCTCTTATAAAACTGCTGTTTTTGAGGTTATCACTTACTTGCACTTGGCCATATCTAATGTTACTATTTTATTTTTTTTTTTTTAACATTTTTGAAGCATTTTATTGAATTGACTTCCTAATTCCTTCTTGAATCTCATTCTTTTCTTAAATTCATGATCTTCTCACATCTGTCCCTGCCTCCCATCTCTGCAGCTGCTCTTTCTCATTACCACGCCTTCTGTTCAATTTTGACATGTGGGAATGACTTAGGACCCGATCCTGAGCACCCTCCCTCTATGACTCTTCCCTAAATCTCACATCTGGGCCCACAGCATTAAGTACTCACAATTCCATCTCAAGCTCTAATCTTTCACATAACCTCTAAACATATGTATGCAAGTGCTGATCTCTACTTGAATGTCTAAAAGGCTTTTCAACTGTAACAAAATCAAGATGGAACATTTGTAATGTATCCCCAGATGTACCTCTCTATGAGTCTTTCACAATCAAACCCCTTGTTTCTCAAACAGAAATTTAGAATTCAGTTTTGCATTTTGTTCATTGCCAACATTCAAATTAGCAGCAAATTGTCAATGCTGCCTACAGAAAACTTTCCACTTATTTCTATTATTATTCAGTTCTGACCACTACTGTTTCCTTCCTCAACTGCTAAAATAGCATCCTAATTGGTTATTTTGCTTTTTTGCTTACATTCTTTTGTTTGTTTGTTTTTATATTTTTCTGAAGTGAGAAGTGGGGAGGCAGTCAGACAGAGTTCCACATGTGCCTGACCGGGATCCACCCGGCATACCCACCAGGGAGCGATGCTCTGGCTATCTAGGGTGTTGCTCTATTACAACTGGAGCCATTCTAGTGCCTGAGGCAGAGGCCATGCCATTCTAGTGCCTGAGGCAGAGGCCATGGAGCCATCCTCAGTGCCCCGGGCCAACTTGCTCCAATGGAGCCTTGGCTGCATGAGGGGAAGGGAGAGAGAGAGAGGAAAGAGAGGGTGAAGGGTAGGGAAGAAGATGGGAGCTTCTCCTGTGTGCCCTGGCTGGGAATCAAACCCGGGACTTCCACATGCTGGGCTGACGCTCTACCACTGCCAACCAGCCAGGGCAGATTCATATTTTGATGCTAGTATGCTTCCTCTCCTCACTTAAGAACTTACATTCTGGTCTCACTGGCCTTTTTACACTTAAAATATATCAAACTCTTTCCACCTAAAGGCTTTGTACTGTTATTTTCTTCACCTAAAACAATCTCTCCCTAGCCCCACCCCTAGTCATTACATAGTGGGTCCTTCTTATTACTCATATACTGACACAAATGGCATCTTCTCAAAAAAGCCATTCTTTCCCACCCAATGGGAATTTGGCTCTTGCCCAAGTTACTTTCAATTTATTTTCTGTTTATTCACTTTGTTATCCTGTCATTTGATATTACTATATTTATTTGTCAGAGATTTGGTTTTATATTTGTTTTGTTTTGTTTTTCTCTCAGTTTATGGATTCCTTCCATTAGTTTGTAATCTCATGAGAAAAGAATGAGACTGGTTCAATGTCTTCTGAATCCTCAACTCTTAGAACAGTGTTAGGCACTTAGTATACTTTCAATGAGTGAATAAATGGAAAAAAAGAATAAAGAAATAAATACTCCCTTCACAAATTAGAAAAATGAAGTTTAAAGATGTGAAGTAATTTGTCTATTGTCACATATTTCGTTCGTGGGCAAAACAGATCTCAGACTCCTTTGTGGTACCAAAGTCTGGCTCTTCACACCATGATTTTTTTAGAAGTTTCTGTTTCTCCAAGTAAATTTCATAATATTTTTTAACCCTAATGGTAGTTACATCTTCAAATTATTGTAAAACTTTCTAGAGTCCTGAATATAAATTCTCTTCTTTGATATTTCAACTTGATTAAAGAAACAGATATTAAAGTAATGCCAGAGAGATGAGAATGACCAGAAAATCTGAGTAGGGTATGTGTTCTTGTACGAACAACGAGAGCATGCAGGGATAAGGAAGTAATGTAGTGCTACAACATTTGCACTGTGCAATGATGGTTTATAAATCAAAGCATAGAAAAATAAGCAGAATTTAAAATTTCTCATACTGTCTATATATTCTTATAAAAACAAAAATATAATAGCAGAATGAATGAAATTAATTGTCTAACGGTGCAAAAATTTTTAATTGAGTTTATCAGGGTGACACTACTTAACATAATTATATAGGTTTCAGGTACCCAATTCTACAACACATCTCTGTACACCATATTGTATGTCCACCCACTCCAGGTTAAGTTCTCATGTATCAACATTTTCTCCCTATACCTTCTTCCAGTTCCTCCATTCCTGTGGGGATTCTTCACAAAGGCAGGTTCTGTAATATCATTTCTAAAATGGAACATTACTGTATTAAGGTATTCTCCACATCTTCTCATCATCTAAATCAATAATGTTTTTTAAAAGATTCAGTGTGACTATAATGTAAAAAATTAAAAACAAGCTACTACAAGACTGCTATGTAGTATATTTCTCTCTAATGTACCATCATCATGATCATGATCGAATCAATTATTAGTTGTTGACAACATCTAAAAGGCAAATGCTGATACTCACGTGCTTTCTTGGTGAACGTCTCAATCATGTCACTGGGAGGTCCACACCCAGCACTATTGCAGGCCCTGACTTCTACAGAGTACTGGGTGTCGGGTACAAGGTTCTCCAGCCTGGCTGAGTATTCTTGGCTGCTGACTTGAACTCTGTGTGCAGCTGCTTCTTTGTCATGAGCAGACCAGTACCGAATCTGCAAACATTCAAGTTGACCAAGATTTTGTCATGATTCAGACACATAAGTTGTGAAAAGTTCTTTTCAGCTGACTCTGTCACCATTGATGTTGACTGCATATTATATTCTCAAGTATTTCTTAATGCTACTCACATTTCTATCAGTCTTAAACAATATAGCAAGGCAGATGTGATTAAAGTTGTCAAAGACAAGTCAAAGGCTCACATGATTGCTTGAATAAGTCTTACACTGACAACAAAGAAGAAACAAAAAATAATTCTGTATAAGATTTACCTTCAAAATATAAAACTGGACTCTGGAAGTATATGCCACAAAAATTTTTATCATCTATTTCTTGCTATGTTTCTGTTTACATTATTTCAAATCTGTTATGGGCCACTGATAAAGAAGTTTGACAGGAATACAACCCTGTTTGACAAAAAGACATCATGTAGCCTAGAACATGCTAGTGAAATAACTTTCCACTATCTCATTTCAGAAATATGTATATATAATTCACTTTGAACCTATATAGATGCCAGCTATGAAAGATATATTATACTTACTAACTTGATTAGTTGTACAAATTATTTACCTTTAAAATAATTCATAAAAAATATTCTATTCAAGTTGTGATTAGAAACAATTACTTTTTTCACCCACAGTATCAATGACAACTGTCCCTGTCTCTTAAAGTTTAAATAAAAGCAATAAATTTTAATTTTTATTCATTCTTTAAATAAGGCTACTTCTTGGTCCAAAATCTATAATTATATCTAAGTTATACATAAAAGGAAAAAAATTATTTATAAATATACTGGTATAGTACAGATTTTTAAATGCTCTGTTTATAAAAGAAAAATGGGATTTTAATTTTACAACTAACCAAAGTGACTTAGATATAACATCTAATACATATATAATCCTGAACTTTTCATTTACATAAAACATGAAATTATTATAACAGGAACTGGATGGCTCAAATTCACTTGACAACCAGTGAGGTTTCCATGTGAAATAAGCGCACTTCAGAACAAAGGCTAGTTACTAACTGCTATTGCTTCCCTTTGCAGTATTTATATTGTGTTGACTAGTGCTCATTTTTCTGATAACAATATTTCCTTATGGTTTCGTAGAATCTCTTTGGCATTCCTGTCATCTGACCAGAAGAACGGCCTAAGAGCCAAGGAATTGGGATTGCACCAAAGTCAGGTCTCAGTCGTCAGAGAAAAGACTTTCTAAAGAGAAGACCCTAATGCCAGAAGGCACATGCTTCCTGCTGCTGGGAGTGTTTGGGCAGTGACTGAATTCATCTGAGAAGGAGGGAGACGCCTTACATTCTAGTGGGCATTGGAACTAGGTAATATATAAATATAAGGCCGCTTCCACTGCTTGACTGAGATAAATAAAATAAACACTTCTATTTCTAATAAAATGCCAGGTACTACATAGGATCATCCACATACATTATTTTCTCAACAAACCTTGAATAGGAGTATTCACTCTGTTTAATAGCAAGCAAAATGGAAATCCATGGGGTTTGTGCATTTTTACATGCATGCTTGTTGACAGTGTATACCACATTTTAAAATATTCATTCCATTATAACAATTTTTTCTCCCTGCTTTAAGAGGAAAAGCTTTTAAACTAGATTCAGATAACAAAACTCATTTCTAGAAAATACTATGCACTAAAATGAGTGATAAAATGTTTTTGCCATCTCACTCAAAACTCCATGAGGCATTTTGGTAATGTAAAAGGAAAGATCAAAGCCTTCATTAATTTAGTCTTGCACCTGTACCCTAAATTACCAATGACTTTATTCACCTGACATTGACAGGGATCTGTTACTAAGCTCCATGAAAGTTCAAAATAAATTAAAGCAGTGACTTAGCTATGCTCAGCTATGTGACTAGGGAGCAGAAAAAGTTATTGAGTCTGCCAAAAAGTCCTTGATTTTGAATATGAGAGTTATATGATATTTTCATAGTATAGTCAACCTTTACAAATGAAAGCATCTTATTCAAAATGATTTGATTGGATAATCAGTCTCTCCTTAACATACAAACATATGTTTTCATATGACTGATAATGTTTCCAGAGAATCCTAAAATAAATAGTAGAGAGATATATGAAAAATATGGCATCATCCTTTTTATCTGAACTAGCCACTGCCCATGCCCTTGAAGTTAATTTCCAAACAGATGATAAATTTGTGTTATTGGCTTTCATTGAGTTTCCCATGCGAAGCACTGACATTAATTTGTAAGAAAACTGCTTAGTGAAATTTGTGAAGGATGCAACCTATAGTAATGGAGCAGAATAAATGTATTGCTTTTGATTAATCACTAAGGAGACCAAATGAGGACCTGGATGAATTAGTGAAAATGGATTCTTGCTAACAATTAATTAATTAGTTAGGTCCTACTTCATAGATAGTAGAGTATAAATTCATTTTCATATGCTAGACTAATATGTCATGTAGTGTATTTATTTCTATGTAAAGCTGTGATATGTTTGATATGTTATAACTAACTTTTTTCCTATATTTCTAAACTTTTCACAGCATCCTATATCTAGTATTAATATCTCTATTATGCTTATTAAACAATTACAGAATTGCCTTATTACTTGTCTCCACTACTCATTGACTATAAACTCTTTGAAGAGTTTCACTGTTTATTTTCAAACACTGTGCACACAGGACTGCAGTTGATGCATGGTACTCATTCACTGGACAAACAGCACTGGGGAACAAAATTTTTGTTGCATCCACAAAAACACTTGTTCTTACCTAATTCGAGTGTGCTGATCTCAAATCTGACATTAGTTTTCTCTGTAAGCTACAGTGTTTTTGCAATTCAAGATTTTAGGTTTTCATCTTATTGTAAAATTTTCAACATTTAATTTAACATAATGAAGTAGAATGTCTTCTTGGGCATCATCTTTGTGAAAATATGATAATTTATATAATGCAGTAAATACACTAATACACTAAAAGATATGATTGCATCAGAATTTGTCTACAATTTCAAAATAGAACATATTAAAACACTTATTTTATCATAAAATTTGCGCAAAACTTATTTAAATTCTATTCAGGCAAAAATTTGCAATTGTAGCTCTTGCATTTGTGTACTTGTTGAGGACAATCTCGTTTGATGCTCTAGCAGTAGTCTGCTCATCACTTACAGCTCCAAGATTTTCGGGAAACTTATCAAGGTGACTGTTCAGGAAGTGAATCTTAATGGTCATGTTACATCCAATGTCGTGGAAAGCCAACAGCATCCTTTGAACCAGAAGTTCATAGTTTTCTACTTTTTTGTTGCCAAGGAAGTTCTTTGTAACTGCCACAAAAGACTGCAATACTGCTTTCTCCTTATTCATCTTCCTGGAAAATTCTTTGTCACGTATGAGGGTTGAAATTTGAGGTCCATCAAGTACTCCTGCTTTTATCTTCTCAAAAGACAAGGCAGGAAAAGCAGAAATAATATGTTGAAAGCATTCACTTTTTCTATTCAAAGCCTGAATAAACTGCTTCGTTAAGCCAAGTTTGATGTGAAGTGGGGGGAAAATGATCCTGTCTCGATTAACTACAGGTTCATTCACAATATTTTGCATCCCTACTTCCAGAGCTTCACGTTTCGGCCACTCCTTCTGTGTCCAGTGTTTCTCCTGAGCTCGGCTGTCCCACAAACACAGAAAGCGAGGATACTTCGTGAAACCTCTCTGTTGTCCTAGCAGGAAATTTACCATTTTAAGATCCACCCAAATGAACCAGTTATGCTCCTCATACTACAGAAAGTCAAGGATAACTTTTATGTCATTATAATCTTCTCACAGATGAGTTGAATAACCAATTGGAACCACTGCATAAACATTACCGTTGTGTAGGAGAACACATTTCAGACTCTGTTTAGAGCTGCCAAGAAATAGCCGCCATTCTGTTGGACTGTAAGTGGTAACACCTAGCTGGCTGAGAAGACTACTGATATCATGACAGTAAACAAACTGTTTGTCTTTGAAAAAAAAGTCCACAAAAATTTGTTCACGCTTCCTGAAATGGGATACTTTAGCTGACCGGTGAAGTACATCCTTTTCTTGAAGCCTGGAGGCTAATAACTCAGCTGCCTTCTTTGATAGGCCCAAATCTCTTACTAAATCATTCAATTTGGGTTGGCTAAACTGCTGAGGGATTAATGACTGCTTGGCATCAGAAGAAGACCCTTCAGATTCTACAACCATTTCCTCATGCATCTTATCAAAATACACTTGATCACCATGTTCACTTTCTTCATCCCTAGAAGAAATAAAACCACCGAAAACTGGAACCAGGAGTGTCTCAGAGTGTGGGATAGGTTGTATTGCTGAAGGAATATTAGGATATGCGATCATATACCATTTTTTCTTGCCGATGCCCTTTGTATGGATCAGATAGAAATAATAGTCACTGCTGTGGTCCTTAGGTTCACGCCAAACCATAGGAATACCAAAAGACATTCCTTTGCGTTTTCCTTTTGTCCAGTCACGAAGCATTTCCTCACAATTATGACACACAATATTAGGAGCCCAATTCTTGTCTTGATTGCCAAGGGGAACTTGAAAATAGGCAATATATGCACGTGTCACAAATAATAAAATATTGCGCCTTTGATATTGAAATGTGTAATAGCCACATATATAACAGAAGGTGTCAGGACTATTCTTACATTTATGCTTACTCGAAGAAGCCATGATTTAATCTTAAAAAAAAGAGGCTGTTTTTATCAGATAATAATTTTTTACATTTAAAACAACTACAATTATGTAAAAGTGATATTTGTAAAACATTAATTGCCTGTGGTTATGTTCAATCCAAGAGTCATTGCCCTTTAACTCCAATTTAAAAACCAATGCATGCCATTAACTGTAACAAAAAGAAATTAAAATTGCATAAATACTAGAGCATGCACCAAAAGTGGATTTCAGATTTGGAATCAGCGATGAAGACAAATATAGAAACAGTTCTAAAACCTCATGCAACAGAAAATGGAAAAAAAATTGTTCCCCAGTGAGGGAACCCACTTTGTATAGTTACTATGCTAGATACTCAAGAGTGCTAAAGACACCAAGCAAGCATGTCTTTGTCTTCATAGATATTATTTAAAAATAACAAATATTTGTTCCTTATAAAAGTATTTGGAGGCCAAAAATAAAAGTCTCAACCAAAGGGATAACCCACATTTTAATAAAGAATGATAATAACTTTCCATAAACTTTTGGGCTATAATAATGCCACTTTTGTAGAAACATTATAGCTATATACCTCCCCCGGAAATTTAAAAAAGTTTGTAAGCAAAACAGCACATTCATCTTATTATCTCCAAAAAGCTTACTTAGCATTAAAAAAATGGCTATTACAACGATAAAAGTGCTTGAAGATGCTTAGCACTTTTGTAATTTAGGTTTGCTTCGTTTTATTATTTCTACTTAAATAAACTTTTGCATCAGATTTCCAAGTTCTTTCCTTTTAATTTTGAACTTTTTGAAAACAAAATTATCTTGTGACAAGTTAAATATTATTTTGTTATGGATTTAATACAGACTTTAGGGGGAAAAAAATCTAAATATGGTTAAGTGGAAAAAAATGAAACTAACACAAACAGCTCAATCTCTAAAAAGATACTACAATATAAAATAACTTTATATTATCCAGATCCCAGACTAATTCAAGTATTAGCACATTCTATGGGCTAGGAATAGCAATATCTAATATAAATCACTTCTTGGGAGATAGTCAAAGTTCTATTTTATTCCAGCCACTTGTTCAGAAACCAGAAAGTTCCACGCAGGCTTCCACCAGCTTCCCATAAATACTACTGGTTACCATTTCCTCTCTGCTGGTGCTGCTGCTGTCTCACTCCCTTTCCTGGCTCATGAGGGTTCAATGTGAAGTTTGCTCAACAGTCTGTGCAAGTGGAAAGGGAGATGGTGCTCACAGGACTACCCTTAACCAGTGCAGAACAGGAGTGGCTGAAATCTCCTTTTATCCCAGAAGGGCAATTCTGAATTGCATTGCTAAAACTTCTCAAATATCCCAAGGGATGGAATACAGGTTGCTCACAGTGGTTGCTAACCAAATAAAGCATCTTTCTATCAGGAGCTTCTCCCTTTTCTGTTCACTCTTTTTCCTCATATTTGCTCCCTGGGATCATATTTAAACTAAACTAAATAAACAAACAACAACAATACCTTATTTTCCAACCCCTGTGTGCCAGAATCTGCTCTAGGGAGCTCCAGACAAAGATTGATTCCAAAATAAGATAATGAATCACTTCCTAAATATTATTTTATACTCATCATAATTTCCCTTTAAAAACATTTAAGTCAAATACTAAGATCATGCATCATACAAATGTACACTTGAGACCTACATGATCTTATTAATCAATGTCTCCCCAATACATTTAATTAGAAAAATGAGTAGAAGTAAATTTTAACTTTTTGGGTATCATTTTGATAATTTATCAAAATATCTTTAAATTGTTCATCCTCTTTAGCTCAGTAGTTCCCCTTCTAATGGAAAAAATTATATATAAAATACCTACTATATGTCTCATAATATTACTTACGAAGGCAGAAAATTAGTAACACTAAATCTGCTGCTGAGAGTTTTTATATTTATTATTTCTGATAGCATATTTTATTGAGTTTTATTAAATTAAGTGACTATTTTACCTGCTGGATGAGCAAACTAAATCTTTTGTAGATTACTGGGCCAAAGCCTAATGTTTTAACCTGTCTTTGGTAAGTAGGACTACTTGCATTCTTCTAGTTCAGCTACTTTTCAGGAAAACAAAGAATGAAGATTAGATACAGGGAGCCCGTTAACTAGGCAAGAGGGAGAAAATGAATAAAACTTGGAAATTCTACTGAGACACACTTCAAAAGGGAAGAGATTATTTTTAAGCCTGACTGTCTTCTATTCTCACTTGAAATGTCAGAAAATTAACCTTGAGATGGGGGTCTATCACGGTGGACCAGGGGCTTTTCCAGCTTTTTACTTTATTTTAATTTTAATGTGCTGGTTTTTTCCCTCTGTTTCTTTATAACTTAAACCTATAGTATATTTTCATAGGAAGTGTTGTGGGCTATTAGTTTTCTCAGTCATCTGTTTTGTTAAACCATTAGTTTCCCCCATCACATTTTAAAATAGAAAAAATAACCTCATTATAATCAGTCCAGCTTCTCCCTCCCCCAAAGAGAGGCATTATCCTGCAGTAAAATAAATCTTACAGATTTTCTCTTTTAAGCTTTTCATGCTTGTCTGTTCAAGGTTCTGATGAGTACTGAAAGGCTTTTGAGAAAGAATGAATAAAAACAATAATATGGTAATTTACTTCCAGAATTTTAATCAACCATTTTCTAAAGCAGGGAGACCTAGGCTCAAACCTGGTTACCACAATTACTACTCAACTGGTTCTAAACTCCAAGCTCTTCATCTTTAAAACAGGGTTATGCTTCCAATGTTTGGCTTCAATATGAAAACTTAATGAAGTGTTTGGCATACTAAGGGCTCAACAAACGTTATCATTCTTATTATGATTAATATCATCATCTTTATCATCATCAGCAGCATACTTATCCTCAAATGTCTAATAACAGAACAGGAAAAACAGTAACCACTTTCATTTCATTTCTTCTACACAACAGTTCTATTAGTCAGTGATTACTCTCTCAGCTTTATAGGTGAGGAAACTAAGGTTCAGAATTTCATAAATTTTCTAGCAAATTTCTCAGTGACAGAACTAAGATATCAACCTATGTTTTCCTAGCAAATGCTCATAACTTTCTACTGAATGTGGAGTTGCAAAAAATTCAGAAATCTGTAAAACTAAACTCCTTAGTAGCACACACTTTTCCCTGGAAATTATCATATGAGAAAATTTTATGTGCTAAATATTATTTTTTGCTAACAATTTATTTGAGAATCCTAATTAATGTTTATTTCTCAATTAAAGAGATTATACTCTGATTATAGTCTGAATTAATTGCTTCCAACCTAATTTTTCCTTTGTACTCTGCCTGTTGGAAGTTATAAAATAATTAATATATTTATAGAATTCTTAGGCAGAGATAATATATAATTATCTTGCATGGTTTTAATAAAATAAAATATCTATTTAGCACTTTCACTAAATGAGTAGGTTATATATTAAAATTATTTTTCTCTTTTTATTGAATAATAATATAAAAAAAGAGAATAATCCTATGGTCCAAAATATGGCTTTCAAGTTCCAAGAATTGAGGTCGTCTCCCAAGATACCTTGGATTTGTTTATTACAAAGGTTTGAAACATCTGGTAAATTTTCCCCTCTTTCCAATTTCTTTTGTAATAGCTGTAAATCTTGTTGTCAGTTTAATAAGTTATGAATATTGGGTCTTCTCATTCCATTCCTATAATTCTGCTTTCTAAATTTCCACCAAACCCTTGCAAAGATTAACTAAAGGCACTTTGAGATTGACCCACATACTACTCCATAGTACCGGGAAAAAAAAAAAATAGAAGAAAAAAAAACTTCCTGTCAGTTTGTGTGTTTATAACTAAAAATTTGGGTTGGTTTTGAGGTCACCTTTCAGAAACCTGGCTTTGAGAAAGCCAGGTTATAACACTTTACTTGATCATAAGTCAGTATCTCTGTTGGTACTCTGAGAATACTATGTATTTCAGGCCTATCGTGTGTCCAGCACTGTTTTGGCATTGAGAGCAGAACAGACAAAAGCCTGCCCCCACGGAACAAATATTCCATGGACAGATAAAGAAAGGGAAAATAAAAAACAAGAGGACAAGCTGCCTGGGTGGGCAGCTTACTGCCCACAGCTCCAAGCGCACTGAGTTAAAAACCAAAAAACAAAAAAGTTCATGTTGTGGCATTAAGCCTTGAACTTTGAATCAAATAATCCAAGCCTTAGATTCTCTGACACTTTTCATTAGTGATAACTGAGGCAAGTCATTGTATCTCTTTGCATCCATTTGCTCATCTGCAAAGGTAAGATAATGTCAATTTTTCTTAATTTTAACTTTTTGGGCTTAAAAAAGTGAGATGACTTCACTTTTCCTACACAATAAAGTTTAATTTTTAGCACTGTATTAAAGACCCGAACTATCATTGTAGGTCTCTTTTGACTAAGACTTGTTTCCTTTCTATCTGGCTAATTACTATTGTTCCTTGATGATCAGTGCAGGAGGTTTTCTTTGGGATATTTTGAGTGTTACTAATTTTCTGCCTTTATAGGTAACATTTTGAGGCATATAGTTGATATTTTATAATTGTTTCCTTTAGAACTGGAACTACTGAGTCAAATAGGATGAACAATCTAAGGATACTTTTATAAATTACCAAAATGATTTCCAAAATAACTAAAATTCACTTGAATGAGAATGTGTGTATCAAAAGATCTTGCTTAACTATGGGAGCCATTAACCTAGTTTTTATTTTGGCCAGCTGTATGTCAATACATAGGACTCTATATCTCTCCTAGATCAGTCAGTTAGTGCTTGACTCTTAACAATTAGCTTACACATGCTCAACATATTAAAAATATAAAAGATAATGTTATTTGCCACATTCATCAGTGGGACACAAAACATAGAAGATGCAACATGATATATTTATCAATAAGTACATTTAATCTGATAAAAATCAAACTCACCTGATAGCTTTCCACGATTTGTTGTACAACATGCTCCCAATGGACAGATATCTCAGAAGACGATAAGACCTTTACACCTACTTCTGTTGGGGCTTCAATAGGAGCTGAAATTTGATGAAAACATTATATTCATATATAAGATACTCATAATATAAAATTCAAATAGCATCAGTTGCTTTATGAATTAATTACAACTATAGTTTAATATTTTAAATAGTTTTAATATTTACAAAATGAAGTCCAACAATTTTATTATCACTTTATTTTTCTTTTCTTTGTTTTTTTTTTTTTTTTTTTGTATTTTTCTGAAGTTGGAAACGGGGAGGCAGTCAGACAGACTCCCGCATGTGCCCGACTGGGATCCACTCGGCATGCCCATCAGGGGGCGATGCTCTGCTCATCTGAGGCGTTGCTCTGTTGCAACCAGAGCCATTCTAGTGCCTGAGGCAGAGGTCACAGAGCCATCCTCAGCGCCCGGGCCAACCTTGCTCCAATGGAGCCTTGGCTGTGGGAGGGGAAGAGAGAGACAGAGAGGAAGGAGAGGAGGAGGGTTGGAGAAGCAGATGGGCACTTCTCCTGTGTGCACTGGCCAGGAATCGAACCTGGGACTCCCTCATGCCAGGCCGACGCTCTACCACTGAGCCAACCGGCCAGGGCCTCACTTTATTTTTCTAATGCTTATTTTATGGTCATCAGTGATACATGCACAGACATAAATGTTAATGTAGACACAGACATATATACATGTATACAGGAACACACTTTTATAAACTGTGGAAAGCTTCTGAGTTTCTCTGATAGTTGTGAGCAACAACACCACCACTTTTCTTGTTTCTTCCAACCAATATGCTCATTAACTCTACATTATCAAAAATAGGAAATTTGTGTTTCTAATAGAAAATTATTCATTAATATTAATTTTCAGTTTTCTTACACTTTCTACTTATATGAGCTAAAGACACTCAGCAATACTGTCCTTTTTCTTTTTATGTTTAAGCTTTGACTTTGTATTTTATTTTTGAGATCTTTTGAAACATGTTGTGACATCTATTGCTTCTTGGACTCAGAGAAACTTTCATAAGTCTAATCTTTTATCTGGGCATCAAGTCAAATATGTATCAAAGTAGCCTCTGTTCAGTGACAAAACAAGTAATTTACATCCTTTATGAAACTTACACAAAGAAACTAAGGAAAACTTTAAGCAGGAGTGATCAATTTTTATTATCTTTTATTAACAAGCCATAATCCTCTTTTATGTTAAAAATGTCCTGCATAAGGACTTTGTTGCCTTTCCAAATCAAGGTAAACATGTAGCACTATGATTGATTCTTAGTAATAAAAGAAAAGGTGAACACATACAAGTTTTGGCACATGCAGGTTTTATGAGACTCGTGAAACATTTAGGAAAGAAATATATTTTAATACAGATGGCCATGACTAAACAGAAGACAAAAATGGGTTTTTGTCTGATTACCTTAACATCAAATAAAGCAATAAAAAAAATTGATGTTGGGTGAGAGGATAACTTTAAAATACTTTTCACTTTTATTTTCTCTGTGAGAAGCACTCATTGTTTGAACTATTTACATCGGGCCATTAAATATCTGCTGAATCAGAACAAGCATAGAGAAGTTATTACTCAGGACTGAGAAGTCCTGAATTGATTATAAACATAAATAATTTCTGCTTTTTGTTCTTTCTCTGTGTTTAGTTAAATAACTTAAAAAAGGATGTGTGTGTATAGACAAATGTACTTTAAATATATATATAAAATTGCCTTTCATGTTTGTATTGGAAGTAAAGAACATGAGATGACTTGAATATATATTATATTTTAAACAAATATGAAAGGTGATAACTCTATGATTGAAGAGTATATATGAGTTCCAGGGATTGCTAAATGCTTATTTTGGAGTAAAAATAATGCTAACTGAATGAACTAATAGTGTTTTTCCTCTAAGAGATCAGAAGCATATCTTACATAGTTTTCAGTTTTCAAACCTTTCATTTGTGCTTCTTGCACATGTACAAAGAGCAACTCGGCCAAGGATAAATGTGTTAGGTCAGAAGGCAATGAAACCTCTGTTTGCTTTTTTAACTATTAATTATTTACATAGTGCACATGAGTAAAGAGATAGAATAATGAGGTCTTGCCCTGGCCAGTGGCACAGTGAATAGAGCATCCTCCTAGAACGCTGAGGTCGCCAGTTCAATCCTGGGGTTGCCATCTAGAGCCCAGAGTCAAGGGCGCCAAGTCTCCGGTTGGAGTCCTGAACAGGGCATGTATGAGGAGCCATCAATGGTACAACTAAGTGAAACAACTAGTTGAATGCTTCTTTCTCTCTTTCTTTCCCTCCCTTTTCCTCTCTCTCAAAAAATAAAAATAAATAAATAACAAGGTCTTATCTTTTTTAGTAGAAAAATAAAAGATAAAAACCACAGCTTAAGAAATCAATATAATTACGTTTAAAACTATATATTATTTAGCATGGATGTATAAAGTCTTCTGGGGCATGCTTAGTTCTGTTAGTTTCTATAAAACAATTAGAGCCAGTACTTGTATTTTTTTTTTCAAATAGCCTTGTAAATATTTCCCTTTCTAAGAAAAAGTTTCAACTGGCTTTCTGACTTCTTTATCATAGACTTATGCATAGATTTACTTTAATAAAATTCTAGCATTCTGTTGTAATGGCAAAAAGTTATATAAATGCTACAATTATACAAATTAGGTTAAAAGGAGGAAATGTTACCATAAAAGTTAAGGAATTTCTAAATAGGAAATTTCATGAATGCACAGACATATAGAAATTCCAATCAAGTATAGAGGATTTCTGACTGCAAAATTGGAATCAAGGGGCCAGGAACAGGGGTCCAAGCCAACTATTTTAGTGGAGATAATTCTAACTTCAATGTCTTGTCATTGAAGTGGATAAACTGACATTTTAATTTGGCTCAAAATAATATTCATTTACTTAATGCTAAGTATATAAAAAGATCGTAATAAGTAAGGTTTAAAAGATGAAACGCTTACCAGAGAACTAGGTTTGTCCTCCCTTGCCATGTTAGGAAGGCCTTATTTTTACCTACCATCTTGTGCTGAATTAATGACTGCTACAAGGCTGTAAGGTCCGTCTCCTTTGTTGTTGAAGGCCTTAACTTTGACTTGAAATGCAGTGAAAGGTCTCATGGTCTCATCTTTATGGACATATCGACCAATATCTGGATTAGTAACTGTAACTTTTTTCCATTCTTCTCCATCAAATGGCTTAAATGCCACTATGTAACCAAAATTGTTGCCGTAGTGGTATTCTCTTGACAAAGGCTAAATAAAATTAAAATATTAAATATATTTAAGCTATACATTTAACAGGAGGGGAAATCCTATGCCAAAAATAATAATGACACATATGGAGCACTTTCTTTGTAAAAATATATACAGGGGGTGCTCAGGTTACGAGTCTCCACATATGATGCTTCAAGTTTACAATGCTCACTCCCATAAAAACTTTGAAAAATTGTGATGTGAGTGTTTCAGCCTACACCATTAGTGTTGTACTTATGGACTACATGGGCAAACTAGTTTGGTTGCACACAGTGGAAGAATACTCAGTACAGTATACAGCATAGTATATTTACATCCTTATCTTTTTCCTTTTTCTCTGGTTTAGTTGTCTTTTTACTCTCTAGATTATGATTTTACAACTGTTAGGGTAGGTAGGTGACTTAGGCGAGGTTGTGTTTTGACTTACACCAAAATTCGCATTATGTCATTGCTGTAGGAATGGAACTGTGTCTTAACCCGAGGACCCCCTGTACTTAGTTTATAAGAGAGTGTTGTTTGAAATTTCCAGTGTAAAAGATGCTCAAACATGTGATGACTTCACTTATCAAGTTTGCTATTCTTGGAACATCCCTTGGTTGAGGGGAAGGGGTTCCACTCTGGGCCTTTTTACTTTTAGTTTCTCTACCTTTTACCTAGGATGCTCTTCTATACATATAGAAGGCCTCTCCCATTCACTTGCCTGAGGTAAAAATCACCTACTTGATTTTTTCCCTGGCCATAGAATCAGCCATTTCCACGTTCTTTATACAATACTCCATATCCCACCTCTCTGTTTTGTTATTTTTTCTCTTTAAGTGTCTCATGATATACACTATATATTTTACTTATCATATACTTTATTGTCTCCCTCAACTACTAGAATGTAAGTTTCAAGAGGGCAAGTTTTTCTCAGTTTTTATTACCTCTTTATCCATTGTACCTAGGTCAAAGCCTCAAGTAACATTTATTTACTGAATGAATAAATGACTTTTAGATTTGAAAGACAATGATGAGAGTGTTCTACAGGACTCTTAAGTATGTCTTGTAATCAAACAATAGAAACTGCTCAGAGGAAGACAAGAAGACAAGAGAGAAATGAAAGGAGGAGGGGCTAAGTTTTGCACTCATCTGTAGGAAGCTGGCTCTGGGACTCTGACTAATACTGAAAGTGTCGTGTTTTGCATTATTCTCAGAGTTTCTTACAATAACATGTGTCAGTTGTTCCAGAAAGAAGTCTATGCTAGTCTTGACAATTCATTATTTATAAACATTGACTTCATGCTAGTTCTAGAGAATACTAATCATTTAGTCATCTTTAGTCAATAAGATAAAAGTGCAGGTTGTATATTTACATTTTTTTTCACCAGAAAATCCAATTAAAGTTTCTCTAGGAAAAATCTTACACTAATAACACAGTTGCTTGAATATACTTATATTAAAAAGGAATATATGAAACGGTATAAAGTTCTAAGAGTAGAAGAAATTGTACTTTTGGACAGGATACAGTTGACCTTGGAATGATGTGGGGGTTAGAGGTGCTGCTGATCCCCTGGTTCAATCAAAACTTTGTACGTAACATTTGAGTCCCCAATATCTTAACTACTAATAGCCTATGGTTGATCCGCAGTCTTACCAATAAACTATGGACTCATATATATTTTTTATGTTTCATAGTGCATTCTTATAATAAAGTAACCTGGAGAAAAAATATTATTAGGAAAATTATAAAAAAGAGAAAATACATTTACTGTATTTATTGAAAAAAGGTGTCTGTAAGTGGGCCTGAGCATTTCAAACCCATGCTGTTCAAGAGTTAACTACAGACATTGGAAAGCATGATCACAAAAATGTGCAAAATGTGATGTTTTATTATTAAAGGATATAAGTTAACACTTCTACAACAGTTTAAATTTTTTTTCTTATTGCTAGTTCTCTTAGTTTTTATGATCAAAAGTATATATATCAGATTGGATATGAAATTTTCAAAATTAAATGATTCTCAGGCCCTATTCCCAAAGACTTTCTTTTCAAATTTTTAGAATAAGATTTCTAAGTCTGAATTTTTTTACACATTCCCCACCCATCTTATCTTGAATTTAAGAATTTACATATCAAAAAAGAGGCATTGTTTTTCCAAATCTTTTTTTTCTAAATGCCAAATATAAAAATCTGACTGTACAGCAAAGAGTGGACTCAATTTTTGCTAAACATCTACTTTTATATAAGCCAATTAGATTTATGTAAAGAATAAAACCTGGCCATTATCCATACAGTCTTCAAAAGTCTCTAGAGCCCAAGTTATATTCTTTGACTATCTGCAGTGATTAAATACTAAAAATATTTAATGAATACATGGAGCCATATAAAACATGCTAGCCAGATAAATGTCAGATGTCTAAGTCAACAAGTTTGTGCGATAACAGACTTCCCCGTCCCTAGTATCTTCACTTTGAAATTCCAGCTAAGAAGCATTGTTCTCCAGACATCCTAGTCTCTGATGTGGAGCTCCCCACTGGGTCATAGAAATCTAATAACATGTTTTAGGTATCTCAATTACAACACACTTGGGTGACTTCTAAGACTGACAAACCATGATTGCTTATACTTAGTGCTTTAAGTAAGTCTCAAGTGAGAAACAAGCTCCAATTAAAAAATAGGTACTGATATAAAAGCTTTTAAAATCAAATCTTTGGAATTTTGAATGTCCAGTAAAAATATTATAAATTACAGTTGGGTTACAAGGTCATAATGAATTTTTTTAAAAAAAATCTCTGGAATCAGATAGTTAGTTGAAAGTTTGTTAATCCTTGAAGCCAACAGATCCCCCAATATCAAGAATCTATTTTTGTACACTAAGCCACAGCAAGCCAGGTAAAATCTGAAATGCATATAAGAAAAAAAAAATCTTTTAGTAATTTACTCTTGCTTGTGCTTTGGGCATAGTCTTTTATTTTACTTTATTTCAGGAAACAAAATGGGTTTGAGATTATGCATAGGTAAAGCAGTCTGTGAGAAACAGCTGGTTAAGACTCACCGCCCAGGTTATGGTCAGCTCTCTGTTGCTTCCTCCTCCGCCTCCCACGTCTGAAGGAGCCACATTCGGTGCTGAAACAGACACACAAATCACAAAACATAGAGGCTCTGGGATTATTTTTCTGATGATAGAGTTTTTATTCACTACAGAAACAATAATTTTTTTCTTTCACTGGGAAAAATAAACTACAGATAAGATTTATTCAATTAAAATGGCAATGCCTCACTGTAGCTGTAATAATCTGTTTTACTGTCAAGATAAAAACTGATTCCGTGCCATAAGCAATGTGCCAGCTTCCTTCAGCAAAAGATAGCAAAACAAATTTGCCTCTCCCATCCTTTTTATTTTTATTTTTTAATTTTCTGTGACCCTTCATTTAGTATAATTTTGAAAGATTAGATATGCTTTGTTGAAAAAAAAATATTTCATAGGTCTTACTTTTGAACCCTGGGACTATCTAACACCTAACTATTGTGTTAAATTTATGCTTCAATCTACAAATAACTGTTAAGAAATGGCACATGAGCATTAACATAGGAAAATGCTCCCCCCAAGTCTCTTAAAATATTAGAAATCTCATATGGCTCTGTGTTTATGGTTCCTAAATCTCTTCTGGAACCTTGATCCATCAGTGACTTCGGCTCTCCCTCAATCCCTTCCTCTTTTATCAAACCTTAGTTTTCAGTCTCCCTACTGTAGAGACCCTACTCTTTGTAGTCTCTTCATCCTTAAAAGTCACTTTGTAATACTATTTTCCTCTCAGTTTCCAAGCCACCACACCTTTTCTTGTCGCTGAACTGCAAATAAGAATGGATATGATTGTTTTTTTTTTAATTCACTCCATAATTACTTTTTAACAACCTATAAACTGTTTTCTACTTCAGATGACTGATATCACCCTCCACAGAATCATTAAATTGATTCTAACTGCCAAGTCCAATGGCCTTCTCTTTGTTTCTCCTCTAAGTTATTTTTTCCCCTTGAAAGTTCTTCAAGGTAGGGGCTGCATCTTATTGGATTTGGCTACTGTATCTTATTATACATAGCATTTTATTGGATTTGCTTCTCATTGGAGTTGTACAGATCATAAGCATAGATTGTTCCTGCACTCAAGGTTCTTGAGAAGAGTTACCCAGTCACACGAATGATGTCTGTGTTTTTAAAGAGGACATAAGTTTTCCCACACAAATGGTCTGGCTCCAGTCTGAGATATCATTCCCAGATCTGTTAACATTTTAAAAGAAAAATGAAACATCAGTTCTTTGTTGAATCTCCAAATCTTTCCCAATAAGAAATAGTCACAGCTTTCTCAGAGTACTCAAGCAAGCAATTTAATTACTGATTTGCAAATCCTAACCAATAATTGTGATTCAAAGATATTTCAAAACTCCTCCTAATATTAGTTATACAAATTCTTCAGTGAAGTATATATATTAATTGCACACAAACAAAATGCATGCTTTTATTTATACTTGTAAAACCATATCATGATTTTTTCTGATGGAGAAATTTATCTGAAGTTAAAGAGATTTTATTTTAATATTTGACTGTCATCATATTAGTCATAGAAATGAAATTAAATTCAGAGATTTTAAAAGAGAATTTACTTGTAGCACTTTAGATAAAACTTATATTGAAGTCTGGAATATTAAAATAACTCCTGGAAACTCTTTGAATCCCATAACTCATATTCTGAAGTTAAAACTCTCCATGCTATGGAGAAATAAAGACTATGCTGTGCTATAATTAATGAATAAATCAAATAATTCTGTGTTTAACTCTATATACAAATATAGTGGTCGCAGGCAAATAATCTCAAAACTAATTCTCTAGAATAATTTATGACAGTGTAAATATTGCCTTTACCAGAACAAGCATTATTCCCCAAATCATTTCAACATAATCCTTTTCATTATAACGAATATTAACCTTTTAATTTAGAACAGAGCTAAACAATGGAGTATATTTACATTAGATTGATTATTTCTATTTCATTTTAAAATGTTTATTTTAAGCTCTTTAACATGCTTCAGGTAACTAATTCAAGATTGAATTTCTCTTCCAAAATTACTCATGGAGCTCATGATGCTTAAAGTAAGACAAGCAAAAGCACAGAAATAAAAGTAACTATATCTCTTAATAGAAAGTTTTCGTATCTTTTTTTTGGATTAATTACTGACAATTTTCTCTATTTAGCTTTGAATGTTCAGTTGTAGTCTTAGCTGCTAAGGGACAGTGTTTCACAGGTGGATTCAACATGACCTGCGTATGTGACAGGAACCCAAGCAGAGAGCCCCGAGGTGCTCTGTCTTTGCTTTCGGACCGCAGGAACAGGAGGTCCTGGCCAAATAGTGATTCCTTTCAGGGAAGTAAATCTCCCTGAGCACAAAGAAGCTTATTTAACTGTAGGGTCTAGGGCAGTCAGCAATGAACAAACTATACTTTCTTTTAACAATAAATCATTAAAAATAAATTTAAACAAATATTTAGAAAAAATACAGAATTACTGAACTAATCATGAATAAACAATATTTATAATTTTACTGTGAAAGTTTTAAAATAGTGATGGCTTTTAACTTGTTGTTTTGCCATGATTTCAGGCTAATAATGACTCTCTGTTACTGTTTATAAGAGTGTTTCTATATTTCATTCATATACCTAAAATACTTTTTTTATAGCATGCCAATGGCATTGCTATTTTTTTCTTTCTAGTAAAAGAAACTAATATTGCCAATTTTACTTTTAGATTTGAATGAATGCTGAAATAATTTGAGTATAAGTACAATAATAGTACCCCATTATCCATTCACTTTCTTCAGTTTCAGTTATCCCACAGTCATTCCAGGTATAAAAATATAACATGGAAAATTCCAGAAACAAATAATTTATAATCTTTAAACTTTGCTCTGTTGTGAGTAGTGTGATAAAACTTCTTGTTGCTCTGCTCGGCTGTGAATCATCCCTCTGTCCAGTGTATCCAGGTAGCACACACTACCTGCCTGTTGATTATTCAGTAGCCATTTTGGTTATCAGATTGACTGCGATTGTATGGCAGTACTTGTGTTCAAGTAACCCATTATTTTTGTAAGTGATTCAGAATTGTTATATAAATAATGCTCTAGAAACTAGAAAACCAACAGAATTAAAGCCTTACCTCTGCTTTTATTCTTTCTTTAAATATGTATATATATATATTTGAAGTAGTGTTAATGAATCAGATGAACTATACAGGGGGTCCTCGGCTTACGACAGTTTCATTCCTATGATAGTGACATAACCCGAATTTTGGTGTAAGTGGAAACACACTCTACCCTAACACAAACATGTGCTTTTAACAGTCCAAAACGGTGTAGGTAAGCGTACTGGACAAAGCCAATTCACTCACTCATAGGCCAGGTTACTGTGTATTCTTACGCCGCATGCAACCAAACTAGTTCACCCATGTAGTTTTAAGTAAATGCTAATGGCGTAAGCCAAAACACTCACATCTCAATTTTTTAAAGTTTTCATGGGAGTGTCATAAACTCGAAATGTCATATGTTGAAACTGTCATGACCCGAGGATTCCCTGTATATTATTTGTATATTCAAATTAGAATAATTCTTTTTAGCTCTTACGGTCTCCTGGTCTGATGGTGGAGCAGATTGTTAACACTCCAAATGCATCTACCATGTAAACATCAGTTCTTTTCCATAATAAGTAAGAAACTAGAGGCCAAGATAGTTCACAACACCGTTAATGTTTTAAGAACTTATCAGGCTGAAATTGTAGGTCTGTTTGTTTATTTGGTATTTGTTCTCAAACAGAAAAATTGTTTTATAAATTTCTTTCACATCTGTTTTATTTTTTCTTTCTTTTAGCATTTCTTTCTTTTTTTAATTTTTTTATTGTTAAATTACAGTTTACATTCGTTATTATTCTGTATTAGTTTCAGATGCACAGCATTGTGGTTAGACAATCAGGTACTTTACAGAGTGCTCCCTTCATATTTCAGTTACCCACCTGGCTCTATACATATTTATGATATTATTGATTATATACCCTGGGCTGTACTTTACATTTCAATGACTACTCTGTAACTACCAAATCATATTACTTAATCTCTTCAAACAGGACATTTAAATGGTTGGAGCAGAGTAAATTTATTAACTGCTCAGTGAGATGATAATATAAAAATAGGTCATCTGGGGAAATGTTTGCATGGACAGAAAAGAATGCTACAATCTGAAATAATCATACATATAATAAAATTATGAAGAACCTAAACCAACTATGGATTATTTAAATTTAGTAAAAGAATTAACACTTTCTATTCTATTTCTTTCAGTGTATTAAAAACAGAGGCCCTGGCTGGTTGGCTCAGTGGTAGAGTGTCAGCCTGGCATGCAGGAGTCCCGAGTTCAATTCCCAGCCAGGGCACACAGGAGAGGCGCCCATCTGCTTCTCCACCCCTCCCCCTCTCCTTCCTCTCTGTCTCTCTCTTCCCCTGCCGCAGCCAAGGCTCCATTGGAGCAAAGCTGGCCCCGGCGCTGAGGATGGCTCTGTGGCCTCTGCCTCAGGCACTAGAGTGACTCTGGTCTCAACAGACCGATGCTCAGGATGGGCAGAGGATCACCCCCTGGTGGGTGCGCTGGGTGGATCCCGGTTGAGTGCATGTGGGAGTCTGTCTGACTGCCTCCCCGTTTCTGGCTTTGGAAAAATACAAATAAATAAATAACTAAATAAAAACAGAAACATCTAATGCATATGTTAACCTTGTTTTCAAACAAAATAAATTTTATCTGATAATGAATTCTTCTAAACCATGATATGGAAATACCACTGTTGTTTTGATCAATGCTTCTCTTTTCATCTTCTCTGATTGTCCAATGGTCAGAATCATCATCTTATCCTCCTGGTTCTATTTCTTTCGACAAATAATTTTAAGCACTGTGCTGTTTTAAGCACTAAAGATTACATGGATAAAATCTAATTCCAGTCATGAAGATGCTCTCTTTAATTTAATAGAAATAAACTATATATGACTAATTTAAATTCAATGTTAAATAATCCTATTTTATAAAAGTTTGCTCAATGAATGCAGCATAACTTAATAAAAGACTAATTTAGAACTCAGAAATGATTTTTACACACCACACATAATTGGATACTTACATCAACACTTTGAAATAAATACAGTTGACTCTTGAACAACAAAGGATTTGAAATGTGCAAGTACATTTTTTTTTATTAAGTGAAAGGTGGGGAGGCAAAGAGACAGACTCTGGTTACCCTACCGGGATCCACCTGCAAGCCCCTTAGCGGGGCGATGCTCTGCCCATCTGGGGCCATTGTTCTCTTGCTTGGCAACCGAGCTATTTTAGCACCTGAAGAGAGGCCAGGGAGCATCCTCAGCGCCTGAGGCTAGAACCAATTGATGCATGGCTGTGAGAGGGGAAGAGAAAGAGAGAAAAGGAGGGGTGGAGAAGAAGATGGGCATGCCTGTGTGCCCTGACCGGAAATCAAACATAGGACTTCCACAAATGGAAGCTGATGTTCTACCACAAAGCCAACCAACCAGGGCTATGTAGGAACATTTATTTGAACAATTTTTTCTTTTAAACAGACAATATAAACATACAGCATTGATAACTACAATACAGTACTTTAAATGTATTTTCTCATAATTTTCTTAACATTTTGTTTTCTCTAGCTTACTTTATTGTAAGAACACAGTATCCAATACATATTACATGCCAAATACGTGTTAGACAACTGTTCATGTTTTTGGTAAGGCTTCCAGTCAACAGTAGGCTATTAGTACTTAAATTTAGGGGTAATCAGAATACACATACAGATTTTCATCTGCGCCGAAGTGGGCATATTTACCTCCTGTGTTGTTCAGGGGTCAACTGTATGTGGAGAAATAGCGTTATGCTCTTTTTACAGGAAAGGCAAATGAGTCCCAAAACAAATTAGTTAACTAGCCCAGATTCTACTGCTTACATGTAGAGAAGCTGTAACTAAATTAGGTCTCCTAGTGGCTTAAAAAATCTACTCTGCTTCTTTACATCTCTTTTATTACTAATGACAGTAACTAACTTTAACATATACCTTATTAACTACAAAATATGTTCTTATCACCATCCCTCTCCTTTATCAAACATATCTTAAAAATTAAAAATAAAACTAAATGAAATGGCAGAACAGCTTTATTAAACATGAAATTAAATATCTTTCTATGATATGAAAGTGTTGATTCTGGTGTTATTTTGCTTTTTTCCGTCTTAGGTTGATCTGGTAAATAAATGCCAAAGCTGTCAAACTACACCTAAATGCATCATTTTTAGGATGTCAACTCACCAGCTGCACCTGCCAAGCTGTTAGCTATGGGGCTATGTCTTACAACGACACATTACTTTGAAGAAAGCTTTTGTTATCTCTTTTGGACAGTCAAAATTAAATGGGTTATAATGAATTACAAACATATATTCTCATGCTTCATTTGGGACCTTCCATTTTATAATTCACTTGTCTGAATTTAAAGAATATACCCAACTATGCACTGTGATCTTAATATTAAGTAATTGTTCAGATAAGGGCATGTGCTGCATTAGATAATGTCATGGCTTTCAGTCAGCATAATGAAGCAGGAGCAACCTTTCCATCAAAGGGGACCCAAGCTTTACCCCACAGAACATAATAGAGAGTTGATAGAATGGTATATGACAAGACAAACATCCCCCTGTTTTAGAAAGTATTTGGTTTTCTTGTAAGGATAAAAAATGTAAGGGTCCAGTTTCATGCATATTCAATCTTTTGAAAGCAGGATGAAAGAAAAATGATTAAAGAGGAAGTTGGTTACATTTTATTGTATTATATATATATATATATCATTATTCTCTTAAGATGATTCAAAGTTACATGAAATTATATTATCCTCTATTATGCTTATAAAAAAAGAAAATATACTGCCACATGAGATAATCGATTAGATATTTTTATAAGCATATTAAAGTTTAAAACAGTATTAACAGCATAAAATTTAGTAAGCAAATATTACACATTAGATAGTATCCACTGCTTTTCTTACATGTTTTTTAATCATAAAAATGATCTAATAACATAATTTTTTTTTTTTAATTTTTTTTTTAATTTATTCATTTTTAGAGAGGGGAGAGAGACAGAGAGAGAGAAGGGGGGAGGAGCTGGAAGCATCAACTCCCATATGTGCCTTGACCAGGCAAGCCCAGGGCTTTGAACCGGCAACCTCAGCATTTCCAGGTTGACGCTTTACCCGCTGCGCCACCACAGGTCAGGCTAATAACATAATTTTTATTAGAGATAAGAAACCTGAGGCACAGAGAGGTTAAGTGGTGTGCTCCTGGCAGCACCAGGGTTCTACGGCAGGATCAGGCCCCGGAGCTCCAGCTCTCTACACTGCCCACCCGGGAAGCAGCTTAGGAGGCAAGTGCTTAGAGTCAGAAAGTCCTGGATTTGAATCCCAGTGTTGCTTCACATCAGCTGGGTGTAACCTTAATCTAATTATCTATGAAATTAGAAATAATAATATCAATTTTACACAGTTATTGTGGGAATGAAGCAAAGCCACGGAAGTAGAGCTTAGTGTTCTGTCTGATAATAAAGCAAGTACATAAAAGATTGGACCCATAAAAGATGATTAATATAAGATCCTAAAATATTTTTGTAAAAGATTAACAAATGCGTTATAGATTACAGGATTTAATTTTTCACAATTGAAAAGAATAAATCATTCATGTCACTATAGAGCTATATCCTGGATTGTGAATAAGATTGTTATCACTTTATAGGTTTGTGTGTCTGTTTGGCTTTGAAAACTTCTCTAGTGGACTTGTTATTTTCTCAGTCAAATAGGGAAGTAATTCTTTAACAAAATACCATTTGAACAAACATAATGTAGGAGGTAATGCTTAAAAAAGTAATGTCAAAAAGTTGTTGGTTGAAAGTAACAATGTTCGCCAAATTTTTAGGTTTGGTATCACTCTGAAACAAATATTTTCCCAGTATTTTTAAGGATAAGAAGTCATTGAGGTTGAAAAGTCTTCAGTTGCATTCAAATTACCGATAGCAAGAACATCAAAAAGTATATTTTCTAAATATGATATTAAATATAAGTTATATTCATAAATTGAGATCTAAAAGAATCAGGTTGAATTTATTTCTCTGGAGAGACCTTTGTTACTGTAATGCTTAATAACATATTTAATTTTAATCACTTCTATTTTAAAATAAAAGAAAATCTCAGATATGATCATTCTGACCATATAATCAACCTATGTTATATTAAACCAATTATTTTCTGAGAAACATAACAAAGATATTGTTTGTAACAATTACTAAGGAGAAGAGAAGGTTTTCATTTGTTATCCATGACAGAAAAAGCATCCTTCCTCCTCGTTAACAGTTTGTTAAGTCCTTTTAAATTAAATAGAGTGGAATTAATAAAAATTATACAGGTTTTAAGTACACAATTCTGTGAAATATCATTGGTATATTGCATTGTGTGCCCACCACTCAATGACAAATCTTCTGTCACCATATAGTTGATCCCCTTTACCCACTCCGGTAACCACCATACTGTTGTTGTCTGTGTCTATGAGTTTCTGTGTGTTTGTCTTGTTTGTTCATTTGGTTGCTATCAGTTTTATTTCCCACATAGGAGTGAAATCATATGGTTCTTGACATTTTCTGTCAGACTTATTTCACTTAGCATGATACTCTCAAGATCCATCCATGTTGTAAATGGCAGTATTTTATCTTTCTCATGAATAGTTCTGTACTTCAAAACTGTGTTCAGATAAGACCTAGTGTTGTATTAGTCCAGAAAACATAGAAAAAATAACCAAGCTCAATGAGATTTTTAAAAAAGTATATTTGTGGGTATGTTATAATTTTTTAACTGAAATAATTTTACTTAAACCAAGTTAATGATGTTCTTTTTTTTAGTTTTATTTTGTAATAAATATTTGTTAAATAAAATTAAGTGCATTATCCCTGTACATAATATTACACAGTTAAAACCTCTAGTCAGCTCATACCCCAGTTTCTTTTCAATTTTACTTTTCTGAAAAGGGCAGCTGTGTGCAGCCCAGTGCACAGAAGCCTCTGTCACAAACATATCAAGCTCTAGCAAATAGTAATAAAAACCACACACAGGATCCTGGCTATGTGGTATCTATGTTCTATAAAACATCAACTTATATTACCTCCATATTCTACAGGGAATGATCTGTGAAGAACAACTTTTTTTTTTTTTTTTATCTCAACCCATGGTCATACTAAAGCAATAACAACAAAAAAGTATTTAGGTCATATTTGGATTCACATAAGGATGAAAAATCAGCTTCTGCTAGAACTAATAAAGGCTCATTGAAATGGATGCATTTAAGAGAAAAGCTCAGTGAATGAGAAGAGGTGCCAGGATTGGATTCTGAATCTTCCGAGTAGTTATATTAAGTTAGATAAACTATTTGGTGTGTCTGAGTCTACTTCTCATTAATGTACATTAAGGCTCTTCTCATTAATTACTATACCTACTTTAAAATATTATGACAATCAACAGAAATGTATGTGAAAATACTCAGTGCAGATTAGTATTTTAGTGTTTTCTTCCTTCATTACAGTATCATCATTTTTTAATCTAGTAAATCATATGAAGTTACATTAAACTTTGAGAGATAGCTTATTGAAGGAAGTCTTATGAATAGTTCAGTTTTAAAACTAAAGACATTCAAATAAGCCTATTTAGAAGTTAGGTCAAAGAGATAGCCAGAAATATGGATAAGTGATATTATGATATCAAAGATTTTAATAGTAGTCTGTCATCCATATAAAATCTCCCAAATAAAACACTGAAAATAAAACTTTGGCAAGGTATAGTATAAATAAACAAACTCAGAGATCCTATAAAATATTTTATATTTCATATACAGGGGTTAATGAAAAAAAGAGCTGTTATTAGAATCAGAACTATATTTTTGCCTAGTAATATAGGGGGAAAGAACATAGAGTGTAGTGCTTCTTGTACTGAAGGCTATTTAAATGGAGTTGGAATTTAGCATTAAAAAAAAATGTGAGCCTAAATTGAAAGAACAGCCAAAGCTGAGCAGTGATAGAAGAGCATATTCAGAGTGAATCTGAACAGCTATTTCTCAGAGATGCTATGACTCCTCACGCGGTCCAGATCTGAGAAGTCCTCATCACATTCTCTCCACTCCTTGCTCACCCATCCTCCCACCCCACCCATCCACATGGCCTTTGAATTATAAATGAGTTTGAGAGACATGCCTCACAAAACTGTGAACCTTTTAAATCATGCTTGATCAATAGTCAGCCTGGTTAAGATTCACAGTTTACATTAAAGTTTGTATTATAAATATAATTTCATTTAAGTGGTCTTTAGTGGAATATGCAGTAGTTTCAATCTACCTCTCTCCCTGCATTCATTTTGTAAAAATATTATTAAATTTCATGTTTGTTTTTGACTGTCTTGACATAACATATATCCCCTGGGTCAAATACATATACAAACAGTGTTTAGATGAATCACTTACCTCAGAGCACTATTTATTTCCAAATATATTCAACTATATGTTAAAGTGACATTGTATTTATAAGCCTTCTAAATTTTAAAAAGTTTCTTCTACATACCAGCACCTTCCGTTTTAATTCTGTTTGATGGTATACTGGGCTCTCCTATACCCAATGTGTTGGTTGCTACCACACGAAACTCATATTCCATCCATGGGATTAAATCCACTGCTCTCGCCGCCTCCATGTTTCCTTCAATAATTGGGGGATCTAAATAAAAAGAACATTAAATAGAGAATATTATTTGAGTGATATCACTTTTTTGTGTGACAGAGAGTCAGAGAGAGGGACAGATAAGGACAGACAGACAGGAAGGGAGAGAGATGAGAAGCATCAGTTCTTCATTGCAGCACATTAGTTGTTCATTGATTGCTTTCTCATATGTGCCTTGACCAGGGGCTAGAGCAGATCGAGTGACACCTTGCTCAAGCCAGCGACCTTGGGCTCAAGCTGGTGAGTCTTGCTCAAACCAGATGAGCCGACACTCAAGCTGGCGACCTCAGGGTCTTGAACCTGGGTCCTCTGCATCCCAGACTGATGCTCTATCCACTACGCCACTGTCTGGTCAGGCAAATGATATCTCTTTTATAATCTCCCATCTTTATTTTACTATTTTGAGAAAATGGCACATATTCTATTGGATTTAAGTAAAAATTAAAACTAGGAAAGACAAACTGTTAAGTTCAAGGGAGTTAGAGAAGAGGTTTTTAATCAACAACAAACAATGAAGGGTGATATGCATATAAGTGATCTACAGTGTGTCCGTAAAGTCATAGTGCACTATTGATCGGTCACAGGAAAGCAACAAAAGATGACAGAAATGTGAAATCTGCACCAAATAAAAGGAAAACTCTCCCAGTTTCATACCTATTCAGTGCAGTTCGATGTGGGCTCATGCACAGATTTTTTTAGGGCTCCTTAGGTAGCTATCCCATATAGCCTCTACAGACTGGTCACTGACTGATGGCCTACCAGAACGGGGTTTCTCCACCAAACTGCCAGTTTCCTTCAACTGCTTATCCCACCGAGTAATGTTATTCCTATGTGGTGGCACTTCGTTATAAACGCACTGATATTCATGTTGCACTTTGGATTCAACGGATTCAAATTTAGCGAGCCACAGAACACACTGAACTTTCCTCTGTACCGTCCACATCTCGACTGGCCATGGACTGCTCCGGTGTATATATGGTGTTACTTCATCATCTGCGCATGCGCACATGTTGCCACATTATCCTACAGAAACTGGGAGGGTTTTCCTTTTATTTGGTGCAGATTTCACATTTCTATTGTCTTTTGTTGCTTTCTTGTGACTGGTCAAAAGTGTATCATGACTTTATGGACACACTGTATTTACTGAGTCAAGGGTAGAAGGTCTGACAAGCTCCTAGGTCTTGTCTGTGCTATTAGTACTGTGGCTACAATTTGAATAGCAAGAAGCTGTATTATCAAGTTAGAATCTAGAAAGGTTCTGAGGCAAGGGTACAATTGAGGCAATTAAAAATTTTATGGATAGCCACTGATGTGTTGTATGGGCAGTGAATGATATATTTTTAGGGTACCTATATGTTGATTCGTTGTTTAAATCTTTGGGGGCAGTGATAATGTTGCAATAATCCATTACAGGGGTCTCAAACTCGCGGCCGTGTGGCCCGCCCACCAATTTTGTGCGGCCCGCAGACTAATCAAACTTCGTGGATTAGTCTGCGGGCCAGTCTGCGGGCTGCACAAAATTGGTGGGCGGGCCACATGCGGCCCGCGGGCCGCGAGTTTGAGACCCCTGCATTAATATATATCAAATATTTTTCAGAATTCATACTACTAGATCAGAGGTCGGGAAACTTTTTGGTTGAGAGAGCCATGAACACCACATATTTTAAAATGCAATTCCATGAGAGCCATACAACAAATTGTGTATGTTACGCATTATCCAATAAAAATTTGGTGTTGTCCCGGAGGACAGCTGTGATTCGCTCCAGCCACCCGCAACCATGAACATGAGTGGTAGGAAATGAATGGATTGTAATACATGAGAATGTTTTATATTTTTAACGTTATTATTTTTTTATTAAAGATTTGTCTGCAAGCCAGATGCAGCCATCACAAAAGGCCACATCTGGCTCACAAGCCATAGGTTCCCAACCTCTGTACTAGATGCTAGATTCAGAGGGGAAGATTATAAATTATGGGTAGGATATAGTCTGAAATTCCTTATTTAATCAAGACATGACAAAGTATACAACCTGGGCAGGACTATACATTCCTTTAAGCTCTCTTAAAATATTTCCACATGTTCTTAGTCATTTACCTACACATACATATGCATGTAAATACCTGTATACCACTTATGTGAAAAATTTATTTCTTTAGGCTTCTGTATGACTCATTATCTTATTAGTTAGGATATATTTATCTGCAATGCAGACCATGAATAAGTAGCTTTTTAAAATCTTGTACCTGTCTCCACCACAAATGCTAAGCATCCCAGTGTCCAGTTTCTACTGTTGGACAGATCCCTGTGTGGCTCAGACTATCGCATGCCTCATCTTGCCAGTTTTAACCCTATCAGACACTAATTTTGCCACTGTTTCTCTTCTTTTGTTATGAACTTGTTCTATATTTTTTTTAATTTTTTTATTTTTTAGAGACGATAAGGAGAGACAGAGAGAGAGAGAGAGAGAGAGAGAGAGAGAGAAAGAGAGAGAGAGAGAGAGAGACAGAGAGAGAGAAGGGGGGGAGGAGCAGGAAGCATCAACTCCCATATGTGCCTTGACCAGGTAAACCCAGGGTTTCAAACTGGCGACCTCAGCATTTCCAGGTCGACGCTTTATCCACTGTGCCACCACAGGTCAGGCTGAACTTGTTCTATATATTTGACATATATTTTTGACTTTTTGATGAAAAGTTTGGCTTTGCCTTCTCCTCTGCTTTGATTCTGCCTCTTGATCTCCTACCTCCTCCACCCCCCCTCATACCAATCAAAACTTGTTTGTCTTAGTTTACATACATAGGGACTTCTTTTAGGTAATTGGAAGAGGGAAGGTGATGTTTTGGTGTGTGCAGGGCTCTCCATGTGGAAAATAGAGCTGGTTGTTACAACACTGCATAGCGTGGCCCCTCTTCCCCTCCAGATACCTTTCAAAGGCTTTGAGCTGCTGGTAAAAAGAGAGACTCTAGTGAGTTGAATGGTTACTATCAAAAAGACATATCTATGTTCAAGTAACCAGAACTTATGAATGTGACTTGATTGAAAAAAAGAGTCTTTGGGGGCCCTTTTAAGATTGGAATAAAGTTAAGGATCTTGGCATAAGATCATCTTGGAATATAGAGGTGGCCTCTAAACCTAATGACAAGTGTCCTGATGAGAGAAACATAGAGAAGAGTAGATACAATACAATGTGATGTGGCCACAAGACAAGGAACATTTGGAGCCACTGGAAGCTGGAAGAGAGAAAATAAATTGAATTGTACCCCAGGGTCCTTGGAAAGGGTGTAGCCCTGCAAACACTTTCATTTTGGACTTCTGGCCTCCAGAACTGTGAGAGAGTAAATTTCTGTTGTTTTAAGCCACCCAGTTTGTGGTTATTTGTTATGGCAGTCCTAGGAAGCTAATACAGAAGTTTAAAGCAGAAACTGATGGAACTATTTGAGATTTTGTGATTTTAGGAATGGGGGAGTCCAAGTCAAAAAGTATGGTAGAAATCTCAAGGAGGCAATCTGATTGTTATGCTGCAAAACTCCAGCACTGTTTACATGCCTGAAGGATGGAAATGTTGGTACTACTCCAAAGGATCTCTCTTGGCAAGGACATGGGTTTCTCATTACAGTGAAGGTTACACTGGGGCTTTTCCAAGCGATTGGCCAGTCAACAGGTATGGGCAGGTATAGGTGGGTCAGAACAGAAAGAACCATATGGATGTGAAGTAGTGACTGCTGCTGATAGACTAATTTGGGGGTATATGAAAATACCCCAAAACAAATAGATGATCAGGGATAGGTTCAAAGAGTAGAAAGTCATACTTGACTACAGAAAATATTTAGAGAAATGGAGAGAGATAAAGTAGTAAAAGTCAACTGGGATCATTTTTTGGTAGGCTTTGCATTCCCAAAGAGAAGTAGGGCAGTGACTTTAAGACTAAGAGAAAGAAAGGAAGAATAAGCAAAAAGCCTTTTATATTTTTAGTTACTACCATGAGAAGATAGATCCCAGTGGAAAACCTTTCGCCCAGTAATGCAAATAACCCCTTCAAAAGGGGAAACAAGAGTGGATGTTTGGAAGAACGTCTCTTCTGAATGATTAGGGAAGAATTTGGTACCTATAAGTTAAGAATAATATTTCACACCAGGATTGCTAAAGGTGTGAAAACTGCTTTATTTTTTTTTAGAACAAAGCCAATTACAATAATTCTTGTTAATAGACATTAACACCAGTACTTAAGAAAATATAAATATCTAAAACAAATATGATTTTAGTATATATCAATATTTATAACATTCCTCCAATAAAACATCTATGTAAGAAGTAGGGATAACAGGGAAAAAATGACTAACATCTATCATTAAAAAAATGTGTCAATGTGTCTAGAATTTAAAGTGGCTCTTTTATCTGGCCTGCTTTCCTTCAACCAAGTAGGAGGAAGGGTTTTGACCCACACCACATCAAGAGAATAGGATTTAAAAGCTTTCTTTCTCTCTAACTCAGCAATTTTCAACCTTTTTCATCTTATGGCATGGATAAATTAATTACTAAAACTCTGTGACATTCCAAAAAATATATATTATGTTTTGTTAATCTGACAAAAATAAAGTATACTTTTGATTCTTTCACACCAGGAGGCTATTGTGTTGGCTGTTGTCAATTTTTTATGTGACAACGTAAGGGAAAAGAGGTCAGTTCCCCAAGTAGTCAGGCAGTGCATGTTTTAACAGTTTTTGCAGCACACTGGTTGAAAAATACTGCTCTAACTTATTCCCAGCTCTAACCCTGAGGTAGGCAGCCCATATCATCTGTGCACTGGACTCTCAAGGCTGGTGATATCCATAAAAGGCTCACACACAAAATATTTTTTCTGCCCCCCCCATTTGTTCATGGCTAGTATTTGAGGACATATACTTGTTTTGCCTGTAGTACACATTTTTATTTATTTTATTTTATTCTAAGCCCTAAAATCCCTACAAAAGGATGTGTACCCCATGCACTCTTCTCCCAGGGCTGCAGCCTTGGTAGGAACAATTGGATATATTTTCTTTTCCCAACACCACCCACACACACAGGTTAGGAGCAGAGGTTATATTTAATTTGGAAGCAGACTCACCTCCTAGGCCAAATGCAGGAGAAAAAAACAGAAGCAGAGAGACTCTATGTTCCCTCTCTTCAGCCAAATTCCTTGCAACCTTTTTGCTATTCCTGGAGTCAGGAAGAGAGAAGAGTACTTTGCAGAACAAAGGAAAGTACTGGAAATAGGAATGGGATCTCAGATTCCAGATTTGTTATCTGTCAGTTTTGAGTGAGGTCACTTTTTATATATAATCTCAGTATCAAAAAATCAGATCTTCACTACATAATGCCAACCAGAGGCTTCTCTCTATAAAATATTAACTGTTGTAGTATGTTAACCTGATGGGTTGTTGGTCAGATAAAATATATTATGCTCACTTTGTTAAAGATGGCGCTGCCCACATGGAAGCCCATCGCCCAGGTGATATTAATGTGTGTTGGGGGTGAGCTGTGGGCAGGCAGGATCTTTGTAGCCTGGGGCTTGGTTTTAGGACTAAGCCTTTCCTACTCTTTTTAATGTGGGGTGGTACAATCTCATCATGCCTCAGATAAGTGACTTTGTATTAGAGACTTTCCTATTTGTATATTGGATCAAAGGTTTGGATTTCTACACTATAAAATGGGAGCAGACCAGGAGCTTGCTCTCTCTCTTCCTGAGATTAGCATTAGAGGAGAGCAGAGAAGGGCCACGTAGAGGAGGCCAGGAGAAGCAGCCAAGATGGTGGAGTGCTGAGTGAGAAGCCAGTTTGTGCAGAGTTTGTACAGGGAGAAGGAAGGAGATGGGGAACAGAGGTGAATAAGTCTGGTGAGCTAGGAACCTTTGATTCTAGGAAACTCAGATAAGTCTGTAGCTTTGTGAGCCCTGAATAAGTGGGTTTTGGAGCCCAGTGTGTGTTTTTACTTGCCTGCTGGGTGCAAGCTAGGATTAAAGTCGATGGCCCACCAGTTTTTGGCTCTGTTATTTCTTTACCGACTGTCCGAATCCAATGCAAACCTGCATGGGCCAGTTGGCTGTGATGGTGACCGTGGATACTGGCTTTACATGGGTATTTAAATCTTGGTTGTACTTTGGAGGGTAATCTTCAAGCAAAGGGTATAGACCAGAAGATATACTTTTCTTCCCCCCCTTTTTTTTAATGAGAAGAGGGGAGGCAGAAACAGACTCCTGAATGCACCCCATCTACATCCTCCCAGCAAGCCCACTGGGGGATAATGCTCTGCCCATCTGGGACCTTTGCTCCCTTGCAACCGGAGCCATTTTGTTTTAGCACCTGAGGTGGAGTCCATGGAGCCATCCTCAGTGCCTGGATCCAACTCACTCCAATCGAGCCGTGGCTGTAGGAGGAGAAGAGAAAGATAGAGAGAGAGAAGCAAGAGGAGGTGGGGCAGAGAAGCAGATGGGTGCTTCTCCTGTGTGACCTGACCTGGAATCAAACCCAGGACATTCACACACCAGGCCATGCTCCTCCACTGAGCCAATTGTACAGGGCTGACATACTCCTTATTTTAATAGGCAGGTCAAAAGACTACTTTGAGAATGTCTTGTTTTAGCAACTAGGCATGAGTAGTAATCTACAGATCTATCTGCAAATATCTTGATTCTATAAGGTTGAGAATAACAAGTGCTGATTATTCTAAAAGGAGGAAAAGAGAAGCAACTGCTTGGGTATGCCAGTAATTCAGTGTTTTAGTTGCCTGGCAATCTAGCTATGGCAATCTGCCTTCAGGTCACACCAGCTAGTTAATTGAGGAGCTTCAGAAACAGAAGGACCTCAGGACTGAAAAATGACAATGTAATGACACCTGTTCCAGGTTTTTATAAATAGCCAAAGAGAATCCTGGTATTTTGTTAGAGTATCAATACAATCAGAAGTTTTAGGATCAACCTAAATTCAAAAGCCAAGCATTTGGGACTACTCAGAAAGAATTACCCTTTCAGAGGTGAAAAGCCAAGTCTGTGAAAATGGAACTGGGCATTTATAGCTTCTCAATGGCTCTGACACAAGTACATGGTGTTATGTTAGAGGCTTTAGACCCAACAAGTAGATCATAGATAACCTGGCAGGACTTGGGTAGGACTCGAGAGGGAGCCATAGGTGTGGCTAAGAAGCTTGCTGTGAAAGAGAAGCACAGTGTGTTCTGGCATAACAGGAGTATGATTTATTGGTCCTTCTCTAAGGAATATCTGAATGTAGCCTCTTAAAAACCCATAAATTCATATTTGAAATAACAACAAATAGTGAAGCTATGAAAAGGCAAAAAAGAAAACAGTAAATTCTAAAAATTAAATATCCCACAATGAGATAGTGTTTTTGGCATGGTTTTATACCTATCAATTTAGCAAACATTTAAAAAGAAAATATTAAATACTAAATAAAAATATGGTGGATGAGATATTTACATGCTGGTGGTGGAAATAAAAACCAGTTCTACCT
Organism: Saccopteryx bilineata; assembly: GCF_036850765.1. Classification (NCBI taxonomy): domain Eukaryota; kingdom Metazoa; phylum Chordata; class Mammalia; order Chiroptera; family Emballonuridae; genus Saccopteryx; species Saccopteryx bilineata. The sequence continues at coordinate 144,871,774 of NC_089491.1, read as the reverse complement.
TGGAATAGAGTAATTTGGTTGCACAGTTTATAGGCTTGAACATGTTTATACCAAACAACTTAATTAACAAATGTCTATTCTATGAAAATAATCTAAAGTACAGAAGAACATTTATATATGAAGATGTTAGTTGCAGAAGATTTGTAATAGTCAATTTGAGTCTCCCACATGTAGAACTTTAAATATGAAGACATTTTTCTTCTTTATTGGAAAACACATTCCAGGTTCTCTTAATTGCTCCTCACAGCATGGTTTCCAGCCTTCTCTATGCTCTAGCCAACACCTCCCTTACACAAACACATACACACACACAAACATCACCAACAATTTTTAAATTTTTCTTCTGAAAGTAGCAGCATAGAATCAAACACAACATTCTAAATGTGACCTGAGCATCTTGTAGAACCCTGGGAATGATATCAAATATTGGCTGCCCATCCATTAAAAGGTCTGAGAGAAATAATATTTATAGTAGATTCTTTGAAAGACATACAATCTATTCTTTCATCTCATTTCTTTTACTCATTGGACTGGTAAAAGTAGATATCTTTAAAAAATACTTATTGAATACCTTTAATAATTACCTTCATAAAACCAAGTTTAATTTGTACCTTTCTTTTTAGTAAATACCACCAAGAATTAAAACCACATGATTTTATTTTGTTGCAAATTTTTTTTTAATGAATTGAGAGGTGGACTTTCACATGTTCCAAAACCTGGATCCACCCGGCAAGCCCCCTATGGGGCAATACTCTGCCCATCTGGGGCCACTGCTCTGTTGCTCAAGAACTGAGCTATTTTAGCACCTGAGGTGATGTCATGGAGCCATCCTCAGTGCCCACGGCCAGTTTGCTAGAACCATTTGAGCCATGGCCGTGGGAGGGGAAGAGAGAGAGAGAGAAGGGTGAGGGCGACGGATAGAGAAGCATATGGTTGCTTCTTCTGTGTGCCCTGACCAGGAATTGATCCCAAGACTTGCACATACCATGCTGACACTTTACTGTTGAGCCAACTGGCTAGGGCCACAAAAATATATTTTGCTTTCTTTTAAGATGCAATCACAAGAGAATTTTATTTATATAACTCAAAAAAGAACATATAAGATACTCTACAAAATAATAATTTTCCAGAGCCTATTGGAGAGCTGAGTTTTTTAAGAAATCTAATGAACTAAAGCTGTCATTGGTAGAGCAATGGGAAGAAGAGGAAATAGTCATAGATGTTTATAAGAAAAAGAAGTTTAACTTTTCACAGATTTTAAAAAACAGCCATGGTGGTATGGATGATTTGAATTCCTGGGATTCCTAAGACAAGGAAATCTGTACTCATTGGCTGATTCTTTTTGTAGGCCTTCACTAAATGTACTCAAGATAATGTGGGGTCAAGATAGAAAAGCCAGAGAGACCCCCTCTGAGGCTCAGACACCTCAGAAACACTGAGACCTCACACGCACTCTGGGCCTTAAACTGAATATAAGTAGATGACCATCTGCGGCTGGGTGAGTGGCGGTAGAGCAAAGAGACATCTGCCTCCTTTGTGAGGGGTAAGTGCTTTGGGTCTGCTGAAGTCTGAGAAGAAGGTGGGAGAACTAAGAATTCTTCTCTTCCCCCATGTACTTTAAACTGATTATCAAACAATAGCTGTCTAGATAGCAGCAGGGGAACTGATTGGACCATCCCTGAGATTCAAGTTAGAAAAGCCAGCTAAAGTCTGACAGTAAGGCTAAAAACCTCCAGATACTTGGGAGGGAAGATTCTGATCCTACACTCAAATTGCTTAAAGTCTGTATTATCTGAATTCAACAGCAAAGCTCAGATCATCTTATATGAGATTGGCTCAGGCTCTGAAAGAATAACATATATTTTCCTGGGCATAAACAATATATACTTTGGTCTCTACTGTTATTTTACATACAATGTTGGGAAGTCAATAAAAATTATTAGGTACATGAGAAAAATAAAGAAATATGACTCACTATCAAGAAGGAAAATAAATAAATAGGTGCAGACTTAAAGATGGTCCAGATATTAAATGGTCAAGCAGGGACTTGAGTACAGTTGTTATAAATATGTAAAAGTATAAAGGTGGAAAGGTATATAATATATATAAAGAAATAGAAAAATTCTATTGAACACTATGTGAATAATATATAGAGATATATCTATCCATTCATCTATCTATCTATCCATCTATCTATCAATATAATGGTCTAAATTATCTTAGTGGGATTTTTAGCTGATTGAACATAGCAGATAAAAGAATGTATGAAAATGAAGACAAGTAATTAGACATTACCCAAATAGAAACACAAGCACACCTCCCACACACAAATATATATACACACATACACACACACACAATCTGTAGAACAGATCAAAAATCTAAAATGCATGTCAATATAGATCAAGGCAAGAGACAGAAACAGTGAAAGAGGCAAACAGAGGAAATATCTAGAAAGTGAATAACTGAGAATTTCCAAAGTTGAAGGAAGATATCAACTCAAAGAATCAAGATGCCAGTAAACCCCTATCAGGATAAATACATTCCCATCTATCTAAAAAGTAAATATAAAGAGAAATATTGAAAGTAGCTAAAGAAAATGAACACACTAAATGCAGGAACATAAGGTAAGAATAGTTGCCTTCTCATCAGAAATAATGCAGGCAAAATGATAAAGGCACAATATTCTTTAAGTGCTCGCAATAAAAAGCAACTTCAAGTTTATATCCAAATAATATAATTTCATATAAAATGAAAGGCATTGTTAAATGTACAAAAGCTGAAAGTCTTTGACTCCAGCAACTTGAACAATCAGAAATGTTAAAAGAGTTGCTTCCTTAAGAAAATCATATCATATAGATAACTAGTTCTACAGAAAGGAATGGAGAACCCAAGAATAGTACATACATCAGTAAATATAAAGTAAATTTAAATATAAAGTTTACTTTCAGTAAACTGAGAATAAAAAAGAACTTCTTCAACCTGATAAAGGTCATCTAAGATAATATGTTTGAAGTGTTGAAAGAAAAAATATTGTCAATCAAGACTATTATATCCAATAAAACTCTCCTTTAAAACAGAACGTCAAATAAAGACATATCTAGATAACTAAAAACTAAGAAAACTGGTTGCTAGCAGACCTTCCTTAGGGAAAAAAGTAAAGGAAGTTCTTCAGGCTGAAACTAGTTGACCCAGAGAGTAATTTGTAAAACTATTCCAAGAATAAGAAGCACTGGTAAAGATATTATGTAATTATAAAGGATAGCATAAATATTTCTTCTTCCTTAATGACTTACCTGATTTTAAAGCCATTGTAGAAAACCATATCTACCCATGTATCTATCCATCCATATATACATATGTATAAATACATGCATACATACATGTATATATAAACACACATATGTGTATTATATATAATTAATTGGGTTAAAATAAATTAAAATGTGTTGTTGAGCCTACAGCATATAGAAATGTAATATATTTGACAACAAAGGAGCAGGTGAAAGCAAAGCTGTATTAGAATAAAAAAATAACATGAGATGGTAATTCAAATCCATAAGAACAAATGAACAGGATCAGAATGGTAAATAAATTGTTAATATAACAAACTATAATTATATACTTGTTTTTATTTCTCTTCTTAGCTGCTTTGAAAGACATCAAAGTTACTAAATGCAATAATTTTAGCAGATTATTGAGTTTGTTACATATATCTGCAATATGTATAACAATAATATATAACACATAGAAGGGTAAAATGGAATAACACTGACTAAGAGTAATATTTCTATATCTCACTGAATGTAAGATGGTAAAAATACAAAATCTATTCTGATTGCTTCAGTTGTATCTGATAAGCCCTAAGTATATCTATACCTACATATCTCTATATCTATCTATCTATCTATCTATCTATCTATCTATCTATCTATCATCTATCTATCTATCTATCTATCTATCTATCTATCTACCATCTATCCATCATCTATCTATCATCTATCTATCTATCTATCATCTATCTATCTATCATCTATCTATCTATCTATCATCTATCTATCATCTATCTATCTATCTATCATCTATCTATCATCTATCTATCTATCTATCTATCTATCTATCTATCTATCTATCTATCTATCTATCTACCTACCTATCTCTCTATCTTTCATGAATGTTATTAAAATTAAAACATTATACTATAAAATACTCACTTAATGCAAAAGAAAGCAGTAAAGAAGGACTAAAGGAACAAAACCAAGTGAAACATTTAGAAACCAGATATAAATCAAATGTTAATGTTGATGAATTAAAGAATCCAATTAGAAGGCAGAAATTTTCCGGCTGGGTAAAAAACAAGATCCAATTATATGCTGTCAACAGAAAACATGCTTTAGATTCAAAGATAAAATACATTGACAATTAGATAAGTTATAACATGAAAACAGGGACTATGAGAAGGTTGGGGTTGGCTATACTTATATCAAAAGTACCCTATTTAAATGTTACTCCTGTCTACTGGCATATGTGCAGTTTGTCATTGAAAAAATGTCATTATGGGACACATGACTGTATATTTATAAATAATACTTATGCTCACATCGTAATGTAATAGAAATGTTTCACCTGTTTCTAATTCATTTGAACTTTCTACGCTTATGTGGAGGATCATTTAACACTCAAATATATCCTAAACCCTTATAACAGGTTTCAAGTTTATATTCTGTTCATTTCTCATGATAGGAAGAAGTTATCAAAGAAAAGTACGTGTAAATAAAAACCTTCATTGCGTTAAAAAAGCTAAAAGGAGAGCAGGTTTTGGATATATTGGGATTAATTCTTTGTTCAATTTTTAAAAGGGAGAAACAGGCCCTGGCCAGTTGGCTCAGTGGGAGAGCATTGGCCAGGTGTATGGATATCCCAGGTTCGATTCCTGGTCAGGGCACACAGGAGAGGCAACCATCTGCTACTCTTCCTCTCCCCCTTTCCTTTCTCTCTCTCTCTCTCTTCCCCTATTGCAGCCATCACTGGATTGGTTCAGGCCCTGGGAGCTGAAGATGGCTCCATGGAGCCTCCAACATAGGCACTAAAATTAGCTTAGTTGAGAGTGGCCCCAGATGGACAGAGCATTGGCCCCGCCCCAGACAGGGGTCACTGGGTGCATCCCGGCCAGAATGCATGCAGGAATCTCTCTATATATTCCTTTCTTCTCACTTGGAAAAGAAGAAAGAAGAAAAAGGGAGGAGCATTTTATTCAACACTTTTGTTTTTTTTCCTTCCCTCTGATGAAACTGAACCCTTATTACTATGGTTCTTCTTTATGTATTTAAAAAAATTTCTAAAAACTCCAAGCTTGTTTTAAAATATTGTCAAAGATGACAGATATAAAAATGTTATTTTATCAAAAGGATCCTCTATCTTCTTTGATGTTACAGGAGAAAATAAAATGGAAGTGTATATTGTAGGCTGGTCATGAGAAATAGCAATGATAGTAGTTATAGACAAAGAAAAATATCTATTTACTCTAGCTTAGATTTTTCTGATCAACTTTAGGAACTCTTAATATAATAAAAGAAAACAGTAGAGATCCAAAACTTCTTTAGAAATATGTCTTGAGGAAATTCAAGCCAGAGAAGATCATCCTCCGAATGAACAGTGTTATGGCTGTAAGATTTGGATGCTTAAATTCATACTTATGAGTAATGTGGCTTTTAAAAAGTTCAGAACTATAGTATCTACATAACTGAAAAAAAAAAAGACTTATAAATAATAAGTTACAGATTCCATTTGGAAAAAAAGAGAGAGACTTCCCAATGACATTAAAACGAGGAGGCCTCTCTTTGCTTTTCTGTGACAGATTTAGACATGAACTTCTTCTCCCCCAATCACTTTAAAATGTTAAAGTTCCTTATAGTTTCCTTTTTTTTCTTACTATCAAAGCACTGGGATACTTTTTAAAAGTATCAAAATTCAAAGGAATTTCTGGGTAAATAATACTATTTTTTAAATGTCATTAAAATATGCACAGATTAACTAGACAAATAAAACTCACCGGTTTTTGCATCTTTCCAGTCATCTGAAAGAATAGTCTTGGTCTGGATAGTATATTTAGAAATAGGACTGTGATTGTCTGAACCACGGCTCCAAGTAAGAGCCACAGAAGTGGCTCTAATGTCTTCTATTCGCAGACCACCTGGAGGGCCTGGAGGGCCTAGAATGAAAATTGGGTAATAAATCAATGAATTCCAACTAGTGAATAATAACACATTTGAACACAAGCATGTCCTCCTTGAAATTAATCTAAAGAACAATTAAATTATATAATCAGGGTTGCCACACTCTTTTTAAATATAAGCTATTGAAATGATGATGATATTTATGGTTTTCACTAAATGATTTCATTTGAGTCTTTTAAAGAAAAAACATAAATGTTGTCACTTAAAAATGGCATTATGATTCAGGATACATATGCTACTGTTTGACTCATAAAATGCTGTTGGCATCAATGGGACCTAAAGCAGACCGTAGCATAGTGAGAATGAATGAACACTTGCTCCATGCATGAATCAGAGACAATAGCACAATTCAGTCCAGAAATGAGAATAGTTAGTCAAATATTTCATTCTGCTTCCCCTAAATGGAACAAGTAATTTATTACCCTAAATATTATAAGTAGTTTATTTTACTTGGAGTAGAAATTTCAGGGAATGATGTTATGTATAATTTTGGGTAATACATGTCATGTTAGCTTTCGTATGAAGATTGAAAAATATTAAAAATATTTCCACTTTTCTGATATGTAGAAAACAATGATAAACTCAGACCTATTCCAGGATTACTCTGAAAAACTTCAAATTATATAACAAAGAAACTTAGGACAAAAGAATTATTACTGAAGAACATAAAACAACATTAAAAGTACATTTTTATAGATGATTCATAACAGTACAAATATTATTAATTTATCCTCTAAACTGATAGCACTGTGCTAGGTGGTAAAAATGAACAGATAAGTGAGATGCTTGGGTTTTGAGTAGCTCTCTGTCTTGGAAAGGGTGAAATGAACCGACAAACAATTATAATAGGGAGTAGTAAATGCCAAGATAATGGTATACAGAATCCTTATACTTTGCCTCAGAGTTTGATTATAAAAATGAGAAAAGGCCCTGGCCAGCTGGCTTAGTGTTAGAGCATCGGCCCAGTGTGTGGAAGTCCCGGGTTCAATTCCCTGCCAGGGCACACAGGAAAAGCACCCATCTGCTTCTCCACCCTTTCCCCTCTCCTTTCTCCTTATCTCTTCCCCTCCCGCAGCCAAGGCTCCATTGGAGAAAAGATGGCCCGGGTGCTGAGGATGGCTCCATGGCCTCTGCCTCAGGTGCTAGAATGGCTCCAAATGCAGCAGAGTAGTGCCCCAGAGGGGCCGAGCATTGCCCCCTGGTGCACATGCTGGGTGTATCCTGGTCGGGTGCATGCAAGAGTCTGTCTGCCTCCCTCCTCATCCCCCCCCCTCGGCCCACTTCTCACTTCTGAAAAATACAAGAAAAAAAAAAAGAGAGAGAGAGAAAAATGTCCTTTAAGTAGTACAGCTGCATCTGTCACTTACAATGCCAAAGAAGTCTCTGTTACTAGAGAGCCCCTCTCCTTGAATGGACACATCAGAAAGTGGCATCACTTGTGTTCTTTGCACCAGAAAGGAGGCAATCCCCAGCAGAATATGACATACTAAATACAATAATCGACACCTTTGGTAAAGTGGCACTGGTATTTTGTCATTTTGAATGGAGTGCTAAATAAGACATGTTTTTATCTTCCAGCTAAAAATAAATACATTCCTATTTCTATATCACATTAGATGCTTAGCTTATGTGGCTGGCTTTCTTTTCTTCCTACAGGTTTTCATCTTTGTAAAGGTATATATACAATACCTTAACCCTCACCAATTTCTGTGTGGTTGGTCTCAAGGGGGCAGATGTGTGTGTAGATCAACACAAATGCATTATCAAAATGCATAATATTGAAATAACACAAGACACACCCTACTGATAGTAGTAAATTTTATTACTTAGAAACAAATATAATAAAGGTAAAGTTTTATAAATGTATAATTTATAATAGTGGATTTATATTTCTTGATATTAACTGAAAGTAACAATACACCATCCAAAATAAATGAAAAAAGACAAAATAATATAGAACACATTTGGTATTTAGAAAGAACATAATGCATTTCTTTTACGCGCAGAAACCACATTGAAATACAGTGCATATTTGTAATCAGAACCAAGAAATTCATTATTTTACATAAAGCATTATTCAAAGTCAATTACTGAGTTGAATATTTTAAAGTATTAAAATTAAAAATTATAGATTAAAGATAAAGAAATAATTTTAAAAAAGAAGAGAAAGTCATGTACTCAGACACATTTTCATAACATAAGGATATGGCATTCAGAAAACGTTAAAGGGAATTTAAGACAATACAGCCATAGTTTAGTGGACAACATTAAATTGTAAGTCATTTCCCTGCTGATATTCTCTACAGTTCTTAGAGTGGCTAATGAATAATATTTTTAAAGGTTAGATTAAATTCACATATTATTCATGGATTTGTTGGACACTATGTGTATAATAACTTTATCCAGTCATCCATTCATTAAAGAGCAACACTGTTGGGCAAAATACTGTAATTATATTTATCATTTTTTTCTTAGAGGTATGCCTGACATATAGTGGTTCCTTAATAAATATATATTTTGTGACTACATCAATGAGTTTATCATTGTTGATCTTCAGATAGTTTTATAAGCATAACAGTCATCCATAATACAATCACCATTCACCCATTTGCCTTGAAATATGTTATCATCATAAAGAGGTGAAAATGAGAGAAGAAATTGGAAAGGGTTGGCTCATACTCTCAAAGCCTTGGTGTGGCACTAGTATTTGTTTTACCTGATAAGAAGAAAACTTTTACATCTAGAAACTGACGATAACTTTGTCCCAGGAAATGTCTGAGTTAAAATATATTGTTAAAGAGCAGGGATTTTAGAGTTAAAATTGGCTTGAGTTTAAAAACCTATGATCTGAATTATCTTGGGGAATTTTTTAAATTCGCTGTTTCCATTTTCTCAACTGCAAAATAAGAGTAATAAAAATTAACCATCTAGAGTTATTGTTGAGACTGAAATAATGTCTTTAAAGAGTGTAGTGCTAGGCTTGGCCCACAGAAAGCTCTCAGTAAACTCTAGCTATTAACAATATTATCATTATTCTTATAAAGCTTTCTGGGCATCTGAGCTACTTGGCAGGAATAATTATTAGTATTTGTTAATAATTGGCAGGGATCTATCTGTCTGCTGGAATGTTTGTTTACCAATATTTTCACTGAAAAGTGAAGTATTTTCTGGTGAGTTTGACGGAGGCAAGGAAATGCTGGGACTGTGGGGGCCCTCTGGTGCGGACCAAGGAATCTAAGCAACAAAATGAGAGGAGTGGTTCCACAGAGACGAACTTAGATGCTCTGTGAGTTCCATCCAGGGCCAGCCCTGCACTGTCTCCCAGAAGGATGTTCAAATCAGTGTAGTCAATACTACCTGTTCAATTTTTTTGTTCAGAATGGAGAGAAAAGTGTCGTGGTAAAAAAAAATAATAATAATAATAATGATTCAACTACTTGCTCCTCAGCACAAAAGGATGTATTTGAGAATTGGCCATTTTTTCCAATTCTTTATCATTAAAAAAAGGAACATATAATGCTGACTCCAATAATTAGTTTCTCTTTCTCTCTGATCTCCTTCTACTTTTCTTCTTTCTTTTTTTTTAGGTCTCATCACTGTGCAAACACTCTCAAGAAATCTTTAAGGAGAGAACTAAAGCTAGGGACATGTAAGTAAATGGACTGTTACATGCAGCTGGTTTTATTATCACCAGTGGTGGGATTCAGCCGGTCAGCACCAGGTCAGGAGAACCGATGCCTAATTTTTGTTGAGCTCAGCAAACTGGTTGTTAAAATGGCACCTGTTACCAGGGTTCTCTCTAAGGTGGGTGTCTGGGCAGCTGCCCAATGTAGTAATCACAAATTTACATCCCTTACCCTTTTTTAACCTTCATCTGCACAGCAGCATATTGTGTACCTCTTTTATTGTTCTTATTTAAGTATTAAATGCATGAAATAATAAACTACCTTTCTGTATATCGCTTTTTTATACTTAAAACGGTCATTAGGGTACAGAACAGGTTGTTAAATTATCTAAATCCCACTACTGATTATTAGTGTATTCATATCTCTTTCCAGTTTCCTAAGGGGTCCTCAGGCAGAGAGCTAATGATTCCTAAGAACACAGTTTATGCCAAATTTAAATTATTGTAAAACAGAAAAACTGATCAAATGGAAAAAAATCTTTGGAGTTTGACCTGCATTTTAAATGCCTAAATACATTAGGTGACAAATTCTTTTCATCTTCCATTTTGTTCTTTCATTTCTTTTGTCATTAAAAATTCCTTTTGGGAAAGAAAAGGAATTTGAATATATGTCTGACTAGACCTGGTGAAGGCTTTTCATCAGTTCTTCTCACTGCCATAAAATACTTAGGGAGTAGAAAAGAGAAGAAAATGAGGAGAAAAAGAGAAGAAGAGATATGGGGGATGAGATAAAAAGTCTTTCAAAGCATGTTTTTTGTTTTTACTTTTTATGAATACAATTCTATCTATACCACTTGCTTGTCACAACCTCCAATCCCCCTACAACCCCAGGAGTGTCTGAAATGCATTTATTAAGCTCTAACATCTATCCATAAAGAACACAGTGCTGCTCTTATCCTTTCCTGATTCTTCCACATGCTGACAGCTGTCATTAAGAGTGAACATCACTCCCCAGGTTAAACTTATCCAGCTGACCAAATTCTTCTTTTATAACAGTAATAGTACAAACTTCAATGCTGACTCTTTTCATCTCTTTTCTTATGCAAAATTGTAGTGTTCAGCTGCTACCTTTCTTGAAGCTAACCTTCCTGTCTGTTGGGCAAATGAGTTTGTAAGATATGATTTTTTAGTTTGCTCACTTTTATTGTTAAAAATGGTGCTGCCCATGTGAATGGCACTGCCCAGGTGAAACTAATTACCTTCCTGCTTAGGAAGGGCCATTGTTATGCTCATGTGTGCTAGAGGAGGGGTCTTTGAGGGGCCAGGTAGTTTTAAAGAAGGAGGAAGGAGAAAAGAAGAAGAAGCCAAGATGGAAGGGAAGAAGAGAGAAGCCAGTTTTGCAGAGTAAGAAGCCATGTTGGCAGATGGGGAACCAGAGGTGACTGAGACTGGTAGGGGCCTTTGATTCTAGGAAAACCCAGATGTGTCAGTAGCGTTGTGAGCTCTGAGTGAAAGGGAAGTGTTTTCCCTCTGTGTGTGTTTTACTTGCCAGTGGGAGTGAGGCTAGAATAAAAGAATGGCCCACAGTTTTTTGGCTCCACTGTTTCTTTACTGTCTGCCCGAATCTAATGGGAACATGCATGTGAATGGCCACAATGGCGGCGGCCCCTGGCCATACACTGTCCTTAGGTAGAGGCTGCCACCATGTAGTGTTCTTCCTTTTCTATTTGCAGTGCTTCCACTCTTACAATGTTGTTTTTCACCCACTATATCCTCCACCTCTGGCTTTGAGTAATCCTCTCAGAGATTACTGATTCAGAATGCTCCAAAAAATCTCAACTAAGAGAGATACTTAATGGTCTATCAAGGTCCTTGTTAGTGTTATGTTTCTACTCTATGGTTTTTCAAAGCAAGGCAAAAGTAGTCTACAATTACTGAAATTTTTTTAGGTCATTTTTTTTTATCTATTAAAGGATTGTGAAAAAAGTCAGAATGGTTCTCTATTATCTGAGGTTCAGTGCAAAGTCTCACTTGTCATATCTACGTTCTCTTTCCCCAAAATTTCCTAGGTTCTCAGTGTTTTTACTATTAAATCATTAATTAAAGGCAAATAATAGAAATATTTCTGTATGCAACATAGATCACATACATTTTAGAGTTCATTAAAGCCAATAACTGTGCATGTTACATAGAACGCTGAAGTCGAAAAGGGTTGTTCCCAGCATCACACAGCCAGTCTGTGACAGCATGCAGAGTCAGAAGAGACTGGGTTTCCTGCTATAACTCACCCAAAGTGAGGGGAAGCCCATGTGAAATTCAGATTGTGCAGCCCAAATGCATCTGTCTGCCGAAGATGTCCAAAGAATCACCTGCATACTGATATGTTTATACTGCTGCTCCCTTGGATTGGTCTGCATTTTTAAAACTAATGTGAATTTATAACAAAATTTACATGATGTAAAATATTAGTAAATCAAAACAAAAATGTTATACTGCACATTTTAATAAAAACAGTATATTTTATCTTTATTATGTTGGAGTAATTGCTAAATATTTTATCATTCTTACCAGTAATCTCATGATGCAGGGACTATTATTTTTCCTATTTTACAGATGAAGAAACAGAGACAAGAATAGATTAACTAAAAGGACCATAGTCACTCAGCAAGTAAATGGAAAGGCTAGGATTTGAGCCCAGTTTTCCATGAGACCAACTTTTCAATAACTATACCAAAAATAATGATTTAAAAACAGATAAGTAAAGGTAACATTACCCATCAATAAATCATCCCCAGTCTCTCCTGATTACAGTAAGGTATCTGTTAATCTTTCCTAAACTTGACCAGTGTTTTTAGTAATAAATATCTATGTACTAACACAATACAGATGTGATTTTTACTCAGTCCTCACTCATATGTAATTAGAAGGAAAAGTAAGCCGAAATGTAATTACTTATTTATTTGCCATTTCCTCTCTAGGAATATTCAATGAAGAAGAGTTTACACATTTGAGGAAGGCAACCAGAAAAGTGTTTTTCAAAATTATTATTCACACTATATAAACTAGCTAATCATATTATTTCAATCAATAATTTAGACTCATTTTCTGATCAATCAACCGAGATAGAAGGTTTGAAAATAGGACACCCCCCCAGAATAAAACAAGATGCATAGTGGCTGTGACTATCCCTCAGTCATCACTTGAGTTGGTACTGACACTTAGGCAGTAGACCCAACGTGCTTTCTCCCTCTTACGCACTGACTGGGTTTCTAAACAGCCAGAGTTAGAAATGAACACAAAAGTACAGTCTTATTGGGACTTCAGCCCACATAGCATACACTTTTAAAATAAAACTTGATGGCCTGACCAGGTGGTGGCACAGTGGAGAGAGCGTCGGACTGGGATGCCGAGGACCCAGGTTCGAGACCCCGAGGTTGCCAGCTTGAACAAGGGCTCATCTGGTTTGAGCAAAAAGCTCACCAGCTTGAACCCAAGGTCCCTGGCTCAAGCGAGGGGTCACTCGGTCTGCTGAAGGCCCGTGGTCAAGGCACATATGAGAAAGCAATCAATGAACAACTAATGTGTCGCAATGCGCAACGAAAAACTAATGATTGATGCTTCTCATCTCTCCGTTCCTGGCTGTCTGTCCCTATCTATCCCTCTCTCTGACTCTCTCTCTGTCTCTGTAAAAAAATAAATAAAAAATAAAATAAAATAAAACTTGATGTTAACCCTAAAGGACTTCTTGGTGTTGCCATTCTTTTTTTCACTTGCAATTTCCAAGGATTAAATTAAAAGCAAAAGCACCACATACAAATATACCCTCAGTATGCTGTCCATTGTCACTTTTCAGTCCCAGGAATTGTTCCAAAAACCCTACTGAGCCATGGACTTGTTTTTCATTTTTACTAAATTAGCAAAATTTATAGAAAAGTTTGAATATCAAGGAAACAAAAAAGTTTTCATAACAAATTATCCTCCCTTTTAAAATAAAATAATCTTCTAATACCAATATAAAAAAACATTAGTTATATTAGGAAAGGTGGCTTCTTTTTTTCTAAAATATATCAATTAAAGTCCCTTTAGTACTACAGGTCCATTCCTGCTTGAAAAATTATTAAGATAATGGTTGAATTATAAGGTTACAAAACACAAATCAATGTGTGGTCTTGTCTATGTTTAAAGCTGTGCTAAGATAAAGCCAAATATTAAATATCTCTAGCACTGAATAAGAATATGGTAGTTCTTAAATTTCTAACATTGATTAAAATGAAGTTTGATCCTAAGTGGGAATGAGAATGAGGCTGAGGGAGGGAAATGAATCTGTAGAATTCTAGTTGAGATCAACGCAGTTTATCTAAACAAGAAGATTCTCTTTCTTTGCACCAGTCACATTTGTCATGTGATTTCATTTCTAATTTTTATTCTTTCTTTCCAAAACTGTATCTCTATCTGGTTTTGGTGGTATACTTTCAATTATGAACTCTGTAAGAACATGCCCACAATGATGATGCATGTACTACGTTTCCGTGGTGATGTTTATAGACACAAATGATCCTCAAATTAATTTTAAACAACTTATTAAAATGGCAGTTGAGCTAGATCTGTACTCCAAATTTTAAGATAACTCTTTCTGTGATAATAATTGAGACTATGAGATGACAAAGTAAAGAAAAACCTTTTTTTAAGTGAGAGGAGGAAAGATAGTGAGACCGACTCCCAACCAGGATCCACCTGCCAACCCCCATCTGGGGCCAATGCTCAAATAAATAGAGCTATTTTTAGTGCCTGAAGCTGATGTACTGGGACCCACCGAGCCATGCTCAGTGCCTGGGGCTAATGCTCAGACCAGATGAGCCACTGGCTGTGGGAGGGGAAGAGGGAGAGAAGCAGGAGAGGTGGGGAGGGAAGCAGATGGTCACTTCTCCTGTGTGCCCTGATCAGGAATTGAATCAGGGATGTTCATATGCTGGGCCAATGTTCTATCCACTGAGCAAACTAGCTAGGACCAAGAAAAACTTTTAAAAAATGGAAATAAGTAACATCTTGGGATATTTATTTATTACTTGTAGATAACTAATAAATTATTTTAAAAATAAAACTATTCATATCATATGGATATATATATATATGTCATACTCATATTCTTCAATGCTTTCCTGAGAGTTCTTCCAACCACAGGTGAGGATGGTAGAGTTAATAAATTAGAAGTCCATATAATATCTCACACCTAAACTTAAACCTATTTAAGAAGAACAAAATTATTTCTTGTGAAGAAACAAAAATTTTAAGCATGTCTCTTTGACCAAAGGGAGAAAATGAAAGTATTTTTAAACAATAAAATTCAAGCAGTTCTAGAAAGAATTGTATGTACTTCAATTTTAATCCTTCACTTCTGCCCTAATCTTTCTGATAAGAGTCTTAGCCTTCCTCAAAAAGAAAAGCTCTAAGAAGGCTGATGGTAGTTGTTAATAAAATTAAATTTATATTCAGGTTGTTAATGGCTTAGTCATCTTCACTTAAATCTTGCTATTGAGATAATTTTCTCAGCATGCTGTCCATTGTCACTTTCCAGTCCCAGGAATTGTTCCAAAAACCCTACTGAGCCATGGGCAGTCTTCAGTTATTTACTGTGATATTTCACCCTTTCTTGTCAAGGAATGTGTGTGGCAGGCACCATGACACCATGGTGGCTAGAGTAATACCCCTTAGCTTATGTCTTACTTAGGATGAGTCATTAGCCAATTTTACAACATTGTTCATTACAAGCTTAGGTACATCAAACAGTCCATTCAGTATCACCCTGTATTATTATTTACCAGTTTCTTCATATTGTTTTTTCAAATAATGAGCTAATTTCTGAGATATGTAATTTCAAAGAAAAATAGGACATCAAAATACAAAAATTTTACTTGGCCATTTTATGATGCACTAGGTTAGTTCACTAGGCATATTTCAGAGATTAGTGAAGCTGCATAATTATATTTTCAAATATCTTTTTGCTCAAAGTATGTTTAGAAGTTTCAAAAGGGAAAAAATCCTCTAAGAACTAGAATGAGGGGTAAGGGAACTGCAGAAGCTACAAGATTGAGTTATTAGTAAAACCTAATATAATAAGTTAAAAAAAATGTTTTTTTTCACACAAATGGTGAGTGTCAACGGTCACCAGGTTGGAGGCAGGCTTGCACAGACGGGGAGAAAAGGATCCACCATGTTTTTCTCTCCATCTTTTCTGCTTTTACCTGCAAGAGGAAAGATCAAGGCTGAAGGGCGAGTGTGCATGCCCAGTTAGGGGCAGGAAGCCATGTACTTTGGGGGTTTGCCATCTTTCCTTGGAGGGTAAGTTAAAATGCTAAACAACGAAAAACATCTCCCAGACACTGGAGGTGTGAGTCCAAAAGAGAGAGAGTTGAAATATAAAGCTTTGCCTTAATCCAACCTCTCTCCCACAGAAATAGTTACTGACTTTCTAAAGAACAAGAGCCCCTCCTCAACACACACAAATCCAAAACTTCTAGACCCTTTGTAATTTTACTCCATATAGTACAAGTTTATCTTTTAAAACATATAGTCAGACCTTGAAGGGCTAAATAAGCAAAAAATACTCAGGATGAATTTCATCAATGATAATGAAAAGTTAGTGGTTGGGGGTTGGATGTCATGGGAACTTGTATCTTGAATAATATTATATTTGTGCCTATATATATACATTACTAACTAAGGGGAAGGAAGTAAAAGAATGTAATTATAGAAACTCACCCTGGGTGATGTGTTAACTGTAACTATTACTATTCTCTCTCATGAATATGGGACCTAAAGCTTATAATGATTAATTAAGTCCACAGGTTTATTTGGTCAGTGAAGTGGATTTCTAATCTATGTTTGCCTAGTGCTCAAAGCCCATACTTGTTCCATTACACCTTATAAATCTTTTCATGACTATCTGCATATATTAGTATAAGTATACTATTCTATAGAAAATTGGCAGTTAACAAGATGGCTGTCCACCTCTTTTACCTACCTGTACCTAAAGGTAGTTCGATGATTAGAATTAGACCACTTCATAAGCACTGTGGCCCCCTGGTCACAGTCATTTAATGGCAGAAATCATATCTAGGAAAATATATCTCTGCTGACTGCTTGCTGTAAATTTAGTTTATATGATAAATGGTCACAAAAATTGCTAATTTTAGACATTTTTTCCCCATTTTTAAATGAAGTTTTAATAGTTTTTGCTATATTGTTAGTATTTTTTAAAAATAAAACTAATAAATTTTAGCTATGAGACAAGTTACTTTCTAACTTCTATACTTACTATAAACACATACACATTTCAGCTCCAGCATGTAACAGTCTCCTGTAGCTTTTAACTTTGTTGGTTCCAATGGAAAGGAGAATGCTTAATATCAGGGCAGTCTCATTATTAACAGTGTATTGCTGTGGTTTAGTGCCAAGTAAGATCCAAATGCCTCAGAATGGTGCCCAGTCAGTCATTGTTCCAGCCAACGAGGGCCATTTTCCTGTCTATCCATCCCACAAAGGCTGATGAGATGAAATCTGTAGCCTGTCTCTGTGGTCAACTTTTCTTGGCCAAAGCAAGTGGAAAGCAGAGGCAATTATCCAAGTATCTGAGGTAAATGTGTGTTTTTCTGACCCAAATATTTGGAAAACTACCTCAACGGTTCTCTTGATTTGACTGTGATGATCTAGATACATCTTTCTGCCTATAAGAATCTCTTTTCTGACCTCTATGACCTCTTCATATGAGAGAGAGAGAGAGAGAGAGAGAGAGAGAGAGAGAGAGAGTGTGTTAATAGGTGGTAGGTGATTGTGTACTTGTCTGACTGTCTAACTTCATGTATATACTACATAAAACTTTTTTGTCTGTTCTTCCAAGTTCTATAATGATTAAATTATTTAATGTAAAACTCATCTGAATTAATTTAGGCATGCCATGTTTTAATAATAATTTTGAATCTAAATCCACATTTGATTATTTAATAATAATTTCAATATGGAAAGGAATTCTTGAATACAACATGAATATTTATGCCAGATACAACAAAAACCTAAATCCTAATTTAGCACCAAGAATTTCACAAGGTTTTAACATAATGGGTGGCTCTCTGTCCTTTTACTTTAATGAATATCCAGGGTCCCTGAATCAGTCATACAAATAGAACGTTCAATAATCCAAAGTTAGTAGCTTAACCTTTCTAAATAAATGTCTTTGGCTTTATGCTTTACTGTAATGTTTTAAAAATTAAACTACTATTTATTAGCATGTACCAGATAATGGAAAGGAAAAGAGAAAGAGCAGAAGCTGTAATCAGTGACTCTTTTTACTTGGTGGCAGCAATTCTAGGGCAGACTTGGTAACCTTCCCGGGCCACACCAAATTAACTATAAAATATTTTAGAGCATTAAAACATTTCAGGATTCACTATAGAAGTTTTAGAAATTATCTATAGGCCCTGGCCGGTTGGCTCAGTGGTAGAGCATCGGCCTGGCGTGCAGGAGTCCAGGCTTTGATTCCCGGCCAGGGCACACAGGAGAAGCGCCCATCTGCTTCTCCACCCCTCCCCCCTCCTTCCTCTCTGTCTCTCTCTTCCCCTCCCGCAGCCAAGGCTCCATTGGAGCAAAGTTGGCCTGGGCACTGAGGATAGCTCTATGGCCTCTGCCTCAGGTGCTAGAATGGCTCTGGTTGCAACAGAGCGACGCCCCAGAGGGGCAGAGCATCACCCCCTGCTGGGTGTGCTGGGTGGATCCCGGTCGGGCACATGCGGGAGTCTGTCTGACTGTCTCCCCATTTCCAACTTCAGAAAAATACAAAACAACAACAACAACAACAAAAAACAAAGAAATTAACTATAGATTTTATTTATTCATACTATCTGGAATAAGCCTATTTTAATGAGAAAACTGGACTGGGGTTTCAAGATGAATGCCCCAAAGTAGATGGGTAATGCAGGGTAAGTCTTTTTCTCTCAGAGTCCAAATTTTGTAAAATAAAAGGATGAGAATTGTTTAGATGACTTCTAAGTCTAATTCTAGATTTAAAGTTGCATCTTCAAATTTCAACTTAATTGCAGAGATCTTATATAGCCACTGTAAAGAAGTTGGAAGGAAAAGAAGATGTTATTAATGCATGATTTGCCAACAATTAGGACCACTGGAACCCTTTTTTTAATCTTGGACAAAGAATATGTTTAACTATTTTATTTTTGTTAAAGAAAGGGGAGTAATTAATCTGAAACAACATCTCCAAATAAATGATTCAAAAATATTTTTGCCTGGACAGTGAAGACAGGTAAACCTCGGATATGAACTCTGCTAAAATAGATCAGCTGGGATAATAATCTCTCAAGAGTATTTTCTGCAAAAAAGACCAGTAGCCAACCGTTATGATGATGGTTTAAAATACAGCAATATTGTTCAGACTAAAATGTATAGTGATGGCTTCCATCAGGTTACCACTTATTTGACTATGTTATTTTAACTTATCCAACACAGGATTTAACAGTGGGTAATCATCAACCAAAATGATCTCCTTAAGAAAGAATCTGGTAACCATGTCATTAGGCCAAGTAATAAAAATTTCAGTGGGTTACATCCAATAAAGATGACATCTAACTTCTATACATTTTCATTCTGCAGCTGTATCTGGCCTTAGAAATAAAGTGAAAAGCTTTACTGAAACATACATACACACAATGTTCCCATTTAAATAAAATTCTACATAAAAGAGTATAAGTTTCTAACAGAACAATATAACAAATACAAATGATTTCAAGATACAATGATTTCCACAATTTTTATATTATCCATTTTAACTTCAGTTACTTTAGAAACATTTACAGTTTTTGTGTAGCATATATTAGGGTTGATAATGAGACCAAATGCTTCATATAGTGAAAGTCTTTTCTTCTTTTGATGGTTTTAAGTTTCAGCATTGCATTATAAAATTTTGTTTAATAGGGTATATAAAATGTAAAACGGGGGATCTGAACATTATCATCATAATTGCATTTTCTATTTTGGCAATTTTAGTGGCAAACATTATGCTCAGCTGGTATAGGGAAGGTCTTCCTAAAAGCCTGTAGCATTGCCAAGGATATTTATAATATAGCTAAAATACCACGGAAAAAAAGTAAAATATGAAGGTCAAAGTCTAATTTCTTGCTTTTGTAGCCTAATTTTATGGTCCATTTTTGAATGTTGTCCAAAAGCGCACTCATGAAAGAGAATTTAGATTTGGCACTTTTCATAAATCTTCCCACAACAACTGCTGAACAAATCCTGAAAATCCATTCCCTCTAAAAGACACTTTTCTTTAGCTGAAGAACTCTGAGTCCTCCAGAAACAACATTCATACAGGGCTGTTCAAATGTGTCCGATTTACTTGATTTGGCAACCTGAAATACACTTTTATGGGACCTAAGCAGTAAAACATTCATTACAACAACAAACAGGATATTTGTATCAATCCTTATAATTTGAGTTTTGATAAAAAGTCTAAAAACATTTGAAATCCTATAGCTGTTTTTAAATTTTAAACTAAGAATAGCTTTAAAACATAAAGGTCTTATAAATATTAAGCAATTAATAATTGACTTTTAAATTTCTTTGGCTATATTATACACACATTTGTTATAAAAGCTTGACTAAAATAACCTCCTTCACTGATACATTATTATTTTAAATTGATGCCCCAAGAAGATTGTGACCATTGCTGTTTGTGACAATCTGATGAAAGTTATAAATACTCTTCCTAGGAAAATGCACATCCACATGGAATTTTATATATAATTTCAGGAAATGCAAAAATCCCTTGATGCCTGTCTGGGGACTCTAGGTTATCATACCCTGGACTAGAATAAAAAAAACATAATTAACTGGATAATGTACCAATAGTAATATTATGTAAGGCAGTGGGGCTTATTTATTATTCACCATTATTCAAAAAAAGACTAATTTTATATCCAATGATTTAAATATATAAAGCATATTTGAAGGCCTATTTTATATACATTTTTAACACTAATCATGTGTTTCACTATTTTAATTGCTAATGGCTCTTAATATAAATTAAATACCTTTTTATTAGTAATAAATTTTTAAGAATAATTATGACTCTGCTGAGTTTTAAAATGCTAAGCAGAGAATGACGTTATAGTTGATAGATGGAATGATGACTAATTTGAGTTGCCTAATAAAGCCAATAAGATATCCAAAATGAATGAATGAATGAATGAATAAATAAATAAATAAAATGCTAAGTAATACTTTTCATCCATCCATATAGTTTTTTTTTATTGTATTTTTCTGAAGCTGGAAATGGGGAGAGACAGTCAGACAGACTCCCGCATGCGCCCGACTGGGATCCACCCGGCACGCCCACCAGGGGGCGACACTCTGCCCACCAGGGGGCAATGCTCTGCCCCTCCGGGGCGTCGCTCTGTTGCGACCAGAGCCACTCTAGCACCTGGGGCAGAGGCCAAGGAGCCATCCCCAGCACCCGGGCCATCTTTGCTCCAATGGAGCCTCGGCTGCGGGAGGGGAAGAGAGAGACAGAGAGGAAGGAGAGGGGGAGGGGTGCAGAAGCAGATGGGCGCTTCTCCTGTGTGCCCTGGCCGGGAATCGAACCCAGGACTTCTGTACGCCAGGCTGACGCTCTACCACTGAGCCAACCGGCCAGGGCTCCCATATAGTTTTGTTAACATGACATTATAGTAGAGGGGCTTAAAATGCTGTATCATATTTTTATTGAGTGTGCTTTCCAGGTTCCATTGCTTTAAAGTATTTTTTCTTGGAACCAAAGATTTTAGAGAAAGAAAAAATTTATATTTTCAAATAATATCTGTTATAGCTTCATTTTATTGAATAAATAATACACATTATGTTGTATAAAATACACATTGTGATGATTTTTTATCTAAATATATGTGAATAATATTACCATTCTTTGATTATATCTGTAAAATTTTCTTCTGATCACTGGGAGTTTATTATAATGTAATTACTATATGAAGACACTGATGTACATGTATTCTAACATAACCACTCTTGTAATATTAATGCTAATTCATTACATAGAGGGTGAGGCAAAAGTAGGTTTTCAGTTGTTCATCTGGGAAATAATACAATAATTAATAAATAATAAGATAAGAATACAGTTTACAGTTGTTTCATGTACTCACAACTGTAAACCTATGTTGGCCCTACCCTGTACGCAAACAATTGCAATTAAATATATATATATATATATATATATATATATATATATATATATATATGCTATTGGGCTATTGCTGGAAATAGCTAACAGCTAAGTGGTATGACTAGTAAGAACAGTGGACTAGTTTCTCTCCCTGTAAACTCTCAAAGATAACAAATGCCCCAGATAACAAAATATTCTTAATGGAAATACTGAGCCTAAATGAACTCTCTTTGATTTAGGATTTTGGTCTTAGATTTTATTAATATTCAAATATGTGGTATGTGAAATAAATATCTAAGTTCATTAGGATAAAGAAATTTCAGCTCTACTTCTTATTACTGTAGTGGAGAACATACTCAACTAGAAAAGGCTTTTCAGCATTTTCCTAATGTGACTAGAGGACTCCATATGACCATGCTCTTGGGGAAACATAGGTGATATAGGAAATGGAGTGAAATTACATTGATCTAGCTCAGGACAGTGGAATTAAGACAAACCACAGATATTTTACTTATCTGGGCAAAAAAAAAAACAAACCAAACCTGACTGAAATGTAATTAAATAATAGTCAATAAATATTTCTAATAGGTGAAATGTGAAAAAATAAAAATATTTTTCTAATAGAAAAAACAGACCCAGAGAAGGAGAGTTATGAAACTATACAGTGAAAATCTGTAGCTCACTAAATATTAAACAATGTGTATGTGAATTACATAACTTAAAGAAGATAATTCAGCCTGACCAGGTGGTGGCACAGTGGATAGAGCGTGGGACTGGGATGCGGAGGACCCAGGTTCGAGACCCCGAGGTCACCAGCTTGAGTGCGGGTTCATCTGGTTTGAGCAAAGCTCACCAGCTTGGACCCAAGGTCGCTGGCTCGAGCAAGAGATTACTCGGTCCGCTGAAGGCCCACGGTCAAGGCACATATGAGAAAGCAATCAATGAACAACTAAGGTGTTGCAACGAAAAACTAATTATTGATGCTTCTTGTCTCTTTCCCTTCCTGTCTGTCTATCCCTATCTATCCCTCTCTCTGACTCTCTGTCTGTCTCTGTAAAAAACAAAAAAAGAAAACTCATGTACACAGATTGCTATAAAACTTTAGAGAATTGTTATGAAAGTTTAGAAGGGGTGGCTCATATTTGAGACATCTGGAAAAGACTCATGAATTTGTTAGTTCTTGAGTAAAAGTCTAAAAGAGAGATACAATTTCAGCAACAAACAATGATAAGAAGATATAGAAGGAATGCTGTGAACCAAGGAACAGAGGTAGAAATGCTAGGTGTTTTCCTGAACTAGTTGGATAATGGAGATTAATCCATGAGGTCAACCCATGGAACTTCTTGGGCCTTAATTAAAAAGGAATGATCTTATATCTGTAGGTAATGAGTGAAGAGCCAATGAATGAATGAAAAGATAAAGCATGTTCTGAGGTGCCCTTGTATCTACACAGTAGTCAGCAGCAAAGGGGTCATATTTTTAATGTATGTATCCCAGCACACTCTTATTTGTAAGAACAAATGTACTTAGTCTGAAAACAAGCACAAAATAGGAACATGACACATGTATAAATTTATTCTAAAATGATATTAATGAATATATTACATTAGCAGGAGTATATTTTCTCATAACAAAATAGGGAAGAAAACAACACTATACTCAACACACAAAAAGGGTTTAGCAGGAACTGAGCACTTCTGGTAAGTACTAAGTTTACAAGCACAAACATTTAGCAGGAGATATGTGGTGTAAGTTCCTAGGAGATATGTAGTTAGTGAAACAAACAAAATCAGGGTTGTTTACTACTTGTTTGGCATAAGTTATTTTTAGGCATGAGTGAGAAGCTGTTCTCAATGATCAAGACTCAAAATATACAAGAATTTGGGCCATAGTTACCAGAACCTTATACATATTTATGCAAATCAAATCAGTTTGGTTTTATAATTTTAGAATGTTGAAACTCTTACCTCGCACCACAAGGTCAGCCGAAGCAGAGGAGTTGTCCACGATTGTCTGTGCAGTGCACGTGTAGCGGCCAGCATGCTTCAGCTGGGCTTTTCGAATGAGCAGCTCCCCATTGGCATCCAGCTGTGAGCAAAAGCAGCAGGTATTCAAATCAGTACATCTTTTTTTTTTTTTTTTTTTTTTTACTAATTATCTGGCATTTAAAATACGAGAAGTACATATTCCCCTTAACAAAATGAACACCAGGAAAAGGCACCTGTTGGATATGCCCATCATATATGTCTTTGCTTAAGGTTACTTAAGCGTTGGGCTTTCTCAAGCGAAAAATAAAGTGAATTAATTACTGAAGGTCCATTTTAGCCATAATATTTTTACCATTTTATTATTTCTACTAGCAGAGGGCCAAACTAAAAGAAACCAGAGGGAAAAACTACTTTCTTGGTATCTTTTAAAGAGAAATATTTTAAGGTCTACAAATCTTAATTCTGAATGTCACTGAGAACAAGTCTACGCTATATGGCTAGGAAGAATTATTAACCTAGTTTGGTAAAGTCGATCTAATTGACTACTTTCAGGGTGCATCATAGTTTACTATACAAAAACACTAAATGTTTGCAGAAACTGTCAGAAAGGAAAATCTTACTTACATATTCTTTTTTGCCTCCATGTGGGCAAGGATTGTGTTTTGTTCACTGTTCTCTTCCTGGTGTTCAGAATAGTAATATATAAATATTACCTGAAGGAATTTTTCTTGGGAATCATAAGGCATCATCTCATTACAGTTTCTAAAAATAGCTAATATTTATTCAATGCCCTGTCTGTAGCAGGTCCTGGGCTATGCAAATGTATATATATTATCTCATTCCATTGTTTTCTGAGATAGGTCCTATTATGTTCATTTTATTAAAGATAAACATGAGACTTAGAGTAGCCAAGTAATTTAACTAAGGTCACTCAGCTTCTTTGGTAGTAAGAGCATCCCAATCCATACTCATTATCTCTTAAATATTCTCTTAAGAGAAATATTTGAAAAATTCAGTTTGGTTTTCCTGAGAACCAAAAATATTGATTTACTATTCCAAGCATATTATATTAAAGAAGGAACAATTAATGGTTAGGTTAATATTTTATGTAATACATGAGGGTACTGTTGATGTGATATGTTAGACCTACAAATTTTCTAATTGTGTTATTTTAATAACCCTGTATGGAACAAATGCTCCACTGTACCATAGGTCTTGCCAGGGGCCCGTTTACATATTACATTTCATGCTCATCTTGAAAAGTGTTGGGGTTTTCAGTCCTTGCTTGGTGAATGCGGTTAAAAATAATAGCTATTTATAATCTGAGCATGCTGATTCAGTTGGTTGTATTAGAATATTGCTATCTCTATGTAAAAAACTGATCAGTGGCCATGTACCTTTTCCTTGATCTTAGCCATTATTAGTAAAAACACAGTTAGAGACCATGCAATTTAATGTCAGTTGGAATCTCCCTGTGTCCCTTGAGATCTAGATTGGTTAAAAATCCAGTTTCTAAGATTTGTCCAAACTCCTGGGGTAGGAGAGTTCTTTCCTTCTATTTTCTTGGTTAGTTATTTATTTGCTGATCCAAAGAGTCCCATACTAAAAATGCAGCCCTTTCTATATATATTTTTAAATTTTTATTTATAAAATTAAATTCAACAGGGTGACATTGATCAGTAAGAGTACATAGGCTTCAGGTAAACATTTCTATAGCATTTGAACTGTTGATTATGTCATATGCCCATCACCCAAAGTCAAATTATTTTCTGTCACCTTATATTTGTCTCTCTTTACACCCTTCCCCACACCCCCTCCCCCACATTCCTCTTCCCCACATTTCCTTCCCCATGGTAACAACTTCACTTTTATCTATGTCCATGAGTCTCAGTTTTATATCCCACTTATGTATGAAATCATACAGTTCTTAGCTTTTTCTGATTTACTTATTTCATTCAGAATAATGCTCTCAAGGGCCATCCATGTTGTTGTAAATGTCACTATGTCATCATTTCTTATGGCTGAGTAGTATTCCACTGTATATTTATACCACATTTTCTTTATCAAATCCTCCATTGTCAAAACTTGAAAACACTGGTACACAGACACATGCACCCGTATGTCCATCGCAAATTATTCACAGAAGCCAAGACATGGAAATAACCAAAGCGTCCTCTCTATATTTTTGTTGAAGCCTATTAACACAAAGTATTCCCTAGTAAAGTGAGTTCACTGAAGCATTGAAGGTAATGTAGGTGATTGTATCCCACAACGTAGGGCAAGTCAGCACTAAGAATTATCCATTTCAAAGTTCTGTTCAAGTCCCGTTGATTATATGTTTGGAGGGATTTCTCAGTGACCTTAGCTTCTCCCAGTGCTCCATCTTCTTGCTGGTACCCACTCCTGCTTGGATCTTTTCTCTCTGTTCTTCTCCTCTATTTCCTCATGTTAAGCCACTTAAGTCCTTCATGGTTATTTAGATTCTGACAATACTTGTTTCTCAAAGCCTTACTTTCTGTTTTTAGTTTTTCTATTTCTTTACCTCTTACTCTTCAATCCATTTTAATTTAGTTCTATAGCTTCAATTCATTTTACTTGACTTTTAATAACATTTGAATTTCCTCCCCAAACCATGGAACTTTTCTAGTCATGGATGACAACCCACTTTCCAGGAACTTTGAGAACATTTTCAGCCCCTTATCTTCTTCAACTTCTTTATAATTCCAGCAAAATATTGAAATTTATCCATTCTTTTTTTTTTTTGATCACTACTGCCTCTGCCCTTCTCCACTTCAGCTACCAACATCCCTCACTGAACTATTGTGTCTTATTTGTTCATGACCTCCACCCCGTCCCACTCTATTTCTTCTCTACTTGTTACCCAGAGTGACCTTTGAAGAATGCAATCATGATCAATCACTCCTTTCTGTATAAACAAACTGAAACCTCTAGAAAATTCCCCTTTCCAAAATAAAAGTGTTATAACGATGAACCTGGCTCTATTCTGTAGGGTCTGTCCAACATTCCAGCTCAATAGTGCACTTCAATTACACTCTGCTTTCAAAAAAAACATTGCCTTTTTAGGACTTAAAGGCAACTTGGGCTTTCTGATCTCTGGCTCTCCATCATGTTTTCTCTCCAGAAATGGAATCCCCTCAAACCTCACTCCCTTGCCACCTTCAACTAACTAACACTGACTCTGTTCTCACCAATACTAGCTCAAGGCATTCCCTCAAGCAAGTCTTTCCATTTCCTCTTGTTATATTTTGTCATAGCACCTTTTACCTTATGTCATCTTATGCATCTCAACTGCAGTGCAATATTTATACCATTATATAATTAAAGTCTGTCTTTGTGGAAGGCTGTATTTTTTTTTAAGTGAGAGGAGGGGATATAGTGAGACAGAATCCCATATGCCCCAACCAGGATCCACCCAGCAACCTCATCTGGGGCCTTGAATCAAGTGAGCCATCCTCAGTGTCTGGGGCCATGATGGGACCAATCAACCTACTCACTGGCTGCGAGAGGGGAAGACAGAGAGGGAGGTAGAGAAAAGCAGATGGTTGCTTCTACTGTGTGCCCTGCCTGTGAATTGAACCCAGGATGTCCATATACCAGGCCAATGTTCTATTCACTGAGCCATCCAGCCAGAGCCTAGGACTGTAAGTTTAATGGAGGAGGAAGCATGCCTATTGTGTTCAGTACTGTATCCCTGTGTTGTACATGTACAGCAATATGTGCTGGATCCACAGAAACCAGCACAGTGCCAGGAACATAATAACACTGAATATACATTGTTTGAATGAACTAATCAACTTGCATATCAGGAATTCTGACATCTGCTATTAAGATAATATATGTTCACCTCAGCTATAAGCAGAAATTGCTTGGCAAGTTGATATAGCCTATAACAATTGCAGCATTTTATAAGCACATAGTGAGACTTATTTTGGTGTCAGCATGAAGTACATACTCTTTCTGCCTCCTCCAGTTATCCCTTCATCTAACTTCTGTGCCCTAGCCTCTGTAGACAACTTACACTTTATCATTTATTCTCTTTCCAGCAGGCCTTTGTACGTGTCACTTGCTTTGCCTGGATTCCCACATCTCCCACTTCTATCACTTGGCTAACTTCAAGTCACAGTGCTGATGCCCCTTTCTTCTCTGGAATTCAAAGCACTGCCCTTTGTATATTTTTAATAGTAACTATCTCTTTCTACTACAATTGTTTAGTTGTTTATTTTTTCTATCAGATTGTAATTTCTTAAAAGAGGGACTAGATTGTATTTATTATTACAAATAACCAATTAAAATACATGACATGCAGGAGGAATTCAGCAAATAAATATTGCATAAATTAATTAATAAATATCTATTACCAAAAATATTTTCATTAAATTCTTTTAGTAATTTCATATGATTTTTTCCAGATAAGATAATGATATAAATTAAAGTAGCTGAATTGAGAACAACTATTGTTATCCATATTCATGAGATCAATTATCTATTTTAAATATTTTCAAATAATATTTCAAATTATTTATACACTAATTCTATGGCGAAATATAAATGTTTTGGGAATAATGTGCAAGTTTATCAAGAGAAGAATGAAGTTAACATATAAGAAAATGGAACTTTATTTCTTTTAACCTGTATGACTTATAAAGAATTTGTTCTTTTCCATAAAGAGGTCTGCTCTTTGTCCTTAGCTTCTGAAAGGTAATCTATGTGTCTTTCTCTGCCTGGGTATCTTGGGTCATACTGAACAGTCAAACAATGTGATTTAGGGTAGGAGTTAGCCACATCCGTATAGCTTTACAGTAAAAGCTGGCCATGCCTGAAAGACCAACACTGGGACTCAGGTTAAGGGTTTTGGATCATGTGATATCAGTCAACCTAGAGACTGAGATGAACTGTTTGGTAAGCTTCTCTGGTTGCGAATACTCTATAGTTAGTGGTACTTACTTATTGTTACATATTTCTTTTAGTTATTTTATTCTGAGATCAATAATGGGGTTATTCTTTTTATACTTTCACATGTAATTAAAAACAAACTGCTTTATGTAAAAATATTATATTTAATTTATACTTATTGAATCTTCAAAGTAAATTTTCTACAACTCTTAAACTATTCTAAAAGTTTAATGCTAAGCTCATTTTAAAAGTTAATTCCTTTTTAAACAGTAGGACTTAGGTGGGTAATGATAGGCTTACTTATATACAGTAATAGTAAGTGACTTTAACATTTATTCCTATTTGGTCTATATTTGGTGAAGGTGTGTCATTAAAATGCCTTAGAAGGAAAGCAAAGGAAAAACACACTATATCACTTCCAATATAGCTGTATATGTATAAAAGCTTTCTGATATTTTTATAAATGGTACTAGCACTTTTCATGCCTCAGAAGAAGCTGAAGTTCTCAGTGGTCAACAGAAAGCTTACAAAGCAAGTAAAGATCATGGACCTCAGCACATTCTAGCCACAAATTAGATGTGAATGCTCTCTATATTTTTCACTAAAAACCACAGCTTGGCTGAATTACAAAATGCTTCCCTTCATATGAGGAGAGTTGAATCACATACTGGAAATTGTGATAGCACAGCTCAGGGATATTCCAAAGTGTATATGTGGTTTACCACTTAGAAATTTCCCAAATTTAAATCAAAAGACTTCTAAAATATAAATGCCCATATCTTCCCCCCCCCCGCCATGAACTAACTCTGCGAAATCATTCCTGCAGTATAAATGAATCTGAATTGCAAAGTAGTATTAACAGTTGAATTAATCATAACAAAAAAAGAAATATGATATAAATATAGTACACTCAAGGGCTAGACAAAGTGCAGAGCTCATAAAGGCTATATAGCAACAAATTTTTTTTTTGTTCTGTCAAAGTTCAGAATGAAGGCACAGATTTAAAAGATTGAATGAAAGCATATCCTTTTAAGAGAATAGCTACAACTTGTAAGCAAAAATTAATATATATGCATAGAATACATGCTATATCCATGAAAAATAAAAATGTTTCTGCTTTACTTTGGCTTGTTAGGTTAAAGAAAAAATAACTATAGCAAATATGTCATATGCAACTACACACTTTAACACAACCAACACCAACACAACTAACAACAAGTATTCAGTCAAGGGTTTCTAGGTATTAGGAACTATTATAAATACTTTACCTATGCAAACTCACTTGCTCTCAACAACAGCCCTGTGCGGTAGGTACTATGCTTATAGAGATCAGGATGTAATACTACTATACCCATAACCAGTAGTACGGCTGCTGCTGTTGCTGTCAAGAGGATACTGCTACTGCTGCTAATGTCAGTTTGTTATATGCCACTGAGTTAGCTCTGATTCTTGGCAACCCTCTAAATGAGGGATGTGGACAATGCCGTGTCCTCAACAGCCTTGCTCAGTTTCTATGGACTCATGCCTATGGTTTCTTTTATGGAGCCAAACCATCCCAAATTTGGTTTTCCTCTTTTCTTGCTGCCCTCTATTTTGCCCAACACTATTGTCTTTTCCAAAGGATTCTGCGAAATTATTGGAAGAAATAACTCAACGGAGATAGATAAGGTGCCAATAGAATTATTTTAAGCCAGAGAGAATCTGTGAAAATCCTAATATAAATATATCAATAACTATGGAAAACAAAAAAAAATTGCCTACAGATTGGAAACACTGAATATATCTCCCAATCCCTTGGAAAGGAAATGCCAAGGAACGCAGTAACAATAGGACCATTGCTCTAATTTTCCATGCAAGTAAAGTGATGCCTAAGGCAAAGACAACAAAGTCCTCCACCTTAAAGGAAGCTAATAATGCCAGATGTTCAAGCTGCTACAGATATTACTATTAAAATTGTTACTACTACTTCTAGTATTGCTACTGCCACTGCCATCACTACTACTTATTTATTAAATGCCTTAAGATATATGGCAATTTGCTAGCTACTATACATACATTGTCTTATTTAATTTATAATTCTTAGGGAGACACTATTAACTGTTTTATTTTGGAGAAAAGAAATCTGAGATTTTGAGTTAAGCTACTGGTGGAAGGCTCAATAGTTAACATAGTCCAGGTTTCATGAGGTCAAGCTGTCACTTTATTGACTGGATAATGAGATTTAAATTCATAGATTGGTAAGAAAAGTGGGTACTTTCTCAATATGTTATTATTTTATTTGTATGTTCAAACATAAGAAAATAGAAAGAATAGTATGTATATAATGGCTCCCTGTAAATCAATCAATTAGATCCAATAATTGTAAACTTCTTGCCATATTTGTTTTATCTAATCATCTACGTAGCTAGTTCTATCTTAGTCAATCTATAATCTAACTCAGGCATAGCCACATACAGCCTGTGGGCCGGATCCGGCCAGTGTAAAGAACTTATGTGGGCCCTGGCCGGTTGGCTCAGTGGTAGAGCGTCGGCCTGGTGTGCGGGGGGGACCCGGGTTCAATTCCCGGCCAGGGCACATAGGAGGGGCGCCCATTTGCTTCTCCACCCCCACCTTCCTCTCTGTCTCTCTCTTCCCCTCCCGCAGCCAAGGCTCCATTGGAGCAGGGATGGCCCGGGTGCTGGGGATGGCTCCTTGGCCTCTGCCCCAAGCGCTAGAGTGGCTCTGGTCTCGGGAGAGCGACGCCAGGGCGGGGGGGGGGGGGGGGGGGGGGGGGGGGGGGGGGGGGGCGCAAGAGCGTCGCCCCTGGTGGGCATGCCGGGTGGATCCCAGTCCGGCGCATGCGGGAGTCTGTCTGACTGTCTCTCCCCATTTCCAGCATCAGAAAAATACAAAAAAAAAACAAAAAAAACTTATGTGGCCCACGATTAAATTTTTAATATTCTCTGCACAACGCACTGTGGAAATAAAATAAGTGGTACTTTGAAATTGTTATACATAAACTACAATATCTAACCATTGTACAACAATGAAAGTTAAAAATCTCAGCTACTCAGAAGCGGAAGCGTCTTTGATTATTGGAAATTGAGATATTTAAGAAGATGGTGATATGAGGAAAAGAATTCCGCGTGTGACTAATCTAGGGTTAACTTCCAATAATTGGTCGAATGGATTCGCAATACTTCTTTATTTTTTAAAAAAATTTCATTATAAAGATATACAACTTTTGTACTCGTCTGTGCAATTTTTATAAGCAATTGAATAATGGAAAATACGGAAATTTAAAAAAACTTGCCAAGGAATATTTAGTAATCTTCAGCTCAACTTATGTTTGTGAACAAACTTTTTCTTTAATGAATCTAAATAAAAGTACAAGATCAAGATTGAATATTTGCATTTGGAAGCTGTGTTAAGAATAGCTACTACAAGTATAGAGCCAGATATTAAAAAAATAATAGGCGATGCAAAGTGCTTCAACACATCACATTAGTTTTTTGTTAATTTGTTGTACTAAATTACTTACATTTATTCATTAAAAAATTACATAATAAATTTTTGTTTACTTAAACGAATCATTTTTGTATTTAACATTTTTTAATTTTAATATTTCATCCGGCTGGTGAAAAAAGTTTTCTTTCTAATCTGGCCCAGGGACAAAAACTGTTGGCACGCCCAATCTAACTATTGTTGAATCTTAAAAAACAAATTACTGATACTATTATACTTCATTCTTCAGCACATTACATCGAATCTCCAAAAAAGTAAAGCCATTCTCTTACATCACCACAAAACCATTTTCACACATAATAACACTAATTTCCTAATATTATTTAACATTCAAATCATAAAAAAAATGTAAAAAGAATTTCAAAAATATATGATTTTAAAAACTTATTAAAATGAAGTAGTGTTTTGATGATATAAAAACTTATATAATTTTGGGAAATGGTCGAGGATATGGTAATTATTAAGACATTACCCAGTACTTATGAAACCAATGAAAATGTTAAACATCCCTAAATTTGACTATTTTGATGGCTACAGAGTCAAATGTTGATCAATTGGCTCATTTTAAATTAAAACTCAAAAAGAAGAAATTTTTCTTGAGGTCTCTTTAATTATTTTGAATGATGGACA
Organism: Saccopteryx bilineata; assembly: GCF_036850765.1. NCBI lineage: Eukaryota > Metazoa > Chordata > Mammalia > Chiroptera > Emballonuridae > Saccopteryx > Saccopteryx bilineata. Next base: position 144,838,657 of record NC_089491.1, on the reverse strand, counting down.
AAAAATCAAAGCTTTGGATTTAGATACTATGTTTTAGACTTGAAAGACAAGCTGGATATCATTTAATTCACATGGTTTTCAAATTGGTTCCCATTAGTCTCAGATTTTTAAAGGTTTTCATGGACCACTTGGTAGAAGAAAGGAATCAGAATGGGGAGTTTTATTTATTTTTTTAATTTAATTTTTTATTTTTTTATTTACAGAGACAGAGATGGAGTCAGAAAGAGGGACAGATAGGAACAGACAGACAGGAAGGGAGAGAGATGAGAAGCATCAATTTTTCATTGTGGCACCTTAGTTGTTCATTGATTGCCTTCTTATATGTGCCTTGACCGTGGGGCTACAGCAGACTGAGTGACCCCTTGCTCAAACCAGCAAACTTCGGTCCAAGCTGGAGAGCTTTGCTCAAACCAGATGAACCAAGGCTCAAGCTGGTGACCTCGGGGTCTCAAACCTGAGTCCTCTGCATCGCAGTCTGATGCTCTATCCACTGTGCCACCACCTGGTCAAGCAGAATGGGAAGTTTTTTTAATAGAAAAGAGTAAGAACCCTATGGTTAGGGCTTTTGGCTATGTAGTCTCCTACACATACCCACATGCATGCACACAATTTCTTTAATCAGAGCAACCTTACATGAATATTTTTTTATTTATTGGGGTTCTGATTTAAGTTTTCTTTGCAAAAAGGATTCTTCTGCTAAATCATTTTATTGTTGTTTTTCAAAACTTCTATTGTAGTCCAACTTCCTTATATGACAGAAGAGAAGCTTGAGGCTCAGAGTAACTGTTTTGCCCAAGGTCATATAACTCTTCAATGAAAAAACCAGAATAAAAATCTATATCTTTAGTCAGTGTTCTGTTCTTATAACCAAACTGGAAAAATTAGATCATTTTTTTTTCAGAATACAACAGCTAATGACAAATAGTATACTTCTCGTGTAATATCAGAAAAAAAAAGCAAAGTCCATGATGTAAAACATTAAAATTCCTAAGACACCAAAATTTACAGTCTTATTTTCCCCATTTAAAATTTTAAATACTTCCTGTAATTTGCAAGGATAAAAGCCAGAATAATAACTGCAGCAATGCTTAAGTATGTAGGGACTTCTATGTAAAACAAATGGCTCTTTAATTTTCGATGTGTTTTTGGAGATTCCTCCAAGCCAACACATCTCTGAAGAACAAAGACTTGCTTCTGTATGTGCTTAATTCCATTCACTTACAACTGCTAAGTGAATGTCCCCAACAACTGCTGAGAACTAGACTACGGGATGCTGTGCTAGAGGGTAACTTTAGCTCACATGGCCTCTAAACCAGAAGTATAAGACCTAAAGAAGCTAACCCAAGTATAGACACATCTAGTGAACAGAGATACCTACCTACCTGTTTATGGATGGACAAAGCAAAAAAAAAAAAGTGTCAATATGTGTAAGTCAAATTATTAAAATAGTCAAAGGGATGTCAGAAGAGTTCTATGTTCAGAGAGACATGCAAAAACAGAGACGCATGATAGAATTCTCTACCACTTTTCCAGTGAATTATTGTTAAGAGCAGAGAAAAGATCTGGCCACAGACAGGATGCCTTTGTGAGTTCTGTGTGGGTCACAGAACTGCGTAGGGGAACTCTACCCATTTTAAATGTTTCTTTTTTCTCTTCCACTGCTCATCAAAACATATGATCTTAAATTCGCAAAACTCATGAAATCTGTCCTCTACTTCATATGATTTTGGCAAATGTTTAATTTAATCTAGCCCCTTGTAATTTCTTTTTGTCCTCAGCACTGTCATCTGTTCAGAATAATGTAATGTTGTTTCTAACACCTTCTGTTTACAACCTTTCACCGGCCAATCCATTTATTTCTAAGTATCTCTCTCTCTCTCCTTCTCTCTCTCCTATCCTTTTAAAGCAGTGCTTCTTAATCTTGGCACTTCTGACAATTTTGACCAGATAATTCTCTGTTGTGGCAACTGTCATGGGCATTATAGGATGTTTACCAGCACAAGTGTTAAACAGATGCTCATAATACAAAGCCTTCCTCCAATCACCTTGCAGTGACAACCAAACATGTTTCCACATATGGCCAAGGTCACCCTGGGAGAAAAATTGCTCCCGGTTTAAAAGTACCACTTTAGGTCTAACATCATTCACACTGTGCCTGCGAGGTCTCCTACCCTGCTTTCTCTGGTTCTAATTTGATCTTTGCCTTTGCCAGATTAATGTCCAGTCCTCCTTTTCTCTTCCAACCTGTTGCTCCATAACCCTAGACCAGGGGTAGTCAATCTTTTTATACCTACAGCCCACTTTTGTATCTCTGTTAGTATTAAAATTTTCTAACCGCCCACTGGTTCCATAGTAATGGTGATCTATAAAGTAGAGAAGTAACTTTACTTTATAAAATTTATAAAGCAGAGTTACAGCAAGTTAAAGCATATAATAATAATTACTTACCAAGTACTTTATGTTGGATTTTCACTAAGTTTGGCAGAATAAATGTTTATAAAACAACTTACTATAGTTAAATCTATCTTTTTATTTATACTTGGGTTGCTTTACTACTGCCCACCATGAAAGCTGGAACGCCCACTAGTGGGCGGTAGGGAACAGGTTGACTACCACTGACCTAGATAGTCTTCACCTTGCTCAACAGTGAGCAGAGAAACAGTGAAATTGAAAAAACCAAAATGGCTTCTATTTCATTATTATGTTTCTCTCCCCCCCCCCCCCCCGTCTCTCTTTTTTGCATGTCTTGCAGAAGCAAAATTTCTGGCCATGTTCTTAATATGCTTTAGTATGGAATACATATGTCTCACTCATATTTAACATATTTTTGTGACATGTTCAGTAGAATTAAAATTTTCTTTAAAAAAGAAACAGAGCTTTAGAGTAAGAAGTCTGTCTTCTTTTCTTATGATTGGTGTTGTCCATATAGTCAGAACAAATACATGTCTATATACCTGCAAACACACACATATACCTACTCACCTAAAGGAGACCATTAAGAATTGCCTATAACTATAGTTACACTACCTGAGACTATAGACTTCATTTACAACATTTTGAAAAATTAGCTAATAGTAGAGGAAAAATAAAATAATTTGGATAGCCTTGAGTGAACATAAAAGGCTCAGTAAGCAAGATTATGAATTGTTTCAAACAATGGGAGGATTATCTAAATAGATATAGGTATGAATATTAAAAAATGAATTAAAAACTGAAGAGGTGAAGAGCATAGACCCCCTAGTTTCAAATCTTCCTTCTGCTACTAGCAAGATGTATGATTCCTTTGGGTAAGTTACTTCATCTTTCTAATTCTCAGTACCTTGCCTCAAAAACTGAGAAAATCACAATAACATGTGCTCCACTGAGAACTGTTTTAAAGATCAACTAAGAAGTACATGGAAAAACATTTAACTCAGTGCGGGCCAAATAGAAGCATTCAACAAATGTTGACTATTTTTTATCACTTCACTGCCCTCAGCAAGGAAATATCAAGAATTTTTATCTCAGACTGAGTGCACCATACAGCAAGAAGTGCAAGAATTAAATAATGAAAAATGATATCTGTAATAAAAAAACAACTATCTGGCTAAATCTTTTGTAGTTTTCAATGGGGAATGGTTGCTCTATTATAAAGAGCATTAATAATATACACAATCAGCCAGATCATATGCCAAGCATTTTATAGGCATTCTCTCATTAAATCCTCAGAAAATATTGTGAAGTAACTGGTTTTGCAAACCAATGAAGTAATCTGGATGAAGTAAGTGAATTAGTAATAAAAGCTTACAGAGGGAAAATCAGGCTTAGAGAGGCTTAACCTTAGGCTCAGTCACAGAATAAGAAATTTTAAAAATGGAGCCCAAAGACCAGGTCTGGCAGTGGCACTGCCTACAAAGAAGTCATATAGTATTTATTTTTTTTTTTTTCAATTTTTTTTTTTTTTTTCATTTTTCTGAAGCTGGAAACAGGGAGAGACAGTCAGACAGACTCCCGCATGCGCCCGACCGGGATCCACCAGGCACACCCACCAGGGGCGACGCTCTGCCCACCAGGGGGCGATGCTCTGCCCATCCTGGGCGTCGCCATGTTGCGACCAGAGCCACTCTAGCGCCTGGGGCAGAGGCCACAGAGCCATCCCCAGCGCCCGGGCCATCTTTTGCTCCAATGGAGCCTTGGCTGCGGGAGGGGAAGAGAGAGACAGAGAGGGAAAGCGTGGCGGAGGGGTGGAGAAGCAAATGGGCGCTTCTCCTGTGTGCCCTGGCCGGGAATCGAACCCAGGTCCTCCGCACGCTAGGCCGACGCTCTACCGCTGAGCCAACCGGCCAGGGCCCATTATTTATGAATTTAAAGCAGACAGGCAATAACCTTTTGCTGAAGTACAACTTCAAAATTTATTTTGTGCCTGACCAGACGATGGTGCAGTGGATAGAGCATTGGACTGGGATGCAGAATGACCTAGGTTCGAGACCCCAAGGTAGCCAGCTTGAGTGTGGGCTCAACTGGCTTGAACAAAAAGCTCAGCAACTTGGATCCCAGGTTGCTGGCTCAAGCAAGGGATTACTCAGTCTGCTTAAGGCCCACGGTCAAGGCACATATGAGAAAGCAATCAATGAACAACTAAGGGGTCGCAAAGAAAAACTAATGATTAATGCTTCTCATCTCTCTCTGTTCCTGTCTGTCTGTTCCTATCTATTCCTCTCTCTGACTTTCTCTCTGTCTCTGTTTAAAAAAAAAAATGTTATTTTGTAATAAGAAAAAAATATTATATTAGCAACAAACAACCAGAACTGGGAAGTTTAAGAAGCTCATGATAACAAAGTGAGATGATAGTTCTGACAGAGTGATTGTTGTCAAATAGCAGAAAGAAAGTGACTCAAAGTTGATGTCAAAAGATAGGTGGTAAGGCCCTGGCCAGTTGGCTCAGTGGTAGAGCATCGGCCTGGCATGCGGGAGTCCCAGGTTCGATTCCCGGCCAGGGCACACAGGAGAAGCGCCCATCTGCTTCTCCACCCCTCCCCCTCTCCTTCCTCTCTGTCTCTCTCTTCCCCTCCCGCAGCCAAGGCTCCACTGGAGCAAAGTTGGCCCAGACGCTGAGGATGGCTCTGTGGCCTCTGCCTCAGGCACTAGAATGGCTCTGGTTGCAACCGAGCGGTGCCCCAGATGGGTGGAGCATCGCCCCCTGGTAGGCATGCCGGGTGGATCCCAGTCGGCACATGTGGGAGTCTGTCTGACTGCCTCCCCGTTTCCAACTTCAGAAAAATACAAAAAAAAAAAAGAAAAAGATAGTTGGTTATTAAAAAATAATTTCTATAGTCCGTACGTACCTTTGTGGGGGAGGAATAAAATAATATGTATAAATACGCCTTTTTTTGGGGGGTGAATAGTCTAAGGTCCTTCCAAGAATAAGAGGGATTATAAATTAAATTGGTAATTAAAATAACTCTGTGTTTCATATTTGAGGAAGTAAATAGCTACTAAATTAGAAAATCAAAATAGAAGTCTTTCATAGTTGGATTTGGAAAATTTATGTGTTTACCACATAATTTAGAATAAAAAAATGCCAGGGAAACTGCTTTAATGCTTATTGTGTCACAGTTTTAAATTTATCAAATTTATTATCATATATATTCTAAACAATTGCCTATATATACATGTAAGTTTAAATAAAACATTTATTAACCCTGATCACATAACAATATAACATTTATGAATATTTATTGAATAAATAAAAAAATAAATGACAAGTAAATTAGATATTTAACTTCTTAATGTTACTCTATAATCAGTATTGTTTACTTACAGTATTGTTTACTTAAAAAATTAACTTCAAAGAGTTTTACAAAAAGCGGGATCATTAAATGTAATGATAATGTTATCTTTATTTTTTTGGTGCTCACTATAATTTTCAAAATGTTTTATTTATACACTACAGACAAAATATAACTCAATGTCTGTAGTATTATAGTGTGCTTACCACCAAGTCTAGTTTTGTGCTCACTATAAATTCTTATAGGATATAAGATATGCATATCTTTAAAAATGTATAATTACTTTATGCCTGATAATAATTTAAATATAATTTTTAAAAAGTATAGAGAAGAAATTTTAAAATCACACGTAATCACAAATCTTAGACATAAGTATATGGGAAAATGTATTTGTTTAAGTTCACAATTATTCCAGACTGGAATTTGAAACCTTATGCAAGGTTGCCACAGGGTGGTCAAACTCAGGAATAGCAAGCTAAAACTAAAGCATACTTGATTATTGAATACAATTTCTTATTAAAATTGAATTGAAAAATAAAAACTTAAGTTTTTGAAATAAAACGTTTAAATTCTGAACTCTATACTCTCTTCATTAGAGTGTTAGATATTAATTTTAGCAATTATAATTATTAAAACACTATGATGATGATGATGACGTCAGTTTGATAACCATGATAGCTAACAGAACATTTACATCTGGATTTTAAACTCAGAGTGCTCTGATTTATTTAGGATCACCGCCTCTGTTGTCTTTTCAGGCTTGTATTCACCTTAGTCCCTGCCGGTCACTTTTCCTGACTTGTATATGTGCTCAGTACAATATTTTTAGATGAACAAATGATACTCAATTATCGAAATGTTATCAGAATTAAATAAAATATAAAATATTATTTAAGAAACCAAAAAAGATATATACTGATATTTTCACCTATGCAACTTGAATAGTAGACATTTCAGTCAGCAATGTTCCTTGCTGTGCATTTGCTATCCCCAACACCTGCTCTCTTTCCTACGTTTTCATTCACTCAGCTTTATAGATAAGATGAACCAGTCCTTAGGAGAATGGCCTATTAAGGAGCCCAGAAGCAAGCGCTAGCCATGAGGACTATCTTCCAAAAGATAGAACAAACATATATGGTGTTTTCCAATGAATTTTATGTTGTACATTTAGCAGTGAAGTCTGACGTTGAAGTTTGCCTTAAAAGACAAGGAAGACACGAAGGAAAGCTTTATAGGTTTTTTTTAGGTATAAAAAACAGAATTAAGTTTAAGAATTTAAAAATATATATATTCTTTAAATATATATATATTCTCATCTTTTTTTATTCTTCCCTTTTTTGGTATTTAGACAACTGAATCTTATCTATCCATCTACAGAGTGCTAATATGTCGTGTAGCATTTTCACTTAATTAGGTTGTATATTTAGCCCGTGAGTAAGTTTCCTACCACTCACAGACCATTATCTGGTGGACTGAGCTGAAACTGGAGCTGGTGAGTCAAGTGCCTGGGCCTGCATTAGGATCCTCCACTGGATTAAGCAGGGGCCAACTACAGAAACCTCTGTGGCTACTTTCTGTAAAAGGAGGGACTACAGAAGTGATGGTCTAAGACAAGTCTTTCACCGTTTTATGATCTACTTTAGTATTTACTTCTTAATTAGTATTCCAGTTATTTCTTTATTTTTCATCCTTTTTAAAGCAAGGGGCTCCTTTCTCCTTCTATCTCCCCCTTTTCCTTTCTTAATTTCCTTGTTTGAAATGTTTATTTAGAGCGTCAGCCTGGCGTGCACAAGTCCCAGGTTCGATTCCCGGCCAGGGCACACAGGAGAAGCGCCCATTTGCTTCTCCACCCCTCCCCCTCTCCTTCCTCTCTGTCTCTCTCTTCCCCTCCCACAGCCAAGGCTCCATTGGAGCAAAGATGGCCCGGGCGCTGGGGATGGCTCCTTGGCCTCTGCCCCAGGCGCTAGAGTGGCTCTGGTCGCGGCAGAGCGACGCCCCAGAGGGGCAGAGCATCGCCCCCTGGTGGGCAGAGCTTCGCCCCTGGTGGGTGTGTCGGGTGGATCCCGGTCAGGCGCATGCAGGAGTCTGTCTCTCCTTGTTTCCAGCTTCAGAAAAATACAAAAAAAAATAATAATAATAAATATTATGTTAAAGGACATCATGAGGCTCCACGTATAAATTTCAGCTTAATTAATGGAAATTTATACCCCAAATCTGTTTATGTAAACTTCACAGCAGGTAGTATCTACTTGTATAATTTATGGTGGTTGTATTTTTGAAATTACCCAATTTATAAAACCAAGGAACTAAGCAAATTCAAGAATCTATTTTTAAAAATAAGGTCTCTATTGAGCTCACTTTATTTTTACCCCTTTTTGAATTTTAAATACTTGTAAACTGAGTGGCATTAACTTTTCTTGCAAAGCAAAACACAGTTTGAAGAAATTATTAAAGATATAGGTGTCAAGTTTACTAGTGTTGGGCATGGTTATGATTAAGAATATCAACATAGTTTCAGGCATATGAGGAAAAGATATAACATGGTAGAATGTTAAAATAATTCTCTGTCCATTCCCAGCCGTTATATTTTAATGCATAAGTAAGTTCAGAAACAAAGACAACTGGTTGGGTTTAGTGAAGACTTACAGTTATAGCTAAATCTATTAGATTAAAAAGAAAAAAAAGGGAATTATATTTAACATATGAAAGGCATTAACACTGATGATGCATTAATAGTTATTTTATAAATCTAATACAATTTAAGAAGAAATATTTCCACCTAGTTAAAATTTATCTTAAACCAAATCTTATTTTGGTTTTTAAAGTGGAAAGTTCTGGAAGAATTTAAAAAAAAAAACTAGACTGTGTGTGTGTGTGTGTGAGATGGAGACAGTCAGAGAGAGGGACAGATAAGGACAGACAGACAGGAAGGAAGAGAGACGAGAAGCATCAATTCTTCATTTCAGCACCTTAGTTGTTCATTGATTGCTTTCTCATATGTGCCTTGACCGCGGGGCTACAGCAGACTGAGTGACACCTTGCTCAAGCCAGCAACCTTGGGCTCAAGCTGGTGAGCCTTGCTCAAACCAGATGAGCCCACACTCAAACTGGCAACCTCGGGGTCTCAAACCTGGGTCCTCTGCGTCCCATTCCGACGCTCTATCCACTGCACCACCACCTTGTCAGGCAAGAGCTAGACTCTTTAATAGGAAAATATTATTATAATATATATATATATACATACCAATCTTTATATTTCATAGTATTTTTAAAATCATAAATATTTTAGTCTGACCTTTGGTAGAGCAGTGGATAAAGTGTTGACTTGGAACGCTGAGGTCACTGGTTCAGAACCCCAGGCTTGCCTGGTCAAGGTACATACGAGAAGCAACTACTATGAGTTGATGCTTCCTGTCCCCCCTTCCTTTCTCTCTATCTCTCCACTATCTAAAATCAATAAATAACATCTTAAAAATATGTAAATATTTTAAAACTCAGACTCAAATTTTATTTCCATATTTATAATTGACTTCTAAAATTAAAAGTACAGTGTTTCTAACTAAGCATGTATTCTACATAGGCCTTTAGGGTCCTGAGCAGTCATCCTTCAAGAGAACAAACTAGAAAGAGCTGTGCTCAATTTGCTTTGAAATGCATTGCAAACTGGACCGCCCTATCAATGCACTGACCATGTTTCCAAGCAAGGTATTATTTCTGCTTTACTTCTCATTCTTTTTTTTTTTTTAATTTCTATACTAAAAAGACATCCCTATGCTTAACTATAAGACTAATAGCATGTATGCTTTCCTGTTCTTAAAATAAAATAAAACAATTCAAATCACATGGATTCATTCTCTAAACCTCCTGCATAGCTATTTTATCCATTTCTTACCCTCTAAGAATAAAACAAATGCTTTAGAGTAATCATTTTAACAAAGGATAAGCTCTATGCTCTTACATCATTGAAAGTTCATGTGAAGGCACTACTAGAATATAGAGTACAGATATACAGAGGTGGAGTATATCAATATAAAAATTGTGTTCTAATTAAGGGGAAAATGGACATAAAGAACAAAGAATATTTATGGATTAATCTTTACATTTCTACCAAAATCCTCCGGGATAGCCGTTTTTCAGAGAGCTTCAGCAGTGCTCTAACGGCACAGGGAGACCCACAAAAAGCGTTTGTTGCTTGTTTTTTAGTCTCGTGTAACCAGGGATTAAGGCCAGTTGAGGCCTCGGGCTCAGAAGAAAATATTGGGCCCCTTAAAAAAGAGACAGGAAAAATAAAAAGACATGTTAACCATATTTTTAAATAAATAAAAAATATTATGTACTATTAATGTTAAAATTTCACATATGAAACCAAACTTGGTGTCATTAGAAAAAAAGTGTAAAGTTGGGGTTTTGTGGGTCCCTTCAGAAGTCAGGGCCCAGGACGTACGCCCGGTGCGTAACTGATTATAGTCACGGAACTGTAGTGCAGACACATGAGGTCACTGAGATATGTATAAGATAAAACTTAACACACATACCATGTAATTCCGCTGGTAATGGATGTTCTCTTTGTTGAAATCGATCACGTAGCCATTGAAGGACCAAACAAAAGTGAGGTCCAGGGCAGGATCAAAGGAAGCAGCACACTGCATGGTGGCATTTTCTCCAACAGTGATATCAGCATTAATTGGGGCCAATATAATTCGCGTGGGATCTGCATGTTTTTAAATAAAGGAGTAAAGCACAATTCAAGAACATATGATCTGCTTCATTAAAAGAATAAAAATCAATATAATTCAGTTTCTCTGTGCAAAAGAATATGTTTTCAAATTCAGCAATTTCATCAAGCAAGAGATTTCCCAGAGGCTTTTAAAAGTAAACTTATCAATATGTGGACTATCTTAGAAGCTCAGTGCTGAACCACTTCTCATAGTACATTAGAAATGCATCAATGTAAACCTAAAAAAAAAATAATAATAATCAAATCCTTTCTTACCTGTGATAACAAGAGTCCCAGTGCTGTTCGCCTTCCCCCTATTATTTTCTGCAAAGCATGTGTAGACACCACCATCATTCCTTGTAATATTATTGATTTCCAAGCTGCCATCTTCCCAAATGAGTATTCTATGAAATGAAAAAGATATGTAATTCACAAAATGCTTTATTCTTCTTCCTCTTAGATTACAGATATTAATTTCCATTTGATTAGTACATTTCACACAAATTAGTTGACAGTGAGATTGAAGAGGAGCCTTTGTTTATAATATTCTTTATCAGCACTGAAAGTTGTTCTAGAAAGTCGCCTCCGTCTTTCTCTTGCACTATTGCAGTTGTCTCTATCTGGCTTCTTCCTTTTACCTTTACCTCCTCATGTCAGTCAGACATGGAGACATAAATGACATAAGTCATGTCATGTCACTCTAGAACTATCCAGTGGCTTTGCTTCTCATACATGGTAGAAACCATAGACCTCCAGATGCACTTTTAGGCCATGGAAAATTTCACAATTTATTCCTAACATCCTTTAGGATTTTGCCGCTTCAGAAAGGTTTGCCTGATTATTCTAGTTTGTATTGCATACATACATACACATGCAGATGCAGCACTGCTGTCTTGGTATTCCCCATCTTATCCCTCTTTCCAGATTTTGTTTTCCTAATACATATTTCTTCAATATATTTTAGTTTTACTTATTTACCTATCTTTCCATCAGATAGTTAAAAAGACTTTTTTTTATTAAGTGAGAGGAGGGGAGGCAGAGAGGCAGACTCCCACATGTGCCCTGACTGGGATCCACCCATCAAGACCCTGCTGGGGGATACTCTGACCATCTGGGGTCATTGCTCTATTCCTCAGCAACTGAGCTATTTTCAGTGCCTGAGGCAGAGGTCAGGGCATCAGGGGCCAACTTGCTGGACCAAATGAGCCATGGCTATGGGAGGAAAAGAGAGAAGGAGAAAGAAAAAGAGAAGGTGGGAGGGTAGAGAAGCAGATGGTCATTTCTTCTGTGTGCCCTGACTGGAAATTGAATCCAGGACATTCACATGCTGGGTCAATGCTCTACCACTGAGCCAACAGTCCAGGGCTGGTAACATCTTTATGTCAAGAATTTTAGCCCTGGCCGGTTGGCTCAGTGGTAGAGTGTCAGCCTGGCGTGCAGAAGTCCCAGGTTTGATTCCCGGCCAGGGCACACAGGAGAAGCACCCATCTGCTTCTCCACCCCTCCCCCTCTCCTTCCTCTCTGTCTCTCTCTTCCCCTCCCGCAGCCGTGGCTCCATTGGAGCAAAGATGGCCCGGGCGCTGGGGATGGATCCTTGGCCTCTGCCCCAGGTGCTAGAGTGGCTCTGGTCACAACAGAGCGACGCCCTGGAGGGGCAGAGCATCACCCCCTGGTAGGTGTGCCGGGTGGATCCCGGTCGGGCGCATATGGGAGTCTGTCTGATTGTCTCTCCCCGTTTCCAGCTTCAGAAAAATACAAAAAAAAAAAGAATTTTAATTTGGGGCCATGTCTTCAACAGAAGTATATTCATTAACTAATTTTGAAAGAAATCTGTGTGTACCAGGAAGGCATGAAGTAGTGAAACACTGATCACTGAGTATCATTTGGTCACCAGTTTTTTGAGAGGATGAACTACATAAGTTTAAGTGAAGCATGTGGTTTTCTACATACCATCATAAAATGGCTTTTAAGCCTCTGTGGAACAGGCTCAAACTAGTCATCCTCCTCAAATAAATGAGCCTACGTCTTTCAGAAATGTGACCTCAAGACTCCAAGTCAGACTTCGAAGTTAGGGAAGACTGACATTTTCATAGCCACAGAGAAATACAAACACACTTTATTTTTTTTTAATTTCCCTTAGTAAATAGCTTCTGTAATAGATTAATATTTAGGAAATTTGTCTTTGAACAAAACCTAAATCTATTCCCTCTGCCTGTTTGCCTCTTCCTTAGAGGCTGGAGACAGATAATTTATTATAGATAGCTTTATTATATATAACTTTTTTATAATATGTATTTATCATGTTATGCCTTACACTTAGATTCAATATTGAATTGCCTGTCACTGGATATATACTTTCTTTAAATGTAACATTTCCAAAAACTTAATTTATCACTGAAGCATTGCACAACACATGCCAACACTTCTTCATATATTTCATTTTAAGGGCTGTGTTTGATAAAGGAAAAATACAATCATATATACTGCCTTTCCAATAAAAATCTCCATATAAGATTTTCTACCAATAATATATTCCAGGATTTCCTTTGTCTTTCTTTAAATATCCAGTTTCAACTTAAGTTTATGATGAGTACTTCTGCTTTGTGGAGATGCACAGTAACAAAATAATGTAAACATAAAAGTAAGTGTATGTCACTGTGGAAGTTATGATAATCTGCCTCTAAGTTCTCCTACTGTATTGGAGTGTAATTGATTTACTGTTCCAGATGCAGAAAGCCTGAGTTTGTTTGCTTATTTTGTTTGTTTGTAAAACAGTCATTATTCTTAAGTCAATGTAGAGTAAACTCCCAGATTTTATTCTTATTTTCAGATAATATGATATGGATAAGCAGTAAGACAAGCTAGGGACTATCTGGTCTTTAATAATCACTCACTTATTATTGCCAGAATTACTCCAGGATATTCTTCATCTTGTCTAGTAATTGTTAAAGCATACCAACTCTGGAGTAGCAAAGAATCTTGGAGATACTCTCCTATAATGGCTTGGATAAAGATCACTTTATAGCTGATAGTAGTCTATCAAATATATATAGATGAATAACCACAAAGAAATTCTGTTGAAAAATATATATGATTTTAGTCCAAAATAAAATTATATAATTGAGAACTTAATTACAACTTATCAACATTCATGTCTCCTCTCCACTGATTGCAAATATTGCATAAACCATTTCATAAGCCACTAACCAGGAACAAAAATAACTTTGAAATGTGGAACCACATTTTTATAACTATATTAATCAGAATAAAATTATTATGCTTAAAAAGTTAAATTCAGTTACTCCTTGAATATTGGTTTTCAACAGAATTATTTTTTCTCTAAAAATAATTTATTAGTTTAACTTTTCTTTATATATAGTATTTAATAACATCCAAACATATTTTATATGAAATGCTATATTGATTATAAAGCGTTACTGAAATAACATAGATATTAATAGATTAAAGTAGTGAACAAAATTAGATTCATAGATCTTTTCTTCAAAAAGTAGTACAATTTGATCCAAAGACTTTAAAAATATTATGACAGGACTAAAATAGTAACATTTTAGAAAGTAGACTTTAATTTTTTAAGTATGTTGATATTTAAGAAAAACAAGTCCATAAAACATGGTTCTGAAAAATCCTTGGTTGAAGAGGACCATAATATTGGTCCTCATTAGAATTAAAGCAATAAAAAATCTTACTAAGGGCAGAGAGCTGATTTGGGGGTTTGGGGGAGGCGGGCAATGGCAATGGGACTGCTATACCATAGGTTGTTTAGGATAACTAAACTGGGACAATCCCTTTGATCAGTTTCTGCATTGCTCATTGTCAGACTGTTAACGTTTCAGGAGAAAAATTAACAAATTGACTCTTCATTTAACATCGATTCTTCTTGCATCATTTTGTTAAATTTTTGATAACTCTTAGTCAGACATATTAACTCTAAGAGTTAATGCGGGCCCTGTCTGGTTGGCTCAGTGGTAGAGCATCAGCCAGCATGTGGAAGTCCTGGTTGGATTCCTAGTCAGAGCACACAGGAGAAGCAACCGTCTGCTTCTCTATCTCTCCCACTCCCTCCTCTTCTCTCTCTTTTTCTCTCTTCATCCCCCCTGCAGCCATGGCTCAATGGTTTCCCAAGTTGGCTCCTGGGCACTGAGATGACTCCATGACCTTGCCTCAGGCACTAAAATGGCTCAGTTGCCAACCAACGGAGCAGTAGCTCCAGATGGGCTGAGCATAGCTCCATAGGGGTCTTGCCAGTGCCTAGTTGGGGTACATGTGGGAGTCTGTCTCTGTTTCCCCACTGTTCACTTAATAATAATTTAAAAATAAAAAAGTTAATGCATTCAGGGAAGCAACTGCTTCCCCTGTACAACCACCACCACCACCACACCTCTGTCCCCACGCACAGCAATTCTTGTGATCATCCTAATAAGACACCTGTGTGAGCATGTGTTCATCAACATGACATGAACTTCTATTTTTCAGTCTGAAGCTTATGCATATTTTTTCTGAAGGTTACTTTAACCTGTCCAGGTTTTAAATATATCAAAATAGAGATGATACTGCCCATTTTACCTACTTTATTGAATTACTGTAAAGTAAAGCTATCTTATACAGTTGGCCAGAAAATTCTCTTAAAAGGCAAAACCTTTTTCTTTTCTTATTTAAATCTTTAGTTAGATTTTCATTACTTGTAGATGAAGCCCAAGACCCTTAGCCTAGAAAACATTACTAATAATATGACTTACTGTATCTCACCTCTTAAAACTCTTCTCTGTTTTCCTCTAAAGACAAGCCACATTGATTTTAGTCCCTGCATTCCTCACACATACTATATACTCTCTGCCTTAGGGCCTTGGCCCATGCTATTCTCACTGCCTGGAATCATTCCTACTCCCCTAACTTCACATCTCATTCCTCCTATTTACCTTCCTGACTTTTTCCTCCTCAACTTTAGTACTCAATATAACCATAGCTTCTTCTAGGAAGTTAACAGAAAGCATTCAGTGTATATTTTATTTATTTATTTTTCTGAAGTTGGAAACAGGGAAGCAGTCAGTCAGACTCCTGCATGCACCCGACCGGGATCCATCCAGCATGCCCACAAGAGGGCGATGCTCTGCCCATCTGGGGCATCGCTCTGTTGCAACCAGAGCCATACTAGTACCTGAGGCAGAGGCCACAGAGCCATCCTCAGCACCCGGGCCAACTTTGCTCCAATAGAGCCTTAGCTGCAGGAGAGGAAGAGAGAGACAGAGAAGAAGGAGAGGGGGAGGGGTGGAGAAGCAGATGGGCGCTTCTCTTGTGTGCCCTGGCCGGGAATCGAACCTGGGACTCCTGCACGCCAGGCCGATGCTCTACCACTGACCCAACCGGCCAGGGCCTCTCAGTGTATATTTTACATAAATAATCTATGTAAGTCATAGGCTGTTCATTATGTCCTAAAGCCACCAAAACATTAGTGGGTGACTTACTTGTTGAGAAGATGAGAAGTTCTTGTTTACTTTTTAAGAAAACCAGAAGTTTCTGTTTACTTAAGGGTATGGGAAAGGGTGATTTGTACTTTAAAGTCATCCTTTAATTTTATCACTGAAATATTTAACAGGCTAACTGCATAAAATTAAATAAAATGCAAATGGATATAGATGCCCTCACTAGTGGAAAAATAAGTTAAAGAGATCCTATTTTATTTCTTATTGTTTATTATTTTGGTGGCCTTGGGCAATTTACCAAGAATTTGAATTTCAGTTATCTAAATTCCTTATAAATTAAAAAAGCCTGAAACTTAAATCCTGATTATAAGGAATACTGACAGTGTTCAGCATTTCTGTTCATCTTAGAACTAGAGTATCTTCTGCGGAGAAAAGTTGGAACAAACAACACTTGCATTATTAATGTGAAAACAATCCTCTATAAAATAAACTTTCCCACACAGTGAGTCCCGATTGGCTTTCTAGTTTCTGAGCTGACCTGCTGCTGTTGACAAGCCACTCTGTCCCTTTGCTCCATGAGAACTTTGGTTTCGGGGCCGCTTTAGGTTTGCATTCGATTATAACCCTTCCGCCTTTCGCAGCCAGGATCTTTTTCTTCATAGGATTCATTTCAAAAGTCGGAGCCAAAGCTAAAAGAAAAGAAATTATTATTTTTCTCCTTTGCTACAAGAGAAAGAAAAATGTTCTATACATCATTTTTTCCTTTTTGATTACTAATCAACAGAAAAGTTTAATTTCATCAACTAATATCAGCCATGACCAATAAATATTGCATACCTAAGTACTAACAACTTTTTCTTTTATTTAATAACTTTATGGAGGTATACTTAACTTATCATGGAATCTACCAGTTTTAAATGTATAATATAATTCTTGATGACTACTGGATTATTATAAGATTTAATTACAATCAAATACCATATATATATTTCCCTTGAAGGTAACATCCAATTCAATTGTTTTTGACTAAATTACAAAAGAGAAGTTAAGTGAAAGACTAGAGGAAATGAGCATCATGATTAATAAGATCATAATCAATACTCTCAACCGAACTGTAAATCAACTGTCCCTAGTTTACAAATGAGAGTAGTGACAGCTATTAAAATTATATAATTTGCTAAAGGTGTCATAGGCAGTATCAGGTAGAAGTCACACTCGGATCTAGTTCCTTGTGATTTGCAAATAGGTTTTCATTAAGCAATATGACTCCTCCTTCATTAAACAAACATTTATTGAGCACCACCTGTGTGCAAATACTATGAGATGACAAAATAAACAGAGAGAGCCCTAGGAGGACATGATTCATCCATAGTTAATCCTAACCTCAATATATAGAAAAATAATTATGAAAATAGGATATCGAGCCTCATGAAAGGTTTCTCCCCTGATGTCATGCACTAACTTTCCTTAGGGTCCCCACTTCTAGCTCATTTCTCAATCTTCTTGTTCATTTGCAGAATCTAGAGATTCCATTCATCCATTTCCACACATTTCAATCATCTGTAACTCTGTTCTCTTTGGAGCCTATTTTAGACCTAAGTATATTTTTATCCAGGTCTTGACATTTTTTTTTTTTGTATTTTTCTGAAGTAAGAAGCAGGGAGGCAGAAAGAAAGACTCCCACATGATGCGCCTGACCAGGATCCACCTGGAAAGCCCACTAGAGGGCGATGCTCTGTACATCTGGGGCATTGCTCCATTGCAACTGGAGCCATCCTAGCACCTGAAGTTGAGGCCAGAAAGCCATCCTCAGCACCCAAGCCAATTTTGCTCCAATGAAGCCTTGGCTGAAGGAGGGGAAGAGAGAGATAGAGAGAAAAGAGAGGGGGAAGAGTAGAGAAGAAGATGGGCACTTCTCCTGTGTGCCCTGGTCAGGAATTGAACCTGGCACTTCCACATACCTGGTCAACACTCTACCACTGAGACAACTGCCCAGGGCTCAGGTCTGACTCTTTATCCTCTAGTCCTATGATTCTCAAAATTTGTCTATGCATCAAAATCATCTGAAGACCTTAGCAAGATATTGATTCAGTAGGTGTGGGTTAGGATTGAGGCTGGCACTTGTTCTAACAAGCTTCCAGGTATTGCTACTACTCTGGATGTTTTTATAGCAAGAATTTAGGAAAACACTTTTTATAGCAAGGGGCTAGTTTTCCCATTATTTCTTTAGTCTGAGTTTTGATACTTGACAGATAAAAAAAGTAACCAACCAACTGGTATTTTACACCTAATTTAGGGCATGGTATTTTGTATAGGCTCAGTAAACATTGTGGGTGAGATATGGCCTGTAAAATTTCAGACTAAATTTAATAGGTTTATACTTAAACATCCAAAATTATCTTGAATATGGTAACTTTTTTTGAATAGATTCAGTTATTTATATACTTATTTTTTATTCACTCAGAGGAGGAAAGGCAGAGAGATAGTCTCCCACATGCGCTTGAACCAGGATCCACCTGGCAAGCCTACAAGGGGCCATGTTTTGCTCATCTGTGGCAGTGCTCCATTACTCAGCAACCAAACTCTTCTTAGTGCATGAGGTGGAGGCCATGGAGCCATTCTCAGTGCCTGGTTCCATCACATTCCAGTCGAGCCATGGTTATAGGAGGGGGAGAGAGAGACAGAAGCAAGAGGGGGAGAGATAGAGAATCAGATGGGAACTTCTTCTGTGTGCCCTGATTGGGAATCGAATCTGTGACATCCACACACCAGACCAATGGTCTACCACTGAGCCAACCGGGCAGGGCTTGAATAGATTCTGTTTTAATGAAATAGTTTATTTAATCTGGTTACTTAAATAACTTCATACTTATATAATATTTGAATTGCTAGAAACAGAATCCAGAGAATATTCCCATATTTTTTAATGGTGGGAAGAAATAAAGGAACATTTTCACTTTACTAAGAAGACATGCACTTATTTTTGTCCTTTTTGTTCTTTACTGGGCCTATTAAAAATTGTATCTAGCATAGTATAAGTACTCAACAAATATTTGATGGGTGAATAAATGAATTAACTAGACAACTAAAGAAAGGAGAGAAATGTTCCTAAAGGTAATCAACAAATAAGTTTGAGACTAAGATAAACATGTGCAGGAACACTGCTCGCAGGCTGAATATGATTGAAATATTTAAGTCTTGATTATAGAAAGATCTTCAGCCTGAGATGTTGAATATTCATTTTCTTTTATAATTTATTATGATAAATAAAAATTTTAACAGAAAATATAAAGTTTTATGTTTGGAAAAACATTCAAACTCACCTCATATCTTCTCTAAGAGTCAAAATATTTTTATTGCAATCCATACCAAAGTAATATGGTATGAAGCCTAAGCCTGAAGTTACTTGATCCCCAAATAAACTTGATTAAATATATTACCAAGGGATTTTGACATGGGGGAGGGAGAGAAATGGAACATGATCCTCCACATTATAATAAGAGGCAGGAAAAATTAAAATTAAAAAGATCTCGGCCCTGGCTGGTTGGCTCAGCAGTAGAGCGTCGGCCTAGCGTGCGGAGGACACGGGTTCGATTCCCGGCCAGGGCACACAGGAGAAGCACCCATTTGCTTCTCTACCCCTCCGCCGCGCTTCCTCTCCGTCTCTCTCTTCCCCTCCCGCAGCCAAGGCTCCATTGGAGCAAAGATGGCCCCGGCGCTGGGGATGGCTCTGTGGCCTCTGCCTCAGGCGCTAGAGTGGCTCTGGTCGCAACATGGCGACACCCAGGATGGGCAGAGCATCGCCCCCTGGTGGGCAGAGCGTGGCCCCATGGTGGGTGTGCCAGGTGGATCCCGGTCCGGCGCAGCGTGACTGTCTGACTGTCTCTCCCTGTTTTTATAGTTACCTACTTTCTTTTCATATTCTTTTAGTGTCACTGAATTTGTAGTAATAGAAATGTTTTAAAGCATTTCCCTTTAATGTAGCAAGAATAAAGTATCAGAATAAATAAAAAAGAATGAATATAGTTCACAAGTAAAGGGATAATTTTTGGACAGGAGAAGACAGAGTATCTCCCTCAGGATGAAGAGATGAAAAAGACAAGTGTAGTAAAAAGATTTAGATAGTTTTGAATGAGGGGTGGAAGTTGAAATAGTCTATTTCAAAGGGTTTCAATTTTCATGGAGAAGTAAGAGGGTAATATGAAAGGAGAAGTCAGTAGGGAGTAAGGAGTTTGAAGAATGTCATGATGGTTTTACAAAACAATCCCAGGAAACGAGACCCAGGGACAGATACAGCCGGCAAGTACTAAAAACGCCACCTCTGAGGCTGGGTCATGTGCATTGTGAAAGCATCAATCTTCACAATGTGGTTTTCAGGAAACTGTCTGGCTGCCCAAATGTAGGAGGGAACAAGATCTCTAAAAAACTTGCATGTGTAAAGTTTTCTTTACCATTAAAAATTTCATTAAAAAGTATTACACTCCATGTTTCCTCAAATTTATTTACTGTTCCTTAATGAAAAAAAGAGAAAAAACAATAATAAGTCCAAACTACATTTTAAAAGTTTTTAACTTATCAATTCCAGAATATAATATGAAGTCAAATGTGATCTATAGCTACCCTATGATCATTTTTAATGCGTTGTTTTCATGCTGAATGTTAACAGAAACCAGAAATGATACTGACCTAAGATCTTCAACTCCGCATTTGCATAAATGGCTCCATATGTGTTTTCAGCTATGCACTGGTACATGCCAGCATTTTCAAAAGTCACGTCATACAGTCTCAGTTCTCCTTTATGATACTGCAAGGAACAGAACAATTTCATTAAGGTATGGACTTAGTTGTCTTTTCATTTAAATATATTATTCTGCCCCCACTATTAACTTAGTTGAGTGAAGTTGGATAGTCATGGCATGGGGAAATAGAACCCACTTACCATGCCCAGTGGCTCTTGTTTATTCATCCTACAGAGTCGAGAGTCCACCTTTTACCCTCTTGGTCAAGCTAGGAGATTACAGTGGGAAGGTAGAGAAGGACCCCACTGCTGCTACTTATCCCCAGGGCTAAAGGTAGGACCTCCAGTCTTACCTCTGTTTCTGTGGGGTCAGGAAAACAGTGGAAAGAAAAAGAGGACAATATCAGGTAGTGAAGATGGATGAGTGAGAAAAGGGGTAAAAGTGGAACAAAGGAAAAAATGAGAGAGAGAAAGAGAAGGTAGACATAAGATTGCAGAAAGTTGTTTAAGTTGAAAAAAGATAATTTTTGTTCACTTTCTTGTTTGCTTTGTTTAAGGAAATTTTTTATTTCAGGACCCAGGACTCCTTACTCTATTGACTCTCCTGCTATACTACCCCAGGACCACCTGGAAATGTTGCCTGAACATGGACTCAGGCCCTGCACAGCACTCGAGCATACATACCGAATATCCATTTTTCAGCCATCGGATAGTAGGTATGGGTTTCCCTGTGGCCACACAAGGCCAATAGAGATCACTGCCTATATCCACCTCTGTGTCATTGATATGTTCTACCCATTCAGGAAATGCTGAAAAGTAAAGAACATTATAAATGTCAAATATAAGTCTCAACATTCATCATAATCTTGCGTAGGATTGCCACTTTAGTTGACCTTCATTACTTCACTATTGTGTGTTCCATAAAATCAATATGTGAGTCACTGAAAATGAATTTCCATAGATCCACAGGTAAAATTTATTCTATATTATTATAGCATGAGTTAACTGTAATTCAATTTATAATTATTTTTCTAACTTTGAACGATGTTCTGTTAGAAAACTAATGCATGCATAGCAGTAAAATAATTTATATTTATAGTATAAATCTTTCAAAATGACAAAGTTTTAAAGAATTATGCCTTAATTGATTATGACACTATCTCTTCCCTTTTGGTAGAAAGATTCATTTTTCTTCCTACCTCTTGAGGTATATGTTATCTATATTTTGATTTAATTTTGGCTAGTAGCCACTGTAACGTGACTTGGTCGTTTAAATGCCCTTTAGATATTAGAGACCATGTACAGTATCTATAAATGGTGAAGTCTATGCTTGAAAAAAATTGATCTCAGCCTTGTCAGCTGATCCCATTTATTAAGAGCTTTAAAAAAATGTTAGGAATCTCCCCCCCAAAATAAAACTTTGAGAAAGCAAACAATTTGATATATTTTTGAGTAGTTAAGTTATTTAAGTAGTCCAAATAGATATAGGTAAATAAATTAATATAAAATGTGAAAAAGTAAAGAACATTATAAATGTCAAATATAAGTCTCAACATTCATCATAATCTTGAGTAGAAATACCACCTTTCATTATCCTTTGTGTGTTTCATAAAGTCAATATGTGAGCTTTGAAAGAAAGTAAATAGAGCCCTGGCCGGTTTGCTCAGTGGTAGAGCATCGGCCTGGCATGCAGGAGTCCCAGGTTCGATTCCTGGCCAGGGCACACAGGAGAAGTGCCCATCTGCTTCTCCAACCCTCCTCCTCTCCTTCCTCTCTGTCTCTCTCTTCCCCTCCCACAGCCAAGGCTCCATTGGAGCAAAGATGGCCCGGGCACTGAGGATGGCTCTATGGCCTCTACGTCAGGTGCTAGAATGGCTCTGGATGCAACAGAGCAATGCCCTAGATGGGCAGAGCATCGCCCCCTGGTGGGCATGCCGGGAGGATCCCGGTCGGGCGCACGCAGGAGTCTGACTGCCTCCCCATTTCCAACTTCAGAAAAATACAAAAATACCAAAAAAAAAAAAAAAAAGAAAGAAAAAAGAAAGTAAATAGAAAAGAAACCTAAGTAGAGAATAGTATTTTATTTACTTTTCTTTAAAAATAACTTTAACTATATTCATTTTATGATCAAAATAATAAATATATTTATATAAAGTATTAAATGTGTATAAAAAAGTACAGAAAACATTTTATAATTTCACTGAGATCTATCAACATCATGTGTGTATATGTACATATAGTTTTTATAGTACATGCAATATGATTCGGTATATTTTTCACTTATCATTACTTTCTGCCTGTAGCTTATAAAGATAATTTTTAAATGAATATTGATAATATATTGCATTAATTGATAGAGATTTTATTTTGTATACAATCTTGGCTATACATAAAACAAAATGCCAACACCATTCCTGCCTCCGCCTCACACAGGTGACATAGAGATTTCGCATTAAAAAATAAAATGAGAATAAATAATTGAACCAGCTGATACAGCTTATATATGACTTTATTATGTAAACTTCTGCTTGTTTGATTAGACCAAAAGATGCGACTTTGCCTGCCTCATTAGTAAAGGAGAAATAGCAGTTCCCTTAAATTGCCTCCTATAAATATCTGCTCCATCACCTTGATTCTTCTAAGGAATTACATAGTAGACAGCTAAGATAGCTACTCTGCTGAAAACCTGGAAGGTAGATCTCTTAATGTGTTAAATTAAAACTGATCTATAAGGTCTAGAAACTGGACAGAGCGTATGTCTGGGTCAGAGTTTTGTGACTGAAATAGAAAAGAAGTTCAAAAACCAAACCCTGATTGCCCAATGTTAGAAGGGCCTGGAGTTAGGAGAAGGATGAGAGTGGTGTATGCGGACATTAACAAAGTGTGGGCTCCCGATGGGACGGACTGACAGTGAAACATGAAAGAGGGGAGGATTGATTATGGCAACTGCTGTTGTCCAAGCAGGAAAGACACAACTGAGAATTGATCATCAGCTTTGGCAACATAGAAGTTATCAATAATCACACACAAAAAAATGGTTTCAATGGAAAAGTGGAGATAAAAACAAAGCAGAGTATAGAGTGCATTTAAGAGAGGAAATATTGGAGGCACCATTTTTAGAGAGTATAGACAAATCTGTCAACATTTTTATTATTTGTTTAGGGGAGACAAGAAGAAAATGGGGCAGTAGCCAGAGTTATACTGAATATTTTAAAGAAGGAAAAACAAGAGCCACTATACACTGATGGGAATGATCTAGTGAAGAGGGAAAATTGCTTAATGTTGTAAGGAATGGTGACTTCTGGGACAATAACCTTAAATAAATAAGAAGGGTAGACTCTAGTACACAAATAGAGGTGTTGGCCTTAGCTAACAGCTGAATGTATTATAATAAGAGATATGGGTAGAGGTGCAGGTATTGGGTAGATGTAGGGTGGGAGAATGTGGAAGTTCTAATGAACTTCTATTTTTTCTGCAAAATAGAAAGTCACCAGCTGAGAGCAAGGTTGGAGGGGGAGGTGCTATAGGATTGAAGAAAATCATGAAGGCATGAAATGTTCACCTAAAAGAGAGAGCAAGTGGATCCGGGGAAATGTAGGATAATTGCTGGGTAACACTAAGGGTTCACTTAAAATTAGTGATGAATAACTTAAAATGAATTAATTAGCATGTTTATCTCAAGTCATATTTGAGTTCCTGGGTTCAGGCACTGAGAGGCAGAGAGCCAGATTTTCCCAGGGCTTCCCTTTGCAAAGGTAGCAAGACAAAGCAGAGAGATGAGTGACTTGACAGGGTCTATGGCTGAATGATAATGATTGATCACAGATACATGTGACTCCTATGTGTGACTTACTTAAACATAAGACAGATATTTCATAATGTATTATATGTGCGTGTATGTCACTGTTGTTAAAACATTAATCATTATATACTAGTTTTTAAGTATGGAAATGGCTGTAACTAGAATATTAATGAAATTTATAAAAAAAAATATATATATATACCTTGAACATAAATTCTTGCCTGGTGTTTATCCTTTCCCCTAATGTTTTCAGCCTCACATTCATATGTGCCTTCATCTTCTAGCTGAATATTGAAGATCTTCAGGACAGCCCCAGACGTGCTCATCTCAGCAGTGCTTGGCATTGGTTCCAGGACCTTCCGCCACCGGATGTCAGGAACAGGACTTTAAATAGTAGATACAAGAGCTAAGGGTTCAAAATGCTGATGAGGCAATCTTATGTTTATGCTTATAGCTAAACATTCACATCATTTACTTCCTAAACACGGGACAAAAATTAATGTATTTCTATATATGGATTAATGAAAACTCCTTATACTTACTTGCCAAGTGCAAAACATTCTAAAGTCACATTTTGGCCCATCAATGCGTATATATCCTTGAACTGAACTACAATATCAGCAGGATATGGTTTTGTTGAACCTAATATTAAGAAAAACAAAAACATAATGAATTAATTAGCAGAATAGTGGGGTTTTTTAAATACTATGCGTTTTTTTTTTTTTAGGATTAGAATTGATTCAATATAGATGGCTTTTCTCTATACAGGTCTTGAAAAATACCTGATCATGTCCAATACATAGATTTATTGATTTATGCATATTATGTATATAGTATAAATTTTATAAATCATATTGGTTCATTCTGACAGCTATGTAAATCAATCTGATTTAACTCACTAAAAAATTTTTAAGAAGTCTTTAGGGAACTTCAAATATATATGTAAAACATTGTGCCAATTGTTATAAGGAACTTTGGAAGATAAAGAGAAGAATAAAATGAGGGAGAAAGAAAGAGGAAAGAAGGATAGAAGAAAAAATAGAAAAAAAGAGAAAGAACTATCTATGGAGTATAAGGCAAAAGGGAAATAAGTGGAAAAGAGGGAAGGAAAAAGAGAAAGAAGAAAAGTGTCTATTCAGACATCACTATAATCATCAATACTGGTACTTGATTTAATTTATGTAACGTATCAGTCCTAACAGATATATTATTCCCTTTAGGAGAAGAGATAGGCTCAGAAAGGCTAAATATATTGTTTAGGATCACATGTGAATGTGCTAAAGAAACAAAGAGATATACAATGATATGAAATATAAGCCAAAATTTAAATAAATGATCTAAAAATGTTACAGACAAGAAAGATTATTAGAAGGAAGTGTCTATGGGAATTTCAAGAAAGAAAGGCTGGACTAGACTAGTACAGGTTGAGGAAATTGCATATTATAACAAAATTCCAGGCATGTGCACAAAATTAAAAAAAAAAAGAACTCTGGAAATTCAAATGCAATTGCAGATGAATTTGAACCTACAATCTAGAGGGCTTATAACAGTGATATTAAATATTTTGAAACTAATTTTTTTCAGTGGTAACTATCAACGGGTTTTGGTAAGAGAAGTAATATGAATCTTACCTTTTGTTTATGTAGAAGAC
Organism: Saccopteryx bilineata; assembly: GCF_036850765.1. Taxonomy (NCBI): domain Eukaryota; kingdom Metazoa; phylum Chordata; class Mammalia; order Chiroptera; family Emballonuridae; genus Saccopteryx; species Saccopteryx bilineata. The sequence goes on along the minus strand of NC_089491.1, from coordinate 144,812,540 downwards.
CTTGCTGGCTTTTTAAAAGACGAAGCATGGAGAAGAGAAATACAGAAAAGAGTCAGAGAGCTAAGGGAGGCTGTTTCATAAATTCAGAAAATCAGATGAGGGTCGGGTCTAGGCCAGTCACAGTAGGAACAAAGAGGAAGAACATATCCGAGTTGTGTTTTAGAGGCAGAATCAAGAGGTCTGACTCTGGGGTCAATATTTTTTTTCAAAGTGTAGATTAAATATTTAATTCATCAGAATGGCCTGGGATGCTCGTGGAACCTGCAGAGTCCTGGATCGCATCCTTGGGTTCCATATTTTCATTAGACTTCCAAGTGCTTACATAGTAGTTGGGAACCACTGAGCTCACTGTCCTCAAAGGAGAGAAGGAAAGAAGTTGATTTAAAATGCTAAATGAGATAAGAACACTAGAAGAGGTTTAGAGAGAAGACAACAGGTATGTTTGGAATACTTTGAGCAGAATATCCTTGAGAAATTTCTGGATGAAAGGTCCAAGAGGCAGGTAGAATTAAAGACTCTAAACATGGGGAAAAGTCTTGGAAATGTAAGCTGGGGGCCATCTATCTGCATAGGACTGCTGTTTAAAGGTGTAAATGGGTGAGAATATCCAGAAAAAGATAAAAGAGGAATATAAGAGGAAGATCTGCGAAAGGATACTGCATAGAATTTGTCAGAGAGGCAACTGGGAGACGAAGAATGAGCAGAAGGAGTCAGGGAAAGTAGGCAAAGAAAAGAGAGCTCAAGACAGACACTGAAGAGACCAACAGTGTCAGCAGCTCATACAGAATCAAACTGAAAAATTTCCTTTGGATTCAACATTGCTTTGATCACTGAAGACTGCTCACATTGAATACAAAAGAATACACAGAGGGAAAAGAGCGGAGGAGAGTTTGAAGATTCAGAAAAGAAAGTAAATGATGTAGGGACAACGTCCCTAAATAAATGAAATGGATGAAATGAATGGATGAAATAAATGAAATGGATGAAATGAATGGATGAAATAAATGAAATGAATCAGGGCAATTGGAGTTATTAGCTTAAACAGGAGGAGAAACAGTTTTTCCACCAATTTAGAAAGTAAGAAATAAATGGAAGTGCAGAATTTCTGGCGAGGAATAAAAAAGAACATTTAAAAAAGTTTTTAGTTCATGGTTCTTTTTAACTCAGTGAAATAGTGAGTGAGGGCATCTAATATGGAAGGAAAAAAAAGGGGTTCTATGGAAAGTAACCTCACAGAGTGATCAGATTATGAGTTCTAAAATGGGCAGGTCATGGTGGATAGTCATGCCCATGCCTACACCTTTTTCAGTGAGAGGTTTTTAAGCAAGCCCTGTCCATTGTTCTTGTGCATTTAAGTTAACACACTTTTGAGATGTCAGAAGTAATAATCCTGGAAGCTTAACCACCCTTAAGAAAGCATATAATCTCTTGATCCTGTAATTCAATCTGTCCTTACTTCCTTCCACCTTCATGTAATCTTCTTTATGTTCCAGTCCTAATCTTAAATGCATAAAAGAAACTTCAAAACTGTTATTTTCTGGGATATTTGAGATCTTGTTCCCTGATGATAGCATATATCATCAGTTTGTCTCAAATAAACTCTTATATTTTTGGACATTTCTTATGTCAACAGTACTAGCTAGAATGGGGGAAAGAAAAAGGAGCCAGGAAGTCAAAAGATATTCATTGAATACCAACCAACCAACCAACCAACCACATGAACACTATCTTGAGGAGAGTAATAAAAAGAGAATGATCGTGACATAATGAGGTTTTTCCTGTTATCATACCCTAGTTAAGGGCTGAGGCAGGAAACAAACCTAAATCTGTCAACAATTAAATCAGTATTTCCTGAGAAGCTTGAACTCTGTGATATGGGTGTAGCAGCATGCCTGAGAGAAAAACAATTTATGAGGGAAGCAACTACATATATTGTGATCTGATTTTCTCATGAGGTGGCCCATTAGAAATAAAAAAAGGAAGGTAGTTTAATTGGAGCCTGGGGAAAGGGCAGTCAAGTATAACAGTGGTTATAGCATATGGTGCCACAGTAGTAATACATATGCTAATTACTTATATCAGAAAGGCAATTCATATACTGATATACTTCATGTAACTGGTTCTTCTAAAATATCAAATTAATCCAATTGTCTTTTTTCCTGATTCTGCAATTATATAGTTTTTAATCTCATTTGTTCTCCTTATTATAAACTTACTAAGAAGTGGGCATGGCCAAGAAAATAAGCAGATGCCAGTGATTCCCCTTTTAATTAATATCCTGGTTTTTGGATAATGAATCAGTCCTTTGCATTCATTCCCTGAACTAGAGGCAATTGGTCGGAACTCTGCTATCTTAGGGTTCTTTTATGATGTAAATCACCTCTACTAAAAGAGCTAAAGAATAACCCACACTGTCAAAGTGTGCACTCTCTGTTGGCCCTGACTGTGCAGCAGGCTCTTCCCCCCACCAGATATTTCTTTTCCTTACTATAAGTATTCCATAAGCAGACAACCTTGCAAAAACAGAATATAACAAATAAAATACTTACGTTCAGGTAGTGGAATGAGTGGGATAAACTTGCTGAATACACTCTTTGTAATAGAAGGGCTGGATACAAAGCAGGAATAATTGCCTTTGTCTGATGCCTCAACATTCGCAATATAGAGATTGCCATTTGTCTGAGAGACAAATCTTCGTTTATCCATTGTGATAAATACAGGAAATTCATTTAGAAGCCAGCGGTAGCTAAGATCATCTAGAAAAGAAAGTATTGTCTACTAATTATTAAGTTCTTATCCAATAGCAAAGACTTAGTTTCCTAGTATTAAGCCAGTGCATAATTTAATCTCAGCTATTATAGAACAGAGCATATGTTGAAAGTAGGCCAAGACAAACAGTGCAAATTTTGTAAAGCTACTATTGTTTGAGTAAATATATGGATATTGCTAAGCAATTATTTTTCTCTGTCTCTCTCTATTATTTCATGGACTACTAGTATAGTTCTATTTCACTGATGGACTAAATACTAAATGAAACTCAGAGAGGTTAAATGTCTTGCTTAGAATTTTATGACTGACTGTTAAGTAGAATTGGGATTTTTTAGTCCAAGTCAGATCATTCAAAACTCATGACCCACCTTCTCCACTGCATTTAAAAAATAAAATCAACATTACTAACCATACTGTGGTTTTATATCTTCCTTGTTTTTGTATTCCTATCTTAAATTATAGACTTAGAAATGAGTTTATATAACCTTTCTGGCCACATTAAAAAGTAAAAACCACAGAACAGAGAAATGAATGTTACTGGTTTTCTAAAATATTAGGAGGTAGATCATATGGTAACTCTTAACCACAGGACATTTCATTGGCTGAACATACTGGCTGCTGTGGCCAAAAGTTAAATTTCCTCATTAATTTGCTGATTTTCATACAGTTTTCTATTTCTATCTCCTCTTCTTGCTTTGAAGAATGACTCACAAGGAGTCATGCACAAGAGGAAACTATGGGCACTGTATACTTCTTAGTCACAAAATGTTGATTTATTTTAAAACATCATGAGCATGTAAAGACAGCTGCCACTAGAAAGATTATAAGAGGGGATGTCTTGTGTCAAGTTGAATGAGATTTTAGATGTGAGATGGTGGAAGGTCAAGATCTTTTCAAAATACAATAATTATGGCACACAACCCTTCTGCTTGAGGAAGTCCAAGGTGACTGGTAAAGAAGCCAAAGGTAGTATAAAAAGAAGCTGACTATGAAATATTACAAGAATTTCTTGGGAAAATAGTCCAGGCTATCCTACCTAGATTAGCTATTTAATTGTCTCCAGCAATTTACAATATCAGGGAAGTAAATGAATATGATTACATTATTCTCATTTTTAATCTTAACTTTTTAATGAAAGAAGCAGTACACTTGTATTGTAAAAATAAATAGAAAATACAGATAAATTTAAAAGAGAAAGAATATTAAACCACCATTATTCTCCAATTAGTATGTATCTCTTCAGACACTTATATTTATGAATAATTCTATTATTTTATCAGTTATCTTTATGCTGATTTAGAGTCATGTAAAACTCACAGAAGAATAAAGATAGGAAGAGACTTAGGGGACAGCTTAAATTGCCAAAATTGGGTTATTGGAATTGGTCAAGAGTTGCCATAGAATCTTTGCTTTAAAATGATATCATAGGACAGGAGATGACATCAGAGTAATGGTGGCATGAGAGATACTCCTGATCTCTCCACTTGAAATTTCAACAAATTGAACAACTATAATATAGCAAAGAAACCCCAGCTGGGCTCACAGGTGCACCTGAATGATTCATGCATTGAATGAACTAAAGTTTTTTTTGTTGTTGTTAGGGTTCTTAACAATACCATACTCAAATGCCATCAAGGAAAAAGAAATTGGATACCATGGCTACATAAGACAAAGACATAGTTCAGAAAGAAAATTAAAAATCTCCTGAAAACAAACTCAATTACATGGAAACCTTGGAATTACATGATAGAGAATTCAATATTGAAGCTCTGAAAATACTCAACGAGATGTGAGAAGACACCAATAGGCAGGCAACTTAAAGAGATCACAAAACAAAAGGAATCAAACATTTACCTCACCAAGGAGACTGAAACTTTAAAAACAGAGATGAAGTACTCAATACATGAATTAAAAACTGAAGTAGAAAGTTTAGCTAATAGAACAAGTCAGATAGAGGAAAGAATCAGTAATATCGAAGATAGGCAACTAGAGATGCTATAGAGAGAAGAGGAGTGAGACTCACAAATTAAAAAAACAAAACAAAACCGAGAGAGCTCTACAAGAATTATCTAGCTCTATCAGAAAGAGCAACATAAGAATAATGGGTAAATCAGAAAAAGAAGAAGAGAGAGAAGGGAATAGACAGCCTATTCAAACAAATAATTGATGAGAACTTCCCAAGCCTATGAAAAGAGTTAGAGCCTTGAATCCAAGAAGCAAACAGAATGCTGAGTTACCAGAACCAACACAGACCTACTCCAAGGCACATCGTAATAAAATTGTTAAAAATCAATGACAAAGAAAGAGTCTCCAAGGCAGCTAGGAAAAAGAAGAACATAACATATAAAGAGAAGCTCATTAGTTTATCATCAGACTTCTCAGCAGAAACTCTACAAGCCTGAAAAGAGTGAACCAAACATTAAAGTATTGAAAGAGAAGAATTACCAGCCAAGAATACTATATCCATTAAAGTTATCCTTCAAATATGAAAGAGCAATAAAATATTTTATAGACATACAGAAGCTGAGGGAATTTATTAGCAGAAAATCCCCACTGCAGAAAATACTCAAGGGGGTTACTTGACCAAATAAAAAGAACAAAACATATCAAAACTACAAGCAAAAGCTCCAAGAAGGTCACAATAACAACAAGGATAATATGTAACAACAGTAACATAAAAGGGGAGAGGATAAATATCTACATCAGCAAAGGAGGATGGAGTGCAGGAGCACTCATAAGACAAAGGACTCTTGTACATATGAACATTTTTCTTTTAATAACCTAATGTAACCACCCACAAAAAAGTCACTATTGAAATTCAGCTTAAAAAAAGACAAAACAAGGGAAATAAGTATGGAATACCATCAAACAAAAACAACGGACAGAAAAAAAAGAGAAGAACCAAACGAGACACAGAGCTACCAGACACCAAAACATAAAGTGACTATAAGAAATCCTCAAATGTCAATAAGTACCTTAAATGTAAATGGACTGAACTCTCCAATAAAGAGGCACAGAGTAGCAGATTATATCTAAAAGCAAAACCCAACTATATGATGCCTTCAAGAGACACATTTAAGCTGCAAGGACAAAAGTAGATTCAAAGTAAAAGGTTGGAAAACAATTCTTCAAGCAAATAATATAGAAAGAAAAGCAGGTGTAGCCATTCTCATATCTGACAATATTGACTTCAAGACAACAAAAGTAACCAGAGACAAAGATGGACATTTCATAATGATAAAGGGGACAATGTTTTAAGAAGACAACACTTCTTATTTTATAAGCATAAAAACAGGGAGCACCAAAATATATAAGACATCTATCTACTAACTGAGCTAAAAATAGAAGCAGACAAAAACAGAATCTTATTTAGAGATTTCAGCATACCATTGACAGTTTTAGATAGATCATCCAAATAGAAAATCAATAAAAAAATATTGGCCTTAGGCCCTGGCCGGTTGGCTCAGTGGTAGAGCGTCGGCCTGGCACGCAGGAGTCCGGGGTTTGATTCCTGGCCAGGGCACACAGGAGAAGTGCCCAGTGCTTCTCCACCCCTCCCCCTCTCCTTCCTCTCTGTCTCTCTCTTCCCCTCCCGCAGCCAAGGCTCCATTGGAGCAAAGTTGGCCCAGGTGCTGAGGATGGCTCTATGGCCTCTGCCTCGGGTGCTAGAATGGCTCTGGATGCAACAGAGCAGCGCCCCAGATGGGTAGAGCATCACTCCCCGGTGGGCATGCCAGGTGGATCCCGGTCAGGCGCATGTGGGAGTCTGTCTGACTGCCTCCCCATTTCCAACTTCAGAAAAATAAAAAAAATAAAGAAAGAAATAAAGAAATATTGGCCTTAAATGACACTCTGGACCAAATGGACATAATAAACATTTATAGGATATTTCATTCCAAAACATCAAACTATATGTTCTTTTCCAGTGCACATGGAAAATTCTCAAGGATAGATCATCTGTTGGGCCAAAAAACTAACATCAATAAATTCAGGAAGATTGAAATTATACCAAGCATATTTTATGACCATAAGGCTTTGAAACTAAAATTCAACTATAAAAAAAAAAGTAAAGAAACCCATAAAAATGTGGAAATTAAACAACATACTTCTAAAAAATGACTGTATCAAAGAAAAAATAAAAGCAGAGATCAAAAGATATGTACAGACAAATGAAAATAACAACAAGACATACCAAAATTTCTGAGATGCAGAAAAAGTAGTAGTAAGAGGGAAGTTTATAACATTACAGGCTTATATAAAGAAACAAGAGTCATACCAAGTAAACAACCTAATATCACACCTTAAGGAACTAGAAAAAGAAGAACAAAGGCAGCCCAAAATCAGCAGAAGAAAAGAAATAGTTAAAAGTAGAACAGAACTAAATGAAATAGAGAACAAAAAAACTATAGAAAAAAGTAATATAGCAAAGAGCTGGTTCTTTGAAAAGATCAATAAAATCGACAAACCACCGGCTAGACTACGAAAAAAAGAGGAACGACTCATATAAACAAAATCTGAAATGAAAGAAGAGAAATTACCACAGACATCATAGATATACAAAGGATCATAGTAGAATATTATGAAAGATTATATGTCACCAATTCAACAATGTAAAGGAAATGGATAAATTCCTAGAACTAAACAATCTTCCTAGACTGAGTCATGAAGAAGTGGGAAACCTAAATAAACCTATAAGCAGGGAGGAAGTAGAAACAACTATCAAAAACCTTCCCAAAAAATAAAAGTCCAGAATCAGATGGCTATACTAGTGAATTCTACCAAACATTCAAAGAATATTTGGTACCTATCCTTCTTGAAGTCTTCTAAAAAAATAGAAGCAACACATCCTAACACATTTTATGAGGCCAACATAACCCTCATACCAAAACCTGGCAAGGACAACAAAAAAAGAAAACTGCACACCAATATCTCTAATGAATAGAGATGCAAAAATCCTAAACAGAATATTAGCAAATTGAATACTTCAATACATTAAAAAAATAATACATCATGATCAAGTGGGATTCATTCCAGGAGCACAAAGATGGTTCAACATACAGAAATCAATCAATGTGATATACCCCATCAACAAAACAAAGAACAAAAATCATATGATCTTATCAATAGATGCAGAAAAGGCACTTGATAAGATACAATATCCCTTTATGTTTAAAACACTCAATAAAAATGGAATAGAAGGAAAATACCTCAACGTAATAAAGGCCATCTGACAGCTAATATCATACTAAATGGGGAAAAAAGTAAGGCTTTTTTTCCTCTATAATCAGGGACGAGACAAGGCTGCTTACTCCCTCCAGTCTTATTCAACATAGTTCTCGAAGTATTAGCCAGAGCGATCAGACAAGAGAAAGAAATAAAAGGCATTTATAGAGATGACGTCAGAGTAATGGCGGAGTAGGAAGCGATACCGATAAATCTCCCCCAAAACTCAACAAGATCTTCAACCAGAAACAGAAAAACCTATACTTGGAGCTTCCAGATTCTTCGCAATACACCCAAAGGTATGATTGAGTGAAAAATTGGCTAAATATATAACCAAACCCCGAAGGAAATAGGGAGTAAGAAATGCTCCGCCTTCCTCACTAACCTAAACAGGGCGGCTTTCTCTGGTAACTGTGAATATAGAAACTGAGGCGGGCAAAGGGGGTGAATAGATCCAGGCCCCCGCAGCAAAAACGGCCAAACCAGGCTGTGGCTCAGAGATCCAAGCCGAGGAAAATCTGATCCTGTGGCAACCCAGGCAATACAAGCTAACACTCGCGCCAAACCCAAACAAAGAAAGACAAGCGGAGCGGCCATTTTACCCGGTCTCCTGGTCGGTGCGCAGTTAGTGGAAGAGAGATTTCTTCCTAAGCCGCGGAAGTGGGTGCCCGTGTTGCCCCACGGAGAGGCAGGGTCAGAGGCCTTTCTGTGGGCTGAGGGCAGAGTCTCTGGGCAGCCCCAGCGCCCTGGGAAAGCCACGCACGGGAGGGAGTGAGAACTAATCCCAATGGTGGAGATTTTCCGTGCTGGAGGCTGTTTCACTCAGAGGGAACCGCGGCCGACCTCATATCCTGGTGTGCGCGCGCAGATAAGGAGTGAGCGATTCCTCCGAGTGCCTCGGCAGTGCGCGCCCGTGTTATCGCACAGAGGGGCAGAGTCAGGGGCCTTTGTGTGGGCCAAAGCGGAATCTCGGGCCACCCCAGCGCCTTGCAAAAGCCGCACACGGGGACGGAGCGAGACTCAATTCCAACGCTGCAACTTTTCCCTGCGGTTGGGGGTTTCACTCAGAGCGTGAGACTGCTGGCCGGATATCCTGGTTGCAGACAGTGAGTGAGAGTTTCCTCCAAGCGCCCCGGAAGTGGGCGCCCGCTTGTGTTACCGGATAGAGTGGCAGAGCCAGAGGTCTTCGAGTGGGCGGAAAGCCCGCCTGATTATGCTAGCAGCTCTGACTGTCTGAGCCTTACCCAGAGCCCTGTGCTGAGTGGAAATAGAGTGGGGAGTTGCCAGCAATTTGAGCCTCTTACTATCCAGGCAGAGGCAGCAGCAACCCCATACCTGGACTATCAGGCTACTAATTGAGGAAGGAAAGACTAGGAGAAAGGCTCCAGGAACACGGACTCTCTCACTGTCGGAGCCTATAAATGCTAATGAGCCTCGACTCCCAACGAGAATAAAGCACAATACATGACATTGCCATAGAGACTTATCAACTGCAAACCTCTACCTGAGCGTGCCAAAGGGGCAGAACCCGGGGTACAGAGTCACCAACCAGGAAGAGGGAGAGAAAAGAAAAAGCAAGAAGATAACCTCTCAAAATCAAGAATAATCTGCAGACTTTATAACCTATCCCATTTTATTATATTTGTTCGTTTGTTTCTCTTATCTTCATTCTTGAGACTTTTTTTTCCTCCTCCAATTTGGCCGATTAACTCTCTACCGGTCTTACTCTCTCCTCTCCTTGAACTACACTACCCATAAGTGTTACATCTCCCATTATCATTTCTCTTCTCTTCCTTTCTCTCTATGAGGGTTGCACTCCAAAACCCTTAACTCTCTCTCTCTCTCTCCTTTCTTTTTTCTTCTTTTAGTGGTTCCCTCTTTTTTTCTCTCTCTCTCTTTCTTTTCTCCTTCTATATTAGTTTCTTCCTTTCTCCTTTACATCTCCTCTCATTCAAACCTCAATAACAAACAAATTATCTTATCTGGGACTCAAACCTATGTTTGTGGCATTTTGGGGGGTTTTTACTTCACCTTTTTAACTCACTAGCAGTGCTCCCATCCCTGGCTCTCCATATTATCTAGTTCTTGTTCCACTAAATACAATAGTAAGTTTTTAATTTGTCCCCCCATTTTTCCATTTTCCTCTTATTCCTCTCATCATAACTCTTAGAAAACCAACACCTAAAAGCAAATCATTTTATTCTTGACCCAAATTTTTCCTTATTTGCTTTCTGTGGGTCCATACGCCCTTTTTTTTTTCTTTTTTCTTTTTTTTTTCCCTTTTTTTTTTTTTTTTTTTTTTTTTTTTTTCTTTCTCTCTTTTTTGCCCCTTTATTACTTTTCCCCAATTCAGGCCCTCCATCACAGGCATTGTTTGTTATAACTCACAGTCCACCACAAGATTTTCTCAAGAAAGAGGGGAGAGGAAAGGAGAGGAAAAAAAGAGGGGGGGAATAATTTCCTTTTTTAAAAAATTTTTATTTTATTTTATTTTTCTTTATTTCATTATTAATTTTTTTTTAAAAAAACAACTCTTTTCGATTTGTTATTTTTTTATTTTTTTTAACTTTTTATTCTTTATTAAATCTCATTAATACTATCAACAAAACCACCCTTAGATGCCATTAAGAAAGAGAAAATCGAATATCATGGATACAAAAGAAAGAGAGGTAACACAGCTAGATGAGGAAAAATCTATGGAGAAAAAATTTAATATATTGGAAACCTTGGAGCTAAATGACAGAGAATTCAAGATAGAAATCCTAAAAATCCTCCGAGATATACAAGAAAACACAGAAAGGCAATATAGGGAGCTCAGAAAACAACTCCATGAACACAAAGAATATATGTCCAAGGAAATTGAAACTATAAAAACAAATCAAACAGAGATGAAAAACTCAATTCACGAGCTGAAAAACGAAGTAACAAGCTTAGCTAATAGAACAGGTCAGATAGAAGAGAGGATTAGTGAAATAGAAGACAAGCAACTTGAGGCACAACAGAGAGAAGAAGAAAGAGACTCAAAAATTAAAAAAAATGAGATAGCCCTACAAGAATTATCTGACTCCATCAAAAAGAATAACATAAGAATAATAGGTATATCAGAGGGAGAAGAGAGAGAAAATGGAATGGAGAACATACTTAAACAAATAATTGATGAGAACTTCCCAAGCCTGTGGAAAGAACTAAAGCCTCAAGTTCAAGAAGCAAACAGAACTCCAAGTTTTCTTAACCCCAACAAACCTACTCCAAGGCATATCATAATGAAATTGACACAAACCAACAGCAAAGAAAAAATTCTCAAGGCAGCCAGGGAAAAGAAGAATACAACATATAAAGGAAGGCCCATTAGATTATCATCAGATTTCTCAGCAGAAACTCTACAAGCTAGAAGAGAGTGGACCCCAATATTTAAAGTCCTGAAAGAGAGGAACTTTCAGCCACGAATACTATACCCATCAAAGCTATCCTTCAAAAACGAAGGAGAAATAAAAACATTCACAGATACAGAAAAGATGAGGGAATTTATCATCAGAAAACCCCCACTCCAGGAATTACTAAAGGGGGTTCTCCAATCAGATACAAAGAACAAAAAAAAACAGAGCCACAAGTAAAAGCTCCAAGAAGAACACAATAAAACCAAATTTAAACTGTGACAACAACAAAAAGAAAGAGGGGGAGAGACGGAGATTAACAGTAGCAAAGGACGATGGAGTGCAAAAGTACTCACAAAATAGTTCACTACAATGAACAGGGTAGGGACCCTTTTCATTACTCAAAGGTAACCACCATTGAAAAAACCACCACAGAAGCACATGAGATAAAAAAGATAGCAACAGAGGAAAGATGTATGGAATACAACCAAATAAAAACAAAAGATAGAAAAACGAAAGAGAAGGATCAAACAAGACACAAAACTAACAGGAAGCAAGATATAAAATGGCAATAGGGAACTCACAAGTATCAATAATTACACTAAATGTAAATGGATTAAACTCACCAATAAAAAGGCACAGAGTAGCAGAATGGATTAAAAAAGAAAATCCAACTGTATGCTGCCTACAGGAAACTCATCTAAGTAACAAGGATAAAAACAAATTGAAAGTGAAAGGCTGGAAAACAATACTCCAAGCAAATAACATCCAAAAAAAAGCAGGTGTAGCAATACTCATATCGGATAATGCTGACTACAAGACAAGAAAAGTACTTAGAGACAAAAATGGCCATTTCATAATGGCTAAGGGGACACTGAATCAAGAAGACATAACAATTCTTAATATATATGCACCAAACCAAGGAGCACCAAAATATATAAGACAGCTACTTATTGATCTTAAAACAAAAACTGACAAAAATACAATCATACTTGGAGACCTCAATACACCGCTGACGGCTCTAGATCGGTCATCCAAACAGAGAATCAACAAAGACATAGTGACCTTAAACAAAACACTAGAGCACCTGGATATGATAGACATCTACAGGACATTTCATCCCAAAGTGACTGAGTATACATTTTTCTCCAGTGTACATGGATCATTCTCAAGGATTGACCATATGTTGGGCCACAAAAACAATATCAGCAAATTCAGAAAAATTGAAGTTGTACCAAGCATATTTTCTGATCATAAAGCCTTGAAACTAGAATTCAACTGCAAAAAAGAGGAAAAAAATCCCACAAAAATGTGGAAACTAAACAACATACTTTTAAAAAATGAATGGGTCAAAGAAGAAATAAGTGCAGAGATCAAAAGATATATACAGACTAATGAAAATGACAATACGACATATCAGAATCTATGGGATGCAGCAAAAGCAGTGATAAGAGGGAAGTTCATATCGCTTCAGGCATATATGAACAAACAAGAGAGAGCCCAAGTGAACCACTTAACTTCCCACCTTAAGGAACTAGAAAAAGAAGAACAAAGACATCCCAAAACCAGCCGAAGAAAGGAGATAATAAAAATCAGAGCAGAAATAAATGAATTAGAGAACAGAAAAACTATAGAAAAAATTAATAGAACAAGGAGCTGGTTCTTTGAAAAGATCAACAAAATTGACAAACCCTTGGCAAGACTTACCAAGGAAAAAAGAGAAAGAACTCATATAAACAAAATACAAAATGAAAGAGGAGAAATCACCACGGACACCGTAGATATACAAAGAATTATTGTAGAATACTATGAAAAACTTTATGCCACTAAATTCAACAACCTAGAAGAAATGGATAAATTCCTAGAACAATACAACCTTCCTAGACTGAGTCAAGAAGAAGCAGAAAGCCTAAACAGACCTATCAGTAGAGAAGAAATAGAAAAAACCATTAAAAACCTCCCCAAAAATAAAAGTCCAGGCCCTGACGGCTATACCAGCGAATTTTATCAAACATTCAAAGAAGACTTGGTTCCTATTCTACTCAAAGTCTTCCAAAAAATTGAAGAAGAAGCAATACTTCCAAACACATTTTATGAGGCCAACATAACCCTCATACCAAAACCAGGCAAGGATGGCACAAAAAAAGAAAACTACAGACCAATATCTCTAATGAATACAGATGCTAAAATACTAAACAAAATACTAGCAAATCGAATACAACAACATATTAAAAAAATAATACATCATGATCAAGTGGGATTCATCCCAGAATCTCAAGGATGGTTCAACATACGTAAAACGGTTAATGTAATACACCATATCAACAAAACAAAGAACAAAAACCACATGATCTTATCAATAGATGCAGAAAAGGCTTTTGATAAAATACAACACAATTTTATGTTTAAGACTCTCAACAAAATGGGTATAGAAGGAAAATATCTCAACATGATAAAGGCCATATATGATAAACCATCAGCTAACATCATATTAAATGGCACTAAACTGAAGGCTTTCCCCCTTAAATCAGGAATAAGACAGGCTTGTCCACTCTCTCCACTCTTATTTAATGTGGTACTAGAGGTTCTCGCCACAGCAATCAGACAAGACAAAGAAATAAAAGGCATCCATATCGGAAAAGAAGAAGTAAAGGTATCACTTTTTGCAGATGATATGATCCTATACATCGAAAACCCCAAAGAATCCACAAAAAGACTACTAGAAACAATAAGCCAATACAGTAAGGTCGCAGGATACAAAATTAACATACAGAAGTCAATAGCCTTTCTATATGCCAACAATGAAACAACTGAGAAGGAACTCAAAAGAATAATCCCCTTCACGATTGCAACAAAAAAAATAAAATACTTAGGAATAAACATAACAAAGAATGTAAAGGACTTATATAATGAAAACTATAAACCATTGTTAAGGGAAATCGAAAAAGATATAATGAGATGGAAGAATATACCTTGTTCTTGGCTAGGAAGAATAAATATAATCAAGATGGCTATATTACCCAAAGCAATATACAAATTTAATGCAATTCCCATCAAAATTCCAATGACATTTTTTAAAGAAATAGAGCAAAAAATCATCAGATTTATATGGAACTATAAAAAACCCCGAATAGTCAAAGCAATCCTAAAGAAAAAGAATGAAGCTGGGGGCATAACAATACCTGACTTCAAACTCTATTATAGGGCCACGACAATCAAAACAGCATGGTATTGGCAGAAAAATAGACACTCAGACCAATGGAACAGAATAGAAAGTCCAGAAATAAAACCACATATATATAGTCAAATAATTTTTGATAAAGGGGCCAACAACACACAATGGAGAAAAGAAAGCCTCTTCAATAAATGGTGCTGGGAAAACTGGAAAGCCACATGCAAAAGAATGAAACTGGACTACAGTCTCTCCCCCTGTACAAAAATTAACTCAAAATGGATCAAAGATCTAAACATAAGACCTGAAACAATTAAGTACATAGAAGAAGACATAGGTACTCAACTCATGGACCTGGGTTTTAAAGAGCATTTTATGAATTTGACTCCAATGGCAAGAGAAGTGAAGGCAAAAATTAATGAATGGGACTACATCAGACTAAGAAGTTTTTGCTCAGCAAGGGAAACTGATAACAAAATAAACAGAAAGCCAACTAAATGGGAAATGATATTTTCAAACAACAGCTCAGATAAGGGCCTAATATCCAAAATATACAAAGAACTCATAAAACTCAACAACAAACAAACAAACAATCCAATAAAAAAATGGGAAGAGGATATGAATAGACACTTCTCCCAGGAAGAAATACAAATGGCCAACAGATATATGAAAAGATGCTCATCTTCTTTAGCTATTAGAGAAATGCAAATCAAAACTGCAATGAGATACCACCTCACACCTGTTCGTTTAGCTGTTATTAGCAAGTCAGGTAATAGCAAATGTTGGAGAGGCTGTGGAGAAAAAGGAACCCTCATACACTGTTGGTGGGAATGTAAAGTAGTACAACCATTATGGAAGAAAGTATGGTGGTTCCTCAAAAAACTGAAAATAGAACTACCTTATGACCCAGCAATCCCTCTACTGGGTATATATCCCCAAAACTCAGAAACATTGATACGTAAATACACATGCAGCCCCATGTTTATTACAGCATTGTTCACAGTGGCCAGGACATGGAAACAACCAAAAAGCCCATCAATAGATGACTGGATAAAGAAGATGTGGCACATATACACTATGGAATACTACTCAGCCATAAGAAATGATGACATCGGAACATTTACAGCAAAATGGTGGGATCTTGATAACATGATACGAAGCGAAATAAGTAAATCAGAAAAAAACAGGAACTGTATTATTCCATACGTAGGTGGGACATAATAGTGAAACTAAGAGACATTGATAAGAGTGTGGTGGTTACGGGGGGGAGGGGGGAATGGGAGAGGGATAGGGGGTGGGAGGGGCACAAAGAAAACAAGATAGAAGGTGACAGAGGACAGTCTGACTTTGGGTGGTGGGTATGCAACATAATTGAACGACAAGATAACCTGGACTTGTTATCTTTGAATATATGTATCCTGATTTATTGATGTCACCCCATTAAAAAAATAAAATTATAAAAAAAAAAAAAAAAGGCATTTATATCAAGAAAGAAAAAGTAAAGGTATCACTTTTTGCAGATGGCATGATACTATATATAATATATATACTCCATCCCCAAAGACTCCACCAAAAAACTATTAGAAACAATAAACCAATACAATAAAGTCACAGGATACAAAAGTCTATTGCTTTTCTATACTCAAACAATGAAACTTCAGAAAAGGAACTCAAAAAAATAATTTCTTTTATAACTGCAACAACAAAACAACAAAGTACTTAGGAATAAACTTAACAAAGAATTTGACTTTGGGTGATGGGTATACAAAATAATCAAAAGTTCAAATGCTATACAAATGTTTACCTGAAAACTACGTACTGTTATTGATCAATGTCATCCTGTTAATTTTCTAAATAAAATTTAAAAATTAAAAAAAATAATAAAATGATATATAGGACAAATTAAAACATACTGGAAATATGTCTGATTTGTGAAATCATTTTTTTCTATTTTCACTTAAAAACATAACTTAATATTTTTGTCATTATTTCTGGTTACAATTAAATTCCAAAATATCAAAAAGGTAAGGAAAAATATAGACTTTTATACAGAAAAAAATGTTTTCCTTAACCTTACAATGTTTTGTTTTATTTGTTTAATTTTCCATTTATTAGAGAAAGAGAAAGAAGCATCAAGTAGTTGTTCCACTTAATTGATCCATTTAGTTGTGCCCTCATTGATTACTTCTTGCATGTGTCCAGACCAGTGATCAAACTCATAACCTTGAAGTGTCAGTAAGATGTTGTAAGGTTGCCCTGGCTGGGTTCCTCAGTGGATAGAACATCTTACTGATTTTACAGTGTTTTAAAGACATGACATGCAAAATGCATTCAGAAAACTCCATAGTTATATAAATTTTGAGACCTACATTTTAATTCTTAGGGCTAACTTTAACTTTGGTCAGTCTATTTAATCACTGTGTTATTCAATTTCTCCAAAACTTAAGATTTTGTTTTGTGTTCCACTTATAACAGATGTGTAAAGAGGAATGAAATAATGTTTTAATATTTAAACTTTTAAGGGACAAAAGGTAGGTCAGTGATATTATTGTGATGATGTTTGTAAGAACTTACATCTTGGACTATATAAGCAATTGGTCTGGCTTTTTAATGCCCAGCATGGATTCTTCACTTTACTTATTTAATACATACTGAGGATAATTTATATATTGCTAAATAAGACAGATGTAGTATTTTCCCTGATGGAACTTGTAACATCAATAATATAAATTTATCTAATAAAATTTAGCCTACTGATAAGCCATTCACCTGGACAAAATAATAATTGTAACACATTAGACACTCTTATTTCTCATTAAAACAAATGTAGACAATTGCTATTGCCATTTTCAAACAGGGACACTGAGGTTTAACTAGGTTAACTGACTTACCCAAGGCCATCCAACCATAGGGAGGCAGAAGTGACTTTCTAACCACCCTCTCCACCCCACTACACAAAAACTGTTGCAAGATTGGTGTGGTAGCTTCCTTGCCTCTCCGATTAAAGAATAAGGCTCATTTTTGGCAATCAAGAGCTAAGCTCTGACCCAGTTCTCACAGGGACTTAATGATCTTTTTATCTCTCTTTCCCCACCTCATGCTGATGGTAAATTTAATCACCTCCATAAAAGCCAATACTACCTGTTTTATTCATAGCACTGGTTGACTGGCTTAAAAAATAAATTATCATAAAATTATTTTTTAAGGTAGAGTAAGTGCCAGCACCTGTTTTAGAAATGTTGTTTTTATTGATCAATGTCTGAGATTTCTTTCCTTTGCCTCAAAAGAGTGTGTATCTACCTAGAACAGGAGAAATTTGTTTGGGGCAACTACAGGGCATTTGGCTAGTTTCATTGTATTACTTTGCAATACATCACTTATCTAACCTTCCTAAATAATATGTATTTTTCCCTGAAATACAACTGAAGTACTTTAGTATTTCCTGGATGAATAACTTGCAGACTTTTTAGAAGATGTTTGAGCTTTCTTACTTAATTGACCTCAATAGAACATAATTTACCTCTGTCAATAAAATCCCTATTGCTTCTAATTAGCGCTTTGATACCCATAGTAAAATATACATTAAACTTGTTTAGAAACAATATATACCAAGTAATACTGTGGGCTCATGTATCTCTACAGTGCTCCCCCTTTCCTGTCTGCTGACCTTTTTATTATATTAGACTTCTTTAAAGAAAATATTCAACATGCCCGGAATTATTTCTCAAAGACTATTCTCACTTTCCTATTCACTTAAAAATTCACACCTATGTCTGTTATTAGGTATTTCATATGTTAATGATAAGATCCACCCTTTGAATGATGAAAAATTTTTTTATTCTCTCTCTAAATATACACATACATGATTTATATTTTGTGAGATGTGTTAACTCAATTTCTGATGGTTATACTTATAAATAATCATCCAGAAACAAAGCATTATGTTTTCACTTTTCTAGGGTTGAGGAGTTTAAGAGGTCTAACATATTCATGAATTATTGACTGCTATTTAATCAACAGGTAAATATACCTCTTAGTAAAATTGCAAGCATCACACATCCATTGATTAACAAACACACTTTTTTACCTTTTCACTTCCTCATTCCTCAAATAATTGTTGAGCACTTACTCTGTACTAGGTGCTAGGCAATCATTGGGTAACAAATGTTATAAAATTAAATAGACATTTGTAATGATATACTTTTGAGTAATAATTCTGTTTTTTTTTAATTATTCTTGATAAGTAAGCTAATCCAAATGAAAGTTTTCTCCTTGACAGGAAGCAGTAGAACATCCAAATCCATAGAAAATGTAATGGATCGTGAAAGACGAGACTTTCCCCCTGAATCTTTTTTCTGTGCATCAACGGGAGAGACATTTATATCATTGTGAACAAAAAATCTTTAGTATAGTCAGATGCTCTTTATTCACTTTAATAATAAAGAATTCAGATATTAAATGTACTAACTAAATTGTATGTACTTTCCTATTAATCCAGTAAAATTATATATCTATTTTACCATTTAAAATACTTTATTACTATTGAAACTCATAACAAGCTCTGTGAAGTAGGTGGCACAAGAGGTATCACCAAATGTTAAATGAAGAAACTAAGACGTAGATATGCCTAAACTGACTTACACAGTGTGAACTGAGTCTGGTTACCAGATCAGCAGCTAGAGCAACAGAGCTTGACAACTACAAGTAGTAGCATAATAATCATCTTTGAGGTTCAAAGCCCAAAGGCTGGTTCCTTTTCACCTTCAACCGATGAAGTTCTAAACAACAAAGCACAAACCTTAATATAACGGCTTTTAGGAGGAAGGATTTATGGTATGGAGATAGTAAAAACGTACACACTCACACACACAATGGTTCTGAAGTATAAATCCATTCTTATCTTTTAATTGAGCATTCCTAATGCTTAAAGAGATCATAATCTGTTCATAACATAAGAGAAGAAGATAAAGAACTGCTCAGATTCTAGTGTGTGATTAATCCCATGTCTTGGATTTAGCTAAAAGACCAACTTAGTATCCGGCTGCTTCACCCACTCACTCTCACTCCCTACCCACACATGCAAATGGATATTTATCTTTATCAGGATGAAGAAGTAATGAACTCATTTGACTTAAATATTTGCAACCTTGTTTTTGTCCCTGAAATTCAGCACAATAATTAACAGGCTACAGAGTCTGAATGCAAGGCTTCTCTCAGAAAATTCTCAAAGCCCATTCCTTGGACAACTTCTTCCCCCTTTCTATCTATACTAATTCCTTAGGTAATCACATGCAGTCCTACAGCCTTGGAAACAGTTTATATAATTCTGAATCACAAACTGGTATTTCCAGCTCAAAAGTTGCCACTGGGCATCACTCCCATATAGAACTCCCAACTTTTTACATCTCCATTAGAAAGCTAAACAAGCATGTCACACTTAACCTGTCTACACCTATTACTCCAGGTAAAGGAGACTCCATTCTCTCAAGAGCTTATTTAAAAAACTTTGATGCCATCCTTGACTCCTGTGTTTCTCAGATGTTATATAAAGTCTACCAGCCAGTCCACTTGCCTTTTCCCTCAAAACAGAACTTTAATATTGACCACTTCTTTATACCTTCACTGCTAATACCCTGGTCCATCATATGTTGCTCATTTTATTGCAATTTTCCTTAACGGGTCTGGTTTCACCCTGAGTCTTTTCTTAAAACAGCAGCCAGACTCATCTTTCTATAACTTAATATCTTGTAACTCCTCTGCTCAAAGTTCTCCAATACAAATCTCACAGTAAAAGCTGATATAATGTCTATGAATTATGAGATTCTATGTGATATAGCTCTTGCATCTCTCTGACTTTATTTCTTACTATCCACTATCTCAATCACTTTGTTTCAGCCATCTTGGCTTACCTGTTCTTCCTCCACAGTTCTTTGTCTGTGCTGTGGCACACGCCTGGCACGGCCTCCCCTCATACATCTGCCCTGTTACCTTCTTCATTTCCTTCAGGTCTTTATTCAAAGTTATCTTCTCAGTAATGTCCTCTTTAAAAATTCAGCTATTTCTTCAACACTTCTTCTCCACCATTCCCTACATAATCTTTTCTCCCTAGAGCTTATTTATAAACTGCTGATATACTATGAACAGTTCCTGATACATAACAAGTGCTCATATGAGATTTGTTGAGTAAATAAGTAATTGAATGAAGTCTATCCATTTAGTGTTGAACATGGTCAAATACAGTCATTGGCTATTTATGCTTATGCTCATTTACTCTGTAGAAAAGACTATAAAGATGAGGAATTTTTTTTCATAGTTTTGGTAATTCTTTAAAGAAAAGAACTAATCTGTCATTGAAAATGGTAATAACATTTTGAACCTATACATTCCTCCTAGATTTAGCAGTTAATAGTCTTTCTTATAGCTAATAGGAGACAAATACCAATATTTTATATATAAGAATCAGAATTTATGTATAATTGGAAT
This sequence comes from Saccopteryx bilineata, assembly GCF_036850765.1. Taxonomy (NCBI): domain Eukaryota; kingdom Metazoa; phylum Chordata; class Mammalia; order Chiroptera; family Emballonuridae; genus Saccopteryx; species Saccopteryx bilineata. Next base: position 144,791,519 of record NC_089491.1, on the reverse strand, counting down.
TTTATATATATATATATATACCAGATTAACATATTATACACAAAATTATTTATAACAGCTTATTATTAATTCTCTATGAAAATATTTAGTCAAATTTATGACATAATCTTAGACTATAAGAATACAAAAAATACAAAATAGTTTTTCAGTGTACAAAAGTGGTATTTATATATTATTTCCAGATATTTGATAAATAAAACAAATGAAGATTATTGAAGCTTGTTGGGCAGATAAAATATATTATGCTCATTTTGTTAAAGATGACGCTGCCCATGTGGAGGCTATTGCCCAGGTGATATTAATGTGTGTTGGGGGTGGGCTAAAGGCAGGCAGAATCCTTGTAGCCTAGGGCTTGGTTTTGGGATTAAGCCTGTCCCACCCTTTTTGATGTGGGGCGGTAAAATCCAATCATGCCTCAGAGAAGTGACTTTGTATTAGAGACTTCCCTATTTTGTATATTGGATTAAAGGTTTGGATTTCTACACTATAAAATAGGGGCAGAACGGGAGCTTGCTCTCTTGGTTCCTGGGATGATTAGCATGAGAGAGCAGAGGGAGCAGAGCAGAGAGCAGAAAGAGGCCATGTGGTCAGGAGAAGCAGCCAAGATGGCGGAGTATTGAGTGAGAGGCCAGTTTGTGCAGTTTGATGCTGGAGAAGAAAGGAGATGGGGAACAGAGGTGAATAAGTCTGGTGAGCTAGAAACCGTTGATTCTAGGAAACTCGGATAAGTCAGTAGCTTTGTGAGCACTGAATGTGAGTGGGTTTTGGAGCCCAGTGTGTGTTTTTACTTGCCCGCCGAGTGCAAGCTAGAATTAAAGATGACAGCCCATCAGCTTTTGGCTCCGTTGTTTCTTTACCGACTGTCCGAATCCAATGCGAACCTGCATGGTCCAGGCTGCTTTGATAGTGGCTCCGGCCCTGGCTGCTGGCTTTACAAAGCTATACAAAGAGTTCATTTTTTTGCTAGCATTTCATTCGTTTCTATTTTAGCCATATCAAATTACTGAAAATTACTGTATTCAAAAGTTAATTCTTGTAACAGATGACACTTAATTTATCCCCTTTCTAAATTGGATAATTAATCTTATGGATTGGTGCTCCTGATGAAATTAATATTTATTATGTCTTTAATCCTTTCTTATGTTTAATTACAGTTTCCAGTATATTGTAGATGTTAAATTCTTAATAAAATGATTGACTATATATCATTCTTCAGGACCATTCTATTTCAGAAATAATTTGTAGAAAAATCTATCATGTTTTCTCCAATGTGGCAGAAATATTAATGTAAACATAAGCCAACATATATACTGCTCACAAAAATAAGGGGATACTTCAAAATAAATATGAAATGATAAAATATTCCCTAATTTTTTTTTTTTTTTAAAGGTATTTCTTTTTTTTTTTTTTTTAATTTTTCTTTATTTATTCATTTTAGAGAGGAGAGGGAGAAACAGAGAGAGAGAGAGAGAGAGAGAGGAGAGACAGAGAGAGAGAAAGGGGGGAGGAGCTGGAAGCATCAACTCCCATATGTGCCTTGACCAGGCAAGCCCAGGGTTTCGAACCGGCGACCTCAGCATTTCCAGGTTGACGCTTTATCCACTGCGCCACCACAGGTCAGGCTATATTCCCTAATTTTTGTGAGCAGTATATATTGTTTATAAATAGAAATGATCATAGATCTTTGCAATTAAGGCCAAGTGATTAGAGCCAAGGAAGAAAGCATCTATAACCACTAGTACATGATACATTTTAAGGTTATGCAAATATTAAGTCTAATTTAATTACAAAGGTACCGTGCTTGGTAAGAAGATAAAACTTGCCCATTTCATTTCATTTCATTTCATTTCATAGATACTTACAGTTATATAGAAAATAAGATTACCTGGGAAATGGTATGGAGGATCACAGAGAAGCACCATTCCTTTTCCTTCTTTCACTCTGACCTCGGGACGTTCCTCAGGCGGAAAAGGATCAAGATCTAATTATGAGAGAAAGAAGGAAGCATTCACTGACTGGTCAATAGAAAGATATACTCATTAAAGTTTACCTTTCAGCTACTAACTCTCTTAGGGTCTGCTTTTCCTTAGCTGGTTGGGTGGAGTCTATCAGAGTCAATTTTCCATGTTTACTTACATACACTACAGCAGTATTTGGTTGGTAACTTCAGCCTATGAATATTGGTAACACCTACAGAACTCTTCTGAGAACCCTGAAGAAGAAGATATCCTAAAATTTTCTTCACATTTAGGAAGAATCTAAATAAGAATATCTGGAAATACAAAGGGCACAAACAAACCCAGGAATCTACCAAAGAAAATAAGTGAAGAGGAAGAACTTAGACAAGCAGATTCTTTGGAAAGGTGTATTTCCTGTCCTGAGGGAGGATTCCAATGTGGAAAAGGAATTAGGCAGGAAGGCAGGATCCTAGCTGAGGAATGTGAAGGTCACCACTCTCTTGGTCTTTTTCAGATTCTGGGTTTTTCCTCAACTCTCACTTCTTTTTACCATTTCCTGTGAATTTGGAACTCACATTTTGCTTGGTTTCTTGATATTCTGCTCTTTGATTCTTCATTTGTTTTACTGGGGCTCATTCTGCCTCTGTCCTGCCTCACCTCTCTTTCCTTAGCTGTCATCAGTACTCAAATTATAAAATCTGTTGTTTTTCTCAATACATTTATAACCCTGAAAAGTAAACATCCTAACTGTTATTTTTTTCCTCCAGAGAACACTTAGCATCTACATTTCTAATCCTGATGCCTTACTGAATGGCATTTCTGTCCTCAAACACTCAGCTGACATTTCAATGTGGGTAACTTATGCTCCCATAACCTCTGCATGTGAAGCAACCATATATAATATATACTTCCAACCACCCTTGAAATTGGTTGTATTTGCTCCCATCCCATTTTTAAGGAGAACAAATGTTTCTGCCCTTTGACTAGACTTCTTCAAAAATATATATACTTAGTTAAGGTCTTCTTTCCCTCAGCACAATGCAATTGGTTCATTATTTCTTCAAGGACTGTTTATTAATCACAGTCACACCGATTTACTCTGAGTGTGCTTCCTGACCCAGTTTCCCTGCCTCCTGGTAATCGCTACCACATGGGTCCTCTTAAAACATCATTTTCATCCTATAATCAATTTTGCAAAAGACTTATAAAAGTCTGACTTATAAAATCCCACACTGCAGAACATCCAGTCTAGCTCCTCTCTTGATGCACAATATTCCTTCAGAACAACTTCTAACTTTCAGTTTTGCACAGTGTTTCTCAAAATATTTTTATAGTTGCCCCCAAAAGGAAACATTTTATTTAATTTAAACTTAAAATAAATGATTTAATTAAATTATAAATTCATTCTCAGTAAAAGATGTTACATACTAAGGGGTGAGATTTTTGTCAGGTGGGGTTGCATTTTGGAGAGCCACAAACCATTATGCCGTAATATATAAGATGTTTTGTCCCCCGAAGAACCAACTTTCACTCCCTTCAGAGTGATATCAACCACACTGAGAATACATTTCCATTGATGCTAATTTTTAGAAACTTTTTCAAGATCTTTCAAGACATATCCTTAGTTTCTTTTCCAACGTTATCTTTCACTATTTCAATTGTACTTATAATACCTCTCATAATGCTTTGTTCTCCTAAAATGTTTACTTCTTTTTTTTTTTTTTTTTTTTTCTTTTTCATTTTTCTGAAGCTGGAAACAGGGAGAGACAGTCAGACAGACTCCCGCATGTGCCCGACCGGGATCCACCCGGCATGCCCACCAGGGGCGATGCTCTGCCCACCAGGGGGCGATGCTCTGCCCATCCTGGGCATCGCCATGTTGCGACCAGAGCCACTCTAGCGCCTGAGGCAGAGGCCACAGAGCCATCCCCAGCACCTGGGCCATCTTTGCTCCAATGGAGCCTTGGCTGCGGGAGGGGAAGAGAGAGACAGAGAGGAAAGCGCGGCGGAGGGGTGGAGAAGCAAATGAGCGCTTCTCCTGTGTGCCCTGGCCGGGAATCGAACCCGGGTCCTCCGCACGCTAGGCCGAGGCTCTACCACTGAGCCAACCGGCCAGGGCCAAAATGTTTACTTCTTAACATAATGAAGGTCTACGAATCAAGTAAGACCCACTTCCTCTAGGAGACTTTCCCTCCCTTTCCCTTCCTTCTTATTTCTTTTCTTGCTGAGCTCCTATGATGACATCTAAGTTTCATTTCACCTAAACATACTTGCGCTTTTCAAAGGTACAAGTACTTACATCCAAAGCTCAGGGTTGCTTCCATGCTTCTGACCATCCCATAGTTATTTGAAGCTAAACAATAATATACTCCAGCATCTTTCTGTTTGTCAGGGTTGTTGATAACAAGGTTTCCTCCAACCATACTGTACCGATCACTTGTCAGATCAATATCCCCATTATTCATTCTCCATCTATAAGAAAAAGAAGTAAATGTCACTCAAAGGTCACAGTGGCCTTTGTACTTGGCTATTGTTATTCTAAAATAATATAGGGAGAGCTCACTGTGCACTCAGGTGATTAAATAAATGACTCGGTGTGGTATTTCTTCACATCCTATAATTGCACATTCTGGGCTCATGATTTATAATTTCACTCAGGCACAGAAAGGTAAACATTCAAGTGCATGAAATATTTCCTCTTTTTTTATGAAGCATCCCAAAGACAAATATTTTATTGAATTTTCTAGATAAATTGGTTTCTTAGCTGATATATATGGTTTATAAATGATACCCATCTATGCACTCGTTTGATTCTTGCATACATAGGAACGGTATCTAAAATATCAAAAGCATTACTCTAACCGAAATAAAATATAAAACAATATATCTATATTTATTTCAATTTCAAAGTAATTTCTCAATAAAAGAAACTGAATGAAATCAGGGTTTTCTCAATAAATGTCATATTCTGACCATAGAGGTCAACCACACAATTTGAAAATGATAAAGTCAATTGAGTTTTGGTTTCCAAGTCACAAATACAATATTACAGATATGTTTATGAAGATTACATTATAAGTAAATTTACTAGAAACAGGAATCCAACTGTCATGGAGAGATGATTTTTAAAATGCACGTGGAAAGTACTTCAATTAAGCTGACTGCCTGACTGGGTGGTGATGCAGTGGATAGAGTGTTGGACTAGGATGCCGAGGACCCAGGTTCGAAACCTCGAGGTCGCCAGCTTGAATGTGGGCTCATCTAGTTTGAGCAAAGCTCACCAGCTTGGACCCAAGGTCGCTGGCTTGAGCAAGGGGTCACTCAGTCTGCTGAAGGCCCACAGTCAAGGCACATATGAGAAAGCAATCAATGAACAACTAAGGTGTTGCAACAAAAAACTGATGATTGATGCTTCTCATCTCTCTCCGTTCCTGTCTGTCTGTCCTATCTATCCCTTTCTCTGGCTCTCTCTCTGTTTCTGTAAAAAAAAAAAAAAAAAGAATTAAGCTAACCACCTGCATAATTTTATAATCATTCTGTATCAAGGTTGATCCTTAAGATTTCATGTATTACACAAGGTCATAAGGCAAGAGCTATCTATGGTCAAATAGTGTTCTGTGGTGGCAGTGTTTATGGCTTGGCACATTTCTGAATAGGGTCAGAATCTTGCCAAAAAGTCCTAATGATTTTAGACTATCTCTTAATAAATCAAACATTTGGAACAATTTAAATATTTTTACAAGGTAGGAAGTGATTTCAAAGCAAATGCGGAAAACCTTGCTTTGCATTTTGAAAAACCTATCAAATTCCACCCCAGTGAAATTCTCCCCGCCCCCATCCCAATTGATGGCAATATTGTCTCTGTTTGAACCATCCACTAACTAAATGCTAAGTTGCTTAGCATTTGCCAAGGCAATGGGTTTTCCTGTTCAGCAGTTCCAGTTGTTATGTTTGGGTTTTTTTCTCCCAAATATGTTAACTAAAATATTTGTTTATTGCCTCAACTTCCTCCCAGTGGATCTGAATCTGCCTTTGATGTCATATGATTGTGTTTTGCTGTGTTTAGGTAAATTCACTGGTTGATTTACTTTTCAGTAACATCTATGACATTGTTGTAATCTCTTTCACACAGCACTAAATGCAATCTTATTGGGGTCTTTGTTAACGTGGGGAGGACAAGAAAAGGTAACAAAAGCCTTTAGGTCAGTGGTAGTCAACCTGGTCCCTACCGCCCACTAGTGGGCGTTCCAGCTTTCATGGTGGGCGGTCATGGAGCAACCAAAGTATAAATAAAAAGATAGATTTAACTATAGTAAGTTGTTTTATAATGATTTATTCTGCCAAACTTAGTGAAAATCCAACATAAAGTACTTGGTAAGTAATTATTATTATATGCTTTAATTTGCTGTAACTCTGCTTTATAAATTTTATAAAGTAAAGTTACTTCCTTACTTTATAAATCACCATTACTGTGGAAACTGTGGGCAATTAGAAAACTTTACTACTAACAGAGATACAAAAGTGGGCAGTAGGTATAAAAAGGTTGACTACCCCTGCTTTAGGCTGATAAGTGGGAGGTAAAGTTTCCTGCTGTACCTTTCAGAATGTTTCCATGAATAACAAAGTATCACAGAACATGCTATGAATATAAAACTACTATGTGAATGACAAATTGCATGAGTACCAAGGTTAATATGGCTTGCCCTGAATATTAAGTAAATTTTTAAAACATCAAGTGTTCTTTTCCGTCAGACAAATTGAATCCTTAGCTATTTTTTTCTTATAAAGGCAAACACCTTCATACCAAAATTAAACATCTACTTCTCCCTTCTAGCTCTCTCCATAAATGTGTGGAGAGTCAGCCACACTCACCCTCACCCCTTCCGTGCTGTACGACCTGCATAGAGATCTATTTGCCAAGCAAAGTTTTGCTTCTCTTTTATTTTTTAAATTTTGCTAAGGACACTTAATGAACCTGGAGGGAGGGGGAGTATTGGAGTTGCTAATCCACATGTATAAGATTGTAGTTATACAGTTTAGCATCTAACTGCCTCTGTGTATTAAGGGGTAGCAGTGGGGGTGACAAGGAGAAGCACATGTTTCTAGAATCCTGTTTGTAACAGCTCTTCTGTTTTGCTGCTTCCTTTTCAGCCTGGAGGCTGATTGGTCAAGGTTCCATGTACAAATGTCAAGGACAGACTGTCACAGAATAAGCACTACAAAAATAGCTTTTGAGACGCTATCAACCTATCTAGAAAGATGCATACTAAAAAATCACATGTTTCTCTGAAGTCTTAAAACCTGTGTTTCCATCCTGGGTATGTGATTCTCTCACTCTGAAGAAAGTCAGTTTACTGATTCAGGGCTCAGCTTCCTCTCCTATAAAAGGATGTGCTTAGATTAGATCTCTTCTGAAGCCCCTATTGGTTATACTTTTCCATGTTCATAAACTCCTATTATGTATGGCTTAATGGAAGAAATTAAGTCTAACCAATCAAATATATTCAAAACAAATTTGTTTATAATTTATAAAATATCTACTTACCTTGCACTCCCTTGCATGAAATTGAAACAATAAAAATAACTTCAGGCCCTGGCCGGTTGGCTCAGTGGTAGAGCATCGGCCTGGCGTGCGGAAGTCCCAGGTTTGATTCCCGGCCAGGGAACACAGGAGAGGCACCCGTCTGCTTCTCCACCCCTCCCCCTCTACTTCCTCTCTGTCTCTCACTTCCCCTCCCGCAGCCGAAGCTCCATTGGAGCAAAGATGGCCCGGGCGTTGGGGATGGCTCCTCGGCCTCTGCCCCAGGCGCTAGAGTGTCTCTGGTCGCACAGAGCAACGACCGGGATGGGCAGAGCATCGCCCCCTGGTGGGCGTGCCAGGTGGATCCTGGTCGGGCGCATGCGGGAGTCTGTCTGACTGCCTCCCTGTTTCCAGCTTCAGAAAAATACAAAAAAAAAAAAAAAAACTTCAAAAGGATAGTGATGTTGTTCCTAAATTCATATTTTGTTTTAAGAATAGCTTTGTGATTATAGCCAGAGGCAAGATAAAGTGAGTTCAATTAGAATTAACTGGGGGAAAGTAGTATTCTCTTTGATAACAACTTTTTATAACAATAGAAAGTCATTTTTATACCCAGAAAAAAGTATACTATTAAAATTAACCTTGTTGAATGACAACCTTCAGCTGAGTGAGGTGACATTAACATACAAGAGCCCGATCTCTCTATCAGCCCCTTGCTTTGTCTTCACGGAACCATTTCATAGGGGAAATTCAAATCTATAGGCATTTGGCTAATTTTTGAATCTTACCCTTTGCGTTAGACTAGAAACTGTAAGTATATGTTTCTGAGCCCTGTGAAACAGTAAAACCCACTGTTACTTTTTAAAAAGTTATCTTTGATATTATTAATATTAATAGGTACACCAGAAAAACAGAAAGAAATGTTTATATTGATTTTCCAGTAGGTGGAGACATTTAATAAATTTGCTGTGTTGTCTGAAATATGGATTTGAGACAATTGAAAACAGTGTTGCTTCTAGAATTATTTATGCGAACACTTTAAATTGTGGTTAATATAGGAATATGACCCACCATCTGGAGGTATATTACCCAGGCTAATACATACAAGAATGTCCTCTTGTATGTATTACATCTGTCCTCAAACGTGTCTGATCTCCAGATACCTTTTGCATGTGTAGCATGATCTCTATCACACAATTTTTAAATTGATAATTTCAAATGGCACTGGCATTATCTTTGCAGGAAATAGGAAATTATTTGCATATATTTAAGAAAATTACCCTCTGGGCCTTAAACAGCTTTTAAAACTAACTAGTATGGCAATATTTTTGTTAATGTCCCTGGACTTTGTAGAAAGCCTGATATTATGGCTTTCTTGTCAGTACAGGGTCATAGGTACTGATCTGTAATCTTTAGTTCACCTCTCCATTCTGAAAAAGGAAGTGAAGTACATTTACTTGTACACTGGGAATGGGCTTGCTCGTGCCCTACAGTTCAGTGAAACTTTTCCTTCTGGTGACTCCTCGGGATAAATGGTATTAATTGGTTGCTCTTCAAAAATTGGTCCAAATCCTTTGTCTTCTTCAGAAACTATAAGAAAAACAAAACTATTTTACACTGTGCTGGTTTATAAATCAAAAAAAATTAGAAGCATTAAAAAGAATTTTTAGAAAATAATGTCAGAAACACAGAATATCCATTTTTATTCAAACTAAAGATTTTGCTGCTATAATCCTAAGGAAAACATATAGAATTTTATTCAAAAAAGTGTTTTGCCCATCTCTAAAATTCTTTCTGCCCATCTCTCGCCATTTCTCCCAAAGCACTCTGTTGCCATGCTTAACTACAGACAGCTCTTCAGTCAAGTCACGTTTGCATGACTCTGAGCCTTTGCACATGATTTTCTTCTTTCTGGAACCACCATCTCACTTTCTCCACCTATCAATATTTGTACAATCCTTTGTGACTTAGTCATAGAGTTTGGTCCTTCAAGAAGCCATATCTTACCCATCCTAGCTTCAGTAGGTCATCATAATGTGTTTTCATAACTCTCTATCCAGTTTATGATTTTAACACAACTATTGTGTAATTTTTTTTTTCAACAGAGACAAAGAGAATCAGAGAGAGAGAGACAGATAGACAGATAGGGACAGACAGGAAGGGAGAGAGATGAGAAGCATCAATTCTTTGTTGCAGCACCTTAGATGTTCATTGATTGCTTTCTCATATGTGCCTTGACCAGGGGCTATAGCAGAGCCAGTGAATCCCTTGTTCAAGCCAGTGACCCTGGTTCAAATCAGTGACCTTGGACTTCAAGCCAGGGACCTTTGGGCTCAAGTCAGTGACCCGTACTCAAGCTGGTGAGCCCACGCTCAAGCTGGCGACCTCAGGGTTTCGAACCTGGGTCCTCCACGATTCAGTCCGACATTTTATCCACTGTGCCACCACCTGGTCAGGCTGTTGTGTAATTCTTAATGTAATTTTGTATTTCATTAAATTGTAAATGTTTGGGGACAGGTGGCTATCTCTGTAATTTTGGTATAATACTCTTCTTAACTAGCTGTTCTAGCAGTTTGCAAGAAGATAGGTGCTCAACAAGTTTTGAACAGCAAAATGAATGGATTTCTAGATCCTCTGGGGAAATTAGTTCTTTTCCTGGGCCATTTTTTTCCCTAAACATGTGACCAGCTCTGGTACTTAGCAACATTTAAAACAATCAATAAATTTACATGAATAAGGGGCCCTGGCCAAGTTGGCTCAGTGGTAGAGCGTTGGCTTGGCGTGCTGGAGTCCTGGGTTCGATTCCCGGCCAGGGCACACAGGAGAAGCGCCCATCTGCTTCTCCACCCCTCCCTCTCTCCTTCCTCTCTCTCTCTTCCCCTCCTGCAGCCAAGGTTCCATTGGAGCAAAGTTTGCCCGGGCGCTGGGAATGGCTCTGTGGCCTCTGCCTCAGGCTCTAGAATGGCTCTGATTGCGGCAGAGCGACGCCCCAAGATAGGCAGAACATCGCCCCCTGGTGGGCGTGCCGGGTGGATCCCAGTCAGGTGCATGCAGGAGTCTGTCTGACTGCCTCCCCGTTTCCAACTTCAGAAAAAGAAAAAAAAAATTACATGAATATGGCAACTGGTTTAAAATCCATCACAGAAATATACATGTTGAGAAAGTTATTCCTGGTGTTAGCATAGATAGCTAGTTAGATATCAACAAAAAAGAAGGGAACATAACTGACTGAAGTGAAACTGATTAAGTCTGGAAGTTACAGCTTCAGATACCCCAGAAGACGGTCACATCCTTTGCCAAATGGGCACTAATCTGCAGTAGGGAGGAAGGGCCAGCTTTCCATGTCCCCAGGGGATAATCAGCCTGTTCTTCTAGACAACACAATAGGGGTGGTGCCGGGAGGGTTGTGTGACATGTGCAGTAGAAGCTAAGATGGTGACCACAGAGGGGAGCTGTCTACACTGGGGAGAGGATCAGATTAGTTAAGGAATACAGAACCCCAAAAGGTCCAGGAAAGGGATTGGATAAGAGTAGGGCCCAGCACAGCCTGCAAAGAGCCAGGAAAGTGATTGGTTAGTTTGAAAGAATACATGTTCTTTCCCAAGCCCAAGATGATGAGATCAAAGCTTAACAAAAGCCCAAGGTTTGCTCTTTCACATGCTCTCTCTGTAGCAGCCACATGAACACAAGCAGGGGTCCAAGTGCCGCATGGGTCACGGTCCATGTACAGCCTTGGCAGTGAATGTGCAGATGGGGAAATGAGACGCAGGGAAGTGCTGCACCTCTTGGTCCTGGTCCTCTGGGGCTAGTGAGGGCAAGTGCTGGCTTCTAGCCCCAGAGATGGAACTTATTTCACAGTGAGAAAAAGCTGGGCCATCTGATCATGGATGAAACACTAGGCACATAGGGGCATCTTTTGTTTTTGCTCCAATAATTCTTACCACTTATCACTACACCTCATCCTCTTATGCATGGGCCTTGAAATGCTTTACTTGTGACTGCACGGAAGAACCCTATTTCCACTTACAGTACTCACAGTACACCCTCTCTAGACACGAAAAGTGATACCTCACAGCCAGATGAGGAGATGAGACTCACTCTGTGCCATCAATGTGGCAGCATTTACAGAACATAGCTAAGAGTTCTATGTCCAAAAGAATTAATGTACAGCTAGAAAGCAGGAATATTCTTACATGGGGTCACTGTAATATCTTTGCTAGGTCAAAACTACGGTTCATTTCTCCACTTTATTTTTAAGAGAGTTTAAGGAAAATGTCATAGAGACATTTTGTCTGCTCTAACATCAACCTTGAGGATGAGAGCTTTGCTCCAGTTTTCCTTAATTTACCATTTAAATCTTGCCTTAGTAAGTGTTTAACAGTGCCTCTCAAAGCCTTAATATTACCCTCTGTAAAATGGGGATAATAATAAAATATGTCTCATTAGATTACAACTCTCATATGTTCATTGACCCGGCAAGCCCAGGGCTTTGAACCAGCGAACTCAGCGTTCCAGGATGATGCTTTATCCACTGCGCCTCCACAGGTCAGGCATAAGTGTTCTTTAAAATGCTGACCTCATACAGGCATATTTACCCACCTCTGTACTTTTATTTATGCCACTTCTGCTCAGGTTAGCTCCACTTCTAACATTTGAAATGCTTACCTACTACCACCATTATTAAATATTCCTTAATTAACTCAAAATACAGTGGTACCTTGAGATACGAACAGACCAACATATTAATTTTTTAAGACATGAGCTGCGACTCGGTCCGTATTTTCACTTGAGATCCGAGTGAAATTCCGAGATACAAGTCGTGATTTGGGAAGCTGCCGCTAGTTGGCACATTGGCTCACAGGTCCATTAGTGGCAGTTTGATGTACGAGTTGACTAGACTTACGACCTTGGTTACAGAATGAATTAAATTCGTGTCTTAAGGTACCACTGTAGTTACTTAAAGTACTTATTATGCTTTTCTTACAACTTATTTCTTAAATTTTCTTATTCCCTATCATATGCTAAGGTTCTTTAAGTCAGGTAACATTGCTGACTGATCTTCATATAGGATACTGGTAGTGATTTCCAACTCACGAGGTAGAAACAAAAATAGCTTTGGTGGAATTTAAGCGAAGTCTTTCCTTTTGCTTGATCCTTATAGCCATACACAGTGGAAGTTCCCCAGCTCACTCTGGCGTGAACATCCCAGCTATATCATGTAGGCTGTAGCAGAGGTTATCCAATGAGTCCTCCTGGGTATTCATTCTCCTATCACTAAGCAATGACTGTATAAGTTACCCATTTTATTATGTTTATTGAGCACCTATTATGCAGTCACTGTGCTAGAAGCTATTGTCATATTCCATTTTAGTTTTTAAGTACTCACAAGAATCCTGTGATATTTATATACTGGAATGCTGAGTTTCATAGAAGATGAATAACTTGTACAAGCTAACATAGCGAGTAACTACCAAACTGAAAATGCAAACCCAGTATGGCCTTACTCTAGGCACTATTTTTTTCCACTATGTCATACTACTTCTATTTCTGGCTAGAATTGTTCAGTGGTTGAAGTAGAGTCTAAACAGAGTTGCTAATTGCAGTCAATAGTAATAAACAAGGCCCTGGCCGGTTGGCTCAGTGGTAGAGCGTCGGCCTGGCGTGCAGAAGTCCCGGGTTTGATTCCCGGCCAGGGCACACAGGAGAAGTGCCCATTTGCTTCCTCTCTGTCTCTCTCTTCCCCTCCCGCAGCCAAGGCTCCATTGGTGCAAAGATGGCCTGGGCGCTGGGGATGGCTCCTTGGCCTCTGCCCCAGGCACTAGAGTGGCTCTGGTCGCGACAGAGTGACACCCCGGAGGGGCAGAGCATCGCCCCCTGGTGGGCAGAGCATCACCCCTGGTGGGCGTGCCGGGTGGATCCCGGTCAGGCGCATGCAGGAGTCTGTCTGACTGTCTCTCCCCGTTTCCAGCTTCAGAAAAATACAAAAAAATAAAAATAAAAATAAAAAAATAAAAGAATAGTAACAAACAATAAATTTTGCAACATCTTGGATCCTAATTAAACTGAATCTTAAGGTTCCCAGTTCATTACCCGTATTTCTCTCACAGCAAAGCAATGACCATTCAAAAATAATTTAGGCTTTTACAATATTTAAAATATTGTTTTGAAATTTAGTAGCATAGAATTGTTACCAAAAATACAGGAAATTCAATGGGTCGTACTGAAAATTTTGCATCTGCTGCAGACCTCTAAGACAGCAGTTTCAACCACATGCCACAGGGGGCACACCAGTGTTCCCCAAGAATTTTTAGAGAATGAATCAAAATTGTACGTATTATTTTGTGAGTTCAGATAAAAGTATATTTCTTGATGTGCCCCAGAATTTTAGTAAATAGTTTATGTGTACCAAAAGATGGAAAAAGTTAAAAATCATTGCTTTAATAAGATACCGGTTGTGTTGTATCCATTCATTAATTTTGGCTTTCAAACATGTCTTAATGAGTCCAGATAAACCATCTTACAAAATTTCCAAGTGATCTAACATTTAACCATTTGCCTTTAAGTTTATAGAGTTAGTAACTTAAAGCAGAGGTGAAATATGGTTCACTTGAGGAAACTTATTTTTAAAATTACCCTTTCATCAACTTACCTCCATGACCATACCTTCTGTGCCACGTAAACTCTAAAATTAAAGAAAAAATAACTTAATCCCAAAGCTGCTCTTTGAGTTGTGGTTTTTTAAACATTGCTCAAATACTGAAATACTAATTAATGGAATGAGATTATTAGGCCTTTACTATTAAGGTTATAGTATCATCATATCTTTGCAGATATTTGTCTTTGCATTTTATAGCTGTAGTGCTAAACTTTATGGTCAACAAAATTAGCAGGAATATTTAATATAATAAAATTATTTTTGTTCTATTTCATTCACAAAAATAAGTCTTAGCCACAATAATCTTACCACAAAAATGTTCATTATTATATTTGCATTATATATGTATATATGCATATAATTATGTATATGTGTGTGTATAATTTCTGTGGTTATATTAATGTTATTAAAATACTTAAATATTAAAGAAATTATTTTTTTGGATCCTTAAGTCATCATCATAATAATTAAAATAAAATAGCATTTTTTATTTTCTTAATAATAAATAAGAGACAATAAGATATCCATAAATTCATCATTAAGCATCAAATGGTGACTGATAAGTAAGTGATAAATTCTATTTCTTAAACTCAACAAGTACTCAGAGTTAAGGTAATTGAAATGAAAGTATTAAAAAACTGATTGTTAAAAAATATACTGCTTTTGAGAGAAATATTATGTAAATCTCCTTATAGGAAAGATTTCTGAATCCTTCACACTTGTCTTTGAAAGATAGAAATATAGTATTTGTTTATCCTAAAAGTACAGCATTCTTAAAACTGCTTTGTTATTCTTAATGTTCCTTAATCTTTGTAAATTATTTTAAAATTGTTTTTCATAAAACAGACCAGCCAGTAATAAAAATTAAATATTAACTTACAAATAAATAAATAAAGAACAAAGGTAACAAAAGCTTAAAACCAAGTATTAAGTATTTTTATTGCATTTTACTTTCATTTATGCTAACGAGGTTATTAAAGTCAATTGTCTCTGTATAGTGAAACTACTATACAGTGGTGAAGCATTAACTATCTTTTCCAAATCACATTAAATGACTTCAAATTGAAATTGGCTCCCCCCCAGGAACTGACAAATGCTACACACCAGGAATTTCCCCCCTCCTGGAGATCCAGATTATAAACACTTATCAGTACACCACTACACAGACTAACTCTTGTGAAATTTTAATTGAATGTAAATTTTAAAAATAGGGTCAACTTTTATATATATTAATTTATTTGTCTGACTCAACTGTCAAAAGAAAATATTAATTCCAACTTTTTATACCAGATTTAATGAAGTGGACAGACACATTGATTATTTTGACATAACTTATGGAGAATATGCAAAGGATATTTCTTACCTGATAGACAGACTGTAAAAGGTATTATCACAAGGTGACTAACCAGCAGCCACATTTTCATCTTGTGTTTAGTAGAGGTTAGGTTCAGTTTTCAAAAAAAACTTTAGCTTTATGGCAGTTGGATAATATTAAACACCTGCATCAAGAAAAGAAAAGGAAAAATGGAAGGGAAGAAAAGAAAAGAAAAAAGGAAACATGTCATTTGGGGTCAACAACACTATCAACTTTATTTTATTTTATATTCTATTCCTTTTTTGTAGACTGTTTTAATTTATTTAGATACACTTGTAAGTCCCATGTTGTCACTGAAAGTAGATTCCATGTTGGGACTTCAGCTGCTTCCTTGTACTGACACAGCAGGACCATGAGCAAGTCAATCAGTTGGTGTGTTTTAGTTTCGAACAGTTTAACAATTGAGTGTAATATTATCTTTTCTACAAATTGCACAGATGTAAACATTCAAATATCATCATTTGGATTGAAAAATTGAATTTATCTGAAGGGGATTCAATTAAAGATTTGTTGTATAAGAGCTTTCACAAACTGAGACATTACACATTGGCATTACTTGTTGATGACATGTGAAAAACTTTTGCCAGAAATGCTAATTTTTAAATGTTAAAATATATTGATTAATAATACAGTTGTTCTCTTTCTTTTATTTATTCTTTCCACAAGAAGTAAATAATTACTCATCATATGTCAGCAAGAGAGAATCTAAGATTTGTGAAGTCATATCATTAAAAGTTGGAGAGCCATCTTTAAGACCAAGAAAAAAATTACTAATAATTTTCCTAAGCTACAAAAAATATGCAGCAGTATAATTAGAATATCTTGCTTTTATAAATTTCCCCAAAACTTATGACCACCATTACACTGATGAGGTTTCACCCAGGACCTTGGAATAGCCTTGTAGGGCCAGTGGCCGCCGCCGTCGTGGCCATGCCTGTTCTCATTGGATTCGGGCAGACGGTAAAAACAAAACAAAATAGTGGAGCCAAAAAATGGTAGGCCATTCTTTTATTTAAGTCTCACACTGGCTGATGAGCAATGCACAGGGAAAACACTTCCTTTAACTCAGGGTTCCCAAAGTCCTGACCAATTCTCCGGTTCTACAACCAGGAGAAATTTCTCCGGTTCCTCCTGGAATCAAAGGCTCCTACAAGCCTAGTAGGGCTCCCAAAACCCCTTAGCTCTGGCTCCCCATCTGTCCCCCTTCTCTCTCTGCAAAACTGGCTTCTTCTTCAGCACTCTGCATTCCCTCTGCTCTCCCTGCAAAACTGGCTGGGCCCACAAAGACCCCTCTACCAGCAAACATTAACAAAACAATGGTCCCTCCCAAGCAGGACAATCTGCAATTTGCAATCAACTGCCCTGCTTTGAGGGCAAGCACACAAGTGGCTGCCCAGTGCCATTTTTTAACAAAAAAAAGTGGACAAACTAAAAAAAATTACAAATTTTACAAACTCATTTACCCAACAAGTCTTATGTAAGTGAGGAACCCCACAACAAACTTAAGCTCCATCATCTTTGTAGTAAACTCACCTCTGTGAACAAGCACATAGATAAAGGAATCAAAAAGAAAGACATAGTTAGTTTACCCTTAAGAAGTTCACAGATCAATGGGAAGACGTGCACGTAACTCAGTTCAATGCGATGGTTGTTTGGATTTATATACTACTAAATTTGAAAGTGTGTTCATCATTTTAATTAAAAACATTGTTAAATTCATCACTGTGCGCATAGGTATATGATAGACGGACATGATGGTGAAGGTACTACAATCTTAAATTTAAGTCATTTGGTGGCAGTAGAACCCAACTGCTTTTTCTGACTAGAATTTGTTGAGAGCAACTTGTTTCAGGGCCTTAAAAAGAGACCTCTTCAATTAAGACATAATGGGAGCATCAATTTGAAAAGATATTAATTCATGATTTCAAGGAATATATAATGGCCTAGAAAAATCTTATGGCATAGAGTTGGACAAAAAAATATAAGTTAAGAGCAAGCATGAAAGTAATTCTGAAAAGAAAATACCTACTGCTATAATGTTCAGTATATAATAATATTTAAATATCTCCTATAACGCAAAAATGAAATGGTACTAATTACTTGAAATGACATGTTAAAGAAAAAAATCTACTTAAAAAAAAATTGTGATAGATTTTTAAGACCATATTTACCCCAGCCCACCATTCTACCCCAATTTGCTGTAATCATAGCATTTGCAGAGACTGGTTAAAATATTTAGGTACTACATGAGCCAGGACAAACATATTTTTCTCTTTTGTTGTATGTATTATTCTAAAGTGAAAAGTCATTTATTTTGAGAAGAAGTTGAGTTGAATCCTTAGGAAAAATTGGTCAAATAAGCAATAGGATATAATTCAAATATCTTGGCAAGAGAAAATATATTCACATAATTTTTAAATGCCAGAATTAATTTATGATCAATTTGTTTCTCTTGGACATATATGAGAAAGTGAGAACTATACACTGTATAAATTACATTAAGTCTGGGCTTTTAAATTTTAAATTAATTTTATTTCTTTTATTAAATGGGGCTGATCAGAGGAAAATAACAGGTAAATAAAAGTGAAAAGTAAAGAACTATTTTTCAGGAGGCAGAGAAATTAATGTAATGATCTATGAAAGGATTTTTAGCTTTTTATTTTGATGATGCATTGTTTCATTAGTATTAAAATAGAAACCTAAATGAAAATTATTGAAACCTGTATACATTGTTCATATCTTCTAAAGTTTTCCTCAAAAAATGTACATTTATTTATTTTTTGGACTGTTAGTTCCTAATTCTTTTCATTGAATTATGCACACTAATTAGAATAAGTTTGTTTAATGAGGAAGAAGGTAGAAAAAGCAAACACATAAATTATTTCCAAAATGGTTGTGTTAAATCAAACAATTATTCTTGTAAAGATTAATTTAGGTAATATATTTGCAAACATTTTGCAGATTAAAAGCATATGAAGTTCAATGTGGCCATATTAAATTTTAAATAATTGTTATTTACCAATTAATAAACTTGCAATTTGAAAACTCTAAATAATTCTAAATAATAACTCTAAATAATAAATATATTCAATTTTACAGGCGAGGGGTACTGTTGTAGTTTTGAGCGTAGAGAAAGCAGCATTCCCCAAAGCAAAAAAGAAATAAAATTATTGTGAGAGTATTCTTCACATTTTTAATTTTGCTGAGTTATATGAATAAGATTCTGATATTTTTATTGTACTAACCTTACAGGCAGTCTGGAAAAGGAGGAGAGTGGATCTAAAGGAAGATGAGCTGTGTCCACACAGAGAAAGTGATTTCAAGAAATTAAAATAAATTATGGAAGAATTTTCTAGGTCAAGAATATTAGTGAACACTTCTTTCTCGAATGTGGGAATTAGTGGCATGGGATAGTCAAAAGAGATCAGGGGACGTAAGTTGGGTCACTTCCCAAGTTTGGCTTAACCATGCTTTAGCTTGCAACTTTGGGCAAGTTACTTATATCTAATTCTAATTTGCCTTATGTACAAAATATAGAAGGAATGCCTATTCTATAAGACTGTTGTAAGGGCTGCATGATAATACATGTAGAAGTTTTACTATGAAAGTATTTAATATATATTAACTTATATTCTACCAGGCATAGGTCTATGAGCCCAGGAACATGTTTCTTATTAATCAATTATGCCTCTCCTGCTGGGAGCAAAGAAGTCCTCAGATGTATCCTCACTGAAGAAATGAAGGAATAAATGTAGGATTCCATAACAGTGTTCCCAAGCACTTGCCATAAATAATCTGAAATTTAATTTTAATTCCTTACAGTAAGAACAGGGGGGGACGCCTGACCTGCGGTAGTGTAGTGGGTAAAAGTGTTGACCTGGAACATTGAGGTTGCTGGTTTGAAACCCCGGGCTTGCCTGGTCAAGGCACATATGGGAGTTGATGCTTTCTGCTTCTCCCACTTTCTCTTTCTCAGCCCCTCTCTCTGTCCCCTCTCTCTAAAATAAATAAATAAAATCTTAAAAAAGAAAATAACATTTTTTAAAAAAACCTAAAACAGAATGGAGGGGTGACAATAGGTGATAAGAAACATCTGTTCTTGGGGCTTTGGTCTTTGTTAGAGATTATCACTTTCATACTTTAGAAGATGATATTCTAAATAGCAATATTTTAAACTATTTTAATACGTACTTGACTGAGTATTGTTTAAAGTATTTCAATTTGAATATGTATACTTTAGTAAAAAGAAATATATATATATTATTTGGAGCTTCTCTGTGTCATATCACACTATTGTTTCGTTCACTCCAAAATATTTCCTATTTCAATAAATAGGACAGTGACTCATAGCCCTGGCAGCACATAATCTATTTCATTTAATGGGTTTCTTGCTCTTACGGTATAAAAGCATCTTTGACATATTGTTCACAAATTTGTTTTCTGCTGGTGATTTGTTTTATTGTGTCACCAGGTACCCCATCATTTGTGACTCCCTGATCACATGCCCTGAGCAGTGCAGTGAAGGAGAGAGGCTGAACCCATTCCTGCTCATGCAGAGCAACTGCTCTTCGCACTTCTCCCTTAAGGACACATCATTCATTTAGTACCTGACAGCTAGCTCCCCAGCCTCCAAGGGCCTGAAACTGTTGGAGGCAAATGAGTAGCAGAGGGAGAAGAAGAAGAAGGAAAAATGTTGACAATGACGTGTCGGTTATAAGAGAAGACATTTTTCTTCTCAGTAACCAAAATATCAGAATGACCTAAATAGCACCCGGGGATGCATTCCCATCCTTGTGGCTGCACTGTGCTTGCCAGCTCCCTGACCTCTCGGGCCTGCAGAGCCTTGTGGCTTCTCCTTCTCTCAGCCTAGGGTTTACACCAGGTACTAGAGATGCTGCTTCCTCCAATCACCACAGCTCTAGTGGCGGGTTGGTGTCTAGTGACTGGTGTGTCCCTGATGTGTATTGGCACTACATTAATTTTCAGGAGAATTCAACTTCATTTCTCCAGCATCATTTATTAAATTTCTTACTCATACATGAAAACAATAAAAATATGATATGGCAACATGTATGGCACAACTTTTCCTTCATTCTTCTTCCTTTCCACACTTGTTTTCCTCCCCATTTTCCCTTCTTTATGTTAGACAACGCTGGAGTTCTCCTTTGAGAAATTTGAATCATATCTAGATATGCATTTTTTTCTGCTGGACAGAAATCATCTAGCTGTTCTTTTGTTGTTGTTGTTGTTCTGTCATGGGATAACCCAAATAAACTACTGAAAAAGTCCTTCACAATGCTCACCTTGGTGAGCATTTAGCATGGCAATTTTTACAAAATATTTTGTACTATTATTTCATGAAAGCATGTTCCATCAAGAGTAATAAACTAATATTTAACTGAACTGATAATTACATAATCATATACATCGATAGAGAACAAGATCTTAGGGAAAAAATATATATCATATATATAAGGTCATATCTCTGTTTTAGAAAGAAAAAAAAAGTTTTTGGGGAAGGTAGGAATCTATCCTGATCTATTCTCAACATAGCTCATGGAAAGCAAAGTTAAAAAAAAAATTTAACCTAATATTTTACTTATGGTGCTCATCACTCTGCTCGGGTCCTGAAGAACATTTGCTGTAAAGTTCTGTTTCCAGAAACTAGGGGATGCTTATTTCAGTTAAGCACATATTAGTCTAGGTGAAAAGACAGCAATGTCTCCTACTCTGCATAGTAAATGTAGGGGACATTTTATCCTCAGACTCACTCTAAAATTTGCCTCTGCTGCACAAGTCATTTCATTTTCCTGAGGTGTCAGTCACCCAGTCTGTGCAACAGAAAATTAAGTTTCTTTTTCAGAAAATTAATGTGAGGACAAAATCATATATGTTATGAATACATGGCTGTATGGGTGCATGAGTGTAAAAGCCTTTTGTATATACTAGAAGTCAAAATAGTAAGGTGGAATAAATGAAAATTCCAGAAATAAAATTAGCTTTGAATTTTAAAATGCTAATCCTTCATAAAGGGGATACTATGCACACTCAGCACTTCTGTATCAATACTATATCTTTCCAGTTAATTTTTAGTTTATTAACATAATTTAAACCAAGGTGACACAATTCCCTCTCAATAAATAATGCATACTTTAGATCAGGGGTCTCAAACTTGTGGCCCGTCGAACAATTTTGTGCGGCCCGCAGACTAATCCACGAAGTTCAAAATATTTTGGATAAAATTAAGTAAGCCTAGGGGTCTACTTGTATTTTTCATTTCTCTAGCATCCTAGCTAGATATTAGCTTAGTTAACAGCAGTTGTGATGCGAACTACAGTTTCTGGTCGTTTTGTGACACTGAGTAAACTGCATGTACGATTGTGCTTGTTGTACTGATTTTTTTTTTGTTTTCAACTGCAGTGAGAAAAGTGTTGCGTAACAGTTGCCTTTTGTAGACCTAGTGTGGCCCGCCGAATGGCTGTGATCTTGCTCTGCGGCCCACATGCTGAGTTGAGTTTGAGACCCCTGCTTTAGATGGTCTTATTCTCCAGCCTCATATGGACTTCTTTAACCTCTCTTATCAAGTTATCATTGTCTTGCTTTAACAATTTTTCTGTAGTCATTAACAATGTTTTTTGCAACTTATGTTTTTTCAACTTATTGTTATGGTCAAATATTTTCAGTAAAAACTTCTGAAGAAGGTGTTGTTCTAAGCCAAGGAATAACCATACATACACCCAAGGAAAATAATAATTTTTGGAACCCGATTAGAAATAGTATCCTTCTGTTCTAGAATAGAGTCATGTCCTGTCCAACTAGCAGGTAGAGTGTAATTTGATTCAACTGCTTAGTCCCTGAAGGAGCTTTCTACTTTAATGTCTATGAAGTATGAATAAAAAGAATTTCAATAAATATAACATCACCAGCCTGTGAAATTTAATGACTTGGAGACTGCTGAGGGAAAATAAAATCAGAAGTGTTTTGAAGATGTGCATATTAATTGAGTGCTGATAGCACAGCCTGCCCTTTCTAAACAACTGATAGCTCACGTTTTAAGATAATTGGATTTATGATTAAATTAATTATTCATTTATTTTTAAAACGATACAACAGCACACAGAGAAACTTAAAAATAGTAGAGCCCCATTTGTGATATTTATAGCACATGCTTTCTTTTCATAGGCTAATTTAGGCCCATAGTGTCACACAAGACTATAATTGATGCAGTCATGCTTATTCATTGGGATTCTTTGAGGAAACCATGACTTTTAGGTGAAAGATAAATAAAAAGCCCTACATCTATTTTGTTTCAGAATGTGGGAGTATGTATATATATAGTGTGGTTAAGTATCTCTTGAAATTTGAGAAAATATGGAAAGATCATACTGACTCCAAACTATTTCCTCTAAGGAACTGACAAGGTGCCCACCCTACCCAATTAAATACAAAAATAAAGATGTTAATGGAAAATGGAGATAGTTATAATGAACAAATCAGGCAATATGATTTCTTGACTATTTGCAATTCCAAGAATTAATTTTCCAGTCAATGAACAAGACAGAGATGCTCTTGTCATGTAAGATTTAGAACCAAATATGTATTTGCAGGATTCTAATCAAACCATTTCCTGTAGGTGTATTAATAAGAATAAATTAATTGCTCGGGGGGAAAGTCATATTTTATACTACTTTGCATCACCAGAATCTAGTGCTGGCTTTGACAAAAAAAAAAAAAAAAAACAACAACTGCTGCTCAAAATATCAGAAGGAATATAAAATGAAAAATAAAACATTGCAGGGGAGTTTTAGTAGGAGTTGGGAAAAGGTAATATGGAATAGAACTGATCATCACTGTGCTGTCAATGATTCATATAAAAGGATCAGGATGAAAGGAAATAAATGGAAGCAGGTGATGAATGGGAGACTTGAGGGTAACAGGGTAACCTTAGGTAAGCAATAATATGCAAGTGTGCCAAAACTTCTACAAATTACTAATCTATACAGTATTTCATCTGATCCTGCCAAAACTCTGTGAGACCTTTGGAGATAAACTGAGTTATGGGGATCATGTGACTTTCCCAAAGACACACAGCTACTACTAGAGCCAGGGTTTGAACACTTCTATTTCAGACAGATTTAAATACTACATATTTTTTTGTTATTTAATTTTAAAAAGATACAATCTGTTCTTGCTCTAGATTAAAAGAAAAAATATTTTGTAACTGCAGTGATTAACATATTTTCACTTTTCAATATGTGAAGTCAGTTTCCCAAAAATACGGTGTCGGGGCCACCTACGTTAACAGTATTTGGTTGCTTGTTACTACAATAGATGTCTCAGCAACTTCCAAAAATAACTAGTCTCTAGGGGAATAGCCCAAGAATCTGTATTTTAATCAAGCTTCCCAGGTAATTTATAGGCATACTAAAGTCCAAGAGCTATTCTGTAAACTGTGTTAAATAAAGATTGGGATATATTCAGCACTCACAGAGAGCATGCAAAGGTGTTCTGAATTAAATAGGCCACATATTTAGCCATTGCACTTTAAAGATCAGAAGATATGCAACACTTAATATCCTACTTCTTAAAATTACATCTGCACTGCACTTAGTTGTGGGATTTTGTCTCAGTGAGATTACATATTGCCTGTGTCTACATCTGATTTACTTTACCATATCACAAGGAACAAGGTGTTTTGATAAAAATGCTTTGACTAATACCTGGAAGGTTTCCTACTATTAAATGAGACTTTCTTGTTGGATTATAATGACATGACTGAATGTGCTTTTAACTTCTCTAGTTGCCCTACTGCAGTTCAAAATGATTTGAGATAGCAGGGCCACTACAAAGGAATGTGCTCTGTGATACCTTCCCTGTGAATCATATCTATAAATCCAAAGCGGGATTTAATAAGTCTTTGACAGCAGGAAAAAATTCCCATGCTAGCAAGTAGACCTTTTAAATTCTTTATCTTTTGCTACCCCTCCCTACCTTGGCCACCCCAACACACAAAAAGACAACACCTGGGAAGAGATGATACTAGATTTTGAAATTCTAATTCAATTGATACTGGGTATTATAAAAACTTCCTGGTTCATAATCTCCCTTTTGTATGGTTCTATTCCTCTGTGGAGGTGGCCATGTTTAGTAGAAAGTCATTATTGATACTCTCCACTCGAAGTCATTCTCCCTAATAGCCCAGATATTAGCTGCTGCTGGTTTCTCCACAGTATTTATTGGCCCTGCAGGTATAAGAATAGGTATTTATTCTACCTCACCAGTCTAAAGGTACACAGAATTTCTTACTGTTTTTCAACAAGAGACCCACCTACGAGAAAGGAACGAAGGTGATGATCTTGTAACTTCTTTTAGCTGCTGTTCAGATTAAGAGAGATACTAATCAGAAGACACATTGCTCCTGAAAGAGCATGATGTAACTCTTGACATTCTATTGTTTTAAATAGCAGGGAAGACTGAGTCATTGCACTGATACAATGACCCTACAGGGAGAGTGCAATGACAGCACGCCATTGTATTAATAGTTAACTGATGAGTGATTCCCACCCAAATAATTTAGCCCTTTATTCCTAGAAACAGCATAAGAAAATTAATTGTTAATGCACTTCAATTCAATGAAAACAATTTAAAAAGTTATTTATTTTTGAAACACATATAACAAGATATCATTGAATGTTTGTGCAATCTAATCAGACATAAATTTGTATTGCATGTTGTTCAAAGACCAATAAATGTGTTTTGTTTTCTTTTAAGAGTATAAAATAAAATCATATAAAATGATTTGATTCTTTTAAGAGTATAAAATGAAATCCATCCTCAGTTCAGATGGATGGTAATTTTTAATTATTCATTCCTTATTCCATACATATGTATGAAGTATCTACCAACTCAAGACATTTCTTAAGCAGCAGCATAAGTACTAGTAAATCAAATACATATATTCAGTGAGGGAGTTTCTTGATTATAAGCTCTTTAGCAGCAAATTGTCTCATTCGTTTTTCTATATCCCATGTTGCCAAGCATCGTGACTTACACACTAAAGGTTTCCAGTGAGCATCTGTGGAACAAATGTACTGAGCAATTGCTAAAGCAAATCACCAGTCTGATTCACAGGCAGATCCATGCATGAAGGAGGAAGTGGTGAAAGAGGAAGCATAAAGTAAGAAAGTAAAGGTCAGTTCCAAGAACCTTGATGAGATGAACATGGCCTGGGCCTACAAGCACACAGCATTTGACAAAGTCGAGTGGACAGAAAGCTTTCATCAAATTATGGGACCTTAAATGCCATGCACTGAACTTTTGGTTTCTTATACTGGTAATAAGTGAATTTTTATTACTAAACTGTTCTGCAAAAAAAATCTTTGCATTATTTAATCGTAAGTGCTTTAGTTGATGAATGTGCTATTCTCTGGCTCTTTTCAAAGCTTCATTACAAGAACAGATATCAGGATACTCCCTAACTTCTGCATCTTGTTATCCGCATAGCATCGAGATATGTGATTTATAGTGATAACGTGGTCTTGGCAGTAAAAAGAGATTTATCAGCTTTTATTAAAATCTGTTAAAATATTAATTAAATTTCCAAGAGGGCAAGAGTGGATGCATCCCTCCATTTATATAAAATTACAGAACAAAAGTATGGATTATTCAAAAATCAAAACAGGGGTCCCCAAACTTTTTACACAGAGGGCCAGTTCACTGTCCCTCAGACCGTTGGAGGGCTGCCACATACAGTGCTCCTCTCACTGACCACCAATGAAAGAGGTGGCCCTTCCGGAAGTGCGGTGGGGGGCCGGATAAATGGCCTCAGGGGCTGCATGCGGCCTGCGGGCCGTAGTTAGGGGATGCCTGAAAAGAAGGGATTTTGTAGCTCCTGTTAATATACATTTTATTTCCTCTAATGTAATTCTTTCTTTGTATCGAGTCCAAGTCTTATAAATCAGCAAATACTTTGTGAAAGACCCAGATAAGCTGCAGTTGGTAACTGAAGCAAATTCTCAAACTTTAGAATCTTAGAGTCTAGGTAACAAGCATCAGAGCAATCTCAATAGATCTACCTTTAATCCTCACTATCAAAAGAGATCTTGCCTCTGCTTTTATTAAACATACATCCAAATATCTGAAGCTTAGTGATTAATATAAATCTCAATTTTATCTTCAGATAATTTAACTGTCTTGTACTCTCTATCTCAAAATGTATCAGTGATACACTATCATTTCATAATTCATTCAACAAATATCTATTGGGCATCTATTTTATATTACATATTATTACAGGTTACAGAAATAAAAAAGTCAATTAAGAAGTTCTTAGCTTAGTAATTAAGACAGGCTTCATCTTCTTTCAGTTTACAAACCAGATTCTGTCCAGAAGCTTAAGTATTAACACTGTGATCTTCATATGAACCAGTGATGTAGTTACTATGATTAGCCTCAGGTCAGAGGTGGATTTAACGGCAGGTGCACTTGGCGTGCACCCTGGGCCCCGACTTCTGAAGGGCCCCCAAAAACCACAACTTTACACTTTTTTCTAATGATACCTAGTTTGGTTTCATATGTGCAATTTGAATATTAATAGTACATAATATTTTTTATTTATTTAAAAATATAGTTAACATGTATTTTTATTTTCCCTGTCTCTCTTTTTTTTAAAGAGCCCAATATTTTCTTCTGTGCCCAGGTTCTCAACCGAACTTAATCCATCTCTGCCTCAGTTAATGTATGAGAAAACAAAAGTCTCTCCCACATTTCAAGATTTAGATTAAGCTCTGTCTTTACAAAAAGGCTGAACTCTGACAATCTCCTCCCATGGGGTTTTCTTTCTTGTCTAAAATCTTGAACAGCTGTTTGACTCACTCCTTAATACATTATAATGTTCTTTCTTATCTTTCAAATATAATAAATGCAAGCCCACTCCCAACTGAGGTAGAGATATTTTATTTTATTAAAAAAATATATATATATATTTTGTGTAGGGGGGTGTATGACAGGGACAGAGAGAGAGACAGATAGGGACAGACAGGAAGGGAGAGAGATGAGAAGCATCAGTTCTTTGTTGCGGCACCTTAGTTCTTCACCGATTGCTTTCTCATATGTGCCTTGACCAGGGGATTACAGCTGACTAAGTGACCCCTTGCTCAAGCCAGCGACCTTGGGTTCAAGCTAGTGAGCCTTGTTCAAACCAGATGAGCCCACACTCAAGCTGGCAGTCTTGGGGTTTCAAACATGGGTCCTCCACATCCTAGTCAGACGCTCTATCCACTGTGCCACCACCTGGTCAGGCTATTTTAAAAAAATATTTTCAAAGACTTTATTCATTTTAGAGAAAGAAAGAGAAATCAAGAGAGAGGGAGAGAAAGGGGGAGGAGCAGGAAGCATCAACTCCCATATGTGCCTTACCCAAGCAAGCCCAGGGTTTCAAACTGGTGACCTCAGCATTCCAGGTAAATGCTTTATCCACTGCACCACCACAGGTCAGGCCTAAAGGTAGGAATATATATATATATTTTTTGTATTTTCCTGAAGCTGGAAACGGGAAGAGACAGTCAGACAGACTCCCGCCCGCATGCGCCCGACCGGGATCCACCGGGCACGCCCACCAGGGGGCAACGCTCTGCCCACCAGGGGGCGATGCTCTGCCCCTCCGGGGCGTCGCTCTGTTGTGACCAGAGCCACTCTAGCGCCTGAGGCAGAGGCCACAGAGCCATCCCCAGCGCCCAGGCCATCTTTGCTCCAATGGAGCCTCGGCTGTGGGAGGGGAAGAGAGAGACAGAGAGGAAGGATAGGGGGAGGGGTGGAGAAGCAGATGGGCTCTTCTCCTGTGTGCCCTGGCCGGAAATCAAACCCGGGACTCCTGCACGCCAGGCCGACGCTCCACCACTGAGCCAACCGGCCAGGGCAAGGTAGGAATATTTTAATAGAAAACATATTTAAAGACAATTTCAGAGATTGAGAAAATGGTATTTTAAAGTAGTGGTTTCTTTGCCAAATCTTGGTATTTTTGATAGGTCTTAATGGCTTATGAAGATAATAAGTAGAATAGAATATCTAACTTTGAAACTGTCCTGGATATATGGTAATAGCACTTTCAAATTTTTTATTATCAAGACTGTGGATAAAGTGAGATCTTATTCATATGGCTAGCTCATTTTGGGCATGTTGTTTCAGCATCTGCAAATGGAAATAATATGTAACTGTGAGAATTATATGAAAAATATACACAAGACATGTATGTGAGTTATTTTCATACTTAACATGATTGGAAGTTACTAAAAACATTAAAATAAAAAATTAATTACATGCCTTACATATATTTTCATATTTCTACTAAGACTTAAATACTTTGCACAGAGCATATGACCAACAAATATATGTATGTGCATGTGTATATGTTTAATGCCTCATAAGGTTTAGATGTCACAGGAGAAAAGGGATAATTAAGCACCACACCTATAAATCACTATGCAACTGTCTCCTTTTAGAATTCTTAAAGCACAAGAATCACTATAAATAGTTAACATTGGTTTGAGGATAATTCCATGCATTTCTACAATTAGGAGGAATGATATGAAACCATCTCTCTTAAAGGAACTAACGAGTTCTCTAATGTAGTGCAACTGCTGATACAGTTTGCAGTGCCAATATGTAAAATCATTTATTTACTGAGCAAATGTAGATATAGTTATAGGGGTAATATTATTTGTTTAAACTATTTAAATGCATATCATGTACAATACATTGGGTCCTAGAGATTCAACAGATCCAGGATGTATGGTCCTCAGCTTCAAGAAGAGAATGGACCTTTAAGAAAAAAACACTAACTGGAGTAGGAGGTGAAGAAAAGGGAGGAGTTTAAGTATGTGTTCTTACCAATAGGCTTCCCCACTGAGGTGGAAGAAGCTGCCATTTGTCAAAGGGCAGGCAGGGCTTTGGTGGGAAAGGAGCTGATAAAGAAATTCATTTTGAATGTGTAAAATTTTAGTTTCTTTTTTTGTGTGACAGAGACGGAGAAAGAGACAGAGAGAGGGACAAATAGGGACAGACAGACAGGAAGGGAGAGAGATGAGATGCATCACTTCTTTGTTGCAGTTCCTTAGTTGTTCATGGATTGCTTTCTCATGTGTTCCTTGACCAGGGGCTCCAGCAGAGTGAGTGAACCCTTGCTCAAGCCAGCGACCTTGGGCTCAAGCCAGCAACCTTGGACTTCAAGCCAGTGACCTTTGGGCTCAAACCAGCAATCATGGAGTCATGTCTGTGATCCCACACTCAAGCCAGTTACCCCATGCTCAAGCTGGTGAGCCCACGCTCAAGCCAGATGAGTCTGCACTCAAGCCTCCAACCTCGGAGTTTCAAACTTGGGTCCCCTGTGTGCCACTCCGACGCTCTATCTACTGCGCCACCACCTGGTCAGGCTAGTTTCCAATTGAATGTCAAAGTGGAGATATCAAGTAGACATTTGAATAAATGAGACCTGCATTTGGAGGCAACATAAGAGATGGGAATAGGTACTGTATTTAAAGTAATCTGCATAGAAACAATCTTTGAAGCACAGTAATAGGTACCTTCTAGCCTGTTTTATGTAACAGAGAAATGTAGAGAAGATAAAAGACACAGCAGAAATGTAAACCTGAAATAATTTTTATTTCTCGCACAATGGCACTTTTAGTAACTAAAATATTAAACAAAGGAAGGAAGTAGTATCTATTGGCATGAGCCCTGTGGCTCTGTGCTTTCTGACTAGAATTATTTACTTTCTTTATGAGTTAAGAAATACCTTTGGCTCTTGTTCAAAAGTTCTTGTTAATGTAAAAGGTTTTTTTAAAAAATTATATCCTGGTGTTTTAAAGATTTAGAACTATCACGACTACAGTTTCAGTTTCTTAGAATAAAGATCCCAGAAATTCATAAGTTTTAGAGTGTAAAAATTTGTACTCTCTTAAGATACTCTCTTGTAAGGTTTATTACAGCTATTAAATAACCTTTAGTTTTATTCAATAAACTGTCAATGTTGAGTTTAATATGGCTGTATTTCTGGTTTCAAATCTTAAATTATCATTGACACATAAAATAATTTTTATTTAGTTTGAAAATTATACTCCTTTCATGACTATGTAGAATGATATAATGATCTTCCCAGTGAAGGTAAAAAGGAAGGTTTTGAAATTAACCAGAAAACCTCAGACAAAAGGAAATATTTCTTTTTCTTCTTCTTCTTCTTCTTTTTTTTTTTTTTTTTTTTTTTTTTTTTTTTCATTTTTCTGAAGCTGGAAACAGAGAGGCAGTCAGACAGACTCCCACATGCACCTGACCAGGATCCATCAGGGGGTGATGCTTTGCCCCTCTGGGCATTGCTCTGTTGCATCCAGAGCCATTCTAGCACCTGAGGCAGAGGCCACAGAGCCATCCTCAGCATCCGGGCCATCTTTGCTCCAATGGAGCCTCGGCTGCGGGAGGGGACGAGAGAGACAGAGAGGAAGAAGAGGGAGAGAGTTGGAGAAGCAGATGGGCGCTTCTCCTTTGTGCCCTGTCCGGGAATTGAACCCGGGACTCCTGCACGCCAGGCCAACGCTCTACCACTGAGCCAACTGGCCAGGGCCAGAAAACATTTTTTACTTGAATTGTCTAAGTAACCATCCAGTTTATATTTATATTTTGAGATATAAAATTTTTAATAATAATAATAACCAGAACTGTTTAGTATTTCTTAATAATTAATATTGTTCTATCATGAGACAGTTTATGCTTTTGACCCCATCGTGTCATTGTTTATTCACCTTCCATGGTATCCATTTTTAACTGCCATTTGTTTGATTAGTGTGTCTTGAAATTCTGGGAAGGAGACTGTGTAGTTATTTATATTTCATGTACCTAAACTTCTTTGACTCTCAGTTTTACAGCAGAGTCAAGAAGCACCATGTGTTTCCCTTTATATTGCTTTTAAAACACATTATATAATGAGATATTGGCAAATTGCCTCACAGCCTGGTCTTCTTAAAAGTGAAAATTTTCAGGTTGCAAATCTCTTGCCCTTATAGAAATCGACTTGCATTTAAGAAACTAAGAATATACAGATGTTGAGTAAGTTATGTCTCCAAAGTGATTAGCATTTCTGTCAAGTAACAATATCTGAACTAAATGGTATTATTCCTAACATACACGTAGGAGGCTTGTCGATTATTAAAGATGCTCATCCTCAGGTCTTCCTCAAAAATGTCAATGGTATTGATTATTTAGTTATGATTCTGTCATCTGTTGGTGTGTGTCCTTCTTTGGAAAAATTCCATTTTTTTCTTTTGTAATTAATAGTTTATTTTTTATTAGAGTAAATACTAAATATGACTTTTCACAGAAAAATTCTACCTTGGCTGGTACACAATAGTTTAGTGAGAATGAAAACTCCCCCTAACTCATCTTGAGTATACATATTATTTTATAAAGCTGAAAAAGTCTATTTATCACAACATTTTTAGGGATATACGTATTTGCAAAGATTTTGAACCTGAGAAATGCTCAGCTATGCTGTAGTTATGTCCTTCTGGCCACTTGCTGTTAATTGCATGTAATCTGTGCGTTTTCACCATCAGACAGGCCTAATGCAAAGAAGCAACTTTTCAGCAGTAGATCCTTGTTTAGCCTTACCAGCTAGCTGGTTATCTGTCCAGAAATAAGCTACATAAGGAGAATACATTCTTGAGATATGGTTGTTTTTTAGAAGATTTGAATTTATTCTTTCATTGAACAAATATTTTAGCAAACTTTCATGCAAAGATGAAAGGATAGGGAAGAAGACTCAATGTCGTCACGATGTCCATTCTTTCCAACTTGATCTGTAGATTCAATACAATAACAATAAAAATCCCAGCAAGACTTTTTTATGTTATTTGTGTACTGGCAAAATGATTCAAAAGTTTGGTTGGAGAGGCAAAAGACCCAGAATTTTCAACATAATATTGAAAGAGAAGAACAAAGTCAGCAGTCTGTCACTACTGACTTCAAGACTTACTATAAAGTATAGTTATCAAGAGGGTGTGATATTGGGGAAAGAAGTGACAGCTAGATCAATGGAATAGAACAGAGAGATCAGAAATATACCCACAAAAATACGATCAACTGATCTTTGACAAAGGAGCAAAGGCAACATAGAGTGGAGCAAAAATAATCTTTTGAACAAATGGTGCTGCTACAACTGGATATCCGCATGCAAAAATGAATCTAAATATAGACTTCAAATTCTTTACCAAAAAAAAAAAAAAGACTCAAAATGGATCACAGACCTAAACATAAAATGAAAAACTGTAAATCTTCTGGAAGATAACATAGAAGAAAATTTAGGTGACCTTAGGCAAGGTGATGACTTTTTAGATACAACACCAAAGGCTCAATATGTGAAACAAATAATTGATAAACTGTACTTCATCAAAATTAAAAATCTCCTGTGCTACAAAAGACAATTTGAAAGAATGTTATGACAAGCCATAGATTGGAGAAAATATTTTCAAAATGCACACCTGATAAAGAACTGCTATCTAAAAAATACAAACAACTTTGCCTGATCAGGTGGGATAGCAGATCAACCTGGGACACAAAGAACCCAGGTTCAAAACCTCGAGGTAGCTGGCTTGAGCACAGGCTCATCTGGCTTGAGCACGGAGTCACCAGCTTAAGCGTGGGATCACAGACACAACACAATGGTCGATGGCTTGAGCCCAAAGGTCACTGGCTTGAAGCCCCAGCTTGCTGTCTTGAGTGAGGGGTCACTGGCTTAGATGGAGCCCCTGGTCAAGGCACTAATGAGAAAGCAATCAATGAACAACTAAGGTGCCACAACTATGAGTTGATGCTTCTCATCTCTCTCCCTTCCTGTCTGTCTGTCCCTGTCTGTTTGTCCCTGTCTCTTCCACTCTCTCTCATTAAAATAAACAAATAGTGCCCCTGCCGGTTGGCTCAATGGTAGAGCATCAGCCTGGTGTGTGGATGTCCCAGGTTCAAGTCCCAGCCAGGGCACACAGTAGAAGGGCCCATTCTACCCTTCCTCCTCTTTTTTCTCTGTATCTCTCTCTTCCCCTCCACAGCCAAGGCTCCATTGGAGCAAAGTTGGCCCCAGGTGCTGAGAAGAGCTTCATGGCCTCCGCCTCAGATGGTAGAATGGCTCCCACCGCAATGAAGCAATGGTCCAGAGGGGCAGAGCATCACCCCATGTGGGCATGCCAGGTGGATCCTGGTAGGGTGCATGCAGGAGTCTGACTTTCTACCTCCCTGCTTCTCACTTCAGAAAAATACAATAAATGAATGAATGAATAAATAAATAAATAATTCTTATAGCTAACAAGAAAACAACCTGATTTAAAATAGATAAAATATCTGAACAGACATATCACCAAAATATATGAAGACGACAAATATGCATATGAGAAGATTCTCGGTATTCTACATCATTAGGGAATTACAAATTAAATTTTTTATTTTATTTTACTTATTCATTCTTAGAGAGGAGAAAGAGAGGGAGAGAGAGACAGAGAGGGAGAGAGAGGAGAGAGAGAAGGGGGAGGAGCTGGAAGCATCAATTCCCATATGTGCCTTGACCAGGCAAGCCTAGGGTTTCAAACCGGCGACCTCAGCATTTCCAGGTCGACGCTTTATCCACTGTGCCACCACAGGTCAGGCGGGAATTACAAATTAAAACAAGAAGGAGATATCACTACACACTAAGTAGAATGGCCCATATTCAGGACACTAACATTAGCAAATGCTGGTGAGGAGCAATAAAAACTCTCAATCATCGCTGCTTAGAGGACAAAATAAAAGACAGTATGGCAGTGTCTTACAAAAACTAAACATAAAACATACTTTTACCATAAGATCCAACAATCAACGCTTCTTGGTATTTACCCCAGAGTTGAAAAGTCCACACAAAAACCTGTAGAGGATGTTTATTGCAACTTTTTTCGTAATTGCCAAAACCTAGAAGCAAACAAGATGCCCTTTAGTAGGCAAATGGATGAATAAACTATGGTACATCCAGAGAATGGAATATTGTTCAGTACTAAAAAGAAATGAGCTAGAAACCATGAAAGTGGAAATGGCGCCGTGAGCAGCGCGTCCGACAGATCTCCCCTAAATCACAACAAATTTATCAACTAGAAACAGAAAAATTTATCCTCGGAGCATTCCGGAGTTCCACACAAACTGAAAGCGAAAGGACTGTTATCACTTGAATCTGAGAGACAAGGGTATGGAGGAAGCTACCGCAGCGACGTTCATTCAAGCTGCCAGGGAGTGCGCCTGTGGTGAGTCAGCCCACACTCGGGAGCCGTGAGCAGCCGCGGGCGCGTGCCCGGTACGGTTGCAGAGTGAGCACTGCCCACACTCGGGAGCCGCGAGCAGCCACCAGTGTGCTCGGTCCAGTTGCAGAGCGAGCACCGCCCACACTCGGGAGCCGCAAGCAGCCGCGGCGCGCGCCCGGTCCTGTTGTAGAGCGAGCACCAGCCACACTCCGGAGCGGCGAACAGCCGCTGGCGCGCACCCGGTACGGTTGCAGAGCGAGCACCGCTAACGTTCCCAGCGGCCCGCGCACTGCAAGTGAGAGTCACCAGCCACCGGTGCCCGGAGCACCCCATTCGCGCACGTGCCCTGGGCATTCCACACGCCCAGAGCGCCCTACTGGCCCGCACACCCAGGGTGCCCCATTATCCTGCGCCTGGTGCGATCCAGCCGCCAGCGGCAGGGCGAGCGGGAGAGGCACCAGGGTGGTCTTCTACTTGGGAGATTCTCTCTGTGGGCGGGGCACCTCACCCAGCCATTCAAGCTAACAATCAAGCATTGGGGGAGGGGCGCACGCAGGCAGCCTAAAATACCCTCGGGAGCACAGCTGCAACCCAATCACTGAAATTAGCTTAACCCATGAAATCTGCGCACCCTCGGTTCTAATTGATAAGATCTCTCTCAGTTCAGCGACCCAAGACAAGAGGCGTGATATTTTTTAGTGCCTCTCGCTAAAGGGGCGGGGGCAACTTCTGATTGATAGAGCCTCCATATTCAGGGATAAACGCTAACAAGAGGGACTTAGCAGATAATAAGATCTATACTACACTAGTCGCAAGCAGAGACTGGTGCCTCTTCTTCCCAGCCAAAACAGGCTACAAAGTGTGGAAAACCTGGGTTGAGAGGTCCAACTGAATGCTAGGCGCTGAACAGTCACCTTGACAACGATTGACTCCCACCCCCGCCTGATTATACTGGAGGCCCTGACTGCCAGAGCCTTTCCCAAAGCCTTGCACTGAGTGGGGATAGAGTGGGGATTTCCCAGCTCTTTGAGCCTCTTACTCCCCAGGCAGAAGCAGTTGCAGCCTTATAGCTGGATCACCAGGCTGCTAATTCATGAAGGGGGGACTAGGAGAGAGACTCCAGGAAAGCAAACTCTCTCATCGTTGGACCCTGCAAACGCCAACAAGCCTTGACTACCAGCAAGACTAAAGCCAATTATATGACATTGCCATAGAATCCCATCAACTGCAAATCCCTACCTAAGTGTGACACAGGGGCAGAGCCTGGGGTACAGAGTCACCGACCAGGAAGAGGGAGAGAAAAGAAAAAGGAAGAAGTTAACCTCTCAAAATCAAGAAAAATCCACAGACTTTACAACTTGTTCCACTAATTTTTTTGTTGTTGTTTGTTTCTTCTATCTTATTGCCTTTATTTCCTCCACCTCGGTCCTTCTATTCTCTTCCCATCTTATGCTTCCCTTTTCTTGAACTACATTACCCATAAGTGTTACATTTTATTTCTCTTCTTCATCCTCACCCTCCTTTAAGGTTATACTCCAAAACACTTAACTCTCACTCTCTCCTCTTTTGTTTCTTTTTTTTTAATTTGCTTTATTTTGTTTTTTTCTCTCCCTTTTTTATTTCTTCCTTCGTTTTTCTCTTTTTCTTATTTTTTCCTTTCTATTCGTTTTTTCTTTTCTCATTTTACTTTCCTCACATTTAATCCTCAATCACGAACAAATTAGTTAATTTGGGACTCAAGGCTTTTTTTGGCTTTATTTTTCTTTTTTGCTTTTGTTTTTGTTTTTTTCTTGTTTGTTTATTTTTGTGGCATTTTGGGTCCTCCCAACCCAAGGTCTCCATTGTATTTAGTCTTCGCTCCACTTAATACAACAGATTTTTACTTATTATTTTTATTTTTTTCTCCTTTATTATTCTTTTTTTGTTCCTTTTTTCTGGTTCCCTCTTATCCCTCTCATTAAATCTCTTAGTTGACCATCACTTACAAGCAAATCATCTTATGCTTGTCTAAAATTTTCTTCCTTTTTTTTTTTTTTTTTTTTTTTTGCATTTATTAGGTCCCTACTCCCTTTTTTTGCCCCTTGAACTATTCACCCCAAATCAGGCCCTCCATTATAGGCACGATATTTCCCTGAGGAGGGGAGAGGAGGGAAAGAGAAGAAAGAAAAAAAGGGGGAAATAATAAATTATTACTTTCTTTTTTGTGTGGGGTGTTTTACCCTTTTTTTTTTTTTTTACTTTTTACTCTTTATTAATTCTAATTAGTGCTATCAACAAGACCACCCTCAGATGCCGATAAGAAAGAGGAAATCGAATATTATGTATACAAAAGAAAGAGAGGTAACACAAATAGATGTGGAAAAATCTATGGAGAAAAGACTTAACATATTGGAAGACTTGGAGCTAAATGACAGAGAATTTAAAATAGAAATCTTAAAAATACTCAGAGATATACAAGAAAACACAGAAAGGCAATATAGGGAGATCAGAAAACAACTCAATGAACACAAAGAATATATTACCAAGGAAATTGAAACTATTAAAACAAATCAAACAGAAATGAAAAACTCAATTCACGAGCTGAAAAACGAGGTAACAAGCTTAGCTAACAGAACAGCCCAGATTGAGGATAGGATTAGTGAAATAGAAGACAAACAACTTGAGGCACAACAGAGAGAAGAAGAAAGAGACTCAAAAATAATAAAAAACGAGAAAGCCCTACAGGAATTGTCTGACTCCATCAGGAAGAATAACATAAGAATAATAGGTATATCAGAGGGAGAAGAGAAAGAAAATGGAATGGAGAATATACTCAAACAAATAATAGACGAGAACTTCCCAAGCCTGTGGAAAGAACTAAAGCCCCAAATTCAAGAAGCAAACAGAACACCGAGTTTTCTTAACCCCAACAAACCCACTCCAAGGCACATCATAATAAAGATGACACAAACCAATGACAAAGAAAAAATTCTCAAGGCAGCCAGGGAAAAGAAGAATACAACATATAAAGGAAGGCCTATTAGATTATCATCAGATTTCTCAGCAGAAACTCTACAAGCTAGAAGAGAGTGGACCCCAATATTTAAAGCCCTGAAAGAGAGGAACTTTCAGCCAAGAATACTATACCCATCAAAGCTATCCTTCAAGTATGAAGGATATATAAAAACATTCACAAATACAGAAAAGATGAGAGAATTTATCAACAGAAAGCCCCCACTCCAGGAAATACTAAAGGGGGTTTTCCAACCAGATTCAAAGAACAAAAGAAAACAACACCACAAGTAACAGCTCCACCAAGAACACAATAAAACCAAACTTAAACTGTGACAACAAAGGAAAAATAGGGGGGAGAGGATGGAGATTAACAGTAGCAAAGGACGATGAAGTGCAGAAATACTTATAAGATAGGGTACTACAATGAATATGGTAGGTACCCTTTTCATTACTTAATGGTAACCACCCTTGAAAAAACCACCACAAAAACACTTGACTTAAAAAAGGTAGCAACAGAGGAAAGAAGTATGGAACACAAACAAACAAAAACAAATGATAGAAAAACAAAAGAGAAGAATCAAACTAGATACAAAACTAAGAGAAAGCAATTTATAAAATGGCAGTAGGGAACCCACAAGTGTCAATAATTACACTAAATGTAAATGGATTAAACTTACCAATAAAAAGACACAGAGTAGCAGAATGGATTAAAAAAGAAAATCCAACTATATGCTGCCTACAAGAAACACATCTAAGCAACAAGGATAAAAACAAATTCAAAGTGAAAGGCTGGAAAACAATACTCCAAGCAAACAACATCCAAAAAAAAGCAGGCGTAGCAATACTCATATCTAATAATGCTGACTACAAGACAGAAAAAGTACTCAGAGACAAAAATGGTCATTTCATAATGATTAAGGGGAAGTTGAATCAAGAAGACATAACCATCCTTAATATATATGCACCAAACCAAGGAGCACCAAAATATATAAGACAGCTACTTATTGACCTTAAAACAAAAACTGACAAAAATACAATCATACTTGGAGACCTCAATACACCACTGACGGCTCTAGATCGGTCATCCAAACAGAGAATCAATAAAGATATAGTGGCCTTAAACGAAATACTAGAACACCTGGATATGATAGACATCTACAGGACACTTCATCCCAAAGCGACAGAGTATACATTTTTCTCTAGTGTACATGGAACATTCTCAAGAATTGACCATATGTTGGGCCACAAAGACAATATCAGCAAATTTAGAAAAATTGAAATTGTACCAAGCATATTTTCTGATCATAAAGCCTTGAAACTAGAATTCAACTGAAAAAAAGAGGGGGAAAAACCCACAAAAATGTGGAAACTAAACAACATACTTCTAAAAAATGAATGGGTCAAAGAAGAAATAAGCGCAGAGATCAAAAGATATATACAGACAAATGAAAATGATAATACGACATATCAGAATCTCTGGGATGCAGCAAAAGCAGAAATAAGAGGAAAGTTCATATCACTTCAGGCCTATATGAACAAACAAGAGAGAGCCAAAGTAAACCACTTAACTTCACACCTTAAGGAACTAGAAAAAGAAGAACAAAGTCAACCCAAAACCAGCCGAAGAAAGGAGATAATAAAAATCAGAGCAGAAATAAATGAAATAGAGAACAGAAAAACTATAGAAAAAATCAATAAAACAAGGAGCTGGTTCTTTGAAAAGATCAACAAAATTGACAAACCCTTGGCAAGACTCACTAAGGAAAAAAGGCACAGGACTCAAATAAATAAAATCCAAAATGAAAGAGGAGAGATCACCACAGACATCATAGATATACAAAAGATTATTGTAGAATACTATGAAAAATTATATGCCACCAAATACAACAATCTAGAAGAAATGGATAAATTCCTAGAACAATACAACCTTCCTAGACTGAGTCATGAAGAAGCAGAAAACCTAAAGAGACCAATCAGCAGGGAGGAAATAGAAAAAACTATTAAAAACCTCCCCAAAAATAAAAGTCCAGGCCCAGACGGTTATACTAGTGAATTCTATCAAACATTCAAAGAAGACTTGGTTCCTATTCTACTCAAAGTCTTCCAAAAAATTGAAGAAGAAGCAATACTTCCAAACACATTTTATGAGGCCAACATAACCCTCATACCAAAACCTGGCAAGGATGGCACAAAGAAAGAAAACTACAGACCAATATCTCTAATGAATACAGATGCTAAAATACTAAACAAAATACTGGCAAACCGAATACAACAACATATTAAAAAAATAATACATCATGATCAAGTGGGATTCATCCCAGAATCTCAAGGATGGTTCAACATACGCAAAACGGTTAACGTAATACACCATATCAACAAAACAAAGAACAAAAACCACATGATCTTATCAATAGATGCAGAAAAGGCTTTTGATAAAATACAACACAATTTTATGTTTAAGACTCTCAACAAAATGGGTATAGAAGGAAAATATCTCAACATGATAAAGGCCATATGATAAACCATCAGTCAACATCATATTAAACGGCATAAAACTGAGGACTTTCTACCTTAAATCAGGAACAAGACAGGGTTGTCCACTCTCTCCACTCTTATTTAACGTGGTGCTAGAAGTTCTGGCCAGAGCAATCAGACAAGACAAAGAAATAAAAGGCATCCATATCGGAAAAGAAGAAGTAAAGCTATCACTTTTTGCTGATGATATGATCCTATACATCGAAAACCCGAAGGACTGCACAAAAAGATTATTAGAAACAATAAACCAATACAGTAAGGTCGCAGGATACAAAATTAACATTCAAAAGTCCATAGCCTTTCTATATGCCAACAATGAAATATTAGAAAACGAACTCAAAAAAATAATCCCCTTCACGATTGCAACAAAAAAAATAAAATACCTAGGAATAAACATAACAAAGAATGTAAAGGACCTATATAATGAAAATTACAAAGCATTGTTAAGGGAAATCGAAAAAGATACAATGAGATGGAAAAATATTCCTTGTTCTTGGATAGGAAGAATAAATATAATCAAAATGGCCATATTACCCAAAGCAATATATAAATTTAATGCAATTCCCATCAAAATCCCTATGAGATTTCTTAAAGAAATGGAACAAAAAATCATCAGATTTATATGGAACTATAAAAAACCCCGAATAGCCAAAACAATCCTAAGGAAAAAGAATGAAGCTGGGGGCATTACAATACCTGACTTTAAACTATATTATAGGGCCACGATAATCAAAACAGCATGGTATTGGCAGAAAAATAGACACTCAGACCAATGGAACAGAATAGAAAGCCCAGAAATAAAACCACATATATATGGTCAAATAATCTTTGATAAAGGGACCAACAACATACAATGGAGAAAAGAAAGCCTCTTCAACAAATGGTGTTGGGAAAACTGGAAAGCCACATGCAAAAGAATGAAACTCGACTACAGCCTGTCCCCGTGTACTAAAATTAATTCAAAATGGATCAAAGACCTAAATATAAGACCTGAAACAATAAAGTACATAGAAGAAGACATAGGTACTAAAATCATGGACCTGGGTTTTAAAGAACATTTTATGAACTTGACTCCAATGGCAAGAGAAGTGAAGGCAAAGATAAATGAATGGGACTACATCAGAATAAAAAGTTTTTGCTCAGCAAGAGAAACTGATATCAAAATAAACAGACAGCCAACTAAATGGGAAATGATATTTTCAAACAACAGCTCAGATAAGGGCCTAATATCCAAAATTTACAAAGAACTCATAAAACTCAACAACAAACAACCAATCCAATAAAAAAATGGGAAGAGGACATGAACAGACACTTCTCCCAGGAAGAGATACAAATGGCCAACAGATATATGTAAAGATGCTCAGCTTCATTAGTTATTAGAGAAATGCAAATCAAAACTACAATGAGATACCACCTCACCCCTGTTAGATTAGCTATTATCAACAAGACGGGTAATAGCAAATGTTGGAGAGGCTGTGGAGAAAAAGGAACCTCATTCACTGTTGGTGGGAATGTAAAGTAGTACAACCATTATGGAGGAAAGTATAGTGGTTCCTCAAAAAACTGCAAATAGAACTACCTTATGACCCAGCAATCCCTCTACTGGGTATATACCCCAAAACCTCAGAAACATTGATACGTGAAGACACATGTAGCCCCATGTTCATTGCAGCACTGTTCACAGTGGCCAAGACATGGAAAGAACCAAAAGGCTTTCAATAGAAGACTGGATAAAGAAGATGTGGCACATATACACTATGGAATACTACTCAGCCATAAGAAATGATGACATCAGATCATTTACAGCAAAATGTTGGGATCTTGATAACATTATAAGGAGTGAAATAAGTAAATCAGAAAAAAACAAGAACTACATGATTCCATACATTGGTGGAACATAAAAATGAGACTAAGAGACATGGACAAGAGTGTGGTGGTTACCAGGGGTGGGGGGAGGGAGGACATGGGAGGGAGGGAGGGAGAGAGTTAGGGGGAGGGGGAGGGGCACAGAGAACTAGATAGAGGGTGGCGGAGGACAATCTGACTTTGAGCGAGGGGCACGCAACATAATTTAATGACAAAATAACCTAGACATGTTTTCTTTGAATATATGTACCCTGATTTATTAATGTCATCCCATTACCATTAATAAAAATTTATTTAAAAAAAAAAAAAAAAGAAACCATGAAAGTACATGGAGGAAATTTAAATACATATTACTAAGTGAAAAAAAAAGCCAATCTGAAAAGGAAACTCGCTGCATGATTCCAACTCTACGACACTCTGGAAACACGCAACTATATGGACTGTAAAAAGTTCAGTGGCAGCCCTGGCCGGTTGGCTTAGTGGTAGAGCGTCGGCCTGGCGTGCAGAGGTCCTGGGTTCGATTCCCGGCCAGGGCACACAGGAGAAGCGCCCATCTGCTTCTCCACCCCTCCCTCTCTCCTTCCTCTCTGTCTCTCTCTTCCCCTCCCGCAGCGAGGCTCCATTGGAGCAAAGATGGCCCGGGCGCTGGGGATGGCTCCTCGGCCTCTGCCCCAGGCGCTGGAGTGGCTCTGGTCGCGACAGAGCGACCCCCCAGA
The DNA here is from genome assembly GCF_036850765.1 of Saccopteryx bilineata. Classification (NCBI taxonomy): domain Eukaryota; kingdom Metazoa; phylum Chordata; class Mammalia; order Chiroptera; family Emballonuridae; genus Saccopteryx; species Saccopteryx bilineata. The sequence continues at coordinate 144,748,598 of NC_089491.1, read as the reverse complement.
GGGGCAGAGCATCGCCCCCTGGTGGGCGTGCCGGGTGGATCCCGGTCGGTCGCATGCAGGAGTCTGTCTGTCTCTCCCGGTTTCCAGCTTCAGAAAAATACAAAAAAAAAAAAAAAAAAGTTCAGTGGCTGCCACTCATGGCATTGGGGGACAGATGAATAAGCAGAGACTGCGAATATTTTTAGGACAGTGAAAATACTCTGTGTGATGTTAGAATGATAGATAATTGTTATTGTACATTTGTCCAGACCCATAGAATATAGAACATTGATAGTGACTCCAATGTAAACTGCACTTTGGGTTATAAAGATGTGTCGTTATAGATTCATCTATTTTAACAAACGTACCACTCTGGTGTGGTATGTTCATACTGGAAAAGGCTATACATATATGGAGGCAGTTGGTATATGGGAATGCTCTGTACTTTCTGCTCAGTTTTGCAACAAACCAGAAACTGCTCAAAAAAAAAAAAGCTATTCAAATTATAATAATAAAAAGATAGGGAGAAATAAAATGCAATGGGAAGTTCCAAGAGAAGCTAATGTTCCCAGTTGACTTACAAATGACCTTAGGAGTAGTCCAGTATCTCTGTTATTCTCAGAATTTATCACTAATATCTTTGTGTTTGATTTTTATTAATAATTTTTGTATAGTTTTAGAACTTAATATCCCAGGGGGAACAGTCCAGTTAAAGAAATCATTTATTTGTCGAACACCTACTATGTTTCTGATACTGGGCAGGTGTTTCACTTACATCTTTCACCTTCACAATAACCTGCAGGTAACTGTTATTAACCCAATTAACAAATCAAGAAAATAAGGTCAGTGCAGTTAAACACCTTGCCGTTGATAATAAATGATGGCACCTGGACTGTCCCCTTCCCAGCACCATGCTCATCTTCCTTCTCTTCATCATCGGAATATGTATAATGGTTTGACTCTGCCAGGGTTTCTGTCAAACTTTGTATTTCAATTATCTCTTTTAATACTATGACACACTGAAATGGATAACATGACTCCACTTTTCATCTGAGGACATATATTCAGAGAATTGGAGATTTCTTTTTTTGCTGTGATAAAATATGCACAATTTATATGTTTTTAAAAAACCTTTAGGTAACCAATCAGTGATAACAGACTTGAATTATGTCCTTAATATTATTATTTATAATTCAAATCCACTTAAAAAATACCATAAGGAATAAATATACCAATCCTGAATAGAAGAAAATATAAAAAATAACTTTTAAATTGTATATATATTAAAATTTATGAATAAATTTAAAAGCCAAAATATAAACTGAGGCAAAGATTCAAAATATTACAGACAGTTATAAGGAGCTCACAGCAACAGATGTGAAAAAATATCAAGGTCACAATAGATAAATAGATGAAGACATGACTTGATGACATGTGCCTTTATCAAGCAAGCCAAGGTTTCAAACCAGAGACCCCAGTATTCCAAGGGTATGCTTTAAATACTGCACCACCCCAGATCAGGCACCTATCTATTTCATAATATTTACTTTATTTATGGTTTTTGTCCCAAGTAAATTCACTTCAAAGAAAATACATTACACTACCTTGTAGTCATTATAGCAATCAACTGCAAACTACCTGGATTATAGGTGTCATTATAGATGTTTTTACAATCTATAATCAGCTTATTTGATGATAATGTTATTTATTTTCATATAGCATACAAATATCACTAAGAATATCTTGCTTCTAAAGAGTTAACTATAGCCCTGGCTGACTGGCTCAGTGGTACAGCGTTGGCCTGGTATGCAGGAGTCCCAGGTTCGATTCCCGGACAGGGCACACAGGAGAAGCGCCCACCTGCTTCTCCACCCCGCCCCCTCTCCTTCTTCTCTGTCTCTCTCTTTCCCTCCCGCAGCCAAGGCTCCATTGGAGCAGAGTTGACCCGGGTGCTGAGGATGGCTCTGTGACCTCTGCCTCAGGCACTAGAATGGTTCTGGTTGCAACAGAGTGACACCCCAGATGGGCAGAGCATCGCCCCCTTGGTGGGCGTGCCAGGTGGATCCCGGTCGGGCGCATGTGGGAATCTGTCTGACTACCTCCCCGTTTCCAACTTCAAAAAAATAAAAAAAAATAAAAAAAATAAAAAAGAGTTAACTATATTTTCTTTATCTTGTTACAAATCAGTAAATGCCCAACAAATGAATAATATACAAAATAAAGTTGCACTCAAGGTAAAAGTCACAATATATATAGGATTGCAATGAAAAATGTATATATCTCTATGATACGTATTACACATCCTCTCTCATTCCAGACACTGTATTTTCCCGGCATACATAGAAAATCAGGATAAGACTGAGAGAATTTTCTTATTTCAGGCTTCAGTTAGTTTCTTAATTTCTCTACTTGCTGACACATGTCTTTTTATTTTGTGGTGGTAACATTAGTCCCTTCCTCAATTCCAAACTTCTTGCTTCTTATCTACCTTCTTCTTATTGTTTCTAATCTATGCCATCTTGATACATTTTCAATAATAGGAAAAGAAGGTAAAGAGGACAAGAGAACCACTCTGGGTGCAGTATAAAATTCTTATATTTATTTCTTTTTTGGGAGTCTAATATCTGGTATTTCTTTGAACAGAAGGAAGGATCTTTGTTATTTTCTCAGAATATTTTACTAAGCTTACAGATTCCAGAGAATATATATATATCAGAGAAGTGGACATTATTTTATTGTAGGAGGGATACAGAAACATTTTTTTGGAGAAATAGTAAATAAAATACTGCTTAGCTAATTATTCTTTCAAAAGAGATGCTGATGAATGTTCTATAAGGAAAGAGCAAAATGTCCTGTGTTTAGCATTTGATAAATGATTTAATATGTATAATTAAGGTCATCATAATGCTTCAACATCTCAACTTGAAAAACCGTGACATTAATTTCATCTTGCACGAGTCAACTCCAGTACACAGCTCATTTATTAACAATCTCTGAATAAACCAAGGTTGGGTGTTCTGACCTCACTGCCCTTCAGACTCCCCAGTCATGTTTATTTTGCTTTTGAAAAATTTTTAACTTTAGATGGAATATAAAAGAATTAATCCAAATGTCACAATGGAAGCAAAATAGTGTAAGAAAATCTCACTAACAGATAAAAAGATCATTAAACATAACCTTGTAAAGACTAATATAATCTCTTCCTTTGGGAAAATAAAAACATTTTTAAGTATGTTTAGCTTTCTCACTTTGTTTCACAAGAGAAAATTTTATAGTGGAAACTAATGTTCTATTAAAATTAATAAAAAGTTTTAAAAATTATTGTAAGACATTGTGGGTGTATGTGTTATTTATCCATGAGTCTGTTTAACTGAACATTCCACTTTGGGTGTTCATCTAGAACAGTTATCAAGTGTGCGGTACTAATAGCAAAGAAATTGAACTTTCATGTGAATAATACTGAGTAAATATGACCCCTGAGCCCAATGTAGGAGGATTAAACTTAAATGTTAAGTTAGCTATTATGATGGCACACTGAAAGACAGTGAGGTCTGGTGAAGGGAAAATATTTATATGTCAAGTTGTTCTGACATAGTCACAAAACAAGGGTGTTCACATTTGCAATTATTTTGGTGAAATTCACTTTTTAGAGCAATTCAAAACCAAGTGGTTAGTGCTTTAGAATATAAATACACCTTGCATTTTTAGGTTTTGAAAGATATAGACAAATAGTTCAAATAGGCTAAATTTTAGAAAAAATAATGTACAGAGGAAAACATATTAGATATATCAGTTTCTTTATCAAATGTATTTAATTCTAGAAAATGATTCCATCACAAAACTCCTCAATCAGAATTTTATTAGACAAGCCTACAAGTATATACAATTATGCTTCTGTTTTTTTTTTAAAAAAACCTTTATTTAATGTTTACTTTATTGATTTTAGAGAATGAGAAAGGGGGAAAGAGAGAGAGAACATCAATTTCTTCCTGTATATGCTCTGATCGGGGATCAAACTGGCAACCTTTGCTCTTCCTGACAGTGCTCTAACCAACCAAACTATCCAGCCAGTGCCTTATGCTTCTGTCTTGAAGCAGAAAAATATCTGTTTGCTGAGGTGGGAAAAAGCAAAGCTAACAGAAATATGTTCAATACACACACACACACACACACACACACACACATACACATTATAATAGGAAATGTGGTATAGAAATAGACATTACATATTTTAATAACTATAATAGAAGTTAAGTTTTTGTGATAATATTGCCCATATTAGAGCATTATGCTGTATTTTTGTTCACTGTAGTATCTTTTAAAAAAATCAAGGTGAAAGTGGCAATAGATATGGCTCAGTCAAATTTCTAGACAAAAAAAAAGACACATGCAAAGCAATTAAGAAGTACAAATTGGGCCCTGGCCGGATGGCTCAGCGGTAGAGCATCGGCCTGGTGTGCGGGGGACCCAGGGTTCGATTCCCGGCCAGGGCACATAGGAGAAGTACCCATTTGCTTCTCCACCCCCCCCTCTGTCTCTCTCTTCCCCTCCCGAAGCCAAGGCTCCATTGGAGCAAGGATGGCCTGGGCGCTGGGGATGGCTCCTTGGCCTCTGCCCCAGGTGCTGGAGTGGCTCTGGTTGCGGCAGAGCGACCCCCCGGAGGGGCAGAGCATCGCCCCCTGGTGGGCAGAGCGTCGCCCCCTGGTGGGCGTGCCGGGTGGATCCCGGTCCGGCGCATGCGGGAGTCTGTCTGACTGTCTCTCCCCATTTCCAGCTTCAGAAAAATACAAAAAAAAAAAAAAAAAAAAGTACAAATTGATAGTTACAAAGTAGTCATGGGGATGTAAAGTACAGCATAAGGAATATAGTCAATAATAGTGTAGTAACTACTTATAGTGCTGGGTAGGTACATAAAATATTGGAAAACCTTAAATAGTAAGTTCTGTTTTTTACTAAAAAAATGTTAGCAATATTTAACCTGTGGTTATTTCATGTTTTCCAGGTTCATAGAAATGATATCCATACTCAAAGTTAAAAATATTTGTGATAAAAATAATCAGCAGAATAAAAAAGAAATAATTTTATCTTGAGATAGACACTGACTTTTGCCTTCAAGTGTGAGCAAAGAGAGAGGTGTTAGTGAATTAACATAATTTCCTTAAAAATCAAGAGTAAGTTAGGATGCCTATTTCCAAACCTATGCAACATTATACTTGAGTCCTGAGCTTAGGATCAGAAAAATAAATATAAAAGATGGAAAAAAAGCTATTATACACAGACAATATGATAGTCTACATAGAAAATCTAAAACAAATTTAGAAATTATAACTATTAGTACAGTAATTTTATTATATATGATTTACTATAAAAATTAGTTGCAGTCTTTATTTATAATAGCCAATATTTTGAAGCAGCCCATGTGTCCATCAGTAGATGATAAAAAAAAAGCTGTGCTACAGTAACATAATGTAAGACTACCCAGCTATAAAAACAAAGGAACTTTAACCTTTGAAACAGCACGATGGACCCGGAGAGCATGATTCTAAGTGAAATAAGCCAGTCAGAGAAAGACAAGTACCGTAGGATTCCACTTCATTTGGAATCAAAACAAACAAAATAGAAACATACTCATAAATAGAGAACAGACTGACAACTGTCAGAGGGGAGCAGGTAGTGAGGTTGGGTGAAAATGATAAAAGGATTAAGCAAAAAATAAAATGAAAACAAAAAATATAAAACCAAAACTCATAGACACAGACAACAGTATGGTGATTACCAGAGGGGAAGGAGGGTGGAGGGATGTTGACAAGGTTATAAGAAGGAGAAAACAAAAGAAAGAAATAGTTGCAGTCCTATATACAAGTAGTAAATAGTTAGAATGCAGTTAAGAATATTTACATTAGCAATAAACTCAGACAGAAAATATTTCACAAAAGTGGTATAAAATCTCTTTGGAGAAAATCACAAAGCTTTTTTAACAGGCTTTGAAGAAGACTTAATCAAATGAAGAGATATTGCTAAACATCCATGAATAGGAAAATTCAATATATTAAACATTTCAATCTTCCCCCAAATTGACCTCTAAATTCCATACAGTTACAGTCAAAATACCAACAGAGTATACTAGGGAGTTTAGTAAAAAGTTTTAAAAAGTTATCTTGACCAAGAATAGTCAAGATAACTTTGAAAAAGGAACAGGTGGGGCCTTACTTCAGCAGATACATGATTTATTATAATGTTATAATAATTAAGACAGTATAATAACAGTGCAGAGGTAGAATAATAAAGCAGTGGCACAAAATAGGATGTACAAAAACAGACCCAGCATGCAAAGAGAATTGATAATGTTAGGAACATCTTTGCAACTCGGAAGAGAAGGAGGATCATTTAATAATTGGGCACTGGGGCAACTGATGATTGAACCACGATGATCCAATTTTCACATTAATTCTGGGTTGAATAAATAAAATAAATTTGTAGCACAATACTTCAAAGCTTTAGAAAAAAAGAATTATATTTATGACCTCATAATGATAAAGCCTTTCTTTGAAAAAGATAAAAGTAGCCTGACCAGGCATTGTGCAGTGGATGGAGTGATGTCCTGGAATGCTGAGGACCTAAGTTTGACGCCACGAGGTCACTGGCTTGAGAGTGGTATCATGGCCATGACCCATGGTTGGTCGCTGGCTTGAGCAAGGGTAGGGCGGGGGGATCACTGGCTCAGCTGGAGCAATATGGTCAAGGCACATATGGGAGGGCAATCAATAAACAACTAAGGTGCCACAACTGTGAGTTGATGCTTCTCATCTCCCTTCTTGTTTGTCCCTCTCTCATACTAAAATAAATAAATAAATAAATTTTTTAAAAAGATAAAAGCATAAGTCACAAAGGGAATGGTTTAGAAATCTGGCTATATTTTTAAAAACAATTAATTAATTAATTATATAAATGAACTCTTCTGCACATCAAAAGACACCATAACAATATAAAACAATAAGCCAGCTCAGGGGAACTTACTTGCAATTCACATAAAAGTTTAATGTCCAGATTATGTTAGATAAAGCCATACCAATCAATAAAGAAAAGGACAGAAGGGCCTGACCAGGTGGTGGCACAGTGGATAGAGCATCAGATTGGAACATGGAGGACCCAGGTTCAAAACCCCGAGGTTGCCGGCTTTAGTGCAGGATCACCAGCGTGAGCATGGGGTAGCTGGCTTGAGTGTGGGATTGTTGGCTTGGGCATGGGATCATAGACCTGACCCCATGGTCACTGGCTTGAGCCCAAAAGTTGCTGGCTTGAGCCCAAGGTCGCTGGCTTGAGCAAGGGTTCACTCATTCTGCTGTAGCCCCCCTCCACCCTGTCAAGGCACATACGAGACAGCACTCAATGAACTAAAGGAGCCACAAGGAAGAATTGATGTTTCTCATCTCTCTCCATTTCTGCTTGTCTGTCCCTATCTGTGCCTGTCTCTGACTCTGTCTGACACACCACACACACACACACACACACACACACACACACACACGACAGAAAGGAACAAAATTAGAAAAATGGGGAATTTGACCAATCACCTTAGAAAAGTTAAAAGCTGCAAAGACTATAAATGTAGAGAAAGATTCTTAATCTCACTAGTAACTGAAGTGATACAAAATAAAAGTATAATAAAATCCATTAAATGAGATGACGTCAGAGTAATGGCGGGGTAGGAAGCGATACCGATAAATCTCCCCCAAACTCAACAAGATCTTCAACTAGAAACAGAAAAACCTATACTTGGAGCCTCCAGATGCTTCGCAATACACCCGAAGGTATGGTCGAGTGAAAAATTGGCTAAATATATAACCAAACCCCGAAGGAATTAGGGAGTAAGAAATGCTCCGCCTTCCTCACTAACCTAAACAGGGTGGCTTTCTCTGGTAACTGTGAATATAGAAACTGAGGCGGGCAAAGGGGGTGAATAGATCCAGGCCGCGGCACAAACAGCCAAACCAGGCTGTGGCATGGAGATCCAAGCCGAGGAAAAACTGATCCTGTGGCAACCAGGGCAATACAAGCTAACACTCGCGCCAAACCCAAACAAAGAAAGACAAGCGGGGCAGCCATTTTACCCGATCTCCTGGTTGGTGCGCGCAGCTACTGGGCGAGAGATTTCTTCCTAAGCCCCGGGAGTGGGTGCCTGTGTTACCCCACAGAGAGGCAGAGTCAGAGGCCTTTCTGTGGGCCGAAAGCAGAATCTCTGGGCAGCCTCAGCGCCCTGGGAAAGCCGTGCACGGGAGGGAGCGAGATCTAATTCCAATAGTGGTAATTTTCTGTGCTGGTAGGGGTTTCACTCAGAGGGAAACGCGGCCGGCTTCATATCCTGGTCTGCGCGCGCAGGTAGTGAGGAAGAGATTCCTCCAAGTGCCTCGGCAGTGCGCGTCCGTGTTATCGCACAGAGGGGCAGAGTCAGGGGCCTTTGTGTGGGCCAAAGCGGAATCTCGGGCCGCCCCAGCGCCTTGCAAAAGCCGCGCACAGGGACGGAGCGAGAGCCAATTCAAACGCTGCAACTTTTTCATGCGGTTGGGGGTTTCACTCAGAGCGTGAGACTGCTGGCCGGATATCCTGGTCTGCGTATGCAGAAAGTGAGCGAGAGTTTCCTCCAAGCGCCCCGGAAGTGGGCGTCTGCCTGTGTTACAGGACAGAGTGGCGGAGCCAGAGGTCTTTGAGTGGGCGGAAAGCCCGCCTGATTATGCTAGCAGCTCTGACTGACTGAGCCTTACCCAGAGCCCTGTGCTGAGTGGAAATAGAGTGGGGAGTAGCCAGCTCTTTGAGCCTCTTACTTTCCAGGCAGAGGCAGCAGCAACCCCATAGCTGGATTATCAGGCTACTAATTGAGGAAGGAAAGACTAGGAGAAAGGCTCCAGGAACACGGACTCTCTCACTGTGGGAGCCCATAAATGCTAATGAGCCTCGACTGCCAACGAGACTAAAGCACAATACATGACATTGCCATAGAGACATATCAACTGCAAACCTCTACCTGAGCGTGCCAAAGGGGCAGAACCTGGAGTACAGAGTCACTGACCAGGAAGAGGGAGAGAAAAGAAAAAGCATGAAGATAACCTCTTAAAATCAAGAATAATCTGCAGACTTTATAACCTATCCCATTTTATTATATTTGCTTGTCTGTTTCTCTTATCTTCATTCTTGATACTTTTTTTCCTCCTCCAATTTGGCTGATTAACTCTCTGCCGGTCTTACTCTCTCCTCTCCTTGAACTACACTACCCATAAGTGTTACATCTCCCATTATCTTTTCTCTCCTCTTCCTTTCTCTCTATGAGGGTTGCGCTCCAAAACCCTTAACTCTCTCTCTCTCTCTCTCTTCTTTCTTTTTTCTTCTTTAAGTGGTTCCCTCTTTTTTTCTCTCTCTCTCTTTCTTTTCTCCCTCTATATTAGTTTCTTCCTTTCTCCTTTACATCTCCTCTCATTCAAACCTCAATAACGAACAAATTATCTTATCTGGGACTCAAACTTATGTTTGTGGCATTTTGGGGGGTTTTTACTTCACCTTTTTAACTCACTAGCAGTGCTCCCATCCCTGGCTCTCCATTTTATCTAGTTCTTGTTCCACTAAATACAATAGTAAGTTTTTAATTTGTCCCCCCATTTTTCTGTTTTCCTCTTATTCCTCTCATCATAACTCTTAGACAACCAACACCTAAAAGCAAATCATTATATTCTTGACCCAAATTTTTTTCTTATTTGCTTTTTGTGGGTCCATACCCCCCCTTTTTTTTCTTTTTTTTTCTTTTTCTTTTTTTTTTCTTTTTTTTGCCCTTTTATTACTTTTCCTCAATTCAGGCCCTCCATCACAGGCATTGTTTGTTATAATTCACAGTTCACCACAAGATTCTCTCAAGAAAGAGGGGAGAGGAGAGGAGAGGAAAAAGGAGGGGGGGAATAATTTCCTTTTTAAAAATTTTTAATTTTATATTATTTTTCTTTATTTCATTATTAATTTTTTTTAGAAAAAAACAACTTTGATTTTTTATTTTTTTATTTTTTTTAACTTTTTATTCTTTATTAAATCTCATTAATACTATAAACAAAACCACCCTCGGATGCCATTAAGGAAGAGAAAATTGAATATCATGGATACAAAAGAAAGAGAGGTAACACAGCTAGATGAGGAAAAATCTATGGAGAAAAAATTTAATATATTGGAAACCTTGGAGCTAAATGACAGAGAATTCAAGATAGAAATCCTAAAAATCCTCCGAAATATACAAGAAAACACAGAAAGGCAATTTAGGGAGCTCAGAAAACAACTCAATGAACACAAAGAATATATGTCCAAGGAAATTGAAACTATAAAAACAAATCAAACAGAGATGAAAAACTCAATTCACGAGCTGAAAAACGAAGTAACAAGCTTAGCTAATAGAACAGATCAGATAGAAGAGAGGATTAGTGAAATAGAAGACAAGCAACTTGAGGCACAACAGAGAGAAGAAGAAAGAGACTCAAAAATTAAAAAAAATGAGATAGCCCTACAAGAATTATCTGACTCCATCAAAAAGAATAACATAAGAATAATAGGTATATCAGAGGGAGAAGAGAGAGAAAATGGAATGGAGAACATACTCAAACTAATAATAGATGAGAACTTCCCAAGCCTGTGGAAAGAACTAAAGCCTCAAGTTCAAGAAGCAAACAGAACTCCGAGTTTTTTTAACCCCAACAAACCTACTCCAAGGCATATCATAATGAAATTGACACAAACAACAGCAAAGAAAAAATTCTCAAGGCAGCCAGGGTAAAGAAGAATACAACATATAAAGGAAGGCCCATTAGATTATCATCAGAATTCTCAGCAGAAACTCTACAAGCTAGAAGAGAGTGGACCCCAATATTTAAAGTCCTGAAAGAGAGGAACTTTCAGCCACGAATACTATACCCATCAAAGCTATCCTTCAAATATGAAGGAGAAATAAAAACATTCACAGATACAGAAAAGATGAGGGAATTTATCATCAGAAAACCCCCACTCCAGGAATTACTAAAGGGGGTTCTCCAATCAGATACAAAGAACAAAAAAAAAAAAACAGAGCCACAAGTAAAAGCTCCAAGAAGAACACAATAAAACCAAATTTAAACTGTGACAACAACAAAAAGAAAGAGGGGGAGAAGATGCAGATTAACAGTAGCAAAGGACGATGGAGTGCAAAAGTACTCACAAAATACTTTGCTACAATGAACAGGGTAGGGACCCTTTTCATTACTCTAGGGTAACCACAATTGAAAAAACCACCACAGAAGCACATGAGATAAAAAAGATAGCAACAGAGGAAAGATGTATGGAATACAACCAAATAAAAACAAGAGATAGAAAAACAAAAGAGAAGGATCAAACAAGACACAAAACTAACAGAAAGCAAGATATAAAATGGCAATAGGGAACTCACAAGTATCAATAATTACACTAAATGTAAATGGATTAAACTCACCAATAAAAAGGCACAGAGTAGCAGAATGGATTAAAAAAGAAAATCCAACTGTATGCTGCCTACAGGAAACTCATCTAAGTAACAAGGATAAAAACAAATTCAAAGTGAAAGGCTGGAAAACAATACTCCAAGCAAATAACATCCAAAAAAAAGCAGGTGTAGCAATACTCATATCGGATAATGCTGACTACAAGACAGGAAAAGTACTCAGAGACAAAAATGGCCATTTCATAATGGCTAAGGGGACACTGAATCAAGAAGACATAACAATTCTTAATATATATGCACCAAACCAAGGAGCACCAAAATATATAAGACAGCTACTTATTGATCTTAAAACAAAAACTGACAAAAATACAATCATACTTGGACACCTCAATACACCGCTGACAGCTCTAGATCGGTCATCCAAACAGAGAATCAACAAAGACATAGTGGCCTTAAACAAAACACTAGAGCACCTGGATATAATAGACATCTACAGGACATTTCATCCCAACGTGACTGAGTATACATTTTTCTCCAGTGTACATGGACCATTCTCAAGAATTGACCATATGTTGGGCCACAAAAACAACATCAGCAAATTCAGAAAAATGGAAGTTGTACCAAGCATATTTTCTGATCATAAAGCCTTGAAACTAGAATTCAACTGCAAAAAAGAGGAAAAAAATCCCACAAAAATGTGGAAACTAAACAACATACTTTTAAAAAATGAATGGGTCAAAGAAGAAATAAGTGCAGAGATCAAAAGATTTATACAGACTAATGAAAATGACAATACGACATATCAGAATCTATGGGATGCAGCAAAAGCAGTGATAAGAGGGAAGTTCATATCACTTCAGGCATATATGAACAAACAAGAGAGAGCCCAAGTGAACCACTTAACTTCCCACCTTAAGGAACTAGAAAAAGAAGAATAAAGACAACCCAAAACCAGCCGAAGAAAGGAGATAATAAAAATCAGAGCAGAAATAAATGAATTAGAGAACAGAAAAACTATAGAAAAAATTAATAGAACAAGGAGCTGGTTCTTTGAAAAGATCAACAAAATTGACAAACCCTTGGCAAGTCTTACCAAGGAAAAAAGAGAAAGAACTCATATAAACAAAATCCAAAATGAAAGAGGAGAAATCACCACAGACACCATAGATATACAAAGAATTATTGTAGAATACTATGAAAAACTTTATGCCACTAAATTCAACAACCTAGAAGAAATGGATAAATTCCTAGAACTATACAACCTTCCTAGACTGAGTCAAGGAGAAGCAGAAAGCATAAACAGACCTATCAGTAGAGAAGAAATAGAAAAAACCATTAAAAACCTCCCCAAAAAGAAAAGTCCAGGCCCTGACGGCTATACCAGCAAATTTTATCAAACATTCAAAGAAGACTTGGTTCCTATTCTACTCAAAGTCTTCCAAAAAATTGAAGAAGAAGCAATACTACCAAACACATTTTATGAGGCCAACATAACCCTCATACCAAAACCAGGCAAGGATGGCACACAAAAAAGAAAACTACAGACCAATATCTCTAATGAATACAGATGCTAAAATACTAAACAAAATACTGGCAAATCGAATACAACTACAACAACATATTAAAAAAATAATACATCATGATCAAGTGGGATTCATCCCAGAATCTCAAGGATGGTTCAACATATGTAAAACGGTTAACGTAATACACCATATCAACAAAACAAAGAACCAAAACCACATGATCTTATCAATAGATGCAGAAAAGGCTTTTGATAAAATACAACACAATTTTATGTTTAAGACTCTCAACAAAATGGGTATAGAAGGAAAATATCTCAACATGATAAAGGCCATATATGATAAACCATCAGCTAACATCATATTAAATGGCACTAAACTGAAGGCTTTCCCCCTTAAATCAGGAACAAGACAGGGTTGTCCACTCTCTCCACTCTTATTTAATGTGGTACTAGAGGTTCTCGCCACAGCAATCAGACAAGACAAAGAAATAAAAGGCATCCATATCGGAAAAGAAGAAGTAAAGGTATCACTTTTTGCAGATGATATGATCCTATACATCGAAAACCCCAAAGAATCCACAAAAAGATTACTAGAAACAATAAGTCAATACAGTAAGGTCGCAGGATACAAAATTAACATACAGAAGTCAATATCCTTTCTATATGCCAACAATGAAACAATTGAGAACGAACTCAAAAGAATAATCCCCTTCATGATTGCAACAAAAAAAATAAAATACTTAGGAATAAACATAACAAAGAATGTAAAGGACCTATATAATGAAAACTATAAACCATTGTTAAGGGAAATTGAAAAAGATATAATGAGATGGAAGAATATATCTTGGCTAGGAAGAATAAATATAATCAAGATGGCTATATTACCCAAAGCAACATACAAATTTAATGCAATTCCCATCAAACTTCCATTGACGTTTTTTAAAGAAATAGAGCAAAAAATCATCAGATTTATATGGAACTATAAAAAACCCTGAATAGCCAAAGCAATCCAAAAAAAAAAAGAATGAAGCTGAGGGCATTACAATACCTGACTTCAAACTCTATTATAGGGCCACGACAATCAAAACAGCATGGTATTGGCAGAAAAATAGACACTCAGACCAATGGAACAGAATAGAAAGTCCAGAAATAAAACCACATATATATAGTCAAATAATTTTTGATAAAGGGGCCAACAACACACAATGGAGAAAAGAAAGCCTCTTCAATAAATGGTGCTGGGAAAACTGGAAAGCCACATGCAAAAGAATGAAACTGGACTACAGTCTCTCCCCCTATACAAAAATTAACTCAAAATGGATCAAAGATCTAAACATAAGACCTGAAACAATTAAGTACATAGAAGAAGACATAGGTACTCAACTCATGGACCTGGGTTTTAAAGAGCATTTTATGAATTTGACTCCAATGGCAAGAGAAGTGAAGGCAAAAATTAATGAATGGGACTACATCAGACTAAGAAGTTTTTGCTCATCAAGAGAAACTGATAACAAAATAAACAGAAAGCCAACTAAATGGGAAATGATATTTTCAAACAACAGCTCAGATAAGAGCCTAATATCCAAAATATACAAAGAACTCATAAAACTCAACAACAAACAAACAACCAATCCAATAAAAAAATGGGAAGAGGATATGAACAGACACTTCTCCCAGGAGGAAATACAAATGGCCAACAGATATATGAAAAGATGCTCATCTTCTTTAGTTATTAGAGAAATGCAAATCAAAACGGCAATGAGATACCACCTCACACCTGTTCAATTAGCTATTATTAGCAAGACAGGTAATAGCAAATGTTGGAGAGGCTGTGGAGAAAAAGGAACCCTCATACACTGTTGGTGGGAATGTAAAGTAGTACAACCATTATGGAAGAAAGTATGGTGGTTCCTCAAAAAACTGAAAATGGAATTACCTTATGACCCAGCAATCCCTCTACTGGGTATATACCCCCAAAACTCAGAAACATTGATACGTAAAGACACATGCAGCCCCATGTTTATTGCAGCATTGTTCACAGTGGCCAGGACATGGAAACAACCAAAAAGCCCATCAATAGATGACTGGATAAAGAAGATGTGGCACATATACAATATGGAATACTACTCAGCCATAAGAAATGATGACATTGGAACATTTACAGCAAAATGGTGGGATCTTGATAACATGATACGAAGCGAAATAAGTAAATCAGAAAAAACCAGGAACTGCATTATTCCATAGGTAGGTGGGACATAAAAGTGAAACTAAGAGACATTGATAAGAGTGTGGTGGTTACGGGGGGGGGGGGAGGGTGGAATGGGAGAGGGAAAGGGGGAGGGGGAGGGGCACAAAGAAAACAAGATAGAAGGTGACAGAGGACAATCTGACTTTGGGTGATGGGTATGCAACATAATTAAACGACAAGATAACCTGGACTTGTTATCTTTGAATATATGTATCCTGATTTATTGATGTCACCCCATTAAAAAAATAAAATTATTATAAAAAAAATAATAATAAAAAAAGAAAAAAATCCATTAAATATTCATTTATTTGCAAACATTTTAAGATTTTGAAAATACCAAGTAATGGTGAGAAAGAAGCGACAGACTAACAGGAATATAAATGGTCACATTCATTTTAGAAACCAGTTTTGTCAAGATCTAATAAAGTTGAAAATACATAGGTACTGTGTTCCAGAAATGCCACTCCCAGGTATAAACTATAGCAGATTCATACCCAAAATCTGAGGAGCTTTAAAAATAATCAAATCTACCCTGGCCAGATAGCTTGGTTGGATAGATTGCAGTCCCAAAGTATAGAAGTTGCTAGTTAGATCCCTGGTCAGGGCAAATACGGGAAAAGATCTATGTTCCTCTCTCTGTCTCTCTCTCTAAAATTGATCTGTAAAAAAACTTTTTAAACACTCAAATCAGAGCCATTTGGAAGTTTAAAAACTAAACATATAACTACTACAAGATCACACAATTGAATTTCTGGCCATTTATCCCATGGCATATCAATACCATGAAATATCATCAGCAATAAAAAGAACAAATTATTCATACATGCAACAACCTGGATGAATTTTTAGAGAATTATGTTAAGTGTAAAAGTCAATTCCAAAAGGTTACATACTGTATAATCTCACTTAAATAGTATTCTTGTAATGACAACATTATAGAAATAGGGAACAGTGGTTGCTTAGATTTAAGAAAGGAGGGGAAAAGGGGTGTGGCTTATAAGAGGAAAACAGGAGGGATCTTTGTGGTTATGGACATGTTCTATAACTTTATTCTATTAATGTCAACCTTGGTTATGATATTGTACTATGGTTTTGCAAGATTATATCACTAGGTAAAAAGTTTAATTAAAAATAAGATAAAAAATATTTAGATACTGGCTCTATCCCAAGATCTTGAGTTTGATTTGCAGAGAAGTTTGATTTGGGTAAAAATCATTTTTAATTGCCTAGATGAGTCTAAGTTGCCGAAGGAATTGAAAACCAGTCATAGAGTTGTTCTGACATGTGTGCTGAAAAAGACGTGATAAAGAGAACTGACTCTTGAGCCTGATTGTTTC
Source organism: Saccopteryx bilineata (assembly GCF_036850765.1). NCBI lineage: Eukaryota > Metazoa > Chordata > Mammalia > Chiroptera > Emballonuridae > Saccopteryx > Saccopteryx bilineata. The sequence goes on along the minus strand of NC_089491.1, from coordinate 144,732,033 downwards.
ATTTGATTTCCAGCAACACCATCTATGGGATATGTGAAGTTGGCTTCATTTCATTTGTACATTATATGCAAAAATAGTACATAATATGAATTATTGTGGAACTAAATACTTAATATATGTAAGTCACTTAGAAGAGTATCTAAAACAATAAGAACTGGAAATGTGTTTTATATAACTTCTATGATCATTTTGTTATTACTAAAGCAGTTTATTAAAGAGTAAAAATTCAGCCTGACCAGGTGGTGGCACAGTGGATCTAGCATCGAACTGGGATGTAGAGGACCCAGGTTTGAGACCCCAAGGTCGCCAGCTTGAGCGCGGGCTCATCTGGTTTGAGCAAGGCTCACCAGCTTGAGCCCAAGGTCGCTGGCTTGAGCAAAAGGCCACTCGGCCTGCTGAAGGCCCACGGTCAAGGCACATATAAGAAAGCAATCAATGAACAACTAAGGAACCACAGCGAAGAATTGATGTTTCTCATCTTTCTCCCTTCCTGTCTGTCTGTCCCTATCTTTCCATCTCTCTAACTCTCTCTGTCTCTCCCACAAGAAAAAAAAAAGTAAAAATTCAAAAATAAACCCAAATATACAACAATAATAGAATGGATGAAGAAACTGGTTTCATTCATAAAACAGAATACAAACTAGCAGTGAAATGAAAAAATGTAGTGCTTTATATATCAATTATGATAACTTTTGAAAACCATATTTATCATAAAAAGCAGGTTACAAAAGAAAGTTGGACTCGTTCACTTAAAAATTTGAAAATGTTTCTATATATTAACAGTATGCATACCTATAATAAATGAATAAGAGTACATAAGAAGATTAAATATTAAAATTTTTTTAAGCTACATCTGCAGAAGATGGAATAAGGAACAGGTGCATGTGTGTTTCAATATATTTACACTGCTAGATCACATCAGTGTCACTGTGAGTGTTTTACATTTATTTTATTATATCTATAGCATTTGTTTTATCTGTAGTACTATTTTATAATAAAAATAAAAATGACAGTCAACATTTAATTATTTATTTATATACTAGGCTCTGCAGTAAGCTCTTAAAATAGATTATTCACCTTATTCTTCTTCCTATAACCCAATGAGGTACTCTTATTTATCCTATTTTATAGGTGAGGAAACTGAGGCTGAGAGGGTTTAAGTGATGTGACTACAAACACATCAGGAGAAAGTGCTAGAACGAAGATTTGAATTCAGCTGGAGTAGTAGAATGCCTGAAACACGGCAGACACTAAATGGGAAGATACAATTACTGGCAACCATCATTTTCTAGCGGAAAGAACTCAAAATACTGAAATCAGACAGGTCCAGGTTTCAATTTTAGCTCCCTGAATGCTAGTTTTTCTATCTTATCTATATAATTGAGCAACTGTGAAGATTAGAAGCAGTATGTGTAAATGGGCCACACATAGTCAGTAGCCAATAGCTGAACAAGTATTGATAGGTATTTAGTTTGGAGGCAATGAGGTGCCAATATTTTTGGAAGAAATCTAAAATTAATAAAAATAAAATAGTGTTTAAAATATCTAAATAGGAAGTAACTATCCTCAAGATCTACAACTGAAACTAAAGTGTGAACTGGGTGGAGTTTTATTCATTTGACAACTTTTCTTTAGTATTCCAGAATAGTACTAGTAGCTGGAGATTTATAGGGATGACAGCTGCTGGTAAAAGAAAACACAGCTGATCTTGACCCAGGTGGAATTTACAGTCTACTGAGATGTTCTGACACATAAATGACAAGGACAGGTGTTCAGCCTGAAGGAGGGACGCGCTGAAGCGGGATCAATGGCAGCATAAAAACAGAGCGAGAGCAACACACACATCATTTTAGGGAAGTAAAAGTACAATAGTTTCAGGAGGTAGGGGGAGAGTACAGGCGTGAGAGGGCTTAGAATTTAAAAACAGAGATGCTAAGGCAGACATCAGGGTTTGTTTATGCTACCCTTTTGTAGCTTCTATAGAAATTGTTCTGGCGATTATATCTCAGGCAGTCTGTGATTTTTTTTTTTTTAATTTTTACTCACCCGAATCTCTGCTCCCGTCCCCCATAGTGTTGTCCAATTGGACAGCGATTCCCAATCTACAGGATGTGGCCATGACAGTACCAGAGATAATTGCAATAACTAGATCCAAGAATTAACATGAAAATCAAGCTTTGCTATGGAGTATATAAATAAAAGCAAAACTTCTGTCTTATAGGGGCCTTTAACTTTCCTTCATACTGTGAAAGAATTTATGTCACTGTTTTTCTCTTTCCTGTATACTCACTTCTAATAGAAATATAATAATTTATGTTCAGTTCTCCAGATCTTTGTGGGGATACGGGCTAGTACAACAAACTCATCTGTGAACTGGTGATAACAGATCATGATGGCTTCAATGGCTATTATTTCTGATTCGCATCTTAAGATTGAATAGAGGTTTTAGAAGAAGATTAGTTAACTAGGAGCAATGGGCCAGTGAATATGAAATTTGGGTAGAGTGAAAGATACCTGGGAGGCACGAAAACTGGAAATAAAAACCTGATCTGGCCCTGGCCGGTTGGCTCAGCGGTAGAGCGTCGGCCTAGCGTGCGGAAGACCCGGGTTCAATTCCCGGCCAGGGCACACAGGAGAAGCGCCCATTTGCTTCTCCACCCCTCCGCCGAGCTTTCCTCTCTGTCTCTCTCTTCCCCTCCCGCAGCCAAGGCTCCAATGGAGCAAAGATGGCCCGGGCGCTGGGGATGGCTCTGTGGCCTCTGCCTCGGGCGCTGGAGTGGCTCTGGTCGCAACATGGCGACACCCAGGATGGGCAGAGCATCGCCCCCTGGTGGGCAGAGCGTCGCCCCTGGTGGGCGTGCCGGGTGGATCCCGGTCGGGCTCATGCGAGAGTCTGTCTGACTGTCTCTCCCTGTTTCCAGCTTCAGAAAAATGCAAAAAAAAAACAAACAAAAAACAAAAAAAAAAACCCTGATCTATTAAGTAAATAACTGCCTCTTTGTGTTGCCATGGTCATAAACTTTTTTAGGTCATATGTGGCTATATTGATATGAGTAGACCTCATAGAACCTAGCACCATGCATTACACAAAGATACTTGCAGAGTAAAGTATTATTATTGATACTTACAGGACCAATTATAAACAGCCAATGTCATAACTCAATTGAGAAAAAATAATTTATGATTTACTTAATAGATATTAATAATTCACTATTAATAATAATAAGCACTCACTCTGATCCAAACTTTTCATATTATGAACTTTCTTAATCTTTACAGCAAGTGAAGGAGAGAGTGAGTTTCCTTTAGAAAAAAAAAAATATTGTGCTGGGATAGAGGGGGTAACACAGGATAAGAAAGTTAACCAAGCAGCATGATACAAATAATAGAAACCAGAAGATATTCTAAAATTCTTACCAGTAAGAACTCATGGGTATATTTATCATTTCATTGACATTTCTGATTTATTTATTTATTTATTATTTATTTTTTTCTGAAGCTGGAAACGGGGAGAGACAGTCAGACTCCCACATGCGCCTGACTGGGATCCACCCGGCACGCCCACCAGGGGCGACGCTCTGCCCACCAGGGGGCGATGCTGTGCCCCTCCGGGGCATCGCTGTGCCGCAACCAGAGCCACCCTAACGCCTGGGGCAGAGGCCACGGAGCCATCCCCAGCGCCCAGGCCGTCTTTGCTCCAATGGAGCCTCCACTGCGGGAGGGGAAGAGAGAGACAGAGAGGAAGGAGGGGGGGTGGTGGAGAAGCAGACAGGCCAGGCGCCTCTCCCATGTGCCCCGGCTGGGAATCGAACCCGGGTCCCCCGCACGTCAGGCCGACGCTCCACCACTGAGCCAACCTGCCAGGGCCTTTGAATTTTTTAACTTTGTAAAAATCCTACCTAAAGTAATTACATGTTTCATGTAGTTGGTTACACAGTTCTCAGGTTTTCTAATTTTCATTTACACATTTCACATTTTTTCTGAATTATGCCCTGATATAGTTTAGAAACTGGATTTAAAATATCATTTTTTTTAATGCAGGTAAATTTGGGGCTATTTGTACACACTTGGGCCTATTAACTTGGTGAATTAAGATGATAGATTTTAGCACTAAATACTATCACATTGGGAATATTTCACCTTACAAATTTTGGGATGGTACAAACAGTGTATAGCAGGTAACCTGTCTCATGTAAATAGGAAATGGAAATGGAAAAGTTTAGAAAAGATATCTTAAATTCTCCATATGTAATTAATTTACCTTAACAAAAAAAAATACAATTTCCAATTAATCTTTTAATGTTTCAGCATGTCAATGATAGTTGCTAAAGCCTGTGCCCTCACAATAATATTGTTAAAAAACATTTACTTTAGTAAGCACCCTTGCATAAACAGGGGATTCTAGATAAGACATTACTTTGAGAAAAAGTTGGGGTAGGTACATAACTTTTAAAGTTCTCTCAAATGACAATAATAAGATACACTCTGTAACCCTGTTTAACAAACTGGATCATAAGCTCTGCTTTGAAACTTTACTTTCAAATTATAAATATCTTAAAATCTTGCCTAACCTGTGGTGGCACAATGGATAAAGCATCAACCTAGATTGCTGAGGTCTCTGGTTTAAACCCTGGGCTTGCCTGGTCAAGGAACATATGAGAAGCAACTACTACAAGCTGATGCTTCCTGCTCCTCCCCCAACCATCTCTCTTTCTCTTTCAAATCAATAATTAAATTTTTAAAAAATATATCTTAAAATCTTAATGGCTTCTATGTAAGAAATAGCATTCAAATGGTCACTTAGTTCTTATAAATAAAAGCTCTTCCATGGGAATAATTATTTTGATATATGGTGATAAAGATCTTATGTACTGGGAGAAAGAAATTACATTAGAAATAAAAACAAAAATAAAGAAAAAGAAGTCATCATCTCAAGAAAGAATAAAATTTAAACAATTTTAAGGTGTAATTATTGTTTAATAAACCTTTTGATTTGTCACTGCAACTAATTTTGTCAATAGGTTTTTAATAAAGGCAAAGTAAAAAATTACAATCGTCCTTTGAGTAATGTGCAAAGCTAAAATGTAATCCAATGGTGTTTTCAGCCATATGAAAGCAAACATGTCTGTCCCAGTAGAGCCCAAGTTCTACGTCAATCAGGCATCCCCAGTTCGATTTCCTCATGGAGTGGGACACTCCTGCTTAACATCAGGGCTGGCAGCCTCTTTGAGACTACTCTTGAGGTGGCTATGAGGATTCTACTTATCAGTGCTGAGACCAGCTGCCACCGGAGGAAAGACACGACTGACACACAAGTTAGTTGCAAGAATCACAAAGGCAGTTCAGTACTCACGAATCCCTATGGCATGCTTAATGGGGCCCCTTTGGCATGCTCCTTTTGGCTGTCCTTGGTCAGAGTGGCATGGAGTCAGTCCACATTCAACATTGGAGATTGGAGTCTGGATGACTGACTGCAGCTGGGGGTTCCTTGATTTAAGTATCCTTTCTGGCCTACACCTCCTTTTTTTTTTTTTTTGTATTTTTCTGAAGCTGGAAACGGGGAGGCAGTCAGACAGACTCCCACATGCGCCTGACCGGGGTCCACCCGGCACGCCCACCAGGGGGCAATGCTCTGCCCATCCGGGCTGTCGCTCTGTCGTGACCAGAGCCACTCTAGCGCCTGGGGCAGAGGCCACGGAGCCATCCCCAGCGCCAGGGCCATCTTTTGCTCCAATGGAGCCTCGGCCACGGGAGGGGAAGAGAGAGACAGAGAGGAAGGAGAGGGGGAGGGGTGGAGAAGCAGATGGGCACCTCTCCTGTGTGCCCTGGCTGGGAATTGAACCCGGGAATTCCGCACGCCAGGCCGACGCTCTACCACTGAGCCAACAGGCCAGGGCTGGCCTACACCTTCTAATAGGTGTTAAACTATGAGATTATCACATCAAGCCCCTTTTGGGAAGTTCCTTGCAGGGAGCTCCCTTTTATGTTAATCTACATAAAACATTTTTATGTTAGTCTACAGAATTGTCATATCAAGCTGATTCTAAATCTATTATTTTAGGGAGTTCCTCGCTGGGAGCTCTTTTTATCTTTGTGTAATTTCACACACATACTGACTGAGCCCAGTGCAGAGGGCATGGTCTTGCCTATCATATCCCCACAAATTAGATTAGCTCCCACCCAGAGGGTGCATGCAGCCTTATTCACTTGCCTTAATGGCTTTTAATATTATATCCTAATCAGAGGCAGATTAAGGTCAGTTGAGGCCCTGGGCGCAGAAAAAAATATTGAGCCCCTTCAAAAGAAGAAAGAGACAGGGAAAATAAAAATACATGTTAACCATATTTTTAAATAAATAAAAAATACTATGTATTATTAGTGTTAAAATTTCACATATGAAACCAAATTTGGCGTCATTAGAAAAAAGTGTAAAGTCAGAGTTTTGCAGGGCCCTTCAGAAATCAGGGCCCAAGGTGTGTGCCCGGTGCTCCAGCCGTTAATTCCACCTCTGACCCTAATTTATTTCTATATATATTTTATATTTTTTGTATTTCTATATATTTAATTACTATAAAATTATATTACTGTAATATTGTCACACACAACAGTATACAGAGATGTGTTGTTGAATTGGGCACCTGAAACCTGTATAATTATGTTAACCAGTGTCACCCCAATAAATTCTATAAAAAGGAAAAAAATCCCATGCATACTAATTTTGAAGTAGACTGTGATTAATTAAAGATATGTATTGTAAACTCTAGGGCAAGTAATACAAAAATAAGAAGTTAAAATACTTTTTAAAATGGTGTGATGTTTTAAGGAAATTGATAGATAAAAATTGGCATGTATCCATATCCATAAAGACTATTTTCAAGTTAGTGAATGTCTTGGATACTATCCCCTTAAGTGTGGGTGCAAGCTGGGAAAATGGTGAGCTATCACTCTTGTCAATAGATTACCTTATACGGTAAAGGTGGAAAGATACTAAGAATGTAATTAGTCGTGAATCAGTCGGTTTTGAGTTAATTTTTTTTAAAAAATTATCCTTCATCCATCACCTTCATTTGGCAAACAGTCGTATGTCCACATTACAGTGGATACATATTCCGGATCTATAGTAACCTCTGTCAGAACAGGAGAGGCTGCTAAGCATGTTATAGCTCATGGTCTGTATGCGTTGTTGTATTACTGGATTTCCTAAACTGGCTTATAACTGAAAATGCTCCTGCATATGGAGCAAAAGTATTCACTGTATTTTGTCATGCTTACAATCTTTAAAGTTAAGGTATTATTAAAGTGTACTCAGCAAACATTTTAAGGTCAATTAAAAAAAAATTTAAAAGGGGGTAGTCATATCCTGGAACTCCTACGGGTCTACCATATCATGCTTTTTACTTAAAAAGAAAATTACATTTCTTTTGAATGCTGATGAACAGGAGACACCAAATCTTTTTCTCCTGCAAACTACTACCTTCTTTATTTGATCCAGCTAATAACACTGTTTTGTCTTTTTCCAAATAGCTCCAGATATATGGAAAAGATGTATATAGGTGGATGGGGATCCTCAAACCCCTCAACGAGATCTTCTGAGCATGGCTTTTAAGATACCTAGAGGCAGAAAAAGCCCAATAGAGATCAGGGGAACTACCAGATTTTAGGATACACCCTTAAAGGCTCCAACGCCCCAAAGGGGTCTCATAGGATGCCATCTGGGTCCTGCTTCAATAGTGGAAAGGAAGGTCATTGAGCTAAAGCCTTCCAGGCTTACATGCCTCTGCTGTGAGGAAACAGGGACACTGGAAGGTAGGCTTCCCCCTCACTCCTCTAAGGGAGGGTTCAGTCTCCTCCAGCCCTGCTCCAGCCACCTATGACCTAACCTTGCCCAGAATGCTGGGGTTTGCCACTGAAGGCTGAAGGTGCCAGGGCCATCGGCCCCATCTACGACACTGTGGACGAGTCTAGGGTATTTCTTCCAAGAAGCAGGTAAACTGATCTCATTTGCACAAGGGCCACTTAACTATGTTTTGCCTGAATAGTCAGGTTTTTTATTCTTCCCTCGAAGATCTCTGTTGTGGGTGTTGATAGTCCTATTTTCTGCTGCTTTGCTTAATATATAGTGTTTCCTTTATCCCTCCTACCTCAGTGCCCCACTCATATTTCAGGCTGGGACCTACTCCTAATTTAGAGCTCTCTTTCCCCCTTTCGCCAACTTCTATTATGAATCTACCTTTGCCACCCAGCTTAGTGTATCCCAAGGTTCTCTTTACCATGCCACAGTCACAGAGCTCCAGGGAAAAGCAACCTGGTCTCATCTCTCCAGGCAGAGGAGAATAGAAGCTCCATATCCACACATGCTGCAAATGGCTTCTCCAGTCTACCTGAATCATTACCAGCTAGAAGCAGCGGTCATTGGGACTTGGACACAAGCTGCAAAGTATAGAATGGTGACAACAATTCCAGTGCCATGCGGACTTTTCCTGGTTGTGGACTTTTCCTGGACTCCTGCTCCCTGTGACAGCTCCTAACAGACTGAACTGTGGTTGGGTTGCATTTTTCAGGGATTTGGCATGGTGATGGGGCCAACTTGGACTTGGTGAACATGTTAAGGATACTACTCTTTTATGGATTCTTGCTGTATTGGCCAAGAGTTTGCTTAAAGGCTTTTAATCACTGTAAAAAAAAATAGAAGGCTGGATAAAGATGGGGCACATATACACCATGTTATACTAATCAGCTAGAAGAAATGATGACATTGGATCACTTACAGCAGAATGGTGGAATCTTGATAACATTATGTGGAATGAAATAAGTGAATCAGAAAAAAACAAGAACTGCAGGATTCCATACATTGGTGGGACATAAAAGTGAGACTAAGAGACATGGACAGGAGTGTGGTGGTTACAGGGGGTGGGGGCAGGGAAGGAGGGAGAGGGGGAGAGGGAGGGGGAGGGGTACAAAGAAAACTGGATAGAGGGTGACGGAGGATGATCTCTCTTTGGGTGATGGGTATGCAACAGAACTAAATGACAAGATAACCTGGAAATGTTTTCTTTGAATATATGTACCCTGATTTATTGATGTCACCCCATTAAAATAAAAATTTATTTATAAAAAAAATTATCCTTCATTGGACTAATCAGGTGACAGTCCTTCAAAGAGGGCTTGGGACCTTCCTAAAATAAAAATTCTTCTGCTAGAATTGAAGAAGTAAGCAACCTTGTGAAGGTCAGTGATGGCTGTGTGAGAGGAATGAGTGGCCTCTATATGCTGATAGCCAGTAAGAAAATGGGGACCTTCATCCTACAAATAAAAAGAACTGAATTCTACCAGCAAGCAGAAAAAAACCCCAATATCTAGAAAAGAACAGAGCTAGCTGAACTTGGCTGCCACCTCATGAGACTGAGCCAAAGAACCAGTTAAGATATGCCCATAACTCCTGACTCACAAAATAAAGTATGTAAGATGCTAAATTTGTGATGATTTGTTTGTAGAACAGAAATGTAATATCTTATCACCACCATAAAAGACAGCAAAAACAGAACAGAAAAATAATTGAGGTAACATATTAATCCAGGGAGCGCTGGGGGACTAGCAAGATCATTTATTGTTATGAGTTATCTCAGGAACTGGATAACTATCTATTACCTAGTACATGCATGGCCAACATACGACCCGTGGGCCAGATCCGGACCACGTAATGAGTTTATGCAGCCCGCGATTAAATTTTTCTCCACTACTTTAAAATCTCAGCTACTCAGAAGCGGAAGCGTCTTTGATTGTTGGAAATCGAGATATTTGAAAAGATAGTGATACATGGAAAATAATTCCACGTGTGACTAATCTAGGGTTAATTTCCAATAATTGGTCGAATGGATTCACAATACTTCATTTTTAAAAAAAATTCCATTATAAAGATTTAAAACTTTTGTACTCGTCTGTACTCAATATGAACTGTTCTATGTTTAGCGGCAATGTGAAACCCACATTCTTAGGCGGAGTTTGCCAGTGTGCACCCAAGGTCAAACAATTCGTTATTTTTGTGGCCAAGTGTGCTGAATCAAGTGGCATTGTAGCATGGACAATAGCTGCAGTTGATAACTGAAAACGTGTCCAGGCTGTTTGTAAAACGAAATAATTGTTTTATTTGTGATATAACCCCTTCAAGCTCATTCTATTAATTAAATATTGTTTCAATTGATTGTGATACAGTTTAGATATTTATATGCTGTGTTAATTATATTTTTATTAAAATATATTTTTATTAAAATAATATTGTATATTAAATTTTTTTCATTCACATTTATTCATAAATAAATTAGATAATAAAATTTTGTTTACTTAAATGAATCATTTTTGTATTTAACATTTTTTAATTTTAATATTTCATCCGGCCTGTGAAAAAAGTTTTCTAATCTGGCCTGGGGTCAAAAGTTGCTGGCCACACCTGGTCTAGTATCTACAGAGCTCAGCCTTTTGTGCTTGAAATTCAACAGTGACTGACATTGACATTTCTTGAATAAATACATCAGAATTTACTCATTTTTTTTTTTTTTCATTTTTCTGAAGCTGGAAACAGGGAGAGACAGTCAGACAGACTCCCGCATGCGCCCGACCAGGATCCACCCGGCACGCCCACCAGGGGCGACGCTCTGCCCACCAGGGGGCGATGCTCTGCCCATCCTGGGCGTCACCATGTTGCGACCAGAGCCACTCTAGCGCCTGAGGCAGAGGCCACAGAGCCATCCCCAGCGCCCGGGCCATCTTTGCTCCAATGGAGCCTTGGCTGCGGGAGGGGAAGAGAGAGACAGAGAGGAAAGCGCGGCGGAGGGGTGGAGAAGCAAATGGGCGCTTCTCCTGTGTGCCCTGGCTGGGAATCGAACCCGGGTCCTCCGCACGCTAGGCCGACACTCTACCGCTGAGCCAACCGGCCAGGGCAGAATTTACTCATTTGACATAATTTCATTCATCAATTTTATATTACTTAGCATTCAGGCTTCAGAGTCCAGAATTAATGTTTTCTGCAGTAAGCAACTTCATTTTTCTATTGAAACAATACCATAGTTCTGCCTATATTCAGGTCATGAATTTTCTGTGAATGATTTAAAGATATAAATAATTCTAGCCCCAGGCCTGTTTCTCCATCAGCTTTCTCTAAGGACTCACAGGGCATTTCTACCGTGAACAAACCTCAGCAAGCCATCATATAATAAAACGGTATGTATCCTGTGTTTTCCCACTAAACAGGATATTACTTCCTGTATTTCCTCCATTATTTTCGACAGCTAAACCAGTCTCTTAGAATGAGTCATTAGGTGAACATGTTTGGGATACTAGTGATTTTTTTACTTCTTTGAAAAATTATATACATTAATCATTAATTTCTGTCTCTCAAACGACCACCATAATGATATAACACCATACATTACATAGTATCTAGATTAAACATAATCCTCTCTAACTCTCTGGACCTTGTTGTCAGTACTTCATTCCAGTAGTCTTAAAGTTTTGCCTATAACTTCCTAAATATAATTTTCAAAAATTCGTACAGTACATTTCATATTAGATGTTGACATCTAAATTCTTATCAAGATATGTGTACCCTGACCAGGCAGTAGTGCAATAGATGGAGTATTGGAGAACCCAGGTTCGAAACCCCAAGGTCGCAGGCTTGAGTATGGGCTCATCTGGCTTGAGCACAGGGTCACTAGCTTGAGCATAGGATCACAGACATGACCTTATGGTCACTGGCTTGAACCCAAAGGTCACTGGTTTGAGGAAAGGGTCAGAGGTCTGGCTGGAGCCCCTCCCCCCCTGTCAAGGTATGTATAAAGAAAGCTATCAGTGAACAACTAGTGTCACAAGTACGAATTGATGCTTCTAATGTCTGTCTCTGTGTGTGTGTCTCTCTCTCCATTAAAAAAAAAAAAGATATGTGTAAATATTTTGAAAAACTATAATTTTCAGTGTATTATATATTACAATACTTGTTTTAAATACATATTTTTAAAACCTTGGGGATAGATTAAAGTTTAGCATGTTCCATGATTTTGTCTCCTGAATCAAATAAGGCATCATTATGGTTATTTCCTCGGGTTACTTTCTTTTCCTTGGTCTTGAGGGGCTTTTCTTTCTCAGGAGCTATGCATTCTCAAACTACCCTTGGGTATGCATTGCCTTCAAGTCACCCTCGCAGGACTGCCCAGGCCTCCAGCCTCTGAACCCTTTCCCAAGCTCTTCTCCTTCCTCAACATTCTCTGGCAAGCCTTCCAGCTGGAAGTGTATATTCCTCTTTTTGAAGACTCACTTCATCTTTTCCAGAAAATTCAGTGAGCTACTTTTCCATTTTGTCACCCTATTCTTAAAAATAAAACAGAAATAAAGGCTTTGTTTTCTCATATAATAGTCCTGGGTATATGTTTAAGTCAATGGGACAGAGTTATTCTCCAGGCAGAAATCTTCCAGAATTTGCTTTCTCCAGACAAGGTCATCATATGCTTGTAGCTGTCAGAATAAATAACAGCAAGGATGAACATCTGTTGATGGCTTTTAATAGGTATTGGGCCAATGAGTTTGTAAAATTTGTATTTTTGGAGTTCATTCACTTTTCTTGTTAAAAAATGGTGCTGGGCAGCCATGTGTGTGCTTGCCCTCAGAGCAGGGCAGTTGATTGCAAATTGCGGATTCCATTCCTGCTTGGGAGGAGGGGTCTTTGTGGGGACAGGCAGTTTTACAGAGAGAGCGGAGATAATGCAGAGTGCTGAAGAAGCCAGTTTTACAGAGAGAAGAAGGGGTGCAGATGGGGAACCAGAGCTGAGGGGCTTTTGGAGCCCTTTTAGGCTTGTGGGGGCCTTTGATTCCAGGAGGAACCAGAGAAGATTTTCTGGGTTGTGGAACCGGAGAATGTATCAGGAGTTTGGGAGCTCTGAATGAGAGGGGAGTGTCATTGGCTAGTGTGAGACTTTAATAAAGGAATGGTCCACCATTTTTTGGCTCCACTGTTTCCTTATTGTCTGCCTGAATCTAATGAGAACCTGCCTGGCAACGATGGTGGTGGCCACTGGCATTATATCTGGCGTAGTTTGTAGCAGAATTCAGATCAGATTGGTGTGAAGCCACAGCCACCCTTGAGGGGTGAAGTAGAGGACTGGTTGTTGTTATGGTTCCCCAATGGCTGTCATTTTGGCGATTGTGGGCTGGCTATTTCTTATGGCCCTGTGAGAGGAAACCGAGAGCACTATGTAAGAGGCTGCCCAAGCCCTGCAAACCGAGCAGCAGCAAAGGAAGGAGTCGGAATGGCCACAGGAGAAAGAGATGCAGATCCTGGAACTGGAGTGAGCGCTGGAGAAGGAGGCCACACAGTTTTGTGAGTTGCAGTTTTCCCTGGAAGTTGAACATTGGCAGAAGCAGTTGTTGGAAGAACAACTGTGGGTTCAGCTTCATGAAAGCCAGCAGCTACTGGAGCCTAAGATGTTGCTGTGCTGGCAGAGTGGCCCTGAATCAGCAGAAGCAAGCATTTCCAGCTCCACTTCTGAGGATGAGGAGACTTGGGCTGAAACTGCTGTTCGTAGACTCCAGAAGGTGAAAGCCCAGCAGCAAAGAGTACCTACTAAGCCCCTGGTAGGTTTGCTGCGATTGTGAGACATAGGGGTGGCTGGCATCATGCTCTCTGGAGTGCTTCTCCATGTGGCAGCGTATTCAGAGCTGCCATGATGGCAAGGATGAGGGAGGAGGCCTGAGGCCCATGTGCATGGACTGACTCTTGGACTGCAGCCAGAGGGGGCACCAGTTCCCTAGTTGATTGACATGTGGCTTTTGGATAATATGAGAGACCCTGATGGGGGGAGGGGGCAGCTCTGGGGGAGGCCCTCCTGCACCAGGAAGCTTTTCATCCAGTTGGAGAGAAGTTCCAAGGACATTTTCTGCTTTAGGCAGAGAGACATTGTGAAGGGCACTGTTAGTCAAATAAGTTGTAAAATGATTTTTATGTTTGCTTGCTTGCAGTTTGCATTGGGTGCTGGGCACCACCAGGTACATGTGGTCTGTGAAATTGCAAATTACCTTCCTGCTTGGGAAGGGCCATTGTTTTGCTAATGTTTGCTAGAGGAGAGGTTTTCACACCAGAAAGTTTTGAAAAGAGTGAGAAGAGAAAGAGAAGAGGCAGAAATAAGCCATGTTTGCAGAGTAAGTGCAGAGAGAATGCAGAGTGCTGAAGAAATAAGCCATGTTGGCAGGGAAAGAGAAGGTGTGCAGATGGGGAACTAGAGGTGAAGGGTTGTGTGAGCTCCACTGAGATTGGTGAGGCCTTTGATTCAAGGAGAAATTGGAGAAGATTCTCCTGGTTGTGGAACTGGAGAATGTATCAGTGGCTTTGGGAGCCCAGAGTGAGAGGGAAGTGTTTTCCCTGCCTGTTTGCTCATCAGTTGGTATGAGACTTTAATAAAGGAATGGCCCCATATTTTGACCCCACTGTTTCTTTACCATCCACACAAACTCAATGAGAACCTGCATGGCCATGACAGTGGTGGCCACTGGCTTTACAATAGGACAGGCCTGGAAGGTGTCCACATCTGTTCTGCTCACATTCCATTGGAGAAAGCATAAGCACATGGTCACTCTTACTTTAAGGTGGCTGAGAAATGTAGTTATAAGGCCAGGGGCCACTGTTGTGGCCATGCAGGTTTTCATTGGAATCAGGCAGACGGTAAAGAAGCAGTGGAGCCAGTGGACCATTCTGTTCATTAAAGTTTCGTAATGGTGGAAAAACAGGCAGGGAAGACCACTTTCCTTTCTCTCTCCAAACTCTCCTGGAATCACAGCACCCCCTACCAGCTTCAGCAGGGCCTTAAAGCCCCTCTTGACTCCCCAGTAAAAGAGGCCATGTGGAAATACCCCATCTCCGGCAAACAATAGCAAACAATTGTCCCTCCCCATGGAGCCAGGCAATTCCCAATTTGCAATCTATCATCCTGAGGGCAAGTACTGCATCCTTCCAGAGACTATCACTCATGGTGCTGCTCTAATAGAAGCAAGCAAACCTAAAAAACAGTCATTTACCCAACAGTAGTGTAGTATAGGTATATGGCCAACAAAAAGAAGACCTTTGGTTGAGAACTAAGTCCCCACTAAAATATCCTGTTACTTACTTAATTTATCCTTTGATATATGTCACAAGAACTTCAAATTAACTTAGATAAAACTCTGGATTCCTCAACCTCATATCCATCAAGTCTTCCATTCACTGACTGGCACCATGACTGTATGACCAGTAGGTGCCACTATCACAGCCGCCGTCGCTGCCTGGCAGGTTCACATTAGATTCGGACAGAAGGAAGAGAAACAACGGAGCCAAGAAATGGGGGGCCATACCTTTTATTGTAGCCTTGCAACCAGCTGGCGAGTAAAAAACACACTGAGCACCAAAACCCACTCATATGTTCTCCAGTTCCACAACCAGGAGAATCTTTTCTGGTTTTTCCTAGAATCAAAGGCTCCTACCAGTTCAGTGGAGCTCACAAAGCCCCTCACTTCTGTTCCTCTTCAGCACACCACCATCTTAGCTGCCTTTCCACTGCAAAAATGGGCCTTTTTCTTTTAAAACTTTTTGGCATGGCAACCCCTCCTCCAGCACATATTAGCATAACCAAGCCCCTTCCCAAGCAGGAAGGTAATCAGCTGTTTCACATGGGCAGTGGCCATTTTTAACAATAAAACTGAGCAAAATCAAATAACACAAATTTTACAAACTTATTTGCCCAACAATGGTCTACCCAACTATGTAAACCAAACACCTGGAGGTTATCCTGGATTTGTTTCTTATCCTCACATTCTACATGTAGTCCTCAGGACACCCTCCAACTCCATTTCCAAAACACATTTTATATCCATACACTCTCTCCATCCTTACTGCCATCTCTTTCTTTCAAGCATCATTAATAACCTCTTACCTGGATTATTCTAATAGCCTAATACCTCTCCATACTTCCACTATTTCTTGCCCACATTTTATTCTGTAGACACCATATAATCTTTTAAAACTAATTTGAATGCTTCATCTTTTAGTTTAAAACCTTTCAATAGCTTAGGGGGAAAAAATCAATAAAATTCCAAATCCATACCATGACCCTTAAGGCAATATATGATACAGCCCCTACCTTCCAGGCTCTTCCTTTAATACCTTCCATGCTGGTCCAGCTACAATCACCTTCTTGTTGCTTTTTGACTACATTTATATTATGTCTACCTTATCATTTGCACTTTCTGTTCCTTGGAGACTGTCCTGACATCCAGTTATTCTTTTACCTCAGTGCCTTGTTTGTTTCTTTTTAGCATCTACATACTCTGTGTTTTCCTCTGGTTACCATGTGCTTCTTTTTCCTGAAGGAAAGGTCTGTGACCAGGTACTGAGCCTTGTTCCCACTGTTGCCCATGTCTAGTATTCTTGGGACACAGTGGTGCTCAGTAAATAATTAAGTGAATAATCCATCAACAGGTGATGAGAGGAAAGCTCCTGCAATGTCCTTTGATAGGCTTATCAGTGTACTGTAAGGAGCACAAAGCTGACTACTTCTCAACTGTGAGCAAGTGAGCTCAGCTGTCTGAGCATCAGTTCCCCCTCTGAAATTCCTAGGAGATAGGAACATACCTCACAGCACCATAGACCTGCTAGGGACACAAGGAGTTAATGGAGGAAAAGAGCCTCCTGGGAGGTTGAAAGCCCAGCTCAGTAAATAGAACTATTATTGCTATTGTTATGCACAATTGTGCTCCCACAGGGCAGGGCCCACCTAATGACTCCATTTCCTCTTTACTAGTAGGGGTCCACCTCCTGCTCTCCTCTCTGCAGGGTGTTTCTGGTGGCATTAATCTCCCGGACAATTGTACCCCCATTTTTAGTCATTCACATTCATCCCATAGTCCTCAAAACTACCTGAGATTAGAATAAAGTTCCTTCTCTGCACCTTCACCCCGTTGGCTGATGACTATATAGCTTTGCAAACCAGTGCCCTATTAACTCATTATCTCCAGTTCTCAGGTGAATTGTTTCATGTTTCCCTGGTCAATTATTTTTCACTCTCTAAAGAAATACATCAAAGGTACTCCACTCTTTACAAATTCTAGAAATTTTACTCACATTCCCAATCTAACAGACTACCAAAATTTACTAAAATTTTCACCTATATTTCTATTTACTTCTAATGTCTTCAACTTTTTTCCCCATAATCACTGATTGCTTCCTTACTCTCTAGTAGTCTTCAAACTTATGTATACATACTCTTGAAAGTGTAAAAATAATCTCCAAGGTGTACTCAGAAAGAGATTTAGGGAATAACTGAAGATATATCTATGACAGAATTACAGATTCCACACTCAAACTACTCCTTTCCTGGTTACCTTCCTCTTATTTTACAAAACAAAAACATACTTCTTACCCATCCAGAAATTTATGTTCATTGACCCAGCATGAAAACTTTCTGGAAGCACCAAACAAGAAAGACAGTTGATATGAATGTTGAGAAATACTTGATGCTACTCTTGAGAAAGTGAACTGCAAAGAAATTATTTTGTAAAACAGATAATTTCCAATTTTTAGTGTGGGGTGGTCTGCAATGGGGGAGGTCACACGGGAACCCAGACCTGGGAACTTTGGCTAGAACCTCCTGCCCACATGGAGGCGCGCCAAAACAAACTTCCCAGGAGTCCTTGGGAAAAAAGCAACCGTCTGCCAGCCAGTAAGATTTTGCTATGTCATATTAGCTCACTCACCCTAGAGGACCCTTTTAAATATTCCTAATGTGGTTTAATCTGTGCGACTTCCCTAGCCTCTGTCCCCAGCACTAGGAACCTCATTGGGCGGGATGCACGCTGTACTCAATAAAGCCTTTTATTATTCCACACTTCGTGGCTGCAGCTCCTTTTTTCTTCCTTGGTAGGGAAAAATACCTTACACTTAGCACTCCACAAAATTAATAAACAACTAAAGATAAATGTCGATAATTGATTTTTTACCTATGATCCAAAGGAATTAAATGTAATTAAATGTCATTGTTATAGTTCAGTTCTTTATCCATTAGTTCAGTGGTCCCCAACCTTTTTTGAGCCACAGACTGGTTTAATGTCAGAAAATATTTTCACAGACCGGCCTTTTGGGTGAAACGGATAAATGTATCATGTGACCGAGACAAGCATCAAGAGTGAGTCTTAGATGGATGTAACAGAGGGAATCTGGTCATTTTTAAAAAATAAAACATCATTCAGACTTAAATATAAATAAAATGGAAATAATGTAAGTTATTTATTCTTTCTCTGCAGAATGGTACCAAATGGCCCATGGACCAGTACCAGTCTGCTGCCCGGAGGTTGGGGACCACTGCATTAGTTCACATCAATAAAAATGAAAAGTAAAAATAGAACCAATACTAAACCCAGTCTTGTTCTGGCAATATGTAACATTTATGTAACATTGTTCCAAAGGTAGAGAAATTAATTAAAATGAAAAATCCCATCTGTCACATTGAGCAATACATTTCTAATAAAGATGTACTTTTTGTTACTAACAACTTTTCATAATTTGAAATATAGTGATATAGTTTGGGTTGATTGTACATAATAAAAATTCTATTGACATCTCATTCTAGAAGAATAAATAAACAATCTTTACAATTATAAGAAAATTTAAAAATGAAATTATATATTTGTTGGGCAAATGAGTTTGTAAAATTAGTATTTTTGGAGTTTGCTCACTTTTCTTGTTAAAAAATGGCACTGGGCAACCACGTGTGTGCTTGCCCTCAGAGCAGGGCAGTTGATTGCCAATTAAGAACTGCATTCCCACTTGGGAGGGGCCATTGTTTGCTAATGTTTGCTGGAGGAGGAGTCTTTGTGCACTCAGCCAGTTTTGCAGGGAGAACAGAGAGAATGCAGAGTGCTGAAGAACATGCCGATTTTTGCAGAGAGAGAGAAGGTGTGCATATGGGGAACCAGAGCTGAGGGACTTTGCGAGCTCCACTGAGACTGGGGGAGGGGAGGGGTTTGATTCTAGGAGGAACTGGAGAAGATTCTCCTGGTTGTGGAACTGGAGAGTGCCTCAGGGCTTTGGAAGCCCTGAATAAAAGGAAAATCTTTTCCCTGTGTGTTTGCTCCTTGGCCAGTGTGAGACTTTAAATAAAGGAATGGCCCACCATTTTCTTTTTTGCTCCACTGTTTCTTTACATCTGCCCGAATTCAATGAAAACCTGCATGGCCACAATGGTGATGGCCTCTGGTTTTACAATATTTATAATTAAAAATATGATAGGTTAATGAGTTAAATACTTTCAAGCATGAAATATGCAATAATAGGATAAGTTCCATAGAAATTGTAATATAAATTCAAAAGAAAAGCAAACCACATAAAAATGTTTAAAATTCTACAAAAGCTAATTAAAATAATTTAAGTGGATAATGAGCTTCGAGTATCAATATTATTCAGACTCTAATGAATATATTTAAGAGTGATATAATAGATTTATTTTAAAATGTCAAAATTTATAATATGCTGAAAACAACATCTTTTGCAACTATTTAAACTTCTGATGAATTTGTATATCAATTCATAAGTATATGAGAGGATATATAAGCATACAAATGTCTCTTACAGGTGTTTAAGGAAAAAGATTTGAAAATCACTAGTTTACACCTTAGTTATCTCTCACCAAGTTTATTGCAATATCTTCTGGTGTTCTTTCTGCTTGGCAGCCATGTCCCACTCAAAAATTTTTCAAAACTGCACCCAGAATTATCTTTCGTAAGTGTAAAAGTCTTTGGAACAATGCAATTGGTTCTCTGCATTCTGTGTACCTGTTGGGCAGATAAAGTATATTATGCTCACTTTGTTAAAGATGGCGTTGCCCAGGTGAAATTAATGTGTGTCTCTGTGGGCAGGAAGGATCTTTGTAGCCTGGGGCTTGGTTTTGGGATTAAGCCTTTCCCACCCTTTTTGATGTGGAGCGGTATAATCCAATCATGCCTCAGAGAAGTGACTTTGTATTAGAGACTTCCCTATTTTGTATATTGGATTAAAGGTTTGGATATCTACACTATAAAATGGGGGCAGAATGGTAGCTTGCGCTCTTGGTTCCTGGGATGATTAGCATGAGAGAGCAGAGGGAGTAGAGCAGAGAGCAGCAGAAAGAGGCCATGTGGCCAGGAGAAGCAGCCAAGATAGCGGAGTGCTGAGTGAGATGCCAGTTTGTGTAGTTTGTGTAGAGAGAAGGAAGGAGATGGGGAACTGAGGAGAATAAGGCTGGTGAGCTAGAAACCTTTGATTCTAGGAAACTCGGATAAGTCAGTGGCTTTGTGAGCACTGAATGTGAGTGGGTTTTGGAGCCCAGTGTGTGTTTTTACTTGCCTGCCGGGTGCAAGCTAGAATTAAAGACTATGGCCTACCAGTTTTTGGCTCTGTTGTTTCTTTACCGACTGTCCGAATCCAATGCGAACCTGCATGGGTCTGGCTGCTGTGATAGTGGCCCTGGCCATGGCCACTGGCTTTACAGTACCTTTCCAGTGACCTGCTGCCACCACTGTCCTTTCACTTGCACTCTATGAAAACAAGACTATAAGACTTCCCAGCCTCCTGCTCCTAGGCTCTTCTTCAAGTTTGTCTCTTCCTTAGAGTTTGTCTCCCTTCCTGACTCACCCTCACCCCCTCCCTCTACTTCTCCTTTCACCATCAGCCCTTCTAATTAGCTCCTAATTCTCACTCAGTTTTTAATTCTGAAATCAATCATTTTAGAAAATATTCTGATTATGAGTTAGAAATCCCTTTACTTTGTTGTCAAAGCACATAACTTCAAATTCAAAACATAAATTATAATGAAAGCAAAAGCTTTTACTTGCTTTATAGTGTTTGGGCTCCTCAAATCCTTGTATTTTAAATGGTTAGATGATTGTATGATGGATAGTCTTTTGTTTCATTACTTCTCCAGCTAATTTCTGATTCAGGTTTACCAACATATATACTTACAGAAAATTACCTCTTCAAAAAATAAGACCAGCCTGACCTGGCGGTGGCACAGTGCATAGAGCATCAGACTGGGACACAGAGGACCCATGTTTGAAACGCTGAGGTCACCGGCTTGAGCGTAGGCTCATCTGGTTTGAGCACAGCTCACCATCCTGAACCCAAGGTCGCTGGCTTGAACAAGGGGTCACTCGCTCTGCTGTAGCCCCCCAGTCAAGGCACATATGAGAAAGCAATCAATGAACAACTAAGGTGCTATAATAAAGAACTGATGATTCTCATCTCTCTCCCTTCTTGTCTGTCTGTTCCTATCTGTTGCTCTCTCTATCTCTCTTTCTCTCTGTCTGTCACAGAAAGAAAGACCAAATTTGTAAATTAAAAATAGGAGAAGATGGGCTGAGGGTAATTCCTAAATGACAAGCTCTGTAGCAAAAAAAGACTGTATACTATTGTTACCATTAAAGCTCCAATGTCTAGTATAGTATCTCACATAGTGAGTATTCTATTGATATAAATAGATGCTAAATTAACAAATGAAACCAGACCAAGAGAATGAAAATATGATCTGCTTCTATTTCATTATTTGTTGGATATAGTTTTGATGTTATACAGCATATACAAAATGTGCCTTGCATTGAGCCCTCAATTAAATTTTTTACTAACCTTTACCATATGGCTAGGTCCATTCAGCAGGATCCAGCCTCAGTTCCCTGCTGTACATTTTAATTTGCCACCCAAAATGGAGCCATTCTTTATGCTTAAATGACCATAATTCTTTGGAATGCTATTTACAGTCATATGCTGCAAACTGATGTTTCAGTCAACAATGGATTGCATATACCATGGTAATCTCCTAAGAGTATAATGAAACTGAAAACTTCCTATTGCCTAGTGACATTGAAGCTGTTATAATGTGCCAGCACAACACATTATCCATATGTTTGTGGTGATGCTGGTGTAAACAAACCTACTGTGTTGCTAGTCATATAAAAGTATAATACACACGATTTATAGCAGTAGGCTACACCATTGAGGTTTGAGTACGTACACTCCAAATATTTGCACAACAGCAAAGCCCCTTAAGAATACATTTCTCAGAAGGTACCCCCACTGTTAGGAGGCATATGACTGTACTTCTGTTTTCCTGTTACTCGTAGGGTTAGTTCAGATAGTTTCATTTTTTTCAATCCGGACTTTCATTCTGCTCAAGTCCTATTGTTCATGGCAACAAAGCCTGAACAAGTTAAGGCAAAGATAAAAAAATCCAGTGAGAAAGTCTAAAACTTATTTTTTTACATATATTTTTCACCATGAAGCCATAAAGGTACTATGGAGATATCATAAGACATAGGTTAGTTGGAAGACAGGGTGATGTTTATATTAGCACAATGAAGAAAAGACATTGCAAAAACTTAAGCTGTTAAAAAATTTCAGTAACTAGTTAGTGAGGTCATTGAAAAACTGATAGATATTAGATCAAATTTTCTCAGGAAAAAATTATATACTGAGAATTATCTTCTAAGAGGAAATTTAGTTTCTTCAAAAATATAAATTTAGAAGATTATGAATATTAATTAAGAAAGATTTGCCAGTCATTTATGGGAATTATAAAAATAGAAATAGTGAAATAATATTTGAATCTTTATCTAAAGTTCTCATATAACAATAGAAATATTTATTTTCAGGAGAATGAAATTCAAAAACACACGTATTCATAAAAAAAATGTATCCTAAACAAAGGGACAAAACACAAAAAAACTGTGCCTTCTCAGCTTTATTTACCATTCATTTGTTTAAATTATTGAATTTATTCACTTCTTCAAGTTAATTTTATATTTTATAAAAATGTCACTGTGATATTAATTTTGTGGCATCTTAACATTGAAATGGGGAAAGTGTACTATTTAGAATTTAAAAAATATAATGCTAAAAAAGGCATGTGATTCATAAAATGCTAAGAGAAATTGTTGTATGTGGACAAGGAAATCTAAGAAACCTGGTAAAACATTTGAAAACCAAGCCACAGTTACATTATGTATTATAAAGAGCTGTGATGCCAAATAGAGCCAGTCTGGATTAAAAATAAGCATTTCTGCTCAGCCTAGTGATATTTATGAAACTGACTTCTCTGCATGTCTTGCCTCATCTATAAGATGCTAATAAAAATACTTCTCATGCCAACCTGAGTAATAGCCGAAGAATAATTGTGGGAGGATAAGATGCATATAATCCTTTTTTTCCCTCTATCCCTCCACTTTCCTAATCCAACACAATACCACAGATAAAGCACTTTCTTCTGTTACTTATAAACTGAATATTTTCCATAAATTTGTTGCTCAATTCATTTTAGATCAGGCTCAAAGTCATCATGTAATTCAGTTTCCCCAAGTAACTTAATTCATGTATAATCATTTGTAAATTTTAGCTGAAGAATTTCTTTCCATTCTACTTATGTATTTTTGATATACTTCTTTGGCTCAAACTTAATCACTCCATCTTTTAACAAAATATTAAGTGAATAGGGGTTATATTTCTTTGTAATTTGTCTTATGCAATTATGTATTTAATGGTGTATAAAGACTAAATACTAAACGATTTTTAACTGGCTATTCACATATATATGATGTATATCGAACAAAAAAATTATTTACTAAACCTAATTAAAATACTGTTTTCTTACCACATTTAAAAATATTTATTGTTACCTCAGTGATGGCATTTAAATAAGTATTCAAACCACTTTATCATACTTTCAAGCACAAAGTACAAAATGAATAAATGTTGGGCTACCCATTCCTCCTTTTCAATAGTGCTTTATTCTGCCAATGAAACACATAAATTGCTATGAAACATGTGATAACATCTCAGGCAAATTAAATTGTGTTCTCCCTTTTTATTTTCTTCAATTGTTAGGTAATAAAATCTCAGTTTTTCTGCGTTTAATATTTTTGATGTATCTACACTTTGCTGGGCTAATTTAATCCTAATAAGTCTTCTATATAGATAGAAAAGGAGATTCATACAGTCTTCATTTCAACTTTAACACACTACTTGTGCTTTTTCCTAAATTATAAGCCACTGATATTTTGTTTTTAATAATATAACTAAAGCATTTATTTTCAGCACAACAATTGACACATGACTAGGTATTTTAAAGAAGAACTAAGTTTATGGTGATGCCAAGCATGTCTCTTCAGATGCCCATTTCCAAATCAATGCTCATGAGTGATTTCTTCCAACTTTATACTTCCAGGGTTAAGATCTAAGAATGCCATGTGTTTTGAATCACAGAGGAATAATTTTCTTTCATTGAAGTTTCCTTTCTTAAGAATGTTTCTCAAAATAAGTAATTTAGAGAAGCAAAAGCAATTCATTGAAGAATATATTTCCTTACACTAAAAGTTAGTTACATGAAGAATATTAAATCTGAATCAAGAATTCTACAATTAAGAAAAATTTACAATTTTTATATTATGATTAAGTTTTTAACTGTATGTGCTTTGAAAGTTATTTTTCTATATCCATGTAGGTATTTAAGTAAGTTGTTAGGTAGTGGGTCTCAATCATCAGAAACTCAGTTTTCACAATTTAATATAAAGAACTTTTTAGCCTGACCTGTGGAGGTGCAGTGGATAGAGTGTTGACCTGGAAGGCTAAGGGTCCAGGTTTGAAACCCCAAGGTAAGCAGCTTGAATGTAGGCTCACCAGCTCGAGTGTGTGGTCACCAACTTGAGCCCAAAGGTTGCTGATTTGAAGCCCAAGGTTTCTGGCTTGAGCGAGGGGTCACTGGCCCAGTGGCATCCCTACATGCCCTGTCCATCAAGGCACGTATGAGAAGCAATCAGGGAACACCTAATGTGATGCAACTACAAGTTGATGCTTCTCATCTGTCTGTCTTACTCTCTCTCTCTCTCTCTATCTGTCAAATAAAAAATATATATTTATTTGGCTCCTTCAAACTCTACAATGCTAATTTATTCTTGATGAGGGACTTGAGAGATTAATTCTAAATAATCTCCCTCTTAAATGACCAAAAGCATTTTCATCAAGACTGCATGAAGTATCTACTTAAGTTTAATGTAAATGAAAGGAGGTCTTCACCAAAAGGCACCAATATTTCCATAGGTGAGGGTTAATCCTACTGGAGTAAAAGAACATAGAAAATAACCATACTTGTGATTTTTCTTACTTACATTTAATAACTTCAAAAAAAATCACTGTGCCAAAGAAGTTTCTTTTCTCCCACAAAATTGATTAAAATAGATCATTTGTTAAAAAACCAAATATATTTGGTATTTATGCTCTCCTGCAAAAGTCTCATGCAAATAAACATTTGACTTTGTTCTCTCTCTTCTGGATGAGTATATTGCCACAAACAACCACTTCTCTCAATAGCTTTATCAGTGGTAGTCAACCTGGTCCCTACTGCCCACTAGTGGGCGTTCCAGTTTTCATGGTGGGCGGTAGCAGAACAACCAAAGTATATAAATAAAAAGATAGATTTAACTATAGTAAGTTCTTTTATAAAGATTTATTCTGCCAAACTTAGTGAAAATCTGACATAAAGTACTTGGTAAGTAATTATTATTATATGCTTTAACTTGCTGTAACTCTGCTTTATAAATTTTATAAAGTTACTTCCATACCTTATAAATCATCATTACTGTGGAACCAGTGGGCGGTTAGAAAATTTTACTACTAACAGAGATACAAAAGTGGGTGGTAAGTATAAAAAGGTTGACTACCCCTGGCTTTATTATTATTTCTACCTAATTCTACTCTTCAAGAATTTCCTATGTGTTTAAAATCTTCAATAATTTCTAAAAGAAAAAGTACTTTTTCAAGCCATTTTAATAACATGGCACGATCCCAGACACAACAAATCATATTTTTGTGTGTCTAGATCTCTGCTTATCTTGAAGATCATTTATTTCTAGCTATTTGTTTTATATAAATTGACCTTTAGCTATGAGTATGTCACAATATGGAATATATTCGCTGTTTTCTTTAATACTTTCTTAATATTCTTATTGCCCCATTATAGTCCATTTCACTATAACTACTATGATTTTATTACATGAGTAAAAACATTATCAGCAATACATTAACAACAAATATTTACCAAATGGTTACAATATTTACAGGCTATATGCTAAATGCTAGGGATTTGGACATAGAACAATAATTGCTCCCACAAAGTCTAAAACTAAGTTGAATGTTATATAAAATAATTTAAAATATTTTAATTATTTTATCCCTGTCCCATAACTGTATAAGATTCAATAATTTCTCTTTTTAAAAAATATCCACAATACTTCTGTATTGTTAAATATTTAAATCCCCAAATGTTTTTACATTTATTTTCTAATTAATATGTCTACAAAAACTGTATGCTTGCTCATTCAAACCACCTGAACTTGCTATTTACAAAATAATCCCTGTGAGAACTATCAGGAAATGCACTCACTGGTGGTTGGAGGAAATGCACATACAGGGAGATATGAAGATATTTAAATCTTGGTGGCCAGGCATATTCCCTGGTGTAGTCTTCATTGAGATTGAAGCCTCCACTCATGGAGAAGCTGACATTGTTGACATGACATTCAAAACTTCAGTTACAAGAATACTTCAGGTCCAGCTAAAGCCCATCCTCATCCTTCCCAACATCTACTTGTACAGCCTTCTCTCATGTGAAACTATATCCAACAAACCTTCCCTTTTGCTTAAGCTAGCTTTAGATAGATTTTTTCTCATTAAAAAAAAAATTCTGAAGTTACAAGATTCATATTATATATTATATGCACATTTAATATAATGAATGTCCTATTTGCTGGTATGTTAAACAATAGTATATTAGAATTAATACAATATAACATTAATTCATATGATCATTCATTCAATGCATATTTACTGAACATAACTAATTTATATGAATTTATTTATTAAAGGTCTATTATTTATCAATCTACTCAGTGATATTTAAGCTAAATACATGTATTGGACATTTGTTAAATTTATGTGTTTTATCAAATGGTGTTTTGCTCCTTATTTATCTATCAAATTTTCCATACTTGAGCAAATTGACATTTTATTTTATTTTATTTATTTTTTATTAAATTTGTTGGGGTGACCTTGGTTAATAAATTTACACAGATTTCAGGTGTACAATTCTATAATACATCATCGACATATTGTACTGTGTGTTCACCATCCCAAGTCAAGTCTCCTTTTATCATTATTTATCTCCCCTTCCCCCTTCAAGGCCTCCCCCCTTGCCCTTTCTTTCTAGTAACCACCATACTGCTGTCTGTGTCTACGAGGGTTTTTTTTTCTACTTAATCCCCCTGCCTTTTTTCACCTAGCCTTGCAACCCCCAACCCACCTCCCCTCTGACAGTTGTCAGTCTGTTTTCTGAGTTAGTTTTTATTTTATTAGTTTATTTTGTTCATTAGATTCCACATGAGTGAAATCATATGCTACTTGTCTTTTTCTGACTTATCTCACTTAGCATACTGCTCTCCAGATGCATCCGTTCTGTCACAAAGGGTAAGATTTCCTTCTTTTGAGAAATACAAATTAAAACCACAATAAGAGCTTACCTCTTATTTGCCAGAATGGCTACCATCAATAAATCAACAAACAACACGTATCAGCCAGGATGTGAAAATGAAGAACCCTCATGCACTATTGATGGGAAATTGGTGTAGCCACTGTGAAAAACAATACAGTTACTTCAAAAAATTAAAAATGGAACTGCCTTATGAGCAAGTGATTCCATTTCTGGGAATATATCCAAAGAAACCTGAAACACTGATTTGAAAGAATATATGCACCCGTATGTTCACTGCAGTGTTATTTACAGTAGCCAATCTATGGAAGCAGCCCACGTGCTCGTCAATAGATGAGTGGATAAAAATCTGTGGTACATTTCCATAATGAAATACTATTTGGCCACAAAAAGTGACTTTTTATTTTAAAACTTAGATTATGTTACAGATTTTTTTCTTCTAAATTGCATTTGACTTTCTTTTAATTAAAAACATATCATATCCGGCCCTGGCCGGTTGGCTCAGTGGTAGAGCATTGGCCTGGCGTACAGAAGTCCCGGGTTCAATTCCCGGCCAGGGCACACAGGAGAAGCGCCCATCTGCTTCTGCACCCCTCCCCCTCTCCTTCCTCTCTATCTCTCTCTTCCCCTCCCGCAGCCGAGGCTCCATTGGAGCAAAGATGGCCCGGGCGCTGGGGATGACTCCTTGGCCTCTGCCCCAGGCGCTAGAGTGGCTCTGGTCACAACAGAGCGACACCCCGGAGGGGCAGAGCATTGCCCCCTGGTGGGCAGAGCGTTGCCCCCTGGTGGGGTGCCAGGTGTATCCCGCTCAGGTGCATGCGGGAATCTGTCTGACTGTCCCGTTTCCAGCTTCAGAAAAATACAAACAACAACAACAACAACAAAAAAAAAAAAACCCCAAAAAACATATCATAAAAATTTGTTTGCACCTTTGCACTGGCTTTATTATGTCCTATTTAGTTAAAATGAAAGAAAGATAAGCAAACTTATGAATATAGGTGTCCAAAATGTCATTGACTCTATATATGCATTTATATCTGAAGGTTCCTGCAAAGTACCAAGGAAATTAGAAACATTATGGGGATATATAGAGAAACATTAATCTTTTGATTCTGACCCTAGAGCAGGTGTGGCTAACAGTTTTTGCTCCTGGGCCAGATTAGAAAGAAAACTTTTTTCACTAGCCAGATGAAATATTAAAATTAAAAAATGTTAAATACAAAAATTATTTAAGTAAACAAAATTTTATTATGTAATTTGTTTATGAATAAATGTGAGTGAAAAAATTTAATATACAATATTATTTTAATAAAAATATAGTTACATACTGTATAAATATCCAAACTGTATAGCAATCAATTAAAAACAATATTTAATTAATAGAATGAGCTTGAAGGGTTTATATCACAAATAAAACAATTATTTTGTTTTACAAACAGTCTGGACACGTTTTCAGTTATCAACTGCAGCTATTGTCTATGCTACAATGCCACTTGATTCAGCACACTTGACCACAACAATAATGAATTGTTTGACTTTGGGTGCACGCTGGCAAACTCCGCCTAAAAGAATGTGGGTTTCACATCGCCACTAAATGTCAAACAGTTCATATCGAGTACAGACTAGTACAAAAGTTGTAAATCTTTATAATGGAATTTTTAAAAAAATAAATAAGTATCACGAATCCATTTGACCAATTATTGGAAGTTAACCCTAGATTAGTCATACGTGGAATTCTTTTCCGCATATCACTATCTTCTTAACTATCTCGATTTCCAATAATCAAAGATGTTTCCGCTTCTGATTAGCTGAGATTTTAAAGTAGCGAAGAATATTAAAAATTTAATCGCGGGCCATAAACTCATTACGTGGGCCAGATTCGGCCTGTGGGCCGTATGATGGCCATGCCTGCCCTAGAGTTTTAGTAACAGTATAACCTTCTGATCAGTTTTCCT
Organism: Saccopteryx bilineata; assembly: GCF_036850765.1. Taxonomy (NCBI): domain Eukaryota; kingdom Metazoa; phylum Chordata; class Mammalia; order Chiroptera; family Emballonuridae; genus Saccopteryx; species Saccopteryx bilineata. Next base: position 144,702,509 of record NC_089491.1, on the reverse strand, counting down.
ATCTTAAAAGTGATCTCAATGTCTTCTAAAAAGGATTAAAAGAGATAATGCATTATACAAATATTTTAAAACTATTCTAAGTATCCTTTGATTGACTCATCTTAGAAGTGATCTTTTATGTCCTTCCTTAAGTTTGGTTAGAACTCAATTTATTTTCACTAACTACTTGGTTTATACCCTTATTAGAGTTGTTTTTGTCCAATTAACTTTGTTTGCTTCACTGTTCTTCACTAGACTATTTTGTCCACAACAACAAAGAATATACTGTACTTCCCTTTGCAAAGCCATTGCACACAGAAAGGGTTTAATAAACATTCACTGAACTAATAAATTAGTGTGTTCCCTGTCCTCAAGAGAGTCTTGATTATGGAGGGTAATATACATATCTATTACATATGAGCAGAACATAATTTCATGTATTAAATCACAACATACTATCTGGTACTTATAAACCCGCTTATTTCACTAGATTATAAACTCTAATGGAAAGGTTCATGTTTTATTCATCCTTATATCTTGGAAGTCTGGTGTAGCAGCTGGCATACATGTAGGTTTTCCAAATATGGTTCCCCAGCTTAAGAGAATTGCTCCAGCAAATGTAGATATAAAACGGATACTTGGGAAGATAGTGCAATAGCCTTGTGCTTCAAGTCTAATTCAAGGGATTAGAGTAGCAACAAAAAGCCTTACTTAAAAAGAATAGTCATATAGCCCAGACAGCCCTTGATAAATGATCCTTGCTTCTGTACATGAAATTATTGGAAAGCAGGTATTTTTAAAACGTTCACATTGGCTAAAAACATCAAAGTTTTAGATGTGATAGCATAAGGGCTTTGCTAGCAAATAGAGAGTAATAGAATGGCCTGAGAAATATAGTTGATAATATAAAAAAAATAAGCTTCTAGGTTAGAAGGGAAAAGAAAAGGAAAGAGTGTTGTTAATTCTAAATTTATATATGCAAATAGAAGTATTCTTCCACTTGGAAACCATGTACCTATCTGAAGGTCAACTAGAATAGCCAGATTAAGCGAAGCTCCTCCTACAAATATTATTGTGCATGGTACTTTTATATTAATCCATAATAACTGTCATTTAAAAAGAGCTTAACACATTTAATGTTACTAAGTGTTTGTAAGCTTGAATAACTGTCAGAGAATATGGTAATTAAGGGTAGATAAGTCTGAATACAGAAGAGAAACCAGATGACTTGTAATCATCTTTATGTTCATTGAAACAGTGCTACTATCACCTAATGGACAAAAACACATAAGGAATTTTTTTCTAAGGATAAAATTATATTCAGATTTTCCATAGTCTGACAAACTTTCTCTATAGTAGGGTTTAAAGTTCTAATTCTTTTATTACTTCTCAGTATTATGTTCCAGCCAAACCCTTATCCATTAACCAAACCTAAGTCAGAGCTCAAATTATAGGAAACACAAAATAAAAAAATAAAAAGTAAATTTCATCCTTATAATAATTTTACAGAATAATTTTCTTCAGTGGTAAGCATCTCGGAACTTTTAACTAAAAATTTCCCTCCATTACAAACAGTGCTCATCACGATTTCAATGCACTTAAAATTATAAAATTCATTTTCCTAGGTTTAAGGAAAAATATTGTAGCTGTTTTCTGTGTTTATCTAATTGTTATTGAACTTGGGTGCCCTAAGACTGCCCTATTTAGTTTAGGACTGGACCACCCATTTCACCTCTTAGCTGCCTACTCACCCAGTTTCTCAATAGAGTCTCCTGTTTGTCACCCTACTTCTCTTCTTGCCAACTAATATTTCATCTTCCATCTGTCTACATTCCTACACTCTCCTGGCACAGCTCTGCCTCCAGATTTCCTCCCAGCCACCTACCTTGCTGCCCCTTCCATCTGCTCGCATGACTAGTATCTTTTCTAACCTATTCCCAATCTAAATCATCTCCAATATTCCATTTGAATTTCTTTATCAAAATTTACCTCTTAAAGGGTCATTGGGATTGTAATAATTACTTATATAATCTTGGAGTTATAAAGGGAAGTTAAAAGCCATACAGTTCAAATATGCATGTAATGTTTGGATTTCTAGACCTTCTAAAGTCACTTACACTTCTCCACTTTCTTCAGTAATGAGGTTTTGAAATAAGAGCGTGTACCACTGAAGGGCACTGCTAAGGTCCTTTGGTATGTAGTCTTCAGAGCACTAACTACTTCTGCGTGGCCCGATTCTTGTTAGTCTTGTGGTTAACTGCTTGGTTCATTGTTCCCAAGTTTTCCATCCACTGATGAGCAGCAAGCACATTCCCAAGGCAGTTCAATTCAATTCTTTTAGGTTTAATGTAGCAGAAATGTTTTTTAATTAGAATGTATGTTCTAGTTACCTACTGGATAGCAAAGACATGTAAACAACAGTAGCACTTGGTAATTACACATTCAGAATTTAATATTTAGGTAGCACAAGGTAGCATTTTCCTTTCCTGTTGATTTAGTTCCTTGACAAGTTAGATGCTTGTTTGCATATAGTAGATATGAAATACTATAATTTAAAGCAGTCTTGGGAAAATATTTAAATTTTAGACCTATATAGCTTTTCATAAAACTTAAAAACTTCTAATTGTCCATTTATATTTCTGAAGGATATAACCTCTGTATATCAACTAAAATGGGGGTTGGGAACCTATGGCTTACGAACCAGATGTGGCTCTTTTGATGGCTGCATCTGGCTTGCAGACAAATCTTTAATAAAAAATAATAATAACATTAAAAATATAAAACATTCCCATGTATTATAATCCATTCATTTCCTACCGTTCATGTTCATGGTTGCGGGTGGCTGGAGCCAATCACAGCTGTCCTCCAGGACAACACCAAATTTTTATTGGATAATGAGTAAGGTACATCGGTCATTGTATGGCTCTCATGGAATTACATTTTAAAATATGCGGCATTCATGGCTCTCCCAACCAAAAAGGTTCCTGACCTCTGAACTAAAACTTAGAAATGAGTAAAACATGTTCATGGGAAGTTCATTGAGAATTTACCCTTAAATTCAAAATAACATAGAAGTTTATTAAAAGGATAATGATTTTAAAAAACAATTGACTGACATTTTTTATAACTGGGAATATAATATTTCTATTGATGTTAATTGGTGCTAAATTATATATTAAGACTTTTCCATTTGGTTTTAATATAGGTTTTATTATTATTTTGGTATGGTAAAGTCAATAGACTTGAGAGGACTGCCATTGAAAAGATAACTTGTTATACTCACAGATCCCAAGAGAAGGGAGCATGCCATGTCAGGAAACCAAGGGAGAGGGGGGAACTATGGGTAAGAGCCTTTCTTGTGGTTCTTTCAGGAAGGAGGAAAGGTAAAAGTGGATTTAAGATTGGCTAGTTAATCTCAGGGAGCTCTGGACATAGCAGTTATCTCTAGTTTTCTGATTCTTGTCCCTGGTGATTAAGGCAGGAAGAAAGTACACGGTGTGATTCATAACTTTTCCGTAATTCTAGTTTATAGTTAATGTTGCATATAGAACACACAAAGATATAAATGATATATATATAGAGTTTTCTACATAGGTTTATTATAATATATGTGAAAAGATCCCTTTTAGGTATAAGCACTTATACTCTATTAGAAAATTGAGAGCTTATCATTTTTAAATATTCTTCTCCACTTATTTCTCACTCTATGTCACTTTGAAATTTTAATTTTAATTATAATACCTTATACTACTAAATCATATTTCAGAATTCTTTAAATTGATTTTAAGATATATTAGTAGCATATACCAACTACAGTGGTACCTTAAGATACAAATTTAATTCGTTCTGTAACCGAGCTCGTAAGTCAGTCAACTCATATATCAAACTGCCAATACTGGACCCGTGCACCAACGCGCAAACTAGTGGCAGCTTCCCGAATCACAACTCGTATCTCAGAATTTCGCTCAGGTCTCAAACAAAAGTACAGACCAAGTTGCAGCTCGTATCTTAAAAATATTTGTATGTTGGTCTGTTCATATCTCAAGGTACCACTGTATGAGGTTAATTACATTTTTTTTCAAATATATTTGATGTTTCACTACTACAGTTTTCACTTCATATCCCCTTTTCTCTTTTTATTATATCTTTTTTATATCTTCACTATCTTTTTCAACTGCATCTAACATGATTATACTTTGCCACAATAATCCCTAAACTCATAGTAGTATTTCATCTTATATGTTATGATTGATATTCAAATATTCTTGTGAATTTCTTGATAGTTTTTCCCAATTAATAACCTATAAAAATTAATTATAACTACTTTGGGAATGGGGGATGGATCACATCTTGTTTCAGATTTCCCTCACATATTCCAGGAAATATTCTTTATCTAACCATCAGGTATTTTCAATGATATTGATAAATGGCTATGCTTGAGACTAGAACAATGACAGAGAGATTTAAGCAAGTAAAAGTACAGACAGTTACATGGACCCCTTTGTTTATACCATCTTTCCATGTTAGTCCACTAATTTCACTGCTATGATCTTGTCACCCAGCATGGGAGCTTTTCTCAAACAGATCCAACAGTAGCACTGCCATTACACTCATTACTCAAAATGTAGTGTGTCATTAGGCAATATATCTCCTTAAATTTTTGCCTCCTCTATTCTTCCCCATTTTCTTTAGATTCCATTTTATTAGGTGTTCATGGGCCACCTCGACCAGGAGACATTTGAGCAGAACTGAACAATATGACTCAGCACCAGGAGACCTCTAAGTTGTAACAGGCAGTTACGATACGCCTCCTTCCTAAGGAAACACTCCAAGTGTGAGCATGTGTGAGTTTTTTCCTGTTCCTACACTAGATCAGCTTGAAATATTTAATTTTTGTCCAATGCTGGGAGTTCTGTGCCACTATACCCCCAGACAGTTGACAGGAAACTCAAGTAATAGAGTAACACCATAACAGAATTGAAATGCACTGTAAAATGTGTGAAATGTAGTTTTCATGTCCTCTTATTATCATTCTTGTATATTTCTCTTTTTAAAAAAAAACATAAATGATGCTTGATTTACAAAGCATTCTTGGCCTAATCTATTACTGTGTCTTAGTACATTATTTAACAAACATATTTTTAAAACAGCATAATTAACATACTTGAGGGAGTAGATATACATATATGTGATATTGCATGTCTTATAAATTAAATAATGTATATATATGCATATATACATATGTGTCCATATATTTCTATGTGCATATATACATATACTAATAGTATAAATTTACTGTGGAAAAAATCCTTAAGGAATTTTACTATCTCTAGCATTCCCTGCTGAATGTTTTTTCATGCTATCTTCCTACCCTAAAAAGTGTTCAGGAATTCATATCATACTATCCATTATTTGCATATCTATTAATTATTTGTCATGATATTTAAGGAAGCAGCTTTAACTCAAAAAGACTGGCAAATATATTATAAAACTATATGTTTCAGTTTTGCAGAGTTGTAATAAAATATATTTGACTTTTATATAGTGGGTTCTACAATTGTGTAAGCCTAATTTTTAAAATACTAAGAAGAAAATAAAACTTTCTTTTTGGTGAATTTCAAACTAAGCCATCTACTTATTTGTTTCACAGCAAGGCATTCTAGACAGGGGAAAAAACAAAACACTACAGGTAGAAGTGAACGGTTTTGTTTCTGACAAGGTCTTCCTTCAAGGGCATGGTAATCAAAATTATTTTAATTCCATCTGTTCAATTTGTATGCAGCACAGTATTTGAGTCCCTCAGCACTTTACTTCTGGGAAGACTGAATATTTTGGGTGTCTACCAGCATCTTTTACCATAATTTGAACATATTGACATTAAGGAAATAATCTAAGCCAAGGGAATACCACAGCCCTGCTAAAACTTCTCCACAAGGAGGTAATTTCCTTATTGATTCGGCTCACACTCTATGCTGCCTCTCCCCAATTTGCACGCTTCTCTATCCAAGACCTAGATACCAGAACTCTGGTACCTTCTTGAAAAGCTTTTGCACATAAAATAAAATCCCTTATGGCACCATAACATCAACAATTAAAATAAAGTCAGCTCTCATTAATTAGCATACGAATCGAGAGCCCAGACACCGCTTCCCAATACTGAGGTCTGAGTCAACCTTCCTAAGACTGTATCACTGTTAGCCTAACTCAGCATATTCTTGTTTACAGTGATCTAACCTGAACAAAAACCTTGGACTTACCTCATATGCTGAGTTATCTGTTGTTCTGGCATAATATTTATTGCAAATTATCCATCTGCATAAGTGCAGCGACAGTTATACCACCAGACACCTCCCTCCTGCAGCAGAAAGCAAGTTAAAAGGACTTCAAGCTGTGATCTCAGAGGCAGGCACAGCCGCTCCCATCCTTCAGCCAACCTTCTGAGTAGAGCAGGTTAGATGACAGTAAAGCTGGATCGCTACATAGCAATACTTTCAAATAAAGCATTCCGTGCATGGAGCTGGGGGATTTACATCTTCCAAATTTGGCTGGACCGAGTCAATGTTGCTTCTATGCCTGAAAATATTAAGCATTTCACTGCAGTCACTTAATGCAAGAAACTATCACAAACCCTGTCATTCTGTTCGGAGACTAAAGAATGAGCACCACATGCATAATTCATGCATTAAAATCTTCAATGCACTTCCTGTAGCCACTGTTCTATCCAGTAATGGGCTATTGATCACCTCATTACTAAGGCATTTGGAGCTCTGTGATTGGTTTATTTCCACGAATAAAATTACAATCCAAATCACAAGCAGAAGCCTCCAACCCTGCAGCATGCACTCGGGTAAAACACTCACATAGACGAGATGACATTTACATACTGCTGAATGTTTAAACTGAACTCTCTTCTGCAAAAAATGCTATCACATCTGTTTCCTTTTATTCAGAAGACATACTTTCTGCAGTTTTGGGCTTAATATTTTACATTAAATGTAAGATCTGCAGAGTTTTGTTTTCACTACCATTTCTGGAAAATTAACAAGGCTAAACTGAAAATTTTTTTTTTTTTTTTTTTTTTTTTTTATTCATTTTTAGAGAGGAGAGAGAGAGGTAGAGAGAAGGGGGGAGGAGCTGGAAGCATCAACTCCCATATGTGCCTTGACCAGGCAAGCCCAGGGTTTCGAACCGGCGACCTCAGCATTTCCAGGTCGATGCTTTATCCACTGCACCACCACAGGTCAGGCTGGAAATTTTTTTTTAAAATGATGTATGGCTATAAGTCAGAGATATTTTACCTGGGCTCATTTGAATAACCCTTCTCAAAAAACTTTAATTTAAAAATAATAAATTCCTCATTTCAATAATGTGGAAGAAGTATCTTTCTAAAAAAATTATTATAGTGTGCACATGTGTTTCTCATTGTTAACTGTTTCGGACTGTCAGGACCTTTCCCGGGATGTGCCGGTACTTCCGAAAGCCCCTTTTCTTAGAATTTCAGCTTCTAAAAACACTTCATGGCTTCAATTAGTTTCTTTTATTGCCTCCAAAGAGCAGGCTTTAAAACAAAATATGCACTTAATTATGCTAATATTCACTAAGGGAAAACACACGTAACATTTTGAAATGTCATAATAGTATTTGCAAAAATACTAAAGTGGAAGATTCATGTAAAATAGAAAAAATGCAAATACATTCAAAAATATTTTTCTATTTTCCAAAGTATATTCAATGTAAAAACTAATTAAACTTTAGTTTTTTCATCAAAAGAGGACTGAATATGATGTTATTAAGATAATTTAAAAGCCTAATGCCACGTCTTTCTAAAGCCTCTTTCCATACACACACAGGCACAACATGCCAGCATACAGTGTCATATACCTGGGAGAAGATTATTTGTTAAAACCAGAGTAAAAACTTCAAATTCATGGTTTGGAGCTAGAGCACAGAGTAACTGTTAGGGTATAACTAAAGTATTCCGTCTAACATTATACTGCAGGGAGCAATTCATTCTTGGAGGAGGCATGATCACAGTGATTTTTGGTTGCTAAACTAAAAACAATTGATACCAGCCTGCAAGAGTAGTAGTAGTAGTGGTGCTGATGACAATAGAGATGGAGTTCAGGGATCTTCACGAAGATAGCTCTTCCTTCCAAGTATATATGTAAGAGCATAATCCCTGCTAGGCCATAGAGATAATAATGGCACCTAACTGATACAGAGTATGCTAAAATATTCTACACAACAGAATGAGAAATTAACCATTCAGTAACTATGTATATTACCTATTCTATACTCCATAGTATATTGTTCTGCCCTAGGTAGAATCCATATGTGTGTGTGTATATATATATTTTCTTAGCATCTGGCATAATCCCTTTTATGTGTTTATATACACACACACACTATATATATATAATATATATTATATATATTGCCTTTAACCTAATAAAATTCAAGTATGCTACACAGTAGAAGTAATTTTATAATATTTATCTGAATAACATTCTTTATTCTTTAAACAGAAGACCTCAAACATTTAAAAAATTACAGAAGCTACACCTAAGGATTAATATCCTGTGAAGAGTTTTACCATTTAATCATCTACAGAAGCAATTTTGTATGAAGATAATATCTCATCTAAAAACAGTAGAAATTTAAAACCTTGGCATTTAAGTTATCAGATATGAGTATAGAGTACAATCATTTAGAAACTCTAAATTGCTCACATAATCTAAAATAACTACAAAAGTAAGTGTTGGAAATTTAAGCTCTCCAAAATGACATGACTCTATTGTACACATTGAGCTGGATGGGAAGAACATTAGTTTAGTCTGTCTCTACTACAGTGAGGGCAAGAAAGTCAGTGTGTTTTCTCACAAATATCCAAGAGGTTGATCAAAAATGAAGATAGCAACTTTGCATCTACTGGGTGAATTTCCAAATTCAACTATTTTAAAGGGAGAGAGAGATGAAAAATACACAAACACCCCATCAACCTAGGATAGAGAAAGATCAGAAGCCTGCAGAGAAGCAAAGGGGAGAGCATGAGAAAAGCGATGGAAATAGTAAGTCCCAAAGAAATCAGAAGGAAGGAAGCAAATAAGCCTGAAATGAAAACAACTGGGGAAAAGTAGTCAATTGTGCTCCTAGGTAAGACAAAGCCCAAGGCTATAATAGAGAACCCATTTCCACTTTCCAAAAGTCTGGCTATGCCTGAGTAACACACTTAACCAATCTTCGGAAATGGATGGAAAACAGAGATGGCTGCTTTACATAAATCTGATCTCTTTTCAGATCAAGAGGCTTTCCGATATTTTGAATTTATAACGCATATAAAATACAAAGTGAACTCTTAATGTATAATAGGGTCAATAAAATGAATCAAAAATTTTGAATACACCAAAGAATATTTAGTCTACTAAATTTGCAATATCTACTAAGACGTATAACTAACTGGCCTGACTATTATCATTTGGAAAAATGCAGAATTTATATCCAGAAGATATAATGTCATATAGAGTCAGAAAAATAATTCAGCCTATCAAAGTTTCTAATTTCAAGGGTTGTGGGAGCAGACTGCATTTTTTCTCTGAGAATACACATTTAAGACACTCTTTCTTCCTTTATCACCCTGTCCTGTCAATACATAATCATCCCTTAATCATAATTCATTTATTTAATTAAAAATATTAATTATGGACCTTCTACATAAAAGGGATTATGCCAGATGCTAAGAAAATAAAAAGTTATAGGTCACTGGATGATTCCAAGGTATTCATTCATTTTTTAAAAAAGATTTTATTTATTCATTTTAAAGAGAAGAGAGAGAGAGAAGGAGTGAGAGAAAGAAGGGGGCATAGAGCAGGAAACATCAACTCCCATATGTGCCTTACTCAAGTAAGCCTGGTGTTTCAAACTGGTGACCTCAGTGCTCCAGGTCGACACTTTATCCACTGACCACAGGTCAGGCAAGGCATTCATTCTTTAGTGAGGAAAACAGGTAAGGGCATAGATGTGGAGTGATTAATATAACCACTGTGATACATGTTAGATATGTAAATGAGATAATCACCAAAGCACATAGAACTGTGTCTGTATGCTATCACATCTAGGTAAGTGTTAACTCTTCTGGTTTTTCTTCCATTGTAGGAGACATGGCAGCAGATAAAAAAATTGGTATTATCAAATGCCTGTAAGGTACAGGAGGTCCTTGGGTTATGACAGTTCCATTCCTATGATAGTGATGTAACCTGAATTTTGGTGTAAGTCGAAATACACCCAAGCCTAACACAAGTGAAATACTTGCACTTTTAACAGTCCAAAATGGTGTAGGTAGGTGTACTGGGGGACGCCAACTCCTTCACTCATGTGTCATGTTACAGTATATTCATTTGCTGCACAAAACCAAACTAGTCTGCCCATGTAGTCCGTAATTATGATGTTAAAAATGCAGTTAGTGTAGTCAGCTAGATGAGAGTTTAAATTTTGCCTCAGTTTCCAAATCTTTAAAATGGGGATTTTATATCAACCTCATAGAGTTATTAGGAAATTCAAATATTGCAATATTTTTATGTTACTTAACATAGTTTCTAACAAACTATGTTTTGTCATTTGTAACTCATTTCTTCCCCAAAGTCTGGTTTTGGAAGAAAAGTTTTGAAGGGAGAGTCATTTCTAGTAAAGTAAATAACACATTTATTTGTAGAAAGAAGGCAGGACATTACACAATATGCTTAAGAAACTGAAACAGCTAAATTATGAGAATTTTGGATACAATAGACATTTTGTCAGATGATAAGACAAAGTTATATAAAATCTGATTTCCACAGGGATTCTTTTCTTAAACTCTTTTCAAATGCAGATTATATAGAACATTTAACACTGTTAAGAAGCTATGCTGCAGAAAGAGATTTTTAAAAATCTCACTGTGAGGCCTGACTGTCGTGGTGCAGTGGATAAAGCATCAACCTGGAATGCTGAGGTCACAGGTTCAAAACCCTGGGCTTTCCTGGGCAAGGCACATATGGGAGTTGATGTTTCCTGTTCTTCTCTCACTTCTCTCTCTCTCTCTCTCCTCTTTCTTCTCTTTCTAAAAATGAATAAATAAAATCTAAATATATATATATATATATATATATATATATATATATATATTTAAATTTCACTGTGAGAGCAATGTACTAGATTTTGTGGTGGGAAGATAGATTGGATGCAGTAACCAGAAGGAAGGAATACATTTAATAGAATACCATTTGTAGTCCATCAGAAGTGATAAAGGCCTAAACAAGGCAGATATAGGAATATGGAGATAAAAATATATATACTAGAGATGTTTAAGATCAGTAGGACTAAGCAATATTATGAGATTAAGAAGACTCATGAAAGCCTGACCAGGTGGTGTGCAGTGGATAAAGTACTGACCTGGGATGCTGAGGACCCAGGTTCGAAACCCCAGGGTCACTGGCTTGAGTATGACCTCACCAGCTTGAGCATGGGTTGTCAGCTAGAGCATGGGGTCATAGACATGACCGCATGGTCGCTGGCTTGAGACCAAAGGTTGCTGGCTTAAAGACCAAGGTTGCTGGCTTGAGTCCATGGTCACTGGCCTGAGCAAGGGGTCACTGGCTCGTTTGGAGCCCCCTAGTCAAGGCATGTATAAGAAACAATTAATGAACAACTAAAGTTCCACAACTACAAGTTGATGCTTTTTTTCTCTCTCCCTTCCTCTCTCTCTCTCTCTCTCTCTCTCTCTTGTCTCTTGCTAAAAGAAGAAAAATCATGAAAGGTTTTTACAGTTGTGACTTGGGTAAATCAGTGTCCTTCTCCTCCCTCCCTTTTGTCCAAATAAAAATAAAATAACAACTGATATTATGAAAAGATAATGAGATAATAATATCAATAGAGCCAAGGATGGGTAAACTAGGAAACAGAATAAAGAGTTGTTAAAGAATTGGACACTCAGAGAATTTAGTCAACGCCTGGATAATGAAGCTATTGTTTACTAAATAAGTTGGAGAGTGACTAGAATTGTTTTAACTATGAAAATCAAAGAAATAATTCAATGTTGAAAGAGTAACAATGAAAAATAAAGTAGAGGTTGAAATCCAGAGATAAAAATAATGTACGTAAAAGCCTTATGTCAACTTAACATTTTGACATCATTAATAAATGCATTACAAAAGAGAAAATAGCTAACATATATTAAACATACACAATAAGGCGGGAACAATGCTTAGTACTTTAATAAACTGATTTAATTTGATCATGACAAAGCCCTTCTGAGCTAAGTAGCATTTATTTCCATTTATCAATGAGAAGTCCACTTGAAGGAAAGTTAAAAGTTAAGAAATTTGGCCAAGTCATGTGACCAATGAACAGGTGAGCCTAAATGCACACCCAGATTTGAGTTCACATTTCAGACCTCTTCTATGACATCAAAATGCTAACCCATCTTACAGAACCATAATCATAATGAAATGTTATCTCTTCATCTCTTGCCTTTTTTTAATGTCCCAGAAGACCAACAAATCATCAGTATTGTATTAAAAGTATCTCTGTCAATCAATGCTAGTTTTAAATATTATAGAAAAAAATACATTAGAATATGAAAAAAATCATTTATTCTTGTTCCAAATATATATTTTATAAATTACATATTGCCAAATGCACATTTGTTCATTTTGTCTGAACTAATTTATAAAGAAGATATTATCCTATTCTATAGGGAAGAAAATAGGTTGAAATAGTTTCAGGAAATTTACCAAGGGTACATACATACAAAGAATAAGACATAATTTGCCTGACTAGTCAGTGGCTCAGTGGACAGAGCATCAGACTGGGATGCAGAGGACCCAGGTTTGAAACACCGAGCTCGCCTGGCTTGAGCACGGGCTCACCAGCTTGAGCATAGGGTCTCTGGCTTGAGTGTGGAGTCAAAGACATAAGCCCATGGTTGCTGGCTTGAGCCCAAAGGTCGCTGGCTTAAAGCCCAAAGTCGCTGGCTAGAGCCCAAGGTCACTGGCTTGAGCAAGGGGTCACTAGACCCCCACTCCTGTCAAGGCACATATGAGAAAGCAATCAATGAACAACTAAGGTGTCACAATGAAAAACTGATGCCCCTCATCTCTCTTCCCTCCTGTCTCTATGTCCCCCTATTTGTCCCTCTCTCTGACTCTCTCACTGTCTCTGTAAAAACAGAGAAAAGAAGATATAATTTGTTTCAAATGACCAAAGCCCATGTTTATTTCATTACATCATACTATACAATATTTTTAAAATTTACTAAGAAATGAATTAAAGTAGAGAACCCAAATATCATAATTTAAATTATATAAAAATTTAAAACAAGAACTATGATAATATTATGTATTGTCTAGAGATATACACAGATAAGTGAAAATAATGTCTGAAAAGTATGCAAACATCAAATTGTAATGTAGGTACTCCTGGGGACAGGAAGGAAGGTATGGTTAGGGAGGATCACATAGAGAACTGTATATGTTTATACTTTTATTATTAAGCTAGTAGTGGGCATACATCTTTTATTGCTTTTCTATACAATTTAAATATTTTAAATATTAATGATAAATTTTAAAATTTAGAGAGAACTAAGAAAAAGAGCTCATGAGGTTTTGGGGGTGGATTCCCTTATCTTTGGTTTCTATTTCCCTTTCCAAGATGGAAACCAAAAAATAAAAAAATAAATACTACTAATAACATCCAACTCCACTTAAAACATCTCTTCACACAGTATAAAAATATTTGGTTTAAAAAAAGAGAGAAAGAGAATAGATATAAAGAATTGATAACTTAACATATCTCAAAAGTTTGAAAACTTGGGCATTGCCCATGTAACATTAAAGGACTCCTAGTTCTATTAAAACACCCAACATTTTCTTAATATTTCAGTTAGTTTACAGGTATCGGCATACCAAATGAATTCCCAGGTTTCATAAAAAGTTGTAGTTTAATCTTCATGTAAAATGAATCTACTAAGCATCCTGCTATGGTTATAGATAAATAATTGAAAAATATAATTAAAGTTTTGTTTTGTTTATAGAGACAGAGAGTCAGAGAGAAGGATAGACAGGGACAGACAGACAGGAATGGAAAGATGAGAAGCATCAATCATTAGTTTTTCGTTGCGCATTGTGACACCTTAGTTGTTTATTGATTGCTTTCTCATATGTGCCTTGACCATGGGCCTTCAGCAGACTGAGTGACCCCTTGCTCGAGCCAGTGACCTTGGGTCCAAGCTGGTGAGCTTTTGCTCAAACCAGAAGAGTCCGCACTCAAGCTGGTGACCTGGGGATCTCGAACCTGGGTCCTTGGCATTCCAGTCTGACACTCTATCCACTGTGCCACCACCTGGTCAGGCTAATTAAAGTTTTTTTTTAAAGTCTGTGAAAGTATAAAAACTCCCAAATAATTCAAGTAATTCCTATTTAACCATATTTACTATTAATTATTTTAAAGAAAACTTTTTGTTTTTGTGTTTGTTTTTTTAAGTGACTGAATGGTCTTGCAGGGAGGCATGTTTAACTTCCGTTGAAGAAATAACACTTCAACCCCATGAGATTCACCAACACAGCTTGGAAGCATTACAGAATTTTAAAACTTATATTCTGCTTCTCTTCTCTTTAAAAAAAATTAAATACTTGCAAAGTAGTTTGGTGTAAATATATTTCTAGTTTCAAGATAATTAGACCTACCTCATTATGCAAAAATATATTTTATTAAACAAAAGTCTGTACACTCTTAGGGCTTTAAAAATTTCTGAGCTGTCAAAAAAATGACTTAACCCATAACTAACTTCTTTAAGGTTTATTGGAAAAATGATTTATTACATGAATTCATGAATAAATGACAACAAAATAGAGGAAACATTCACTACAATATTTGATTAATATTAAAAACACAGACTTCTTGTATGGACTTTATATAGGATTTAGCTTTGTTATCACTAAAAAGGTACTTATATAAAAACTTCTAAACAAGAAGTTCTAAAAAGTTATTTTTAAATAATAACATCATGATTATAGTATACAAGAGCATACTGTGTGCATATATGTGGATAGGAATATAAAATTTTAAATTTGTATGGAAATATACTATATTTTTACACTAGTATACTAGTATATAATATAGTATAATTTAGTATACTATATTATTACACTAGTAAAAATATAACTAAACAACTTGGTGAATGTTTGCAAACTGACACAGCTATGCCACCCCCACTGAGATCAGTAATACATTATGACTGGCCAGAGGCTCTGAGTTCTCCCTTCTACCCTCCATCACCTTCAGAGACAACCACTGTACTGATGCCAACATCCTACTGCAGTTTCACCTGGATTTTTATGCAAGTATTTAAAACTAACCTTGAGTGCCTTAGAATTCTCCAGATATAGAACCATTTCAAAAATAAGTTTGGACAAAAGTTTTGTATTCATACTCTTTCCATTCTTATTTACCTGTAGGTTCATAATGTCAAATATAACTGCTATGCTTCATTTAATAAGGCAATTTTGTATAAGTTCTTTTTGAAATAAATACTTCAAAACTCATTTTATTTTTCTACCAAAAAAAAAAAATAGGTCCCACAGCAGGATATTAATGTACCAGTAAGTTTTTTTGTAATATACTTGTTTTTCTGGAGTTATTGCACATGGCAATCAAATTTGCTACTTCATAAGAAGTTTTTATCTGTAAACTAGCAACTGTAATTTCCTGGAAAAGATTTCATCATAGACATTTAGCCTATAAAATAAACTCAGTCAAAAAAGTGTCTTAAAAATAAAACATTTTAGTTGTAGGCAGCGGATGTGTAGATCTTTCTGAACAAAGTGATACTTTACTGAACTACATAAAGATTTAAATTTAAAATAAATAACTGCTTTAAAATAGAAATTAAAAGTCCTAATTTACATAAGAATAACATGATCTAGACAACCTTCTTGGTGAAAAATCGTCAGATGTAAACCTCTTGGCTAGTAGTATATGACTCAACAATATTTATGTTTGAAAAATAATCTGAATGGATGATACAAAGAAAGTGCAGGTTTGTTGAATGAAGTGGAAAGAAAAACTGGGTTGGGATATGCAGGTGTGAAGGCAAAGAACATCTGTCTTTCTTACAGTGCAAATGAAAATCTAACTCGGTGCTAGGAATTTAATAAGCTTCATCTTCAAAGGCTAAGGATCAGTTGTCTGTTGGAGCCCTCCCATACCAGCTTGTTAGAGACTATTTTAATTTTCAGAAATTATGCAAGACAGTTGTTAAATATAGTCATTAGTTTTTATTGATTTCAGAGAGCAAGGAAGAGGGAGAGAGAGAGTGAGACATTAATTTGTTATTGTACATCTTTATGCATTTATTAGTTGATTCTTGTATGTGCCCTGACCTGGAAATTGAACATGCAACATTGGCATATCAGAACGACACTCTAACTGAGCTATCTGTCCAGACCAAACATAGTCATTTTAAATAATTAAACAATAAAATTTTATCTCATTCACTCCCATAACTTGAAAGAGAATATAGAATAAATTCAAACTAAAATTTCCAGCCAACATGTCTTCTTTGAAGTCCAGATCCATCAGTTCACTTTTGTATAATTGATGTTTATACTTTCATATATTTCACAAGCATCTCAAATTCAGACAGTTCACAAGTGAATTCAGCTTCCGTTCTCTCAGTCTGGATTTTCCTTTTCCACTCTATGCTAGGAAATGGTACCAGCATGTGCTCATGCCAGAAACTGAGCTATTATCTTTTTTCCTTGAAAGATCATGTATATGCTAATAACCTCAAACTTTGTCTCTAGGCAAGATATCTTTTCTAAAATTCGGATACATCAACTTTGTATTTCTACTTAGTTATATCTCACTTTGAGATAAATGAAGTTTCAACATTTTCCCCAAATGCGGTCTTCTGCAGTCATTCCCATCCCTGTAAATGACACCACCCTGCTCATGCCTAAAGCTTATGGCTTTAGTTTTATTTTCTACCTCATAATTACATCATAAATCTGTCTACTTCTATTTTCATTGTCAATACCAAGTTTCAGTTAGCATCATCTCTTTCTTAGACTGTTCAAACAGCCTTATAGATGAGCTCCCCCTATCCACTCTGCTGCTGGTTAATCTGTACCAAATACCACATGAGATGATAGAAAAGTGATCTTTTAAAAATACAGATGTCAGCATATTATTTACTGGCATAAAATGTTAAGTTGTCTGCCACTAAATATTCAAAATCTTCAAAACAACATCTAACGTTTTGCTGGCTTCTATCCAATCCTCCAGCCTACTGTGTTCTCCTTTCCCCTCTCTTCACTGTATTCCAGCCCCTCTGCCACCTCCCTGTTTCTTCCCAGTTTTAAGACATTATTCTCTCACCGTCAGGAATGATTTTTTTTTCTCCAAATATATGGTTGGCTAACTGACTCATCTTTCAGGATACATCTTCTATTTTGCAAACCAAGATAGTTATTTCTGCAATTTTTTCTTATAATGCTTGGTACCTTTCCTTTACAGCTGATTAGAATTGTAATTAAAACACACACTCATGGTAGTCACTGCCTAAATCTTTCACTATAGTGTAATTTTCACTACAGCAAAGACCATATTCGTTTCATTTATTACAGGTATGTTGTATATCACTTATGACTGCCACTTAGAGGGTATCAGTTAATTGCCGAATGCATGGATAAATGGATTGATGGCAAAGTGTTTCTGTGATAGAATTGATTAACTAAAACTGAGATTCCTGCCTTTGAATAAATGGTCCATTTTTAATTTTAAATCTTTGGTTAAAAATACTTACATATTAAGCTTCCCTCTAAAAATCTGCACTACTTGTCTCTGTTTCAGGATTTTGCTTCTTTAGATTATCAAACCTGTATGAGTCAGGAGACTGACCTATTGTCACCCAAGCTGGACAATCTGCTCTGATTTTGTCTCCAAACTCATTTATTCTTAAGTGGGGAAGTTTTCTTATCTCCACAACTCTACCTATATCCTGACCTACTTGAATTAACTGTTGTCTTAGATTTCCACTTAGGTTTAGTCTCAAACAGAACACTGATTAACTGTGATTAATTCTAATAACTCTAGCTGTTGTTTTCACCTTGGTTTCTCCAGGGAGATTCTCCTCAGCCCCTGGAGAACTTTCTTAGCTGGCTCCTAAATTTCTAGTAGTGTTAAGGCTGATGTTTTCAAATCTGGTGTGGATATGGCTGCCAAAGATGTTGAAAAACCTTTGATGGCTTCAACTTTCCTAACTTCTGGCTTCCCAGGGTATCATCTATTTCTGTACTCTTACTGATTAAGTTGACTCTTTGTTCATAAGAATGAGAAAAACCTCAATTGCTGAATAAGGTTATTACTTTTTTAATTTAATAATTTTACAAATATTGTTTAACAGTGAAGAATATTATTTAAAAACTTAAAGAGTATGTTTTCCTACAACTTGTCCTCTCTTAAATATATTTTCATTGCCTCCTCAATGAGTTGTAAAAAGAGAAAAAAGCAGGGTATCTAATGGTTGAGAGCATAAGTTTTTTATTTGTGTGTGTGTGTATGAGAGAGAGACAGACAGAAAGGGAGAGAAATGAGAAGCATCAAGTGGTAGTTGTGTCACTTTAGTTGTCTACTGATTGCTTCTCATATGTGCCTTGTTGGGGGGTTGCTCCAGCCAAGCCAGTGACCCCTTGCTCGAGCCAGCAAACTCTGGGCTTAAGCCAGTGACTATGTTGATGATCCCATGCTCAAGCCTACAAGACTTTGCTCAAGCTAGCAACCTCAGTGTTTCAAACCTGGGACCTCAGTGTCCCAGGTCCACGCTCTATCCACTGTGCCACCATCGGTCAGGTTATTTTGTCATGTCTTAATGACAATCTTCCACTAGGAGAACCATTCCTTACTTTCTATCAAAAATGACATCAACACACTTTTCAAGTGTTTGCTGATTTTTATTTAAATTTTTCATTCACTCCTTAAGGCTAAGAAAGAAAATTTACCAGAGATTTAAAGTAATTTAAGTAATGAATAAAATATGACCCCATTTTATATTCTGACATGGTGAAACAGATAAACTTCATATAAACTCTAAGAAGTAATATATCTTATTGTGTACACATTGTTAAGTAACTACTCAATAACAGTATTTACTGTGCTTACAAATATCCATTTGTATAAAACATCAAATAATACATTTTATTATAGGTAATAATTTTATTTTATATACATTATCAAATAATTAGGGCTCAAAAATTTAGAAATTTATTTGTGCCAGCCTTTTCCTAAGTACTTTATATGGATTAGCAAATCGAATAAATCCTGCAACCTTCTAATGCTTTCTTTTTGTTCAGTAATGCTCCAATAACCTAAAAGTTTTATATATTAAAACTTAATGATGTTCATTTGTAAATATATAAACAGTTGAAAGATAAGTTAGCATAACATTTGTGTTTATGTCATATTGCTTTCAGCTTCTGACTTGAAAGTAATGTGAATGGACTGTGGGCTTTGAAAGTCTGGGCCCTCATGTCACATAGCTCCAGGGAACACCACCTGGCTTCATTTCCCTCTGCCTGCAGAACCTCCTTTTCCATTAGTTATGGCACAGGTCTGATGGCAATAAGTTTGTTTAGTTTTTGGTTACCTAAAAAAAATGCTTTTATATAGTCTGCATTTCTGAGTGATTTTTTTTTACTAGTTATAGAATTCTAGATTGATAGGTTTTTTTTTCTATTTTTCTTTCAGTACTTTAAAGATGATCTTGTTTAAAGATGCATATTTTATGTCAGGGTTTAGAGAGGAGATTCTTTTTTCAAGCCAGAAACATGGCTTGAAAAAAAAATCAGTGGACATGGGCATAAATATTTGAGATTGACTAAGAAAGTGTAATAAGTATAAGAAAATATAGTAAATCAATCTATTTCATTCACCTTATCCTTTTTTTTTTCTTTTTGTATTTTTCTGAAGTGAGAAGTGAGGAGACAGAGAGACAGATTCCTGCATGCACCCAACTGGGGTCCACCCTACAAGCCCACTAGGAGGCAATGCTCTGCCCATCTGGGGCTGTTGCTCCATTGCAACCAAAGCCATTTAGCACCTGAGGCAGAGGTCACGGTGCCATTCTCAGCGCCCAGGCCAACTTGCTCCAGTGAAGCATTGGCTGCGGGAAGGGAAGAGAGAGACAGAGAGAAGAGAGAGGGGGAAAGGTGGAAAAGCAGATGGCTGCTTCTCCTATGTGCCCTACTGAGAATCGAACCTGGGACATCCACATGCTGGGCCAATGCTCTACCACTGAGCCAACCAGCCAGGGCCCTCATCTCTTTTCTTTTAATTCCTTGGGTCTCTGTCACACATTTGCTGACTCCTTACTTAAATATCTCCTAAACTGGTTTTGTAGACACATGTCATTTCCTTTGCCTCTTGATTCTCTACCCATTCATTTTCAGTTTACTTTGCTAGTGTAACATTTTTATGATCATCCTTTAAAGATGGAAAGATAAAAAACTACAATGAGATACCAACTCATACCTGTTAGATTGACTATTATCATCAAGACAGGTAATAACAAGTGTTGGAGAAGCTGTGGAGAAAAAGAAATGTTCATTCCTTGTTAGTGGGAATGTAAACAGGTAAAACCATTATGGAAGAAAGTATGGTGGTTCCTCAAAAAATTAAGAATAGAACTACCATATGATTCAGAAATCCCTCTACTGGGTAGCTACCCAAAATACTAAAAATCATTGGTGTGTAAAAACATATGCAGCCCATGTTCATTGCAGCATGATTCACAGTGACCAAGACATGGAAACAGCCAAAGTGTCCTTCAATAAAGGACTGGATAAAGAAAATGTGGTACATATATACAATGGAATACTACTCAATCATAAGAAATGATGACATATTTCCATTTACGACAACACAGATGGACCTTATTATACCGAGTGGAATAAGTGAATCAGACAAAGCCAATATCATAGGTGGGATATAAAATTGAGACTCATGGACATAGATAAAAGTGAAGTGGTTACTGGAAAAAGGGGATTATGAGAAAAGGTGTGTGAGAGGGGAGTAAAGAGAGACAAATATACGGTGATAGAAAATGATTTGACTTTGGGCAATGGGTATACAACATAATCAACAACTGAAATACTATAGAAATGTTTACCTGAAACTTATGTACCCTTAGTGATCAATATCACCCCATTTAATATAATTTTCTAAATAAAATTTAAAAAAGATTAAAATGTAAATCTCTTCGGTTTACATTTTTTCTTCTTAGGTATTTTTATCCATTCTAATAACTTGACCGATCATGTATAATGAATACTAATAATCATTATATTCAGGTGAAATATTTTTTTCTGAGCTCTGGATACATCAATGCACTCCACTTATATACTTTATATTTATAGTTGGGTAACTAACAGGAACCTCAAACTCAGGCAGTCCACTGCTGAACTCTTGACGTTTCTCCCATAATTTAATTCCTCCAATCTTCCCTATTCTAGTTAATTATCAGTCTCTACACATTTGCTTATATCAAAAACTTAAATGTGACATTTTTTCTTCTTTCTCTATGGCCACTAGCTCACTGGCTTGTACTTGGTAAATATGTATTGAATCTGTCTACTTATTTCTTTCCTCATTACCAATAACCTATGATAGGCATCACTATTGCTTCACTTGCCTAAACTATTACAATAACCTACTAAAATTTTCCTTATGTAATCCATATAAAATACCCTACCATTTCACCTAGAAGGATATATATATACATATATACATATATATACATACATACACAATATATGATATAATTATATATATAATGTACTTATCATTATATTATTTAATAATCAAAATTGACCAGTGTTTCTGACTACGATTAGAATGTAATTCTGTTTTCAACAGAGCACAGCAGGTCTCCATCGTTTTATACTATTCTCCACTCATTCACTACCTTCCAGTCACCCTGGCCACTCTCCTGTTCTCTCCTAATTGACACATTTTGCACAGCACCTCTCTTGGCCTAGAATGCTTTTCCTGCAGTTCTTTTCTTAAGTTCATCTCATCTTTGAGGTTGTAGCTTAAAATTCACTTTATCTGGGAAATGTACCTAATTGTCCACCTACCCCTTCCTCCCTGTTGGCGAGGTTAGGTGTCATGTGACTCACTCTCACAATATTTTTATTTTTATGGGTAGCATTTGTATAATTTTTAATTTAATGCCTGACTCAACTGATGGCAGAGGTTATATTTGTTTTACTTTCTCATCTCTATTATTTATCAGTGTATTTGGCACATAGTGGGTACCAAATTTTTTTAAATTCACAGATGAATGAATCAATGGTACAATTTGTGATTTTATTAGCTATTAATAGGGCTTGACTCTTTAGGATGGATAATGAGCAATTCAAATAGGGTTGGGCTAATAGTTCTGCATTGCAGACTTTTTTTGTGAGAGGGACAGATAAGGACAGACAGACAGACAGAAAGGAAAAGAGATGACAAGCATCAATTCTTCACTGCATCACCTTAGTTGTTCATTGATTGCTTTCTCAAATATGCCTTGAATGAGGTGTGCTACAGGAGAGCGAGTGACTCTTGCTCAAGCCAGAGACCTTTGGCTCAAGCCAATGATCTTTGGGCTCAAGCCAGCGACCATGAGGTCATGTCTGTAATCCCAAACTCAAGCCAGCGACCCTGTGCTCAAGCTGGTGAGCCTACACTCAAGCCAGATGAACCTGCGCTCAAGCCGGAAACCTTGGGGTTTCGAACATAGGTCCTTTGAGTCCCAGTTCAATGCTCTATCTACTGCACCACCGCCTGGTCAGACCTGCATTGCAGACTTTCAAATAGTTTCTACTCAACTTCAAACCATTGCTTATGGATTCTATATCTTTAGTTCCTCTCTAAAATAGCTATTCCTTTGTCCAGGATTTTTGCTACCTTGGCTTACCACATCTGCCTTCATCTTTAATTTTGCTTTGATCCCTGTCATATATCACTTTGACCTCTTTCACTTACACTATGTAACCTGTTTTGACATTATGTTCAAGCTCATCTTCACTTAAGTGACAGAGTGTCATATTCTCCATGACCCTAGTTAAGTTCTGTCCCTCCTAAATTTATTTTTGTCCCTGATTCCCAAGTTATATCTCAGCCTAAGACAGAACATTCATTAACCATTATTAATTCTAGTTAGTTCAGGCTTGGTTTCTTCATCCTGTTTTCCTGGAGAAGTTTACTTCAGCCTTGTGAGACTATTCTTTGCTGGTCCCTGTTGGTTTGGTGCACTGTTTTTCAAATTCTACATGACATAAAGCACTTGGAAACCTCCTTTAAAACACAGAGTCCTAGGCATTACTCTAAGGAATTCTGATATATAACATTTGAGATGTAGCCCTGAAATGTGTATTTCTACCAAGTTCCTGGACCATGCCGATGTTGATAATCTTAGAATCATAATTTTAAATAGCATTATTTTAAGAGTTTGATGCAAGTTTGTTAAGATCTGGTGTAAGCTGACTGTCTGAGGTTTTGAAAATGCAGTAATCATACTCACTTCTCTTAGATCTGTTCATCACAACATCAGCCACTTCCCTTATTTTCATTGTTTAAACCATCAGCCTCCTTCTACAACCCATGAAGCCTCCTCAGCTTAGGCACTCTTTTCTATAATTAACATGGCTATTTATGCTCTATTTTATTTATATATTTAAAAGTGTCATTTTATTCTGCTAACTGGTCATTTGATCACAGTGAAATTGTTTAACATTAGGAGATTTACATTTTAGTGGTTAAATGAATAATATTCATGTGCTGTATTCTGGGGTTTAGTGTTGGGTCAGACATTTATAAGCTATAAATTCAGTTTATTCATCTGTGGAATTTGAAAGATAATAATAGCTACATTAATAAAATCCATGTCATAATAACGTTGCATTGATTGGTTAAGTAAAATAATTTGGAAAAACCTTAGCACATTGTGTGCCACACAGGAGTGCTAAAGCCTATAAACTTTTATTGCAGAAAAAAAACACAAACTGGTGCTATGCTTCTGTTTCCTCCACAGCATGCAGCATATACCTGCAAAAATTGGTGATCAATAAAAGCTTAAAATTAAGACAATGTCTGCCAGAAAAGTAACAAATGTAGTTTGTTTACAATCTTTCATAACTATTGATTCAGTCAGGGTGCTCTATAAAAAAAAAAAATAAAACCAAGAGACTAAATATATATGTATGTATGTATATTATACAGAAAATATACATATATTATATAGGAAAGATATATATAATATATAGAATATATATTTTATAAGCCATATATATTAATACATTTAAAGAGATTTATTTTAAGGAACTGCTCATATGATTGTGAATATGGGACTGGCAAGTAAGAAATCCCTAGGGCAAGCCAGAAGGTTGAAAAGGAGGCCAGAGTCGATGATACTGATTTAAAGCACCATTTTGCCTTCTCTGAGACACTTTGGTGTTTTCTCTTAAGGCCTCTAAGTGATTGGAGGAGGCCCTCTTACTTGGTGGAGTATAATTTATGTTACTTAAAGTGAATTGATATTAAATGCTAACCACATCTACAAAATACCTTTTAGGTGACACCTAGATTACTGGTAGATTAAATAACTGGGTACCATGGCCTAGCCAAAGTGTTACATAAAATTAACTATCACAACTGCTTTATACCCACAGATCAAAAATCAAATTTTCTCGGCCCTGGCCGGTTGGCTCAGTGGTAGAGTGTCGGCCTGGCGTGCAGAAGTCCCGGGTTGGATTCCCAGCCAAGGAACACAAGGAGAAGCGCCCATCTGCTTCTCCACCCCTCCCCTTCTCCTTCCTCTCTGTCTCTCTCTTCCCCTCCCGCAGCGAGGCTCCATTGGAGCAAAGATGGCCCGGGCGCTGGGGATGGCTCCTTGGCCTCTGCCCCAGGCGCTGGAGTGGCTCTGGTCGCAACAGAGCGACGCCCTGGAGGGGCAGAGCATCGCCCCCTGGTGGGCGTGCCGGGTGGATCCCGGTCGGGCGCATGCCGGAGTCTGTCTGACTGTCTTTTCCCGTTTCCAGCTTCAGAAAAATGCAAAAAACAAAACAAACAAACAAACAAAAAAAATTTTCTCTTGGTACTTAAGGATCTCCATTATTCAACTCAACTTCTCTCTTCTAATTCTTCTCTCCCCAATGGTGAGACTCACTTTTCAATTTCCATCATTTTATGAAGCCTTCTCCAATCATTCATCTTCCACAGAAGTGCTTTCCCTTGTTTGTGCTCATAGTCACTGTAACTCTCCTGCACCCTCCTGTTATCATTCTCTGTACCTGTCTTAATTTTTAGTGAACATACCTCGATTGCAGGGATGACACTTTTTAAATTTTCTATCCTTTCTAGAGATTTTTCATCATGGCACACAAGACACTTTAGCTGAATGCATTAAACTATCTACCAGCAAAAGGTTTTAAATAATGGTTTTATTAATGATGTAACACTTAGTTTATTTTGTTTGAAGGAATAACATTTTAAAGTGTAACACATTGGCAAATTGTCCATTCTTTGTTTTAATAATAATATAACTTACTAAGAATTTCAATGTTTAATCTGATATTTAATATTTTTAATCAATACATCATGTGGGTAAATAACCAGGTAGACATATTTTTAATGATAATATTATGAAGTAAGTTTTATTTAAATGATATATTTTCTCACCATCCATTCAAGGAATAAAAGAACACATTTGTTTTCAAATTCAAGGGGCAGGCAATAAAACAGCAGGAACTCAGGCCATTCAGTAATCCATCTATCTTGAGAGGAATGAAACACTATTGCACTCTGTACTGGCTGGCACAACTCTGCACCAACAATCCACTATTTAGATATAAAAACAAACTGGCCTTTGTATTTAGTTTATGCTGTCACTGGGGCATTACTCTCAAAGCACTTCAGCAACACAAAAATAATGTTGCTGTCTCTTACCAGGCACAGTTTAAAAATGTGCATGGAAAGTGTTGCTTAAAGAGCATGTTTATCTTACTTGGTCACCCCATTGTGCAATGATAGGGACATTAAACTAAATATCCTACTTAATCAAGATTGTAAATATTTTCTCATTTTACATACATCTAGGTAAATGTCTAAACTGTGGAACATTTAATATATATATGTATGTTATTCCTATGAGATTGCTTCTACTCTTCCCCTACCCAGTTTTTACATTTCTAATCTAATAGGGATAGACATGAGCAAAAGAAAAAGCGATGTGTTATAGGTGCCATGATAAAAATAAGGACTTGATCACAGGAAGCAGCACGGATGGACCTAAAGGGTATTACACTAAGTTAATAAGTCAGTCAGAAAAAGATAAATACCATATAATTTCACTTATATGAAGAATCTAAAGAGCAAAATAAACAAATAAAACTGAAACAGACTCACAGATACAGAGGCTATCTCTGTATCTATGCCAGAGAGGAGAAGTATTGGGGACTAGGTGAAAATGGCAAAGGTATTAAGAAGTACAAATGGGTAGTTACAATATAGACAAATAGATATAAAGCACAGCATAGGGAAAATAGTCAATGATATTGTAATAACTATGTATAGTTCCATGTGAGTGCTTGAAATAACAGGGGACCACTGTGTAAAGTATATAATTGTCTAAACACTAAGTTAAAAGCATGACACTAATGCAATATTGATTCAATATATAATATTGAATGTAAACTGTAATTTGAAAAAAGAACAGTAGAGAATGAGGCATAAAGGAGAGTGGACAAGAAGGAAAGGCTTTATTTTCTTTTTTAAATTTTAAATTAAGCTTCATTATTTTAAATTTAAATTTTATTTGCAACATTATTTTGTATTAGTTTACAAGGCATTATTTTCTATCCTATGAACTTCAAAGTTTGATATTCAAGCCCAATGTGCTTCATGTTTCAGGTTTTCTATACAACCTAAATTTATTCACCCAGTAAGTATTGAATAAATATTGATTTAATAAATACATAAATGAATAATATTTCCTAAGTGTCTAAATGTAAGGAACTTTACCAAGGTTTATGAAGAATAAAAACAAACAACTGTAATTAAAAAAAAAAAAGCCAGTTGGCTCAGTGGTAGAGCATTGGCCCAGTGTGTGGAAGTCCTGGGTTCAATTCCCGACCAGGGCACACAGGAGAAGCACCCATCTCCTTCTCCACACTTCCCCTTCTCATTTATCTCTGTCTCTCTCTTCCCCTCCTGCAGCCAAGACTCCATGGGAGCAAAGTTGGCCCGGGTGCTGAGGATGGCTCTATGGCCTCCACTTAGGTGCTTGAAGGGCTCTGGTTGCAGTGGAGCAACGCCCCAGAGGGGCCAGGCTGGCCTATGTGGGAGTCTGTCTGTCTGCCTTCCCCCATCCCCCTGCTTCTCACTTCAGAATAATACGAAAAAATAAAAAAGCAAAAAGCAAAACAAAAGCAATAGAGACCTCATAGTTAAATAAGAAATATGACTATTAATTTTAAATTAAGATAGAAAGTAATGTAGGGGACGTGTTTGGAAATTAAGACTATGTGTTTCCACTACTCTGCAGATAAGCCTGTGTCCTCATGTTCTCTGTAACTACTCTGCCTTTTCCTCTTTTACTGCTGTGGTTTACAATATTTTCCCTGCCCTATCTTATTGAATGCTTTTCTTTCTTTTCCATAAGCAGATTTCACATATCAAAGAGAAAAAAAGATAAATGATAATGCTTCAAAGTCTTCTTTGCTGAGCATTGTAGTATTTTAAATAAAATGTCTTATTTATTCTTCACACTTTTGAAATGAGGAAACTAGGCATTGCACCTTTGTTTTACCATGAGATCCATGTCTGATTCAAAGAGGTTATAGAATATTCCAAGAAAATCTAAGCAGAGAATGTAGGAGCAGAAAGCTGATCCCAGCTCTGTCTCCTTTCTCCCTGAAGCTCAGCTCACAATATTCTCTAAGAATCGTCCTCTGGGGACCCCATCCTTAACTGGGCTCTCCTTTCTCTGAATTTCTACACTCACCACCCTATACCTGAACACTTAACTTTTTAAAAATAATTCTTTAACTTAACTTCATTCTCTTATGTGGATAATGTAATCTCTGATGGATAGAACCACATTTTATCTACTTTCTCCCCACCCATAAAATTTCAAACAGTGCTGATCACATAACAAGTACTTGAAATATCTATGAATTAATTAGGCTGCATCATCAGAAGTTTTATCTCTTTTTTTTTTTTTTTTTTTTATAATTTTTTTTTTTTTTACTTTATTTATTCATTTTTAGAGAGGAGAGAGAGACAGAGAGGGAGAGAGAGACAGAGAGAGAGAAGGGGGGAGGAGCTAGAAGCATCAACTCCCATATGTGCCTTGACCAGGCAAGCCCAGGGCTTCGAACCGGCGATCTCAGCATTTCCAGGTCAACGCTTTATCCACTGCGCCACCACAGGCCAGGCAGAAGTTTTATCTCTTACTTCCCTCTCCTCCAGTGATTAATCATCATTCATCACCAGCAAAGGCAGGTTATTTTATGAAACATGGCATATTTTTACAATAAATATTTATATATCTTATCAAAGTAGTATCTGCATTAGCTGGTCATTCTAGTAGGTATATGCTGTCACCCTGCACAAACAACAGGCATCTTTGAAGGTTAAATATGATTATATATGTAAATGAATGCAATAGACTTTAGGATAATTAAATATAGGTATATAGTTATAATATTTTTTTAAATTCTACTTGTATTTCTTAGTTCCTACCAAATTTATACCCAAGCTAATATATCAATGCTCAATTTTCAAAAGAAAAAAGTCAGTGCCTATATGTAGTTTTACTGGCTTGCTAGGGAAAATAGTTGAACTATGGTCACAAAAAGCACTGGTAAATTAAACACTGGAAATTCCACACCCTTATATAGAATTTGAGATGTTTTGAAAGATAATTGAAGTTAGCAATAACTCTGCCTATACTGAAAGCTAGAATGAGGTGATAAACCATTTCTGGAGGTAATACAATGACGTGCATTTAAGCAAAATCAAAGCAACTGATGCCATTCTTTTAAATGATAACCTTTTGCATGCCAATTATACCTCAATACAAAAGATTTTAATGATCACCTTTTTATTTGTGATCATTAAAATGTAAAAACGAACCAGTTGATGAACTACATATATATCATACGCATCAACCTGTGCAAATGATTTTAAATTCGTCAAATAGTGAGATGGCCAATAAATACAAAGAGGGAGAAGAAGGCAAAGTTTATTCTGGTTTCCTGTGAGACAAAGTGATGCATAGGGAAAACTGTGAGTTTCCTGTTAGTTCAGTCAGTCCCCAAACTTGGAATTCAAAGCTCTAACCTAGGGATCGGAGTCTTGTAGGAGGTATCCTGTCAGAATGAAAGGATACTATCACAGAGGTGGTAACAGCTCACTTGGGATGTGGGGAATGTGATGTCCAATTCATAAGCTTGCCCACCTCAGGACATTGTACAGAGAGGAGACCCACTGGCTCTGGAAGTTCATCTGTGTTACCCTTTATTGGCAGCAAAGGGCATCAGTTGGATATGACACATGCCAAAGACGAATGGGATGTGGATCTTCAGAACAGGAGTCATACATATCATACAAGTTATTCATATACTAGAATATGCAACTGTGAAAGAATCCGAAAAACATACTGAGGAAAATGTCACCCTTTTTCTGTTTTATGAATGCAATATAATTTGACACCAGTTTCATCAGTAGTTGGTAAGCTCTGGGGTGAATATAATATTTATCTTCTTAAATGTACAATTACTTAATTTATTTAAAATGGTGTCAAGTCAGATCCATATTATCCCATATTTATACAAGTATATTTTCATATTTAAATGAGGAATTTTGTATTTATAACAAATATTTTATATTGTTGGTTTGAGTTCATTTTTATAATTGTTGAAATAAGCTTGGACACTGATTCTGTCATTGAAAATATTAGCCTGACCTGTGGTGGCGCAGTGGATAAAATGTCGACCTGGAAGTGCTGAGGTCACCGGTTCGAAACCCTGAGCTTGCCTGGTCAAGGCACATATGGGAGTTGATGCTTCCAGCTCCTCCCCCCTTCTCTCTCTCCTTTCTCTCTCTCTATCTCTCTTGTCTCTCTCTCTCCTCTCTAAAAAAAAAATGAATAAAAAAAAAAGTGCAAAAAAAAAAAAGAAAATATTAGCTACTGGGTTATATAATGGTTATTTGTTATTATATTCAACTTTAATTTTTCCAGGTTTGCATTGTGCTGTATAAAATTTGATTTAAGCTACCACTTTAAATGTGTAAACCTAGAACCATAGCTCTGATGTCAAATTTAACAAAGCACAAAAAAAGAAAAAAGTATGTAAATGTGTGTGTGTGTGTGTATGTGTGTGTGTGTGTGTGTGTATATATATATATATATATATATATATATATATATGGTCATAGGTACTAAATAATAAATAAAATCTTAGCAAATTTAGTTCCACATGAACTAAAAGAATACTCTTTTGGGTGAAAGAGCAGTTTGATGTTAGGAAATCTGTAGATTTATTATAGCACTGTCTAGTAAAGAGAGATTTAATATAGACTGTAGAAAAAAAGAGAACACATAGGCTGAGTACTAAGGGTCATGCAGCCACTAGACTCACTCAGTAAAGAAGTGTATACTATTAACAGCCCTAGGCAGTACTCAAATGAGAGCTTCAGCAAAACAACAGACTTACATGTCATGAGTGTATGGCAGTACTTCAAGATTTGATGAATCAAGGAATCTTCAAGTAGCAAATATCAACAGTTTAATGATAAAAAGTAAGAAGCTCACAAATGTTCATAGCATATTTTCTAGCAAAATATACATAAGTATGAGACTATTACAAAGATGTTAACAATAAAATTATGTTTAAGTAGAACATCAGAAAAATTTATAAAACCATGAGAAATGGTCAAATTATATGAGGTATAACATTAAAATAATGCTTTTGAAGAACTGTGGCATGGAGTCTTTCAAAATGAAACAAAATATAAGCTGAAGTGAAAAAAAAATTATATCAAAATGTATGTATGCATGGCTTCAAAATATCTCTGGATGTTAACATAAAAGCTTTTCTATGAGATTTAAGTTATTTTTTCCATGTTTTTTAAAAGAAGTGTGCATTTTTTAAAAATTAAAGGGCTCCTATTATAGAGAACTTCTATACTTATTTTCTCTAAGTGTCATAATGACTTTTCGTCATTCCCCCTTCCTGCCACACCGGGAGCATTAAATGGCTTGCATATACTCTTACATGTGTCAGTGAGATCCTGAAGTCAAATTTAAGTTTCTTTAGGTTTTTTTTTCACTGAAACACATAAAAATGCATTCTGCCTCATCATTTATGAGGAAGGAAGAAACCCATCATTTCAAGTGTTCATAAAAATTTCTAAGCTATTTAAGTATTATTGACAAAGGTGATTCAGTCATCAAAATGCAAATACAGCCATTATAATTTTATCTCTTTTCTTTGCCAAACTTCTTCACAGAGTAACATTACTATGATAGCAAAAAAGTTATTAAAAAAATAAAAATCAGATTGTATTATCTATGTATGAAAAACTCAATCTTAAAATAATCACTAAATTAATAAGTATATAACAATTAATATTTATTTGTAAGGCATTATGCTGAATAATCTGTAGGGTCTTGAAAGATATACAAATCGTAACTCTCTTCCCTTACAAGGTTTATATCTCACTTTAGTTAGGTATATATGTGAAAAAATAACAATAAAGGTTTAAACTAGAAATTAACAAAATGGGACAAAGGAGGAAATTAAAATATATTAAATGTCTACCATGTAGTGGGTACTGATAGGCACTTAATATGTGTCATCTCATTTATTCCAATAGTAACAGGATATATGGCATATCTGATGAAGCAGAATGTAAAAATAAGCTTTTCTAGTGAACTTATTAAGTCATCTGGAAGAACTTTCTGAAGTCATTTTATTTCTCCCTAGTAAGGTAGTAGAACTTTTTAATGACATGATAACTTATGTCTCACTTTCCTAAGAGCGGGTCATTGAGTATATTTTCAAGAGGTTTCCTGGGGTTGGAGAACGATCCTTTTGTAATTTATGTTATTGGAACCTCCTGAAGGATTTCTGTTCCTTACTGAAGCTGTTGCAACAAAGCATATCAGGAGCCTTAAAGAGGTCACTGTGAGGCAAGGGGGAGCATGGACATTGACTTAAGCTCAGAACCATGGTCCAGAGGTTCCTGAGGAAAGTCCATGCTGGCACAGTTCCCTGTCCTGGCCATTGTATGATGGTAGACATCAGAGGAACAATGGTTGAGTTTTTCTAGATCCATGGTTTTTAACCACTGTGACCTCAAAGGTAGACAGTGGATGTTCTCTCCAATATGGGCATGCCAGGAGATATGACTGCATTTGAATTCTGGTTTTGAATTTTTTTTTTTGTGGTGAGATGAAGGCCGAGAAAAGATACATAATTTGTCTAAAGCAGGGGTCTCAAACTCACGGCCCGCCCACCAATTTTGTGCGCCGGCAGACTGGCCCGCAGATTAATCCACGAAGTTTGATTAGTCTGCGGGCCGCACAAAATTGGTGGGCGGGCCGCACGGCCGCGAATTTGAGACCCCTGGTCTAAAGGGTCACTAGTCATTCAAACCAATTCTGTTTGATACTAACCTATTCTGCACAAAAGAAATGTTACAACACTTCATATATTCTTCAGATAAAATTACACATCTAGCAAAACATAATAAATTATTATTCACTAATAATTAGTAAAATGTTTTCTTAAACTCTAGATGAATGTCATTGTGTAATTCTTGAAAAAAAATAAAGCTTATATTTGCTTTATTAAAATTTAGCATCATTTTATTTTATTCTTCATTGAATCACAGGCACTAAATCCCCTGTACCTTCTTGGATTTCCTTTCATTGAGTAAGAAATTCTTGTACTGATGAAATGGAATAAAGAGTCATGAGATTTTCTTATATTAGTCATGCTTGAAAAATAAAGGAACAGCTTTTAATATCATTTCTCTAATTCATTCTAATATAATTTATGAGAAACTCAAGTTATTAAACATCCAAACAATTCAATTGCGTAAAGGAAATAATGAGAGTCTGCCAAAATTTACTCTAATGAATAGCCTTTAAGGACATTGAAAAATACAGGAGGGACTGTAACATTTTTCCCAGTATTCCCAAAAGCGTCAAGCAGAAAAGTGAGCATATATTTAGCACTAAGCTAATTACTATTGATTGTTATTGCCTACTCCTGAGTAAACGACAGCATTTAGAAGAATCTACAGAGTTGTTGAAAATCTTGTCTGATGGAGTGAATCACTGTGACATTCATGGAAGACCAACAGAGATCTTGAGAATTTTATACAAGTAGAGACATTGCCAACTTAGACTAAACGAATTGAGGAGGTGCAACGTAAGACAGTTTCCATCTGCCATTGTTGGTTTTCAAGATAAAAATGAAGCCGTATGCCAAGGCATGTGGCAGCATTTGGAAGCTGGGGGAAAAAAAACCTCAATTTGGAGCCAGCAACAAAACCAGGAGCTCAGTCCTACAACCATAAGGAACTAAATTCTGCCAATAACCCAAATATACAAGAAATAAATTCAATTCTCCCCTAGAGGCTCCAGAACAAAATGCATCTTGCCTATACTTCTATTCTGATCTGGTAATACTTGTATTGGCTTTCAGACCTACATAACTGTAAGATGATATATCTGTGCTCTTTTATGACACTAATTATGTGGTAATTTGTTATGGCAGCAATCGAAAATAGTACATTAAACATACTTATTTTTTATGAATCTGATCATTACAATAGATCTTTGTAAGAACGTACCTTTTGCCATGTTTTTTTCAGCTTTCTCTCAAGTCTATTTTATTCTTTATGCTTTATAATTTTTACATTGTTAACATTTCTTTAGAAATTTATCTTTGAAAAGTTGAATTTGGGTTTATATATATATATATATATATATATATATATTTTTTTTTTTTTTTTTTTTTTTTTTTTTGCTTTCATTTACTCACTGAGAGTCTGGAGCCACTTAAATTATTAATGAAGTTTGTTTGATCACACACACAGGTAAATTCTGCCACCAAACCTCAGTGAAGGCCACCTAATAGGTCTGAATTATAAGGATAAATCTCTGTTCCTTTATTCAGTGGCAAAATCTAGTAGGCAAGTTTCTTTGATGCACCTTCTCAGGGGTAGGATTATTTCTCACACACCCCTCCTCTTAGAGTGTTGTCATTAAGGATCCAGCTTATCTAAGAGACTCATCTATTAGACTCCAATTTAGGTTAGCCACAGGCCTCATCTTCTGTTCCCAGGTTTACCCTTGCTTACTCTCAAAGTTGCTACTTTCAATTTGCTTACTCTCAAAGTTGCTACTTTCAATTTGTTTTTGTCCTCTTTGGATTCTTTCTTACCATTTCAGAAAAGCACTTCAAAAAGTTTTATGGTTTTAGAGTTTGTCATTTAACAGCTGCCAGAAAAGGAATTGTCCACATATTTTAAAACCTACCCAAATTGATTCTTAAAAATTGAGGAAATACATCTTTCTGCCTATACAACATGAACTGTACATCTCAAGTAAAACTATTGCCAAAGTAACAGCTTTTCCACTCAACTACCTAATGCATTTAACAAGTACCATTCTTGACACTGGTGTCAAGAAAAGTAAGTAGCAGTCCATTGGTAATATGTTTCACATTTTAAATCCCTGTCTTCTAAAAAGATACTGATAGCACTATATAAAGCCTTGCCGAAATAAAAATCATCTCTGAAAATCAAATTCTGAGAAATTCAGTGCCCACCATTGTAGTCTTTGTACTGCCTTTACATTTTCAATAAAAAAGTAAGCTCAAATATACATTTAGAAAGAGTATCTTGTCTTATGTTTATAAACTAAAGAATCACATTTTTGTGATGATTCTCATGAGCAGCACTGATCCACTCAAATAACTATGTATGGTATCGGCGGGGTACTAGACCTAACGGGGTGATCATTTCACAAGTTACATAAATGTCAGATCCTTATGTTGTACACCTGGAACTAATATAATATTGTATGTCAATGTAATTGCAAGAAATAAAAAGTAAACCTGGATCCACTCCACCAGAAATAACCCCATTCTTTGTGCTTCTATATCAAGGGATTACACTGTGCTGCAATAATTTGTTTACATATTTTATTAGACTGTGAACATTGAAAATATAAGTCATATCTACTAAAAGTATTATGGTAGAGCCAGAATTTAGCCTGAATTTAACTACTGAGTAAATACTTGATGAATTTACTCTGAGTGCAGATGTTTAGTAAAATGGAGGAAGGTTATAATTCTGTAGCACATATAACTTCATCCCGTATTTTTTCGAATATTGGAAAAAAATTGTTATAGTGTTATAAAAACATTGTAGTAATGTAGGCCAGCATTACCGAAAGACATCACTCTATGAAGTTACAACTTAAATTAAGTAGAGCTTCCTGTCTTTCTTTCTCTCCCTGTTTGTCTTCTAATTCATGTGTTTTATTACACAATGAATGAATATTATGATTCTAAAATAAAATCTATTTTAAATAATATTTCACCTGAAGCATTGTTAATGAGATAATAATCCCCAATGGCAAAATAAATGCCTATGATAAGAGAAGTGACACTGTCAGTTTGAGTTTTAAGTAATTTGCATTTACTTACTTTTAAAAAATCAACATTATATTGCCAAACAAATAAATTAATAAATCCCAAACAAACAAAATCTTTGAGAATTTAGCTAGGCATAAAAAGAAAGATTATTATATAGGTTATATCATATACATTTTCAATCATATAGCTATATTTTATTTTTAATATGTCCAACTGAAAATGGTGCTTAAAATATTAGCCCATGTACTGCTGTTTTTATACTCATTCTTTCATAGTAAACCATCCACTCTAAAGTCTTTAATCAATAGAGTTAACAGAATTATGACCCAATCTTCACCTTTTTTTCATTTAATTTTCTATGTCCCATAGGATATATGAACGTAAGTCTCCATCAGTATTTCCAATGTAAAATAGAGAAACAAAACTCATTCTGTTCTCTAACAAAATAGTTGTAAAATTTGTGTCCTTTTTACAATAGTAGCCAACTTAAAACTGTCTCTGCCCTTCCTTCCTTTATTTCTTTTCCCCATCTATCATAATAAAGGACTGTCCCATTTGCTTGCTTCATGTCTTCTGACAATAGCATGTGTTTCTATTTCCATGGCTTTTATCAGGATCAGGCTGTCATTTCATGCCTTGACAGGACCAAATACTTTTCAATGATCCCTCCTAATCCTAGAATATGTTTGTTAATTTTTAAAAACTGATACCCTGACCAGATTGTGAATTCTTCCCCACAACTACAAGAGTAAAAATTGAACTTAGTAGTTAGCAGGTAGAGGACATTGGTACTAAAACTACAACAATCGATTGTATTCACTAAAATATGTCTGTAACCTTGGCAGCTCAATCTGCTCTGGTTTATACAATCTTCATTAAATTTTCCTCAAATGCTCTTCATTCTACTGTCACTCTAGGGCAGTGTGTTATCTATTTCATCTTTCACACTTCTGTTAGTGGTCTTTATTAGTAAACAATTCCCTCATCATTATCTCAATTCAAAATTCACAAAATACTGCATAACACTTATCTGTTCCAGGTAGTCTAATATAGTGGTAGAAAACCAAAATGTGGGTGTTAGATCGACAGTAGCTGGTAGGTATGCCATTTACCAGCTATATAAGTTTAGACAAGACTCAGTTTTCTCATTATAAAATGAGATTTATAGTAACAGCGACAATAATGTCTTTGCTTATTGAAATTTGGAGAATTATATGACATAGAGCATAAATATGAAGTATTTAGTATACTGTCTGAATTAACATTATTGAAGTATAACATTGTTATTGCTGTTGGCATTATTATTATCATTAACACAATGAGATGTCTCCATCACATCATTGCACATTTGATAACTTATCCCAGTTTCTGTTAATTCAGCAATATTGAGTACTGCACTATCCAGTATTAATTGGTTTTTAATTGTTCTGTATATTTGCACCGTGATTTATGTGTATGGATATCTTCAGAGTGAACACTGAGAGGACATTTAATGGGTAGTAGTCAAACAGTTTATCATATGTTTTGATATATTTATAATTTAAAAATATTATGGAAAGATAAAATGGAACCAGTATCATTGGGTATTTATCATGAACCAGAAATTTTCCAGGAGCTAAGTAACAAGAAATATGTTTGAATATTCTGTTACATACAGTTTTGCCACATATTTTTATTGCTTAAGACTACAACACCCCACACACACATACATGCTTACACCCCAAATAAATAGCTTACCTTAATGTTCCGAATTCAGCTTCAGAAATGATCCAAAGTGGTTATCTACAAATCAATAATAATGAAATTACAGTCAGCCTAAAGATAAAGACGTTTCCACTTTTAGCAATGGTTTTTCATATTTTCTATAATAACTTAGTTACAGTTTAATCAACTAGAAGTTTGCAATTGTAGTTTTGACCATCACAGTGAAGTTTTGGCATATTAGCAAAATACATTTATACAATCAGTCAACACTTTTAAGCTAAAGAGATTTGACGTTTTTATTGTTTGCGAAGACTATTGATGGTCTATATTCCAAATATTATTTTTCAGCATTATTAAATTATATTGAAAATTAACATATTAAGTAAATTCACAATAATAACATTGCTGAACTAGCCCCATTTCATGATACTGAACCTTAGACTGGAATTTATTTTGAACAAGAATAGACACCATATGTACTGCACATGCACCGTATGTATAGGTGTGTATATCCCATGTGTCTGTACACATATTACTAGATAGGCAGCATGGTAATACACATGCAGATATAAATGCAAGAAACAAACAGGTAGATCTGAAACATTTGATAGAGGAAATCAAATATTTGGGGGCCATCAAATGGATCAGATTCAACCTAGCTCAAGTGTTTGGTGCTAAGTCACTTCCTTATAGTAGACGAGCTTCCTTCCTGGGTATGCCCAGGAGGCTTCTGGTGATATTAACAGCAATAATGGCAACAAAAATTCTGTTTTCAGCTTTATCATTTATAGAACACTTTTTCATGTTCTTGCTCAGGTCTTAAGTAACCCTCATGACCATAAAAGTGTTCTTTTCCAAATATTATCAGGGTAAGCGTGATCTGAATTACACAGAGGTAATTACATAACAAGCTTGTCCCATCAAATGTACATTCTGAGAATAGCCTTTACATTTAAATACATGTCCTGTTCCCTCTTAAATGAAACACAATTACAAGATCTACTTTTGCCCTGGCCGGTTGGCTCAGCGGTAGAGCGTCGGCCTAGCGTGCGGAGGACCCGGGTTCGATTCCCGGCCAGGGCACATGGGAGAAGCGCCCATTTGCTTCTCCACCCTCCGCCGTGCTTTCCTCTCTGTCTCTCTCTTCCCCTCCCGCAGCCAAGGCTCCATTGGAGCAAAGATGGCCCGGGCGCTGGGGATGGCTCTGTGGCCTCTGCCTCAGGCGCTAGAGTGGCTCTGGTCGCAACATGGCGACGCCCAGGATGGGCAGAGCATCGCCCCCTGGTGGGCAGAGCGTCGCCCCTGGTGGGCGTGCCGGGTGGATCCCGGTCAGGCGCATGCGGGAGTCTGTCTGACTGTCTCTCCCTGTTTCCAGCTTCAGAAAAATCCAAAAAAAAAAAAAATAGATCTACTTTTCATATGGTTGAGGCTTGTCGCTCCCCCAGAATAATGGCAGATATTAATCAAGTAATGACTCAAATTGATACATAACTTTATATCATATTAATTGTCATGAAGAAGATTCATATAGCATTTTGAGTATAGTGAGGATCCTGGTTTACTCTCGAAGGGTCAGGGGATACTTTCATGAAGATAAAATTTTAGCTGATGGTTACCAGGCAAAGACAAAGCAAAAAAACGAGAGAGAGTGCCCACT
The DNA here is from genome assembly GCF_036850765.1 of Saccopteryx bilineata. Lineage (NCBI taxonomy): Eukaryota > Metazoa > Chordata > Mammalia > Chiroptera > Emballonuridae > Saccopteryx > Saccopteryx bilineata. The sequence continues at coordinate 144,663,422 of NC_089491.1, read as the reverse complement.
TTAGAAGGGCTGGCAGGGCACTGTGCTGAGGCATGAAGCAGCACTGTACTTTTGAGGAGCAGCAGAAAGGCCCTCAGGGGTAAGACAGAAATGGAGTGGTGATTTGGGGCACATAAAGCTAGAGAGGTTAGGTAGGGCCATGGCAGGCTATGAAGAAGGTTTGTTTTTTATCTTGCATACTATAGAAAGCCATTGAAAGAATTTATGCAAAGGAGTGGGCTAATAAGAGCTCCTTGAAGATGATAGCTCTGTTGAGGAGAAGAGAAAAAGTGAATGTAGAAACCCATTGAGGGCTTATTACTCTAGTTCAGGAAAGAGAAAACAGTGGCCTTGTGATTTTCAACTTCCAGTCTATGGACTTGTCTGCCAGAAATTTTGTGCCGGTCTGCAAAAGAGTTAATCACCCAGATGTTGTATAAAGATGATAAACCCAATTATCTTAGTCAAATTTGGTTATGCTCAGGGTGATTTCTGCTTAAGCAGTTGCTGAAATAATTCTCTTATTTTCACTGGACTCCAAGTGTAAAAAGATTGAAAACCACCAGGAGAAAATGGCTTTGTTTTAGTAGATTTTTGGGGAACAGAGTATCACATGTGTCTCTAACTTGATTGTAAGCTCTATGAGGGCAAAGACTGTATATGTTTTACTGATCATTATATTTTCTGCCACAGTGCCTTGCACATAGTAGATACTTCAAAAACATTTTAATGAATGAATGGTAGGTAAGGAAGATAAAATTGAAAAGCATAAGGAACTTCATGAAAGGGTACTATGCTGCTCACAAACATTAGGGGATATTTTATCACTTCATATTCATTTTGAAATATCCCCTAATGTTTGTGAGCAGTATATTTACTGTGATAAGAATCATTAGAAAGGATCAGATTTAGACAAATTGTACTTGGATTGCTATTAGACCTTTAAGGGGAGATGTGAGGTAGGAAAGTTTAAGTGTCTGAAGATCAGAGAAGAAGTCTTGAATGGAGACAGAAATTTGTAAGTCATAGGAATATCAGTAACATTGAAGCAATGGGAGTGGATTCAATATCTATGAGAGAAAATAGATCAAGAACTAACAATTGAATATTTAAAGGCTCTTACTGTGTATTAAGAACTGTTCTATGGTTTTAAATGTACCAATCCAATTAATCTTCACAATACCCCATAAAGAATATATACCTTATTACCCATGTATAAGATATACATACCCTTACTGAATAATTTAGGGTCTAAAAAGCTGTGTGCGTCTTATATAGTGGTTGTAGATTTTTTTTTTTTACTTGCATTTCCAGCTTTTTCACATGGATGAGGAGTTGTATAAATTTTTTTTCTCTTTTCTTTTGTATTTTTCCAAAGTTAGAAGTGGGGAGGCAAGTCAAATAGACTCCCGCATGCACCTAACCGGGATCCATCTGGCATGTTCACCAGGGGACGATGCTCTGCCCATCTGAGGTATTGCTCCTTTGGGGCTGGAGCCATTCTACCACCTGAGGCAGAGGCCATGGAGCCATCCTCAGTGCCTGGGCCAACTTTGCTCCAATGGAACCTTGGCTGTGGGAAGGATAGAGAGAGATCTCCTGTGTGCCATGACCAGGAATTGAACCCGGGATTTCCACATGCCGGGCTGACACTCTACCGCTAAGCCAATGTATGAATTTTATAATGAATAAAACTTGAGTTCAATAACTTTATGTAATACATTTATTTTTCAAATTTTGAGCTCCAAAATTAAGGTGCATCTTATACATGGGGAGATACAGGTATATACAGTGTGTCCATAAAGTCATGGTGCACTTTTGACCAGTCACAGGAAAGCAACAAAAGATGATAGAAATGTGAAATCTGTCCCAAATAAAAGGAAAACTCTCCCAGTTTCATACCTATTCAGTGCAGTTCGATGTGGGCTCATGAACAGATTTTTTAGGGCTCCTTAGGTAGCTATCCTGTATAGCCTCTACAGACTCATCACTGACTGATGGCCTACCAGAATGGGGTTTCTCCACCAAACTGCCAGTTTTCTTCAACTGCTTATTCCACCGAGTAATGTTATTCCTATGTGGTGGCGCTTCGTTATAATGCGCTGATATTCACATTGCACTTTGGTCATGGATTCGAATTTAGTGAGCCACAGAACACAATGAACTTTCCTCTGTACCATCCACATCTTGACTGGCATGTCCGTGGGCTGCTCCGCTGTACACACAGTGTTATGTCATCATCTGCGCATGCGCACATGCTGCCACATCATCCTACAGAAACTGGGAGGATTTTCCTTTTATTTGGTGCAGATTTCACATTTCTATCATCTTTTGTTGCTTTCCTGTGACCAGTCAAAAGTGCATCATACCTTTACAAACACACTGAGAGAGAGAGACAGAGAGAGGGACAGACAGGGACAGAAAGACAGGAAGGGAGAGAGTTGAAAGAGGGATAGACAGGGACAGAAAGACAGGAAAGAAGAGAGTTGAGAGAGAGACAGATAGGGTCAGAAAGACAGGAAGGGAGAGATGAGAAGCATCAATTCTCCATTGTGGTGCCTTAGTTATTCATTGATTGCTTTCTCATATGTGCATTGACCAGGAGTGCTCCAGCAGAGTTCGTGACCCCTTGCTCAAGCCAGTGACCCTGTGCTCAAGCCGGATGAGCCCATGCTCAATTGGCAACCTTGGGGCTTTGAACTTGGGTTCTCAACATCCCAGGCCGATGCTCTATCCACTGCACAACCACCAGGTCAGACAAGAATATATTATTTTTTATCTCACTTTAAAAACTGAGTAAAATCAGAGCACAGATAAATAATATAACTTGCTCAAATTCACACAGCTATTAAAGGCAGCAATAGGGTTTGGTATGCAGAATTCTAAGATGGCCTCTAACATTCTGAACCCTTGGTGTACAGACTTTGTGAAAGTTCCTTTTCTTTGTGGGACAGAACCTATGAATGGGATAGGATGAAGGGAATGTGATGCTTTTAAAAGGAAATGTTTTTTTCTGATACTCAAAATGGAAAGTGTGAGAGGACTCATGTAATGGGTCACATGGCAGAGGCTCACAGGTAGCCTGTAAGAGCTGAGTATAACCCCTGGCCAAAAGCCATAAACAAAATAGGGACCTCAGCCCTACAACCACAAGAAATAGAATTCTGCCAACAGTAATGAGCTTGGAAGAAAACCTCAGTCCTCAAATGAACCCTGAGACCAAGATAATACCTTGATATCAGCTTGTTTATACCCTGAGCAACTCTACCTAGACTTTTGACCTACAGAACTCTAAGATATTATGAGGATTGTTTAAGTTTATAGTAATTTGTTACAGAGAAATTGAAAACTATTGCACATAATTAAACTTAAGTAGTCAGCTTACATAGCCTGTGCTGTAAAGACTTAGCTATCCTGCATACCATACAAGGACTGGGAAAGTGAGAGGAGGGCCCTGGATAACGCAGACATCTGAAGAATGAACAAAAGAAAATGAACCAGCAGAGGAGACTGAAAAAAACAGAGACACAAGAAAACCCAAGAGATTGTGCTTTGACAGAGGTCAAGAAGGATCTGTGGAAGGAGGGGCCCTGAGTGAACAAGAGGGCGGGATGCTGCTGAGAGCATATCAGACTAGGAAGAAAGTACATTCACTGGATTAGATAAAACAGAGGAAGCTGATACTAATTTCTTCTGGGCCATTAAAAAAAAGGAGTTGGCATATTATTTTATTTATTTATTTTAGAGAGGGGAGATGGGAAAGAGAGACAGACAGACAGAAACACCGATCTGTTCCAGTATGTGCCCTGACCAGGGATGGAGCCTGCAAACTTTGTGCAGTGGGAAGCCACTCTCACCTACTGAGCTATTCAGCCAGGGCTGGAGTTGGCATTTTAGAACTTCTTCTTTTTTTTTAATGAAAGATAAAAACTATGAGATGAGTTGGGGACAAGAAGTGTTTTCTAGACACGTTTTTGTTATTCAGTATTTTCATACAGGAGAATTATAGAGCTTTTCTTCAAAATTAGACATACCTTGTCAATTACAGAAGATTTGAAAAGTGAATCAATTGAAATACTGTTTTGTCACAAGTTGAACTTCAAGGATAAACAATCTCCTATCTGACAGGACAAATTTATATCCAAGTAACATTCTAAAGAATGCTTAATCTTACAAGGTGACTAACACAAAATCATAGGAAAGGAAGATCATAGCATTTGATTTCCAAATTCCAGTTACATTGATCATTTTCATTGCTACCCAAGGGAAAGAGAAAGGCTTGCTTTTCTCCACCCTGCCAAAGTAAAAACATTAAATGAGATATCAAAACCAAAATATAAACAGGCATTAAATAAATCAATCAGAGTCCATTTTGACTAAAAGAGAGTGCAATTGAGAAAACACAGTGTACACAGATAATTAAATGTATGGGATTGTATGCTGCTATATTTACCTAATAAAGTTGCTTTAGGTTCTCTTGTTCCAGTACTTTACGTTGGCGACTAATTTAGGGAAAGCAGAAATAACAATGACTCACCCTCCTCTTATCCCACATAAGATATTAAAATAACAATATCTATACTGCATTTAACTTGCTAATACCTGGAGGAGAGATATTTGTGTCTGAGAGAATCATTAGGAAAAGGAAAGCAAAGTTTCTTCAGGGATCTCTCACACATCATCCTTAAGGTAGGATTGGACCATATTGAATGGCCAAACCTAAAAGGAGGTTTAAATTTTCTATTTTGAACGTTCAAGACAGGTGAACAAGAAGGTAGACACCTAAATGTGAGAGTGTAGTGTAGTGAGTCTTCTGACAGCTTAAATGAAATCTCTCCATGTCTGACCTCACCCCTTTGTCTCATCTAAGGCCTTTTGTCCCATATAATGCTTTGAGTTCATCTGTTCCTAGCACATTACCTACCTGTTCAAGGATGGTTTAGAAGGTCTAATATGGTCAGTCATTTTTATATTCCAAGATCATCATTCCTTTTGCTGCTCCCTTACATTTCAAATATTTGAATTTGTTTCATATCCAATTTATTTTCATGTGTGTGGCTCCCACTTTTAGCTGTTTATGGATGAGACAGCTTTTGCAACAGAAGTATCCTTATTAATGAGAATGTGATTGTTTTCTAGCATAAGGCAATCCTTGATTTAATAATAATGCCATCTTAAAGAAAAGAGATTTCTGTCATCCTTGCATAACATTCTTTAAAAAAGAAAAGTCTACCCTTTGGTGTATTCAGTTGTTCCAGGAAACACACCATATTTTTCCACTCAATGAGCCCTAAACCTTTTAACACAAAACAGGAGGCTTCAGTTGAGTGCATTGACCTCCCCTTAGAGTCTTTCTTTTTTGATTTATAGAATTTGAGATGATATTTACAATGAAGTTTGGTTATATTTTTTTTCTCAAAAAAGATACTGTATAAAAATATGAGACAAAAAGAAGTATGAGAGGCAGGATCAAAGGGACCAGAGGGAAAGCAGTCAGAGGGAAAGGGGATGAGGGGATGGGATCAGAGAAGGAAAAGAGATTAGTGAAATTATATATGTATAACACAGCGTTATAGAGAGCAGGACAGCAAATCCTGGAGGGAAGGGGGGGAAGGCATTGGAGGTAGGGGGCAAAGGGGGTGTTGAGGGGAAGATGGGGGTGTGGGGAGATATATATTTGGTGAGACACTTGAATCTTTATAAACACAATAAATTAAAATAAATAAAATTTTAAAAAATAAAAATAAAAAAGGATATTTCCTGCAGCCTTCCAATAAAAAAATAAAATAAAAATATTCCCAAATTATATTTTACATGTTGGGTATTCTAAACCTATCACAGTTAGTATTGATAACTAAATAATTTCTTGACTAACAATTTAGATTTTTCATCTCAAATATTTCAAGTCCTTTGAGGATTTGTTATATTGGGTCCCAAAGTTTTCTTTACTGAGTCACAGATAACAATAGGAAACCTTAACTTTCATGATTTGATTTTAAAACATATAACAAAGAATATTTTAAATAAAAGCAAACTTCTTGGAGGATGTACTTGTAATTAAGGTCTAAACCCTGACCATTGATATTTTGGACCTTGAAAAGCTGAATGAAAGCAAATACATTAATTTTAAAGCTTGCTGTTTTTCTTTTTCTTTTCTTTTTTCTTCTTCTTAGTAACTAATTAATTATACCTTTATATATAGCTACCCATCCAAATGACACTAAACACTAGCTTTTAAATTGTAAGTTTCCTTGGTAGTATTCTAAGTGGCAGGTAAAAAAGGTGAGAAAGTTTACATTTTTATTCATTTTAAGTAATGAGAAATAACAAAGAAGAAATTGTTAAATAATTAAAAAGAAACAGATGGGGAGCTGAATATTAGACTTTTAAAGGAAACATTGAATTAATTGAATATATTTTATTTAATAAACTTAATCTTATAATAAAAATAGCTACTAATAATTAATAAACTACTCTTGATCAAGCTTTTAAGATACATTATAAGAAAAAATCTCACAAAATATAAATTACTTTCCATTTGAAAAGTATTTTTTCAATGACTTGCTTTAATGAACAAAATAGGCACTCATAGAATTCCCCAATTTTTAATAAAAAAATTGTTTCAACAGAGAACTTTCATCAAATACATAACTCGGCCCTGGCCGGTTGGCTCAGTGGTAGAGCGTCGGCCTAGCGTGCGGAGGACCCGGGTTCGATTCCCGGCCAGGGCACATAGGAGAAGCGCCCATTTGCTTCTCTACCCCTCCGCCGCGCTTTCCTCTCTGTCTCTCTCTTCCCCTCCCGCAGCCAAGGCTCCATTGGAGCAAAGATGGCCCGGGCGCTGGGCATGGCTCTGTGGCCTCTGCCTCAGGCGCTAGAGTAGCTCTGGTCGCAATATGGCGACGCCCAGGATGGGCAGAGCATCGCCCCCTGGGGGGCAGAGCACCGCCCCTGGTGGGCGTGCCGGGTGGATCCCGGTCGGGCGCATGCGGGAGTCTGTCTGACTGTCTCTCCCTGTTTCCAGCTTCAGAAAAAAAAAAAAAAAAAATACATAACTCTTCTGACTACTAAAGGGACTTTCCTCCACTATAACTTTTTAAAGTCAGAAAAGGAAAAAAGGTTAGCTGTTGAAAAGATTAGTTATTATTGAAGACATTTTCTAGGTAGTGCCAATAAAAATCTGATGGAAAAGAACAGGTTGTTCCACTTTAGTTTTTTTGTTGTTGTTTATTTATATTGTCCTGCTTTTAACAAAGCCTAAGTAACTGCATACCTTTGAGGCAGCATGCTACAGCTAAGTTTCACTGTTCATCTATAAAATGTATTTTGGAAGAAAAACTATGGGTATGACTCACCCTACTTTGCTTAATACTGTCATTATTTTTCTCTCCACATAAAATTGAGCAAAATAAAATTTTAAGGGAATTAATATTTTTAAAGGGATTAAAAAGGTATGGATCAGCAAATTTTTTATATAAAGAGCCAGATAATAAATATTTTATGCTTGGTGGGCCATAAAGTCTCTGTGACAATTATTCAACTCTACCGTGGTAGTGGCAAAGCTGTCTAGACATGAATGTGAGTGACTATGTCCCAATAAAAACATTGTTCACAAAAACAGTATATGGGCTGGATATGGCCCATGGCCTGTAGTTAGGTGACCCTGAAATAAGAGAATAATACAATATGATCAGAATGTATAAATGACTAAGCTGTGACACTTTCTTTTAGTCTGTTAAAAGCCTCCTCATCATTTTGTCCAAATAGCATAGAGGCTACATTCAGATATATATGTTAGGTTAAGGACTGCATCTGTAATCACTGAAAAAATAGGACTTTCTTCTCATTCTTTTAGAATGCCTCAAATAAAATGTTCTTTTTTTAAAAAAAATTAAAGACTGTATTTATTTATTTTAAAATAACAGAGAGAGAGAGAGAGAGAGAGAGAGAAGGGGAGGAGGAGCAGGAACATCAACTCCCATATGTGTCTTGACCAGGCAAGCTCAAGGTTTCGAACTGGTGACCTCAGCATTCTAGGTCAACACTTCATACACTGAACCACTACAGGTCAGGCAAATAAAATATTCTTAAAGACAATATTTTAATACCTATAGTGAGTTGTTAAGACCAACAGCACTTTCATCTCCTCTTTATATTAGTATAAAAAATTTCACAATCTGACGTCTTACAATGATTTGTGTTAAGGCAGTAGAACATTAAAATTAGAGCCCTGATGGAATAGATTTGAATATTTATTGAAATTTTCCCCCAGAGGGCAGAAATTGTTTTTTATTACAAAATCAGTATTGTAACAATTTTTTATATTAAAGGGTGTTATAGAAGAAAACTTTTTCTAATTTATAACAATGTGCTATACATGGTAGTGCCAGTCCTGGCCTGACTTGAAGACCTTGGTCTATTACATTATACAGAACTCTGTGCCAGGATGACACCTGGAGTGTTTGAGGGAATGGTCCGTTTCTATTTATATCAATATGTAACATTAGTCCCTTTCCTGCCTTTAAGTCCTAGAAAGAATTTCTCCCTATGAAAACAGAGAAAAACTTTATATAGTTGAAAGAAATTGCAAGATAGAGTTGACAGGACTTAGTAACTGAATGGTTATAGAGTATGGGGAAAAAAAGGAGATAGAAAGTAAAGATAGTCAACATTCCTGCTAAATAACTAGATGCATGGATACGTTATTAATTAAGATTGGCAAAGAGAAAAGATGACTTTGTTTAAGGTTTAGTAAGAGATAATGATGAAATCAGAAAGAAAGTTGATATATGTACCTAAATTTAAGGGCACAGTCAAGGCTAGAATTAGATACTTTTTTTGGTGATTTTTATAGAGGTGTGAGAGCTAATGTCAAGGGAATTAGAGGACATAAAGTGATAAGAAACTAAGATTAGGAGAGGTGGGACCTACAAACTGGGCCAAAAAAAAGAAATAGTACTGTAAAAGTCTGATCAGAGAAAGATGTGACAGTTAAAAAATAGTCACTGAAGCTGAAAACAAACAAAAAACGTGCTAATGAAAAGGGGTTCTCAAGAATGCACCCCACTTCAGGGAGTTCCAGGGAGATGAGAACTGTGCAGAAATGACTCTAGCTGCCAATTCAGGAGGAACTAGTGAGCTCCGTGAAGTCAGTCTCAATCTAATGGGAACGGAAGGGGCCAGGTAGGGTAGGGGATAAAGATGTAGAAACAGTGCACACACTTTTTTCTTTTAATTTAAAACTTGGGGAAAACGTGAAGAGGAAGAAGGAAGAATAAATAAAGCTTTACTTTGTTTAGTTTTATATTTGTTTTTAAGAATGAAAGCTCTTGGGACATTTTGATGTTGGTAAAGTATTCAGGAGGAAAGGAGCAATTTAAGACCTAAAATTAGGGCATGACTAATCAACATCCCTGTATTTCACAGAAGTCCCAAGAATTCTAAGTCACAAATTAGTGGCTTCAAGTGAAAGCCTGTCCTAGTTTTGTTCAGTTTTCTTTTAAGCAGCCTCCTTGAGATATAATATACAAAACATAAAACTAACTCATTTAAAGTGTACTATTAAATAAATTTGACTATATTTACAGAGGCTTTACTTTTATATGTTCAATAATTGAAATAATGATAAAAACTCTTATTCTTATCTGTCTTAGAACATTTAGGAACTCTGAACCCAATCATGTTATTAGTGCTATGGGCTGCAACAACCTTACAGCTCATCATGTAGAATGAGGCAAATGCCCTAAATAATTCCTTTTGTGGCTTTTACAATAGACAGCTACACTGAATGAGTCAAGTAAATTTTTGTTTTATAACACTAAAAATCTGTTTATATCTGTAGTTGACTCATAAAGTACCGATGCAATAACACACACTTACAGTAGTACACTTTGGCCTCATTTTGACCTCTAAGGGTTTTTTTTTCTTCTGTTCACTTGTTTGGATTTGGCCACACACTCCAGGGCAATTTTGTATCATTTCAAGTATTTAACCTCATCGTGGGTTGTAAAAACTTGCTGGTATTTAGCAAATAACAAAACACCATGTAACTATTTCTGTAGTTTTTCATGAAATTCATGGACTTAAATACTTTCACACTTTGTTTTCTGAGTTATGATTCTTAGATCTGTAGCACATTCATGGTTTCCGTGGAATTGGAAGGAAAGGCTCTTCAAATAAAGTAAACAGTATAAAATAAAAACAAACCCTGGCCTATTCATAATATATCTACATATGTTACCCATCAACAGGATATGAGACTAAGAGGAATGTAAGAAAAGACCTATACTTAGTTTTCAGTCAGAAATATAATGGAGAATAGAATTACACCGATAAGGCTAAACTTCCAAAGCCTCAATACTGATAGGGGAGAACAAAAATGAGAAGTTTCGTTTTGGTAATAGTAACTTTTTAGTTGTAATAAATAGGAGATATGTTAAGGTTAGAATAGTTAATCTGCTTGCTATTCTCTCTTAATATTCACTGGCCTTTACTTTGGAATGCAGGGCAAAGTTTACTTTTGTAGGAATGTCAGGGAAAGCTTACATTGGGGAGGGACCTGAGAGTTAGGGGGCTTTAAACCACAATAGTTGTTTGTGAAAGCCTAGCCACAGGATTACTGTGAAAAGTTAAATCCTGTAGATTAATTAGAAGCTTAGGCCTGACCTGTGGTGGCACAGTGGATAAAGCGTCGACCTGGAAATGCTGAGGTTGCCGGTTCGAAACCCTGGGCTTGCCTGGTCAAGGCACATATGGGAGTTGATGCTTCCAGCTCCTCCCCCCTTCTCTCTCTCTCTCTCCTCTCTCTCTCTCTCCTCTCTAAAATGAATAAATAAAATAAAAAAAAATAAAAAAAAATAGAAGCTTAGTTTACAAATCTTTTTTTAAGTTTTTTTTTTTTTTAATGTTTAGTGTATTGATTTTTGAGAGAAGGAAAGGAAGGAAGAGAGGAGAGACAGACAGGAACATAGATCTGCTCCTGTATGTGCCCTGACCAGGGATTGAACCAGCAACCTCTGTGCTTTGGGCCAACACTCAAACCAATAGAGCTTTCTGGCCTGGACAAGTTTACAAATCTGAATTGTTAATTTGTTGTCTAAGAAATGGAGTTATCTTTCAGAAAGTTCCCAGAGGTGCTAGACATTGGCCATTCCAGAGCAACATCAGGACAGCAGAAGGACATTCCAGGGAAACATCCCTACAAACCAGACTTCTGCCTCCCTCACACTGCTAGGTGACTAACTGCATGGTCTATAATGCGTTACTAACCTCCCAAAAGATGTATAACCTGGCCAGTAAGCCAAGACTGGAAGGCAGTTATTTTGGATAGGAGTCCCCTCCCTTCTCAAGTTGCTGCAATTTGAATTAAAGATGCTTTTTTATCTACCTGGCAATTGTCTCTTGAGAAATTGTCAAAGAAAGGGCAGTAGACAACGCAAATCCTGGTTTGCTCTGGTAACAATACCTCATATCTAAAAACCCATTTAGTTGAACTTTTCTTTTGAATATAAGTTAACTCTTCTTCAAATACAGTATGTAAAGTTATCTAAACAAATCTCTCCTTCTTGTAGTAAATTTAAAAAAAAAACTACTTTTTCACTAAATATTCTAAAAAATTTTTAAGACTTACTTTAATTTCTTTTTCAAAATTTTTAGTAAACCTTGTTTGCTTGTTTTTTGTGAAAGAGAGAGGGACAAATAGGGACAGACAGGAAGGGAGAGAGATGAGAAGCATCAATTCTTCATTGCAGCACCTTAGTTACTCATTGCTTTCTCATATGTGCCTTGACTGGGGGGCTACAGCAGAGCGAGTGACCCCTGGCTCAAGCCAGCGACCTTGGGCTGAAGCTGGTGAGCCTTGCACAAACCAGATAAGCCCACGCTCAAGCTGGCAACCACGGGGTCTCGAACCTGGGTCCTCCCCATCCCAGTCTGACACTCTATCCACTGCATCACTGCCTGGTCAGCAGTAAACTTTGATTTTTAAAAACCTAAAGAAAGTTAAAAAGTAGGAGAATATAAATATAATTTAAATATTATTTTTAATCATAATGAAAGATTAAATAATAACTAAATTATATAATGAGATGAGAATTAAATGTGTGATTTCTGGCCTGACCTGTGGTGGTGCAGTGGATAAAGCGTCGACCTGGAATGCTGAAGTCGCTGGTTCAAAACCCTGGGCTTACCTGGTCAAGGCACATATGGGAGTTGATGCTTCCTGCTCCTCCCCCTGTTCTCTCTCTATCTCTCCCTCTCTCTCTTTCTCCCCTTTCTCTCTAATAAAAAATGAATAAATAAAATCTAAAAAAAAAAGTAAATAAATGTGTGATTTCTACAGGAGTTTATGAAATTAGACTGAGTGGGAAAGGTAAAGTACTTTTTCAAAGCACAGACTTTATCACATTGAATTTATTTATTACTTATAATTTTTACAAAAGCTGAAAATCAATTTTTTTTTCTGCCACAGAAAGAGACTATTACCAGCTCAAATGCATTTTCTATTATCATTATTCAACTATATGTTGTCTTGTAAGACTGTAAATTTTCTTCTCATGGATGATATAACTACTGATAGATCTATTTCCTGCCTTAATCATCCAAAAATAAATTCCAGTCTTTGAAATTCTCCTGACACTATAATCATTGCTGCCTTCTTAGAGTGCTGCTCCAACCACACAAAATCCATATTGCTTGGGAATCTTCTAAGCCACTCTTAAATGTGGCGTTCCTTCCATCAACTATCCCTACTATTAAATCCTAATTATGAAAGAAATTGTTCCATGTCCAATTAATCTTTCCCATCTCTCTTCACTAATCAATTCAGCCCATCTACCTCAATCAAGTAGTTATCTTTCCTTACGATCCTCTTGGTGTGCAATTCCATGATTTTGCTCATTAGAGTTTGCCTGCCTCTACAAACCAGTATCAACTATTGATTTCAAATTACATTTATATACAATGGAAAAGTCATAGCTTTAAAAATACTCAAGAAAAAACAAACAAACAAAAGCAGAAAATCTGGAATGATATTACTGAATATGAGTCAATACTTTGAGGTAAAAAAGGAATGTGCAATAAAATTGCATTAGTAACCACATAATTAGGAACTTATGTTTAACATAATAAATTTTACTAACAAAAGTTTGCTGGGCTCTTTCGCTCATTCTATGTGCCTGATATTTCTGGGCATTGACAATAAATAAGAACAAGTCAAATACATCCTTGCTTCTATTGTACCCAAATTTTAGAGATGAGACAAGCTAAGTGTGAAGACAAAAGTTAAATGCTATAAAGACTGTATCTGATTACGCCATATCTGAAGTCCTATGTCCTATATTAACCATAAGCTTCTAACAATTATGTATAAAATACAAGTCATGTAAACTAATGTTTTCTGAACCCTGGTTTGGAATTTTGCTCTATCTTTTGTGTACAATTTGCTTCTTAAGAACATGGCCACATCTAACACCTATCACAATGTAAGTAGAAGCATGAACAACTCACAGATCAGGAAAAGCTTTAAATTTATTTTTTAGGTAATGAATGCTGAGCACCATCCTAAAGCAAAAACATTTTTGAAAATTTCCATCTTGTGTTTGGTTTTGATTTTTAAAATCTCTGTAGCTTCCTACTGTTCACAACAACACAAATTTAACATTAAAAAGTCAATATTATGCTATATATAAAAATATCCATGGATTATTCATTTTATATGCAGTCACCTACCTTAGAAGTATACCACTCATCTAAGTCAAATTTGACTTTACAATTGACCATTCTCTTCCAGGCGAGTGCTATCTAAGCAACCTTCTCTCTAGTTGCCCATCCTACTTGTTAACTCTGCAGCTCAGATACTCACAAAAACAGTGGTATGTCTTTCTCAATTATTAACATTATCATTAATTAATCCTGAACTGAGGGCTTTCTGAGCAACATAGTTAAATTTTCTAAGATTTCCTATTTCTGAATAGCCTAAACTAAAATGTGTCCTCTTAAATATATAAAATTTTTCATCTCTAGCAGGATATTTATAAAAAATAACATTATAAAAGATATAACACTAGACATTGACTTTAGTTTAGTTGAAAATTCATCTGCTAAGCATTTTATCCTAAAGCTAGTGTTTGAAAATGTGCACATTGACCATTCAAGAAAAGACTATAGGGAGGACAGGCTGGGAAAGATAAAAAAAATTCTTGTTTGTATTCCATGAGAAGTGGTTTTAGCCCAGATACTAATATGTTCTGTCTGTGTTTCTAAGTCAACAAGCTTTCACAAGTCTCATTTTTTTAAAGCTACAGTATAATAAGATTGGAAAACAATTAATTAAAATTGAAACCCTAATAAGGAAGTTTCCACACCATTAGTTTCATAATGCATTTGCTTCTGCTTATTTCACTGTCACTGGTAGAATTTAATTGCTTCATATTTCACTGTTGCATGTAGCATGTGCTTTAGATTACACAATATATCTCAAGTAATAGAAAAAGCATTAATCAACTCAGACCAGTCTCAGCATCTTACACAGTCTCTGATTATTCCATTTTACAATACATTTTGGAAATTTTTGTGATCATATTGTTGTTAGTAATATGGTATCTTTTAAGCCTTCTGTACTCCTTATGGTTGCACGTCTCCCCAAAACTCCACTTTGGACCTTAGTATGCAAATTGGTAGAAGCTATATACATACCCTTTAAAAATTATTTTCATAGTTTCAGTAGTTAAAATTCTGAATACACACACATATAGTTAATAACATCTAAAGGCAGTAATCAAGCAAAATTTTAAAATAGAAAATTCCTGAGCCAAAAGCTATTCTTTTTCCAGATGTTCATCTTGGTGAATCAGTCTCTCTAAAATAACAGGTTACAGAGATTGCTGATTTAACCCACAAGGGACCCTCTCTCCAGGTCACAGTAGCATCTTTGAAGTGTATAGTAACTAAGGTGACAGAGTTTCTCCAAACTTGATAGGGTTATAGTTTTAGTATTATGACCTCTAAAAACACTGTACCAGAGTGCAAAACAACCTAGCAGAATTACCTTTTCATTTTTCTGCAACATAGTTTTGAAGTACTTTTATCTTCAGCCCTATATATGTTTTCTGTACTTTTTCCCTAGTATTGTTATGTCAAAGATATATTTACAAACAACTAATTAAGATGATGGGCTAAAGATAAAGTCTGCAGATATATGTCTACAAATATTACAATTTATTATTGCCTTAAAATATCTAAACACACAGTCCATGGTGAAAACAAAATACCTATACTAACCCAAGTACAAAATTGAAGGGACGCCCCCCCACCCAAAATTAGTAATCAGAATAAGTAATATTTAATGTAATATCCTGAAACATCAAAAATTAATGCAAAAATTCCTTATAAACAAAATATTAAAAATTAAATAAAGAAAACATCTTACATACTATATCTTTCCAAACAAGCCCTGACACTAGGCAGTTGTTTTCTCTTACACTAGTTAATTGTGGAGTAACTACAGTTCAACTCACAAATGTCAGAATAAATATCACTCAGTCCTAAATCTATAACTTTATTGCTTCTCCTTCTTCATTGGTGGAATTTAATTGTTGATTATGGGCAAATGGGAGATGCACTCTTTATTCTGCTGCTATTTCCCAAAGAATTATAATTGGTTGTAATCCTCAGTAGTATTAAATTCATGCTTACCAGGTTTTTAAAGGCTTTTTCTAAAGCATTTTGAGTCCACAAATGAATATAACAATAATAAATTCTTTATAATTCCATGCAGATGCACTATGCTAAATGTGAGTCTGTAATTTATAATAATGGAATGAGAAGATATCTATAGCCTCTCACCTTTTCTTGATCCTGCATTTGGTGGGGGCTCACACTGAGCATCACACCACACTGCTTGGGAAATACATCAGGGCTTGAATAGTCACATATAAATAATAGATGCTTAGGTACAATGAAAGCAAAATAAATAGCCCTAAGACTGCACATAAGCAAAGTTTTCAAATATTTAAAACTTGAGAAAATAGGCAGGCACCATAGAGACAATTCCTTGCTGAAGCTCCACTTGCTTGTCTTAATTCTCGTTTCACGCTGGAGCAGAGGGTGAGGCCTTTCAGCTGACCTAATGAAAATGCTACAGCAAAAATGAGAATCCAGCCTGTGTGCAAGTGCAGGTCAGCCAGAAAGCATGCTAATTCAAGGCTTCGGCTCTTTCTTTAAAGACGTTATTCAGGCCTTTCTGTGGCATGATGGAACAGTGATCAACCAGGAACTGTTACAGATGAAAATAACCTTTCTTTGTTCTAATCCCAAAAATGTAGTACTTTTTGAAATCTCATAGGAGACCCCTGTACTTAGGTAAAATAAAAAAGTGGGGCCAGAGGATGGAGTCGGTCGTGTCTAGCCATTCCTATAAAGGATATCATTTCCTAACTTGGTATATACTCACAGGGAATTTGTAGGAACAGTGTGAGGAAGTGTTGTAACCGGCTTATATTACTTTAATATAACTCAGGTATGGTCCGAGAACTCTGGGCATAGAGGAAGAGGAACTGACTTAAGCGTGCTCTCTATCCTTATTAACTTTATGATGTTGACTTCTGATTTGAAGTGTTCTTTTCCATAAAACTGATTACTAATATCCACGTCATAGAGTTCTGGTAAAAATTAACATGACATCTATAAATAATTTGTAAATTATGAACTGTTACATAAATGTCACGAAGCAATTCACAAAATGACAAAATACAATACAAATACAAAGCTGTGGCCAGATAGTTGGGTTGGATGAGAATTGTCCTGACATGCCAAGGTCACATATTTGATTCCTAGTCAGGGCACATACAAGAATCAAATAATGAATGCATAAATATGTGGAACAGCAAATCAATGTTTCTGTCTCAGGTCAATAAAAAAATTTAAAAAATTTTTAAAAATACTTTAAATGTATTTTTACTTACAAAAAAAGAAAAAAATTAGGAAAGTGAATGGAAAACTCTCAATTTGATAGCTTTCCAATTAGTATTTAAGCAGAATAAACACTAAAAATTAGAAAATTCCATTATTAAGGAATAATTAAAGAATAAACATTTTATATCATAATATTATTTGATCTCTAGTATTACCAGAGTAGATACTGTATAAACTAAGAAGTTTCCAAATACTTTTATTGAGTATACTAACAATGTACAGTTCTTGAATTGTTACATGTACTTTCCTTAAATTGATGGTATAAAACACAAACTTTGTATAGTAAAGAATTTTGAATAAAACATATATCATTCTTAAATTTTATTTTTTATCTTGTTTAATTTCTCTTTAGACCTCTTCTAAAAGAAATTCAACATCTCCTTCCTATTGACCTCTGCTTCTCCCCCTATGTCCCTAACAGAAAAGAACTGCTACCCACACAGTGACCCATGTCTAAAATGTGGCAGTCAAGACCTTGCCTGACCTCAGACTCATCTCATCAGCCACCGAATTAAATAGGTACTATTTCCAAAAGGTTTGTAATATTGGATTTAATTTCTACTCTCCAACTTCTCTTTTCATCATCTGCCCCATGTATTGTACTCTATTATAAAGTTTCTCTGTTTAGAAAGACCCCAGTGGAGTTTTTTGGATAAATTGAGCAAGGATTAAAGGAAATTTATTATCCCTGCCCTGCAACTAAATGCTAGTAGTACTCTACAATCATTGTACAACCAACTTCTCCCATCACACACATCTCTGAATATCTCAGAGGGTGATGTTACAGGTCTCTCAATATCTCATTCAGTGCCCTGCCTCTGAGCCTTTAACTCTACCCTTCAGTGTCTTTGAAATGCTGTTTCCTTCCAAGTCTGCCCAGAAAACTGTCAGGTACTTCCGAAGCCTTAGCCTGCAGGAAGTTTTCTTCTCTGAAAGCTTCCCTTAGCTAAACTGACCATGCTTTTTTCCATCTTCCACAGCACTGGGTACATCTTTGCAAAGGACTGGTAAAATTTTATTTTAATTTTCTTTTGCATGTCTGCTTATTTTCAAGACTATGAGTTTCATCAAGGCATAAACTATAAATTTTGGCCCTGGCCGGTTGGCTCAGTGGTAGAGTGTCGGCCTGGCATGTGGGAGACCCGGGTTCCATTCCCGACCAGGGCACACAGGAGAAGTGCCCATTTGCTTCTCCATCTCCCCCCCCTCCTTCCTCTCTGTTTCTCTCTCTTCCCCTCCCACAGCCAAGGCTCCATTGGAGCAAAGATGGCCTGGGCGCTGGGGATGGCTCCTTGGCCTCTGCCCCAGGCGCTAGAGTGGCTCTGGTCGCGGCAGAGCGACGCCCTGGAGGGGCAGAGCATCGCCCCCTGGTGGGCAGAGCATTGCCCCTGGTGGGCGTGCCCGGTGGATCCCGGTAGGGCGCATGCGGGAGTCTGTCTGACTGTCTCTCCCCATTTCCAGCTTCAGAAAAAAAAAAAAAAAAAAACTATAAATTTTATATCTCTAGAGAGCCATATATAGTAGGAAATTGATAATTGTGTGCATTCATTCACTCTTTTATGATTAAATAATGTTTTAAAGTTTTTATTGTTTAAAAAAAATGGATAAATGTTATATAAGGTTTCTTTAACTGTCTTTGTCAATGTTACCAAATATCTCCAGTTTTCAAAATCAATAGCCATTTTCTGTTCTCATGTTCCTTAACCTCTTAGAAGCATTTAATGGTTAACCACTTAACTCCATCTTGAAAATTTTTTTACCATAACTAGTAGCCAAATGCTTATAGATTTTCTTTCACTTTGCTAACCACTCTTTGCTCTCCTTTGCCAATTCTTCCCTCTGTTCTGTTGGAGCACTTTAGGACTCTTCTCCGTGTAAGCACTATCTAAACTCTCCAGGTGATCAAATCCATGAGTCTAAGTACCATTTCTATGACTCCTCAATCTATATATCTATTTCAAACTTTTCTCTGAAGCTACAAACTCTTACATCCCACTGCTGAACTGACATCTCCACTTGGATGTCAAATACATATCTAAACTAAGCATGCCAAACTGACACATTCTCTCTTCTAGTTCCTTTTTGATTCTGCTCCTCAGAAAATATTATGCCATTCAGACTATAGCTCAAGCCATTAAACAAGAATCTGGAGTTATTCTTGATTCCCTTATTTTCTTTATTCTTCCCATATCCCATCTATTACCAAGTGTTGTTGGCAGTATCATCAATTGAGATAATATCTTAATATATGTGATATAAATTACTAAATATATATAAAAGAGCTATGATATGTGTGTGTTATAGATTATATATGACCTAAAATATGTAATATAAAACATTGCATCTAATTATTGCAAGTCCATATTCTTTTCAAATGCTTAAAAAACATTTATAAATATTGTTTTTATGTTGGACCACAAAACAAGACTCAGAAATCAAATAAAGTGTGTTATCTAATCTCAGTGGAAATTTAACTGGAAATCATTAACAAAAAGATATTACCAAATCAGCAATTCTTGGAAAATTAAGCAACCTGCTGCTAAATAACCCATGGTTCAAAAAAATAAGCAATATCTGGATTGTATCATTTCAAAAGGAAGGAAATATAAGGAACATTTCTGAGATGCTTCTAACTGCATGTTTATTCTTCTGGTTGAAATAGGTTTAAAGTTCCCCTCAGTTTCATTAAACTTTAGAGAGGTATTTTCCTGACTATAGGCTCCTAACCTCCTTTTTCTTAGCGCATTCCCTTAAAAACAAAAAACAAAAAAACCTGCAACTATAAATTCTTTCTTTACCCCATTGAGATGTAAATCCCCTACTCGACAGGAAACTCTCAAGAACCTAGCCATCTTAAAATAGTCTTAATTACAGGACTCTCTTCCCTCTCCTCATTGACTTAATAAAATTCTACTAAACCTTGAGTGACGTCACAGAAATGGCGCCGTGAGCAGCGCGTCCGACAGATCTCCCCTAAATCACAACAAATTTATCAACTAAAAACAGAAAAATTTATCCTCGGAGCATTCCGGAGTTCCACACAAACTGAAAGCGAAAGGACTGTTATCACTTGAATCTGAGAGACGAGGGTGTGGAGGAAGCTACTGCAGGGACGTTCATTCAAGCCGCCAGGGAGTGCGCCTGTGGTGAGTCAGCCCACATTCGGGAGCCGCGAGCAGCCGCGGGCGCGCGCCCGGTCTGGTTGCAGAGCGAGCACCGCCCACACTCGGGAGCAGGGAGCAGCCGCCGGCGCGCGCCCGATCCGGTTGCAGAGCGAGCACCGCTAACGTTCCCAGCAGCCCGCGCACTGCGAGTGAGAGTCGCCAGCCACCGGTGCCCGGAGCACCCCATTCGCGCGTGTGCCCTGGGCATTCCACATGCCCAGAGCGCCCTACTGGCCCGCACACCCAGGGTGCCCCATTATCCTGCACCTGGTGCAATCCAGCCGCCAGCGGCAGGGCCAGCGGGAGAGGCACCAGGGTGGTCTTCTACTTGGGAGATTCTCTCCGTGGGCGGGGCACCTCACCCAGCCATTCAAGCTAACAATCAAGCGTTGGGGGAGGGGCACGCGCAGGCAGCCTAAAATACCTTCGGGAGCACAGCTGCGACCCAATCACTGAAATTAGCTTAACCCATGAAATCTGCACACCCTCGGTTCTAATTGATAAGATCTCTCTCAGTTCAACGACCCAAGACAAGAGGCGTGATATTTTTTAGTGCCTCTCGCTAAAGGGGCGGGGGCAACTTCTGATTGATAGAGCCTCCATATTCAGGGATAAACGCTAACAAGATGGACTTGGCAGATAATAAGATCTATACTACACTATTCGCAAACAGAGACTAGTGCCTCTTCTTCCCAGCCAAAACAGGCTACAAAGTGTAGAAAGCCTGGGTTGAGAGGTCCAACTGAATGCTAGGCGCTGAACAGTCACCTTGACAACAATTGACTCCCACCCCCGCCTGATTACACTGGAGGCCCTGACTGCCAGAGCCTTTCCCAAAGCCTTGCACTGAGTGGGGATAGAGTGGGGATTTCCCAGCTCTTTGAGCCTCTTACTCCCCAGGCAGAAGCAGTTGCAGCCTTATAGCTGGATCACCAGGCTGCTAATTCAGGAAGGGGGGACTAGGAGAAAGAATCCAGGAAAGTAAACTCTCTCATCGTTGGACCCTGCAAACACCAACAAGCCTTGACTACCAGCAAGACTAAAGCCAATTATATGACATTGCCATAGAATCCCATCAACTGCAAATCCCTACCTAAGAGTGACACAGGGGCAGAGCCTGGGGTACAGAGTCACCGACCAGGAAGAGGGAGAGAAAAGAAAAAGGAAGAAGTTAACCTCTCAAAATCAAGAAAAATCCACAGACTTTACAACTTGTTCCACTAATTTTGTTGTTGTTATTTGTTTCTTCTATCTTATTGCCTTTATTTCCTCCACCTCGGTCCTTCTATTCTCTGCCCATCTTATGCTTCCCTTTTCTTGAACTACACTACCCATAAGTGTTACATTTTATTTCTCTTCTTCATCCTCACCCTCCTTTAAGGTTATACTCCAAAACACTTAACTCTCACTCTCTCCTCTTTTGTTTTTTTTTTTTGATTTGCTTTATTTTGTTTTTTTTCTCTTCCTTTTTTATTTCTTCCTTCATTTTTCTCTTTTTCTTATTTTTTTCTTTCTATTCGTTTTTTCTTTTCTTGTTTTACTTTCCTCCCATTTAATCCTCAATCACGAACAAATTAGTTAATTTGGGACTCAAGGCTTTTTTTGGCTTTATTTTTCTTTTTTGCTTTTGTTTTTGTTTTTTTCTTGTTTGTTTATTTTTGTGGCATTTTGGGTCCTCCCAACCCAAGGTCTCCATTGTATTTAGTCTTCGCTCCACTTAATACAACAGATTTTTACTTATTATTTTTATTTTTTTCTTCTTTATTATTCTTTTTTTGGTCCTTTCTTCTGGTTCCCTCTTATCCCTCTCATTATATCTCTTAGTTGACCATCACTTACAAGCAAATCATCTTATGCTTGTCTAAAATTTTCTTCCTTTTTTTTTTTTTTTTTGCATTTAGTAGGTCCCTACTCCCTTTTTTTGCCCCTTGAACTCTTCACCCCAAATCAGGCCTTCCATTATAGGCACGATATTTCCCTGAGGAGGGGAGAGGAGGGAAAGAGAAGAAAGAAAAAAAGGGGGAAATAATAAATTATTACTTTTTTTTTTTGTGGGGTGTTTTACCCTTTTTTTTTTTTTTACTTTTTACTCTTTATTAATTCTAATTAGTGCTATCAACAAGACCACCCTCAGATGCCAATAAGAAAGAGGAAATCGAATATTATGGATACAAAAGAAAGAGAGGTAACACAAATAGATGTGGAAAAATCTATGGAGAAAAGACTTAACATATTGGAAGCCTTGGAGCTAAATGACAGAGAATTTAAAATAGAAATCTTAAAAATACTCAGAGATATACAAGAAAACACAGAAAGGCAATAAAGGGAGATCAGAAAACAACTCAATGAACACAAAGAATATATTACCAAGGAAATTGAAACTATTAAAACAAATCAAACAGAAATGAAAAACTCAATTCATGAGCTGAAAAACGAGGTAACAAGCTTAGCTAACAGAACAGCCCAGATTGAGGATAGGATTAGTGAAATAGAAGACAAACAACTTGAGGCACAACAGAGAGAAGAAGAAAGAGACTCAAAAATAATAAAAAACGAGAAAGCCCTACAGGAATTGTCTGACTCCATCAGAAAGAATAACATAAGAATAATAGGTATATCAGAGGGAGAAGAGAAAGAAAATAGAATGGAGAATATACTCAAACAAATAATAGACGAGAACTTCCCAAGCCTGTGGAAAGAACTAAAGCCTCAAATTCAAGAAGCAAACAGAACACCAAGTTTTCTTAACCCCAACAAACCCACTCCAAGGCACATCATAATAAAGATGACACAAACCAATGACAAAGAAAAAATTCTCAAGGCAGCCAGGGAAAAGAAGAGTACAACATATAAAGGAAGGCCTATTAGATTATCATCAGATTTCTCAGCAGAAACTCTACAAGCTAGAAGAGAGTGGACCCCAATATTTAAAGCCCTGAAAGAGAGGAACTTTCAGCCAAGAATACTATACTCATCAAAGCTATCCTTCAAGTATGAAGGAGATATAAAAACATTCACAAATACAGAAAAGATGAGAGAATTTATCAACAGAAAGCCCCCACTCCAGGAAATACTAATGGGGGTTTTCCAACCAGATTCAAAGAACAAAAGAAAACAACACCACAAGTAACAGCTCCACCAAGAACACAATAAAACCAAACTTAAACTGTGACAACAAAGAAAAAAAAGGGGGGAGAGGATGGAGATTAACAGTAGCAAAGGACGATGAAGTGGAGAAATACTTATAAGATAGGGTACTACAATGAATATGGTAGGTACCCTTTTCATTACTTAATGGTAACCACCCTTGAAAAAACCACCATAAAAACACTTGACTTAAAAAAGGTAGCAACAGAGGAAAGAAGTAGGAAACACAAACAAATAAAAACAAATGATAGAAAAACAAAAGAGAAGAATCAAACTAGATACAAAACTAACAGAAAGCAATTTATAAAATGGCAGTAGGGAAACCACAAGTGTCAATAATTACACTAAATGTAAATGGATTAAACTTACCAATAAAAAGACACAGAGTAGCAGAATGGATTAAAAAAGAAAATCCAACTATATGCTGCCTACAAGAAACACATCTAAGCAACAAGGATAAAAACAAATTCAAAGTGAAATGCTGGAAAACAATACTCCAAGCAAACAACACCCAAAAAAAAGCAGGCGTAGCAATACTCATATCTAATAATGCTGACTACAAGACAGAAAAAGTACTCAGAGACAAAAATGGTCATTTCATAATGATTAAGGGGAAGTTGAATCAAGAAGACATAACAATCCTTAATATATATGCACCAAACCAAGGAGCACCAAAATATATAAGACAGCTACTTATTGACCTTAAAACAAAAACTAACAAAAATACAATCATACTTGGAGACCTCAATACACCGCTGACGGCTCTAGATCGGTCATCCAAACAGAGAATCAATAAAGATATAGTGGCCTTAAACGAAATACTAGAACACCTGGATATGATAGACATCTACAGGACACTTCATCCCAAAGCAACAGAGTATACATTTTTCTCTAGTGTATATGGAACATTCTCAAGAATTGACCATATGTTGGGCCACAAAGACAATATCAGCAAATTTAGAAAAATTGAAATTGTACCAAGCATATTTTCTGATCATAAAGCCTTGAAACTAGAATTCAACTGCAAAAAAGAGGGGGAAAAACCCACAAAAATGTGGAAACTAAACAACATACTTCTAAAAAATGAATGGGTCAAAGAAGAAATAAGCACAGAGATCAAAAGATATATACAGACAAATGAAAATGAAAATACGACATATCAGAATCTCTGGGATGCAGCAAAAGCAATAATAAGAGGAAAGTTCATATCACTTCAGGCATCTATGAACAAACAAGAGAGAGCCGAAGTAAACCACTTAACTTCACACCTTAAGGAACTAGAAAAAGAAGAACAAAGAAAACCCAAAACCAGCCGAGGAAAGGAGATAATAAAAATCAGAGCAGAAATAAATGAAATAGAGAACAGAAAAACTATAGAAAAAATCAATAAAACAAGGAGCTTGTTCTTTGAAAAGATCAACAAAATTGACAAACCCTTGGCAAGACTCACCAAGGAAAAAAGGCACAGGACTCAAATAAATAAAATCCAAAATGAAAGAGGAGAGATCACCACAGACATCATAGATATACAAAGAATTATTGTAGAATACTATGAAAAATTATATGCCACCAAATACAACAATCTAGAAGAAATGGATAAATTCCTAGAACAATACAACCTTCCTAGACTGAGTCATGAAGAAGCAGAAAGCCTAAACAGACCAATCAGCAGGGAGGAAATAGAAAAAACTATTAAAAACCTCCCCAAAAATAAAAGTCCAGGCCCAGACGGGTATACTAGTGAATTCTATCAAACATTCAAAGAAGACTTGGTTCCTATTCTACTCAAAGTCTTCCAAAAAATTGAAGAAGAAGCAATACTTCCAAACACATTTTATGAGGCCAACATAACCCTCATACCAAAACCTGGCAAGGATGGCACAAAGAAAGAAAACTACAGACCAATATCTCTAATGAATACAGATGCTAAAATACTAAACAAAACACTGGCAAATCGAATACAACAACATATTAAAAAAATAATACATCATGATCAAGTGGGATTCATCCCAGAATCTCAAGGATGGTTCAACATACGCAAAACGGTTAACGTAATACACCATATCAACAAAACAAAGAACAAAAACCACATGATCTTATCAATAGATGCAGAAAAGGCTTTTGATAAAATACAACACAATTTTATGTTTAAGACTCTCAACAAAATGGGTATAGAAGGAAAATATCTCAACATGATAAAGGCCATATATGATAAACCATCAGCCAACATCATATTAAACGGCATAAAACTGAGGACTTTCTACCTTAAATCAGGAACAAGACACGGTTGTCCACTCTCTCCACTCTTATTTAACGTGGTGCTAGAAGTTCTGGCCAGAGCAATCAGACAAGACAAAGAAATAAAAGGCATCCATATCGGAAAAGAAGAAGTAAAGGTATCACTTTTTGCTGATGATATGATCCTATACATCGAAAACCCCAAAGAATCCACAAAAAGATTATTAGAAACAATAAACCAATACAGTAAGGTCGCAGGATACAAAATTAACATACAAAAGTCCATAGCCTTTCTATATGCCAACAATGAAATATTAGAAAACGAACTCAAAAAAATAATCCCCTTCACGATTGCAACAAAAAAAATAAAATACCTAGGAATGAACATAACAAAGAATGTAAAGGACCTATATAATGAAAATTACAAAGCATTGTTAAGGGAAATCGAAAAAGATACATTGAGATGGAAAAATATTCCTTGTTCTTGGATAGGAAGAATAAATATAATCAAAATGGCCATATTACCCAAAGCAATATACAAATTTAATGCAATTCCCATCAAAATCCCTATGAGACTTTTTAAAGAAATGGAACAAAAAATCATCAGATTTATATGGAACTATAAAAAACCCCGAATAGCCAAAACAATCCTAAGGAAAAAGAATGAAGCTGGGGGCATTACAATACCTGACTTTAAACTATATTATAGGGCCACGATAATCAAAACAGCTTGGTATTGGCAGAACAATAGACACTCAGACCAATGGAACAGAATAGAAAGCCCAGAAATAAAACCACATATATATGGTCAAATAATCTTTGATAAAGGGGCCAACAACATCCAATGGAGAAAAGAAAGCCTCTTCAACAAATGGTGTTGGGAAAACTGGAAAGCCACATGCAAAAGAATGAAACTCGACTACAGCCTGTCCCCGTGTACTAAAATTAATTCAAAATGGATCAAAGACCTAAATATAAGACCTGAAACAATAAAGTACATAGAAGAAGACATAGGTACTAAAATCATGGACCTGGGTTTTAAAGAACATTTTATGAACTTGACTCCAATGGCAAGAGAAGTGAAGGCAAAGATAAATGAATGGGACTACATCAGAATAAAAAGTTTTTGCTCAGCAAGAGAAACTGATATCAAAATAAACAGACAGCCAACTACATGGGAAATGATATTTTCAAACAACAGCTCAGATAAGGGCCTAATATCCAAAATTTACAAAGAACTCATAAAACTTAACAACAAAGAAACAAACAATCCCATAAAAAAATGGGAAGAGGACATGAACAGACACTTCTCCCAGGAAGAGATACAAATGGCCAACAGATATATGAAAAGATGCTCAGCTTCATTAGTTATTAGAGAAATGCAAATCAAAACTACAATGAGATACCACCTCACCCCTGTTAGATTAGCTATTATCAACAAGACGGGTAATAGCAAATGTTCGAGAGGCTGTGGAGAAAAAGGAACCCTCATTCACTGTTGGTGGGACTGTAAAGTAGTACAACCATTATGGAGGAAAGTATGGTGGTTCCTCAAAAAACTGCAAATAGAACTACCTTATGACCCAGCAATCCTTCTACTGGGTATATACCCCAAAACCTCAGAAACATTGATACGTGAAGACATGTAGCCCCATGTTCATTGCAGCACTGTTCACAGTGGCCAAGACATGGAAACAACCAAAAAGCCCTTCAATAGAAGACTGGATAAAGAAGATGTGGCACATATACACTATGGAATACTACTCAGCCATAAGAAATGATGACATCAGATCATTTACAGCAAAATGATGGGATCTTGATAACATTATAAGGAGTGAAATAAGTAAATCAGAAAAAAACAAGAACTACATGATTCCATACATTGGTGGAACATAAAAATGAGACTAAGAGACATGGACAAGAGTGTGGTGGTTACCAGTTGTGGGGGGAGGGAGGACATGGGAGGGAGGGAGAGAGAGAGTTAGGGGGAGGGGGAGGGGCACAGAGAACTAGATAGAGGGTGGCGGAGGACAATCTGACTTTGGGCGAGGGGTACGCAACATAATTTAATGACAAAATAACCTAGACATGTTTTCTTTGAATATATGTACCCTGATTTATTAATGTCATCCTATTACCATTAATAAAAATTTATTAAAAAAAACATTCTACTAAACCTTCAATCTCCATTTAAATTCCTCCATCAGGGAAATATTTGCCAAGTGAACAATCAAACTTGGCTCCTTAAACACAAGTCCATTCCTTTTTTCACTACTATTGATATAAGTAGTAGAGTGTTTACATCTTTGAATATTATCAGAGGAGAATTATTACTGTTTTTGCTTTGTTTTATTTTGAATTCATGCTCAGTTTTTGTGATTATATATATAAATACTTATCTCAATTTCATAGGCAATTTTTCTTCTAGGTAGACTATTTTTCTGTCATAAATTCTAATAATTTCTTTAAATTTTTAAGATCATTTTAAATTCTAATCTGTCCTCCAAGGTGATAACCTCTACTGTCTGCTCATGGACCAATTCTTTTCCCTCTCATCTTATTACCCACCAAGTGAGAGAGTGTACTTAGCCATCCATTACTGATAAATATATTTCATAAAATGTCAAGAGTTTGCCCTAAATTTCTCTTGTGGCATTTTAAGCCAATTTTTTCTTCTTTGGAAATTGTAAATGGCTACCTTATCAGTGACCTTTTCATATTTATAATAGTGTATCCATGGCATATATACTCAATATTTCACTCAGGAAAAATAAAATCTAGCTTGAATTAAATAAATGCTAGTTTTAGTAAGCTAAAGGTTAATATCTTTAAGCCTTGTTTGTGAATTAGAGAGGGAGAAAAAAGGAATACAATCTGGAAGATGAAGACTGTGTCATTTCTTTCTTCTTTCTTTTTCTTTTTTTAAAGATTTGACTTGGGGTGTGTGTGTGTGTGTGTGTGTGTGTGTGTGTGTGACAGAGACAGAGAGAGGGAAAGATAGGGACAGACAGACAGGAAGGGAGAGAGATGAGAAACATCACCTCTTTGTTGCGGCACCCTAGTTGTTCATTGATTGCTTTCTCATACATGCCTTGAGTGACCCCTTGCTTAAGCCAGTGACCTTGGGCTCAAGCTGGTGAGCCTTGCTCAAATGAGATGAGCCCGTGCTCAAGCTGGTGACCTCAGGGTTTCGAACCTGGGTCTTCTGCATCCCAATTCAATGCTCCATCCACCGAGTGACTCCTGGTCAGGTCACTTACTTATTTTTAAGAGGAGAGAGTGAGAAGGAGAAAGAGGAACAGGAAGCTTCACCTCCCATATGTGCCTTGACCGGGCAAGCCCAGGGTTTTGAACCAGTGATCTCAGTGTACCAGATTGATGCTTTATCCACTGTGCCACCACAGGTCAGACAACCTTGTCATCTCTATGCTAGTCAATATGCATTGTACACTGATACTAACAAAACACACAAATCAATTAATTATCCTGACTTGCCTCTTAACTTAAATCAGAATTCTGGTGTTAATTTTAATGCCTGATTAAGTTATAAATTTAGCCTATTCAAAACAACATTCTTATTTCTCTATAATCTGAGCTCTTTAATGATTGATTATTCACTGAAAAAAACAAAGAGCTCCCAAAATCCAAATGAAACAGGAAAAATTATTTTTTTAAAAAAGGTAAGTTTAAATAGTAAAAATAAAATAAATACAAAGTAAATACTTATATCTGCAACTGCTACATACTAGTAGTTGAAAAAATACCTACTATTCAGAATATTTTAAACTTATCCATCCAAGAAATAGCATAAAACTCAAAATATGTCCTAATGCCACATGTTCAATGTCAAATTAAGAGCCAAATCAAAACTGATAGAATAATATATTGAGAAGTAGTTCACTAAATAAACCTTTAGAAGGGGGGAAAAAGACAACTGCAAATTAAAGAACAGAAGTACTCCAGTGAGTATAGAGAAACGAACAAACCTTATTATAATTTCCTGAGTCGAAGTTCTTTTAAAAGATATTCTATAATATTTTTTTTAATTTTTATTAATGTTAATGGGATGACATTAATAATTCAGGGTACATATATTCAAAGAAAACATGTCTAGGTTATCTTGTCATTAAATTATGTTGCATACCCCTCGCCCAGAGTCAGATTGTCCTCCGCCACCCTCTATCTAGTTTTCTCTGTGCCCCTCCCCCTCCCCCTAAATCTCTCCCTCCCTCCCTCCTGCGTCCTCCCTCCCCCCACCCCTGGTAACCACCACACTCTTGTCCATGTCTCTTAGTCTCGTTTTTATGTTCCACCAATGTATGGAATCATGTAGTTCTTGTTTTTTTCTGATTTACTTATTTCACTCCGTATAATGTTATCAAGATCCCACCATTTTGCTATAAATGATCTAATGTCATCATTTCTTATGGCTGAGTAGTATTCCATAGTGTATATGTGCCACATCTTCTTTATCCAATCTTCTATTGAAGGGCTTTTTGGTTGTTTCCATGTCTTGGCCACTGTGAACAGTGCTGCAATGAACATGGGGCTACATGTGTCTTCACGTATCAATGTTTCTGAGGTTTTGGGGTATATACCCAGTAGAGGGATTGCTGGGTCATAAGGTAGTTCTATTTGCAGTTTTTTGAGGAACCACCATACTTTCCTCCATAGTGGTTGTACTACTTTACATTCCCACCAACAGTGAATGAGGGTTCCTTTTTTTCCACAGCCTCTCCAACATTTGTTATTACCCATCTTGTTGATAATAGCTAATCTAACAGGGGTGAGGTGGTATCTCATTGTAGTTTTGATTTGCATTTCTCTAATAACTAATGAAGCTGAGCATCTTTTCATATATCTGTTGGCCATTTGTATTTCTTCCTGGGAGAAGTGTCTGTTCATGTAATTAAGTGTTGAATACATAAAAGTGTTACAACACTAATTTATAAAGTATGTTTCTAAAAATTGGTACAAATGAGAATTGTTAAAAATTACACATGTTTAGATATATGTTGATGACAGTTCAGGGTAAATAATATCTTATGAAATATATTTCAATTAGAGATATTAATGTGTTTATTTGCAAATAAGGTTACTTGTCAAATATATCTGTGAAATGCTACATGTAATCAAGAATACTACACATAATCCTCTCTGAAGCTTATAATGTACATTTTTAACAAACCTGTTTAATTTGACTAATCCAGATTTTTTCCTAAACTTATTTATCAGAGTATTTTCTAAGGAAACACTTCAGTATTTTGGTTAATTCAAGTAACAGAGTATATTTCTAAACTTTAATATTAATATCAAAGAGGAAATGCTGTGTAACATATTGCTAATTTGAACTACTATAGTATGATTCT
Source organism: Saccopteryx bilineata (assembly GCF_036850765.1). Classification (NCBI taxonomy): domain Eukaryota; kingdom Metazoa; phylum Chordata; class Mammalia; order Chiroptera; family Emballonuridae; genus Saccopteryx; species Saccopteryx bilineata. Next base: position 144,632,554 of record NC_089491.1, on the reverse strand, counting down.
ATCTATATAGGTGAGAACTGACTCCATGTGGTATATATTATGTTAATGACTACAAATTGAATAATTTAAACTAGAGCTCATTTATATCCTTATAAAATAAAAACAAAACAGAAAAAATCTCCAAAATTACAATTCAAAACATTTCCTGTTGCCTGACTGGTAGTGGCGCAGTGGATAGAGCATCAACCTAGGACACTGAGGTCCCAGGTTCTAAACTTTTAGTTCGCTGGTTTGAGCACAGGCTCACCAGCTTGAATGTGGGGTTGTCACCTAGAGCATGAGACTATCAACATGATTTTATGGTTGCTGCTTGAGCCCAAGATTGCTGGCTTGACCAAGGGGTCACTGGCTTGGCTGGAGTCCACTGGTCAAGGCATGTAAGAGAAGCAATCAGTGGTCAACTAAAGTAATGCAACTACAAGTTGATGCTTCTTATCTTTCTCCCTTTTTATCTCTCAAAAAATTTTCTTTTCCTGTAAAAAGAAAAAGATTTAAAATTGTATTCTCAAATTCTATCTACCTTGGCAAATAATCCACCCCACATTAGAACATATCTTAGTAAAATTATCATACTTTAAAGGAAAACAATCTTTTGGTCATCCACATACAATAACCAAGTGACTTACTGATGGAAGAGAAAATCAGATTGTCCTTTCAATAGCTCCTCTTTACATATATAAAGATATTTAAATATATATATACATATACAAAATATGCTACAATTCATCTACTAAAAAATATATACATACATATTTTAAAAAATAATACAAGTATAAATTTCTTTCAATAAATAAATGGATGATAATAGAGTACAGAGCACTGAACTACGAATTATGTTTTTAAATGTAAATTTTTATTATTTTTGTCATTAAACCATGTAAATATTTAAAAAATTAATCAAGGAGATTTCAAAATCAAAGATGAAATGAAATCAATGGATTCAAATGTGTATCCATTCTGTGACATAACCACACTGAGAGGGGTGACTCCCAATGAGAAGATGCTAATCAATAGGCATAGTGTCTAAATTATGCAAGAGAGATACGTTCTAGAGTTCCACTGCATGGCATTGTCCCTAGAGTTAACAATACGTATTGTACACATAAAAAATTCTTAAGAAGGTAGATTTCATTTTAATACACATGCACAGTAATTTAAAGATTCTTAGTGAGCTATTCTATGAGCAAAAAGAACAACAACATAATAAAATCACTTGCTATCAGCAATAACAATGTTGGTGACAGTGTTCACACTGTAGGAACTGTTGTGTGTATAATGTTGGATGAAATAAATGTGTGATTTTTATGATAATATAATTTTATCATCCCTGATTTTCCTGGCACAGAAATTCTTTGCATGGAACATGGAGATATGGGTGTAAAATAGAAGTGCTTAACTAAAATCCTGAATTCTTCATTTCAATTGGAGAAATCAGTATGAACTGATAATGTATTTGAAGTTCAAAATCAAAACAAAACATATTTTCCTACTCTGTCAATTAAAACAATAAACCAAAACCTTATAATCATCCCAGTGTTAGTAAGATCTCTTAGAACAAAAATTGAAGTCTTGAAATACTAAAGGCAATGTTTGATGTCCAATCTGATGTGAGTTATGCAAAAGTAGGCGGGGTATAGAAAAAGCCATATTAACTTTGAGCTGGTAATTGTTGAAACTGGGTAGTGAATGCATAAGGGTTCGTTATACTTCTTCTTTTATTTAGTTTTTTAAGTGAGAGAAGGGGAGATAGACTCCCACATGTGCCCGGACCAGATCCACTCAGTAACCCCTGTATGGGACTGATGCTCGAATCAGCTGAGCTATACTCAGCACCTGGGCCAATGCTGGGACCCACCAAGCTACACTTAGCACCTCAGCCAATCCTTGAACCAATCAAGCCACTGGCTAAGAGAAAGACAGAGAGAGAGAGGAGTGAGAGGGAGAAGAAGAGAAGCAGATGTTAGCTTATCATGTGTGCTCTAACCAGGACTGAACACAGGACTTCAACACACTGGGATGATGTTCTATCCACTGAGCCAACCAGCCATGGCTAATTATATTTCTTTGTCTAGTTTTTTACATATAAGGATATTTTTATAGTACAAACAAAACAAAAAGAACCAGGACTCATATTCTGTTTGAATATAAAATCATACAATGTAGAATCTCCATACATGTGTCATAATCTATAAAAACCACAGTTTTGAAGCAGCTATAAAGGGCTACTTTCCAACAGGAAATCTAAATGATAGTAACCTATTGCAAATATAGTCTCACTGATTTATTACGTCAAAAAAGTTGTATGAAGAACTCATAAAACTCAACAACAAACAAACAAACAATCCAATAAAAAAATGGGAAGAGGATATGAATAGACACTTCTCACAGGAAGAAATACAAATGGCCAACAGATATATGAAAAGATGCTCATCTTCTTTAGCTATTAGAGAAATGCAAATCAAAACGGCAATGAGATACCACCTCACACCTGTTCGATTAGCTGTTATTAGCAAGTCAGGTAATAGCAAATGTTGGAGAGGCTGTGGAGAAAAAGGAACCCTCATACACTGTTGGTGGGAATGTAAAGTAGTACAACCATTATGGAAGAAAGTATGGTGGTTCCTCAAAAAACTGAAAATAGAACTACCTTATGACCCAGCAATCCCTCTACTGGGTATATATCCCCAAAACTCAGAAACATTGATACGTAAAGACACATGCAGCCCCATGTTTATTGCAGCATTGTTCACAGTGGCCAGGACATGGAAACAACCAAAAAGCCCATCAATAGATGACTGGATAAAGAAGATGTGGCACATATACACTATGGAATACTACTCAGCCATAAGAAATGATGACATCGGAACATTTACAGCAAAATGGTGGGATCTTGATAACATGATACGAAGCGAAATAAGTAAATCAGAAAAAAACAGGAACTGTATTATTCCATACGTAGGTGGGACATAATAGTGAAACTAAGAGACATTGATAAGAGTGTTGTGGTTACGGGGGGGAGGGGGGAATGGGAGAGGGATAGGGGGTGGGAGGGGCACAAAGAAAACAAGATAGAAGGTGACAGAGGACAATCTGACTTTGGGTGGTGGGTATGCAACATAATTGAACGACAAGATAACCTGGACTTGTTATCTTTGAATATATGTATCCTGATTTATTGATGTCACCCCATTAAAAAAATAAAATTATAATAAAAAAATAAAAAAAAAGTTGTATGTATATCTTAGCTCAGGACCAGCTATGGACTGATTTGTGTCTTCTCTAAATTCATATGTTGAAATTCTACCTCCAATTTGAAAATACTTGGAGATGGGGCCTTTGGGAGGTAATTACTTTTTGATGAAGTCATGAAGGTGAGGCTCTCATTGGACTAGTGCCCACATAAGAAGAAAGACCAGAAAGCTTGTCCTCTTCCCTTTCGACTATGTGAGGACACAATGAGAAAGTGGCCATCTGCAAGATAGGAAGAGAACCCTACTATGACCTTAGAATCTCTAGCCTCTAGACTGTGATAAAAAAAATTTCTTTTGTTTAAGCTACACAATGAATGATACTGTGTTAGGCCAGCCTAAGTTGACTAATACAGGGCCTTTCACTTGGTAGGTGTTCAATAAGTGGTAGTAGAATTTAAAATGGTAGCAGATTTTTATTTCAGTTGCCTATAAAATTATCAAAACACCAAAAGAATACTTTATTTTTAACTTGATATATTCTGATTATACAAACCAAATCAACTACTGTGTAAAATATTCATACTACTGGAGGCTTAAAATGTAAATGATGATGAATATTAAATCACTGATGTGATTACAGAGTGACACTTTACAAAAATAGGGCATCGACAATTAGAATCATGCAACATAATAACCATCTGGATGTGGGGAAACATTCTTGCTTTGGGCATCAAATTAAGGTGGATACTTTTATTCTGGGCAAAAAGATGAATAACACATATCTGGTCTGTTAAAGAAATAATAAAGGGAAACAAATTTACATGTTACCTTAATTAATCCTTGACGACACCAAGGGCTCATTCTACTATATCATACTACTTCTACAATAGTTTTCTATGTATAATCTCAATATTATGTTAATCAATCACCTAATATTTCTACTTATTGCCATAAGATCATAAATTTATCTCTAATACTTTGTATTTAGTACAAAAATATACAAATATTTAATTTTATATAAAGAAAAATAACTAAATATATATAAATGGTTTTCTTTTTCTAACTAATAAAATTTTTAATTTATCTTTAATCTAGGTCTAAAAAAGTGAGCAAAGGGTACAATCATATTGAGAGGAGCATCAGTTTATAGTTGTGGGGTGCTAATCTGTGTGCTAATAGCTGCTATGGGCTAGTATCACTGTGTATAATAGTGACAGTTGAAACAAATAAATCAGGAGACAACTATACTTCAAGTTTATTATTCCATTAATCAGAATTTCTTGAAGTAATGAATATCAACATATTTGAGTCTTAACTTTAATACTTAATTATCTGAAGGCAAACAGGTCTTTACCTTGATACTTAGCACCTACTTTTCTTTCTAATTCACCTTTCTTGAGGAGAAAGTTATGAATAGGAATTCTTAGAGAAGAATGAATGCAGTGAGTTGAAAAATTGTTTAAAAAGCATATTTGGAATCTGGAAGAAGTCACAGGAAAGCAGAAGACAATATATAACCTTATACATATTCATTCATTTATTAAACAACTAATTGTTGATTGTTGATTGGCTGCCTATGTGCTAGTAATTGTTAGATCTGGGAAATCAGCCACAAAAAAGATAAACAAAATCACTGTTTCCAAAATACTTACATTTTGAGATTCAGTGTATAAAACCAAGTAATAAAGACTCTTTCAGTCACTTATAAATGCTATTAAAATATAAAACAAATACAATACAAAACAGAGTGTGACTTGAGAGACAAATTTGGATTGAATGATGGGGCAAAACTCCTTGAAGGTGGTGACATTTTAGCAAAGACTTACTAATGAGAAGAAACTAACTATTGCAGGGGTCAGGAACCTTTTTGGCTGAGAGAACCATGAACGCCACATATTTTAAAATGTAATTCCATGAAAGCCATACAACGACCCATGTACATTACGCATTATCCAATAAAAATTTGATGTTGTCCCGGAGGACAGCTGTGATTGGCTCCAGCCACCCTCAACCATGAACATGAGCAGTAGGAAATGAATGGATTGTAATACATGAGAATGTTTTATATTTTTAATGTTACTATTTTTTTTTTTTATTAAAGATTTGTCTGTGAGCCGGATACAACCATCAAAAGAGCCACATCTGCCTTGCGAGCCATAGGTTCCCGACCCCTGAACTATTGGGAGGTCTGGGAAAAAGCTTCCTAGACATAGGGCACATCCAGTACAAAGACCCTCTCTAACAATCTTCCACTTTGAATCTCATGACATAAGACTGCACTATTCTATACCCATTCTTGGTATAGTCATCTACTCATTTCTCAAAAATCTTTGCTTACTGTCACAATTTCCAGCACTAATCTTATTGTAGTTTTTGATGCTTTTAATGTCTATACACATGACATCAACTCACTGGCCTCTGGGTTCCTTGTTTCACTCTGATTCCGTGATTCTGTCACTTACACTATCTCAGCTCCTCTGCTTGTACCAATAAAAACAACCCTTCCATAATCTCAATTTCTAGCATCACCTCCAGATGAAGGTTCACTCACTCATGTTCAGATAAGTAAAAATAAATAATGATATAAAATATTGGATGTGAATTTAAGAACTACAAAATATAGGTCACAAGGTTTTGCAGATGTGCCCTGTCACTAAAGCCTTTGATTTATTAGGCTCTTTAGCAAACATATGATTTCATATGACCAATGTAATAACCCTTTGTGATTTAACAAACTGTACCCCGATGCCAACAATTCTCCTACCCCACCAGGACCTAAAATCCTTGGATATACTTGTGTTCTGTCCTTTATTTCTAACCATGTCCTCACTACTTTCTTTACTTGTCATAAATTTCATGATACATCACTAAAATCAATCCACTATATAAAACTCTATCACTCTTGTCCTTTTTACGCTTCACTCTATTCTTGACTAAATCTAACCCTAGTTAAAGTCAATTTTACTTATTCTGTGCCTGCACCTGTTCCTGCACCAGCCTATCTAAATATGGCTTACTTCTATAATAACATATGGTATCAAATCATACCATACAATCAGACAATGCTTTTACCTTACACCCCTGAAAAGGGCTGTCAAATAAGACCATTCATTCTTTCATTCTCTGAGATTGCTATTTCATACCTTACTCTTCTCTCTTTAAACTGTGAACATGTCTTCCCCCCCGCTCCATCCTTACTGAGCACCATTTAAGTGTTATCATTCTACAAAATCTAAACTTCCATTTGTAACAAGATCCCATCCCTCTAGCTGGCTTGCTTCACACTATTAAGTCTCCCCTTTCTTCTTGTAGTAACAATTTTTTTACTACCCATTGTTAATTCTCATCAACATAGAAACATTGTTATTTCTCTTTTCCCAGAAAGATTTCACTAGAGGAACAAATAAATAAGAAATAAGAAAATAAATGTGACATATTTTTTTCTGGATTAATATGTATAATAAATAAATAATAAAAAAAACAATTTCAAAAACTTACAAAATTTATAAAAATGTTGTATTAAAAGTATTAGAATATATTATAAAGCAACAATATTAAAATCATACTAAAAGTAGAAATAAAGTTCTTTTTAATTGACAAGAAGTATACAAACCTACAATAGATGTGATATTTATAGCATTTGAAAACAACAAAAAAATCAATTAAAAAATATATAATAATTGAAAGACAAGATAACCTGGACTTGTTGATCTTTGAATATATGTAACCTGATTTATTGATGTCGCCCCATTAAAAAAATAAAATTATAATTAAAAAAAACAAAACAAAACAAAAACAAAAACAAAACAAAAAAAAAAAATATATATATAAACATGTTGACAACCTGAAAAAATTTGGAACATAAATAATAGATAAAAAGAAAGTATCATTAAAACACAAATAACTGTTAAAAAGTGTTGCTCAAAATAAGAAATTGGACATTGTGCATAATTAAAAAATTCAAAAGAATATATGGAGGTAATATAGAAAAATATTCAACTTTACAAATATATAATATAAAACAAACAAAAATGAGATACCATTATTGCTTATATTATCCACTTGATATTTTAAATTATTATATATATGTGTATATACATACATATACATATACAATATAACACACATATATTGATATGTCTATCTGTCAACAAATATAATGTATCCAATATTATGAAACATAAAGGGTGTGACAAAAGTAGGTTTACAGTTATTAGTACACAAGAGTTTATTATTATATATTTTTATTTATTATTACAGTATATTACCTTCTATATGAACACAGTAAAACTACTTTTTTCCTACCCTGTACAAGAAAGTGAAAATTCTTATAGTACTTGTAATATCAACTAATAACCTCCTGAGGATAATTAGGCAACATAAAAAAATTATATAGAATGTGATTATTTTAAATAGCAAAAACTTAAAAACAATATATTTCCAACAGTTGAGATGAAATGAATAAATTATAATACATCCTTGTTTTAGAATGTGATAGAGGAGTTAGAAATCATAATTTTGAAGAATGCATAAAGATATCTGATGTTGGAACAGGCATACAGTCAAGTCTACAAATTATGTTACAAAATAGTATAAAATATGTGGTCTTCTTTTTCTAAGACATTCATTATAAATAATATACACAAATGACAGAATAGACAGCACAGTATTTATATTGGCTGCTCTGAGTTATAAAGAGATGGGTAATTATAAGTCACTATTTTCCACTTTTTATAATAGTATATTCAGAAAGTTAAGAAAGGAATAAATATTGAAGAAAAAAATAATGTAAAGAAAGGAGGCAAGTTTGAAGGGAGCATAACGTTTTCTTTTCTAAACTCCTTTTAGAGAAAATTGGCCATAATCACTAGTTTCTTTGGGTAGTTATATGGTTTGGGGCCTCCAGCAATGCAAAGAAATAGCTTATTGCAGGGTTAGGATACATTCTACTCTATTCTGACCATCACTTCCACGACTACATTTTGATATATTTAATTATTAAAGCCAAAGGGCAATGACATATAGTGTCGTGAGGTAGAGACTCTAAGCTCTACATTCTAAGCACTGAGCTTGGGTAATCATAGAATAGATCTGAACTTCAGTTTTAAATATAAAATAAATAGATTGAACAAGATATCCCCTTTACCTAGGTATCTTAATTACTTATTCGTTTTACTTAATAATATACAGTGTGTCCGTAAAGTCATGGTGCACTTTTAACTGGTCACAGGAAAGCAACAAAAGACAACAGAAATGTGAATTCTGCAAATAAAAGGAAAACTCTCTCAGTTTCATATCTATTCAGTGCAGTTCGATGTGGGCTCACGCACAGATTTTTTAGGGCTCCTTAGGTAGCTATCCCGTATAGCCTCTACAGACTCGTCACTGACTGATGGCCTACCAGAACGGGGTTTCTCCACCAAACTGCCGGTTTCCTTCAACTGCTTATCCCACCGAGTAATGTTATTCCTATGTGGTGGCGCTTTGTTTTAAACGCACCGATATTCACATTGCACTTTGGTCACGGATTCGAATTTAGCGAGCCACAGAGCACACTGAACTTTCCTCTGTACTGTCCACATCTCAACTGGCATGGCTGTGGGCTGCTCCGCTGTATACACGGTATTACGTTATCATCTGCGCATGCGCACATGTTGCCACATCATCCTACAGAAACTAGGAGGGTTTTCCTTTTATTTGGTGCAGATTTCACATTTCTATCGTCTTTTGTTGCTTTCCTGTGACCCGTCAAAAGTGCACCATGACTTTATGGACACACTGTAGAAGAAAATAAGAAATACAGCATTGCTTTCATAAATCAGATACTTTATTTAAAAAAATGACTAGCCCTGACCAGATAGCTCGGTTGGTTAGAGAAGTGGTCCCCAATCCCCAAGCTGTGTACTGGTACCGGTCCGTGGGCCATTTGGTACTGGTCCGCAGAGAAAGAATAAATAACTTACATTATTTCCGTTTTATTTACATTTAAGTCTGAACAATGTTTTATTTTTTAAAAATGACCAGATTCCCTCTGTTACATCTGTCTAAGACTCATTCTTGACACTTGTCTCGGTCACGTGATACCCTAAAGGCTGGTCTCTGAAAATATAATATTTTCTGACATTAAACCGGTCCATGGCCCAAAAAAGGTTGGGGACCACTGGGTTAGAGCATCATCCTGAAGTGCAAAGGTTGCTGGTTTGTTCCCCAGTCAAGGCACATGCAGGAACAGATCAATGTTCCTGTCTCACTCTCTCTTCCCCTACTCCCTCCCTAAAATTACTAAAATAAGCATTTTCAAAACATTATTCTAAAACATTCTAGGGTTTTAAATGTCTCACTTCAAATATTTTATTGTTAACTTTTGTGATACCACCTTAAAATATTAAGTAATAAACTTTAATATTATTGGAAACTCCCACTAATAAAGATTAGAATTATAAACAATTTAATGTCTCATGAGATTGTCTTATTTGGAACTAAATAAAATAATAACAAATTAAAATCCATACTTGGATCACATTCATTAATACTAGCCCCCAGGGGGAAAATGTGGGGCAATCCCATACTAATAACATAGATATTTTTCAAAATTGTATCAGATAAGGATAAAGTTTCCACTATTTGAAATATTTGAGTTCCTTTACATATTTCAGCATTTTAACAGGAGTTTTTAGAATCTATAAGGAAAGAACCTTATAAGTCCTAAGGTTATAGTCTCTTGATTCAAGCAACAATATCATTCATAGGGACAATGAATGTGCTACACACATTGTAACTCTGAAACAGTAAATTTAGGACAAGTTCAGTTGCACCAAGGCATGGGCTAATCAACATCAAGAAGAGCAGTGGTTGTAAACCAAGGTTCATCTACTATAGCATGTGATCACACAGGGCATAATAAAGGTGTTGTTCTTGTGTTAGTCCACAACTGTCAAAGGGAATTATATCTATATTCTAAACTTATTTGGTTAGCTTGTTTATAATCAAAAGCTTTATAAATAGAATTCTATTCTACAAATACTAAATAAAATATTAAAATATAAAATAGAAATAGTTCCATTCCAATCATGTTCAGATATATAAAAATAAATAAAAACTACAAAAACTTGGATGTTAATTTAAGAACCAAAAAATACAGTTCACAAGATTTTCCAGATGTGCCCTGTCAATAAAGCCTTTGATTTATTAGGCTTTTAAGAGAACATATAATCTCATTTGACCAATGTAATAACCTTTTATGATTAAACAGATAACGGTGATTTACACAAGAAGCTGTCGTGGCTCCACAAGGCTCTTGCCTTTGCTCACATAGGTAGAACCAGTTTTCTGAAAACTATTCTGTTGTTATTTTCACTGAACCATAGCATTTCTCTACAAAATCCTTGCTCATGTAAATAAACTGAAAAGCAAGATGGCCTGTTTTGTATTTTACCACGGCTTCCTCTTGCAATATCAAGTGACACAATGTACTTGGTGAACTTCCTTAGCTCTGCCATACCTTGGAGCAACCCATTTTATTTCTCTCTCACCTTTGACTCTTTCTCCTGATATGAATTTTTTTTTCTGAAGCTGGAAACGGGGAGAGACAGTGAGACAGACTCCCACATTCGCCCGACCGGGATCCACCCGGCATGCCCACCAGGTGGTGACGCTCTGCCCCTCCCGGGCGTCGCTCTGTTGCGACCAGAGCCACTCTAGCGCCTGGGGCAGAGGCCAAGGAGCCATCCCCAGTGCCCTGGCCATCTTTGCTCCAATGGAGCCTGGCTGCAGGAGGGGAAGAGAGAGACAGAGAGGAAGGAGAGGGGGAGGGGTGGAGAAGCAGATGGATGCTTCTCCTGTGTGCCCTGGCCGGGAATCGAACCCGGGACTTCTGCATGCCAGGCTGACGCTCTACCACTGAGCCAACTGGCCAGGGCCTGAAATTTAAAACTTCTCAAGGCTTCCCAGGCTGAGAGAAACAACCTGAACTAGAATGTAATGAACATACATGAGGACTGACGTTTTTGTGTTTTGTTCACAATGTCTGTCCTCTGCTCGATGTCACCTGGAATAGTGTCTGGCACAGAGAAGTTACTTAACAAACTTTTATAAAATATAAAACTTCCCTTCCCTTCACTTCACTTTAAAGCTACTAACTTCTCATGATGTATCCTCTCACTGTCATGGCCAAATATCTTAAAATTTTAGCCAACTGTATTATAACTTGAGACCCACAACTCTTTGAAAACAATTCCCAATTAGATGATAAATAACCTCCTAATTTTCAAAATGTAATTGTCTTCTTTTGGTCTTAATTAGAACTCATTTAAAAATTGAAAACTCTCTTTTGTAAATGTTCATCTAGTTACAGCTATTGCTATTTTTATCATAGCTTCCTTTCTCCTTAACTGGCATATTTTCTCTTATTTAAACAAATAATGACAATCTTTAATTATGACCTCGACCTACTCTACTCACTTGGTTTGTTCTCCCTGGACATATCTTTCACATCATGGTTTAAATTACTATATTTGTGCCACTAATACCCAAATCTGTTTCTAGTCTTCATCTCCTGACTGACCTAAAGAGTTTTATATCCTCTCTGCTTAAATGACCTACAGGACCTCAAATATAACATCTTCATCATAAACATTTTTTTCCTTTATGTTACTCTTGCATCGAGTGTTTTCTCTTGACTTCCCACACTTCCATTCCCTCACTAGCATTTTTCTCCATCTCTGATTGTCAGCTTATGTCTGTGTTCTCCATTTATTTAAGAAAAAATAAAATAGATGCGAGCGAAAGGAGATGTCTAAATATTGCCTGCACCACATCCACCAACTTATTTTTATCTGTATCCGTACATTACATCTTTCCTCTTGTTAATTGACATGAGGTACCCTACTTAACCTAGGGCTCATGATATACTTGAAACAATTTTAGTTACTAAGACAATTCTCCAGAATATTTCTTCCCCTTTTCCCTGCTTCCTTGATTTTTTCCTCTCTATTAAATGATTCCCATCATCATGCAAACCTGACTTTTTTTAAATTTTCCATTTTAAAAATGACCACAAACCTCCCTTGCCCTATGTCCCCACCCAGCCACTATTCCATTTCTCTGCTGTGCTTTACAGCAGACTCCACAGAGCGGTTAATATTATAATATCACCACTTCCTTTCCTCCCATTCTCTTGAACTCAGTTCAATCAGGCTCATGTTCTTACCAATCTGTGCAACAGCTCTTGTCAAGTGCCCACCAAGTTAGTGGGTGATCCTCAGTTATCACTTTCTAGAAACTAGTAGGAGCATTTGACAAGGCATATCGCTCCTTCCCTCTTGAGAGGGATTCAATACCTGCTTAACCACATAATCAAAATAGTGAAAATCGTGTCCCTGAATCCCGGACCCCAATGTTCCTCTTTTCCTTGACTCCCATCCCTCCTCGGCCACTTTACTGAAGTTCTGCACAGTACCTACACTACCTGACATAAATCTATTTTTATAAAATGTAAGCTCAATAAAGGCAAGGGATTTGTGATTATCCAGTCTCTGACCATAGCACTACATATCATTTTTATTATTCATACTATTATCCTAAGTAATGAACTTATTTCAGACTCAGACTTGTATTATGTGACAACCAAGTGAATATTTCTATCTCCATTTTTTTCTCTTTAAATCTGCTTCTCATGCTATTGTCATTCTAATTTACAAATTATACAGTAAATAAATCTACAACAATGGTAACATGCTAAGAATAAACAATAAATATAATATCTTTCATGACTTGATCAAAGTACAGAGTCTTATTTTACTGATCATTGACCTTAGTCAATTAATATATCTCGTAATCTCTATTTAAAAGTATAGTACTTAGAAGTACTTTATAGAACTTGAGGTCATGTATACCTGGATTATAATTGTGATTATACTATCCCATGGCTTTGGTCATGTTATTTAAACTCTCAAAACTTCATTTATACAACCTGTGAAAATGGGTTGATCATAAATAGAAGGTGGTTGGTACCCAGGGTTGTTGGGAGAATTAAATGAACTACTGTGTGTAACAATTTTTAGTGCTATTATTTAGACATTTATATTTATTTATTTATTCATTTTGGAGAGGAGAGAGAGAGGCAGAGAGAGAAAGAGAGACGGAGAGAGAGAGAGAGAGAAGGGGGGAGGAGCAGGAAGCATCAACTCCCATATATGCCTTGACCAGGCAGGTCCAGGACCTCAAACTGGTGACCTCAGTGTTTGCAGGTCAATGCTTCATTCATTGTGCCACCACAGGTCAGACCTTTTCTTTTCTTTTTTTTTTTTAGACATTTATTTTCATCATGAGCTCATTGTTTACTCAGGACCTCTCACCTACCAGGCTGATAATAAAAATACTTATTGAACTGAACTTTTATGCTGGCTCCTAGTTCCCCCCAAAAAAGATTTGTTTCCTTCACTTGATGTAGAATTAATGTACCTCACAATATTTGTAAATACATGCATTGGACTAAGCATAATCATCAAAAGAAATATTTTTTAGTCAAAAATATTACTGAATTATGGTGGGTAAAACTGAAAGGTAGACAATGGAGATATAGTCTATCTACTTTAAATATATTGTGACTCGGCCTGACCTGTGGTGGTGCAGTGGATAAAGCGTCAACCTGGAAATGCTGAGGTTGCCGGTTCAAAACCTTGGGCTTGCCTGGTCAAGGCACATATGGGAGTTGATGCTTCCTGCTCCTTCCCCCTTCTCTCTCTCTCTCTCTCTCTCCCCTCTTTATAATGAATAAATAAAATCTTAAAATAAATAAATATATATATGTGTGTGTGTGTGTGTGTATACTGTGACTCTACTATGCTAAAATTCTTGGACCACTGGGAGGAATCAATGAATATTAATTAATTTATGGTGCTATACCTTAAATATTTAAAAAGGATAGCTCTGTACAGTTGGTATATAACTCAGCCCTTAAACTTTACAAAAAGGAATAGACTTCCAAATAGATAAAATGTTTTGGTGTTCTTTAGATAGTACAAATGAATCAGGATACCAACTTAGTCATTCCTATAAAAACTAAAAGAATTAAACTAAAATAATTCATTAATGAGAACCTCAGGAGTGTTCTATCTGTTCTTAAGTCTAACATATTTTATTTTTAACGTGTCAAGGAAAAATGATTAAAAATGCATATCACGGCAACTTCCCTAGCCTCCATCTTTCTTTCCTCGGGGCCAGGGAACCTTGACGGGCAGGATGTCTGCTCTGTACTCAATAAAGCCGTTTATTATTCCACAAAAAAAAAAAAAAATGCATATCACACTATGCATATTACTTATTATAAAAGCATGTCCTCATCTACAAAATTGTTTATTTAGCTTAATTCCTCTGATTTTATCCCATTTTCTTTTATGCTTGGTGGTCTCCAATTAGACATGTCAATAGATAAAGAATTGATTAAGTCAGTAAGGAAGCAGATGTAGTAAAACATGCAACATATAAGACATTTTAAATCAGTGTATCAATATAATTTCTTAATTAAATTTATTGGGGTGAATTTGGTTAATAAAATTACATATGTTTCAAATGTACACTTTTATGATACATCATCTGTATATTTCACTGTGTGCCCATCATCACTTTGACCCTCTTTATCTTTTAGTACCCTCCCATGTGGAAATGAAAAGCAAAATTACTTTGAGATATTACCTCACACCTGTTAGAATAGCTATTATGAACAAGACAGGTAATAACAAGTGCTAGAGAGGCTGTGGAAAAAAAGGACCCTTTGTTCTCTGCTAGTGGAAATGTTAACTGGTATAGCCACTATGGAAACAGTATGGATGTTCTTCAAAACATTAAGAATAGAGTTACCATATGACCCAGCAACCTCTTGTCTAGGTGTCTACTTGAAAAATTTGAAAACATTTATTTGCAAAGATATATACACCCCTGTGTTCATTGCAGCATTATTCATGGTGGCCAGGACATGGAAACAACTAAAATGTCCTTTGATAAATGATTGGATAAAGAATATATGGTACATATATACTATGAATGACTACTTAGCCATAAGATCTCGAGAACATCATGCTAAGAGAAATAAATCAGAAAAAGTCAAGAACCACATGATTTCATTCACATATGGAATGTAAAACTGAAAGTAACAAATGAACAAACAAGAGAAACAAACAAATACCAATGTTATTTTTGTTATTAAATAAAATGATGAAAATAAAAGCTGAAGTCCTAGCCACAGTTTTACTTTTGTTTTGTGTTTTAAAAATCTGGCGTTCAACAGCAATATTTATTGTATAAACGAACAAAACAGTTTTTAAATTACAACTATTCCAACATGAAAATAAATGTCTTAAGACTAGAGTACAACATGCATGAACCACCAATCTTTAGAAAGTTTAGATTATTTTAGAACATTTTGGGGATAGTATTATAAAATTTACCTGGGTTTCAGAATCCCATCTGATAACCACTAGCTGAGAGAATTTGGCAAGCTACTATGCTATGAGAACCTCAGTTTCTTCATCTGTAAAATAAGAATATTACCTATCTCATCAATTTTTTGCAGGGCTTAAAGATGATATGTCTCTTTTATGTAAACTGGAAGCTACCTTTTATTACTCCTTCTCCTTCAACCCATTAAATGGAGTCTTGCTTTCCAACATCTATCACTTAACCATTAATACAAAACCTGGCCTGTGACCAGCTGCTCACTTCACATCCCAGCTTTTACTTGACCCTCTCTTAGGTCCTTTTGAGTCAAGTCTTGGCTTCTCAAAATATACTACCAACTACTTCAGGTCAACATGTTGTGCTTCAGGCATGTACATTCCACAATCCTCTTCAAATATCTGCCTACAAGACAAAGCACAAACTCCTCAACTTGTATTTTAGCTCTCCATAATCTGGTCTCTTGCCTACAAGGCTTTATTATTTCATATTCTCTAAGAACATTCCATTTATCCCCATTGGAATACTCATTGTCTAGAAAGAGGTACAAATACTAACCTCTTTTAACACTGCAGTATTCAATTGCCTATAATGGTCTTGCCCTTCTTTGTTTCTTAGCTTATTATTAAGGCACATTTTTTAATAGCAAATAATATTGAAGTCCAATGATGTTAAGTGTGATTTATTTTTCTTATAACTTTTATATTGTTATGCATGGTATTATTTAAAGCAATAACCTCCTGACTACACTCTATTTCTTCTTTTCCCTTATGCAATTCTTTATCCATACAGCAGCCAAACATATATATATATATATATATATATATATATATATATATATATATTTTTTTTTTTTTTTTTTTTTTTTTTTTTTTTGGTATTTTTTTTCTGAAGCTGGAAATGGGGAGAGACAGTCAGACAGACTCCCGCATGCGCCCGACCGGGATCCACCCGGCACGCCCACCAGGGGCGATGCTCTGCCCACCAGGGGGAGATGCTCTGCCCACCAGGGGGCGTCGCTCTGCAGCAACCAGAGCCACTCTAGCGCCTGGGGCAGAGGCCAAGGAGCCATCCCCAGCGCCCGGGCCATCTTTGCTCCAATGGAGCCTTGGCTGCAGGAGGAGAAGAGAGAGACAGAGAGGAAGGAGGGTGGGGGTGGAGAAGCAAATGGGCGCTTCTCCTATGTGCCCTGGCTGGGAATCGAACCCGGGTCCCCCGCACGCCAGGCCGACGCTCTACCACTGAGCCAACCGGCCAGGGAAAAACTTATATTTTTAAAATGCAAATCACATCAGGTCATGGCATTGCTTAAAACCCTCTCATGGGTTTTAAGTTTCTATACTTAGAAGAAAAAATAAAAGCATTACACAGTGCTCTGAACCCTCCTGCCCTGCCTCTGCATTTCTGCTCTGAGATTTGTCACTATGTCTTTGCTCACTGCGCTCCTAGATCCCAGTACATTTATTTTTCTTTGTCCACTTAATCCTCCCCACTCCCAAATTTATGGAGCTTACTCCTCTGATGAACATTTCTCTGACTTTTTTTCTAAAATAGTCACAAAATAACACACACACACACCACACACACATGCACACTCATACTCATGCACACATAATCACTCTCTGTCCTTTCTCCTGCTTTATCTTCTTAGAATTTATCATTATCTGAAATTATTAATTTCTGATGCTACCACACTCCCAACTCCTCAGATGGAATGTTTTGTCTTATTTTATTTTATTTTATTTATTTTAGTGAGAGCAAGGGAGGCAGGAGACAGACTTCCACATGTGCCCCAACTAGGATCCACCCAGCAAGCCCACTAGGTGGCCATGCTCTGCCCATCTGGGGCCATTGCTTCTTTGCTCAACAACTGAGCCATTTTTTTAGTGTCTGAGGTGAAGGCCACGAAGCCATCCTCAGCACCGGAGGCGAACTCGCTCAAACCAATTGAGCCATGGCTATGGGAGGGGAAGAGAGAGAAAGAAAAAGAGAAGGAGGGGTGGAGAAGCAGATGGTCACTTTTCCTGTGTGCCCTGACTAGAAATCGAACCCTGAACATCCACATGCCAGGCCGATGCCCTACCACGGAGCCAACCTACTAACTAGGGCATCAGATGGAATGTTAAATCCGTAGAGTACAGATGTTCTTTATAACTGTATCCCTAACTCAGTATGTTGAAAATGTTCAGTAAACAGTAGTTTGATTAGTAAATTAATCTTTCTGTTGAAAAGCATATAATCTCTTTCCTTAACTAGAACATAAATTCCTTAAGAAAAGTGACTTTTCTGAATGCCTTAAACTTTTTGAATTTAGTAGAATGGCTTGACCATGGCTTGTGCTTAAATATTTGTTTCTGTTTTTTTGTTTGTTTGTTTTGATCAAGCAGAATCATAGGTTAAAGGAAAGTATATGCTAAGAACTAATTGGAAACAAATAGAATTTTCAAAGTGAAGACTAAAATGGAACATAAAATAAAAATATATCTCTACTCACTTTATAGAATAGTTATTTTCTCATTCATATGCCATGAAAAATTATTATATGTAATTTTATTGGCAAAGTCATCTGCAGAATTATTTTGTACATAATTTCAGCTCCATTAAAATTAAAACAAACCACAAAGCTTTAAAATATTAAGTGAATTAAATTTATCCACTCCAGGTCCCACAAAGCCTGCAAAGGGACTTTATATCAAGTGCATAGTTTTAAAACTAAGAAAATGGCTATGAACATTTTTTTCCTAGTGTCACAAAATTTTTCATTTTGATAATTTACATGGGCGGCATAAATCACTAAAAACACCAACTGTCTTAAATCTTCAAAAGAAACCAAAATAATTCATACCAAAATATTTTCAAAATCTTCTAATAGCAAACTATTTTCCTGAGCTTTCTTTTTTCTCCTTCTTACTCAACATCAATGCTAAAGTTTACAGTGAAAATGTTTTCCAAAGCAGATGAGGTCAAGTGAGCAAAATGCCTGGCACATGGTTATTATTTAGTGGAAATTTTTAAATGAATAAGTAAAATAATTTAAACGGCATTCAATAAAAATCCCAGTGAAACAACTGTTATTTTAATATGCAGAAAATTCAACGGATTTGAAAAAGTGAGGTAGAAATGTAATGTGTGGTAATTCATTTGTAGAGGATATAACAAGTGAGACATATGGAAATATTATTTGTTCAACAGAAACATAAATTATAGAGACAGAATGGGTTTTGGATATTGACCTATGCTATCAAATCAGTACTGTCAATTATTAGTGACTTGTAGAGTTTGTTCTTTAATAAATAATGAATAAAGAACTAAGTGCTTTAATAAATGTAGAACTATTCAAAATTATTTGTAAAAGAATTTTAACACTTTATAATATTTAATCAATTAAATGTGATTTGTCAATAGTAAACTGGCCAACATTAGATCTTTTTTAGAAGTATTTGTTGCCAGTATCCATATATTGATTGAAAATTACTATAATAATGAGGGGATTGAAGATGCTAACAGTAATTAAGTTATATAAATGTCTGTTGAAAGGTAAATATATTGCTTTATTATAAAAGTAAATAAAAATCCTGTCAAATAGGCATTTTGTGATCCGTTTCCAGCCTTGTAAATAGGACTGCTTAAGAAACAATGAGAAATTTAGAAGGTGGTTTCTAATCTGAAGATGTTTTCCAGAAAATAAATAAAATTGTATTTTACCTCCCAATAAGAAAATAAATAAATATGGTACCATTCAACATGGACTAGATTACAGCTGCTAAACATGGTGATTATGAAGATTATGTGAAAATTTGGATCATATTAAGTGTTAAGTGAATGAAGCATGCTATAAATTATAATAATCCACTCACACACATGTAAAAAAAATGTTTAAGAAACAAAAGGCTAAAAATAAATACATAGAATAATAACCATTTTGTAATAAAAACACAGTATTTCCTTAAGTGTTCTCTAAATAAAAATGATTTTATTTCTCTAATACATGATGTTGCATATATGCCATGCCTCCACACAAGAGTCCTTTCACTCAAATATCTCCCTTTCCATGTATCTATGAATCTATCATTAGAAATTGCTCCTCTGTTCATCCTTCAAAACTGGATAACCCCAGGAATTCCTTCTGCCTGTTATTTCACACATTCATCCTGAATGGCTTCAACATCTTTGGTTACACTAACTCCCCAGTCTGCCTCTCCCAACCACTACCCCTATTCTAAGTTCCACTCCTATGTATTCTAACAGAAACTGAATATTCCAGAGTGTTCTTGAAAATATCTTATACAAAAATGTTAATAGAATTCCTTTAATCACCTCCGGCCTCTTGAAGGGTTTCATGTTACAATACCTGTTTTTCCAAGCTGGAAACCTTAATGGCAAACTTCACTTCTTTCACCCTCTCATCAAAAATACAGTCACCAGCCTGACCAGGCAGTGGAGCAGTGGATAGAGTGTTGGACTGGGATGCAGAGAACCCAGGTTCGAGACCCCGAGGTTGCCAACTTGAGCACAGGTTCATCTGGTTTGAGGCAAAAAAAAAGCCCACCAGCTTGAACCCAAGGTTGCTGGCTCCAGCAAGGGGTTACTCGGTCTGCTGAAGGCCTGCGGTCAAGGCACATATGAGAAAGCTATCAATGAACAACTAAGGTGTTGCAACACGCAATGAAAAACTAATGATTGACGCTTCTCATCTCTCTCCGTTCCTGTCTGTCTGTCCCTGTCTATCCCTCTCTCTGACTACTCTGTCTCTATAAAAAAAAAAAAATACAGTCACCAAATACAACCCATTCCATTCCAGAAACCTCTCCAATTTGGTGCACCTTCTCCACTCTCAATCCATTTATAATTCATCTGCTGTTCTTTTGGTTTTTTCCAAACACACATTCTAAATTCTAAGTCTATATTACCTCATTGAATCTTTATACCACTCAAATGTATTAACATTATTTTATAGACAGATTGGATGCACAAAAATGATAAGAAATTTGATAATAGCTACTACTAAGTGATAGAGCTAACATTTTTAACTATTGCTATAATTTTGCCTTTTGTCACTGCTTCTAATTATTTTTTAAAATATGGTTTTGCCCACACAATAATTCCACCTCAGTGGTATCTCAAAGAAAGCTCTTGAAAGTCTAGAGCAAGTGTAGCTGTCCAAGTTTATCTCTCAACACTCGTACCCCACACCCTGTGCTTCTGCCAGTCTGAACAGAAAGACATAGGGCATGTTGGGTCTTTCTGCAACTTTATCATTTTGTTTGAGCATGCCTCAACTGTCAGCCCCATTCACTCTCCTGAAAAATACTTTATAACAAGACTCAAAGATTTCTCCTTCAATAAAGCTCCCCTCCCCCTGTCCTCAGTGTGCAGAGTAACTTTTTCTGCTCTTTACACTTCTGTAACACTCTATCCATAAATGACATGTTGTCTATGGTAGGGTAAAAGAATTTATTTATTGGCTAATCTAGCCTCCTTACTAAATGATAATTTCCAGAGTAGGGATTGGGACCTATTAATCATTGTCATTTTTCTCATCCAGTAATATAAGTTGTATATTTATTACATGCTTAACTCAGTGCCTAGCACATAGTACACATTAGATAAATGGTTATGTAGAAAATTATTAGAGCATCACATTCAAAATCAGGCTACAATTTTTTTAGTTAAAGAATATGAGCTCTGCCCTGGCCGGTTGGCTCAGCGGTAGAGCGTCGGCCTAGCGTGCGGAGGACCCGGGTTCGATTCCCGGCCAGGGCACACAGGAGAAGCGCCCATTTGCTTCTCCACCCCTCCGCCGCGCTTTCCTCTCTGTCTCTCTCCTCCCCTCCCGCAGCCGAGGCTCCATTGGAGCAAAGATGGCCCGGGCGCTGGGGATGGCTCTGTGGCCTCTGCCCCAGGCGCTAGAGTGGCTCTGGTCGCAACATGGCGACGCCCTGGATGGGCAGAGCACCCCCCCCTGGTGGGCAGAGCGTCGCCCCTGGTGGGCGTGCCGGGTGGATCCCGGTCGGGCGCACGCGGGAGTCTGTCTGACTGTCTCTCCCTGTTTCCAGCTTCAGAAAAATGAAAAAAAAAAAAAAAAAGAATATGAGCTCTGGGATATGAAAAACAAAATATAGCTAACCTTCATGTGACCTTAACCTTATTAACCCCTCTTTTTTTTTTTTTCTTATTTATTAAATAAAAACAATAATACCTTGCTGTGTCCTCATCAAAAAAAAATCAGATATTCATGGAAAGGATAATTTTTGGACCAGTTTTCAAGGTCAGGGAGAATTTTAAGAGGATGACTAGCAAAGCCTGAAAGATCTCTAGGGAAAGGAGGCAAAGGACATAAACCAGGATAAGACATAGAAATGACAGAAGAGTTGAAAAGCAGCAAAGACAAACGTTACTCCCTTGAAAATTTTGTTATTTCTGAAACAGTAATAATCAAAGGCAAGTGAATTTGAATCAAATTCTCTGCAACAAAGACAAAGCACTTTTTCTCTTTTCTTTGTGTAAATTCTTGGTTCAGCTATTGACTGACGGAGCTACGATGATAAAATACCACTCTCTCAAATGCTTTTAGTTTTACCCCATTTAAGCTATTGTAAAACTCAACTTGGCAGTCACCTTGCTGCACAGTGAAAGAACAGGATAAATGAAACTTTGCTAAAGTTCCTTTTTGTCATCAAACAGTAGGAGAACATTATTGGCTCCCTCCAGTTGTGGCTAGGTTACATGCGTTACATTTTAACATTTTAGGCCAAACTCCCACTGTAATGTGATATTATTGGGCCAGTTTGTCCAACTTGAGAGAAAGCCCTATTATAAGTAGAAGTATTTTTGTTTCATTTCTTGACAGTATACATAAAACTCTAGGAATAGTTAGAAACCTAGATTTTTTCCCCATAAAATAAATGGGGGAAAAAAGGAAAATAACTCTGCCTCTCAAAGCAAATCAAAAGCAGACAGTACGTTAAAAGGTATTTAATTAACAATAATGTATTACGAATTCACTTACAGAATTTTCAAACTTTTTTATTAAAAGTCAATTCATCTAAAAATAGATATTTATAAATATCTATCACAAAAGATAAGTAAAATAAGTAAATAGAACCATACTTGGAACCAAGAAAAATAAGACTAAAGTAAAATGCATTTCTTAGTTTCTCTAAGATTTAGCATTTACTATGTTATACTGAATAATGCACTCAATCACTCGATATCATATTTTCTCATTTGTGAGATGAAAATATTACGTACTGCACAGGTTACTTCAAATATTTAGTTGATATTTAAAATATCTACTGCAAATAGGTGATTAATGATATCATCTAAAATAAAAATTAACTATATTAGACAAATTCAATTCCTCTTTGAAGAGATTGCTCAATAGTCCTTAAAGTTAAATGGTCAGATTGTTTTGAATTAAATCCTTTGTTTCAGTTCATCATTCTTCTATCTTTTTATGGTAAAGTATGTGATGTTTATAGAGAATACATAGGAAGAAAAATGGTTGAACCACAAAAAAAAAGTGAGAACCTTGTTTCTTAGGTTTTCCTGGAACCACATTTAAAAATTATAAATATCAATTATGATTTATTTTATGTATTTATAAGTTTAATTGAAGTCAGCAATCAGAATCATTATAGCTGCTCTAAAGAGAAGTGACAAATAGGTAAATGGATATAGCCAACAAAACTAGAACTACTGCCATCTCCCTTCCTATTCCAGAAATTTCAGTGTGCTTGATGGCTTGTTTGTTGTTTACCTATTCAAGATATCAATTTTCTGGGTGTTATGTAATATTTTACTGAAAGAACTTAACCAACATTCAACAAAGCACTTCAATTTTATTAACCATTGATTATATATATTTCATGCTGGAAACAAAGTGTGAAAGAAATGAAATTCTATCTCAAGGAGTGCACTGAATAGTGGAGAAGATTGCTATATAATTTCATGAGCTGTGAAACAGACACTTACAGGGAGATACCCAGAGGAGGTACACTTTTGCAGGGGGAGTCAACCTTTTTATACCTACCGCCCACTTTTGTATCTCTGTTAATAGTAAAATTTTCTAACTGCCCACCGGTTTCACAGTAATGGTGATTTATAAAGTAGGGAAGTAACTTTACTTTATAAAATTTATAAAGCAGAGTTACAGCAAGTTAAAGCATATAATAATAATTACTTACCAAATTCTTTATGTTGGATTTTCGCTGTTTGGCAGAATAAATCTTTATAAAACAACTTACTATAAATCTATCTTTTTATTTATACTTTGGTTGCTCCACTACCACCCACCGTGAAAGCTGAAACGCCCACTAGTGGGTGGTAGGGACCAGGCTGACTACCACTAGGGGGCGGTAAGGACCAGGCTGACTACCACCGCAGAGCATCCCACTAAGGAGGGCAAGATATGTTAGCTGTGTTAGTTTTTTAGGATGAAAAAATAAATGACCAGGTGAAGCAAGATGAAAGGAAATTCCAGGCAGTGGGAAATGGTCTGGTGTGTGGAAAGTATGAAGCATATCTTTAGGACTCAAATAACTTCATCTCAGTCCTAAAAACAGGACTGAGATGAAGTCAAGGCTGAGTTCCAATGTAGAGTGTCCTTCATTCCATCCTAATATGATTACATTTGCCTAATATGCAATGCAGAGGCAAAGAACTAATTTATACAAGGAAGTTAATATTATGTGTGTTAGTTAGATCAATACTGCAAGTATGGAGAACAGTTAGAGAGCTATTAGAATTTACACATGAAAGGTGATGGAGAACAGGACTGGGGCAAAAAGATAAGAAAGATAGTAAAGACACAAAAATATAGTGTGTGTAAATCCACATTATGCAATAATTTTCCGTTTTATTTCTATGGCCATTCAATGTGTTAAGACAAGACACAACTTTAGCTCAAATGTATTTGATATATTTTCACATACCACTCATTTTAACAGCAGTAGATTTTAGTATATTTTATTACAAACTTGGGTTTTACACTTTATTATTCATCATCTTTGACTTTATTTGGCAGTTCTTGCAAACTTATTTATCTTTATGAAGTTTAGAATCCATTATGTTATCTAGAACACAAAAATTTATGTTGAGTTGTTTGGGGGAAAAAATTCATTAAATTTATTAACATAGAAGGCATATGTTTCTTTTACATCATAAGTCTTCCTATCAAAAAACAAATATACAGTAGAGTATCTTTCTATCTATGCATATCTTCCTTTATATAGGATAATATGGCTTCTTCCTATAGATCTTGAACATTTATTGGTAAGTTTATGTGAAGGTAGCTTCTATTTTGTGTTATTACTTCCAATAAGGTCTGTTTATTCATTATATATTTTTAAATTATTTTACAATGTAAATAAGATTATAAAATGGATATCCCTCAACTAAATATCAAGCTCTGTCAAATTCCAGCATTTAATCATACTTGCTTCAAATTTTTTCTTTAAAAAATCAAATGTTACACAAATGATTGGAACCTCTGTTTACCTTTCTAGACTCCCTCCACATATAATTCAAGATTCCTTGTTAAACTTTTTCAGATAAAGAATTATTCCATTTGTAATATATCACATGTGATATGCAATTTGAATGTATTTTTATTTACTAAATCTGACAAACTGACCCCCTCAAGGTATAGAAATATCCTGAATTATTTTAGCATTCTTAACATTTCAACTTTTACTGCTACACATTATGTGTTTTTAAATACTTCATAGCATTGTTTTGCATGTCTTCAAAACTTACGTAAATGGTTCCAACATGTTTCCATTGGTTTAAACATAGATCTTTGATTTTTCTCTTTAGCATACTTCAACGGTTTGAACAGTAGTTGTGTTTAGCTGTCTGAAATATGCAAATGTTATGTCTTCTGGATTGATAGACAAGGAATTTAACAATGCTTCATTTTATTTTATTTTATTTTAATTTTATTTTTTTAATGGGGCGACATCAATAAATCAGGATACATATATTCAAAGATAACAAGTCCAGGTTATCTTGTCTTTCAATTTGTTGCATACCCATCACCCAAAGTCAGATTGTCCTCTGTCACATTCTATCTAGTTTTTTTTGTGCCCCACCCCCTCCCCCTTTCCCTCTCCCTTTCCCCCCTTCACCCGTAACCACCACACTCTTATCAATGTCTCTTAGTTTCACTTTTATGTCCTACCTACGTATGGAATAATGCAGTTCCTGTTTTTTTCTGATTTACTTATTTCACTCCGTATAATGTTATCAAGATCCCACCATTTTGCTGTAAATGATCCGATGTCATCATTTCTTATGGCTGAGTAGTATTCCATAGTGTATATGTGCCACATCTTCTTTATCCAGTCCTCTATTGACAGGCTTTTTGGTTGTTTCCATGTCCTGGCCACTGTGAACAATGCTGCAATGAACATGGGGCTGCATGTGTCTTTACGTATCAATGTTTCTGAGTTTTGGGGGTATATACCCAGTAGAGGGATTGCTGGGTCATAAGGTAGTTCTATTTGCAGTTTTTTGAGGAACCACCATACTTTCTTCCATAATGGTTGTACTACTTTACATTCCCACCAACAGTGTATGAGAGTTCCTTTTTCTCCACAGCCTCTCCAACATTTGCTATTACCTGTCTTGTTAATAATAGCTAATCTAACAGGTGCCAGGTGGTATCTCATTGCAGTTTTGATTTGCATTTCTCTAATAGCTAAAGAAGATGAGCATCTTTTCATATATCTGTTGGCCATTTGTACTTCCTCCTGGGAGAAGTGTCTGTTCATGTCCTCTTCCCATTTTTTTATTGGATTGTTTGTTTGTTGTTGAGTTTTATAAGTTCTTTGTATATTTTGGATATTAGGCCCTTATCTGAGCTGTTGTTTGAAAATATCATTTCCCATTTAGTTGGCTTTCTGTTTATTTTGTTATCAGTTTCTCTTGCTGAGCAAAAACTTCTTAGTCTGATGTAGTCCCATTCATTAATTTTTGCCTTCACTTCTCTTGCCATTGGAGTCAAATTCATAAAATGCTCTTTAAAACCCAGGTCCATGAGTTGAGTACCTATGTCTTCTTCTATGTACTTTATTGTTTCAGGTCTTATGTTTAGATCTTTGATCCATTTTGAGTTAATTTTAGTACAGGGGGACAAACTGTAGTCCAGTTTCATTCTTTTGCATGTGGCTTTCCAGTTTTCCCAGCACCATTTATTGAAGAGGCTTTCTTTTCTCCATTGTATGTTCTTGGCCCCTTTATCAAAAATTATTTGACTATATATATGTGGTTTTATTTCTGGACTTTCTATTCTGTTCCATTGGTCTGAGTGTCTACTTTTCTGCCAATACCAAGCTGTTTTGATTGTCATGGCCCTATAATATAGTTTGAAGTCAGGTATTGTAATGCCCCCAGCTTCATTCTTTTTCTTTAGGATTGCTTTGGCTATTCGGGGTTTTTTATAGTTCCATATAAATCTGATGATTTTTTGCTCTATTTCTTTAAAAAATGTCATTGGAATTTTGATGGGAATTGCATTAAATTTGTATATTGCTTTGGGTAATATGGCCATCTTGATTATATTTATTCTTCCTAACCAAGAACAAGGAATATTCTTCCATCTCATTATATCTTTTTCGATTTCTCTTAACAATGGTTTATAGTTTTCATTATATAAGTCCTTTACATTCTTTGTTATGTTTATTCCTAAGTATTTTAATTTTTTTTGTTGCAATGCTTCATTTTAAATTGTGATTCAAGATTACAAATAATTTTGTCAAAATCATAGTTTATAATTTTTTGTTATTTTTGTTTCAATGATTTCAGGGAAGATAAAGGTAAAGAAGCACCTGTGCTCTTCCTTCCCACACATGGAAATCCCTTGTGCCTTTGAAAATTATTGATGCCTTGAGTAGCGTTCTAAGCAAAAGGAATCAGAATCAGAAGGGTTGGTTTAAAAGCTGTGTAAGCTGACAAAACTCCACAGGTGATTCTTCTGTGGGAGTGAGACCCATCACCTTAGCCAAAGAGAGGCTTGTAATAATATTTAAATGATTCTGCTTACCTTTAACTTCTTTATATGAACTAAATGCACATTTTCAAGCATCTTGTTATACATTTTCAACATTCTTGCCACTTCTAAAAAATAGCACTAAATTACTTCCATAAAAGCTACCATTTTTTATCTCTAAAGTTTACAACTGGTTTTAATTATTAAATAGAAGTAAACACATTTTATAGAAAGGTCAGGTCCGTCTTGGTTCTGTTGGACTCCTTGATGTTAGAATATTTTGGTCTTAAAAAAAGTGAACAAAATGTCCTGTGAAACGTTCAACAATTTATGGGTGATTTAAATAATGTTAACCTACAATATTTATCCAAGTTTTCTTTGCAATATAGTTCTCTTACTATATTACAGAATCTTATGCTTTAGTAAGAAGATTGTTTTGCTGTTAATTATATATCATATTTTTCCTGATGCATAATTTTGCTTATACTCTTACTAGAATATATATCTTCACCTTTTGTTGATAAATTATACCTATATTCTTAAGTAACATCTTCAAAATCAACTTCTTTTCCTCCTTCAAGATCTCCTAGACCAGATGTTGGTTCTCCATTTTTGACTCCTAGGGACAGTTCATTTATATATTTCTTAACACACTTATTATATTACAATAATTTGTGTACTTGACTTTTCCTTTAGTAATAAATTATAATGTTAAGAGTTAGAATTATCATATGTTGTAATTACTTAACAGCTACTAAATTTCACACAATGGGTTAAGGTCACTATTTGCTTTAATGCTTAAAATTAACATATAGATATATAATTTTTTTCTATTTTCATAATGAGAAAGCATGGGTAGAATGAAATTGAATAGTCTTTCAAAATTACAGTTTGCACAAGGCAAGAATTTGAACATGTCTCATTGCAAAGGAAGCATTCTTTTTTTTTTTTTTTCTTTTTTGTATTTTTCTGAAGCTGGAAACAGGGAGAGACAGTCAGACAGACTCCCGCATGCGCCCGACCGGGATCCATCCGGCACGCCCACCAGGGGCGACGCTCTGCCCACCAGGGGGCAATGCTCTGCCCCTCCGGGGCGTCGCTCTGCCGAGACCAGAGCCACTCTAGCGCCTGGGGCAGAGGCCAAGGAGCCATCCCCAGCACCCGGGCCATCTTTGCTCCAATGGAGCCTTGGCTGCGGGAGGGGAAGAGAGAGACAGAGGGGAAGGAAGGGGGGGTGGAGAAGCAAATGGACGCTTCTCCTATGTGCCCTGGCCGGGAATCGAACCCGGGTCACCCGCACACCAGGCCAATGCTCTACCTCTGAGCCAACCGGCCAGGGCCAAGGAAGCATTCTTAACCACAGTGACCTTTGGTGCCATAGAAGATCTACTGTCTTCATGGAGTCTTGCTCAGAACCTTTCACATGGTAAACCCTAGGATATGTATTACACTGACTCTCACCATTTAACACCTACCATCAATTTGAACTTAAGTAGGCTGTTTGTATATAATCATAAATGTGGGAATCTCAAGTCAACATTTTTGAATGTTTCCATTTCTTCATTATACTTCAGAATTTTAATTAAAATATGTTCCCAGCTGAAGAACATGGCCTAATCACTAGTTCTTATGCCCCACCCTCCCTTTCAGTGGACTCTAGTTGTTTTGTAGCCCTGAATTGACAGCCATTACCTAAAGCAGCCAAAGGATGATTAGCTTAGAAAGCAGAATTTTGTCAGGTTAATTACCAGTGGTACACACTGCTTTTGATTCATGAATATGGCTTTTAGCAAGGCTCTTAAAGTGAGATGTTCATCAGTCAACACTAAATTTTTACCATTTAATGGAAATGTCAAAAGAAGAGTTGCAGGGGAAGCCCAGGCAAGAGGGATCCTGGAGTGCACTGAAAGAAACAGTAAATATAAAAGAAGCATTCACTTTAAAGTGTTTTGAGGCTACTTGATCATGAAATGAACACTCCTTTAATGGCTGGAGCCACAATTATATTAATCATCAGTGCTCCCCACAAACCCAGAGATCAACGGAGAGATTGTACTTTGCCTTTCAAATACAAACTTCCCAAATTAAATGGATTTAGTCCCAAATCCAATGGCACTAAAGGTGAATACAAAATATCAGGACAAAGAAGAAAATGTATTCTTATTAAATATAAAATATTTTAAATGTATTACATAGTATTTGATCAAATTGGAAATTTTCTGTAATCTCTTCTTAGTTCAATGTTGAAAAATGCTACTAGGAATAAAGACTGTTTTATAGTCAATCTAGTCCTAAATGCTCTTTTTTAAGCTTGTTGGCTTTCTTTGTCTCATGGTGAAATGAACTGCTCGAACGTCTTCTTGGAAAAAAGATTTAGTTACCTGAACACTTTTGAAAATGATGGTATGATGGGAAAATATAAGTCTTGGGTTTTGCTGCCAAATTTTGTTACTAAGTATATTTTAACTTTGGGTGGCAGGAGGGGGGTGGATTCTTACCTTTATAGCATATGAGGAATCCAAGATTTGACTGTATATTTCAGGCTTCATTTTTAAGCTAATTTTTACAACCAAGAAAAAAGAATACCAGAAAAATAAATGAACCTCTTTTGGGTTTATAAGCTCTTTGTTACCAGGCAATATTATACTTTTAATATCACTGTATTGTGTCTATCAAGCTATGCAAATTAAGATTGACATCAGCCAAAAAAAAAAAAAAAAAAAAGATTGACATCAGCCATAAAATATCATGACCAAATGTATCTGCTTACAATATTCATAAATATTCTCTCCTGGTCCACTTGTCTCCACTCAAAGCCCAAGTTCATACCCAAGAATTTAAAGCCAAGTTCATACCCAGGAACTACATCTCTTTTATAAACAGAATGTAAAGACTATGGCTTTTAATCTTTCTATAGGTTGCCACATTCATGATTGGAAGAATACATTTCTCAGCAAATATAACAAGGTAGTTGTAATTTTTGTATTTAATTAAATATATATTATCTCTATGAGAAAGGACAGAATGAAAAAAATGTTGGCTTCGTTTATTATATTGGCAAAATTTAGCATTTTGATATTTAAGAGAACTATCAAAGAATGCTACTGAGTTAGAAGCTTTACATCAGTGAAATCATTTGAAAGAAAGGTTTTTATGGAATTAACTCCTGTCAGCTTATCCAAACATTTAGACAAAAAATTTTGTAGGCAAATCATGAACACTTCAGTGATTTCCTTTGCCTTTTCCTCAATAGAGGCACTAATAGGATTTCTGAGCAAATGTGGACTTCAATCTTCTTTTCCACTAAAGACTATCGCAGTCAGTATTTTCTTGGGCTCTCTTTATAGCAGAGAAGAAAATAACTCAATGCTGAAATTCAGTTTTCCCAGCACACCATGAGCCTGGACTACAAAACTATGTGACATCTTCCAGGACTTCATTTTTGAAATTTGAGAATCTGGATAATGAATCAGTAAAATGTATTTGATGCAATTCCATGTACCACTATGACAGATTAAAATAATATTTTACCACTTAATCCTGGACTTGTAAGCAAAAATTCTTCTCTGAAGATTGTATATCTTTATTTATCATTGCTGTTCTCATTATTTCCCACATCAAGTTATATTTATGAAACTTAATTGGATGTTTTCAAAATAAACAAAACATTGACATAACATCTCATAATAACATTTTATCAGATATACAATTACTGAATACATTAAGGAAAAACAATCCCTAAATTAAACATGATAGGTTTAAAATTGCTTTAATCCTTCTACATTGTGAGGCAAATAATTTACTGAGCAATTTCCCTAGCTCTCCTCATTTGTAATTTAAAATTTTATATTTTACAGTACAACATTTTTTCAATCTTTGATTCAATAACCATTTGCAGAGCTCCATCTACACCAGGAATTTAATGATTACCAAAAACAATTGCCTCAAATGCACATATTAAATTGGAATATTGCCAATCAGTAAATGCATGTTATATATTCATTTTATTCATTTGTCAGAATTAGACTACTAAAATCACTAATAATCCCCTCACTCAGCTATAACCACAGTTATATCTGTGTATGTATTAGAGTATGTAGATATAATAGGTGCTTGGGTAAATTTATTTGGCTAAAGTATATAAAATCACTGTTTCTGTAGACTAGACATGGTCAATAGCAGCCATGTCATACAATTTAATCTAATATATCTCACTGGGTATATAAACCATAATCCTCTATAGCTGGATATTTAAATAAATGTCCACTTTTTGTATAATAAGTAGTGCTAATAAATAGCACTATATTGTACATTCGGTCACATAATCTTATATATGGATCTCATTTTCCCCTGAAGAAAAATCTAGGTGAAGAAAACATCTAATTTAGAGGATATGTACTTTTTTTATTTTAAAATTTATTTCTAAATTGTACTGAAAATATTTTGTTCAATTGTTGGTTTCATTTCCACTTAACTTATGTTGTTCTGAAACTAAAGATTTTTATGCATTTTCCCCATGGTTTCCTATTCTCTACTGAATCATTTTTATTCATTTGTTTATTACTGAAAAATTCATCTTATCCACATTTCTGCCTATTCTTAACATAGAATTGTCTTAGTATTTTCTTTACATTTAAAGTAAAAAGTATGTTGTTGCATCCCCTCCATTATACCAAATGTAATATACTGCCTTTCTTCTTTGTTTTCCTGTAAATCATGTTAAGAGGTAGTCTATTTTATTGACCTTGTCAAAAAACAAATATTACTTTAACAATGGTATTTTCCCCCTAATTTTTAATGCTCATCTTTGGGTTTTGGTGATATTTTCTTCTTTATTTTTTTTGTTTATTTTTCTAATTTTTACTTAATTAAATACTTAATTCACTTATTTTCAGTATGTAAAATAATTTTCTTCTGAGTATGACTTAGTCCTGTTGCATAATTTTATATGTACTTTTTTCTCCGTTATTTTCTAAGCATGATATAATTGCAGAAGTGAAACTCCAATTTTATGAGTTAATTAAGAGAGTCATTTATGTCAATGCAAATTGATGGGCTTGAAGTTTAGAGTCACATCCCACATCCCTCTTCTCATCTGACCTCCTTTCCTGTAGAACAGGGGTCCCCAAACTACGGGCTGCATGCAGCACCCTGAGGCCATTTATCCGGCCCCACTGCACTTCCGGAAGGGGCACCTTTTTCATTGGTGGTCAGTGAGAGGAGCACTGTATGTGGCGGCACCACAAAGCACGGTGTTGCTCACGTACAGTACTACTTTCGGTGACGCGGGACGCATGCGTCACGGCTCCAGAAGCACGTCATATCACTTGTTACGGCTAGCAGTGACAAATATGGAACCAGACATTGACCATCTCATTAGCCAAAAGCAGGCCCATAGTTTCCATTGAAATATTGGTCAGTTTCTTGATTTAAATTTACTTGTTCTTTATTTTAAATATTGTATTTGTTCCCGTTTTGTTTTTTTACTTTAAAATAAGATATGTGCATTGTGCATAGGGATTTGTTCATAGTTTTTTTATAGTCTGACCCTCCAACAGTCTGAGGGACAGTGAATGGCCCCCTGTGTAAAAAGTTTGGGGACCCCTGTTGTAGAAGGTGGAGAGTTAAAATTCTCAATATGTCTTTGAAACTGGGGGTGAATGTGTGATCTACTTCTAACTGATGATATATTAGCAGAAGTCGCAGGGTAGTACTACCAGCAGAGCTCTCTAAGGGTCTTACAGAGCTTACTGCGCTGGTGGGCTTGTCCTTTTGGTCGTCTGCTCCTCTGCCTGTTCCTGTCTGGAATGTGGTCACATGCCCAGAGGTTTCACAGCCACCTTGAACATGAGGATGAAACTGTACCCTTAGGACATTAAAGCAGGATAGGAGGAGGAGCAAGATACATAAGGAGAGCCTGAAGATGATGCACAGGTCTAAACTGCCTATCTCTGGACTTCTTGATTCATGAAAAAAATAAAGCCTTTACTTTGTTTCAAACTACTTTCATCATGCTTTCTTTCTTGAAGCCAAAATTAATCTTAACAGAAAACATGGCCATAGTACATGTGGTCAGTCCCCAACCCAGGTCACCTATACTGGTCAAGGTAAATGGTCTTCAGCTTACAGCTGTATTCTTCTCTGGAAAAGGCCCCAGACTGGGAAGAGCAGTCTCACTGGGCGTGGCCCATAGTCAATAGTTTAGCAATAAGGCAGCACTAAAACCAGGCCTCTGGTGAGCAACACACCAGTTTCACAGCCTAAAATAAGAAAAGATTTCCCAGTTCAAAGTGGAGGAATCAATGAGATTGTGCAGGGCGATGTCATACGTACATAAAGGTCATACCAAACTTCGGTAGGCCCCACAGCCATTTCAGGGTATTTAGTGAAAATATAGATTGCATTGTAGACTTTTTAAATAAGAATTTCTGTAGAAAGAGATTTAGGAATAGGGCTTCCAAGATGGTTGACTTAAGAAACACTGGTTTACCTGATTGGCAAGCAAGGATGACTTTAAAAGACTTAATCCTATCATCAACAATGACCACTTTGCTTTGCTGTCATAATATTATTCCTTTGAATGGGCCAGATTGGTTTCAAAAGCTATTGATTTATATATCCTAATTTCCCCTTCTCTCATTGGTGGATTTTTATTCTTAACTTTTTTTGTTGGCATATGAAATCTTGGGGATTAAGGAGTCGTGTTTTGCATTTGATGGGGGAGGACCATTTCTGCCTTGTATAGTAGACAAAGATTGGATACTTTTGGTGAAAATCTCAAGGGGTGGAAAGTAGATTTGAATCATCAAAGTCATTTGAACTAACTAAATCACAAACTCCAGATTTTTGTTTAAAGGGAAGGAGACCAAGGCAGTGGGTGTGCAATTTAGCCAAGCCAGAACTTGCTGGCTCTGGTTCATTTTGTAAACAAAGCAGGCTGAATTCAATCAAACCTGACTTGTCAAAATAAACCAGCAAAAAGCTGATGAAAATTAAAGTAGAACAGAAGATGGTACTAAGAATTTCATTCTCTAGCTTTTAGTTAAAAACTTACCCACCATTTTATTCTGTGAAGTATGTTGTTCCTGGATTATATTCAGCCTGAATTATATTCATCTTTATATCAAGACAGTTATATCATTTAAAGTTATTTCTCATAAAGTAAGGGACATACAAAGGTAGCAGTGCCTAGGGTCCATGAAAGTCGTAATGTGACCCTATCATCATCTCTTCCACTTCCTTTATAAATGAGGTTTTTTTAACACATAAAGACATTTTTGGCCACATTAGTAGTTCTTTTATTTTGTATAACTTTGCTATATCTAGCAGAAATCTGATAGCATTTTCTAGTTGTGAATATCATCCATCACCATATTTCTCTCGTTTTGATATGTTGGTACTTAATTCAGTGAGATTCTTAAAGGACGAATGGGTGTCATCACCTTATGAGTCTGTTAAATGATGTAGATATTAAACTTGGAGTCACCAGAAGTATTCCATAAATAATACATCCAGTGTTTCATAAGATAAAACACTTTGCAGTTCCAATTTCCTCTGCTTCCTAGAAAAATTATAGAAGTTAAATCTAGAAGTGTCATATGAGTCAGCCAAGAAGCTTCCAGTAATAAATGTGAAGGCATCTGAAGATGTCTTCTCCACAAGATAATTACTTTCGTTATTAGATATAAAATCTTAAAGAAGTGCAGAACAATTGATCTTAGCAAAGGGAAATCTAATATGCAATGAAAATAATTCTTGAATAGCTAAGAAGTATTATGTAAAATCCCATAGTCTAAGACTATCCTTTTTCCCTGGGTTTGGTTGAAAATAGCTTTGTAATAAGCAGCATTTACTACGTACTCCTATGTGCCAGACATCCTTCAATATACACATGGCCTAATGCCATTCTCTAACAATTCTGTATGGTAGCTGTTTTTATTATTAATATTTTATAGATAATAAGTCAGGCTTAGCAATTTTAAGTAACTTACCTAAAGTCATATCTAGTAAGGGAAGAAGTGAAAGCCAGCTATTCTCTTTAGTTTGTTAAACATGCTAGACAGATATCTCCTCAAACCAGCTTTCTATTGCACGGGAAGAAAAACACACTTGCTGGAAAATTCATCAGAATTTTACTGCCTTATTTTCTTTTCCCTTCGGTGTACATGCAGAGGTTTACTTATTAACTGTGAATTTGTTTTATTTCATCAAGAAACAAATTCAAAGTTGTTTAAGAAAAGTTCTACTACTTTCTGAAAACTTTTTTATCACTAGACTTATTCTAAAATAATCGTTTTCTCCTACACAGTACTACAAAATTAATATTATATTGTACATCATATATAAAACATAGTTTTATACTACATAAAGATTTATATATTGTATAGAGAAGATTATGTGTAATTAATTCTTTTTTTTTTTTTTTTTGTATTTTTCTGTAGTGAGAAGCAGGGAGGCAGATAGACAGACTGCCACATGCTCCCGACCAGGATCCACCCAGCATGACCACTAGGGGACGATGCTCTGCCCATCTGGGACATTGTGCTGTTGCAACCAGATCCATTCTAGCACCTGAGGCAGAGGCCATGCAGCCATCCTCAGTGCCTGGGCCAACTCTGCTCAAATGGAGCCTTGGATGCGGGAGGGGAAGAGAGAAAGAGACAGAAAGGAGAGGGGGAAGGGTGGAGAAGATGAGTGATCTCCTGTGTACCCTGGCCAGGAATCAAACCTGAGACTTCCACATGCCGGGGTGATGCTTTATCGCTGAGCCAACTGGCCGGGTCCTGTAATTAATTCTTAGCTCTATATGTAAACATGAGTGTACCTGCCAACTGGCAGACATTCAGCAACTATTACTTGACTACTGTTTGAGGGTAGCATTTCCTTTCACATGCCTCAATAAACTACAAGCTATTTGAGGGCAAGGCAACAGCTAATAGAGACCTATCATCACTTTCCCAAAGCATGTAGTACCAGAGAGGCTTTGGATGAGATATCTAAAAAAATAATAAAGCTTTTTAAAATTTATGGAGTTTTGGAAGAGTATAGACCTATCTGGATTACCAACATGCCATCAAAGACATCAATACTTTTTTAGCAGAAAATTGTGACTACTCACACCAAATAGAATAAACTGTAAGTAGCCTCCGATCAGTTCAGAACAGGTTTTGCCCCCAAGTGACTTCAGGTCACGATCAAGTTCTGTCACCAAATGAGTCACAAAGACTATATGCTTAGAGTTCTGTTGAACTCCAAAATTATGAGAGGAAATGTTGACCTGACCTCATTTGTCCCCTGTGGACATCCATCATGAGGAAATTGTTAGATAATAGAGAAGTCTGTTGTTTCTCATAGCTCAAATTCATGCTCCTTTTGACAATAAGTTACAAAATGAATTTAAGTTCTGATTGAGTATCAAAATCCAATTCCAATTAGCCCCTCTCTTTGGCAATGAAAGTAATATTTTAGACTTCTTTGTGTAAAATACATAATTCTAAAATTTAGGAAAGAAGATCCAACATAAAAGAGAAAATAGAAGCTGGTCCTGAGTGTTTTTAAAGTTGTCATTTGTGCAGCTTATTTTATTGACATTTTGGGGCAGGGAATGTGATAGGAAAGGTGAAAAGCCGAGCATCTGACAGTGTTATGAAGGAGACACACAATCCTGCCCCCTCTCTATGAGCTTCACTGTCTCAGACACGACTGGTAGATGAGGATACCTGGACAAACTGTGGTGCTTGGGATTCGGAAGAGGAGAGAATCAACTAGTAAATTATTCTCAAAAGGTAAGATGTATTTTTTTTGTTTTTTGCTTATATACTGCTTACAAAGCTTAGAGGATATTGTATTGCTTCATATTTATTTTGAAATATCCCCTCATTTCTGTGAGCAGTATATTTTACACAACTTAAATAATCTCACAAGGTTATTTTTAAAAAATTGTGGAATTATACAAAAGCCTATTTGGGTGACAGCCAGTTTTTCAAAGGGATTTATAGTTGGATTCAATTATCCAGCAAACATATTGCCTTTGCATTTCAAATAAAATTCAGTTTTTAAAAACACAAAACAAGTAGTCTCACAAATTAAATGATATTTTGCTGTGTGTCCTAATCATTTTTATACTGCTCTATTCTCATGTGGGTACACACACATACACACACAAACAAGACTGGGGTAGTAACTATTACTTTGACTGACATTCACTTACAGTATTTAGCAATAAAACAAGCATACTCTGAACAAAATCTTTGAAAGTCTATGGAAAAAGCTAGAACTTTTCACCAAATTACTGCTAAAAATATGCTCTTCTAAACTTATTTTTTGAGTTTGACATACTTTATAAATAAATTTGAGTGAAAATATGTATGTATATATAACAGATTCACAAGCAGAATAGTCTAAGAAGAAAGCCAAATTGTTGAATGCCAAAGTGTTAAAACCAGCAGTGTAGACCTTTTAACAATATTCTCCTCTTTTAACTTCAGCATGGTATTAACACATGATAAATACTTAATAAATACTTGGTCTGTTGTCTAAGAGCTCCCGCAGTGATATAGCAAGTATATTATGTACTTCCTCTGAACCATGCAAAAATACATTAAGCAAATAAGAATGATTTATTTTACTTATTTCAAAGTACAATGAGTTAAGGTAGTTGCACAGTATTACATGAAATATAGCAGAGCTCTGGTTCTGATATGGAGTTGAATGCTCTTTTCAATAAAAGCTACTGCTTCCTTTATTTCAGCTGCTATATTTAGTAACTGCATTTTATATGCCAGATGATCAGATTAAGAAAGACTCCTATTTAGAATTTGCTTATACAATAGCTTAGAAATTATTTAGAAAATCCTAAGGCTAAAAAAAAATTATAGTGACTAAAGGATGAGGCCTATATATAAATCTTCTCTAAATATTGTATTCTGAAAATATAACTATCCTCAAATTTAAATCAAGGTGACTATTACTTTATTTTACCTTGTATTTACATATTACTGATTTATTTAGAATGTTCAAATACTATAAAAGAATATTCATAAATATGCATTGTTCCATGTGATGAATCAGCAACTGTTAACTTTTCCATCTTGAGCACATTATTTCAAACTGAATGAACAACAGTCTTCTCTTAAGGAACAAATAACTGTTGAATTAGTTGTCCAGTGGCTTAAAAGTTTTGAACTATGATATAATAACATGTACACAATCAAACAGTGATGATCTCAAACAGCCTCTCTTAAAAACTTTAACACTTAACACCATTTTAAGTGAAGATAAAATTCAATGAAGATATCTATCTACCATTGGGAAATATGCTTTAATGTAAAGAAATTCCAAATTTTCAACAGCTTGAAAAACAGGGAAGAAAAATGGACAAAATTATCTGTTCAAATAAAGATAAGAGCAGCTACTATGAAAACATTGAGGGATAGATGCAAAGTCTATCAAATCTGATTTCAAATCCAAGCCTACAATTTATGATTCTAAATATGTAACCTCACTCAGCCTCAGTTTCCTCATCTGTATAGAGGGAATAATAATTTCTTCCTCATAAGGTAACATGGATACTCCACTCAGTTACACTGCTCCATCATGTTGGGCTTCATCCATTGTCCAGATTGTCTTCTTTTTTTGCCCATTGAGACAATAATAAACTGATAAGCTTGACAGATGTGACTAAATTCACTGAAGCCACACTCTGTGTTGACTAGAAGACTCCTGGGGTCCTTAACAAAGAGGCATTATAACATTATCATAACTTTTAGGAGTATCTTTAAAACCATTCAGCATGTTACTGGTTTCAAATTAGAATGTGCATTGCTTTAAAAAGAGATATTCATCAGATGAGATAATAGAAACACAATATAAAAGCCCAATTCCACAAGAAAACAAATAAAATACTGAGATAAAATTAAAACTTATTCTATTTCACTTGTGTCAGTCAATTAAAAATTTAGGTTCAATCATCATAAAAGATAAAATATATATCCTAGAAAAAAAATTCCCATTTTACTTAAAGCTGAGTAAGTATGAATAATATAGACTTAAATATAACAAAGCTAAATTTACAAGAAATTATAGGCACAATTACTTATAAGCGGCCCCTATTTTGCTTAAGCAACACTAAAAAAAAGTACTGTAATTTACTAGGTACATCATGCTTAAAAGAGTAGTTTTAGTCAATGGTGCTTGTAATGCTAAAGTTTCTACTTAAATCAATGCAAGGAGAACAAAATCATATTTTTATAGAGCCCTGAAACTATTTTCCTCATACAGTTATAATGTTCCTTTAAGGAAAGAATAGAATTGACTTGACATACAAAAGAATTAACTACATCTGTACGTGATTTTATATTTGCTAATGCTGACTGACACCAAGTTGATGAGCAGAAATCCTCTCATATTAAATACCAATTTACATAACTAGCTAAAGTAAGAGTTTACTACAGAACTTAAAGCAAGAAATATTTAAGTTGGAAAGCAAACATATAGCAAGATTATAATAACCATACTAGTTAACTGATATTGTCAAGGCTCTTAATATGAAAAGTACCTCAATATCTATGTTAGATTAGTTTATTAAATTTTTTATTTTTTTTTTAGTCACACAAATATTCTTTATTGATTTTATTGTCCCTGTAACCACACTAAGAGATCATGGTTTTCAACTATAATTATAATAATAACTGTTACCTAATTCTGAATCTAAATCATCTATCTATTTTTTGTGCCCTTTTTACTGCAGAATAAGCCTGTAAATTCCAGACATGCATGAGAAACTTAGCTAGTATTCCTATTTAGACATTTGTACTTGTACATATCCAGCAGCAAGCTTCTATAGGCAAGTCCTTTACTCACCATGTGTATTGAGCCTATATTCAAAGGAATATATATATTGCTTTTTTTTTTTTTTTACAGGGACTGAGAGAGAGAGCCAGAGAGAGGGATAAATAGAGACAGATAGACAGGAACAGAGAGAGATGAGAAGCATCAATCATCAGTTTTTCGTTGCAACACCTTAGTTGTTCATTGATTGCTTTCTCAAATGTGCCTTGACCACGGGCCTTCAGCAGACCGAGTAACCCCTTGCTTGAGCCAGCGACCTTGGGTCCAAACTGGTGAGCTTTTTGCTCAAGCCAGATGAGCCTGCGCTCAAGCTAGCGACCTTGGAGTCTCAAACCTGGGTCCTCCGCATCCCGGTCCAATCTCTATCCTCTGCGCCACCGCCTGGTCAGGCTATATTGCTTCTTATATGGTGCAGTGGTCTTTCAACATTCACTAGAGCTTGTCTCTTATTCCAAGGTATTTAGATTTGTAGGAGAAAAAAGAAAAGAAAGGAAGGGAGGAATGAGAGAGAGAGAGAGAAAGAGAGAGATAAGACAAGAAGGAAAATATCTAGTACCCTTGCCAAGAAATGGAGAAAGATGAGTACTGGAATCACTATGACCTGGATTCTCATGGTCTGTCCCCTATTTACTAAACAACCTCTTGTCGTGTGTCAGATATTTTATCCCTTCATTCAAGTCTCTTTCTGTAGCTTTTAAGAAAAGGGTTTTAAGTAATAGTTATCTTGTGACTTTATGTGAAGTTGAGGAACAATATTTATAAACTACCTAATGTAGTAACTGACATGTGAAAACAAGATATCAAGAAATGGTTGTTGGTGTCCTGTCTGCACTTCCCTTAATCGTTCTCCTCTATCCATTCCCCTCTATCAACACCAGACCCAAATCAACTAAATCTGAACGTCTGAATGAGAGGACCCAGACATCAGTATTGCTAAAGTTATCCAGGTGGTTTTAATATCTACCTAAGGTTTCGAGAAATATCTGTGGAATTCAATCCTTAATCTTTAGGGCATATTTACTAGTTATTTGTCATGGCAAATTACATTCACCAGCATATTCTTTAACTGCACGACTTAGAGACTTGAATCACTTGTTAATGAGAAAACATCAGGGGTATCCCACTTGCTCTCCACAGTCTTGATTATGATAAAAATTTTAAAACCTACCAGCTTTATTTCTTAAAATCAACAGGAATGTCAATAAATTCTCTAACACAAAGGTAATCAAATGAAGACCTGGAAGACTGCTTGTGTCATTTTTGATTATAAGAAAAAAAAGTGTCAGTATTGTTAAATCAAGGCAAAAATTTAAAAATAAGTTCTGCTAATGCAGCACCATTCTGTGCAATAACTAAGCTGTTAGTTCTTTTTTTCCCCATTAGTTATGTTCATTTATTTTCTTCCATGACTTAATACTCTCAGTGTAGTCATCACTTTTCTGAAGGTAAGTGTTAGCAGTTAACAAAGAGGGATTGGTAGCAGTTACATAGGGCCGTGCTACCCAAAGGGTGTTCTCACAAGGCAGCATCAGCATCACCTGAGAACTTGTTAAAACTAAATGATGAGGCTCCTACCCCCGAAGACTAAATCAAAATCTTTGAGAGCATCCATTTTAACAAGCTATTCCAGAGATACTTAGTGTATATTCATGCTTGAGAATCACAGGCTTAGAGGATTTCTAAAGCATATAAAATTTGGTTTGTAATCCATGATGTTATATATTAATATAGTCCTTATTCCTTTGTGCACCCATTTTTTCCCTTTTTCCACAAAAATGCTTACAAAATAATTTTTATGCAGAGTAAATTTCTTAAATCAGCTACAAAATAACCATGAGAACCTGATGAGGTTCTGATCTGAAAAGATCAATGTTTACCTTTTTGTAAGAAATTAAACACTTGCAGTCCATTTTTAAGTGAGTGGATCGCATACAGAATATAGAGTTTAACATAAAAGTTATATTCTGTTTCAGCAGATTCTGAAGGAATCAGATTCCCCTAGGAGCCGGGGCATATAAAGTCCAAAAGTTGCAAAGGCTGCAGAATGTTAACAGGATACACTCACTTTTAGCTCACTGAAATAAAATCTTGAATTTTGGTTGCTTTATAGTGAATGTCTATATATCTGTTTATAAAAGAATTCATATCAAATAGAGTTCTTAACAACTCTCACATCTTATAAGATAATCAGTTCAGAATGGAATAAATAAAAGTCAGCAAGAAAGTGAATTCACTGTCATTTTTAAAAACAAATAATGTATAATATTGTCTAGCAGCATGTGTTTCTGAGAATAAGGAGATGAGAGCA
Source organism: Saccopteryx bilineata (assembly GCF_036850765.1). Lineage (NCBI taxonomy): Eukaryota > Metazoa > Chordata > Mammalia > Chiroptera > Emballonuridae > Saccopteryx > Saccopteryx bilineata. Next base: position 144,589,764 of record NC_089491.1, on the reverse strand, counting down.
CACCAATAATAAAGGATTAGCAATTAGAGACGTTATTGTATCTTTGTACTTTCTAATAAAGGTGGATAATATAACTTTATTAACAATAAACATTTTAATCATGTCTGGAATGGAGAGATGAAGGAATGCTATCATTCAGTAATATGTGATCCTTTGTGTAAGATTTTACATTGCTACTCCCCAACCTGCTAAGCCCAGACATGCTCCATACTATGACTCTAGGAAGTCTGTTTCATTTTTTCATGAGTTGCTCAAATTGCATAATTTCCTGAGTTAACCAACGTTTAACATGAAAATTTGGGGGTCTATAAACTGGGTGAGTCTTATATAGTGCCTGTAGATTTTTTTTTTTACTTGCATTTCCCGCTTTTTCACGTTTGTTTTTGAGCTCATTGTTGCAGACAGTGATTTGTCATCAGACACAGATAAGGACAAACAAGTAGATGGGAGTTTTGACAGTGATGAGGAGTTGTATGAATTTTATGATTAATAAAACTTGAGTTCAATAACTTTACATAATACCTTTTGTTTTTTCAAAATTCAAGTCCCAAAATTAAGGTGTGTCTTACACATGGGAGCCTCTTATACATAGCAAAATACGGTAGTTCTTAAAATTCTGAAAATGTTCATGTGTTTATTGGTGGAGAATTTTTAAACATATATGTTTAAGTTATTCCTCATTCTTATAATTAAAGATCTATTATATGGATAATCCAAAAAAAAAAAAACCCCTGATAATTTTAAAGCTTTTATATTAACTTTATACTACATAGCTATAATTACATGTGGTCAAGCCTGAAATTTCTTTAGTTATTACCCCAATTCTAACAATAGAATGAGGCCATAATTAATCATTTCATCTCTTAACACTTAGGTAGTCAAGGAGAAAGATCTTTGGAATGATCACAAGAATCCCATTTACTACCCAGGGAGGACACTTGGTCTCATATTGTTTCTCTTAGCAGTGAGAAATAGAGCAGAATGTAATTTGAAAATACCAGGGACAGGAAGATTTTGATTCTGCCATTTAATAATAGATTTAAACAAAGTACTAAATGTGGAAAAACATATAACTTTACTATTTAATGGTTCTTAGTGTAACAGAGTCCAAGGGTTTTCAGTTGGGCATTTTACTTACTTTTTCATTTACTTTACTATGTACATAGAGAGAGTCTAAGTATTCTTCTTAAATAGACTTTCTTCTTCTATGCTTTCTTGATTTTTTTAACATAACTGGACTTTAAAAATGTAATATTTAAAGCATGGCTTCCCATTATTTCTATTATCAACTGCTTTATCTGAGAGAAACTACATTTAACAATTTGCATGTGTTATGCCATTTCACAAATACAAAAATTTGCTTATAAAATATGTCAAATAGTCAAAAGATTATTAGCATAAAAATAGAAATCACTGAATATTTATAGTCTACCTATTTTTCCTCTTGTGGTTATTAGATGGATTGTGGAGCAGAAGCACTGTGTTCAAGAAATGGAGTTTAGTGTCCTTGTGAAACCCCCAAGTGGTCCAACACATCTTTGAGATCATGGACCAGGTAAAGTTGAAGTTAATGATTTAGAAAGTATCAGCATATAGATAATAATCAAAATCATCACTAGGAAAAGATCTCACTGTAAGTATATTAAAATTGAGGTTATGGGTTTAGGGCAGAAGCCTCAGGAATCTTGATGCTTAAAAGAAAAAAAAAGGAAGAAAAGACTACGGAGATTACAAAAGTTTCTGAGACTTAAAAGAAAAACCAGAAATGATTTCATGAAAGCCCAGGGAATTGAGTTGTATCAATCAGATATTGCCCCAGTAATATTGCAAAACATCTCAAAACTATCGCAAGGTTTTTTGTTTAGTTTTGTGTTTTGCACATGGGTCCACAGTTTGACTGCGTCACTTGTACCTGTACTTCAGGCTTCAGGGTGGACTGAGCTAAACTCTAAGTTTTATATTGAGTTCATATATCTGCTCACATATCTGTACATTTAACTTGGATCAGCAGGTTCCTGATAGAATCAATTGGAGTTCGAAAGACCAGTGTAACAGGCTTTAATTATGAGACAGCCCAGTAGGTTTCCTTTCATTAAAGCCTGTTACAATGGTCTTTCAGACTCCAATTGATTCTATCATTTGGTGCCAAAACCCGGGAGGAGTTAGAAGTCCACAAGGGACTGCTCCCCTCCTAGAAAGAACCAGGATCTCCCACTTTCCACCCACTTCAGCATACGGTGCAGTAAGTCCCCTACCTTCAGCCTCCCCTCAGTTCTTTCCACCATGACTCCCTGTCTGAAACTGCAGCTGTGTCAGGGACTTCTTTTCTGTTTCAAGTGCGTGTGTGCCCATGGAGATGTCCTGAGCACATCCACTTTACCTATCCGTCTGGTGGACAGAGCTTGAGTACTGGGATGCCAATTCTCATCTCTGACCACTCCAAGGACTGAGGGTGGCTGTGGGGGCACAGGAATCTAAACCTAATCTAAAAACACTCTTGGAGTACCTTATCCGAAATCTCTCCCTCCCTAAAGAAGAAGAAACCGTTCTTCTTCTCCGATGTGGCCAGGCCACAGAACCCACTGGATAACCAGACCAGGTGGCCTCCTGAAGGGACTTTCGGTTTTAACACCCTCATCAATTTAACTATCACCAAAAGAACTGGGAACTAGTTGGAAATCCCTTACATTCAGAGTTTCTAGTATTAGTGCTCCTGTCTTAATCTCTGTGCCACCTGTTCTACCACACAGGCCCTTTTTGGCCAGAGAAACCTTACCTAAACCCTCCATTCCTGATCTTTCCTTCTCTGTGGACCCCAACTCTCCTCTCCCCCTCCTGCCTGACCCCCGGGGGCGCCCCTCTCTCGGGACCCCTTTCTGGTCCCTGTGCGGACCTCTTCCACTCTGGCCTCTTTCCTCCAGGAGCCCCCTCCCCTCCCTTTACAGAATCCTGTTTCTCATTCACCTGCAAATACCATTCCCTCTTTCTCCCCACCTGCTGGCCACAGGCCCCACCCTTCTCCACTGTGTTCTTAAGCCCCTCTCTGTCAGGCCACCCTCTGCCAGCCATTGGCCCTGTCCTGCCTCTGACTCTGGCATTTCCGGCTGGATCTGGATGCCGGGCTCCCCAGGAGCCCCCTCCTCTTATTCTCACCCTCAAACCCCTATCTGAGACTTGTGAACATGGCATTTAAAGTTTTTTAATGGTCACAGCTAGTAGGAACAGGCCAAGGCTACTCACCAAGCCCGCATGCAGCAGAAGGTAACTCCCCAAACCCAGGCTCTTGTGGCAGCCCTGAGGGTGGCAGAGCAACAGAGGCAAGGCACAGGAGGTGCCCAACTCAGGTCCAGGCTGCAAAGAGGATCCCCACTAGGAGCTTGCTTTAAGTGTGGCAAGGAGGGTCACTGGTCCCGGCAGTGCCCACTAAGCCCTGCCCTGACTGCAAGCAGCCCAGTCACTGGTAGAGTGATTGCCCCCTTTGGGCAACAGGCTCATCCTCAGCGCCTCTACATGGAGGACAAGCCACCCAAATGGGAGGCCAGGCCAGCCCACCGCTCGAACTCCTCGGCCTCATGGACGACTGACACGGCTTGGACTTGGAGACCTCCCATCATCCTCACCAAACCCAGGGTAATGCTGCAAATAGCAGGTAAGTCCATCTCATTTCTTGAGGACATGGGAACTGCCTTCTCTGTTTTGCCATCACACTCTGGACCTCTAGTTCCCTCACGAGTCTCGGTTATGGGAGTGGATGGGATCCCTTCTTTTCCCCTTCATATGCCACTCCTGACATGCAGTTTTGCCTCAAGCTTGCCCCCATGCAGGACCGCTGGCAGTCAGAACCACTGGGCCCTACCCATCTCCTGCCCACCAAAAGACTGGACCCTGCAAATACTCCTATTGCTTCTCTTTTTTTAAAAATCCTTACAGGACCAAAGCCACGAACTTTCTCAAGTCACAGTCAAAAAATGTTCCTTCCAACTCCCCTCAAAGCCACCACCCTCTGATCTCCCCTCCCCACGATGCCCCTAACCAGCAGGAAGTAGCCAGATGAATAGTGGCACCCCTATCTAACACAAAAGGTCAGAATGTAAGGTGGTGGGCATTGGGGGAAGGTCATGTGAGGGACTAGACCCGGGAACTTTGGCTGGAACCGCCCACACTCAGGCACACCAAAAGAAACTTCCCAGGAGCCCTTTGGAAAAGAGCGACTGTCTGCCAGCCAGTGAGATTTCACAACATCATATTAACTCGACCACCCTAGATGAGACCCTTTACATATCCCCCACGCAGATCAACCCATGTGACTTCCCTGGCCTCTGTCCCCCGGGACCAGAGAACCTCGTCAAGCAGAATGCACTGTACTACATAAAGCTTTTGCTGTTTCACACTTCGTGGCTATGCCCTTCCTTCTTCCTCGGTGGGAAAAAATAACTTACCGTTCCCAGCACATGCTTCTCATGCCAGGTGACAGGTGTAAGAACCAAGCCAAACTGCAGATGCACTACTTCTGTTTAGTTTACATCCACTATTATTACATTGGGCAAAGCAAGGCATATGACCAAGTCCAGCATCAATTGGTATGGCAGTTTGCTCTACCAATAGCAGGAATGGGAGAGAAATGAATATTTGCTTAACAAGAAATCCAAACTATAAAAGACCTTTCCAAGAAGGAAAATTTACAGAGTAATTTCTGCCAAGAGGTCAGGTAAGGTAATATTTGAAAGTTACCCATAAGATTTATGAACGCAAGGGTATTTTAGAGACCTGGTAAAGTGCAGTTTTATTAAAACATATGGTATATAAACCAGGTTCCAGAGGTTAGAGAGTAAATTGAAAGCAAATAATGGTAAATTAAATATGGATGAGTATTCAAAGCAATTTGGCTGTGAAAGAGAAAAGGGAGATATGATTGCAGTAGCTTGTGAGGGGCAAGACATGAGATGAAGGTCTCTTTCTGTTTAAGTTTGCCTGCATTGTTGTTAAAAGATAATGAGGCATCCTTAAATGCTGACATCAGGAAGCCAGCTGATAGATCAAGGTTAAAGATCCGAGGAGGTGATCATTGATCAAGTGAAAACACTAAAAAGGGAGGATACAATCCTGAACTCGAAAAGAGGAAGCAGACCTAGAAATCGCCTTTCCTCTTCCATTGTGATGAATAAGATGAAGGATGGAAGGTTGTTGATTCAGCTTAGATTGTAATTTTGAAACTACAAACTAGTAATTCTGAAAAAGGTAAAGAGAGAGATATAATTCTAAAAGTAGCCAGAAAAGTTAGTATGAAGCATAATTGAAAAGTTTGAAGGTGGGGAAAATTAGGTTATTGAGAAGGAAAGATTTTCAGAATTTCTGGGGAAGAAGCATATTGAGTATGAGAACAAATTTTCTTTCATGTTGTGAAAAACTGAGCCCCAGAATAAAAGTATGGGAAATGGGATGAAGAATAAGAAGACATCCCTCTCTTTGACAGGTTTAAATGTTAGAGGTAGAGATAAAGACATGTTGAGACGAAGCCAAACTTAATTAAGGCATTCTAGTTAGTAACAGAAATATTAATGGTATCTACCAAAATCAAGTTTCCGGAGATTTGTGGAGAAAGACTGCATTGAAAATTTAAAAACATAAATAACTAGGTCATGTGCAAATTACATTAAAATATGGATAATGATAAATAAAATAATTGCTGAGCCCAGCTAGATTCTCTAAAAGAAAGTCCTTTGTTTTGTAGTATTCTTTTTTCAAAACAGCAGGCTGTATGAATAAACATCCTTTGTGGTAACGTTTGTAACATTGTCTCTCAGTTGATTCTAAAGAAATATTTTGGCCTGACCTGTGGTGGCACAGTGGATAAAGAGTCGACCTGGAAATGCTGAGGTTGCCGGTTTGAAACCCTGGGTTTGCCTGGTCAAGGCACATATGGGAGTTGACGCTTCCAGCTCCTCCCCCCCTTCTCTCTTTCTGTCTCTCCCTCTCCTCTATAAAATGAATAAATAAATAAAAAAAAATTAAAAAAAAAGAAATATTTTAATTGACTAGCGGTCATTACACTCATATCTACAATTTTATGTCAGACAATACTCAGTGGAACATTTTCAGCATATTGTCAGAAAACAATAATTAATGTGAAAATGTTAATAATCTTCATGCTATAATTTTTATTTCCACAAATAAAAGCATCGTAACAAGTAATATACCAAATTCCTCTCAAATATAAAACCAAATACATAGAAGAAAAAATGTAACTTCAGATTAGACTCAAAATTCTAGCAGATAATATAATTGAGATTGGAGAAAAGTACCCAGGAATAAAGTTACTGGGGGAGATTATATTAGAAAACAATGCTTCCATTTTGTTAATATTTACATAAAAATTAGACCAAGTGATTCTTGCTCTGACTTTGTAAATAAATTATTCACTTTACAAACAATCATGAGAATTTGGCTGAACATCTGATTAAGCTAAATCATCTAATTTTATTATTCTTAACATTTCAGAAACCATCCATTCAAAGCTCACCCAGCAAACTGTAGATTCAAAAATATTTTTCCCTCTTTATATTTCCCTCCTCCTCCACTATAAAATACTTTTCTGGGGAAAAAATTAGTCACCCATGATTAGTCCTCAAAAAAGGTTTATGGCCAAGTCTAGGGCCAGGAGTCGCAACCATTGTGGCCAGGCAAATGCAGGTTCTCATTGAATTCAGATAGATGGTAACAAAACAGTGGAGCCAAAGAATGATGGACCGTTCCATTATTAAAGTCTCACACTGGCCAATGAGCAAACACACAAGGCTCCCAAAGCCATTGACACATTCTCTGGTACCACAACCAGGAGAATCTTCTTCATTTTCTTTTAGAATCAAAGGCCCCACCAGTCTCAGCAGAGCTCGCAAAAGCCCCTCAGCTCTGGTTCCCCATCTGCACACCTCTCTGTCTGAACAAACTGGCTTCTTCTTCAGCACTCTTTATTCTCTCTTCTCTCCCTGCAAAACATGGCTTCTCTCTCTCCTTCTCTTTTCTTTTCAAACCTTTCTGGTGCAAAAACCTTTCCTCCAGCAAACATTAGCAAAACAATGGCCCTTCCCAAGCAAGAAGGTAATTTGCAATTTCACAGACCACATATACCTGGTGCTGCCCAGCCCCCAATGCAAACTATAAGTGAGCAAACATAAAAATCATATTTTACAAACTTATTTGACCAACACGAAGCACAATGGAAGAACCAAAGACTAGATCATTTTATGGACTGAAATAGGTTATTATTTAACAGGAAAAAAAGAAATGTCCTTATTGGCTAGTAATATCTATAAAAAGTTTCTTGACAACAAACCAAAAAGACAATAGGAATAAAAGGGGAGAAAAGCAGTGAACAGAGTGGTGAAAAGTAGTAATGGCTCTGTAGTAATGGTGATCCTTAGGTATTTAAAAGCAATCCTTTAGGCTTAGTCAGAGTAGGTGTGTGTGTGTGTGTGTGTGTGTGTCTGTGTGTGTGTGTCTGGTGTGTTGTGTGTGTATTTAATATGCATATATTATTGGAAAACATGCATTAGCTTCACTAGGTTAACTGATTTTTTTCTTTTTCAAATGCAATTAGAGGAGCAAAAAGATTCTGTTAGAAATGCTAATTTCTGTATCATATTCAAGATCTACTGAACCAGAATCTGTAATTATGGAGGTCAGAATTCCTCTTTTTTAAGAAAGTCTCAGGTAATTCCTATGAAATATAAAGTCAGAGAACCATAACCCTATATTACACCAGTTATAGAACAATAGTATGATTATAATTGCACCCAGCTACATAGAGAAAGTAGTGTGTGCATCTGCTAAAAAGTTGGTGGTTTCCTTCTGGCATCCTCAGAATATGAAATATGAAAAAAGAAAATTTCCAATATGTTATGTTTACTAAAAAAAATTATATGGAGTGTTGACTGTGAGGGAATTGAACCCAAGATATCATACGCCAGGCCAATGCTCGATCCACTGAGCCACCAGCAAGAGCCAAACTTTCTTCTTAAATCCTCAAAGATTCTTACAAAAACAGATGTTAATTTTACCCAGAATTATCTAAAGTCCATTACTAAAGAAATATTGAATAAAACTATGATCTAGTATAAATGAAAGCATTCTCCATTACAATTCATCATCTACAGACCCCGCCCATCCCAAACATTTAATAGTTCAGAGTGGATAAGGAGATAAACATCAATACGCTGAGCCACAGTCCAGGGCAATAAAGAAGCAGACATAACGAATCAAGATTCAAATGGTAATATCAAGTCAAAATATATTACAAGCAATTGTGAAGGAAAAAATTCTCTGGATGAAACAAAATTCTCTTGGGGAAAGGAAGACTTAAATTTGAATTCTCTAATAAATAAAAAGTCCAATGTGTTCATGCATGTGAGAAATAACCAGTATTGTCTGCGTACCTCAGTGGGGCACTTTCCTGAACAACAATGGCATTAGAGACAGACAGTGAAGAAACAAAGAAGAAATGATGCCACTCACTATACATCAGGCATTTCTTGTGACTCCTTAATATATCATATAATTTCAGCAGAGTATCAAAAATACAGAAATTCTTTTCCAAGTGTAAGTTTCTTACATACCAAGAAGTAATTTTTTAAGTATATTTTACTTTGACTAATAAAATCATTTTGGTTAATAGTACTGGTAATTTTTCCTCTTTAGACATAGGAAGCTTCAAGGAAGAATATTTTGTAAAGATTCTGTTTCAAATGCCCTTTAAATATTCCAGTACTGGGGACATCTTATTTTGAGTGATTTAGTCACATTGTAAATGACTTTATATATACTCCTATAACAAAATGATCAAATGCAAATAGGAAACCATATGTGTTTATAAAAATAAGCATGGTGGTGTTCTCAGCCATGGTTAGAGATAAAATCCAAAATCGAAAGCATCTGTAAGTCTCCATGGCTTTTAAAAATATACTGCTCACAAAAATTAGGGGATATTTCAAAATAAATATGAAGCAATAAAATATCCCCTAATTTTTGTGAACAGTATATAAAAGGTCCTAGCTGGTTAGTTGCATCAGTTAGAACATTGTCCCAAAACACCAAGGTTGTAAGATCGATCCCCAGTCAGGGCACATAAGGAAAGAGAGCAAAGAAGGCACAACGAAGTAGAACAACAAATGAAAGTTTCTCTCTCTCTCCCCTGCCCCTACTTTCTCTTTCTGTTTTTCCAAAAAGATATAAATGGTGATGGGAGAAAATGACTTGGGGTGGTAAACACTATATAATATACAGAAGATGTATTACAGAATTGTACACCTAAAACTTATATAATTCTATAATATTAACAATGCTACCCCATTAAATTCAATAAATGTCTTAGCAAAAATCTGACTCTCAAAGAAGCTATAAAAAGATAAAGATAAAATATGACTCAGTATATTTATTTAATTTTCTTTCCTTACTTACTCAAAGAGAGTTTTCCTAACATACTAATAGCAAAATAAAGTCAAATATAAATTATATTAGAGCTTACTAAAAGATGATTTGGAGAGTAGAAGCCTGCCAATTTTGTAGTAAGATTTCTTATCAAGATTATCTAGATATTCTGCTTCAAATCTAGAGTTAATTTCCTTAACACTTTTAAAATTACAGAGAGCTTTCATATCTAATATATTTTATTTTATTAAATCTTCAAAAAACATTTTTTTAAAAATGTGATTAAATCACTGCCTTACTTGGAACAGTTGCTCCCTGGGTAAAACACAAAATCTTTAACACCTTAAAGAACTTCCCTGATTTGTTCTTTGCTGCTCTTTAGCTGCATATCTCCTTACTTTATAATGTATACTCTATCGTATATTAGGTCTCTTTCAATTATTTGAATCAGTCATACTCTTCTAAACATCCCTGACATAGAATATTCATCTAACATGTTGACTCTTTTTGCATTAGAGCATTCATTACATAGTTTTGAGTTATTTTTTTAAATAAGCCATTTATATTTAGTTTCTCCACTTACATTAGAAGCCTCCTGAATGCTGGAAAGAGTCTGGCTTATTCATTATTACCATCTTGCCAGGCCACAATACAATGCCAACAACACAACAGATCTGTGTTTCTGTGCATGCTATCTCTCTGTCTGTCTGTCTCTCTGTCTCCCTTTCTCTCCATGTACAAATACTATATACAATAAATAAAGGAAGAAGTGTTTATATTAATTCTTTTAATTTCTAGCCAAAGAACCTACCTTGCAAAATATTTATGGGAGATAGGTTCTTGTTCAAATCTGGAAACTAAAGACCAAGTAGCTTTAAGGGAATCATAAGTAGGCAAGTAGGAGAGAAGAGGCCTCTGCCTAATCTCTTTTTGGTGTAATCACACAAATGAAATCTAGAAAACAATCAGATGGCAGACAATACAGCAAATTTACTATTTTCCCCAGTTTAGAAAATGAAGTCAATGAGAATAATAGGAGCTGAATAAATTTTCCCCAAGAAAACGTATCTATTGAATATTAAGTTTAAGAATAGATACTTAAATGTTAATATCTATCAAACAGCTAGTATTATAATGTTTTCTTCACAAGTATATTATAATGTTTCCTTCACAAGTATATATTAAACATAATCATATATTATATTGAAAGTCTATGACACTAACATAAACAGTAAAAGCAAGGAGGTTTTTATCACTTGAATTTTATAAAAAACAACTTAGGATTCATTTTAACTAAAATATTTCACAATCTCATTAAAAATTAAAAGATTATATATATAAAATAACAAAATATATAGAGAAACACAAATGCTATGTTTTATGATGTCATCAGTACACAATTATGTTTTATTTATCTTATTTCTTTAGTAATAGTTTTGTTTGGAAAGACAAAATCTTCTAAATGTTTTTGAAAGATTGATACTTCTCAGTATTAAGAAGGATATGCAAAAGCAAATATTCTGGTTCATATTACTAGGATTATAAATTACTACAATCTCTTTAAAGGACAATTTGGAAATATGATAATCTGTAAAAGATGTAACTCTTTGTCTAAAAATGCATCTTAAAGAAATATTCCCAAAAATGTACAAAAGATAATGTTCTTGTGGCATTCCTTTTTAAAAGACATGGAAATAACCCAAGGACGCAAAGATGGGACATAAATCATGTTCTCGGCAAACGGATAGTATGCAAATGCTATAAGAATGTGTTAGCACTATAATGTGTGGAAAAAATAGTTGCCAAAGATAAAAACAGAAGTGATGCTTAAAACTATTTCTATGCAAAAATATCTTAAATCTATATACATACCATGTCAAACACATTCAACTCTATAAGTGGATTTATATGAATGAAAAAGGTCATCCTTGAGATCTTATAGCTACTAAGAAGATAATATAAGACTATTTTAAAAAACAATTGTCCAATATATCTAAAAATTTAGATGGGAAATTCCTAGAAAAATGAAACTTACCAAAAATAAATAAAATAATAATTAGGAAATATGAATAAACATAACTCATAAAGTAATTAAAATTTTAATATAAAGTTTTGTCACACACAAAAAAACTTCTACAGTCAAATGGTTTCCCAAGTAGGTTATAAAAAATATTAATAAAAAGAAGTAATATGGATTATATACAACACTTACTAGAACAGAAAGAGGGAATTAATATTCCAACTTGTATCATGAGTCTATCCAACATAAATCTGACCAAAAATATTGAAAAACAGAGCTAAAATAATTCTATATAAAACTTTATCAAACCTAATCCAGTAATGTTTGTAATAGGTAATATGTACATCCTGAACATGTTAAATTAATCCAGGAATTCTGGTTTAACATTTGAAAATCAATCAGTATAATTCATTGCATTAACTTAATAGAAAAATAAAATGGTCATCTTAATAATTTAAAAATTATTCAAAAATTTAGAAATTTTAAACAGATATAGGAGGAAACTTTCTTAATCTGATAAAGATTACCTACAAAAGAAACATAATGCTTAATAGCGACATTTTATGATAATTAGGAATGAGACAAAGGTCAATTATCTCAAGTTCTATGCAACACTGCCCTAAAGATTCAAGATAGGGCAATAAGGTAATATTTCTAAAAATTATAAGAAATGTATAAGAAGAAATGAACTCATTGTTCTAAATAACTGAGTTCCTACAAAATTAAAAAGAATCAATAAATAATTAACATTGATAAATTAGTTTTTCAAGTTCATGAAAGATCAACATACAAAAACTAGAGTTTGAAATTATAGTACTTGCATTAGCATAATAAAATCAAAGACCTAGGAATAAATCTATCAAAAGTCTGGCAAGATTTTCAAAATGAAAATTTTAATGTAGAAAAATGTAAAAGACCTAAAGAAAGTGACATATAGACCACCATAAATCAAAAACTTATTTTTTACCATGTTAATTATCCTGAAATTGACTTGTAGATTCAATGTCATCTTAATCAAATTTCAACAATATTTTAATAAAAATGAACAACTTGACTATAAAATTTATACCAAAGAGCAAAGATCCAGTTCATACAGTTATTCCAATAAAGACAAAGAATAGTCAAGTTAGAAGATCTACTCTAGTAAATATTAAGACCTATTTTAAATCTTTAGAAGTTAAGATGGGGTGTATGGTTTTAATAATAGATAAATAAATCAGTGATACAGAACAAAGTCTGAAAAGAGACCTACTCATTCATGGTAACTTGATTTTTGACAAAGGTAGCATTACCAAACCATAGAAAAAAGATAGTCTTTCCAATAAACTGGCTCAAGATCAATTTTATATTTATATAAATAATAAAATATGACTCAGGTAAAATGTAAAACAATATAATGCTTAGAATACAATACAGAAAAATATCTCCATGACTTATAATAAATAAATGACTTGTCTTATTAAGTAAGATAAAAAAAATACTGTGGACTACTTAAAATTGATAACATTTGTTGATAAAAGATCACATTAAGGCATTGTTAAGACAAATCAAAGAGTGGGATAAAACAATTGCAAATATTCTCTAAGGGCTCAAATTCAGAATATATAAGGAACTTCTTATGAAATAATAAGACAAATAACTCAATGGTAAAATGGACATAATTTTTGAACAGGCACTTCAAAACAGCTATTCAAATGGCTAAAACTCATATAAAAGGGTGTTATTAATGAAGGAAATCCTTATTAAATCAATCCTGCAGGTATTTCAAAAGATTTTCAATAAAAATATTATATATTGCTTTAATGAATGAAAATAATATGCAATAGAAATTTTTATCTAATATGAAATTCTGTTATATTAATGTGAGTGTCCAACTGGAATATATAAATATTTTTTTATAATATTCTCAGCAATCTTGCCTAATATATCTAGCATATCTGTACTTTCAGTAACCATGACAATGAAATAGTCTCAGATTAGATGTCTTAGGATAGAATTACTGTTTATGGTTTGTGATGTTAGGAAGCAAAATTAGGGCAAAAAGGCACAAAAAGTTCTGATGTTTAATTCAAAGTTAAAATAATGTCATTTTCAAATAGCGCATTGTAATTTTTTAATTCATGTTTGAGAAACTGCCCCATATAAATCACTGTAATGAAAGACCATTTTGCTTAGGAAATATCCATAAATAAAACATGCATTAGTTTAGAATGATTTAATCTCTTGTGTTGAAACTAAGTATATTTCAGAGTCTAGGGATAAATACTGATCACCTAAAACAGAAAATTTAAACTGCAACTCACAAAATACTAAAACCAGACATTATGGAGAGGCAGAATGACACAGTGACTAATTTAGGCTTAAGAGTAGACAGTCTGAACGTGAATTCCAGTTTCTCTAATCATTAGCTTTTTAATTTCCCTAATTGTTCTCATTTGTGAATTGGAAAAAATAAATAAAATCCACTTAACTACATCCGATGAAGTTACGGGATAACACATGCGACACAGGTATAGACAAGAAATCATTTGCACAAGTCAAATAAGAAAAATCAGTCTTCTATCTTAGTATTTTTAATTTTCAAACTAGGCTAGATTAGTGCAATAGGTAAGTACCCAACTAATTTTTCATAAATTTCTTTTTCAGCAGTAGCACTATTTCTGAAAATCATACTTGACTCATTGGATCCTCTAAGATTGTACAGAATATATGCTCAACCAAAGTGAAAAGCTGAATATTATCTACTCAATTAAGAATATTTAGGAAAAGTATTTTAGTAATTCTAATTTAAACTGAGAAAAAGAACATTGCACTTGTCACCAAAAAACAAAAAAGAAATGCACTCTGTGTTTTAAAAAAATATGTTATTTAATATGGGTGTAAGTGCATGTAGTTTAAATGGTCAATTAAATAAATACAAGATTTTAAAATATGTTTAAACCAAAAATTGTATCAGTGGGTTTTATCTCGGATTATTAAAAATAAAAGGGAAACTATAAATTGGTATTGGTACAGTGTATTTTTATTGGATTGCTCAGGACTCTCACTGAATTGTTAATATCAAGATCAATATTCTTTACCTGAAAAGAATGGTGGCAGATGGCTGGCATTTCTCAGTGAGGTGTTTAGGCTAAGCATAATACATCAAACATGCAACTTTCTTTTCAAGCTATGACACTATTATATTATCTTAGGCAAATTACTTATTTCTTGGAGCTTGTTTCTTTACTGTTAAATGTAGATAATCACATCTTTTTATCTAATTTTCACAATTGTTTTGAAGGATCAAATGAGGTCATGCATGTAACTACGCTTTCTAAACAGCTGGACACCACACCATGGTAGACCTTTTTTTTTTTTAAATAAAGAGAAGGGGAATAAACTTTGCCAATATTTAGCTTCAACAAGCTAAATTTATGTATCCATATTAGCCATGTAACTATAAATTTCTTCTTCCTCCTAAAATGCAAAATTATTTAGAAGACTTTCAAACTGATTTAACATTTGGAAATTATGCAGTGTCCTAGGTATGGCTCTTCATTATAAAATCGGTTATCAAAGGGCTCTTTTTAAATCCATTTTGTTGTATAAGTCAACAAAACCAGGAAGTTAATTCTGGAAAAATGATGAAGATTGACATAGCTTCTAGCTTTTATTTATTATTCCAAGGTATAAATATAAATCCTTAATTTGTTGAAATCATTAAATTAGTTTAATCTTAATCTTCTTTAATTCATTTATTTATATTTGTTGAGCATCAACTATTTTCAGGTCCTTCATTTGACACAAAGAAATATAAGGCATGGGCCTGACCTGTGGTGGCGCAGTGGATAAAGCGTCGACCTGGAAATGCTGAGGTCGCCAGTTCGAAACCCTGGGCTTGCCTGGTCAAGGCACATATGGGAGTTGATGCTTCCAGCTCCTCCTCCCTGCCTCTCTCTCCTCTCTCTCTGTCTCTCTCTCTCCCTTTCTCTCTCCTCTCTAAAATGAATAAATAAAATAAAAATAAATAAAGAGTATAAAAAAAAAGAAATATAAGGCATGGCCACTATCCTCAAGGGTTTACTGAGTGGGGGTTATAGACAAGTAAACAATCAATTACACTATAGCAGTGGTTCTCAAAGTGTGCACCAGGACGCACTGGTGCGCCCTAGAAGATTTCCAGGTGCGCCTTATGGTATTCCAGAGAAATATGTGCCTGTTGGGGACCAAAAAACCAACAGGGTTTTTGGAGTTTAGATTTTGGGGGGACAGAGGTGTGGGGAATTGGCTGTAAGCTGACAGTCTGCCCAACCCCCCACCTCACTTGCCTGATTAGGTTGCAAAAGGCTCTTAACTGTGGTGCTGGATTGTTTACACTACCCCCATGTTCCCCAGAAAGACTGGAGGCAAGTTTCTTCTATCTTTTGTTTGGTGTAAAGTTAAGATGATATGTATGATGGGGGTTTTCTGCACTCAACACAAGAGTAAAAAGAGAGGAATTCTTCAATGTATTGATGAGGAAATGAGAGTTGGCCTTTCAAATATATGCCCAAACATTGAAGAAATCGCTAGGACACATCAGGCTCATGTTTCTCATAAACACAGGAATGAAAAAACTTAACACATTCATGCCAGGACCTGCCGAATTTACTAAATTTTACTAAGGTCTACCGGAAAGTTCTGTCCGTTTTTGGAATAAAACACAATACAAATTTTTCTTACCATCAATAAATTTATTAAATAATATAATTGCCATTATTATTAATAATTTCTTGCCAGCATAAGGGCAATTTGTATATCTCATTTTTGAAAAATGTTTTATCTTTTAATGAAAAAAATTGAACCAGTGCTTGTTTAATATCTTCTTCATTTTTTAATTTTTTGCCCTTCAAAAAATTTTGTAAGGACAAAAACAAGTGATAGTCAGAGGGTGCTAAGTCCGGGGAATATGATGGATGCGACAGACATGCTTCTGTCGCATTTCTTCCTTGTTGAAATTCATAAAAATTACAGTGGCGTAAATGAACTTTATCAGTAGCCATGGGTACACTATCGCTTCACACATAAGACTAACGTGAATCAACTTTGTTTTAGTTAATTTGCTATGTCAGTATGTATACATTAAGTGATAAAAATAGAGAGGCACACATGCGCCAAATAAACATGTGCTTACGTGTCGAAACTTGTGTTAGAAATGGACAGAACTTTCCAGTAGACCTTATATAAAAAGATAACGTTTTTGTCTTTTTTTATTTTTTAACCCCTCTTTTTTACAAATTCTAAAAAGCATAACTCAAAAAAAGGTAACATAAAAATGTTTCTTTAATGTCAGAATAAATTTAATTTTGTCATATTTATTTTGTTTAATTGCCATAAAAGCACGCTTGGACTTTATATTTTTTCTTTAATATTTGACTTAATTATTATAACATTTCTCAGAAATTTGTATATAGTACGCCTACAATTATTTTTAGGATTTTAAATGTGCCCCGACTTTAAAAAGTTTGAGAACCACTGCACTATAGTGTAGTAAATGCTATGGTTGAAGTATCCACAGGTTGTTACGCAAGCACTGAATAAAAGCTCAAAACATCCCAGGAGTTTAGGAAAGACTCCTAGAGAAGGATTAGCTGACATGAGCCTCAAATGGGTTAGCAGATCAATTAAAGGGCAGTCAAGGAGACTGGTTATTTCTAGCAGAGAATATACTATGGAGGGAGAAAAGAATTTAGAAAAAGGGAGAAAAGCAATGATGCATCAGGGGAAGTGTGAACAGTTCAGTAAGACTGGCATTGTGAAAGACTAGAGATGAAAGAGTTTCGGATAATGAGAAAATAAACTTAAAGAAATAAACAGGAACCATTTAATAAAGAATGTCAGGTGCAATTAAAGGACTCAAGGCATCTTATTATTAAATATATATATATATATATATATATATATATATATATATATATATATATATATATATATATAAAGAGGACCTTCAAAAGATTTTCAGCAGAGGAGGCACTTGATGAGCTTGGTTTTAGAAAGATAACTCTGGCTATGGTGTGAAGAATATACTAAAAAAGAAGACTGCGAGAGAGGGGGACTTAAATAGGGACTCTGAACTCTGAATATCATCTCCCACTCAGAAAACAAAGACTCATAAAGATTAAATAACTTGCCCCAAATCACACACATCATAACTGGCAAAGTTGAATTTCACTCAAAGCTCTGTACAACTCTAGTATGCTCTTACGAACCAAAACAACTGCCTATCGAAAAAAAAAAAAAAAAAAGCTATAATGCAACCAACCCTAAGCATTTGGAGAATAGTAGCAAAAACAGTGCAGGAAAAGCAATGGTATGGTCAGGTCTACATCAACAAAATCAACTACAGTGGTGAGCAATTATCTAGTGAATTAAGGACCATCTGGATAATCCTGGCAAAAGCAGATTTAGTGCCTGAGTCATTCAGATAATTGTGCAAACATTGTGCCTGCTCTGGCTGAGTAACCTGATCATTAATACTTCCATAGTATGTTTGCCCTGTGGCATTTTTGAAATGGGCAGTGGTAGCTCAGAAAGAATGAAGGTACTATTCATTTCGTGGGAGAGCCGCATAAATAATAATGGGATCTTAATAGACTGTAAGTGCGTTTTATATGTCCCCAGGAGCCATTTCATCACAAAGGGATATATATATATATATGTTATACATAAGCTAAATCTCACTTCAAAGAAGAAATGAAGTCAGCAATATCACCCTTACATGTATGTTTTTATATTCAATTTAATATCAGGTAGCAGAAAGTTTTCTGAGCCTTTAGCAATAACAGATACTACTGCAAATAGATTCATAGGTTAAACTACAATAAAGTTACAGATTTCTATATGTCTAGAACATAAAATACAAAAGGTGAAAAAAAAGGTGAGAAAAATTTTCACAGTATATATAATAGATTTTTTATTAAAGAAAACATGAATACTCCAATAAAGAAATAATCAAACGTAATCCACAAGTTAAGAAATACACAGAGCCAATAAACATGAACACATTTCTTGAACTCATTCAAAATTATAGAAGTACAACTTAAAAGAATAACTAAATACAATTTTTACTCAAAATAGTCAAATTTTTAAAGCACAATTCCAAGTGTTAATAAGAATATAGCCATATTGGGCCCTGGCTGGGTAGCTCCATTGGTTGGAGCATCCTCCTGATATACCAAGGTTGCCAGTTAGGGCATGTACAAGAATCAACAAATGTATAATTGGAACGAGTTGATGTTTATTTTTTTCTTCCTCTCTCTAAAATCAATTTTTTCAGTGAGAGGAAGGGAGGCAGAGATACTCTCACATGTGCCCTGACCAGGATCCACCCAGCAAGCCCACTAGGGGGTGTGGCTCTGCCCATCTGGGGCATTGCTCCATTGCTCAGCAACTGAGCTCTTCCTAGTGCCTGAGGTGGAGGCCTTCAGCTCTCAGGGCCAACTCACTTCAATCGAACCATGGCTACAGGAGAAGAAGAGAGAGTGGAGAGAGAGAGAGAGAGAGAAGTGAAAGGGAGAGGGGTGGAGAAGCAGATGGTCATGTCTCCTGTGTGCCCTAACTGGGGATTAGAATCCAGGGCTTCCACACTCTGGGCCAATACTATACCATTGAGCCAACCAGCCAGGGCTATTAAAATCAATTTTTAAAAAAGAAAGAATATTGCCATATTGGTTTATACTGAGTATCAATTTGTATATGAACCTTTTTCTGGGGCTATTTGGAATAAGCATTAGGTATCTGGATATATTTATGTGTTTGACAAGATAATATGTAAGAAGTTATTGTAAGTAAATGATCAGAAATGCAAAGATTAATATATACTTATATTTATTTTCATAAGGGTGAAAGACCAGATACAACCATAAGACTATATAAAAAAATATTTAGTAGCCATAAAAATATGCCTAGGAACATTAACTGAAAAAAATAAATTTTTATGTTATGATTATTTATTTTTTAGTGAGAGACAGAGAGAGGAAGAGACAGGCAGAGAGGTGAAAGCATAAATCTTTCATTGCAACAGTTTAGTTACTCATTGATTACTTTCTCATATATACCTTGACCAGAGGGCTACAGTAGAGCTAAGGACCCCTTGCTCAAGCCAGTGACCTTGGGCTTCAAGCCAGCAACAATGGGGTTATATCTATGATCCCACGCTCAAGTCAGCAACCCCATGCTCAAGCCAGATGAGCCCACACTCAAGCCTGTGACCTCGGGGTTTCGAACCTGGGTTTTCTGCATCCCAGGCCAATGCTTTATGCCCTGTGCCATGGCCTGGTTGGGGTATGATGTTAAACAGGAAAAAAGGTAGTGAATATTCACTCTAATTCCAATTCTGTAAATTTTTATAAATATTCATAAAAAGAAGTAAACAGGGAACATTTAATGAAGGATGTCAGGTACAATGAAAAGGACTCAAGGCATCTTATAATAAAAAAAACAAGAGGACCTTCAAAAGATTTTCATCATCAGAGTAGATCTCTCTGCATAGAATTTCCTTTTATTTCCAACTTTTCCTAAAAGATTTTCTCATAATTATAAAAATGTTATTTTAAAGTAATATTAAATTAACATACCTTTGTATACAATTTTACACAATAGGTCATTCATACAACCATAATGAAATGTCCCATCTACTTGCTATATTTTCAATGACACACAACTGCTTAATCCTATTCTCAGAATTTGAACCCAAATATTCTTGATCCAAAGATAGTACTTTTTAAGATACGAAGCAAAGCACAGCAAAAGTTTCAAAGCAGAGTAGAACTAATAATATAAATTAACAATATATTATATCAATAATAATATTCAGCATTAAGATGAAAAGATTAAAGCAGAGAGATATATACATTTGATAAATTGCCTACAGCACAAATTCAGGCATGTAATAACAGATGAAACTGGTATCACACACACAAAAAACCAGAGAAACATACAAACTGGAGTTGAGAATAAAAAATAAATAAATTAGTTACTGAATAGATAGTGGGCATTTTGATGTAGGAGAAAGAAAGTCTTAAAAAATTAATTACAAACCTTTGCTAAAAACCAGTTTAAGGGTGATGATTATTGATAGGGAAAAAGCAAAAGCTTATTTTCACTATGCACATTATCATTACTGCAAACAGTACTTCTACTGATAGCTATTATTTATGAGTAATTACTATAGACTAAGCCCTATCTTAAATATGACACATGTATTTTCTCACTTAATGTCCAAATAAACCACAAAAACTGAGGTAAATGTTATTATAATCCCCAACTGACTTACTGACATTCACTTATCTGCATAATGATACATAAATATTTACATATGTAGGTTTCCATCCAAAGCCTATGCTCTTAGCCACTAGCATAGCATTTTGGAATGGCTAATAAAGGAGAGATTAGAAGAATAAATGCAGAAGGAGAATTTTATTTCCAATAAAATAAATTTTCATTACTTTGGGGGGGTTCATTAAAAAGCTAGAAGCAAGAAGAAGAGAAAGGAGGAATGCAAAGAATGGAGGGTAGAAAAAGTAAGAGAAAAATTATGATACCAGATCATTGTTGTATCAAGTAAAATTTCAAGAAGATGGAACAATATGGAAAATGGCAGATTGGAAGTGATGAAAATGAACAATATATCAATAATAGAATACAAACATTTGACATGAAGAAGCAGAGCTTATGCATAAGTTAAGGAGGATGGGTTCTGTGATAGGACAGACCATGGCCAATTTACATGTAGAAATGAATGTGAATGGGAAATGAAAATGAAAATGGATGGACATTGATGATTTTTTAAAAGGTAATTACATGGCATGTTTTGTCTAGAGAAATATGAGTTTTCTTTTTTTCATCTTGATCTCTAGTTGGTCTCAAGGGGCACAAGATATGAGAGAATATATAGAATAACCTGTGCAAAGTCATAACCTTTATTGGAAAATTGAATCATTCTGTGGAAGGATATAGAAACACTCCTGTCATCCACTTTTCCTCATGCAAAGAATAATGAAACCAAAGGCAGTTTCCAAAAGTAGTTCTCAAAACATAGCCTTCTGTCAACTAATAATTTATCCCCAGTAATTGCTGCATCTATCTAAACAACTCCTTATGATAATGCTTCCTCGAGAACAATCTTTAAGCCTACTTAGAACTGTATCCAATGGTAATTGTCTTGTCTTCCAAAGGACTTCCTAGCTAATTAGAAGACAGTCACACTACAATAAGCTTGAAGAAACAAAATAAGACTGTGTCTAAATAACTGAATAACATTGGCCTGTATTATTACTGGTATTAACATTGACCAAATTTTGTCACCAGGACCAAAAACCGTAAGAAGCTGAACTATTCTACTTGAAAAAAAAACTGCTACACAATATAATTCAATAGGTTGTTAGAAAATTAGGGTTAAAATGATGGATTTTTGGAAGATTGTAGGCACATTACCTGTGTCCTTTAAATCCTAGTTTTCTCATCTAAGAAAATGGAAATTTTACTATCAGAATTAAAAAATTTCAGTCAATGGAAAAAATAAATGCATATACATTTATAAAAAAAAAGTTCATGTAGCACAAATTGATATGATGTGAAACAGCAGTACTGTACAAGTTTAAATATCAGGTCCACAAGTAAAATTTATACAGAGAAATATATTGAAACTACTCCAAAGATTCTAAGGGTCCCTTAGTCCTACATCCTATAAAGCGGGTGGATCCTTTTGCCCCAGATCCTTAAATGCTGACAGCTATAAGTTACCACCCAAATAAATTTACTACTGAACAACCAAGGTACAGGCATAAGCAAACCATTATGCTCTAATGAGTTGAATAAAGCATCCCAGATACGACATGTATTTTTTTGATATGTATGTTATATTTCAAGCTGGTAAGGTTCGTAGGTATACCATGAAGCTGAAAAATGCAGGAAAATAGATGAATATCAAATAGCACTCTACGAATGTATTTATAACAATATTTGGAATTATTGATCTTCATGTGCACTGCAGAAACCTTGTTTCATGCAGGGCTTCCTCAGGCTGAGCCTATCTTTTTCGGCTTTTCCGCCAGCGGAGAATCTCAGTCCTTTTGCCCCTCCCACTCAGTTCCTCCAGATTGCTTCTGAAGGCCAAGGCAGCCTGCTCGGCAGCAGGCGAACAGGGCTGGGTGTGCAGGAGCTATATATAGCTCCACCTTGGAGATGTGCACACACAGATGCCCATGCTGGATCTCGCATGCATAAATGAGAAAAGATTGCAGCTCTCCACAATCTCTCTTTCCCATTACCCCAATTTTTCAGTCATTTTCAAAGCTGGGTGTCATCAGCTCCCGAAAGTGATGCAGCAGGGTCTAATTTCTCTGCAGTTCTTCTGCCTACTGCTTCCAGCAATCTGACTCCGACAGGAACCGGCACTGGGCCAACACCTACCTCCCAGATGCGGTCACCCAGGGAGGCTGCCTCGCATCCACCGCGAGCTCATCCGGGCACAATTACCCGACTCTGGGAATCCCCGTGGATAAACCCACCTTTCAGAAACTAGGCGAGAAGGTGGTTCCCAGGAGACAACGCCAGGCTAGGAGAGAAGAGGCAAAGCCTTTGCTGTCTCTCCCCTGCTCAGTCTGCCGCAGAGCTGGGAGAAGGGTCCATGTCCTCTCAATAGAGGCGCAATTAATCCAAACATAGCCCTCGAGTTGCAGGATTTTCCCCCAGCCCCCACTCTCGAAGGGAGCCAGCTTTTAGCAGAGGAAACAAACAAGCCCCTTCTTCCCCTCAGCGCTGTCATTCCCGATTTTATTTTCTGGGATGTGCTAGAGTCTAGAGGCAAGGTGGGAGAGGGAGAAGGGTAGGTACGGACGGCGCGGGGAGGAGAGCTCTTCCCGATCTAGAAGGCGCACGAGTTCCCGGGGCGACACGTCTGCCCCCCCAGACCCTCCCCACCCGGCCGACAAGGCACGTCTCCGCGGCGTCCCCGGCGGTGGGAGCAGAAGCCTGAAAGTTGAGGAGACACCGATGGGGTCTCGGTTCCCTCTGCTCCGGCACTGCCGCCCCCTCCGCCCGTGACCCGGGGCTGCAGCATCCTGCGCACCTCCTTCCCGGCACCAGACTCCCTGCGCCCCAGTCATTCACGACCAAAGCTGCAGCGACCTCATGGAGATTTGGGGGTGACGAAGGCGGGGCAGGATTGGGGGAAGGGAAAGGGAAAGCAACAGTAGCGTAAAAATACGCGTTTTTTTACCCTATCTGCAAAGAAGGAAAAGTCCTGTCTCCTACCTGTTCCCTGCTCCTGCTCGCCCGGCGCGGCACAGCTGGACCATCACCTACAGGTTTCCCACTTCCGCTGCAAACACCTGAGAGCGCATCTCCCCAGCCGGCGCCCCTCCACGCCTGGGTCGAGCCCACCAGAGCTACTTGACAGCAGACGCCGGGCCTTTTAGAGCGGTTATTGGCGCCGCGGGGAAAGTGGGGCGGACACCGAAGAGAAATCCGCGTCTCTGATTGGAAAGAGCGGATGTCACTCTCATCCCAGGACCAGGGTTTTGCGGACGAGGTAGCTGCTAAACCCAGCTGCAAAGGGTCTCTGCAGTGCTTGGAACCAAAATCGGTTGCTACTGGATCAAGGACCCCTAAGAAGTGGGAAACTGGTTTGATGACTTGTCATCTGAGACCCCAAGAGGGAAGGAGAGGCCAGACATGAGCAGACACCCAACACTTCCAGAGCCTCCCTGAAGGGACCATCTGCTCTAAGAGATTTGACAGGCAAAAATATCAGGGGCAATGCCTTGATAGAGAAGCAAGATCCTCGGTTAAGAATGGAGAAAAATAGGAAAATGCATATACTTATGTAAAAACTAAATCACAAGGGGGAAAAAAAGAGATGAGAGTTTTGCTTATTAGTTTCAAGTTCCCATTTTTGTCTAAATGCAACATGTCAGTTTTTCATGTAAAGACAAGGTTAAACTGCTTATTCTATAGTACAGAGAGACTCCCAAATATCCCCTGATAGGAGCAATGTTTCAAATAGGAAAGTTTGTGTAATAACCTCTAAAGAAAGAGTGAAGGAAATTAGGACCAAACTGCATAAAGGACTTGCCTTGGGCAGTTCATTTGGTAGCAAAAGTCTTAAAATACCACCAGACTGACTGTCTGTTTCCTTTCTACTGATATTAGCTCATCAATCCGTTTGTGCTTAAATCCCAAGGCTGCAGAGCAGGGACAAGGCAATCCACACCTACGTGATCTCAAGTATGCCTTTTAGGTTCAGGGCAAAACAACTTTGTGACCATCTTCCATCTTTGCCATTGGTCCAGGAGCAGTGAAATTCAAGGGACTACTTAAACGGGGAAAGTGACAGAAAGATCACAGGTAAAGTGGGGGGGTAAAGAAGTGTCTTATTTTAGTGCCATATAAAAAACAATCTCCCTTCCAGGCTGTATTCTGTCTGCCAAATAGCCAAATTTTTCATCCACATTAATTAATTAACTATCTTAACTAATGCTGAGCATAAGACACAACTCTCATTCTCAAGAGCTTGTGTCTAGTGACCTATTAAAGAAGATGATACTATTATTAAATGCTAAATCACTTTAGGCTCTTAACTTTAGTGCTATGATTGTTACTACTTTAGTGCTATGATTGTTACTACTATTAGGCCAGAGTCTTCCTAAAGTGTTCTCTTTATAAAACTGTAAAAAACAAATTAATGTTTTTGGAAGTGGAAGAGAACCCTACAGAGAATTTTCAGTGCTATATATATATTCTTATGCCAGGAATCCTCTTAACACTGAATCGGAATAACCAAAATGCAATGGCAAGTTTCAAAATCCCATCAGTCATGTTTCTACATAATATGGCCATTAGTCTTGCATTTCTACCCCAGGCACCTACACCAATTATCCCACTGAATTGGACAAATAAGTCATTACTTAGTGCATTTACTGAGCACTTATTCTATGCCGCACCCAGTGTTAGATGCTAGGGTTCTAAACAAGAATAATACATTCAGCGTGTTAAAGAAGGACTCAGGAAGCAATTAAGAGAGTAAAACATTGTAACTGGAAATGTATTATATATATATATATTTTTTTTTTTTTTTTGTTTGTTTGTTTGTTTTTTTTTGTATTTTTCTGAAGCTGGAAACAGGGAAAGACAGTCAGACTCCCGCATGCGCCTGACCGGGATCCACCTGGCACGCCCACCAGGGGCGACGCTCTGCCCACCAGGGGGCGATGCTCTGCCGCGACCAGAGCCACTCTAGCGCCTGGGGCAGAGGCCAAGGAGCCATCCCCAGCGCCTGGGCCATCTTTGCTCCAATGGAGCCCCGGTTGCGGGAGGGGAAGAGAGAGACAGAGAGGAAGGGGGGAGGGTGGAGAAGCAAATGGGCGCTTCTCCTATGTGCCCTGGCCGGGAATCGAACCTGGGTCCCCCGCACGCCAGGCCGGCGCTCTACCGCTGAGCCAACCGGCCAGGGCCAATATATATTTTTTCAACACTAACATTTCTTGATACCTAAACATTTGACACAATGAACTCCACAGATCTCCTCTGGATTTAAGCAGTGAAGAAAGGGAAGAATGAATGCCATGCCGAGGACATAAATGAGCACTGAGGTTAGCATAGGAGTGGAAACAGAAAATCAAAAGAATGTAAAGAAATCTCTGCTAGACTCACTCTCTTATTCTTTAATTCATTCATTCCTTCAGCAAACAGAGATGAATGAGATAGGCAAACTCTTATGAGCACATTCATTTTTTGTTCTTCAAACGATACTTTGTGTATTTACTGATATAATTACATATGACTTTGGAACATAATTCGGATAATTTCTATCTTGTCATCAGGCACCTCATATATGCTCAGTTAAAATAGAGTCTCTGTAGGTTATTGGTTATTATCTTAGAGAGAAAACCTGCATATCTTATGTATATCATTAGACACCAAAATATGTGCTGTAGAGCATTTTACATTTCCAAGTCACTTTCAGAAACAAATCCTCCTCTTTAGTAAGCAAGAGATTCATTATTAGCCCCATTTCATAACTGAGGAAATTTTAAATAAGAAAAGAAATGTAAAGGTAATAAAAAATAAATGTGTATATAGTGCTTGCTATATAGAAGACATCCAGTACATACTTATTGGTGAATATATGGCTTATAAAATGTGAGAGTTTGAAAAACTATAGAAACCATTGAGTTTTACCCATTATACTATGAAGTAGAGAATCAGACATTATAATTTGACTAAGGTCATATACCTAGTCAGGGTCAAAGCTAAGTCTAGAACCCAGATCTTAGGGCAATTTATTCATTATTTTTTTCACCATAAAGTGCAATACCTTCTTCTGGTGTCTCTTTAAGCAGAGTTCTTTCCATTTTTCCTTCCTGAACCACCTAGCCTCTTGAAGTTTTAAGGACCAACAGTGGCATACTCACCGTCTAGCATCTACAAAATACATGAAAGCATGTCACTTTAACTAGAAAGTAAGCAGAGCATAGTCAGTAACCAAAACTCAGTTCACTTGTCAATTTGGGGTTTGCCTCATGAGATTGGTATCAGAGTAATCCGGGCTGGTGTTGAGGTATAAAGAAAGCTAATGGAAATGGGTGGTCAGCTAGGCAGATTGCCTCAGACACCTATTGTTCCTAAAACGAGAAGAAAAGGACTGCAGAAACATTAATCTGATCCCCCTTATCTAACAGCCAGCCTTAGAACTTATTTGCAAACCTTCAAAAGACAGTAGAAAAAGTTTGCCTTGTTCCCTGAATGGTTCTGATTCACCAATCACTCAGAATTCCTTAGCACAATATATTGGGCATTACTTTGTTAAGCTTCCTTTTGCCTTATTATTGCATTTTTCTGCCATCCCTTGCTTCTTCCAGTGTGCCTTGGCTTTCATTCTTGAAATATCCTAATTTCCTCCAACCAGTAATTAAATCTCAGTGCGAGGAGAGGAAACTCAGCGACAGTATAGCTTTCCACAGCATGCACATCTTTTCTTTCTCCTCTGCTCCGCCCACAAGTTTCTCACTTCAGAGCTTCCCAGCACAGTTGCTAACATAACATGATATAGTAAAGAAGGGAGTGAATAAGGAAAAAGGGTGTTTTCCAATCAAAATTTCAAGCTCAACTCAACACAGCAGAAAGAAAAGAGAGGCTCTGCCCACCAGTTTGTAGAAGTCATGCTAAATCCAGACTATTGCATCTTAGAGATCATCACATCAGCCCACTGACCTAGCTCTTACAAAGCCAACTGGGAACAGAGGCAAAGAGATGCATGCGCGCACACACACACACCCCTACATTCTGGAAATATAGTCAGCAGCAGCAGCTTGCTCCTCACTCAGGGCCACCACAATCTTTTCAGAGATTAAGGATGAGATTAGAATGGCTTTTGTTTTGTGAGTGACTGCTGTGCACTGAAGGGGCAGATTTGCAGAAAAAACCCATGCTAATACTGCAAACCCATCATCATACAGATTCCATCATTTCACAATTGAGCTCACCAATTCTCTTTAATATTTAATATACAAGATAATAAAAATGTGTGTTAGTCCTTACTTCCTAGCCAATATGCCCTCCAAATTCTTTCTATTCATGGGACTCCTACAGAGAGGCCAATCTTCAACTGTGACACTGAAGCTTCAAGTCTCTATTACTCATGGAGAGGAGGCAGTCAGGTATTATTATGAACTCTTACTGTCAACCTTAATTAAGATGCCCTTTCTCTTCTATTCTAGCTGCCATTATAGATACTGAAAATTCCATTTTCTTTAGGATGTTCATGAAATGATGGATAACTTCAGCATCTGGAGTGCTTGTAGGTTGGGACATTAGATCTTTGTTCTACTCTTCACCAGTAAGTAGCTAAGAAGAGAGAAACAGGACTTGAAGCTTCAGTTTCTTATGCTATAAAATGAGGGGCAAAGTTACATAATACAAAATTATTTGCTAAGAACATGGTGTCATAATCTTTATACAAGATCATCTATCCAAGCATAGGTCCTACCCCCAAAACAAACAAAAGCAAAGAAAAGAAACAAAGGAAAGAATTTGTCCATTTCCTTCCAATAGATTGGCCTAAAGCTATTCATACTATTCCCCTCTTATGTGTTTCATACCTACTGGATCTGTGCTGACAATCCAATTTTCATTCTCAGTATTGATAAATTGTGTGTTTTCCCTTGTCCATTTTCCATGGTTTAAAATTTTTATTAATCATTTTAAATATCAATTTTAACTTTAGTATTTTTCTCTAATGTATGTTTGTTTTGTATTTTATTGATTTGTGTTCTTATGGTTATCGTTTCCTTCCTCTTACTTAGTTTTCTTCCTCTATGCTTGAAATGGAAGTATGTGTTATTGATTTTTCAGCCTTACTTTTTTTAATATTTGGCTTTAAGGCTATAATATTTTCTTTAAGTAGTGCTTTAGTATATCTGACAAGTTTAATATGTCTTATCTTCATTGTTATTCAATTCAAATATTCTCTAATGTCTGCTTTCTTTCTTTTTTGATCCAAAGATAACTTAAAAGTACATGGCTTAATTTATAGTCACTTCAGGTCTTTCTATTTATCTTTTTGTTTAAAAATGTTAGTTTAATTGTATTGTTTTCAAAAAAGTACTCTAAAAGAATTTCAACTTTTTATTGAGGCTTTTTTATAATGTAACATTTGCACTTTCAGTAAATGTCCCATGTACTCAAAGAGAGTATGGAAGATCAGCTTCTGGTAATAGAGAAATAGGTACTACTGAATATCTACTCTGTACATAGATACAAACCATAAGCCTTGGGAGGAAGACTAAAACTACATGAGAGCACTGGAGAATAACCCTGAGCAGAAAGAACCTGAAGAGCTGTCTTTGTGTGGAAAAAAGAGACTGGCAGGCAGTGAGCTACCCAATTTATACAGCTTTGGGCTTCAGAAAAGGTCCCAGGAGGTTACAAACAAAATAGTTGGATCTTTATATTCAGGGGTTGACAAAAGTAGGCTTATAGTTGTTCATATGGAAAATAAATAATACAGTAATTAATAAATAATACAAAAATAAACTCTGTGTTTCACGTACTCACAACTGTAAACCTACTTCTGCCCCTCGCTGAA
Source organism: Saccopteryx bilineata (assembly GCF_036850765.1). NCBI lineage: Eukaryota > Metazoa > Chordata > Mammalia > Chiroptera > Emballonuridae > Saccopteryx > Saccopteryx bilineata. Next base: position 144,560,215 of record NC_089491.1, on the reverse strand, counting down.
TATTTACCTGGTTTAAAGAACTGAAGAACAGAGTTCTGGATAATAACAGAAGAAAGAAAATGAGACAGGGAAATCCTGGAAAGGAGAGATTCAGAACGGTAGAGTACCCCAATTCAGAGTATAAACTCTACCCAAATCTTAACCTAGCTCTGGAACCACATATACGCAGCACACAATCCAAGCAGCCAGATGAGGCTAAAAAAAGAACTATATCAGGCTAATGGCCCTTACCCTCTGAAACCTGTAGACGTTACCTTATATGGCAAAGTCTTTGCAAAAGTGATTAAAGATCTTAATGTGGGGAGATTATCCTGGATTATCCAGCTGGGTCCTAAATGCAATCACATGTATTCTAAGAGTAAGACAGAATGAGATTTTACTATACACAGAGCAGAAGGTGACGTGAAGACAGAACAGAGAGAGATTTGAGGATACTGACCTTAAAAATGGAAGTAATGCAGCCATATGCCAAGGAATCCCTATACCATCAGGAGTTGGAAGAAGCAAAAAAACAAGAATTTTCCCTAAGTCTCTGGAGGTAGGGTGGCCATGCTGACTCTTTGATTTTGGTCCAGTGATATTGATTTGGACATTCTGGACTCCAGAGTATGAGAGAATACATTTTTGTTGCTTTAAGATATTTTGTTGATAAAAGTGAGAACACAATTATTTCTTTTTGTTATTCTTGTTGTTTCGTTGTAGAGACAATTCACTATAGTAACCATCGAAAACTAGTACAGGGGGTTCTGGGATTATGACACAGTTTCATTCCTGTGACAGTGATGTTACCTGAACTTTGTTTAGGTCAAAAAACACCCTAGCCTAAGTCAATTACCTATCCTAACACAGTTGTAAAATCATAATCTAGAACATAAAAACACAATGAAGCCACAGAAAAAGAACATTGTATATTCTTTTACCATGTGCAATCAAACTAGTCTGTCCATGTAGCCTATAAGTACAACGCACACATGGCATAAGCTGAAACACACTTATAATTTTTTTAAGTTTTCATGAGAATGAGTGTCGTAAACTTGAACCATCCTCTGTTGAGATTGTCATAACCTGAGGACCCCTGATATAATAACTTAGCAGAAATTTCAACTGCTGCCTGCCAAATATGAGACAGAGTTTGGAACTTGAGTGTAGTTAACTTAACTGCTCTCTACACTGAACAAGTAAAACATATAACTACTCTTCAAAATACAAACAGAATCCAGTATCTCTGCAATCTCATCGAAATGTCAAGCATGTAATTTAAAATCAGTAGACATACCTGCCTCCTCCTGACACTCTTCTCAAAAAATAGAAGAAAAAAAACCCTCCAAAAATGTTAGTCATGCTTAAAAGTAAAGGCAGATACTGAAATTAGCAGACAAGGATTTTTAAACTGCTATTATAACTATGTTCAAGAGCAAAAAGAAAAAATTTGTCTATAATGGATATTTTCCCCACTCATTTTCTGTATACAATCTTTCATTCTAGAATCTGTTTCCTGGGTAACCCAAAGCAATGAAATAAGTCATACATGATCATTATAAAAAGTATGAAAGTTAGGAGACATAATAGTTGTAAATAAATCAACCCAGAAATTGACAAATTATTGTTTGATGTTATCAGTTTATTAGGCTTTGCAATTACAAATTCTCCCTGAATTTTCATGGATGTTCCAATGGAAGGGTATAAACCAAAATATTAGGGGTTTTTTCACCCTTCTCTTGTCTTCTTCTCAGCAATTATGGTTTATATCTTTTACATTTTAACATCCATTTTATACTTCCTTTTATTATAAAAATATGTTCAAGTATTGCTTATAAAAAAATTAGTCTGACCCTGAATTTTCTTTTAATTATAGTACAAAACCCTGAAAACTGAAAATTTTCCACTGTGACCCTCACATTTCTTTCTTTCCTGGTTTTCTTCCTAAGTCTCTAAGAACTCTAAAGCTCTTTCTCAAAATTCTCTCCCCTCTGTTCCTTTCTGTTCCCTTCCCTTCCCTTCCCTTCCCTGTCCTTTCTCTCTCTCTCTCTCTCTCTCTCTCTCTCTCTCTCCCTACCAATTTTATGAAGAATATTGCGTCTGTTTCTTGACTCTATTAACACTTTATCTTTTCTCTTGTGTGACAATATATTCTTCTGGTTTCAGCTTCCTCCTGTAGATACTTTTTCTACACCTCTCTCTACAATTTTGGGTCTACCCTGCACTGCAGACACATAAAGCCATTTCTTTAGTAAATTTTTCAACTTTGATGAAAAAATATATCAAACTCAAAATGTCCAAAATTAAATAATTATCTTGATACAAGTTGCAAAGAAATATTATGAAATAGAACTTCTATACGCCTGGGAGAGGACAAGAAAATATGTTTATGTGAACTGTGAAAGGAAGAATTGTGAGTATCTAAAAATTTAAGCTAAAATCTAGTTGTAAAAAAAAAGTGAAATATATATAATGTAAAATAGCAAGACACATCGTCGGCCTAGCGTGCGGAGGACCCGGGTTCGATTCCCGGCCAGGGCACATAGGAGAAGCGCCCATTTGCTTCTCCACCCCTCCGCCGCGCCTTCCTCTCTGTCTCTCTCTTCCCCTCCCGCAGCCAAGGCTCCATTGGAGCAAAGATGGCCCGGGCGCTGGGGATGGCTCTGTGGCCTCTGCCCCAGGCGCTAGAGTGGCTCTGGTCGCAACATGGCGACACCCAGGAGGGTCGCAACATGGCAACGCCCAGGATGGGCAGAGCATCGCCCCCTGGTGGGCAGAGCGTCGCCCTCTGGTGGGCGTGCCGGGTGGATCCCGGTCGGGCGCATGCGGGAGTCTGTCTGACTGTCTCTCCCTGTTTCCGGCTTCAGAAAATTGCAAAAAAAAAATAAAATAAAATAAAATAAAAAAAAATAAAAAAAAAATAGCAAGACACAGTCAAGTATTGAGATAATTTGATTATGTTAAAGCATAAGCATAAAGAAATTAAAAAATAGATTAGAAACAGCATTAGCCTTCTCATTATTCCTCAAATAAACGAGGCATAACCAATTGTAGAGCCTTTACACATAAATTTATCATGGGTGGGTGTAACATTTTATTGCAATCATTTTCTGGTATAGCTCTCTTCACTGCAAGTAAAAAGCTACTTGAAAACAAGGGTGATATTTTGTTGATTGGGAATCCCGGTAAGACATAAAAAACAAGCTACTTCCCTCTACCTTCTTCTGTTACATGTTATCTATCTGAGAAACCTACAGTAAAGGTGACATATTGATCAACTTTTTAAACACAAATAGAAATTAACTAGATAAAGGGTAAGGAATAGTAGAGATACAGTTTTATAATTAAGAAATATAATTTTTTAGTTTGCTTATATTTTAAATGGAAAGCATAGATTTTTGGAGGGGTAACATTAACAGTTACTATAGAAAGAACATTTCTATCACTTTTTATCTTAATGAGCTATTAACTTAAAGGTTAATTGTAAAAAATATGGCAAGTTGGTGATAAAAGTGCAGGAAATTATAAATCAACCTAGATAAGTAGAAAATGTATAAAATTTAAATTTTGGGACACTAAATTCTTGCTTGCTTCAGAAGAAAATGAGGTTGTAAATGTCATTCCGTTTGTTCTGCTGCCCTTCCTTTGCGTATTCCGTAATAATAGGAGGAACACATAGAACAGGACCTCAGCGCCCAAGGACGATACAAAGCATAGTTTAAGAGGTAGCATTATCTGCTGCTGGTAAATGTGAGCATTTAGCCACCATCCAATTATCTTTTAAGCTCTGCTTAAGAGTAAATTTACCTTAACCTTCATATGAACATAATTATTTTTCCCCCAAAGTGTGTACCAATTTTTACTGAGATAAAATTGGCCCAATCCAGCACTCCTTTTCAACTGGTTTTCTACGTGGCAGTGGTGGCGGGGGGTTGATTTATATATTTGAGTAATATTGTTCATGGGTAGCAGTACCAGATGTTAGACCTCAGTTCTTTAGTTTTGGGTAAAAAAGAATTCAGAGCCAAGACTCAAATATAAGCAAAAGTTTATTTAGAAAAGTACAGAGGTGAGACAGAAAGGAGGGAGCCAGCTGGGCTGTGTGGGCTCAGGAAACAAGTTATAGAAGGAAAAGAAAGGCCCGTGTTGCTTAGGAGAGAGAAAGCAAAGGTACACAACTTGAAGGAAGGGGAGGGAAAGATTCAGGTGTGCACATGAGAGAGAGAGAGAGAGAAATAGAGAGAGAGAGAGAGAGCATGTTGGGGAAAGCAGTGGGTGGGGAAAGGCACAGGTGTGCTCTAGAGACAAAAAGACTTCCTGGGTCCTTCATCTTGAGGATTTTTATCTGTAGGTCTCAGTGGAGATCTCAATAGAATATTCACCATCTTTATCATGGTCATGAGCTCCACTGATTGGTCAGTACCAGGGTAGGGGATCATTATTAGTCATCACAGCTGTTTCTGATGTCAGTCATGGTGTCTTCCAGCCTGGTCTTGCTGCTTTTCTGGGCCTGGAGCTGAAACACAACAGAGGCTTAGATGTTGTCTCTAGAGCTTATTGTTGGTGTGTGAGGGCTTGTATGGGAGTCCTATGAAGCTATTGTCTGGCTCCCTTATTCTTCTTCTAAGGGATCTACCACATGACTAGTGACATGCCAAGGGAGAAAGGGTCAGGAGAGGTCTGAACCACATGATCAGTAATATAAAAGGTCAGAGGTCCTAAACCACAAGACCTGCAATATGCTAAGGAACAAAAGGTCACCCTGGAGCCAAGGTCACAGCCCAGTTTTACCGGTTAGTAGGTACCCAGGACTCTCTGCCCTGGTGACTTTCTGTACCTGGCTTATTGTTCCTATCCCACTCATGTCTGTCTAACTGCCTATTATATCAATATGTCATATATTTTATTATAGATATATATGTATATGTCAATCATATACACATAATTGTGATAAGCTAAAAGCTGCTTATCTTACCTTCCCAGTTTACCTAAATGCCTGAATGTCTTTTCTATGTTGCTATAGCTATTCACAATTCTTTTAGACACTCAAGGTTAAATAGGTGGTTCTTATACTATCAAGAATTCCTTTGTTGAATAACAGAGGTCTAGTATGAACTCAAAGAAATAGAACATAGGTCAGGCCAGTGAGAAAAGGAAAAGGAGACTGCAGTGCTTCATTGGAATTGTGTACTTGAAAATGATAGGAGAGGCTAGAGTTTTCGTGTGTTTCAGTTCTTTGTAAAGGATGTTTGGTAGAGGTCAACAGAATTTATGGGCAATATGGGTTGTTGAAGCTAGGATTACTCCACCTGGGATTCCCTCTTTCTCTGAGACTCCCCTCCTATTTAAGTCCCTGAATGCCTGGCAATGGGGGAAAGCTGGGAGAACAAGGATCTCGCCCCCAGGGTGACCTTTCCTCCCTTAGCTGGTCATGTGGCTCAGAACCCCTGATTTCATATTGCTGGTCATGGGATTCAGACCCTCCTCTAACCATCTCCTCCCTCTCCCCCCTGCATGTTACTAGTCCTCTGGTTTTAGACCCCCTTAGAGGAAGAACAAACAAGAAAGTCGAAGAATAGTGCTTAAGAATTAACCTCTAGGGATAGCATCTAAGTCTCAGTTGTGTTTTCCCTTTAGGCCTAGAAAAGCAGCAAAACCAGATAAAAGAAAGTCATGGCTGACTTCAGAACCAGCTGCATTGACTGATGACCCACCCACTGCCTTGGCACCAAGCAATCAGTAATGATTACAACCCTAAAAGACACACCTGGAAAACTGATGAAATTCTATTGAGATCTCCCCTTGGATCTCCCCTAAAACCCTACCCTTAAAGTCCCTTAGGACTGAGATCCCAGGGCACTCCCCCTTCCAGGAACATGTCTGTGCCTTTTTCTTCCCCCTCCTCCCCCCTTTCCCTCCCAGTAGTGTTTTCCTTACCTCTCTCTTCCTTCTAAACTCTAAGGGACCCCACCAGACTTGCAACCAGGGGAACAGTCAGCAGCGGCAGTTCATTCAGGGCTAACCCCTGAATCTGTTTTCAAGGTCCCTTTTTCTCTTTGTTCCTGCAGTGCTAATAAATCCTTTCTTTGCTTAATGCACTTTGTCTCTTTACTGAATTCTTTCTCCCCCTGTAACACTTGAGTTACAGTTTGAACATCAAACTCTTTTCTATTACAAACGGCCTGGCCCCTCCCTACTTCTCTGACCTTATTTCCAATCACTCAGCTCTTTGCTAAATGTGCACTGGCCACATTGGCCTTGATTCTGTACCTCAAACATGCCAAGCTCAGTTGCTGTTCCGTTTTTTTAAAAGATTCTTCACTGGCTCTTTACATGATTAGAATTCTATGATTTCTCAAGTCTCATCTTAAGTGTCACCTCTCAGAGAAGACGATGTGATAACATGACAAGCCCGAGGTGCACAGGCTGCGGCAGGTTGCAGCAGAAGCAGCTGCTCTTGGACCATCAGCCGAATCCCTGCAGACCTCAACAACACTGTAAAATTAAACCATACATTTTGACCCAGTGCAACAAAAGAAATGGAAACTTCCTACAGTCTTCTTTTTAGCTTTTTCATTTTTCCTCCCTCCCTTTGATATCACACTAAAGTGTATTGGCAACAATTTCTGCAACATTAAATGCCAAAGTTGGATTATTTTCCCAAAGTTGAATTAGATGCTCAAGTCCAAAATCTAGAATTCATCTTCCATTCTTTCCTTTTTCTCACTTATCTATTCCATTAATAATTCCTATTAACCATTCCCCCAGATTATATAATGTATCACACAGCTACTGCTCTGATCAAAGTTGCCACTAATTTTTAGTAAGCCACCTGCTAATTGATTTCCTTCTTTCTACTCCCAGTTATGTGCTAAATCAGCCTGTAATCTTTTAGAAGCAAGAATCCATTTAGATCACTTGTCCATTAATACTCTCTAATGACCTTGCATTACAGTTGGGAAGTTCAACTCATTTCAATTACAAATGATTTCGATTCTCCTGACCTCTCTGACCATCTCAAACCATTCAGTTTTTCTCTGGCCTTGATTCTTTTCCTCAAATGTGCCAAACTCAGTCCCTGTTCCTTTGTTTTTATTTTTTCTTCTAAAAGGCTCTTTCTTTTCCTGGTTTCTCATATGATTGGCCCTTTCTGAGTTCCCAAGTCTAATCTTCAATGTCATCTCTCAGAGAAGACTTCCACAATAATAGTCCTAAAATACATCCCTTAACTCAGATTCTCTATTATATCACCGTAGTTTTCCCCTCATAGTACTTTATTGTAGGAAATAACATGTGGACATTTAAGTGCTTACTTGTGCATCTTATTTCTCACCCTACTGAATAGATGCTGCATGAGGACAAGGACTTTTTCTTATTCACTTCTGTCTCCCCAGTTCTAGAACACCATATGACACATGGTACCTACCTGCTCAACAAATATTTTAGAATAAATAAATAATTATGACACATGCCTTCTTTTTAATATCCATGGTGGGCAGTAGAATAATGAGTGAGCACTGTTGGAGAGCACTCACACAGTCAGCGACTGACAGCTCCCTCCGGATCTACCATCCCATAGAGCTGTCCATCTGGACTCTCCAGAGCAGCTTGCTTGGTTTTACTTTTTAGGCAGTTGGTGGGCTCAAGACAGTAAGCATTGTATTGATGCAGACGGCCCATCTAAGAAAAGCTTTCTGATGTGTTTATATTAAACAACCTAGTACTTTTTTCGCTAATAGTGATAATTTATTGATTCCTTTAAATAATTGAAATAATGTTATAATTTTGGCTTATGTACCCAAACTTTCACTCCCCTGTACACAATAAATGTCCCTAAATTTAGAGTAAGCAGCAGATTCACGTTGGGGAAGGGAAATAGGGCTGTAGAGCTATTCAGTTTAAACATAAACTGAACAGATTAAGCAGAGGATCACAAGATTGAGCCCAGAGATACTAATTTGTATATATTCCTGGCATATAGTTATGAAAAAAATTTCTTGAAACATACAAACTTATTCAGAGAAAGATAATTTTCTACAACAATAAAATAATATTGCTCTTCTACAAAGACATGGACATTTTCAGGAGAATATAAGCCTGTAGACTGAGAGACTTGTCTTGCTAGGACATTGAATATGGAGATTTTGCTATGTTGTCTCATACAGTTTCAATTTATTTTTAAAATAAAACTATTGTGGTAAAATGGACATAACACAAAATTATGTTACTTTTTTTTTAAGTGCACAGTTCAGTGGTATTAAATACTTCACATTGTTGTGCAACCATCACCACCATCCATCTCCAGAACTCTCTGCATTTTGGAAAACAGAAACTCCATATCCATCCATTAAACAATCCCTCCCCTTCTTACCTCCCCCATCTCCTAGCAGTCATCATTCTTCTTTCTGTCCCTATAAGCTTGACTACAATAGGAACCTCAAAAAGTGAAATTTTATACCATGTGGCTTATTTGTCTGAGAATAATGATGTCAATTTTCATTCATGTTGTGGTGTGAGACAGAATTTTTTTCCTTTTTTTTTAAATTTAATTTTCAATTACAGTTGACATACAATATTATATTAGTTTCAGGTGTACAACATAGTGATTAGATATTTATATACCTTTTGATAAGTCTACTATTCATCTGGTATCATAATAGTTATTACAATATTACTATTTTCCTATGCTATACTTTACATCCCCATGACTATTTTTATAACTGTCAATTTGTACTTCTTAATCCCTTTCATCTTGTCATCTGTTTCCCCAACTCCCCTCCCATCTGAGTACCATTCCCACATAACTTTTAAACATAATATTTTACATATCCACAATCTAATGGGAAAAAAGAAATAAAAACAAATCTTAAAGACATTTTATGCAGTATTTTCATAACTATATTAATTCTGATTCTGTACTACATGTATTGTAAGACTAAGCAAATAAAAACATTGAATAATATTGTTGGGAGTCAGGGTTTATAATGTGAAAGAAAGAAATGCAAATATGGAAATGGGAAAAGGCAAAGAATAACCTTCAACTACAGCATTGAAATTAGAAATAGCATTATAAATTTATGATTTCTATCTGTTGATCCTAGAAGCAATGACATTTCTGTGGCAATCTAGGACAAGATGAAGCCTACAGAAAACAAAGATTCAAACATAGGAGAGAAACATAGAGGATTTTTAGGGTCAGTCTAAAGAAGGACAAGGAAGCCAGCTATATAATTTGTCAAGGTAGTACAAAGTCCTGATTGAAGTGAGGCAACAGAGTATTCCAGAATGAATACACTTCCAAAAACGGTATCATACAAATATAACAAATATATATCCTATAAATATAATGTATCCATATAAAGGTATCAAAACTATATAAACTACTCATTCTGGGGGAAAGAAAAATGTTATTCAGCTAAGGAAATGCCATCACAGAACACAAGCTTATAATTTCTAATAATTTTGGATAAATAGTTTAAGAGAAGAGGGAAAGAGTGGGAGTGGAAACTAATCATTTAATCTTCACCTTTTGATCTTTAGATGTTTTGAAAATGACATCCAGACAATAAGTGATTTGTAGAATTAGCATACAATTTATGACTGTAGGAATGAATACCAGAAAAGGTAATCAAATGAGCTAAAAGTGTTTTACTCAAGGAAACAGATTTTGAGAGTGAAAAGAGGGTCAAGCAAAGAACATTTGTCTAAGGTTTGTAATATAACCTTTTTAAAGGTTGTATTCCCTTTAGGACATGGTTTCTGAAATGGTGAAATATTTGAGGGGTTAGGTTAGAGACTATCACAGAATAGTCTAGTGGCCACATTCTAGAAATACTTTCCTAGAATGATACTCTAGGTAATTCCCTTGTCCTTTTTCTGTTAATGCCCAGGTTTCCGTCTACCAGCCCACTTCCTTTGCTATGACTTAATTACTGTTGATGGAGAAGCATATTTATCACAAATAAAAAATGGAACAAGTAAGTGGAACAAGATGATTCTTCTCTGCCATCCCCTGCCCCCATCCTCTCCCTCTCTCTCTTCCCCTTCTTCTCTCTCTCTCTCTCAAATCAATGAAAAAAATATTTATAACCTTTTCCTCTCTCTTCTTGTCCTACCAGAAATGCACAATGCTGAAGATTTTTAGAAGATATATAGTGGTAATAACTATAATGTAACAGGTATAAAAGTCATAGCAGCCATGGCCAGATAGCTTGGTTGGTTAGAGCATCACCCCGAAGCACAGAGGTTGCCATTTTGATCCCTGGTCAGGGCATACACAGGAACATGTATGTTCATGTCTCTCTCTTTCTCCCTTCCTTTCTCTCTAAAAATCTATAAAATAAACTTTAAAAAAATCATAGCATAACCCAATATTGTATTTATTTGCAAGGATAAAAACAATATAATTTTAGAAATGTAGGTCTCATAAAGCATACCACTTATGTATCTTTCTAAGGGCAAAAAATCACAAAGATGCACATCTGATGGTCAATAAGAATGGATTAACATAAAGAAGTCATGGCTAAAATAGAAACTTTCAGGCAGGAAAAGAGGTAGAAGGATGGAAAATATCACTTGGTTTGCAACCTCACATGACTTGTTGCTAGGAAGCATACTCAGGAGCCTCCAAGGTAAAAATCTAACACTGCCTTCCATACACAGAGGGCAAGGAGATATGGAAGAAAGAGGCAGCCTGTTCCAGAATGGTAGGGTTAGCTTTACTAAGCAAGAAAATGTACAATGCAAAGCTTGTGCTGGGTGACCACAAGATGAGCTGATCTCTGCCAGCACATGCCATAATCTTAACAATTTATATAAAGACCTTAAATGATCCAGTCAAATGTTGAGTCAAATGGTCTCAACAACACTTTACTCTCTTAAAGATGTTTCCTTGAAAGAGACTCCTATTCTGAGCAGAGTGGACTGAATGTACATTCCAAGGTCAGGAGCAGGGATGAGGGGCCTCCAATTGCCTGGGTTCAGCTCAAGGGTCAACTGGCAGTCAAGTTTTCTCTGTGACCTCTTCCAACACCACCTGAGATACACAATATTAGAAACTCTATAAATTGTAAGTATCAAAGTATAATTATAACTTGAAAAGGCATCTTCAATTTTATAATTATTTTTGTTTTTAATCATAATATTCCACTTATCTTGAAAAATTAGTTAAAAATTTTATGCTCCTCAGAAATTTATTTGGGTAATAAATTTTTTAAAGCTGGGGGAAAAACTGTTGTAAAATACTTGACAGTGAAAACCAAAAGCTATCTGGAACAGAAGCATCAAATAATAGCAACAAAAGTAGCAGAACTCAGTAGCTTTTAACCTTGAGAATTAACTGAAATTCACTGAAAGACAAATTTCATGTGTAGGCAACCACCAAAAGAATAAAACAAGATATATACTGTCAAAATATTTCTTTAGGACAGCCTTTAAAAAAAAGAACCAAAAAGGCCTGACCTGTGGTGGTGCAGTGGATCAAGCATCAACTTGGAATGCTGAGGTCAGTTCAAAAACATGGGCTTGCCTGACCAGGCAGTGGTCAGGCAGTGGATAGAGCATCTGACTGAAATCTGGAGGGCCCAGGTTCAAGACCCCGAGGTCACCAGCTTGAGCGCAGGCTCATCTGGTTTGAGCAAAAGCTCACCAGCTTGGACCCAAGGTTGCTGGCTTGAGCAAGGGGTTACTCGGTCTGCTGAAGGCACATATGAGAAAGCAATCAATGAATGACTAAGGTTTCACAACGAAAAACTGATTATTGATTCTTCTCATCTTTCTTTGTTCCTGTCTGTCCTATCTATCCCTCTCTCTGATTCTCTCTCTCTGTCCCTGTAAAAAAAAAAGAAAAAAAAAACAGAGAGAGACAAGATGGCGATGGAGTAGGCGGATATACCAACTTCCACCTCCCAGAAACAAAGTGGATTACAAACTAATTTTAAGAACCATCATCTGGAAAAATCAACTTTGAACTAAACTAAGAGGATTCTTCAACCAAAGAACACTGAAGAAGCCACACTGAGACTGGAAGGAAAAGCGGAAACGTGGAGAGGGCTGCCCAGCTTCCTGGAGTGAATGGCAGCTGGGAGAGACTCGCGTGGTGGGAAGTGAGTTTAGCAGAGAGGGGAAGGTCCTGAGTCCCTGGAACAAAACCCCAGCCTGCAGCCCCAGAGCCTAGAAGAGGCATATGGATAGTATTTAGCTAGAAACAAGTCAGGATGCTGTTTGTGAGAAAGAGACTGATTTCTCAGACCCAGGATTCTTCTTAAAGGGATTGCGCAGAACACCTCTCTCACAACCACTCACCCGGGGCTCTGGAGGACAGGGAGAGAGGAGAGGACCAGAGTAGCAGGAAGAGAGTGTAATCTAGGAGGCACAGGGAGAAACATTTTGAGAGACAGCCACCCTAACCCCTGGGATGAGTCACTCCCCAAATCTGAAGTGAATATTTCCCCCGGAAACAGCAATACCAGCAAAGGGAAGCAGGACACCACCAAACAAGCTCTCCCATGACACTCAGAATAGAGTCGCTTAGAAGGAGGGAGCTTTCAGGACTACAATAGTGAGTCTTAGGGTCTGAGCTGCAGCACCCCCACCCACACAGCTGAGAGCTCACCCGAGGGCGGGCAGCAGATGGACACGTAAGCATGGTTCTGTCGGAGCTGGCTGGCCACCACTGAGGCCCAGGTGTGAGCTCGGTCCTGCATGGCTGGGGAGGAGGGGGTGTGCAAAAGTGGTCAAGCCCAGCTGCGGGCCACCTGTAATCCAGCCTACAGGGGAAGGGCAGGAGACCTGGAAGGGGTAGAACCGGCCCTTGAGCAAGGGTGGAGGAGCACAGCCTTGCCTCACCCACGGAATTGAAGCTTGTGGCCTGACTTGGAGCAGGCACCTCCTGCGGGGGTGGAGCCAAAAGCCCAGAACAGGTGGAGTCCTGCTACTGAACATGGGCAAGCAGTTCTGCCTGGACTGTGGAGCCAAGGCTTGCAGCTGTCCCACAAGCGGGCTCCTCCTGCAAGGGCAGGGTAAAAGCCTGGAAGCAGGCGGAGACGTGCAGCTGAGCAAAGGTGCTCACCCGTGCCCTCAGGGCTGAGCATAATGCCACCCGTGGGGGCAGGGTGAAGGCCAAGGCCACCAAGACTTGTACACCCAAGCATGTGACCACAGCCACCCCCGTGAAAGAGAGGCGGAAATCACAGCAACAGCCCCAGTGGGCAGGCATGGGCAATGCCCATACCTGAACACCCTAGGCAGCAGCAGCAGAGGGAGTGGTGGGCGTGCAGACAGACCTCATCTAGGGAACAAACACAGAGGCTACACCCAGTGGACTCCAGTGGCCAAAACCTTCTTTTACAAAGACAGAATGAGAAGTCAGAGAAATGCAACAAAAATGAATCAAGAGAAATCCCCAGAAAAGGACCTGAATGAGTCAGATATAACCAAATTACCAGATGCAGAGTTTAAAATAACAATTTTTAGGATTCTCAAAGATATAAGAACAACAATAGATGGTCATTACAAACACCTAAATAAAGAGATAGCAAATATAAAAAAGGACATTGAAATAATAAAAAAGAATCAGTCAGAAATGACAAATACAATATCAGAAATGAAGAACACAATGGAAAGAATAAAAAGGAGGATGGATGAAGCTGAGAATTGAATCAGCAAGTTAGAGGACAAGATAAATGAAGGCATGGAAGCAGAGCAGAAAATGAAAAGAGACTAAAAAAGTCTCAGAAAACTTTAAGAGAGCTCTGTGACAATATGAAGAGAAATAACATTTGCATCATAGGGGTTCCTGAAGAAGAAGAGAAAGAACAAGGGATAGAGACTTTATTCAAACATATCATAGCTGAAAACTTCCCTCAATTAAGGCAGGAAAACATCTCACAAGTTCAAGAAGCACAGAGAACACCATTAAAGAGAAACCCAAAGAACTCTACACCAAGACACATCATAATTAAAATACCAGAGTTAAGTGATAAAGAGAAAATATTAAAAGCTGCTAGAGAAAAAACAACTATCACCTACAAAGAAGCCCCCATAAGGATGACTTCTGTTTTGGGGTTTTTTTTTTTGTATTTTTCTGAAGGATGACTTCTGACTTCTCAACAGAAACACTTGAGGCCAGAACAGAATGGCAAGAAATATTAAAGTAATGCAGAACAAGAGCCTACAACCAGCAAAGCTATCATTTAAAATTGAAGGATACATAAAAAGCTTTCCAGATTAAAAAAAACAACAAAACACCTCAAGGAATTCACTACAACCAAACCAAGGCTGCAAGAAATACTAAGGGGCCTGTTATAAACAGATCAAAGAAAAAGAATATAGCAAAAGAGGAATACAATTTTAAAGAATAAAATGGCAATAAATAATCACATATCAATAATAACCTTAAATGTAAATGGATTAAATGATCCGATCAAAAGACATAGGGTAGCTGCGTGGATAAGAAAACAGGACCTAGGCCCTGGCCGGTTGGCTCAGCGGTAGAGCGTCGGCCTGGCGTGTGGGAGACCCGGGTTCAATTCCCGGCCAGGGCACATAGGAGAAGCGCCCATTTGCTTTTCCACCCCCATCCCCTAATTCCTCTCTGTCTCCCTCTTCCCCTCCTGCAGCCAAGGCTCCATTGGAGCAAAGATGGCCCGGGCACTGGGAATGGCTCCTTGGCCTCTGCCTCAGGCGCTAGAGTGGCTCTGGTCGCCACAGAGCGACACCCCAGAGGGGCAGAGCATCGCCCCCTGGTGGGCAGAGTGTCGCCCCTGGTGGGCGTGCCAGGTGGATCCCGGTCGGGCGCATGAGGGAGTCTGTCTGACTGTCTCTCCCCATTTCCAGCTTCAGAAAAATACAAAAAAAAAAAAAAGAAAGAAAAGAAAACAGGACCTATATATATGCTGTCTACAAGAGACACACCTTAAAACAAAAGATGCACATAGACTGAAGATAAAAGGATGAAAAGAAATATTTCACGCAAATGGAAATGAAAAAAAAGCTGGGGTAGCAATACTTATATCAGATAAAATGGACTTTAAAACAAAGACTATAGTAAGAGATATAGAAGGTCACTACATAATGATAAAAGGAGCAATCCAAAAGGAAGATATAACTGTTATAAATATCTACGTACCTAATATAGGAGCACCTAAATATATAAAGCAGACTTTGATGGATTTAAAGGATGAGATCAACAGCAATACTATAATAGTAGGGAATTTCAATATTCCACTAACATCACTAGATAGATACTCAAGAAAGAAAATTAACAGAGAAACAGCAGACTTAAAGGACATACTAGATCAACGCGAATTAATAGATATCTTCAGAACCTTTCACCCTAAAGCAGCAGAATATACATTCTTTTCAAGTGCTAATGGTACATTCTCTAGGATAGACCACATGTTAAGGCACAAAAGCGATCTCAACAAATTTAAGAAGATTGAAATTATATCGAGCAGTTTCTCTGATCACAATGGCATGAAACTAGAAATCAACCACAACAGAAAAACTGGAAAATACTCAAACACTTGAAAACTAAGTAGCATGTTATTAAGTAATGAATGGGTTAACAATGAGATCACAGAAGAATTTAAAAATTCCTAGAAATGAACAATAATGAGTATATATCAACTCAAAATTTATGGGACACAGCAAAAGCAGTCCTGACAGGGAAGTTTATAGCATTACAAAAGCTAGAAAAGCTAGAAAAAGCTCAGATAAACAACTTGACCCTGCATCTAAAAATCCTAGAAAAAGAACAGCAAGTATAGCCCAGAGCTAGTAAAGGAAGGAAATAATAAGGATCAGGGCAAAAATAAATGACATAGAGGCTAAAGAAACAATAGAGAGCATCAATGAAACTAGGAGTTGGTTCTTTGAAAAGGTAAACAACATCAATGAACCTTTAACTAGACCCACCAGGAAAAAAAGAGAGAGGACTCAAATAAATAAAATAAGAAATGAGAATGGAGAAATAATAACTGACACAACAGAAATACAAAATATTGTAAGAAAATACTATGAAGAACTATATGCCAAAAATTTAGACAACTTAGATGAAATGGACAAATTCCTTGAATCATATAATCTTCCAAAAATTAATCTGGAAGAATCAGAAAACGTAAACAGACCGATTACAACAAAGGAGATTGAAACAGTTGTCAAAAAACTCCGAACAACGAAAAATCCTGGGCCTGATAGCTTCACAAGTGAATCTACCAAATATTCAAAGAAGAACTAACTCCTATCCTTCTCAAGCTATTTCAAAAAATTCAAGAGGAAGGAAGACTTCCAAGCTCCTTTTATGAGGCGAGTATAATTCTGATTCCAAAACAAGGCAAAGACAACACAAAGAAAAATTACTATAGGTCAATATCCCTGATGAATTTAGATGCTAAAATTCTCAACAAAATATTAGCAAACCGGATCCAGCAATACATGAAAAAAAATCATACACCATGATCAAGTAGGATTTATTCTGGGGAGGCAAGGCTGGTACAATATTTGCAAATCAATCAATGTGATTCATCACATAAACAAAAAGAAGAAGAAAAACCACATGATAATTTCAAGAGATGCAGAAAAAGCATTTCATAAAATCCAGCACCCATTCATGATCAAAACTCTCAGCAAAGTGGGAATACAGAAAACATACCTCAACATGATAAAGGCCATCTATGACAAACCCACAGCCAACATCATACTCAATAAGCAAAAATTAAAAGCAATCCCCTTAAGATCAGGAACAAGGCAGGGGTGCCCCCTTTCACCACTCTTATTCAACATAGTTTTGAAAGTCCTAGCCACAGCAATCAGACAAGAAGAAGAAATAAAAGGCATCCAATTTGGAAAAGAAGAAGTAAAACTATCATTATTTGAAATGATATAATATTGTATATAGAAAATCCTAAAGTCTCAGTCAAAAAACTACTGGACCTAATAAATGAATTCAGCAAGGTGGCAGGATATAAAATTAATACTCAGAAATCAGAGGCATTTTTATATACTAACAATGAACTGTCAGAAAGAGAAATTAAGGAAGCAATCCCCTTTACCATCACAACCGAAAAAATAAAGTACCTAGGAATAAATTTAACCAGGGAGATTAAAGACTTGTACTTGGAAAATTATAAAACATTGATAAAAGAAATCAAGGAAGACACAAACAAGTGGAGGCATATACCATGGTCATGGTTAGGAAGAATAAACATCATTAAAATGTCTCTATTACCCAAAGCAATTTATAAATTCAATGCAATACCAATTAAAATACCAATGACTTACTTCAAAGATATAGAACACATATTCCAAAAATTTATATGGAACCAAAAAAGAACACGAATAGCCTCAGCAATCTTGAAAAGGAAGAATAGAGTGGGAGGTATCACACTTCCAGATATCAAGTTATACTACGAGGCCATTGTACTCAAAACAGCCTGGTACTGGCATAAGAACAGGCATATAGATCAATGGAACAGAACTGAGAACCCAAAAATAAACCCACACTTTTATGGACAACTGATATTTGACAAAGGAGGTAAGAGCATACAATGGAGTAAAGACAGCCTCTTCAACAAATGGTGTTGGGAAAATTGGCCAGCTACCTGCAAAAAAATGAAACTAGACCACCAACTTACATCATTCACAAAAATAAACTCAAAATGGATAAAAGACTTAAATGTAAGCCATAAAACCATAAGCATCTTAGAAGAAAACATAGTCAGTAAGCTCTGACATCTTTCGCAGCAATATATAATATTTGCTGATTTATTTCCATGGGCAAGTGAAATAAAAGACAGGATTAACAAATGGGACTATATCAAACTAAAAAGCTTCTGCACAGCTAAAGACAATAAGAACAAAATAAAAAGACAAACTACACAATGGGAGAATATATTTGACAATACATCTGATAAGGGGTTAATAACCAAAATTTATAAAGAACTTGTAAAACTCAACACCAGGAAGACAAACAATCCAATCAAAAAATGGGAAAAAGAAATGAATAGACACTTCTCCAAAGAGGACATACAGATGGCCAATAAGCATATGAAAAAATGCTCAACATTACTAATCATTAGAGAAATGCAAATTAAAACCACAATGAGATATCACCTCACACCAGTCAGAATGGAGCTCATCAGCAAAACAACACAGAATAAGTGCTGGCGAGGATGTGGAGAAAAGGGAACCCTCCTGCACTGCTGGTGGGAATGCAGACTTGTGCAGCCACTGTGGAAAACAGTATGGAGATTCCTCAAGAAATTAAAAATCGAACTGCCTTTTGACCCAGCTATACCACTGTTAGGAATATACCCCAAGAACACCATAGCACTGTTTGAAAAGAAGAAATGCACCCAATGTTTATGGCAGCATTGTTCACAATAGCGAAGATCTGGAAACAGCCCAAGTGTCCGTCAGTGGATGAATGGATTAAAAAGCTTTGGTACATATATACTATGGAATACTACTCAGCCATAAGAAATCATGTTGTCGGATCATTTACAACAACATGGATGGACCTTGATAACATTATACTGAGCAAAATAAGTAAATCAGAAAAAACTAAGAACTATATGATTCCATACATAGGTGGGACATAAAAATGAGACTCAGAGACATGAACAAGAGTGTGGGGGTTACGGGGAGGGGGGGGAGGAGAGGGAGGAGATTGGGGAGGGGAGGGGCACACACACACACAAAAACAAACCCTGGGCTTGCCTGGTCAAGGCACATAGGCACATGTGTGAGTTGATGTTTCCTGCTCCTCCCCCTGTTCTATCTCTTTTCTCTCTCTCTCTCTTCTCTATAATGAATAAATAAAAATAATAATATATATATATATTAAAAAAACCAAAAAAAAATAAATCTTTCTATATAGCTCATTCAATATTCTTCCTTTTAAGCTGTTCGGTCTTGGACTTGCTTTGTTAAAGAGTTAAGCCAAAACTTTGAAAGATAATAAAATAAAGCAAAGCCAAGCAATTTAGCATAAAGGAACAATGAGTTCTCAGATTCAACCAGTCTCTGTGGGACAGCCTCTATATGCCAGGTTCCTTCTGAGACAGGATTTTGTCACAAATCTTTAAGATGGGCATCATTATCCTCATTTTTACAAATGAGGTGACTAAAGCTCAGAGAAAGGAAATGGCCTGCTTAAGGTCATATATTTAATTAGTGTCAGGGTTGTGGTTCAAATCCAGATATTTAGACTCCAATTCCACCATTCTCTCAATTATTCCATGTTGCTTTCATACAGCTACGTTCATACTCAAGTGCAGCAAGTTAGCAATCCCTTTTTTTGTCCTTTTTTGTTGTGCTGACTTTCTTGCTCTCATCTTACTGCAAATAATCAAATCAAGACAATAACATGTGCACTGTGCCTTATAAACAAGATGTCCCCTCTTACAAGATGGAGTAGCATGAATTTGTATTCTATCAAGCCTCGGGCATCAATTTCAATAAAAGTGAGAAGGAGGGCACCTCTAGCTAAATTTCCGTTACATTCTAGGAAAAGTGCCAAGTGAAATCTTGCAGCTTAAACTAAAAAAAAAAAAAAAAAAAGAATTGGTCATTCAATCCTTATAAGCACATACTCACAAACTTTTCTATTATTTATAACTATTCCCTATGGTAGCCAAATAATTTGCCATTTTGTTTGAAACATTCCAGTTACATAAATTTTGTATTGTTTCCCAAACTATAAGAACACAAGACAGATATCCACTTCCACTTAAAAGGTGAAAAAACTGTTGAATTGTCAGTATAGAGGAGTTTCTCTAAGTTAACTTCAAGTTTCTGGGTATCCATTGGTTAGGACAAGACAAAAGAACAATGCTGCTTTAATAGACTCACCCATTCTCCCTGCTGTCTATACAATTATCTGAAATAAAAGGCTAAGATATTTGGACAAAACAAGTGCTTGAAGAATTGCAGTAGAGTTTTTCAGTTGAGAACATTTAGACCAACAAATTATATACCATACACCTAAGAGAAAAGGAATACTGACTTGCTGCCAAGTAATTATGTATAATATCTAAGCAGACTAGTGATAGTGAGGTAGTCCTGTTTTATTAAAGCTTTTCTATTTATACGCTAAAGTGTTTACATTTTTGGAAAATGTATGTGACTTCCAAGTCAGTCACCTACTTATTCAACAGTATGGCTAATGTAGATTATTCTTTGTGCATATGTACTAGGAAATATATAACTAGATGAACACATGTAAGAACCATGCTTTTATAATTTCATCTTCTTTTATGACTTCTTTAGTGTTGAATAGTCCATTTTCTCTTTTCTCCTAAGAAAAAGAAGCAAAGAGAAGCTAAACTGATGATTAAGAGCAGTTCTCAGCCCTATTGCAAAATGTTGACTAACAAGTACAAATCATTCTCTCTCCAGTTTTCAAATAATTACCAAATGAGAGAGGCATAATATAACAATTTCAGAAACCAAATACCAGTTTTTATGTAGCAAAAGATGCTCTCACATCAGTTAAATTCTTTATGAGAAATACATTTTAAAACACAGTCTATCCTAAATCCTAATGTTCCTTACCACTCTTACTAATTGCCACTTTAGCACAAACTACAGTGGATACAGCATCAGACTGGGATGCGAAGGACCCAGGTTCAAGACCCTGAGGTTGCCACTTGAGCTCAAGTTCATCTGGCTTGAGCAAAGCTCACCAGCTTGAGCCCCAGGTCACTGGCTTGAGCCAGGGGTCACTTGGTCTGTTGTAGCTCCCCGGTCAAAGCACATATGAGATAGCAATTAATTAACAACTAAGGTGACACAACAAATAATTGATGCTTCTCATCTCTTTCCCTTTCTATCTGTTCCTCTGTCTCTCTTTGTCTCTGTCAAAAAACAACAACAAAAAAACTTACATATATCCATTCCTTTTTCTTCCTAGTCTTAGTCAAATTTATTATAAAAATTACAACCCAAATTTCTTCTATAATACTGTTTTCTCGGAACATTTTATTGCCTACATCCTTTGTCTGATCATGTGTAACTCTTCTTGAATTCACTTAAAGTAGGCTAGGGGGCAGGTAACTTATGGTCTTTTAGGATGTGGGAAAAAATTTATTCTTTCTTCCTGAGAGCTGGAAAATTATTAGTAGATTTTTACATATAGGATGACATCATCTATATACAGTGTAAAAATATCATTTTTTCTCCTGATGAGTGGTAAAATGAGGGCCGAGGGGCAAGAGGAGGCAGAAAGGTAGGGGTACTTTCAAGCAATTGGTGGGCCAATCGCGCACCATTTAGGTTGCTCCATTACCACCCACCATGAAAGCTAGAATGCCCACTAGTGGGCGGGAAGGACCAGGTTGACAGCACTGAAAAAATTGGTGGTTTTTATAAAAAGGTTCGCCATCATGGAACTAATACAAGACTGAAATTTCTGCACAGTGTAGGTATAGTTTTCTTCAACTGCTTTGAATGCATGTTTAATTTCTTGTTTAAAATTTCCAGTAGTAAGGGACATTTTCATCTTAAGTTTTCTTCCATTACAATTGTAAAGAATAGAAAAGCCTTTATATTGAGTCAAATAGCTCTTAATAATTTCATTAACTGATTCTAGATTTGTCTTCTTGGCCAATATAGAATAAATCTAACTTCTCTTCTTCGTAATGCTGCTCTCTATATTTGAATACTGCTGGCACTTCTCTTGCATATTCTCTCTTCCACAGTCTAAACATTCTGAGCCTCTTCAATGCTTTCTCACACTAGATGCTTACCATTCTTTTACCCTATTTCTCTAATTTCTTTGGTGATACCCTTCTATGCAGATGTTTCTATTAAAACATTATATCACATACTACACATAATATCCTAGACATATTATGACCTTAAAAGAGCATAATGCAGGTTAATTTACATTTAGAAGAACCCATTTGCTAAGTAAACACTTTTTATTCTAAGTTTTCACAAATCAGTTGTCATGAATTTTCTATTTTTTGTTGGATGTCTTAATACAGCTTAATTCCATTATTAGCCAAAGACAGACCATGTGTGTGCACGTGTGAATGTATGAGACAGAATTGTTTGAATCAATTCACACCATTCAAGACACCATGCTTTAATCCTGAAAGCCTAGTATATCTCCTGGTTTAAGAACTACTCCAGAGATCCTGGCTGATTGGCTCAGTGGTAGAGCATCAGCTCAGTGTATGAATGTCCTGGGTTTGATTTTCGGTCAGGGCACACAAGAGAAGCAACCATCTGCTTCTCCACCCTTCCCCCTCTCCTTTCTCTCTCTCTATCTGTCCCTCCCAGAGTCATGGCTCAATTGGGTCAAGCAAGTTGGCCTCCACAGTGAGGATGGCTCCGTGGCTTCTGCCTCAGGTGCTAAAAAATGGCTTGGTTGCTGAGCAACACAGCAATGGCCCCAGATGGACAGAGTATCACCCCCTAGTGGGTTTCTTAGTGGATTCTGGTTGGGGCACATGTGGGAGTCTGTCTCTCTGCCTCTGCTCCTCTCACTAAAAATAAATAAATAAATAAATAAATAAATAAATAAATAAATAAATAAATAAAATACAAACCTACTCCAGAATCAATAATATAATTGAACCTACATGAACCTGCATTCCTATGTGTGAGAAGAGAAGACATCATATAGATTTTTTAGGAGTGTGGACTGATGGAGTAGGCACTATACGGCTCTGCAGAGCAAACAGTGTTATAGCAAGTGCCTGACATTGTATAGATGATTGAAAAGAATCATTGCTAAGCAGAATCAATTTAACAACATCCACAGATATTTGTGTGAAGTTTTTAGAAGTTTTCAAAGTTAGGGTTTAAGTTTACATAGAAAAATATAATTTAAACAATAATAAAGGTATTTTAGAGCAGAAAACTCTTTGTTATATTGGCATCATTTAATCTCACATTTCGAATACAGTTTAAACAAAAGGAAAGAGAATTTTTTTTTCTCTTTCCTGGAAAATAGCAGTTTGGTAATGATAGATTAGTTCAGATTATGTGGAAGAACATTCTTCAAAACCTCTAAGTTATAATTGATTTGATAATTGCTTAGCATTCAGTTAAAATTGAACTCAACTATACTAGTACCCACCATGCAGCAAGAGCAACATCCTAACAGGAAAGGAATCACTTACACAAAAGAAATATACTAAAGAGCCTGCCACTCAGCGCAGGGAGAAGTTGGTCTGGGGTGTAGGTTTGGTACTGGGCCAGCAGGCACAGAAGCAGCAGCCAGAACGGTGAGTTCTACACACAGGTGAGAGCCATTGGGTCGGTGCCATCCATCTGGCAACCATCCCATGCCTCAGCAAAACCCTCTTACAGCAGGCTTTGCAGGCGGAAGTGGGACGAGCCATTGTAGCACCCACTGATTTGGAGGTCAATTATGTGACCCTTGGTCTAGACTCTGAAGTCTAAACCAAACTCCCACGGTAAACCTCCACACACAGGGCTTTCTGTCTCCTTTTGATCCACGTTGTGCTTTCAAAGCTGACCTCAGGCCTGGCACAGAGGATGTGCTAGTAAGTGTTTACTGAATGTACCAGTTGGAAGATCTTCATGAGAGTTAATAAGTAAATAATCCTAGTCCACATTTATAAACATCCTTCTTTTAATTTTTCTAGAATATTATTAAATTAGTCACTGATATTTGTTCAGTGCTGAGAGCCAAATACTATTCCAAGCACTTCACATGAATTTACTCAGTTGCTTAAGCAAATTAATTGTGTTCTCAGCTCTCATCCAATTGCATATTTTCCCATCTAAATTTCACTCTCAGATGTTGCTGCTTTGGCCACAATATGTCCTTCACTGTAAGTAATTCAACTTGCCCAACTTCACAGTTAGGGCTACACCCAGCCACCCAAACATCTGGCAGATCAGATAGTTCTAGCTCTAGCAGCGATCTTTCTGTATTGTGCCAATATTGAGTCATAATAATTCCACAGAGGACCTAAAGGATGGTCTACCAGAACAGACTTTGTGTGTAAGTATGTCGTTTATATACTTCGGGTTTTGAAATGGCAATCCAGAAGAATCACAGTTGATACAGAGTAAATTCTAGACTTTTGAATGAATTATGTAAGTTGTCTCAGGACCAGGTTTCTGCCTTCTAATCAGTCTCACTCTCTGGCACTTCCCACTCCTGAAAACACCATGCTGTTTCACGCTCCCATGTCTTTTAGCTGTTGTACTGCTAATTGTGCCCTAAACTGGAGTCCTTAATATTTTCCCCAGACTTTAGAAGAGTAATGGTTGTTGGTACTCATAAACCTTCACTAGATAAATGAGGAATAGATTTTTTTTTTTAATTTTTCTCTTAAAATTTATTTTTTTATTTTTTTTTTATAATTTTATTTTTTTAATGGGGTGACATCAATAAATCAGGATACATATATTCAAAGATAACAAGTCCAGGTTATCTTGTCGTTCAATTATGTTGCATACCCACCACCCAAAGTCAGATTGTCCTCTGTCACCTTCTATCTTGTTTTCTTTGTGCCCCTCCCCACCCCCTATCCCTCTCCCATTCCCCCCTCCCCCCCGTAACCACCACACTCTTATCAATGTCTCTTAGTTTCACTATTATGTCCCACCTACGTATGGAATAATACAGTTCCTGTTTTTTTCTGATTTACTTATTTCGCTTCGTATCATGTTATCAAGATCCCACCATTTTGCTGTAAATGTTCCAATGTCATCATTTCTTATGGCTGAGTAGTATTCCATAGTGTATATGTGCCACATCTTCTTTATCCAGTCATCTATTGATGGGCTTTTTGGTTGCTTCCATGTCCTGGCCACTGTGAACAATGCTGCAATAAACATGGGGCTGCATGTGTCTTTACGTATCAATGTTTCTGAGTTTTGGGGATATATACCCAGTAGAGGGATTGCTGGGTCATAAGGTAATTCTATTTGCAGTTTTTTGAGGAACCACCATACTTTCTTCCATAATGGTTGTACTACTTTACATTCCCACCAACAGTGTATGAGGGTTCCTTTTTTTCCACAGCCTCTCCAACATTTGCTATTACCTGACTTGCTAATAACAGCTAATCGAACAGGTGTGAGGTGGTATCTCATTGCCGTTTTGATTTGCATTTCTCTAATAACTAAAGAAGATGAGCATCTTTTCATATATCTGTTGGCCATTTGTATTTCTTCCTGGGAGAAGTGTCTATTCATATCCTCTTCCCATTTTTTTATGGGATTGTTTGTTTGTTTGTTGTTGAGTTTTATGAGTTCTTTGTATATTTTGGATATTAGGCCCTTATCTGAGCTGTTGTTTGAAAATATCATTTCCCATTTAGTTGGCTTTCTGTTTATTTTGTTATCAGTTTCTCTTGCTGAGCAAAAACTTCTTAGTCTGATGTAGTCCCATTCATTAATTTTTGCCTTCACTTCTCTTGCCATTGGAGTCAAATTCATAAAATGCTCTTTAAAACCCAGGTCCATGAGTTGAGTACCTATGTCTTCTTCTATGTACTTAATTGTTTCAGGTCTTATGTTTAGATCTTTGATCCATTTTGAGTTAATTTTTGTACAGGGAGAGAGACTGTAGTCCAGTTTCATTCTTTTGCATGTGGCTTTCCAGTTTTCCCAGCACCATTTATTGAAGAGGCTTTCTTTTCTCCATTGTGTGTTGTTGGCCCCTTTATCAAAAATTATTTGACTATATATATGTGGTTTTATTTCTGGACTTTCTATTCTGTTCCATTGGTCTGAGTGTCTATTTTTCTGCCAATACCATGCTGTTTTGATTGTCGTGGCCCTATAATAGAGTTTGAAGTCAGGTATTGTTATGCCCCCAGCTTCATTCTTTTTTCTTTAGGATTGCTTTGGCTATTTGGGGTTTTTTATAGTTCCATATAAATCTGATGATTTTTTGCTCTATTTCTTTAAAAAACGTCATTGGAAGTTTGATGGGAATTGCATTAAATTTGTATATTGCTTTGGGTAATATAGCCATCTTGATTATATTAATTCTTCCTAGCCAAGAACAAGGTATATTCTTCCATCTCATTATATCTTTTTCGATTTCCCTTAACAATGGTTTATAGTTTTCATTATATAAGTCCTTTACATTCTTTGTTATGTTTATTCCTAAGTATTTTATTTTTTTTGTTGCAATCGTGAAGGGGATTATTCTTTTGAGTTCCTTCTCAGTTGTTTCATTGTTGGCATATAGAAAGGCTATTGACTTCTGTATGTTAATTTTGTATCCTGCGACCTTACTGTATTGGCTTATTGTTTCTAGTAGTCTTTTTGTGGATTCTTTGGGGTTTTCGATGTATAGGATCATATCATGTGCAAAAAGTGATACCTTTACTTCTTCTTTTCCGATATGGATGCCTTTTATTTCTTTGTCTTGTCTGATTGCTCTGGCTAGAACCTCTAGTACCACATTAAATAAGAGTGGAGACAGGGAACAACCCTGTCTTGTTCCTGATTTAAGGGGGAAAGCCTTCAGTTTAGTGCCATTTAATATGATGTTAGCTGATGGTTTATCATATATGGCCTTTATCATGTTGAGATATTTTCCTTCTATACCCATTTTGTTGAGAGTCTTAAACATAAAATTGTGTTGTATTTTATCGAAAGCCTTTTCTGCGTCTATTGATAAGATCATGTGGTTTTTGTTCTTTGTTTTGTTGATATGGTGTATTACATTAACCGTTTTACGTATGTTGAACCATCCTTGAGATTCTGGGATGAATCCCACTTAATCATGATGTATTATTTTTTTAATATGTTGTTGTATTCGATTTGCTAGTATTTTGTTTAGTATTTTAGCATCTGTATTCATTAGAGATATTGGTCTGTAGTTTTCTTTTTTGTGCCATCCTTGCCTGGTTTTGGGATGAGGGTTATGTTGGCCTCATAAAATGTGTTTGGAAGTATTGCTTCTTCTTCAATTTTTTGGAAGACTTTGAGTAGAATAGGAACCAAGTCTTCTTTGAATGTTTGATAAAATTCGCTGGTATAGCCGTCAGGGCCTGGACTTTTAATTTGGGGAGGTTTTTAATGGTTTTTTCTATTTCTTCTCTACTGATAGGTCTGTTTAGGCTTTCTGCTTCTTCTTGACTCAGTCTAGGAAGGTTGTATTTTTCTAGGAATTTATCCATTTCTTCTAGGTTGTTGAATTTAGTGGCATAAAGTTTTTCATAGTATTCTACAATAATTCTTTGTATATCTACAGTGTCCGTGGTGATTTCTCCTCTTTCATTTTGGATTTTGTTTATATGAGTTGTTTCTCTTTTTTCCTTGGTAAGTCTTGCCAAGGGTTTGTCAATTTTGTTGATCTTTTCAAAGAACCAGCTCCTTGTTCTATTAATTTTTTCTATAGTTTTTCTGTTCTCTAATTCATTTATTTCTGCTCTGATTTTTATTATTTCCTTTCTTCGGCTGGTTTTGGGTTGTCTTTGTTCTTCTTTTTCTAGTTCCTTAAGGTGGGAAGTTAAGTGGTTCACTTGGGCTCTCTCTTGTTTGTTCATATATGCCTGAAGCGATATGAACTTCCCTCTTATCACTGCTTTTGCTGCATCCCATAGATTCTGATATGTCGTATTGTCATTTTCATTAGTCTGTATATATCTTTTGATCTCTGCACTTATTTCTTCTTTGACCCATTCATTTTTTAAAAGTATGTTGTTTAGTTTCCACATTTTTGTGGGATTTTTTTCCTCTTTTTTGCAGTTGAATTCTAGTTTCAAGGCTTTATGATCAGAAAATATGCTTGGTACAACTTCAATTTTTCTGAATTTGCTGATGTTGTTTTTGTGGCCCAACATATGGTCAATTCTTGAGAATGATCCATGTACACTGGAGAAAAATGTATACTCAGTCACTTTGGGATGAAATGTCCTGTAGATGTCTATCATATCCAGGTGCTCTAGTGTTTTGTTTAAGGCCACTATGTCTTTGTTGATTCTCTGTTTGGATGACCGATCTAGAGCCATCAGCGGTGTATTGAGGTCTCCAAGTATGATTGTATTTTTGTCAGTTTTTGTTTTAAGATCAATAAGTAGCTGTCTTATATATTTTGGTGCTCCTTGGTTTGGTGCATATATATTAAGAATTGTTATGTCTTCTTGATTCAGAGTTCCCTTAGCCATTATGAAATGGCCATTTTTGTCTCTGAGTACTTTTGCTGTCTTGTAGTCAGCATTATCCGATATGAGTATTGCTACACCTGCTTTTTTTTGGATGTTATTTGCTTGGAGTATTGTTTTCCAGCCTTTCACTTTGAATTTGTTTTTATCCTTGTTACTTAGATGAGTTTCCTGTAGGCAGCATACAGTTGGATTTTCTTTTTTAATCCATTCTGCTACTTTGTGCCTTTTTATTGGTGAGTTTAATCCGTTTACATTTAGTGTAATTATTGATACTTGTGAGTT
The DNA here is from genome assembly GCF_036850765.1 of Saccopteryx bilineata. NCBI lineage: Eukaryota > Metazoa > Chordata > Mammalia > Chiroptera > Emballonuridae > Saccopteryx > Saccopteryx bilineata. The sequence continues at coordinate 144,531,842 of NC_089491.1, read as the reverse complement.
CCCTATTGCCATTTTATATCTTGCTTTCTGTTAGTTTCGTGTCTTGTTTGATCCTTCTCTTTCGTTTTTCTATCTTTTGTTTTTATTTGGTTGTATTCCATACATCTTTCCTCTGTTGCTATCTTTTTTATCTCATGTGCTTCTGTGGTGGTTTTTTCAATGGTGGTTATCTTTGAGTAATGAAAAGGGTCCCTACCCTGTTCATTGTAGCGAACTATTTTGTGAGTACTTTTGCACTCCATCGTCCTTTGCTACTGTTAATCTCCATCTTCTCCCCCTCTTTCTTTTTGTTGTTGTCACAGTTTAAATTTGGTTTTATTGTGTTCTTCTTGGAGCTTTTACTTGTGGCTCTGTTTTTTTTTGTTCTTTGTATCTGATTGGAGAACCCCCTTTAGTAATTCCTGGAGTGGGGGTTTTCTGATGATAAATTCCCTCATCTTTTCTGTATCTGTGAATGTTTTTATTTCTCCTTTGTATTTGAAGGATAGCTTTGATGGGTATAGTATTCGTGGCTGAAAGTTCCTCTCTTTCAGGACTTTAAATATTGGGGTCCACTCTCCTCTAGCTTGTAGAGTTTCTGCTGAGAAATCTGATGATAATCTAATGGGCCTTCCTTTATATGTTGTATTCTTCTTTTCCCTGGCTGCCTTGAGAATTTTTTCTTTGCTGTTGGTTTGTGTCAATTTCATTATGATATGCCTTGGAGTAGGTTTGTTGGGGTTAAAAAAACTTGGAGTTCTGTTTGCTTCTTGAACTTGAGGCTTTAGTTCTTTCCACAGGCTTGGGAAGTTCTCATCTGTTATTTGTTTGAGTATGTTCTCCATTCCATTTTCTCTCTCTTCTCCCTCTGATATACCTATTATTCTTATGTTATTCTTTTTGATGGAGTCAGATAATTCTTGTAGGGCTATCTCATTTTTTTAAATTTTTGAGTCTCTTTCTTCTTCTCTCTGTTGTGCCTCAAGTTGCTTGTCTTCTATTTCACTAATCCTCTCTTCTATCTGACCTGTTCTATTAGCTAAGCTTGTTACTTCATTTTTCAGCTCGTGAATTGAGTTTTTCATCTCTGTTTGATTTGTTTTTATAGTTTCAATTTCCTTGGACATATATTCTTTGTGTTCATTGAGTTGTTTTCTGAGCTCCCTATATTGCCTTTCTGTGTTTTCTTGTATATCTCGGAGGATTTTTAGTATTTCTATCTTGAATTCTCTGTCATTTAGCTCCAAGGTTTCCAATATATTAAATTTTTTCTCCATAGATTTTTCCTCATCTAGCTGTGTTACCTCTCTTTCTTTTGTATCCATGATATTCGATTTTCTCTTCCTTAATGGCATCTGAGGGTGGTTTTGTTGATAGTATTAATGAGATTTAATAAAGAATAAAAAGTTAAAAAAAATAAAAAAAAATCGAAAAGAGTTGTTTTTTTTAAAAAAAATTAATAATGAAATAAAGAAAAATAAAATAAAATAAAAATTTTTTAAAAAAGAAAATTATTCCCCCCCTCCTTTTTTCCTCTCCTCTCCTCTCCCCTCTTTCTTGAGAAAATCTTGTGGTGGACTGTGAGTTATAACAAACAATGCCTGTGATGGAGGGCCTGAATTGGGGAAAAGTAATAAAGGGGCAAAAAAGAAAAAAAGAAAAAAAAAAAAAGGAAAAAAAAAAAAAAAAGAAAAAAGAAAAAAAAAAGAGCGTATGGACCCACAAAAAGCAAATAAGGAAAAAATTTGGGTCAAGAATAAAATGATTTGCTTTTAGGTGTTGGTTGTCTAAGAGTTATGATGAGAGGAATAAGAGGAAAATGGAAAAATGGGGGGACAAATTAAAAACTTACTATTGTATTTAGTGGAATAAGAACTAGATAATATGGAGAGCCAGGGATGGGAGCACTGCTAGTGAGTTAAAAAGGTGAAGTAAAAACCCCCCAAAATGCCACAAATATAGGTTTGAGTCCCAGATAAGATAATTTGTTTGTTATTGAGGTTTGAATGAGAGGAGATGTAAAGGAGAAAGGAAGAAACTAATATAGAGGGAGAAAAGAAAGAGAGAGAGAGAAAAAAAGAAGGAACCACTTAAAGAAGAAAAAAGAAAGGAGAGAGAGAGAGAGAGAGAGAGTTAAGGGTTTTGGAGTGCAACCCTCATAGAGAGAAAGGAAGAGGAGAGAAAAGATAATGGGAGATGTAACACTTATGGGTAGTGTAGTTCAAGGAGAGGAGAGAGTAAGACTGGCAGAGAGTTAATCAGCCAAATTGGAGGAGGAAAAAAAGTATCAAGAATGAAGATAAGAGAAACAGACAAGCAAATATAATAAAATGGGATAGGTTATAAAGTCTGCAGATTATTCTTGATTTTAAGAGGTTATCTTCATGCTTTTTCTTTTCTCTCCCTCTTCCTGGTCAGTGACTCTGTACTCCAGGTTCTGCCCCTTTGGCACGCTCAGGTAGAGGTTTGCAGTTGATATGTCTCTATGGCAATGTCATGTATTGTGCTTTAGTCTCGTTGGCAGTCGAGGCTCATTAGCATTTATGGGCTCCCACAGTGAGAGAGTCCGTGTTCCTGGAGCCTTTCTCCTAGTCTTTCCTTCCTCAATTAGTAGCCTGATAATCCAGCTATGTGGTTGCCGCTGCCTCTGCCTGGATAGTAAGAGGCTCAAAGAGCTGGCAACTCCCCACTCTATTTCCACTCAGCACAGGGCTCTGGGTAAGGCTCAGTCAGTCAGAGCTGCTAGCATAATCAGGCGGGCTTTCCGCCCACTCAAAGACCACTGGCTCTGCCACTCTGTCCGGTAACACAAGCGGGCGCCCACTTCTGGGGGGCGCTTGGAGGAAACTCTCACTCACTGTCTGCGACCAGGATATCCAGCCAGCAGTCTCACGCTCTGAGTGAAACCCCCAACCGCAGGGAAAAGTTGCAGCGTTGGAATTGAGTCTCGCTCCGTCCCCGTGCGCGGCTTTTGCAAGGCGCTGGGGCGGCTCGAGATTCTGCTTTGGCCCACACAAAGGCCCCTGACTCTGCCCCTCTCTGCAATAACACGGGCGCGCACTGCCAAGGCACTCGGAGGAATCACTCACTCCTTATCTGCGCGCGCAAACCAGGATATGAGGCCGGCCGCGGTTCCCTCTGAGTGAAACCCTCACCAGCACGGAAAATCTCCACTGTTGGAATTAGTTCTCACTCCCTCCCGTGCATGGCTTTCCCAGGGCGCTGGGGCTGCCCAGAGACTCTGTCCTCGGCCCACAGAAAGGCCTCTGACCCTGCCTCTCCGTGGGGCAACACGGGCACCCACTCTCGGGGCCTAGGAAGAAATTCTCGCCCACTAACTGCGCACCGACCAGGAGACCGGGTAAAATGGCCGCTCCGCTTGTCTTCTTTGTTTGGGTTTGACACGAGTGTTAGCTTGTATTGCCCGGGTTGCCACAGGATCAGATTTTCCTCGGCTTGGATCTGTGTGCCACATCCTGGTTCGGCCGTTTGTGCCGCGGCGGCCTGGATCTATTCACCCCCTTTGCCCGCCTCAGTTTCTATATTCACAGTTACCAGAGAAAGCCGCCCTGTTTAGGTTAGTGAGGAAGGCGGAGCATTTCTTACTCCCTATTTCCTTCGGGGTTTGGTTATATATTTAGCCAATTTTTCACTCAATCATACCTTTGGGTGTATTGCGAAGCATCTGGAAGCTCCAAGTATAGGTTTTTCTGTTTCTGGTTAAAGATCTTGTTGAGTTTTGGGGGAGATTTATCGGTATCGCTTCCTACCCCACCATTACTCTGACGTCATCTGTAGATTTTTTTTAAAAAAAGATTCATTACAGGATAACGATGAACATTCCCTTCAACTCTTGTTAGCAAATACAGTGTAATTAAAAAAAAATTCCTTTAGCCCCAACATTGTTTGTTTTATAAGAATTCTCCCAAGGTATCTTCACTTTCATCTCCCTAACAATCAACTGTCAAAAAGCTAGATCAGTTAAAATGTTCAACATAAAAATGGTTTAGAAGAAAATAGCAAATATGCTCCTAATAACTCTCTGTGAACTCTTCTCCTATATCTCTGCCTCAGCCCCAGTGAGGCCTGCTCTGTGCCTTTAGCATAATCTTATAGCCACTCTGCCCCATCTAGTCATAAACCATATGTTTGCCACAACAAGAGTGGTAAGGGGAAGATTTCTTTATTTCATTTCTAAGCACTTAAGACATTATTGCGATATATTTGCAAATACGAGAATTCTCAGGAAGAAACTTTAGTAAACATCTGGAAGATTTTTAGCTTAATAATTTACATGAGCCTGGATCAACATTAAGTGTAGGCTATTAAAGGTCAAACTATTTTTCCTCATGCAAAATACATGAATAAGATCTGTCTGGCAAATTTCAAGAACCAGATGTCCGTATGTCAGTTTTTTCCCACTTTGTTTTCCTCCTCTGTCTTAACTTTACCTTCTCCCATACCACCAAACAGACTGACTTTCATAGCACAGTTCTGATTATGTTACTCCCTGATTGAAAGCTTTTAGTAGAATATCATTATTATGAAATAACGTACACGCATATGAGTGTGGTACTTGAAGGCCTCCACAGTTTGAGTCAACTTGTCTTCCCATCTTCTATTCCACCTTTCATTTACATGTATTCTTTTTTCTAGACAAATTATTCCTCTTGCTATCCTAATTTTCTCTTTATTCTCTACCTAGAATGGCTTTCTTTTGAACTGCCTAATCATTTGGTATCTTTTCTTATTATATGCATACATTCACCTAGTTAACAGTCCTGTGTACATTCATGATATGTATATGTATATAACATTGATAAACTGTTAGCTTTTTACAGGCATGATTTCTTATTTATATCCTCCACCCTTCAGACCCCTACAAATAGCAAGTGTTCAATAAATGTGCACTGAATAAAAAGAGTGAAAGACTGTATTTCTTCATAGAACCATCAATCTGATTGCACGTGAAGATTTTTCAGTCTCATTTGTATCACCCAAACATCAGCTATCTTTCCACCTGCCGCTTGTCATCTACCAGTCAGATTGCAGAAACCTGCCTGACCAAAGAGTCTCCTCTCTCTTACGGAGCAGTGCCATCTTCTGACATTGCCTCCTGCCTGTGCTGTTCTTTTAACAATGTGGACATTCAAACCTTCAAAAAGAGAAACTTCATTTTCAAATATTTTCATAACCACATTAATGTGGAACTATTACAAATTATGCCAACAGTTTTTAAAACACAGACCCCTATAACTGACTTTCTGCTCCAGAAACATCCAAATCACAGCAATTTTAGAAATGGCGCATAGAATGGGTTGGAGATGCCACAGCAACAGTCATTTACTCCCTAAAGTCACAGGGAGACATTTGCATATTTGAAAGTCAGGCTCATTCTTAGAGACTAACAAAGGTGTATTCATGAAAATGAGAGAGTACATTGCACTCTCTTGAATCCCCAGAGAGGCTTACATTTTATACTTTCATTTCCAAAACACAATTCACTACCTTAAAACACATTTACTGACTTCTCTTAAATAGTGCTGTCAGGAGTACCTACTACCTTGCATTTTGCTTTTGAGATATAAACAGAATTGATCTTTTTCTGAAGATAGTGTGTGTATCATATATGCAAGTGTGATTGGGTTTGAGCTGGGAAATTATTTAAAGAGGTTTTTTAGGTATGCAAATGTAAAGTCAATTCTATTCCAGAAAGGAGACTTTCTGTTTATTGAAGTACTAAGTTATCTGCATAATATCTCTTGAGTTTGTTTGTCCAGACTCTGAGTAGGGAGGTCCTAATGGACAGGAACACAGCCAAGCGTCAGTTCTAGGACTTAGTACAATGATGGCAGATCCCTGGAGGAGGAGTACAGCACAGGGATACTAGAAACTATTGTGTCCACTAGCTGGTAAGATGGGGGATGGTGCGGTTTCCATGCCTCTCTTCTTCAGTCTGTATTGTAACTCTTTCTGTTCTCAAGTCTTCAAGCAAAACTTTGTAAAGCATTAAACTTGAAGGAATTATTAGATGGATGTGTTCTTACGCTTAGGAGAGCTCCTATACCCTGGAGGAGTAATGTTGACCTGGCAAGCAGCAATCTATATAGAAGCCCAGAAAAATAGCCTAAATTGAAGATGCCAAATAATATGCTGGAAGCATTGGTGAAACAGGAAAATGTTCCTGAGAGTCACCAAGAAATAATTGGGTAGAAAAACTTGGTAAAAGAAATATTTCCTATAAATCAACCAAGAAAAAAAAAAAGCAAACTGCTGATATTTGGGTTTTAAAGAGAGAAGTGACAATGAAGGCTGTATAATGTAGAGGCATTAAGTTCTTTAAAGAGTCAGATATTGGCCCAGGTTTGCTCAGTGGTAGAGTGTCCATGCGGATGTCCCTGCTTTGATTCCCAGTCAGAGCTCACATGAGAAGTGCCCATCTCCTTCCCTACCACTTCTCTCTCTCTCTCTCTCTCTCTCTCTCTCTCTCTCTCTCTCTCTCTCTCTGTTTTTCCCTCCTGTAATCATGGCTCCACTGGAGTGAGTTGGCCCGTGCACTGAGGATAGCCCCATGGCCCCTGCCTCAGGCACTAGAAAGAGCTTGGTTGCTGAGCAATGGAGCAAGGACCCCAGATGGGCAGAGCGTCACCCCCTAGTGGGTTTGCTGGGTCAATCCCGGTCCAGGCGCATGTGGGAGTGTCTCTGCCTCCCCTCCTCTCAGTAAAAGAGGGGGAAATAGGGTCAGATATTAACAAAATGATCCTGCGGTGGCACAGTAGATAAATCGGTGACCTGGAATGCTAAGGGTGCTGAATCAAAACCCCAGGCTTGCTTAGTCAAGGCATATAGGAGAAGCAACTACTATGAGTTGATGCTTCCTGCTCCTTCCTGCCCTCTTTCTCTCTTTCCTCTCTTTTCCTTCTCAGAGAAATTCAGTTTGGCTTCCAGGAACAAACCACAGGTATTAATGCTGTATCCAGTATATTTTTTCACTCTTGCTAGACAGAAGCAGCAGTTCAATAGCAAGCATACACAATCAGTAATAATGCCAAATCTGATCTCTAAACATCAGATTGCCTTTGCCTTCTACACTGAAAGAGAAACATCCCTTAACTGGAAAAGGCAATATGTAAAAATAGAAATAGAAATAGTCAAACATAAAAAGTCAAAAATAGAAATAGTCAAAGATAATATAAACTGTGATGAATTCAATAGGAAATATATACAGACCATTCTTTACTTATAACTTTAAAATTGGACCATAGGTAAATAGAAATCATTTTTAATAATAGAAAGCATTTATTTTTTATTTTTATATTTAAGCAATTAAATACTTCATATTTTTACTAACTTTACTGAAGAATCTTAACTGACATTTTTAAACATCTTAAGGTTAGTTATTTTAAAACTAATATTACATTTTGGAGAGCACATTTTTACATGCCTCTCATCTAGAAAAAAAATATACAGTGTTACTTCATTTTTTATTTTTAAGTTTAACTTTTTTTTTTGTATTTTTCTGAAGTTAGAAGCAGAGAGGCAGTCAGACAGATTCCCACATGCGCCCAAATGTGATCCACCTGGTATGCCCACCAGAGGGCGATGCTCTGCCCATCTGGGGCATTGCTTCGTTGTGACCGGAGCCATTCTATCGCCTGAGGAGGAGGCCATGGAGCCATCCACAGCACCCAGGCCAACCTTGCTCCAATGGAGCCTTGGCTGCAGGAAGGGAAAAGAGAGAAAGGAAGGAGAGGGGGAAGGGTGGAGAAGCAGATGGGCACTTCTCCTGTGTGTCCTGACCCGGAATTGAACCTGGGACTTCCACATGCAGGACCGATGCTCTACCACTGAACCAACTGGCCAGGGCCTAAAATTTGACATTTTCAATTGTTGCTTTTTACTGATATATAATCTGGGGGGAAATAAATGTTATGATGGCATCCTATCAATTCTTCTCTGGTATCTTCACCTTCTCTGGGCATCTCTGGCACACAGAAATAAATTTTTTTTTACACATGAAAAAGTTTCCTTCATGTCAAATACCTGACTGTCTTTCTGAATTTTTATTGTATGTGTAGTAGACATGTATTGTTTTTACTTATGCAATTTCTCCTCCTTGTTATTCTGTAATAAAATTCCTCTTTCCTTTGGGGAACTCATTTCTATGTGGTCATATAAGTCTCATAACTCTCCATGAAACCCGGAGAAGGGAATATGATCCAGGCCTGGATCGTATCACTTGAGGACATTGTTCTTGGACATTGTGACTGGTTCAGGAATAAGTGCAAGACTCAAGCCAGGCCCAGCAGAATCTTCTCTGGAATATTTCTTCTGGGGCTATCAGAAAAGACCTACCCTGTTGGAGTTGATAGGCTGGGGAAATATGAAACCTTTGGACCGACCATGGAGCTTGAGCCTGTTCAGAAAATGAAAAACAACATGAAGTACTAATATCCTCTTCTAAGTCCCTGGGTCTAGCTGTGCCTGGAATAGTGCTTTCATTCTTCTTGGTACATGAATTATATATTTTCTTTTGTGAGAAAGCTACTTTGATTTGGGTTTCTGTCATTCACACTGGAAGGACTCCTGACTAATAAACTGATCTACGCCCCATCCATGGGCCAGGATACCCTGTTACTTTATTCTAATATCCCGATCCCTACAACACTTGGTTACATAGATGACCTATTTATTGATTTTCATCTTATGCTATCTTCTCCCTGTTGGACCTATACCTGATAGCTGCTTGATTTCATGGGCTAGTCTGTTTCCAGAGCCTGGCCCCCATCCACAGTAGGTAATGAGAGATCATGAACAACTCCAACTGTGTCTGAAGAGACAACAGTATTCCTCACAGAACAAAATACCAGAAGAAAAACTCACTGAATTTCTGTTGACTCCTACATAAATAAACAAGGTTTTATTTTGTCACAACCTAAGCAAGTTACCAGAACATTTTGAGGTTTTTTTTCTTTTGCCTAAGACCTTTAAGATTTAAAGTTTATTGTTTATTCAAAAAATACCTTCTCACCAAACAATTCGGATTAGTTCATCTTATTATGATGTCCATTAATTTATTCAACACTATTTATTGACATTTAGTCTAAGACATTTATTATTCTAGGCACCAGGAATTAATCAAATAACAGGGCAATTCCTCATGGAGTTTATGGTCTAGAGAGAAGAAATATCTATATAACAACGATAAAAAGATAGAAAAAAGGAAATAAATAAATAAATACATAAATAAAAAAGAAATGGTAAAGATATTTGTGATGTGTTGATGATTCTTAACACAGGGTCAGTAGGACTTTTCTGATGGAGGACACAGGAGTGTAGTGACCTGAAAAGAATGAAGAAGAGAACCATGAGATTGTCAGGGAAAGAACATTTCATTTGAAAGAAACTCTATGTGCATAACCCCTGAAGCTGCTTTTTCTCTGAACAACAAAGCTGGTGTGCCTGAAACAGAATAACTAGTGAGAAAAGAACGGAAAGAGACAAGGTTAAAAGTCTGGGAAGGGGATGGAGGGCTTTATAGCCACTACAAAGACTTTGGGGTTACTCTGAGTGAGTTGGGAAGTCATTGGACAGTATTGGTCAGAAAAACAGTAGGAACAGACCTTATATTTTTCAGAAAGTCATTCTAGCTGCTGTATAGTAGACTGAATACTGAAACAAGTGCAGAAGTAGAAAGACTAGTTAATAATGTTGTAATACAAACAAAATCATAATGGCTTGGTCAGTGGCAATGATGGTAGAATTGATAAAAAGTACAAAGATTCTAAATATATTCTGAACACTGATTAAGTAGGATTAGTTAATACATTGAACATGGTAGAAGAGAAAGGGAATGGTAATGTTCTGCCCTGAGCAATAGAATAAAAAATTGCCATGTACTGAGATGGGATGGCCTGCAAGAGGAGTGGGTTGGGGCTGGAATATGGAAAATTAGTCTTTGGATTGGACATATTACACTTGAGATGCCTATTAGACATTCAAGTGGAAATGTCAAGTAGACAACAGCTGGGTAAATGAGTCTGGAGTTCAGCACAGACACCTGGGTCAGAGGTGTAAATTTGAAACTGACAACATGTTGAAAGCCAGGCGTGCTGCTGAGATCTCCTAGGGAGTGATGAAAGATGCCTGAGTCATGAAGTCTTCCAATTTAGAGTCCAAATTGGGGAGTAGAAGCCAGCAAAGGAGACTGTGAGAGAGTAATTAATAAGGAAGGAGGGTACTGAGAAGGGTGGGGAGAGGGGAGGGGGGAAGAGAGAGAGAGAAAGAGAGAGAGAAAAGACAATGAAAATGAGGAGATGTTCAACTCTTTAAAATATTTGAAGAGAACAGAGAGTTGACCACTGTGCTTGGCAATGAACTAGTCACCGGAGAACTTGACAAAGGCTGTTTCAGTGAATGAAAAGTCTGATTGGCACAGATTCAGGAAAAGATTAGAAGAGAGCCATAGAGACAGCAAACCTAGATGACATATTTAAAAATGTTTTACGGGAAGAGGATTGTAAAATGGGACCACAGCAAGAGAGGCACAGGTCAGAGATATTATACCACATTGGTATGATGTTGGGAAAGATCCAGTAAAGTGGGGGAAATTATGACACCATAAAGAGAAGACAGCAGCTGAATTAATGTCGTTGAATTGGCATGAAAGGCTGGGATCCTGTGTTCTAATGAAGAGACTGACACTACGTTGGATGGTTTATATGTCATGCACAGTGATGGGTAAAGGCCATTTACCAGTGAGTTTGTAGGGGTTACGGTGGGAACATATAGAATTTCCCCATCTGGTTTCTTCTATTTTCTATGGAGGAAGAAAGGCCAGCCATTGAGATCTGAAAGGAAGAAGGAGGTACTGTGGTTGGAGGAGACAAATGAAGTTATAAAATAGTCATCTACAATAGAGGAAAAGTAAATGTACTAAGGAAACATGGTGGAAATGTAGGGTGACACTGAGGGCCCCACTTGAGAATTACCAGTAACTGAGAAGAGCAAAAGGAAAGGCAACAAGAATATGCACAGGAATTGTTAATCTATTCTAGTGTAGTCACCAGGTTCAGCTGTCCACACTGTCCCAACTTTAAAGGCCCCCAGAGATTTAGCATGAATGCAGAATGAAAGAATCACATCGGCTCCTTAGCCCTGGTTTGAAAGTATTTGGGGTGGGGCAGTATAGACCAGACCAGAAAACAAAACAGGGCATAAGATAAAATGAGTCAAGAGTCAAATCTAGATAAGTAGTCTGGGAGGAATGAATGATAGGAAGATGCAAAAGACAAGAGCAGTGACCTCAGAGAAAAAGAACATGAAACAGAAAGTCTGGTTAGAAACTAGGAGCGGAGCTTGTGAGGAGTAAAACTGGGCATAGGGAACAAAATGAAAGAGCAAGATGGGAGCGCATCGAAATCCTGGAGTACAGCGCCAGCTATGTCTGCTTCAGGAATCAAGAGGTTAACTATAAAGGAGAGTATTTTTCTATATTGACACTCTTTCCTCTCAGAAGCAACACTATTCTGTATTTTAAAGGAAGGTCGCTATCCCTAACTTAGGATGCAGCAACCATCGCAGAAGTTCTCCATCAGTCCATTCTGTGTGATGAACATTGAAAGCTCCTTGGAATGCTTCCCCTGATTCCCGTATCAGAGATTCCACAGTTAAAACACCCTGTACATGGTCTGGAGCCAAAACACTAAGTTCCCTTTGGAGATTCAAACTTTGAATGGAAAATGAGCATCTCTAGGACTTAAATTCACTTCACCAAACAATGATTAGTCATTTAAATGCAAGAAGATTAATTTTTGTGACTTCTAAAGGATGAATTATGAGAGCATAGAAAATGAATGAGTTCAACAGTTAAGACAAATTCTGGCTTCTGTTTACTTGAGTTAATTTTTCATAGGTCTTGGTTTCTTCATCTATGTAAATGAGGTAATAATATTTATCTAGAAAAGCATTTTCAAGATTAGATCAGGTGACATATAAAAGCATCTATCACAATGCCTAAAACATAATAAGTCCTCAAAAAATTATTTTTCTTTGCTTTTCTTTTTGTTTACTCCTCAAAAACTCTTCCCCATTCTCTCCATTTTATCTTTTTTTTTTCCAGGTACTAAATCTCATATCTAAGAGATGTTTACTGGGAATATTTTATTTAAATATATGTTATTTCCTGTCTCCCTATCTGTCAGTAGAAAGTGTGATAAAGGTCTGAATCAATGTACTTATAGGAAACATAGTCTGCTATTTATTACAGGATCCCATTGCTTTAATTTTGACTTGTATTTGAAATTTCTTAATTATATTTATCTTGCCATATTTCTGCTGCTGAAATTTAGTATGACATCCCAGAAAGTTCCCCATTTACCCTGTTTTTGTGAATGCTATTTTAGGATGCATAAAGCGAAAATGCATTTTCTCAATCAGCTAGGCACTTTCTTTTAAGGTAACAGAAGCTTTTCAGGTAGGTATGTTTAGTTCACTTTTGCATATTACTTTATAAATTAAAGATCTTCAGTACCTCGAAATATCTGAAGTATGGGGAAAAAAGAAATAACTGTCTTTAAGCAACTACCATAAAGGTATATTTAGTCTTCTCTTCCTGTCTACATGATATGTTATTTTTGCTTGGACAAAAGAATTCTTGAACTCTTAACAGCTACATCAGCTTTCTTATCTTCCTGGCCTTCCATCATCTCAGAGACATCACAAGATTGTGAAATTACCTCTTGCCACAGTAATGATTAATGGCCTTTGTTGTTGATTCTGTTCTAAATCTTCAAATTCTCTTTGTTGAAAATCTTCCAATAGTCTGTATTTAGCTTGATTCAAATAATTATATTCAAGATTACGAACTACTTCAGGCTTAATGAAGTGTTTTATAATGTTCTTATCTGTGCTGTAGGCAGTTTAGTTATCTTCATTACAACATGTGAAACAAAATATTTTAGGTAATTGTGTCTTCTTCTGGGCATGAGTAAAATGCAGCTCTGCACTTTCACAGGCATTCCTAAAAAATGATGCACTGCTATTTTACAATAGAGCAAAAAACACTTTATATATAAAATATAAAATGTTATTTAAGTAACATTTTATCAAGGTGAATATTATAAATAACTTTTTGATCAAGAGTTGGTTTTATAGCCATATTTCCAAGGCATGGTAAAATAGAGAATATAAAAAAATAGACATGGGGAGAGGGAGAAATGGGCAGTTGTTGCTCGGCGGGTATAACATTTCAGTTATGTGAGATGCACACGTTTTAGAGATCTGTCTGCTGTACAACGTAATGCCTATAATTAACAATATGGTATTGTGTATTTGATAATATGTTAAGGATAAATATCATGATAATTTTTATTGTCACAAAACACACGCACACACAATACACAAGGAAATTTTTGGAAGTGATAGATATACAGTGTATCCATAAAGGCATGGTATACTTTTGACCAGTCACAGGAAAACAACAAAAGATGATAGAAATGTAAAATCTGCACCAAATAAAAGGAAAACTCTCCCAGTTTCATACCTATTCAGTGCAGTTCGATGTGGGCTCATGCACAGATTTTTTAGGGCATCTTAGGTAGCTATCCTGTATAGCCTCTACAGACTCGTCACTGACTGATGGCCTACCAGAACGGGGTTTCTCCATCAAACTACCGGTTTCCTTCAACTGCTTATCCCACCAAGTAATGTTATTCCTATGTGGTGGCACTTTGTTTTAAATGCACCAATATTCACGTTGCAATTTGGTCATGGATTTGAATTTAGCGAGCCACAGAACACACTGAACTTTCCTCTGTACCATCCACATCTCAACTGGCATGGCCATGGGCTGCTCCGCTGTATACACGGTGTTATGTCATCATCTGCACATGCGCACATGCTGCCACATCATCCTACAGAAACTAGGAGAGTTTTCTTTTTATTTGGTTCAGATTTCACATTTCTATCATCTTTTGTTGCTTTCCTGTGACCAGTCAAAAGTGCACCATGACTGTACCTTTGTTGTAGTGATGGTATCACAGATGTGTACATAGAAGTCCAAACTCATCAATATGAGTAAATCATGTATGTGTAAACTTATGCACAACAATTACTAAAAAAGAAAAGAGACTTCAAAAATTCAAAGATCTGTACTCAGTTTTATGAGAAACCATCAATTATTTAAATACATTATGAAGTAACACAGGGGAAAGTAAAGTACAACATTAAGTCATGATAAATGAGCTTTTGTAATGTCATTGTAGATATGTGTCGGCTATATAAACTATTGTGGAGGAAAAGAGCTTAAACTTTATTCTAGGGAATATGGTTTTAAGATTAAATCTGAATTAGCACTAGAGAATATGAAGTCCAAAACTATAGGTTTTCAAAATAAGAGTTTTGAATGGATGAAATCACTGTAATCTTCCTCAAGATCTCTATTGAAGGGGTTCTGTTGTTGAAGGGAAGAAAAAGAAAGTGGTTGGAAAAAGAAGGAAATAAAATACCAGAAGAAAATTTCTTCTTACTTTCTTTTTTTTTTTTTTTTTTTTATCTACAATGATTATATTTAATATTTGACCACAGTGATTATACAAGGCCAGAAATGTTCAAATAAATCAATTCTATAACCAATACACTGATTTCATTTATACTTTTCCAGTACTTCTTACTTTCTTTTGTGACAAAGATGGGAATGCTTTGTAAGTTAGTAATGGTGTGTCATTCCAAGAATATAAACCTGCTCATTCAGGCAAACCACCCTCCTATAGAAGCCAGACGTCTGGCTTTAGATTGTGTTTGTGTGCAAGAAACATTATCTCTGTCCAGGATGTAGTCTTCAATGCCAGTCTTTTCAGCAGTTCATCTTTAGTCCTTCTCTGAACTGAAGTTTATATTAGTCAGTCATTCTTGGCATGATTAAAATATGTTTAAATATGTTCTCTACAAAAAAAAATAGTGTTTTTCCTTTGGGAAGATCAAATAAAAAATAAAAAATAAATCTTTCCATAAATCCCAGACTCTTACCTGCTAAGAAACATCGCCATTATCCCCAGAAACACAGAAAGATCTTATACGCCATGTTGCTTCTAATTTACATCAACGACATTAAAAGCTGACCGTTTATGCCAATTTTTCTATCTTCAAGCATATTATTTAAAATAACTTTGAACAAATAAGAATACTTGTAGGATTTTACAAAACGTTTTGACATTTTATTCCCTGAGAAAACAAACCTTGTTTAAAAGCCAAAGTTGTTAAATTTGTTGAAAGCACATGAAATATTTGTTTTTGATGCCAACCATCCAGTCAGTCCATCAGGGAATTAAAATGCATCAAAAGCCTGGTGGGGGAGATGGACATCAGGAAGCCTGTCAATGTTAATTCCCTGGAAGTCAGAGGAGGGAGGCTGGCAAGAGGATTTCTTTCATCCATGTGTTCTTCCATGTGTAAATTCTCCCTAGCTCTGCCATAGTTCTCTCAGACCTGTAAGAGCATTGACCATCACATTTAGTGGTCCATGTACTTTGGAGAAATTGGTGATTTATTCAGATCTTGGTGTATGATCTTAAAATATCTTTATATCATAACATTTGGCCTCCTTGCATGTTCTCTGAAACCCAGGATTTAAAACTTAGTTCTTTTTGGAACCTTTCCCAACATAATCTTATTAAAAGTTCACCAATTGCTTAGGTATGATTACATATTTGAAATAAGCTTTATTTTTCAGCAAAATACTGCAAAGGCCAAATAAATGCATGGTCAGCAGGTGTCATAGAGTCTAGATTGCTTGGGCATTTGACCATTTCTTTGTACATTTTATTTTTTGCCTTTAAATTTACAGCTAGTGTTCGACTTACGATTACAATAGGTTCCGACAGACCAGTCATAACATGATTTGGTCGTAAATTGAATAGGCTATATGTACAGTGCTGTGAAATGATGTTACAAAAATCTTTAAATCATATTTTATCATAATTTCCTTTCATTATTGTTCTATATCATAATTTTCTTTGTTCATTTTATTCCATTTGTATCATCTTTACACCATTTTGTTTCTTATTTTTACATTCGTCAGGTTTAAGTAAAACACTGCATTACCAGTACAACTGGTTTAATATTTGCAAAGACAGTTTCTTCTTGGTAGACATCTTGGGAAGGGTTTGATGAAAAATATCCAAGACACAAAACATAAATTGCTGTACTGAGTCTGGGATAACAGTTGAAATGGTGCACGCGGAGATGGTAGTCCTGCCAGAAGTTGGTCCGCACTGTCGTATGCCCAGCTGGGCAACACTTGCGCTGCCAGACGTGGAGCAGTCGTGGCTAGCAATTGTGGTTGTAAAGTCAAATGGTTGTAAGTTGCATAGGTAGTAAGTCGATCAATATTTGTTCTCGAAGGATACCGTGATATAGTCTAACATTAGTTTCAATACCAAGGCATTTCAAAGTTCTACATTGTTTGTAAATTGCCTTTTTATTCTATTGTAGTTCAGTTGCTGAATTTAGTCGTGTTTGGTAAGATAGTTTGGGTCAGATACTGCCTTTTTTTTTCAGAGACAGAGAGAGAGAGTCAGAGAAAGGGATAGATAGAGACAGACTGACAGGAACGAAGAGATGAGAAGCATCAATTATTTGCTTTTCATTGTGACAATTTAGTTGTTCATTGATTGCTTTCTCATATGTGCCTTGACCATGGTCCTTCAGCAGACCGAGTAATCCCTGGCTCAATCCATTGACCTTGAGTCCATGCTGGTGAGCTTTGCTCAAACCAGATGAGCCTGTGCTCAAGCTGGCGACCTTGGGGTCTCGAACCTGGGTCCTACTCATCCCAGTCCGACGCTCTATCCACTGCACCACCACCTGGTCAGGCCAGATACTGCCATTTAGAAAATCCATCCTCCTACCACACGTCTTCTCAGCCAAAGAAAACCAGTCCCTAGGACCTTATTTTTACTTTTTATGTAGTTTTAACTATATTTGACTATTACCAATTTTTAATAATTTCAGGGGCAGGAAACTCATGGTTCAAAATACAATGCCTGGCATAGATATCTTCTTTACTGGCCACTTGTAATCTTCACTATTTTTATTTAATGGTCAGACCTATATAAAAACACTTGTAAAATGATATTTTTAATCAGCTTCTTGCTAGTATAGCCAACACCCTACATATAACACACACATACAACACACAGAGATATACCTCCCTATATACAGAATGGCATCAATTAGTCTTCATCCTTGCCTTTATGTCCATGAGTGATTTTGTGGGGACAAGATTTACTCTGACAGAAAACAGAAGTTTGGGATAGCAACTAGAATATGAAAATTGTGAGAGCGAGCGATAGTGAGGACTTGCTTCTTCTGTAGGTACATGAGACTGGTTTTCATCCCGTGGAGACTTAAGACCAAAGCTTATATCCCTGCTTAAAGGGAAGTTGTGAGAATCTGAGCACAAAGAGCTGACTAGGGGGCCTAAATAAAAAGGTGAGGGTCAGGGTGGAATCACAACGCACAGGGCAATGCCGAGCTTGTATCTCTGTAGAGAGCACTGCACTGTTCCACCACCGGGATGCTGAAAGCTGAGATAGCACACAGAGTCAGCCTTCTTGGCATTGATATTGGTGGTGTTATGATGGACAACAGTCCTGACATGCTGGAACTTTTACAAAGGACTTTGAATTGTCAATTCAATATTCTGGAGCAGAGGTTGGCCAACTTCTCCTGTAAAAGAATAATGGTAAAAAAAAAATTCTTGCTTTTCACCCTGTCAGGATAGCTTTGTTGGTTGGAGCATTGTCCGGAAGCTCACAGGTTGCTGGTTCGATTCTGGTCAGGGAAAATACCATAACAGATTGATGTTCCAGTCTTTCTCTCCCCCTTCCTCTCTCTCATTAAAATCAATAAATAAAAATAAAAAAATTTTTTTTCATGCCATATTCTTTTTCTACCACACTGTCTCTTCTCCCCACCACCAACCTCCTCCTTCTCTCCCTCTTCTTTTTTTTTTTTTAACTACAGTTAAAAAAAATTTTTTAAACACATTTTTAGATCACAGGCTGTAAAAAGACAGGCCATGACTGGATTTGGGCAATATCATTTCCTGCCTCCTGTCCTAAAGGGTAAGCAGAGTGGACAAGTAATCTGGAATTAATGCACAATATTTGTCAAAATACTCGAACTCTTGTTACAAAGAACCCCCAAATCTTATGATTTAACACAATAATAAGTTCCTTTGACTCCCATCAAGGTCCAATGGGGAGGTTGTCTAGGGTGGAGCAGGGGGCAGGGGATCACACTGTTCCACACAGTCCTTCAGGCACGCTTTAATCAAATGACTATCACCTTGACCCTCAAGTCTGCCACTGAATACTTTGCATCTGGCTAACAGAAAAGGAAAGAGCATGAAAAGGGCGATCGAAGGAGATTTTAGGGGCTAGGCTTGTAAATGTTGCACTTTGCTGAACCCAGCCTCAGTGCTGCAATGGCAAAAAAGAAGCTAGAAGATGTAATGTAGCAGTGTCAGTGGGAAGCAGAAGCAAACATGGATATTATAAACTACTACCAATCTCTGAGAAGCAGTGACAAGCAGACTGACAGTATCAGTACGCAAGTTTCTGAGGGAATGGAGGGGGTGAGAGTGAGTGGGGAGGAAGAAAGGGTGCAGAAAAGTCTGATGTAAGGATACATCACTACTTACTTAACAGCAATCTTAGGACCTGACTCTGTTAAATGCCATGTGCAAGGATGGAAGCAGTGGAGGGATTCAGCTGGTCAGCACGGGTTCAACAGAATCGATTCCTAATTTTTTGTTGAGTTTGGTGAACCAGTTGTTAAAATGGCACTTGTGATCAGGGTTCTCTCTAAGGTGGGCGCCAGGGTAGCCACCCAATGTGAAAATCACAAATTTACATGCCTTACTCTTTTTTAATGTTCATCTGCACCAACAGCATATTCTAAGTGTCCATAGTAATATTCATTCCATCCATAGGTGAAAAAATGCAAGTGAAGATGTCAATCAAGAAGCAATATGGAAATATCTTAAATAAGAGTTTTATTGCTTTTGTCAGGTATTATTTAATACTTTCCATTAATTATTTATTTATTTTAGTGAGAAAGGCAGGGAGAGAGAGAGAGAGTGAGAGAAAGAGAGAGAGAGAAAGAAAGAGAGAGACAGGAACATCAGTCTGTTCCTGTGTGTGCCCTGACTGGGGACCCAACCGGCAACCTCTGTGCTTCAGGGCGATGCTCTGAACCAGCTGAGGTATCCAGCCAAGGCTTCGTTAATATTTTAAAACTCTTATAACATAATCTAGTTTCGCGTACTTTTTTATTGTTCTTATTTAAGTAGTAAATGCATGAAATAATAAACTACCTTTTGGTATATTGTTTTTTTATACTTAAAATGGTCATTAGGGCAGAGAATTGGTTGTTAAATTATCTGAATCCCACCACTGGATGTAAGTATCACTGTGGAATTTGAAATGATAGATAAATTATAGAATGATAATCAAATAAAATGTACATGGGAGTCAAAAATAAGAAAATAACATTCTTCAACTTGACAGTTTCCATCAGCAATCTTTTCAATACAAAATAGGAGTTGGGGTCAGCCTGAGATAGATAATCTCTAATGTTATTTTATTTTGATCAAGGCATTAATAAAAGTTTAATTATTTTTCTACTATTTAAAGCAGATTGTTTCTTCCACTAATCACCCTCTCCAGTGACTAGGACATTTGTTTACAAACCTTGTTTGTGTCATTTACACATGAATATTTTAATTTTATCTCATCCTCTCAGTCAAGAGAAAATTATCTTTGTTTGACATTGTTTATTTTGGGAGGAAAGTGTACCAAATAACTTTCATTAATATCACTGTGGAAATTTCATTAACCATAGCAGAAATTAACACATAGAAAGCTATAGTTAAAGTAGAAAGCTTTATGTAAGCATTTGCTACCAGTAGCTGTCCATAAATCAGTATAATTACCTAGAATGTTACTAGTACCAGGTTCTTTGGGGAAAAAAATACATATCCAGTGCCTGACTAGGTGGTGGTGCAGTGGATAGAGTGTTGAACTGGGACACTGAGGACCCAGGTTCGAGGGCCCAAGGTCACCAGCTTGAGCGTGGGCTCACCTGGTTTGAGCAAGGCTCATCAGCTTGAGCCCAAGGTCGCTGGTGAGCAAGGGGTCACTAGGTCTGCTGTAGTCCCCTAGTCAAGGCACATTTGAGAAAGTAATCAATGAACAACTAAGGTGTTGCAACGAATAACTGATGCTTCTCATCTCTCTCCTTTCCTGCCTGTCCCTATATGTCTATGTCCCTCTCTCTGTTACACACACACACACACACACACACACACACACATATATCCAGCAACAGTTTCACTGTATTATCTGTTATATTTGTTCTGTATAATAGAACTTACTGCTTTTGATTTTCAAGTACCCCAGATAGCCTTTGAAGCTAATAAAAAAAAAAGACTCAGTAACTTCAAAAGATAGCTTAAAGTTAGTCCTTATTTTCTATAAGCCACTGTAACTCTTTTCATTACAGATCTATCGAGAATCACAATTGTTGTATTTGTAATAGGATCAATAATGTAAAGATTCCTTAAATTGATTTCTAGATCAAGTGCTATTAAATTATTAGCCATTTTATGTAGGTCTTTATGTGGAAGTTGACAAAATTGATTCTAAAATTTATATAAAATGCAAAAGAAGTTTAAAAAAACATAAGACAGTCTTGAAGAATATACATAGGAGATGTACAATTCCAGATATCATGACTTATTATAAAGTTACACAGTAAGGACAAATAAAATGAAATAGAAATTTCAGAGACAGACATATGCATATAACAATCAATCTAATAAACAACCAAAAGTTCACTGACAATGAGTAGAGAAATGATTTTTTTCCAACAATTGGTGGTAGATCAAGTGGATATCCAGATGAAAAAAATGACAATTAACTCCCATTTTACATAACAATAATTAATCTATAAGCCTAATTGTAAAACATATGGTAAATAAAAAAATTTTAGAAGATAGGTAAATTATTTTATAACCTGAGGTACACAAAAATTTCTAAACAGCACATAAAACACAAACCAGAAAAGATGAATAAATAACCCTTCATTAAATTAGGAAATTCTGTCATTAAAAGACACTACCAGAGAGTGAACAGTGAAGTACCAGATGATGAGAAGATATCTGGGTTCCGTAAGCTGTGAACTCTCAGGTGGGAGCTGAGGCTGCAGTCCATGCAGAATTTCTCCCTCAAGGAAACCACAGTTCTGAAAGGCTCTTAAGGATTTTCAAAGAATGGAGGAGCCTCACCCAGGTTATGTAGGGTAATCCCCTTTACTTAAGGTCAATTGATTGTAAATGTTAACCATTTTTACAAAATATAGAACATTCAGAACAACACCTAAACTGGTATTTGATTTAAAACTGGATGTGATCATTTTTAGCCAAGTTGATACATCATGAAACTAACCATGGAAAACTGTTTGACAATGTCCACAAAAGTTGATCATAGCTATATTCAGTGATGCAGCAATTTCGGTTGTTGGAATATAGCCAACAAATATAAATATTTATATCCATCAAACATCATACACAAGAATGTCCAAAAGAACTTAATTAGTCAAAACCTAGAAACAGGCCCTGGCTAGTTGGCTCAGCAGTAGAGCATCGGCCTGGCCTGTGAGGGACCCAGGTTCGATTTCCGGCCAGGGCACATAGGAGAAGCGCCCATTTGCTTCTCCACCCACCCCCCTCCTTCCTCTCTGTCTCTCTCTTCCCCTCCCGCAGCCAAGGCTCCATTGGAGCAAAGATGGCCCGGGCGCTGGGGATGGCTCCTTGGCCTCTGCCCCAGGTGCTAGAGTGGCTCTGGTCGTGGCAGAGCGACCCGCCGGAGGGGCAGAGCATCGCCTGGTGGGCGTGCCGGGTGGATCCCGGTCGGGTGCATGCGGGAGTCTGTCTCACTGTCTCTCCCCGTTTCCAGCTTCAGAAAAAAAAAGAAAAAAAAAAAACAAAAAACCTAGAAACATCTCAAGTGCCCATCAGTAGTACCAATCTAATTAACTTGTAACAGATTCATTTAATGGTATATTATACAAAAAATTAAAAAGAGCAAACTACTATACTATTTAGTAGTATACGTAATACATAATATGAATGAACCTTTCAGATACAATATTGATGTAAAGGTCAAAAACAGGAAAAACTAAAAATAAGTATCATAAAAATGGTGACTTTGAGAGGGCTCTACTGAATGTGTAGAAGCATACAAGAGCCTGTGGGAGTGCTGATAATATTCTATATCTTGATATGGTTGCTGGCTACCCAGATGTGCACATATTTACATTAAGTTATTAATTTATACTTTGTGTACTTCATTATACATATATTTAACCTAATTAAAAGAAAATAGTTCTCGGTTTTGCATTTAATTTTATAACTGTATATACAGAGTAGTTTTATGCAAATGTCTCTATATAATCTATTTCACCAAATTTTGATCTTAATTTATTGTTTGTTTGTTGGGAGCACTTTCAAGTAGTTTTCTTGGTAAGAGTGTATTAGTAGCAATATATATTCTGAGACCTTGCATACTTAAAAATATCTTTCTTGAATTCACACAAAAATGAAAACATAGTTATGTCATAATCAATTTAGCAGTAAGTATTTACTAGTAAGGCCATCCCACACCAGTGTCAACATCCATTATGTTGATCAATTTCTACACCAGATTAGATGTTAAACACGTTATTTTGTTTGCTTTGTTTTTTAGATTCCACATCTAGCTGAAGTCATATAGTATTTGTCTTTCTATCTGAATGATTTCACTTAACATAACATTCTCTAGGTCCATCCATGTTGTCACAAACAGCAAGATTCATTTTTTTTTATAGCTAAGTATACTCCATTATATTCCACCTCTTCTTTATCCATTAATCTGTGGATGGACATCTATATTACAACATTGTTTACAATAGCCAAGATATTAAAGCAATCTAAATTCATTATTTTGAATAGCTTCTTAGGGTTGTTTTTTACTTTTTTTAAATGTAAATTTGAAAAGGTCTTCATTTTTTTGTTTGTGAGTTTCATTACTGTAGCCTGAAATTTGGTGAGTACATTCAGGCCAACAAATGTAGATTCTTCTTTAGCTCAGAAAAAATTTTTATGATGTAATTGTTAATTATGTCTAGTTTCCCTTGGAAATATATTTCTTTGGTTGGATTTCTACTTTTCTCTTCTTCGTAGATGTCATTGTTTTATTTACTTTAAAACTATGTCTATTTCCTCCATGTATGAAGAAATACTGAAGTCCTTCCACCACATCACTGATTTGATATTGTGCAAGTTTATTAGGTTTTCTTCTCCTTTAGAACTGATTTTTGTGTGTGTGTGTGTGATTGCTCTTGAAAT
Organism: Saccopteryx bilineata; assembly: GCF_036850765.1. NCBI lineage: Eukaryota > Metazoa > Chordata > Mammalia > Chiroptera > Emballonuridae > Saccopteryx > Saccopteryx bilineata. The sequence continues at coordinate 144,508,414 of NC_089491.1, read as the reverse complement.
TCCTATAAATACCATTTTTACTTCTGCCATTTACTTGTGCATCCTTGTCTTCACTTCTCACTTCTAGGATTCTATTTCATATCTACTGAAATTGATGTCTTTTAACAACTTCTAATGTTCCGTTTATAATGGAAATGAATGTTCATAACTATATCTACCTCCTTGTCATCAGCATGTTTAACACCTCTATGAATTACTTCGTCTTTACTAACTTGGAATAGGCAACCACCAACCTAGACTTAGCATTTGCTAAAAGACAAAGTAGAATATCACTTGAACCATTTATTGTCCACTTGGTGGCTGGTAGCTTTTCTATGAAAATGGAAAGAAAGCTTCGTGGGTTCAGTTTGGGACATCTAACCATAACCCAGTCTTGAGTGTAAGATCTTATACTTTTCTTGCCAAGATCAGACTAGTTACCAACATGCACTATTCACAGTGCTATTTCTGCTTTTTATTCAGGAAAAGAAAAAGGAAAAGCATTTCTTTAGGGCACCAAAAATCTCAGAAGCACTGAGCCTTTGCTCTTCTTTCCCAGCATGTGGCCTACAGGGAGTAATGGTCTCTGAATGATATATAGAGATATTATGAGTTATAGTCTTGGAATATTATATAGAGATAAGCTTGGATGAAACAGTTTTCAGTTGCAGGAAATGAACCCAGTCTCAATATATTTTAAGGAGATATTGTTTTTAAATGTAGGAAATTGGGTGCTTACAAAAATCACTGAAGAAGTAGAAAAGCATGCTTTACCTGGGGCTTTCAGGCATGACTTCCAGATCAATACTATCGAACTGACTCAGCAGGGAGTGACAATCTTTACTGCAATTAGAAAAATGGAGAAACAAGGCGGCCGTCTCTGAAGCTGTGATCCAAAGAACATCTGGGATCAAATGAATAAGAAGCCAGTACCTTCGCAGCTATCTCCCGACAGCCGTGAGGTTGGTGGCTAGAGGATCAAATGTTAAGTTGGACCACCAGTGCTCCTTTCAGCTGCTTCTTGAAACCCTCCACGAGAAAAGCGTCTGGCAACCTGCGTCTCCCGGCTGAGTCTAGTCAGAAAACACAGCCAGACTCCAGACACCTCTTTCTGGGTTTTTGAGGTTTTTTTATGAGTACTTTTACTACAACAGCAGAGTCGAGTTGTTTTTGACAAAGCTTGTGTGTGACCTCTTATTCCACAAAATGTACCATGTATCATATCTGGCCCTTTACAGAAAAAATCAATGCCAACCTCTATGTTAGAAGGCTGTGGTTTAGAAAAAGCAAACAAATATACAATGATGCTGTCCAGAAACAACATCCAAACAAATGGAGAGATATCTGCCTGTATATCACAGTTTCATGGAAGAGACAGAACCCAATTGTCAGCTTCCAGAAAATTTTATGAATAGAATTTGTTTTCCAACATCTGCAGTATAGATAGCCACATTTAGGAGACTGTAAGCACCATTTCACTATATCCACCAAATTCAATCTTTTTTATAAGCAACATTTATACATACATTTGCCTGTGTATTTAAACCTCTAACAATAATGGCAAACTAAAATACCCACAGTCATACAGATAAATGCATTCACCGTCTCCCCGAGAGGAGAGAACAAAGACTCATCAACCTCCATATCCATCTTTGGGTAATACGCATGCCTTGTCTGTTTAGCCAAGTGCCATCTTAAACATGTTGCCCTCCTTTTTTTTCACTTCTCTTTCCTCCAGGCTGAAAAATGAATGCAGAGTTGAGCTTTGTTTTAGGCACGGTGGGCAGGGACAGCACTCTAAGAATGGATGAGGGAACAGTGAAAGTAGCTCTGATCCCTGGCAATGACTCAAACTACTGGCCAGTCTTAGACCACTATCCAGGCTAACGTATGAAGAATTAAACTTTTATCTTCAGTCACTCTATTTTGAACTCACTACAGCAGCTTAGATTTTTCTCATATGTATAAATTCATACATTCAATTAGAAATTGAACATCAATGATACACCCTATCTAAAAGAGTAACAGAAGAGAAGAAAAACTAATTAGCAGGTTTAGATATATACATAACAGAAATTATTTATTTCTTTAAGTAGTCATGAGACCTATGCCATGTTCTCTTGCTTTTAACTCAGCTGGTTAGTTTCGTCTGTTTTGTTTGATGGCTGGCGTACTTGTTTTGGTCTGTAGATTGATTTATTCCGAGGTGTTTGGCTTGTTCATGGTCTTGCCAAATATCACTTGGTCAATATAATCTTCTAATAACTTTTACTACTAGATAAGCCAGTATAGGAGCCCCCTCAGAGACCACTTGACTCTTGATGTATGTTTCTTTGTTCCTATGTGAAGCAGTTGGCCTATTTTCATTTACTAATTAGATAAGTCACTGGAAAAAAAAATAGTAGTTCTATTCCCTCCATTTTATGCTGTTTTATTTTGCTTGTTACAAGAAAATCCGAACTGCCAGCATCACTGTGTCCCCTGTGGAAGTATTTCTCCCTTCAATGATTGGAAGAAAATATTGCTCCAAACCACATTTGGTATGGATTTCATAACTTCCTTCTGAGAAAAAAGAATTATCATTTCTGATAAAGTAGCTTAGGCAACATTGCATACTTGGCTGATGAACTTTAAAATGCCCAAGATCTGTTCTAGAAAACGTCACCCACCCAACATTTAACTGTCAGCTGTCACTGAAAAGTCTAATGATCATTAATCAGAAAGTCTTTTCTTGATTATTTAACTCTTTTTTTTCTATAAATATCACTAGCAAGAAATAAAACTGAATTGATCTGCTTAAGTCCCTTTCATTGAACAACCTTGAAATGAAATTTTGACAAGTCCTATGTCCAACGTTACAGTGGATATCTATTCTAGATTTATAGTAACCTCTGTCAGAACAGGAGAGGCTGCTAAGCATGTTATAGCTCATTGTCTGTATGCATTGTTCTATTATTGGATTTCCTAAACTGGGTAAACTGACAATGCTCCTGCATATGTAGCAAAAGCATTTACTGTATTTTGTCAAGCCTTTCGAATTATGGGTATTTCTTACAATCGTTAAAGTCAAGATATTATTAAAGTGTACCCAGCAAATATTTTAAGGTCAATTTAAAAAAAATTAAAAGGGGGGAGTCATATCTTGGAACTCCTATGGGTCTACTATATCATACTTTTTACTTAAAAATTTTTAAATTTCTTTTGAAAGCTGATGAACAGGAGACACCAAATCTTTTTCTCCTGCAAACTTCTACCTTCTTTTATTTGATCCAGCTAATAACACTGTTTTGTCTTTTTCCAAATGGCTCCAGATGTACAAAAAAGATTTATATAGGCAGATGGGGATCCTCAAACCCCTCAGCGATATCTTCTGAGCATGGCCTTTAAGATACCAAGAGGCAGAAAAAGCCCAATAGAGATCAGGGGAACTACCAGCTTTTAGGATACACTCTTAAAGGCTCCAACGCTCCAAAGGGGTCTCATAGGATTCCATCAGGGTCCTGCTTCAATAGTGAATAGGAAGGTCATTGAGCTAAAGCCTGCCTGGCTTACATGCCTTTGCTGTGAGGAAAAAGGGACACTGGAAGGTAGGCTTCCCCCTTGCTCCTCTAAGGGAGGGTTCAGTCTCTTCCAGCCCTGCTCCAGCCACCTATGACCTAACCTTGCCCAGAATGCTGGGGTTTGCCACTGAAGGCTGAAGGTGCCCAGGGCCATCGGCCCCATCTACAACACTGTGGACAAGCCTAGGGTATTTCTTCCAAGAAGCAGGTAAACTGATCTCACTTGCACAAGGGCCACTTAACTATGTATTGCCTGAATAGTCAGGTTTTTTATTCTTCCCTCGAAAATCTCTGTTGTGGGTGTTGATAGTCCTATTTTCTGCTGCTTTGTTTAATATATAGTGTTTCCTTTATTCCTCCTACCTCAATGCCCCACTCATATTTCAGGCTGGGACCTACTCCTAATTTAGAGCTCTCTTTCCCCCTTTTGCCAACTTCTATTATGAATTTACCTTTGCCACCCAGCTTAGTGTATCCCAAGGTTCTCTTTACCACGCCACAGTCGCAGAGCTCCAGGGAAAAGCAACCTGGTCTCATTTCTCCAGGCAGGAGAACAGAAGCTCCATCTCCACACATGCTGCAGATGGCTTTTCCAGTCTACCTGAATCATTACCAGCTAGAAGCAGCGGTCATTGGGACTTGGACGTGAGCTGCAAAGTATAGAATTGTGACAATTCCAGTGCCATGTGGTCTTTTCCTGGATGTGGACTTTTCCTGGACTCCTGCTCCTTGTAACAGCTCCTAACGGATGAACTGGGGTTGGGTTGTATTTGCAGGGATTTGGAATGGTGTTGGTGCCAACTTGGACTTGGTGAACATGTTAAGGACACTACTCTTTTATGGATTCTTGCTGTATTGGTCAAGAGTTTGCTTAAAGGCTTTAATCACTGTAAAAAAAATTAGAAGACTGGATAAAGAAGATGTGGCACATATACACTATGGTATACTACTCAGCCATAAGAAATGATGACATCGGATCATTTACAACAAAATGGTGGGATCTTGATAACATTATACAGAGTGAAATAAGTAAATTAGAAAAAAACCAAGAACTGCATGATTCCATACATAGGTGGGACATAAAAATGAGACTAAGAGACATGGACAAGAGTGTGGTGGATACGGGGTGGGGGAGGGAAAGAGGGAGAGGGGGAGGGGGAGGGGCACAAAGAAAACTAGATAGAGGTTGACGGAGGACAATCTGACTTTGGGTGATGGGTATGCAACAGAATTGAATGACAAAATAACCTAGACATGTTTTCTTTGAATATATGTACCCTGATTTATGTTACCCCATTAAAATTAATAAAAATTTATTTATAAAAAAAATATCACTAACAAGAAATAAAACTGAATTGATCTGCTTATGTCCCTTTCCTTGAACAACCTTGAAATGAAATTTTGACAAGTCCACACAACAAAATTGTCAGAATAGGTTTTTTTAAAAATGGCAGGCATTTTTTTGAAGGTGACATTGGTACTGTAGGTCAGAGTATTCCTTTCATTTCTACTCCTTGGTTCTTTAACTTTTATATTATAGCTACAAGAAAGTGCCATTTACCATATTTCTCCTATTGTAAGTCTTTTATTTTATTTTTGGTTCTTGTGTTCTGACATTGGCCTGCTTCTTACAATGATTCTAAGTCATAGTTCACTTGGTAGTAATGTTTTCTTTCCATTTTAATAGTACTTAAAATAATAGTGCTTCTTCCAATCAAGGCAAATTAGAGTATTCATCCCTGCTTAAAATCATATAATGCATTCTCCAAAAGAACTGCTTAACCTCAGAAAGTGCTGTAACTGAATTTTTAAAATGTTGTTTCATTATTCTCTAAAGATATTTTCTGGCTGGATTCCCTTCCCCCTCCCCTTTCTCTCCTTTCCTTTCTTTGTCTCTCTAAAAATTAATAAAAATTAAGCCCTGGTTGATTGGAGTGTTGTCCTGAAGCAAGAAGTTTGTCAGTTCAATCCCCGGTCAGGGCACATACAACAGCAGCTTAATGTTTCTGTCTCTCTCTCCCTCTCTCTCTTTCTCTCTCTCTTTCTCAAGAAAAGAAAAAAAAATTGGGGGGTGGTAAACAGAAGCCACAGTACAACCAATAAATTCCTCAACCAAAAATTTGCTTCAGCAATTTTTTTCTAAAGAAAACCAGTCCATTGGTGAGCAACACCGTGAAGAATCCTAAGATTGTGAATAAAACATTCAGTAGTCCACGATTAAGTGTCTGTTCTGGGCAGAACAAATCACTATGATGTGATTCAAAGTAATCAACCTGACCACAGATGTTTTGTGGTGCCTCTGGGTCATGCCCATGTATTACATGCGGCATTAGTCTTTGTTTCAGCAAGTGGGACATTTATAAGTATGGCCAGCCGATGAGCCTTGGCAAGGGAAACCGACACATTAGTATCGCCAAGGCTATTTTGTCCCCGAGCCTCTCGCTAAGTACTGGACTGGTGGGGAGAGGGGCTGACATGAACATGCATGAATCTCATTAATGTGTTTTTTTCTTGAAGTTCTTACATTTGTGATTTTATTAAATCTGTTGCTTTACCGAACTTACAGATATCACAATCATCATAAGACCAATTTGCCAATTTTAGTTAACTGATGCAGTTGCTGAGCATTTGTTTTAAAGGAAGAGAAAGGCCAAATCACTGAGCTTAGGAGACAAAGGAGCTTCTGTTTCTCAGACATTGGAATCAGGCTAATGAAATGGAAAACAATCTTTCTCCACCATCTGAAGAGCTGCTACCATAGGAAGACCCTAGGAAATATCAACTACACTGTTTATAGCATAGCTCTCAAGACACTTTACAAATTGTAATGCTATGTTCTTGAGTTTCAAACTTGGAGAGTTTAGGTCTTTTCATTTATAAATCTCAAATGTGGACTTCTCAGCCTCAATATCTGCACTCTGAAATTAAGTCTATAGTACTTCACAATTTCTTTTAAAAAATTCAAACACAATACTTTAAGCCAACCATATTTAATACACCACATACTCTATTGCAAACTGTTTTGTTTTCCTCAGCAAGTTACAAAATAGTACAGGAAGTATGGTTAAGACTATGTTTCTGTTGGTTAGAGCACCATTCCTGCATGCCAAGGTTAGGGGTTCAATCCCTGGTCATGGCACAACCAATGATGGCACAAAGAAAGTAGAACAACAAGTCCAAAAATTGATGTTTCTCTAACTCTGTCTTTCTGCCTTCTTTTCTCTCTAAAAATCAATAAATTAAAAAAAAAAAAAAACTTGTGTTTCTGAGTAGTACTGATAAATGCTAAATTTGTTGATGCATAAGAACTTGCTTCCAAATTGGTGACTCTGCTACTCTGTAATAAATAGCGATTATGACAACATTATTAGGATTTCTCTTACTATGACTTAGAAAGACCTCTTTTACTACTTTTAATGCTGTGGCAGCAAGATCTAGATTTCTTTCCTTGTATTAATGACTATCAAGTAGTTAAAAACCAACACTTTACTTTTGGCAGCATTTGGAGTAACTGAAAGAAAAGAGGTCATGCTACTTGTTGAAAGAATAATAGCCTATAACAGATACAAGAAGATATGTGGCTCTAGCCAGTTGCCTCAGTGGATAGAGGATTAGCCCAGTGTATGAATGTCTGGAGTTCAATTCCTGATCAGGGCACACAGGAGAAGCAACCATCTGCTTTTCTCTTTCTCCCTCTCCCCCTTCTCTCTCTCATCCCCTACCACAGCCAGTGGTGTGATTGGTCCAAGTGTCAGCCCAGGCACTGAGGATATCTCCGTAGATTTGAGTATCAGCCCCTGAGGTGAACCCTGGTCAGGGCACATGGGGAGTCTGTCCCACTATCTCCTTTCCTCTCACTTAAAAGAGAAAAAAAGAAGAAGAAAAAGAAAAAGAAGAAGAAGTTGGAGGAGGAGGAGGAGGAGGACGAGGAGAAGAAAGAAGAAAGAAGGAGAAGAAGAAAAAGAGATGTCACAAAAGCTAATCTATATTCTTCATCATGGTCACTGGTGTCTGGGATGACCCTTCATAGAGGCCTTTTATCCACTTCCCAGAACCATTCATTTCTCCTTTTGAATTTACCTTACTCCTGTTGTTTCTGTTTAGCTGCATATCATTCAAAATAAAGTCTATCTTTTTCAGGTTGTCAACATCCAATGAAATGCATAAATCTTAAGAAAATGCCTCCAAAAAATAAAAAAACTGCATAAAAAGTGATTTTTTCATATTCTGTAACTGAATCAGTAATATTCTAAACTTTACACTTTATGACATCTATTCCATGAATTTTTGATAGTAACACAAAAGTTACATTTCCTATTTCAAATTTTGCAGGCATTTCTTTTTAATAACAACTTGATTGAGATGTAATTCATATAACATACAATTAACTCTTTTAAAGTATAAAATTCATGATTTTATTATACACAGTATGTCTATTAAAGACCCATCAGGTGCCAGAGACAGAATACACGTATCATTTTTGGCTAAGAACATCATTCATTGCAGTACTATAATAACACTTTCTCAGAAGGTAAGCTGCATGCCCAATAATATGTGTCTATTGTGTCTAGAGAATTTTCAGAATCACAACACTCAGATGTGCAAAAATTGAACTTTTGATTTATCATTAACTGAACTAAACTTAGCATCCAAGCCTCCATTTGTTTTTACTAAAGACAGAAATCTTAATCTTGTCAGTTCTCATTAAACTCAGTCTACATTGCATTTAAACAGAATTTTAATTCTGTTAATTCAAGAATATTTGCTCTTTCTATCTCATCTCTTCTTCCCAGGGGAAAAAGTTCTTATGTATGATTAAGGCTGTAAAGAAACGTTGATGTCTATTTATGGCCATTTTCTTCCCTCTTTGGCCTTCACCAAGATACATAATCCATACTGGCCTGTAATGATCATCATGCTTCTCTCTTCCACCTGCTGCTGGTATCCGTGGTATATAGCTTTGCTTCCTAATTGCTAGGATAATATATTTATAGCTCATCGCACATATTCTTCATCCCATTTCCAAGGCATATGCAATGCCACCTGTACTTTCTCTGTATCATTTTCAAGGACATAGAAGTCACTCAGAGGTTCATCCACATGGCTCTGGGCTCAGGATGAGCAGGAGGAAAAGAGCATACATAGTCTCTTTCTTTCTAGAACTGCTCTGCATTAATTCTCACTCTATGGTGACTGGGTTGTTCTGCATGAACTTTCCCTCCTGAAAATCCAGATAGAGATTGGGCACAGGACATCCCTGCTCTCTAACTGTAAAGCCTACTTAAAGGTTTCTGTCAAGCCCAACCCAAACTTTGGCCTTGAAAAGGACAAAAGCAAGATACCTTTCCCAGTTGTCCACATGGATGTGTTTTTGCTCTCCTTTTCTGAATCTCCACTTTTTCCCATAGACCAGAAAAGACTTTTATCTTCTGTCTTTTTTGCCATGAAAGATGTGTATCAGAGAGAATCAGAAATTGATTTCTTATCTACTCACTTTCTAGTCCAACATTACATTTTCTTCCTTCAAGTTTTGTCTTGAGATGGTCAAAGCTTCTATTTTTATTTTTATAAAGTTACTTTGGAAAATCAAATCACTTTTCTGTTTCTTATATTTTGAGACCATTACTTCTAGTGTGTTCTTTCTTAAGAATTCATTAAAAAATTTATTTTTTCCCTAGCATTCTTAGTGCCCTTCCTTTTCAGAGGCAATCAAAAGGTTGAAGACAATAAGAAACAGTTATTTCAATGGATGGGTGAGTAGGTAGATAAATGGAATTACACCAGTGTGAAAAATTAGGAGAAATAGCTCCAAATTTTATACTAATTCCCACATATTTCTCTGGTAAGCTTTTTTAATGAGGTGGAAATATTCTTCTGTATTCCTGCTTGGTATTCTAATATGAATTAATATAGTACGTACAATTAAAATCTCTTCCTGTATTCCTTAAGCTTCTTGTCTACCTCAACCTAACCGGCCCCACTTTACTGGAGCACTGAGGGTGGGTAGGAAAGGGTGGAAAATCAGCCTTCTGAGCTCTGAGAATCAAGACGAGCATAGCAAAGGAATGATGTTCTTTTTTTTTCTACATAGTTGATAAAGAATCTGAGGTGCGAATGAAAAGATCGACAGTGAGGAAGAATGAAAGATCTTGCAACTTTTATTGAGATAGTGGGTTTGTTTTCTTTTTCTCAAAAAAAAAAATGAGAACCACTATATTTTCCTCACTCCAAATCACATCAAAGTTAAAATTAATGAATATTTCTAAAGTTCCTGGAAACAAATGATCGGTTAGGCAGTAGACCATGTGCTGGTCTTCTCTGAGTCTTACCAGGATTCTAAGTTGGGAAGTGTGGGTTGGAGGAGGCTGCATTAGACACTTCTTATCATTTTAACACTAGATATTTTTAAAAGCAATTTTACTAAAAGTAAGTTGTTTATTGATTAAGTTAAAATTTTGGTAACAGTACAATAATGCAGCCCGTCTGAATTAACCTTACTAAAGTAAGCTTTTTTGGGGGGGGGTGACTCAAATGATTCCTTTTGCCTCTGTAAATGTTAATCATTTCACCCTGTCTCTGCACCTGGAAGTAGAAGAATTCAACATTTTGTGAGGGAAAATGCTTGCCATGACCCAGTTCTCATCCTCCCCTGCATCACTTTCTCTTCTGAAAGCACTGATTGAGTTCAGAAAGAATGCTGCTGCAGAGAGATCGTCTGAGATGTGAAGAGAATTAGAATTGGACCCAGAGGTACAAGTGTAACTGGTGATAAAAATAGCTCACGCTTTAGAAAGTTGATTAACAAAAACGGTGGGGGGGGGGAGGTAATAAAATGTTCAGTTAGAATCTCTGCAGCTTGGAGACTCTATTCTTAATTTTTAAGGTATTATGTATGCAAAATGCAGAAGGGTGTGAACCTTACCAGGAACAGGAAAATAAAGAGAGGGAGGCACAAATGATTCCTTTCAGAAGCAGCCACAGAATGAGTTTGACAGAAGCAGGAAGAATTACTGCAGCTGTCCCAGTCCAATGTGGCCGTTTATTATCATAACAAAATTATTTACAACTCTTATGTCTTTGGGCTCCCAGAAATTCTAATATGAATTTTAGAAACTCCATATCCTAGATTTAAAGTATCATTACATTTGCTCTTATTATATACTTTTTTGACCACAATAAAACAGAGAGTATCAATGTAATTCTAAATATCAGTTGGTAATAAGATCTATTCACCTCTGGAATAGCACAGCCACCTTACCCAGCTACTCAAGCTAGTGACTTTAAAGCCCCACTTGATTCCTTGTTCTCTACTGCTCTTCCTAGTCAGTCACCAAGTCCTGTCCATTCTACCTCTTAAATCACACTCAAATCACTCTACGTCTCCCCTTCCCCAGGGAAATGACCTTAGTCTAATCTACAAAAATCACTTCTCCAGACTATTTCAATAACCTCCCTACATTTATCCAAACCTATAATATTCTCCTCCAACTGTTCTCTATTTTGCAATTAGAATTTTAGACCAAAAACACCTCTGATTGTTTTGTTCCTCTTCTTAAAAGTTTTGGTGATTTTTTCTTACTGTTGGGTAAATTCCAATACCCTCAATGGGCTTCAAGGAAACTTCACAAACCACATCTGCTTAACTATTTTCCTTATCTGAGCATTGTTCTTCCCCTTATTCTCCGTACTGTAGCGTACTGAACTTCGAGTGGTACTTAAACAAATATATACCATCTTCTAACCAAGGGGTTTTGCATATGCTTTTTTCTCGGGAATGCTTGTTTGTCTCTTTGTCTAGCTAAATTCTACATGTTCTTAAGATTCATTTCCCAGAAAAACCTATATTAATATGTAAAAGACATGTTTTCTTATATGTCTTCATAGCCTTAATCATACTATTAATAGTTCATATGTCTCTTTACTTTCCTAGAATCTGACAGCAGTAATGTGATCACTGTATTTCTTGGGACTCAGTATAGTGCATGGCTAATTAAATAATTATTTACTAGATGAATGATTGATTGAAAATATATATATATATATATATATATGTATAGGTTCTTTTTGCCTGAAGGAGAGTGAAAGGAAGAAAAGCTCTCCATGGAATTATATTTGAGATAGATCTTGAAATATAAGTAGGACTTGTCAGTTAGAAAGAGTTGGTGAATTATTCCCAGAACGGGCTTGCATGAGCAAAAAGCATTGACATGAATGAAGTGTATGGGGAATGTTGAGTTCTCCATGTCTAGAATAGATGATGAAGATGAAAATGTTTATAGCTACTGTTGATAAAGTTAATTTAGGTGCAGGGTGTTAGGTTTTTACAGCACCTTATATAGTTCAATTCTAACAGAGGAGCAAAATGATCATAATGATTAATAAAATTAAATGGGTGTTGCATTGAGAGCATCTGATACAACAACATATACCTTTTCTTATTTTCTTTTAGTCAAATTGGTGTTAAGTGAATAAATTCATCTTCATATAAAAAGGTTTATGTTACAACATTATCTTACATATATTGTTTATTCTAATAACTTTCTAGAAAAAGAAAACTTTTCTCTTTCAACAAACTTGCAACTTTGAGTTTTTTTCTTTTCTAAGCTATTCCTTTATATGTGCAATCTTTTCACTAACTCCACAAATTGGCAGTGGAGTTAACACTGTTTGAAATAAACAGCTATAAATAACAAATGGAAAATCCATAATACTTTAATATATCTGGAAAAGACTCATTTTAATATCCTTCAATGGGGGCAAAATCAATAGGTAGTCATGCAAGAAAAATACTCTTTGCTGCCATCCGATGGCCCGTTTTTCTACCATGTCACCTTTTCTGGTCCCACTTCCAAGGCCCAGTGAAGATAACAGGCCAGCTTAGCCAATAAGCAGTCTATGGAGGACCCAAGAAAATTTGATCCATCTGGCATAAGGCTTCTCTGACTTCCATAGTTCTTAAAGTGTTTAATGGCTTAATATCTTTTTTCTTTTTTTTTAATAACTAGCAGGTGGAATCACAGTAAGTTAACTAACCTATGAGATGTAGCAGAAAAGGCAAAGCTAATAAGGGCTCCTGAATGTTGTCAACCCAGAGCAGCCCCTAACCAGGGAAAATTCTCTTGGTCCATCTTCTCAACTGGTTCCCTTGTACAAAGAAACCAGGCTTTCTTACCATTGAACAACTAATTTATTTAATAAATGGTTGAGAGATTTTACTAAAAAGGAAGACATGGAGTTTATACACTGTAGTAAGGCTGACAGAAAAGAAAATTTAAACAGACAAATTAACAATTGCAAATTGTAATTAAAGTTTTGAAGGAAACAAGGGTGCAGTGGATTATCAGATGAGCACCTACTTTGGGAAGGGTGATCAGGGAAGACCCAATGAGGATGTAGCATTAAAGTTGAGACCTGAAGAGAATGAGCTAATGTAGAAATTTGGGATAAGTGTATTCTAGACATAGGGAATAGCATATGTAAGAGCATGAGATAGGACATATCTTGGAACACTGAGTTCATAGAGGATGTTAGATGTGTATGGTAGAGTGGGGAAAGTAGTGAAGGATGAAGCTAGGCTGATATAGGAGCATTAGGCCACTGAAAGAATTTCATTTTGAGTTAATAAAAAAAAACTGGAAACTTTTATTTTTTATTTATTTTTATTTTTTGTATTTTTCTTAAGTGAGAAGCAGGGAGGCAGAGAGACAGAATCCCTCATGCGCCTGACCAGGATCCACCCATCAAGCCCACTGGGGGGGATGCTCTGCCCATCTGGGGCTGCTGCTTCATTGCAACTAGAACCATTTTAGCATCTGAGGCAAGGTCACGGTGCCATCCTCAGTGCCTGGGCCAACTTGCTCCAGTGGAGCTATGGCTTCAGAAGGGGAAGAGGTAAATAGAAAGAAGGGGAAGGGGTGAGAAGCAGATATGCACTTCTCCTGTGTACCCTGGCTGGGAATCAAACCTAGTACATCCACATGCCAGGCTGATGCTCTACCAGGTTGATGCTCTACCACTGAGCCAACCAGCCAGGGCCAACACTGGAAAGCTTTAAACAAGAAAATTACATGCTAAAATCTATATTTAAGGGTTTTCACTGCTGGATAGAAAATTAGGAGGTTACTATCAGGTCTACTGGAAAGTTCTATCCGTTTCTATCACAACAAGTTTCGACACATAAGCACATGTTTATTTGGTGCATGTGTGCCTCTCTATTTTTATCACTTAATGTATACATACTGACATAGCAAATTAACTAAAACAAAGTTAATTCATGTTAGTCTTATGTGTGAAGCCATAGTGTACCCATGGCTACTGATAAAGTTCATTTACGCCACTGTAATTTTTACGAATTTCAACAAGGAAGAAATGCTACAGAAGCATGCAGAAATTTATTGAAAGTGTTTGGTGAAGGTACAGTTTTTGATAGAACATGCAGAAGATAGTTCGAAAAATTTGAAACAGGTGATTTCAACCTTTCTGATAAGCCACGTTCTGGGCGACCATCTTTGATCAATGACGATGTTGTTAAGACCATGTTGGAGCAAAATCCTTTTCTGACAACATCGGAGATCGCAGAAAGGCTTAATTCAGCTCAGCAAACCATTTCGGACCATATTCGGAAGATAGGATTGGTGTGGAAATATTCAAGATGGGTGCCACATGAATTAAGTCAGAAGAATTTGAATGATCGAGTTGTCATATGCACATCTCTGCTTGCTCGGAACAAAATCGAACCCTTCTTGAACCGGATGATAACTGGAGATGAAAAGTGGATTACCTACGAAAACATCGTAAAGAAAAGGGCATATTGTGAACCCGGAAAACCTAGCCTTTCCACCTCTAAACCAAATTTGACTCTGAATAAGAGAATGTTGTGTATATGGTGTGACATTTGAGGACCAATAAATTATGAGCTTTTAAAACTGAATGAAAAGCTCAATTTGGAGAAGTATTGTCAGCAACTGGATAATTTAAAGACAGCAGTCCAAGAAAAGAGGCCGGCAATGTTCAATAGGAAGAACATCATACTGCATCATGATAATGCCAGGCCACATGCTGCTTTGGGGACTCGTCAAAAAATTGCAGAACTAGTGCACTGGCCAGTTGGCTCAGTGGTAGAGCATCGGCCTGGCATGCAGGAGTCCTGGGTTTGATTCCCAGCCAGGGCACACAGGAGAGGTGCCCATCTGCTTCTCCACCCCTCCCCCTCTCCTTCCTCTCTGTCTCTCTCTTCCCCTCCCGCAGCTAAGGCTCCATTGGAGCAAGGTTTGCCCGGGCGCTGAGGATGGCTTTGTGGCCTCTGCCTCAGGCGCTAGAATGGCTCTGATTGCAGCAGAGCGACGCCTCAGATGGGCAGAGCATCGCCTCCTGGTGGGCATGCCAGGTGGATCCCGGTCGGGTGCATGCGGGAGTCTGTCTGACTGCCTCCCTGTTTCCAACATCAGAAAAATACAAAAAAAAAATAAAAAAAAATTGCAGAACTAGGCTGAGAAATTCTGGGACATTCACCATATTCCCCAGGCTTAACACCCTCTGACTATCACTTGTTTTTGTCCTTACAAAATTTTTTGAAGGGCAAAAAATTCAAACATGAAGAAGATATCAGGCCCTGGCCGGTTGGCTCAGTGGTAGAGTGTCAGCCTGGCGTGTGGGGGACCCGGGTTCGATTCCCGGCCAGGGCACACAGGAGAAGCGCCCATTTGCTTCTCCACCCCCCCTCCTTCCTCTCTGTCTCTCTCTATCTTCCCCTCCCGCAGACAAGGCTCCATTGGAGCAAAGATGGCCCGGGCGCTGGGGATGGCTCCTTGGCCTCTGCCCCGGGCACTGGAGTGGCTCTGGTCACGGCGGAGCGACGCCCCGGAGGGGCAGAGCATCGCCCCCTGGTGGGCAGAGCGTCGCCCCTGGTGGACGTACTGGGTGGATCCCGGTTGGGCGCATGCGGGAGTCTGTCTGACTGTCTCTCCCCGTTTCCAGCTTCAGAAAAATACAAAAAAAAAAAAAAAAAAAAAAAAAAAAAACCACTACAAAATAAGAAAAAAAAAAAAAAAGAAGATATCAAACAAGCACTGGTTCAATTTTTCACATCAAAAGATAAAACATTTTTCAAAAATGGGATATACAAATTGCCCTCATGCTGGCAAGAAATCATTAATAATAATGGCAATCATATTATTTAATAAAGTTTATTAACGGTAAGAAAAATTTGCATTTTGTTTTATTCCAAAAACAGACAGAACTTTCCAGTAGACCGTATACTATAATCTAGATAATAAGTGATAGTATCCTATACTCTGTGGTGGCAATAGGCTTTCAGAAAAATGAAATTCAAGAAGTCTTTTGGAAATAAAAGTCAGTTGAAGTTACCTGGGTGAGGAAAGAAAAGGGACGATGTGTTAGCAGTGGGCAAGAGAGTGATGTTGCCATGAACTGAAATGAAGAAAAGAAAGGAAAAAAAATGAGCTGGGAAAAGAATGTAAGATTTCTGTTTTGGAGACTATAACTTTTAGATAGCCCAGTGAAGACACCATGTAGGCAGTTTGGGAGAGTGTGGCTCAGAAGAAAGATCTGAACTTGAAATACAAATTCAGCAGTAGCCAGTGTAAAGATGTTATATTAACTCATGATAATTGAAAATGTCATCTAGGAAATATAGACAGCATAAGGAGACAAGACAAAACAGGTCTATGGGATTCATATCCTGTTGCATGGCTTTGACTTTTGGTTTATCTCTCTCAGCCCACTAACTGTGACTGTACAGTATTGTACTCATTTTATTTCTAAGTCCTCAGCTCTATATCAAACTGTAATCTCTATTTCATCTTCCAGATCTGACCTCCAGCTTGCTTTGAAGGACCTATCGGTAACCAGTTCAGATGAACTGGATTTTCTGTTAGCGGACCCTGGTTGCTGATTGCTTTTGCAGCCAGAGTCTTGAATCTGGGTAACTGTCCCCACTGGCCTCTGACGAGGATCAGTGAAACTTAAATCTGCTCCAGGAGATTGGGTGACCTAGGGGTTTTAATAAAGAGAAGATTTTATGAAAAGTCAAAATTTTCAAGTTCCATTCTTAGCAGTCTATTCATTTTTAAAAGTAAGAATTTGCTAGTAAAAAGAAAATAACTGATTAAATTAGTGATTTCTGGCCTTTAATTGTATTGCTTCTGATTGTGCCATTTTACTATGTTGGTATATATCTCTATATATTCTCTAACAATTAATATCTTAATTTGAAAGCAAATGCAATTTTTACATCTTAAAACTAAAATGATTTGAGCCCTGGCCTGTTGGCTCAGTGGTAGAGCATCGGCCTGGCATGTGGAAATCCCGGGTTCGATTCCCAACCAGGGCACACAGGAGAAGCACCCATCTACTTCTCCACTCTTCCCCTTCTCCTTTCTATCTCTCTCTTCCCATCCCGCAGTCAAGGCTCCATTGGAGCACAGTTGGCCTCGGAGCTGAGGATGGCTCCATGACCTTCACCTCAGGCGCTAGAATGGCTCTAGTCACATCGAAGCAATGACCCAGATGGGCAGAGCATCACCTTCTAGTGGGCATGCTGGGTGGATCCCAGTCAAGCGCATGCAGGAGTCTGTCTCTCTACCTCCCGCTTCTCACTTCAGAAAAATACAAACAAAAAAAAAATACTAGAATGACTTGAAAAGTTACAGAAAGTTTTTTGTTCTAAAATCCACATAAAAAAAACAATATTTTTATGTAAACAACAGAAAATGACTTCTCAAATTAATATTCTAAGAGCTCTAAAGCATTCACTTGATACTGGATAATTGATACTGGAAATTGTAAAGAAATTTTCTTGCTCTTTTCCTCCAAGAAAATCTGGTTCAGTCAACAATAGAGATGAGAGGGTCAAGTTTAAATATACATTGAGTTTGCTATCTTCAAAGTTTTATAGATTGTGAATTTAAACAAAAAATCAGCTCTTTTCTGGCACTCTAGTCCCTGGTTGGCATAGAGGCACATCTGGCCTTATCCTTCTTTCTCTTTGGATTGAGTCTTATCCTTTGAAATGATCAAGCAGTTTTAACAAGATAATAATTTTTCCCTTTAAATCACATTTGCATGCTATTTAATTTTCCCTTTTGCCCAAATGAATACTGAGAGGTTGTCATAAAACATTTTGTTTTCAAGTAGCAAACAAATCTTTACAATTGAGAAAGAGCTGAAAGTCAAAATTACTAACATGTACTGGAAGAAAACTTGTGGAAGTCTTTCAGGAATTTCTTTCTGGCTTTGGAGCATATTAGAGTTCAAATACTTTTATTTGCTTTGATCAAATTTAAAACTTGCTTATTAGTTCTGGGAAAAAAGAACCACATAAGTAATAAATAAAAATAACAAAATATACTACTAACTTCCTTTAACCACAGTTTAAATGAATGACATGAAATGGGAAGCCTGACACAGAGAGGTGATGCCAGGCCACGGGAAGCAGGTCAGCATGGAAGTTGTACTACCAATGCAGGTCTGGATACAAGGCGCACTTCTGCTGAGCTGCACATCTGTGGGCATCTCCATTAATCTCTCTCACTGTAGGAACACATCTGTTAAGTGGGGAAATAAAAATTACATGAGGTTCTTGTGAATATTATAGATAATGAATATAAAACATCTGGCATGTAATAGATGTTCCATAAATGGTAATAGACTGATTATTTCCTGGTAGGTATATGTGGGTAAAATGAGCTGAAGATTACTCCAAAGATGTGATTCTCTACCTTTCAAAAGCAGTCTTTTCATGATTGTGTTTTGTGCCGCAGCATAAGAAAGATTTACTACCAACTCACTTTGAACCAGAAAGACATGACCCAATTTCCTAAAGCCAGATGGCAAAGCCACTTCCGGTGGGGCAGATGGGCCTATTGACTTTCAGTCTCATGAAAACATCAAGCTTGGGAGACACCCTGGGATTCAGTTAATGAACCAAGAAGATAGAGAAATGCCTTAGATATCAGCTTGAGTATCAGGGAAGCAACAAACTATTAGAAAGACATGTGTAGTTTTAGACACTCACATAGTATTTGAGGCATGAAATAGAGTATTCAAAGGAAGCCAAGTTGCATTCATTGGCACGTGGGATATTCAAGAAGCATCATCAACTAACCCTCTTTGTGTGAGATTGCAGCAGTGTTTCTGAGTACCAGATGTACTTCCCCTGAAAGGAAATGGAAAAACTGGACACATTCATATTCATTAGTTAGTTTACATCAAAGTTAATGTATAAAGGCAGCTATTTGCTGAAGCCACACTGGTAACAAACATTGAGGAGAGATATTATAGCAATGGAAAACATATTAGGAATAATTTTGCCTTTGAAACAAACATATATCATATTGAAATAACAACAAACCCCAATTCAAACTACAAATAGAAAAAATATCTATTTAGCACACTGTGCATTGAAAATCCAAGAGATGTTTTAATCTTTGTAAGAGCATTAGCTATAAAATGGAACTTCAGATTTCAGAAAATAAAGGAAAAAACTTCAACAGTCAGATATCTCCAGAAATAGAATTAATTACTTAAAAATATGAGAGTAACACCTTTGGAACTCAAATGTACCTAACATAATATAGACAGAATCAGAGTAAGCTCTCTGTGATTGGTTAAACAGTATAGCCTTGTTGGTAAGTTCAACTCTTGATTTGTCTCTCTTTCCATAGGTGACATTTCATAGCCTTATTCTTTTTTAAGCATCACCAAAACTAAGAGACAAACACAGGTATTATTTTCACTCTTTTCAAAATAGCAAATGAGATGTATAGAGATGGGATTAGAATTTACGGCTGAATCCAGCCATGCTTTTTCTACTATGTCATGACCTCATTTATCATAAACTAACTTATAACAATTAGATATATAGACTTATTTATAAATCAGTAATTTACACAAACTACACCTGAAAAATTAAATGTGAAGTTCAAAATACATTGGTTATATCTATAGTGGATGCTGCCTTTCATCTACCCAATATACATTTTCCCCAATTGTCCTGCTTACTATCCAAACCCCAATTTTACTTAGGGCAGAAATAATTGCATACCTGTGTTCTTTGGCAGTTTAGAGTGACCAGGAAATCCCATTCAGGCTAATGTTCTATAAACAAGAGTGCATTTTGTTAGGCTTTGGGTAAAGCTAAATTCCCCCCTTTAAAATAACTTTTATTTTATATTTGCATTGTGAAAACAATGATAGCTATAGAAATAGAGATATCGAAAAAAAGAGATTCATCTAGAGTTCAATGTATATACAATAGATAACCAATCTATTGTTGTATAATCTTTTAGAGTTTTGTACAAACATGTATACACTCTTCTAAAATAATATTATAAAAATAAAGGTGCATCTCTAACCGTTTGGCTCAGCAGTAGAGTGTCAATCTGGCATGTGGATGTCCTGGGTTAAATCCCCAGGGAAGGGTACACAGGAAAAGTGACCATCTGTTCCTCTTCCCGTCCCCCTCCCCCTTCTTTTTCTCTCACTCTTTTCTCCTCCCACATCCCCCCCCACACACACACACAGCCATAGCTCGATTGGCTAGAGTGCAATGGCCCAGGTGCTGAGAATGGCTCCATGCCTCTGCCTCAGGTGCTAAAAATAGCTCAGTTGTGAGCATGGCCCAAATTAGGGAGAGCATCAGCCCCAGACAGGAGTTGCTGGGTATATCTTGGTCAGGGCGCATGCAGGAGTCTGTCTCACTATCTTCTCTCACTCTCTCTTAAATAAATAAGATAAAAATAAGTAAATAAATATGCAAAGTGTATATATTTCTCAGCTATTGCTTTTTCCCCCCACTTAATATATTTGCTATGGGCTATGAATATTTGTGTTTCCCAATACTCATATGTTGAAATGTAAACCTTCAAGGTGCTGGCATTAGAAAGTGGGGTCTTTGGAGGTGCTTAAGTCACCTCCAGTTTTGTTCTTTCAAGAATAATTTACTATTCCATATACATTTTAGGATTGGCTTGTAAATTTTAGCAAAAAAAAAGAGTCAGTTAAGATTATGATAGGCTTTATATTATGTGTATAGCAATATGAGGAGAATCGCTACTTTCATAATGTTGAAACTTTTGATCCATGAATATGAACTATCTCTTCATTTATTTAAATATTTTAATACTTTTCAACAATATTTTCTAGTTTCTTTCAGCAATGTTTTAGAGTTCAAATATGTTGTATTTATAAAAGCAGTGTCGAATCCACCAAGAGATTTACTAAAGTTAAATCAGCAAGTCAGACTGCTTGTTTAAGGGAATTTATTCTGTTCAATTTAAATTAATTAAACACTAATCCAGGAAAAAAATTTTTAATCTCATTTTACTATATTTATTAATATCATAATGGGATTTATAAGTAGAACTTGAAGGTATGAGAAATGTTAGGCAATTTCATTTTTAATTTTGATATATTGAAAACTGATTTAAATCCTGATAACAGTAACTAGTCCTTTCTAAAAACAAAACCTCTGCTTGGCTTTTTTTTTTTTTTAATCACATTGATTCTCTTAATCAAAACATTTGTATTTTTGGCTTGCCTTTTGATAGTTTAACAGCTTTTTGTGGGTAATAGCATCTGTTAGGATAAAAAGGGAGTTTAGACATTTATGTCCACATAGAAATGCTAAGACAGGGACAATACTGACAAAGAGGAATTATAAGACTAAACAACAAACAGAAAATCACACCCTGTGAACCTTGGTGGTCTCCCTTCATCTCTCCAGCTCCACTTTCTCCACTGGTTTTCTTCATGCTCTCCAGTCTATCACACTTCCTTAGTCACATGCTGATATTAAGAAAAGTCTCTTCACCTGACCAGAAGGTGGCACAGTGGATAGAGCATTGGACTGGGATGCGGAAGACCCAGGTTCAAAACCCCAAGGTCGCCAGCTTGAGCGCGGGCTCATCTGGTTTGAGCAAGGCTCACCAGCTTGAGCCCAAGGTCGTTGGCTTGAGCAAGGGGTCACTTGGTCTGCTGTAGCACCTCAGTCAAGGAACATATGAGAAAGCAATCAGTGAACAAGTAAGGTGCTGCAAAGAAAGAAATGATTCTTCTTGGCCCTGGCTGGTTGGCTCAGCGGTAGAGCATTGGCCTGCCATGTGGAAGTCCCGGGTTCAATTCTCGACCAGGGCACACAGGAGAAGTGCCCATCTGCTTCTCCACCCCTCCCCCTCTCCTTCCTCTCTGTCTCTCTCTTCCCCTCCTGCAGCCAAGGCTCCATTGGAACAAAGTTGGCCTGGGCACTGAGGATGGCTCCATAGCCTCTGCCTCAGGCGCTACAATGGCTCTGGTTGCAGCGGATCAATGCTCCAGATGAGCAGAGCATCGCCCCCTGGTGGGCATGCCAGATGGATCCCAGTGAGGCACATGCGGGAGTCTGTCTGCCACTTCTCCTCGCTCCCCCTCCCCCCTGCCGCCGCTTCTCACTTTGGAAAAAAAAAATTGATGCTTCTCATTTCTCTCTCTTCCTGTCTGTCCCTCTCTGTCTCCCCCCCCCCCTTTATCTGTCACACACACAAAAAAGAACATTCTTAAGTACCCTTCTTCTCAAAAAAGACTGTTTTGCCTGACCAGGTGGTGATGCAGTGGATAGAGTGTCAGACTGGAAAGCGAAGAACCCAGGTTCAAGACCCTAAGGTCGCTAGCTTGAGCACGGGCTTGTCGGGTTTGAACAAGGCTCACCAGCTTGAGCCCAAGGTCGCTGGCCTGAGCAAGGGGTCACTCAATCTGCTGTAGCACCTGGTCAAGGCACATATGAGAAAGCAATCAGTGAACAACTAAGGTGCCACAATGAAGAGTTGATGTTTCTCATCTCTCTCCCTTCCTGTCTGTCTGTCCCCATCTGTCCCTCTCTCTCTGACTCTGTCTCTGCCACAGAAAAAGACTGTTTTAAGCCCTCATATCTTATCATATCTAATACACGAGTCCCAAAAGAGAGAAAAGCATTAACCATGGAGGTGTTCAGTGACATACTTAAGGCTGTTCAGAAAACCAGTGGCAGCCCTCTTTGTGAGAACTAGTCCTTTCATGTTAGAGATGTTTCTGGAAGAACTAATTTTATCAATTTAACATCTGTGGAAATGATATGCTATTCTTGGTATGCTTAGGATGAGGCAGATGATCAGATATTAAAAAATGGTACTAATATGCTCAAAGGGAAGCAATTATGATAAATACAATGTGGGATTATAAGAAATTCTAAGCTATTATTTTATCCTGAAAAGTATGAATTTAGTTTGAATTTAAAAAATAGTGTGTGCTAAGGGAATATGCAGATAAAAAATATCTTGAGTACCAGACTATTCTGGAAAATATAATGTATCCAGATGCTTTTAGCATTTAAGACAACCAATCTAATTTATACTCCTTTGTGGATTGGATTATACTGGTTCTCACTGCTGCCACAATTCCTCCAGAAATCCTGGAGGTGAATTTCAGCAATGATTTCCTCCATTTCACCATTTTCATGCTGACCTTCTCCAGCTATGAAATCCATAAGCATTTCCAAAACCCCAAATTAAAATAAATAATTTAAGTTAATTATTGAACTTTCTCATCTATTTATTGTTTCCTCTTCTGGATGATATGTACATCTATAGTTCAGTGATAATAAATTGTAAGCTCCAGGGGAAATAGGGTTACGTTTGTGATTATTTGATTAGGACACAAAACTCAGACAGGAATACTTAATAAGTAGAAATAGAATATCCTGCCATTTAAACTTTAATAAACTTAATAAATTTAATAAACACACACATTTACATTTATATATATTTTTTATGTATAAACTTACTGGATGATCGCTCTAGAAAGATAATATTTGACAAATTTGACAAAGCACTTTGCCAACTATGATAATGATTCTTCCAGATTTTAATTTGGAAGTATAATTATAAGTGTAATTTCCAAGCAAAAATTAATTACTTTAACAATAGTCTATTTGTTTTCCTGACTTAGACTATGAGGATGCAGTGATATGGGGCCAGGTAATTTTAGGGATGGGAGTGGGGACATCCTAGAAATAATCATGCTCTATTACAATTATTCTTTTACCTCCTTTTCCTCCCCTTCAGTCAGGCCTAGCAAACTAGTCGTCTTTAAATTCCTGCCACACAGAAGAAAATGGCACGCAGTATCTTCTCCATAACTGTAGAAAATAAAATGACATTCTAGTACTTTCTCTATCATGAGAAGATTGTGTGGCTATGAGTAAAACACGCAATCTATCCTTACCTGTAAATTATCAGAATATCAGGCAAAATTGTCCCCTAAGGTCCCTTTCCGCTTGAAAATTCTATAAATATGTGTTTATATGTACTCAAATTCCATGCTCTACCACAGATATTTTTATGATTTTATTCTTATTTCACAAAGATTGAAATTTTTTTGATCATATCATGCTGTGGATAACAGATTAGATCATCAGTCTAGCTCCGAAACGAATTTGCTTCATAGTATCGGCTAGAGCATTACATGTCTGTGCCTCAGGAGTGATTGTCTGTATGATGTGGTTGGAGATGGCTGCCACTTTCTTTAATGTAACAATATTTTGTTGAAAAGCTCTTTGACAACTAGCAAAAAAACACTACTATGGGGCCCTGGCCGGTTGGCTCAGCGGTAGAGCGTCGGCCTAGCGTGTGGAGGACCTGGGTTCGATTCCGGCCAGGGCACACAGGAGAAGCGCCCATTTGCTTCTCCACCCCTCCGCCGCGCTTTCCTCTCTGTCTCTCTCCTCCCCTCCCGCAGCCGAGGCTCCATTGGAGCAAAGATGGCCCGGGCGCTGGGGATGGCTCTGTGGCCTCTGCCTCAGGCGCTAGAGTGGCTCTGGTCGCAACATGGCGACGCCCAGGATGGGCAGAGCATCGCCCCCTGGTGGGCAGAGCGTCGCCCCTGGTGGGCGTGCCGGGTGGATCCCAGTCGGGCGCATGCGGGAGTCTGTCTGACTGTCTCTCCCTGTTTCCAGCTTCAGAAAAATGAAAAACACTACTATGGGCAGTTGAAAATTAATAGTATAAAAGATTGCTTAAGGACTTTTTAAAAAATACTGATGGATGAATAATCAAAATGATTGTGAGATAAAAACAGGACATAATAGGGACATAAAAATATTTTTTATGTTTTGATATGAGTGAATTTAATGAAATTATTGCTACTAATTATACTGTTAGGCTATTCGGGGAAACCCATAATTACATAAATCTATATCTAATTCACAATAAAAACTCCTTTATTAAGCTTTAAAGTTAAAAGATTGCTAAATTTAATCAGATTTTACTGCTAATAAAAAGCATTTCCAAACCCATATCTGTTCTACCCAGGCTGTTCCTAATGTGGTGCCCACCCCTGTCTTAACTCTCCCATTGTTTACATTAAACATATTTTTTTAATTTTTTATTAACTATAGAGAGAGAGGAAAAGAGAGAGAGAGAGAGAAACATCAACTTGTTGTTCCATATATTTATGTATTCATTGGTTGATCCTTGTATGTGCTCTGACTGGGGAATTGAACCTGCAACTTTGGTATATGGGGATGCTGCTCTAACTGAGTTTCCACTAGGGCTAAATATGTTTCTTTCTCTCTTTTTTAATGATTATTGATTTTAGAGAGAGAGAAAGGGAGAGTGAGAGGAAGGGAGAGAGAGAGACAAGAACACCATTCTGTTCCTATATGTGTCCTGCCCGGGAATTGATCACGGCAACCTCTGTGCTTTAGGACGATGCTCTAATCAACTGAGCTATTGGGACAGGGCTAAACAAGTTTCTTAAATTCAAGTACTTAGGCACTGTTCACAGAGACCAGCATGTTATCACAACTCAGCAGTAATTAAATCAGTAACTGTACTGGATCTTGAAACACATCCACTGAGGAATGCAGGCTAGCCCTGATTGTTGAAGGAATTATATGTGTAAGAATCACTACAGCAAATGACCAGTTTAAGCAACAACCAGAGTTTGCTTACTTTTATGTACTTACACTTTTTTTTTTAATTACCAATAAGCTGGACAAAATCAAAGTAGGAAAGAAATAATGTCTGTAGCATGCTGGTTAACCGAGTGGCCCTGGAATCAAATCAAATCAGTTCTGCCACTTCCCAGCTAAGCGACCTTAAGCAAGCTACTTAGTATCACTCTCTCTGTTTTCCCATCTGTAAAATGGAGGTAGTAACAGTATTTAGCTCTGGTGAGGATTATGTGAGCTAATATATCTATCCTTGGAGCATTGCTTGGTTCAGAGAAAGTGCTCCACAAATGAGAGGTATTGTTATTGGCATTACTGTTGGTTAGAAAGAGACTGAGCTTAGAAAGAGACTGCTATAAATTGAATATTTCTGTTCCATCAAAAGTTATATATTGAAGCCTTGACCCCCACTGTGATAATGTTTGGAGGCAGGCCCTTCAGAAAATAATTAGGTTAGATAAGGTTATGAAGGTAGAGCCTCCATGATGGGATCAGTGCTTTTAAGAAGAGCAAGACACTAGAGGACTCTCTCTACAATGTGAAGATATAGCAAATACAGTGTGTCCGTAACGTCATGGTGCACTTTTGACCGGTCACAGGAAAGCAACAAAAAATGAGAGAAATGTGAAATCTGCACCAAATAAGAAGAAAACCCTCCCAGTTTCTGTAGGATGATGTGGCAGCATGTGCGCATGCACAGATGATGACATAACACCGTGTATACAGCGGAGCAGCCCACGGCCATGCCAGTCGACATGTGGATGGTACAGAGGGAAGTTCAGTGTGTTCTGTGGCTCGCTAAATTCGAATCCGTGACCAAAGTGCAACGTGAATATCAGCGCATTTATAATGAAGCGCCACCACATAGGAATAACATTACTCGGTGGGATAAGCAGTTGAAGGAAACCGGCATTTTGGTAGAAAAAACCCATTCTGGTAGACCAGGGGACTCAAACTCGCGGCCCACGGGCCGCATGCGGCCCGCCCACCAATTTTGTGCAGCCCGCAGACTGGCCCGCAGACTAATCCACGAAGTTTGATTAGTCTGCGGGCCGCACAAAATTGGTGGGCGGGCCGCGAGTTTGAGACCCCTGTGGTAGACCATCAGTCAGTGACAAGTCTGTAGAGGCTATACGGGATAGCTACCTAAGAAGCCCTAAAAAATCTGTGCATGAGCCCACATCGAACTGCACTGAATAGGTATGAAACGGGGAGAGTTTTCCTTTTATTTGGTGCAGATTTCACATTTCTATTGTCTTTTGTTGCTTTCCTGTGACCAGTCAAAAGTGCACCATGACTTTACGGACATGCTGTATGTAGATAGCTGTCTGTAAACCAGGAAGGCTGTCCTTACTAAATATCACATCTGCTGGCACCTTGATATTGGACTTCATAGCTTCCAGACTGAGAGATATTAATGTCTGTTGTTTAAGCCACCCAGTCCATGATACTTTGTCATAGCACTCCTAACCAAGACGGAGTCCATTAAAAGTGTAGTAGGCATGAGCAGGGCAGTAATGATGGGCCAGGTGCAGAGGCTTACAGGGCGGACAGCCATAGGTGCCTAGTAATGGGCAAGACTACAAGTCCTTGCATGACCACTCTCTTAAACATTAACTCCTAGAAATAACACATAGGTCTCAGCTATATTTCAGCTCCAGACCCAAAAAAGCAGCTGAAACCTGCCCAGCGATGCCATGGCTGACATCAGGAATAGCTATAATAACTAACGATCCCCTCCTTTGGCATGGACCAATCAGTGGAGACTATGACCCTGAGTAGACATACCCGGAAAGCCAATGAGTATTCTACTGAGATCCTTCTGGAGACCTCAGGTAGAAACCCTCAGAGCAGTGTACCCAGCAGGGCTCTCTCCACGGAGAATGTCTGTGCCTTTTCCCACCCCCTTCTGTCCCCAGGGCACACCCTCTCTCTCCCCAGGGCATGCTGCCTAAACCTATCTCCGTTTTGTTCTCAAAGCACGTATCTTTCTCCCTCTCTCTCTCTTCCTCTCCAAAGGGCCGTTCTTTTGCTGTAATTTGTTTCCCAAGTCCATTTCTTCCACAGCCACTCACTTCTACCTCTGTGACCTTCTACATAAACTTTCTCTTATAATTGGAGTCAAGGCTCTGAATTCTTGTCTTAGCCAGAACTCAAGAACTAAGGTTGCTGAACTGAGGTTAACACCTGGTGCCATTTTCTGCCACTAATAAAAGAACAGGAAATAATATAAAATTTTAACATTAATAAGGAAAAAAACATGAATTGAATGTGACTCAAAAGATTAACACAGCCCTGGCCGGTTGGCTCAGTGGTAGAGCGTTGGCCTGGCGTGCGGAAGTTTCCGGTTCGATTCCCGGCCAGGGCACACAGGAGAAGCACCCATCTGCTTCTCCACCCCTCCCCCTCTCTTTCCTGTCTGTCTCTCTCTTCCCCTCCCGCAGCCAAGGCTCCATTGGAGCAAAAGATGGCCCGGGCGCTGGGGATGGTTCCTTGGCCTCTGCCCCAGGCGCTAGAGTGGCTCTGGTCACGGCAGAGCAACGCCCGGGAGGGGCAGAGCATTGCCCCCTGGTGGGCGTGCCGGGTGGATCCCGGTCTGGCGCATGCGGGAGTCTGTCTGACTCTCTCTCCCCGTTTCCAGCTTCAGAAAAATACAAAAAAAAAAAAAAAAAAAAAAGATTAACACAACTTGAGCATGTTCAAAATTATCAGTATAAAAGAATAGATATTTCTGCTTTGGAAACACATGTGTAAACCAGATTTTGGGTCTTCTACATAAATACATCTTTTAATAAAGCAGGATAATTCTAATAATTTCCTAATGTCTGACATTTTGTTTCCAAATTAAGAAATAATATAGTGGCAGAGAGTTCAAACTAGGATAAAAGAAATTACAGTGAGAGTTATAGTTTTGAGAAGAAAACATTTTTTGCCTTCTGTCATGCTATTTAATTTTACAAGTTTAAATGCATGTTATTTTTAGACAACCTAAATGACCTTTCTTTTTTCTTAAAAACAATGCCTCCATTCCAAATAATTCAAGGTCAAAATAAATAAAGAGCTTAAGATAACATCAGTCCCATCTGTTTTAGTCCTGGTGTGTGTACGAAAAGTAGCAGCCATTTATGAGGACAGGTGATAGCTCCAAATGGCCAGATTGTTAACATTTCTAAACTACCCTTAACGAGGATCATATACGGTGTCACAACATCCTCATGTAGTCCAGCAGAGCAACTATGACATCTGGATTCATGTTTTCACCAATACAGACCTGGTAGTTTTTGAAATTAGTAAGGATGTACTTGGTTGGTTCTGCAGCCCCTGTCATAAAAGGCTTTACTCTTTCTGGTCTCTATTCTTCAAAGTTTCCCTTTGATTAATTGCACATAATCTTTGATATACTTCTTGTAGGTTTCTTTTGTGAAGCTGGTTTCCTGCAGATGGTGTTTCATGACAATATCAACACCAGTGATTACTGCGGCTTTTGTACCTTCATCCTCCTGCCTTCAGCGGAGGCATTTTCACCAAACGCAAGTCATCAGTGTTACTCTCTGTCCTACTGACCAACTTCATCTCTACCTCCAGGCACAGCCCGTCTTTCATCTTCCGGATTTTGTAGATTTCAGAGTACATCTTATAATAGCTGACGAGATCCTGATATATGATCATGACGGTGGCGGGAAGGAGATGACAGTGGTGGTGTGCTGCCTAGCAAGAGCCCTGGAGCTGGGAGCAAGCACAGTGCGGCTCAGCTGCTGGGGCTTGAGGGGTGGCGAGTGGGTGCAAAAGGTCCTTATATGCAATTTTAAAAACTTGTCACATCCTTAAGGCTGAGCCCAAAATTTTTTCTAGAGAAACAGATTCATAATGGAAAAAGAATGTTCACATAGCTGTGATGATTTTTAAACTGTTGTTTAAGAAAGTTTTATCCAACTCTATTATAGGTAATTGCTACAACTGGAGCCCAACAACTTAGTTTCAGGTTACATGACTAAAAACCAAAGTAGCCATCTAAAATCATCCAGAGTGAATAGACCAAATTTAGCTTTGCTTTACAATCCCCTAAGTGACTTGAAAATAGAATTCAGGGATCCTAATTTCTCTGTATGTGAGGCAAGCTAATTTCTAGAGAGCATAGCCTTCTTCCATCACCAAGAAGTAGTTGGCCATTACCAATTAGCTATCACACCAAAAGCTACAGTAGGACACATTACAGTATTTTTTTTTAAATTTTAGGTAACTTATTTGCTATAAAAAGAAAAATAAGGAGAATTAAAGAGGAGGATGAAGATGTTAAAAATTTATCATATTTCATATTCTTACCTCCTTGTGTTCTTATATTTCTCTGGGGATACTTTCCTCAGATTAGGTGATTTTTAATAAAGCAAATGACAACTTGTCAGTAAAATTAATACTTTTATTAATATTTATATAATTTCCTGTGAAATCCTTTGCTCATTTTAAGAGATTTAATGGTCCTTATGACTAATTCATTCCTTTCTCAGATACTTCCTTCTAGTAAAAAAATCAGTTTCCTCTAATGGACTGAATTAAACTTATTTTTTAATCTCTTAAAGGGGAGTTGACAAAATCACACATTTTAAAAAAGAATTAGCCTCAATTTTAGTATATAATTAACCTTTTATAATTTCTTTCAGCTTTTCCTGTATTTTAAATGTTTACTTCTAATAATAATTCTTTAAACCAAATCTGTTAACTCTGTTGGAAATTCCAGAGACAGAACAAAGGTAAAATAATTTTAAAGAGAAATAAAAATCAAATAAAATTGAGATTATCCACCATTCAGCTATGCACTTTTTGAATAATCTCAGTCACAGTTAGACTTCCTCACCACTTTGTCCAAGTTGCACATAGATTACCAGTACATGGTATCAAATTATCGTATAATACCAGGCATGACAGGTTATATGTTTTTATACTAATTGATTGGTACAGTGTATCCATGAGTGAATCCCCAAATAAATCATAAATCTTGTTTGGAGTGTCTGTAGTTTGTTATCTTTAATTCCAACTGAGTGAAGGTTATGCATATTTAATACATAACAAGATTTTTTTGGTTAGGGTTTCTTTTTTTTCCAATTTAAATTTAGAATTTTGGTGGGAGTGCACTTCTGAAAAAGTCACACTCATTATGTGTTTAAAGTTATTTTGTGAAGAGGGTGATGGGAAAATTGACATCTCAAAGATTTTTTCATTAAAATATTACATTAATAACTATTGTTATAAACATTGGTTCTTAATTAGTGATATTTAGAGAAGTAGTGGTCAAGCCTCATTCCAGTAATTAGATTAGCAAGTTAGCAGACACAGGGCAGAAACTCAAGTTTTCCTTCTCCTTCACACTTCTTTGTCCTCTCCCTCTGCTGGTTGGAGTGCTCTAGGAATCCAACCTCAATTCTTCTCAAGTTAGATTCAATCCATAGGTGACCTTGTCTAGTACCATGGTTCCAGAAATTATCTACAGTGCACAGAAGACTCCCTAATGTGCATTTCAAGTAGAAAACATCCCCCGAACTTCAGTGTAAGATACTCAACTCTCTCTATACCATCTCTACTTGGTGGTTAAACAGGCATCTTAAAGTTTACATACATAAAACTCTTCCTCCCAAATTCTTTCTCTCCCAGTATTATTCCATCTCAGAAACCAAGCATCACCCAATTATTAATGATCAAAATTTTATATTTTCTCTGTCCCACCCTTTCCAGTTCTTGCTTTCTCACTGTCACAGCCCATTTAGCCAATACCATCTTTTACATGATTCACTGAAAAATTCAAATGATCAGCCACCTTGCTTTCTCCATTGTAGTCCTCACAATATAAACCACACTATAAGGATTACTAGAAATCCTTTTAAAATTTAAATCTGGCATGTCAATCTCCTGATCTCAATCCTCCTTAGTTCTTAGTTTTTCATAACACTTAAAAAAAAATCTAAATCTTCCCAAAAGCGCTATATGATCTGATTTGCTTCCATTTTGCTCTCATTCACTCTTCCTGCTATTCTCACCACTTTGAGAAACATCAACCATACTCTCAACTCACTGCTTTTGACCTCAAAATTTCATTGCCTGGATACTTTCTCCCCAGATGTTTATAGGCATGTCTCCTCACTTTTCACATGTTTAGATTCAATAATGGGGTTGTAAGACAGGCTTCCTTCAAAGCCTAATTTTAAAAAGTCCTTTCCCACATCTTCACAGCTCTATCAACCTCATAATTTTTATTTATTGCTTATAATACAACTTAACATTTTTATAAATTTTTATTCATTTTAATGGGGTGACAATAAATCAGGGTACATATGTTCAAAGAAAACATCTCCAGTTTATCTTGTCATTCAATTATGTTGCATACCCATCACCCAAAGTCAAATTATCCTCCGTCATCCTCTATCTGGTTTTCTTTGTGCTCCTCCCCTCCTCCTCCCCCTCCCTCTCCTCCCTGCCCTTCCCCACCCCCGGTAACCACCACACTCTTGTCCATGTCTCTTAGTCTCATTTTTATGTTCCACCTATGTGTGGAATCATGCAGTTCTTAGTTTTTTCTAATTTACTTATCTCACTCCATATAATGTTATCAAGATCCATCCATTTTGTTGTAAATGATCCAATGTCATCATTTCTTATGGTTGAGTAGTATTCCATAGTATATATGTACCATATCTTCTTTATCCATTCATCTATTAAAGGGCTTTGTGGTTGTTTCCATGTCTTGGCCACTGTGAACAATGCTGCAATGAACATGGGGCTACATGTGTCTTTACATACCAATGTTTTTGAGTTTTGGGGGTATATACCAAGTAGAGGGATTGCTGGGTCATTTGGTAGTTCTATTTTTAGTTTTTTGAGAAACAACCATACTTTCTTCCATAATGGTTGTACTACTTTACATTCCCACCAACAGTGAATGAGGGTTCCTTTTTCTACACAGCCTCTCCAACACTTGCTATTACCTGTCTTGTTGATAATAGCTAATCTAACAGGTGTGAAGTGGTATCTCATTGTAGTTTTTTTTTTTTTTTAATATTAATATTTTTTTATTAAATTTAATGCAGTGACATTGATAAATCAGGGTACATATGTTGAGAGAAAATATCTCTAGATTATTTTGACATTTGATTGTGCTGTATACCCCTCCTGCAAAGTTAAATTGTCTTCTGTCACCTTCTATCTGGTTTTCTTTGTGCCCCTCCCCTCCCCTAACCCCTCTCTCCTTCTTCACCCCCTCCCCCCTCCCCCAACCCCCCCGCCCCGGTTGCCATCACATTCTTGTTCATGTCTCTGAGTCTCATTTTTATGTCCCTTCTATGTATGGATTCATCTCAGTTTTTTTTCTGATTTACTTATTTCACTCCATATAATGTTATCAAGGTCCATCCATGTTATTGTAAATGATCCGATGTCATCATTTCTTATGGCTGAGTAGTATTCCATAGTATATATGTACCAAAGTTTTTTAATCCACTCGTCCTCTGACGGACACTTGGGCTGTTTCCAGATCTTCGCTATTGTGAACAATGCTGCCACAAACATGCGGGTGCATTTCTCCTTTTGGAGCCGTTCTATGGTGTCCTTGGGGTATATTCCTAAAAGTGGGATAGCTGGGTCAAAAGGCGGTTCGATTTTCAGGTTTTTGAGGAATCTCCATACTGTTTTCCACAGTGACTGCACCAGTCTGCATTCCCACCAGCAGTGCAGGAGGGTCCCCTTTTCTCCACATCCTCGCCAGCACTTATTCTGTGTTGTTTTGTTGATAAGCGCCATTCTGACTGGTGTAAGGTGATATCTCATTGTGGTTTTAATTTGCATTTCTCTAATGATTAGTGATGTTGAGCATTTTTTCATATGCCTATTGGCCATCTGTATGTCCTCTTTGGAGAAGTGTCTATTCATCTCTTTTGCCCATTTTTGGATTGGGTTGTTTGTCTTCCTGGTGTTGAGTTTTACAAGTTCTTTTAAATTTTGGTTATTAACCCCTTATCAGATGTATTGTCAAATATGTTCTCCCATTGTGTAGTTTGTCTTTTTATTCTGTTCTTGTTGTCTTTAGCTGTGCAAAAGCTTTTTAGTTTGATATAGTCCCATTTGTTTATCCTGTCTTTTATTTCACTTCCCCGTGGAGATAAATCAGCAAATGTATTGCTCTGAGAGATGTCGGAGAGCTTACTGCCTATGTTTTCTTCTAAGATGCTTATGGTTTCATGGCCTACATTCAAGTCTTTTATCCATTTTGAGTTTATTTTTGTGAGTGGTGTAAGCTGGTGATCTAGTTTCATTTTTTTGCAGGTAGCTGTCCAATTTTCCCAACACCATTTGTTAAAGAGGCTGTCTTTACTCCATTGTATTTCCTTACCTCCTTTGTCAAATATCAGTTGTCCATAGAACTGTGGGTTTATTTCTGGGTTCTCTGTTCTATTCCATTGATCTATATGCCTGTTCTTATGCCAGTACCAGGCTGTTTTGAGTACAATGGCCTTGTAGTATAACTTGATATCAGGAAGTGTGATACCTCCCACTTTATTCTTCTTTTTTAAGATTGCTGAGGCTATTCGTGTCCTTTTTTGGTTCCATATAAATTTTTGGAATATGTGTTCTATATCTTTGAAGTATGTCATTGGTATTTTAATTGGTATTGCATTGAATTTATAAATTGCTTTGGGTAATATAGACATTTTAATGATGTTTATTCTTCCTAACCATGAGCACGGTATATGCTTCCACTTGTTAGTATCTTCCTTGATTTCTTTTATCAATGTTTTGTAATTTTCCGAGTACAAGTCTTTAGTCTCCTTGGTTAAGTTTACTCCTAGGTACTTTATTTTTTTGGTTGTAATTGTGAAGGGGATTGTTTCCTTAATTTCTCTTTCTGACTGTTCATTGTTGGTGTATAAAAATGCTTCTGATTTCTGAGTATTGATTTTATATCCTGCCACTTTGCCAAATTTATTTATCAGGTCCAGTAGTTTTTTCACTGAGACTTTAGGGTTTTCTGTATACAATATCATATCATCTGCAAATAATGATAGTTTTACTTCTTCTTTTCCAACTTGAATGCCTTTTATTTCTTCTTCTTGTCTGATTGCTGTGGCTAGGACTTCCAGGACTATGTTAAATAAGAGTGGTGAAAGGGGGCACCCCTGCCTTGTTCCTGATCTTAAGGGGATTGCTTTTAATTTTTGCCCATTGAGTATGATGTTGGCTGTGGGTTTCTCATAGATGGCTTTTATCATGTTGAGGTATGTTTTCTGTATTCCCACTTTGCTGAGAGTTTTGATCATGAATGGGTGCTGGATTTTATCAAATGCTTTTTCTGCATCTATTGAAATTATCATATGGTTTTTCTCCTTCTTTTTGTTTATGTGATGAATCACATTGATTGATTTACGAATATTGTACCAGCCTTGCCTCCCCAGAATAAATCCCACTTGATCATGGTGTATGATTTTTTCCATATATTGTTGGATCCGGTTTGCTAATATTTTGTTGAGGATTTTAGCATCTATATTCATCAGAGATATTGGCCTATAATTTTCTTTCTTTGTGTGGTCTTTGCCTGGTTTTGGAATCAGAATTATGCTCGCCTCATAAAAGGAGTTTGGAAGTCTTCCTTCCTCTTGAATTTTTTGAAATAGTTTGAGAAGGATAGGAGTTAGTTCTTCTTTGAATATTTGGTAGAATTCCGTTGTGAAGCCATCGGGCCCCGGACTTTTCTTTGTTGGGAGTTTTTTGATAACTGTTTCCATCTCCTTTGGTGTAATTGGTCTGTTTAAATTTTCTGATTCTTCCAGATTGATTTTTGGAAGATTGTACGTTTCAAGGAATTTGTCCATTTCATCTAGGTTGTCTAGTTTTTTGGCATACAGTTCTTCATAGTATTTTCTTACAATATTTTGTATTTCTGTTGTGTCAGTTGTTATTTCTCCTCTCTCATTTCTAATTTTATTTATTTGAGTCCTCTCTCTCTTTTTCTTGGTGAGTCTACTTAAAGGTGCATCAATCTTGTTTACCTTTTCAAAGAACCAGCTCCTAGTTTCATTGATCCTCTGTATTGTTTCTTTAGCCTCTATGTCATTTATTTCTGCTCTGATCTTTATTATTTCCTTCCTTCTACTACATTTGGGCTTTACTTGCTGTTCTTTTTCTAATTCTTTTAGATGCAGGGTTAAGTTGTTTGTTTGAGCTTTTTCTAGCTTCTGAAAGTGTGCCTGTAGTGCTATGAACTTCCCTGTCAGCACTGCTTTCGCTGTGTCCCATAAATTTTGAGTTGTTGTATGCTCATTGTCATTCGTTTCTAGGAATTTCTTTATTTCTTCTTTGATCTCATTCTTAATCCATTCATTATTTAACACCCTGCTATTTAGTTTCCATGTGTTTGAGAATTTTTGAGCTTTTCTGCTGTGATTCATTTCTAGTTTCATGCCGTTGTGATCGGAGAAAGTGCTTGATATGATTTCAGTCTTCTTAAATTTGTTGAGAGCACTTTTGTGCCCTAACATGTGGTCTATCCTAGAGAATGTACCATGAGCACTTGAAAAGAATGTATATTCTGCTGCTTTAGGG
Organism: Saccopteryx bilineata; assembly: GCF_036850765.1. NCBI lineage: Eukaryota > Metazoa > Chordata > Mammalia > Chiroptera > Emballonuridae > Saccopteryx > Saccopteryx bilineata. The sequence continues at coordinate 144,472,315 of NC_089491.1, read as the reverse complement.
TGAAAGGTTCTGAAGATATCTATTAAATCGAGTTGATCTAGTGTTTCCAATAAGTCTGCTGTTTCTTTGTTAATTTTCTTTCTTGAGGATCTATCTAGTGATGTTAGTGGGGTATTGAAATCCCCTACTATTATAGTATTGCTGTTGATCTCGCCCTTTAAATCCATCAAAGTCTGTTTTATATATTTGGGTGCTCCTATATTAGGTGCATAGATATTTATAATAGTTATATCTTCCTGTTGGATTACTCCCTTTTTCATTATGTAGTGGCCTTCTTTATCTCTTACTATATCCTTTGTTTTAAAGTCCAATTTGTCTGATATAAGTATTGCTACCCCAGCTTTTTTTTCATTTCCATTTGCATGAAACATTTTTTTCCATCCTTTTACCTTCAATCTGTGTGTGTCTTTTGTTCTAAGGTGTGTCTCTTGTAGACAACATATGTATGGGTCCTGTTTTCTTATCCACGCAGCTACCCTATGTCTTTTGATTGGATCATTTAATCCATTTACATTTAAGGTTATTATTGATATGTAGTTGTTTATTGCCATTTTCTTCTTTAAAGGTGTATTCCTTTTTCTTTTTTTTTTTTTTCTGTATTCTTTTCCCACTTTATCTGTTTACACCAGGCCCCTTAATATTTCCTGCAGCATTGGTTTGGTTGTAATGAATTCCTTGAGTTGTTCTTTGTCTGGGAAGCTTTTTATTTCTCCTTCAATTTTAAACAATAGCCTTGCTGGATAAAGTAGTCTTGGTTGTAGGTTCTTGTTCTGCATTACTTTGAATATTTCTTGCCATTCCCTTCTGGCCTCAAGTGTTTCTGTTGAGAAGTCAGATGTCATCCTTATGGAGGCTCCTTTGTAGGTGATAACTTTTTTTTCTCTTGCAGCTTTTAATATTTTCTCTTTATCGCTTAGCTTTGGTATTTTAATTATGATGTGTCTTGGTGTAGGTTTCTTTGGGTTTCTCTTTAATGGAGTCCTCTGTGCTTCTTGGATTTGTGAGAGTTTCTCTTGCATTAATTTAGGGAAGTTTTCAGCTATGATATGATTGAACAAAGTCTCTATCCCTTGTTCTTTTTCTTCTTCTTCAGGAACCCCTATGATGCGGATGTTATTTCTCTTCATGTTGTCACAGAGCTCTCTAAGAGTTTCCTCTGACTTTTTGAGTCTTTTTTCTCTTTTCTTCTCTGCTTTCATGCCTTCATTCCAGTTGTCTTCTAACTCGCTGATTCGATCCTCTGCTCTATCTATCCTGTTTTTAATTCCTTCCATTGTGGTCTTTATTTCTGATATTGTATTTGTCATCTCCAACTGATTCTTTTTTATACTTGCTATTTCTTTATTTAGGTTTTCAAACTCCCCCTCCATTGTTGTTCTAAGATCCCTAAGCATCCTTACAATCATTATTTTGAACTCCGCATCTGGAAGTTTGATTATTTCCATATCACTCAGTTCATCTCTCGAAAGTGTCTCTTGTGGTTTCATTTGGATTGCACTCCTTTGTTTTCTCATCTTCTTCTTCTTTTTTTTTTTTTATTTGTAGAGTTGATTGAGTCTAGGCTTGGTGTTGTCTGCCTCCAGTTTTCAGCTGTGTTATTTTTAGGTCTTCGTGGGTTGGTATCAGCTATTATTTGTAATCCACTTTCGGATTTGGGCAGCTTTGAAGTCTTGATTTGTTTGTTTTCTTAACAGGTGATAGTCTTGTTAACTGATCTCAGCAGGGGGCTTCCTTGAAACTGTATCCAGGAATGCTGTGGGTGTAACCTGAGATGCTGAAGGTCTCTTCCTCCAACTAATCTCACTGGGGGCAGGGTTTTTTCTCTCAGCTTCAGTAGGGGGAGGTGTATCTCAGATCTCCATGGAGACCTGAGTTACTGCCCCTCCTCCCCACTTCTTGTTTTCAGCTGTGTCTTGTTGTGCTGATTGGAGCTGGATAGATGTCCGGAGATCTCTGATCCGGAAGCACTTCAGCTCTGTTTTGTGAAAGGTTCAGTCCCTCCCCCAGCTATGGCCGCCTCCAGCACGAATGAGTCAGCTTTTTTACTTTGTTTCTTGCATACCTTAGCCCCTCACAGTCTGTCCCTCTCCCTGTCTTTTCCACTTGGGAGATAAGCTGGTCTTTTCAACCCACCTTGCTCCCTGGTCGCCAGGTAAGTGGCTGTGAGCAGTAGTTTCTGCTCTTTTTCCTCTCTGAAATCTTCTCTGGGCTCTCAGCCTCACCCCCCTCCTTCCCTTCCTGTAAGCAGAGGAGATTCAGGCACTCCTTACCAGGATTATTGTGGCTTCCTCTTTGCTCCTTGGTTTTTGAGAGCTGTTCTTGCAGTTCAGTGTTGGTTTTTCATGCTGATTTTTTCTAAATTGATTTGTATTCCAGTTTGGTGTTGAGAGCTGGGTGTCTGTGCATCCGCCTACTCCGCTGCCATCTTCTCTCTCATCTTTCCCCTCTCTTTTCTGTCTATCTCTCTCTTTCCCTCCCACAGCCAGGGTTCCATTGGAGCAGGGTTGGACCAGGTGCTGAGGATGGCTCCACAGCCTCCACCTCAGGCACTAGAATGGCTCTCATTGTAGTTTTGATTTGCATTTCTCTAATAAATAATGATGATGCGCATCTTTTCATATATCTGTTGGCCATTTGTATTTCTTCCTGGGAGAAGTGTCTGTTCATGTCCTCTTCCCATTTTTTTATTGGATTGTTTGTTTGTTTGTTGTTGAGTTTTATGTGTTCTTTGTATATTTTGGATATGAGGCCCTTATCTGAGCTGTTGTTTGAAATATCATCTCCCATTTAGTTGGCTGTCTGTTTATTTTGTTGTCAGTTTCTCTTGCTGAGCAAAAACTTCTTAGTCTGATATGGTCCCGTTCATTTATCTTTGCCTTCACTTCTTTTGCCTTTGGAGTCAAATTCATAAAATGCTCTTTAAACCAAGGTCCATGAGTTTAGTACCTATGTTTTCTATGTACTTTATTGTTTCAGGTCTTACATTTAGGTTTTTCATCCATTTTGAATCAATTTTAGTACAAGGGGACAAACTGTAGTCGAGTTTCATTCTTTTGCATGTGGCTTTCCAGTTTTCCCAGCACCATTTGTTGAAGAGGCTTTCTGTTCTCCATTGTGTGTTCCTGTTCCCTTTATCAAAAATTATTTGACCATATATATATATATATATATATATATATATATATATATATATATATATATGGTTTTATTTCTGGACTTTCTATTCTGTTCCATTGGTTTGAGTGTCTATTTTTCTGCCAATACCAAACTGTTTTAATTGTCATGGCTCTATAATATATTTTGAAGTCAGGTATTGTAATGCCCCAGCTTCATTCTTTTTATTTAGGATTGCTTTGGCTATTCAGGGTTTTTTATACTTCCATATAAATCTGATGATTTTTTGTTACATTTCTTTTAAAAATGTCATTGAAATTTTGATGGGAATTGCATTAAATTTGTATATTGCTTTGGGTAATATGGTCATTTTGATTATATTTATTCTTCCTATCCAAGAACAAGGAATATTTTTCCATATCATTGTATCTTTTTCTATTTTCCTTAACAGTGTTGTGTAGTTTTCATTACATAGGTCCTTTACATTGTTTGTTATGTTTATTCCTAGGTATGTTATTTTATTTTTTGTTGCAACAGTGAAGGGGATTATTTTTTTGAGTTCATTTTCTAATGTTTTGTTATTGGCATATAGAAAGGCTATGGACTTTTGTATATCAATTTTGTATCCTGAAACCTTACTGTATTGGTTTATTGTTTCTAGTAATCTTTTTGTGGAGTCTTTGGGGTTTTCGATGTATAGGATCATATCATCTGCAAAAAGTGAAACCTTTAATTCTTCTTTTCTGATATGGATGCCTTTTATTTCTTTATCTTGTCTGATTGCTCAAGCTAGAACTTCTAGCATCACGTTAAATAAGAGTGAAGAGAGTGGACAACCCTGTCTTGTTCCTGATTTAAGGGGGAAAGTCCTCAGTTTTATGCCATTTAATATGATGTTAGCTGATGGTTTATCATAAATGGCCTTTATCATGTTGAGATATTTTCCTTCTATACCCATTTTGTTGAGTGTTTTAAACATAAAATTGTGTTATATTTTATTGAATGCCTTTTCTGCATCTATTGATAGAATCATGTCTTTTTGTTGTTTTGTTGATATGGTGTATTACATTAACCATTTTACGTATGTTGAACCATCCTTGAGATTCTGGGATGAATCCCACTTGATCATGATGTATTTTTTTAACATGTTGTTGTATTCAATTTGCTAGTATTTTGTATTTTGTTTAGTATTTTAGCATCTGTATTCATTAGAGATATTGGTATGTAGTTTTCTTTTTTGTGCCGTCCTTGCCAGGTTTTGCAACCCAACATATGAGGGCTATGTTGGCCTCATAAAATGTGTTTGGAAGTATTGCTTCTTCTTCAATTTTTTGGAAGACTTTCAGTAGAATAGGAACCAAGTCTTCTTTGAATGTTTGATAAAATTTGCTGGTATAGCCGTCTGGGCCTGGACTTTTATTTTTGGGGAGGTTTTTAATGGTTTTTTTTTATTTCTTCTCTACTAATAGGCCTGTTTAGGCTTTCTGCTTCTTCTTGACTCAGTCTAGGAAGGTTGTATTGTTCTAGGAATTTATCCATTTCTTCTAGGTTGTTGAATTTAGTGGCATAAAGTTTTTCATAGTATTCTACAATAATTCTTTGTATATCTTGGTGTCCGTCGTGATTTATCCTCTTTCATTTGGGATTTTGTTTATATGAGATCTTTCTCTTTTTTCCTTGGTAAGTCTTGCCAAGGGTTTGTCAATTTTGTTTATCTTTTCAAAGAACCAACTCCTTGTTCTATTAATTTTTTCTATAGTTTTTCTGTTCTCTATTTCATTTATTTCTGCTCTGATTTTTATTATCTCCTTTCTTCGGCTGGTTTTGGGTTGTCTTTGTTCTTCTTTTTCTAGTTCCTTAAGGTGTGAAGTTAAGTGGTTCACTTGGGCTCTCTCTTGTTTGTTCATAGATGCCTGAAGTGATATGAACTTCCCTCTTATCACTGCTTTTGCTGCATCCCAGAGATTCTGATATGTCATATTGTCATTTTCATTTGTCTGTATATATCTTTTGATCTCTGCACTTATTTCTTCTTTGACCCATTCATTTTTTAGAAGTATGTTGTTTAGTTTCCACATTTTTGTGGGATTTTTTTCCTCTTTTTTGCAGTTGAATTCTAGTTTCAAGGCTTTATGATCAGAAAATATGCTTGGTACAATTTTGAATTTTCTGAATTTGCTGATGTTATTTTTGTGGCCCAACATATGGTCAATTCTTAAGAATGTTCCATGTACACTAGAGAAAAATGTATACTCTGCCGCTTTGGGATGAAGTGTCCTGTAGATGTCTATCATATCCAGGTGCTCTAGTGTTTCCTTTAAGGCCAATATATCTTTATTGATTTTCTGTTTGGATGAACGATCTAGAGCCGTCAGCGGTGTATTGAGGTCTCCAAGTATGATTGTATTTTGTCAGTTTTTGTTTTTAGGTCAATAAGTAGCTGTCTTATATATTTTGGTGCTCCTTTGTTTGGTGCATATATATTCAGGATTATTATGTCTTCTTGATTCAGTGTCCCCTTAATCATTATAAAATGACCATTTTAGTCTCTGAGTATTTTTGCTGTCTTGTAGTCAGCATTATTAGATATGAGTATTGCTACATCTGCCTTTTTTTTGGATGTTATTTGCTTGGAGTATTGTTTTCCAGCCTTTCCTTTGAATTTGTTTTTATCCTTGTTGCTTAGATGTGTTTCTTGTAGGCAGCATACAGTTGGATTTTCTTTTTTAATCCATTCTGCTACTGTGTCTTTTTATTGGTGAGTTTAACCCATTTACATTTAGTGTAATTATTGGCATTGTAGGTTCCCTATTGTCATTTTATAAATTGCTTTCTGTTATTTTGTATCTTGTTTGATTCTTCTCTTTTTTTTTCTATCATTTGTTTTTGTTTGTTTGTTTTCCATACTTCTTTCCTATGTTGCTACCTTTTTTAAGTCATGTGCTTCTGTGATGGGTTTTTCACGGGTGGTTATCATTAAGTAATGAAAAGGGTACCTACTATATTCATTGTAGTACCCTATCTTATGAGTGTTTCTGCACTCCATCGTCCTTTGCTACTGTTAATCTCCGTCCTCTCCCCTTTTTTTGTTTTTGTTGTCACAGTTTAAATTTGGTTTTATTGTGTTCTTGGTGGAGCTTTTATCTGTGGTTTTGTTTTGTTTTGTTGTTTGTATCTGGTTGGAAAACCCCCTTTAGTATTTCTTAAAGTGGGTGTTTTCTGATGATAAATTCCCTCATCTTTTCTGTATCTGTGAATGCTTTTATTTCTCCTTTGTATTTGAAGGACAGCTTTGATGGGTATAGTATTCTTGGTTGGAAGTTCCTCTCTTTCAGAACTTTAAATATTGGGGTCCACTCTCTTCTAGCGTGTAGAGTTTCTGCTGAGAAATCTGATGATAATCTAATAGGCCTTCCTTTATATGTTGTATTCTTCTTTTCCTTGGCTGCCTTGAGAATTTTTTCTTTGTGGTTGGTTTGTGCCAATTTTATTATGATGTGCCTTGGAGTAGGTTTGTTGGGATTAAGATAACTCAGTGTTCTGTTTGCTTTTTGAATTTGAGGCTTTAGTTCTTTCCACAGCCTTGGGAAGTTCTCATCTATTATTTGTTTGAATATGTTCTCCATTTTATTTTCTCTCTCTTCTCCTTCTGATATACCTATTATTCTTATGTTAGTCTTTTTGATGGGTCAGACAATTCCTGTAGAGCTTTCTTTTTTTTTTTTAATTTTTGAGTCTCTCTCTTCTTCTCTCTGTTGTGCCTCAAGTTGTCTGTCTTCTATGTCACTAATCCTCTCTTCTATCTGGCCTGTTCTATTATCTAAGCTTGTTACATCGTTTTTCAGTTTATGAATTGATTTTTTCATCTCTGTTTGATTTGTTTTCATAGTTTCAATTTTCTTGGTAATATATTCTTTGTGTTTGTTGAGTTGTTTTTTGAGCTCTCTAAATTACCTTTCTGTGTTTTCTTGTATATCTCTGAGTATTTTTAGGATTTCTATTTTAAATTCTCTGTCATTTAACTCCAAAGTTTTCAATCTATTACATTTTTTTATAGATTTTTTCTCATCTATCTGTGCTACATCTCTGTCTTTTGTATCCATGATATTTGATTTCCTTTTCCTTAATGGCATCTGAAGGTAGTCTTGTTAATACCACTAATGAGAATAACAAATAAAAAGTAAAGAAATAGACAATATAAAAATAATTTTAAAAATATTTTTTCCTTTTTTCTTTTCTTCTTTGAGAAAATACCATAAAAAACTGAGAATTATATTGTGCTAAATGGAACAAAAACTACATATAACAGAGGGCCTGAGTTTGGGAGAAGTGATAAAGGGGAAAAAAGGAGATAGGGACCCACACAATGCAAAAAAGGAAAAAAATTTGGATCAAAAATAAAATAATTTGCTTGTAAATGATGATCAACTGAGAGATATAGTGAAAGGGATATGAGGAAAACAAGAAAAAGAAAGAAAATATTATTTTATTAAGTGGAACTAAAACTACATAGAATGGAGAGCCAGGGTTGGGGGGAATGCTAATGAGTTATAAAGCGAAGTAAAAAAGCACACAAAATGCCACAAAGAAAAAATTTGAATCCAAAATAAAATAATTTGTTCGTGAGTGAGGATCAAATGAGAGGAAAAGTAAAGGAGAAAAGAAGAAACTAAGAGAGATGGAGAAAAAGAAAAAGGTGAAAAGGGAAAAGGAAAAAAAAGAGAGAGAGTTAAGGGTTTTGGAGTGTAATCCTCATAGAGAGAAAGAAAAAAGAAAAGAAAAAAAATGAGAAATGTAACACATGGGTAATGTAGTTCAATATGAAGAGAAAAGAACAAGATGAGCAGAGAATAAAAGGACCAAGGTGGAAGAAAAAAAAATAAAGAATATGAAAAAAACAAAATAAAAGTGGAAAAAGTTATAAAGACTGTGGATTTTTCTTGATTTTGAGAGGTTCTCTTCTTCCTTTTTCTTTCCTCTTCCTCTTCCTGGTCAGTGGCTCTGTACCCTAGGCTCTGCCCCTGTGGCACACTTAGGTAGAGATTTGCAGTTGATATGTCTCTATGGCAATGTCAAATACTAGGCCTCAGTCTCGTTGGTAGTTGGGGCTTGTTAGCATTTGCGGGGTCTAATGGGAGAGTCCATTTTCCCGGAGCCTCTCTCCTAGTCTCTCCTTCCTTAATTAGCAGCCTGATGATCCAGCTATGAGGTTGCCGCTGCCACTGCCTGGAGATTAAGAGGCTCAAAGAGCGGGCAGATCTCTACTCTATCCCCACTCAGCACAAGGTTCTGGGTAAGGCTCTGTCAGTCAGAGCTGCCAGCATAATCAGGCAGGACTGGGAGCCAATTGCTCTCAAGGTGTCTTTCTATGAGCCTCCAGGCATGTCCAGTATGCCTCAGCACTCTGTGGGACTACTCTCCCCAGGCTTTTTGCACTTTGTAACCTGTATTGGCTGGGAAGAAGATGCCCTAGTCACTGCCTGCAGAAAAGGAGGTCTTAAAACTGCCAAATCCCTCTTTTTAGTGCATAGCCCTGAGTATGAAAGCTCTGCCAATCAGAGCCACCAGCTTAAGCAGGCAGAGGAGCATGTGATTTCTGTTCAGTTCCCCAGGTATATCTAGTTAAATTTGCTTTAGCATTCCATGGGATTGCTTTCTGTAGGCTTCTTCCTTGTTAAAAAGCCTACAGCCTTGACTGTCTAACTTCTGCAGTGTTCTCTGAGGTTTGTTCCATAGGAATGTGTTTTTCATCATGTATTGGCTGACAGGAAGTTGCCCCCGCCCCTACGTGCAGAGCAAGAGGCACTAAAAAATATCATGTCTTGTCTTAGATCACTGATCTGAGAGAGACCTTGTCAATTAGAGCCATGTAAGCCAGTTGGGTGGTGAGCAGACTGTGGGTTAAGCTAATTTCAGCAATTGGATCCACAGATCTGCTCCAGAGACAGTCTGCAAGTTGCCTGCATGCCCCTCCCCCTAGCACTTCTGTATTTTTTCTTCCCCGGGATGTTAGCCTGTATGGCTGGTGGAGGCACCCCATGCACCCAAAGAAGTTCCGGCATAGGGATGTTTGCTTTCGCACACTCCCGACACTCACCGTTGCTGGGGGAGCAGGGACCACACCGACACTCTGGTCGCAGCCCACGCAGAAGCCTATGACCCTGCCCCTTTTTCCAGGAGCATGGACACCCACCCCTGTGGTGCTAGGAGGAACCTCTCGCACACTGTCCGTGCTCACCGACCAGGATATCGGGGGTAATGGCAGCCGCCATTTGCCCGCCTTTGCCGGGGGTCCAGCACCAGTGTTAGCTCGCATGGACTGAGTTGCCGTGGGTACACTCTTTCCTCGGCGTGAACGTCTGTGCCCCAGCCCGGCTCCCTCCATGCCCCCAGCCCCCACTCTCTCTCTCAGTTCCAAGTGAAAGCAGCCCTTGCTCAGGTTTTTGAGGAAGGTGGAGTGTTCTGTTCTCCATCTTATTTCCTTCAGGGTTGATTATATATCAATATTTAGCCAACTTTTCACCCAGTCATACCTTCTTGTTCAGTGTGTGGGACTTCCAGATGCTCCAGGGATAGATTTTTCTGTCTCTAGTTGTAGAACTTCTTGAAATATTGGGGAGAGGTATCGGGAGTGCTCCTCATGGCACCATTTCTTTGACGTCACTCAACTTAATATTAAATCATAATTTTTGTTTGTTTAATTATGAAACAGAATAGAGAACTCAGAAATAGATTCACAAAAATATAGTCAACTGATCATTGACAAAAGAGCCAAGGCAAAATAATGGAGAAAGAATAGACTTTTCAACAAATGGGGCTGTAATAACTGGATACCCACATGTAATAAACTAAACATTGACACAGACATTACATCCTTTACAAAAAATTAAATTAAAATAGATTATCAACCTAAATTTATAATGTTAATATAAAACTTCTGGAAGATAACATAGAAGAAAATCTAGATGATTTTGGTTATGGTGATGATTTTTCAGATATAACACCAAAGGCAAAATCTATGAAAAATAAAATTGATAAACTGCACTTCACTATGATTAAAAACATGTTTTCTATGGAAGGCAATGTCTAGAAAATGAAAAGACAGTTCACAAACTGGGATAAAATGTGCTCCATATTATATGGCATCAGGGAATTGTAAATTAAAACGATGAGATATCATTACACTCCTCTTAGAGTGGCCAGTATCAGAACACAGGCAACACCAAATGCTGATGACAGAAATCAACAAGAACTCTTACTCATTGCTGGTGGATATGCAAAGAGATATTACCACTTTGGAAGAGAGTTCAGCAGTATCTTATGAAACTGAGCACCCCCTCACCAAGAAATCCAGCATTCTACTTGGTCTTTACCCAAAGGAGTTGAAAATTTATATCAACCAAAAACAAACAGAAAAAAACAAAAACAAAACAAAACAAAAAAACCCTGCACAGATCTTTATAGCTATATTCATAATTGCCAAAACTTAGAAGCAACCAAGATGCCCTTTAGTAGGTGAATATATAAATAGACGGTGGTACAACTAGACCATGAATATTATTTAATGCTAAAAAAGAAATAAGCTATGAAGTTATGAAAAAACATGACAAAGCTACACAGTGTATGATTCCAAATATATAATCTGGAAAAGGCAAAACTATGGAGACAATAAAAAGATTAGTGGTTGCCAGGGGATCATGGGGAAGGAGGGATGAATAAGTGGAGTACAGGATTCTCAGGGCAGTGAAATTATTCTGTAGATAATAAAATGAAAGATAGCTGTCTGTAAAGCCGGCAGCCATTGCCACCATCACAGCCACCTGGCCCGTGCAGGTTTGCATTTGATTCGGACAGACAGTAATAAAACAATGGAGCCAAGAACTGGTGGGCCATTACCTTCAATCCTACCTTGCACCCAGCAGGCAAGAAATACCCACAGTGGGAAAACACTTCCCCTTTCATTCAGGGCTCCCAAAGCCACTGACTTATCCTAGTATTCCTAGAATCAAAGGCCTCACCAGCCTTATTCACCTCTGTTCCCCATCTCCTTCTCTCTGCACAAACTCTGCACAAACTGGCTTCTCCTTCAGCACTCTGCCATCTTGGCTGCCTCTCCTCTGCAATGCTGATGGCAGGATCTGAGCAAGAGTGCCCCCAGTCTACCTCATTTTATAGTGTAGAAATTAAAGCCTTTAAGTCAATATACAAATGAAGTTTCTGATACAAAGTCACTTATCTGAGTGACTTTGTATAAATGGGATCCCTCATAAGACTGCACCACCTCACATCATGCAACAGTCAAGGGTATGGGGAAAAGATTAGCTTTGAGAAGATCTTAGTATTAGAAGGATGTTGAAAAGATCTTAGTATTAAAAGGGTGGGACGGGCTTAGTCTTAAAACCAAGCCTTAGGCTATATGGACCTTGCCAGTTTATAGTCTGTCCCCTACACTAATGCAAACTATAAGCGAGCAAACATATACATCATATTTACACACTTATTTGACCAACACTGTCCAAATCTTTAGAATATACAACACCAAGATTCAAAGAGTCAACCTAATAAAAACTATGGACTTTGGGTAATAATGGTATGTCAATGGGGGTTATAATCCATTTATCGAATGTACTACTCTGGTGCATGATGTTGATTGTGGGGAAGGCTTAGGGAGGGAGGGTCAGCAGGGATTTATTGAAATGCTATGAACCTCTAATCACCATAAGAAATAGTCCATTTAAAAAGGGGTAAACAGGAATGATTCTCCTGGTGTTTATAAATTGCTATTTTAAAACATTGCCTCACTCTTGGTTAATTGCTTGCTAATCAGATGCAAATTTACTTCCTTGATGATTTGCATCCTACACATATGCTCTTTCTTACATAACAGCATAAATTTCTTTTGTGTCTTTGAGGGTCTTCTGCAGTTTGGTATACCCCAAAGTCTATATCTGGCTTCAGCAGTGGTTTTTGATAAACAGCAAGAGAAGTTATAATAAAATAAAATTTTGTACTCAGTTCTTCGTGACTCTCTGTACTATGCTTTTTGATGTAACTGAAATTTCTCCCACAGAAGATGAATTTATTCCTGTCCCTTGAGTTTGAAGTTGGCTGTATAATCTACTTTGGTTAGTGAGTCAACAGACTTGATGCAGATTATGTGCTTAGATGGGTGGGAAGCCATCACCATGCTTCTGCTATTACCATGGATGGATGCTGAGAGACACATTGAGCAGAGACCCTCATCTGACATCAAATGTGAAGCTAAACTACTACAGCCAATAGGCAAATTTATGTGCTTGAAAGAACAATTATTACTGTTTTCTAAGGAAGTTTTGAATTATTATGCATCAATAGCTGACAATTACACAGGCCAAGAGCCCATTCCTCTTCACTGTCAACTACTTTGCATGCTCATCTATACATGTAATATTTATTCATTCAGTTCTTTCCTTCTTTCATATATTTTAAATTATCATGTTTTTTCTACTCGATGCCCATCACAGCATAATTCAAATATTGGTTTAAATGCATGTAAACATACATATCAGTTGCATATATTGATGCATATCTTATTTATTTATGTGTGTGTGAAGCTACTATACACGGCCACCATCACAGTCACCTGGCCCATGCAGGTTCACATTAGATTCGGACAGAAAACAGAGATTAGATTCGTTGGTAAAGAAACAACGGAGCCAAAAGCTGATGGGCCATCATCTTTAATCCTAGCTTGCACCTGGCGGGCAAGTAAAAGCCTTATTCACCTCTGTTCCCCATCTCCTTCTCTCTGCACAAACTCTGCACAAACTGGCTTTTCCTTTAGCACTCCACCATCTTGGCTGCTTCTCCTGGCCTCCTCCATGTGGCCTTTCTCTGCTCTCCCCTATAATGCTAATCTCAGGAACCCAGAGAGAGCAAGTTCCAGGTCTGCCCCCATTTTATAGTGTAGAAATCAAAACCTTTAATCCAATATACAAATAAGGAAGTCTCTGATACAAAGTCACTTATCTGAGGCATAATTGGATTTCTCATGAGAGTGCACCACCCCACATCATGCAACAGTCAAGAGTGTGAGGAGCTGACCTGTGGTGGCGCAGTGGATAAAGCGTCGACCTGGAAATGCTGAGGTCGCCGGTTCGAAACCCTGGGCTTGCCTGGTCAAGGCACATATGGGAGTTGATGCTTCCAGCTCCTCCCCCCCTTCTCTCTCTCTGTCTCTCCCTCTCCTCTCTAAAAAATAAATAAATAAATTAAAAAAAAAAAAAAGAGTGTGAGGAAAAGCTTAGTCTAAAACTAAGCCTTAGGCCATAATGACCCAGCCTGCTTACAGCCTGTCCCCCACAACCAATACAAACTATAAGCGAGCAAACATATATATCATATTTAAAAACTTATTTGACCAACAGTGTGCATATGTGTATAAATTTTATGGTATAAACATGTATATACTCATGTTTTCTTACCACTGCTTGTAAAAAAGTACCACAAACAGAGGCTTAAAACAACAAAAATGTATGATCTTACAGTTCTGGAAGTCAAAGGTTCAAAATAGGTCTCACTGGGCTAAAATCATGGTGTTGATAAGGCTATCTTTTTGGAGACTCTAGAAAGTATCTGTTTACTTGCATTTCCTAGCTTCTAGTGGCTTTTCCCTCTTCTTGCCTCATGGTCTTCCTCCATCCTCAAAGTAAGCGATGTTGAGCGAAGTCCTTCTCACACTCCCATCTCTCTGGTTTTCTCTTCTCTGCCTGTTCTTCCACTTCTAAGGACATTTGTGATTATACTGTTCCACTTAGAAAATTCAAGATAATTTTTTCCTCTAAAGGTCAAATGATTAACAGCCTTAATCCTTCTACTACCTTGACTCTCCTTTGCCATGTTACCTAACATATTCACAAATTATGGGATTAAGGTGTGGATATCTTTGGTGGGCTGAAATTTAATTTAGTTTTCCACAATTTATAAAGCCATAATAAATCCATGTGTTGTCAGACTTCATCTGTATGCCTTCTCTGAATTTTCTGAAAATAAGAATAAAACTCTTAAAACAATCAGAAGAAAGTTTATAGAGTCAAATATTCACTTAGGACCAGATGTATTCTGTGGCATCATCTCATATTCAAGCATACTAATTTGTCTGTAAGAAATGTGTGAATATTTTTCTAAGAGAGATAAATAAAGACTATGAATAACCTCATGTCAGTTGAGGTCAAGGTTTGTCACTAAATGAGTTCAGCTGAGGTCAGAATTTTGTTGTCAGTGTGCAGTGAAAATAATTGGTTTTTGAACTTTTGGAATTACAGAAGTACAGATAGTATATTTGTGCATAAAATATGTTAGTAAATATGCAAAATACTAATAGTTTCAGTTCCTTTAACATTTTCTATGCATTTCAATTTTCTATAGAGATTGTTTTTTATTTAATATAAATTTTATAGCAGCAAAATGTTCTTGGAAAAAGTAGTTTTTCTACAGTGGAAGCAGTTGAAGTCATAATATCTAAAACCATGAGTCCCCAGTCATGCTTAAAAACACAAATGTGCAGTTCCTACGATAATCACACTAATTTGAATGTTTTGCCACTCTTATCATTGGGCAACCCAGTGAGAACATTATTGTGGACTGGAATTTAGAAAGCACTGATATAGTCTAGAAGATTAAGAACTTCAAGAAGAAAAAAAAAGAATGATAAAAAGATAACTTTAAGGAATATACAGTTAGATTTTATTTTATTATAGATTTACTCATAATATTTACTATTTTATTTTACAATTATACTGATCACAAAAATTAGGGGATATTTTATGTCTTCATATTCATTTTGAAATATCCCCTAATTTTTGTGAGCAGTATATTTTACAATAAAATTTAAAATTTATTCTTTCACTTATTTATTCCATAAATAGTTATTAAGCACTTAATTTTGTGTTTTGTACAGTACTAGGTACCAGGTATACAATCTCAAAAAAAAAGAAGAAACCCAACTCTTAAGTTTATCACCTAATACAGCATGGCGGGGTTGGGGGAGACAGACACCAGCAGTGCATCCAGCGGAGGGGATGTAGAAAAGCTTGTACGGGATGTCTGAGGTGTCTGAGCACAGAGGGACCCTGCTGCAGAAGGAACGGAAAGAGAGGTGTTCTGGGAAAGACATGAGACTGTGGAGCTAGGAGGGTAAAATGAGGTAAGTGTAAAAAGATCAAAATTAATCAATGGGCATAAAGTTTCAGTTAAGCAAGATAAATAAGACCTAGAGGTCAGCTGTCCAACATTGTGTCTATAGTCAACAATACTGTACTGTACACTTAAAATTTTGTTATGACAGTAGATCTCATGTTAAGTGTTTTCATCACACACACACAAAAATTTAATGAAAACAACTTTTGGTTAAGAAGTACAGAAACCCACTCCAAGTATCACTCTTTCTCTCTCTCTCTCTCTCTCTCTCTCTCTCTCGGGACTTGGCTATTAAAGAATAACACATTTGTGCATTTGTTCTCTCTCTGACTCTTTCTCTAGAACAATAAATTTCTCAAGCTGACCTCTTTGCATTCTTCTTGATACCGAACCCAGGTCCAGCTGCCTACTCCTTGAAAGCCAATAACCAAAATACAGGGACTAGTGGAAGGAAAAATCATTTTCTTCAAGAGCTAACAGCCTGGGAAAATGGGGGACTCTTGTCACAAAGACCATCTTAACAATTGGACTTAGACAAAGGTTTTTGTAAAGAGGGAAGAGGAATTTAAAAAGGAAAGAAAAACAGAACAAAGTAATCAAAAAGTAGGAGTTCAAAGTTTTCCATTAAGGGTTCTGTGTGCAAGCCAACATGGTTTGTTCAGATAATTGGTTAAAGGTCAGTAAATCTCCTGCAGCTAGAATGTCTGAAGATCAGAGCCTGCTTCTTTTTTTTCTTTTTTTTTAAATTTATTTATTAAATTTAATGCAGTGATATTGATAAATCAGGGTACATATGTTGAGAGAAAACATCTCTAGATTATTTTGACATTTGATTGTGCTGTATACCCCTCCCCCAAAGCTAAATTGTCTTCTGTCACCTTCTATCTGGTTTTCTTTGTGCCCCTCCCCTCCCGCAACCCCTCTCTCCTTCCTCACCCCATCCCCCCTGCCCCCACCCCCATTGCCATCACATTCTTGTTCATGTCTCTGAGTCTCATTTTTATGTCCCTTCTATGTATGGATTCATATAGTTCTTTGTTTTTTTTCTGATTTACTTATTTCACTCCGTATAATGTTATCAAGGTCCATCCATGTTATTGTAAAGGATCCGATGTCATCATTTCTTATGGCTGAGTAGTATTCCATAGTATATATGTACCAAAGCTTTTTAATCCACTCGTCCTCTGACGGACACTTGGGCTGTTTCCAGATCTTTGCTATTGTGAACAATGCTGCCATAAACCCCCATGTTTAGAGCCTGCTTCTTTTGAGTTCCTAGAATTCTTAAGCAAACAGGCTACTTATCTGCAGTCACATATTAGTTAACAGCTAATCATTTACAGGAACAATGTTAAAAGAAGGCTGGGATGGGATACATTCTTACTTCTCTTCTTCAAGAATCTTAGTTTCTGCTTTGCCATTATTTCACTTTTCATATAACTGGCTTGTTGTCATATATTCACTTTTATATGATGTTTCAATTCCCATGACCACTACAAGTTTTGCCCCTCTCAGTAACTTTTATTGCATAACCTAAGGCTGATTTGTGTAGACTCTCAGTAAACCAAATCTAAATTCCTGGAAAAGACAATCCACTAATGCTAGTTACATTCATCATCAATCCTGAAACAGTCTACTGTATTCAGATGGAGCACGATCTTTATTTTTTTTTATTTTGTATTTTTCTGAAGCTGGAAACAGGGAGAGACAGTCAGACTCCCGCATGCGCCCCACCAGGATCCACCTGTCACGCCCACCAGGGGCTACACTCTGCCCACCAGGGGGCGATGCTCTGCCCCTCCGGGGCGTCGCTATGCCGCGACCAGAGCCACTCTAGCGCCTGGGGCAGAGGCCAAGGAGCCATCCCCAGCGCCCGGGCCATCTTTGCTCCAATGGAGCCTTGGCTGCGGGAGGGGAAGAGAGAGACAGAGAGGAAGGAGGGGGGGTGGAGAAGCAAATGGGCGCTTCTCCTATGTGCCCTGGTCCGGAATCGAACCTGGGTCCCTCGCACGCCAGGCCGACGCTCTACCGCTGAGCCACGATCTTTAGATATATAGAACTTTTCTTTTCTAGGAATCATGCATTCTCATAAGGGGTTATGATTAGGCAGGCTATAGTAGGCAAGTTTGTATTTCTAACATAGACGGAATAGGAAAGAAAAAATAAGTGATGACGACACAGAGATAACATAGAAAGTTTATGTTCAAGAAATAGAAGCACTTCACTATGATTATTTGGAACAGAGTGCCTAAATATTTAGGGTAACCAGAAAATAGATATGAAAAGACTAAAGAAAAAATACTGGTTTAACCCTTCACATATTATGACTAGAGAAGAATATCTAACATGAAGTAATTCTTCATGAATCTGCATGCACCAAAAGAATTAGGTCAATAAATTTGCACTAAAAAAAAAAAAAAAAAAAAGATGGTATAAAACATAACATTGAGTAGGAAATTGTTACCATACCTTAAACCAACTTTTCAATTTTTTGCATGTGGTTTATGACAACTATCTACTAATTCTGCTCTTGAAATGCCAAATGTGTTGTTCTTAGAGGTGTTTTCTTTCTGTTGTGGCTAAATTTAACACTACATTATAAATTAGCTCTGGTGCTTGCAAATTTGCTATTAGTGTCAATGTTTTGCTAGTTTTTAATTAAACAGAATAGGTTGCTGGCAACAAGAGAGAAGACCTTTGCAGAAATACATGTCAAATACTTCAGAGAATGTTGGAAACATTCTGAAGGTACAAACCACAGGGGAACTCCTCTTGACCCTGCTATGGCAATAGACAATGTTTTCAGTAATATTGCTTACATTTGTTGCCAGGTCAATGTAAAATAAATCAACCTGCCACACTTTTGCTCTAGAGATTTTTTTAGCTTTCTGAGTCAGTAGATAAAATAGTTTTTAAAGTCCTTCAAATGTACTTTGCTGGTCTTCTATCCTTTTATAAAATTGAATGTCATCAAAGGATTCATTTTCTTATAAGTTGCTTAATTTGAAGATTAAAAATATATAAATTTAAGTGAAGCACTGAGAAATATTATCATATTACTCCAACAAATAATGAATTCCTTCTGTCATGTTTTGATTGTCCACATCACTAAATTTGATTACTAATCACTCAGAATTGAGATCTGGGATGAGCTTGGATCCTACTTTACACTAGAGTCTATGATTAATATGTTCAATTAGCCCTTGAAATCCAGCCTCTTTAGCAAATATTTCTGAGCTTTGGTTATTTTCATTGTTTTATTATGCAAATATTTTCTCCCTTTTCAGTTAGTCTAACTTAGAAAATGAATTCTTAGTCCAATTGTCAGTATAAGATATTAAACAATCTTGTCAGTATGTTTGTATTATAATTGGGTCAGTCATATAATTAAATGATTCCTGCAAATATAGAACTAGGAAAATCTAAAGAATTTGTTTTGAGTTATAGACATTTACAATAATTTTCCTTGGGGAAATGTTAGACTTCATGCCCCACTGATCTTATCCACATTTCTCTGTCAGAGATCACTAGTCCGTATTGACTGTGTCTGGTTGCCTTATGATCAACTCATCAGTTGCACTGCAGACTTGAACATGAATAAATGCAAATTGGGAGTTTAGAGAAGACATAAACATATTTAGATATTTTGGAGTTCACAAATTTATCTGCAAGCAACCACAATTCAGTTGCAATCTGATTCAGAAACACTTTGAGTAGCAATTTGAAAAACACACATCTGTAAACCAAAGGCTGTATCTGCCATAATTTTTTTCCTTAGGAATACATATTACCTAAATAGTAGGTTTAGCATTTAACTGTTCCTTCTCCTGCCCCTTTTTCCAATCTCTATTTGAACATTGAGATAAATTCTCCAGATAGTAGCCAAGTTCAATTAAATAAAGAAATAAAATTATCATTAGAACGAATGACAAAAGCCATACTTGACCTAAGGCCGTATATATCTGGGACCCACTTGTTCTCTTGGTCTCATCCCAGGAGACACTCTGCCTCAGTAAACTAAGCAACACTAGCTAGTTTCTGTGTTTGGAAGACACCAACTTCTCGTATGTTGTATGCTGTTTCTTCTGCCCATCACGGTCTTCTTGATTTTCTTGACATGGCCAGCATGTCCTCATCTTTCAAGCCTCATTTCAAATCTCATCTCACAGAGGCCTCCCGTGGTGCCATTTTTAAAGATCCTTTTTCTTTCCTTTGTAATCACATCTGTTAACCATTCATGAGCAAGAAAATTTTCATGGCACATTTACAGAGGAGGGAACACAGTAGATGCTCAGACAAAATTTATTGAATTAGTGAATGAAAGAACAAATAGTAATTATAAAGAAGCGTGAATAAAAGAAGAATTCTCCTTTCTTGAGATGGATATATGCTCACTGTACATCAGAACAACTTATTTAAATGAGTACAGTTTTTGTCCATAATTTTCTTCACAGTAGTTACATTCTCCACACGTATTTATTTTCAAAATGATTTAAAAACAACTTGATTAATCTAGTGAAAAACTCTCCTCATAGTTCAGAACTAGGACAAAGTTTATATATTCTCATGTTCTATTCAATTTCATGTAAGATGATTAGAACTATAAAATTTATTTTCTTCTTTTGGTGAGATAGTTGAGAAGCTCAGATGTGAACTCTGGTATAATTTTTCTCTGCTACACTTCTTTCCTCTTGTGTATTTTGGGTATTTACCTCTACGGTAGTCTCTACACCTAAAATTCTGCTCACTAATTACAGTGTGTGGACATTCTTTTCCCACACTACCAAGCAATTTTCAGACACTAATCAAGTGCCCCATGATTTAACTCAATACTCATGCTATTTACCTGGAGATGGGCTCAGATCCCACAGGTTAAGTAAGAGTTTAGTCCCACAAGACTACTTCCCTCTCCTGACTACCTCCTATGTTTCTGACCAACCAGCTATAGATTGGGGGTTCCCACGATCTTCTCCTTGGACTTAATTAATTTGCTAGAGCAGCTTACAGAACTCAAAAGAAATATTTGACTTACTAGATTACCAATCAATAATATAAGAATATAACTCAGAACAGCCAGATGGAAGAGAGACATGAGGCCAAGTATAAGAGAAGGTATACGGAGCTTCCAAGTCCTTTCCTAGCGTACTAACTTTCCCCAAATCTCATGTTCACCAACCCAGAAGTTTTCTACAGCCTCTTCTTTAAGGTTTTTTTATGGTGGTTTTATTACATAGGCAAGACTGTTTTTTTTTTTGTTTTGTTTTTTTTTAATGAAGGTTTTATTAGATAGGCAAGTTTGATTAAATCATTGGTCATTGGTGATTGAACTCAATCTCCAGTTCCTTCTCTTCCCTAGGGGTTAAGTCAGTGGAGGGGATGGTGGGACAGAAAGTTCCAACTCTCTAATTACAAAAGCTGGTTTTCTTAATGATGGCCCCCACCCTTCTGTGATTTCCAAGTCACCTCATTAATATAACAAAAGACACCTTGTTGGGCAGATAAAATATATTATGCTCACTTTGTTAAAGATGGCGCTGCCCATGTGGAAGCCCATCACCCAGGTGATATTAATGTGTGTTGGGGGTGGGCTGTAGGCAGGCAGGATTCTTGTAGCCTGGGGCTTGGTTTTAGGACTAAGCCTTTCCTACCCTTTTTGATGTGGGGTGGTATGATCCCATCATGCCTCAGATAAGTGACTTTGCATTAGAAACTTCCCTATTTTGTAAATTGGATTAAAGGTTTTGATTTCTGCACTATAAAGTGGGGCAGACTGGGAGCTTGCTCTCTTGGTTCCTGAGATTAGCATTAGAGAAGAGAGCAGAGAAAGACCACATGGAGGAGAAGAGAGAGGCAGCCAAGATGGTGGAGTGCTGAAGGAGAAGCCAGTTAGTGCAGAGTTTGTGCAGAGAGAAGGAGATGAGAAACAAAGGAGAATGAGGCTGGTGAGGTAGACACCTTTGATTCTAGGAAACTCGGATAAGTCAGTAGCTTTTTGAGCACTGAATGAGTGGGTTTTGGAGCCCAGTGTGTGTTTTTACTTGCTCACTGGGTGCAAGCTAGGATTAAAGATGATGGTCTACCAGTTCTTGGATCCGTTGTTTCTTTACTGACTGTCCAAATCCAATGCAAAGCTACATGGGCCGGGTGGCTGTGATGGTGGCCCTGGATACTGGCTTTACACACCTTTATCTTTCTCCTCACCTAGGTCTCGGGAGGTCTGAATCAGGCAAGGTGTTCAAAACCAAATATACATGTTTCTTATTACAAATCACATCACACCAGATCCTGATTATGGCTTTTATTTTATTTCATTTTTTACTTTCAACAGTAATTTTATTTCCTAATCCTCCAGAGTTCTGTGACAAACTATTTTTTTTTCCAGTTACAGTTTCCATGTAATATTATTTTGTATTAGTTTCAGGTACAATTATGAATGAGTAGAGTAGGGATAATGACCTCCCACATTTTAACTTTGGCTCTGACTGGATTCTCTCCATGTTAGACCTTCATTGTACCCACAGTGCTTGCTACAGTTGGTTACTTGTGGACTTGGAATTGGCTCCATCCCTTTTCCTCCCTTTCCCACATCTACCAGGAACTTGTCGAAACCATAATATAAAGTATCTAGTGTTTTATTGGAAGATTTTGTAAATAATTTTATTGAAAAAAGATGGTGATAAGGTTAAAGTAAAAACAAAAGAATTATTTACTAAAGCCTTCAGGTACAACAACAGTGACTTAGGCTTTTTTCCAAAAAATATATGAAGTAACTGACAAAGAAGTCTCTTTAATATAAAGGTATAGGTTTAACTATCATATGGAACCATATGGAATTATAGTTATTTGACAATATTGATAAAAAAAACTAGTAATTCAATGTGATTTAACCAAAGACTTAATCACTTCCTCAACACAAAATGCTTACATAATTATTTTGTAGTACCATAGGGCATAAATTTTCAAAGTATTATGAATGTTAAAAGAAATAGATTCCAAAGGAATTGTTTGAGCTTCAACCATGTCACATGGATCATTTTTCTTCAATAGTTCAATGAAGGGTGGAGGGGTTTCAATAATTTGTAAATAACTCTCTTATTGGTAATATCAACAAAAATAGGTATAATACTGTGACAATATGGTGCTCGTATTTTATGCCTTAAATTCTATGTGCAGGCTGTACTTTTTTCCTATATATATGAATTGAATATGCATATTATCATGTCAATACATATAGGATATGTACATTACACATATGTTTCTATAAAGAAGAAATATCTTTCATCAACTATTTGGTTATGTATACATACATAGCAGTGGTTGGATTAATAGTTTATCCTTTTTTTTTTCTTTTTAAGTGAGAGTAGGAGAGACAGAGAGACAGACTCCCACATGTGTTTTGACTGGGATCCACCCAGCAAGCCCCCTACTGGTGATGCTCTGCCTATCCAGGGCCATTGCTCAGCAACTGAACTATTTTTTGTACCTGAGGTGGAGGTTCCACTAAGCCATCCTCAGAGCCAGGGGCCAACTCACTCAAACCAATAGAGCCGTAGTTGCAGGAAGAAAAGAGAGAGAGATAGAAAGAGAGAGAAGGGGAGAGAAAAAGGTAAAAAAGCAGATGGTCACTTCTCCTATGTGCCCTGACCAGGAATAGAACCCAGGACATCCACATGCCAGCTGATGCTCTACCACTGAGCCAACCAGCCAGGGCCAATTGCTGATTCTTTACTATTATCAATTTCCAGAAAAAAATAATTGATATCTAGTAACTATCCTAAAGTAACTAAAGAGGGTTTTTTTTCTTTTTAGTAACATTATAAACACATGAATTTTAACATATTTGATGTTTCTATGAATTTAAATAATCATTATTTTAATGTTCAAATGATTTATTTGTAGCCTTTGTGAGCCCTTTCAAACTGGCTTCTGTGTCTTTTTGCCATGATGTCAAGAGTTTTTATACTTTTCTTGATTTTGAAGTTGACAAGATATCTCAGATTCATCTTCTACATTTACTGCCCAGATGATAAATCAGGCATATCTGTAAGGAAACCTGGGGATTTTTACTGGAAAATGTTAGAAAATGAAAATCTGTGCACAATGGGTGTTTGTTTCTACTAGTTGTTATTCCTTCTAGACAATAGACAAAGCTAAGAATATACATATTTTGAGAAAAAAAAATATTCTGAGCTCACACTGACCCTTCTAATTAAAATGAATAAAAATATAGGAGTTTTGCCTAATTATTTGATTTTATATTTATATTGCACACCTTGTAACCCTAGATCTTAATTTTGTTATGAGATACATGGTTTTCATTGAACACATAATCATAGGAAGGAGTAAATATTGTGGAAATTCAGAACATTTCATACTGTTGGTATTGTGGGTAATTCTGTTAAGTGGTCTACTTCTTCCTTATCAATGAATAATTTGTTCACCTTAATAAATGATACTAAAACCTAATAACTAAACTTTGATTCCTTTCTCTTACTGTTTCTAAACTGTGAGTAAATCCTATGAGCTTTATCACTAGAATGTATTCTAAATCAATTATTTTTTTTCATTGTCACTACAACTGCTACTCCCACTGTTGCTCCCAGCTGCCAATGGTTATTTAACTTTCGCTGCATAACAAAACAGCCCAAAAACTTAGAAGTTTCAGACACCGAGCATTTACTAATTTTCACAATTATGTGGGTTGCATGGGTGATTCCTCTGTTGTGGGATGGCCCAGGTAGGACTGGTTGATTTTAAACCATCTTGCTTACACATTTGAGGTTTACATGAGGTGGCTGGGGTGGTTTAGATGCCTGCAACCTCTGTTCTCATGGTCATTTATCTTCTGTGATGCCAGTGTGAGACCTGTTCATGTGATAGTAAAGATTTCCAGGGTCAGAATGGCAGAACTGCAACATGTGAATTCTTTTCTCAAGCCTCTGCTTGTGTCTCCAAAACATGTTACGAAGCCAAACCTAGATTTAAGGACTATAGAAACAGACTCCACTTTTTGGTGGAAAGAAAGGTAAATCCATGTGGCAAGGTTGTATGTAAGAGAATGAGGGAATTTGTGGCCATTTAGCAATCTACCACACCACACAAGGTGACACCACTACTATTTCTTATGTGAGGGCTTGCAATAATACCATTTCCACTTCTGCTTTCATGCACTATATCAGTCAGTCTGCTGCCATTCCTTTTTCTAAACACCTTCAAAGATTTTTTAATCTTTTTTTTTATAATAAAGCCAAACTATTTGCTCTTTGTACCCTAGGTGACCAGTCCTTGACATCCTCTGATGTAACCTCACACCAGTCTTCTTTCTGTTCCTACTTTGGGATGTTTCTCACATTTAGCTTCAAATAGCTGGCTTTTTCTTGTTTCAGGTCTGAGTGAGATCATCCCAGGTGTGGTAAACATCACTAATACATACCTCTTTTTTGGACACATATGAAAGTTTATATTTCCAAACTCCCTTATAACATGGTAAGGATATTTGACCAGTTCTGGTTAGTGGATCATAAGCAAAAATAAAATGTGTCATTTCTAGGTTGAGTCAGTGGGAAGTGCTCTGCTCAATAGTCCAATCTCTCTTCTTCCCTTACTGTTGCCATTGGAAAGCCTCATGTTGAAAACGCAACCACAAGATTAAAGTCGCTTGGATTGGCTGAGTCACTACATGAAGGATTACAGTCTTAGAGAGTTTATAAACCCAGTGTATTTTGCTGAATGAGAAATAAACTTTGTTATAAAGCATCACAGTTTTGGACTTAATTGATTACAGCGTATTCTAGCCTCTCCTGACACACTAAGAACATAGTGATAGTAGCTTTTTCATACTGCTCTCATTCTCTGTCTTCACAATCTGACTTTTCTCATAGCTCCTAACAATATTTATTTCCCGTTACTCTCCCACTCAACTAGAATATAAACTCTACGTAAGGAATTTTACCTGCTTATGTATTTTTGTATTTCTAGAACTTAGAATAGCAACTGTTTGGTAAATATTTGCTGAAGGAATCAATGTGGTGTGTATTGCAGAGCACTCTCCTGTATACCAGATTGGGTTATACAGCTTATACAGCTACACACAATTTGCAAAGCAAAACCCAACAGGCAAATTCTCAGCCAAATGTATTGGAAGACCATAATAGTAACTTAATAATATATGTTGATATTTTCAATGAGAGAAGTTTGTGAAAATGACAAATAAAATGCTTTTTTTTAATTGTTAAAAACAGGCACAGATCAAAACTTTGGGGAATAGCTATATAAATATACCAGCAGTACTTCCATTTATTTCTTTTCTTTTCTGAGACAGCCACAACCTAAATGAGCAAAGACTTGGTATTAAGACTACTGAACCAACTCACAAAAAAAGATAATTGAGAAGACATGAAAACACTACTTCCTTACCTGACCTCTATTCCCATCTGTAATGCTGGTGGCCGAGGCCAGGCAGGTTCATACTGGATTCAGGCAGACGGTAGAGAAACTGCAAAGCCAGAAAGTGTCGGGCCATACCCGTTTATTGGAGGCTCCCAAGACAGGCGAGCAAATCAGCAACAAAATGGAAAGAGCTGATAAACAAAGGAAAATCTGCTATTCGCAGTAAGGGCGAGGGAGCAAGGAAAACCGCACCCCACAGTGGTGCGGGAGCAACCTGGGAGAATCACCACCCAGGGCAAGCACCCACAGCTTTATATAGGCCATGCACATGTGCTCATGCACTAATCAAGTAAAGTGCTGACAGCTGGTAAACCCGCTAGCAAGCCTAACACAGCTGCCCCACACCATCCAAAAAGGAGGGGCTATTTCACATACACCAGCAGGTCAACACTGACTTGCAGTATAAGGCAGGGGTCCCCAAACTACGGCCCGCGGGCTGCACGCGGCCCCCTGAGGCCATTTATCCGGTCCCCGCCACACTTTCGGAAGGGGCACCTCTTTCATTGGTGGTCAGTGAGAGGAGCATAGTTCCCATTGAAATACTGGTCAGTTTGTTGATTTAAATTTACTTGTTCTTTATTTTAAATATTGTATTTGTTTCCGTTTTGTTTTTTTACTTTAAAATAAGATATGTGCAGTGTGTATAGGGATTTGTTCATAGTTTTTTTTATAGTCCGGTCCTCCAACGGTCTGAGGGACAGTGAACTGGCCCCCTGTGTAAAAAGTTTGGGGACCCCTGGTATAAGGGCAGCTTTATACCTCTACTCATTGTTCCCAAAGCATATTGCTCTCTTATAACCATCATAAGAAGTAGTGGCTGGTGCTTTATGAGGATTCTGGCATCATTAAGAGCTCCATCTCTAATACAATTGAATTTAACCCTAACTTGCATAGAAAAACAAGTCTATTTCTGACTGAAGCCCTCATGGAAGGCTCATGGTCTTTGTCATAAGACTCCTGAATCCATGCAAATCGAGGAATATGGGTGAACAACTTATTCAATGTCTCTGAATAATATATACAGCTAAGAAATTTCCTGAATATGGGAATTAGGGCCTAGAGCAACAGAAATACTCTTGGGGGCTAGTGATACCTGAGCCACATATTACTTCAACAAAATTATCTAACTGAGGCAAATGTATTTGAAAATCAAGGCAGACAATGAATAGAAGAGGAGAAATGTGTTAGCAAATAGAATCTAAGAGAGAAGTTGCTTTTCTCTTGCTGCTTTTGAGATTCTCGCCTCTTTAGTTTTGACAATTTTATTATAATGTGTGTCAGTAGGGGTCTCTTTGAATACCTCTTATTTGGAAATCCCTGGGTTTCCTGGTTCTGGATATATATTTCTTTCCTCCTGTTGGGGAGGTTTCCAGCCATTATTTTTTGAATAAACTTTCTGCCCCTTCCCCTCTCTCTTCTCCTTCTGGGACCTCTATAATGTGTACATTGGTTCTCATAGCATTGTTACCTAAGTCCCTCAAGCTATTTTTACCCCTTTTTCATTCTTTTTTCTTTCACTTCTCTGATTAGTTGAATTTCACTCCCTTCTCTTCCAGTTATATCAATGTCTATAATTCAGAGAAGAGGCTGGAACTGGATGTGCAGACTGGAAATACTCAGTGTGCAGAGATCCACCAGTGTTGATGAAATCATCTACAGAACCTGAGTAAATTGAGAAGAGGAACAGGGTGGAATTCCGGAGAACTGAGAGTGAAAGGACATGTAAGTGACATGTTCACAAAATGTAGGAGCATCAGTTAAAAGTGATGTAACAAAAACACCAAGGAAAATGATTGAAGAAAAGAAGACTGAAGATGATATCAGACCTTATAGAAAGAATGACAAGAAGGTCGAATGTGTCTTAGGCAGAGGGATTGTAGTAGAATAAAAAGGGTGATGTAACCTGTGTAGAAAAATGAGGAGAGAGAACAAAGAGCACATTTTTAGTAAGTTTAACTGGGAAGGGAAGGAACAAAACAGGATAATGGCCTTATGAGATGAAATAAGACTATGTTGGAGAGCCATGACATGACTCGTCTTATTGCTATCAAATAAATACATGTACTCACTAATTGTTTGCAAAATTGTATTTATTTTTCTAAATCCAGTCAACAAAAGGACAAAACACCTCACAATTAGAACTCACTTTCTGATGGAGATATAAACGTTTAGCCATTCTCTCAGCAGAGTGATTCTTCTTCTCCGCTTATCCAGTAAATACCTGCCGGTTACAGCTGGAGGAGTAATGCTAGCACTATTTGGCCGCTGAGGATGCAGACTGATGGCACTTGTCTAAGCAAGAGCATGCTGTGATGTGCCTGTATCTGTAAGGCATCGTACTGCCATTAGGGCAGTCAAGAACGATGTCTCTAAACTCGTAGTTTTCTTCTCGGCAGCAAAGGCAGGAATTTTCCAACTGAAAGATATCATAATTGTACCTAAAAGAAAATATTCCATAATAATTATTTTTGGAATGTCTCTTGAAATACATTAGCATCAATGCTTAACTTTTAATTGTCTAAGTAATTTACTAAGGCACCCAACCAGTTTATTTTTTTCCTACACTTTGAATTGCATTTACCCTCACTATAAATTTCTGATGTAGATCAGTGATAAGTGGTTAAGATCAAAGGGAAGAGGAAAACAAATTCAAATGGAGATTTATGATCCCATAATTAGGGCATTATGGTGCAAA
Organism: Saccopteryx bilineata; assembly: GCF_036850765.1. Taxonomy (NCBI): domain Eukaryota; kingdom Metazoa; phylum Chordata; class Mammalia; order Chiroptera; family Emballonuridae; genus Saccopteryx; species Saccopteryx bilineata. The sequence continues at coordinate 144,443,880 of NC_089491.1, read as the reverse complement.
AAATAAATAGAACAGATTTTTAAATATACAACTTAATGACATGTTATTTTCCATAAATTAATTTATATGTGAAAAGTGTACATAAAAATGTAATATGTTATATATCTAAAATATATACTTTTAAAAAGAGTATTTGCTTAAGGAACTCCTTGTAATCACTGTATGACTATAAATACATTTGCTATAAATGTATTATGTTTGATATATAGAGAAAGCTACTTCAAAATGATTCATTCCTTCAAAAAATGTCTACTTGTCATATCTTAATATTTGAGATATTAAGGTCCTGATCATTAGCTTTCATATGCTAAGTTTTCCACATAACATTTTGAAAGCTTTATTGCCTTCGTAATGTTACAAAATTAACATGCAGTACACATTCAATAAACAAAACAAAACATAACACCTCACCTGATGCTTTTCTTGCATTCTCCTACGCATCTTGCCATCTCGAGTCTTTTCTTGCAACCATTGTACCGAACAGTCACATTAACAGTTGAAGATCTGCAATTGGTATTACCTAAAACAAAATGGACCAGAGTCAGAAAGGTTTAATTAACATCAACAATTACTAAGTCTCAGTATTCTGAACCATAATTAGAGGATAATAACTACTCCACAATATTATTGATAGGATTAAGTATTTTAGCAACCAGCACAAAGTATCTGTTTAATACTAAGCAAATGTTATATTATTATTGCTATTATTATTACCATAGAAGAAGAGGAAAGGAGGAAGAAAGAAACAGGGAGAAGGAAGGAATAAAGAAGAGGGAGAGAAGGAAAGAAAGAGGAGCATGGTAGCTTTTGAGACCCATTTTCTTATTGCTGGTCATTTTTATGACCTAATATACCAATTTATAGTATAACCGGTGGATGTTAAGAGAGAGAGTTAACTTTTTTCCCCATGAAAATTAAATTTTCTTCCTTGTAAGTGTTACTGGTTTTTATTAGGAGGAATATTGTAACCAACACAAATAACGATAGTCTATTATGTGCAAATTACAATTGTTAGTATATGCATAAGATTAGAATACCTATTGTGCTAAAAACACAGGAGACTTTCTCTTAGTGATATGCCATTTTGTTTTAAAGAAGCAATTTTTTCAAGCAGTTTACCTTTCCTCTACACATGGAGCTTAATTTTACTTACATGTATAGCAACATTTTTTTGAATCATAGACTCTGTCTTCCTATATGGGTGAGAGAAAAAGAAAAAAAAAGACTGAAAATTTTCTGTATTTTTCTCTAAATAATATAACATCTTAATTTATTGAAAGAGTATCACAAAGGAGGGGGGAATGGACAGATAAACATGCTAATCTTAGATTCAGTAAGCACAGAGTAGCAGTAAAAATGAGACTGAGTATTAACACTAATTTTTGCAACAGTGGCTTGAAAGGGGAAAAAATATTTAAACTAATATTTTTTAAATAAAATGCAAAGAAATAAAAAATTAGTTCTTATTTGTTTTAATTGAAAAATACTTTAATACATCAAGTTTATCACAGGCAGAAATTTTTACTTTACATATTATTATACTCTTAAACTTATCAATGTCTCAGAGTAAAAGTATAATACATGTTGAAATCCAATATTGGAGTTATAAAATAAAGCTTTAAATTATATTATCAATTATATCTTCAGAAAGAAAAATAAGTTAAGCTTAAACCTTCCTTAGTAACTTAAATATAAGCAGTTATTAATACAAACCCTTCACCATATTTGGGAGGGATAAAAATAAAGACTGGTACAAAGGAAAATCTGAAAAGTAAACATATGGAATTAAATGAAAATTTTGTATTTTTATGGAAAATTATTAATCTGACTCCACAAGTCTTGAGAGCAAACCAGGTTTGTTTGTTTAAAACTAACAACATGCTTTCTACAGTAACTTACTTCTAGAATAGCAGTAGATTAAGTTTGACAGAGCATTCAAATGTATCTTTGATATTGAAAATATACTTCACAATAAAAGGTGAATGACATAATCTAGAATGAAATATACATGAGGTCTACTGGCCAGACACAAACTTTTCCAAATGACAAAAAAAGACAGTTTGTGTTTGCATTGAATATGAAAAGTGAATCTGTTGTTTGTTACTTGAGAAGATGACTCACTTCTGCACACCATGTCTGCTTCGGGCAGTCTTGGACTGTTGCAATGAAACCAGTATTGTGGCAGGAGTAGGAGACGCAAGGGTTGTTGGGGTCGTCAAATGAAGCACCAATCTGGAGATATGGAGAGGAGAGAGTAAAGCAATCATCCACCTTGACTTATTATTGAGGTTGATAATAAAACCTACTAAAAAAAAATCACATTCATGATGTTTGGTGAATTTCCAGAAGCACTTTCAGCCATTAGGTTAAAATGTAAGGAAACGTGGAATGAAAGCCTTCTACTTCCATGAATAAGTCAGAGTTCCCCTTTGAGAGCACAGAATGTGTCAAGACTCTCAACTAAGATCCACATACAGTTACCTGAGAACACATTTTAAGTATTTCCCAGAAAAGTTATTTTATTTGGAGTAGTCACTGACCAATTTTTATACTCTATGTTTAAGGGGGGGGGGAAGAAATCCAAATGGAGAAAAAATGTCATAAAATAGGTTTATCACAGATCAAAAGTCACATCTTCTATCTTTGCTGAGTTTCTATACCTTTTTAAAAATGTTTTAAATGGATTGGTTGGGGTGACACTGGTCAGCAAAATTATAAAACTTTCGGGTACATGAACTTTTAAAACCCCCCAGATTGCTTTATAATTAATGTTCAAAATTTAAGCACCAGTTTGGAAAACTGTATTTCTTTCAGGGCCTCCACCACAAAATAAACTTTCTTTTAAACTGGAATTTGATTATTTCAATTATTTTGCATATAAATCATTGGCAGTAAAACATTTCCTTTGTTCTTTAAACATTATCACATTTTATGTTTAAAAACTGTCATAGATTCTCAAGCCAGGTTACCTTTGGAAACTAAAAATTAAGAAACTAAAAATTGAGTATGATAAATGAGTTACCAAATTAAAACTCTCATAGGCTTTGTTTCTATGTATTTCCTAGCACACCACATATATTTTATTGCGGATCATTAAAAATATTTAGTATTGCCAGTTCAATATACTGAAGTCAATTTGAGAATCATCTGTTTTTTATAGCTCCCTGATACTTTTGCTAAGAAATTAAATTACTATTTAAAATGCCAAATCAATTGTCAAAACCCCCCGCTGAATAAACTGTATTGCTATAGTCTCACAATGGGGTTCTAGTCTTTGGGGTTTTCTTATTTGATCTCTGACAGTTTAGCCATCTGATCTTTCAGGTTATAATTACTGTTTAACTCTGTTCATTGATTTGAAGGCTACAAAGTGTGTCTTTTCCATCTGGCGAGACCTGTGGGAATTATTCAGAAGCTCCATTGCTTGGTAGTTAATGATCAAGTATATTTTTTCCCTTTGAAGTAAGCCATGCTGAGTGTTAGATTTGACATTCCTTTAAAAATTGAATATGGGGGGGGGGGTGGAGAATGAGCAAATTCCGCCCATCATTATCTATGAAATTTTCATGTCATAAGCTGAAAGAGCCTGCTTTATTCGTAATTATAATAATAAAAATATGATAAATAGAAACAACCTTACCTTATAGTCAGTATTATTAAATAAACATGTTCTTGGTTCTGAAAAATAAATACATCATTTTATCCAAAAAATATTTTAATTCTTTTTTATTTACAAAACAAGAATTGTAAATGTGATTGTATTAATTAGTCAATTATAATGTTCTTCCTATAATACCGCTATATCCCTTTAATCTGATCGTATTCGTAACTGTTAATTCTGGGTTTCCTTCACTTCAAAATAGTAATTTTAAGAGGACAAATATTGATTGTTTTATTTATCACACCCATTTAGTATAGTGTTTGACATATTAATAACTCAATAAATATCTCTCAAATATGTGAGTAAAGAAACAATTCAATTCAAATAATGCATTATGAATACACACCACAGTGTCCAATTTCACAGCAGGTATCGTTATCTTTGAACTTTATAAGCCTCTCTCCAGTTCTGCATGTGGGTGGAGAAGGGCACTCCTTAGGTGTACAGTCTAGAGCATTTGCATCAGTACAGGTGCATTTGTGGCAATTAGCAGTCCATACGTCTCCAGGCTACAGAAACAAAGTTTAGACTTCTATTGAAATACTTGGAATGACAGCAAATTTGCATGAAAGAAGAGAAAAATTATGTACTTACAGATTTCTCTTCTCCCAATGGACCATGGCAAACTGTTAACATGAAATGATAAATGCTGATTAAATTTGGCAAAATACAACCATCTGTTATTTATAGATAAATACCAGGTGGCCAATGCTGTAACTAACACTAGGACTTCAAAGACACAGAATTATAGAGGAATGTATGGTACCGTAAGACGGAAAAGTCATATTCACCTACTTTGAGCAAACTGTCCCTAATACAATCACACACACACACACACACACACACACACACACCAACATATGAGAATTCTTCATTTCTCCTAGCAGTGTCATTAAATCTACTGGCTACTGTTTTACGGTCTGACCTTTGCCTCCATAACCCTATAAGTCACCAAGACTTTATAATCACCAGTCTCAAGGGCCTTCTCAGTTTTTCAAGTTCCCTTATAAAAGCTGACATTTGAAACTCTCATCTTGAAAATGTTCTCCTTCCTTCAGATTCAACATTCTGAAATTCCTTTATTATCAGCTCTTCCTCTTTCCTCTTATTTTGTCTCTAGTCTTCCCTTCGTACTCTCCCTCATTATAATATAGGTCCACTGTAATATCAATTGGATGACTCTTTAGCTCCAGTCCAGACATCTCGGGTGAGCGAAGGACCCAGATCTCACTCAGCCTAAGAAATGCCAGTCAATCTGTAAGAACTTCAAACTCTCTGTGCACAGTACAGATTGTATCATCTTGCTCATCTAAACTGGTTTCCTCCTGTGAAGGACCAAACCATTCTCTCAATCATTTAAGCTTAAAACTTTGTGTCATTTTGATTCCTTCCTTTCTTTACTTAATATCCAATATAGATCAAAATCCTGTTATCTTCATCCTTATTTAATTCCTTCTTTCCCTGGTTCTACTTGTTGTAATACTAACTCCTTATCATTGACGTAGCATACTCTGGCTTTTTCAGAGGTTACTATGATTCAGACCTCTTTTCTGTCCCCTTACAGTCCTATAAAATAAATACTTTCTTCTAGCATTCTAGCTTCCGAGGTTGCCATAATGTGACTCCAATCTCAACCTTGTCTCACTTTTTTCACTTACATACCCTGAAGTAGTCAACATAATTGTTCTCAAATTACAATTCTGTAATAAAATACCAGACAGTCTGTCCAAAGTATATAATATAGGCAATATTGTGACATATGACATAAACTCTCTATATTTTATATTTTAAAATATAAAATCTATTTTCAGCTTTATATAAAAGCTGCCTATGTTTCTTTGAAAATATCCCATCTCCTACTATAGTCTAAGATCAGAGAATCATTTTTGGTAACTTTTGTCACTTTCTACAAAGCACATCACCTTGGCTTGAGAAAGCAGGAACTCAAAACCCTCTAAAATTATGGAACTCTGTTTAACCTTAATTTTTATCACTATAATTCAGTCCTCAGAAAAGCTGGAATTATCTAGTTTAAAATATATTATCAAGTGACAATATTTTCATTAAGATATTAAATAATTACATGAAACACTTTATTTAGTAGGTAAACCTTATTTAAGTTGATAACATCTGTCTGGTTTGGTCTTATTAATTTGCATGGTAGAAAACAGACTGCCACTCACTATTTATCTGGTGAAGAAAAGCTAACATCACCCACTTTAAGTTTTTATATCCTATAACATTTTCATAGCTAGTGACTTTTATTGGCATGACCTCTGAAATCTGTTTTATAAGACTCATTAATGCAAAATGATTGCCTTTCCTTTCCTTCCTTTTCTTTCTTTCTTTCTTTCTTTCTTTCTTTCTTTCTTTCTTTCTTTCTTTCTTTCTTTCTTTCTTCCTTTCTCTCTTTCTTTCTTTCTGTGAGAGAAGGGGAGGCAGAGACAGATTCCTGTATGTGCACCAAACAGGATTTATCCGGCAAGCTCCCTATAGGGTGATGATTTGCCCATCTGAGGCATTGCTCTATTGTTTGGCAATCAACTTATTTTTAGAGTTTGAGGCAGAGGCCACCAGAGCCTTCCTCAGCACCCAGGGCCAGCTTGCTAGGATCAATCAAGCCATGGCCATGGGAGGAGGAGAGAAAGAGAAGGAGAAAGGAGAAGAGAGAGAGAGAGAGGGAGAGAGAAGGGAAGGGGGAGGGATGGAGAAGCAGATGGTCACTTCTCTTGTGTGCCCTGACCAGGATTCAAACCCAGGACATCCACATATCAGGGCTGATGCTCTAACACTGAGCCAATGGGGCAGGGCTGAATGATCACTTTTCAAGTGCAGGTATTCTTACCTGGAGGTGGTGGAAGTGATGCTGGACATCCTGTGTAAATAGAGACAGCTCAGGTTAGCCTCTAAAGCTCTTAGAAAAGTTTTGGGGTAAATATAGTAATATCATTACTGAAAAAACTGACTATACTGCTAGTCTTCCAAACAGACACATTTTATTTAACATCCCTTTTTCTCCTAATGGCCTTTGAAGTTCCACCATTAGAAAGTGTTCCTTTTGGATCTCATAGTTTAATGGGAGGGGCATATGAGTGTCTGAAGGAGAAATGGGAAAACATCAAGGTAAACTTCTCTTCAAATTTTCTTGGAAGACAATTCTAGTGAACAGGACAATAAAATATAAAATCAAAATAAGAAAAGAATATATAGGAAAAATATAAGTATTTTTAGTTTCTTACTTTTAGTTGTTTCAAAATTTTAATCTTTTTGTCTTCTAGAACTTCTTGAACTATTTCAATTTTGTTCTATCCTCACCCCCACCCACTGCTTAATTTGGCCATATGTTCCTTTTTGAGCTTTCACACATCTTGTGTTTTGGTCAATTCAACAATTTATTGATATATTCCATATTACATTTTCAAACAGCTAAAAATAAGCTTAATACTTTTATTCTACCAACTAAGCAAAAGTCTGTCCTAGAAGCAACAGGCTATTTGAGAGGAACTTAAAATTTCTGCATGTTTAGGTAAAGAGATGCTGACAAGTAATAGGTACAGAACACAGAAAAGAAATAAAAGATGTGGGTGTTTGAGGTATCAAATATCTCTTTACTCAGGGAGGCTAGGCTAATTCCTAATTAAGAAAGCAGCAGCAGGAGAGAGAGAAATAATTTATTTAGCATAAAAACAGCAGAAAAATCTTCCCTGACCAGAATTCCAAGAGCTCATTGAAGATATTTGTGAGAAGAACCATAAAGAACAATCCCTAATCTCCACATAATCATCTGAGTAATTTCTCTCAAACACCTGATTATATAACTGCTCACAAAACTTGGGGGATATTTTATAGCTTCATATTCATTTTAAAATATCCCCTAATTTTTGTGAGCAGTATATTATTCTCTTAACAAAAATTCTTAAAGGGATCCCATTTAGTGTCTCATGTAAGTTTGGAAATAAGATTCTTCATGAACTTTCCTCTACTTACCTTTCCAATTTCAATTCTTCCCTAAACCTCATACAGTCATCACTATAATCTGGTTGCTTCCTGAATTCACTCATGCTGTCTCATGTCTCTGTCTTACAAGGGCTGCTTGGTAGGCTTCCCTTCTCACCCCAGCCAATGTTAAACTCAATCCTATCTTTTCTGATGCCTTCACTCAATAGTACCAACTAACAGGCAGAAATGAATGCTCTCCTCTCACTGCACCCCTGGGACCATAATTGTGCATAATTGTTTAAAGGTTAGCATCATATACTCTGTAAAGTCAGTTTCTGTGCCTATAATAATCCCCCTAACACACACAAATAATAAAATGGCAAGGGCTATATTTTATTGATATTTTTGCCATTAGTGTTGGTTCTAGTGTCCAACACATATAAGGTATTTAAGGAATATTCGTTGAATAAGTAGCAAAGAAATGAGGACTTTTCCCATACTGACCTGTTTTATTTTCAGTTTCTTGATTTTCTGTTGCTACTACAGTGGTTTCTGAGTGAAAATAAAAGGATGATGTTGTTTTATTATTTGAATAACATCTATATGCATATCAAGTCTGTGTATGTGAGTGTACAAATGATCACACAAATTTATGCCCAAGGAAAGCTTGAATAAGTTGTGGAATAGACGATTTATCTCAACATTTGGATATTTCATTTTACCTGGGTAGGACACTTTGGGGCTTGTTTTTATTCCCCTTGACACTGAGGTGAAGCCTGTAGAAATAAATATTTCAAAAATTCAGGAATAGCACATTTCACACTCTCATACTCAGAGATTTCAAACTAAGAACTTTATAATTAAGAGTTCTGGAGAAGCATTCTGGTGAAAGCCTGACCCAAAAATGTCTGAGAAAAAAAAAATATTCATAGCTGAACTTCAAAGTTCCCTAAGGAAATTTAACATAATCCTCCTAGCTTTTCTGTCCTGTTTCTTTTCCACCATTCCTCTCCTCTAAACTCAACTCCTCATACATAACCACAGGCATACTTCATCAAAGAGTTTGTATCACTGTCATTCATATGTTTGCATTCCAGTTCCAGAGGTTTCCTTGTCTCTGTGGAAGCAGTGACAATTTAGGGAGGAACAAAAGTAAGGGGTATAAGGAACTGAAGAAGCTTGAGTTTAACTTCTGAAAGCTATCATGTCTTCTGAGATGCCACCAAGCAAAATTTATTTATTATTATTTTACTTACCTGTGGAAGAAATTCCAGAAGCAATGGTTGTTTCAGATGTTTCTGTGAAGGTATCTAAAATGAGTAGCAGAAGAGCAATGAACTTTTTCTGGTCTCAAAAGAATATACTAAGACATCTCTACATTGAACAAATGTCTCAAAGCACTTAGAGTATATTCAGGCATCTATCAAGGCTTCCGCCACAGAAACACAAGAGGTCTCTATCTTAGCAGCTTCTTGCTCACAGAAATGAATGAAATATTTTTTTATGACCCTGGCAAATGTCTCACTTATAAGTTCCCTTCTCTAAATGACAAGACCTCTTTCCACACTTAATTCTTTTACTCCTTATAACTTGATTTCTTGGTTATCCTGTATCAGCTTTGGGGAAACAGAGTGAGATAAAATGAGAAAACATCTCTGTTGATGAAGACGGCCTTAACATCCTCTTCAGCCTGATTAAATTTTAGGCTTGTTTCTTCCTAACTATAGGTCCTTGGACACCCTTTCTTAGAGCATATACTTTAGAAAATCTGCAATTGTACGTTTTTTTTCTCTGCCTCTTTGAGATGCAAAGTCTCTAGCCGGTTTTATAATCCAGGAATTTTTTTTTCAAAGACCTGGGAGCCACCCCTTTGACATGTGATCACCAAGAATAATAGCACCCTTATCTCCCAGTCTCCGTGAAAGATAGGAGCCTAATTTCATTCTATAAGCACCAATTAGCAAACATAGATGGCCTAATCACTTAGACCAGGGGTAGTCAACCTTTTTATACCTATCGCCCACTTTTGTATCTCTGTTAGTAGTAAAATTTTCTAACCGCCCACTGGTTCCACAGTAATGGTGATTTATAAAGTAGGGAAGTAAGTTTACTTTATAAAATTTATAAAGCAGAGTTACAGCAAGTTAAAGCATATAATAATAATTATTTACCAAGTACTTTATGTTGGGTTTTTGCTAAATTTGGCAGAATAAATCTTTATGAAACAACTTACTGTAGTTAAATCTATCTTTTTATTTATTCTTTGGTTGCTCTGCTACTGCCCACCATGAAAGCTGGAACACCCACTAGTGGGCAGTAGGGACCAGGTTGACTACCACTGACTTAGACCAACCTCTCCTCAAGGCCTGCCCTCCAGTACTTTTCCACTAGTTCACCCAGCTCTTAAAACTCCCCTGCCTTTTGTTTCAGCAGAGTTGAATTCAAAATCTTACCCTTATTGCAATGGTTTTGACACCTAATGCAATAATCTTAAAGTCTTTCTTGTGTATTAAAGTCCATCTGGTACGATTTTCCTTTTACAGTTTAAGTTGGATATTCATTCAAAGAGCTAAGTATTGGTTATCTGTAATACTTGGGTGTTAAAGGGAGAAGAATGTTTAGCATGTAAACTTCATTTCAGGCAGTCATTTCCATTACCTGGGCTGGAACTTTCCGGGACGCCAGTAATCTCACTTGATACCACAGTAGTACCTGCAAAGGCAAATGAAGAACACTTCATTTCAGATGCACCTCTTATCACTATTTTCAAAGATCAACAAAAAGAGAAAGTAAATCAGATGAAATTCTGGGCCAACAGCTGCAGCTAACCCAAAGGGTACCTTCGTGAATCACAAAAAACTACATTCTTGGACAGATAAGGCCTCATGGATTTACACCTTGTTGGAAGGATGTTGGCTAGATTTTAGCCTCTACTCCTTTGTTTAGCAGGTGTCCATGTTTACCTTTAAAACTTACCTGGGAACTCTGGTCTGAGCTAAAAAAAAAAACTCAGAGCAAGAAGAGAACCTTCGATGTCTGGAAAAGCACATTCCCACTAAGCTTCTGCCATATTTCCTGGGCCTTTTATCTTTACCCTCAATGTCCCCTTCTGTTAAGTACAAGGCATGGGAATCATTAACAAGAAGGTAACAGGTCTGTATCATTGACACTTACGTGTTTGCATTCCAGTTCCAGTGGTAGCCCCTAAGAGAGGCAAACAAGAACGGAGTCAGGACTGCTGTGCTGATGCTACAACAGACAGTCAATTCCAGAGAAGGGCTCTTACTTTCTTAGGTTTAGCTATTAAAAGCCAATTACGTACTAAATATTTACTTGCCTGTATTGGAACTTCCAGAAATAACTGTCGTACCAAAGGCTATCCCAGTGATACCTGTAATAAAAAGGAAGAATGAGCCTTCCAAAGGCTTTCTCTTCCTAAGAAGAGTGTGGTATTGGCGAGTGTTCCTGTTCCTCCAAAGCAAGGAAAAGCATTTAATAATTTTTCGTATACTAAATGTTAGCCAGAAATATTGTTCAATGCACTTTCTAATGCTTGCGTGTTCAAAGAAAAAAAGGGGTAGGAGAAATTCCCAATTGCCTCATAGATCTTATTTCTCTAAATCTAGAATCTAATTACTAAATTAGACAATGCTTGTACGTTTTTACGTCCCTATGCTTACCTGTTTTACTTCCAGTAGGTTGGCTCCCTGGAATTATGTTGGTGGCTCCTGAAAAATAAAAAAAAATAAAAATGGAAAAATGGAAAAGATTAAGAATCTTAAAATTTTAATTAATTATATCAGAAAAACAGTTCTCCTCTCTAATTTCAAAGTTTTCTAACTATAAAGCTTGGCCCTCTGAAAAAAGAATCTTATACACAAGCACACACGTCCCCTGAAAATTCTGGTTGTTTCTGGTTGATTTGAGATCCTGAATCCCTCAATTTAGAACCAGTGCAGTCTCCTGGGTCACATGTCAGAACTCCAACACTCTGTTTTATGGGTTTGACTTAATTTATATTGCCAACTTTTGAACCTAAATTATTTCTTTTTTTTAGGCTCCTTTGCCTTTGACTATTCCTTAAAACCCAAAGAATCATGTTTTAACTTTTTTGTCTTCTCATCTCACTTTCTATGTTCACCCTAAACAAACTCTCCAGTATTCAGCATTTCAAGTTCCGTTTGTGAGCAAACGACTGACAGATTTCTCTCTCCAGTGCAGGCCTCTCTTCTGCATCTAGTTGTGCTTCTCATTCCAGCTCAGCATGCTACCCGGCTACCTCAGGATACCTCGCAGGATTTAAACTTAAACTCAAACTGTGATTCACTTTTTATTCCTATCAGTTACCATGTTTTCCCCTCCTTTGGTGTATTCCTAAATTTTGTGGATGATACTATCATTTATTCACCCAGGCAACCAAACCATGGACTAAAATTCAAGTAAACTTCTTCCTATTATTCATCTTCCAACACCACACTCTACTGGATTCTAACTTGTCAACACACTGCACATCCTTCTGTCCTCTCTTTCCTCACATCACTCCCTTTTTTAGTCTCTAATCATGTCTCATTTTAAACAGTTTCAAACTGGATGGCATATCTCTACTCTTACTCTCTTTCAAATCAATCCTCCAGCTTGTCTAGTTAATCTTCCAAAAATGCAAATCTGTGTATGGTCATCAATCTACCAAAAACATTTAAATTGCTCTTTTTTGCCATTGGAATTTGTTTCAATATTCTTTTTATTTTTTATTTTTTTTACAAAATCCATTTTTTTTAAGAGAGAGACAGAAAAGTCAGAGAGAGGGATAGACAGGGACAGACAGACAGGAACGGAGAGAGACGAGAAGCATCAATCTTAATTTTTTCGTTGCGACACCTTAGTTGTTCATTGATTGCTTTCTCATATGTGCCTTGACCGTGGGCCTTCAGCAGACCGAGTAACCCCTTGCTCGAGCCAGCGACCTTGGGTCCAAGCTGCTGAGCTTTGCTCAAACCAGATGAGCCTGCACTCAAGCTGGTGACCTCGGGGTCTCGAACCTGGGTCCTCTGTATCCCAGTCTGACGCTCTATTCACTGCGCCACTGCCTGGTCAGATTGTTTCAATATTTTTTGTGTTACAACCTCGCCCTATGTTATAATACTGTTATGGAATATAAACTTGATGGGTGAGCTTTACTTCCTCACTTCAGATAATTTTTATAATAATATTGTTATGTAGAGGCTCCAAGCACCTGCCTTTGCTGTGCTCGCCTAACACATGGGTTGTATTCCACAAGCATACCAGATTTTTAGAATTTCCTGGGCTATTTTACACCCCTACTCTTTATATAATAGAGAAAATATTTCCCTAATAAATTTCTTGAGTAAACAAAAACTTTTAATGTGAGACCATCCTATGTTTAAGTCATCTTCATTTACCTGGACTAGAAACTTCTTGGTAGCTGGTGACATTACCTGATATAATAGTAGTACCTATGAAGAAAAGTAGGGAGATACTTTACCAAAAAATATATTTTTGTCCCCATTAAGGTGCCTATGCTGGGAAGTATGTCTTAATAAAGATGCAGCTGATAAAATCTTTAGACCAGGAAATTTAAGTGCCTTAAGATAGACACCGATGTTCAGATGAGAAGACTTTTATCTCCCACCAATAGCAAAATCCAGTAGTAATCAATTAAACTCAACAATTCTATAATGCTATGACTGACCTCTTTGTATTCCATTCCCAGTGGTATTACTGCCCGAAATGGTGGTCCCTGGGAAAAAAAATTAAGGTAATTTTAAGCAATTCTATAATCTGGATACTATTATGTATTGTGATAATAGAAGGCATATTCCCAAAGAAGACTGCTTTTTGCCTGAGATTCTGAAAGAGAGTACATGTCAGTAACTTTGACTATCCTGTGTTGAAATCTCCAGGAAAACAAATATGGTGAGAGAAGAAGCTGTGCAAGTAAAACTTGAAATGGAAATTAAACTAAGATTGAGGGAGATTGTGAAATTGAGAGAGAGAGAGAGAGAGATGATAGTAATAACTTTTTTTTTTTGCTCTGAAAATATTATAGACTTAAATAAATTGACATGTTTCTAAGCAGTAAGGGGGAGGGGCTTCTTTAAACAGAGAATAATAAACACCATGTTGCCCCACAAACTTTCATTTTTCCAAACCAATATTTGGCAAAAGTCACATTCTGGAGCCCTTTTTCTGTGGTTTAATGGTTTGTCCCCCAAAAAAGTGATTTTTCTTTTTTCACTTGGTTTACTTCCTATGACTTGGCTTCTTGATGCTTCAATAGAGACTCCTTGGGTGTGTGTGTGTGTGTGTGTGTGTGTGTGTGTACACGGGGTGGGGGTGCAATTTTAAAACATTTTTTAATATGTTGGGACATTACTTGTAAAAAGAAACGCATGAGAATGGGTTTTCTATTTAAGAGAAGCCCAAGATAAATGAATTAAACATATCTACTAACCAGGACGGGCATTTTCTGGGCTCCTGGAAACTCCAGTAGACCTCAAAGTACTACCTGCAGAGGCAAGATAGATAAAAGATGGAGAGTAATACACCATTTGTAGCTTCATAAAATCACATCTAAAATGCTGGTGTACGGGAAGAAGAGAGAAGTCTAAAGAACCAGACCCAAGTCTGACTGACCTGACATATTGTTACTTCAGATAGAATATAGAACCCTGTTTCAGCCGTCTTCTTATTTGTTTATCATCGCCACAAACTCAAACATAAGATTATTGAGAATCCAAAAGGCTGAAAGAGCAAACCACTTACCAGTTATTATTCCAACTCCAGTGGTAGTTCTAACTTCTGTAAAAGTTGTAGACTCTAAGAAATAAGAGAGAGTGGTACGGAATGGATACAGAAATTTGGAAAGAATATGTAACTGGGTTACTTATGTAAAATTCCTATGGCAGACATCAGGTTTCTAGAGATTATATAGATCGACTTTTTCATCACTCACTTGTGTTGGAACTCCCAGGTGCAATGGTTGTGCCAGTAGTCACTCCAGTGGTAACTGAAATCACAAAAGGAGAGAATCAATTTGTGAATTCCCTTTGGCTTAAAACTCGGATTTAATTTAGAACAAATTAAAGAGTTTTTTAATGAATTAAAAGGTTTGTATCAGGAACTTTCTTGCCATATGTGATATATCATGCATGGTTTCTATTATGACATTTTATGACAAATATACAAAATAAAGGGGAATTTACATGAAGGAAAATCCTTAACATTCTGAAAACTTGTGCTCACAGAGAGATTTAGGTAAAACAGAATCCCCCCTAAGTCCATTATAGCCAATGCGCTTTATTTAAGATGAAGGGAAAAACAATGAGCTGGCTGCTGGTGCTTACCTAGTTTAATTCCACCCTCAGTGATTCTACTGCTTTCCGAAGATGTTGTAGCTCCTAAGAGAAATAAAGGAGAAGATAAGTAAGTCATATGACTGAGAAAAGTTTGCTGGTGTCCCAGGGTACAGATGGAAATGTGTATGTTTTTTGTGGAGGACTTAGGGGGCAGGAGTGGGGAGGAACTCATTCCTGAAGCTCCTTACATCCCCTGTTGGATGATTGATTTACCTGTGCTGGAACTTCCAGATGCAACTGTTGTGCCAGAGACCACACCAGTGGTGCCTAAAGCAGAATAGAGAAAAAGAAAATGCATCCTGAGGAGAGCATGACCAACAAAAAAAAAACAACTGTGTGACTCAAAAGCAGAAGACCTTTTAAGGGTTATCCTGTCAAAATGAAGTGCAGTCCTCATTTTTAAATTCAGTGCCACAATATACACATTGGCTCTTGGTCCAGTCTTGACAAATTGTTTCCCTAGGGTTAAATATCACAGGTTTCTGGGTCTTTCTCATGTTTACCTGTTTTACGTCCAGGACTTGGCCCTTCAGGTATGCCAGTGGTGGCTCCTAATACCAAGAAATAGACACAATATTTGTGTAAATGTATTTAATTGTGTTAGAAGAATAAGTTCATAGTATCTGAAATCCCAAATTGATAGACCTAAACTTCCAGAGTTACTTTCATTATCTTTGTTTCTCTAAATATATATATATAAAACTATATGGACTATATTGCTTCCATCCAACACCAGAGTAATAGCTTGAATGTCAGAAGGGGAAACCTTTCTGGACACCCCTGTAAAGAATTACAGTGTAAGTTTTGCCTAAAGGACCTATGATTTTCGTAAGTATAAGCTTCTTCTAACAAATGTCCCATGAAGAGACAAAGGCAAAGTATGAATTAGCAAGAATTTAAGAGTTGCCAATTCTACTTTCATTGATTAGGCTTCCTTCTATGGAAATTGTAGCTTCTGAGAGTGAAAACAAAGAAAGCAGTGAGGGCCAATGGAAACAGAATGAAAAGCGGTCACATGCTACTCTTCGAGAGCTAGCCCCAGGAAAGAAATGATAACACAATCTCCTCACTGACCCACCTGTGCTGGAACGTCCAGGTGAGACGGTACTGGCGCCAGGGCCCACTCCAGTAGAACCTGAAAACAAAATTGAACGGCAACATCATGTCATATTATTCCCATTAGAAGACGATACATTCTAGAATAGGATGAAGAAACTGCAGAATTCTTTATAATAGAAAAAGATCGTTTGCGGGGATAGCTTTTTCCAGAGATGTTTTATGCATTTTCTGAGGTAATGTATCATTCTGAATATAAATTTGTTGGGGAGAGGGTGCAATGTGGGGTGGTGGTGGGGACTCTCAGAGACAACCTGCCTTTCTCTGGGATCAATGTTGGCTAGACAAAGGTATTTTCCTCTACTCACCTGTTCGAATGCCAGTGACTAGGCTACTAGATCCCCCAACAAAAAGATATAAAGCAGGATTGACTGCTTGTTGAATTTTTATTTGGGTAATGCATTGACTGTAGAAATTTTAATGTTCTAGAAAAGAACAGACAGGTAACAAAGAAACCTGGTGATACTGTGTAATGCTCATATAATATCATTGTTGAGAATGGACTCTGGAGCCAGACTGAGTTAAAATCTGCTGATCATTTGCTGTGTGACCTTGGGAAATATTTCTAAGCCACAGATTTCCTCATCTGTAAAAAGAATAGTGCTTTCTTCACTGTTTGGAGTGAGGGGTCAGCGAAATAATAATGAGAAGGGTGTAGGTAGAATAGTTAGTGCTCGAAAGTTTTAGCTGTGATGTCATTGCATAGTGGAGAAGTTGGGAAGCCTGTGAGCTCACCTGTATTCATGCTGGTGGTCCCACTGCCTCTAGAGGGCGCTGTCGCTTCTAGGAGAGAGGAAAGGTAGACTGTATGAAGAGCATTTAGAATTGTGAGGAAAGTTAAAGGTGTAGTTTCCTCAGTGGCAGCACTGTGGAGGATTCTCTCCATCTGGCTTGCTCACCTGTGTTTGAACTCCCAGGTCCAAGTGAAGTGCCAGAAGCTACCCTAGTGGTACCTGCCACAAGAAAAGAAGTGGTGACTTTTCTTCCCATTGGGATGGGAGAAGATCCGCTTATTTGGGGGCTTTTTCAACTGATGGCAAGTTATTTGTGCTCTTTTATGAATAGTTATATTCTAAAATCAATAAAGATGGAAAATCCTCAACACACGAGCCCCCTTCTTTCTTGGATTTAATGGTACTAAGAGAGAGGTTATTCATGCTTTGTCCCTTGTCCTTCTGCCTCCCCCCCCCCATAGTCGCCTAATGTGCTTCCAACGCCTTCATTTACTGATGCTCGAGTGGTAGCTCCTAAGAGAATGAAACCAGGAAAATTTTGAAGTAGAAAGATAAGTTAGTGGGAAAAGTTTCAGTCACTTGTGTTCATGGAAAGTCTAATGAATTAAAATAGCTTTTCTGTTATCCATGTGGCCTTCTGTTTACATGAAATGGAATTTTCTTGGACTGTCCTTCCAGCAGGTAATATTGTGGTGCTACCTAACATAACAAATGAAACAAGAAAACTTTCTAAACAATTATCATTTTTACTTCCATTTGCAGGATCTACCTATGTGAGGCTGGACTACAAAAATAGAAGGATTGGAACATCAAGTAACAAAAGAAAACACTGTTGATCTGAGATGAGAGTTCCTAAAAACTCCTCCCCAGATATCTATCTTACTAAGAAACAAAGGTGAATTATCAACATCCAAAAGTCTGTCTTCCTCCCCATTCATCTCTCTCTCTCTCTCGTTCACAGACACGCACACAAACACACACAAACAATAATTCTCATTTGTTTTTTGTTTCATTACAGTAGTTCTACTGACTCCTGGGGAAGTTGTGGCTTCTAGAAGAAAAAATAAAGCAATAAAGGATAGAGATTTAGGAAGAAGAGAAAACATACTGAGATGCTCCCACAGGAAAAGATGAATGTGAAAGAAATTTCTGTCACCTTATTTCCAGAAAGGGCATTTTCTTTTCAGTTTGTTAACCTACCTGTATTGAAACTTCCAGGTGCAACTGTTGTACTTGAGACCACACCAGTGGTACCTGAAATGAGAATGTCATGAGGTCATCATGGTAAATCTTCTGCACAGAGGCAACCTGAGTATAAAATAAATGCATATTCCCAGGGCCACATCTTTCAGTGGTGCAGGACACCTCCAGAGTGTACCACTGAGGCGACTTTGTGCAGCCCCATCAGAGGGCCCTTTCACTGGCCTTCTCCTACATTGGATCATGGAGCAGATAGATACATTATTCCCATGTATCAATTATTTTATTCATTCAGCCTATATTTATTAATACTTGCTGAGTATTAGTGATTCATCAGTGAAAAAAAATGAATGTACACTTTTATTTTTCCCCCTCAAGAAGCCTATTTTTAAAGAAGCCTATAGCAAATATAACGTAAAATCTTCAACTGGGAGAAGAAAATTTTTATTTGCCACATTTACCTGTTTTACTTTTAGTGACTTGACTGCCTGATGTTAGGCAGTCTCTGATGTTTGAAAGAGAAAAAGATTCTGACTGTGTTATGACCAGTAACCAATCAAGACAGCCATTAAGCAACTTGGTATTTAAAGCTCAAGATAAAAAGTCAAGTGAGAGGCAAAATATTTCTAAGTTCATTTTGGTGATCTACTTCCCTGAGATAGAACCTCTGGGAGTGTTGACTCCTGCTGATTCTGCAGTGATACCTATACTGTCCAGTGGCTTAGCTTAGTCTTCCACGGAATTACTATTCCTACTACTCTTTTCAGTAATCTACAGCACAAGACCAAGCTTCTGAAAAAGCTGGTCTAGAAACAAGTGGAGGGGTGTGAATCAATAGCATGACAAGTGTGGAGTACGGGCTGAAGGGTATGTCT
The DNA here is from genome assembly GCF_036850765.1 of Saccopteryx bilineata. Lineage (NCBI taxonomy): Eukaryota > Metazoa > Chordata > Mammalia > Chiroptera > Emballonuridae > Saccopteryx > Saccopteryx bilineata. The sequence continues at coordinate 144,424,979 of NC_089491.1, read as the reverse complement.
TTTCTCTACAACAATCTTTCCGATCCAGAGGCAAACTCATGATGGTCCTCAATGACAAAGGCTAGGGACTCCTGGCTCTTAACTGATTTCATCACAGGAGCGCTGGCCTCTGGGAGAGGAAATGAGGAAAATGGAATGCATGTTTGAAGATATGTATATCTCCTTGAGGTTAGACCAAGGTGATCACCTTTGAATATATTCACTTACCAGTGCTAAAACTTCCAGGTGCAAGAGTTGTGCCAAGGACTACTCCACTGCTTCCTGGAATCACAAAGGGGAAAGGATGGCTATGTCATTGGCTTTACATTAAAGGAAAGGCCAAGAAAAAAGACATCATCAGTTTAAATCATAGAAAGCTTATTCTATAGTTCCTTATATATCTTTTCACAAGTGCATCCCTTTTTCTTTTATTTTTTTTAAGCAAAACTATGTTTTCTCATTAGGAATCTTTCTATTCTGCATATTGGTAAATATCTGGGAGTTATTTATACTTTCTCATGCTCACTTATGTGACTGCTTGAGACCTGGCCTCTTGGTACAGTAGTCTGGGCTACTGAAGAGCAAAAAAGAGAGAAAAAATTCTGCTGCATGTAAACTTGAGTGTCTGGGTAAAGCATTAATACTCTGAAATTTGGAGGCTCAGAAAGATTTCTATAAAGCAGATATCACTCTGTATTTAGCCAATTCAAATTGCTAGGAGGATTTCACACACACACAAAGAGAAACTTTCTGGATTTTGCCTAATATGCTGGTGATATTTGTAATACTCATGGAGAAATCCCATCCCATCTTCAGACTTAGAGCAGGAAAGCTAAGTTCTAGAATTTAGCATATTTTCAAAAATATTTTCTCTCTAATAGCAAATCAAATCTGACTTACTTGTAGCATCCCCAGATTGAATACAAACTCTCTCAAGGAAAGCCTAGAGAATCTTAAACCCAATAACCCCAAATAAGGAGCTCTTCATTCTTACCTGTTGGGACTTCAGGTCCAGTCTCTTCTTTGGAAGTTGTGGCCTCTGAGGAAAGAAATACAAGAATGATAAAGTCTGGTAATTTGAAAAGATTTTGCAGTAGGATTTTATTAGAGCAACCCTAAAAGAGAGATCATGTCCTCTGAGATTAAATAAGGAAACATTCCTTCCTGTTAACGTACCTGTGTTAAAACTTGCAGGTGTAACAGCCGTTCCAGGAAACTCTCCAGTAGTACCTAAAATGCAAGGAGTTAGTGGAACAATCAAGTACTTCCTCCCCAGGTCCATCTTGGCAGCATCGACGTGGCCCTAAAACATTGGAAGCCCTTTTGTGAAGGCACTCCGCTCTGAAGAAAATGGAAAATGGACCTCACAGCATGCCATTTCCCAGGTCTCCCTTTGACTATGTAACAGGAGGGAAGCAGGTCTTTCGATGTCCCTTACCTGTATCAGTTCCAGGGAATGATCCACCAGGTGTGCCAGAGGAGCCTAAGGCAGGAAGCAAAGCATGGTATTAATCTTTGCAAGGAATACTCTCTGCTCTAACTTAGAGCATTTTGATAACCAGTTGCCTTCATAAAGCTTTCTAGTAAGAAGAAATAAAAATAATAAACATTGTGTGTGAGTAGATGAGAAAGATAATAGAAAGTGGCAGGCTATTTGAGGAAGGTAAACTGGGTAAGGAGGTTGGGAAGTACAGGGTGGTTGAGATATAGGCAATATATATTTATACTATTTTTTCAGGAAAATTAAAAAAAAGAGAAAAGAAAGAACATGTCTATAAGCCAGAATACTGAGGACAGCCAGGCTGAGGCATTTGAGGTCTTGGAATTCCCAAGTAGAATAACTATTCAGTTGATATCATACAATATGGCCTCAGAGGAAAAGCAGGTTCCTCCTTCAAATTCCTTCCTGTTCATTTGTTCACTGAAGCAACTCAAATGGACAAATGATTAGAGCCTAGGCTTCAGACTAAACAGTTTACCTCCTGGCAATCCTCCTTGGGTAGTCTCACTGCTTGCTGGGTAAGTTGTGGCTTCTAAGAGAAGAAAAAATAAAATAAAAAGGAGTAAAGATTAGAGTTGAAGAGAGGACAAACTAGGGCTCTGATTGGCTAAGACCTGTTGAGGGGACTTATTAAGAATTCCATACCTGTGTTGGTACTTCCAGGTTTCAGAGTTGTGCCAGAGTTAGCCTCAGTCGTGCCTAAAATAAGAATTATGGTGACCACATCAATTCTTTGCCCATCAAAAAATGGGCATGAGCTTTAAGAAAAACAAACAAAACAAAAACCAAACAAACAAAAACTTTTGTTTCTCCCAAAGTAAATATACTTCTCTAAACTTTCTAGTTTTGACTCCACCCATAGATTGCCCATGAAACATTTCATCCCTCAGCAAAACTGCAGAGGAAAGTCCACCACCACTGGATCTTTCTTTTAAGGTTAGTTAGAGGGAGATGGATCTGCATGAAAATTACCTATGAAACCAGCAGGAAATGGGCCCCACAATGCCCTGATAAAGTGTGCTTAAATCACAGGACAAGGATGAAAAGTTATATTATCTGAACTGAATTCATTGATGTCAAATATTAAACATCTGCTAATTTTTTGCCCAATATTCAGAATATGAAAAATTCAAAGAGGTTTGATGTATTTCACACAAAAAAATTATCATGATGTTATTAGAAGGTATAAGTAGTGCCTTAACAGAGCTCACCTGTGGTCACTCCAACTCTTGCTGTTTCACCATCTTCTACAGAAGTGGTAGCCCCTAAAAGAGAAAAATGAGATAGAGATAGCTGAAAACTATTTAAGGACTATGAAAGGATAGGGTAGTTCTCTCCAACAAGGTAACAGCTGAAGAGGAATCTCATCACAACAGACCCATCAAAGTGGCCCTGCTACTTTATTGACTCACCTGTGTTGGAACTACCAGGGGCAACAGTTGTGCCAAGGGCTACCCCAGAGGTGCCTGAAACACAAAGAGTCAAGATCTTCATGGTTACTCATATATGTCTCTTAATGATCTGCCTCTAGAAGATTCTGGGTGTAGCTATGTCATACCCAAGGGCCTTTTCACTACTTCCTGATGAGAGGACAATCACATACTTTTCCTATGACTCATACCATTAAAGAAGTAGTAAACATAGTTATATTCCAAATGTAAGGCACCCTCCAAAGACATTCCATTCACTTAAAATGGAGAAGAAATGTAGGTTTTCCCCAGGTTCACCTGCCACACTGTCAGTGGCTTGGCCTCGCGGTACTTCAGTGGTACCTAAAATGGGAGTAAAACCAGAAAACTATTTAAATGTGCTCTTTTGAGCAAGAGAACTTATATAAAACATAAGCCTGTTTAAGAGTTCATTGCTTTCTCTTCCACCCAGGTATATCATATTTCTCAGCTCCTCTGACATCTTAGTCAGTATGCCATCAAAGAGGAAACCTCTCAAAGGGATTTCACCAGCAGCCCTTCCTAAGAAAGTTACAGCTATGAGACTTCAGCAAATGTTGACTGTTTATCAATAATATGCTAAATCAAAGAAAATATTGAATAAATGCAAACAACTCTGCGGGGAAGCACACCCCGTACACCATCAAAGTGGGAGCTGGTGTAGAGGGATACTCAATGGGAAAGCCCACTGTTCTCACCAGGTCTGGGTCCAGTTCCCGGAGTGTTGCTGCCTTCTGTCAGTGTTGTGGCCTCTGATAGAAGGAAATGGGGAGTGGTGAAGTCTGAGGACTTGGGATGTTAGGGAAAAAACTATGTCCAAATTTGATCAGAACAGAAATGCTAACATTATTATGTTAAATATGGAGCTTAGTTGTTGTAATACTACCTGTGCGGGAACTCCCAGGAGGAATGGTTGTCCTGGAGAATTCTCCTGTAGCTCCTAAAAAGTGGGAAGATGAAGGTGTCAACACAGCATTAGCTCTCTCCTTAAACTGAAGTAGCTCTGTGTCTTTAAATGGCTAGAAGATCTTTCCTGAGGATTCACATTTCAGAAGGAAATGAACTGTCAACGACTCTCCACAGTGTCACGTATTGATCATTGTTGCTACTGGAGTTCCCTGTCCACAGATCCCAGTGAGAGCGAAAGCAGACCATGTGCTACCCTCACCTGTTTCACTTCCACTCCCTGGACTCCCTGTTGTGACAGAGGTGCCTAAAGGAGGGAAAAGGGCAGGTGATGGATCCTTCATTGTAAAACAAATTCAGCAGTTACTTGAGGGATTTCGACACTCCCAGGTTTAAAGAAAAACTGACTCTTATACACTCAAAGAGTGAATTGATTTAGTGTATACTACCTGGCTTGGAACTCTGTGAACTGCTGCTGGCTCCAGGGGGAAGCACGGTGCCACCTAGTAACACAAGCGGAGTGAAGCTCCAACCTAAGTACATGTTTCATCACTCCACTGACAATTATTAAGCAAGTCTTCTGTGAAATATTGTTTTAAGCCTTTGGATATAGCAGTGAGTACAATAATCAAAGACCCCCACAACCCCAAAAATGGCTTATATTCTAGCAGGTAAAGTATAGCAATAAACAATAAACATAATAAGTCAACAAGACAGATGTAGTTAAGTGCTATGGGAAAATGGCAAACCATATATGAGGATGGTGCATTTATAGGCAAGGACTGGCCCAAAGGTTCACCTCATCCAACACCTACCTCTGCAAGCTTGGGCCTCTGAAAATATAGATAGGTATACGCAAGGCCATAGAATTCCTAGGCCGACTATGGTGTATCACTCTGGCATACTGTATTCTCAAACTAAGGAAGGCAGGTTTCCTCTGCCTACCTTTCCACCCATGTCCATTCTAGCCACAAACAGATTAATCAGGTCAAAAAAGCTCACTGCCTGGAAGTCCTGCTTGGGTGGTCCCAGGTCCTGCCATGGAAGTTGTGGCCTCTGATAGTGAAAGAAAGAAAAGGAGTAAAGACTAGCTCATAGGAAAGTCCACACAGTGCTATTCAGAATATATCATCTAAGGTGCCAATGTCCAGGTTTTATGTGTATTTTTAGACTAACCTGTGATGTAAGATCCAGGTTCCGGAGTTTTTCCAGATACAATACCAGTAGTGCCTACAATAAGAAAGGAACAATGGTCCCTAGTTCCACTGCATGTTCATCACATGCTTTAAATAGGAATCTAAATCTCTATGTAGCAACAAACCATAACCTTGTGACTTGGAACGCCAAGAAGTCATCTATCTGTGCCCTATGTAACACTTATTGTACAAGTTTACTGAGATCCCAACTATCATGTCTCATTCTTTTGATGAGAGCAATGAAATTTCTCTTTGTATTACTATTTACATTTCTCTTTGACTTCATGATATTCTAGTGAAGAGTCTTATAAACTCGGGTATAAGGAGAGAAGATAATGATGGCTTGTCTTTTTTTTTTTTTTTTTTTTGTATTTTTCTGAAGCTGGAAACGGGGAGAGACAGTCAGACAGACTCCCGCATGCGGCCGACCGGGATCCACGCGGCACGCCCACCAGGGGGCGATGCTCTGCCCATCTGGGATGTCGCTCTGTCGCGACCAGAGCCACTCCAGCGCCTGGGGCAGAGGCCAAGGAGCCATCCCCAGCGCCCGGGCCATCTTTGCTCCAATGGAGCCTTGGCTGGGGAGGGGAAGAGAGAGACAGAGAGGAAGGGGGGTGGAGAAGCAGATGGGCGCTTCTCCTGTGTGCCCTGGCCGGAAATCGAACCCGGGACTTCTGCACGCCAGGCCGACACTCTACCACTGAGCCAACTGGCCAGGGCCGGCTTGTCTTTTTTAATCCAATATACCATCTATAAATAGATGTAGAATACTTTCAGAAGACAAGTTTAAATTAGTTATTCTGAGGTGCAGGTTTAGCTTAGCAATGCTCACCTGTGTCTGTTCCACCTCTGGTTATTTCACCTTCCCCAGAGAATGTAGTGGCCTCTGAGGGAAAGAAGGTGAAAAGGGGTAATTAGGGAATAAAAGGTATAAAGAAGATATGCTGATATCCCTGCAATGTATAAGACCAAAAGTGACATCTAATTTGCTGAAAGAGATACAATAGACCCTGGCAACCTCCTGACTCACCTGGGTTGGAACTGCCAGGAGCACTAGTTGTCCCAGGGGCCACCCCAGTGGTGTCTGAAACACAAAGGGTCAGAAGCTGCAGGGATTTGTCTGATGAATTGCTTCTAGAAGGGCCTCAGTGTGTGTTTGTTAAATGAAAGGGCCCTTTCGCTAATTCAAGATGAAGAGACAGTCTAGGTCTTTGCTGTGGCCCACACCATTGAGAAAGCAATAAAATAGTGATGTTCCCAGCATGAGGCACCCTTCCGAGTCATTCGACCACATCTATTACAGGAGATGGAGAAAGAACACGGCAGTCAGCATCACCTGTCACACTCCCGGTTGCTTGTTGTCCTGGTTCTGTAGTGGTGCCTATTGTGGAACAAAAATCAGAAAAATATTTGAATGTGACAGAAAATATATAAATATTACTATTGTTCTTTATAAAGGAAAAACATTTTCTTAGGGTATGTCTGTTTAGGTTTTCACATTGCTGTCACCCCTTCCCAGACATGCAGTATTTCTGAGCTCTCCCTTACTTTATTATTTGCAGACCTTCACAGGGTAACTTCACCAACACCCTTTTGTTACAACGTTAACAATTGTGACACTAGAGTCAGTAGTGAGAGTTTCTGCAAAGTATGTTAAATATAAGGAACACTAGATGCAAATGGAAACCACTGCATGAAAGCACTCCTCCCAACAGGCGAGGCTAAGAAGAGGCACAATTCACGGTAAACCCCAAATGCAGGGACGTTTTCTCACCAGTTCTCAGTCCAGTCCCAGGAGTGCCACTGCCTTCTCTTAAAGTCGTGGCCTCTGAAGGAAGAAAGTGATGAATGTCGAGGTCAGATTTGCAGTATTATGAAAAGAATTCAGTTGGGTTTTTGTCAGAGGAAATCTAATAATGCTGTGTTTAACTGTGCAGTTTTCTTCTTATTATCCTACCTGTCTGGAAACTTCCAGGTATAACGGTTGTCCTAGAGAAATCCTGTGTAGCACCTAACAATGAGAAACATAAAGACATCAAAACAACACAGCTCCACCACAACCTGAAGCACCTAGGTGGCTTTGATTACTAAGAGATTTAACCTGAGACCTCTACTTCTGAGAGAAATGAGCCATCAGTAGCTGTTCATACTTCCTACACTGACTGACCATCTAATCATTGTTGCTATTAGAGTACCTTTTCCACTAAATGTGGAAGAAAATCTTATGTCACCCTCACCTATTTCTCTTCCAGTCCCTGAACTCCCTGGTGGGACAAAAGTGCCTAAATAAATAAATAAATAAATATAAATAAAAAAGGCAGATGATGAGATTAACTTTTAAAATGTTACTCGTCACTTACTTGAAGTACCCTTTTTTTTTAGTCACTTTATTTAGTTCTATAAATACTAGTACATTAAGCAGTTCTACAAAGGTTAAAACTGTGATATAATCCAGTGCTTTTCAACCACTAGTATAAGCTAATTTCTATTATTGTTTTGTTGTTTGTTTGTTTGTTTATTTTACAGGGATAGAGAGAGGGATGGATAGGGACAGACAGACAGGAACGGAGAGAGATGAGAAGCATCAATCATCAGTTTTTCGTAGCAACACCTTAGTTGTTCACTGATTGCTTTCTCATATGTGACTTGACTGTGGGCCTTCAGCAGACCGAGTAACTCCTTGCTCAAGTCAGCGACCTTGGGTCCAAGCTGGTGAACTTTTTGCTCAAGCCAGATGAGTCCACGCTCAAGCTGGCAACCTCGGGGTCTTGAACCTGGGTCCTCCGCATCCCAGTCTGACGCTCTATCCACTGCACCACTGCCTGGTCAGACCTTACTTGAAGTATCTTAATAGTCTAAATTTTAATAGGACTCTGTGAGTGTAATACTCTCATATGGTGAATTTATATAGTATATCCTACAAGGATTGTCATTTTATGAACTGCTGCTGGCTCCAGGGGAAAGCATGGTGCTATCTATCAATGCAAGTACAGTCGTCCCTCACCATGTCACGGTTAACTTTTCACTGTCTCATTGTAGTGCAGATTTTTAAATTGTGTATATCAAATATTGTATTGTGGATTTTTCACTATATTGTGAGATTTTTTTGGTATATAGGTATTTCTATATATTATTTTAATTACTTTTGCAGTAAAATAAGCAAAATAAGTGTGGAAAAGGTTAATAACAGTGTAGGAAATGTTTATAAGAGTGTGGGGAGGGTTTATAAAGGCTTAATATATATATATAAATAATAAAATAAATATAAGATCACTACTTTGCAGATTTTCACCTACCGCAGGGGATTCTGGAACCTAAATCCCACAATAGACGAGGGACTACTCTAGAGTATTTTTGGCCTTTACATGTATCAGTAACCAAGATTCAAAGATGTATTCCCTGATGTGCCCACATTCTAGCTGCTGGAGAACAGCAGTTAACAGTAAACATGATGAATAAGTCAGTGTGCTCTGAAAAATGTCAGAAACCATAGGATTAGGGTCTTGGCAACAGAGTCATTGAGCAGGTTGGTCTCACCCCTGCCAACAACTAGCTCTGTGAGCTAGGGCCTCTGGTAGTCCAGACAGGAAGCCCATTTCCTCAGTTCCCTTTCCACGCATGTGTTCACTGCTGCCACACAAAAATCGATAAATCATCCCAGAGCCTTGGACTAAAAGAACTCACCTCCAGGAAATCTTGATTGGGTGCTTCCTCTTCCTCCCATGGAAGTTGTAGCCTCTGATAGAGAGAGGGAAAAAAAGAAGTAAGACTAGGTTAAGAGAAAGTACACATTGTGCTGTTGTCAAAATATATCAACTAAGGTGCGTATGTCCAGTTTTTGCCTGAATTCTCACTTACCTGTGTTGTAACTTCCAGGTTCCAGGGTTTCTCCAGAGGCCATGACAGTAGTACCTAAAGCCAGAAAGAGACAGTGGTCACTAGTTCAATTACTTGTCCACAATATGACTTAAATAGGAATCACTGTCTCACGGCGCAGCTCTTATAAGCTAAGGCAATAAGGTATTCATGTAAGAACTGGCTTGTTTCACAGCATTTTTTTTCTAATATAAATGACTTCTTATAACATATGAGTAGAGTAGATACATTTTGAGAAGACTTTTTTAAAAAAGTTACTATGAAGTGCAGGTATTGGCTTAGCAGCGCTCACCTGTGTTTATTCCAAGTCTGGTTGTTGCTCTTTGTCCCGGGACAGTTGTGGCCTCTGAGAAAGCAAAGGAGAAAAGAGGCAATGAGAGACTATCTAAGGATCCTGATGGAGAGATTGTGGTTTCCCTGCACTGTATAGTATCAGGGAAGACATCTAGTTGTGGGTGGACATGCTGAAGATACTCGGTCAACAGGCTGGCTCACCTGTGTTGGAACTTCCTGGGGCAATGGTTGTGCCAGGAGCTATGCCAGTGGTGCCTGAAACACAAAGGGTCTGAGTTCTTCACAGTGACTCACCTTTGTGTCCTGAAGACCTGACTCTAGAAGGACTCTAGCTTATCTTTGTTATAACTGAGGACCAATCGCTGCTTCCTGATGAGGTGGGAAGCCAGGACATTCTTATAACTCAGATCACTTAGATGGAAATAAAATCGTATGTTCCCAGCATGAGGGAACCATTCCCTGGCACTCCATTCAAAGTGAAAAAGGTACGGGACATTCACCCACGTTTACCTGTCACACTTCCAGTAGCTTGGCCTCCTGGGACTTTAGTGGTGCCTACCATGAGAGGAAAACCAGAAATATATTTGAATGTATCAAGAAAAGTCCTGAACATTATCATTGCACTTTTGAGCTGACAGCCTTTACTAGGAAAGCATTCTATAAGAGGTCACATTGCTCTCCCTTCTTCAAGTGTGTAATACTCCTCAGCCCCGTAACACCTCAGTGTGGTACTTGTTCCACAGCAGAAACCTCTTCTTTAGTGTCCAACACCAGTTTATTGAGAAGGTAAAAACTATGAGGCTAAAAGCCAGTTTGAGAGTATTTTAATAATACTAAATATTCACAAACCTAATAGAAAAATGCAAACCACTCAGTACAAAAACACACTTCCCAGCAAGGCCCTATGTGGGGTCATAATTTACAGTAAACCCCAAAATGGTGGTACTTGTTCTCACCAGGTCTGAGTCCAGTCTCAGGAGTGCCGACGCCTTCTGTCAGCGTTGTAGCCTCTGAAGTGAGGAAATGGGGAATGGTGAGACTGAGGATTTGGGATGTGAGGGAAGAATTTTGTTCATTAATGACCAGAATAGGAATACTGACAAAACTATGAGTTTAAATATGCAGATTTCTTCTTGTTCTCCTACCTATATGGGAACTCTCAGGTGTAATGGTTGTTCTAAACAAGAATTCCCTTGTAGCTTCTAAACGTGAGACATTAACACAACCTTAGTCCCCTCCTTTAAACTCTGTGGCCTTGAAGACAATACCTGCCACCTGTATTTTTGAAAATATGGGCCATCAAAGACTTTCCAGGATTCTATCCTGAACAACCTAATGCTTGTTGTTGTATCAGGAGTTCCCTTGTCCACATATCTCAGCAAATTGAAAGGAGACCTATAACAACCTCACCTGCTTCACTTCCAGTCCCCGGACTCCCTGCTGAGACAGAAGTGCCTACAGGAGGAAAAAGGTAGATGATGGTTCAACTTTCTAAATGTTATTCTTCTAACTCTTGAGATGTTTGATGTTCTGAGGATTATAGTGGAACATTGTACTTCTAATACTCTCAGATGGTGAATTGATACAGTGTTCCCTACATTGCTTGCCATTCTGGGAATGTCTGCAGCTCCAGGTGAATATATCGTGACACCTATTAAGGCAACTTTTGAGAAGTTCTATAATAATTATCTGCTTAATCCTGTCACTGATATTTATAATGCAAATCTACTGTGCAATTTTGTTTTAGAACTTTGGTTGTAACACTGAACACATTACTCAAAGATTTATTTTTTTTAATGTGGCTTATATTCCAACAATTAGAGACCAGCCACAAACTGTATTTATGACAAATAAGTTAATTGGTTGTATGATAATAAGTGCCATGAAAAAATGGCAAACCATAAAGAATAATTACATGAAGCCTGACCAAGTGGGGGCGCAGTAGATAGAGTGTCAGATTGGAACACAGTGGGCACAGGTTTGAAACCCCTAGGTTGCTGACTTGAGCGCGGGCTCTTCTGGTTTGAGCAAGGCTCACCAACTTGAGTCCAAGGTTGCTGGCTTGAAGAAGAGATTACATGCTCTGCTGTATTTCCCCATGTCAAGACACATATGAGAAAGCAATCAGCAAACAACTAAGATTCCGCAACAAACAGTTGAAGCTTCTCATCTCTCTCCCTTTGAATCTCCATGTCCCTCTCTCTGTCTCTGTCACACACACACAAAAAGTGTAAGAATGGGGTAAAACTGGGCTGGGTCTGGCCCATAAATTAGGTTATTCTTACCATCCAACCAGGAGCTCTGATTAGATGTACAAATATAGAGCAAGACATGTGATGACAGACATTTCTTGGCAACACAGCTTTGTGACTCTGGCATGCTCTGCTCCCAGAGAGAGTGCGTCCATTTCCTCAACTCACCTTCCCAAGCATGCTCACTGCTACCATGCAAAACATCGATACATAACCCCAAAGCCTCAGACTAAAAATGCTCACCTCCTGGAAGTCCTGCTTGGGTGGTCCCACTTCCTCCCATGGAAGTTGTGGCCTCTGATAGAGAAAGGAAAAAAGGAATAAGACAGGGTTAAGAGAAGTACACATTGAGTTATTGTCAGAAAATATCACCCAAGCTGAAAATGTGCCATCTTTACATATATTTTCAGGCTAACCTGTTGTGTATCTTCCCGGTTCCACGGTTCCTTCTGAAACTATACGAGTGGTACCTAAAACAAGAACAGGTCAAGTCCTTAGTTTCATTGCCTGTTCATCACGTGATTTAAAGTGTTTAAACTCTCCTTGAAGCAACAAAGTAAAACCCTGTTACTTTTAGTACCAAGCAGTCACCCATATGAGCCTCATATAACATTTCTTTGTACAACAACCTGACTCCGTTCTCAACTGCCATGTCTCTATCTTTACAGGGGTGATATGAAATTTCTCTTCACATTACTATTTACTTACCTCTTGACTTCATGATGGTCTAGTAAAGGGACATATAAAATCAGGCAATAAGAAGACAAGGTAATGATGGCTTGTCCTACTGTAATCTAAACTTTCCTCATACAACAAGTATAAATAGAGAGGATATTTTCAAAACACTTTGAATTAGTTGTTCTGAGGTGCAGGTATTAGCTTAGCAATGCTCACCTGTGTCTGTTCCACCTCTGGTTATTTCACTTTCCCTAGAGAATGTAGTGGCCTCTGAGGGAAGGAAGGAGAAAAAATTTAATTAGGGAATAAAAGGTATAAAGAAAATATGCTGATATCCCTGCAATGTATAAGACCAGAAGTGACATCTCATTTGCTGGAAGAGATACGAAAGGCTGTGTCAATCTCCTGACTCACCTGGGTTGGCACTGCCAGGAGCACCTGTTGTCCCAGGGGCCACCCCAGTGGTGCCTGAAACACAAGGGGTCAGAAGGAAGCTGCAGGGTTTTGTCTGCTGACCTGCTTCTAGAAATGCCTCAGTGTGTGTTTGTAAAATGAAAGGACCCTTTTCACTAATTAAGATGAAGAGACAGTCTAGGCCTTTGCTATGGCCCACACCATTAAGAACGCAATAAAATAGTGATGTTCCCAGCGTGAGACACCCTTCCCTTCCAAATCATTCCACAGTATCTGTTACATGAGATGGAGAAAGAACACGGTGGTCAGCATCACCTGTCACACTCCCGGTTGTTAGTTGTCCTGGTTCTACAGTTGTGCCTGTCATGGAAGAAAATCAGAGAAATATTTGAATGACAGAAAAATATTAAATATGATTACTATTTATTTTACAAGAAATACATTTTACATTTTCCTAAGATGTGCCTGTTTTGATATTCAAAGCGTTTACACTTTCCCAGACATGCAATATATCTGAGCTTTCCCTGACTTTATAATATGCAGGTCCTCACAGGGTAACTTCACCAACAGCCATTACTTACAAAGTTAACATTTGTGAGGCTAGAGTCAATAGTGAGAGGGCTGGAAAACTATGATAAATATAAGAAACACTAGACACAAATGGAAACCACTGCAGGAAGCACACCTTCCCACAGGCGAGGCTGAGAACAGCCACCACTCATGGTAAACCCCAAACTGCAGGAACATTTTCTCACCAGCTCTCAATCCGGTCCCTGTAGTGCTGCTGCCTTCTCTTAACGTCGTGGCCTCTGATGGAAGAATATGATGAATGTTGAGTTCATATTTGGAATATCAGGAAAAGAATTCTGTTGCTATGATATCAGAGTAGGTCTACTAACTCTATTGACTTTAACTACTGAAACGTCGTCTTGTTCACCTACCTGTCTGGGAACTCCCAGGTGTAATGGTCGTCCTGGAGAACTCCCCTGTAGCTCCTAAATGTGACAAGATGAAGATGTCAATCCAGGGCTAGCTCACCCTCACCTGAAGCACCTGTGTGGCCCTGAATTCCTAGAACACATTACCTGAGACTTCGATATCTGAAAGAATGAGTCATCAATAACTTTTCATAATCCTGTTTTGACCAATTAATGTTTTAATCATTACTGCTACCAGAGTACCCAGTTGCATAAATCCCTCTGAAATAAAGTCAATCTTGTCACCCTCACCTGTTCCACTCCCAGTCCCTGGATTCCCTGGTGGGACAGAAGTGCCTGAAAAAGAAAAATGCAAATACTGGATTCATGTATTTAAATGTTGTTCATTTATTACTTGAGGTATTTTGATATTCAAGATTTTGATACAACTCTATGACTCTAAATAAATTCTCGTATAGTGAATTTATTTAGTGTATCATACAGGGTTGTACATGTGTGAACTGCTTGTTGCTGGCCCGAGGGGAAAGCCTGGTGCTACGTATTAACACAACTAGAGTGACGCCCCAACATAAGGATGTCTTTCATCATTCCCTGGAAATTTATTAAATGAGTGTTTTGCGCAATATGGTTTTGGCCTTTACATGTATCAGTAACCAACATTCCAATATCCTTTCTGTGATGAACCACATTCTAGCTGCTGGAGGCCAGCACTGAAGAGTAAACATGATAAAGAAGTCAGTGTGCTATGAAAGAAATGTCAAAACACAAGGCACTGGGTCTGAGCAACAGAGGCTGTAAAATGTTCACCTTATCCCTACCACCCACCAACTAGCTCTGCAAATTGGGCTTCCAGAAACCAGACAGGGATTTATGAGCCCAAGGAGTCCCAAGGCCAAGCCCAGGATGGATCTCTAACTGCGTGTTCCAATAGGAAAGGCACACCATTTCCTCAGCTCACCTCCCACGCATGTCAGTGCCCTCAAAACATCGACAATAACCACCAAGCCTCACACTAAAAGAGCTCACCTCCTGGAAATCTGGATTGGGCGGTCCCACTTCCTCCCATGGAAGTTGTGGCCTCTAATACTTAGAAGGAGAAAAGGAATAAAATAGGTTGGAAGAAAGTACATCCTGTGCTTTTGTCAGAATGTATCGCTCAAGCTGCCAATTGTCCAGGTTTCACATGTACTTTCAGACTTACCTGTGCTGTAACTTCCAGGTTCCAGGGTTTCTCCTGAGACCGTGCCAGTGGTACCTAAAGCCAGAAAGAGACAGTGGTCACTGGTTCAACTACTTGTACTTAATGTGTTTTAAATAGGAATCGATTTCTCATGTAGCACCTCTTATAAGCTAAGGCAATAAAGATATTCATGTAAAAACTGGTTTGTCTTTTATCATTTTAAATATAAATTGGTGTCATATAACATACATGAGCAGAGTACATATATTTTCAGTAGACTTTAAAAAGTTACTCTGAAGTGCAGGTATTAGATTAGCAGCGCTCACCTGTGTTTATTCCAAGTCTGGTTGTTCCTCTCTGTCCCAGGATAGTTGTGGCCTCTGAGAAAGTGAAGGAGAAAGAGAAAATGGGAGATGACTTAAGGATCCTGGAAGAGACATGGTGGTTTCCCTGCACAGTATAATATTAGAAAAGACATAATTTGTGGGAGAACATACTAAAGATACCAGGTCACCATGTTGGCTCACCTGTGTTGGAACTTCCTGGAGCAACAGTTGTGCCAGGGGCTATGCCAGTGGTGCCTGAAACACAAAGGGTCTGAGTTCTTCACAGTGACTCACTTTTGTGTCCTGAAGACCTGACTCTAGAAGGACTCTAGCTTATCTTTATTATAACTGAGGACCAATCAATGACTACTTCCTGATGAGGTGGGAAGCCAGGACATTCTCATAACTCAGATCACTTAGACGGGGTGGAAAAAATCGTATGTTCCCAGCATGAGGCACCACACCCAGGCACTCCATTCAAGGTGACCAAACAGGTGGCTTTCAGGATGGCTTACCTGTCACACTCCCTGTTGGTTGCCCTCCTGGTACTTCAGTGGTGCCTATCAAGGGGAAAAAAAACACAAAAATATTTGGATGTTTCAAGAGAAAAACAGGATATCATTATTGCTCTTTTGAGCATAAAACCTTTATATAGGATAGGCTTCTTTAAGAAGTCACATTGTTTTTTCCTTCTTCCAAGTTATGTAATATTTCTCCAGTTCCCCTCTCCCCAGTCACACAACTTCTTGCTGAGGGATGTGGCATCAAAGGAGAAATTTCTTTTACTGGTTTCACCACCAGTTTACTTAAAAGGTTAGAATTATGAGGCTAAAAGCCAGTATTGAAAGCTTTTTAAACAATGTTAAGTCTAAACAAAGCTAGTAGAAAATGCAAACTTCTCAGTGGAAAAATACACTTCCATGCAGGTAGCCATACACAGGATCATAATTTACAGAAAATGTCAATAATGGTACTTGTTCTCACCAGGTCTAGATCCTGTCCCAGGAGTGCCGTTGCCTTCTGTCAGTGTTGTGGCCTCTGATGGAAGAAAATGGGGAATGGTGAGGACTGAGGATTTGGAATAAATGGAAGAATTATGTGAATATTTCATCAGAGTGGCCCTACTAACTTTGAGTTTAAATAACATATTTTGTGTTGTTCTCCTACCTGTGTGGGAACTCCCAGATGTAATGGTTGTTCTAAAGCAGGGGTCCCCAAACTTTTTACACAGGGGGCCAGTTCACTGTCCCTCAGACCATTGGACAGCCTCCACATACAGTGCTCCTCTCACTGACCACCAATGAAAGAGGTGCCCCTTCCGGAAGTGTGGCAGAGGCCGGATAAATGGCCTCAGGGGGCCGCATGCGGCCCATGGGCCGTAGTTTAGGGACACCTGTTCTAAAGAATTCCCTTGTAACTCCTAAATGTGAGAAAGATGGAGACATTACACAGTATTAGCTCCATCCTTCAAACTCTGTGGCCTTGAAGATATTACCTGCCACCTTTATTTCTGAAAATATGGGCTATCAATGACTTCCCAGGTTTCCATCCTGAACAACCTAATGCTCATTGCTGTTACAGGAGTTCCCTTGTCCACATATCCCAGAAAATTGAAAGCAGACCTATAACAACCTCACCTGCTTCACTTCCAGTTCCCGGACTCCCTGCTGAGACAGAAGTGCCTACAGGAAGAAAAAGGTAGATGATGGTTCAACTTTCTAAATGTTATTCTTCAAACTCTTGAGGTGTTTGATGTTCTGAGAAATACAGTGGAACATTATTCTTCTAATAGAGTACTCTCTGGTGATAAATTTATAGTGTTTCCTACATTGCTTGCCATTCTGGGAACTGCTGCAGCTCCAGGTGAATGCATGGTGAAAACTATTAATGCAATTGCTGAGAAGCTTCAAAATTAATATCTGCTTAATCCTGTCACTGATATTTATCCAGCAAGTCTTACGTGCAATTTTGTTTAGGACTTTAGATGTATCACTGAACAAATTATTCGAAGGTTTTTCTTAACATGGCTTACATCCCAGTAACTGGAAACTAGCCATGAACAGAATACATAAAAAGTAAGTCAATTTGTTGTTGACTCATAACAAGTGTTATGAGAAAATGACAAACCATATATAAGAATTTGGTCAGTGTGGATATTGTCTGGCTCATAGGGAGGTCTTCTTGCCATTCAATCAGGAGCTCTGATTAGATGTACAAATTCAGAGCAAGAGATATGATGACAGAAATTCCTTGGCAACCCAGCTTTGTGACTCTGGCATGCTCTGCTCCCAGAGAGCACGTGTCCCATTTCCTCAGCTCACTTTCCCACGCATGCTCACTGCCACCATATAAAATATCGATAAATAATTCCAAAGCCTCAGACTAAAAGTGCTCACCTCCTGGAAGTCCTGCATGGGTGGTCCCAATTCCTCCCATGGAAGTTGTGGCCTCTGATAGAGAAAGGAAAAAAGGAGTAAGATTCAGTTGAGAGAAGTGCACATTGAGTTATTGTCATAATATATCACTGAAGCTGCCAATGTGTGTTTTTACATATATTTTCAGGCTAACCTGTTGTGTATCTTCCCGGTTCCATACTTCTTCCAGAGACTATACCTGTAGTACCTAAAAAAGAACAGGTCAAGGTGCTAGTTCCAATGCTTGTTTACCATGTGATTTAAAAAGAATCTAAACTCCTTGTGAAGCAACAAAGTATATCTCTGTTACTTTTAGCACCAAGAAGTTGAGCATAGGAGACCCATGTAACACTTCTTTATACAACAAGTGTACTCAGTTCTCAACTGCTATGACTCTATCTTTAGAGGGGTGATATGAAATTTATCTTCACATTATTATTTACTTATCACTTTTGATTTCAGGATTGTCTAGTGAAGGGACATATAAACTCAGGTAACAAGGAGACAATGTAATAATGGCTTGTCCTTTTGTAATCTAAACTTTCCCAGTATAACATATTTAAATAGAGTAGAATATTTTCAGAACACTGTTTGTAGAAGTTATTTTGAGATGCAGGAATTAGCTTAGCAATGCTCACCTGTGTCTGTTCCACCTCTGGTTATTCCACTTTCTCGTGAAAATGTAGTGGCCTCTGAGAAAAAGAAGGTGAAAAAGGTTAATTAGGGGGCCCTGGCCAGTTGGCTCAGTGCTAGAGTATCAGCCAGTGTCTAGAAATCCAAAGTTTGATTCCCTGTCAGTGCACATAGGAGAAGCACTCATCTGTTTCTCCACATTTTCCTCTCTCCCTTCCTCTCTATCTCTCTCTTATCCTCCCACAGCCAAGGCTTCATTGGAGCAAAGTTGGCCTGGGCACTGAAGATGGCTCCATGGCCTCTGCCACAGGTGCTAGAATGGCTCCGGTCGCAACTGAGCGGCGATCCAAATGGGCAGAGCATTGCTCCCTGGTGGACATCCCGGGTGGATCTTGGTCAGGCACATTTGGGAGTCTGTCTGACTGCCTCCATGCTTTTAACTTCGGGGGAAAAAATTTTATATATATATGTGTGTGTGTGTGTGTGTGTGTGTGTGTGTGTGTGTGTGTGTATGGAAAGAGAGAAAGGGGGGAGGTAGAGAAAGAGAGAGAAGAAAAAGGGTAATTAGACAATAAAAGTTTTAAATAAGATATACTGATATGCCTACAATGAATAACACCAGAAGTAATATCTAATTTGCTGGAAGAGATACAAAAGACTCCAACAACCTATTGACTCACCTGGGTTGGAACTGCCAGGAGCACCAGTTGTCCCAGGGGTCATCCCAGTGGTGCCTGAAACACAAAGGGTCAGAAGCTGCAGGGTTTTGTTAGCTGACCTGCTTCTAGAAGGGCCCCTGTGTGTCCTTGCTAAGTGAAAGGACCCTTTTTGCTAATTCAAGATGAAGTGAAAGTCTAGGCCAGTGGTTGTCAACCTGGTTCCTACTACTCACTAGTGGGCATTCCAGCTTTCATGGTGGGTGGTAGCAGAGCAACCAAAGTATAAATAAAAAGATAGATTTAACTACAGTAAGTTGTTTTATAAACATTTATTCTCCCAAACTTAGCGAAAATCTGATATAATGTACTTGGTAAGTAATTATTATTATTTGCTTTAACTTGCTGTGACTCTGCTTTATAAATTTTATAAAGTAAAGTTACTTCTCTACTTTATAAATGACCATTACTTTGGAATCAGTGGGCAGTTCGAAAATTTTACTACTAACAGAGATACAAAAGTTGGCAGTAAGTATAAAAAGGTTGACTACCCCTGCTCTATGCCTTTGCTTTGGGCCATATCATTAAAAAAGCATTAAAATATTTATATTAATGTTCCCAGCATGAGGCACCCATCCAAGTCATTCCATTGACAAGGGATTCAGAGGAAAAGGTAGCTGTCTCTCAGCATTACCTGTCACACTACCGGCTGCTTGCTGTCCTGGTTCTGTAGCTGTGCCTACTGTGGGAGGACAACCAGAATAAGTGTTTTAATATGGCAGATAAATATTAAATATCATTATTGGTCTTCTGAGCAAGAAGAACATTTCTAAAGGACATGCCTGTTTAAGACTTCACATTGTTTTATTACCTCCCTGATATGCAATATTACTCAGCTCCCTCTGACTTAGTGATCTGAATATCTGCACAGGGTAAAACTCTCACACTGAGTTCACCAACAGCCTTTCTTTACAAAGCTGACATCAGTGAGGCTAGAGAGCAGCACAAGGTAAATCTAAGAAAAATGGAAAGAAGTGGAAACCACTGCAGGAAGCACACCTCCCCACAGGCGAGGCTGAGAACAGCCTCCACTCATGGGAAACCCCAAACTGCAGGAGCGTTTTCTCACCAGCTCTCATTCCAGTCCCTGTAGTGCCGCTGCCTTCTCTTAAAGTTGTGGCCTCTGACGGAAGAAAATGATGAATGTTGAGGTCAGATTTGAAATATCAGGAAAAGAATTCTGTTGTTATGTATCAGAGTAGGTCTACTAACTCTATTAACTTTAAATACGGAAACGTCCTCTTGTTCACCTACCTGTCTGGGAACTCCCAGGTGTAATGGTCGTCCTGGAGAACTCCCTGGTAGCTCCTAAATGTGAGAAGATGAAGATGTCAATCCAGAGCTAGCTCAGCCTCACCTGAAGCACCTGTGTGGCCCTGAATTTTTAGAAGTCATTACATGAGACCTCAATTTCTGAAAGAATGAGTCATCAATAACTTTCCATACTTTCCTATTTTGACCAATACTGTAATCACTTATGCTACAGGAGTACCCTTTTGCACAGATCCTACTGAACACAAAGTCAATTTTGTCACCCTCACCTGTTCCACTCCCAGTCCCTGGACTCCCTGGTGGGACAGAAGTGCCTAAGGAGGAACATCATTGAGGTTGGGTTTATGTTTTTAAATGTTATTCATTAATTACTTGAGGTATATTGATAATACAAATTTTAATAGAACACTCTGTCTCTAATATTCTTGTATGGTGAATTTATTTAGTGTGTATTTCAATATTTGTAATGTGTGAACTGTTGCTGGCTCCAGTGGAAATAAGTTATTAACACAAGTAGAGTGACATCCCAACATAAGGATGTCTTTCATCATTCCATGAAATTTTAATAAATGAGTCTTTAGTACAATATTGTTTTTTACCTTTAGATATATCAGTGACCAATACTCAATGATCCCTTCCCTGATGTGCCCACAGTCTAGCTGCTGGAGACTAGCAGTGAACTGTAAACATGGTAAATCAGTCAGTGTGCTATGAAAAAATGCCAAACAGATAGCATGGGGCCTTGGCAGCAAAGACTGTAGGCTTGTTGGTCTCACCCCTACCACCTAACAGCTAGCTCTGCGAGTCTGGGCCCTGGGAATCCAGACAGGGATATGGAAGTTCTAGGAATCCTGAGGCCAAACCCAGTGTAGAGATTATGGCTTAACTATTTCCAGCGAAGGCAGACTTATTTATCAGCTCCCCTGGCCATGTGTGCTCACTGCCACCATACAAAACATAGATAAATAACCCCAAAGCCTCAGACCAAAAGAGCTCACCTTCTGGAAATCTGGCCTGGGTGGTCCCACTTTCTCCCATGGAAGTTGTGGCCTCTGATTGATAAAAGAATAAAAGGCGTAAGAATAGGTTGAGATAAAGTACACTGTGTGGTTTTTTTTTTTCAGAATATATCATCCACAGTGTTAATGTCTGATTTTCAATGTACTTTCAGACTTACCTGTGTTGTATCTTCCAGGTTCCAGGGTTTCTCCCGAGGCCGTGCCAGTGGTACCTAAAGCCAGACAGAGACAGTGGTCACCAGTTCAAAAGCTTGTCCACAATGATTTATGTAGGAATAGATGTCTCACGTTTATAGCTCTTACAAGCTAGAGCAATAAAGGTATTATGTATGGACTGGCCTTTTAACTTTTTTAATATAAATGGCTTCCTATAACATAGGAGCATAGCAGATGTATTATCAGAAGACTCTGAGTATGAAGTGCAGGTATTGGCTTAGCAGCGCTCACCTGTGTTTTTTCCAAGTCTGGTTGTTGCGCTTTGTCCCAGGACAGTCGTGGCCTCTGAGAAAGTAGAGGAGAAAAGAGGCAATGAGAGACTATCTAAGGATCCTGATGGAGAGATTGTGGTTTCCTGAAACAGTATAGTATCATAGAAGACATCTAGTTGTGGGTGGACATGCTGAAGATATTCGGTCACCATGCTGGCTCACCTGTGTTGGAACTTCCTGGGGCAACAGTTGTGCCAGGAGCTATGCCAGTGGTGCCTGAAACACAAAGGGTCTGAGTTCTTCACTGTGACTCACTTTTGTGTCCTGAAGACCTGACTCTAGAAGGACTCAAACTTATTATTTATATCAAAAGTTTCATTCATTGCTTCCTCACTAGGTGAGAAGCTGTCACTTTCTTATAACTCAAGTCATTCAGATGGCAATGGAAATTTTATGTTCCCTGCATGAGGCACCATTCCCTGGCACTCCATTCATTCAAAGTGAAAAGTAAGAGGTGGCCATCGCCAGGTTCACCTGTCTCACTCCCTGTTTCCTGGCGTCCTGGTACTGTAGTGGTGCCTATCATGAGGGGAAGAAAAACAGAAATATACTTGAATGTATCAAGAAAAATTCTGAATAACTTTATTGCTCATTTGAGCAGAATTCTTTTTATCAGGATAGGCTTCTGTAAGATGTCACATTGCTTTCCCTTCTTCAAATGTGTAATACTCCGCAGACCCCCACCCCAACCCCACAATTTCTCAGTACGGTATGTGGCATCAGAGGAGTAACCTATCTAACGGGTTTCACCACAAGTTTTATTAGAAAGTTAGAACTATGAGACTAAAAGCCAGTATTGAGAATTTTTAAAAATATCTTTAAATCTCAACAAAAGTAATAGAAAATGTCAACCAGTGGAAAGGCACACTTCAGTGCAGCTAACCATACATAGGGTCATAATTTACAGAAAACCCCAAAATGGTGGTACTTGTTCTCACCGGGTCTGGATTCAATCCCAGCAGTGCCGACGCCTTTGGTCAGTGTTGTGGCCTCTGGTGGAAGGAAATGGGGAATGGTGACAACTGAGAATTTGGGACGTGAAAGAAGAATTACGTTCATATTTGATGAGAACAAGAATACTAACTAACTATACTATGAGTGTTAATATGCATATTTATTCCTGTTCTCCTACCTGTATGAGAACTCTCACGTGTAAATGTTGTTGTAAAAAATTTCCCTGTAGCTCCTAAATGTGAGAAAGATGGCAACATTACACAGCATTAGTCCCCTCCTTTAAATACTGTGGCCTTGAAGATCTTCCTGCCACCTTTATTTCTGAAAATATGGGCCATCAATGACTTTCCAGGTTTCCATCCTGAACAACCTAATGCTCGTTGTTGTTACAGGAGTTTCCTTGTCCACATATCTCAGCAAGTTGAAAGTAGACCTATAACAACCTCACCTGCTTCACTTCCAGTTCCCGGACTCCCTGCTGAGATAGAAGTGCCTACAGGAGGAAAAAGGTAGATGATGGTTCAACTTTCTAAATGTTATTCTTCAAACTCTTGAGGTGTTTGATGTTCTGAGGATTACAGTGGAACATTATTCTTCTAATAGATTACTCTCTGATGGTGAATTTATACAGTGTTTCCTACATTGATTGCTATTCTGGAAACTGGTGTAGCTCCAGGTGAATGTGTAGTGGAAACTATTAACACAATTACTGAGAAGCATCAAGCAATCTATGTGCTTAATCCTGTCACTGTTATTTATTATGAAAATCTTCTGTGCAATTTTCCTTTAAAACTTTGTTTGTAAAACTGAATACATCACTCAAAGATTGTTTTAAGGTGACTTACATTTCACCAATTGGAGACAAGCTGTGAAATGTATTTATGACAAATAAGTCAATTGGCTGTATATTCATAAGTGCTATGGAAGAATGGCAAACCATATATAAGAATTGGCTCAATTTGGGCAGAGTCTGGCCCAAAGTTAAGTCATCCTTTCTATCCAACCAGGAGCTCTGATTAGATGTGCAAATTCAGAGCAAGACATGTGATGACAGAAATTCCTTTGGAACCCCGGGTTTGTGACTCTGGCATGCTCTGCTCCCAGAGAAAGTGCATCCCATTTCCTCAATTCACTTTCCCATGCATGCTCACTGGCAACATATAAAACATCGATACATAATTCCAAAGTCTTAGACTAAAAATGCTCACCTCCTGGAAGTCCTGCACGGGTGGTCCCACTTCCTCCCATGGAAGTTGTGGCCTCTGATAGAGAAAGGAAAAAAAAGTAAGACAGGGCTGAGAGAAGTGCACATTGAGTTATTGTCATAATATATCACTGAAGCTGCCAATGTATATTTTTACATATGTTTTCAGGCTAACCTGTTGTGTATCTTCCCGGTTCCATACTTCCTCCAGAGACTATACCTGTAGTACCTAAAAAAAGACAGGTCAAGGTGCTAGTTCCAATGCTTGTTTACCACGTGATTTAAAAGAATCCAAACTCCTTGTGAAGCAACAAAGTATATCTCTGTTACTTTTAGCACCAAGAAGTTGAGCATAGGAGACCCATGTAACATTTCTTTATACAACAAGTGTACTCAGTTCTCAACTGCTATGTCTCTATCTTTAGAGGGGTGATATGAAATTTATCTTCACATTATTATTTACTTATCACTTTTGATTTCAGGATTGTCTAGTGAAGGGACATTTAAACTTAGGTAACAAGGAGACAAGGGAATGATGGCTTGTCCTTTTGTAACCTAAACTTTCCCAGTTTAACATATTTAAGCAGAGTGAAATATTTTCAGAACACTGTTTGAACAAGTTAATTTGGTTGTGTCAGGGGCTATGCCACTGGTGCCTGAAACATTAAGGGTCTGAGTTCCTCACTGTGACTCACTTTTGTGTCCTGAAGACCTGAGTCTAGAAGGACTCTAGCTTATGTTTATTAGCTAAAAACCCATTCTACACTTCTGATGGGGTGGGAAACAAGGACATTCATATAACTAACATCACTATGAAAAGTAAAAAGAAAAATATGTTCCCAGCATGAGACACCATACCCAGGGGCCCTCCATTCATAGTTATAAAACAGAGGGGGCTTTCCTGATGGTTTACCTGACACACTCCCTGTTGGTTGCCCTCCTGGTACTTCAGTGGTGCCTATCAAAGGAAAAACAAAACAAAACAGAATAATAGATAAATGTCCAAGAAAAATACTGAATAACATTATTCCTCTTTTGGTACAAAACCTTATTATAGGATAGGCCTCTTTAAGATGTCACATTGCTTTTCCTTCTTCTAAGATATGCAACACCTCCTCATTTCCCCTCTCCCAGTCCCTGACTTCTCACTGTGGGATATGGCAGCCCAGGAGAAATCTCTCTGCTGGTTTCAACACCAGCTTATTTAGAAAGTTACAATTATGAGGCTAAAGCCAACATTTAGAGTTTTTATTTATAAAATGTTAAATCTATACAAAGCTAGTAGCAAATGCAACCCCTCAGCAGGAAAGGACGAGTCCCAGTAGGTGCCCGTGTGGGGACAGACTTTATGAAAATACTTCAGTGACAGTACTCATTCTCACCAGGTCTGGATCCAGTCCCAGGAGTGCCGCCTCTTTCAGTTAGTGTTGTTGCTTCTGACACAGAAAATAGGAAATGGTGAGGACTGAGCTTCTCGGATACATGGGAGAATTATGTGGGTATTTCATCAGAGTGATCATGCTAACTTTGAGTTTAAATACACAGATTTTGTCTTTTTTTCTTACCTGTGTGGGAACTCCCAGGTATAATAGTTGTTCTAAAGAATTCCCTTGTGGCTCCTAAATATGAGAAAGATGGGGACATAACACAGTATTAGTCCCCCCCCCTTTAAACTCTGTGGCCTTGAAGACATTACCTGCCACCTTTATGTATGAAAATATGGGCCATCATATTTTCCAGGTTTCTATCCTGAACAACCTAATGCTCGTTGTTGTATCAGGAGTTCCCTTGTCCACATATCTCAGCAAATTGAAAGCAGACCTATAACAACCTCACCTGCTTCACTTCCAGTCCCCGGACTCCCTGCTGAGACAGAAGTGCCTACAGGAGGAAAAAGGTAGATGATGGTTCAACTTTCTAAATGTTATTCTTCTAATTCTTGAGATGTTTGATGTTCTGAGGATTACAATGGAACGTTATACTTCCAAAACAGTGTTCTCCAATGGTGAATTTATAGTATTTCCCACATTGCTTGCCATTCTGGGAACTGCTGCAGCTCCAGGTAAAAATGTGGTAGTACATATCTATTAACGCAACTGTTGAGGAGCTTACAAATAGCTATCTACATAATCTTATCACTTATATTGATCATGCACAGCTTATGTGCAATTTTGTTTTAGGACTTCGGTTATATCACTAAAGACATTATTCAAAGATTATTTTTTAACATGGCTTACTTTGCAACAATTGAAGACCAGCTGCAAACTGGATTTGTGACAAATGAGTCAATTTTTTGTATGTTATTAAGTGCTATGAGAAAATGGCAAACTGTATGAACGAATTGGGCCTAATTGGCCAGGGTTTGGCCCATAAGCTTGGTCATCCTTGCTATCTAACCAGGAGCTCTGATTAGATGTACAAATTCAGAGCAAGACATGTGATGACAGAAATTCCTTTTAACACAGGTCTGTGATCTGGCATGCTCTGCTCCCAGAGAAAGTACGTCCCATTTCATCAAGCCACCTTTCCTCACATGGTCACTGCCACCATATAAAACATCGAGAAAGAACTCCAATTCCTTACACTAACAATGCTCACCTCCTGGAAGTCCTGCTTGGGTGGTCCCACTTCCTCCCATGGAAGTTGTGGCCTCTGATAGAGAAAGGAAAAAAGGAATAAGACAGGGTTGAGAAAAGTACACATTGAGTTATTGTCATAATATATCACGGAAGCTGCCTATGTGCCATTTTACATATATTTCCAGGCTAACCTGTTATGTATCTTCCCGGTTCCATGGTTTCTCCAGAGACTATACGAGTGGTACCTAAAGCAAGAACACGTCAAGGTCCTTAGTTCCATTGCCTGTTCATCACGTGATTTAAAAAGAATCTAAATTCTCCTTGAAGCAACAAAGTATAACCCTCTTACTTTAGAACCAAGAAGTCACCCATATGAGACCCATGTAACATTTCTTTGTATAACAACCTGACTCAGTTCTCAACTTCTCAGCTGCCATGTCTTTATTCAGAGGGGAGATATGAAATTTCTGTTCCTATTACTATATACTTATCACTTTTAATTTCACAATGGTCTAGTGAAGGGACATATAAACTTAGTAATAAGGAGACAAATGATGGCTTGTCCTTCTGTAATCTTAACTGTCCCTATAATATGTGTAAAGAGAGTAGGACATTCTCAGAACACTGATAGAATAACTCAGAAGTTATTCTGAGGTGGAGGTGTTAGCTTAGCAATGCTGCCCTGTGTTTGTTCCACCTTCAGTTATTCTACTTTCTCCCGAGAATGTAGTGGCCTCTGAGAGAAAGGAGGAGAAGAAAGGTAATTAGGGAATAAAAGTTAGGAAGAATGTATGCTGATATTTCTACAACGTATAAGACCAGAAGTGACTTCTAATTTGCCAGAAGAGATACGAAAGGCTGTGACAACCTCTTGACTCACCTGGGTTGGAACTGCCGGGAGCACCTGTTGTCCCAGGGGTCACCCCAGTGGTGCCTGAAACACAAAGGGTCGGAAGCTGCAGGGATCTGTCTGCTGACCTGCTTCTAGGAATGCCTCAGTGTGTTTTTGTTAAATGAAAGGACCCTTTTCACTAATTAAGATGAAGAGAAAGTCTAAGCTTTTGCTATGGCCCATACCATTGAGAATGCAATAAAATAGTGATGTTGCCAGTGTGAGGCACCCTTCCCTTCCAAGTCAATCCACGGCATTTGTTACTTGAGAAGGAGAAATAAAACAGCTGTAAGAATCACCTGTCAAAGTCTCAGTTGCTTGTTGTCCTGGTTTTGCAGTTGTGCCTATCATGGATGGAAATCAGAAAAATATTTGAATGTGAAAGGAAAATATTAAATAGGATCATTATTCCTCTTTACAAGAAATACATTTTCTTAGAGTATGCCTGTTTAGTTATTCACATTGCTTTCACCCTTTTCCAGACATGCGATATTTCTGAGCTTTCTCTGGCTTAATAATTTGCAGATCTTCACAGGGTAACTTCACCAACAGCCTTTACTTACAAAGTTTACAATTATGAGGCTAGCATCAGTAGTGAGAGTATTTGAAAACTATGTTAAATATCAGAAACACTAGATGTAAATGGAAACTATTGCAGGAAAGCAAACCTCCCAATATGGGAGGCTAAGAAAAGTCACAATTCAGGGAAAACCCCAAACTGCAGGAGCATTTTCTCACCAGCTCTCAATCCAGTCCCTGTAGTGCCACTGCCTTCTCTTAAAGTCGTGGCCTCTGATGAAAGAAAATGATGTTGTCGAGTTCAGATTTGGAATATTAGGAAAAGAGTTTTTTTGCTGTTGTATCAGAGTAGGTCTACTAACTTTATTGACTTTAAATATGGAAACGTCGTCTTGTTCACCTACCTGTCTGGGAACTCCCAAAAACAATGGTCGTCCTGGAGAACTCCCCGGTAGCTCCTAAATGTGAGAAGATGAAGATGTCAATCCAGGGCTAGCTCACCCTCACCTGAAGTACCTGTGTGGCCCTGAATTCCTAGAACACATTACCTGAGACCTCGATTTCTGAAAGAATGAGTCATCAATAACTTTTCATAATCCTATTTTGACCAATTAACATTTTAATCATTGCTTCTACCAGAGTACCCTGTTGCATAGATCCCTCTGAATAAAATTCAATCTTGTCACCCTCACCTGTTCCACTCCCAGTCCCTGGACTCCCTGGTGAGACAGAAGTGCCTGGAAAAAAAAACACATGAATATAGAATCATATATTTAAATGTTGTTCATTTATTACTTGAGGTATTTTGATATTCCAAATTTTTATATAACTGGGTGAATCTAATAGTCTCCTATGATTAATTTATTTAGTGTATCTCACAGGCTTGTAAATGTGTGAACTTCTTGCTGCTGTTTCCAGGGGAATCCTGGTGCTCCCTATTAACACAAGTAGAGTAACATCCTAGCATAAGGATATCTTTCATCATTCCCTGGAAAATTTTTTTCTATTTTTTTAATTTTCATGACAGAGACAGAGAGATCAGAGAGAGAGAGAGAGAGAGATAGGGACAGAGAGACAGAAAGGGAGACAGATAAGAAGAATCAGTTCTTAATGCTGGCACCTTAGTTGTTCATTGATTGCTCTCTCATATGTGCCTTGGCCAGGGGACTACAGCAGAGCCAATGACCCCTTGTTCGAGTCAGCAACCTTGGGTTCAAGCTGGTGAGCCTTGTTCAAACCAGACGAGCCCTTGCTCAATCTGGCAACCTCGGGGCCTCAAACCTGGGTCCTCCACATCCCAATCTGATGTTCTATTCACTGTGCCACTGCCAGGTCAAGCTGAAAATTTATTAAATGAGTGTTTTGCGCAATATTGTTTTAGGCCTTTAGATGTATCAGTAACCAACATTTCAAGATCCTTTGTGTGACGAACCACATTCTAGCTGCTTGGAGACCAGACTGAACAGTAAACATGATAAAGTCAGTATGCTACGAAAGAAATGGAAAAAACAAGGCACTGGGTCTGAGCAGCAAGGCTGTAAAACATGGCCTTATCCCTGCCACCCACTGTCTAGCCCTGCCAACTGGGCTTCTAGAAACCAGACGAGGATATGTGAGTCCAAGGAATCCAAAGGCCAATCCCAGGATGGGAATCTAACTTCTGTATTCCCAGAAGAAAGTTCAATATATTACTTCAGCTCACCTTCTCGAGCATGTGTTTCCTGCCGCCACTCAGAACTTTGAAAAATAGCCCCAAGTGCCTCAGACTGTAAGAGCTCACCTTCTAGAAATCTGGCTTGGGTGGTCCCACTTGCTCCCCTGGAAGATGTGGCCTCTGATACATAGAAGAAGAAAAAGAGTAAAAATAGGTTGGCAGAAAGTGCATCCTGTGCTTTTGTCAGAATATATCATCCAAGGTGCCAATTGTCCAGGTTTCACATATACTTTCAGACTTACCTGTATTGTAATTTCCAGGTTCCAGGGTTTCTCCAGAGGCCGTGCCAGTGGTACCTAAAAGCCAGAAAGACACAGTGGTCACTAGTTCAATTACTTGTCCACAATATGACTTGAAAAGGAATCACTGTCTCACATCGCAGCTCTTATAAGCTAAGGCAATAAGGTAATCATGTAAGAACTGGCTTGTTTTTCTGCTTGTTTTTTTTTTTTAATATAAATGACTTCTTATAACATATGAGCAGAATTGATATATTTTGAGAAGACTCTTTTAATAAAGTTAATATGAAGTGCAGGTATTGGCTTAGCAGCACTCACCTGTGTTT
Organism: Saccopteryx bilineata; assembly: GCF_036850765.1. Lineage (NCBI taxonomy): Eukaryota > Metazoa > Chordata > Mammalia > Chiroptera > Emballonuridae > Saccopteryx > Saccopteryx bilineata. The sequence goes on along the minus strand of NC_089491.1, from coordinate 144,395,022 downwards.
ATTCCAACTTCGGTTGTTGCTCTTTGTCCCAGGATAGTTGTGGCCTCTGAGAAAGTAAAGGAGAAAAAAGGCAATGAGAGACTATCTAAGGATCCTGATGGAGAGGTTGTGGTTTACTTGCACAGTATATAAGAAAAGACATCTAGTTGTGGGTGGACATGCTGAAGATACTCGGTCACCATGTTGGCTCACCTGTGTTGGAACTTCCTGGGGCAATGGTTGTGCCAGGAGCTATGCCAGTGGTGCCTGAAACACAAAGGGTCTGAGAACTTCACTGTGACTCACTTTTGTGTCCTGAAAAACTGACACTACAAGGACTCAAACTTATTATTTATATCAAAAGTCCCACTCATTGCTTCCTCACTAGGTGAGAAGCCGTAACTTTTTTATAACTCAAGTCATTGAGATGGCAATGGAAATTTTATGTTCCCTGCATGAGGCATCATTCCCAGGCACTCCGTTCATTCAAAGTGGAATAATAAGAGGTGGCCATCGCCAGGTTCACCTGTCTCACTCCCTGTTTCCTGGCGTCCTGGTACTGTAGTGGTGCCTATCATGAGGGGAAGAAAAACAGAAATATACTTGAATGTATCAAGAAAAATCCTGAATAACATTATTACTCATTTGAGCATAAAACCTTTATTAGGATAGGCTTCTGTAACATGTCACATTGCTTTCCCTTCTTCAGATGCGTAATACTCCTCAGTCCTCCAACCCAACCCCACAATTTCTCAGTGTGGTATGTGGCATCACAGGAGTAACCTATCTAACGGGTTTCACCACAAGTTTTATTAGAAAGTTAGAACTATGAGACTAAAAGCCAGTAGCAAGAGCTTTTTAAAGTAATGTTAAATCTCAACAAAACTAGAGAAAATGCCAACCTCTCAGTGGAAAAGAACATTTCCATGCAGGTATCCATACATAGGGTCATAATTTACAGAAAACCCCAAAATGGTGGTACTTGTTCTCACCAGGTCTGGATTCAATCCCAGCAGTGCCGACGCCTTTGGTCAGTGTTGTGGCCTCTGATGGAAGGAAATGGGGAATGGTGACAACTGAGAATTTGGGACATGAAAGAAGAATTACGTTCATATTTGATGAGAACAAGAATACTAACTATACTATGAGTGTTAATATGCATATTTCTTCCTGTTCTCCTACCTGTATGAGAACTCTCAGGTGAAAATGTTTTTGTAAAAAATTTCCCTGTAGCTCCTAAATGTGAGAAAGATGGAGACATTACACAGCATTAGTCCCCTCCTTTAAATTCTGTCGCCTTGAAGACAATACCAGCCACCTTTATTCCTGAAAATATGGGCCATCAATGACTTTCCAGGTTTCCATCCTGAACAACCTAATGCTCGTTGTTGTTACAGGAGTTTCCTTGTCCACATATCTCAGCAAATTGAAAGCAGACCTATAACAACCTCACCTGCTTCACTTCCAGTTCCCGGACTCCCTGCTGAGACAGAAGTGCCTACAGGAGGAGAAAGGTAGATGATGGTTCAACTTTCTAAATGATATTCTTCAAACTCTTGAGGTGTTTGATGTTCTGAGAAATACAGTGGAACATTATTCTTCTAATAGAGTACTCCCCTATGCTGAATTTATCTAGTGTTTCCTACATTGTTTGCCATTCTGAGAACTGCTGCAGCTCCAGGTGAATGTGTGGTGGAACCTATTAATACAACTGTTGAGAAGCATCAGGCATTCTATGTGCTTAATCCTGTCACTGATATTATTATGAAAATCTTCTGTGCAATTTTCTTTTAGGACTTTGGTTGTAAAACCGAATACATCACTCAAAGATTGTTTTAAGGTGGCTTACATTCTATTAATTCAAGACCAGCTGAGAAATGTATTTATGACAAATAAGTCAATTGGCTTTATATAAATAAGTGCTATGGAAAAATGGCAAACCATATATAAGAATTGGCTCAATTTGGGCAAGGTCTGGCCCATAAGTTAGGTCATCCTTTCTATCCAACCAGGAGCTCTGATTAAATGTACAAATTCAGAGCAAGACATGTGATGACAGAAATTCCTTTGGAACCCCGGGTTTGTGACTCTGGCATGCTCTGCTCCCAGAGACAGTGCGTCCCATTTCCAATTCACTTTCCCACGCATGCTCACTGGCAACATATAAAACATCGATACATAATTCCAAAGTCTTAGACTAAAAATGCTCACCTCCTGGAAGTCCTGCACGGGTGGTCCCACTTCCTCCCATGGAAGTTGTGGCCTCTGATAGAGAAAGGGAAAAGAAAGTAAGACATGGTTGAGAGAAGTACACATTGAGTTATTGTCATAATATATCACTGAAGATGCCAATGTGTGTTTTTACATATATTTTCAGGCTAACCTGTTGTGTATCTTCCCGGTTCCATACTTCCTCCAGAGACTATACCTGTAGTACCTAAAAAAGAACAGGTCAAGGTGCTAGTTCCAATGCTTGTTTACCACGTGATTTAAAAGAATCTAAACTCCTTGTGAAGCAACAAAGTATATCTCTATTACTTTTAGCACCAAGAAGTTGAGCATAGGAGACCCATGTAACATTTCTTTATACAACAAGTGTACTCAGTTCTCAACTGCTATGTCTCTATCTTTAGAGGGGTGATATGAAATTTATCTTCACATTATTATTTACTTATCACTTTTGAACTCAGGTAACAAGGAGACAAGGGATTGATGGCTTGTCTTTTTGTAATCTACACTTTCCCAGTTTAACATATTTAAGCAGAGTGAAATATTTTCAGAACACTGTTTGAACAAGTTAATTTGGTTGTGCCAGGGGCTATGCCACTGGTGCCTGAAACACTAAGGGTCTGAGTTCTTCACAGTGACTCACTTTTGTGTCCTGAAGACCTGACTCTAGAAGGACTCTAGCTTATGTTTATTAGCTAAAGACCCATTCTATACTTCTGATGGGGTGGGAAACCAGGACATTCATATAACTAACATCACTAGGACAAAAAAAAAATAATATGTTCCCAGCATGAGACACCATACCCAGGGGCCCTCCATTCAAAGTTAAAAAACAGAGGGGGCTTTCCTGATGGTTTACCTGACACACTCCCTGTTGGTTGCCCTCCTGGTACTTCAGTGGTGCCTATCAAAGGAAAAACAAAACAAAATAGAATAATAGATAAATGTTCCAAGAAAAATACTGAATATCATTATTGCTCTTTTGAGTACAAAACCTTATTATAGGATAGGCCTCTTTAAGATGTCACATTGCTTTTCCTTCTTCCAAGATATGCAACACCTCCCCAGTTCCCCTCTCCCAGCCCCTGACTTCTCACTGTGGGATATGGCAGCCCAGGAGAAATCTCTCTACTGGTTTCAACACCAGCTTATTTAGAAAGTTACAATTATGAGGCTAAAGCCAACATTTAGAGTTTTTATTTATAAAATGTTAAATCTATACAAAGCTAGTAGCAAATGCAACCCCTCAGCAGGAAAGGACAAGTCCCAGTAGGTGCCCGTGTGGGGACAGACTTTATGAAAATACTTCAGTGACAGTACTCATTCTCACCAGGTCTGGATCCAGTCCCAGGAGTGCTGCCTCTTTCAGTTAGTGTTGTTGCTTCTGACACAGAAAATAGGAAATGGTGAGGACTGAGCTTCTCGGATACATGGGAGAATTATGTGGGTATTTCATCAGAGTGACCATGCTAACTTTGAGTTTAAATACACAGAGTTTGTCTTTTTTTCTTACCTGTGTAGGAACTCCCAGGTATAATGGTTGTTCTAAAGAATTCCCTAGTAACTCCTAAATGTGAGAAAGATGGGGACATTAACACAGCATTAGTCCCCCCCTTTAATCTCTGTGGTCTTGTAGACATTACCTGCCACCTTTATGTATGAAAATATGGGCCATCAATAACTTTCAAGGTTTCCATCCTGAACAACCTAATGCTCATTGCTGTTATTGGAGTTCCCTTGTCCACATATCTCAGCAAATTGAAAGCAGACCTATAACAACCTCACCTGCTTCACTTCCAGTCCCCGGACTCCCTGCTGAGACAGAAGTGCCTACAGGAGGAAAAAGGTAGATGATGGTTCAACTTTTTATTTTTATTTTATTTTTTTGTTTTTTGTATTTTTCTGAAGCTGGAAATGGGGAGAGACAGTCAGACAGACTCCCGCATGCGCCCGACCGGGATCCACCCGGCACGCCCACCAGGGGCGATGCTCTGCCCACCAGGGGGCGATGCTCTGCCCCTCTGGGGCGTCACTCTGCCGTGACCAGAGCCACTCTAGTGCTTGGGGCAGAGGCCAAGGAGCCATGCCCAGCGCCCGGGGCCATCTTTGCTCCAATGGAGCCTTGGCTGCGGGAGGGGAAGAGAGAGACAGAGAGGAAGGAGTGGGGGGTGGAGAAGCAAATGGGCGCTTCTCCTATGTGCCCTGGCCGGGAATTGAACCCGGGTCCCCCGCACGCCAGGCCGACGCTCTACCGCTGAGCCAACCGGCCAGGGCGATGGTTCAACTTTTTAAATGTCATTCTTCTAACTCTGGAGATGTTTGATGTTCTGAGGATTACAGTGGAGCATTATTCTTCTAATAGATTACTCTCCAATGGTCAATTTATACTGTTTTGTACATTGCTTGCCATTCTGGGAACTGCTGCAGCTCCAGGTGAATGTGTGGTGGAACCTATTAACGCAACTGTTGAGAAGCTTCATAATGAATATCTATGTAATCTTATCACTTATATTGATCATGTACATCTCCTATGCAATTTTGTTTTAGGACTTTGGTTATATCACTAAAAGACAGTATGCAAAGAATATTTTTTTAATTTGGCTTACTTTGCAACAATTGAAGACCAGCTGCAAACTGGATTTTTTGACAAATGAGTCAATTTTTTTGTATGTTATTAAGTGCTATGGGTAATTGGCAAACTCTATGAAAGATTTGAGCAGAATTGGCCAGGGTTTGGCCTATAAGCCTGGTCTGCCTTGCTATCTAACCAGGAGCTCTGATTAGATGTACAAATTCAGAGCAGGACATGTGATGACAGAAATTCCTTTTCAACCCAGGTCTGTGATCTGGCATGCTCTGCTCCCAGAGAAAGTGCATCCCATTTCATTAATTTACCTTTCCTCACATGGTCACAGCCACCATATAAAACATCGAGAAAGAACTCCAATTCCTTACACTAACAATGCTCACCTCCTGGAAGTCCTGCTTGAGTGGTCCCACTTCCTCCCACAGAAGTTGTGGCCTCTGATAGAGAAAGGAAAAAAGGAATAAGACAGGGTTGAGAAAAGTACACAATGAGTTATTGTCATAATATATCACGGAAGCTGCCTATGTGCCATTTTACATATATTTCCAGGCTAACCTGTTGTGTATCTTCCTGGTTCCATGGTTCCTCCAGAGACTATACGAGTGGTACCTAAAGCAAGAACAGGTCAAGGTCCTTAGTTCCATTGCCTGTTCATCACGTGATTTAAAAAGAATCTAAATTTTCCTTGAAGCAACAAAGTACAACCCTCTTACTTTTAGTACCAAGAGGTTACCCATATGAGACCCATGTAACATTTCTTTGTATAACAACCTGACTCAGTTCTCAACTTCTCAGCTGCCATGTCTTTATTCAGAGGGGAGATATGAAATTTCTGTTCCTATTACTATATACTTATCACTTTTAATTTTACAATGGTCTAGTGAAGGGACATATAAACTTGGCAATAAGGAGACAAGGGGATAATGGCTTGTCCTTTTTAATCTAAACTTTCCCAGTTTACATGTAAAGACAGTAGGGTCTTTTCAGAACACTGTTAGAATAACTCAGAAGTTATTCTGAGGTGGAGGTATTAGCTTAGCAATACTGCCCTGTGTCTTTTTCAACTCCAGTTATTCTACTTTCTCCCAAGAATGTAGTGGACTCTAAGAGAAAGAAGGAGAAGAAAGGTAATAATAAAATAAATGTTAGAGAGAATGTATGCTGATATCTCTGCAATGTATAAGACCAGAAGTCTGGAAGAGATACAAAAGATCTGACAACCTCCTGACTCACCTGGGTTTGAACTGCCAGGAGCACCTGTTGTCCCAGGGGCCACCCCAGTGGTGCCTGAAACACAAAGGGTTGGAAGCTGCAGGGTTTTGTCTGCTGACCTGCTTCTAGAAATGCCTTGTTGTGTTTTTGCTAAATGAAAGGACCGTTTTCAATAATTCAAGATGAAGAGACAGTCTAGGCCTTTGCTGTGGCCCACACCATTGAGAACGCAATAAAATAGTGATGTTCCCAGCATGAGACACCCTTCCCTTCCAAGTCAATCCACGGCATCTGTTACATGAGATGGAGAAAGAACACGGCTGGAAGAATCACCTGTCACAGTCTCGGTTGCTTGTTGTCCTGGTTTTGCAGTTGTGCCTGTCATGGAAGAAAATCAGAGAAATATTTGTATGTATCAGGAAAATATTAAATAGGATCATTATTCCTCTTTACAAGAAATATGTTTTCTTAGGGTATGCCTGTTTAGTTATTCACATTGCTTTCACCCTTTCCAAGACATGCGATATTTCTGAGCTCTCCCTGACTTAATAATCTGCAGACCTTCTCAGAGTAACTTCCCCAACTGCCTTTACTTATAAAGTTTAACAATTATGAGGCAACAGTCAGTAGTGAGAGTATCTTTAAACTATGTTAAATATGAGGAACACTAGATGCAAATGGAAGCCACTGTACTGAAGCACACCTCCCCACATGCGAGGCTAAGAAGATCCAATTCAGGGAAAACCCAAACTGCAGGAATGTTTTCTCACCAGTTTTCAATCCAGTTCCCGTAGTGCCGCTGTCTTCTCTTAAAGTCGTGGCCTCTGAAGGAAGAAAATGATGAATGTTGAGGTCAGATTTGCAATATTTGGAAAAGAATTTCATTGCTATTGTATCAGAGTAGTTCCACTAACTCTATTGACTTTAAATATGGAAACATTGTCTTATTAACCTACCCGTCTGGGAACTCCCAGATACACTGGTTGTCCTAAAGAACTCCCCGGTAGCTCCTAGATGTGAGAAGATGAAGATGTCAATCCAGGGCTAGCTCACCCTCACCTGAAGCACCTGTGTGGCCCTGAATTCCTAGAACACATTACCTGAGACCTCGATTTCTGAAAGAATGAGTCATCAATAACTTTTCATAATTCTATTTTGACCAATTAACATTTTAATCATTGCTTTTACCAGAGTACCCTGTTGCATAGATCCCTCTGAATAAAAGTTGATCTTGTCACCCTCACCTGTTCCACTCCCAGTCCCTGGACTCCCTGGTGGGACAGAAGTACCTGAAAAAGAAAAATGCAAATACTGGATTCATGTATTTAAATGTTGTTCATTTATTACTTGAGGTATTTAGATATTCCAACATTTTATACTAGTCTGTGACTCTAATAGTCTCCTATGGTGAATTTATTTAGTGTATCTCACAGGCTTATAAATGTGTGAACTGCTTGCTGCTGTCTCCAGGGGAATCCTGGTGCTCCCTATTAACAAAAGTAGAGTGACGCCCCAACATAAGGATGTCTTTCATCGTTTCCTGGAAATTTATTAAATGAGTGTTTTGTGCAATATTGTTTTTGGCCTGTATATGTATCAGTAACCAACATTCCAAGATCCTTTCTATGATGTGCCACATTCTAGCTGCTGCAGACCAGCACTGAACAGTAAACATGATAAATAAGTCAACGTGCTATGAGAAAATGTCAAACCCATAGCACTCGGTCTGAGCAGCAAAGGCTATAAAACGTTGGCCTTATCCCTGCCACCCACCGATTAGCTCTACAAATTTGGCTTCTAGAAATCCAGATATTGATATGTGAGTCCAAGGAGTCCCAAGGCCAATACCAGGCTAGGACTCTAACTCCGTATTCCCAGAGGAAGGTACCATAATTACTTCAGCTCACCTTCCCAGGCATGTATTCCCTGCGGCCACTCAAAACTTAGAACAATAACCGAAGTGCCTCACACTAAAAGAGCTCACCTCCTGGAAATCTGGCTTGTGTGGTCCCACTTCCTACCATGGAAGTTGTGGCCTCTGATGGATATAAGAAGAAAAGTAGTAAGAATAAGTTGGCAGAAAGTGCATCCTGTGCTTTTGTCAGAATATATCGCTCAAGCTGCCAATTGTCCAGGTTTCACATGTACTTTCAGACTTACCTGTGTTGTAACTTCCAGGTCTCAAGGTTTCACCAGAGGCCGTGCCAGTGGTACCTAAAGCCAGAAAGAGACAGTGGTCACTAGTTCAATTAGTTGTCCACAATAGACTTAAATAGGAATCAGTGTCTCACGTCGCAGCTCTGATAAGTTAAGGCCATATGGTATTCATCTAAGAAATGGCTTGACATTTTTAAAAAATAAATAGCTTCCTATAACATATGAACAGAGCAGACATATTATCAGAATACTCTTAGTATGAAGTGCAGGTATTGGCTTAGCAGTGCTCACCTGTGTTTATTCCAACTCTGGTTGTTGCTCTTTGTCCTGAGATAGTTGTAGTCTCTGAGAAAGTGAAGGAGAAAAGAGTGAATTGGAGACTACTTAAGGGACCTGGGAAAAATATGTTGGTTTTTCTGCACAGTACACTATCAGAGATGACATCTAATATGTGGGTGATTATGCAGAAGATATTAGGTCAACATGCTGGCTCACCTGTGTTGGAACTTCCTGGGGCAATGGTTGTGCCAGGGGCTATGCCAGTGGTGCCTGAAACACAAAGGGTCTGAGATCTCCACTGTGACTCAGGATTGTGTCCTGAAGACCTGACTCTACAAGGATTCTACCTTAACTTTTTTTTTTTTCCAGTGGGCCATTCTGTTTATTGGCGTCTCACCAAGACAGGCAAGCCAGAAGAGAAGCCAAGGGAAAAGCAGAAAACCTGTTTTTTCCATGGAGGGCAAGAGATCAGGGAGGCCCCTGCAGTGGTGATAGCAGGAACCGAGAGCTCTACCTTATCTTTAATAGCTAAAGTCCCATTCATTGCTTCCTCGCTAGGTGAGAAGCTGTCACTTTCTTATAACTCAAGTCATTCAGATGGCAATGGAAATTTTATGTTCCCTGCATGAGGCACCATTCCCAGGCACTCTGTTCATTCAAAGTGAAAAATAAGAGAAGGCCACCACCAGGTTCACCTGTTTCACTCCCTGTTTCCTGGCGTCCTGGTACTGTAGTGGTGCCTATCATGAGAGGAAGAAAAACAGAAATATACTTGAATGTATCAAGAAAAATCCTGAATAACATTATTGCTCATTTGAGCAGAATTCTTTTTATCAGGATAGGCTTCTGTAAGATGTCACATTGCTTTCCCTTCTTCAAATGTGTAATACTCCTCAGACCCCCACCCCAACCCCACAATTTCTCAGTACGGTATGTGGCATAGAGGAGTAACCTATCTAATGGGTTTCAACAGAAAGGAGTAACCTATCTAACAGGTTTTTTAGAAAGTTAGAACTATGAGACTAAAAGCCAGTATTGAGAGCTTTTTTAATAATGCTAAATCTAAACAAAACTAGTAGTAAATGCAAACCTCTCAATCAAAAAGCACACTTCCATGCAGGTATCCATACGTAGGGTCGTAATTTACAGTAAACCCAATATGGTGGCACTCATTCTTACCGGGTCTGGGTCCAGGAGTGTCGCCGCCTTCTGTCAGTGTCGTGGCCTCTGAAGTGAGGAAATGGGGAATGGTGAGGACTGAGGATTTGGGGTATTAAGGCAAGGATTATGTGAATATTTCTCAATGAAAGCAAACATACTAACTCTACTGAGTTTAAATATGAATATTTCTTATTGTTCTCCTACCTGTGTGGGAACTTCCAGGTATAATGGTTGTCCTAGAGAATTCTCCTGTGGCATCAGAAAGGGAGAAAGATAAACATGTCAAAACAGCACTAGCTCCCTCCTTCAATTTCTGTGTCCTTGAACCCTTGGAAGAATGTACCTGAGACCTCTATTTCTGAAAATCTGAGCCATCCTAGGCTTTCCACAATTTCCTACTTTAAATGACTTGAAGCTCATTGTTGCTACTGGAGTTCCCTTGTCCACAGATCCCAATGAAATTGCAAGGAACCTGTGTCAGTCTCACCTGTTTCTCTTCCAGTCCCTGGGCTCCCTGATGTGATAGAGGTGCCTAAAGAAGGAAAAAGGCCAGAGGATGGATACTACTTTCTAAATGGTATGCATGCATTACTTGAGATATTTTGATACTTTCAGATGTAAAGTAGAACTCTGTGCCTCTAATATTCTCATGGGTGAATTTGTTGAGTGTTCCCCACCCGGCTTGCCTTTCTGTGAACTGCTGCTGGCTCCAGGTGAAACCATGCTGCTTCTGATAAACACAACTCTTAAGAAGCTTCAAAATAACCACCTGTTTGATCCTTTCACTGATATGTATTAAGCAAATCTTCTGTGAAATTTTGATTTAGGACTTTGGATGTGTTACTGAGCACAAAATTCAAAGATTATTCCCTAAAGTGTCTAAATCTAGCAGTGGAGATTGGACATGAACAGCAACTATGTTAAATAAGTTAAGTTGATGTATATTACTAAATGGCATGGTAAAGGGCAAGCCATATTTTGGACTTGGGTCAATGTGGGCAGTTACTGGCCCATAGGTAAATCATTCCTGCCATCCCACCAGGAGCTCTGTTTGAATGCACAAAAACAGAAAAATCCTAAATAGACTAGGTTTGTGACCCTGGCACACTCTGTTTCCAAAGAGAATACAGATCTATTTCTTTAGCCCACCTTCCCACTCACATCTTCACTATAGTCAAATATACAGAAATTTAATTAAAAAAATAAAAATCCGCCAGACCAGGCTGTGGCGCAGTGGATAGAGAATCGGATTGTGATACGGAGGACCCAGGTTCGAGACACTGAGGTCGCCAGCATGGGTGCAGGCTCATCTGGTTTGAGCAAAGCTCACCAGCTTGAACCCAAGGTTGCTGGCTCGAGCAAGGGGTTACTCAGTCTGCTGAAGGCCCACAGTCAAGGCACATATGAGAAAGCAATCAATGAACAAATAAGGTGTCTCATCATGCAACAAAAAACTAATGATTGATGCTTCTCATCTCTCCGTTCCTGTCTATCTGTCCCTGTCTATCCCTCTCTCTGTCTCTCTCTCTGTCTCTGAAAAAAAAAATCCTCAGAATAAAAAATTTACCACCTGAAAATCCAGCTGGGGTGGACTCATGTCCTACCTTGGAAATTGGAGCTTCTGATAGAAGGAGTAAGAATAGGTTGGAAGAAAGCACATACTGTGATTTTGTCAGATTGTATCATCCAAGGGGCCAAAATTCAGTTTTCATATGTATTTCCAGACTTACCTGTGCTGTAACTTCCTGGTTCCAGAGTTTCTCCAGAGGCTTTGTGTACCAGTAGTACACAAAGCCGGAAAGACACAGTGGTCACTAGTTCAATTAATTGTACTTAATGTGTTTTAAAGAGGAATCAATTTCTCACTTAGCACCTCTTACAAGCTAAGGCAATAAAGCTATTTATCTAAGAACTGGCTTGCCTTTATCTTTTTAAATATAAATAGGCCTCATGTAACATACATGAGCAGAGTACATATATTTTCAGTAGACTTTAAAAAGTTACTCTGAAGTGCAGGTATTAGATTAGCAGCGCTCACCTGTGTTTATTCCAAGTCTGGTTGTTCCTCTCTGTCCCAGGATAGTTGTGGCCTCTGAGAAAGTGAAGGAGAAAGAGAAAATGGGAGATGACTTAAGGATCCTGGAAGAGACATGGTGGTTTCCCTGCACAGTATAATATTAGAAAAGACATAATTTGTGGGAGAACATACTGAAAATACCAGGTCACCATGTTGGCTCACCTGTGTTGGAACTTCCTGGAGCAACAGTTGTGCCAGGGGCTATGCCAGTGGTGCCTGAAACACAAAGGGTCTGAGTTCTTCACAGTGACTCACTTTTGTGTCCTGAAGACCTGACTCTAGAGGGACTCTTAGCTGATGTTTATTAGCTAAAGACCCATTCTATACTTCCTGATGAGGTAGGAATCCAGGACATTCATATAACTAACATCACTAAGACAAGAAAAAAAATAGTATGTTTCCAGCATGAGGCACCACACCCAGGCACTCCATTCAAGGTGAACAAACAGGTGGCTTTCAGGATGGTTTACCTGTCACACTCCCTGTTGGTTGCCCTCCTGGTACTTCAGTGGTGCCTATCAAGGGAAATAAAAACAAATATATTTGAATGTTTCAGGAGAAATACTGGATATCAGTATTGCTTTTTGAGCATAAAACCTTTATATAGGATAGGCTTCTTTAAGAAGAGCCTGCTTTTTCCTTCTTCCAAGCTATGCATACATCTCCAGTTCACCTCTCTACAGCCCCATGACCTCTCACTGTTGGATATGGCAGCCCAGGAGGAATCTCTCTACTGGTTTCACCACCAGTTTATTTAGAAAGTTAGAATTATGAGGCTAAAAGCCAGTATTGAAAGCTTTTTTAATAATATTAAATCTAAACAAAGCTAGTAGAAAATGCAAACTTCTCAGTGGGAAAGTACACTTCCATGCATAGGATCATAATTTACAGCAAATGTCAATAATGGTACTTGTTCTCACCAGGTCTGGATCCTGTCCCAGGAGTGCCATTGCCTTCTGTCAGTGTTGTGGCCTCTGATGGAAACAAATGGGGAATGGTGAGGACTGAGGATTTGGAATAAATGGAAAAATTATGTAAATATTTTATCAGAGTGGCCATACTAACTTTGAGTTTAAATACACAGATTTTGCCTTGTTCACCTACCTATGTGAGAACTCTCAGGTGTAATGGTTGTTCTAAAGAATTTTCCTGTAGTTCCTAAATGTGAGAAAGATGGAGACATTACACAGCATTAGTCCCTTCCTTTAAACTCTGTGGCCTTGAAGACATTACCTGCCACCTTTATTTCTGAAAATATGGGCTATCAATGACTTTCCAGGTTTCCATCCTGAGCAACCTAATGCTCATTGCTGTTACAGGAGTTCCCTTGTCCACATATCCCAGCAAATTGAAAGCAGACCTTTAACAACCTCACCTGCTTCACTTCCAGTTCCCGGACTCCCTGCTGAGACAGAAGTGCCTAAGGAGGAAAAAGGTAGATAATGGTTCAAGTTTCTAAACGTTATTCTTCTAACTCTTGAGGTGTTTGATGTTCTGAGGATTACAAGGGAACGTTATTCTCCTAATACCATCCTATGGCGAAACTATTTAGTGTCTTCTACATTGCTTGCTATTCTGGAACTGCTGCAGCTACAGATGAATGTGTTGTGGAACCTATTAACGCAATTGCTGGGAAGCTTCAAAATTAATATCTGCTTAATCCTGTCACTGATATTTACCCACAAGTCTTATGTGAAATTTTGTTTTAGGACTTTGGATATATCACTGAACCCAATATTCAAAGGTTTTCCTTAACATGGCTTACATTTCAGTAACCAAAAATGAGCCATGAACAGTATACATAAAAAGTAAGTCAATTTGTTGTATGTTAATAAGTGTTATGAGAAAATGACAAACCATATATAAGAATTTGGTCAGTGTGGGCATAGTCTCGCTCATAGGGAGGTCTTCTTGTCATTCGATTAGGAGCTCTGATTAGATGTACAAATTCAGAGCAAGACATGTGATGACAGAAATTCCTTTGGAACCCCAGGTTTGTGACTCTGGCATGCTCTGCTCCCAGAGAAAGTGCATCCCATTTCCTCAATTCACCTGCCCTCGCATGCTCACTGCCACCATATAAAACATTGATAAATAATTCCAAAGCCTCATACTAAAAATGCTCACCTCCTGGAAGTCCTGCTTGGGTGGTCCCACTTCCTCCCATGGAAGTTGTGGCCTCTGATAGAGAAAGGAAAAAAGGAATAAGACAGGGTTGAGAGAAGTACACATTGTGTTATTGTCATAATATATCACCCAAGGTGCCAATGTGCGTTTTTTACATATATTTTGAGGCTAACCTGTTGTGTATCTTCCCGGTTCCATTGTTTCTCCAGAGACTACACCAGTGGTACCTAAAGCAAGAACATGTAAAGTCCTTAGTTCCATTGCTTGTTTATCAAGTGATTTTTTAAAAAAAAAATCTACTCTTTTTGAAGCAACAAAGTATAGTCCTGTTACTTTTAGTACCAAGAAGTCACCCATATGAGCCCCATGTAACATTTCTTTGTACAATAAGTTTACTCAGTTCTCAACTGCCATGTCGTCTATTTAGAGGGGAGATATGAAATTAATCACCATATTACTATTTACTTATCTTTTTGACTTCATGGTGGTCTATGAATGTCTTATAAACTCAGGTAACAAGGATGCAAGATAGTGAGTGGCTTGTCCTATTGTAATATAAACTTTCCCAATATAATATATTTGAATAGAGTAGGATATTTTCAGAACACTGAAGAAATTATTCTGAGAAGCAGGTATTAGCTTAGCAATGCTCACCTGTGACTGTTCCACCTCTGGTTATTCCAGTTTCTCCAGAGAATGTAGAGGCCTCTGGGGTGAGGAAGGTAAAATAGTGTAACTAGGGGATTCCTGGCTGGTTGGCTCAGCAGAGGAGCTTGACCCAGTGTCTGGAAGTTCTGGATTGGATTCCCAGCCAGGGCACACAGGAGAAGCACCCATCTGCTTCTCCACCCTTCTCCGTCTCCTTCCTCTCTATCTTTCTCTTCCCATCTTGCAGCGAAGGCTCCATTAGAGCAAAGTTGGCCCGGGCGCTGAGGATGGCTCCATGGCCTCTGCCTCAGGCACCAGAATGTCTCTGGCTACAACTGAACAGTGACCCAGGTGGGCAGAGCATCACCCTATCAACCTCTGGTGGGTATGCCAGGTGATCCCAGTCCAGTACATGCAGGTGTCACTCTGACTGCCTCCCCACTTCTAACTTTGGAAAAAAAATAAAGTAAAATTATTTATATATATATATATATATATATATATATATATATATATATATATAGAGAGAGAGAGAGAGAGAGAGAGAGAGAGAGAAATAAAGAGAGAGAAGAAAAGGGGTAATTAGAGAATAAATGTTATAAATAAGATATACTGATACTCCTGCAATGAATAACACCAGTAGTGACATCTAATTTGCTGGAAGAGATATAAAAGACTCCAACAAATTCTTGACTCACCAGGGTTGGAACTACCAGGAGCACCAGTTGTCCCAGAGGTCACTCCAGTGGTGCCTGAAACACAAAGGGTCAGAAGCTGCAGGGATTTGTTAGCTGACCTGCTTCTAGAAGGGCCCCTGTGTGTCCTTGCTAAGTGAAAGGACCCTTTTTGCTAATTCAAGATGAAGTGAAAGTCTAGGCCTTTGCTTTGGCCCATATCATTAAAGAAGCAATAAAATATTAATGTTCCCAGCATGAGGCACCCATCAAAGTCATTCCATTGACAAGGGATTCAGAGGAAAAGGTAGCTGTCAGCATTACCTGTCACACTACCGGCTGCTTGCTGTCCTGGTTCTGTAGCTGTGCCTACTGTGGGAGGACAACCAGAATAAGTGTTTTAATATGGCAGATAAATATTAAATATCATTATTGGTCTTCTGAGCAAGAAGAACATTTCTAAAGGAGATGCCTGTTTAAGACTTCACATTGTTTTATTACCTCCCTGATATGCAATATTACTCAGCTCCCTCTGACTTAGTGATCTGAGTATCTGCACAGGGTAAAACTCTCACACTGAGTTCACCAACAGCCTTTCTTTACAAAGCTGACATCAGTGAGGCTAGAGAGCAGCACAAGGTAAATCTAAGAAAAATGGAAAGAAGTGGAAACCACTGCAGGAAGCACACCTCCCCACAGGCGAGGCTGAGAACAGCCTCCACTCATGGGAAACCCCAAACTGCAGGAGCGTTTTCTCACCAGCTCTCATTCCAGTCCCTGTAGTGCCACTGCCTTCTCTTAAAGTCGTGGCCTCTGACAGAAGAAAATGATGAATATTGAGGTCAGATTTGGAATATCAGGAAAAGAATCCTGTTGCTATGATATCAGAGTAGGTCTACTAACTCTATTGACTTTAACTATGGAAACGTCCTCTTGTTCACCTACCTGTCTGGGAACTCCCAGGTGTAATGGTCGTCCTGGAGAACTCCCCGGTAGCTCCTAAATGTGAGAAGATGAAGATGTCAATCCAGACCTAGCTCAGCCTCACCTGAAGCACCTGTGTGGCCCTGAATTCCTAGAAGACATTACCTGAGACCTCAATTTCTAAAAGAATGAGTCATCAATAACTTTCCATACTTTCCTATTTTGACCAACACTGTAATCACTGATGCTACAGGAGTACCCTTTTGCACAGATCCCACTGAACACAAAGTCAATCTTGTCACCCTCACCTCTTCCACTCCCAGTCCCTGGACTCCCTGGTGGGACATAAGTGCCTATGGAGGAAGATCACTGTGAATGGGTTTATGTTTTTAAATGTTGTTCATTAATTACTTGAGGTGTGTGTGTGTGTGTGTGTGTGTGTATTTTTTTTTTTTTTTTTGGTGTTTTTCTGAAGCTGGAAACGGGGAGAGACAGTCAGACAGACTCCCGCATGCGCCCGACAAGGATCCATCCACCCGGCACGCCCACCAGGGGTGACGCTCTGCCCACCAGGGGGCGATGCTCTGCCCCTCCAGGGCATCGCTCTGCAGCGACCAGAGCCACTCTAGCACCTGGGGCAAAGGCCAAGGAGCCATCCCCAGCGCCCGCGCCATCTTTGTTCCAATGGAGCCTTGGCTGCGGGAGGGGAAGAGAGAGACAGAGAGGAAGGAGGGGGGGTGGAGAAGTAAATGGGCGCTTCTCCTATGTGCCCTGGCCGGGAATCGAACCCGGGTGCCCCGCACGCCAGGCCGACGCTCTACTGCTGAGCCAACCGGCCAGGGCGAGGTATATTGATAAAACAAATTTTAATAGAACACGATGACTCTAATATTCTTGTATGGTGAATTTATTTAGTGTATATCTCAATATTTGTAAATGTGTGAACTGCTGCTGCCTCCAGCGGAAAGAATGGGGCTACTTATTAACACAAGTAGAGTGATGTCCAACATAAGGATGTCTTTCATCCCTATTCTAAAATTCCCTAGAATTTTATTAAATGATTTTTGGGGCAATATTGCTTTTGGCCTTTAGCTATATCAGTAACCAATACTCAATGATCCCTTCCCTGATGTGCCCACAGTCTAGCTGCTGGAGACCAGCAGTGAACTGTAAACATGGTAAATCAGTCAGTGCGCTATGAAAAAATGCCAAACAGATAGCACTGGCGTCTTGGCAGCGGAGGCTGTAGGCTTGTTGGTCTCACCCCTACCACCCAACAGCTAGCTCTGCGAGTCTGGGCCCTGGGAATCCAGACAGGGATATGGAAGTTCTAGGAATCCTGAGGCCAACCCAGTGTTGAGATTCTGGCTAAACTATTTCCAGCGAAGGCAGACTTATTTATCAGCTCCCCTGGCCATGTGTGCTCACTGCCACCATACAAAACATGGATAAATAACCCTAAAGCCTCAGACCAAAAGAGCTCACCTGCTGGAAATCTGGCCTGGGTGGTCCCACTTTCTCCCATGGAAGTTGTGGCCTCTGATTGATAGAAGAAGAAAAAGTGTAAGAATAGGTTGGGATAAAGTACACAGTGTTTTGTGTTTTTTTTTTTCAGAATATATCATCCACAGTGTCAATGCCTGATTTGCAATGTACTTTCAGACTTACCTGTGTTGTATCTTCCAGGTTCCAGGGCTTCTCCAGAGGCCGTGCCAGTGGTACCTAAAGCCAGAAAGAGACAGTGGTCACCAGTTCAAAAGCTTGTCCACAATGTGTCTTAAATAGGAATCGGCATCTCCACGTAACAATTCTTATAAGCCAGGGCAATAAAGGTATTCGTTTAAGAACTGGCTTGTCTGTTTCCTTTTTTAATATAAACTGGCCTCATGTAACATACACGAGCAGAGTAGTTCTATTTGCAAAAGACTTAAAAATTTAGTATAAAGTGCAGGTATTAGCTTAGCAGCGCTCACCTGTGTTTATTCCAAGTCTGGTTGTTGCTCTTTGTCCCGGGATAGTCATGGCCTCTGAGAAAGTGAAGGAGAAAAGAGGCAATGAGAGACTATCTAAGGATTCTGGAAGAGACATGGTGGTTTCCCTGCACTGTGTAGTATCAGGGAAGACATCTAGTTGTGGGTGGACATGCTGAAGATACTATGTCAACATGTTGGCTCACCTGTGTTGGAACTTCTTGTGGCAATGGTTGTGCCAGGAGCTATGCCAGTGGTGCCTGAAACACAAAGGGTCTGAGTTCTTCACTGTGACTCACTGTTGTGTCCTGAAGACCTGACTCTAGAAGGAATCTAGCTTATCTTCGTTATAGCTGAGGACCAATCGCTGCTTCCTGATGAGGTAGGAAGCTCTGACTTTCTTATAACCCAGATCATTAAGATGGCGATGAAGATAGTATGTTCCCAGCATGAGGCACTATTTTCAGGCACTTCATACAACAAATTGAGAGGGAAAAAAAGACCTAGGTTTACCTGTCACACTCACAGTTGCTTCTCCTCCTGGTACGTTAGTGGTGACTGTCATGGAGGAATACCAGAAAAATATTTTAAGGTATCAAGAAAAATCCAGAATATCATTATTGCACTTTTGAGCAGAAAACCTGTGCTAGGATAAACTTCTTTAAAAGGTCACATCATTTTCCCTTCCTCCAAGATATGAAATATGCTCAAGTCCCCAGACATCCCACTGTGAGTTTATGGCATCACAGGAAAACCTGTTTTACTGGATTCACCAGCAGCCTATTTAGAAAGTTAGAACTATGAGGCTAAAAGCCAGCATTTAGAGCTTTCTTTAGAATATGTTAAATCTATTCAATACATAAAACTAGTAGCAAATGCAAAACACACAGTGGGAGATCACACATCAGAGCAGGTGCTCCATGTGAGGTCATAATATACAGTAAGCCCCCAGAATGATGGTACTCGTTCTTTACCCGGTCTGGATCCAGGAGTGCTGTTGCGTTCTGTCAGTGCTGTGGCCTCTGACGGAAGGAAACGGGGAATGGTGAGGACTAAGGATTTGGGATATATGGGAGAATTATGTGGATATTCTATGAAAGCAGGCAGACTAACTCTCTTGAGTTTAAATATATACATTTCTTCTTGTTATTACTACCTGTGTGGGAACTCCCAGGTGTAATAGTTATTCTAAACAATTTCCCTGCAGCTTCTAAATGTGAGAAAGGAGACATTAACACCGCAATGTCCGCCTCCTTAAAACTCTGTGGCCTTGAAGACCTTATCTGCCACCTGCATATCTGAAAATATGGGCCATCAACGACTTTCCAGGTTTCTATCCTGAACAACCTAATGCTCGTTGTTGTTACTGGGTTCACTTGTCCACATATCCCAGCAAATTGAAAAGAAACTTATGCTACCCTCACCTGCTTCACTTCCAGTTCCCGGACTCCCTGCTGAGACAGAAGTGCCTACAGGTGGAAAAACTTAGATGGCAGGTCTAAATGTTATTCATTTAGATATTTTGATGAGATATTTGGATGCTCTGAGGTTTACAGTAGAATGCGACTCTTTAATACCCTCTTATGGTGATTTTAGTTATTGTATCATACATGGCTTGCTTGCCATTCTGGGAAGTGCTACAGCTCCAGGTGAATGTGTGGTGGAACCTATTAACACAACTGTTGAGAAGCTTCAAAATAGCTATCTGCTTAATCCTGTCACTGATATTGATTAAGTAAATCTGTGCAATTTTGTTTTAGGACTGTAGTTATATCACTAAACATAATATTCAAATAATTTCTTTAACATGGCTTGCATTCCAACACCAGTCAACCAGTTGTGAACAGTAAACATGAAAAATAAGTTATTTTGATATATGTTAACAAGTGCTGTGGAAAATGGCAAACAATCTATAAGAATTGGGTGTAATTAGGAGGGGGCTGGCCCATAGGTTAGGCCATTCTTGCCATCCAATCAAGAGCTCTGATAAGATATACAAATTCAGAGGCAAACAGGTGACACCAGAAATCTCTAGGCAAACTCAGGTTTGTGACTCTGGCATGCTCTGCTCCCAGAGAGAGTGTGTCCCATTTCCTCAGCTCACCTTTCAACACACGCTCACTGCCACCATATAAAACATTAATGAATAAACCCCAAAGCCTCAGACTATAAGAGCTCACCTCCTGGAAGTCCTGTTTGGGTGGTCCCACTTCCTCCAGTAGAAGTTGTGGCCTCTGAAAGAGAAAGGAAGAAAAGAAGTGAGACTCGGTTGAGAGAAGTACACATTGTGTTTTTGTCAGCAGATATCATCCAAGCTGCCAATGTGTGGTTTTTACATATATTTTGAGGCTAACCTGTTGTGTATCTTCCCTGTTCCATGGTTCTTCCAGAGACTACACCAGTGGTGGTACCTAAAACAAGAACACCTCAAGGTCCTTATATCCATTGCTTGTTCACCACATGATTTAAAAAGAATCTAAAGTCCTTTTGAAGCAACAAAGTATAGTCCTGTTATTTTTAGTACCAAGATGTCATCCATATGAGCACCATGTCACGTTTCTTTGTACGACAAATTTACAAATTTTTAAACTGCCACGTCTCTTTAGTTAGAGGGGAGATATAAAATTTCTCTCTACATTACTATTTATTTATCTTTTTTTATTTCATGATGGTCTAATGCAGAGTGTTATAAAGTCAGGAAACAGGGATGCAAGATAATGACCGGCTTGTCCTTTTGTAATCTAAACGTTCCCAGCATAACATGTGTAATGAGAATAGGATATTTTCAGAACACGGTTTGAATTAGTTGTTCTGAGGTGCAGGTATTAGCTTAGCAATGCTCACCTGTGTCTGTTCCACCTCTGGTTATTCCACTTTCCCCAGACAATGTAGTGGCCTCTGAGGGAAGGAAGGTAAGAAAGGATAATTAGGGATTAGTTTAAATAGGAATACAATATGGCGGTACTCCTGAAATGAATAATACCAAAAGTGACATCTAATTTGCTGGAAGAGATACAAAAGACTCCAACAATCCCTTGACTCACCTGGGTTGGAACTGCCAGGAGCACCAGTTGTCCCAGGGGCCACCCCAGTGGTGCCTGAAACACAAAAGGTCAGAGAGCTTTTGGATTTTGTCAGCTGACCTGCTTCTAGAAGGGTTTCAGTGTGTCTTTGTTTAATGAAAGGGCACTTTTGCTAAATCAAGATGAAGAGAAAATCTAGGTCCACATCATTGAGAAAGCAATAAAATACTTATGTTCCCAGCATGAGGCACCCTTCCGAGTCATTGGACCACATCTATTACAGGAGATGGAGAAAGAGAACGGCTCTCAGCATCACCTGTCACACTCCCGGTTGCTTGTTGTCCTGGTTGTACAGTTGTGCCTATCATGGAAGAAAAATCAGAGAAATATTTGAATGTGAATTTTTTTGTGTGTGTGTGACATAGACAGCACCTTAGTTGTTCATTGATTGCTTTCTCACATATGCCTTGACCTGGGGCTACAGCAGAGTTAGTGATCCCTTGCTCAAGCCAGCAACCTTGGGTCCAAGCTGGTGAGCTTTGCTCAAACCAGATGAGCCCGCGCTCAAGCTGGCGACCTCAGGGTCTTGAATCTGGGTCCTCTGGGTCCCATTCCAACGTTCTATCCACTGCACCACCGCCTGGTCAGGCTGTTCTTTCCTTTTTTTTTTTTTTTTTTTTTTACAAGAAATAGATTTTCCCTAGGATGTGCCTGTTTTGGTATTCACATGTTTTACACTTTCCCAGACATGCAATATTTCTGAGGTCTCCCTGACTTAATAATTTGCAGGTCCTCACAGGGTAACTTCACCTGTAACAGCCTTTCATTACAAAGTTAATAATTGTAAGACTAGAGTCGATAATAAGAGGTTCTGTAAAGTATGTTAAATATAAGAAACACTAGATGCAAATGGAAACCACTGCATAAAAGCCATTTCCCCACAGGCAAGGCGAAAAAGAATCACCACTCATGGGAAACCCCAAACTGCAGGAACATTTTCTCACCAGCTCTCAATCCAGTTCCAGTAGTGCCACTGCCTTCTCTTAAAGTCGTGGCCTCTGATAGAACATAATGATGAATATTAAGGTCAGATTGGGAATATTAGCAGAAGAATTCTGTTGCTATGGTATCAGAGCAGGTCTACTAATTCTATTAACTTTAAATATGGAAATGTCATCTTGTTCACCTACCTGTCTGGGAACTCCCAGATGTAGTGGTCGTCCTGGAGAACTCTCCGGTAGCTCCTAAATGTGAGAAGATGAAGATGTCAATCCAGGGCTAGCTCACCCTCACCTGAAGCACCTGTGTGGCCCTGAATTCCTAGAACACATTACGTGAGACATCTATTTCTGAAAGAATAAGCTATTAATAACTTTCCATAATTTTTATTTTCTCCAATGTTCTAATTACTGCTGCTAACAGAGTACCCTCTTGAATAGATCCCACTGAATAACAGTCAATTTTGTCATCTTCACCTGTTCCACTCACAGTCCCCCTCCCTAGTAGGACAGAAGTGCCTGGAAAAGAACAATGCGGATAATGGATTCATGTTTTTAAATGTTGTTCATTAATTTCTTGAGATATTTTGATATTCCAAAATTTTATATAACTCTAATAGTCTTGTATGGTGAATTTATTTAGTGTATCTCACAGGCTTGTAAATGTGTGAACTGCTGCTGGCTCCAGGGGAAAGCATGATGCTACCTATTGACACAAATAGAGTGACATCCCAACATAAGGATGTCTTTTATCGTTCCTCTGAAATTTACTAAGAGAATACTCGTGTAAAATTTTTTGGCTTTTAGATGTCTCAGTAACCAGATGTTCAAAGATCCCAATCCTAATGTGATTTACACTCTAGCAACTTGAGAGAAACAGTGAGCTGTAAACATGGTAAATCAGTCAGTGTGCTGTGAAAAATTCCCATACTCATAGCACTGGGGCCCTGGCGTGGAGGCTGTGAGCAGGTCAGCCTCACCCCTGCCACCCAACAACTAGCTCTGCAAATTGGGCTTCTAGATATCCAGACGGGGATATGTGAGGCCAAGGAGTCCCGAGGCCAACCCAATATTGGGACTCTGACCTCCGTGTTACAATAGGAAAGGCCAATGCATTTCTTCAACTCACCTTCTCACGCTTGTGTTCACTACTGTCACGCAAAACTTTGAAAAATAACCCCAAAGCCTCAGCCTAAAAGAGCTCACCTTCTGGAAATCTGGCCTGGGTGGTCCCACTTTCTCCCATGGAAGTTGTGGCCTCTGATTGATAGAAGAATAAAAGGCGTAAGAATAAGTTGGGAGAAAGTACACTGTGTGCTTTTTTTTCAGAATATATCATCCACAGTGTTAATGTCTGATTTTCAATGTACTTTCAGACATACCTGTGTTGTAACTTTCAGGTTCCTGGGTTTCTCCAGAGGCCGTGCCAGTGGTACCTAAAAGCCAGACAGAGACAGTGGTCACCAGTTCAAAAGCTTGTCCACAATGATTTATGTAGGAATAGATGTCTCACGTTTGCAGCTCTTGCTGGAGCAATAAAGGTATTATGTAAGGACTGGCCTTTTAACTTTTTTAATATAAATGGCTTCCTATAACATATGAGCAGAGCAGACATATTATCAGAAGACTCTGACTATGAAGTGCAGGTATTGGCTTAGCAGCGCTCACCTGTGTTTATTCCAAGTTTGGTTGTTGCTCTTTGTCCCAGGATAGTCGTGGCCTCTGAGAAAGTAAAGGAGAAAAGAGGCAATGAGAGACTATCTAAGGATCCTGATGGAGAGATTGTGGTTTCCCTGCACAATATAGTATCAGAGAAGACATCTAGTTGTGGGTGGACATGCTGAAGATACTATGTCAACATGTTGGCTCACCTGTGTTGGAACTTCCTGGAGCAATGGTTGTGCCAGGAGCTATGCCAGTGGTGCCTGAAACACAAAGGGTTTGAGTTCTTCACTGTGACTCACTTTTGTGTCCTGAAGACCTGACTCTAGAAGGACTCTAGCTTATCTTTGTTATAACTGAGGACCAATCACTGCTTCCTGATGAGGTGCGAAGCTCTGACTTTCCTATAGCTTAGATTACTAAAATGGTGATGAAGATAGTATGTTTCTAGCATAAGGTACCACTTTCCGGCACTCCATTCAACAAATTCAGGGGGGAAAAAGTAAAAGATGGCCTACAACCTGGTTTACCTGCCACACTCCCAGTTATTATTACTTGGCCTCCTGGTACTTTAGTGGTGCCTATCATGGAGAAATATCAGAAAAATATTTGAATGTTTCTAGAAAAACACTGAATATCATTATTGCTCTTTTGAGCTGAAATCCTTTATTAGTCAGTCTAGGCTTCTTTTAGAGGTCACTTTGCTTTGCCTTCTTCCAAAATGTCTAATTTTCTCAGGTCCCCCTGACATCTCTTTCAGGGTAACAGCAGCACAGGGGAAATCCTCTTTTCTTAGTTCCACCACCAGCTTTTAGAGAAAGTTAGAACTATGAGGCTCAATGCCAGTATTAAAAGTTACTTTAAATTATATGTTAAATCTAAACAAAACTAATAGCAAATGCAGATCTCTCAGTGGAAAAGCACACTTCCCAGCAAGGCCCCATGCAGGGTCATGATTTCCGGTGAACCCCAATATGGTGGCACTCATTCTCACCGGGTCTGGATCCAGGAGCACCCCCGCCTTCGGTCAGTGTTGTGGCCTCTGAAGGAAGAAAATGGGGAATGGTGAGGACTGAGGATTTGTGATATTAGGGCAAGAATCACGTTAGTATTTTTATCAGAGCATGTCAACTAACTACATTATGATTTAAGTATGGAGTTTTCTACTTGTTCTCCTACCTGTGCGGGCACTCCCCGGTATAATGGTTGTCCTAGAGACTTCTCCCGTGGCACCTGAAAGGGAGAAAGATAAACGTGTCTACACAGCCTAAGCTCCCTCCTTCAAAGTCTGTGTCCTTGAACCCTTGGAAGAATGTACCTGAGACCTCTATTTCTGAAAATCTGAGCCATCGATGACTTTCCACAATTTCCTATCCTGAACAACCTAGTGCTCCTTGTCGTTACTGGAGTTCCCTTGTCCACTGATCCCAGTGGGACTGAGTGGAGACCTGTGTCACCCTCACCTGTTTCTCTTCCAGTCCCTGGACTCCCTGATGTGACAGAGGTGCCTAAGGGAAGAAAAAGGCAGATGATGCATACAACTTTCTAAAATGTTTTCATCCATTACTTGAGATATTCTGATACTTTGAGGTGTAAAGTAGAACTCTGTGCCTCTAATATTACCACTGGTGAATTTGTTGAGTGTTCCCCACCCGGCTTGCCATTCTGTGAACTGCTGCTGGCTCCAGGTGAAACTATAATGCTGCCTATAAACACAACTCTTGATCCTTTTGCTGATATGAATTAAGCAAATTTGTTAAAATTTGTTTTAGGACTTTGGATGTATCAATGAGCACAATATTCAAAGATCCTTCCCTAAAGTTGTTAAACCTAGGAGCAGAGATTGGACATGAACAGCAACTATGTTAAATAAGTTAAGTTGATGTATGTCAATAAGTGGTATAGGAAATGGCAAGCCATATTTAAGAATGAGGTCAGCGAGGGTCAGGGCTGGCCATAGGTAGATCATTCCTGCCATCCAACCAGGAGCTCTGCTTCAATGTACAAAAACAGAACATTCCCAGGCAGACCTGGTTTCTGAATCTGGCATGGTCTTTCCCAAGGACAATGCCAATCCATTTTTTCAACCCACTTTCCCATTTCACATATTCACCGCAGCCACACTGACATAGATTTTTTTTTTAATCCTCAATAAAGAATTTACCACCTGGAAATTCTGCTTGTGTGGTTTTACTTTCTCCCACGGAAGCTGTGGCTTCTGATAGAAGAATCAGAGTAAGACTAGGTTGGGAGAAAGTACTCATTATGCTATTGTCAGAATAGATCATCTAAGCCTCCAACGTCTGGTTTTCACATGTATTTTCAGGTTCATCTGTTGTGTATTTTCTAGTTTCCAGGGTTTCTCCAGAGATGATAGCAGTGGTACATACAATAAGAAAGCCACAATATCCCTAGTGCTATTGCTTGTTTACCATGTGATTTAAAAAGAATCTAACCTCTCCTTGAAGCAACAAAGTATACTCTGTGACTGTTAGTGCTAAGATGTCATCCCTATGAGCCCCAGGTAACATTTCTTTGTAGAGCAAGTTTACTGAGATCTCAACTACTGTTTCTCTTTCTTTAGAGGGGAGACATAAAATTTCTCTCCACATTACTGTTTATCTGTCATTTGTTTGACTTTGTGATGGTCTAGTAAACTTTTGTAAGCACAGGATATCATGAGGCAATATAATAACTGCCTTGTCTTTATTTTAATCTGAACTTTGCCAGTATTACATATTGAAACAGTGTAGAATATTTCTGCAAGACTGTTTTGAGAAGTTATTATGAAGTGCAAATATTAGCATAGCTGCACTCCCCTGTGTCTATTCCAACTCTGGGTGTGCTACTTTCTCCTAGCAATGTTGCAGCCTCTGAGGGTAAGAAAGGGAAAAGAGGTGATTGTGCAATATTTAATGATTATGGAAAAGGTATGGTGGGACCCCTGCTATGGGTATTAGAACTGTTGACATCTAATTTGCTGGAACACACTTGGAAGATTTTACATCCATTTGCTGACTCACCTGGGTTGGAACTGCCAGGAGCACCAGTTGTGCCAGGGGCCACCCCAGTGGTGCCTGAAACGCAAAGGGTCAGAGAGCTTCATGGTGGCCGGTGTTTGCCTCCTCAGTGCCTGCCTCAGAAGGACCCCACATGCATCTTTGTTATATCAAAACGTGCTTACACTGATTCAAGATGAAGGGAGAAGCTAAGCCTCTTCTTGACCCATGTGATTAAGTCATCAACAAGTATAGTAGTGTCCCCAACATGCAACTCCCATCTAAGCAAACCTTTCATTCTAGGTTAGTTAAAACAAGGTGGCTTTAACCAAGGTTCACGTGTTTTACTCCCAGTTGTTACACCAGTCAGTGAGCCAGTACAGTCACAATTCACACTTAAACACAACTGCGAGGCACTCCTTCTCACCAGGTCTGGATCCAGTCCCAGGAGTGCCGCTGCCTTCTGTCAGTGTTGTGGCCTCTGAAGGAAGAAAATGGTGAATGGTGAGGACTGAGAATTTGAGATTTAAGGAAATAATAATGTTGGTATTTTATCAGAGCAGATGTACCAACTATATTATGAGGTCAAATATGGAGATTTCTTCTAGTTAACCTACCTGTGTAGGAACTCCCAGCTGTAATGGTCGTCCTAGAGAATTCCTGGGTAGCTCCTAACAACAACAAAGATAAAATATCAACACAGCATCACTCCCTCTTCAACACTGAGGTGGCTCTGCCTCCTGCAGTGACGGAGACATTTCCTAAAGATCTCTGTTTCTAAATGAAAGGAACTGTCAATGACTTCCCACAGGTGCGCTGGCTGACCCACTTGTGATCATTGTTGCTACTGGAGCTCCCTTTCCCCCAGGCCCTACTCAAAGTGAAAACAGACCTTGTGCCATCCTCACCTGTTTCACTTCCAGTCCCTGGGCTCCCTGCTGAGCCAGAGGTGCCTACAGGGGGGGAAATGCATGTAATTGATACAACTGTGAACGGTACTCATTGATTACTTGAGATATTTTGTTATTCCGATGTTTCATAGAACACTGTGATTCTAATACTCTTGTATGGTGTATTTATTTAGTGTATCCTATCTGGCTTGGTTTTCTGTGTACTGCTGCTGGCATGGATCCAGGCAAAAGCATGGTGCTTGCTACCTATTAATGCAAGTAGAGCAAAGCTTCAAAAAACAAATGCAAATTTCATGATTCCACTGTGCAATCAATGTTCTTTTAGGCCTTTGGTTGTATCAAGGAGCAGAATATTCTAAGATCCCTACTTTAATGTGGCTTACATTTGAGCAGCTGGAGTCCAGCAGCAAACAATAAACACGTTAACTAGGTCAATGAGATAGACCTCAGTAAGTTATGTGGGAAAATGTCAAACCGTATGTAAGTATCGTGGCCTTGGCAGACAGGGGCTGGTCTGCAGGTCGGCCTCATCTCTACTCTAGACAAACAACTCTGGGAGCCTTGCCCTCCAGAAATAATAAGAACCTGTGAGGCAATGGAATGCCTGGATGACCCAGCTTTGTTTGCTACTCTGGAATGCCGTGATCCCTCAGGAAATGCAAATCCATTTCCTCAGCCCACCTTGCCACTCTTGTGTTCATCCTAGCCACACAAACAGGGAGTTGATAAAACCCCCAAAACTGCAGGCTAAAAAGTTTAGCTTCTAAAAGTTCTGCATGGGTGCCCCCGAAAGAGAAAAGAGGGGTGAAGACTAGGTCGTGGGAAAGTACACACTGTGCTATTGTCAGAATGTATCATCCAAGATGCCAAAGCCCAATTTTTACATGTAGTTTCAGATATACCTGTGATGTAACTTCCAGGTTGCACAGTTCTTCCAGAGATTATGCCTGTGGTACCTACAACAAGAAAGGGGCCATGGTTCCTAACTCGATTTTGTATGTATTCTGTGATTGAAATAGAAACCTATCATGTTGAGATATTTTCCTTCTATACCCATTTTGTTGAGAGTCTTAAACATAAAATTGTGTTGTATTTTATCAAAAGCCTTTTCTGCATCTATTGATAAGATCATGTGGTTTTTGTTCTTTGTTTTGTTGATATGGTTTATTACGTTAACCGTTTTGCATATGTTAAACCATCCTTGAGATTCTGGGATGAATCCCACTTGATCATGATGTATTATTTTTTTAATATGTTGTTGTATTCGGTTTGCCAGTATTTTGTTTAGTATTTTAGCATCTGTATTCATTAGAGATATTGGTCTGTAGTTTTCTTTCTTTGTGCCATCCTTGCCAGGTTTTGGAATGAGGGTTA
This sequence comes from Saccopteryx bilineata, assembly GCF_036850765.1. Taxonomy (NCBI): domain Eukaryota; kingdom Metazoa; phylum Chordata; class Mammalia; order Chiroptera; family Emballonuridae; genus Saccopteryx; species Saccopteryx bilineata. The sequence continues at coordinate 144,366,031 of NC_089491.1, read as the reverse complement.
TGTTGGCCTCATAAAATATGTTTGGAAGTATTGCTTCTTCTTCAATTTTTTGGAAGACTTTGAGTAGAATAGGAACCAAGTCTTCTTTGAATGTTTGATAGAATTCACTAGTATAACCGTCTGGGCCTGGACTTTTATTTTTGGGGAGGTTTTTAATAGTTTTTTCTATTTCCTCCCTGCTGATTGGTCTGTTTAGGTACCACCTCACCCCTGTTAGATTAGCTATTATCAACAAGACGGGTAATAGCAAATGTTGGAGAGGCTGTGGAGAAAAAGGAACCCTCATTCACTGTTGGTGGGACTGTAAAGTAGTACAACCATTATGGAGGAAAGTATGGTGGTTCCTCAAAAAACTGCAAATAGAACTACCTTATGACCCAGCAATCCCTCTACTGGGTATATACCCCAAAACCTCAGAAACATTGATACGTGAAGACACATGTAGCCCCATGTTCATTGCAACACTGTTCACAGTGGCCAAGACATGGAAACAACCAAAAAGCCCTTCAATAGAAGACTGGATAAAGAAGATGTGGCACATATACACTATGGAATACTACTCAGCCACAAGAAATGATGACATCAGATCATTTACAGCAAAATGGTGGGATCTTGATAACATTATAAGGAGTGAAATAAGTAAATCAGAAAAAAACAAGAACTACATGATTCCATACATTGGTGGAACATAAAAATGAGACTAAGAGACATGGACAAGAGTGTGGTGGTTACCAGGGGTGGGGGGAGGGAGGACATGGGAGGGAGGGAGGGAGAGAGTTAGGGGGAGGGCGAGGGGCACAGAGAACTAGATAGAGGGTGGCGGAGGACAATCTGACTTTGGGCGAGGGGTACGCAACATAATTTAATGACAAAATAACCTAGACATGTTTTCTTTGAATATATGTACCCTGATTTATTAATGTCATCCCATTACCATTAATAAAAATTTATTTTAAAAAAATAAATAAATACAGATCGGAGAAAAGCTACTCTCCTGTGAGATAATAATAAAAAAAAAAGAAGAAACCTAAAGTCCCCAAATAGCAGCAAACTATATCCCTGTGAGTTTTAGTGCCAAGAAATCATCCATATGTGCCCTGTGTCACATTTCTTTCTAAAAGAATTGTACTGAATTCTCAACAATTGCATCTCTCTCTCTCTCTTTTTTTTTTTAAACAAAGACAGGGAGAGAGTCAGAGAGAGGGATAGATAGGGACAGACAGACAGGAACAGAGAGCGATGAGAAGCATCAATCATCAGTTTTTCGTTGTGGCACCTTAGTTGTTCATTGATTGCTTTCTCATATGTGCCTTGACCGTGGGTCTTCAGCAGACCGAGTAACCCCTTGCTTAAGCCAGCGACCTTGGGTCCAAGCTGGTGAGCTCTACTCAAACCAGTTGAGCCCGCGCTCAAGCTGGCGACCTCGGGGTCTCAAACCTGGGTCCTCCGCATCCCAGTCCAATGCTCTATCCACTGTGCCACTGCCTGGTCAGGCAACAATTGCATCTCTTTATTGCAGGGGAGTTAAAAATTTCTCTCTACATTAGAATTCATCTGTCATTTGTCTGACTTCATAAGGGTCTAACAAATGCCCTTGAGATATCGGGCAATAAGCAGTCAATATAAGAATTGGCCTGCCCCCCTTTTCTTTTTCATCTGAACTTGCTCAATGTAACCTACATAAGTAGTGTAAATATACTTTCAGAAGATTTAAGAATTTTATGAAGTGCAGTTATTAGCTTAGAGCACTCACCTGTGTTTATCCCAGCTTGGGTTATTCCACTTTCTCCTAGGAAGGTTGTGGCCTCTGAGGGAGAGATTGTGGAAAAGAGCTGATTGGACAATATTTAAGGATGATGGTAAAGATATGGTGGTACTGTTAAAAAAAAATAGCAACACTGAAGTCATCTAATTTTAGAAAGCACAAGAAGAAAATCTATGTCAACCTGTTAACTCTCCTGTGTTGGATGTGGCAGGGCCAGCAGCTGTGCCAGGGGCTACACCAGTGGTACCTGAAACAAGAAGGGTCTGAGATCTTCAGTGTGACTCCCGTTTGCCTCCTGAAGGCCTGCCTCAGGGAGGAGTCTAGGTACATTATTGTTACATCAAAGGTCCCTTCCAATACCACATGATGACTGGAGAATTTAGGCCTCTTCCGAGACCCATACCATTAAGAAAGCAACAAAATCAGCAATAGTCTCAGCATGAGCAACCCTCCCAGAAATCCCATTCATTCAAAGGCTGATAAAGCTGGCTTTCCCCCAGGTCCACCTGTCGCACTCCCAGTGGCTTGGTCTCGTGGTACTGCGGTGGTTTCTGTGGGAGGAAAACCAAGAAAAGAAGTGAATGCTCCAGGAAAATACTGAACACAATTTTTTGTCCTTCTGAGCATGAATGCCTTTGCATGAGATATGCCTGTTTAAGACTTCATATTGCTTTGCCTTTTTCCCGAACACAAAATGTTTCTCAACTCCCCCCTCCCCAACATCAGAGTGATGTGTATGTCATCACAGGTCAACCTCTCATTCTCATTTCACCACCAGCCCCTCTTCAGAATGTTACAGATGAAAGGCCAGAAGCCAGTATTGAGAGCTTTTCCAAAACATGTTAAATCTAAAAAAAAACCTGGCAGCAAATGCAAACTATAGCACAGCTCCCAGCTGTCAAGCCTGTGATGAGTCATTATTAATGGTGAACCCCAAACTGCAGGAACTCCTTCTCACCAGGTCTGGATCCAGTCCCAGGAGTGCCGCTGCCTTCTGTCAGTGTTGTGGCCTCTGAAGGAAGAAAATAGGGAATGGTGAGGACTGAGGATTTGGGATATTAGGGAAATAATTATGTTCATCTTTAATCAGAACAAGAATACTAACTAAACTATGAGTTTAAAAATGCAGATTTCTTCCTCTTCACCTACCTGTGTGGGAACTCCCAGGTGTAATGGTTGTTCTAGAGAATTCCCCTGTAGCTCCTAAAAAAGAGAAAGATGAAGGTGTCAACACAGCACTAGCTCCCCCTTCAAACTGAAGTAACTATGTGGCCTTGACAACTAACAGCCATTTCCTAGGGCCACGTTTCTGGGAAGAAAAAAATATGAGTTGTCATTGACTTTCCACAGGGTCCTTCTCCACCTAGGGATCACTGTTTCCACTGGAGTTCCTTTTCCACAGATCCCACTGAATGTGCCAGGAAGCCTGTGTCACCCTCACCCATTTCCTTCCCGGTCCTCGGGCTCCCTGGTGTGACAGTGGCATCTAAAGGAGGAAAAAGGCAGATGATGGATTCACTTTTCTAAATGTTATTCGCAAATTCCTTGAGGTATTTTGATATTCTGATGTTCAAAGGAGAACTGTTTTACTCTAATGCTCTGATACGGTGAGTTTATTTAGTGTATCCTACCTGGCACGGTTTTCTGTGAACTGCTGCTGGTTCCAGGGGAAAGCATGGTGCTACCTATTATCGCAAGTAGAATAAAGCTTCAAAATAAATGCACAGTTTATGACTCCATAAATATTTATTAGGCAGGTGTTTGGCACAATAGTGTTTTTGGCCTTTGAGTGTGTCAGTGAGCAGAATATTTCAAGATATTTCCCCTAATGCGACTTACATTCTATTAGCTGGAGACCAGCCGTGAACAATAAAGATGATAATTAAGTCAAAATGATAGCTGTTAGTGAGGACTACGGGGAAATGGCAGCCGTGGAGGAGAGGAGAACGTGGGCCTCGGCAGGCAGGGTCTGGCCTGCAGGTAAAACTCACCCTGCCACCCAACGACTGGCTTGGCAAGCTTGAACCTCTGACATTCCAGACTGACTCTGCTTTTTAATTCTGGCATGCTGCATTCCCAGAGGAAATGCAAGCTCATTTCCTAAGTTCGCCTTCCCACTCATGTTTCCACTGAAGCCACACAAACAGGGATTTGATTTTAAAAAATCTAAAGCCTCAGCCTAAAAAAACTCACCGTCGGGAAGTCTGGTGCGGGTGGTCCCACGTCCTTCCATGGAAGGTGTGGCCTCTGATAGAGAACAGACAGGAAGGAGTGAAGACTAACTGGTGAGAACGCAGACATTGACTGAATACATCATCCAAGATGCCAGTGTCATTGTTTCTCCTGTATTTTTAGACATACCTGTGCTGTAACGGCCAGGCTCCAGGGTGTCCCCAGGGACTATACCAGTAGTACCTACAACAAGAAAGAGGCAGTGTCCTTATTTCCACTGCTGTTCACCGCATGATTTAAATCCATCTCCATGGAGCAGCAAGCTATACCCCTGCGACTTTTAGAGCCTAGAAGCCTTCCCTACGAGCCCCATGTACATGTCTTTCTACAATAACTTAACTGAGTTCTCAACTACCATGTCTCTTTCTTTAGGGGGAGATAGGAAATTTCTCTATCCATTTTCTACCATTCCTATTTATCTATCATTCATTTGACTTCATAATGGTCTAGTGAGGAATCTTGTAACTCAGGCAATAAGGAAGCAATGAAAGAATGGACTTGTTTTTCTTTTTAATCTGAAATTTTCCAATGTAACATATAAATAATGTAGAATATTTTCTGAAGGCTGTTTTAAATTATAATGAAGTGCAGGTGTTAACTTAGCTGCGCTCCCCTGTGTCTATTCCAACTCCAGCTGGGCCACTTTCCCCTAGGAATGTCATGGCCTCTGAGGGAGAGAGGTGGAAAAGATAACTGGAGAATATTTAAAGCTCATGGAGAATATACGATGGTACCCCTGCAACGAATAATCCCAGAGGTGACATCTAATTTGCAGGATTGTGAAACGTTCTATGTTAATCAACTGACTCGGCTGTGTTGGAACTCCCAGATGCAATGGTTGTAGCAGGGGCTGCCCCAGTGGTGCCTGAAACACACAGGGTCTGAGATCTTCAAGGTGGCATGCATTTATCTCTTGAATGCCTGATTCTACAAGGGCTCTAGGTGTATCAAAGGACCCATTAACTATTTAAGATGAAGTGAAAATCTAAGTGGTTTCTAGGACCCATATCACTAACAAAGCAACAACAATAATATTCCCAGCATAGGACACCATCTCAAGACATTCCATTCATTTTGAGATAGAAACAATGTGGTGTTGTCTCTGATTTACCTGTCACACTCCCAGTAGGTTGGCCTTGTGGTACCACCGTGCTGCCTACTGTGGGAGGAAAACCAATAAAACTATTTGAATGTGCCAAAGAAAATATTAAATATTATTATTGTTCTTTTGAGCAAGAAAACATTTGTTTAGGATAAGCCTGTTTGAAAGTTCACATTACTTTCTCTTCTTAGATATATTTCTCAGTTCCTCCTGACATCTTAGTGATTGATATGCCACCACAGTGGTAACTTCTCCTATTGATTTCATTCTAAGCAGTTCTTTAGAAAGTTTAGCTGTGAACTACATACTAGGAGTTGATGTTTTCTGTTCCACACCCTGCTCTCTATTCGCTCTACAGTCAACAAATAAAGTGTAGCTGTGAATCTAGAATCGAGTTGAAAGATTTCCATACATGTTAAAGCTAAGAAAATGCTGAAAGAAAATTCAAATCAGTCTACAGAAAGCACACCCCAAAGCGGGCGAGCCTCTGAGTCATAATTCATGCCAAACCACAACTGTGAGGCACACGTCCTTACCGGGTCTGGGTCCAGTCCTAGGAGCGCCACTGCCTTCTGTCAGCGTTGTGGCCTCTGAGGGAAGGACATGGGGAATGGTGAGGACTGAAGGTGTGGATACTGGGAAATAATTATATTCACATATGTTCAGAACAAAAATCCTAACTATATTATGAGTTTAAATATGCAGATTTCTTCCTGTTCCCTTACCTGTGTGGAAACTCCCAGGTGTAATGGTTGTTCCAGCGAATTCCCCTGTCATTTCCAAAAAAAGAGAAAGATGAAAGTGTCAACACAGCATTAGCTCCCCCTTCAAACTGAGGTACCTATGTGGCCTTGACGACTAAAGGCCATTTTAGGGCCTCCGTTTTAAAAAACATGAGTCATCATTGACTTTCCACGGTGTCCTCTCCCGCTAGGGATCACTGTTTCCCCTGGAGTTCCTTTTCCACAGATCCCACTGAATGTGGAAGGAAGCCTGGGTCATCCTCACCTGTTTCACTTTCAGACCCCGAGCTCCCTGGGGCGACAGTGGCACCTAACTGAGGAAAAGGGAGATGATGGGTTCACCTTTCTAACTGTTACTCATCAATTAATTGAGGCCATTTTATATTCTGATGTGGAAAACAGAACTCTTACTCAAATACTCGCCAACAGAGAATTTATTTAGTGAGCCTACCTGGTGTGCTTTTCTGCGAACTGCTGCTGGCTCCAGGGGAAAGCGTGGTGCTACCTATGAACACAAACGGAGTGAAGCTTCAAAAAAAATACATATTTCATGATTCCATTGATACTTATTAAGCAAACCTTCTGTGTAATTTTGCTTTTGGCCTTGGGATGAGCAGAATATTCATAGGTCCCTGCCCCAATGTGGCTACATTTTAGCAGCTCGAGTCAAGCAGTAGGCAACAAACATGATAAGTCAATGAGACGGACGTTAGTAAGTGCTATGATGAAATGTGAAACTGTATATAAGGATCGGGGCCTTCTCAGGCGGGGATGGCCCTCAGGGGAGTCCCACCTCTGCCATCTGGAGGCTCTGCAATCTGGGCATTAGGAACTAATGAGGGGAACATGTGAGTGCATGGGATTTTTAGGCTGACCCAAGTTTGGGACTCCGGCTTACTGTGTTCCCAGAAGAAATGAAGGTTCATTTTCTCAGCCCTCATTGCCACTCATGTGTTCACTCTAAGGCACACACACGGGGATTCAGTAAAACCCCCCAAGTCTCATACTAAAACATCCAGCTTCTAAAAGTTCTGCTTATGTGGTCCCACGTCCTCTTTGGAAGTTATAGAAGGATAATAGACCAGGTTGTGGTAATGCAATGCATAATCTCCCTTTTCAGGATATATCACCTAAAGTGCCCCTGACCAGATTTTGTGTGAGTTTTCTGACTTCCCTGTGACATAATTTCCAGGTTCCTGAGTTTTTCCAGAGATAGTACCAGTAGTACCTTTAACAAGAAAGGGTTAGTAGTCACTACATAAATTGCTTGTCCACCAAGTGGTTTAAACAAGAATATAAAGTCCTCCTGTAACAGTAAATAATAATCCTTTGCCTTTTCTTTTTTAGATGAGAGGAGGGGAGATAGTGAGGCAGACTCCCGCATGCACCCCAACCGGGATCCACCTGGCAACCCCGTCTGGGGCTGATGCTCTAGTGCCGAGATAGTTTTAGTGCCCAAGGCTATCCTCAGTACTCAGGGCCATGCTCTAACCAATCAAGCCACTGGCTGTGGTAGGAGAAAAGGGAGAGAAAGGGGAGAGGGAAGGGTAGAGAAGCAGATGGTCACTTCTTCTGTGTGCCCTGACCAGGAATCAAACCCAGGACATCCATATGCTGCGCCGAAACTCTACCCACTGAGCCACCAGCAAGGCAACCCTTTCACTTTCAGTTTAAAGAAGCCATTCATTGTGCCCCTTGTAAATTTTTTCCTATAACTCTTTTTCTCAGTTCTCAACTATCATGTCTCTTACTTTGGAGGAAAGATATAAATTTCTCCCAACATTACTATAGTATTTACCAGACTTCATGATGGTCTAGTAAAGACTCCTGTAACCCTAGGCAATAAGTAGGCTATGTAACAACTGGTATATCTTCTATTTTATACAAATTTGCTTGATAGAATATATAAGGTTTACTGGAAAGTTCTGTCCGTTTTTAGAATAAAACAAAATACAAATTTTTCTTACCGTCAATAAACTTTATTAAATAATATAATTGCCATTATTATTAATGATTTCTTGCCAGCGTGAAGGATATTTGTATATCCCATTTTTGAAAAATGTTTTATGTTTTGATGAAAAAAACTGAACCAGTGCTCATTTGATATCTTCTTTATTTTTAAATTTTTTGCCCTTCAAAAAATTTTGTAAGGACAAAAACAAGTGATAGTCAGAGGGTGCTAAGTCTGGGGAATATGGTGGATGCGACAGACATGCTTCTGTAGCATTTCTTTCTTGTTGAAATTCGTAAAAATTATAGTGGCGTAAATGAACTTTATCAGTAGCCATGGGTACACTATGGCTTCACACATAAGACTAACGTGAATCAACTTTGTTTTAGTTAATTTGCTACGTCAGTATGTATAATTAAGTGATAAAAATAGAGAGGCACACATGCGCCACATAAACATGTGCTTACATGTCGAAACTTGTGATAGAAACAAACAGAACTTTCTGGTAGATCTTATATTTAAATAGAGTAGATATATTTTCAGAAGACTGCTTTACGACATTACTATGAAGCACAAGTATTGGCTTAGAGTGCTCACCTTTGCCTGTGCCAACTCTGGTTGTTTCACTTTCTCCAAGGGAAGTGGTGGTTTCTGAGGCTGAGAATGTGGACAGAGGTAATTGGAGAATATTTTAGGACCGTGGAAAATAATACAGCGGTTCCCTTGCAATGGACTATACCAGAGGTAACTTCTAACTTACAGGAGGGCAGTGGAAGATTCTATGCCAACCTGTTGACTCATCAGTGTTGGAATTTCCAGGGGCAACAGTTGTGCCAGGGGCTACCCCAGTGGTCCCTAAACACAAAGGGCCTGAGATATTCAACATGTCTCCTGAAGGTCTGTCTCAGGGAGGACTCTAGGTGTATCTATGCTATACCAAAGAACTCTTTCACTAATTCCTGATGAGGTGAGAAGCCATGGCTCTCCTCAGGAGAAGTTACTCAGAATTCTTGGGACATTCATGCCATGTTCAGGGATTACAGCTATAATTCTGAAGTCTGTGATTAACAGCTTTGCAGGATGAAAGTTCAAAACTTAAAAAGGATTAGTTGGCCCAATATGCAGTATTAGTAAAGGAAGTATGAACTGTACTTCAGAAACTCTTTCTTGGCTCTCCTATAAGCATCACAATTAGTAGTAACAGATGGCAAGGCTGCTTCTCCTCACCTGTTCTGAATCCATCTCTAGTGGTGTGAGCACCTTCTGTGGAAGTTGTGGCCTCTGAGGGAGAAAACAGAAGAGGGAGCTGTGGGTGTTTGAGAGGCTGGAAAGAGGTATTTTGTATTATTTTATCACAGCAAGCTTACAAAAACTTCATTTCCATCATGTCCATAGGAATGGTTTTCTAATCATTTCAACTCAGTCCGTGTTGGAAATACCTGTTTTAACAGATCTCCTAGTTCTCCCGTTTAGGTTAAGCACTGAGTGATGCATGTTGAATGGTCCCCATGCAACAGAGAATCTAGTGAATCAGGTGGACAAGTGTTGAAATCAAACACCTCATCTCATAAGGACCAGGAAGGGGTTTTATATCAGTAAACAAAATAAGACATAAATATTTGTTTTCATGGAGCTTGTATTTGAATATAAATGCAAAAAGAATGCAGAAGGGGAACAATTAAGAAAAAATGAAATGTTCCTTAGAACAAACTTTTTTGCATTTCTCTTTTAAAACTGTTAAACTTCAAAAGAGACATCAGACGCAATAAAAGCTAAAAAAATTTATAAAAATGATGTGTGACAAAACTAATATGCTGAGAAATATAGCACTTTCTTTTTTAATGGGGGATATTTCTGGAATTATTTTTATTTATTTGATTTTGTATGTCTGTACAGAAGCAATGTAAAATTTCATATGTGATGAATTTAATACACCCTTGTTATGATTTAAGAAGGCATAAGGGCCCTGGCCGGTTGGCTCAGCGGTAGAGCACCGGCCTGGTGTGCGGGGCACCCGGGTTCGATTCCCGGCCAGGGCACATAGGAGAAGCGCCCATTTGCTTCTCCACCCTCACCCTCTCCTTCCTCTCTGTCTCTCTCTTCCCCTCCCGCAGCCAAGGCTCCATTGGAGCAACGATGGCCCGGGCGCTGGGGATGGCTCCTTGGCCTCTGCCCCAGGCGCTAGAGTAGCTCTGGTCTTGGCAGAGCGATGCCCCGGAGGGGCAGAGCATCGCCCCCTGGTGGGCAGAGCGTTGCCCCTGGTGGGTGTGCCGGGTGGATCCCGGTCGGGCGCATGCGGGAGTCTGACTGTCTCTCCCCGTTTCCAGCTTCAGAAAAATACAAAAAAAAAAAAAAAAAAGGCATAAGAATAGAAAAAACAAAAGCCCCGTGCTACCAAAAACTAATTTGAAGTTCATGTTTTATTAATCTGATAAATTATAACTTCTACTAATAATATTTTATATTCTAATATACTGTAACACAATTTCTTAAGTGTACATGTATAATCTTATATTTTCTCACCTGTTATTTTAGGCTCTTTTGATGGCACTAAAAATTAAGAACACATATACATAAGTGTATACTTTTATTTATCTCAACTCATAAAGATTAATTTGTATTGAATTATAATTTAGAAAGAATATTACAGTTCCTTAGTTATTATTCAGTGTTCAAATGGAAAAGATAGAAATATTATTTCAAATTACACTGTGGAGAAATATATTTTTGTCATTTTATTTTCAACTTACCTACATTGAGTTCTGGTGGAATTATGTTGTTTAAGCCTAATAAAGGAAAAAGTAAATTCATGTTTCAATTAAAAAGTATACTTCTTGAACTTTACTTTAAAAATTCAATTCAGTGCTTCAACTGCCATAACATATACAGATTTTTTATTAAAAAAAAGTATGTTATTTCCATAGAAGTTTAACTAAAACATTCAAGTCTGAATGAGAGATCTCTTGGGAGAGAAAGTGTAAAGTACTCCTGTAAGGATTCATTTATGAGTTACGACTTATCAAACTGAAAACAAAACCACTCCCTTTTTCACAAGCAAAGTATTTACACACAGTAACTCTTGTTTGGTTCCATTAAATTAAAGACTAAAATCTTAAACTTGGAAAACTGTAAAAAAATATATCTCAAAGAAGATAAAATACATAATGTGCCCCAATAGTCACATATCATATTAGTGATGGCATTAATTTATAAAAGGATCATGGTGTTCAATACATAACATAAAAGAATAGCCATAAATATAGTCAGAATCAAATTCATAAATTAATTATTTGCTGGTGGCTAGCTTGTAAAAGAAATTTACATAACTAGAGTTTTTAATAGCAGTTAGAATAGATGTAGCAGAAATGTTGACCAGAAAAAAATTTGAAGCAATCTGTTTCTTAGATAATGGACAAATTAGTCACTGAAGTTTAGGTTCTATTAGATAAACTGCAAATTAAGAAATAATTTCTTTTTAAAGTGCTATGATACATTACTAGTCCAGAAACTTAAATAATAAGATAAAGCCTTGAATAAATAATTTATCCCATGTATTGTTATGAAAAAAAATTGCCCTGTAAGTATTTGTAAATTTCATGTCAGGTTGAAATAGTTGTAAAGAGAAAGAAAGTGATAAATATTTTTATTTATAAAGCAACAGAATTATAGTTTTATCAAATAATTGCACCAAATCTTGCTGTTTCACAATAAATGCCACTGTTTGTCTTGAACATAAATTGTTAAACCTCTTTTTATTAACTTCCACTGCAGTTATAATAATTAGAAATAGGAAAAATTTAAGTTTTGTACATATTAAAAGCAACCTTTTTATTAATGAGTCATTAAAGATCATGTATATTAGAGGATGACACTGTAGTGAAGAACACAGTCTCTGGAGTCAATAAACAATGGATAAAAATGTGGGCTCCACTATTTAATTGCTGTAGAACCTAAACCAACATAGGTAATGTTTTTCTAAGTTCCTCATGATTAAAATGAGATAACAATACTTACTCAAGTAATTAAATGAAATAAAATATTTAAGAACAATGTAATTATTTAATCTGTGTTATTATTTTACCATTTTTATATAACCAATAAGCATGAAACAAGTCAAAAAATACATCCAACATCCCCTAGTTCCTTACCAGTAGTGAAAACTCCTGATGCAATTGTTGAGCCAGAGGCGCTTCCTCCAGCACCTGAGACTAGAAGTGGAAAGTCATGAGCAATATTTTCATTTTGGGGGGATACTACCTGAACATTATTCATATAACTACTTGGAGTTCTAGTGTTATATAGTTTCAGTACTGGTGTGAAAGTACCTAACAAAATATAAGTTAATAAATACTAGATGATTTGGATCTAATTTTCTGATTTTTACATTTATAATACACTGATAACCATTATTAGATTTGTCAGAAAACCTTACAACCTGACCCAATAGCTTCCCTTCCCACACTTCTGATTTACCAGGTGTGCTCAATCTGGTTGTGCTCTCGCCTTCTTCGGTAGTTTCTCCATATGGTTCTTTGGTTGTGCCTGATTGAAGGGATAAGTGATTATTATCTTTATATAGGATTTATTATATTAAAAATAAATGTTTATTTAAGTAAATTTCAACTTTAAATTTTAACAAACACATAGAACATATTCTACTAATTTCTCTAAAAACTCAGTCCTTAGTAATTAACTTAAACTCATCATCATAACGTGGGGCACAGCTAGACTTGTGCTATCAACCAGGTGAGACTTGCCTGATTCAATTCCAGCAGAAGTGGTCCCAGAGGCTCCAGTTTCAGCTGGAATTTCTCTGTTTGTGCCTGTGGTAGTTCCTACAGACCCAATATATGTACCAGGAAAAAAAAAAAAAAAGAGAGAGAGAGAGAGAGAGAGAGAAATATAAAATTGAAAAAATATTAAATTTAAAATAAAATTTCTTCAATTTCCTATTTTTTTCAACAATCTGAGTTGTAAATAGTCTACTTATGATAAATTTATAGAGACAGCTTAGAATTAGAAAATGAAGCCAAACTAATATTGATAATACCAATAGGACTACTTTTAATCAACATAAATTGCCTCCAGGTGTAGTACTTCCACTTTCAACCTTACCCGTTCTTTCTGCTTTAGTGATAATCAAAGGTGAAAATCCAGTTGTGCTTGATCTGCCACTTGATATTCCAGTGGTCTCTGATCCTTCCACTGATGTTTCCGTTGTACCAGATATTCCAGTTAATGATTCAGTTCTCTCTGAACTGAATGTACCAGTGACACCTGGTGTTTCCGTAGATAATTCAAAAACTGCAGATCCTCCATGAGTTGATTCTGAAAAACCAACTGGTGAACCAGTTGTCCCTGATCCTAGAGGTATTACAGAAGTAGACCCTGCCACTTCAGCAGATGAAAGTGTTGTCCCTGACGCTATAGATGAGGGTCCACTTGTCCTGAACTGAATATCAGATGGTCCTGTTGTCCCTGGTCTTTGTACTGAAGCTCCCGTTATTCCTGATGCTCCAGTAAATGGTCCAGTTGTCCCTCGTCCCTCAGTTGATGGTTCATATGGTCTGGATCCCCTTTCAATTGATCTGGTTGTTCCTGGAAATCCAGCTTCTGAACCAGTAGTCCCTGATTCTCCAGAGGTCACTACAGGGGCTCCTGACAATTCAGCTGATGTATGTGTTGTCCCTGAAGCTACAGATGAGGGACCAGTTGTCCTGAACTTAATATCAGATGATCCAGTTGTCCCTGGTCTTGGTGGTGATGTTTCTGTTATTCCTGATGCTCCAGTAAATGGTCCAGTTGTCCCTCGTCCCTCAGTTGATGGTTCATATGGTCTGGATCCACTTTCAGCTGAACCCGTTGTTCCTGGCAATCCAGTTTCTGAACCAGTAGCCCCTGATTCTCCAGAGGTTACAACGGGGTTCCCTGACACCGAAGTAGATGAAGATGTTGTCCCTGACGCTACAGATGGGGGTGCAGTTGTCCTGAACTCAATATCAGATCGTCCAGTTGTCCCTGGTCTTGGTGCTGATGTTCCTGTTATTCCTGATGCTCCAGTAAATGATCCAGTTGTCGCTTGTCCCTCAGTTGATGGTTCATATGGTCTGGATCCACTTTCAGCTGAACCTGTTGTTCCTGAAAATCCAGCTTGTGAACCAGTTGTCCCTGATCTTCCAGAGATTACAACAGGGGTCCCTGGTGCTTCAGCAGATGAAGGTGTTGTCCCTGAAGCTACAGATGAGGGTCCAGTTGTCCTGAACTCAATATCAGATGTTCCAGTTGTCCCTGGTCTTGTTGCTGTTGTTCCTGTTACTCCTGATGATCCAGTAAATGGTCCAGTTGTTCCTCGTCCCTCAGTTGATGGTTCAAATGGTCTAGATCCAGTTTCAGCTGAACCTGTTGTTCCTGGCAATCCAGCTTCTGAACCAGTAGTCGCTGATCCTCCGGAGATCACTACAGGGGTCCCAGATGATTCAGCAGATGAAGGTGTTGTGCCTGATGCCACAGATGAGGGTCCAGTTGTCCTGAACTCAATATCAGATGGTCCTGTTGTCCCTGTTTTTGGTGCTGATGTTCCTGTTATTCCAGATGCTCCGGTAAATGGTCCAGTTGTCCCTCGTCCCTCAGTTGATGGTTCGTATGGTCTGGATCCACTTTCAACTGATCGCGTTGTTCCTGACAATCCAGGTTCTGAACCAGTTGTCTCTGATCCTTCAGTTTTTACGGACGTAGCTCCTACCACTTCAGCAGATGAAGGTGTTGTCCCTGATGCTACAGATGAGGGACCAGTTGTCCTGAACTTGATATCAGATGGTCCTGTTGTCCCTGGTTTTGGTGCTGATGTTCCTGTTATTCCAGATGCTCCGGTAAATGGTCCAGTTGTCCCTCGTCTCTCAGTTGATGGTTCGTATGGTCTGGATCCCCTTTCAATTGATCTGGTTGTTCCTGACAATCCAGTTTCTGAACCAGTAGTCCCTGATTCTCCAGAGGTCACTACAGGGGCTCCTGACAATTCAGCTGATGTACGTGTTGTCCCTGAAGCTACAGATGAGGGACCAGTTGTCCTGAACTTAATATCAGATGGTCCGGTTGTCCCTGGTCTTGGTGGTGATGTTTCTGTTATTCCTGATGCTCTGGTAAATGGTCCAGTTGTCCCTCGTCCCTCAGTTGATGGTTCATATGGTCTGGATCCACTTTCAGCTGAACCTGTTGTTCCTGGCAATCCAGTTTCTGAACCAGTAGCCCCTGATTCTCCAGAGGTTACAACGGGGTTCCCTGACACCGAAGTAGATGATGTTGTCCCTGACGCTACAGATGGGGGTGCAGTTGTCCTGAACTCAATATCAGATCGTCCAGTTGTCCCTGGTCTTGGTGCTGATGTTCCTGTTATTCCTGATGCTCCAGTAAATGATCCAGTTGTCGCTTGTCCCTCAGTTGATGGTTCATATGGTCTGGATCCACTTTCAGCTGAATCTGTTGTTCCTGAAAATTCAGCTTCTGAACCAGTTGTCCCTGATCTTCCAGAGATTACAACAGGGGTCCCTGGTGCTTCAGCAGATGAAGGTGTTGTCCCTGAAGCTACAGATGAGGGTCCAGTTGTCCTGAACTCAATATCAGATCGTCCAGTTGTCCCTGGTCTTGGTGGTGATGTTCCTGTTATTCTTGATACTCCAGTAAATGGTCCAGTTGTCCCTTGTCCCTCAGTTGATGGTTCATATGGTCTGGATCCACTTTCAACTGATCGCGTTGTTCCTGACAATCCAGATTCTGAACCAGTAGTCCCTGATCCTCCAGATGTTACTACAGGGGTCCCAGACGCTTCAGCAGATGAAGGTGTTGTGCCTGATGCCACAGATGAGGGTCCAGTTGTCCTGAACACATTATCAGATGGACCTGTTGTCCCTGGTCTCTGTGGCAATGTTCCCGTTATTCCTGATGCTCCAGTAAATGACCCAGTTGCCACTGATCTCTCAGTTGATGGTTCATATGGTCTAGATTCCCTTTCAACTGATCCGGTAGTTCCTGGAAATCCAGGTTCTGAACCAGTAGCCCCTGATCCTTCAGTTTTTATGGACGTAGCCCCTGCCACTTCAGCGGATGAAGGTGTTGTCCCTGATGCTACAGGTGATGGTCCACTTGTCCTGAACTCAATATCAGATGGTCCTGTTGTCCCTGGTCTTGGTGCTGATGTTCCTATTATTCCAGGTGCTCCAGTAAATGGTCCAGTTGTCCTTCGTCCCTCAGTTGATGGTTCATATGGTCTGGATCCACTTTCAGCTGAACCTCTTGTTCCTGGAAATCCAGCTTCTGAACCAGTAGTCCCTGATCCTCCAGAGGTCACTACAGGGGCTCCTGACAAATCAACTGATGTACTTGTTGCCCCTGAAGCTACAGATGAGGGTCCAGTTGTCCTGAACTCAATATCAGATGTTCCAGTTGTCCTTGGTCTTGTTAATGTTGTTCCTGTTACTCCTGATGATCCAGTAAATGGTCCAGTTGTTCCTCGTCCCTCAGTTGATGGTTCAAATGGTCTAGATCCAGTTTCAGCTGAACCTGTTGTTCCTGGCAATCCAGCTTCTGAACCAGTAGTCCCTGATCCTCCAGAGATCACTACAGGGGTCCCAGATGATTCAGCAGATGAAGGTGTTGTGCCTGATGCCACAGATGAGGGTCCAGTTGTCCTGAACTCAATATCAGATGGTCCCGTTGTCCCTGTTTTTGGTGCTGATGTTCCTGTTATTCCAGATGCTCCAGTAAATGGTCCAGTTGTCCCTCGTCCCTCAGTTGATGGTTTGTATGGTCTGGATCCACTTTCAACTGATCGCGTTGTTCCTGACAATCCAGGTTCTGAACCAGTTGTCTCTGATCCTTCAGTTTTTACGGATGTAGCTCCTACCACTTCGGCAGATGAAGGTGTTGTCCCTGATGCTACAGATGAGGGACCAGTTGTCCTGAACTTGATATCAGATGGTCCTGTTGTCCCTGGTTTTGGTGCTGATGTTCCTGTTATTCCAGATGCTCCGGTAAATGGTCCAGTTGTCCCTCGTCTCTCAGTTGATGGTTCGTATGGTCTGGATCCCCTTTCAATTGATCTGGTTGTTCCTGACAATCCAGTTTCTGAACCAGTAGTCCCTGATTCTCCAGAGGTCACTACAGGGCCTCCTGACAAATCAACGGATGTACTTGTTGCCCCTGAAGCTACAGATGAGGGTCCAGTTGTCCTGAACTCAATATCAGATGTTCCTGTTGTCCCTGGTCTTGGTGCTGATGTTCCTGTTATTCCAGGTGCTCCAGTAAATGGTCCAGTTGTCCTTCGTCCCTCAGTTGATGGTTCATATGGTCTGGATCCACTTTCAGCTGAACCTGTTGTTCCTGAAAATCCAGCTTCTGAACCAGTTGTCCCTGATCTTCCAGAGATTACAACAGGGGTCCCTGGTGCTTCAGCAGATGAAGGTGTTGTCCCTGAAGCTACAGATGAGAGTCCAGTTGTCCTGAACTCAATATCAGATGTTCCAGTTGTCCCTGGTCTTGTTGCTGTTGTTCCTGTTACTCCTGATGATCCAGTAAATGGTCCAGTTGTTCCTCGTCCCTCAGTTGATGGTTCAAATGGTCTAGATCCAGTTTCAGCTGAACCTGTTGTTCCTGGCAATCCAGCTTCTGAACCAGTAGTCCCTGATCCTCCAGAGATCACTACAGGGGTCCCAGATGATTCAGCAGATGAAGGTGTTGTGCCTGATGCCACAGATGAGGGTCCAGTTGTCCTGAACTCAATATCAGATGGTCCCGTTGTCCCTGTTTTTGGTGCTGATGTTCCTGTTATTCCAGATGCTCCAGTAAATGGTCCAGTTGTCCCTCGTCCCTCAGTTGATGGTTCGTATGGTCTGGATCCACTTTCAACTGATCGCGTTGTTCCTGACAATCCAGGTTCTGAACCAGTTGTCTCTGATCCTTCAGTTTTTACGGATGTAGCTCCTACCACTTCGGCAGATGAAGGTGTTGTCCCTGATGCTACAGATGAGGGACCAGTTGTCCTGAACTTGATATCAGATGGTCCTGTTGTCCCTGGTTTTGGTGCTGATGTTCCTGTTATTCCAGATGCTCCGGTAAATGGTCCAGTTGTCCCTCGTCTCTCAGTTGATGGTTCGTATGGTCTGGATCCCCTTTCAATTGATCTGGTTGTTCCTGACAATCCAGTTTCTGAACCAGTAGTCCCTGATTCTCCAGAGGTCACTACAGGGCCTCCTGACAAATCAACGGATGTACTTGTTGCCCCTGAAGCTACAGATGAGGGTCCAGTTGTCCTGAACTCAATATCAGATGTTCCTGTTGTCCCTGGTCTTGGTGCTGATGTTCCTGTTATTCCAGGTGCTCCAGTAAATGGTCCAGTTGTCCTTCGTCCCTCAGTTGATGGTTCATATGGTCTGGATCCACTTTCAGCTGAACCTGTTGTTCCTGAAAATCCAGCTTCTGAACCAGTTGTCCCTGATCTTCCAGAGATTACAACAGGGGTCCCTGGTGCTTCAGCAGATGAAGGTGTTGTCCCTGAAGCTACAGATGAGAGTCCAGTTGTCCTGAACTCAATATCAGATGTTCCAGTTGTCCCTGGTCTTGTTGCTGTTGTTCCTGTTACTCCTGATGATCCAGTAAATGGTCCAGTTGTTCCTCGTCCCTCAGTTGATGGTTCAAATGGTCTAGATCCAGTTTCAGCTGAACCTGTTGTTCCTGGCAATCCAGCTTCTGAACCAGTAGTCGCTGATCCTCCGGAGATCACTACAGGGGTCCCAGATGATTCAGCAGATGAAGGTGTTGTGCCTGATGCCACAGATGAGGGTCCAGTTGTCCTGAACTCAATATCAGATGGTCCCGTTGTCCCTGTTTTTGGTGCTGATGTTCCTGTTATTCCAGATGCTCCAGTAAATGGTCCAGTTGTCCCTCGTCCCTCAGTTGATGGTTCGTATGGTCTGGATCCACTTTCAACTGATCGCGTTGTTCCTGACAATCCAGGTTCTGAACCAGTTGTCTCTGATCCTTCAGTTTTTACGGACGTAGCTCCTACCACTTCGGCAGATGAAGGTGTTGTCCCTGATGCTACAGATGAGGGACCAGTTGTCCTGAACTTGATATCAGATGGTCCTGTTGTCCCTGGTTTTGGTGCTGATGTTCCTGTTATTCCAGATGCTCCGGTAAATGGTCCAGTTGTCCCTCGTCTCTCAGTTGATGGTTCGTATGGTCTGGATCCCCTTTCAATTGATCTGGTTGTTCCTGACAATCCAGTTTCTGAACCAGTAGTCCCTGATTCTCCAGAGGTCACTACAGGGGCTCCTGACAATTCAGCTGATGTACGTGTTGTCCCTGAAGCTACAGATGAGGGACCAGTTGTCCTGGACTTAATATCAGATGGTCCGGTTGTCCCTGGTCTTGGTGGTGATGTTTCTGTTATTCCTGATGCTCTGGTAAATGGTCCAGTTGTCCCTCGTCCCTCAGTTGATGGTTCATATGGTCTGGATCCACTTTCAGCTGAACCTGTTGTTCCTGGCAATCCAGTTTCTGAACCAGTAGCCCCTGATTCTCCAGAGGTTACAACGGGGTTCCCTGACACCGAAGTAGATGATGTTGTCCCTGACGCTACAGATGGGGGTGCAGTTGTCCTGAACTCAATATCAGATCGTCCAGTTGTCCCTGGTCTTGGTGCTGATGTTCCTGTTATTCCAGATGCTCCAGTAAATGATCCAGTTGTCGCTTGTCCCTCAGTTGATGGTTCATATGGTCTGGATCCACTTTCAGCTGAATCTGTTGTTCCTGAAAATTCAGCTTCTGAACCAGTTGTCCCTGATCTTCCAGAGATTACAACAGGTGTCCCTGGTGCTTCAGCAGATGAAGGTGTTGTCCCTGAAGCTACAGATGAGGGTCCAGTTGTCCTGAACTCAATATCAGATCGTCCAGTTGTCCCTGGTCTTGGTGGTGATGTTCCTGTTATTCTTGATACTCCAGTAAATGGTCCAGTTGTCCCTTGTCCCTCAGTTGATGTTTCATATGGTCTGGATCCACTTTCAACTGATCGCGTTGTTCCTGACAATCCAGATTCTGAACCAGTAGTCCCTGATCCTCCAGATGTTACTACAGGGGTCCCAGACGCTTCAGCAGATGAAGGTGTTGTGCCTGATGCCACAGATGAGGGTCCAGTTGTCCTGAACATATTATCAGATGGACCTGTTGTCCCTGGTCTCTGTGGCAATTTTCCCGTTATTCCTGACGCTCCAGTAAATGACCCATTTGTCACTGATCTCTCAGTTGATGATTCATATGGTCTAGATTCCCTTTCAACTGATCCGGTTGTTCCTGGCAATCCAGGTTCTAAACCAGTTGTCCCTGATCCTTCAGTTTTTATGGACGTAGCCCCTGCCACTTCAGCGGATGAAGGTGTTGTCCCTGATGCTACAGGTGATAGTCCACTTGTCCTGAACTCAATATCAGATGGTCCTGTTGTCCCTGGTCTTGGTGCTGATGTTCCTGTTATTCCAGGTGCTCCAGTAAATGGTCCAGTTGTCCCTCGTCCCTCAGTTGATGGTTCAAATGGTCTAGATCCAGTTTCAGCTGAACCCATTGTTCCTGGCAATCCAGCTTCTGAACCAGTAGTCCCTGATTCTCCAGAGGTTACTACAGAGTTCCCTGACACTGAAGTAGATGAAGATGTTGTCCCTGATGCTACAGATGGGGGTCCAGTTGTCCTGAACTCAATATCAGTTCGTCCAGTTGTCCCTGGTCTTGGTGCTGATGTTTCTGTAAATTCTGATGCTCCAGTAAATGGTCCAGTTGTTTCTCGTCCCTCAGTTGATGGTTCATATGGTCTGGATCCACTTTCAGCTGAACCTGTTGTTCCTGGCAATCCAGTTTCTGAACCAGTAGTCCCTGATTCTCCAGAGGTCACTACAGGGTTCCCTGACACCGAACTAGAGGAAGATGTTGTCCCTGATGCTACAGATGGGGGTGCAGTTGTCCTGAACTCAATATCAGATCGTCCAGTTGTCCCTGGTCTTGGTGCTGATGTTCCTGTTATTCCTGATGCTCCAGTAAATGATCCAGTTGTCGCTTGTCCCTCAGTTGATGGTTCATATGGTCTGGATTCCCTTTCAGCTGAACCTGTTGTTCCTGAAAATCCAACTTCTGAACCAGTTGTTCCTGATCTTCCAGAGATTACAACAGGGGTCCCTGGTGCTTCAGCAGATGAAGGAGTAGTCCCTGACACCACAGATGAGGGTCCAGTTGTCCTGAACTCAATATCAGATCGTCCAGTTGTCCCTGGTCTTGGTGGTGATGTTCCTGTTATTCCTGATGCTCCAGTAAATGGTCCAGTTTTCCCTTGTCCCTCAGTTGATGGTTCATATGGTCTGGATCCACTTTCAACTGATCGCGTTGTTCCTGACAATCCAGATTCTGAACCAGTAGTCCCTGATCCTCCAGATGTTACTACAGGGGTCCCAGATGCTTCAGCAGATGAAGGTGTTGTCCCTGATGCCACAGATGAGGGTCCAGTTGTCCTGAACACATTATCAGATGGACCTGTTGTCCCTGGTCTCTGTGGCAATGTTCCCGTTATTCCTGACGCTCCAGTAAATGACCCAGTTGCCACTGATCTCTCAGTTGATGGTTCATATGGTCTAGATTCCCTTTCAACTGATCCGGTAGTTCCTGGCAATCCAGGTTCTGAACCAGTTGTCCCTGATCCTCCAGATGTTACTACAGGGGTCCCAGACGCTTCAGCAGATGAAGGTGTTGTCCCTGATACTACAGATGGGGGTCCAGTTGTCCTGAACTCAATATCAGATGGTCCAGTTGTCCCTGGTCTTGGTGCTGATGTTCCTGTTATTCCTGATGCTCCAGTAAATGGTCCAGTTGTCCTTCGTCCCTCAGTTGATGGTTCATATGGTCTGGATCCACTTTCAGCTGAACCCGTTGTTCCTGGCAATCCAGCTTCTGAACCAGTAGTCCCTGATCCTCCAGAGGTTACTACAGGGTTCCCTGACAGAGAAGTGGATGAAGATGTTTTCCCTGATGCTACAGATGAGGGTCCAGTTGTCCTGAACTCAATATCAGATCGTCCAGTTGTCCCTGGTCTTGGTGCTGATGTTTCTGTCATTCCCGATGCTCCAGTAAATGATCCAGTTTTTCCTTCCACCTCAGTTGATGGTTCATATGGTCTGGATCCACTTTCAGCTGAACCCGTTGTTCCTGGCAATCCAGCTTCTGAACCAATTGTCCCTGATCCTCCAGATGTTACTACAGGGGTCCCTGACACTTCAGCAGATGATGGTGTTGTCCCTGATGCCACAGATGAGGGTCCAGTTGTCCTGACCTCAATATCAGATTGTCCTGTTGTATCTAGTCTTTGTGGTAATGTTTCTGTTATTCCTGATTTTTCAGTAAATGTTCCAGTTGCCCCTCGTCCCTCAGTTGATGGTTCATATGGTCTGGATCCACTTTCAGCTGAACCTGTCGTTCCTTTAAATTCTACTTCTGAACCAGTTGTCCCTGATCTTTCAGAGGTTACTACAGGGGATCCTGACAATTCAGCTGATGTACGTACTGTCCCTGAAGCTACAGATGAGGTTCCAGTTGTCTTGAATTTAATATCAGATGATCCAGTT
Organism: Saccopteryx bilineata; assembly: GCF_036850765.1. NCBI lineage: Eukaryota > Metazoa > Chordata > Mammalia > Chiroptera > Emballonuridae > Saccopteryx > Saccopteryx bilineata. The sequence goes on along the minus strand of NC_089491.1, from coordinate 144,343,590 downwards.
GTTTCTGTTCTATGTGGTGATGGTCCCATAATTCCTGATGTTTTAGTAAATGATCCAGTTGCCCGTGGAGTCTCAGTTGATGAGTCATTTGGTGTGTATCCCTTTTCTCCTGATTCTGTTGTTCCTGGCAATCCAACTTCTGATCCAGTTGTCCCTGATTCTTCAGTGGTTACTGTAGGGGCTCCTGACACATCAGCTGATGAACTTTTTGTCCTTGATGCTACTGATGACGGTCCATTTGTTCTGAACTCAATATCAGATGGCACCGTGTTTCCTGGTCTCTGTGGTGATGTTACTGTTATTTCTGATGCTCCTGTTGGTGCTCTGGAAGTTGTTCCTGACCCTGTAGGTGATGGTGGTGTTGTGGTCTCTGATCCTTCAGCTGACTGTCCAGTCGTTCCTATCAAAACATTTAGTAAAATATGTTGTTTTAAATAAAAAAATTTTTCTTGTTAACCTAAGGGCTTATTCTGCTTTTATTCTACATTATTGTTTATGGTTCTTCACCTGTATAACACCATCATTTTTATACCTTTTATTATTTTACCATGTTAATTCTTTATAACTCTTTATTCATTTAACATTTTTGAATATTTTCTATGTCATATAAATTCTTAGCAAGTTGTATTTCCTCATGTTATCATCAGAACAATCCTATGACTATAGTATTACTTTCTATTTTTAGTTTGTAAGGTAATGCTAATAAGAAGATAGCTGTTTGATCCCATAAACAATCCTAGTGGATGTGGGAAATATAAAGATAAATAAATAAATTCCTATCAAATCAACCAAATTCACAAACAAAGAAACCTCAAAGACAAATATAGAGGTTTTATTTAGTGCCTAGGATTTTATTTTAGAGAGTCTCACTTGGAAAACCTTTTGAAATGATGCATTTTACTTTGCAGTCTGACAACAAGGGGCAGACAGCTACATATAACTCTGCGGAGATATCATCATAAGCAGAGCTCACAACTACTGCAAAAGCTATAAAGTTGAAACGAGCTACATACACTAGAGAAGTAGAGCTAGATGATGAATTTATATGTGTCATAGGAAGTTAGAGAGAAAACATTAGATAGTGAAAATATATACATTGAATTGGGCAATTTATTGTGAATCAGGAGGAAAATTACACATTTTCTAAATGCAATGAAATATAATTTTACGCAAGGGAGTAAAAGATTTATATATATTTAAAATCCTTCTTTCTACTCTATAGAGAATATTTGTTAAATGGTGAGAAAGAGAAGTAGAGAAACAATTAAGAGATAATTTCAAGAAAGCAGACCATTCATGACTGCTTTGTGCTAGAGAAGTGATGAAGGAGATTGAGAACAGTGATGGGTCAGGATAGGTGTTAGAAACAGCATTAACAGGCTTTGTTTGTATTTGAGAAGTGAAAAATAAAATGAAGAGAGGCATCAATGATAACTCTAAATTTATTTCCTGTATAAACTGAGTCAGTAATGGTACCATTTATTGAAATGGAGAAGAGTGGGAGAACAGGTGTGGGTATAAAAGTAAATTTAAAAAACTTTTTTTTTTTAATTCTGTTTCGGTCATTTTAAGTCTGAGATGCCTATTCCACATCCAAGTTTAAATGTCCAGTTAGTAACTGAATGTGAATCTAGAGTTCCTGAGAAGCTAAGAACGGAGACACATTTGAAAATTCACATCTCAAATGTCTTCAGAAGTTTCTTATACCTGACCTACTTCCTATGCAAACACCCCTACCTGGCTTGTTTTGTCTCTGATTACCAGAAGTTTCTCTATAAGCGCAATGTAAGGGAATATCTTCAGCCAAGTCAGATTCTACAGACTAGTTTGCTAACTACCAGCTAATACTCTGATTGCTTCTGAAACTTCAATTTTATTTTCACTCAATTCACTGAATTAATATTCTGTTTGAACTCTTGAAGCAATTAAGCCCACCACACCTCATATCCTGTCATCCTTTGGCACTGAGTAAAGCATAAATTTTGACTTTCTTTCTCATCTGTGACATTCTAATTTCATACCAGGCTTTTTCTCTTTTATTCTAAGCTTCTACTTCGTCCACAGCTCATTCTCTATTACTAGTATTTCTATCCTATCCTCTGGAATCCACATTCAATAATTTTAAAAAATCTTCTATATGCTTAAGTGTTTTTTATGAAATGCTCCTTAGGACTTAACCAAATGGGACTAATTATGCAACAACCTAGCATAACCCAGAATGCTCTAGATCTGAAATCCTAATATCAAGAATTCCACTAAGAAACCAGAGAAGGATGGAAATGTTGGGTGTACAGTGTTGAATGTGTGCATGACTTCATGTTTCCAAAAAGCTCCACTACATGGGTTTAGCAGCAAATAGCCTACTTTCTCCTATATTTCCAATCCTTTCAAAAGGTTTTCTTTCACGGGACCTGTTATTGTTTTATCTCATTGATAAGAATAATGCGTTTTGATCCTTTACCAGACTAGGTGCTCCTATTCATTTTCTTGAATTGTTATTCACCAAATACCCACCAGATATTTATCAAGTCAGGTACTAAGGTAGGCAGTGGAAATGCCATTGTAAACTAAAACAGGCAAAGTGGTAAGACATTGCTATAGTCGATACAAATTGATAAAATATGCCATGTCAGTGGCCTGTGTAGTAATCAAGATGACTGTATAAAGAATCAACAATCTAGACCCTGTTCTGGCCCTACCACATACTCATCCTGTGACTGGAGTAAACACATTGAATTTTCATATATAGAATTTGAGTGATCACTAATATACTGCCAATTGCACAGAGTGGTGATGTGATTCAAGTAGGTAATTACATGTAAAAACATTTTTTCATTTTATATTTAGTGTACTTTTTTCTGGTTATCATTTTTTATTTTTACTAAAATGGATTAAGATGACTCACAAGTATTATACAAGGGTTAATGACTGCCTCATACCTATCTTTATTTTATCAATTAAATTGTACTCAATATATATAGTAAAAACTAAGGTACAGTAAATATTTTATTCTATCGATTACATTTTCAAGTATGTATTTTTGCCTGTTTGTGAGAAATATTTACTGATCCTGGTTATTTCCATATTCGTTTATTTATTTATTTTTAGTCTGTATCTTTAGTCCTTTGAAATATTTAAGTATTATGAGGCACAAACATTGTTTAGTTTGGGGTGGTAACATCATTGCATGGCTCACATATTTCACTTATAGATGAGCTTTCAGCAAATGAGGTATTGTCATGTCTTTTTGCAAATTTTAATAAAGTAGATGTTTATAAACCAATGTGTAGAGAGTTTAGAAAACAAACTCTTTCCTAAATTTTTAGGCAATTCAGAGGCCAATATTATTTATTAAATTATTCTCAGACATGGAAAAAGCTATTTATCAAAGTTCTAGATCATTTTTGTTTAATTAATTTATGAAAAATATGTTAATATTTTAAACCATGACATTTCCTGATACTAAAGAACCACAAAAATTTTCTAATACTAAATAAATATTTTATTGAATAGACTCTTATAAACAAGTTTTAACTCAGATTTTGTGACTTTTCTTGTTCAATTATCTCACCTAGCTTATTTGAAGAACTTGTCCCACTGCTGGGTGACTCAAGTGTACTTTTACCTCCACTGGTTGTACCAGCTGATGTCCCAGGTACACCTGTTTTAAAAGAAAAAATGGAAAGAGCTCATTCACAGAATTTCTTAACTATGAGATAACCAATTCTGTCACATTAACTTCCAACTGAAGATTACAGAAATGTCCATTTTTCAATATTGATAATTATTACTCCATATATTTCAAAAATGTGCTTTGACATACATTTATTCATTATTTCATTGAATCCTCATCACAAACCCATGTCATAGATTATATTGCCCACCTTTGCAGATAAGAAAACTGAGGTTACAGAGGTTACCCCTTTAGCTTCTGTAGAGATAACTAGTTACTTTTATTCTTAGCTCTGTTAGTATAATGAATTATATTAATGAATCTTCTAATTTTGAAGAAACTCACTAAAAATTAATGGAAATTATTAAAAATTATCTTTGGATCCTAAATTCAACCATTTGTTTCTTGCTAATCAAACTCTTAAATTGATTTTTTTTGTTTTTTATTTCTGTTTTGATAGTTAGAAAGATTATGTTTTTATAGTAATGTTTTTACATAATTCCATTTGTATCCACACAGTTTTCATTTCTCTAGTTTCTATTGCTTCTCTGTGAGTAGCAATTAAATTAACCCTTAATTTCTTCTCTTCTCCTCTTCCTCTTCTGTATTTTCCAATTTAAATATTTTCTTTCTTAATGGTAATTTCTTTTTACTCTTTAATAAACTTAAGCTTCTCTTATTTAATCAAAAGCTTTAAATAATTTCACTCCTACCTGTTATCTAATCAATAAGCTTATTTCATCTTCCTTCTTATTCCTGTCATCTATGTATTTATTTATCTATCTACCACCTATTTATTAATGTTATATTTTTACTTGGTCAAACATGTAACATTAATGTATTTTTCTTTTACCTTTATTTCTATCTTTTTTTCTAGTATTTTCCATTCAGGGTGAAGCGCTGGTCTTCTGCAGTGAAACCTAGTTGATGCTATCTATGTTCTACTCCTGTGAAGCACCTCTCTCTACTTCTCTGTTTTCTGACATTCTCTGACCTAAACCTCACTTCCACTATAAGCCCCATCGTTGCATTTCCTGGTCTTGAGAGTATTAGTCTTCTCTCCTCTCACCTCTCCCCCAAACGAGTAGGCTTAGGCTTTGTTCTGATATTTTTAGTTTGTAGGGGGTTTGTATATATTGTAACATATGCAGCCACCCAACATTTCTCTGACTTTATATTTCTTTAACCTACTATTGGTCCTATTTAAATTCTATTCAAATCTAAGAGCATGGAAGCAAATTAAGGATTAGGTCCTAATTCAGATCATACCTAAGGGAGGTTTGGGTGAGAACAGCTGAAAAGTCTGATCTAGACTTGTCTGACCTCTCAGGATTGTGGGTCCAGTGCCTGGTCCCCAGGGTGCTGTCATCTCCAGCTCCAAATACTGCTCTACTCCCAGCATGGGTTTATTTTATAATGGAGTCAAAAATGTTAGTTGATTAAAATATAAAATTGATCATTTTATGAGAATGGCTTGTTTAAGAAAAAATAATTTAAGTAAGAGTGAGGCTTAATTCTCTCTGTTAAAAATAAGAGATTACTCCCTTTTCTTAAAGCATTTAATTGAGAAAATTTTTAATTTTAACTTCTCTCTGTGTGTCCTTGAAATTTATTTAGGTCTTTTAAAAAAACTTATAGTCATCTTACCATCATAATGACAAAGGAGTGTCTTTCTCAAGAACTTGGACACTGTCTCTTTGAAATGCAACCATTAAGAGAGATATTTTCCTTATCTTTGTTTAGTTAAAAACTTTCACCTGTCATCAAGATAAGACATTTGTTTTTCATTGGAGAAAACCAGTTAACTACCTGGTGAGTTTATAATAAACTCTGTGCTATAAGTGGTGCTCTCGAGTCCCATTGCTTGAGAACCAATATTATTTTTCTTGAAAACACTATGTAATAAATTGTGTCTGCTTGGTGAGAAGTCTTTCTGTCCTTACAATTGCTTAGCAAATTGCCTGCAATTTGAGTCACATTCTAGTTCAACATTTATTCAATAATAAAACTGTTTTTCTTTATGGACAGTGTCTCTGGGTTGGGAGAATGTTTTTAATTCTAGTTCCCCAACACTTGAAATATGACTACTCTTTATTTCACTGAAATTAACTATATCCCTAAAATTTCATTCATCTTATATTTGTAGATTTGCTCAAGTTAAAGCATATCCATATAGTCAAGGCATATTGATCATTATCATATTCTATCCAAAATAGAATATGCTGTTATTTTTAACCCCAACTAATCCATTCTCTTACTAGAATTTCCTCCTGAGTTACCACTCTAACACTTGTCACTGAAAACTTCCTTGACATTGATTCTCTTCTGCCTTACATGACTTTTGACTTTGCATGTACATAAATACTCCTCTTACTCGAAAATCAAGTTCTAAGAGAACAAGTATCTTACTGTACTCTGCTCCTATGATCCCTGTGGCACCCAGCATGATGCAACACATAACACATAATAAATAGCTCTTGCCCTGGCCGGTTGGATCAGTAGTAGAGCGTCGGCCTGGCGTGCAGAGGTCCTGGTTTCGATTCCCGGCCAGGGCACACAGGAGAAGCGCCCATCTGCTTTTCCACCCCTTCTCCTCTCCTTCCTCTCTGGCTCTCTCTTCCCCTCCTTTGCTCCATTGGAGCAAAGATGGCCCGGGCGCTGGGGATGGCTCTTTGGCCTCTGCCCCAGGCACTAGAGTGGCTCTGGTCACGACAGAGTGACGCCCCGGAGGGGCAGAGCATCGCCCCCTGGTGGGCAGAGCCTTGCCCCTGGTGGGCGTGCCGGGTGGATCCCTGTCGGGTGCATGCGAGAGTCTGTCTGACTGTCTCTCCCCGTTTCCAGCTTCATAAAAATACAAAAAAAAAAAAATAGCTCTTAATTTATTTCTGATCTTCTTCCGTTTTAACACAATTAATAGTAATTAAATCCCCCAGGAAACCTTGTCTCTGACAGAATTTGAAGTAAATAAATCACGTTTCTCTTGTCTAGATTTATTCTGATTATGTTCTTTTGGTTCCTGATGTTTCCAAAATCTTTTCACCAGCAGCTCCAATGGTGACTGCATCTTCCCCTCCAGTTATTCCTCACAGAAAAGAACAGTGGTGCCCAGTCCACACTGGGATCAGCAGAGTTAGCAAATAAAAATACAGGACACCCAGTTAAATTTGGATTTCTGATAAACAACAACACTGACCCCATCACTGCATGGGACATATTTATACTAAAAAAAAAAAAAAATCTTATTGATGTGAAACTTAAAATTTTAATGACATTTTGTATTTTACCTGATAATTCTAATCTACTTAGATGGTTGTGTTGAAAATGCCCCTACAACCTATATTGATTTGTCCTAAAATTGTTGCCATTATTAGAGCCATAGCCATTAGTAAATTCACTTAAACTCTTTACAAGAACCTGGAGTCTCAATTACATTTACGACAGAGCCCCACCAAGGTGCCCAGGTGACCCTACACCTTGCCTGCTGAGTTTCCTTTGGGGCTGGAACCAGCATTCTAGCTGTGTTGCTACTGCTGGTTCCAACAGCAATTCTAAGACTCCTACTGTAACACCTGATAAACAGTGTGCGGGGGCAGCATACACATTTTTGTGACAATCCAATACTGTATTACTTTTGAAGGGAAGCTTTGGAGACAGCATACACATTTTTGTGACAATCCAATACTGTATTACTTTTGAAGGGAAGCTTTGGAGACAGCAGGAAAACAAATTTTTTTCTTGAAAATGTCAATCATTTTCACACCATTTTGCATCTTTTATTGGATGTTATTTGACTAACTTAAGTGACACCAGCATAGTTCTGATTTAATATGATCCTTTTGGGTTTTTTTTGTTTTTTTTGGTTTTCTTTGTTTGTTTTCTTCTTGTCCAAGTGAGAGGAGAGGGGATAGAGAGACAAAATCCCCTATGATCCCCAACCAGGATCCACTCAGCAACTCCCATCGAGGGCTGATGCTCTGCCCATCTGGGGCCATACTCTCAACAGAGCCATTTTCAGCACCTTAGGCAGAGGCTCCATGGAGCCATCCTCAGTGCCTGGGGCCAATGTGCTCAAATCAATCTAGTCAAGGTTGTGGGAGGGGAAGAGAGAGAGAGAGAGAAGTGGAAGGAGGAGGGGGTGGTATAAAAGCAGACTGTCACTGCTCCTATGTGCCCTGACTAGGATTAAACCCAGGACATCCACATGCTGGGCTGATGCTCTACCACTGAGCCAACTGGCCAGGGCCTAATATGATCCTTTTGGACAAAAGCCATAGCCTCTGAATGACATTCTCTACGCACCTAACGTGTCTTCTTCAGATGGCGTCAGTTCACTGCCTGGTGCTGTAGTCACTTCACCAGTGGATGAAGCAGTTGTCCCTTTCAAAATAAACAATAAATATATATCATGATCTTTGGTTAAGCAGAACAGATTTTGCTGTTCTAGTCTTTCAAAGTACTTTCCATAGATTCATTCACAGTTACTCATTTCAAGTTCACTATTTCCAAAAATTAATCATAAGAATCACCTGGGCTGCTGCCTACTAAACATACAGAAACACAATCCAGGCTATTTATTGAAACCCACTTAAGACTTATAAAAAGTACTTGTGCCTGGACTCTTCCTCTATGAGTTCTGATTCAATTCTTCTGTACAAGGCTCTTCAATATGTATTCTCCTAAAACTTCTCTAGTCAATTTGATTTATAGCCAAGATAGCAAAGCATAACATGAGCCCCCCTCTAGACTCAGATCCTCAGAATTTTAAGGCAGGAGTCTTGGAATCTGAAATATAATACTCTGTTCTAAGTCACCTCTGAGCCCATGCTAGAGAAACACTGCCATCAATGCAGGAATGGTGAAGTTGTGAATATGTGCATTTACTAATAACTGATAACTTAGTAGAAGCCTCTGATGACTTCCCTACTGTGAGTGAGAAGATGATTCAGATCCTCCATTTCCATACCTGCTCTGCCTCCCGAGGTTGTGCCTGGGGCAGTTGAGTCTCCAGTGGTGCTTTTGCTCCCAGGAGCTGTTGTAACGTCCTCAGACACTTCTGAGGTCCCTGACATGAGAGCAAGAAAGGGGCATTACTTCTAGGGCTGTAGGATTCTACATATCACTCTTCTACTTGACAAAATTGAGGTTTCCAATGTAAAAGAAACCTTAAAATGATCTCTAATATTTTTGCAGCTTCATGGTATAATATCACATATAGCTTAATGTTTAGTTCGACCTGTAAGATGTGCAGTACCATTAAATAGGCACTAAGGAGCACTTGCTGACTTGCCTGGTTTTCCTGGACTGGTTGCTCCTGTGCTGGGTTCTGTGGATGTGCTGTCTTCTATAGTTGGTATTGGTGGAGCCGTAGGGGCCCCACTTCCAGCTGAAAGAATATAACAATTTAAAAAATACCCTAAACAGAAATCCACTCATTTAGTCTTATTTATAAAAACCTCTGAAGCAGATATTGTTATTATTCCCATTTAAGACATATGACCTTCTCCAGGTCACTCAGTTGGTTGGCAGCAGGTCCCGAAACCAAATCCAGGTACAGCCCCAAAGGTGAGCTTTGCTTCTCAAACAATCTGTGGTAAAAGAGCAATGCTATACAATTTTCAATGCCCTACATTGATGTTTTGGAAAAATGCCATGAAACTAGAGAAATACATATTTTTGTATTTGACTTATCACTACATTAGGAAATATAGATGAAGTAGTTATCACCCTAAAGTTTCAGTCAGTTCAGTGATCTAATTCAAATTAATCAGTTAATTTGTGCTGCTGTAGATTCTGTCTTTTAACACATTATTTTTATGTACATTATATCTTATTCCAAAAAGTAAATAACATAACTTTTAATTTCTTAAAGGAAAATTAATTTAGAAAAACAAAATCAGATCATAAATTAGTTAATAAAGTCAGACTATGAATTAGTTAATAAAGGCATAAAGGGAAGTCCCATGCTTACTCTAAAGACATGTCTTTTAGTGGTATGTAAAGCAATTTTTAATGTATCCTAAAAGTAATCAGAACAATGGAAGGATTCTAAGTAGGAGTGACACGGCAACAGTTGAGTTTTCAGAAATCCATTCAAGCCAGTGGTATTGACTGAAGTGTAAATTGGGAGGGAACTGAAGAAAGAATAGAAATGTTCTCAACTTTGATAAGCACCAATTGCAAAAAGGGCTTGTTAAGTAATACACTACGCTGGGTTCCAATCTGAGAACTTCTGATTCTAGGATGGTGGACCCTAAAATTTGCATTTCTAAAATGTTCTCAGGAGATGCTGATACTGTTGGTCTGGGAACCACACTTTGAACATCACTGTGTGTGTGTTTTTAACTTAAATTTATTGGGCTGACACTGGTTAACAAAATTATACAGGTTTCAGGTACACAGTTCTACAACACATCTCTGTATACCATATTGTGTGTTTACCCACCCCAAGCCAACTCTCCATTCCACCTCATTTATTCCCCATATACAACATAAAGTGAGCTAGGTGGACAACTGTAGAGACCAGATAGAAAATGTTTAACACCCGAGCAAAAGCAGAGCAAATGTGATGCACAGGAGAAAATGTAAAAGGTACCTATGTCAACTGATTGCATAAGAACAAGGGTAAATGTGGCTTGTTTGTTTTAATCAAAATTATCTATGCTTAAAGAATACCAATAATGTTTTATTTATGAAACCAACAAATAGTTGAAGTTTAGTCCACGATGCACAAGGGCAAACATATCCGCAATTGGCTTTGTTCTGGATGTATGCTCTTATGCATATATCAGGGAATGCTGAAGCTATTACGGAGAAGGCTAAGGGTTCTGGGTTCTAATCCTGCTTCTGTAGCTTTGAAACCTTTTATTATTTTCTTCCTAAGTCAAGAGACTTACCTACCATGGTGCTAATGTGGATTAAGTTACATTATTTATTTGAGCACAATTCAGAAATTTTACTGTATCATAGAAATAAATCACTAATATTTCATTAATACCTAAAGACTAATTATTGAATTTTTCTCTCAGAGTTATCCAGGTGACTGAGTGCTGACAAGGGACCCTCATTATCTAGAGCTATACTCAGGGGACAGTTGTTCCTTACTTGTAACAGAAGACTACTTGTGAAAAGAAGCTATGGAAAAAATAGCATTTGACTCATTTCTTCTTCTCACCTCCTCTGAGGCCTGTGTCACCTGTAATATTGTTTTGAGCTCCTGTGCTTGCACTTGTTGATGCTCCAGTGGTTCCTGATGAAGGTAAAGAATAAAAGGTAAGAAAAGTCATGGGCACTTTCAACACTCCAAGTAAGGGGTGTGTATAATTGTGACAACCTGTTACCCTTTAAGAAATCAACTCATGAACAAAACTAAAGACTACACTCTAATTACCTATAAAGAATACCTACCTCTGATGTTATACCTAAGTCAGCTATCTTTATTCTGTAAACTTATTGTACTGAGCAGCTTTGCCTGAAATGAGTTGCGTAGCCACAGCTGTGTGCTCAGTTCTGAACTTAATGTACCTGATATGTGCCAAGGACTGGTGAAGAGGGGACCCACTCCACCTGTCGTGCCTGCACTTTCAGCTGTGAAGGTGACGGGAAACGAAGTACTCGTAACGCCTGAGAAAAACAGAAAATAAACTCATCTCGGTATACTTGGACTTTTTAACCAATGGGCGACTTACCTGTCCGATCAATTCCTAGTATAGAAAATAGAATCAAAAGTCCAGTGACTTTCTGCCTAGAGTTCCCTAAGATATTTTTCTAATATTAATTTTGAAGCTGGAGAGTTAATGCTCTTAAAAAATATCTTTAATACAAAATAGGTTTGTAAACTAGTTTAACAGCCACAAGAAGGAAGTCAAGTCACATCGCAGCTTGTTAACCATTATAGAAATTGCTTAGCCCAGGACCCACTAGACAAGTAATCAAAACAGCAGAAATATTATAATAACAGCATAAACGAGTAAGAGTCACATGATGTACAGCTTTCACCCCTGCACACCACTGTGACCTTCGGATTTGCATTATTAAGATGGTTTTCAGCCCACAAAGGGGAATGATCACCCCACAACAGCTTCACTGAAACTAGACTAGAAGATGAAGGAGGGAGCAGACAACTGAAAGATGAAAATTAACTGCTTACCTAATCAAGGACTGTCAGTGAGACCCACCACCCCAAACTCCTTAATCATGATTATGCATGATTTTTGCTCTATGAAACTTCTTGTCTGTATGCCGTCAGCGAGTTGGGATTTTGAGCACAAGCTCCCCTTCTCCTGGGTGGCACTGCTCCAATAAAACAGCTTATCTTCCCTGCAAACCCCGGTGTCAGTTCTCATTGACTTGCACACAGGTGGGCATGAACTCTCTTTTCTCTAGTTTGATTACACTTTCCCTTAAGATTTTCGTTTTGTCCTTGCTTTTTTTTTTTTTTTTTTAACAAAGTCATATTTTCGGCATCTATAATGGGGTCACACTAAGCCTTTGTACTTTTGTCTCAACATGATTGCTCTCAAATAAATGGAGCCTAACCACACTGTCACTCAGGGATAATAGTAATAATAATGAAATAATAGCAAGAAATAGCTAATTGCTAATTTTATACTTACGACACCTAAAAAGAAAACTATATATTTTTAGATAAATGTTCTCTCTCATCTTATATTTTTTTTAAAAAGATTTTACTCTTGATATCATTTAGTACTGCTATAGATGCTGTATTTATGGGTAATAAGGAAGAAAATAAAGCTGGAAATCATATTATAGCCAATCAATATAAAACTGGCCAAAAGAAAGTTATATTTATTTTTAAAAAGTTTAAAATCCATGGGAAAAACCCAGTCAACTATATACTTGTTTGTAATATTTTTTCAAAAGTCAAATTCTCATATAAATTTTCTTCTTAGAAACCCAAAGTTACTAATAATTTACAATTTTTAACACGTAAAAACCAAGAGTTAATATACTAACCTGTAGTAAACGGTTCAATGGGGAGAGTTAGAGTTGTTCCTGATAAGCAAAAGAGAAATGATGTGACTTTTTCTGACCTCAAGGCAAAATGTAAAAAGACTGATCTCTTGTTAGGTTTTAATAGATAGTAGTTTGAAATATAGTTAATGTTGAAAGTAATAAAAATTTTTAATTTTATTTTTAAATAGTGACAGTATAACATACTTTCTAACGCATTACTCTGAAATGCAGAGTAAATGAAATAAATACACAGGGCGGTGGGGGCAAAAGAAGGTTTATAGTTGTGAGTACACACACCACCGAGTTTATTCTTGAATTATTATTTATTTACTAGTAATTGTATTATTCATTATTATTAAACTCTTTTGCTCACTCCTGCATATTAACAATGACAAAGTTAAGTCTTTGTTAAGCAGAGGCTGTTTGTTTGTTTTTTGACTTCCCTGTAATTCTGGTGATCTGTGCCTCCAATATTTTTCTACAAAGTAGCATTTAGTTTATAAGGGAAAGAGAGGAAAAGGAGAAATACATTTTAGGATTATTTTATGACTTAATAAAGCAAGGTTGTGGAGATAAATCTGAAGTTCCCAAGAAACTCCTGAAGAAAGAGGTCGTTCTTACCTTTGCATTTCCATTGCCTGACTTATAGGAAGAAATGTGATGGGAGTTTATCAAATGTTTGTTGAGAGAGGTCTGTGGACTTAAAAGTAAGCCTATATTTATTGTTGGCTTTCATAAATAATTGAGTCAGCTCTCTTCTGTATTTTGGTCTTAATTTCCATTGAATATTTCTGGAAATCTATTGTTTATGTGATAATGTCCCTTAACTTTTTTTTTTTTTTTTTTGTATTTTTCTGAAGTTGGAAATGGCAAGGCAGTCAGACAGACTCCCGCACGAGCCCAATCGGGATCCACCTGGCACGCCCACCAGGGGGCGATGCTCTGCCCATCTGGGGCATTGCTCTGTTGCAACCAGAGCCATTCTAGCGCCTGAAGCAGAGGCCACAGAGCCACCCTCAGTGCCCGGGCCAACTTTGCTCTAATGGAGCCTTGGCTGTGGGAGGGGAAGAGAGAGACAGAGAGGAAGGAGAGGGGGAGGGGTGGAGAAGCAGATGGGTGCTTCTCCTGTGTGCCCTGGCCGTGAATCGAACCCGGGACTCCTGCACACCAGGCTGACGCTCTACCACTGAGCGGTCTGTAACTTAAAAAAGAAAACTTCTCAATCTCTTTATTTGATCTTCACTGGTTTCCCCCACGCTGGCCTCATTTCAGTCTTTCACGCCTGCTAATTTCTACTTCCCTGTACCTGGAACACGGTTTCTCTTTTTTTTGTCTCCTTAAATATGTGTTATTCAGTTCTCACCTCAATCATCTGTACTTCAGCCTTTTCTGATTATATTGACTTAATCAAATCCGGCTCTAACCCACCCACTAACATTTTAGGTTTCTGTAATTACTTGATTAATAGCCATCTTCTTGGCTAAACTATAGGTTTTATGAACGGAGAAAGCATGTCTACTTTAACTCACCTTTATGTCTCTAATTATATCAGAGTGCTCTGCACATAATAGATGCTTGGTAAGTATTTGTCAACAGAATGAATGAATGAACACATGAATGAATGAGATAAAAATATTGTAACTATTCTACGTCTGAAGACTTGGACTCAGATAAGTGAAGTAATTTGTTCAGGAACACTGCTGGTCAATGAAAAAGCTGGGACACAGTACCTAGGACTGTGACCCATAAAATTTTGTTTTGTTCTTTTTGTTTTTATTTGTTTGTTTGTTTTTAGCAAGAGAGACACAGAGAGAGAGAGAGAGCGAGAGATAGAGACAGATAGGAAGAAAGAGAGATGAGATGAAAAGTATCAACTCATAGCTTCAGCACCTTAATTGTTTATTGGTTGCTTTCTCATATGTGCTTTGACCCACGGGGGCTCCAGCCAAGCCAGAGACCCCTTGCTCAAACCAGCAACCTTGAGCACAGGCCAGTGGCCATGGGGTCATGTCTATGATCCCACAATCAAGCCAGCAACCTCACGTTCAAGCTGGTGACTTTGTGCTCAAGCCTGATGAGCCCACGCTCAAGCTGGAGACCTTGGGGTCTCAAACCTGGGTGCATCCCAGGTCAATGCTCTATCCACTGCATCAATGCCTGGTCAGGCCATAAGCTTTTTATGTAGTGATGCCTTTATGTATAATGCATCACCTCTTGTAGTATTTGTTCTTTATTACCCAGTTACCATATTAATGGTAATATAAATTAGACCAAAAATTATAAAGTATATCAAATACATAATAAAATATCATATCTCCTCTGGTTATTTCACAAAATGTTAAATAGTTTGAGAAAAGCTTTATGTGAGAATTCTCAAAATTAGTGTCAAGCTTTAATTTTGAAGGATTTCTAGATCAGTATCAAGCAGACTCCACCAACAGACCAATTCAGATCCTGATATCTTTTCTCACTAATGAACGCAACATTGAACATTTGAAAAAATGCCTTGCTGATCTGGATGCAAGGATAACACAGAAGGACTATTATACCATAGTCTACAGAGACTACCAAGACTGCAATAACATAGCAGGATAGACTCAGAAACTTCAAAATATTTTAGCGTGGCTTCCATTTCCCAGTATAAATTTAACCTCCAAGGAATTTAAGTGATCTTAATTTGAGCTCTTTCAAATGGAAAGCATTACACTTAATTAAAAGCAGTATTATTACATAGACTAAATTCAAATCTCCTCCAGAATTTTCATATCAATAGGCTCTGATCAACATGGAGTTAAGGGGAACACAGTAGCACACAATAAAATGGTAATGAATGGATCACAAATATTTTTAGCATATGAATGAGAAAACATATTTATGGACCTTTCCTTGTAGCTAGTGTAGTTAACATGGCAATGTGCTCCAATGTAGATTTCAAAGGCCCATCTTTAATTAGGGCCATAATACTTGTCTAAACTAGTCCTAGATTGAAGTACACAACAGTTGGGCTACTATAACATAGCTCGCTTTTTCCCACAACTGAACATTGAAAGACATTAGTCTGAAATTGCTGACATAGCAATGAAAGTAAGGATAAACCTTTACAAGCAGGAAGATATAAGAATCCACTTTCTTCCTGGTTTAATTACCAAAACTGATAGATAAAGCATTACTCTTCTCATTAGTTCTGACGTCCAGACCATTATAATTTCAATTTGATTTTCCATTACTAGTAAATGAACATACATGATAATGTGCTTATATTATGAATCACTATGTATCAGCTTCCTTGTTGCCAAGACATAAATCGTAAAGGGAAAAGCTGCTTTTATCAAAATATTGATAGTTCTGTACATTATGAGATAGTAATCTACACTAAAAACTTTCAAAGTGACGATGTCCATTTCTCTCATGATAAACTTAATAAAATAATATATTTTACCTTTTTGCCTTATTTTTACCTCATGATAAACTTACTAATTAAAATAAAATCTTGAATTAATTTTCCAGCTACCACTAAGTTTTTTCATTGCTTTGAAGACCATTTTAATTTATATAGAAAAGTTATTTTGCCACTTTTCCTCAATGGATTCCTTTGTACTTAATAGAAATGTCTGAAAGATAAGTTTAAGGAATATTTGTAACATTTTCTCTAATAAACAATAAATTCAATACTGCAGAGTATAAAGTTTTGTAAACTATCTTATTTCTGGGAAAAATATAAAAACTTATGAAATTTTTATTAATTGAGGAAGCAGCATGCTTCTGATTAATTACTGAAAAAATATTGTGTCTCAGCTAAAATCTAAGTTCGTGAATATAATAACTTATTCTTTATGAAATGTTGCTACTTATAAAGTTGACCTTACTGAGCATTACTATGTCTTACACTAAATTGCACCATCAGGGACTTTTCTCTCAAGTCCTATGATATAGATATTGTCGGGAGCCGATCAACAACTGCTGGCTGACAAGGTCGCAGCAGAAGAAGACCCACAACTGCTGGCTGACAAGGTCACAGCAGAAGAAGACCCACAACTGCTGGCTGACAAGGTCACAGCAGAAGAAGATCAAAAACTGCTGATTGACAAAGTCACAGCAGAGAAGACCAATGGCTGCGGGTTGACAAAGTCACCCAAAGGAGAGACACAACGATACTTGCCCCTTTGACTTTTTGAATTAATCTGGCCTATATCCCCCCTCTTCTGGGTGTGTGCTATTATTTGTGGCACAGGGATAATAGTACCGTGCTTTCCCTGTAGATTCGTAGTAATTTCTTTGGAAATGAGACAGAGGATGTGAGTTCCACAGAAAAGCCTGTAAGCCCCTTGAACTGGGCTCATAGACATAAAAGGCTGGCTATGATATCCCTTGTAAAGGGTTAAGTCTGTAGGAGAATTCCTTCTTAATCATGTTATAAAGAATAGATTGTGACTTGTGAATAGGTAGGAGGCAGTGGCTGTGCACAGAGCACCTTTCGGCCTTCACTTAATTCAACATTTTTCCTCCCTAGCCTTTTCATGTGATAGAGTAGAGAAGCATTCCTTTCTTCTTGCTTATTTGATCTGCAGATAGTGGTACACTCTGAGAAGAATAGAGTTAGAACTTAACTAGTGTCTAAATATAATAAATAAGTAATATTTGACTAGACAATAGTATCTTAGGTAAGGTATAGTAGAATGGCCCATTGTGTGGCCTAGGATGAGAGCGCAGTCGGCAAGAAAAGAATGTTTTACTAAGAGAATTGTCTTTTGACTAAAGGCAATTGCTAGGCTTTCTCAATGAGATGTTCTCATGAGATTTATATACTTTCCAAGATTCTTTGATAATGAGAGGAATGTAGGGAAATCCATAGAAGTAATAACAGTTAACGTCTTATGTTGCTACTAGGCTATCTTGCAAGTGCACTCTGCATATCTTTGGGTGAAAGCTATTCTTAATGTTATGTCAATTTCTTTATAGGCAAGCCTTTTAGAATCTTGTGAGAAAAAGTAGGACACTGCTTAAACTCAAAGCCATTTACCTGAGCAAGCGGTGGTCCATTGTTAGTTGTCTGCTAATCTCTCTCTGCCCCTTAACTCACAACAGCAGTAAAGTTAGTTAACTATTAGTACTAATACTTTAAAAGCTTTTACCCATGTTGTTATCACTATTCAAGTTATTTTGTATTTTGAATGATTTGCTACCTGGTTTGTGATTTATAGATATAAATTAACTGTTATCTGAAAACATGTAAACATAGTGAAACAAAAGCAATAATTAACACCATGTAATTGTAACTCAGTGTGTGTATATAAAAAGGGACCTATACTAGCATTAAAAAGAGAGATGCCTGACAGTAAATGCTAACCAGAGAATAAAGAGAAAGAAAAGAATTCGGCTCTCTCACTCGATTTCGCCGACGCCGTCTACTCCTGTGGGACCCCTGGATCCCCCCCGGTGCTGGACCCCGGCAAGATATTATATTTTTCCCACTTCAAATGAGAAAACTAATGTCCAGTGTTTGAGGGACTTAAACTAACATCATACAGCTGGTAAGAAGAAGTGAAGGCATTCAGACTCTCAGTTTTCTGCTTTCACTTCCTGACACTCAGCAGGCTCTTATTATAGCCTGACGCACTTATTCTCTTTCTATGATTGATGCTATTGTAGAATAAGCATATTCTACAAAGAAATAACATTTATATCTAACTTATAGTTAAAAAATTCTGAGATTTTAAATTTTAAAAAAATACGTATTTTAAGATATCAAATTGTTATATAACAAAAAAATCTACTTTTTAATTATATAAATCAGGATCCCCCAAATTTAATGACCTTATTTTTTTAATTTTAATAGAAAGTTACTAAACAAATTATAAATTGTACAATTTGTACAATATTCAAGTCCCACATTGAAACTGGAATCTGTAATTACATGCTGCTTCAATAATGGATTTAAACTAAATTCAACTTTATCCTCTTTCTTAAACATCAAAACACAGAAGCATTAAGAGTGAAATCCAGAAAAAGATGTCCTGAATTTTAATGCTCTTTTCGCTACTTATTAGCAAGTAACTTGTGCTCATAACTTAACCTCTTTGTGCTTCCATTTCCTCATTTGTAAATTGGGAAACATAATGGGACCAGCTTCATAGAGTTTTCTGTATCAAATGTGAAGATGTCACAATCAAATGTGTCACATATTTAGAACAGTGCTCAGTAAATGTTAGCTCTGTGTCAAGATCTGTCAATCTAAACAGGAGAAAAACATAATTGCATGGTTTTCTTCTAAAAATAGGACACTTAATTGGAATAGTTGACTAGGCTTCTCTCATATTATTTTAACCCTTTGAAGAAAGAAACTGGATATATAAAACATGGGGGGGAAGCTTAAACCTTGTATATTTTTCCCTTATGCTTTTAAATTTTTCTATAATGTTTTTCTAAATTTATCAAAAGTGTACTTTCATTCTATGTTATTTAACTCTACAGTAAGTGCAACAATGAAGTTATACCTCAACTTCTATCCAAGATGCTCCTATGTAAAGTCAAGTAGATCATAAATACTCTTCTGAACACCTACTCATTTCTCTTTCTCCCTGGCAGTAATGCCTTTGATCAATCTGAGAAAGTCTATTTATTTATTTATTTATTTATTTATTCATTTTTATTCTGGTAGACAGGTTTCATTAGTATCTTTTTAAAAAAATTAAGTATAGTCAGTATACAATGTTATACTAGTTTATATATTAGTTTCAGTTATGTAATACAGTGATTCAACACTTTTGTATCTTATTATGTGATCACCTCACTAATTCTAGTCATCATTTCTCACTGTAAAAGTTATCACAATATTATTGACTTTATTGCCTTTGATCTTTTTCATCTATCACTTCATCCCCTAATCTTCTGTAGCCATCTCTCTGATCTCTGTTTATGAGTTTGTTTTACTTGTGTGTTTATTTAGATTACACATTTAAGTGAAACCATATGATATTTGTCTTTGTCTGAGTTATTTCACTTAAGATAAAACCTTCTAGGTCCATCTATACTGTGACAAATGGCAAAATTTTATTCTTTTTTTTTTTACTGCTGTGTAATATTCTATTGTATATTTAGACCACATTGTCTTCATCCATTCCTCAATTGATGCACACCTAGATTGCTTCTACATCTTGGTTATTGTAAATAGTGCTGCAGTAAACATAGGGAGGCATACATCTTTTTAAACTAGTGCTTTTGTTTTCTTTGGATAAATACCCAGAGATAGAATTGCTGGGTCATATAGTAGATCTACTTTTAGTTTTCTGAGGAATCTTCATATTGATAAATTTATGAAAACTTTAAAATAATTTGTTTGCCATTTCAAGTTTTAGTTAAAAAAAACTAGTGGCCAGTGAAAAGTACTTAATTCAGCAAAATATCTGACTCAATGTTTAGTCAAAAGTACTTTACCCAGGGAACAAGGTAATAAGAAAAAGCTCCCCCTCCAAGTGTCAAGCAACCCTGATTTTTCTTTACATCATACCAGAAAATTTATTTTTTTCTTTGTTATCCTAGAAAAATTATTGAAATCTAACTATTATATACATTGGGGCTAGATGCAATTGGGAATATGAACTGGCATACCATGATCTGTGATGTCAAGGATATTAATTAGACTTACCATGGTGATTGTTTCTCAATACAGGGGTGGGCAAAAATATGTTTACAGTTGTGAGTACGTGAAACAGTTAATAAAGCCTGCATGAGGCTCTGGCTGGTAGGCTCAGTGGTAGAGCATTGGCCTGACATGTGGAAGTTCTGGGTTCAATTCCCGATCAGAGCACACAGGAAAAGCAACCATCTGCTTCTCCACCCCTACCCCTTCTCTTCTGCACTCTCTCTCCCCCTCCCACAGCCATGGCTTGAATGGTTCCAGCAAGTTGGACCTGGGTACTGAGATGGGTCCATGGCCTCACCTCGGATGTTAAAATAGCTTGGTTGCCAAGCAACAGAGCAGCAGCCCCAGATGGGTAGAACATTGCCCGGTAGGAGCTTTGCAGGGTAGATCCCTGTCAGGGCACATGCAGGAGTCTGTCACCCTGCCTCCCTGCTTCTCATTTAATAAAAAATAAAAATAAAGAAAATAGTAATAGCCTGCATGTCTTTTCCATATAAACTACTGTAAATGTACTTTTACCATATATATATGGACTAGAAAAAAGAAAGAACAGTAGAAAGAGAAATAGTATTAAGTTTAGAAAAGAAAAGATCCTAAGTGTAAGAGATTGAGTATGTTAATTCTTAGAAGTAAGTTGAAATAAAACAATTTTAATACAAGTAAAAATCTTAATTTGTCATGTTATAGGCTTTCTATTTCACCTACCTGTTGTTTCACTGCTGAATGTTGTAATCCCTGGAGTGAAAACTGCTAAATTAAAGAAAAAAATAAGGAAAAAATAAAGTTTATGTACGGGACAAACTATGATTTGACAATATCTATGGTCATATATAAAATATATCAAAATGAATGTTCCAGAGAAATTTCATCATATAGATGTTAAAATGTGAAATTAAACTTATAAAATTCATAGACTACAAGTTAAGGTGAAAAAACATCATTTTGGCCCTGGCCGGTTGGCTCAGTGGTAGAGCGTCGGCCTGGCGTGCAGGAGTCCTGGGTTCGATTCCCGGCCACGGCACACAGGAGAAGCGCCCATCTGCTTCTCCACCTCTCCCCCTCTCTTTCCTCTCTTTCTCTCTCTTCCCCTCCCACAGCCGAGGCTCCATTAGAGTAAAAGATGGCCCGGGCGCTGGGGATGGCTTCTTGGCCTCTGCCCCACGCACTAGAGTGGCTATGGTCGTGACAGAGCAACGCCCCAGATGGGCAGAGCATCGCCCCCTGATGGGCATGCCGGGTGGATCCCGGTCGGGCCCATGCGGGAGTCTGACTGCCTCCCTGTTTCCAGCTTCAGAAAAATACAAAAAAAAACAAACCCCACATCATTTTATGTAACATTTTACAAGTCTTCCTCTAAGACATTCATAAAAACACAACAAAAGAAAGAAAATAGCCCTGGCTGTTTTGCTCAGTGGATAGAGCATCAGCTTGGCATGTGGATATCCCTGTTCAATTACCCGTGAGGGTACACCAGAGAAGCGATTATCTGTTTCTCTCCTCTCCACCTCCCCCTTCTCTCCCTCTTCTCCTCCCACAGCCAGTGACTGGATTTGTTCGAGCATAGGCCCCAGGAGCTGAGGATAGCAGGGTTAGTCTGAGCACATCAGCCTTAGGCATTAAAAATAGCTTGGTTGATTTGAGCATCTGCCCCAGACATGGTGGTTGGTGGGTGAATCCCAGTTGGGGCATATGTGGGAATCTGTCTCTACCTCCCCTACTCTCACTTAGGGAAAAAAAAAGCCATGTTCCCCTAAATATATCACTGCAAAGGTATACTATTTTAAAGGGAAGTTTGGAATTTTTTTAATGCCCTCTTGATTAAGTTGTTGTTGGATAATATGGCTTACCTGTGCGTGAGCCACTGGTCACAGATGGAATTGCTATACAAAGGAAGAGATAAATATTTGGAAATGTATGTTAAAATGGTGTTGAAAGATATTTATATATCTCTAGAATACAAATAAATAATTAAATGTAACAGTTAAACTCATTTATCAGATAGTCACATATTTTAATATACTTTTGTATTCTACTAGTCACTGCTTTAATTACAAATCTTTCAATTAAAGTTAAAACTCTTTAGGTTAGTAAAAATTACATGGTAAATTATTTTCAAAGATTTTAACATAGAATTTTCTTTAGTAGCTAGTTTCTCCAAATCAGTAATATGTGGAATGTTTTTTTGAGGACACACAACCTCCAAATATAAAATATTTTTTACTCATATTATAATTCAGATGTAGGTCCTATTATGTGACATTTAGGAAATACATAAATAGAGAATGACACATTGAAAAATAGGGCCCAAAATGCCTAAATGGCAAATTCAATTTGTTTTAATTTAGAAGCTAAATAAGAAACAAACTTTTTTTTTTTTTACCTGTTTTGGTGCTTAATGCAGAGGTAGCTGTTGTAGTAGAAACTGTTTAGAGAAGACAATATTTATGGAATAAATTACTTGAATAATTTTTGCTGGGAAATTAAGCTGAAGAAACTAGTTGTTATAAAATAAAAAATTTATAAAATTATGTGCAGAGGATAAGTAAGAAAACAATCTTTCATTTAAATCAAAACAACACTATATATTTATCACAGGTCTAACCAAAATAACTATTTTTGATTAGTACCATTCAACCAAATCTCATAGAAACTGTATAATGTCAATATATAGGCCAAAAAATAAGGCTTAGAACTTTGATATGTAATACCTTAGCTTTAAGTACGTGACCAATTATAGCTAAAATTTAAATAGCATTTTACAAATAATCTTATAACTTTATACTGTCAAAACTAAGGTTTATGATTTGCTGTACTACTTAATTGACACCATCTCCAAATATCAATCAACATTATATAAAACCCTTCCTTGAATCACACAAGACAAGAATACGCAAATGTTCTGCAGCAACTCTGTTTACTTAGATTGCAGTAAATTAAAAGTTCCCAAACTACAGTGAACTGCATTTTCCTGAATGAACAGAACTGAAATGCCCTGACAGCAAAATATTTACTACATGGAAGATAACGTTTACTTCCTTTTCATTCCTTTTATTCCAATCATTACCTAAAAATGTCAAGGTTTATATTATTATATTTAGCTAATAAGCATGTTCTAATCATATTTCTAAGTTAATTCACAGGAGTACAAGGAAATTATATTTTGACATTTTCTAATAACTATTCATTTTAATTTGAAATTTTTATATCAGCAGATTTACCAGCATATCTTTTACTGGCACAGTTATGTGAAACTATAAAAAATTTTCCTCAAAAAGAAAATATGTATTTAAAACATAATGATGATTTTACCTGTGAATGTTGAATTTGTAGAACCAGTTCCTGAAATAATCAGAAATTATTATTAGTAATACAAAATCATAAAATAATTAAATCTGAAGTTCCTGTGAGTTATGTTTTTTTATTCTTTATATTTTTCTAATACCAAAAGAAATTAATGAGTAGTTTATGTATTCTTTTTAAACTTACTAAATTTATTTTTTAGATGTGTTGCTCATGAGTGATTCATCATTTAATTCTATCTATACTAACCTTCACTTTCCACTCCATCCCTTTATTACACTATTTTGGCTGATGCTCCACTCCCTTAATTCCCAGACCTACAAATAGGCATACATGCGGCAGGAGAACTGTCTATGTGCCAATGTTCACCACGTCTTGGTGGCACTGGATTTGAAGTGACCCAATATCAACAAATAAACTGGAATGGAATGGTCTCAACTCACTGAGGGACAGTCTAAAGCATTAAGGACCCACTCCTCTGTTATTGATAGACTGAAAAGATCCCAGACCCTTTGTCTCATCTTTCCTAAATCAATTAGAGTAAAATGTAATGGCTCACCAGTACACTCCAACTCTCCTGCGATGCAATAGCTGAAAGTTAAATTTAAAAAAAAAAAAGAGGTTGAAATTTTAACTCCTAGTGACATGTATCTCCCAAATTTAAAACAGTAAGTTATCTAACAATGATAATCAAAACAGAACCGAATAAGACAACAGTCAATAATTACTTCCCCAAGAGCATGCTATTAATTCAAATTGTTTGTTTTTTGTTGGGTTTTTTTTTTTTTTTTCTGTATACTGTTATTCC
This sequence comes from Saccopteryx bilineata, assembly GCF_036850765.1. NCBI lineage: Eukaryota > Metazoa > Chordata > Mammalia > Chiroptera > Emballonuridae > Saccopteryx > Saccopteryx bilineata. The sequence continues at coordinate 144,319,194 of NC_089491.1, read as the reverse complement.
AAACCATTTTACTGAGCAGTTCTGGGAGTTTAAAGGATGCTTTGCAGTCAACCTGTATAATTAGTTCTCACACTTTCAGGTTCAAACACAATGTTATATAAACAGCCATGCTGCTCTAGTATGGACAACCCTTCTTTGCTTCCATGTCACTGTGTAAAAGGTTATAAACATGATCTTACATTTATAGAATTAAAACTTTCTCTTTTTTACCAAAAACTGCACAGTGACATTTTCTGTCTTGTCTTCTGCATTATTTAGTATAAGATCTAACAAACCATTTGCTGATATGTGTGTTTACTGAACATACAAAATATCTAACTGATATAAAACTAAACCTTAATCTGGCCTTCTAATTTAGACATAAGTTAAAAGTTACCTGCATATTTTTAAATTATTTTTTCTAAATGAAAATGCAAGAAACAAATTTGCTTATTATAAAGTCAGTAGAGAATGTACCATGTTCTTCCACAGTTATCCTGGATCACTCCACCTGCTGGTATGACATCATTATAGAAGCAGCTGCACTCCGACAAACTGACGCATTTCATGGTGTTCTCATCCAGATAAGGAGTACTCTCTGGGCACTTAGCGTAGCAACCTGTGTGCAAATACAACCCCCAGTGTGTGTTTATTTACTGACACTGATCAAACTGCATTCTATATTTATAAAGTTACTTAAATGATTTCATGAACTAAAGGAGATGATAACAAAGTGACATCACATTCTTAAGAATGACAATGGGCAATGGGATTGTAACATTGTATCTTCCTCTCTCTCTTTTCTCTCATTAAACAGATAATTTATGTGTAGAAGAACTGTTTCTAATGTGGAAACATTAATGTCATAATAAAGATAACTATTTATTAAATTACAAAATATAAGACTTTAAATTGTCAGGAACTAGGAACAATTTCAAGTTTTAAAATATCAATATAATTTGAACTATTACTTCATGGATATTATTAATATCTGCCTTACCTTCTAAAAGTGCAGAAAATTTCTGGCCAATAACTCGATCTTTGCATGTTTTTGCAGTCATTGTCCCACAAGGTTCATAATGCCAGCTACATTCTCCATGTACATTATAATAATCACAGTAGACAGCTGTAATTGAATGATATCAAATTATTTCTTTTCATATGTAACAATATTCACCTATCACTTGTCAAAGCATTTCTAAGAGGGATTTTGAAAGATAGTAACAAAAAGCAAAACTAAAGTATTTCATTCTGTCTTATCAGCCTCCTTTGAATTTATCCAAATTGTTATATAAATAAAAAATAGCTCACAAAAAAAGAGAGGGGGGAGCAAATAGAATCAAAATAGCATTTTCTTTGACATCTTAACTCATAGTTGTTTGAGGTGAAAGGTAAACACTAATTTTTCCCCTTTTGAGATAATTTAGGTTATAATCTAGATTCATGGTTTTAATGGTCAAACTTAAATTAGAAAAACAAACTTCTGGAAAATTAGATTTTTTAAAATATAGAAATAGCTGTTCCAAAATGAGGTAACTAAAGACTTCAATATCATATAATGCTGAACATAATAAACTGAAATAAATGAGGATTCAATTTTCACATTGGTCATTTATCATATTGTCTCATAACACTTTCATTTAACAGGAAGAGTTGACTGATTACTACTAAAATTACCACTTTCCATATATATCAAGATTCAGTTTACATTTATGTTACAGTTTATCTTGACTAGTATTCTATAAAAGTTTTCAAGATAATGAGTGAAGACTTCAACCAAAGTGATATATGAGTTAAATTCTTGAGTATATATAACTATAATAAGTTAGGCAACAGTTTATTGCTCATCTGAATTTTAATGAACTATTTTCCATTAAAATTTTTTCCCCTGTGATCACAAAAAGTTTTGCAACTAAAATTGAGTTTAATTTGGTATGCCAGATACTCTGTTTTAAAAAAATAGGTATTTGTTTCCATCAACATGTTTTTAAACCTTTCTAAGTCTAAGAATATATATTTATAAAAACAATTCTATTAATTATGTTGTCAAAGAACCATTCATGGACTTCACTTACGACAGAGATCAGGTTTTCTCCAGGACACGCAGACCCCAGCGGCGCTGCATGCCTCGGCATACATAGCCACAGCCGTGCAGAATCCCAGGTACTTCCCCTCCATGTCACATGCACAGGCTTCCTCCACACATGCATCGTAGTAGGTCGTGGGGTCCACCTAGGCAGAGGACAAGGAGTGAGTGTCTGGGAGCAAACCCATGTGCAGGTCATGGCTCTCAGAGCCGTGCTACCTTGTTGTGGCAGTCTCGGAAGGTGCTGTCCCGGATGATCTCACATTTCCGCACAGCCCAGGATTTGCAGTATGGGTTTGAGTCACATGGGAAAGTTTGAGTTACTGTGTCTGAACATTCTTGAGTAGTTTTCCAACTATTTCCAAATTCCAGAGCTCCAGTAGCTAATGATGAGTAGCGTGTTGTGAAATCATCCTTAAGATCACCGTTGCTATTTCCACAAAGACCGCACACTTTGCCCTATATAGATCAGAAAAGAAAATTAATGTTATTAGAGAATGATATATATATATATATATATATATATATATATACCTGAATATATAGGAACATGAGATCAGAAAGGTAAATTAATAAGTGAGTTGTACTAGGGACATACATATAGAAAAATAAATAATGATTAGATAGATACATAGATAGATAGATAGATAGATAGATAGATAGATAGATAGATAGATAGATAAAATCATGAATCTATTTTAAATTTCAAATTTTGAAAGGAGACCAGAATCTGTGGATAAGATTCTGCCTCCATTTAATCCAAGACATCCTATATGGTAAAATGATTTAGTATTAACTAAGATAAATACCTTAAGAATTAAAAAATAATTTATTCACTAGCTTCAAATTAAACTTGAGTATACTCTTAGATTCTTAGAATATTTGCTCTTGGGAATACATCTAATATTTACACCAACTACCCCAAAATTGAATTATGTAATAATTTCTACTAACTAAATATGGTTAAACTAGAATGCTCCAGGTTTATCACCTTTATTTTTCAGCAGATTCTATCATCTTTGATTATATTTCATATTGCATTGCATGCAAAGACTGAACACATGTGGAGGGCTTGTCTATAACAGAGACTACCATTCTCCCAGTTTCTAGCTATAAATACGTCTGTAATTCTCAGTAACAGAAATAAGTTTGCTTCCCAAGTAATTATTTATTAGTGATGTACATACATTCCAGCGTGGATCCAATATAACAGACACTCTTGTGTTTTTGTCCCAAATCACGGTTATTCCAACAGAAAATTTCAGAATCAAGTACAGGCCAATGGTATGTACAGAGTATGCGTGTCCACCAAGATCACATTCCTTACTTTCTGTAGTTCTGATTGCTGTTACTTTACCATCGTGCAAGATCACATTCTGATCCTATAATTGAAAAGATGTACCTACAGTTACATCAGTTTTACTCAGCCACTCATAGGCTAAGAGGCAAAGTAAATAAAGAAAAACAGCACTGTACCTGAAGAGCAACTATGATTTTTCTTGAGCATGTGAGCCCATCTTCACAGCAGGGGACACTTTCTGTTAAAATACGGAATGTGCCATTTTCACGACCACAATAATCCTTTAAAAATTAAATTATAATAAGTTCATTAATATCAGGGACATGGAACACAATTACAATATTTGTATCAGACAAGTGTTTCTCAGTGACACCTTCAGTTCAATAAATTACCACACGCTGCATTTGTTATGTAAGGTTATGGCATTTCTAAGACAATAATAGCCTAGGCTGGAGTACAAACTAGTTACCTTGCTCTGACTCAGCCTTTTCTCATTACTTTTATACAGGTTTAGAATTATACTACAGATATATAATTGTTTAAATTATATAAGTTTATAATTATAAATCTATTTCTAGGTGCTGTAAGTAGTTGAAGGTAGATTTGTTTCCTCAGTGATTTGTATGAAACTTAAGAGTCAATCAAAGCAATTGCATAAAAACAAAACAATCCCAATGTCAACCATTAGATGTTCTTGAGGAAGAAGCTTAGATGTTTGTAACAAACAGATTCTGGAATCAGACAGGTCAAGTTTGAATATAGTTCTCTACCTAGTAATTGACATTGCTTATCCTCTCTACCTTCCATCTCTTCATCCGAATGATAAGAATACTACTAACAGCCTTTCAGTATTGTGGTTATTAAACATAACAAAATAGGTACATTTTCTTGGCAAAGAAATACTCATTAAATGCTGTCATTGTTACTGTTAGTGCTGTTCTTGAAATAATATCTAACATTTATTAAGCACTTAGTATGTGCTCCAATATTTTTTCTAGTTTGGTTTCAACTAGGGACTATTTCCATTCCCAATTTATAGCTGAGCAAACTGAGACAAAGAAAGGTTAAGGAATGTGCCCAGAGTCACACATCTGAGAAATGGTAGAGCCAGGATTCAAACCCAGGTCAACTGCGTCAGAGTCAGCAGCATTACTTTGTTACATTTCACTGCCTTTAAGAAACACAGAAGGAGCCTGCAAAAAAATTTTTTCACATTTAGAGAATAAAATTTTCCAGAGCTCATATACAATAAGTAAGTGAGAAATATAGAAAAACTGTGGTAACACATTTGCAATTACCTCTACAAATGAATACTGGCAGAGACCATCAAAGCTGTATGTTTTTCTATCAAAAGATCGAACATGACCGTCCCCATAGATGTGGCAGGTTGTTTGACATTCGTTTTGTGTACAGCTCCAAGATCCTTTCATACAAGTACTAAAAGAAGGCAATGATAGAGTGTGGTAATTATATTATTTCAAGATTTATATACTCATACTGTTTTTGTAAAAAAGCATAAAACCATGTTTCGTATTGATTTAAATTTTGCAGTTGTCCTCATTATATTTTATGATGTTCATCACATATAATGCTATATAAAGTTTCTATTTAGGAAAACAGCATTTTTTCTAAATACATTTGACCATTATATTTTATCCCAAAATATGACTTCTCTTTTCCCATAAAAATAAGAGCAGACTGTACACTTACTAATATCCAAAACAAATAAAATACTAATCCTTTACTACACACCATTTGTTGCAGCCAACTGAGGTGACACTCCCTTGGTCATACTCTTGTCCACCAAAAGAGCAGGGGCAGTCATCAGGAAAGACACAGTTCCCTTTAGAATTTCGAACCATGCCTCCAGGACAGTAGCACCCACGTTTGCAAGGCAAGTTGTCCTACAGGGATAAATAGAAAATAGATACCATAAGGCACCACTCTAAATACATCATATTATCAGCATTCATTTACAATACATAAATATTCCAAGTATGCGTTTAGAGTCACAATGGACAAGTTGAAATGATACACATTAAGTAGTATGACCTTGTAATTATTTTCCATTGGCATTCCAGTTTTTCTTCCCTGAAACTATGAAAACTTTTAAAGAGCTAAATTCTGATGCCATGTTACTTACATCAAAATTAGGTATGTTCCGAGTGTTACATGTACTGTCAACTCTTCTCTGTGCCTTAGGATCTCTGCAGTCAACATATTCAGCCCCTCCAGTGCAATTCTCTGCAGGATAAACAAAGTTGTTAATCCAGAGCCTCTTGATTTACTTATTTTTAACAGAAATGGGCATCTTAAGACTTCATCATGATTTCAACACTTACGTAGGGTTAAATCAATGGGAGTCTGGCAAAGAAGAATTCCATCCCGACAGACACTGGAAATAAAAGAAAATGATACATTTACATCAAATTTCAGTGACACTATCTTCATACACTGTTACGGCAACTTACATCTCATTCATGAGCCACCTGTTTTATCACAAGTTGTAGTTCGAATGAGACACAGTCCCCAGAAGATGCAAATGTACCAAGTTATAAGATATATAGACTTGTATATATTATAAGAAAATACAAACAAAGATGTAGAAATGTCAAAGAAAGCTTCACGGCAAAGACGGCTGGAGCTTGTTGAATGAGCAAGATTCAACAGGGACTGCTGATAAGATGCAAAGCTGTGAGGCAGCAAAGAACAAGGTTCTTCTGTCCAATGACTTGTTTGGACAGAAGGTAGAATGTAATATAGGAAGAAGTGGTAAAAGTCGTTGGGGCCAGATTTTAAATGGTTTTAAATGACAGGTAATTTTGTTTTTATTCTTCAGTTAAGTGTCACTGTTAAAGTTTCTGAGCAGCTAAGTGACACAATCTGAATAGTGTTTTAGGTTAGACATTCCAGCGGTAGTATAGGAAACAGGAGACAGAGAGATACGGGGCAAATAACAACAAAGTTAGCTCTCACAGTAGTGCCAGTAAGAGTTTACGGGGGTCTGCAATATGGTCATGCTGAAGAAAACCATAATTTGGAGGAAGCCTAAGTTTTAATAAAAAGATAATCTACTGACTCACCAACATATACAGAGAAAGAATTATTATTAAAACCTCAACCAAATGTTTTGCATGCTTTGATGGAAAAAAGTTGTTACCTATACTTTCCTTTTAAATAGCCAAGAAATATCATTCACTGGTAAATGATTGCTTCACGGAATAAAGAAAACACAGAGGTTCATCCAAAGCATTTTGGAATGGCTACCTCATTTTGCAGTGATGTCACTAAGAATTGCTATGTCCACTTATTTCTGAGTGGATACGGAGAACAGACTGACAGCTGTCAGAGGGAACGGGTTGGAGGACTGAGTGGAAAATGTGAAAGGATTAAGCAAAAAACAAAAACTCATAGACACAAACTCATAGACACAGACACAATATGGTGATTACTAGAGGGAAAGGGAGTTGAGGGAGGTAGAGGAGAGTACAAGGGAGATAAATGGTGAGGGAATGAGACCTGATTTGGGGTGGTGAATGTGCAATAAAATATAGAGATAATGTATTATGTAATTGAACACCTTAAACCTATATAATTTTATTAATTTATGTCATCTTAATAAATTCAATAAAATAAAACAAAACAAAAAAAGAATTGCTATGTTGGTTTATGGAATTAGACTATGGATAAATTACTTTGCCTAAACCACAACCTCTGCAGCCATTACAAAATCGTAATTCTTCAACTCCTTCTTCTGCCCAGGAACTAGGTTTAAATTCCTGAGTATGATCTGGCCGCTGTCTACTTTTCCAGCCCAGTCTATACAACGACCACCTACACACGCATGTTTGTTCAAGCATTTTCTACATTAGCGCATTGTTCACTGCAAATCACTCTTTACAGCCCAGTTTTGTCTAGAAAAAAAAATCATCCCTTAGGAAAACTCAAATGCTGGTCTTCTCTGAGAAGTTTTCTTATCTCTTCAGGTAGCAACAGGTCCTTTCTGCTACCATGTAATAGTACACAAACCTCCTCACTATAGTCAGCACCCTGCCTACTCTGCGAGTCCAAGACAATGTTAATCCATTTGTTCATTTCACTCAGCAAAAAGCCTGGCACATAGTAGATATTTATTTAGTAAGTGTTCGTTGAATGATAAATGTTGAGAAACAACTGAGAAGCATCGTCTGAATAGAAAATTATTTTGCTTTGTTTGAATGTAGGAGCTGCTAAAATATTCTTCTACTGGTATTTAAAACCAAAGGATAAATCAGTTATAGAGATGATGATGCAGTGAACACCGGTTAAAAGGGAGAATAACCAACCTTAGTAAGAAGTACAAAATAAAGAATATGATAGGTCTAAAGAAGACATCATACTAGCAAAAGACTATTTCTCTGAAAAGGACAGTCCCTGGATTTCAAAGCCATAACAATTATATGTCATGTCCATACCATTTATTGTCATCAATATGGATGAGTCTGCCTGGTTTTATGACCTCGTCATTCATGTAGCAGTCACACTTAGACTTTGAAACACAGTTTCCTTCATTATTCTGGTACATCCCATCAGGGCAAGTGCATCCATCAACAGGAACGTCTTCTACATCACAGCTCCTATCTCTCTCTGACAATGATCGGCAAGAACTATTGCAGGCTTTTACATTGTACTTGAAAACTAGGCCACTCGGACAAGAGTGATCTGTTGATGTAGGGGCAAAAAAAGTAAACACATTTGTATCCAGAAAAATTATTAGCAACTTTACTTCAAGTTGATGAATATAGACATTATAGTAAATTTTTTATAATTGAAATTATAAATAATCAAAGAAGTACTTGGTGTTCTTTGTTTGTTTGTTTTTTTAATTTTTTTTGGTCGATATTGAGTCCCTATTATATGTTTATATATTTTTCTGGGTATAAATCCCATGAACAAGATTGGCAATATGCTGCTCTCATACGGGTTATATTGCTGGGGAAAGGCTACTTGTGTTACGTGCTGCAGAGAAGCAAGATGGAAAGCTATTTGGGAGCACACACTTACAGCATAAAGGCAGCCTAGAAAAAGGTAATTCTATGTCTGAGAACAGCCAAAATTAGAAGAGAGGGAAATTCTTTTTAAACAGCAAGTAAAAAAAAAAATAGAAGTGATAAGCCCTGACACAGAGTCAGCAGTTAGAACTGACAGGGACCTCATTAGCAGTTTGGTCTTTTAGAGCCATGACAAGCCAATGCCTTGTTTTAGACTGGAGTGTCACCCGATCAGGTTAGCTTTATTTGGTTTTACTTTAAGGATTAGACTGATGTCTCTGTAGAAAATGGATTAGAGGGAACCAAGAGGAATAGTGAAGGAGTTTATAGCTGTCACCAAGGAGAAAAAACTAATGGTTTCTTAAACTAGGTTGATGGCAATAAAGATGGAGAGATATGAATAGATATTAGAGAAATTTGGGAGGTGAACTTGACAGAACTCATTGACTGACTGGATATATGATAGTATATGAGGTATTAATTATGATCTATGAGAGATGATTTCCTACAATGTATTACTTTCTTAAATCAAGTATTTTCTAAAGTTTCATTCAAATAGTGCAGTGAGTATTACAAAACAAGGCAAGTTTTATAAATAGGATAGTTGAGCATCTAACAGACTGATTTAAGTTTATTTGGTTATAAATGTTATTAATATTTGATTATCATTTAGAAATGCATTAGGATACAGAACATTATTTAAATTTCAGTATATAATAATTGAGCAGAAATATGTATTTATACATAAATACATATATATTCTGTTCTTGTTTAAATGTGAACATATTAAATAAAGATAAAGAAATAACTCAAGAATTAAAAATGCAAGGATTGTTCTAAGATATATATCTGGACATTGAATGACCTTATTTAAATCACATGCTAATCCCTTGTCTGTCAGGAGGATGGGTTGCTTTGATTGGTAGTTCTAATAAGATTTACTCCAATGGATGAGGCTGGCTCTAAAATGAATATCATGATTTTATTACCAAAAAAGGGGAACACGGATCTTGAACAATCAATATACTTGGAAAACTATAATGTACATTATTAATATTTTTATATTAATATTATTTTTCTTGGTATAAATCCCCAAAAGCATAAATGCAGTATTGGGAGGATAGAGATTTCTACAGTGCCTGCTGCCTGATGTCACACTGATTTCCACAATGCCACACTAGTGCCTAAAACTCACCCTCCCCTCCCCAGGACCAGGAGGCACATTGTTTGAAACCAGGCCTCTGGCAACTAACAGTCCCTTCTGTAACAGAAACAGAAAACCATCTTTGAAAGAACAATGTGAAAATTTGTATACATGTGCCTAAACGCACACACTATAATAAAATCAAGAAGGAAGCAGAATTATAAGCCTTCATCCTCTTACCACATCGTCCCTCTCTCCATCTCACTATGTACGTGCCCTTCTCCGCACACGCCTTCACGTAGTTGCCTAACACTGTACACAGGCAATCTTGGCTTTTTTCACAAGTGCAAGTGTATTTTCTGCATTCCTTTAAAATAAGAAACAGATTTATTGATTTACTTTACATTGTGAATATCTTCAGAAGAACAGATAAACTGAGTAAAATGTTTCAGTTCATCACCACTCCTCCCTGAAGAACAAATTGTTTTTGAAACTTATAGAACTATTTCTTTTAAAAAGTGTGCAAAACAGCAAATCAGTGATTAACTGAGTTTTTAAAGAGCTTAGAAAAGATGGAAAGAAAATCATTCAAGATTTTTCTCATTTGGAGTTACATTTTTAAGTAAAAGTTGGATTATCTAACAAATAAATTAGTAGACTCTAATGTTAAATTTAAACACAGATCTTAACCTATTGTCAATGGTTTTATCAAAAACTTTAATATCTACCTACTTCTTTTGATATTATCAAAGTATATCCTAAAAAAGTCGTTAATGTTAGATCCTCACGTACCTCATGGTATACTCTAGGGTTCACAATGGGATGGCAGGAAGCAAAAGGCCCATTTAAATCAAGAAGAATTCCACAGTGCCTTTCAGCAAACCTTTCTGGAAGGAAGTGAAGGGACCCAAAAATTGTGTTAATAACATCATAATTTTTTAATTGAAAGACAAAGTATAAGTATTTAACAGAGTTTTGTCTTTATCAAAGCAATTATGTTTTTAAAGTGTTTTTGCTATAATAAATTGAATATTTTATCACTATATAAAAAAATAGTGTGATATAATCAGAAATACTTGAAACCAAAGAGGCAAAACTCTTTATTAGCTTTGACTTTTGTATTGAATCAGCTAACCTTTTTCTGAAATACAGTTTGTATACATAAATAGTAAAAGGGAGCCAGCTTTTTTTACTGAGGTGCCTTTTAATTTAAAATCTACATCCATGTCTGTGTTGACAAGTAGGTCAATGAAGCCCCCATAACACCACTATCCTCTCACCCCTGTCATTCAAGTGTAAGTTTTCTTAATAGAAGGTAGATATGGAGTTTGGTACAATCAGTAGATTCCACAGCAGTAGTTGGGAGACCTGGATCTACTACAGCTCTATTGTTAAGTGGCTCAATGGTTTGAGTGAGTTTCACTATTTCAGGCAATGATCACTTCCATGATTAAATTCAGATAAAAGAATAATATACCAAATAATCTGAAAATCTCTTCTAACTTTATTTTTCTGTAACTATGGAGAAAACTATATAAGAAAGGAAAGAATGTGTATAGAAAAAAACAACTGAGATGACCTCCCACCCTCCATGAAAGATGCCTCTGCTAGGAATACTCTCAGCCAGACTGCTGAGAGTTTCTCTGCTCTCTCCTCGAAGGATGAGACAGACAGGGAACAATGTAGAAACTAGGATTATCTGATTGTCTCTTGTCATTACCAGAATAAGTACAGAATTCTTAGAACCTGATATTTAATCAGAGTTTGGCATCTAATGAACATTATTACCTTTTTCTATACTGACGCATGAAGCTGGGGTCCCTTTAGGGCAGGGCATCATCTCCCAAGAGTCAGCAAATGCCTGAGATGTCTCTTCCAATATATTCTGACTTGACATGAAATCATCCTCTGCTCGGTTGTTATAGGAACCACAGAGCCCTGTGAGAGAGCACAGGACAAAGTTTAACATCTCTTTACTTACTCAACTTTTTGGACTCAGGTGCTTACTTCATATTCAGTTCTTTGTTCAAATCAAAACCATAGAAGTTAAGAATATATGTTGATCTTAGTCTTTATACATATGAGTAACCATGGGATTTGCCATAATTGTTTTTACTTGACATCAATGACACTATTAAGAGCTGATATCATGTTAAATTTAATTTTCTAAATAAAAATTTTTTTAAAAAAGAGCTGATGTCTATAATAAGAAAACCTTCAGTGAAAAATATGACCATATTATCTGTTGGCAGAAAAACAAGTTATAATGTAGCTTATATTTGAAACATAATTTTCAAAAGATTTATATCCATAATATTTCCACTTATTCTTCTACAGTTCAAAACCTTAATAGATATTAACAAAAGTATATAAAACATATGATCAAATATCACTTAATAAAAGCCTTAATTTCAAACCTTAAAATGTTTAAATTGTTGAGAATCACTTGGGAATAGATTTTGTAATAAAGTTGTTCTTACTATAAAAAGAAAATTGGAATCATTTTATTGCAATATGAAAAGGAAGAATAAGTAAATAAAAACACTTTCTGGTTTAATGTCATTACAAAACAACTGAAAATTACTCTAAATGATGGTCACATTCAAGCCTTGGAAATAAAAACATTGACAGAGGACTTACCTACAGTGTCTGTGAATTGGTTGGGTGGCATGGAAACATACAGTTGCATCACGGGAACAATTTGTATCTGCATTTTTACGTGAAAGTATGTTTCTACTTGAAAGTATGAGGAAGATGCTTTGAATATCTGTATTTTGTCTGTTAAAATAATTATTACCATTAATAGTAATGATTAACATATGAAACCATTTTTAAAATGCTTTTATTCTTTAACATATGTTAAAAACAGAAACAGTTAATACAATTAAATTTTTTTTAATGAATCTTATCTTTATTTTGCATTCTTTTTTTTTGGTGGAATATTTTTTTAATTTATTTATTAAATTTAATGCAGTGACATTGATAAATCAGGGTACATATGTTGAGAGAAAACATCTCTAGATTATTTTGACATTTGATTGTGCTGTATACCCCAATACAATTAAAATTTGAATAAATAAATGCCTCTTACATTCATTTAAATAGCATTATCAAACTTACCTGAATAGTAATGGCCCTGATTCCCAATCTTGTCATTTGTGACTGTTCCATCTCTGTTGAATATATATTTGTCAACTGAACCAGACTAAAATTAAAAATATATTGTTAGTTTGTATTTATTTTACAATATTATTCTATTTAATGTATATAACATGTGAACCTGAAATTTTGTGCCATATAAACATGTTGAATTTTATTGGATTAATTTTTCAATATCTAAAATATAGAATATCTTGAAGCATTTCTCATACTTTGCCTCATTGTTTCTCATACCAGCTCTTTGAGGGGGATGTAGAGGAGGACTCTTCAGCCCCCATTTGTAAATGAGAACACTAAGATCCTAGCAGGTAACTTGGATTTACAAAGTTCAAACAGCTTGTGAGTGCCAGACACCAAGCTGGTAGTTCTCCTGCCTCATTTATGTCGATATCCACTTATAATGTTAGTTTCTCATACATGAAATTCTAAACAAATATAACTGCCTTCTTAAATGATCCAGAGTATTTAGTACTTTCATAAGCACATAAAATTTATCTATACTTAGCACATTAGCTGTGTGTCTATGGTCATTTTTATATATACTGCTCACAAAAATTAGGGGGTAGTTTATCACTTCATATTCATTTTGAAATATCCCCTAATTCTTGTGAGCAGTGTATTTAAGGATCCTTGGAACTAGCCAGCTCTTCCAGAGACTTTACTAATTTTCTGTATAATTTTGTTTGCGTTTTTAATGTACATAATAAAGCCTCTCTTCTTCAACCTCAAAAACTCTGAATTTTTAAAGTATTGATTTGATTGTGTTCTGAATAAACCTTGGGAAGCTGATGACTTACCGAGTTCAAGAGGAGTGTAACACTATTTAAGCACGTTCCCGACAGACCACTTGGACACGGACGAAGCTCAACACTAACAGACCAGTCTTTATCCTGTTAAAAAAATGCATTTCGTTTAAATGTTTCTTAAAATGTTGTTATTATTATGTGATTAATTCACAATGCATGCTTGCATTTTGTTTTTTAAATTAAATTTATCAGGGTAACATTGGTTGATAACATTATATATATTTCAGGCATACAACTTAATAATATAACATCTGCATATTTCATTATATGTTCACGACCTACAATCTAGTCTCCATCTGTCACCACAATACCCATATACAATCAGTCTGTTCTGAAAATAGAACCTACTTCAGTCCATGGCATAGTCTAAAATTTCCAAGAGCTTTACACACTGCCCTAGTATTTTCCATCAGCTCTATCTATGGTCTATGATTGGTGGTTTTTCATAGTCATTGCCTTTTCCTTTAGTTTTACTTTTTGTCTTCTCCTCTAAGGGAATTGTGCTGCATTATAGAGACCAACGGGTATTAGAGGCAACCTAGCTTGTTTATTCTCTGGAAAATCCACAATGTCTGATTAAATCCGATGTGAGAAATACTTAATTTCTAAAAACATAATGTGATTCATTCAAGCATTGACTTCCAGTTCTCATTTTAAGATCTAGGAGTCTCTAAAGTGTAAGAAGCAAATATTCCACGTATTCTGTCCTATTTCCCTTCTACTTTGCCAGGCCCCTATCCTCATGGATTACATGAGGGGCATAAAAAGAAGGAAAGAACATTTGAAAAACTTGACTGTGAGCCCCACAGCCACTACATTTCTCAGATTCCTGGACATTGACCCACATGTCTCACTTCAGAAATCACAAATTCTGCACCTCTTTCTTTCTTACCAGGAAGACTAAAAATATTTACTCATTTTCATGCTAACTAAAGACACGAGCTACAAAATGGAATCCCTCTCTTTTGAAATTCGAGTTATGTAAAATTTTAACACTGAAAAATTTAAATATCAGGATAGCCTCTACCATACTGATAATATTATATCATAAAAACTAAAAATAAATGTAAAGGAAGAATGATGAAAGAGAAAGATGCTTTATCAAATGTAAAATATAGTTTCATTTGAGCCACTAGAGAACACATGCTAAGAAAAGTAGAAGAACAATAATTTTTCAATGTATTTAAAAAAATTATTAATGACGACAGGTGATTTCTTTATGCAGGAATTTCTAAAGAGCACAGGTAATACTGGCTGTCAAGGTCAATATGTGACAGCTAACAGATACTGAAATATATAACCAGTAATTAAGGGCTGTTTGTTATTTATATTTTTAAATAGTAATTGAAAATGAAGATTGTGTTTCAAATTGGTTAAAATATAGCTTGGGTCCTGTATCAGTTTTTTCAAGTGTTCCAGTCTATTACATACATGAATGGCCAAAAAGTGGCAGTTTCCAGGATGGTTATATTTTTCACCATCAAAGGTAGTAATTAAACTTCCTTCCACCTTACATCTTCCAGGACACAATGCTTCTGTGCAAGACCACTTTGCCTCTTGACATGTGCTGTTAAAATGAAACAGTTATATTAATGGTCATCAACCATGTTTTTAAAAAATCACCTCTTACACTAAAACATTAAGTTAAGTATTATTAGACCTAACATCTCATTCCCCACCTAACATCTCAGCTCTGATAAAATGTCTCGCTGATGGTAGTATCCTGGTGTTTTAAAAGACATGAATTCCATTGAATAAAATGATTACATCTGCCTGCATTAAATATATAAAAACTTGTAAACTGAATTTCATGGGTTTGTTCAAATGGAGCATTTTTTACTACTACTATTAAAACACCTGCTATAGGCCACATTGTAGACCTGTACTGTCCAATACAGTACAGTCATATAGCTACTGATGATTTGAAATGTGGCTAGTCTGGATGGAGATCTTCTGTAAATGAAAAATATACACAGACTTCATAGATTGTGTAAAAAAATTATAAAAATCTCTCAATTATTAATAATTTTAAGTTGAAATTATTATATTTTGGACATATAAAATGTAGAATTGAAATTAATTCCACATTTGTTTCTTTTGCTTTTGTAAAATTTGTCAACTAAGAAGTGTTATGTGAGTAACATTTGTGACACATTATATTTCTCTTGGACATCACTGTTTTGGACATTTATAAATCATAGCTATTATTATTCATAATTATTAATAAATTATTATCATACCAATAAACATTTTTATTTATAGGGAAAATATTATAGTATAAATAATAGATTGGTTTCCATTGAGTCAAATTATTTCCCCAGAAGGACATCAGACATTTCTTAGAAAAGTGTTTTAGGGTCCTGCAGAAATTTAGAGTTTTAGAGAAAAGTTATAATAAGGAATGGAAAAATCTTTCTTGTTAGCAAATTGTGCTGCACTCAAAAGGAAGACTCAAACTAACTATTCAAAGAGAAATAGTCTACACTAATTTTCGGCACAATAAAATCAACTCTGAATTAATTACACCTTCACTAGTCTAGCCTCATATAAAATTATTTCAAAAGTGTTGGGTTGTCTCTGTACATTTTATTAAATATTCTTGGTAATCAGCATAACTGCTGTTTTATTATTGTAACCATACTTTTTTATTATTCTTTGCTCTATATTTGCAACCACCAACTGGATCACTATTCAAAACACTATTTCAGTGAGTAAAAAATATTTTCTTCTAAAGATACACTGAAAGCTTACATATTTAATACAAATAACACACGAAACATTCCTCAAAATATAAGACAAAATATCAACACAGAAAATCCAAGAGGCTTCTTTTTATTTCTAAAATGTTTATTTTAAGGGTAAATTTAGGGATTATTTCAAATTAGATGAAAATATTAGTATTTTCTTACTATGGACAAAATGTGGACAAAAAAGACACACATACCACTGAGAACCACAAGGACCTTGTCGGACTTCTCCTGACAGATAGACTTTTCCATTAGATTCACAAGGACACTTAGCCTTTAATACACATGTCCCTTTCTCTCCAATATCATCCAGAAGATAACCTAGAATACATTATGTACGATTAATCTCAAAACTATATAAACATCAGTAAATTCTCAAGTAGTATATTTTGAAATCACTGTTGAGCTAGCTTTTTAAAGTGCAAACAGGCACTTAAAATGGTAATTTATGTTTAAGCAGTTACTCCAAGTTTGAGAACTGGCAAGTGTATAATGTTTTCAGCCACAGAGCTTAGAGTCCTACTAAGTGAAATATAGAACCAGAGGACGATTTGTGGAGTATTATAGCCTGTAGGTACTAGAGAGATAGGTTAACTCCTAGGTTATTGAACCGTTAAGGTTAACTTAAAGGTTTCTCTCCACTCCACATCTACAGTTCGTTAGAAGGCTGAATTATGAATAGGTGAATTCATTAAATACTTTGTCAGAGATAAGACTACAGTTGGTTTTAGTGTAAAATACTATTACCTTCTGGGCAGGTGCAGCCACTCACACATTCACTGTCTTGAAAAGGAGCCACATTAGAGCAAGTTGCAGGATTTGAGAGGCCACATTCTTTGTAAATATGTTTTTCTGGGCATCTAGGTTTTTCTGGAGAAATATAAAAATTTGTATGCATGAAAATTAGGGCATATTAATGTGCTAAATATATGACATTCTAATAGGTGCCTTTTCAAATGGGATTCTTTGAGTCTAATTTTCAAGATTTGTCTTTAAAGATACTCAGCACAACTGCATTATGCCAATTTCCCATGCATTATTATACAAAATAAGATTTAACATGGAGAAAATGTATATTAAACAGATCATTTCATCTTACTTTGAAATTGATAACCTACTTGTATTCTAACTTATAAGGATTGAGCTAATCATAAGTGGAAAGTACATATTTGTATGAAGCTCATATTTATGTTTTATTAATCTTTTTGAAAGAAAATCATAGTATTCATCAATATACTTTTGGTAACATTCCCAGTATTTTTACAGAGTTTTTAAAGAATTTTACAAAATTTTACTCATTTTTGCCAGTGAATTTTACTTACTATAAAGATATAAATTTCCTAATTAAGATCTTAACACAAAGCATTGCAACCTGTGACAAGTCACTTCACCAAATGGGTCTCAATGTCCTCCTAAGTGCACATGAGAGACAAGACTCTGTCATCTCTATGAGGGCTTCCAGGGCTTACCATCATCTGAGAAGATTACTTGAAAACACAGCACAACTTTACAGTAATATAAAGAGATAGGAAAAACTAGGTTTACCACTGTTCATATGAAAGATAATGCAATAATTTAAAAATGATACTACAAGTGGTGGCGCAGTGGATAGAGTGTCTACCTGGAACACCAGGGTCCCAGGTTCAAAACCCCAAGGTCACTGGCTTGAGCCCAAGGTCGCTTGTTTGAGGAAGGGGTCACTGGCCGAGCTTGAATCCTATTTCCCCACCACCACCCTGGTCAAGGCACATCTAAGAAGCAATCAATGGACAACTAAAGTGCTGCAACTCTATTTGATACTTCTCATCTCTCTCCTTTCCTCTGTTGCTCTCTCTCTATCTTTCTTGCTAGGAATAATAATAATGATAATAGCAATTCTACAAGAATAAACTCTGTGTACTGCACACTCACAACTGTAAACCTACTTTTGTGCATCCCTGTATAAACTTCCTCATTTGGAATCAACGATCAAATGAAAAACCTACCGCAATCCACATCAGAATCTTCTCGCCAGGATTCATAGCTGCCAGGACCATCTGAGGCACAAAGGCGGGACAATTCTGAATAAGTGTCACATGTAGCCTTTTTGTCTCTATTTTGGCAGTACTCATCAATGCAAACCATTTTGTAGTCATTGGCTAAAGCAGCAACCTTTCCACATTTCTCAAAATAGAGTCCAATAATTTTGTTACAGTGCTACAAAATAAAACATGAGAAAAACAGACAATCAAATAAGTAGTTAGGAAGAGATAAATTCAGAGGCATTTTCTGGCATAACATCCTGTAGCTGTGACAGGGAGAGTTCTTAGATGCTGGTTGAAATGAAGGGTTTTGATGTATTATAGTTGGTACAATTACTCATAAAAAATACTTCACTTCTGGCATGTGAATTGTTATAAAACAATTTCAAAAATTATGTCTTAACTAATCCAAAATCCTCTAAAGGTGACATGAAGTTTAGAACTCAAGAAAATGGAGCCTAACCAGGTGGTGGCACAATGGATAGAGCGTCAGACTGGGATGCGAAGGACCCAGGTTCAAAACCCCAAGGTCGCCAGCTTGAGCACCGGTTCATCTGGTTTGAGCAAGGCTCACCAGCTTGAGCTCAAGGTTGCTGGCTCAAGCAAGAGATCACTTGGTCTGCTGTAGCCCCCGGTCAAGGCAAATATGAGAAAGCAATCAATGAACAACTAAGGTGCTGCAATGAAGAATTGATGCTTCTCATCTCTCTCTTCCTGTCTGTCTGTCCCTATCTGTCCTCTTTCTGTCTTTCTGTCTCACTCTTTCTATCTCTGTCACACACAGAAAAAATAACTCAAGAAAGTGGAAAAGGTGAGTGAAGGTGGGATCAGTCAATGTCAGAAATTGGATGGTAAATGATTGAAACCACAATAGAAAGGATATTGGGCCTTTAACTGTTAGTCTGCTTATATTTGATGAGTAAACTGATGACAGTAAAACACAGACTCTGTTTTTTCTGTCTATGTGAGTTTTCTCTGGAAACAACATATTTGTTCTTATGTTGGTTAAGGAAGTAAAGACATATTAATAAACTTCAAAAAGTTAAAATTTTAATATATTTTAACTGCTACACAGATTTTTTTTTATTTTAACCATTTTATTGTTCAAGAAACATGAAAGCTATTGCCAAGCAAATGCACAATTTGCACCAACTAAGCCCTGAGACTGTAGATAATATTCTCCAAGTGAGGTATAGAATGAAGTGAAATAAAACTTTCAGATTGTTTTATTATCTGTTGTCCTTTATGTATCTTTCTCACTAGGTTATAGCTTCCTTTAGAGCAAGAAATATAACTTTGAGTCCTGTGGACTTAATACAGTATCTTTTATATTGTAGGTCTTTATTAAGTATCCATTGACTTTAACATAAATTTATATATGCATTTAATTAACATTTTTAAGCAACAATGAGTAAATTCTCACACAATATGCAACTAATAGGGGATATTTTATCACTTCACATTCATTTTGAAATATCCCCTAATTTTTGTGAGCAGTATAGATGGCATCTTATCATAAGCACCAATGAGTGACATGGGTAAAAGTGGAAAGAGAACGTTCTCCAACTGCAAAGATCAAGAGAGTTTCACAAGTTAAATAGTAGATGATCTTGTATAATGCCATGGCTTAATTTGATTTGCCAGAAGATGACAAGATGGTTATAAATGTAACAACCATTGTCAACAAAACAAAAATGTCTTCTATCTATATATATCTTAATCTTGAGAATTTTGTTCTAAATTAAAACAGGAATATGTGAACATTCATTAAGTCATCAAATAAATCTATCAAATTCAACACAACAGAATTATACAAAGTTGAAAAATTCACACAATAAATGGTGACTATCTTCAAGTGTTGTAGTCAAAAAGATTACCTGGAACTTTTTCAAAAAGAAGGTAAAGGATACAAAGGATGACTATTCAGACTAGCTATCTGGGGCAAAAGTCAGAGGAGAAACTAGTTCATAGGGAAACAATATATGGATTTCTAAATTGTAAGAGTTAAGTTAGTACCCATCAAGCAGCAATAATGGAGAGATGAAACATGTCAGTTTACAGACAAACTAAAACACTATGCAAAGGGAATTAGAATTGTCATTCTAATATAGAGTTAATATCATAGTGTTTTAGGAGAAAACTTATATCAGCATGTATATTAGACTAAAGCTGAGAAGCAGACTACAGGGACCATGGCGAAGAAGCAGTTGTAGAATTCTAAGAACATATAAGTGCTTAGAAAGATGTTGATTATCTAAATTGAAACCAAGAGGAATGTTGCTGAAATTTGCTGCTAGATGAAATATTAATTTCTTACCTGTACTCCATCCTCACAAACTTCATAGTTTTTACTAAAAGCTTCAGGACAATTCCCAAGAATTCTGCTATTGGCAATATGCTCATTGATATCTTCTCCTTAAAAAAAAAGCAATGTTTGGTTCACAATATTCAATACATATATGCATTATTTTCAAGCTAAAAATAGAGGGCAACATAAATATACAAATATGTTATTTTAACAATTTTTAATTCTTTAGAAAAAATGCAAATTGTTCTTAGATTTTATGTAAATATGAGCAATTACTCTATAATTTTCTTTTGGGAAGCAATTTTCTTATACATAACATATTGAAATCTTACCTGGTGTGCTGTTGAAATTACCACAAAGACCACAAGTTGGATATTGCTTGTGAAGAGTGAGCTTTAAAAGAAATTTATAAGTAAATATTTATAAACTATTGAAAATATCAAGACAAAATTTACCCAAACCAAAGAAGATGGCTCTTTATATTTAATTCCACTTAAGTTGGTTATTTAGGAATGTACTACAGGGGTCTTCTGTTTGCTTGTTTTGTTGGGTGTTTCAAAGGATTTAGCCATAGAATCTAGAATAAGTCCTGACTCTACCACTTATTATGAATCTTTGGACAGGCTTTTATTAGCCTGATTCTCTTAAATTCAATCACCTTTAAAATAAGATTAATAATAGTAAGTCTTTCAAGATGTTTTAAATATTAAGATAACAGCTATATAGTGACAAGTATGCAGAAATTTATCAATAAACTTTAGCTCTTATTTTTCTTGTAATGTATTGTATAATTGTTTTTATAACTAAAAGCAAAGAACAAAAAGCATAAGATTATAGAAAAATCATGGATAAACTTACTGAGAGTTTATTATTTTTGTCCCACATTAAAGACAAGATTCCTCTACGGCTATTCAGGACATTATATTCTCCATATTTTTTAATGTGAATCAGTTTATTGTTATATGGTATCTGTACACTGAAAAATATGAAACACAATACATATAAAAGTAAGAAGTAGTATTTTAACATATTTGTCTGATAATTCATTTTTCTATACTTGGAAATGTTGTCTAATAAATATTTGAAATTTTATATCATTTCAGAAGAGATACAATGGCTCTTGTTTCTAACATTGAAAAAACTTAAGGAACAATAAATAAATTTTGGGGACCTGGGAGAAATGAACAAAAAAAAATTTCATTGGTTTATATAATAGAATAATAATGAAAGCATTTGATATGTTCACAAGTACAGTATCATGCCACATTTTATTATCCTGGTAAGTATTCAAATACGCTATCTTTTCCAAATATGTATTGCTAAGTCTAAAAATCATGGTCTAAGGGCTTCAATCCATTTTAAAACCTCAAATTTATATTTATTATAAAACATACAAATAAAAATTGAAAAATTTTTTAACAGTTTTGTTGAATATTGCTCCACATTTTAATACTTAAAAGAGTCAAACAACAGAATCACTCTTTTTCCTTGTTATAGAAATAAATATCTTATGCTCTCTGTCTTATATCTTTACCAAGCTCATTCCTAAGAATTTATTTATTTATTTATTTATTTATTTATTTATTTATTATTTTTTTTAGAGAGAGGGAAAGAGGAAGGGGAGAAGGGGGGGAAAGGAGAGAGATGAGAAGCATCAACTTGTAGTTGCTTAATCTCAGTTGTTCATTAATTGTTTCTCATATGTGCCTTGACCAGGGGGCTCAAGCTGAGCCAATGATCTGGGGTTCAAGCAGCAACCTTGGGATCATGTTGATTGTCCTTACTCAAGCTGGCAACCTTGGGGTTGTGAAATTGGGCCCTCAGCATCTGGGGCTGATGCTCAATCCACTATGCCATCACTAGTCAGGTTTCAATATTTTATTAGAGATATCAAAATAGGAAAAGAGGACACTGTATTTTACTATCACTTCCCCATTTAACCTTTTATTTTTCCCCTCAGTTTACTTTAAATAATTCTATAGCATTTATCCAAACACTATGGGATTTACCTTTCTTCATTAACTAAAATGGTATCACCAGATATAGAGATGACATTATTGTCAATTACAACTGTTATTTTTTCAATCTCACTCTCATTGTTTCGTTTGATTTCAATATTGAAATCTCCAGATTCAACGCAGTGACGGCAGAAAGTGTATGTGCATGATGACTTGAAGGAAAAGATACGGCCATTGAAAGCTTTATATGCTCCTTTGTCCCAAGTAGAAGCTTCACCTACAAGATATTTAGAGAAGAATATTCATAATTATTTAGAGCAATTAACATACAATCCAGTTCGGATTTTTCAGAAGTATTTATATTCAAAGATAAAAAAAATCACTAAGGCCCTGGCCGGTTGGCTCAGTGGTAGAGCGTCGGCCTGGTGTGCAGGAGTCCTGGGTTCGATTCCCAGCCAGGGCACACAGGAGAAGCGCCCATCTGCTTCTCCACCCCTCTCCCTCTCCTTCCTCTCTGTCTCTCTCTTCCCCTCCTGCAGCCAAGGCTCCATTGAAGTTGGCACGGGCGCTGAGGATGGCTCTGTGGCCTCTGCATCAGGCACTAGAATGGCTCTGGTTGTGACAGAGCAACACCCCAGATGGGTAGAGCATCGCCCCGTGGTGGGCGTGCCAGTGGATCCTGGTCAGGTCTGAATGCCTCCCCATTTCCAACTTTAGAAAAATAAAAAAAATAAAAAATCACTAAAAGAATATATTCTTACTGCTACCACCTTCATTCAGTGCTGTTCTTTCTCCCATACTGCAAAAACACACTGAAAGTAGTGTCTGAGTCCTTGGAATACCCAAAGTTGGCTGAAACAAACATGACTAAAAACATCTTGTTTCCCTTGGGAAAGAGAAAATGCCTCTACTATGGGGAGGGATCCACGGATGGAAGTTGTAATCTGTATTTATTGTTTTTTATACAGATAGTCTTTCTAATGTTGTCTAAGTGGGTTGCCATTTATATCAGATGAGTATAAAGAATTTTATTATTTATTTTTATATGTATAGATGCACATACATACACATAAATATATATGTGAATGTGTTGTGTTTGTGCTTACTTGGAGGAAAAGTAATAGTAATGTGGTGTCACTCAAAGATAAAATTATTAAATAGATAGATGAGGGGCAAATTTTTAAAACTAGTCTCAAATCTTGGTTACTTTGTAACTTCTTTAAGTGCTGACTAGCTTGGCATAAAAATATGGATAGGAATCAGAATAGTTTTTACTCACCAATAATTGCATTTGTTTCTGAGTATTTGGGGGTTGCTTCCGGAACATGGGATCCTTTTTCTATTCAACACAATGCATAGATTATTAAAATTTCAGGACATATATTGATTTTAAATATACAGTATATTTTGACATCTCCATGAGAATTTAGAAGTTGATATTGAAAGCCATAAATGGTTTTTTTATACTGAATATATAGTTTTACTTTGTGAGAGCTGCTGTTTGTCAAAGTCATATGCATGGCTATCTCTGAAGTCCATACTTTTTCTTGGAACAATCAGCCATAGTAGTTCAGAAATTATTAAAAGTTGATTCATTTTGGATCATCTACAATTACAAATATGTGTTGCATCCCTAACAGAACTATTTTTTTCAACTACAAATTTTAATTGGCCATTGCCCAAACAGGTCCAAGGTAGATTTTATTAAACCAGTCTATTAAATAATGCTAATAACTCAATTATCTATGTAAAGATCATATCAATATAATTTTCCTGATAAAAGGGAAAAATATATATACCTTGAAATGTAAGTCCCCATGATTATTTATTTCTAATGTACTGATCACTTTACATAACCAAGTAAATATCTAGGAAATCTTAAAGCAATGTCTAAAACCAAGCAAAATAAAATAACAATAACATAATATTTTGATAAAATTTTTAAAGTATCTATCATAATGTCATCTATTGTGTATCCTAAAGCTACTTCTCTTGACAACAACATATCTTTACTAGAGTTGAGTGAAAATAGGTTTAAGGTTTTGTTTATAAAGTAATTTTAAATAATATATCTAAAATTTTTTTAAAGCTTCACTATATATATTATTTAGGCTTTCTTAAATTATAATTTACTCTCTTATTCATGAAATTGTTTTAAATATGTA
Source organism: Saccopteryx bilineata (assembly GCF_036850765.1). NCBI lineage: Eukaryota > Metazoa > Chordata > Mammalia > Chiroptera > Emballonuridae > Saccopteryx > Saccopteryx bilineata. The sequence continues at coordinate 144,294,491 of NC_089491.1, read as the reverse complement.
GTTGGTTATTTAATCTTTAGTATTCAAAGTACTTACTACCTATAATTCTGTGGCCATCTAATCTAGTGACTTCCAAGAGAAGCACTTAGAAATTCAATTCAATATGAGAAACATATAAGAAGTTATTATTGATTTATGAGAATATATGTATATACTGTTTCAACACTGAGAAGTCATAAATGGAACTACCTGGAGTAGTGAGAGGTCCAGAGGTACTAGAGTCAGGTGAGCTTGTGACACCTAAAACAAAATGATTTCTGTGTTGATTTTACTTGGTAAAATGTGAAAAGAGATTTTAAAATTTGATGGGAAAACCGTGGATTCAAGTTCAGCAATGCCAATGCTAGCACACTTGAAAACATGTGAAATTGTATAAGAAGAAATTTATATACAATTCTCAACTGAACCAACCTACTGGAATAAGAAAATTAAATGCCTTGTCACTAAATGGACTGACACAAAATTAATTCATTCCAGATCAATTGCTTAAAACTTATTCAGGAAAAGAGATAAGGATTATAGAGACAGTTCCAGGTCTCCAACCTCAGTTTCAATGAAACCAAGTTTCACTTTAAATTGTTTGACATTTGGGAAATCTAGGTAGTATTTCAAAATGCCTAATGAACAAAGGACTCTTCATTCCTAAGAACTGGAAGTATGAAATCTACTGATGTAGGTGAAAGGAGATATTCATCTCAAGATGTATAATGTCAAGAGATCTAGAACCTGCTTCAAAGCCACTAGGCTTACTTCCATTAGATACACTACCAGAAAGAACACCAGTTAATGAAAGTCTGTCATTCATATGGAGAATTGAAAGCAGTTGAAAGTTGAATTGCAATGAACAGAAAAGTCTCAAATAGGTAAGCATTCCACAATAGAACGATAGCAGGCAATTATTCCTTGGTACCTTTCTCCGGAACAAAACCTAAATTTGAATACCTGAGCTAGACAGCAGATCTGTTCAGAAATTCAGTGTCACTTAAACTATGTATTTGTACCAACTGTGCCTAAACAAAATCAATTGCAGTAAATAATTGGTGATTTTAAATTTCTCAGTTCTATTAAAGTGCTGACCTCAAAATTGATGTCATAAACTTAAGAACAACCCCAAATAATTACTGTTTCTGTATGATCATAGTTTTTATTAACAGATATATTGATAACCAATTTTGACCTAAATCAACCAATACTACACTACTATTACTTATTAGACTTCACTGAAATAAAAACTATTTATCTTAAATTTGAGTTATAAATATGAATCCTGACTAATTTTAAGAACACTCATGTCATTAGAAGAGGACTTACTACCTATAATTCTGTGGCCATCTAATCTAGTGACTTTCAAGACTTCTCAACAAGGTTAGCACCATCAAAATAGTTCCCACAGCATAATAAATATTATTTTAATAACATGTATACAAATTCTGAGACTATTAAATCTAATGGTTACATTAAGTGAAAATACTAAATTTATCAGAATTTCAGAAAGGAGGAAACTTGTTTTCTCCTCTCAGGAATGGACCAGAAAAACAAACAAAACTCAATCCACTAAGACCAAATCCAAGATACAAAGCTCACAGCCAACAAATCAATGCTATTCAAATCAAGGCTACTCAATTCCAAATCAATTTTTCATAGAGGCCACTAAAACAATTTCACACCAATATATTCACAGCCACAAAACTAGTCCTACACCCTATACAAAACAAACATTAAATGACTTCCTGATTGTTTCTAAATATATTTTACCATTTCAGGATTTGGGCTTGCTTTGTACATCATTATTAATGTTTATAATTGTCACTGCTATTTTAAAATCTATATTAGAATCCCAACTCTCTAATAATCAAAAATAACTCTCCAATTTCCAATCCAGTCCAATTCTTTCCAGTATCACGGATACCTAGATCACTAAGGCTAATGTCACCAGCATCTGGTTCGGAAGTATCACTTCCAGATGTACCCTTCCTCTCTTCACCACTCTCAGAACCAGAAGACAAAGCCATTTGTTTTCCTTCTAATGGAAAATCAAATTGTAATTAAAACAAATAAAAAAGAAAGAAAGTAATTTGGATTTTTAGTAATAGAATCCAAGTTAGGACACCTGAGCCACTGACACCAGATCCAGACTCAGCAGGTCCACTACCACTCTTCATTCTTACCAATTTCACTGACTCCAACTTTCTGTTGACCAGGTGACCCCAAATTGGATCCTGAATCTTCAGAAACATCACCACTTCTGGCACCTGAGCCACCTGCTGAACACAAAATGATGGTCACAGGAATACCTTGTAATGCATACCATGATTGAGCATTGCTCTATGCACAGAAATGAACTATCCATACCTTGAGCACGGAAACCAGAGCTGCTAGCACCACCTACTTCATTTCCTCCAAAGCCTGTACCACTACGGCCACTGTCAACAAATTGATTTGAATCAGAATCTCTAAAACCGGACTGAGTTTCACCATTCCTTTCTCCATTTCCGAAGTTAGAAGACTGGGTCCTTCCATCTAATAGAAAAGCAAAATATTATTTTTTTAAAAAGGAAATGTGTAACCCATTTTAATTTCACTGAAAGAATCCAGGTTTGTAGAATGCTTGAGTTATGGGAGATTCGGGGATTCGTGCCCAACAGACATGCTGCTGCCCATTCCATCAATCTCCTTATCACCAAATGCCCAATCACCAATTCCCGAATTTCCAAAATTATCACCACCGTGTTCACCCCCACTTCTTGCACTGGTACTTCTATCAGAATAGTAAACATTTGTCACAAGAACATATTTAATAAATTTTATAATTCAGAAAATTTTCCTCGAATGTCTTTCCTTCAAGTCCAAAATCAAAAGACCCAGGACTTCCATGAACAGAAAAATCAAAATATCATTAACTAAAATAATGACTATTTGAGACTCAGTGGGGTTTCCAGGAACAGAAACGGGGTGATACCTGAGCCACTGTCATTAGGGCCAAGGCCTTTGAACCCACGCCCTGCAAATTCACTGCCAGTCATTCTATCTTCTCCAATCTCAGGGATTCTAACCCCCTGTTGGTCACACGCTCCTAATTGGGAGTTTAAATATCCAGAGCTATCACTAATAAACATATGCCACTTCTCTAACTGCAATTACCTGCAGAATATAAAATGATTGTCACAGAGTGTATTGAAATCATGTTAGCACTCAGAAATTTTATATACAAAAATGAGATCTCAATACCTAGATCACTGGAAATAGGTACTCCAAAACTACCCGCCCGATTTCCTTTAATTGTTTGCTATTAATGTCACTGTCACTAAATAAACTTGAACCTGAAGCTCTAAAATAAATGCAGCATTACCCTTCCTTGCTCCAGACTCCCAACCAAAAGACCCAGTCACAATTTGTGGAAAAAATCAAAATGTTAGTAAAAAGCACTCCTCCTTAATTACTTTATTTTTAAATGTTAAGGTATTTTTAACCATTTAGATAATTTAATTAGTTTTAAATTTTCTGGAAGGAGTCTTAATGGGAGCACCTACACTAAGGATCCGATCCACGTCCCGTGGATTCTCCCCAGCAGATCCTCTGCTGCTCGTTTCAGTCCAACGAGCTCTAGAGATTTCCAATCCCTTTTGACCACCTATCTATCCCCAAACCAAGCCCCAAATTTCCAGAGGCACAAATCCTAAATCTAGCCCCACATCTTGTGTTGATGCTATCTGCTAAAAACAAAAAACAAAACAACAACAACAACAACACACACACACAAAGATTGTCACTGGGAAATATTTAAATACAATTTATGACTCTTTACATTTTATGCACAAAACCCGACAAGTAATCACTGGTACCTGATTTTCCAGTGTTTTTATTTCATTTTAAACAAAGCCTTTTTGTTCAAGACCACTGAGTTCAACTCCAAATGAGCCAGAATAAGCAAGACCAAATCCAAATTACCACCAAGTCCAAAATCAAAAGGCAAATGAAAAATTAAACTCTTATTAGGAGCAATAAGCAAAGGATGTAAACTACTTATACTTTTTAAATAGAGTCTGGATCAGAATTCCTGAGCCACTGACATGGATTTACTAACAAACTCTTTCTGTTCTTTCTGTCCCCACCAATTTCCATGTCTTTTAAGGTAAATAGCTTGGACTTAAAAATTACATAGATTTATCTGTACTCTATTGATCCACACTTCTTCCACCAGCTTTATTTTTAATAAATAATCCTATTTATCCACACTCCTTTAAAGCTACTTTTTCTGATACTTACTTTTTAAGAAAACTAGTTCATTTATGAGTACTAAAACTTACCAACATTGCAAATGTCATAGAGAAACATGAGGCCAAAATGTTCCTGTTCTTACAACAAAAACTTGGAAACAAGAGATTTTAACAGGCTTTCCCAAAGTCCACAGAAGCTTAGTGGGAAACACTGAGGATAGAAACTGAGTATTTCCCTTCCAGATCCAAGTTTCTTCATAAAAGCATTCAATCTATGTGCCTCTTTATTAAAATGTTTAAATTGCTGTTGAAGGTAACCCAGATCCTTTAAGAATCAGTTTTAAAAATCTTTCCTATGAGTTTCTCTAACAAAAAGTCTGTATTGGTCAAAAACACCATCACCAATCCCTGCTTTGCTAATTGATGGCTTTTCTGTCAGAGGAAGAAATGAAGACACAATTTAGAAGACTCGTTTCACCAGCAGCAGGATTAGAGCCAGCTAATCCATTTGCAGCACTCACATCAAATTCACTGGCGCCAGATGGATACCTACCAATTTCATTTTGGTTTGAAGCAGTGCCATCAAAATTGGTACCACTGGAGACACGGTTGCCAACATCATTTGCTGCATTGGTTTCCTCTACCACGCAAAAATACAATTATTATCAGAGAGAAGTTGCATTCATTCGTGTTGTCCAAGAAATTATACTATACCCACCGCTCACAATAGGCCTGTGTTTCAAGTGTATACGCTCCTCCCTCCACATATCTTTCCATACCTACTTCGATACAGTATAACCAAGGGGGTGCATAGCAACCAATTTACCACAAGGTTTGAGAGAATTCCATACGATAAGTGAAGCATTGGGTTCATTTAAGATAAAGTTTCCTTGTGTTCTGTATATGTAAGGAAACATCTCAGTGTCACACACAAGAGCAAATAATTACTAGTCATACTGAGTCTGTCAATTCTGAAATAAATGACTAGACAGACAGGAAGCTGCTTCATGTCCTTTCTGAAAATATTTTAACTGCTCCAACACCCAAAGTTGTTTCTCCCTTTTCACTTATCATCAACTGAACTCAAGTGTTAAATTTTGATATAAAATAGTGAAGCTATTTTTCTCACTGGATCTCCTTCTTTTCCATTTTTTTAGAGATACAAAATATAAATATTTTAGGGACCAGGCAGGTAAAGTAGAAGTTTGAATAAGCCAATTAGGAGTAGTATATTGAACCAGAGAGGTCATGCCTCACCTAAAGAAATTTAGTTTTCTATCTAAAAAAACAACAACAACAAAAAAAAAACTGCTAGTCTACAAACTGTTTCGAAACTCTGCTTTATATTATTATTCAGCAAATTGACTGTGAAAGTTTGAGAGAAAATTCTAGTATAGAAAATGCATTGTGAGCTATCATGTGAGAAACATGAGCAGAGCAATCCTACACTAAATTTAGGTCCAGGAACATTTTAAAGTAGTAATTTATACATTATAAAAATGGCTGATCATCATAATAATAGTACTAAGTAGAAAAATAACAGAAGAAAAAGGTATCAGGAAAGAACTTAGTTTAATTATAAACATTTTTGGCAAAATTCTCTAAAGACAGAATTCATCACTTTCCATGGCACTGGAATTAGTGACTTTAGATTATTGCTTTTATGCCGTGTACTGCAAATAAAACAAAGATGATCAGATTCTGACAAGTGGAAAAGAAGCCCATGTTTTCTAAGCAAGCACTTTTCTCTGACAGTACCTTCAGGGGTGTCGTCTAACTCTAAACTCTCAGTCTCCCGACGTCCTCTCCACCTGTCTTTTGCTTCCTCTGGAAAACCATTCCCAGGGTTAAAGGGTGAAGCATCAAAAGATTTCCTTCCTCCGTCTGAGTCATCAAAGGGCAAACCTCCAACCAGTAAGTCATCTAATGTGAGTAACAAGAGACTTCATTTGAAAACAGAATGCTAGCACAATAAAGGTGGTTTGATTGTGACATTGTGAAAAGCCATATTATATTTTGTATCAAACCAGTTTTCTGGCAACACTTGAAACAACATATACTACTGATTAACTTAATTGCTATATCCATCCATATCTTCTTGTCACAGTTCTAAGACTTCAAGAAAGATGAATAAAATGTTGATGGAAGAAGACTTGATTAGGGGTTGTGAACACACAATACAACATACAGATGATGTATTATAGAATTGTGTCCCTGAGACCTATATAATTTTATTAACCAATGTCACTCCAACAAATTCAATTTTTTAAAAAGAGATGAATAGAGCTGGGAAGATGTAACTGATGTGCCCTAGAAGTTCTTCTGATGGACAGGGTGAAGGCTTCTTGTCTGCTTCCTTCTCCGTCGCTAAGCCCCAAGTTCCGCATTCAACCTTCCCGCACCAAAATATGCTGTGTTGAATCCACACAGTCCTTGGTTTAGTAATAGCTGATAACATTAAGATAATATACCTGATTCTCTTTTCTCTGTTTTTTCACAGAAAAAAAAGAGAAAAACGTTTACTCATAAATTAATTGTAGCATTTACTTCTTCAAGTTTTAGCTGACAAATCACCTCAATGAGGCATACTCTTTCTAAAATTAAAAACCTACCCTTATTCGAATACTCCCAATTATCATTATAATTGGTGCCAGATTTTATCACCTTGTCATAAAGCATGTTACTACTTATAATATTTATTGTTTATTGACTGTCTCCTTCTACATTTTAAGCTCCATGAACTCGTTTCTTTAGCCTGTTTTATTCTCTAAGATATCCCAGGTGTCTAGAACAGTGCCTAAACCATGAGGGACACTCAATATTTAGTTAACAAATGCATTCATCAACCAAAACCTCTTGTTAAGGTAATATATACTATAATTTGTGAAGTATATTATGCTTTCTGTCATATCATTTATATTTTTTGAAATCTATAATAAAATTAAAATATACTAGGTGTGATAAGGCCTTAATAACTACACTATTCCTGTCAAGTTGTGAAAGACAAACATTTTGGTCATTGACTAGACAAGAATATGAAATGCATGATTTGTAAGCAAAATTTAAAGACTACGTAACAATAAGTACACATAAAAATGACTTAATTCTCCTTATTGAAAATAAAGGGTCCCTGGCAAATCAGCTCAGGAGATAGAGCGTCAGCCCGGCATGCATCCAGGGTTTGATGCCTGGTCAGGGCACACATGAGAAGCAACCATCATCTTCTCTTCCTTTCCTCTCCTCCTTCTCTCTTTCTTCCCTTCCCACAGCCAGTGGCTTGGTTGGTCTGAGCATCAGCTTCAGGCACTGAGGATGGCTCAGCTGATTTGAGAATGGGCCCCAGATGGGGCTTGCCAAGTGGATCCCTTTCAGGGCACATTGGGGAGTCTGTCTCTCATCTCCCCTCCTCTCACTTTTAAAAAAAAAGAAGATAAAGAAAAGAAAGGAAAAGATAATTTTCTCTTTTTTTTTACATCATTTACTTTAGAAAATTTGTGAGTTCTTTATCTACCTCTTTGAAATGTTGGGTTTTTTTTCTTGTGTATTTTTTAAGCTATATAAACAAACCTGGAATATTTCCTGAAGAGATTCATGACCATTTCTCCAAAATATAATCATCAGGAAGAAAGTTCCCTTATCTCCCAGGAACCTAACTCAGCTGGTGCCTGGTTCCACAGTGTAAGTCTACCTTTCTTATGATTAGAAAGCTACAAGAAATCATTTCCTTTTCTTATAAAGGCAATTAACAAACACAGGTGACTACCCCAACTACCAAGCAAATTTGATGGACTGTGTGTGACAAATGGTGTCATCCAGTCCTCTTACTTGAAAACTGATTATTGTTGATCTTGAGGACATGTCTGGAATGGGCTATACCTGCTTGACCATATCAAAAGGTAGGATTTCCTTCTAACTTGCAATATCTTCAGAAAACTGTCTGTGACATACATCACATACAGGTTTAACGCTTATTCACTAATAAAACTGTTTTCTTTCTCTTCTCTTGCGGAGAGGTTCTCTGAATTAGCTGGTTTGGGCTTTTTAATTGTACTTCCTCAACAACTACTCTTGGACTTCCTAGGCATTTTCCATGTTTCTAGCAAATATATTTACATTTTTCTAAAGCAAACAGTATACTGACACAAAATATTAACATGACTTCGAGAATAACTAAAATAAGAGTTAGCCTATTACATAGTTTGAGAGAGAGGCTCCCAACATCAGAGACATTATGAAATTATAATTTTTATAAGTCATTTAGGAGGAATCAGATACAGCCAATTTATATTATTATGTTATTAAGTAATCCTCTAGCCACTGTCACTCATCATTGTTCTCCACGCACAGCATTTTTTACACTTTGTCTCTTCTTCTTCCACTTGACTACCGACTTTTCCTCCTTTCTTCTTTTATTCTCTCTCTTTCACTGTCTTCACTTTCATGTAGTTTTTGAACTGCATCTTAATATTGAATATCTTAATTTGAGAGCAAAGTATAAAGGAATAAGGTAGTACTCAGTAATGGGATAGGTATATTTTTTTTTTTTTTTTTTTTAGTCAAACCCATTTGTGCCCAGGTTTGCTATCAGAATGCCTTTAACAGCACCTCTCTTAGATCTGGCAAGAGGGCTTCCTACTCTGAGCCACACACACTTCCCTAGCACCTTCCTTCATGGGTCACAGCCCCCTTAGAGTGTGCAGGCAGAGGGTCAAGGGGACATGCCAACCCAAAGCCTCTGCCATCTTTACTCCCCCATTGGAGACTACACTCTAAGTCCCTAGGGCCCCGCAGCTCAAAGCCCACTACCAGGGCCTACATGGGCATCTTTCCCAACACCATCTTCCCAAAGTTAGGCCACAGAGCAGAAATGAAAACCCCTCAGCTGGGGGATGGCCAAAGGATGGCTGCTTGCTGGAGGACCAAGTGGCATCCAGACATGCAGGCTAGAGCGTCCTTCACAGTGTGCAACAAAGCCTGGAATGGAAAGAGCAGGGGGGCGGGAACTTTGGCAGGGACACTCCCTACCCTTTTCTTACACTGAATTCCAATAACCTGAAAATTTTGCATTGGAACATGGCCTTCCTGGTTGTCACAAATACATTTTGTGAAGGTGAAAGGAAAAACACATTTTATTAAAATGTTGGGGGGTTTTGTTTATACATGTACTATGTATCCTTGGCCTACTTTTGGAGAAGTTATTTAATACTTCTAAAATCAAATTATAGTGCCCTGAGAAACAAGAATAAACTCAATTTCTCATAATTGCAGAGGATTTTCCAAGAGCTTTGGAATTCCAAGAGTTCCCTTACCTCATTACAATTTTTTAAAATTTTTATTGATGATGAGAAGAGAGAAATTTGTTGTTTCACTTATTTATGCATTTATTGATTGATTCTTTTATGTGCCTTGACCTGGATAGAATGTATAATCTGGGAAAATCCAGGTGACAGACACTCTGACTGGCTGAGCTCACTGGCCAGGACCTCACTCTGATTTCTTGAATGAGGACTTTTAGGAGATTTAAGAAAAATTTCATAAAAGCAGTCTTGATTTACTGTGGGTTACTTTTTATTCTGGTGGGTCAGGGAACAAAATAATGACTAATATTCAATTGCCCAAAGTAATCAGTTGTAAAACTGTTGGCTGTTGGAACTAGATTGATTTTAATTATAAGAGATCACTAAAGAATTAATCTCAGGGTGCAAAATAAAAGTATGTTCTGTCAATAAAAGTAGAAAAAAATAAAGTCTTAAATTTACACTCACATTTCTCTTATAGGTTTAAGTGATTGTAGAAAAGATAGTAACCAGATCAACTTTCCATTTCAAATATCCCACCTTTATTGATTAGACATTAAAATGTCAGACCCAAATTATACAAAAATACACGAGTATGTTTTTAATAATAAAACTTATTCCACTAATTTTTTAACTTTGTTATTGATTTGAGAAGAGAGAGAGAGAGAGAGAGGGAGGGAGGAAGGGGGAAGGAAGAGAAACATCAACCTATTGCTCCACTTAGCTGTTCCATTTAGTTGTGCACTCATTGTTTCTCACAGGCACCCTAAACTGGGATGGAGCTGTGATCTTGATGCATGGGAAGGACATTCCATCCACTGAGCTACCTGGCTAGGGTCTCCACTAAATATTTCAACGATTTTTCCAGGAAGATTTGTTCCCTTTTCAAAGAAAACACTGCCATCATGTTGTTATTTGGTGTAAACAGTATAAGAAAAGAAAACCAAGTAATTTACCTGAATTGCTTTCAGCTATTTCCCCACCTGAAGGGAAATCAGAATTGCTGTCATTAGTAACATATTTGACAGATTGGCCAACAGAACATGAATTTTGATTAAAGCCATATTTTGTCCTTGGGAGGTATTCCCACAGAGATGTGCTTATTGAATTCAACACTCAGGCATAAATATGGTAATTATCCATTGACCATTATATGTTTACACCCCTCAATAATACCTTTATAAAGAATACCTTCACCAGTCCTCCAACCAGTTTAGAGTAGAGCCTAGAGTACAGCTTGGATGACTGAAAAAATGTTTCAAAGCATTAATTTTTATTTAGCTGGTGAATCCAGATGTTTTAGTTAAAAGATATTTTTATGTGATAAAAACACCATGTAAACTAAAGTTACTTAATTTGAATCAAATGACCACAATTTCTGTTTTACAGCTGAATACCATAAAATTACAGTACACACAACTTACAAATATCTTAATGGGTTATTTTTGTGAATCAAGGTGAAATTCTTTTCATAGATAGAAAATAGCAAATTTAAATAAATTTGCAAACTTGTTAAGCTATAATAAGAATAGCTGAGTCAGACTCACAATAAGAGGCAGCTTATACAACAAATGATATAATTTATATATAAGCACACTTTTTAAATAGATGAAATGGTACTTTTATCTAAACATCAAAGCATTGATATATAAAAAATTTTCTTAATGCTTATGTGAAATTACATACTTAAGACTGGCAAGATAATTTTTCATAAAGTAGCATATTGATTATATTATCAAGAAACTTAAAAATAACAATGTGGGTAACATTTTTATCTAGGACTTAATGAATTGCAGATTTGTTGGTTATTTTTTAATGCTTCTCTCCATAGCCTATAATCTTGGCAAATTTCCTAAACCCAACTGACCATATTATTCAAGTTAAGTGAATATGATCAGATACTAAAATAAATTTATGGCCCTTCCCGGTTGGCTCAGTGGTAGAGCATCGGCCCAGCCTATGGATGTTTCAAGTTTGATATTTGGCCAGAGCACACAGGATAAATGACCATCTGCTTCTCCACCCCTACCCTTCTCTCTCTCACTTTTTCCTTCTCACAGTCATGGCTTGATTGATTCAAGCTAGTTGGCTCCAAACAGTGAGGATACTCCTGGAGCCTCTACCTTTGGTGCTAAAAATAGCTCAGTTGCCAAGCAACATCCCTAGATGGGCAGAGCATCCCCAGTAGGGGGCTTGCCTGGTGGATTTCAGTCTGAGGTAAATATGGGAGTCTGTCTCAATTTCTCCCCTCTTCTCACTTAAATAAAAGATACATTTCTAAAAATTGAAACTTTCCTGGAAAATTCAGGATTTATGGTCACCAAACCTATCTCAGACCTATAAGCATAAATCAAGACAAGCAGCAAACACAGCCAGTTAAAAGATGAAGAAGTTTCTATGTATGCTGATAAATCATTACCAAACCAAACTATACATATGCACATACTTAGCCAAAGGCTAAGAAGAAATGGTTTACATATATTGTTTGGAGACAGAACATAAATGTTTCTAAAAAATATAAATGTTCTATAGTACATTCTCCTTATGGGTTAAATACTCTCTAAAGTATAAGTTGTAGTCAAAAGTCATCCCTAAATCCTCTTGCAACAAATAATTATCATAAAACCCATGCATGAATTTTGACCATTAAGAAAAATCCCATAAGGCATTGGTTCTCAACCTTTCTAATGCCGTGACCCTGCAATACAGTTCCTCATGTTGTGGTGACCCCAAACCAAAAAATAATTTTGGTGGCTACTTCATAACTGTAATTTTGCTACAGTTATGATTCAGAATGTAAATACCTGATATGCATTATGTAATTTCCGATGGCTTTAGGTTGAGAACCGCTGCCATAAGGTCTCACTCAGACTATATACTCTTACCACATACACAAAGCTAATGATCAATGGTGTTCTCACCCCAGTAGACTTACTTACTGAAAGTAAATAAGAATTAGAACTAGATGTCAAAAAGAAGTTAAGAGAGACAGAAAGGCAAATCAAAAGCAGATGCAGAAACTTAAAAACCATCTCCTGAGTAGGAACAACAGTCTTGTACATATCAGTAGATCCCAAGGGCATCATGCCATGATATGTAATGTGATAATTGGTATTGATTTTGATGTCCTCAACAAAAGGTTAAACTATGTTTAGAAGCCCTTTGTTGTCTTGGGTAAGAAAGGGTTTCAGTGGTTCATTTTGGAAAGTATACCTTGTAAAGGATTTGGTTATTTTCATATAGAGAAATCTTCTCTGCATAAAAACAATTATATCTATGGCTCCAAATTATTTTATTAATTCAAAACAAATACACCTTGAGTGCCTGTCCCATTGCAGAGACTATTCTTAGCAATGTAAATACAGAGGGAGCAACATTAATTAAAATTCTATCTTGGAGGAGTTTATAATTATGTGGGACAAATGAGTAAGTAGTCCTGGTAGTTCCTCACAAAATTAAGTATGTATGAAACAGATCAATTTTCTGTATTCCACATTGGTGGGAATATAAAATGGTGAAGCTATTATGGAAAAGAGTTTGAAGTTTCCTTTATAAATGAAATATAGAACTACTATTTGACCCAGCAATTTCACATATGGGTACATAGCCAAAGAAAATGAAATCACTGTCTTAATTGTGTATTAGAACCTCCATGTTCTTTGCAGCATTTTTCACAGTAGCCAAAACATGGAAATGACCTAAGTGTCTGTTAAGGGATGATGGCTAAGAAAGTGGAATCGTATTCAACCATAAAAAGGAAATCCTGCCATTTTTGACAACATAGATGGACATGCTAAATGAAAAAAGTAAGAGAGAAAAAGACAAATATTCTACAATCTCCTTAATAGGTGAAATCTAAAAACATCTAACTCATATAAGCACTGAATAGAATGGTGGTTACCAAGAGCTTTGGTGTGGGGGAAATGGAAAAATATTGATCAAAAGTACAAATTTTTAGTTTTAAGATGAGTAAGTTTAGGGGATCTAATGTACAACACTGTGACTAAAGTTAGCAATACTAAAAAGGTACTGAGAATGTAGATCTTAAATGTTCTCACCACACACCAAAAAAGTTTATGTGAGGTGATAGAGGTGTTATCTAACCTTAGTCTGGTAATCATTTCTCAATACATATGTAACTCAAATCATCCATCACACTGTATACTTTAAACTTATACAATATTTCAATTATTTCTCCATAAAGTTTGAAAAATATTTCTGTGTTCCAAAAGCAGTTTCAGAATACATCTATACATCTTGATAATATTTCTTTTTTTTTTTTACAGAGACAGAGAGAGAGTCAGAGAGAGGGACAGACAGACAGGAATGAAGAGAGATGAGAAGCAACAATCGTCAGTTTTTTGTTGTGGCATTTTAGTTGTTCACTGATTGCTTTCTCATATGTGCCTTGACCATGGGGCTACAGCAGATCGAGTAACCTCTTGCTCCAGCCAGCGACTTTGGGTCCAAGCAGGTGAGCTTTGCTCAAACCAGATGAGCCCGCGCTCAAGCTGGCGACCTCGAGGTCTCAAACCTGGGTCCTCTGCATCCCAGTCCGATGCTCTATCCACTGTGCAACAGCCTGGTCAGGCAATATCTTGATATTTCTAAGTAAAGATTAACTTCTGAAAGGTACTAACCTGATTTCAGTCTATAAAATTGGGCTTCTCCATCTATAAAAAATGAAAAAAGTAAAAACAGATCATTTTATACTTCTCTATAGTGTATTTTTCAGACAATGAAAATAATGTTCTTGTTTTCATTCTTCTTTTAGATTCACTATAAGATATCCACTTTTTATATCTAACAATTGTTATACTTCAATATTAACTATTTTGAACTTATTTATTAAATAACAGCTATATAGATCTATACTTATCATACTTAAAGTTTTCAACAATTCATTCTTGGAAATATATCACCAAATAAACCCACAAATTAATATTAGTCAATACTTTATATCTTTTTCACACTATTGAGATCTTTTACAAATTTCAATCTGAAGTGTATTTTCTGATCTCAATTTCACCTGATTTTATTTTCCCTAAACATTTTCTGGTTAATCTGTTTATAAGCAGTGAATCAGATACAAAAGAAAATCAACTGTATATGTTTTACTCCACTGAGGGGGAGAATATCTTGGGAAAACATAAGAACTAAATATACATATCTACAGTATTTCACACCAAATCTATATCTCGTATTTTGGGAGTTTTCCACTTACCCAGGAAACTGCTTTTATTTTATTTTTTCTATATAATTATGATCGGTTAAACAATACAGATTTTTCTTCTGATTGATTATATGAATGCCCTCTAAATCAGTGTTTTTCAACCAGTGTGTCGCGGCACACTAGTGTGCCATGAGACATGGTCAGGTGTGAGTATAAATACATTTAGAAACTATATTATAGGCCCTGGCCGGTTGGCTCAGCAGTAGAGCGTCGGCCTGGCGTGCGGGGGACCTGGGTTCGATTCCCGGCCAGGGCACATAGGAGAGGCGCCCATTTGCTTCTCCATCCCCCCTCCCCCTCCCCCTCCTTCCTCTCTGTCTCTCTCTTCCCCTCCCGCGTAGCCCCTGGTGGGCGTGCCAGGTGGATCCGGGTCGGGCGCATGCGGGGAGTCTGACTGTCTCTCTCGGTTTCCAGCTTCAGAAAAATACAAAAAAAAAAAAAGAAAGAAACTATATTATTAACTATATGTATAATATATACTGTGATACTGTGTTAGAATGTCATTTTGGTAGGTGGTGTGCCCCAGGATTTTGTAAATGTAAAAAATGTGCCGCAGCTCAAAAAAAGTTGAAAATCACTGCTAAAAACCTGTCTTCTTCAACTTCCTGCTCTCAGAGCTTACCACCCTGTCCTAGTGTAAATGAAGGCAGTCTGTGTTCAGAACATAGACCTCACTGAGGAAGAGCAATAAAAAGTCATTTTAACTAAGGCATTTGGAGTTTCTGCAAAGAGTAGTTTTTCAGCTATTCTCTTATTTCCTGCCATAAACTAGTAAATAAATAATAAAAACTCTGAATGTTCTCCATAAGTCACCAATCTATGAAATTTCTATTGAAATACTTATAATCATTCCTGAGAACAATAATGGATGTCTAGGAATTTTTTAGAAACATTCTTTAGTTCTCTGGTGAATTTAATATACTTTAGCAAATAATTTTAAAACTCATTTTACTGCGATATATTATTTAGCAAATTCTTTAAAAAATAATATCTTTACTCAGTTACATAAGAAATAAGAAATGCATTTATGAAAAGTAATGGCAAAGAATATTTGTATTTATGCAAAGTAGAAGCAACAACAACGTAGTGAAATGGTATATAAGATTGACAATTACTATTATTTAAGGTAACCATTTTCTATTGGTCCATCTGAAATGGTCCCAGGTAGTTTAAGGATAGAAATATTTTCTATTAATCACAACAAATAATTGTAGTCCTCTCTATTCTGGCTTCTCATAGAAAAGTAAATTGTACCCTACTCCTAAATTTATAAAATATACAGATTTTAAGTTTAGATATAGAATGAATCTCCCCCTTTTTAGACTTTTCTCCTTTGTTTAGATGTTATTGTTTTTCTCTTCTTTTCAGAAACAGAACTAATTGGCAATAAATATATTTATTTCTAAAGATTTTTTTCATTTTGCTCAATTTTAACTAATGAAATTAATTAATAATGTTCCACTTTTCAGTTAATTTCAGAAATTATTTAATTGTGTGAAATATCTGGAAAACATGTGAGTTTAAGATATTATCTCTACAATATTTTTTTGGTGATGAACCAATATATTAATTAGTAATATTTACATGATTTGTGGAAACAGCAATTACTAAAAGTGCAAGTGTTTAGTCTTAATGTGGCTATTACTTCAAAATAGTCATTAAAGGATAAACTGTGATGAATATGAGTAATAATAATAATATTATATGCATCTAGAATAACCTATTTACTGATTTTTCTAAGCAGATACATTTATCTCTTAAGACAGGCTTGTTAAAACTGAAATAATACCCCATAGGATGAAAATCCATATTAAAAAACAAACAAAACGTATTATCTGAGATGTAGGAAAGATTTTCCAAGGAGAAAAATGTTTGAAGTAGAAAACACCAAACATTTAAACAAATATACACAAGGGTCTATCAAATTTGCAAGGATTCTTTTAATTAGGCCCTTACCTTTGCAGGAGACACAAAGTGTCACAACCAAGTACAGAAAGGTTAACTTCATGGTAATGATTTGGGACCTAGAAATGGAGACAAGTCATCCTGAAGAGACAGATCCATGAAAGACCCTCTAAAGGGAGTTTTTATACCTACTCACCCCACTGTTTCTCGTCATGGGCTAGGCGTGGTAAACTTAATGATGACAGAACAAATATAAATATGATAGCATGCCAAAGATGAAATCCATTTCAAGTCAGTTTAGTGTCTTATTAATGTGACATCTTCTATCTTGGACCAAGTCCATTCATGCCAAACCCAGATCATGTCTTCCTGCCGCCCTGTGCAAACAGCGAAGGCAGGAACGGAAAGCCCCAGGATTACGCACCAAACATGCTGATGCTATGCATTTATGTGTACCCCATTCATCATCGCAGAAGTCAAATATTGAAATTACATATTTCAATTGTCTGTCTGTCCTTTAACAACAAACCTATTTTAAACATTAGGTTACCATGAAACAAAAAACTCTTTATTTGTTGATCAGTAGGCATTTCTGTAGAAAAATATATAATTATCACGTAGATCCAGGTACAGACATACTAAGATACATAAATGTACCATGGTTTTAGTAATAGCTTTATTATTCACAGGATACATAATACTCTAATAAGATAGATTTTTGTCATGAACTTTATAATCAAATTATAATTAAGTAGAAGGCAGGAAAATGAGGACATCAGAAAAAGAATGCTTTAAGACAAAAAGAAAATTCAATAGAAAATACCATGTATGAATTATATATATATAGGTATTCTGGAGGGGAGAGAAGAAGTTAGGGTCTAAGACAGGGGTCCCCAAACTTTTTACACAGGGGGCCAGTTCACTGTCCCTCAGACCGTTGGAGGGCCGGACTATAAAAAAAAACTATGAACAAATCCTTATGCACACTGCACATATCTTATTTTAAAGTAAAAAAATAAAATGGGAACAAATACAATATTTAAAATAAAGAACAAGTAAATTTAAAGCAACAAACTGACCAGTATTTCAATGGAAACTATGCTCCTCTCACTGACCACGAATGAAAGAGGTGCCCCTTCCAGAAGTGCTGCGGAGGCCGGATAAATGGCCTCAGGGGGCCGCATGTGGCCCGCGGGCCGTAGTTTGGGGACCCCTGGTCTAAGAGAAGAAGGTCTGGTCTGAGCTAAGTGAGGTAGAAAGAAGTGACAATTAGAGGAATCTAGGTACCAGTCAGGTGGACCTGAAAAATAGAAGGTCTGACGCCTTAACTTTGATGGTAACCTGCTTCACTTCTGCTACCAAGGGAAGGAAAGACAGTCCTCACTTTATTCTCCCCAGAAAAGCAGAAGAAGCCCAGGAAAGAGGAGAAAATATATATGGACTAAAACCTTTCCTTTCTCTTTATCCACTCATTTCTTGACTAAAGGAAGTAAACAATGCCTGTCTTCTCAGAGAGCCTCACCAATACATAGGAAATGCTTTTCACTCTTGTGTTCCTAGCTCCAGGAAGGTGGAGTTTCTTTAATCTTGGGGAAATATCATGGAGAATCTAGTTTAAGGGTTGAGGCAGGAAAAGTAAATGATACTTGGACATGCAGAATCAGGGAAGGATTAATTACAGATGGAAAACACGTTAGGAATAAAGTTATACAATTTCAAACTTTAAATCTCAACACCAACGTCTCTCTTCCCAGATGACTTGTTCTAGTAGTCTAATTCCAACAATCTCCTGGCTCCCCCTAGGAACTACAATCATTAATCCTTTACATTCATTCACCCCTCTCAACACTTCTGGTACCCTCTTCCATAGCTTAAATTCTATCCTTTATCATTATTCCTTACATAAATCTTTAATGTATTTGACCCTCTCTATATTTGTTTGGCAAAATGCCAACTGTGACTTAAATTATTTTCCTTCTCCCAACCTAAACCATGAAGATGAACATGTCAGGGTAAAAATACACAGCTAAGCTAACTTATAGCTCTTAAATTTATTACCCAAATGTGCCCTTAAGTTAGTCAGGCAATTATATTTTCTAGTCCATTTGAATTCAAACTGTTTTACTTCATATTTTTCCTCTTCTCTAATATCCAATACTTCCTTTCTATCCTCCCTCTTATTAGTAACCTCATTTCCAAGCTGACTAAAATAAAAGCTGTCAAAATAGATATTCTACATGCTCCCATTCCCACAGTCTTAGCTTTTGGTATTTGTACCTTGTACTCTGCCTGCCTTCTTAATACAGATGAATTCTCTGTGTTGCCATCTAAGGGTTCCTCCCACTGGTGTACTGGATTCCATCCAATAACATTATGCCAGTAATTTGTTCATCTCTATCCTTATCATCAAGGTTTCCCTCCTTTTTTGAATTATTCCCAATAGTATAATAGTATAAACACCTGTTATTGTCCTTACTTTTAAAAACTTAATATAGCCAAGCAAAAAATTTTATGTTATCTGAGTTAGATCACAATAAAGCTGTTTTTTTTAAAACCATTGAATTCAATTCCCTTTCAGCTCTGTTCCCATTTCTCTGATCCCTTCATTGGCACCACTTCCTGACTTCTTACTATTTCATGAACTATCTTAGCTCATCACTGACAAATTGTACTCATGTCAAGAACACTGTGATCTTCTTTTGTGAATCCAATGGTCAATATTTAATCTGTTTTTTGTTGACTTCCTAGCAACATTTAATACACAATTGATCAATTCTTCTTTCTTGGTACACTTTCACTTCTGTGATTTCCAGGTTTTTTTCCTATTTTATTTGCTGCTTATTATTATCCTCTTGCTGACTTTTCCTCAGCTCCATGACTCCTTTTCTTAAATAATACTTAATTTTCAGTTACAGTTGACGTGTAGTATTTTATTAGTTTCAGGTGTACAGACCAGTGATTAGATATTTCATATAACTTATAAAGTATTTATTTCCCCCTGATATAGACACTAGTTTGAGTCTAGTGCCTCTTTCCTCCTTAAACCACTCCTAGAACTTCATTGCAGGTTATTGTTTTATTTACCTTCTAAGATTTCAAAGTATCCATAATTGATAACATTATAAGAGAAAAGTATTTTTCAAGGAATTAGAACTATAAACTTAGCAAATATTAAATATGGTTCTTAAAAGGAATATAATGTTTCTAGCAGGCATACTCATTTCTTTTGCTGGAATTTCTTCTTATATAGCTTGTTTTTACAAGTAAATTAAGCAATTTAACTCTTTCATATTAGTATACCAATATCAATTGGATAAAACCAATAATACTAAAATATATAGTGCATAACTGTTTTCTATAGCTTAAAAGCATATCCATCAAATAGAACAATAGTCAAATGTTTCCTTCTCATTTTAAAAGGATGTGGCTTAAGTGTCTGAACACTCAGTGATACACTGTCAGAGGAAAGGTCAACAGTCAAAAAGAACAATGCACAAGTATGCCAAGAAAGTTTGTCTTTTTAATAGTCTTTGTACCAGAAGGAAATACAGAAAATGTTAAACAGTATCTATTTGAATTGTGGAACAAGAAATTTCCTACTTTCTTTTTTTTAAGTGAGAGGAGGGGAGATAGAGAGACAGACTCCTGCATGTGCCCCAATGGGGATCCACCTGGCAACCCCCATCTAGGGCCAATGCTTGAATCAGCTAAGCTATTCTCAGCACCCAGGGATGATGCTTGAACCAACTGAGCCACTGGCTGCTAAAGGGGAAGAGGGAGTGAGGCGGAGAGGGAGAGGGAGAAGGAGAGAAGCAGATGGTCGCTTCTCCTATGTGCCCTGGCAGGGAATCAACCCCAGAATGGTCATACGCCAGGGTGAGGCTCTATCCATTGAGTAAACCAGCCAGGGCCTCTCTTTTCTCATATATAATAATGAAATGACATTGGAAAATCGAGTGTCTGAAAATTAAAAACATTTTGTTATGTGGGAAGTTTCATATCAAAAGAAATAAGAATATGATTGCATTTTTGAATAAATATTATTTAAATAGATACAAATATTTAAACATAAATAATACTTAATATTAGATATTTACAAATAAATAATTTTTGATGGTAAATAACCACCTTCTATTTAACTTCTCAAAAGTTTTTAGAGTAGTTATTTTAGTAGGGAGAAGAAACTGGTAACATTGGAACAGACTTACAGATAGGGATTGTATAAAAGAGTGAACAAGAAATTTTCTTAGGATTGTGAGCATGATGTTATAGTGGCATTGACACTTACAGTTTTAAAAAGGAATTTGAACACTGGCTTTTTTTATATATAAAGAAGTCTGTGGTGAGCCATAGTCCTGACAATAGCTTTATGTCTGTGTCTTCTGTCTGCATGATGTCACTGAAATGTTTTTTTGTATGAGCTCCATTAAAAGCCATAATTTTAAAGATCACTCAATCATCTGTCCTGCACTATTACCATTACCCCCAGTTACTATATCTTTCCAGCTTTTCCCTTCCATTATCTCACCATTGCCATTGCGCCTTTTTAGCTGGACATGCTCTTCTATCCATTTCGGTCAGCCTTCCAGCCCATGAACTGTGCTCTCTAAATGGTCACCATTTATGGCTTCATCATCACATTCATTTGCTTTATTCAGTCCTCCACAAAGATCCTTATTTAATGGTCTGTCGCTTTGATTTCACTGATTACCTCCTTCTTAAAACTACCTTCTCAACCTGTCCCTTCTATCTCTTATTAATATGAATGTTTTCATTTTCCACTTTACCCTCTGCGTTGGCCATCTTATACTCTCCCCCATTTAAAAATAATAGTGTTTTGAGATGAATTGTGTCCCCTCCAAATTTATATGTTGAAGTCCAAACCCCAAACACCTCAAAATGTAACCGTATTTAGAGATAAGATTTTTAAAGGGGTGATTATATTAAAATGATGTCAAGTTAAACCCTAATTCAATATAACTGGTATCTTATAAGTGGAGGAAATTTGAATACAGACAAGTACACAAGGAAGACAATGAAAAGACACAGGTAAAAGATGGCTGTCTGCAGGCCAAGGAGAGAGACCTGGGGCAGCTCCACCCCTCACAGCCCTCAGAAGGAACCAACCCTGCTGACACGTTGTCTTAGACATCTAGCCTCCAGAACTGTGAGAAAATAGGTCACGGCAGATTTTAGAGCAACCCTTAACAAACTAATACAGATGGCTTCTCAACAGATGGCTTACAAATGCCTACATCTAACCCCACAATCTCTTACGAGTCTTGGATCAGCACCCACAGTTGTCTATTGAACATTCCCATCTATATGTTTTACAAGAAGCTTAAATAAACACATTGAAAATTAAATCATCAACTACACCAAATCTACTACTCTTCTCTATTTCCCAGTATGTCTCAATACTCAACAACCTACTCTTAAATTTTCACAATTATTTTGCATGTGTGCCTTTTCATTTTAATGTTAAAACTGAATGAAGCATTATGTAGAGATGTTAACTAAAAATGAGTGATTCATTTCACTATCTATAAGCTATTTTACCGTATTAAACTATATATGCCCCATTAACACTTGACAGGCTGGTGAAAAATCAAAATAAGTCTGAAGAAATGAGAACTATAGAAACTTAAGAAGTGTCTTCAGGACCATTTTACTTCATTTAGTGAAAGTAAATTAGTGTGTTTTACTTTTTTTTGTTGTTTTTTTTTTTTTGTTTATTTTTTTTGTATTTTTCTGAAGCTAGAAATGGGGAGAGACAGTCAGACTCCCGCATGTGCCCGACTGGGATCCACCCGGCACGCCCACCAGGGGGCGATGCTCTGCCCCTCCAGGGCATCGCTCTGTTGTGACCAGAGCCACTCCAGCGCCTGGGGCAGAGGCCAAGGAGCCATCCCCAGCGCCCAGGCCATCTCCGCTCCAATGGAGCCTCGCTGCGGGAGGGGAAGAGAGAGACAGAGAGGAAGGAGAGGGGGAGGGGTGGAGAAGCTGATGGGCTCTTCTCCTGTGGGCCCTGGCTGGGAATCGAACCCGGGACTTCTGCACGCCAGGCCGACGCTCTACCACTGAGCCAACTGGCCAGGGCCAGTGTGTTTTACTTTTAATGGAGATAGAACATAAATAATATATCAACCATAAATACATACCTTAAAGAATTATTATATAACAAAACCCCATTTAACCAACTCTGTCAAGAAACCGAATGTTTTCCAGCATCCCAATCCCCCACCTGACAGGTTGTCAACATAGTTCTTTCCCTTCTTTATAGAGATATTCACTCGCTTGATATCTGTGATCATTACTTCTTTGCTGCTTTATAGCTTTACCACCTGTATACATATTCTTAAGCAATAGTTTTTGATTGTATATGAATGGAAGTATCCTGCGTGTGTTCTTTTTGTTTTGTTTCTCTCACCTATTATTATGTTTGTGAGAGTCATCCAGGTCTTTTCTTTGATGCTCTGTATTTTCACTTTGGTGTGCCAGTGTGAAGATGACCTTTAATTTATCCTTATTTAGATTCTTGAGGCTTCTTATGTATAGATAGATTGGTATCCTGTATCAGCTCTAGCTATTTGTTTCTTAGCCATTCTCTCTTCAAACATACCTCTCCCTTACATTCCTTCTTCTGACACATCAGCCATATGTGAGACATTTTTACTTCATCCTGCAAGGTTCTTGACTACTCAGTTTATATTTTTAATCTATTTTTCTGTCCACGTTTGCATTCTGGAAAATTTCTCTTGACTTACCTTCCAGTTTATTAACTTTTTGTTCAGCTGCATCTATCATGCTATTAAACCCATCTATGACATTGTAAATTATATTTACTATATCTTTTTCGAAGTGATGGGAGGGGAGATGGAGAGACAGACTCCCGCATGCGTCTCAACTGGGATCTACACAGCAACCCTCGTCTGGGTCTGATGTTCTCTGCCTATCTGGGGCCATGCTCACAAACCGAGCTATTGTTAGCACCTGAAGTGGAGGTTCCTCAAAGCCATCCTCATTGCCCAGGGCTGATGTGCTTGAACCAATCAAGCCATAGCTGGAGGAGGGGAAGAGAGAGATAGAGAGAGAGGGAGGGAGAGAGGGAGAGAAAGTGAGAGAGAGAAAAGGCAGAGGAGGGGAGTGGAGAAGCAGATGGTTGCTTCTCCTGTGTGTCAAACCTGGGATATCCACACCCCAGGCTGATGCTCTACTACTGAGCAAACGGCCAATGTTGTAATTTATTTCTTTTTAGAAGTTCCACATGATTTTCACATTCTTTTGGTCATATTTATAATTTCCTGTGCCCTAAAGAAATTTTCCAAGTTTGTATTTCGTATTCTGTTTCACAACGGTAGTGTTTGAACTCTTAGCTGGTTTTCTTTTGCTCTAAGTTGATTCAGAAGCTTCTCTGTCATGCTATCTTCTTTTCTTGTAGCTTTTATTTGGACTGTACACAGCTTAATGTCTTTAAGAACATTTATATTATTTGAGAGATGGAATACATGTGCATTACTTTAGAGAAGACATAGGTTTCTTCTTCCAGACACCTAAACAGTACCAGTGGGATGACTTTTAATAATAAATCTCCTGTTGCTTTTTAACACATACATGGTGTAAGTTTAGTCTGTAAATCTATTATGTCTTCAGAGTTATAGTGCCTCAGATTCTTTAACTACCATTGTGCTGTATGCTCAGCACCAACACAATTGTACTTTGAGCGAGGCACTGCAAAAGTATGAGTGAGTGGGTCTGATGTACCTTTATTCTGAGAGTACACTTTTTTTGGTTACAGCTTTATTTGAGGAGTGAATCTTTAATTAAACTGCTCACATTGGGTAGGTTCTCATTTATGTCTTGTCCCACATAAGCTGTAAATCCTTCAAAATTTCATCCCTATTTCATCAGAATCAACAAATGTGTTCATAGTGATTGGTTCTTTGTGCACATGTTTATTACTTTAGAAACACATTGGGATTTTAGTTAACTATCATAGATGCTGTTCAATGTCACCAGGAAATGAAGGACACATCCCCCCAACTGCTAGGAAGTTTGTTAACTTAGCTTCCAGCCTTCTCCTAGAGATAGCTCTGCTGGAAGTGTTGTCATGCCCAAGGTTATTCTACCTTCTTCAGACATCCCCCTTCCAGTGATGGTCTGTGTGGATATAGAGGTCTGGGCCCCTCCACTCAGGTTAGAACAACTCTGAGGACTGTAGCAGCTTCAAAGTTTTCTATGAAATTAACGGAGAACTTGTTAGGTTTGTGACACCATGAAAGATCTCACTCTGCCCTATTCTGCTTGATTTCTTTTCCCCAACACCTGTAGATCCAGAGAGCATGTCCTGAAACTTCCTGCAGACGATTTATATCTCCAAGTTGGCTGGCTGGGGAGCCCAACCTGTTACATCTTTTTACAATTAATTTTTATCTTAATTACATTCTGGTGAGAAAATACACTTGTCTGATTTCAGCACTTTAAAACTAAATAATCAAATTAATGACTATAGGCCAGTTCATGGTGTTTGTAAACATTTCTTGTGTGGCTGAAAAAGAAAACAACACACATAGTTGCAATGTTCTTTTTATGTCCATCATGTCAAAGTTGTTAACTATGCTGGTCAATCAATCCTGTGTCCCCACTAATTGGTTCTTCTGTCTAGTTCAATCTTCTATCAATTACTGAGAAAGGTATGTTAATCTTTCATTCTGATATGTCTAATTACTCTTTGCAGTTTTTCTGATTTATGCTTTATATATTTGAGTATATGTGATTATGAAAATTAAAATGTATATCCTGCATATAAATTTAAAAGTTATATCTTCACAATGAATTAAATATTTTGTCATTATAAGGTTCTCAGGAAGGGGGTGAATTGTCCACCCTTACCCTTCCTTAGTTCTATGGCTGGACTAGTAATAAAATAATAAAATTGACACAAGACTAGAGTAGCAAGTAAAAGACCAATTTACCATGTGTGCAGAGGATAATCACAGCATAATGTTCAGATCATAAAATGAGGCTCAAAGAAATGATTGAACCAGGCACTTTTCAGTACTTTTTAGACAAAACAAAAATAGATTTGTGAAGAATTGACAAGACAAAAACGTTAGTGCTCACTAGAAAAGAATCTAAGAAAGGGTTGGGTATTCACTAATGAGGAATTTAAACAAAATAGTATATTAGAAAAGGTGGTAAGATTTAATTATATAGACTTTTCACTTCTGAGTTGGTTAACTCTGTCAATAAGGAGGCGTCTTCCAGGTGCAGGGAGGGTGCCTGTCACTGGGAGATTTAGTTCCTGCATCCAAGGACACAAGGGACGGTTGGGTTCCCTTCTGGCATGTAGGTTTATGTGTGTATATTTTTATTATTTTGTTTTCAACATAGAGGTATTCTTAAAATTTAGATGTATCTCATAGTGTACGGTGAATATATTTTTTATCATCTGAAAATATTTTAATTACATCATTTATTTCATTCACATTTAATGTAAGCACCAATATATTTTTATATCTATATTTTTTATCTGTCCAATTGTCTCTCTGTTACTTTTTGACTCATTTCTTGCTTTCATTTGAATTAAAAAATATTCTATGACTTCTTTTATTCTCATCAATTACTTTGGACTGCATGGATTCCACTTACAAGTGGACTTTATTTCAATAAATACAGTATATAGGTTTCGCATCCACAGACGCAAAGGTTCTACTGTAAAGTTAAAAGTTAAAAGCTACACTTGGATTTTTTAATGTGTATTGTTGTTCAAGGGTCAGGTGTACTCTGTACATTTAGTGGTTACTCTAGAAATGACAATACATATATATTTATCAAAATCTCCACATTTTTGCCCTCTTTCTAGCTAATTCAAGGCCTTTGAAACATTTTTCATTTAATTAGTAGCTTGAATGATTTTTTGTTAAATAAATGGATAATGTGAATTTGGATTGCAGCTCAAGGCGGGATGGCTTAATGGCTTTCTCAGGAACGTGCTGTCCCCTGTGGAGTCAGGGCGAGGCTGTTCTACTTCTGCTCTGCACACACACTGTGGTGTGTCCTCTCAGTGTCTCAGTGTCCCAGTAGAACAGAAATACCTGCCTATTTGACTCCCATTCTTGGGATGCACTGGGATTTGTCTTTTGCCCGCTAATCCTTTCGAAGCTGAGTAAACTTCAGCTCAAATTCACTAGGTTCAGCAAATGCTGACAGGGAAATAAGAGTTTTGATTCTTTGCTTACATTTTGTGTTCTCAGCCGCACTTTAATTTTAGCCTGGTGATTCCATACCATTTTATCTGACCTTCTCTTTCTTTTTATTTAACCCTTTCTTGTTGTTAGCAGATGAATCTCTCCAACTCTTTGCACATTACTAGAAATGAAACCAAAGCCAATTTGTTATCATGTTATTTTTATTTGTACCAAGTCAGTTTCTCCCAACCCCCACTAAATAAATGCTGAACAAAATTTGAACTGTAGTTTGATAAGATGCCAAGTTCTTAGCTTTCTTGGTCACTGATATCCATGACATTAAATCCAGAAACCTTAGTTTTGCACGTAAGTAACTCAGCATAATAAATAATGAGCAGAATACCAGCTCTATCTCTTAAATTCTCAAAAATAATATTAACTTCTCTCATCAACAAATGTAAAGCTGCTAAGAGTTTTTTCAGGTTAGAAGATAAGAAAAACCCAATAAAAATATGCTCCTTACAACAACTGTATTGGTAGTATTTTTATAGCTCTTTAATATAGGAGGATATTTGACACCAAGAGAGAGTGAGCAACACCACCAGCCTAGCTAGGAGATGGGGAGGCTCAGAGTCCATGCACCAACTTCTGTGACTAGTTTCATTCTGACACACGAAATGAAAAAAGGAGATTAATTCTTCCATCTGTTAAACTCACAAGGAGTATTTCCCACAGGTTTTTGAGAGACAGAGTTTCAACAAGTGATTAAACATTTTGGTTGAATATTTCCTTTTCTTTTTCCTCCCCATAATATACAATACCACTTTAAAAATCTTCGCAGTTCTTCAAATTATGTCAGCTTTCTTTCTTCTAATTTACACTACTATGAAGTATAAAAGTTATTTAAAGGAACAGTTAAATAATTTATAGACCAATTTCTATCATGACATTTAGAAAATAAGTCGACTCATAGAAAACCATTTTCCTTAATATACAGTCAGCAACCCCAAAGGAGGAGGTAAAAAGTAAAAGGTCAGTGGTCAATAAATATAGAACAACTTATTTATCTGCAGTGGACACATACTTATTATCTTTATGGAACACCAAAATGTATAAAATAATTAAAGCATTTAATGGAGAATATGATTCAATTGACTTAAAAGCTTAATGTAATAGTTCACTTAGGATATTACTACATATTGCTACCACTTCTGTTGACTTTTGAAATTAATATGTATCAACAAAGACATTCTATTGTATGTGGCTAAAACTTATATTTACCTTTGAAATAAAATCCTTCTTGCTAAACAAAGATACTCCCAGCAATATTCAAGCAAACTAGTCCATTAAAACTGAAATGATCATATTTATTTTACAATTTCCTACTGAAAGGGTGGCCCAGAAATGACCAGAAATGTATACAAGGTTTGGAACAGCCACGTTAATTTTCCCATGCATAATTATGTGCCATGGCCACATGCTGGTCAGTAAAGTAGTTCAGACACAGCGGATATAAAGCAAAAAACGGCAAAACCCCATATTGTAAGAGGGGAGGGGAGCAGAGAGAGGTTCGTTATAATGTGTGGAAGTTACAAGAACAAAATAATTCTGTGCAAAGGCAGAGAATTTTCATCCGATGATCTGCAATCTCAATGCTGCCTCTTCTCCTACTCTTACCCCACCCACAACAGCAGCAAAAAGTCAGAGCAATCTCTCTCCCCTCTACTGCACAAAGCATTACCCTGCTCAGAATAGGGAGTGTGCCACCAGGAAATCAGCAGCTGGAGGCGATTCACTAGCGTAGAGAAAATCATGTTACCAATTGCACTGATCTTCATATTAACAAATTATGTTCATAGTTAATACCCTGGATATAGTTGCACTTAATGTGCTCATATTGGTATTGCCAAAAAACACATTAACTGGCAAAAAAAAAACCAACAATAAAACGCTGGTAAACTCTCTGCAAGTGACACTTGTTTTAACACAGGAAACCTCCTTGCTGTCACAGGCTGACATGGAAATTAGAAAGGCGGAGGTCAGATAAGCAGATAAGACAGCAGCAATGGAACCAGACAAGAAGGCAATGATACGAACACGATGAAGGCAGAGGCATTTCTCTACCCATACATATCTGGATAACTGTTTCATTAAAATGATCAAACAGAATTTGTACTGTAGAGTCAATATCCTGGTAGTTATTTCTTGTTTTCAGGCTTTAAGTTGTCTGGCAAATTAGATGAAAGCTGTTGGCACTTGCGAAGTTATCATCAATGGTTGCAGAAGCAACTTCAAAGGATCCATGATACACAATAATGCACAACTTATTAGAGAAATACATTTTTAGTCAAGCAGAGGTCCAATATAAAATTCCTTATGAGGTGGTGCTTGTATGTGACTCGCCTGGGAATAATTACATAATTTCATGGGCATGATCTCATTTTATCCTTATTCTTCTAGAGAAGGTGGATACACTACGCTTGCCATTTTATAGATGAGGAAACTCGTTCTCTGGCCATTTGGGTAATTTGCTCCAGTTCATTGACCTAGTATATTCTGAATCTGAAATTTAGGCCAAAGTCTTTCTAATTCTAAGTGTATGGTTATTCTCACTGGGTTTTTTTTTTTATATTTCCTTTTTTCTTTTTTACTCTTTTTTTTAAAATAATTCCTCGGGTAAGTTTTAATAATTAAATAACGGCAGCAATGATGAAATAAACGCCAAGCCTCCAAAAGTGACTCTATTAAAGAATATTTTTCATTTGAATGTACAAATTCTTTTTAGATTTCCTTTAAGGCACACTTTGTTATCTTGAGTTGCAGTCTCTGATCAAAGAAATCCACATCTGGAAGCATATTAAGGAACTTATACTTTTTCTAAAAACAGTTATTAAGCCAAAACAACTGATTTATCTGTAGCAAAGATTTTTTTGATTCAATCTTTTGACAAAGAGGTATGTATGTATCTTGAGATTGGCAGCTAAAATCCAGCTAAGCATCTTATGGCTAGAAAATCCTCTTTTGCCTACAAGTATCTTCTATCTGTAGTTGCCTAATTACTCTTACATGAGCCTTCCTGCACTATACCAAGTAGAACAAGAAAGTGACACACTGAACACGGAAGAGAATCAGTTTGTAAAATGTATCTTCCACTGGCCTCTGTGGTGGTAAATGACCTACCTCTCCCTTGTATATACTAGATGTACACTCTCAGGAGGGGGATGTTGTCACAAATTCCAGTATTTGATAGAATATTTTTAAAGTAAGCTCATGTTCCCAAGATAAGTGTACGTGTGACTCCTCTGCCTCAAATGTTTGGCTCCACTCTGATTGACTCTGCTGAATTACGAGCGGTGTGTGTTTGTGTGTCCGTGTCTGTGTGTGTTATCCTCCCAGATTCTGTACTGTCTGGCCAGGTAGATGCATTCTGCATTCTCTATTTTCCCATAATACCTCTAACACAGTATTTATCACACTGCTTTGTATTTTCATAAAAAAACGGGGATAGTAACACTCTCCTCTGGGTGGTATTCAGATGAGTAAATGAGGCTAAGTTCAGGTCAGAGTGACACATATAAAGTAGCCTACTCCACGTTAGTTTTCCAAGGCCCTGATTGACGTAGAACAGTGGATTCTTATGGCGGCCAAAACAGCCCCGTGACCCTGACAATGATACTCTTTTCATTTCCCTATGCT
Source organism: Saccopteryx bilineata (assembly GCF_036850765.1). Lineage (NCBI taxonomy): Eukaryota > Metazoa > Chordata > Mammalia > Chiroptera > Emballonuridae > Saccopteryx > Saccopteryx bilineata. The sequence goes on along the minus strand of NC_089491.1, from coordinate 144,263,953 downwards.
TTGTCTTAAGGCTGAGACTCCCCCAAGCAGAGACTTCCCAGGTGACTCTGGAGACCAAGGACAGGGGAAGGAGAGTGCAAATGCAAAGGTTTCCTTCTCATCAGTCATACTGTGCTCAGACCACAGGCCTTTGGGTCTGGTGCTTCCCTGTCTCCTTCTTGGAAAGTCAAGGTACTGGAACCTTCTGAATACCTTAAGGAATTGAAAAACATCAAGTCTTTATGTGCTTATAAGCAGCCTGGTTCTGAACTGTGTCATTGGAAACAATGGCACCCTGACTGGGAAACTACCAGAACACAGAATGAGGATTTCAGATTCTTCTGAGCTACGACGGTTTAAGATTTTACTGTATTGATGATGAGTCTCCACAAACAGTGTTCCATTTCCCAGGTTAGGTGTTAAGCTGTCTACAGTGATGGATTACATCAAGATGGAAAATCCCAGTTGTTCACTTTATCTCTTCCCAGTATCTGAACATTTGTATGTTTACAAAATTTATTTTACTACTTCTGTTTCATTGATATATCTTACTGCCTTGATAAAAAAAAATAAGTTGCATTTTTGTTATAACAGTTCACATATAATCAATAGAGTTTTCTAGAATTAGATAGAGGAGGGTTCCTTTTTTTTTTTTTAATGCAAAACATCCCTGGAAGAATATTTTCTGTTGAGATAAATGTTTGTATTTCGACAATGATAACAGCTTATTTTAAGGCTCTAAGCAGGAAAAATTTTAAACTCCTTTGTATACATTTTTAAGAAATCAGTTGTTACAAGTCTTGCTTTTTGTTTCAGTATATAAGAGTAAAAAATTATTTTAAAGAAGTATTTTATGAGAACTTAAATATAGAATATATCATTCCCATCTGGTTTTATCCTCGGTTCCTGAAAACTAGTTGTATTATAGAAAATTGAATAAATCCTCATAATAAAACGTTAGTTAATACTTCCTCTAATGGGATGTCCCCCCTGTCCCCCATACATAGATTGATACAAAGTTTCCTATTAGACCACAGACCTAATATGAAAAAATAAAACTATCATAAATTTTTAAAATTCATAAACATGCTTTAAAAATGTTTATTATTCCATTTAAATACAATATTCATTTACATATGTCTCTGTAATTGTTTTGTGTAAAAAATATTTAATATAAATACAAAGTTACAATGAGAACTATCATAAGAACAAATAATTCAACCATTTCTGACCTTTTAAAACTACATAACAAATTAAGACATAGGTCCCTTTGAAAAGTAGAAACCTTTCCAGGATGAAGCATTCGATTACCCTTCACTAGGTGAAAGAAGTGAAGTGACTAAGAAGCACAAATTGGTGGTTATGAAACAGTCACAGGGAAGTAAGTACACACAGAGACTAGATTATAGTCAGTAATACTGCAAACACTCTGTATGATGCCAGTTGGGATACTTTATAAAGTATATGATTGTCTAACGACTAAGCTGTACATTTGAAACTAATACAAAATAAAATTTGAAAAATTTTTCATTACCCTTAATATAAACAAATCTAAAGTGTTCATATAATAAAATTCCAGTTGGTTCTGAGAGCATTAAACAGACTGGTATCCAATCATAGGGAATTGTCTGAAATGATAAATATTGGCCAGAAACAATGAATTTATCAAATCTTTTTCCTTAAGGCAAAAATAATAAATTGTTACCTAAATATTTGCCCCTGATTCTCCTACCATGAGAACATATTTAAACAATGTAGGTGTAATTTAGAAGACTAAGTCAGAAAGTACCCATCATAGCTAAAGCTCCTTTCTTTCTCAGCAACCTAAAGAGTGTTATATACTTTGCTCCATGGTTTGGGTCGAAATTGTAAGAGTCTACAATTGTAAGAGTCTACAAAGAGAGTTTCTAACTAAATCATGTAGTATCTGTAGGGTCAAAAGTTTAGAAAAGAGATGGGGAGAAACAGTAGAGCCCAAAAGATTGGAAATAGGAACAAGTAGAGAGTGGTTTGGCTTTGCACTGAGAATCAAAATAAAAACATGAAAATATCATTTGAAGGACTGAACATTGTATTTACACTAATTATGAAAGTTCAGGGTATCCACATTGAAAGGTAGAGCTGCAAAATGGGAAAAGACAGGGTGGCATTGTCTTTGCTGGGTAAGAAGTCTTTGACAATACGTGGCGTTTCTCTACAGTACGTTTGATGGTTTTGTGGCGTGTTCTTTTAGATGGAATAAAGTTGTGAGACACACTGTTTGCATCAGCAACAAATGGGACTCCCGTCACAACAAAGGGTTTTATTAGTGTAAATTCATTGACTATTTACAAGCATATATGATTCCTGTATTCAAAGCAATTTATGAAGGAATATATTACATGGGAAACATCCTAATATTTTTAATCTACTTGGCAGAAAACCTCTTAAGTAATTAAGCAATTGTACTTTTTTAAGCACAGATTATAAAATAAAACTTACCTTCATCATGTATAACAAAATAAAAAATTATACACTTTGCAAATTTTAGTATGAGTACTGCAATTAAGTGCTTTTTATATTTCCTTTCATTACTTAATAAACACAAAATTAATTAGCACAATAAGAAATATAACATTACATTTTAAATAGTTCTTTAAAATATATTTTCAATGGTAACTGTTTTTTACAATATTTATATTTAAAATAAAACATATAAACATACCTTCATATACATATGAGCTATTTCAAAAAGTGGAAGTACCCTTTTCACATGTAAATATTTTTTAAAGAAGTATTAACAAGAGAAGAGAATAATTTTCCCATCCAAAGATAAAGATTTGTGATATCCCTCTTATTCAACAGAGATCTTTCTCATTTTTTCAGCTAATTCTTTTCTCACGTCAATATGTTTTTCTAAATTTTGTACTTCATGTGGAAGATTGATGTCCCAAATAGATAAACAAGACTGTAATTCTAGAAAAATGAAAAAATACAATCATGTCTCAAAGATCTGTCATAGGTATTTTTATTTAATTTTAATTTCATTAATTTAAATTACAGATATTGATTGACTTATGACCTATGCAACTTACAACCATTTGACTTTATGACCACAATCGCTAGCCATGACTGCTCTGCGTCTGGCAGCACAAGAATTGCCCAGCTGGGCGTAGGATAGTGCGGACCAGCTTCCGGCAGCACTACCATCTCCGTGTGCACCATTTCAACTGTTATCCCAGACTCGGTACAGCAATTTGTGTTTTGTGTCTTGGATATTTTTCATCAAACCCCTCCCAAGATGTCTACCAAGAGGAAATTGTTTTTGTTTTTGACTTAAAGATTTTTATAACATCATTTCATAATATTGTACATATTAGCCTACTCAACTTATGACCAAATCATGTTACAACCGGTCTGTTGGAACCAATCATGGTTGTAAGTCACGCACTAGCTGTAGTTGCCTTGGACAAATGTGTATATATAAGTATACCTATAAATAATGTACTATAAATTATTGCCATTTATAAAAAATTACATTTGGAAAATGTTTTTTTAAAATTATACTAACTAATAACTTTCAAAACAGAGTGTAGACCTTTAAAAACCTAACATTTAATTTTCTGAGAGATATAAAGCTTTTTCAAACACTTTTCAAAATCAGGCATCATATGGATAGGTAAGATTCATGGAAAAATATCCACATTTAGGTAAAATAGGGGCTAGTTCTAATTTTATAATAATTGCTAGCTGTATTTTGTTGGAAAAAATAAATACTTGACATTCCTAAATCACTGAAACTTAATTTTAAAGATTTATGTCTAAATTATTTGTACTATAAAAAAGCTACCAATTAAAAATGATTAAAGTTTTACGGCGTATGTAATATTTACTATAAATGTATAAAACACATGAAATGTTATAATCATCCTCATCACTGCACGGTTTGTAATACAGAATTCTATGAAACATTACCTTTCTGGTGTTGTGTGCCTTCAGTACTTTTCCGGGTATACCCCAAAATCAACATGGCATTTTTAAGGCTTCCTTTACAAAAAAAAAAAGTTTTCTGTCAAAATAATATAAGTTGGACTTAAAAAAATACAGTTCAAATGCCCAATTCTACAATATATAAAACCTATATAATTATGTTACCCAGTGTCACCCTAAAAAATTCAATTAAAATTTTTTTCTAAAAGTAAAGTTCACATTTTAAGACACAAAAACCTTGGAATTTAATTTACATTTTCTTTTTTTGGAGACACCTCATTATATTGAATAATAAGCTTTCTGAGAAGATCAGAAAATTTTTTGAAGTTAGAGATTTTGTGATCTGCTCCTTCCTCTATTTCTTGTTAATTGTGTGAATCTGAGAAAATAGCTTAACCTTTCTGCAACATGGGTTTAATATTTATACATGCATCCTACATCCAAAGTTATAATTCTATGAGATTATGTGTGTGAAAATGATTTGAATATTATAAGGCACTGGTCTAACGGGAAGCATTTGTGTGGAGATTGGTATGGATGGATAAACTGATACTCTGTCACAAAACCATATACTTTCTTTTCAAATCATTCAACAAATAGTCACCAAAAGTCCTCTAGATACTAGGTCTAAGCTAAGGCCTGGGAATAAAGGGGTGAATAACTCATGCAAATTCAACCCACATAGAGTTTATGGCCTAGTGAGGAGATTAGTTAATAATTAGTAAGTAGGTTTACTAAGTAGAAAATGAAACAGCACACTCACAGCCTTGAGGCAGAATAAAGCCCAGTATCTCAAAGGGACTGAACATGACTGTAGACCAGCAAGAACTGGGAGGAATGTGGCAAATGAGAGAGGCTAGAAACCTGGGTGAAGCCCAATCATGCTCCATCTTGTAAGTTATATTTAAATTGATCTTTATATTGAAAATCAATTAAACCCATTTGAAATCTCACTATGATGCCAGTCATGAACAACATCATGGGTCCAAAAGTGCATATAAATTAAATTAAAGGATATAACAACCTTGGTAGAATAAGCCTAGAGAGACAACTCATTATAGACTACCCACTCTGCTTGTGAGGACATGCATCCTGATAGTTACCAGTCACTAAGAGCACCTAATTCTGACTCCTTCCGGGCAACTCTGATACCCATGTCCCTCCTTAATACATTTCTGCAAAAGATTTTACTATTTTCTTTACCCTGTCAAACATTTTATTACTTATTTGCTAATGCTATATAAATTCTAGTTTTGCAGCACTTATGTTCATAATGTCCTTTTTGTGATCAACTTTGTACATATACTAATACTATTTTTATACCAAACAGTCAGAAGTAGGCAATAAAATGTGATTAGCTATGTAGAAAATATATTTCATGTACCATCATGATTTTATCATATTTAAATAAGTAGCAGCAAGGAAAAATAAATGCGTGAGTAAAACATGATTTGTCAATATTTGTAGACTGTGGAGTTTGGCCTATTTTGTTACAAGACCATGGATTTGTTTATATAATGAAAAATAAAACAGAATTCTTTAACAAGGGTGGGAAGCTTAAACTATGCTCAAACATTTGCTTTAATTTCTTTGGTCAAAAAGTAGGAAAAAAACCCTCAATATTACATATTTCTTATTTTTACCTTGGGTAGAAGGAAAAAAGAGAAATAAAAATCCAAATTTGTGTGCTCGTGGCAATAAACTGACTCTGATGGGACGGAGAACTTTTCCATTTTTTTAATGACCCCATTCAAATTTATCCCAGTCCTATGCTCCATTATGTAAACTTCCAAGACATTTCCAATGACATTGGGAAGTGAAGAGAAAACTTAAATTAAAACTTAACATATTCTATAGTCTTAGACAACATGAAAAAAAGAAAGAGATCTAAAGGAAAGGAAAGAAACTTGCCTAACTGGGCTGTCATCATGACTCGAACAGAATCACAAAAGTTATGAATTATACGTATAACTCGACGAGTTGAAAGATCAAGGAGCAGCACGTAGCCTCCACCAGTTCCAATCCAGAGAGCGGTATTCTTTTGTAGGCAAAGCGTCTTCACTCTCCCCGAGTAAGACATATTGGGTTTTAACTCCTTGTTTACTTTGACCAGCTCTTCCCTAAAACCATCAAGAAAGTAGGCATTAATAATTTTTTTCAGTAATTAAGTGATAAAACAGATGTGTGTCTATATATATGCACACACATAATAATATCTTAAATATTATCTACATAACAGTAGACATTCTATAACATTAAAATTGTACAAAACTATTTCTGCTTTATATAGAATGCAAAAGGGCCCCATTTCTTTACGGGGAGCATAAATGATCAAACATAACACAATAGCTCCTTAACTTCAAAAAATTCTGAAGTAAATAAAATGAATAAAATATTTAAAAATAAAAATTCAGTGGGAATGAAAAGAAAAAAATTCCCAATAGGAAGGAAAAATGTTATTTTCAAGTTTTCCATGAAGTATAAAATCTTTAAAGAAAAATAAAATAATTTATATGTAAAAGATAATACAGCCCTGGCCGGTTTGCTCAGTGGTAGAGCGTCGGCCTGGCATGCAGAAGTCCCAGGTTCGATTCCCAGCCAGGGCACACAGGAGAAGCGCCCATCTGCTTCTCCACCCCTCCCCCTCTCCTTCCTCTCTGTCTCTCTCTTCTCCTCCTGCAGCCAAGGCTCCATTGGAGCAAAAAAGTTGGCCCGGGCGCTGAGGATGGCTCTGTGGCCTCTGCCTCAGGCGCTAGAATGGCTCTGGTTGCAACAGAGCGATGCCCCAGATGGGCAGAGCATCGCCCCCTGGTGGGCATGCCGGGTGGATCCTGGTCGGGCACATGTGGGAGTCTGTCTGACTGCCTCTCCATTTCCAACTTCGGAAAAATACAAAAAAAAAAAAAAAAGATAATACAAATTAGTAATTACTTCCCTAAGCTAATGAATAGGTCATCACAAAAACAGGTATCAGAAATAAAAAGATCCTAATAATTTTGGAACGTCAGATAGTAAGAGGCCCTTTCTCAGACAGAACTGCCAGCACTTGTGTGCCTAAATCTCCTCATCATGTGGAGAAAGTCCGAGAAGATTGTAGGAAAGTAAACTCAGAAGTTTCGTTCTGTAGATCTAGTGTGTATTCTAAATGTTCTCTGAAGTATGAAAAAATGTATACAGCAGAAATCAAACAAAACAAAAACAGGAAGTGGCTAGCAAAGCTGGCAGTGGTCCTATTTCTTTGCGGCAGCACACAGTGCATGTGCTAGATGTGAGGCAGCCTCGTCTGGGACACGTTCGCTGTAGCAGACCGAGACCTGGGCTCTCAACCCGGGGTTTGGCTCTCCCTTCTCAGTTAGTACATTGGTCGGTCCAGTAGTTTTTCCCAAAATGTTTAAACTGTTCTGTGACCTTTTATCTTTGGAACACAGTATTGTTGAACCCATAGACTAATTATAACTAGTAATAGTAATATGAATACTGTAACACCAACAACAAATCCAGTATGGTCATTTTTAATAATGCACTCAGTTGGAGGATAGTATTTGTAATACCTTCAAGAAACCATAAATACTATATTCTTATTTTTTTATATTTTTTTCCAAAATGAAATTTGCTGGATACCAAGAGATGGTGCTGAAAAGCATAAACAATTGGCTTCTGAGATTTCTTTTTTTTTTTAACTTTCTATTTAGAGGTAGAAAGGAAGAAAAATAAGTACTACTTGCTCTGTCTGTGAAGTCTGAAGTGCAAAGACAGCTTTTCTAGGCATAAAATAAAAAACAAATGATATTGGACCTATAGTCACCAATAATATATGTATTGTACACTTAAAATTTTGTTAATAGGATAGATCTTATGTTGTGTACCTCCTTCAACAAAATAAAATAATAGAAACAAAGTTGAATTTACTTTAAATAGTGCACGCAGTCTATTAGTTCACAAAGTTTTTCAGTTTTCTTATCCCACACTTCCACAAACGGGCTATTTTTCTTAGCCACATAGAGAGCCATGTCGACCACCACTGCTATGATGTTGGAGTCACTGAAAGCAGCATAAGAAAACCTATGGGGGGAAAAGAACATCACTACTAGTCATTTTTCTTCTATTTTAACATATAATGCCACCCTGTATCAGTTCTTTTTTTTTTTACAGAGGCAGAGATAGACAGGGACAGACAGACAGGAACGGAGAGAGATGAGAAGCATCAATCATCAGTTTCTCATTGCGCGTTGCGACTTCTTAGTTGTTCATTGATTGCTTTCCCACATGTGCCTTGACCGTGGGCCTTCAGCAGACCGAGTAACCCCCTGCTGGAGCCAGCGACCTTGGGTCCAAGCTGGTGAGCTCTTTGCTCAAGCCAGATGAGCCTGCGCTCAAGCCGGCGAACTTGGGGTCTCGAACCTGGGTCCTTCTGCATCCCAGTCCGACGCTCTATCCACTGCGCCACCACCTGGTCAGGCCCTGTATCAGTTCTTAATGCATGTAAAAGATCAACACCATTTTGAAAAAGAAACTGGTTAGAGTATGGGCAATCATTTCATGTTCTCCTCTAATCTAAACTGAATATAGAGCTGACACTAGTTCTTTATTTACTTTTGGTTACTTTATATTTTTCACTTGATAATAAAATAAAGATCGTGACTAATGTTTATTTCTAGTTTTAATTTAGATTTCAGTTTATCTTGTTCTTTCTCTATACTGCCCTAATATGCAAAACATTCTTATTTTTAAAAGAAATAGTATCTGTAACTTTATGATGTGGCAAGAAAATCCTTACTGTCAAGAATGCATGGGAAATTGTAGCCATCTATACCTAGAGGTATAAAACATAAAATGTTAAAATAATTTTAGAGGCAATATCTTCAAGTATTAAAGAAAAAGCTGTCTTTGCATTAACAAAAGCCAGTCAAGTTACAAGGAAAGGAAAAAAAAATCACCATCTTCCCCCTTTTGAAAATAAAGGCAAATAACAAGCATTTTTAAATATCAATTTTTCAACCTAGGACATTTGGCATTTTACATATTTTGCAAACAGATTGGCTAACATAGGCCCCATCTGTATTGGCAAACTTCTAGTTAGCCTTTGAGGCTTAGCTTAAATGTCAGCTCCTGTGAATTTCTTCCCTGACCTATCAAAACAGACCAGTCATTCCCTTTCCCCATCTAGTGTAGCTATAATATGGTAGATTTTATTAAATATAAAACTGTATTTATTAGTGTGTCCCTTATTCTAAATTATAAATGTAATTGCTTAAGGGGAAGGACCATGTCTTTTCTACGTACTTATAATCTAGTAGAGTCATCACAGGTAAGTACCTGTCTATCTAGTACATGTATAAAGTAGATGGGTATATGACTATCTATCTACAAATTGCCTGGTTAACAAAGGAGGCAGTAGTTACGTGCATGGACAGCAGGATGGATAGCACAGATGAAGAATTAACTAACAGAAGGAATGAACAACCAGAAAAAAGTAACAATGGTTAAAATGGAAATTCAATAAGTTAGATGACATAAAAATATCACAGGGTATAACAATCTTTAGTATGTCCTAGCGTAGCAAGATCTGTTTCTCCATCTTTTCTATTCTGGCAAGGGACATGAAAATACAGTGTGTGGCCAGAGAGCCACTACATGTTAAGTAATTCCTTCCTGCGTTTTTGCTATATTTAACAGAAGAGAGTTTGAACTTATGCAAATATTGCCTGGAGTTTTAGACTGTATATAATACTTCTGTGTGTTATCCCATTTGATTCTCAATAAAAATATTATAAATGTCAACGTTTGTAATTACAGAAAATTTACAAATGCTAAACAACCTGCTCAAAGCCACATGACTAAGATGTTCCAGAACCAGCACTCAAAGGGAGTGCTATGGAGCTGTGTGGCCCCAGAGGTCAGTCATCTTTATTCTCCATTATGCCTCTCAGTCATTGTGTGTGGATGATGAGAATGAGGGCGTGATGAAGCAGCCCCTAATTAGTGATGTGATGTCTCTGCTTGGCAGGGAAGAGACATCGGCATCAGGTGACACTTTCTGACAAGAGAACAACTATTTCCAAGTGTCTGTGAAAACGGGTCCTAATCTCCTTTGTGAGATGAACATCTTTGAGCAGCCGCTATTTATGAGTGTTCCCTCCAGCATCCAAGATCTCATAACATGCTCTGTGAAATAAAAAAATCGGGTGCTCTTTATTCTTAAATATTTTCAGGCTTGCATAAATTGGTTCAAAGTGGAAATTATAGACAAGAATAAGTTCATCCAAATATTTGCCACAAGCTAGGAAACAAAACTGTGGACAAATCTTGTCCACAAGCATTGATAATATGTAGTAGTGCATCCCAAATACCCTTCAGAATCACCTCTGATTTTGGGGGAAAAACTGAGCCTGGGCTCCATTTCAGGTTTCATTCATATGATTTAATTGGTTCAAGGTGAAGTTTAGGCATCAGATTATTTTTATATACCTCCTGGTTTCTCATGTGCAGCCAACAGGAGAACCAGCAGATCTAACATTAAAAAAGCATGTTTGAAAATACATTTATAAAAATGTGTGATAGCTGTTGTGAAGGGAAATGATAGTTGCAACGGAAGGACCAATTCAAGGCTCTTCATCTTCATAGCTGGGGCCAGAGACAGCCACTCACAGGAAATGACAATGGGGCTGAGACAGGCAAGAGGTATAGCAGTAGTCATCCAAGTAAAGTGGAAATCACAAGCAAAAGCTGGGCGTGAAAGTGCGCAGGCTGTCTTCGAGAACTGAGACAAAAATCTGTTTAGCTAAAGCACAGAGAGGGTAAGGAGGCTATAAAATATAAATGTAGAAAGGTAGGCAAGGACTAAATCATAAAAGGCCTTGTACATCTTTTTAAGGAATTTGAACTTCATGTAAAGGACAATGAGATGCCACTGAAGGGTTTTAAGCAGAAGAGTGACATCTGATTAATTTGCATTTTGAAAGTGTCCCTCCATCTGCAATGTTGAGAATGGATTAAAGGGAGCACAATCAGAGGTTGAGAACTGGATAGAAAGATGCTGTTATTAACAGCCAGCCCCAGGGCAGCAGCAGGGGCAAGGATTTGAAAGTCCATTAGGGATGACATCACAGTGATGGCGCGGTAGGAAGCGATACCGAAAATCTCCCCATAAACTCAACAAGTACTTCAACCAGAAACAGAAAAACCTATCCTTGGAGTCTTCAGATGCTTCACAACACACCCGAAGGTAGGATCAAGCAAAAGATTGGCTAAATATATGGTCAAACTTCGGGGGAAATAAGGAGTAAGAAATGCTCCGCCTTCCTCTCTAATCCAAACAGGATGGCTTTCACTGAGAACAGAATATAGAAACTAAGGCGGGCGTAGGGAGTGAATAGTTCCAGGCTGCAGTACAGCCAAATCAGGCTGTGGCATGGAGATCCAAGCCGTGGAAAAACCTGGGCAATTCAAGCTAACATGCACGCGCCAAACCCAGACAAAGAAAGACAAGTGGGGCAGCCATTTTCCGCATCTCCTGGTTGGCGTGGTTAGTGGGCAAAAGATTCCTACGAACACTTCAGGGGTGGGCGCCGCCCGTGCTAACCCACAGAGAAGCAAAGTCAGAGGCCTCTGTGTGGGCAAAAAGCAGCATCTCCTAGGAGCCCCAGCGCCCTGAGGGGACCGGGCACGGGGAGGGAGCTGGAGCCAACTCCAACGGCGGAACTTTTCTGTGGGGGAGGAGGGCTTTCGCGGAGCGAGAGGCGTCCCGTGTGAACCTCATAATCTGGTCAGTGCGCACGCACGCAAAGTGGGCAGGAGATTCCTCCGAACTCCTCAGGGGTGGGTGCTCGTGTTTTCCCTCAGAGGAGCAGAATCAGAGGCCCGTGAGCGGGCCAGGAGCGGAAGCCCCAGCGCCCTGGGAAAGCCACACGGGGACAGAGCGAAAGCCAATTCCAACCCAGTAACTTTTCCGTGTGGGCAGAGGGCTTTCTTGGAGTGAGAGGCATCCCGGACGCCTGAGCCTCAAAATCTGGTCAGTGCGCACGCAGGAAGAGTGAACAGGAGATTCCTCCGAACTCCTCAGAGATGGGAGCCCGTGTTTTTCCCACAGAGGAGCAGGTCTGTGAGCAGGCCAGGAGCGGAATCTCAGGCAGCCCTAGCCCCTTGGGAAAGCCGCACGAGGATAGAGCGAAAGCCAATTCCAAAGCTCGATCTTTTCCGTGTAGGTAGGGATTTCACTCGAAGTGTGACCTGTCTGGCTAGAGATTCCTCCGAACGCCTCAGGAGTGGGCACTCGAGTTATCCCACAGAGGGGCAGAGCCAGAGATCTTTGAGTGAGAGGAAGCCACGCCTGATTATGCTGGCAGGTCTGACTGACTGAGCCTTACTCAGAGCCCTGTGCTGAGTGGGAACAGAGTGGGGAGTTGCCAGCTCTTTGAGACTCTTACTATCCAGGCAGAGGCAGCAGCAACCCCATAACTGGATTATCAGGCTTCTAATTGTGGAAGGAAAGACTAGGAGAAAGGCTCCAGGAACACTCTCACAGTGAGAGATCCTCTCTGTTGGAGCCTATAAACACTAATGAACCTTGGCTGCCAACGAGACTGAAGCCCAATACATGGCATTGCCATAGAGAATTATCAACTGCAAACCTCTTCCAGAGCGTGCCACAGGGGCAGAACCCGGGGTACAAAGTCACCGACCAGAAAGACAGAAAAGAAAAAGCAAGACGACAACCTCTCAAAATCAAGAATAATCTGCAGATTTTATAACCTATCCCATCTTATTATATTTGTTTGTCTGTGTCTCTTTTCTTCATTCTTGATTTTTTTTTTCTACTCCAATTTGGTCATTTAATTCTCTCTCAGTCTTACTCTCGCCTCTCTTTGAACTACACTACCCATAAGTGTTACATCTCACATTATCTTTTCTTTCCTCCTCCTTTCTCTCTTTGAGGGTTGCAATCCAAAACCCCTAACTCTCTCTTTCTCTCTCCTCCTTTTTCTTTTTTCTTCTTTAAGTGGTTCCATCTTTTCTCTCTCTCTCTCTCTCTTTTCTCCCTCTATATTAGTCTCTTCCTCTCTCCTTTACGTCTTCTCTCGTTCAAACTTCAATAACGAACAAATTATCTTATCTGGGACTCAAACTTAAGTTTGTGGCATTTTGGAGGGTTTTTACTTCACCTTTTTAACACATTAGCAGTGCTCCCATCCCTGGCTCTCCATTTTATCTAGTTCTTGTTCCACTAAATACAATAGTAATTTTTTAATTTTCCACCCTTTTTTCCTGTTTCCCTCTTATTCCTCTCATCATATCTCTGAGTCAGCCAACACCTAAAAGCAAAACATTTTATTCTTGACCCAAATTTTTTCCTAATTTGCTTTTTGTGGGTCTATACTGCTCCCCCCTTTTTTTATATATAAATATTTTTTTCTTGTATTTTTTTTCCTTTACCCCTATATTACTTCTCCCCAATTCAGGCCCTCCACTACAGGTATTGTTTGTTCTATTTAGTACAATATAATTCACAGTTCATCACAAGATTTTCTCAAAAAAGAGGGGAGAGGAGAGGAGAGGAAAAAAGGAGGGGAAGGAATTATTCCCTTTTTTTCCCCTCAAATTTTTATCTTATTTTATTTTTCTTTATTTAATGATTAATTTTTAAAAAAAACGTGCAATTTTTTATTTTTATTTTTATTTTTTTATCCTTTTATTCCTTATAAAATCTCATTAATACTATCAAGAAAATCACCCTCAGATGCCATTAAAGAAGAGAAAATCGAATATCATGGATACAAAAGATAGAGAGGTAACACAGAGAGATGAGGAAAAATCTATGGAGAAAAAATTTAAGATATTGAAAACCTTGGAGTTAAACGACAGAGAATTTAAAATAGAAATTCTAAAAATACTCAGAGATATACAAGAAAACACAGAAAGGCAATTTAGGGAGCTCAGAAAACAACTCGATGAACACAAAGAGTATATCTCCAAGGAAATTGAAACTATAAAAACAAATCAAACAGAGATGAAAAACTCAATTCATGAGCTGAAAAATGAGGTAACAAGCTTAGCTAATAGAACAGGCCAGATAGAAGAGAGGATCAGCGAAATAGAAGACAAGCAACTTGAGGCTCAACAAAGAGAAGAAGAAAGAGATTCAAAAATTAAAAAAAATGAAATAGCCCTACAGGAATTATCTGACTCCATCAAAAAGAATAACATAAGAATAATAGGTATATCAGAGGGAGAAGAGAGAGAAAATGGAATGGAGAACATACTCAAACAAATAATAGATGAGAACTTCCCAAGCCTCTGGAAAGAACTAAAACCTCAAATTCTAGAAGCAAACAGAACTCCAAGTTTTCTTAACCCCAACAAACCTACTTCAAGGCACATCATAATAAAATTGGCACAAACCAACTGCAAAGAAAAAATTCTCAAGGCAGCCAGGGAAAAGAAGAATACAACATATAAAGGAAGGCCCATTAGATTATCATCAGATTTCTCAACAGAAACTCTACAAGCTAGAAGAGAGTGGACCCCAATATTTAAAGTCTTGAAAGAGAGGAAATTTCAGCCATGAATACTATACCCATCAAAGCTAACCTTCAAATATGAAGGAGAAATAAAAACATTCACAGATACAGAAAAGATGAGAGAATTTATCACCAGAAAACCCCCACTCCAGGAAATACTAAAGGGGGTTCTCCAATCAGATACAAAGAATAAAAAAACAACAACAACAAAGCCACAAGTAAAAGCTCCAAGAAGAACATAACAAAACCAACTTTAAACTGTGACAACAATAAGAAAGGGGGGGAGAGGATGAAGATTAACAGTAGCAAAGGGCGATGGAGGGCAAAAGTACTCACAAAATAGTGCACTACAATGAACAGGGTAGGAACCCTTTTCATTACTTAATGGTAACCACCATTGAAAAAACCACCACAGAAACACATGATTTAAAAAAGATAGCAATAGAAGAAAGATGTATGGAACACAACCAAATAAAAACAAAGATAGAAAAACGAAAGAGAAGAATCAAACAAGGCACAAAACTAACAGAAAGCAATCTATAAAATGGCAATGAGGAACTCACAAGTGTCAATAATTACACTAAATGTAAACGGATTAAACTCACCAATAAAAAGGCACAGAGTAGCCGAATGGATCAAAAAAGAAAATCCAACTGTATGCTGCCTACAAGAAACTCATCTAAGTAACAAGGATAAAAACAAATTCAAAGTGAAAGGCTGGAAAACAATACTCCAAGCAAATAACATCCAAAAAAAAGCAGGTGTAGCAATACTCATATTGGATAATGCTGACTACAAGACAGGAAAAGTACTCAGAGACAAAAATGGCCATTTCATAATGGCTAAGGGGACACTGAATCAAGAAGACATAACAATTCTTAATATATATGCACCAAACCAAGGAGCACCAAAATATATAAGACAGCTACTTATTGACCTTAAAACAAAAACTGACAAAAATACAATCATACTTGGAGACCTCAATACACCGCTGACGGCTCTAGATCGGTCATCCAAACAGAGAATCAACAAAGACACAGTGGCCTTAAACAAAACACTAGAGCACCTGGATATGATAGACATCTACAGGACATTTCATCCCAAAGGGACTGAGTATACATTTTTCTCCAGTGTACATGGATCATTCTCAAGAATTGACCATATGCTGGGCCACAAAAACAACATCAGCAAATTCAGAAAAATTGAAGTTGTACCAAGCATATTTTCTGATCATAAAGCCTTGAAACTAGAATTCAACAGCAAAAAAGAGGGAAAAAATCCCACAAAAATGTGGAAACTAAACAACATACTTCTAAAGAATGAATGGGTCAAAGAAGAAATAAGTGCAGAGATCAAAAGATATATACAGACAAATGAAAATGATAATACGACATATCAGAATCTATGGGATGCAGAAAAAGCAGTGATAAGAGGGAAGTTCATATCACTTCAGGCATATATGAACAAACAAGAGAGAGCCCAAGTGAACCACTTAACTTCACACCTTAAGGAACTAGAAAATGAAGAACACAGACAACCCAAAACCAGGCGAAGAAAGGAGATAATAAAAATCAGAGCAGAAATAAATGAAATAGAGAACAGAAAAACTATAGAAAAAATTAATAAAACAAGGAGCTGGTTCTTTGAAAAAATCAACAAAATTGACAAACCCTTGGCAAGACTTACCAAGGAAAAAAGAGAAAAAACTCATATAAACAAAATCCAAAATGAAAGAGGAGAAATCACCACGGACACCGTAGATATACAAAGAATTATTGTAGAATACTATGAAAAACTTTATGCCATTAAATTCAACAACCTAGAAGAAATGGATAAATTCCTAGAACAATACAACCTTCCTAGACTGAGTCAAGAAGAAGCAGAAAGCCTAAACAGACCTATTAGTAGAGAAGAAATAGAAAAAAACATTAAAAACCTCCCCAAAAATAAAAGTCCAGGCCCAGACGGCTATACCAGCGAATTTTATCAAACCTTCAAAGAAGACTTGGTTCCTATTCTACAGAGAGTCTTCCAAAAAATTGAAGAAGAAGCAATACTTCCAAACACATTTTATGAGGCAAACATAACCCTTATACCAAAACCAGGCAAGGATGGCACAAAAAAAGAAAACTACAGACCAATATCTCTAATGAATACAGATGCTAAAATACTAAACAAAATACTAGCAAATCGAATACAACAACATATTAAAAAAATAATGCATCGTGATCAAGTGGGATTCATCCCAGAATCTCAAGGATGGTTCAACATACGTAAAACGGTTAACGTAATACACCATATCAACAAAACAAAGAACAAGAACCACATGATATTATCAATAGATGCAGAAAAGGCTTTTGATAAAATACAACACAATTTTATGTTTAAGACTCTCAACAAAATGGGTATAGAAGGAAAATATCTCAACATGATAAAGGCCATATATGATAAACCATCAGCTAACATCATACTAAATGGCACAAAACTGAAGGCTTTCCCCCTTAAATCAGGAACAAGACAGGGTTGTCCACTCTCTCCACTCTTATTTAATGTGGTACTAGAGGTTCTTGCCACAGCAATCAGACAAGACAAAGAAATAAAAGGCATCCATATCGGAAAAGAAGAAGTAAAGGTATCACTTTTTGCAGATGATATGATCCTATACATCGAAAACCCCAAAGAATCCACAAAAAGACTTCTAGAAACAATAAGCCAATACAGTAAGGTCGCAGGATACAAAATTAACATACAGAAGTCAATAGCCTTTCTATATGCCAACAATGAAACATTTGAGAATGAACTCAAAAGAATAATCCCCTTCACAATTGCAACAAAAAAAATAAAATACCTAGGAATAAACATAACAAAGAATGTAAAGGACTTATACAATGAAAACTATAAACCATTGTTAAGGGAAATCGAAAAAGACATTATGAGATGGAAGAATATTCCTTGTTCTTGGTTAGGTAGAATAAATATAATCAAGATGGCCATATTACCCAAAGCTATATACAAATTTAATGCAATTCCCATCAAAATTCCAATGACATTTTTTAAAGAAATGGAGCAAAAAATAATCAGATTTATATGGAACTATAAAAAGCCCTGAATAGCCAAAGCAATCCTAAAGAAAAGGAATGAAGCTGGGGGCATTACAATACCTGACTTCAAACTCTATTATAGGGCCACGACAATCAAAACAACATGGTATTGGCAGAAAAATAGACACTCAGACCAATGGAACAGAATAGAAAGTCCAGAAATAAAACCACATATATATAGTCAAATAATTTTTGATAAAGGGGCCAACAACACTCAATGGAGAAAAGAAAGCCTCTTCAACAAATGGTGCTGGGAAAACTGGAAAGCCACATGCAAAAGAATGAAGCTGGACTACAGTTTGTCCCCCTGTACTAAAATTAACTCAAAATGGATCAAAGATCTAAACATAAGACCTGAAACAATAAAGTACATAGAAGAAGACATAGGCACCAAACTCATGGACCTGGGCTTTAAAGAGCATTTTATGAATTTGACACCACAGGCAAGAGAAGTGAAAGCAAAAATTAATGAATGGGACTACATCAGACTAAGAAGTTTTTGCTCAGCAAGAGAAATTGATAACAAGATAAACAGACAGCCAACTAATTGGGAAATGATATTTTTAAACACCTGCTCAGATAAGGGCCTAATATCCAAAATATACAAAGAACTCATAAAACTCAACAACAAACAAACAAACAATCCAATAAAAAAATGGGAAGAGGATATGAACAGACACTTCTCCCAGGAAGAAATACAAATGGCCAACAGATATATGAAAAGATGCTCATCTTCTTTAGTTATTAGAGAAATGCAAATCAAAACTGCAATGAGATATCACCTCACACCTGTTAGACTAGCTATTATTAACAAGACAGGTAATAGCAAATGTTGGAGAGGTTGTGGAGAAAAAGGAACCCTCATCCACTGTTGGTGGGAATGTAAAGTAGTACAACCATTATGGAAGAAAGTATGGTGGTTCCTCAAAAAACTGAAAATAGAACTACCTTATGACCCAGCAATCCCTCTACTGGGTATATACCCCAAAAACTCAGAAACATTGACTTGTAAAGACACATGCAGCCCCATGTTCATTGCAGCATTGTTCACAGTGGCCAGGACATGGAAACAACCAAAAAGCCCATCAATAGATGACTGGATAAAAAAGATGTGGCACATATACACTATGGAATACTACTCAGCCATAAGAAATGATGACATCGGATCATTTATAGCAAAATGGTGGGATCTTGACAACATTATACGGAGTGAAATAAGTAAATCAGAAAAAACCAGGAACTGCATTTTTCCATACGTAGATGGGACATAAAACTGAGACCAAGAGACATTGACAAGAGTGTGGTGGTTACGGGGGGAGGGGGGAGAGGGAGAGGGAAGGGGGAGGGGGAGGGGCACAAAGAGAACTAGATAGAGGGTGACAGGACAATCTGACTTTGGGTGATGGGTATGCAACATAATTGAACTTTAAGATAATTTGGACATATTACCTTTGAATATATGTATCTTGATTTACTGATGTCACCCCACTAAAAATAAATAAATAAATAAATAAATAAATAAGAAATTAAAAAAAAAAAAAGAAAGTCCATTAGGAGGGGAGTCCAGTGCATAAAGAGACTAACAGATAAAAGGGTAAAGGGCACTCCCAAGTTTCCACCTTGGGCAACTAGTTGGATATTGAGAAATTAGGATATCCCTGAGGTAAGGATTCATAATTCAAAGCTAATCATAATAATTAGCTAACATTGATTAACAGTTTACCAAGTGCTGTGCATTATCTTCAGTTCCTTATATGAATTTTCTTGTTTAGTCTTCCAAACATGTCTTTGAGATACTGTGTATTACAGTCCTCAGGTAAGACAAGTCCTTGCTCAAGTTCACAAAACCAACACAGGACAAAGCCAGTATCTGAACTATGATTTATGCTCTTATCACACCAACCTACACTGCTTCTCACTGAGAAATGTGATAAATAAGAACCAACTGCAATGATTCAGTTAAATATAACTTTAAAAATTGAAACAATAAACTGGGAAAAGGTTTATATTTTATTTTATTCTTGCTTGAAATGTATAACTGACTGATGGAGAAGGGACATCTGTGTAACCACCAAATCTACAGAGGACTTCATTCTGAGTGCCTATGTTTTCCACAATCAATAGTTAATGAACATTATCCAAAATATAGATATAAAATCCTTAAATAAAAATATTCCTTTTCAAATTACGTATTTTATTTGAAACAGAGAACAAAATTGTTAAAAATTTGGATAGTAAATACTCCTAAGATTACCATAGGTTTTCATATTTTATTTCAGCTATGTTTAGGCAGGGTGATATTTTAATGTCTCTCTGCTTTCTGGAATTTTCTCAGCTTTCTATAACAAACATTTCATTTCATAATAGAAAAATTATATATTTTAAAAGATTTTCATTTGGGATTATCATCAGCATTATTGACATGATTATAAAGATAAAGCATGAATAAAATGACTAACTGCATACACAGGAGTAACTTACAGCTGATTTGTCCTGGTCTCAATGAGTTTCTGAATGGTGAGGTCATCGGAAAACGAGAAAAGTTTTGTGCCACATCCTCCCCACATGATGTTCTTTTCAGCTGAATTCACGGATTCGCTCAGACACATGAGCGGAGTGCTGACATTTCCTATGCTGAGTACCTTCAGAGGAGTGGCTCCTTTACACTTCACCGAAAAGGGAGATCACATTCATTTCAGTGAGAATATCTACAGAGTAAGATGCTGTAAAATTTAAGCTTTTTTAAAAAGAGCTTTCCCATCTTATATGGTTAAAGGTATTAAAATAAAAATCCAGGATATGTTTTTTTTCTAAGGACTTATAAACACAGTTTTCAATTCAAGCAACATTCAAAATATTATCCTATAACTAGTCTCTTCTCTTCTCCATGCAATAACTGTACAGGGCATATGTATTTTACTATGTATTTTACTCTACTTCTCTGTCTCTCATTAGATGACAGCTTTTTGATAAATAACAAAGTATGAACAGTAGGATGTTGAACGAAGAGCGGGAACCACAGACAAGTGGATAGAAGGAGGAATAAAAGCTTTAATAGTAAAAGAGAATCTAGAGAACAGTTAAATGATATTTTCAAAGCTAAAGAAAAAAAAGCTTGGTAGTAAACAGATTTAAAACTTAAGTTTCCTTTCATTTTTCCACAAAATATTTATAAGTAATAATCAATTTGGCTTATATTTAAAAATTATTTATATTCCTAACATTATACATCAGATCTCGTTTATAATTTTATCCTGGGTTCATTCACAAAAAAACACACATTCAATCAGCAAGTATTTATAAAGGCTCTACTGCGTAAAAGACAAAAAGCAGAATTTACGATCCACGCTGTCAGAGAGTTTATAATCACTCAGAAGGAGCTGGGAATGAGCACATATAAAACAAAGGACTTCACATAAATTTTTATATAGAATGCACTCAACATTTACCTTAACAGTTTTATCTTCAAAAATTGCTAAGTTGCCATCAGCAGTTCCCACCAAAAGAAAATTTTTTTGCTTGCTAAAGGGAAAAATGTCAAAATTGTTACAAAAAGAATGCTTATCTTGACGAGAGTAGTCTTAACATTTCCCATAATTTGACTAAATCTTTAGACAGATTTTTTCCTGACTACAGGCACTTGTTCCCTTCTTTAAAAATCATTTACTTTAGAAAACATAAGTTGTAAATTCTTTCTCAGTCAATTTGAGATATAAATCTTCTTCTAACTTCTTGCCAGTTTTATGGACCAACTAACTATGTCTTTCTCCAGAATCTGAGAGCCCTTCCTTAGAAATGTAATCAAGAAAGATTGCTCCATCTCCCAATCTTCATGAGAACGTAGAAGCCTGACTCCAATAAGCACCAGTTTGCAAACACAGATGGCCTAATCACTTTGGCAACTTCCCCTTCCCCTCAAAGTCTTCTAGTACTTTTCCACTACTCATCCTAGTGTTTAAAATTCTCCTGGCTTTGATTTCAGCAGAATCGAGTCCAGTCTCTCCCCTATTGTAATGGTCTGGAATGACGTTTTCTTTGTTAAATAAAACCCCATCTAATGAATTTTTTCTTTGACAATGTCCAAACAATTTCAACTTTAAAATTTAAGCATGGTTTACATTTCAACTGCCAAAAACTTGGCTTCACATTTTCCTAATATTTATTTTCTAGTACTGACTTAACCCAGAAGAGTTTTTGGGGTACAATCATCTTAATCTTAATGGCTCCTGGAAGTCATCCTACCTCAAATATTACAGCAACCAGCCTGTTGCTCACACCAGAAACTACACCATTTAGATAATTTCTTTTTAGATAAAAGCCCTACTACTGATTTGATTAAGTATTTTCCATATATTGACAACTTATGAATTCATTTATTTGACTTTTTCCAATTTGGCAGCTAGTCAACTGATATTTTTTTTCCTTTTTATTAAATTTATTGGGATGACAATGACTGTCACATAACAAGCTATTGATATATATTTATACATATTCAGAGAGAGAATGAATGAGAAGTCATCTTTGAAGGGGCCCCGCAAAAGTAAGTGATATGAGGAGCAGTGAAAAAATAGATCCACAGCTGAAAGAAAACCAGGAGCAAGGCTGGTGGGTCTTCAGAAATGATTGATCTATTTTTATAAATGCCTCGGTTTGACTTGCTTACAGAAAAAATAAATATCTTTGTGGCTTCCCACAATTCCCTTAACAATGGAAAAAATGCTAGAAATGAGCAATCTTTGCTGATGCTGTAATAATTTGCACACAAGTCACCTGAAAGGTGTGTAATTTTACCCCAATGGTCAAATTCACTAGTGTACCTTTGCTTGGAAAAGGAATTGCAATACAAGCAAGTAATGGAATCAGTCATCTTTTCAAGGGTATGTCTCTTATTCCCATCTTCGGTATTAATGACAAGGAGCATGCCAGACTGGGTCCCAGACACAATCCAGCTTTCCTTTTCGGCAGGCAGACGCACCAAGGCGAGGCACAGAATTCCACTGTCAGTAACTTCCTGTGAGGAGAAGAAAATACATTCTAAAGAAACTGGCTCTTGCTTACATGACTAGAACATATATAAAATAAAAATATATATTATGTTATCCACATACTTAACATTTTTAATTTCTTGCTTTTGATTTTAAAAAACAGTATCAATTCTAGTTAATTTTCAACAATAAACGAGCTCACTGGCAAGCAAGTTTTGCCCATCTAGAATACATCTGAAATTAAAATTAAAAATGGGAAATTATTCCTCATTATCATTTTGCACTTCATCAAAATAATATGAAAGGACTTTTCAACCTTAACAATAACAACATGTATTTCAAGGCAACAGTCAAAATATTAGGTTATTTAAAATCTAGACATTTATCTTATATTTTCCAATACAATTCATTGATCCATCTTGCAGAAGCTGTGCCCAGAGCTGCTCCATCAGTCAGGTGTTCCCACCGCCAGCTGCTGAGTTTAGGCTCCTAATAGCTCAGGGCAGCATCCTTCACAGCAGAACTATTCTCAGCTAATGGGAGCTGGCTGGCCCACGAAAGGCTGGCAGGTTGCACCATCCGTCTCCTGGGGCAGACTGCAGCCAACAACTGGGTAATGTATGGGAATAAGGACTAGTCCATTCGCCTGGTGGAGGGAGAAATCTGTACTGCTATTCATACTCGAGTTTCTTATGAATGGAGACTGAGGCCTGGACTCCCTCAAAGACTACATGTTCTCTGAGCTTTGCCCCCCGGTACTTTCTGGCTTCTTATACTTTCTGAAAAGTTTCTTCCTCCTGAAATCACTTGAACAAAAATTTCTGTCTCAGTCTCTGTTTCTAGAGAGAGATCCTGATGAATGACATACATATACTGCGATTTTAAAATTAAACACAAACTCATTTCATATGAATACTCTTGTTCGAACAGGAGCCAATTTAATAATATTCCTTAATTAGCTCTTATTTAATTTCCTAAGTCACTTATTTTGAGAGGGAGAGAGAAAGAGAAAGAGAAAGAGAGAGGAAGAGAGATGAGAAGCATCAAGTCACAGTTGCGGCACCTTAGTTGTTCATTGATTGCTTTCTCATATGTGCCTTGATGGTGGAGGGGAGGGGTACAGCTGAGCCAGTGACCCCTTACTCAAGCCAGCAACCCTGGGCTCAAGCTAGCAACTTTGGGCTCAAGCCAGGGACCTCAAGGTCATGTTGATGATCCCACGCTCAAGCTAGCAATCCCGTACTCAATCTGGTTGAGCCGGCGCTCAAGCTGGAGACATCGGGGTTTTGAACCTGGGTCCTCAGTGTCCGAGGTTGACACTTTATCCACTGTGCCACCACCGGCCAGGCACTAAATCACTTTTTAAGTAGTACATGCTTTAAAATTATCTAACCATTATGCTGTACACTTGAAATTAATATTAAATAATACTAAATGCAAACTGTAATTGAAAAATAAAATTTAAAAATAATAATTTGCAAAAATAAGTTTTCTGTATTATCTCTAACTGAGAGGACTTGGATTTACCTCATAAGTGTGTCTTTCAGTCGTTAAGTCAAGAAACGCGAGCTGTCCTCTGTGTCTGTGCCCACAGCCCAGCCAGACACTTGCACTCTTGCTGTAATGATTTGTAGCAACCATGCATTCTACAGTGAAGTTTTTAGGTACTGATATATGTCTCATCAGACAGATTAACTCAGCAGAATTTAAAATGTCAAAGACCTGAGAAAGTAAAAAAGACGCATACATCAGGTTAACACATGTTCTTTTGAAATATTCTTGCACATAATGTAGAACTAAATAGCATAGCTCTATCAAGAGAAACTTAAACCTGTTAGCTAAACTGTGACTCACCCAGAGCAGCAAGATTAATAATCCAAAGCTATAGATAAAATTACATTAAAATAATACTTATTTTCAACTGTGCATGATACACACTCTTTTTGTGTATAGGGTATGTTCTGTAACTTAAAAAGGAAAGAAAATCTGCAAAGTGCCGGTGACCAAAATTTAGTGCGGTCACTCAGTCTCATGCTGCAGAGCCACGTCACGCTGAAGATGAGCGCAGCGGCCAACAACTTCTACCAACTGAAGGGGAAATAAAGTTTAATCTTTGGTAACAAAATTCACAAATTACTTCTAAATTCTGTTTTTATGTTTTTTCTTCAAGCACTAAAGAACTGGAGAGACAGTGTAGGGCCACCATAAAGATACAGAACCCAGAAGCAGAAAACTGAAATGAGAGTTCATGACACAGCCACATGCTTGTCCCTCACAAGACCCCAAGAAAGTGCCTTATGGTCTCAGCATTTAACTTGACAAAGGTGATGAGTTTACCCATCTTGCTTAGTATATACTTGTACACTGTATGTTAAAGATTAAATGAGTATGTCAAAGATTTTTAATGTCATGAACTAAAAATAAATTCAAGGTTGTTTTATAATCTATAAAATACAGGTAAAGTAAAATTGAAAATAAAATTTAAAAAATATAAAATGATAAAAGGTCTGTGTGATTAAGACCAGTGGTAATTAAATTAAAAATCAAGTAGGGGTAGTAGTCAAGATGATAATATGATGTTTGATAAAGTCAGTGTATATGTATTCAGCTCTTTTTGAGAAGGAGACTTAAAGTTGAACAAAAGCTTTTCAATGAAATATTATACAAAATTGAGAGTCCACAACATAAAGACAGCTCTTATTTTGACCTATTAAAATCTGTATCACTTTAAAACATTGTAAGAGTTCTATTTCCAATAATATACTTGAAGTTATTTGGAAGACCTTCCAGCTAAAGACAACTTAAAATGCTTATGAAAGTATTTTACGTAATCTCTTAAAAATGTTAAAGAGTTGACAACACCATAAAGCACTACCAGGCCAAAATCATAGAAAGACAAAAAACAGAGAGGTCAGATGAACACTGAAGCCAATTCTGCCCTGAAGGCATCTGTCTACTGAATGCAAATTGACATGTGGTTTTGGATACCTCGTGGAGCCAGTAGAAAAGAAGCTTAAATCTAGGGCCTATGCAATATAAAGTCTACTAAAGGTCCTGGTTCCTATCCAGTTGGGACCCCAAAAGGCTACATATTCAGAATAAATGAAAACTAGAAATAAAACCACACCACACTCCCACTTTCACTGGTACAAGGCAAGTTGCCTTATGACTTTACAGACAAAGAGGAAGAAAGCAAAAGAATCCTAAGAAATTGTTACTCACAAGCATACTGTTAAGATTTATAGACCTGATTTCCATCACCTTGGTGGTTAAAAAAAAAATCTCAAGTCTAGAATTGAGTTTAAAATGGTTTTCAACAAGGAAATTCAGAGAAAGAGGTCAATGACCTATATGCAGAATTATAAATCTTTATTGAAAGTCACTTAAGAAGACATAAATAGATAACCCACATTCAAGAATATGAAGATTTAATATCATAAGGGTATAATCATCCCCAAATTGTCAACAGACTCAATGCAAATCCAATCCCAAGCGCAATAGCATTTTTCATAAATGTTGACAGATTTATTTTAAAATTCCTATGCAAAAATTAAATGCAAGAATAACAACAACATTTGTCGAGGAGAAAATTAAGTGCAGAAAGAAGCTACAGGAATTAAAACCGAATAGTATTGAAGGAAGAATGGGTAAATGGACCAATGGAAGAGAATGTATGCGTGGCTATGTGCTTGCATCTTTGACAAATTACAGAATGAATATGGGAAAAAAAATTCAATGGGGAAAAAAAAGCTATTTAATAGGTGAAGCTGCACAAATTGGTTATCCATAAGAAGAAAAAGAAACTGAATCCAGTAATAATGTCAATTCCAATGGATTAAGGACTTAAATATCAAAAGCAAAATATTTTTCACATAGTTTTGGATGCAGAGACCAAAACAAAAGCAAAACATTTAAACTTAAAAAAAAAAAACAATCGATATTTTTGTGACTCTGGAAGAGGTAAAAACTTCTTAAAATAGTGCCCCAAAAGTAATAACTATAAAAAAGAATTATTAAATTTAGCTGTATTAAAAATTATGTATATTAAAATCAAGAAATTATGCTCATTAAAGACACCCCACAGGAAAAATAAAGCAAACCACAAACTGGGTAAAGAAATATGCAACATATATAATCAACAAAGACATAGTATATACTATTTAAAGAATATTTTTCTTATTTAATTTATATGCAAAAAGTGGGCAAAAGAAGAGGCATTTTCCAGAAAGAAAATATATATGACCAATGAACATATAAAGAGATGCTCATACTTATTAGCAATTAGATAAAATGTAAATTAATACACAAGACTGAACTTATTGGAAAAAAATAAAGAAATCAGATAGTACCAAAATTTAAAGAGAAGTCATAGAGAAACAATGACCCTAACACAGGTGATCGAAAGTGTTAAGCTGTTAAACTTCTTCAGATAACAACTTGGATATTCACAAATCCTATGATTATGCAATTCAACTCCTAGGTCTGTACCAGAAAGCAATTCTCATACTATCCGCAGTGTTTATAACAGCAAACAATTGAGAACAATACCAATACCCATGGACATGACTGTGAGCAAATACACTGTTGTACATTCAAACAGTCAAATGGAATAGCTGTGAAAATAATTAACCTGAATGAAGCTTGCACAAATAATTTCCAGAGAACAATCGAAAACCCTCAGAACACTGCATGGTTATGATTCCATTTTAAATAAGCTATGAACACAGGAAACTAGACTGAATGACAAAATCACAAAGAAAAGAAAGGCAAGTATTATCACAAAAGCCAAAAAATATATATCTACAAGGAAAGGAGAGTGACCCATTCAGGAAGAGGCAGATGAGGGCTTCTCTCATTAGGTGCCTGGGGTGGAGAACATCGAAGTTTGCTTTAATATTGTTCTGAACTGTGTTTATATTTATTTATATGTTTGAGTATATATGTGAAGATTTTATATATGTGTACATATGCTTTTTATGTTCTGTACAAAATACTGATAAATTGTGACTATCATCATACCTGAGCAGAAGTAGGTCTTTCTTGAGGATTTTCTTTTAAACACATTTTAATTAACTTCTCAACCATGGGCCATGGGGCACAACCATATTCTTTAACTGGATCTAAATATTCAAAAGCATGCTAGAACATTAGACAAATCAGAACAATTATCTTGTCTCATTGTACATAAAAGACCCAGATATTGCAAAATATTGATCTCCATAATCCTACATAAATTATGAATCTAATCACAAAAAGTTAATTTTGTTAGCATTATCTCTACTTGAGAAATTTAAAAATGATTTCTTGATTTTTATGGTAAAAAAAAGACAATGATACCAATTGAATAAAATAATATATTTTCATTCCATACCTACATTTCAAATAGATTTTTTTTTCTGAAGTTGGAAATGGGTAGGTAGTCAGACAGACTCTCGCATGTGCCCGACCAGGATCCACCCAGCATGCCCACCAGGGAGCGATGCTCTGCCTATCTGGGGCGCCGCTCCTTTGCAACCAGAGCCATTCTAGCACCTGAGGCAGAGGCCATAGAGCCATCCTCAGTGCCTGGGCCAACTTTGGTCCAATGGAGCCTTGGCTGCGGGAGGGGAAGAGAGAGACAGAGAGGAAGGAGAGGGGGAGGGGTGGAGAAGCAGATGGGCGCTTCTCTTGTGTGCCCTGGCCGGGAATCAAACCCAGGACTCCTGCATGCCAGGCCAACGCTCTACCACTGAGCCAACTAGGGCCTTAAATAGATTTTTGAAACACTTTTGTTTATATAATAATAAGACTCCTATGGATGTACTTTTTATTTGAATATTAATTCTCCTATTCCCACAGTTTGTACATATTTGTTTTTTACAAAAGATATATCATTCTTCTGGTTATATAAAAGAGAAACTTGGAAACTTTCACTGGAAAGCTTACTTGTAAGTAAGAGAGATGACCCAGATTGTATCTAAAGTTTGTCCAAATGAGAATAAATTTTCTTTTGCTGGAAATCTTTAAAGCCCCCCAAAAGGAAATAAAGCTAATTTCCCTGTAAGTGACACATAGTATACTTAAAAATATTTCTTAAATAAAAAGAAAGCAGAAAATATGAGAAAAATTAAATATATTCAAAAGAATACTTTTTCTTGGGAATTGAAGTAATACTCATGAAATGAATGACAAAGTCCTAGAATTTCTTAAAAGCATGAGACAACCATACAAAATGAGATCTGAACTCACTAAATACTAACTTACTAATTATACTATTTACTACTAGCAATTATTACTATTACTAATGTACTATTTACTACTAAAAATTATTATTATAAATAATTCAAGCTTCTATTTGCATATAAATTATTTCACTATAAGAAAATGAAAAGAATCTAGGAAAATGGGCACATAGTAACTTATAATGAATAGAACTCATTAAACCTGAAGTTTTAATAGAAATACCCTTTTCTGAGCACTGTTCAAAATATATTCAAGTACAGAAATACTAATTTGGGATTTTATAAAAGCCTGAAACTGCTACCTTACTTATACGATTTTTATTCATGTGTCACAGGATTTAAGAATATTTATGCACTAAACAGAAAATATATATATAATCTGTGAAATGAATTAAGTATACAACTACAATTATATAACAAAAATGAAACTGCTGACATTAAAAATATCTACCATAGATAAATAAAACATACCTGGTAATTTTCCTTGTATTGCCAATTCATCAAACTCGTTTGGAAACTTCAAACCCTCTGCTATTCTACCTCCAGTTGTCAAAATGTCATACAGTAGTAAACCAAATGAATAAACATCAGCCTGTTGGTTATAAATTACATTTCCTCTAGCAACTTCAGGTGCACGAAATCCTGGAAGTAAACAGATATATTAATAAGTATGCACAAACCAGAGCTTATATAGCTAAGGAGGCATATAGTTAGGCATATGTGCTAATGAAGAGTCTGGGAGATGAGTTCTAAACTAGGCCATGTCATCTCCAAAAAGACACCTTAATCAAGCAATTAACAGGACCGTCCCAGGACATGTTACCTCCAGGTCAATCTTGAAGAACAGTAAAAGTAAAAGTCAATAAAAAATTATTAGGTAATATCTCTAAATTAAAGAGATGAGACTTAGTAAAAATAAAATCTCTATTATTTTCCTCCTTTCTAATAATAGCTATTCCCATTACAGTGTTTCAAACAGAGGAAGGGGTTAGGAGAGAGATTACTATACTTCACACCATGTCACTTAAACTTGGCTAAAATTCCAATGCCCTCATTATTTTGAGAACTTATGACTCTGCTCCTTCTCAATAGAAAAATAAAAATGAAACCACCTCTAAAACAAATAAAATCCCTCTTTCTCAGGTGATAGTTCATGTCTGAATTTTTTTTTTTTTTTTTTTGTATTTTTCTGAAGTTGGAAACAGGGAGGCAGTTAAACAGACTCCCGCATGCGCCTGACCAAGATCCACCCGGCATGCCCACCAGGGGGCGATGCTCCACCCATCTGGGGCATTGCTCTGTTGCAACCAGAGTCATTCTAGTGCCTGAGGCAGAGGCCATAGAGCCATCCTCAGCACCCGGGCCAACTTTGCTCCAATGGAGCCTTGGCTGCAGGAGGGGAAGAGAGAGACAGAGAGGAAGGAGAGGGGGAGGGGTGGAGAAGCAGATGGGTGCTTCTCCTGTGTGCCCTGGCTGGGAATCGAACCTGGGACTTCTGCACGCCAGGCCAATGCTCTGAAATTCTTTTAAGAGGAAACAAACCTTTCATTCCACAATGGAGATATGCTGCTTTTAAATTCTTCACAAAAAAGGTATTCCAATATTACTCATAATAGTAAAAATATCAACAATCTAAAGAATTCCTACCATAAAAGGAAATCAGTTAAATAATGTATACCATACAGAAATTTAAAAGTCATTTTATGGTCACATACTATAATGTAAATAAAATGTAGAATATTATTCTGAATAGACAAATTTTATCAAACATGCAATAAAATCAAAATCAACTAAGTTAATTTTCTTAGCTGTGATAATGGTACTGTGATTATGTAAACAAATATCCTTATTCTAAGGAAATACATAACAATGTGTTCAAGGGTGACATAGTATAAAGTATTTAATTTCAAAAACTCTCACTCACATACACGGAGAGTGAGAGAGGGCAGTGTGGCAAAAGTTAATAGATGAATTTAGGTGAAGTATATATGGGTGTATATTATACTATCCTTTAAACATTTCTGAGGCTTAAAAATTTCAAAATAAAAGGCTGATGAAAATGTGCACAATTAAATACAACAAAGAAATACATTCAAATGTATTAATGGGTTATTCCATACACTGAAGTTATGGCTAGCTTTTATTTTCTTTTAAAACTTCCAAATTTTCTACAATAAACATATGTAATTGGTTTTTTTATTTTTAATTAATTTTAATTTATTATGTTAACATGGATTCAAGTGTCCCACTCAATATAACACCCTCACCCCCGACCACTTTTGTTGCAATTGTCCTCCATTACATCCCTGTTGTCCCTCTCTTCCTAATTTCTTCCCCCTTTTCCCTCTGGGATTTGCTGTCCTGTTATCTGTATCTCTGTCTTATGTATATAATTTCACTAATCCCTTCACCTTCTGTGATCCTATCCCCTCAACCCCCTTCCCTCTGACAGCTGTCCCTCTGCTCCCTGTAACCCTGCCTTTGCCTCTATTCCATTCCTCAGTTCACTTTGTTCATTAGATTCCACATATAAGTGAGATCATATGATATTTTTCTTTCTCTGCCTGGATTATTTCACTTAGCATAATAATCTCCAGGTCCATCCATGCCATCATAAAAGGTAATATTTCTTTCTTTTTCATGGCCACATAGTATTCCATTGTGTATATGTACCACAGCTTTTTAATCCACTCATCCACTGATGGACACTTAGGCTGTTTCCAGATCTTGGCTATTGTAATGCTGCCATAAACATGGGGGTGCATAACTTCTTTAGAATCAATGATTTGGTTTTCTTAGGCTATATTCCTAAAAGTGGGATAGCTGGGTCAAAAGGCAGTTCCATTTCTAATTTTTTGAGGAAATATCATACTGTTCTCCAAGTGGCTACAAAAGTCCGCATTCCCACCAGCAGTGCAGGAGGGTTCCCTTTTCTCCACTTATTGTGTGTTGATTTGTTAATGAGCACCACTCTAACAGGCGTGAGGTGATATCTCATTGTGGTTTTAATTTATAGATTGCTTTGGGTAGTATAGACATTTTAATAATGTTTATTCTTCCTATCCATGAACACGGTATATGCTTCCACTTGTTTGTATCTTCCTTGATTTCTTTTTTAAATGTCTTATAATTTTCTGAGTACAAGTCTTTAACCTCCTTGGTTAAATTTACTCTTATGTACTTTAATTTTTGTTGATGCAATAGTGAAGGGGATTGTTTCCTTAACTTCTCTTTCTGACAATTTATTGTTGGTGTATAAAAATGCCACTGATTTCTTGATATTAATTTTATATCATGCCACCTTGCCAAATTCACTTATAAGGTCTAGCAGGTTTGGACTGAGATTATAGTCTAGGGTTTTCTATGTACAGTATCGTATCATCAGCAAATAATGATAGTATTACTTCTTCTTTTCCAATTTGAATGTCTTTTATTTCTATTTCTTATCTGACTGCCATGGCTAGGACTTTCAGAACTATGGTGAAAGAGGCACCTCTGCCTTATTCCCGATCTTAACAGAATTGCTTTTAATTTTTGCCCATTGAGTATGTTGTTGGCTGTTTGTCATAGATGGCCTTTATTATGTTGAGGTATGTTCCCTGTATTCCCACTTTGCTCAGAGTTTTGATCATAAATGGGTGCTGGATTTTATCAAATGCTTTTTCTTCATCTATTGATATAATCATGTGATTTTTATCCTTCATTTTGTTTATGTGATAAATCACATTTATTGATTTGCAAATATTGTACCAGCCTTGCCTTCCAGGAATAAATCCCATTTGACTATGATGTATGATCTTTTTGAGGTATGGCTGGATCTGTTTTGCTAATATTTTGTTGAGAATTTTAGCATCTATGTTCATCAGAGATATTGGCCTATAGGGTTCTTTCTTTGTAGTATTATCTTTACCTGGTTTTGGAATAAGGATAATGTTTGCCTCATAAAAGGAGCTTGGAAGTCTTTCCTCCTCCTGAATTTTTTTGAAATAGCTTGAGAAAGATAGGTGTAGTTCTTCTTTGAATGTTTGGTAAAATTCACTTGTAAAGTCATCCAATCCAGGACTTCTGTTTGCTGGGAGTTTTTTGATAACTGTTTCCATTTCGCTTGTTGTAATTGGTTTAGGTTTTCTGATTCTTCCAGACTGATTTTTGAAAGATTATATGTTTCTAGGAATTTATCCATTTCACCTAGGTTGTCTAATTTTTTGGCATACAGTTCTTCATAGTATTTTCTTACAATCCTTTGTATTTCTGCAGTGTCAGTTGTTACTTCTCCACTTTCATTTCTAATTTTATTTATTAGAGTCCTCTCTCTTTTTTTCTTGATGAGTCTGGTTAAAGGTTCATCAATCTTGTTTAATTTTTCAAAGAACCAGTTCTTGGTTTCATTGATCTTCTGTATTGTTTATTTAGGCTCTATGTCATTTATTTCCACTCTGATCTTTATTATTTCCTTCCTTCTAGTTCCTCTAAGCTTTATTTGTTGTTCTTTTTCTAGTTCTTTTAGATGCAGGGTTAAGTTGTTTATTTGAGCTTTTTCTTGCTTCTTAAGGTATACCTGTAATGTCATAAATTTCCCTTTCAGGACTGCTTTTGCTGTGTCCCATAAATTTTGAGTTGTTGTATGTTTTTATTTGTTTCAAGGAAATTTTTTATTTCTTCCTTGATCTCATTGTTAACCCATTCTTTATTTAATAACATGTTATTTAACTTTAAAGTGTTTCAATGTTTTTCAGTTTTTCTAGTATAGTTGATTTCTAGTTTCATGCCATTGTGATCAGAGAAGATGCTTGATATGATTTCAATCTTTTTAAAATTATTGGGACTTGTTTTGTGTCTTAACGTGTGGTCTATCCTAGAGAATGTCCCAGAAGCACTTGAAAAGAATGTATATTCTGCTGCTTTTGAGGTATAAGGTTCTGAAGATATCAATTAAATCTAGTTGATCTAGTGCATTACTTAAGGCCACTATTTCTTTGGTAACTTTCTGTCTGGAGTATCTATCCATTGGTGTTAGTGGGGTATTAAAATATCCTACTATTATAGTATTGCTTCAATCTCACCCTTTATGTCCACCAAACTCTGCTCTATATATTTAGGTGCTCCTATATTAGGTGTATAAATATTTACAAGGGTTATATCCTCTTGTTGGATTGCTCCTTTTATCATTATATAGTGACCTTCTTTATCCCTTACTATAGACTTTGTTTTAAAGGCTATTTTGTCAGTTATAAGTATTGCTACCTCAGCTTTTTTTTTTCATTTCCTTTTGTATGAAATACTTTTTTCCATCCCTTCACTTTCAGTCTATGTGTATCTTTTGTTCTGAGGTGGGTCTCTTATAGACAGCATATGTACGGTTCCTGTTTTCTTATCCATGCAGCTACCCTGTCTCTTTTGATTAGAGCACTTAATCCATTTACATTTAAGGTTATTATTGATATGTACCTACTTATTGCCATTTTATTTTTTTTAATTATATGACTGTTATAGTAGTTTAAATATACAGACAGGAAAAAATGACAAAGTTTTAATTCATGGCCTTCAATGAGTAAATGATTAAATTTGGAAACAGTTTTATTTGACAGAGAGCTCACCAGCTAAAGATGAAGTTCAGTGGTCCTTCAGCAGGCTGCAAGGCCTGGAAGGGCCAAAGGATCAAGGTATCAAAGTTGACGACAATAGACCCTACTCGTTATTAACATTCTCTAGTTAACTTGTGCCACATTTGTTCACTCTCTTTCTCTACATACACACAAGCACACACTCACTGCTACTTGTTCTTACGTGTGTCTCTTTCTCACTCTCTCTGTGTATAGTACACACATATACATATTATATATAGCATTAAACATATACATCTTTATTACATGCCATATAACATTATATACTTCATATAATATTTGACATATTGTTTCAGACACAATATTTCACCCCTAACTATGTATTTCCTTAGAATAAAACATTTTTCCTACATAGCCATAACATCATTCTCAAAAACCTAAGCTAATGAATTAAGTAATTAAAATAGCTTTAAAAAGATCCCTAATATGTGAATCCTTATTATTGAGGACATCCACAGAACAGTAATTTTCAAGTTCTTGTGAGATTTCTACTTCTCACCATAGTAGTAATAGGAAGAATAAACTTTCAAGCTACTCGGTGTATTTACCACTGAATTTAATTTGGGATAAAAATAAACAGTTTTAATATTAGCTGCCACTGGGGAAGAGCAGAAATAGTAACACTTCCTGCATCTTTACAAAGGACGAACATTGCCACAAGATCTATTTTATGAATGATCTGCGATGCTCATGCCCCACACTGTCATACTGCATGGGTACCCTGTTTAGCACTAATAGCCCTCAATGGCCCTCAGAGACTAGTGATGTTAAGTGCTAAGAGAAATCCTAAATATATGATGTTGTCTTTTATTTAAATATGTCCTTTTTCAGCCCTGGCCAGTTGGCTCAGTGGTAGAGCGTCGGCCTAGTGTGCAGGAGCCCCGGATTCAATTCCCAGCCAGGGCATACAGGGGAGGCGCCCATCTGCTTCTCCATCCCCCCTCCTTCCTCTCTGTCTCTCTCTTCCCCTCCCGCAGCCAAGGCTCCATTGGAGCACAGTTGGCCCGGGCGCTGGGGATGGCTCTATGACCTCTGCCTCAGGCGCTGGAATGGCTCTGGTTGCAACAGAGCAATGCCCCAGATGGGCAGAGCATCGACCCCTGGTGGGCATGCCAGGTGGATCCCGGTTGGGCACATGTGGGAGTCTGTCTGACTGCCTCCCCATTTCCAACTTCAGAAAAATACAAATAAATAAATAAATGTGTCCTTTTTCTTCTATCTGAGATGACATAATATTGGACTAGATTTACCTTCCTACCTAAAACAGTTAAATAACCAAAATATAATAAAACATTGGACACCAGAAGTAAAGCATAGTGATGACCCTGAGCAAGAGCAAAAGGTGAGTCCTGTGAGTGCCCGCAGAGGTTCCCAGTCCACAGTACAGGGAAGGGAAGCACACACAGAGCCACCCCCAAACCCCAACCTCGAGTAGAGAAGACAAAGGAGAGTCCAAGAAAGCAAAGGTAGCTAGGAATGTGTCAGGCGTTGTGCTATAAACACTATATCAATTTATGACTTAATTTTCACAATCCCCTAGGATAGAAGCTATTTTAGGTCCTATTGTATAGCCCAAGAGAGAAGTTAGGTGATTTCTCCAGTCTCAGTAAGTGGTAGAGCAAGAATTCAAATCCAGACAGTCTGACTCTACAGCACATATTTAATATATTCCAGAAAGTCAATAGTTCAATAAGGCAGATCAATTGCAGCATCTTCAGAATCCACTACAGTGCCTAGAATGTGCACCACTGAGAAAGATTAATGTAAAATAATCGACACTGCTTTTTAAAAGTTGAATATTATTCTAAACTCTATTCGTATTTACTTACAATCAGAAACTTTTAACATGTTGAGAGTCCTGCTCCACACCTACATTTGAACTATATAGGATGCAGCCCCAGTGAATACATGTTTTAAAGATCTACATGTTATCTAACACATAGCCAAACTGGCAAAAACACTTAACTAAATAACCCAGTGGGTCTCAAACTTTTTGAAAGGCGCATTTACAACCCTACAAATAATTGTAGACACACTATATAAAAATTTCTGAAAAATATGTTATAATAATTAAGTCAAATATTAAAGAAAAATATATAAAGTCCAAGCGTGCTTTTATGGTAATTAAGTGAAATAAATATGACAAAATTAAATTTATTCTGACAAAAAACATTTTTATGCTACATTTTTTGAATTATGCTTTTTAGAATTTATAAAAAAGGGGATAAAAAATAATAAAACAACAAAAAAGTTATCTTTTTATATATATAGATACATTCTTAGTAAGATTTAGTAAATTCAGCAGGTCCTGGCACAAATGTGTTAAGTTTTTTCATTCTTGTGTTTATGAGAAACACGAGCCTGATGTGTCCTAGTGATTTCTTCAATGTTTGGGCATATATTTGAAAGGCAAACTCTCATTTCCTCATCATTACATTGAAGAATTCCTCTCCTTTTACTCTTAATTGTGTTGAGTGCAGAAAAACCCCACCATACATAACATCTTAACTTTATACCAAAGGATAGAAGAAACCTGCCTCCAGTCTTTCTGGGGAACATGAGAGGTAGTATAAACAATCCAGCACCACAGCTTAACAGCCTTTTGCAACCTAATCAGGCAAGTGAGGTGAGGGGTTGGACAGACTGTCAGCTTACAGCCAATTCCCCACATCTCTGTGCCCCCAAAATCTAATCTCCAAAAACTCTGTTGTTTTTTTGGTCCCCAACAGGCACATATTTCTCTGGAATACCAGAGGGTGCACCTGAAAATATTCTAGGGTGCACCAGTGCGCCCTGGTACACACTTTAAGAACCACTGAAATAACCCCTCATCTTCCGTCTATCACTTAACCCACACCAAATTTCCTGCAGTTATCTGAATAAGCCATTTTATATCATGGTATCTTTTTTCAAAATTGAATTTATTGGGATGACTAGTTAACACAATTATACAGATTTCATGTGCCCCACTCTACAACACATCATCGTACACTGCATTGTGTGTTCACCCCCCCAAGTCAAGTCTCCGTCCATCACTATCCCCCCTGTACCCTCTCCTGTAAATCCCCTCCTTTAGTCTTTTTTTTCCAAGCCTCCATCTTATTTTTAAGATATAATTTCAGAATCACCTTCTCTATGAAGGCAGTCCTGATGACTTATAGCTCAGTTATTCACTTGCTCCTTGGGGCTATGATTATACCTTGAACTAGATCTCCTACTGAAACTGACACGATGCTTTATGATTATTTGCTTCCAGCCTTATTTATTCTGTCAGAAAGTGTGCTTCTGCTTGGTAAAATTTACATTTATTTACACAC
Organism: Saccopteryx bilineata; assembly: GCF_036850765.1. Classification (NCBI taxonomy): domain Eukaryota; kingdom Metazoa; phylum Chordata; class Mammalia; order Chiroptera; family Emballonuridae; genus Saccopteryx; species Saccopteryx bilineata. The sequence continues at coordinate 144,226,240 of NC_089491.1, read as the reverse complement.
ATTTATGACATTCACCACTGGAATAACTAACTGTTAACATACTTGGGGCAATTGTAATATGAAAAGCCTTGGTTCTAGGATCCACTGGAGCAAAGTTGGCCCAGGCGCTGAGGATGGCTCCATGACCTCTGCCTCAGGTGCTAGAATGGCTCTGGTTGCAATAAAGCAACACCCCAGATGGGCAGAGCATCACCCCCTAGTGGGCTTGCTTGGTGGATCCCAGTCGGGCACATGTGGGAGTCTGTCTCTCTGCCTCCTCACTTCTCACTTCAGAAAAATTAAAAAAAAAATTTTTAAAGCCTTGTCTTATGCTACTTATATAGATTATTTCATTTTACCCTTACAAACAGCCCATGAGATAGGCATTATTTTCCTCATCACAATTTAAAGAAATAAAAATTGAGCTCCAGAAAGTGAATCTTGATGAACACCAAACAGCTATTCAGTAATAACACTAGTGAGGCATTTGGTAAACTTTAATAAATTATTGCCAAATAAAAATAAGGATAATTTTTCCTTCGAGAATTATCATCACAATTATGTTAAAATAATTGAGAGAATATTATTAATGTCTAAAACCTAGTTTTTAGAATTAATTTTTCAAATAAGCTTGCATTTTAACAAATGCCATTGAGTATATAAAGATGACATTCATAGATCAAAAATAGAAATTTATGAGTGAGGTCTGATTCTATATCATATAGTGAACAGAAACATACATTTTCTGTCTTTTTTACTTTCAGAGAAGTATGAGTGAACACATTTCGTAATCTCCATCAGATAAAAGTGTATAACTAGAGACTAACATTTTTATTTACCCAAAGACTGCTGTATTTCTATGGATGAGTTAAAGTCATCAGTCAGCATCTATCTTAGTCAACAGCGTTAACTGTCACAGGACTCCTAACAGGATGTGATATATCCATTCATCTGAGTCAAAGTTGACGGTCTTCAAATTATTTCAAGTTGAAATTTTCCATCCCATATTTTATCTTTCCAAATGTAGACAGACACTGCACTGTGGTCCCTGCCAGTAACTGAACTGTTTCAGAGATCTAGGAAATGGTTTGTGAACCTGGGCTTGGTTTCTTCATTGTTAGGAAGGTGTCAACTGCACCCAGATTAAAACTTTTGGTGTTCTTTTTTTAAACCATTTCTGGAGTATATAAATGTTTTAAAAGACCAGCTTTTCAAATATAACCTGACAAAAAAATATTCTCTTTTTGTTTTGTTTTGTTTTTTCCTGGAAAATTACATCAGTTTATTTTTCCCCCCTACAGAACACAACAATCAAAATAACGATGTACTGGTCATAGTTATGTGTGAACAAGTATCTGTCACACAATGAGATAGGCTTTGTTGCTCTCTTCATTCTCCTGACCTCACAATTGGAGACATTGGTTATCCATGTTGAAGAAGGTATTTCCAAGTAAAACTTATCGCCTACCTGGTGTGCCCTCCGATGTTTTTATCCCCATTCTGCAGCAGTACTGAGCAATCCCGTAGTCAGCAATCTTTGCGATGATGGCAGCATTGGGATACAGGGTGAAAAGCAGGACGTTGTGGGGCTTCAGGTCCCGGTATATGATCATGGCCGAGTGGAGGTACCTGCCAGGAAAGACACAGGTAATCTTATTCAAATGTGATCACATTACTATGTTTTCTCATGATTTCCTTAAATCTGTATATGCAAAACATTTAAAAATCTGTGCAAAGTTTGAACCTCAAAGTTGAAAGATATTGTAGAAGGAAGTCCAATATTGCAAACCAAGCTTATTATTTAAACACTTACACACCAAAGTCAAAACAGGTCAGTCCTGATAAGTGAGTGATTTACACTTAAGGTACAACCACTTGAAACAAATTCCTGATTTTGGAGACCTTTCTTTCATATACCTTAATAATTAGTTAAGAGGAATTCTGAATTCCCTCCATAATTATATGAGTATTTCAATTAGTTTAAAATCTAAATATGTCTAATAAGCATTGATAGGATATTATAACTCACATTTACTTAATAGTTTTGATTTTCTTGAAGTTTATCTTAGATTTTTACATTCTCTCAATTCCAGTTCTCTTTTGATATAATTTTTCTGACTAATATGCTTCCTAATTTGGGGAAAATATTTTTGCTTTTCAATAACAGCAATTCAAAATAAGAGACTTTTCCAGCTATTGATATGCATCCTTTTGAAGACCTAATTTACCTTAAGCCCTACTCTATTATAAATTAAGGTTGACAACATTTTTTATGAGAGTAGGAATAAGTGAAACATTTTCTTGGGAAAACGACGCCGGTGATGTTAAAGTCTTTCCTTTTTCTGATCTATTCAAACATAAGCAACTAGAGTTGGATACTGACAATAAAGATTCAAAACTAGTTAATATAAAACACAAAATAATGTTTTAATAATCTCAACCAGGTCTTGTCTATTCTGGAATCATGGCCAGAGGCAAAGTAACTCTATTATTGCCTTTCCTGACACATCTACAAAATTCAGATTTTCCCCAAACCTGTCTTCCCTGTCCTATGATGTCAAATTTGCTATTGCTCTCCATGTAATCGTACAAGTATATCATGACCTACATTGCAAGAACACATTTTCACAGATCTTAACAAAGGTAATACCCTGAAATTGCCATTGCACAATGGCCTGGAGTGTTTGTATCATTTAATTGCATCAACTAAGACAGAAGATTCTTTCTCTTCCAGGATGTAGTTAGGACAGTTGTCATTAGGCCTATTCATTTCAGTATACAAAGTTTTGGCTGAAAAATAAGATAAATGTACTAATGAAGTCAACCTTAACGATAAGTAACGGGTTTGAAAGAAAAATTTACTAAGGGCTTATTGAAAGGCCATTAGCCACTCTTGCCCTGCTGATGAGAAAGCTGGGAGATGATGCCAATCATAAATAATTGAATAGCGTCCAAATCCTTCATGATGTGCGCCTCTTGCAGAATACTTACAGAATACAGACTCCTTCACAGAGATTAAAAAAACAGTTAAACATAATTTGGAATAATATCAGTGGGAGGGAAAGATTATCTGGGTTAGTTAAAATGTTCAATTATAGAACTGAATTTTAAAAAGTAGCATTTTAATCACTTTTAATAGAATAGCAAAAATAACTTTTGAAATATTAACAAGGGCAGATCTTGACTTACTGAAAATATTTCAGCCACAATTTATGCATTATGAAATAATGAGCATTATTAAATATTTTCTTTTAAAAACTAAACACCGTCACTTGTAAATCACAATTACCATCAGTGTATCCTGAGGGGTCACAATCTAGAAGACACGGGGCTCTGACAGGGTTACAGAGACGTGGCCAGTACAGTGCTAGGGAAGCCCGAGGGAGGAGAGCACAGAGGCAGAGAGGACAAAGCCGACTCTCCCTCTGTACTGTCGAGTTCTAAACTGACAAGAGCAGTATCATCTCTACTCTTCCCAATTCAGCACCTAACACCAGGTCTCGCATGGGGTGACTCACAGAGGCCACCGTTTCATGTTGCAGCTCCATTGCGGAGACAGTCTGTGAGCAAATTATAGAGAAAAATGAGTCCCTTAAACAGACAAACTGGTGGGAAAAGAAGAATTACAAATGCAAAAACAGACATAATGTCAATAAAATGTCAAGACCGGCCACACGGTGAGAATGCAGAGTGAGGGCAGCAGAGTGGCAGGAGGCTAGAGAGGATGGCTAACGGCATACATAAGGGGTTTTGTTGCTCTGCCAAGGAATTGGGATGTACTTTATAGGTCACCTGGAGCTACCAGGATATTTCAAGCATAACTAGACTTCATTAATTTAGAAGAAATATTCTGATAATTTCCTGGAGGTACTGGACCAGGGCATCAGTAGTGGCATAAAAATAACTGAATTGATTAAAAAGATGATGTCAAATAGTACAAAACCTAGTGGGCACATGGATACATACTTTATAGGGAAGGAGCTGATTTGGATGTGACCACAAAGATCTTCAATGGCAAATAGGAGATATAAGAGAAAGTACAGATTGATGGGGAGAGAAAGTTAATTCACTTTTTAATATATTGAAACAGAAATTTACAGGAAATATAGGTGACTATACCTGTATTGGCAGTTGAGAATTATGATAAAGAGCTCAAAGGATCAGACTGAATTAAACACTTAAGCTAACAGTTGAAGGCAAGAATGTGTAACATAGAACAGTGGTCCACAAACCCCCGGGCCACGAACCCTTACCGATCCGTGGGTCATTTGGTACCAGTCCGCAGAGAAAAAATAAATAACTTACATTATTTCTGTTTTATTTATATTTAAGACTGAACAATGTTTTATTTTTAAAAAATGACCAGATTCCCTCTGTTACATCCGTCTAAGACTCACTCTTGACGCTTGTCTCAGTCACGTGATACATTTATCCGTCCCACCCTAAGGGCAGGTCCATGAAAATATTTTCTGACATTAAACTGGTTCGTGGCCCAAAAAAGGTTGGGGACCACTGACCTAGAATATGTAATGTGAAGAAGTTCTTGTAGGCCACTCCACCATTTAAGGGACTTCAAAGGAATGTGATTTCATTGCCTCTTTCTACCTCTGTACTTCTAGCTCTATGCAAAAACATATTTGGGAAGACAAACCTTAATGCTGAGTTTTACTTAGTGCTGGTGGAAGATTGATTGCTACTGCAAACAACTACCCTTTTAGGCACAAGATCCAGAAGTCCTGACATTATGCTGAGGGCAAATCCAGTACTTCATAAAGTGAGGTCTCAGAGAGGCAGAATAAATTACTTTAGAGATGAGGTCTCTCAAACAGTGGTGAATAAAAAAACAATAGCAATTCTCCATTTATAAATGAGGAATTTGGAAACTGTGTAGAAGAATTAGGGGGAAACTAGGATGTATAGTTAGTTAAACTAAGCAAAGTGACTGAGACAACTCTAAAATACATGAGACCTAGTTGTACTTTATCTAGATTAATTTAACACAAGGTTCCCCCTGGTGTTCACAAGCAGACATATCAACACAAACCCAAATCTATGTGCTTCTTCATTTAATAACCTGTATGCTTTATAGTGGTCCCAGGATTCTTTCAGGAAGGGAAATCCACTTGTTTTACCACCTTATAAAATTCTCTATATGTTAAGAGTTAGATTCTCTGGGTTGAGTTTGTTTGTGAGCAGTGTTTACTTCTTTCTACAGTGTCCCTTCCATTTGCATTTCTGGATACTACACAAAAGGAGTAGACACCGGCTTTCAGAAGGGAAGAAAGAGAAGGAAATGTGCATCCACTGCCTGGCAGCCACAGCCCAGCACTATTCCTCCCTCCTCCTTTCTCCCTCTCTCCCCAGTGTCAACACGTATTGACAGAGGCCCCACTGTTCCAGGTGCAGAGGAAGCAATGGTGAAGGAGATGAAAAGCTCCTGCTAGTGTGACACTTGCACTCTAGTGGCAAAGACAGGCAATAAAGAGTATTTTACAAACAAAAGCATAAAGAACACCAGTACACAATAAGTGGTATAGGTACTAGAGAGACATCCAGGAGTCAGAAACACCCTCTCTGAGGAGAGAACTGAATGAAATGAGACGTGAGCCCAAAGGGTATCTGGAGGTCAGGCATTCCTGGTGCAGAGAAGAGCTTATATAAAACCTCAGGGAGGCAAGGGGCTGAGCATAGGGATCAGAAAGTGAGGCAGGAGAGGGCTGAAAACAGGAGACAGACTTGATCCAACTTCCCTGGAAGAAAACTCAGTGTGTGAAGGAGAGACTATCCGAGGCAGAGGGGAAAGCAGGGAGGTCAGTCAGGCAAGGACAGATGACAGAGGCTTGCACTCTGGTGGTTGGGAGAAACTGTGAGAAGGGGCTGCAGTCAGATACATTTTGACAGCAGAGCTGAACACATCTGCCAAAGGATTAATTGTCAGATGTGGGAAAAAGGAGGGAATGAAGGACAATTCCACAGAGATGGGGAGCAGTGGATGGTGGGGAATCAAGAATTTAATTTGGGATGTCTTCAATGATTACAAAAAATAGTCACAGTTTACAGACTATTGAAAAATAACCAGAGATATAAAATCACAGATACTAAGTGTGGAGCAGTGATTTCCACCCTGCTGGGCCGCCCCCACCCCAGGGCTCTGTCTAGCTCTGTCTGGCTGCAGCGCTGGGTGTGCCTCTGAGGTGCACTCTGGTCCAATAGAACAACCCAAATCACTCGTCCTGTTCAGAAACATGGGCTCACTTTTGCTTACTGTGATTACTCAGGACCACTGACACTTTCCTTGATACTTTGAAGCCTAGCCTTTCATTCTGGAGAGGAGGCAGGTCAATACAAGATCACGGGCTCTGGAGCAGGGCTCCTGGGTTGAAACTCCACTACCACTAGCTAGGAGGCTCCGTACCTCTTTGTACACTTGTTTTACTGAATTTTAAAATTCAATTAGGGACATGGTCATTTTTACCCAGTTTTGTTTTGTTTTTCTTCTTAGTTTTTTAGTTTTGTTTTGTTTTGTATGTTACTAGGACACATTGTTAGTCAGAAGTGCAGTCCTCGGAGCCTCAGAGAAAGATTGGACTAACACTTGTCAAACAGTGAAGAGAAAACCATATTCCTATTTAATTACCTCAAGCCATCAGCCACTTGCAGTGCAATCCTGTGCTGCAGGGTCCTCGTGAGACTGGCTTTGTCCTGCTGAAGCAGGCGATCCAGGGAGCCCCGAGAGGCCAGCTCCATCACCAACATCCGAGGGCGGATCCCAGCTGCCAGCAAAGATATTAAGCTGGGGTGGTGGAGGTGGCAAAGCACCACCAGCTCCTGCAAAAGCCAGGAATCATTTAAGAGCAACACAACATAAGCTCTGACCCAACCATTGCCTCCCTGAAGTGTATCAACACTGTGAGCATGGTTTTCTCTGGGTGATTAAATTATAGAAAACTTTCTGTTCCTTCTCTGAGCTACTTTAAATATCCCACATTTTCAGAAATAAACAGCTGATTTTGAAACTATAGTTTGAATTAAAATTTTAAGGTCTATGTTCCCCTTTTCTCCTCTTTTATCAGAACATTTAATGCAGGGACCGCATACACGTGGTCACGCTCACAGGTCATGCCAATCTTACCTACTGACTCCTCATTAGCCAAAGTATCCTTCTCAGCCCAGGATTTCTGAGTAGCCACTACTGATCAACTGTTAACTGTCTTGTGAAGTACAACCTGCCTATCAGTTCTGGTTTGGAGAAAAGTTTAGTGAGGGCAACGTTTAAGGACACAGAAATATATGCTTTGACCCTCCCCTGAAAGCTCCGCCGAGATAGATAGTATCACTCTCTACTGAAAAACTCTCTAATGACTTTCCGTCCTCTTAGATTAAAATCCCATGTTTTACACAGCCCCTGTGGCCTGACCCGACCTCACGCTGGCCACCTGTCAGACCCCACCTCCTTTCTCTCTCCTCTTCATCCACCGCCCCTCCACACTGGCGTTCATTCAATCCCTGGCACGCTCCCGGCTCCTTCCTTACAGCCATAGATTCTCTGCCATTGCTGAGCCCTCTGCCTACATATCTCTTCACTCGTCACCGAGCTGAAGGCTTCTTGGCACTAAGATCTTAGCTTACATACTATCACTTCCTCAGAGTGACATGTCTTGGGTCACCCTGACTAGAGCGGTCCCCGCCTGCAACAATCTCTTTCCAATCCAAGAAATCAGAGATATCATTTCACCTTGAACAAAGAGGTCTTTGTTCTGCTACCATCTTTCCTAGACCACACCCTCTGAGACTATACAATCTCCTTTATGATATTGGTGTTTTTTAATTCCACACACACTTCATTCTGCATATTTCAATTCACTCTGTAACCATAACTTAAATGACATTTATAGCTTAGCTGATTTCAAACTGATTCCTGTCTTCATCTGTGCTTTCTACAGAAGCTCTGTTTCTTAACAACCAGCCTCAAAGATGAAAAGTACGGTGCCAGTGGCATCTATCGGGAAACTGAAAAGTGGAGAAATCTGCCAGCCAAACACGAAAGGCTGAATCCTGACAGGGGATTCCAAGAACAAAAGCTTCAGACTGCAACCATATTTCCTTAATAGATAAAAGTCTTTTCTTCGACATCTGATTAGTTCAGTTGGTTAAAACCGATGTGAACAGGTCAAGTTGGCTCTCTTTTCTTTCATAGACACAGATGCCTAATCCAAACATCCTATCCTAGAAAAGTAGCTGAGAGACAGCAAAAGAATGTAGGATCAGCTGCAATCCATTTGGGAGAATGACTCTAAAAATGCTGCACCAAACACTAAAGTGTTGTCATTTTTTTTTTTAAGAAAGAAGCCGATTACTCATACTCTACTGTTTCTATTTCTTTTGTCATTTCCTTGTTTCACCTATATGCCTGTGCACTAATCAGTCCTGTATACACTTTTAGTGTATTAAGGATTCCTAAGCACATTACCTAAAATCTAAAAAATATGTTGAAGACTAATGACTTAGGCTGAAAAATCAATTTATATAACAAATTGTCTATAGATTACAAGATATTGTGCCCAGATTTGGTTCACAGACTTGTGTCCATATACAAAATGTTTATCAGCTTATTCCTAGAGCTATGGTGTGACTCTCGGTACTAATAATTAAAATTATTATTCCAAGATATTTTGCAAACATAAAATTATTTTTATTATTCAGAGTAACTAATATACTGTGACCGTGCATTTTCTAAGTTATTTAAATTTATATTCAGACATAGAGTATTTTATAAATAAATCAAAGGAAAAAGAAATAATAAATAGCTTCAAAAACACAGTTGAATTTTGATATGAGATGGCAGATTTTGCATTGGCTTTTACCTCTCCTCTCACCCTGTCTCTCTCCCTTATTCCAACTGTCAAGAAAAACAGAGAAAAAAAGACATAAATCCCTACCAATACTTAAAACAAGAGAGGGTACTGCAGTGACCAATATCCATTCTTCTTTCTTTCTTTCTAAGAGTATCTTGACTTTTCCCAAGTTATCCAACCTTTGCTCATGCAGCCCATAAATTTTAGGGGAAAGGTGAGAGTATTCTAAGTAATACCATCTTCATTACTATCGTGCTTGTTTCAGTAACACAGCATTCCCAAAAACATAAGTGTTTATTGGAAAAAGAACACGTGACTTAATTGCGGCCAAGAAAAGTTTTTAAACAGACTACTGTGTATGGATCTTGGTTCCTTTAAAATACAAGATCTCAGGAGAGGTGCCATCCTTTCTTCTGTACGCGCAGTATACGATGGGAAACCTGGAGAAAAGAATTCTGAGAAAACTGTCTTTTCTTTGTTTTCAACAAGAGAAAGAAAACTTTTTTCCTCCATGAAAAAAGGACAAAGCAGGATTTCATAATTAAACTTAAGTAAACTTTTGGGGGAAATGTGGTCATTATTTTTGAATTTTCATAAACGTGCAATAGAAGAGTCCCAGGAGATGAACAATGTATGACTTAATGTAATAATGGTATTGACTTCCTTACTTGTCTCAACAGTCTAAGTGATGTATGTTTATTAAAAATTTTTACAGCCACTTCTTCTCCTTGATAGGCTGCTCGATAAACTGATCCAAAACTGCCATCACCTTTTGAAAAAAAGTACAAAGCACATAAGTTAATATGTCCAAACAGAAAAACTCAATTATAACTGTTGTAATTATATCTGTTGTATCCTTGATACATCTGACCCACTTGTTTCATTGAACCAAGTCTCCTTTAATACTTCCCCTTCTGCTGCTCCATGAACTAACATGCACCTAAAGATTTTGTCCCTAGTCTTCTTGTCTTTCGTGTGCACACTCCCCACTCAGCTACGTTGTCCACTTATTCTATCTCTATATGTAGAGAATTTTCACATTTTCATTTACAGCCACAATCTACCTCCTGAATTCCATTTACAACTTCGTGTTGGAGATTTCCATTGGCATGGTTCTCCAAATTTCAATCACATTCCATCAAAAGGCATATTCGTTATCTTTTCTACAAACTAGTGTTTATTATACCCTCCCTATACCTGATAAAAACAAAACTCTTTTGGTGTTCACTCTGAAGTCAAAATGGAAAAAATTACCATAACTCTTTCCCCCATGCTTAGCCCCAAAGCTAATTGGCAATCCACTTTGCCTTTCTGAGGCATAAAAATGATTGTACCACTCAGTTAAAAACCTCTTTATCTGCCTCCCAATCTCTGGCAATTAAAGAAAATGGGAAGGCATAGTTTATAAGTACATGTGTTTCTATGCTAGTCCCATCCTCATCTCACACCTCATCTACAAGGGTGTGTGCAAAGAAAATTCTAGATCTATAGTATGCTATTACTTTAAAATATATCATTCCAGAGGAATAATCATTATGGCAGTTACATGAAAACATAAAAAACCATGATAATATATATAATTATATTTGAAATTATTTTTACAGTTTATTGAGGAAAAGTGCATCTTAATTTCTATTCTCAAACCAACAAAAATAGTTACCCAAAAGAAACTCTGGAGCTTCTTCAAATTCCAGTTCATCACTATTTAACATAATATTTCTAGGCAGGTCAGCCAAAATCAAGTCCGGAGCAATCTGAGATATTGGGACGGTGAGCCTAGGTTGATCTGGATTTACTAGGAGGTCTCCTGAGTAGTACATAAAACATTAAAAACAAACTAAAGGAGGTATATAAATTTGTGATTGTGACTTTCAAAACTTTGTATTATTTCTAATCAGTCTTTTAGGTTTTTTTTTTTTTTTTTACCAATCCTACTTTTCTCTAGAAAATTTGAAAAAGCTTTAAAGGTTACATTAATACCTATCTACTGGAGTTTTAAAAATTCATTCCTAGGTTCACTGATTAGAAAGTAGAATTCAGAACTGCCTTAGACTACCCGACATTGACTAGGTAATTACCTGCCAAATTCATGGAGCATTTATTATAGGGCTGACATGTTGCTAAGTTATTTCCATGTAGCATCTATTTTAAATTTTATAACAATTTTATGAAGTAGTTTTGGTTAGTATTCCCATTTCACAGATAAAGTTATGTTTATCAGTGTACTAATATTCATCCTGTATTCTTCCAACTAGCATTCTTCTGAATCAAGAACACATGATCTTACTGGTAACAAATATAATCTATTTTTCTGAACTGTCACTATAATAATATGGTCCCCTAACTAATCCCTCATGGATAATAATAAATTCCACATTTATTACAAAACTCACTTTACAAATATTGAAAGATCACTTAAAAACATTTATATATTGGATCAACACATACCTTCTTCTGCTTTCTTCATCAAGTCATCAAGTAAGATTTTTTTATGTTCTTCACCATCATTAAAACTATATAATGCCCATTTCTTCAACAAAGTTTCTCCTTCACCACAAATGTCAATCTCCAATAACCCTGGAAACCATTCTTCCATGAGAGAATCAATGTGGTCCACAACTTGGCCCAAGAGAATACAGCCTACATAATCCAAAAAAGAGTTTATCACTTCTCTATCTGAACTTGACTTTGTCACAGAGCTTTAAAAAAAAAAAAAAAAAAAAAAGAGGAACTAGAAAGTTAAATAGAAGTTCAAATTTATTTAGTGGTAAAAATCATTCCTTACCTTTTCTACAAGAAGGAACTGTAATTTTTAAGAAACTCTCTGGGTGATTATCTAAAACTTCAGATCCTACCAGACAATAAGCCTCGGGAGACCAATTCAAGTAGATGCCTTGTCGCCAATACATTCTGTTTGGGCGAAGTGCTCGTTCTGAAAAAAGTTTAAATGGCCAAGGTGTATCCATGAATTATTAACTACTCCATAAATTAAAGAGGAAAGAAATCATTGAATGCACCCCAAGTGACAGTAATAGAGATATATTTGTTTTGAAAAAAATTGGAATAATTATTGATAGTCCTCATCTAAACCTATTAAATATAAAATATTTTAGCCTTAATTTTGAAAAAAATAAACAAAATGTTCAGTAGATAACCTAAGATAGATTTCAGGTTCATGATGTTAAGTAGTTTAGCATGTTTAATAGATGAAGTAAAAGAATCATAAATAAGTTCTCAAAACTTTTAAAAAGAAGCTGTTGGTCATGCTAACACCCAAACTTCCTCAATATCCCAGTGCTATGTAACTACCTATATGCTGATTAATTGCAAACAAGATATGGTTTATTTCAGATTACAGTAACACCTGCATTAACATAAATGAGTCTAAAATATAAGCAAATGGGCTTTGAGTGAGAACCTGAAGAATTTTCTTCTTGAAAAATTGCCAATCTAAAATTCTTAAAAAATTGCATACACTTATTTGAGGCCAATCTGAGGTCTTTATGAGCTTATTTTCTGATTTTCAGGTGACTTACCAATAAGTTAAGTCTGTGAAATGATATGTTAATTTTAACATGCTTTCCCCCTAAGTTTTCTAACCATTTTCTTCATTAAATACATACCTCTACCTGACAGCATGTAAGGTGAAATTTCAAGTAATCGACTGATTAATCTCGACCAAAATCCCATTGGAAAATATGGCATTTCATATAGTCGGATGATAATTTCAGAGTTCTCACAATGGGGAAGTTCTATGACAGGCCTGTTGTCAGACAAACTAAATGGAAAAGGACATCATCATTACATAGCTTCATAAAGAGCCAATCATGATGACTCAAGTACTTCACTACTTGAAATTGATGAACTGAAGATATTCTAAGCAACCGCATCAATGTTCTTCACTACATGCTCTTACTACTTTAAAAATTCAGTCGTTATTTAATCAATTCAAATGCATGCTCAGATGTAGTAGATGCATGAATTTTTTCAGTATTCTTATTTATTCTAATAAATAAATTATTATAATTAGCTATGCATAGACCAGTATCAAGCAAAAGATTATATAAAACTTGAAAAAATTGCATGTCCTAGAAGAAAGTATATATGTAATTTCAGAATTGGCCACGCTCCATCAATCAATGCAATTTGTAGTTTTCAATGTCACATTACTTTATTACATTCCCCAGGTGCCTGTAAAGTAATAAGAAAAATATCTACAGTACAGGGCTAGAAATTTCCATTGCTCCTCTGAAAATTCACTGCCATCAATTCTTTTAAGATTCTGGTAAAAACTCACTATCTCCAAAGAACTTGTTTAATATAATAATTCCCTCAGCACCATGTAATGAGACACACATAAAATAATCTCTAGTATTTACCTTTCTTAAATAATGTAAGCAGTTGTAGAGCAAAATAGTAATTACAGACATAAAATAAGTCATTTACTCTATCTTTAAAATGTCAAATGTAGTGTTTTCATTAAAAGTAAACATTATCGCCCTGGCCGGTTGGCTCAGTGGTAGAGCGTCGGCCTGGCGTGCAGAAGTCCCGGGTTCGATTCCCGGCCAGGGCACACAGGAGAAGCGCCCATCTGCTTCTCCTGGTTGCAACAGGGCGACGCCCCAGATGGGCAGAACATCACCCCCTGGAGGGCATGCCGGGTGGATCCCGGTTGGGTGCATGCGGGAGTCTGTCTGACTGCCTCCCGTTCCCAACTTCAGAAAAATACAAAAACAAACAAACAAACAAAAAACAGGCCCTGGCTGGTTGGGTCATCAGAAAAATTCCAAAAAAAAAAAAAAAAGTAAACATTATATTTCAGAAGAAAGTTTACACAATAAGCAAAATAATACTTAGTACATTCACCATAGATCAAAGTTATTTTGACAATTAAAACAATATAATAGATGATGAATTTCCATCAGGTAATTAAATATTTAAGGTTTTGGTTTACCTGCTTGGAACCAGCAAATATTCTTCTCCTATTGGCAAGGCAATCTGAAACTTTTCTAGGAGTTTAAAGTACTGTTGCATGTAGTTCTTTGGAAATCTCTTTTTCTTTGAAAGGAATTTTTCCACATCTCTACGTGAAATAATTCCTTTAGGATGTTTTGGATAGCCTTCTACTTTCACTGTCAAAATCTGAAAGATTTAAACTTGTAAATAATCACTGAAGCTTACTTTCTGTGAATAATTCTAAATTAAAAGCACCTTGTGTCATTTTGCTTAGGGAAAATAATCAGATGAATTTTAACATTGTCAAATATAACACAGGCCCTAATTTCAGAAGCTAGCATCTATGTTACCTAGAAGCCCAGTACAGGAACCGCTCTCTTCAAAAATAAACAAACAAACAAACAAAAACAACAGATAAATATATATAATTAAGTGAATAAATCCAGATCAGAAATTATGAAAATCCTCTGAAACCAATGAAGCTCAAGCCTTCCCAGCTCCAATCAATAGATCAATCTAATACCACACATCCTTATTACATTTTTATTAATAATATATTTCTAGGGACATTATCTTCTAGCCTGTGTTATCACTATAGGTTTGCAATGGAAATGTCACTTTACATTTATGTAACAGGAGATGGTTTCCATCAATGAGAAGAGAGGCAGTGTAGTACAGTTTACTAATTTTCAAACAATGTAACAACTGAATTTTGCTGGACTCCATTCGGAGTTGTATCTGTAGGTCTGGGACGAGGCTTGAGCATCTGCTTTTGTAGCCAGAAACCCAGATGAGACTAATATGGAGACCATACTTTGAACTTAGATCATCATCACAGAAGTTAAAATATATGTCAGAAGAACCCAGTTCAAAACAGGCTCTACTACTAGCTGTGTGACCTTTGAAAAGGTACTTAATTTCTTCAAGTCACAGATTTTTTTGGGGGGGAGGGTTCTTTTTCTGTAAAATGAAATGATAAAAGTGACTGCATTTAGACTGCCATGAGATTTTTAGCGTACAGTAAATCAGGTGTTAGCCTTTACTATCTACATATTTTTTCTTCTTCTCCTTGTCCTTCTTCTCCTCCTCCTCCTCCTCCTCTTCCTCCTCCTCCTCCTCCCCCTCCTCCTCCTCCTTTTTCTTTTTTATCGAGAGGCAGGGAGGCAGATAGACTCCCATATGCGCCCCAAAGGGATCCACCTGGAAAGCCCCTTATGGGACAATGCTCTGCCCATCTGGGGCCATTGTTCTATTGCTTGGCAACCAAACTAGTTTAGTATCTGAAGCGAGTCCATAGAGCCATCTTCTGTGCCCAGGGCCAGCTTGCTATAACTGAGCCATGGTGGCAGGAAGAAGGGAGAGAGAGAGAGAAGGGGAGGGTGGAGGTGGAGAAGCAGATGGTCGCTTCTCTTGTGTGCCTTGACCAGGAATCGAACCCAGACATACACATGCTGGGCTAATAATGTTCTACCACTGGGCAAACTACCCAGGGCCTATCTACATATTTCTATTCATATTACTCAGCAGATTGACTTTTTTTTTAACTTATTTTTGTATTTTTCTGAAGTTGGAAACGGGGAGGCAGTCAGACAAACTCCTGCATACGCCCAACCGGGATCCACCCGGCATGCCCACCAGGGGGCGATGCTCTGCCAATGTGAGGCATCGCTCTGCCACAATCAGAGCCATTCTAGCACCTGAGGCAGAGGCCACAGAGCCATCCTCAGTGCCCGGGCAAACTTTGCTCCAATGGAGCCTTGGCTGCGGGAGGGGAAGAGAGAGTCAGAGAGGAAGGAGAGGGGGAGAGTTGGAGAAGCAGATGGGCACTTCTCCTGTGTGCCCTGGCTGGGAATCGAACCTGGGACTCCCACATGCCAGGCCGACGCTCTACCACTGAGCCAACCGGCCAGGGCCAGATTGACTTTTAAAAGAGGTTTGTATTTAATTTCTTTAGAACTATAATATTTAAAAGATACTGAAAAAAGGAGCAAGCATTATTTACTTATGTAGTTGGCTGAAATGTTAAATTGTAAAATCCTTAGATGCAAAGACTTGTCTTACTCATCTCTTTATTTTTATTTTGTACATATAATGTTTATGGAATCCAGCCTGACTAGGCAGTGGCATTGGACTGGGATGTGGAGGACCCAGGTTCAAAACCCTGAGGTCACCAGCTTGGGCACAGGCTCATCCTGCTTGAGCACGAACTCACCAGCTGGAGCACGGGGTCGCTGAATTGAGTGTGGGATCATAGACATGACCCCATGGTCACTGGCTTGAAGTCCAAGGTCACTGTCTTGAGTCAAAGGTCACTGGATTGAGCAAGAGGTCACTCACTCTGCTGCAGCCCCCCCTCCAGTCAAGGCACATATGAGAAAGCAATCAATGAACAACTAAGGTATCACAATGAAGAACTGATGATTGATGCTTCTCATCTCTCTCCCTTCCTGTCTGTCCCTATCTGTCCCTCTCTCTGACTCTCTGTCTCTGTTTAAAAAAAAAATGTTTATGGAGTCCAGAAATGCATGCTTGGTTACATATAATGATATCTAATGAAAATGCATAATGGGTTATTAAATTATATTTTGGATGTCAGATGTAATTGAAAAACATTTAACCCTTTGAGTAGTACAAATGTTCATGTACGTCCTCATGCCTCCTGACTATCCAGAGTATAAAGCAACATTAAAAAAAGGCAAATGTATGTTCTTCTTGCTTCCATAAATTGGTTATCAAACAGACATAATTTTAAGTTAATAAAACTGGAACTAGAACTAATTTCATATTTTGGAAAGAAAAAAAAAACTCACTCCCAGGGGTCAGCGAGCATGAAAAAAATTCACTACTCAAAGGGTTAAAGAAAAAACCTAGATTATGGACTTACCACATATTGTACACTATATAGAAAGTCCCAGATCATTCTTACAATTTAGGTGGTATAAGAATTGTCTGGTGTTTTATTGTTTTAAGTTACTATAACTTGGTTTAAAATTCATGGTCTATCTCCAACCATACTTTATATTTTCTTTGTAACACTTTGTAACACCTGACATGTTGTGTTTATTTATTGCTTATTTCCTCCCATTTAAATGTCAGCTCCATGCATATAGACAGGTTGTTTTGTCTAGTGCTATAGTCCTAGCAACAGAACAATATCCAGAACATAGTTTGAATAATTAAGGTTAAAAGTGAATTTGGAGAAAATTATATTTGTAGCATTTTATCCTAGGATTAGGTTTATGGGCACTAGAGTCAAACCACTTTGCCTGAAATCTTAATGTGTAACTTTGTATAAATTATTTTACCTCCCTGTCACTTAATTTCTTCATCTTCAAGATGGGACTTAATACAGTACCATTTAAAAGAACTGTTCTGAGAGTTAAATAAGACAGTCTTTGAAAAGTACCTAGTAACCCTTGGTATGTAAGCCATTATTACATACTCTTTATCTTATTTCATTTTATTTCGTGAGAAGAGGGGAAGCAGAGAGAGACTCCCACATGTGCCTGACCAGGATCCACCCAGCAAGCCCACTAGGGGGCAATGCTCTGCCATCTGGGGCCCTTGCTCTGTTGCAACCAGAGCCATTCTAGCACCTGAGATGAAGGCCATGGAGCTATCCTCAGCACCTGAAGCGAACTTGCTCCAATCGAAAAACAGAGCCATGGCTGCAGAAGGGGAACAGAGAGAGAGAGAGCAAGAGAGAAGTAAGAGGGAGAGGAGTGGAGAAGCAGATGGGTGCTTTTCCTGTGTGCCCTAACTAGGAATCAAACCCAGGACATCCACATGCTGGGCCAATGCTCTACGAATGAGCAAAACTGGCCAGAACACCATCATTATATACTAACTCTAATTTATTTTCCTTAGACAAATCAGTTTTAAAGGAGGTTTTTGCTTCATTTTTTTTAGTAAATCTACATATGCTACTACTCTTTGTAGTAGGTTGTTCCAAAGATGAACATATCAATTCCTTTGCTTCCTACACATGTGTCTGCTCTGTTCATCAAGTAATGGAGTCCATTCCCCTTCCCTTGAATCTGAACAGGCCTTGTGGTTGTTCTATTGACTAGAATGTGGCAGAACTAACACTATACCAATTCTAGGACTAGACTTTCAGAGGAGTAGCCATATGAGAGGTACATGGAGAAGCACCAATACATCAATATGTAAGCATAGCCTTCTTGAATTTTCCAGCCCACTTCAATGAAGGAAGACAAGTGAATGACCCCTGCCAAGGCCGTATGGAGCAGAACTACTCAGCTGAGTCTAAGCAACGCACAGAAGAGTGAGAAATAATAAACTGTTGATGTTTTAATCCTCCAAGTTTTGGGATATCTTGTAAAAAAGCAATAGAGAAATGAAACATTATCTTAGTCTTATCACCTTTAAAAGACATGCTAATATTCCTTCAGCCTTGTAACTTTTAAGGCTAACTTATGCCCTTGAGAATTTTCCAAATTCCCTCACACGTTATTATCAATATTAAATTGCCATGCAAAGTTTTTAATACTCCACCCAATTAACTCAATAAGCCCTTTTCATAGCTACTATCATACAGTTCAATGAGTTTTGCAAACTTTTCTGTGCCTTGATGGAATCTTCTTTAATAAGTTTAGTGAGGTCACTCAGGGCATACAGACGAAGGATGGGCTCATTAGAGCTTCTTCACAGGAAATTATTCCTGCCCATGCTTTGGTGATTCATAGAGGTAAATACCCCTATTTATTTTTCCTGATTGGTGTCAGACAAATCATTCTTGCTTTCACTTGACTATTTATAGCTTTCATTCTCTATAAACCTCAGTGAAAATAACATTATATTTTATTATATAATATATACTATAAAATTATGCTATTTATCTTTCAAGTTAATAAGAAACATAAATTATCATTGCACTGACCTTTTTGATCTATCTTTTAAAATAACTTTGAGCTGTTCAAATTCTTGACTTAGTTTTCACTTAAATTAACCTGTTTATAGCATAACTATTCCAATGAGAAGAATTTTCATAGAGTTTCAACTTCATTGTTCCACAGAATCTTGATAGCGATTTTATTGTGGTCATGGTGGAAATTTGCTTTTGGCTAAAAGACTGCGATTCAGATACAAACCACTTCCTTAATCCACTGAATAAGATACACCCACTCTAATAGTATCCACATGTGTGCAACTTTCAACGTTCCCAGCTCCCGTGGAAAGACGTCACTTTTGGGTGACTAGACACAGGTTGGTTATTTTCTGAGAGTTACGGTGTTCCACCTAGAACAACAGAATCCCCAGGGTGTATTTAAAACTGCTTCTGCTGCAGAGAATGCATCTGCCTCACAGATTTATTGTTTCACCCCATGCTGGCACACTTCCCAAAACTACACAGATACATCTGGACAGTTTTGAAGATTTTTTTCATTTCCTAAAATAATAAGCCTTAATTACCAAATATGTCAAATACGAAATTAGCTGACACTGCTCACTTACACTGCACTAGGGAGATGATGTAGAAGTTAAAATCATTGCTATCCTTATTTTACAAGTGAAAAAAAAACAAACGTTTAAAACATTAAGAAATGCCACAAAGTAAGTGTCATGAGAGATTTGCACGTAGTTCATGATGACTCGAGTTTGGGCTCTCAGCCACTTCGCTATACTGGCTCCACGGTCATTCGGCAGATGAGTAAAATCACACTTCCCGTGGCAAATGCGTAGAAAGACAAAAGTCTACCTAATAATAGCTACCAATACAGTGATAGGTACATTACAATTAATTGCCAATAAAAATCATGTTTTAATACGCTCTCAAGTTCCATGATAGAGGATTTATTTATTTATTTTTTTAATAAATTTTTATTAATGGTAATGGATGACATTAATAAATCAGGGTACATATATTCAAAGAAAACATGTCTAGGTTATTTTGTCATAAAATTATGTTGCAAACCCCTCGCCCAAAGTCAGATTGTCCTCCGTCACCCTCTATCTAGTTCTCCGTGCCCCTCCCCCTCCCCCTAACTCTCTCCCTCCCTTCCTCCCATGTCCTCCCTCCCCCCCCACCCTTGGTAACCACCACACTCTTGTCCATGACTCTTAGTCTCATTTTTATGTTCCACCAATGTATGGAATCATGTAGTTCTTGTTTTTTTCTGATTTGCTTATTTCACTCCTTATAATGTTATCAAGATCCCACCATTTTGCTGTAAATGATCTGATGTCATCATTTCTTATGGCTGAGTAGTATTCCATAGTGTATATGTGCCACATCTTCTTTATCCAGTCTTCTATTGAAGGGCTTTTTGGTTGTTTCCATGTCTTGGCCACTGTGAACAGTGTTGCAATGAACATGGGGCTACATGTGTCTTCACGTATCAATGTTTCTGAGGTTTTGGGGTATATACCCAGTAGAGGGATTGCTGGGTCATAAGGTAGTTCTATTTGCAGTTTTTTGAGGAACCACCATACTTTCCTCCATAATGGTTGTACTACTTTACAGTCCCACCAACAGTGAATGAGGGTTCCTTTTTCTCCACAGCCTCTCCAACATTTGCTATTACCCGTCTTGTTGATAATAGCTAATCTAACAGGAGTGAGGTGGTATCTCATTGTAGTTTTGTTTTGTATTTCTCTAATAACTAATGAAGCTGAGCATCTTTTCATATATCTGTTGGCCATTTGTATCTCTTCCTGGGAGAAGTGTCTGTTCATGTCCTCTTCCCATTTTTTTATTGGATTGTTTGTTTGTTTGTTGTTGAGTTTTATGAGTTCTTTGTAAATTTTGGATATTAGGCCCTTATCTGAGCTGTCGTTTGAAAATATCAGTTCCCATATAGTTGGCTGTCTGTTTATTTTGATATCAGTTTCTCTTGCTGAGCAAAAACTTTTAATTCTGATGTAGTCCCATTCATTTATCTTTGCCTTCACTTCTCTTGCCATTGGAGTCAAGTTCATAAAATGTTCTTTAAAACCCAGGTCCATGATTTTAGTACCTATGTCTTCTTCTATGTACTTTATTGTTTCAGGTCTTATATTTAGGTCTTTGATCCATTTTGAATTAATTTTAGTACACGGGGACAGGCTGTAGTCGAGTTTCATTCTTTTGCATGTGGCTTTCCAGTTTTCCCAACACCATTTGTTGAAGAGGCTTTCTTTTCTCCATTGTGTGTTGTTGGCCCCTTTATCAAAGATTATTTGACCATATATATGTGGTTTTATTTCTGGGCTTTCTATTCTGTTCCATTGGTCTGAGTGTCTATTTTTTTGCCAATACCATGCTGTTTTGATTATCGTGGCCCTATAATATAGTTTAAAGTCAGGTATTGTAATGCCCCCAGCTTCATTCTTTTTCCTTAGGATTGTTTTGGCTATTCGGGGTTTTTTATAGTTCCATATAAATCTGATGATTTTTTGTTCCATTTCTTTAAAAAATCTCATAGGGATTTTGATGGGAATTGCATTAAATTTGTATATTGCTTTGGGTAATATGGCCATTTTGATTATATTTATTCTTCCTATCCACGAACAAGGAATATTTTTCCATCTCATTGTATCTTTTTCGATTTCCCTTAACAATGCTTTGTAATTTTCATTATATAGGTCCTTTACGTTCTTTGTTATGTTTATTCCTAGGTATTTTATTTTTTTTGTTGCAATCGTGAAGGGGATTATTTTTTTGAGTTCGTTTTCTAATATTTCATTGTTGGCATATAGAAAGGCTATGGACTTTTGTATGTTAATTTTGTATCCTGCGACCTTACTATATTGGTTTATTGTTTCTAATAATCTTTTTGTGGAGTCCTTCGGGTTTTCGATGTATAGGATCATATCATCAGCAAAAAGTGATAGCTTTACTTCTTCTTTTCCGATATGGATGCCTTTTATTTCTTTGTCTTGTCTGATTGCTCTGGCCAGAACTTCTAGCACCACGTTGAATAAGAGTGGAGAGAGTGGACAACCCTGTCTTGTTCCTGATTTAAGGTAGAAAGTCCATGATAGAGGATTTAGATTCAAATACATTCCCTTTTTACCTTTGATGGTATTTAGAAACTATCAAGACTATCTAAGGGAATTTAATTACTATTATGGTTTAATTATCTAATTTAAAAATATCTAATAATTTAAGAGATTCAGGGGGCCACATGTAAAAGTATAAACTATACTCAGAAACCAGATTATTGCCAGTGAATACACCTACTAGAGACACCTCTATTCATGATTAAATGTGATTGGGGTGGTTTTGCATCGCCAGCCATATTTGGCAAGGTTTGAACACAACATTGTTTGTCATAACTAAGAAAGTGTTACTGGATTTTATAGGGTAGAGGCCAAAGATGCTATGTTTGCTTATCTTACAATGCACAGCAAAGAATTCTCTGGCCCTAAGAGTTAATGGTGCTGATGTTGAGAAACCCTGACCTAGTGTGTTCTCCTTGAGTGATTTTCTGTAGCAAATGTGCATCAATGGATTATAAAAACTAATAAATATAAACCCATCTGTAATTATCACTGGAAAAAGAAACAATTTTCCATATGAAATATAAGTGGAGAAAAGATAGCTCATATTACTGCCATCCAGAGTTTTCAAAAATCCTAACCATTGAGAACTCAGACCATTCCTCTCAAGAGTCGAAACTCCCCTCCATGTTCTCTAGATAGAGGTTTCACAGTCCCAACTACCCAATTTTCTTACATATATTTACCACAAGGATGTTCACAAACCTTTATTCAGTTGACTGGGTCAATAACTAAATCAAAGATATAATCAGGACCTAGAAAAGCACCATGGAACATAGCATGCCAACATTTGTCATTAAAGACATTAAAGAGGTTAAAGGAAACTCTACAGTACCTTCCCTTCTTCCAGGAAGCTCTTCTTTAAGCAGTTTTCTATATGAAGTGTTCACCAGTTTTCTGCATCTACAGTAGCTTCTATCTTAACTTGAACACAAACTCTATAATGCTCAATGCTCTAAGTGCCACTTATTCTTCTTTTCAATCATTACCTCCATGTCAAAAAAATATAGGACACCAACCTGTGCCATGACTTTACAAAGCCACCTGGGTTCCACAAAATATAAGTTGCTTAACTGCAATGCTGGGTCTTGAAAATGAAGAAGAACCCCTATAGTAAAAAAAACAAAAAAGAAATAGAGGAAGGAAGGAAAGAAAGAAAGAAAGAAAGAAAGAAAGAAAGAAAGAAAGAAAGAAAGAAAGAAAGAAAGAAAAGACAAATCAAACCATGAAACATAAAATCTAGAGTATACAAATATCAAGAGAGAAAAAGAATCTAGTCCAACTCCCTCATTTTACAGATTAGAAAACTTGAGCATGACTAGTGGTAGAGCTCGGTCTGTAACCGTGGCCATCCTAGTTCTCAAGCTCTAAAGTCCCATTATTATAAAGAAGTATTTTTTAATGATATACAACAGTTATATGTAAGCATATTTGAGACAATGCCATATACTGCAGAGCATATACTTACAAATAAACGAATAATTTTATTTTTTGGCTTTCTAAATATACAATACAAAAACACACCTTATTTCCAAATAGAGTTAAGAGACCCAGAATATCCTAGGAAGCTATCGGTTAAAAATGATGGAAAAAAGGAACAGATTACAATCCATGAGAAAATTTATTCTTTCATACAACAGATACTAGGGATAAAACAGAATCTAGTGACTCACCCTGGTACTACAAATCATTTCAGACATTTCTAGTGAGGTTATACTGATCAGGTACATAATTGGCACTGAAGTCGGGTTGAGAGTTGTCATGCTGACCAGGTGTGATGTAACAGGGCAAGGTCCACTGCTCACAGCTGCACTGTCTCAGGCAACCACTGATTCTCAAAGTGCCAAGTTAGACCATTCCAATAATGGGCCCCAACAGGGTTTTTGGAGTTTAGATTTTGGGGGGACAGAGGTGTGGGGAATTGGCTGTAAACTGACAGTCTGCCCAACCCCCCACCTCATTTGCCTGATTAGGTTACAAAAGGCTGTTAAGCTGTGGTGCTGGATTGTTTACATTACCCCTCATGTTCCCCAGAAAGACTGGAGGCAAGTTTCTTCTATCCTTTGATTGATATAAAGTTAAGATGATATGTATGGTGTGGTTTTTCTGCACTCAGCACAATTAAGAGTAAAAAGAGAGGAATTCTTCAATGTATTGATGAGGAAATGAGAGTTTGCCTTTCAAATATATGACCAAACACTGAAGAAATGGTTAGGACACATCAGGCTCATGTTTCTCATAAACATGAGAATGAAAAAACTTTACACATTTGCTCCAGGACCTGCCAAATTTACTAAATCTTACTAAGAATGTATCTATATATATAAAAAGATAACTTTTTTGTTGTTTTTATTTTTTAACTTCTCTTTTTTATGAATTCTAAAAAGCATAACTCAAAAAACATAATAACATAAAAATGTTTTTTAATGTCAGAATAAATTTAATTTTGTCATATTTATTTCATTTAGTTACCATAAAACACGCTTGGACTTTATATATTTTTTTAATATTTGACTTAATTATTATAACATAATTCTCAGAATTTTGTATATAGTGAGCCTACAATTATTTGTAGGATTTTAAATGTGCCCCGATTTCAATAAGTTTGAGAACCACTGATCTAATGTAAATTCCAGCAAGGTTCTTGTCTATTTTTTATCAATTATCATAGCCAAGCTTTGAAAAACTTTGAAGCAAATAAACACACAAACCTGATTCATTTAGGAAGTGAACTGCATGAGGAAGCTCATTTTCATCTAACTGCAGCTGATTTTCTTTCACCAGTTGTAATAATCGTTTCTGGTCAATTACAGGAAATTCAATTGGCACATTTTTACGCTCTGATAAAATGATTTTCTCAAGTTCTACATAGCAGTCTGGAATCAGCTGCCCAACAACAGGCTGATCTCGGATCTATGTAATTAAAAATGACAAGCTGTAATACCATTTTATTCACATAGTTGTCAGGTGGTAGGTAAATTCAGTGCTAATAGGTTTAAAGAAAAGGGTATATCATTCAGAAGTGTATTTTTAGCTAAAATCAAAATGTGATGTAAAATCATTTAAACTGTGAGGAATAAATAAAGTGATATTAAAATAACAAATATATGAACACATGCAAAACTGGATAAAACTATCAAATAAAGAAATATGGAAATATTATCCAACTATCCAGAAAATCCATGGAAAACCCAGAAAAATCACTAATAATAAAGGATTTTCTGTGTTCTAAGACATTAAACTTATATGCAATAGATATGCTAACATAAGCAATCAGTATTTAAGAGCTTTTGAACCTTGTTTATTACATGAAAATATCCTTCCCCAGAGGTAAAACATTAAATTTTGTGCTTGTTTGCAAAATGTTATATTAATGGAATGTACATAATAATAGTGAGCTATTTTTTTTTTGTCAAACCTTAAACTTGAAAAGACAAAGTCATCTAAACACTCTGACCTAAGAGTATGATTTTTGACCTGTGAAATTCTATTTTATTCACTGCATATTAATTTAAAAATATATAAAATGAAAAAAATTAAATGACCTTAAGATGGTAGTACCTACAATAAAAGTCTTTTCTAAATTTTTTTAAATCTAATTTTTATAGAAATATAACTCTGATAGTAACTAAAATGCCTTTGAATACCACCAGATGGCAAACTCTCCCTATTTCTTGATCCATGAATATATTCTTGTATATTCTTTTTACCTGACAATGTCAGAATTCCTACCTAATTTTTTTAAACTTCTTACAAATATAAACTGGGTGTGTAAACACATACATAAAATTTAACTTGCTCTTTTTCTACTTTAACAAGAACATTAGGAACTTCATTTATAGCAGCCGTAGTCATTACTTAGATATTTACCTCCAAACTGTAATCTCAAGGACTATGTTCATCCATCCCTTTCCCCAGAAAATTAAATATAATTCCACCAACCTCCACTTTTCATAATACCTCTCTGTATCATTTCTAAATTAAGATGAAACAAAAGTTTAGATTGAAGTTTATATTTTAATTCTAGGAGTACAACCTACATATGGAAATAAACAAGGGTTCTCACAGGAATCTACTCACATAGAAAAGAAATGGAATTTTACAGGGCTGGGTTCCAGGGCCAGCAAAGAATACCTCTCTGCTAACTGCTAATGGGTTGATCTAATTGAAAGGGGCATTGTTGGCACTAAACTCTGTTTTGTCCTATTTCTTTTCATTTGTGTCAGGTCACCAATAGCCAAAAGAAACATACACACTTTTATTTTGGAGTCTGCATAGATACATGTTAATAAGGGTGAGACAGGGAAAGGTTAGAGAAGAGCTGGAAAAAATGAGAGGGCAAAAATATTATTTCTGATAGACTAAAAGCTGCTATTTGAACACAGGTTGAAGCACTGGAGAGAAGAAAGAAGACTCAAGTTCTGGCCGGCTTGCTGGTTCTAGGTCATCGGAAAGAGTCACTATTTTGCAAAACAATCAAATGGATTTTCAAGCCAATATGACAGAATGATGCCTCCATTAGCACTATATACCTTTCTTCAAATAATATTTCTATTTCTCAAAGCATTTCTTTTACTCCCTTGTATGGTGTTGCCTTCAGATCTCATTTATAAATGCAGAAAGAAATATGGTTCTATTGATTGATACTGATAACTTGCTATTAGGTAAAATCAGTACTAATCCAGCTTGATGAACCAACCACTTTATCTGTAGACTTTGCTTCAACTAAATTCAGGCTTTTTCAAAAGAAACTTATCCTTCAAGAAGTCTTTTTAAAAATACAATATATACTCCAACAGTAATGGTAAAAAGAGAAGCTATTAAAATAGTGTAACAACAAGGTTCTGTAAGTACAGGTATAGTATCAGGAGGAAACCACCTGGATAAAGATAACATTTAATTGGATGAATGAATTTTGTGTATCTGTTTCTTAAAAGTCAAGCTACTCTCTAATCATGTGCCCCACTAGAGAAGAGGAACATCTGCAAATAAATAATATGCCATTTTTCTTACATAAAACGCCACTAGTTATCTACCATTGTTAAAACCTTTTAGTGACTGTGATAAATTGTGTTGAAAGATACAAACATGCAAATTATCTTCTGTTGCACCACAAAAACCAACACATTGATAAATGGCTCATTAGGGTTTAGATAAGAGCATAATCTATGGAAATGGAACACTTTATAACCAGGGCGACCATAAAACTTATCATCCAAACTGGAATGCTTAGAGAATTCTGGGACACTATTAATAACTATGCTGGGAGGATGGTCCAGACAAAACAGGGTCTTAGTTACAAATCTCATGGCCTTCATCATTAGTGCTAATGAGCTAAGCCAACAGTGAAATTGACCGTTGTGTTTGTCATATTAAAATATTCAGGGCATTTCCCACACTTTATACCATGCGGTCTGTAGAATCTCTGGAAAATGTCTTTCTCTTGTAACAAAAGCAAGTGTCCTTCCTGATGACCAATTTATTTGTGTTTTATGAGCCCTGTGAATTACATTTGGCTTACCGGAATCAAAATTTAGAAACTGAAAACACCATACCTGAAATGAAAAACACTGATTGTAGGAAATAAAAAAAACTGCTTAGAGATTGTTGAAAACCAAATTAATGGTCTTGGTGACTAAGTGAAAAAAGCCATCCAAAAATGGGAAACATGGGGACAAGAGGCTTAAAGGAGCAGCACAGAACATCAGGATGAGCATAAAAGAGGAACTCTAAAAGAAAGGAGCAAATGAAGAATCAACAGTCAAAAGTAACAGAAGAACGGGGATCTCCAGACCCTGGTATACATACTTATCCTGCTGATCAAATCATCACAGCAGGAAGGTGGGAGAGAAAGGGTACCAGAAACATTGGCTCACAGTCTCACAGACCCTCTCATAGATTTTTCTCAGGGTCCTCTAATTACCATTATTTTTATTTTTTAATTGAATTTATTGTGGTGACACTGATTAATAAAATTATATAGGCTTCAGGCGTACAATTCCATAGTAAATCATCTGTACACTGTACTGTGTGTTCACCACCCCAAGTCAAGTCCCCTCTCATCACCATTTATCTTCCCTTTACCTTCTTCTCCCATTCCCATCCCCTTTCTTTCTCTCTTATAATCACCATTCTGTAAAGATCCTCGAATTATTCTGATTCCCATTTCTAGGAATCTGAAATGAAGTATGGCATAAATAATTTTACAATGGAAAATACTTTAATAATGCTAACAGCTAGATTAGCTATTATCAACAAGACAGGTAATAGCAAGTGTTGGAGAGGCTGTGGAGAAAAAGGAACCCTCATTCACTGTTGGTGGGACTGTAAAGTAGTACAACCATTATGGAAGAAAGTATGGTGGTTCCTCAAAAAACTGAAAATAGAACTACCTTATGACCCAGCAATCCCTCTACTGGGTATATACCCCAAAAGCTCAGAAACATTGATACATAAAGACACATGTAGCCCCATGTTCATTGCAGCATTCACAGGGGCCAAGACATGGAAACAACCAAAAAGCCCTTCAATAGAAGACTGGATAAAGAAGATGTGGCACATATACACTATGGAATACCACTCAGCCATAAGAAATGATGACATCGGATCATTTACAACAAAATGGTGGGATCTTGATAACATTATACGGAGTGAAATAAATCAGAAAAAAACAAGAACTATATGATTCCATACATTGGTGGGACATAAAAACGAGACTAAGACACATGGACAAGAGTGTGGTGGTTACCAGGGGTGGGGGGGAGGGCGAGCACGAGAGGGAAGGAGGAGAGGGGGAGGGGGAGGGGGAGGGGCACAAAGAAAACTAGATAGAGGGTGATGGAGGACAATATGACTCCGGGCGATGGGTATGCAACATGACTGAATGACAAGATAACCTGGACATGTTTTCTTTGAATATATGTACCCTGATTTATTAATGTCACCCCATTAACATTAATAAAAATTTATTTAAAAAATAATAATAATGCTAATGGCTATGAAAGATACCTCAAGACTTCTGACATCTCTAAGCAGTTGCATAACGTAGGAATTAATAAACAGTACTTATCTAGCAGTCTGCAGTGGGTTGTGTTACCTTGAAATTAAGGCTCTCGTTTATGATGGTTTTCCGAAGTTTTGCCAAAGCGTCGGATTCCTCAGTGGCATTCACAAAGTGGTAGTCCCGTATAGAAGGAAACCCTCGCTTGTTCAAGAGCTCCTTGGTGATTTTACTTATGCTGGCTTTGCGCTGCTTCTCATCAGAAACATCCAAATATGTGCCGACAAGAATCACAGGCGAAGAGGAAGCGCGAGCCTACGGGAGAGGACGCAAAATACTCCTGCGTTTGTTTTTAAATCAAGACTGACTACATTTCCATTGAAAGTCACTTGAGTGGAAATGGAAAATTAAAAGATATCAAGAAGAAAATAACTGTTGTTTTGTGTGTTTTTTTAATGCTAAGAGAAAAATGTAACCTTAAGAAATTTTATGTCGTTTTTATGCTCCTCCTTAATTCAGTTACTACCACTTTTCAGGGGGCCTATATAACAGTAGTAGCGTATTTTCCTTTTCTTATTTTTATTCCTTAAAATGGGCTATTCTCTATGTGTGCTTTGAACTTCAAAATAAAATAAGCATTTAGTAAACCCACAAATTATTTTAAAATGCCATAATATGGTTTAAATTTCTCTTGCTTATCTGCCAATTCAATCTCTTGAATTAATTTTTAAGTTATTCTACAATGAGGGGGAAAGCCACTAAAGTATCACTGCCATCGTAATATTTTGCTCACTTTGGCTAGCTATAATAAAGTCCAAACTAACAAAAAGTATTTTAAAATTACCACAATTACAAAACGAGCTTGTAAGAAATAACTAACAGCATGACCGCAAGGGACAAAGGGGAAAATAACAAAAAGAGATTTCCAGTAAGAAGAGCATGTTGTCAGCATGACCTGTGGTGACGTAGTGGATAAAACATCGACCTTGAATGCTGAGGTTGCTGGTTCAAAACCCCTGGTTTGCCTGGTCAAGGCACAAATGGGAGTTGATGCTTCCTGCTCCTTCCCCTGTTTTATCTCTTTTGTCTCTCTCTCTCTCTTTCTCTCTCTCCTCTCTCTTTCTAATGAAAATAAATAAATAAAAATCTAAGATCATAAAAAAAGAGCATATTGTCAACTGGAGTTCAATTTACATGAGAACAAGCATATTAATCTGGATGTACAGATTGCTTTTCTGTAGTAATACTTATTTTAAATTGGGAATTTCATATTCCACTTAAAATAGTATGATCAAAAATAGTTTCACATGTATATTTTCAATTTTTATAGCTTAAAAAGGTATCAAGTACCTTTCACTCACCAATATGGGACACGTTATTTTCATGTCAAAATTTAATTACTCTGAAAATTTCCCGACTCAAAATTTTAGTGCTGCTAACTTTCTTAAAAGCAAAACAAATAAAAAACTCTCTAATCAGTGACTATTCCCCTAAAATAAATTACCTTACATACAAAAATAAAAAAAAAAGAATTACTTTGTTTTTTAAAATGATTAGAACAGATCACCTTTATATTGAACAGCCAAGGCTTCATCGCATCCACTTCAGCTGGCCCTTTCCTGAGGTCATAGACAACAAGGTACAGTGACCGCTGGGTCATAAAGTGGGGGTGAGTGCTGTAGAATTCCTCACGACCTAGATAAAGATTGGAGACACATTTTTAGCCTTCCTTTTTTTCAGAAGGAATTTAGATGACACTATCTACGCTTTTGCATATAAAAAGGAGAGAAAAACAATCAACAGTGTTTAAAAGGCTATAAGAGGTTTTTACTAGAGAGTGAGACTTTTTCAGCTGAAGTGTTAGCCACCAACCAAGTACTCAGCTTCTGCTGACACCTACTGGTGTCTAACACTGCCTACTTACCATGCCCTTCTCCATTCTGGTGGCAAGGGTAACAACCTGGATAAAGCAAGTGGCTTTGGAGTAATTCCTTGGGCTTCACCGGTCACGTTGCAGTATTTGGACAGAAAAATCAGTTTTTAAATCCCTGTTCTAAATAAAAGATAAATGATTTAAAACTGCTAGTGAAATAAGCACCTGCAAAATCCCACACATTTAGAACGAGGTCTCTCTTCCTCTTGCCTCTTATTTGGATTTGCCAGTCTTTCACGTCTATACCCACAGTGGCACTCTGCACCCCAAGATCTGATTTCTTGATTTTCATCAATTGTTGCAATAAGGTGGTTTTACCACACCCAGTATTTCCCACAATCATAAGTTTCATTCGATTATAGGGTACAGCCTTTTTTAACCGCTGTTGAAGAAACCTGGTAATAGAAAGACAAAAATGAAATAATAAACAGCTTAGTTTTGTATTTAAGATATAGGTGAATTCTTGTTACATTGAGTTCTGTTACATATCAGACTTTTAAAATACTGTATGGGAAAGAAAGCACAAATCACATAAATAAAATGTGCTTGTCTTTTGGTGCACTGTTATGCATACGTATGTATTTTGTTAGTAATGTTAGTGTAGTTGATAATGATTGGTAGAATTATCAAATACAATGACATGCTACACTCTCACCATAAACAATCAAAATGTGAAAATGTGTGCAATAGTCATTAGGGTTTTATACACACACACACACACACACAGATTTCTTAAATAACATCCTAAAAAGTATAAAGTATAAAATTTTATAGAGCCCATGTAAAAGAGAACCAAGGTAGAGTATACATACATACTGTTATACTCAACCTTGATAGTGATGCCATATTGGGTACATTGGGTATGTGTGTATGTATGTGTGTGTGTGTGTGTAATGATGTATGGCATATTTAATACATATATTTATATATATATCATATATAATGCATATAAAAAGATATTGGTTATATTATAAATTATTACATGTAAACCATTATACTATCAATAGATAATATTTTGCTATTCCTAATCATCTTAATGTAAAAATAATTTAAACTAATTAGAAATGCTATAGGTGTTTAACAAAACCACCTTTAAATTGATTGATTTTTAATGTTCTCAAAAATATAATAAATATATAAAGATAGATTTTAACTTTGTTAAAACATTTACACAGTTTAAAATTAGAGAAGCAAACTCAATCATAAGTGAATTCTAGAGATTATTGACTAATGCATTCTCATAACTAATAGATCTCTGGCCAACAATCCTGATGATGTGACCAAAAGGCATAATAACTCCTCTTGATTTGTTTGACACTCTAGAAAAAAGATCTGACAGGTCATATCTATGCCTGATATTATTGAAATCTGTCATTTTCTCACATACACTTTAAGTTCTATTTTCATCACAAATAAAAACATCTATGGCCCAAAGACCGTGACTATTAAGAATTCACGACTCTTTGAAAAAAACTCATTCTTTGAAAAAGCAAATGATGCCTACAATTTCTAAACTATTCCAGGTCTCAGTCTTTTCTAAAATGTTAAGCAATTTTAAAAATATTTACGTTAAGTGACATGATAATATGAAACAATACACTGAAAACTAGTCCCACTATATGTATAGTAAAAATTGAACAAATTTCCATATAAACATCTATTCCAGTTTCAGAAGAAAAAAAAGTATGAAAAATAATGATTTAGGCTAAGGGGTGGTCAAATTTAGCATAGCTGATAACAAGCTCTTTCCTTTCAAGTTACATCAAGCTCAGAAAGACAGAAATCTTTCCTCAGATGAAGGTAAATGTAAATTTAAGAAGATAATTAGGCATAGTTCACTGGTAATTCAAACACTATTAATTGCATGCCGGGCTTTGTGCCACATATCAGACAGTGAGGACACACAGCCATGGTCCCTGCCTGAGTGGATATTATAGTCAAGGATACAATGAGAGGTGATAATTGAGCTGAAACCTGCAAGATAAATATAGATAATTTTGTGAAAATGAAAATAAATGATTTTATGAGTAGGTAACATTAATACTAACATGATTAAAATGTAAAAAGGAGTGAAATCAAGTCTGTTATCAAGAATATTTAAAGTTTGTAAAATGTAAGGGCCAGAAATAGTGATACCTGAAAAGTTTTGGTCTTTCAAAAATGATCAGGGTCAGTTAGTTACTTATCCTCAAAGCCAAAATAAAAGATAGTAATTTTATATTATTTAAGTAACTATAAAGTGTTAAGATATAATAGAAATAGAAATATTTGTATATGAAATGAAGCTTGAGAAGTTATTATACTCTGCTATATCTCTTTAGATTGTATGATTTGTAAGAGACCAAACAGTAGTAATTTTCTTTGAAAACCCCTTTCTAATGAAAAGCATGATAATAAGAAGCTATTCTCTCACATTAACTTGGCAAGGAGGAAATGAAAAATTTCATTGTGGCACTATATAAACCAATTCATTAAATAAAAGTCAAATGACATATAGTATATTAATGTTAAATAGTACCAAACATTTTTTTTCCTATCATGTAATTCAATATCCATCAAGGTCAAAGAGAAAATCTGAAACAAACATAACAGAAACAAATGAAAATAAAATTATCTAACCTTATGATGTCTTTGGCTTTACATCCTACATGTTTAAAATCAAAATTAAGACGCAGTTCATCCAAAGGAAGATCCCATATTTTGCTTAATTTCCCCATTTCATTGGGAAAAGATCTCAGTTCCAAGTTGTAACTAACATCAAGAGATGTCAGATTTTCAAGGCAGCCAATCTCAGGAGGAATCTTAATGAAATAAAAAAGGGCAAATTCTGTTGGTAGGAAGGAAAACAGGTGCGGCCAGGAAACAGGATGCTGATGGAAAACCAGGAAGTCCAGAGATCCGATCAGCAATGTGCACAACCTTTCAACAGAGTTCTAATGTAATCCAAATGCTTGTCACTGTTTTCACTATAAATGTTAACAACATAGAAAGAAAAGGTTTACTCAAAACAATCAATGTCACTTGTTTATAATCTTTGAAAACCCATTCTCCCTTGATTACATAAGTCATCTTTCCACAACATTGAAGGTAAATTTCTTCATAATTTGCCAAATCTAATCCTCTCAGGCTCCAAGCCTGTTCCCTCATACTGTTCTTAGGTCAAACTATACAGATCTGGTTATCACAAACTTACATATAACTTAATGCTATTGATACAACTAACTGTTTATACTGAAGAACGCTAACTAGACTATTTTTTTTTCTGTTCCCAAATTTTAAGCAATATTCATTACTTTTAGAATAAAAACCATTAATTTGCTGGCAAAAATCAGGTACCAAAAATATTCACAGTTATTCTGAACCCCACAGTTTTAGACACTTAATTCTATTTTGGCTTTTTATAGGCAATAGGCATGAACTTGGCAAAAAACACTTTTTTTCCGGAGATAAATGGATAATCAATTTCAGATTTGTAACAGAGGCAGTGGAGTGAAGCAAAGGAGGTTGGTCCACTTGGATGAAGGGTAGCATGGTGAAGGGATGCCGAAATTTAAGATGTAGGAAAGACAGTCAGCTGAAACACAGGCCATAATCAGCCCGGTGTCAACTCCAGAAGTGTAGAACATCTAAGAGTCGATTAACAGATCAGAGATTTAGTGATTAAATGGCACACTTAAATCATTAAATATATTCATAGTTAAATATATATATTCATATCATTCAAGAATAGAGCACATCTTTTATGGAATTTAAGAGTTGTTAACATACCAATTTATCTCAGGGTAGGTTCAGATCTCAGTCAAATACTAGGAAATTAAAATTACGGACTTTAAAATGATAATTTGTGATGATGCAAATTACAAAAGCATATTTTCAAACTGGCAAGAAAGAAGTTTAAGCAAATGAAGATGACTTCTTACCTCTTTCAATTTATTATGAGAAAGATGTAGTTTCTCTACTCTTGACCATGCATGTGCTTTGCCACCCAAATCCAAGATGCTGATCTGATTATGACTAAACAAGAGTTCCCTTAAGTTCAAAGATTTCCAGTGTGCAGGACTAGGTAGATAGTTAATATCATTGCTGCTCATATCTAAAGATCGCAAGCTAAAAACAATACAATGTCAAGATAAAAAAAACAAATGAGTGCATACATGAAATTATGTCACCAGTAATTTTCAGTAGTGAGGAAAGAACTTTAAAACCAACAATATAAAGATATATATGATATAAGTGTGCATGTGTGTTTCTGTGTATATAAAGTTATATATGGACTAGAAAGAAGGCATATATCATTAGGGATGATATTTAAATGAATAAGAACCATTAAAAGTAAAATTGAGTCCTAATCTTCTTACTGCAGAAACATAAAAATGTTGATCACAGAATGAGAAAAAAGAACAAGTGTTTTACAAAGATTATGATACATAAAAAATCATAATAAACAAATGCAAAAATGGTCATTAAAATCCCTGCCTCCTCTATAGGAGTTACAGTTTCACTGTAACTCGTTTCAGTTTCACTCATTACTGGGAAGATTTTTCAGAGGCTGATCCTAGAGTTAATTAATAAGGTTCATGGGCACACCCTTTTACCAGCCTGTCTCAGAGGGATAAACACCATTCCCTAACACTGACCATGAGCTGTTGCATTAGGCAAGCAATTGATGCAAATTGGTTGCTTTCATGCAAAAACATGTGACCCGAAGTTTGCAGAAAATAGAAAAAAATACATGACATACAAGTGTATGTGTGTAGGAAGAATAAAGACAGTCAGGGATTGTGGTATATTTGACAAAAAGTTTGCCTGACTTTCCCAACTATATACTGACTCTCTCATCCAGCATATCTAAAGCATGATGGGTTAATTCTAAATTCAGAGCTGTACAGTCTGCTAGACAAAGATTCTGGTCTGTACAGCAACTCTCTTGCTATTTTAAAATGATTAACTAGATTTTGGGCTAGTTATCTTATAGTAATGCATGAAAACAAAAAAAATTAATTTGACAGTATTAGCTATAAGACATGATCATCTAACAAAATAGTGCCATTGAGACAAACCTAAGAATCACCAGTTTGTTCAAAAGCACTGACTCTACACCTAAATGGAGATTAAAGTTGACCAACTGGATGTTCATTTGTAAAACAAAAGAATAAATGTAAAGAAAAACATATGAAATGGTGAAAATGTATACCTTAAGATGGTATCTAAAGGTATAGTATATATTAGGTATATTAGGGACTAAATAATATTTTCAGCTCTCTGGGAAGAAATTTTTATGGCATATATCTCCTAATAAAATTTCCTATATATTTAAGTTTCAAACACAATGTCTGGAATATATTATAGTGAAAATAATAGGACCACCTGAATTCTAGAGGTGCCTGTTTGTGCAAGTTGAGAGTCTGAAGTTAAACCACCAATGTTTAAAACTGTGACTTTAGGCTAGCTACTTTACATCACTAATGAAATAATGTTCTCATTATATAGTGAAGATAATAACAGTACCTATTTCAAAGGATTATCAGGAAGGTTAAAGAGATGATCCACTGTTGGGCAATTAGAACAGTGGTTGACATATTCTCAAATTGGATTTAAATTATCTATTATAAATTTGTCTGTCACACTTTATGGCTAGATTATATTTTAGTATTATTTGCCTATATATGCACATATTTGTATGTATACACTTATGGATTTGGTTTATAATGTATAACAAAATTAGAATAGTATTTAAGATGACAACACATTTCAAATCTAATTAATGCATGTGTCTGTTAACAGGAAGCTTTCATTTTTATAGAAAATAACCAAAAATACCCCAAATTCCTGGGGCTACATAAATTGTCCTAATCTTCACCAAAAACAGCACTGAAATTTAAGAATAACTTCCAAGTTAATAGTATCTTAGCAACATATCAACCTCTAGTGCAAGTGAAATTTTAAAAGTTAAAGTGATAGTCATTGCACTCATTTGATTATAACAATGCAATTATACAGTAAATAATCTTAAATTGTTTCTAGACAATCGCACACTAAATTAATAGAAAAGTTTAAAAATCAAAGTAAGAACTTCCATCTTTTGTCTAGTGAAATGTCAAACATTCCTAGATTTAAAAAATTTTAAGCTGAGTAGATTTAGAAATCAATTACATTTATGCCTAAATCAAAACAATGTTTCTGAAGGTTCTGTTCCAGCTCATGTGGTTTTAAAGTTAAAATAATAAACTTACTGTGGAAGATTTAAAATTGCTTCTGGAACACACGTAAATCTGTTTTGAGATAATTTTATGCTTGTCATAGAAGAAGGTAAAAAAGGCACAGCAGCTAAAAGAAAATTAAAATGAGATAAGGCACATTTTAATCATTTTAACTAGATTTCTATTGGAGTCTATAAGAACAGTTACCAATGATTTGTCACTTAATTTAATTTCTATTCTCATGCTGACAATTTAAGAAAAGCTGCTTTTAAAATAAGGTAACATCATTAATACTACAACTAAACATTTAAATAATCTACAATACTTATAAAGGTCTTTAATATGAAAGCTAAATAGCCATCTAAACATAAATTCTGTATTCAACATCTACAAAAGTAAAAATTATTAGAATTGTCATTTCAAATTATGTGTGATATTATGTGAAATTCATTATAGACTAAATCAAATTACTCTTAACTGTAACAAAACACTTTGTAATACTAATATATGATACAATATAGGGATGAAAATGCTTCATAGTACCATCTCATAATGAGTGTTCTATGGAATGATACTGGATGTTGCTTAATAAAAGTATTCTTTGATCATGTGATCTTAAGAGAGGGAGGAAACATTAGGAAAATAAAGTAAAATATCTCAGTGTTCTCAATGTTTTGGTATATCTTATAAATTTCCAAGACAAAAATACATATGAGGACCTCCAGGGAATAAAATTCTGAGGAACACAATGTTGGACAATGAGCAAGTCACATAGCCTATTTTGTCATCTGCAAAATAGTGTAGCTAGACCAGATGATATCCGAGATTTTACAAAAATCTAAAAACCTAGAGTTCTCTGAAAGTGGTTTGAGAAATTATTTCTTAGCATTTTCAGGATGAAAAATGTAGGTTATGCTTTATCTAGAAAATCTTCAAGGGTCCAAATATTCTAAGACATTGCTAGGAACTGTCTTCCTGGGAAGCAGAAAGATACATGCTATGCTCCCTCACCTAGTTCCCAAAAGTATTTGTGACAAAATAAGTTAGTAGAAATGATTCTCCACTTAAGAATGGAGTCTTGGCCCTGGCCAGTTGGCTCAGCGGTAGAGCGTCGGCCTGGCGTGCGGGGACCCGGGTTCGATTCCCGGCCAGGGCACATAGGAGAAGCGCCCATTTGCTTCTCCACCCCCCACCCCTCCTTCCTCTCTGTCTCTCTCTTCCCCTCCCGCAGCCGAGGCTCCATTGGAGCAAAGATGGCCTGGGCGCTGGGGATGGCTCTTTGGCCTCTGCCCCAGGCGCTAGAGTGGCTCTGGTCACGGCAAAGCGACGCCCCGGAGGGGCGGAGCGTCCCCCCTGGTGGGCGGAGCGTCGCCCCTGGTGGGCATGCCGGGTGGATCCCGGTCGGGCTCATGCGGGAGTCTGTCTGACTGTCTCTCCCCGTTTCCAGCTTAAAGAAAAAAAAAAAAAGAAAAAAAAATTAAAAAAAAAAAAAAGAATGGAGTCTTGAGGTTCAGATGCTGTATGGAACACACTCTTATAAAATCGAAGAACTGCCACACAAAAATCACAGTGCTTCAATTTCCTCAATTAGACAAACAGAAATCAGACCTGCCCTCCTGAATAGGGCTTTTTTTTTTTTTTTTTAAATGTGTGTGACAGAGAGTGAAACAGATAGAGGGACAAACAGGAAGGAAGAGAGATGAGAAGCCTCAATTTTTTTTTTTTTTGTATTTTTCCAAAGCTGGAAACAGGGAGGCAGTCAGACTCCCACATGCGCCTGACCGGGATCCACCCGGCATGCCCACCAGGGGGCGATGCTTTGCCCATCTGGGGCGTTGCTCTGCTGCAACCAGAGCCATTCTAGCGCCTGAGGAGGGGGCCATAGAGCCATCCTCAGCGCCCGGGCCAACTTTGCTCCAATGGAGACTTGGCTGCGGGAGGGGAAGAGAGAGACAGAGAAGGAGAAGCATCAATTTTTTATTGTGGCTCCTTAGTCTCTTAGTTTCCTTACTGTATTCATTAATTGCTTTCTCTATGTGCCTTGACCCACGGGGTGGGGGGGGGGGGGTGGTGGTGAGCTGCAGCAAAGCAAGTGACCCCTTGCTCAATCCAGCAACTTAGGCCTTCAAGCCAGTAATGTTTGGGCTCAAGCCAGCAACCATGGGGTCATCTCTATGATCCCACACTCAAGACAGCAACTCCCCACTCAAGCTGGTGAACCCACACTCAAGCCAGATGAGCCTGCACTCCAGCCGGCGACCTTAGGATTTCAAACCTGGGTCCTCTGTATCCCAATCTGACACTCTATCCACTACCTCACCACCTGGTCAGGCTGCCCTATAGG
Source organism: Saccopteryx bilineata (assembly GCF_036850765.1). Classification (NCBI taxonomy): domain Eukaryota; kingdom Metazoa; phylum Chordata; class Mammalia; order Chiroptera; family Emballonuridae; genus Saccopteryx; species Saccopteryx bilineata. The sequence goes on along the minus strand of NC_089491.1, from coordinate 144,186,972 downwards.
GCTTTTGTGAAATTCAGCTGAGATGACACATTAATCATAACCAAACCTCAGGTCCTTTCAAATGCTCTTTTTCCCAGACCCAACTTAAACTCACACTTCCCTTCCTCCACAGTCTGCATCAGATCCCCTTGAGATGCCCTCGTAGCATCTGGGACCTTCTCCTCACAGCACTAAGCACAATATACAATCACATTTAGTGGTGCCATAACTATTTAATGCCTGCCTTCTGAATTTAAGTACATGGTCCTTAAGGAAAGAGACCAGGTTTGCTTTGGTCACTAGTAAGCAAACCACACTATCCCCAGTTTCAGGCTTATGGTAAGAACAAGGTCAATATTAGAAGAGGTTAAGAGGAAATGAGAAAAAAGGAAAAACTAGGCAAATTGACATGGCTTTTATCATTATTTGTTTCTGATAGTTCTGACAAGTTAATATATTTAAATAAGTAATCAAACTTCTCTGCTATGAAAAGTTATTAAAATTATTTTACTAAACAAAAAAATAATTTGCCAAGTCAGGTATATAATAGTCATGTGTGACAAAGTGCATATGGCCTCTAATAAGGAAGATAAAATGTGAGGAGTTCCTGTTTATTCCTATAAAAGTGTTTTTCGCTTGATATTAGAATGTCAACTAGGCTAAAAATAAACACAATTCCCCATTATCTCACATGCTAAGGGTATTTTAGATAGGGTGGGTATTCCATTACTTTTAATAAAAGTAAAGGTCATAGCATATATTATTGTAATATTTTGCACAAAGCAAGAATTCAATGAATGTACATTAACCTTACTAATTTGAAAACTGTCAAATGATTAGTTTCACTTCTTTAAAAACAATAATACTAATTACACTTGTACTCCAAAAAAATTTCTGAAGAACCATCAGCAGGAAACGCAGTACTCCTATGAGTGTTTAGTTTAATAGAGTAACAGGAACCACAGTATAATGACTACCTGACGCCCAAAATATTGTCATTTTGGTCTATGTCAATTCTAACTTGCTAAAATTATTTTTTAATTAAAAAAAAATAATGTTAACATTTTAAATTTTTTAATAGTTAAAAAGGAGATTTCTTTCAATCAGCTTTGTATTTACAGCAATTATGAGTGCAAAGTACAGAGTCTCCTCACAACCAAACTCATCAACACTAATTCTTTTCCTCTATTATGAATAACTTGCATAATCTGGTATCTTTACTGTAACTGGTAAAGCAAAATTAATAGAGTATCATTAACTAAATATAATTAAAGTCCATAGTTTACAACAGAGTTCACTCTTTGTGTTATATAGTCTGTGAGTCTTGACAAATGTATATATAATGACATGTGTCCATATAACAGCAGCATACAGAACAGCTCTACTGTCCTAAAACACCTTCTTGTCCAACTATATTCATCCCTCTTCCTTCCTCCAAACTCCTGGCAAGCACTGATTGTTTCACTGTGTCCACAGCTTTGCCTAGTCCAGAGTGTCTTATAGTTGGAATCATCCAGTATGCAGCCTTTCAGCTTGGCGGCTTTCCCTTAGTAACAGGCATTTAGGTTTCCTTCCTGTATCCATGGCTTGACACCTCATTTCTTTTATCACCAACCTGCTAACGTTATATTTGAAACTCCCACATAATACTCAAACTAAAATAATGCCTTTCAATCCCCTCTTGAAGTGCCCATATATGACTCATCCTATAATATTCAAAAGCACTGGGACAGAGATAACTCACACAGACACTTACCTAGGAAATTCATTCTGGCACTGAAACTCTCCACTTTAGGGCACGCCTTCAGGAAGTCCTCTGATAAGGATGAAATCTGGTTTTTACTAAGATTTAAAATCTTCAGTTCCTTCAGGCTCAGGGGAGGACACATTCCTGATATTTTATTTCTAGTCATAAGAGATGCAATGAGGATGAAATTTTATAAACTCATATGTTTTAAGGGAAATAAATGAAAACAATTTGCCTTCAAAGAACAGCATCACAGCAGATTTATTATTTTTAAAATTAGCTGCGAAAACTTAAGTCAACTAATATTAGCTGCAATATTAGTTGCCCCAATTTTTTTTTATCATATTGCTGTTTAAAACTTATTACTGTAGAAATAATGTCAGCATATCTCGTCAACCTTATGAAACTTCAACGTAAGGTAATACCCTTGTTTCTACTGAACCCTTCTTACCCTTCTAAAATGAGCTGTTCCAGTTTCTCTACCACATCCCCAAGGTTCTCGGGAACAGAAGACAGCTGATTATATGACAGGTTAAACTGCCTCAAGGTCAGACACTTCACTGCAGGATCCAGAACTACTGAGGGTTCAATGTCATTTCGAGAGACATCAAGGTTGGTGATACAATTCATTTTCAACAAGTAGGAGGGAAATGATGTAAATTTATTACTGTGCAAGTCCAAATGCGTCAAAGACTTCAGTGTCTAGAAAGACAATATTTTTACTGAATTTACTGGGTTGACATTGATTAATAAAATTATATAAGTTTAGGGGTACAATTCTATAACATATCATCCATATGTTGTATTGAGCGTTCATCACCCCAAGTCAAGTCTCCTTCCATCACCACTCATCCCCTCTCTACCCTCTTCAGTTCTAGACAGCATTTTAATATTCTAACATGAACCATCTGAGAAACTTCAGTTTCGCTAATATTTCTGCCTTCCAAAACTCTGGTTATTAGAACCATTAAGAATTTTCTGAACAATATACAACAGAATTACAGTATACTGACTGGTCCAGTTATTCCAGTTGTAAAATGGGAAAAACCAGGAAGAATATAGCAGGCAGGCTTTCAAAAACAGGGTCACAAAAATCAGCTTTAGAGTTTAATTCAGCTTTTTTTGGGGGGGGATTTTTCCTGCAACAAGGAAAAATGGAAGCAAAACAGGCCTCAACAAATATTTAAACCAATGATTTAAAGCATGAGCAGTACAATACAATCCTGGAAATACATTTTTTTTAAATACTAGCCTTTGGAAAATGCTATACATTTTAATATAAATAAGATTTAACCATAAAAGTAATCACTGTATATAATACATTTTATTTAGAATTTCTTTTTAGAACTTCTATTTTTTTAATTTCTATTTTCTATTTAGAAGCAATTTCTAATTCTACTATAACAGTAATCTTCCATTTATATACTATGTAAATCTTTTAGCCTTTTGTATGAATTATTGTCAAAGGGTTAAAATACAAAAAACAATCACTTTTCTGTGCTCTTTTCATATCAACATATTTATCCTCACATGAAATTCTAAAGAATTTGACAATTATAAATTCTTCTTAATGGATCTTTGCCCCAGAAGTTGTTTATAAATCTCTGCCATTGATTCATATCCTACCAGATTATTCAAAAGGAAAGGTTTTAAAATTATTTATTCCCAAGGTTAAATCAGGAAATTTTTTTGTAAAGAAACAGTGATAAGCATTAACAAAAACTACCATTTAAGGGTATCAGCTTGAAATTTCGTTGAGAAAAGGTCTGAGCAAGTCTTGTCTTTGAATGCCTTAATACATCTCACCTTGTCACTCTCTCTTCAAAGTCTCTCTCTCTCTCTCTTTCTCTCTCTCTCTTCTAGCTAAGCTGCACTCTAGTTTTCTTTTACTTATTTTTAACAAATACTTATTGAAGGACTACCAAGTATCAGTTTATAATCCTTTCACAAATTAATTCAATAATCCTTGATTGAGTTTTTACTCTATGTCAACCTTCCTTGGCACTGGGGACAGACACCAACAAGCCTGAAACAGTTCCTGTTCTCAAGGAGTTCATGATTTAATGATGACAATATATCTCAGATAAAAATTTATAAGTGAATGAGTTAGGGGAGAAAGTGCAAGGGTACCATGGGAATCTAAAGCAGGTGAGTAACCAACCTCGTCTAGAGGGAAGAAGGAGAGAAGAGAGGCAGAAGGTAAGGAAGTGACATTTAAAATAACACCCTGTGACTTGGAAATTTTAGAAAGGCAAGAAGAAGAGAAAGAGAAGATACATTTTAGACATGGTGGTATCTCTCTCTCCAGATATTCAAACTTTAGGAGAAAGATAACAGTAAAATACACTTAAAAATCATGCAACACTGCTTTTTAAATGTCTAAAAATTATGGTAAATTTTCTGGGTTAGAAAAGGAAAAATGCATTTGCCATAAAACTAGCTTTAAAAAAAAAAGTATATCCTTTATCAAAATTTACAGTTCAAAGGAATCAGCCTAATAATATAAACATTTATAGTGCAATCTTTCAAACTTTGTCAGTCTAACTTCTTTGACTTCTGATCCATAGTACATAAAAATGAATGACAAAGTCAATATTCCAGGACCACCCTATCAGCAGGGTATTTATGAAATAAAAACTTTAAGCAAAATAATCAAGTTTTAAGTTACATATACTTTTAAAACTTCATAAATGCTTTAGGGGCAGTTTAGTCAAGCCTCTGTATTTGGCAGATGAGGAAATAAAGGCTTAGAGTAGTCGAAGTAACAGGTTCTTATAATCACAGAGCTGGTCGCTGAGCCAGAGCCAGTGCCACCAAACCAGGTCTAAATCTAGTCTACCTAGTTTAAGCAGTTCAAATTGTCTCAGAATTAAATATACTTGAAGGCATAACCAACGTATCGCCTTGAGGTGGAGACTTTAACATGTATCATTAGGATAGAAGCCTGAATTCCTTTTTAATCACTTCTTCAATTCCATTGTCTGCCCTCAAAGATGTTCCTGAACACCACCCAGATTAAGTAAGATACTTGTGTGAAAACCAGAAGAAAGGGGGAATTATTGTCCAATGACACAAAAGTAGAACCTCCTTTTTTAAAGACTTAACCACGTATTGTAAAAATAAATGCAAACACTCTTCAAATATACTTAAAGTTATTATGGTAAATTGAAATTACTTCACATAGCCGTTGTGGAAAGCTCCTGAGTCCATTCTGGTGAAGCTCCAGCTTTTTGAGATGCTCCAAATGAACGCTTAGACAGCATTTCTGGCCTAGGGCATCGATATCTCTTAGCTCATTTGCTGAAAGATCTAATGATGTAATATATTCTCTTTCAGAAGCCAGGGAAGAAGAGCTGTCTGAATGTCTCATATGGGATGGAAGTCTTGATGACCCTTTTGTCAAAAACAGACAATGAAAACATAAGCAGGTAATTTAACTTGGTAAATGCTTATTGATCACTGAATAGTGTAGGGTCTCCTCGAGGCACTGGAGGTACAGTGAAAAACCAAACTATGAAACTTACATTCCAGTGCTGGTGATGCAAAATAAATAATGCATATTTAATCAACCGATACTAATAGTGTAAAAAAAAACAACAGACCTGGAGAAAGAGATGAACAGTGGCACTGGTGAGGGTATTATTTGCACTTCAGAAAAAATAGTAACAAAAAATAAAACTGTCCTATAGAACATTAAAAAAGGTAAAAATTTAAATCTATGTTTCATTTTCCAACAGTGCAATCACTAGGTAAATATAACTTGAAGATTATATAAGATGAAACTGGCACCAAGAAAATTTGAACAATTGGAAGAAATTTAACAAACACTATATTCTGCTCAAAATATCTATTTCCATATGCTTACTTTCAAATACTTACTGAGTGAATCATCTGAAGACAATATTTTTCTTTTTCTCTTCAATAAATCTTCATGATCGAAAATGGGTCCCTGTTAAACAAATAGACATTTATACTGCAATCACTGTCACTTTTTGGAGCAAAGATAACATTTCTTTTCTGGATTCCTTAGGAATCATTATAAGATTTCTATCTAAAGTATACATGGGGTCAACCATACCGTAAGACAGAGACCTAGCCTGCACACCATAATAGACATGGAGCTCTGAAAAGAAAACAAGGATAAAACCATTTTGAAGAGTACGTAATAGATACAGGGTGAGGCAAAGTGCACTTACAGTTGTGAGTACATGAAACACAGAGTTTATTCTTGTTGTGATTACTTATTATTGTATAATATTCCATACAAACAACTGTAAACCTACTTTTGCCTCACCTTGTATATGCCCCAAACGCTCTCAAAAGTCTACAAGTATAAATTTAAAATAATATATAAATATATTTGTTATTGTGATATGAACTTTTCATAGATCAGGGAAGTCTACACCAACAGCTCTTAGCTTTAACCTATGATTTCAGTTATCAAGAGAATGTTGGCCCTGGACAGTTGGTTCAGTGGATAGAGCATCAGCCTAGCCTGTGGATATCCCAGGCTCCATCCCTGGTCAAGGCACACATGAGAAGCAACCATCTGCTCTCTTCCCCTCTCTCCCCCCCCCCTCTCTTTCCCTCCTGCATCCAGAGGCTCTGTTGATCCAAGCGTTGGCCCCAGATGGGGTTGCCAGCTGGATCATGGTCAGGGAGCATGCAGGAGTCTGTCTCTCTATCTTCCCCTTCTCACTTAAAAAGAGAGAGAGAGAGAGAGAGAGAGAGAGAATGTCAGTAACAAAATACACACCATACCCACAATTTAACTTACCAAAGAATTGGAATGCCTTTGCAAGTTGGGTGAGTAGCGCTGCAAGGCAGGGTCTCGGTAAAATTCTCCTACACTAATTGAATTTGACTTCTTTTTCATAAGAAATGAACCTTCACTTCCTATATTTAAATGATAAAATAAAGGCAAGTAAATGTTTACTCAATCAAAAAATACTAGTATCATAGATGATAAAAAATTAAACACATTTTCATTAATGGAAATTGTCCAATTATTGTTGTAACATCTTTAAAATAGAAAACTATGTTGGCTTTTCATTTTCAAAATTCAGTTACATTTTCTTCATCATAAATATTTACTGAATGGTTGGCATATGTTAGATACTGAGTATTAGATAAACATAAGCAGGGAGAATAATCCATAACTCATTTGAGCTCATAGTATAGTAGGAAAAAAACAAGTAAAAATAGTTAAAATACAATAATAAGCACATGCATAAACAGGAAGCAAAGAAAGTTTATGCACAAATATGATCAAAGCTATTCTTTACTGTTTCTCTGAAATTTCCTTAGAACTTTTTCAAATCTTGTTTTAAATATTGAAATCACATTTTAAATCATTTAACATTCAACAATTTACATCTCTATTTGAATTTCATGTTTTATGGTTTCATATATAAAGTAACATTAAATTAACACATTAAGTTTAGTTAGCCATATTGTATTGAGAGGAGAGAGATGAAAACTACTTTTTTTTTTTTTTTTGTATTTCTGAAGCTGGGAACGCGGAGAGACAGTCAGACTCCCGCTTGCGCCCGACCGGGATCCACCCAGCACGCCCACCAGGGGGCAATGCTCTGCCCCTCCGGGGCGGCGCTCTGTTGCGACCAGAGCCACTCTAGCGCCTGGGACAGAGGCCAAGGAGCCATCCCCAGCGCCCGGGCCATCTTTGCTCCAATGGAGCCTCGGCTGCGGGAGGGGAAGAGAGAGACAGAGAGGAAGGAGAGGGGGAGGGGTGGAGAAGCAGATGGGCGCTTCTCCTGTGTGCCCTGGCCAGGAATCGAACCCGGGACTTCTGCACGCCAGGCCGACGCTCTACCACTGAGCCAACCAGCCAGGCCGAAAACTACTTTTAAAATTATGAATTTTCGGACGTCACGGAAATGGCGCTGTGAGAAGCGCGTCCGACAGCTCTCCCCTAAATCACAACAAATTTATCAACTAGAAACAGAAAAATTTATCCTCGGAGCATTCCGGAGTTCCACACAAACTGAAAGCAAAAGGACTGTTATCACTTGAATCTGAGAGACGAGGGTGTGGAGGAAGCTACCGCAGCAAGGCTCATTCAAGCCGCGAGGGAGTGCGCCTGCAGTGAGTCAGCCCATATACTTGGGAACCGCGAGCCGCTGTGAGCGGCCGCCGCGAGCCGCTGCGAGCAGCCACGCACGCGCCCGGTCCGGTTGAGCATCGCTGACGTTCCCAGCGGCCTGCACACTGCGAGTGGGGGTCGCCGGCCACCGGTGCCCGGAGCGCCCCATTCGCACGCGTGCCTTGGGCATTCCACGCGCCCAGGGCGCCCTGCTGGCCCGCACACCCAGGAGACTCCATTATCCTGAGCCTGGTGCAGTCCAGCCGCCAGCAGCGGGGCGAGCGGGAGAGGCTTGGGAGATTCTCTCCGTGGGCGGGGCACCTCACCCAGCCATTCAAGCTAACAATCAAGTGTTGGGGGAGGGGCGCGCGCAGGCAGCCTAAAATACCTTCGGAAGCACAGCTGCGACCTAATCACTGAAATTAGCTTAACCCATAAAATCTGCGCACCCTCGGTTCTAATTGATAAGATCTCTCTCAGTTCAGCGATCCAAGACAAGAGGCGTGATATTTTTTAGTGCCTCTCGCTAAAGGGGCAGGGGCAACTTCTGATTGATAGAGCCTCCATATTCAGGGATAAACGCTAACAAGAAGGACTTGGCAGATAATAAGGTCTATACTACACTAGTCGTAAGCAGAGATTAGTGCCTCTTCTTCCCTGCAAAAACAGGCTACAAAGTGTGGAAAGCCTGGGTTGAGAGGTCCAACTAAATGATAGGCGCTGAACAGTCACCTTGACAACAATTGACTCCCACCCCCGCCTGATTACACTGGAGGCCCTGACTCTCAGAGCCTTTCCCAAAGCCTTGCACTGAGTGGGGATAGAGTGGGGATGTCCCAGCTCTTTGAGCCTCTTACTCCCCAGGCAGAAGCAGTTGCAGCCTTATAGCTGGATCACCAGGCTGCTAATTCAGAAAGGGGGGACTAGGAGAGAGAATCCAGGAAAGCAAACTCTCTCATCGTTGGACCCTGCAAACGCCAACAAGCCTTTACTTCCAGCAAGACTAAAGCAAATTATATGACATTGCCATAGAATCCCATCAACTGCAAATCCCTACCTAAGAGTGACACAGGGGCAGAGCCTGGGGTACAGAGTCACCGACTAGGAAGAGGGAGAGAAAAGAAAATGGAAGAAGTTAACCTCTCAAAATCAAGAAAAACCCACAGACTTTACAACTTGATCCACTAATTTTTTTTAGTTGTTGTTGTTGTTTGTTTCTTCTATCTTTTTGCCTTTATTTCCTCCACCTCGGTCCTTCTATTCTCTGCCCATCTTATGCTTCCCCTTTCTTGAACTACACTACCCATGAGTGTTGCATTTTATTTTTCTTCTTCATCCTCACCCTCCTTTAAGGTTATACTCCAAAACACTTAACTCTCACTCTCTCCTCTTTTGTTTGTTTTTTGTTTTTTTTTTGTCTTGCTTTATTTTGTTTTTTTCTCTTCCTATTTTATTTCTTCCTTCGTTTTTCTCTTTTTCTTATTTTTTTCCTTTCTATTCGTTTTTTCTTTTCTCATTTTACTTTCCTCCCATATAATCCTCAATCACGAACAAATTAGTTAATTTGGGACTCAAGGCTTTTTTTTGGCTTTATTTCTCTTTTTTGCTTTTGTTTTTATTTTTATTTTTCTTGTTTGTTTATTTTTGTGGCATTTTGGGTCCTCCCAACCCAAGGTCTCCATTGTATTTAGTCTTCGCTCCACTTAATACAACAGATTTTTACTTATTATTTTTATTTTTTCTTCTTTATTATTCTTTTTTGGTCCTTTTTTCTGGTTCCCTCTTATCCCTCTCATTATATCTCTTACTTGACCATCACTTACAAGCAAATCATCTTATGCTTGTCTAAGATTTTCTTCCTATTTTTTTTTTTTTTTGCATTTAGTAGGTCCCTACTCCCTTTTTTTTGCCCCTTGAACTCTTCACCCCAAATCAGGCCCTCCATTATAGGCACGATATTTCCCTGAGGAGGGGAGAGGAGGGAAAGAGAAGAGAAAAAAAGGGGGAAATAATAAATTATTACTGTTTTTTTTTTGTGGGGTGTTTTACCTTTTTTTTTTTTTTTTTTTTTTTTTTTTTTTACTTTTTACTCTTTATTAATTCTAATTAGTGCTATCAATAAGACCACCCTCAGATGCCGATAAGAAAGAGGAAATCGAATATTATGGATACAAAAGAAAGAGAGGTAACACAAATAGATGTGGAAAAATCTATGGAGAAAAGACTTAACATATTGGAAGCCTTGGAGCTAAATGACAGAGAATTTAAAATAGAAATCTTAAAAATACTCAGAGATATACAAGAAAACACAGAAAGGCAATATAGGGAGATCAGAAAACAACTCAATGAACACAAAGAATATATTACCAAGGAAATTGAAACTATAAAAACAAATCAAACAGAAATGAAAAACTCAATTCACGAGCTGAAAAACGAGGTAACAAGCTTAGCTAACAGAACAGCCCAGATTGAAGATAGGATTAGTGAAATAGAAGACAAACAACTTGAGGCACAACAGAGAGAAGAAGAAAGAGACTCAAAAATAATAAAAAATGAGAAAGCCCTACAGGAATTGTCTGACTCCATCAGAAAGAATAACATAAGAATAATAGGTATATCAGAGGGAGAAGAGAAAGAAAATGGAATGGAGAATATACTCAAACAAATAATAGACGAGAACTTCCCAAGCCTGTGGAAGGAACTAAAGCCTCAAATTCAAGAAGCAAACAGAACACCAAGTTTTCTTAACCCCAACAAACCCACTCCAAGGCACATCATAATAAAGATGACACAAACCAATGACAAAGAAAAAATTCTCAAGGCAGCCAGGGAAAAGAAGAATACAACATATAAGCGAAGGCCTATTAGATTATCATCAGATTTCTCAGCAGAAACTCTACAAGCTAGAAGAGAGTGGACCCCAATATTTAAAGCCCTGAAAGAGAGGAACTTTCAGCCAAGAATACTATACCCATCAAAGCTATCCTTCAAGTATGAAGGAGATATAAAAACATTCACAAATACAGAAAAGATGAGAGAATTTATCAACAGAAAGCCCCCACTCCAGGAAATACTAAAGGGGGTTTTCCAACCAGATTCAAAGAACAAAAGAAAACAACACCACAAGTAACAGCTCCACCAAGAACACAATAAAACCAAACTTAAACTGTGACAACAAAGGAAAAAAAAGGGGGGAGAGGATGGAGATTAACAGTAGCAAAGGATGATGAAGTGCAGAAATACTTATAAGATAGGGTACTACAATGAATATGGTAGGTACCCTTTTCATTACTTAATGGTAACCACCCTTAAAAAAACCACCACAAAAACACTTGACTTAAAAAAGGTAGCAACAGAGGAAAGAAGTATGGAACACAAACAAACAAAAACAAATGATAGAAAAACAAAAGAGAAGAATCAAACTAGATACAAAACTAACAGAAAGCAATTTATAAAATGGCAGTAGGGAACCCACAAGTGTCAATAATTACACTAAATGTAGATGGATTAAACTTACCAATAAAAAGACACAGAGTAGCAGAATGGATTAAAAAAGAAAATCCAACTATATGCTGCCTACAAGAAACACATCTAAGCAACAAGGATAAAAACAAATTCAAAGTGAAAGGCTGGAAAACAATACTCCAAGCAAACAACACCCAAAAAAAAGCATGCGTAGCAATACTCATATCTAATAATGCTGACTACAAGACAGAAAAAGTACTCAGAGACAAAAATGGTCATTTCATAATGATTAAGGGGAAGTTGAATCAAGAAGACATAACAATCCTTAACATATATGCACCAAACCAAGGAGCACCGAAATATATAAGACAGCTACTTATTGACCTTAAAACAAAAACTAACAAAAATACAATCATACTTGGAGACCTCAATACACCGCTGACGGCTCTAGATCGGTCATCCAAACAGAGAATCAATAAAGATATAGTGGCCTTAAACGAAATACTAGAACACCTGGATATGATAGACATCTACAGGACACTTCATACCAAAGCGACAGAGTATACATTTTTCTCTAGTGTACATGGAACATTATCAAGAATTGACCATATGTTGGGCCACAAAGACAATATCAGCAAATTTAGAAAAATTGAAATTGTACCAAGCATATTTTCTGATCATAAAGCCTTGAAACTAGAATTCAACAGCAAAAAAGAGGGGGAAAAACCCACAAAAATGTGGAAACTAAACAACATACTTCTAAAAAATGAATGGGTCAAAGAAGAAATAAGCGCAGAAATCAAAAGATATATACAGACAAATGAAAATGAAAATACGACATATCAGAATCTCTGGGATGCAGCAAAAGCAGTAATAAGAGGAAAGTTCATATCACTTCAGGCCTATATGAACAAACAAGAGAGAGCCGAAGTGAACCACTTAACTTCACACCTTAAGGAACTAGAAAAAGAAGAACAAAGACAACCCAAAACCAGCCGAAGAAAGGAGATAATAAAAATCAGAGCAGAAATAAATGAAATAGAGAACAGAAAAACTATAGAAAAAATCAATAAAACAAGGAGCTGGTTCTTTGAAAAGATCAACAAAATTGACAAACCCTTGGCAAGACTCACCAAGGAAAAAAGACACAGGACTCAAATAAATAAAATCCAAAATGAAAGAGGAGAGATCACCACAGACATCATAGATATACAAAGAATTATTGTAGAATACTATGAAAAATTATATGCCACCAAATACAACAATCTAGAAGAAATGGATAAATTCCTAGAACAATACAACCTTCCTAGACTGAGTCATGAAGAAGCAGAAAGCCTAAACAGACCAATCAGCAGGGAGGAAATAGAAAAAACTATTAAAAATCTCCCCAAAAATAAAAGTCCAGGCCCAGACGGTTATACTAGTGAATTCTATCAAACATTCAAAGAAGACTTGGTTCCTATTCTACTCAAAGTCTTCCAAAAAATTGAAGAAGAAGCAATACTTCCAAACACATTTTATGAGGCCAACATAACCCTCATACCAAAACCAGGCAAGGATGGCACAAAGAAAGAAAACTACAGACCAATATCTCTAATGAATACAGATGCTAAAATACTAAACAAAATACTGGCAAACCGAATACAACAACATATTAAAAAAATAATACATCATGATCAAGTGGGATTCATCCCAGAATCTCAAGGATGGTTCAACATACGCAAAACGGTTAACGTAATACACCATATCAACAAAACAAAGAACAAAAACCACATGATCTTATCAATAGATGCAGAAAAGGCTTTTGATAAAATACAACACAATTTTATGTTTAAGACTCTCAACAAAACGGGTATAGAAGGAAAATATCTCAACATGATAAAGGCCATATATGATAAACCATCAGCCAACATCCTATTAAACGGCATAAAACTGAGGACTTTCTACCTTAAATCAGGAACAAGACAGGGTTGTCCACTCTCTCCACTCTTATTCAACGTGGTGCTAGAAGTTCTGGCCAGAGCAATCAGACAAGACAAAGAAATAAAAGGCATCCATATCGGAAAAGAAGAAGTAAAGCTATCACTTTTTGCTGATGATATGATCCTATACATCGAAAACCCGAAGGACTCCACAAAAAGATTATTAGAAACAATAAACCAATACAGTAAGGTCGCAGGATACAAAATTAACATTCAAAAGTCCATAGCCTTTCTATATGCCAACAATGAAATATTAGAAAACGAACTCAAAAAAATAATCCCCTTCACGATTGCAACAAAAAAAATAAAATACCTAGGAATAAACATAACAAAGAACGTAAAGGACCTATATAATGAAAATTACAAAGCATTGTTAAGGGAAATCGAAAAAGATACAATGAGATGGAAAAATATTCCTTGTTCTTGGATAGGAAGAATAAATATAATCAAAATGGCCATATTACCCAAAGCAATATACAAATTTAATGCAATTCCCATCAAAATCCCTATGAGATTTTTTAAAGAAATGGAACAAAAAATCATCAGATTTATATGGAACTATAAAAAACCCCGAATAGCCAAAACAATCCTAAGGAAAAAGAATGAAGCTGGGGGCATTACAATACCTGACTTTAAACTATATTATAGGGCCACGATAATCAAAACAGCATGGTATTGGCAAAAAAATAGACACTCAGACCAATGGAACAGAATAGAAAGCCCAGAAATAAAACCACATATATATGGTCAAATAATCTTTGATAATGGGTCCAACAACACACAATGGAGAAAAGAAAGCCTCTTCAACAAATGGTGTTGGGAAAACTGGAAAGCCACATGCAAAAGAATGAAACTCGACTACAGCCTGTCCCCGTGTACTAAAATTAATTCAAAATGGATCAAAGACCTAAATATAAGACCTGAAACAATAAAGTACATAGAAGAAGACATAGGTACTAAAATCATGGACCTGGGTTTTAAAGAACATTTTATGAACTTGACTCCAATGGCAAGAGAAGTGAAGGCAAAGATAAATGAATGGGACTACATCAGAATTAAAAGTTTTTGCTCAGCAAGAGAAACTGATATCAAAATAAACAGACAGCCAACTATATGGGAACTGATATTTTCAAACGACAGCTCAGATAAGGGCCTAATATCCAAAATTTACAAAGAACTCATAAAACTCAACAACAAACAAACAAACAATCCAATAAAAAATGGGAAGAGGACATGAACAGACACTTCTCCCAGGAAGAGATACAAATGGCCAACAGATATATGAAAAGATGCTCAGCTTCATTAGTTATTAGAGAAATGCAAATCAAAACTACAATGAGATACCACCTCACTCCTGTTAGATTAGCTATTATCAACAAGACGGGTAATAGCAAATGTTGGAGAGGCTGTGGAGAAAAAGGAACCCTCATTCACTGTTGGTGGGACTGTAAAGTAGTACAACCATTATGGAGGAAAGTATGGTGGTTCCTCAAAAAACTGCAAATAGAACTACCTTATGACCCAGCAATCCCTCTACTGGGTATATACCCCAAAACCTCAGAAACATTGATACGTGAAGACACATGTAGCCCCATGTTCATTGCAGCACTGTTCACAGTGGCCAAGACATGGAAACAACCAAAAAGCCCTTCAATAGAAGACTGGATAAAGAAGATGTGGCACATATACACTATGGAATACTACTCAGCCATAAGAAATGATGACATCAGATCATTTACAGCAAAATGGTGGGATCTTGATAACATTATAAGGAGTGAAATAAGCAAATCAGAAAAAAACAAGAACTACATGATTCCATACATTGGTGGAACATAAAAATGAGACTAAGAGACATGGACAAGAGTGTGGTGGTTACCAAGGGTGGGGGGGGGAGGGAGGACATTGGAGGGAGGGAGGGAGAGAGTTAGGGGGAGGGGGAGGGGCACAGAGAACTAGATAGAGGGTGACGGAGGACAATCTGACTTTGGGCGAGGGGTTTGCAGCATAATTTGATGACAAAATAACCTAGACATGTTTTCTTTGAATATATGTACCCTGATTTATTAATGTCATCCCATTACCATTAGTAAAAATTTATTAAAAAAAAAATTATGAATTTTCAAAAAAATAAAGATCAATAAATAAATCATATTACTAGTGATAAATAATGTGGTGGCATTACTGAAAAACGATGAGGTTAAATTCTATCACTCTTTATCTTAGAATCAGAAATAATTTTAAGTGTCTAAACAAATTATAAAATCTACATATTTAAAAGTCAACTTTACAATGTTTTATATAAATTGTAAAATTGATACAAATCCTACTTAATTCACCATTAAAATTTAATTTATCCTAAAATTTAAATTATTTTATGCATAAGCATTTTAATAAAATAGACTTCATAATTTAATTAAATTTATATATCTAATATTAATTACATTTTTCATAATTATTCCCCTTTATGTCTGTGAAATTTCTATTAGCATATTGTTTATAGAAGCAACAGATGCATTTTATAGTTTTTTTAATGTTAGCATTTCTAATGTTTTCCTTTGTTTAAAACTACTAATGAAGAATTTTTCTTTCAGTCATGATGGAGCAGAAGCACTGACCTTAACCAAGCACTACAAAGAACTGGAAAATTGGAGAAAATATTTTTAAACTGGTTTCAAACATTGGGCAAGAGAGAGTGCAGGACTTCCTAGTCCTGGAATGAAGGGAAACTAATTATGTAAGTCTTACGATCATCCTGGCTTTCTGCCTCAGGACAACTTGAAGGCCCTACGCACAGGACGAAGGAATTTAAACAAAGCTGGCTGGCTTTGCAGAGATGAGATGAAGATCAACATTCCCGGAGATGAACTTCGCTGGGAATCAGGGGCAAAGACATGGAAAGTGTGCTCCAGTGGCCTGCAAAGGGGGCTGCACAGACCTGCACTATGAGAAATGTAAAAGAGGAGGCCTTCGGGAAGAGGAAATGATGATACTAAATGTAAACTTGGATAAATATAAAGGGGTCAAGTCATTAAAAAAAATTATAATCCTAAATGTTTGCATATGCTTTAACAGAGCTCCAAAATGCACAAAGCATAAACTGATCAAATGAAAAGAATTAACAAATCCATGTTTCAATTTTATCATTTCTTTTCTCAAACCAAGTAGAGAAGTTATTGATACAGAAGACCTGAGAAACTTATCAAACAATTCGACCTAATAGACTTGACTCCAATTCGGAAAAATAGACATTCTTTTAAATTTCATATGAAACTTCCACCATGATAGACCATTTGGTAGTCCATAAAGCATCTTAATAAATTTAAAAGGGTAAAAATTACTAGAGTAGGTTCTCTGACCCAACAAGTTCAATTTAAATCTATAAGATAAAGTTGTATGAAAAAATCTCCAAATATTTGGAAAATAAACACTCTTTCAAATAACCTGAGAGTCAAAAAAAAATCACATATAAAACTTTCAAAGTGAATGTAAACAAATATATAAACATTGCAGGATGCAGCTAAAGTGGTTCTAAGAAGGATGTGTATCAAATGTTCATATAATAAAATAAGAGAGATCTAATAATCAGTTTTCTAAGCTTCCACATTAAGAATATATAAGAATCACACTTTAAATTATTTAACTGCCTGGTGGTACAGTGGACAGAGAATTGGCCTAGAAAGTTGTGGACCCAAGTTTGAAAGCCCGAGGTCACCAGCTTGAGCAAGGGCTCACCAGCTTGAGTAGAGGGCTGCTGGCTTGAGCAAAGGGTCACTGGCTTGGCTGGAGTCCTCCCCTAGTCAAGGCACATATGAGAAAGAAATCAATGTGCTGCAATGTGCACAACTAAGGTGCCATAACTATCAATTGTTGCATCTCATCTCTCTCCCCTCTTCTCTCTCTCAAAAAAAATCTATAAAAAGAAGAGTCAGATAAAATCAAAATAAGTAAAATAAAATACAGATTAAAGCAAAAAGTTAATAAAAAGGAAAATGGATCAACAATAGAAAAAATAAAAAAAATATTCTGATCTTTAAAAAGATCAAGAAAAATAATAAACCTGGAGCTAGACTAAAGAAGAGAAAAAAAAAGACACAAATTAGCAAGAATTTCAAATCAGATATCACTACAGATATTACAAATATTAACAAAATCATAAGAAAATTATTATAAATAACATCAAACAAATAAATTTGGCAACTTATGTGAAATGGACAAATTCCTTGAAAGTCGCAAATTATAAAAACTGATGCAAGAAGTAATAAAACTCAAAATAATAATAAATCTACTAAAATTATTAGATTTATAATTAAAACTATCCCTCCAAATTTACCTATATAGCTTTACTGGTGAATTCGTTTAAACAGTTAAGAAAATAATATATAGTATCTGTCCTACACAAACTCCTTAAGATAATAATAAACTTGGAAACACTTCCCAACTTGTTTGAAATCTAATGTTACTCTCATAATTGCAAGGAAACGTCAACCTACAGGCGAATATCCTTTATACATCAAAATACTTGACAAAATTTAGATAATCAAATTCAATAATATACAAAAATAATAATACATCATGAATAAGTGAGATATACCCCAGAAATGCAAGTATGGTTTAACACAAGAAAATCTATCAATATAATTAACATTATTAATAGAATAAAGAGGAAAAATATGCCATTACACGCAGAGAGAGAAAAGAATTTTTTAACACCCATTAGTGATAAAAAGTCTCAGCAAAGAATTACCAGAAAGGAGCTTCTTCAACTTTGTGAAGGGTGTCTATGAAAAAAGCATGTCACACTTAATGACAAAAACTGAATGCTTTTACTCTAGGTTTGGAAACCAGAAAGCAATGCCTACTCTCATAACTTCTATTTAACACTGTACGGTAGTCCTAGCCAGTACAATAAGGCAATAATTTTTTTAAATGACAGATCAGTAAGAAAGAAGTAAATCTGCCGTTATCAGCAAATGGCATTATTGAAAACATAGAAAATTCTGAGGTCAACAAAAAACTGTTAGAACTCGTGAGTTTAACAAGTTCACAAGATATAATATGAAGATACAAGTAAGTGAATTGTATTTCCAGATATCAGTGGTGACCTACTGGACACTAGAACTCAAATACAATACTATTTACAATAACTTCAAAAAACATGCAATACAAAACATTCATAATAGAAATTTGAAATGACAAATAAATGGAAATATACCACATTAATATGTCAGAAGACTCATATTACTAAGCCATCAATGCCCCCAAATTCAATTAAAGATTTAATATAAAGTAATTATTATTTAGACATTAACTGTAAGTTTATAATATTAATAATATATTATTTACATATTAATTCTGCATAATTATATATAAATACTATATTTTCTCTAATAAAAATAACTTGATTCAAATAAATATGGAAATGCAAATAACCTAGCTTAGTGAGAACAATTCTGAAAAAGAACACCAGAAGGTTTGCACTACCTGATTTCAAGATCTACTATTAAACTACAGTAAACAAGATAATATGGCAGCTGTATAGGGATAAAGCTATAAATCAATGACACAGAACAAAGAATGCAGAAATAGTACCATCTCAATATGGACAATTAAATTGGACAAACATGCCCTGGCCGGTTGGCTCAGTGGTAGAGCGTTGGCTTGGCGTGCAGAAGTCCCGGGTTCAATTCCCAGCCAGGGCACACAGGAGAAGTGCCCGTCTGCTTCTCCACCCCTCCCCCTCTCCTTCCTCTCTGTCTCTCTCTTCCCCTCCCGCAGCTGAGGCTCCATTGGAGCAAAGTTGGCCTGGGCGCTGGGGATGGTTCTATGCTCTATGGCCTCTGCCTCAGCCACTAGAATGGCTCTGGTTGCAACAGAGCAACGCCCTGGATGGGCAGAGCATCGCCCCCTGGTGGGCATGCTGGGTGGATCCCGGTTGGGCGCATGTGGGAGTCTGTCTGACTGCCTCCCCGTTTCCAACTTCAGAAAAATAAAAAAATAAAAAATAATTAAATTGGACAAACATGCTATTAATTCAATAAGAAAATATAGCATTATCAACAATAGTAAAAATAATTGGATAGCTATATGGAAAAAAATGTCAATCCTTTACTGACACCGTATACAACACTAAAATGGATTTTAGACATAAAAGTAAAAGCTAAGATTTTAACACTTCCATGAGGAAGCAGAAGAAAATATTAACAAATTTGGGATAGGAAAATATTTCTTAAATGGGATAGAAAAACACAAGCCATAAGAGAAAAAATTTAAAAACTGCACTTGATCAAATTTTTAAAACTCTGTTCTTTGAAAAATACTCAAAACGTAAAAAAGACAAGCTATAACTAGGTGAAAATATTGGCGAAAGACTTCTACCAAAACATATAAGAACTCATAATAAGATAATAAGACAACAACACAAAAGTTAGCAAACATGGAAACAGATAATTCACAAAGAAAATATATGAACATAAAAATATTTCCAAAATCAATAATGATCAAAGAAATAAAAATTCAACCCAAATGAGCTAGAACTATGCCTTCACTAGAAAGGCGAAAATTAAATTGATTGACAACACCAAAGGTTGTAGTGTGATGAGGATGTAAAGCAACTAGAGTTTTTATAGATTACTGCTGGGAGTATAATAAATATGGTACAACCACTTTGAAAACAGCCAGACATAAAAGTTTATATGCAACTTGAAAATATACTAATGAAATCTACAGTGATGAAAGCAGAACAGTGACTGCCATGAATCAAAGTTGGGAACACTCTTTGTGAAGAGGCAGAAGGGGACTTGTTGGATGATAGAGATGTTGTATGACTTGATTAGTGGTGCCGATTACATGGATAAATAAAAATTTCAAAGTCCATGAAAATATACACTTACACGGAGGACCCGGGTTCGATTCCCGGCCAGGGCACACAGGAGAAGCGCCCATTTGCTTCTCCACCCCTCTGCCGTGCTTTCCTCTCTGTCTCTCTCTTCCCCTCCCGCAGCCGAGGCTCCATTGGAGCAAAGATGGCCCGGGCGCTGGGGATGGCTCTGTGGCCTCTGCCTCAGGCGCTAGAGTGGCTCTGGTCGCAACATGGCGACGCCCAGGATGGGCAGAGCGTCGCCCCTGGTGGGCGTGCCGGGTGAATCCCGGTCGGGCGCATGCAGGAGTCTGTCTAACTGTCTCTCCCTGTTTCCAGCTTCAGAAAAATGAAAAAAATATATATATATGTATACACTTACAATAGGTGTATTTTATTCTGTAGTAATTATTTCTCAGTAAAAATCATTTAAAAAAATAATTGGTCTTGAGTCATGAGATTTTGGAATACCTTTACTTTTGGCCCTCTGAGATAGATACTTTATTCTATCACCCAAAGTTTTCCATTGTACTCTGTTAATTTAAAAAGCACCTCACCCCACTTTTATCAAACTGCATTGCATTAAATTTGTCAGCCTAAATCACTGTCATTATTTATCTTGCCTTGTCAATTTTTAAAAGTTATCTCAAGTGAGTTATTAAAATATTATTTTAATTTGAATAAAAGTAAATATATATTTTATTAATTACTTCCGATTTGCCAAGAACTCTCCCAGTTTATATACATTTTATCTAATTCTTATAGAAAATCCTAGCAGGTTAGCAATAATACCTTAAATAAGAGTAAGGGGCTTACACAACTCAGAAAGGGATATAATTAATCATGGAACGTAGAATCCAGTTCCAGTCTGTCTTTCTTCATTGCAGTTGTCACAATTCACCAATTAAAGGCAGTATCATAACACTTATAAGCGCAGAGATATATTTTCTTGACAACCATTGCCTTAATGGAGTTAGTAAGCACTATTTCTAGTAATGAACACATTTTCTTCAAGTTTTCCACAAATGAATTAAACCAGGATTTTGTCTTAATTCCTATTTTTTAATGTCAGTGTTAAGGGATATCAAACATAAAGGGAACTATTTTTTTATATATAATAAATACCTTCACTATCTAGGTCATCACTTTGACCAAATACACTGTCCATGTAAGAATCAGGAGTGAAGTTCCACTCATCAAATTTATCAAGTACTTCAGTAAAATTCCCATCACTGCCTGAGGCACCTCCTTCTTCCACAGAACTTTTCATCTGGTATCTGCGGACCATTCTTGCTAGGGTGGATACTATATCTAAAAATAAAAATATACACCAGCAATTTAGAAACAACAATTTAACAAACTTGAACATATTATCATACCAAAATTCCTTTTGTATTCTCATACATCTAGAAAATTGTTTATTCCTATTCCCAAAGTCACTTTACAACTGTGATACTGAATATTTAAAAGGCAGTAAGTTTTAATTTTCAAAAAAAATTCCTCACCTGACCAAGCAGTGACGCAATGGATAGAGCATCGGACTGGGACATAGAGGACACAGGTTCAAAACCCCAAGGTTGCCAGCTTGAGCACAGGCTCACCAGCTGAGTGTGGGGTTGTCAGCTTGAGCATGGGATCACAGACAACCCTATGGCAGCTGGCTTCAGTCCAAAGGTCACTGGCTTTAAGCCCAAGGTTATTGGCTTGAGCAAGAGGTTACTGGCTCAGCTAGAGCACCCCAGGGGCAAGGCACATATGAGAAAGCAATCAGTGAACAATTGCAACTACTATTTGATGCTTCTCATCTCTCTTAATTCCCTTCTGTCTGTACCTGTCTGTCCTTCCCTCTCTTGCAAAAAAATAAAATCCTAAAAATAAATACAAAGCTTTGGTGTAGATGACAAAACTGAATATTTATTAAACTAACAACTCAGAAAAGAGCCTGGGCTTGAAGCCAGGCAGGCCTGTGCTCAAATCATAGTGATGCGATTTATGAGTATGAGTTCCCTAAGTGTCAGTGCCCTCATTTAGAAAGTGAAGATGACAATTCAGACAGTATAGGGTTATCAGAAGATTAAATGAAATGAAAAGCATAAAATATTTAGCATAATGCCTATAGAACATAATCAATAAATTATATACTTATTTTTATATATATACTATTGGCTATGTGATTCATTCTATTGAGAAATCATATAGGATTACAAGTTAACATCCTTCTTATAAGTTGGCTGAGTCATCATTGCGCTACAAATAGCCTGGAAAATTTCATCACATAATACTATCATAGTTCACACTATAACATGAGTATGTGACTCAGCCCAGTGGTACCTGAGAAAATGTTTTAAAACTGTGAATCCAAAATATTCTTTCCTCAATCCAACTGCCCATGAAATCATGACTATATTCTCCGATCAATCAAGTAATTTTATTATTTTTAATTAGGTGAAACAGGTCATGGTAAAACAAAACAAAAACCACTTCCCACAGAATAAAGGGAAAAAGTATGTAAGTGGCAGATCTCCCCTCATTTTTTTCCAATGAGCCCATAATCCCTCTCCATCAGATATCAAAAATTGAAGTAGTCAGGCTGTTGCCATGACACTGGTTGAACTGATGAACATGGGACCCAATGATTCCTTAGCCTCCAAAGCCCTCCGAGGCAACCAGGGAACCCATTTCTGGAGTTTTTCCCTGCCATGTCCTCTTCCATATTCAGACATTTATGACTACCTTATCCCAATGTGTGCTCAGCAACAGTACACTAAAAACACTGTTCTATGCCTTTATTTTTTACTTAATAATGCATTCTTTATCCAAACATTTGGATTTTCCCCCCAACAATTGCAAAACATTCCACTGCATAAATGAACCGTGATAATTTGAAGAGTTCCTTTTGAGTGATACTTATGATTTTTTTTACTAATTTGTTTTGCTATTATAAACAACATTTTAATGTGCATCCTTGGACATATATTTTTATGTACATTTGAGAACTAACGGGAATGTACCATAGATTCCTATTAGTATACTGCTGGGTTAAAAAATGTATGCACGCACATTAAAAATACTAATGAAAAAAATACTAATGGATATTACCAAATTGTCCTCAAAAGAAGGTGCAGTGGAACAGACAGAAGGACCATCCACCCAGACTTCATGGGGACAGGAACGTTTTCTTGTAAAAAGAGATATGGTGCCGAGGCAGGGGGAATGAAGAGATGGCCAAGTGAAGGGAGAAGGCAGGGGCCTTAGGCTGAGATAGGTACACTGGGAAAGCCTTTAAGTATGAGTATAGGAAGTTCCAAAGTAACCGAGGGAAAGTCAGTCTGACAGGCTCTCCTAAGTCCCACCCACAGGTCCGAGACGTCTGCGTGGGTGGGTGGGTCGGCAGCTCCAGCACTCTCAGGGAAGGAGAGGAGAAGAGCAGCTGTGGGGCTCACCAGGAACGGGGGATTGCCAGGTGAGCGTGTCAGAAAAAATGACAGGAGATCTGTTACTAACAGGAGAGCCCTAAGGGAAGAGTAAGGGAGTCTGATCACTGTAGGGAAGGGAGTAGGGTAACAGAGGAAAAGCTGGGACACTCAAGCTCTAAAAATAATGCGAGTAAATGAGAGAGAGCTACAAAGACAGAAATGTTAAAGAGGTTGATAATAACCTGTCGTCAACAGACTTAATATATACAAAACATATATTAACTTGAAAGTAGAGAATAATACATCCTTAATTGAAATGCAAAGTGAATGTTGGAGGAGGCCACCAAAAGCACATGACCACTGGGTTGATTCATGAGCTGGGCAGGGACAGTCAGGAGCTCCTGACCCCTGCCCCTGTCCCTGCCCTTGGAGGTTACATTATTCCCATAGTAAGCTGTCTCGGGGATGTTGCCTTTACAAGAGCTGTCGGGACCACCTAGATTAAAACCAGTTCAGAGCTGTAGATAACCTCTAAGGTTCTAGCAGGTGGATGTGGAAATTTACTTATCTTGTGGTCACCTAAGACAAGCTGTGTACACTCAATTCTCTCGCTTCTTAAACCTGTCACGTACAATCTGCAGGGGTCTGCCTCTTTCTTCAGCCTCTGCTCGCCCTCCATGTATGGGGCCAGTTTCAGATTTCATCCAGGATTCTCCCAAGGCAGTATTACAACACTTCAAAGTGCAGAGATACATTTTCTTGGCAGTCATTGCCTTAACTGGAATTAGAAGCATTGACTGCTTCTAATAATGTATTTATTACTGGAAACAACAGTATGTTAACTTGAAAATGAAAAAAATATATATATATATATACATGTTTCTATATGTATATTTAAATGCATATGCATATGTAAACACATAAAAAATAGGAAAAACACTACATTTATTACCTATAAGGGATGAAATATGTTACTGTTATTTTCTTCCTTATGATTGCTTCCCTATTTTAAAAATAGCACAAATTACTTTTACAATAAACAAATAAAATATATACAAAAGAAAAGTAACCCCTCAGAAGGATCCCACAATCTTGCACTATCTTTATAAAATATGTATTTGCTAGGTCATAAAGAACTTAAATGTAATATCACTTTCAAGCATTTCATGCCAAAAGAAAATGATACCCAAATGCTTTACAATATTTTTGGCTCAATTTGAACCAAACTAGAATAAAAGCTAAAAGATTAGTGACTTTAAAAAAAATCCTTAGACTAAGACACACCAAACAATCCTTTTAATACTTACTTGTTTCCTTTCTTGAATTAGATGCCTTATCTGGAAACAAAGGACCAAGCCAAGAAGGCTCAATTTTTCCTATACAAAGCCCTCCAAGGCATATGCTATTATTGGTCAGGTCCAGGGCGAGCCTCCTTAAGAGCAAACTGATGGTTTGGCTGTCACCTTTGCCAATGCTGATTGTCAGTGCTTTCCGGACATCTTGCTCTCGGGACCCACTATTCAGTAACAGTTCCACCAATTTGGGACTGCTCCCTTTTTCACATACCTATTAAAGAAAATATATATGTGTAACTTATTTAAAACTTCTATTTCTTCCTTTTGGGAAACTGGTAAATTGAACTTGGTATAATTTTTCTCTGCACCCTTAAATTCAGATAGAAACAAAATAAGGCAAACCTCATCCTTGAAATTGTATTAGGATAATACATAAGATTAGCATCATACATATAAGAATAGCATAAATCAAATAATCTGTCACATGAGAGTTAATTACTTTACATATGAAACAAGCAACACGATAGGGAGAAAAAGTTGATAACCTTTAGTCAGAAGAACTGAGGCTTATACTTTCTGGGCTTCTGTTTGTTCATTGGAAGACATCTGGCAAACTAGTGTTTTAACACAGTAAATGCTTACTACCTGCCTTCATTTGTAACACAGAATGTATATATTATAATGTTCATTAATGCCACATGCAAAGGACAGTCATCACTCATTTCTGGTTTTCCTGAGCTCCTCAGGACAAGGTTCTGAATTACTACAAAGACATATCTTATCTCTCAGTTTTCTACCTTCCACTGAATGTTATATTTTCAGAGCTGTGTTCAAGGTGGTTTACCAGGTGCTACAAAAACCAGAGTGTTCCCTGTAAGCAGAGAGAAGCTTAAGCCACCTGTAGCATCACACACCAGCCCTATTCAGGAACAGCTTCTGAAAGGCATGGAATGGAATGTTTTAGAAATAGCAGTTCAAAGGAATAAATGATGGAAATATTATATGTCAGGTGTTATGTTAAATTGTGTACATAACACAATTTATGTGATCTATACTCCTTACAAAATAAAATATTATGCCACAGAAATTATTACCCCATTTTATAGATGAATATATAGAAAACATATGTGACGTGTCCAAACCCTTCAAGCTAGTCAATAAGAGACTCGGATTCAAAGCTGAATCTGCCAACTCCAAAGTCTGTGCTGCCTTCACTACCCAAAATTAAGGACTCAACAAGGAAAGGAAAAAGACCCTTAGATCCAAGATATCAGGTCAGCAGAAGGAGGAGATTGGGGAAAATTCCTGAATTCTCTACAATTCAAGTGTATTCAAGGGATTTGAGGGGACAGTTCTGTGGTTTTGATGGCACCAACCTACTTCCCAGCAGTCTCCAGCATCCCCCACCTTTAACACATTCTCTCCTGGGTCTCAACAGTACTTTTCTATTCTAGATAGGACCAAGTCACTGTCCTATATAAAAACCTTCTAAAACCCTTCAGCTTTAGGACATTCCCTCAAACATAATGTGTACTTTTTAAAACCCCATTACTTTCATTTATGCTATTTCTATTGTCCTAAGTGTCTAACTCTGTTCTTTGCTCAGCAAGAAGAGGTTCGTTCCTCAAGGAATAGCTTCAATGCCTCCTGCACAGTAAGTGCTTGCTGCCAACCTCCCTGGCCACACACCCCCTTCCTCCTCCAGGTCTCTGTCCTGTTTTGTTTTTAATCTCTTGTCTACACAGCAGATACATGGTAGTGGTGGTGGTGGGTTGTTCATTCATTCTCAAGTGCTCATTTAAAATATTTGGTTTTGATCGCTGGCCACATTAATTATGAATTAGAAGATGAGAGAAAAGACTTCAAAGGATAATATAATAAATAAGCACACTGAATCAGACATGCCTATCTGTTTTATAACTAGAATAAAAAGCATGAGTGATATTGTAATCCAAGCTGTAGCTCTGCAGCCTAGCACAATGCCTAAGAAATACTTGTTATTTAGCAAATTACTAAAATCCTCTTAAGGACCTATAGGGAGTTTGGGAAAGAGTGAGGTATGGAGGGAGGGAAGGGCCAAAAAGCTCCATTACAAGTGTCTTCTCTTACAGCCCAGCAAACTTTTTTCTACAAGATATGGCACTTACTGCTTATCTTGTACTAAAATGATTTATGTTTTATCCTCCCTCTATTCTCAATAAATGCTTAAGAAAAAAAAATCTTGAATCAGGAAAATTTTTTATATACTTTACTAATTATCTGGCACTAATTATGCTTTCCACAGAGAAGGTGCTCAATACATTTTTGTAAAGGTCTTTTCCTTGGGGAACCCAAACAACACAAATCAACACAAGCCATG
This sequence comes from Saccopteryx bilineata, assembly GCF_036850765.1. Classification (NCBI taxonomy): domain Eukaryota; kingdom Metazoa; phylum Chordata; class Mammalia; order Chiroptera; family Emballonuridae; genus Saccopteryx; species Saccopteryx bilineata. Next base: position 144,159,770 of record NC_089491.1, on the reverse strand, counting down.
AACGGAGAGATACAGAGAAAGTGTATTAGACAAAAGGAAATTATGAAAGTAAGTTCAACTCATGAGAGGAAAATATACTGCTCAGAAATATCCAATTTTGTATTTAAATAATAATTAAAGTCATTCAGAATATAATGAAAAGTATAATATACAGTGTGCCCGTAAAGTCATGGTGCACTTTTGACCGGTCACAGAAAAGCAACAAAAGATGATAGAAATGTGAAATCTGCACCAAATAAAAGGAAAACTCTCCCAATTTCATACCTATTCAGTGCAGTTTGATGTGGGCTCACACACAGATTTTTTAGGGCTCCTTAGGTAGCTATCCCGTATAGCCTCTACAGACTCGTCACTGACTGATGGCCTACCAGAACGGGGTTTCTCCACCAAACTGCCGGTTTCCTTCAACTGCTTATCCCACCGAGTAATGTTATTCCTATGTGGTGGCGCTTCATTATAATGCACCAATATTCACGTTGCACTTTGGTCACGGATTCGAATTTAGTGAGCCACAGAACACACTGAACTTTCCTCTGTACCGTCCACATCTCGACTGGCATGGCCGTGGGCTGCTCCGCTGTATACACAGTATTACGTCATCATCTGCACATGCGCACATGCTGCCACATTATCTTACAGAAACTGGGAGGGTTTTCCTTTTCTTTGGTGCAGATTTCACATTTCTATTGTCTTTTGTTGCTTTCCTGTGACCGGTCAAAAGTGCACCATGTCTTTACGGACACACTGTATTATCCTTTGAAATCTTTTCTCATTTTCTAATTCATAATTAATGTGGCCAACGATCGAAACCAAATATTTTAAATGAGCACTTGAGAATGAATGAACAACCTACCACCACCACTACCATGCATCTGCTGTGTAGATAAGAGATTAAAGCAGGAAAGTGGTGTACTGAGGCCTAGGCTGAGCATGCTTCACTACATGTCACAGTGCCACATGCTCAGAAACAGGCAGATATGATTACAATGCTGAGGAAAACACGGCACTTCAAAGTGAGTCAGATTATTATGGAGGAGTCTACAATGTAATATAACATGTTTTCCGTTAGTAGAGGACATTCTGCAATCACACAAATTCTGAATAACTCTCTGGACAAACAAAGACATCATGAGGAAGCAAACAGAACCAAAGATCAAGGGAAGAAAGGGCCAAACAAAAAGACAAGAAAGGAACAAACAGGTTCAAAGACGCTAAATGGAGGATCTAATGCTCAAGACAGTAATCATCCACAACATAATGGAGACAGCGATGAAGAGAGCAGAGGCCAACGAGAAAAAGCCATCTAGAGAGGGGAGACTGAAATATCTCTGAATGAGTCCATGCTAGGTAACTAGGTTGACATGCCCAGAATATAAAGCACATTTGAAAAGTTTGTAATGATTTTTATTTGAAATATTTAGACTGCTGAAAGTTTTAAATTTTTATAAGCATAGGTTTTGGTGTTTAAAACTTGTTTTGAAGGAGAAACAAATGTTTCAAAGCAAACACTGCCTAACTGTATATGTGCAACATTATACAGTAAATGTGAGAAAAAATTCATTTAGGAAATTTTGAACTGATTATCCAGACATTGGCTGTAGCATAGTTTCAATTAGTGGGTGTACATGTTAATATGTAATTGATAGTAGACAAAAGTTACATTTTTAAAACTGCTACTTGTATAAACCTTTCTCCTCTTCCCAAATTCCGTGGGTTTTGTACAGTTTTCACAAATCTTGAATTTATCAGTGTATCTTTTCACTGTTTTGGGTTTTATAGAGTTATTCATTTGTATGGTAAATACAATGTTACTTCTATATAAATAGCCCTTTTTTTCTACCCAAAGATAATCCCATCCATATCTACAGTATGGCACATTACCCTCCTGCTTTGTAACATTGTATGGTCAGTCTTCCTTTCGGTATGATATCCAAACTGACACTGAACTGACAATTCCTCCAGGTAAAACACTCATGTTAACTTTAGAAGGTAATTTAACTTTGTGGCAGGAATTCAGTAAAGTTGCAGGACTTCCTACAGAGGGCAGAACAGCTCTATACAGGAATGAATCAGGCTCAAGTGGTCAGCCGTCTAAGATTCTTTACAGGCACTAGAAGCTGACACTGAAAACTAAGTAATGAAAGTTTATTTTGGAGATGTTTCCGAATTTTTTAACAATCCATACTCATTAATGAAGTCTCTAAGTAGTATCTTCTTAATTGGAAAACAATCCTTGATGCTTATGTAGTAAAAACTATATAATGAAACTAATCTATTTGAAAACGTGGTTGTTATCAGAGGAGAATTTTTACTTCTGTATTGTACACAGGACAGGAATGCAAAAAGTGAAAATACTGGTTGCTCTGAGGCAGCAAAGGAGTAGTTTTTGATAGTCTGTATATCCACATATAAGGATTAAATCATTATTAACCAAGGTTAACACATAAAATTAAGGGTAATTTAACAGATTGCATTACTTATATAATTTGATTAGATCAATGGGTAGTTTTTAAAAGTTAAAGATATGTCTCCTGTTTAGAAAGAAAGGAAAAAGGTTTTCAATACTTACCATGTAACATACATTGTATGTTCTGACCTCTCAGATAATTGTTTTCATCTATAGATAATTGTTTTCATCATCAATTATTAACTTATTTCAAAATTAAAGTTTTACTTTTGAGAGGTCACTGTTTGAAAAAACTTGCTATTATATCTTTTGGTCCTTAGTACAATCAAAATTTGGATAGATTTTTCTAGTTAAGCCATAAATGTCAACATGTAAACTTGTTTTAAATTTTTTTTCTGTCAAATTTTAAAAGGAAAAAAAAGATTACAGCAGACAGTCAGGAAGCAGATATCCCACGACTTCCCAGGAGAGTGTTCTTAGGCAAGTTACTTAATCTCTCTGTGCCTCAATTCCTTACCTCTATAATGGGGATAATACCAGAACCCATTCTTAAGGTTGTGGTGAGGGTTAAATTGTGTAAAGAACCCTGAGCAGTGCCCAGGTGGTAATGAATACCACAAACCTGTTTTATTAATTTTATTCAGACTTCATTATACTTGCTCTTTCCACCACGATTTGAAGAGTTTTACCTTCAGGTTTCTATTCATGCATTTTCATACCCAGACTTAATCTTCCATAGTCTTTTCTACCAATCGTGTACACTGCATCATTAAATTCCCCTCTGAAAGCCTAACAAGATGAACCCCACCCTTGCTCCTCATAGTCCTTAATCATGCAGCATTGGCACATGACTAAATAGTCTTGATTACCTTATTAAAGTACTACTCTATCAATCTAGTCACATATATAGTCAAAATTTATTATTTGATAGACAAAATAACCTGACAACTAAGATAAATTCTTTAAATTTAATACACTTATGGATGTAATGATCTGATTTTTTAAAAAGAAAAAATACATATGTAAGCTATCAAGTTTAAAAGAACAAGGGAAGAAAGATAAAATAAGAAGCTTTTGTATAGAAAAAGTTGGATAAAGGACAGAAAAATAGAAAGCCCGTTCTGGGAGAAATGTAGAGCAGCTGCACTCAAGTGCTCTTAGGTGCGTTGTTTCCAAAGGAAGATCTGAAGGGGAAGTTTCTTTCCAGCTCTTTGGCATATCTAAAAACATCAATTCAATGATCTGCAGCTATTACAAAAGATATACAATAAAAACATATTAAATTATTGAGGGAAATAATTGAATTATCCTTTAAAATAGAGAAGCAACTATTTTTAATGTTGCTTGAATTAGAAAAAACTTGACTATATAACTAATTTGATTATTTCTTTGGTTTTCATGCATAAATTAATTGTGCATGAAAATGACTTATGGGGTTTTTTTTAATGTGGATTTCTAATTCTTACCTTACAGATAAAAAAAAAACATTTGAACTCACAGGTGAATGAGAAATTAAATAAAGTAAGGCTTTAAAAATAAATTATGAGAAAGAGTACTCTGTTGGTTATCCAACAATCTATATTAAATCACTACATAATTTCCTGGCTAGAAAGATTATTAAATATCTAGAAAATATACATGGTGCAACCTGAGTGCTTTTAAACTCTAAAATTTACACAACAAAGACAAACCTGAAATAACATATCATGCACTTGAGTAAATACTTAATTCATTCTGTAGAGCAATGAGTTAGATACTGTGAATGATACAAAGCTGAACATTATATATTTCTACTTTCATATAACTCACAAGACATACAAGAGGTGTACATAAAGTGTCATAGACCTACAGCAGAAGTCAATCTGTATTTTATAGCAGGTCAGGAGAGTGATGAGGGCTTCACTGACGAAAGAAAATTTGGGTTAGATTTTGAAGGAAAAGTAAAACAATCAGTCTGTGCACTGCAGGAGGGAAGGCAAAGAAGGAAGTCAGGACCACAGTGCTACACAACGTGGGGGCAGCCAGTACCAGGGGGTGGCACTGTGAACGGCACCCCCTACGGTGTGCGATCCCAGCCTACGTGGTCACACACGATAGCCCTGATGGGAGAACTTTCTAGATGAAGAAACTAAAAGCAAAGAGAAAAATGGTTAAAAAATGATCAGTAGTAGATAGAACAATGGGTTGCATGGAATGCAGCTGGAGAACAATGTGTACAGAGACGCATAGCAGGAGACACATTAGAAAAGTAATTTATCAACCTAACAAGGCAGGTAACCGAGTAAAATGAAGGACTAGGCTGGATAATACTGAAGGAACCTGTTACATCTGAAATTCTGTGAATTGAAACTCCTACTACAAATCACAAGCAGTTGTGCAATAATCTGGTAAATTGTGTAGTCAGGAACAATGGGATATAAGTAAGAGCTTATACAATGGCAGAGTGAACAGAGTAAAGACAAAAGTGTCATCTGGAAAATTTACCTGACAAATTAAAGACGCTCCCTCCTTTGCTCGATTGGCATCTGCTCCCAACAGAAGCAAGCATTCAACCATGATGCTGTTATTCTGATCACATGCTCTCTCTAGCATCACACTTTTTAACTCATCATCCATAGCTAATTTTGCAAAGCACTTGCAACAAAGGTTTAGAAACTAAAAAGAATAGAAATAAGGATTAAAGTCAGCTAAATGCCTAACAGTCAGCATATAGGTGAAAAACATTGTACCTGTTGATCCTTTTGTTCCATGAGACTGGAAGTCAACTGATAGAATATTACTGAATCAAAGAAATAATGCACCAACAGCTTTGAAGAAGACACTGACAATTCCAGCATGGTCAAGACTGTCTGAAATCCCTAAAAGTGTGACCAAAAGTAATAATAAAAACATAATCAATTATGGGCATAATAAATAATATGATATAAAACAGAGCTTTATAGACTACTAAAAACCTTTAACTAATTAGATGTTTTTATTGGATTTGTACATTAAAATTATAAGCCTCGGGCCTGACCTGTGGTGGCTCAGTGGATAAAGTGTCAACCTGGAATGCTGAGGTTGCCGTTAGAAACCCTGGGCTTGCCGGGTCAAGGCACATACAAGGAGCAACTGCCACAAGTTGATGCTTTCCAATCCTCCCCCACTGCCTTTCTCTCTCTCTCTCTCTCTCCCCTCTCTCTAAAAAATCAACAAAGTTATAAGCCTTAAAACAATCCTATAAATACATGTTGCTTTCTCATTACAAATAAAATGCTAGTTAAAAATCATAATGTAGCAAAGCAGAAAAATACCTAATCCACTATATTTGGCATTTAAATATAAGCCATTCCTACGGAATGAAAATTAGATATTAATCAGGATTAGAATAGCAGTCAGCAGGGTTACAGACCCAAATTGGCTGGTAAAGTGAATTTTTTATTACAAGATTGCAGATTAGGTTGCCTAGATGCCCAGCATTTGCCCAACACTTTGTGCATTCTTCTGAAATTTTAACCGCAAAGAGACAAATGTGAGTTCCTGGATTTCATTCATGTGAAGTGTATCTGAAAGAGCTCTGAAGGCACTCTGAAGTTAATATCCTTGAAGCAAATTATTTATAAAGAATTGATCGTCACACCGTTACTTTTTTTTTTTTTGTATTTTTCTGAAGCTGGAAACGGGGAGAGATAGACTCCCGCATGTGCCGGACCGGGATCCACCCGGCACACCCACCAGGGGGCAACGCTCTGCCCACCAGGGGGCAATGCTCTGCCCCTCCGAGGCGTCGCTCTGCTGCAACCAGAGTCACTCTAGCGCCTGGGGCAGAGGCCAAGGAGCCATCCCCAGCGCCCGGGCCATCTTTGCTCCAATGGAGCCTTGGCTGCGGGAGGGGAAGAGAGAGACAGAGAGGAAGGAGAGGGGGAGGGGTGGAGAAGCAGATGGGCGCTTCTCCTGTGTGCCCTGGCCGGGAATCGAACCCAGGACCTCTGCACGCCAGGCCGACGCTCTACCACTGAGCCAACTGGCTAGGTCCACACCATTACTTTTTAGAACCACCTGGGCATATTTTCAAGAACTATCTGGGCTCTCCACCCATGTGACATTTTTTTTTTATCTTTTATTTTTATTTATTCATTTTTAGAGAGGAGAGAGAGAGGGAGAGAGAGAGACAGAGAGGGAGAGAGAGGAGAGAGAGACAGAGAGAGAAGGGGGGAGGAGCTGGAAGCATCAACTCCATATGTGCCTTGACCAGGCAAGCCCGGGGTTTTGAACTGGTGACCTCAGCATTTCCAGGTCAACGCTTTATCTACTGCGCCACCACAGGTCAGGCCCCATGTGACATTTTAAGGAAAAAAGAACTTCTTGCCTCTACTATTATTTAGTTTGGGTAAACTAACCAAACATCAACTTTAACTTTTTAGATTTTTCATATCTTTCAACTTTAAAATATTAATGAAATCATTTAAATGTTAAAAATAATATTTCCAGCACTTATGATGCTGAGTTTCTACAAATATTTTCTAACATCTGATAGAAGAAGTAATCTTAATTCATGCAAGTCTAAGGGATGTGTGGTTCACCCATCTCTAGAGCAGAGGTCCCTGCTAACTCAAATGAATGCAGCAGCTAAGAGGTAATGCAAATATGTAGAAGACACATAATTCAAACTTTAAAACTTACAAACACAGAACTGGCCAAACAGTATGCTGGCAGGCCGAATTCAGCCCACTGGTTAATAGGTTACAACCTCTGCTGTAGATCCTAGAATCTGTGCCAAGACGAATCAACACTGGGAGTCCCATACCTGCACAAAATCATTTCTCTTCCCTTGGGTTACTTTTAATCAACTCTACCTTGGCTTTACTCTTGTCTAGGTAGAGGCACATTATAAAAAGTAGATTTATTAAATACATTATTTTTAATCTAAGAGTGTTCTGGGTTCAGCAGCACTTAAAATTTAAAACTTTATATCCATTATTTCATTTACTAATACGGTCTCTGCAAACGTTAGAGCCTAGACATTTTTATTCCTGGTCAATGTTTCCATTTATTAAAATATTTGCTGAGTATGGTTTATGAAAGTTGTAAAACCCCATTACTAAAAACCACAACCTAGGCAGAAAGTATGAAAGGAACCACTTGTTTTTCCAATATTAGGAGGAAAAGATATCCTGACACAACTTATTTCTTAAATCTTACCTTAATTAATACTAAACCAATATCTTGGGTTCCTAATAAAAACAGTGATTATATATCACATTTTAATTTTTACTTGATGAGTGTTTAAAATATTGTTTTACCACAAGGAAAAATATTAAGGGGCAAAACTGCTATAACTAAGCAGCCCACAATAAAACACAGAGAATGACAAACTGCAGAATAATAACTTCTATTTATATAAAATCTAAGCAAATGAAGCTCAGCTACCTGGAATTTCTTTAGAACACTGCTCTTTCACGGAAAAGACAAAAGCCAATAAACATGCTGATTTTAGTGATTTAATAATGAAACACAGTATCTTTAGAGAGTCAATCAAATTCTCTTCACCTACTATGATTAAAATACCATGAAATGATGGATGGTTTTCAATTAACTAGACTATCTCCATTAATGTAAAGTGGGAATTATACCAACTGCTCTGAAAGAGAATCAGCACAAGATCAAATTCCCTTCAAGATAATGCACATACTTTCATCTGTAATTCAGCAATGTCTTTAAATCGTTGTAAGCTGGAAACCAGGATTTTTACCAGCAGATGCCCAGTTCCTACGAGTAAATTCCTTTTTGTAATCAAGCGTCCTATAAGATTTAAACCCAGACACTGTATTTCTAGAAGAATAAAGGGAAAAAAAATAAAATTGTTTAAAATCTCAAAACAAGAAAAAATTTAAACACATCCTACCAGCAGCTAAAGACCTATAAAAGTCTACTCTAAACCTTGAGCTCACATTGTACCAACCTTGGTCATCTGGATACATCTGCAGTGTTTGAAGCACCAATTCAATAGCACCTTCCATAGATAATGCCTGTAATGCATCAGGTAAATGTGCTATAGAAGAAATTACTTTTAATCCACATTTCTGAATCCCAGGATTTCCAATGAACTAGAATCAAAAGGATAGTTAAGAATATTTGCTTTTAAAAATGAGTTCTTTATAGTTATCTTAAAGCCAGTTATAGACTGATTAAATGTAAACTAAGTATCTAAATAAAGATTAGTACCCTTGATCCTGCCTCATATTACTAATTACTATTTTTTTTATTCAAGTTAAAAAGCAACATTTTAATGTGTATTGAGTACCTGTTCTGTGTCAGGCACTGAGCAAAATACTTTACATTCATTTTCTTTTCATAACAATCTTATTAACTGCATACAAATTTCATTGCCAATAGAAGATGAAGATAAATTCAATGATTAATGTAACTATTCCTACAGTCCCACAGATTGTGAATTGCAAAGTTAAGAACAAGTCGGGGATGTTTGATCCCATACTTGCATCTTTAAATAGTAAAATGCAATACTGCCTGTCCTCACAGAATATAATGAGAATTTACTCTTAGTTCTTCAAGTGCTTTACATGCCTTGTCTCACTTACTTCCCCTCAGCCGCCTCATGCAATAGATTCATCAAACCTTAAAGATGTGGGACCTAGAACGCAAGTCACACAGCTGAGATCTGAATGTAAATGTATCTGCCTTAAAAACCCAGGATTGTAATCTACTTCCAACCTTTTAATTTCAATTCTTCCAGATAATTTGACATTGCTTACTGATATTTTATATTAGAGACTACTTCTTTTCCCAGGCGGCTGTTCTAACTGAGAAGAATACAGCCAGCACACTTTCCAACCACATGACAATCACAGTCACACCCACCCTTTGATGTCTGTGACATAGAGCTAACTCTTACACTGATCATCTCTGCTTTTCCACGATGCTCTTCAAACTTCTACTATGATGTGAATGCCCACCAGATAAATACTGGAGCTTTCCTTTCAAAAATTACATTATCCTTTTCAAGACTTTGTCTTTTATGGACACTAGTTTCACAGTATCTCCACCCCAAGTCTCTGATTGACCCCAGCACAGGGATACCACAGAGCTGAAGTCGCTTCAAGTCAGACTTCAAGTTCTAGTGTAGCACTTTCAACCAAAACCATCACCTGTAACCTTTCTCATATCCATACTGTCAAAGAACAGTTTTCCATTCCTTTACCAATCTAGTCCCTCGGTGCCTCTCAACTGTCTTTATATAGCATCTTTTGTATACAGGCTGTGGAAATAAGCATCATTTTTTCACCCTGTGTCTGGTAATTTCCATCCTAAGTACACTTGCTATAAACCAGGGGTCGGGAACCTATGGCTCGCAAGCCAGATGTGGCAGTTTTGATGGCTGCATCTGGCTCACAGACAAATCTTTAATAAAAAAAATATAATGTTAAAAATATAAAACATTCTCATGTATTCCAATCCATTCATTTCCTACTGCTCATGTTCATGGTTGCCGGTGGCTGGAGCCAATCACAGCTGTCCTCTGGGACAACACCAAATTTTTATTAGATAATGAGTAACGTGCACGGGGGGTTGTATGGCTCTCACGGAATTACATTTTAAAATATGTGGTGGCCCTGGCTGGTTGGCTCAGCGGTAGAGCGTCGGCCTGGCGTGCGGGGGGACCGGGGTTCAATTCCCGGCCAGGGCACATAGGGAAAGCGCCCATTTGCTTCTCCACCCCCACTCCTTCCTCTCTGTCTCTCTCTTCCCCTCCCACAGCCAAGGCTCCATTGGAGCAAAGATGGCCCGGGCGGTGGGGATGGCTCCTTGGCCTCTGCCCCAGGCGCTAGAGTGGCTCTGGTCGCAGCAGCGATGCCCCGGAGGGGCAGAGCATCACCCCCTGGTGAGCAGAGCGTTGCCCCTGGTGGGCGTGCCGGGTGGATCCCGGTCGGGCGCACGCGGGAGTCTGTCTGACTGTCTCTCCCCGTTTCCAGCTTCAGAAAAATACAATAAATAAATAAATAAAATAAAATAAAATATGTGGCATTCATGGTTCTCTCAGCCAAAAAGTTTCCCAGTCCCTGTTATAAATGCTGCAAACATTTTAATGACACAGTTGAATGACCATATGAAAATTTTGTCATTCAAGAGAAAATAAAAGAGACATTAGAAAGAACTAATACCACATAAAAATTAATTTAAAAAACTTTATTGAAAAAATGAAAATACACTGTTTTGGAAGTCTTTCCTTCACAGTATTATACTTTTCTCTTTTTTGGCTTGGTGATTCTCCTTGTTTAGCATCGTACTTTTTCACGTTTACTACTATCTCTTCCTTCCTTAAGAGAAGTATCAGTTTCCCACTAAAGAATCAATAATTAATGTTCTGAAAACTGTGGTTAATTAGTAGCCACATATTTCCTATTCACCACAGCTTGGTGAACTTTTGGTTTTGACAGGTGGGAGGGATTACCATGTTCACCAAAGGATTTGCAAACTATATTTCCATTTTCTTTTTTTTCCCCCAAAGTCAAATTGTCTTCCGTCACCTTGTATTTGGTTTTCTTTGTGCCCCTCCCCTTACCCCAACCCCCTTCCCCTCTTCCCTTCCCTTCCCCCGGTATGCACCACACTCTTGTCCATGTCCATTTTCTAATACAGTATGCAGTCTGGCTAGACACACAGGTTTGTAGTCTGGCTTCATATGTAGTATTTATCATAGACTATTTTAGGATCACTATGTCTACTGCTAACTCTAGAGACCATTATAAGGGCAAATATTTATAGAACATAAAAATGGAATACCACAAGAATTTAGTCAGTGGAGAATTAAAACCAAACTGACAACTAGCTTAAGTACATTAAGTCTGGTCAACTGTAGACTGAACTATCAACCAATGTTTTACCTTGGAGAAATTGCCTTAGCACCAAATTTGTCGCACAGCAAAAAATGCTTGCACCAAAGATGTTTATGGCAAAAAAAATGCTTGTAATGGAAATACCTAGATTCTCACCTTCACGGCCTCACTGCTCATCTGGAACATCACCTCATTATCATTTCAATAAGGCACTCATATCTTTGCCTCCCTTGGACTTTTTCCTGTCATTATTTCCATATTTTTTTATTATTATTGTTACTGCTTTGAGAGAGAGAGAGAGAGAGAGAGAGAGAGAGAGTGTGTGTGTGTGTGAGAGAGAGAGAGAGAAGCATTCATTTGTTGTTCCACTTAGTTGTGCATTCATTGGTTCTTTCCTGTACGTGCCATGACCGGGGACTGAATCTGTCACCTGGATCATCAGGGACAATGCTAGTCTGTCTACATGACTGAGCTAAGTGGTCAGGGCCCATTGTTTCCATCTTAACAAATCTATTGGTATTAAAAGAATATCAGCTTTAGAGGCAATTAAATTTAGATTTAAATTCTGTCTTGTCATTTAACAGCTCCATAAATTTGAGGACCATAAAAATTAATTACATAATATTTTTTCACAAGTGGTATTTACTCAGAAGGTGTTATTGAATATAAAAAAAATTCAAAATCCTTCAAAGTGAAGTTAGAGGGATGGCTCAGTATCTGCCTCAGCTTCCTCTCATCTAAAGTGTTCTTAGCCCTGGCCGGTTGGCTCAGTGGTAGAGGATCGGCCTGGCGTGCAGGAGTCCCAGGTTCAATTCCCGGCCAGGGCACACAGGAGAAGCGCCCATCTGCTACTCCACCCCTCCCCCTCTCCTTCCTCTCTGTCTCTCTCTTCCCCTCCCGCAGCCAAGGCTCCATTGGAGCAAAGTTGGCCTGGGCGCTGGGGATGGCTCCATGACCTCTGCCTCAGGCGCTAGAGTGGCTCTGGTTGCAACAGAGCAACACTGCAGACAGGCAGAGCATCTCCCCCTGGTGGGCATGCAGGGTGGAACCCGGTCGGGTGCATGCGGGAGTCTGACTGCCTCCCAGTTTCCAGCTTCGGAAAAATACAAAAAACAAACAAACAAACAAAAAACATAAAGTGTTCTTTATGCCAGCTGGGACTTGGAATATCGGGCATAGCCTGACCAGGCAGTGACGCTGTGGATAGAGCATCAAACTGGGACACAGAGGATCCAGGTTCGAAACCCTTAGGTTATTGGCTTGAGAACAAGCTCACCAGCTTAAGTGCAGGGTCACTAGCTTGAGTGTGGGATCACAGACATGACCCATGGTTGCTGGCTTGAGCCCAAAGATCGCTGGCTTGAGCAAGGGGTCACTTGTTCTGCTGTAGTCCCCCAGTCAAGGCACATATGAGAAAGCAATCAATGAACAACTAAGGAGCTGCAACAAAGGATTGATGCTTCTCATCTCTCTCCCTTCCTGTCTGTCTGTCCCTATCTGTCCCTCTATCTGTCTCTCTCTCTCTCTCTGCCTCTGTCACACACACACACAAAAGAAATATTGGGGATATTACTTTGTAAATTATGACTGTCTAACCACTATGCTGTATGCCCGAAACTATTACAAAATTATATCAAATGTCAGCTGTAATTGAAAATAAATAAATAAATAAATAAAATGATCCCAATAATGCTGGGCTCTTTTGAGGATGAAATGAGATAACTAATTGTGCAATAAACACTGACTGATGGCCACAGTTCAGACCTTGGACTAACATTCTCTTCTGATAAAAAGTACTTCTAAGTGGGAGAGTCACTTATAAAAATATTCTTATGTTGGTCTTCCATTCCATCAAGCTACCTACTTTTCCTTTATTTCCAAACTAATTAATAGAAAAGTCTATACCCACTAACTCCATATTCTCCCCACCCCTTCATCTCATATAATCAGACCTCTGTCCTGACCACTTTGAATTAAAACCATTCAAAGAAGAAAAGTCCTTTAATGACTGAATTGCTGCTTTTTCCTCCCTTAATTGCCATGACACAGTAAGCCCCTAATTATTCTCAAACTTTAAAACCATTCATTTGTCCATCTCTTTTACAATCTCTTCTTTCAACTCCAAACTTGGTCCAAAGTTATTTTCTTTAAACTCTTCTATTCATGGATGGGATTTCATACACTGACCATGGCTTCAAGTCACCACAACAACAATAGCAACAACCACAATGATAGTATCTACACCTAAGTAGCACTTGCATATATGCCAGACCTTCTTTTAAGCAATTCATATATACTGACTCAACTGATCCTCACAACAACTCTATAATATAGACACATTATTATTTTCCCTATGTTATAAACAAAAAAAATTTTGAGACAGAGAAACATTTGAGCAAATAACTCAAAGCACAAATGCAAATTTTCTTAAGGTCTTAGCTCATCTTTCTCTTTGCTTGACACAGATGTTTGAAGACAAAGTTTATTATTTTTTTTCCCCAAAAAAGTCAGACTTTCATTCTAAACCTTGTTTGATTAGTAGTAGCATCAGTCCTGCTTCCTAGGCAGGGCCAGCTTCACAGCTGTGCACCTCTGAGCTCACACAGGGCTCTGTGCTTCAAAGTGCTCTCACTCAATTCAATGCTCTGCTGCTACCATCCTGAAATTCTTAATAAGAATTTTAAGCAGGGATCCTGCATTTTCATTTTTTAGTGGGCCCCATAAACTATTAATATGTAGCTGGTCCTGCTTCTATACTCAAAATGTATCATAGGCTTATTTTTTGTGCTAACAATTAAATCAAGCTGATATTTATAAAGTACCTATTCTTGTCCTTAATACCATCACTTCTAACAAGTTCTACTCAATTAGTGGTTCTGCATCCTTGAGGTCCATTCATTTCTACAGAGTTCAGATTCAATTCAATGATGACTAGTGACTTGCAATAAAAAATCTATGATTTGTCTACACAAAAAGAGAATTTAACATATTGCATTACTGCATATTAAACTATTTGATAATTTAAAATGGCATTTAATTTTTGAAAGTTTTATAAATTTAAAATACACACACACATATATATATATTTTTATGACATTTACAAACCTATGATGGACTTTTTCACTTATATCTTGAAAATGGGACAGGGGAGGGGGTGAGTGAAAGAGTGTAAAGTGGGACAAATATAAGGTGAAGGAAAATGATTTGACTTTGGGTGATGGGCATACAACATAATCAACAGTTCAAATGATATACAAATGTTTACCTGAAACCTATATACTCTTATTGATCAGTGTCACCCTGTTAAAGTTAGTTATCTACATAAAATCTTAAAATTAAAAAAAAATAGTGATTTATTTCATTATATAGTTCAAATGGGGATGAAAATTAATTTACTAGTTTATACATAGCAAATGTTGACCAAGTGAAATTTTTGGAAGTGTCAAAGGAAGGACACCTACAAACATTAATTAGAAGCATCCTGTCACCAGTGCTCCACAATAGTCTAAGAATTTTCAGAGAATACCTGCATAAATAACTGAAATGGTTTCTCTGATGAGAGGGCTAGCCAGCTCAAGGCTAGCCTTTTACCCAGCTTCCAGCTAAGCCAACTGCATGCAGTTCAGGGAAGACTTTCCAGGGGGGGAAAAATGGCTGACTGTGCAACTAGAAAGAAGATACCATAGTCTGGGTCTAATAATAAGATATAGCCTAACAAAGTGGCTGTGTTTCATGAAAAATATTCCTTTGAGCAGATAGGTAAAAATACATCATTAAAAAAAAAAAGGATTCGGCCCTGGCCGGTTGGCTCAGCGGTAGAGCGTCGGCCTAGCGTGCGGAGGACCCGGGTTCGATTCCCAGCCAGGGCACATAGGAGAAGCGCCCATTTGCTTCTCCACCCCTCCGCCGCGCCTTCCTCTCTGTCTCTCTCTTCCGCTCCCGCAGCCAGGGCTCCATTGGAGCAAAGATGGCCCGGGCGCTGGGGATGGCTCTGTGGCCTCTGCCCAGGCGCTAGAGTGGCTCTGGTCGCAACATGGCGACACCCAGGAGGGTCGCAACATGGCGACGCCCAGGATGGGCAGAGCATCGCCCCCTGGTGGACAGAGTGTCGCCCCTGGTGGGCGTGCCGGGTGGATCCCGGTCGGGCGCATGCGGGAGTCTGTCTGACTGTCTCTCCCTGTTTCTAGCTTCAGAAAAATGCAAAAAAAAAAAAAAAAAAAAAGGATTCAGACTTCTTCACTAAAATATTCAGTACTAGAAGATAATGAAATGCCTTCAAATTTTTCAATAAAGATAGTAAAACCTTTATATTTTACAAGACATAATATTTTTTCCAAGCATCCAAATATAAAACAAAACCAGTACCAATAAAAAACATTCTAATGTTCAGTCAATACTTTTTTATAGAAAGTCAGACAACTAAAAGATGAATGGAAAAATCTACAACAAAAGGACTTGCTAGCCCTGGCCGTTTGGCTCAATGGTAGAGCGTCGGCCTAGCATGCAGAAGTCCCGGTTCGATTCCCGGCCAGGGCACACAGGAGAAGCGCCCATCTGCTTCTCCACCCCTCCCCCCTCCTTCCTCTCTGTCTCTCTCTTCCCCTCCCGCAGCCGAAGCTCTACTGGAGCGAAGATGGCCCGGGCGCTGGGGATGGCTCCTTGGCCTCTGCCCAGGCGCTAGAGTGGCTCTGGTCGCAACACGCTACGCCGCGGAGGGGCAGAGCATCGCCCCTTGGTGGGCAGAGCGTTGCCCCCTGGTGGGCGTGCCGGGTGGATCCCGGTCGGGCACATGCGGGAGTCTGTCTGACTGTCTCTCCCCATTTCTGGCTTCAGAAAAATACAGGAAAAAAAAAAGGGACTTGCTGTGAGCATTAAACCCATGTAACTATAAGAATAAGCTGTAAACAAACTTAGAAAATATGGTTATAGACCTGAACATAAATATTATAAAAGGTCAATGTAAAATTTAACAAAAATTAACATTTATTGAGTACATATTACGTGCCAACCATTGTACTGAGTACTTTACATCAATTATCTCAGAAAAAAAATCTTCAAGAAACCCTAAGTGAAAAAATGTTTATCAACCCTGTTTTAGAGACAATGAAACTGAGACTTGAAGTAATTTGTCCAGGGTACATTACTCTGCAGGGCCAGAGCCAGATTCAAACACAGATCTCTTAATTCCATTGCTCAAAAACTTAACTATCAGAAAATTTGGTACAGTCAAAGCTATAAAGGGAGCTGAAGACATAAAAGAAAATACACTAATTTTATCAAATAGTGTGCACAATGTTAACACATAAAAGAAAAAACTGAGTTACCTTGGAGATGTGCTCACACTCATGGAAAATTGGAGATTTTTCCACAGAAATGCAAGAAGAGTCTGAACTAGTTGTTTTTAGTCTCTACATAGAATTACATATGGAATTTGGAAGCAGTATAATTTATTTAATTAGGATCTGTTGATAGGCTTTGGATTTTCAGGATAGATTAAATTAAGCTGTAATAACAAGCCAAAAATTTCATAGGCTGCAAATAGAAAAAGTTTAATTCTCACTCCAGCTTCATGTGTGTCACAGCACAGAAGAGGGGCTCTGCTCATCACAGTCACTCAGGGACCTCTGCTGAGGAAGCAAGTGCCATTGCAAACGCCGCAGATCATCATGCCTGGGCAGGTGTTCAGAATACTGTCTCAATCCCAATTAAACGTTTGGCCCAGAAATGGTGGTAAAAGTCCTCCACTTCCTACTCCTTGGCCAAACCTAGATACATGAGCCAACTTAATTCCACAAGGGTCCATACCTACCATGCCAGAATCACCAAGAGGTGAAGAACTGACAATGTTTGGCAAACAGCACTAGTGATTTCCACATAAAGATGCAGTTTGTGGACACATTTTTCTTTTTACAAATGATGCCACAGTGAACATTCCTGCATAAAAAAAACCTTTGTGTACTTGTACACAAAACCATTTTAGGAAGGCAAAATTTATATGTACTTCATATAAATTCTTAGAGCAGAACTTCTCGTCAGAAAACATGTCTGTTTAAATTTTGATAGGTATTACTAAGCTTACCCACAAATTAAAATTTTAATTTTCATTTCTTTAAGAATGATTATACTTAGACCCTTTTCCTTTTTTAAAATTTTTATTGAATTTATTGGGTTGGCATTGGTTAATAAATTCTATAGATTCCAGGTGCACATTTCTGTAATACATCACCTGTATATTGCATTGTGTGTTCACCACCACAGACTCTTTCCATATGTTTATTTTTACCTTCAAATATCATCCATCTGTAATGAGTTTTGGCAGAAGGAGTAAAGTAAATATGAATCTTCTTTTGCCTTCCTAAAATGGCTGCAGAGTTAGTTATTCCAACACAACTATTTTCTTATATAAATATCATAGATAAGTTGAGCATTTGCATTTGAGCCTACTTCCTAAATCACTATTATGTGACACTCATTTCTGCCTTCCAATGCCAATGTCACACTATTTTAATTACTAACATTTTATAATACATTGTATTATATGTTGGAATTGGGCCATATTAATTATCCTATTTTTCAAAATTCTACTAGTTATTCATGCATATTAGTTATTCAATTAATTTTCTCAAAATTTTATACCAGTTTATCTTGTTCCTGAAACTACTGTTATTTTTCTTAAGGGTTTCTATAGATCAATTTTTATTTTTTAAATTAGTAATTTTATCAGAAAATACGGTCTAAATTTTCATATGTTCAACTCTAATGTACCTCTCAGTTGAGTTTCGTAGTTTCCTTTAATCCTGTGAACTTTTTTTGACTTTTGTTTTACATGATTTCCTTTTGTTATCACTACTTTTGTAAATGGGCTCCTTTTCCCCCTACATATTATTTACTATTGAAATAAGTATCTTCAATATTTAAACTGGGTACATTTTGCTTCAAGGTTTCTCTAAAGCACACAGGCTCTTTGGTTTGTGTCCATTTAATCAGAAGATTAATTTGACTCTTATATGTCCCCTGGCGAAAGCCAGTAGCAATGTCACTGCATACAAAGTACACCCAGCCAGCATGCAGGGAGTTCTATTTTCACTTTGTTTTCAAGAAACAATACCGGGCAAACAGATCTCTCTGGAGCAGGTGACTGGAAGTTTTCATGTGTAGAAAAAGCTAAAAGGATCAGGCATAAATGGAACAATCAATGTCCCCGACAGATTTCAACTTCAGCCTGGCTGTCCCTGTAATTTTATATATCCAATATATATCCAAACATTGATTCGCTTTAATAAATCAAAGTCTATGGACTTTGCCCTGTAAATCATCGTTCAACTTGTTTGGAATTCTGCTCCCCAAGAATAGACATCTTTTTAATGATAATTCATTTCACTGTGTCCGCAGTATTTGGACCTAAACTCTCTGATGCTTTGTAACTTTTATTCAGGAGACATGCAATCACAGAATTTAAGATCTAAAGAAATATTTACATTTATTTTTGAAAGCATTTTTATTAACCATGGGGAAGGATCAGAGACATAACACAGGGGAGATATTTTTTAAAGAAAACATGATTCCTCTGTTTCCACATGAACTTAACTCTTTACCCTCAAATGACAGTCACTGTTTAGCGAGATACTTGCTGTGTGTCATTACTCAGATATTGGCATTAAAAAAAAAAGGTAAGACCTGGGAGCTGACTGATTTTCTTGGCATCACTGTACCTACTGGTCAGGGTCTCTTGACTCCTGACTCCTTCAACTATATCACACTCATACTCAGTAACATTAGAAAACAGGGGCTAACTAAAATCAGAGACATCTTAAGGCTTTTCTAGTACATCCTGCTTCCCAAACCACATACCAGGAATAAAATGAACTGCTGCCTCCTCCATGTTCCTAGAATACCGTTCATAAAGCTAGTACAGCTCATAAATGCTAATGTAGAACGACTGGTTTTATGCATGGCTTTATTTCCCTTGCTAGATTTTGAAATCCTTGAGAGAGGGTACCAAACATACTCGTTTTTGTCTTCCCAGGGCCTACCCAGTTCCTCCCACATACTTACTTTCATCAAATATCCCTGGTATCAAATTCAACATATTATATGGCTATATTCGAGAATCATATTAAGGTTTGAGGACAAATGACTGAAATATATCATAGACAACTGCATGATAAAGTTCATTTGAAATTGAATTTGTAAAGGCGATCTCTCTGTAGATTCTAATTAATTCAGCTCATTTTTCAAAGTATACTAAATCACATGGAATCATTTCCATTAATGGCCTTGACGGCTCTCTTTCTTTCATAAAAACATTAACCCTAATCATTCTTTACTGCTTTCCTTTTACATCTTTTATAAAAAAACAAAACAAAAAAACATTTATATTATGTGAAACTTCCAAACCATCTTAATTCCATCAATATGTCTGCCTTGTACAATATGAACATAATTTCACTCTTCTCCTCTTTTTATACTTAGTGTAATTATTGATTGTATTAATTATATTCTCACAAACATACATAGATATTTATCTACCTAAAAATGGGAAGAAACAATGCGCACTGCACCCCTCAGAGGCTGTCTCTAAGGAAAGCCATGGAGTCAAGCAAAGGCAATCAGAGAAGACTTTCATGTTGTGCCCCGTGTGTCATCACAGGCTGAACCTTTCAGAAGGGGACCAGAAAAGAAAGACAAACAGCCGGGAGGGGAGACAGAGAGAACAGCAGCCATAGCTCCTGACATGGCTCACGAGGCTTAGCTGTTCATCCAGCTCTTCTAGTTGGGCAAACATGAGTGACTTTATGTTACTAGCCATCAAAAGAATGTGTCCAAGTCAGTAGTTGGTGGTACACTCCCAGTGAATAGTTGTAGCTCATAGTAGTAAACTTATCTCCGCAGGCATGGCCCAATCTTCACCCCTACATCCCTACTATCATCTTATCACATAACTTCCTACTGTCAAAGCAAAGAGAAAATAGAAAACTTGAACTAAAAATTGTCCCATAGACATAAAAGTGAAACTAAGAGACATTGATAAGAGAGTGGTGGTTACGGGGGGAGGGGGGAGAGGGAGAGGGAAAGGGGGAGGGGGAGGGGCACGAAGAAAACTAGATAGAAGGTGACAGAGGACAATCTGACTTTGGGTGATGGGTATGCAACATAATTGAACGACAAGATAACCTGGACTTGTTATCTTTGAATATATGTATCCTGATTTATTGATGTCGCCCCATTAAAAAAATAAAATTACTTTAAAAAGAAAAAAAAATGCCCCATATCCCCAAATTTCATATTCTGATTAACAGTATAAAGGCAGAAAATCTATATTGTACATACCCTGTTTAAAGATACTAGCAGCACTTTGTGAATATCATTCTTGAAACACTGTTTTGTAACCATATTTAGCTTGTGTTGATATTCAGTATTTTCTATGAATTCTTCTTGCATGCCTAAATGCAGAATAAATGCAAAAATATATACACAGATAAATATATACATATACGCATGCTTTTCTTGTAAAGATTTAAATTGAACAGATTGTCACTTGTTAGGAACGACCATAAATAACCCAACAATACACATGTTGTATTTTTTCCCAATACCTGTTTTCTTATCAAAGAAGAAAACCTTTACCCTAGTTTAGAAATTTATACAAATAATTCATTACTTAATATAAAATAAGTACAGTGAGTACACATATTTGCTGAATAAAAAGTAGCAAGGAGTTCTTTCTGGTGGAGGAATTTTCTGTAACAATCTTTTTTGTTTGAGTAGGCTGCACTCATCCAAGGAGCTAGGAGACTTCTGTGCAACAATAGACCACTAGAGAAAAGCTGAAAGTTATTTGAACAACAAAAAAGGACAGATATAAAATGTAGGCACAAAGGAGCAGCTGAAATCACAGTCTAAAGAACAAAAAGATTTGCATTTTATTATTATGCTGGCAAGGAGCATATAGTTATCTGGAAAACCCTCTAAGGCTGAAAAACAGTATTGTTATTTAAGGGAAACATATGCCTTATTAAGCTACATTGTAGCTGAACTATCCCAAACTGTTGGAAAAAAACTGGAAGTTGAAAACTTGGTTACACAACAGAAAATGAAGTAAAATTATTATAAATGAATGATGTTTCCAAAACCAAAGACTACAGAAATTATTATTAAGTCCTGGCGGGTTGCCTCAGCAATAGAGCGTTGGCTTGGTGTGTGGAAGTCCCAGGTTCGATTCCCAGTCAGGGTACACAGGAGAAGTGACCAGATCTGCTTTTGCACCCCTTCTCTCTCTCTCTTTTTCCCTCTCTCTTCTCCCGCAGACATGGCTGGGTTTGAGGAAGTTGGCCCCAGGCACTGAAGATGGCTCCATAGCCTGGCCTCAGGCACTAAAACAGCTCAGTTGCCAAGCAGCAAGCAGTGGCCCTAGAAGGGCAGAGTATTGCCTGGTAGGGGGCTTGCTAGGTGAATCCCTTTCTAGGTGCATGCGGAAGTCTGTCTCTGCTTCCCCACCTCTGACTTAAATAAATTAATATAAAAAGAAATAATTATCAATAAGCCAATTACTTTAAATCTCTCATTTTAAAATATCTATTAAGATAACCTATAAATGGGTTGTACCTAACTTTTCTTTTTCTTTAACAAAAATACAAATGTTAATTAACAATTAGTAACTATGGTATCAGAAAATTTTCCTACATGTTGGGAATGCCACAGTGAATAAGCCAGGCTGGACCAGACTCCTGGAATTTTCAGTTCTTATTTTAAAATTTATTCAAACAGGTTCTGACATTCACTATAGCTGTGTGACCTTGGGCAAATCACTTAAACTCTCTTTTACTCATTTTCAGTGACCAAGACTACATTAACTTTTGAGGCTGCCCATTATGTCACAAGCAGGTATGACCACAAAAAAAGCAGGCCTATTGAGTAGTAAAAACTTCATGCCACATGTAACAAGTCTTATTAAACACCTTTCTTATATAAAGACCAAATGAGCATTTCCAAAAATTTCATCCTTGGTTGTTGTTACATCACTTGAGGTTCTACTGTGCAGAATGGATATAATTTCCTTCCCATATAATAGTCCTTTAAATTGTATGAACTGCAAACTTAACAAGGGCCGAATCCATAACTTCATCATCCCCAGACCTCCAAAAGTTGCAAGCAAATTGCTTTAGATACAGCTGTTGTTCAATACACTTTTGTTACACAAATGTGTATTTTAAAGTGCCTACTCTGGAGTCAGGCTGCATAGATTGAATATCTGGCTCCATTATGTAAGCTGTGACCTTAAAATCTCTGCATTTTATGACTCAGTTGCATCATCTGTAAAAGGGCAACAACAACAAAAAGTAGTAAGTGCTTTATGGGTTTCTGTAAGAACTTAAAGGGTTAATAATATACATAAAGCACTTCAAATAATACCTGATACACTTTGAGTCCCTCATGTCATTAGGTATTACTGTTATTAGCTACAAATGAGGGGATTTAAACCTAATTTTTGTAGCCTCCTGAGTCACCCCTTCTCCAGATTACACACATTCGACTCCTCTTATCTTGTGGAAGTGATGTTATGCTTCTAATCACTATCTTCTGCACATTTTCCAATTTGCCTATGCCCCTTCTTAAAGAATTTTACACTGGGTCTTGAGTATTATTTTTTTAAGCAACTGGCTCAATCACTTCAATAAATTATTGGTATATACATAAAAAAATAAAAGACTTGAACAGTACTACTGAAAGAAACTTAGAGCCCTAACACCAGATGCAAGACATGGTCTTAAATTGGATGTCGAAATTATACATATTTGCTGTAATAAACAACTTGGTTACAGTTAAGGAAATCTCAATACGGTCTAGTTAATAAATGGGTACATGTACATCCAGATAACTTAGAAGCACCTCAACTTAACACATTCAAATCAGAAGTATATTCAACCTCAGAACTACTGGGGCACTGATACCATAGTTACTAAGTGACAT
Organism: Saccopteryx bilineata; assembly: GCF_036850765.1. NCBI lineage: Eukaryota > Metazoa > Chordata > Mammalia > Chiroptera > Emballonuridae > Saccopteryx > Saccopteryx bilineata. The sequence continues at coordinate 144,136,559 of NC_089491.1, read as the reverse complement.
ATAGAATGGTATGTTAGGCAACAGTAAGGTATGATGTGGCATGGTGTGGTATAACGTGAATATGACATGGTAGTAAAGCAGAGGGTTAAACCTTTTTTTACCTAATAGAAAAATGTATTTATATATTGACAGACTTATAAAATGTGTCTATTCATTAATATGTATTTTCATATATAAGCACAATCATAAAATTATAAAATTATTTTTAAAGGCACATGTTTAATATATCTAAATATCATTGTTAATTGATCATTTAATTACACCATTTACCACATCTAAATGATTATTGACTAGCAATGCCGCTTCAGGGTCAATCTAAGAACAGTAAAAGAAAAATCATATTTGAAACTTGTTTTGATCTAAAAGAGTATGATTTTATTAACTAAAAGATCTACTTCTAAATGTCTTTTGGTTAATCTTTGAAACTGAAGTCCACCTTCAAAATAATAAGGCTGACACTTTGCAGGATAATCAAAAGGGTTTCGTTTTCTCTTTATTTTTGCAATCTAAAAACAAAATTTTTAAAAACAGTAATATTTTTTTGAGCAAAATTATCCCTGTTAAATTATATCTCAAAAGTTGACAACCATGAATGGGACACTATGATTCAATTCAAAGCATATTTATTAAAAAACTATTTTTTGGTCAAGGTACCAGAAGATTAAAAATAAATGACTGCATAAACATCTGTCCTAGAAAATACTTATATTCTATTACTGACAATACTCATATTCAGAAATATAAAACACCTATATGATGATAAATAGTGTTAGGTTTATGAGGATTTCATTTAAAAAGGAAAAAAACTGGCTTCAAAAAAACAGAAATTTTAAAGAACCAGAAACAGTAATATCCCTGATAGCAATAATCAGAAAGTCACGTCAAATGTATCCCCTATACTTCCGTCCTCTCCTCCATTGCGGGGCCCCCACCATGTTGCACCAGAGGACTAGCATCGCCTCCAGCCCAATATTTCCCTGTGAGCATGGACCTCCTGCCACTCACGCTCAACAGCACAGGGCCACTGTTACAGGCTGCAGATCTAGTCTTGACAATACAGTTTGAAAACACCTTTAATAAACTGGAATTGACCTCTATTAATAAAGCCCAAGTTTCTCAGTGTGGCAGTCAAGGCCCTTCACATCCAGTCACCCCTGGGCCCGACTCTCTGCTCCACGCTTCACTCACCACCACCGCAGACGCTGGCACATTCTCCTTCTGCTTCAAATGTCCTTGCTGAACTTTCCTCCAGGTCAGCTCTGCCCCCCCCCCCGCCTTCAACAATATCATAAACGCTGACCTACTTCTCTGAATAAGTTATTTATGCCTCAGTATCCTCGTAGCCTTTATACAAATATCTATAGTAGCTCTTCTCATACTGTCTGAAAATTAATTATTAACATATATCCATCTACCTCTCAGCTCCTATAATAGTACAATCATGCTTGCTTTTTTTATACTTATCTTTCATTCCGTTGTAACCATCACAATGTTTAGAACATGATGCACTTAATAAATATGTGTTGAATGAATGCAGGAGCAGTTGTTTTAAGTGGATTCTGAAGGACAAATAGGTCCCAACAGATGTAACTAGGAGGTAAGGGGGGAGGGTGGAAGTTGCTGAGGTTAATGAGTAAAAGCCACATGGCTGTATTTGAGAAATATTAATTCAACAACAAAGTAAAAAAAACTAAAAAGAGCCAAAAGAAAAAAGTGTGAAAATAAGTTAGCTACTTTCTACTTCAGACACAAACAAAAACAAAAATAATTTGGACTCAGCGATGCCAACAGAAATAGAAAAGAATTATAATAATAATTCAAAGGAGATGGACACTCTCCTTTGAAGTAAAACTCCACACTCTACACTGTAATTATGTTTTGCATAAATAAATCATTGAATTTTCTTATTAAGTTTCTTTGTAAATCAATCTGAATATTCCATGTCACTTTCTTTTATTTTTGGATTAGTGGAAAGATTTGCATTTGTTTGGCAGAAAATGATCCTTTAATTTTTGCCTAGAAAGTTAATGCTTGTTAAAAATCAAAAATCCACTTAAATCGCTATCTCTTCCCAAAATCAATTACATAACTTACCTGGAACTATAAAATGTAAAATAGCTCGAAGTGCCTCCAGCTGCACTGATAACGATGTCTGGTGACTTTTCATAACGGTTATTATTCTGGGGGCCACTACTGCCATTATATCCAGGGAAGTATTACTAGAGATGCAATATTGAAATGCTTATTAAAAATACAAGCTGAGTTCATTGTATAAGCACCAATTTGAAACTAATGCACAGAAACAGGCTGTATGAAAGTGCACAAAAGGCTATATGAAAATGCATTTGAATTCAGTGATATAAACATAGATGATTTTAACTATTCTTTAATTAAACTTTAACCTCAAGAAGTTGAATTCACAGTAAGCAGGGAACTCTCTTACTTAGTTTCAAACACTAACAGCTTTCATACAATCAACACATGGGTTAATGGCAACAACCCTGGAAAGTATCAATAGATGTTATTATCTCAACTTTCCAGATAAAGAACTGAGGCTGAAAGCAGTTAAATATCAAGGTCCTATCTCTAGAAGGTACAGAGCCAGGGCTACAATGCAAACTCATCTGACCCCCAGGCAAGGGCTCTTTACATCAGACCACCTGCCTGTTCCAGAGTAATAGCAGTGGACTTCTTACACGGTTCTAACTAGTTTTGTTTGCATTTAAATCCTGATTTCTTTAAGGCATTTCAGTTCTCTTTCTTAACTTTTTTTCAATTACAGTTTACATTGAATACTATTCTGTATTAGTAATCATATACTTTACAAAGTAGTTCTCCCAATATTTCCAGTACCCAACCTGGTACCAAACATAGTTATTACAGTACTATTGACTACATTCCCTATTCTGTACTTTATATCCCATGACTATTTTGTGACTACCAATCTGTACTTCCCAATCCCTTCACCTTTTCCACCCAGTCCCCTAACTCCCTTCCTCTCCAGCAACCATCAGTCTGTTCTCTGTGTCTATGAGTCTGTTTCTGTTCTGTTTATTTTGTTCTTTAGAGTCCTCATGCAAGTGAAATCATATGGTATCTGTCATTCGCCGTATTATTTCACTTAGCATAACACCCCCTAGGTCCATCCATGCTGTCACAGATGGTAAGATTGCACTCTTTCTTAAGGCCAAGTAGTATTCAGTAAAATGAACCATGTTCTCGCTTTGCATGGTTCCATGGTCACTGAGATATAGTCTTTCTTTTCCACCTTAGAGTTCCAGTTTAAATACACCCTTCTTTGTTGCTGTGGTGACCCCAGGTGGGCTCTTACCAGTGTGCCTTTTACACATTACTGCCATTGCAGTATCACCCTGTACTGTAACTATCTGTTAACACATCAGTCTCCCCAAATAGACAGTGCATTTTCAGCAGCAGGCATGCCGTCACAGTTAACTCTGAATCCCCAGGACTAGATTAGTATGTTTGTTACATATGAGAAAATAGCCAGAAATATTAATTGCCCAGAATCTACAGAATCTTGAATGCAGGTTATTGTACTGTGCTTTCATCTCTTTTATAAAAATTCACACACTTCCAGGACCATAAAGACCATTTAGAATGAACTTCATTTTTATGTTCAAGAGCAACATTTAGATGAGAGAAATAAAACTCAAAAATATGATATATATATATATATAAACATAAGTAGATTACTAGACTGATGATAAAAGTGATATAACCCCATTCCTTATAAGTCTGTAGAGATGGTTGCTACATACAATTCCTCATGCTGTATGCAAGTCATTTATTCAAATATAACAGCAGCATTAATAATAATAGCTCTGATTTACTGAGTGCTTAAAACGCACCAGGGATTATCTTAATCCCTTTTTAAAAATTAATTCATGCAATTACACACATATAATTTATGATGCTATTACTTATCCCTCTTTATCAATGAGGCTCCTAAAGTTTAAAAACAAAATATTTGGCTCAAATTAGTGGAAAAGCCAGGACACAAAATAGTGTTTATGGCACATATGTTTTTCTTTTCTTTTTGTTTGAAATTTACTCAGACTATGACAAAGCTACCTCACATTCTTTGACATAACAGCATGCAAAAGGGCACCGAGCATGTCCTGGCAACCCTCACCCACCCAGATCTGGTCTCTGTTATGTCACTAGCCAGTCATGTAATCTTAACATACCCAGACCTGGACTACAAGAATAAACTTTCCCCAACTAAGGAATGAGCAGGAAGAGAAGACAAAGTTAATTCAAAAGAAGCAGCAATCACAAATATTAGTTGTGAAAAAACAACAATTAGAAGCCATATCCTGATTTGAACTTTTATACCTTTCACACACAATAATTTGAACAACTATTTAAGGTGATGTGCTGTGTAACTGCAATTTGGCAAGACGTAAACAGGAAGCATTAAGCACAAAAGCAAATCAGTGACATATTTCTACAATCTCTACCATCCCTTTCAATATTCAGATAAAATAAGTCTATGATATCATGACATGAGATTATAATATTCGGTGTTCCAATTTTCAAATGCCTTGTTTTCCTTTTCATGTTTAGAAATATGCTTGAGATATTGATATTCTACCTTGTCCAATATTATGTATTCTGCATAAGTTCATAAATCTATATTACCTTCCTTCAAAAAGATGATTGAGCATTTTGCAGCCACTTTCTGCCACTTCAGGCGAATGTATATGCTTCTGCATTAACTCCAACACGTTCAGGTATATTCCTTTTGATAACAGGATATTTCTGAAACTAACTACAAGATGTTTTAATGTTACTTGTAGCCATGTGTGCACATTGCAATGACACAGAATACTAAGGTAGTCCAAAATCATAGGAAAGTATAGACAAGTACATACATCATTTCTATTTCTTTGACAACCAAAAGAGTATTAATGTTTGTTTCTTTATAATATATACCATTTCAAATTGTTTTTCACTTGTTAACCATTTGTTAAAGTTTTAATTTTAAAAATTTCATTCACAAAGTAGACTGATCAATGGAATCACATATCCTAGTCCATGTGAAAAGAGCAGTTTTATAGAATAATATACTGCTCCCAAAAATTAGGGGATATTTCAAAATGAATATAAAGCAATTAAAAAAAGAAACGTTTGATTTTTTTTTAAACAAGAACATTAGAAAAGCAAAACGACAAGTCAAAGACAATTGTTTGATCATGCAAATGAGATCCAAAATGAACTTTTATTTCATTGGTGAAAATGCACTATACAAAAGGCTGAAAGTACTGGAGCATCTGCATGTTCCCTGATCCCCCAATTTTTGTGAGCAGTGCATTTTAAAAATAACGCCCTCCAAAATAAGAATGAAAATTAAATGTCATTCTAATATTTAAAACAATTTCACAAAATAACTGTGCTTCTATACAGCTAACACTCACTAGGTATACCTGACATTAGTGATCTGGGGGTAAGTTACAGGTATGTGGAGATAGTGACCACCTCTCAGCACCTGGGGGACCATAACGTGGAGCCAGGAATGGAACCAGGCTGGATGCCTTCAGCCTTGAGCTACCTTCTCCATTAAGCCTAGTGGTCTGTACAAGCTTCTCATTTCTAGGTATGCCTTCATGTGCAAAGCAATAAAAAAAAACCCTGGTATACATGGTAAATAATTGCATATTTTCACAATGTAATACCAAGGCTTAACTTTAACTGCCATGGTTTACACGTGGGGATTTTAATATTTCATTTTTTTTCTCACTTACAGTATAGTTATAATGAATAGATGTGCGTTCTTTTAAACACAGAGACCTTCTAATTTTCAAAAGTATTTTCTGTTTCAATATTGCCTAACTGGTAAAAGTGTTTGACATAAAAATGTATAACTTTTGGGGTAAAATGGCGTTCCGACGTTTACGTTGTTTTCCGTGGAACTTTTGGTTATAATTTTTTTTGGGTTTTTTGGCAGGTTTATGTGTGAGACTGTTGATAGCACAATAATATGTAAGTCCATATAATACCTATTATAAAAGATAAACTGTAAAATACGCGGTTCCCCATTTGGGGCCCATGGAACGTTCTATGTTTAAAATTGACAATATTTAGGTACAGCAGTAATTCATAGTTTGTTTTTTGCTTCTGCAGTTTTCAGGGCAGTAAGGCTGCTAGAGAATTTCTTAGTGTTAAAGATATAGAACTACTCATAAATGACGAACTTTTTGACCAATTAGAACAAGAAACTATCGATATAGTTGAACTGCCTCCCAATAACTTGGATGCAGTAGCAGATTGTGAGTAACTTGACGAAAATATGTTAGAAGACACTCTTCCTCAGGATGTTCCTGGTCAATGAGAAGTACATTCTAGTGCCTTAGAAGACATCCCATCATCTATGCAAAAACAAAATGTAAAGAGTTGCCCAAGAGTGACTGGAAAAATAGGTCAAAAAGTTTTGCAGCAGTACATTACAGAATGATAATTTATCTGCCATGAAATAAAAAATAACTCAACATTTGAAAAATAAATCACCTGTTGACATATTTGAAGAATTTTTTGATGAAGATTTGCTAAGCTACATAGTAACCCAAAGTGTAATGTATGCGAGACAAAACAACAGACATAATTTTGACCTTTCAACAAATTGCCTTAGAAAGTTTATTGGAATATTTTTGTTATCTGGATACCATTCCTTACCACAGGAACAATTATACTGGTGTGAGGATGAAGATATGAATCTTACCTGTGTTAGAAACTGTATGCCAAAGCACAGGTTTTTAGAAATAAAAAGAAACTTGCATTTCAACGACAATAGTTCCATAGTTGCCATGGAAAAGAAAGATAAACTTTTTAAAATTCGGCCTCTGATTGACAAATTGAATTCAAAGTTTAAAAAGTTCAGAATATTTGCTCAAAAGCTTTCAGTCAATGAGCAAACAGTAAGATATTATGGACACCTCTTCTTGAAACAATTTATAAGAGGAAAGCCAATCAGGTTTGGTTTCAAACAATGGGCCATGTGCTGCTCTGAAGCTGGGTATTGTTTTCATATGGATATTTATGAAGGAAAATGTGAAGAACAACAAGTTGTCAGTGGTGTACCAGTCGCTGTAATAATGAGGATGACTTCTTTTCTGCAGTATCCATCAGAATATGAAGTATTTTTCGACTTCTTTACCAGCTTTGAATTATTATTGAGACTGAAAGAATGTAATATAAAGGCAACAGGAACAGCTCGGTAAAATAGAATGAATAAGTGTCCCTTGAAATCTGATAGCATTATGAAAAAAGAACAACGTGGGTCATACGATTACTGTTACGATAAAAATAATGACATTTTTGCATTGATTCAGAATGAGAATAACTGTGTCAAAATTATGTCAACTTATTTAGGAGTACTACCTTTAGAAAAAGTGAAAAAATATTCTAAGAAAGAAAAGAAAGAATGTCGAGGGGATAGACCACATTGTAGGGCAATATAACAAATACATGGGTGGTGTTGACAAGCTGGACTGGAATGTCCAAAAGTATCACATCAAATTTAGAGGGAAGAAGTGGTATTGTCCTCTTTTTACAAATGCCATTGATGTCGCTATTGTTAACATCCATGCTCTCTATAATGCTTCGAATGAAAGCATGTCATTATTAGACTTCAGATGCAACATTGCATGAACATATATGAAGAAAGACTCATTATCCAACCCTAAAGTCACCAAAGAACCCAGTTCAAGCATGACAAGGAGAAGCTGTGAACCTGAAGGTGTTAGATTTGATCCAATTGGACATGTATTGGAAAGGGCCTGTGAAGAAAAGCAAAGGAAATGTGCTGTATGTGGCACAAATGTGCACAAGCAGTGTAGAGAATGTAATGTTGCAGTACATGTCAATTGCTTTCCTGTTTGCCATAGAAACTGAATTTTTCTTGTGTGTGTAATACTGGCTGTGCTGCCAAAATTTTGAGACAGAATGTTCCATGAGCCCTAAATGGGTATCAATAAAAAATTATTAAAACCAACTAAATTTTTTTTCAAATACAGACAATTTTATTTCCTACTTCCATTTTCAAACAAAATACACCCCAAAAAAATCATAAATATAAACTTGGCATCTACTGGGAAACACAAAGATATGGTTTATAGCTAGTTTTACATTCTATGTAGAAAAGTAAACATATTCCAACAATAATGATTATAGCCTAACCAGGCAGAGGTGCAGTGGAGAGAGCATAGGTCTGGGATGTGGAGAATCCAGGTTCAAAACCCCAAGGTCTCCAGCTTGAGCATGGACTCCTCAGGTTTGAGCATGGGCTCATCAGCTTGAACCCAAGGTTGCTGGCTTGAGCAAGGGGTTACTAGGTCTGCTATAGCCCCACGATCAAGGCACATATGAGAAAGCAATCAATGAACAACTAAGGTGCTGCAACAAAGAATTGATGCTTCTCATCTCTCTCCCTTCCTGTCTAGCTGTCCCTATCTGCCCCTATCTCTGTCTCTCTCTGTCTCTTTCACATAAAAAATAATAATAATGATTACAGAATGATTCCCTCCTCCAATAAACATTTTCACTAAATACAAATCCAATATTTTAAAGTCTCCATTTACATATCAATTGTTTTGAAACGTCTGTATATAAATATCAATTCCAACATTATACAATATAATTTGATATAGTGAAAGCCGTAGAAAATGAAACTTATGAAGTTTTAACTTAAGTATTTTGAAATACGAGTTATCAATTTTAAATTGAGAAGGGAAAAAACAACTCAGATATAAGTAGAAGTGATAAACACATTTTAAATTACCTCCAACTGAGAAATCAGCTAAGATATCACAAATCAAAATGTGATAAGAAATTGGTTATTTTGCTTAATTACATAAGAATTTTTAATAACGCATCCTAAAGTGCTAAATTCTAACCAAAGAGATACTTTAAAATATAGAAGTTACTCTAGACAAGCAGTTCTCATACGTTAAGTGTGCCTAGAATCACCTGCGGGACTGATAAAACACAGACTGAGCCCCAACTCCAGAATTTATGATTCAGTAGGTCTATAGGGGGCTCTAGAATTGACACTTTTAACAAGTTCCCAGGCAACGTGGCTGGTCCAGGAACCTCATTTTAAGAACCATTGTCTTTGCCTGACCAGGCGGTGGCGCAGTGTATAGAGTGTCAGACTGGGACGTGAAGGGCCCAGGTTTGAAATTCCGAGGTCGCCAGCTTGAGCGCGGGCTCATCTGGCTTGAGCAAGGGGTCACTTGGTCTGCTGTAGCACTCGAGTCAAGGCACATATGAGAAAGCAATGAACAATCCTAAGGAGCCTCAATGAAGAACTGATGCTTCTCATCTCTCTCCCTTCCTGTCTGGCTGTCCCTAACTGTCCCTCTCTCTGTCTCTATCTCTGTCACACAAAAAAAGAAATTACTGTCTTTATTTTTATATTACTAATTATATTAATATAATATGTACTAATATACAATATTAATAAAAATATATATTAATTGGAAGATTAACCCAATTTGAGACTTGAAAACTGAAAATATAAATTTCATGAAACACTAGACCTATTAGAAATTACAACATAGAGTCACTTTAGAGTTTCTAGAACATTTTACACATTTTATTTCTTTTACCAGTTACCTGCATAATACTCTTGATCTCATTCATTTCATTTCAGTGATAAATTGTCTGCTTTAAAAGACCAACAACAATATACAATATCCTTCGTGTCTTTACTTCAATAGTCACCTTCTTTCATGACTGCCTCGTCACAATTTTATCTCCTTGAACCCCTAACAGATATCCTGCAAAAAAAATTGCTTCATTTTTTTCTTACCCACCTGACAGAGCAGATAGTTTTATTTAGTCTTATTATCTATCTTCCCCCTAGATTTTAAGCTCCACAAGCCTGGTATTTCTATTTAATTGATGTATCCCATGTGCCTGAGGCATTGTGTGGTACGTAGCAGGAATTCAATAAATATTAACTGAGTTAATTAATTAAATGAAAAATGTCACACACGATGTTTGGTTCTTTGCCTTGGGGCCAGTGGCAGAACCCAATTCTTCTGGCTTCCAATTTCATCATTCTTCTAAAAAAAAAAAGCCATATCCAGCCCCTTCACTCCCAACATCTTTCAACGAGGAGGTGCCCGCGAAGATTGGTGAGTGAGCTGCTCGATGCCTTAATACTTTCCTAAGGCAGAAATCCAAGGACAATAGTACAAAGGGATCTAAGGACACTTCACCTGGCAGGTGGCCAAGAGCAAAGAAATAAGGAACCAGAAAAAGCTGAGAACTGGTTCTGAACAAAGATAGCAAGGTTGACTTCAAATGTAACTGATCTTCAGATACCATAATAAGAGTAGCCCAAATCTCACAAAATCATGGTTATTTTGTTGGCGTATCAATGATGATTTCCAGGTGGTTAAGAATTACAGCACCAACACAGTGTTGTCTGTACACAGTAAAGGTCGGTCTACTCTCCTAGATGCCCCACACAAAAATAGTCCAGTCTGGTCCTCATTTTCAGGAACGAGATCTCTATTTAGCCTCTGTGCAGTAGAAGACAGTAATTCAAGAGGACAATTTCCTTTCTTACCACTCCTGCTCTGATTCATTATCCCCAAAGGCGCCCCCTGTCGGTCTCTAAGGACTTCTGGCAGCCTAAGCCTTTTATTCAAGTCCCATCTGAGAAGTGGAGTTAGAAGTGTTTCTCCTCTGGATTTGACTTACATAACAATGTAGAAGAACATGCAATGAGGTGGTTTCTTGATTCTTTTCACTCTATCCAGCTTCTCTACTACATTGGTCCCTGTTTGAGGTGTTTAGTATTTTTCTCTCTTTTCCTTTTCTGAAAATATCCTGCAAGAACTGCCAAGTCCCAAAGCCTTTAAAATGAGTTCTCCCCCAAGATTTTCTGGCAGTATTTCCTGTTCAGGTGGGCGGAAATCTGAATAGCCTGAATCTCAGTTTTAAACCTCTAGAGTCTTTCCAAAACTCTAACAGCCAGGTTTTTTCTCTTTCCTTCACAACACAAAGCTATACAACTTACATGTGAAGGACTATCTTCTTTTTTTTTAATTTTTATTTATTCATTTTAGAGGGAGAGAGAGAAAGAGAGAGAGAAGGGGGAGGAACAGGAAGCATCAACTCCCATATGTGCCTTGACCTGACAAGTGCAGGGCTTCAAACCAGCGACCTCAGCATTCCAGGTCAACGCTTTATCCACTGTGCCACCACAGGTTAGGCCTGGATTATTTTCAAAAATAAAATTTATAGTGGACAATTTCAGCAAATTTTAAAACAATGACTATCTCTCTACCCATTGTATTTCCAGAAAATTTTCCTAAGAAAATAACAGGAACAGTGTATAAACCAAAATGAAAAAGAGGAACCATTTGGTGTTTATTATAGGCACTAAAAAAAAAAAAAATCCCAGTGGACACAAGGTAAAAGTCCATCAATAAGAAATCAGTTTATAAAACAGAATATAGGCATACACTGGAAAACTACACAGCCATTAAAAAAGAAATTGTAAGAATTTATATTTGTCAACATAAAAAAGTTAAACTCTGTTTATAAAGAGATATAATTCCATTTCTGCATAAGAAATTAGAAATATATCATATATATCATGTGTGAGTACATATATAGAAGTCTAAAAGAAACACATCAAAATGTTTTTCTTCTTTATTTTTACTTATATAGCTAATATGTATATATTTATATATATACGTATATACTTTTATATATGTATATAAATATACATATCACATTTTTACAACACATTGCTTTTATAATTTAAAAAACACAAAATGTGTTCCTTTTTTATTTTTTAATATATGGCGCACCCCTTACCATTTTGCTCCAAGAGAGTGGACAGTGCATTGGCAGATGCCTGGAAGACTTCTTTCGATGAAGAATGCATCAGCATGGACAGCATCACTTCCCTGTGAGCTGGGAACCTTTCACAAATTCAACCACAGTGTTAATAATCATCATGTTAGTACTTTTCTCAAATACTCACTTATCATTGTCTAATCTCTCTAAAAAAGTAAGGGCATATTAGCATTTTATATCACCTCCACTTACAAGAGTGAATTATAATTAAGTAGTTTTATATTTAAACTTTAGATTTAAATTCATTAAATACTCATAAATTAGCATTTCTGTTTCTTCAAAGATGATAAGCAGTAGAGGGAGGGGAAGACTTAACAAATCTATAAAGAGGTGCTTGGAGTACACCTTTTTAGGTGTACCCCAAGATAAAATGAGAAAAAAAACATAATGGAAGCAAGAAAGGAAAACTAAAAAATTATAAAGCAGCAGCATGATTTTTTTAATGTAGAACACAGATATATTTTCTTTTCATAATATGTTTATTTTAAAGATCCCCATGGATACTGAGAAATCAGTGTGCTACACGAAGTGAAATTTATAACTGTGACACGAACCTACCTTCCCCTAATCTCTTGAAAAGACTGCTCAAAGTGGATCACGATTACTGTTTCTTTCGAAATGGGTATGTTTAATTAAATAGCATATGTGTTATTAATGCTCTTTTCACTGGCAGTGAATAGCTATGCAAACAGGCTGTCAGGATTTGAGATGTAGAATATTATTATTTAAGTTTCCAAGATAAGTCTTTCAAATTTTAAAATTCAGAGCATACCAAGAATGAACAGCACAAATGTAAACATTTGCCACAAGCGATGGTTTGTGACCCTGATACAAATCTGATATACCTAAACCAGCTGTTTACAGTGAATATCCTTGGAAGAGAATGCTGGGTTTATGATGCTTGAATACGTTCCCATTGAAAGCTTCCTGAAGAGCTGTCAGCTACAAAGAATGCTCTCAAAAGAAGACAGGTCAACATGCAACATCAGGTAGGGAATCAAATCACTGTGGGAGGGTTCCAAGCACATACTAAATCCTGGTATCGACAACCTGCTGGCTAGTCACTGCAGCAGAAAAGGTCACAGATGGCCCTGCGATTTCTGTCACCTGAAATTAATTAATATGGCATTTTTAAACAAACAGCCGTAAAATTGGAAGGTTCTTTCTTGATGATTCATAGTTTACTGAATGGCTCTTGATTCCAAATGTCTCAGTAATCCCTCTCAAATAGGCAGCCTTTTACTGACTACTGGAGGCAATGGGATGGAAATGTTGTATATCCACAACCATTCTGTGGCAGGAATTGAAACATAACACCTAGATCAAAAATATTTCTAACAATAAAATCTGCAGCGATGATCTTTTATATAGATTAAAATGGAACTAAAATTTTTGATCATATAAAATCAAAACCACTGACTGGCCATCTTCATCTCCAATCTTCTCGTGCAAACCGTGTTGGTACATAAGGAGATTGTTCAGGGCCCAGCATGCAGCCTCCTGGATTAGCGGAGGGAAAAAAAAACTGTCAAAACATTTCACCAAACAAACAATTCTAATTATAATATTTACAAAGGAGTCCAACCTGCACGAGCTTGTTCTTCCTATGTCCCGTTAAGGCTTTGTAACAGGCTTCTAGCCAAAACAATTTGTCTTCTTCCTCCTCCTCATTCTCCTGATTCTCATTCTTTTCTTCTAAGTCTTGATTTAAGAAAATGGTCTCAGCTTGAAAAATATATAAACACGTGCCTTACTTAGAGTTTGAATGACCAACTCTAAGTCCATGTTTCGAAACATTAACAGAGAGAGGTATTCTTTAGTAGGGGCCTTGGTTAATTAAAAAGACCTTTCTAATATATTACACACCTCATAATACTGCTAGTCCATCTAGATAAATGATCAAATGAGGATGAGGATGTCAAGCAAAACTAATGGAGTAGAAGGCAATTCACAGAGATTAGCTGTCCTATAACAAAGTCAAATCAAAGATATATTTGCTGATGTATAAACTTGGGAAAGGTTAGTTCCCTTTCAAGTATCCGCTATTGAAAAATGAGTTACAGTAGGACAGAAAGGGCATTTAATGGGTCCTTCTCTACATATGACTTTCTTGTTATAATGTTATCTGTTATATTGTTCACCATCAGGATCTCGTTCACCTGTAAGAATGTCCTTTGTCACACAGTTACTTACTGAGGAGCGCCAGGCAGCTGAGCGCTGCGATTTGCAGTGCCGCATTGTCCGAATACAGCTGCACAGCATTCACCACAAACTCATGGACCTCGTGTAACACCAGGATGTTAAAAAAATTACCTAAAAGTGAAGTGAGTTATTAACTGAGTTCTCATCCATGGAACTTAAAATTACCATTATTTATATAACAGTTTTTAAATCAATCAATTTAGCTAGTCATGGATATTTTAATGACATTAAAACAAATATTTACTTTAATTCAAATAGCTTAAGATGATTGCTTAAAGTTTTAAAAATTTATTCCAGGCAGTCATTCAATAATCTTACTTAGACAATGGAACTGACCAGGAAAAATAATGATATGTTTGGTTACATTAACTTTGTGTTCTTTGACTTCTTCTCATATCCTCACTATATCATATAAAAAGAATGAAGTGTCTGTTAATAAGTGGCGACTATATTTTAGAAGAAATGCTCTTGTTTAGGGATGTATAAATCTGAGTTCTCAGCCTGATTTCACCCCTTATTGACTCCATGATTTTGTATAATACACACAGACTTGCTAAAATGGGCCCTCATCAGTAAGCATGGCAGAACAGTTTACAGTTTTATAATAATTCCATCCAATGTACGTTAGTATGTTACTTTTCCATCAACATAAAACATACATATGCTATGTATTCTTCCACCATATAGACCAGGGGTCCCCAAACTTTTTACACAGGGGGCCAGTTCACTGTCCCTCAGACCGTTGGAGGGCTGGACTATAAAAAAAACTATGAACAAATCCCTATGTACACTGCACATATCTTATTTTAAAGTAAAAAACAAAACGGGAACAAATACAATATTTAAAATAAAGAACAAGTAAATTTAAATCAACAAACTGACCAGTATTTCAATGGGAACTATGCTCCTCTCACTGACCACCAATGAAAGAGGTGCCCCTTCCAGAAGTGCAGCGGGGGCCAGATAAATGGCCTCGGGGGGTCGCATGCGGCCCGCAGGCCGTAGATTGGGGACCCCTGATATAGACTGTGATAATAAATGAAGCAAGAATTATAACTCACCTAATGTAAGCCTATGGAGCAAGCAGCAACTCACTTCTTGAATTTTTTCATTCATAGGGAATGCTTTCATGGCTTCTACCACAATATTGTAACACCTGACGTTGCCACTCATGAGGACTTCAACATTATTGCCTAAATTTTAAAGCATCATAATCATCAGTAAGGTAATAATTTCCCCTTTGAAACATGCACACAAAGACTTCTTCTATAGATTCTAAGGCAGCATAATGGCTACATTTCCAAATTTAAATATCATGTTTATCAAATAGCTATAAAAATATTATGTTGTTCATTGAGAATAGGATTTAGGACTCATCTCTAACATTAAAGGGAAGTTGTTTTATTCCCATTTCCTGGCTTAAAAACTTAAAGGAAAAATTGAGAGTGTTTTATGTAAGTATAAAAATATAATGTCTTGGCCATACATTCTCAAATAAATGAATAGAGAGCTTATTTCTTAATGAGCCATTAGTCCATTGGGCAGTGGCTTTTAATTGTTCTTCTTCCTCAAACCAACAAAAGAAAAATATAGATTATGATCCTTAATTAAACAGCTAAAATCAGCAATGATCTGTTTCTGTCCCTTCAGGAGGGCAGCAGCAGAGCAGCCGGTGGGCGAGGCAGCAGCTTCGATTCCAGAGGGACTGTGAGCCAGATGGGAAAGAATGAGGACAGGGAGGAGAGGCAGGATATTGAAATATGTGATTTAGGGACAGACACTGGTGAGCCAGGAAGGAAGGAAAAGATCCACTGGGAAAGGCAATTAGTTAATAGAAAGAGGGAATGTGTGAACAGAACCTATGTGGGAAAACTAATTGACATATCTGAACGAAATGACCTATTAGTAAAACACACAAAAAGAGATTTTTGCAAAACATTTTTCTTTCTTTTGCAGCACAAACTAACCGTTTTCCAAAAACAAAAATTTTTTAATGTTTAAGTTGTGCTTAAAGTTTTTTAATATAGCAAAACATGTTATAATGAAAGAAAATGGCATCTTAAAACAATTTCCTTTGTTGACTCAGAATAACAGACATGATTTTCTCTAAGACTCAAAGGCAAATATCTTCCAATTATAACCAGTGTTTAGAACATTGATTTTTTTTTATTTGCTACTTTCTTTGACCTTTTCATTATGAATCAACACATTTTCACTGGAGTTATGTCAGATGTGGGTGGAAAAGAATGAATTTCGAAAACAGCCAGCTCCAAATAAATAATTAAATGCATAAATATAGTCAAGGAAAAGTAAAATGAGGACTATATACAGTTTGTTGAGAGTGGATGACTCAGAGAAATCCAAAAGTATGTCCATTCTCTATAATTGTCCAGCCCCGCCTACTTCCAAGTGTTTAACTTCCTATGGATTAGAAAATGATGGATTTTATAATCATCATAATGAAAGGGCTTTCTTTCATGAGGGAATTGGGTTTTTACTGAAGTCTCACATCTGCAGATTTCCGTGTCTGAAATCACACATGCATATTTATATAATATACTCTATATATGAAATGCGAAGTATGTAATAATATTGTGTATGTTTTTATAACATTTATTACATAACAGGGACTTGTCTACAATTTTCACATTATTTAACCCATTTAATCCTCACGATTTTTCATGTGTGAAGATGAAAATATTACTAGATAAATGCATGTGTATATCCCACATAAACACACCCAGGTAATACATGAAATACAAAATGCTCATAAACTTATAAAAGTAATAGAATATGAAGCATTATTTTAGCCCATTGACAATCACTGGTAGTATATACAGCAAATTAATTTCTTATCTGTACTTCTTTGTGATAAAAGTGGCAAGATTTCAAAACATCAAAAAATACTAAACAAGGATCTCAACAAAGTTTAAATTCCTTCCTGTGGCTTTTCAAGCCCTTTAACATTTGGTTATGTCTCCAGTCTCACCCACTGACTGTTACCAAGTCCTTCCCCAACCTCTATTTAATGACACACAAGCACACACACGGGGCTTTGCAGGTGCATACACACATCTGCTTGCACACACTGTACACTCTTAGATAGCTTACTGAGTTACTTTTGTCTTCTTAAATAAACTATGCTCTCTCTTGCTCTGGCATCTTTAAACTTATGATGTCTCCTCTCTAGGCCAGTCTGCCTACATTTCCACTTCCCTCACACCTCTCTACATACAAAGTATTCTTCTCATCATTCAAGTCTCTGTTAGAAGATCTTGCCTCATGCCCTGTTTGTTCTCCTAACCCTAGGTACGTTGGCCAACACATTGTAATCATCTAGGTACAGTGCTGGAATTCAAATAATTTAACAACCAGTTCTCTGCCTTAATGACCGTTTTAAGTATAAAAAATGATACACTAGAGGTAGTTCATTATTTCATGCATTTAATATTTAAGAACAATAAAAGAGGTACACAAAATTAGGTTATGTTATAAGAAAGAGTTTTAAAATAGTAATAAAAATATTAAATAATACCTGACAGAAAACAATAAAACTTATTTAAGATATTCCCATTGACAACTTCTCACCTCTGGTTTTTTTTGGCACTTTTTCTCTTTACGTTATATGTTTGTTTACTGATGTAAGAAACACGAGGAAGTTAAAATGTAGTATTTCAGCAAAGGTATAATGAGTTTTATAAAATGAATAAACAAATATTACAAGCATACTTCCATCAAAATTTTTTCATCTAATGGACGGAATGAACATCACTACAGGTTCTTAGAATATGCTGTTGCACAGATGAACATTAAAAAAGAGTAAAGAATCAGCTGAATCCCACCACTGCCTAGATACTCATGTGTATCTCCCGTGGTACTATGGATTCTAAAAAGACAAGACATGTATATATTTTCTGCTACTGTTTCCCAAGAATCAAGTCCAGAGCCAGCGGCAGTACAGTGTCAATAAATAACAAACTAAAAATAAAATAAACAAAGGAATGGGTTTAGCATCCATAAGTTTCTAAATAATAAAAATATTTTTAAAAGACTCAGAAAGAAGCTATATTCTAATTTCTCACTAACAAAAACCAATTGTGTACTTAGGCTACTTACAAGGAATTGCTAGGGAATGTAAACAGCGCAGCACATAAAGCACGATTTCCTCTTCATTCTTAAAGTTTTTTAATGCACTTAGCAATACCATATAATCTTTATTCTCAACAAATTCAGTCAGTTGCTCCTCTGAAACTGAAAAATGAAAGGCAAATATTGAAAAATCTTAAAGATGATATAAAATTTACTCAAATATATAATATTCATGATAGTTGTATGAGACACAATAAATAGATATAAAATTTATATATATATAAAAAAAAAGACATTTAAAAAAAAATTTATAGTGGAAAAAAGCACTTTTGAGACTAAAATAGTTTTGGTTTGACCGATATTAGTTTCTCCATGATTTGAAATGCCCAAGTGTTATGACCAAACAGTTCTCAGGAAAACAGAATTATTTATAATTTTATTAGGGGGATTTTAGAGAAAACTGACCAATGCTAATAAAGGTGGCCTATGGATAGTGGACATACCACAAAACTTAAAAAGGGAATGGTTAATGGTACACTATTGAAGGACAGCTCAGTTAAATCTATCAGCTCAACAGGAATGAATTTCAATAAATGACAAGTAATTAAAATTTGTAATAGTCTGTCTTGATCTTGATTCCATCAGAGATCAAAACCTTGTCATCCTTAATTTTCATAATTAAAGTCTCTGATCGAGCCAATGAGCTCCATCTGGAGTCACTTTATTGGGTGGGAATGTCAAACACACATACAAAAATTTGGTCTATCCACACTGAGAATGGCACTGACAACAAAGTTAGAAAATGCAGCACTCTTCATGATCAACCTTACTTCTCATTTTTCAACTTTATACTAATAGTCCATGTAATATTATATAAATGAGAAAGTGGTTAGGTTCTTCCAGTAAATGAGGTATATCATGAAACGTTCTCATTTGATGGAGTAGCTTCCATAGCATACTTTCAAATTTTGAAAATTAAACATCCCAGGTGCGCCTAAGTCCTGGAGAACTTAATACCCCTGGAAAAATTCAGCAATTTTTCTACTCTATATTTACAATCATAATACTATCGGCACTGTCTATCTTTCTATTGTGTAAAATCTCAAACGTTCACTGGTGCTTCTCCATATGGCATGGAGGGGTCCCACAATGCTGGGGAGAGTGTGATGTTTGACCTTCTTCCATGAAGAAGAATGTGTCCCTACACTGCAACACAGAAGATTACAGACCCCGTAAGACAATAAAACATCAGACTGCACTTTCCCCAATTCTTAGCAAAAGCTGAGTTGCGAGATAAAACGTGTATAGAAGAGAACCCAAAGGACAGACAGTTCTTCCATTCTCACTCACAGTTAACTCTTCTCCCCAGGCACGATCATCAGAGAGCCGGGTAGCAGGCTCTCGCTGTTCTTACACTTGGTACAGTGTCTTTCACTGAAATACATTCCGTATTCCTTGCAAACTGCCTGTACTTTACCACCTCATCCAAGGAAACCCATGGGAAGGTTTTCTCAGTTCTCTCATGAGACCCACTGCTTGACTCACCAATGGGTTTACTTTAACGTCAAGTAAATTTGTAACCAATGATGTTTAACCTCTTTTCTTTTCTTTGCCTGATAGGAAGCAAAGAGCCAAATTTCTGGTTTATCCTTTTGCAAATATACAGGACCTGAAGTAGGTAGTAAAATTAACCTAGCTTCCCATAATTTTCCATTCACTCATTTCCTTAACCATTTTTTCTCCAGTGTGTATAAATATATACACGCTGTTTAAAGTCCTTCTGGAACAGGATAGAATTTAACCGTATAAGGTGGTCTCTCCTATTCCTGGAGTTGTCAGAAAATAGAGGGGTAAACTGAGGTAGACACAGGGCCCACATAAATTATTCTTATCCTAAAACCCCAGCACTGTTAGTTCTCAGAATAGTATAAAAGCTGCTCTCAAAACAGATTGGTAAATTGCGCTGCAATGGTGACAACATGCTGTGTGCCCTCAGGCAGGTGGCTCATTTCACCTCTGATCCATTTTCTGATCAAGCCAGTGGAAGGAGGAAAGGTTCCAGGCAACTCTAAAATTACATGACTATCTCTGTTACCAATCTCAGTTCCTGTGATAAAATACACACTAGACTTTTTTCCTAATGGGCATTTTGTAAACCTCCTGATCCGTTATACAGAACCCTTAGCAATTTCTAAAATCTCTGGTGATGACTCAACATCATAAACCCATATTTAATATATGCTTTACTTCACCATTTTATTTTTTTCTTTCGTAACACCTACACATCCGGTTTGCAAAGTGAACCTTATGGTTTATTAAGCAATAAAAAATATATACTGCAACTGCATAAATTGTAATTCATAAATAAAACTCATTCTGCAAAAGCAAGCAGTATTTCTGAATGAACCCTATTACTTGTCCTTGACTGACAACTCTTACTCCTTAATAGATAGTACAACTTTAGATATCTTCTTGTTATAATTATATTCTACATTTCCAATTATGAAGTTTTTTTTCTTATGTCATCAAAATAAAGAATCTGACATTTTTAAATACCTCGCTCAAACAGCACATGTAAAGTTTTGCATCCAAGTTTCTGGACTTCATCATTGGCTGAAAATGTTCGCATGGCATCAAAAATTAATAAGAAAATATCGCTTTCTTCATCCAATATCAGCAAAGTGATTTTACCTATATTGAAAAGAACAATATATCCCAAGTAAACAGCTGTTTTAGCATTCAATGTGTTAATTTTAACATGAGGATGATGAATGATATGTGCACTTTTTATTTTGATAAACCACCTAATTATCCTAGATATTAGACCTCTTCCATCTTTCTAAATAAGATTGATTCCCAGTATACTTTACTATGTGATTCCCAGTGAATATCTGTAACCAAGACATCTTGTTTTTAATTCCTTAAACATATTCCTACTTGCCTCTTATACAACACTAGCTGAATATCCCAAACATAGGCTATTCCTGTTCCCTATTCTCATCAATAACACAATCACTTAATAGGTTCCCAAGAGAGAAACCACCAAGTGATCTTCCTTCTCCACATTCCCTTCATAGTCTCTGCCCAACCAAAAAATAAACTCATTACCAAGTCCTTCAAATCGATCTCCTAAATGTCCTGAAAACTCTTTTATGAACAAGGCCCCTACATTACTACTATGTTCAAGACCTCATTATCTCTTCTTGAATGCAAACACAATTGCTTATTTGCTGGGCTTGGCCCAAATTCTTACCTAGTTTATTCCCTGAATGATATTTCTAATCCACAATTGTACTCCTGTAGAGCTCTTGCTGAAATTGTCTGAGGCCTTCTCATAGTCCTCAGTCTGACGAACAAGACCTCTCACAAACTGCCTGTTTTATTTCATCAGTTCCATGTTCCTCCAGGCATTGCTGTCTCCAGACGTGCTCAAGTCCTTGCTGATCACTAAACATCTTCTTTCATATCCATTTGCACTGGCTCTAGCTGCATGGAAATGCTCTTGCCCTTTCCGACAGCAAATATACTGGTACCATAATTGAAGAAATAACACAAACAGTACCTATTCTCTCACTAAAAACAGCAGTACCGGAACGGAAGCCGTGGTAGCAGTAGCAAACCCCGTAGAGTACAGAAAGTGTCAGATGCAGGTGGGAGCGCTGCACTCTAACACATGTAAACTCATCTCAACCCCAAGCGGTGGGGCAATCTCCACTGGAGAGAGAAGAAAACTGAAGAAAATTGAGAGATAAGTCACCCCAGTGACTTATCTAATAAGAGATGGGGCTAGATTAAAACTTGCTCTATTCATGCTCTTAACTTCTACGAATGAGTTCAGCTGCTTTCTTCTCTATGTTCCTATGGTGTTCTTCAATCTGTTATAACACCTTTCTTAATAAATTGAAATAATTTATTTAAATACTCTTTGTCTCTGCCTGGGCTGTCCAATTTGGTACCACTCATCACATCTAGCTTTTCAAACTCTAATCTAATTAAATTAAATAAAACCCAAATTCACTTTCTCAAACTTCGAATGTTCAATAGCTACCACGTATGGCTAGTAGCCATGATATTGAAAAGTACAGATTTTCAACATTTCATTCATTTCAAACAGCAATACTGGACAGTGGTGCTGACCTGTGAACTTCTATGTTGTAGGAATTTCACTATATCTGTCTTATAGTTCTCCAGAAGTGCCTAATAACTATTAAATCAACTAATAAGCAGAACTATGAAAATGATTCATAAATTAACCTTTAATAAGTATCTGAAATAAATCTAAAACATATTAAAAACTTTCTTAGCAATGCAAAATTGTGAATGTTATGTGAAAGAAATTCAATTAACTAGTCTTTTCAAAACACGGGGCAAATGTTCTGTCTGCACACTGCTAACTTCAATATATTCCAGTGTTGGCAGATTTTTAAAATTCATAAACCCACAGCAGCTTCCTGTCCATTATAAAATGGAGAATGACCTTCCCTGTTGCATCCCCTTTCAAAAAAAGCTTCTGCCCTGGCCAGGTTGCTCACTTGATTAGAGCATCGTCGTAATATACCCATATTGTGGGTTTGATCCCCAGTCAAGGCACATACAAGAATCAACCAATGAATGCATAGAGATGTGGAACAAAAAAAATTGGTATTTTTCTCTCTCTCATCTTCTCTCCCAAAAATCAATACACTTAAAAAAAAAATTTCCCAAGAATGAATTTAAGATAAGTCATGGTAAAAGAAGACTAGTTAGTAGAGTCCATTCTATATTTTAATAAATTTTATTTTAATATTAAATATTTTAATAAAAGGCTGTGGTGACATGGTGAGGTCATTCTGGCCTTCCCTTTCCCTCCTCCCTCATGCTCTGTCTGATCTTCACCTCCCGTCTTCCTCTCTCTCTCCCCTATTGGGTCTTTGTTACTAAGCGAGGTCAATGTACATGTCCAGGCCTGTGGTGCTATTCCCACAGGCCTCTCAGCTCTGCACACGCTGTTCTCTGGACCTAAAGCACCCTCCACCACTGTGAAGGACATGCCTTCCAAACCTTCCTATTTAGGTTCCCTGTCAGCAGCCTTGGTTCTTGGAACCTTACATCATAGCAGGTGTACATCACACTATTTCAAGACATCAATATTCTTTGTTTTCACATCCAGGCAGAGGATTCCTCAGGTAAAGACCTGCCACTTGGAATCAGACCTTGATTCTACTACATACTGACTGAGGTCACCTCTCTGCCTCAGTGCTCCTCACCTACAAACCTAAGATGAAATACCTAGCTCAAGGGATGTTTGGAGGATGATGCTTTTAAAAAGGCATGTGAAGTATTTTACCAGTGAAGCATTGCATCTATCAAACTCTCAAGATGTAATGCTATATATTTTTTAAAACACTATTATTATGTCATACCCTAGAAAATAATTATAGAAAACCTATTAAGTCTATAATAAAGATATAATAATTACAACGACATGTATGAACAACAATCTAATGGGAATATGAAATGTGGGACCAGAATTTGAGAGTAAAGCTGGGGCTAGAAGTACAAATTTGGGTGTAGTACTATGTAAGGTAATGTTTGAAGCCAATATATTGGGTGAGATTTTTGAGAGAAAATTTTAGAGAAAAGAGAGAATGAGAAAAAAGAGACACAAAAAATTTGGGGAGTCATCAATATTTAGGTTATGTGATTAAACTTTAAAATGACATTAAAACACAGCAAATGGTTTAAATATTTTTAAATATGCATCAACATTATAAATATGTGTATAGGCCCTGGCCAGTTGGCTCAGTGGTAGAGCGTCGGCCTGGCGTGCAGGAGTCCCAGGTTCGATTCCCGGCCAGGGCACACAGGAGAAGCGCCCATCTGCTTCTCCACCCCTCCCCCTCTCCTTCTTCTCTGTCTCTCTTCCCCTCCCGCAGCCAAGGCTCCATTGGAGCAAAGTTGGCCTGGACGCTGGGGATGGCTCTATGGCCTCTGCCTCAGGCACTAGAATGGCTCTGGTTACAGGGGAGCAACGCCTCAGATGGGTGGAGCGTCGCCCCCTGGTAGGCATGCCGGGTGGATCCCGGTCCAGCGCATGCGAGAGTCTGTCTGACTGCCTCCCCGTTTCCAGCTTCAGAAAAATACAAAAAAAAAAAAAAATGTGTGTGTGTGTGTGTGTGTGTGTGTATTACCTGATGTTAGCAGGAGATCTAAGGCCTTCAGGCCAACTGTTGACAGGTTTACACTGGCATTATGAACCGTAAGCATTTTAATAATCAGTCTGTAATTAAAAAGATATTGAGCTCATTAAAATATAATACTTACATGTTTGTTTTAGACATTGTTTTTTACTCACCCATATTTTATTCATCTCCTTGTATTTCATTCCCTATGTTGAAGCTTATGTACTTTTTTCTTCCTGTAAACCCGAGCTACACTTATGACAATCAAAAGGGAAGCATTATGAAAGTATAAAAGTCATAGTTATAACTCAATATAAGTTATAATTTCTTCCTCAAAATGTTCAAATTGAGTTATTAATGATTTACACCAAACTCTGTATCTAAAATATCATGAGGAATTATATGCATCAAGAGATCAAGCCCATTTTGCATGTGATATAAATTTATAAATTATTTGTAATGCATATTGATATATTAAAATATAGAGATGTGATAAAGTTGTTAGTTTGAATGTATAAATTAAGAATGCTTGAATGTTTAAATAATTGAATTTTACTATTTTTGAAAAATAAATTGATATTTACAATAGAAAGTGAACCTGGTATATCAACAGTATTCAATTTGTATTTATTAAATTTGAGTCTCTGAGTTATAAATTCTAAAATATACAACCTTGAGTCTATTCTAACCCAGTGTTGTTTAGCTTTACATTGTTAGGCAGCAGCCATAGCTTCAAGAAATTTAGATCCAAGAAATTTGTCACGTGGTCTCCAGTTGGTGAGGTGAGAGACCACATCCTTTGACACTTGTTAACTCTCTTTCTTCCCATGCTATCCCTAACTCTCCCTGGACCAGTCCTTCTATTCTAACTTTATCACCCACGGGATTTCTTCTGCAGTACCATAAACTGTTGCAAGCAGGGGCAGAAGTCCTAGAATATATGGAGAAATGTTTTACAATAATTTTTTTCTGGGAATAATCTAATATGTTCCACTCTAAAGAGCAGTGTCTATTATGTTCACACTACTTCCAGCTTAAGGTAGGAGTGTAATAAAAAAACAAGAAATGAAGGATAAATGAATAAATGATCAAATGGGTGAATGAGTCACTGAATAAATGAGTGAATGAGACTCTCTGCAGAAATGTTTATGTATTTTTTTCTTTTTGTGATAGAGATAGACAGACAGGGACGGACAGACAGACAGGAAGGGAGAGAAATGAGAAGCATCTACTCATAGTGGCATCACCCTGGTTGTTCATTGATTGCTTTCTCATATGTGCCTTGACCGGGGGTCTCCAGCTGAGTCAGTGACCCCTTGCTCAAGCCAGTGACCTTGGGCTTCAAGTCAGAGACCTTTGGGCTCAAGCCAGCGACCATGAGGTCATTTCTATGATCCCACGCTCAAGCTGGTGACCTCCAGGTTTCAAAGCGGATCCTCAGCATCCCAGGCCCATGCTCCATCTACTGCGCCACCACCTAGTCAGGCATGTACTTTAATTTGAATAGATGGTTGGTACTAGAATATTATTAGATGCATTTTCCAACATTCCTTCAGGTTATAGATTGCTAACCTTTAGAGATCTTGGAAATTCTCAACCAAACCAAGAGATATATGACATTAAAATTATTAATTACAGCTATATTTTACATAATTCATCACTGAATGCTGTATACTTTAGAATTAACTAATAGAATTTCAGAGATTAGTATGGAAATGAGAACATAAATCATTTGTAAATATGTCTTTTCAAAATACATTATAGATACAAGAAACTGAAGAACAGCAACAAATTTATCAAAGATAGAAAAAGGTATAAGAACAGATATACTTACACAAAAACAAATAGGTCTTACTTGTCTAAATTTACAGTTATAGCTGATATCAATAATCAACACAAAAATGTAAAATTTTATTTTGCATACATTTTTCAGAAACAATATGTCATTGGGAGCAATACGCATTCACTTCTCTGTGTTAAAGGAAAGTCCCATTAGGTATAAAGAACACTAAAGTTAATGACAGGAGATAAGTTTTCAACTGTGAAAAACAAATTTATTCAAAATTAAGTTTCCTGAAAACAGATTTTTCTTCAGAAAACTTTTTCTTAACTAACTATAGCCAAATAAGTGATCTCATCTATGAAGTCATTAGAATGCAAACTGCAGTAACATAGCTAGTAAAATAGTTCTAAGATTTGTGAGGGGCAGATGTGCTAAAAGATAATTTCTTTTTTTCTCTTCATTTTGAAACCTGTGGCTTAAGCTCGTTAAATATATATACATGAATATTCACAAATGTACTTCCTTAAGACAGTAAATCATAAACTTCTAATTACTATTTACAGAACTAACTTTCTAGTTCCCACATTTTTTAAGAACTAGTGGTTTGGATCAGTTCTACAATGAAAAAAAAATGCTTCTTGGTTTGAGTTCATAAAGTGTCACCAAAAATCTACAACTTAACTAACTGTACAACTGTATTATTTATACTACTAAAATAATACCACCTTACATTTTACCTCAAATGTTAGTTTTCTAATTCAGTTAGATAACATACTTCTGAGTTGAAAGCTCTCTATAAAAATAAACCATTGATTCAAAAGAAAATAACCTGTATTTTAAAGAATTTTACTATATTGACTTGGACTACAAATATAACAATATATCAAGAAAAGGGTTGTCTAATATAGAAAAATATTAAATGCAGTTTATTTTGACACATCAGTAATACTTACTGGTGAACACCAAGGACTTCCCAATCATGTCCAATATCCTGGGGTCCCGTTAAATTTTGCATTGTATTTGGACAAATTTCTATTAATTTGCACAGAAGTGACCAACCCACCTGAAAGCAAGAAAGCCAAATATTCACATTTTTAAAAACATGCTAATAGGACATTTTCAGTCAAACATGAATCTTTCCATTCTTATATGAGCAGGTGAGCAGTAGACTACTTTTAAATAGTTATTTTAAAACAAAATGATAACCTAAATTATTTCCTGAGAAAAGCAAGTCATATATTTAGATTACATATTATTCTAAAAATCATACCAGAATATCATACATAAAACATTATAACATATTTCTGAATAATGAAGGAAACAGTCATGTCTATTTTCTAAATAAAAATAAATAAAATAAAACACACAAAAATAGTTTTAAAGGATTTATCAAGATTACAAAGTGCAAGGAAGGCTATCCTCAGGCCTTAAGAATATTTAAGTCATAGCTACCTGACATGATTTCTTCCAAACATTTAGAATTTTAATAATAGGAAAAAAATGAAGTGGTTTGGAATGAAGGATTAGAGAAGTTATGGTAAAGTGTAAGTTATCAGGAAAGCCTGCTTCCCAGGTAACGGAAGAAAAACTGGCAAGAGAAGTGGCATCACCATCTGATGACAATGTAACATCTGTTACAGAAAATACAAAGTCCTTATGAAATAGAGAGGAGGTAGAATTTTTCAATGAACCCCTCTAGATTTCTTTAGAACATCTAAACATGAGCAGACGGCGTCTAGATATCAAAATTGTTCCTAGGCCCTTTCACATTTCCAAACAGTATCTTACTGCTGCATTTTAAATATATCTTCATTCCAAGACTGGATGCACTAGTGGAACTGAGTGAGGGGAGAGTCGAATGACAAGATGAGAAGTTTCTATGCATCCAATAAGGAATAACAGCACAAGTTTCTCACTTGTTTACAGGAAAAAGGGGCATTTCACAAGATGATAATAATTATACAAGATGTCTTTACAATATCATTTCTGGGTCTTTTCAGGATTAAGCATGATTTGCTATACTCTGTCATTACTTCCTTTTACATACTTCCAAATTGCTTGCAAAGACAGCAATTTCTGCCATTTATTTTTCTTATATTTAAGTAGGACATCCTCCTCTGCGTAAGCTGAAGAGACATTGACAATCCAGCTGTCATAGAAACCGGCTATTTTTGTGCTTTCATAAAATACAGTGAGACTTTTTTCCCCCCAAGTATTTAAGAAAAGAACATTTGGAACAGCTTCTGGTGGGAAATAAATCATAAATCACATTGTATGCTATATTCATTTCTGTACCTTCATGGCTTTCTCCCAGAGAAAACCTGTTTTGTTTTGGTTGGGGAAGCAGCAGCATCAAAATTGCTTTCCAGAAAGGTTGAGGCAATTGGGCTTCTATGAATAGACAGAATTGCTGGCAACAAAGCAGGGGGAGCAATTGACCCATTAATCTATTCAATTAAAAGCTCATCTTTCAAAGAGAGAAGGTTCCATCCTGCACAGTTACAATACAATTAAATTAGTAGTTTCATTTTATTATTATAATTGTTCTATAAATTCAAGGATCTAAATAATGTACAATGGAAAAGACTATAGAGCAGCGGTTCTCAACCTGTGGGTCGCGACCCCGGTGGGGGTCGAACGACCAAAACACAGGGGTTGCCTAAAGCCATCGGAAAATACATATTTATTATACAATACATTTTTAAATAAAATATGTATTTAATATGTATTTATTATACAATACATTTTAAATAAAATATGTATTTAATATGTATTTATTATATAATACATTTTTAAATAAAATATGTATTTATTATACAATACATTTTTAAATAAAATATGTATTTAATATGTATTTTCCGATGGCTTTAGGAGACCCCTGTGTTTTGGTCATTCAACCCCCGCCGGGGTCGCGACCCACAGGTTGAGAACCGCTGCTCTAGAGGATTAAAGAAAACTTTAATCATCATCTATTTCGTTCCCTTACCTCAAAAGTTGAAACTGTGTATAAAGAGAAGTAATGTCAAATTGAGGAGCACAGAGAAATGGGCCGATGACTGGCAAGAAAAGAAGTTCCAGGACAGCTAAGCTAGCCTAACAACCAAATCTCTAAAGATTGTCATTTGTTAAGGAGCATGAATAAAATATGAAAAGACCTTGAAAATAAAAATTTAGTGTCTGGACTATCA
Organism: Saccopteryx bilineata; assembly: GCF_036850765.1. NCBI lineage: Eukaryota > Metazoa > Chordata > Mammalia > Chiroptera > Emballonuridae > Saccopteryx > Saccopteryx bilineata. The sequence continues at coordinate 144,107,241 of NC_089491.1, read as the reverse complement.
TGTTAAATGAATTCTAGAAACAAACCTTAATATTTCCTTTTGAAGAGTAATTTATCTGAACTCCTTAAAATCATCATTAAGAGCTTTCCCTTCAGAACTTCCAGCTAATTCACGATATAAAGCACGAAAAGATATCCATATTAATTACACCAGTAATTTGAAGGAAAAACCCCACTTTCTTTTAAGTGGAGTATTAAAATATTATTGATAGATCCCTTTTCACAATGATAATTAAAATTGATAATGTCATCATGCCTATCATGGCAGCTCTATTTGCTCAAACCACTGTGGTTTTTACTTGCATAAAAAGCTTCTAAATTCAGACAGCTAGTGGACTGTGTGATGGGAAAAGATTCGGAAGTGTGTGAAGGTTTGAGTCTTGGTTCTGTGATCCTAAATGAACTGCTTACTCTGAGGAAAAACTAGCCAGTGAGATTTCTGAGAGGGCAGTAAGATGCAGGGAAGAATCAAGTGATGTCATATATATATATGATGCCCTTTGCAGATAATACATTAACACTAATCATTCTAGTCTTTCAAATTACCAAATTAGCAACCAATTCCTTATTTCCTTACATACTCTGTCTCTGCTACCCACTGGGCAAGGATATTGAGTGATAATCATAACTACTCCAGGAAAACATGCCCAGCAGGTTTAGGCAATTCCTAAAACCAATAATTAGGTGGTGGGTATGTTCCAGGCTCCCCTTGGTTCTCACATCTGGCACTGCCTCTTCTGCATCCTGAAGACCAACGCCCACCCAAAGAATGGCAATCAGCAGGGGTGACTCCACTAGGTACAGAATCCAAGGAACAGGCTTTTGAACACCAAAGCAGAGGCAACTAAGAGGGGTGATGTGGGTGGAAAGCGCAATAAGCCAGCACTAAAAAGTGACTCAGATTTCCTGGGCAGAATTCAGACACTGGCTACTAAAAAAAACAGTGTCTCTATCATGCCTCCATCTTTTCAGTTTTGTTTGCTAACAGCCTGAAAGTCAACAGTCAGATGGTAAATATTTCATTTAAAGAATAAAAAAATCATTTATTTCAGATATAAATGTCCTTATATAAAAGAAGCTAGCTATATGGTTCACCCAGACTAAACTAGATACAGACATAAGCATAAAGATAAAGGTAGATAGATATAGATATAGATGATATAGATATGAATATAGATGATACAGATATAGAGATAGAGATATAGAGATAGAGATCCAGATAATTCTTACATCTGTCTAGCCTCTCAAAGTAGGTATCACGGCTAAACCTCAATAAAGTTCAAAGTTCATTCTCTTTCTCATCAGGACCTTAAATGTTATTGACAACACTGATTTCAGTTCTCTAAATCTCAAAATCGACAAAGGAAGTTAACATGCTAGGTAATTTGTTTTGACTGTAAATCATCTTTAATTATCTTCTTGGGTCTCTTTTTTAAAATATACCAAATATATTTAGCAAATGTCTGGGTCTCCTATGATGTAAATTCTAAGTTTCACTTCTACATTCATTTTTTATGAAAACATTTGAAAAGTATAAACATATAGAGGTTATCATAAAACATTAATTGCTTTAGATAACACAAGATATACTACAATTAAAGAAGGCTAGAATTCTGTTTTCAAACTAAAAACAAAATAAAACACCTTAACCCTATGAAAGTTTGCAAGTTACTTCGTTTTAATAAGTATTATTAATTTTATTAGTTAAGTATTCCCATTTTGCGAACTATTCACAATGCTTTTATCCCCAGAGCATGTTGTACATGGAAAAGATTGCTTAAGTGATATGATTTAAATACTGATGAACGCATCATACAGCCGATAACAGAACTAACCCATTCTTCTTCCCTTCCCACCACCATCCATATTGGCAGTCAACTGTATAAAGTTATTTATTAAAGGCAATTAGAGAGCCCTTTTACACCGTTGTTAACTTTTAATAACGATTTGACAACGCATTCACCTTAAAATCACAGTCAGAGGTTTGTCAAACCGAGTATCAGAAATGACCCAGAACTCTCTCTGGGTATATAACGTTGACAGGAAAAAATCAATTTCCAAGTGAAGTGGAAATGGACGAAATGAAAACTCCTTTACCTGCTGCACACAAGCGACTCTCATATACGAGTCTAAGACGATCAACAAAGGCATGTGGACATTCTTGCCTTGAAATAACTTGGAGGCTGGAAAAGAAGGAGGTGGAGGGGGAAAAAAAAAAAAAGCAAAGTCACTATTCACGGTGGCAACCCTTTTAAGTCTGAAAAGGAGGGGCTGGGGGGAGCAAAAGAAATGAGCACAAGTCCTTCCTAGAATTCTCAGCTCCTTTCTACCCGAAGGAGTCGAGGTTGCCGCTTCCCAAGAGTCCCAGGTTTGCGCAAAGAGCGGAGAAGAAAGTTTGCAAAAGAGGTGCTGGGGGAGGGGGGGCGGCAAATAAAGGAACAGTTTATTTGCAAATGATTACCGTTGTCAGCGTAGGTGAACACCAGCATATCCTCCAGAATTTGGACCAGCGTCTCTATCTGCTTTCCTTCCTGGAGATTGTTCAGCCTGACTATCAACTTCTTCAAAGTTTCCTCGTCCTCCTCCTCGCACCCCTGACAGCTGCCACTGGCCATGATGGACCCTGTTCCCAGCGGGCCGCCCCTCCCGCACCAAGGCCGGCTGCTCCGGGAAAGGACAGCAGCGCGGGGTCGCCGGTCCGGGGGAGAGCGCGGCTCACAGCCCACAGCCCGAGCTCCCCGCACGCCCCATGCGCACCCACGCCCGCCTGTTTATGAGGAAGGCGGAGGCTGCCCCGCAGCGCCGCCCTGCCCGCCCTGAGCCCTCCTCCTCTGCCTCCTCCTCCCCCACCCAGGCCCCGAACTGAGCTCAGTGGCCTGCGGGAGCTCGCCGCGGGAGGGCGCTGCGCCGATGGGCTCTGCGAGCGGCGGGGAACCGCTTGAGCGGGCCCGGCCAGCTGACCGTGACCGCGGGCCCCGTGCGGACTCCGTGCGGGCCCCGGCGGGCCGGATCCCAGCGCCCTGGCGGGGCGGCCGGGAGCCAGGCAGGAAGAAACTGACTCAGCGGACTCCGCCAGTCCCAGGCCTGGAGCCCCGCGGCGGCGGGCGGGGCGCGCGGTCCTGCAGCGCGGCGGGGGCCGCGGCTCCGACCCCCTGGCCTGGGCTCCCTCCTTTTCTGGGAACCAGAAAGAGGAAAAAAGAAAGCGGCCTCCTATCTCCAGATCTAAGAATAGAAATCTGGGCGTTGGGAAAAGGAGGACACCGCCCAGTTGGCCCTTTTTGGAAATAATATTCTTTTAGAGTTCCCCCTATAGGAAGATGAGTAATTTCCCCTCAAGGATGGAGAGAAATTTTTGCAATCAAAATGTCTCCATCTAAATTAATACTTTTCTATCGTAGCTGTGACCGTTTGTAATTTAAACGAAAAGAAGAAAATTTTTTAAAAAAAATAAAACGTTTTCCTGTTAGTTTTTTGAAGCTCTGTTGGCCAAAGGCCACTAAAATTAACTTTTGAAAATTTGAGTTTGCACTCAGTAGAATCCTAATTATTGGGACACAAGAGAAACAGGGGGTACCCTGAAATGAAAGGTGAAAGATACAAACCTAAACATTGTCCTCTTGGTATTCAAAATTGCAGGTATGAGGGTGTGTAACCCTCAAGTTAAAAGAAAAACAGTAGGAAAGTAATGTGTCTTTTTCAGAAAGAGAAACCTGCAGGAACTAACTCGTCAAGGTTAAAGACATCCATTGCCTTCAGATAATTTGTTCTCGATGTCATTTATGAAATAGGGGTTTGGACAGGAAATTTTAGTATTTCACATTTTTAAGTGGTTTGTTTTCAATTCTGTTTCCTCATCCTTGATGTCAGTTCTGAAATAAATAAAACAACTACTTCTCTTTCTTTTATTAATGAGGAAATGGATATTTTGAGCTGATAGAAGAGTATTGTTGGAGTCACACAGCTAAGTTGAGGACCATGACTTAAACCCAGGGAGCTCTCCTAAAGCCAAGCTAAAGGTTCTTCCCACTTCACCACTTTCCTCAAGATGAGCCAGGCTCCCTTTTAATACATTAGGTTGGTAAAATTGCAAATTTAAATTCAACCTGTATACTGTGGATGTGCTTTGTTGTCATAAAGACTACTTATCTTTTACAGACTTACACTAAAATATTTGTAGTGGAGATGATACAATGGTTAGGAATTGCTTCAAAGTAACCCAGTGGTGGGGAACACGTGAAATGGGAGGATGTCGAGATGAAACAAAATCATCTTTGAATTTATAATTGTTGAAGATAAGTGATGGGTCTATTCATGTGGTCTATCATACTATTTCCCCTGCATAAAATTTTCCATAGTGAAAACAAACCAAAATCTCTCAACCTTCTCATCTTTATTATCCTTGCAATATATCCTTTCCTTACTGGTTTCTGAACACGTTTCGATTTCTAACAAGCATTCCTAGCAATTAATCTCCCTTTCATTCCTCCATCCTGAAGTTCTTCTGCATCAATTTCTCCTTCTCAGTGTTCCAGATTATTATCTTGCAAAAAATCAAAACCTACCTTCCTCCCAAAGAAAACTAAATCTAAGTAAAAAGGTGTCTCTTCCTCAATTCATTCATTCATGTATTGTCTGTTTATTGTTTGCTCTCTGTTAGTCAGGCTAGGAGTAAGCAATGTGAAGACCTGAATTCTCTGTTGGGAGCATTTTCCCGCAGTACTACGGTAGTAAGTCAAAGTATTCTCTTAGCTTTCAAAAATCTTTAATTGATTGATTAAAATCCAAGACTTATCAAGTCTTCAGGGTATTAACAAGACAGAAAAGGAAGGATACAGATACAAATTCATGATAGAAGTAGTGTCTAGTAGAGAATAAAATGGTGTCAGAACACTTGGCTAAATTCCTGAGGAAAGAATAAATAAAATGGACATTGCTAATTAAAACAAACACCAAAACAAATTCCAGATGAATTAAAGAATTATAACTATTTCTCAATCACTGGTTCGTGGACTGGTCTACCAGAAATTTTGAGCTGGTCTACAAAAGAGTTAACCACCCTGATATTGTATGAAGATTATAGACCCAATGATCTTAGTCAAGTTTGCTTTTGCTTGGGATGATTTCTGCCTTAGTGGTCCCTGAAATAATTTTCCTATTTTCACTGGTCCCCAAGTGTAAAAAGATTGAAAACTACTGAGTTAAATGAAAATAACTTTAAAAAAATATATATAGATTCATAGTTATTTAATCTTGGTATAGAAACCATAAAAACTAAGAAAGAAACCACAGAAGATTGGTATTTGTGACTCCATAAAAATTTTAATTTTCTTTGTAAAAAAAAATAATAATAAATAAAACAAAAGCAAATAGCAAACCAAAAAAAAAAGTTTCAATACATTTAACAAAAAACAAGTATCCTTAATCTTTTAAGAGTTTTTACAAAGTCATTGGGTAGGGGGAGACACCCCATACATATCCAAGGAGAAAAATGGGTTAACGTTGTAAACAAGAAATTTGCTGTGAATGGACAATAAGTATAAGAAAAGTATGTTCATATACAATATGAATATAGTATATTCAATATACAAAAATTGTGTTCCTCAACCTCAGTAATGGTTATAAAATGTAATTTTATGTGTATTTATGTGTGTGTACAATAAAAACAAGAGAGAAAACTTGAAAGCCTATCTAAAAATATTTCCAAAACTTTAAGAAAAAATTATTAAACTATATTAAAAGACATTAATAAGGTACAAATAAACAGGTCATATTAATTAATGAGATTAAATATCAAAAAGTATCACTTGTCCACAAATTTAAAAAAATGCAAATCCAATGGAAATCTCAGTAAAGATTTTTTGTTATAGATTTCAACTAGAATAGCCAAGACATTTTTGAAGAAAGACAGAGCAGGAGAATTGCCTAGTTAGACATTGATTCAGGGGTTTCTACTAGCTTTTATCAATTTCCCAAAGAAAGAAAAAGTCCCCAATCACATCTTTCTGTTAATTAGAAAAATGTGCCCCACCTTGCAGGCAGACAGACCAATGCCATGATGTACAAAGCAGGAGTTGGAATTCAGATACCACCCGTCCCTTAAACCTGGAGAACGTGTAGATTATATAGAGAAGGTATGTGGGCCTTTAAGTCCAGGGGCACATGGAACCAGGCCAAGATTGCCATGCGCTCTGGGAAAAGGCTTCTTAGCGGAGAGACAACCATGCTGTTCCTGACTTCCTCTGTCTTGAATTTTATATATTCTTTTAAGCTTTCCATTATCAGTTATAGTACACACACATACTAGAGCCAAACTAGGATGAATAGAACTGGAAGCATCACAGATACTGAAAACAATTTAGGTCAATCCCAAAAGTAATAAATCAAAAAGAAAAATTTTGGTAGAAAAATAGAATAAAATCTTCTGCTGCATTGGCAGTCAAGGCAATCATCTTCTCAAAAGAAAATATTAATTTAGCCTAAATTAATATTAATGCTTATTGATCACCCACTATCTACTGGGAAGGTACTTATAAGCTAGTGAGACTAGCCCCTTTTCTCCGACTATCTACTGCCAAATACTGCCAAGATGAAAGTTTACATAGGATAGAATAGAATAGAACTAATAGAAAGGACACCTAAATATGTCAATCTCTTGTTGACAAATTTCTTCTTTGACTCAATCCAATTGTTGAAAATTGGCAGATATAAACTGAAAAAGCTCCTGTCATGTTTACCATAAAAATATTATTGTGTTGAAGAGTCTTTCAAAAAGAAATTTTAGAGTTTAAAATTGGATAAAGGCATCAAAGAATATCTTGATGAATAATATATTAGGCATCAAGAAATTTTCACCTTTATTTTTCTGACTTGGAAGAATAAACAGAAGAAAATGAGAGGACATTTTTATACAACATGTTAGTACAAATGTTGCAACCGAAAGATAAATCTCAATGATAAAACATAATAATGGCCCTGGCTGGTTGGCTCAGCGGTAGAGCGTCGGCCTGGCGTGCGGGGGACCCGGGTTAGATTCCTGGCCAGGGCACATAGGAGAGGCGCCCATTTGCTTCTCCACCCCCCCCCCTTCCTCTCTGTCTCTCTCTTCCCCTCCCACAGCCAAGGCTCCATTGGAGCAAAGATGGAAAGATGGCCCGGGCGCTGGGGATGGCTCCTTGGCCTCTGCCCCAGGCGCTGGAGTGGCTCTGGTCGTGGCAGAGCGACGCCCTGGAGGGTCAGAGCATCGCCCTCTGGTGGGCAGAGCGTCGCCCCTGGTGGGCGTGCCAGGTGGATCCCCGGTCGGGCGCATGCGGGAGTCTGTCTATCTCTCCCCGTTTCCAGCTTCAGAAAAATACAAAAAAAAAAAAAAAAAAAAAACCATAATAATGATAAATTAAAACAAACAACCAAAGTGGGATTTTATCATCAAAATATATTACATCCTTTAGGAATGTTATAGCAAGCTCTCTAAACACAGGCTAAAAAAAAAGAATACTAAAAATGCAGTCCCAGGGGAGTCTTACAATATAAAAATACATGGTTTGCCATATTCCATAGCAGAGCTCTGGAAAAGATGAAAAATATAACAGAAGTCTGCTAGCTGCAAAAGTTGTATCAGGTGTTTTTAAATTGCTACATATCCTGTGTGTGTGTGTGCGTGCACACACACACACACAGTCTATAAGTGATCCCAAAGAAGAGTAAAAACTTCTTTAAAAAGCTAAAATTGCAATGGCCCAGCACTTGCTATAGCAGAAAGAAGGAAAAGAGAAACCATAGCAAATGTCAGCCTAACCATTAGAGAGTGACCATGCTTCTCTGGTATGACATTTGTTTGTACTTCTGGCTCAAGGGCATTATGTAAACGTCCTGGGTAGACGCAAAGCCATTGTACTCAGTGGTCAGCAATGATGATGCAGGGTAGGAAGGATTTCTTGTTACAGTTTAGATGGCTACCTAGGAAGTAAAAGGGGGGATGGGCAGTTGGAAATAAAGGGAGACAATTTACTGAGCGCCTAATGAACCCTACTTTATGCAAGATATTTTACATATACAATTTATTAAAGCTCAACAACCTGAAGAGGCTGCTATTGCTCCTATTGTTCAAGAAATAGTGTTAGAGAAATTATAAATTGCCTACGTAAGAGGTTCACAACACATAACTATATAACTTTGAGTTTCAAAGACATAATTGTATAACTTTAAGACAATTCTTACCAGGAAGACTAGGCCATCTAAAGGCAGAATACAGAGTGATACACCCAACAATGTGACAGGTCTGGGACCCAGATCAAAATAGCAATAATTGTTAGAATTTTCTTTGGCTGAGAGCATAATGGAACCACAGATAAGAGTCTCTCCAACTTTAATTTCTGTCTTAAAAACAACAAAATAAGTGTTGTTTTCAAAATTGGTAACTAAATTTGGATTTATACACAGTTAAGTTATACGCCATAAAATGTAATCCACATGTCATTGGCCACACCAGACTAGGGGTCCACAGTGACTCACAGTAGGCAGGCAGCAATTCTTGGGAGGTGTCGTTATCTGCTCTGGGCCAACATCAGGCCTTTCATGTTCTTCCAAACATGTCTGGGTCCCCAAGATGTATATCATATGTACCCTCAAAGTATTCTTTTGTCTACCATATGAAAACTTAACTCACTTTTTTCTTCTTTGCATTGATTGGATTATAAACTCCATGATACGCCATGATTTTCTTACTCCTATATCTTCAGAGTTTAGCCAAGTTCCTTAATTCACAAAAATAGTCAACGAGTACTAAGCAAATGGAAAATTGTCTGTTTCTGTCGCAGCAAAAGAAAGATGACTGTTGCTGACCACAGGCCGGAGGGCACCATGGGTTCCTGCTGCTAAGCCAGGGAAACCATCTCCCAGTCTGTCCTTTCATTGTGGCCAAATGCTGCTGATACCAAAGCTGTGCCCTCTGTGACTACCCCGTAAATGATATTAATGATACAGTGATTTTAATTTTTCTTTATCTGATTTGTTGTTTCATGCCTCAGGCTAGAAGACAGTCTTCATGACAGACACTGTACTAGTCTCAGAAACAACTCTTCCCTCTGAATTTTATCCTCTTGTCTTTGAAATAACCCTGTCTCCATATTCCTTTTTTCTCTTAGAATAGCCATTTTTAAGCTTTTTATATATGTATTTATTATATATAAGCTTGCAATATGAATACATGCATATGTATGTACATACATATATAATATATAGCAGTGGTCCCCAACCTTTTTTGGGCCACGGACCAGTTTAATGTCAGAAAATATTTTCACGGACCGGCCTTTAGGGTGGGATGGATAAATGTATCACATGACTGAGACAAGCGTCAAGAGTGAGTCTTAGACGGATGTAACAGAGGGAATCTGGTCATTTTTTAAAAATAAAACATCGTTCAGTCTTAAATATAAATAAAATGGAAATAATGTAAGTTATTTATTCTTTCTCTGTGGACCGGTACCAAATGGCCCACAGATCAGTACCAGTACACAGCCCGGGGGTTGGGGACCACTGATATATAGCATATATAGTGCATATCACCTGTTTATTACATAATATATAATTATAATATATAAGTATATATTATATACCATATAGTACCCCATCATATATTGAAATACTAGAATTATATAATTATATATAATTCATTATATTATAATGTATAATTACATATAGTTTTCATATACATATATGTAATCAGGGTGGAGAAAAAGTAGGTTTATAGTTGTGAGTATGCAAAACAGAGTATATTATTGTATTATTATTTATTAGTTATTGTATTATTTTCCATAAGAACAACTGTAAACCCACTTTTGCCACACCATGTATGTATATATAAATTTATCAGATGTGTGTGTATTTGTGTGTGTGTGTGTGTGTGTGTGTGTGTGTGTGAAGGAAAGAGGAAAGAGAGGAAAAAGCCTTAAAATAGAATGAGTAGGTTTGGGGTTTTAATTTCCAGATGTTCCTTTCTAGAAAGTGGTGCTCCCTGTAGCTTGTACCTGAGGGAGCAGTTCTGATCTTTGCCCATCTACATTACCTCTGGCCCTGTGCCTACGATTACTTATGTCCTGGACAATCTAGCCCAAATCATTGCCTAGGTACATCAAGAAGAAGCAGGACTTTGTAATCGTTATTGGAGATCATTTTGGATTTTTGCTCTCAGTGCTTTTCCTTCAACTTCCATTTCTAACTATTCAGGACCTTTGTGTTTCTTGCCCAGGATCTATGAAGCTCAGAGGAAGATTATTCCCCAGCTTTGTTCTTCTAAGGCTGTTCCAAGTAAGAGATAAAACTAAGTGCCAATAAAAGTGAAGTGTTATCTGAGGGGAGAGGCAGTGAGAGTGGGGGAAGTCAGACTTCTCCCAGATTTTGTTCCTGAGGAGTGGGAGAACTGGGAGGCTTCGAAGCAAAGCAGGTCTGCGTAAGGAAAAAGGCTGACTTCCCTCGGGTCTTCCCAGCAGCAGCTCAGATTCCTGACCCCCTATGGAACCCAAGAGGAGAGATGGCAGGACTTCTGCATGCTTGGACTGGAAGGAGGACCAGAAGAAGACCAGAATGAATGGCATAAAATTCATTCTGCCATTTTCTGAATCACAGATAAACCTCTGATTCGTTGCAGCCCCAGGAAAGGCTTCAGAGACTGGATTTCCCGCTGTGCAGTGGAACGCTGTTTGGAGTTAGAACCCGGTTCATTTAAAGAAAGTAGTGATAATGTTGACACCATCAAGTGTTCCATCAGAGATGTACTTTTGTTATTAAGACTTTTAAAATTTGTTAATGTTTCCTCAATGAACTCATTCATTCAACAAATACTTATCGAAGGACATGTAAGTGCCAGGCATTCGGGATAAAATGGTGAACAGAATAGACATGCCAGGGTTTGTAGTCCAGCAGCAGAGTAGGCTCATAAATACACTTAAATACAATGTGCCAAGGATGATGACAGGGTGAGTTAATTCCATCAGGGGAAACACAGGGGACCCCTTATCTCAGACCTGAGAAGTCAGAGAAGACAATGTCTATCCAGAAAGTGGCCAGGAGGGGAGAGAGTGCAGTGAGTACTGGAGAAAGGAAGATAAAACGTGGAATTCGAGGTGGGGAGTAGCTAGAAGTAACTCCATAAAGGACACCAAGGCCCAAGTCACTGATAGCCTCGAAAGCCATGTTAAGGGATTTGGGCTTTTCAGTGACTGCTCCAATTTTTAATATCTAGTACAAAATTTACTTCAGTTTCAATTTTTTTTCCCCTCCCATTGCGAGCCTAGTGGCTACTGCTACGGGTTTAGCAGGAATTACCTCTTTGACTTGTAATGGCTGGTTTATGGCTGGTTTAGAGCTCTGTTTCTCTCTTACTGATCAGTAAGCCGTGAGAGAAGTTTTGTGAGTCACGAGTGCGTTTCACCAGAAACGGGCAGTTTCCAGTCTATTATCTGAAAATGGCCCTTCCTTGCACAAGATTCCTACACCTCTGTTTTGCTTCCTTTGTTGTAATATCAGAGGCCCCACAATTGCAGCTGCTCAGGTCTGCTTCTGTCTAAAATAAGGAAGGGGAAATTCACTTCTACTTTCAATTTAGATTTACATCATCATTCTTCAATATTTCAGTTCTGAAAATGAGCCTACATTCAAAAACTAACCAGACTAACTGATTTACTGGGTGAGGCGGAAGTCTTAGAACCTGCCCGGAACAACACAGGCCCATGGGCTCAACACTGATGGGTGATTTGCTCAAGGGGAGGATAGGGTAAGGCTTCCTAAAGTAAAAATCATATTAAAGATATATTTTCTTTCAACTATATGTCACCCACATTTGGAAAATTAAAGAAAGCTTAAACATGAACTTTGTTGTCACTCATTCAAAAGCAAAGGATGTTATCTTACCCATAGCTAAAATTTTCCACTTTCCAAGGGCTGCAAAAATCCCAGTGAATGCTTTACCTGTTCAAGGAAGTTAGATGACCAAACCATTATTATTTAGATGAATTTATATTTGCAGCATGCAACAGTTATAACTTAAAATTTAAAGAAAGTTACAAACATTGGAGAGAAGACAATGGATGCAAAGAGATCTCAAACCACTGTTTGTACTCCTGAGTGGCAAGCAAATTTTTTTTTTTGTATTTTTCTGAAGTTGGAAATGGGGAGACAGTCAGACAGACTCCTGCATGCACCCGACTGGGATCCACCTGGCACGCCCACCAGGGGGCAATGCTCTGCCCATCTGGGCCACTGCTCTGTTGCAACCAGAGCCATTCTAGCGCCTGAGGCAGAGGCCACAGAGCCATCCTTAGCACCCAGGCCAACTTTGCTCCAATGGAATCTTGGCTGCGGGAGGGGAAGAGAGAGACAGAGAGGAAGGAGAGGGGGAGGGGTGGAGAAGCAGATGGGCGCTTCTCCTGTGTGCCCTGGCCAGGAACCAAACCCGGGACTCCTGCACGCCAGGCCAACGCTCTACCACTGAGCCAACCGGCCAGGGCTGCAAGCAAATTTTTAAAAAGTCAACCTATACAATAATCTCACAGCCAGCTACAGAGTAAAATCAGTTTATGAACTGATAGGCTTTTGTATTCATTTAACTTGGTAAGTTATCTAATTAATATCTATTATATTTGAACTTCCTCAGCTTGGGTGAATTCTATTTGTAATCTATGACATGGACTACTAAAGAGTTTATGAAAATGCCATATTTTCCCAGTTCTGTAATGTTCAGTAGTGCCATCTAGCAGGTCCTCAGAACAGAGGCTGATACTATACAATGTTGTCTAATATCCACAACCGTGTGGCCTGTTCTCTGAGGGGTCCAGGCAGCCTGTGGGAGGGGCCTGCATGGCTATAGATATTTTATGTGTTTCAATTCCTCCTCCTTGAAAGCCAGTAAGTGAATGGTTTTGTTGAGGTCACTGATGTACATTAGCAACTCCTCGAATGCAGTTTTGTCAGGGAGCCATCACACAGCCTGGCCCTCTTCCAAGATAAGGGACAAGACAGAATGCATAACGATGCAGCATTGCTGTGTGACACAGAAAAAGCTGAGCTTTAATCGACAAGTATTTGCAACTTCATTGTGACTCTCTTAATGTGCGTTCCATTTAAAGCAAGTGTTTGAGGACAGTGCCTCATTGTTACCTCTTACATTAATAAGCAGTGGAAAAAGGGGGAGAAAGTTCTTCCATTCTGATAAAGTCACAAGCTTTTTAACCTCTGGGCAAAACAGCTGGAAACTAGCAGTTTATAAAAAAGTAAGCAAAAAAAATGCTAATTTAGATTTATAGAAAAGATGAATGTTATAAGGAAATACATAATAATATTAGAACATTGTTTACATCATTGCTCCGCTAAAAAGGAGCATTCTTTCTAAAGCTAAATAAAAATAGAGAGCTTCCAATTAAACCAAACCCAACAAATATCCTGAGACTATGTGACAAAAGAGATCACAAAGTAATACACTAGTCACAGTGTTCATCTCTACCACAGGTATCTAACGTAACAGGTTTAGAGATTATCATTTACCTGAAAGGTTATATGTCCTTCAAACACAGTTTTACAAAAGTGGATCTACTAGTAACATTAAAATAATACTTGATAACATCAAAACTTATCAAAAATTTTTGTGACAAAATTAACAATAGCAAAAATATCATGGGCAAAATACCTAGAACATTATCTGAAATATACTAAAAATGGTTGTGTAGTTGTTATGTATTAAACCTGACACAGTTCCAAGAAAAACTAAGGTCATTTGACAAAAACATGCAATTATTTACATACATTTTAGTATAGATTACACTACTGAAGACAATATATCATGAATAAAGCATAACTGTATGAATAGGTACTTAATAAATTTCTTTTTTTTTTTTGTATTTTTCTGAAGTTGGAAATGGGGAGGCAGTCAGACTCCCGCATGCACCCGACCGGGATCCACCCGGCATGCCCACCAGGGGGCTATGCTCTGCCCATCTGGAGCGTTGCTCTGTTGCAACCAGAGCCATTCTAGGGCCTGAGGCAGAGGCCATGGAGCCATCCCCAGCTCCTGGGCCAACTTTGCTCCAGTGGAGCCTTGGCTGCAGGAGGGAAAGAGAGAACAGAGAGGAAGGAGAGGGGGAGGAGTGGAGAAGTAGATGGGCGCTTCTCCTGTGTGCCCTGGCCAGTAATCGAACCCAGGACTCCTGCACGCCAGGCCAATGCTGAGCCAACCGGCCAGGGGCAATAAATTTCTTTTTATTGTAATAAATATCTACTGTAAAGCTTATCCTAAAAAGGAGCATACAAATTATCTATATTTTAGTGACTAATCTTCAGAAACTTTAATCAGTCCTAGCAATTCCTACTCTTGTAGTAGGAAACATTTTAGTAAACATAACTTAAAAAACAAACTCATAAATCTGTGAGTAGAAAGACACATTATTACTGTGGATCTTAATCAACTGGAAAATCTTAAGAAACACTTTTACTTAAATAAGCTTACTGATGAAATAAGTTTTTATAGTTTACCTCCTTTATTATAGGTAATGTGATAGGTGTTGATGATTTAAAAACAAACAAACCATGAGCTCTGCTCTTAAGAAACTCAGAATATCTCACAGTTTGCTAATAGGAATATACATCAATGTCTAATAAGGCAAATAGTTATTATTATTTACCAGTCTTTTGTAAATTCTGGGTAGGTCATAAGATAAACGGAAACAAGAAAAAGTGAGTATTTTAAAGAGCTTCACTGTTTGCAAGTTATATCTTTATGAGTCTAAAGAATTTAAGTGAGTGATTACAAATCTTTTAAAATTATTAAGAGAATTTACTAAAGTGATAGAATACAAGTTTTATGTTTAAAATATAGTTTACAATAGAACAACAGTAAGAGTTTATAAATATAATAGAAAAAAATTTACATAAATAACTAAAAAAACAATAAGTGAAAAATAATCCTGGGGATTAACCTAAAAATAAATGTGTACAGGGTCTATTAGACATATTAATATACATATATACACAGAAAATACCCTTAACTTTATTAAAGTACATGATGAGATTGGAATAAGTGGGTATCTCATGTTTCTAGATGAAAAAAATTAAATGCAACAGAGCTCTATAAAGATATTAGTTCATCCAAATTAATTTATTAATTTTATATAACTCAGGCCCTGGATGGTGGCCCAGTGAATAGAGCATAAGCCCTTCATATGGACATCCTGGGTTTGATTCATGGAGAGGGCACACAGGAGAAGCCAACCATCTGCTTCTCTGTCCCTCCCTCTCCTCCTTCTCTCCTTCTCTTCCCACAGCCAGTGGCTCAATTTGTTCGAGCATGGCCCCAACCACTGACGATAGCTCAGTTGGTCTGAACATCATCCTCTGGTGCTAAAAATAGCTCAGGTGATTCAAGCATCAGCCCAAGAAGGGGGTTGCTAGGTGGATCTTGGTCAGGGAGCATGCAGAGTCTGTCTTACTATATCTCCCCTCCTTAAAAATTTTTTATACTTAAAAAAAACTTCTTTAACATAAGTCCAAGAAACGTCAGTGGTTTTATTGTCAGTAGTGGAATTAAATATGTTTCTAAAAGTTTATCTTGAGAAGCAAGTTTGTTAAGAAAGCTAAGAAAGTTTGAAAAAAGAAAATTAGAGGAGAAGATTTGCCCTAGGAGACAGACATAAAGTATATTAGAAGGCAAAAATAATAAAAGAGTAGACAATTGTTGCAAATATTATTATACAATAAAACAGAATTGATAGATCTAAAATAGCACTTCACATATATCAGAGCTGAGTAGTGATCAGAGAAGCATCATGAATTAATAAGGAACAAATGGATTATTAAACAGATAATTCTGAAGAAATTCTAATTATTGAAAGAAGATGTCAAATTATTTCTCACAATAGAATATATATCATATAAATTTCAGATGGATTATGGGAATAAATGTAAAAAAATTTTAAATGTAAAATTGCTTTCTGAGTATAAGTTTTTTAAAGCCTACTATAAAGAAGAATATTACATTTAATTAAAATTTTAAATCCTAAAAAGAATTTTAATAAAATAATTTAAATCCTGTACATAAAGATGCACTAAAATTTTATCTGGCAAAGAACAAACAGAATATATTTGTATAATATATTATGGGTAAAGGTATAGTGTCCTTTCTTCTGTCCTTTTCTTTTTTCTTTCATTCAACAAACATGTACTAAGCTCTGGCCTACATTGCACAGGAATTAAATATGCAATGGCAAACAAAAAACATCTAGTCTCCATGGCTACTGCTACCCACAGGGTACCTCTGTGCAAACGAGAGAAAAAGGGGCCACTTATTGGTTGCAGATTGTGGAATTAAAAGGGTCAGGATTTCAGGCTCCACTAAATTTCCTCAGTTGGTGCTCCTGGGCAAGAACAGTGGACAGCCCTATACAGGGATTCTTCAGTTCTCCTGCTAACAGCCAAACAGGCAATAATAATAAAAAAAAAAGTCATTTGAACAACTACTGTGTAAGCATTCAGGCGGAACAAAGGAGGGAGCACCTACCCTGAACTAACACGCGTGAGAGGGTAGCTCCGAAAGTGGCAAGAGCTGAAGAGTAAGCAAGGTTGATACATGAACACAGAACAGCATACATTTCAGGTGAGAGCCTCATTTTCTAAAAACAACCAATAAAGAAAAAAATTTGCATTCCTGCCTGAGCTGTGGTGGCACAGTGGATAAAGTATCAACTTGGAATACTGAGGTCACCAGTTTGAAACGCTGGGCTTGACGGGTCAAGGCACATGTGAGAAGCAGCGACTGAGTTGATGCTTCCCGCTCTTCCTTGCCCCTTTTCTTTCTCTCTGTTTTCTACAGTCAATAAATAAAATCTTAGAAATTTGTTTAATTAGCTTTACAATATAAAACTAGGCAAAATACATTAAAATTCATAGGGTATTAATCAAAGAACATGAAAATTTGCTCATTTTTCCAAGTAATCTTAGAAATGCAAATTGAATCAATAATTGAGTTACAATTTTCTTCTATAAATGTCACAATACTTGATAATACTTTTGTGTTAAAAGCCCCGAAAGTATTCATACACTTTGTCATTTCACTATTAAAATTCTAATATCAAATAATAGTAATAGAAATGCAAAGGTATAACTGTAAGATCATTCATTGTTAAACATGTATGCCATTAACTGACAAAGGGATAAACAAAAGGTTATCTACTGGAATAAAGTTCTAATATAGGCTACATCATAAATGGTCCTTGAAAACAATATATAAGTGAAATTAGCCAGCCACAGAAGACCAAGTAGAGTTGCAGTGGTTGCTTAGAGTTTGGGGGTAGGAGGTAGCAGGGAGGGAGGATAGGGGATGTAACTCAAGGGTACAAGGTTTCTTTTAAGATGATAAAAATGTTCTAAAATTAACTGGTAATAGTTGCATATATTTGTAAATATACTAACAACTATTTAGTTATATACCTAAATGGGTGAATTATATGCTATATGAATTATATCTCAATATAACTTTTAACAAAACAGTATGTATGATAGCAAATTGAAAAAGCAATAGTCAAAAATTTTTGAAATGATTAAACAACATAATGGTACCAGTGTAAGTTGAAAGAGTATATGTGAAACACTGCATAATGCAATATTGAGGTATAAAAATACAGTACTATTTCTATCTATCTATGTAACATCAACATTAGTTATCTAGTTACTTCAGGATGGTGGCATGCATGGGTGATTTTTATCTCTTCTCTATATTTTTGGTTCATTAAAACTCCTTTGTAGCATAAGCATCTGATTATTTTTACAATTGAAGAAAATTGTACATTGAGGAGAAAACATTAACACAGATTGGTAAAAAGAATCTTTTCGATGCAGAATACAACCTCTGGAAGAACAACACAGGACCTGGAAGTCAGCACATTGAAAGTGAGTAGTTCATTTGACTTTCTTTTTCGTTGGTTCCCATTTTTTAAATGTGTGTAATATTTTACGTAATTAACTTTCTGCCTTATACTTCCTGTGGTGAACCACAGCTGTTTAACTTTTTTCTGTCTTGTTAACCATTCAGTCAAAAAGACAAGCTGTTCACCAATGATATATGTGTGGCTCTAAAAATCCTATGTTCTTCTTGCAATTTCAACATGTAAAAAAAAATGATTCAGTGGGTGTTCCATAATAAGATTTTTAAACTGCTGGTTCCTTAGAAATGAAAAAAAATGTAAAGGACTATTAAAATTCTTGAAACGATAATATAACTTTTAGCATTATTTAAGCTGACCTTTCCCCCGAAGTGTGGAGTTTAAGCTATTTAGAAGCAATCTTGTCTAAAATCATCACCTTTTCCAAATGTTAAGAATACATTATAGTTATGTAAGAAAATATTCATAATTTTAGAAACTTATATGTAAGGGTGAAATAACATAATGTCTGTTATTTGCTTTAAAATACTTAAGCATCAGGAATGAAAAGTATATGTGATGGATGAAGCATATGTGGTAAATTTTTGATAATTATTAATTTTGAGTTATTGATATATTTGAATTGCTTGTGAGTTTTGAAAATTTTATAATAAATGTATTTTGAGTGGAAGATATATTTTAAATTTCTTAAAAAGAATATAAATATCACCTAAAGAAAGAAACCAATAAATTATACAGGGCACAGAGGAAGTTTATAAATCTTAATTAATATAAATATGCTAAAGATATTTAAATTTGTATTGTGACTCTGAACATCTGTAATCTAGTGCGAGAATAAAATGTCCAACTCCATATGTATTTGAAAATTAAAAGAGGTCTAAGACTGTCTTCATATTATCATAACAGATAAAACTCTCACCAATGGGTGTAAACTCAAGGAAGGCAAATATTCCAGAGATGGCATAGGCTGCCTTGGAAAATTGTAATTTATCCACTCCTGGAAATAGCAACTAGATGTGCTCTCAGAAAAGCAGTTAAAACAAGACGTTAGTCATCAGATGTGGCGCTGGACTAAGTCCTTTAAACTAACTTTGTTATTCAAGCAGGGTCAGGAAGTCATAGTAATGCGCTGGTTACTAGTTCTATGACTCCCAGGTCAGTCATGCCCAACTTTTAGGTGCTTATGAAGTAGTATGTATTTCTCAGGGCTGTTGTGAAGATTAAGTGATAAAATATATATAAAGCATTACAATAGTGCCTGCCATATAGTAGGCACTCAAAAATATTAAGCTTTATTGTGATGATGATTAATGTCATAAGCTTTGGAGTCAAACATCTGGTTTCGAACCCACTATTTGTTATTCTTTTTCTTTTAAACATCAGGCAGTTTCACTTTTCTTTAAATCCATCTATGCTAAACTTTGGATAACAAGTGCTGGAATTTGATAAATGATGCATACATGACACAAGATCAACACTCAACAAATGATACTTATTATATTATAATAACAATGACACATTATTTCCTCCATTTCAAAAAATCTATTATTCCAAGAAAAAATTACTGAAGGATATGTTAAAATTGGGTTTCCAACAATATTGTTTGACACTACTATTGTGCTTGAAATTTACTTTGAGAATATAACACACCCCAGAGAGCAATTGCTGAGAGCCACATGCGTCATTAGCAGAGCAGAGGAACCCTTTGGTTTTCGCTGGCTGGACCCTCTGGCAGCGCTCATCCACTGAGCAGCTGATCATGTGACAAGAAATGACTTCTTTTCTCCACAGCAACCGTGTTCTGTCACCAGTAAGATGTGTCCAGAAGTAAAATCTCTGTGGTGTTTATGATTTATTTTAAGATCTTTGCAAGAAAAGTTAAAAATAAAAAACATGAGCATTGTAACATTTGTAAGACAGGCCATCACAAACTTATCTGTATGTAAGGAAAAAAAACTATATTTATTGTTCTGATTCAAGACAATAAATTTTAAGATTTACTGCTTTGTAGTTAAAAAAAACCATATTTTTGAATAATGTCTGTTTATTTCTTTCCACATTTCTGTAACTGAAGCAAGGAGTCCTGAACTGAATGCACTTTGAGTCAGTTTTAAATATGAAACATGATATTTGGCGTCAGCATCTAGCATGATGTCCTTGGGTGGGCAAAAGTAGATTTACATACACCCTCATAAGGCTATAAGTGTTCCATCCATTTCCTCTTCGAAGTAATACATGTCATTTGTCATACCGACATGAGAAAAAAGCCTGTAATTCTCCCAGTTCTCACCCTGTGCCATAAGATTAGGTTGAAACCATGATGGAGGATAGGGGACCCATCAGCACTCTTCCATGGAAAGAGAGTGTCATGAAAAAACTGATCGCCAATCACCTTGCCTTTAATTTTTGTGTGCCCACTCTATCAGCCAGGATACTAGAGAGGACAGGCAAACAGCACTCAGCAGAGCAAAAGGAAAATGAAAACTTGCATTGCATGTGCTTTTTTCATTAAGAGAACTTAACTTCCTTCTTGTGAGTTGTCTTTGACTGAACTCTGTAGCTAAAGTCATTGGAAATTATAGAACACCAAAACTCGGAGCTAAAATCACTAACTGGAAGGATCTGGCCACAAAAGCTACATGATGCAGTGTTGTTAAAATGTGGCCCACAACCCATCAGTGTGTCAAGCGATTAGTTTAACAGATTAGTACCAGGATTTAAAAAAATAAACAAAAAAGAACAAAATGCTTCAGATTGCACTGGGGGTTTTTTGGGGGAAGGAAAAAAATCCCAGTGTGGTTAACAGTATTAACCTTTACAGTTTTTGAGTAACAATGTAGAAACTTGAATTTAGACCATCTGAATCCATGCCACATGCTTTTGGCTGCATAATGCATCTCATTTTTGCTGGTTTTCAATAACATTATCTCCTAAATGTCTCAGTTGGTTATATTCTTAAACATGACTATGGTGATTAAATGCATTGATCTTGAAGTACAAATCCATGCAAGTTAGTTTACCTCTCTCTGAGTCTCATCTGTGAATATAATGATTTATTATAGGCTGAATTGTGCCCCCCCTCATTTGTTGAAGCCCTAACCCCTAGTATTATGGATGTGACTGTATTCAGAATCTTTAAAGAGGTAATTAAGTTAAATTGAGGTAGTGAAGGGTGGTCCTAACCCAATTTTACTAGAGATTAGGAAACAGACAGGCACCAGGTATATACACACAAAGCAAAAGCCCCATGAGGACAAACCAAGAAGAGAGGTCTCAGAATAAAATCTGTCAACACTGTGGTCTTGGATTTCTAGCCTCCTGAACTGTGAGAAAATCAGTTTTTGTTGTTCATGCCAGCCAGTGAACGGTATTTTGTTATGGCAACCCAAGCAAACTAATACAGGGTTGTTATAAATACTGAATGTTAATATATGAAAAGTTATTGACAATAAAAGTTCCTTATTGTTGTTTCTTGCCTCAAAGTCCATTTCTCTATGTCTTCAATTCTTAAAGCTAACTTCTTCCTTATATGTAACCCTATTCATTTGTTTACTATTTGCCCTTGGGCTAATTTGTAAGCCTGCAAAAGAGGAAGCACCATGTTGGCCTGTTCAAATAGAAGAGAGTTTGGCTCATATTAAGGATTCACTAAATAATTACTCAGTTATTGAAGCCCATATGACATGTATCTCTCCCACTACAGTATAGTTTTTAACTCTACGACAGAAGAGCATTCAGGATAGGGACAGGGGTCGTCTATGATTCATGAGTTTGATGGAGCAGGGTCCAAGCCACCCATTAAAAAAATCCTCAGTCCAGTTATAGAATCACAGGCACCACTCACTATTCTTGTATCTATCAAGGTTCAAGTCCTAGAGCTTACACTGTGGGCTTATCCTGCTTATAGCCCAGACCCTAAAGGCTCTGCTGAGATTTGTGTTTCCTGAGCATGAAGTAGATAAATAGATGAAAAGGCAGTATCCAGTGTGAGGAAGAAGGTCTATGCCTCCTGCTCTCTACTTCAGAATGTGTCAGTACATAAGATATAGTAAGAAATTATCAGTGGGGGTTGGGCAATGCAGCCAGGCACTGAAGTATCAGCTAAGGCTCAGTAAGGACAAAAGCAACATAACCTTTTGAGGTAAAAATAATTCATACTTCATTAATAATACAATGACTATGACTCATTCCAAAGACAGGAGCATCATTAAGTCTTGGAAATATCAGTGTAAGGTGTTTTTTGGTCAGAAGAATCAATAAAATGCCAGTCACCTTTAGCAAGGAAGCAAATTGTGAAACAGGATGTTTGTTGTGTTTAGTTTCTTTAATATACCTCTAGTCTCTAAGGTAGTGCAAAGAAGTTCCGGGTCAAGAAACTTTCAAGATGACTTAACAGATTTGGAGGAGAGACGAACACACACCAGAATAATATAGGAAGTAAAGGGGCTTCTGTATGAGAAAATACCTATGACTATGTAGTCTGAAAAAAACGAAAGAAGATAAAATCAAAGATTATAACATGAGGACAGGCTTACACAGAACATCTGTACAGTTCATCAGATCACTGAGTTAGAATGACAAGGGACCAACTTGGTGGAACATCAGGACTATACAGAAACTTAGAAGCCATTCTAATCCGATCCCTTTATTAAAATTTAAGGAAGCCTGACCTGTGGTGGTACAGTGGATGAAGCACTGAGATCACTGGTTTGAAACCCTGGGCTTGCCCAGTCAAGGCACATACAAGAAGCAACTACCATGAGTTGATGTTTTCTGTTTCTCCCTCCTCTGCTCTCTCTTCCTCTCTTTCATTCTCTCTCTCTCTCTTCTCCCTAAAAGTCAATAAGTAAATCTAAAAAAAAAAAAAAATTAAGGCATAGAGACCCAGAGAGATGAGGGAACTTTTCCAAGGACACCCTGCTGGTAATAGCAATGCTGGGACTAGGCCTATTTCTTTACCCAGTCACTTCTCCTGAGTCAGTTTGCACCCTGGCTGGTAAATGATGCCTACCATGGGACCTTTTCAGTACTGTTCAATTAATTCTCTGTTTGCAGTCATGAATCATTCAACATATGAAGTAATTTACTCTAAGGTAAAAAGAGCAATAACTCTATGCTTTGCCTCTACCATGTATTTCTATTAAGACTCCTGAAGATGGAATACCCTAAACCAAAAAGTCAGATGTCTACATCGCCACTTCATGATGTGGGAGATAATGAGAACTAAGGCCATTCTCCAAGACTTTCTAAAATTATACAACTTAGATACCAACTAAGTCCTCTTAAAAACAAGACTGAAGGCTCATAATGGAGTCCCTTAGGCTAAGTCCAACCAAACTGATACCTAATTACAGTTTAAGTTCATCCAGAAATAGAAAATTAAGCCAACCAATCAGAAATCACCTGATCAGCGTTAATTAATCAGTGTTTTTCAACTTCCAGGCCATGACCAGTCAGCCAGAAATTTTGGGCTGGTCTGCAAAAGAGTTAACCACGCTGATGGATAAAGATCTTAATTGAATTCACTTATGCTCAAGGTGATTTGTGCCTTAGAGGTCCCCAAAATAATTCTCCTATTTTCACTGGTAAAAAGTTTGAAAACCACTGAGTTAAGTAATCTGCCTGATAGATTCCTGTCATCCCCTATTAGGAAGTAATTTTTCAATAACCAGTTTGCTAGTTTTGCCTAGTAAAAGTTATTGCTTCTGCTCCCTCTGCCAATAAAATTTCTTGCTTTATATAGCTTTTCAGAGCTATTTTCCATCTGCTAGAGTGGATGCTGCCAAATTCATGAATCACTGAATAAAACCAATAAGATCTTTAAAATCTACTCAGTTAAGTTTTGATTTTTTGTGTGTGTGTGTGAAAGTTTTTGTGGTAGCAGTGGTATCTGAAGGTTTGGAGACAATGAAAGACAAAGGCATCAATACTCACTGAACCCTTTGATGTCTCTGTCTTTCTCAATATTTCTGAGAGCCATTTAGTAACTTCCTCTTAGTTCTGAACTTACATTATGTATGCAAGCTCCTTACTCTTGCAGGTTTTCCAGGGCAGGATTAACAGGCCGGATAAGACTGACAAGTGGCTCTTTCACAGCACCAGTCCTTGGCCTCTGTTAGTCCAGAGTTGCAGTCCAGGGCTTAGCTGATCAGCCAGAGCTGGCAGACGGTTTCATCTGAAACTCCAGTCCCTAGCTCCTGGCCAGTCTGCAGTACCATGTCTTTGGCTACTTCTGATGTCCATAGTTCCATTTCCTTGGTTATTGTAGGTTTCTGTTAATTTGCACATGAAGTAAAGGAATAATAAATATAATGGTAGTGAGAATCTTGGAAGCCAAAGCTGCAAAATTAATGAGGATAGGTTGAGCACTTAGAAGCTGTTAGAGAACTTGCCACCTAATTCTAAGACTCTCATGTGAGGATAAGTTGGTCATACAGATGGTCACCTAGATCAGTGGTCCCCAACCCCCAGGCCACGGACCAGTACCGATCCATGGGCCATTTGTTACCGGTCCACAGAGAAAGAATAAATAACTTACATTATTTCCGTTTTATTTATATTTAAGTCTGAACGATGTTTTATTTTTTAAAAATGACCAGATTCCCTCTGTTACATCCGTCTAAGACTCACTCTTGACGCTTGTCTCAGTCACGTGATACATTTATCCATCCCACCCTAAAGGCCGGTCCGTGAAAATATTTTCTGACATTAAACCAGTCCATGGCCCAAAAAGGTTGGGGACCACTGACCTAGATGACCATTAGGTGACAAGCCAACCTCAGGAAAACCTTCATGCAATGAGGTATACTGTAAAACACCACAAAATCCCCAACCCAGAGGCACATCCCCCTTAGGTATTAATATGGTTCTGAGAGGCCAAGGCTTAACTAAAGAAATCAGAACCTCAAATTCCAAAGAATTAAGTGCTCCACCTTTCAGCACACCTACTTATTTTTAAAACCTATAGTCTGGGAAGCTATAGATATCTACAACTGTGGCATAATCTTTCCAATGAAGTGCCCTTGAAGGCAGTGGTTCCCAAATCAAACAAACAGAATGGGATACCTATTTTATGTATGTACATATGTATGTATGTATGTATTTTAATTTATTTTATTAAGTGACAGGCAGAGAGACAGAGACACCTAGCAAGCCCACCCCCGCAGGAAATGCTCTGCCCAGCTGGGTCACAGCTCTGTTGCTCAGCAACCAAGCTATTTTAGTACCTGATGCCAAGGCCCTGGAGCAATCTTCAGTGCCTGGGGCCAACTTTATTAGAACCATTCCAGCCATGGCTGCAGGAAGGAAAGACGGACCATGAAGGCGAAATAGATGGTTGCTTTGAGTGCTCTGACCAGGAATTGAACCTGGGACCCACACACACTGGGCCAACGCTCTAGCACTGAACCAACCAGCCAGGGCCAGTATACCTGCTGAATTCTCCAAAAGGCTTCAAGATTCTAAAATAGCTTCATTGAAAGATTCATTACAGCCTGACCAGGCAGTGCTGCAGTGGATAGAGCTTCAGACTGGGACACAGAGGACCAAAGTTCTAAATCCCAAGGGTCTCCAGCTTGAGCACAGACTCATCTAGCATGAGTGTGGGCTTACCAGCTTGAGCATAGGGTTTATGCTGGTTTGACTGTGGGGTCATAGATAATGACCTCATGATTGCTGGCTTGAGCCCAAAGGTCACTGACTTGAGGCCCAAGGTTGCTGACTTGAACTCAGTGTTGCTGGCTTGAGCAAGGGGTCACTTGCTCTGCTGAAATCTGCTAGGTTAGAGCACATATGAGAAAGCAATCAATGAACATCTAAGGTGCTGCAATGAAGAATTGATGTTTCTCATCTCTCTCTCTTCCTGTTTGTCTGTCCCTCTCTCTGTCTCTCTCTGTCTCTGTCACACAAAAAAAGAAAGATTCATTACACAGGCTAATGAAAAATTAAAGACATAGAAGAACCTAAATCAAAGACAGTAAAATTGATGTGACGTTATTGCTCCCTTCCACCCCCCTTTACCTGTGAACTCAGTCTGCTAATCTTCTCCTGAACTGCCTTTGTGCTCTGAAGAAACTATTCAAGTTACCTTTTTATTTATTTATTTTTTCTGTTTTTTAAAGATTTTTATTTATTGATTTTACAGAGGGTTGGAGAGGGCAGCAAGAATTATCAACTCATAGTTGTTTCACTTTAGCTATTCATTGATTACTTGTTGTATGTTTCCTTTTTTAATTTAATTAATTGTGTTTACATAGATTCTAGTGTCGCCCGGAATGCATCCCCCCTCCTCCATATTCCCCTCAACATCTCCTTTGCCCCTCTCCCAACAGCACCCTCCCCCCTTCCCATCCTATCATCCCCTTTCCCTCTGTCCTCCTTTCCTCTGTTCCCTTTGATCCTTCCTCTGTCTCAATTCTGTTCTTCAGTTCACATTGTTCCTTGGATTCCTCAAATGAGTAAGGTCATATGAGATTTTTCTTTCTCTGCCTGGCTTATTTCACTTAACATGATAATTTCCAGGTCCATCCATGTTGTTGCAAAAGGCAATATTTTTTCTTTTTCATGGCCCCATAGTATTCCATTGTATATATGTACCACTCATCCACTGACAGACACTTGGGCTGTTTTCAGATCTTTGCTATTGTGAACAATGCTGCTATAAACATGGGGGTGAATTTCTTTTTTTGAATCAGTGATATAGTGTTCTTGGGATATATTCCTAAAAATGGGATGGCTTTGTCAAAAGGCAGTAAGCTCACTGACATCTCTTACAGCAATATATTTGCTGATTTATCTCCACGGGCAAGTGAAATAAAAGCAGGATAAACAAATGGGACTATATCAAACTAAAAAGCTTTTGTATAGCTAAAGACAGTATGAACAGAATAAAAAGACAAACCACACAATGGGAGAATATATTCAATAATACGTCTGATAAGGCATTAATAACCAAAATTTATAAAGAACTTGTAAAACTTAAAACCAGAAAGACAAACAATCTAATCAAAAAGTGGGCACAAGAAATGAATAGATACTTCTCCAAAGAGGACATACAGATGGCCAATAAACAGATGAAAAAATGTTCAACATCACTAATCATTAGAAAAATGCAAATTAAAACCACAATGAGATATCACCTCACACCAGTCAGAATGGCACTCATCAACAAAACAACACAGAATAAGTGCTGGCGAGGATGTGGAGAAAAGGGAACCCTCCTGCACTGCTGGTGGGAATGCAGACTGGTGCAGCCACTGTGGAAAACAGTATGGAGATTCCTCCAAAAATTAAAAATCAAGTTACCTTTTGAAATAAGACCACTGGAGGCTGCAGGTAATCCCCTTCAGGTATTTTCTACTTCTTGATCAAAGACCAATTCTGAGAGCCATGGATAAAATATTTCCTATACCTGGGGAGGATCCCCAAAAGTTTTCTGAAGCCTTTAGATTCTTCATCAGAGACTTTCACCCTGGCTGGCAGATGTTTACCAGCTGTGCAAATGCTGGCAGGGCCTGGTGCTGCCCAAATATAGATGTGGGAAGCAGAATGGTAGGATATCCAAGAGTGATATTCAAGATCTTCGATTTACAACATGATCCCCTTAAAGACCAGAAAAAGCTCACAGAACATCAGCCAACCTTTTTAAAGTGTTTCCTAAAAACTTCCTACGCACATTGATTGATCTATTATTCAAATCTACAAACAAACAAAAAGATGAATCTGTGGCAGCCCTTAAAGCCCGTCTGTAGGTTTTCTTCCTGTGGCTAAGGAATGGCAAGGCAAGGTAGGCAGGGACGCAGCTTAGGAGAAATTGCCTGTTTCCCAGTTTTTTGCTGGGTCTCTGAGACTTCTTATTCTTGACACAACCACTGTCGAGCAGGAAGGAAAAGCTGCCAGGGAGCTGCCTTCTAGAGTGAATGCTTGTCTTTAAATTTCCCTCCACAGGTTCACCCCCTCAGAATGTTAGTCTCTGAAATGCTCCTGTCTTGTACGAAATGAAGGGAAGGAGGGACATTGTAGCCACAACTATAGCAGAGTTTACAATTTAAGCCTGCAAAGGCAAAAAATAAAAAAAATAAATAAAAAGTCAATGTAAACACGAGTGGAGGTGTATTCAAGTCTCTGAGCCTCGTTGTGTGTTTAAAGGGATGAAGACCATGGAGAAAAGGCTCAGCCATCCCTGAGGTGGCTGATCAAAGAAAATCTTGGCAGCATCTCATTTCAGCAAACAGAGCTTGAGGAAATGATCCATTACGAACAAGTTTCTTTTACTTTATAGTTGCATACTCAAGCTTTATTAGCAAGATTTCAAGCAAATACTTGTTTGCACTAATAACCTAAAAATTTAGCAATGATCTCTCCGTGTAGAGTCACCTAAGCACACATTTGAGAGATGATTGCAAGGGATCATCTCATCTGTCCTCTCATACTGAAATATTCCCAAAGTCAAGAGGATCCTTTATTTTAAAATATTTTGGGGACTTCATCAAGAACTTTGTGAATTTTCTTGAATTGCACACATAAACATTCTTACTTGTTTACTTAAGAGTTTATAAGTAGATGATTATGTTAGACTAGTCTACCATATAACTATTCTCTGAGAGTTTTGCTAATACCAGAAAACTTTAAAATCATGAGAAAAAAAATCTGAAAGGTTACTATCTTTAATAAAATCATACTGTGGTTAACTTTGGAGTAGGATTTTCAGTAAAAATGCTTACATGGTACACCAAGCACTTTTCAAGTGCTCAGTAAATATTTGTTGAATAGATGACTGATGCTTTGCCTGATGGGAAAAGAGTGCCACTTAAAAATAAGAAAATAAACATTTGAAAGTGGAAAATTCCAGGAACTGGAAGAAACAGCCAAATGCCAGTTATGTTTTGAAATAGTACTATCAAATATGCTATTGACAGATTACCTCTCTTGCTTATGCCGAGCCAATTAAAGAAGGCAGTGAACCTGCATTAGGAGGTTTTTAGAGAGGCATTTGGATTTTGATGACTTTGTGTTTATAACTTTGAGATACAGAAAAAAGCAACAGATTTAGCTGATTCTT
Source organism: Saccopteryx bilineata (assembly GCF_036850765.1). Taxonomy (NCBI): domain Eukaryota; kingdom Metazoa; phylum Chordata; class Mammalia; order Chiroptera; family Emballonuridae; genus Saccopteryx; species Saccopteryx bilineata. The sequence goes on along the minus strand of NC_089491.1, from coordinate 144,078,265 downwards.
TTTAATTTGCACGAGTATTGGTTTTAATAGGTTTTAATGGGTAGAAAAGGCTCTTTCCCAAAGGACCACTGCCCATCCATCTACAAATGACTCTCTTAGCATGGGAAGTGGGTACTAAATAAAAAGAGGACAAAATCTGGATTCTGATACACCTGGACAAAAATCTCAGCACCAACATTTGTACTTGTGTGGTCTGCAGTTAGACAAGAGCAGAGCAAGGACTATAGGCCAGGCTCAGAGGCCAAAAGGAGGTAAAGCCCAGGTGCCTAGCAACGGGCAAAACTGGGAAAACAAGGACCTGGCCCTCAAGGTGACCTTTTCTTCCTTAGCTGGTCACGCATGTCGCTAGTCATGAAATTCAGATGCTCCTCTGGCGTATAGCTACTCCTGCGGTTTTAGATCCCCCAAGAACAAACAAGAAAGCTGGAGAACAGCCTTAAGCATTAACCCATAGAGATAACATCTAGGCCTTAGTTGTGTTTCAGTTCCAGACCCAGAACCCTCCCCTAAAATCCTGACTCTTAAAATCCCTTAGGATGGCCTGTCCAGGCGATGGCGCAGTTGATAGAGCATCAGACTGGGATGCCAAGGACCCAGGTTCGAGAGCCCAAGGTCCCCAGCTTGAGCGCAAGCTCGTCTGGCTTGAGCAAAAAGTTCACCAACTTGGACCCAAGGTTGCTGGCTCGAGCATGGGGTTACTCGATCAAGGCACATATGAGAAAGCAATCAATGAACAACTAAGGTGTCACAACGAAAAACGGATGACTGATGCTTCTCATCTCTCTTTGTTTCTGTCTGTCTGTCCCTAACTCTGACTCTCTCTCTCTCTGTCCCTGTAAAGAAAAAAAAATCCCTTAGGATGAAGATCCCAGGGAGCTCTCCCTTCTGGGAGTATGTCTGTGCCCTTCCCTTCCCCTTCCCCATTCCCTTGTCCCCTTCCCTCTCTTCCCTCCTCCTTCTCTTCTTCCTCCCTCCAGGAATGTTTTCCTGCCCCCTTCTCTCTCCTAAATTCTAAGGGACCCCACAAGACTTGCAACCAGGGGAGCAGTGGGCAGCAGCAGCTTGTCCTGGGATAAACCCCTGAACCTGTCTCAAAGGCCCCCTTTCCTCTGACTCTCTTCCTCCGTGGCCAGTAAACGCTTCCTTTACTTGCTGCACTTTGTCTCTTCACTGAATTCTTCCTCTCACAAGACAAAAATCTAGATCTCACCACTCCCCGATAACAGTTCCATGTGACCAAGGGCAAATAATGTGGTAGAGCCTTTCCTTTCTTTTCTGAAAAATGGAGACAATAACATTTACCTCTCAGGATTGTTGTGAGAGTTTATGACAATATATAACATATAATTCATAACATATAAATGTTAAATTAAAGATTGCTGTTATCATAATGATAAAGAATATTCCAAAATGAGACCAAATTATGAAATAAGCATTGATTTAAAAATAACATTAATGACTACAATTCTGGATAGAGCTCATGACCCAGAATCTGAAGTAGTATTACAGAAGTACTATGTTGTTTTTTTTTTAATTTTTCTATTTGTATAAAAAAATCTTATAGAAAGGCTGAAGAACAGCATGATGAAACCTTTGTACCCTTCATCTAGACTCAACAATGAATAACGTTTTGCCACATTTATTATTTTTTGCACATGCACACATACCTTTTATTTTTTTTACCTCTTAAGAGTAAATGAAAATGTGATAATGCACTCCTAACAACTGCAGCATGCCTTTCCTAAGAATAAGAACATTCAACAGGCTCATTTATTTTAATGCATCAATGTGGAAAGGTGTCAGATGAAAAAGAATTATAATTGTTGACAGTACATTTGGTTTCTCGTGCAGGGAATCTCTGCACTTTTCCAGCTACCAATTTGCAATTTTGGGCTTGGCAGACAATAGACACTAATAAGACCACTTCTATAGTAAAGTGTCTTATGTGACAATTTAAAAATTATCTATTTTATTATTAAATTAGAGTTTTATCATTAGCAACAGTATTCATGAAAACATGTGCTTAAATATAGCAACAGAGCTGTGGAAAGCTATAAATGATTATATAAACATATCTAAGACCTGAAGCTCAGTTTTCCAAATTTTATTACCTACTGTTACCTTTTCCTAGTCTGTATTCTGCAACATTTCTGCACAGTAACTCAGCTGTGCTGGGTTCAGATTATCACCAATAGCCATCTCACCAGAGAACTGTTTTACAGAAATCTGCTTTCGCAATACTGTCCTTTCACCTCAGCCTTATCTCTGTATTCAATCATTTCCTACCTTTATTTGTGCACAATTCTGTCAATTCTAGCTGAGGCCACTTCAATATGCCTCATCATATAGCCAATACCTCAGTAACTCACCTGTGTTAACAATTTCCTCTCCCGTGAATTTCCTCTATTACAGCTTTTGCTCATGTATTGCAAAAAGATCTCACTCCCTCTCTACACCTAGCCTTTTCTGTTCTCCTCCTTTTCTTTTTACTGTGAACTAACAAAATCATCCCAACCACTACTAATTAGCTAGTTAACCTTGAGCAAATTGCTTGAATCCTCCTGGACTTTAGTTTTCCTTCCTGGCAGCCAAGGTTGAATGACTGCTATCTGCAAAGCCAGAATTGAGAGCTTCACTTGAGTGAGATTAAGTATGTGTATTCTGGCCTCCACCAGCCTGGGTTCAAATCTCTGCTTCTCGGTTACTAGTCTGATGGCTGTGATTGAGTTACTTAACTTTATATATTTTGGTTTCCTGTCTGTAAAGCAGGAATGTTAATAAGAGTACCTGCCTCATATACTAATATGGAGTTAATACTTATAACCAGGGACACCGTCTGTGATTGAAAAATCATGTTCAGAATATACCCACATGCTCTGAATATACCCACATCAATAAAACAAACACTAGAAGAATGGAGATCAATATAAACAATAAAGAACTAATGGGATCAAATGTCTAAAAGTATTTGTTCGGCCCTGGCTGGTTGTCTCAGTGGTAGAGCGACAGCCTGGTGTGCGGGAGTCCAGGGTTCAATTCCCCGGCCAGGGCACACAGGAGAAGCGCCCATCTGCTTCTCCACCCCTCCCCCTCTCCTTCCTCTCTGTCTCTCTCTTCCCCTCCCACAGCTGAGGCTCCATTGGAGCAAAGTTGGCCTGGGCACTGAGGATGGCTCCATGGCCTCTGCCTTAGGCACTAGAATGGCTCTGGTTGCAGCAGAGCAACACCCCAGATAGGCAGAGCATCGCCCCCTGGTGGGCATGCCGGGTGGATCCCGGTCGGGCGCATGTGGGAATCTGTCTGACTGCCTCCCCATTTCCAGCTTCGGAAAAATACAAAATTTTAAAAAAAAGTATTTGTTCAAGGAAAGCCCCCAAAGTCTAAATTCAGGATTGATTTTAAAGAACTGACATGTAGTCTTATCTAAATTCATAAGAGCTTTCATAGGAGAAACTTACTCACAGGACAAAGCATCTGCTCCAATAGTGGGCTGGGCCATGCAAAATCTGCACCCCTCTCAGAACAGGGTCCCTTTTTATAGAAGGTTAATAACAAAACCACATGATAGGTTGTCATATGGACCACCATAAAAAACAGTGCATTTATTTCTAAGTTAAAAGATAACATCAGGTAGTTGCTACGCTCTATACATTCATTAACCTCCCTCCTGACAGGATGTTTGTCTTTGGGCTGCAGCATTCCAGCTAGCCTTTGGAGCAGTCAGCACAGCATAAGGTTGCAGAGTTACAGAGGGCACAGCACTGGAGCCACACTGCATCTCTAAAGTGAGTTCCCCTACTGTACAGAACGCATGTAAGATGTCCTATCAGAGTAGATACTTACCAGGGCTTCCACTTACTTTCTTCTCATCCTCTAATCAAATATACCTTCCAGCAGAAAGATAATTAAGGTTAAATTCCTTAACATCATGTTGAAATTACTGTCATTACTGTGTCAGTGATGGCGCAGTGGATAGAGCCTCGACCTGGGACACTATGATCCCAAGTTCAAAACCCCAAGGTTGCTGACTTGAGTGTAAGCTCATCCAGCTTGAGCGTGGGATCATTAACATTATCCCATGGTCACTGGCTTGAACCCAGAAGCCACTGGCTTGAGCAAAGGGTCACTGGCTTCACTGAAGCTTCCGCCCAACCAATCAGGGCACATATGAGAAGCAATCAATCAACAACTAAATTGCTACAACTATGAGTTGATGCTTCTCATCTCTCCTACACTCTCTCTCTCTCTTTCTCTCACTTAAATATATATATATTTAAATATATTATATATTAAAATAAATAAAAACAAAATTATAGCATCAACATGTTACTGGGGTTGGGGTTCTTGAGTTTCCCAAGATAAAAATTGAGAGGGAACCCTAGGGTCTGGACAGATCTTATGAAGCTTATGTTTGAGCACAAGGGAGGTAGTGCAGTGGAGAAAAAAAAGGCTTCTGTACTGGCGCAGGGGCTGACTAAGCTTGGCTGCTTTTAGAAGCTGGGGACAAAGTGACGTTTTCTGAAAGAGTGGAATTTTAGAAAAAGGTAAGCTTGTGGAATTTACATTTCAGAGTTGGGTGACTTCTTTCTCCAGCTGCATTGCTGGCTACTTATGTTTGGGTCTGTGCTTTGGGGTCAAGATGGCAGACTGCTCATTGCTGCCACTCTAGAAAGGTCGAACAGTGGTCAAACCTTGATCAGTAGTTTAAGCAAGGAGTCAGAAGGGAGCTAAAATCAGCCAGCTCTGTGTTTTTGAGTAGGGAGTAGAGGGGTGATGACATTTTTGCAGTCTGCTTATCCCTCGTTCCTTCTGACCACCTACTTTTAACTTGGCTCCCTGGACACCTGGTATTTTCTATTCCTGGGCCCAAGTCCCTATTTTGTCTCAAACAGGGCTATGCTCTCTCTCAAGGTTCTCAAGAAAAAATCTCCCTTGCCTCTTTCTAGTTTTTGATTTTTGGTGGCCGCCAGCCATCTTTGGTGTTTTTTGCTTTAAAGCTACATCATTCCAATCTCTGTTTTCATATTCACATAACATCCTCCCTCTGGGTATATGGCTTTGTGTCTCAATTTTCTTTTTTCTGTTTTTGTTGTTTATTTGTTTTAATTTTTTTATTTACTTTTTTAGATTTTTTATTTATTCATTTTTATTAGAGAGAGATGAGGAGGGGGAGAGATAGAGAGAGAACAGGGGGAGGAGCAGGAAGCATCAACTCCCATATGTGCCTTGACCAGGCAAACCCAGGGTTTTGAACCGGCGACCTCAGCATTCCAGGTCGATGCTTTATCCACTGTGCCACCACAGGGCAGGCTCAATTTTCTTTTTTTATAAAGATTCCAGTCATTGGGTTAGGGCTCATCCTAATTCAGATGACCTAATTGTGATGACCTCATCACAACCTGATTGTATCTACAATGACCTTGTTTCCAAATAAGGTCACATTCTGAAGTTCCAGGTGAGCATGAATTTTAGGGGACACTATTCAAACCAGTACAATTAGCAAGGATTTTTACCTAACAATGCATCCAGTACTTGAAGTCACCAGGTCTCATCTCTGTCTCTCATACCACATCTGGTCAGCAGAAAGCCTGTTACTCTGTGTTTAAAATATCTTTTGAATCTGACATCTCACCATCATTTCTCCATCTGGACATTGCAGCTGCCACCTACTTTGTTTCCTGCCTCTCTTCCTGCCTCCCTGCAGTCTCTTCCCCACACTGTACCTGGGTGAGCCTTTAAAACCTCAGTCAATGAATATCACCTTACTGTTCAGACTCTGGCAAGAACTTCCCATCACACTTAGAATGGAGTACAACCTCCTTGTCAGATTGTACAAGACCTTCCTTAGATGCTCCAGACCCTTGGCCCCTATCTGGTCTCATTTCTAACCCTTCTCTTTGCTCATTCCTCACAGATAACAGTTCCCATCTGCAGCCATTTTCACTGGTTATCCCCTCTCTCTGAAACAGTCTTCCTCAAGCATGGCTGGCCAACTCACTGTAATTAGGTCTGTGCTCAAATGTTACTTTTGCCATGTGTCCTTTCTTGATTGCTCTTTCTGAAATAGAATTCTTTAAGCACTCTCTCTAGCCTTTCTCTGCTTCAGTGTTCTTCAAGGAACTTATGACTACCTACCTGATATAACTTAGTTATGTATGTACACATATTAATGCACGTGCAATATATAGTAATGTGAATATAATTTACATTATACCTATATATAATATACATTATAGCTAATTATAGGTGTACATTTCATTTTGCTTGTCTTACTCTGTCCGCCAAGAGATTTTGCAAGCATAACTTTTGTCTTTCCTCTCTAGAAATCTTAATCCCTGTGTAAGTAGGGCTGCTCACTTATACAGGAAGTTCTCAGTGTTATTGCTAGGTTCTTGAGAACTGCAACTCGTAATGAAACAGTGTATAATAAAACCAATTTTACCATCGGCTAATTGATATAACTTCCCACAGCATATTTCTCATCACAAAAACATTAGAAGACCCAAAACACTTCTAATATTAACCATTGAAATACATGTTAGCACGGAAATGGCGCCGTGAGAAGCGCGTCCGACAGCTCTCCCCTAAATCACAACAAATTTATCAACTAGAAACAGAAAAATTTATCCTCGGAGCATTCCGGAGTTCCACACAAACTGAAAGCAAAAGGACTGTTATCACTTGAATCTGAGAGACGAGGGTGTGGAGGAAGCTACCGCAGCGACGCTCATTCAAGCCACGAGGGAGTGCGCCTGCGGTGAGTCAGCCCATATACTTGGGAACCGCGAGCCGCCGCGAGCGGCCAACGCGAGCGGCCAACGCGAGCGGCCAACGCGAGCAGCCACCGAGAGCCGCCGCTGCCAGCGGCCGCCGCGAACCGCCACCGCGAGCGGCCGCCACGAGCCGCCGCGAGCAGCCGCGCGCGCGCCCGCCCGGTCCAGTTGAGCACCGCTGACGTTCCCAGCAGCCCGCACACTGCGAGTGGGGGTCGCCGGCCACCAGTGCCCGGAGCGCCCCATTCGCGCACGTGCCTTGGGCATTCCACGCGCCCAGGGCGCCCTGCTGGCCCGCACACCCAGGGGGCTCCATTATCCTGCGCCTGGTGCGGTCCATCCGCCAGCCACGGGGTGAGCGGGAGAGGCTTGGGAGATTCTCTCCGTGGGCGGGGCACCTCACCCAGCCATTCAAGCTAACAATCAAGCGTTGGGGGAGGGGCGCGGCAGGCAGCCTAAAATACCTTCGGAAGCACAGCTGCGACCCAATCACTGAAATTAGCTTAACCCATAAAATCTGCGCACCCTCGGTTCTAATTGATAAGATCTCTCTCAGTTCAGCGATCCAAGACAAGAGGCGTGATATTTTTTAGTGCCTCTCGCTAAAGGGGCGGGGGCAACTTCTGATTGATAGAGCCTCCATATTCAGGGATAAACGCTAACAAGAACGACTTGGCAGATAATAAGGTCTATACTACACTAGTCGTAAGCAGAGACTAGTGCCTCTTCTTCCCTGCAAAAACAGGCTACAAAGTGTGGAAAGCCTGGGTTGAGAGGTCCAACTAAATGATAGGCGCTGAACAGTCACCTTGACAACAATTGACTCCCACCCCCGCCTGATTACACTGGAGGCCCTGACTCTCAGAGCCTTTCCCAAAGCCTTGCACTGAGTGGGGATAGAGTGGGGATTTCCCAGCTCTTTGAGCCTCTTACTCCCCAGGCAGAAGCAGTTGCATCACCAGGCTGCTAATTCAGAAAGGGGGGACTAGGAGAGAGAATCCAGGAAAGCAAACTCTCTCATCGTTGGACCCTGCAAACGCCAACAAGCCTTTACTTCCAGCAAGACTAAAGCCAATTATATGACATTGCCATAGAATCCCATCAACTGCAAATCCCTACCTAAGAGTGACACAGGGGCAGAGCCTGGGGTACAGAGTCACCGACTAGGAAGAGGGAGAGAAAAGAAAAAGGAAGAAGTTAACCTCTCAAAATCAAGAAAAACCCACAGACTTTACAACTTGATCCACTAATTTTTTTTGTTGTTATTGTTGTTTGTTTCTTCTATCTTTTTGCCTTTATTTCCTCCACCTCGGTCCTTCTATTCTCTGCCCATCTTATGCTTCCCCTTTCTTGAACTACACTACCCATGAGTGTTGCATTTTATTTTTCTTCTTCATCCTCACCCTCCTTTAAGGTTATACTCCAAAACACTTAACTCTCACTCTTTCCTCTTTTGTTTTTTTTTTGTTTTTTTTTTTTGTCTTGCTTTATTTTGTTTTTTTCTCCTCCTATTTTATTTCTTCCTTCGTTTTTCTCTTTTTCTTATTTTTTCCTTTCTATTCGTTTTTTCTTTTCTCATTTTACTTTCCTCCCATATAATCCTCAATCACGAACAAATTAGTTAATTTGGGACTCAAGGCTTTTTTTTGGCGTTATTTCTCTTTTTTGCTTTTGTTTTTATTTTTTTTTCTCTTGTTTGTTTATTTTTGTGGCATTTTGGGTCCTCCCAACCCAAGGTCTCCATTGTATTTAGTCTTCGCTCCACTTAATACAACAGATTTTTACTTATTATTTTTATTTTTTCTTCTTTATTATTCTTTTTTGGTCCTTTTTTCTGGTTCCCTCTTATCCCTCTCATTATATCTCTTACTTGACCATCACTTACAAGCAAATCATCTTATGCTTGTCTAAGATTTTCTTCCTATTTTTTTTTTTTTTTGCATTTAGTAGGTCCCTACTCCCTTTTTTTTGCCCCTTGAACTCTTCACCCCAAATCAGGCCCTCCATTATAGGCACGATATTTCCCTGAGGAGGGGAGAGGAGGGAAAGAGAAGAGAAAAAAAGGGGGAAATAATAAATTATTACTGTTTTTTTTTGTGGGGTGTTTTACCTTTTTTTTTTTTTTTTTTTTACTTTTTACTCTTTATGAATTCTAATTAGTGCTATCAATAAGACCACCCTCAGATGCCGATAAGAAAGAGGAAATCGAATATTATGGATACAAAAGAAAGAGAGGTAACAGAAATAGATGTGGAAAAATCTATGGAGAAAAGACTTAACATATTGGAAGCCTTGGAGCTAAATGACAGAGAATTTAAAATAGAAATCTTAAAAATACTCAGAGATATACAAGAAAACACAGAAAGGCAATATAGGGAGATCAGAAAACAACTCAATGAACACAAAGAATATATTACCAAGGAAATTGAAACTATAAAAACAAATCAAACAGAAATGAAAAACTCAATTCACGAGCTGAAAAACGAGGTAACAAGCTTAGCTAACAGAACAGCCCAGATTGAAGATAGGATTAGTGAAATAGAAGACAAACAACTTGAGGCACAACAGAGAGAAGAAGAAAGAGACTCAAAAATAATAAAAAATGAGAAAGCCCTACAGGAATTGTCTGACTCCATCAGAAAGAATAACATAAGAATAATAGGTATATCAGAGGGAGAAGAGAAAGAAAATGGAATGGAGAATATACTCAAACAAATAATAGACGAGAACTTCCCAAACCTGTGGAAGGAACTAAAGCCTCAAATTCAAGAAGCAAACAGAACACCAAGTTTTCTTAACCCCAACAAACCCACTCCAAGGTACATCATAATAAAGATGACACAAACCAATGACAAAGAAAAAATTCTCAAGGCAGCCAGGGAAAAGAAGAGTACAACATATAAAGGAAGGCCTATTAGATTATCATCAGATTTCTCAGCAGAAACTCTACAAGCTAGAAGAGAGTGGACCCCAATATTTAAAGCCCTGAAAGAGAGGAACTTTCAGCCAAGAATACTATACCCATCAAAGCTATCCTTCAAGTATGAAAGAGATATAAAAACATTCACAAATACAGAAAAGATGAGAGAATTTATCAACAGAAAACCCCCACTCCAGGAAATACTAACGGGGGTTTTCCAACCAGATTCAAAGAACAAAAGAAAACAACACCACAAGTAACAGCTCCACCAAGAACACAATAAAACCAAACTTAAACTGTGACAACAAAGGAAAAAAAGGGGGGAGAGGATGGAGATTAACAGTAGCAAAGGATGATGAAGTGCAGAAATACTTATAAGATAGGGTACTACAATGAATATGGTAGGTACCCTTTTCATTACTTAATGGTAACCACCCTTGAAAAAACCACCACAAAAACACTTGACTTAAAAAAGGTAGCAACAGAGGAAAGAAGTATGGAACACAAACAAACAAAAACAAATGATAGAAAAACAAAAGAGAAGAATCAAACTAGATACAAAACTAACAGAAAGCAATTTATAAAATGGCAGTAGGGAACCCACAAGTGTCAATAATTACACTAAATGTAAATGGATTAAACTTACCAATAAAAAGACACAGAGTAGCAGAATGGATTAAAAAAGAAAATCCAACTATATGCTGCCTACAAGAAACACATCTAAGCAACAAGGATAAAAACAAATTCAAAGTGAAAGGCTGGAAAACAATACTCCAAGCAAACAACACCCAAAAAAAAGCAGGCGTAGCAATACTCATATCTAATAATGCTGACTACAAGACAGAAAAAGTACTCAGAGACAAAAATGGTCATTTCACAATGATTAAGGGGAAGTTGAATCAAGAAGACATAACAATCCTTAATATATATGCACCAAACCAAGGAGCACCAAAATATATAAGACAGCTACTTATTGACCTTAAAACAAAAACTAACAAAAATACAATCATACTTGGAGACCTCAATACACCGCTGACGGCTCTAGATCGGTCATCCAAACAGAGAATCAATAAAGATATAGTGGCCTTAAACGAAATACTAGAACACCTGGATATGATAGACATCTACAGGACACTTCATCCCAAAGCGACAGAGTATACATTTTTCTCTAGTGTACATGGAACATTCTCAAGAATTGACCATATGTTGGGCCACAAAGACAATATCAGCAAATTTAGAAAAATTGAAATTGTACCAAGCATATTTTCTGATCATAAAGCCTTGAAACTAGAATTCAACTGCAAAAAAGAGGGGGAAAAACCCACAAAAATGTGGAAACTAAACAACATACTTCTAAAAAATGAATGGGTCAAAGAAGAAATAAGCGCAGAAATCAAAAGATATATACAGACAAATGAAAATGAAAATACGACATATCAGAATCTCTGGGATGCAGCAAAAGCAGTAATAAGAGGAAAGTTCATATCACTTCAGGCCTATATGAACAAACAAGAGAGAGCCGAAGTAAACCACTTAACTTCACACCTTAAGGAACTAGAAAAAGAAGAACAAAGACAACCCAAAACCAGCCGAAGAAAGGAGATAATAAAAATCAGAGCAGAAATAAATGAAATAGAGAACAGAAAAACTATAGAAAAAATCAATAAAACAAGGAGCTGGTTCTTTGAAAAGATCAACAAAATTGACAAACCCTTGGCAAGACTCACCAAGGAAAAAAGACACAGGACTCAAATAAATAAAATCCAAAATGAAAGAGGAGAGATCACCACAGACATCATAGAAATACAAAGAATTATTGTAGAATACTATGAAAAATTATATGCCACCAAATACAACAATCTAGAAGAAATGGATAAATTCCTAGAACAATACAACCTTCCTAGACTGAGTCATGAAGAAGCAGAAAGCCTAAACAGACCAATCAGCAGGGAGGAAATAGAAAAAACTATTAAAAATCTCCCCAAAAATAAAAGTCCAGGCCCAGACGGTTATACTAGTGAATTCTATCAAACATTCAAAGAAGACTTGGTTCCTATTCTACTCAAAGTCTTCCAAAAAATTGAAGAAGAAGCAATACTTCCAAACACATTTTATGAGGCCAACATAACCCTCATACCAAAACTTGGCAAGGATGGCACAAAGAAAGAAAACTACAGACCAATATCTCTAATGAATACAGATGCTAAAATACTAAACAAAATACTGGCAAACCGAATACAACAACATATTAAAAAAATAATACATCATGATCAAGTGGGATTCATCCCAGAATCTCAAGGATGGTTCAACATACGCAAAACGGTTAACGTAATACACCATATCAACAAAACAAAGAACAAAAACCACATGATCTTATCAATAGATGCAGAAAAGGCTTTTGATAAAATACAACACAATTTTATGTTTAAGACTCTCAACAAAATGGGTATAGAAGGAAAATATCTCAACATGATAAAGGCCATATATGATAAACCATCAGCCAACATCCTATTAAACGGCATAAAACTGAGGACTTTCTACCTTAAATCAGGAACAAGACAGGGTTGTCCACTCTCTCCACTCTTATTCAACGTGGTGCTAGAAGTTCTGGCCAGAGCAATCAGACAAGACAAAGAAATAAAAGGCATCCATATCGGAAAAGAAGAAGTAAAGCTATCACTTTTTGCTGATGATATGATCCTATACATCGAAAACCTGAAGGACTCCACAAAAAGATTATTAGAAACAATAAACCAATACAGTAAGGTCGCAGGATACAAAATTAACATACAAAAGTCCATAGCCTTTCTATATGCCAACAATGAAATATTAGAAAACGAACTCAAAAAAATAATCCCCTTCACGATTGCAACAACAACAAAAAAATACCTAGGAATAAACATAACAAGGAACGTAAAGGACCTATATAATGAAAATTACAAAGCATTGTTAAGGGAAATCGAAAAAGATACAATGAGATGGAAGAATATTCCTTGTTCTTGGATAGGAAGAATAAATATAATCAAAATGGCCATATTACCCAAAGCAATATACAAATTTAATGCAATTCCCATCAAAATCCCTATGAGATTTTTTAAAGAAATGGAACAAAAAATCATCAGATTTATATGGAACTATAAAAAACCCCGAATAGCCAAAACAATCCTAAGGAAAAAGAATGAAGCTGGGGGCATTACAATACCTGACTTTAAACTATATTATAGGGCCACGATAATCAAAACAGCATGGTATTGGCAAAAAAATAGACACTCAGACCAATGGAACAGAATAGAAAGCCCAGAAATAAAACCACATATATATGGTCAAATAATCTTTGATAAAGGGGCCAACAACACACAATGGAGAAAAGAAAGCCTCTTCAACAAATGGTGTTGGGAAAACTGGAAAGCCACATGCAAAAGAATGAAACTCGACTACAGCCTCTCCCCGTGTACTAAAATTAATTCAAAATGGATCAAAGACCTAAATATAAGACCTGAAACAATAAAGTACATAGAAGAAGACATAGGTACTAAAATCATGGACCTGGGTTTTAAAGAACATTTTATGAACTTGACTCCAATGGCAAGAGAAGTGAAGGCAAAGATAAACGAATGGGACTACATCAGAATTAAAAGTTTTTGCTCAGCAAGAGAAACTGATATCAAAATAAACAGACAGCCAACTATATGGGAACTGATATTTTCAAACGACAGCTCAGATAAGGGCCTAATATCCAAAATTTACAAAGAACTCATAAAACTCAACAACAAACAAACAAACAATCCAATAAAAAAATGGGAAGAGGACTTGAACAGACACTTCTCCCAGGAAGAGATACAAATGGCCAACAGATATATGAAAAGATGCTCAGCTTCATTAGTTATTAGAGAAATGCAAATCAAAACTACAATGAGATACCACCTCACTCCTGTTAGATTAGCTATTATCAACAAGACGGGTAATAGCAAATGTTGGAGAGGCTGTGGAGAAAAAGGAACCCTCATTCACTGTTGGTGGGACTGTAAAGTAGTACAACCATTATGGAGGAAAGTATGGTGGTTCCTCAAAAAACTGCAAATAGAACTACCTTATGACCCAGCAATCCCTCTACTGGGTATATACCCCAAAACCTCAGAAACATTGATACGTGAAGACACATGTAGCCCCATGTTCATTGCAGCACTGTTCACAGTGGCCAAGACATGGAAACAACCAAAAAGCCCTTCAATAGAAGACTGGATAAAGAAGATGTGGCACATATACACTATGGAATACTACTCAGCCATAAGAAATGATGACATCAGATCATTTACAGCAAAATGGTGGGATCTTGATAACATTATAAGGAGTGAAATAAGTAAATCAGAAAAAAACAAGAACTACATGATTCCATACATTGGTGGAACATAAAAATGAGACTAAGAGACATGGACAAGAGTGTGGTGGTTACCAAGGGTGGGGGGGGGGAGGGAGGACATGGGAGGGAGGGAGGGAGAGAGTTAGGGGGAGGGGGAGGGGCACAGAGAACTAGATGGAGGGTGACGGAGGACAATCTGACTTTGGGCGAGGGGTTTGCAGCATAATTTGATGACAAAATAACCTAGACATGTTTTCTTTGAATATATGTACCCTGATTTATTAATGTCATCCCATTACCATTAATAAAAATTTATTAAAAAAAAAAAAAGAAATACATGTTAGCTATACATACATCTAAAAAAAGATGAATAACAACAAGTAAGATGATTTCTTTTCCCACATATGCAGTTCAGATTGAGGATGGCTGGAGCCTGTCCCGGCAGCTCAGGGTGCCAGGTGTAGCACCCTAGACAGGACACCTTCTCATCGCAAGGTACATTCTCACCCACACCCACACCCACACTCACTCAGACTTGGACAGTTTAGACATGCCAAGCAACTACCCTTGCCTGCATATCTGAGAGGTAGTGGGGAATCTGGGGATCCAGAGAAAACTAGCATAGTCATTGGGAAAATGGCAAACTCCACGGAAAGTGGCTCTGGCTGAGAATAGACATTTTTTCTCATCAACATTATAATAAAACAGCATTGAATGAAGCAATGTTATTTGATGATCTGCTCTACCATGTGGCCAACCTGTCATCTTAATTTCTAGAGAAGAGATGCTTCCAAAAAAAAAATTAGAAATACCTTGGGTGAGTTATACATATTGACTACCATAACATACACAGGATCACAACATATATGAGGGATGAAGTGCTACTTGATTAAACACCCTCTAAAGTTGGTGTTTATGGTAAAATGTCTGGGAGAATGTAGTTGGATCTGTGGCTGAAGTGAGGTTTCCTATTCTCTTTCCTCTGATGTGAAAGTAGCTGATTCTACAGTGGAGGCCCAACCTGAACTGCTCACCCAGTTGTAGAAAATGTTGTAACTGAGTCAGAGAACAGTAATTTTCTCTCCAAGCCCCAACCTTAGACAAAAATAACCTGCCCAATATTAAATACACACCAATAAATGCCAAGATCTAAGTGACTACAATTGTGCCCTCCCCAAGAGATATGTTGAAGTCTTAACCCCAATTTCCTGTGAATGAAATTTTATTTGGAAATAGGGTCTTTAAAAACGTCATCAATTTAAGATGAAGTCATACTAGATTGGGTGGCCCCTATTGCAATGACTAGTTTCCTCATTAGAAGAAGAATATTTGTTCACAGAGACACATGCATAGAGGGAAGAAAGCCATGTGAAGAAGGAGGCAGAGGCTAGCGTGCTGCAGCTGTAAGCCAAGTACGCAAGGCTTGCCAGCAGCCACTGAAAGCCAGGGAGATGCCAGAAAGGAGTCTTCTCTAGAGCCTTTAGAGGTCGTGTAGTGCTCTTAACACCTTAATTTTAGAATTCTAACCTCCAGAACTGAGAGAGAATAACTTTCTATTGTTTTGGGCCACCCTGTTTGTGACACCTTGTTACTGCAGTCCTAAAAAAAACTTCTGTAGAGAGGAAAATGTATTATTTGAGAAGGAAGTCTGAAAGTGTTCCTTCCCTCCCAACTCTCCTTCAGGTGAAGAAAGAGTCTTTGCCCAAAGGAATAAGAAAAGATAAAATACTGGAAACTGAGAATATCTCTATTTCTTGCATGCATTTTTGCTTCTACCAATAGTGTTGCTAGAACTATAGTTGATAGTGACTTCTGCAGAAGTCTTTCATTTGTGTCTACCTGAGCAGAAGGCCCCCATGATTTCTGAACTGAGTCAGAATAAGATGTTAATTATTTAAGTCTGCAGGCATGGTTAACTCTAAGCAAAATATTTGTTTTCTTTTCTATTTTCTATTTCAAATTACGATCAACCATAGCCTTCAAATACTTGCTACAGATTAGTTATGTACAGTATTATAATATCCTCAGCTTTAGTTTTGAAAATAAACCTTCTGCTCCCAATATTAAATTCCCAGAAAGAAAAAGAAACCCCAAAGTAAAGTGTCCTTCAGTTTGTAAATTTATGTTAAAAAAAAATTAGGGCCTGACCTGTGGTGGCGCAGTGGGTAAAGCGTCGACCTGGAAATGCTGAGGTCGCCGGTTCAAAACCCTGGGCTTGCCTGGTCAAGGCACATATGGGAGTTGATGCTTCCAGCTCCTCCCCCCTGTCTTTCTCTCTCCCTCTCTCTCTCCTCTCTAAAATGAATAAAAAAAAATTAAAGCTCAATATTCTTTCTTTTCTAATTCTCTTTTCTTCTCCATCTCAGCGTAGGGGGTCTCTCTGGTGCCCTTGACCTGGGGTACTGCCACCTGCAATGGGTGAATTCCTTCACTCCCTCAAGACTTGAGTTAACCCAGTACTAAATCTCTTGTGTCCCACTGTGACAGGACAACTCTCTACAGATTTTTGGATCTGAATTCCTTCAGGAAAGTCATTCTAATGTGTTCCCTGAGAGCTTGCTTTTTGTATTATTTTTTTCTCACCCCGAATGCCTCCCCCCTCCCCCCTATTCCCTTCAACATCTCCCTTACCCTCCCCCCTATAATTCCCTCCCCCTTCCCTTCAGGTTTATCCCATCCTATCATGCCCTTTCCCTCTGTCCTCTTTCTCTCTGGTCCCTTTGATTCCTCCTCTGTCTCAATTCCATTCTTCAGTTCTCATTATTCCTTGGATTCCTCAAATGAGTGAGTGAGGTCATGTGAGATTTTTCTTTCTCTACCTGGCTTATTTCACACAACATAATAGTTTCCAGGTCCCTCCATATTGTTGCAAAAGGTAATATTTTCTTCTTTTTCATGGCCCCATGGTATTCCATTGTATATATGTACCTCCGCTTTTTAATCCACTTGTCCATTGACAGACACTTGGGCTGTTTCCAGATCTTTGCTATTGTGAACAATGCTGCCATAAACATGGGGGTGCATTTCTTTTTGTTCAGTCGGTGATATGGTGTCCTTGGAATATATTCCTATAAGTGGGATGGCTGGGTCAAAGGGCAGTTCCATTTCTGATTTTTTGAGGAATCTCCATACTGTTTTCCACAGTGGCTGCACCAGCCTGCATTCCCACCAGCAGTGCAGAAGGATTCCCCTTTCTCCACATCCCGCCAGCACCTATCGTGTGCTGTTTTGTCAATGAGTGCCATTCTGGCTGGTGTGAGGTGGTATCTCACTGTGGTTTTAATTTACATTTTTCTAATGATTAGTGATGTTGAACATTGTTTCATTTGTCTATAGCCCATCTGTATGTCCTCTTTGGAGAAGTGTCTATTCATTTTTTGTGCCCATTTTTTGATTGGATTGTTTGTCTTCCTGGTTTTGAGTTTTACAAGTTCTTTATAAATTTTGGTAATTAATCCCTTATCAGATGTATCGTCAAATATGTTCTCCCATTGTGTGGTTTGTCTTTTTATTCTGTTCATATTGTCTTTAGCTGTGCAACAGCTTTTTAGTTTGATATAGTCCCATTTGTTTATCCTGTCTTTTATTTCATTTGCCTGTGGAGATAAATCAGCAGATATATTGCTGCGATAGATGTCGGTGAGCTTACTGCCTAAGTTTTCTTCTAGGATACTTATGGTTTCATGATTTACATTTAAGACCTTTATCCATTTTGAGTTTATTTTTGTGCATGGTGTAAGCTGGTGGTCTAGTTTCATTTTTTTGCAGGTAGCTGTCCAGTTTTCCCAACACCATTTGTTAAAGAGACTGTCTTTCCTCCACTGTATGCTCTTACCTCCTTTGTCAAATATCAGTTGTCTATAAAGATGTGGGTTTATTTCTGGATTCCATTGATCTATATGTCTGTTCTTATGCCAGTACCAAGCTGTTTTGACTACAATGGCCATGTAGTATAACTTGATATCAGGAAGTGTGATACCTCCCATTTTATTCTTCTTTTTCTTTTTTTTTTTTTTTTTTTTTTTTTTTTTTTTTTTTTTTTTTTTTTGTATTTTTCTGAAGCTGGAAACGAGGAGAGACAGTCAGACAGACTCCCGTATGCGCCGACTGGGATCCACCCGGCACGCCCACCAGAGGCAAAGCTCTGCCCACCAGGGGGCGATGCTCTGCCCCTCCGGGGGGTTGCTCTGCCACGACCAGAGCCACTCTAGTGCCTGGGGCAGAGGCCAAGGAGCCATCCCCAGCGCCCCGGGCCATCTTTGCTCCAATGGAGCCTTGGCTGCGGGAGGGGAAGAGAGAGACAGAGAGGAAGGAGGGGGGGGTGGAGAAGCAAATGGGCGCTTCTCCTGTGTGCCCTGGCCGGGAATCGAACCCAGGTCCCCCACACGCCAGGCCGACGCTCTACCGCTGAGCCAACCGGCCAGGGCCTTCTTCTTTTTCAAGATTGCTGAGGCTATTTGTGTTCTTTTTTGGTTCCATATAAATTTCTGGAATATGTGTTCTATATCTTTGAAGTATGTCATTGGTACTTTAATTGGTATTGCATTGAATTTATAAATTGCTTTGGGTAATATAGACATTTTAATGATGTTTATTCTTCCTAACCATGAGCACGGTATATGCCTCCACTTGTTTTCGTCTTCCTTGATTTCTTTTATCAATGTTTTATAATTTTCTGAGTACAAGTCTTTAACCTCCTTGGTTAAATTTATTCCTAGATACTTTATTGTTTTTGTTGAAATAGTGAAGGGGATTGATTCCTTAATTTCTCTTTCTGACAGTTCATTGTTAGTGTATAAAATGCCTCTGATTTCTGTGTATTAATTTTATATCCTACCACCTTGCTGAATTGGTTTATTAGGTCCAGTAGTTTTTTGACTAAGACTTTAGGGTTTTCTATATACAGTATCATATCTGCAAATAATGATAGTTTTACTTCTTCTTTTCCAATTTGGGTGCCTTTTATTTCTTCTTCTTGTCTGTTGTGACTAGGACTTCCAGTACTATGTTGAATAAGAGTTGTAAAAGGGGGCACCCCTGCCTTGTTCCTGATTTTTGGGGAATTGCTTTTAATTTTTGTCCATTAATTATAATGTTGGCTGTGGGTTTGTCATAGATGGTCTTTATCATGTTGAGGTATGTTCCCTGTATTCCCACTTTGCTAAGATTTTTTATCATAAATGGGTGCTGGATTTTTATCAAATGCTTTTTCTGCATCTATTGAAATTATCATGTGGTTTTTCTCTTTTCTTTTGTTTATGTGATGAATCACATTAATTGATTTACAAACGTTGTACCATCCTTGCCTCCCCAGAATAAATCCCACTTGATCATGATGTATGATTTTTTCACGTATTGCTGGATCTGGTTTGCTATATATAAATATTTTGTTATTTTGTTGAGGATTTTAGCATCTGTATTCATCAGGGATATTGGCCTATAATTTTCTTTCTTTGTGTTGTCTTTGCCTGATTTTGGAATCAGAATTATGCTCGCCTCATAAAAGGAACTTGGAAGTGTTCCTTCTTCCTGAATTTTTAGAAATAGCTTGAGAAGGATAGGAGTTAGTTCTTCTTTGAATGTTTGTAGAATTCACCACTGAAGCCATCACGCCCAGAAGTTTTGTTTTTTGGGAGCTTTTTGATAACTGTTTCGATGTTTTTTGTTGTAATTGGTCTGTTTAGGTTTTCTGATTCTTCCAGATTGATTTTTGGAAGATGATATGTTTCAAGGAATTTGTCCATTTCACCTAGGTTGTTTAATTTTTTGACATACAGTTCTTCATAGTATTTTCTTACAATATTTTGTATTTCTGTTGTGTCAATTGTTACTTCTCCACTCTCATTTCTAATTTTATTTATTTGCATCCTCTCTCTTCTTTTCTTGGTGAGTCTTGTTAAAGGTTCATCGATCTTGTTTACCCTTTCAAAAAACCAACTCTTGGTTTCATCCATCCTCCGTATTGTTTCTTTAGCTTCTATGTCATTTATTTCCGCTCTGATTTTTATTATTTCCTTCCTTCTACTATCTCTGGACCTTAATTGCTGTTCTTTTTCTAGTTCTTTTAGATGAAGGGTTAGGTTGTTTATTTGAGCTTTTTCAAGCTTCTTAAGGAATGCCTGTAGTGCTATGAACTTCCCTATCAGGACTGCTTTTGCTGTGTCCCATAAATATTGAGTTGTTGTTCACTCATTATCACTGTTTCTAGGATTTTTAAAATTTCTTCTTTGATTTCATTGTTAACCCATTCAATATTTAATAACATGCTATTTAGTTTCCATGTATTTGAGTATTTTGTAGTTTTTCTGTTGTGGTTGATTTCTAGTTTCATCCCATTGTGATCAGGGAAAATGCTTGATATGATTTCAATCTTCTTAAATTTGTTGAGATCGCTTTTGTGTCCTAACATGTGGTCTATCTTAGAGAATGTACCATGAGCACTTGAAAAGAATGTATATTCTGCTGCTTTAGGGTGAAAGGTTCTGAAGATATCTATTATATCGAGTTGATCTAGAGTGTCCTTTAAGTCTACTGTTTCTTTGTTAATTTTCTTTCTTGAGGATCTATCTAGTGATGTTAGTGGGGTATTGAAATTTCCAACTATTATAGTATTGTTGTTGATCTCACCCATTATATCCATCAAAGTCTGCTTTATATATTTAGGTGCTCCTATATTAGGTGTGTAGATATTTATGATGGTTATATCTTCCTGTTGGATTGCTGCCTTTATCATTATGTAATGGCCTTCTTTATCTCTTACTATAGTCTTTGTTTTAAAGTCCATTTTGTCTGATATAAGTATTGCTACCCCAGCTTTTTTTTATTTCTATTTGCATGAAATATTGTTTTCCATCTTTTTACCTTCAGTCTGTGTGCATCTTTTGTTTTAAGGTGTGTCTCTTGTAGACAGTATATGTATGGGTCCTGTTTTCTTATCCATGCAGCTACACTATGTCTTTTAATTGGATCAATTAATCAATTTACATTTAAAGTTATTATTCATATGTTGTTGTTTATTGCCATTTTATTCTTTAAAGCTGTATTTTTCTTTTGCTATATTCTTTTCCCACTTTGATCTGTTTACAACAGGCCCCTTAACAATTCCTGCAGCATTGCTTTGGTTGTAATTTATTCCTTGAGGGTGTTTTTTTTTTTTTTTGCCTGGGAAGCTTTTTATTTCTCCTTCCATTTTAAATGATAGCCTTGCTGGATAAAGTAGTCTTGGTTGTAGGCTCTTGTTCTGCTTTACTTTGAATATTTCTTGCCATTCCCTTCTGGCCTCAAGTGTTTCTGTTGAGAAATCTGATGTCATTTTTATGGGGGCTCCTTTGTAGGTGATAGTCTTCTTTTCTCTAGCAGCTTTTAATATTTTCTCTTTATCGCTTAGCTTTGGTATTTTAATTATGATGTGTCTTGGTGTAGGTCTTTTGGGGTTTCTCTTTAATGGAGTTCTCTGTGTTTCTTGAACTTGTGAGACCCTTCCTTGCATCAATTTGGGGAAGTTTTCAGCTATGATTTGATTGAATAAAGTTTTTATCCCTTGTTCTTTCTCTTCTTCTTCAGGAACCCCTATAATGCGGATGTTATTTCTTTTCATGTTGTCACAGAGCTCTCTCAGAGTTTCCTCAGGCTTTTTGAGACTCTTTTCTTTCTTCTGTTCTGCTTTTGTGCCTTTGTTCATTTTGTCTTCCAACTTGCTGATTCGAGCCTCAGCTTCATCCATCCTGCTTTTAATTCCTTCCATTGTGATCTTCATTTCTGATATTGTATTTGTCACCTCTTACTGATTCTTTTTTAATATTTCAATGTCCTTTTTTATACTTGCTATCTCTTTATTTAGGTGTTTGTAATTACCATGCATTGTTGTTCTAAGATCCCTAAGCATCCTAACAATCATTATTCTAAACTCTGCATCTGGCAGTTTGGTTATTTCCATATCACTCAGTTCCTTTTCTGGAGATTTCTCTGTGATTTCATTTGGATTGCACTTCTCTGTCTTCTCATTATGTCTGTGTGTTTGGGTGTGTTGTTTGTAGGGCTGGTTGAGTCTAGGTTTGGTGTTGTCTGCCTCCAATTTTCAGTTGTGTTATTTCTAGGTCTTCTTGGGTTGGCATCAGCTGTTATTTGTAATCCACTTTCAGATTTTGGCTGCTTTGAAGTCTTGATTTGTTTGTTTTCTTCTCACTTGTAGTCTTGTTTATTGATCTCAGCAGGGCGCTTATTTGAAACTGTATCTAGGAATGTGGTGGATGTAACCTGAGACTCTGAAGGCCTTATCTGCCAGTTACTCTCTGGGGGCCGGGTGCTTTCTCTACTTCATTAAGGGGAGGTGTATCTCAGATTTCCATGGAGACCTGAGTTACTGCCCCTCCTCCCCACTTCTTGTTTTTAGCTGTGTCTTGTTGCACTGATTGGAGCTGGAAAGATGTCTGGAGATGTATGATCGCTTTTTGTATTATTAGTGTTGTTAATATCAATAATAATATTATAACAATAGCTTATGTTTTAGATGCTATTCTAAGGTCTTTATACATTTTTATCTTAATCCTTTCAACAATGTTATAAAATCACATTTTTATTATTTCTGTTTTATAGCTCAGAAAACTAAGACACAAAGACTTAAAAATAATAACAACAATAACTGAGATTCAAAAGCCAGCATTGTGGTTTCAGAGGCCAAAGTCCTAACCATATACAATATTGCCTTTACAAATCTTGTTTCATTTTGGGGAGACCCAGTCATACACTTCAATCTAGTCACAAATAAATTTTAGAACGACTACTTGTCTTTCATATCAGACTTTTCTTTGATATTGTTTCTATGAGATAAACATATGCATATATACTTTATATGAAATTATTTTACTTATCTTAAAAATAATAATCAAAATAAAAATTTTACAATTATTAAACAACCTTGCTTTGTTTTTTTTGTTTTGTTTTGTTTGTTTGTTTAGTGCAGGTATTTCAGCTGGTTGTTCTTATTATCTTTCTTATAATGGATTGTTATTATGTTCCTAAACCCTCTTCAAGAAATTCTATTTTAATCTTTGTGGGAATTGGAAGTAGGAAAGTGTATTTGCTCAGTAGCTCATTTAAAATGTAACAGATAATAGCCTACTTTGGTATGTTCCATTTCTAAGATCAAAGAAATTCTTTAAACCACTTCCTGTAAAAGTTCCTTTAAGAGAAAAATATCAATGTGCTTTATTATAAAACTGAAGCTGGCCGCTGTCAAAGTCCTTCAGAAAACCACCAAGTCCTGGAAGTTGTTCATATAGTGATATTTACTCATCCATCTTCACACACTATGCAGTTATCTTACTTGGGAAGAGATGGATTAGGAGGAGTCTAATTTTGGAGTCAAGCTTCTACTTATAGCTCTACAGTTATTGGTAAGGAAACTTACACAAATCCTACTTATGCAAACAATTTTATTTCATAGTAGGTATATATACAAATAACAAACAAATATACCCATTGTTCAATAAGTAAAAACTCTTTTATAGAAGTTGTTTACCAATGTATTTTTTAGTTAGCAGCTTAATTATCTCTTAAAAGTATACATTAACATAAAATAATAACAAAATTGTAGGAAGGTGCTCAAAAGAGATAATACAATCCAATTTTATCCTAAACCTATAAAAAAACTGTGCTTTCCTTTTTCAAATGAAAATTATTTCTCTCTTTCATTAACAGTTAAGTTGATGTTTTTATAACCAACTTCACCCAGAACAAAATAATAAAGTAATTATTTTACAATAAAAAATTATTAGTACCCATAAGATTTTAGAATTTACTACGTGAGTACAAGAATTTGATATATTTTTTCAATTTCTGATTAAATAAACCTCAATTTATATGGTTATTCAGTGTAACATAACAAATTAGCTTAAAACTTAGTAATTTAAAACGATGAATATATACCTTCTTAGTATCTATGATCCAGCAAGTTTGGGAACAGATTACCTGGGCAGTCTGGTTTGGGCTCTCTTAAGAGGTTGCAATCAGTGAGACAGGGCTGCAGTCATCTGAAGGCTTGTCTGGGATCCACTTTTAAGGTGGTTCACTTTCATAGCTGCCACATTGTTGCTGGTGTTTTGGCTGGAGTTCTAAGTTTCCCTGTGACCCTACCCACAGGCTTAAGTGTCCTCATAACATAGCAGGTGGCTGCCTCCCCATAGAAAATGGTCCATATGGAACAAAGTCCTATCTGCAATGTCTCTTATGGCGTCGACTCAGAAATCACACACTGTCACTTCTACCACATTGTAGTTGTTTGAAACTAGTCAATAAGGATGGCTCAACAGAAAAAAAATTAGACTCCACTTTTGGAAGGGAGGGATGTTAAAAATGTATAGAGATGCTTGTTTGTTTTTTAATAATGATTTTAAAATTTGTTGATTGATTTTAGAGTGACAGAGAGAAGAAGAAAGAGAGAGAGACCAAAATGAATGTATGAACATGTTTTTAAAGAACTTACTTTATTTCCTATGTATTTTTTAAAAATTTTAGCATAAACCTAAACTTCTAATAATAGATATTTATTTTATTCTCAAATATTTCCTCAAATTTTCTCAATAAACTTATTTCACCCTCTATATCCTTAAAAATCTTTCTCATAATTTTATTGCTATTCAACATATAAGCCTGTTCCCACTTTTACTATTGCTAGATTGTGAAGTTCTTTTTGAGCTTTGAGATTTGAAACTTGTTGTTTTTGCTCATTTATCTCCACAGCCTCAGAGTTTCCATTATGTCTGTAACTTGGATAGCACTCAGTAAATGTTTGGTGAATGAATGAAGTAACTATATTCCTTTTTGTTGTTGTTTGGGATTCTTGGATCCAGCATTTCCCATTATGTTTATAAAGTAATCTCACAGATTTTCTAAAAATAGTATATTTTGTGACCTGAAAAGTTACAGCAAAAATATATATGGTGAATAATTTTCATTAAAAAAATGGAGTACATTATGAAAAAAGAAAATTAATAAGATGATAAAAGCATTGAGTAGAAAAGAGTGGTAAATAGATGTTAACCTCTCTCTTTTTTCTCTTAAAAAGGTGATGTAAGAAGAGGTTTCAAAAGCATAAAACACAACGTGCTGAAAAATAGAGAAAAGTCAGCACAGTCACCATGTGGAAATAGGGCACATAAAGGAAACGGGAAGTTTGTACAGGGAAACAAAAGAAAGAAAAAGTTATTTTGGAGAGTAGAATAGTGGAGGAAGTTAAGAAAATGCGGTTTACTGCAGTTTCATATGGAGGTCCCCTTGGAATTAGTAGTCAGTAATTTAAACTGACAATAATCAGAATGATTATATGATTTTTCTCCAGCCACATTCAGCTGTTGGGGAAAAAACAAATAGAAAAGCGTTCAGTTTGAACTATAACTGGGGTTTTGGCAGAAGTAACTAAAGGGAGAACAAGGCAAGGACTATGCAACAGACCATGGGATCTATAGTGGGTAATCAGTGAAGACAAAACAGACATGATGAACAGCAAAAAGGTGATAAAATTAGTAGAGTAGAGGTCCGTTTGGGACTGGAGAATCTGGGAGTACAGATGATTTAGCTAGAAAGATAGTGGGAGTGGGAGAGTGGGATGTCAGAGCTTATGACAGGAGAGACTTGGTAATTATACCGTCTAAGCTAAGGCCACAGAAGTGAATGATTGGCATGATGTGAAGAACAAGATATTGGAGAGGTAAAAGAATTAACAGGCCACTGTTCTCATAAGTATACTATCAGACAGTTTCTGAGAATAATTATTTAAACTTAGAATTCTATATTTATCCAAATTATCAATCAGATATGAGCAAAAATTAAAAGAGATTTTTTTAAACAAAGAAACTTAAACAACATACCACCAAAATACCATAAATAAAAGTAATCCAGTCTGGAAAACAGAATAATATAATATATAGCCCTAAAGCGAAACAATTCGCTTTAAGGCTATATATTGATATATTAAGGTTTTGAGTAACTCCATTTAAGAAATGAAGTTACTCAAAACATGTGATGGAAGCTAGAAAATGTGAAGAGGGTCCATTACATTCAAACAAATGGAGATTTCTCTTCAAATGGAAAAATTTAAATGATACAAGATTATATATCCCTTTCTTTTACTCTAATCCCATAGTACACTATGAGTTTTACAGTGAGTTAATTCTTTCATGCTTTGAACATAAGTTGATTATACAAATGGAAGCCAAATAAGCGATATATACAATATGAATATATAAATAATAATTACAGTTACAATAAAAATGTAATCATTATAATTCTAAATAATGTAAAATGATGATAGACCTAAAGATAATTAAAGAGTAAAGTTGGAAGGAAGGGCAAGGTAAGGGTACCAGTTTCTCATCTTTTTTGGCCAAAGGTGGTTGATATTGCATAAGTCAATATAAGAAGGGAGTCCAGGCCCTGGCCGGTTGGCTCAGCAGTAGAGTGTTTGCCCCGCATGTAGAAGTCCTAGGTTTGATTCCCGGTCAGAGCACACAGGAATGGCGAGCACTTGCTTCTACACCTCACCCCCTCCCTTCTCCTCCTGTAGCCATGGCTCAACGAGCAAGTTGGCCTCAGGAGCTGAGAATGGCACCATGGCCTGGCTTCAGACACTAAACTATCTCAGTTGCCAAGCAATGGAGCAGTGGCCCCAGATGGGCAGAACAACAGCCCCAGATGGGGTTGCTGGGTAGATTTTGGTTAAGACGCATATGGGAATCTGTTTCTCTGCCTCTCTGCCTCTCACTTGATTAAAAAAAAAGAGTCCAAGTGTATTATTTCAAAAAGAACTAATGTTGATACTATAATTTAGAAAGTGGAAGTTCAAGTAAACTAAATTCCTCCTACCTCATAGCAGATACATGAAGTAAGGAACTGAAGTAAATAATGACCATAAATAGGTATAAATGTAACCACAAAAAGTACAACAAAACGAGAATGGGAAGCAAAATAGAGCCTGGGACTTGGGAAGAGAGATTATTAATCTTTATTCTCTGTCTTTTGAATTCTTGGCTTAAAAAATATTTAACTTTGAAAAAAAAATGCTTTCTTTTTATCTTTTTTTAAAAAGCTCTCAAGAAAAATAAAGAATGTGGAAGGCTATGGGGTAGGGTGTATGCTACACATGATTAATTTCAAATCTACTTTTTAGTGTCATCTTAGAATATAAGAAATTATAAGTTTACTTTGTTTTATAAGGATAAATTTTGTCATATAGAGACAATAATGAATAAAGTCACAATTTTTATCTTTAAAAATTACCTACTAATTTCACTTTTTCTTCTCTTATTTATTATCATCAGTAATGTTTTTATTATTATTATTAAGTGAGAGGCAGAGAGGCAGAGCTAGACTCCTGAATGCACCCTGACCAAGATCCACCCGGTGAGTCCTCTATCAGGTGATACTTTGCCTGTCTGGGCCACTGCTCCATTGTTCAGTAATTGAGTTATTTTAGTGCATGAGGTGAAGCCATGGAGCCATCCTCAGCACCCAGGGCCAACTTTCCTCAACCATTTGAGCCATGGCTGCAGGAAGGAAGAGAGAGAAGGAGATAGAGGGGTGAGGGGTAGAGAAGCATTTGTGTGCCCTGACTGGGAATCATACTCAGGAACTCTATCACTGAGCCAACTGGCCAAGGCTATCGGTAATGTTATAGCATCCTTTTTCTTAAAAAAGAAAGAGAAAAGAATAGGAAGAGTAGGGAGTAGGGCTCAGGAGAAATGAAAGAACTAAACAGTGAGCTAGAAGTTTGAAAGAAGCAAATCTGAGAGTTAATTATATAGAATAGAGGTAAGATGAACCATAAGTAGCATCTACTGCAATAATTCACAAAGCTTGTATATTTAAATAGTTTTGCATCTTTTGGTAGGGCATCCATAAAGAGATCTACCAAACATTGCCAAATAAGTTTTATATATTAGATGATTCTTTGCAATGTATCTGATAATGGATTACAAATAATTCAATAAATGTAACAAAATGATTAGAAATAATGTAATTCTTCCAGTGAAAGATTACTGATACGTTCAGGAAAATTATGAAAATTTTGACTAAATGTATTAGTTCTGGTATGTCACAGCCCTAATTTGGAGCATATTGTTCTGCACTTTTGAATTAAATCCAATTTTTTTTTCCTTCATTTTTGATCCTGTGCCCTACCACCTCACTTTCTCTTTCTTTTTGTTAATTCTTTTGATTGTGTCATCAGTTCAAGGTCATTGGTCCATTCGGATAAAGTGACCAGTGTGCAAGAGATAAAACATGGTGAAACAAGTAGAAATCTTATTTATTTTATTTATTTGCTTATACTCCTCTTCCTTTTTTTTAAGGACAACTTTATCACCAAAATGAGATCACTCTTTTTTAAAAGCATAATTTTATAATTATGTGTAAGTATTTCCACAATCTGTAGATGAGAAATAAGGGGAATGAGGGTATTTCTAACACCAGTGATTCTAACAGCAAAGGGACAAAGAAAAACCTAAATATAAAGCTCTCCGTCTTGCACAGATGAAACCTCAGGTAGGTCACCTAATGCCTCTAATCTTCAGATCTCTTGACTATTTGAATTTTTTATAAAATGAGGGAGTATGGAGAAAATGGGGGTATTAACATGTTCTGTTTGCATCACTGGAAGGCAGTGAGAATGAACTGAGGTAGGGTATGTAAAAACTATACAAACATTACACAATGTGATAAACCATCATCCTCATTATTATTGTGACACTAGATAAGAGCACAATATGTTCTATGTAACATCATACCCTGCTCTAGCTCTGTGGAGTTAAATAATCAGGTTTCTTCGTATACTTTCACTCCAGAAAGCATAACACCACACATTTTAAAGGCAATCTCCACCTGCCCCTTGGTAAGGTTATGCACAGATGCTCTAAGAACTCCCTCAATGGGGCCAACCATCTTGGCCTTCAACCCATGAGTTACAGAAGGGGATTGGCTAAATTGGAAAGACCACTTAAATAACTTATAACTGTATTATTTCTTAGACCATGCATGATTTCCCTGTTTAAATTAATGTGATAATTTGAGGAAATCATATATGAAACAAAATACAATATATACAATAATATCAATATGTAACCTGTTCTGAAATTCAGTAAGCTCATGAAGAAGGGACAGAGTTAAACCCCTGATATTTAGTAAAAATTAAAGAAAAATTCACAACAGAATAGTCTTTCTCTGTGGAATTCATAACAGGCGATAGCTAATGGAAACAATGTGTTAATGATCACCTACCAATGTGTTAATGTAATGAGAAGAATACTGGACTTGAAATAAAAGTTTTGTTTATATCCCAGATATACTCCCAATTATAACAAGTTACTGAGCAGCTCTTGTCTGTTTTCTCATTTATACAATAATATTAGTAGCACCTCACCTAATAAAATTGCTGTAAAGATTAAATTAGGCAAGGCTTATTAAATAAGAGTAATGCATATCATACTCTCGGTTTCTCTTTTTTCCTCCATCTTCCTTAAAATTTGGTTAGAGGAAATCTTGCTTTAAAGGACCAGTATGTATATCTTCCTTCCTTGAAGCTAAAACCATTTCTAGTGAGCTTCTGCTCATCAATTGTGTAATATAAGCATCATTCACTTGCTATGAATGGAGGTCTTTGTAATTTGTGGCATTTATTTTTTACCCATAAATTCTGCAACTCCTGATCTCAGACTCTGATTCTAAAATGTGAAAAATATCCTTCATGTACTCACTTTGTGAGCATACTTTATCACCCCCTCCATATCAGCTCCTATGGTAGAAACCTATATAATTGTAAAATGGTTGCATAGCAACCACCTTATCAAGCATCTTTATTTTGCCTCCTCTATCTTAAAACTCCAAACAGCCAGAGGAATATTTTCAGCTAACAATTGTCTTTGATCAAAAAAAGAGGATATAAAATCCCACGTTACTAATTCAGTTTTTTAATTTACCTCTATTTTTATATTCACCAGGCTGTGTAAAGCAAAAATTGAAGTGCTCACAGATGAGGCAGCAATTAACATCTAAACATACCATATGCCCAGAGAGAGCTGTTGTTAAGCTATCCAGAGTTCTCTAGGTTATCACTGACAAAGAGCTTCTCTAGAATATAGGAAATCGACAGCCATCTGCTTCTTCTTGGCTGGTGAAGTAAAACAGACTTTATAGTCTAGTAGCTCTGCTAAACTATGAATTACAGGTGAGCCAAAGTCACGCTGCCAGCCATTGAAAGAAAAATGACATTATCCAGAAGGAGGACTCCCCCTTGCCAAAAGAAAGGAAAGAGACTAGAGAAATCATTTAATCCAAAACCTTCATTGTACAGATCATAAATTTAAGGTCAAGTGTTTGACTAAAATCATAACAGTTATTTAGTTACAAGAATAGAATGAGTGGAAAAATTTCTGCTTAAATTAAGAATCGTTCCAAGAAGCCAGCATGACACTGTATTTTAAGAACACACCACCAGTATTGAGTGAGACTGCCTTGGTTTATATTCTAATTATCCAATTATATATAAGCTATCAAGTTAACCTTTAGGAACTACAATTTCCTCAATGCTATTTTACAGGATCATTTTGAAGAGTACATGAGCCGATCCACATAATATTCTTGTAATTTCACCATGCATAATTTAAGTATGTGTAAGCAATATTTATTATTATTAAATGGTCTAGAAAATCTAAACCTGTCAGGTCTCAAAATATCTTATTGATATCTTCAAAATAAGGAAACATCTTACATCTAACGGAACTATAAAGTCAAATAAACTTCTAAAATTTTAAACTGTATCTAGATCACCAACTATTCAGTCCCTTTAAAATTCTCTCTTCCATGTCTTTGGAATGACTGTCTTAAACTTTCAGTAGATTCAGATGGCCAGGACGGTAATCACATTTAACACAGAGCTTAAGAAATGCGGATTTTATTTCTATTAAACATTAATTTGAGCCTTTAAACCAGATTCTATCTCTTTTATAAAACTAAAAGAAAAGGAGACAAACTATAACAAAAGTTTATCAAGTAGGAGCTACTCTGCCTAACTGGAGCTTTGAGATATGGTTTAAACATTCTTTGAAAGAAAAGCCTCTATGACGAATTACTCCTAATTTTTTTTTTCATCTAGGACATCAACAATCAACTAGAAGTAACACTTGGGAGAGTCTGATTTGGTTTGCCTATTAATCTTAGCCAGAATGGTGTGGGAGAATGTATTGATAGAAATGTTTCAAAGATCAGGATTTTCAAAAAGACCAAAGCATGTTTCACCCCACACCAAGATAACAAACAAAAAATATGGAGGAGGTGGGAACTTATACAGCTCCTTTAAATAGGTTCTTTAAAAAAAAATTATTTTGCATATTACTCTTAAGTCTGGCCATACTTACCAATAATAAGAGTATGGGTTTTGGATACCTTCTTCTACAATCATCTCTTCTTCACCTAGTAAGGAAGACCCACTCCTTATCCAACTTCAAAGATCAATAAGTATCTTCAAGCAATGTCAAGCTATCGTTTAGCTTACCCCCCCTATTAGCAGGTATGTTTTCTCACATGATTTGCAAGTATTATTTTACCACATATATTAAAACAGAGGTTATCAGAAGTGTGTTGTTGGTTCACAACCTTAGAAATTCTCGGTGAAATCTGAAACTGGTCTGCACACACAGAGGGCAAGGAAAGACTGAAGAAAGAGGCAGAGAATTCCAGATTGGTAGGTGGCAGGTTTAACAGCAAGGGAACTGACACAGGAGGCTTGTCTTGGTGGCTGAAAGATGAGTAGATCTCTGCATATGCCCACCAGAATCTTAAAAGTTGATATAGAGGCCTTAATTTGGTTCAGTCAGATGGTCTTAACAACAGCTTATTTTCTCAAGGCTGTGCCCTTGAAGTGGCTCCTAGTTCAGGAACAGCAAGCCGAACATCTAGGGGATGAGATGCCTCTGATTGGATAAGACTAGGGGATG
The DNA here is from genome assembly GCF_036850765.1 of Saccopteryx bilineata. Classification (NCBI taxonomy): domain Eukaryota; kingdom Metazoa; phylum Chordata; class Mammalia; order Chiroptera; family Emballonuridae; genus Saccopteryx; species Saccopteryx bilineata. The sequence continues at coordinate 144,046,228 of NC_089491.1, read as the reverse complement.
AGAGCCTCTGATTGGATAAGGCTAGGGGATGAGAGCCTCTGTTTGGATAAGGCTAGGGGATGAGAGCCTCTGATTGCCCAAGTCCAGCTCCAAGTCCATTTCTGGTCATGTCCTTGTTAGGACCACCTCCAACTGGCCGAATCAAGCAATTGGAGCACTTAGCTGGAACTTTCAGATTTTTTCCTATTTCCTCTGAACTAATTATGCTGGCTCATAAAGAAGTGGCTATGGTAGTCTCAGGCCAGCTTCATTATAGTATTATAATCTGCTACTCCAAAAATATTTCTTTCATTTTCTTGATGATGCAGTGGACCCTGAAAAACATTGTGGGGGTTTTCTGTTTGATTATCAACGTGATTGTTTTGTTTTTAGAAACATCATTAATGCAGATGATAATAATGAAGACCATATAGTCTTAATGTACATAAGGCTGGTTAAAATTTTCCCAGTTGGTATTTTCTTCTTTTGCCTGTGTAAAGAAAATTCATGTTTTGTTGTTGTTGTTGTTTAAGGGGACATAGTATTAGGTGAGAGAACTCTCAAAGCAAACTTAAATTCAGGCAGGACCACCACCTTCCTTTCCCCCATTTCATTGATATTAGATTATGAAGCATTTTCCAGTTAATTATTTTTGCACTTTGGTGCTATCTATGACCATGTATAAAAATTGCTATCATGTATTCAACAGCAAACATGGGATGATAAATCCTTTAAATAAAAATTGAAGCCCACAGTAAGTTATAAACTTCTGTGATGGATTTAGTAAAGAAGGTGGTATGAATTTGACACACCAAGCAATAGTAAGTCAATTAGGAGATCGAGGAATGCGGACAAATGGAGAAAAAAATGGGTAATAGATCCATATACATCTGGCACAAATATAGAAGGGCCAATAACATGAGCCTCGTGTGACCTCATTTTTTCTAAAGCTTTGGGTACTTGGTAAGGGTAAAGAAAGATTATTTAAGAATTATTTAAGAATCAGCTGGAATTTTGAAGAATTATGCAAAGTCAGTGAGTGATCCATGAAATGACAAATATTGTATGGTATCACCTATGTGAAATACCAAGGAGAGTCAAATTCATAGAAACAGAGAGTCTGGTGGTTGCCAGGTGCTGGAGAGAGGGGGAAATAAGATTGTTTAATGGATATAGATTTTCAGTTTGTAAAGATAAAAAAATTTGCCTGACCAAGAAGTGGCACAGTGAATAGAGCATTGGACTGGGATGCACAGGACCCACGTTCAAAACCTGAGGTTGTCACCTTGAATGCGGACTCATCCAGCTTGAACGCAGGGTGACTGGCTTGAGTGTGGGATCATAGACATGATCCCATGGTCGCCAGTTTGAACTCCAAGGTTGCTGGCTTGAAGCCCAAGATCACTGGCAAAGGATCATTCACTCTGCTTTTAGCCTCCCGGTCAAGGCACATATGAGAAAGCAATTAATGAACAACTAAAGTGCCACAACAAAGAATTGATACTTCTCATCTCTCTCCTTTTCTGTTTGTCTGTCCCTCTCTCTATCTTTCTCTCTGTCTCTTTCAAAAAAAAAAGAAAGAAAGAAAGAAAGAAAGAAAGAAAGAAAGAAAGAAAGAAAGAGAGAAAAAAATGAAAAAATTCTAGAGATAGATGGTAATGATGGTTGCATAACAATGTGAAGTACTTAATGCCATGGAACTATACACTTTAAAATAGTTAAAGAGGCCTGACCTGTGGTGGTGCAGTGGATAAAGTGTTGACTTAGAACACTGAAGTCATCAGTTCAAAAGCCCGGGTTTGCCTGATTAAGGTACATATGGGAGTTGATGCTTCGTGCACCTCCCCTTCTCTCTTTTCTCTCTAAAATGAATAAAGTTTTTTAAAAATAAAATCTAAAAGAAATAGTTAAAGAAGTAAATTTTGTGTTATGTATATTTTACCACAGATATATTTAGTGTTACCAAATTTTCTTATCCTAAAATCTGTTTTTATCTTAAAATGTATAGAAAGCTCAGCAAAAGAGTGCCCCCTTGTGGACCTCTGTGAGGTGGTAAAATATATAATGATTAATCCTACATGTCCCTCTTAAATTACAGAACTCTTTTGAATTATACATCCTAGTTTTTGCACATAACACCTATGCTCATATTGCTTGCTAGTAGAGGACTCAAAATCCTCCCAAAATTTAATCCAAAAAGGAAGACTAAAATAAGGACCCTGATGTATTTTGAAAAGATTCTCTTAATTTTTTAGTTGACAAAGTCAAATTTTCCTGAAAGTTTAAATGTTGAAGCTCCGTGGTTCTTATGCTAATTGTAACCTAGGGCATTTAAGTTCACAGTGGGTTTCTGGAAGAAGCTTCTTGATAGGGAAAAAAAAAAGTAATTTTTTTTTTTTTTTTTTTTTTGTATTTTTCCAAAGCTGGAAACAGGGAAGCAGTCAGACAGACTCCCGCATGTGCCCGACCGGGATCTACTTGGCATGCTCACCAGGGGGCGATGCTCTGCCCATCTTGGGGCGTCGCTCTGCCACAATCAGAGCCATTCTAGCGCCTGAGGCAGAGGCCACAGAGCCATCCTCAGTGTCTGGGCCAACTTTGCTCCTGTAGATCCTCAGCTGCGGGAGGGGAAGAGAGAGACAGAGAGGAAGGAGAGGGGGAGGGGTAGAGAAGCAGATGGGTGCTTCTCCTGTGTGCCCTGGCTGGGATTCGAACCCGGGACTCCTACACGCCAGGCCGACGCTCTACCACTGAGCCAACCAGCCAGGGCCAAAAAGAGTTATTTTGAGTGTGTTTTTTGGGGGGAAGGGAGGCAGTTTTTGAAGATTAAATTTATGTCATTCATTACTACATCTTGTTCAGTTTCTCATCAGAAATGACCTTTTCCTGTTACTGGCATCCAACGTGGTTATTAAGAAGAAATCAGGCCCTGGCCGGTTGGCTCAGCGGTAGAGCGTCGGCCGGGCGTGCGGGGGACCCCGGTTCGATTCCCGGCCAGGGCACATAGGAGAAGCGCCCATTTGCTTCTCCACCCCCACCCCCTCTTTCCTCTCTGTCTCTCTCTTCCCCTCCCCCAGCCGAGGCTCCATTGGAGCAAAGATGGCCTGGACGCTGGGGATGGCTCCTTGGCCTCTGCCCCAGGCGCTAGAGTGGCTCTGGTCGCGGCAGAGCGACGCCCCGGAGGGGCAGAGCATCGCCCCCTGGTGGGCAGAGCGTCACCCCTGGTGGGCGTGCCGGGTGGATCCCGGTGGGGCACATGCGGAAGTCTGTCTGACTGTCTCTCCCCGTTTCCAGCTTCAGAATAAAGAAAAAAAAAAAAAAAGAAGAAATCAGCCCTGGCCAGTTGGCTCAGTAGAGCATCGGCCGGCCGTATGGAAGGGAAGTCCCGGTTTTGATTCCCAGCCAGGGCACACAAGGAGAAGTGCCCATCTGCTTCTCCACCCTTCCCCCTCTCCTTCCTCACTGTCTCTCTTTTTCCCTCCTACAGCCAAGGCTCCATTGGAGCAAAGTTGGCCCAGGCACTGAGGACGGCTTCATGGCCTCCACCTCAGGCGCTAGAATGGCTCCAGCCACAATGGAGCAACGCCCCAGATGGGCCCAGCATCGCCCCCTGCTGGGCATGCCAGGTGGATCTTGGTCGGGGCGCATGCAGGAGTCTGACTGCCTACCTGCTTCTCATTTCGAAAAAATACAAAAGACCCTGGGCTTGCCTGGTCAAGGCACATATGGGAGTTGATGCTTCCAGCTCCTCCCCACCTTCTCTCTCTGTCTCTCTCTCTCCCTTTCTCTCTCCTCTCTAAAATGAATTAAAAAAAAGAAAAAATACAAAAGAAGAAGAAGAAGAAGCAAGAAATTGGGGAAAACAAATATATTACTGCAAAGTAGTATGATCTCCTACCACAACAGATATTTTTAACATTTTTATTTTACATTACTGTTTGATTACACAATTGTTTCTCTTTTGTATCTTATAGAATATTATCAACTGCATTTGTTGGCCAAGGAAATGGTTAAATAAAATTTTCAAGGTCATTGAAAGAATGAATGGCAAAGCAAAATTAAAATTCTGATGTACTGATTTTTTACCTTAAAATTAACTGATTGCCAATGTTGCTGTTCTAAAAAATGTATATTTTTAAGTAGAAACAATTTTAGTTGGGTTTATAAAGGTAATTCTATGAGTTTGTAAGAAAAAATAATGTGGAATTTTATAAAATTCTCTTGCAAATACAGGGTCTTAACCTAATGTTTATCTTGAATGAATATTTAATTTTTAAGAAGACATTAGAAAAACTAACTGCACCTGCTGGCAGCTTTTACTTGACCTTGAAAAGGTTAGAGTCATCCAGAAATTTCATTAAAAATAATGTTTAGTGAAAAGTTCAAATTAAATATTTATCTGCACTTGGGTTTCTGTTTTCTTAGGAATCTGGAACCTGGACCTGCCTGGTATTAATGATATAATTGTAAGTAGTTTAAGCAATTTGTAATTATCCATCCCAAGATGCTCTGGAGACCATTATTTGTAAGTTCAAGATGTCATTATAATGTCCCATTAACAACCTATTTTTATTTTCGAATGTAACTATGTGAGGATTCATTATAACTTTTTATTTTGGAATAATTTTAGATTTATGTAAAAGTTGGAAACATAGTATGAAGAATTTCCAGACACCCATCACCCCATTTCCCTTTATATTAACATCTTATACGACCATGCTACATTTGTCGAAGTTTAGGAACTAATATTATTGGTACATTACAAACTCTAAAATTTACTCAGTTTTTCCTCTAATGTTTTTCTTAATTGCAGATTCCCATCCAGGATATTGCATTGCATCCAGTCACGTTGGTTCCTCTATGACAATTCTCAGACTTTCTCTGTTTCTGACCTTGACCATTTTGAGGAAGATGTATTTTGTCAATTACCCCCAAATTTGGGTTTGTCTGATGTGTTTCCTTACGAGAACACTGGCGTTGAGGACTTTGGTGTCGAATATTGACAAGGTGGCAATGCTCTTCTCATCACATCCTGTCAGATGTGTGTGATATCAACATGACTTATCGCTGGTACTATAACCTTGACCACTAGCATAAGATTGTGCTCATCAAGTTTTCCACTGTTTCACATCAGTTATTTGTGAGAGAAGCATGTGCAGCCCTCCTACATTGCTCACAACTCACTTTTATCTGTAATATTTGAATCATGCCAGAAATGATTTACCTGTCATTTTGATTTAGGCAATGCCAAGTATCTGTAAACCTAATTGACATGCATAAAATATGACTTATGAAAGGTATCCAAAGGATTTTTGTAATTTTTTTCTATATATAATAAATACATGTTTGTGATTGTATTCTTGAAATTTTTGCTTGTTTAACAAATTAGGAAATAGAAATTTCTAACAGAACAAGAAATTATTTCCCAACATTTTCAGTGTAGTTTTTTTAGAAGACATAATGCTTTTTTCTCACCATATTTAAAATAGTCATAATCTTATAATAGATCAACAGGGACATCACCAACTATTGCCTTGTGAATATAAACAGTTTTGTGGGGAGATACAGCATGCTTAATATAACTATGCACAAACCTAACTACATTGTCTCAAAAAAGCAATTTCCAAGTATTGACAGTCATCGCAGCAAAACCTCATATCTGAAAGAGGCATCCATAAGAACTCAGTTCAAATATCAATATGTAGTTTCATAAACCCTTATTAATTAAAGAAAATAAATGCGCTTTTTTAAAGGAAAAAGGGTTTCTGTAAAATGAGATTGCTAAAAGTCAATATAATTGCAGCAGCAGCCTCTGAGGAGAAATGATATGTCAAGAAGTATGTATTTTATATGGAGCCCAGATGTCACGTGGGATCTCCAGACTTCTTAAGAAAGATCTCCTCCATCATCCCATGTCATGCCTCATGTCAGTATAAAAAATTTTCTTAATTTTTATGAAAATTTCCCAACTCCTACATTTTTTTTGTGGAGATTCTTTTGGCCTCTAGCGTTTTGTCCTTTGAATTTGTTTAGCTGATGAATAATCTTGCCACCTAAAATTATCCTTTCTTTTCCAACCATGTTAACCCAGACAGGAAACCCAGCCATTTATGGTAGTCCCACAAAATAAAAAAAAATTTTTTTTAATCTAATAGACACATAATGTGTGGAACATAATTTACGAAATTTGGGGGGAGGTAAGAATAGAAAAGACTTTACAGTGAAGCAACATGAGCATCTTAAATTAAATCACAGACACCCTAACTATTAAAAACCCTCAGCCACCCACCCGGGCATGGATTGTCCCAGCTACCTCACTGCAGGTCAGCCTGTGGCTCCTCATTCATCTTCACCCTCCTCGCTTGCCTCTTCCTTGACCTTTTCTTACTAAATTGCCACCCAGAACATCAAATTCAGCAGAGAAATTCATTTTCTCTTCCCCCAAGTGCCCTAAAAAAAAAAAGTCTGAATAAAGCTTCTCTGCTACTGTTTGAGCAGGAAGTGATAGTCAAGGGAAACAAGAATGAGGCAAAAAGGAAAGTGAAGCAGAGAGGAAGTGAAGAAAATATGAGGGCACATAACTGACCTGTTGCAGTTTCACAGGAAGACAGAATAGGATAGTCGGATGTGGGAACTTTCTGCATCTTTAAACAGCGGCTGGAAGGGAGCCAACTTTATCGGCAGGACCCTTTCTATCTCCCATCTTTCGCTGGTCAGTTTCCTTCCAATGTGACATTAATATCCCTGCCCTTGTGGTTTTAAACTCCAGTATTCCTCATCAGATGTATAGGTAACAACATTACTTGATTCCTGGGTATAATAATACACTCCCGCTTCCGAACCTGAATTAGCCATCAAACTCACTGGCATTGATCACTCTCCATTTCAATAACCTCTTACCAGTGTCCTCAATTCTTCTACCCTGTTATTCTGTTGTCACAATATGCTGGGGGTAAGGAGGTGGAAATCCTAGAAAAATGTACCCATATTGAACATCGCTAGAGAAAATTGTACATCTGAGAGTTCTGGCTACAAACTCACCAACCTTAAGTGGAATGTCCACACTGCCTGACTTGACTGCTTTGTTTCTTGTTCTTCACACAATTTGAAATCTTCACCCTCCTGAAATTTCAAGTCCCATGCTTTTGTCCCATTCTCAGGAGATGGCTTCATCACCTACTTCAGAAAGAAAATGAAAGCCTTTTTATGGACAACCCATCGAATTCCTATCACCCAATATTGAGGTCTACCTGAGTTTCTTGTGTCAACAACAGGGCCTGGCACCATATGGGTGCTCAATAAATATTTATCAAATAAATGCACACTGACTCTAACCTCCTCCCTCATTCATGAGCAGGAAACGTCTCTTCCACTTGTCTCCAAATTATTTTTCTTCTGCCTTTCAAGAACTTCATACATTTCATGTTTTTATTCTCTCTTCTATATCTTCATCATCCCCTCCTTACTATTTCTCATAGACATTTAAATATGCAATAATACCTCTTTAAAAAAACCCAACTTCCTTATACCCAAGTCTAAGGAAGATTAAATAAATTTCCCCAAGTCATATGAAGTGACCTTGACTCTGGTCTTTCTAACATGAGAGCCTATAGTTTTGTTTTGTTTTTCCTTTTTGTGACAAAGAGAGAGAGAGAGAGAGAGAGAGAGGAACAGATAGGCAGGAAGGGAGATGAGAAACATCAATTCTTCGTTGCAGCACCTTCGTTGTTCATTGATTGTTTTCTCATATGTGCCTTCATGGAGGGGGTACAGCAGAGTGAGTGACCCCTTGCTCAAGCCATTGACCTTGGGCTCAAGCCAACAACCTTGGGCTTCAAGCCAGTGACCTTTGGGCTCAAGCCAGCGATCATGGGTCATGTCTATGATCCCGTGCTCTAGCCAGTGACCTTGTGTTCAAGCTGGTGAGCCTGCACTCAAGCTGGTGACCTTGGAGTTTCAAACCTGGGCTCTCTGTGTCCCTGTCCAATGCTCCTGCACCACCATCTGGTCAGGCTGTCTTCCTTTTTTTTAAAGATTCTATTTATTGATTTTATTTTTTTTAGAGAGAGAGAGAGAAATTTGGGAGAGGAGCAGGAAGTATCACTCATAGTAGCTTCTCATATGTGCCTTGACCAAGCAAGCCCAGGGTTTTGAACTGGCCACCTCAGCATTCCAGGTCAACACTTTATCCACTGCACCACCACAGGTTAGGCTGTTTTCCTTTTCTTTCTTTCTTTTTTTTTATTGTGCCTCTGCCTCAGGTACTAGAATGGCTCTGGTTGCTGCAAAGCAATGCCCCAGATGGGCAGAGCATTGCCCCCTGGTGGGTATACTGGGTGGATCCCGGTTGGTCACATGTGGGAGTCTGTCTGCTTCTCATTTCGGAAAAATAAAAAACAAAAAAACAACAATTAAAAAACCACTTCACATAATGTCTATATGATGTCTATCCACTTAAAATGTTAATTATACAATACAGTATTATTAATTATATGCACAATGTTGTACAGCAAATCACTAGAGTTTCATCATCTGGTATGACTGAAACTTTATGCCAGCTAAATGGCAACTATCCATTTCCTCCTCCTCTGAGCCCATGACCACACCGTATTACCCTCTATTTGTATCTATTTGATTATTTTAGATACCTCATAGAAGTGGAATCATGCAGTACTTGTTCTTCTGAAAGTCTTTTTTTAATTTATTAACTCTTTGAAAAAAGAGCAAAGAAAAACCATAACATTTTTACATAAATTACATAAGTATGAAAAATAACTACATTTTCAAAAAATGACTAGCTGAAAGAGTGGCATAGTCTTACATATACCCATCAACCTCATTAAAATATTTGAGCTACTGAAAAGCATCAAGTTCATGCCAGCCAACACAGATTTTTTCAAAATATAATTCTTCCTTCTAAACTCAAAATTTATCATTGGCAACAAATATACTGTCAGTTGTTTTCCTTGAAATAGCAAACTCACTTTTTTCATTTTTGAGAAAATATTTGCCAAATATCTAAGTCTGAATTGGTAGTTTGTCAATGTCCTTTTAAATATGTTCTATTCAGTAAACAAAAGTGACCACTTCAACTTGTAAGTCACTTACACAAATGCTTTCCTTCAAGACAACAATAGTGAGTTTGTGAACAACCAAAGAGTCTTCTTTGTGCGTCCCATTTCATCACTGGACATGTTCTTAAGGGTTGAGAGTGAATAACATTAATAATTTCTATTACTTCTTCATCAAAAACATACTTAAGTATCAGGCTTTTTAATGCAAGTTTGTGATTGTGAAGACACAGTGACTATTAATATATTTTGGTGCCATTTTGGATTTGGGCTAAGGTGCCAGCAGTGTTATTTCTTGTTGCTTTGGCACCATCAGTGTATAAGTCAATACAGTGAAAAAGGCAAATAACATCTTATTTACTTATCATTCAAATAGTTTTGACTTCTTGGAACCCTGAAATGTTTTGGGGGTTCCCCTGGGTTCCCTAGACTACACATTGAGAAGTATACAAGGTATTACCACAGCTTTCTACCTGCTCTTCTCCAGTTTGATTTCCCCATAACACTCTAAATTGGGTTGGGTTGCCCTTCTATGCAATACTGAATGGACTTCCCACCTCCTGCAGAGCAATAAGGAATGTCCTGATCCTTCTGATCTCAATTCCTACCATTTTCTCAACTGCTCACCTTCCTCACATCTCATGCTGCACTATTGTTCTTGGACTCTTTAAGCACACTTCTGCACAGTGGGTCTTCATACTCTCTATTCTTTCTGCATAGGGCATTTTTACACACACACACACACACACACACAGATTTTTTTGTGGTTCTTTGTCTCTCTTCTATTTAAATATCAACTTATGGAAAAGTGTCCCCTGGCTGCAATCTACAACTGCACCTCTATCATTCTTTAAACACTTCGACTGTTTTACTTTCTTTTTTGCCACTTGTTTATTTTCTGACTCTCCCATACTAAATGTCAGCTCCATGACTGGGAAGCCCTCTCCTAAATCAACATGCTACTTCCCAATGTGAGGCATTATTAGATGCAGGTATGTATGAAAGGCAGCTCGGCAGTCTGCTAAGTTATTATGCAGACCACTCAAATTTTTACTGATTGTGATAGTGAAGATGGTCATAAAAATATGTAACTTGACAAAAATCAACATAAAACGAGATGAACTAATTTTTCTATATTTACTATAATATTAATACACAAAAATCAATCATATTTTATATACTACCACTGATCAATCTAAAAATGAAATTAAAGCAATTCCTTTTATAATAGCATCAAAAAGAATAAAATGCTTAAGAAAAATTTCTTAAAAGAAATATGAGACTTGCAGGTATTACAAACTACAAAATAAAATTAAGTAGGAGGACACCCCATATTCATAGTTAAAAATATTTAATATTGTTAAGATGGCAACTCTCATTCTCAAACTGACCTACAGATTTAATCCAACACCCCTCAAAACTCCATCTGGCTCTTTTGCAAAACTTGACAACCTGATCCTAAAAGTCATATAAAATTCAAGGATTGGCCCTGGCCGGTTGGCTCAGCGGTAGAGCGTCGGCCTGGCGTGCAGGGGACCTGGGTTCAATTCCCGGCCAGGGCACATAGGAGAAGCGCCCATTTGCTTCTCCACCCCCCCTCCTTCTTCTCTGTCTCTCTCTTCCCCTCCCGCAGCCAAGGTTCCATTGGAGCAAGGATGGCCCGGGCGCTGGGGATGGCTCCTTGGCCTCTGCCCCAGGCGCTAGAGTGGCTCTGGTCGCGGCAGAGCAACGCCCGGAGGGGCAGAGCATCGCCCCCTGGTGGGCAGAGCATCGCCCCTGGTGGGCGTGCCGGGTGGATCCTGGTCGGGCACATGCGGGAGTCTGTCTGACTGTCTCTCCCCATTTCCAGCTTCAGAAAAATACAATAAAAAAAAAATTCAAGGATTCAGAAAAGCCAAAATATTCTTGGAAAAGAGCTATGTTTGGAAAGAATAGTCTTTTCAACAAATGATACCAGAACAGTTATATATCTATATACAAAAGAATGAAATTGGATACTTTCTCCACAACATACACAGAAAGAATTCCAAATTGATAAGTTTACATTTATGAACTAAAACTATAAAATATCTTAGGATAAAAAATAGGAATAAATCTTTATAACCTTTAGTTAGGCAAGTCTGTTTAGACATGATGCCACAAGCACTATAGAAAAAAATGACGAATTGGACTTCATCAAAACTAAAAGTTTTGTGCTTCAAAGGATACCATTAAGAAAGTAAAAAGAGACCTGACCTGTGGTGGTGCAGTGGATAAAGCGTTGACCTGGAACACTGAGGTCACCGGTTCAAAACCCTGGGCTTGCCTGGTCAAGGCATATATGGGAGTTGATGCTTCCTGATCCTACCCCCTTCCCTCTCTCTCTCTCTCTCTCTCCCCCTCTCTCTCTCTCCCTCTCTCTCTCTCTCTCATTCTAACTCTCCTCTCTAAAATGAATAAATAAATAAAAAAATAAAGAGACAAGCTACAGATTTACAAGAAATATTTGCAAATCATATATCTGATAAGGAACTGGTGTTTACATATAAACAACTACTACAATTCACTATAAGATAAATAACTCAATTAAAAATTAACAAAGGATATAAAAAACAGTTCTCTAAAAAAATAGGCAAATAGCCAGGAAACTCATTAGAAGATGCTCCAAATCATTAGCCATCAATGATAAACACATCAAAATCATAATGAGATTTTACCTCTACTTAACTAAAATATATGTAGCTAAATTAAGACAATAAAACAAATGTCAGCAAGAATGTAGAGGAATTGAGCCCTGGCCAGTTGGCTCATTGGTAAAGTATTGGCCCAGCTTGTGGATGTCCTGGGTTTGATTCCCAGTCAGGACACACAGGAGAAGCGCCCACCTGCTTCTCCACCACTCCCCCCTCGCTTCTCTTTCTCTCTCTCTCTTTTCTTCTCCTGCAGCCAAGGCTCAATTAGTGAGAGGTGGCCCAGGGTGCTGAGGAGGGCTCCATGGCCTCTGCTTCAGGCACTAAAAAATGGCTCCAGTTGCAACAGAGCAAGCATCCCAAATGGATAGAGAATCGCCCCCTAGTGGGCTTGCCAGGTGGATCTCCGTCAGGTGCATGTGGGAGACTGTTTCTGCCTCCCTTCCTCTCACTAAATTTTTTTTTAATTTTTAAAAAATTTTAATAAAATGTAGAGGAATTGGAATCCTTACATATTGGTGGTAGGAATGTAAAATGGTGCAGCCACTTTAGAAAACAATCTGGCAATTCCTCTAAAGGTTAAATTTAGAGTGACCAGTAATTTTACTCCTAAAATGAAAACCCCCAAAATGGAAACAAATATTCATGAAAAACATATACCTTATTATCACAGCAGCATTATTCATAACAGCCAAAAAGTAGAAACAGCCTGACCAGGCAGTGGCACAGTGGATAGAGCATCAGACTGGGATACAGAAAGACCCAGGTTCGAGACCCTGAGGTCGCCAGCTTCAGCGCAGGCTCATCTGGTTTGAGCAAAGCTCGCCAGCTTGGACCTAAGGTCACTGGCTCGAGCAAGGGGTTACTCGGTCTGCTAAAAGCCCGCGGTCAAGGCACATACGAGAAAGCAATCAATGAACAACCAAGGTGTCGCAATGAAAAACTGATGATTGATGCTTCTAATCTCTCTCCATTCCTGTCTGTCTGTCCCTATCTATCCCTCTCTCTGACTCTATGTCTCTGTAAAAAAAAAAAAAAAAAAAAAAAAGTAGAAACAACCCAAATGTTAATGGATAAAAATAAAATGTGGCATATCCATAAATGGAACATTACTGGCAATAAAAAGGAATGAAGTACCAATACATCGCAACACAAATGAGCTTAAAAACACTGTGCTAAGTAAAATAAGCCAGTCTGACCACATATGAAAAGTTCAGAACAGATCTGCAAAGACTCTAGATCACCTATGACAAGAGATGAGGGCTTGGGAGAAATGAAAAGCAACAACTAATGGGTCTATGGTTATGCAGTTTCTGTTGGAGTTGTTATAGAAGCCCAAATGGACTAAGACAATTCCATATCTCAAATATCTGATTTCCAAACCCTAAGTGTGTCCAATGCATAGTCTTACTAAGCATGTTACCTTCCCAGGTAATAAGGAGAGGGAGCTTTCAAGGAGAGGAATCAAGTGAGCCTCTTGGTTAGCTCCTGAGCTTCCTTTCATAGCCTCCCTGATTAACTTATGAAAAATTACATTGTTTTTAAATTATAGCCCTCATTACTTACTTACAAGGTTTATTTTAGCATAATTTTTAAATATATATATTCTCTTAAAGTACACTAACTGAAGGTAAATACTGAGCAACACTCAAATACCCTTTCATTGCAACATTGAAGTATTTACTTCACTGTATTTTATTTTCACAATAAAGAATTGTCTAGCCTAAAGACTATTAAATTGTATAGGAAGTTACTTTTTTATTGTGGTAAAATGTTTAACATTTTAACCATTTTCTAAGTGAACAGTTCAGTGGCATTAAGTATGCTCACATATTGTGCAACTATCATAACAAATGACTTTTATATAAATAGTTTAATGGAAAAGTCAAGGATATAATTAAATCTACATTGTACCCTCAATTACTAACTAAAATCATAGGTCTAATAAAGAACATTATCACAAGTCTTCAGATAAAACTAGTAATCTTATTGATAAATTCATGTTTTATGGAACTGCATTTAAAATTTATTTACACTTATAATTTCCTTTTACAACCCAACATTTTTCATCCAGATCTCATATTGAAAATAAATTCAGTGATGCATCATGAGATAGATTGCATATTGAGTACATTAAATGTCAGGCTTGTTATTCTATTTTCCATTTGCAAAACAAATTTTCCCATAGGCATGGACAGATGTTTATAAGACAACAGCAGCTGTGGCACAGAATACATTTTCATTAAGGAAAATTGAAAATGTTTTTCTTTAATTGGTAAGGTTATCGATAGTACTTTGGAAGTATGAGACAAAGTTGTTCCAGGATGCTTTAAACAAAAACATCTATACTCAATAATCTGTCCACTGTGTTTCTTATTGCAATTCCAGCAGCTACTGTCTTATCTCCCTCTAACACACATCAATCACCCTCCAAGGCTATGCTTGCCTGACCCTATTAGGTCAAATCATAGCCCCGCACTTGACTAAGAGAATTATTCAATCAAACCAGACTTTCCTGTTTTCTCTCCTTTCATGTGTTTCCTTCTTTCTGCCTGGGTCTTTTATCCATGCCCTTCTGGTCCTTAGGAACTTGCTATCCATCACTTTCCACTCAGCATTTTCACACTTTGAAAAGAAAAAAAACAAAACCCCTTTTATTTAGTTAGTGTTTAAGATCTCCACTTCACTTCAAAGACAAATTTCTTTAAAAAGAGAATGACATCCCATTTCTATTTTCTCACCACAATTCACTCCTCGATCTACTGGAAAGTTACTTCTACTGAAATTGCCCAGTTGCTCAGACAGCTCAGGTCAATGGGTATGTTTTTGTTTTCTTACATGACTGCTCTCTGCCTTTGATGGACTTATGCATCCTTACCCTTGACACTCTCCCGCATTGGCCCCTGCAACACTCCCTCAGTTCTTCACGTTTCTCACTCCTTTGCAATTTCTCTTGTGGACTCTTCCTTCCTGTCTTCTTCTAAAGTATTGATGTTTCCCATGCACCCAACTCCTTACTAAACATCTAGAATTGGACAGACCATCTCAAACTCAATTACAAAATTTAATTTTTTTATTTTCTCCCCAATCTTTCCCTCCTTAGCTGTTTTCCATCTCAGTGAAGGTCATTATCGTTTGCCCACTAGTTCAAGATTTAGCACCACCCTGACTTCTTTTCTCCCCTCCTGCATAGCATCAACTACCAGGGACTGTTGAGTTCTCTCCTCACCCCATTTCTAACCTATTTCCTTCACCACTCTGTGCCTCGTGCTCAGAACTGGTTTACTGCAATAGCCTGTGTCTATCAACTCAGATTCTCCATATTGCCTCTGGTTCGTTGTCCTAGTTTTAAATCTGATCATGTCACTCCATCAATGCCTCTACATAAGAGAATAAAGTTTAACTTTGCCTGCTTCCCACTTTCCACTATATCCTTCACTCTTATTGTTCCCAAGAATCATTCTGCATTCCAGCCAAGTGAAATTTAGTGACTTCCTCCAAACTATACTGCAGTTTTGCGTTCCTTAGACTACTCTTCTCACTTTTCCCTCAATCCATTAAAAATAAGCTAGAGGCCCTAGCCGGTTGGCTCAGCAGTAGAGCATCGGCCTGGCGTGTGAAAGCGCCAAGTTTGATTCCCGGCCAGGGCGCACAGGAGAAGTGCCTATCTGCTTCTCCACCATTCTCTCCCTCCTTTCTCTCTCTGTCTCTCTCTTCCCCTCCTGCAGCCAAGGCTCCATCGGAGCAAAGTTGGCCTGGGCACTGAGGATGGCTCCATGGCCTCCTCCTCAGGCACCAGAATGGCTCCCATTGCAGTGGAGCAATGCCTTAGATGGGCACACCATCGCCCCCTGGTGGGCATGCAGGGTGGATCCCGGTCAGTCACATGCGAGTCTGTCTGTCTGCCTCCCTACCCCCGCTTCACACTTCGGAAAAATACACGCGTGTATGCACACACACACATACACACACACACACATACACACACACAGCTAGAGCATCACTACCTTCATGAAGTGTGCTTTCATCTCATCCCACGTCACATCCCCAGGCATGAACTCAGACCTTAGTTGCCCCTCATTTGTCCACCTAAAGCCACTTCAATATACCTCTTCCTAACTGGCTCATATCAGAGTCAATTATATTCCAAGGTTTACTTTTATTTTCTCTGCTAAATTATCAACTCTAGGGAAAGGAATGTGCTTCACTTTCCTCTATATACTAAAGCTAAGTACAGTGTTTGTCTTTAGCAGTAAGCAATAAGTTTGTTGAATTAATGAATATAGGAATAAAGTTAGTCAACTCAAGTTTTGACTTAAATGCATGGCCATCTCTACCATAATATAAGAACCCAGAATTTGCCCTGTCCAGATAGCTCAGTTGGTTAGAGCATTGGCCCGAAAAGCAGAGGTTGCCGGTTTGATCCCCTGTCAGGGTACATACAGGAATGGATCAATGTTCCTATCTGTCTGTCTGCCTCTCTCTCTCTCACTCCCCCTTCTTCTCTGGCTGAAATCAATAAATAAAAACTTTTTAGAAATCTTAAAAAAAGAACCCAAAATTTTTGTCCTGCTACTCAAAATGCTCCTTCATAAATGGAATCTACTAAATGTTTGGTTTTCAGTTTGGTTAATTCTTAGACAAGAAGCCTTAGTGTACTATAGAAGTTATTTCATGAATTTTTAGACAGTTTTATTTTCCCTCATTTTTGCAATATGTCACATATGTGAACTCTAGTGGAAAAAATATCTGAGCTTGACTTATACATTTGGTTGGTAAACAGTTGTTTGGGCATGAAAATAAAAATCTCTGGTCACCATAATATCTCAACCCAAGTAGTTCATGAAGCAGAGGGACTTCCAGCAAAGTTGATCACACTGTTACAAAGACAGAGGGCTCCCACCAGCGGCACTCGGGTGGCACCAGCTGCTGTAGTTGGTTTCTTTGCCCGCTTATTTTTCCTTGCCTTCAGTGCCTGACACTGCTAAGTACAAAGTAAGAGCCAAGTAAACATTTTATTTGATGCTTATTTAGCAATTGACATTGAAAAGTACTTTCTTGTTAATTTTCCCTTTTTACGCATTTGTTGTTATGTTCATTTTACTCAATCTTCCTAAATCTTTGATGGCTTTAATAAGAAAAGAAACGGTGGATTCCTTTTACCATGTCTCAACATTAAAATTCTATTCTGTCTGAATGTATTTTTAAAATATCTGTAAGGTATTTTTCCCCGCCGAGAAGGAAGGAACGGGCCAGAGCCACAAAGTGTGGAATAGCAAATGGCTTTATTGAGTACAGAGCACACATCCCACCCAGCAAGGTTCCCTGGCCCCGAGGAAAGAAAGATGGAGGAGGCCCTGGCCGGTTGGCTCAGCGGTAGAGCGTTGGCCTGGCGTGCGGGGGACCCGGGTTTGATTCCCGGCCAGGGCACATAGGAGAAGCGCCCATTTGCTTCTCCACCCCCCCCTTCCTCTCTGTCTCTCTCTTCCCCTCCCGCAGCCAAGGCTCCAGTGGAGCAAAGATGGCCTGGGCGCTGGGGATGGCTCCTTGGCCTCTGCCCCAGGCATTAGAGTGGCTCTGGGCGCGGCAGAGCAACGCCCTGGAGGGGCAGAGCATCGCCCCCTGGTGGGCAGAGCGTCGCCCCTGGTGGGCGTGCCGGGTGGGGCGCATGCGGGAGTCTGTCTGACTGTCTCTCTCCGTTTCCAGCTTCAGAAAAATACAAAAAAAAAAAAAAAAAGAAAGAAAGATGGAGGAGAGATGGAGGTCAGGGAAGTTGCAAAGATTAAACCGTGTGGGAGATACTTAAAGGGTCCCTCTAGGGAAGGGAGCTAACATGACGTGGTGAAATTTCACTGGCTGGCAGACGATCGCTTCTTTCCAAATGGTTCCTGGGAAGTTTCCTTTGGCGGGCTTGATTGTGGGCGGTCCTAGCCAAAGTGGGCGGTCCTAGCCAAAGTTCCCGGGCCTGGGTTCCCACGTGACCATCCCCCATTATCCACCAACCTTACAATATCTTCTGTATGTTTCCATTTTGTTTCAATTAGAAAAAAATGGTCTGTCTCGTGTATTATGGTATTTTTAAGTGAGCTTGAAGTGATTTGTTTTCTATAAAATAAAGATAGGTATCATTCAGAGAGATGTACAGCTCAGATCAAAAGTATTTCAATCCCTTCTTTGGCTGACCTTGAGCTACAAATTACATTTTTGAATATAATCCGAAGACTCCGTTGCTCTTTGTTTATCAAAGGACATACTTTGTTAGCTATCAAAGTAACATGTCAAGTCCTCACTTTATTTTGAAGTTACTCTTTATTCTTGCATTATTGTAAGGCTCTTATAAATACCTTTTCTTTAATGGAGAGAAAGCAATAATTGTTCTTTTTAAGCTTTAGAAATAACTTTCTCTCTTGTGTTACCCTCAAACCTGAACCTTTGGAACTTACCGAACTTATTCTGGCATTCTATTTACTCCCAAGGCCTTCACATTTAGTCTCTCGATGCTATGTAAGAGGTACGCATACTTAAAATGTATACCTAATTGAATTTATTTTAAACTGTCTGTGTCTCTCATGAGTTGGACACATATAGAGACTGTATGATTAGGCATATAATAGTCAACAACTAGTTTTTGACTCCTGCTGCGGGCCAGACATTCTTATAATCCCTGTCATATAGCACTGAGCAAGCAGTACTAATATGTTGCAGTCATACAGAATGACCCATAGTGTCTTACAGGAAACATCTTGGTGCCCATCATTCTGTTTGGAGTGACACCTGAAGTCTTATATATATATTGTTCCTACCTTAGTGTTTCTTTTGCCCTTAATACCCTCATACATTATTCTTAAATTCTTGATTTGTATGCAAATTTGTATGACACCTCAAATTATTATGGAATGAGCATGACAGAAATAATTAAATACCACTCTGTGTAGAAGTAAATTTTTCAGCATAGATATAATAATGAAGTCACTCTTTCCTGCAAGTGAACAGGAAATGAGTTTGCCTTTGCCTCAGCACATTAAAGAATGCACAGTCCTCAAGTCGGAAATCAGAAAGTCAGCACCAAGGAAATGGAGAGAGAAATCCTTCCCAGAATAATCAGCAACACACATTTTGCAGAGCAAATGTTTTAGGAAATATATATCAGGTTCACATTTAAAGTGAACCATGAGGAAACAATTAGCCAAACCCAGAATTGTGGAAAATTCTATAGCACAAATCATCCAACTTCTTCAATAAATAAATGAAAGGTAAGAAGGAAAGAAGGAAGGAAGAAAAGAAGGGAGGGAGGGAGGGAGGGATGAGGGAGGGAGGGAGGGAGGGAAGAAGGGGAGGAAGAGAGGAGGGAGGGAGGGAGGGAAGGAGGGAAGGAGGGAGAGAGGGAGGGAGGGAGGGCAAGAAATAAGGGGAGAGAAAGAGAAAAAGAAAAGAAACTGCTATGTATTAAGCATTAGATAATATAATGAAAATATTGTTCATTTAGGGAATGTGATTATGAGATTGTAGTTACATTTTTAAGGCCTTATACATTAGAGTTATATATTAATATACTTATAGAGGAAATGATATAATATTAAATATTTGCTTTAAAATAGTCCAGATTACATATTTTATTTGTGAATAAATAAGATTATCAGTTTAAAAGTAAGTAAAAATAATTAAATCAACCCTTGAATTACAGTAAATTTCTAATAGGTTTTTTAAAAAATCACAATGAGATATCACCTCCCATCTGACAGAATAGCTATCATCAAGAAATCAACAAAAAACAAGTGTTGGCAAGGGTGTGGAGAAAAGGGAACCCTCGTGACTGTTAATCGGAATGCAGCCCGGTGCAGCCACTGTGAAAAGCAGTATGAAATTACCTCAAAAAGTTAAAAGTGGGCCCTGGCCGGTTGGCTCAGCGGTAGAGCGTCGGCCTAGCGTGCGAAGGACCCGGGTTTGATTCCCGGCCAGGGCACACAGGAGAAGCGCCCATTTGCTTCTCCACCCCTCCGCCGCGCCTTCCTCTCTGTCTCTCTCTTCCCCTCCCGCAGCCAAGGCTCCATTGGAGCAAAGATGGCCCGGGCGCTGGGGATGGCTCTGTGGTCTCTGCCTCAGGCGCTAGAGTGGCTCTGGTCGCAACATGGCGACGCCCAGGATGGGCAGAGCATCCTCCCCTGGTGGGCAGAGCATCGCCCCATGGTGGGCGTGCCGAGTGGATCCAGGTCCGGCGCATGCGGGAGTCTGTCTGACTGTCTCTCCCTGTTTCCAGCTTCAGAAAAATGCAAAAAAAAAAAAAAAAAAAAAGTTAAAAGTGAAACTGCCTTATGGGCCTGACCTGTGGTGGTGCAGTGGATAAACCGTTGACCTGGAAATGCTGAGGTCACCGGTTCGAAACCCTGGGCTTGCCTGGTCAAGGCCATATGGGAGTTGATGCTTCCAGCTCCTCCCTCTTATCTCTCTCTGTCTCTCTCTCTCCCTCTCTAAAAACGAATAAATAAAATTTAAAACAAAACAAAACAAAAAAAAGAAACTGCCTTATGATCCAGAAGTTCCACTTCTAGGAATATATCCACAGAGACCTGAGATACCAATTCAGAAGAATGTATGCACTTCTATGTTAATTGCAGCATTATTTACGATAGTTAAGATTTGGAAGCAGCCTACGTGCCACCCATAGAGGAGTGGATAAAAAAGCTGTGGTACATTACACAATGGAATACTACTCAGCCATAAAAATGAAAGAAATCTTACCTTTTGCAACAGCATGTATGAACCTGGAGATTATTATGCTAAGTGAAATAAGTCAGCCAAAGAAAGATAAGTACCATATGATTTAATTTATATGTGTAATTTAATGAACAAAATACATTGACAGATAAAATAGGAACAGACTCTAGATATGGAGAACAGACTGACAGCTGTCAAAGGGGATGGGGGTGGGGGACTGGGTGAAAAAGGTGAAGGGATTAAGTAAAGGAAAATAAAACTTATAGACACAGATGACAATGTGGGGAATTGCAGGAGAGAAAGAGAGTAGAGAGAGGTGGAGGAAGGAAGAGAGGAGATTGATGGTGATGGATAGAGGGAGAGTTGACTTGGGGTGGTAAACAATGAAATATATAGATGATGTATTGTAAAAATGTGCACCTGAAACTAGTATAATTTTATTAACCAGTGTCACCCCAATAAATTCAATAAGTATTAATAAATAAATGAATATAAATTACAGGGTGGGGCAAAAGTAGGTTTTCAGTTGTTCATATGGGAAATAATATAATAATTAATAAAAATACAAGAATAAAGTCAGTGTTTCATGTACTCAAAACTGTAAACCTACTTTTGCCACATGCTGCCTATTGCTGTCTCAGTCCGGGTCCCTTCAAAAGTTGTAACTGAGAACAAAAAAGCATATTGGAAAGAAATTCATTTAAGAATGTTTTCTCACAGAACAGCCTCGAGAGTCAGAGAGAGTGAAAATAGGAAGAAGAGAAAGCCAATAGAAGAATGCATACTGAGCTGGCTACCATTTTTGAATGACATGGAGTTCAGTCACGCAAGGATATCTAAAAGCCTCATGAAATGCATGTCAGAATCATCCACTGAGGGAAGAAAGGAGAAAGCATTTATCAATCACCTCCCTTCTCCACTGGTCAAGGGCTAAGCCATAAGGTAGTAATACCTCTGAACTTTTTAGTTACCCAAGCATGAATTCTGAGAACTCTGTGCAGTGGTAGGATTCAGCCAGTTTGCCCCAGTTTGGCAGAACCAATACCTCATTTTTTATTGAGGTCAGTGAACCAGTTGTTAAAATGGCCCTTGTAATCAGGGTTCTCTCTAAGATGGGCACTTGGGCAGCCATCCAATGTGGAAATCACAAACTTACATTCCTTACTCTTTTTAAAAGTTCATCTATGCAACAGCATATACTATGCACCTGTAGTAATGTTCATTCCGTCCATAGGTGAAAAAAAATTGCAAATGAGAACACTAATCAAGAAGCAATACCTCCCTGGTCTAGTGGTTAGGATTTGGCACTCTCAAGAAGTAATACGAAAGTATCTTAAATAACAGTTTTATTGGGGTTTTTTTTGTGTCAGGTATTATTTAATATTTTTTCATTAATATTTTAAAACTCATAACAATCTATGTTTGTGTACCTCTTTTATTGTTCTTATTTAAGTATTAAATGCATGAAATAAAAAACTACCTTTCAGTAGATCATTTTTTTAATACTTAAAATGGTCATTAGGTCAGAGAACCAGTTCTTGACTTATTTGAATCCCACCTCTGGTTCGGTAGCACCTAATAACTATTCATAATAGAAGCCCTCCAACAGGAAGTGAGAGGTACCCAGCACTGGCACGAGGCAACGTGCTGTTGATTGCACCTGAATGAGTCTGGGTGAAGTCTTTCTGGGAACTAGTATCTACAGCTAAAATAAGAATAAGAGGATTAGAAGAGGCACACTACTTGTTCTGATACAGTCCATTCTCATTACCTACTACTCCCTTTACCTTCCATTTATAGGACCCTCTTCAATATGGTGGCCAGTTGGAATCTGGGCAAAGACCTAGTGTAAAAAATTCAGTGAAACAAGGTGTAATACCTAATGCTGCACCTGATTCCAAGGCCATAATAGGTACTGTTTATCCCCCACTACCAACTTAGCATTCTCTCATCCTAGACCTGTGCCTTTGCTGGCCTATGTTTTCCTGGTGGCAAGGCCCAGACTTTGATCCCCAAGTGGTCTGTGCCCTTGATTTTCTTGTGCTTGTCGGGCTGTAGTTGCTACAATTTTTCATCCACAATTTTCAGCAGTCATGGTAGCACCAAGAGACACCAATTAGCATCTTCTCGGCATCCTATAGGTCCCAGATCTATACCTCCCTGCCTTCATGTTGTACAAGGAACTAGCTCTGTGTGGGAAAATCAGTAATACTTACTACTATCAATACAAATGCCCTTCCTGCCTACTGTTAGAGTTCAGAACCACCACTGTTCCAACATAACAATGTACAAGGTTACCACCAATAAGGTATTTGGAGTGTAACATTCAATGTGGTAACAGGCAGTGATGAGGGTCACAAACAATCTAATATTACATGCAACAGCAGGTGTCATGTTATACTTTCGTAAACTTGACTTCAAACCATCAATCACCTTGAAATGCAAAAAGACAAAACCAAACAAAAACAGGGGAACATGTCTCAAAAAAACAAGGCTGTGTTAAATTAGATCTTTTTCCCATAATCCAGTTAAAAAACTAATTCCTGTCTTTTTTATTTTTATTTAAATAATTTATATTTTTTCTCATTCAATAAAGATTCAAAGGAGATGTGTTGGATTAATAATTTTTAGCAAGTGTGGACAGAAACCTAAGAAAACTTATTGAACAGAAGAGTGGAATCTTATCTACTGATTGGTTATGCCTATTTTAGATAGATTTGCTTGTTTGATAATAATAAAAATTATTTCACTACTTTATCCACTTATTTTGTGAATATGCAGTGATAGAATCTTACATAAATTGGCCTTAGTCCCCACAATCATCCTGCAAGATAAGAAACTGAAGGGTTATAGGAAGTAACTTATCCAAAGTCAGTCACTTTTCCAATTCAGACCTGTTGCCTTTCAAATCATTATCTGGAGTACTAAAAGAAGTCATTCAATTTAAAATTGTAAATATTGTGGGAGATCTGTGTAGATTGGGGCTTTTTGGATTGTCATTTTGTGATTCCAAATTAAGAACAGAGGTGTAATGAAAAACAGATAAGTAATTTACAAACTGTTGTTTTCAAACAGCTGGCTTTTATATTATTCCATCGTTGTCTGTTGTATCATAGGCAAAAGCAGAAGTCTTTATAAAGTTTTTGTGGGTTGTAAATTAAGGTGCCTTGTTCTACCATAGACAAAGAGTTGTCATTTTTTTCCTTTTTACAGAGTCAGAGAGAGGGATAGACAGGGACAGACAGACAAGAACAAAGAGATGAGAAGCATCAATTATCAGTTTTTCGCTGTGACACCTTAGTTGTTCATTGATTGCTTTCTCATATGCTCCTTGACCACGGGCCTTCAGCAGACCGAGTAACCCCTTCCTCAAGCCAGTGACCTTGGGCTCAAGCTGGTGAGCTTTTGCTCAAACCAGATGAGCTAGGCTCAAGCTGGCGACCTCAGGGTCTTGAATCTGGGTCCTCCATATCCCAGTTCGACACTCTGTCCACTGCACCACCGTCTGGTCAGGCCAAAGATTTATCATTTAATTTAAGTTCAAACAGTTAAGTTTTCTCTCCTGAGATTTTGACATATGAGTGAAGGGACACAATATGCAAAAACAGATGGAGCACTTATTCCAGGGAGCAGCATCCTTACAACACAATCAAGCAGTCAGGCAGCTCAGCCTTCGAAATTGTTCTTTTTTGTGGGTAGTTCTTTACTCTTCCCATAGATTTTGTAAGGTTATCATGGCCTTTTTCCAATAAAGTTTTTTTTCTTATATTAAGCAGATTCAGTTCCTGTTGCTAGCAATCAAAGAACCTAAAATTATGCATACTTTAACTGAAAGTGACCTTTTCTTTCTGTAAATACCAGTTGCATTAAGAGTCCACACCACACAATTCAGCATCAATGTCCTCTAATTCCATCAGGAATATTGCCTCCCTAGTTTGAATGTAAACTACTTTGATAATTCTATTATTATTCTTTGGGGTGTCCTCATATGACCTAGCACAGGTCGATGGATAGATTTTAAAAACAGACTAAGATGGATATGATGGTGAAGCATGGGCTGTTGGGTAGATCAGGGGTAAAGAATGAAGATCAGGGAATGCCAAAGCAGAAGTCCAAAGTCTTCTCCTATATCCCGCTTCAACCTCATGACTCTTGTAAAAACACAGTTCTCTGGACACTTATTCAAACTAACAATTAAGTACATAAAAAAACAATCATACTGGTCATGTCAGTTCGTGTTTATGCAAACCCACTCTCTCCTACATGGAGAGATTTGGTATCATTAGATTTTCATGGAATAATGTATGAGTTGTGAACAAATTATTCTTGTACAAATATATAAAAAGTTACTAGAGTGAGCCTGACCTGTGATGGTGCAGTGGATAAAGTGTCAACCTGGAATGCTGAGGTCACTGGTTCAAAACCCAAGTCTTGCTTGGTCAAGGTATATAGGAGAAGCAACCACGATGTAATGCTTCCCGCTCCTCCCCCTGTCTGGCTCTCTTTCTCGCTCTCGCCTTTCTCTAAAATCAATATATAAAATCATTTTTATAAAGAGGCTAACTAGCCTAACCAGGCAGTGGTGCAGTGAATAGAGCGTCGGACTGGGATGCGAAGGACTCAGGTTCGAGACCCTGAGATTGCCAGCTTGAGCGTGGGCTCATCTGGTTTGAGCAAAGCTCACCAGCTTGGACCCAAGGTCACTGGCTCGAGCAAGGGGTTACTCGGTCTGCTGTAGCCCCATGGTCAAGGCACATGTGAGAAAGCAATCAATGAACAACTAAGGTATTGCAACAAAAAACTAATGATTGATGCTTCTCCTCTCTCTCCATTCCTGTCTGCCTGTCCCTATCTATCCCTCTCTCTGACTCTCTCTCTGTAAAAAAAAAAAAAAAAAAAGGCTAACTACTATTCTCTCAAGAAGATAACTTTTTAAAAATTTAATAGAGTGGTATTCTCATCTTTCATCAGCATTAATGATTATTTAAAATATTAAGGGAATTGTCAGGAAGAAAATATAATCTCTTATTAGATGCCGTAAATGCATTACAGTAGTGTCTCCCTTATTCTTGTTTTTGCTTTCTACATTTTCAGTCATCCCCAGTCAAACGTAGTCCAAAAATATTATATTGAACTTTCCAGAAATAATACTGAAGTTTTAAATTGTGTACTGTTCTAAATAGTGTGATGAAATTGCATGATATCTCTATTGGGATGTAAATTATCTTTTAGTTTGTCCAGCATCTTTATAAATGCTCCCATTAGTCACAAAGCAGCCTTCTTGCATATCAGTATTGTAGTGCCTCATTTTACTTAATAATGCCTCCAAAATGAAAGAGTAGAGATGCTGGTGATTGAGAGACAGATATGCTACAGAGAAGCTGCAAAAGGCTTCCTTCAAGTGAAAAGGTGAAAGTTCTCAAATTAGTAGGAAAGGAAAAAAAGATATTTGCTAAGTTTGCTAGGATATAAGTAAAGACTAATGTTTTAACCATGACACTGAGAAGAAGGAAAAAGGAATTTGTGCTAGTTTTGCTGTCGCACCTCAAACTATGAAAGCCACAGCTACAGTGAGTAATAAGTGCTTAGTTAAGATGGAAAAGGCAGCCTGAGCAGGCGGTAGCACAGTGGATACAGCCTTAGCCTGGAATGCTGAGGACCCAGGTTTGAAACCCCAAGGTCGCCAGCTTGAGCGCAGGCTTATCTGGTTTGGGCAAGGCTCACCAGCTTGAGCCTAAGGTCGCTGGCTTGAGCAAGGGGTCACTCTGTCTGTTGTAACCCCCCGGTCAAGGCACATATGAAAAAACAATCAATGAACAACTAAGGTTCTGCAACAAAGAATTGATATTTCTCATCTTTCTCCCTTCCTGTCTGTCTGTCTCTGAGCCCTCACTCTCGCTAGTGATGGGAAAGACATTAAAATCATGGGTGAAGCCTGACCTGGGGTGGCGCAGTGGATAAAGTGTCAACCTGGAAATGCTGAGGTTGCTGGTTCAAGACCCTGGGCTTGCCTGGTCAAAGCACATATGGGAGTTGATGCTTCCTGCTCCTCTCTCTCTCTCTCTCTCTCTCTCTCCCTTCTCTATAATGAATAAATAAAATCTTTAAAAAAAAAATCATGGGTGAAAAGCCAGAAGAGAAAACATGGTCCAATTGATGACAACATGTTGCTCAGAAAGCATTGAACCTATTGGAAGACTTCAGGGGGGCATGTCCTGAAATGAGTGACACCAAATCATTTGCTATAAATGAGAGATGATTACCCAGATTCAAACTGGAAAATATAAAAATGACTAGAGAGGCTGTGTCTGCTGATGCCACATTTCCAGGAGAGTTGAAGGAGTTGAATAGGGCATAGTACTATCTAGTTTCAGGTATTCCTAGGGGTCCTACAATGTATCCCTCAAGGATAAGGGGGGACTACTACTGTATTTTGAAGAATTTTAAAAATCATAGTACGATGATCTATTTTCCTTAGCTTGCAGAACATATACAATTTATTTCACAAAAATCTCAATAGAGATTTTTTAAAGTATATTTTGAATCATTGAAGTGCTTATTCCACAAGTGAAATCATTCTGATATATGAATTTAGAGCCTATGTTTGTTCATAAGGCATGGCTGTTCTTACCTGAAAACTGAGAAAACAAAAAGAAAGAAAAACCATTTAGAAATAGTCTTTAAATTTTTAGCAAATAGCAACTCTTCCAGTTGAATAGCATAATGTCTACTGTTTCCTCTTTGCTTTTATCTATATA
This sequence comes from Saccopteryx bilineata, assembly GCF_036850765.1. Taxonomy (NCBI): domain Eukaryota; kingdom Metazoa; phylum Chordata; class Mammalia; order Chiroptera; family Emballonuridae; genus Saccopteryx; species Saccopteryx bilineata. The sequence continues at coordinate 144,019,036 of NC_089491.1, read as the reverse complement.
AATGCATGCCCTTTAGTAAGCACAAAAGGTTACTCCAACTCAGAATGGTCTCATTTACCTTGAGATGAGTCAACCATTACCTCACCATGCCTACCTACCATGCTTTTCTTCATTACTATAATTTTCTTTGAAACTTTTCTTAAAGACATGTTATTATGGTTAAGTATATAAGGGAGAACTAAATTAAATGTATCTTTGAAATTTGTGCACAAGGAACATTTTTTTTATGCTTGCTTTGGCAGCACATATACTAAAATTAGAACTATAGAGAAGATTAGCATGAACCCTGAGCAAGGATGACACTCAAATTTGTGAAGCATTCCATTAAAATAAAAAAAGCCCTGACCTGTGGTGGCTCAGTGGATATAGTGTTAACCTGGAGCATTGAGGTCGCTGGTTTGAAACTCTGGGCTTGCCTGGCCAAGGCACATACAAGAATCAAAAATTGTGAGTTGATGCTTCCTGCTCCTCCCCCATTGCCTTTCTCTCTCTCTCTTACTTCTCTCTAAAATCAATAAATAAAATCTTTAAAGAAAAAAACATTTTTTGGAAACTAACAATTGTCTGTGAAGTCATTTGATTTTGAAGGGTATCATGAATTCTATAAAACTACATAAAAATTATTTAAGGAGTTAATCCAGAAGGTGTGTAAAGAAAACAATAACAACAAAGATACAAGAAGCAGAAATAGCTAAGTTCATCCAGAAGTCTAAAAAAATCTAGAGAAAAATTAAGAATATTGTAAATCTAAATGGACTGAAAGATCCCCTTAGAGTAGGAAAATTAAATGATACAAGATTGCATTTACTTCTTTACACATCTAACCACATTATTTGATTCGACAGAAAATATTATTTATATAGCAATATTGTATTTGCTGTTTACTGGATTTGGGAATGAACATACAACAGATAAAAAATATAATTTAGTGACTGTTGTAAACTTTAACTATCAATACAATAACACTGATACAAAAATAAAAACGAGAAGGTAGATGGGGGAAATGGAAATTGGTAAGTAGGGTGGATACATCAAATGTTTCATCTGTTGAGTTGGCAATCAACAGATGCTGTCCAATGTTGTTGATAAATCTAAAAATGGCAACCAAAGGTAGGTTGACCCTGAAATAATAAAGTTTAAACTTCTGGAATCTTAACTGACAAGGGGTTCCTGCAAGGCACTGGGAACAGTCCTAGTAATTTTATATATGTAGTCTTGCATTTATTTACTTAAAGGCTTTTCCCCCAAATGTATACATTTTAGGCTTCACATAACCTGGACCCATTTCTGGGCCACTCCCATAGCTTTGGAGAGACCTCTGCACCTGAAGGGCCCCAAAGCTAAAGTGTCTGTTTGCTACAAGGTTAATCCAACATTGATGGTAACCAGCAAAATAATTGAAAGTAGAAATTGTTGACACTCCTTGCTTTTTGGGATAATCCTGGTAGAACTGGGATGGGTGAGGGAGAAAGAACGGACATTTGACTTTTCATAGCCACCAGTGCCATTTTATTTATTATCCCAAAGATGTGCCTTTATTAAAAAACAGTACAGTTCATTTATAATTTATGTATTACTCAACATAAACTTTCCTCTTTCATGTGAACTGAAGTTGTATATTGAAGGCAAAAGATAGGGTTGCAATGTATAGAAGTATATTTTATACATTTTTCCCCAAATTGGTGGCAATTTTTATTTCCTCCTCACAGATACATTTATTCTGGATTGGGTGCTACCTTTCAAGCTAATAGAAATTTCACAGAGAATTCACAAGCAGCACCAGTGTGTAAGATAAAAGGAAACAAAAACATCTGGAATTATTTCCCTCTCCCTAGGAAGAATGACTCCAGAAAGCATCAGTGATAGCCTTTTCCTCTCAAATACATAGTGTTATTGATAGAACTCTTAAAACTAGACTAGTGTGTTCTTCCAAGATTTTCTCATGAATGAAATCTTTCCTAAATACTTTAAAAAAGAGATTCATGATTTTCATGATAGAATCCTGTAGCAGCATAACAACAGGATTTTGCTCTTGTAACAGTAAAGTAGTAGTGTTTGGGGTAGATATATTTAGAGCTTGCAGTAGAGTAAGAAAAAAATTAGTTTATGGAGGAATTTCAAAGTCTCATGTACTGCGTTGGTAAAATGAAGCGTTGCTTTTTTCAGATAAGCAGACCGTTCCCTACCTGCCCTGAACAAGTGCAGCTGCCAAGAGACTCGAACTCCATGGCAACATGCAGATCAGCGTAAACGTCATTTCTCTGAACTTCTGCTCAGGTATTTATTCTCAGTAACGGGTTAGACAGCTAGTAGCAAAAGAAATGTTTAAACATGTTTAAACTAGAAAACAGTATTGGGTCATTCAACTTCTTAAACAAGAAAGGATAGTTTTAGCAAATGAAGGGGAAGAATGCAGGAAGATTCACGCAGATTTCCTCGTAGGCTTGAGTTGAGAGCAGATTGACCGGAAGATTCCAGCAGGTAACTAACTGGGAAGCGCAACTGCTCTCTTGTTGCTTATCTCCTGAACAGCTTTGCAAAGAGTGGCAGAGCATATAAAGAGACTTAACTAAACGACACAAATACCTGGGGTATTTTATTCTTTGTTTGGAGTTAGAGATAATTAATCCTTATTTCTTTCTCACTGTGTGTGTGTGTTGCTTTAAATAATTTACTTTCAAGTCTTGGTAAGAAAGCCTACATAAACATTTATTATACCAAATGGAGTCTTAAAGTATTGTGTAGTTAGGCCATTTTTTTTTTTTTAATTCATTTTAGGGAGGGGAGAGAGTGAGAGAGAGAAAGTGGGTAGGAGCAGAAAGCTTCAACTCTCATATGTGCCTTAGACCAGACAAGTGCAGGGTTTTAAACCGGTGACCTCAGTGTTCTAAGTTGACGCTTTATCCACTGTGTCACCACAGGTCAGGCAAGTTAGGCCATTTTAAACGAACAACTAAGGTGCTGCAATGAATTGATGCTTCTCATCTCTCCCCTCCTCTCTGTCTGTTCTTATCTGTTGCTCGCTCTATCTCTCTCTTCTCTGTTCCTGTAGCAAAAAAAAAAACAAAAAAAAAAAAAACCAAAAACAACTACATAGGATATTCAGATGTAAAATACAGCCTTGAACTATTTAAAAATTCTAAACTACTCTTGAAAAATGCTAACTTATGATGGCCTGGTAAGCTACAGCTGGCATGAGAGGTAACTGGTAAAAAAAATGGTTTGTTTATAAGAATAAATGAAAAATATGTCCCTTAGAAAAATAATGGAACATGAGAAAATATAAGAATATGTAGGCAAAAATATTTATGGGTAAAAAGTTTACTAGAAAAAGTATTTTAGAAGAAGACATTTTAAAGCCCCAAAAACATTTGTGATAACAGAATTAATAATAAAAATAAAACTTAAATGAGTTATTTTAAACTAGAAAAAATGAATAATTATGTATATAATACAATATACTATACAATAACAAAGTACTAGCAGGAGCAGAATGCCATGCAAGTATATTAAAGACTAAATAAATAATTTGGTGTCATATTCAAGAATTTAAAGATCAAAGGGAGAAAGAAAAATGTCAAGAAGAATCAACCAAAAATTTATTAAGAGTTTATCAGTGAAAGACACTCATTTTACAAGACTTTGGGCTTCATCCTTGCTATTTTTCCAAAATCATTTCATTCCTCCTCACCTTTCCCAGGCCACACCTTGTGTTCTGGTCACATGATCTTCTTTTACTTATTTGAACATGCAGAACTTCAGGTCCCCTAATGAAGCTGTTTCTTCTGCTATGAATCATCTTCCTCTTAATATGCTTGACTAGTACTTCTTCATTGTTTAGAATTAGTTTAAAATACTATTTTGACGCATTATGATCCATATTTCAAAACAATCTAAGCATCCAATGTTAACCCATGACTACTGACTACCATTATTTTATATTTCAGCTATCCTAATATCTGTATCCTATAGGACAGTGGTCCCCAACCCCCAGGCCGCAGACTGGTACCTGTCCGTGGGCCATTTGGTACCGGTCCGCAGAGAAAGAATAAATAACTTACATTATTTCTGTTTTATTTATATTTAAGTCTGAACAATGTTTTATTTTTAAAAAATGACCAGATTCCCTCTGTTACATTCGTCTAAGACTCACTTGACGCTTGTCTCGGTCACATGATACATTTATCCGTCCCATCCTAAAGGTCGTTCTGTGAAAATATTTTCTGATATTAAACCAGTGCGTGGCCCAAAAAAGGTTGGAGTCCACTGCTATAGAACACATATCAAAAATTGCAATTCTTTTATTTTTAAGACTAGGAATTAATTGCATAACTAGAAATTAAGCCAATAAGGGAAGGGATTGTCCTTTTCACTGGTAGGAACCCAAGTATGGAACTTGGTATTTGGTAGACACAAAACAAAGAATAATTGAGTCAATTATTACTAATAAAACATGTAAATAATATGATGTAAAATATAATGTAATAGGTAAACAAACATCTGTTTGAAGGTTGTCTTTTGTGAACCTCATATGTTTCCGAAAACTCTTTATGAAATTCTGGTTTACTTTAGATGATAAGACTACAGTGTAGCTGCCAGTGATCATGGAGAACAATTATCTGGACTTTCCGGTTACTAAGTTAAGGCCCCCAACAAAATTGAGCAGAGTAGTAGATTTTCCAAACATCAGAGAGGGGTCAGATACTAAGCAGCCAAAAGCCTCCTAAGACATGTTCACAAGAGCCAAGGATCCTCACACTGGAATTAATTGTGTATAAGGGCTAGAGAAGAGCTCCAGTTAAGAAAAACAAGTGAGTTTATCAACAGCTATTACCAAGATCCTGTTGAGTACCTATTGAAAATGTGCTTTGTGCCAAGCTCACAACCAAGTCCCTAGAAGACAAGAAGAAATCTCTGCTTTCCTGAAACTCAGTCTAATAAAAGAAGCATACATGTATACACACACAGTTTTCTGCAATTTTGAGAAGTACGTTCCTGAAAACTCTGTGACAATAACTTGCATGCTAAAAATGTAAGAATTTAAGAGACAATAGAAATGTGGGACAAAGTTCAAATGAAAATGTGAGATTTTTATATCTGTGTGTTGCAGGAGAGCAAAACCTCAGAGGATTGACATTCAGATAACTTATAAGAGGAAAAAGAGAATTAATTAAGCCAGCGGAGCACACAGAGCTATAGCTCCAAAGACATGTGCTCCCCGAAATTAGATTTCTTACATCTTATATACCCTTTACCGAACATAAGTTCACATTCGTGGGTCACATGATTCCTTTGTCATTAATTACATTATTTCAGGATGGGAGGGGGCTTGCAGGATGCCAGAGGATAATCATTTGTAAATTGTCCATTAAGGAGAAAGAAAGGGGAGAGGAAAGGGCTATTCAAGTCTCCTTTCCCCCTCTTACATTCCTGGCTGTTTTACCTTTTTTCAACCAGGAGTATAGAAGGGAGGGGGTCTGAGCCTCCTTCCTCTTTCTATTCAAACTCTTCTAAGTAGGAAAACCTCTTTATTTACATTATAACAGCCCTTCCTAAGCAGGAATATGATCGACCATCTTGAGATTTTGTAAATTACACAAGTACAAAATTATATTTACAAACTCTCTCTGAATGCTTGGCCTATATTATAAAATATCTTTGAAGCCTCTTATTTGAAGGGGGGTGGTCTCCTTCCTCAAGAGCAGATATTCAGTGCAAAAGAAATCATTCAATGATTTTAAGAATGATTTAAGAAATCAATGATTTCTTTTAAAATTCAGTTTATTAAGATTCTTCTTTAGAGTTTTAAGTTGAATGCACTAATCTAGTCTACTTTAAAGTCTAATAATTTTAGCAGTTTCTGAATAATATTTGATAGTGTTGTAAAGTACCCAAACCTCAATTCCACAGGTTTACATAGAGACACCAAATCCAGATGAGTTTTGAAGAGTTTTATTAAAGGAGGAGATTTATTAAATATGCCTGCCGCATATAGCTTATATGGGGCAATCTGGAAGGCCCAAATCATGTGTCTCAAAAACATTCTAGGGGCTGGTTATATACCCTTAATCACACACGGGCTAGCTTACAACCTTTGTTTTCACCTATACAGGTTTGGGAAAAGGATGAGGGTGATGGGACACAATTCATTAGCAAGTTTACAACATTTGTCTATAGCAGGGGTCCCCAAACTTTTCACACAGGGGGCCAGTTCACTGTCCCTCAGACCATTGGAGGGCCAGACTATAAAAAAAAAACAACTATGAACAAATCCCTATGCACACTGCACATATCTTATTTTAAAGTAAAAAAACAAAACAGGAACAAATACAATATTTAAAGTAAAGAACAAGTAAATTTAAAGCAATAAACTGACCAGTATTTCAACGGGAACTACGGGCCTGCTTTTGGCTAATGAGATGGTCAATGTCCGGTTCCATATTTGTCACTGCTAGATGTAACAAGTGATGTGACGTGCTTCCGGAGCCGTAAGGCGTGCATCCCACGACACTGGAAGTAGTACTGTATGTGAGCGATGCCATGCTTTGTATCTCTCACTGACCACCAATGAAAGTGGTACCCCTTCCGGAAGTGCGGCGGAGGCCAGATAAATGACCTCAGGGGGCCGCACGTAGTTTGGGGACCCCTGGTCTATGGCATTCATAAAAAACGTTTTTACACATTAAAACTTATAAGGTAACACAATAATAAAAATGTCATTCTACATATTAAAAGATATTCCTAAATTTTCTAGTGTTCATTTGCCATTCCTTTGTTTAGAGATACATACATCAACTACATGCTTTCAGGCAGGGAGGGGTAGTTTCCATGGCGCTAGGGGATAAAATGCCTGTAAATGGTCCATCACTATAAGAAAAGGTTTATTTTAATTTTTCTCTTTCTGCACCTGGCTAGCTATTTACCTGCTTCCTTACAGGTGTGGGAGAAGGATAGAAATTTAAATCTCCTTCCCCTCTTCATTTACAATACAATGCTATCAGCCATCCTGAGTTGGTGCTAATCTCACAAGTATAGAAATCACATTTACAAAATCTCTCTGCACACCTAGCCCAAATTAATAAAATGTTCTTTAAGCTTCCTAAAATATTAATATTAATTCTGTAGCTTTTTGGTACCTTACTACAATAAGACTCATTTAATATTTTAAACTATATTAAGAAAAATAAAATATTCAATTTCCTCCTTATGTTCTTTAATTATATGGCTTAAAATCCTCTCAGGTGTTGGCCCTGGCCAGTTGCTCAGTGGTAGAGCATCGGCCCAGCGTGTGGAAGTCCCCAGTTCAATTCCTGGCCAGGGCACACAGGAGAAGCGCCCATCTGCTTCTCCACCCCTTCCCCACTACTTTCTCTCTGTCTCTCTCTTCCCCTCCCACAGGCAAGGCTCTATTGGAACAAAGTTGGCCCAGACACTGAGGATAGTTCCATGGCCTCTGCCTCAGGCACTAGAATGCCTCCGGTTACAATGAAGCAACACCACAGATGGGTAGAGCATCGCCCCCTAATGGGTATGCCAGGTGGATCCCAGCCAGGCACATGTGGGAGTCTGTCTCTCTGCCTCCCCATTTCTCACTTCAGAAAAATACAAAAAAATAAAATAAAATCCTTTCAGGTATAAAACTGGTTTTTTATAAAAATATTAAATTAAACTTCTAAATACTTTGATTCTTGATTTCTCTTAAATGTTTCAATCTATGCAGTTAATGAGGGCTTACTTTAAAAACAAAAGTCTTAATTAATCACAAATTAATTTTAAATTAGAATTAAATGCTTGATATATGTTGTTCTAAAAGGCCTTTTTTTTTTCATTACAAGGATACTCCAACTATGTTTAAATTCCATAACACTGAAATGTCAATACTGTGATTCTGATTTTCTTTAATACCTCTTTACTTAGTCCTAAATCTTCTAATAATTGAAAAGTGGTTACTTGATAAGAAAATAATTATGTCATCCCAACCAAATTTCAGCATAACTTCATCACTGGTTGGTTTCATAACTAGGACATTGGGCTTTGATGCTGACTGGATTCTTAGCAACTGATGAGAAAAATTTAGCACGATAGTCATGCACTGCCTAAGGACTGGAATTTATTCTGAGAAATGAGTCCTTGGGTGATTTCATCATTGTGAGAATTTCACTGAGTACTTATGCAAACCTAGAGGGTGTAGTGTACTACACTTGTAGGCATTATGATATAGCCTATTGCTTCTAGGCTACAAGCAAGTACAACATGTTACTGTACAGACAAGAGATTAAAGAAAGCACAAGGGAAAATGATTCAATTAAGAGACCCACATTTAAATGTAAACATGAGATGCATGAGGCTGCTGCTGACATAACATGGGCATACAGTTTCACAGAAAACTCTTTTTATTTGTAAGTAGAATAGTACATCCTAAAATAATGGCAAAAAGTATAGCATTGTAAATATATAAACCAGTAACATAGTTGTTTATAATTACTATCAAGTATTATGTACTGTACATAATTGTTTGTGCTGTACTTCATAGTAAGTTTATTTACACAGGATCACCACACACATGTAATGAGTTGCCCTATGATGTTATGACTGCTATAATGTCATCGAGTGATAGGAATTTTTCAACTTCATTAAGATAATTTGAGACTACCGTCCTATGTACAGTTTGTCATTGACCTAAAAGTCCTTATTCAGTGAATGAATACTTGTACTCCTACAGCATTGCTTGCAATTTACAGTTTATGTAAATCACATCACGGGTGTCAACTTACAGGTACCTGAATCTTCTGCTTACTCACAGTAATCTTATATCATGGTTTCTTATATCATATGACTGGGTTTCATAAGTTATAAGCATTTGAGACATGTGCATTATTTTGTGGCTAGCTCTGATCTGGAAGGAATCTTATTTATAAAATTTGTATGTTCCATTTCTTAGGACACACAAGTGTTATGAATATTATAATAATAAACTATTCAATTTTTAATTTTTAATCGCTTAGTATGACTATTTAGGTATAATTTCTAAATCAGTCAGTTAGTTAAACTGCTTGTAAAAAAATCCAAAGATCAGTGTTTTTTTAAAAATCAATGTTTTAAATTTTCTTATATATATAAAGAATATTTTTTGCATGTAGATAACCAAATGTTCCAGCTTCATTTATTGAAAGGACTATTCTTTCTCTACCCAGTTGCCTATTATTGCGTTGAAAACCAGTTGTGCATATAGATGTGAATCAATTTCTGGTCTAGATGCTATTAACTCTTTCTATTGTCTGTTTTACATCATTGTCAAACTATCTTGATTATTATATCTTTGCAATAAGACTTAAAATCAAGTAATCCCTGATTTTAACTGGCCAAATCAAGTGTGTTTTTAATCTCCCAACATTCGTTTTTCATTTTCAAAGTTGTTTAATATATTCCATCTCCTTTGCATTTCCACATAAACTTAATATCAGTTTGTCAGTATCTTTACCAAAAAAACTACTAAAATTTTGAATTGGATTGTATTTAATCTATGGATCAACTTGGGGAGAACTAATATCTTAATGATACTGAATCTTCAAAACCATGAAAATACTAGGGATCACCATTTGTTTAGGTCTTCTTTCATTTTTCAGGCAATTACAGGTTTGTCTTTTTTACATCTTTTATAAAATTTATTCTGAAGTATTTAATATTTTTATGCAATTGTTAATTGTAATTTTATTTCAACTGGTGATTGTTTCAAGCATATAAAAATATAATTGATTTTGTTAATGATAGTATATCTCATAACCTTGCTAAACTCATTAATTAGTTCTAATAAACTCTTTTGTAGAGTCCGTTGGATATTTTAGAGACTAACATTATCTGTGAAGAAAGACAGTTTCCTATCTAGATGAATTTTGTTTTATTAGTATTTTATTTTTTTGTTTCGCCTACTGTTTATTCAGTACTAAGTTGAATAGAATTGATGAGCATGAACGTTCTTACTTTGTCTCTGATCCTAACAGTCAAGCCTTCAGCCTGTTATCACTAAATATGATGATAGTTATAGGCTTTTTTAAAGATAAAAAAGTCTTTTATTTATTTATTTTTTAATTTTTTTGGTGACAGAGACAGAGAGAGGGACAGATAGGGACAGACAGACAGGAAGAAGAGAGATGAGAAACATCAACCATTCGTTTTTCGTTATGACACCTTAGTTGTTCGTTGATTGCTTTCTCTGTGCCTTGACCCAGGGCCTACAGCAGACTGAGTGACCCCTCACTCAAGCCCGCGACCTTGGGCTCAAGCTGATGAACCTTGCTCAAACCAGATGAGCCTGCACTCAAGCCTGGCGACCTCGGGGTTTTCAACCTGGCTTCTCTGTGTCCCAGTCTGACGCTCTATCCACTGCACCACCACCTAGTCAGGCAAGGAAGTCTTATGATTCCTAGTTGCTAAAGGATTTTTTCTTTTATCATAAATGACTGAAGTATTTTTTAAATTGTATTTTTCTGCTTCCATTCAGATGATTATATGGCTTTCTAAAAACAAATTTTTAATATAGTGAATTGTATTGATAAATTTTGAATGTAAAACTGACCTTGCATTCCTAGGACTAACTCCAGTTAGTCATAATGTATTATCCTTTTAGTATATTGTTGGATTTAATTTACTAAAAATTCAGTTTAGATGTCTTATATGAGAATTTTGTAGTTTGCTTGTAATGACTTTGGTTTTCTAATCAAGATAATGCTGAAGTATTCTTTTTCAATTTTCCAAAAGGGTTAGTGTAGAATCATATTTCTTCCTTAAACATGAAGTCTTATAGACTTCACTAGTAAAACTAATTCCAGTGGGCCTGAAATTTTCCTCATGGAAACTACAAATAGATATAAGGTTTTATAGATTATCTTTTCTTTTTAAATGAACTTTGGCAATTTGTATATTTCAAGGAATATGTTTATTTCATCAATTTATGGCATAGAATGTTTATAATATTCCCTTACTATTCTTTTAATATTCGTGAAATGTATTGTAATGTAGCCACTCTTATTTTGTGTCTTCCATCTTTGATCCTTGATAACTATAGTGAGAAAATGATCAATTTTATTAATCGTTTTCAAGAACCTCCTTTTATTCTCATTTGATTTTTTTCTGTTGTTTCTATGTTTTTCATTTCATTGATGTCTACTCTGACCTTTATTATTTTATTTCTTCTATTTAAAATTTCATTTGCTCTTCCTTTTCTTGTATCTAAAGGTTAAAGCTGAGGTCATTGCTTTGAGATTTTTTTTTATTTCTCTTATAGGCATTTAGTGCTATGAATTTCTCCAAAAAGGTGCTTCAGTGTGATCTTACTAATTTTGATCTGTTATGTTTATATTACCTTACTTCTCACTGGTATTAAAATTATTTTTAAGACATTTTATTTATTTATTTATTTATTTATTTATTTATTTTTATAGAGACAGAGAGAGAGTCAGAGAGAGGGATAGATAGGAACAGACAGGAACAGAGAGAGATGAAAAGCATCAATCATTCATTTTTCATTGTGACACCTTAGTTGTTCCTTGATTGCTTTCTCATATGTGCCTTGACTGGGCCTTCAGCAGACCGAGTAACCCCTTACTCGAGCCAGCAGCCTTGGGTCCAAGCTGGTGAGCTTTGCTCAAACCAGATGAGCCTGCGCTCAAGCTAGCGACCTCGGGGTCTTGAACCTAGGTCCTACACATCCTAGTCCGATGCTCTATTCACTGTGCCACCTCCTGGTCGGGCTGGTATTAAAATTATTGATGAAATGTCAACTGTCTAAACTATAGAATAAATGATTTTGTTTTGTTTGGGTTTCATAATCTACTTAGTTTTTACATTTATCTGGCCTATTAGTGATCACTGTCAGTCACTATTTGGGGAACCTTAGGTTAGAAGTGGCAAGTCACAACTTCTGTGGTATTGCTATACATTCATAGAATTTTGCAAGTGCCAGAAATCACAATCGGAGGCTATGTTTTCAACCACATCTCAGTTTCTCCACTGGCTGCTGCAACAGACCCTTCTGCTACTGCTGGGTCAAGACCCCACAGTTCCTGTTGTCAAGTTTGAACATGGCCTATACCCACTAGGACTGTTGCTGCCATATTTTCAAGCTATATGTCTTTCCTCTGTCCATCTCTGCCACCCTCATTAAGATGTACTTCATGGAGAGCCTCTCTTTTCATGTTATTCTTTTCCAAATGAAGTCTTGGCAGATGTATTAATATTTGATTGGCTGAGCCTGGGTCTCATATCTGCCCCTGCCTCTGAGGAATGCTGGAAAAAAACCTTCTGGCTTCTGTTTTGGTAAATGTAGGCAATTCCCCAAATGGAGAAAGAGTGTTCAAAAGTACCAGGTCAAAAAGCATAATAAATGTCTACTATAAATTGGGAAATTAAAATGAATACAGGTGATTCTAGAATATAATTTTAAAAAGAAAATATTAAAAGAACACATAATAAGTGCTGGCGAGGATGTAGAGAAAAGGGAACCCTCCTGCACTGCTGGTGGGAATGCAGACTGGTGCAGCCACTGTGGGAAACAGTATGGAGATTCCTCAAAAAATTTAAAATGGAACTGCCCTTTGACTCAGCCATCCCACTCTTAGGAATATATTCTAAGAATACCAAATCACTGATTCAAAAGAAGAAATGCACCCCTCCCCATGTTTATGGCAGCATTGTTTACAATAGCTAAGATCTGGAAACAGCCCAAGTGTCCGTCAGTGGACGAGTGGATTAAAAAGTTGTGGTACATATTCACAATGAAATACTATGGGGTCATGAAAAAGAAGGAAATTTTACCTTTTTCAACAACATGGATGGACCTGGAAACTATTATGTTAAGTGAAATAAGCCAGACAGACAAAGAAAAATATCATATGACCTCACTCATTTGAGGAATCCAGTGAACAATACGAAATGAGGAACAGAATAGAGGCAGAGGCAGAATCAAAGGGACCAGAGGGAAAAGGGATGAGAGGATGGGATCAGAGGAGGGAAAGAGATTGGTGAAATTATATATACATAACACAGCGTTGTGGAGAGCAGGAAAGCAAATCCTAGAGGGAAGGAGGGAGGGCATTGGGGAGAGGGGGAAAAGGGGGATGTTGAGGGGAACAAGGGGGTGAGGGGTTGTATTCGCTGGGACACTTGAATCTATGTAAACAATAAATTTAAATCAATAAAAAAAAGAATGCAAAGTTTTAAAAATAAAAGTTACAAAGCACATTATATACCTAAACCATATCAGAAACCTAAAATATTATTTTTAATATCAACAAGGATTTTAAAATTATGAGTATTATGTACAGTTGACTGTTTGCCCATGAATCTCTCATCCATTAGGATGATCACTGAAAGCTGAGTCTACGCTTAGCCAGTAGGTCTATGAAGAATAGTTGTGATTAGCCCAGGGCTCCTGCATGAACATTTCACGGCAATTTTCCAAAACAAAGATCATCCCAAAGAAATTAACTTTGCTTTTCTTGTAAGTGCACTATTACATTCTTATTTTCATACCAAATCACTCCCTGAGGAATATCTGTCATCATTAGCCAGGGGCAATGATGTATTTACTGAATTTTTCTATACTCATTTAAACATGTCCTATGACAATTCAAAATTCAGAGAAAATAATAAAATTTTCCCAGCTTCTCAGCTCAGAAACACAGTTTGTTTTTGTGTTGCATTCTAAGAACGCTTTTTCACACTTGGAAGAGTTTCTTGTTCTTTCAGCATTGGAAGCATTGCTAGAAAAATTCATCTCATTCTTGATTTCCATAAAATTTGGAGTGATTTTCCAAGATGACAGATCACTGATTACCAAGTATATTGACTTAGCTTCCAGCTTTAAAATTGTCAGGATTTTTTTTCAATGATTTTCAAAGGATGTATTTTTATTCTGTTTGGGGTTTATGCATTTTTTAAAATTTGACAACTTTTTTTTAGAATAATATGCAAAATCACAGCGATAAGCAGAGTAATCAGGTATCTGGTTAGTAGCTGGGTAAATTCCTATTAATCTGGAGATAGTTCACAGAAGTTGTGCTTTGCCACTTGTAACCTAGGGCTCCTCAGATAAATGACAAACAGTGATTATTAGTAGGCCAGATGAATGTAAAAACTAAGCAGATTCTAAAACCTAAACAAAATAATTTATTTTTTAGACAGTTGACATTTCTTCAACAATTTTAGTACCAGTGAAGAATAAGAATAAATCTATTATAACAACTTTTTTATTTTGTAGCTATGAACAGGAGAAAAAATACAACTTTATTTTTAAAATATTTTAAATTTCAATAAATTGATCTCTTCTCTTTCCTCCTGTTTACTCAATCAGAATTTTTTCACTTGTAATAATTTGCTTCATAATGATTTATATAAGCTCTTTTATCTATTAACTTCCAGTGTTTTCCCACTGGGAATAAGAATAATTGAGGACAGTACAAAGAAAGTGATTTTTATAAAGTAAATGCTTAAGGGTTAGTACATTTATTTTTACTAAAATCCATAGTCTATGCTCTGTATTTCTTACAAACCATGTTTTTTTGGATCAGTTAAAATCTGACACTGCCTGGACTCTATATATATCGGGCTGGAGTCAGGGGTATGTTACACAGACACTTATATGCTCTCAGTTGTCATTATTTCATCATATTGCGTACAGATGTGGAAAATGATGACTTACAGACCCAAGTCAAACCTATTTCATACAGAATGACACCATTCATTCACACTGGATCTTTCATTCATTTCTCATTAAATGTTTTTGAGTCCTGCTACATTCCAGCAATGTGTCAGAGAATCTGGGATGGACAGAGCCTGCTCCCCTTTACTTAGAACACTCTTCTTAAATTGTGGGCTGACTCTTAGATAAAACCTCTCTAACTGCACTTATAAAGACACATTCCCTGAAAGACTCCCCAGTTTAAGAAAATCACAGGAAGGAAGTAGTGAACACTCCTACCTCCACAGCAGAGGAGGTAGGAGTTCCACACTTACTGACCGTGAGCAAGAAAATCGGATACAAAAGCAAGTTCAACATCACTCAAAGTGACAGTGTATTTGAGATACTGTATATCAGGGGTCCCCAAACTACGGCCAACGGGCTGCATGTGGCCCCCTGAGGCCATTTATCCTGCCCCCGCCACACTTCCAGAAGGGGCACCTCTTTCATTGGTGGTCAGTGAGAGGAGCACATTGACCATCTCATTAGCCAGAAGCAGGCCCATAGTTCCCATTGAAATACTGGTCAGTTTGTTGATTTAAGTGTCCTTGTTCTTTATTTTAAATATTGTATTTGTTCCCGTTTTGTTTTTTTTACTTTAGAATAAGATATGTGCAGTGTGCATAGGGATTTGTTCATAGTTTTTTATAGGCCAGCCCCCCAGCAATCTGAGGGACAGTGAACTGGCCCCCTGTGTAAAAAGTTTGGGGACCCCTGCTGTATATAAAAGTATTTTGTGGTGTACATTGTAAAAATTGTGAGAGAGAGTCTGAAAGGAAATTATATAATATTATAATGTTCCTTTGGAAACATTGAGGTTGACCACTCTTGCTCAAAAATTTCTTTTTGCCTTAGTTAGTTTAAATGATCTTATTTTGCATTGCAAGTACTAATGGCTGTTTGTTAATATCAATACCATGTAACTTATATGAGCAATGAGTTACAAAATTTGTATTATCAAATTAAAAGTTTGGGTTCTCCTGAGTTAGGAGGATAGTATATGGAGACAGGAATTTATTAATTTATCTAAATAACTTCATTAGCCAACTATAAAATATAAGTAAATTGTTTCAGCTGGATACTTTACTTAGTTTTAATATGATAAATTCACTCAATTTCGAAAAGCAGAGTCCTAATATTACCATGCTTACAACTTCAGACAGAGCCACTCTCACAATTGAGTTTACAATTTGGATTCAAACTGCAAAATAAAGCCTACTGAATTGTTCCAATGTGATTAGTGAGGACCTCATCATGTTGCAAAACAAATTTGAAAAGTATTTTCCACTACTGGCCAAAACATTGAAACTGGCTGAAGAACTAGTAACCCAAAAAATAAATTCTCAATCAGAAAAGGTGAATTATTGTTAGTTTTATTAGTGTTTCAACTTTGAAACAAATGCTTCCCACTATTCTCATGTCAAATTACTAGATTCTGTTTAATTAAAATATTTCTTGAAATTGTAAGCCATGTTTTAAATTTTTTTTTGTTTTTTAACTGTTATCATTTGCAGCTACTCATCTGGGTCAATAAAGAATATTCTGACATTCTGCAGTCAAGGTTGAGCTCCACTGCAATTTTACCACTACAACAGTTTCGTACATAGGCTTTAGGTGTTATTACATGTGGTCATGTGGTCTTTTTCTACCTGGAATGTATTACATTTGAGGATAGGAATGAGGTACTATGCTTTTCTGTATAAATTGGACAAATAGGATACCTGGAAATGTTGGAGCTCTCTTACAACTTTGAAAGAAATCAGCAGAGGATAAAACTAATACTTAAGAATAGCAGAATGGAGAAAAGAATAGAATCTGGATCTTTGATACTATTTTTCTAAGACCAATCATACCATTCCTGATGCCAGCTCCTGGACAGTCAGATTTATACAATAATACATTTCTGTAGTGTATAAGATAGTTTTGAGTGTGGAGTTTCTGTTTCAGAATGAAACCATCTAAATATTGTAAAACCATCTAAATAATGAAACCATTTCCCTTTTAGTGAAGAGAGAACTGGTACTTAGAGGAAAGAAGTTGTTCAAGGTTGCATAGTCAAATAAGTAGCAGAGTAAAGACATAAACTGGGGTCTTTCTGCCTACAACATCTAGGCTCACTCCTTCTCCTCTCCAACCACTTATTCAATCAACAGAACTTTTTCCCTGTTCTTGTTACTAATACTGTGTTGCCTTTTTCTCAGAGGAAGAAGTGTTCCTCTTCCACTTATGGCTAGCTTCTCCTCAAAGATTTTTTTTTTTTTTTTTTTGTGTGTGGCAGAGACAGAGACTCAGAGAGAGGGACAGATAGGGACAGACAGATAGGAAGGGAGAGAGATGAGAATCATCAATTCTTCGTTGCGATTCCTTAGTTGTTCATTGATTGCTTTCTCATATGTGCCTTGACTGGGGGGCCACAGCAGACTGAGTGACCCCTTGCTTGAGCCAGCGACCTTGGGTCCAAGCTGGTGAGCCTTGCTCAAACCAGAAGAGCACTCGCTCAAGCTGGCGACCTCGGGGTCTCAAACCTGGGTCCTCCACATCCCAGGCTCCCCCAATGATCTTGCTCTTTATCCTCCCTGACTTCTTTGGGACTTTGCTCTATCAATCATTTAGGCTCTTGAATTGTCAATGTCTTCCTTCTTTTCAGCATCTAAATAAATTCATGTCAGGCCTGACACCTTCACTCTTTCTCTTGGTTCTGCTAACTCTTTAAGCTATTCTCTTCTTTATTATGTTTACCAAGAGACTCCTAGAAACTGCAGTATATGTTTGCTATTTCCCACAAATGTTCTCTGAATTGAAATTGCCCTCTTAAAAGTCTGTGAGGTAGAAGAGGCATTGCAACCCTCCCCACCCAAAGAAGGAGGTGGCGATACTCTGTTGTGTTACAGGTTCTGTTCCTAGGTGGATCATGGTGATTAGTGGGCAAGGTAAATGTGTGTTAAAATATCACCCATGCTTCGAAACAGGCAGGGAAGACCACTTCCCATTAGCTCAGGGCTCCCAAGACCCTATTCACTCTCTGGCTTTACCAGAGTCATAGGGCCCCACAAGCTTTAGCAGGGCTCCTCTCTCTCCGCACTCTTCTGAAAAACCAGCTGGGGGAAAAAATACCCTCCTCCAGTGAACAATAGCAAACGATCACCCCTCCCTAACAGGAAGGCAGTCCATAATTTGAGATCTGCCACGCTGAGGGCATGCACCACACACACGGAGCTGCCCCAATGCAAGGAGCAAATTAAAAAAAAAAAAAAACATTTGTTTATCCAACGGCACTGAAGTTCTCAACAGACTGAGAAAAATTCTTCCTAAAATAACAGCTTGCAGTTTCCATTTGTGCACTGGGAATTCAGAAGGGACCATAAGGAAGATTACATGAAGGTGGGAGAAAGCAAGGTGAAGACTGAATACAGGAAATGGTGGAATCAATGAAGAAAGTAGCAGGGATGGATGTGGAGTTAACAGTTGAAGAACGAAACCTTGTATCTGTTGCATATAAAAATGTGATTGGAGCTAGAAGAGCTTCCTGGAGAACAATCAGCAGCATTGAACAGAAAGAAGAAAACAAAAGAGGAGAAGACAAACTAAAAATGATTCGGGAATATCGGCAAATGGTTGAGACTGAACTAAAGTTAATCTGTTGTGATATTCTGGATGTACTGGACAAACACCTCATTCCAGCAGCTAACACTGGCGAGTCCAAGGTTTTCTATTATAAAATGAAAGGGGACTATCACAGGTATCTGGCCGAATTTGCCACAGGGAATGACAGGAAGGAAGCTGCAGAGAACAGTCTAGTGGCTTATAAGGCTGCTAGTGATATTGCAATGACAGAACTTCCACCAACGCATCCTATTCGCTCAGGTTTTGCTCTCAATTTCTCAGTATTCTACTATGAAATTCTCAATTCCCCTGACCGAGCCTGCAGGTTGGCAAAAGCAGCTTTTGATGATGCAATTGCAGAACTGGATACGCTGAGTGAAGAAAGCTATAAGGACTCTACACTTATCATGCAGTTGTTACGTGATAATCTGACACTATGGACTTCAGACATGCAGGGTGATGGTGAAGAGCAGAATAAAGAAGCGCTGCAGGATGTGGAAGATGAAAATCAGTGAGACATAAAAGCCAACAAGAGAAACCATCTCTGACCACCCTACTCCTTTCCATCCCTCCCCCCTCCCCGGAAATTTCCCCATTGTCACTGAGAACCACCAAATCTGACTTTTACATTTGGTCTCAGAATTTAGGTTCCTGCCCTGTTGGTTTTTTTAAAAACAGTTTTCAAAAGTTCTTAAAGGCAAGAGTGAATTTCTGTGGATTTTACT
This sequence comes from Saccopteryx bilineata, assembly GCF_036850765.1. Taxonomy (NCBI): domain Eukaryota; kingdom Metazoa; phylum Chordata; class Mammalia; order Chiroptera; family Emballonuridae; genus Saccopteryx; species Saccopteryx bilineata. The sequence continues at coordinate 143,999,971 of NC_089491.1, read as the reverse complement.
GGTCCTAGCTTTTAGATTCTTTAAGACACTAACAGGACTGCATAGAGGCTTTTTCAGCATTACTGTGTTGTCTCCTGCCAGATGTGGCAAGGTCACCTTAGAACTGAGAGTTACATTTGAAAGCCATTAGACTTCTAGGTGAAGCAAGCATCTAAGAGAGAGATTAATCACACTACAGAGGCACACATGATATCATCCTTCCTTTTTCTAATTGTTTAAATTGAATTTTATACCAATGTTTAAAATTGATTGGGCGTTACCTTGAGGTGGTGAGAGATTGTTTGGGGAGTTTGCTGTAATGGTTTTGCTGTAAAAAGTGTTTCAAACTCTGCTGAAATGTTGCTGAAAAGCATGGTGCTGGTAACAGTTCAATAGTCCGTGGCTGCTCATTCTTGCCTACTTTTACTCTCCCTCTGAAGCAGGTTAGCATTGAAGATGGTATGGAAAAGCCTGCATGCGTGTTCAATTCTTTGTTTCTTCTCCTTCCCTTTCCCTTCATCCCTCCTTCGCTTCCTCAACCTCTTTTGTTCAGTATGTGTAACTTGAAGCTAATTTGTACTACTGGATATCTGACTGGAGCCACAGATACAGAATCTGTATTGTTCTTACTGAAAGACAGCATGGAATTAACATTAAATTTAAATAAAAGCAAACCTAAATTAAAAATGCCAAAAATTATTGTGCCTCCATCTTTTATCTTTCTAAAATAAAATTAAAAAAAAAATCACCCATGCCTCATGCATTCTTGTGTTTCCTCCCCACATCTCCCTACAGAACACAGTTCTTGATAGTGCATTGTCCATTAGGGCATGCTGACCAACCTTTCTTCTTACCCTCCAGTCTAGCCTTCCCCATCCTGTCTCTTTCCTCCTGCTCCATAGAGCAAATCAAAGAAAGGCAAGATCTGGGGAGAACTATTAAGCACATGTTATTATATTTTATAACTAAACCATGGAATACATACTTCATCTTTGTACTATTGACATTTATTCTGATGTTGCTATTGTGTATTATATGTACAGAAAATGAGGAATGATCCATGGGGCAGGATTCTGGTGTTACTGGGTTTCTGAGCATAATACCATCAAAGCAACATTCTGGTCCTCAGCAGTCACCATTGACTATTTTTCTCTATTTCCCTCCAGGTTTATTGTGGTATGAGTGACAAACGAAAATCATATATATTTAAGATGTGCAAAGTGATGTTTCTTATATACATATACACTGTGAAATCATTACTGCAACCAAGCTAATTAGCATAATCATCATCTTAGAGAGTTATCTCTTTTTGGTAGTGAGAACATTTAAGATCTACTCTATTAGCAAATTTCAAATATACAATATAAAATGAACTATTCACTATAGTTACCATGGTGTACATTACTTAGGTTCTCAGCATTGACTTTCTTCTTCCCCTCCACCACCACCACCTTCTTCTCCTTCCCCTTCCCCTTCCCCTTCCCCTTCCCCTTCCCCTTCTCTTCCTCCTCCTCCTCCTCCTCTTTCTTCTTCTTCGCCAAGGGGAGATACATAGACTTCCTCATGTGCCCTGACTGGATTCATCTGGTAACTCCCATCTCGGGCTGATGCTCCACCCATCATGGGTCATGCTCATAACCAAGCTATTTTCAGCACCTGAGGTGGAGGCTCCACGGATCCATCCTCAGCACCTGCAGCCGACACACTAGAGTCAATTGAGCCATGGCTGCGGGCGAGATGGAGAAGCAGATGGTCGTTTCTCTTGTGTGCCCCAACTGGGAATCCAGCTGGGACATCCACAGGACTGGTTAATGCTCTACGACTGAGACAACCAGCCAGGAAACCATTGACTTAATAGTCAAATTCAGTGATTTTATATATTTCGTTTTCTTTGATATTTATGCAATATATTTTATTCTCTCAGCTTTTCCTCCTTCTTTAAATGCTTTACTTAGCTTTTATGCCATGTTACTTTATTAGTTAGTTTTGATAACTCAAATCTGTTGGCTTTATTGTTCAGTATTTGCCTATCTACTGGCAAAATATCAATAGTACCCTATATTTGTATGGGAACACCCCAACCATCTCAGCCTATATGATACAATTCCACTAACAGTTCAAGATGTGGGCACTGCTTGGCCCTCACCTGGTCATCAAACTGCAATCATCAAGCTACGGTAATTGGGTCAGGGATGGGTGCATAATTGACATATCCAATTAGATACAACAAGAAGTTTGCTAGGGCTGCAGAAAAAGAAGCTCTTTCTGTGCCCCTCAGACATGAGTGGAATAGGATATAGAAAATGGAGCTTTTTGTAGCCTTTTGGTCACCACATGGAATTTGAGAATGGAGCCTAAGTAGCCAGAAACAGGATGGAGAAATTAAGTCAAGTCTCCTCTTGGGGGATCCTGGTGTTTGCATCCTAGATCCAGCTGTACTTGAAACCAGTTACTTTAAACTTTTCAGAGACAAGAGTCAATAAATCCACCCTTTCTGCTATGATTTTGATTTGGTATTACCAGTTTGATTGGGGTTTTCTTTCTTTTGCAATCAAAACAATACAAACCAGCCTGACCTGTGGTGGCACAGTGGATAAAGTGTCGACCTGGAAATGCTGAGGTCGCTGGTTCGAAACCCTGGGCTTGCCTGGTCAAGGCACATATGGGAGTTGATGCTTCCAGCTCCTCCCCCCTTCTCTCTCTCTGTCCTCCTCTCTGTCTCTCCCTCTCCTCTCTAAAATGAATTAAAAAAAAAACAACAACAACAATACAAACCAAAACAACTTCCATATTTTACTCTGTATATAGCAATGTATACATAAGCATGCATAGAGAAAGTTCTGGAAAGACTCATTTTAAAGTAGTAGGAGGGTTTATCTCTGGGGAAAAGGGACTGTTAAGGTGGAAGAGATGATTGAGAAGGACTTTGTGTTATCTTTTTTGTTAGACTGCTTTACAACAAGGATGCATTTCTTGCGTAATTAAAAATAAACATCCAACAAACATAAAGAAAACAGTCAACAATAATCACCACAATTACTTATATTGAATTAACGACTAATGTCTGGGCCTAATATTCAGGATCTGCTGCAGTATAGATAACCACAGCTCCCCCCACCCTGTCCTCGCCCCACCCCCCACTGCCTTCTCTCTTCTCTCCCTTTTCTAGAGTAGGCCTTGAGGGTTCCTGCACGTTGTAAAGCAAATATACTTAAAACTGGGGATTTTGAATTTACCTTGTAAACCAGTAGTGATGCTTATATTTATTATTTACTCTGCAATAGCAATTAATTATATTTCAAAAATACTTTTTCATGCTTACTCTAGTTAGTAGTTACAGCATCTTTATATCCTTTGCAAATGAGAAAACAAAGCAAAAACTAATCAAGTGGTTTGTCAGAAGTTGTAGAATAAAACAGTGATCGTGGTAGAACTCAGGTCTTTTGATGCTCAGCTGATGGGCTTTCCATGAACTTTAGTTGGGGCAGGCTTTGGGAACCCCATGTTAGACTCACACTGTGTTGCTAAATTGAATTGGGCTCCCTCCATAGGCCGAGTAGAACTCTGTGTAACTCTCCATGTCCTTTTTCTAAGTCATATTTCTTTTCAGATGTAAACTGATTGTATTTAAATACCCTAATGACACGGAGTAAAACTATTTAAGTAGTTTAGTGTTCTGTTACACAAAGTTGGATTTCCAACAAGGGGATGCTCTGGAGACAAGGTGATCCCTACACTTGCTGGTAATAAAAGGCAGCTTGTTTCACCTCAACAAGAGAACTGTCAACAAGAACAGCTGATCTCAACTGGGGTGCCTTTCTCATCAGAAGCGGTGAATCGGATCACCACCAGGTGGCGCAGTTTTACTATATAGGCATGGAAAAAGGCGCTCTAACCTGAATCTTTTCTGACCCTGAATATTAAGTTCATTGGTCCAGTGTTTAAAGCTCTCTGTGTATAACTGATTCCGGATGATGATAGAGCCTTGCTTTGAACCCACATAATAAGTTTCATAAGTTAAGCCCTCTGAACTCTATTTTTCCTTGTTGCTGGACAGGAAAATGCTATATTATGGGATATAATCATGACTGATAATCCAAATAAAGGCGATTTTGACAAATTCTAATATAACTTAAAACAGAAACGACAAAATCCTTTCCTCTAAGAGAAAAAAGTTTTGGACTACATGAAAATAGGCCTCAGGCTAAGAAATCTTTTGCTCAAACAAGGGATATAAAAGAGCACCGAAATTGCAAGGACTACAATCATATAAAGCCCTCAGCTCGAAGAATGAAAACAAATCAGAAAGTCGAAGTCATGCTTCTCATCTGAAGTGAAACTGTATGGAACGATTTACAAATGATTTAGATCAAAGGGAGAAAAAATTACGAACAGACAATTAATTGCAACAGTTACAAAACAACAACTGGTTGCAAAAATGTTTTGCTTTGTTACAAGCAAATGAAGTCGTTCAGTTTGTCCCTACAAATGGAGGGCAACATTGGGGATTTCTCCGGAAGAAGACATCCTTCCTTTCCGTGAGCAAGTTGGGGGAGGGTGTGAAGGTGGCGTGTTAAGTCACAAAATAGATTCTTGGGTTTATTTTCTACCACTGGGAACTACCTGGTTACACAAGAGTGAAATGAATAAACGTGAATCTTTTACACATCACGGAACCATAGAAGAAGCTTTGGGATTCACCTGGGCAGATACGTGATCTCTGCCCAAACCATGTTTTTAAAATAAACATAAACTGAGCAAGGACTGGCGATAAGAGAAAAATGCGTCATACATATGGGAGAACACAGCCTTGAACTGCTCCACAACAAACTCATTTATGTCACAATATTATGAAGTGAAGGGTTCTTGCCGTGTGCCACACTAGACCCTTTCTAGCCATGGACATCACCAGGTGGGCAGAAGGCGGTCAGGATGTTTTAAAGGGTTCTCTCCCTATCCTCCCGAACTGTGCAATCATTGTAGCCTGTTTCTCCGGTATGGAAACCTATTGCCTGGCATTCCCAAACTGGCCAGCTTCTCAACTGCAACCCCCAGGCCAGGATTTATCCCTGAGAGATGGCCAAAGCCCTAATGAAGCGGCAGCCTAGACCAGAGGTTTCCCTGGACCTGGGGGGGGGCGGGGTCCGGAGCTGGCTGAGCCTGGCCCCGCCCAGGGAGGGGGCGGAATATCTCCGGGTCCCGGGCTACACGTGACCGCGGCCCCGCCTCCCGCCCGCTCCGCGACGCCAGCTCGGCAGGCGCGGGGCGTGAGTCTCGAGTGAGACCCGCCAGGCTCCAACTCCGCAGCTCCGGAGCTCGGCGGGCAGCAACTTTCTCCCCGGAGCGGCCGCGGCGGCGGCGGCTGCTGCCGCGGATCCGGAGCGGGAGCCGGGAGGAGGAAGGCGGCGGCGGTTGCTCCTGCCATCTCAGGCTGCCCAGCCCTCCGAGACCGCCGGCCCGCGGAGCCTCGCCCCCCGGGAAGCCCCGGGCCCCTGCCACCCTATGTCCCGCAAGGCGAGCGAGAATGTGGAGTACACGCTGCGGAGTCTGAGCAGCCTGAAGGGCGAGCGGCGCAGGAAGCAGCAGGAGCCGGACGCGGCGAGCGCGGCCGGGGAGCGCAGCCTCCTGGCGGCCGCCGAGTCGAGCAGCAGCCTGCAGAGTGCGGGCGCGGGCGGCGGCGTCGGGGACCTGGAGCGCGCCGCGCGCCAGCAGTTCCAGCAGGACGAGACCCCCGCCTTCGTGTACGTGGTGGCGGTCTTCTCCGCGCTGGGCGGCTTCCTCTTCGGCTATGACACCGGGGTCGTGTCGGGAGCCATGCTGCTGCTCAAGCGGCAGCTCAGCCTGGACGCGCTGTGGCAGGAGCTGCTGGTGTCCAGCACGGTGGGGGCGGCCGCCGTCTCGGCGCTGGCCGGGGGGGCCCTCAACGGCGCCTTCGGCCGCCGCGCCGCTATCCTGCTGGCCAGTGCCCTCTTCACCGCCGGCTCCGCGGTGCTGGCCGCGGCGAGCAACAAGGAGACCCTGCTCGCCGGCCGCCTGGTCGTAGGGCTTGGCATCGGTGAGTTCGGGCTCTGGCACGGGCACCCGGGGGCTCCTGGCGTCACCGCCCTTGACCCTGGTCGCTGCGCTCCTCCAGCTCCTCCGGGGTCCCCGTCGGGTCTTTCCTTGGACACTCCCTCCACTTCTCTTGCCCCGAGAGCGCCCGCCCGTTAGTCCCGCCTCTGAGGCTGCCTCTAAGAGGGGTGGTGGGTTGCTGTAGTAGTCAGACTCCCCCTCGCCCCCGGTCCCACGTGGAATCTTGGCTCACCCACGGATAAGTGAACCCGCTGATTGTTGCCTCTCTGGGCACTTCAAGAACCCCGCTCATCGCCGGCTTTTTCCTTGATCTAGCCCATCCTGATGCTGTTCCACAATTCATGAGGGAAGGTCTCTTGACTTTTCTCTCTGCATGTTCTTGCTTTGTTTCTCCACTGCTAGCTCCTTGCCTTTTCTAGATTCCAAACTCCAAACCCAATCAGCCTTAAACTCACAGTAAGTTAATATTAAAGTAATTCTGTCAAAAACTATTCTTTGCTATCCATTCTTTTTCCTTCTTTAGTCATTTCTCTTTAGGTATAATTTTTATCTCTTTTTACTTTTACTTTTTGTATTTCCCTTGACTTTCATCTTCCTAGTATGCATTCCTTGCTCTTCTGTTTTTTTCTTTTTCCTTTAAATTCATATTCACCCATTCTTCTCTTTATTTTGCCTCTCCTGCCTTCCTGTTGGGAACCAAATTATCTATTAAAGGTCATGTTTATTTCCTAAATTTATATAGGAGTTACTTTCTCTGTGGATAAATGCCCAGCAAGATAGATATTTGCAATTTACTTCAAAAATAAGGGATTAAGGTTTCCCTGGCATTGATTTTTTTCACCCTGGTTGCTGAGCAGGGGAAGGGAAATTGGCGAGTTCTTGGCAGATGGAAGCTATTTGGAATGTGGTCAATATTATTAGAAAGCGTTTTTGAGGGAAAGTGGGGAGGGGTTGAGACTTCAGTCTCGCTGGTAGTTTTTCTAAGACACACCGCTGATGCTTTTCAAACGTTGCATTTCATAATTCAGTTTTTGTTTCCTTTAGGGTGCATTTGATGTTATTTCTTCCCTGCGGCTGGGGCTTGAAGAAAGCCCTTTCAACCTGGGGCCCATTCACCATTCATTTGACGTTTATGCTTCTCACCCCTTCTCTGTAGGCTCTCCGGGAAGCGAGCCCCGTTTAGACAACTCCACACGTAGAAACCATAAGCCTAAACCCCAGCTCACAGCATTTTTTATCCCAGAGGTGTCATGACCGACCTCCCTTTTTGTTTATAGGACTGCTAATTAGTGAAGCCGGAGGAGGCTCCCAGCAAAATGTTAAGTTGGCACATTAAAGTCCAAAATGTCCAAAAAGTACAGCTGAAGTGAAACCTCTCTTAGAGGAACCACCTGTGCCTTTAGGCCCTTCAGCAGGTCACCTGGCGTTCAAGTCAATTGATCCGGATTCTTTTTCTCGGCATTCTCTGCTTGGGACACCCAGACCACTTTTTGTTTCTTCTGGCATAGAAATAACAATCTTGTTTGTGATTTTGAAACTGAATAATGTTTTTCAGAGATCTCTAAATGAAATTTCCTAGTGTTCAGCTATTGGCAGGTGCAGGGTTTTGGGATATTATGTTGTTGACTCTTATCTGTTAGGAAGATTGAGTGCCCCTTGTGTGTAAGCTCCGTTTCCAGATGTTGTGAGCACAATGATGAGGAGTGTTGATACTCCAGTAGGGAAGTCAGGAGGGACTAAAGCAGGATAAGATTTGCTATGATCCCTAAGAAAGGCTCTCAGGGCTGTTGAATTCAAAGAGGTTAAGGTTACCTGGAACAGAGGAAAAGCCAGAAACCTGTCCTGATGGAAATGGTATGTTGATAAGTACTGTAGTATTTTAACAGTAGAAATGAGGAAAGGTCCTTTATGCTGGGGAATTGAAATGAAGAAAGGAAAGCATGCAGGGGTAGTCAAAACTTTTTATAAAAGCCGCCCACTTTTGCAGTGCTGGTCAACCTAGTCCCTACCGCCCACTAGTGGGCGTTTCAGCTTTCATGATGGGCGGTAGCAGAGCAACCAAATGGCGCTGCGATTGGCCCACCATGAAAGCTGGAATGCCCACTAGTGGGCGGTAGGGACTAGGTTGACCAGCACTGCAAAAGTGGGCGGTTTTTATAGAAAGTTTGATTACCCCTGGTAAGGCATGTTTGGGTGTCAGATTGGATGTAACAAAGAGGGTGAAGCATGAATTAAGATTAAGAAAGTGGGTGTGCAGAACCTGTGGACACCTCTAGGTCTCAGCCTGGTCCTGTAGCGCCTGGGTTGCCTGCTTGACGCCAAGGTGCATGCATTGAGGACATGGTCCTGACTCAGTCCTGGGAAATAAAGTCTATGCCATTGGTTTGGGGGAAGCATTGCTTAGAATAGAACCCCTGAGAATAGAACCCCTGATACAAAGTTTCGTAAAGGTCTGCATTTTATAAAATGAAGAATTATTTAAGGTCATAAACAGGTTTTGAAATATGCCACATTGAACAACAGTTGCCACATTTCAGATTAGGATCCTGCAATGGATGCAGTTGTACATGGGAAATCCTTGTACTTCACAATGACTACTAACCTCCCGAAAGAGAAGTCACAAGAATTATTTTTAGCTATAACGAAATGAGTCCCTGATGTAAGCATGTTTTTAGGGACACTAAATCAATTTTGTTTGTTTGATTCATTAAATCTGGGTTAATTTTAAGTAGCTCAATTTTATGTGTGGTCAAGAGTTTTTTGTTTGTTTTGTCTGTTGATCTTTTTGAACCTTACTTAATGTCGACAAATTGTAGTGATTTTTCTTTCACAGATTTACCTATGGAAATACAAGGCCCACAGGGACAAGGTATTTTGTTCTTTTAGTTCGCTGATGTAGTCCTAACCCATAGATGATACTTATTTAATAAATGAATTAAATGAATGAATAATACGCAAAGCATTAAAAAAATTCCACCACTCTAAGTTAGAATTGTTCCTTTTTTTAAAATGTATTATACAATATTTGAAAGACTATCTAAGGTTTTCAGTTGGTCACAATTTAGTGAAATCATTCATTTTTGTATTGAACAAATGCTAATTAAACTTCCCTTATTGATTCTGTCAGACTTGAAGTAGGCAGGAATTAGATAAAGACCCCACCCTGGAGGTTTTCATCTTAGTGGAACAGAGAGACCGCCCACAGCAAGTAGAGTGCAGTGGCTCTCCCTTTCAGTGTGTTGGGACAGACTCGATTCCTTTGGGGAGGGGGAAGTAAGGAAAACCCAGAATTAAGGAGGTTTTACAGTGACAGACTTATTTAAACTGGGGTGTGTAGTGTGAGCAGGAATTCAAGAGATGTAGGGGGAGCTGGGAAAGGAGATGCAGTGCTTTAGTATGTACTAGCTACACTATTACTGAACATGCGTTGTCTCCTGTAGTCCTTCTGACTCTGAAAGAGGTGTGCGACAGGTCCCCTAATGCTGGATGTGGAAATAGCTCACAGCAGGTAAATGACAAGGTCTCTGGTACAGAGTCAGGATTAAAAAAGCAAAACCTCTTTCTGTTGCTCATACCGGGCATTTAAGATGGACTGAGCAGAGTATAAAGGCACAGAAAAATCAAAGTAGTGTTTGAAGCATAAAGTGAGTGAAGCGTGGCAATGGGGTGGTCATGAAAATAGAATGAGGGTTTTGTTGTTGTTGTGTTGGGAGTGGTTAGGTTGACAGTCACTGGGACAGTCTTATGCTGGGACAGTCACTGGAGGTTTTTAGTTATAAAAAGATTAAACATCTGTTGAATCTGATCCCCCTTCTCCACCTACCATTCTGCTTTAAACTCTACTTTCAACTCCCCTCCCTCCCCCCAAGCTCATGCCTCCTTAAATGTTGTAGTACTAGAAATCCTTGGCTAAGAGTTACTACAGGGTGGGTAAAGCATAGCACTTAGTCATGAACTTCTCTAATCGGAAGAGTCCTTTAACAGAAACCTCTAAAAAAGATCAAGCCCTTGAGTGTAGTTTTTAATCTGTATTAAATGAGTTATATAGTAAAAGAAGCATCTGAAATCTTGGGTATTTGTATTTGCTTAAGTTTAAGGGTTTCATTTCCTTGATGAGTTACAATATCAGCTAATTGAGCCCCTGTTTTGAATAGGCAATCTTTTTAGGTTTTTGGTTTCATCAGAGGTTCCTTTGCCTCTTCAAGTATGTCTTGCTCTTATCCTTGACTTGAAACAGTCCTGGAAACAGACCGCTATCTGCCTTACTACCATTGCCACTCAAAACTTTTGAACTTGAAGATTCAAATTTCAGAAAGGACATGGTAGAGAGGAAGACACTTTCCACTACTTTTCTAGGTTTCAGCTGGTCATGAGACAGATTAGATTAACAAAACATACATATGTATGGGAACCCCACATACATATGTGAAAGAGTCGATACCCCACATGCATGAGAGGTTCAGAAACAAAGTTAAAGTGGGGTGTATATGGCATTTTGAGTTAACAAAGAGGTAAGGCGCCTTGGGGCTTCAGAGGAAGAAAGGGCATCGGGAGGAAGATAAGAACAGATACTCAGTAATTAGATGTTTGCCCTGTTCTATGTCTAGGTCATGAAGAAGTAATCTCTGACAATATTTTTTACTAGGGGCATTGATCCCAATTTAAATTATTCAAGGGAGATCTAAAAGTTTCTCTTGAGCTCTCAGCACCTCCATTACCTCCAGCTGAAAGGAATCCACAGGCCAGAGTGGCTCATCTTGGCAGGCCTGTCCTGAACTTCAACACAAATCTGTGTTTCCAGAACTTATTATATTTTATGTGGGGCTCTTACTTGTTATGTCCTCTATATACAGTCACATACTGGAAGGTTTGTTTTGCAGTGTTGTACTGGAATCAAAGTTTTTAGGTATGGTTGGGTACAGCAGGATTGAAGACATTTTGAGCTTGTAGTTTTATTTTATTTGATTTGTTATTTGGGATGTTTTATCATGTATTAACACTGCAAAATGTTGTCCAGAAAAGGCAAATTCCAAGAACTTGGTGCTATTTTCACTGTTAGTGCATACATAGTCAGCCCTCCAAAAAGCAAGCAGTGTAATTTAGCCCTTTCTTTGTGGTGTTGTCATTTACTTTGCCCATTTTAAGTGATAACCTGGTGCCCTGGTTGGCAAACCGCAGCTCGAGAGCCACATGCGGCTTTTTGGCCCCTTGAGTATTTTGGCTCTTCCACAAAATACCACGTGCGGATGCTACCTCGATAAGGAATGTACCTACCTATATAGTTTAAGTTTAAAAAATTTGGCTCTCAAAAGAAATTTCAATCGTTGTACTGTTGATACTTGGCTCTGTTGACTAACGAGTTTGCCGACCCCTGAGGTCCTAGGGCCTGTGTGGGCAATGTCAAGAGATCTCTAAATTTGAATATTCACCAATATTCAAAACCTTTACTGAGAATTGAGGATGTCATGTATACAGCACTGGGTTTGTTGAATTAACCTTAGTCAATTTCTCCTGTCAGCCTCTGTTCCAGTGCTCCCTCTACTGGAACACAACTTGTAGCTGCACAATGCAGCTTGTAATGTATGGTATAGCCTGTTGAGTAATTGTTTTAAATAAATATATCACATTTTCCCTCCAAATAGCACTCTGTATTCTTATTCTTTAATGCAAAGCATATATATCAAAAAAGAATTTCATTTAAGATAAGCATAGTTAGCTAGAATCAGCCATATTTTAATTAATCAGCCATGCTTCTTTGTTTGTTTTGCAATAAAGTGTGACTTTTCTACCCTCTTCCCCAATAGTTTCATTTTATTTTTATTTTTTCTAGGGAGAGATGGAGCGAGATGAGAAGCATCAGCTCGTAGTTGGGGCACTTTAGTTGTTCATTTCATTGATTGCTTCTCTTACGTGCCTTAATCTAGAAGCTTCAGCCAAGCCAGTGACCATGGGGTCATGTTGATGATCTCATGCTCAAGCTGGTGACCTTGGGGTTTTGAACTTGGGACCTCTGCGTCCTACGTCAACACTCTGTCTACTGTGCCACTACTGATCAGGCCAGTTTCAACTTCTTTTAAAGCAGGATTTCTGTATTGGATTTAGGCTCTCTACTGGTATGAAACTGACACGTAAAGTAAAACTTCATTTGACTTCCTGTTTCTTTATTTCATATACATGAACAGTTTCAGTTTATGTGCACTACCTTTCCTATTTTATTTGTGATGGCATTGACATTGCAGAATTATAGTGAGGATTATGACGTAGTTGTGTTTGCCCAGTATTGCAGCACCCTCAAGTGAGTGGTAATTGAAATGATGGAAGTCTGTCACATGAATTCTATGAAGTTATTCATGTGACTTCTGTATAAAACAACTGTTTCTTACCCACCCATATTTCCCTCTTCAGTATTTTAAGCCCAAAGTAAGAATATAGCCTAATTGAATAACTTCACACTGATTCTTTGGCTTTAACACCTATAATGATGTAGAACCTGCTGGTAGATGCCAACTAGCAGGCAGTCTTTGCCATCTTTAATCAACAGCACGTGAAAGTATTTCCTTTTCTTTTCTGATTCAACTGGGTTCCTTTGTATGTCCTTCCTGTCTACAATTCTTTTCATTTTTTTTACCTTAATTTTTCTCTTTGACCTTCACAGTTACTAATAGCAACACTTCTATAAAGAAAACTTCCATTGTTATGAGGAAAAGCTGTATTCACCTGAAACCTCAAAACATTTTTCCACATTTAAAATTGAATTTCCCTGAATGTAGCATGAGAAAAAAAATAGCCTAGTTTTGTGATATTCTAAACTCGTTGGGAGTACTGCGTGCTTTCAGCTCGGGCCTTTTATTAAATACTAGCTCACTGCTTGGAATGGTGTGGTCTGGAATATGTGTCAAAAGCCTCATGGCAGGAGCCTCCCATCACAGCATGGCCAGTGTCATGAGGTCACCAGTGCCCCCCAAGGTGGTGACCTCTTCTTTTTTTTATTTTTTTTAAATTTAATTTTTATTGATTTTAATTTATTGTGTTTACATAGATTCAAGTGTTCCATCGAATATATTTCATCGTCTCCATGTCCTGTCTTGGGAGAGGTACATAGCATCACTCTTCACGGGAGAATGTGAATTGACAATCCATTTATCTGCCAGTGCCCTGGAATGATAATACTTAGCATTTGCTCAATGCTACTTTGTGTCAGGCACGCTTCTAAACTCTTTGCATATATTTACATAATCTTCATAATAACTCAGTGACATAATACTTTTTTTTTTTTTTAAGGTAAAGCTGTCCAGCAGAAAGAGATGAAATAACTTTCTCTTGGTCGCCAAGCATCTGGTGGAGCCGGAGCTCGCTCCCAGGAGGAGTGCTTTTGTAGTCGGCCCATGTGCCATGGCTCAGGGCCGCTGCCACTAGCCCCTGAAGCTCGCATAATCATTCTTTACCATGATATGTGATGTGGACGTTATTTTAAAAATGTAAATATTTTTTAAAAATTTATTGGGCTGACACTGGTAAACAAAATTATACAGGTTTCAGGTGCACAATTCCACAAGACATCTTTTTGGCAATGTATTGTGTGTTCACCCCTAAGTCAAGTCTCCACCCATCACCATGTATCCCCCCAGGCTCTCCTCCACTTCTCCACCTCTCTCCCCTGCCCACCCCTGTCCACAGTCACCACTCTGTTTGTCTGTGTCCATGAGGTTTTTTCTCCCTTTTTGTCCTCTTTTGGCCAGTCCCTTCACCCCCCTCACCCAGCCCCGACCCCTGACAGCTGTTAGCCTGCTCTCTATGTGTAAATCTATCTCTGTTTTGCTTGTTTATTTTGTTGATTAGATTCCATATATGTGTGAAATCCTATGGTAACTGTCTTTCTCTAACTGGCTTATTTTACTTAGTGTAATGCATGCTGGCCCATCCATGCTGTTGCAAGGATGAGATTTCCTTCCTTAGGCCCTGGCTGGTTGGCTCAGTGGTAGAGTGTCAGCCTGGTGTGTGGATGTCCTGGATTCAATTCCCGGTCAGGGCATGCAGGAGAAGCAACCATCTGCTTCTCCATCCCTTCCCCTCCCCTTCTCTCTCTTTATCTCTTGTCTCTCTCTTCTCCAACTGCAGCTATGGTTTGATTGGTTCGAGTGAGTTGGCCCCAGGTGCTGAGGATGGCTCCTTGGCCTCTACCTCAGGCGCTAAAAAATGGCTCGGTTGCTGACAAAGAGGCAACAGTGCCAAATGGGCAAAGCATCACCCCCTAGTGGGCTTGCTGGGTGGATCCTGGTTGGGACACATGTGGGAGTCTGTCTCTCTGCCACCTCTCCTCCCACTAAAAAATAAAAAATAAAGAAAATAAAAAAGATGTCCTTCCTTTTTTATGGCCGAGTAGTACTCCATTGTATAAATGTACCACAGCCCTTTTATTCACTCATCTACCGATGGGTACTGGGGGCTGCTTCCAGATCTGGACTATGTAAATAACACTGCAGTGAACATAGAGGTGCATATATTCTTTAAAATGAGTTTAAATGAGTTTGTCAAGACTCCTGACCTAGCATATCATGGAATGACAATGAGGCAAGACAAGCTGGTTAGAACATTTCTTTGCTAAGAGCTGTGAACAGTGATGCCTCTTATCAAGACGGCCATGCTGCACAACTTAGGGACTCCATTCACATTGCATTTACCGTGGGGGGGGGGTATTCACGTGGAATACTGTGGGGCCTCCTGGAATTTGACAACACAGACTGCCTATGATATGGCAACTGAAACTTAAAAAAATGCTGCCCTGGCCGGTTGGCTCAGTGGTAGAGCTTTGGCCTGGCATGCAGGAGTCCCAGGTTTGATTTCTGGCCAGGGCACACAGGAGAAGTGCCCATCTGCTTCTCCACCCCTCCCCTTCTCCTTCCTCTCTGTCTCTCTCTTCCCTTCCCGCAGCCAAGGCTCCATTGGAGCAAAGTTGGCCCGGGTGCTGAGGATGGCTCCATGGCCTCTGCCTCAGGCACTAGAATAGCTCTGGTCACAACAGAGCAACGCCCCCTGGTGGGCATGCCGGGTGGATCCCGGTCGGGTGCATGCAGGAGTCTGACTGCCTCCCTGTTTCCAACTTCAGAAAAATACAAAAAAAAAAAAAAGCATTTTCTGCTTTTCCCTTTCAGCCCATGATATTCTGTCTGCTTGGAATGTCCTTTTCTATAACATTTTCTCTACCCCTGTCACACAGCCATTGACTGAGTGATAACTTTGTTGGGTGCTAGAGAGACAAAGATAAAAATAGTCCCTGTTCTTAAACCTAAGTCTGCTGGAGAAAGACAAACACGAGGCTGGTAGTCCTACCATAGAATTGTCTGAAGGTGTTCACTCACCCTTCCAGGTCTAGCTTCATCAAAAAAGCTTTCTTGGCCTCTGCTAAATGTTAGCACTTTCTCTGAACCACGCACTCAGGGCATTTAATGGCATTATTCCTTGCAGTGTATGGTTTAGGCCGTGACTCATCTCTCTGGTAGATCAGACACTTACAGAGTTAGCTAATTAGGTAGTAATAGTATTTATGTCCTCTCACTGCACTTACTACCCTACTGTTTATATATTAAGCTCTTAAATATGTAACAAACTAAAGAATGCAGAAAAGCAGTACTCAACAGACCATTGCCATTGTTGAACACAGAACCTCAGGTACACAATTAATTCAGAAAGGGGAATAACATGGTATGGTGATGCTTGGGCCTCCAGATTCACACGGCCTGGGCTCGCAGCCTGGCGGCCACGTACTGCCTGGGTGCCGTGTCAAGTCTGGTACTTCAGTTTCCTCATCTGTAGAATAGAGAAAGCACCTGCCTCACAGGGCAGGGTCGTTAGGATTCAATGAGTTAATATTTGTAAAGTGCTTTTACAATGCCTGGCAAAGTAACCATCAATGGTTACATGTTAAGCGATCACATGGAAGCCGCATACCCTTTGGCAAATTACCATAGTGTGCTTCAGTTTCCTTGTCTCCAGAGCGAGTGTTGTAACAGCACTTAGGTAATAAGGCTGTGGTAGAAATGAGCCGGTGCAGGTGCCGCGCCTGGCTAGCACTGCATGGCAGCCTTGGGCACCGCCCTGCCGCCGCCTTAACAGTCATGGGAAAGAAAAATTATGAATTTAATGTTTATCATAACTAGTAACACGTCAGTAAAAATTCCATATATATATATTTAATAGTCGGCCTTGAAGGACAGGATGAGAAATGTAAAAGGGGACAGCACTCTGTCTTTCCAGTGCTCAGTTTATGTACTGGAAAATTGTCTTACCACCAGACAGGCGGAGCTTTGAACCGGTCTGGAAGGGAGTTGTAACCGTAGCTTGTCTGAGAGAAGGGTACTTTCCTAGTGAGGAAGAGGAGGGAGGTAAAGGCAAAGCCGTGAGGAGAACAAGCAGTTTTCTTGTCTGTGGGGAGGGGTTGAGTAACAAAGGAGTAGAAATGGGAACCTGTCTCTGCTGGCAGTAAGGGACCAGTTGGACCTGCGATATTAGATCTGTCTTGTAATATTTTTACATGCCTGTTTATAGACAAAAGATACATCTTTTTCCCAGGGGAAAAGATATATCTGCCTTTTAAGAGGCAAAGAATGAATAGTTTTAATAAAAACTTGAAAGTAATAGCTTTGGAATAAAAGAATATTAATAAATGGGAAGCTTTCATGTAAAACTCCATAATCATATTTTTGGATTTAGTTTATGACTCCGTGTCAGGAACTTATTCCACATAACAGAGAGAAAATTGGAAACTAAAATAGTGTGACTAGTATTCAAGGACGGGACAGTCACCATTTAATAATTCAGTTAGCAAGTGCTTGTAGTTTTGAAAGGAAATTATACAGTGACTTTATCATATGAAACAATGGGTTTCAAATATTCTTGAAACGTCGGAATTATGATAAGTTGATGTCAGTAAAACCTGAAGCAGTTATTGTCAAGTCTACTTAATTCCAATATTTGCTATAAAGTCATAAAGAAAATGGCTACTAGAGCTCCTCCCTCAATAGTTTTGGGTGGGCGGGCAGTATCAGTGTAGTCCGGCCATCTGTGGTCTTGCAGGCGAGGCAGCGTGTGTCAGGACCATCTTGGAGGCCCTGTGGTGCCCACGGGCCTCATGCCACCTGGCAGTGCAGTCACTGAAATGAAAACATGCAAAACACTCTCTCTCTCTCTCTCTCTCTCTCTCTCTCTCTCTCTCTCTGTTGGAGTCCCTTGTCATTCTTCTTGAAAGTAAACTTGTTGGGAATTACATCTTTGGTTGTATTCACTCCTATCCTGTATTAAGGAAACCTTTAGAATTAATTCAGTTACTGTTCTTTCTTCTACTTGTTCCCCTTTTTAAAATGATGCCTGATGTTAAAATTCATCCAGTATGTGTTAATCAAATACTACAAACATAGAGTTGTAACAGTCTGTCATTTTTCCTTGAATACTGAAAATCTCTAATCTTTACTTCCTGTGCTATAATGCTTATTAGAGGTACTGTAAAAAGTCAGAGTGTGGTAACTTCAAAAATGGCCCATTTTTTACACCTGTGTGTATGTGCATTTTATGTGCATTCATGCACTAGCCAAGGAAGTGAGTGATTTCCTTACTTGAAGAGTGAGTTAAGACGTGCGGAGAAGTTAGGTAAATCACTGACAGTGCTGAGGTTCAGATCCGAGTTTCTGATCAAGGACCAGTGTGTGCCCTGCCTCTTCATTATATGACAAATTCAGTTCTTGATTGTGAAAGCTAACTATGTGATGATATTTCCTTGGTTAATGTATATATTTAGTCCACTAGTAATTCAGGCTCCAGTAAGATACTTTATGAATGCTTGTTGAGGGAACAGTGATGAGGTTAGCAAAACAGTGCTACTGAAAGACAGGAAACTACTTAGATGGAAAGCAGTTACTCCAAATAAAGAATATATAATGTATAATGGCATAATATTGAATATATTATTGAAAGCAAAAAAGAGATGAGTGGAACAAAATATATCTAGCAATAGATCCAACTATTTGTAAGAGTTTAGTTTTGAACAAATCAGATAAAATAATGGGGAAAAGAATTGTATTAATAAGTAATTGGGAAAAGGAATGAATATGAATAAAAATAATGTAAATAAAATTTAGATCTTATTCTCAGTATCATATTTAAGAGTCTCTAAAGTTTTAAAAAATGTAATAGAATGATTTCTTCTGTCTGTGTCAGAACTATATTACATGGTTCATTGTAATATAGTTTTTATTTTATTTTGTTTTGTTTTATTTTATTTTATTGTATTCTTTTGTATTTTTCCAAAGTTAGAAGCTGGGAAGCAGTCAGACAGACTCCCACATGCGCCCGACCGGGATCCACCCGGCATGCCCACCAGGGGGCAATGCTCTGCCCATCTGGGGCGTTGCTCCATTGTGGCAGAGCCATTCTAGCACCTGAGGTGAAGGCCATGAAGCCATCCTCAGCACCCGGGCCAACTTTGCTCCAATGGAGCCTTGGCTGTGAGAGGGGAAGAGAGAGATAGAGAGGAAGGAGAGGGGGAAGGATGGGCACTTCTCCTGTGTGCCCTGGCCAGGACTTCCACATGCCGGGCCAACGCTCTATTGCTGAGCCAACTGGCCAGGGCCCTGTAACATAATTTTTAAAACTTCAGTACAAGTTTTAAAAGCAAGATGACAGATTGGAAAAATATGCTATATTTATTTACCTGAAAGCAAATACAGTTATGCTCAAAGCATGTTAAATACAGTATTTACAGCAGGAGAAAATGCAATTAAAAAGTAAACTCAGTAAAGTGTTAAACGTTGTTAATTAGAAGTGAAAATTAAGATAACATAGTAAATTAGCAAATTAGGAAATAATTTAGTAAAATAGCAAATTAGGAAAAAAGACTAGCTGTTGGAAGGAAAAGATTTTTTAGTTGTAAAATAAATTGGAATATGATCTGTAGAGAATATTCTAGATACTAGCCAGGCATATTTAACATATTTCATTCATTTGTTATTTTGCTTATACATCAACCTACTTTGGATAACGATGAGTATTAGATACCAAAGTATATAAATACTTTGGATATAGAAGTTAATATAGTGAGGAGTATGTTTTTGGCATTCATTTGTAAAACTGCTAATATTCTTTGATTTGAAAATTTTACATGAGGGATTATAATATAAGGCAATAAAAGAAAAACATGATTTTGTATAAAAATGTTATTCGTTGTACAGTATGTAATATTGTCAAACCCAGAGTGCAGGGGAACCTCAGAATGCCTAGGGATTAGGAAGTGGTTATAGACCACACAGAATGTGATAGAACTTTGCATTGCCATTCAAATCAAAACGTGGACGTGAAGTACATATACAAATAATAAGCCCAAACTCTAGAACCTAGTTTTATGGACAGCTGTTCACAACCATCTAAAAAATTATGTCTGGGTGTAGAGTTTGGATGAAGGCATAAAACTGTACAGCTAGTGCTTGATTTACGACCACAATTGGTTCCGATAGACCGGTCGTAACACGATTTGGTTGTAAGTTCAGTAGGCTATGTGTACAGTACTGTGAAATGATGTTATAAAAATCTTTAAGTCATATTTTATCATAATTCTCTTATTATTGTTATATATCATAATTTTCTTTGTTCATTTTATGCCATTTGTATCATCTCTACACTATTTTGTTTCTTATTTTTACATTCGTCAGGTTTAAGTAAAACACTGCATTACCAGTACAGCTGGTTTAATATTTGCAAAGATAGTTTCCTCTTGGTAGACATCTTGGGACGGGGTTGATGAAAAATATCCAAGAAACAAAACACAAATTGCTGTACCGAGTCTGGGATAAAAGTTGAAATGGTGCACGTGGAGATGGCAGTGCTGCCGGAAGCTGGTCCGCACTGTCATACACCCAGCTGGGCAAAGCTTACGCTGCCAAACGCGGAGCAGTCATGGCTAGTGATTGTGGTTGTAAAGTCGAATGGTCATAAATTGCATAGGTTGTGAGTCAATCGATATTTGTATATCATATGGCAAAATGATCTTTAAATATCATTTTTTGCTATTATTTTTATATTTTTTGTTATAACTTTACCTGAAATTCAGATTTTTTATTTTAAAATACACATACACTTATAACAAAATACTCTCATTAGTAGTTAAGGAACAATGACAAAAATGTTTTAAAGAAAATAATCATGAAAGTTGTGTGGATGTATTTTTCCCCCAGTTTTTAACTCATTGCATGAATTAGCAAGACATCAGGATGTATGATGTACATTGCTCAGATATCTTATTATGTTATGTATCCCAGTAGAATATGCTGCTTACTCTATCACTGAGGAAAATAGACACTTTCATCCAAATGAGAGCTCCCATTCCCAAATTCCCTCAGCTCTTTAATGTTTTCTCAAATGTCCCTGCATCCCTGCCTGCACCCTGTCAAATGTTCTGTCTTCTTCCTGGACCTCTGGATGTACTATTTATGTTTCTGGCCAAGGCCAGTACCTTAACTTGTGTCTGAGACATCATCTTCTATTTAAAGCTTTCATTCCAGCTGTTTCCATTTATTTAAAAAATTTCCCATTCAGCTGGATTATTTCCGTAAGCATGCGCATATGCTAGTTTTTTCCATTTTAAGACTACCCCCTTTCTACCTCACTTCATCTTTCTATCATTTTTGTCTCCTTTTCTTTACAGGAAACAGTTTGCTATATTCCTTCTCTTCAGTTCTTCTCACTGTGCCTTTGCCCTGGCCACTCCACCAGTGTTGCTCTTGTCACGTTGATCATGTTCTCTGTGTTGCTCAACCCAAGGATAGTTCCCCCTCCTCATGCTACTTGACCTGTGGAAGGCATCTGACACAGTCATGCCTTCATGAAGCACTTTATCTTTGGCCTGAGGATGCCATATCCTTCTGGTCTTTCCTTAAGTCATTTCTTCTCAATCTCCTCTGCAGATTCTTCCCCATCTCCCGGAACTGTTAGCTTTGGAAGGCCATGGGGTCACCTCTCCTTGGTTTACATTCCCTCCTTTGGTGAACTCATCCCAACTCCTAGCTTAGAATACCTTGTGTTTGCTGACTGCCCGGTCTCAGCCCAGTCCTCTCCTGGTCTCCAGACTCTCAGACCAGCTTCTCACCAGCTTCCACTTACTAGGTAAGTCATCCCGGTGTTCCTGCTGTTCAGGTCCAGAGCCTTGGTATGGTCCTTGGCTCTTAACGTTCCACGTCTAATCTGCCAAGAAATCCTCTGAATCTAGCTTCTAATTATATCTAGAACCTATTTCTCATCGCTTCCACTGCTGTCACCCAGATCCAAAATGCCATCTCCCACCTGGAGCACTGCAAGTCACCTAACTGTTCTTTCTGCCTTTTCCCTGACACTCTCCCGTCTTTTCGCCATGTGACAGCCAGAACAATTCCTGTAAACATAAAACAGATCATGCCACAATGGTGCTCCCCAAAGTGCTGCCAGCGGTAGCTCCAGCGCAGCAGAGAGCCAGTAGCCTGCTGGGCTGCAGTGGTCCCGCCCCTTCCTCCTCTGACTTTCCTTCCTGCTGCTCTTCACGTGGGCTCCCTGAGAACAGGAAAGCACATCATTCCTTCATCTGCGTTTCTCCAATGTCTCCTCTTTCTGAATTCTAACATGATCATTATTTAAAGTTGCCATTGCTACTCCCTACTCTTTATTTTTATTCTCATTTGTTTTCTGCCTGCTTTTATCTTTCTCTGTGGCAAATTTCACTAATTGTTTAATTTTATTGATATTTAGAGAGAGGAAGGGAGGGAGCAAAAGAGAGAAAGAGAGAGACAAGAACATTGATCTGTTCCTGTATGTGTCCTGACTCGGAATCGAACCAGCAATCTCTACTCATTGGGCTGAAACGCCAACCAACTGAGCTATCCGGCCAGGGCACTAATTGATATATATGTTGCTTATTGTTTCCCTTCACTAGAACCTAACCTCCATGAAGACAGGTTTTAATCTTTCTGTTTTGGTTATCCCTTTCCCACTAGTGCATAGCGTGGTGCCTGGCACACAGCAGTTATTCAACAAATAGTTAATAGATAGATAAAAACTAGAACAGCATAGCTCTGGTGAGTAATTTTTGAGCTGAGATCAGATTATGTAGGCATCAGGGATGGCATAGAAAAGTGGTGCAGTGGGTGTCAGTAATTAATATTCTCTTGGATTGCTTCTGACTCAAGTCTATCATTTCAAACTTTTTAAAGTAGTTGGGAAAAATAGGTATTTTTTTAAGTTTAATTTTGGTAGACATTTAATTATACCATTATTCTTAATACTTGGAACAAAAAATCTCTTCACCAGACTTGCAAGTCTAAAAAACGGAAGTTGATTCATATATGAAAAATGATTAGACTTTCAGGGATGAACTTAAAGTGACTAAGCTGACCCTTGAACAACATGGGTTTGGACTGTGTGGGTCCACTTTAACGTGGCTTTTGTTCGAGGTATGTATAGTCAGCCCTTTGTATCCGTGGATTGAAAACAATATTTTTGATCCATGGTTTGGAAACTGCAGAGGCAGAGGACTGACTGTATATATTGTTCTACACTATTTTATATAAGGGACTTGAACTTCCAAAGATTTTGCTATCCGTGGGTGTCCTGAAAACAATCTTATGTGGATACTGAGGGAGGACTATAAAATTTCGGGAGAGTCAAAAATTAATGTGGATTTTTGACTACACATGGGTCAATTGTATGTTGACTCATGATGGTGGAATCAACTGGCGTGTAAACTTCTTATGTGGGACATGTTTTTTCCCAGCGCACAAATGCTAGGAATACTGTCTGCCATTTCCTGGTAGGAAGAGGGATTATAGTGAAAAAACACTTGCACTTTTTTAGTTGCTCCTGGAATTAAAGCAAGATGGGGGTTGGGTTGGGGGTGAGCGTTGGATTGTAAAGAGGCCTGAGGAGTTTTCCCTGACCTTGAAGTCATCTCTTTGATGACTCAGGTTTCCAAAATTCAGTGAATCTTTCTCTTGGATAATGCAAGATAGGGAATTTGAAATCTCCTGTTTTCTTTCTGGTGCTCAGTCCATATTTCAGATTCTATGATAGATTTTATTAAGTATGTAGTTACTAAGCACTGGACCAGGCACAATGCTAGTATCTCAGGATTCAAAACCATAGAAGACATACTTTATTTTTCATTATGGACCTGGTTATAAATTTAGAAGGGGACAAAATATAGGTAAATGTATTGGCTAAATTTGAAGAGATGTTATTAAGTGTATGGAATTTTAAAAGAAGTATTATGATCTTGAAGTAGCTCTGATCTTTTTTTTTTTTTTTTTTTTTTTTTACAGAGACAGAGTCAGAGAGAGGGATAGACAGGGACAGACAGACAGAAACGGAGAGAGATGAGAAGCATCAATCATTAGTTTTTCATTGCACGTTGCAACACCTTAGTTATTCATCAATTGCCTTCTCATATGTGCCCTGACCACGGGCCTTCAGCAGACCGAGTAACCCCTTGCTGGAGCCAGCAACCTTGGGTTCAAGCTGGTGGGCTTTTCCTCAAACCAGATGAGCCCGCGCTCAAGCTGGTGACCTTGGGGTCTCAAACCCAGGTCCTCTGCATCCCAGTCCGACGCTCTATCCACTGCGCCACCGCCTGGTCAGGCAGTTGCTCTGATCTTTAAATGATCTATATTTGAATTCTGGATATGAAAAGTAGGGTGTTACTTCAAGTGAATCCAGTCTGTAACTTCATAGCAATGAAGTGGCAACACGAGTCCAAATTATGAGAATTTAATGGTAGTCTTATATTAAATTTTAAACTTATTTGAATTGGGTACTTCCAATAAGTGTGGAAACTTAAATTGTCAAACAAACTAATCAAATTATGCTGTGGAGACCTTACTTGAGCCAATTTTCCAGTTTATCATGTTAGTTTTTAATCTTGTAAACCCTTTAAACTCTTAATACCTGTGAAATTGTCTTTGACATCCCAGACACACTTTATTATGCCTTTCTCTAGACCTGGTCTGTGATGGCTCAAATGTGATGTTAATATATCTTTGATGTATACAGTAACAGAAAAATATGCAAGGCAAAGTAGACCAGATAGTGTCTAACTGGAGATAGCAAGTCAGACTTTGCAAAGAATTTAATTCATAGAGTTCATGTGTGGGTCAGATGATAAAGTAGCTCCTCTTAAGATTGTTGTACTTGTGATTTTTCATAGCTGTATTCTCTACCATATTATAAGTTTTTAAAAGTTCAAAGGTGATGTCTTTTGCCACCCCTGCCCGTTTTTCATCCCTGTGACCTAGCCCAGTGCCTGATACGTTACTGGCACCTGTGTTTGATTAATTGATCTAAATTATTGTAGAAAGAAGCAACATCTGTTGAATTAGTGAACAGAAGCAGACTATGCAGAGTAAGTTTTCTTGGCTTGTTAGTAATTAACAAAAACCTCTGAAGAGCTAGAATTTCAGTATTGGTATGAGTACAGTGGGTGAGTTAACCTAGCTTCACAGCCATAATTCCTGGTTAAATGCAGAGAAAAATTTGAAATTTTTATGGTGTGATTTGAGTCTTGAAATACTGTATAGGCTGGACAGAAAGAAACAGGATTTACTACAAGTATATATATGGCATGCCTTTACTCTTTATTGTCAGTAGTTGGCCATTTTCAACTTGAATTGATGTTTAAGAACAAAAACAACAAGAGATTCTAACATTATGCTTTAATTTTAGGTCAGATTTCTTCCTTATTCTGTGAAATATATAAGAATAAATAAACGACATTTTAATAATAGTCTTAATATAAGTAAATTAAAGGATATAATAATGTTCAGATGAATAGATTATTTATTGTGAATGAACAAATCTTGAGACTGAATAACTCATTTTTTTAAGAACTCTTTTTTTAATGGTTAATCCCCTAATTAAGAAAAAACATGAATGTTGAAAAAAAACATTAATTTTGTGATACTCATTTGGTAATTACACATCATTTATTTAATATTTATCTATGTAATAGATCATTATGTTCTAGAGCATTTTCAAAATATATTTTTCTAAAAATGACACCCATTGTTTAAACATGCATTTATATGTTTTAAGCATTAAGAATTACAGTTATTGATAAGCATTGAAGCTTTGCATATAAATTTTGAGTGCTGTGGTTAGCACTTCTTTTATTTGCTTTAAATGAACAACTAGCCAACTTAATCTAATTTGAATTAAAATGATTTGTAGATGGGAATTTAATGCCACTGTCAGTAAATTTCAAAGCAGTCATGAAGCTGAGGTATCTAGAGATAAGGCATTTAGTAAAACTTTGCCTTAATTATTCAAAAGAAAATGAATTCTAGGATTTATAGATCAACAGACCTGTGATTAATTTCTGGCAAAATTATAAAATATAAAAGTGAAGGTTTAGGGGCATTTGCAAAAGAATCTGATGATTACTAGAAGCTTTTGTGGATTCACTAGGAATATGTCTTATAAAACTAACCTCATTTTTTTTCTTTGAAAACAGGACTGGGTTTGTAGATTAGGAAAATTCTACAGATAAAGAGTTTGACATACTCCCTTTCTTTCATTTAACGTATTTGTAAAACCCTTTATACTAGGTGGTGAACAAAATATACTTTTATTCGTCCCTTGGGGGATTATGATAAATAACCTCTGAAATTTTACAGATAATAAAACATGGCTTAGTTGGCTGCTCTGTCAGGGATGAATAGCAGGGTCTCTCATGGGTTCCAACCCAGAGCTCAGTCCTTTATGCGCTGTGCTCATCCAGCCTGAGGGAGCCCAGAGCCAACCAGCTTGATAACAGAATTAATATTCAAAATATTTTCAGTATACTACTATTAAAAGTCAGGAAAAATAAGCCTGGCCTGTGGTGGCACAGTAGATAAAGCATCAACCCAGAACGTTGAGGTTGCGGTTGGAAACCCTAGGCTTGCCTGGTCCAGGCTCATATGGGACTTGATACTTCCTGCTCCTCCCCCTTCTCCTCCTCTCTCTCTCCCCCTCTCCCTCTTTCCTTCTTTCCCTCCCTCTCCCCCTCCCTCCCTCCCCCTCCCCCTCCTTCCCTCTCTCTCTCTCTCTCTCTCCCTCTCTCCCTCTTTCCCTCTCTCTCCCTCTCTCCTTCTCTCTCCCTCTCTCCTTCTCTCTCCCCTCCCTCCCTCTCTCCCCCTCTCCCTCCCTTCCTCCCTCTCTCCCTCTCCCCCTCTTCCTCTCTCCCTATCCCTCTCCCTCTCCCTCTCTCCCTTTTTTCCTCTCTCTCCCTTCCCTCCCTCTCTCTCCCCCTCTCCCTCCCTCTCTCCCCCTCTCCCTCCCTCCCTCTCTCCCCCTCTCCCTCCTTCTCTCTCCCCCTCTCCCTCCTTCTTTCTCTCCCCCTCTCCCTCTCCCCCTCCCTCCCTCTCCCTCCCCCTCCCTCCCTCTCCCTCCCCCTCCCTCCCTCCTTCTCTCTTTCCCTTTCCCTCCCTCCTCTAAAGTGAATAAATAAAATCTTTTTAAAAATCAAGAAAAAGGCCCTGGCCGGTTGGCTCAGTGGTAGAGCATCGGCCTGGCGTGCGGGGGACCCGGGTTCGATTCCCGTCCAGGGAACATAGGAGAAGCGCCCATTTGCTTCTCCACCCCCCCCCTTCCTCTCTGTCTCTCTCTTCCCCTCCCGCAGCCAAGGCTCCATTGGAGCAAAGATGGCCCGGGCGCTGGGGATGGCTCCTTGGCCTCTGCCCCAGGCGCGCTGGAGTGGCTCTGGTCGCGGCAGGGCGACGCCCAGAGGGGCAGAGCATCGCCCCTAGTGGGTGTGCTGGGTGGATCCCGGTCGGGCGCATGCAGGGGTCTGTCTGACTGTCTCCCCGTTTCCAGCTTCAGAAAAATACAAAAAAAAAAATCAAGAAAAAGTAAAAGTATTAGGTAATATGTTTATAATATGTTTGTATTTTTTACATTTTAAATATTTTGCACTGTTTCTTTTGGCCTACACTTCCACCTGGCCAGCAGTGAGACAGACTCCTTCAGTGATAGTCTGTAGGCGCCTGTACAAGTAGACGGTCTGCACACGGTTAAGGTATTGAAGGCGAAGTGTGCGTTGTACTCACTGGCCTGACTGTGGGGCCTTGATAGTCCCTTCTGCTTCCAGATTTCGAAGGACTGCCTCAGTGATTGCAGTGGAGAAATGGTTTCATCAAATCTGTAAGAGAACTTGTCCTCTGAAACAGAATAAATCAGTTAAGATACTCAAGATTGCAAACTATGTAAAAGGGAAAATGATGTCACCTTTTCTGACTTCCTATTTGTATGTAATAAATGTTGGTTGACTTGCTGACAGCACCTGAATCATTTTATTATATTTGGCCTCTGCCTTTTAAGTTATCAGATTAGCTTAACTTTTCTTAAATATAGTGTGAGTCTTCCTTTTATGAAATCAAGAACATTATTTTATGTTGTTCATTTGAGAAAGAGAATTTGTAAAATGTGGCGATGACAACTTTGAAAGCCATATGTCTTTGGCATCCTCAGTGGAGCTCCTCAATTCTCTCTTGACTCTTTAAATGATTCATTCTGCCACTTGCAGGATTTCTTTCAAGAAAACCAATTATTTAGTGTTCTTGAGTGATTGATTTGCAAATTAGTCTTATTTTAATGATGCTATGATAAACATTTGCCTTTAATTTTTTTTTTTTGCTGTTGTAAAAAACCTTTCACCAAAGGAATTAATATTACCCTTGTGAAAACAAAAGCCAACCATTTGTCACCTGCTTTGTTTCCACTACTCCCTGTCCCTTCATCATCTTCTTCCTTCCCCTGCTCTCACCACACTTTGCTGTTTTTATTCTTTGCTAAAATGCTTGGTGTTTCTCAATCTTAAGTGTGAATAAAAGCATTTTTAGACAGCTCTGCCATGTTTACTGGTCTGTAACATACAGTATAGGTAGTGTGCTTGCTGTGCCAACAAAGCTTCAGGACAAGACCCCCTAGCTCTTCTCCAACCAGACTAACACTCCCCAAATCCCACCATGTAGGGCTCCTGGATCTGTGAAAGCTGTCTAGGTCAGTGCTAGTCGAGCTGGTCCCTACCACCCACTAGTGGGCGTTCCAGCTTTCATGGTGGGCAGTAGCGGAGCAACCAAAGTATAAATAAAAAGATAGATTTAGCCTGACCAGGCGGTGTTGCAGTGGATAGAGTGTCAGATTGGGATGCGGAAGACCCAGGTTCAAGACCCCAAGGTCACCAGCTTGAGCGCGGGCTCAATCTGGTTTGAGCAAAAGCTCACCAGCTTGAACCCAAGGATGCTGGCTTGAGCAAGGGGTCACTCGGTCTGCTGAAGGCTCGCGGTCAAGGCACATATGAGAAAGCAATCAATGAACAACTAAGGTGTTGCAATGTGCAACGAAAAACTAATGATTGACGCTTCTCATCTCTCCGTTCCTGTCTGTCTGTCCATCCGTCCCTGTCTATCCCTTTCTCTGACTCTCTCTGTCTCTGTTAAAAAAAAGAAAAAGATAGATTTAACTATAGTAAGTTGTTTTATAAAGATTTATTCTGCCACACTTAGCAGAATCTGACATGAAGTACTTGGTAAGTAATTATTATTATATGCTTTAACTTGCTGTAACTCTGCTTTATAAATTTTATAAAGTCCAGTTACTTCCCTACTTTATAAATCACCATTACTGTGGAACTGGTGGGTGGTTAGAAAATTTTACTGCTAACAGAGATACAAAAGTGGGCGGTAGGTATAAAAAGGTTGACTACCCTGGCCTAGGCAATACAGCTTTCCTTAAGAGGCAGCCATTGTCAATGATCGACTTCAAAAACGATTTTGAAGATGGGATTATTCTCTCCACACATTAGAATATGTAGCTACCTAGTCAGGTGCAGTTTCTTCCAACTTACAATTTCTTTTAATGTATGATGTTGAGGTCAGTGGGAAAGATAACAATTTTAAAGTGGGCCAATAAAATCAGGTTAAATGTCATCTTTTTCAATTTAGATATTGATGAAATAATCAAGTCCTACCAAGCAGTTTGTGTTTGAGCAAGAGCTGCCTATACTCTGGGATAGCTTATCTTTAACTGTTCTGCATGTGAGCTTCATGTTCTAAAAGAAATGTTATACTAGTGATGTTACTTAACAGCTTAAACCTTTTCAGGCCATTAAAAAAAAATGAGGGACTTGTTTCTTTCTCTGCCACCCTCCCTTCCTTTCTTCATATAAATATTTAGTAAACTTTAGGGCAAGGAAAATGCTGAAGGATTAGGAAGAGGTGGTAATATTTTGTCTTAAAAAGAAAAAAAATTCTTGTGGTAAAAACATTGAACATGAGAATTATCCTCTTAAATTTTTAAGTGTGTGGTATAGTATTGATAACAATACGTACAATGTTGTACAGCGATCTCTAGAGCTCACTAGTCTTGCTTCCCTGAAACCTTATGCCTGTTGGTTAGCAGCTCCCTGTTTCCTCCTTGCTCCAGCCATGGCAACCACTATTCCACTCTTCTAGGCTATGAATCTGACTATTTTAGATGCCTCATGTAAGTGGAATCATATAGACTTCTACTTCATCCAACTTGAGCTGTTTCTTCTTCTTGAAATAGATTTCTTCCCTTGAGCATTGTTCAAAGTATTCTAGTGTGTAACTCATTTAATCTTCATACCATACAGTAAATACTGTGTTGTTTCTCATATTATACAGATGTTATCTTAGACATAGGGAGATTAAATAACTTAATGAAGAACTTATGTCTTGTAAGTTGTGGAGATGAAATTTGAACCCACTAGTTTAACCCAAAGTCTGGGCTCTTAACCACTCCACCACAATGCTTCAGGGTGCTAACAAGAATACCTGCTTCACAGAGTTGGTGTGAGAAGTCAGCTAAACTGTATAGAGCTCTTAGGACCTGGCTTGTAGTAAATATATCATAAATGGTAGCTATTATTACTGCATTTTAACTTTAATATGTGTACTAGGTATCTGCCTCAGTGAAATACTGTAAAAGGATATTTATACTGATTTGTAAAATGAGTTGTTTCATGAACTTAAGTGATTTACTGAGTCCTTGGTTTCTCAACGTTTTATTATTATTTTAATGATAAAATAATATCTACATCATAGTTATTTTTAAAATTTTTTTAAATTTTATTTATTCATTTTAGAGAGGAGAGAGAGGGACAGAGAGGGACAGAGAGAGGAGAGAGAGACAGAGAGAGAAGGTGGGGAGGAGCTGGAAGCATCAACTCCCATATGTGCCTTGACCAGACAAGCCCAGGGTTTCGAACTGGCGACCTCAGCATTTCCAGGTCGACGCTTTATCCACTGCGCCACCACAGGTCAGGCCATCATAGTGATTTTATGTGGATTAAATCAGGTAGAATTATATCAGGATACCTGGTACACATAGAATACTTAGCGGTGTTGGCTTCTCTGCTCCCTAACGACATCTGTGTTTCTTGGGGATAGGAACAATGTTTTATTATTTTTATATCCACCCCAGAGTCTATCACAGCTCTTGGCAAATAGTAGGAATTTCGTAAATACTATTAGAATAAGTGAATTAGAGCATTGGAAGGAGAAAGAACAGAAGGAAGGTCAAATATGTGGACATTATTATTACTATTATTTATTATTATTTTTTGTATTTTCCTGAAGTGAGAAGCGGGGAGGCAGAGAGACTCTTGCAGGTGCCCAACCAGGATCTGCCCGGCATGCCCACTAGGGGGCGATGCTCAGTTGCAGCTGGAGCCATTCTAGCACCTAAGGTGAAGCCCATGGAGCCATCCTCAGTGTGCAGGCCAAGTTTGCTCCAGTGGAGCTTTGGCTGTGGGAGGGGAAGAGGTAGACAGAGAGAAAGTAAAGGGGGAAGAGTGGAGAAGCAGATGAGAGCTTCTCCTGTGTGTCCTGGCCCAGATAATTTTCTAATGGAGGTAACTTTCTCCTAGAGGAAAAAAATAATCATTGGAAGGCAACATGGATCTAAAAGTTTATCTTTTTGTTTGTTTTTAATTTAAAGGTTAAACTGATCTGGTATTTAATTCTAAAGTATTATGCAACTAAAATAGCCACTTCAGGACTGGAGAATGGAAGAGAGGGTGAAGGAAAGCAAGGGTAAGAGACTTAGAACTATAGACATGTTGTACTCTAAACTCAAGTCATGCTCTTGAGCAGTCTTCAATCTTAGTAACATTTATCGGGGCCTTTGGAAAACTAATTCGATGGTTAGCCTTTATTTTTTGAAAAATTATTTACTGTTTGCCTTTACATTTTGAGGAATCCTTTCTGAATGAAACTGCAGCACAAGACGGTAATGAGAGGCATGGAGTGCCGAGGAGGGTGTGTGTGTGGTTGCGGCACCAGTAAGCAGAGAGAAGAGCCCTGGTACCTGATGAAATCAGCCTGAGGATGGGTACATGTCCTTCCCCTCCACGGGCAGAGCAAAGGCAGCGGCTGGGAGGGAAGGTGCTCCGTTTCTAGAGTTGGTTGTGATGTCTTGTCTAATTTTACCTCTTGGGATGAGATGGTGAAACTTATAACTGGAACTGGCCTTTGGTAACTGTACGAGAGGACCAGCCTAAACAGGTCATTCACTCAGTGTGTAGATTTCTTCAGAAATGTGTTGCAGTCTTCAGTCAAGGGAACAAACCAGGATCTGTCCTTGGCTTCAGAGGCACACCTGTTCACTCTGCCCATCAGCTGGGCCCTGGCGCTTGTAGTACCCTGCTCTTGTGGCAGGTCTTTCTGTGTGGACAAGGGACTACAGTGCCTTTTTTGTTTCTTCCTCTTAGTTTCTGTTTTGCTTTTAACTGAATTGTCTGGAATATCTTCTGCTGTTGATGTAATAAGGAAAAGCAGGTGGTGTTTCTAACCAATGGGGCAAAGTAAAATATTTCTTCCCCAGAGGGATGAAACATGAGAATAGACATGTCACATCTTGTTTGCGGGCCTGTCTTATTTCTCGCTTCAGGTTCAATTCTGCCATGTTATCAGTGACCTCAGGTTAAGAAAACAAGTGGCACCAAAAGCAAAGACACATTTTCTTTTATCATGGCAACAGGTGTTTACTTTTATTTATGTTTATGAGTAGATGCAATGAGAAGGCTTCAAATTAAACATTTTTAGAATGGTGATGCCAGGTGGGGACAAGGAGATTTAAAAAAAATCATCTTCCTAGACCACCTGCATTTTGACTGCCGTGTGTCTGTTGCTGGTGCTGTTGCTTTGGCAGTTCCCGGGTCTCTGCTCTTGCTTAGAAGGCAGTGTAGCAGAGCCCAGGAAGCTTGGGCGTGACATTGGAATTCCTGGGTTGTGGTCTTGCTTTTACGTTTTACTTAAGTATGTGATTTTTGGACAAGTCACTTAACCTCTCTTAGCTCATGTTCCTTTATGGAACATAAAGGTTTTATTAGATTCTGGACAAAGCTTCTTCTAACATGGGAGCTTCATTAACCAGGTGAGAGGAAAGGAAAGGGAGTGTTGAGATGACCTGCTCCCTACGCAGGCCCCTTTTGCACTACGCAGTGGGCAGGAACCCAGGCTGTGTCAGGCCTGCGCGGGAGGGAGAGCTTACTCCTAGACTCCTGAAATTCTAAGCTCTTAGATAACCTGAGGTCATTATGAAAATGAGGCTTCAAGTCCAGTGCTGGCCTAGAGTGAATCTTTCTGTGTTCACTCTAAAACATTTTAGCTTTTAATAGACTGCTCTTTCCCTCTGTTCAGACTTGGTGCTCAGTTCCAGATGCCTCTCCAGTCAGATCACCTGACTTAGGTTGAATTTTGTCATTTGAGACGGCTCTGGGAGCAAGCCTGCCTTACTGGCTATTTTTGTGTTTGTTGTTATTTAAGGCATCTTGTTGAAGCTGCAGAGTACTCTCTCTGAAAGAGTGATTTTTAATGGAAAGCTGTTGCATTGAAAAGGGGCTTTGTGTTTTTATAGACCACGCAATTCTATGCCAACTGACATGGTTTAAAAGTGGTTATTGGCGGGTAGAACACACAGGTGAGTACTTGAGAGCCTGGTGGTAGTATTTTGAAGTACTTGTACTTGAGAAGAGAAGAAAGCACAAACCAGGTCTGAAGTCTTCTGTTTGATGTTTTTTATAATATCTTAAAATAGATTGATGTTTCTGTCTTATTCTACCAGATGTGTGCTTCATCTTTAATTAGATACCTTTAAATATATCAGTTAAAGAGTGTTTGCTTCAATATCCAGAGTTTGTAATTCTTACTGATATTGTTGGAATGTCTTTTTCTGCCTCCCAAATTCATATTTGTGTCTGTATGCTGTAAGCAAAACAATTGTTTTAAAATGTGACGAGTGATACCTGATGCTAGTCAAATGGCTTGCGTCCTCCGTCCTATCCTTCCACTGATTACAGCTACAAGTTCGGGAATCGTGCAAAACACAGCTGAGGGCCCTTGAAGGTACATGACACTCTCTGGCTCCTAGGGTCCCCCGTTTCCCAATCAGATGTCTAAAAGTTCAGGGTTTGTCTCAAAACTTGAAACCTGTCATACCATTCCGCACACTAGGGACTGCCCTTGGGGGAGTGGCAAGAGGAACTGGAGAGAAGAGGAACAGTGATACCGCATATATTCTCCACCCCAGCACAGCGGTGCTGCACCAGGGCCTCCACCCTGCAGCGGGGCCGCCTTGTGCCGGGGCTGGCCTGACGCAGGGCCAGGCCAGGCGAGGAGGGAGCAGTGGGGGATTTCTTCCATATCCTCTGGCTCACTAGGAGGAGGGTCCATTTTCTCAGTCCTTCAGCTAGAAAGAGTGGGTTTCTCCAGAGGTTTTGTTTTCTTTCTTTTTTTTTTTTTTGCTGCTCTTCACTTGAATAGTCTTGGGCCTCAGCCCATCCACAGGTCAAACCCAGGAGATTAAGCTGGAAAAACACAAACAGTAAACTCAACTGCATTATCAGTTAGTTTACACATTTTGAAAGTAAATTATGAAAGCAAACTGTTGAAAATCAAAGAGAGAAACAAAACAAAACTTGAAAGCAGTGAGGAAAAAACCGCACAGTTTATACATACAAGGGACCAGTGACACAAATGATTGTGGGTTTCTCATCAGGAACCAGGAGGCCAGAGACAGAGGGGAGAGGACTTTTTAGGTGCTAAAAGAAAAAAGCTATTGTCCAAGAATGCGATTGTCAACAGCTGTGCTCTAAAATACTAAAGCAGCTACTTCAGACTGAAGGGAAATGATATCAGAAGAAAATTTAGAATATCAGTCATGGAGAGTCACAGAAATAGGAAATAACTGGGTAAATATAATTATTCTTTCGCATGAGTTATTTAAAATATGTATGATGTTGAAAGCAAAATTCATGACATTGATAGTTTTTCAAGGTATGTAGTTGTAATATACTGTATATGACACCTATAACAATGGGAGAGATAAAGGGATCTCTATTATTGTAAGCTCTCTGTATTTACAGAAAGTGATAAAATATTAATACTGAGTAGTTTGAAAGTTAGGGATGTATATTATAATCCCTAGAGCAAGCACTAAAAAGTGAGTATAAAGTGATACTGCCCGGTGACCCAACAGATGGTTAAAATAGAGTATTGGAAAATATTTTTAAAATGCAGAATAAGGCAGTAAAGAGAAACAGAAGAACATAAAGCAAAGTATACAAACAGAAAACAAGTGATGCAATAACTATATTAAATATATATGATCTAAGACAATTAAAAGACACAAATTGTCAGATTAAGTAAACAACAACAACAAAAATCCCTAACTGTACTCTCAATAAGAAAGTGATTTAAAATATAATGTTGAAAACAGATTAAAAACTAAAAGGATGGAAAAAGATACATCATCTTATTCACTGCTAGTGGGAATGTAAATTGGTACAGCCATTACAGAAGAAAGTATGGTGGTTCCTCAAAAAATTAATAGAACTACTTTATGACCCAGCAATCCCTCTACTGAGTACCCAAAAAACTCAAAAACATGGGTATATAAAGACACATGCACCCCCGTGTTCATTGCAGCATTATTCACAGAGACCAAGGCATGGAAACAACCAAAGTGTCTATTGACAGAGGATTGCATAAAGAAGATGTGGTACATATATACTATGGAATATTACTGAGCCATAAGAAACAAAGACATATTGCTATTTATGACAACGTGGATGGACCTTGAGAATATTATCCTGAGTGAAATAAGTAAATCAGAAAAAACTAAGAACTATGATTTTACATATAGGTGAGACATAAAACTGAGACTCATGGGCATAGATTAAAGTGAAGCGGTCGGTTATCAGGGAAGGGGGTTGTGGGGGAAGCAGTGGCGGAAGAGGAATAAAGAGCGACAAATATACAGTGACAGAAAGTGATTTGACTTTGGGTGATAGATATACAATGTAATCAATGGTTCAAATGCTTACAGAAATGTTTACCTGAAATTTATGTACTCTTACTGATCAATGTCACCCCATTAAAGTTTCTAAATACAATTTTAAAGGAATATTGAATGTCTGTTAATATCAGGTTTCAAACAAGAAAAATTTCGAGAGCTGTCCTGCAGTAAATGCATTCATTGATGCATCTATACAATTCATATGTATTACTCAGTGCTGAAAAGAATAAGCCTGGAAAGACATGGAGGAAACTTAAATGCCTATTACTAAGGGAAAGAAGCCAATGTGAAAAGGCTGCATACTGGATGAGTCCAATGATATGACACTCTGGAGAAGGCAAAACTGTGGAGACAGTATAGAGATCAGTGGTTGCCAGGATTTCGGGGGGGAGGGGAGAGGGAGGGAGGAATGAACAGATGTGGCATGGGATATTTAGGGCAGTGAAACTGTTAGGTGTGATGCTGTAAAGGTGAATGCATATCATTAAATATTTGTTGAAACTCAGATTGTATAACAAAAAAGTGAACTCTCATGTAAACTACAGACATCAGTCAATAACAAGAATATTATCTCATCAGTTTTAACACACGTACCACACCAATGTGAGATGTTAACGAAAGGGGTACTGGCAGGGCAGTGGGAGATGGAAGGGGTGTAGGGGAACTCCGTACTTTCTTCCCAATTTCTTAGTAAAACTAAAACTGCTAAGAATAGATACTTTTTAAAAAGATGCTCAATATCATTATTAGAGAAATACAAATTCAAACTGGATACTAGTATACATCTGTTAGAAGGGCAAAAACAGAAATCTGACAATACAAAGTTCAAGTGCATATAGGTTGCCAGTGGGAAGCTCATACATTACTGTTGTGATTGCAGTTTGACTGTCCATTCTAATGTAAATGTATACTCACCATACGACCTATCAGTCCTACTAGAAGATATTTATACGAGGGAAATAATTTATGTTCACATAGAAATGTATGTGCACATGTTTATAGCAATTTTATTCATGATCATCTAAAACTGATAACATCTGAAATACCTTCAAATGACAGATAAACTGTGCCATTGTATATCCATACAATGGAATACTGCTGAGCAATAAAAAATAGAGTATTGCGCCCTGGCCGGTTGGCTCAGCGGTAGAGCGTCGGCCTAGCGTGCGGAGGACCCGGGTTCGATTCCCGGCCAGGGCACACAGGAGAAGCGCCCATTTGCTTCTCCACCCCTCCGCCGCGCCTTCCTCTCTGTCTCTCTCTTCCCCTCCCGCAGCCGAGGCTCCATTGGAGCAAGGATGGCCCGGGCGCTGGGGATGGCTCTGTGGCCTCTGCCCCAGGCGCTGGAATGGCTCTGGTCACAACATGGCGACGCCCAGGATGGGCAGAGCATAGCCCCCTGGTGGGCAGAGCATCGCCCCTGGTGGGCGTGCCAGGTGGATCCCGGTCGGGCGCATGCGGGAGTCTGTCTGACTGTCTCTCCCTGTTTCCAGCTTCAGAAAAATGCAAAAAAAAAAAATAGAATATTGCTACATCACACACCAGCATATATGAGTCTCAAATGCGTTGAGTAAACCATACCTAAGGACTACATATTGTATGATTTCATTTACATGACAGTGTAGAGAAGCTGAAACTAGAGGGATGGGTGAACACAGTCTGTGTGGGGCTGCTGTTTGTACAGATGGAGAGATTGAGGGAAGGGTTATGGTGATGGAAGGGTTTTGCATCTTTATTGTGCCTGTGGTTACATGACCATGTATTTGTCAAAATTCATAGAACTATATACTGAAAGGAGCTAATTTTACAGTATATACATTTAAAAATATATTGTTTTTTGCCTTTTATACAAATGAGGGAACTGAAACTTGTCGAGGTTAAATAAGGTTTCTAAGCTAATAAGTGGTAGAGACAGGATTCATTTCACTCCTAATTGAGACTTTCTCAGTCTCAGCACTATTGCTATATTAAGCTGGATAATGCTTTGTGGTAGGCAGCTGTCTCATGTATTGGAGATATTTAGCAGCATCCCTGGCCTGGACTCAATGCCAGTAGCAAAACTGCCCCCAGCTGTGATCAACATAGTTTTCTTGGATAGTGACATATTCCTCCACTCCTGGGGGTGGGTTGGGGTGTTTGTGTGAGGGTGATAGGAATTGTCCCCAGGTGACAACCATTGTTCTAACCCATTGAACCACTGCATGTGACCTATTGGGTCATTTGTTAGTTCCCTCATATAAAAATGGGCTGATAACGGGCCCTGCTTATTTCAGAAGGTAGCCCTAAGTATCAGATGAGAGGATTGTGTGTGGACGTCCTTTGTCAAATGTACTGCTCCAAATAGATTTTATTATTTTAGGTTGTTGGAAATAAATAAAATTGGGGGCGAGGAGAATGCCTAGAGGTGAAGAAAAGTACCTACTATGATCACATCAAAGAAGACATTTTTTTTTTTTTTCTGAAGCTGGAAATGGGGAGAGACAGTCAGACAGACTCCCGCATGTGCCCGACTGGGATCCACCCGGCACGCCCACCAGGGGCTACGCTCTGCCCACCAAGAGGCGATGCTCTGCCCCTCCGGGGTGTCGCTTTGCCGCGACCAGAGCCACTCTAGCGCCTGGGGCAGAGGCCAAGGAGCCATCCCCAGCGCCCGGGCCATCTTTGCTCCAATGGAGCCTTGGCTGCGGGAAGGGAAGAGAGAGACAGAGAGGAAGGGGGGGCGTGGAGAAGCAAATGGGCGCTTCTTCTATGTGCCCTGGCCGGGAATTGAACCCGGGTCCCCCGCACGCCAGGCC
The DNA here is from genome assembly GCF_036850765.1 of Saccopteryx bilineata. NCBI lineage: Eukaryota > Metazoa > Chordata > Mammalia > Chiroptera > Emballonuridae > Saccopteryx > Saccopteryx bilineata. Next base: position 143,961,767 of record NC_089491.1, on the reverse strand, counting down.
GACGCTCTACCGCTGAGCCAACCGGCCAGGGCCAAAGAAGATATATTTTATTAGAGGTGGAGATTGACATTTAAGGGAAGATGCAGAGGACTGTTCAAGCAGGATCTCATAAGATGGTATTAACTTTAGTGGGGCTGCTAATATCTAGATTCTGGCCCTCAATTTTTTAAGTCTGTAAAGTTGATCTCCCCCCATTCTTACTGAACTGATTAGATTTAAGGGTACTGATTCCTACTAAGCCAGCATAGAACAGAAGGAGGAAGAACCAGATGCCTGTTGTGAATTAAGGGAGGACAAGAGTGAGAGTCAAGTGAATGGAAGTGCTCAGTTTGGCTGGTCAGCGTTGGAGTTTCTGTTCTGTCCCTCCTTCATCCCCACTCATCCTGATGCAGAGTCGTTTTGGGAATTAGCAGTCGGGAAGTTAGTAGCATACCTGGAATATAATTGGTGTTATTTAAATATTCATTTTCATTTTGTTCATTTTTCATATAAAGAAAAATCTACCAAATCAAGTGGCATCTTTCACTGTCTTGTCAGGAAATTCTAGGCTCTTTCAATGCCAGAGACACATTGAAAGTCTTAAACTTTGGCTTTGTTTTACCTTAGATTTCACAGAGACCAGTGAGTGGTCCTTCTGTTAACATCCTCATTCAAATTACTAAAAATATGACGGACTAGTTTACGTTATTCTGTTCATGCCTTCCTGAGGGCATGTTCTCATTACCTTGATTAATATAATAGCATTGGTGTTTGGCAACCTTCAATCAGTATTTTTTTAATAAATCACCTCTTATGGAAGGGAGCCATAGCAATAGTAATATAGGTCTCATAATGATTACAAATAGCTCTCTTAAACTGATTACACAGAAATAATGAGCTTATAAAATTAAAGATGCACAGGAATGATTTAATGTGAAACCTAATGTTGTAATACAAAATTTAAGTCATAGCAAGTAAATAATATATTACTGATGCTGCTTCTGGAAAAACGTTTAAATAGCAGCTGATTAGGAGATTTTAAAACATGAAGTGTTTATTAAATGGATAAGACTATATATTGTATAATTACATTTATGCCATTGTATTAAAGAAGGTAGGCATTATTTTCACCAGTCTTAATTAAGTCATATATTCTGCATTTCCATGGAAACAAGATAATATCTCTAGATGCTTGTCATTTAGTAATTGCTAATGGATTTAAATAAAATGTATCATTACAAAAATGTCTGCTATTATGTTGGACACAATAGTCCAGGAAAGCCATTTTTTTCTGACTTTTTTTCCTATTGCTTAATAGGTGTAAAATTTATATTATTATTTATACATTTAATATTTCATCTTAATGGATTCAAAAGGGAGTTGGCTTTATTACTGAATATAATCAAAAGAATTCTTTGGAAATGTTTAATGAATATGTATAATATGCAGTTTCTTTCTTTAACTTATAGATACTTTTTTGAATATAATATTTCTGCTAGTGATAACCATAAATACTTTGAGATCTTAGATAAATTCTATTTTTTCTCCTTTTCTTCCTCCCTCTTCTCTTCAACAGATATTAAGTACCATAAATATATATATTTTAGAGAGATAGGGAGAGAGAGACAGGAACATGAGCTGCTGCTGTATGTGCCCTGACTGGGGAATTGAACAAGCAACCTCCGTGCTCTGGGACAATGCTCCAACCAACTGAGCTATCTGGCCAGGGCTTTGTTTGTTTGTTTGTTTGTATTTTTTCAAAAGTGAGAGTTGGGGAGGCCTGCATGTGCCATACTGGGATCCACCAGGCATGGCCACCAGGGGGTGATGCTCTGCCCATCTAAGCTGTTGCTCTGTTGCGGTTGGAGCCATTCTAATATCTGAGGCGGAGGCCATGGAGCCATCCTCAGCACCTGGGCTAACTTTGCTCCAATGGAGCTGTGGCTGCAGGAGGGGAAGAGAGAGAGAGGAAGGAGAGGGGGAAGGGTAGAGAAGCAGATGAGCACTCCTCCATGTGCCCTGACTGGGAATGGAACCCCGGACTTCCACACACTGGGCTGACACTCTAGTGCTGAGCCAACTGGCTAGGACCTTAACCAAAGTTTTTAATTCCAACTTTTACTAAAGCAGCGCATTTCTCTAAGCACTCTACTGCTGAAGCAACTGGCCAAGGCCAGGGCTTAATTTTTTTTTAAATTTTTTATTCATTGGTTGATTCCTAGGCAGAGAGAGGAAGGGAGAGAGAGGGGAGGGAGAAGGGAAGCACTCATTTGTTGTTCTACTCAGTCGTGCACTCATTGGTTGCTTCTCATTTGTGCCCTGACTGGGGATCGAACAACAACCTTGTCGTCTCAGGACAACGCTTAACTGACTGAACTAACCAGCTAAGGGCCTGAGTACCTAATATTTGCAAACTTATTCTAGGTTCTCCTCATACTTTGTTTTTATGACTATTATTATACATTTATGACATATGTAATTATGGGAGACATAAGTGTATAAAAAGACCATCTTTCTCTGCCTGCTTTATCTAGGCAGCCCTAAACATGACTGGTCACCAGCCATTTGTTCACCAGGTCCAGCTCCTTGCAGGTGAGCACTGCGGTCAGCTATTGTTTATTCAGCCACTCTTTAGCCCTTTTTTTTTTTTTTTTTAGCACTTTCTTCCTGGCTCCTGCCTTTGAGTTGTTTCACATTTAGACAAGAAAAAAACAAAAAAAGAACTCAGATTAAGTAATTACTTTGGTATTTATTTATTATTCCTATCTTTACATTTTGCAGATTACTTCCATAGTTATTTTTAAATTTATGAAAGGTACCTAAAATTCAGAAGGTTAAACTTTCTGGGAAACAAAGTACTTGTTTATCATAATAAACAATTTTCACTAGAAGCAACCTGTGTATGAGGCTAAATAGTCAAGAAGGGGAAAGAAGAGAGAAAACCAATTAAAAAAATTGTATTTTGACAGATACTCTGAGTAATATAAACTTGTGAAGAAAAACATGCAGAATCATATTGACATCAATATTTCTAGTTTCTTCAGTCCTACTTATTATTAAGGTGACCAACTTTTTTACAATGAAAAGGACAAAAATAAATTGAAGAAAACAATATTGTAAATAAAAGAAACATTTTATTTATTGCAACAGTAATACACTATAATACAATAAATGCATAATAAAAACATTTGTAATCTTTTATATTGTAATAATGCTTATTTACATGCCTTAGTTTTTAATAGTAATTGTAAGAAAAAAGTACTCATTTCCATTGAATGAATATTTTTTGTCAATGTATCATCTTGTAACAATATATTGGATATATTTGAACAAGAAATATTCTTCATATTGAATTTTATGGCAAGTGCTGCAGCTAGAGTACCAGCATTCAATCTTGATTTCTCAACTTGTCCAAAAATCATTAGAAATTGAAAAAACTCAACTGCTGTGTTAGTTCTAGGGCAGCACAGTGTAAATTGAGCAAGAATAAATTTTCACATGGAATATGTTCATTTTTGAAATGGCTGAGTATTTCCACCCATCTTTTATCAATTTTGACATGTTCATTTTCCCATTGTATTAATTTTTCAGAATTTAAATATACATTCAGTCTTCTAATTTCTTCAAAGAGACCATTGTCGTCTATTTTGATGTCTGGCATTTCTTTTGATAAAAACTTTTGATAAAGGCAAGATTCAATATCTGTCCAATATACTTGTGATGAAGTAAAAAAAAACACCACTGAAAACTGTTATTTCCCATGATGTTTGTTTCAGACCATTCTTCGATATATTGAAAACATGTTTGGTAAAAATTCTGCACTTCTTTGATAAACTTTTCTGTTATGCCTGGATTTGATTCCTCTAAGTCTGACAATTTTCTTTTTATAATTAAAGGAAAGAATTTTTCTTCAAAATGAGATTTATATTGAAGGATAAAGTCATTCAAAATAAGACTAACTTCCATAGCTGAAATGTGTTCACTTTCAATCTTTTGAATCATTTTGTGAAAAACAGATGCTTGATTATGTATAAAATACATTAATATCTCAGATATTTTATTGAAAAACCAATTCCAGGAATTTAGGACATTTGTCTAAACTTAAAAAATATGAATGGAGAGGCTCAAATAATTGTAGAATACGCTCTTCATTGCAGTTGTTAGAGTAAGCCATCTGACTTGAATATCCTAAAAGTTTTTTGTATTCAATGTTTGCTTCACAAAATTGTTTTAAAGTAGCAAGATGAATGGTATTACTTCTACATCAATTGGCATGGCACATGACGCTGTGTTGATTGCATTTGACAAAATATGTGCATTACAACCTATTCCTAGTATTTTATTTTGGAGTAACTCTTGTAATTTGCATACACATTATTCACTCCTTTGCATCTTCGCCCACCAACATTTATATCTGTATTATCAGCCGTTAGTGCAACAACTTTGGATTTCAAATTGTTTTCATTTATTACTCTGTATAGATGGTTTGACAAGATTTCAGAAGTTTCACCCTCAATGGATTCTAAATGTAAAATGTTTACTTGAATGCCCTTGGTAACATTAAAATACTTACAATTATTGGATACAATTTAATTTCATTATGATTTGATGCATCAGATAAAATCATTACAAATACTGCAGTTTCCAAGTCCTCTGTAAGTATTTTGTCACAGTAATTTTTAAATACTGATTTCAAAGTAGCCTCGCATTTTGTTCTGGCACATGAAAATTTTGCATTGTGAAACTTTTTCAGTAATTTATTTTTTTTTATTTTTTTATTTTTTTTTCATTTTTCTGAAGCTGGAAACAGGGAGAGACAGTCAGACAGACTCCCGCATGCGCCCGACCGGGATCCACCCGGCACGCCCACCAGGGGCGACGCTCTGCCCATCCTGGGCGTCGCCATGTTGCGACCAGAGCCACTCCAGCGCCTGGGGCAGAGGCCACAGAGCCATCCCCAGCGCCCGGGCCATCTTTGCTCCAATGGAGCCTTGGCTGCGGGAGGGGAAGAGAGAGACAGAGAGGAAAGCGCGGCGGAGGGGTGGAGAAGCAAATGGGCGCTTCTCCTGTGTGCCCTGGCCGGGAATCGAACCCGGGTCCTCCGCACGCTAGGCCGACGCTCTACCGCTGAGCCAACCGGCCAGGGCACTTTTTCAGTAATTTAATTGTACAATCCATACTACGAAAACTTTGTGAATTATGTTATGAAATGCAAATGTTCCCTCCATTGGAGCTAACTGTTTTTTTATCTTCAGAATAATTTGAAGTTTTAAAAAAAACTTGTTACTTTACAACTGGAAGCTGATGCATCTAATGATTGCTTATGTTTGCTGGTGGTCAAGTGTTTCATTATCGCTGCTCTGCCCCCAACTGCAATACAAAATTCTCCGCTGCAAATATTGCAGAAAACAATGGTATCTTTCTTTGATATGAGGAATGGACATTTATTTTTCAATTTGTCATTGAAATGGCATTTTCTCTTTTTTGATTTTTCCATCCCTTAAATGAAATTTAAAATTAAAAATAAAATATAGAGCTACACGAATGATGCAAGCACATTAGGAACTGAAAACGTTACATCATTGTAGGCAAGTTTTCCGGAAGCTAAGTTAACAAAACTAAATATCAAACAAAACCACTAATTTGGAGTAATATTCGGGTGTATTTATTGTTTTCTAATTAAAAAACATCTGTTTTATGCATCTATTTAATAAAAATGTGTTATTAATAGATTAGTTTGAGGTTAGATTTCCACTTTAAAACTTGAATTTCTGGAAAATACTTGTAAATAAAATTTTATCTACTTGGAAATTATTAAATAATGAATTAAACATGAATTGTGCTTACCTGTCTATGATTGAAAATTCACTGAGAAAGAAAAAATTGTGAGTCTACAATGTCGTATGTGCCGAGTTGTATTTCAGCAAGAAGTACACAAAGCCATCTTCATGCTCACTCGGTATATCATGTTCTCGCTCAAGGTCTCCCGTGTGGAGCTCATGCATCTCATAATCATGTCTCGCAGCACTGTACTGATCCTTGACGAATCGTCATGTCAAATACAAATACGTCACATCACATGCAGTGGATCGACTCTGCATCAATCGAATATGGACATTTACAGATTAGTCTTCCAGTACCAAAAAGGAGGACATGTAGGAGGACACTTTTTGAGGGAGGACGGAACTTACAAAAGAAGGACTGTCCTCCCTAAAGGAGGACGATTGGTCACCTTATTACCAACAACCCATTGGTGACCCAACTAGACATATAATAGTAATACTAATATTAGAATAAGAAAAAAATAATAGTTATGTTTAGAAGGACTGTAGAATGATATTAGAAATTACAACTGATGCCATTGAATTAGTACTTGTCTGTAAATGAAAAGAGCTGGTTAAAAAAGAATTTTGAAAATAATATACGGTACTAACCATATTTACTATACTTAACAGACCCAGTTTATTGTTAGAGATTAAAGTTACTTTAATGAAACCATTTTGAGATAGAAAAAGAAAAGTTTGTTTAATTTAGACTAAGAATTTGATTGTAAAGAATTTAGATAATTAACACATTTTCTTCAGGACATTATCTAACTGAGGAATCCTAAAGCCTCTTGAGTTAATATTATCACCCACATTTTATAGATGGGTAAACCAAATAGGTTAAATAATTTGCCATGGTTACATTCAAAGTATAATGTAAGTTGGCAGAACTACAAATTGAATATTGTGTATTACTTAGACCCAAATTCCTCATTCTCCATATGCCACAAAGCATATGTGATTTGCTTTAGTATTTAAAATTATTTTTCTTAGGACTATTAAAACTACATCTTTAGGATTTTTAAATCTCTGATTCTAGACAAAAAGAAGCCTTCCCAAACCCACTCCAAACTTGTGGCATTTAGTTTTTGCCAGTTATGTGACTGGGATAGCTGTTCATTAAGATGTATCATTCATTTTCCTTTCATTACCTTACCTCCTTTTTACTTGCAAATATGGTTCTTCCATGAAACTGCCTGGCAAACCCAGAGTGATCTTTCCCTGCTACAGCTTCAGGAGCACTTCTTATCATTAGTGTTCCTCTCACACTTCCTGATAACGTGTTATTATTGATGGTATGTTTTGTGTCTCCAGCTATATTACAGGTTACTTGTATTTTATATATCTTTATGTATAGGCATAGCATCTTATTGTAGTGCGTGTTAAATATTCCCTGAATGTATGCTGGATTGTTATTGCCCATTTTTTACCTTCGTTCTACCTCTGGACCGTGATGGGGCATTTCTCCCACTGAATGTTCATTAGGCAGAGTTTGAAGAAGCTGAAAGCCTTTGCTACTCTCGTTTCCTAAAAGAGTGCATGTTATTTTTTTGAACAGAAGTTCACGTGATATTAGAGTTTTCCTTTAGAGCAGTTATATTTTAAGTAAGCAAGAATGGAAGAAATATCTGTGGGTTTAAGGCTGGCTTTGGAGCCATTAACTGAATATTATACTCAGCACAGCTTGTCCTTCCCCTCAATACTTTATATTATGAGACACAGGCCTAAAATTTTCTGGCCAGACCTCTTAACTGGAAACTCTGGTTGTAGGGACTCAAAGTTACTTTAATAAATATTTCATCTCAAATGTCTGTGTTTAGTTATGTCCATTAGACAGCTCCATTTTTATGTGTGCATGATACGTTTTCTTAAATTGTTTTTAATGTGTAAGTTTCCTAAAACCCTTTTGAAAAGTGGGCTGTGTACAAATGTTTTTAGAGAGACTTTTTTTCCATTCATTTTAGAGAGGGCAGAGGGAGAGAGGGAGACAGAGAAAAGGGGGGAGGTGCAGGAAGCATCAATGCTCATATGTGCCTTAACTAGGCAAGCCAGGGATTTCGAACCAGTGACCTTAGCATTCCAGGTAGATGCTTTAACCACTGTGCCATGCAGGGCAGGCCTAGAGAGACTTTTTATCCACATAAGTGTGAATACTTGGATCAGACAGTCCTGTCACTTAACTAGTTGGGTGCTCTTATGTATTTTATTCAACTCATTCAGGCTTCTGAGTCTTCACCCAGTTGTAAAATGGGACTAACAATGCTTATTTTAAGTGCAGTTGTGAGAACTAAAGAAAGCATGTGTATAAAAATCTGACTCATAGTAGGTGTTCAAGAAATTCATTTTTTTTTGACAGAGACAGAGGGACAGATAGGGACAGTCAGACAGGAAGGGAGAGATGAAAACCATCAATTCTTCGTTGCGGCTCTTTGTTGCCGATCCTTAGTTGTTCATTGATTCCTTTCTTACATGTGCCTTGACTTGGGGGCTACAGCAGAGTGAGTGACCCCTTGCTCAAGCCAGTGACCTTGGGCTCAAGCCAGCAACCTTAGGCTTTAAGCCAGCAACTATGGGGTCATGTCTATGGTCCTGCACTCAAGCCAGCAACCTTGGGGGTTCGAACCTGGGTCCTCTGTGTCCCAGTCCAATGCTCTATCCACTGCACCACTGCCTGGTCAGGCAAGAAATTATTCTTCTAATTTACCTTGTCTCCACCGTGGTTTAATTTTGTAATTAGCATCACAATTAATATTCTTCTTAAAATAAGTTGGCTCTTTGTGTTCCTTAAGGTTGCATTCAAGAAGTTATAGAGGCCCTGGCCAGTTGGCTCAGCGGTAGAGCGTCGGCCTGGCGTGCAGGGGACCCGGGTTCAATTCCCGGCCAGGGCACATAGGAGAAGCGCCCATTTGCTTCTCCACCCCCCCTCCTTCCTCTCTGTCTCTCTCTTCCCCTCCCGCAGCCGAGGCTCCATTGGAGCAAAGATGGCCCGGACGCTGGGGATGGCTCCTTGGCCTCTGCCCCAGGCGCTAGAGTGGCTCTGGTTGCGGCAGAGTGACGCCCCGGAGGGGCAGAGCATCGCCCCCTGGTGGGCAGAGCATCACCCCCTGGTGGGCGTGCCGGGTGGATCCCGGTCGGGCGCATGCGGGAGTCTGTCTGACTGTCTCTCCCCTTTTCCAGCTTCAGAAAAATACAAAAAAAAAAAAAAAAGTTATAGAGTGTGCCGTACATAATTTTTATAGAATCTTAGTAGACAGCTAACATTTTTAAATGGTTAGGTTTTGAGGGGTACCAGATTAATATCCATATGTTAATAAAATACCTGGAAGGCTGTACAGTAGTCCCTTCTTATATATGGGTGATTTCTTCTAAGAACCTCCCATGGATACCTGAAACCATGCATAGTACCAAACCCTTATATGTACTGTATTCTTTCCTGCATATACATATTTGGAATAAAGCCTAATTTATGTTAGGCACAGTAAGAGGTCAATAGCAATAACTAATAATAAACAGAATAATTATAACAAGTTTCATCCTTATTACAATAATGCTGTAATAAAAAAAGTTATGTGAATGTGGCATTATGAAGTAAAATAAAGGTTACTTGAACACAGGTGGTGCAATACTGTGACATGACACTTAATAACTGAGATGGTTACTAAGTGACTAATGGGCAGGTAGTGTGTACAGTGTGGAGAAGCTGGACAAATGGATGATTTAGGTTCCAGGTGGGATGGAATGGGGTGGTCCCAGACTTCATCACATACTCAGAATGGCACTCAATGTAAAACTTATAAATTTTTTCTTTCTGGAATTTTTCCATTTTATATATAATATAATATGTATAATTATACATTATATAACATTTCATTATACATATATAATATATACATTATATAATATGTATATAACATTATATAACATTAGATATATTTTATTATTATATATCATGCTTATATATCATTTTGATATTATATAATATAATATATACCATATATTATATATGATATGTACTGTATATTATATATAATATGTAATATATATTATATATGGTGTATATTATATATTATACATATTATGTATATTATATACATTCCATTTATATATAAGATCTATAATCAATTTACATATATAATATATATATTCAATTTATAATATTATATATATATTTTACTGCAGTTGATCATAGGTAAATGAAACCATGAAAAGCAAAACCCCAGATGAGGTGGGACTACTGTATAATTATTGTATAATCTCAGCCATTTCATTTCATGCTGATAATCTTGCTTATGAAGCCTAGCTTGGACTACTCTTACCTTCATTTTTCTTTGTCTCACTTAAATGTTAGTGATTCACTTTTTTATTTTTTAGTAGCTAGGCTTTAAGCTTTTCAAGGTTGAGTACTATAACTTTCTGGTATGATTTGTATAGACCATGCACAATAGACCATTGCTAAATCAATTATATTACAAATAAAAAATGGATTGTTTTGTTATTTATAGTGATATCACTGCTTAGTTTTTAAAGTGTTTAATACAGTGTTTGATTTTAAGAAAAAATTTTTATTTTTCTGTGAAATCTATTTTTAAAAAACTTATATATTGATTTTAGAGAGAAAGGGAGGGAGAGACAGACAAAAAACATCAGTCTGTTTCTGTATGTGTCCCTACTGGAGACCGAGCCCTGCAACCTTTGCCTGTCGGGACAACGCTCTAACCCAGTGGTCCCCAAGCCCTGGGCTATGGGCCATTTGGTACTGGTCTGCAGAGAAAGAATAAATAACTTATATTATTTATGTTTTATTTATATTTAAATGTGAACGATGTTTTATTTTTAAAAAATGACCAGATTTCCTCTGTTACATTCGTCTAAGACTGACTCTGGACGCTTGTCTTGGTCACGTGATACATTTATCTGTCCCACCAAAGGCCGGTCCATGAAAATATTTTCTGACATTAAACTGGTCCGTGGCCCAAAAAAGTTTGGGGACCACTGCTCTAACCAACCTATCTGTCTGGCCAGGGTTACTTAGAAATAATTTTGTAACAAAGTATATTTTAATAAGTTTTTTTAATTAACCAGCAAAGTATAGGTTTTTGAAGGATTTCCTGTATTATAATAACTAATGATTCACCATTATTCCTGCTGTTGCTTCTCACCACTAACACTTAAGTATTTTATGACAGCCTCAAATAGCACCCTTGATGAAATATTAATAGTATTGATTAAATATTTTGCTGTATTTATTTTGATGGAAACTTAATATACTGAGATAGTACTATGAGATATAACTGGCTTATAATGGATTCTTATTTTAGTAACTTTAATAAGGTGGAGAGCTGTGGGACACTTACTTGGAGTGAGATTCTCTAGATCATGAAAAAAAAATTCCTTGCACTGTGGGCGTCCATCAGACATTTTTAGTATTGTCATTTTTATTCTTTCCTTCCTTCTTTCATCAATAAATAATTATGCCATCCTAGGTATTTTTATTTAGGTTGAAATACATCAAAATCACATTTTATTTATTCATTTATTTTCTAAACGTACATATTAAAAATTGAAGACCTTCCTGTTGTAAGAAGTGGATTGATATTTTTAAATATATGTATAATTGATATTGAAGGTTTTTTTCCTATGAAGTCCACTGGAGAAAAATAATCTGATATGTGATATATCATCTAAGCACTGATGTTTAGTTTTAACAAAAGGAAAAGAATAGATCATGAAATAACATAGTCATTGTTTTCCTGAGGTACGCTAATTAAAGTCAAGTCCAGTCTAACACTTATGGCCATTATACAGCTTCATTAGTCTGTCCTCTGTGGTTTTCTTGTTGGAGGCATCTTCCAGTTATAAATAGCCCAGGCGTGGTAGTCCAGATGAACACGTGTGGCTATTGTTTCATTGCTATGGCAATTGTACAATTGGTGTGAAGTTGCTGGCAAGCTCTTGAGGGAGAGGGTTTTGATGTACTGACTTGGAAGGGAAAGAATAAAACCCTTTTCACAGCTGCTGTGTGTCCTGAATAGACACAGCAGCTGCTTTTTTTTTTTTTTTTTCAGTTTTATACTAATTTAGATGTAGACATTATGCTTCAGTGGATTGTTGGCAGGAATATCTCCTATTCTCCTGTCTATCAAAGGAAAACAAATTTGGGTTTAAAGTAAATATTGGGGCAAGTTGTTTGTGAAAGTTCTAGAAAGTAGTCCTGGCACTGAGATTCTGATCTTGGATTTAAAATTGAAATGTCACAAATAGTAGAACAATCAATCTACAAAGCTTCACCAGGAGATTTTTTTAGTTACTGGAATGGATAGACTTGTCCCATTTCTTGGGATAAAATTAAAAGTTGTTCAGAAGGGTAAATGAAGAAATATCTCTATAGAAGAAACTGTAAAATAAATACTGCAAAAATGGTAGTTATATATGCATGTTGCTAGCCCGGCTATGAACTTTTTTGGTAAATGTCATTTTAAAACTAAGATATAGTGATGTCTTCCACTTGTATCACTAAGTTCTCATAGAGGTAAATGAAGCAAGACAAATAATTCAAGCTTTCAAAGGGTAGAATTTTCTCTAAATTTAGAGTGTAATTCATGGCAATATTCTCAAAGATTTTAAGCAATTTTTTTCCTAATCAATATTAATTTGTAAACTATATGAAACTCTAAGGTTTTTTTTAATCTAACAGCTTTGTACTTTTTTAAATATAAAAACCCAGTCTAATTTCTTTTTCAGAATATGATTATACTATGCAGTAAAATTTAGCCATTGGTTTCCTTTTTGAAAGTCCTCCTAAGACATTTTAAAGTTGACTTTTTAAATTTCTTTTTAATTACAAGTGTATTTTTCTCATTTGTTTCCCCAAATCGTCAAATATATAAAATCAGACACGCTTCCCCCCCCCCCCCCGCTTTTCTGTGTTATAAACAAAAAATCATTTTTTAAAATATCATTTCCATGTTCACAAGCTGTGGATCATCTGTTTTTCTGTGTTGTTTTTTTTCTGAAGCTACAAAAGTAAGGAAACAGTAATTGTTTTCTGTGAATTTGTACCATAGTAATAATCAATTTCTGGTGAAGGCCTTACCCCCTACCATCAACCAGGGTAGGTTAAAGCGAAGTCTTGCAGATTTTCTTCTTACCAAAGAGTAGTTTACCATAGGTTACCTACCAGGAGTAACCTATCTTGTCTTGTAAAAACTTTAAAGGTTTGCTTTTGATATGTATTTAAATCATTATAAATTGATTTTTGCATATAGTGGAAGGTAAGGGTTTAGTTTCATAGAAATCAGTAAGTTTACTGATTTCTAGTTTGCTCACCATGGTCCCCCCCCCTTCTCATTGAATTATTTATTAAAAGGTCCTTCTTTTCCTCCATCTCCGATACCCCCTCTGCTGTGTATAGTTGTTGGTACAGGGGCATGTATCTTACTCTGGGTGTTCTCTTCTGTATTTGGTCTGGTTTTTTCTGTTGGTTCTGTGTGGTTATATTAGCATGGTAGTAAGTCTTGAGCTGGGAAGAGAAGTCCTCCTTTCTTTTCATGTGAAGTGATTGACTATCCTTGGTCCCTGGATTCTCATCGAAATGTTAAATCTTCGTTTTATTTTCAGCTTGTCAAGTTAAAAGAAAAACTGCAAATTTGTTGGAATTTTGATGCAGATTATTGTATTGAATCTATCAATTTGGAAAGAATTAGGATCTTTATACTGTTGAGTGTTCTAGTCTATGAACATGTTTTATCCATCAATATTGAGATATTCTTTACTGTCATAATAATAAAGCTTTATAATTTTCTCCTTAGACTTTTTTTTTAATATTTGATGCTGGATACTTTATAATTTTTATTGCTGTTGATAATGGTATATTTAAAATTTTTATTTTCAAGCTGTTTGTTGCTAAGTGTAGAGATTTATAGTAGACTTTTGTGTACTTTTTAAAAAATCCAGTAACATTATTAAACTTTTATTAAATCAAAATAATGCATCTGATTTATTTTTTAGATTTAAAAAATTTACAATTATCTGTGAATTATGATTTTTCCCTTTTCTAATTTTATATGTATTTTCTTTTCTGTTGAATTGGTTGGAATCTGTAGTGTTGAAAGAAACCTTCTTCCTAATTTTAGATAAAACACTGTAATCATTCTATTGTTAAGAATGATGTTTACTATGGATTGTTTTGTGGCTAACCTTTATCAAATTAATGTCGTCATTTATTATTTTGTTCTTTTTTTTTAAAGCATGAATGGATGTTGAATTTTATCCAGCAGATTTTCTGCACCTTTTGATAAAAGTATATGATTTTTTTAAAATCCCTTAAATACATCAAATAATATTGTAATGATAATCTAATCTTGTGTTCCTAGGTTATGATGAATTTTTATATAGTGCTGGATTGCTATATTTGATTTGTTATATTTTTTTAGGATTTTGTTTTCCATTTGTTCATTTGTGGTAAAGGATTTACGCTAGCCTTTTTAGGTTTGAGTATGTTAAGAACTGTGAAGGTTGTAAACTGAAAGTTAACCTGCCATAATTTTATGGAATCTGGTAGAAGACATGAGATTATAGGGTTATGTATGAAGGACAGTTTGTAATGCACAGCAGTATCCAGAGAATCAGTATTTTTGTACCTATTTCTTGAGCCCCAGTTCTTATCTGGTGATGGTAAAAGGACCAGCACACAGTGGATTGGATTAGAGAGAATCATTGAACTTAAGGAAATTAACTTTGTAATAGGCAGTAAGCACACCTACCTTTTGCTCTGGAGATAGTATTTATATCTTTAAGGCTATATTGAAAATTATACTTTGCTTTTGAAAGGAGATGCTGTATCTGTCTTACAGGGTGTTTGCTATAGTAAACATCCTAGAAAAGGTTCTATGAAGAAAAGAGCAGTCAGTGCCTACTTGTAAGACATGCAATAAGACAATTCATGGAGAATTGTATCCCAACACAGCAAAAAAACTGGTCAGACTAGTCCACAGAATTAGTTGGGAAATATGGCCTTTTTCTAATACTGTAGGATAGTTTTTGTAAGAATGAAGTTAATTTTTTTTTCTTAAATGAGAAGCGGGGAGGCAGACTTCCACAAGCGCCCCAACGGGGATCCACCTGGCACGCCCCCTACCAGGCACTGCTGGCCAGTTTGGGGCCAGTGCTCTGTTGCTTGGTAACTGAGCTATTTTAGCACTTGAAGCAAGGCCATGGAGCCATCCTCAGCGCCCTGAGGTGGGGGGAACCTGCTCACAGGGAGCCAATGCTGCAGGAGGCAAAGGGAGAGGGGGAGGGGCCAAGCAAATGGTTGCTTCTCCTGTGTGCTCTGACTGGGAATTGAACCCCAGACTTCTACAGCTGGGAGGATGCTCTACCACTGAGCCAACTGGCCAGGGCCTAATTTGTTTCTTGTAGAAACTTAGTTTAACTAAATAAAGCCATCAAGATTTGAAGTTGTCCTTATGGGCATTTTTATTTTTTTGATCATTGATCCAATTTTCTTGATGGTTATAGGACTATTATTTAGGTTTTATAATTCCTCCTGAATAAACTTTTTCTGTGACTATGTCAATTTTATAGGATTATAGTTGTTCATAGTGGCCCCCTTGTCTTTTTAATGTTTCTGATTTTTGTAGCTATTTTTCATTTGTAATTGATTAATTTTAAAATTACATTTGTTGGGGTAACATTGATTAATAAAAGTACATTGGTTTCAGGTGTACAAGTCTATGATACATCATCTATATATTGAATTGTATGCCCACTGCCCAAAGTAATATCTCCTTCCATCTCCATAAACTCAACCCCCCTACCCTTCCCTACCTTCCCACCTCTCTTTCCTTCTGGTAACTATCATACTGTTGTCTGTCTGAGTTCTTGTTTCTACTGTTTGTTCATTTGTTTCTTTTAGTTTTTATATCCCACATATGAGTAAAATCATATGGTCTTGACTTTTTCTGACTTATTTGCTTAACATGATATCCTCAAGATCCATCCATGTTGTCACAAATAGCAGTATTTAATTTTTTCTTATGGCTGAGTATTATTCCATTGTGTATGTGTACTATAGTCACTATGAAGAACAGTATGGAGTTTTCTCAAAATATTAAAAGTAGAGTTACCGTATGACTAAGAAACCTCTCTTCTGGGTATCAATGTGAAAATTTTGAAAACATTTATTCCAAAGGTATATGTATTGCTATGTTCATTGAAGCATTATGCATAGTGGCCAGACGTGGAGACAACCAAAGTGTCCCTGAATAGATTGAAGTTTTTTTTATTATTGGTATTGGTTGTTTAGGCTTCTTTTTCTTTCCCTGTCTTTTCAGATATTTGTGTACTTTAATATTTTAGAAGAACCACTGTGTATTTTTTGAATCCTCTTGTATTTGTTTTTTATTTCATTAAATTCTGTTTTTTTAGTATTTATTTCCTTCTGCTTTTTAAAGTTTTCTTCCTTTCCCTCCGATTTCTCTGGATAAGCATAAATGATTTATTTCCAGTGCTTGTTATCATTAAAAAAATTTTTTTTTGGTAAATCACAAAATTGATAATATGTAACATTGATTTTTCTTTACTTCCAAAAAATTTAATTTTCAATGATTTCTTCTTTGACCAATGAATTATATGAAGTTGTATATCTCTTTTTAAATTTATTTTTTAAAATAGTTACTGATTTTTAGAGAGAGAAGGAGGGCAAGAAGCATCAATTCAACTCATTGTTGCTTTACTTTAGTTGTTCATTGATTGTTTCTCATGTATGCCTTGACCAGGTAAGCCCAGGGTTTTGAACTGGCGACCTCAGCATCCAGGTTGATGCTCTATCCATTGTGCCACCACAGGACAGGCTGGAGTGGTATTTCTTAATTTTCAAGCATATATGGTTGATGTGTTTTGCTTATCTTTTTTAAAATCAGTTTTCCATGTAATTACTTTAGATTGGAAATCATGGTCCATATCATTTTGGTGCTTGGATTTACTGTGAGGACTGTTCTAATGGACCAGCAGATAGTCAATTTTTAAAATTGCTTCTATTATGCTTGTAACAATAATGTGTAATTTTACTTGTTGAATGTAGAGTTCAGAAAGTGGATGCAAGTCTTAATTGTATCATTCAAATTATCTCTAAATATTTTTATCGAACTTTTGTTTCCTAGATGCCTGTCAGTTACTGATTCTGATATGTTACTGTCACTCATTCTGGTTGTGGATTTGTCTATTTTTCCTTGTATCTCTGAAATCTCTTGTTCTCTATATTTTGAAACCATGTTTTTGGTTATACATAATTTGACTGTTCTCTTTTGCTGGTGAATTGAACCCTTTATAATTATGAATTGACCCTGTTGGTCTTTAGTAATACTTTTTGCTTAAATGATTATTTAGTTTGGATGAATATGGCAACCACAGCTTCTGTTTAGACTTTTCCTCATTTATTTTTCTAATTATTTGCCTTCAGTCTTGTTTCTTTTTAACTTTTCCTTATTTTGTACAAAAATAAATTACACATACTAAATTCAGGCTGATAGCTTTAAATCTAGGCTAATTGCTCTTCTTTTAACTTGGTACATTTGATCCTTTTGGACATTATGATGATTGATATAGTTGACTTTATATCTGCCTTTGCATCCTTATTGTGCTTCTTTTTCTCTCCTTTTTGAATTGCACTGCATATGTATTTTTTTCTTATGCAACTTTCAACTAGTTTGGAGGTTATATTTTGTTTGTGTATATTTTTTAGTAGTTGTCACTGAAATTTTACTTGTCCATATTTAAAATAGAGTTGAAGTTTCATAATGTCTTTATCCTTCATTCTAATAGTATAAGCAACTTTGAGCACATTTACTCCCTTTATATACCCTTTTCTCAACTTTAATTCTATTGTGGTTATGTGTTTTGATTTTCCTTTACACCACAAGATACTGCTACTGGTTTTTTGTTGTTGTTGTTGCCTTCTTAGGATTTACCACTTTCTGTGGTTTTCATTCCTTCTTGCATTTTTATTCTTCTTGCATCATCCATTTGGGTTCACTTTCTATCTGAAATACAGTTCGAATTTCTTTTATTTCAGAATTAGTTCCTGAGAGAGATTTCTTTCTCTGTTGAACCAAAAACCTAGGTTGATACATTCAGCATAATAAAAACACCCTTTTGATGTTATGTGGGTTCCATTGTTGCTGAAGAGAAGTCAGCTGTCATGTAACAGAGAAATTTAACAGCAATTAGAGGATTGGAGGTGGTCAAAACACTGTGAATATTTCTTGCCTCCTACTTTTGTATTTTCAAAGAAACTAGACATGCATAGGAATTTTGCTTTTTTCTCATTTCTGATCTGTCATAAACATAAAGATGAACACAAGTTAAAGGTGGGCATATCTGGAGAAAGGAACCTTAGGATTTGGGGGATCATTTCCAAGTTGTCAAGACAAATGTAACAAAAGGAAGTTTTTAACTTTTTGCATTTAAAGCTACCCGTTTAAGAGTTTTCTTTAGGTTGAAATTAGTCCTTCGAAAACAAAGAATATAAATAATCTTTAGCTATCTGTCTATTACCATTATTTATCTCTCATCTGTTCATCTTTAAATGAATCATTTTACCACATCATTTGTCAAAGAATTGGAAGGCAGTACTTTATTCTGGCTGTATCAGTGACTCAATGCTGCTGGAACAGAAGTAAGAGATAATGCTGGCTAATTGGTAACAGAGCCAGGTTCTATCGAGTCAGAGCTGCCACTAGATCTACAATTAGAGTGAAAAGATATTTATAATCTATGGGGTTATTAACAAGGGTTCATTTTAATCTTTTCCAAAAGCCAACTTATGAGAGCTCATACTGCCCTTTTTACAGGCTTGTTCATTATTTGTCATTTCACTTGGAGTCTATTCTAAAAGTGTTAGTGAGCCACTTTTTTTTTCTTTTTAGATTTTATTTATTGATTTTTAGAGAGAGAGGAGGAAGAGAGAGAAAAAGGTGTGGGTTGAGGGAGAATCAGGAAGCATCAACTCGTAGTTGGGCAAGTCCAGGGCCTCGAACCGGTGACCTCAGCATTCCAGATTGAGGCTAGGGAGCCATTTTTATATGCATATTGCTTTACACATGTTGCTTATAACATTTCATAAATGTTAAGGATCCCTGTATTCTCTTTAGATCTTACAAGAAGAGACAGGATTGTAAAATGTTGGTAAATGTTTAACCATGAATGGTGCCTACCATTTCAAAGAATCAACTAAACAATCTTTTAATTATGTGTACTGTACATTCCTCGTATAATAAAGAACAACATGTGATATTTGCTTTGTCTGTTAAAGTAACTCTGTATACTAAAGAGAACCTAAAGATTTTCCCCTCTCCCTCGCTCTGTCCCACTTACCATTAGCGAGGCCTTGCTTCCTCACAGCCTGACGGTACAGAACGAGAGCTCCTACAAGCAGACTCTGTTTCATGTTAAGGTGGTTCTTTGTCATTCTGACCATAGTTCTTTAACAAAATTTTCTATTTCAAAAGTGGCTTGGGAAATAAGTGCAAGAAGTATACATGTAGAAAATAATTCCATACTTTATAGGAATAAAATAAAAGGAAGTGAAAGTTAACTTGGCTGTGTTCCTCATCAAACATTTAAAATTTCATAATAGATTCCAAAGAATATCATGGATTATTAAAGAAGAGTTTAGGAAAGTGTGTTGTGGATCATTGTTGATCTTAAAAACGTGCCTTTTTCCTCTTCCTTTTTACTCGGTAACGGTTTTATGACATTGATTTTTAAATGTAAGTGGTATAGGGATTTGGAGAAATAATATTGTAAGAGGTTGAGAAAGATAGATATCTGTTGGTGGGTGGTTTATATAATTTCTACCACTTTAAAAAACTCAGAGGTCACTCACAGTCATTGCATCTACTTTTTAGAGACAAAGGAAATCATTAATAGGTATCTCTGGTAATAAAGATGGACATTATGTTGTGCAATGATTTTATTTCTCTTTGAACATTAAAAAAATAAGTAGAAAAAAATTTAAAGTAGTTACTGAGTCATAATGTTCTAACCAAGTAAAATGTTTAGCCATTGTTGTTACTAAGTTCTAGCACAGAAAAAGACCTTTGAAGAAAATGCTTTGAAGTGGTTATAAAACAAGCCAGATATTCTATCTATGTAACTCCCAAAGTGTGTTTCTCAGAGAGGAAATAGGAAGAATGGTTGAGTGAACGAACACTCAGTAGTTTACTTACTCAGCTAGATTTCTGTAGTACAAACTGAGGGGCAGATTCTCTGAGTGGTTTATATTGAACCTCTCTATCCTTAAAGTTTTTGTTGTTAATTTTGGGGTTGGTTTAAGGTTGTTTCGGAAAAGTAAACGAGTCTTTTATCTCATGGTATTTATCCATCACAACTGGATTTTTAATACTGTTTGATTATGAAATTGTATACCTTGGCAAGATAGAAGAAACTTGGATCACGTTTCCCTCCAATTGTCTGCAGTTGTTGCTCGCATTTCGTATTGCCTGGTTGTTGTTACTTTGTAGATGACCTGGGTTTTTCCTTCTGCCCTATTAATTTGAAAAAAAAAATCATTTTTGTTAACTGTGCAAATCAGGAAATTTTCTAGGATGTGTTGTCTAGTTGTTACTACCTATTAGCCCTGGGTCTTTTTCTTTCTTTTATAATGTTCTTTTTTTCAACAATATCTTTTATCATTTTAATATATTTTGCTTTCCATTTTTGGAGAGCATCTCAGATTGATATTCCATCCTTTCTCAAATTTTACCCAGCTTTATATTTGTTATTTACTTCAATATGTTATTTACTTTTGTAATTATTTGCATATTCTGCTATTAAACTTTTAGTGTTTGCAGGGCTTCTTTAAAAAAAACCTACCTATTTCCTTGTTCAATTTGATTCTGTTGTCTTTTTATTTAAGCTGATTCCCTCCTTGTAGCTCTCTGTTCTTGACTTTTAGACAAGACTTTATAGTGAACAGCTTTAAAAAATTTACAGGGTGTTCATACATTATTTTGGCAGCCTAATATTTCCTTTAACACTTTTTAAAAAAACTTCTCTACCCTTAATATTTATTGCATGAAAATTTCTACAACCAAATTGTAACCCTGGACTTATTTTATTCTGTACACATTTCTTGTATGTTTTATATATACCTTTTCAATTGTAATCTATACTCAGGTGGTGCACAGCCTCTGGGCTCCTGTTTCGGTACGCATTGTTTCTTGTCCTTAAACTCGGACCTCCAGATGGCAGATAGAGCTAAATATGAAAAAGCACCACTTGTGTTCCTATTTGCTAAATTCACTGCCTTGAGGAAACTGTATTGCTTTCTTCTTAACCTTTCTACATTCCATTTGCTAGGTTTAAAAACATACTGCTTTTTGGTGGCATTTCATACAGGTATCTTTCCCTTAAAACCTTTAAATGCTGTTTTAAGTATTTTCTTATGTATCGTTTAATTCTTTTTTTTTACAAATTAATTTTACTAGGGTGACATCAATAAATCAGGGTACATATGTTCAAAGAAAACATGTCCAGGTTATCTTGTCAATTATGTTGCATACCCATCACCCAAAGTCAGATTGTTCTCCGTCACCTTCTATCTAGTTTTCTTTGTGCCCCTTCCCCTCTACCCCCATCCCCCCCAACCACCACACTCTTATCAATATCTCTTAGTCTTGTTTTTATGTCCCACCTACATATGGAATAATGCAGTTCTTGTTTTTTTTCTGATTTATTTCACTTCGTATAATGTTATCAAGATCCCACCATTTTGTTGTGAATGATCCGATGTCATCATTTCTTATGGCTGAGTAGTATTCCATAGTGTATATGTGCCACATCTTCTTTATCCAGTCTTCTATTGACGGGCTATTTGGTTGTTTCCATGTCCTGGCCACTGTGCTGCAATAAACATGGGGTTGGATGTGTCTTTATGTATCAATGTTTCTGAGTTTTTGGGGTATATACTCAGTAGAGGGATTGCTGGGTCATAAGGTAGTTCTATTTTCAGTTTTTTGAGGAACCACCATACTTTCTTCCATAATGGTTGTACTACTTTACATTCCCACCAACAGTGAATGAGGGGGTTCCTTTTTCTCCACAGCCTCTCCAACATTTGCTATTAGCTGTCTTGTTAATAATAGCTAATCTAACAGGTGTGAGGTAGTATCTCATTGCAGTTTTGATTTGCATTTCTCTAATAACTAACGAAGATGAGCATCTTTTCATATATCTGTTGGCCATTTGTATTTCTTCCTGGGAGAAGTGTCTATTCATGTCCTCTTCCCATTTTTTTATTAGATTGTTTGTTTGTTTGTTGTTGAGTTTTATGAGTTCTTTGTATATTTTGGATATTAGGCCCTTATCTGAGCTGTTCTTTGAAAATATCATTTCCCATTTAGTTGGCTGTCTATTTTGTTGTCAGTTTCTCTTGCTGAGCAAAAACTTCTTAGTCTGATGTAGTCCCATTCATTTATTTTTGCCTTCGCTTCCCTTGCCTTTGGAGTCAAATTCATAAAATGCTCTTTAAAACCAAGGTCCATGAGTTTAGAACCTATCTTCTTCTATGTACTTTATTGTTTCAGGTCTTATATTTAGGTCTTTGATCCATTTTGAATTAATTTTAGTACAAGGGGACAAACTGTAGTCATGTTTCATTCTTTTGCATGTGGCTCTCCAGTTTTCCCAGCACCATTTGTTGAAGAGGCTTTCTGTTCTCCATTGTGTGTTCTTGGCCCCTTTATCAAAAATTATTTGACCATATATATGTGGTTTTATTTCTGGACTTTCTATTCTGTTCCATTGGTCTGAGTGTTTATTTTTCTGCCAATACCATGCTGTTTTGATTGTTGTGGCTCTATAATATAGTTTGAAGTCAAGTATTGTAATGCCCCCAGCTTTGTTCTTTTTCTTTAGGATTGCTTTGGCTATTCGGGTTTTTTTATAATTCCAAATAAATCTGATGATTATTTGTTCCATTTCTTTAAAAAATGTCATTGAAATTTTGATGGGAGTTGCATTAAATTTGTATATTGGTTTGGGTAATATGGCCATCTTGATTATATTTATTCTTCCTATCCAAGAGCAAGGAATATTCTTCCATCTCATTGTACCTTTTTCAATTTCCCTTAATGATGGTTTGTAGTTTTCATTATATAAGTCCTTTACATTCTTTGTTATGTTTATTTTTAGTTATTTTGTTGTTGTTGCAATCGTGAAGGGGATTATTTTTTTGAGTTCGTTCTCAAATCTTTAATTGTTGGTATATAGAAAGGCTATGGACTTTTGTATGTTAATTTTGTATCCTGCGACCTTACTGTATTGGCTTATTGTTTCTAGTAGTCTTTTTGTAGATTCTTTGGAGTTTTCGATGTATAAGATCATATCATCTGCAAAAAGTGATACCTTTACTTCTTCTTTTCCAATATGGATGCCTTTTATTTCTTTGTCTTGTATGATTGCTCTGGCTAGAACATCCAGCACCATATTAAATAAGAGTGGAGAAAGTGGACAACCCTGTCTTGTTCCTGATTTAAGGGGGAAAGCCTTCAGTTTTGTGCCATTTAATATGATGTTAGCTGATGGTTTATCATATATTATGGCCTTTATCATGTTGAAATATTTTCCTTCTATACCCATTTTGTTGAGAGCCTTAACCATAAAATTGTGTTGTATTTTATCGAATGCCTTTTCTGCATCTATTGATAAGATCATGTGGTTTTTGTTCTTTGTTTTGTTGATATGGTGTATTACGTTAACCGTTTTATGTATGTTGAACCATCCTTGGGATTCTGGGATGAATCCCACTTGATCATGATGCATTATTTTTTTAATATGTTGTTGTATTCGATTTGCTAGTATTTTGTTTAGTATTTTAGCATCTGTATTCATTAGAGATACTGGTCTCTAGTTTTCTTTTTTTTGTGCCATCCTTGCCTGGTTCTGGTATGAGGGTTATGTTGGCCTCATAAAATGTGTTTGGCAGTATTGCTTCTTCTTCAATTTTTTGGAAGACTTTGAGTAGAATAGGAACCAAGTCTTCTTTGAATATTTGATAGAATTCGCTATTATAACCATCTGGGCCTGGACTTTTATTTTTGGGGAGGTTTTTAATAGTTTTTTCTATTTCTTCCCTACTAATTGGTCTGTTTAGGCTCCTGCTTCTTCTTGACTCAGTCTAGGAAGGTTGTATTCTAGGAATTTATCCATTTCTTAATCTAGATTGTTGAATTTAGTGGCATAAAGTTTTTCATAGTATTCTACAATAATTCTTTGTATATCTATGGTGTCCATGGTGATTTCTCCTCTTTCATTTTGGATTTTGTTTATATGAGTTCTTTCTCTTTTTTCCTTGGTAAGTCTTGCCAAGAGTTTGTCAATTTTGTTGATCTTTTAAAAGAACCAACTCCTTGTTCTATTAATTTTTTCTATAGTTTTTCTGTTCTCTATTTCATTTATTTCTGCTCTGATTTTTATTATCTCCTTTCTTCAGCTGGTTTTGGGTTGTCTTTGTTCTTCTTTTTCCAGTTCCTTAAGGTGTGAAGTTAAGTGGTTCACTTGGGCTCTCTCTTGTTCATATTGGCCTGAAGTGATATGAACTTCCCTCTTATCACTGCTTTTGCTGCATCCCATAGATTCTGATATGTCCTATTGTCATTTTCCTTTGTCTGTATATATCTTTTGATCTCTGCACTTATTTCTTCTTTGACCCATTCATTTTTAAAAGTATGTTGTTTAGTTCCCACATTTTTGTGGGTTTTTTCCCCTCTTTTTTGCAGTTGAATTCTAGTTTCAAGGCTTTCTGATCAGAAAATATGCTTGGTACAACTTCAATTTTTCTGAATTTGCTTATGTTGTGTTTGTGGCACAACATATGGTCAGTTCTTGAGACTGATCCATGTACAAAAAAAAAAATGTATATTCTGTCACTTTGGGATGAAATGTCCTGTAGATGTCTATCATATCCAGGTGCTCTAGTGTTTTGTTTAAGGCCAATATATCTTAATGATTCCCTGTTTGGATGACCGATCTAGAGCTGTCAGCGGTGTATTGAGGTCTCCAAGTATGATTGTATTTTTGTCAGTTTTTGTTTTAAGGTCAATAAGTAGCTGTCTTATACATTTTGGTGCTCCTTGGTTTGGTGCATATATATTAAGAATTGTTGTGTCTTCTTGATTCAGCCTCCCCTTAATCATGAAATGACCATTTTTGTCTTTGAGTACTTTTGCTGTCTTGTAGTCAGTATTATCAGATATGAGTATTGCTACGCCTGCTTTTTTTTTTGGATGTTATTTGCTTGGAGTATTGTTTTCCAGCCTTTCACTTTGAATTTGTTTTTATCTTTGTTGCTTAGATGAGTTTCTTGTAGCAGCATACAGTTGGATATTCTTTTTTAATTACATTCTGCTACTCTGTGCCTTTTTATTGGTGAGTTTAATCCGTTTACATTTATTGTAATTATTGACACTTGTGAGTTCCCCATTGCCATTTTATACATTGCTTTCTGTTACTTTTGTGTCTTGCTTGATTCTTCTCTTTCGTTTTTCTATCTTTTGTTTTTGTTTGGTTGTATTCCATACATCTTTCCTCTGTTGCTATCTTTTTAAAATAATGTGCTTCTGCGGTGGTTCTATCAATGGTGGTTACCATTAAGTAATGAAAAGGGTTCCTACCCTGTTCATTATAGTGCACTATCTTGTGAGTACTTTTGCACTGCATCGTCCTTTGCTACTGTTAATCTCCGTCCTCTCCCCCCCCCTTTTTTTGTTGTTTTCACAGTTTAAATTTGGTTTTATTGTGTTCATGGTGGAGTTTTACTTGTGGTTTTGTTTTGTTTTGTTCTTTTTATCTGGTTGGAAAACCTCCTTTAGTAATTCCTGGAGTGGGGGTTTCTGATGATAAATTCCCTCATCTTTTCTGTATCTGTGAATGTTTTTATTTCTCCTTCATATTTTAATGATAGCTGTGATGGGTATAGTATTCATGGCTGAAAGTTCCTCTCTTTCAGGACTTTAAATATTGGGGTCCACTCTCTTCTAGCTTTTAGAGTTTCTGTTGAGAAATCCAATGATAATCTAATGGGCCTTCCTGTATATGTTGTATTCTTCTTTCCCCTGGCTGCCTTGAGAATTTTTTTCTTTGTCATTGGTTTGTGCCAATTTCATTATTATGTTCCTTGGAGTAGGTTTGTTGTGGTTAAGAAAACTCGGAGTTCTGTTTGCTTCTTGAATTTGAGGCTTTAGTTCTTTCCACAGGCTTGGGAAGTTCTCATCTATTATTTGTTTGAATATTTTCTCCATTCCATTTTCTCTCTCTTCTCCCTCTGATATACCTATTATTGTTATGTTATTCTTTTTGACGGAATCAGACAGTTCCTGTAGGGCTTTCTCATTTTTTTTTAATTTTTGAGTCTCTTTCTTCTCTCTCTGTTGTGCCTCAAGTTGCTTGTCTTCTATTTCACTAGTTCTACCTTCTATCTGGCCTGTTCTATTAACTAAGCTTGTTACCTCGTTTTTCAGCTCATGAATTGAGTTTTTCATCTCTGTTTGATTTGTTTTTATAGTTTCAATTTCCTTGGTAGTATATTCTTTGTGTTCATTGAGTTGTTTTCTGAGCTCCCTAAATTGCCTTTCTGTGTTTTCTTGTATATCTCTGAGTATTTTTAGGATTTCTATTTTAAATTCTGTCATTTAGCTCCAAGCTTTCCAATATATTAAATTTTTTCTCCATAGATTTTTTCCTCATCTATCTGTGCTACCTCTCTTTCTTTTGTATCCATGATATTCGATTTCCTTTTCCTTAATGGCTTCTGAGGGTGGTTTTGTTGATAGCATTAATGAGAATTAATAAAGAATAAAAAGTTAAAAAATAAAAATAAAAAAGAATAAAAAAATCATTATTCCCCCCCTTTTTTTTCTCTCCTCTCCTCTCCCCTCCTTCTTGAGAAAATCTTGTGGTGAACTGTGAATTATATTGTGCTAAATAGAACAATAATTACCTATAATAGGGGGCCTGAGTTTGGGAGGAGTGATAAAGGGCAAAAAAGGAAGTATGAACCCACAAAATGCAAAAAAGGAAAAAATTTGGGTCAAGAATAAAATGATTTGCTTTTAGGTGGTGGTTGACTAAGAGATATGATGAGAGAAATAAGAGGGAAACAGGAAAAAGGGGAAAAAATTAAAAAATTACTATTGTATTTAGTGGAGCAAGAACTAGATAAGATGGAGAGCTAGGGTTGGGAGTACTGCTAGTGAGTTAAAAAAGCAAAGTAAAAATCCCCCTTAGCGCCACAAAGGAAAATTTGAGTCCCAGATAAAATAATTTGTTCGTGATTGAGGATTGAATGAGAGGAAAAGTAAAGGAGAAAAGAAGAAATTAATATAGAGGGAGAAAAAAAAAAGAAAGAGGAAAACAGAAAAAGAAGAAAAAAGAATAAAAGAGAGAGAGAGAGTTAAGGGTTTTGGAGTGTAACCCTCAGAGAGAGAAAGGAAGAAGAAAGAAAAGATAATGGGCGATGTAACACTTATGGGTAGTGTAGTTCAAGGAGAGGAGAGAGTAAGACCGGCAGAGAATTAAACGACCAAATTGGAAGAGGAAGATAATAATCAAGACAAGAAGATAAGAGAAACAAATGAACAAATATAATAAAATGGGATAGGTTATAAAGTCTGCAGATTATTCTTGATTTTGAGAGGTTATCATCTTGCTTTTTCTTTTCTCTCCCTCTTCTTGGTCGGTGACTCTGTACCCTGGGTTCTGCCCCTGTGGCACGTTTAGGTAGAGGTTAGCAGTTGATAAGTCTCTATGGCGATGTCATATATTGGGCTTCAGTCTTGTTGGCAGTCGAGGCTCATTAGCATTTGCAGGCTCCGCCAATGAGAGAGTCCGTGTTCCCGGAGCCTCTCTCCTAGTCTTTCCTTCCTGAATTAGTAGCCTGATGATCCAGCTATGGGGTTGCTGCTGCCTCTGCCTGGAGAGTAAGAGGCTCAAAGAGCTGGCAAATCCCCACTCGATCCCCACTCAGCGCAGGGCTCTGGGTAAGGCTCAATCAGTCAGAGCTTCTAGTATAATCAGGCGGGGTTTTGGCCCACACAAAGACCTCTGACTCTGCCCCTCTGTCCGGGAACATGGGTGCTCACTCCCGGGGGAATCTCTTGCCCACTGTCTGCGCTCGCCGACCAGGATATCCGGCCAGCCGCCTCTCACTCCCGGTGAGGCACCCCGCCCTCATGGAAAAGTTTCAGCGTAGGGAATTTCGCTCCCGCTCCCTCCCCGTACACTGCTTTTTCAGGGCGCAGGGGCAACCCCGAGATTCCGCTTTCGGCCCACACAAAGGCCTCTGACTCTGCCCCTCTGCCCGGGAACACGGGTGCCCAATCCCGGGGGAATCTCTCGCCCATTCTCCGCACTCGCTGACCAGGAGATTGGGGCAGATGGCTGTCTCAAGTGCCTTTCTTTGTCTGGATTTGGCGCGAGCTTTAGCTTGTGTTGACTGGGTTGCCACAAGCACATTTTTCCTCAGCTTGGATGTCCGTGCCACAGCCTGGTTCAGACGTTTGTGCCGCAGTCTGGTTCTATTCATACCCTATGCCTGCCTCAGTTCCTATACTCTCAGTTCCCAGTGAAAGCAGCCCTTATTTAGCTTAGTGAGGAAGGCGGAGTGTTTCTTCCTCCTTATTTCCTTCGGAGTTGATTATATATTTAGTCAATTTTTCGCTCGATCATAATTTTCGCTCGATCATACCTTCGCCTTTAGTGTGAAACTTCTGGAGGCTCCAAGGATAGATTTTTCTGTCTCTGGTTGAAGATCTTGTTGAATTTTTGGAGAAATTTATCGGTATCACTCCTTACGGCGCCATTTCTCTGACGTCACTCTTGTTTAATTCTTAACTTGCCACCTCTCCCATAAAGAAATTTTTTCAGTCTCTTCTTTTCCTGCCCTCTTCATTTGTGTATTCTAGGAACACTTCTCTTCATCTGAATTCTGGCATACTATGCTGTTATTTAAAATGATCTTTTATTACAATGGTGCCAAACCTATAAGTATCCAGTTAGTACATTGGTTACATTGGGATTTGTCTTGATGGGCTGTTTTCTTTGGCCTACAGAGTTGTTCTTTAGTCAGCTTAATACTTTGTATTTTATACTCATTCTGCATCTATATTTCTGGTACCTGCCTAGTTTATGTAAGAAGTTCAAGACCCCTTTTGGGGAAAGAATATTCAAAGAAAAGGGAATGTTTGTAATGTAATGAGTTAAAGTTACAGACTTTTGGAAAAAGTACTGCAAGTTATAACCAAATTTTGCTAGTTATCTGTGGGTAGTGTAATTTTTATTTATTTTATTTCTTATCTGTACTTTCCAGATTTTCCTGAATGAGTAATGCCTTTAGTGTAAAAACCAATCAGTAAACAATAATTTAAAAGGACATGGTTTTGTGTATGCATCCCATTGTACTAATCAGCAGGGTCTGTGCTTGACACTTAGGTGAGTTGTATTTTGGAAGGTGCAGGCACCGCTGTCCTGGGCAGGATGGCTAAACTGAAATGTGCAGTGAGGGATACTGTTTGTTCAGACAGATTCTCTTTCTCCTTAGGACTACTGTTTCTTTAGAGATCATAGAACAACAATTTATAAAATAAAACGAGGACAGCATAATCCTTCTTGGTCAAGAAGCATTATTATTAAAAGGTGGCTTCATGTGCTTCTGAGAAGCTAATTAGTTGCTGTCTGCCTTATCGTGCTGAGAGCCTGCTGTGATTCATGGGTGTTTACCCATCGCGACAGGATTTCCTAATGCTGTTTGTTAGGAAATTATTTATACTTCTGACTCAGGGCTTTAAAAGGGCTTCCAGCAGTTTTTGAAAGCCAACTTCTGGGCTCAAAAGTGTTTTGTGCTGTTTATGGTGAATCATCCTGGCAGCATGAGAGAGCGTGAGTCCAGTTTCACTGCATTGTCTGAGGTGCAATTTTCCAGTGAAACCCCTTGCCAAGCATGATAATGAGTTTTCATTGTAGACTTTTTTATTTTGTGAGAAACAAACTTTTCTTGTATCAAACTTTTAAAAAGTACTCAGAACCAGTACCACCACAGGATTTTTTTGTGGTTCCGTTTAGTGTTCTGGCAGTCCTTCCTTACCCTATCCATTTCCCTGTTCAATTTGATTCTGTTGTCTTTTTATTTAAGCTGATTCCCTCATTGTAGCTTTCTTTTCCTGCTTTTAAGGCAAGATCTTATAGGGAACAACTTAAAATTTGAGCGGGAGGGCTGTTCATATATTATTTTACTATCCTCATTTTTTCTTTAATAGTTTCTTCTCTTTTGCTTCTCAACCCTTTATATCTATTGCATGAAAATTTCTACAACCAAATTCTAGCCCTAGGTTATCTTATACCCCTAAGAGAGATGTACACCACTACTTTCCTTATGTTAATTTCAGTTCATGAGTTTAGTATGGGTGAATAAGAATTTATTCTTTCTTTTTTAGACATTTATCTTCTTTGACTACTGATTGCTGTGGGGGGAGGAAGAAAATTTATTCTACTTTTCGAGGTTCTTTCTGCAAGAGAAAATAACCAAATCTAATTACATACATATGTATGGGAACCTCACATCCATGAAGGAGTCAGACACTGCACATACAGGAGACGTTGGAGACACAAAGGTAAAATGAGGTCCTTCTGAGCTAAAGATGAGATAGGATGCCTTGGGCCCTCAGAGGGGAGAAAGGT
This sequence comes from Saccopteryx bilineata, assembly GCF_036850765.1. Classification (NCBI taxonomy): domain Eukaryota; kingdom Metazoa; phylum Chordata; class Mammalia; order Chiroptera; family Emballonuridae; genus Saccopteryx; species Saccopteryx bilineata. Next base: position 143,931,234 of record NC_089491.1, on the reverse strand, counting down.
CATTCAAAGGATGATAAGAAGGGCAGATGTTCAGTGCCTTGCCCTTTTGTTAAGTCATAGAAAGTTATTTCTGGTAACAACTCATTATATGCAAGGACCCTAATTTAAATTCTTTAAAGGGAGAAAGAGGTAAAAGCTTCACTTCAGCCCTGGAGGTCTCTGTTGCCTCCAGCTCAAAATAATTCACCTGCCAAAGTGACTCAGCCTGGAGAGGCCTGTTCTGAACCCTTCATTAGAATAGAGAAGAAATCAGAAGCTCTTCAAAGAACCTGCTTAACTTTAAATATCATTACTTACACCCATTAATGAAGCATTCTCATTTGGGGGAATCTCATACAATATTGACCGTTCGTCATTTGAACATTGAATTTCGTTTGGAGACAGAATTCCGTGTGTTTTGCTAAGCAGGAAGGAGATTTGGGGGTGACATAGCCTTTCAAAACTGGTCATGTTTGGGAATCCATAAATTATGGTTTTATGAAAACAGGGTAGGTTAAATAGGGTCTTTGCCATGCATATTGAACAAACGTGAATATAGGGAACATGAGTCTGCTGACCTTTCTTATCATTAGCATTCTTTTACAGTTCCCTATTTTCATAAGGCAGTTTTGTGGGTTTCAGCTTATCTAGCTTGAAATGACATAGTTAGTCACATTTAGTGCTCAGTTTTCTGAGTAATTCATCTGAGCTCATACCGTGGTACCTGGCGGCAGTAAGTTATGTAGCAGGCAGTAGGAGCAGGGAAGAGTTTGGACACTCCTGCTTCTAGAAGATCATGTGTGCTAGCTAAGAAAAGAAGGCCACAGAGAAAATGTTTCTGAGAAATTGACAAAAGACCACATCCTGATAAGGGGCCTGATACTCAGTCCTGGAGTGGCACATTACAAAGATTAAGGGACTTAAATCTGGGAGATCCATTCTGACAATAACCTTCTATGATGTGTCTTTCTGAAAATCTCTTCTTCTTGTCCTCTAAGGTTTGGTTTCTTTACTTTCCCAAGGGAATAATGAGTATCTGTCCCACCTACCTATTGATAGGATGACCTTACATAGTAATGCAAAATGGTAACATAAAAAAGATTTTAGAAATAACATACTATTCAAGGGTAAGGTAGACGCTTGCTGGTTGCTCCTTCTCGGTTTCTTTCTCCAGCAGTTACTTAAATATTACAATTTTTCTGGACTCAGTTCTAGTCATTCTTCTCATATTCCTTTTTTTTGGGAAGTCTCCATTCCCATGGTTTCAGTTATATGCACCAGCCACATAGAACCATCTTCTGAGCTGCAGATATTTGTGTAACTCCCAAACCCTGCTGAGCCCAGTCACAGTTTGGAATTGCATTTAGAGAAATAATAGTCCAGTAACTAAAAGCAATTGAAAAGTAATACTACTCTTGTGTCTTGAAGAACATAATAGCATTCAGGTTATAACTCAGCAGTCATTCTTAAAATCTGTTGTCTCAGTCAATCCCTTTGTTATAGGCTCAGTTTTTCCCATACTGATCTTGCACTCACAACTCTCTCTGGCCTTTTTTCATTTGAACTTCTCCCTACTAACCAAATCTTGGACTCGTGTTTTCTTCTCCATCTTTTTTCTCTTCTCTGGTATGATAACAGCTCAAGAACTAGGCTGACAAAGACCATATTTTCCCTAAGGTTGAAGGAGAGGTTGGTTATTTTGGCAGATTCTTATTGGGTAGGAGAAGAGAGGGAGGCTGGGGACGTTCACATATAACTAATCTATATTCCCAGCATATTTACAGAGCGCTCTTCTTGCTGTATGCTTGTATATTCCACAGAGCACCTTTGTCAACCTGTCTAAAAGTTGACCTTATTATGCTCTACCCAAACTTGCTTTTTCTCCAGTATCCCTTACCTTTGTACAGAGTACCTATCAAGTTGCTGGTGGCTTATTTTGGACATCTGAACATCATCCTCAAATTCTTCCCTTCCTTGTCCTGCACATTACATTCAAATTCTCTTTAGCCTAAATATGAAATACATAAATCCAGGATTTCTTCTTTTTACTCCATTTCCAGTGCCGTCACTGCACTCACTGCTCCCCTGCAATCAGTTTTCCCTACTACCGACCAAAATGATCCTTTTACAGGATTGTGACTTTTCCTGCTTTACATTATTCAAAGTCGTCTTAGTACCAAACCCTTTCCTGTATTGCCTGGTTAATGTCTGCCCACGTCTCCAGAAAGTCCTCACCAGGATGCATTTCTTCCTGCCTTAAGGCCTTTGTCTCAGCTGGTCTGATGGTCGGAAGAGCCTCTCACCCTCAGCACTACCACCTAGCTCTGGCTTACTCATTCACCTTATCTCGGCTTAAATAGAGCCTTGCTCAAGGCGGTTCTGAGTCCTCCTCCAGCGCCTTTGCCATTGGCTCATGTTCCCCACACTTTCCTTTTGGTAAGACCCATCATACTTGAAATGTAATTACTTGTTTAAACACAGTTTTCTCAGCATACCCTCAGGACAGAGGGCATGTCTTCTGAGCACTCTGTCCCCAATGCCCAGCAGATCAAGTGGTCAGTGGATGCTCACTGATAAGTGGATGCTGCTTCCATGATGTGTGCCCTGTCTGCCTCTCCCACCTCATCTCCACACACTCTGCCTCACACTGTTGTGCGACCCCTGAGAAAAGCCAATGCCATGTCATTTTTCTGTAAGGTCATGCTCTTTTCTGTAGAACTGCCTGCCCAGCCTGTCCTCGCAATGTCAGCTCCAGAGATAGGAGGCAGGTGTATAGCTGTTTTGTCAACTTTATCCTGTTATATTGAAATTTTATATCTAACTGCATGGTTTTTGAGTAGGGTTTGTGTGTTGCCTCTCTCAGGGAAAGGACCTTATTTTATTTACTTATACTTATTTATTTTGATAATCCCAGCACCTAAAAGAGGTCAAACTGAATCAAAATGTTGGAATACCTTCTTATTAGTGATATAATAATAATAATAGAAATACTGCTGATTTTACTGACTGCTTTCAGTATGCTAGGCACACTTTTAAGTGTTTTATTTCTAGTAATTTATTGAATTTTCCCAACTTCTATGAAGAGTTACTTTTTTCTATCACACAGATGAGGAACTGGAGACCCAGAAAGGTTAAGTAAGTTGTCCAGACGTAGCCAGCAGGTACGTGGCAAGGCTGGAGTCAAGCCCACTAGTTCCAGAGCCGGCCCTCATCTGTGGTGGTCAGTCAGTGTAGCCTAGTGCTTTCAAAACTGGGTTCTGGAGTCTCGCTGTCTGGTTCAACTTCTAGTTTTTCCACTTACTTACTCATTGTGAGACCTGAGGTAAAATCCTGCAGTGCAAAATGGGAATAATTATATGTCCTTTAAAGGGATGTTCTGAGGATTAGAGAAAATAATCAGTTTATGTGATGTATCTAACAGACTGGAAGCAGTTGTAACCGTGTTAAGTCAATGTGAGCACTCACCAGACACGTCTTTTTGGGTTCTTTCCAACTCTAAATCCAGCAAGTCTGTTTTTTTTCTAGTTCTTTAATCTTTTCCCTCTGTCATTATTTGTTACTTTACAGTGTTGTGGTGTTTATTTTAAAAAATCTTTATGCCTGACCAGGCGGTGGCGCAGTGGCTAGAGCGTCGGACTGGGATGCAGAGGACCCAGGCTCGAGACCCTGAGGTCACCAGCTTGAGTGTGGGCTCATCTGGTTTGAGCAAAGCTCACAAGCTTGGACCCAAGGTCGCTGGCTGGAGCAAGGGGTCACTCGGTCTGCTGAAGGCCCACGGTCAAGGTGTATATGAGAAAGCAATCAATGAACAACTAAGGTGTCACAACGTGCAACGAAAAACTAATGCTTGATGCTTCTCGTCTCTCCGTTAATGTCTGTCTGTCCCTTGTCTATCCCTCTCTCTGACTCTCTGTCCCTGTTAAAAAAAAAAAATCTTTCCAAGGGCTTGGGGACATCTCTGCATATCTTATCAAATAAAATCTGTGGGCTTCGAGACAAGCGGGTGCTGCCTACAATTACCCAGATCCCCATGCTCCGGTCTGCGGCTGGATGGCTGAGGACTGACCTCTAGCCGAAGGGAGCACCTGAATCCCTATTTACCACCAGACCAAAGTGGAAAAAAGAAATCCAGATAATCAATTGCTGTTGTCTGATTTTTAAAAAAAGGTTTAACTATAAAAGAACTGAAGAATGTCAACTTTTGCTGCAAATGTTTCCTCTTTCCAAGTTAGAAGAAAGCCATTTTAGGGTAGTCTGTGTTAAATTGATTAGTAGTCAGAAGGAAATTTTTAGCTGTTTAGGTGCTGATTTAATTACAAAGACTACTTTTTGTCTACCAACACATATATTCTGAAACTCATAAAATCATAAGATACTTTCTATCATCGCCATATTTTGACAGAGACTACTTAACATTGGTGGAAACTACAGAGTGTATAGTCCTGAGACTTACTGGTCTGACTTGTGTGCAAACATAGTGACTACTTCACAGTAGTTATGCAACAATACAGTGAATGTTTCAGAAGCAAACATATGTTACTTAAATCTTGTCTCACTGTCCATTTATTTATTTGCTTTGCTCAAAGACAGAAAATATCAAATAAAAACAGAAAATAAATATATTTAAAATATATTTAATGGTTGTGATTGTGACATCAGCAGGGAGTTTAGTTGGCAGAATAAATACCATGAAGTCTACAACATGTGATAGAGCTGGGCCTCTCTGCCTGTATAGAGAGGTACATGAGAGACAGCCCGGTGATTTATAGTGCCAGTAAACAAGTCAGTTAACAAGAAACACAACTATTATAGTTACAGAGACTAGAGAGAAATGTCTCTTGTCTAGAATGTAGTCAATAGCACCTTCAACAGCCCTTGTCCAGAAAACACAGCAGCAGATTTCTTAATGCTGCTACCTTTAATAGAAGCTACTTTTTGGCATCCTGAAGATCAGTTAATTAAAAGCCATTCTAGATGCACCTGTTTTGCAACCCGTTGATGTCTGGTGTAATCTAGAAATCAATTTATAGAACCTACAGATATAAAAAGATGAACTTTTCTTAGTCCTGCTTCTGTTTAGTTCTTTTTTTTTTCATTTTTCCGAAGCTGGAAACGGGGAGGCAGTCAGACAGACTCCCGCATGTGCCCGACCGGGATCCACCCGGTATGCCCACCAGGGGGCGATGCTCTGTCCCTCTGGGGCATCGCTCTGCTGCATCCAGAGCCATTCTAGCAACTGAAGCAGAGGCCACAGAGCCATCCTCAGTGCCCGGGCCATCTTTGCTCCAATGGAGCCTCGGCTGCGGGAGGGGAAGAGAGAGACAGAGAGGAAGGAGATGGGGAGGGATGGAGAAGCAGATGGGCACTTCTCCTGTGTGCCCTGGCCGGGAATCGAACCCAGGACTCCTGCACGCCAGGCCGACGCTCTACCGCTGAGCCAATCGGCCAGGGCCCTGTTTAGTTCTTTTAATGAACTATTGGTGCGTATTGATTAGATCCTAGTTTTAGGTCGACAATTGAAAGTACCACTGGAAGGTAAGCTAGATATGGCCAGCAAGGCCAAGTTTTTTTTAAAGAAACAATTCTGGATTGGCTCAAGATTGTGGACTCTAGAACTGTAGCTTTATAAATATATGGTGAGCGTCAGGATCACCTGGAGGATTTCTAAAAGACAGGCTCATCTTCTAACTTTGCAGCTTTTTATTGACATCTGGGGTGGCTGAGGTGAGCCATCTTCAATAAAAAAAAAAAAGAGCCCCATAAATAATTCTAGTGATCAATGAAGTTTGAAAACTACTACCATAGATTATGTTTCATTGATTTTTAGATAGAAAAAAATTTAAAGCAGGTATATTCAGATACACTTAACCTGTTTTGTGGTTAAGATCATCTGTTTTTGAAAACTGTCAATTCCCAGAGTAATGTCCATTGTGAGCTATTTCTGAAATGTACACATAGACAATTAAATAAGGTGATTTAATGTGGGGATTTTTTATCAGTAAACCAACTAAAAGTTTGGGTGAATCTGATTGAAATGATGACTTTCAATAGTGAATAATTTTTTATTTTGACCATTGTCTGATTACATTTTCAAATAAAGTAAAAATATTTCAATAATTATATGCTCTTTAGTGAGCATTTTCATATTTTTAGTTCTCAAAAAATTATAAAGCATATTTATATGCATTCTAAAGTTATCTGAGACCTCTAGAGTTCATTTGTAGGCTTGCAAGCAATGATACGAAAAATGATACTCAGAAACTGGTGTTTTGTATACATCTTTACTGATCTACGGTATAGCTAGAGCTTGACTTATGACCACGATTGGTTCCAACAGACTGGTCTTAAACACGATTTGGTCGTAAATTGAGTAGGCTACATGTACAGTACTATGAAATGATGTTATAAAAATCTTTAAGTCATATTTTATTATAATTTTCTTTCATTATTGTTTTATATCATAATTTTCTTCGTTCATTTTATGCCATTTGTATCATCTCTACACCATTTTGTTTCTTATTTTTACATTCATCAGTTTTAAGTAAAACACTGCATTACCAGTACAACTGGTTTAATATTTGCAAAGACAATTTCCTCTTGGTAGACATCTTGGGAGGGGGTTGATAAAAAGTATCCAAGAAACAAAACACAAATTGCTGTACCGAGTCTGGGATAACAGTTGAAATGGTGCTGGTAGTGCTGCTGGAGGCTGGTCCGCACTGTCGTTCGCCCAGCTGGGCAACGCTTGTGCTGCCAGACACAGAGCAGTCATGGCTAGCGATTGTGGTCGTAAAGTTGAATGGTCATAAGTTGCATAGGTCGTAAGTCGATTAATATTTGTAATCACTAGTTATAAAAAGCATCTTTAAAATATGTGATAGACTTTTGTTTAAAGTAGATACCAGGCCCTTGTGTGTGTGTCTCTTAATCTCACATTAATATTTATTTATTTATTAAACAAGGGACAGAGGCAGTGGCAGACAGGAAGAGAAAGAGATGAGAATCATCAACTCGTAGTTGTATCACTTTATTGTTCTTTGATTGCTTCTCACACGTGTCTTGACCAGAGGGCTCCAGCTGAGCTGGTGACCCCTTCCTTGCTCAAGCCAGTATCCTTGGGCTTCAAGCCAAGTGTCCTTTGGGCTCAAGCCAGTAACCATGGGGTCATGTCTATGATCCCACACTTAAGCCAGCGACCTCAGGGTTTTGATCCTGGGACCTCAGTATCCCAAGTCGAGGCTCTAACCACTGCACACCACTGGTCAGGCTTGCATTAATATTTATAACAACAACAACCATCTTGAGTACATGTCTTGTTTACTTTTCATTGTTTCTTTGCAGGCATTGCTTCTATGACAGTGCCGGTGTATATCGCTGAGGTCTCACCGCCCAATTTAAGAGGTCGATTGGTCACCATTAACACCCTCTTCATCACAGGAGGGCAGTTCTTTGCAAGTGTTGTTGACGGAGCCTTCAGTTATCTCCAAAAGGATGGATGGAGGTCTGTAAATAGTTCTTACATTTAATTTTCAAATAAATCATGATTGTAGGGGATGGAGGAAGAAAGTTGAGAAATGAAAGGAAAAATATAACTGGGTATTTTGAATCATTATAGCTTATGTAAAAGTGGGTGGCATTCAGCAAAATTGAAAGTGGACAAGAAGTTGATATTTATTTTAATGATAGACAAGGAACCAACCAGTGAGAATTGATATTTACAGGGCTTTTTTAGCATTTAGGTGACATTTCTCACACTGTGAGAATCTTTTGTAATATTTGTTTTAAAATGAATTCAGCAGTAAATATGCATGGAGTTCTTGAATTGTATCAGTGATTGACAAGCTGTTTATGAACTGCAGATAAAACTAACATCTTTTATTTTATTATTTTTTTTTTTTGTGACAGAGACAGAGAGAGACAGAGAGAGGGACAGATAGGGACAGACAGATCGGAAGGGAGAGAGATGAGAAGCATCAACTCTTCGCTGTGGCACCTTAGTTGTTCATTGATTGCTTTCTCATATGTGCCTTGACTAGGGGCTACAGCTGACCGAGTGACACCTTGCTCAAGCCAGTGACCTTGGATCCAAGCTGGTGAGCCTTGCTCAAATCAGATGAGCTTGCGCTCAAGCTGGTGACCTCGGTGACCTCGGGGTTTCGAACCTGGATCCTCTGCGTCCCAATCAAATTCTCTATCCACTGCACCACTGCCTGGTCAGGCAACTAACATCTTCTTTAGAGGTTACATTCTGATCTGAATGGCAGAAAACCCATTGTTTAAAGCTATAGATTTAGCTATACTGTATAAAAAGATGTTAACATATATATATTTAAAATACACAGATTATTTCTTGATCACTATTTAGTTGATTTTTAAAAAAAGAGATAAGAAAGATATATATATATATTGTATTTTTCTGAAGCTGGAAACGGGGAGAGACAGTCAGACACACTCCCGCATGCGCCCCACCGGGATCCACCTGGCACATCCACCAGGGGGCGACGCTCTGCCCCTCCAGGGCGTCCCTCTGTTGTGACCAGAGCCACTCTAGCGCCTGGGGCAGAGGCCAAGGAGCCATCCCCAGCGCCCAGGCCATCTTTGCTCCAATGGAGCCTCGCTGTGGGAGGGGAAGAGAGAGACAGAGAAGAAGGGGAGGGGGAGGGGTGGAGAAGCAGATGGGCGCTTCTCCTGTGTGCCCTGGCTGGGAATCGAACCCGGGACTTCTGCACGCCAGGCCGATGCTCTACCACTGAGCCAACCAGCCAGGGCCAAGAAATATATTTTTTAAGCTGCTTTAATATGTATATTTTCAAACTGAATATTGTAAAAACAAACTAATCTTATGTTAAAGCTTAAAGATAGTATAAACTCTAAATTTTGATATCATACTTTATTATAATATTCAAAACAACGAATTCATGTGACTGTTCCAGGGAGGTTTCATTAAAAGGCATAACAGGCTACATTCTCTAACTTGTATTCTTGCCGTCATTTATTACAACAAATATTTATTGAGCATCTACTCTATATAGGTCTTGGGAATAAAATATTAAACAAGACAGATTCTAGTACTTATTTGCATGGTGATTATAGTGTTAAAGTTCATTTTTAAGCTTAAGAAAAGAGTTCAATGCAATGTGGATGTAGGGAATTAAACTTCTGTGTAAACAGCACAATAAGTCATATGGCTAGAATAAGCCATTAAAGACTTAGATGGAAGCTGTGTTAAACATCATGGGGGAACACTTGTTGAAGCTAGTTAGGACCTGCATTTGTCAGGACCGTGAAAGAGAAGACTTGGTTCTTAAACACCGTTAGCTCTGTCTGTCTGTGTTGCTAAACTGCTTTCTACCATTTTCTGCCAAAGTGAGAAATTCCTGGAAAAATTAAAAAGCAGGAAATTTCAGCTTCCTTTTTCCCACTCTGTAGATGAACAAAGAGAGGGAGATGACACCTGTTAGGAGCATAAGCTGATATTTTGAGTTTTTCTTCGGAGCTCAGTGGAAGCCATTTAATCTTTCCATGCCATGAGTATTTAAAATCTAAATCATTTATTTACATCTGGTTTACAATTTATTAATGAAGTTAGTATAGAGATATGTGTATACTTTTATTAAAAATCTGTTTTTAAATGGAAATCTAAAGTTCCTAAACCCAAATTTTGAGTTAAGTATAGCAAGATAGATATTTTTCTGCAGTACTGGCTAGGAAAGAGAGAAAAGATTATATACGGTGGTGAAAAATGACTTGTGAGTGTGGCCTTCCTGTGCAGAAGTGGAGGCCTTGGGTCAGGCATGATGAGGACACTTTTCAAAGGCAGGATGACAGGGTTATAGACAGACCAGGATTTAGAATGGCTTTCTTCCGGTCATTCGCTACGAACCCCAGACAAGCTGGCTTCCCCAGGCTTTACTGTGTCACTGTAAAAAGTGGGACCAAAACCACTCATCTTGTACAATTGGGGGAATCTAAATTACTATATGTAAAGTATTCAGCCTAGTGCTTGGCACATGGCAAATGCTCAATAAATATCGAATCACATTATTATTTACTATTCTGATGAGTGAATAAAGGATGAGTGCTACAGTAGGTAAGCTGTAAGGGTGGTTGAAGGAAAACACACCTTCTGTTTTCTTTATCCGTGAAGATAAATCTTGGATTGATAGGGTAGAGACAGAGAAATGAAAGTTAAATGCTTATAGCAGCTTTAGGAAGTATAAAAGGAAAAGCCTGGAGACAGAAATGATTTTTCAAATGACATGAAACTCCAGTTGAAGTTGGAGCCATATTATCTGCAGTAAAGACAAATAGTATTCCTCTGTGATTCTTTTCCACAATCCTGAGAGGACCCAGGGATGAAACAATGAAATAGAGGGTGGGACAGCTAACTTGGCTGGTATCAGACCAGTGCATCACCACACCAGATCACTTGAACCCACTTACTGTTTGCACAGATACACATTAACTTATATATATAGGCAAATATGTTTCCTTTTTTTTAATGGGTGAATTTTCTGTTATTCTCTTTAATTATCATATTTAGCATCCTTAGCAGTATGTTTACTTCATCTGACTCCTAGGCTAATAGGACTGTGGTTTCAAGCATATAAAGATTGAAGTGGTACTGAGCATCAATTTTAGAAAACATATCTAAAAAAAACAATTATTGATCATTTTAACAGTGCCAATCAGATTAAGACATACAGAAGAGCAAACTGTTTAATAAGACAGAAAATCTTAGATTTTCATGTTGTTGAAAGACTAACTCACCTTTTGTGCCAGACGGGTCAAAGCTTCTGTTCTCTTATTGTTTGGATGTCATAAAAATAAATTGTTTTCTGCCCAACTGGAAGATTAGTTTTCTCAGGAAGAAGAAAAAGGAATTGCCAGGAGACTACTGAAGAAAGTATTATTAAGTACTCCAGTATTACAGTACATCCTGTGCTGGGAAGGATGTCATCTGGTTTCTTGAGAACGGAGGAGTAAAAATTTTGAAGATATCGTTAAAGATTAGATTTTTAAAATATAACTTTATTGAGATATAATTCATATACCATTTAATTTACCCATTTAAAGTGTACACTGCATTACCTTTTAGTATATTTGTAGAGCTGTGCAGCCATCGCTGCTTTCAAATTTAAAACATTTTCATTATCCAAAGAAGAAACTTCACCGCATTTGGCTGTCTCCCAGTTCTTCCCAGCCTTGGCAACCATTAATCTACTTTTTGTCTCCGTAGATTTGCCTGTTATCGTATTTCATATGTGGTCCTTTGTGATTGGCTTTTTTTCACTTAGCAGTTTTTCAAGATTCATCCATGTTGCAGCATAGATCAGTATTTCATTTCTTTTTATTGGCAGATAATGTAGCTATACCACATTTTGTTTATTTTTTCATCAGTTTGTGGACACTTTTTGGCTATTACAGATAACGCTGCTATGACTATCTGTGTTCAACTTATAGTTGAACATATGTTTTTATTTCTCTTGGGTATATATACCTAGGAGTGGAATTGCTAGGTCATATGGTAACCCTGACCTTTTGAGGAAATGACTGTTCTCCAGAGAAGCTATACTATTTTATAATTCCACTTAGCAATGTAAGTGAATTCTGGTTTTCCTATATCCTACTAAACACTTATCTGTATTTTTGAATATAGTCAAACTTAATGGGTGTGAAGTGGCATTTTGTTATGGTTTTGATTTTCATTTCTCTGATAACTAATGATGTTGAGAAAGGTTTTATTTTTACCTAGTATATTATACTGCTTATAAAAATGGCAGAGGTAAAAAAAAATGGCATAGGTAGTTTAACAGTTAATAAAAATTATATAGCCTGACCAGGCAGTGGCGCAGTGGATAGAGTGTCGGACTGGGATGCTGAGGACCCGGGTTCGAGACCCCGAGGTCGCTGGCTTGAGCGTGGGCTCATCTGGTTTGAGCAAGAGCTCACCAGCTTGGACCCTAGGTTGCTGGCTTAAGCAAGGGTTACTTGGTCTGCTGAAGGCCCGTGGTCAGGGCACATATGAGAAAGCAATCAATGAACAACTAAGGTGTCACAATGTGCAACGAAAAACTAATGATTGATGCTTCTCATTTCTCCGTTCCTGTCTGTCTGTCCCTGTCTATCCCTCACTCTGACTCTCTCTCTGTCTCTGTAAAAAAAATAAAAGTTTAAAAAAAATTATATAAAATTTTATTATTGGTTGCCCTTTCCTGTGCTATTTTTTTATCTTGCTTAGTGAATGAATATAGTGAAATTTACTCACCACACCTCAAGCAAGCAAAGATTTTTTTTCCTTCCTTCCTTCCTTCCTTCCTTCCTTCCTTCCTTCCTTCCTTCCTTCCTTCCTTCCTTCTTCCTCCCTCCCTCCCTCCCTCCTTCTCTTCCTCCCTCCCTCCCTCTCTCCCTCTCTTCTTCCCTACTTCTCTTCTTCCCTCCCTCCCTCTCTTCTTCCCTTTCTCCCTTCCTTCTTTCTCCCCCCCCTTCCCCATTCCCTCTTCTTCTGTTTCCCCTTCCCTTCCCCCCTTTCTTTTTCTTTCATTTTAATTCCTGGGGTAAAGCCTGACATGTAGCAGACCCTCAGTAATACATAATAAAGTGAATTTAACTGTCACCACAGTGGTCTAAAGCACTTTTCTGGGCATGCCACTGCTAAAATGCTTTAAATCCTCCCCATTTCCTACAGGGGGAGAATTAATGGTTTGTAGTGTATTCCGTTGTCTGATGGGTGCCTGATCCTCTAGATTTTTGTTGCTCATTGTTGCCTGGGACTTTATCTCCTCTAATTTGCTTTGGAGCTCCTGAATGTCATTTTTAGATCTAGGAAAGGGCCTGGAACAAGGTAAATACTCAATAAGTGTTTATGGAACTGAACTGAATTGATTGGGCTCTAGGGAAGGGCCAGAATAAAAAGATATTGATTATAAACTAAAATGCCAGTTTACTATTTATGCTGAGAAATACTTTACAGATAGCTAAAAATATTAAATTATTAATTATAGGTATTTCTTACTGAGCATAAAAATCAGAGAAAGAAAGTTAATTTCTGAGTCCATGGACATTTCTGGACCTAAGGATACTTTTTGTTCTCTCTAGGACGGAGCTTGTTTTCAAATGAGTATTCCTATGTTTATAATTGCATAAACCATAACATGATTTATATAAATAAGAATGGTGTATTCATAGAGAGGCTAAGTTCTCTTTCATGTTGTTTCTTTTTTTACTAATTTTTTCTTCATATTTAATAATTTTAAAACTAGTTCTTTTGTTCCAACTCACTAGCCTATGCACAACCATTGGTTAAGTGTCTGAGTGTGCTAGATATTTTTATAATTTCTATGATGGTTTCTTGTTTTCTTGGTATTGTAGGAAAAGTTGAGATGTGTCCAATGAGAAATAGGAAGTACTATTAGTGCTAGCAACATCCCTATGAGAGATTTTTCTGTGGTATCTTCTGGCATGCATGTGAGACTCATGCTGAGCAGTGAAGAATTGGTGGGATTTATGGAGACCAAGGTAAAAATGAGGGCAGAGTGGGCTGGGTGAGAGCGAAGTCGTGGGTGTGAGGGTGAAGGGATGTGCACAGCTGATGGGAGCCAGACTCTAGAGCAGGGGTTGGGAACCTCTTTGGCTGAGAGAGCCATGAACGCCACATATTTTAAAATGTAATTCCGTGAGAGCCATAGAACAACCCATGTACATTACGCATTATCCAATAAAAATTTAGTATTGTCCTGGAGGACAGCTGTGATGGCTCCAGTCACTCGCAACCATGAACATGAGCGGTAGGAAATGAATGGATTGTAATACATGAGAATGTTTTATATTTTTAACGTTATTATTATTTTTTATTAAAGATTTGTCTGTGAGCCAGATGCAGCCATCAAAAGAGCCACATCTGGCTCCCGAGGCATAGGTTCCTGACCCCCCGATCTAGAGCAGTGGTAGTCAACCTGGTCCCTACCGCCCACTAGTGGGTGTTCCAGCTTTCATGGTGGGCAGTAGCGGAGCAACCAAAGTATAAATAAAAAGATAGATTTAACTATAGTAAGTTTTTTTTTTTTTGTTTTTTTTTTGCATTTTTCTGAAGCTGGAAACAGGGAGAGACAGTCAGACAGACTCCCGCATGCGCCCGACCGGGATCCACCCGGCACGCCCACCAGGGGGCGACGCTCTGCCCACCAGGGGGCGATGCTCTGCCCATCCTGGGCGTCGCCATGTTGCGACCCTCCTGGGTGTCGCCATGTTGCGACCAGAGCCACTCTAGCGCCTGGGGCAGAGGCCACAGAGCCATCCCCAGCGCCCGGGCCATCTTTTGCTCCAATGGAGCCTTGGCTGCGGGAGGGGAAGAGAGAGACAGAGAGGAAGGCGCGGCGGAGGGGTGGAGAAGCAAATGGGCGCTTCTCCTATGTGCCCTGGCCGGGAATCGAACCCGGGTCCTCCGCACGCTAGGCCGATGCTCTACCGCTGAGCCAACCGGCCAGGGCCCTAGTAAGTTGTTTCATAAAGATTTATTCTGCCAAACTTAGCGAAAATCCAACATAAAATACTTGGTAAGTAATTATTATTATATGCTTTAAGTTGCTATAACTCTGCTTTATAAATTTTATAAAGTAAAGTTACTTCCCTACTTTATAAATTACCATTACTGTGGAACTGGTGAGTGGTTAGAAAATTTTACTACTAACAGAGATACAAAAGTGGGTGGTAGGTATAAAAAGGTTGACTACCCCTGCTCTAGAGGCTGTGAATTCTAGGCTGGAACTTGCATCTAAAGGCAAAGGGAAGCTATTATTTTTCTGAGCAGGACATGTAGTCATACGAGTCAATGATTAATATGCCAGTGGTGCTCAAAATTTATTAGAACTCTTGACTCTTGGGATGGATTCAGGGAACCTGTTTATGAGGCGGCTGCCGGAATGTGGGTGTGAGGCAGTGAAGTGATACTATCGGAGACATGTGTTAGTGTGAAAATCCTTCAGTCATTTCCAAAAAGTTTTCTTCAGGCATTCTACTGTCCAGTGCAATGGTGCTTGGTGATAGAGATGAAAGGTCCATAAGAAATGTACCTGTGCTCAGTCAGGCACCTGACAGTCTGAGGGAGAGACTTTTAATGGTAAATGGTGTGAGTCCTCAGGGGAGTGAATAACAGGACTTCCCAATGGAGAGATATTTGACCTGAGTCTTTTATGAATAAAGGAGTTTCAGGCACAGAGAGGGAGAGGGACGTTCTGGGTGAAATATAATTTTCAAAAGCCGCATATAGACCATCCTGAGAAGGTTAGAGCGCCCGGTTGGGGGCTGTGCTTACTGCCTCGGAGTCTGAGGGTGATGGGGAAAGGCCAGTCTTCAGTGGGCATGGAGCAAATTTTAACTATGTTGCACTCTCTTTAACTGAGTTTGAGTTTGTTTATGGAAAATCTCAGAAAATAAATTTTATTTTATTTTTTTGTGACAGAGACACAGAGAGGGACAGATAGGGACAGATGGACAGGGAGAGATGAGAAGCATCAATTCTTCACTGCAGCTTTTTGTTGTAGCTCCTTAGTTGTTCATTGATTGCTTTCTCATATGTGCCTTGGCAGGGGTGGGAGGGTGCTATAGCAGAGCAAGTGACCCCTTGCTCAAGCCAGCGATCATGGGGTCATGTCTGTGATCCCATGCTCATCATGTCTGTGATCCCATGCTCAAGCCAGCGACCCCGTGCTCAAGCTGGTGAGCACATGCTCAAGACGGTGACCTCGGGTTTTCGAACCTGGGTCCTCTGCATCCCAGTTCAATGTTCTATCCACTGTGCCACTGCATGGTCAAGCTCAGAAAATAATTTTTAAATAATCATACTAGTTTGGGATGAAAATATTAATGAGCTTCTGTTGGTCAAATAAGTTTGTAAATATATATGTTTGCTTGCTTATAGTTTGCTTTGAGTGTGGGGGACAGGCTGTGGGCAGGCGGGTTGGTTATAGCCTAAGGCTTGGTTTTAAGACTAAGCTTTTCCCCACACCCTTGACTAATTGCATGGTGTGGCTGGTGCACTCTCGTGAGGGGTCCCATTGTGCCTCGGATGGGTGACTTTGTGTCGGAGACTTCCTTGTTTGTATGTTGGATTGGGGTTTTGATTTCTATACTGTAAAGTGGGGCAGACTGGGAGCTTCCTCTCTCTCGGTTCCTGCTATCACCATTGCAGGGGCCTCCCTGATCTCTTGCCCTTCATGGGAAGAGCTGGTTTTCTGCTTTTCTCTTGTCTTCTCTTGTGGTTTGCCTGTCTTGGTGAGACACCAATAAACAGAATGGCCCACCATCCTCTGACTCCACCATTTCTTTATCATCTGCCCGAATCCAGTGGGAATCTGCATGTGAATGTCCATGATGGCGGCTCCTGGCCTTACAGCCTCTCTCACCCATAATACTGTACAGTTTTAAAACTACCATCGATAAGATGCTTTTTAAAATAATTTAAAAGAGGGTGATATTTCTAAATAAGTTTATGCTGGGCAAAGTATTTTTTTTTAATTAATAATTTTATTTTTTTAATGAGGTGACATCAATAAATCAGGATACATATATTCAAAGATAACAAGTCCAGGTTATCTTGTCGTTCAATTATGTTGCATACCCACCACCCAAAATCAGATTGTCCTTTGTCACCTTCTATCTTGTTTTCTTTGTGCCCCTCCCCACCCCCTATCCCTCTCCCATTCCCCCCTCCCTCCCCGTAACCACCACACTCTTATCAATGTCTCTTAGTTTCACTATTATGTCCCACCTACGTATGGAATAATACAGTTCCTGTTTTTTTCTGATTTACTTATTTCGCTTCGTATCCTGTTATCAAGATCCCACCATTTTGCTGTAAATGTTCCGATGTCATCATTTCTTATGGCTGAGTAGTATTCCATAGTGTATATGTGCCACATCTTCTTTATCCAGTCATCTATTGATGGGCTTTTTGGTTGTTTCCATGACCTGGCCACTGTGAACAATGCTGCAATAAACATGGGGCTGCATGTGTCTTTACGTATCAATGTTTCTGAGTTTTTGGGATATATATCCAGTAGAGGGATTGCTGGGTCATAAGGTAGTTCTATTTGCAGTTTTTTGAGGAACCACCATACTTTCTTCCATAATGGTTGTACTACTTTACATTCCCACCAACAGTGTATGAGGGTTCCTTTTTCTCCACAGCCTCTCCAACATTTGCTATTACCTGTCTTGTTAATAATAGCTAATCGAACAGGGGTGAGGTGGTATCTCATTGCCGTTTTGATTTGCATTTCTCTAATAGCTAAAGAAGATGAGCATCTTTTCATATATCTGTTGGCCATTTGTATTTCTTCCTGGGAGAAGTGTCTATTCATATCCTCTTCCCATTTTTTTATTGGATTGTTTGTTTGTTTGTTGTTGAGTTTTATGAGTTCTTTGTATATTTTGGATATTAGGCCCTTATCTGAGCTGTTGTTTGAAAAAATCATTTCCCATTTAGTTGGCTTTCTGTTTATTTTGTTATCAGTTTCTCTTGCTGAGCAAAAACTTCTTAGTCTGATGTAGTCCCATTCATTAATTTTTGCCTTCACTTCTCTTAGGCAAAGTATTCTTATAATTTAATGTTAATAGGTTGGTGGTATCTGGCTTTATACAAAATACGATATATGAAGCAGTCTTTGTCTTAAATATTTAACTATGCAATGGCCATTTTAAGAAAGATGGATTTGGTATGGAATGCTATGGATTGAATTGTGTCCCGCAGCCAGATTCACGTGTTGAAGCTGCTGACAGTCAAAGTGACTATATTTGGAAATAGGTCCTGTAAGGAGATGATAAAGGTAAATGAGGCCATAAGGGTGGGTCTCTAATTAAAAAAAAGAAAAGAAAGATGAATTTGGTTAAGAGCCTGATTACAAGGAAATACTTTAATTCTGAAACATATTTTTAAAACATATATAGAATTGTTTATCATCAAGTATCACAGTGTAGTGGGAGGAATGGAATTAAAACTTGCTTCCACAGCACAGGAATTAATTTAAGCTCTAATATCTGCATGTAGCTAATGCTTTACAATTGCACATTGTTGCTTTTAGGATCAGGTGAGTTAAGGGCTGTGCACATACACACAAACTCTTAAATGCTCCTAGGGATTGTTGGCTGTTATCTCCAGACAATTTTAGGTTGACTGTATCTCGCATCTAAACCTGGTGATGGAGATTGCTCTCATGTTTAATTACCTGGATTTTCCAGGCAAAAAATAAATATGGTTTACTGATGAGAGTGGTGTCTTGTAAGAATACCCTTCTCTAAAGATAACTATTGTAAATCATAGACAGACTATTTAAGATGCTGGAGAGGTCCAGCTTCAGGGGTAGATCAGAACTGAAAGGAATTTGATCCTTGAAGTGAATGGTTCATGGTGGGATTTACATTTATGGCTTTGTCCCTGAGGGCAGCCCTCATCCCTGAGGTTTGGCAGCTAGAACTTCAGCAGAAAACTACAGTTTTATTGACTTGTGGTATCAGTGGCTAGAGTTAGCAATGGCCAGAGCAGCTGGAATCTGGGGGGAAATCCAGGAAAAGAATGATCCATAGAGGAGCAAGCCTCTAAATCTGAATATTTATTCACCACAAATGTTTTTCTGATTTTTGAACTATGAATATACAGGAGAGAGTTCCGTGGAGCCTGCAGGAAGTAACAGAAGATGGTGAAAGCTGAGAGAGGTGTTGTTTCCTGTCCATAGGAGGAATGACATTTCTGGACTTTGAAGCCTTCCAGTTAGAGGGGCCAATAGCTTGAGCTTTTCTGCAAGACCCCTGAAGGACCATGCATTTGGAGTAAAGACTTTGCTGCTTGACTAAGCATTTTTCCTGAGACCAAGTCAAAACTGACAATCACACTAACCAAGTCTAAAACCAAGCCGTACAAATTTAAGGTGCCTGATAGGACAGTGTCAGCATTCTTTAGGAGAAGAGAAGAAAATCTAGGGTCTCTACGGTTTATCCTGGGCCATAAAGATGAAATTTAAAAAATGAAATCTTATGGAAGATGTCCTCTGACCACAGCAGAATTAAATTAGATATCAACAGCAGTAAGATAACCAGAAAAGCTTCAAATATTTGAAAAATAAAACATGTTCTAAATAACTCATGGGTCTAAGGAGAAATCGAAAGGAAAATTAGAAAATAGTTTTGAACTAAAAGAAAAGACAATATATCAAAATTTGTGGAGTGTAACTTCAGTATTGCTTAGAGGGAAGTATATAACTATAGTGATTATATTAGAGAGAGGACAAAATATCTAAGTTTTGGGGTAAGAAGGTAGAAAAATATAAGCATATTAAACCCAAAGAAAACAGGCAGAATTAAATAATAAAGAATAGAAGTCAATGTAAAAGAAAGCAAGCAAACAATACAAAAAATAATCTTGGAGCTTTGAAAAGAGAGTCATTTAAAATTTTTTTTCAGTTATACAATAGTTAATATAGAATATTTTATTAGTTTCAGATGTACAACATAGTTATTAGACATTTCTATTGCTTATGAAGTGATCACATGGATAACCCATCTGACACCTACATAGTTATTAAAATGTTACCAACTGTATTTTTATTCTATACTTTAAATCCTCATGAGTATTTTCATAACTGTCAATTTTTACTTCTTCATCCCTTTCACCATTTTGTCCATACCCCAACCCCCTTCCCATCTGGCAACCATCAGTTCATACTTGACATATAATATTAATTTCAGATGTACAACCTAATGCTTTGATATTTGTATATACTGCAAGAAGGTAGACACAAAAGAGTAGAATCTCCATGGTTCCCTATGAAGTTCACCCACATGAAAAATAAGCTGTGAGGACAAATATTTGGTCATTGCTTGGCTATGGCAATGAGGATTAACTGGAAAGAGGAGGTTATAAGGGAACTTTCCGACATCATGGAAATGTTCTCTTTCTTATTTGGATGGTATTAATATTGATAGTTACAAGGGTGTATATATACTAAAGACTCATAGAATTGTAACCTTGGTTCTCTTTATTTTATTGTATGTAAATTTTACCTGAAAAAACTCATCTGAACCTTATGTTGGCTCCTTCCATTATATTTCTTTTCTGCATTGCAGTGAATAATTTATGTTGTTTCTGCCATGATGCTTTTTCTTTAAGAGAGAAAGAGACAGACAGGAAGGGGAGAGATGAGAAGCATCAACTCGTGGTTGTGGAACCTTAGTTGTTCATTGATTGCTTTCTCAGGTGCCTTGACGAGAGGGCTCCAGCCAAGCCAGCAACATTGGGCTCAAGCCAGTGATCTTGTGCTTCAAGCCAGCAATATTTGAGCTCAAGCCTGCGATCATAAACATGACCCCACGTTCAAGCTGGCGACCCACACTCAAGTTGGTGGGCCTGAGCTCAAGCCAGAGACCTCCGGGTTTCCAACCTGGGTCCTCAATGTCTCAGGTTGATTCTTAATCCACTGCACCACTGCCTGGTCAGGATATGATGCTTTTTCTAATTGCCTCTGCTGAAATCACTTCTCTCCTTACTCTTACACTGTGCCTAAACCTGAGTGTTAGCAATTAAACAATTCTGATGATTACTATAAGCTCCTTGAAGCAAGGGATGTCTGCTAATTATTACTGCACCTCCATAATCCCTAGCCCAGAGATTTGCATATGGAAAATTCTCAGTTTGAAAAAAAGAGGGTATGTGTGTCTGTCCCATTGCGTGAGCATTATTTTCACCACTAGTACTGTGAATTTAGTCAAGACAGATACATTTCACCATGTTTTTAAAAACTATCTGCCTAATATCTATGCGAAATATATTCAGTTTGTTTCAGTAGTACCACATCTTATTCTATCAAAGCAAGTGCATCTGCTTCTTGTACTATAATCACAACACTCTAAATCAGTAGTTCCCAACCTTTTTTGGGCCACGGACTGGTTTTCACTGACCAGCCTTTAGGGTGGGATGGTAAAATGTATCACGTGACCAAGACAAGCATCAAGAGTGAGTCTTAGATGGATGTAACAGAGGGAATCTGGTCATTTTTAAAAAATAAAACATCGTTCATACTTAAATATAAATAAAACAGAAATAATGTAAGTTATTTATTCTTTCTCTGCAGACCGGTCCACAGCCAGGGGGTTGGGAACCACTGCTCTAAATAACCTTGGCCATATCACCTACCCTATGTACTGATATCAAATCATTTTGAGAGTTTTCCCCCTAGCTATATAGGTCATTAATATTTTCTTACATTTGCATATTTGGTGATGATTGTTTTTTACTGTTGACACAGAAATATTCACTGGGTAACACAAAAATTTTCCATTTGTTGATCATATATCATTGCTTTTTACTCGAAAGAATTTAACTGCCACCATTGGATTATCAGGTGCAGTAGTCATCAGGTTGATCTACCTGGCCCGTGATGGCAGAGAAAAATTTGCTTACCAGCCTGCGGTCTCAATTTGGCAGTGTTTTCCTATTTTAATTTTTATCTGTTAAAATGAAGTTGTGAATCATGAACTAAAATCGTAAACTATGTTATCAAATGAGTTTCGACTATAACTGGTGGTTAAGTTCAGTGCTCTTTTTGCATCTGAAGTGTTTGCATTAAGTACAAACATATTGCATGTCACATTGTAATTTATGGTTAGTGGTCATCATGTAAATATCTTGTAATTGATATATAGAGATGACCATACCTTTTCTAAATCCAAGAATAGATATCTTTTGGTAAATGAGTCATTCATGTGATTATTACTTAAGTGTAAGAGAAGTATATGAAGAAAACTCCAAATTCATAAGAACATTGAACAGTAAAAGCAGGTAGTGCTAGCTGTAGGGCTGAAGGAACAATGTTCTTGGATGTAGTTTGGGATTGGATTATGCCTTTATGAGGAGAAAACCTCTCCCTATTGTAAACAGGTTATAATGGTAAATAGTATTGAAAAAAATGATGTTTTTGGAGTGATGCAACATGACACTGTCTCTGGTTAAGTTTATTCATGATGCTTAATGATTGACTTGAGTTTGGCACTTAATATACATTCAGAAGTTATTAGCTGTGTAAAAAGCTCAGAAAGAACACAAGAAATTTAGCTATAGCGTGCCAAGCAGGGTAAGTCTTCATTAGGTAACTGGCTCTCACTGCAGACCTTTCTATTTTCAATGAACTGTTTCTAGGGGGGAAAAGGTTTAGAGTTTATTTATTTTATAGTTGTAAGTGAAAAGATGCCAGTTTCAAACTGTAGGGTTTTAAAGAATAAAGCCTAGCATCTTGATATTTATACTATTTCTTGAATATACTTGGGCTGTACACAGTGGGCTAACATGGGCATGATTTGTAAATTAATAACCAATATAAACAGAATGCTGGCTAGAAGACAGACAATGGGAATAAAACTATTAGAATGACAAATACGGTTTTGTTACTTGATTATGACAGCATATGATATTAAATAATATTACTAAGTACCCTCCCTGTACTCAGGACCGAGTTTCAGAGGTTGTCACTGAACTAATCTTAATGTTTCAAAAATATAAGGTAGAGGTTTGGTTTGAAAATGGATGCTTTTGGTAACATGAGGCTGAGAGACAAGTAAGGAAGTGGTTATTGACTGTATGTACCTTACTGCTCTCATGGTCTATTCAGAGGATAACTGGCTACATGACTGTGGTGTCCAAAAACACCTTTCCTGTGCCTTTCAGAGTGGAAGGTTTCTTTCCTTTGTAAAATTCAGCTCCTCAAGAGCTATGAAACCAATAGCAAACAATTTGTTTTAAATATAACCTATTGTAATGCAGATCCATTATCTGTGATAGTTTTTCTGTTATAGCTAGATTTACAATTAAAACCATAAATCATACAGCTCTTCTGTTGTGAGGCATTGACAAACTTCATCTGTGAACTTCTGGATGAAAAGGAACAGAGGGGAGGAGAGAACAGAATGGAGATGCAGGATAGACTTCTTGCACACAGCTCCTTCTGGGAGAGGAGAGGCTGCGGAAGCCTGTGGGAGGCAGAGACTGAAAAAGAATAGAGAAAAACAACTTTAGTTCTTCGTGTTTGTTATAGTATAGAATATTTATAAAAGATCAAATCTCAAATTATATATTTTGCTTCCAGTCATATTTTCAACTATCTGCTTCCTTGTTACCTGTATTTTTCCTACATGAAAAGTTTACTTATGTACATTAAAGGTGAATGACATAAAAATTCAGTTTGGCACAGTGTTGAGGGCAAGCAACTCATGTTTACCCTTACCAGTGAGATTCTTTGAACTAGTAGCCAACCATTTTCATAGTAACACACTGCTGTCAAGAGACTAGCTATACTCCATTTGTCACCAGCGGGCCTTGGTTAGTCCAGCTTGTATGTCCCCGCCCCTGGGTGCTATTGTGTCAGGAGCTGTGCTTGGCCCCATTAAGGGTGGCTAGTCCCAGCTAGCCCTTTGTGCTGTTCTTCTCCAGTGCTCTGCTGCATTTAACAGAAGTCAGTGAACAGTAAAACTTCTGAAGGGACCCTCAGAAGTCTTTAAACATGAGAATAAGATAAATTAATGGCCCTTTTTATGAATTCTGCAGAATTAAGTTAACTACTCGTTGAACATTTATTATAGCTTCACTTAACAATAAACATTTGTGCCTGTCCAGGTGGTGGCACAGTGGATAGAGTCAGACTGGGATGCAGAGGACCCAGGTTTGAAACCTTGAGGTCGCTGGTTTGAGCATGGGCTCATCTGTCTTGAGCACAGGGTCACTGGCTTGAGTGTGGGATTATAGACATGACCCCATGGTCACTGGCTTGAAGCCCAAGGTTGCTGGCTTGAAGCCCAAGGTCACTGGCTTGAGCAAGGGGTCACTTGGTCTGCTGTAGCCCCCTGGTCAAGGCATATGTGATAAAGCAATCAATGAACAACTAAGGAGCCACAGCTTCTTATCTCTCACCCTTCCTGTCTGTCTGTCCCTATCTCTCCGTCTCTCTGTTTCTCTGTCACAAAAACAAAACAAAACAAAAAACAATAAACATTTGTTCTTTATAGGAGCCAGACTGCCTAGATTTTAATCCTAGTTCCACTGCATACTAGGTCTATATCTTCTTTGTAGCTTGTCTTTAAATGGGGGTAATAATGGTACTCACCTCAGGGGGTTGTTGTAAAGATAAATTAGTTAAGGTATCCAGCCCTTTGAACAATGCTTAGCACATAAAACAAATGCTGTATATTAGCTGTTACTACGGCTATTGGTGTTGTTAAATGATTTCATGTCCACGATGAGTTTGTATGTTCAAGTAGATTTGCCTGTATTTGACTCATAATCATCACTCTTGTGGAACTACTAGAGAGTAAGCAACCTGTTTATTTGTTATCAGTAGACTATGTTATCAGATAACCATGCTGTGTTCACTCAGAGGAGGGGGACAATTATGAGCTGGAAAATTATGTCTGAAATGGCCATCTACCAGAGGACACTTGTCTTTAGCTTCATAGGTGAGAGCATGTGACTCCCGTAAAACAAGAATGATGGCGAAGGTTCAGTTTCGAGAAGGACCTGTCTGGTTTTGTGTGGGGTACCTGGCACTCTGTTGGCGGCAGGTCTGCCCAGCCGCAGAGGGGCAGGCTGGCACCCAGGAATGCGGGACCTTAGATTCACAGAGTTTCAGGTGTTGGCACTGGGAAGAAAGCTTAACCTAAGGGGAAATAACTGGGCTTGTCTCTGTGGTTGATGGCTGGCCCGACCGCCCCGTTTGACAGCATCACTCACCATTGTAGCGCCTGTCCTTCGTTTTCTGGTAAGCAGGTGCTGGTACTGCTGGCTGGACCAGAAAATAACTTATTTGTTAATTTCAGTTTAGAAAGTTGAGAAGGTACCTTTCTGTGAGTGATCGTGATGCCAAAAAACATTCTGAGGATTTTTAGAACGTCTGAAAGCTTGGCATTTTTGCTAGAGCCAACTTACCTACTCTCCCTTCTTTGCAGCTGGCTTTTGCATAAGGTGTGGACTTTGGGTGCTTATTGTTCACTCTCATCCTCTGGATTTTTAAAACACTTAGGTCAGTGGTTCTCAGCCCTGAGTGCACATTACCACCTTTCAGGAGCTTTTAATAAAATGGAATTCCCTGGGACTGGAGCTGAGACCAATTAATCAAAATTCCTGGGTTGAGTAGAGCATGGACACTACTATGTTTTAAAAGCCCCCTGGATGATTCTAATGTGAAGCCAGGGTTTATAACTTTGGCTTTAACTAATAATAATAAGATCCCCATATCAGTAGGGGCCTTCTTGTTTGTTTAGGGATTGATCAGTATACTCTTTGTCATATCAGTATACTCATTGCCGTTTGTCTGGTTGCTGATTTCCTTCGTTCTAGGGAAGTCCCCAGTACTGCCTTAACTGTCTGCAGAGTTTCTGCTCTTTCAGTAGCATGATTAAAATTCCCCTCAGTGCTACAGCAAAAGTAACCTCTTATTTGTCTTCTGTCTGCCTATCATCAGAGGAATGGGTCTTTCTTGAGAAAGAAATTGGTTAGTTCTACCTACCAAAATTCGCAGTGGATAATACAGCCAAGATGGACAAGTTGCTTTGAATTGATTAAAGGGGAGGGAGTCAGAGGTGAAAATATTTTTTGCTGAATATCTACTCCCATTTTAGGGACTAACTGAGTGATCTCACCTAAGTATCCCAGCGATCCTATGCAACAGACACCATCACCTGTGCATTAAAATGTTGTAAGTAACTTGCCCAGGTTTTGTGGTTAGCATGTCCAAAGCTGAAGTGTGACTCAGGTCTGTTTTTCTCTCTCCATCATAACACAGCTCTAACCCCTCTCACCCCATCTTGTGTATTTGGTCTCTGCAAAGCCATGGAACTTCATTCCTATCAAAATATCTTTCCTTTTATGCCTTCAGGAGCAAGTTTGAGATTATACATCAGGTTCCCTGTCAAAATATCTTTACCATGTAAGATAATTAAACTATAGTACGAAAATGCGCCTTTGTTTTATTTCCAGAAGAGAAACCTTAGGATGTAAATGTATATAGCAGGTTTTATCTTGAGTAGCCTCTGGAATCAGGCTTTTAATATCCTTAAAGATTGGCAGCAGCGTGTGAATTTCTTTTGCCCATCCTGACATCAGGACGTGGAATTGTCACTTTCAGACATAGACTTGTCACACAGCAGATTTCAGTGGCTGGAGAGCTAAAGTACTGTGTCTCCTGTAGCCTACTTTAGCAGCATAGGCTAGCCAATATGTATGTTTACATTTTCCCCTTCATCTTTTCTCCTTTTTAAATAGGATTAAACAGTAAATATATAGTAAAGTGCAAAGTGTTAACATCAGCATGTTTGAGCCTGAAAATGATTGTTTCTATATTCATTTCAGTTGCCCTTTTGAAGTATTCTGTACTTCTCTTTAATTTTATTTATCACTAAAGGGTGTTTGGAGAACAGAAGGAAAGATCATAAGCAGGGTGGAGAAATGAAACATAAAGGCTTTCATTTTGAGGACTTTTAAAACTTATTTCCTGAGCCTAGTTGGGTAGCTCAGTGGATGAAGCCTTATCCCCTGTACACTGAGGCCATGGGCTTGGTCTCTGCTCTGCGCACGTATGAGAAGCATTAAGGAGTGCACACTGAATGGCACAACCAAGTGAACAAGTGGGTGTTTCTCTCTCTTCTCCTCTCTCTCACTCTTCCTTCCTCTCAAATTAGTAGAAAAATTAAATTATAACAATAAAAAATGTATTTCCTAATATATTTGTTTATCTTTCATTACTTTTCTTTCAAATAATTGGTTATAATTATATATTATATATATATACTATATATATGTAACCTTTTCTTTTAAGAGAGTTCAAACAAATGGAAATTTCATTCATTTACAGCAGTGATTTTCAACCTTTTTCATAATCATGGCACACATAAACTAATTATTAAAATTCTGCGGCACACCAAAATATATAGTCTTTGCTGATCTGACAAAAAAAATAGGTGTAATTTTGATTCATTCACACTGGACAGCTATTGTTGTGTTGACTGATATCAATTTTTAATTTGACAATTGAGGGGAAAAAGAGGTCAGTGCCCCTAAGTAGTTAGGTATTGCATGTTTTAAATTTTTTTGCAGCACACCACTGTGCCTCTTGTGGCACACGGTTGAAAATCACTGATTTACCTCAATAAAACTGATGTTTAAGTAATAGATTTGATATACAAGTTGACATTGTAAGTGGAAGAGGCCAGAAATGTGCATTGGTTTGAGCTGATCTTTATCTCTCATCTGAGGAATCTTACCAACCCTTCTTTAGATGAGTCATCTTCAGAAGGGAAGGTCTGGCTGTATCTAAAAGAACAAGAGGTTTTGTCTCTTGGTTCCTGAGATTATCATTAGAGGAGAGAGCAGAGCAGAGAAAGGCCACGTGGAGGAGGCCAGGAGAAGCAGCCAAGATGGCAGAGTGTTGAGTGAGAGGCCAGTTTGTGCAGAGTTTGCGCAGGGAGAAGGAAGGAGATGGGGAACAGAGGTGAATAAGTCTAGTGAGCTAAAAACCTTTAATTCTAGGCCCTGGCCGGTTGGCTCAGCGGTAGAGCGTCGGCCTGGCGTGCAGGGGACCCGGGTTCAATTCCCGGCCAGGGCACATAGGAGAAGCGCCCATTTGCTTCTCCACCCCCCCCTCCTTCCTCTCTGTCTCTCTCTTCCCCTCCCGCAGCCAAGGCTCCATTGGAGCAAAGATGGCCCGGGCGCTGGGGATGGCTCCTTGGCCTCTGCCCCAGGCGCTAGAGTGGCTTTACTCGTGACAGAGCGGCCCCCTGGCGGGGCAGAGTATCGCCCCCTAGTGGTCAGAGCGTTGCCCCTGGTGGGCGTGCCGGGTGGATTCCTGTCGGGCGCATGCGGGAGTCTGTCTGACTGTCTCTCCCCGTTTCCAGCTTCAGAAAGAAAAAACAAAACAAAACAAAAAAACCTTTGATTCTAGAAAATTCGGATAAGTCAGTAGCTTTGTGAGCACTGAATGAGTGGGCTTTGGAGCCCAGTGTGTATTTTTTACTTGCTCGCCTAGTGCAAGCTAGAATTAAAGATAGTGGCCCACCAGTTTTTGGCTCTGTTGTTTCTTTACCGACTGTCCGAATCCAATGCGAACCTGCATGGGCTGGATGGCTGTGATAGTGGCCTTGTATACTGGCTTTACATTTGGCGTAGTCTGTGGCAGGATTCGATACAGATCGGCAAGGAGCCTTTGAGTGGTGGAGTAGAGGACTGGCTAGTGTTAGGGTTCCCCATGGCTGTCCTTTTGGGGATTGTAGGCTGGCTGACTTTTTACAGCCTTGCATGAGGAAACTGAGAGCTCTGTGGAAGAGGCTGCCCGGGACCTGCAAACCGAGCAGTGGAAGGAGCTGGAGCAAATACAGGAGAAACCGATGCTGACCCTGGAGTTGGAGGAAGCGCTGTAGGAGGAGGCCGTCCAGGTTAGCGAGATTTGCCTGGAAATGGAGCAGCTACTGGAGGAGGATTCAGAGGTTCGTGAGTTGCAGCTTGCCCTGGATGTTGTAGAGAGCCAGCAGCGGCAGGAGGTCGGGCTGAGGCTGAGGCTGAGGCCAGGGCTGGAGCTGCGAGGTCTGCGGAGCAGAGGGCAGCGGCAGCCCGGGGCTTGAGCCTGGCAGCCAGAGCTGGTGTTTTCAGTTCCTGTTTGGAGGATGAGGAGAATTGGGCTGGAGTTGCAATCTGCAGTCTCCATAAGATGGGAGCCCAGCTGGAAGGAGCACCTACTACGGCCCTGGTAGGTCTGCAGTTTTGGGACCCAGGGCTGGATGGATATGCTCTCCGGAGCAGAGATGGAAATGCTGACTGCCACTGCCATGTGCTCCTCTTTGGGACAGTGTAAGACCTGCCAGGATGGCAGGAATGAGGGGGTTGGCTGAGGTCTCATGTGCGTGGCCTGATTTCCTGGACTACGACCGGAGTGGGCATTGGCTCCTTTGTTGGATGGACTTACGGATTTTGGACAATGTGAAATACCCTGATGGGGGTGGGGGGTGGCTTTGCTGGAAGCACTCCCCTACCCCAGGAAGCTTTTTCCATGGCTAGAAAGAAGGCCGAGGACATTTTGTGCTTTGGGCAAAGTGCTCAGATATTTGTGAAATGTACCTTGTAATTGTTGAAATTGCACGATTTGCCATGCTGTTGTAATTTGTGTAATGTGTTAATTTCCTTGTACAGGGATGCCGGTGATGTAGATTGTGGGTAGTAAAGTGAGCATAGGGGTGGATTATTGGGCAGATAAAATGTATTATGCTCACTTTGTTAAAGATGGCGCCGCTGCCCACGTGGAGGCCGTTGCCCAGGTGATATTAATGTGTGTCTCTGTGGGCAGGCAGGATCATTGTAGCCTGGGGCTTGGTTTTGAGATTAAGCCTTTCCTACCCTTTTTGATGTGGGGTGGTACAATCCCATCATGCCTCAGAGAAGTGACTGTATTAGAGACTTCCCTATTTTGTATATTGGATTAAAGGTTTTGACTCTACACTATAAAATGGGGGCAGAACGAGAGCTTGCTCTCTTGGTTCCTGAGATTATCATTAGAGGAGAGGGCAGAGCAGAGAGCAGAGAGAGGCCACGTGGAGGAGGCCAGGAGAAGCAGCCAAGATGGCGGAGTGTCGATTGTGAGGCCAGTTTGTGCAGAGTTTGCTCAGGGAGAAGGAAGGAGATGGGGAACAGAGGTGAGTAAGTCTGGTGAGCTAGAAACCTTTGATTCTAGAAAACTCGGATAAGTCAGTAGCTTTGTGAGCACTGAATGTGAGTAGGTTTTGGAGCCCAGTGTGTATTTTTTACTTGCCCGCCTAGTGCAAGCTAGAATTAAAGATGACAGCCCATTAAAAAAAAAAAAAAAAAAAAAAGGACAAGAGGTTTTATTGGAAGGAATTACTGTGCAAGTAAGTCTGCAGAGCTAAATGATCCAGAGTTGCTACATAAGATATTGTTGTATGAATATGAAGCACAGTTATTTTCTGTTTATGTAATACAGAAAGTTGACATATATATATATATCTACTTTTGTATAATTTTGTAAAACATTTACTAAATTCTATGTTCAAGATACTTTATTAGGTGGTGTGCTGAAGCAATCAGATAGGACAGGTAAATAATTTATTATAATACAAGGAAGGCACAAGGACATAAATTGAGGTTAAAACCTGTGTTCTGTGGATGAGCAGAGGAAGGAGTGATTCAGTACATTATATTGGTGATCTAGTATTTTCACAGCCCCTGGGCTTAAAATATAAAACTCTTCTAAGAACATTTCTTTTAATACTGGAAGCCAATTGATTTTTTTAGTCAGTCATTAATAAATGCTTTGTTTACTTTCTAAATCTTAATTTTTTATATTCATATGTAGTTTTAGCTACTGTTTTGAGTAGGAGTTATTCCTAACACCTGTGTGACAATTGTATTTTTTTTCCTTCTGTTTACAAATTAAAATGAAATTGCTTTAGAAATAATGGGCTTTTTTACAAGATATATATCTGGAGCTGTGGATGCTATACATTGGGTTTAACAGAGCTTTAAAGTCAGAATAGCTTTGAAAAGCATATTGAGGTAGGTGACTTCTCACTGGTTTGTTATTACCTGTGAGCATGGTTCTTATGTAATTGGAGTTGGTCTTCTGAGCTCTACCATCATGAATCCACCATGGAATGTGCACAGGGAACTTCAATCAGTTGAAAGTATCTAGGTGTCCTAGATTCATAGAAGTTTATAGTTGAAAGAGACCTTGAAGTTGACCTAATCTAATCCCTCAGTTCAAAAGGAATGAGTCCTAAGAATATTAGGAGATTGGTCCAATGGCAGAATAATTTGGATACATCTTTGATATTAATGTACTCCTGTTACTATTCTGTTATTTTTATGATGGATTTAAAATGATATTTTATTTACTATGTAGCATTTTGCCAGTCATTAGAACAGACATTTGAAAAAGATGGTATATAACTTAGAACAACATGAGGAGGGGCTTATTTTATTTTATTTGTATTTCTATAATTTTAATAATAATTATTTGCTTCCAATTCCATTTTCCTTTTATTCCCCCTGTTGGCGACTACTACTTTGTTAATGATGGTTGAACATGATGCTTGATGGCTAAATGAAATAACTGATCATTCACAGAGCAGAATAACTAAAGAAATCAATTTGGGCATTTTATTGAAAGGTGTACTTTTTCAACAGATCAGAGAATTGTGTCTTAATCCTATTTTATCTTGTAGAATACAGAATTCTATTACATATATTAGTATTGGTTAGGGATGGTGATTGTGGTGTTTTGCATGATGTGTTTTGATCAAAATGCATATACGTAATTGTGACCTTTGCCCACTCTTTTTCATCATAATTTGTGTGAAAGATAGAGAAGAATCAGACTTTTCTCATTTTTCAGTTTCTCACTACCACATAAAAATATCCGTTTCTCTCATGACACACATATAATAAAAAGAAAGTCATTCTGACTAATTTAGGTTTAGGTATTATTTCCAAAGTGGCGCTAATAAGATGAAATTTCAAAATAAATAGATGTTATTTTTTTTTTATTGCAGGTACATGCTGGGACTTGCAGTAATTCCAGCAGTTATACAGTTTTTTGGCTTTCTCTTTTTACCTGAAAGCCCTCGATGGCTTATTCAGAAAGGACAGACTCAGAAGGCCCGTAGAATTTTGTCTCAGATGCGTGGTAATCAGACCATTGACGAAGAATATGATAGCATCAAAAACAACATTGAAGAAGAGGAAAAAGAGGTTGGTTCAGGTATGTGGATTTTGTACTTAATAGGAATTTTAAAACTACACAGTGATTTTATTTAGAAATTATATTTTAGTATTACTTAATATTCTAAATCTTATACAACCAAAAATATTTCAATTTTGTAAAAGCAATATATATAATAATGTTATAAAAGAATGAAAAAAAGTAAGTCCCTAATGCTATTTTCCTTAGATAATTACTATTGTAATTTTTTGTATAGTCTCTATTATTCTTTCTAAAGCGAATATATTGGACATAGTTGCCATTATTTGGTGTGTATGGGTATTTTTTGAGTGCTTGTTATAAATTTGTCTTATATATAAGGATACATATGTATTATTGACTTTCCATATTAATTTATGTGAACTATTGTCAAAATAAATCACCATAGCAAAATTAAATATTTGTTTATGTATGTTATATTAATTTCCATACAAATTTTTATAAAGACTAAGAATACCTTCATATACTACTAGTTTTAGAATCATTTCGTATGTTCTTGTTTTCATTAAAATGTTTAGGCAGCCATCTAACTTAATTATGCCATGTCAGAAAACCACAAAAGAGGAAGATTCTAGTTAAGGTATGTTGATGAGTTTATTTTCAGAGAAGAAATCATGTAGGGATTTACAGAATTCTCAGACAAGATCTGTGATCTTGACAGGCTGGTTTGAGTAAATGATAGATAGGATTCACATAATGGGAAGAGGTAGACATTTACAGTACATTTCTTCAATAGTAGCCTGCCAGATTCACATTTCCCAAAACTGTTTTGTTTTCTCTTGACTTTCCTTTTGCCTGTACATTAATTAATTAATTAGTAGCTTAAATGAAGACACTAACATATTTCTAAAATTAATTTTTATACCTGAGAAAATGCCAAACAGACACACCTCTTTTTTTTTTTCTTTTTTCTTTTCTTTTCATTTTTCTGAAGCTGGAAACAGGGAGAGACAGTCAGACAGACTCCCGCATGCGCCCGACCGGGATCCACCCGGCACGCCCACTATGGGGCAATGCTCTACCCACCAGGGGGTGACGCTCTGCCCATCCTGGGCATCGCCATGTTGCGACCAGAGCCACTCCAGCACCTGAGGCAGAGGCCACAGAGCCATCCCCAGCGCCTGAGCCATCCCCAGCGCCCGGGCCATCCCTGCTCCAATGGAGCCCTGGCTGCGGGAGCGGAAGAGAGAGACAGAGAGGAAAGCGCGGCGGAGGGGTGGAGAAGCAAATGGGCGCTTCTCCTGTGTGCCCTGGCCGGGAATCAAACCCGGGTCTTCCGCACGCTAGGCCGACGCTCTGCCGCTGAGCCAACCGGCCAGGGCCAGACACACCTCTTTATTGATATATGTCATACACAGGTTTTGGAAGGTCTCTTCACTCCCTTTTTCTATGATTTTTTGGTGGAGTCAAAGGTTGTGCTTTCCGGAAACAATAGAATGAACACGGCAGAAACTGGCTACTGTGTCAGCCATACATGGCTTGACTTAACTTATGTGAAGTACAGTAGTGTGTACTTTTTATATAAGTGGCTCAGACCAAAGCCCAAACTCACTGAGCCCATTTTAGGTGAAGGTCATTTTGAACAGTTTCAGAGCATGTGCCATATACCTGGCACTCTCAGCATTTCCAGACTAAAGCATTAGTCCAACTAGTAAAGGGAAGTTTGCTTTAACAAAGTAATATACTTTTACAGAACTCAACATTGTGTTAATTTTAAAAGTGTGATTTTAAATTACAAATTACTTCTTTTATGCTCCTGTTTAAATTCCTCTCAGCAGTAGCTTGAATGAAATATGAGGTTGTTTTTGTAATTACCAGTGTGCTTGAAACCCATGGACTAATAGTGTGTGAGTGAAAAACCTTTCAGAATATTAGGTTATTAAATACCACTTAGGACAAAAGTTTTCATTAATTTACATAAAGGGTAAGAAAACAATTTAATAAAAAGCCTTCTTGTTTAACAGTAGGAATACCATTGATTTTTACTACAGTGCACTGGGCACATATCTTCATTTTGACTACTTAATAATTTGTTTGTCTAGCCATGCAAGTGTTGAGGATGCACATTGAATTCTGTGACTGTTTGGAAAGTATACACAGATGGATTTTAGAAACTTGATTTATATAGGATTACAGTTATCTGCATCTGCTATAGTTTTTATCAGAAGTCTTTGAGAGCCACGTATTAGGGCAGTATTTCTTGGGTGTAGATAAAATATCTATTTACCTCTTTCCTAATATTGCTTTATATACACATCTGACGCAGGTTTTTAAAAAATACTGTTATCCACTGAATCCTAATAACATTTGTCTCATGCTTGGGTGAATATTCTAAAGTTTGTAACTAATGGGATTAATAATTTTCTCACTTACGGATTTATGTTACTTGAGTACTCTCATTTTGCTTAATTTAAAACCTAGTCTTGTGTTGTTGTTTTTTAAAGTACCAAATTAACAGCATTCTGGCATGAAGGTGTACAGACAGATCGGCCAGTGTTGCATGGCACCAGTGATATTGGACCTTGTTTTTTTTTGTTTGTTTATTTTATTTTTTTACAGAGATAGTCAGAGAGAGGAATAGACAGGGACAGACAGACAGGAACGAAGAGATGAGAAGCATCAATCATTAGTTTTTTGTTTCGCATTGTGACACCTTAGTTATTCACTGATTGCCTTCTCATACGTACCTTGACCATGGGCCTTCAGCAGACCGAGTAACCCCCTTGCTCTAGCCAGAGACTTTTGGGTCCAAGCTGGTGAGCTTTTTGCTCAAACCAGAGGAGCCTGCACTCAAGCTGGCGACCTCGGGGCCTCGAACCTGGGTCCTCCGCATCCCAGTTCCACGCTCTATCCACTGCGCCATTGCCTGGTCAGACATGTCTTGTTTTTATGAGTGAGAAATCTGGCCACAAGAGAACATGTTCTGCACAAATGTGAATCTTATTTCAGTATTGTTATGCAAGATTCTGTGTCAGGTCAGTGGGAATAAAAGAGACTGGTGACTGGTACTAGGGTTAAACTGATAGGGTCCTGGCCCTCGGTAACTTTACATTTGAAAACAATCGACTAGATGAACAAATACACGTGAAGAAGCAGCTAACTGGGAAACAATAAAAATGTCCTGGCCCAGAGAAGACAAGTCAGCCATTGCATTAGCGGGTTAGGCAGTGACTTGGGTTGATTGGCCCATGGATCCTAGTGAAGTGAATTCTGAGGCATGGCTTCGAGCCTGGGAACTACGGGAAGTGGAAGGCAGCTGCTGGAGGGAAGACCCTGACCCGGCCACCATGGAACGATCAGCCATTCCAGGAAGTTAGAAAGACAATGATTATTCATAAGACCCCTGCTTTTGTCAGGGAAAAATGTTTTATTGTTAGTCATGGTGACTCACTTACTTACTACCTGTGAGCTTCCAAAGAGGTCTAATTCCAGATCATAAATCATGCCATTTTCTTGAGGTTTCCAGAGGATTTGAGACTCATGACTGTTACGGTACTTGCTCCAGTGACCCTTTTCCTTTTGTAGGACTTATTTTCTTGGTCACTTGATTTATATTTGATCTCTTAGAAAAATAGGCATAGCTATTCAAGTTGTGTTTTTTTAAATTAATTTTTGAAAGTATGAGATGTCAGTGTATATAGCTTTTAGTTACTTCTCCTAGTTTCAAAACATACTTTATGAGTTTATCAGTGAATGTGGTGGCCACGTTGGCAGCAGCGCTGAGGCTCACAGGACATGCTACCAAAGACTGGATTGAACTGGGCATCCCTCTCTTCTGTGCATAGCATAAGGTCAGCCTTCTTAGCATGTGATTGCCCTACTCTAGGTGGAAGAAAGATTTTATGGGCCCTGGCCAGTTGGCTCAGCAGTAGAGCATCGACCCAGCATGTGGAAGTACTGTGTTCAATTCCCTGTCAGGGCACGCAGGAGAAGTGACCATCAGCTTCCCCAACCCTCACCCTTCTTTCTTTCTCTCTCTCTCTCTCTCTCTCTCTCTCTCCCCCCTCCCCTGCTCCTGCAGTCATGGCTCATTTGAGCTAGTTGGCCCCGGTGCTAAGGATGGCACCACGGCCTCACCTCAGGTGCTAAAAACAGCTCAGTTGCTGAGCAACAGACTAATGACCCCAGATGGGCAGACCATCGTCCCATACAGGGTTTGCCAAGAGGATCCCAGTAGGGGCATGTATGGCCAGCAGTTGCTGCCGTTGTGCCATGCACATGCAGGTTCACATTGGATTCGGACAGATGGTAAAGAAACAGTGGAGTAAAAAAATGGTGGACCGTTCTTTATTAAAGTCTTGCACCGGCCGACGAGCAACACACACAGGGAAAATACTTTCTGTTCACTCAGGGCTTCCAAAGACACTGACACATTCTCTGGTTCTACAAACCAGGAGAATCTTCTCCGGTTTCTCCTAGAATCAAAGGCCCCACCAGTCTCAGTGGAGCTCACAAAAGCCCCTCTTCTCTTGTTCCCCATTTGCACACCGTCTCTTTCTGTACAAACTGGCTTCTTCCTCAGCACAGCCTCTCTCACTCTGCAATCATGGCTTCCTTCTCTCCTCATCTCCTCCCCTATTCAAAACTTTCTGGCACGAAAACCTCTCCTCCAACAAACATTAGCAAGACAGTGGCCTTTCTCAAGCAGGAAGGTAATTTGCAGTTTCACAGATCACATACTTGGTGCTGCCCTGCACCATTTTTTAACATGAAAAGTGAGCAAACTAAAAAAATACACATTTTACAAACTCATTTGCCCAACAGGGCATATGCGGGAGTCTGTCTCTCTGCCTCTCCACCTCTCACTTAATAAAAAAAGAAAAATAGGGTTTATGGGTAAAGAAGCGAACAATTGATTTTTACATGTGTTTAACATTATGTATATATCCTGTAGGACTAATAGAATGAAAGTAGATGAAACAACAGCTTGGTTTGCCAGGCTCCCTGGAGTGAGACAGGGAAATGAATACTAGTCCTGGCTCCGCCCCAAACTCGTAATCCTAAAAGGATTGGGGGGAGTTGCTGAGCTCAGTTTCTTTTTAGGTTTGTAAGAAAAGAGAGCCAGATTATAACAGCTTCACAGTCTAATTTTTTAGAGTTTTAAAAGTCTGTGAGAAATGCCTATTTTTTAAAATTTTCTAAATGCATACTATGCAGTAGTTTCCATTCACAAATATTTATTGACTGACACAGTAGTGGTGGAGCTGTGACAGTAAATAAGACAGACGAGGTTCTGGCTCATTCTGTTAGGAAGAGACAAACAAATGATATAAAAGATTAAATAATTATCAGGTAATTCAAATTGTGGTAATGTCTTTGAAGGAAGCAAACAGGATAGTTACATTTATAGCAGGTCTGGAGAGGGGCTACTTTAGGTGGAATAGTTAGGAAAGGTTTCTCTGAGGAGGTGAATGTGATGGGTTAGAAAGAATCAGTAATGCAGAGAACTGAAGGGAAGAGTGTTCCAGGCAGAAGGCACAGCAGGTGCAAAATTCTGTGTATCAGTAAGTGAACCAAATTTATTTCCTTGGAAGTTTTGATTATAGTTGTAAAGTGTACATGTATCAGATTTTTAAGATATTGCTGCAAGACTGTGTTCTTTATTAATCCCAAGTTGCCAAGACTAAGCTTTGAATTAGTAGGGGCATAACTACTATTTTTAGAATCATAAACAAATTTGAGTACAAAGTAGTATATATAATTTCTATTATTTTGTTGCTAATCTCTTATGATTTGTCTTTTTAGTTTATTTCATGTTGGATCGATGTGTAGTAGAGCTATGATTTGTATGTACAGCAGAAGAAGAAACCGTAGAGAAACCTAGGTTTTACGTTTGACAATAATTTGCGAACATACCCACTTAGCTCCGAAGGTGAGTGGGGATCTGGGTATCATAGCAAAAGGCAGCTGCAGTAAGCTTAATGTTTATTTAAGTTTTAATGCTTTATCCTATAAATGAGCACAAGTATGTATTCTGTTACATAATACAGCTACTTTACTTGACTCTAAAAATGTTTCTTTTTAACTGAGTATCTTCAGTGATTATTCATTGGCTGTATATGTTCCATCATTCTGTTATGTACATACCCTGAGATATGCATATCTCAGTTTGATAGACATGGAGTTATAGTGTTTGGAGTCTCTCTCCTGGGCAAATTATTTAGGCAAGGTGTTACAAGTTGAGTCTGCCTAGATGGTCATCTCTTAATTTATCGGGCGTGTGAAAGATAGAAAGTCTTTGTCAGGAGCTTTAGTTTAAAACAACGAAGAATTTGCTCCCACAAGAAATGTAAAATCAATTAACAAAAGAGACTTGATTCTTCCAAAGAGAGTCTTAGGGAAGAAGCTAAATGAAGTTGGTGTGTTTATATGCTTCATACCATCTGGTGTGATAGCATGCTCTAACTGACTTCTTCAATTTCCTTTTCTTTTAATTGAGCTTTGATTGACATGTAATATATAGTTTCAGGTACACAGCATAATAACATATGTATATGTTGTGAAATGATCACCACAGTAAGTCTAATTAACATCCATCACCAAACGTTGTTAATTTTTTTTTTCTTGACTTCTTCGATTTCTTATCCTGCACCGGAGAACAAGTGTATCCCTGGGATGAGGTGGAAGGAAGGCAAAGGCACTGCTTGAGCTGAAGAAGCCTCTTGGGCAGGGCTTAGGGAAAGGCTTCAGAAAGTCACCATCTCTGCCACTCCCTTCTCTGCTCTTCATTGGGTATGAGAGCAGCCTCACAGGAGGGAAGAGTAAACAAGGTAAGCTGCCTCTCCCTAGAGCTGTGATGGTGAACCTTTTTATAAAAAACCGCCCACATTTGCAGTGCTGGTCAACCTGGTCCCTCCTGCCCACTAGTGGGCGGTCCAGCTTTCAGGTGGGCCAATCATGGCGCCGTTTGTTTGCTCCGCTACTGCCCACCATGAAAGCTGGAATGCCCACTAGTGGGCGGGAGGGACCAGGTTGACCAGCACTGCAAATGTGGGCGGTTTTTATAAAAAGGTTCGCCATCACGGCCCCAGAGGAACTTGTAGATATTGAGGTTTAAACTACTACACAAAGACAGGGAAAGAAGAGGGAGCATATGGCAGGACAGTGACAGGGCACCTTCAGTGCAACGTAAGGTTGAATGAAGGGAACAAGCAAGGGGAAAGGCTGAGTGCGGATGCAGGGCAGAGGCAGCAGCCCAGCAGCCTCCCACAAACCTAGTATCGACTTAAAAAAATGTTTTTCCCATTAATTTGAGAGAAAGAGAGAGCGAGACAAAGGGAAGGGAAGGGAGATAGAGGAGGAGCAATTAATTCCATTTCATTGTTGAGTCTATTTGTGCACTCATTGATTGCTTCTCAACAGTACCCTGACTGGGGGTCGAACCCATGACCTCTGGCATGCCAGATCAGTGCTGTATTCACTGAGCCACCCAGCCAGGGCCCACCTATTGTCCATGTGTTGCACAGGGTCAATTCAGGGAAGTTAAAAAATGTATATGAGCTTTTTTGGAAAATAGTTTTGTGTGTGTCCCATCTTCAAAAAATTAAATATACACTCACACATAGTACATAAAGGGTGGGCAAAAGTAGGTTTACAGTTGTTAGTATGGAAAATGATACAGTAATAAATAATACAAGAATGAAGTCTGTTTTGCATCCTCACAACTGTAAACCCACTTTTGCCCACCCCTGTATATCTTTTAACAGTTAATATTACCCAGATCATTGTTACTTCCAAAACGATTTATTGCACATAAGAATATCAACAGGAAAATTGGCCCTGTCCTTTGATCACTAAAATCTTCACCTTTAGGCATGTGTGAGAAGTAGCGCCCGGGGGCCCCTAATGCTTCAGACTTGGCTTCCTCCAGGCCCCCTGGCTGCTCGCCTGTCCCAGGGCTCTCAGGTTACCTGTGCAATGTCTAATTGATGCAAAAACATTCAAGCCAACAAGGTTTGTACTGTTTAACTTTATCAACTAATCAAGGCCCTAATCTGGGTGAATGTGGCTCTGTGTTTTCCCTTTTTCGGGTAGTTAAGCCCACAGCCTGGAAAGGAGGAATGTTGAAGGGAGGAGAATTTATTCAATACCCTCCTCTGACTTCACTTAAACTTAGGCGTGATTTACCTCCAGCTCTTTGAAGATCATGGCTACCATGGGCGGAAAGGGACAGCTGCATCTTTTCTTCCCACAGTAATTTTGCAGTTAGGTCATCAAGTCTTATCTTTTCATAAGTCATTTTCTTTTTCTGTGAGTAGATATGGCCTGTGGCCATTTCAACAAATCATATTCTGCAGAGAGGTCAGAGAGGGTAGATATTTATCATATTTTGATAGAAATTCTTCCAAAAGTTTCTTTAGAAATCTAATTCCAGCATAATGACCTTGCAGTAGGATGCTCATCATGGTTGACATTTGCTGCACTTAGAGGAAAGTTGTCGTTTTTTCTAGTATTTCTGGTAGTTCTGCTTGTATTTTCTTCATGTGGTGGCGCAATGTTTTCTGACCTGAAGCAGTGCATGTAATTTACTGGATAAACTTGAAATGGATAATGACAAATTGTTTCTCAGCAAGAGGTCCCTCAACGTATGAATATAGGCAAAGAAAATATTTCTATATCTAATGTTCTCGAGGTTGTGGCAGAATTGCAAAAATTGTCAGCCTGATGCTGTTACACATCTGGTGGTAAACAGTAGAGTAAAAGAAAAGGTCATGTAAAAAGTGGCTGTAATTCTCTACCCTTATGTTAAGCTATAAGCTGGAGGAATATTAAAATAATATACAATCTATTCAGTTTTTGGTAAAATTTATTTTCTTAAGTGTGCTGACTTATTTGAAAGAAACTTTATTTAACTCAACACGTCTTTAAATAAAGGTTGCCGTCTCTCTTCTAAACTCCAGAGGACTTTTAAAATCTTAAACAGGATTGGAATCACTCTTGGATTCTACCGTATTTCCCCATGTATAAGATGCACATTTTTTCTAAAAATTTGGGGTCTAAAAACTGAGTGCGTCTTATACCGTGGTTATAGATTTCTTGCATTTCCTGCATTTTCATGCTTGTTTTCACGTTCATTGTTGAAGACATTGATTTGTCATCAGACACAGATGAGGAAAAGCTAATGGATGGGAATTTTGATAGTGATGAAGAATTCTATGAATTTTATGATGAATAAAACTTGAGTTCAGTAACTTTATGTAATACATTTTTTTTTCAAATTTCAAGCCCCCAAATTAAGGTGCATCTTATACATGGGAGCATCTTATACATGGGGATATATGGGATTTTATAATATATTTGACTCCTCTCTTACATGGGGATAAAGAACGGCACAGAGAAGATTTTCTACTCAGCACACTCATGGGAGAAGGAAATGATTTCAGCTTACCTGTAGGCTTTCAAGAAGTTTTTCTTTTCTTTTTCTTTTCTTTTTTTCCTGAAGTGAGAATCGGGAGGCAGAGAGACAGACTCCTGAATACACCTAACCGGGATCCACCTGGTATGCCCACTAGGGGGCAATGCTCTGCCCATCTAGGGCGTTGCTCCATTGCAACCAAGAGCCCTTTTAGCACCTGAGGCAGAGACCATGGAGCCATCCTCAGCACCTGGGCCAACTTTGCTCCAATGGAGCCTTGGCTGTGGGAGGGGAAGAGAAAGAGAAAAAGGAGAGGGGGAAGGATGGAGAAGCAGATGGGTGCTTCTCCTCTGTGCCCTGGCCAGGAATCAAACCAAGGACTTCCACACACCAGGCCAATGCTCTACCGCTAAGCCAACTGGCCAGGGCCTAAAGACGTTTTTCTTGATAATGTATTGAGAATCCAGGTTGACTTAGTAAATTGCTGGATAATACTTGAAGGCTTATCTTTCTGCTTTTATGTGAAGATGTACTTAACTCTATATCTCATAAAAAGAAATCCATGCTGGAGGAGTTTTGACTGTATCAAAGTTTTTAGACTGTGTCAAAGTTTTGTTTTCCTCCCAGCACATTATGAAGTTCACACTGTTTTGTAATTCAATCAAACAGGAGGGAAAATAACCTAACAACGTAGACATCTGAAGAAGAATATAGTTCTTAAAATGCTGATTCAGGGCAGTTCATTTCCAACTTCACGCTAAATCCATCCTTTAGCTCTGATACTCATCTGCAATGTAAAAACAAAATCATAGTCTGGAGATTTTTTTTTCCCCTTCAGAAAAGACAAATTGCTGTATCATTAATGGTTACTTAGTATTTAGAGAAGGTTAGGGAAGATGAAGAAAACCCAGTCTTCATCACCTCAGAGGAGTGGGTTCATGAACCACTCTTGGGTATAAGGCCTTTTTAGTGGTAATGGGACCATTCCATTGATGGACTCTAGAATCCTAGTATTAATAGCCATGTCTATTTACAAATATCAGAAGAGATCTCTTCTTGAA
The DNA here is from genome assembly GCF_036850765.1 of Saccopteryx bilineata. NCBI lineage: Eukaryota > Metazoa > Chordata > Mammalia > Chiroptera > Emballonuridae > Saccopteryx > Saccopteryx bilineata. Next base: position 143,889,046 of record NC_089491.1, on the reverse strand, counting down.
TTAAAAATCAAAGTGTTACTCTTAATTTTTTCTAATATTTTGCATTCAGTTTGCATTTAGGAGATGGCGTGGTCAAATACTATTAATTTTCTTTTTCCTTTGACACTTTACCTCAGGCCCTCTAAAGCAGCCGTTCTCAACCTGTGGGTCGCGACCCACAGGTTGAGAACTGCTGCTCTAAAGCTTTTGGTTAACCACTAAGCAGTATTTTTAATCAGTATCTTAACTGAACACTTATCAAAAATGTACATTTCAGTTAATTTAACACCATCCATAGTGCTTGAAATGTAGTGTCTGTTGGTAAGGAGATGTGGTAGAAAAAAATTACTAGGTTTTTGAAGTTAAAACAGTAAATCACTATATAGGCATACCTCTGAGATATTGAGGATTCAGCTCTAGACCACCACAATAAAACGTGCATGGTGGCCAAATGAGTCGTAATCTTGCTGGTGGAGGGCCTTGTCTTCAATATGTAAATAACTTAACATTTATGAAGTACAATAAAATGATATATGCTTGTTTCAGTGTCTCACATTTTGAGTACTATTTTTTCTTCCCTGCATTTTTAAAGATATTTCCTTGAAAAATGACTCCCACTGCACATGCCTCAGAATAAAATAAACCCTCAAAATAATGTTTTAGACAACTGAGCCCAGTAACTGCTCTTTCCAGAGGGGCAGAGACTTTCAAAACCAACTTTGGCCTGGCCAGGTGGTGGCTCAGTGAATAGATCATTGGCCTAGAATGCTGAAGCCCCAGGTTCAAAATCCCGAGGGTGCCAGTTTGAGTGTGAGGTCACCTGCTTGAGCACGGGATCACAGACATAATCCCATGGTTTCTGGATTGAGCAAGGGGACACTGGCTCCCCTGGAGGCCCCCCCCCTCCGTCAAGGCACATACGAGAAAGCAATCAATGAACGGCTAAGGTGCTGCAATGAAGACTTGATGCTTCTCATCTCTCTTCCTTCCTGTTTATTTCTCTAAAATAAAAGCTTTTATAAAAAAGCAGAGACCTTTTGCAGTTTTAACTTAACATTCATATTCACATTTGACTAATTGTCGCGGTCCAGCCACGATGAGTCTATTACGGGGTCTTCGAATGGGAAAAGGTATGGAATTGAAATAAATGATAGACAGGGACTTAAAGACACACACACACACACACACACACACACACACACGGGTTCAGGAGGATGCCATGGCAAACAGTTTCTACTGTTCCTTTTTAACTTAACGTGCCTGCTTCCGGAAACACATCCACTTTTATTCATAGAAAAAATGTGGTCCATCAGCAATTCAATTAAGTTTCCAAGGCAACTCAAAGACAACCCCTACCATACCATCCAAATCTACTTTACACTAATAAGAAACTAGCTTCCAGCCTCCTCCAGAGAACATGGGTGAGACAAATGAGAATCGGGTGTAGCTCTTTGTTAACGAGGCAAATGAGGTGGGGTTTGGGGCCAGCACCTCTGTCCAGATTGCAAAAATACCCTGTTTATTTATTCGGTCCTCAACAACTAATACTAGTGTGAAAGAAACTACTGGTAACATTTACTATTTAATGCCTGTTTTTGTAAATGAGTGTGCACATGCACACATTCTCTCTGATTCTTAAAACAACACTAAAAATTAGCCATTAAGATTCGTATTATAATGAGGAACTGAAGAGTTGTCAAAGTCACACATCTAGGAAAGGGAAGAGGCGGGACTGAGGCCTACCCACTACCTCCCCTTGCGCCTGTCTCGCTGGACTACCTGCAGCTCTGTACCTCTGTGCTGTGCGGTTTGGGTACAGATGCTGGGAAAGAGAAAGAGGCATGGTCTTTGCTCTGTAGGAACTGAGAACCTATCAAATTTCCTTAAGATTGTCCTTGATTTCTAAAAGGAGAGAACACGATACAACTACAAAATAGAAGAGTAAGACAAGGAACCTTTAAAATCAATTGGCAAACGTTTAGTTCAGTGGAGAGTTTATCTTCCGTCATTTTCCTCTCCCCCACTCTCACTTCACTGTTCAGGTTAGGTCTCTGGTTCCTCCTCGGCCCGGGTCGCTGTCTCTTCCACTCCTGTCCGTGCTTCTAGATCTTCCTCCCCGCCATGGCCTCAAGTTACCATCCCGACCCACAGGGTCGTGTCCTGCTCCTCTTCAGAATCAAGTTGTGTAACATACTGTTAAATTTCCTTTAAAAGCTGCGTTGACTTGAGCTTCTCGGTTTAGTTTATTTCGCTGGAGCCAGGACTCCATCATTCTAAGGGAGAAAGACGCGCCCTCATTGGCAGAGAGCGCCTCCTGACTCCCAGGAGAGGGCGAGATGACAGGGTTTGGGGCAGAGGGGTGGGGCGGTGCCACAGAGCTTCTCTGTTTAATCCAGCCGATTTTAAAAATAACTGTCCATCCGAAGTACATTCAAAAGGAAATATTAAATCTGAGAACTAGTAACATCTTAGGGGCTTTTCTGTGCTAAAAGGTTCTTTTGAGACTGTTCTTCATTAGATACCTTAATGTAATTTATTGTCCAGTTTACTTTTAGAACCTTTTTTGAAAAAGGCTGAAATGAAATGACGCATTTCTCGCCGTTTAGCTTAGTTCAGTAGATGCTATTTTTTTTTATTGTGCTGCACAAGAGAAAAAGTCTACAAATTAGCCAAAATCACATTTTCTTGAAAGAAAGAACTGAGAGTAGTAATAGAGATATTTCTATTTTTTCTGTATAATAGCTTTGTGGCTGTTTCTTTTGTTGGTAGAAAGGCATTGATTTTGACGCTTTATTCCAAGAGTCGGCAAACTTCTGTAAATAGTAAATGTTCGGCTTTGTGGCCATATGGTCTTTGCTGCAGCTACTCTGCTCTGCCCTTGTAGCATGGAAGCAGTGACAGTATATAAAGGAATGCATTGGCTTTGTGACAGTGAAACAGGAAAGCTTGTGTGTGTGTGTGTGTGCGCGTGCGCGCGCACAATTGAGGGTTGAATATTTACAAAAATAGAATGCCGATCAAATTTGGCATGACCCCTTGTTGGGCAAATGAGTTTGTAAAGTTTGTATTTTGTTAGTTTGCTCACTTTTAATGTTAAAAAATGGCTCTGGGTAGCACCTGGTATGTGATCTGTGAAATTTCAAGTTACCTTTCTGCTTGGAAAGGGCTATTGTCTTGCTAATGTTTGTTAAAGAGGAGTTTTCACGCCAGAAAGTTTTGAAGAGGAGAAGGAGAGGTAGAGAGAGAGAAGCCAGTTTTGCAGAAAGAGAAGCCATGTTTTGCAGGGAGAGCAGAGAGAATGCAGAGTGCTGAAGAAGCCATACTGGAGAAGAGAGAAGGTGTGCAGATGGGGAACCAGAGCTTGAGGGGCTTTGCAAGCTCCGCTGAGACTGGTGGGGCCTTTGATTCTAGTAGGAACCGGAGAAGATTCTCCTTGTTGTGGAACCAGAGGGAAGTGTTTTCCTGTGTGTTTGCTCGTCAGCCGGTGTGAGACTTTAATAAAGGAATGGCCCACCATTCTTTGGCTCCACTGTTTCTTTACTGTCTGTCACAATCTAATGAGAACCCGCCTGTGCATGGCCATGACGGCCGTGACTACTGGCCTTACACCCCTTCTCTAATCAGTTATTAAATAAGTTTGCTTTATCAGTTGCCTCAGTTTTTACTCATGGTACTAATTTGGGATGCTGCTTACTTTAAAAACATATATCTGCATTAACACCTGTTCAACATAGTGTTCACTAGCAGGTGTGTCTCCTTTGGTGTCTGTGCAGGCGGTGAAGTTGTGTGTGTGCATGTGTGTATTTGTGTGTGTGTGATTATGCACATGGTGTATAGTCACAGTCACAAAAGAACCTAGAAGACAGTGTTGCAGGAAAGCCTCTGGATGGTTGAAGCAATACAAGGAGATCCCTGGTAAGATCATATTGCTGTCTCAAAGTCTGGGCCAAAGTCCTGAATTTGTCACAGTATAACAGGCCCGTCATGACGCACTGTTACATGTGACCTGGTGGGGAATCGGGACGCAGGGATCAGTGGTGAGAGCTGGGTCTCCTCATCGGATGCTGTGGCTGGCTGTCCTGTCAGAACAGCTGCTCACAAGGAAACAGAAACCCTCCGTCCCTTTCCTTGGACTACAGTCAAAGCAAGGTGATAGCCTTTGTGGAAGACAGTGCGCAGGACAGTTGAGATGTTTTTTATTCAGGTTGCAATAGGGAGAAGGGTCATTAATGAAGAACTTCTCAAAGAAGAGGGGGGAAAGCTGGGGTTTTGATAGAGCAGATAAACAAGGGAGTCCCGGGGCAGGGTGGGGGTGAGTCTTAGCCCGGAATGGGGGGAGGGGTGCTTTCCCTCGCTGTGCCTCCGAGTTGATCTCTGTAGCAGTCAGTATTTGATTTTCATGTCCCTGTCTCACTAGTGACTCAGCCTGATTTACCTTTGCATCCTCCCCACCAGGTACAGATTCTGCTTTACGTCAATAAGGTTTTTAAAACACTCTGATTGAGGAGTGGAGGCGATGTCTGATCTTCGCCCGCTGAGATTTAGAGGAGGAAGTGGAGTTTTTACAGCTTGAGAAGCCTGAGCTGTGTGTGACTCAGTTATTATGAAGCTTTGGGGAACCCTGAGTGGTGGGTAAGGAGGAGATGTAATTTAGTGCACTGTGATTATTTCTGAATGACTCTGTTTCCAGGGGAGGATGGATACTTTTAGAATCTTACTGTGGATTTTGCCAAGACTATTTGGAATTTATTTGTGTATTAAGAGTTATTAGTATTTACTCCTAGTTCTATCTCACATGTTGAGTTCAAATAAAAAGCCTAACTTTTGAGGTCAAAAGTTTCATTGATAAGTACAATGAAATTTCAAACATAGAAGTTGTAAAATCTTATATGGTTTATTCTTATTTTAGAATTAATTTTAAAGCAGGCCCTTGCTATTTCTAAATCTGGGACATACCACTTGCAAAGAAATGAATTAGCCTCTGGTTATAAGTATAGGGACTGGACTGTAATTCAGAGTAAGCCCTTATTATGGGTATGCATACTTTGAGATGTGGCAGACTGTTCTGCTATGAAAGGTGAGCCTTATGAAATTCAAATATATATATTCAGTAGCCATGGCTACAGTGGCTTTGGCTCTCTTAGAGCTAATGACAGTATTGATTGTAGAATTGTAGTTTATGTGTGGAATTTGGTGTTTGTTTTGTTTCTGCTATTCTATTAGCTAGTGTATATTTGGATGTACCTACTTCAGGAAGTAATTGTGGAAACATCTATTTCTCAAAAATGTTCTGTGAAAAATGTTTAAATTGTATTCTTTGAAACAGCTTGTCATTAGAGTTTCTGTTCATCCTCCAAGAATTACTGACAAGATGGAAGAGTAAGGTGATCCTGACTCACCTCTCACAAACACCCTGGAACTACAACTACATGTAAAACAACAATCACTGAAAACACCTGACTATTAGCAGAATGGATTTACTCCAACTGATATAAATAAAAGATACATAGGAGGAACGGAGTCACAGTCTAGTCAGGACCCACATCCCTGGTGGGCCACAGGGGGAATGATATAACAACTGTGGAGCTTCCCCAAACGAAGTGAGAGGGCTAAGTCTCACATTGGGCTCCCAGCCTGGGATTCTTGTACCAGAAAGAGAAACCCCTACAACACCTGTTTTTGCAAACCAGTGGGGCTTACGCCTTGAAGAGTTGAAGGAAGCAGACCCACTGCTCTTAAAGGGCTCGTGTACAAAAATCACTGGATCTAGTCCTAGAGTGCTGGCAGCAGTTTGAAAAGTGCTTAGGTCATACATGAAGGAAATCCATTGATTAACTTTAGAGTGAGTGCTGGAGGGGCAGGGATCTGCTGGAAATTTCTTGGGGGATGGAAGCACTGACAGGTGCTAGTTGTTTTTTTTTGTTGTTTCTTTTTTTTCCCTCCTTTTCTACTTGGCTGTCCCAACATTGACAGGCACCAGTTCTGATACTCTTAGTTAAATAATACCATAGTTCACTCCACCTTAGCATGGCCCCAAGAACCCACCTTGCGCGACCTGCTGCACAGACTGTCAACCAACCAAAGCGACTCCAGCTCAGCCGCACCTAGTAGATGGTCTTGGCTCCCAGTGCCCCTCTGAAGTGGCTGTCACTTCAAGGGGCCAGGCCTGAGTGTGGGTCAGCCACTTAAAAAGTTAGCATGAAGCTTAAAAGACAAAAGTAGTAAAAACAACTATAACTACAAAAATTAGTTAAGGGATACACAAAATGAAACGATGTAAAATGTGAAATCAAAAATATTAAATGTGGGCGTGGGGTGAGTAAAAATGTAGAGATTTAGAATGCATTCAAATTTGCTAACAACTTAAAATAGATTGTGTTATAGGTGTGTGTGTGTGTGTGTGTGTGTATACAGAGAGAGAGAGAGAAAGAGAGAGAGAGAAGCTGTATGTGTGAGCCTCATAGGAACTCATCAACCACTTGGAGATAAAGCAAAAGAAGAAAAAAAGTAACAGAAAGGAACTATAAAACCAGCAGGAAAAATGGCAATAAGTACATATCTATCAATAATTACTTTAAATGTAAATGAATTAAATAAATCCTGTGCATATGCAGATTTCTTTCTCTTTTTTTTGCATATGCAGATTTCTAACTGCAGATCACAAATACAGTTGATCCTTGAAAAACATGATTTGAATTGCATGGGACCACTCATACATATCAACTGTACATTTTATCATACAAAATAGACTTTAAGGCAAAGACTGTATTAGGAGACAAAGAAGGTCATTATATAATGGTAAAAGGGTCAATTCAATAAGACCACAGGACATTTTTAAACATGTATGTCCCCAACAGAAGAGCACTTAAATATTTAAAGCAAATATTAACAAACATAAAGGAAGACTTTGACAGGAAAGAATAATAGTAGGGGACTTTAACAGTGATTTACATCAATAGATATATCAGACAGGAAATCAATATAGAAACATTGGCCTGAAACCACACATTAAAACAGATGGACTTAATAGATATATACAGAAAATTTAAAAACAGCAAACAACGCATTCTTTTTAAGTGCACCTGAATCATTTTTTAAGATAGGTCACGTTAGGCCATAGAACAAGTCTCAGTAAATTTAAGAAGCCTGAAATCATATCAAGCATCTGTACTGGCCACAACAATATGAAACTAGAAATTATATACAAAAAAAACCCCTGAAAAAAACACAAACATTGACCATTATTAAACCAATGGGTTAATGAAAAAATAAAAAAAAACTTGCGATAAATGATAAGGAGATAGTTTTTCAAAATCCATGGGACACAGCAAAAGCCATTTTAAGAGGAATGTTTGTAGTGATACAGGCTAACTTAAAAAAAAGGCAAGAAAAATCTCTAACCTTATACCTAAAAGAATTAGAAAAAGAAGAACAAACAAAGCCCAAAGTTAGTAGAAGGGAGGACTTAATAGAGGTAAAAGCAGAAATAAAAGATGATGGACATTAAATGAACAAGTAAAAACAATGAAAAAGAACAATGCTATTAAGAAATGGTTACTTGGAAAGATAAACAAAATTGATAAATCTTTCCCCAGACTCATCAAGAGAAAAAATAAATAAAATCAGAAAAAGAAAGAGAAGTTACAATTGATACCACAGATAAAAGAATACAGTAAACAATTATATGGCAACAAATTGGACAACTTGGAAGAAATAGATTTCTGGAAACATACAACCTTCCAAGATTGAACCAGGAAGAAACAAAATGTACACACATTGGTTAGTGTTAGTCAAATAAGTTTGTAAATATGACATATATGTTTGCTCACTTATAATTTGCACTGAGTGTGGGAGACAGACTGTAAGTTGGCACAAGGTCCTTATAGCCTAAGGCTTAGTTTTAAGACTAAGCCTTTCCCACTCTTAATACTAAGATCTTTCCAACATCCTTCTAATACTAAGATCTTCTCAAAACTAAGCTTTTCCCCACACTTTTGACTGTTGAATGATGTGAGATGATGCACTCTATGAGGAATCCCATTTATGCCTCAGATGAGTGGCTTTGTATCAGAGACTTCCTTACTTGTATATTAAAGGTTTTTATTTCTACACTATAAAATGGGGCAGACCAGGGGGCTCTCTCGCTCAGATTCTGCCATTAGCATTGCAGAGGAGAGGCAGCCAAGATAGCGTGGTGCTGAAGGAGAAGCCAGTTTGTGCAGAGTTTGCAAAGAGAAGGAGATGGAGAACAGAGGTGAATAAGGCTGGTGGGGCCTTTGATTCTAGGAAACTCAGATGAGTCAATTGCTGTGGGAGCCCTGAATGGAAAGGGAAGTGTTTTCCCGCTGTGTGTATTTCTCGCCCGCCGGGTGTGAGCTAGGACGAAAAGTAATGGCCCACCAGTTCGTGGCTCCCTTATTTCATTACCATCTGTCTGAATCAAATGCGAACCTGCATGGGCCAGGTGACTGTGATGGTGGCACGGCTACTGGCTTTACAGTTAACAATAACAAGATTGAATCAATAATCAGAAACTCCCAACAAACATAAGTTCAGAACCAGATAGCTTCATAGCTTAATTCAAGCAACCACATAAGAATTACCTATCTTTCTCAAAATATTCCAAAAATTGAAGAGGAAGGAATGCTTCCAGATTCATTCCATGAGGCCAGAATTACCCTGATTCCAAAACCAGACAAGAAACTTGGAGAGAGAGACAGAGAGAACAAACGAATTATAGGCCAGCATTCCTGGCTAACATAGATGCAAAAGTCCTCAACAAAATATTAATGAATCAAATTTAACAATATACTAAAGAATCATACACCATCTTGGGTGATTTATTTCAGGAATTCAAGGATGGTTTAATATCTGCCAATCACATGAATGATTGGCATGTTTCACATGAATGCTGAAACACATTCATGAAACCAAGGGTAAACATATGATCATCTCAATAGATGCAGAAAAAGTATTTGACAAAATCCAACATCCATTTACCATAAAATCTCTCAATAAAGTATGTATAGAGGGAATATATTTCAATGTAAAAGTCCATTTATTATATACCCACAGTTCATACTCAACGGTGAAAAGCTGAAAGCTTTTTCTCTAAGATCAGGAACAAGACAAGGATGCCCACTCAATGATTTTATTCAACATAGTATTGAAAGTCTTAGCCACAGCAATAAGACATTAAAAAGAAAGGCACCCCAAATGAAAATAAGTAAAACTATCACTATTTGCAGATGACATATTATATATAGAAAACCCTAAAGACTCCCCCCAAAATACTAAATTTATAAGGGAATTCACTAATGTTGCAGGAAACAAAATTAATACAGAGAAATCAGTTGTATTTCTACTAATGAAATATAAGAGAAATTAAGAAAAAATCCATTTATAATTGCATCACAAAGAATTTAAATACCTAGGAGTAATTTTTTTTTTTTTTTTTTTTTTTTACAGGGACAGAGAGAGAGAGTCAGAGAGAAGGATAGATAGGGACAGTCAGACAGGAACGGAGAGAGATGAGAAGCATCAATAATCAGTTTTTCGTTGCGACACCTTAGACACCTTAGTTTTTCATTGGTTGCTTTCTCATATGTGCCTTGACCGTGGGCCTTCAGCAGACCGAGTAACCCCTTGCTTGAGCCAGCGACCTTGGGTTCAAGCTGGTGAGCTTTCTTGCTCACGCCAAATGAGCCCGCGCTCAAGGTGGTGACCTCGAGGTCTCGAACCTGGGTCCTTCGCATCCCAGTCCAACACTCTATCCACTGCACCACCGCCTGGTCAGGCACCTAGAAGTAAATTTAACCATGGAGATAAAAGCCCTATATTCTGAACTCTTACTCAAATTTTAAGATGTTGATGAAAGCGATTGTAAATGATACAAATAAATGGAAGGATATATATATATATATATATTTTTTTGTATTTTTCTGAAGCTGGAAACGGGGAGAGACAGACAGACTCCCACATGTGCCCTACCGGGAACCACCCGGCACACCCACCAGGGGTGACGCTCTGCCCACCAGGGGGCGATGCTCTGCCCCTCCGGGGCATCGCTCTGCCGCGACCAGAGCCACTCTAGCGCCTGGGGCAGAGGCCAAGGAGCCATCCCCAGTGCCCGGGCCATCTTTGCTCCAATGGGGCCTTGGCTGCGGGAGGGGAAGAGAGAGACAGAGAGGAAGGAGGGGGAGGGGGTGGAGAAGCAAATGGGCGCCTCTCCTATGTGCCCCAGCCGGGAATCGAACCCGGGTCCCCCGCACACCAGGCCGACGCTCTACCGCTGAGCCAACCGGCCAGGGCCTGGAAGGATATTTTGTACTCAAGGTTTGGAAGAATTGATATTGTTACAAGGTCCATACTACCTAAAGTGATCTACAGATTCAGTGCAATTCCTGTCAAAATACAAAGGCATTTTTTCATGGCTCTAGAACAGGTAATTCTAAAGTTTGTATGAAACACGGAAGACCCCTAATAGGCAATAAAATGTTCAAAAAAACCCAGAGGCTTGCCAGGCTTACATGCCTCTGCTGTGAGGAAACAGGAACACTGGAAGGTAGGCTTCCCCCTCGCTCCTCTAAGGGAGGGTTCAGTCTCTTCCAGCCCTGCTCCAGCCACCTATGGCCTAGCCTTGCCCAGAATGCTGGGGTTTGCCACTGAAGGCTGAAGGTGCCCAGGGCCATCGGCCCCATCTACGACACTGTGGATGAGCCTAGGGTATTTCTTTCAAGAAGCAGGTAAACTGATCTCATTTGCACAAGGGCCACTTAACGATGTTTTGCCTGAATAGTCAGGTTTTTTATTCTTCCCTCAAAGATCTCTGTTGTGGGTGTTGATAGTCCTATTTTCTGCTGCTTTGCTTAATATATAGTGTTTCCTTTATCCCTCCTACCTCAATGCCCCACTCATATTTCAGGCTGGGACCTACTCCTAATTTAGAGCTCTCTTTCCTCCTTTTGCCAACTTCTATTATGAATCTACCCTTGCCACTCAGCTTAGTGTATCCCAAGGTTCTCTTTACCATGCCACAGTCGCAGAGCTCCAGGGAAAAGCAAACTGGTCTCATCTCTCCAGGCAGAGGAGAACAGAAGCTCCATATCCATGCATGCTGCAAATGGCTTTTCCAGTCTACCTGAATCATTACCAGCTGGAAGCAGCGGTCATTGGGACTTGGACATGAGCTGCAAAGTATAGAATGGTGACAACAATTCCAGTGCCATGAGGACTTTTCTGGATGTGGACTTTTACTGGACTCCTGCTCCCTGTGACAGCTCCTAACAGACTGAACTGTGGTTGGGCTGCATTTTTCAGGGATTTGGCATGGTGATGGGGCCAACTTGGACTTGGTGAACATGTTAAGGACACTACTCTTTTATGGATTCTTGCTGTATTGGCCAAGAGTTTGCTTAAAGGCTTTTAATCACTGTAAAAAAAAAAAATAGAGGACTGGATGGGGAAGATGGGGCACATAGACACTATGGTATACTAGTCAGCTAGAAGAAATGATGACATCGGATCACTTAGAGCAGAATGGTGGAATCTTGATAACGTTATGCGGAGTGAAGTGGGTGAATCGGAGAGAAACAAGAACTGCAGGATTCCATGCATTGGTGGGACATAAAAACTAGACTAAGAGACATGGACAGGAGTGGGGTGGTTACGGGGGGTGGGGGGAGGGAGAGGGGGAGGGGGAGGGGTACAAAGAAAACTGGATAGAGGGTGACAGAGGACGATCTCTCTTTGGGTGATGGGTATGCAACAGAACTAAATGACAAGATAACCTGGAAATGTTTTCTTTGAATATATGTACCCTGATTTATTGATGTCACCCTATTAAAATAAAAATTTATTTATAAAAAAAAAAAAAAAGAATGCATAGGAGTAAGGTCAGCTGGCTGGATGCCATGTTGCTCAAAGCTACTGCTTCTGCCCTTAATAGTATGAGTGGTTTCTCACTCCGGGTGCTTTCTGCATTTGTATACCTTCCAAACTTGCTATTGCATGTACATGAGCATGTGTGGAAATGTATTTCTTTTATAATATGAAGAAATTTAATAACAATTTTACAGAGACCCCCCCCCCCAAAAAAACAACAACAACAAAAAAAAACACAGAGGCTTCACACACTGATTTCAAAATAAACTATAAGGCTATAGTAATCAAAATAATATAAGACTAGCATAAAAACAGATCAGCAGAACAAAATAGAGATCTCAGAATAAAACCCATGCTTATATGGTCAATCTATGACAAAGGAAGCATAATGCAAAATGGAGAAAAGACAGTCTCTTTAATAAAGCGTGTTGGGTAAAATGAAAAAATATATGCAATACTCCACAAAAGTTAACTCAAAATTAACTAAAATTCTTAGAAGAAACCATAAGTAGAAAACTTTTTGACATCGCTCTTAGCAATATTTTTCAGATATTTTTCTCAGGTAAGGACAATAAAAGCAAAAATAAGCAAATGGGACTACATCCAACTAGCAACTTTTGCACATGAAAAGGCATCCTAATAAGGAGATTTATTTGCAAATGATTTATCTGATAACATAATTCATATCCAAAATATATGAAGAATTTATTATACAACTCAATATCAAAATAATCCAAACAATTTGATTTTAAAAGTGGAGAGAGGAACTGAATAGACATTTCTTCAAAGAAGATGATGCAGATGTATAAAAGACACAGAAAGCTAGCTACTCAACATCCCTAATCATCACAGCAATGCAAATCAAAGCCACACTGAGGTACCACCTCACACCTATCAAAATGGCTGCTATCAAATAGACGACAAATAACAAGTCTTGGTGAGGACGTGGAGAAAAGGAAACCTTCCTGTACTGTTAGTGGGGCTGTCAACTGATGCAGCCATCATGGAAGCAGTAAGGACATTGGCCTCAAATATATAAAAGAAGAGTTAGCATATGACCTAGCAGTTTCACTTTTGATTATTTGTCTCAAGAAAACAGAAACACTAATTTCAAAAGATATATGCACCCCTTTGTTCATCAGAGCATTAAAGTTAAATGAAGAGGTTGTATAGCTTGTATGTTAAAAGTTAACCTCACTTTTGGTATGTGTATATGAATATGTTGGCTTTATTCTCAGCTTAACTCTCCCTATAGGCTGGCAAATTAATTGGGTTAAACAGTAGAGTTGTAGTTGGCAAGGGCTTGAATGGGGAGTGATAACTAATAGTTATGGAATTTCTTTTTTAGGTAATAAAAATATTCTGGAAATAATGGTGATTTAGCACAACTTTATGAATATACTAAATCATTAAATTACATATTTTCAGATGGTGAATTTTATGATGTGTAAATTATGTTTCAGTAATTTTTTAAAAGTAATCTCATCCACTTGGGTGGTGGCACACTAGGGTTTAAGAGAAAGTAGTCGGATGCAGTGTGTTATTTAACCTAATTGTTTTACTGAGGATAGATTTCTTAGGGTTTAAAACATTCTAGATTAATTTTCTGATCTCAAGCTTATAAAACTTGAGTAGGATAAAGGTTGTTCTGATGATGAGGCAGCTAACATTTCACTCGTGGAGCATACATATTAACGTGCACTATTTCTAAAACAGAGTCATGTTGATATCTCTTTGATCTTACATGAGCTCTAGGCATCATTGTGGGTTTTTTTGTTTGTTTGTTTGTTTTTTTTGTATTTTTTTCTGAAGCTGGAAACGGGGAGAGACAGTCAGACAGACTCCCGCATGCGCCGGACTGGGATCCACCCAGCACGCCCACCAGGGGCTACGCTCTGCCCACCAGGGGGCGATGCTCTGCCCCTCAGGGGCGTTGCTCTGCCACGACCAGAGCCACTCCAGCGCCTGGGGCAGAGGCCAAGGAGCCATCCCCAGTGCCCAGGCCATCTTTGCTCCAATGGAGCCTTGGCTGCGGGAGGGGAACAGAGAGACAGAGAGGAAGGAGGGGGAGGGGGTGGAGAAGCAAATGGGTGCTTCTCCTATGTGCCCTGGCCGGGAATCGAACCCGGGTCCCCCGCATGCCAGGCCGACGCTCTACCGCTGAGCCAACCGGCCAGGGCCATCATTGTTTTTTACCTATGCCTATGAGATATTTTTGTTTTACTCAATTTTATTCAAAATAAATTTTGTTCAAGAGATAAGACTCTAAAATGTAACCATCTAAATAATGTTATGATTAAAGATGATTTTTTAAGAGATTTAATCTGTGTGTTGTATTCGAAATTGTTTCCTCTCTTGAGTGAACCAGTAAGGTTATTATAATTCTAATATCTTTTTAAATACCCAAATAAGAATAAATTAGAGCCATTAAATAGATTTGTATATAATGTGAGAAATATTTCTTTTAAAGGTTCTCTGCTATACTTCATTACTTGTTGATTTATACCAGCAGCAATACCAACATTTGCCCCAAAAGATGTTTATTTAGTGTCTGGGAGTTTTTACTAATTACTTGATTCAGTTGTCTTAGAAAATTAGTTTTCCCGAAATGTAGTCATTTACATAATTTTATTATTATAGTGATCTTTGAGATAAAAACTGCTGCATCTAATACAGCTTTATGTTAGTAATCTTACTCCACATAGAAAGGTGATAGTTTAGAAATATCTTTTGTAAACTTGGATGAGTCTGACACTATATTTTAAATTATTCAAAAAGAATCATTATAGAATTCTTAGGTGAATTTTCTTTCAACTTGATGTTTTGGTGTATTAGTTTGCTAAGTTTTAAAATCTTACCCTTTTACTAAAGAGATAAACATTTTCTGTAGTTAGATAAATTAATGAGAACCAGAGATCACCAAATATACTGGTGGTTTATACTTGGCCCTTAACAGGCACATACTAGACACTCATCATGCATTGGTGGTTTGACCAGATACACATCTCCGTCCGTTATTTGACACGTTTATCAGGAGTTTGTGATTTGCATGTTATAGTACTAAATTATTTTTTAAGTTCCTGTCTTTAAGAGCTTTTATACTTGACTAGATAAGATCAAACACGTAAACAAGGAGGCAGGAAATTGGCATTATATAATGTTTAAGTTATATATACACACACACACACACATATATATGTGTGTGTATGTTTATGTCTTAATACAGTTACAGTTCCTCTTTGTTTCTTTTGAGATTATATGGTTTTTGTTTAAAAATAAGCCTGACCAATTGCTATCTGTGTAAACATGACCAAGTCACTTACTTTTTTTCCTAAGTATTAAGTCTTTCAGCTGTAAAAGCAGGTGCTGCGGTTGGCTCTACCCCACTGTTGTGAAGTGGGAGTGGGGTGGGGTGTGGACAGTGAGTGGCACAGTGCCTGCTCCTGTGGGGCCACAGAGCAGGACCCCATTCAGAGTGGAGCTCACATCTTTGTTTTATACGTTAGTAAAGTGAGCCTGCAAGAACATGCCCACAGTCACATTCTAATGAGCTATTTTTATTATACAAACTAGACAGATATGGAATGTCTTAGTGGCTTACTGTTGTGGGTTTAGGATCATGAGTATTATATAATGCAGTGGGATCAGTTTCACAAAAGGCTTGATTGGGTTCCAAGCCAGACCATGATGTTGGGTGAGTTACTTAACATCTCTGAACTCAATTTTCTTATTTCCAAGATGGTGATAATATCTCAGAAGGCAGTAGTAAGATATAGAAATTACCAGCAACTTTGTTAAAATATTATTATTTTTTAAAAATATTTAATTTACTGATTTTGGAGAGAGGAGAAAAGGGCTGGGGAGGAGAAGGAAGCATCAACTCATAGTAGCTGCTTCTTGTGTGTGCCTTGATCAGGCAGGGCCGGGGTCTCGAACCAGTGATCTCAGCATTCCAGGTCAATGTTTTATCCACTGCGTCACTACAGGTCAGGTTTGTGAAATTATTGTTGACTTAGCAGCTTTATCTATTATAAACTCCTGTCAATCTCTTAAGACTCATACTTCGCGGTGATTTATACAAGTTTTCTGACATAGGTGTTGCCTACAAATTCAGTGGTTTATGTCTAGAGAGCTGTCTGCTTTATTATATGTGGGGCTTGATGATGCCTCTAAGTACTTAGGTAGCAATTATTAAGAGATAAGTATTTGGCAGACCCACACTGATTTTCTTAATTTTATATGAGTTAAGCATAAAAATTGAAGACATTTCCTTTAAACATCATATTCCCATATAATATGCTCTTTTGTTAAGCATCCTTAACATATGAGTTTAAGCAATCCCTTAAGGCTATATAGGTCTGGGAGGGAGAAGAGGCCAGTGAGGAGGCCGTGCTGATCTCCTGTGATGGACTTCTTGGGAAGTACCAGAGGGTCCTGGGGTTGCCTCGGTATTTGTCCCTTTCAGAGAATAAGCTGTAATGAAGATGAACGGATTCTTGCTGTAATTTATTTTGGGAGAGTTTAGGAAAGACTGTTTAAAGATATGTTAAAAGAAGCAAAGGAAGTCATACAGTATAATAAAAAACAAGCAAAAGGCTCTTCTGCTCCTCCACTATATTGAAAAAAACCCCACATTAATCTTGTTTTGCTATAACGTTTGGCAGAGGATAACCTTCAGATTTATTGGCAACATAAGGAAGAGTTTAGTCTTTTTCTAGATTTGTGAAATGATGACATTCTTATTGTGAGTGAAATAGGAAAGCAGTGTTTTGCATGGTACCAGTTTTCCATCCCTGTCGTTTTCTTTACACGTGTGCGTGGCCGGCCGCGTGGGCTCCAGGTGCCTGGGCTTCTGCTGCAGCTGTGCAGCCTCAGGCGGTGTAGTGGCCTCCTTGTGCTTCAGCTTCCGCCTCGGTACCATGGAGGTGGTTGTAATATCTGTCTCAAAAATTACTTTGAAGCTTGAATGATTTAATGTGTGAAGCTATGAGAACAGTGCCTGGCACATTATAAACTCTGTAAAAGAACTATTATTATTGAGGTTTAGCATACCGACAAAGTAACCAAGGGTCTGCTAAGAGTAATTATCTTGTGCACCTTTTCCATTTTTAAAAGTAGATTTCATAGAAGGGACGGGAAGTCAGATTGTAATCTACTATGTGCCAATTTATTCTGCTAGATTTCATTTTAAAAAGTCTGATTTTTTTCCCTTCTTTTCTTAGTGGAGGTGATAATCTATTTCATTGACTCAGTAAGTAAGTATTTCTTGATTGCATATAACATTGTAGGCACAGGAAAGAGGGTGGTGAACAAGATCTCTCTCCTTTTCCACCGTACTGTAAATTTTAGATCTTACGCAGCCTTTGTTGAAGACAGCTCATTTTGCTCCCTTTGCCCCCATTATTTTCTAAAACCACTTGATGATTCGGGCTATCCGTTTTGCAAATAGTTTCTTAGAAGCTCTCCTTTATAACACCTTTTAACTAGACAAATTTTAAAAACATTTTTTTTATTTTCACTTGGATCACATTTCTGTTAGTTTCTCCTTAAAAAGCTCATAGAAATAGCTTTCGATGGGATTTTTCTAACCAACACCTTTGAACTTAGAAACTGGGAAGCAGAGAATTAGAAGTGACATCTTCTGTCAGATGTTCTCTGCCGAGTGCTTCCTACATCATTGTCATTCGGTCCCAGTTTCAGAGGTGAACTGTCTATGACTGCTGAAGTGTGACTTCCTGTGTCACTTTCTATTCTGGGACAGCAAAATTGGATTCCAAACACTTGTCAGGGAGCTTGTGATTTTTTGTTTTAAACATTACTGAACCAAAGTACTAACCAACTACTTCAGTTTTGGAAGCAACTTTATCTGTGACATAGATGTTTATTGCCTGCTTGTTTACATTGGGAATAATGTTTTTTGAAAAGCCAGGGAAAGAATGAAAAGACAGAGTCAAGGAAGTCCTAATGATCTTTAGCAGGTGTAAGGCCAAACTGACGATAGTGAAGCTAGATTTTTAGGTTCCTTGTGGTCGCACACATGCAATGGTCAGAAGACCTCACATCTTTCAGCAACATGTATCCTGAAATGATTATATCTTCTTTGACCATGTCAGAAACAATGCTAATTTTCACACCTGGAGTCAAAACATTTACCGAATGTAGAAATAATTTAAAGAATTGATTCATTGCCAAAGATAATTTATGAGGAAAGAGTAGCTGTTCCCAAATGGCAAAAGAATATCATTGATATCTTCTCTAGCAAAGACAGGAGACAGATGCTACTAATAAAATATAATAAACTATAATGAACTCTTCATGGTTTTGTTTCCAATAAAACACAAGTGATTTCACGGTCCAAAAATTTGAAATGTCAAACTAAATTAGTAGGTCTGTTTTGAAAAATCTGGATTTTTAAAAAAAATGAGGTGAGAATCTAATTCACTATTATGTCCAACATTTTTGCTCAGTATAGAGAATATTAGTGAAAAGGTGTGATAAAGACAAAGACCTGGGACAAAGAAAGACAAATTAGATGTCTAAAATATTAAAACCTCTTTACTCACAGAGAGATGTAATAGATGTTAGTGTGACTCTGAGTTTTGTGGAAAGGGCACCAGGAATCCCAGGTTATAACTCCTGCCTTGCCCTTGACTAGGAACCCTTGGGAGGGCTGGCTTCCTGGACCTTCTGCACCCAGAAGGGCCCTGTGCCAGGTTAACGCTCTGCCCTCGCTGTCTGGAAATTCGTATTGATGTTTGAAAAAGGGGCCCACATTTTCATTTTGCCCTTCACTTTGTTAATTGTGTAGCCAGTTCTGGCTGTTGACAGGTTACTTCTCTGAATTTCAGTCATGGAAACAAAGATCTTTCATAGATTACAAAATTTGAAATTCAATGAGTCCCAGCAAAGTTTTCTAGACACTGAAATTTCCTGGTCCACCTTAACTCAGTGTGGTTCTCAACCAGGAGCAAGTTTGCCCCCTAGTGGACATTTTGCAATGTCTGGAAACATTTTTAGTTGTCCCAGCTCAGGGGATAAGTAGTATCTAGTGCAGGGGTAGTCAACCTTTTCATACCTACTGCCCACTTTTGTATCTCTGTTAGTAGTAAAATTTTCTAACCGCCCACCGGTTCCACAGTAATGGTGATTTATAAAGTCGGGAAGTAACTTTGCTTTATAAAATTTATAAAGCAGAGTTACAGCAAGTTAAAGCATATAATAATAATTACTTACCAAGTACTTTATGTTGGATTTTCACTAAATTTGGCAGAATAAATCTTTATAAAACAACTTACTATAGTTAAATCTATCTTTTTATTTATACTTTGGTTGTTCCGCTCCTGCCCACCATGAAAGCTAGAATGCCCACTAGTGAGCGGTAGGGACCAGGTTGACTACCACTGCTCTAGTGGGTCATAGGATGTTTAATCTTACTTACTAATAATGCTCAGGACAGCCCTCACTTTTTTAACCTCAAATTTCAGTACTTTGCAGGTTGATAAACACTGTGTTACTCATTATTTGTCTCCAAAACCTGATTCTGGCCCTGGGAAGTTCTTCAGTACTTACCATGGAACCCATGGGTAAACGTATTGTAGATGTTAGAGGGTTCCTTATTGTGTTCAGACAAAATTACAAATCTGGTGATTACTAAATATAATCTAACATGTGCATGAAGAGCAGTACAGAAATGCCATTTCTCCAGTTAACTGCTGGGCACCCAACCCTCTTAAACACGCATGCTCACATGGGGTGGATGCCTTCCAAGATGAGCTGGTACTTCTGCTGTCACGTGTAGGGCTGTCGGTGCACCAAGATTTTTAAGTGTGTTCTCAGATCTATTTATGGCATTGTGCTGGTTGCCGTACTTATGCAATGTCATCAACAATTATAGGAATTTAGGGAAAGAAAAGTACTAAAAGGGAGAGAGATTTCCGGGAAAATCTAAGTGGAGTGTGTTGGAGAGGCTCAATAAAGGTATCACTGTAGAAAATTGCTCTTGACTTAACTATAGGCAAGGTGACTCAAAGACTTTGGAGAGAATCATTAAAATTAGATTCTGTGTTGAATATGCATAACTATATTAAGTTTGCACTGTTCTTTATAGAGATTACAGATGACTACATCTGTGGTTCCTGCAAGAAAAATAATACTTTAAGTAGCTGATTCATGCTCAGGTAAAAGGCCTTGTCCTGCATCACAAAATGGCAAAATGAATGACATTTATGTATTTTAAGATGATATAAATTATTTGATTTAGGAGGGTAACTTTAGATGACTTTCCTAATAATTGGTGTGTCATATAGTAAGCCTTCTATTCTTTTCTGGTGACAAAGAAAAGAAATATGATTAGATATTTTACTCGTAGAGCCAAAGAACTGTCAGCTCACTGATATCTGTAAATAGTTTTTCTTACTTAACACCATCTTGTATCTTAAAAAGATAATTGTTTATTCCATAAACATCAACCTAAAGTCTCTCTTTCAGATGCAGTACTGAAGTATTCAAGAGCTATTTGCTTCCTTTTTTTAGTTCATATATTTTCTTTCTTGAATTTTCCATGTACTTATACAGATTAGAGGTAATGTGTCACATTCTTTTAGAATTTAACAGGTATAAATAAATAATATAGTCTGAGCGGGTGATGGTCCAGTGGTTAGAGCAGCACCCTTGGACTCTGAGGACTCAGGTTCAAAGCTCAGGGTTGCCAGCTTGAGCACAGGGTTGCTGGCTTGAGCGTGGGATCAGACATGAGCCCATGGTCACTGGCTTAAGTTTGAAGGTTGCTGGCTTGAAGCCCAGGGTTGTTGGGTTGAGCCCAACGTCGTTGGCTTGATCAGGGTGTCACTGGCTCAGCTGGAACCCCCAGGTCAAGGCATATAATAAGAAAATCAATAAACAACTAAGGTGCCACAAATATGAGTTGTCTCTCTCACTAATTAATTAATTAATCAGAAGTGTAGTCAAATCACTTCATTTCAAAATACTGTTAGAATGGAAGTAAGAGACATTTGTCAGTCTATGATTTTCATGATGGTTTTAACTTGTTATTATCTTGTTAGGACTCATGTCTCTGAATTAGATTTGGGAGCAGAGTTCTGAGTCTCCTTTTTTTTTTTTTTTTTAAGTGAGAGGGGGGGGAGACAGAGAGACTCCTATACACGCCCACGCTGGGATGCACCTGGCAACCCCCGTCTGGGGTTGACATTAGAACCAGTTAAGCCACTGGCTGCTAGATGAAGAGTGAGAAAGAAGAAAAGAGGGAAGGAGAGAGAAACAGATGGTTGCTTCTGTTGTTGTGTGCCTTGACCAGGGATTGAACCCATGAAGTCCACATGCTGGGTCGATGCTCTATCTACTGAGCAATTAAGGACTCTGAGTCTCTTAATACTGAACTTGATAAAAGAAAAAAAGTGGATTCCTTTTTAATGTAAATTAACCATTGTTATTTTTGTTAACATTTTGAGAGACTTTATAATTTTTATTTTCCTTTGGTTGTAATTATTTTGCAGATATTTTCAAACAATTTATAGACATAAACATCTTATTTAGCTATAAAAAGATTTAACATTTACGATAAAAAATATCAGACTCTTTTTTTAAAGTAGTTTAATGAGTAATATATAAATATAGCCTCCCTTTAAAAGGTTAGAACATTATAGATAAAGCTAAATTTCTCTTTGTCTATCTGATAGGGACTTGGAATCCTTCCAGACAACCAACCAACACACACACACACACACACAGATTTTTTTTTATAGTAGTGGCATGTATTGTTTAGTTATTTTGGTTTATACAGTCAGGTGGCATAAATTTTAATCAGCTTTTCTATAAATCTAGTTCATTCCTTTTAGCTGCTATCTGATATTTCAGGTATGAATATACCACCTTATATTATTCCTCCTTTAAAGGACATGAAGTTGTTTTGTATCAGTACTGTAATGAAGCATGTTTTCTTGAGCACGTGTGTATGTTTTTCTCTAGGGTAGGTTACTAGAAGTAGAATTGCAGACCGTCAATATCATAGCATTACAGTGTTGGCTTGGTTTATTTGTTTTAGTGGTAGATTCTTTCTAAATTACATAGTACATAGTACAAAAGTCATAGAATTGAAGGTATCTTACGTAAAATTATATGATATGAAGGATTAGTCAATAGGTTTATCCATACTCAATATTCAATATTTAATATTTTTCACCCTAGAGCTTCCTTTACAACTTGCCCTGCTTCTGATGTCTTAGTCAAATGAGATTGGCTCCTCTAGTGCCTCTACTTTTAGTAAAAAAGTTCTAGAATACAAAATATATTATCTTGTAAGGAATCACTTTAGCAGATGTGTTACTATATTCAGTCTTAAATTTTAAAGTCTTTTTATTAAAATACTTTCTTAAAATGTTCTAAGAGATTAATTCTGTCAGAATTATACCTACATTACATTAACACTTTGGATCTTTGGATAGTGTTTAATTACCTCAGAAGAGGAAAATACTTAGATTTAAAATCCATTTTGTGTTATAAATGTAACAGATAAGGCACGTTAGTGTGGTAGAAAACGGTTAGGGCTGATCGCCTCCTATCAGCCTTATTTAGATGGTGTTTTTCCATTTGAAGAATTGCACCACTGTTCATATTCAATGCCTTCTATGTATGAGGTGCTGTGCCCGTTTTCCTTGAATTCTTACAGTAAACCTAAGAACTTGAGAATGTTTTTCTCATTTCATAGTTGTAAAAATTAACAGAGAAGCTATAACTTTTCTAAAGGTCACTTGTTAGGGAGTAGGGGAGCTAAAAATGCAGAGCAAAGCTGATCTCACTTAGAACCATGTACACTCTTCAATGTGCTGCATATGCTATCCTTTCATCATCATCATTCCAAAATCATGTGAGTCTGGTTTCTAGAGGTCTGATTAATTTTAATGATCCCAAAGTAACTCAGTTGCTTTCAGGCATAATTGTAGATAAAATAGTTTTGTGCTGGATAATCACAGTTAATTTTGTATGTTTTTTTTTTTTTTTAATATACGTGTAAAGAGAGAAGGAGAAAGAAAAGTCAGGAAGGGAGAGAGAGGTGAGAAGCATCAACTTGTGGTTGTGTCACTTCAGTTGTTTATTGGTTGCTTATCATGTTTGCCTTGACTGGGGGACTCCAGCTGAACCAGCGACCTTAGGCTCAAGACAGCAACTTTTGGGATCAACCCAGTGATCATGGAATCGTGTTGATGATCTCACACTCAAGCCAGCGACCTCAGAGTTTTGAAACTGTGTCCTCCAAATTCCAGGTCAATGTTCTGTGCACTGCACCACCATTGTTCTGGCTGTATGCTCCTGGGTTTTTTCCCCAAGAAGTCAAAAGAACTTACCGAGCTTTTAGGACATTTGTACTTTTTTTTTTTTTTTTTGTATTTTTCCAAAGTTAGAAACAGAGAGGCAGTCAGCACACTCCCACATGCACCAGACCAGGACCCAGCAGGAGGCGATTCTCTGCCCATCTGGGGTGTTGCTCCATTGCAGCTGGAGCCATTCTAGCGCCTGAGGCCGAGGCCATGGAGCCATTCTCAGCACCCGGGCCATCTTTGCTCCAGTGGAGCCTTGGCTGCAGGAAGGGAAGAGAGAGATAGAGAAGAAGGTGAGGGGGAAGGGTAGAGAAGCAGATGAGTGCTTCTCCTGTGTGCCCTGACCGGGAATCGAACCTGGGACTTCCACACACCAGGCCAACACTCTACTGCTGAGCCAACTGACCAGGGCCAGGACATTTGTTCTTTCAACTTTATTTACTTATGAATTATTTATTTTACTTTCTATTACAGATAAGGCCCTATGCTTACAATTGTCAAATTTTGAAAGCAATCTATGCTTATTATGAAAATTTAAAAAATATTCCAAATTATTAAGAAGAAATTAAAATTACAGTAATTCCATCAGCTCTTTTTCTAACAACAAAATGAACAAGTGGCTGCACCCCACCCAGAGCACAGGCCTGTGTTCCTGCGTGCGTGCTGACCACTTCTCAGCCACATAGCGTGGTGTGAGCAGTTCAGTCGTTTCAAGAAAATCTTACACTAGTCCAGCTTAGTGAAAAAGAAAGAAAGTAACTGAATAATGGACATCTGTCTGTTTACTAATTAGATGGTACTTATCTTGGTCATGTGATAATTCTGTTTAATTGCTTGGTCAGTTGCTTCCAGTTTTCCATAGTGGCTGCACCGTTTCACATTGTTACCAACAGGACATGGGATCCACATTCTCCACGTCCTCACCAGGACTTGTTATTTGCTGTTAGCCATCCTGATGGGTGTGAGGTGAAGAAAACTGGCGTTTTGAAAAAAGAATGGAGGAGAAAAGAGCAGATAAAACCTTGTTGTTCAGGTATAAAATTGCCACTAATAAATTTCTTTTTGTATGGCTGTGGATTGCTTGTATAATAAGCAAGATAGACTTGGGTAGAGAGGGATTCTATTTTAAAATTGTAATTTCACACTCAGTTTGTTGTTTATACAATTAGCTATGTAAAATTTCCCTTGAGACGATCCTACTATATCAACTACACATATTTTAGGGTAGTTGCTATGCATCCTTATAAAGTATATTTTTAAAAAATCTTATGGTCATGCCTTTGTGAATGCCCCTAGATAGATGTCAATTACATTATCAATTAGCAGACAGTCTTTATATTGACATTTAACAAGGAAAAAAATAGGTGGCAGTTAGATGTGGGAAGAGTAACAGATTGTTTTTGAGCAAGAAGTTCTTCAATTATGAATTGTTGTGAAGATTAAATGAGATGCGGATTGTAAAGGACCAGGTTGGGGAGTGGTGCAGAATAGAAAATTACCAACAGAACTTTGCAGCTTAATTTGTATATTGAATGCCATTGAAACGTCTAAGGTTTGTTGTTTTTTTTTTACCATCTGCCTAATACGTCTTTTGGCAGCCTTAATTCTAAGACTTGTCAAAGCTTGGGTATGACTTAGATCTAGCCAGTGTATATCCTTAAACTTGTTATCTGCTCTGTTGGAAAAAGAAATTTGACACTTGATTCAATGATTTGTTTTACCTTGTTTTATGTAACTTTTTTTGTATGAGAAACTGAATTTAGAGTTAAATAGTGGGATTGGCTCAGTTTCCTCATAAATTTCATTGGGTTAGTGAGAGAATAGTTAATGCATCTAAATGGCTTGAAACAGTGTTAGGCACACAGTCATCACATAAAAATGCCTATTATAATTAGGGTTTGCGTAAGTACTGCAGCAGAACAGGGTGGTAGGTAAGGATGTTGCTTTAGAATTAGGCTCCTTGGCATTAATCTCACCTTCACCAATTACTAGCTTTGTGTCTTTGGCTAAGTTACATAAATTTCTATATTTCAGTTCCCTCATCTATATAGAATGGAAATAATTACTTTCATTTTTTTGTTGTGTGATAGTATATGAGATTCTGAGAAAAATTTCTTTGTAAGTACTCAGTAAATACTAGATGCAATGTATTTTTACAGTTTTTTTTATTGAATTGGGGTGGCATTGGTTAATAAAGTTATATAGGTCTCAGATGCACAGTTCTTCAATACATCATCTGTACATTGCATTGTGTGTTCAGCACCTCAAGCCAGGTCTCCTCCATCACCATCTGTCCCCCCTTTACTGCCACCACCTCTTCCCACCCCCTTTCCCCCTGCAGTCCCCACACTGTTGTCTGTGTCTATAAGTTTTATTTTCTTTGCTTAATCCCTTTACCTTCTTTACCCAATCCTCCAACCTCCATCTCCTGTGATAGCTGTCAGTCTGTTCTCTGTCAATGTATTTATTACTTATGAGAGTTTGTCTTTGGAGCAGATTTGTTTTTTTATATCGGGAGTTAGGTCATATTAGGAATTTGGGGTGTTGTTAGCCCCTTTAATAATCTACCTTAGTAGGCATCTCAGAATTAACTACCCACTGGGCATCATGCCTAAAGTAGCATGCCAATCCTAGACTTAAGAATTTAAGAACCTTTATAGATGTTTGCCTACAAGGTAACTCTGACTTTGAAATATGGTTTTGCTATCAGCTCCCGTTTATTATGTAGTTAAATGTTTGTTCTTGTCTCTCCTTTTTCTTGATCCTTGAAGATACCCATTACTTTATTAGGAAGCTAGCCCTGCATTAAAAATCATAGGCATTGAAATTTATCTAAAATTCTAATTGTTAAATAGGGTAATTCATAAACTATTCTGTTTGAAGCAGAAGTTAAAGCTGCATAATTTATAAGCATTCCTCCAATAGGCAATGCTTTATTAAAAATCAGTTTCATTCTTGATTATATAACTTTTAATTCACAAACGTTTTTGGGGAGTGAGCTGTATATCAATTTCTACTTCTGGATTGTGGTTTTCAGACATTCTCTTTGTCTTATCCCCATTATTTTTTAATTATACTTATTGGGCTGGCACTGGTTAACAAAATTATACAGGTTTCAGGTGCACAATTCTATAACACATCAGTACACCGTATTGTGTGTTCACCAACCCCTCTGTCAAATGTCCATATATCCCTATTTATCCCCACTAGACCCTCATCTACTCCTGCCTCTTGTCAGCCTACTCTCTCTATGCATCTGTCTCTATTGATTCTGTCATTCTTCACTAGGGGAGAGGAGGAAGGTGGAGCCTCAAGCAGGACAGTGAACCTGTGACTGATATGCCCATTAAGTGAGCATCCCTCTCTTACCTACAAATTGCAGGTCTAAATTATTGATCCATAGTTTGTGTTGTGAGTAGTCATACTTGACACTGCAGATTGGAATCTTTTGTCATATATTTTTTGCTCTACTGAATTCCAGTATAGAAGAATGACTTTTCCCCCCACTGTTATATCGTTGTGTGGATTTATAAATGTCCATAGGATAGCATCACAGTCCTAGCTGATTCAATTAATATTGAGACATCTTTTAGAAAATGGTCATCTTTTTTCAAAGTAATTTTTATTTTATTCTTGGTGACTGCAGCCTTCAGAGAGCGAGAATTAGACAAAGACTGATATGAGAAGTTGCAGAATGAATGAATTCTGACTAGGATTAAGTAAGGAGGCCATTTTTGAAGACCAATTTCAGAATCACTATAATATGAGCCATACAAGAAAGAAATCTAATCCAACTATCCACCTTACAGGACGTCTTTTGATTTCATGGTGTGGTGGTGATTTGTATTATAATAACCTGAAGTCGTTCATTGTAAAGTACAGTCTTCTGAGATGATTTTTAGGTATAGTTAATTGTGTTTCTATTATCAGAAGATTCTAAAAAAGTATCTTGAGAGTTTTAATTCATTAATAATGCATTGTTTTATGATGTTATGGGTTACTATTGGTAAATAATTAGATAGCACTTTAATAGAATATTGGAATTGTTTGTTCGACTGATAATAAAGATATTAATAGCTGTCAGAATTTAGAACTCTTTGAACTAGTATCAGAGATTCACTAGTTTAAAAAGTAGTAGACTTACTTGTTTTAAAATATAATATCCCATCTACCCAATTTCCAAATAAATATTGTATTACTCTCCTATATAAAGTGGTAGAATAAGGAAATATTTAATTTGCAAGTCACAAACATATTAAATGTTTTAAATCCTTTTTTTAGAGTAAAGGGAAGTATGAATAAATGAATAACAAAAAGAAACTAATAATTGTTGCTACAAGGAATAAAAAACCTCTACCTTCTTTGCTTAGCAGTTTGTTACTCCAGAAGCCTCCAGAAATTGTATTCTTGCAATTGCTAACAGATGTTTACCTTCTCATGATGCCACTCCGTCTTAAGAGAGCCACCATGATTTGTAAGATTGGGTACATCATAGAAATGTCAACTGTTTATTTAAAATCAACAGCTATTTCAAGTATTCCAAGTGAAAATAAATTTAAAAGTGGACACATACCTCACTTGTAGTTTATTTAGTATGAAATGGATATTTGTGAGTGTTAGTAAAATGGAGTAAAACAAAAAATGGCTATTATTTCTTAGGTTGTTTCAGGTTTTTCAGTGTTTAAGTTGTTCAAAATAGGGTGTCTTTTTTCCTTTTAAAATAATCTTTTTTTTATGAGATAGCATGAACTGAGGATAGATGAGTAAATAGATGTAAACATGATGATTTCAACTAAGCACTTTCAGTTATCTAATAAAAATACAACTTTTGTTTGTTTTGCTTTGTCTTTTGTTTTAGGAGTAGTTTATTGAAAACTGAGTATTCAGGTGGTACAGTCTATAAACCTTGGAATATTTTATTTCTATCTATATATTGCAGTATTTACTGAATTTAAACCCTATATAAAGACATGAATCTATATAGCATGAGCCTCAAAATAGATATAAAAATGCAAAAATACTGTGCATCATAAACAGTTATACATGTTTCTCTATTCTCAGTAATAGTACTTATTAAGCACCATGTAGTGATAGAATTTTATCTTAATAAACCATGTTAGTGAACTATAAACATTGAAACTTTCCTTTGGGTTGGAGCAATGATCCATATAACATTTTTAAAAATCTTTTTTATTTTTTGGCCTCAAAAACTTAAATTTATTTTTTCAGTTTTTTAAAAAGAGAGAAGTATGACAACAGTGTCTATGCCTGATTCCCTCACCTCTTGCTCCATTTCTTCCTCAGTCCCAGAATTGGACCCTCCCTGGGCCTAACAGACCTCTCAGATGATGTCAGCAACATTGAGGCATGTCCTCAGTGGATGTATTATAGATTCCTTATCCCAAGATGCCCTCTTGTCCTCTTCTGTGACTATGTTGATTACACCTTTATGATCAAAATGTCCACTAGGACCAAGTCTGTCGATATAATTTGCCCTGTTGGGGGTGAAGTCATGGTTAATGATTGAAGTAACCAGTTGCACATCAGTGCCTCTGGACTGTATGCAGAAAGATAACAACTTCAACATGTGGAGGGGGAGATAGGAGGACTTAGGCATATTTATAAGCATTCGGAGGTCAAAAGGAAACATGTTCTTACTCTCACAGACCTTGGGCATGCCAGATTTTATCCCAAGTTGCTCTGTATCTGGGAAGTTGGGGGGCACTAGTTGGCCCTTTTGAGAGGGGTCACCTTGAAAGAAAATACTATTTAATATCTATGCATGATCAAATGAGCGTTTTGTGTAAAAGGAGAGTAGTGTTCTTTGCATGAACATAGTGGAAGTTCACTAACATAATATTTGGTTATGACCTTCTTCTCTACAACCTTATGTAATTATTTTATAAGCTTTTACCAGTTTCATGTTTCTTCTATATGGATTGCTAACCTGCTGACTCACTTAATCAAAGGACTTAAGCAAGAACCAGAGTCTCTAACTTAAGTTTCATCACTTATTTTTGTGTTATTTGTACTTGTTTTTTATGTTCCTAAAAGCTTCTTTAAATTCTTGTGTGCATGTATAATAAAGTTGATATAAGTAAATAAAGTGTCACTATCTAAAAATGCTAACAGCCAGGAAAGGATGGGCAATATGATCAGTTATTATATATATATGATGTTTGTTTGATTTTAAAAGTATTCCAATGATTTGGAAGAAGGACAAGTTTTCTGGTATTGAAATATGAGATTCGATAGAAGCTTTATTGGTGCTTATGAAGGAGACACTGTGATGTAGTAGGTTGGCTCATTAACAAATTCCTTAAAATAGTAGAACTTGAATTTTCTCTTTCATATTATGCTTCTAGGTCATTTTCAAAAACTATTTTGATTAAAATTTTGTAGGCTATAAATTTATTCATCCTGATTAATTATTTTTATCATAGTAAAATTTACATTGCATAAAATTCACCTTCATCTATTATTTAGCTTGTATAAAGATTATCCCTGAATAAAGCATGACTAATAAAAGTTGTGTATTTGGTTCATATGTATAGTTTTGGCCCATCAAGAGATCTACCATTTTGCAACTAACATGTTATTATTTTGTCATTGGCTTGCAAAGAGAGTGAGAAGCCCCCTTCATAGGACATTTCTGTAACTTTTAGTCTATGCCATTGCCTGCATGAATGCGTTTTAAAATCTCTTCTATGTATAACCCTTCCTTGGTAGATTTTGAATCCCTCAAGGGCAAAGATTATGTCATATTATTCACAGACTCTTAAGGACCTAGGAGAGTTTCTCATTCATGGTATGTGCTCAACAATTTTGTTGCGTGAAAGAGTGAATGAATGAAAATTGTTCTTTTTTTTTTTTAAAAAAAAAACCTTTAGAGGAAACTCTATAATCTTATTCATTCATTTTATGTTTATTAGTATACACCATTTAGAAATTATATGTATTTTTGTTACTTTACAAGTCCTTTCTTTGCCCATTTTCAGTTGTGATAGGCAATATCATTATTTGTTCAGGATCATGCAGTAGAGTAAAATACAGTACAGGCTTTGAAATTAAATAGAGCTGGGTGTGAGTTGGGTCTTAGCCACATTTTCAATCTGGGTTATTAAATACACTGCTGAACCTCAGTGAAATCTCTTTATTTATAAAGTGAGTATGAAGTAGTCCGTGTCATGGAGTAGTTGTGAGGATTGAGTGAAACAATGTACATAAAGTGTTTAGCCTGGCATGTATTATTAAGTGCTTAATAAAACAAGTTTTAGTGTAGTTGATATTGAGATAGTTGGTTTTCCCTTCAGATTATATAAGCTTAATTTATTTAACTATGTTAAAGTTTACTTGTTCAGTGGTTAGTTATTCTCCTTAAATCAGTGAGCTGAAAAATGTTATAGCCTAGTGAAAATGTGAGGTAGATTAATAAGATCATCTGGTTGATAAAGTCATCTAGCTACTAGATTAAATTTTGCCTTGTATTATTATGGAAATTTCTTTTTTTATTTTGAACTTTTATAATATTTACCCAGTTATTTGACCTAGTGCAATAAATTCACACACAAAAAAAAATGCTGCTTTTAAAATTTAAGCTGATTGCCATGTTAACGATGTTATATTTGTTGTAGAAGTGATCAAATGATGTTTATTTCTGATTAAATTCATTTTGTGGTTATGTGCAGAATTTCAGCAAATTTAATTTTATTTATAGAGTTTACATCCCAGCGGTGCTAAATAAAATGAAATTCGCAAGACTGTAGTTTCAGCACCCTGAGTGTCATTAAGTTGCAAGAATAAAGAGTGCTGACTTAGAAGTCAGAAGACCTGCATTCTCATTCTGATTCACTTGGTAATGAGTTGGTGACCTTGGGCATGTCTTTTAGCTTTACTCCGTTTCGTTTTCCTCATCTTTTTCTGCCTCCTCTTCCTCACTGAGTCATTATGAGGGGGGAAAGGAGAAAAATATTGGGGGATGGTAAAAATTTAGATAGCTAATATATTTTTGTGTGAGGCAGTGTTCTGTGATGTTATTTTTAAAGATGAAATTACAGCGCAGGCTACGAGTGGAAATGTGGTCAGTTCACTTGCCTTTTTATTCCAAATCAATTTCAGAACTATTCAAGAACTGCTTTTAGTGATTTTTTTTTATAACTCCCTTTGAAAGACAAATTGCAAAGTCATCACATTGTGGCTTGTTATTTCTGTCCCCTCCCAGTATTTGCTGTATATTTGGAATTTAGCAGTGCACTTTTTTTTTTAGTTGAAGGCCAGCTTGAGTAAATGCCAGCGTTGGTAGAGTTGAGGAAACTTTCTGAAAACGGCAGAACATACCAGTGTTTGTCCTTTCAGTTTGGTGAGTCCAAGAGACTTCTGTCTCCTCAGCCATGTTGACATTTATGTATGTTAACATAATTTCTCCTGAATGTCCATGCCCTCCCTCACTGTCTCCTCTCTTGATAAGGACCTGGAGCTTTCTGATCTTGGGGATGTTCTACAGCCTGTGTGTGGAGCTGGTCACTCGTTCAGCATTTCTTAGTGCTTAGTGTTCTATCGAGAACATGTAGAAGTGGACTGCTGTGAACGAAATTGTGTCCTTTTAAGGTCACATGTTAAAGTCCTAACCCCTAGTACCTTAGAAAGTGACCTTATTTAGACAGGGACTTTACAGAGGTAATTAAGATGAAATGAAGTCATATGGGTGGGACTACTATGACTCGTCTCCTTGTAGGAAGAGGAAGAGATAGCAGGGATGTGCATGCATGGGGAAACACCATGTGGGGGCACAGCGAGCAGACGACCATCAACAAGCCAGGGAGAGAGGCCTCGAGAGAAGCTAAACCCAGTGACACTTTGACCTTGGATTTCTGGCCTTTGAGCTGAGACAATAAATTTGTGTAGTGTAGGTCGCCCAGTCTGTGGGATTCTGTTGTAGCAGCCTTGGCAAACGAATACATCGAGTGTCCAGATCCCGGGTGTGGGACACTTCTAGTGCAGGTGTCAGCCGCTGGGAGCACAAGAAACACTTCAACAGATCCCAGAATCTGCATGTAGATTCCGTTCCAACTTGAATTTAGTAGTGGTCCACAGATTCTGTAGTTTGTAAGTTCAGTTTTCTTTTTTTCTTTAAATAGATGTGATGGCAAAGCTACCCCTAGCATGGAATAGCATGGAAAAGACAAAGAAGACACTATTTAAAATAGTTCATTTAAAAGCTTGCTCTTATATCTTCCCTAGCTTTTTATATTTTTCTACTTTAAAGCTCTGGAAAGATTTATGCAAAGGCTTCAAATCTTTTGAAGGGACATGCGCAAGGTTAGTTCTTCTTGTGGTTGTTTTTGTTTGTTTTCATCATTGTTTTTCTCTGTTAATTCACGCCAAGTTACTTACTCTTTTGGTGTTAATATGAACGAAGCAGTCTAATTTATGAGAATCACACAGTGAATTCATGGATCCCACATTTTGAAGTCTCCATCCAGAGTTCTTTTTTCTGTTTCTTGGAGCAGGTAGGCTAAACCCTGAGGAATCGGGTGCGTGTGTGTTTGTGAGTGTGTGCACGCATGCGCACCATTAAGTTGTTTCTAGTCCCCTCCTTTGCTCTTCTAGTAATTTTGAGGCAAATATTTTATTATGGTAGTGGTGATATGTGTGTTTTCTTTTCCTTTTCTATTGTATGCACTAGTGTGCATGTGCACATGCGTATATGTGCAGCAATATCTCAATACAGTTTGAAGCAGTGGAAAAAATAGTTATCATCTGTAAGTCTGGATAGCAGGATGTGTGCAACTTCTGGCTGAAAAAAATATTTTAAGGTGTCTACAGCTATTACTTTTTATTTCAGTGAATACCAGAATCTGTTTATCATAAAGGCTAAGACCTCAAATCTGTGACTTTTGAAAAACATCCCCTGTAATCTTCAGCTTCCTAAGGTAGCAGCAGTTTATGAAGAAGATGTGTCAGTATAGTAGATACCTATTATGTTAGTTCATTGTGCCTCAGACTGAATCCCTGTCTTGCACGTTTCCTAGCAACTGACTCACACATGGAAGATGCAGAAGAAAAGCCATCAGGGACCTGCTCTGCATTTCTCAAACAGCATCTGAGAAATGGTACCCAGACTACACTGTTTCTCTTTAGTGTCTACTGAAAGCATGCCTTTTATGTTTGTTAGCTCTCAAAGAAGATGGTCATAAAAGTGGAGCATGAAAAATTGAGTAGTGATGATAAAACGTCTAGTCAAATTATTGGAAATTTTTCTCAGTAGTAGTATTTTTAAAATAGGCATTGCTATTTATGTATATCTTGAAATTGTGGTTACTGGTCTAAGAAGATGAAATTCTGTTTTATGTTTGAGAATTAAGATCTTTATAATTGTATGGTCATTCCTCTTAGATGCCTAAGTACTTGCTCATAATTGTAAAATAAGATGCATTTTCAGTTATTTTCCTTAAAGGAGAGGAGGGCAATGCACCATAAATATTTTACACATAAGTGTATGTGTATGTAACTGTTCATACACACATCTGTGAATTTTAAGCCTTTAGATCAGCAAATTGAAAAATGCTT
Organism: Saccopteryx bilineata; assembly: GCF_036850765.1. Taxonomy (NCBI): domain Eukaryota; kingdom Metazoa; phylum Chordata; class Mammalia; order Chiroptera; family Emballonuridae; genus Saccopteryx; species Saccopteryx bilineata. Next base: position 143,855,282 of record NC_089491.1, on the reverse strand, counting down.
TGAGCTAAATTTTATTACGTTTAAGCAAAGAAAAAAGAACAACAACCTAGCCCCAATTTCTCTTAATGGGAAATTAATAGTAGGTTGATGTTGTCAGTTTGAACATGTTTAAAATAGGAAGTATGATTTATATTTTTATATATTTTTATTCATTTAATTAATTTTGGTAAAGTAAAATATAATGACCTTTATTAATAATTCTAAGCATCCAGTAGAAAACACTGGCTTTTGAATGACAAGAATTTGAAGTGATGTCTCTTTCTTAACTGTCACTCTGCCATTGGCTGTAACTGACTATAGGAAAGAGGATGAAGAGATAGTCAAAGAGTGATGGAGACAGGTGGCCAAAGAGAGTGCAAGGAAAACCCCAGGAAAGATGAAGAATAAAAAATAAAAAAAATGGCTGTGAACGGTGGGGCTGTGGACATTGGCAGCTAATCCATCTTTCTCCCTACTGCCTCTATAAAAGTATTCATTGATTCTTTTCCTGTCCCGTATTGAGTTTGCTAACGAGGCTAGTTCCTATCAGGGGAAACGGATGTTCTCCATGGGCTATCAAGAGTGAAACAAGAATAAGGTAGAACACATAGCGTCACTATCTGGGGCCTTAAATGTGAGCTGAGAACCACGTTTTCTCCTATATCAGACAAAGGCTTGGACTAGATCAGGTGTTTCTTAGAAGCTTACTTGGTGGCCTGTGCTGATTCACTGAGAGGTTTTCCTTGACTTGCAGCTAGCTCAGAAAACTAAATATTTTATATCTGGTTCCTTATTTGGTGGTTAAGTTCATGGAGTTCAAACATAAAAATAATTCACTTTTTCTCTCCTCACTGAGCCTAGCTGTGCTTTGTAGAGCTGCTCTTTCTCATAGGTAAGCAGAGTTCTCAAATTCTGTTTCCAAGTTTTTCTATAAGTCTGTTTGATTGAAAACTTCAGTTTTACATCTGAGTGAAAACGGTGTCCTTCCTCTCAGCTGAGCTCAGAGTGGCGTTGCCCGGCCACATGGTAGTTGTTCAGGCTAATCCTTCCTCCACCCCACTCTCTCCCATTTTCTTTCCACCACTCTGCCTTCCTCTCCAGTTCTCTTTCCTGCCTGTGCAAGGACACACAGGAGGCGGGTCAGCAGGGACACTTCATGTGTCCAGGGGATTCAGGGTCTTTCATTCAGGCACCTCCCATCTTTATGAATGATTCTCTTGAGCCCTTATCTATTGGCTTGGGATGTGAGGAGCACCATTCCCTCCTCACGTGGGAACTCCCTTTAGAATATAGGCTACTTGAGTGCCCCTTGGTTCGCACTCCTTGGATCCCACTCACGGCATCTGTGCAGGGCAATTTAAAAAAAGCCCCATTCATCATGCTATTATATTTTCACATGTGTAGGATAAAGTTTCCTAATGTCCTTTCTGGGGAAGTGTTGCTCCTTATATTTTTTTTTTCAGAACATGCAACAATGTCTTTTATTATGAGTGGGTTTTAGAAATTATTCCCTTAATCTCTCCATACACAGGCAAAAATAAAGTGTACTGTTTAACATATTAGAACCTGCAAAACTGATCATTGCCTACCTACAGCAGGTAAAATTATCCCCCAAATCAGCTTAACCAGGAGGCCAGTTCATCTGCTGACCCCCAAGAACATGAAGATGAACGTAATATATTCTTACTACTTGAAAAAGTTTTTTATTAAATAGTGATAATAGATTATAGTTGATTTATGTTTTCTGACGGAAGAATTGAAAGCTGCCAGCCCTTTGTATTGTGCATATCCTGATTTGGTAAGCCCAAATATTCTTCTGGCATTCTTCCTTCCCTTTATGCTTAAGATCTGAGTGTGATGCATCCACTGTTACCCTGAAGCTGGTTTTAAAAGGAAAGAGAATCAACCATTGTAGCACAGATCACAGCTTTATCCAAACCAACAACCATCACTGAGCTTGCAATGTAGCTGACTTGTTTGGCCTCTAGCCTCAACTGAGACAGCGTGTGTGACCTTGTTCAGGGCTGCCTGGTGTGCGGGTGGAGGTGAGGGAGGGAAGGTGGCCTGTAAGTTCACAAAACCTGTAAGGGAGCCGTCACTGCCCAAGGGGACCTGGACCCAAGGAGAGGAGAAGGATCCGCGGGCAGCTGGCTGGCCAGTGCGAAAGTCACACTTGATAATTACCTGCAGGGGCTGGCAGGGAATCAGCAGGTCAGAGTTCCTTTATTAGCCAGTGAAACATTTCACAGTGCTGTAAATACAGAGAAAATCTTGTGCGGGATGCTCATAGCTGTGTATGAAATGGGTAATGATGAATGCATAAATGGATGAGTGAATTCTGAGGGTGAGCAGCAGACAATGCAGTAGGCATAGGGAAGAACGCTACAGTGATGAAAAAATCGACAAGACCTGGGCCTTGATTCCTAGGCATGTCAGTGTAATAAAGTTGAGACTAATTTGAGTGTGTGTGTGTGTGTGTGTGTGTGTGTGTGTGTGAGAGAGAGAGAGAGAGAGAGAGAAATGAAGAGTTTGGAAATTTCAGAAGCACTGATATTTTGACTTTTATTATACTTTATTTTTTTAAGTGGGAGAGAAAGAGAGAGGGACAGACAGGAAAGGAGAGAAATGAGAAGCATTAATTCTTTGTGCCACCTTTGTTGTTCTTTGGTTGCTTTCTCATATGCGCCTTGACCAGGGGGCTACAGCTGAGCCAGTGAACCCGCGCTCATGCTGGTGAGCCCTCACTCAAGCAGGTGACCTCGGGGTTTTGAACCTGGGTCCTCCGAGTCCCATTCCAACACTCTATCCACTGCGCCACCGCCTGGTCAGGCTAAAACTTATTTTAAAGACAGTATGCATTGCTTATATTGACATTTTCTAAGCTGTGATCATATAATGAATAAGCTAAGTATGGGTGGTATTACACAAAAGTTTCCCAAGTGTAGCTGTCACTTCTCTGAGTCAGCACCACCTAGTCATAGTCCTGGCTCCAGGGTTGGGGGGATCCCTTTGCTTTCTATTGCAGCCATTTCACAGACGTTACAGCCTCCCTGCTATGTGCTGAGATACTAGTCCCAGAATATGGTAAAGCCAGAAATGCAAGTGTAGACATAGTTCCACTTGTACTTTTGATAATGTTTAGGAGAAGAATTCATAGGAGAATAGCTAAATCAGATGCTGGAAGTTCAAGTCTTAACTCCCTGTGTGACATAGTTATTCATTTATTATTTGAATTTTGTTCATTTACTGAGCGTTTCTTGGGTGCTCTGTGTGCTTGGCACTGATCAGACCCTAGAGACATAATGGGAAAGATAGATAAGCACCTGCTCCATTAGAAGGACTTCACTTTCTAAGGGGATGAAGAGGAGAAGTAAGAAGAAAATAAATATGTGTGAGACCATTTCAGATAGTAAAAAGAGGTAATTTGGGAAATATGATTCCAGAATTGCATGACCATAGGTGTTGGCAGACGAGTTGTACCACAATAGACCTCTGAAGTTGAATACTGTTTTCTTCTCTTTGGTTAGCTGTTTAAAAATCAGAGCTATAGTCCCACTATGTAGATAAAACACTAAGAGAATGAAATTGAAATCTTGTAGCAAAAAAAAAAAAAAAAAAAAAAAAAAGGTTGATACACATCAATAAAACAAATTTTTATATTATTTTTACATATAAAACATGTTTACATTATTCAGGAACTTAATGTATTTTACAGTAATGTCTCATCTGTAAAATTTCACAAGAACAGTGGCAGTTTCCTTGTTAATTCATATCCTGCTCCTTTTCTTAATTTTTTTCCTGGAGATTTCTCTCAGCTAAAAAGTTCATTGTCCTCCTTAAATGCATTCTTATGCTTCAAGATTTTGTAGAAAATGTTGTGCATATGGCAGTGATATTTTTAGCCCTTTCTATGTCAGACGAGCTTCAGTCTTTTTTTCAAGACCTAGTTTCAGTGTCATCTGTTTTGAATAAATCCATCCCTGTCACTCCCCATACCAGCCAGAGCGAGTCATCCATCTTTGATTATTCATTCAGAAAAATATTTTGAATACCTGTTGCATACCAGGCACAGTTATGGACACTGAAGGTTTAGCAGTAAACAAAAGGAAGCCTTCACAGAGTTTTCTTTCTAGTGGGGAGAGGTGACCTAACATCTGAATGCCAAGGGCTAATAAAAGTTAATGAGTAGATAAAGATGATAGAAGACAGGGGGCAAGCAGTTTGAACGTTTTTTATAGCTGGGTGCAGGAAGATCAGAAAGATGGCATGTGTTCAAAAGGCCAAAATAAGTGAAGAGAGTGAGTCATGCAGATATCTGTTCCAGTATGGCTAAAACAGAACAACCTGGCATTTTAGAAGGGAATATCAGAAGAAAAGATTGTGTAGAGACTAGGGATGTAGGCATTCATTCTGAATGAGAAGGGCAGCCACTGCAGGGTTATGAGCAAGGGACCGACACATCCGACTTCAGGTTAGAAAGTCTCATCTAACTCCTGGATTCAGAATGAACTGGTGTAAGTCAATGGTGGAATCGGGTTTCTTAAAATAGAGGCTATTGGATTACAGTAGTCCCCCTTTTTGTGGGGATACATTTCAAGACTCCCAGTGGATGTCTGAAACCGGTGGTAGCAAAGCCCGTACTGTACATGCTATGTTTGTACTCTGCCTGTGATAAAGTTTAATTATTAATTATGCATAGTAGATTAACAATAATGAGTGATAAAATAGAACAATTATAACAACATACTACAATAGAAGTTATGTGAATGTGTGCTCTTGCGCTTGCTCTCTGGCCCTCTATCGTCATTTTTATATTTTTCAGCCCAAACCTATTCCTGAATCTGTGTGACCACCCCTTACTTTCAGTTGCAGTAAATGGCTTGCTGTCACACACTTCAGGGGTCCCTTGCTGAAGTCTTCGTAGGGGTTCAGTGCTTTCTGGTTTAACGTGTTGCCATCAGTTTGAACACATTTTCTGTTCATGTCTTCCACCCACAAATTTAATGCCTTTTCCATCTTAACTGAGCACTTTCCATGCACTGTGCCCATAACTTTTGAAGTTTTGGGATTTGACAGAAAACTAGCAGAATTTCTTTTTCTTTCTTCCCAACTTCACATATAGAGAACTTGTTCTTACTGTGGATTTCAGCAACCTCAATATATGACTATTTTCTTTCCTTGTTATTTCAGGAATGTTTACTTTTTCACTTGAAAGAAGCACTTTACGGCTTCTTTTTAGCATATCAAAATTGCCAGCATCAACACTCTTGCTCCGGGACCATAACTAAGTAAAGTAAGGGTTACTTGAACACAAGCACTGAGAAACTAAACTTCAAGCCGATGCAATAACTAAGAGGGCTTCTAAGTGACTAACAGGTGGGATTGTCTGCAGAGTGGAGACCAGGACTGTGGACAAAGGGCTGATTCACACCTGGGCAGGATGGACTGAGAAGGCACAAGATTTCATCACGTTACCCAGAATGATGCACAACTTAAAACTTTTGAATAGTTCATTTTTGGAATTTTTCATTTAACATTTTTGGTTGCAGTTGTCTATAGGTAACTGAATCTACGTAAAGGGAGGACTACTATAATCCCAGAAATAACAGGCCAGCATCTAGATGATTGCTGGGAAGGGAGGGTGAGAAGTGGTAGAGTGTGCATGCGACAGTATTTACTAATGCACTGGAAATGGGGTATAAGAGAATTAGAGGAATTCAGATGACGTCCTTTTTTGGATTAAGTATCTTAAGGATGGGGTGGTCATTAATTGAGAGAGACATTGGAAGAAGCACATTATTATTATTGGGTGTGGTAGAGTTAGGAGTTTGCTTTGGACACACTTAGTTTGAGATGCCTTTACTTAAAAAAATAATCATCTTTTATTTTTTAATTACAGTTGACATCCATTATTATATTAGTTTTAGGTTTACATCTCAATAATTAGACATCACACAACTTACTAAGTGATCATCCTGATAAATCTTGCACCCATCTGACCCCATGCATAGTTATTACAATATTCTTACTATGTTCCCTGTGCTGTGCTCTACATCCCTGTGACTATTCTGTAACTACCAACTTGTACTTAATCCCTTCACCTTTTTCACCCATGCCCCTCCCCTCTGACAACCATCAAAATGTTCTCTATATCTATCAGTCTGTTTCTATTCTTTTTGTTCATTTATTTTGTTTTTTTTAGATTGAATTGTTGATAGATTTATATTGCCATTTTATTGTTCATATTTTTAAATCTTTTTTTTATTCTTTCTTCTTCAGAAAGGAGACTCTTTAATGTTTCATGTAATACTGATTTGGTGGTGAAGAACTCCTTTAGCTTTTTCCTGTCTGGGAGGAACCTCTTTATGTGTCCTTCAATTCTAATGATAACTTTGCTAGATAATCTTGGTTGTAGATACTTGCCTTTCATTACTTTCAATATTTCTTGACAGTCCCTTCTGGCCTGCAAAGTTTCTGTTAAGAAATGAGCTGCCAATCTTTTCTTTTTCTTATTTTTTTTTTTTTAAGTGAGAGAAGGGGAGATAGTAAGGCAGACTCCCACATGCACCCTGACTGGGATCCACCCAGCAACCCTGTCTGGGGTTAATGCTTGAATCAAATCGAGCTATTTTTAGCATCTGAGGCCAATGCTCAGACAAACCAAACTACCCTCAGCATCCAGGGCCGACACTTGAACCAATTGGGCCACTGGCTACAGGAGGAGAAGGGAGAGAGAAGGGGGAAAGGAAGGTGGAAAAGCAGCTGGTCACTTCTCTTATGTGCACTGATTGGGAATCAAACCTCGAAATGCCCATAAGCTGGGCTGACGCTCTGTCCACTAAGCCACTGGCTAGAGCGATGAGCTGCCAGTCTTATGGGAACTCCCTCATGGGTAACTGACTGCTTTTGTCTTGCTGCTTTTAAGATTCTGTCTTTGTTTTTAACCATTTCCATTTTAATTACATTGTGTCTTGGTGTGGGCCTCTTTGGTTCATTGTGTTTGGGTATTTCTGTATTTCTTGGACTTATATGTCTATTTCCTTCACCAAGTTAGGGAAGTTCTCTGTCATTATTTTTTTAAATACATTTTCAATTTCTTGCTTTTTCTCTTTTCCTTCTGGCACCCCCATGATGTGCATGTTGGTACACTTGACAGTGTCCCAGAGGTTCCTTATACTATCCTCACTTTTCTGGATTCTTTTTTCTTTTTGCTGTTCTGATTGGGTATTTTTTGCTTCCATATATACCAACTCGCTGATTTTTTGTGTGTATATTTTTCTGAAGCTGAAAACGGGGAGGCAGTCAGACAGACTCCCGCATGCGCCCAACCAGGATCCACCCAGCACGCCCACCGGAGGGCGATGCTCTGCCCCTCCGGGGCGTCACTCCGTTGCGACCAGAGCCACCCCAGCGCCTGAGGCAGAGGCCACAGAGCCATCCCCAGCACCTGGGCCATCCTTGCTCCAATAGAGCCGTGGCTGCAGGAGGGGAAGAGAGAGACAGAGAGGAAAGAGAAGGGGAGGAGTGGAGAAGCAGGTGGGCGCTTCTCCTATGTGCCCTGGCCGGGAATCGAACCCGGGACTTCCATACACCAGGCTGACGCTCCACCACTGAGCAAACCGGCCAGGGCCCCAACTCGCTGATTTGATTCTTAGCTTCATCTACTCTACTGTTGATTCCCTGAAAATTAGTCTTCATTTCAGATACTGTATTCTTCTCTTCTTACTGGTTCTTTTTTATGGTTTCTATGTCCTTTTCTTTACTCTCGAAATTCTCACTAAGTTCCTTCAACATCCTTATAAAGAGTGGCATGAACTCTGTATCTGTTAGGTTGTTTGCCTCCATTTCATATAGTTTTTGTTGTTGTTGTTCTTTAAATTGGAACTTTTTCTTTTTGTCTCCTCATTTAGCCTGCTTCCTCATATTTGTTTCTATGTATTAGGTAGAGCTGCTACATCTCCTGAGTTTGGGTAGAGTAGGCTAATGTAGTAGGTATCCTTTAGGGGCACACTGAGATCAGATGCTGCTTGTTTGAGAGATTTTAGGAATGTCTGAAACACGAGCCAAGATAGGCCATTCACGTAGGCCCGCAAGTTAGGTGGGGCAGGATCTCAGGGAATCACCAGAGCAAGGGTCTAACATCCTTAGGCAGGTTTATGGAGACTTGGTTCTGGCAACCTCCTGCCAGCTCTGTGGCAGGGCGGACTAACAGAAGGAACAATAGCCTCTGCCAGTACTTCTGTCTGGGAGAGAGCTGCCCCAACTGTTGCCTTGATACCAGACAATTCTCTCCTCGCCGTATGTCTCTGGTTCCTTTCAAGCTACTGCCCCAGTGCTGGACCTCAGAGGGAGTGAGTCCTAGTAAGTCTGTACACGGGCGCTTTAAGAGGAATGCATGGGACTCCAGTAGCCCTCTCTCTCCCTTCCTCATCCTCAATGCCTGATGGTTTTTACAGCCAGAAGTTATGGGACTTACATTCCTAGCACCGGAACCCTCCGCGGGTGCCTGCTGTGGGGCTGGGGCCCTTCTCTCTTCACCGGGCACCTCTGCTACTGAGATATCCCCTCTCATCTTTATCTGCCACATGTGGGTGAGGGACCAGTCTTGATCTGCACCTCCTAACAGTCTCAATATGGCTTCTTTAAATCCTTAGGTGGGGGACCTTATTCAGCTGGATTTCAGGCAGTTGTGAGTGATGGTTGTTCTGTAGTTTAGTTGTAATTTTGACGTGGTTGTGGGAGGATTCCATTCAAGATGGGTTTTACTTAATGCTTTACAGGAAAAGTCATTTTTCTAAAATATAAAACGATTGTAGTTTAAAAGCGGCTTAAAGGGGAAACAAGTTGTTAAATTTACAGTTTATAGGTCAAAGCTTAAGATTTTATCCTTCTAGGTATTTGAATCTTGCTCTCAATAGCAGTTATCCTTTTGTTCCAGGAAATACATGTCTTAGGTGGATAGACCCACTCAGTACAGTCATACTCCAGGCATAAGTGGCAGCTTTAACCCAGATAATTGCCCTAGAAGAAATAATCTTTATGTAAACTCAGACCTATAGCTTGTTCTAGGCACCATAGGTATCCCTGAGACATAATGATCTTTGAAATTGGCCGGCTTGATCAGTGTCAACCAAGTGTTGCCCTGTCTGTAAATACCCCCCTTTTGATCTGCTGTGTGTTAAATACAGGAAATGAGAATAAGCATTTAGAAACTTTTATAGCAACGGTCAGAGTAATTTTGTGTCTATTGACTCTAATAAAAAAAAACTGCTTGTGTTTGTATATCTGCTTTTAAATTTTATCTTTCCAGCAATACATTTTATTATATTTAACAAAATATGAGTCTGCAAAAATGGGAGTTTGAAACAGTTGGTTCATCACAAATAATTTGAGCAGCTATATAGTGGTTCGTACATTAGAAGGCACTGCATTAGTTAGGGACTCAGCTAAGTCAGTGATTCTCACTGGAGGTGGGTGGATGAAAATTTAGCTAGAAGGCATGATTAATATCAACAGAAAAAAATGTGTATATTTTGAAAAAAAATACTCTATATTTCACATCATGACTTAGTCATAAGGTTATGATATGGCGGCATGGAAAGAGGGTTAAGAACCAGTCTCCTACAAGGAACATAAAGGGTTTAGGGATTTGTTTAATTTTTTGTTGGTCCAGTTGCCTGTCATCTCAAGCCTGACATTGTGGTGGGTAGATTTATAAACCCTATGACCACCACTGGGTTTTGTAAATATTTCCTTTCAGCATCCAAACTTCAGGTGTATCTGTATGTGTCAGTATGTTTTTTTATGGTCTCCTAAAAGCAACCTCTGAGCTACAGCTCATCTGTGCACCACGTATTAACCTCGTTTCTTAGCTACTGGACATTCTTGCACCTTTCATTTTATCTCTTTGACACTTCAAAGGGATGTTATCAGGAGACACTCTGATTTAATAATCACTTTGGTCAGTTCTTTAATTCTTTCTTTAACCGTTATTATATCTCATGAATAATTTTATTTCATTTTGATTAAATAAGCAACAGTAACATGCCTCACAGAATGCAAGTAACCTGGTAATCTCAGAGAAAGGAAGGAGCAGATGTGAGGAGGAGATGGCAGGGAAGCTGGGGAATTCTGTCAGGCCATCTGACGCTGAGAACAGAACAGCAGGATGAGCAATAAGCACAGCAAAGCACTGGGGAGAGAAACAGGATCACGACAACTGTGGCTTTCTCTAGACTGAGGTTTGAAGCTGTTTCCCATTTTTCATTTTTTAGAACTTCATAAATTATCAATATGAACCGTATATTAGTATTATAAATATTGTTTATATATAGTCCTCCCCCAAACATGTGAGTAACCTACCTTAGGTCAGAGAAGCAAGTTGGTGATTTGGTGTTCTACTCTTGATGGCCTTGCTTTTGGAGGAACTGAAAAATTATTGTCAGACTCTTTCTTCTTCATGATTTCCCCAGTGACCTTCTGTAGATTGCTTTTTCCATCTTTTGTAAAGATATATGACAGCAAATCTCTGCCAGTTAGCACATGGAAAACTGTTTTGTCTAAGGGCGGTTGGTTTTGCTTCTTACAAAGCCATAATGATCTTGGCAAACATTTCTCAATCCCAGTTTTTAGTCATCAAGGACATTAGTCACTTAAAAAATTAACTGAAAGAAATTATCAGCTACCTTTATGAAACATTATTAAAGAAATGGTTTTGATGAAGCAGATGATAATGATAAGAACCGATGGTGTGTGCACACTGCCCAGACATTCACTCAACAGTTGTTAACCCCTGTCCTGGGTTCTGCATTATTAACATCCTGTTAAATCCCATAATTAATGATAGTAAAGGTTTTCTAAAATTTACTTCCTCTATGTGTATTGTATAGCATATTGAATCCTAGTATCAGTGCCAGAAATTTGCATTTAAGTTGGGTAGAAACAAAATTAAATTAAAAAATTTATTTTAATATCCTTTCCATTTATTCCACTTCTTGTTTATACAGGCAGCCTGAAGGTTATGAATGAGACAGGTTCTCTAGTTTTGTTCTTACTTTGAATTTGTACATGAATTGGCACAGGTGCATTTACCTATTAAATGCGACTTAGACTGATGTTTGTCTTAACATAGTCTTTATTTTTGTCTCTTTGATCTTTGGAAAATTAGCCTCTCAGAGCCCTTGTTTTCTAATCTGTCAAATTGGATTAATACTATAAGTCTCTTAGGTAGTAGTGCAGATTGATTCATAGTTTGAATCTACTAGGTGTCAAATATTAGCTCATGCCAACCTTTCTCTCTCCATTGCCTTCATCCCCCATTTTTACCATGGTTGTCAGACTGAATGAAATCCATTCATTAGCTTAAAACACATTTATGTTGTTTTCATACTTTCCTTGTGTGATTTTTAAAAATTTATTTTTTCAGAAATCATGTTAGTGTATTATAGGAGATGGCAATGGTGGGGTTAAGAGTAGAAAAGACAACATGAATTTTTCTAGCAGTATATTTTATTCTCCATCTAATAATAAGGCCAGAAAACTTTAAGAGATGTATCTAGCAAGGTGGGAGTTTTGGGTTTGATAACTGGAAAGTATACAATAAAAAGATCTCCTATAAAGCATTTGATAAGGTAAGTCAATTTGGTCCCCTTCACTCAAATGATATATTTCTCATAAAAGGTTAAAACATTGTTATAAGTAAGAAACACCAGAAATCTCATTTATGAAAATTAATCTTTGTAACCTGAAATGAATGATGGAACTAGTAAATGTATTCATAGCCTACTTCAGCTAGAATCTCTCTCTCCTGTTTTCCTCTCTCAGCTCCTTAGTTCCCCCTTCGTGGTTCTTACAATTGTCCACTGTGCCATCTTCACTGTAAGTTTCTTGAGGGCCAGGGCCTTGCCTAATTTATCTTGGAAACTCTCTGTTAGTACAGAGTCCTGGTGATGGAGATAAACCATAGCATTTGATGGTAACTAGAAAGAACGTGCTTTAGTGCTGTCTTAATAGGTACCTGAGATGATTGTTCAAGGAAGCAGCTATTGTAAGGTGTGTTGTTTTCAGCCTTATTAAAAGAAGATGAACTGAACAAGACTGACACCTGTGACAATACTGCCTCTTCTGTGATTCTCGTTTCTGAAAATTGTCATTGTTCTTATGTATGTCTTGTTATATTTTGGACACTTAGCTGAGAAGGCAGTGCTCCTAGTGTGCTGTTCCTGCACACGATTACTTAGAGTGTTCAAATTTTATAACTCAAGATCTATAAATAAGTATGCAGTGTTGAAAATTTATATACTTTGACTCTTGAGAGTTGCTCTATCCATTTGTGATGCATGTTAATAGGAAATGAAGTAAAAACAGTTGTGATTATTAAAGCGCTACATCTATTCTGTCCATGGGTTGTTTGAAGTTTGGAAAGCTGTTCTGATCAAATAAATAGATCTTTCAACATGTGCCTTACTTACTTGAATACTTATAACTTATTTTCCAGTTCCTTATAGGAAATGTTATATTTGGCTGAACTCTCTGTAAATTGTTTTATCTGCCAAGGATAAACCTGGGAAGAGAAAGCTTCAATTAAAATTGATGAGACTTATCATGGGGAAATTTAGAAAATTGCCACTACCTTTCAGTGGCACAAATAGAGTAAAAATGTAGACAATGTCCAAGCAACGTTTACTACATGGACTTATTTTTATAAGGGAGTTCAAATGCAAATAGATTGTCTTTAAAAGGATATATGTGGTTTAAACTGCTGTGTTGGTTTAATATAAGGGAGTATAAAATTTTCTCATTTCCCTCCTTGGGCATTATCTTTTTCCTATTACATAGCAGATAAACAAAATAAAGTGTAAACTAGTTAAAGGAGGTGATTTTTTTTCTCTCTCCCTCAATTTTCTAAAAGAAGTTTTTAAAGAAAGTATATAATTTGTCTCGGTGAAATTTGCTCTAAAAATCTGCTTAAATGTCTATCTACACTGGAGGCATTTGTAAAAATCACAGAGTAGGTAGCAATTCAGCCCTTTCTAGCCATAGTAAAAGCACTTAATCATGTGACATAAAAGAAAAATCTGTACAGAAAGAATACATTTTTTTTGTTACTAGGTGAGTTTTAAGATTTCTAAATGGTAACATAAAATTGAGTTATAATTCAGTTATTACATATTTGTGCCTGAACACACAAAAAATGATTAATTCTGCATTTAAGAAATGTTGACAACAGCAATAAATTTTGCCTCTAAGTTGTCTGTGAAAAATTATGTAAAAGTTCACAAAGAAAATTTATAGTGTAAACACATTATAAGGGGAGTAGGAATTATCAAGATTCATAATGTAAAACTTCTCAGCTAGTTTACAGGCAGTGATATGCAGTGAATTCACATTGTTCCATGCAATTTTTTCTAAAATTGTACTAATTGTTATATAAATTATATATTTTAATAAGTTTAAGCATATATTGTAAAATAATTTTGAAATATTTACATTTAATTTCATCATGAAGAAGTACTTCAAAAATACTGGAAGAAAAAGTATAGAGACTAAAGAAATATTTTGTAAACAATATGAAGCTTTAAAAAATGTAGTCAAGTGCATAGAGGCGTCAGAACTCAGGACAGGGAGCAGCAGCTGTTGGGTATGTCTGGGCAGTGTGCACACATCGTCAGTTTGTGTCATCATCACCTGCTTTATACATGAGGACACTGATTACATCAGCAGGAACATGAATAGATAACATATCTGGCCTGGAGTTTTCTCTGTAGCAATTCCTAATTATGTGGGAGACTTTGGAAATGTTGTTTAGGTTTGCAAAAGGGTCTTTAGCGTTTGACCCTCATCTGAGTCCTAGCTTTACCAGTTAGCAGTTTTGTGATCTTTACAACAGGAATGATAACACTCACCTCACACATTTGTTGTTAGGATTAAATACAGTGTGAAAAGAAGTTATAACATAGTTTGTGGTGTTGAAAGTTCAGAAATAATAAAAGGAAAACCAATGAATGACCAAAGTCGTAATTAGTAGAAGTTTATTGTGCACACATTAGAGAGAGTGAGTTTAGGAACTAGAAACACTCAAACCAACACATGGACTGAGGCCCAGAGTATATTGTTATAAAGCAGTTTATACAGTGGGAAGGTAGTGACTTTATTCTTCACAGTGATTGGTTATAATATTAGAATTTTCTTAAATGATGGGGAATTGAACAGTGGTTACCTCATATCAGCCTTGGGAAGCAGTTTTAAGTTCTGCTTATGGTTTTCAGAGGCATAAGCAAGAAATTACCCAGGTCAAGGCAATCTTGCAAAATAAGCTAAAGCAAGCTTTGTTTGTACGACTTAAACTGCTTTTATCTGCTCGGGGTATTTTCAAGACAGGTCTCTGTTTTCTATGCTAACGGTGGGCTGTAGTAAGTGCCTAATAAACGATGTTGATATCAAGGATGTTGCTGCTGGTGGGGGCTGGGTGGTAGGGCAAAGCTCCTATGGAGACCCAGGCATATCTGATTTCAGGTCACATGCTATTTCTACTTGCCTCTGGTTCTGGCAAAGATCAGACAGAAATGTATGCAAGTGTGCCTTGAATCAAAAAGCAGTTGTAGTTTTGAAGCAGAAGACTTCTTTCAACAAATATGCAAGGCACGGACTGTTCTAGGGGTGAGCATGAGAGATGAGGACACCAGCCAAATGGAAAATAGTCCAGTGAGAGGAAGAGACAATAAATAGGGAAACAGATGCATAACCCGACTTCTTACAATTGTAAGTGCTGTGAAGAAAGAGCGGCCTAAGTGGGTAAATTTAACTGACAGGTGTGAGGGGAAGATGACTAGTTGCTTGAGCAGCTGAGTGAATGGAGACTTTATTACATGGGGGAGGTGGAGGGGATGCTGAAGGCCAAGTTCATGGGTCAGGTATCAGGAGGACTGGTTTGCCCCTAGAACAGTTTGAGATGCTGATTATGTACGATTGTGTATTCAAATGCAGATGCGGATTAAGAAATCGGGCATGTGAGTCTGGAGCTCAAAGGTGAGGTGAGCATGGCAGTGTTAATTTGGGAGGCATGAGATTGAAGGCGATCCAGGGGGAATGCACCTATGGAGAGATAAGAAGGAACTCAGGGCATTCCAAGTTTTGGAGGGCTGGTCTAGGAGCTGGTCCAGCCAAGGCATCTGAGCAGAGGCGTCTAGTGATGTAGGAGTATAGCCAGGACAAAGTGGTTTCTGGAACTAGTGATGGCAGTGTTTCAGGAAAGAAGAATAAAGCAACTTCCCTGTGTTGCTGTTAGCTGAAATTTGAGCATTGCATTTGACTAGTGAAGGCTGTTAGAGACCTTCACAACACTTTCAGTGGATTATTGGGGATGAAAGCCTCTTAGGACAGGGTTGAGAAAACAGGAGGTAAGGTTGTGGAAATGGAATGTATAGGTGACTTTTAAGGTGATATTTCTCTAAACTAGGACAGAAAAATTAGACATGAACTAAAGGGCCATTTGTATTATTTTAAAAGTTGCTTTTTCACTTTTATTTTACTATAGCTGATACTATTTAATACATTAAGATTATATGCTGATGGGAAGGATTCAGTGGGGAACTGACATGGAGGAACAGGGATGGATAATTATTATTATTTTTTTTCATTTTTCTGAAGCTGGAAACAGGGAGGCAGTCAGACAGACTCCCGCATGCGCCTGACCGGGATCCACCCGGCATGCCCACCAGGGGGCGATGCTCTGCCCATCTGGGGTGTTGCTCTGTTGCATCCAGAGCCATTCTAGCGCCTGAGGCAGAGGCCATGGAGCCATCCTCAGTGCCTGGGCCAACTTTGCTCCAATGGAGCCTCGGCTGCGGGAGGGGAAGAGAGAGACAGAGAGGAAGAAGAGGGGGGGGGGGTGGAGAAGCAGATGGGTGCTTCTCCTGTGTACCCTGGCCGGGAATCGAACCCTGGACTCCTGCACGCCAGGCCGACACTCTACCGCTGAGCCAATTTGGCCAAGGCCAGGTATGGATAATTATTACAGGGGCAGTATTCTCCAAAGATGTAAAGGAGTAGGATTCAGAACAAAAGTAGAGAGGTGAGCCTTATGAGTCAATATTGCCATTGTGGTGCTGAGAAGATGAATTAGTTTTCTTCTAATAGTTTCTGTTTTCTCAGTGAAATAAGAACAGAGGTCATTAGTAAGTGCAGTGTAATGGATGAGTCATGTTAATTAACCAGCATCTGCATAAACTGCATTCTTGGGCAGAAGGCTCTTGGGAGATGTTTCCCAACAGAAGGGCTTGGTTGAGGCTTTGTGGGCTATGTTCCCTGCCCTACTTTTGTCATAAACACAGTTCCTGTGTTCCCACCATGTGATTCTTACAGAGTTCAGTTGAGCAGTAAGGTGTGAATAAAAGGCCCCAATAAAGAGCCTACTCTATACCTTCAGTTTTTTGCTGCATTTTATCAGTTGACTTCCTAAGAAGTAGGGCATCAACAGTCAATTTTTATGCATAAAAAATATTTTCATTTTTATTAAAAAAATGTATATTGTTTTAAACCCCTACTGTAAATTAATGTGATTTATGACTATGATGTATATAGTGAGTCAGATGGTATGAGAGGAACTGTCACTGCTGTAAAGAAACTATAGCATTGGAGAAGAGGTGCTGATATCACCCAAGCCAATTTTGAAATGATGGAAGTAGTTCATGGTTAATAAACTTCTTGCACCTTTTGACCAAGGTGGTAACATTTCAAATTATTTATTAATGTTAGACCTTAATGGAGAGAAATAAATTTGTTAGATGAAAACAATTTAAAGGAGATATTTTATATAAACAAATTATCTTCTAATTCATCTCGATAACTGTTCACTTAGCACTGAGGAACCAAATACGTGCATAGGCACATGGACTCAGCTGGTAAGGGGCTTAAAAGCCTAGTGGTAGATAAACAAATGTAAAAAATAGCCACTGTACAAAGTCAAAATATAAGTGATAGAAGAAGAGTGTGAAAAATAAGATTAAGCAAATAATTGACATTTGAGTCAAAGTAGGGACAGTTCTGTGGATAAGATAGTATTTGAGCTGGACATCAAGGGATGGGTAGGATTTGGGAGGAGTTTGGGATGATGTCAGTGTTTCCTGAACCTAAAGAACTTGAAATAAGGCATAAAAATATGGCAGTACATATGTTCAGTGAGTGGTGACGAGTTCAGTGCTACTGTATTGTGGGAGTTATATTTGAAGCTTGGTACCAGATTCCTTTCAGCACTGTAATAAAGAACCTCTAAATGCTGGGAAAGCATTGAAATTATGTTTTGAAGAAGGGAATGAAATGATTATGGCAGTTTATTAGTTTGATGGTTAGTCACAAGGGTGAACTAGAAGTAGGGAATAATCTGAGAACATTTGACAAGCATATTTGTTGATCATCCAGCCCCAAGTAGTATATAATGAGTAAAGAGAAACCAAAACTGAGAACTGAGCTAATATTTTCAGAATGATTTTTTAATACCCTTTATCAAAAGAGAGAGGGGGGGGATAAAGAGATACAGAACAAATATATTTATTTGTTTTTTGTGTGTGTGTGACTGTGAGTGATTTAATGACTTTCATGTTGAATTTGTTGAGTATCTACAGTTGTTCTACATCATTTGCTTGTTGGTTTAGTTACAACCTGACGTATTTCCTAAATGATATGGAGAAGTTGACAATAAATACATCCAATAAAATAGAATTTAAATAAAAAAATGATGATGGAAATGAAAAATTAGGAGAGAAAGTCAAAAACACTGAGGAGAACTGACCATGAAGGCATAAACACTTATTATCAATTGGTTGCATATTTGATTCTGGGCTTCCTGTCAGCCATAACAGGAAGAATAATGCAGTTACATGATTCTCACGGTCCGAGGATGAAAAATGAAATAATGCTTTCATTGCCATTTACATTTTGTTTTTATTTTTCTTTTTATTGAATGTATTGGAATGGCATCAGTTAATAAAAATTATATAGGTTTTAAGTGTGCATATTTTGTAATACATAATCTGTGTATTATATTGTTTGTGACACCAAGTCAAGTCTTTCATCACCATTTATTTCCCTTTTACCCTCTTCTATGTTCTGCTGTGAGACTTCATATATTCAATAGATAAGAGTAATTAAAAATGTCTTCCAAAATAGCAAATGCAATAATGAGATTTATAAAGTTATTGCAGCATCAGGACACTTAAATATTACTTTGTTGATCATGAAGGAGGACAGGATTCTAGATAAAATTTTTATATACGTGTGCATGTTTTTTGTTGCATTCTTAAAAAAAAGATGGAATTTTGGAAGTAAAAGAAACTTGCTACAATAGAATTTAAAGGACGTGGGTGGAATAAAACCTTGGAGAATGCCTACATAAAGATGAAGATGAAGAAGAAGAAGAAGAAGAAGAAGAAGAAGAAGAAGAAGAAGAAGGAGGAGGAGGAGGAGGAGGAGGAGGAGGAGGAGGAGGAGGAGGAGGAGGAGGAGGAGGAAGAAGAAGAAGAAGAAGAAGAAGAAGAAGAAGAAGAAGAAGAAGAAGAAGAAGAAGAAGAAGGAAGAAGAAGAAGGAAGAAGAAGAAGGAAGAAGAAGAAGGAGAAGAAGAAGGAAGAAGGAGAAGAAGAAGGAGAAGGAGGAGAAGAAGAAGAAGAAGAAGAAGAAGAAGAAGGAAGAAGAAGAAGAAGGAAGAAGAAGAAGGAAGAAGAAGAAGAAGGAAGAAGAAGAAGGAAGAAGAAGAAGAAGAGGAGGAGGAGGAGGAGGAGGAAGAAGAAGAAGAAGGAAGAAGAAGGAAGAAGAAGAAGGAGAAGAAGAAGAAGAAGAAGAAGAAGAAGAAGAAGAAGAAGAAGAAGAAGGAAGAAGAAGAAGAAGAAGAAGAAGAAGAAGAAGAAGAAGAAGAAGAAGAAGAAGAAGGAGGAGGAGGAGGAGGAGGAGGAGGAGGAGGAGGAGGAGGAAGAAGAAGGAAGAAGAAGAAGGAAGAAGAAGGAGAAGAAGAAGGAAGAAGAAGAAGAAGAAGAAGAAGAAGAAGAAGAAGAAGAAGAAGAAGAAGAAGAAGAAGAAGGAAGAAGAAGAAGAAGAAGAAGAAGAAGAAGAAAAGAAAGAAAGAAAGAAAGAAAGAAAGAAAGAAAGAAAGAAAGAAAGAAAGAAGAAAGAAGATCCAGCAAAGGTTGCAGAAAGGGAACAAAGAAATGTTAGAGGAGAAACAAAATTCTCTAGTGTCAGAGATCGCAAGGGATATGAGAATTTTACAGAAGAATCGCCCCTAACATGAAATACAAGGAGATTTAAAAAAAATGGCTAGAAGTTGTAGTTTAGTATAATTGGGATATAGGGATTGAGGGGGGAAGAAAGGACAATAATGACATGCGGGACCCCAGAGGAGGAAGGAGGCAGTAAGATGAACCGTGTAAAGGGGGCGTCAGAGAAGAAAGGATTACTTTTACTGAGCAGGAGAGGAAAGAGAAACGGGTTATGATATTGAGCAACTTTGTATTGGAAGGGAGGTAAATTACAGGAAATATCATCAGATGGCTTCTGAATTGGTTAAAGCAGCGGTTCTCATATGTATTTTCCAATGGCTTTAGGCGACCCCTATGTTTTGGTCGTTCGACCCCCGACCCCCGCCAGGGTTGCGACCCACAGGTTGAGAACCGCTGGGTTAAAGATTGAGGTAATTAGCAAAGTGGAGTTGAAAGTATGTGTGGATGGGGAATCTATTTAGGATGTGACTCTAGGTCTAAATACCATTTTAGAACAGACATTTTTGAGGTAATGAAAATGCCATTTTTTCTGGTTTTGAATATGTCAGTGTTTTGTTTGTTAGAACTGATTTAACTTGCTTGGCCGCTTTATAACCATTCAACTCCTTTGCAGATGTATTTCTTTTCATTTTAAAGGAACAAATGCATATATAACAATAAAGTGAAAAAACTTCGTATCAATAGGCTAAATAGAATATTTATGGATAGTGCTTTTTTAGAAAAGTGGTGCTGGGAAAATGGCTTTTTACTATTTTCCTAAAACATTTATAGTAACTTGATGAATACTGAATGGGAATAATTTATAAAAGCTACATATCTCATTCACATAGAACATTTGTTTATGCTCCTTCATACCTACATAACAGTTACACCATGGCTGTGCTTCACATAAAGAGCCATATATTTTAAAATAAATATTGCTAAAAATGATTTTATTCAAAGAGTCATAGAATCTTGGTGTTTTAAGGGATCTCAATGGATGAGATATTCTAGAATATCCCTAAGAAGCATTCATCTACACATTGCTTTACTTCTGTTTAAATTGTGCATTCAAATTATCATGAGTCATACTGGAATATAAGTCATGAACAAGTTGAGTAGTGAGATTAGAATCATTTCTACCTCTAATAATGAATAGAATGTATGCTCTCTATATATGCACAACTGAAAATATATAGAAACGACTTTTGTAATTTAATTTTTCAGTCCATAGGCAGATTGAGTTTTTTTTTGTTTTTTTTTTTAAATAAATTTTTATTAATGGTAATGGGATGACATTAATAAATCAGGGTACATATATTCAAAGAAAACATGTCTAGGTTATTTTGTCATCAAATTATGTTGCACACCCCTCGCCCAAAGTCAGATTGTCCTCCGTCACCCTCTATCTAGTTCTCTGTGCCCCTCCCCCTCCCCCTAACTCTCTCCCTCCCTATAAGCTTCAGTAGTCTGAAAAAGTAGATGGATCAAAGTATTTCTAAGGAGAAACTCCCATTTCAGTCAGTATTTTAAATAGACACATCCTGACTCCCTTCACAGAAGATCGCTATTGGCCATATGGTAACTGCAGACATGCCTCAAAATAAAACAGCCATATGTAGATTTTCAAATACTGACCTCATCCCTAGAGAGCCACATTTATCTAGGAGAGCATCTCAACCCATAATAAGTAACATTATGGTTTATGTCATGTTAAAAGATTAGAAGAATCTGCTTAATGAAAAACAATCACACATTAAAAACAAAGATGCCAAGGAAATATGGTTAGATGCCCATAGACATCGAACAGCAAAGGCATCTGGAGACATATCTTTTGAATTCTCCTTGCCCCATTGTTACACACCATAGGATAATACTTGAAAGCTGCATTAAAATTGATTCTGTGTTGTCATCAAATGGATTTAGTGAAAATGCTTAAGGCCTGATCAATAGGAGTTGAGTGACATGTGTATCAGTTCTTGGCTAGCAGGCACTGGATGCAGATATTTTCTGTCTGCTGGGTTTGCTCGTCGAATACCAATTTTTATTTTTTTCTGATTCCTACCATAGAGTTTCCAGAATAGGACAGGTGGAACTCACTTCTCCTATTCCCTGCTACTGATCATTCTCTGTTGAAATTCTGGCCAGCTTTTCAGAGCTTTTAGACTTGTGGGCATATGCCTATGCATTAAACAAAAACATGGAAGAAGGAACAGAATTGCTATAGCAGTTAGAAAAAAATGTATTTGTATATTCAGTGATGCCTCATTGTCCTCATCTAAGTAGCAGTGGAGAAGAGGCATCAGAAAGTGAGGGTCTGAGTGGTAAGAGATTCTGTAATGGTGACTGAACTACAAAACAGTTCTCTCCTTTTTGTGTTTGTATATATGAATATATGTACACACACATATATACCCATACAGATAATACATACAAGTACATACATATACATATGACACATTTGTATGACACACATATATTTATATACACACATACATACCTCATGGTGTCCAGGCAAGTCCCGTTTTCCATAGGTACTGTGTTTTGCTAGCAGATCTCATGTTAGCGTTTTGTTTAAATCTGGGTACTCAGGGATATGTAATTTGCCTAAAGTTAACAAAATAATACTAATCACTCCTAAGTGCTATTGGAGACCTTTACTTTTCCTTAGCTTTCCTTTTTTTTTTTTATTGGATTGTGTTCAGTGATGAGTTGTGTTTCGAGTATAATGATATAGCATAGGTTGGTCTTAAAATAAAATTGTGATCATGAAGGAAATCACCCTCATAGATCAAGACCTCTGAAAACTGTGCTGTCATAAACGGTAACTGAAATTTCTGGATTAATTTTATGATACATGAATAAACATGAACCATGTCCTTTACAAAGCTAACCTCTTCACTTGTATATCATTGGACATATAAGTAGAATTTGTGAAAACTTATTTTTAAAATAATATTTTTGTTTTTTGGTAAGTTAGATTACTTCATTCTAAGCCAGATTTAAAAGTACTTTTTAAAGTAATTTGAATTTACTCAGATTTATTAATCTCTCTCCTACTCTTTCTAGTTATCTTGCTATGTTCTTTTCAGTAGATGTCTTTAACAGAAAAGCTTAAAATTTTATCTCCAATAAAAATGATCAGTTCCTTATGGCAGTTCAGTAGCTTTGTTAAAATTAAAACAAATGTCCCAGCTTGTTAATGTGCAATGTTGAGAAGTTGTTTTTCAATATTGATTTATTTTAGGTATTGAACTCATGAGGAAGGTTGTTTAGTTAGTTGCTGTCAGCCATAAAATGTTTTGAGGACTAGGAAATTAAAAGGGTTGTTGTGGTACTATGTTGTTTTTCGTGCAATGTCTTTCTAGAATAAATGAAGCTATGTTTATGCCAGTTAACTGGTCTTCCTGTTATTTAAACTGTGTTTGATTTGGGAAATAAAATGAGTATATTTTGTCATTAGTGTCTAATAATTTATTAGTGATTGTTTTCTTCAGAAAATTTATGAGTTAAGAAAAGAAGGCTAAATGGCTTTTCTAATCAAGTTTATTCAGAGAGAATCCAGGTTTTGATTTAGACTTGCTATTTGTATCAACTTCTCTAAGGTCCGCAAACTGAATAGTATTCTTTACTAACTCAAAGCAAGCTCAGCAGCTGCTAAGAACTTTGCTTGAAAGACCTTAATTGTGACAACAGCCAGTGTGTAAAGCAGCCCTAAGAAGAGAGATTTCTTTTATTATACATGCTACAATATGTAAAATTTTTGCCTTGCCACTGTGAACAAAATTGATCCTAGAATCTCTCACCCACCCTGTGAACTCCAGGATTCTGTGCACTGGCTTTCCTGCACTTAGTGACCAGATATGTGAACGGAGCTGCCTTGTAGGCTCTATTTGTTGTGTTCATGGGTGGTAAAGACAGTTTTAAATCTCACAAGTCCTAGTACATGTGAATAAATGGAAGATACAGCTATTGCGCTATTTATTTTCAACAGCATTTACATTCTAATACGTTATTTATTTTGGGAGTTGAACCTTTATAAGCGAATGATGAGAGTACTGGGAAATCCATATTGTGAATCGTTGAGCCCGATGTTCTAATTCCTGCCCCGCTTTGGAGAACTCAGGACTCAGTGCTTTTTATAGAAACTTTTTGTTTCTTCCTCTGTATTTAACATCTGGCACTGATGTTAGATAACATGTAGGAAATCATGATCTTTCGTCTTTATTTTTTTGGTGGAGGTAAGTGAAGCAAGCGTTGGTGAAGAAAGTTGGGTTAGGAGAACTCACTCAGGAGCGGAGAGCACATTTATAGACTCCTATATTTGGTTCATTTTTATATTTAGTCCCTGTGTATTTTTGGAATAATTTTTATGAGAACTAGGCTGACAGAAAACAGACTCTTTCCTTTAAGAGATTATATTTCAAGATACAACATACATATGTAGCAGTCATGCTTCCAGAGTCTGGCAGACCACTTGGGAATTTTAGATATTCTGCCACACCTGAGGCTCTGAGCCATTCCTTTGGCCTGGTTCTTACTTTCTGGTATTTTTCTTCATGGGAACTTTCACAGGTAAAGTCCAATATGGTGAGAAAGAACAGTAGAAAATACATGAATTGTGGTTACATTTTCATCTTTATTCTCAATGGTGCTTATTTGTTGACTGCCTGAGTCTGTAAAAGGAATGGGCTCAGAGAATGTTACTATTCAGACATTCATAGAAATTTCAAATAACCATATAAATACATACTTCTTTTTAAACCAAGCAAATGATTAATGTTTAGAAGCATACATGTATCTTAAAATGTTCTAGTCTGATAGAGATATATGCATACTTAAATTGTACAGAATCTACACGTGATCGAAAATGAAGTCAGGGGAATGAATAATTCACATGTATCTCCCTTTGCTTGTATGAATGGTTTAGCTACATATATCATTGAATCTGATAGAACTTAGTACTAAGTGCCACTTATTATGGGAGTGGACTGTTAATTATAAAAGAAATAGAAATTATGAGTATAGAATTCACTTATTTTTACGTTAATGAAGCTGTTTGAATTATTGTGTTGCATCTCAAAAATGAAGACTGATTATTTCCATAGGAGAACCCATGCAATTTGTTGACAGTTTTTAATTTAAAACTTTCAAACTATTTTTAGCTATGGAGAAATTCTACTAGAGAGCTGATAGATGAAATGATAGCATCATTCATTTTTTTTTTTTGATAGCATCATTCTTTGAGTTTTGCTGCTGTGTGCTTCATATGCATTACCACTTTAATTATCAAAACTCACCTATGAAGTAGATGTTGTCACACAGGAGGCATGTGAAGCTTGGGGTGGGGACCCTGTCCCAGGGCAGACAGCTTCTGCCACTGAGCTGGATTCAAACCTGAGTGGGGAATCTCGCTGTTTGCACTATTGCTTATGGATTTAAAGCCTGAAGCAGGGACAAGTCATAGATAGCCTCGTATATCTCAGTGTATAATAACTGTTGAAAAATTAGGTGACAAATTTTTTATATCACTAAGAATGACAACTTGTTTTGAAAATACTGTCAGAATATCATTAGGTTAGGAGTATGTGTCCTGTCGTTAAAAAAATTACTTTGTCCAAAAACAGTGTTAATGTTAAGAATATAGTTGTTTAAGAAATTTTACTTTTTTTTAAAGGATGTCTCTATTTGCTCAAGAAAAGTTTTCTAAGGTAGTAGTTCTTCCCCAGCCCCCACCATGGCAATATACTACACTGTCAGAGCTGCTGGGAAGTTCCGAGATTTCTTGTGTGAGAATTGCTGACCTAGAGGATGTATTTTTTGATTGCCTTTGTTTTTGTAGATGACTTTGATACAATAAGTATTTTTGACTTTTGGAAGAATTCTTGATAGTAACAAAACAAAGTTCTTGAAAACGGCATTGTAGTAACATTAAGAGCTATCATCATCTCTCCTTAGAAGTAGAAAAAGGTCTTTAGCAACCTGGAATAATAATGACTAGATTAACATAGTCAGTGCACACAGGCCTTAATGTACCATGGTCAGCTCACAAGCACGCATCTATAGACAGCCAACCCCACACAGCATGTGGGCAAATTGATAGCCTAAGAAGGATTTTAGAGGTATTGGCATAAATGCCAGACTGAAGGAATGATTGCGCCACATGGGGCTGAATTTATCAGTAGCAGCAGTCCATTCTTTCAAACAGCACATGTGCCAAGCACCAGCTCGTCATCGCAAACATCATCTGCTGCATATTGAAGAGGAGAGCAGCCTGGCATGCTCAGGATCTCAGTGGTAGTTTATAATTAATCACAACATTGTTTAACAACTTGCAGTGTATTCAGACTGCTTCAATCTTGAGTTCGCAATAACCATTATTTGCTCTGGTGTTTCTTTCTCGTTCCTTCCCTTCCTTCCTTCTTCCTCATATTCATGGAACAAATATTTATTGAATTTCTTCTATTTGTATGACCCTAGGCTAAGTACAGTGGGAAGTAAAATGATAAAACCTGAGCCATCCACCCCACACATTCAGTATGGAGGTCAAATCCAGTACAGAAGCGACATCAGCTACATAACCTGCAAAACAAATTAGCCAGCAGCGAGAGCATAAGAGAGGTATAAAAGTGACACCAGGATTCAGGTGACAGACTGTCTTCTTTTGGGAGCAGGGCTGGCCTCATAGAACAGGAATATTTTAAGAAACAGAGATGTAAAAATATGAGGCTTCTTTTTATAAAACAGGTTACCTAAAGATTGTTGAAGCATTGTCTGTTAGTGGAGAAGTAGATGAGATAAGTCACGAAGGGTAAGCTGGGGCAGGAGTGCACCCTTTTTGAAATAGGTCCTGATGGTCTGTTATCACAGGCTTTAAGCAAGTAAGTGAAGTAAGAGATGAACGATATGCATTAGTAGGCAACGAGGGTGGGCAGTGGAGTGGAGAGGCTGGATCTGCTAGAGATTGGGAATGTGCAGACCATATGCAATGCTTTGCTATTGAATATCATGTATTAGTATTAGGATTCTGCGAAGAAACAGAACCAGTAGGGGAAGGATTGACAGAGAGGGAGAGAAATTGATTCATTCACCTGTCAATCATGAGGATTGGGCTCACATGATTCTAGAGACTAAAAAAATGATATAATCTGCCCTCTGCTAGCAGCTGAGGACCTAGGAGTTCTAACAGTATAAGTCCCAGTGTGAATGCAGGAGAAGACCAGTGTCCCAGATCAAACAGGCATGTTGAGAAAACAAACTGTCCCTTCCTACTCTTTTTGTTCTATTTTGACCCTCCGTGGGTTGGATGCTGCTCACCCACTTGAGGAGGGCAATCTGCTTTACTCAGTCTGCTGATGCAGATGCTAATCTCCTCCAGATACATCCTCAGAGGCACACCCAGAATAATGTTCAACCAAACATCTGGGTCTTCTGTGACCCCAGCAAGTTGACACACAAAACTAATCGCCACATATAGTGTATATGCTGGGAAGCCTATTATCTCTAATGCTCCATGGCAAGTACTGCTACTACATCCACGCTTAGAAAGGTTGAATAACATGCTTAACACCGCACAGCAGCTCAGCCATGGCGCTGGAGATTCCACCTGAGTCTGCAGTGCCGTGTGCTGCCCGGCAGTCTCACCCAGGAGGTGGGTGCCAGGCAGTCAGGGCAGTTGTGAGCTGAGAGGCAGAGAGGGAGGACTCTGATACAAAAACAAGAGACATTTTTTAGAAAAAGTCAATTTTATATTCATGAATTTTCCTTAGAATTTTGCAACTTTCTGGATATGGAAAGTAGGAAGAGGGAATGAATAGCCAAGTGTCACCTTCTGTCTAACTTAATATGAAATTAAGTAACACAGGGTCAAGAGAAAGTTTGCAAAGAGAAAGCACGGCTTCTGTCTTATATGCCCTTGAGCTGCGACACCCTTTCTGCGGATCCTTCCCTATTCCTCAGTCCCACAGTACTCTCCATGCACCTCTGTGAAAGCACGTAAGCTCTTGAGTTGCTTGTTTTGTTGTGTGTCACTGCCTCCCTGTGGGATACAGCGAGCCCCTCTGGGCTTCATAATATTTCTGTACCTGATGCAGAGCAGACTCACACTAGGTGCTTCAGGTTCGGTAAGTGGGTTAGTGAATACCGGTCAGAGAGGCTGGAGAGAACAATGGAAATTCAAGGGGGAATAGATGTTTGAAATGGCTGCTGTTAGAATATGATTGGCAGTCAACTAGAGGTGGGTGAAGGCCCTTCGGTAGCATGGGGGACCTGCCTCCTCCAGACACTGCCTTTCTAATGAAACAGGGCGGCCCACTTTCCTAATAATTTGTGAACAGTGTTCAACTCCCTGGATATCAGAAGGGAGAAAGGAGTACAGTGAAACAGATGTTTTGAAATAGATAATTTTGGAATTAAAGCTGGGGATAGTGTCAAGTGAGGCCATAGAAGAGAAAGAAGTTCAGAGATTAAAGTCAGAATGAAGAGTATATTTATTCCTGTAGCTTGAAAGTGCTGCAGTTTTGTGTTCTGTTACTCACACTGTTCATAACTGTTGATTCATTTATGCCGAGAAAAATCCCCTTACTTAAGTATATATATAAAATTTCTTGACATTTATGGCACAACCAAGAAGTCAGCTCAAGCCCTAGCTTCAACATGCTTCTTCGTTTGTGCTTTGGGAAAGCTATCACATCCCTCTGTGCTTCCTGTCCTCGTTAGCAGCATCTGCTCTTCCTCACTTTGCGAGGCTCTTACAATGATGAAAAATGGTTCATAAAGCGTGAAGAGCTATTGAAATATTAGAGAACCTACTGAGATTTGAGCAGATGCCTAATACCCTTGGTGTTATGGACTGAATGTTTGTGTCTCCCCCAAATTCATACACTGAGGCTCTAAACTGCCCCCCCACACACACACCAATAATGGTATTTGGAGATGGGGCCTTTGGGAGCTAATTAGTTTAGAGGAGGCCTTGATTTGGGAACCCTTGGGATGGGATTAGTGCCCTTAAAAGGAGAAAACATATCTCTCCTCCTTTTCTCCCTTTCCCCCTTCCCCTCCTTTCTCTCCTCTCCCCGCCCCCCTTCCCCTCCTCTTCTCCTCCTCTTCTCCCCCTCCGTCTCTACCACTTGCCCCATCTATCCCTCTTCCTGTCCCCACGTGAGCACACAGTAAGAAGGTGGCCATATACAAGCCAAGAAAAGAGCCCCACCGGGAATGAAACCTGCCAGCACTCTGGTTGTGGACTTCCCAGCCTCCAGAACTGTGATAAATAAATGTCTGTTGTTTAAGCCCCCAGTTTATGGTATTTTGTTCCAGCAGCCCAGGCTGACTGAGATATTTGGTGATTGATAAAATAATTAAAGTTAAATGACTGTCAAAAACATGTGCTGGTTAGAGCTAGATATCAGGATGTCAAGTTTTCTTGGTGGTGGTGGGAGACGGAGCGGAGAAGGCCAGAAAGGCTGAGTGGTCTTTCGCAGCCCTGCCTCTCTGAGGGCTGCAGAGTGTGCGCGTGTCCCCCTCCACGGCCTTCAGGGGAGGGCCATGGTATTGGATCCTGCTGTGCTTGATTATGGCCCAATCCTAGGGCCTCAAATTGGGGTACAGGGGGAGTAATATTTGAAGCTGAGCAGTGATTATCTTGCTCACAGCAAGGGCCCTGCTTTGCCACTGAGGCGCCGTTACCTAGAATAGAAAATTGAGTCTGCAAGAGGCCAGCAGCAGTGAGGAAGCCTCCGATGGTTTGCATCTTGTAATTCATTAGTTATAATGTGTTTTACTTTTTCTTCCTTAAGTTTTCTTTAGTACGAGGT
Source organism: Saccopteryx bilineata (assembly GCF_036850765.1). Lineage (NCBI taxonomy): Eukaryota > Metazoa > Chordata > Mammalia > Chiroptera > Emballonuridae > Saccopteryx > Saccopteryx bilineata. The sequence goes on along the minus strand of NC_089491.1, from coordinate 143,826,240 downwards.
AAACTCTAAAAATGAAACCAAAAGAAAGGGAAATCTGAATAGACAGTGGCGCAGTGGATAGAGCGTCGGACTGGGATGTGGAGGACCCAGGTTCGAGACCCTGAGGTCACCAGCTTGAGCGTGGGCTCATCTGCTTTGAGCAGAGCTCACCAGCTTGGACCCAAGGTCGCTGGCTCGAGCAAGGGGTCACTTGGTCTGCTGAAGGCCCACGGTCAAGGCACATATGAGAAAGCAATCAATGAACAACTAAGGAGCCACAACGAAAAACTGATGATTGATGCTTCTCATCTCTCTGCTTTCCTGTCTGTCTGTCCCTGTTTATCCCTCTCTCTGACTCTCTCTCTGTCCCTGTAAAAAAAAAAAAATAAGAGCAAAGAAAACCTTGAAGAAATTCTAAGGGTCCTGCATCCTGGCTGGTCCCTCTTAGTAATCTTGCAGTCAACCTCATTGGTCCAATTTACCCAAGTACTACTGGTGCTTCTACCCTCTGTTCCTCATTTAAGTGAAGGTCAAGATTTGTGAATGTCTGAATTTTCTTCTTATCCATTTCACCATTACAGCTAGCTCTCTTGACATCTAATTTCTTATAAATTTTTTAAGCACTTCTATTGAGGCATAATTTATATAAAATCAACAGCACATGCTGGATGGGGGAAAAGTAGGTGTACAGTTGTATGTGAAACACAGAGTGTATTCTTGTACTCATTTATTAACTGTTGTATTGTTTTCCATATGAACAACTGTATATCTCTTTTTGACTCACCCTGTGTTTAAACTTTATACCTTGACAAGTTTTGGCATAAGTATATGCTATGAAATCCTTACCACATCTGAACAGTGAACCTGTCCTTGCCCCTCAAACCTTTCCTCTGTGTCCCTTTGTAACTTTTCCTTCCACAGGCAGCCACTGGTTTGCTTTCTGTCAGACCATTCAGACTTGGGAGAAAGTTTTTAACTATAGATTCAGTATTTTTAATAACTCACAGGGCTTTATATATATTTAGTCTGTTTCTTGAGTTAGCTTTGGAAGATCCTGTTTTTTTAGAGAATTTGCCTGTTACATCTAAGATGTTGAATTTAATGCCATAAACTTGTTCATAACATTCCTTTATTATTTTTTCTATCTGTAGATTCTGTACTGAGTTCACTTCTCTTATTCATGATATTGATAATTTATGTCTTCCCTCTTTTTTTCCTGATCGGTCTGGATATTAGTCTTCCATGGCTGCTATAACAAATGACCTCAAACTTGGCTTAAAACCAGAGAAATTTATTCTCACAGTCTGGTGACCACAAGTTCAAAATTAGTTCACTAGGTCAAAATCAAGGTGTCAGCATGGCCATGGCTCCCTCCAGTGGCTCTCGGAACTATCTGTTCCTTGCTTTTTCCAGCTACTGGTGGTAGCCAGCATTCTTTGGCTTTATCGCTGCATTAATCTGGTCTCTACATTCCTGGTCATGGTGCTTTCTCCTATACTGTCCTCAATCTCTCTTTGCTTCCTTCCTAGAGGTACCCCTTTATACCTGTGATCCTATCTAGGGCCAGTTGGAATAATCCAAGATAATCAGAATCCCTAACATAATCACATCTGCAAAGTTCTTTTTGCCATCCAAGGCAACGTTAACGAGTTCCAGGGATAAAGACATGCGTATCTTTTGAGGGGCTGTTATTCAGCCTTCCAAATTCTGGCTCACAGTTCATCAATTTTATTGATATTTTCAAAGAACCAGCTTTTGGTATCATTGTTGTTTTCTCAACTGTCTTCTTACCTTTTTCAATGATTTCTGTTCTAATCTTTATTATTTTTTTGTGCTTATTTTTGGTTTCATTTGTCCCTCTTATTCTGTTTTTGTATGGTGGGAGCCAAGGTCATTGCTATAAATTTTCCTCTATTTTACTTTTGCTTTATTCCACAGTTGTTGTTTTTTAAGAGAGAGAAAGAAAGAGGGGCAGACAGGATGGAGAGAGATGAGAAGCATCAATTCTTCATTGTAGCACTTGAGTTGTTTATTGACTGCTTTCTCATATGTGCCTTGACTGGGGGGCTCCAACTGAGCCAGTGACCCCTTGCTCAAGCTAGTGATCTTGGAGTTCAAGCCAACAACCTTGGGCTCAAGCCAGCAACCCTGCGCTCATGCTGGTGAGCCTGCGCCTAAGCCAGATGAGCCCATGCTCAAGCCAGTGACCTCGGGAATTTGAAGCTGGGTTCTCAGCATCTCAGGTCAATGCTCTGTCCATTGTGCCACTGCCTGGTCATGCATTTCTACAAATTTTCATATGCAGTGTTTTTATAATTTTTTTTTCAAAATATTTTCTTATATCCTATTATTTTATTGATTCATGGGATGTATTATTTATCTTCCAATTTGGGGAGACTTTTTCAGATACTGATTTCTATATTTTATTATGGCCAGAGAACATTCCTTTGTTTATCTTGGATCCTTTTAAATTAATTGAGACTGGTTTTAGACCTCAAAATGTAATCTATCTTGGTAAATGTCTCAAGACATTTGGCATGCATTTACTCTAAGAAAGAATGCGTTTTCTGCTCTTGGTCACATATGTTGTTCACATATCAGTCAGGTCAAATTAGTTGAAAATGTTGTGGATGTCTTCTGTATCTTTGCTGATTTTCAGCCTACTTTTTCTATCGGTTATTATGAAAGAGATATGCCCTTTCAGCGTATCCACTGATGAAATATCTGAGTATATTTGTGGGTTTTATATTTCCCCTTGCAGTTGTGTCAGTTTTTGCTTCAAACTTTCTGAAGCTCTGATTAGGAGCATAGACATTTAGGGTTGTTCAGTCTTCCTGATTAATTCATCCTTTTATTATTACAGGTTGTACTTTCCAGTCTTTCTACATGCCTGGTAATTTTTTTATTGCATTCCAGACATTGTACTTTTTTTCCTTCCTGTTGAGCTTTTTTGGGGGACACTATGCAGTTACTTGGAAGCAGTTGGGTCTTTTAAGCTATTTTAGATGCTCTCTACCCAATGTTTAAGACTAAATTTATAACATTACTGAGGTAAAACTCTCCTGAATAGTTTTCTTATGGTCTAGGTTTTTCACTCTGGTTGGGAGGAACAGGTCCGGTTCCCAAACTGTGTGAGGTCCTGGGATTGATTTCTTTAATCCTTTCCTTTGTGTCCTTCCCTGCCTCAGTAGTTTTCTCACACATATCCACTGATCAGTGCTCCACTGAGTACTCGGGGGGACTGCGGATCCCCACTGTCCTTTCCTATGAATCTCTCTCTTGGACACTCTGCCCTGTGAACTCTAGTCACCTTGGCCTCCCTGGATTCTAAACTGCATCTTTTCAACTCAAGGAGACCACCAAGGTCTGCCTGACTTCCTCTCCTTCTGTTGCAGTCTGGACATTCATTTTTTTTCAAGGCATTAAGCTAGAATGCCTTGAAAAGGCATCTCATTTGTTTCCTGAATCAGGAGTCACTATCCTTTGTTCCATTATCATGAGAACTGTCGTTTCATTCATTCTTGCATGGTTTTTCAGTTGTTTCATGTTGGTGACTGTTATTCTATCTTGGCTGGCAGTGGAAATCAAAAGCTAGGATCTTACACAAAGTCCATTCTGGTGCATTTTTAAATCACTCCTGGAGAAGCTTCCATAGGCTTAGCACCCTCACGGACCGCCTGTCCACAGGAGGGGCTGCTCTGTGGGACTGTCCTTGTTATCTGTGCTGTCAGAGCCCCTGCCACACCTGGACAACTGCGAAAGTTACTTAGTAGGAGGTGTTCAGAATGAAGGAAAAGATGAACCCATTTTGAGTTCTTGCATTTATTGTTTTATATTATATTTTGAGTCTTGCATTTCCAATCTACTTGAGTTATTTAGAGGTTTTATTTTTTATTGTGTGGGAATTTCTGCATTTCAGGGGCACAATTTTTTAAATTAAGAATAAAATGTTTGTGTGCACAAAATATTTTTAATAATAAAAATCAAAGAATTGTAAGTAGAGCATGACATTTTAAAATTTCAGTTATGAATACTTAACCAATTAATCTATTTTTCTTCTGCCTCATAGCTTCTGTGATATCAAGATTAATGATAGTTTGCACTAAGTTTTACTGCCTAATAAAGCTAGGTTTATCATTTTAATAAAAGGAAATTCTTTAGTTTGGTTTATGCATAATCAGATGTGGAGCTACTGTGACCAAAAATGTCTTTTTTTTAAAACCCAGTCTTATAAGGAACTACCATTGTTTACATTTAACAGGAAATTTAAAGCAAGAGAAAGTCTAAAACCAGAAGATCAAAACCTAGAAAATAAATGTGATGTACATGTAATACTTTATCTGCTAATATTCTGTCAAGTCAGACTTGAAGTCTAATATGTCATCATTTTTTCTTTAATTTTTTTACCCTTTAAAATTAGTACTACCTAGTCTGTCTATCAAATCATGGAACAGTTTAATAGTAAATGTAGATGCTGCTGCCCAAAGATGATAATAGATTTCTTGTAGAAGGGCAGTTCTCATCTGTGGAAGCCCTAAAAGCTGAAAAGGGGTTTTGCTTGTTTCAGTTTGGTTGTCAATTGTTTTATACATTTTTATGATACACAAGATGAATGATAATCTTTTTTATTTGAATTGTTTGGTTTATGGAAATAGGTAGTTATATATAGGAGATTAGGTATGCTTTTTATTTTGTGGCTCCTTTATAGATGTGTAAATTTGCTGACAAGCCTGCTTATCTTTCAAACAACTGATCCAGATAATATATTAATACTGTCACAGTCAAACTCTCAAAATCTACCCATTTCAGATAACCTTTCTGATATATTAGGTTTTAATACTGCTTTACTTGAGTCTAAAGCAATTTGACCTTTATAATACTCTCAGCCTGCTTTCTAAGTGGGTTGTTGTCACTGCACTGAACTTTGAAAGATTATCGGTGGTTCTCTGTCTGGGTCCTGTCTCACCATTTAGAGACAAAATCATTTGCAGTAAATCAAGTAAGTCTTCATGTGGTTATAATCATACCTCTGTAGAGATAAATATGCTCACTCCTGTAAACTCAGTTCTAATCCAGGCCCTGGCTTGACATTCCATATTAAATTTTATATTCAAACAACAACATGTTCTATTCCATTTTTGTGACCTGGAATGTTAGATTTCTAAAAGATTCCTGAAATGATAAACTTTTATTGGATTTTAATTTACTTGTCTTGGTTTAGAGTTCACTAATGAGACTTGGCCCCCAGGAAAAATGCCTCTAATTAATCAGTTAACATCTGAGTGATATCAGACAATCTCTTCTGACAGCAGAAATATAATTCCTTGGAGTCAACTCTGGCCTCATAAGGAACACTATATAGAATACCTCTTAAGGCTAAGGTCAAGGTGTAATGAAAGCACTTATGAGACTAGTAGCGATACTTCATAATTATGCACAGACAATAGACATCAATAAAATGAGTCACCTTTTAAGGCCTCCATGGTTCATATGTACAGATTGCCAAAACTGATCTAGAGTTCTGATCTGAACACCAAGGCATCTGGACCATTTTGAAAGCTTATTTATATTTTGAGATGATCACTGAATGCCACTTGGGGAGCTATTCAAAATCTAGAAATATCATACACCTAAACATAATACACATTAATTTTCTTTTATTATTTTTGGTAACTTTTATTAATATCCATTATAGTCATAACAAAGTCCGATATCATGCCCAAATTTCTTAACTGTAGTTGACTAGATTAGAATGAATTTTGTTACTTTAGTTGAATGAATTCTGTTCCTTGTTTGTTTTTAATGAATGTAATTTTTTTGAATGATTAAAGGGATTTGTCAGTGACTTTGTAAGTTGTCTGGCATTGTACGGGTTTTAAGTAATAATTAATTGCCAAGGAAGTGGAAGAACAAAGAGTGGTTAGTGCAGCTCATAGGGATCTAATTAAGAATAATTTCTGACACTGTTATGTAGATCTTCCTAGAGTTCACAAATTACTTTAACTTGAATTCTTTTATTGCTTTTACAGTTTGACCTCAAATATAAATACTAAGTCTGTTAAAAAAATATATATATATTGTGCTCAGATTTCTGTAAAAATATATATGTTCTATTTTGAAATTCCCAAACATGTTGATTTCACAGAAATTTGGGGACATTTATCCTAATGGGATAAATAACTGTGGCAACTTAAAATAATAGATGTGTCCTTCTTTTTCTTTCTTTTTTAAAAAAGCTGGACCCGTGATCTGCAGGATGCTGAGTTACCCCCCCACTCGCCGCGCCTTAATTGTGGGTTGTGGCCTACAAATGTTTCAACAGCTCTCAGGCATAAACACCGTCATGTATGTATTTCTCTCTGACTTCTTACTCAAAAGACTGTGAAGGTATTCTTTTACAGAAGAGAAGAATAGGACTCTTGGCTATGTGTTATTAAATATGTAGGATTGTCCTTGTGGAAAATACTTTCTAATTATTTTGTGCTATTAGTTTATAACTTGAAGGAGGTAAATTACTTTGTTTATTGTCATTATTGGCTTTATTTTGACTTCATACAATTTCTCTTTTATGCCATCCAGTACTTTCTTATATTCTGAATTAATGAATATATCATTTTCATAAGCCAGTTCTGGATGCTGGTTAGAAAGTAAAGAAATGGGAGTCATCTGGCATTGCCAGTTAATGGGCACACAGGTAACTAATGTATTTCCTCTTGGGGCAGACAGTTATAGTACAATGTGATAAGAACATTGATAGAAATGTCTATTACAGCCAGAGTACGATGGACCGGGGAGGGAGTGGAGGGAAGTGGAGCAGATGCAGGAATTCCCTGTTTTCTAGTTTTCAGAAGAACCCCAAAGTTACATGTGTGTTGGGGATAAGGTGGGGTCAATAGTTGGGGGTTCTGTGGTCTTTTGGTTATTCAATTTAAACCTGTTTTTGATGGCCTGTTCTGTACTAGATACATTAGCAGTGAGTAAGGTAGATGTGGCCTTGGCCTCACAGAGTATACAGGCTGGTGGAAGAAACACCTTAAATAAAGTCACAGTTTAATATATACTTTCAAATTGTGATCAGGACTATATAGGACTATTCCAGTTCTTCATAGAGTAGACATTAAAGATCCCAAGTAATAGAATGTGGGTTAGGAAAATGTCACGGGTTTTACTGAGAAACTGGTCATAGGGGGAAAAGCTGCTAAGTCTTAGAGGCTTTTTTCTTCTACCTATTGTTTAATATTATTTATTTAAAAAATACAAATTATGTAAAATTAATATTTACATGGTAACCATTTGTATTTAAGACTCGATATTTTCCTTTAAAATTACTGGGAATATAATGATTTTTTATACAATATATATATTTTGAGAAGAGTGAATTTGCTTAAAATAATTGTTAAAGATAATAATTACGATCCAATGCCTCATTTTATTGAATCAGGATCCGTTAAGAAACTGCATTTTGATTACATCTACACCCTTGTTGAATTTGACTTTAATCATGATCCTTGTTAGACTACAGCTTTTTGGACATCATTTTTTTTTAAGTGAGAAGAGGGGAGATAGTGAGAAAGACTCTTGCATGCAACCCGACCGGGATTCGCCCAGCATCCCCTTTCTAGGGCCTGATGTTCGAATCCACAGAGCTATCCTCAGCTCCTGAGGCCAACACTCGGGCCACCCGAGCCACTGGCTGCAGGACGGGTAGAGAGAGAGAAGGGAGAGAGAGAGGGAGAGAGAATTAGATGGTCACTTCACTTATGTGCTCTGACCAGGAATTGAACCCAGGACGTCTGCACACAGGGCCAACGCTCTGTCCACTGACCCAACCAGCCAGGGCCTGGACTACATTTTTAACATTTGGTCCTCTCCTTGTTCTCTCTGACATTTCCTTTCATTTTCCTCACCTCTGTTGGCTTGTCTGTTGGTACAGTGCCAGCAGGTGGATTTGTTCCCTGGGTGTGGCACACCGTGACTGTTCTGAGATGCGTCCACCAGCCTCAGTGGGTGATGCCACAGAATCGTAACAAGGCTAGCACCACACTTTCAAATAATGCAAAGCAGTAAGAACTGTGTGGCTATCTAGATTATCACCCTAATTTAAAATATGTCCTATTTCTAAAACTCATTTTCATTTGTTCTGCTCTTTTTTAGGCATTTAAACTTGACAAGTTTAAAAGCATAGAGAATGAATTTTTGTTGGATTTTTTTGAATTCCTATAAAACAGGGATTACATCAGCCGACTCATTGATGAGTGGTGGCTGAGGCCAGTGACTGTCATAGTCCATTTGTAATATCTAGTATAAAATTTGTTGATTAAGATTTTTAAATTTTAGTAAAGAATTTATTCAAATCCTCAATTTTTTCACAGTGAGGTCAAGTGATATGAGTTTAAGGATCCTGATATTCCTTAATATACATGATAATCATGAATGTGCTTTGCTTGTCAACCACACGTGATGCAGGTAGCGTAAAGTCATTCAGCTTTTGCTTGCGGTTGAGTCTTTATCCCAGAAAGCAGGAAGAATAAAATAAGGTAAATGATGGTTAAATTTATAATATTATGTCTATGTGATGCAAAACTGCTAGTTACTTAAATGCAATAATGCCTATGCTAAGTAACTGTGGTTATTCATTGCACACAATGTCATAATTTATATTTTAAATCCATAAGACTTAGTATAAATTAATTTCATTATAATAGGCTTCACCACTGTCATCCAGATGGAAAACACGTAATCTGGGACTCCCCTGTAATGTGTTTTCTCCTGTTCTCTCTTCTCTGTATTCATGTGTGTGCTTGTGAATGTGTATGTATCTTTTTCCATTGTTCTTAAGATTCAGTAAATACTATCCCAAATTTTTTTCTTTTATTTTAAAATAATCTCTTAAATGAAGCCTAATCGTTTTTTTTTGTTTTTAGCAGAAAATATTAACTCCATTATTTCTCATTTTAAAAACGGTATTTTGTCAACTCAAAGTTTTGTTTGTATGCTGTTTCGTTATGTGTATTCCATTACTCTTGCTCTTTCTTTCCAGCTTCTTCCTGTATTTTAAGTGGGAGTAAGTAGGCAGTGCTCTTCTGTATTTACAGACCAAATCCAAAAATCTCTAGAAGTTGAAATGTGTTTTATAAACTTCATCCTTCACTCCAAAGATTGTGTGAACCTGAAATATGAGGAATTTTGAAATCTGTATCTCACCATGAAAAGTTCATAGAAAGATCATAAAGAAAACTGTTGAAAGATAAATCATCCTTACAATTGCCTTGTATAATCTTATTATGTTGAATTTTCTCTCTTCTCCCTCATAGGATCTGTATTTCTATCTCCTTGACCTATTTAATGTCCTATCTCAGTCAAGTAAATAAATTTTCTTCTTGGAATATTTAATTTTCTTATCTTGTACCATGAAAATATAACTGCTCACAAAATTTAGGGGATATTTCAAAATGAATCTGAAACTATAAAATAGTCTCTAATTTTTGTGAGCAGAATATATATGTATATATTATGTATATATGTTTTATTTGTATTACTCATATTTATATCTTAACCTATACTTTGTCATCTTTTATTTTATTGACCACAGGACTTTGAAGTTTTTAAAACCATTACATACTTGAGACAATTACATTTTCTTTTAGAAGAGGCCATTTCCTAGTATGACTTTAATCACTAACTTCAAACATGCAGTGAATAGATTATTCTCTATTCACAGGAGAGAAAGAACAGAGCAAATGAAGTACTAGCTTTCCTGATATAAAAGTATCAATATTATTGCACTACATCTCACAGACCAATAAAACATTTTCACAGAGAAGGAATGATAGATGAAGAGGATGATAATTAATGTGAAGAAAACTCTCTTTTAAGAAATTCTTTTTTGTGTGATCTATTCTAAACCCTTGTTATAATTTCCCATTTTATATATAAAAATTGTAATCTGGTAGCTACTAATAAATGAAGCCTTCCTACAATATTACCACAACAAAAGTATGTGAGTGTGTGTGCATGTGTGATTAGGTAGGAAGGTAGAGAGAGAAAAAAAGAAGAAAGCATCTGATTCTATCTAGGTTTATTATCATTTTGCTTCTTTTGGGGAACCTTACAATAAGCTATGGTTTTTTTTGTTTGTTTGTTTGTTTGTATTTTTCTGAAGTGAGAATGTGAGTGGAGGGCAAACAGACTCCCGCATGTGCCTGACCAGGATTCACGTGGCATGCCCACCAGAGGGCGATGCTCTGCCCATCTGGGGCATCGTTCTGCCGCAATCAGAGCCATTCTAGTGCCTGAGGCAGAGGCCATGGAGCCACCCTCAGCACCCAGAACAACTTTACTCCAATGGAGCCTTGGCTACGGGAGGGGAAGAGAGAGATAGAGAGGAAGGAGAGGGGAAAAGGATGGAGAAGCAGATGGGTGCTTCTCCTGTGTGCCCTGGCCGGGAATCGAACCCAGGACTTCCACATGCCGGGCCAATGTTCTACCGCTGAGCCATCTGGCCAGGGCCAAGCTGTGTTTTTCTGTATTCTAAAAAATATATAATCAATCCATCTTAGACAGGTGGATGGTATCAGAATTTTACTTGGGAAGAGCATGCAGTTAAATAACTCATTTTAAGATTACACAGAAAATCAGCAGTGAACAGAAAGGAGAAAAAAGGATGGTGGGTAATTAACTGCTTCTGGATACTCTATACCAGTCCTCTACTTTTAATCTACTCTACTTTGACATTGTTGCTTCCGTATTTGTCTCTGCTTACTCATGCCTTTCTTACTAACTAATGTAAAGTAGGGGTAAGAAACAGGCAATCATGTCGGTTGGGCAGATGATTCTTACTTCCATAACTGCCTTGCCTTAATCCTCAGGCGATCACTTCTTCCATCGTATTTACAAGAGATAATAAAGACCTTTGAATAACATGCCCTTGTAATAATAACATCTATACTTTATTGATCATTAAATACAAGGTACTATTTTAGCATATATTAACTTAATAATAAATATTAACAGAAAAGGAAAAAAAATAGAATAAAACTGTTAGCCCCTCTAATGGTATAATTATTTTTATTGTCATGATAAACATTTTTACTCCTTTACATGTATACCACCATAAAATGATTTCATGGACATAACCTCTCTTGATCATCATAAATGTCCTTTCAAGTAGGTTTTCTGTTTATTCTCCAGGTAAGGAAGCTAAGACTTAACGAGAGAAGTGACTCAGTCACTGTTCCACAATTAAGTTTTTGAGCTGAGGGTAGAGCTCTGATTTTCTAACTCCAGATCACATGGGCAACCTTTTAGTTGTAGACCACCAGAAATGCTCAGAGCAGACTGTTTGAAGCTTGTTTGGGGGTAATGTAAGGTAAGAAATCAAAGTTAGTGGAATTCAATACTGTCCAAGGATATAAATTTAAAATGTCTGTGTGCTAATAAAATTGCATTCATCTCAAGAATCATTCTCTTAACTACTGGCATCTAGGTAAGGCCTTTGCTAAATACCCTCTTTTAGAGTTCCTGGACAAGCCAGCCTGGTGGTTGGATGAGTCATTTATATTTGTTAATCATATTTAATTAACTTGATAAGTGCAATATTTTTTAATCTTTTCCATTCTTGTGGAGAGCTCTTCCAACAAGTACTTCTAGTATAAAAAAATTATTTTGCAACCAGGAAACGTGGCACAACAAGCAGGCAAGACCAGATAGATGGTGGTAAAAATGGAGAAAAATAAAGGTGACAGGAAATGAGAGAAAAGAATAAGGATTTATGCATTCTTGTGTTGTGAATCTGAGCCAGAGGTGAAGTTTTCCTCTGTCTGCGATAGGCAGCAGGTATGAGAAATGGAACAAAGCGCCAGCTCACTCACGTGAGGCCACTCCTCCGTCACCTCCTCAGTATGGCTCTGACTATCATCCAAAGAGCTGTTGAAAGATAATGTGCTTATCTTTCAATGGAATGTTTCAAGATGAGCATATTTGTGGTCATTTGTGTTTACTGAATGAACGTCATTGAGTAGAGGAGAAAATGTTAAGGTTCATGGTTCTCTCTTTTGAAAGATGAGTTTAATGTGCTGGGAAGGATATTGACCCAGGAATCAAGAGAATTAGCTCCAAGCTCTGTCTCCACTGTGGGACTTTAGGCATGCCAGTTAATTGCCTTCATTCTAATTGCCTTAAAGTGAACGAGATAGACTTTAATGTGCATTTGAATGAGGAAAAATGGAATTTCAAGTAGAAGTAGAAGCTAAAACATTTGAAATACCTTAAATCTTTCTTGGATGAAAAAGTTATTGGATTGCAGGAGATCAGTTTTAGTATAAAAAAGAAAAATGTATTTTGTTCACATAATTTTTGGAAGATTTATTAAACGCTTGGCACATGCTGATAATTGTCTTAGATGTTTAGCTTCTTATATGATAAGACTGCATTTTTTATTTTCAAGTCATATCTTTGAAGAAGAATGGTTTTGGTGGTAGTTGATGGGATCTCTTTTACTTAAGATTGTGTAGTGGCCCCATGACCTCATTGATCTAAAAGAACTTTCCTTCGCTTCCGTAATGATATAGGGTAGGCTCAAGCACAGTGAACTTCACTGGCCTCTCAAATTATATACACATGCATTATAATGGAAAGGATCCACCTTTCACCCCTGGAGAATAGAGCCATTTTGGGTGGCAGATCACTATCCTAACATACAAAACAAAGAATTCTCATCAGGTGAGTCTCTAAATAGAATGGCTTAAGAGTGGAACCGTCAAAATGTTCTTAATTACTTTCCATTTTCCTTTATATATGTTGTACGCTTGTGTTAGTTTGGGTTTACCAAAAAAAAACCCTATGACAAAGATTTGTATGCAGGTGATAAGGTAGTGGTGGTGGGGAGTGATACCAAGAAGCATGAGTAAGAGAATATAAAAGTGTGATGAGTGAGGATTGGGGAGTGTCCCGGGGTGGGACTTGCAGTAACAGTTGCATTGGTAAGCAGAGATCTCAGTAAGCAATTAGAGCTTAATCCTGCTAAGGAATAGTGGAGAATACGCTTCACAACTATTCCAGGAGTATTTATTCACGGTCCTTCGTCCCTCAACATGAATGTCTCCCCTGCAGACAGCAAACCAAGTCCTTCCAGGCTTCCCTGAGCAATTTTTATGGTGCCAGAATTCTCAGACAGAAAAGTGGAGAGACACAAGAGTTTGACTGGAAACCATGAGATGCTATGGTAGGTTGTCGTGATAGCTGCAAGGGGATCCAGGGAGGGCCCCAGAGGATATCGGGCAGGCCTGTCTTCAAATATGTGCAAAAATAAGTTTATACAATAAAGACATGAACTTCCTTAGTACCTTCATGTATGTAACAATTTATTTTTAGTGACATAAGTCAAAAACCATAGCGAAAGTAAGCTATAAAATGGGAGTTTCATAAGAAATGTTGAAAATATATTTTCTTGAATATATCTTTTATTTCCTTTGTATAAGTCACAAGTAATTTTGTTCTCTTTAAAGAAATGTAAACTACTTCTGCTAAAGTAGTCATTCATTTACTCAACTAACATTGACTTGATTGTTGATAGAGCTTCAAATATTTGGAAACTATATTCTTACCTTTGAGAAGTCTGTATTGTACCTGAGCAGATAGAAAAATAATTGCAATGCAGCATTATAAAAAATAAATATATTGTAGGAATACAGAAAAATGAGAGAGTAATTCTACCTAAAATGTGAAGAGGGCACATATAAGTGATTTTTTTTGTTATATTTTTTAATTTTTCTTAATATGGAATTGTTTTCTGGGGCAGAAACTAGATATAACAAATATTAATGCAACCTTTAGTATTAGATCTGAATTTGAATCCAAACCCACCACACTTGATAGTTGTGTAAACGCCACAAGCTAGTTAACTTCTCAGAGCCTCAGTGATCTGGAAATCTGGAATATTACTTCCTGCTGTTCTTGCAGTGATTAAATGTGATAGCAGATATGGTTTAGGCCCATGGGAGGAACCATTCCAGGTTAATGTCCCTTTTGTTGACTGTACTGCAGTGTAGAAATCTCAGGACATTGTGAACAGCAGGGACATTTCACAGTGAACCCATCCTCTTTGTCTCACACTCAGCAGCCCAGGGTTTGTGGCATCCTCTGTGGACACAAAATTGTTACAATGCCTTCTTTCATGCATATCTCTATTTTCACAATATAGAAAGGACTCATACTAGTGGTCTTCTTCTAACTTACTGATGTGGTACAAGTGTTGTCTGCTTCAGTATGTGGATGTGTTCTTTTTAATATCAAGTTTAAATCAAGGAGAAAACACCTCAGGGACCTCTGAATGGTTTAAGAGCTACCGATGCCTTCCTAGGAGGTGAGGAAACTGTCTGTAGCTAAGTATACCCTATGTGGCATGACTTGTGGTTTACATCAAAAGAGTGCCAAATCCTTTTGGCATGCTTTCTGAATCCGATGTGAATTTAAGGTTCTGTGGTAATGGTTGGAGATTTATCTTCATGGTTTGTACATTTTCAGCAACAATGATTTTGGATTCCCCAGAATATCTCTGGCAATGTGAAAACATGATTTCTTGCCTGCCCTTTCTTTGATGCCTGTGTTTTCTGAATGGTAAGTAGAAGAAATTGAGATGCTGTTAATGAGTTGAAATCGCAGCAGGAAATCCAGGGATGTGCCCCAGGAAATAGGCTCTCTGTGTCAGTAAAGCAGAACCTTGCCCCACCCTGTCCGCTCCGCCCCAAGTCATATGGGAGGTTGAGGGTAACTAGTTTGGTTAATTCCAGGTGTAGACTACTACAAAAGTGTAGAAATGTTTGCTTCTTAATTCATTTTTAAACAAATAGGTGGCAGGTGCTCTTTGGGGACTATAGATGCATAATATGACTTAGCCCATCCCCAGAGAACTTTGCTCCTTTTCCCTTATCTTTAAAAGAATATGCTGTCACCTGCCTTGAAAGGGTGCTGTGAAGATGAAGTAAGGTAGCGAAATGCCTGCTTGATAGGGGCAACTTAGGGGGTGTTGGGGATTTGGTTTTCCTCTTCCCGCACCCACCTGTGTTGTCCCCTGTAAGTCAGCTATCTGAACGCTCCTTGCTTGGCCATGGCTCTTTAAAAACCTTTTGTCCTACTGACACATCATGGCATTTCATATTGAATCTCCTTCCTGATTTTTCCTGCTCAGCTTAGACCTTGGTGTACAGTTCTCCCGGGAGATTTTGTCTGCTCCTGTGGCTCTGATGACCACCTACATGTTGGAGGCGATTGCAGCCATATGTCTGGGTCAGAACTCCTTGGAAATGCATGGCCATCTCTACCTGCTGGACGCTTCTACTCGGCTATCCTACTCTTACCAGTCTCTGCATCATGCATAAAGCCGAATCCCTATCACTTCCTGCCAACTCGGCCCTCCTCCTGCGGTCGCTAGGGCCTGACGGGTGTGACCAGCGGTGCCCACGATGATAGCTGAGGAGCCAGCACACCCAGTTTCAACCGGTTGCAACTTCCTTCAGTTTTACTTTCCTAGCATCACTTACATCTTGGCTATTCTCTCCAATATTTTCATTATCTGTCCAAGTTCAGGCCCAGATTTAGTCAGAGTTCATTGTATTTGCAGCTGAAAGAATCCCACTTGAAGCAAGCTTATGAAAAGTGAAAGGGGTTTACACTAAGGGTGGAGGAACTGAAGGCAGGAGGTGCGGCTGGGCCAGGCCCGGGCCAGAACCAGACACTGGAGTCACTTGATGAGCTCTGTGTCCACATGGTGTTTGTCCTTGCTTCTCTCTGGCTGTATGCATCCTCTTCCCTTCTTTCTCTTTGAGGTCTTCCTCTAGTCTTGTTCATATGTGGATGTATGCTGCCACCATGAACGCTATAGATAGACAGGAACTGTCCCAATTCCTAAGAGCAAAACACCAGAGTAGACTGACCTTAGCCCAAGTGTGTGAGGATATCCCCAAACTGGGCAGCACTGTTGGGATATACACATATCATATATATATATGATTTTCTGTCTTAAATCATACCTCCTTCAGTTTATCCTTCTTATCTCTGCCTCTGAACTTCTTGAAACAAAATCAAATCATATCCCTGGCTGATTAGCTCAGTGGTAGAGCATTGACCCGGCATGTGAATAATCCTGAGTTCGATTCCCGGTCAGGGCACACAGGAGAAGCAACCATCTACTCCACCCCTCCCCTTCCCTTTTCTCTCTCTCTTCCCTTCCTATAGCTATGGCTCAATTGGTTTGAGCAAGTTGGTCTCCTGCACTGAGGGTGGTTCCATGACCTCACCTCAGGAGCTAAGATAGCTCAGTTGCCGAGAAATGGAGCAATGGTCCCAGATGGGCAGAGTATCACCTGGCAGGGGGCTTGCCAGGTAGATCCCAGTTGGGGCACATGTGGGAGTCTGTCTCTCTGCCTCTCACTTAATTTAAAAAGAAATCAAATATTCCATCTTTAAAGTCATTCATGTAATGGTTCTCACAGCTTTAGCAGAGCTCACAGTCTAGACCCCTCATGACCCGACTTTTGTTCATTTCTCACTACATCATGTCCAGCCACTTCCCGTATGTCCTGCGTCCTGCTATACAAAGCATCCTATCTTCTGGCGATGATTAAAGCTGATCCAAGCTTCAGTGCCTTCACACATACCATTGTCCCCGGTTGAAATATCCAGCTTACTCTAAAAGACCTCGAAACTCAGGTCACATGCCATCTCCCTACACCCAGAGGCTAATTTAGGTGATTCTCCTCTAGCCTCCTGTAACACTCTAGTAGATATCTCTCATAACAGTTATAATACTTTATTATATATGCAGATTTATGTATATATTTCCTACAAAGATTATACAAATAATAAAATTTTCCCCCTTAAAGTACTCCCCAGGGAGAGCCAGCTATAGTACTATTTTGTTGTTGTTGTTATGTTCCTAGGCAAGGTTGTAATGTGGTGTTACTGGGTTTGTCTCAGTCTGACTGTTGGAGTGTGTTCCTACACTGATTTTGGATATGACCTTAGGAAAATAAAAGCCCCAATATTCAGGATTTGGGAACAAGATCTTTCAAAATTGCTGCCCAAAGAATCCTATTCTTTAGGACAAGCTACAATGATATATCTAATGACTTACAGTATTAGATAAATGCTCTTTAAGTGTAGTTTGGAATTCAACACTGAAGATCCCATAACAAAAATTCTGCAAGTCAGATGTCTTGGTGCCTTCTTATGTCAACCGGAGAGCTAAAGTTAGTGCCTTCTATCCAAGTTTGTGATTACGTTTCCTATGGCTGATAGAATTGCAGGATTTCAAATGCTGTTAAGCTGCCTAATGCCGGGGCAAATAGTCTGATGACAGTTATTCATGGCAGAGAGAAAAATGACCAGTATCTCTTGCTGGAACATCATCATTTATTTTGATAAGATTAGTCTTAACTGGACCCATTAAAATATACAGAATTAAACATAAGGTACACCTATTTCCAATTCTGTAAAAAGACACAGTACTAGAAAATGCAACAGTAGATTTAACCATGCAGTTTTAACGTTAGTTTTCTGCATAGATCACTTTTCTAATGATTTTCTTCAGCTTATTTAAGGCTGTCCCCGCAGCCACTTATCATAAGTATATTTGAGAAATTTAGTCCTGTACCTAAGACTGTTTGCAAGGGTGAACTTAGCCCTGAGGCGTGTTATCTTTACAACGTGCAGAATTTTTGCACATGTCAAATTTCACATTAGAATGCAGATTTCAGAGGACTCCATTGCCTCTTGGGGAGTATGTTCTCTTCGTGTCCCCCCAACCCCCTGCTACTCTCCAAGGCTGAGCCCCAACAAGGTCAGTGAGATCATTGGGGTTATGCCACCTACCCTAAGAAATAGGCTGTCAATTAATAATCTGCTTAGAACTTTCCCTATATCTGTCTTGTTAGCATCTGGGTTGAGATGAGGGCAGGCAATTAGATTGCTCTGATCTTAGGAATAGAAATAGAGTTGGGTCATTGCAAGTACAACTGTGGACATTCATAAAATGTTCAGTTTAATTTTTCACTCCCAAAACCTTCATTTCATATTAAAAAACGATATTATGACTAAGGAAGACTGCCATTTGCCAACACCTTACAATCACTTTTATCAGCAAAAAGGGAGTATGTTGTTGGTGTCTTTGGAATCAGATCTACTAATACTATTGTTAGAATTAAATTAGATATTGTATTTAATATACTCTGATGTGACTCACTCATGCAGCTTATTGCTTATTATTATTTTATTTGGAATCAGACAGACCAGGAGACAGATTTTATCATGTTTCCAACCAGTTGTCCAACGTTGAATAACTTCTATAGCCGCTCAGTCTCGGCATCCTTATTTGTGAATAGGAGTAACATACCTTTCAGAGTGCTTGTTTTCCTTCAGTCTCATGCATCTCAGTGGGTGACAATATCGTCTAGCTCCTTGCTCAGGCCTAAAATCTAGGGATCACCTTTGATTTGCTTTTATTCTTACGCCCCACATCTTCAGTAAGTCTTAGTTCCAAAACCATAATTCCCAGACTGCAGAGGCACGAGACACTCCCCACAGGGGGGCCAAGGGCTATTTAAAATGCGTGAAGGAAACTTTTGACATGCTCAGACTGCTACAGTTAAGTACTATAGTTCATTCCTTAATAAACAGAACCATTAGGTATTTCTTTTGGCTTAAGGGTGCCATGAAAAAAATTCCTGAGACAGTGAGAGCCCTGCGGAACAGCAAGCATGGGAAGCTCTCTCCGTCATACAGCACATAGCTTTCCCTTTATCCTCATCTCCACTGCTGTCAGCCATCCTCGCCATTTTTGCCTCTTGCTTGTTAATTGCAATAGCCGGTCTCCTAATTAGTCTTCCCATTTCCATGTCTACCCTCCATAAACCATTTTCCACAGAGCAACCAGACTGGTCTTTGAAAAATAAAAATAAAATCTTAACTCTTTATTACTCAGAACTTCTGGTAGCTTTCCTTCCCACTTAAAGTCAATCCAGCTCTCCACCGTGGCCCACAGACTCGACCCACCTGGTCCCCCTCTTGTCCACCATTCTCTTCTCCTGCCGTCAGCTCACCACCCACGGAGTCTCAGCCACACTGGCTCTTCTCATGTTAAGTTTGTTCCCACCTCAGAGACTTTGCAGTTGCTTTTCCTTCTGCTTGTGTCTAAATTTAAATGTCACCACTTCAGGTAGGCCTTGACACTATCTGAAGTAGCCACCTCCTCCCAACAATATCACATCACTTCCTTTATTTTTCTTCGCAGTATTTATTACTACCTAAAATTATCCTATTTGTTTACTAGTTTATTAAGCTCTTGAGATTAGAGCCCTTGTCTGTCTTGTTCACCTTTGAACAGTGTCTAGCCCACAATAGGCACTCAGAAATTGATTGTATTGGAAATGCAGACAGATATCTGTCTTTCCCTTTGTCATGCCATATCATTAATGAACATGTGTCCATTGCTGCTTTTATATCACAAAGCCTTACTAAAATTGTGAAAGAGGAGAAACTGTTTTCAAGTTTAGTGGAAACACTGGATTATTTACTTTTACTCATCTCACTTCTATAGTCAAGAAAAGAAATGTAGCCATATTGGACTCTACCTTTATTTGAAATGCCCGACTTTTCCAAATCCTTAGTAAACTGATTAACCAACTGAGAGAAAACTCCTTTTCTGTTTCTCTCTTTACCTGAATCTCTCCAGATTGGCAAGCCTCACAGTGGAAGAAGCACTAGGGTAATACATAGCAAACTCAAAGTCACCCCTGTGCACCACTCATTTCATTAAAACACAGGAATAAGAAAACCAGCATGTGAGAAAGGTGTCAGTGAAGCCTTTGGGTTTATCTCTGCACCTTTTCTAGGAAGTGAATGAGCTAAGTTGCCATTATATTGTGCAGGGTCTGTTTTCAGTTCAATAAGACGAAACTTTCAACAATCAGTTGAGCAAAGAAGAGAAAAAACTACATGAGTAACAAAATGAGGACTCCATGAATTAACCTCAAGAAAACTATGATATTATAGTAATATTATATACAGTAAATGGAAACTATAATAATATTTTAGTACTAGGACAAAATGCAAACAAGTAAATTTGAATACATACTTACTAGTGTAGGTATTTATATTCTGGCAATTTGTTTTATGGGAGAGTATTTTTCTTTTTCATTTGTCTTTATAGAGTTCACTTCCAATTTATTAATTGGCTGTTTTTTAAGAATTTACAGTAATTGGAAATACAGAAGAATCATTTCCCAATAGAAACTCTGTGGCTATGTTAAGCTGGTACACAAATTCCCTTGTGCCTTATCATATAGGAAACACTGAAACAATCATATCATTGCTGTTATAGGAAAACTCCCAAGTTACAAATCAAGGCTAAGTGTTATTTTCCCTCAGCCCCAGAATTCCCATAGCACTGGCTTTAAATGCTCAGAAGGCCCAGGCTTCTCAAGGTGCAAGTCAAGTATGGGTATAGGTAGGTCGGAGACCCTGTTGGCATGCAAACAGGGGGGTAGCAACACAGATGTGTCAGCAAGGGCAGAGTTGTAGTAATGAGAATGAGAACTCTGGTTGTAGTAGGGTGTTCATTTTCTCCCTGGTAGGGGAGGAAAGAAGTAGATGATCCTTTTAGTGATTCTGATAGCAACTGTTAGAGATGAAAGGGGCACAAGATCATTCCTGGGTGTCAGTGTCAGTTGTTAGTGAATTATATATTTGTACATAAGTGATTTATCTCTACTATGGATATATTCGTTTATAATTCAAATGGTTTTTAATATCAAAAAAGCTGAAATGACTAGGACTTCTCAGCATGAATCATATAATAATCCTGTATTTGTCTTCATGAGTTTATTAGAAAACTAATTTATGAATTACTTTGGTTATCAAAAGCATTGCTAATTTAGGTTGCATGTATAGAAGTTTCAACAACCAGATGAAAAACGGTTTGCTGGTACTTCGGTGGTAGAGTATGAATCAAATGACCTGACTGATTTGATTTGAAGAATACTATTAGAGAATAGTAAAACAAGGTTTCCTAATTTGTTGATTTTAACTTTATTTTCAGTAAACAATAAACTATGCAATTGAAGTTGTGTTATTTATGTGATGAGTTAAATAAAGTCTCAGACTTTCTCTAATATTATTTATATTTTTTATTTTGAGCTTAGTTTTATCCTAGTATTACATAAACAAGAATCAAGTTACTATCAAGTTTGTCATGAAGTTTCTCCTTCATCTGCCTCAACTTCTGCTCCACAGGGGCGGTTGCTTTCATGTCTTTTGGTTATTTCTTGCCAGCATAACAATTCTATTTCTAAATAAATAATATATATAATTTAATTGGCTTCACTTTTTGAAATTCTGTATTTCCATGATGTAAGATGAAATACTTCTAGCTGCTGTCCCTAGCCATTCATACTCATACTCATACTCACACTCACACATCCCCCACTTACAAAATTTTTCTTTTCTTTTTTTGAGAGAGAGAGAGGAATGGAGAGCGATGGGAAGCATCAACTTGGAGTTGCTTCACTTTAGTTGTTCATTGATTGCTTCTCATAGGTGCCTTGACTGGGTTGCCAGTGACCCCTTGCTCAAACCATGAACCTTGGGCTCACGCCAGAAACCCTGTGCTCAAGCTGGCAAGCCCACACTTAAGCCAACAAGCCTGCACTGAGCTTCCATGTGCTGATCTGCCATAAGAAAGGAATTCCTAGCAAGTTTTCATTACAGAGAGCATTTGTTTTTTTTGGGTTTGAGGTTGTTTTTTTTTTTTTTGTATTTTTCTGAAGTGATAAACAGGGAGGCAAAGAGACTCCTGCATGTGCCCAACCGGGATCCACCAGGCAAGCCCACCAGGGGCGATGCTCTGCCCATCTGAGGTGTTGCTCCATTGCAACCGGAGCCATTCTAGCGCCTGAGGCAGAGACCATAGAGCCATCCACAGCCCTCCAGGCCAACTTGGCTCCAATGGAGCCTTGGCTGCGGGAGGGGAAGAAAGAGACAGAGAGGAAGGAGAGGGGGAAGGGTGGAGAAGCAGAAAGGTGCTTCTCTTGTGTGCCCTGGCCGGAAATCAAACCCGGGACTCCACACACCAGGCCAACGCTCTACCACTGAGCAACCGACCAGGGCCAGAGGGCATCTCCATTTATTCTTCAACATGATCAGGTCTTTGAATTGGACTCATGCAAGGCTGGGTGGGACAGAGCGACCTTGTATTTTCCAAGCAGGGATTCCAGCGTTCTGGGTTGATGCTCTTATTCACTGCACCACCAGTGATCAGGCCTCCTACTTATGATTTTAGTTCAAGTGTTTGGATTAAGTAGTATTGATTGTTTTTATCATTATGACTGCAGGAATATTGTTTCTAACTAGCACCTGAGGTTGCTGTGATTTCATGGACTTCCCTATTGTGTTGCATGTCTTCTGTTTGCTACTCTAGTGGCATCCTCCAACCTTCTCTACCTACTCTGCGCCCTGGAGTATTACCTGGTGAACTGACTGATACATATATATATGTGTGTGTATATATATATATACACACACACACACTAACATTTATTTCCTCTCCTGTATGTTGTAAATAATTGTCTCCTCCTTTAACTTGCTCAGAGCTCAGGGAACCCCTCACTAACCCTCTCCCTATGCTTTTCAGTGAAACTGTAAAACCCCTCTCTTCATGGTTAAACCTAATGAGAAACACCAGGCCCTCCATCTCTGAGGTCCTGCTTCCGCACCCTTTGCCTTTCTTGCAGGCATGCCTCCTCGAGCCTCCATTTCCTGCTCTAGTTGCCTGTGAAAAGCTCAGTGGGAAGGAAAAAAATGTGAGACCATAACACATTTTATCCTGCGCCCAGACTTGATTGTTGTTCTCCCTCAGAATCTTTTTGGTGGAGACATTGATTTTCAGGCCATGCCTTCCAGCTGACCTTAACTGTGCCTGCCGTCCTCATGGCTGAAAGCCCAGTCGCTCATGGTCTCTGGACAGGAAACCTGTCTCCTCTCTTGCTGTGAGTAGAGGAAGAGATCTGGGAGGGTGGTGAATGAGAAGGGGCAGCTCCACTGATTCTTATGAACACTTTCAACGAGTATTCCTGGTTTTAGCCCCTGTCCGTAATACCTAGTACCTGCATTTCTTGGCCCTTTTCAGAGTTCTGTTGTATGAGTCATTGTGCTTCTCTGTAGTTTCCCCCTGTATGTTCTGTTCTTTGACCAAGTCAGCACTTGTCTACTCTCTTTCCATTGTCCAAAACTTCGAGGCTAGTGTGTTTTTTTATCCTTCCATATTTTAAAACACATTATTGTGCTCATTTTAGTGAAAGGTGAGAGAATAAACCTGCTAATATCAAATGGACATCTTGCCTCAGTTATTTAAAAAATATTAAGTAGACACAATATAGTCAAGTTCATAATAAAATGCTTCTCTGAGACTTAAAAACATATTTATTGTTAACATTAGTTCTACACTTAAGCTTCAGAAATTTTAAGCTTTTGATTTTTAAACTGAATCTCTATAGTAGAGAATCTAGCATTTTGGCTCTATTTTATTTATTCCTCATTTATTCAAATGAATACTCTTGGCCCTGCACCCACACAGAAAGTACAGTCAAGTCTGAATGGAGGATTGGCAGTCTCTCAAGTCAGTAAATTTACATATTAGAAGTGCATGGATTTACTTCACAGAGTCCTCTAATGTGAGTTTGAGTGAGATTTTTGCCAAGTTTAACTTTCAGGAGAATTCTGTAAAGTGCACAAAAATGTATTGGAGCATTTGATAAAGACAATGGGAAGGAAACTTACTGGATTCACCAGGCCATGTAGGCAAAATCTGGTGCCCAATCCAGTAGGCAAAAAACTGAGCCAAAGCATTCCAACCAAATATTAGTGCTTGGAAATTAAATGTTTTCTGATGTATGAAATACATTGTATAATTTTTGAAATAGATGTTACTCAGGTAAAACTTTATTTCCCTTTCAGAGGTAATGTTGCTATAGAAAAGAATCCAAATGAAGTAACATAAGTAATGAACCCTTAAACATATACCAGGCTATCAGCGGTAGAGCGTCAGCCTAGCGTGCGGAGGACCTGGGTTCGATTCCCGGCCAGGGCACACAGGAGAAGCGCCCATTTGCTTCTCCACCCCTCCGCCGCGCTTTCCTCTCTGCCTCTCTCTTCCCCTCCCGCAGCTAAGGCTCCATTGGAGCAAAGATGGCCCGGGCGCTGGGGATGGCTCTGTGGCCTCTGCCCCAGGCGCTAGAGTGGCTCTGGTCGCAACATGGCGACGCCCAGGATGGGCAGAGCATCGCCCCCTGGTGGGCAAAGCGTCGCCCCATGGTGGGCATGCCGGGTGGATCCCGGTCGGGCGCATGCGGGAGTC
Source organism: Saccopteryx bilineata (assembly GCF_036850765.1). NCBI lineage: Eukaryota > Metazoa > Chordata > Mammalia > Chiroptera > Emballonuridae > Saccopteryx > Saccopteryx bilineata. The sequence continues at coordinate 143,801,858 of NC_089491.1, read as the reverse complement.
TGTCTGACTGTCTCTCCCTGTTTCCAGCTTCAGAAAAATGAAAAAAAAAAACAAAAAAAAAATATACCAGGCTCTTGTTACTGGAATTTAATCCATTTCAGCTAAATATTCATTTCATACTAAGCTTACAATTACCATATGATTTAATTTATACTTGAATATTTGTGTCCAGTTTACTTAATTCATTTAGTTATGTGTGTACTATTTATCTCTGTATTCCACACATCATAGAAACTGAATAAATGTTAAAACAATCACATTTTGCATATCTAACATAATGCTTTAAACATAGAAAGCTTAATAAATCTGTCAGATTAATCAAAAGGTATCCCTTTCTAAATATCTCTTAAAATAAAAATCTCTGAATAGGAAATAAACCAGATTTAGCCAAGATACTATAACTATTGCATCAACACTTCTTTGTTTTGAAAAACAGGTTTGAGGGTAACAATAACAAATAAAATATTTTCTTGTTTAGTATTTTATCATTCTAAAAACGATAAATTCTAACTAAATGTAGACCACATATAATGAATATGATATTTGAAGTAGTAAACATTTCGTTAACTTCATTAATAGGGCATGATATCCTGAACTAACTGGTAATACTAAGATTTTATATGTTAAATCACATGGGGCATGTTGGGTGGGAGTTGGGAGGGAAGCCAAGGACATGCTTTGATTAATATATTTATATGATTTCCAAGAAGTCTTTGAATTCATGTGGCTTATCAATTTTCAATTACTTTCTACTTTCTCAATATTCTATACCTATAAAAAAGTTAAACTCCACAAATATTTTGGTATTAGAGATCAAAGGTAGCAGAAAACTTGACAAGTTTTACTTTCAGGAGAATTCTGTAAAGTGCACAAAAATGTATTGGAGCATTTGATAAAGACAATGGGAAGGAAACTATTACTGGATTCACCAGGCCATGTGATTATGATACATGAACTATAGACTTTTGGCTGACAAGAATTTTATCTGTTTAAAATGCTCAGTGCAAAATCTATTACTATTGCATTTATGTGTGAACAAACTAAGTGCTTTGGTTCTGAAGGTGCCATTAGTTAACAACAGCACCTTGATGGATTGCTGTATAAACTGAGCTGCTTTTCTCACTCTGATAGCATCAGGAAAAGATTTTTCTCTATAAATAAAATCTCTAAAAAGCTTCACTTTTTAAAGTTAGAGGTGTATTCAATTTATAAAATTGTAAAAATAGCTTTGTTATCACTGAAATAATGACCTGGCTGTTGAAATACCAGTGAGAGATAAGCCAAAATACTAAGGAGCAGTTTATGAAACAGTGTTCCAGGTCGTATTCACTCATTCTAAGATGCTAACCATGCAATTTATTGTTCTGCTCTGATTTTTATAACTCTCAGAACCATATACATCTGTTTGAATTTTTTAAATTTGTCATAATAAAAGTTTCTATTATGTTTTCTGCTTGCACTGGCTATGCATTTGAATTGTATGCATTGAACGTGAGAGTTCCATGCAGGATGTTCTTAAAAACTGACTAAAGGGATAGTAATCAGTTCCTCAGAGTAGTTATGTCATGCTTTCAAAAAATATTTCCTGCTAGCTTTGGGTATAATTTGTCCTTCTTTTCCTAGTTCCTTAAGTTGTAATGTTAGGTTGTTGATTTGGGATCTTTTTTTTTACAATAAATATTTATAGCTATAAATTTCCTGTTTAACACTGTTTTCTCTGTGTATCATAAGTTTTGATAGGTTGAAGTTCTGTTTTTATTGGTCTCTAAGTATTTTCTAGTTTTCCTTGTGGTTTCTTCTCTTATCTGTTGGTTGTTTAAGAGTGTGTTATGTAATTTTTCAGTTCTACTTATGTTATTGATTCTAACGTTCTCCCATTGTGGTCAGAGAAGGTGCTTTGTAAAATATATATTTTTTAAATTTTTTGTGACTTAGTTTGTGGCCTGTTATATTGTCTGTCCTGGAAAATATCCTGTGTACACTTGAGAAGAATGTGTATTCTGTTGTTGGATAGACTTGTTCTGTATATGTCTGTTAGAGCCGCATAGTTTATTGTGTTAAGTTCTCTGTTTCCTTGCTTATCTTCTGCCTGGTTGTTCCATTATTAAGAAGAAGGTATTGAAATCTCTGGGTTGGAGTATAAAAAAGGTTTCCAAGGATTCTCTGTGAGGAAAATGAAAATAATGAAATTCTTGATGAGTTGTTGTTTTAGATGACTGACAAAGAACTTGAGGTTGAATTAAGGATAACTATTCAATACATAAAAACTAAGCAAACAAAAACATATGGCAATCATTCTGTCTGTGCATAAAAACTATTGTGTAGGAAAGGAATAGTAATAATAAATAGTGCAGTATAAGGTTCAGCTGCCAACAACCTAACATATTGGAATTATTGGAAACATTGAATATTGATATAATTGAAATGACAATATAACAGCATTGGGAGGCTGAGGATGAGCAGGGTGCTTATGTGGGTGGTTGAAATGAACAGTAAGAGGGAACTAAATTCCTGTCTTTAAAGAGAAGTAATCAGTAGAAATTACTGAAAATGTTTTACTAAAAAACATATAGATAGATATAGAAGTAAATAACAAAAAAAAGTAAAGTGGCAATGACCTGAAACATGGGTGAGAAATGATATAGGGGACTAGTATTTTAGATACCTGTATGATTTTTTAAATAGTAAGAATTAAAATAATTTATATAAGCATGACTAAGCCATAAAAGAAATAGAAAACTTCTGAACCATACTTTAGGCTTTTAGGTATTTCCTTACCATCATTTAAAAGAAGATCATTCTTTTATTTAATATTTTTTAAAAAATACACAAATGAAAAATGTCAGTGCATTGTCAATAGGTGTGCTCAGCTGGCATAGGAAAGTGCAGCCATTGAGATGTGTTACTATGGGGTTGTTTTTTTTTAAGGATGATATCAAGTGGTGAAAGAAATGACAGAAGTTGAAAGATTGCCTTTCATTCAGTGTTTCATCACTTTCTGATTAAATTTAGGTAGGTAGTATAAGTACCAATAATGTATCAGTGTATAAATAGGACAGTTGACCTATTTATTCATGTGTTATGTGTCATATTCCCTAACACATATGATGATTCTAAATGTTGAAGAATGGTTGTAAAGGAACAGTTCTTGGCAGACTTTCTACAGTATCTTAGCATAGATGAACAAAGAAACTTGCTTTTTATAATTAGTATGTACATGAAGTCAGAAAAGGTGAAGGCCTTTTAACTTGCTAAATGACTAATTCAGTTTCCCACGTATCTTCCTGACACCCCCCCAAAAAAAATTTTTTTTATGCTAGAATTTGGTAAAGGTATTCATTTCAAGAATGTTTTCAGTTTTCCGAGTCAAAAATTGTGATATTCTGTGTCAACATAATTTATAATAGTTTAAGGGTATACATTATTAACATATGCAGAAGATAAATGAAAGTCACTTTAAAATAACACTTTTCTTATTGTTCTTTCTACTTACCTTGATAAGCTACATTCAATACAAGTAATTTTGGAGCTTTAAGTATAAAAATCTTCAAGAAAAAATATAATTATTATACCTTTAGTGGAGAAATGAAAAATCAACAGTGTGTTTTTGGTTTCAATTTTTTTCCCACATTTATGCAATAGTGTGTCTGATGTTTTCATTCACAGGATACAGATACACATATTTTACCTCATAATCGTACTTTGAGGGAGGCAGAATAATGATGAGGTGCTAAGCAATTTGGAAAGTTGTATAATTTTTTCCTTTTTTATTTTACTACACTTTTAATATTTTTATTGAGGTAACTATCACAAAATTTTGATGTTTTTACTATTTTAAATATACAATTATATAGCATTAATTACAGACATGTGCCATTTAATGGTAGAGATACATTATGTAAAATGCATTGTTATGTGATTTTGTAGTTGTGAGAATACCATAGAGTATAGTTAGACAAACTTAGATGTATAGCCTAGTGCACACCTAGGGCATGTGGTATAACCTATTACTCCTAAGCTGCAAGGCTGAGCATCTCATTATACAAAAGAACATGGAATTATAAATGAAGCACAAGAGAAATGATGCAATCAAAGGACATGATAAACATAAGATGTGTAAGGCCACTGCTGGAAGAACACAACATACTGTTTTACAGCAAACTTTTTAATAAGTAGAAAGAGTACATTTTAAAATAAAAATGCTTCAGACTTTTCTAAAATTTCTCATACAGGAAGCTCCTAGCCTCAGAGTGTCCTGTATAAGGGGCCCCAGGGCAGCACTAGCGGCAGCCAACCTTGGTTTGCAGCTTGGCCTCCACTGGGCAATTCCAAGCCCAGCACAAGTAACAACCATCTGAAGAGCACTTTGTAGTTTATGTCAGTGGCCCCAGACAGAAGACAAATGGTGGCCAACTTTAGCCTGCACTTCCAGAGAGGCCCCAGAGTTCACACACCTGACAGACAGTGCAACACACATTGAAGCCTCACCCAACCATTTCCCAAGTGACACACACGATGCACCAGAGCCCCACTGAAGTAAGACCTACTCTGTGAGTTTGGCTCCTGCACAGCTGATCCTCCATGGTGGTCACAGCCAATCCCCGCAGCTGATCCCTCCCAGTGATGTGCTAACAGCAATCAAGACTCAACTAGAACAGGAGGGTACACACAGCCCACATGGTGATGGGGGGATATGTGGAGGGGCACACCTGGAGTGCCCAGCTCAGGTGAACAGGGAAGCTGTGTCACTGGACCTTCCAGGACACCTTCTGCATATGGCCTACCTACCAAGCCCAGGAGAGGTAGCAGCTGTACTTAATACATAGAAATAGACACAGGGAAGCAGCCAAAATGAGGAGACAAAGAAACATGTCCCAAATGAAAGAACAGAACAAAACTCCAGGCAAAGAACTAAACAAAATGTAGATGGGCAATCTACTAGGTGCAGAGTTCAAAACACTGGTTATAGGGGTGCTCAGTGAAATTAGGGGAAGAGTAGATGAACTCAGTGACAACTTCAACAAAGAAGAAACATAAAAACGAAACTAGAAAACATAACAACCAGTCAGAAATGAAGAATTCATTAACCCAGTGTTTTTCAACCACCAGTCCACCGTAAATTTAGAGTTAACCACCCTGCTGTTATAAGAAGATTATAGGAGTCTATAATCATTGGGTCTATAATCTTCATACAGCCTCAGGGTGGTTAACTCTCTCACGGACCCGCACCAATACACAGACCAGCGGTTGGAAAACACTGAAGAATACATTACAGAGAATCAGTAGTGGAGTATATGAAACAGAAGATCAAATCATGGACTTGGAAGATAAGGAAGCAGGAAATACCCAATCAGAACCACAAAAAGAAAAAATCCAAAAAAAGAAACATGATATAAAGAGCCTCTGGGACAACTGCAGGCACAATAACATTCATGTCATAGGGGTGCTAGAAGCAGAAGAGAGAGAAACTTATGTGAAAAAAAATGACAAAAAAACTTCTCTAACCTAGTGAATGAAATAGACAAGTCTATATAGCTCAGAGAGTCCCAAACAAGATGAACTCAAAGAGGCCTACACCCAAACTGATCATAATTATTGCTAAAGGTTAAAGATCGAGAATCTTAAAAGCAGCAAGAGAAAAGTAGTTACCTACAGGGGAGCTCCCATAAGACTGTCAACTGATTTCTCAACAGAAACTTTGCAGGCCAGTAGGGAGTGGCAAGAAATATTCCAAATGATGAAAAATAGGGACCTATAACTAAGATTACTCTACCTTGCAAAGCTATCATTTAGAATCCAAGAACATAAAAAGAGCTTCCCAGATAAGAAGGGAGTTCATCACCACCAAACCAGTATTAGATGAAATGTTAAAGGGTCTGCTTTAAGAAGGAAAAAGATAAAAAAGATATGAGTTATAAAATGTCAATAAATATATATCAACCATTGAATTTAAAAAACAAAATAAATGAACAAGGGGAACAAACACAGACTCAGAACATTTTGACGGTTGCCAGATGGGAGAGGTGTGGTAGGGTGAGTGGATAAGGTGAAGGGACTAAGTACAAATGGTTGTTACAGAATAGTCTCAGGCCTGTAAAGCACAACATAGGGAATATAGCCCATGATAGTATAATAAATCCATACGGTGTCAAATTAGTACAAGATGTATCAGGATGATCTCTTAGTCAGTAATACAGTGTCTAATCACTGGATTGTATATCTGAAAGTAATATATTTTTTATCAACTATAATTGAAAAATAAAAAATTACTTTAAAAATAACAATAAAAAAGTATAGTAAGTAAATACATATGCTAGTAACAGTCATTTATTATCATGATCAAGTATTATGATAATTGTATGTACCATACTTTTTATAGAAATGATTGCACAGTAGATTTGCTTATACCACTGTCACCACAAATACATGAGTAATGCATTGTGCTACTTCCTGACAATGGCTACAGCATCACTAGGAAAAAGGAAATTTCAATTCCATTATAAACTTTCTTAGACTATTATTGTATATGTGATTTGTGTTGACTGAAATATTGTATGTCACATGACTGTACATTCATAGTGTTGTACAACCAGCACCACTATCTATTGCCAGAACTTCTTATCACGTCAAACAGAAACTCTGTATCCATAATACAGTGGGGTTCTCAAAGTGTGTGCCAGGGTGTACTGGTGTGCCCTAGAAGATTTCCAGGTGTGCCCTATGGTATTCCAGAGAAATATGTGCCAGTTGAGGACCAAAAAACCAACAGGGTTTTTGGAGTTTAGATTTTTGGGGGACAGAAGTGTGGGGAATTGGCTGTAAGCTGATAGTCTGCCCAACCCTTCACCTCACTTGCCTGATTAGGTTGCAAAAAGCTGTTAAACTGTGGTGCTGGATTGTTTACCTCCCATGTTCCCCAGAAAGACTGGAGGCAAGTTTCTTCTATCTCTTGTTTGGTGTAAAGTTAAGATGGTATGTACAGTGTGGGTTTTCTGCATTCAACACAATTAAGAGTAAAAAGAGGAATTCTTTGATGTATTGACAAGGAAATGAGAGTTCGCCTTTCAAATATATGCCCAAACATTGAAGAAATTGCTGGGACACATCAGGCTCATGTTTCTCATAAACACAAGAATGAAAAAACTTAACACATTTGCACCAGGACCTGCCAAATTTACTAAATCTTGCTAGGAATGTGTGTGTGTGTGTGTGTGTGTGTGTGTGTAACCTTTTTGTCGTTTTTTAATTTTTTAACTCCTCTTTTTTTACAAATTTTAAAAAGCATAACTCCAAAAATGTAACATAAAAATGTTTTCTAATGTCAGAATAAATTTAATTTTGTCATATTTATTTTGTCATATTATTTTGTTTGTCATATTAATTTTGTCATAATTATTTTTATTATTACCATAAAAGCATGCTTGGACTTTATATTTTTTCTTTAATATTTGACTTAGTTATTAAAACATATTTCTTAGAAATTTGTATATAGTGTGCCTACAATTAAATGTAGGATTTTAAATGTACCCCGATTTCAAAAAGTTTGAGAACCACTGCCATAATGTAATAAAGGTATATTCACCCTTCCCCTCAGTCCGGTATCATGTCTAATTTATTTTTTATTTTTATGACTACCTATTCTAGATATTTTATATAAGTACAGTCATACAATATTTGCTCTTTTGTGTCTGCCTTGTTTGATTTAGTATAATATTTCTAAGGTTCATTCTTATTTTAGCATGTATCATTTCTTTTTTATGGCTGAATAATATTCCATTCTATGGATACACTAGTTCATTTATCCATTCACTTGTTGGATACTTGAGTTTGTACCTTTTAATATTGTGAATAATGTTTTGAATATTGGCATACAAGTATCTGTTTGAGCCTCTGTTTTCAATCTGCTTCCTTCTTTTATTTTTTATTTTTGAGGACAACAGAACTAACTTATCTAGAACAGAGAGTTCTAGAAACAATACCAGAATGAAAGGACTGGCAATATAAGGTGCAGCAGGCTTGACACTCTGTCCTGCGTAACAAAGAAAAAATGTTATTGTCATTTATAAGTGAAAAGTCCAAGGATGTCTTGATTCTACAGGACTCAGGGACTGTCACTGGGACTCTGTTTCTTCTCTTCCTTTCCCACTTCTAAGTTGTTCTTCCTTTGTATCACCTCAAAAAGAATACCTTAGGAGGAGAGCAACTCTTTCCCAAGTTAGCTCAAAGAGTCTTAGTCCTGAAGGTGGAGCTCATTGATCTGATGAGGGACAAAGACAAACACCAAATACCAATCTCTTTGTTTAGGGAGGTATGGTTCACTCTGATTGGTGTGGCTTGGGCCTTTGGCTATCCCAGGAGGCAGGATTGTGGGGTTCACCCTAATGGAACGAGAGGACAAGAGTGGAAATTAATAGAGGCCACATCCAAAAAGATTGCACAGGAAGAATGAGAAATTCTTCCTGTCAGGATCAATAGATGAAAATGATTCTGTTAAATATGGTTATCTGGGAATCTTTCCACTTTTCATTTTCAATTAAGCCGATATAGAGACCAATAGAGATTTAAAAAAATATTTGTAAGCCTTAACAGTATAGGTCCTATACACTTTAAGACATGTTCTTGATCTTAAAAGTTCTCATCACAAGAAAAAAAAGTATAACTATGTGTGGTTATGGACATTCACTAGATTTATTATGATTATCATCTCACAGTGTTGTACATCTGAAACTAATATTATGTTATATATCAACTATATCTCAATTTTTTTTTTTGTATTTTTTCAAAGTTAGAAGCGGGGAGCAGACAGACTCCCACATGTGCCCGACCGGGATCCACCCACATGCCCACCAGGGGTTGATGCTCTGCCCATCTGGGGCATTGCTCCATTGCGGCTGGAGCCATTTTAGTGCCAGAGGCAGAGGCCATGGGGCCATCTTCAGTGCCTAGGCCAACTTTGCTCCAATGGAGCCTTGGCTGTGGGAGGAGAAAACAGAGACAGAGAGAAAGGAGAGGGGGAAGGGTGGAGAAGCAGATAGGCGCTTTTCCTGTGTGCCCTGGCCATGAATCGAACCCTGGACTTCCACATGCCAGGCCGAAGCTCTACCACTGAGCCAACTGGCCAGGGCCTTAATTATATCTCAGTTTTTAAAAAATCTTCAAATTTTTCTTTTACTCTAAAAAAAAATTACATAGCTGTTGAGTAAAACAAAGACTCAGTCCCAGATTACTTTGACTCCAAAGCATGTATTTGTGACTGTTATGATCTTATTTACTATGAAACACAGTAAACTCTGTACTCGTTCACTAGAAATAAAATCAGGAAAATGAGTAATTTCATATTCAATTTTAGGGAAGACCACAGTTCGTTTTTAACCTGCCACGATTAAGCCCAGCAAGGTGTAATTTTTTTTTTTAAAAGAGAGTGAATGGGGAGGACAGACAGACAGGATGGTAGAAAGATTAGAAGCATCAATTTTTTGTTGGGGCACCTCAGTTGTCCATTGATTGCTTTCTCATATGTGCCTTGACCTGGGGGTCTCCAGCTGAGCCAGTGACCTTGGGCTTCAAGCCAGCAACCTTTGGGTTCTCAAGCCAACGACCATGGGGTCATGTCTATGATCCCACGCTCAAGCCAGTGACCCTGCACTCAAACTGGATAAGCCTGCAGTCAAGGGGGCCACCTTGGGTTTTCAAACCTGGGTCTTCAGCATCCCAGGCCAGTGCTCTATCCACTACACCACTGCCTGGTCAGGCAAGGTGTAATTTTTTAAATGAAGGAACTGATGATACTTAAGTATATCCCTTTGCCTTTGAAATCTCAATAAAGAATATTTTCTCTAAGGAAACAATAAAAGACATACTGCTGTGGCATGCATTTTAAAGGATATGAAAAATACTGAGAAGTATCTGTTACCCTACAAATGTCAGTAAATCCAGATAACACTGGAGCTCAAACTATGTACTAAGATGCCTTGTATACCTTGATGCTTCTGAATTAACCTTTGTTTGTTAGCACTTTTATTTTTTGCAATGTTTATTATTTTTAAATTAAGTGTCTTTATCCTGTTGAAAAGTTGATTTCTCTGTTGTTTTAGCTATTATTTAAATTAGGTTTTTTGGCCCATTAAATTGCATTCTAAATTATTATATAGTAATCTAACTTTATTTTTTTATTTTTATTTTTTTTAGTTTATTTATTTCATTAGATTCCACATGTAAGTGAAATCATGTGGTATTTGTCTTTCTCTAACTGACTTAATTCACTTAGCATAATAATCAGCACGTTCACCCATGCTGTCGTAAAAGGTAAGGTTTCCTTTTTACAGCTGAGTAGTATTCCATTGTGTAAATGTACCACAGCTTTTGTATTTACTGATGGGCACTTGGGCTGTTTCCAATTCTTGGCTGTTGTAATTAATATAGGGATGCATATATTCTTTTATACAATAATTTAACTTGAAATTAGTTTTTTTCCTTTTTCTGGAGCATTTAAAACACACACAGGAATTCCTCGCATAACCAGTATGCTCAGTTAGGTTCCTTCAGTGCGGTATTTGACTCTTAAATGGTGCCTCATGGCCAAATCAGACTTTGAATTGCCAAATTAAAGTAGAATATAAAAATGTAATACTTATGCCCTGTACTTTGGAGAATGTTTTGTTGTTCATCAATCCTGGACTCTTATATACAATAATATTTATCACTGGAGAACAGTTTGCTCAAGTTAGACAATTAGAGCTGTTGGGAGCTACCATGACTGTTCAGTGCAAGCATAGCCAGGACAGTCCTGGACACTGAGACACACTGAAGGTCCTGACTGGGAGGGGGTGACAGGCAGGAGAGAGCTCCCTTTCTTTGTTATTGACATCTCTGAACTAAGGGGAACCTTCTACTGCAGAAAGATTCCCCCAGCTGTTATTAATAACTGAAGATGATTGTTTTCTAGGAACAGAAACAGAGAAACTCATGCACCTGAAAACAAGTTCAGTCCTTACCCTTGAAAATAACCCCCTTTGCAGTCCTATTTGGCGATCCCAGTGTATCAATCCCATTTAGAAAGCCATGGACATACAACCCAAATCCGTCAGTTATGTTTTCAATTTTGTTGTACATTTTAGAATCCCCTTTAATGTTTTCTCAGATTTGTGGTTTACTGTATTTGAACAGCTCTTTCTTTCCAAAAAAAAAATTGTCATGCAAAGCACTGAAGAGCTAAGTGCTGATGTTAAGGTCAGCTTGTTAGTTGCATCATCTAATGAGGACAGGAACCAAGTTTCCTTTCATTATCTGTAACTAGCTTTTGGCATCATGTCCAGCATTTTGTAGGCATTCTAATGATAGCTAAGGTCTGTTCATTTGGGTTTGTGTGCCAGAATGTTTTGCACAAATGACTTTATTTAATCCCCAGAACACATTTATGTGGTTGATATGATTACTATGGTGACTTTACAGATAAGAAAGCTGAGCATGTGAGGTGTGTTACCTGGGGTCTTGGAGCAGTGATCCATATAGCTAGCTGGAATTCATAGCCTGGGCCTCGTCCCGGAGCTCTTTACCATCCTACTACTTTGTGTTTACAAATGGTCACTGAGCAGATGCTCTATTAAGGTAGGAGCCAGCAAATATTCAGCTGTACTGTTCGGTTCATTTTCAGCTTTGTACCCAGTTCTCATCAAGACAGAGGGTAAGAAGTTTCACCACTTAGCAAACCCTTCTATCCTAACTGCACTCTCCATTGTGCAAGCCGTTAGCCAGTCAGAGGAATTCAGTTTGATCTCCACATTGCATGGAGCATCTACATTGCTTAGAAAAATATGCTAGGTGTTCTGGAAGGTAATTAATATGTAGAAATTCACAGCCCCTGGTTATAGACATACATACATACATACATGCACACATACATGTACTATATGGCTGATTCTAGTTAAGACAGAAAAAAAAGGTAGAACAAATAGTATGTATACACATTCTCTCTCTCTCTCTCTCTCTCTCTCTCACACACACACACACACACACACACACATACACACACTGAGTATCTGAAGGGTTTAGTGTTAAAGATGGTAAGGTGGGAACGTCTTAGCTGTGTCTTAGATCGGGGTCCCCAAACTACGGCCTGCAGGCCGCATGCAGCCCCCGGAGGCCATTTATTCGGCCCCCACCACACTTCTGGAAGGGGCACCTCTTTCATTGCTGGTCAGTGAGAGGAGCACAATGACCATTTCATAAGCCAAAAGCAGGCCCATAGTTCCCATTGAAATACTGGTCAGTTTGTTGATTTAAATTTACTTGTTCTTTATTTTAAATATTGTATTTGTTCCTGTTTTGTTTTTTTACTTTAAAATAAGATATGTGCAGTGTGCATAGGGATTTGTTCATAGTTTTTTTTATAGTCCGGCCCTCCCATGGTCTGAGGGACAGTGAACTGGCCCCCTGTGTAAAAAGTTTGGGGACCCCTGTCTTAGATGATGCTGAATGTAAGAAGATAGATTTCCCTCGGTGAGCACAGGCCAGATGGGACTTTCCGCCAGGGATTAGTTTGCTAATATTTCACAGCTGTACTCCAAAGTAACAAAGGGGCTAATTATAATATTATTCAGAAGTAATAAGCATATCAAGGTGACAAGTTCAGTTTAGGAAACATTTAAAATTTAACATAACACCTTTGGGGACAGAAAAGAGGCTGAAGTAAGTAAGCACTGTAGAACTTTTCACATCTGGCCATTATATGAATGCCTGTGTGAAGGATTCTCTTTAAGTAAAACTTATTATTGTAAAATGATGAGTTTTATTAACGTAAGACCATCAGAAAAGGTAAAACTAGCCAGTTTTTATGTACTTTATAAAATATTCGGTACGTGTAGATTTTTTTGTTATATTTGTGTGTGTGTTCTTTTAAGTTTTTATATTATGGTCTAAAATATTTATATTAATTATACTTTTATCTCAGAACATGTTAAGATAACTATACTTTGAGACCTATGAGTTAATAGATTTTTAAAATTAACTTTGTTAGTTATAGAGCAGAGAAATTTTAGACATATGAGTAAATAAACCATTCCTGAAAAACAGAAAAGGAGTAAAAGTATCAGCTTATCTTCATTATTTTCATTTTACATAGTACCTCTGTATCTTAACATAAAACAAAATATAAAGACTTCAACATTATTTTGCTATCTGTAATCACTAAGTTGCCTTTTTAAATGTTGAAATACTAATATTTTCTTTTACAATAGTGGCATTTTTCTTAAGCATTAGCCAGAAGGAATGTTTACAACACATATAATTTATTATTTCATATTAAAATATTCCTAGTCTACAAACACCTAGAACCCTCAGATCTGGTTATAACTAAAAAGTTGTTTCTTCACTCTTCTGAAACTGTGTACATGTGCACTCACCAGCCACCCCATCTTGCAGAGCCGTGTAGTGCGGTAATATTAATTGAATATTTCTCTCTGATGAAGGATGATTTACTGCGTGTCAAGTCAGCTTTCTGATATTTGCAGTCTCACTGCTTGGCATGGGGCAGGTGTTTGAGGTTGAATGGCCAGTCTCTGACCATACTTAGCAATAACTATTAAATTTACAACGATGGGAAATTAATGTCTGGTACAAAATTTTTTTATGTACATTATATTCTTTGTTTTAGAGGTGAGGATGTGAAAAAAGTTGTTAATCAGAATACGGTTCTAATTATTCCAATAATTTTTATATGGGAAAGACAATGGTAACTATGTGAAGAGATGTATATATTGATGAGCTTGAATTTGGTGATTATTTCACAATGTATATGTATATTAAAACATTGAGCTGTATTCCTTAAGTATATACAAATGTAATTAGTACATGCACTATATTCAGTACCAGAGGAACACAGTAAAACAGTCACTGAGATCCAGGAAAGAAGAGCACAGCATCTTTCTGAGCCCCACCACGTGTCAGGTAGTGTTCTGGGCACTGGGGAACCCTTGGGAACAAAACAGGCAAACTTACCTTGATGGATTTTAAAATTTAGTAAAAGATAATAAACAACATAAAGAAAATGTATTTTAGAAGGCAATAAATACTGTCGAGAAAAATAAAACAGGGGAAGGATGATAGAGCAGCAGGAATAGGGAGGGGTTTGAATTTTAAATAGGAGTCAGAGGAGCCCTCACTGTGAAGGTGACATTTTCAAACAAGTCCTGAAGGAATTGGGGGACTGGCCCATGAGTATGTCTGGAGGAAGAGCAGAGAGAGCATGCCAGAACTCTAAGAAGTGCCTGGTGTATTAGAAGGACACCAAAGAGTCAGTTGGGGAGAGGAGGAGGAATCCCGGTTTGCACACATTGAGTAGTCTATCAATACTGCTCACAAATATTAGGGGATATTTTATAACTTCATATTTATTTTGAAATATCCTGTCATTTTTTGTGAACAGTATATTAATGTATCAATAGGGAAAGGAGTTGGGAGAAACTGTCCAGTTTGAGGATATGAACCTAGGAGTCAGCAGTAAGTAGATGGTATTTAAAGCCATGCAGCTGGGTGTGATCAGCAAAGACGCTAAAAGAAAAGAGTCCCAAGGGTGTCCCTGGAAGACTTGGCATAAGATGGAGCCCACCAAGGAAAAGGAGCCGCCTAGAAAATGCTGTGGAAAAGCAAGGTGGGAGAAACTGGTTTCAGGGAGGAGGGAGCAATCCCCTGTATCAGATGCTGTTGGTAAGCCACGTAACGGAAGGACTAAGAAATGGCTATTACATGTAACAGTTTAGATGACGTGGGTGACCTGGACATACAGTGGTACAATCAAAAACCTAAATTACAAGAATAAGAGGAGAATAAGTGAGTATAGCCAAGTCTTTTCAGTCCTCCGCCCTCACATTTTTGAAGAGATTTGGGATCAAGAAAGTTGCATGAGTGTATGAGTGTATTAAACTTTTGTCTGTTGATGGGAATGTTCCAGTTGAGAGGAAACAAATGGTGCAGGAGAAAGAAGGAAGATTGCTGGAGGGGTGCCCTGGAGTAGGCGACGTGTTTTCAAATGAACAGAAGAGCACGAGTCAAGTTGCAGCTATAAGCACGTTTTGTTCAAGAGAGAGTGAAGAGCACAAGCTCGTGTGAGAATCAAAAGGGAATAGGAGACAAAAGAGAATTGAGCTTTTTTTTGTAGGTAGTGGGATGCTGTGAAGGGTTCTGAGTCAGACTGACAAAATACTCATTTGAGAAAACTGGTCTGGCAGAAATGGACAAGATCAATAGGGAATGCAGAGACTGTATATAAGGGTACAGAGTAAAGGGACTTTGCAGGTGTATGTCTGAACAAAGAGGAAAGGGTAAAAATGCTGAAGGCCATCAGATGGGCCTGGATATCTATGGACTACGTGGCACAAATGAATCTGATGTTCCTGAGTTTTTCATCCCGGTAACTGATAACTGACACATTAGTCATCGGTAAATAATGTCTACAGTAAGACTAACAAATATACTTTCTTAATGGGCTTTTTGTTTATATTTTAGTTATTAAGGCTGTTTAATTAAGAATATAAAATACTAATTATCCGTTATATGGGCGAACATTTCAGGCCCAGGGACAGTTCCTAAGGTCTGGCCCAGTCTCCTCAGATCCCCCTTGATTACCATTGTACATCATTATTCTGTAACTGTAATTTGGCTCCTAACCTTATACTAGATTTCTTTCAGTCTTTTACTCTTATAACTGAGAGCAATGTTGGCTTCTTATTTGTCTCTATAAATGAACAGAGTAAACAATAAATGTAGAAAACTATAAATCTTTTTTAAGGCTTCTTTAATCGGTTAACCTTGAGACAATTGAGGATATTTGAGTATGGACAGTATACCTGTATTAGATTATATTATTAAATTATTCTTTTTCCTTTGGTGTGTGTATAACTGTCTGTGTTTATGTTGTGGATTGAATCATGTCCCTCCCCCAAATGTTGAAGCCCTAACTCTCAATGTGACCATATTTGGAGATGGGGCCTTTAGGGGGGAAATTAAAGTTAAGTGAGGTCATTAGAAATAAGATCCTGATATGATAGCACTGAATCGTTCTAAGAAAAGGAGGAGACACCAGAGAGTATGCGTCTCTGCACAGGCACGGAGAAAAGGTTTTGTGGGAACACAGTGAGAAGCTGTGTCTGCAAACCAGACACCACCCCGCTGGCACTTAGCTTGGGACTTGCACCCCCCCAAAAAAATTGGGAGAAAATAAATATCTGTGTAAGCCTGTGGTATTTCATTATGGCAACCAAAGCAGGGGCAGGAAGGGACTATGTCTTTTGTTTTTTAAAAAAGAATTGAATCTAGGTGAAGAGTGGGCAAACTATTTCTATAGAGAGCCAGATAATCAGTATTTTGTCCCTGTATCTATTCATCTCTGTCACGACTGCTCAACTATACCATTATAACACAAAAATTAGCCACAGGTATAAACAAGTGTCATGGCTGTGTTCCAATAACCATTATTCACAGACACTGAAATTTGAATTTCATAACTTTCACGTGTCAAAGAATTTTATTTTCTTTTGATTGTTTTCAACTTTGGAAAAATGTAAAGGTCATTCTCAGGTGGTGGGCTATACAAAAACATGCGCAGACTAGATTTGACCCCGGGCCATAGTTTATCAACCCGAATCTAGATGAGGAGTAAAACAGTATTCATTATGTTATATATTAAGGTTTTCTGTAGAATTTTGAAAATTCCCAAAATAAAAAGGTGGAGGAAAGTGATTAATCTTGAGAATAAAAACGTAAAACCAAAGGACAGTTTCAGATTTTTCATTGTTTTAAACTGCTGAAGCAAAAGGTAATAAAAGCTTTCTCAGGAGATCACATCTCTGAGAAACCTGGCGTTAGTGGAAAGAGAGCACTAGTCACATAGGGGACGAGTGGGGTGACCATACAAGTGGGGATACTTCTGAGAATAAAAAGGGCACCAATAATAAGTTGGCCAGGGCAACAGGTACCAATCAAGATGTGTGCTCACACCCTCGATGTGGTATTAAGAAGGCTGCGTTCATTGTGCTTTTAACAAAGTGCTGTAAACGGGGTGGCTTACAGCAACAAAATGTATTCTCCAACTGTTCTGAAGGTCAGAAGCCAGGTATCAGGGACTCGGCTGGGCCGCGCTCCCTCTGAAGGCTCTAGGACTTCCTTGCCTCTTCCAGCTTCTGGTGGTTGCCAGCTCTCCTTGGCTCTGACACATCACTCTCATCTCTGCCTTCGTTGTCATGTGCTCTTCTTCCTTCCGTGTTTCAGTGACTAAATCCCCCTTCCATTTTTCTTATAAAGACTCTAATTGTGAGGATGAGAGCCCACCCTAATCTAGTATGGTCTCATCTTAAGTCACTATATCTGCAAAGGCCCTACTTCCAAATTAGGTCACATTCTGAGGTTCTATGCAGACATTATTCAACCTAGCACTAAGTTTTATTTGGTAGGTTGTTTGGCTAGGTTCTTTTATTATTATTATCGATTTTAGAGAGAGAGAAAGAAACCTTGATCTATTTCTTATGTGCCCACGTTTGCCTATTCCAACGATGCTCTAGCCAACTAGCTTTCGGTCCAGGGCTTGGCTAGTTTTGCTATAAAACAGGAGAGATTCTGGTATGCTCAAGGAATGAGGGGAAGCAGCTAAAATGATGGAGATAAGGATGTGTTTTCTAGTCAAGCCTCTAGTTCTTTGGTTTGTATTAAACAAAATCCACTTAAAGTACGTCAAGAAAAAAGTCACCAAAAGGCTACAACAGCCTGATCTGTGGTGGCGCAGTGGATAAAGTGTTGACCTGGAATGCTGAGGTTGCCGTTTCAAAACCCTGGCTTGCCTGGTCAAGGCACATATAGGAGTTGATGCTTCCTGCTCCTCCCCCCCTTCTCTCTCTCTTTCTCTGCTCCTCCCCCTCCTCTCTCCCCCCCCCCCCTCTCTATCTATCTCTCCTCTCTAAAATAAATAAAATCTTTAATTAAAAAAGGCAACAACAGAAAATTGCACAGCATCTAAGCACAGGAAATCATGTGTGTCCCTTCAGCCCCTTTATTTTCTGGCTACTTCTGCACAAAGAGGGAGGGATTATTGTGTGACTGTTGTTAATAATGGGGAAGCGGTGGAGAGAGTGCAGGTTTCAATCAGGTGAGAGCCAGGGTTACTTAGGGGTTACTTAGTCACAGAGAGTGGCCTGGGTAGGGAATGGGTTACCTCACAGATAGGCCGTTTATTCTGTATTCTGCTGCACGTCTTGTCTTCTCAACATGTCAAGTGGATCTTTTCATGCTTCTCCACAGAAGGTCACGTTGGTAGAGTTGTGGGTATCCCTGGAGATCTTTCCTGAAGTAGTTCTCCACGAACACTTGCGTATATCCCCCTCACAAAAAATTGAAACCTTATATTTTATACTGTAGCATATCCATTTTTATTTTTAATTTTCTCCCCTTCCCCAAACACTGGAGTTAAATTAAAGCCCATGTAAGATGTATCACATTAATAACTATTGGGGTTTTAATACTCCCTAGGACAAGGTTGTTGCCCCAGGGGTCTGAACACCAACAGTTACAGACCGTTAACTCTGTTATACCTAGGATATGTGACTGTCATAATTTGGAAAGCATGGCTATAAGGCTGTTCATTATTGTTTAGATGCACATGGGCAGTGACCATGTTTATCGATCCTAAGGCCTATAAATATAATGAATTTATATTTTCGTTCACATTTCTTCCTTGAGGCTTAAGGGTTTTGGCCATTTTGTGGGGGAGGGCTGCTTTTTCTATGCTGTACTTTAGCTGCTTTTTTATCTTTAGAGTAAGTGAGAAATAGTTAAAGAAGAAGGAAAACTGAGATAAACTGAATACTAGAGAAGGGAGAGGAAGAGGCTGAGGCTGCTTTGTTGTTCAGCCACGCTGGCTTTGCCCTGGTTCTCAGCACACGTTGTCCTGCCACACAGACCTTTGCACGTGCTCTGTTTTCTGAGAAGACATCCTTTCTTTCTGAGCTAACTCTTCAGAACTTTTTTTAATCAACCCTTCATTGGGGTTCACTCTTCTGCCACCCTGATTAGATCATACTCTCAAAGCTCCCTATGTACCTCTGGAGTCTGTCACATCATAACTTTATGTTCATTTGTAGATAGTTGATGGATATGTGTATCCTACCCTAAACGAGAACCTCAGGGTGGACAGGGACTATATTTGGTTTTGGTACAGCATAGTGGATGACCCGTGGCTGGTGCTCAATAACTATTTGTTGAATGGGCATGTGAAGTGTGACACATTTCACTCATATAATTAGGGAAAGGAATTCTTGTAATCTCATGAGATCATCTAAAATGGAGGAGGAACAGAGCTGTTTTTGTGGTCTTGGGTGGTAGGGAAGATGATGACATTTCTAGTACCTGTGCATAAGCCAGTGAGAAGAACAAACTGTCTTCTGTTTCCACCTCGATTACTGAAATTATACTCCTTCCCCAGGACCATGACTAATGAATTGGGAGGAAAAAGGTGCTAAGTCTATTAAGTCCTTAAACACATGAACTTGAAATTTTTGTCGAGGTCAGGTTATGCTGTGATCATGATAGATGTTTTTAATATATTATGATGGTGTGAGCCAAAGCTGACTGAGCTGCGTGGTGAGGGTTAGTGGTCTGTGTTCCAAGCGGACATTTATGGAAAACATGATTAATTTTTAAAGTGTTTTTCTTCTCACATTAAAAAAAGAGAAAATCATTAACCTTTATTGTTAATACCGTTTAGTTTTAAAATCCCAATATGTGTGATATTTGGATACATATCGTATATGTAATTAAGCTAGTGGCTGAGGTTTCCATTTTCAGAATCAACATTTTTATCAGTAACAAAAGAAATTAGTTTTGATTCTCAATGAACAGAGAGATCTGTTTTTTATTTTTTATAAAGGGAAGCACTGGTGGACTTAATTTCTTAGAAAATTTCCTCTGGACAACTGACAGCAAAGGCAAAAATGAATACAGTTTGGCACCCGATTATGTTCCATTATATTCTTACTCTGTACTGCCCTCCTTCAGTGTGTCTGTGTCACAGTGAAACTTAAGAACCGTACTAATTTATGCTTCTTAAATTAATGCTGTCCCTTCATAGTAGTCTCCTTAGCAATTTATGGACACTCAGAAGATGCAGGTTTAAAATTTTTCCTTTTTAATTTGCTTTTTAATTCCTAAGGCAAGTTCTTTTGAATATCCTCAGTTGTAATAGATTTTTGTCATTTGAGGATGAAGCAATTCTTGGAAATAAGAATAAAAGGCATTTAGGAAGGTACTCTGTGTCTTTTGAATTAGGTACTTTTTTTTTTTTTAGAAAATGTGATGTAAGAGGTTTATCATGATGCAGTCAATCAATGAGCTCTTTATGTCACATATATTCTTAAGTTTCACATTTTTGTTTTATGATAACTGGTTGATGTTTGGACTTGTGGGGGTTGGCACTGCAGTTATTTTAAGTTGGCAGTGTCCTCAGTTGTCACTTTGATGAACCAACTTGGTCTAGGTATTTTTAACTCTAGAATTTTTTTTTTTTGCTGTATTTCTCTATAATAATCAAAAATCCTATTTCATCACTTGCTATTTTTGGGTTCTCTGTAAATGATGACAATAAATGCTATGTCTTTTACTCCTTGAAATTGATAGGCTAATTATTTCAAAATCTTCTCTATGTTCAAGTTTCTTTTCAGGAGGAAACTTTTCATTCCTCAGCCATAGTTTGTCTCTGTGACTGAATCAAATACCTGACCTTGCCCTATGACATTTCCTTCCTCCGGAGAATGCTGGCATGACTGTCTTATGCATCATTATTATTGCTGGCTTAATCAAAACCCTGCTCTTGACTTCGATTAGTCATTCATTTCATGTCAGTTAATTCATTTGTCAATATGATTAACTTTACTGAAACTTTTTATATTATCTCATACTCATTTTTATGCCAATATGAAACATATTAAAGTCCTGTCTTAGTTTTGGTACGTTATCATTGCTATTCCATACATGGCTCTTAATTTTTTTTATTAATGCATTTTGCCCACTCTTCCTTTCTCCATAGGAATTCAGTGTACCTCTGAATTCAGTATTCAATGTGTTTAACATACATTCTTTCAATCTAATACATGTTATTTTGATTATTTGGTTTTGTGCTATTGTCCTAGAAATCTTGTTCTCTAACTTATCGCCTTAATATTAAGCTGTTATATGCAATTTTAAATATTTTGATCACTGGCCTGACCTGTAGTGGCACAGTGGATAAAGCGTCAACCCGGAGCACTGAGGTTGCTGGTTCAAAACCCTGCACTTGTCTGGTCAAGGCACATATGGGAGTTGATGCTTCTTGCTCCTCCCCGCTTCTCTCTCTCTTTCTCTTTCTCTTCTCCAAAATGAATAAATAAATAAAATTTTTTAAATATTTTGATCACTATATTTTATTCTAACATATTTATATAACATTTAATATATCTATATTCCTACTGATGGAGAATCTAGGTGTCTTCAACTCTTAGCTTTAATAGACAGTCATGCAGTGAACATTCTCTTGCATATCTTCACATAAACCTCTGTGAGGATATTTCTGAGGTACACATCCAGGAGTGGAGTGTCTAGATTCTAAGGTATTACTCTTAATTTGACCAAGTCTTTTTAGATTGCTCTCTAAAAGTGAATAAAAGTGGCTTTATTCATTTTCATTCTAAGAATCTAAGGGTTTCCATTCTCAACTCCCACCTTTCTTAACACTTGATATTATACAACTTTATAAATTTTGGCAATCTGGTAAGTACATATTGTTATCTAGTATTTTTTATTTGCACTACTCTGATTTTAAGATTATTAGTTATTGATAATTTCTTTTTCATACATGACCATCCATATGTTTTACCCATATTTCTAATGGTTTTCCATTTTGGCTGATTTGAAGATGTATCTTATATGTTACATATATTAATTCCTTGTAGTATTTTGTTCCTTAAAATAATCTAACTCAAATCTGTCATCCACTTGTTAACTCTGAATTACCCGTATTTCCCCATATATAAGATGCACTTTAATTTTGGGGCCGGAAATTTGGAAAAAAATATATTACATAAAGTTATTGAACTCAAGTTTTATTCATCATAAAATTCATACAACTTCTCATCATTGTCAAAACTCCAATTCAGTAGCTTATCCTCATCTGTATCTGATGACGAATCACTGTCTTCATGTATTGCCTTGTCCTCAGTTCCATCTGTGGCATTTGAAATGCCACACTTCTTAAATGACTTGACAACGACCGACCTGCCGTAATATACCAGTAACAGGTGCAAAACAATGAGCACAAAAACAAGCGTGAAAAAGCAGACAATTCAAGTAAAAAAAATCAACCATTGTATAAGATGCACCAAGTTTTTAGACCCCAAATTTTTAGGAAAAGGGGTGTGCCTTATACATGAGGAAATATGGTACCTTTGTTATATAGTCAACAATTTTTTCCTTCATAATTTATGCATTTTAAACTTAAGTAATTTTACTTTTTACTGAAGTCACAAAGATATTCTGTTACATTTCCTTCTATTTATAATTTTGTACATTTAGGTCTTATATTCAATTATGGCTTTGTTTTTCTGTGATGTAAGGTAGAGAATCCAATTCTCTGTGTAGAGTTAGTATTTCATGCATCACTTACTGTATTTTAATTTTTACATCATTCCATTTCATTTTTCTATATTAATCTATTCCATTCAGATATTCAAGTCATTGGTTTAAAGTTGTTTATAATACTCTATTTTGTGCTTAATCTGTATAATAGTTCATGATAGTAGCTACCCCGTGTTTCACTGTGATTAAATTATGTTTTTTATCCTTTTGATCAGTCATGCCAAAAATTTGTTTATCTTATAAGTCTTTTTTGTGTGACAGAGACAGAGAGAGGGAGAGAGAGAGATAGGGAGAGGGACAGACAGACATATAGCGAGAGAGATGAGAAGCATCAGTTCTTCGTTGTGGCACCTTAGTTGTTCATTGATTGCTTTCTCATATGTGCCTTGACTGGGGAAGGCAGGGTTTGCAGCAGGCCGAGTGACCCCTTGCTCAAGCCAGTAACCTTGGGCTCAAGCCAACGACTTTGGGCTTCAAGCTAGCGACCTTGGGCTGCAACCCTGCGACCATGGAGTCATGTCTATGATCTCACTCTCAAGCCAGCGACCCCACACTCAAGCTGGTGAGCCCATGCTCAATCTAGATGAAACCGTGCTTAAGCTGGCGACCTTGGGGTTTTAACCTGGGTTCTTTGCATCCCAATTTTATGCTCTATCCACTGAAACCACCAGCTGGTCAGGACTTTCTTATAAGTTTTTTTAACAAGTCAGTTTTTGTTTTGTTAATCATTCCATTGGAAGGGGCTATTCAACTTTAGTGAAATATATAGCTTCTGTAAAACTCACCACTTTTAAGTGAATAAGTACATTAGTTTTGACTAAGATATATAATCATAATAAAGAATAATTTTTTTACCCTCAAAAGTGTTCTCATGACACTTCTCAATTATAATAATATAAATGGGAAAAAATAGTTTTTTAAAGAAAGAAAAATCCACTGATAGTTTTATAGGAGTTCCCTTGTAACAAGTTGCTTTTCTCCTTCTGATTTTAAGAATCTTTCCTTATCTTTAACCTTGAACAGTTTAGTTATAATGTTTTTCTCTGTGGGTCTCTTTAGCTTCATATTATACTTAGAACTCTCTGGTCCTAGTGAAGCTTTATTTCAGTTACTCTAGTTCAAGGAAGTTTTTGGTTGTTATTTAATGGAATAATGTTTCTGTCCTTTTCTCTCCCTGTCCTCTTCTGGGACCCCTATCATGTATATGCTTGTACACTTGAGGATGTCCCATAAGTCCTTTAAGCGATCTTCACTGTTTTCCAGTCTTTTGTTTTGCTGGAATTTATCCAATCTGAGAAGCAAAACAAAATCCCACTGTCCTATCTTTGTGTTCTCTGGTTTTTCTTTTCACTTAATCTAGTTTATTGTTGAATCTCTCTATTGAATTTTTCAGTTTAAGTATTGTGTTCTTCAGCTTTCTGATTTGTATGGTACTTGTTTTTGTTTTCTGTTCCTTGGTTAAAATTCTCATTTTTAATGTTTTGCTCTCTTGACTTTAGTAAGCCTGTTTATAACCATTATTCTAAATTTTCTATCTGGTAAATCACTTACTTTCATTAAGATCAGTTTCTGGAGTTTTATCTCATTAAATTGTTTGGAACTTATTCCTGCTGGTTTATTTTTCTTGACTCTCTTCATTGGTTTCTGCAAAGCAGTTACCTCTCCCAGTCATGACAGATTGGTCTTCCGTGGGAGACGAAATTTGCCAATCAACATGGCGTGATCTCCTGGTTCCCTCTTAAACTTTTGTGATTGCAAAAACCAGTTTTTATTTTTAGCATCTTTTAGTACTATAGTTGAGGGTGTCCTAAGACCCATCAGTGTCCCAAAGAGGAGATGACAGTCAGCACCTAGCTGCCCACTGCTTAAAGGACCAGCACTGGTGTTGCAGATGGTAATGTATGTAGCCAAACCCCTTTCAGGGTAAGACCGTGAGAGGGGCACTCTGGCCTGCTCCTGCTAGACTGAGCCCTGGGGAAATGGAGGTGGGTGGATAACAAGGCAAATGCTTGCATACCCATTAACAACTCCTCTTTTTTTCTATAGTCTTGTGGGACTAATGAATGTAAACTCTGTTGACTTTCAGAGCTTGGTCATTTTGGGGTCCATCCCTTGAGTTTCAGCCTTAAAAGTTGGGGAGCTAGCTGTGTACTCCCAACCCTTTGCTTCTCAGAGAGAAGCTGGGAGTTGAGGGTTCCTTCTCAATTGTGTGGTGTGCTGCCAGGAGTGGGAATTCATGATATGGGTATTTTCTCAGTCACCCAATCAGTAGGAGTCAGTTAGTTTCTGGGTTCTCAGAGGAACTTACTCTGTTTGTTAGCTGTATATTTGATGTGGTCATGAGAGCAGGAAAATTCAGAAGCCTCTGGTGTCACCATCTGGGTCTGGACTCCTGCACTTTCTTGCCCTAGAGTGTTGGTTTTCCCATTGTTGGGGGAAGGCTCCAAAAGTAAATTCAGGGTTAATTCTGAAGAATTGACATGTAGCCATATCCAAATTCATAGGACCTTTAATAGGAGAACTTATGTCCACATGGGCACAGTAACTGCTGGCTTTTCGTGGTTATTGGCCAGGTAAAAAGTCCATACCCCTTGCAGAACAAGGTGCCCTTTTTATAGGGTGTTAATAACAAAACCACATAGTGGGTAATCACCTAGACCACCAGCAAGAACAATGCATTTCTAAATTAAAAAGATAACACCAGATAATTGTTACACTCTCTATATTCATTAACCTCCCTCCTGGGACAGATGTTTGTCTTTGAGGGAAGCATTCTGGCTTTTTGGAGCAGTCAGCACAACATGGGGTTGCAGAGAGTCACGGAGAGCACAGCACTTCCCTGATGCCTCTGCTGCTGGAGCCATATTGCATCTCTATAATGAGTTCCCCTACAGCCATCTACAGATCTTTTTAGATGAAGTATTTTTTTTCAAATCTTATGCCCTTTATTGCATTGTATGTGTTGTAATTGTGTTGTAAGGGTTTTTATTTATTTATTTTTTTTTACCAACTAAAGGGCCATTTCTCAGGGTGGTGTTTGCAGTGTACAGCCTTGAGAAATAGGTAACATCTCCCCCAGACAAACAACAAGCTTGGACCCACTTGTTATAAAAGTGGTGCATTTCCCACAAGTTCAGTGTTCATCTCCTATACTGCAACCTTCTGCATGTGCAGGCGTTCATATAGGCTAGTGTTTGCCAGGAAGGAGTAGGGGTCGAGTGAGAACCACTGCCAATTGATGAGAAGTTCATGCTTCTTGCTCTCCCTTGAGTAACAGAGTTTGTCTCTGGCCCAGTTTTGTTTGTGTCTTCTGCCAACATCCATGAGACAATAATAAGCTTATAAATAGGGTGAAAGTCTTAAACCCTTCAGAAATCCTGACAGGTCATACCTCAGTTTTTGGAAGTAGTATGGTCCTTTAAAGACTTGCGTTTTGGCTTTATCAGGGCTGTTCTGGAACTAGTTTCAGTGTAAGTCCAGCTACTGAAACGATGCCCTGCTTTACTCGGTATCCTGTGTGTCTGCTCTGGCTGGTGTGCACAAACTAGTCCTGGCGCCAAGTGATATCCAGGGGATTTTTTTTCCACCTGTTCTTGTAGTGGTTCTTTCCATAGCCTGGTAGTTTCTTCACACACACGCACGGAGCATTACTCACAGAAGACTCTTGGAGAAACGATGAATGTGCTTTCCTCTGCGCAGCCCTCCTCTCCACAGCTCTGCCTCCCCTCTCCCCATGTGACCACCTGGACTCTGGCTTGTCCTTGCAGAGCTTACCTATATTCCTCCCCTCTTTCAACATTCTCTCTCCCGTGCTGCCTCTTGGGCAAACTCTGAAAACCCAGGGTTTTTTTTATTTTACCGGATTTTCTGATCGTTTAGGGTAGTAGAGACGGTTCAGCACCTGTCATTTCATCGTTGTTGCAAGCAGATGTCCCATTTCCTAATTTCTCATGTCGACTGCTTAGCTCGCTTGTTTTCATTCTTTCATTTGATGTGAGAAATCTGTTTAAATCTCTACACTGCACCCGACTGCTTCAGATGCATCTCACACAGCCTTTGACATGGGGAACTTTGGCTGTCATTCAGCTCTTAAGTGTTTTATCATTTGTCTTGTTACTTTCAGTTCATTTAACCATGAGTTCATGTAACTTTTTAGTTTCCTGATATTTTTATGCCTCCTTTTTTATTATGGATTTAAAACTTTATTGAATTTAATGTAGAGCTCATGATGCATCGATAGTTTTTTTGGAATTTGTCGAGATGTCCATTGTGGTATAATAAAAACATTTCTATATTCTTGAAGAGAATGAGCATTTTGTGTTTACTGAGTAAAGTTTTATTATGTACATTGTATACTTTTTGACTGAATTTGTTAATGGAGTAACTCACATTTACTATGTGTTTGCTTAATTTTTCTACTCAACCTACTCATTTCTAAAAGAGGTGTATTAAAATTTCCATTGAAAAATTGTAACTATTTCTATCAGTTAGTAGTTATATATTAGTTGGATATTTACTTATGAGCCTAATAGCTTTTTAATATGTTATTTTATGAGCAAATTATCTATCTTTTCTCTTTAAATTGCGTGGTCAACATTTAAATTTTTATTTTGGTTTTCATTTGGTAAAATTTTACCTTATGTATATTTTTTTCATCTCCTCCGTCAGCCTTTTTTTTGTGGATAATTTAATGGGTTTTTGTTTGGGGGGTTTTTGGTGAATCTGATGTGTCAGTCTTTTGATTACAGAATTTGACTAATGTATTTTTATTGACTTTATTTTTATATGGAGACTTTATTTCTGCCATCTTATTTCATGTTTTTATTCATCATGGTTTTTCCCCTCCTTTCTTACATCTATTATATTGACAACTCAGGCTTTATTCTTTTTGTTCAAAAGTCACAAGTACTGTTTTTATTCTGTTATCTCTAACTTATTAAGATTCATTATTTGTTTTCCCCTTCTAATATGTAAAACTCAATTATCTCTGTCTTCCCTCTTTGACAACAACCTTATCAGTTTTTCAACTTTCTCTACTATTGCCTTCCTTTCTTTTTAAAATATGTCTATTTATTGATTTTTTTAAAGAGCAGGAGAAGAAGGAGGCAGAGAAAGATGAGGAGAAGGAAAGAAACATTGATTTGTTGTTCTGCCTATTCACGCATTCATTGCTTGATTCTCCCCCTGACTAAATATCAAAGCCACAACCTTGACTCATCAGTTCAACTGAGCTACCCAGCCAGGACTATAAACTCACTTTTCTTCATTTTGACATCATCTGGAGTTATTGTTTTGTATTTCTTATGTTTATTCAGGCAACAATAATTTTACTAAGTTATTATTCACCATTGATTCCCTTATCTCTTTGCTTTGGCTAGAATTCTTGTTGGAACACATCCTACAAGATAGTTTTCAAAGAGGATCTGTCGTTGTGTGATATACTTTTATGAGACTAGTCTACTTTTTCCTAATTATGCATCTGTGGTCACATCCAAAACCACTCTATATTTTTCTTTACTCATTTATTCAGCAGCTAGGTAGAGGTTACCTACTATATATCGGGTATTACCCTAGGTCTGAGGAAGGAAACAGAACCAACACAAAACTCTTTTTACACAAAGTGCAGAAGAGAGGAGTAGGAATCTTTTCAGTGGTCCTTGGAAACACCTCCACACCCCAACAGAGCCTGGGGCTGCCGTGATGCTACCCTCTGGTCTCTGGGGGGTACAGAGCAGGAGGTAGATGCTGCGTTCTTATCACAGCGCGATGACTGTGCAAGTGATGTTGTAACCAGGGAACTCTCAGAGAGAAAAAGGGCCTTCTAGAGTCTGTGGCTGATGACTCTTCCTCTTTAGATTATAACTTTCCCATTCATATTAGGACAACTTCTTCCTGCCCCCTAGGGTTCTGGCTTGTTGTTTTGTTGTTGTTATAGTTGTTATTTATTTGCTAAGCAAGGAGGGTGTGAAAACCATCAAGACCCAGTGTTATCAATGAGAGCTCTGAGACTTGTCTGCAGAAGGAACCCAGCATCTGTGGTAGTCTCTCTCCGTCTTGTCCAGAATTGGTCGCCCAGTAGAATTTATTATTTATTATTATTATGGGATATAGGTGCCAATGGAAATCAATGGTAAGGGAGTTCTCATAAATGATTATCAAGCACGTCCTTAATTTAAAAGAGAAAAACTAGGATATTTAATTGCATATATGGTCCATTACCCTATAAGTTATCAGAATCGTAGGAAATTGTTATTTGCTGAGCTGGCCTGGGGGGTGCAGCCGAGGTCTGTTCACTGCCCTTCTTCTGTTGGTATCTGGAGGTGGAACTAGCTCCTACATCCAGTCCAGCTCATCACAGGAGCCAGGAGTGAGTGAGCATACTCTGATCCGAGTCAAAAGCAGCTCGGACTTTCTGAAAAAGCAGGGACAGGACTCTCATAAAGAGCAGCTGCTGCTGTGCCTAAGCCATGCTGTCCATCTGACAGCTTCCTAGTGATGTGCCTGGCACACCTTTGATCCTAAACCGTTTCTTTCTCCTGTTTGTGCAGTCCTGATTTTAGGACAATCTCTCCCCCTATTGTCTTTGAATCTTTTTAAATTTCCAGTTAAAGGACTTTAACATTAGGCCTGACCAGGTGGTGGCGCAGTGGATAGAGTGTTGGACTGGGATGCGGAGGACCCATGTTCGAGATTCCGTGGTTGCCAGCTTGAGCGCGGGCTCATCTGGTTTGAGCAAAAAGCTCACCAGCTTGGACCCAAGGTCGCTGGCTCGAGCAAGGGGTTACTCGGTCTGCTGTAGCCCCCCAGTCAAGGCACATATGAGAAAGCAAGCAATGAACAACTAAGATGTCGCAACAAAAAAACTGATGATTGATGCTTCTCATCTCTCTCTGTTCCTGTCTGTCCTATCTATCACTCTCTCTGACTCTCTCTGACTCTAAAAAAAAAAGGGGGAGGGACTTTAATATTGGATCCATGTAATTTCCTTGATCCCCACAATCACTTCAGACCCTGTTTCAGGGAAGGGGGCCAATGCTGCAGTAGTCAGGGAAGCAGGCCATTGTCAGGGGTCACCAAAAAAGAAAAAATTGTGATTTAGGGGTATGGTTCTCACTGTAAAACATAATACATAACTTGGAGGCCAGACGAAGTGAAACCCAGAACTGTTAAGGGCTGTATAAAATTCCTTTTCCTATATATAAATCCTCTTGTGCTGTTTATTTTGTTCTCTAATTTGTATTAAAAAAAAACAGTATCACAAAGGTAGACAACAGGTGAGGTAACAGCACCTTAAAACATCAACAAAGCAGGTTCTATGCTTAATGCACTGTGTATATTTGGTAACCAAACAAAACAGTTGACCTTAAAATAGTGTCAGTTAAGAGAAAGGATCAGGACAGTGGTGATGTCCTAAAGACAGCTCAGTAAATAAAAAGTGAGCATTAATTATAAACAAAGTTGTATTGTTATTTTAAGCTACATTTAGTCACGTCCTTGCCAAAGCCAAACTGAATATATTCACTGTGCGGTGTGCTCCAAGTGTCTAACAGGGACATACGGTAGAGTGTGGTGTTATCTTAAGCTCGTGAAAGATCCATGAGATATCAATTCTGATTAATATTAAAAACATGGGCCTGTTCTTCTTTCTTTAGCCAAACTAATTATTTAAACTACACATATACACACTCACATACTTACACAGTTACACACTTGCACCCAGCCCCACCAGGTTGTAGTGGTGAATGTTTTTCCTGTCAGAGAGTCTTAGTGAGTCATAATTTGCTGAGCTGAGAATCTGAGTCCTGCAGCTGTCAGACGTGTCCGTGGGTTCCCGGGTTGTTGATTTCCTCTGCTGCAACAGATGGAGTGCAAGAGAGCAGAAGAGGAATCCATCTCGCAGGAGGCGGGCCTATTAGTATTCCAAATGTATTCATGTATTAAAGCCAGGCACTGGTTATGTCTGAAAACAATTACACTTACCAAAATATGACCTATAAACTCCTTGGTGTCTTGATAGTGGTTATAGTCTTTAAAAAAAATTATTTGAGGCTCATCCAAGTTTTAACTATATCACATAGATGGTACAAGCATAAATATATAGTTTCTTTTTTCCATAAGTGTAGACCAAAAGACCATTGATTCAAAGAAATGATTCAATTATAAACATTCAGATATATCTATTTAAATGTAGCAATTATTAAGTTTACCCACTTGTATAATAATAAACATCAGTTTCTTGGATTATTTGTGTGTTTGTACTTTATTCAAGAACTATTTGCATATAACAGTAGTCAGTATTGCATAAAGAGGCAGGTCATGAGATTTTAGTTCTTTCAAGGGCTTTTAAGAAACTCATATAACTCTAGTGAATCTAAGGGCCCTTTTTATTTTATTTATTTATTTTTTTAAATGAGAGAAGGAGATAGAGACAGAATCCCAAGTGCACCTTGACTGAGATCCACCCAGCAACCTCCTGGGGCTGATGCTTAAATCAACCAAGCTATCCTCAATTATCGGGGCTGATGCTTAGACCAACTGAGCCACTAGCTGCAGGAGGAGAAGAGGGAGAGAAGAGGGAGAAGGAAGGGAGAGAAGCAGATGGTTGCTTCTAATGTGTGTCCTGACTGAGGATTGAACCTGGGATGTCTGCACGCCAGGTCAGTGCTCTATCCACTGAGCCATCAGGCCAGGGTCTAAGGGCTCTTT
Organism: Saccopteryx bilineata; assembly: GCF_036850765.1. NCBI lineage: Eukaryota > Metazoa > Chordata > Mammalia > Chiroptera > Emballonuridae > Saccopteryx > Saccopteryx bilineata. The sequence continues at coordinate 143,770,505 of NC_089491.1, read as the reverse complement.
TTAAAAAGGGGACAAGTACAGTACCTTAACTATCTCCCAACAGAATAGTAAGCTAGAGCTTCTTCTTCCCTCTGTATTGTTTTGTTTGTTTGTTGTGGTAAAATACCAGAGCTCCTTTTAACTTGCCTTCTATTTCAGACATCTATGGGGAATTATTTTGTTACTATAACCTGGGGACAATGGGCAGGGAGGGAGGAGAGAGCTAAGTGTTTATGGATTCCTATGTCTAGGGAGACATCTCTATGTTATTTAACCTCAAAAAATTAAAGAAGAGAAATGAGAAGAGACTTGATATTCTTTGAATACCCAACACCATTCAATTAGCTACATTTTCTTATTTAAATTTCAATGAAATTTCAGAAGTATGTTTCATTCATTAGCACCATTTGCACAACTTGGAAAGATTAAATATATTGTCCAGCACAACACACAGTTAAAGCTGTGAGCTGAATTTAAAATCAAGTCCTCTTGAGTGCCTTGCCTTCGCAGCAGAAACTGTTTCAAATTGACAGTGTAAGTGGTCATTATTTCTGTAACTTCAAATCTTCATTTCTACTCAGAGATTTACATTTATTTATGGAGGCAACATTGTGTTTTAATTATTTTTTTTATAATTTTGGACCTTTTCTATCAGGGCTGCATGTATATAATGAATATTTAGCAACATTATAGCAGTTAATTGAAGACTCATCCATTCTTCTGCAATATTAATAGTAAACAAAACGAAGAACACTGAATCCAGAAAATTGAATGGTGATTTTTTTTTGACACATTATTGGCAGATACAAGCTGTTCATATTTTGTTATTGGGTAAATTTGTTAGTCTTATTGTAAATGTCATCCTTCTCATCCTGTAAAACTAAGACAAGAAAAGCATATTTAAAATAGAATTTAAAAATAAAAAGAAATGATCTCACAGCAGTGTATGATACAAAGGTTTTAGTATAATCCTTTTATCTATTTTTGAAAATTGATAAGCACAAAATATTAATTCTGTTATTAATTTCTTTTTTTTAATTTTATTTTTAATGGGGTGACATCAATAAATCAGGATACATATATTCAAAGATAACATGTCCAGGTTATCTTGTCGTTCAATTATGTTGCATACCCATCACCCAAAGTCAGATTGTCCTCTGTCACCTTCTATCTAGTTTTCTTTGTGCCCCTCCCCCTCCCCCTTTCCCTCTCCCTCTCCCCCCTCCCCCTTTCCCTCTTCCTCTCCCCCCTCCCCCCGTAACCACCACACTCTTTATCAATGTCTCTTAGTCTCACTTTTATGTCCCACCTATGTATGGAATAATGCAGTTCCTGTTTTTTTCTGATTTACTTATTTCACTTCGTATAATGTTATCAAGATCTCACCATTTTGCTGTAAATGATCCAATGTCATCATTTCTTATGGCTGAGTAGTATTCCATAGTGTATATGTGCCACATCTTCTTTATCCAGTCTTCTATTGAAGGGCTTTTTGGTTGTTTCCATGTCCTGGCCACTGTGAACAATGCTGCAATAAACATGGGGCTGCATGTGTCTTTACATATCAATGTTTCTGAGTTTTGGGGGTATATACCCAGTAGAGGGATTGCTGGGTCATAAGCTAGTTCTATTTTCAGTTTTTTGAGGAACCACCATACTTTCTTCCATAATGGTTGTACTACTTTACATTCCCACCAACAGTGAATGAGGGTTCCTTTTTCTCCACAGCCTCTCCAGCATTTGCTATTAGCTGTCTTGTTAATAATAGCTAATCTAACAGGTGTGAGGTGGTATCTCATTGCAGTTTTGATTTGCATTTCTCTAATATCTGTTATTAATTTCTATCCTAGAAGTTTCCAAACATGGAAAATAATATGTCACTAAATGTCTTGTGAGCACTAGTTGGTTCAATCCCCATGAATTTACCCCCTTTATAATATAATCAATTTTAAAAATAAAACCATTCTTTGTGTGTATTAATTTTCAAGTCCTGGTATAGCTCATCTCTGTTTTATCTCTAGCCCTCAACTATAAGTGATCCTTCAGATCGTATTACCAGCTATGCACCTATTCTGAATCACTCCACATTGTTTCCATCTTCCTCAGACAGACAGTGTTTCTGGCCCTCCCACATAACAAACTCTTTTCGCCTTTTGCCTCACCCCTGCGACCAAGGCTTCGCAGCGGTTAGGGTGTAAGGAGTATTGATTTGGAGTTTAGGATGAGAGTGAAGTCAAGTATGCACCTTTCTCGCTCCCATAAAACTCATCTTTGGTGCCACTGTCCCAATATTTTTGCAGTCCTAGCTTTCTGCCCTTGACCCTCATCTCATTCTCCTCAGCCACACCCTGCTAGTTTTTCCCTTCCTTCCCTCCCTCCTTTTTTCTTTTCTCTCTTTTCCTCCATTAACCCAGTCTGCTGCGTCAGCGTCAGATCTCTCTTCCTCCTTGGTTCTGAGGAACAGAGTGCAGCCACATAATCCCCCCTTTCCCTGTAACCCTGAAGTAAGCCCGCATCTCTTGGTGGGTTTGAAGGGGTCGGGGAGGGTCACTATTAGAAACACTAGGGTGTCCAACAATAGGGAAGATAATAACAACAATAAGAAAACATTCGCGCCCTGGCCGGTTGGCTCAGCGGTAGAGCGTCGGCCTAGCGTGCGGAGGACCCGGGTTCGATTCCCGGCCAGGGCACACAGGAGAAGCGCCCATTTGCTTCTCCACCCCTCCGCCGCGCTTTCCCTCTCTGTCTCTCTCTTCCCCTCCCGCAGCCAAGGCTCCATTGGAGCAAAGATGGCCCGGGCTCTGGGGATGGCTCTGTGGCCTCTGCCCCAGGCGGTAAAGTGACTCTGGTCGCAACATGGTGACATCCAGGATGGGCAGAGCATCGCCCCCTGGTGGGCAGAGCGTCGCCCCTGGTGGGCGTGCCGGGTGGATCCCAGCCCGGCGCATGCGGGAGTCTGTCTGACTGTCTCTCCCTGTTTCCAGCTTCAGAAAAATGAAAAAAAAAAAAAAAAAGAAAGAAAACATTCACATTTCAAGGTATCTTTTGCTCTTCTCACAGTTAAAAGTTGCTACCTGAGACGTTTCTTTATGGACCCAAAGATGCACCTTTGGAATCTATATCACCTTCATGCGCCTCTTTCCTCACTGTTGTCAGAATTAAGAAAGAGAAATTTAAGAAGAAAGGGGTCCCTCAATCTCCAATTCCTACAATAGATGGTCTTGACATTTCTTGTGATTGTTAGATTTTACAGAACACCCCGGTCCCTGCCCCTTGCTGGTCGGTCCCCACATGACTTTCCACCAGGGCTCCAATACACTGAAACTTTGGAAGGTATGATTGTAAGGGTGGAATGATGGGGAAAGAGAATGGTTGTTGGTCAGGAATGGTCTAGACTCCATTGTTTTTCTGATACCCAGCAGAGAGCATTTGGACTAAAACAGAGTTAGAATCAGTGAAGAAAACATTGGGTAGGCTATTTTTAATGGCATATAAATTATTCCCAGACAAATATGCAGTCCACATACTATCTAGGTAGGTATACTTTTTATACCTACTGCCCACTTTTGTATCTCTGTTAGTAGTAAAATTTTCTAACCACCCACCGGTTCCACAGTAATGGTGATTTATAAAGTAGGGAAGTAACTTTGCTTTATAAAATTTATAAAGCAAAGTTACAGCAAGTTAAAGCATATAATAATAATTACTTACCAAGTACTTTATGTCGGATTTTCACTAAGTTTGGCAGAATAAATCTTTATAAGATAACTTACTATAGTTAAATCTATCTTTTTATTTATACTTTGGTTGCTCCGCTACCGCCCACCATGAAAACTGGAACGCCCACTAGTGGGCGATAGGGACCAGGTTGACTACCACTGATCTATAGATCCTTAGAACTTTCTATTTCCTAGGTCATCCAAGAGTTTTCTATAGAAGGGTGATTAGTGAGATGTGTCTGATTCTATTTCCAAGACAACATGTACAGTATAGGTAACCTTAGGAGTCAAAACTGGATCATTTAACATAAGTTCCTCAATCATTAAAATATCACTCTGCATTGTGGACAAGTCCTCTATTTTATTAGTACATTGTGGATTGTGTATGGTTTTGTGAGAACTCTGGGCCTCTCACATTTTTATGGGAAAATTCATCCTGAGTACAATACAAATACATTTTTGGAATTTTATAAACTAGGGATCAGCCTGTAAAGTCAGTGAACAAATACTTTGTTTCTCAATTGAAAAAAAATTAAATAAGGAAATGAAAATAAAGTTTAAATTTGCTCACTATGTCTATGTATAACATAGATATTCTCTTTTGTCATTTTATGTCTTGTGTTTTTTCATGAATATGTAAATATTTCAAAAATTAAATACATACTCCTACTTGTATGAGTCAATAAAATAAAGTGGCTCTCCTATGTAGGTTTATATATTATTTTAGTTATCAAAAAATTATAAAGAATTACTAATGTGTGATAATAATTAATTAAGCATTAATATAGCATATAAATATAGTAGAACTTCTACTCATTTACCTTGATATATATGTTCACTTGTTTTCCTTTTTTTAATAGCTCATTATATGCAATGGAAATCTAAGGGACAAAAATTAAAGCAAGTAACTTTTGTATTTATATAAAGAATGAAGTAAATATATACTTTTATTTCCTAATGGACATTGCAAAACAAATTTTATCTGACCTACTCTGTCTTCCCTCATAATGGTTTTTTTCTACTTTCATACTTCAAATATAGTGGAGAAAAAACATTACTGCAATTATCTCTACTTTATCAACCTTTAACTTTTACAATAATCACAGAAGACCTATGAAACCCCATGTTTAAATAGCTCTGACTTTAATAAGCATTTTAGTAACTGTTTTCATATTTGCTTGTCCTGAGTAATGCATCTGAAATTCTCGCCACCACCCCATCCTCATCCTCTTGGTTGCCTGGCACCTGGAACAGAGCAGAGATCCAGCAGAACAACCACCAAAAAAAAAAAAAAAGACATCTTTAACTATCAGGGAAACTGATGAAATGAATCTAGTTCTTTCAGATTAGATGAAACACTGGAAAAGTTATCTCGTGATTTATGTATCTATGTGAGTTTGCATGTATGTACATATAAATTTAATCCTCATAAACAGTATTAGTGACAGTTAGCTACCTCTGATTCAATTTTGCTAACAAGCTTGCTTAGTTATTCAAATAGAGATTCAGTTTATTTGCCCATAGCCTTAATTTCTTTCCTTAGGATAGAAAATGAGAACTGGAGTTATTCAGGGGTTAAGGAGTAGGGGTAGAAAAGCCAGACACTGTTTCTTATAAAATGGTCTCGGTTGAAAACAAACAACAGTTCTTTGCATACAAGAACTGAGAGCTTATCTAACATTGGGGAATTTTATCACAAGTTTGTAGTGATAGAGTTGAAATATATTTATAATTTAGGATGTTTTTCAGATAAGAATGTTTTTTTGTTTGTTTGTTTTATATTTTTCTGAAGTGAGAAGTGGGGAGGCAGGGAGACAGACTCCTGCATGTGTGCTCCACTGGAATCCACCCAGCATGCCCACCAGGGGGTGATGCTCTGCCCATCTGGGGCATTGCTCCACTGTGGCCAGAGCCATTGTATGCCTGAGGCAAAGGCCATGGAGCCATTCTCAGCACCGGAGCCAACTTTGCTACAATGGAACCTTGGCTGCGGGAGGGGAAGAGAGAGACAGAGAGAAAGTAGAGGGAGAAGGGTAAAGAAGCAAATGGGCACTTCTCCTATGTTCCCTGGCCCGGAATCAAACCTGGGACTTCCACACGCTGGGCCGATGCTCTACTGCTGAGCTAGCCGGCGAGGGCTCAGATAAGAATGTTTTTAATTAGCTGTTTGATTTTGAGAAGTAAATTATAAGTATACTGTTTAAGCCAGATATAATTTAACTTTTATATTATTCAGCACAGCCAAAGAGATTTTGATTAAAAATTCCAAAGGGTATCACATCTATGAGAGGCAGTGGAGTGAGTTACCCATGCAATTAAGAAAAAGTTTTCTAGGTATTTTAATAAAAGCCTTGTGTCATATCAACATCTGTTTGAATTTGTAGTAGGACTTTTTTCTTTAGGTTAAAAAGATATGCATGATTACTTCCTGAGCTTTCTCTAGTTCTGTGATTCTGCAGTATGTTTAAGAATATTTATGTTTGTAGGTATTAGATGTCTTAAAAGATAGCATCATTTGAAAGACTTAAACTGAGGAAAATTCTCTCATACAAATCTACTGTCCTTTGATTCAAAATGCCTTATTTACTTAAAGATATAATATTATTAGCCTGACCAGTTGGTGGCACAGTGGATAGAGTGTCGGACTAGGACGCAGAGACCCAGGTTTGAAACACTGAGGTTGCCAGCTTGAGCACAGGCTCATCCAGCTTGAGTATGGGCTCGGGCTCACCAGCTTAAGCGCGGGGTTGCTGGCTTGAGTGTGGGATCATAGACATGACCCCATGGTCCCTGGCTTGAGCCCAAAGGTTGCTGGCTTGAACAAGGGGTCACTCACTCTGCTGTAGACCCCCCTCGTAGCTTCTCATCTTTCTCCCTTTCTGTCTGTCTCTACCGGTCTCTCTGTGTCTGTCACACACACAAAAACAATAAATAAAATAACAGATAATGTTATTAGACCAAATTTGTAAGTAAGAGGTGGAGGGGGGAGAATACCACAAAATAAAGCAACTCTTCTAGAAACTTAATTAAAACCATGATGAGACATTCAGCCGGGAGTTTAGTTTTATTTTCAGCTAGTCACCTGCAGCCATGGTTCCCCCAGAGGGAGGCTGCCAGGCTCACAGCACACTGTGCAACTTGGATGAGCAGTGTTCCAGGCTGCTTATGAGCATGTTACATCTGGGATCTGTGGAGAGCAGCCAGAGCAGCAGACTGAGATGCTGGATGCAGCGTATTTTCTAGGTAGGTTTCCAAGCCGCCCACATGCTCATCACTTCTCTTCAATACGGTGTCCAGAATGTAGTAGGAAACAAAATACAGGGTGGGCTGCAAGGAGGTTTACAGCTCTTCATCTGAAAGGTAATACAATAATTACAAATCATGTTATAAAAATAAATTCTGGGTTTCACGTACTTAACTATAAACCTCCTGTGCCCCACCCTGTATATTTCCAACTTATTTTTTGTTTCTGATAAGATCAGCAGGTTATTCTGATTTCTAAATAGTTCATATGAACGTAAGTCCTATGTCTGTGTTCATCAGGTTAATTTAGTGACTTGTAGCTGAGGCGGTAAACTGGCTATAGCTCCAGCAACTGAAATAGCCATTTTGCTGCTGACGCTTGGTTAGTTTTTCTACATCTGTGCCCGAAATTTGGCGTGGCTCTCGTGTGTGCACGAGCACGTGCACCTTTGTTCAAGGAGCAGCTATACAACCAAAAGGCAATGCAGAAAGTTCCTTAGTTCAGAGGCGTGGCAGCTTTACATCTTGGAATCTAGATATTCCTTCAACAAGTATCAAAGAAGTTAGATGGCCCAACTACTCTGGATACAAAAATAAATAGAACATCGCCCTGTCCCCCAGTGGCCTGCAGTCTTGTTTACTTGGTCACAGCAGAGCAGGGCATATAAAGAAGAGCTGTAGCCTGAAATGAGATCCATTCTTCTATGAGAAAAAGGGCAGATGGTATGACATTGAATTTATCTACAATATCTGTGATGTCCTGTTTAGTAAACAAGAACACTCCACAGAATGTGCTGGGTGGCAGCTGGAAGAGAGACTGTCCTAACTTGAAGTCTTGAAGTATCCTAAAGAAAGACTGCGCACAGTCAGCATACGAGTCCAAAGACTGCGGTCCTTAGAAAGGCCTGCTTATCAGGTTGGGCTTTGGCTATTGTTTGGGAACTTGAAGATTCCTACACTGGTTGAAAACACTCTCTAAATGGCAAGAGTGCTCACTCACTGTGTACTGTGTCTCAACTAACTTTTACAAATCATGTGGGTTCTGTTGAACATCTATTTTCCTCCTGGGTGGCTGGACCTCTTGTTCATGCTCAGCAGAGGGTGCCTGTGCAGCTAGTTCCCTGTAAAAAGCCTGGACGCTGATTTCTTGAATGAACTTCCCTGGTAGACGATGTCACAGGTATCACATGCTGCTGAAGAAATGAGGTGTGTCCTGTATCGCTCCGCCGGAAGCTCTCACCTAGTTTCCTGCAGACTTCATTCTAAGGGCCTTTTCTTTTCCCTTGCTGGTTTTACTTTAAATCCTTCTGCTGCAATATAATCATAACTATGACAGCTTCTGGGTCCTTTGACACCATCTGTAGTGAATCATTACAACTGAGGATGATCTTGGGGACCCCAACAGAGCCAGAATCTGAATTTCAAATCAAGATGTAGCAGCAGAAACTTGATGGATGACACTATCTTATATATTTTTCTTAAGTCCAAATATGGATGAACCTTGAAGGCATTATGCTAAGTGACATAAGACAGAGCAAGTCAAATACTGTATAATCTCACAAGTGGAAGAATCTTTTTTTTTAAAGTGAGAGGCGAGAAGGCAGAAGACAGACTCCCACATGCGTCCCAACTGGGATCCACCCAGCAAACCCCCTACGAGGCGATGCTCTGCCCATCTGGGCCACTGCTGTGATGCTTGATAGCTGAGCTATTTTAGTGCGTGAGGTGAGGCCATGGAGCCATCCTCAGTGCCCAGCTCCAACGTTGCTCAAACCATTCAAGTCATGGCTACAGGAGTGGAAGAGAGAGAGAGCTAGAGGTGAGGGGGAGAAGAGTAGAGAAGCAGGTGGTCACTTCTCCTATGTGCCCTGACTAGGAATCGAATCTAGGGTTTCCACATGCTGGGCCAACAGTCTACCGCTGAGCCAACTGGCCTGTGCCACAGTGGAATCTAAAACAAACCAGACTCGTGGAAACATAGAGCAGGTTGGTGGTTGCCAGGGGTGAGCCGTAGGGATAATGAGTGAAAGTAGTCAAAGGGTACAAGCTTCCAGTTATAATTTAGTTCTGGTGAAAGAAGGTATAAATGATGACAATTATACAATTGTCAGTAGTTAACAATACTGTATTAATATATTTGAAAGTTGTTAAAAGAGTGGGTCTTAAAAGTTCCAACCACTCACACACACTCTTTAACTATGTGAGGTGATAGCTGTGTTAACTAATCTTATTTCTTATTTCACTGTGTGTTTGTGTGTGTGTATAATTAAAAAAAATCACACTGGTCCACCTAATTCATCTTGTAGTTCTGTCTTCAATATTTTTATGCTTTTGGAAAAATTCTGCCCAAAGTGGCTAATCTATCCAATACACTGTTATTATTTTTAAGTGAGAGGAGAGGAGATAGTGAGACAAACTCCCAATACACCCCAACTAGGATCCACCTGGTAACCCCTGTCTGGGGCCAATGCTCAAATCAACTGAGTTATAATTTTTTTTCCATTTTTCCGAAGCTGGAAACGGGGAGGCAGTCAGACAGACTCCCGTATGCGCCCGACCGGGATCCACCTGGCATGCCCACCAGGGGGCGATGCTTTGCCCCTCTGGGGCATCCAGAGCCATTCTAGCGCCTGAGGCAGAGGCCACAGAGCCATTCCCAGCGCCCGGGCCATCTTTGCTCCAATGGAGCCTCGCTGCGGGAGGGGAAGAGAGAGACAGAGAGAGAGGAGAGAGAGGGGGGTAGAGAAGCAAATGGGCGCCTCTCCTGTGTGCCCTGGCCGGGAATCGAACCCGGGACTCCTACACGCCAGGCCAACGCTCTACCGCTGAGCCAACCGGCCAGGGCCACAACTGAGTTATTTTTAATGCCTGAGGTTGATATAATGAGACCAACTGAGCCATCCTCATACCCAGGGCCAGTGCTTGAACCAATCAAGCCACTGGCTGCAGGAAGGGAAGAGGGAGAAAGAGGGGGAGAGGAAGGAGGAGAGAACTAGAAAGTCGTTTCTCTTATGTGCCCTAACTAGAAATCCAACCTGGGACGTACATATGCCAGACTGACACTCTATCCACTGAACCAACCAGCCAGGACCCAATACAGTATTTTGATTAAATGCCAATCACATAGATTAGCACCCACTTCCAAAATCCTCTTTTTGTATTCCATTTAAGTCCTATATATAAATTAATAGGATAAATGCCATATTCAGGTTCAGAATATTATTCAGACTTTATGTAAATAATTGGGTTTATGCTTGTCAGATCAGTTTAGATATTAGCTTTATTTTTTCATCTAGATTTGCTAATTGGACTCAAATTAAGCTATTACTGTATTCCTATGGCCTTTTAATTTTTACTGTCTTTTCCCCTTATTAGTTGCTTCCTAAACACAGTAATGTAACTCTCCATCTCCTCAAAGACCGGAAAAGAGCTTTTCATGAATAAATGTTTTCTGCAGAGTGGTCAACCTTTTATATGTAACTCAGTAGGGAAAAAGATGCAGAATAAGGCACTGAATTCTTAAAACAATTCATTTCCCAGTTGCTTCTTTCTTTTGAGTTTGAACATAAAACTGCTGTGCCATTCACCTCAGTCACAGATAGTATAAAACTAAAATTATATACTTAATGTAAATACAGAATTTTATAAACCCCATTATATATTTTTTTTCTATAAGATAAGTGGACATAACTCATAGAGGATACGTGAATTATAAGACAGTACAACAAAATGGTAATGCCTACCTATGAAATGTTAAACCTGCTTTTAGCTATACCTTTTCCTAGACTTCACTTTGGAAAGAAGCAGAATATTCCTTCTCATTTGTGACTTCAATTTACTTATACCTGGCAGAGGTTAACAACATGAGGTCTTCCATGCTGTGTGTTGGGCAAATGAGTTTGTAAAATTTGTATTTTTTGAGTTTTCTCACTTTTTTTAAATGGCACTAGGTAGCACCAGGTGTGTGACTTGTGAAATTGCAAATTACCTTCCTGCTTGGGAAGGGCGATTGTTATGCTGTTTGCTGGAGGAGAGGTTTTCACGCCAGAAAAGTTTTAAAAGGAAGAAGAAAAAGGAAAGAGAGAGAAGCCAGTTTTGCAGATAAAGAAGCCATGTTGACAGAGTGAGTGCAGATGGGGAACCAGTGGTGAGGGACTTTGGGAATGGTGAGGCCTCTGTTTCTAGGAGAAAGTGGGTAAGATTCTCCTGGTTGTGGAACCGGATAATGTGTCAGGGCTTTGTGAGCTCTGAAAGAAGAGCCGTTTCCCCTGTGTGTTTGCTCATTGGCTCGTGTGAGACTTGAATAAAGGAATGGCCCACCATTTTTTGGCTCCACAATTTCTTTACCATCTGCCCGAATCCAATGAGAACCTGCACATGAATGGCCATGATGATGGCACCTATTGGCCTTACAGTGTGTACCAGGCAAGTACCACTGTTTAATTTATGGCCAGCAATATGAATGGGCCATTGAAATAAGAGTTCACACTGGTAGGCAGAGGACACATTTTAAATGAAAAAAATGGTTCTTTCTCATGTACATACACAAAGTTTTTACTCTTCATTCCTTTTCTCTCCCTTTCTGTCCCTCCTTTTTCCTCCCACCTTTCACTTTATACACAAAAACATAGAACGTGTTAAATACAGTAACATCATTTGCATATTTAATTTGTTCATGCTGAAAGAGCGAATAATGCAGAGAGAGATCTAGTGTGAGTGACTGTGGTTCCAATCCATGAATATATGCCCCAAGTCAAGCAGTAAAATGGTAAGCAATCTGTTGTTTCCATGTGAGTTCTCAGTTCCCTCTAATCATCATAATGTGAGTATAAAACTGATTTTCGTGTGATTCCTTAATTTAAAGCTGCATTTTTAATATAAAAATACCCCTAAGGACAAGCCAGATGCTTTGCCTGGTGTTTAGTTAAAGAAATGGTATATGTTCAGGAATACAGGGGGAAATATGGCAAGTACGGAGCTCTTGAGTGGCAGGAGGTGGTGGCTCAGTCTCCAAAAAGATGTACAAATACTGTTTACTGTAGTTTAAGGGTAAAACATAGGATTTGGGGTGGTAATTATGAGACGTAATCTTCTCTACTGTCTCATCATCACTACCGTCATCACGTCACCCTAATGACTTTAGTTGAAGGGTTTGTAAGGCTTCTCCTATATTTTCAAAAAGTGTTGTCTTTTCGTTGCTTATTTCCTGTGTAGTAATTTGACAGTAGTTATCCACAGCCTGAAAAAGAGACCTTTGACCCATCAAATCCAATTCTAAAAACCTATCCTAAGAGAATAGTCTTACAAAGAGAACAAATAGATATACAAATATGTTCCCTGCAGGGGTTTTTTAGAAGAACAAAACAGCAACAAAAGCCTAACTTCCCAACAGTTATGGACAGTTTCACAAGGCCATCTCAATGTAATGAGGTACTGTGCAGTCACTGAAAACAGTGGCTGATATCTGTCAGGTGTTTACTGTGCTCTGGGCACATAATGAACTTCATTGTATTAATGCAAAATAATTCTAGGATTGTGTAGCCCTGCATAAAAATGTCTAATATATTGCATTTATATATACTTGGTTTATATGTGCATTATGCATTTTGTGGTTTATAATATATTCAGTAAAAGAAAAGTTCTAAAGGGATATAACAAAAATGTAAATGTGAAAGAGGATAGAGTAATTTTTTGAAAAATATGCATTTTAATTTTTCTAAAGTCAAGCTATTACTTCATTTGGGCCATTAGTTATATATTCGCTAACTCTGTGCTGTAAATAGAACATCTCCTGGCCACATGTGACTATTTTCATGAAATTTAATTGAAATAAAATAAAATAACCCACTTCCTCAGTAGCACTTGTCACATTTCTTTGTGCTCAAGAACCACATGTGGCTGGTCATTCCCATATTGGATAGAGCAGATATAAAGTATCTGAACCATGACACTAAGTTCTGTTGGACAGCACTGCCTAGCTGACTGCTGAAGTAAAGGTTGTAGTCTAGCAACAGTTCCTTGTGGAGCATTAAAACGTCTCCATCCTGGCTTGACCTGTCATGGCACAGTGGATAAAGCATTGACCTGGAAATGCTGAGGTCGCCGGTTCAAATCCCTGGGCTTGCCTGGTCAAGGAACATATGGGAGTTGATGCTTCCAGCTCTTCCCCCCTTCTCTCTCTCTGTCTCTCTCTCCTTTCTCTCTCTCCTCTCTAAAATGAATAAATAAAATAAAAATTTGAAAAAAAAAAGTCTCCATCCTACTAGGTGTGCAGTGGAACTGCTCCATCACTTCCTATATAAATACTTGTGATAGATGGTAGGGAACTGTGATGACAGCTCTCAGGTAAGCAGGGGCAATGAGATCCTGCAGCTGGAGCGCCCATTGGGCTTATCTTGCAGACGGACTGTGAAGGCTGACAGCAGCCTAAGCAGCCTTTTTCCAAGTGCTTGGGCTGCCCTCTCTGTTTTAAACTGTCACCATCTTCTTTATTTAATGGATGGAAAGATTGAATTTCAGAAAGATTGACCAAAAGGCATAATATGTCTCTTACTCCAGAGGTCTCTTAATTCACAGGAGTAATCATAAAAAAATAACTGAATCATTACCAGTTGCTTGCTGTCAGAAGGATGTGCACTGAAATAAGAGTGAGAACTTGTTTGTCTCTTCAGCAATGTTTTCTTTTACTACACCCCCATCTTTGTGGTTAAAATTAGAATGTGAAAACATACCGTTCAACTTCTGCTCCTCCTTCCATCAAGTTGAAATTCCAGTAAATGAGAAGAGGATATGGGTTTTTCCCATGCATATAACTTGATTATAACAATTATAAAAATTGTATATACTCTTAGCTCACTACTCACAAAATAATTTATTTCTCAATACAAGTATAGATAATTGTATAAACTTTTGATTATGTGAAAACTGCAATTAATATGGAGCACAAGATACCTGACTAGGATATACTGTAAAATACGTGCAGCCTTCCATTTCTAAGAAAACTTGGGGGATATTTTAACCCCAATGAGCATTGTTATTTTCATCAAGAAATTATATTTTTCCTTGAAAAATAACATCTGAAGTTTGGTCACATCCTGAGATCCATCCAAGAGTGGCAGACCCATTTCTTATTACTTAACCAGTGTGGTTCTCCTTCTTGTAGGAGTTAAGTACAAGGGTCTGAGCCCCTCTTAGCACATTGCTCATAGGGTCCTTGTGGTGGCGGTCAAGGCCGTTCTTGTTAGCCCTCTGGTTTCATCTCTGTTGTTTCTTATTTTCTTCTTTTTCTTTCTTTTCCTTTTTGCTTTTTTTTTCTATATATATATTTGCATTCCCTGTATATACTCAAATCTTGTATATACCTATTAGCCTAGGATTAATCTTGAATTTAATGATTGTTACTATCTGCTTTAGTTGTTTGCCCTGACTTTGGAAGGTGTACATTTAAAGTAGCCAGAAAAGATCAGTTTAATTTTATTTTCCCCTTAAATCATTTCCGTGTTAGAATTTTTAATCTGTCTCAAATATAGTCTAGACTTAACCATTCCAATATCTAAGCTAAACCAACTCAGCAGGAAAAATGACTATTTTTGTAACTTGAAGGCTAGTTTTGTTTCTTGACATTCTTTTCTTATATCAAGCAAACCTTTTTTTCCTTAAAGGTTTTAGGAGCTTGCTTGTTTGAATGTTTATTACGGGTCAAAGGAAAACACTCTTGTAAATCTACTCTCGTTCATCGTGTTTATGAAGGTCGTTGATCAGATTCAACATGTGAATAACACTATTCAGTAAATTAGAATTAAGCAAAGAAAAACAAAATAAAATTTTAATTCAAAAGCTATGATGGTCAGATTTTTTACTGACCAAAGAAAGACACTTCAAGGTTTTGAGTCTTTCATTTTCAGTCTAGTTAGTAGAGCTACTCCTGTTTCCCTACCTCATGGTCAGCAGATGAGCAACCTTAACTCTGTCTGCAGCCTTCGTTTTGCTTTGCCATGTAAAGCAGCATAGTAGCAGTTTCTGGGAATCAGGACATGGATCTCCTCGGGAGGCTTTCCTCAGCCAACCACAGTGTGTGTATCTTTTTCATCTTATAAATAATACTGTAAAACAATGATGCTCTAATTAACTTCCCTCTATATGAATCTTTAGTTTACATCTTTATTTTTAAGTAAACAGATGGCCAGTGTTTTCCTGTGAGTTAATTAGTATTTTAGTTACTTCTTTATTAAATATAACTCCAGATTATCTGTATTCCTAATAATTGCCTGATTTAGGCCTAAAAATAATGATACAGACATATGTTACTTCATATTGATGCCCGGAGTTATTTGCTAGGTTGTAGAGTTTCCACTCCCATGTAACACTTTTCTTGCTGCTTCTGGAAAGTAGAGAATTAAGTTCATGATGTAGAAATATAAAAATTATTGGCAAAAGACAAGTTAGAGACAGAGCTGGTAAACATATAAATTATATTTATTCTTCTGTTGAAATGAGCCTGTGGGGCTTTTGTAAAATATTGACTAATAACCAAAAATAAGGTTTTAGACCTTAAAGTAACATGTTATTCTCTACTAATGCATAAACTCTGCCTGTGCTCACTTGATGTGTATTTGGTTCACTGACTAAAAAATATATTGTGAGAGATGGACGGTATGGCTAGATCCACAGTTTCACACAGCTAACATTTAAGTTTTATTGTTCAGTATGGGTGGATTTTATTTTAACTGTTAAATCTCCATTTGAATTTTTGAAAAGTAAACTCTTTGAACTATTCCAAAGAAAAATAGCTGAGTATCTATGGTTGTTTTAGTAGTTTTCCTTCAAGTATAAGCAAATCATACCTGTATGAATCAGATCATAGCTGTATGAGTTATGATATAAAGTTAAGTCCCAAGAACTATTAGTATTATATTATAAAATTTTGATTATTTTGAAAGAATTTCAAATAGAGCAAAACATGGTATTAAAAGGATCTGTATGTTGACTAATGTCTTTCCTTGTTATGCTACTGCAAACATTATTAAGTGTGGGCAAAGAATAATCACGAGAGTAAGTTCAGTGCCTTCTTGAAATTTGGTTCTACCTGGCAAAGGGTGATTATTTAAAAAATAGTGTAAGTTTTGCATGCTGTTACAATTGCGCTAAGTGTAAGTGCCTTACCAAGTTGTATATTTTAAGTAAAAAAACTAGATTAAATACATAAGCATTTTCTCCCCAGGATGAGACAAGCAGCAGCACTTAGGCATTGGAGGGAGCCTACCTAGATGGCACTGCTTTTTCTCTGAAGGGCACGGGTCCTCCGGGGGTTTTTGCCTTGTCAACCCAATCCCTTCATCATTTCATATCCGCCAGATCAGGTTAAGAGAGTTTCCCTCACAGGGCCAGAGAGGGGCAAGGTGTAGGGTACAGAGTAGTGGCAAACTAATTTTTGGAGGTTCCCGAAATTAGGAGGAATAGGGTTGTCCATCACTGGTCTGTCCGCACCACTCTCCTGGGTCTGCCTGACTGAATCAGTAAGAGGGAGGAGACCGAAAGGGCCCCGTGCAGTGACAAGAATAAACACGTTTTTCTTGGCTCCAGTTTCCTGCTTTTTCCTTTCTATATCACTGACACAGTCACTTCTGTGCTTGTCTTGCCAAGAAAGAAAAAAGAATTTTTTTAAATAAACCTAGTTACTATAACAATGATCTTCACAACAGAATAATGGCACTTTCTCATGGAACTGGAATAAGTGGCCAAGACCTTAGCTGTGGCCATTAGGATAGAAGCAGCTGGAAGGAGATTAAGTCTATCTACCTCTGGTGCTTTAAAAAATTATTTCTTTGCTCAATATCTAATAACTGCTTGCCCTGCCATCATGAGCATGGTAGACAGAGGGAGCAGAGAACTCCCTTCCCCTTTTTCCTCATACATTTGTAAAAATGCCCTTTTTACTTATTCCCCTTTAAGTCTGCTTATTTTAATTGATTCTAGATCTCTGGGTAGAGAGGAGCGTAATTGGCTTTGAGCCTCTGGTGTAGGCTGGCGCTCTAAATCCCCCTTCAGGGGCAGCACAGGGCCCTCTCCTCTCTAGGAGCAGACCGGTTACCCAGTCATCTGCCCATCTTGGGTGATCTTTAAGTGCTTTTATTAATTTTACACCTTAAGAATTTTTTTTTTTAATGAGAGAGAGAGAGAGAGAGAGAGGGAGGGACAGACCGGCTGGAAGGGAGAGAGATTAGAATCATCAACTCATCGTTGCAGCACCTTAGTTGTTCATTGACTGCTTTCTCATATGTGCCTTGACCGGGGGCTACAGCAGAGCAAGTGACCCCTTGCTCAAACCAGTGACCTTGGGCTCAAGCCAGCGACCTTGGGCTTCAAGTCCTTAGCACCCCAGATCGATGCTCAATCCACTGCACCACCAACACCTGATCAAGCAGAACTTGACGATTAATGACAATTTATTTAATAACAAAAGTGCTAAACTAGACAAAAGACTTAGCTTTAGAAAATGAAAATACATTATATGCAGAAAAAAATGTAAAGCAGTAAATGTGCATAGGCGGGTTATGTTTTACCCCAAACATAGAGTGAATAAACTGAGTAAGGATTTCCATAACAGTGTCTTCGGGATCCTGAATATGTATGAGAATGGAATGTAAAATCTTTATATGGAGTTAAATACACCCTAAAAATGCTTAGCGTTAACTCTTACCAAGTTTGCATTTTCATAAGGTGTTTGTGATGACTGATAGAGCACTGAACACTTCTTAGCATATAGTAAAATGCTCATTGGATATTATTTCTCCTTTTCCTCTTTTATCAGGAGATAAGTTCTGCCATTGATTCCAACTCTAAAATTGAGTTGCTTGAACTCCAAAAATGCTCCGTATCTGTTAGCCATTATTCTTGCTTTCTTCTTCTGTATGTTCTTATAAAGTGGCTTTAGATTTTCATCCTAAGGAAAAGGAAATCTATATGCGTAAAAGAAAGTGGAGAATTAACACAATGCCATCAGTTCAAACACACAAAAATATTTAACTCAAACGTATTTTTCTAATTCTTCTGGATTTGCAGGATTAGCTAGATGATTTCACTGCTCCTCTATAGTATCTGAGAATTAAATTGTTTTTCATGCAGTATTCCCTGTATACATATGCAGTGACTCATCAATAATTGCTTTTTTTCTTCAGGTCACACTTTGTGTGTACACATAGTCAGAATATTTTCTGTCATGTGTGGAAAGTCCTGCAGTTCTGGCAGTAATTGAACAAGCATGTCATGGTACCACATGCATGCATTTGAAATGAGCCAGGCAGCGTAGTTTGGGGGTTTTCTGTTTGAGCATCAAAGGGCACTGTGCTGTCAGTGTGCCACATTGAGTGAGCAGCCTGTGTACTACTTAATAATGCATTGCTGTGTCAGGCCTCTGTTAGCAGTCTTTTTGCCCAGGGCTGTTACAGCTCAACTAGTTCCTCCGCTGCTAAAAAAATGGATCAAATTTCTTTCCCTGATATTTTGAATAGGAAAAATAAGATTTATCCATATTAATTTAAAAGAATTTGTTCATTTAAACCCATCCTCCAGAAAAGGTCTGAGGAATTAGAGAGGCGGTAAGGTATAATAAACTTTAAAATTCATGATTTATGCAATAGGACAAAGTAGGAAAAGATGAAATACTTTCTACCCAAGAAACTTGCTGTTATGAACTAGGTCACAAAGCCTGTCTTTTTCAAAGTGGCCTTGGAACGCCCTGCGTTAGACTTTGTGGAATCAGAATCCTGGCCGGGGGTGTGTGCGTAGGGGTGAGCAAGGAGGACAGACAGGCGGGAGCTGTGCGTTTGTTACCATCTCCACGTGATCCTTATTCCCACTAAAATTTGAGAATGGTGTTGCACTAAATGTTTTAGCTGTCAGTACAGAAAGGGACATAATTCACAGTGTCCCTAAGATAAAACAAATCAGTTGCCCCAGAAAAGCATAAGAATTCCTCCTTACTAAGTCCAGAGTGAATTTCTCTCTGGGTGCTTTGGTGGTAATATAATATCCATTAATATTATTCTGTCTTTTCTTAGAAAGCTTATTGTGATAATCTAAACCCATAGGTATTGGTTTTGGTATCTTTAACAGGTAAGTCAGGCCATGCAATTCCTTCATCCACAGTATAGCAGGAGAAAGGGGCAGGGGGATCATCTCTGTACTTACCTGTTAGATGATAAAACAGAATAAATTACTTTGGCACCTTGTTCACAGTATTGTATTCCATTTTCCCCACTTGCACTTGTTCTACAAGCCCACACTTTTCAGTAAGAGATGAAACCATCATCGGGAGTGTTGAAGAAGGAGCATGTCAGGGAATTTCAAGTATGGTCAGTCTGCGTGGTGTTCTCAGTCTTTGGGAACTGAGCAGACCTGTTGCCTTTGATAACATCCTGTCTCTCCAGTGCACCCTCTTCCCCGTCAGTTCTTTGGCCTCATGAGCACCAGTGGATGGAGCTCCTTTTCCATTTATCATGCATCCCCTGCGTCAAAGGCACATCTTAAATAGAGTCCAATTCAGACCGTTGCCATCTCCTATAAAATCAAAATGAAGAATTTCCTCCCTGGCTATACCATCCATCTCAGACGCTGCAGGTTTTCTAATCAGTGAACCAAATAAGTATTTGTCATTCTGGGTATGACTTCTATAGTCTACTGAGTTCTTTGCAGTGTTCCCTGGGTATGATCCTTGAGCTGGCTTTCAGTGCTCTCTAGACCAAAGCCACGGTAAACGGCATCCTAAATTCCCAACGCCTTTTTTTATTTTTGCAATTCCAGAATATGAGAAGTAGTAATGGGCTAACTGGAATCACTAACTAATTATTTGGACTGTTACTTGGAGGTAATCATTGACTTTATGTCCCAATAGCACAGTGGTTCTCAACCTTTCTAATGCCGTGACCCCGCAATACAGTTCCTCATGTTGCGGTGACCCCAAACCAAAAAATAATTTTGGTGGCTACTTTATAACTGTAATTTTGCTACAGTTATGATTCGGAATGTAAATACCTGATATGCATTATGTATTCTCATTGCTACAAATCAAACATAATTTAAACATAGTGATTAATCACAAAAACAATATTTAATTATATATTGAGAAATATTTATTACTAATGGACCTCCTTACCTAGTGTATTTGGGGCTACCATTCCGTAAATAGCTGCTTAACTAATGGATCTGTTTTTTCCAGATTAGTGGCAAGTTTTCTATATAGAACAGTGTGAACTACGTCATAGGATACACTGCAGTTTCTGCACAGCATGGTATCTTTCAGGGCTCTTTCACACTATAAAGCAGCGGTTTCTGCGGTGGAATCCACATCTCATTTACTTCAATGGGAGACCCATGGATTCCGCAGAAGAGAGATAGATCCCCTGTACGGCAGAAATGCAGTTCCGACACATTTCTTCCTCTCCTATTCAAGTCAATGGGAGGCCGCAGCAGATTCCGCTCAAATATAGAGCATGTTGCTTACTTTTTTCCACGCTAGAACTTTTCCTAGAGCAGAAAAATTCCAAAGGTGGAATCCGCCACCCCCAATAGACTTCTATAGGAGGCAGATGTTTTACACTGCAGGATCCGCACAGCAGATTCCTCAGTGTGAGGCCTCTTTCAGACTTCTATAGGAGGCAGATCTTTTACACTGCAGGATCCGCACAGCAGATTCCTCAGTGTGAGGCCTCTTTCAGTCTATTGGGGGTGGCGGATTCCACCTTTGGAATTTTTCTGCTCTAGAAAAAGTTGTAGCGTGGAAAAAATTAAGCAACATGCTCTATATTTGAGAGGAATCTGCTGCGGCCTCCCATTGACTTGAATAGGAGAGGAAGAAATGTGTTGGAAACTGTCATTTCTCCGCCTCTTATTGAAATCAAAAGGAGGCTGTGGTGGATTGTGTGGTAACCTGAGATTCTCGGGAGCTCTCTTCCACAAATCCGCCGCACTCCCAATGAAATCAATAGGAGGCGGATTCAATGCCGGAAACCGCTGATTTCAGCAGTTTCCTCATTCAGAATATGGGAAAATAGTGGGAGATATGGGAGATAATTATACATTGGGGAACAGTGTGAACTACATCTTATAGTGGTCTCTTATAGTATAAGACCGATGTAGTTCACACTGTGTAAATATGGTGCTTTGTGTAAGTGTAAGCTGCTTTGTGTACTGTGTAATGATTACACACAAAGCACCTTACACTTACACAGTATTGTGTGTATGGTGTGTGTACTGTTTTTACATTATTAACCTTTTTTACACCAGCAGGCTGTCTCGCAGGCTCTCTTGGCTCTCCGCCTCCTAGGCTTCTGTCCTCCGGCGCTTGCTGCACCCGCCCACTGATGACGTCAGCAAGCGCCAGACACACGTAATGCGCTGCTATGGATGAGCAGCCACGCTGCATGGACTATGGAGTGTTCCCCCTGCTTCCCCCTCCCCTTAGGCCCCTGAAGGATGATGCAATCACGTCTGCGCATGACTGTAGGCATTCAGTTTGGAACGCACGTCAAGCTGAATAGCGCTGCTGCAGATGGTAGCGCGGCTTTTCAGTGGCTAAAGCCATCGGAAATATGTATTTTCTGCTGTCGTTGAACTTGGCCCACTGGAATGCAGTTGGTGTGTGTGGCAGGCTCCCCGAGTGGCCTGTCAGCCCCTGCCCTTTCATACTGTCCCAGATACTACGTTGTACCTCCCACTGCTTCTAGCACATTGTGAGCCTTGAATAAGTAAAATTTATTTGCCTGTTTTGAGTACAATGCTTTGGTACATATATACTATGGAATACTACTCAGCCATAAGAAATGATGACATCGGATCATTTACAATAACATGGATGAACCTTGATAACATTATACGGAGTGAAATAAGTAAATCAGAAAAAACTAAGAACTATATGAATCCATACATAGATGGGACATAAAAATGAGACTCAGAGACATGAACAAGAATGTGATGGCAACGGGGGGGGGGGGGGGTGGAGGTGTGGGGGGGGATGGGGCGAGGAAGGAGAGAGGGGGTGGGGGAGGGGATGTGCACAAAGAAAACCAGAGCAGAGAGAAGGTGACAGAAGACAATTTGACTTTGGGGGAGGGTATACTGCACAATCAAATGTCAAAATAATCTGGAGATGTTTTCTCTCAACATATATACCCTGATTTATCAGTGTCACTGCATTAAATTTAATTTAAAAAAAAGGTTAAGTAAATTTATTTGCCTGTAATTCTCACATTCAACCATTATGTACTTATTTTCCATTAGACTGTCTATTGCTATCATCATGTCTAAATATTCTTTGAATTGCATAGATAAGCTGGGAATGTATTTCAGTGTCTTATTTGTTGTTTGCTTTGCCACCAAGAGATAAATGACAAGAATTATTTAAGAAAATACTGAGTTTGGCAAGGAGAAAATGAGTTAAAAGTGTCTTTTTCTAAAGGAAAACATTTTTTATGATATTTGTTTTACTTAACATAGTGAATTTAGGTCACAGAATTGAAGGTTTATGGTGCCTAGATACAATAGATGACGTGTTCTAATCTACAAAACTTTAATACTTTAAACAACACTTTTAAATAACACGCTTATTATGGAAAATTGGAAAGATACAAAGAAGAGAAGGTACTGAAATCCCGCAACCTAGATAGAATGTGTCTTACCATGTTCATGTATTTATTTGTTGTGTTTTCCTGTGATTGATTTTAATACTTGAGGTGCTGCCCTCTACATAATTTTGCATTTTGCTTTTTTCACTTTATTCTGCATGCTCTTGACCTATTATTTTGAGTCAGTGATTCCACAGAGACTCAGTTATAAATAATGTGCAGAAAACTGCATAGCTTTGCATAATCACAGTTTTGTGTGACCATGCTCCAAAATGTTGCTTTCGTACAGAATGCAAGTTCTTGCAAACTTTTGCTTACAAACAAACATTCGAGTCCATTGCAGCTTAAAATGAAATACTGATTTATTCCCTTTGGGTAGTGCCGAGAGCAGTGTTTTTCATAAAGTAAATGCCACAACGGGCCCTTTTTTCTCAGGCTCTTAAACCTCCAGAGAGGAATATTAAATAGACCAGCACTTTTTTCCTCATGTTTGCATTAATGAGGCATGAGATGGCATAACTTGGAACTAGAGGGACAATAAATGATGGAAACAAAGACTAGTCTGCATTGTTGTTTGAGAAGAAAGGCTCACGAGTCCTAGGCAGTCCTTTTGTTAGTGCTGTCTCCATGGGCTTTGAGGAACCTGGGAACCTGAGGCTGGCGGTGGGGTGGGGTGGGGTGGGAAGGAGCGCCGCTGAGGCTGGAAGGCGTGGTGGGTGCAGTGTTGGAACCAAACCGTTCAATACGCAGCACTCTACCCTTTTCTCCTACCTTACTCTGGTGTCTTTTTTGGTTCTTTAAACCTGAATTGTTTAAATATTCTTTTAAGTATTAACTTATAATTATTTAAGAGGTTAAAATTTAGTCATACTAAAAATCACGGAATTATACTTTGATATAAATTTTAAAATTAGGCAAGGAAAAAAAAGGTAGATAGTCATCCCATCCGTCCATTCATTTAAACAAACATTTATTAAGTATCTAAAATATAGGCAGGAGCCTACTTTGGCAGTTGCAATAGTAAGTCACATATAGACTGTTTTTTGGTGGGGGGGGATTTATTGTCTAGTAGAGGAAATACAATGTATAGTAAAGTAAGGAATATTAGAGGCAAAGTGGCGTGTACTGTATGACAGGTACAGATAAATTGCTGAAGAAAAGCAGAAGGAAAGATGAATAAATAATCAGCAGCAGACATTGAAGAAGGAATTGAGAAGGAAAGTATTTGAGTGCCGGTCGGTTTTCCCTGAACTAATGCTGACTTGATCAGGTGGGTTGGTAGCTTTGGTGGCGGGTGAGAGGAGGAAGTGCCCCACTGATGGCTCACTCTTTCTCAGAGAAGATTAGGCAGAATTTCACCCGAGGCTGGGTCGATCGGGACAGTGAAAAGAAGAGTGATGCGGTGAAATAGTCGTTTGGAGAGTTGTAGCATGTGCAGCTTCGAGAATTTCAGGTGGTGTCAATCGCTGTTCCTTTATGTAGAGCCAGCCCTTCAGCTGCGAGGTATTGGTGCACAGAGGAAGAATAACTGGATATAAGTGAGCAGCTTTGGAGTTTCTGACACGAAGATAATGAAGGTGGAACAGGTTGGGGAATTTGAGAATGGTCAAAGAAAGTAATTATGATGGTTTGGGGAAGTAAGTTTTCAAAGCAGTGTAGTGTCAGCATCACGAAATCGCCATTGAGTGAGGAGTGACCAGAAAGGAGGCCAGCAGCTAAAGGAGGGTTAGACTCCAACCGTTAGAGGATGATCCATTGTAGCTCATTTCCTTCCCATCGTCCTCCTGTCCCCCGTTCCCCGGCTGTGATATAGGATGTGAGAGAAAGCAGCCTGTACTCAGATCCACCCTGTAAGAAGGTGGAGCCCTCATGCCCAGACATAGTGCCCAAGGCTCAGTGAAAGAGTGAGAGGGGGTGACAAGAGGGAGGAGGAGTGTGGAAGTACAATAGATGACCAGGTGGAACCGGGTGGCCGAAGGTCTTGGGCTCCTGCTTGTTCCTGTAATAAGCGGGGATGGGACCCAATGAGGGATGGTGAAAGCCTTTTTAGCTGGCAGGATTAGGGTCAGTACTTGTTTAGTTAACTGAAAGAGACAGTTATGAGGAAATAATGCATTATGTAACTTCAACATTCTATTTTCAGTAGGACAATTATTCATCATATCCACTGCTTGAACTTACAGATTGTTTTTCTTGCACAAATCACACTCAATATTGTCATTTATGAATTCCATGTTTAATTTCTTTAAAAAATAACAAGTACTGAAAGATACCTGAGGAGAAACCCCAGGGCAGACTCATTCTCAACTTTTATATTTTATTCCTTTTTTTATTGTGGTGTTTACATAATTTTTAAAGTAATTTACAGTTTGTAAAGCATATTGTTTTGTTTTTAATACAACTTCTTTTAGCATCTTATGTTTTATTGATCTATGTATTATTTGATTACATTATTGTGATGACAGGCATAACAAACACCTGGTTTGATGTGTGTGGAGTTCAACAGATGGGAAACGCGGACCTGCCTGAGGTCCCATATGTCCAGGATCCTGTGTTTTATGGAAAAATTAGTAAATTAGCCTGGCACATTGGTGATTTGCAGGTCTTACTAGAGAGCTTCTATCAGCGGTCTGAGATGCACAGAGGGAGGTCAGTGGTCCTGTTAAGCGGGGTGAGACTGTGGTTTCCCCTGAGCTTCCCAGAGTGCGACGCTAGCACGAGGGGACTGGTCTCTGAGGAGAGCTCACGTGCGGAACGCCCAGCTTCTGTGGGAATCCCTAACGCTTTTCTTTGCACTTTCCAAAGGATTCATAAAGTCATTTAGCTTAGAGAACTGTCTTGTAATATATTAAATGTGATTAATTATTATATTTCTGAGGATTACTATAATCTTTGGATTATCGCTTGATTTAAGACATGATACAGTTAACTAGCATGTTAGCTCAAAACACGTATGCTATACATGAAATCCTAATTTCTACTTTTCTAACTTTTATTTTTGGCTTTATGGCTTGCAGCTAATACACAAAGAGGATTTCTCATGTTACAAAATGTATACAATAGATACAGAAATTTTAATCATGTTTTACACCATTTTTAAGACCTTTGTATTTGGCTAAACATTTTTCTCTTAAAATGCTGGCATACTTTCCATAGCTATCCATGTTTTGACACCATCAAATATGAATTTTTTTTTCAGTTAAAAGAACATCTTTTATTTGAACAGCTTTTTAAATCTGTAGTCAATGTACTTTGGCATATAATACAAATAAGTGTATTTGTAATAGGAACTAAAACAACATAACTTAGAGAACAGGAATCTTTTAGGGCTTATAGTCGGCTATGCTGGACAACTTCCAGTCTTCTCACGTACCTCGGTCTCTACCCCAATTATGGACAAACCCAAACGATTATTGATAGAAGATCCGGAGATGAGTGTGGTATTTGGAAGCAATCTGCAATGCTGCCAGAACAGTCACCTTTATGCCACATGAATGCAAATAACTATGACTAAATTTCATCTCTTAATTTGCCTTCTTGAGAATGGCCCTCTTTGTCAGGACAGTATATTCCATATCTCTTTCATTCATGAAATTAAAGTCTTCACAATTTCTCACCAGAAATGTTTGTCTTTATTATGAACTGGTAAGTTTTGTTTTGTCAGACAGATGAAATTATCCTTTCCCACCTGCCCTGGCTGCCAGCAGTTCTAGAGCTAGCTTGCAGTGACTGCACAGCTAAAGTTTTCATATAATTACCTGCATCTTCGATCTCACTCTCTCTTATCAGTCTTTAATTTTTGTTTTAGTGATTCTATGATGTGTCTTTTATCATGAGGATTCTTAATTCTTTTTTGAAAGTTGATGATAAATAAATTCAATTAATTCAACAAACTGATTGAGTACCTGATTCTCGCTGT
The DNA here is from genome assembly GCF_036850765.1 of Saccopteryx bilineata. NCBI lineage: Eukaryota > Metazoa > Chordata > Mammalia > Chiroptera > Emballonuridae > Saccopteryx > Saccopteryx bilineata. The sequence goes on along the minus strand of NC_089491.1, from coordinate 143,744,025 downwards.
TAAAGTAACTCTGTTGCACTGGCCGTAAGAAGTGAAAAAGACAGGCTCAGGCTTCAAGAGGCTGAAAACAACTTTTTCAGAAATTTGTGAGAAATGCATTGGAACATAAAACTTGTATTTTTCCAGACGTGCTTATGTTTATTCTTTCATTGCTAGTTAAAAGTCATCAGTAGGGCCTGACCTGTGGTGGCGCAGTGGATAAAGCGTCGACCTGGAAATGCTGAGGTCGCCGGTTCGAAACCCTGGGCTTGCCTGGTCAAGGCACATATAAGAGTTGATGCTTCCAGCTCCTCCCCCCTTCTCTCTCTCTCTCTTTCTCTCTCTCTCTCCCTCTCTCTCTCTCCCTCTCTCTCTCCTCTCTAAAATGAATAAAAAAAAAATTAAAAAAAAAAGTCATCAGTAGGATAGATTGCCAAGCCATTACCAAAGCCTAAATGTTTTCTAGAGCTATTTTGTTTTTATCAGATTTAAAATCCAGGCTGGTGGCTGGGTTTTCCACCCCTCGGAGATAGCAGTACACGTAGAGCCCAGGCCTCTCTGTTCTTAGACATCTGCAGAGGCTCATGAGCCTGTCGTCTGCGGGAACACAGACGGCGGCCCAGGGCTTTCAGCTTCACTCTGGGGGTAGCGGGAAGGTGGTGTGGGTAAGATAACCACAGGTTGTCCAGGGACATCTTTGAAGAAGGTGATAGTGATAGTTTTATCTGATAGGTAGTATAAAGTGATTTTGAAAAGAGAAAGCATCCCTACTTTGAGTCTAAAAAGGAAAGAAAGCCTTTTTCTGTTGTTCATATGATTCTTTTATGGTCCTTTTATGAAGCAGACACTCATATGCTTTGTACAACTTTTCCCAATCCTTTGAAAATTCAAACTACTACATAAAGCTGTAGAAGATTATAAATATAGTGGTAGCCAATTTTATAAATCATTGGCCAATAGCATCATTTATTAAAACATTGGAATTCACACATTTTAAAATGTGCCATATTTTTTGATCCATAAGATGCACCTGACCATAAGACACACCTAGGGGTTTTTTTGTTTGTTTGTTTTGTTGTTGTTTTTTTATATAAATTTTTATTTTAATGGGGTGACATCAATAAATCAGGGTACATACATTCAAAGAAAACATTTCCGGGTTATCTTGTCATTTAGTTCTGTTGCATACCCATCACCCAAAGTGAGATCGTCCTCCGCCACCCTCCATCCAGTTCTCTCTGTACTCCTCCCCCTCCCCCTCTCCCTCCTTCCCTCCCCCCCCCCCCCGTAACCACCACACTCCTTGTCCATGCCTCTTAGTCTCGCTTTTATGTCCCAACAATGTATGGAATCCTGCAGTTCCTGTTTTTTTCTGATTCGCTTATTTCACCCCGGACAATGCTACCAAGACTCCACCATTCCGCTGTAAGTGATCCGATGTCATCATTTCTCCTAGCTGAATAGTATACCATACACCTAGGGTTTTAAGGAGGAAAATAAGAAAAAAAAATATTCTGAACCAAATGGTGTGTTAAAATATTTAATAAATATTTTAAATATTTCCCAAAAGTGGAGGGGAAAATGGCCGTGTGTCTTATGGAGTGAAAAATATGGTATATTAAATGTATCTTTTCACTACCCCATGGACTAACTTTTAAAATCCAGGTTCATCAATTGTCCTGATCTAGATATGTCATTCTCTGCCCATAAGAAAGAGAATATAATTATTGCCTCAATTTTTCTGAAACTGATTACCCTTGATGTGAATATCCTCACCTTCAGTCCTCACCTTCTTCTTCTAACCATTGGCTGTTTGCTTATTAGCCCCTTTATGTGATAGGCAGTATAACTCCCTCACCCTGAAATGTACATGTCGTAATCTCCACACCCTGCCATGGCTGCATTATATGGCACAGAGAAATTCAAGTTGAAGGTTGGGTTGAATCTGCTATTCATTTGCCTTATAATAAGGAGATCAAGCTGGTTAGAGCCCATTGAGATCACAGAGGTCCTTAAATGAAGGCAGAGAGAAGTGACATGAGAGGAACTTGACCCACCTTTGCTAGCTTTGACGATGGAGGAAAGGGGCCCCACTAGCCAGGGGATGCAGGAGTCTTCCAGTTCCTGGAACAGGCGAGGAACCTTGTATCTGGAGCCTCCAGAAAGAAACACCTTGCTGTCATCTTTGATTTTTGACATCCAAAGAAACCCATGTCAGATTTCTGACCTATAGAACTTTTAGATAATAACTTTATATTGATTTAAGCCATTAAACTTGTGGTAATTTGTTATGGCAGCAATGAAAAGAAAATTGCCAATGTTCAAGAAGGAAGGATGAAGATGAATCTCAAAGCACTCCATCCAGGAAAGATTTAGGGAGGGTGGGAGTGGAACCTCAGCCCCTCTCACTGTGTCCCAGTATTACAGACAACTCTACAGGTGCCTGTTGCCAGCGGAACGACCTGAAATAAAACACTTCAAAACAATATATCTTTGCCTCAGTTGGTTGCCAGTCTGCCCATGTGGCCATCATTAGAGTAATCTTTTGATGGAACAGATTTAGTTGTGTCATTTCTCATTAAAGTCCATTTTATGATCTCCATTGGCTACAGAGAAAAGTCCAACACGTAGGCTGGCAGTCAAGGCCCCTCTACAACAAAAGCTTCTGCTCCCGCCCCACATCACACTCGTCTTTTCTTTGTACTTCATATTCTGCCACAATTAGGCACTCATGTTCTGTGAGCCTCACGTAGGATTTTGCACTCTTCTCCTCTGTCCTTGTCATTTCCTTCACCACCAGCAAGCGTGCTGCCAGGTGATCACACCTGCCGGCAAACCGCTGTGCGTTCTTCCAAGACTCAACTCAGGCGTTAATTCTCTGGAAAACCAAGGAAACTTTCACATCAAATAAAATTGTTTAGTTTGTTCTCTATGATGCCATGTTTTAAGTTGAATACCTTGCCATGTTAAAATTATTTTTTTCTATTTCATTTTCTTATAATAAACTGCAAACTTCTTGAGAGCAACAACTGGATCTTATAATAACATATCGTTGAGATCTTAGTAGCACACAAAGCTTATACAGCAGACACTGAATAACTAAATATTAAGAGGGTGAATGATTAGGTTACCTAACCTAGCCAACACACCAGAGATGCCATTAGAATGCAGTCTCTGATTCCCAAGCCAGTCTGTGTTTACACTGCCTCTAAAACTTAGTTAACATAAACATATTTTTCTTAAAGAACTAGGGTACAGTTTACATTTTAATTTTTTTGATTGATTTTAGAGAAGAAGGGTATGGGGGTGGGGAGGAGAGACAGAAACATTGATTGTATGTGCCCTGACTGGGCATTGAACCAACAACCTCTCTTTAGATGATGCCCTAACCTACTGAGCTATCCAGCCAGAGCTCATTTTACATTTTAAATAAATTTCTGACACTTACCAACTGACTTTTTTTGATAACATTGCTCTTTCTATCTCAATTTAACGCTTGCAATTTTCTGATTTTATGTTACTGAAAATGAAAACATTGAACTAATCTTTGTCTTATTTGTGGCTCTATTTGGAAGAAGTATTCTGTGCATGTATCTGTTTTTTATCCTTAAAACACTGAGAATACTCTGTAATTTAATAGAATAGCATGGCAAGTTTCACATTTTAACATGCAGCAAGTCTACATTCTTTTAAGTATGTGATTGAACCACGTATGATGACTCCTAGTTCATTCCGTGGACTTGGAGCTTATCTTTGATAGTTCTAGTGAAGCTGCCAGCTGCCCCTGTTCCCACCTGTTGGTCTGCAGTTCACTTCTGAAGCCTTCAGCCCCCCTGTGCCATGGTGGAGTGTTGTTTCTTCTTATACAAAGTTCAGAAATAATTTATCTGAATAGTCTCTATTTTGTGATTCTTTAAACAGTTTGCATGTTAAATTCATGTTATTACTCTAGCTACTGTTGTTTGTTTTGGGGTTTTTTGTTTAGTTTTGTATTTTTAGGTCAGCTGAATATTCTTCTATATAAGAATAACTGTTTTGTTGGATAACACTCTACAACCACGATTTTATTCTTGCCTCGCAGGTACTACAGTGCAACCATTCTGCAGATGTCTGGTGTTGAAGATGACAGACTCGCAATATGGCTGGCTTCCGTTACCGCCTTCACAAATTTCATTTTCACACTCGTGGGCGTCTGGCTCGTGGAGAAAGTGGGCCGCAGAAAGCTGACCTTCGGCAGTTTAGCGGGTAGGTGCCTGGATGAGGATTCAATTATAAAATTTTCTCCAATGATGACAAGTTAACCTTTCAAAGTACTTCCAGTACCACTTCTGACACTGTTTTTTAGCCAAACAATAGAGTTCCTCTAGACAAAATGTTTTTTTAAAGAGAACTTAAGTGAATGTTACAATCTGTAACTAGAAATGAGAATGTGAGTAATAAAAGAATTGTAAGAACAATTTAAATGTACGGAGGGTACCATTTTGCTGCTATTTTGAGTTCTGCTTAAAGGTAGAAAAGTGACAAGAATAATCGTTTTTTGCTCATCCTTGGTTGAAAAACTTGGTATTCATAAACTCAATTTTTAACATATGTTTTATTCTTAAGTTTGGAATGATATAGAAGTAAGTTTGGAACATTTTAGTTCAAAGTTCCAAATTATTTCTTCACAAAGCAGAGACAGACACATTGTGTTGGAACCAGGCAAAATTCTGTGGTAAATTCTGGTTCCTTAAGTGTGTTCTTTGTGATAACTAAGACAAAACCCTTTTTACTTTCAAGTATCTTTTGTCTTTTAAGTTCTGCCCTTTTCATTCATTATTTGTCTGTAACGAAGGGCTGTTACACCTGACAGAATGAGACCCAAGCTCACCGTTGTCTTCACATGATTGCATAATATAATTTTCTCATCTTTTTCAGTAATGCAGGCAGATTCCTACTTATCAATTAGCTATCATGAAGGCTCCTTTAAAGGTTTCTTTAGAGTAAAAATAAATTTTTTTCATTACAATGTAAAGTTTTCAGGCCAGCATTGACTAAATTCTGTTTTAACCCATACACCTAAAACATTAATCTATATATGTAGTAGAACTGCTCAGGCACTCATTCCAGATTTGATGAACATATATTTTGCGTTTCATAGTCAGTTATTAAGAACACATGCTCTGTCCTACCGCTAACTCCAGAAGGTATAGTGGAATGCACCGGGCCTCTGTTCTCGGCTAAGCAGGGAAAGGCCCTGAGTCTAATAATGCAGGTTGAACTGTAGTATCAGCGCTGAGGGGAAGGAGAGGGAAGACTGACAGACCGACAGAAGAATCACAGCCGCAGTATACAGGGAAGGGAGGGACAAATGAGGCTTTAAAAACCTGTTGAAGAAACCACAAGTGTTCAGCCTAGAAAAAAGTTTAAAAGAGATCATGGATGTCGTATTCTAGCAGATGGTAGATATTATGAGGACATAGACTTTTTTTTTACTTGACATAAGAAAAACATTCCTAATAATCTGTGCTATTCAACAATGAATTCATCTGCTTCCTTAGGATGATAAACTCTCAGAAGAGGATTGAACCGTCAGCTAGTGAGGTGCCAAAATAAATTTCTCCCATTGGTTGGAAACTGGATTTGCTGAGCCCTGAGGTTCAGGTCAGACCTAAGAGGACAGAACAGCCACTTCAGGAGTGTTTACATGGATACCTGTCCTTTTCAACAGGGACTCAATATATTGCTACCTTAAGAGGTCTGGTTTTTTAAGTAGAATTTCAGAGGTTTTTTAATTTGGCTTTTGAGATCTAAGAAAACTGCTGATTTTGAGACCCGGAGACAACACGTTTTGTAGCAGCCTCTGTTCCTTCACTTGTTGCATTCCACTAAGACGCTTTCTCATCAGCTCTGCAGGAGTTTGAGCTGCTGGAGAGCCAGGCCGCTTGGGTGTGAGTTGTATGACTTTCAGCAAGTTTCCGTCTTCTTGTTTGTAAACAGAGATTAACTGTAGCCCCAACTTCACAGGATTGTAATGAGAACTACACACATTTGTACATGGATAGCATTTAAAACCCTGCCCGGCACCGATAGTGAACTGCCCGAGCATTTGAGCGACCACAGCATTACTATTACCACCCAAGAGTGATTTTGTGTTGTTTTACCTATAATGTGAAGTCAGTTTGCATTATCAGAATGCAGAAACTTTCCTGAACTCCTCTAGCTGATGGCATGTTTTACTGCTCAGTGTAGGCCCCCTGCCCCGAGGATGTCCAGAGCCCACTCCTGTTTATTAGGAGGGAACATTAAGATAGTTTTTTTTTTTTTTTTTGGGGGGGGGAAGACCAAGAGATTTCAGAGACTGCTTCTTTTGAGCAGCCTGTAGGCACTTTTCTTGCCTGCCCTGTTCTTTTTCCAGCCAAAACCACCAGTGCCCCAGCTCCATCCCCTGCCAGGCCACGTGGTCACACCTCCAGCTTGAGAGCACTGGGCTGTGAAGCAGGCACCCGACTCCCTTGTGGCGTGGCCAGTGAGAGTGATGATGTAGGCATTACAGTGGTTTAGGTGGTAAAAGGCCTGGGTTTTTGTCGCAGGTCTCCTCTTACCTGCACATACAGATAAAAATAGTGCTGCTTATGTAGTTCTGGTTTTTAACTGTGATTAAATAGGTCTCACAGGAACATAATGACCAGCAGAAGTTTATACCTTCAGAAGAAAACTTATTGCTAAACTGCCATTAGTGTACAGTTATCCCTCGGTATCTGCAGGGATTGGTGCCAGGACCCCCTCAGATACCAAAATCCAGATGCTAAGTTCCTTACATCAAATGATGTAGTACTTGTATATAACCTATGCACATCCTCCCGTATACTTTAAATCATCTCTAGATTGCTTAGCATACCTAATACAATGTATACACTGTATAAACAGTTGTTATACTGTGTTTTTTAGGGAATAATGACAAGAAAGAACGTCTGTACATGTTTAGTTGTGCTAGTACACATCAGCAACAATGTACTTTTTAAAAATATAGAAATTTGGCCCTGGCCGGTTGGCTCAGTGGTAGAACATTGGCCTGGCATGCAGAAGTCCCGGGTTCGATTCCTGGCCAGGGCACACAGGAGAAGCACCCATCTGCTTCTTCACCCCTCCCCCTCTCCTTCCTCTCTGTCTCTCTCTTCCCTTCCCGCAGCTGAGGCTTCATTAGAGCAAAGATGGCCCAGGCGCTGGGGATGGCTCCTTGGCCTCTGCCCCAGGTGCTAGAGTGGCTCTGGTCGCAACAGAGCGACGCCCCAGAGGGGCAGAGCATCGCCCCCTGGTGGGCAGAGCATCGCCCCTGGTGGGGGTGCCGGGTGGATCCTGGTCGGGTGCATGCGGGAGTCTGTCTGACTGTCTCTCCCCGTTTCCACCTTCAGAAAAATACCTAAAAAAATAAAAAATAAATAAAATAAAAAATATATATATAGATATTTGCCCTGGCCGGTTGGCTCAGTGGTAGAATGTTGGCCTGGCGTGTAGAAGTCCCAGGTTCGATTCCTGGCCAGGGCACACAGGAGAAGTGCCCATCTGCTTCTCCATCCCTCCCCCTCTCCTTCCTCTCTGTCTCTCTCTTCCCCTCCCACAGCCAAAGCTCCATTGGTGCAAAGATGGCCCGGGCGCTGAGGGTGGCTCTGTGGCCTCTGCCTCAGGTGCTAGAATGGCTCTGGATGCAACAGAGCGATGCCCCAGAGGGCCAGAGCATCGCCCCCTGGTGGGCATGCTGGGTGGATCCCGGTCGGGCGCATGCGGGAGTCTGTCTGACTGCCTCCCCGTTTCCAGCTTCGGGAAAATGCAAAAAATAAAATAAAATAAAAAAATAAAAAATAAATAAAAATATAGAAATTTAATCCTTATTTGGTTGAATCCATGGATGCAGAATGCCTGTATAAAGAGTGTCGACTAGATTAGTATTACTCCACCGTGACCCACAAAATAGATGTTTATTTTGCTTTCTGATGACAGTTGATTCTGAATTAGTCATATTTTTATTTCAAAGTATTTATTTGTTCTGTTGATTTGTGTGTAGGTATATTTTGTAAATCTAATAGAGCTAAGTATTAGAACACTACTCTATTTTAAATTTTTTTAATTAGCCTTAGAATTTTTCAACCTTTGATTCAGTGTTCCTTATTTTGTATTTTTTTATGATTTTTTTATTATATTGGGTTAAAATTAGTGGGAAAACATACCAAAATAATTTTTGGATAGCTATTCATTCTTTAAAAATAACTGCAAATAAATTATATTTAGCAAGACCTGGACAAAGAAGCTCTTTATACAAAAAAAGTAAAAAGACATATAGTCCATGAATAATTTTAAATGTAGGACATTTTGTGGTGGCCTTTTAATATTTTCAATGCTTGCTCAGAGAACTGGTGTCCCTTCTAAATATTCCAGACTTAATGACAACCTCTTGATTCTTTTAATAGAAGGTTTATATCTATGTAACCTTATTGCTTATGAATAAGAAAGTCAGGAACACTGTGTTATTTTCCCCAAGAAATGTTGGTAGTGGACTATTTCTGAAAACATTACTCACAGGCTGTCGGCACCAGAATTATCCGGGGTACTTATTTTAAAATACAGGTTCTTGTGTCTACCCCAGATCTACAAAACGACCATCTCTGAAGGCGGGGCCTGGAGCGTGTGCACTTAAACGGGTTCTCCAGGTGACACCTGTGCCCACAAAGTGTGTTGAATTAGAGTGGTGGGAAGAGAAATGATATATTTTAAGTATGTCCTAATAATCTAAGCCCTACAGCAGGCAGTTCATGTAACATTTTTATACCAGGCATTTTTGAGAATGCTCTTTATCTGGCACACTCACTTCCTGTGGAGAACACCGTTAGGTAGGGGATGATAATTACAGGCATCGGGAGGATGGATAATCATAACCTGCTGTACAATGAGCTATGAATATTTTTATTTGAACTTTAAAAGTTGATATCAGAAAACCTATTTCATTATGTAGATCGTTAAAAACTTGGTCATTCCTTTCTTGTATCAGAGGTTCATAAAAAAAATGTTTTTCATACTCTGGCTGACTTTCTGCCTTTAGGTGACTTGACAGTGTATTAGTTTTATTCTGAATCTCATTCTCTACATCTAAATCAGACATCATATCTGGAGAGTATTTTTTTGATCAATCGACAATTTTTGTAATAATTTGAGGTAACTGTTAAAAATATTTTCCTTAGAGATATTTTACTTAGATTATGGATGGACCTTGAGAACATTATACTAAGTGAAATAAGTAAATCAGAAAAAGCTAAGAACTGTATGATTTCACACATAGGTGGGATGTAAAACCAAGACTCATGAACACAGATAAAAGTGAAGTGGTTACCAGGGGGAGGAGGGGAGTAAAGAGGAACAAATATAGTGACAGAAAATGATGTGACTTTGGGTGATGGGTATACAATACAATCAACAGCTCAAATGCTATAGAGATGTTTACCTCTAAACTAGGTACTCTTATATTGATCAGTGTCATCCCCATTATATTTAATTTTCTAAATTTAAAAAAGTAAATTAAAAGAAAAACAAGCTAGAGAATGACATTTTCTGTTTATTCTCACAAAGGCGGGACAGTAGTCAGAAATTTGAAAACTTACTTATTTGCCATCAAATGTCTCTCAGGAACTCCAAAAATAAGTCTTTTAAGTGATATACTTAATCACCATTCCTACACCTTACAATCAAAAACAAATATCCCACTTCCAAGTACCAATAGGAAAGAGAAATGAATACATGTTATGTCATTTCTGTCATCTTAAAGTCTTCAAAAAACGCCACTCCTTTTAAATAAGGAATGCTATTCCAACTACTTTTAAAATATTCTGTTTGTTACTTTTTAGTTTACTGATCTGGTTCTTACATGATCAACTGTCATTAGAACAGGTTTCTTGGCAATGAAAGGAAGACTGAAAATCTGCCTTTCGTACTTCCTGACATGTTAGGGCACTCAGTAATGGTGGTTACACTAATTGATTTTGAGACTGTCAACAATGCAAGGTGGGCTTTTTTTGTTGTTTGCTTTTTTGTTTTTTGTTTTTTTGTTTTTTATTCTAGAAAATCATGACCAGTCTAGTGCTTGGCTAGCAAATGTATCATATCTCAATGAATGTGCCAGTGAGTCTCTCTGAATATTTGTTCTTAGGAGCACTTTTATAATCCAATGAAGAAATGTTCAGGCATTTTTCAGAGCTATGTCTTGCCAGACTCAGTCTGCTTGGAAGAATGTTGTCAACCATTGTCTAATGTAAAACTTCTGTTTTTTAGGTACCACCGTAGCACTCATTGTTCTTGCTCTGGGATTTCTGCTGTCAGCCCAGGCTTCCCCACGCATCACTTTTAAACCAGTAGCTCCGTCAGGTCAGAACGCTACTTGCACAAGATACAGGTGAGATTTTTGTACAGATTTCTTTCCTAAACTAATTCTGAAAACTTGGTTTGCTTTTAATTTTTCCAAAATTTGAGTGATGATCAGGAGCTTGTTTATGGGGAAGGGAAGAAAATGTGAAAGGTGGTAGGAAGAAGCCACCAGGAAACGGAACCGTACTTGCAAAGATCTGAGGGTGAAAGTGAGCTGTTAGATATAATTTTGCTGTTTTCTGGAAATTCAAAGTAAGATTGATAAGAATCTAAGCAGTAATACTGTAAAACTGTTTTGGGTTATGACTCTGTGACATCTGCATTCCAGGTAAAATAAATAACTTTAATGAATAATTGAACTTTGTCATAGTGTACATGTCTGATATAGTTGATTACCATCTGGATATCTGACAAGTATCCCCTCATTCATGTAAGCAGAAAAGAAAGTTTCCTGTCACCACTGGGCTTCTTCATGAAGATTAGAAAGTAAAAAGAGAATTGTGGAAATGAGTGAAATGTGAACTACTGTCCATATATAGGTTTAAGAGTTCATGAAGTCCACTGGTGTACACACTATGTGATAAATGGATGGAGAAATGAAGAGACAGTCAGACTGAGACTGCAAAAGTGAATTAACTGAAGTCTGAATGATTGAACAGATCAATTAATATAGTTGGCAGCAGAGTTTCAGAGTTTTTTACTTCATTTTAGTGATGGGAGAGGCTAGCAGCCCCTTAAAAACATATGGATAGAACATAGACCTAGCTTTAAATATATATATCTTCAGCCTCAACTAGATGGACACAAGTCTAAAATCAATAGGTAAATGATTATATTGATTTATTAATAATGAGTAAATAATTTATTAATTTCTAGTCAGATACTCCTATATGAAATTACAGCATTAACACTGATATACTGAATTCTAGGTGAAATCTACTTGGAGCTCTTATTTAGCGAGTAGTCATGGTGGTTTCTCATTACAACAGTGATGAAGATAAATATTATCAGACCTTCCCAGTCCCACATGTGGCTTACTAACTTTTATAGTCTTAATTTTATTCCAAAGAAAACTTAAAGGTGTCCTAATACAGGAAGTTAACCTGAGCATAGACTATTTCTAGATGGAGTGATCTCTCTTTGGACATCCCACTTCGACTGCTAGAAAGAAAGTAGCGTGTGGCCAGAATGTGGCATGCTCTACTTTTGTTTTTCTTTGTGGCTATTTTAAGTAAAATGTTTTTAACACAGTTTTCCTCAAACAAATTATTAAAAACTTGCTGTTGTTTGATCAAAGAACATCCTCTAGATCTGATGTCTGATTTAGATTCAGACAAAGGCTGATGCACCTTCAGGCCAACTAAAGGTAGAAAGTCAGCTTGAAAGTGTGAAAAAACGTTATATGAGCCTCTGATCCAGGAAAGAAGTGACTAAGTTTTTAATGATTTACATAATAAAATGGGTTTCTTAATGTCAACTTTTAAAGTTAAAATAAAAATATTTATTGTCCTAGTAAAACTTATTGCACAGCATGTATGATCTAAGTTATTATCATCTACCTAATATGTCAAAGTACAGCTGGCACGGAGTGAGAAATGTTATAGTCTTCTTTTATTCATATTTAAAAAGAAACTAAGTTTGAAAACAACCAATTTTTAGATGTTCTTTAGGCATCATTGATTATGAAAAAAAAATTATTTATTGTGTGCTTTTTTTCAGAGTAACATATTAGCTTTTGTGGGAATTTGAAAGTATGTACTGTATTTATAGTCTGAGTGATTTTATAAAATAAACCTGAAGTTCTCATACTGATTATCTTTTTAAATCTTATCTATACACTTTTCCCCTTTCTGTAAGATGAACATGAAAAAGTCATGTTTGTAATGCCTTGAGATATCTATATGCTATAAATGTAGGTGTTATACCTTCCCCATGGAATAATTCCTATAGGAAAATTGAGCAAATATAATATTTCAGAGAGAGAATTGGTTCAATGTCTATCTTAAGAATATTATATATTGGAGATGACGTCAGAGTAATGGCGCAGTAGGGAGCGATACCGATAAATCTCCCCCAAAACTCAACAAGATCTTCAACCAGACACAGAAAAACCTATCCTTGGAGCCTCCAGATGTTTTGCAATACACCCGAAGGTATGGTCGAGTGAAAAATTGGCTAAATATATAATCAAACCCCGAAGGAAATAGGGAGTAAGAAATGCTCCACCTTCCTCACTAACCTAAACAGGGCTGCTTTCACTGGGAACTGAGAATATAGAAACTAAGGTAGGTAAAGGGGATGAATAGATCCAGGCCGCGGCACAAACGGCCGAACCAGGCTGTGGCACGGAGATCCAAGCCGAGGAAAAACTGTTTCTGTGGCAACCCAGGCAATACAAGCTAACACTCGCGCCAAACCCAGACAAAGAAAGACAAGCAGGGCAGCCATTTTCCCTGATCTCCTGGTCGGTGCATGCAGATAGTGGGCGAGAGATTCCTTCGAAAGCCCTGGGAGTGGGCGCCTGTGTTATCCCACAGAGAGGCAGAGTCAGAGGCCTTTGTGTGCAGAATCTCTAGGCCACCCCAGCGCCCTGAGGTAGCCGCGCACGGGGAGGGAGCAAGTGCCAATTCCAACGCTGGAACTTTTCCGTGCGGGCGGGGGTTTCACTCAGAGGGTGAGGTGGCCGGCCTGATATCCTGGTCGGTGCACATGGAGAGTGCGCAAGAGATTCCTCCCAGCACCTCAGGAGTGGGCGCCCATGTTACCCCACAGAGAGGCAGAGTCAGAGGCCTTTGTGTGGGCCAAAAGTGGAATTTCGGGCCGCCCCAGCGCCCTGAAAAAGCCACGCACAGGGAGGGAGCGAGAGCCAATTCCAACGCTGGAACTTTTCCCTGCGGGTGGGGGTTTCACTCAGAGGGTGTGGCGGCCGGCCTGATATCCTGGTCTGTGTGCGCAGATAGTGAGCGAGAGATTCCTCCAAGTGCCTCGGCAGTGCACACCCGTGTTATCCCACAGAGGGGCAGAGTCAGGGGCCTTTATGTGGGCCAAAGCAGAATCTCCATGCCGCCCCAGCGCCCTGAAAAAGCTACGCATGGGGAGGGAGCTAGAGCCAATACCAATGCTGGAACTTTTCCTTGCGGGCGGAGGTTTCACTCAGAGTGTGAGAATTCCAGCCTGATATCCTGGTCTGCGTGCAGATAGTGAGCGAAAGTTTCCTCCAAGCACCCGGGGAGAGGGCGCTGGCCCACGTTACTGGACAGAGTGGCAGAGCCAGAGGTCTTTGAGTGGACGGAAGCCCCGCCTGATTATGCTAGCAGCTCTGACTGACTGAGCCTTACCCAGAGCCCTGTGCTGAGTGGGAATAGAATGGGGACTTGCCAGCTCTTTGAGCCTCTTACTATGCAGGCAGAGGCAGCAGCAACCCCATAGCTGGATTATCAGGCTACTAACTGAGGAAGGAAAGACTAGGATAGAAGCTCCAGGAACATGGAATCTCTCACTGTCGGAGCCTATAAATGATAATGAGCCTCGACTGCCAACGAGACTGAAGCACAATACATGACATCGCCATAGAGACTTATCGACTGCAAACCTCTACCTGAGCGTGCCAAAGGGGCAGAACCCGGGGTACAGAGTCACCGACCAGGAAGAGGGAGAGAAAAGAAAAAGCAAGAAGATAACCTCTCAAAATCAAGAATAATCCGCAGACTTTATAACCTATCCCATTTTATTATATTTGTTCGTTTGTTTCTCTTATCTTCATTCTTGATTTTTTTTTTCCTCCTCCCATTTGGTCGTTTAACTCTCTGCCGGTCTTACTCTCTCCTCTCTTTGAACTACACTACCCATAAGTGTTACATCTCCCATTATCTTTTCTTTCCTCTTCCTTTCTCTCTATGAGGGTTACACTCCAAAACCCTTAACTCTCTCTCTCCTCTTTTTTCTTTTTTCTTCTTTTAGTGGTTCCCTCTTTTTTTCTCTCTCTCTCTCTTTCTTTTCTCCCTCTATATTAGTTTCTTCTTTTCTCCTTTACGTCTCCTCTCATTCAAACCTCAATAACGAACAAATTATCTTATCTGGGACTCAAACTTATATTTGTGGCATTTTGGGGTTTTTTTACTTCACCTTTTTAACTCACTAGCAGTGCTCCCATCCCTGGCTCTCCATTTTATCTAGTTCTTGTTCCACTAAATACAATAGTAACTTTTTAATTTGTCCCCCCATTTTCCTGTTTCCCTCTTATTCCTCTCATCATAACTCTTAGTCAGCCAACACCTAAAAGCAAATCATTTTATTCTTGACCCAAATTTTTTCCTTATTTTATTTTTGTGGGTCCATACCTCCCCCTCCTTTTTTTTGCCCCTTTATTACTTCTCCCCAATTCAGGCCCTCCATTACAGGCATTGTTTGTTCTATTTAGTACAATATAATTCACAGTTCACCACAAGATTTGCTCAAAAGAGGGGAGAGGAGAGGAGAGAAAAAAAGGAGGGGGGGGAATAATTTCCTTTATTGAATTTTTATTTTATTTTATTTTTCTTTATTTAATTATTAATTTTTTAAAAAAAACAACTCTTCGATTTTTTATTTTTATTTTTTTAACTTTTTATTCTTTATTAAATATCATTAATACTATCAACAAAACCACCCTCAGATGCCATTAAGGAAGAGAAAATCGAATATCATGGATACAAAAAAGAGAGGTAACACAAAGAGATGAGGAAAAATCTATGGAGAAAAAATTTAATATATTGGAAACCTTGGAGTTCAATGACAGAGAATTTAAAATAGAAATCCTAAAAATACTCAGAGATATACAAGAAAACACAGAAAGGCAATTTAGGGAGCTCAGAAAACAACTCAATGAACACAAAGAATATATTTCCAAGGAAATTTAAACTATAAAAACAAATCAAACAGAGATGAAAAACTCAATTCACGAGCTGAAAAACGAGGTAACAAGCTTAGCTAATAGAACAGGCCAGATAGAAGGTAGAATTAGTGAAATAGAAGACAAGCAACTTGAGGCACAACAGAGAGAAGAAGAAAGAGATTCAAAAATTAAAAAAAATGAGATAGCCCTACAGGAATTATCTGACTCCATCAAAGAGAATAACATAAGAATAATAGGTATATCAGAAGGAGAAGAGAGAGAAAATGGAATGGAGAATATATTCAAACAAATAATAGACAAGAAGTTCCCAAGCCTGTGGAAAGAACTAAAGCCTCAAATTCAAGAAGCAAACAGAACTCCGAATTTTCTTAACCTCAAAAAACCTACTCCAAGGCACATCATAATGAAATTGGCACAAACCAACGGCAAAGAAAAAATTCTCAAGGCAGCCAGGAAAAAGAAGAATACAACATATAAAGGAAGGCCCTTTAGATTATCATCAGATTTCTCAACAGAAACTCTACAAGCTAGAAGAGAATGGAACCCAATATTTAAAGTCCTGAAAGAGAGGAACTTTCAGCCACGAATACTATACCCATCAAAGCTATCCTTCAAATATGAAGGAGAAATAAAAACATTCACAGATACAGAAAAGATGAGGGAATTTATCATCAGAAAACCCCTACTCCAGGAATTACTAAAGAGGGTTCTGCAATCAGATACAAAGAACAAAAAAAAACAAAGCCACAAGTAAAAGCTCCAAGAAGAACACAATGAAACCAAATTTAAACTGTGACAACAGCCTGACCTGTGGTGGCGCAGTGGGTAAAGCGTCAACCTGGAAATGCTGAGGTCGCCGGTTCGAAACCCTGGGCCTGCCTGGTCAAGGCACATATGGGAGTTGATGTTTCCAGCTCCTACTCCCTTCTCTCTCTCTGACTCTCCTCTTTGTCTCTGTCTCTCTCTCTCTTTCTCTCTCTCTCTGTCTCTCCCTCTCCTCTTTAAAATGAATAAATAAAAAATTTAAAAATATATATATGATGAACAGTTATCTGTCTTATCTATCTCTGTCACATAGATGAGAGAATTGTGTGTATGATTAATTTCCAGCATGAAGGGAGGCAAAGGCCTATAAAAAAAAGGAAAAAAATAAAAAAATGAATAAATTGTGACAACAACAAAAAGAAAGGGGGGAGAGGATGGAGATTAACATTAGCAAAGGACGATGGAGTGCAAAAGTACTCACAAAATAGTGCACTACAATGAACAAGGCAGGAACACTTTTCATTACTTAAAGGTAACCACCATAGAAAAAAACATCACAGAAGCACATGATTTAAAAAAGATAGCAACAGAGGAAAGATGTATGGAATACAACCAAATAAAAACAAAAGATAGAAAAATGAAAGAGAAGGATCCAACAAAACACAAAACTAACAGAAAGCAATCTATAAAATGGCAATAGGGAACTCACAAGTGTCAATAATTACACTAAATGTAAACGGATTAAACTCACCAATAAAAAGGCACAGAGTAGCAGAATGGATTAAAAAAGAAAATCCAACTGTATGCTGCCTACAAGAAACTCATCTAAGTAATAAGGATAAAAACAAATTCAAAGTGAAAGGCTGGAAAACAATACTCCAAGCAAATAACATCCAAAAAAAAGCAGGCGTAGCAATACTCATATCTGATAATGCTGACTACAAGACAGCAAAACTACTCAGAGACAAAAATGGCCATTACATAATGGCTAAGGGGACAATGAATCAAGAAGACATAACAATTCTTAATATATATGCACCAAACAAAGGAGCACCAAAATATATAAGACAGCTACTTATTGACCTTAAAACAAAAACTGACAAAAATACAGTCATACTTGGAGACCTCAATACACCGCTGATGGCTCTAGATCTGTCATCCAAACAGAGAATCAACAAAGATATAGTGGCCTTAAAAAAAACACTAGAGCACCTGGATATGATAGACATCTACAGGACATTTCATCCCAAAGTGACTGAGTATACATTTTTCTTCAGTGGACATGGATCATTCTCAAGAACTGACCATATGTTGTGCCACAAAAACAACATCAGCAAATTCAGAAAAATTGAAGTTGTACCAAGCATATTTTCTGATCATAAAGCCTTGAAACTAGAATTTAACTGCAAAAAAGAGGGGGAAAAACCCACAAAAATGTGGAAACTAAACAACATACTTTTAAAAATGAATGGGTCAAAGAAGAAATAAGTGCAGAGATCAAAAGATATATACAGACAAAGGAAAATGACAATACGACATATCAGAATCTATGGGATGCAGCAAAAGCAGTGATAAGAGGGAAGTTCATATTACTTCAGGCATATATGAACAAACAAGAGAGAGCCCAAGTGAACCACTTAACTTCACACCTTAAGGAACTAGAAAAAGAAGAACAAAGACAACCCAAAACCAGCCGAAGAAAGGAGATAATGAAAATCAGAGCAGAGGCCCTGGCCGGTTGGCTCAGTGGTAGAGCGTCGGCCTGGCATGCAGGAGTCCCAGGTTCAATTCCCGGCCAGGGCACAAAGGAGAAGCACCCATCTGCTTCTCCACCCCTCCCCCTCTCCTTCCTCTCTGTCTCTCTCTTCCCCTCCCACATCCAAGGCTCCATTGGAGCGAAAATGGCCCGGGCGCTGGGGATGGCTCCTTGGCCTCTGCCCCAGGCACTAGAGTGGCTCTGGTCGCAATGGAGCGACGCCCCAGAGGGGCACAGCATCGCCCCCTGGTGGGCTGAGCGTTGCCCCTGGTGGGCGTGCCGGGTGGATCCTGGTTGGGCGCATGCGGGAGTCTGTCTGACTGTCTCTTCCCGTTTCCAGCTTCGGAAAAATACAAAAAAAAAGAAATCAAAGCAGAAATAAATGAAATAGAGAACAGAAAAACTATAGAAACAATTAATAGAACAAGGAGCTGGTTCTTTGAAAAGATCAACAAAATTGACAAACCCTTGGCAAACTTACCAAGGAAAAAAGAGAAAGGACTCATTTAAACAAAATCCAAAATGAAAGAGGAGCAATCACCACAGACACCGTAGATATAGAAAGAATTATTGTAGAATACTATGAAAAACTTTATGCCACTAAATTCAACAACCTAGAAGAAATGGGTAAATTCCTAGAACAATACAACCTTCCTAGACTGAGTCAAGAAGAAGCAGAAAGCCTAAACAGACCTATCAGTAGAGAAGAAATAGAAAAAGCCATTAAAAAACCTCCCCAAAAATAAAAGTCCAGGGCCAGATGGCTATACCACCAAATTTTATCAAACATTCAAAGAAGACTTGGTTCCTATTCTACTCAAAGTCTTCCAAAAAATTGAAGAAGAAGCAATACTTCCAAACACATTTTATGAGGCCAACATAACCCTCATACCAAAACCAGGCAAGGATGGCCCAAAAAAAGAAAACTACAAACCAATATCTCTAGTGAATACAGATGCTAAAATACTAAACAAAATACTAGCAAATCAAATACAACAACATATTAAAAAAATAATACATCATGATCAAGTGGGATTCATTCCAGAATCTCAAGGATGGTTCAACATATGTAAAACGGTTCACGTAATACACCATATCAACAAAACAAAGAACAAAAACCACATGATCTTATCAATAGACGCAGAAAAGGCTTTTGATAAAATACAACACAATTTTATGTTTAAGACTCTCAACAAAATGGGTATAGAAGGAAAATATCTCATCATGATAAAGGCCATATATGATAAACCATCAGCTAACATCATATTAAATGGCACAAAACTGAAGGCTTTCCCCCTTAAATCAGGTACAAGACAGGGTTGTCCACTTTTTCCACTCTTATTTAATGTGGTACTAGAGGTTCTAGCCAGAGCAATCAGACAAGACAAAGAAATAAAAGGCATCCATATCAGAAAAGAAGAGGTAAAGATATCACTTTTTGTAGCTGATATGATCCTATACATCGAAAACCCCAAAGAATCCACAAAAAGACTACTAGAAACAATAAACCAATACAGTAAGGTCGCAGGATACAAAATTAACATACAGAAGTCAATAGCCTTTCTATATGACAACAATGAAACAACTGAGAAGGAACTCAAAAGAATAATCCCCTTCACGATTGCAACAAAAAAAATAAAATACCTAGGAATAAGCATAACAAAGAATGTAAAGGACTTATATAATGAAAACTATAAGCCATTGTTAAGGGAAATCGAAAAAGATATAATGAGATGGAAGAATATTCCTTGTTCTTGGTTAGTAAGAATAAATATAATCAAGATGGCCATATTACCCAAAGCAGTATACAAATTTAATGCAATTCCCATCAAAATTCCAATGACATTTTTTAAAGAAATGGAACAAAAAATCATCAGATTTCTATGGAACTATAAAAAACCCCGAATAGCCAAAGCAATCCTAAAGAAAAAGAATGAAGCTGGGGGCATTACAATACCTGACTTCAAACTATATTATTGGGCCACGACAATCAAAACAGCATGGTATTGGCAGAAAAATAGACACTCAGACCAATGGAACAGAATAGAAAACCCAGAAATGAAACCAGAATAGTAAACCCCAGCCCCGTCCTCTTACAGGAGCCCTTTCTGCATTACTACTAACCTCAGGACTAATTATATGATTCCATTTTAACTCAATATCCCTTCTACTATTGGTTGTTAGGCCTACGTGGAGGTCTCTACTATGGATCTTCTGATGAAATTAATATACGGACGGTGAGTTCTATGGGCAGAACCACTCGGTTGTCTACTTCCAGCAGGCGGATTTGGCCGGGTGCAAGATCAGAAGTGGGGATTATATAGGAGTCAAAACTGAAGTCTTCATAATCTGTATACTCATAACTTCAGTATCATTGATGGCCTATAGTTTTAATGGTAATAGAGGGGTTGTTAATTTCATCTATTATGTAAAGAATTCGGAGGGATGGGAGTGAAATTATAATGAGGATAATGGTTGGTAGAATCGTTCAAATAGTTTCCACTTCTTGGGCATCTATGGTGCTCGTGTGGGTTAATTTAGTGGTTAACATAATTGAGATAATGTACAGGACTAGAGAGCTGATGAGGAATACGATCATTAAAGTGTGGTCGTGAAAGTGTAGCAGTTCTTCTATAATAGTCAAATAATTTTTGATAAAGGAGCCAACAACACACAATGGAGAAAGAAAGCCTCTTCAATAAATAGTGCTGGGAAAACTGGAAAGCCACATGCAAAAGAATGAAACTGGACTACAGTTTGTCCCTCTGTACTAAAATTAACTCAAAATGGATCAAAGATCTAAACATAAGACCTGAAACAATTAAGTACATAGAAGAAGACATAGGTACTAAACTCATGGACCTGGGTTTTAAAGAGCATTTTATGAATTTGACTCCAAAGGCAAGAGAAGTGAAGACAAAAATTAATGAATGGGACTACATCAGACTAAGAAGTTTTTGCTCAGCAAGAGAAACTGATAACAAAATAAACAGACAGCCAACTAAATGGGAAATGATATTTTCAAACAATAGCTCAAATAAGGGCCTAATATAGAAAATATACAAAGAACTCATAAAACTCAACAACAAACAAACAATCCAATAAAAAATGGGAAGAGGACATGAACAGACACTTCTCCCAGGAAGAAATACAAATGGCCAACAGATATATGAAAAGATGCTCATCTTCTTTAGTTATTAGAGAAATGCAAATCAAAACTGCAATGAGATACCACCTCACACCTGTTAGATTAGCTATTATTAACAAGACAGGTAATAGCAAATGTTGGAGAGGCTGTGGAGAAAAAGGAACCCTCATCCACTGTTGGTGGGAATGTAAAGTAGTACAACCATTATGGAAGAAAGTATGGTGGTTCCTCAAAAAACTGAAAATAGAACTACCTTATGACCCAGCAATCCCTCTACTGGGTATATACCCCAAAAACTCAGAAACATTGATACGTAAAGACACATGCAGCCCCATGTTCATTGCAGCATTGTTCACAGTGGCTAGGACATGGAAACAACCAAAAAGCCCATCAATAGATGACTGGATAAAGAAGATGTGGCAGGCACATATACACAATGGAATACTACTCAGCCATAAGAAATGATGACATTGGATCATTTACAGCAAAATGGTGGGATCTTGATAACATTATACAAAGTGAAATAAATCAGAAAAAAACAAGAACTGCATTATTCCTTACGTAGGTGGGACATAAAAGTGAGACTAAGAGACATTGATAAGAGTGTGGTGGTTACGGGAGGAGGGGGGAGAGGGAGAGGGAAAGGGGGAGGGGGAGGGGCACAAAGAAAACTAGATAGAAGGTGACAGAGGACAATCTGACTTTGGGTGATGGGTATGCAACATAATTGAACGCAAGATAACCTGGACATGTTATCTTTGAATATATGTATCCTGATTTATTGATGTTGCCCCATTAAAAAAATAAAATTATAAAAAAAAAGAAAATATTATATATTATTGGTAGGTCTGTGGATTTTTCTCTGATTTCAAAAATAATATAGTTCTGCCTAATAAAAGTTAAATTCCTATGCTTATTAACTCAGCTCTTTCACTTGTAGAAATCTATAGACTTTAGTGATGAGTTGTAACAATAATTAACATCTGACTAGAGTAGATTTTATTTTAAAAAGTGAATGCTTCGGAAACAATGACTCTTTTATCTAATTCAATAAATACAAATTGTATACCAGGAACTATTGTAGTTTAGGGATAAAAATATTGTAGGTTGGGGCTCACTACAGATTTTGAGCCCAAGAGATTGACTACCCTAAATAATTTGCAATGATGACTTCCTCTTTTAACAATATCTTAATTTTTAATTGATGATTTTTTTCCAAGGCCTGGTTAGATTTTTGTCAACTGAATGTATTAAAGAACATTTTTCAGATCTTCTTTTTAGCAGATAAAACTGTACAGAGCTGAACACAGATGGAAGTTGCTATAGAAAATGTGCAGTCACCTGAATACAAGCTGTCACAGCATGCCAGATGTGACTAGGAGAAATAACTAGTGTGGGTACCATGTGAGTCATATATCTGAATAAGAATATACACACACGCCTCTAATATGGCCTTCAGCTTCTCATTCTCAAATGGCTGTGTCCTCTCTCTTTCTTAATTAAACATATTTTATTATGGGAGGATTCAAACCTTTCTTAGGTAACACTTTCCTCAAATTTTTGACATTATTTATAAGTGTGATCACAATATATGCAAATCATTATCATAAAACCCTTCCAAGTAGACAGGTCAATTGTAGAATTCATAATTATATCAAAAGCACCTAAAACAGTGTTTGGCATATAATAAGTGCTCGATAACTATTATAGCCATTGTGACTATCATCCAAACCTATAGTTAGGAGGTGAGATCAGGGTGATGGGTAACCTTCCAGAGAAGACAACACCGAGGATGGGACGTTTGAAGCGAGCCCTGAAGCCGAGGGAAGAGCATGTCGGGCAGAAGAAGTAAGCAGGTGCAAAGACCGTGCAAAGCAGTGAGGAGCTTGGCAAGTACAGGGAACTGAAAGGAGGCGAATGTGGTGTGAGAAGAATGAGAAAAGTTTCATCAAACAGGCCGGAGCCAGGTCCTGGAGAACCTCAGATATCACGGGAGAGATTCTGATCTTCAGTCTAGGAACGTGACACCACTGAGGGGTTTTAAATCTGCGACAAGATTTTTCATTCCAAACTTTCCCTCTGGAGGTAGGGGTGCACAGAGATCACAGGTAAATGTGGGGAGACTGGTTTTTGTCTGAGAGAGATGAAAGTAGCCTGGATAGTGAGGATATTAAAAATAAACAGACACGTTTTATTTCTAGATATTTTTAGAAGAGAAAAATCAACAGGGGATTAAAAATAATTGATTAACTATGAGCAACCAGCTAGAATAGATCATAGAAATAACATGAGGTAATTGGATGAGGCAATGGCTACGTTTTTGTAAGAATTGACAAAAGAAACTGTGCCTCTAATTCATTGCTCTGCTTCCTTTTGCTATTGCTCAAGGGGGAGTCTGACCTCGAATCATCAGAGGAGGTATTTAAAGGTACCCATCCCTCATTCCCACAGGACCGGTCAGAAATGCTCCCCCAGGTGATTCCAGTACAGTAGTTCCTCAAATAATGTCATTTCATTGTAACATTGATGCCTTAGCAGCTTAATATGTCAATTAGCCTATGGTACAGTTGGTTTCATTATATGTCACTTCTCTTCAAGTCACAGAACCTTAACAATGTTAAGTGAGTAATTACTGTATATATTCCTTTGAGAGATTACTGTTTACCTTCCATTTTTTAAACAGCCAACTTCTTTCTTTTTTCTTCTTGAACATGTTAAACCAAGAGTACAAAAATAATCAGTGTGGTTTTCTTTCAATAGAGTAATATTTTCATGTTTCCCTCTCCACACAAAGTTTCCAAACATCCAAATTGACAAACTGTTCTTTTATCATAGACCTTCCAGCCGGGTCAAGGGCTGACCCATCCCTTCAGTGCCCTTTTACAGTAAAAAGACACTTGCATTCACTATACTTTCCTTCTCCTTCTGCCAACTTTTTTGTGAGTTAGCATACATCATTGGAATGTGGCGTATAAGACTGTTAGATTCAATCATGAAACTTTTATACAACCTTATAGATGTGCAGAAATCCTGTTAGCCCCTACTATGTCTTGATGTTAATATTAATATAACTACAGAAGAAAAAATATATATCTCAATATATCGGATGAATAATATCCACGGAACTATTACACATGATGATAAATATACATATATTGGTTGAAAGGGAAAATGAGTTAAAACAAAATCCCAAGTAACTTTAAAATGTACCTTTATCTCCAAACAACTGTACATGTCTTTTCCTAGCACTTAAACAGCTAGTGCTGAATTTGACACCTGGATGGAAGGATGATGGAAGAGTCTTGCAGGAAGTTGGCCATTGATGTTATAGGGCTAATTCATTGAGTTCTTCCTGACCTTTTTATGTTGATGCCTAGGCTGTTGGCCAAGGACCTGCAAAGCCTACATCAGGGGTCCCCAAACTGCGGCCCGCGGGCCGCATGTAGCCCCCTGAGGCCATTTATCCGGCCCCCGCCGCACCTTGGAAGGGGCACCTCTTTCATTGGTGGTCAGTGAGAGGAGCATAGTTCCCATTGAAATACTGGTCAGCCTGACCTGTGGTGGCGCAGTGGATAAAGCATCGACCTGGAAATGCTGAGGTCGCCGGTTCAAAACCCTGGGCTTGCCTGGTCAAGGCACATATGGGAGTTGATGCTTCCAGCTCCTCCCCCCCTTCTGTCTCTCCCTCTCCTCTCTAAAATGAATAAATAAAAACAACAACAACAACAACAAAAACTGATACTGAGGAGATACCTTTAAAGAAATACTGGTCAGTTTGTTGATTTAAATTTACTTGTTCTTTATTTTAAATATTGTATTTGTTCCCGTTTTGTTTTTACTTTAAAATAAGATATGTGCAGTGTGCATAGAGATTTGTTCATAGTTTTTTTTATAGTCCAGCCCTCCAACGGTCTCAGGGACAGTGAACTGGCCCCCTGTGTAAAAAGTTTGGGGACCCCTGGCCTACATAATGACAGGAGCCCGTATTCAAACCTTGTGTTTTCCACAGTTTAGCCCTGCTTCTTGGGAAGCTAAATAGACAAAAAGATGGACTCTAGTTTAGCTGCGCAAACAGTGAGGAAAGCATTCCAGGAAGGCATCAGGAAAATGGCATAAAAACAGACTGGATGGCGAGCTGGTGACAGACCATGCCAGGAGCTCATCCCCTGAGAATTTGGGGCATCATCTTGGCATACCGAGAAGCCTTGAAGGATAATAGGATGAGAATGACATAACCAGATTTGGATTTGAAAGATCACTTTGACTGCAGACTAAAGAACTGATTAGAGAATGACAAAGGATACTAAAGGGAGATCAGGTAGAAGTACTCAGTAGCCCAGGCAAGAAAGAATGCAGCTTTGACCACGGTAGTGGACACAGGCTGAATATTTTGGAGGGGGTGGTGACAAAATGAGTGTTTGGGTTGGATGAATAAAAGTTTTACATATAGTTAAGATAGTAATTAGATGAGAGGAGTCCAGGTTTTGGAAACTTCACTGTATTTCACTTCTTAGAAACATAATTTCAGAAAAATAAATCTGTAAACTCTTTCCCTTACTTTCCAGTTAATTACAGAAGTCACAAAGTCAGCAGAATGGTACTTAATATTTGCTCTTACTTGTACTCATTTGAAATGTCATTTTCATTTCTTCTTGAACTCAAAAGATTTTCCGAGAAAAGCTCTTCTGAACTTGTCCATTTAGGTCTGAAGTAATACAAACAGGTAAAAGAGAAAAATGAGATGACTCATGAGGACCAATATTCTCATTCTAGAAGGCTGGTTATTGAAATGAACAAATAAAATCAACCTGGAGTTCTGTTCACATTTTAAGTCACTTTAGAGCAGTGGTCGGCACACTGTGGCTCGCAAGCCACATGCAGCTCTTTGGCTCTTGAGTGTGGCTCTTCCACAAAATACCACGTGTGGACGCTACCTCGATAAGGAATGTACCTACCTATATAGTTTAAGTTTTAAAAATTTGGCTCTCAAAAGAAATTTTAATCGTTATACTGTTGATCTTTGGCTCTGTTGACTGAGTTTGCCGACCACTGCTTTAGAGTATTATCCCCCATTTTACTGTGTGTGAACGAGAGGAATACAGTGTACTCGATCCAGTACTGCAATAGCAGTAGAATAATCATAATCACTACTGTATTTCCTTAAAATAATGGCCTAGAAAACTTTACAGATAAAACAGGGTTTAAAAAAAATAACAAAACTGTTATCTAATTAAGTTTAAATAAAGTGAAGATCACCTTCTTGTAAATCATATAGTGAATAAAGGATGAAAACAGCTCAGGCATTAACGTTTAAGCATGCTGGCTTGTTAAATTGAGGTATTTCCCATCACATTTTAAACCATGTTACATAGCCCTGCTGTTCTCCCTGTCTGAGAGGTGGGAAAATACCTATTGCTATGGACCAACTTTTTTATTTTATTTTTTTTTAGCAAAGCATAGCAACCTGGTTAAAATGATATCTTCAGAGAACATAGCTTTGGAAACTATTATTTTGGTTGACTGGTGGTTGGGTGGATGAGTGGTTGCATAGATGAGGAATTGGTTTTGAAAAAAGGTAGATGATGCTTAACTATAGGAACTTTTTAGTAGAAGTTTTATCTTGGAACTTAGGAATATGAGCTAGAAAATTGGACAACACTTTCTGACTTTAAAAGAGTTGTTGATGTAGGAAGCTTCCAAGCCTCTATTTATTCAAAGTGCTTAGCCTTTACTTCTGGTCCTGGCTTCAGCATGACTGGCAACAGATTTTTGTAGGCATGCTAGCAGACACAGCTATGTTGGTATGAAGATCTCTGAGTATGCAGCCAGTCACGTTGTTTAGGGAATGCTTCAGTGAATTTTTTTGACTGTTCATAGGTAGTAACAAGAATGTTTTATTAATATAGTAAATATGTAAATAACAAAACGAGATGTTATGATACATGCTTCTTGGACCTCCAAGTTATATGGTGAAATAAATTAGAAGCCTAGAGAAATGAAATCATGTAACCTAGACAGCCTGGTTTTAGAAGTAGATAATCAGAGATTGATTGTTGTATGATTCTACATACTTTGGCAAATCAGAGAATACAGCACTTTATAAAAAAAATTTATATACATTTGTAGTCAGTTTATTCTTTAATAAATATTTTTGAGAGCTGCAGTAGATCTGGGAGTATTAAGATAAAAGGGGAGAAGAAGGCTTATTCCACATGGAGCTCACAGCCAGGAGCAAGAAAGATACAAGTAAACAATTGAAAAGCAGTATATAAAACAGGGGTCCCCAAACTTTTTACACAGGGGGCCATTTCACTGTCCCTCAGACCATTGGAGGGCCGGACTATAAAAAAACTATAAACAAATCCCTATGCACACTGCACATATTTTAAAGTAAAAAAAAACCGGGAACAAATACAGTATTTAAAATAAAGAACAAGTAAATTTAAATCAACAAACTGACCAGTATTTCAATGGGAACTATGGGCCTTCTTTTGGATAATGAGATGGTCAATCTCACTGACCACCAATGAAAGAGGTGCCCCTTCTGAAGTGCGGCGGGGGCCGGATAAATAGCCTCCGGGGGCCGCATGTGGCCCGCGGACCGTAGTTTAGGGACCCTTGATATAAAAGCTGATAGATGTATCAGAGTATACCCTGGCATAATTCACGTCTCCAGGGGCCATCACAGAAGGCTTCCCACATACAGGTTCCTAACCTTAACGTTAGTCTGCCGGCCGCCTTCTTAGAGTAATGTTTTTAACTACATAAAATAAGTTATACAAGAGTACAAAGGAAATCAGTTATATTGAAATATGATTGCCAAAAAAAAATTTTTTTTAATTTGTAGAAAATGACTTTATTATGTTGAATCTTCTAGTCTATCAAAGTGGTATACTTCTCCATCACACATCTCTGTTTGGATTTCTTTCATAAGAGTTGTATAGTTTTCATCACACGAGTCATGCATATTTATTGTTTAATTTAATAAATATTTCATTATTGAGTGAATGTAAATAGTATTAAGTTTTAAGTTTGTTTCCGTTTGTTCGTTGCTCATCTATAGAAATACAACTGATTTTTGTGTTGATCT
The DNA here is from genome assembly GCF_036850765.1 of Saccopteryx bilineata. Lineage (NCBI taxonomy): Eukaryota > Metazoa > Chordata > Mammalia > Chiroptera > Emballonuridae > Saccopteryx > Saccopteryx bilineata. The sequence goes on along the minus strand of NC_089491.1, from coordinate 143,716,001 downwards.
GGTGTCCTGTGACCTTTAATAGTTAGTGGGCTGTTTTGTCTTGAGGGGCTGGCAGTGTGCGCCCCCCCCCACGTGCTCCCAGGGGATTGTTGGGTAAACAGGTGGTGTATTTTAGGTTTGCTCATTTGTATTGAGGGGCCACGGCCCCTCACCCTCACGTGCTTCCCCAACCCCCGCAGCACCTCTCCCCCACCCCAAAATATTTTTTAAATAAACTTGTTATATAGTAATGAATCTACTTTATTAACATAATAAGTAACAGAGCTAGCTGCAGGGCTAATACCATTGTTTCAGAACCATGGTGAATGTAAATAATACTTTGAGATTTCTGCACCTACTATAATGGGTTATGGAAATTATGTGATTTCTATTGTTGTCAGTAGTTTATTGCCTACATTCATAATTAAAGTAAATAATAAATTTCAGTAAAATATTAATGAAGCATAGATGTAATTGTTTTTCTTACTCAAGTTTATAGGTTCTACTAGAAAGCCTGGCGGTCATACGAAATGACCGCTATTCTAGATATTATAAATTGTAATTAAAATGATTTGTGCAAAGGTGTCTGCTAATTCAAACTGAATTACCCAGGGCAGACGGCGAGGACACCCCTTTGCTTAGTGCCCTACGGGGTTTCCCCCTTCTACTTGCTTAATTGCTTAAAGTAGAGTGCAATGAAGGAAACCACTGGTGGTACATTTCTTAAGAGCCACCGCTAGCTCAATAAATAAAGGTGATTTAAATAATAAAATGTTAATTCACATGTCAAAGATCTCTTTGTACACAACATTTCTTGTGTAGATCTTTCCATCATTTTTAAGCTCGCCTTGCAGAGAACCATCAATTATTTTTAATTTTACATCCGTTCTTTCACGAACTCTTGAACAGGCAACATAAAGTTGACCATGTCCAAATGCAGGCTCAGGTAAAAAAATGCCAACACACTTAAGCGTTTGGTCTTGAGACTTATTGATGGTCATAGCAAAGGCAAGTTTTACAGGAAATTGTCTACGTCTCAATTGAAACGGCAACCCTGTTTGAGATGGAGCCAAATCAATTCTTGGAATGACATGTATTTCACCTTTAGAGGAGCCAAAGACTTAGCTATTATGACATTATTTTTCAATTGGAGAACCTCTAGTCTTATACCATTGCAAAGACCCCTTCTGGTGTTAAGATTTCTTAACAGCATAATGATTGCTCCAATCTTTAACTTCAATTTGTGAGGTGGCATGCCAGAAGGCAGGACTATTTGAATGCCATGGCAACTTCACCCCATTGGCTAGTACAGTTAGTTATGCAAGCAACCAATAAGCTATCAGCGACAAACAGACACTTAAGCCGCATATAATAAAGATGTTAAGAACCCCTCACACAGTAATGTGCTTGATCTCATTATTCCTCAAGGATGAGTAGGAGTTTCTGAGACCAATGAAAGTGGAGAAGCCTCCTAGGGAATGGGAGCAACTTGTGCAAAAACAGAGTTGTGGGAAACGGGTTTAGTTATAAAGGTGGATGGTGCTGGAGAAAGGGATAGCAGTCCCAGTACGAGGAGTGAGGAAAGGCAGAGCCTCATCTACTAGATCGAGATGAGTGATAGAGGGAAACAATTCAACAGCATCAGGCAGGCGAGTAGCTTGATCAAATGTGAACTTTATAAGGAGTTTTCTGCAAGAATACGGGGGTATGTATTGGAGGGAAAAGACTGGCAACTCCAGAGAGAGAGAACAAGAATCTGAAGTTATTGCATGATGCTGAGCTTGAGGCCAAAGATAGTTTTGAAGCCATGATTAGGAGTAAGCTGATTGAGTGTTAAAGGGAAAGACATAGGAAAAAGATGTTCAGCAGTTCAGGTTTTTGGATATTTAGTGGGGGTTATGTGAGCTTTGGTGGTATACCTAGGAAGATAGATAGACCATCCTTCCAGGCATGCTTTTTATTTTTAAATAATAATAATTTTTGTTAATTCCTTACTATATATAGGCGTTATTTCACAATCTTTGTGAATATTATCTAATATTACCCTTAAACTCTCGCAGAAGAAGAAGGTATTGTTACTATTTTATGGATAAGAAAATGAGGCCCAGAGTTTATATAACTTGCCTAGAGCGACATCACTGATAAGTTACAGAATCTCTGTTCTCTTCACCACTGCTCGCCAGTTTTGTCAAACCAATGGCCTTTCTTAGAATATGTGTCAAAACTACCCAATTTGTGTGAGTATTCTAAAGAAACTTTCAGTATCAAGTACTCAGGAAGCACAGGGAGGGGTTTTAAGTTCCACATATTTAAGTCCCAAGTATTTATATATGAATAGTAGGGTTTCTTTGGTGGCTGTTTTTATTTTTTGTTTGTTTGTTTGTTTGAAGAGAGAGGCAGGGAGAGACAGACAGGAACCTTGAGCTGTTCCTCTATGTGCTCTTTCTTCCTTCTTTTAAGCTTACCTTCCATTCTTCTAAAAAAAATGTTACAAGTTTTGGCACACTGACCAAAAAACTAATCATAGAGTTAGTATACTGTTGTAACCATTGTTCTTTTCAAAATAATACCAAACAACATGTAGCTATAACTCACACGGTTCCACCTTCCACTGGTGAAGCGAGATTTCTCTTCCACAGAGTATGTCTAGTTTTGGACCCACACAGAGGGCAGGGAGTAGCCCCAGAGCCGTTGCCTATGATTCAGCCCGTGTCTTCGTGAGTAAATTAGGCAGCTGCTTTAAGTGGGCAGACAGTTTGAGCCTCCTATCACCCCTACGAATGAAGGGCTGGCAGTGCAGCAGCCAGCCACAGTCTCTTCCTGAGGCACAGTCACTGAACAAGTCTCTTTTTTCTCTAAAGCATCAACAAAACATGGAGCAAGACAATAATTTCTTGACACAGATATTTCACAGGAAATGTATAGCATTTTAAGTGTTATTTGTTGCACTGTGGAAAGTACATGTGAATTTATAGTCTTACTTGGGAGCAGTTGGTTATACTCACAGTTTATGTAATTCTGATAGCAGGGCTTGAGGCCCATAAAGAAAAATTTGACCAGAATATCTCAGAACCATTCCAGAGACTGACTCATTTTTATTTCTTCCCCTAGGAATAAGCTGTTTCTCACAAAACCACTAAGCCGTGTGACTGAATAATAAAAACACTTATTTACCGGGCTACTTATTTTATACAAATTATATATTAATAACCACCGTATGCATCTTATCCTACCCAAATCCACACATCCCTAGTAGTCTTTTCCAAATTATGCTTCCCTGCAACTGAACACATATTTCATAACATCTTCCCATATTCTGTTCTGACATGACAGGAGATAAAAGATAAGTAAGACATTGTTCCCATTCTCGTGGAGATTTCAGTTTGTGGAAGAGAATAGTTTTTGTGGAAACATATGTTATTCCTTAGAAATTAGCATTGATATTAATTCTGTGGTAATTTCATCCTGGAACATATTGTTTGAATGCTATCGTACACTAGGTCCAACTTGCAGGCCAGTTAATAAAGTCTCTTACCTCCACAGATGTTAAAAAATGCACTGTTCATTTTTATAATTGTCAATGCCATAAAATCATTGCCAGTAGCCCAGTTGAAAGTCAGAATTTAATTTTGTAAAGCTCCTGATTATTCTTTCTTTTCTTTAATTTTTTACTTTCATAAATCCATGCTGATTAGTCTTATCAAGAATAAAAGTTGTTTCATAAAGCTTATTAGCATTTCTTACTCATCCATTTTTAAAGCAAAAGAAATTTTTTTAATTAAATTGATTAGTCTTTATATACATATTTAACTCTGTGGGGTCTAAACATTTAGCTTTTCCTGATTTTTTATTTTTATCATTGTATGATTGATATGTGACTATGTAATAAATATCTTCACAAAAGTTTAGTATAAAATAAATAAACATTTGAAATTTAAGATAGTATTTCACCCTCAAAACAACAAATATAGGCTTACATAATCAAATTTGATAAGATATGATCCTCATTCATATATGCTATATAATTGTGTATAATACTATGGATAAACAAACACAAGGAAATAAATGTATAAATTCCTGGCAGTTAGCATGTACTAATATTGACACAAATAGAATTCTTTGTTAAGTTTATTTTAATCTTTCAGTGTGAGTGTGTATGTGTGTGTGTGTTTGATTTGCTATATTTGATAAGAATAAACTTCAGAAATTTAACTAGGCTAAATTAATATTCCTTCTCTCTGTGCCTGGAGTCCCACACGTGTGCTGCAGTGGTCTCCGTTCTGCGTGAGCAGGCAGTGGTCAGTGCAGCGCAGAGCGTCACAGGAGCACTGCCCTCTTCATGTCTATTCTGTTGCAGCTATAGGCTGTTCTTTTTTACTGAATACGTAGACTGTTGAAAAGTATACCAGTGCAGTAGAGGAACTCAGTATTTTAAAGAGCCATTTATTTCATTATGTTTTAAAGTAATAAGTCCTTTTTAGTTCCTGTAACTGCCCATTGTCAAGTCCATTGACTCTTAGGATATTGTGGAAGGTTTCCCAAAGCTGGGCAGCAAGGAACTGGTTGGAGTCAAGACAGACCAACAGGTGAAGACAGAATTTTGGACAGAGAGAATAGCATGTGTACAGTGACAAAAAGCAGCTTAATATCTTCGAGAAACTACAAGTATATGGTATTCTCTGGTAGCAGATATTCAACTTTACAGACTCCATATTTTTATTTCAATATACTGCATTCTATATGCCTGATTTTTTGCAGATGACCTGAGGAGCAGGCATTTTAAGCTCTGTCATAAGGGCTTTTGCAGTAAGAGAAAAGGCTAGTCCACCAAAGGGGGCGGGGGGCTGAGGATTCTTAAAAATGCTTATGATATGCTTAGCAGAGCTGTATTGGTTCTCCAACTCTGAGGGTCTAACACTGTCTCCTGTCCTTTTCTCTTTCTCCCTTTTCCAGCAGAGGGAGGCTTGCTTGCCAATCAGGGCCAGCATCCCCAGTGAGCATGCATTCCCCTGGCCCAGGGGTCGGGAACCTGTGGCTTGCAAGCCAGATGTGGCTCTTTTGATGGCTACATCTGGCTCACAGACAAATCTTTAATAAAAAAAATAATAACGTTAAAAATATAAAACATTCTTACAATCCATTCATTTCCTACAGCTCATGTTCATGGTTGCGGGTGGCTGGAGCCAATCACAGCTGTCCTCTGGGACAACACCAAATTTTTATTGGATAATGCGTAACGTACACAGGTCGTTGTATGTCTCTCATGGAATTACATTTTAAAATATGTGGCATTTATGGCTCGCTCAACCAAAGATTCCCGACCCCTGCCCTGGCCTGACCCAGTCACCCTCCCGTCCCCTGTCTCCGTTAGAGAGGTGGATGTGTGGCCAGCTGCACCAGGAGTTTGTGGAGGAGAGCAGCCAAGGCCCCGCCCCCATGGTGGCCTGCGCTGTGATGGCTGGGAAGGGTAGGGACTGCCCTCACCTCGCAGCCCCCAGTATCCTTCCATAGCTCTTCTCCAGGTGCCTGTCAGAAGCTGGTTCAGAAGCTTAAAGAGCACGGGCTTTGCAGCTGACTCCATCCCTGCGGCAGGGGGGCAGGTGCCTCTGGGGAGGAGACCCGGCTTCAGTGCCACTGGTCCCAGGGAGGCTCCGATGGCTGTTCCCTGTGGGCAGACGTCTCTTACGTGTTCGATTGTTGGCTGTCCGGCAAAGTTTTAGAAAACAGATATTGCCTGTGTTTAATTCCAGTCAGGAGACATGGCTGAGCTCTGTGCAAAGGTAGGAAGTGGTAAGAAATAAACTTAAAGAGCCTGTTGGGATTTAAATTATAAGAAGTCTTGTGTAGCAGTAATAAGGATTTTGAACTCATTTAAAAAATGAAGTGAAGCTATTACGAAGACTGTCATCACCAGATTTGTATTTTACAAAAATCCCCCTGGCAAGTGAAGATGGTAGAAGAGCAAACCGTTGAGTCTACATTGAGACTAAAAGTAGGGGTCTGGGTGGTGGGCAGGTCTCAGTGACTGGAATGACTTCTATAACTCACTGCCCAGGTATTATGGCTTGCCTCTCTGAACAGAAACTTGTATCTTGAAAGCAGGCATTATGTTTCTCCTCTTTCTTTCCCTTTTCCTCTCTTCTTGTTTTCTTACATACCTATAGCAGCTAACATCATGTCTTATGTAAGGTTTCCTGATTTAACCAAGTGCTGAGCCCTGATGCATATGTGTTTTTCTCTGTCGCTGCAGTAATTGCATAAACTCATTCGGAAATTCAGTAAAAGAATTTTCTGTTGATCTTAGGCCTGCTTCAGCTAACTGAAGGTTCTCAACCAGTCTCTTCCGGTACCCTGTAAACCACTCTTAAGCTATTGATAGGTAACGCTTCATTTCTGTTTGACGCCACTCCTGCATTTGGCTTTCAGCATGTGTCTATTTTATTCTGATAAACTCAACTTGAATTAAGTTTTCAAGGAAGATGTGGAAAGACACAAGAGTCTAAAGATCTTAAACTGCAAAACTAAAGTAAAATTATGTATATTAATATCAAAAACAGATGAAAAAATACCCCTATGAGATAATATTGTTTTTTTAAAATCATCAGAACCTTGAAGTCTAACCAGGAGAAAATAAAAAAGAGGATACTTGTCATATAGAGTAATTTAGGATCTACAAGATTTTTGAAGATTTAAAGTATTAAAAGAGAAAAGCACCAAATTGGACATATAGCAGAACAAACTAAGAAATTTACAGATAAATGAAACACAAATAAACATGAGTCTCTGAGACTCCAAGAAAGACAATCTTAGTAATTACCCTGTCAGAAATTGTAGCACTATAGAAAGAAGTTTCAGCGCTCAGTTACCCTATGAGGAGGAGACACAGAGGAACAATTTACCAGCGCAATCAGAGATGCACTGAGTCAGACAGTCATGAGCACAACACAAAATGAAATAATTTTGACAGGCTAGAGCAGGGGTCCCCAAACTACGGCCCGTGGGCCGCATGTGGCCCCCTGAGGCCATTTATCCGGCCCCCTTCTGGAAGGGGCACCTCTTTCATTGGTGGTCAGTGAGAGGAGCATAGTTCCCATTGAAATACTAGTCAGTTTGTTGATTTAAATTTACTTGTTCTTTATTTTAAATATTGTATTTGTTCCTGTTTTGTTTTTTTTACTTTAAAATAAGATATGTGCAGTGTGCATAGGGATTTGTTCATAGTTTTTTTTATAGTCTGGCCCTCCAACGGTCTGAGGGACAGTGAACTGGCCCCCTGTGTAAAAAGTTTGGGGACCCCTGGGCTAGAGCAGTCTGACCATCAGTGTCATTACTGAGCTAACATCTCACAAATAAAAGGCAGTGCCCAGCCACATAACCTCAGCCATTCTTTAAGGGATGACATTAATGGAATGAGGTATTAAACTCTGAGATTTCCAGGTCACCTTTCATGGTGGCCAAGTAACTTGAAGGAACCAGTGTGCTTGCTAAATACTCCCCCCATTCATCAGTAGACTTTGAGGTACCGGGAGAATCGCAGTTACCAATATGCACTCATGTGCACACCAATACACTATTAGGGACTTTCTCCCACTTTTCATTCATTCATTCGGCCTACATTACTGAATATTAACCATTTACCAGCTATTGTGCCAGCAGTTAAGGAAACAATGTATGAAAAATAGCCCCTTGTCAAGAGTTGGCAGTATCTTAGAATGGCTTTTATTTACATTTTTAACTCACACTCAAGTCTTTAGAGACGTTGGGACTTGAGTAGAAGCGGATATTTCAGATATATTTAGAAATGAGCAAAAATACGTTTTAGGCATTTGAAAAATAAAAACTCTTGTATCAGTTAGGAATTGTTTTGGCTATGTACAACAGACAAACCCAAAATAACAGGCTTTAGACAAGAAAGACGTTTCTTTTTCAGGTAAAATAACTTCAAAGATAGTAAGTTTGGAGAGGGTGGGCTAGACTTAGTATCCTCAGGGATCCAAGCTCATTTCTTTTTGCTGTAGCTTTACTGTGTCTATATTATCCTTCACAAGTTCATGAGCATGGCTGCAGAAGCACCACACCATGTCTGAAACAGGCCAGAAGGAGACAGTGCAGAAGCATTGCTTCCTGGCTGAATTAGCTCCCTTTGAAGTCTCCCTGCAATCCCATGTATTACTTTTTTTCCATCATAGACCCAAGGCCATATCTAGTTGTAATGGAGACTGGGAAATAGATTCTTCTATTTAGTGTTTGAGAGAGGAATCAGAGACTATGGTGTTCCCAGTTAAAAATTAGAGTTCTCTTAAAAAGAAGGAAGCAAACAATGGATATAGCAATAGACTCCTAGCAGTGTTTGACAGAACAGCAGAGACAGGCGATCTGTTCACTATACGGGACATTTATGGGTGGTTCTGCTTGACAGCCGAAGGGATAAATTAACTGACCAAATAGAGCGCTACCTGCTTTCATGGTTTAGTTCTTAGTAGCGATTAGAAGGCTAAGGTGAGCCCTGCAGATGGCAAAAAATATGGCCCTCTTAAATAATTTATCTCCAGCTTTGAAAAGGAGAAAGAGTCCTTAAAATCTTTTGTCCTATTTTTTTGGCCTTATAAACCAGTTAAATAGCTACTCTTTGTCATGTTTGTTCCAAATTAGTGATTTGTTTATTTATTCAAAAAGAAATATGAGTCATGCAGTCACCATTTATTAGATAGTCACCACTGTGTAAACCACTGTACTAAGAGCTTTAATATGGATCCTCTCTTTACCCCTCAGCAAAACTGAGGTAGATGCTGTTATTTCCCCTGTTTTATCAATGCCTGGCTTAAAGAAGATAAGTCATTTTAGAAAAGGATGTGGCTTAGCAGAAAGCTTGACCACTTTTCATTCTGAAATTTACCAATCCAGCTATGGGATGTTCCTTCTGCCCAGAGAGGGTGCACATACCCTCTGGGAAGTAGACAATACTTCCTTATAACTAAAGGCCACTGTTGCTGTTTTTTCAATCATTTAGTGAAGTTGAGTTTTTTTTTTTTCTGAGACATGTTTTTTGTGAGTTGTAGTTTATTTGGGACTTGATATTTTTTTTAATTTTGCTCATTTCCTTTTTTATATTTATATTTCATCAGCTCAGAAAGTTCTTTTCTTTCATTTTAAGGATCATCATAGAACATCTTTGATATAAAAGCAAGTGTTTAACATAAAGTAAAATCATTCTAAAATATTTTAACCAATTCACCACCTTGGGTTTCCTTAGAGCCAAATGGTCTTAACCACATAGCTTTGAAAATGGGTATCTGGTCCAAGTTAAATTATTATTTTTATTTTTGCTTTGTTCATTTTGGGTCTTTGTTGTTTTTAAGGCCTTTGTTACGCAGATAAAAGTAATGCAAGACAAGAAGCAAATATAGATGAGATATACTTACAAAGAAATAGCCTTTAGGCAAATTACACTATATCTGTACACCCAGATGAGAAAGGGAATACCTTGCAAGCCTTCTCTTTTCAGCTTCCTCCTCCAGTTGTGAGCCTGACTATTGTCCTCAAAGAGAAAAATCTGAGTGCTGATATTAGCATTTTAACACCCCCTTGTGCCACATGTCACTTCACTGATTTCTGTTCATTTCATCCACCTTGAATTCTTTTGAATTTCATGAAACCCTGTCAATGTGGTAGGATCCAATTAGTTCTAAGAGCACATGGCTACATTAAAAGTATTCAGGTATCAAAGGCCCGGTGAGACCCATCCAGGGAGATGACTTCCAGGCTTTTGTTTCATCTTTATCACACAGCACAGCTTCCAAATCAGACATCTTTCTGGGGCTCCAAGAGTGATTGTTTCTCTCAATCTCCAAGCAAAACATACTTCATCCTTTCCATTCACACACTTCATTTCCTATGAAAATCAAAAAGAACTCCCGAATAACTGTGGAAGAACTGATAAGCAAAGCTGTATATGCCAAAATGTATTTCTTCTTTTGATTTTGTTTTCTCTGTGTGAAGCACTTCCAATCTGATAAGCATAGTGCTACAAGGCGTTGTGGGGCTTGATGAAAAATATAAAACACACTTGGTCATCAGTTTTCTTTCTTTGTACATAAGGAGATATTTGGATACTACTTAAAAATAGAACAATCAGCCTGACCAGGCGGTGGCGCAGTGGATAGAGCGTCGGACTGGGATGCGGAAGGACCCAGGTTCGAGACCCCGGGATAGCCAACTTGAGTGTGAGCTCATCTGGTTTGAGCAAAAAAGCTCACTAGCATGGACCCAAGGTCACTGGCTCGAGCAGGGGGTTACTCGGTCTGCTGAAGGCCCGCGGTCAAGGCACACATGAGAAAGCAATCAATGAACAACTACGGTGTCGCTACCAAAAAACTGATGATTGACAGATGACGTCAGAGTAATGGCGGAGTAGGAAGCGATACCGATAAATCTCCCCCAAACCTCAACAAGATCTTCAACCAGAAACAGAAAAACCTATCCTTGGAGCCTCCAGATGTTTCGCAATACACCCAAAGGTATGATCGAGCAAAAAATTGGCTAAATATATAACCAAACCTCGAAGGAAATAGGGAGTAAGAAATGCTCCGCCTTCCTCACTAACCTAAACAGGGCGGCTTTCTCTGGTAACTGTGAATATAGAAACTGAGGCGGGCAAAGGGGGTGAATAGATCCAGGCCACGGCACAAACGTCCGAACCAGGCTGTGGCACAGAGATCCAAGCCAAGGAAAAACTGTTCCTGTGACAACCTGGGCAATACAGCTAACACTCGCGCCAAACCCAAACAAAGAAAGACAAGCGGGGCAGCCATTTTACCTGATCCCCTGGTAGCCGCATAGTGGGCAAGAGATTCCTTCCAAAGCCCCCGGAGGGTGCACCCGTGTTACTCTATAGAGAGGCAGAGTCAGAGGCCTTTGTGTGGGCCGAAAGCCTCCGGGCCGCCCCAGCACCCGGGGAGAGCTGCACACGGGGAGGAAGTGAAAGCTAATTCCAACACCGGAACTTTTCAGTGCCGGCGGGAGGTTTCACTCAGAGGGCGAGACTCCGACCTCACATCCTGGTCTGCGCGCACGGAGAGTGGGAAGAAGACTCCTCCCAGCACCTCCGGAGTGGGAGCCCGTGTTGTCCCACAGAGGGGAAGAGTCGGGGGCCTTTGTGTGGCCCGAGGGTGGAGTCACGGGCTGCCCCAGCGCCTTGAAAGAGCGGCACACGGGGACGAGCGAGAGCCAATTCCAACATTGGAACTTTTCAGTGCGGGCGGGGGTTTCACTCAGAGGGCGAAACTTCTGGTCTAACATCCTGGTCTGCGTGCGCAGACCCGCCCGTGTTACCAGACAGAGTGACAGAGCCAGAGGTCTTTGAGTAGGTGAAAGCCCCGGCTGATTATGCTAGCAGCTCTGACTGACTGAGCCTTACCCAGAGCCCTGTGCTGAGTGGAAATAAGAGTGGGGAGTTGACCGCTCTTTGAGCCTCTTACTATCCAGGCAGAGACAGCAGCAACCCCATAGTTGGATTCTCAGGCTGCTGGTTGAGGAAGGAAAGACTAGGAGAGAGGCTCCTGGAACACGGACTCTCTCACTGTTGGAGCCTATAAATGCTAATGAGCCTGGACTGCAAACGAGACTGAAGCACAATACGTGACATCGCCATAGAGACTTATCGACTGCAAACCTCTACCTGAGCGTGCCAAAGGGGCAGAACCCGGGGTACAGAGTCGCCGACCAGGAAGAGGGAGAGAAAAGAAAAAGCAAGAAGATAACCTCTCAAAATCAGAATAATCCGCAGACTTTATAACCTATCCCATTTTATTATATTTGTTCGTTTGTTTCTCTTATCTTCATCCTTGATTTTTTTTTCTTCTTTTTTCTTTTTTTTTTCCTCCTCCAATTTCGTCGTTTAACTCCCTACCGGTCTTACTCTCTCCTCTCCTTGAACTACACTACCCATAAGTGTTACATCTCCCATCATCTTTTCTTTCCTCTTCCTTTCTCTCTATGAGGGTTGCACTCCAAAACCCTTAACTCTCTCTCTCTCTCCTCTTTTTTCTTTTTTCTTCTTTTAGTGGTTCCCTCTTTATTCTCTCTCTCTCTCTTCTTTTCTCCCTCTATATTAGTTTATTCCTTTTCCCTTTCCATCTCCTCTCATTCAAACCTCAATAACAAACAAATTATCTTATCTGGGACTCAAACCTATGTTTGTGGCATTTTGGGGGGTTTTTACTTCACCTTTTTAACTCACTAGCAGTGCTCCCATCCCTGGCTCTCCATTTTATCAAGCTCTTGTTCCACTAAATACAATAGTAATTTTTTAATTTGTCCCCCCATTTTCCTGTTTCCCTCTTACTCCTCTCATCATAACTCTTAGTCAACCAACACCTAAATGCAAATCATTTTATTCTTGATCCCAATTTTTTCATTATTTGCTTTTTGAGGGTCCATACCACCACCCCTTTTTTTATTTATTTTTTTTTCTTGCCCCTTTATTACTTTTCCCCAATTCAGGCCCTCCATTAAAGGCATTGTTTGTTCTATTAAATACAATATAATTCATAGTTCACCACAAGATTTTCTCAAGAAAGAGGGGAGAGGAGAGGAGAGAAAAAAAGGAGGGGGGGAATAATTTCCTTTTTTAAAATTTTTATTTTATTTTATTTTTCTTTATTTCATTATTAATTTTTTAAAAAAAACTTTTTTCAATTTTTTATTTTTTTAACTTTATTTTTTATTAAATCTCATTAATACTATCAACAAAACCACCCTCAGATGCCATTAAGGAAGAGAAAATCGAATATCATGGATACAAAAGAAAGAGAGATAACACAGATAGAAGAGGAAAAATCTATGGAGAAAAAATTTAATATATTGGAAACCTTGGAGTTAAATGACAGAGAATTCAAGATAGAAATCCTAAAAATATTCAGAGATATACAAGAAAACACAGAAAGGCAATTTCGGGAGCTCAGAAAACAACTCAATGAACACAAAGAATATATGTCCAAGGAAATTGAAACTATAAAAACAAATCAAACAGAGATGAAAAACTCAATTCACGAGCTGAAAAACGAGGTAACAAGCTTGGCTAATAGAACAGGCCAGATAGAAGAGAGGATTAGTGAAATAGAAGACAAGCAACTTGAGGCACAACAGAGAGAAGAAGAAAGAGACTCAAAAATTAAAAAAAATGAGATAGCCCTACAAGAATTATCTGACTCCATCAGAAAGAATAACATAAGAATAATAGGTATATCAGAGGGAGAAGAGAGAGAAAATGGAATGGAGAACATACTCAAACAAATAATAGATGAGAACTTCCCAAGCCTGTGGAAAGAACTAAAGCCTCAAGTTCAAGAAGCAAACAGAACTCCAAGTTTTCTTAACCCCAACAAACCTACTCCAAGGCACATCATAATGAAATTGGCACAAACCAATGGCAAAGAAAAAATTCTCAAGGCAGCCAGGGAAAAGAAGAATACAACATATAAAGGAAGGCCCATTAGACTATCATCAGATTTCTCAGCAGAAACCCTACAAGCTAGAAGAGAGTGGACCCCAATATTTAAAGTCCTGAAAGAGAGGAACTTTCAGCCACGAATACTATACCCATCAAAGCTATCCTTCAAATATGAAGGAGAAATAAAAACATTCACAGATACAGAAAAGATGAGGGAATTTATCATCAGAAAACCCCCACTCCAGGAATTACTAAAGGGGGTTCTCCAATCAGATACAAAGAACAAAAAAAAATAAAGCCACAAGTAAAAGCTCCAAGAAGAACACAATAAAACCAAATTTAAACTGTGACAACAACAAAAAGAAAGGGGGGAGAGGATGGAGATTAACAGTAGCAAAGGACGATGGAGTGCCAAAGTACTCACAAAATAGTGCGCTACAATGAACAGGGTAGGAACCCTTTTCATTACCTAAAGGTAACCACCATTGAAAAAACCACCACAGAAGCACATGAGATAAAAAAGATAGCAATAGTGGAAAGATGTATGGAATACAACCAAATAAAAACAAAAGATAAAAAAATGAAAGAGAAGTATCAAACAAGACACAAAACTAACAGAAAGCAATCTATAAAATGGCAATAGGGAACTCACAAGTGTCAATAATTACACTAAATGTAAACGGATTAAACTCACCAATAAAAAGACACAGAGTAGCAGAATGGATTAAAAAAGAAAATCCAACTGTATGCTGCCTACAGGAAATGCATCTAAGTAACAAGGATAAAAACAAACTCAAAGTGAAAGGCTGGAAAACAATACTCCAAGCAAATAACATCCAAAAAAAAGCAGGCGTAGCAATACTCATATCTGATAATGCTGACTACAAGACAACAAAAGTACTCAGAGACAAAAATGGCCATTTCATAATGGCTAAGGGGACACTGAATCAAGAAGACATAACAATTCTTAATATATATGCACCAAACCAAGGAGCACCAAAATATATAAGACAGCTACTTATTGACCTTAAAACAAAAACTGACAAAAATACAATCATACTTGGAGACCTCAATACACCGCTGACGGCTCTAGATCGGTCATCCAAACAGAGAATCAACAAAGACATAGTGGCCTTAAACAAAAGACTAGAACACCTGGATATGATAGACATCTACAGGACATTTCATCCGAAAGTGACTGAGTATACATTTTTCTCCAGTGTACATGGATCATTCTCAAGAATTGACCATATGTTGGGCCACAAAAACAACATCAGCAAATTCAGAAAAATTGAAGTTGTACCAAGCATATTTTCTGATCATAAAGCGTTGAAACTAGAATTCAACTGCAAAAAGGAGGAAAAAAATCCCACAAAAATGTGGAAACTAAACAACATACTTTTAAAGAATGAATGGGTCAAAGAAGAAATAAGTGCAGAGATCAAAAGATATATACAGACTAATGAAAATGACAATACGACATATCAGAATCTATGGGATGCAGCAAAAGCAGTGATAAGAGGGAAGTTCATATCACTTCAGGCATATATGAACAAACAAGAGAGAGCCCAAGTGAACCACTTAACTTCACACCTTAAGGAACTAGAAAAAGAAGAACAAAAACAACCCAAAACTAGCCGAAGAAAGGAGATAATAAAAATCAGAGCAGAAATAAATGAAATAGAGAACAGTAAAACTATAGAACAAATTAATAAAACAAAGAGCTGGTTCTTTGAAAAGATCAATAAAATTGACAAACCCTTGGCAAGACTTACCAAGGAAAAAAGAGAAAGAATTCATATAAACAAAATCCAAAATGAAAGAGGAGAAATCACCACGGACACCGTAGATATACAAAGAATTATTGTAGAATACTATGAAAAACTTTATGCCACTAATTCAACAATCTAGAAGAAATGGATAAATTCCTAGAACAATACAACCTTCCTAGACTGAGTCAAGAAGAAGCAGAAAACCTAAACAGACCTATTAGTAGAGAAGAAATAGAAAAAAACATTAAAAACCTCCCCAAAAATAAAAGTCCAGGACCTGACGGCTATACCAGCGAATTTTATCAAACATTCAAAGAAGACTTGGTTCCTATTCTACTCAAAGTCTTCCAAAAATTTGAAGAAGAAGCAATACTTCCAAACACATTTTATGAGGCCAACATAACCCTCATACCAAAACCAGGCAAGGATGGCACAAAAAAAGAAAACTACAGACCAATATCTCTAATGAATACGGATGCTAAAATACTAAACAAAATACTAGCAAATCGAATACAACAACATATTAAAAAAATAATACATCACGATCAAGTGGGATTCATCCCAGAATCTCAAGGATGGTTCAACATACGTAAAACGGTTAACATAATACACCATATCAACAAAACAAAGAGTAAAAACCACATGATCTTATCAATAGATGCAGAAAAGGCTTTCGATAAAATACAACACAATTTTATGTTTAAGACTCTCAACAAAATGGGTATAGAAGGAAAATATCTCAACTTGATAAAGGCCATATATGATAAACCATCAGCTAACATCATATTAAATGGCACAAAACTGAAGGCTTTCCCCCTTAAATCAGGAACAAGACAGGGTTGTCCACTCTTTCCACTCTTATTTAATGTGGTACTAGAGGTTCTAGCCAGAGCAATCAGACAAGACAAAGAAATAAAAGGCATCCATATCGGAAAAGAAGAAGTAAAGGTATCACTTTTTGCAGATGATATGATCCTATACATCGAAAACCCCAAAGAATCCACAAGAAGACTACTAGAAACAATAAGCCAATACAGTAAGGTCGCAGGATACAAAATTAACATACAGAAGTCAATAGCCTTTCTATATGCCAACAATGAAACAATTGAGAATGAACTCAAAAGAATAATCCCCTTCACGATTGCAACAAAAAAAATAAAATACTTAGGAATAAACATAACAAAGAATGTAAAGGACTTATATAATGAAAACTATAAACCATTGTTAAGAGAAATTGAGAAAGATATAATGAGATGGAAGAATATTCCCTGTTCTTGGTTAGGAAGAATATATATAATCAAGATGGCTATATTACCCAAAGCAATATACAAATTTAATGCAATTCCCATCAAAATTCCAATGACATTTTTTAAAGAAATAGAGCAAAAAATCATCAGATTTCTATGGAACTATAAAAAACCCCGAATAGCCAAAGCAATCCTAAAGAAAAAGAATGAAGCTGGGGGCATTACAATACCTGACTTCAAACTATATTATTGGGCCACGACAATCAAAACAGCATGGTATTGGCAGAAAAATAGACTCTCAGACCAATGGAACAGAATATAAAGTCCAGAAATAAAACCACATATATATAGTCAAATAATTTTTGATAAAGGGGCCAAGAACATACAATGGAGAAAAGAAAGCCTCCTCAATAAATGGTGCTGGGAAAACTGGAAAACCACATGCAAAAGAATGAAACTGGACTACAATTTGTCCCCCTGTACTAAAATTAACTCAAAATGGATCAAAGATCTAAACATAATACCTGAAACAATAAAGTACATAGAAGAAGACATAAGTACTCAACTCATGGACCTGGGTTTTAAAGAGCATTTTATGAATGTGACTCCAATGGCAAGAGAAATGAAGGCAAAAATTAATGAATGGGACTACATCAGACTAAGAAGTTTTTGCTCAGCAAGAGAAACTGATAACAAAATAAACAGACAGCCAACTAAATGGGAAATGATATTTTCAAACAACAGCTCAGATAAGGGCCTAATATCCAAAATATACAAAGAACTCATAAAACTCAACAACAAACAAACAATCCAATAAAAAATTGGGAAGAGGACATGAACAGACACTTCTCCCAGGAGGAAGTACAAATGGCCAACAGATATATGAAAAGATGCTCATCTTCTTTAGTTATTAGAGAAATGCAAATCAAAACTGCAATGAGATACCACCTCACACCTGTTAGATTAGCTATTATTAACAAGACAAGTAATAGCAAATGTTGGAGAGGCTGTGGAGAAAAAGGAACCCTCATACACTGTTGGTGGGAATGTAAAGTAGGACAACCATTATGGAAGAAAGTATGGTGGTTCCTCAAAAAACTGAAAATAGAACTAGCTTATGACCCAGCAATCCCTCTACTGGGTATATACCCCAAAAACTCAGAAACATTGATACGTAAAGACACATGCAGCCCCATGTTCATTGCAGCATTGTTCACAGTGGCCAGGACATGGAAACAACCAAAAAGCCCTTCAATAGAAGACTGGATAAAGAAGATGTGGCACATATACACTATGGAATACTACTCAGCCATAAGAAATGATGACATCGGATCATTTACAGCAAAATGGTGGGATCTAGATAACATTATACGAAGTGAAATAAGTAAATCAGAAAAAAACAGGAACTGCATTATTCCATACGTAGGTGGGACATAAAAGTGAAACTAAGAGACATTGATAAGAGTGTGGTGGTTACGGGAGGAGGGGGGAAAGGGAGAGGGAAAGGGGGGGGAGGGGCACACAGAAAACTAGATAGAAGGTGACAGAGGACAATCTGACTTTGGGTGATGGGTATGCAACATAATTGAAAGACAAGATAACCTGGACTTGTTGATCTTTGAATATATGTATCCTGATTTATTGATGTCGCCCCATTAAAAAAATAAAATTATAATTAAAAAAAAAATTAAAACTGATGATTGATGCTTCTCATCTCTCTCCGTTCCTGTCTGTCTGTCCCTATCTATCCCTCTATCTGACTCTCCCTCTGTTCTTGTAAAAAAAAAAAAATAGAACAATCAGTTATCAAAGCAAACAAACAAAAGTGGGTCCCCAAAAGAGAGGCAATTTTAGAAAGTGTTTACATAGGTTGGTTAAAACAACCTATTTTTTTATGTTGATATAAAAAAGATATATTAAAGTCACTGTGACTGTATTTATTAAGAATGCAGACATTATATATTCAAGTTTGAATTTTTGATCTTCCAAAGTTAATTCAGAATAAAAATTGATTCCCCCCCTGGCCGGTTGGCTCAGTGGTGGAGCGTCGGCCTGGCGTGCAGAGGTCCCGGGTTCCGTTCCCGGCCAGGGCACACAGGAGAAGCGCCCATCTGCTTCTCCACCCTTCCCCCTCTCCTTCCTCTCTGTCTCTCTCTTCCCCTCCTGCAGCCAAGGCTCCATTGGAGCAGGGATGGCCCGGGCGCTGGGGATGCCTCCTTGGCCTCTGCCCTGGGCGCTGGAGTGGCTCTCTTCACGGTGGGCAGAGCATCGCCCCTGGTGGGCGTGCCAGGTGGATCCCGGTCGGGCGCATGCGGGAGTCTGTCTGACTGTCTTTCCCCATTTCCAGCTTCAGAAAAATACAAAAAAAAAAAAAAATTGATTCCCATTCCCAAAGTTATAATTTAAAAATCATTTGTAAATACTTAACATGTATTGGTTTGACATATATATTTCTTTATTTGAAAAGTCATGAGCTTAGGTAAGTGCATATTAAAAACCAACAGTCTTTTCCTTTAGTTCTGAGGAGGAGTATTAAAGCATATTTTGATGGAGAGAGAATTCCCATATATATCAAGGAAAAGTTATCTACTTAAGAAAAAGAGTAAAATTTTCCTTCCTTATTTTTCTACCTCCATTTTTTCCCGTCAGATAAAGAAAGAATGCAATTTCCAAGGTCCACGAAACACTGACGAGGACCAAATCTACACTGTACCTCCCTGGCCTCTCTCAGCACACTTGTTGAAATCTTAGCACATGACATAGGATCCAAGTGTGTGGACAAGACTTTGGTCTCTGTGGGTTCTGAACACAGAATGTTTCAGTAACAGATACCTTGCTTTCTTGACAATTTATTTATATTTTATATGTTAAATAAATGAATGTTTTCTCTTCCAAAAAGGCTACCCTGAGTTGCTTTTAAACTTTTATTTTCTGATTCTGAAAAGTTTTAGAACAAGAAATATTTGTGGTTGTCATTTCTATATATAGAAAGATATTTATGAGCTGCTCACTATGAAGAATTGTACTATTATATTTAAAAATAGTTCAAAATGCTTAATAAAGGAAGTGTGTCCCTCAGTGCAGTGCTTAAGTTAAATTTTGATGCCATAGTTGTTACTATGATCCAAAGCGTCTACCTACCCTATGTCTTGACATATTCAAAAGTTCTCATGTGTAGAAGAGGTAGTGTGTGGGGCACTAGACAGAAATCAGCAACTCACATCAGGTAGTTGATTAGTTAAATGCGTATTGCAGGAGGGGTGTGTGTTATACAGCCTTTTAGGAACACATCAGTATTGATCCAAATACAGTCACAAAGAGGTAAAATAAGGCTTACATAAAAAAACTTTTCTATAGGTAATGATGAGCCCCAAATAAAACTATGTTACTTATTATTTTTGGTGAAACTGTTACCTATATATTAATTGTCTGTCAACAAGATGCTGATTAGTTTGTAATACTTTGAGAAAGACAGTGTGCTGATTACTTTTTAAGACATATGCCAATAATCATATTGCTATATTCAGTAATCAGAATGATATACACATATGTCCAGCTTTTATAGAAGTCAGACTAGAATAGACATTACTAATATAACAATGGCACACCAAAACCCAAAAACTCCAAAATCTTAGTGGTTTAAAGTAAGAGGCTCTGCTGTTGTCTCAGTGACCCAGACCAAAAGAAGCTCCACCATTCGATGATGCCAACCCTTACCTCAGGCTTCAAGATTATCAGAGACATGAAATGCAGAGCTGGAGAGTTGAATACCAAAATTAAAAGCTTGGTCAGCAATCATTACTTACATTGTATGGCCACATTTAGTCACTTGGCTACTACTCATTTCAAGAGGTCAGGGAGTTGTAATCTTTTATATAACTTGAAGTGAAGGGCAACTAGATATTGGTAAATATTATCTATGAATATCAATTTACTTGTTTAATAATGGCCAAGATTTCCCATCCTTCTTTCTACAAAAAGTCATAATTTTTTATCCTGCTAATTGGCTCACTAAGTAATAAATAGCATTATTATCTTAAAAACATCTTCTTTTTCAGTGATGCCAAAAAAATGGCAGTTTTTCAAATGACCATTTTCTACCAAAGCTTTGGAAAAATTGTTGACATTCAAGATTAGACCTGTATGGATGCAATTGGTTGAAGATCAAATATCAAGGAGTGTGCCTGAAACATCTTGGCATTTTTTCAAAATGTTAAACATACAGTTACCATAGGACCCAGTAATTTCACTCCTAGGCAAGAGTGAAACATACCCAAGAGAGTTAAAAACATGTTCACACTAAAATTGTATATAAATGTTTATATCAAATAGCCAAAAAGTAGAAATAGCCCAACTGCTCCATCAGCTGATGAATAGATAAACAAAATTTAGTGTATCCACACAAGGGAATATTATGCAGTAGAAAGGAATGAAGTGCTACAACATGGGTGCACCTTGAAAATATTATGCTAAGTGAAAGAAGCTAGAAATAGAAGACCACATATTTTATGATTCCATTTATATGAAATGCCAAGAACAGGGAATCTATTGAGACACAGAGTAGATGACTGGTAGCCGAGAGAGGAGAGGTAGAAACTGGGGGGCTTGGGGTTTATTTTAGGGTGTTGAAAATGTTCTGGAATTGGGTAGTGGTGATATTTACACAACTCTGAATATATTAAAAATTACTGCACTGTAAACTTTAAAGTCGGTTTAAATAGTAAATTTTATGTTGGATTATAGCTCAGTTTTAAAATTTTAATTAAGAAAAAAAGCATGCGCCATAGTGGTCACCACTTAGCACATTAAGTGTTGACCTTTCTACCTTCATTTTACTGGGAGTGTAACCACTGCCTCATGTGCTGTCTGCCCATGACAACAGAAGGTTCTAAGTCATCTGTGCTCAACAGATATTTATTTTATCTATTACAGTGACAGTATCTTTACTATGCTAATCAGCAGGGGATTGGGAACCTATGGCTCACGAGCCAGATGTGGCTCTTTTGATGGCTGTATCTGGCTTGCAGACAAATCTTTAATAAAAAAAAGTAATAACGTTAAAAATATAAAACATTCTCATGTATTACAATCCATTCATTTCCTACTGCTCATGTTTCATGGTTGTGGGTGGCTGGAGCCAATCACAGCTGTCCTCTGGGACAACACCAAATTTTTATTGGATAATGAGTAAGGTACACAGGTCGTTGTATGGCTCTCACGGAATTACATTTTAAAATATGTGGCATTCATGGCTCTCTCAGCCAAAAAGTTTCCCGACCCCTGCTAATCAGTTTTCCCAAAGGCATAACTTTAAATTTTAACAAACTAAAGGCTAAGTGAATAAGAGTTGCACTTGGAGTCAGACAACCTTCATTAAAGGCATGAACAAGTCTCTCAACTTTTCTGAGCTTTGGTGCCCTGTCTGTAAATAAGGATGCTGATAAACACCTTGCCACATGGGTGGGAAGACCAGGTGAAAGTACTTTGTAAACTTGACACTGCTGTAAAAACCATAGTTACTTTTTTCTTTCCAACTTCAATTTAGTATATTCCTTTAAAATGGCTAGCCTATTTTCTTTTAAATAAACTTCTTATGCCAGTCTGGTGTTGGAATGGGTACACTCGGGTTGGAACCCCAGCTCTGCAAACTCTCTCGGGCGGTTTCATCTCTCAACATCTCAGCTTTTTCATCCAACGCAGAGGAATAGAAATCCTCTCCCACAAAGCCAATGTCAGGATTAAATAATAACATGTAACTATTTAGTACGGTGCCCCTCATGCTGTAAGCTTTCTCTAATATAGCCACAGTAAGGCTGGTGGTTAAGACTCACCCTCCAAATACTAATTACTTGGTCTACTGGCAAGCCTAGAAATTCCAATTCTAATATATTCCAATTCTAATATTTCCTTTCTGTGTCTTCAATAAGGGATAATGTATCATGTATCCTGCCACCAAAGAAGATTCATTCCTGGGTTACTTTTTCCTTTGAAGCTGTCATGCTGCATACCAAATGTATTATATTTGCATAAATACATTTTTTTTTTTTTTTACAGATACAGAGAGTGAATCAGAGAGAGGGATAGACAGGGACAGACAGACAGGAACGGAGAGAGATGAGAAGCATCAATCATTAGTTTTTCATTGCGAGTTGCAACACCTTAGTTGTTCATTGATTGCTTTCTCATATGTGCCTTGACCGCGGGCCTTCAGCAGACCGAGTAACCCCTTGCTGGAGCCAGAAACCTTGGGTTCAAGCTAGTGGGCTTTTTGCTCAAACCAGATGAGCCCACGCTCAAGCTGGCAACCTCGGGGCCTTGAACCAGGGTCCTCTGCATCCCAGTCTGACGCTTTAGCCACTGCGCCACCGCCTGGTCTGTGAATACATTTTGATTACCAACTTGTATTGTAAATATGACTTTACTCTCAATTTATTGATTGAAAAACTTGTTTATAAATGTGCATATTATATATACATAATATAAATAATATATTTTATTTTATAATATATTTTATTATATAATATGTTATATATAATAAATTGTTTACCTAAATATACATACGTACATATATCAACATATGCATATACATGTCATTTTATATTTGCAATCAGTTGGAATTGGGTTTTTGTTTATAAGTGTTGATCAAAGGTTCCAGTATAATAAGAAAACATTAGCCCATTGAAGATGAGAGGCTTGACAGATAGAGCTCTATTCACCCTCCCTGCCTCCCCTTTAGAGAAACAATCTAAGAACTTATTAAAAGCAAACAAACTATAAAAGATTAGACAGTTAACTAGAAATTAGAATCTAGGTACCAGTAAATGTTTAAAAGTGAAACCTATTCTGACAAATAGGCTAAATTTGCCCTATTCAATAGTGCTAAAGAGCAAAAGCTTTTAATATCCAGGCCTCACCGCTGTGAATTATTTTTTGCCTGTAGCTCAAGAATCCATTGTATTTTTAGTCTCCGTTTCTAAGGGGAAGAGATGAGAAATAGGACTATGTTTCAGATATTTCCAGACAGTTGTATATAGGTTTGATCGGAGAGCCATGAATTTTAAGGAACAATTTTATAGTTAATCCTTTGATCCCACTGGACTAAGATACAGGAAACAGGTGTACCTCCTGTAATGGAACTATAAAAACAACTACCAGATTTGCTGTCCATATAAGTGACATCCATCCATCTCTTATTCAACATCTTTTTACTTATTATAGATCCGAGTGGAGGAGTTCTCCATTCTTTGGAGATAGAATTGATGGTGTCGTCGCTAAATATGAGGGTGGTCTCAGGTCGTGCTTAGGTCTTGAGTTGAGAGACACAGAAGAGCAGTCAGTTTGACAGGAAAGCCAGAGATGGAGCTCTAGCTGTTTTGAGTTGAGGTAGTTGTGAAGCATCCGGAATATGGGACCATAGGAAATGTGGGTCTGACACTTGGGGAAGAGAAACAAATTGGAGAAACAGGTCATGCAGAGCCAGTGTATTGATGATAGTAACGGTCATGAAAGGTCAATTTCCCATGGGAAGTGTGCAGAGTAATGAAAGAAGATTGCAAAGAACAGAACCAAAGGAGAAAGAACCAAGCAGAGAAAGAACAAACTAAGATGGCGGCAGTCTGACAGGAGGCAGGCAGAATTGCGAAGGGAGTAGTGTCATTAGGGATGAGAAGATATCAGGAAGAAGGAAAACATTTTAGGGAGTTTTATCACAAACTGTAAATGAAAATGAAGAAAGAGAAGTGCCCAGAGTTAACAGTAAGAAGGTGTAAGAGCCGCTGCAGTGGAGTGCGCAGGCGTGCGTGGCTTCGTGAAATCAAAGCCAGTAGATCTCCCGCTTTTTAATTTCCAGCCACAGCCCTTGGCCAGTTGGGTTAATGGTAGAGCATCAGCCGTGCGTGTGGAAGTCCTGGGTCCGATTCCCGGTCAGAGCACACAGAAGAAGTACCCATCTGCTTCCCCACCCCTCCCAGCCCTCCCCCCCCCCCCACCTCTGCAGCCATGGCCTCAATTGGAGCGAGTTGGCCCCCGGCTGAGGATGGCTCCATGGCCTCTACCTCAGGCACTAAAAAATGGTTCTGGTTGCAGCAGGGCAAGGGCCTCAGATGAGCAGAGCATCGCCCCTACTGGGCTTGCCAGGTGGATCCCGGTCGGGGTACATGCAGGAGTCTCTCTGCTTCCCCTCCTCTCACTAAAATAAAAAAATAAATAAAAATTCCAATCACTTATGTCCCAAGAATTTTTGTTTTTTGGTCTTTTTTAAATTGTCAGGAGTTCTCTATACAGCCCAAATGGGAAGAGGAAGTCACCATCTACACTCTGGCCGAGGGGGAAGGCAGCCCTGTCTTTGCAGTACTCATGCGGAAACCAGGTCTACACAGGGCAGCAAGCAAGGCAGGCTGTCACCCGGGAAGGGTGTTTGTTCTCTGGTCAGCCAGCGGGATTCCAAGTCACCTGCCGAAAGCGGGGAGGACAGTTAGGACTGAGAAGGGGATAGTAAAGAGAAGGAAACTTTGGAGTAGCTGTCACAGGGAACAGAGTGACGTTATTGCAAAGTGGGGTGTTAAATTGATGCCTAAGGACCGAGGGAGTGGATGGTGCCCCACGGAGAATGAAAGTGAACCTGAGGCAACCGCTCATCCTAACACCTGCACTTGCCACGTTGACTTTCTGAAATTCAGGCCATGCCAGAGGCAGGCATTTTAAAAACCAAACACTGTTCATCATACTCCCTCTCATTAGCTTTAATGAGACATAATTGAAGCAAATGGACCATTTTCTAGAGGGCTGAGTTTATACCTGACTTCACAGAGTAGAAACAAAAATGTTTGAGTGAACCCAAATCAATTTCTAAAGGATTTTCTCTGGGAGAAAGAGTAGGACACATTCAATTCAGACCCAGGGTGCCCTGTGAACATGTAAACTATTGACTAAATGACAATAGGCCATCCTTCCTCTCCCTTAGACACTAAGCTGCCTTTTGTTCTCTTCTTTTTTACATTCATTGGAAACATTTTAAAGTTTAGGAACCAGTTTTGTTCCAATTATGGGAATACTTATTTTTCTCCTTTTCTAAAAAGAAAGGTCAGAAATTGAAAAAATAAATCTACCCCTCCCTTCAGCTAGCAGGTCGATTTGGTTCTAATGGTAATTTTTGTCTGGATGAGGTATTTTGACTTCTATTAGAGTTTCTACAGAAGCTGTGTACTCAGTTCCCCCAACAGTTTCATTGCCTAGAAGAGCAGCATCATAGGTTATTAAATAGTAGTCTCCCCAAGAGAAAGGATCAACAATCACGAACAGTGGTGTGAATTCTAGGCACGGTTATTTACCACAAATTCTCTCCAAGTACTGTACTGTGATGTCCTTTTACTATGAGATTTTGCAGGCTGTGATTGAAAAGAGGACCCTCTCTTTCTGTGGCTCTTTTCTTGGGGCTACATGGAAATTGGCCCTTGCAGCTAGTGTTTCTGAAAGTGCATCATCAAAATTATTAACCAGTTCTGTTTGAGTTGTGGATTGAATGTTTGCAAATGGCAGCTTTAGCCTCTGGCAACTTGAAAACCTAGCTCAGTTTCAAGTACCCTCTGCAATGAGCTTAAAAATGACTCAGATAGGCCTGACCTGTAGTGGCGCAGTGGATAAAGCGTCGACCTGGAAATGCTGAGGTCACTGGTTCGAAACCCTGGGCTTGCCTGGTCAAGGCATATATGGGAGTTGATGCTTCCAGCTCCTCCCCCCTTCTCTCTCTCTCTTTCTCTCTCTGTCTCTCCCTCTCCTCTCTAAAATGAATAATTAAAAAAAAAATTTTTTAAATGACTCAGATATATACCTCACTGCCCCTCCCCCCCCAAAATGTTTTCCTTAAATGGGCAGGAACAGTAGCCTATAGTCACCCTGAAAACCAATCACAGGACACCAGTGCTGGTGCCAAGGGAAGAGGTGTTTTCAAGTGCTGGCCACCTGAGAAGATGGGGGGACTCTGGTCCTCAACAACCTGTCTCCCCCTTCAAATACAAGCAAGGGTTTTTGTAAGGAGGGAGGAAGAGGGGGCAATAAGCAAAACTAGGACAAAGGAACAAAAAGGAGGGGGTTGAGAATTTTCTGCTGAAGGGACTCTGCAGTTTGTTCATCTAAGTGGATGAAGGCCACATGTCTTCCGGACCTGGCCCGTCTGAATGCCAGAGTTTTTGTCTCCAGTTTTTACAGGAACTGAAGCTAGCAAATAACTTACAAACTAAGATTTTTGTTTTGTGTAACAAGTGTCCACAGGTTCCCTCTGTCAGGTTGTCTTTGCCTCCTCATGGGGGGGAGTGAGGAGGAGCCGTTATTTTTCTTGCCCGGATGTTAAGCCTTGATGTGCGTCAGTTGGAAGGGAACAGGCCTTTTAACTGTACTGAGAACTTGGCCAAAGGTGAAAGCACAGCATTGATTATATACTTTGATTTGTTATAGAATACATAACTTTGATCACTAACCTGGTAATATTTGAATAGTTATAAGAGCTACTATCCGGACTTAACGCTGTACAGAAATTCTTTTATAAGCTTGCTTGCTTAGTACATTCTTATTTAGCTCTATTTTATGGCTTGTCAGACTAATATCAGTAAATCAATAATGTAGCATATTTATTTCTGGTGACAATGCCTGGATTTACAGAACTGTTATATATTGATTTGTTTGAAATTTAAAATATTATATATTAATAGAGTGGAACCCCCACTTTATTTAATTCATTCAGCAATTCCTTTTATAAAGCATAGTGCCTTGCATTTCTTTTGTAAATTTAGAGTTTCTTAAAATAGGGCACACCTATCATTTCTGCCATGAAGTCAGTACGAGTAAATATTTGTAAGATGTTACAACATTTTAATATGCTTTACACTGTTACTTTTTGAAATTTTTATTTAATTTATTGGGGTGGCAGTGGTTAATTAAATGAAATAGGTTTCAGGTGCACAACTCCATAACACATCATCTGTACACCGCACTGTGGCTCACCACCCCAACTCAAGTCTCCCTCCATCACCATCAATCCCGCTCTACCCTCCTTCACCTCCCCAACCTTCCTTTCTCTCCTACAATCCCTACGCTGTCGCCAATGTCTATACATTTTTTATTTGCTTAATCCTTTTCCTTTTTCACTTAGCTCCCCAACCCCTATTCCTGCTGACAGCTGTCAGTCTATTCTCTGAAACTGACTGTTTCTGTTTTGTTAGTTTATTTTTGTTCATTAGATTCCTCATATAGGTGAAATCATATGTTACTTGTCTTTCTCTGACTTATTTCAGTTAGTTTAATCTCCAAATCCATTCCTGCTGTCACAAAAGACAAGATTTCCTCATTTTTTTACGGCTGAGTAGTATTCCATTGTGTAAATGTACCACTGTTTTTTTTATCCACTCATCTACTGATGGGCACTTGGGCTGCTTTCAAATATTAGCTACTGTAAATAACTCAGCAATGAATATAGTGGTGCATATATTCTTTTGAATTAGGGTTTTGGGTTTCTTTTTTATATATTCCCAGAAGTGGATTTGCTGCATCATAAGACAGTTCTTGTTTTAATTTTTGAGGTAACTTCATACTGCTTTCTTCAGTGGCTTCATCAATCCTTTTACCCTTGCCAACACTTGTTTGTTGATTTATTGATAGCCATACTGAAAGGTGTGAGGTGATATCTCGTTGTGGTTTTAATTTGCATTTCTCTGATGATTAGTGATGTTGAGCAACTTTTCATATGTCGGCCATCTGTACGTCTTCTGTGGAGAAGTGTCTATTCAGGTTCTTTGCTCATTTCTTTTGGTTTTGGGTTTGTGTTGTTTTTCTTTTCCCACTTTTCCACATAGTTATTAGTACTCTTTTATTAATTGAATTTATTAATTGGATTGTTTGGTTTTTTGGTGTTGAAATTTTTTTTAAGTTCCTTGTAAATTTTGGATGTTAGGCCCTTATCAGATATCTCAGTGAATATGTTCTCCCACGCAGTAGATGGTCTTTTCATTTTGTTGATTGTTTCCTTTGCTGTGCAAAAACGTTTCAGTTTGATGTAGTCCCATTTGCTTATATTTTCTTTTATTTCTTTTGCTTGAGATGATATATCAGAAAAAAAATATTGCTACAAGACATGTCTGAGATTTTACTGCCTATATTTTTCACTAGAATTTATATGGTTTCGAGTCTTAACATTTAATTCTTTAATCCATTTTGAGTTTATTCCTGTGTAGGGTGTAAGAATGTGGTCCAGTTTTATTATTTTATATGTGTCCAGTTTTTCCAACACCATTTATTGAATAGACTATCTTTACCCCATTGTATGTTCTTGCCTCCTTTGTCAAATATTAATTGACTATAAAGGTGTGGGGGTGTTTTCTGTTCCATTGATCTAAATGTCTGTTTTTATGCCAATTATTTTGCTGTTTTGATTACTGTGGCCTTGTAGTATAGTTTGATATCAAGTATTGTGATTCCTCAACTTTGTTCATATTCCTCAAGATCACTGTTGCTATTTGGGGTCTTTTGTGGTTCCATATAAATGTTTGGGATATTTGTTCTAATATTTTGAAATATGCCATTGGTATTTTGATAGAAATGAGTTAAATCCATAGATTTTTTTGGGTAGTGTGGACATTTTAATGATGTTAATTCTTCCTATCCATGAACACAGTGTATGCTTCCACTTAGTTGTATCTTCTTCAGTTTCTTTCTTCAGTGTCTTACAATTTTCTGAGTTCAGGTCTTTTACATCCTTGCTTAAATTTATTCTAGGTATTTTATTATGTTTGAAGCAATTGTGATTATTATAGGTGTATAAAAATGCAACTGGTTTATGAATATTTATTTTGTATCCTGCTACTTTACTGAATTCATTAATCAGTTCTAGTAGTTTTTTGGTGGAGTCTGTAGGATTCTTTATATACAGTATCATGTCACCTGCAGATAATGACAGGTTTACTTCTTCATTCCCAACTTGGATGTCTTTTATTTCTTCTCCTTGTCACATTGCTATGGCTAGGATTTCCAGTACTGTGTTGAATAAGAGTGGCAAAAGCAGACATCCCTGTCTTGTTCCTGATCTTAAGGGAAACATTTGTAGTTTTTGCTCATTGAGTATGATATTGGCTGTGGGTTTGTCATATATGAACTTTATTATATTGTCGTATGCTATCTCTACTCCCACTTTGCTCAGAGTATTTGTGATAAATGGGTGCTGGATTTTAGAAAATGCTTTTTCTGCATCTATTGATATCATGTGGTTTTTATCCTTCATTTTATTTTTGTGGTTATGATGTTAATTGATTTACAGACAGTGTACCAGCTGTGCATCCCTGGCCCACTTGATCATGTTGTATGATCTTATTAATATATTGCTTTTTCCAGTTTGCTAATATTTTGTTGAGGATTTTTAGCATCTATGTCATTAGGGATATTGGCCTAAAATTTCTTTCTTTATAGTGTCTATCTGGTTTTGGAATTAGGATAATATTAGCCTCATAAAATGAGTTTGGGAATCTTACCTCCTTTTAAACTTTTTAAAAACAGTTGAGAAGGATAGCTGTTAGTTCCTCTTTGAATGTTTGGTAAAATTTACCTGTGAAACCATCAGTTCAGGACTTTTGTTTATTGGGAGTTTTTGATTATTGCTTTAGTTTCACTAGTTGTAATCAGTCTATTTAGATTCTCTGATTCTTCCTAATTCAGTTTTGGAAAATTGTATGTTTCTAGGAATTTATTTATTTTGTCTAGATTGTCCAGTTGGTTGGCTTATAGTTGTTTGTAATATTTTCTTACAATCTCTTGTGTTTCTTTTGTGTCATTTGTTACTTCTCCTCTTTCATTTCTGATTATTTACTTGGGTCCTCACTCATTTTTTCTTGATGAGTCTAGTTAAATGTTTGTCAATCTTGTTTATTTTTTCAAAGAACCAGCTCTTGGCTTCATTGATTTTGCTTTTTTTTTTTTTTACTCTATTTCATTTATTTCTGCTCTGATCTTTATTATTTCTTTCCCTTACTTTGGACTATGTTTATTGTTCTTTTCAAGTTTCTTTAAATGTAAAGTTAGATTGTTTATTTGATATTTTTCTTGTTTCTTGATGTAATGCTATGAATTTCCCTGTTAGGACTGCCTTTTCTGTGTCCCATAGATTTTGGGTTGTTTTGTACTCATTTTCATTTGTTTCAAGGTATCTTTTGATTTGTTCCTTAATCTCATTATTAACCCATTCATTGTTTAGTAACATGTTATTTAGCCTCCGTATCTTTTTTGTGTATGTTGTTTTTTTCCTGTGATTGATTTCTAGTTTCATATCTTTTTGGTCAGAGAAGATGCTTCTCTGACCAAAAACTTCTTGTTAGAGTATATGTATTTCTGTCTTTTCTTTCATATAGAATCTTGCAACTAGGTAGGTATTTAGAGATTATGTACTCTATGGATGGAAGACTTGAAGTCTAGAATTTAGAACTCACCCTAGATCATACTGTAAAAAGAGATAAATTGGCCTGATATAGCCGTCTGCTTTTACAAAAAATTTTCATCTGTGATTAGAATATTCTTATGAATACGTATTTGTCACCAATATATTTAAATTCTCAGATTTATATTTAGAAAATCCTACATAAATTTATCAGGTCATGTTCAAGAAAGCCTTTAAGAGCAAATCATGAATAAAAAATAGCCACTTCTAGAAGTTGTTTCCTTTTTTAATGTCATTTGTTAAAGCCACAGTTATGTTATGTGCTCTCTGTAAAAGGTCAATTAGCAGATTACTCAAGATTATTTAAAGTTTTGTGTTACCTTCTAAATGTCAAGTCAAAGTTAGAAATGTTGTTACATTTGGGAGAATTTTGCCATAAAATCAACTATATAAGTTGGGTCTATAATCTTCATTCAGCATCAGAGTGATTAACTCTTTTGTGGACCTTCATAAAGTCTCTGGCAGACCAGTGGTTGAAAACCAGTGGTCTATGTGTGGGAAAAAAACATTCTAGGTCACAGATAAAGGTTGACTATATCAGTTCCCAAATGGTGGCCCAGTCCCTGGGATAACAAGGATTTGAACATCTTTTAATACTTGACCTCTTTTCAATGAGTGGCCAGAGATCTTGTAAGAAAGAAGTAACAAATCTGCATAGGTGTACTAGATCAGGGATCAGCAAATTTCCTGTAGAACAGGGGTCCCCAAACTTTTTTCACAGGGGGCCAGTTCACTGTCCCTCAGACCATTGGAGAGCCACCACATACAGTGCTCCTCTCACTGACCACCAATTAAAGAGGTGCCCCTTCTGGAAGTGCAGTGGGGGCTGGATAAATGGCCTCAGGGGTCGCAGGCAGCCCACGGGCCATAGTTTGGGGACGCCTGCTGTAGAGGGTCAGGTCAGAGAGTAAATGTATGTTGCTTTGCAAGTCATCTGGATTATTTTAGAACTTCTCTACTCTAGAACTTGAAGGCTGTCTTAAACAGTAGGTAAATGAATGGGCATGATCATGTCCCAGTAAAACATTACAAAAATAAATTGACCTGTTAGTTGGTCTGGATTTGTCTCAGGGGTTGTAGTTTACCGACCCTTGTTCAAGATAATGACAGCCAGGATGTAGACAAAGTGGAGGTAAAGACTGTTAGAAACCAAGGGACTAAGATGCCTTAAGATTAATATAACTGCTATAAGCCATCTAGATCTAACAGGTAACTAAAGAACATGTCACCCAGCAGAATACCTGTTCTCCCTGCGTGTACAAGGAATGCTCAGAATGGATTATATGCCATATAGTGAGATTCGCTAATTTAAAAAGGACTGACACCACACCAGATATATTCTTTAGTTACAATTGAGTAAAAATTAGGAAACACAAAAGAAATTTAGGAAATTCACAAATTTGTAAAAATTAAATAACATACTCCTTAATTCAATGGAGCAAAGAAGAAATCACAAGAAAAATGAGAAAATACTTTGAGAAGAATGAAAATGAAGATACAATGTATCAATTATGGGATGCAGCTAAAGCACTGCTTACAGGGAAATTTATAGCTATGCATGCCTACATTAAAAAAGAAGATATTGCCCGACCAGGCAGTGGTGCAGTGGATAGAGCATCGACCCAGGATGCTGAGAACCTTGGTTCAAAACCCCAAGGTCACTTGCTTGAACATGGGCTCACCAGCTTGAGTGCAGGGTTGCTGGGTTGAGCATGGGATAATAGACATGACCCAATGGTAGCTGGCTTAAACTCAAGGTTGCTGGCTTGAGCAAGGGGTTCTTGCTCTGCTGGAACCCTCTGGTCAAGGCACATATAAGAAAGCAATCAATGAACAACGAAGGTGCTGCAACAAAGAATTGATGCTTCTCATCTCTCTCCCTTCCTGTCTGTCCCTATATGTCCCTCTCTCTCCCCTTTGCTAAAAAATAAGGAAATAAAATCCAAAACCTAATCTACCTTCAGACACTGGGCATGTAAGAGAACAAAGGGAAAGTACACAGAGGAGTCTGTAATGGTGCAAAGAGAGGGAATGCTCTGAAAGCCCAGATAAAGCAGTTGGTCTTAGGTTAAGAACTGATTTGTCTCTGCAACTGGAGTGTGGAAAAATAGATGGTTTATGTTTTGCATTAAGATTATAAAATTCCTGTCTTTACCACTTTCATCTTTTTTCTCTGTAAAGCTGGAATTGAGGTCATTTGCAGAGTAAAGGGAAATGAAGCAGTAGAAATTTGAAGAATAGTCCTTGTGTAGGGTGGCTGAAATAGTCATCTGGAGTTGGCTAGAAAAAACTATGGAGAATTTCAGGCTGTTGAGGAGCCTTTTGAGGCGGGTAGTTGTTCATGATAGAGAAACTCCTAATCTGCTGTGTGTGAGTCTTTCGGCTGCATTTGGGTGTGTGAGTGAAGGCACAGAAAAGGCAACTGTTTTCATTCACGTGATGGCTAGAGTTTGGGCTAGATAGGTGTGATGGAAAAATATATGATTAGTGAAATTTAAGAGGTTGAAATGATGGGCCATGGTCACCAAGTTCAATAAGGATGGAACTAAAGAAAGGAAAAAGCTAGTGAATAGGAAGCAAATAGAGGGACCAATCAACTAGAGGTCATGGGGACAGCTAATGCAAATCACCTCCACCAGTGTAGGGAATCTGTTTTCCTCACAAACGTTTCCCAGCCCCCAGAATGGTGCCTGGCACCTAGGAAGTGTAAAGTATTTGTATTTGTTGAATGAATGAGCATGACAGAGCAGGGAAGAACAGGAGGTGTGGTCAGAGTTGGATGCTTGAATGAGTGATAGAGAAGGCAAAGCATTATGGGTAACACCCTGTCTGCCTGACACATATGTTCAGTAGGTTCTCAGTAAATATTAAATTTTATTATTACATTTTTGGGCCTTTTTTAGGAATAACTTGTTTTAAAAAAAATAAAGTAGGCCCTGGCTGGTTTGCTCAGTGGTAGAACGTCAGCCCTGCATGTGGATGTCCTGGGTTCGATTCCTAGTCAGGGCACACAGGAGAGGTGACCATCTACTTTTCCACCTCTCACCCTCCTCTTTATCTCTCTCACTCTTCTCCCACAGCCATGGTTTGATTGATTCCCAGGCACTGAGGAGAATGACTCCATGGTACCTCTGCTTCAGGCATTAGAAATAGCTCAGTCGTGAACATGCCCCAGATTGGCAGAGCATCGGCCCCAGATGGGGGGTTGCTGGGTCGATCCCAGTTGGGCAGCATGCAGGAGTCTGTTTCTCTCTCTCCTCTTCTCTCATTTGGAAAAAAATGAAAAAAAAATTTTTTTTAAAGAAAGTCATTTTTCTACAAATTGATGAGTTGACCTTGCCCAAATAGTATCATTTAAAGCCATTGGAACAATCCGGGTTGTTATAGTTCACCTCATTATGGAAAGAATAAACAATTAAATATCCATTAGAATTATCTTCTTTTCCAAATTAGCCTAGTGTAATTCTCAAAGCCAGAAACTCAGGGGACTTCTAATGCTTTCTCTCACTTTATTTATTTTGCTTATCATGGATGTGGACGATGTAGTATTTACAGTGCTATGTCACCTCTCTAAAGTACACTGACCTTTCATTAGGCTTTGAAATGCCTCTTTTCCACCTTTAGTGTAGGACTGAAGTCTCACTCAAAAACAGGGATGGCTATTTGCAAAGGAAATGTTTACAGAAGGAGGCTAGAATGATAATCATCTGATTTTTAAACAATGCCAGTATTTTCCCATTTAGCTAAATGAATCGAAGTATTTTGATTTTGAGTCAAGATTCACATCTTTTACGGAGAACTTAATAGTAGTTCTTATCCTGTGTCTCCCCCACACTCCATTGTTTTGTTTTGTTTTTTACAGAGAGAGTGAGGGATAGATAGGGACAGACAGACAGGAACGAAGAGAGTGAGAAGCATCAATCATCAGTCTTTCGTTGTGACACCTTAGTTGTTCATTGATTGCTTTCTCATATGTGCCTTGACTGTGGGGCTACAGCAGACCAAGTAACCCCTTGCTCAAGCCAGCGACCTTGGGTCCAAGCTGGTGAGCTTTGCTCAAACCAGATGAGCCCGCGCTCAAGCTGGCAACCTCGGGGTCTCCAACCTGGGTCCTCCGCATCCTAGTCCGATGCTCCATCCACTGCGCCACTGCCTGGTCAGGCTCCCCACACTCCATTGTGTAATTACTTGTACACAAGAGATATTTAAAAGTCTGTACTGACCTTTAATTGTAAAATAAACAGTTCTCTGAAGTACCTTTCCTTCTCCCTCTCTGCTTGGTCAATTTCTCTTATGCTCCAACTAGAATAACACCTCTGAAATTATCCCCAGGCCTTTTAAGCAAATAAGCATGCCTCTATCCTTAGAATAGTTCCTATTTTCTCTTACACTGCCATTATTTGTGTATCTGTTTCTCATCCTTGCCTTTTATCTACCAGGGAGCAGGGGCTGGGTCTTACTGTGTTAGTTATCTCCAGTGCCTTGCTCATGTGAGGTGCCCTAGAATTGTCTGGCAAACGAGTGTGACAGCAAGAAAACTCATTCCACAAGTGCACTGCAGCTTCAGGTTGGAAAACCCTGCCCACTGATGGATTTTCCCGTGTAGAATTTTCTGGCAGTTAGGATACAGCTGTTAAGTGACCATTAATTGATTATGGCTCTGTGATCCAACCAGTAGATGTAACTGACCTAAAAGTTAGCCTTTTTTCCTACACTAACTTCTTGTAAATTAAGCATAACACATAACTGATACTCATTATATATTTGTTAAAAATACAGGTGTCCACCAGGATGTTAACAGTGACTATTATTTGGATGGTGGTATTTTTGTTTTTTAATAGTTTCTTTAGGTATACTTATTTTGTTTCATTCTTTGAATTTTTCTACTTTGGAATATATATGAAAAATATTTTTTCTATTTTTAAAAGATGTGATACATAATGGAAACTAAGAGAAATTAAGGCTTTGGTATAATTTGAAGCCAGTTATCTGGGTTAAGATGGGCCACTCTATTCTTTCTTAACAAAGCGCAATGGCTTAGAAAAGTAGAGTTAATTTGCCGCGGGTTGATTAGGGTCCTCCTACATCCAGTGTCTCAGACTCAAGCCTCTTCCACGTGGAAGTGAGTTCTGAAGGTGCCGCAGCAGGAGAGGGAGAGATGGGGAGGCCTGCCAGCTCGCACTGCCTCATCACGTCCCTCTGCCGCGCGCAGACCATTCTCACGGACCGGGCATCCTGCAAAGCGGCACGGGAAATGCGGGCGAGCACCACTTGTCTCTGCTAACGTGACTGCAACTCTTTTCATTTTACAGTTACTGTAACGAATGTATGTTGGATCCGGACTGCGGTTTCTGCTACAAGATGAACAAATCGACCATCATTGACTCCTCCTGTGTCCCAGTTAATACAGCATCTACAAACGAGGCAGCCTGGGGCAGGTATGGCGCTCATTACTCCTGTTAGACTATAGGGTCAAGTTTCAGGGGCCCTATTTTAAACTTAGACTGCACTCACCATCGATAATTGCATTTCTTTAAAGCTAATCCTTTTTTAAAACAATCTTTTAAACTGACCTTTATAACTGTATTCTTTTGCAGCGTATAGTGGTGAGAGTCAGTGTAAAACATGGTGAGAATGTGTTTCACTGACTCAGAGCAAAAAGCACCCAAACAAAGACGTCAGGACACCCAGGCGCCAGGCCCAGCTCCGCCCGAGGCTGCAGGAGGCTGGGAAGACAGGGAAGGCCTCCTGTGTATTGGCAAGGCTGTGTTTCCCACTGCGTAGTGTTTACACCAGTAATTTCCACACTTAACTTCCTAAACTTAAGTGAAAGACAGAAAATTGTCAAGTCAAAATGAATTAATGTCACTTGAAATTCTTTCATAGAATGACTGTTTTCTTAGAGTATCTTCCTGGAGTTTAATGAAATTGAGCAAAACAAGGATAAAAGTTGGTAATCGCTGGCATGTAACCAGTCTGGGAGGCTAGAAATCTTTCTCTTTCTGACAGATCATATTGGTTTGTAGTAGGCGAGTAAGTGAACTATTTGTATAGAACAAATGTTCCCCACATTAATGAACTAATATTCTTAGCCATGGTCACAGAAAGTATGTAAATATTATTATTCAACATGGCTTTAACCTCTTTTGATTTTTAAATTCACATAAAGAGGATAATATGTTCTTATCCTGTCTGCCTCAGAGTTCTGAATGAAGGTAATGAATTCTGTTATAAAGTACTTGTACCTCCTCGGAGCTATAAAATACAATATATCATTATTAATCATTTTATTGGGGAATTGCTCTGATGAAATAAAAGTAAATTATATGGCAGTTGAGTGAAAATCCAGATCACGTTTTAAATACACTAATTACAAAGAAATATGTAAAATTAAATTACTGAAAATGAAAGCTTTAAAAGAGCTTCTTTTAGAAACACCCAAGTGTGTAATTTTCATCAGCCAAGCTTCATTAGGGAGTTAATTGACTAAATATTTCTGGATGTAATAGTTTTATCATTTTAACCCTTGATATTCTTTTTTCAATAGAAAAAGAACTGAAAGTTACTAGGCTGGAATTATGGACATATTATAAAATTCATGTGTATTTCACAGAATTAAGGTCTGAACTTATTAGATATGTTTACAAATGGAAATGGGACAGTAAATGAGACATTTCTTTACTCTCAGAAGGTCTAAAAGCCAGAGGCTTACTTTTAAAATAGGAGTCTTATTGTTACTTTTTGCACATAACAAAGTACATATATAACTCTTTAATAGAAATATATGTTCTTTTATTTCAACATATTCTTATATTTTATTTATAGTTTTGTACTATTATCCCTTGACTGCAGACACTGCTAGAGAAAAGTGAGGCCCAGATAACACCTAAGTAGGAAAAACATAAAGAACTAAACACGATATATAAAAAACTTTTATGTTTGTAGAGTAGAAAAATCTCAAACTCTATACCAAAAACACACAAACAGAGCCCACAGGTTTTCTCTCTCTCCGCTGTGCTGAGCAGAGCCACAGCCCCTCCCGGCTGACCTCTGTGGTGGGTTCCTCAGTCTGTGCTAGGAAAAAGGCAAAACAGGCAGTACATTTTCGCCGGGAAAATTTTTTATAATAGAATACTCATTAGCAGTTTAAATAGCAGTCATGACATTTTTGTGTATTAATTGGTTGATAGGTTTTATACAGATACCTAGAATGTAATTCTCAGGGCAAAATCTAACATTATCTTGGATTTACATCTATAATATGTGACGTAGAGAGATTTCAGGGTCACGTATTGAGATAGTTTGTAGCCACATATCCTGATCTCTGACTGTAGCTGTTTCCTGAAAAAAACACCAGGTAGAATGGTAAGACCATTCATGATGGAGACAGTATGAGAATTTTGATAGCCTCTGAATTGTCTCAGCATAATGAAAACCATTTGCCTATGTAATCAATTATATCTATGTTGTTACACTTCAGTAATTTTTAAAGAAATCATTTAGCTTTCCAAAGAAGATATACAAATGGTCAAGAAGCACACAGAAAATGTTTAACATCATCGCTTCTCGCTTCTCGACCTTTTGGCTAAGATCAAGTGTAGAAAATGTTTAACATCGCCAATCACTAGGGAAATTCAAGTTAAAACTACAGTGAGATACTGTCTCATACCCATTAGAATGGTGGCTATAAAAACATTCTATATAACAGTTGTGGAGGATGTGGACAAGTTAGAAAGCCTGTGCACTGTTGATGGGAATGTAAAATGCTGCAGCCACTGTAGAAAACAGGATGGCAGATTCACAACATTTTAAAATAGAATCACATATCATCTGACAGTTCCATTTCTGTTATCCATATCCAAAAGAATTGAAAACAAAGTTTTAAAGAGACATTTGAATACCCATGTTCACAGCAGCACTATTCACAAAGCCAAAAGATGGGAGCGACCCCAGTGCTAGGTGATGGGTGGATAGAGAAACAATACATCGTATATGTACACAACGATACACTGCTCACAAAAATTAGGGGATATTTCAAAAATGAATATGAAGCAATAAAATACCCCCTAATTTTTGTGAGCAGTATATATTATTCAGACTTAGAAGGAAAGAAATTCTGGCACATACTATGTCATAGGTGAACCTTGAAGGTATACTGGTAAGTAAAATGAGCAAGTGACAAAGTGGCAAATACCATATGACTTCACTAAAACGAGATACCTAGAGTAGTCAAATTTATAGGGACAGGAAGAAGAATGGGGCCAGGGAGGAGGGGAGCAGGGAGTAGCTGTTCAGTGTGTATGGAGTTTCTGTTTTGCAAAATGAAATAAGTTTTGGAGATTGCTTACATAACATTGTGAATATACTTAACACTACTGAACTGTACGATTAAAATTTTTTAATGGTTAAGATGGCAAATTCTGTTATATGTATTTCACCACCATTAAAAATAAAAAGGGGAACCATACTTAATAATCATATAGCATACTTCTAGAAAATACAATATGGTAAACTGATGGAAAAGCTCCTTCTGCCATCCCCCCTGTACTTCCCACATGCATCCCACACACATGCAAATACGGGTTTAGTTTGGAAATTTAAAAGAAAACTTCAAATTAATTAACGTGTTACAAAGAAATCACAATGGGCCCTGACCTGATAGCTTGGTTTGCCCTGGTCGGCAAACCGTGGCTCGTGAGCCACATGCGGCTCTTTGGCCCCTTGAGTGCAGCTCTTCACAGAGTACCACGTGCGGGTGCTACCTCGATAAGGAATGTACCTACCTATATAGTTTAAGTTTAAAAATTTGGCTCTCAAAAGAAATTTCAACCGTTGTACTGTTGATATTTGGCTCTGTTGACTAATAAGTTTGCTGACTGCTGGCTAGAGCATCGTGCTGAAGCACAGAGGTTGTCGGTTCAATCCCCGGTCAGGGCACATACAGGAACAGATCAATGTTCCTGTCATCTCTATCTGTCTCTCTCTCTCTCTCCTTTCCTCTCTCTCTCTAAAACCAATAAAATAAACATTAAAAAAATTTTTAAAAAATCACAATGGAAAACAGAGCATTAAAATTAATAACTGAAAGATTCACAAGCAGTTAGAGTGAGAACTGAGTTAGCCTATAGGGTAAGCAGACGATGGAAATCAAAAGATGAGAAGAGAATGCAAAGCAAAGAAAAAGAAATACTAGACAGGACAAAAGGAAAACACAGTCGATTCTTAAAGACCAATATAATGGCAAAACCTGACAATACTCCTTGAGAGAGAAGGCACAGATAAACAGTATTTAGATGGAAGAAGGGCAGGTAAGGACAGATGCTAAAGATTTTTAAAATCATAAGAAAATACTATTAATAATGTTGTCCATTGTATTTGAAAAGAGATAAAATGGACCATTTTCTAGGAAAAAATAAAATTTTCCAAAACCAACTCAACGCCTCTGTAAAGTACGATTTTTATTCCCATCACACAGATGAAGACCATGATGCTTGGAGGGTCGGAATGACCTTCTCAAAGTCAAAAAGCCAGTAAGTTCACCAATTTTAGGGAAACAACAATTGGGTAACAGAAAGATCCACAATTTAGAGTCAGGTCATTTCAAATTTGAACTTTTATTATTTATCTCATAACTGGTACTGGGACAGTTTGGGCCTCTCTGAGCCCCATCTTTATCTGTAAAAGGGCACTACTATGACTGCTGTGTTGAACAATAAGTGTTTTTGTGAAGATTAAATAAGAATGTATTTATACAAGTATTCAAGATACTTGTATAAATGTAATGCCCTGGGCAACTATAAGCAGAACATATCCTGTAGTAATGTTTGTTTTTTTCTTAGATTTGTCAATAAGACATTTTCTGCATTAGAGTAAGCACTTCCTAACAGATAAGTGCATTAGAATACTTTCTTTTTATCTTGTCTTTTCATACACATCCATATCACCAGGCTCCTTATACACACTAAAGGATAAATCATCGATTCTGGAACTTCAAACATCCCAACTCTTGAAAAGTATTGCTAATGAGGGATACTTTCTTAACGTGCTGACTCAGTGCTTGTGCCCTGTAATGCAATGTTTTTGCTCTGTAATTAGACACACTAAAATAGCTAGATAGATTCCCTG
Organism: Saccopteryx bilineata; assembly: GCF_036850765.1. Classification (NCBI taxonomy): domain Eukaryota; kingdom Metazoa; phylum Chordata; class Mammalia; order Chiroptera; family Emballonuridae; genus Saccopteryx; species Saccopteryx bilineata. The sequence continues at coordinate 143,674,955 of NC_089491.1, read as the reverse complement.
TTTGGCAATTCATTGTTCTAACTCACACTGAATGCCTGGTTTATTGTACTCATTCAGCAGCGATATTTTTATCAAAGCTGCACTCTGCTAAAACACTTAGTCTCTTTTCCCAGCATCCCACCCCTCTCCCACATAGAACTCCAGTCGGTCAGCTCCTTGCTATCACCCTAATACTCACTGCAATTTCCCACCACTGTGCCTTTCTCATGCTGTGTTTTCTACCTAGAATTGACCCTCCTTCAACCCTCTTGTTGACCTCTGCCTGACTTCTAACCATCACTTTTTGCACAGATCAGAAGTCACTTTTTTTTTTTGCAGTCTTTCTGATTAACACCAGAAAACAATGCTAATTCATATCTCCTGATAATTTCTAGCACCTTCCTGTATAATTTATATGATAATTATACTGGTAGCAGTTGGGTTTGGATGTATCTTCTCTTCTAAATGATAGATTCCAATGTCTGTATACTGCACTATTTTTAATCACTTGGTACCCTGTATATATCAGCGCGGGCACACCAGCATGCGTGTGGGGTCACTGGTTTGAGCGTGGGATCACTGACATGACCACTGGCTTGAGCCCCAAAGGTCACTGGCTTAAGCCCAAGGTTGCTGACTTAAGCAAGGGGTCACTCTCTCTGCTGTAGCCCTCCCCCGCAGTCAAGGCACATATGAGAGAGTAGTCAACAAACAACTAAGGTTCCACAACGAAGACTTGATTCTTCTCATCTCTCTCCCTTCCTGTCTGTCCCTATCTGCCTCTCTCTCTATCTCTCTCTGTCTCTGTCACACACAAAAAGAAAATCAGTTGATACTAGTATGGTGTTAACACATTATCTAAGTAGAAATTAATAACAATGTTATGTTTTCATTCCACTTTTATTATAACTCTCCTCTGTTCCTGGCAAGTGTGGCTGATTGCATTGATTGTTCAGAATACTGCTGCACTCACTAGGGAAGGATTCGATTTCCCTTGCTCATTCATTTAGTCTTTCCACGTGACTTGCTCTGGCCAAGGAAATGAGAGTGGACCCAATTTGTGTCACTCCGAGCTAAAGCTTTAAGAGCTAAGAAGGCAAATATATGGAAAAAGAATGGGAGTTATAAAATCTAGTTAGATTCCTCTGCTGCTGTCTCTAGGTGTCGGGTCTCCAGTTGCTCTGTATTAACTTTCGTCTTCTGGTTAGTAAGGGATGGAGGGACACCTTTGCAAATATTTGTCCTGCTTCTCGGCAAGTAGGGGAAGGGCAGAGAGCTTCTCCTGTGCTCGCTGCTTCTTAATTGCCTTCAGCTCAAAGTGTAAATAGGCATATTTTGGAGTGGCATATTCTGATTTCCTTCATGTGGGATAACAGGAAGGCGGATTGCACACCTAGGGATGTCACTTGAGTCGGAGGAGTGACCTACACCAGTGTAGGAATGCACAGACTAAATTAGGAAGCATGAGTAGAGAATAAAAAGCTGAAAAATGCCCTGGCTGGTTGGCTTAGCGGTAGAGCGTAGGCCCAGTGTGTGGAAATCCTGGGTTCAATTCCTGGCCAGGGCACACAGGAGAAGCACCCATCTGCTTCTCCACCCTTCCCCCTCTCCTTTCTCTCTATCTCTCTTTTCCCCTCCCACAGCCAAGGCTCCATTGGAGCAAAGTAGGCCCAGATGCTGAGGATGGCTCCATGGCCTCCGCCTCAGGCACTAGAATGGCTCCGATTGCAGCTGAGCAACACCCCAGAGCGGCCGAGCATTGCCCCCTGGTGGGCATGCTGGGTGTTTCCCGGTCTGGCGCATGTGGGAGTCAGTTTGTCTATCTCTCCACTTCTCATTCAGAAGGACACACACACAAAATCTGAAAAACATTATCACAAAGGTATCCAAATAGGAAAGACAAAGTAGAGAAAACACTGGAAACGTGCAGTGAAGATAAAATAGGGCAGGCCTAGACAAGTTCAGGAACGTGTATCTTAGAGACACGTCAGAAAACTCTCTGAGAACACAGCCTGCCCTGTGGTGCACTTTTTCATTTGCAGATCTCTCCCCTGGCTGGACAAGGAAGTGCCTTTGAAGCAAGCAGAATTGCCCCAGATACATTGGCCAAGTTCTGCTAAGACTGACTGCTTTGAGCGCTCCTTACACACTTAGTATTTGGTATCTATACACATCGGATATAGTTGATTTGTAAATATATTTTTTAAATACATAAATACTGAAGGTCAAGGAGTCTGTATTTTACTTTGTGCAAGTAACTTTTTTATGAATGTAGATGGAAGGTACTGTATGCTTTATCAAGCCCTTTAGCAGTCAGAAGTCACTTTTCTCAACTGGCTTCTAGAAAGGCTTCCTGTCCTGTAGTGCAGCCTTCGTTTCAGGCGGGACAGTTTTCTGCATCAGTGAGGAGCCGGTGGAATATAAACATGTGAGAGCCCAACTCTGTGGGGCGGATAATCCACAACTGGAACAGCCGTTCAGAAGCGAAGCAGGAGTAGTTAGTTATCCTCTGGAGTCACATGGGACTGGAGCAGCAGTGTGACCTTGACGGGTGACCTCTTCTCCCACTGCCTCCCACACACACACCACCCTCAGAATGAGCAACATACAGTGAACTGGGGAATTCATTGTGAGTTAGTCTGATTTTTTTTTTTTTTTTGAGAGAGAGAGAGAGGTGCAGGAAGAGAAAGAGACAAGAACATCGAGCTGCTGCTGTATGTGCCCTGACCAGGAAATCAAACTGGCAACCTCCGTGCTCCTGTACATTGTTCCAACCAACTGAGCTATTGGACTGGTGCTTAATTTTTAGTGATTTTTTTTTTTTTGTTATGAAAGAGAGAGGAAGGGAGTGGGGAGGGAAGCATTTGTTGTTCTGCTCAGTTGTGCAGTTTTTGGTTACTTCCCATGTGTGCCCTGACTGGGGATTGTTGTTTCAGGATGATGGTCATAACCAGCTAATCTAACTGGCCAAGCTCACCTTCTCTAGCCCTTCTGAATGTGTGCTGAGTACTCCTGCGTAAGATGTTCAAAGAAGTTAATGTTTCCCAGTATGAGTCATTCTTTTATTTTCTAGCTCAAAGATTGAATGAGATGTTCTGTGAGTGCTGTTGTTTTGAGAAGGGAAGGATAAAGTCACTACCTATATGTCCTTCTATGTTTTTTTCTTCAAAGCATTTGTGACTGTTGGCATTCTGAAATTGGGAATGCTTAAAACTACATGGGAGTAATAATATACCTACCTAAGATAAATGATTGAGCATAACTAGTGCACTAGCTATAAAACAAACTCAAAGCATCTGATCCTGTAAGCATGTGATTAAAATCTTTCCAACTCTTAAGAATGCTAATGTCAGAATCCAGTAGAGCATTGCTGTTCGGCAGCTTACCCCCAGGAGCTAAGGGGAATAATGGCAAATAGATAGAGCTTCTGGCAGTGTAGTCCAGAGAGACCCATGAAAAGGCACGTTTATTTGCTTTTTTACATCTAGTATTTTTTTTTCTACTTTTATGAATTTTTCTTTATAGTTTAAAATGTAGCCATGTTCGGTTTAATAAAATAATTGTCTTTGTGATTTGTCTATGGGTTTTTCTGGACAGCCCCAGTCTACCACCTATCAGTTCATCCATTACCCAGCAGTGAGAAAAAGAAAACATTTGTTCCTGGAATCTGTGCTATTTGATTTGGCAGCACATCAGGACATGTGCAAATGTGACAAAGTATAGCTCCACCCCTGAAATGAGCCCCCAGTTTACAAAAATTTAAAAGTAGGCAAATTCTAGTGAAACTTCCAAATCTCAGTTTAATGTCAGTCAAGACAATATATGCCTCATGGATTTAAATATTACAGTTAGGATTTCTGCAAACACTATACAGTCTATAGCATAGCTAATTGAATAAGACTTGAACATCTAATTTAATTTCTTAAGCAAAAAATATGCTCAAAATAGAAGGGAAAATATTTCAGAAATCTAGGTCTTCATAATATTATTGACTGAACCATAAACATTAACAGATTATTTTTACTTCTGCAGTGTGTTGGCTATATTCACTTGGCATTTGGCTCTCTTTTACAGAATGCAGGGCTATAAAATAATTTAACTAAAGTAACAGTTAATAATTTTTCCCAGACTGGAAATGTAAGAAGTCATTTCATTGTAGCTAGCACATACAAGATACTTGTCAGCTCTTACTCCAAAACACCATATATTCATGATCTTAAGTATATCTGCTCTCTAACTCTTTGTATATAAACTGTAATTATTTCCTTATGTTGTATTGGGTTATACCTGTTTGTCTCTAAATGTCCCCAGATGGGATTATACCTGACAGAAATGTCTCAGTGCATGTAAATATTATTGAAAGAATCGTAACAAAAAATGAGTGCTCCAGCTGTGAGTCCTCTAGATGTCAGCTTTATTTTTCTAGATCTGTGATGGCGAACCTTTTTATAAAAACCGCCCACTTTTGCAGGGCTGGTCAACCTGGTCCCTCCCGCCCACTAGTGGGCCTTCCAGCTTTCTTGGTGGGCGGTAGCGGAGCAAACAAATGGCTCCGTGATTGGTCCACCATGAAAGCTACACCAGACTTTTTGACAATCTCATAATGGAAATAACAGTAGTTAACAATAGCAGCCACACCGTCACCATATCTACTACAGCTCACACTTTTCTTTGCCTAATTCTATTTCCTCTTTTTCTATTTCTGACTCAGTTGGGTATATGGGATTCAGGAAGTTTTCTATAGAAAGTCAGAAATCAAAGACAGCTTAGCTCTTGTGTAGCAAAGAGTACTACCTGGAGCCAGAAGACTCAGTAACTAACCACAGTCTGGCCTTGGCTCATTTATTTTACCTCTGTGACCCCGTTTCCTAATCTTTACAATGAAAGGAAAGAACAGATCTTGCTTGCCATGCAAGATCATTGAAAAAGTCAAATCAAAATATATGTGAAAAGAATCTGTACTCTTAATTTAAAAAAAAAAACAACACCCTGTTTATAAATCTTTATTTCCAAAATCTACCTTACTTAACTATATAAACTGAGTGGAATTGCATATCTAATTGGCAAGTGTAGAATTAAGACTTTCTTTCTTTTTTTTTTTTTTTTTTTTTTTACAGAGGCAGAGATAGACAGGGACAGACAGACAGGAATGGAGAGAGATGAGAAGCATCAATCATCAGTTTCTCGTTGCGCGTTGCGACTTCTTAGTTGTTCATTGATTGCTTTCTCACATGTGCCTTGACCGTGGGCCTTCAGCAGACCGAGTAACCCCCTGCTGGAGCCAGCGACCTTGGGTCCAAGCTGGTGAGCTCTTTGCTTAAGCCAGATGAGTCTGCGCTCAAGCTGGCGACCTCGGGGTCTCGAACCTGGGTCCTTCCGCATCCCAGTCCGACGCTCTATTCACTGCGCCACCACCTGGTCAGGCAAGACTTTCTTTCTTAAGTATGCAAGTATTCTAGATTAAGAGTTTCTTTTCCTGCATACTTAAGATTGTAAGAACTTTCATCAATATATTTTCATTAAATCTTACACAATAATAACAGTGCTTGGCAGTATCAGAATTTTGATTAAATCTCTTAAGTGTGTCCTGTGCTATTTAACATAAAATCAACTAAGGCTTCTTGTGGTTTTCTTAAAGTAATAGATGTTTTTACTCTACTCTCTCTTTTTTAAGGTTTATCTTACTGATTTAGAAAGAGAGACAGAGGAACATCTGTCTGTTCCTGTATGTGCCCTGACTAGGGATTGACCCCGCACCCTCGACGGGTCAGGACAGTGCTCTAACTAACCGAACTATCCAGCTAGCTAGCCAATATTTGTAAAAACTTTAGGCTGGTAAAAAAAAAAATGTACAGTGTGAAATTGTGAATAACTTAGTAAATGTCTTTTGTGGGTTTACTCCTCGTCAACTTTCAGTTGCTGTCTATATCTATAGCTCATTTCCTTGGGAGGTAAAGCAATATTAAAACTCCAGTAGTACCATCTACGTCAGAATGCTTAATTTTTTAAGTCATGCTCTAGTCTTTACATTTTAAGTTAATTTAACTCTTAGTTGTCACAAACAAATAACATGATGCAGGCAACATTTTAGAATATTCAAGAGCAATTTTCCTCCTCTTAGAAGATATGGTATGGCTTAACAGGATTTGGCAATATAATATCGATGAAGTAGTAGAAAACTACTGATACAGGAAATTGTCCAAAATTGAGCTTCAAAAATATGGAGTTACCTAAGATGCATCAGTGTAAGCATTAGAGAATTTACAAGAATGACATTCTTTAATATAAAATGGAAACTTAGATTTAAAAATACATGTAGTATAGAGCTCAATTTAATTAATATTGCAAATTAAGTCTTTTTTAATTACTTAATATTATAAATCAGAGAATTTATACTGGAACCTAGGGATGGTGGAGGCAGCAGCAGTGTTTCTAAACCTCCCTGAATCTCTTTCCCCCTTACCATGTCAATAAAAAATAATTGCAAGAAATGACCTTATTTGAATCTTGCCTCAAACTGCAGGAAAAAAATCTTTTTAAAAAACAACCAGGGAAATGTAAACATTACTGGCTGTTTAATGCTATTAAATTATTTTTTATTTTTAGATGCAATAATTATTTTGTCTTTTTTATAAGATATACTGAAATAGTTTCAGATGAAATAATATGATATCTCAAATTTGTCTCAGAATAATCTAGGAGAGGTGAGAATTTGAGACTTACATAAAACAAAATTGGTCATGTATTTATAGTTGCTGAAGATTTATAGCAGGGTATCAGGTATTATCATGTGAAATGGCATATCAAGTTCATTATACCAGTTGTCTTTTGAATACTGTATTTGAACATATTTGTAATAAAAGAAAAATTTAATGTTACATCAAAATAAATGCTAGCCTACATCAATGACTAAAGATTAAAACAAAAAAAATGAAAGCCAAGAAGCAAATAAAACAGAATATGAAAATAGATGTAGTTAAGACAACAAATATTTTAAAAAAAGGAGAAAGTTGCAAAGGTCAGATGAGAAAAGTGTACAAGAAAAAAATGGTAGATTTAAACCAACTATATTGATAAATTACATTAAATGCAAATGGTCTAGAAACTTCCAATAAAAGGCACAAATTTTTCCAGTAGATTTTAAAAAGCAACCTAATTATTTGCTGTCTTGAGTAGGGGGAAAAAAAGCAATTTGAATACAAAGCACATATGAATTAGAAATAAAAGGATGGAAATAAACATGTTGTGCAAACACTAATCTAGACACGAAAGCTAGAATGACTTTGTATTAGACTAAGAAAGCTACAGAATAAGCATTATTATCAGAGATAAAGGGGATACTTCATAATAATAAAGGGGAACATTCATCAAAATATAAAAATCTTAAATGTATTTTTCTATGATAGCAGATCTTCAAAATACATAAACCAAAAACTGAATCCACAATTTTAGCTGGAGAGTTTTTCACTACTCTTTATTGATGATTGATAGAACAAATAGACAAAAATAGGAAAGACACAGAAGACTTGAATGGTCCTGTCAATCAACTGGACCTAACTGACCAGACATTTACAAAGCATTCCACCCACAGCAGAATATTTTCAAATAAATATGGAACATTACCAACATCTACAGTACTGTGAGCTATAAAACAAGTCTCAACATGCTAAATAACTGAATTCCTAGAAAGTACATTTTCTGACCAGAGTAAAATTAACTTAGAAATCAGTTTTTAAAAAAAGGTTTTACAGAAAGCCCTAATACTTGAAAATTAAATGACATAATTGCAGATAACCCACAGTATAAAGAAGAAATTGTAAGAAAATTAGAAAATATTTTAACCCAATGGAAATATATCAGAAATGTTGGATGTAGTAAAAATCAATGTTTTGAGCATATGTTTGGTTTAAAATAATTATATTAAGCCCTGGTCAGTTGGCTCAGTGGTAGAGCATCGGCCTGGCATGCAGGAGTTCCGGGTTCAATTCCCTGCCAGGGCACACAGGAGAAGCACCCATCTGCTTCTCCACCCCTCCCCCTCTCCTTCCCCTCTGTCTCTCTCTTCCCCTCCCACAGCCAAGGCTCCATTAGAGCAAAAGTTGGCCTGGGCGCTGAGGATGGCTCTGTGGCCTCTGTCTCAGGCACTAGAATGGCTCTGGTTGCAACAGAGCGACACCCCAGATGGGCAGAGCATTGCCCCCTGGTAGGCATGCCGGGTGGATCCTGGTTGGGTGCATGCGGGAGTCTGTCTGACTGCCTCCCCGTTTCCAACTTCAGAAAAATACAAATAATAAAATAATTATATTAGAAAATAAAGGTCTAAAGTCAGTTATCCAAACTTGCAATTATGAAGCTATAAAATGAAGAGCAAATAAAACCCAATGAAAGTAGAAGAAAAGAAATAGAAGAAATCAATAAAATAGAAATGGGAATAGTAGATAAAGTAAATGAAATAAACTATTGTTTGTTTTTGGGGTTTTTTTTAAAAGATTTTATTTATTAATTATAGGGGGGGGGAGCAGGAAGCATCAACTCCCATATGTGCCTTGACCAGGCAAGCCCAGGGTTTTTTTAGAACTGGCAACCTCAGCGTTTCCAGGATGATGCTTTATCCACTGCGCCACCACAGGTCAGGCCAATATAAACTATTGTTTTAAAGAGATCAAAGTTGATTATTTTTATCTATACTCATCAAGGGGAAAGAAAAGAGAAGACATAACTCACCACTATTAGAATTAAAAGAGAGGACTTAGAATGGGCAAAATCTAGTGAATGATACCGGATATTTAAGGAAGAAATAATGCTAATTCTACAGAAATTGTTTCAGAAAGTAGCAAAGGGTAAACTTTACAGTTCATAAGGTATCATCTTGGTATCAAAACCATACAAAATCCATGAGAAAGGAAAATTATAGACAAACATTCCAGTACCTGTCACATACAGGGATGGGCAAAAGTTGGTTAAATTACCAGCCACCATTACCTAAAAGATAAATTATAAGTAAGGATATGAAATAATAAGAAGACAAATAATACAAATAAATAATACAATAATTAAAAAGAATACTACTTGGTGGGATACTTGAATCTATGTAAACACAATAAATTTTTTTTAAAGAATAAACTGATTCATGTACTCACAACTATAAACCCACTTTTGCCCACCCCTGAATATAGACACAGAAATGCTCAGATTGAATCCAGCAATATAAAGGAATGCAAGGTTGGTTTAACATTTGTAATCAATTCATTTAATTCATTATATTAATAGGACAAAGGAGAAAAACTACATGATCATTTCAGTAGATCCAGAAATTTTTTTTCACAAATTCAACACCTCTTTGTGATAAAAGAACTCTCAGAGGCTGTAGAAAGTATGTAACCTTTGGCGATTACCTTTTTTCTCAGCCTAATAATCTCTAAATTCATGTGTTTATATTGGTAGTTTCCTCCATTTTATTGCTGATATGTTTGCATAGTATAGGATATATTTCTGTTTAACTATTCACTCACTGACAGATATTGAGTTTGTTTCCAGTTTTAACTTATAAGAACTTATTTTCAAGTACCTTGATTTCATTATACCTGACATATATGTTCCTATATGTAATTGAAGCATTTTGGAGAATTCTCAAATATTACAATATTAACTCTCTGTGTACTGTCTAAAGAAACTTAACATATTTTTTCTGAGTCTATGTATAAGGAAATTTGCTTGAAGAAATTACATCTTTTCAAGCACAATAGAGTTTCATTTATGTAACACCTAGCTCTGTCTCAGATTAGATTTTACCATAAATGAGAACATGTCTTTTATGAACATTTTGTAATTTGCAGGTAATGATAAATGCAGTCGGCGTCCTGTGTAGCTTCTAATTGGAGCCTAGGGGAAGATGTATCCAGTAGCATTTAGAGAAAAGGGACAGAATGCCACTTCATCTTGGAAAAGGGTGATTCATCAGGCACCTAGGGTCAGTTAGATACACTGTTTAAGAATACTTTACAATTCATTGACAAAGGTTTGGTTCTGACATGTTCTTCATTCCCATTTCAAACGATTGAGAGTTTTGGGTCTGATCTTCCAGCTTCAGAGGTTCCAGACAAGGTCAGAGGCATCTACTCTGAAATAGAAACTTGTTCGTAATTTTTTTCTAAATTTTTAGTTCGTGAAATTGCATTCTCGAGAGCCCTTGTGAAACCATATTATATATTTGTATACAAATTGGTTTGTGTTGTTAAATAATCTCTTCTGTAGCTAAGATTGTGTGACTAAGCTTTCGCAGCAGTCAATATCAGAAAGAAGCAGGGAGGCTGCTACTGCTTAGGAAAGTGTTAAATGAATACAGCAGCTGTTAATTGTCTCTTGCTGGTCCGTCCAGTCACCTGTGAAACTAGACAAATTCAGCCCACAGCTTTCTGCTCGTTGCCTGTGTTTGCAAAATATCCCTTCAGCGATCTTTCCTTTTTCCATTCAGGAATCAGAAGTGGGGGAAGGTAGCTAACTCCTCTTCTCTGTCAGTTGTCTAAGACCTTGACCCTCGGCCTGCCCGCAGAGCTCCAGCTCCTTCCTGCCCGTTACCCGGGAGGCACCACCCTCCACTCCCTTCATTTTCCTTTGCCTTTTAATGAACAGCTTGTTTATGCACAATGAACTTTTTTAAATATCAGCTGTATTTACAACTTTTTCAAAAATTTTTTAAGCAAGTTGCAATATATTGATTTTTAAACACCGTTATCTCAGACCAATAGCCTGTGGGAGTAAAGACTCTGAAAAGAAAAACAAACCTGAGGCATTAAGAACCTGAGAGAGGCCCTGGCCGGTTGGCTCAGTGGTAGAGCATCGGCCTGGTGTGCAGGAGTTCCAGGTTCGATTCCCGGCCAGGGCACACAGGAGAAGCGCCCATCTGCTTCTCCACCCCTCCCCCTCTCCTTTTTCTCTGTCTCTCTCTTCCCCTTCCGCAGCCGGGGTTCCATTGGAGCAAAGTTAGCCCGGGTACTGAGGATGGCTCTGTGGCCTCTGCCTCAGGTGCTACAATGGCTCTGGTTGCAACAGAGCGACGCCCCAGAGGGCAGAGCATCGGCCCCTGGTGGGTGCACATGTGGCCTCCCCGTTTCCAACTTCAGAAAAATACACACACAAAAGAAGAACCTGAGAGAAAGATTGCAACAGGGATGGGTGCTGCTGCCTGAGACTTGTTCATCCAGGGGGCCCTGCACGGTAGACCCTGAATCCTGCTTGTGCCCTGGGCCCTGCCCCTGTCAGTCTCCCCTGGATCCCTACAGAGCCTCCTAACCTGTCTCCCTTTCTTCAGCACTGGCCCTCTGCACCCTCCCCTCCACGTGTTCTGCACAAAACAGCCACAGTAACCCTTTAAAACTGGAAGCCAGATCACACTGCTCTTCTGTTCAGGACTCTGTGATGGCGTCCCACCTTACTTAGTATGAAAATGGAGCACAGGCAACACACAGCTCTGCTCTGGCCTCCAAGCTGTCTGCCTTGCTCTCAGGACACTGCAGCCCCTGTTCTTACACATTCCTGCCGGCTTCCATCTTGGGCTTACACACGGGCCTGGAAAGCTCTCCCCTCAGTTATCTACAGGGGGTGCTATCTTCTTTCTCTGCTCAGTATTCACCTTGGCACAGAGCCCTTCCCTAACAGCCCCATAAAAAGAGCAAAGTACCTCTGCCTGGCTCTTTGCACTATGATTTATTTTTCTTTTTAGTACTTAAATATTACATTTATATTTAACATGTAAATATAAACTATTTGTGTGTTTATTTATTTTCTGTGTTCCCACCTGGAATGAGAGTTTCCTGAGAGCAGACACCTTTTCTGTTTAGGGCTCTGATACTGTAGACAAAGCCTGGAGGCCAGGAGTCATGTAGTAAATATGTATTGAGTCAATTATAACGACTCAGTGTCCCCTTTGTTTCATACTGCATTACCCAATGTGGCAGAATAAGCTAAGAGCAAAAGAATCAGGGAATACTAAAATTACTTAATAAGTATAACATGAAACTGGTAAATAAATTGGTTTTGACAGATTATTTTATTAATCTAGCAATTTCTGAAAATTAATGTTAAACTCTACCATTCTGATCGTGAAGTCAGTTTTTCTTTGAAATCCTGCAGTGTCTCCTTACATAGCTTGCAGTATATTTAATCGGGTGTTTACAAGATTACAACTATTATATTTTTACCATGAAATGAACCTTTGATTATTATGTATCATTCATCCTTGATAACTACTTTTGCCTTAAAAACCATTGTCTTTCATTGTGAAGTTTACCACTTTTCTTTTTGTTAATATTTGTTTGTTGTCTTTTTTCTTTATAAATATTTCAGCTATCTGCATCCATATGTCTAGGTGTTTCTTCTAAACAGCATACATAGTGTTTTCCCCACCATTCTAACCAACTGTATTTTCATCAAACCACAACTTGTTTACATTTACCCACATATGCACCAGTTTTTGTTCCTAATTTTTGTTCCATCTTTTTCTCCCTTCTGTTTAGTTGCTGAGCTCATATTCATAGACATAGGAATATATATAAGAACATAGATACATATTTCTTCTTCCTCTCCTGTATCCTTTAGAAGCTTTTTATGCAAGAATATTTGTGGTAGACTCTCAAGCTTTGTCCAAAATTTACTTATTTTTTCATCACTCTTAAGTGATAGTTACTTGGACATAGAAATCTAGATTTATAGCTTCTTTCTCTCAACATTTTGAAAACGTTCTACCATAGTTTTCTGAGCAGTCTGCACCAGGCTAGTTATCATTCCTTTCTAAATTTTTGCTTTCTTTGGATGCTTTAGCCCTAGTCTTGGTCTTTAGTATTCTGTACTTTCATAATGAGGTACCTTGAAGTGAATTTAATTTTATTTACTCTGCTAAGTGATCATTGTTCTTTATAAAGATGAAATCTTGTTTTCCAGCAGTCATGAAAAATTCTCAGCCATTATTTCTTCATGTACTGTCCTCTTGAATTCTCTCTTCTGTCCTAAAACCCCATTGAGGTGCGTACTGGCCATCATGTTCTGTCCTCTGTTCCCCTAGTTTCATCTCTTTAAAAAGTGCCGTGTTCTGGGAAATTTTTTCACAGCAATTCATCCACTTCTCTAATATTCTTCACTGGGGTCTAATCTGGTTAGCACATCTGTCAAAGGGTTTCATTTCTATGACTATATATTTAGGAAGTTATAATTGATTCTATTTCAAATATAAATATTTTATAGTATTTTCTTTATTCATATGTTAGATATTTCCTTTATTGTGCATGCTTTTTTTGCTTCTAAGAGATAGTTTTCAGTCTAAGGATTTTGCAGCTCTGATTCTGTTTGTTATCTACTGTTATCTGCAATGGTTGATCACAGTAGAGTGGCTCTTTTTTTTTAATTAGTTTTATTTATTTATTCATTTTAGAGGAGAGAAAGAGAGAGAGAGAGAGAGAGAGAGAGAGAGAGAAGGGGGGAGGAGCGGGAAGCTTCAACTCCCATATGTGCCTTGACCAGGCAAGCCGAGGGTTTTGAACCAGCAACCTGAGCATTCCAGGTCGATGCTTTATCCACTGCGCCACCACAGGTCAGGCTAGAGTGGCTCTTTATTCATTCTGTATAATTATGACATAGTTCATTTACAGCACAGTTTTTGTCTGCAGTGGTTCATGTATAGCCTGAGTTAAGAGCATGTCCTTCCAGAGATTTCTTTTTTCCTTTTTTCCCAGTTGCTTCTGTTAGAAACAGCAGGGCTATCACCAACCTACAGACTTAACAGGGCACTAAGAGTTGCTACCCTGTGTCCTGTACTTCAGAGGGATCCTATGGGGTGGTTGCATGCTACTCCACTTTTCTGAATATTATTACAAATAAATTTAGAGAAGTCTCTATTCCTGGGATCATAGGGCGGCCCATGGAAGAGACCTGCAATGAGGCCTGCTCTCATGTAATTATCTTGGATGACTCCACAGTGGTTGAGTTGCCCTTCTAGTCAGCATGTTGTTACTTTCTCTAGTTGGACATTCCTAGTTTATTCAGTGTACACGGAGAAATCTCAGTCTGGTATGTTATTTGGTCTGTGCATATAAATTCTCAGGAAAGAGAGAAAGATATATATATATGTATATATATAGATAGAGAGATAGATATATATATACACACACACACATATATACACACATATGTGTATATATATATATATATATATATATATAAATTTTTTTTTCAAAAAAGCACACACACATGCACTAGGTTCAAGCTGAGTTTATACCAAAATGGACAAGTTTTCTTGTCTCTCTATGCCAATGGGAGGGTTTTTCTACTAATACACATTTTTATCAAGTGTACTGTCCTCGTGTTTAGATAAAACCCAGTCTTTTACAAGAGCCCTGTACAGACTGGCCTTCCCTACTTCCCTGGCCTCATCTCCTGCCAGCGCCTTTCTCTCTGCTCATCAGTCCTCTTACTCTTCTCTGGTTTTCAAATATGTCGAGGTCACATTGCTGATCCCTCTCATAGAATGTCCTTTAACCCTCGTCACATAGATCCAGCTCCTCATCATCCCAGTCTCACTTCTCTGCAAGACTAGGACATGTGTGGAATGAAAATGCAAGGGCCGTCAGTAAAAATGTCCAGACAGTGACAGCAGCACATGAAAGCAGGAGCAGGCCCCGGCGCCGGGCTCGGCGCACGTCCCGCACGTCCCACACCCACGCGCTGGCGCTGCGTTCCCGCACTAGCCGGTAGAAGGCCCAGTGCCACTTCGTTTCTGTCTCTCTTCTCCACTTAGTTTCTCTGTCATATAATGCTGGCATTTTTTCTTTATGATAAGTACCACTGTCTGACATTATTTATTGTCTTATCTATTATCTATATACAATTGCTAGAATATAAACTCTGTGCGAACGGCCTTCGTATTGCTCACTGCTGTAGCACCGGGAGTGGTGTCTTGGCTCAATAAATATTGTGTTTACTGAGCCAGTAACTAGTCCGTTATTTTCTGCATTACCAACAGCAGTCTACTTTAAGGCCAAATATATTTCGGAGTAACTTTCTCTATCCCTGAAGCCAAAAATTCTCAAATATCATGTTTTTAATAGAAAAGTAAATAATGAGAGTTTTAAAATATCAACTTGGATCTTCAGAGGGTTAAAGGTGGATTATATTTTTTTAAAAACCCTTTCACCTTAAATGGTTTACATTTATTGTAGTTTCCCAACATGTGAAGGCAGATTTTATTTATTTTTTAAATAGCAATTTTATTTTGTTCTCAGAGTTCAAGTAAAACTCAATACTGTCGTACGGACTTAAGCAGGTTTTATCACCTTGAAAATATCAGTGACACTGAAGTTTATGATTAACATGTTCTCTTACCGCTAGATTTCATTGTATCCTTGCCCCATGGACAGTCAGTCCAGTCTGGTCAGATAACTCGGTGCTAAGCCTAATAAGAGGAAATGCATCTGAATTTGTTAACTTCTCTGGTTCCCTCTACGTACTTACATTATTTTACAACTTCATCATTAAGTACTTTAAAATATTTCTATAAATGTGTAAATTCTTTTAGACTAAAATTACTTTAAATCATTTCTAATTTGTTATTTGATTAATACATTTTTAACTATCCTTTTGTTAGTTCATAACAAGGAATAAATGATATCCCCAATAACAGCAATACTACTATTTACAAATCTGGCAGGCAGTTGCCAGCTCTATTTTTTACTGCATTTTTTTGTGTGTGGTTTTTGTGGGTTTTTTTGTATTTTTCTGAAGCTGGAAACGGGGAGGCAGTCAGACAGACTCCCACGTGCGCCTGACTGGGATCCACCCGGCATGCCCACCAGGGAGCGATGCTCTGCTCATCTGGGGCCTCGCTCTGTTGCAACCAGAGCCATTCTAGCGCCTGAGGCAGAGGCCATAGAGCCATCCTCAGCACCCGGGCCAACTTTGCTCCAATGGAGCCTCAGCTGTGGGAGGGGAAGAGAGAGACAGAGAGGAAGGAGAGGGGGAGGGGTGGAGAAGCAGATGGGCGCTTCTCCTGTGTGCTCTGGCTGGGAATTGAACCCGAGACTCCTGCACACCAGGCCGATGCTCTACCACCGAGCCAACTAGCCAGGGCCTTTACTGCATTTTTTTTAAAACTTAAGCTGTAAAGTCTACAAGTGTTGTGTTTTGTTTTGTTTTTAAATACTGTTCTGGCTGTTTAGAATTTTACAGTGATGTGACAGGCAAAGTGAGTGCAAGGAGTTGTAATAAAGTAGTTGGTATTATAGCTATGACAGTTAATACTGCCTCCAGCCTATGAAATGTAAAACCATGCCTGATCATGAGCTTGGGGTTTATCCATGCAACCTAGTACCTACCATTAACATTAATGTACTTTCTTTTTAGATGAATACCAGTTGAAAGAGTCACTGTTACCTCTTCAAATTAATAGCCTTTAACAATACAGACTATCCTTTCTATTATTATTATTAAGCTGTTTATATTTCCTAAATGTGTAGTTTTGTTCAAATAACCCATAAATGGGTTTTCTGGTTAATTACATTCAATGAATAAATGATAGACTGTTATAGCTGTAACATAAAGATGATTGAGTCCAAGGATAGCAACTGTGCACTTATCTAGCCATTCCTCCACCATGCCTTGTCCTGACAGACATTACTAATGGATCAGAGTCTTCTTTCCTGACAGATCTCCAAGCAGCCTGAAGATCTCCCTTAATACAATATTGATTTTGCACAAACTAGTAAACCCTAGATTCTAGTCCAGACCTTTTATTATACAAATAAGGAAACAGAATCCAGATATTTAAAATGATTTGCTAAAACTCACAAAACCAACTAATGGCAGAGCCAGCACAATATAGTAAGTGAACCGACTCCAAAGTCAATTATTTTTCTCACAGTACTAGTACTGCTGGTGAAATTTCCTACTCTAGTAGTCTTTGTATTCAACAACCTGACTTTTTAAATCAGCGGTTCTCAACCTGTGGGTCATTAGACCCCTACCGGGGTCGTGACCCACAGGTTGAGAACCGCTGTTTTAAATAATCTTATATAACCAAGTTTTTTTTTTTAATTTAAAAAAAATTTTTAATTGATTTTAGAGAGTAAGGGAGAAAGAGAGACAGGAATATCGAGCTGCTCCTGTATGTGCCTCGACCAGGGATCAAACCAGCAACCTCTGTGCTTTGGGTCAATGTTCTAACCAACCGAGCTATCCAGCCAGGGCCAATTTTGAATCTTACCTTTGTGCCAAGGGAAATTAGGCTAAGTCAGCTGTCTCAAGGAGACTGTCACCATCTCTGGGGGAACTTCTCTGTTTATGACTCGGCTACCCGCCAAAGCCCCCGTTCTCCCAAGCCCCCTTAGAAACAGACCTGCCAAACATACTCGGCATAAGCTGCATTCCTGTTTATATCATTCTCAGAAGAGAGTTAGCCAAAAAATTTTTTTCTGTTTATAATTTTCATTCAAAGCATGTCTGTACCAATTACCTTTCTGCAAAAATGCCAAGGATTTGTAGATGTATGACTGGTTTGGGAAGCTCAATGGCAGTTTTAGAGTTGCTTTGATTTTCTCATGTACTAAAAAGACTGGAAAGGGTCCAGATAACTATCATGATACATATTGTGTATGTTTTCTCAGCAAGGACCTGTTTCTCATGGAACTGCTCGCATCAATCTTCATTATGCATTTTGTACGTATCAGCTGCTCCACTGCACATCGGGAGCAAATCCTTACTCTAAGATTCTGACAGGTTACAAAATATGCTGTAATAAATTTGATTCTTTCTGGACCAATGTGCTGAAAGTTCTACCAAGCTTTTCTCTGAGTCATGTGAACTCATAATTCAACCAACCCTCCTCAGTTGTCAGACTTTAGTAATACGAAGGTATTACCCCTCTTTGTCTCCGAGCACGTTCTTCTAGAGTAGGCCTTATTTTAAAAAGCACTCAGTCACTGCATGTCACTGACATGCATTCTCCACCTTTTGAATTGCTATTACTTGTATAGACCAATGTGTAGCCTTGGTTTTTGCAATCTTTTTGACCCAGCTGGTAGTTAACCTCAAGTATTTTTTGCTCTCTCATACTTGTTTCCTTTATTTGGTTTACTCTGCCAGTAGCAGTGGAAATGAAACAATACTATCATTTTGAAGATTACTCTGGGTAGGTCCCTGTAAAAGTATACCTTGGGGGCACTGGAGTTCAAAATGAAAGAACAGCAGTGGCTCTCTAAGTAGGGGTACCTGTCCTGGGTAGGGGTGTCAGGATCGTGGGATTGCATCGAGTTTGAAGACAGGCAGTACCTTCGCTTCATTAACCTGATTTATTTCAGCAACATTTATACAGTATTCTGAGCGTCATTTAGTACTGAAGACTGTGGGAGATTTTTATGCCTGTACAAAAATGTCCTGAAAGCTTAAGAAAACCCGAATTATGTCGCATGATTCTCTTGTGCTTTAGCACTAGCCTGGGTGTCCCCAGGGGGTGCATGTGTGTGCCTTGTAAGGAAGCTGCATGCGGGAGGCTGGGGTCCTGCCCGCGAGAGGAGTGCTGGCTTTACAATTAGAAAAGTTAAAGGTTTCTTCTCACACACAGCAAGTCTGCTATAAATTCTGACAAACTGGAAGTTATGCAGGGAGCCCTGGCCGATGGCACAGTGGATAGAGCATTGTCCTGGAGTGCCAAGGTTACCGGTTCAATCCTGGGCTCACTGGTTTCCAGTTTGAGCCCCAGGCAGGGCTCATATGAGAAGCAATCAAGGGGTGCACAACTAAGTGGAACAAGTTGATGCTTCTCTCTCTCTTCTCACCCCCCCAAAAAAGTTACTTGAGAATATAGCTTTTAACTTGCAAAAAGATGTCTCCTTTTTCTTTTAGTCTCTTATTCAGGATAACTGATCTTCATTTACCATTCACAGCCCCCATATTAGTAATCTATTGC
Organism: Saccopteryx bilineata; assembly: GCF_036850765.1. Classification (NCBI taxonomy): domain Eukaryota; kingdom Metazoa; phylum Chordata; class Mammalia; order Chiroptera; family Emballonuridae; genus Saccopteryx; species Saccopteryx bilineata. Next base: position 143,656,027 of record NC_089491.1, on the reverse strand, counting down.
AATTTAACAACCCCAAAATTTAGCAGCTTCAAACAATAAACATGTTTTGGTGCCAAACAACTTCTGTGGATGAGTAGCCCAGAAACAGCTGAGCTAAGAGGTTCTGCTTGGTGTCGCTCATGGGTGGCTGGCCAAGGTGGTTGGCTCTGCACCTGGCAGGTTAATCAGTGCTGGTCTTTGTCAGTCAGGCCATTTCTCCCCAGGCAGAGCTCCTTGTGTGCCCGCAGGAGGCGGCAGCTGGCTTCCCCAGAGCCAGTGCTCCAGAGAGACAGGCGGGCGTCCTGATAGCCGTTACCAGCTAACCTTAGAAGTCATGCTCCAGGCTTCCACGAGACTAGTCACACAGGTTGGCCCACGGAGGAGCTCCACAGGGGTCTGGGTATCAGGTTGTGGGGTCACTGGGGGCCAGCTTGCAGGCCAGCTCCCACAGCCCCAGGTAAAAAATTATGTTTGAAGTTAATTTTAATCAGATAATAGCTTTTATATTCATACGTATGGAATGTATGGGTTGAGTCCTGACTGGTTTTTATTATATGTCTCTGTACAGCTATGTTTATCATAACTGGCATATAACATGTATCCATTAACTTTCTTTATTGTTTTAACACACATTTGTATCTTGGACTATGATTAGATTATCTGATTTGTGCTTATTATTGTTACAGAATAAAAGCTACCAATATGAGACAACAAAAATTAAGGATGCAGTTGTCCCCATCATCTGTGTGAAACTGATTTAGCTACTTTAGAAGAGATGGTTAATTGGATTAGCTTCCCATTTTGTGTCAAATCACCACTTACATACTGTTCACATATTGCTGGCATTTATGGAAACAGAAAACCATTTTCTGTTACAGAACCACAATACAAATGAGGAAGTATTGAGCTGAAATGGGGAAATAACATTATAATTATAGCTCAGGAAATACAAGTAAGTCAGAATCTCAAAATAAGTTCAGTGTATGTGGAAAATGTTAACATTTTTTAATGTACTTCAAGATAATTACATTGCAAACATAATACAATGTTTACCATTGTTTCCCAGTTGAGAGGCTTAGGGATGCTTGCATACTCACTTTAAATCATGTAAAGAGATATGTGTTATCTTCTTAACATCAAGACTTATACAAATAACTTACTTACCCTAGGCAAGTTATCAGATAGTAAGTTATTTTAGATTATTGAAGTTATTTTTTAATAAGCAAATAGCTTTCTTATACACTGATGTGAAGAGTAAAACAAATAATCTTTCTAAATGGAAATTTGTCACCTGACCAAGTGGTGGCACAGTGGATGGAGCATTGACCTGGGACACTGAGGACCCAGGTTCAAAACCTTGAAGTTGCCAGCTTGAGCCTGGGATCATAGACATGACCCCATGGTAGCTGTCTTGAGCAAGGGGTCACTGGCTGGTTTGGCTGGAGCCCCCCGGTCAAGGCACATAGGAGAAAGCAATCAATGAACAATTAAAATGTCACAATTGCAAGTTGATGCTTCTCATCTCTCTCTCTCTCTTTCTATCTGTCTGTCTCTCTGTGTATCTCTGTCTCTCACTTGCTCACTAAAAAAATAAATGGAAATTTGTCAATACATATCAAGAGGTCTATTCATGTTGTCACAAATGGTATGATGTCACTCTTTTTTTTTTTTAAATAATTTTATTTTTTTAATGGGGTGACATCAATAAATCAGGATACATATATTCAAAGATAACAAGACCAGGGTATCTTGTCGTTCAATTATGATGCATACCCGTCACCCAAAGTCAGATTGTCCTCTGTCACCTTCTATCTTGTTTTCTTTGTGCCCCTCCCCCTCCCCCTTTCCCTCTCCCATTCCCCCCTCCCCCCCGTAACCACCACACTCTTATCAATGTCTCTTAGTTTCACTTTTATGTCCCACCTACGTATGGAATAATGCAGTTCCTGGTTTTTTCTGATTTACTTATTTCGCTTCGTATCATGTTATCTAGATCCCACCATTTTGCTGTAAATGTTCCGATGTCATCATTTCTTATGGCTGAGTAGTATTCCATAGTGTATATGTGCCACATCTTCTTTATCCAGTCATCTATTGACGGGCTTTTTGGTTGTTTCCATGTCCTGGCCACTGTGAACAATGCTGCAATAAACATGGGGCTGCATGTGTCTTTACGTATCAATGTTTCTGAGTTTTGGGGGTATATACCCAGTAGAGGGATTGCTGGGTCATAAGGTAGTTCTATTTGCAGTTTTTTGAGGAACCACCATACTTTCTTCCATAATGGTTGTACTACTTTACATTCCCACCAACAGTGTATGAGGGATCCTTTTTAATGACTAACACTCCATTGTATATGTGTACAACATCTTTATCCATTTGTGTATCAGTGAACACTTAGATTGCTGCCATTTCTTGGCTACTGAAATAATGCTGCAATAAGTGCAGTGGTACACACATATTTTTTTTAGAAATTAAATTTAGTGGGGTGACATTAATTAATAAGAATATTTAGGTTTCGAATAAATGATGCATCTATAGGATTTGAATTGTTAATTGCATTGTGTGCATTGTGTGCCCATCACCTAAAGTCAAATCATCTTCCATCATATCTGTCCCTCTTTACTCCCCTATCCCTACCCCTCTCCCTCCGGAACCACTCCAGTTTTATCTGTGTTCATGAGTCTCAATTTTATATCCCACTTCTGTGTGAAATCATATAGTTCTTAGCTTTTTCTGATTTACTTATTTCACTTAGTATATTCTCAAGACCCATATGTGTTGTCATAAATGGCAATAATAGGTAATCATTTCTATGGTTGAGTAGTACTCAATTGAATATCTGTATCTGTACCACATTTTCTTTATCCAGTCCTCAATTAAGGGATACCTTGGCTGTTTCTATGTCTCGGCCACTGTGAATAATGCTGCAATGACCATGGGAGTGCATATGTCTTTGCGTACCAGTATTGTTGAGTTTTTCAAGTAGATACCCAGTAGGGTGATTGCTGGGTCACATGGTAGCTCTATTCTTAATTTTTTGAGAACCCACCATACTGTCTTCCATAATAGTTGTATCAGTTTATTGTTTTGAATTTCTTCAGATTAATGCCCAGCATAGAACTAGGATTGCTAGGTTTTGATGATATTTGATATTTCTATTTTTAATTTTTGGAGGTAACTTCATCCTGCTTTTCACAGTGGCTATACCAATGTTCATTTCCACCAATAGTGAACAGGTATTCCCTTTTATCAACATCCTCACCAATACTTGGTTGATTTACTGATGATCCTTTCTGACAGCTGTGAAGCGATATCTCCTTGTAGTTTTAATTTGCATTTCTCTGATGATTCGTGTTGTTTATGATACTTCCATATGTCTTTGGGCTATCTGTATGTTCTCTATGGAGAAATGTCAGTTCAGGTCTTCTGCCCATTTTCACTTCTGATTTTATTTTACTTGAATCCTCTCTCTCTTTTTTATGATGAGTACAGTCAAAAGTTTATCTATTTTCTTTATCTTTTCAAAGAACCAGCTCTTGGTTTCATTGATCTTTTGTATTTTAGACTATTTCATTAATTTCTGCTCTGCTCTTTATCATTTCCTTTGGGCTTATACTCACTTTGGGCTTGCTTTGTTCTTTTTCTAGTTTCTTCAGATAAAAAGTTAGATTGTTTATTTGAGGTTTTCCTTGTTTCTCAGGGTAGGCCTGTACTGCTATGAATTTCCCTCCTAGAACTGCTTTGGCTGTGTCATGTAGAATTTTGGGTCATTTTGTTTTTGTTTCCATTTGTCTCAGGTATCTTTTGACTTATTCCTTGATCTTGTTACTAACCTATTCATTAGTAGCATGTTATTTAGCTTCCATGTGATTATGAATTTTTCAGTTTTCTTCTTGTAATTGATTTCTAGTTTTATACCATTGTGTTCAGAGAAGATGGTTGATATGATTTCATTCTTTTTAAATGTATTGAGACCTAACATGTGGTTTATCCTGGAAAATGTTTCATGTTCACTTGAAAAGAATGTATATTCTGCTGTTTTGGGTTGAAATGCTCTGGCTTTATCAATTAAATTCATACAACCTAGTGTGTCACTTAAGGCTGCTGTTTCTTTGTTGCTTTTGTCTGGATGAGCTATCCATCAATGTCAATGGAGTGTTTAAATCACCTACTATTAAAAAAAGTCTCCTACTTTGTATTACCATCGATCTCTCCCTTTATGTCCATCAATATTTGCTTTATGTATTTAGGTGTTCCCATGTTGGATGCAGAAATGTTTACAAAGGTTAAATCCTCTTCTAGAATTGATCTCTTTAAAATTATTAAATGTCCTTCTTTGTCTCTATTTACAGCCTTTTTTGAAGTCTTATTTTGTCTAAGTATTGCTACTCCAGCTTTTTGTTGTTATTGTTTTGTTGTTGTTTTGTATTTTTCTGAAGTGAGAAGCGGGGAGGCAGAGAGACAGACTCCTGCATGCACCCAACCAGGATCTACCTGGCACGCCCACAAGGGGGCGATACTCTGCCCATGTAGGCGTCGCTCTGTTGCAACTGGAGCCATTCTAGTGCCTGAGGCGGAGGCCTAGAGCCATCCTCAGCACCCGGGCCAACTTTGCTCCAGTGGAGCCTTGGCTGTGGGAAGAGAAGAGAGAGACAGAGAGAACGGAGAGGGGGAGGGGTGGAGAGGCAAATGGGTGCCCCTCCTGTGTGCCCTGGCCAGAAATCAAACCTGGTACCTCCACATGCCGGGGCCAACACTCTACCACTGAGCAAACCGGCCAGGGCCATTCTTTCCATTTTTATAAAGTATCTTTTCAGTCTGTGTGCATCTTTCCATCTGAAGTGGGTTTCCTGTGGGCAACATTAATTTGAGTCTTGTTTTATCTTCAGTTATCCTATATCTTTTAATTGGAGCATTTACTTTTAAAGTAATTATCAGTTGATATTGATAGATTATTGCCCTTTTATTCATATTTTTATCTTTTTTCTTCTTCTTAAACATGTCCCTTTTAACATTTCTTGTAGTACTGGTTTGGCAGTAATTAACTCCTTTAGCTTTTTCTTGTTAGGCAAGCTCTTTATCTCTCCTTCCATACCAAATGATAGCCTTGCTGTGTAGAGTAATCTTGCTTGTAGGTCCTTGCTTTTATACAGTTTGAATATTTTTTTGCCAATCCTTTCTGGCCTGCAAAGTTTCTGTTGAGAAATAAGCTGACAGTCTTATGAGATGCCCTTTGTAGGTAACTAATTTCTTTTTCCTTGATGCTTTTAAGCTTCTTTGTCTTTAACCTTTGGTATTTTAATTATGCTGTGTATTAGTGTGGGCACCTTTGGATTAATCTTGTTTGAGACTCTCTCTGCTTCCTGAGCATGTATGTCGATTTTCTTTATGATGTTAAGGAAGTTTTGGGGCATTAGTTCTTCCAGTTGATTTTCAGTCCCTTGCTCGCTCTCTTCTCCTGCTGGTACCCCTATGCTGCAATGCTGGTATGCTTCTTTTTGTCCCAGTGGTCCCTTAATCTAGCCTCATTTTTTTTCTTTGTTGTTGTGTTGTTCCTACGGGGTGTTTTTCACTACCTTATCTTTCAAATTGCTGCTTTAATCCTCTGCTCCATCTAATGTGCTGTTGATTTCATTTGATGTATTCTTCATTTGAGTTATTGTATTCTTTAATTTTTCTTAAGTTATCCATATTCACTTTTAATCTGAATTAACTATCTATCAAGAGTCCATATCAAAAGAGTAGAACAAAATAAAAGAGACCATCAAAAAAAGTTCCTGGGCAAGGGGGAGAGAGGGCATGATGTTAGGAGCCGCTTTCAGGGAAGGAAATGTCCAGGTCATGGATGCCATTTTTGTCAATGATTTGAACACTGAAGGTTGGCAGATTCAGAATGACACATTTCTGGAGCTCCTCCAGACAAACTTCCTAAGAAGCTCCACTGCTTTCTCACATGAGGTAATTGGTGTGTGGTATCATCCAGAATACTGAGTTAGGAAGGCACCATCGCCATGGGCTGTGAAAGGGGCCTTGGCCGAGGCTGCTAGGTAATCCCTCTAGGAGAGTTCTGGACCCTCATGCTCATCGTAGCCAGCCAGGAGGAGGCTGGCATGATATGGGGTCCGACTCCGAAAACAGTCAGCCAGATTTCATCATGGGAAATTAACTGCTGCTGTGGGAAACAATTCATACCCATTTCACATCTTATGAAGTTTCATATTTTTCTGAATATATTCTCTAAACTGCACAGTGTCTCCAGCCTCTCTAACACGTAGGAAGTGATTTTTTTTCACTCATCTTAAACATCTTGTCGTGATCATCCTTCATCTGGACAGTATTGCTAGCGGCCACCGGTCAGAAGTGACAAGGACATAGTCGGGGCCCTGGGTGCCGCTGAGGTGGCAGGAGGCCGGGACTGCAGGCTCGACGCCGTGGGTCTCAGGTGCTCTGCCTCAGCAGGGAGGCTGCGCCAGGGACCGCAGTTTCCCTCTCCTCAGGCCATCCAAGTTTTCATTCTGGCTGGTTCTTTTTCGTTTCCTTTCTCTTTGTGTAAGTTCTCACTGAGTTTAGTTTATCTATTCTTTCCCTAAGTTCCCCATTGAGCATCCTTATAACCAATGTTTTGATCTCTGTGACTGGTAGATTTGCTTGCCTGCCTCCATCCCACTTAGTTTGTTTTCTGGAATTTTATCCTTTTCTTTTGTTTGGGACATGTTTCTTTGTCTCCCATTTTAGTAGCTTCCTTGTGTTTTTACGTATTAGGTAGATCCATTACATCTCCCAGTCTTGGCAGGGTAGCCTTATGCAGTAGGTTTCCTGTGGGGCCCAGTGCGACACTCTCCCTAGTCACCTGAGCCCGATGCTCCCGGGACGTCGCCTGTGTAGGCTGTGTGCGCCACCTGTTGGAGCTGAGCCGCGATTGCTGTTGGCACACAGTGTGTGGGACTGACCCTCGGGCTAACTGGCTGTGAGAACTGGCCCTGACCACAGCACACGAGCTGTGTGTGGGGTTCCGCACAGTGGGATTTGATTCAGTAGGGCTCTGGTGCCTGTCAGTCTACTCTTTCCATGTGTCATCTGTGGAGCTGTGTAGGTGGTGCTCTGGGATGGTCTGAAGTGGGTCTCTTAGGAGGGGCTCTGGGCAAGCCTGGTCAGCTGCTGCCTGTGCCTGGCCTCCAGCCATCTGGTAGCATTTGCACAATGATCAGCAGTTGGGAGCAGCGTGTGCTGGGCTTAGAGATACCTGGGAGAAGCAGTGCTGTGTAACAAGGCCAGCCACCACCCATGTCTGTTTGGGAGCTGCTAAGAAAGAGGTACAGGATACTCCAAGGCCAGTCACTGTTTGGGGTTTGTTAACCTTCGAGAGATTTTAGAAAAGTTCCCAGTGTGAGACGATGCTGGTCACTCATGAGGAACAGCTGCTGAAAGAGATTTGGGCTGGTGAACTAGTTGGGTGGGAGTCTCAGGGTATCACCAGGGCGGGGTGAGCGGTGTTAGCCAATGATGGTGACTCACATTTGGAGCCCGCCTACACCTTCAGGCTGAGCAAAAGGAGGGCTCAACAGTGGAGCAGTGGTATCTGTCAGCACTTGGTCCTGGACAGAGCTGCCTATGAACCTTTTTCCCTGAAGCCAGACAATTCAGTTCTTCCCTTTGTTCCTGGTTCTTTTCAAGCTGCTATCCCTTCACTGGAACGTAGGGCAACATTTGTGAGCAAGTGAGTCTGTGCTCGTGCCCCTTAAGATAATGCCTGAATCTACAGCAGCCCTCCTCTTCACCCTGCTGATTTTCACAGCCAGATACTGTGGGGATGCCTCTTTGCAGCACTGGAGCTTGGAGCTGGGGAGCCCAGTGTAGAGCTGGGAACCCTCACTCTCAGGGGGGACCTCCACAACCAAGATACCCTCCCAGCTCTTTAGCACTGCACGTGGGTGTGGACCCAGCTTCTTTCAGTGAGTCTCTGCCTCTCCTACCAGTCTCCATGTGACTTCTTTACATGCTTATAGGAGTTCTGTTCAGCTAGTCTTCAGGTGATTCTCACGCATGGCTGTTCTGTACCGTAGTTATAGCGTTGCCATGGTCACAGGAGCAGGCAAGCCCAGCACCTCTCTGCTCCACTATCTTCACCAGAAGGAGCCCTTGTTTCTTTTCAGATAATGAGGAAATGTAAGTCTCCCAAGTGTTTCCATTCACCTTGTATCATGATCCATTTATTTCTTCACAAGCTACTTTCTCTTTTACCTTTTCTGGTTATTCATTTTCATCCAAAAGTTTATCATACAATATTTTCAAAAGACAATGCTTACATTATGAATAGAAAGAAGAAATAAGTTCATTCATGATTGCATGACAAGTAAACTTGTTCCAAAAAGAGTAAAATGGAAGCTAAGGAAGTATATCAAAATGTTATTTAAAAAGAAAAGATGAAATGATTGTGAGATAGATAAAGAGCTGAAAGAGAAAAAAGCAAAATGTCATTGAAATCCAGATATTGTTTCTCTCTTTTAGGAAACACGTCATATCCCCAAGGGAGGATTATAATGTGTAGAACTTCATAAAAGAAAAAAATATATCTTTTTTGTCTTTGGGGCCCAGGCCTGCAAATACATACATTTTAATAGTAGCAACAGCAATTACTGTTGTTTTCATAATAATTCCAGTACATGCTAAGCATCCTTAAATGAAGATAGGGAGTCTTAAGTAGGTTAAATAACTTGCTTAAGGTCATTGGTGGAGGCTAATAAGTAGTTGAGCCAGAATTCAAACAGGTACGTTCCTGGGTTAACCTCTGTTTAAACCTGACCATGTACCCAAATCCGTCTCCATTTCCCCCGTAGCTTTTCACCAGATTGAGTTCTTCCTGATATGTCACCACAGGTTTACCTTAACATCTAGGCTGATTAAATTGTTTTACTAAATTCCAGGGCAATGTTAATTTTTTTTTTTTAAAGAAAAATCATTTGCAGGAAATTTAATTGTGGCTAGGATTTGACTTACATAAAAACGTCCTCAGGTAAATGGGAATGAAAAAGGGCTCAAAGTAGGTCGTTTACCAAAATCTCAAATTTGATCAGCACTTTCTTCAAGGAAAAATATTCTTTGTACCTGTTATAGGAGAGAGGTTTTAGATAAAGCACTTAACCCCCTGAGCTATCTCCCACACTCCACAGAGGGTAAAGATAGTACAGTGATTCACTCACCAATGCTGAGCCTGGATTTAATTCTCTCTGCCTGAAGTTTTCTCAACTTCTGAAATTTTGTGAAACTGGAATTCTCTTTTGAGGTTAGGGCAGCCTGGCTCATCTGAGCATCCCCGAGGACCCTCTGAACTGTGTTCTATCCGTCTGTGCTGGTGTCTGCTTAGTATGTATGTGCATTTCGGATGCTTCAGATAAGCGCCCTTAAGGGGCGGGACTCTTCGCGGAATATTTCTACCCAAAGTAAACACAAGTGTTTCTCAGTTGGAGAGTTCCCTTTACTTTATACCAAAACCACAGGTAGTCTCCCTTAAGTTAGAGTGTGTGCTTTCCCCGAAGAGTCTGCTTTATCTCCTAAGACCTTTGCCTGATTTCTAGGGATAGTTACATGGCCATAGTGACCTTAACCCCAGAGTAAAAATTCATCTAGGATCCAAGAAAGCACCCAGACACTGAGTAATTCCCAGTTCATATGTTCGTGAAATTCCTATAATCTGAGATTGCCCATTGTTGATTCACTTGCTCAGAATATTCCTGATTAACAGGTGTTAGAGCCAGACTCCTGGACAACTCTACAAATAAGGCAAATGAGCTAAGTCCCCTCCTGCACAATATGTAGGGTCCTGTGCAAGCCCATCTCCCACTTTGTGCATTGCTCCCAGGTCCTTCACATCTTTCTAAGAAAAGCACCACAGATTTCCACTAACATCTCTTCTTTGAGGTATGTCTGTGTGTGTGTCGGGAAATACAAAAACTTTCATCTCACCTGTCAGTGTTCTTACTGTGTGTCTAATCATTTTTATTTGGTTCTTATAGTAAATGATTACTGAATGATGGAATGAATATTTTATATTCATCTATTCTAGTGCTTATTCTTTTACCTAGACCACAATAAACATTTATGTGTTGAAATAATCCAAGGAATAATTTATTCGAGTTAAAATATATGTAACTATATTAAATACCTGCTGTAGACTAGCAAAATATATAATTCATATGAATAGAGTATATCCCAATCACAATCTCCTTAGAAATAAAGTAGTTTTAAATTTGTGAGGCAATGTTTTATTGTGACATTGTCAAATGGTGAAAATGATTAGCCCTGGCCAGCTGGCTCAGTGGTAGAGCGTTGGCTCGGGGTGTAGATGTCCGAGTTTGATTCCCGGTCAGGACACACAGGAGAAGCGCCCATCTGCTTTTCCACCCTTCCCCTTCTCTCTCTATCTTTCTCTTTCCCTCCCACAGCCGAGGCTCCATTGGAGCAAAGTTGGCCCAGGTGCTGAGAAGTGCTCCATGGCCTCTGCCTCAAGCACTAGAATGGCTCCGGTTGCAACAGAGCAAAGCCCCCTGGTGGGCATGCTGGGTGGATCCTGGTCGGACGCATGTGGGAGTCTGTCTCTCTGCCTCCCCACTTCTCACTTCAAAAAAAAAAAAAAGAATATGACTTATTCATTTGACAAATATTTGTTGAGCCCCAGCTATGTGCTGGCCTCTGAGACACAGGGGTGATGTAGTGAGCAAAGTGAAGGGGGTACTGGGGAGGCTGGAGAAGGAGGCCGAGCTGGCAGGGGCCTCTCCCCTGGGGGATGCCAGGGCTGCTTTTAGGAGGATGAGCGTGACAGGCGGGTGACATGAATGCTTTGCTCCAGTGCCAGTAACAGATTATAAGGAAGGACAGTCTAGATGTCTTCCTTTTCTTTAATTATAGTTGACATACAGTATCATATTAGTTTCAGGGTACAACATACTTACTTGACATCTATAAATAGAGTAAATTTTAACGGACCTGTTATGGTATATATTCACCCAAGTGGTGGCAGGAAAATCATCTTGAATTTAGAAGAATTAAATCATCTTTTTTTTTTTTTTGAACCAGAGAGATGGACCAAAGACTCAACTCCCTTTTTTCTGGCTTTGAGGATAGGGGGCACTATGAGCTGAGAAATGTGGGTGGCCTTTAGAAGCTGGAAAGATAAAGAAATGGGTTCCCCTTAGTCTCCAGAAGGATCTCTGTCTCACAAACACACACACACACACAGTAGAAAGATTGAGACACGTCCTGTTTTATAATTTTGTTCCATTGCTGATAATCAGTATGGTGTTACAGAAGTTTCAATACAAGTCAGGAAGTGAGAAAAAGCCAATTGCAATTACAGTGCTTAATTTGTAAAGCTGTTACGTTTTCACTTTGCAGTAGATTTAAAAACGTGAAATTGCCCTATAGTTTATAGTTTTATGATAATACCTTTCCATGCCCTCAGTGTTTACTACATTCATTGTCAATAACGAAAATTTCCTTTTTAAGTAATTACTGAGACATTCTATCAATATATGTATTTTCTGGGGAAGCCTTTAATTCCTTACTGGCATGGCTATATCAGATAGTCATTATAAAGCTCTGTGTTTTAGAATATGTATTAGTACTGCTTAATACTGCCGTTTTATTGCATTAAAATCACTATTCTCCTTGTAGTGCATGTGTACTGTTGACATCACTGCCCTCATATCAGTTATTTAGCTATTGAGTTTGTTATAAGATATTTTAACTTCCAGGTAGTATAAGCATTGTTTCTGTTCTAATTACTGTTTTGTGCTTTGGGGCAAAATAGATACTGAGTCCAAAAAGAATATACAAGGCACAGACGCCCCGATCTGCCGAGATGCTGCTCATTTTAATTCCTACTGCTCTGTGAGAAGCATTTTATTCTCATTTAAGCTGGAGATTTTAGTGACGTACTTTAGCGCTGACATTAAGGCAGAACTCAGACTTAGGGGAGATTTCAAGCAGAGTTTTCATCTCATTTTCCACTTAAATTCTATAAAAAGTAGGGCAGCTCACGCTGGCAAGGTTTTACATATACATGAACTGGTAGGAGGATGCTAGTGAAGGGAAAGGAAACAGGTGACTGGGTTTCCGACGTTACCTCTGCTATGTAATCTTGGGAAAGTCACTGTATTTCTAAGATTTGTCTCATGGAAAGTGGGAATAACGATGCTATTTCTTTGGAATATTTTATTTACTTATTTATTTTTCAGAGATAGAGGGATAGACAGGGATAGACAGGAACGGAGAGAGATGAGAAGCATCAATCATTAGTTTTTCATTGTACATTGCAACACCTTAGTTGTTCATTGATTGCTTTCTCATACGTACCTTGACCGCGGGCCTTCAGCAGACCGAGTAACCCCTTGCTGGAGCCAGCAACCTTGGGTTCAAGCTGGTGGGCTTTTTGCTCAAACCAGATAAGCCCGTGCTCAAGCTGGTGACCTCGGGGTCTCGAACCTGGGTCCTCTGCATCCCAGTCCAATGCTCTATCCACTGCACCACTGCCTGGTTAGGATCTTTGGAATATTATAAGAATAGTTGGTTTCCAACCTTTTACACCTGGGGACCACTAAGGCAGAAAGCAGATTCGACTAAGGTCATTGGTCTGTACTCTTCATACAACATCAGGGTAGTTAACTCTTTTGTGGACCGGCACAAAGTCTCTGATGGACTGGTCTGTGGACCAGGGGTTGAAAAACACTGGCTTAGTATTTGATAAAGCTTCACACAAATATTAATCAGTTTCATCAAGTGAAGATTTACAGCTACTCGAGGACATTTCTGCTGGGAGCACAGCTTTCATGAAGAAGCCACAGAACTCACACTTAACAGAAGGCAGCTGTAGAATGGATTGAAAAGAATCCAAGAAACATTGTTTGCATCAAGATAGCCTCCAGTGGTAAATCAGCCACATTCATTCCCAGGCACCTGCAAACACAAACGGGTGAGGGAGGGATACTGCACTGCCACCCTGGGAGTGGAGGGAAGTCAGACCGGAGCACGGTGGTGGCTGGGAATTCTCACAGCTGGGGATGATACAGATGGGTTTCACAATGCTCATGGTCAGGAAAACTTTCTGCCACAGGCAATAACATTTCTTAAGTAGAGATTAATTTCTGAGAGGTAAAAAAAAATTGTTTTTGATGACAAATATATCTGTCTTCAATAATGTATATAATATAGTGGAGAAACTGGCATCAGATGTCTGCAGATCAGCTAAATGGGAACTGATACACTGAATTTTTATTTAGCAAGCATTTATTGATCATTGATTACATCTAAAATGCTGGGCTAAGCAATGACCTATGAAGCCTAGGGAAAAATTGGGAATTAGAGGTGCTGTACCTTCCACAGAGAAAGGTCCCAGGTAATGCAGTGAAGAATTATTTAAAAAGGGAACGAACCCCTAAGTGTGGAAAAACGTCAAGTCTCTGAATTGGAATTGAGAGGGATGCTTTAACTCACCATCCTGAGATCCTTGTCACAGCAGTTATGTGAGGGCCAATCTTGATGCTGTTGCAAAGGAACAAAACCAAGGAGCCGACCCGCAGGTCCAGTTGCCTGTCACCACGAAAGCCAGACTCGTGAGACAAGTGCTGGTGAAAAGGAAAAGGGATAATTCAAGTGCTGAAAGACTTGAGAAAATAAGGAACTACTGTTTTCAGAAATCCATGTTACATCTCAGTGCAGCCAGGGCTTTTTGTCAGGAGGGAGAGGGAATGGCAGGAAGGTAGAACAGAGATCAAATGGAGAGAGGCTATTCTGAAACGAGAGGTGAGCTAATAAGCAAATGCGCCATTTTTCTTGTCAGTTCCGATCAAGACCTTGTGCCTCAGCAGCATTTTGGCAGCTAAGCTGGCTGGCTATAAGTCGGTCAGGATAGAGGCCTCCTCTTTGTGTAATTGTACTCGAAACATCTGGTTAGTTAGTTAACAGTAGCATAAATCTAATGTCAAAGGCTCAGAGAGTTTGAACCTCCTGTTACGATTAACTTGACATCTGTGGTTTTGTTGTTTGCTCGTGTCAGTGCTCCTCGTTCGTGAAACAGGCTCTTCAACTGGAACAAGAGCTTTGTCAGAGGTGAAAGCACAGGGCTGATTACATTATTTGATGTGTTACAGAATACATAACTCTGATCACTAGATTGGTAGCATTAAATCATGGTTACAGAAATAACTTTGGTCCATTATAAACTGTATTAATTTAATTTACTGTTTTGTTTTAAGCTAGTCAGTATACTGGTAAATGTTTTAGATGCAGTTACATATATATATAATTTGTGTGTGTGTAATTTATATTTCATTGATTAATGGCTTTTAGCTTCAAATTTCTAATGCTTTCAAAATATATCTATGTCTATGATTTAATTATCTCAGTAATTCTAAAGGTTTTATTTTTACCAGAAAATAATAGTATTTAACAAAATAGATGATTTTTTCAACTTGCAGCAACTCTACATTAAAATAGAAGAAAAGGCTAGCCAATAGGAAAACATTGAAGGCCAAGATCTTCAACGTGGTCTGCGCCTGCCAGCTTGGAAGCCGTACTTTCCCCAATTCAACTGCAGAAGAAGTGCTCAGTTTAAATGCTATGTTGCTACCCTTGACATAAGTTTATCTTGTTAGATTATTATATAGGAAGGTATGCCAGTGAACAGAAATTAAAGTGCATGAGTAGTAATGAGTCAAGTTTGTGAAGGTAGCTTTTCCTGTTTGTTCTGCTCAGATGCTCACAAGTTGAAATTTCTCATCATCCTGGTCCCTGATTGCTGGGCGTTGTGTTGATTTCCCTCAGAAGAGAGTGACGGTGCCCTCTCCTGGGTAGAGACCCGCCTTTTCTAGGCCCCGCTCCACCCCTACTCTCAGACTGTGTGTAAGAAACTCCAGCAAACAGCTATCAGTTAACCCTCAACTTTGTGTTGAGGTGATATCATAATGATCTCATTCAAAGAAATCGCAGTCCTGCATCGGAATCTCGAGATGAGATTGCACTTCACTGACACTCTCAGTGATGAATGGGCAGGTAAGGAGGAGCAGTGGACCCAGTAGGAGAGGGAGTGTGTCGCAGGAGCCATAGTAAGCCCTCCCTGCCCTTCTCCCAGTTCTTTTATAAACTCTTTTGAGAAGGGGACAGAGTTCTGTAGGTTTCTCCATGATTCGATTTAGACAAAATTTGAAGTTTTGTGTTACAAATACAGGTGGTATTCCCTCCCACTCCCATATATGAACATGAAGCAGTATAAAGAACTCCATCCTAGTGAATAAAGGCACAATACAAAAAGCATGTGCTGTGTAGGAGGCAAGGAATCGATTACTAATGGTTTGAGGGCAAGAGCAGTTGCCCTGCTTAGTTCTTTTGAGTAATTTCTTTGGCCTAAGACTCTTCAGATATCGAATAATGAGGTAACACAAAGTACAGTCACAGGCAAAGACAGCTCTGCCTGTGAACTGGTTTGGGGCTTGGTGTTGAGTAGGCAAGGGAGAACTGTTCCACCTCTGAGAGAGCTGTTAATTTCTAGATGTGTTGCTAAAGGAAGCACTGTGCATTCCGTGGCTGGAATAGGGGCTGATCATTTATTCGGTCTGCGTATCAGCTGTTAGACTAGTCATGCTGCTGCTGAAGATTAGTTCTCTTCCTCTGCCAGAGACAGATTTCGCCTGCTTGCGTGCGATCTGCAGCTTTGTCTCCACGCAGCTGCCATTACTGTAATTGTTTTCTGGTTTTGCTCCAGGATGTGGTGAGAAGGTGGCCCCATTTGAGAGCATGACGTTTGCTAATCCCAACCCACACACTGATGTCAATGTATTGGCGTTCTTTCTCTGGAGCATTCTGTTCTTCCGCCAGCAGCCGCTAAGCCAGGAAAACATGAGGGCATTTTGCAATAACATTTGGAATATATATTTTTATTTTTCAGCTGAGATTCCTAATGTTTGTATTTTGAAAGCCAGGTGTGATGTCACATTTGTAGTCATTAGCTGTCTTCGTATTGCCGAGTGTGTAACTCTCTCATGTCAGTGCTGCAGTGCTTTTAACATCAGCACGAGGACGATGGGTTCCTAGGCATTTTACACAGATAAACGTGCGTATGTGGCCAGGTGGGGAAAAGCTACGTCAGAGCAAGCACATTCCCCAAAATATGCCACTTTCCTTCGTTCCAGCAAGAGATCACGCAAGGAACTTCGTTAATAATGAATGGAAACAGGAAATAGAATTTGTCAGTGAACAGAAGGTTAGTGACTGGATTATTTGTAAGCATTCCTCCCTAGGAGCCTAGCTCTCTGCCTTTGTTGCCTTTCCGCCTCGCCTCGCCTCTCCGCCTCGCCTCGCCTCTCCCTTCCCATTTCACCCTTTCTCTCTGCATCTCTCTCCATCCCTCCTTTCTCTCTCCCTCATCCCCCTTTCTCATTTTTTAACTTTAATTTCTTGAGAAGACTGATTATTTGGAAATGAAGATGGAGGAATATTGATCAGGGAACTTCTGATTCTGTTTCCCACTCAGTTAAATGCAAACACAAAGGCTTCATTCATCATTCAATGACCTTTTATCTCTTGAGAGAGTACCGTTATGGACTAGAGATTGAAATTTGAAAAAGGGGAAGGTATTTTTTTTGGCAAAACTTAAATTGCTGTCTTTGTGCCAAGCAATTATCACTATATTTAATCTTTGTAACAAGTCTCTTAGGGACTCATATTACAGCTGATAAGTGTCCAAACCAAAATACAAAACCATACAGACTGACTCTAGACCCTGTGTCCTTAACCATTAAGCCATGCAGCCTGAGGTGAGAGCCCAGTGGACAGGGAGTGTATTCAGATAGGACAATACAGGCTTGAGAGGAGGGAGGGTATTTCAACAGGTGAATGAGAAGGCATCTGGGTCAGCCTCGAGGGCTGATGTCGATGGCGGAGTTTGGTAGTGAAAGTTTTCCTTCAGTTAGAGGATGTGACCTGAGTAGGAGGCGCTGGGCCTGGGCTGCAGACTCAGGAAATAAGTAATCTAGTGAAGTTGGAGAACAGGATCTGTACAGGCGGACAGAATGAGGCAGGCTGCACAAATTTTGCAGCCCCATTCCATAGGCAGGTGGGATAAAGGGGTGAAAGGTTTTGAGCAGCTACGTGGCAAGAGCACAACTTGGTGAGGTAGTCGTTTGAAGAATGCTAGAATTCTGCAGGAAGATGAGGAGACTATTCACTTTTTATTTTAGCATAACAGTATTACCACAAACTGAGCAGCTTAAAACAGCACACATCTATTATGTCACTGTTTTTGTTTGTCAGAAGTCTAGGCACAGTTCAGGTTTTTGGCTTAGGGTCTCTCAAGACTATAAATGTTGATTGGCGCTGCAGTTCTATCTGAGGCCCAAGTGAGGAAAGTTGAGCTTTTGTTGGTAGAATCCAGTAACAAGGAGCTCAGTCTCTTGCTTTCTACCAAAGGCTACCGTCAGTCCTAGACATCTAAGTCCCTCCCATGAGCATCCCAGCCCTGGGGTCCCACAACACAGCAGCCTGCTTTTTCAAAGCGAGCAAGGGAGTGAGACACTTCAGCTTAAGTGTCAGCCTACATATTCAATCACCTATGTCCTGTCACTTTTGCCACATTCTGTCGGTGAGAAGCAAGTCACAGGGCACTTCCTCACTCAATGGCAGAGGACTCTACAAGATGGTGAACATGAGGAAACAGGGATTGTGGAGGGGCTAGTCTGGTGAGTCTGCCACAGAGACAGGTGTAGTTGATGGCACAAACACTCGAGTCTGAATTAGGGCTTATTAATGCAAATAGAAAGGTAGGCTCAGACTTAGGAATTCTGTCTAGGAAATAGGATTTCTTATCCATACCATGTGAAGTTCTTTGCATACCTTATCTTATGTTAGCTTCAAACTATCTCTTTGAGCTAGGTGCCAGGAAAGTCCTTATTTCACAGACGTGGACACAGGCTTTGAAAAGCTAAGTGCCTACATCCTAGTTTCAAATCGGGGCGTCTCAACTTCGATTTGAACTTCAGAGGTCCACCCCAGAGCTCAAAGTCTTAGCTAGTTTTCTTTACTTGGACTTAAAAAGTATAGAGGACTTCAATACAGATAGATAAGAAAATATTGAAAATAACTCCAAGATTTTAATCCATTCCAACTCAGAGAGTGGTGGTTTTAACTAAAATAAAAGTTTCGTGAGTGGCACCATTAAAGGAATCCATCCTGTGCATACCCTGTGTGTGCTAAGCTCTCAGTGTGCATTCTCGCAGTTAATGTTCCCAACAGCTGGAAGGAGTCCTTTCCCCATGTTACAGGATGGCGCCTGTGCCCGCGACACTTGTTTCCACAGTGCACATGGTGGGTATTTTGTTCACGACTATGTCTCTATGTCGGGCAAAGAAGTTTTAGTCATGGTTTGAACTCAGAACAGCACCACTCTGTCTCCTGGAGAAGACGGTCTATTCCACTGCAGCCCTAGTACATCTGAGCCCATAGCAGGATATTCAGGTGTGGATGTTCAGCAGACACCTAAATTCCATCAGTGGGGATTGAGAAACAGGTCAAAGCTAGAATAACCTATCAAGGGACTAAAAAATCTTAAAGAGAAAGAACATCTAAGCCCCAAAATAGAACCTCACAGAACACTTGTATTTAGAGGTTGAGGGAAGGAAGGGGTATTTTTAGAAAGCAATGAAGACATATACATCAGAGAGATAAGATAGAGAAGAAAGTGAAGGAGAAAGAGAAGGGAGGAGGGTTGTCTGCAATATCACCCACCGCAGAGTAATCAAAGAGCCTCAAAATTAAAGATAAATGAATTGGAGGATTTGGAGGTGAGTTTTGGATGAGCAGATTCAAGACAACAGAGCCCGAGTAGGAGCCAACTGGCTTCCGGGTCGGGAAGAACTGGGCTGTGTAGTGACGAAATAGTACATGCTTCTCGGATTCTGGACAAGCCAGTAGTGGTCATATGAGAGGCTTGATTATTTGAATAAGAGCAATCTTATGTGTTGTAATGAGAAGGGAAGACTCAAACTAAAGATGGTAACAGGACCCCGGAGCAGACAAAAGGAAATACAGGACCAGTACTAGGAAAAGCACGTCTTAGAAAGGGGCAAGAGACATGGTTTTGTGGTGATGTCCAGCTTCTGAAAGGTGCTTATTGAAAGAAGTTAATGGTGTGCACTGGGTTGGGAAGTGAAATGGTGAGAATGGGAGGGGCGAGTGGATTCTAGAGACCAGCAAAGACCAGACCGGCAGGTTCTCAGCTGAGTAATGAAATAAATGAACACGAAGAGTAGAATCTAAAGTGCTTAGAAATGAAACCAAGTGCTCGTAATCAGAACAGTCATGCTCTAAGTTCCAGACCTTGAAGTCAAGTAGTTCCAAATCAAGCACAGTATCACTTGCCCTCTCTGCAGTTTCAGAGATTAAATAAGGGCCTATGAGGCCTTGGTATGGCCCAGAAGTACAATAAGTAGGTTGGAGAAGGTAACTGACCAAGCACCGCCATCACCCAGACAGGAGGAGGGTATGGTGGAGGTCAGAAACACAGGTAGGGTTTGGATGTCAAGTTTCAAAAGTAAAGGTTGACAGAGGTAGAGCAACAGTCTAAAAATGGTAACAGGAATAAGAATGTTTTTTGAGGCTGATTGTGTCTTCGGGTACAATTCAGATTTCAGTTAAGGTAAAGAATTGGAAGTGCAACTTGAGTGTCAATCTAAGACCACAGAGGCAGGCGCAGAGTCAGCGGGCAGGACTGATAGAGCAGCAAGCAAGAGCGCGCAGTGGGAAGGGAAGGGTTAGTGGGAATCAGATGTAAGAATGGTTCCCTGCCCTCATCTATCCTAAGACCCCTTTCCAATCTTTAAAATTACCTGTAAGGCATTCTCCCCATTTCACAAATAAAAAAATGTTTCTGGAATGTGAATCTTGTCCAGGCCACACAACACACTGCACTGTTAGTCAGAAGGTGTTAATGCAGCTTTCAAGGACTAACTGGAAATAGTGTCTGACTTATAAGGAATGGTTATAAAACACCCATTTTTCTCTTTATTTTTTTTACTGAGTATAATTGACATAAAAAATACTAGATTCAGGTATACAACATGAATTGATATGTGTACATATTGCAAAATGATCACCACAATGTCTAGTCAACGTCCATCGCCATAGTTAAATTTTTTTTCTTTTGATGAGATCTATTCTCTTAGCAATGTTCAAAGATGCACTGTGGTATTGACTGTAGCCCCCATGCTGTACATCAGTGGTCCCCAACCTTTTTTGGGCCACGGACCGGTTTAATGTCAGAAAATATTTTCATGGACCAGCCTTTAGGGTGGGACAGATAAATGTATCACGTGACCAAGAGTGAGCCTTAGACAGATGTAACAGAGGGAATCTAGTCATTTTTTTAAAAATAAAACATCGTTCAGACTTAAATATGAATAAAACTGAAATAATGTAAGTTATTTATTCTTTCTCTGCACACCGGTACCAAATGGCCCACAGACCAGTACCAGTCCATAGCCCGGGGGTTGGGAACCACTGCTATACATTATATCCCAGCGACTTCTTTCTTTGTAACTAGAAGGTTGTATCATTTGACCCCCCTTCCCACTCCTGGCAACTACCAATACGTTCTCTATATCTATGAACTCAGATTTTCTTGTTGGTTTTTGTTTTGTTTTAGGATTGCACATTTAAGTGGCATCACATGGTATCTTTTTCTGTCAGACTTAGCATAATTCCCTTAAGATCCACCCATGTTGTCATAAATGGCAAGATTTCCTTTTTTTTCTTAATTTTTTAAAATTTTTTCTTCTTCCGAAGTTGGAAACGGGGAGGCAGTCAGACTCCCACAATTGCCCGACGAGGATCCACCTGGCACGCCCACCAGGGAGCGATGCTCTGCCCATCCGGGGCATTGCTCCGTTGCAACCATAGCCATTCTAGCTCCTGAGGCAGAGGCCATGGAGCCATCCTCAGCACCTGGGCCAACTTTGCTCCAATGGAGCCTTGGTTGCAGGAGGGGAAGAGAGAGACAGAGGAGAAGGAGAGGGGGAGGGGTGAAGAAGCAGATGGGCGCTTCTCCTGTGTGCCCTGGCCAGGAATCGAACCTGGGACTCCTGCACACCAGGCCGACGTTCTACCACTGAGCCAACCGGCCAGGGCCAAGATTTCCTTTTTATGGAATACTCTAGAGCAGGGGTCTCCAAACTTTTTACACAGGGGGCCAGTTCACTGTCTCTCAGACCGTTGGAGGGCCGGACTATAAAAAAAACTATGAACAAATTCCTATGCACACTGCACATATCTTAAAGTAAAAAAATAAAACAGGAACAAATACAATATTTAAAATAAAGAACAAGTAAATTTAAATCAACAAACTGACCAATATTTCAATGGGAACTATGCTCCTCTCACTGACCACCAATGAAAGAGGTACCCTTCCAGAAGTGCGGCGGGGGCTGGATAAATGGCCTCAGGGGGCCCAAACCCACGGGCCGTAGTTTGGGAACCCCTGCTCTAGAGTGTGTGTGTGTGTCACATTTCCATTATCTAGTCATCTATCAGTAGCCACATAGGTTGCTTCCTTGTCTTGGTTATTTTAAATAGTGCTACAGTGATCATGGGATGCAGATATTTTTTTGAGTTAATGTTCTCATTTTCTTTGGGTAAATACCCAGAAGTGAGGTTGCTAGATTGCATGATAGCTCTATTTTTTTTTTTTTTTGAGAAACTGTTATTCTATTTCCATCATGGCTGCACTAATTTACATTCCCACCAGCAGTGCACAGGGGTTCCCTTTCCTCCACATCCTCACCAACACGCTATTTCTTATTGTTTCACGCATAGGCCATGTATGCAGAGTAGCTCCAATGCCAAAGGAGCGGGGTGGGGGGGTGGGGGGCGAAGAAAAATGCAGACATATCCAGCTTGTCAGTTTAGTTTCAATAGGAACTTAGGGGAATGCAGTCTGGGGGCACAGCAGGACAGAAAATAGGTCCCGCATTGTTCACCCCCTACCATTTGTCTACCCCTCTGAGAAATGGACTTACTTATTCCAAGAGGAATGCAGGGAGGGGTGATGGAGTCTAACAAAGGGACCAGATATCAGTGGCTCTGGTGCCAGGGCAAGTTAACCATTGTGGCTGGGCTGCCTTGCCCCAGAGGAAGGACTAAGGGTAGTTTGTGATTAACCTGAAGCCTCTGTGCATATTCCAGAGTCAACCCCAGGGAAACGGGCAGGGGTACAGGATTCAGGTTGATTAGTTTTTAAATGGAGTCAGCTTTTTAAGATTAAGTCAGTTCTGTCTACATATCTGTCTTGTTTGATGACAGCCATTTATAACAGGTGTGAGGGACACCTAATTGTGGCTTCGATTTGCATTTCCCTAATGACTGGTGAGGTTGAGCACCTTCTCCTTTACCAGTGGGCCATCTGTACGTCTTTTAAAAAAATGCCTATTCGGATTCTCTGCCCATTTTTTAATCAGATTGTTCCTTTTTTTGTTATGAATTGTATACTCAAAGTATTTCTGTATTGCTCTTTTTTTGTGACAGAGACAGAAAGAGGGACACACAGACAGGAAGGGAGAGAGATAAGGAGGATAAATTCTTTGTTGTGGCACCTTAGTTGTTCATTGATTGCTTTCTCGTATGTACCTTGACTGTAGGCCTTCAGCAGACTGAGTGACCCTTTGCTCAAGCCAGCGACCTTGGGTTCAAGCTGGTGAGCTTTGCTCGAACCAGATGGGCCGGCACTCAAGCCAGTGACCTTGGGGTTTCAAACCTGGGTTCTCTGCGTTCCAGTTCAGCACTCTATCCACTGTGCCACCACCTGGTCAGGCTATGTTGCTCTTGAATTACAGTCACCTCTAAAAATTCTATGTGAATTTGCATATCTAATACTGTATATTTAAATTTTTTTCAAGGAAAACATCTTGAACTCTTTTCTTTAATAATGTTAAGAAACATCCAAATGTGTCAGATGATCACATTGAATTTCTGCAACTATATCCTAAAACTCTAATATTCATATTGCATTATTTTTCAGGTGTGAAAATGAAACCATATTCAAAACAGAAGAAGTATTTTGGGCTTACAATTTCTGCCCTACCCCATACTCCTGGACTGCACTTCTGGGCCTTATTTTATATCTTGTTTTCTTCGCACCTGGTAAAAAGCCATCCTTCTTATGCTGAGTTTATTAAATTGTCTCTTAGAGGAGAAAAAAGCTACTCTTTTTTAAATTCCTTACTGTTTAACTGAAATTTTAAATTTTGTAATTCTCAGGAATGGGACCAATGCCTTGGACTGTGAATTCTGAAATCTATCCCCTTTGGGCAAGAAGTACAGGAAATGCATGTTCATCTGGAATAAATTGGATTTTCAATGTTCTGGTTTCACTGACATTTCTCCACACAGCAGAGTATCTTACATACTATGGTAAGAGGCTATTTTTTCAACTGTATTTTTATTTTTCCTACTCGTTAGTCTTTTAATCACAGATACTATACCATTTGTGATTAAAGTACATACCATCATGGTATATTTTTGCTGTTACAAATATTCCTGTGTGACTTCCTTGTTCCCCTGAGTCCGTGGAAGCGTGCCAGGCACAGGTCAGAGGCACTGTCCCATCCTAGGCAGCACTGCTCCCTGTGCTCGGCACTGGACAGCCTCCACCCCACCACCAACCCCAGCATCTCCCGGCTGCCTCCCCAGGAGAACCCTTCACAGCAGAGCTTTTAGTTGAATGAAGAAACACAACAGAGAATGGAAGAAAGATGTATGCAGTCTAGGGCTGTTTAAAGATGTCCCGTGACAGGATGGAGTCAGGTCCGAAACCGGAAACCAAGTAGGGCTGAGAGAAGCCCCGCCAGGGCCACGCCTTCCCTGTACCACCTGTGCTTCCGGCCGGGGCGCGCAGCTCAGTGCCCACGGACACCACGCACACCGCCAGACCTGCAGGCACGGCACAGTGTTCAGGTGAAATGTGTGGAGACCATAACCCAAAAGAAAACAATACTGGGAAGAGGCAGAGTTAGGGGAAAACTATGGGAAGCTACTTCAAGTCCATTTTTACTCAAGTAAAAAGACTTCTGTCTTTTCAGCAAGAGGATTTCTTCATTGTATGAGTTTATAAGTTGTGGCTGGAGTCTAAATAACAAAATAGGAGATTCTCATTGTAATTTCTCGTAAGCCTCTGTGGTGTATATGGAATGCCTACGGCTTAGAACAGTGTTTTCAACCTTTTTAACTTGGGGATTGCTAAGGCAGAAATAAAAACCATTATTAGTATTTTATGCATTATTTTTTAATTATAATACCATAAATGAAAACTCTCAAATAACCAGACAATATATATATTTTTACTAGAATACAACTGAAATTTCTAGAGAGCAATATTTAATTCAAGTGAAGCTCCAAATACACCTAAGACAACCTCAATAATACTTTCATCAATGATACAGGCTGATAAGTAGTAACTGCCCTGCCATATGTGAATTCAACTAAGCTCACTGGGTCTATAATCTTCATACACCATCAGGGTGGCCCCCTCTTTCGCAGACTGGTGATTGCAAAACACTGACTTAGACCATTCCCTGACTCCTCCCTGTTGCTCCCCTCATTCCATGCTCTGGGTACTTATAATTTCTTTTTGCAAGAACAGGTTTTATTTGTCAGTTCCCTGCCCCCACAGTACCAGACCATAAATCCCATGAGCCTAGACGAGGACCAGGCCTTGCTCACCATTATAATCCCAGTACCTTCCAGGGCATCTTATTCACTTGATAACAGCCCTCAAAAGTGTTGATCAGCCTGGCCAGGCAGTGGCGTAGTGGATAAAGCATTGGACTGGGATGCGGAGGACCCAGGTTCGAGACCCCATGTCGCCAACTTGAGCGCGGGCTCATCTGGTTTGAGCAAGGCTCACCAGCTTGAGCCCAAGGTCGCTGGCTTGAGCAAGGAGTTACTCAGTCTGCTGTAGCCCCACGGTCAAGGCACATATGAGAAATCAATCAATGAACAACTAAGGAGCCGCAATGAAGAATTGATGTTTCTCATCTCTCTCCCTTCCTGGCTGGCTGTCCCTCTCTCTGACTCTGTCTCTGCCACAAAGAAAAAAAAAGTGTTGATCAAATGAATAAATACATAAATGAATTTTGTAAATGGATGACAAATATGATAAACATTATAAAAACCTATTCCTCCTCTCTTCTAAACATGCTGAAGTACTGTTTTATATAATAGTATTTGTCTAAAATTTTATTATCTTTATAAAACCCTCTCTCTCCAGTCACCATTTAGATTTTTAAGAAATATTCCTTTTGGAAAGGAAATGCAGAGGCTTTTTAAACTGGTTATATATTAAGTATATTCAGCTTTATCCCATTTGGCAATTAAAATTTTTGCCTGTTTACAAATTTATCTTCCTAACACCATAAATATTTACCCATATTGCTGATTCTTGAAAATGCTTAAATGTCTGAAGACCTAAATACAGACTAATATACTGAGAAGGCATTTCTTATAGAAAAGTGTAGACCAAATAATAAAAGTCGATGCAGTAAGACTTTTGATAGCAAACCACTTCTTTCCTGAATTTATGCTACCAGAGAAAACATGAGGCAACAGCCAGGCTTCTGTTGAGAATACCAGTTAAAGGAAGCCTTTTGCTTTGCATTAACTCAGCTTCTATCAGCTGAGTGCACTGGTCCATTAGGTCTGCTGCGGCTAATAATGGAACAACGTTTCAGTTCAGGTTAGTTTCCCTGTCTTTTCAATCGACATTTTAATCTGCATGCTATAATTTATGTAAGGTATGTTTATATTCCTGATTTAACGAATATATACCATAATGACGTGTGTCTGGAAATACCATGTCTTCTTTTATTTGCTCCTTTTTTTGTTTCATGAAACCTCAAATTTTGATTCCTTCCAAACCTACCCTGCTTAGACAGTGTTCCTTGGACCCCGTTCAGTAATGTTTATTACTAAAATCACCTCTGAAATGTCACCAGTAAACCATTTTATGTATATCATGTGTGACTAAAATGCTCCCTTGGAGAGGTATTACAATCAGACATGCTCTTTGATTCCTCATTTTGTAAAATTCAATTAAATATTTATTTTAATCAGAAATTTAATACAGGACTCAAAGAAAATTGATTTCCTTGAGAGTAACACTAAGGAATGTCTGCAGTGCTTAACAATCCTGACAGACTCAGTACAGACATTTTGTTTTTCTCATTTTCATTCCAACAGGGAATAATTACATCAGTTCCAGAACTGACTTGCCCATGGAGTAGGTCACAGCCCCGTGGGCCTTCCCACACTTCTGGTAGAACCACCAGTGAGGGCCACCTAGGCACTTTTGCATTAGCCAGCTTTAGATTTTATAAAAGGATCTTGTATTTTATTAGAACTTGCTTGATATTATTTGGCTTTGAGAATCTGAGTCACAAGTTAAGAAGCTAGACGGCCTTTAAGAACCTTCCCAACCATCACATTGTTTAGCACTGACATATTTCATTAGCTACTTTAACTCGTGCCACTACTCTAAATTGTGAGAGGTGACAATTATTTCGTATTACATTTTATAAAGCCAAACTGGGTTTGCTCTGTTAGAGGAGATCACAGCCTGAGCAGCCTGGTCAAGTCTAGAGTATTTTACCATCAGCATGATTAACATCCTTACCCTTCCCTCCACTAAAGACTCCATTGCTGTTCTTACCTCCACAATTTTATTTGTAATCAGAACACAGGATTTCATCTCCTTTCATTTTTTTTTTTTTTTTAATTTCATTTTTTCATTTTTTTTCTGAAGCTGGAAACGGGGAGAGACAGTCAGACAGACTCCCGCATGCGCCCGACCGGGATCCACCCGGCACGCCCACCAGGGGCGACGCTCTGTCCACCAGGGGGCGATGCTCTGCCCATCCTGGGCGTCGCCATATTGCGACCAGAGCCACTCTAGCGCCTGAGGCAGAGGCCACAGAGCCATCCCCAGCGCCCGGGCCATGTATGCTCCAATGGAGCCTTGGCTGCGGGAGGGGAAGAGACAGACAGAGAGGAAAGCGCGGCTGAGGGGTGGAGAAGCAAATGGGCGCTTCTCCTGTGTGCCCTGGCCGGGAATCAAACCCGGGTCCTCCGCACGCTAGGCCGACGCTCTACCGCTGAGCCAACCGGCCAGGGCTCATCTCCTTTCATTTTTTTCTCAAAATTCCCACATTCTTTAAGAGCTAGCTTTGTCAGTATCACCACTGTGACGAAAATATTTCCCATTTACTACTCATACTAGTCTTGTTTTATTCTTTTCCTAATAGTAACTGTGCTTTCCTTTGGTAGAATTTAATAATGCTACCACTTTTTTGAGCACTAACATCCAAAATTCTAAGAAGCCTGTAACAATATATTGTTTCTATTCTTTTTTCTATTTAAGTAGAGTTGATACACAATATCAGTAATTTAGTTTCCAGTGTGCAATATAGTGATTGACCATTTTCATTCCTGACAGTGTGATCACCCCACTAATTCTAGTAATCATTTGTGACCATGCAACGTTATATTATTATTGACAATATTCTTACGTTTTCCACCCATCTCCTCATATCCTCCCTTCTGGTAACATCCCTTTGGTGTCTGTTTCTATGAGTCTGTTTTTGTTTTGTTTGTCCACTTCTTTGATTTTTCAGATTCCACATATAAATGAAACCACATCGTATATTTATTTCTGCTTAACTTATTTCACATACCCTCTACAGTGTTTTTCAACCACCAGTCCACAAAAGAGTTAACCACCCTGATGTTGTACGAAGATTACAGACCCAGTGATCTTAATCAAATTTGCTTATGCTCGGGGAGATTTCTGCCTTAGCCGTCTCTGAAATAATTCTATTGTCACTGGTCCCTAAGTGTAAAAAAGATTGAAAACCGTTGCTCCATCCATATTGTTGAAAATGGCAAGATGTCATTACATTTTTATTGCTGTGTGTGTGTGAGTGTGCGCCACATCTTTTTTATCTATTTATCAGTAAACACCTAGGTTGCTTCCATATGGCTATTGTAAATAATACTGCATTGAATATATTGATGCACATATCTTTCAAATTAGCATTTGGGATTTATTCAAATAAATACTCAGAAGTAGAATTTCTGGGTCATATGGTATATGTATACTTTTTAGGGTTTTTTTCTGTGTTGGGTTTTTTGTTTTGTTTTGTTTTTAATGAGAGAGACAAAGACAGAGAGAGGAACAGATAGGGACAGACAGGAAGGGAGAGAGATGAGAAGCATCAATTCTTTGTTATGGCACCTTAGTTGTTCATTGCTTTCTCCTTTGTGCCTTGACCAAAGGGCTCCAGCAGAGCGAGTGACCCTTTGCTCAAGCCAGAGACCTTGGACTCAAGCCAGTGACCTTGGGCTTCAAGCCAGCAACATTTGGGCTCAAGCTAGTGACCATGTGGTTTTATATCCGTGATCCCATGCTCAAGCC
Organism: Saccopteryx bilineata; assembly: GCF_036850765.1. Taxonomy (NCBI): domain Eukaryota; kingdom Metazoa; phylum Chordata; class Mammalia; order Chiroptera; family Emballonuridae; genus Saccopteryx; species Saccopteryx bilineata. Next base: position 143,627,547 of record NC_089491.1, on the reverse strand, counting down.
AGATGAGTCCATGCTCAAACCAGTGACCTCGGGATTTCAAACCTGGGTCCTCTGCATCCCAGGCCAACACTCTATCTACTGCACCACCACCTGGTCAGGTTAATCTTTAGGTTTTGAGGAATCTTCTACTATTTTCCATAATGGCTGTTCCAATTTGCAGTCCTACTAACATGCACAAAGGTTCCCTTTTCTCCACATCCTTGTCAACAGATTGTTTGTTTTTCAGTAATAGCCATTCTGACTGGTCTGAGGTGGTATTTCATTGTGATTTTGATTTGCATTTCCCTGATGATTAGTGATGCTGAGTATATTTTCATATGTCTATTTGTCATCTGTATGTCTTTTCATGGCCTCTGTTCATTTACTGATCAACTGGGTTTTTTCCCCTCTGTTATTGAGTGGTATGAGTTTCTTATATTTTTTAGATATCAACCTCATATTGGATATATCATTTGCTGCAAACATTCAGTAGGTTTTCTTTTTGTTTTGTTGATGGTTTCTTTTGCTATGCAGAAACTTCTTTGTTTGATAAGTCCCATTTGTTTATTTTTGCTTTTGTTTCCCTTGAGGGAACATATCCAAAACAATATTAGTCAGAATGATATCAAATATATAGTTGACTACTTATCTTTTCTTCTGGGAGTTTTATGGGCTTAGGCCTTAAGTTTAAGTCTTTAACCCATTTTGAGTTTATTTTTATATATGGTGTAAAGACCGTGGTACAGATTTAAATGTATGAACCCAAACTATAAAACTCCTAAAAGAAAACATGAGCATTAAACTCTCTGACATTGCTCTTGGCAAATGTCTCCTTGAGCGAGGTCAAAGAAGAATAAACAAATGGAACTATATCACACTGAAGAGATTTTGCACAGTGAAGGAAACCATCAACAAAATGAACAGGCAACCTACTGAATGAGAGAAGAAATTCGTCAATGATACATTGTCTATGGGGTAAATATCCAAAATATCTAAGGAACTCATACCCCAAAAAATAAATAAATAACAATCCCATTAAAAAATGACTAGAGGACCTGAATAGACATTTCTCCAAAGAGGACATAACAGATGGCCAACAGATATATGAAAAGGTGGTCAACATCACGAATCATCAGGGATTTCAAAATAAAACCACAATGAGACCACACTTCACACCTGTCGGAATGGCTATTACCAATAAATCAACAAATAAGTGTTGGTGAGGATGTGGAGAAAAGGAAACCATCACACACTGTTGGTAGGGCTATAAATGAGTGTGGCCACTATGGAAAACAGTATGGGGTTCCTCAAAAAAATAAGAACAGAACTACCTTATGACCTAACAATTCCACTTCATCATAGCATTATTTACAATAGCTAAGAAATGGAAGCAACCTGTGAGTCCATCAGTAGATGAATGGATAATGAGTAAGTGCTTCATATACACAATGGAATATTACTTGGTTATAAAAAATAATGAAATCTTGCCATTTGCAAAATCATGAATGGATCTAGAGGGCTAGAGGGTATTATACTAAGTGTAATAAGTCAGACACAGAAAGACAAATGCCATATGATTTCACTTATATGCAATCTAAAAAATAAATAATAAAACAGACTGAGATTCAGAGAACAAATGATGGTTGCTAGATAGGAGGACAAGGGTGGGCAAATGGGTAAAAAAAAGGTGAAGAGATTAAGAATTACAGAATGGTAATCATAAAAATAGTCATGGGGATGTAAAGTACAGCATAGAGAATATAGTCAGTATTATTGTAATAACTGTATGGTGTCAGCAGAGTACTAGACTTATTGGGGTGATCACTTCATTAGTTGTAGAAATATCTAATCACTATGTTATACACCTGAAATTAATATAATAATGTATGTCAACTGTAAGTGGGATATGAAAAAATATATTTTAATAAAAAAATAGTTTTATAGCATGTCAGATGGTGATAAGTGCTATGGACCCAAAAAGTGGAAAGAACAAGGAGACTAGTGAGGAGACTACTGCAGTCGTGCAGATGAGGGAGGATGGTATCAGCGCACTGGTAAGAAGTGTCAGTTCTCAGGTGATATTTGAAAGCAGATCAGACAGGATTTCCTAACACATTGGATACTGGAGGAGAGAATAAGGAAAAAGGCAAGGTTGACTCCCAGATGCTGGCATGAAAGACTGGAAAGATGGAGTTACCGTGGACTCCATTAAGACATGAAATCAGCAATGTCATTTTATGTCTTGGTAGAAATACAAGATGAGAATGAAATTTCTTCCTTAGAGTATCTCCAGTCTAGCAGACAAGACAGACAACAGATGCACATAATTATAATATTTCTTGGTTGCTCTGACAGGTGCCTCAGCAAGGTGCTGTGAAAGCACACAGGACAGAAACCGTTACCCCTAGGCAAGGAACTGAAGAAGGACTTAAAAGCTACTGTCACATATGAGCCTGCTCTACTGCTCTTCTTGAGTTTGGCAATACATAACTTCACAAAAACAAATTGGATTATATTCACAGGGTTAGAACAGCCAGGTTAGAATAACCAGGCTGGCAGTATTTTGGGAGTTCCATTTCAGACCACAGTTATGCATGATTGACCAGAGAGAAAGGTCAAAATCAAGTGCTCTTTCCAACCTAGGCATGTATACTGGTGTGTACACACACACACCAGGGCCTCCAATAACTTAGCTGCATTCAACATTGTTCTAACATTAATGAGATATTGTAGGAATCTACTCTTATTTATGTCAATTAGCCTATGGTAAAATTGGTTTCTTTGGTTTCTTTACCCAGTTACCCCTTGAACACCACGATTTGAACTGTGTAGTTCCATTTACACACGGATTTTTTTCGATACGTAAATGTACTGTCTTTGTCTAGCTTACTTAGTGTAAAAATACAGTCACACAACATATAAACCAATACATACAAAATATACAATATGTGTTAGTCACCTATGTTAACAGTAAGCTTCCAGTCAACACTAGGCTATTTGTGAAGTTTCTGGTGAGGCAAAGTTATAGGTGGATTTTCAACTGCACAGGAAATAGGGGCTCCTAAACCCCACGTTGTTCAAGAATCAACCAAACAGCCCTGGCCAGTTGGTTCAGTGGTAGAGGGTCAGCCCGGCGTGTGGAAGTCCCAGTTTCAATTCCCAGTCAGGGCACACAGGAGAGGCACCCATCTGCTTCTCCACCCTTCCCCCTCTCCTTCCTCTCTCTCTCTCTCTCTCTCTCTCTCTCTCTCTCTCTCTCTTCCCCTTCCGCAGCCAAGGCACCACTGGGGCAAAGTTGGCCCGGGCACTGAGGACAGTTCCATGACCTCTGCCTCAGGCACTAGAATGGCTCTAGTTGCAATGGAGCAAAAACCCAGATGAGCAGAGCATCGCCCCCTAGTGGGTAGATTCCGGTCAGGTACATGCAGGAGTCTCTCTCTGCCTCCCTGCTTCTCACTTCAGAAAAATAAAAAATAAAAATAAACAAACACATTGTTTAGCCTCAGTTCCAAGAACCTATTGTGACATTCATGAGTACTTACTATACATTATTTTCCATCTCAGGAGCCTTCTTCCTCTATGCTGGATTTGCTGCTGTGGGACTCCTTTTCGTCTATGGCTGTCTTCCTGAGACCAAAGGGAAAAAATTAGAAGAAATTGAATCACTCTTTGACAACAGGCTATGTACATGTGGCGCTTCAGATTCTGATGAGGGGAGATACATTGAATATATTCGGGTTAAGGGAAGTAACTATCATCTTTCTGACAATGATGCTTCTGATGTGGAATAATTTTCAGCAGCTGATATATGTAGTTATTTAAACAAACTTGGGAGAAAAGAGCGGCAATTGGTGACCTCAATGCCCTGCTTCTAATCTGGTTCTTTCCACAGTCTAGTTTTGAATAACTTCATATTCTAGAATCTGTAGGAGGAAGATACAACCATTTTGACATTTGTTTTTCATAAGCAAAAATGTAAATATATATACATATATTTACAGAGATTTTAAAATAATCCTTGAACAAATGTGCGTAATTACTTCCTGAGATAGTCTACAGTGACTGTTGTATTCAGCGACTTCAGTTGTATCCTTCTTTCCTAAGACCAGGCATAATTATTAGTGGCACCTTGAGTCAGTGCTAATCTAGCTGAATCATATGTATGATATAAAGAAGGATGCTGGGATATGGTCCAAGGATGTTTTCTATCAAAACATAGGTCTGTTGGCCCTAAATTATTCTAAGGACAAGTATTTTATCTGTGATCAGCTGTTAGAAAGTAAATTCCATTAAGCTTTCATCAACAAATTCAAAAGTGCCTCTTACAAGGGCACAGCTGTCTTATCTCCTTTAGATTCCACATTTTTGTTTTCTCTGCAATTCAGATCTTGAGAGTTCTTCAGAAACTGACTCTTGACAGGTCTTTTAGGGTATTTTGAACATTATGAAAAGCAGGTCTTTTAGGGTATATTTTCATACATATTTTTTGCATCAGTGATAAGTGTACATTTTGCACAGATAAGCTAGCAAGTTTTGATAAGTATATTTTATTGCTAGAAAGAAAGAAAGAAAAGATTTTTATGGATCCCTAATGGCTTTAAGTCACTTAAGTATGAAACTACAAATATAAATAGCACTAGATCTTCTACTGCATTTCTTTCAGGGTCAGTTTTTGTTCATTCCAAAACCACCTGATACCATGCCTTTGCTCATCAACTCTTAAGTCCTACTGTTTGTGCCTTCTTTTCTGTTAAATAGCTGCTAGCAGACTATTTTCCCCTTCTTTTATTCAAATAATTTCTGAAACAAAATGGAAGAAAATCAGTGACAATCCTGCTGTTAATGGTGTTTGTTTCATTAAAAAGGGAGTTATTTTTAACTTTTTATTCATCTTACTAAGGGAACTGTCACATTTTTTAACTTCATAATACTTGTCTTTTTTACTCTAAACGCATAAACTAGTTTTTATTTTGCACATCCTTTCTCAATGTTCCTGACAATTTATTCCTCCCCAAAAAATACATAGATCTGTCTCTGGATGTTTCCCTTTACTCATGTTTGGCTTGAATTTTTTCCTTCTTGTTTAAAAATTGGGATTTTTCTACTGGAACAGGTTAATGGTTCTCGTATAGCATGTGTCTTTAAGAAATGTTGACTTTCTACGTTTCTACAATGTCTTTTCAAGTCTTTGTTAGTTTTTATGTTCCTTTATCAGTGAACTCTAATTTTTGATCTTATATTAAGAACTATATATATAAGATATACAAAATTACTTGCTAGTTCCAGTAAAATTATGAATGCCCTTTCTATGGACAGTTAGGAGTGCATAAGTTTGATGCATTTTAACATGGCTCTAAACATCTGATAAAGTACTCTTCACAGTGAAAAGGTGGCTATTTCTAAATTCAGTGTGTTCCTGCCAGTCTTCAGAATGTTTTTGTTCAAATTAAGTCTGGCTAGTTCCTATCACAATGTCAAAGCTGAGAACGTGGCCAAGGAGGTTCATTCTCTAAGTCACCAGGAGTGTGACATGTGCTTAAATGGTCACTACTGGTCTAAAAATTTTTCTCTCTGCATATAACAAAAAAATTATAGTTTACTTTTTCCTTGAATTAGGTGCTTTGAGAATTGATTTCTAAGGAGATATTAATATTAATTTATATGATTTCATAGAGAAAATTATTATTCTATTGATAGTTCTTAACCCATAAGGAATTTCTTATCCATGTAATATTTCACACAGGTAAAGTGAAGTTGAAAGGAGGCTGTTGTGTGTTAAAATATAATAGGAGAAAAAAGTATTTAGACCAATAAAATACTTTAAGAATTTTTCTGATTTATCCAGATAATTGCCTCGGTTCTCTTTTACATACATTAGCCTTAATCCAGCTGGGCTGAGTGCACAGTAACTTTATATCCATAAATGCACATGATAGCAGGGAACAGTAGGCACACCTCTCCTCTATTCTCTTCAACCCCTTCTTTAAAGGATATTTGTTATTTATATAGCGATAAAAATAATAGTCCATATCTTTGAAGTACAGAACAGAGAGGCACAGTACAAAAGTTATTTATATATTTTTAAAAACAAATAACTACTTGAAAAGGAACCTTATACAATTAGGGTATTATTTTTAGATTCGATGACTATAGTATATTAAAATTTTAATGTTTAAATTTTGATTTTTTTAATCTGATGCACCTTTTAAGTTCTCAGCATCTTTAGCTACCACTATCAACTTGAAAACATTCCATTTAAAATATCATCAAATATATATTTTGTAGGACAATTTATATATGGTATGATTTAACTGACCATATTAAAACACATGAAGCATCATGCTTTTAACTGAAATTATAGGTTTGTTTCTAAACGTGTTGCAAATTCAATAGACATATATTAAATGTTAAGAAAATATAGTGAAGAAAGTTGTAACCTCTACTGAGGTTTATTAGCTGGATGACTGATGAGATTTACACTAAACTTGAGAAATATAACTTTTCATCTGCATCTGAACACTTCAGTCAAAAAGTAATGTCAGATAAGTTTTGAAAACCTGGTATTGACATTTTCTTCAATATGAACATGCACCTTAGTTAATAATTACCCAACACATGATTTTTACTGAACATGTAAAAGAGCTAAATTAAAACTAGACTTGTAAGGTTTAAAATTTTGTTCCAATCACATGCAATTCAATGATAGAAAATGCTATAATAATGCTATCAAGTGCTTCTCATACTTTATTTTACCACTGAACAATATTTAAGTATATGAATCCAATTTTTTGTTATTCACTCTAAAATGGGAAATCCTAGAAATTATTCTAATTTCAAAATCAGTTATCAAGAGGAAGAATGAATAGGAAAAATATAACAACTTACCCTTTTTCTTTGTTCAGAAAGTAAACTTGAAATGCATTATAATAACCCATAGATCCTGGGGAAGATAATCTACAAAATATTCTCCATATGTTATCTGAGAAAATCACATAATCTAACACTAACATAGTTTACAGTACAGTGAGGGAACTAGAAGAATTGTTTTGCTTTTATTCCATTGGCACAGTAATTAATAAAATTAGTGAAATATTTTGTTCTAATCAGAATTTGTTAACCATTTTCCTACTTATAAAATCTCAGACTACATGAAGCACCCAATAACTGACAGTTGTCATGACAAGTTGTCAATTACCAAATTCAGGTCTTTTCACTAACAACAAATATAAGAATGACATGCCAGGCCAGGAGCAGAGAATTTATAATATGTGCTTTTATAAAGCAAAATGTATTAAATTGTGTATCATATTTACAGCTTATATGTTAAGTGCCGCCTATGAAAAGACACGGAATTGTTCTCTAGATTAATTTTAACATCCTGTTTTCTCTCATTGCCTATTAATCTTCTTAGCCTCATGCAGTAATGTTCAGCTAACTGATGAAGGGATTCAGGTTGTAGCAGTGTTTCAATGGTCAGTATATTCAGTTCAGGGTTGGCAATATTGCTGCTGTTTTCTAGAAATAGCAATCATTTAAGAATGCCAAACGGCTAACCTATACCAACTCTCGAAATTTTTGTGTGCCAATAATCATTGAGAGATATTTTATAAGAGTGTTAATCATCAGAAGTACATGGAAGAATTATATCCTAATTTGCTTGTAAGTGTAAAGCAATGATTCCTCTAAATCTTGACTTTGTATGTATAAAATAGTCTGTTGCACTTGAGTGATTTGGTCTATGGAATGTTAAATACCCACCTTCATTTAGCAGTAATATTCCAATTTTCGTTTTAGACAGTTCGTATATTTGATTTTGTCATATCAGTATAAATGAGAAAAAGAAATGCAGCATATAAGTACTTCAAAATAAAAACCAATGTTTTGTAATGTTTTAAAATTTTAATAATATTCAAGTATCATTCCATCTCATTAAAGGTTAAAAAAGGTGGGACTCAACTCTAGCCAAAGTAGTAATTTATACTCTACATGTCCAAACTGGTTCCTAGCAGCTTTTGGATTATATCTCACTTGATGTTATAATATCTTTTATTTATAATGTTCAAATTTCTATTTAGAAATTCTAATGAATATCTAGATTAAATCAAAATAGTTTTATGCTTTTAAAATGTTTTCAAAGTGTATATTTTAATTTCTGAGTGCACGTTACATAGTGTTTAATATTAACATGTCTTGGCAAATCCAATATAAATATTTATTCCTACATGTGACATATGAAATAGCTCTTAAAAATTATGAATATGTATCATTTCTTTCAAAGTCATTCTAGCCTATCAAAAGTATTGTATATTTTATGGAGATTTAGTGATGTATAAATGTTTTTTAATTTATTTTATCGAAGGTCAATCTTTACATAAAATTAAAATCTTTTTTTTTTTAAAAAGTGTCAGTGCCAGAAATGTAAATGAAAATAATCAAATAAAAGTTAAGATAATTCATTACTCATTTATCTTCCTTGCATGTCTGTATTTTCTGTAATTCTCTTCCTTAGGGTTTAGGCTTTAGATTATACAGGAAAAACATCTACAAAGATTCCTTATCTCTACATATGCAATCCTACTCATTTTGATGACATTTTACCTATTTTGATCATGGGTAAACACATATTTAAAAATATTTTATAATACCTACAAATTGTTCTAAGGAATCTAAATAGTAAATATAAGACTTTGAAATTGAAATGCTTAGGAACATTTGAAATACTATGTCTGGTTCTTATCAGGTTGTTTTGCTACTTTGTAAATGAAAACAAAACACCTGTTGGATGACCAGTTAATAGTCCTTTTGAAATTTTGTTGCTCTCCACTACTATTCTGCCCCAACCATAGCCATTATGAGTAAGCATTATATTATTTATCCTGGGTAGCTACTAGACTTAACCTCCCTATATAGGGTGTTCCAGCCCAAGCCTTGCCATAGAAACAGCCCAAGCAGACCCTCTGAAGATACTAGATCCACTGTCATTCAAAGGCTTCCAATGGAGTTGCAACTTAACCAAGGATTCTGATGTCAGCAGGTAAGGGAAAAATACTACAGTCAAAATGACCCTTGAAAATCTCATAAATTATGCATAAAGTGTCCGCTCACCTGGACAACTGAACAGTGTGGTACCTGTCTGAACCAATACAGTGGTACCTTGAGATACGAATTTAATTTGTTCTGTAACCAAGCTTGTCAGTCAACTTGTATATCAAACTGCCGACACTGGACCTGTGTGCCAACGCACCAACTAGCAGCAGCTTCCTGAATCATGACTTGTATCTCAGAATTTCGCTCAGATATCGGACAAAAATATGGACTGAGTCGCAGTTCATATCTTAAAAAAGTCATTATGTTGGTCTGTTCATATCTCAAGGTACCACTGTAGTCAGAAAAGTCCTCATTTAACTATCCAATCTGGAGGGACAAGTGTCATCATCCTTTTAACAACACTAAGAATATTTTGATGACTTGCCCAAGATCACACGCTAGGAAGTGGTACAAAAACTCCTCTCTGTGGTGACTACTCCAGCAGTCTTCTGTCTTCCTCTCAGTCCTCATATGGAACGTCTTGGCAGATTCAGGCAGAGAGATTAGAAAGCATTGCGGAATTCCTATATGCACACTTAGAAAGTGTGAAGAAGAATCACACACCTCATTTTAAACTGGACTATATAGTCACAAATCCCGAAAACCTGTGATCTGGAGATTCTTTTCCAACTATAAAGCAGTATATGGTACATTGTTTAAGAGGTCAGACTGAAGGCAAATTGTCTGGGTTTGTATATGTTTTCAACCTGCCGCCTGGTAAACTAAATTACACTGAGTTACTCTTCGCCTCACCTTCTTGTCTGTAAATGGAGATGCTGTTACTATCATACATTATAGCAGGGGTCAGCTAATCATGTAAAGCACCTACAGCAATGACTTGAATGACTATTGGCTGTTCTTAGTATCATCATCCATATGCTACCCTGCTGCTGCTAAGGTCATGATGTCCAGTTAGAAGCGATGTGCTTCTAACTCCTTTACCTGGGAGCGACTACTGGAAACAGGAGCACAGGGCTTCTCTGACATAAGGTATGTCATACAGGCTGTGTGGCCGCAGCAGGCAGGCTTCCTGCTGACCAGAAGAGTTTGAGCTGACCTGGCTGACTAGCCTGTTTTCCTGCCTCCTTTCCCCATCTCTTCCATGAAATCCTCCTGAATAGCATTGTTGGTAAGACATACTCATGGTCTCCAGATTAACAGCATTAATCTACAATTTCTATTTATGTGATCTCTTAGCCAAGAAACAAAAATAATTTTAGAATATTTTTTAGTCAATATTATTTAAGTTCCTTTCAACAGTTAAAAAATAATTTTTGAAATCCCCTCCAAATGAAAATTGTCACTAACCCTTCACTAAGTGGCTATATTAAAATTAAGTTCACATTACTATAGATGCTATAAATGCAATATGAAATAATGATGGTATTTTTTACCTGTAATATTTCATGTACTTTTCCATTACACCTACAAAAACTGAATTCAGATGATCAGTACATAGAGTAAATGTTTTACATAAAAGAAAATAATGGCATGCTTGACTTTTAGCAAATGGATACTAAAATCACACACACAAAAAAACAAAACTCATAGGCTCAGACAAAAACAGGGTGGTTACCAGTGGGGGGAGGGGTAGGTGGAAGGTAGTCAAGGACAAAGGGGTCAAACATGGCGATGGAAGGAGATTTGACTGCAAGTGGTAAACACACAATGCAATATACAGATGTTTTATAGACTTTATACATAAAATCTATATCATTTTACTAACCAGTGTCACCCCAATAAATGTTAAAAAATGATTTGTTAGAACAGTAGTTTTCAAAGCGTCCTCAGACTCACAGCACAGGCATCCCCTGTGAGTTTGTTACAAATGCGAAGCCTGTGGGCCTCACCTGACCTACTGAATCAGAACCTCTGGAGAGGCAGCCCAGAAAATTATATGTTTTTGTAAATATGATTGACATTTAAGATACACAATGTATTGATTTGATACATTTATATATTGCAATGCAATTACCACCTTAGCTTTATCTAACACCTCTGTCACATCACATACATTTCTTTTTCATGGTGGGAACAATTGAGACAGACTCTTCACTTCCAAGTTTAAAATACAGTACTGTTGTCTATAATCTCTATACTGTGCATCAGATCTCCAGGACTTATTATCTACTAGTTCCAATTTGTACCTTAAACATTATCTCCCCAATTCCACCTCCAGCTTCTATAACCACCATTCTACTCTGTTTTACAGGAAAACAATATTATAATATCAGGAAACAGTATTATAACAAACTCTCCAGGTGATTCTGAACATATGATAGTGTGGGAAACACTGCATTAGAATTTTGAAATCACCACTTTTTTTTTTTTTTTTCATTTTTCTGAAGCTGGAAACAGGGAGAGACAGTCAGACAGACTCCCGCATGCGCCCGACCGGGATCCACCCGGCATGCCCACCATGGGGCGACACTCTGCCCACCAGGGGGCGATGCTCTGCCCATCCTGGGCGTCGCCATGTTGCGACCAGAGCCACTCTAGTGCCTGGGGCAGAGGCCACAGAGCCATCCCCAGCGCCCGGGCCATCTTTGCTCCAATGGAGCCTTGGCTGCGGGAGGGGAAGAGAGAGACAGAGAGGAAGGTGCAGCGGAGGGGTGGAGAAGCAAATGGGCGCTTCTCCTGTGTGCCCTGGCCAGGAATCGAACCCGGGTCCTCCGCACGCTGAAATCACCACTTTGAAAAGGAAATCGGCATCATGTTCTTTCAAAAAGTGAGCTCATCTAAATAATATATAAAGTGACTGGATACATTTATATGCAAGTTGCTTAGGAATTTATAAAGCTAAGTCATTCTCATCTCAGGGGCTTTGCACATGGTGTTACCTCTGCCTTGCATGCTGGTTGCCTATTATTTGTGTGTATCTAGTTTCTTCCTGTTATTTAGGTACCAGCTCAAAATCATCTCCTCTAAGAGTCTACCTTGACTATAGAATTTAATTGAACCCTTCCTGCCCAATACATTATCATACAACCTTGTTTTATTTTCTTCCTAGTATTCATTGAAAATTATGTTTATTTCTTGTCTGTTTCTACCACTAGAATATACACTGCATGAGGGTAAGGAACATATATTATTTTCCATTATCTCTCCAGCACCACATACAGACCCTAGCATATAGAATGTGTTTACTAACCGTTTGAAGAAAAAATGCATGCATGCATCACAGATGCTTATATGGCCCATGAAGGAGCAATAACAGTTTTTTGCGGGCTGGAAAAAAATTGGTTAAACTGATACCATGGCACCTGGCCAATATCAACAAGCATGCTTTATAAATGAACCTTTGTAATAATAAAGCTGTTTTCATCAAGCAGCAAATCCTCACAGCATATGAATTCATGTGTATTCACACAAACACATTAGGATGACAAATTTGCCTCTGAATTTAAATTAGGTTTCTTAAAGATAACATATAGTTAGATCTTGCTTTTTGATCCACGATGACAATTTGTATTTTAATTGGTGTATTTAGACAACTGACATTTAAAGTGATATAGTTTACCATATTTGTTATTGTTTTCTATTTGTTATCTTTGTTACTATTTTTGTTTTTCACTTTTTCTGACTTTTGTGGGTTTAATTTAGCATACTTATGATGCCATTCCTCTCTTAGCATGTCAGTTATACCTTTTTCATTTTTTAGTGATTGTCAGAGTTTGCAATGTACATCTACAACTAATCAAAGTCCACTTTCCAACAGCACTGTACCCTCCCTTCACAGTTAGTGCAAGTAGCTTGTAAGAACAAAATATTACTAATTTCTCCCTCTTGTCTCTTGTATTACTGCTGTCATTCTTTTCACTTGTACATAAACATGCCAAAGACTATTCTACAGGCCCTGGTCAGGTGTCTCAGTGGTAAGGCATCGACCTGGCACACTAGAGATCACGAGTTTGACCTCTGGTCAGGGCACTTTCAAGAAGCAATCAATGAGTGCACAACTAAATGAAACAACAAATTGAAACAATGAGTTGATGCTTCTTTCTCTCTCCCCTCACCACCCAAATCAATGGATTAAAAAAAAACAAACTATTCTACATATTGTAGTGAAATTCAGTAAAGCCAGAGCCATTACCAAATAATTTAGGAAGTGCCACTTAGTAATTTGAAAGTGCGGAGGAGGAAGACTACTTGCTGTAAAGTCAGATGAATTTATTGCCAAGTAAAAGCAGCTCAAGGAAATAACGACCCTCTGAAGCTGGTCTCTAAAAGATAAACCCAAAATGGCCCACACCAAGATGCATCATAATTAAAATGTCAAAAGTTAAAGACAAAGAGAATATCTTAAAAGTAGCAAAGAGAAAAGCAGTTGCCTCAGAGGGAGTTCTCATACTCTGGTTTCTCTTCAGATCGTATAAATCTTTTGCCTTTTATTAAGAGGGAGCTCTCATAAGACTATCTGCTGCTTTCTCAATGGAAACTTTGCAGGCCAGAATGGACTGGCATAAAATAGTCGAAGTGATGAAAAGCAAAGACCTACAACCAAGATTACTCTACCTAGAAAAGTTAATTTTTAGAATCAAAGTACCAATAAAGACAAGAAAAAGTGGAAGGGGTTCATCAGCACCAACTCAATAGTACATGAAATGTGAAAGGGTCTTCTTTAAGAAGAAGAAAAAAGATTAAAAAATGAACAATAAAATGGCAATAAATCCATCTCTGTCAACAATTACTTTAAGTGTAAGTAGATTAAATGATTCAGTCAAAAGACATGGAAGCTGAATGGATAACAAAATAATACCCTTACATATGCTATCTACAAGAGATTCAATTCAGATCAAAAGATACACAGACTAAAGGTAAACGTATGGGAAAAAATATTTCATAAAAATGAAAACAAAAAAAAGCTGGAGGGGTAATACTTATACCCGACAAAATAGAATAGACTTTAAAACAAAGGCTACAACAAGAGACAAAAGGCCCCAGCAATTTGAGCATTTATTTGAGGGACATATACATCCATATGTTCACTGCAGCATTATTTACAATAGCCAAGATATGGAAACAACCCAAATGTCCATCAGTAGATGAATGGATCAGGAAGTGGTGCATATATACAATGAAATATGTATGACTCAGCCATAAAAAAGAAAAAGCAGCAGCAGAAGAAGAAATGCAGCAACGTGCATGAACCTAGAGGGTTTTATGCAGAGTGAAGTAAGTCAGACAGAGAGGACAAATGCCAGATAATGTCACTTATATGTGGAATCTAAAAAACAAAATGATGAACAAGCAGACCAGAAATAGTCACTTAAACAAAGAATATGTTAACGGTTGCCAAATGGGAGGGGGTTAGGGAATGGATGAAAAAGGTGAAGGGATTAAAAATTACAAATATGTAGTTACCGCCTGACCTGTGGTGGTGCAGTAGATAAAACATCCACCTGGAACACAGGTCTCCAGTTCAAAACCCCAGGTTTTCCTGGTTAAGGCACATATGGAATTTGATGCTTCCTGCTCCTCCCCTTTCTCTCTCTCTTTCTCTCCGTAGCTCTATATCTCTCTCAAAATGAATAAATAAAAATTTTTTTTAAAAATACATGGTTACAGAATAATCACAAGTATGTAAAGTACAGCATAGGAAATATAATCTGATATTGTAATAAACATGCATGATGTCATAGGGGTGCTAAATTTATCAGGGTGATCACTTTGTAACTTATATAAATGTCTAATTACTGGGTTGCATACCTGAACCTAATATAACATTGTTTGTCAACAATAATTGAAAAATAAAAAATTATTTTGAAATTATCTATTTCTAAAACTATAATATCTAACATAAAAATGGTCAAAAGTATTTTCTACTCATTCTTACAGGTCTTAATTTTTTCAAGGATGAAAGCCATTCAATGGCTCCAGTTTTCTTATACTTCATAAATTTTCCATGAAAACAACACACTTATCTTCTGTGGTACTGAACTCGGTCGTCTTAGCTCTGAACTGTATGCACATAAGTACATTTTTAATGGCGATTCTTTCCATGGATCCCCAAACATGAGTCACAAGAAAAATGTAGAAACACACAAAGCAGCAGGAAACAAGGCATCATCAGTTCTGGAGAAGCAGTGGGTAACTAGCAAATCAAATAAATGGAGTGGGTGAACTCAGTGGATATATCAGCATCAACTACTGGAAACCTATGTTAAAACAATTTAAGCACAGTCATTAGGAGCATACAGACTCTGGAGTCAGAGAGGAACCTCTGACTTGAATCTTACCTCTACTATTGACTGTACTACCTTGGGGAAGTCACTTCACTAACTTCAACTTCTATTTCATTATCTCTATAGTGGGGATAATAGTCCTACTGGTATTAGGATTAAAAGAGGTAAGGTATAGAAGTTACTCTCATGTTTTTCACAAAGTTAAAGTCAATCAGTAAATATTGTAATTACTGCTTGTTTACTATGTATTAAGTACAGTTCCAAGAAACTGTGGCTCTTATATATATAAGGTCAGGCTCAATATATTTTAATAGTTATCATCATGCCATGAGGCAGAAGTTATGGAGTCACAGTCAAGATGAAGTAAAAGTGATACTCAAATTATGAACTAGAGCCACAGTAAGAAAGTAACTAAGGCAAACAAAACAAGAACAGGTTCACTGGAGAAATATGAAGTGACCCAATTATAGTAGATTTCTAGAATGAAGCTGCTATACATGCAGTCTGGATTGTGCATTATCCATTTTAATAGCGTCAACTGAATTTACTTAGTACCTGCTATGTGAAAAGCATTACGTTAGATCATACACATTTTTTTAACTAGTGCAAAATAGCCTGACCTATGGTGGCGCAGTGGATAAAAGCGCCAGCCTGGAATGCTGAGGTCGCTGCCTTGAAACCCTGGGCTTGCCCAGTCAAGGCACATATGGGAGTTGATGCTTCCTGCTCCTCCACCCCCTTTCTTTCTCTCTCTCTCTCTCTCTCTCTCTCTCTCTCTCTCTCTCCTAAAACGAATAAATAAATCTTAAAAAAAAAAACTAGTGCAAAATAGAGTTCTAGTTCTCAACAATAAATGTAGCAATGTGGACAATAAGACATGTAAACATGAACTATTCCAGTTATCTAATGTTGTATAATATAACACATCAGCTCTAAATTCTGAGTGGATTAAAATAATATTTTATCATATATATCAATCTAGTAGGGCAAGCAGTGACAGCTTGTTTCTTTACATCTTTACTTGGGGACTCTTGAAAGCGGGACACTGGATCACTTACACATCTGGGGCCCGGGCTGAGAAATCCCACTAGGCTGGGGGTGGGAAAGAGAGGAATCTTACCCTCTCTCTGTATTCTTTCCACATGGCCTCTCCAGCATGGAGGCTTTACCACAGCCAGACTTCTTACATGGCAGCTCTGGGCAGCAAAGGTGTATGTTCTGAAAAAGGGAAAGAGAAAGTACTAACTTTGTCATTTTTTACGACATAGTCTTGGTAGTCATGCAACATCACTTCCACCTCATTCTGTTCATTAGAAGCCAATCACTAAGGTTCATCCATATCAAAGGAAGAGCATTTAGACTCTACTTTTCTTGGAATAAAAGTCAAAGAAATTGTAAATATATTCTCTGGCCTCAAATGAGTGATATTCCTTTTGCAAGTAAAATACACTCCCCACTTATGGACAATTTCAACTCTGTAAAAGTCTCACCTATTTGGTACCAGGCACAGATGCAAAGTCCAGAATCTCAGCCAAGTGTGTATGAGACTCTTCAAACTCTATTTATCAAGTACAGTACAGCTCCTTGATATAGCTATTTTCAGTATGAGTACCTAGAGAACTAAAGAGACAAGTTATACATCCTCTGAACCCCAACATCCAATAGTGGAAGAAATAGAATTATTATAAATTTTTCCATGGAAAGGAAAGGAAAGAGAGGCAAACGGGAGTACTAATCCATAACAATTCTGAAGTCCAGACAGGTACATGATGGTTCTTGACTCAGACCTGATCTCTGGAAATGCAGCACAATATCTCTCTAGGTCTTAGCTCTACCCTCTGAGCTCATGGTTCCATCCCCTTACATCATCCTTTCCATTAAAAAAAAATTCTTATGTTTGTAGCTAAGTAGTTTTACCAGCCTGCTTCCTGTCAGTAGTCTTCAAAAGTCCAAAGGCCTCTTTTCACATTGTAATGTCTCTGTTCCTTTTAGTCCAAGCAGGTAGTGTTTTTGCAAGTACACTTCTCTTAAAACTATGTGGGTTTCTTATGAATCATACTGGAGTTCACCTCATTAGACAAAAGCCATACCCACAAAATTCAAAATTGGCTTCGTTAAAAACCCTATTGTTGAACAGAGATAATCTGGAAGAAATACATGCTCTTTAATATCTTTAGAAATATGTATCTGAGATACTGCCTCAAATCTTTGCAGAGGTCACTGCAGAGTTGTACACATTAGATACCACCTCAGATGTTTGAGGTCTTCTGCAGATAATGTATATCCTTTGTATTATCTTTACTCCCAATTTCCTGACAGTGTTCTGGAATTAATGTTTGTCCAAAGTCTTTTCATAATTTTAGCATAATCTGCTATCTGAAGAAACTGGAATGAGAAATAGTTTTTTTTTTCTATTTTTTTATTTTATTTTTTTTTCTGAAGCTGGAAATGGGGAGGCTGTCAGACAGACTCCTGCATGCGCCCAACCAGGATCCACCCGGCATGCCCACCGGGGGGCGATGCTCTGCCCATCCGGGGCGTCGCTCTGTCGCGACCAGAGCCACTCTAGCACCTGGGGCAGAGGCCAAGGAGCCATCCCCGCGCCCAGGCCATCTTTTGCTCCAATGGAGCCTCCGCTGTGGGAGGGGAAGAGAGAGACAGAGAGGAAGGAGAGGGGGAGAGGTGGAGAAGCAGATGGGCGCCTCTCCTTTGTTCCCTGGCCAGGAATCGAACCCAGGACTTCCGTAAGCCAGGCCGACGCTCTACCACTGAGCCAACCGGCCAGGGCCAATAGTTTTATTTTTGATTCTAGCAAGTCCTGGCTCTGTTATATAGTTATTTTTTTCACTCAATATTATATTTTACTACAGGCAGCTAGAAAAAGTGGCATCATCAACACTCTCCTTTGAAATCCCCTTAATTTTCTAGATCTGTTTTCTCCTTAGTTCTATTCTCCCATTATTACAGGTGGCAGTGCTGATTAACTTTCTGCCACTACATAATAAATGTCCTGATTCTTCCAACTTTCAATAATATTATCCTCAATTTCCCTTCAGCCCTCACTGATAAGCAACCTTAAGGAACATAAGGTTTCCATGAACAGTTTCTTCAAGGGCAATTAGACTTCAACTAATAATTTTCTCAAGCTTCTTCCAGCTTCACCTGCCACTCATTCCCCAAGCCACATTTCAGGTTCTGTTATAGCAGTACCTGCCTCACTTCAGGTACCAAACTGTGTTCCAATTATCTACAATTAGGTAACAGTCATCCCAAACTTGTAGCTTAAAACATCAATATTTTACTTTTAATAAAGCTGCAATCTAGGCAAAAGCTTTATATAAAAAATTGAAGAAAAATAAGTGAAGAGATATATTCACGGATTATAAAACTAATTGTCCCTAAATTACTATATAGATTCAATACAACCCATATCAAAATCTAACTAAATTTTTTTCTGTAGAAATGGACAAGCTGAGGCCAAAATTATATGAAAATGCATATAACCCAAAACAATTATTTTAAAAGACAGTAATAGTGCCTGATTTCAAAACTTGCAACATACATCAAAACAATGTCACATTCATATAAAAAGACATGTAGATCAATGGAACAAAATAAAGAGTTCAAACCTACACACAATGGTCAACTGAATTTTTACACAAGTACAAAATTCAATTGGAGAAAGAACTGTCTTTTCAACAACAGAAGCAGCAGCAACTGGATAGTTCTATGCAAAAAAGAAAACCCAAAAAACTTATAAACTTACAATTCATTTTTTTAAAAAGCTGGAAATGAATCAAAGACCTAAATATAAAAAACTAAAATGCTAACTCTTTAGAAGAAAATATGAAAGAGAATTTTTGTAACCACAATCATTAATTTTCAAAAATATTTTATCAAAATTTAAAACACTTGTCCTTCCAAAGACACTAGTAAGACAATAAAAAAGACTACTGTCTGGAAAAAGTTACTTTTGCTATAAAATGTTTTTAAAAGGCAAACTTGTTCCCCCCATGATACAGTAGAAACAATTTGAACATAACTTTTTTTTTTTTTTTGTATTTTTCTGAAGCTGGAAACGGGGAGAGACAGTCAGACAGACTCCCGCATGCGCCCGACCGGGATCCACCCGGCACGCCCACCAGGGGCGACGCTCTGCCCACCAGGGGGCGATGCTCTGCCCCTCCGGGGTGTCGCTCTGCCGCGACCAGAGCCACTCTAGCACCTGGGGCAGAGGCCAAGGAGCCATCCCCAGCGCCCGGGCCATCTTTGCTCCAATGGAGCCTTGGCTGCGGGAGGGGAAGAGAGAGACAGAGAGGAAGGAGAGGGGGAGGGAAGGAGAAGCAAATGGGCACTTCTATGTGCCCTGGCCGGGAATCGAACCCGGGTCCCCCGCACGCCAGGCCGACGCTCTACCGCTGAGCCAACCGGCCAGGGCAATTTGAACATAACTTGAATTTCATACTGACATCCAATTACGTCTACAAAATACACTGGGTGAATACACAAAACAGCAACCTTCTTAACTGAGCCACATTAGTCTATACAAAATAAACACATCCATTCAAAAATAAATATATACATAACACAAAGACACAAATACAAGTGCAGCAACAGCTAGAAGGGAAGGAGGGTGTGGACAGGTGGAGGTAGGAAATAGGAGGAAAATGTAGAGGGAAAAAACTTTGGGGTGGAAGGTACATGATGCAGTCTGCAAAGTGTTTTGTTAAACTGTAGACTTGAAACTTATATGGCTGTGTGAACCAATGGCTTTGTGAACCAATGTCACCCCAATAAATTCAATTAATAAAAAGAAAAGATCAAGTCATATCTAGGTAGCTCAGTGGGTTTGAGTATCGTTCCCATATACCAACGTTCCAGGTTTGATACCCATTCAGGGCACAGACAAGAATCAACCAATAGAGATGCCTGAGCTGTGGTGGCACAGTGGATAAAGCATCGACCTGGGACACTGAGCTTGTCTGTTCAAATCCCTGCCCTTGCCCACAGCACATAAAAGAAGCAACTACTGAGAGTATATGCTTCCTGCTACCCTCCCTTCTTTCTCACTCTCCATTTCTTCCCCCACTCCAAAAATAAATATCTAAAAAATAATAATAATTAACCAATGGGTTCCTCTTATAGGGACTGTGTCTTCAAGCATTCACAATGGTTTGGTGTTTAGCATACCATCAGAGGCTGTCCTACAATACAGCCTCTAGCAAAATTAGGCTGTCCCAAACCCATAATAGAATTGTTTACCTTTACACCAAGAAGGCTGGAAAAGCACCAAAATCTGCAAGTGGCATGTGCGCAGGCCAACTTTGTGGAGTTCATGCCGTGACCTAAAGTTCTAATGAGGTTGTCTACAACAACAACAACAACAACAACAAAAAAACAGGTTAGGAGGGCCTGTGGTGGGTCCATGTGTCCTAGGTGTTGTGTCCATGACAGGATGAAGCGTGCTTTCCTTAGGGGAGCAGAAAATCATCATGAAAGTACTGAAGGCACAAGCACAGTCAGAAAGTAAATTTTTTAAAAAAAATGAAGCTTTCTGAGTAATAAGGACAATTAAAAGGCTTGTTCTGTTAAAGAAAGAAAAAAGAACCAATGGGAGTGTGGAGCAGGGTGTGAAGAGGATAAATGGTGATGAAGATGGTATGACTTGGGGAAGTGAACACACAATACGGTATACAAAGATGTGTTGTAGACTTGGACAACTGAAATTTATATCATTTTGTTAACCAGAGTGTGTATTAATTTTTATGGTTGTGTTTTGCTATCCTTTCACATTCTGAAGGTATATATACATACACACACACACACACACACACACACACAACATCCCAAATATGTCTAAGTATCCAGATTCAAAAACACCAGTGAATGTTAAAGAAAAGTTTAAAGTAGTCAAGAAAAGCTTGAAATATTAAAGCATTTTTAAAGAAATGAGAGAACATGTGATACTACCTCAGCCACATGCATAAAGGAATACACACTACAGAGCACTGGAGGCAACACAGGGAATAAAATAAATTCCTACAACTGGAACAACCCCAAGTGCTGCGAAGGCCATACAACCACCTACAGAAACAAAAGCAATGGAAAAACTGTTGACTTATAGGTTAAAGACCAAACAGTGAAAAAATCAGAAACTTTTCCCACACACAGAAAAATAGCAATGCCTATATAGATTCAAAAAAACCTTAACTATAAATCACCAAATCCTTTAGATATGGTCCCTTAATGCTATTACTGGCTAGTTTGGTGGTTTCAAATAGTGCTAGAGCTATAGAACTGGAAAAGCAATTCCAGGGTAGCACTTTCTATCTGGATTGGAAGGTATCATTACGCTGTCTTTTGGATTCCATTATTGTCATTAAAAAGTCATCTAACACTATAGCTGTCCTGCTAGGAAGACAGTCTTTTTCTCTCCAACTGTTTTTAAGATATTCTCTTTGTCGTTGAGG
This sequence comes from Saccopteryx bilineata, assembly GCF_036850765.1. Lineage (NCBI taxonomy): Eukaryota > Metazoa > Chordata > Mammalia > Chiroptera > Emballonuridae > Saccopteryx > Saccopteryx bilineata. Next base: position 143,605,826 of record NC_089491.1, on the reverse strand, counting down.
CTATCATTTTACTATGCAGGGTCTCAATATGGATTTCATACTACTTACCATAATTGGAAATGTTTGGCCTTCCAGAATTTGTAAATTAGTATGAGTGAGCAATTCTGGAAAATTCCTAGCCACAATTTCTTCAAATTATGCCTCTATCCCTGTCTCTCTCTTCTATTATTGATACTTCAATTTAACATATATGTCAGATCTAATCATTAATTGAATATATGTTAGATCTAATCATTCACCCTCACTGTTTAATTCACATTTTCTTTTTCTTCTTGCATTCTGGATCATTTTTCTGATGTATATTTCAGTTCACTAATTCTCTCATCACTGTGTCTAGTATGCTGCTACATGCCCTTGAATTGTCATCAGGGGGCAAAAATGAAAAACTGGGACTAGAGAATTGTTAAAACTAGAAAAATTAGCGATTTTAACACCTAAGTATCGATTCATTCATTCATTCATCCATTTACTGTGGTCCCTAACCCGTCAGTATGGATTCCCCCCATAGCAAACCATAATCTAGGGTACAAGTGCGTGTAGCTGGGGTACGATCTCAAGAAACCTCAAGTTGGAGGAACGAGACTGGAAAGGAAGCTAGTAAGGGCTTTATTATCAAGCAAGCTACCCTGTACACAACTGAAGCTTAATCCTGCTAAGGAATTATGGAAGAACAGCTCCTATTTAAGCAGATTCCTGAGCCCCACTCAGAGATTCTGATTCAATAGTTTTTGGCTTTGTTCTAAGAATTTGCATTTCTAACCAACTCCCAGGAAATGTTGATGTTAATGTATGGCTCAGTGGATCACACTTTGAGTAAGCACAGAACAAGCACCTAAGGGAATTATTCTGCCAAAGACATGGTAGCTGAAGTATTTATCCATCAGTCCAGTCTTTCATTGTTTTCAAAGACTGCTCTCAAACAGCATTAATTCCCTGGTACGTCTGCCTGCCTGACATAGGCGAGCAGGTATCTGCAGCCAAGAGAAACCCCTAAGGAATGTGTCACAGGTACTGGCAGTTGAAAATCAGGTTGGCATGTACTAAAATGGAAAGTGCCAAGGAAATATTAGCAGAGCACTGACAGCAGTTGCTACACTGCTATATAGGGTGTCATGGGGAAAATAAACATTAACCAAGAAATTACATGAATAAATTACAATTATGGTAAGTGCTATACAAGTAAATTACATGAGACCACCCCTAAAGATAGCCTCATATTATTTCAGATGGCAACTTCCTAGTGTTCCTGCTGACAAAAATAATGCACTGTTTCACAAACCTGTTAAATACCAACTCCAAATCAATATTGCATACATTAGCCATTAATGAATGGTACAGTATCTCATTTGAAGTCACCATGATTGGAAGTTTACATTACAAATGTGTGAAAAATCATTTTTTTCCAATTCGTTTCATTTGGATAAACCCTAGCTAGGATTTAGTTTGTTTTATAAACATTAAATTGAAAAATATGAAAATAAAGCTATGTTTCAATTTTTTTTTTCATTAAATGGTTTCACCAGGAGAAAACAGATCAGTATTATACTTGAAAAGTATGTTATAATCTATTGTATTATATGTCTATTTTATTTTGTAATTCTATACTTGCTTTCCTTTAAATATATTTGTCTCTTAAAGCAGTGGTCCCCAACGCCCAGGCCGCAGACCAGTACCGGTCCGTGGGCCATTTGGTACCGGTCCGCAGAGAAAGAATAAATAACTTACATTATTTCCGTTTTACTTATATTTAAGTCTGAATGATGTTTTATTTTTAAAAAATGACCAGATTCCCTCTGTTACATCCGTCTAAGACTCACTCTTGACGCTTATCTCGGTCATGTGATACATTTATCCGTCCCACCCTAAAGGCCAGTCTGTGAAAATATTTTCTGACATTAAACCGGTCCATGACCCAAGAAAGGTTGGGGACCACTGTCTTAAAGCACCAAAAGAGTTGGCAACTGCAAAGTTAGGGAATAGTCCACAAAGCAGCCCTTACTTCAGGGGTTTGAAGAGCACCCTCATATTTGGCAATTACTAGAAAGATATGAAAGTCACTGAAAGCTACTTATATCCATAGCTACAGTTCATAACAGGGAAAGGATACAGATTAAAATCAGCCGAGGTAAAAAATAGCTAGGACAGAATCTGGGAAAGTAATAAATGCAGAGTTTCTAGTTGTCCTCTTTTGTGGAGTCACAGAAAGTGTTACTCTCTTGGTATCAATGTGAGAACACACAGAGAATATTGCCAACCAGGGAAGCTCACCTGAGCCTTGATGGCCAGAGTGTTCAGGGGGGTTCCATCACAGCTGCATAGTTGACTGCCCACATGGCTGACCTCAGTTTCTAACCCCTTAGGAAGTTGAGATGATTCTTCTTATCTCAAAGTCCCATCCTAAATCACATTGTTGCTATCTGACTTGACCCAACATCCTCGAGCAAACTAAAACACTTCTTTCAGGCATGACAGTCCAAGGCAGGGGTCCCCAAACTGCGGCCCCCTGAGGCCATTTATCCGGCCCCCACCGCACTTCCTGGAAGGGGCACCTCTTTCATTGGTGGTCAGTGAGAGGAGCACAGGATGCATAGGGATTTGTTCATAGTCTTTTTTTATAGTCCAGCCCTCCAACGGTCTGAGGGACAGTGAACTGGCCCCCTGTGTAAAAAGTGTGGGGACCCCTGGTCCAAGGGCTTAGAGTACCTCCCAAAAGTCAAGGGCAAAGGCCAGACCTCTTTCTAGGCAAATTTAAATTCTTTACTATTCTACCTTTACTCACCCTGCTCTTACTGTGTATGGTCAATACACTAAGAAGAACTGATATTTTTTTTCATCTTACTGAGTTTAACTGCCAAATATTAATAATATAACTATGTATAGACTTCTGAAATGAATGTGCTTTCAATATTGCCAGATTTAGATAAGTATTTGGGAAAAAATTAGTTTGTTTCTGAAGCCAACCCAAATTTCACAACTCAGTCTTACTGTATTACTACTAGCACAGTCTTCTTCTTCCATACATAGGTCTTCATTCCCATACTTCTTGTTTTGCAAATTAATGCCCAGGATAATCAATCCATGATGGAATACTTTTCATTTAATATCAGGATGAAAGTATGGCCTTTTGAAAAACTTAGCAACTCACTGTGCTATCTCTGAGGCAACAAAACAAACTTCTTCAAACTAGCTAAAAACATGACTGTTACTGTTTGAACATTAACTGTTTGTATTTCTAAATCATTATGCATTAGATAACCTCTCAACACAAATTATTGAGTGATATTAAATGATATGTATGCATGTAAAAATACAGTATCTAATTATTCTTTTCATTAAAGGCACAGAAATGCCTAACAGTTTTATTTTTGTTTCAGTTAGAGATCAGAATGCCCCCTGCTGGGCACTTTGTAATATATCCATACAAATAACAATTTTAGAGTACATTGAAAATCTTGACACAAAAAATAAATACTATGTTGAAAACAAAGCTTCTATTTTCATAAATGAGAAATCCTGATGTAATATTTAGAAAAAACCTTAGCAATATTAAAAGTAGTAAACATAAATCATTTTTCCAATGTTGAACAGTTATTTTATAAAAGCACTGAAACACTGTTTAATAGTGAAGAGAAAAACATTTTCCTTGGAATATAAGCACCCACAAAAATGTTACCAAAACAAATTAGAAAACCTATTTCATCTAAAAATTAATGTGCAATTTCTTAAGATAGTAGCTAATAAAATTCTTGTAATGAATTTATACTTATAAAATGTATTTTATATTATTTGGTATTATTTTCTGTCTGAAAATCTCAGAAGAGACAATTTTACTAAACATGTGACTGCACTAAATTTTAAAGTACACGAGAAAGAAAACAAATAAACATATTTTTAATCCATAAATAGCAGCATATAATATAATGAATAATCACCATAAGAGTGGTAGACAGTAAATTTACCCATTTATTTTCTAAAAATGTAAAGATATACTAAAGCTCTTAAAGAAATCTCTACATAAACATATTAAAATATTTTAAAACAAACCATAAATATATCCTCCGAAAAGGTTCACCTAGTGTTCAGCTACATTTTCTCATTCCTTATGATGTTAATGAAATTCTGAACATTAAGTGAAATGCTAAACCTCAGGCAGAGATTTCCGAATACTAGTTGTTCTTAAGGATTTCCTGCCCTCCAGTGGTGTCTGCCTTAATATTTTCACCACACTTGTCCACATTACAAAGAGGAAGCACATCCCTTCTACATTTACATTCTAAGATTCTGTCACACTGTATGGCAGCATCGAGTTTTTCGCTCCTCACAGGTTCGCTCTCTGTTTGTACCCAGGCATCACAGCTTACAAACTGCAGAGTGCAGTTATCACTGGCTTTGTTTTGTAACACGTGTGCTGAATTACTCTGAGACTCTGCAAACTGATCTGTGTTATTTTTGATTGAGAACTGGTGAAAATTCTCATTTTGTTTATGAATTTTGGCATTGTTATCAATAATCCTATCATGTGAAAATTCTGCCATCCCTTCTAAAGAATTATTAGTTGTTTCTTCGTTTTTGGTGGCTCTCTGACTTGAATCTTCAATTTGCTGCAATGACTGATCTTCATCTTCAGATGGCTAAAAAAAATTTAGTAATTTTACTGTAAAAGATACTTAAATTTAAAAAAAATCATCCCATCACTTCAAAGCATAAATTTATATTATAGAAAATTTCAAAGCACAAAAGATACTTTGGCAAAATGGAAATCAATGTGGATATTTGTTTTTTAAATATCAAGGAGGTTATGAAGCTTTAAAATAACAAGAACAATAATGTTCCTCATAGTAAAAATACAAAGGTTCAAAAAGAGAAAGGAATTTTGTCTATCAGTACCCATAATCATGGGCTACATCATCCCCCTACTCTTTCACACAGAGGAAATGGTAGGCATCATACTCTTTAACCCAGGGGTCTCCAAACTACGGCCTGCAGCCCTCCGCATTTCCAGAAGGGGCACCTCTTTCACTGGTGATAAGTGAGAGGAGCATAGTTCCCATTGAAATACTGGTCAGTTTAATTTAAATTTACTTGTTCCTTATTTTAAATATTGTATTTGTTCCCATTTTGGTTTTTTTACTTTAAAATAAGATGTGTGCAGTGTGCATAGGGATTTGTTCATAGTTTTTTTATAGTCCAGCCCTCCAACTGTCTGAGGGACAGTGAACTGTTCCCCTGTGTAAAAGTTTGGGGACCCCTGCTTTAACCACTCAGAAAGAATGAATGAAGTAGCAGTAATAACTCTGAAAGAAACAGTTAACACCGAAAACTTCTATTATTCATTCAGTGACTTACTTAGCAAGTCAAAATATAACTATATTGTAACTTTTATGAGCCTAGTCTCATAAAAGATATAACTTAAGCAGAATTATCAACGGATAGGAAATCAAATAGTAGTTAAGTTAAATAGCAGTAAATATTATAACTTATATGAGAGTCAAATTTTAAGTATTTTAAATAAGTTTAGATTTCAATTTACTAGTGTGACCTTTTCAATCTCATGAAAAATTTATTTTTTAATTACTAAATTAACCAAAATATTCTTTCTATGAAAATCTTATAGAAAAGAATTAATTATTTAAGCTGGAAACCAAAGCAAAGTTAACATAAAAAGCCTAAAGAAAGGTACACACCTCATCTGGCACTGAGATAGAAAATGTAAGCCCAAGAAAGAGCATCGAGACTGTGGGCACAAATTAGAGAAAACTAGCTCAATAAATTTATTTATTCAAGAAATGAATATTCATTTCACATCTGCAAAGTGAATGAAGCAGACATGACTGCTGCCCTCTTACAGCACACATTCTGGATAAAATGACATTAACCAATAGTCACACACATGACTGTACAGTAACAAACTGAGAAATACATTATGAAGAGCAAGTATGAAGAACTCTGAGAGTGTAACTGAGGGAACTAATTTAGACTGAGGAGCCAAGGAGGGCTTTTAGAAGAAGGGACATACTTAAACTAAGGCATACAGGATGAATAAGAGTAAGGTAAAAGAAACAAGATATTTAAATGCCCTGAAGCAGACAAGAGACTTAATAAGTGAAGGAAAGTGAAACATCAGTATGTGTGGAGTGTAACCAGAGAAGAATACTAAACATTAGAGATGTTACAAAGGCCAGAACAGATATGGCCCATAGCCACTGTATTTTAGATTCTAAAATAAATTTGAAATCCATTGGATAAATAAAAATAATATGATTTTAATTAAGTTTTCAAAAGATCATGATAATTGTTACTGGAGGAAAACTGGGATGAGTAGAAGTAGAGAAATCTTTCTAGAAACAATTAAAATAGTTTAAGAATAATGTAATGGCATCTTAGACTAGGGTACTGACACTAGAATTACAAAAAGTAGATAAATATGCATTTTATTTTGGAGGTAGAATTAATTAGATAAAGTGATGAAATAAATGTGGTTTAGGAAAGCAGGTAAGAGAAAGAAATGACAGAATTAACTACTAGGTTTCTGGTGTGAGCAACTAAGTGCAAGAAAAGGTATCTACTAACATGAGAACAACAGGAAAGATCAGAGGCATGCTCTTTGAAGTATGAAAATAAATAGATTTTTGTAAAATGTACATAAAGATATATCCAATAAAAAACTGGACATCTAAATAAGGAACCAGGCTAAAGTCAAAGAGTTGAGACCTATATTGAGGAGATAGTTAGTGTATTAAACAACATCAGAGTTTAGAGTCTAGGTTAAGATTAGAAAAGGGATCTGTAGCAAACTCAAAACATTAAAACATTTAAATAGGGGTAAGGGTAGAAGAGAAATGGGCAAAAGCATAAAGTATCATTCAGAGAGGTATGAAGTAAAATGAGATAGTGTGCTAGCAGAAAAGCAAGAAGTTTTCAAAACAAGAAAATAATCATTTTGACCAATATTATTTGGAATTCTCAGAAAATAAAAACTGAAAAGTGTCCAATAAATTTGGCAACATGGAGATCATTAGTGTCCTTTCTTTTTTTTTTTTTTCTGAAGTTGGAAACGGGGAAGCAGTCAGACAGACTCCCGCATGCACCCGACCAGGATCCACCCGGCACGCCCACCAGGGGGCAATGCTCTGCCCATCTGGGATGTTGCTTTGTTGCGACCAGAGCCATTCTAGCGCCTGAGGCAGAGGCCATGGAGCCATCCTCAGCGCTGGGGCCAACTTTGCTTCAATGGAGCCTTGGCTGCGGGAGGGGAAGAGAGAGATAGAGAGGAAGGAGAGGGGGAGGGGTGGAGAAGCAGATGGGCGCTTCTCCTGTGTGCCCTGGCTGGGAATCGAACCTGGGACTCTTGCACACCAGGCCGACGCTCTACCACTGAGCCAACCGGCCAGGGCCGGTATCCTTTCTTTAACAAGAATAGTTTGGACAGTGAGTTAGAGATAAAGGCAGAAGAAAGAAAGATGGAAATACTAATGGAGTAGAATTTCATTTAAACCTTTAAAAGAAATACATCATATGTATATACATATACACACACATCTTGATAAGAATGGCTTTTGTAAATAACAATGCACAGATTCATCATTATAAATGTGAATATATGATGCTCATTTACATTTTAATTTTATATTTTTCATATTCTTATTATTTTTAATATTTTTATTTTTGTTTATATTTATTTCCACTACTGGCTCAACTTTTTTCTAAATGTAAACTATGAGAAATACAAATAATTCAAAACTAGTAGAGCATATATTAACAAGCAAAAAATAAAAAGGGGGGAACGTAACTTACCATCTCTGAACTAGAACTGAAATAACTATCTGTTGGCCTTGGAGAGTAACTGGAAGACTGACTGCACTGGGAAGAATCAAGATCTGAAAATAAAAGGTTAATTTATGAAGAATGGTATTTACTAATACTCTAGAAAATATAAACATAAACAGAAGATATCTGCTGTATAATCAAGCTTAGCTAACATACTATAGAGCATTTTAATGTATGCCATAACTACTAGTTAACATTTTGAATACTTGGCAGCTTGTGTTTTTGACAGAGCATCACGGGATTCTTTTATACTTAAAAGAGTTGTATCTAAGGTAAGTACATACTTAAGGAAAGAAATGGTAATAAAGAAAATTAGATTGATTTTTTCCCAATATATGAACCATATTTTTTTAGAGAGAAACAGAGACATGTAAACAGGCAGACAGGCAGAGATGAGAAGTATCAACTCATAGTTGTGGCACTTTAGCTGTTCACTGATTGCTTCTCACTCGTGCCTTGGTGGGGGAGGGAGGGCTACAGCCCAGCCAGTGACCCCTTGCTCAAGCCAGCAACCACGGATTATGTCTATGACCCCATACTTAAGCTGGCAACCCCATGCTCAAACTGGTGAGCGGCACTTAAACCAGAAACCTCAGGGTTTCAAAACTGGGTCCTCAGAGTCCCAGGTCAATGCTCTACCCACTGTACCACCACCAGTCAGGCTAAACGAACCATTTTTTATGAACAAATAAAGTGTCAACATACAGAAAGAAGGAACAATCAAGTTTATTAAATACCAAGGCACCAGGTATGTGCTAATCTAGTAAATGAAGCTTTATTGTGCAATATAAAAGAGTGTAAAAAATAAACTGATTCAAAGCATTAAGTACAATATTCTTTCATTATCCACTTAATGTATTCTGATTGTAAGTAAAGTTTAAAAACAAGCCTGAAAGATAGGTCATGACTTCCTACAACAGAAGCTCCTCCTCTTGTTTATGAAAATGGGCTTGCTATCAAGAAAAGCAAAAGGTAACAAAATGTAAATCAACAACTCATCAAATCACATGCCCCCCCTACAATAAACAATGAATACTATCTATTCGTGCTTTGGATCAAAACTGATGCTCTCTTTAATAAAAACTAACCATCAGTCAGCTGACAGACAGAATTTAGCTGAACTCAGATACCCTTAGTTCATCACTCTAGAAAGAAATTGATACTCCATGGAACAGGTTCTCCCTGAGAGTGGAGTGCAGAGTATAGAAAACTGAATGGCAGAATTTCACTAACAACATACTCTAAGGGCATTCCTCCACAATAAGTCTCATTCAATCCAGAGGTACAGTAAACTCAGAGTCATTAGTGGAGAAGATAAATGCCTATTGAATGAAGCCTTAACAGTGTAAAAAAAGACCATGAAGATCAAAATGTAAAGCAATTCAACACATTATGTAAGGCATTATAATAGTAGTGATACATGGCCATATGCTCAAAGTGTTCAGAATCTTGTAGCAAAGAAAGGCATACTCTTTTTAAAAAATAGTCCCAAAATTAGGTGCAGCAATAAAAGTCACAGAGGATACAAAATTAAAAGAGAACTCTAAGGAAAGAGATTTGTTGAAGTTATAGAGAAAGCACACTATAAAGAGTTGGTTTTGAGAGATGAATAAGAATTTTCCAGAGAGACAAGATGAAAAATAGCATATGGAACAGAAGAAAAAAGGTGCAAGAACATACTTAGTGTTAAAGAATTTTGCATTTTAGGCAGGCAGCCAGGGGGTAGAGGGAGGTCGCGGTGGGCACGGCGGGCAGCGGCTGGGCGGTGGCAGAATGTTGACTACCAGAGTATTTAGCCTAATTGGCAAGCGAGCAATTTCCACCTCAGCGTGTGTACGAGCACATGGGAGTGTTGTGAAGAGTGAAGATTATGCTCTCCCAAGTTATGTTGATCGACGTGACTATCCCTTGCCTGATGTGGCCCATGTCAAGAACCTTTCTGCCAGCCAGAAAGCCTTGAAAGAGAAGGAGAAGAACCCCTGGAGCAGTCTGTCAGTTGATGAGAAAGTTGAATTGTATCGCATTAAGTTCAACGAGAGCTTTGCTGAAATGAACAGGAGCACGAATGAGTGGAAGACAATTGTGGGCACTGCCATGTTCTTCATCAGTTTCACTGCTCTCATTCTCATCTGGGAGAAGCACTATGTGTATGGTCCCATCCCGCACACCTTTGAAGAGGAGTGGGTGGCCAAGCAGACCAAGCGGATGCTCGACATGAAGGTCAGCCCGATCCAGGGCTTCGCTGCCATGTGGGACTACGACAAGAACGAGTGGAAGAAGTAAGAGCCCGCCATTCACGTATCTGAACCTCACCTTTCATTTCCTTGCAGTTCAGCATATTTACTGGAAACTGTTAATGTTGCAGTCCCAATGCTAATAAAGGAGCAGTTTATGTGAAGAAGAAAAGAAAAAAAAGAATTTTGCATTTTAGATTATCTAACAAGGAATCTAATACATGGTGGATTAAAGAAAGGCGTGGCTAGATAAAAGCAGGTCGATCTGGAGATTAATTCAATCTAGTTATGAAGTGATAAAGCAAAGTAAAATTGGGATGAAGATGCAAAAGATTTAAATTTCAAGCAAGCTTTAAATTACTGCAATTTTTAGATGTATGTAGCTTTAAAATTTTTCATGAATCCAGTATAACATTAGTACCAAAGTCAGAGAAGGATTAGAAACACACACATATACACACACTCAACAAAAAGAAGACATTATAACTGATACTACAGAAATTCTAAGGATTATAAAAAGCTCTTATAAACATGTATATATCAACAAACTGAACAACATAGAAGATATGAAAAAATTCTTAGAAATATACAGTTTACCAAGACTGAATCAAAAAGAAATACAAAACTGATCAGAGCAATTACTAGTAAGGACATTGAATCAGTAATAAAAAAAATACCAACAAAGAAAAAGCCCAGAGCCAAGACGGCTTCACTAGTGAATTTTATCAAACATTTATAAAAGAATACATACCAATCCTTCTTAAATGCTTCCAAAAAATTGAAGAGGAGGGAACACTTATAAACTCATTTTACAAAGCCAGCATTATTCTGATACCAAAAATAGAAAAGAACATTACTAGGCAAGGAAACTATAGGCCAATATAATTGATGGATATAGATAAAAATGTTCTCAAGAAAATACTAAAATTCTAGCAATCCAAATTCAGCAGCACATTTAAATAATTATACTCCATGATCAGGTGGGATTTATCCCTGAAATGCAAGAATGGTGTAACATATGTAACTCAATGTGATTCATCACACTAATAGAATAAAATGAAAGAATCATATGATCATCTCTATGGACACAGAAAAGGCATTTGACAATATTCAACATCCATTTGTGGTTAAAGAAAAAAACAAATTAGGCACAGAAGAAACATCTCAACATAGTAAAGGCCATCTATGGCAAGACCACAGTTATCATACTCTATCATACTTGTTGGTGAAAAGTTGAAAGCTTTTCTTCTAAGATCAGGAACAAGACAAGGGTTCCCACTCAACCTCTCTACTCAACATATTAGCAGAAGTCCTAGCTAGAGCAATCAGGCCAGAAATATAAAAGTTGCCAGAATTAGGAAGGAAGAAGTAAAATAGCCTCTATTTGCAGATAACATTTTATATATAGAAAATTTTTAAGAATCAATCCCCCCAAAAAAGTTAGATCTAGTCAATGAATTTAGTAAAGTTACAGAATATTGAAAGTGACATTAAAAAATCAGATTTCTATACACTAACAACAAATTTTTAAAAAAATAATTAAAGAAATAAATCCCATTTACAATAGAATCAAAAACAATAAAATACTTAGGAATAAATATACTAAGGAGGTGCAATATTTCTACTCTGAAAACTATAAGACATTAATAAAAAAAATTACTGAAGATACAACTAAATAGAAAGGTATCCCATGTTCATGGACTAGAATAATTAATATTGTTTAAATGTCCATATTGCCAAAAGCCATCTATATACATTCTATGCAATCCCCATCAAGATTCCAATGGTGTGTTTTACAAAAGGAGAAACACTCTTAAATTTATAGTGTAACATAAAAGGCCATAAATAACCAAAAAAAAAAAATCCTCAGAAAGAAAAACAAAGCAGCAGACATCACAATTCTGGATTTCAAATTACAGACTAAAGCTACAGTCATCAAAAAATATAATACTGGCATTAAAAGCAGACAGACAAATGAAACAGAGTCAAGAAGCCAGAAATAAACCCAAGCATATACGTTCAAATAATATTTGACAAGGGAGCCAAGAAAATTCATTGGACAGAAAAAAACAGTGTTTTCAAACTCTATAACAAAAATATACAAATAACTCTTAAAATTCAATACCAAAAAATAATAATCTGGAGTGACGTCAGAGAAATGGCGCCATGAGGAGTGCGACCAACAAATCTCCCCAAAATTTCAACAAGTTCATCAACCAGAGACAGAAAAATCTATCCTTGGAGTGTCCGGGAGTTCCACACACTGAAGGCGAAGGTAGGGTTCGAGCGAAAAATTGACTAAATATATAATCAACCCTAAAGGAAATAAGTCAGACAAAAAAACACTCTGCCTTCCTCACTAATCTGAGCAAAGGCTGCTTTCACTTGGAACTGAGAGTCGGGGTGGCCAAGGGTGTGGAGGAGTCTAGGCTGCGGCACAGATGTTCGTTCAAGCTGAGGAAAGAGTGTGCCTGTAGTGCATCAGCCCACGTGAGCAAACGCCCAGGCGCAGCGAGCAACCGCCCGCATGCCACAAGCAACCCAACCGCCCGCATGCCCGCTGCGAGCAACCCAACCACCCCCGCGTGTGCCACGAGCAACCGCACGTGCGTGAGCAGCCACCCGTGCCACGGGCAGCAGCTGCCAGCGGCGCGCAGGGAGTGCGCCAAAGCGAACTTCCCTACGCCTGAGCTTCTCTGAGCGCCTCACCCAGCCATTCAAGCTAACAATCAAGCGTCGGTGGAGGGACGCCAGGGCAGCTTGCAGTCCTTTCTGGAGCAGATTGGAGGATCCAATTGCTGAAATTAGCTTAACCCACAGTCTGCTCACCTCCCAACTGACCTACGCGGCTCTAATTGACAAGATCTCTCTCAGTTCAGTGATCTAAGACAAGAAGCGTGATATTTTTTAGTGCCTCTTGCTAAAGGGGTGGGGACAACTTCTGATTGACAGAGCTTTCATACTCAGGGATATATGCTAAAAAGAGGGACTTGGCAGTGTTAAGACCTCCTGTATTGCAGGCAGCGACTAGGGCATCTTCTTCCCAGCCAAAACATGTTACAAAGTGCGGAAAGCCTGGGGAGAGTGGTCCCACAGAGTGCTAGGCTGCTGAACAGGCCTGGAGGCTCATAGAAAGTCACCTTGAGAGCAATTGGCTCCCAGGCCTGCCTGATTATGATGGCGGCTCTGACTGCCAGAGCCTTACCCAGAGCCCTGAGTTGAGTGGGGATAGAGTAAGGATTTGCCAGCTTTTTGAGCCTCTTACTCCCCAGGAAGAGGCAGTGGCAGCCTCATAGCTGGATCATCAGGCTGCTAATTCAGGAAGGAGAGACTAGGAGAGAGGCTCTGGGAAAACGGACTCTCATTGTCGGAGCCTACAAATGCTAACAAGCCTTGACTACCAATGAGACTGAAACCTAATATATGACATATATATTATGTCATATAGAGTCTCATCACCGTAGAGTCTCATCAACTGCAAATCACTACCTAAGCGTGCCACTGGGGCAGAGCCTGGGGTACAGAGTCACCAACCAGGAAGAGGGAGAGGAAAGAAAAAAGAAGAAGTTAACCTCTCAAAATCAAGAAATATCCACAGACTTGATAACTTGCTCCACTATTTTTCTGTGTCTTTCATCTTCTTGCCTTTATTATTATTATTTCTATTTCTTCCACCTTGGTCCTTTTATTCTCTGCCCACCTTATTCTGTCCTCTTCTTGAACTACACTACCCATAAGTGTTAAATTTCTTTTCTTCTTCTTTACTCTCCATGAGGGTTACACTCCAAAACCCTTAACTCTCTCTCTCCCTCTTTTTGTTTTTTTTTCTTTTTTCTTCTTTTCCTTTTCCCCTTTTTCTTATTTCTTCCTCTCTATTAGTTTCTTCTTTTCTCCTTTTACTTTTCCTCTCATTCAATCCTCAATCATGAACAAATTATTTAATTTGGGACTCAAGTTTTTTGGGTTTTTGTGGCATTTTGGGTGCTTTTTAACTCATTAGCATTCCTTCCAACCCAGGATCTCCATTCTATTTAGTTTTTGCTCCACTTAATACAATAGTTATTTTTTTTCCTTTTTCCTGTTTCCCTCTATTCCTCTCATTATATCTCTTAGTCAACCATCACTTACAAGCAAATCATTTTATATTTGACCCAAATTTTTTCCTTTTTTGCATTTTGTGGGTCCATACTTCCTTTTTTGCCCCTTGAACACTTCCCCCCAACTCAGGCCCTCCATTATAGGCAGTATTTGTTCCATTTAGCATAATATAATTCACAATTCATCATGATATTTTCCTAAGGAGGAGGGGAGAGGAGAGGAAGAGAAGAAAAAAGGTGGGGGGAGAAAAATAATAAATTATTATTGGGGTTTTTTTTCTCCAATTTTTTTATTTTACTTTTTATTCTTTATTAATTTTCATTAGTGCTATTAAAAAGACCACCCTCAGATGCCATTAAGAAAAAGGAAATCAAATATCATGGATACAAAAGATAGAGAAGTAGCACAGACAGATGTGGAAAAATCTATGGAGAAAAAATTTAATATATTGGAAACCTTGGAGCTAAATGACAGAGAATTTAAAACAGAAATCCTAAAAATACTAGGAGATATACAAGAAAACACAGAAAAGCAATTTAGAGAGCTCAGAAAACAACTCAAAAAACACAAAGAATACATCACCAAGAAAACTGAAACTATAAAAACAAATCAAACAGATGAAAAACTCAATTCATGAACTGAAAAATGAGGTAACAAGCTTAGCTAATAGAACAGACCAGAAAGAAGGTAGGATTAGTGACATAGAAGACAAGCAACGTCAGGCACAACAGAGAGAAGAAGAGAGAGACTCAAAAATTTTAAAAAATGAGAAAGCCCTTACAGGAATTGTCTGACTCCATCAAAAAGAATAACATAAGAATAATAGGTATATCAAAGGGAGAAGAGAGAGAAAATGGAATGGAGAATATATTCAAACAAATAATAGACGAGAAGTTCCCAAGCCTGTGGAAAGAACTAAAGCCTCAAATTCAAGAAGCAAACAGAACACCGAGTTTTCTTACCCACAACAAACCTACTTCAAGGCACATCATAATGAAAATGGCACAAACCAATGACAAAGAAAAAATTCTCAGGGCAGCCAGGGAAAAGAAGAATACAACATATAAAGACGAGCCTATTAGATTATCATCAGATTTCTCAGTAGAAACTCTACAAGCTAGAAGAGAGTGGAACCCAATATTTAAAGCCCTGAAAGAGAGAAACTTTCAGCCAAGAATACTTACCCATCAAAGTTATCCTTCAAATACGAAAAAGAAATAAAAACATTCACAAATACAGAAAAGATGAGGGAATTTATCATCAGAAAACCCCCACTCCAGGAAATACTAAAGGGGGTTTTCCAAGAAGATTCAAAGAACAAAACAAAACAAAACCACAAGTAAAAGCTCTACCAAGAACACAATAAAACCAAACTTAAACTGTGACAACAAAAGCAAAAAAAGGGGAGAAGATGGAGATTAACAGTAGCAAAGGACGATGAAGTGCTGAAACACTCATAAGATAGGGTACTACAATGAATCTGGTAGGTACCCTTTTCATTACTTAATGGTAACCACCATTGAAAAAAACACCACAGAAGCACATGACTTAAAAAAGGTAGCAACAGAGGAAAGAAGTATAGAATACAAACAAACAAAAACAAATGATAGAAAAACAAAAGAGAAGAATCAAACAAAATATAAAACTAACAGAAAGCAATGTATAAAATGGAATAGGGAACCCACAAGTGTCAATAATTACACTAAATGTAAATGGATTAAACTCATCAATAAAGACACAGAGTAGCAGAATGGATTAAAAAAGAAAATCCAACTGTATGCTGCCTACAAGAAACACATCTAAGCAACAAAAATAAAAACAAATTCAAAGTAAAAGGCTGGAAAACAATACTCCAAGCAAATAACATCCAAAAAAAAGCAGGTGTAGCAATACTCATATCTAATAATGCTGACTACAAGACAGAAAAAGTACTCAGAGACAAAAATGGTCATTTCATAATGATTAAGGGGATACTGAATCAAGAAGACATAACAATCCTTAATATATATGCACCAAACCAAGGAGCACCAAAATATATAAGACAGCTACTTACTGACCTAAAAACAAAAACTGACAAAAATATAATCATACTCGAGACCTCAATACACCGCTGATGGCTCAAGATCGTTCATACAAACAGAAAATCAATAAAGATATATTGGCCTTATACGAAACATTAGGGCACCTGGATATGATAGACATCTACAGGACACTTCATCCCAAAGTAACAGAGTATATGTTTTTCTCTAGTGTACATGGAACATTCTCAAGAATTGACCATGGCCCTGGCCGGTTGGCTCAGCGGTAGAGCATCAGCCTGGCGTGCGGGGGACCCGGGGTCGATCCCTGGCCAGGGCACATAGGAGAAGTGCCTATTTGCTTCTCCACCCCCACTCTCCTTCCTCTCTGACTCTCTCTTCCCCTCCCACAGCCAAGGCTCCATTGGAGCAAAGATGGCCCGGGTGCTGGGGATGGCTCCTTGGCCTCTGCTCCAGGCACTAGAGTGGCTCTGGTCACGGCAGAGCGACACCCCGGAGGGGCAGAGCATCGCCCCCTGGTGGGCAGAGCATCGCCCCTGGTGGGCGTGCCAGGTGGATCCTGGTTGGGTGCATGCAGGCGTCTGTCTGACTGTCTCTCCCCGTTTCAAGCTTCAGAAAAAAAAAAAAAGAATTGACCATATGTTGGGCCACAAAAATAACATCAGCAAATTCAGAAAAATCGAAGTTGTACCAAGCATATTTTCTGATCATAAAGCCTTGAAACTAGAATTTAACTGCAAAAAAGAGGGGAAAAAACCCACAAAAATGTGGAAACTAAACAACATACTTTTAAAAAATGAATGGGTCAAAGAAGAAATAAGTGCAGAGATCAAAAGATATATACAGACAAATGAAAATGACAATATGACATATCAGAATCTCTGGGATGCAGCAAAAGCAGTAATAAGAGGGAAGTTCATATCACTTCAGGCCTATATAAACAAACAAGAGAGAGCCCAAGTGAACCACTTAACTTCACACCTTAAGGAACTAGAAAAAGAAGAACAAAGACAATCCAAAACCAGCTGAAGAAAGGAAATAATAAAAATCAGAGCAGAAATAAATGAAATAGAGAACAGAAAAACTATAGAAAAAATTAAAACAAGGAGCTGGTTCTTTGAAAAAATCAACAAAATTGACAAACCCTTGGCAAGACCCACCAAGGAAAACAGAGAAAGGACTCATATAAATAAAATCTAAAATGAAAGAGGAGAAATCACCATAGACATCATAGATACACAAAGAATTATTGTAGAATACTACGAAAAACTATATGCCACCAAATTCAAAGATCTAGAAGAAATGGATAAATTCCTAGAACAATACAACCTTCCTAGACTGAGTCATGAAGAAGCAGAAAGCCTAAACAGATCACTTAGCAGGGAGGAAATAGAAAAAACCATTAAAAACCTCCCCAAAAATAAAAGTCCAGGCCCAGACGGCTATACTAGTGAATTCTATCAAACATTCAAAGAAGACTTGGTTCCTATTCTACTCAAAGTCTTCCAAAAAATTGAAGAAGAAGCAATACTTCCAAACACATTTTATGAGGCCAACATAACCCTCATACTGAAACCTGGCAAGGACGGCACAAAAAAAAAAAATTACAGACCAATATCTCTAATGAATACAGATGCTAAAATACTAAACAAAAATACTGGCAAATCGAATACAACAACATATTAAAAAGATAATAAATACATCATGATCAAGTGGGATTTATCCCAGAATCTCAAGGATGGTTCAACATACGTAAAACGGTTAACGTAATACACCATATCAACAAAACAAAGAACAAAAACCACATGATCTTATCAATAGATGCAGAAAAGGCATTCAATAAAATACAACACAACTTTATGTTTAAGACACTCAACAAAATGGGTATAGAAGGACAATATCTCAACATGATAAAGGCCATATATGATAAACCATCAGCCAACATCATATTAAATGGCATAAAACTGAGGACTTTTCACCTTAAATCAGGAACAAGACAGGGTTGTCCTCTCTCTCCACTCTTATTTAACGTGGTGCTAGAAGTTCTGTCCAGAGCAATCAGACAAGAGAGAAATAAAAGGCATCCATATCGGAAAAGAAGTAGTAAAGGTATCACTTTTTGCAGGCGATATGATCCTATACATCGAAAACCCCACAGACTCCACAAAAAGTTTACTAGAAACAATAAACCAATACAGTAAGGTCGCAGGATACAAAATTAACATACAAAAGTCCATAGCCTTTCTATATGCTAGCAATGAAATATTAGAAAACAAACTCAAAAAAAATATGGAATATTATTACACACATACATAAAAAAAAATAAGGAAATCCTGCCATTGGTTAAACCTAGAGTGCATTACGCTAAGTGAAATAAATAAGGCAGAAGAAAACATACTGTATAATCTCACAAATATGTGGAATCTTAAAAACAACAATAACAAAACTCAGAAAAAGATCAGACTTGTATTTACCAGTGGTGGAGGGTGGGGAGAGGGAAAACTGGAGAAAAGTGGTCAAAAGATATAGGTTTTTCAGTTACAGTGGTACCTTGAGATATGAGCAGATCAACATACAAATTTCTTAAGATATGAGCTGCAACTCGATTTGTATTTCTGTTTGAGATCTGAGCGAAATTCTGAGATACGAGTTGTAATTCAGGAAGCTGCCGCTAGTTGGCGTGTTGGTGCACAAGTCCAGTATCAGCAGCACAGCACCAGCATCTCGTTCGTTCTCATGTGTTACAGAATCAAGTCGAATCTCGTGTGCTGTAATCATTCTCGCATCATTTTGCATTTTTTACTATTTTTATGCACTATCATGGGGCCAAAGAAAGTGAGTGTAAATGACAGTGGTGACAAGAAGAAGAGAATGATGTCGATAGAAGTAAAGCAAGAAATAATAGAAAAACATGAGCATGGTGTAGGATTGATTGAACTGGCAAGGCTGTATGACCACAATACATCCACAATTTGTACCATCCTTAAACAAAAGGATGCCATCAAAAGTGCAAATCCAGTGAAAGAAACTACAATTCTGTCCCAATTAAAAAAATATATCCATGAAGAAATGGAGAAGCTTCTGCTGGTGTGGGCGAAAGAGAAAGAGCTGGCAGGAGATACAGTGACAGAGACTGTAATATGCAAAAAGGCACGTATTATTTACAGTGACTTGAAGAAGAAAGAACCATCAACCTCAAAAGAGGCAGCAGAAGATACGTTTAAGTAAGGGGTTGGGAACAATTTTGGCTGAGAGAGCCATGAACGCCACATATTTTAAAATGCAATTCCATGAGAGCCATACAACGACCCGTGTATGTTACGCATTATCCAATAAAAATTTGGTGTTGTCCTGGAGGACAGCTGTGATTGGCTCCAGCCACCCGCAACCATGAACATGAGCGGTAGGAAATTAATGGATTGTAATACATGAGAATGTTTTATATTTTTAACATTATTATTTTTTTTATTAAAGATTTGTCTGCAAGCCAGATGCAGCCATCAAAGAGCCAATCCTGCTCGCAAGCCATAGGGTTCCTGACCCCTGGTTTAAGGCAAGTCACGGCTGGTTTGAAAACTTCAAGGAGAGATTTGGTATCCACTCGGTGGTGAGGCATGGTGAAGCTGCAAGTGCTGACGTTAAGGCAGCTGAGGAATACATCGCACGTTTTGCTGTGCTTATCACAAAAGAAGGCTACATACCCCAACAAATGTTCAACTGTGATGAAACAGGGTTGTTTTGAGAAAAAAAAAATGTCCCAGAGGACTTTCATCACTGCAGAGGAGAAGAAGCTGCCAAGCCATAAACCCATGAAGAACCGTCTGACCCTTGCATTGTGTGCAAATGATAACAGTGACTGTAAAGTAAAGCCACTGCTAGAGTATCATTCCAAAAATCCTCGAGCCTTTAAGACTCACAAGATTCTTAAAGAAAAACTGCAGGTTATGTGGTGTGCCAATGCTGGGGCATGGGTTATGTGGCAGTTTTTTATTGAATGGGTATATCTCATCTTTAGCCCTACAGTGAAGAAATATTTTCAAGAAAAAAACTCCCAATGAAAGCATTACTAATCCTTGAAAATGCTCCAGCCCACTCACCTGGTCTTGAAGATGACATTCTCGATGAGTTCAAATTTGTGAAAGTCCTCTACCTCCCACCCAACACGACTTCAATCTTGCAACCTATGGATCAGCAGGTCATTTCCAACTTTAGAAAGCTTTACACAAAGCACTTGTTCTGCTGCTGCTTTGAGGTGACTGAGAATACAGACCTAACCCTTCGAGAGTTTTGGAAAGATCACTACAACATCGTGATATGTTTATGCATTATTGACTTGGCATGGCAAGAGA
This sequence comes from Saccopteryx bilineata, assembly GCF_036850765.1. Lineage (NCBI taxonomy): Eukaryota > Metazoa > Chordata > Mammalia > Chiroptera > Emballonuridae > Saccopteryx > Saccopteryx bilineata. The sequence continues at coordinate 143,585,279 of NC_089491.1, read as the reverse complement.
TTACAAGAAGAACCTTGAACTCGGCATGGAAAAAGTTATGCCCTGATGCTGTTGCAGACAGGGACTTTGAAGGATTCAAACCAGAGACCAAGACCGAGGTAGAAGCATTGGAGGCGACTGTGTCCCTCAGAAAGTTGATGGGTCTGGCAGTAGATGAGGGTGACATAAACAAGCTCATCGAAGAACATGAGAAGGAATTCTCAACTGAGGAGTTGAAGGAGTACAGATGATGCAACATACGGAGCTTCTGCAAGAGATTAGTAGTGAGGAGGAGGTAGAGTCAGAGGAAGTGATTTCTACAAGTGAAATTAAAGACATGCTGGCAATGTGGGAGAAGCTTTTAAGTTTCATTGAAAAGAAACACCCAGAAAAAGATTCAACTGGTGGTGCTTCAGTGCTTTTTTAATGACACTTGTTTGTTACATTTCTGTAACATTTTAAAAGGCAGGCAAAAGCAAACCTCTTTGGATAGATTTTTATTCAAAAGTCCTGCAAGTGAAAGTGCCGAAAGTGCAGCCCAAAAGGCAAAAACAGGTGATGATTAAATGAAAAATACGTAATGTTAAGCTTAGGTTAAGTTTAAAGTTAAGAAAGTGCATTTTTTTACAATTAGTTTTTGTGGTTTCATTTTAAGTAAAGAAAGTGCAGTTTTAGTTTTGTTTAAAGTAAAGAAAATGCAGTTTTAGTTTACATTTAGTGTTAAGAAAGTGCAGTTTTAGTTTACGTGTCTGCAGTGCCTGCATCACTTCCTCCCTCCCTCCTCCTCCACCATTCACCTCCATTAGCTGCACTGGTCTGTCTCCAAGGTAAGAATATAGTACTAAATAACACATTTTTCTTTTATTTCATATGTTTTGTTATGCATTGGTAAAGTATACATGTGTGTTTCTTAATTAAAAACATGTCTTTTTTCATAATTTAGGATGATTTGGGGATGTTTCACAGAGCTGGAACGGATTAAATCTATTTCAGTTATTTTAAATAGAATAAATTTGTTTGACATACGAGTTGACTGACTTATGAGCTCAGTTATAGAACGAATTAAACTCGTATCTCAAGGTACCACTGTATAAGATAAATAAGAACTAAACATATTATGTACAACATGGTGACTGCAGCCAACAGTGCTACATGATAGGATAATTAAGAGAGTAAATCCTGTAAGTTTTCATTGCAAAAAGAAATTTTTCTTTCTTTTTTTAAATGTACCTACAAGATGAATGTTAAGTGAACCTACTGTAATCATTTCCCAATGTATGTACATCAAACTATTATGCTATACACCTTAAACTTATACAGTGATGTACGTCATTTATTTCTCAATAAAACTGAGGTTGAAAAAGGAAGAAAATAATGTCGTATGCTACAACATGAGTGAACTTCGAGTTTATACAATGCTAAGTGAACTAAACCAGTCACATAAGGACAAATATTGTATGATTCCACTTCTATGATATCTAAAATATTCAAACTAATAGAAACAGAAAGTATAGTAGTTGTTGCCAGAAACTGGAGTGATTAGGAGGTGCACTGTACACTTGGAAATGTTTAGGAAGTTAAATTATATGTGTTTCATGCCAGAATAATAATAATTAAAAAAAAAGATCTATGAAGGAAAATCAACAATCATTTCCACTGATGCTCAAAATAACTCTTCCCCAAATTATTGATTTTTCCAAAATCAACACCTAAAAATTTTCAAAATAATCAACCACATGTGCCTAAGTCCAAAATCCAGAATCTTTCCTTTTTTTTTTTTTTTTTTTTTTTTTTTTTTTTCATTTTTCTGAAGCTGGAAACAGGGAGAGACAGTCAGACAGACTCCCGCATGCGCCCGACCGGGATCCACCCGGCACGCCCACCAGGGGCGACGCTCTGCCCACCAGGGGGCGATGCTCTGCCCATCCTGGGCGTCGCCATGTTGCGACCAGAGCCACTCTAGCGCCTGAGGCAGAGGCCACAGAGCCATCCCCAGCGCCCGGGCCATCTTTGCTCCAATGGAGCCTTGGCTGCGGGAGGGGAAGAGAGAGACAGAGAGGAAAGCGCGGCGGAGGGGTGGAGAAGCAAATGGGCGCTTCTCCTGTGTGCCCTGGCCGGGAATCGAACCCGGGTCCTCCGCACGCTAGGCCGACGCTCTACCGCTGAGCCAACCGGCCAGGGCCAGAATATTTCTTAATGTAAAAACACTGGGTGTATATATTCACACTAAAGTAGCAAGAAAAACAACAAAAAAGTAACTACAGCTAAATCTAAGGAGAACTATACACAATATACTTGAGGAAAACTTTACAAAAGTTGGTTAAAGGTGTTTAATACAACCTAAAATTACAAAATTACACTGTATTATTAGAAGGAAATCCTTTTTTCTTAAATAGAACTATTCAGCATAATTACAATGAAATTTCACACTGTTATACATAATTTTATTAATAAAAATTAAAACATTTCTTTGGACTTAGACAAGTTCATTTTAAAGTTTATATACAAAATGATCAAAACAATCCACAAAAAATATTTTTAAAAAGTCTAAATAAAGGTGTAACTCTTTTAGAAATCAAACATACTATAAAGTAATCATAATAAAAATATTAGTATGGTATTAGCACATGAAAATGAAGAAAAACCAATGGGCCTGACCAGGCAGTGGCACAGTGGACAGAGCGTCACACTGGGATGCAGAGGACCCAGGTTGGAGACCCTGAGGTTACCAGTTTGAGCGCGAGCTCACCTGGTTTGGGCAAAGCTCACCAGCTTGGACCCAAGGTTGCTGGCTTGAGCAAGGGGTTACTATTCTGCTGTATTCCCACAGTCAAGGCACATATGAGAAAGCAATCAATGAACAACTAAGGTGTTGCAACAAAAAACTGATGATTGATGCTTCTCATCTCTCTCCGTTCCTGTCTATCCCTATCTATCCCTCTCTCTGACTCTGTCTCTGTAAAAAAATAAAAATTAAATTAAAAAAAAAAAAACCAATGGAACAGTAAAGAAAACAACAAACAGGCCAAGTACATATATAAAGTTAGTACATAATAAAGATGGCATCACAAATAGCTAGGGAAAAGATGCATTTTAAAAATCTGAATCATTGTTTATCACCCAAAGTCAAATCTCCTTCCATCACTACATACATATTTGACCCCCTTTACCCTTTACTTACACAATGAAATACACAGATGATGTGTTATTTGAAACTTATGTAATTTTATTTACCAATGCCACCTCAATAAATTTAATAATAAATGAAGTGGTCTTCTTTTAAGAAAAAACTTGAATCAATACACATTCCAAATATAATCAAAATGGCCATATTACCCAAAGCAATATACAAATTTAATGCAATTCCCATCAAAATTCCTATGAGATTTTTTTAAAGAAATGGAACAAAAAATCATCAGATTTATATGGAACTATAAAAAACCCCGAATAGCCAAAACAATCCTAAGGAAAAAGAATGAAGCTGGGGGCATTACAATACCTGACTTTAAACTATATTATAGGGCCACGATAATCAAAACAGCATGGTATTGGCAGAAAAACAGACACTCAGACCAATGGAACAGAATAGAAAGCCCAGAAATAAAACCACATATATATGGTCAAATAATCTTTGATAAAGGGGCCAACAACACACAATGGAGAAAAGAAAGCCTCTTCAACAAATGGTGTTGGGAAAACTGGAAAGCCACATGCAAAAGAATGAAACTCGACTACAGCCTGTCCCCGTGTACTAAAATTAATTCAAAATGGATCAAAGACCTAAATATAAGACCTGAAACAATAAAGTACATAGAACAAGACATAGGTACTAAAATCATGGACCTGGGTTTTAAAGAACATTTTATGAACTTGACTCCAATGGCAAGAGAAGTGAAGGCAAAGATAAATGAATGGGACTACATCAGAATAAAAAGTTTTTGCTCAGCAAGAGAAACTGATATCAAAATAAACAGACAGTCAACTAAATGGGAAATGATATTTTCAAACAACAGCTCAGATAAGGGCCTAATATCCAAAATTTACAAAGAACTCATAAAACTCAACAACAAACAATCCAATAAAAAAATGGGAAGAGGACATGAACAGACACTTCTTCCAGGAAGAGATACAAATGGCCAACAGATATATGAAAAGATGCTCAGCTTCATTAGTTATTAGAGAAATGCAAATCAAAACTACAATGAGATACCACCTCACCCCTGTTAGATTAGCTATTATCAACAAGACGGGTAATAGCAAATGTTGGAGAGGCTGTGGAGAAAAAGGAACCCTCATTCACTGTTGGTGGGACTGTAAAGTAGTACAACCATTATGGAGGAAAGTATGGTGGTTCCTCAGAAAACTGCAAATAGAACTACCTTATGACCCAGCAATCCCTCTACTGGGTATATACCCCAAAACCTCAGAAACATTGATACATAAAGACACATGTAGCCCCATGTTCATTGCAGCACTGTTCATAGTGACCAAGACATGGAAACAACCAAAAAGCCCTTCAATAGAAGACTGGATAAAGAAGATGTGGCACATATACACTATGGAATACTACTCAGCCATAAGAAATGATGACATCAGATCATTTACAGCAAAATGGTGGGATCTTGATAACATTATAAGGAGTGAAATAAGTAAATCAGAAAAAAACAAGAACTACATGATTCCATACATTGGTGGAACATAAAAACGAGACTAAGAGACATGGACAAGAGTGTGGTGGTTACCAGGGGTGGGGGGAGGGAGGACATGGGAGGGAGGGAGGGAGAGAGTTAGGGGGAGGGGGAAGGGCACAGAGAACTAGATAGAGGGTGGCGGAGGACAATCTGACTTTGGGCAAGGGGTATGCAACATAATTTAATGACAAAATAACCTAGACATGTTTTCTTTGAATATATGTACCCTGATTTATTAATGTCATCCCATTACCATTAATTAATAAAAATTTATTTTAAAAAATACACATTCCACACCTTAAATCAGGAAAAAATCCAAGTGGGTTAAAGACTTAAATGCAAAAATATAAAATCATAATAATACCAAAAAAATATATAAATAAATAAATTCAACCGGGAAGTGTAGCATCAGTCTTTAAAATTAAATCCAAAAGTATTAACAGATTGATAAAATTAACCACATAAAAAATGTTAAGCCTATTTACACAACAAACACTATAAACGAAGTGAAAACAAATCAAAACCCAATAACAAACAAAAAGAAAGATTCTTAAATAGCAAGGGAAAAAAAGGGTCATAACTCAATTGATCCAAAGATACAGATGGAGAGTTTGCAGAAAAAGAAATGTAAATAGCCACTGAAGACTTTTAAAAAATGTTGGGTTTCACTCAGAATGCAAACTCAAATTTCTATCTATGTTTGTAAGAGTCACAAACATTCCTAAATTTGACCACAATCCCTCTTGCTGAGGCTGTGCAATAAAAAGCACATTTCTGGCGGAACTGCCTAATGGTACAACAGTGAATTTGGCAATATCTAAAAAAGACCTAAAAACAATGTGCATTAAGTTCTCACTAAACATTGCTAATAAGTTCTGCAACTTTAAGGGAAACAAAATAAAACTAAAGCAACTTTGCCATAGGCTAATTGATATAATAAGAGTTAAGTTCCTACAGCATCTCAGCAATGTTATAACAAAATGACATTGTATTTTTTTTGTATTTTTCTGAAGCTGGAAACAGGGAGGCAGTCAGATAGACTCCCGCATGCGCCCGACTGGGATCCATCCGGCACGCCCACCAGGGGGAGATGCTCTGCCCATCTGGGGCGTCGCTCTGTCGCGACTAGAGCCACTCCAGCACCTGGGGCAGAGGCCACAGAGCCATCCCCAGCGCCCAGGCCATCTTTTGCTCCAATGGAGCTTCGGCTGCAGGAGGGGAAGAGAGAGACAGAGAGGAAGGAGAGGGGGAGGGGTGGAGAAGCAGATGGGCGCCTCTCCTGTGTGTCCTGGCCAGGAATCGAACCCGGGACTTCCGCAAGCCAGGCCGATGCTCTACCACTGAACCAACCGGCCAGGGCCATAACAAAATGACATTGAATGGAACAATGTTATTCTAGGACCCTGCTGTTATCTCCCCTTCGACTAGATAATCCTGCTCCTGGAAAGTACCCTGACAATACATCTCCACAATTAAATAATATATGCACAAAGTTGTTCACTGCAGCATTATTTATAAGGAAAAGATTCTGGAAACAACCCAAATGTCCACCAATTGGGCACTGACTGAAAAACTATAGTCTATTCACATAACAGATTACTAAGTGGTCATTAATAAAAGATGAAGAAATATCTAGTACTAACATAGAGAAATCTATAAAATATATTAAATATATGAATCCATTAAATTCATTTATAGAATACCCTATATTAAATAAAATATCCTATATTACAGTTAGAGTGAGAAAAGCAAGGAACTAAGAAATCTGTATATGTGTGTTCATATTTTTTAACCTTTATTTTTAAAAATACACTGTAATAATAGACTATAACCAACAAAAATAGTTATTCATATACGACAAAAGGAAATAAGGCAGACAGAACAGAGATAGAAATCAGACTAATATTTTATAAAGTCAGAAAATTAAATTAAATCAAAATTAAAATGTCCATAAAGATTTCGAGGTATCCTAGAATGCCCTAAAGAGTTCCTTTATAACAAAATATCTAAGTGTCAGAAACTTTTGTCCATAAAAAGACAGTACAGAATAAATAGACCACTCGAATATGAAGTATTTGCTACACACAAGCCTACAATTAGTATCTAGGATATAGGATACATACACACAGATATAGTATATAAAAGACACAACTAGTAAAGAAAGTCAAAATTCCTAAAAGAAATGGGTAATGGATATGAAAGGCATTTCCAGATGACACATGGATGGCCAATCAATCTAATTAACAATCAGGGAAATATAAATTAAAATTACAATGAGATAGAATGCCAAAATGATAAAAAGCTAATCTAGTATAAGTAAGAATATGTAACAGGTATGAGTCTTGTCTCTTACTAGCAAAAGTTTAGACTGTCGCAACTAATTTGGAAAACAATTTTGCATTATCTAGAATAGGTGAAGATGACATATCATATGAACTAGCAAATTCTATTCATAAAACTATATCTTAGAAGGACTTTTTATACATGTGTGCCAGAAGAAATGCCAAGAATCACCAAAGTAGCAGTGTTTATCATAGTAAAATAATCAAAATAACCTAAAAATAATCACTGCTAAAGATGCATAAATTACATTCATATAATAGAATACTGTATAGCAGTAAACAAATATTAAAATTACTAGAATCCCAAGTTTCAGAGTAGATGAACCTCAAAATATATTCCTGAAAAAACACACAAACAAAAGTTATAGAAAAATAGTGTTTGCCTCATTTAGTAAAAAGTTCAAAAACAAGCAAAGGAAAGTCTGTGACATTACAAGAAACAAATTCAGAATAATAGTTACCTCTAGAGGGCAGGATAGGTAATGCAGTTGAGAAGATCTTCAAAAGTACTGGTTATGCAGTCTTTTTCTTTTTTATTTCTAATTAACATTTTTTAAAATTCAACTTATTGGGTGACACTGCCTCACAACACCAAACAGGTTTCAAGTGTACAGCTCAATAAAACACTATCTATACACAGCACTGTGCGTCCATCACCCCAAGCAAAGTCTCTTTCCATCCCCCTTTTCCTCACTTTTTCCCTACCTCCACCTAATTCACACTCCTCTTTCCCTCTGGCTATTACCACAGCAAAAGAAATCATCACTAAAACGAAAAGGGAACCCACTAATGGGAGATCATATTGGCTAATGATACATCAGATAAGAGGTCAATTTCCAAAATATATAAAGAACTCATACACCAGGAAGAAAATCCAATTTTAAAAAAGAGCAAAGAACCTGAAAAGACACTACTCCACTACAGATAGCCAATAGTCATATAGAAAAATGTTCAGCATCACTAATCATCAGAGATACAGAATAAAACCACATTATCACCTCACATCTATCAGAATGGCTACCATCAACAAATCAAACAAGTGCTGACCATGATGTAGAGAAAGGGGCACCCTCGTGCACTGTTGTGGGAATGCAGACTGGTGCAGCAACTGTGGAAATCAGTATGGCATTTCCTCAAAAATTAAAAATGGAACTGCCTTTTGACCCAGCGATTCCACATCTGGTAATACATCCTAAGAAATCAGAAACACTAATTTGAAAGAATATATGCTCCCTATATTCAATGCAACATTATTTATAATAGCCAAGATCTGGAAACAGCACAAGTGCCCACGAGTACATGAGTGGTTATGTATCATTTCTCAAACTATAAAGTGAGTACAAAGGTATCTGTTTTATTATTTATTAAACTGTATATATATTTATATATATACAATATATGTATAACATATTTTACAAAAAATAAAAGTAATTTTAAAGAGTCTATTGCATTATTAGTATGTATATTCTAAGTTAACTATGTACTACTTCTTGGCAAAAATCTTAAAAACCAGAAAATTTGATTTCCATTTAAATATTTTTTTAAAGAATAAAATTAATTTACCGTTATGCTGACAGATTTTCTGCATAGTTGTTGGTGCACCTTGAACAGGACACGTTCCTCCTTCTTCCATAAGATTCTAGAAGAAAAGTAAAATTATAACAACTCCCAAATATACACAATAATATCCATTTATATCTCCATTTTAATTCCACCAATTCATTTCTACAGTATTTTCTTCATGTTACTTTAATTGAACAAAGATGATTTTGTTTTGAAAATTAGAAAAATTTGTGATGAACAATAAATGAAATGAAATTAAAAGTGCTTTAGAAACACAAGCAAAATAATAAACACTTGCTAAGAAATTAATTACTGACAAACAGGAAGGTTTCAGGTAGTCATAGTAAATGCAGTTGAAAATCAAAAAGATATTAGCAATTTGGAAATTTATTGTTATTCCCTTTCAAATTTCTCAAATTAGACAACAGTCCATTTATCTTCAGGTTTTTTAAATAAAAAGCTTTTAGAGGTATAAATTTTCTGTAAAGCATGTTTGTTTTACTTTCTATCAATTCTTATATAATTTGTAACTAATTTTCACTGTTTCTTTTTTTAAACTTAGAATGTTTCTTTTTATTAATTTTAATGGGGTGACATTGATAAATCAGGGTACATATGTTCAGAGAAAACAGCTCTAGGTTATTTTGACATTTGATTATGCTGCATTCCCATCACCCAAAGTCCAATTGTCCTCCATCACCTTCTGATTTTCTTTGTGCCCCTTCCCCTATCCCCAACCTTAGCCCTCTCCTCCCCACCCGCCCTGTAACCCCCACACTCTTGTCCATGTCTCTGAGTCTCATTTTTATGTCCCACCTATGTATGGAATCATATAGTTCTTAGTTTTTTCTTATTTATTTCACTCAGTATAATGTTATCAAGGTCCATCCATGTTATTGTGAATGATCCGATGTCATCATTTCTTATGGCTGAGTAGTATTCCATAGTATATATGTACCAAAGCTTTTTAATCCACTCGTCCACTGACGGACACTTGGGCTGTTTCCAGGTCTTTGCTATTGTGAACAATGCTGCCATAAACATGGGGGTGAATGTCTTCTTTTGAAACAGTGCTATGGTGTTCTTGGGGTATATTCATAAAAGTGGTATAGCTGGGTCAAAAGGCAGTTCGATTTTTAATTTTTTGAGGGATCTCCATACTGTTTTCCACAGTGGCTGCACCAGTCTGCATTCCCACCAGCAGTGCAGGAGGGTTCCCTTTTCTCCACATCCTGGCCAGCACTTATTCTGTGTTGTTTTGTTGATGAGCGCCATTCTGGCTGGTGTGAGATGATATCTCATTGTGGTTTTAATTTGCATTTTTCTAATGATTAGTGATGTTGAGCATTTTTTCATATGACTACTGGCCATCTGTATGTCCTCTTTGGAAAAGTGTCTATTCATTTCTTTCGCCCAATTTTTGATTGGATAGTTTGTCTTCCTGGTATTGAGTTTTACAAGTTCTTTATAAATTTTGGTTATTAACCCCTTATCAGACATAGTCAAATATATTCTCCCATTGTGTAGTTTGTCTTTTTATTCTATTCTTATTGTCTTTAACTGTGCAGAAGCTTTTTAGTTTGATATAGTCCCATTTGTTTATCCTGTCTTTTATTTCATTTGCCCGTGGAAATAAATCGGCAAATATATTGCTGAGAGAGATGTCAGAGGGCTTACTGCCTATGTTTTCTTCTAAAATGCTTATGGTTTTATGGCTTACATTTAAGTCTTTTATCCATTTTGTGTTTATTTTTGTGAATGGTGTAAGTTTGTGGTCTAGTTTCATTTTTTTGCAGGTAGCTGGCCAATTTTCCCAACACCATTTGTTGAAGAGGCTGTCTTTACTCCAATGTATGCTCTTACCTCCTTTGTCAAATATCAGTTGTCCAAAAAATGTGGGTTTATTTCTGGGTTCTCAGTTCTGTTCCACTGATCTATATGCCTGTTTTTATGCCAGTAACAGGCTGTTTTGAGTATCAATGGTCTTCTAGTATAACTTGATATCCGGAAGTATGATACCTCCCACTTTGTTCTTCCTTTTCAAGATTGCTGAAGCTATTCCTGTTCTCTTTTGGTTCCATATAAATTTTTGGAATATGTGTTCTATATTTTTGAAGTAAGTCATTGGTATTTTAATAGGTATTGCATTGAATTTATAAATTGCTTTGGGTAATATAGACATTTTAATGATGTTTATTCTTCCTAACCATGAGTACAGTATATGCTTCCACTTGTTTTTATCTTCCCTGATTTCTTTTATCAATGTTTTATAATTTTCCAAGTACAAGTCTTTAATCTCCCTGGTTAAATTTATTCCTACATACTTTATTTTTTTGGTTGCAATGGTGAAGGGGATTGATTCCTTAATTTCTCTTCCTGACAGTTCACTGTTAGTGTATAAAAATGCCTCTGATTTCTGAGTATTAATTTTATATCCTGCCACCTTGCTGAATTCATTTATCAGGTCCATTTTTTGACTGAGACTTTAGGGTTTTCTATATACAATATCATATCATCAAATAATGATAGTTTTACCTCTTCTTTTCCAATTTGGATGCCTTTTATTTATTTTTCTTGTCTGATTGCTGTGGCTAGGACTTCCAGAACTATGTTGAATAGGAGTGGTGAAAGGGGGCACCCCTGCCTTGTTCCTGATCTTAAGCAGACTGCTTTTAATTTTTGCCCATTAAGTATGATGGTAGCTGTGGGTTTGTCAAACATGGTCTTTATCATGTTGAGGTATGTTCCCTGTATTCTAATGTTGCTGAGAGTTTTGATCATGAATGGGTGCTGGATTTTATCAAACGCTTTTTCTGCATCTATTGGAATTATCATGTGGTTTTTGTCCTTCCTTTTGTTTATGTGATGAATCACATTGATCGATTTGCGAATATTGTACCAGCCTTGCCTCCCAAGAATAAATCCCACTTTATCATGGTGTATAATTTTTTTCATATATTGCTGGATCCGGTTTGCTAATATTTTGTTAAGGATTTTAGCATCTAAATTCATCAGGAATATTGGCCTATAATTTTCTTTCTTTGTGTTGTCTTTGCCTGGTTTTGGAATCAGAATTATACTCGCCTCATAAAAGGAGCTTGAAAATCTTCCTTCCTCTTGAATTTTTTTAAATAGCTTGAGGAGGATAGGAGTTAGTTCTTCTTTGAATATTTGGTAGAATTCACTTGTGAAGCCATCAGGCCCAGGACTTTTATTTTTGGAAGTTTTTTGATAACTGTTTCAATCTCATTTATTTTAATTGGTCTGTTTAGGTTTTCTGGTTCTTCCAGATTAATTTTTGAAAGATTATATGTTTCAAGGAATTTGTCCATTTCATCTAGGTTGTCTAGGTTTTTGGCGTACAGTTCTTCATAGTATTTTCTTACAATATTTTGTATTTCTGTTGTATCAGTTGTTATTTCTCCACTCTTGTTTCTAATTTTAATTATTTGAGTCCATTCTCTTTTTTTCTTGCTGAGTCTGGTTAAAGGTTCATCAATCTTGTTTACCTTTTCAAAGAACCAGCTCCTGGTTTCATTGATCCTCTGTATTGTTTCTTTAGCTTCTATGTCATTTATTTCTGCTCTGATCTTTATTATTTCCTTCCTTCTACTACCTCTGGGCTTTACTTGCTGTTCTTTTTCTAGTTCTTTTAGATACAGGGTCAAGTTGTTTGAGTTTTTCTAGCTTCTGAAAGTGTGCCTGTAGTGCTATGAACTTCCCTCTCAGGACTGCTTTTGCTGTGTCCCATAAATTTTGAGTTGATGTATGCTCATTATTGTTCATTTCTAGGAATATTTTATTTCTTCTTTGATCTCATTATTAACCCATTCGTTATTTAATAACATGCTATTTAGTTTCCAAGTGTTTGAGTATTTTTCAGTTGTGGTTGATTTGTAGTTTCGTGCCATTGTGATCGGAGAAAGTGCTTGATATGATTTCAATCTTCTTAAATTTGTTGAGACCGCTCTTGTGCCCTAACATGTGGTCTATCCTAGAGAATGTACCATGAGCACTTGAAAAGAATGTATAGTCTTCCGCCTTGGGGTGAAAGGTTCTGAAGATATCTATTAAGTCGAGTTGATCGAGTATGCCCTTTAAGTCTGCTGTTTCCTTGTTAATTTTCTTTCTTGGGGATCTATCAAGTGTTGTGAGTGGGGTACTGAAATCCCCTACTATTATAGTATTGCTGTTGATCTTACCCTTTAAACCCATCAAAGACTGCTTTATATATTTAGGTGCTCCTATATTAGGTACGTAGATATTTATAACGGTTATATCTTCCAGTTGGATTGCTCCCTTTATCATTATGTAGTGACCTTCTTTATCTCTTACTATAGCCTTTGTTTTAAAGTCCATTTTGTCTGATATAAGTATTGCTACCCCAGCTTATTTTTATTTCCATTTGCGTGAAATATTTTTGTCCATCTTTTTATCTTCAGTCTATGTGCATCTTTTGTTTTAAGGTGTGTCTCTTATAGACAGCATATGTATGGGTTCTGTTTTCTTATCCACACAGCTACCCTATGTCTTTTGATCGGATCATTTAATCCATTTACATTTAAGGTTATTATTGATATGTAGTTGTTTATTGCCATTTTATTCTTTAAAACTGTATTCCTCTTTTGCAATATTCTTTTTCTACTTTGATCTGTTACAATGGGCCCCTCAGCATTTCTTGCAGCCTTGGTTTGGTTGTAGTGAATTCCTTGAGGTTTTTTTGTCTGGAAAGCTTTCTATTTCTCCTTCAATTTTAAATGATAGCCTTGCTGGATAAAGTACTCTTGGTTGTAGGCTCTTGTTCTGCATTACTTTGAATATTTCTTGCCATTCCCTTCTGGCCTCAAGTGTTTCTGTTGAGAAATTGGAAGTCATCTTTATCGGGGCTCCTCTGTAGGTGATAGTCTTTTTTTCTCTAGCAGCTTTTAATATTTTCTCTTTATCACTTAGCTTTGGTATTTTAATTACGATGTGTATTGGTGTAGATTTCTTTGGGTTTCTTTTTAGTGGAGTTCTCTGTGCTTCTTGAACTTGTGAAATGTTTTCCTACCTTGAGGAACGTTTTCAGCTATGATATGTTTGAACAAAATCTCTATCCCTAGTTCTCTCTCCTTCTTCAGGAACCCCTATGATGCAGATGTTATTTCTCTTCATGTTGTCACAGAGCTCACTTAGAGTTTCCTCAGACCTTTTGAGTCTCTTTTCTTTTTTCTACTCTGCTTCCGTGCCTTTATTTATCTTGTCCTCTAACTCGCTGATTCGATTCTCAGCTTCATCCATCCTGCTTTTAATTCCTTCCATTGTGTTCTCATTTCTGATATTGTATTTGTCATTTCTGACTGATTCTTTTTACTATTTCAATGTCCTTTTTTATATTTGCTATCTCTTTATTTAGGTGTTCATAATGACCATCTATTGTTGTTCCAATATCTTTGAGCATCCTAACAATCGTTATTTTAAACTCTGCATCTGGTAATTTGGTTATACCTGACTCATTCAGGTCCTTTTCTGAGGATTTCTCTTGATTCTTTTTTGTTGCATTTCTCTGCCTTCTCATTTTATCTGTGTAAAAGAAAGTTTTGACCACCGGAGTCCACTGGGTATGGCCTCTGTGTTCCCTAGGTGTGGTCTGTCTGCAGGCCCACCACTCCCTCTGCTGTTGCTGCCTAGGACATTTGGATATGGGCATTGCTGGTGCCTGCCCCCTGGGATTGTTGCTGTGGTTTCCGCCTCTCCTTCACGAGAGTGGCTGTGATCATGTGCTTGTGTGTACAAGCCTCGGTGGCCTTGGCCTTCGCCCTGCCCCCACAGGTGGCGTTATGCTCTGCCCTGAGGGCAGGGGTGAGCACCTTTGCCAAGCTGCGGGTCTCCGCCTAATTCCAGGCTTTCGCCCCACCCTTGCAGGAGGAGCCCGCTTGTGGGACAGCTGCAATCCTTGGCTCCACAGACCAGGCAGAACTGCATTCCCACGCTCAGTAGCAGAACTCCACCTGTTCTGGGCTTTTGGCTCCACCCCCGCATGAGGAGCCAGCTCCCAAGTCAGGCCACAAGCCTCGGTTCTGCCGGCGAGGCAAGGCTGTGCTCCTGTGCCCTTGCTAAAGGGAGGGTCTCTGCCCCTTCCAGGGCTCCTGCCCTTCTCTTGCAGGCTGGATTACAGGCAGTCCGCAGTTGGGCTTGACCACTTTTGCACGTCCCCTCCTCTCCAGCCGGGCAAGACTGAGCTCACACCTGGGCCCAGTGGTGGCCAGCTGGCTTCCGCCCTTGCCAACAGAACCACACTTCCGCATCCCACTGCTGCCCACCATCGGGCGAGCCCTCAGCCATGTGGGTGGGGGCGCTGCAGCTCAGACCTTAGGACTCACCTCTGTAGTCCCGAAAGCTCCCTCCTTCTAAGTGACTCTGCTCTGAGTGCCGTGGGAGAGCTTGTTTGGCTGGTGTCCTGCTTCCCTTTGCTGGTATTGCTGTTTCCAAGGGAAATATTCACTTCAGATTTGGGGAGGGACTCGTCCCAGAGGTTAGGGTGGCTGTCTCTCAAAATGTTTCTCCCTGTGCCTCCTAGATTACACTCTCTTCCTGCTACTCTGGTCCTGTCCTCTCTCCCCATCCCCCAGAACCCGGGTAAGTGGTTGTGAGAGAGGTTTTCTGCACGGTCCCTTCAAGAAAAATCCTGGGTCTGAGAAATCAGTCTCATTCTCACAAACAGTATCCTGTCTTGTTTCCAGCTAAATACTGTCCATACACCTCTTCTAGACTCTGAGGCTGCAGGCTGGGGCTTCGTTCCTGGAACTCACTTCCCACCCTGCGAGTCTTTCCTGGCTGCCGTTCGCTCCGGAGAGCTGGGCAACCCTCTCCACAGTTCCGCTTTTCCTACCAGTCTCAGTGTGGCTTCTTCAGTGTTCCTTGGTTGAAGAGTCCTCTTAGTTTAGTCCAAAGTCAGTTTTTCCAGATGATGGTTCTTAAAATTGGTTTGTAATCCACTTTGGTTCTGGGAGGTGGAAGTTGGTACGTCCGCCTACTCCATCGCCAACTTGTCTTCTCAAGCTATGTTTATCTTTTTAATTTTTATGTCTTTAAGATGGGGGTAAGGAAAATTTTTACACAGCGCATGCAATACTAGAATGAATGGTACAGAAACTTAGTTTTGGAATTTTACAAAATATATCTGGGCTAAATTTCTATAAAACATCCCTAGAATGTTTCTTAATTCTGAAGAAGTTGAGGGAAGTTAAACATCAATTTTTGTTGTTGATTTCTAATTCAATGATTTTTTTTTTGTGTGTGTGTGTGTGGCAGAGACAGAGAGCCAAAGAAAGGGACAGACTGACAGGAAGGGAGAGAGATAAGAAACATCAATTCTTCATTGTGGTCCCTTAGTTGTTCATTGATTGATATCTTCTATGTGCCTTGACCGGGGCTACAGCAGATTGAGTGACCCCTTGCTCGAGCCAGCGACCGTGGGCTCAAGCTGGTGAGTTTTGCTCAAACCCAATGAGCCTGCGCTCAAGCTGGTGACCTCAGGGTCTCAAACCTGGGTCCTCCACGTCCCAGTCCGACACTCTATCCACTGCACCACTGCCTGGTCAGGCTCAATGATTTTTTTTAGTAGAGACTGTAACAATGAATCACTCTTTAAATCTCTTGGATTTTATGGCTTAACACCAGAATTATGTTTGCACATGCACCATGGACTTACTAAAAATACAAATTCTTTGTTGGTGGGATATAAAATTTTTGATAGACAGATAGGTAAGATGAAAGAGAAGCTGTCTAACTGCAACCAAACCAGTTTCCCTTCCCTCTTAGGCATACATTTTCTAGCCTCTTTTGGAGCTGGTTTGGAAAAGTGATGCATGTTCTGGTAATGGGTAGAAGTGGTGTACATACACCACTGCCAGTCTTGGCCCATAAAAATATTCACCACAGTATCAAGCCTATACTACAAATACAGAAACCACCAGTTAAAGATAAAGTCCCTGCAAACTTGAGACCCTTTATGCAGTAGAGTCTCTTCTTAAGTCCATCTATTCAATCATTGAAAAGTCTTGTATGTTTAACTTTAAAAATAATTCAAGTCCTGGTGTTAGAGATTCGGCCTGGCGTGTGGAAGTCCCGGGTTTGATTACCTGTCAGGGCACACAGGAGAAGGGCCCATCTGCTTCTCTACCCCTCCCCCTCTCCTTCCTCTCTATCTCTCCCTTCTCCTACCACAGCTGAGGCACCAGTGGAGCAAAATTGACCTGGGGGCTGAGGATGGTTCCATGGCCTCTGCCTCAGGTGCTAGAATGGCTCTGGTTGCAGAGGAGCAATGCCCCAGATGGGCCAAGCGCCCAGTCGGCACATGTGGCAGTTGGTCTGTCTGCCTCCCCCCACTTCTCACTTAGAAAAAATACCCCCCCAAAAAAAATATATATATATATATAAAATAATAATAATAATTCAAGTCCCAAACTTACAGCAGGAACACACAAGGTGAGAAAGCTAAACAGACTACAAAGCTGACACACACTTTTATACCCACTTCAGACCTGTTGATAGAGGATAACAGACAAAGAAGAGCATTACAAAGAAAAGAAACTAAATTGTTCAAGGAATTTCCCCATCCTCTAGGACAGCAAGTCTCCACGATGCCTGCCCAGCCGGATTTCATGATTAGTATGTAGTGGTTACTCTAGATCCTTCTTTTCCAAATAGGCATTTATACTGTCTCTAATACTACATATCTTCTTTGTACATCCTTTGCTATCTTTTTATTTTCAACCTTTGTTATATGTCTTGTATGTTTCTTGAAAAATATACTGAAATTATTTTTTCTTTTCAACTTATTCTTTCAATCTTTTTTTTTTTTCATTTTTCCGAAGCTAGAAACGGGGAGGCAGTCAGACAGACTCCCGCATGCGCCCGACTAGGATCCACCCGGCATACCCACCAGGGGGCGATGTTCTGCCCCTCTGGGGCGTTGCTC
Source organism: Saccopteryx bilineata (assembly GCF_036850765.1). Classification (NCBI taxonomy): domain Eukaryota; kingdom Metazoa; phylum Chordata; class Mammalia; order Chiroptera; family Emballonuridae; genus Saccopteryx; species Saccopteryx bilineata. The sequence continues at coordinate 143,567,742 of NC_089491.1, read as the reverse complement.
TGCTGCATCCAGAGCCATTCTAGCGCCTGAGGCAGAGGCCACAGAGCCATCCCCAGCGCCTGGGCCATCTTTTCTCCAATGGAGCCTTGGCTGCAGGAGGGGAAGAGAGAGACAGAGAGGAAGGAGAGGGGGAGGGGTGGAGAAGCAGATGGGCACCTCTCCTGTGTGCCCTGGCCGGAAATCGAACCCGGGACTCCTGCATGCCAGGCCAATGCTCTACCGCTGAGCCAACAGGCCAGGACCTTTCTTTCAATCTTGATAAGAAAAATCACCCCTTCATATAATATATATATATATATATATATATATATTTTTTTTTTTTTTTTTTTTTTTTTTTTTTACTTACAGAGACAGAGGGATAGATAGGGACAGAGAGATGAGAAGCATCAATCATTAGTTTTTCATTGCGACACCTTAGTTGTTCATTGATTGCTTTCTCATATGTGCCTTGACTGTGGGCCTATAGCAGATCAAGTAAACCCCCTTTCTCAAGCCAGTGACCTTGGGTCCAAGCTGGTGAGCTTTGCTCAAACCAGATGAGCCTGTGCTCAAGCTGGTGACCTCGGGGTCTTGAACCTGGGTCCTCTGCATCCCAGTCCGACGCTCTATTCACTGTGCCACCGTCTGGTCAGGCTCCCCTCTTCATATTTAATATGTTAATTGCTAAGCAGGTTTCATTCCTTTCATTTTATGTTTACCATTGTAGATGTGCTATTTCACTTTTTCCCACCTTGATCAGTTTTCCTAATGTGACATCCCCATTCTTTTGAATTCTGAAGTTTTTCTATGTGTTTTCATTAGTCCAGTGAAGAAATTACCATTTAAACAATCATATTTAAACCTCTTTCCTTTCATACTTAAAAATTAAATGTTCCAATTTAAGATGGCTGTCTACGGCCATACCACCCTGAACGCGCCCGATCTCGTCCAATTTAAGATGGTGACGTAGGAAGATCCTGAGCCCACCTCGTTCCACAGACACAATGAATCTACAGCTATATATAGAACAATTTCCTCTGAAAGAAACCCAAAATATAGCTGAGAGACTCCTTCCTACTCATCGAGTAAATAAGAAAAAACCCACAGAAAAATGGGTGTGAGAAGCTAAGACACAATTTCACCATAAACACCATCCCAGGCATGGCAACCCACAACTCCAAGCTTCTCCTTGAGTGGCAGTTTGGACATCATATCTGGTCTCAAATTTTCAAGACCTGAACCTGAGAAGAGCACCCAAAACATCAAGCTGTGAAGGCCAATAGGACTTGTATCCACAAGAACCACTGGCCACAGCAAACTGAGAAACAATTCTTAAACGGCTCATCCAGGCTCACTGTAGCTACACCCCAAAGCCTAAAGCAGGAGCTGCCCACTGACATACCCAGTCTTTCTTTGGGGGAAAAGAAAAGGCTATTATCTTCATAGCTTTAGTCTGACAGGCAGGCTTCCAATTAAACTCACATGTAAGGACTGACTGTAATCCTCTCCATAGACCCCAGAGTCTGGGAGCTATTTTGGCATTCTCCCTTTGCCTTGCTCCAGGTTGCCAGTTATCTCCCAAAAAAAGTTTGTGCATACGTCTAGAGACCTAGTTTTTGTGGCTGCTGACCAGGAAACACCTCCTGATCACCTGGCTCTGGTATCGCCGGTCCCACAGAACTGTAACAAAGTAAGAGTTCTCAACCAGCTACAGTGTAGGGCATAGCACAGACCCGGATACACACCCCCAATCATTCTGTGAAAGAGGCCTATTAGTGTATGTTCATACCCGTGGACCAACAACCATGCTTCTAATAAAATATACATCTAGGGGCCCAATGCGATCCTTTCCAGAGACTCAAAAGGCCAGCAGGTGCTATCTTTATGCTCTCCCCCAGTCCCTCTCCTATCTCCAGTGTCTCCAGCTTTTGTGGCTATTTCCTGGAAGACCCCTTTCTGATGGCCTGGCTCTGGTAGCCAGTGTGCCTTGTGTTCACAGGTTCAGTGGGATGGCAGCCAACGAAGAAACAGTTCTGAATTGACTATCACACCAGGACTCAATGCAGAAGAAGCAGACAGAATTGCCCATATCAAAGTATATTTGAATACTTAAAAACAAGACTCATTTATATGCCTGAGGATCTGGTTTCCAATCAGTCTGAATCTAGGTGCTGCCTAGGATCCTCGAATCAGAACACTGGCAGTTACTACACACCCTTACCTACTAAAAGCCATTAAGAATTATGTAGGCTGCCTGAACAACCAAAACGGTTTGAGAGACAACTAAGAAGTAGGACAGGGTTAAAATATAAAGTTTATTTCCTCCACAGGGCCAATCCTTTAAGATTAAGGGAGTTTTCTTTTTTTATCTAATGCATAGAAAAATGAACAAAGTTAAGGAAAATGAAAAAACATAAAAACATGCCCCAAACAAAAGAACAAGATAAAGCCTCAGAAAAGGACCTTAATAAAATAAAGTAATTTATATGATAAGAATTCAGAATAAAATTGCTCACCCAGGTCAGGAGAACAACACGTGAACAAAGTAAGAATTTCAACAAAAAGGTAGAAAATATGAGATCACCAAACAGAAAGCACAGAGCTACAGAATATATATAATAACTGAACTGAAAAATACAACAGAAGGATTCAAAGAAGACTAGATGAAGTTGAAGAAAGAGTCAGCAAACTTAAACACATGCAGTGAACTTTATCCACTCAGAGGAGAATAAAAAAAAGGTGAAGAGAGTGTACAGGACTTATGAATCAATATCAAGTGGACCAACATTCACATTATAGGGGTCCCAAAGTAATAAAGGAGAGAAAGGGCCAGAAGATATATGTAAAGAAATTATGGTTGAGGCCTAGGCCGGTTGGCTCAGTGGCAGAGTGTCGGCCCAGTATGTGGAAGTCCCAGGTTTGATTCCTGGCCAGGGCACACAGGAGAAGCACCCTTCTGATTCTCTACCTTTCCCCCTCTCCTTCCTCTCTATCTCTCTCTTCCCCTCCCATAGCCAAGGCTCCACTGGAGCAAAGTTGACCTGGGCACTGAGGATGGCTGCACGGCCTCCATCTCAGGCGCTAGAATGGCTCCAGTTGCAATCAATGGAGCAACGTCCCAGAGGGGCAGAGCATTACCCCCTGGTGGGTCCTGGTCAGGCACATATGGGAGTCTCTCTCTCTGCCTCCTCACTTCTCACTTCAGAAAAATACAAAAAGAAAAAAAATTATGGTTGAAAATTTCCCTAACCTAGCAGAGGAAACAGACATCCAGATCCAGAAGGCCTATAGGGTTACACATTAGATACACTCAAAGAGAACTTCATCAAGACACATTATGATTCAGTTATCAAAGTTAAAGACAAGGAGAAAATCTTAAAAGCAGCAACAATAAAGCAACTTATGTATATAACAATCCTCATAGGACTATAAGATTTTTCACCAGAGACTTTCCACGCCACAGGCATTGACATGATACTGTATATTCAAAATGCTAAAAGACTAACTGTCAAACAGGAATACTCTACCCAGCAAAGTTGTCCATTGCAATAGAAAAAGAGATTAAAAGTTTTCTGAAGATGCAAAAGCTAAAGGATTTCATTACCACTAGATAGGCCTTACAAGAATTGTTAAAGGAACTTCCTTAAACCAAAATAAAATGGCACAAATTAGTAACAGGAAAATATATAAAAATATAAACCTCACTGGTAAAGGTAAAAATATTGTAAAATTCAAAATAATATAATGTTGTAAAGGTAGTGGGTTAATCACTTAAAAAACTAGTATGAAGGTTAAAAGACAAAAGTAGTAAAAATAACTATAATAATTTATTGATAAACAAAATTAAAAGATATGTTGTAGCATCAAAACATAAAACATGCCTGACCTGTGGTGGCGCAGTGGATAAAGCGTCGACCTAGAAATGCTGAGGTCGCCGGTTCGAAACCCTGGGCTTGCCTGGTCAAGGCACATATGGGAGTTGATGCTTCCAGCTCCTCCCCCCCTTCTCTCTCTCTGTCTCTCCCTCTCCTCTCTAAAATGAATAAATAAAAAAAATAATAATAAAATAAAAAAAAAACATAAAACATGAGGGAAGTGAAAATGCAGAACTTGAGAATACTTTTGACTTAAGTTTTTACCAACTTAAAATAGACTGCTATAAATGTTGTTTTATATAAGCCTCACGATAACCACCAATCAAAAATCTATGGTAGATACAGAAGAGATAAAGAAAAAGAAATCTAAAGCATACCACTACAGAAAATCATCAAATCAGAAAGGAAAAGAGCAAGAAAAAAGTAACAAAGGAATTATAAAACAACCAGGAAACAATGAACAAAATAGCAATAACTATATAACTATCAATAATTACTTTAAATGTAAATGGTCTTAATTCTTCCATCAAGAGATACAGAGTAGTTGATTGAATTAAAAGCAAAAACAAGACATCTAGATGCTACCTACAAGAGACTCACTTCAGATACAAGGCATAGACAGACTGATAGTGAATGGATAGAAAAAGATAATCCCTGCAAACAGAAAGAAAGCTGAGATACCTATAGGTATAGAAGACAAAATAATTTTTAAGGCAAAAACTACAATAAGAGACAAAAAAGAACATTATATAATGAAAACGGTGTGACTCCAACAAGAGAATATACATTTGTAAATATTTATGCATCCAACATCAGAGCACCTAAAAGATATAAAGCAAAATTTGAAGACTTAAAGGGAAAAATAGACAGCAGTACAATAATACTAAGAAACTTTATTATCCCACTTTCATCAACGGATAGATAATCCAGACAGAAAATCAGTAAGGAAAAATAGGCCTTAAATGACCCTTTAGATCAGATAAACGAAATACACATAGAGAACATTCCATCCAAAATCAACAGAATATACATTCTTCTCAAGGGTACATGGAACATTTTCCAGGACAGATGAATTACGAGGCCACAAAACAAGTCTTAATAAATTTATTACTGAAATGCTATCAAGCATTTTTTCAAACCACAATGATATAAAACTACAAATCAATTATAAGAACAAGCTGAAAATTTCATAAATATGTGATTAAATAACATGCCCCTAAACATCCAATGAGTCAAAGAAGAAATCAAAAGAGAAATTTAAAAATTGAAGAGAAATTTAAAAATATGTTAAGACAAATGAAAATGGAAATACAACAAACCAAAACATATGGCATACAGCAAAACAGTACTAGAAGGGAAATTTAGAATTTGTTAAGACAAATGCCAAAACTATTTTGTATTCTATACCAAAACATATGGGATACAGCAATAAACAGTACTAAGAGGAAAATCCCTGGTGATAAACACCTACGTTAAGAAACAAGAGCCCGGCCCTGGCCGGTTGGCTCAGCAGTAGAGCGTCGGCCTAGCGTGCGGAGGACCCGGGTTCGATTCCTGGCCAGGGCACACAGGAGAAGCGCCCATTTGCTTCTCCACCCCTCTGCCGCGCTTTCCTCTCTGTCTCTCTCTTCCCCTCCCGCAGCCAAGGCTCCATTGGAGCAAAGATGGCCCGGGCGCTGGGGATGGCTCTGTGGCCTCTGCCCCAGGCGCTAGAGTGGCTCTGGTCACAACATGGTGACGCCCAGGATGGGCAGAGCATCACCCCCTGGTGGGCCGAGCGTCGCCCCTGGTGGGCGTGCCAGGTGGATCCCGGTCGGGCGCATGTGGGAGTCTGTCTGACTGTCCCTCCCTGTTTCCAGCTTCAGAAAAATGAAAAAAAAAAAAAAGAAAGAAACAAGAGCCCTGGCCGGTTGGCTCAGTGGTAGAGCGTCGGCCTGGCGTGCAAGGGGTCCCAGGTTTGATTCCCGGCCAGGGCACACAGGAGAAGAGCCCATCTGCTTCTCCACCCCTCCCCCTCTCCTTCCTCTCTGTTTCTCTCTTCCCCTCCCGCAGCGAGGCTCCATTGGAGCAAAGATGGCCCAGGCGCTGGGGATGGCTCCTTGGCCTCTGCCCCAGGCGCTAGAGTGGCTCTGGTTTGCAACAGAACGACACCCCAGAGGGGCAGAGCATCGCCCCCTGGTGGGCGTGCCGGGTGGATCCTGGTTGGGCGCATGCGGGAGTCTGTCTGACTGTCTCTCCCTGTTTCCAGCTTCAGAAAAATACAAAAAAAAAAAAGAAACAAGAAAGTATTCAAATAAACAACCTAACTTTATACCTCAAGGAATTCAAAAAAAGAAAAAACTGAGCCTATAGTTAGTAAAAGAAAGAAATAGCAAAGATCAGAGTGGTAATTAATGAAATAGAGACTAAAAAGTCAATCAAACTAAGACCTGGTTTAGAACAGAAAAGTAAATTGACAAACCATTAGCTAGATTAAACAAGAAAAAAGAGAGGACTCATATAAATACATAAATGAAAGAGGAAAAGTTACAACTGATACCATAAAAATACAAGGAAATATAGAAGACAATTATACATCAACAAAATGGACAACATAGAAAAAAAAAGATAAATTTTTAGAAACATACAAACTACCAAGACTGATTCATGAAAAAATAGAAAACACAAATTGACTCATTTTTCGTAAGGAAAGTGAATCAGTGATCAAACACCACCCAAAAAACAATAGTTGAGGACCAATGGCTTCACTGGTAAATTCCAACAAAGAATAATTAATACGGATCCTTCTCATATCTTACAAAAAGTACAAGAGGAGGGAACATTCCCTCACTCATTTTATGAGGCCAGTTTTATTCTAATGACAAACCAAACAAAAACACTACAAGAAAAGAAAATTTCAGGACAGTATTGTTGTAATGACCATAAATAAAAGTCCAGAACAAAATACCAGCACACCGAATTTAACAATACCTTAAAAGGATTATACACTACTAAGTGAGTGTTAGCCTACAGCTAACACCATATTCAACTGTGAAAAGCTAAAAGTTTTCCTCTATGAGCAGATACAGGAAAAGGATGCCTACCTTCTCCACTTCTAGTCAACATAATATTGGAAGAGCTAGCTGGAGCAATCTAAAAATAGAAATACCTATATAATCCATTAACTCCACTCCTGGTTATTTTTCCAAAAGAAATGAAGACACTCAAAAAGGCTATCCTAGTCCCCGTGTTCACTGCAGCATTATTTACAACAGCCAGAGTAATGCTAGTTTTTTGTTTTGTTTTTTGTATTTTTCTGAAGTGAGAAGTGGGGAGGCAGAGAGACAGAGTGCCTGACTGGGATCCACCTGCAAGCCCACTAGGGGGCGATACTCCACCTGAAGTGTTGCTCCATTGCAACTGGAGCCATTCTAGCGCCTTAGGCAGAGGCCATGGAGCCATCCTCAGTACCCGGACCAACTTTGCTCCAGTGGAGCCTGGGCTGAGAGAGGGGAAAAGAGAAGTGGTGAGAAAGGAGAGGGGGAAGGGTGGAGAAGTAGATGGGCGTTTCTCCTATGTGCCCTGGCTGGGACTCGAACCCAGGATTTCCACACGCCAGACCAACACTCCATCACTGAGCCAACTGGCCAGGGCCCAGTTGTTGTTTTTTAATTACAAAATGTACAGTGCTCAAGCACTATTATTTTTTTCTCATGTAATAATCTAAAATGAGTTTTCCTGGTCAGCGGCCAATTTTTTTCCACTGGTGATTTAGAGACCCAGTCTTTCCCATCTTATGCCTCCAAAAAGCCCTTAGGGCTTCAATGCCATCTAGCCATTAAGAGGATAACACTGGAAAAGGAATTCTCCCTTCTTACAATCCTTGAAAATGATTCTCACTTCTGATACATTCCATTACTGATATCTAGCCATGTGGCCATACTTAGATGGATAGAAGATTAGGAAATACATTCCTTGGCTGGGTAGCCATTTCACAGTGACAGCTTCACTCTATAAAATATGGTACATAAATTTTGTTGAAGTGTTACCTTTACTGTAACCTCCTCCTATATTTTCGATCTTAGTGAATGATATCATCCCATCAACAATCCATTCATTTACCCAAATCATAAATCCAGGTCTTCAATTTTTTTCTTTCTCCCTTAAACTAATCATCAGATCCTAACAATTCTAAATCTTCTAGATTTTTTTTATACCTTGTCCCTCATTTCCATCCTTACTGTCACTGGTCACCTTCAAGCCCTAATCATTTTTACCCTGCCTTGAGTCTTGCCACTTCTCAAATCTCCTCATTATTGCCAGACATATCTTAATACTCTAATGTCATCCTACTCCTCTGATAAAATTTTTCAGGGGATTTTCTTTCTGTTTAGTGATAGGAATTTAAACTGTTATGTCATGCAAGGTCTTTTATGCCCTGACCCTTTATATTGTCCAAAATTATTGATGTCCCCCTACCCCTTGGAATATGTACTATAGTAGTTGCAATAATAATGAAATAAAACAAGTTACTTGCAGCTTTTAAAACAAGCCATACTCTCTCACATTTTAGTTCCTATCTATGTTGCTCCTTCTTTGTAGAATGAAGACATTTTGTCCATTTGTAAGCTTATTAATACCCAGATCAAAAAATTTCTCCTCAGTCCTGGCCAGTTGGCTCAAGTGGATAAAATTAGCCAGTCATGGAGATGTTCCAGGTTCAATCCCTGATCAGGGCGCACATGATAAGCGACCATCTGTTTCTCTTCCTCTCCCTTTACCCATTCTCTCTCTCTTCCCCTCTCTCAGCCAGTGGCTCCACTGGTTCAAGCATCAGCCACGGGTACAAAGGATAGTTCAGTTGGTCAGAGCGTCCGCCTTAGGCTCTGGGGATGGCTTGGTTGGTCTGAACATCGACCTCAGGTGCTGAGAGTAGCTAAGAAGATCCAAACATCAGCTCCAGATGAGGGTTGCTGGGTGGACCCAGTTGAGGTGCATGTGGAAGTCTGTCTATCTCCCTTTCTCTCACTTAAAATAAAAAGTTTCTCCTCTATCACATCTTCCTCTGACTAGTCATGACTTTTAGAAGTGCCTTTTTCTAGGTTCCTACTCCCTTTTATACAAACCCCAACTGGATCATTTTAGCTAAATGCATTAGATTTTTTTCTGTTTCTGTCTCGCAATTAGATTATAATTTCTGAAAGATAGGTTCCCTGTCCTTTCATCTCTGCACCTTGCAGAATCTGGTGCATAATAGAATATAAACTTCATGACAACAAAAATTTTGCTTTTCCACCATTGTATCCCCAGTGTCTAGAATACAGGAGATAATAAATATCTATTAAATGAATGCATAATCTACTCAATGCGTGTTCACTGAAGATAAAAAAGAAAACTATTAGTATAGTCAAAAATTTAGATAAGACAAGCATTTGAATTCTGGCTCAAGTGTGTAACCCTGAACAAGTTATTTAATCTCTCTGAACTTGAGTCTCTTGCAGTGAAGACTTCACAGGATCAGGCTCTTGTAGATTAAAGTACATAAAGCTCCCAGCACAATGCCTGGATTGCTGCAACAATCATACACCCTTATTATGAGCAAGGGTTACAACTTACATAACCAGGGTTTATAAATGTTTCAGTATTCCTAATCATGTTCCACATATGGCACATTGAAACCTAAAGCAGTTTCATCTTGTAAGGAATTTTATAAAAGTTATCAAAAGAATTTTAACTGTGCCTACGTTAGTCTGTCTCAAAGCACATTATAGTTTCTGAAAAGGTGTTAATTTTATTTCTATACCTAAGCTATAATTTCTTCAGAGTAAGAAAACATAAGAAAAGTTTCTGATAAAAGCTAACCTTAAATCAAAATAAACTGCAAATACTAAAATATAACATGATAACATAACTTGAACACATTACCTCGCCAAGTCCAGCATCCCATGATTTCTTAGAATGCAATTCCTCCAAAGAGTTATTAATTCTAAAAGTCATAAATAAGACAGTATTAAAGTTTTTTTATTCCTTCTGAAAATTATTGTTCTAAATTATGATTCCTAAAGTTGGCTGTGAATCAGAAGCTTTTTTTAAAAAGGATTCATAAGTTCCATCCTAAGGAGCTTATTCACTATGTGTGGATCAAACTTGCAATTTTGTATTTTAAAATCATGCCCTCAAGTGATGTGAGTCTGAGCCAGGTTTAGGAACCATGTAATAAACCATTTTCATAAAGTATATTTTAAAATTCAAAGTCTAACATGATTTTCATTCATAAATTTCTGGATATTTAAAAATTTGATAATTTGTTGACTTATTAAATAAATTGGAAATCTATATTTTAGGGGTAATTTCTTGTGCTAATCCCATCTATAAGAAAATATTTCCAGAATAAAAAACCTATTCTAGTTCATAATTTTTCACTTAGCAAAATTTGACTAAAGCACAATTATTACCAAGAAAGTTAGGACTATTCTGAAACAAGTTTTTTTTTAATTATCTATAACTGCAGTGTCATAGACTATTCATATGCTTCCTTGCGCCATTAACATATGAATTCTATCACATCTTTGTTCTGGTTCTAGATAACCAAGCAACCTTCCCAAGGAGAGCTGCCAAAAGTTAGAAAATATGCTTATTGTGCCAGTAAGCATTCCTATACATGTAATCCTTTTATATCTTACTATAAATTAATTGATATTCTAAAGGGTATATGTTTCTTGAACACATAAGTCAGTTTTCTCAAATCTAACACCAAAATTCAGATTAAACAGTACTTTTGCACTGGCGAATATGAGCACCATACTCTCAAATAGGGTTGTGAGCATGTGTAGCTAGATATTAATAAAGGAAGGAAACAGAGCTTATAAGATTTTGAGCTTAATAAACTAGAGATGAGGGAATCAAATATTATGATTAATAAAACTCAGAGGCCTACTTCAGTAGGAAATTACAGCATTCCATTTATTAGGAAGCTATAGCATTTACAGTTTCAGATACCCCTTCTCCCCATGAAAGGAGGAAGAAGCACTTTTTCAATCTTCCCAAGGTACAACAGGTTCACCCCAGACTAAGGAAAGAGGTGCTTCTGTGCTTCCACTTTGAGGTATGCGCAGAAGCCAAAATGGTGGCCACAGAGTCCTGTCAGTCTAGCCTAGAAAAAGAATCTGATTGGTTACTAAGAGCAACCAACAGAAGCCTATGAAAGATTAAGAAACTGGTTTGAAGAAAAGATAGTCTTTCCCAGCTGAAACAACACAAGCCTAACAAAGGAGTGTATAGTCTCTCTTTTCTCAATTGGAAATACATCCTCATCCCATTCATTCAGAAGTTCTCCAAGCAGCCATGCATTTCTTTAAGCCACACAAGCTGGCTGCAGCCATGTGGTTTCCAAGCACAGGCCTGAGCACAATTCAGCACCTGATCTGGACTAAGGTTTGATATGGACTGAACCATAGTATGAAATTCCTGGACACTGGTCTTTCCCCTGGGCCTGATGAAGACTACACTGGACTTTTCTCTTTTTTTATGATAGGATGGATTCAGATGAGATATTGGGAACCTATGGGCAGCCTTCTGTTTCAATCCCAAACAAATCTTACCATGAATGCCCTCCTCCTGCCATATTTGAGTCCTGTAGAATATCTTCCCTGTAACTCCACAAAAGAACACCATTTCTAGTAGAAATAGGGTGATAGAACCAAGATTCTGAAAATTGGTAAGGCTTCTTTGAGAGTAGCCTGCCCAGCCTCAGACAGCAATATGCCTACTTCAGTTAGCATTCATTCATCCCTTCAAAATCCATTATACTAGATTCTAATTTGCATTCCCCAGATTTACCTAAAAACTTACATATTGCTCACTGGATATTTCTGGATTTCTATCTGTGATGTCTTCTCTAGGCAGTCCCTTTCAAATTTTCCTTTAAAAATAAAAGGGTGCAATGAACCAAAACTTTAGCAAAAACTATTTGTTTTTTTAATTTGAAGCTTATGAGTATGACACATATATAGAAAAATACCTGGTCCACAATGTCATATAATAGAATGCCATTCTACTTTTAATTTCATATTCCTCCAAATACACACAATCACACACACATACATATACGGTCTACCGGAAAGTTCTGTCCGTTTTTGGAATTAAAACAAAATACAAATTTTTCTTACCGTCAATAAACTTTATTAAATAATATAATTGCCATTATTATTAATGATTTCTTGCCAGAGTGAGGGCAATTTGTATATCCCATTTTTGAAAAATGTTTTATTTTTTGATACAAAAAATTGAACCAGTGCTTGTTTGATATCTTCTTCATTTTTGAATTTTTTGCCCTTCAAAAAATTTTGTAAGGACAGAAACAAGTGATAGTTGGAGGGTGCTAAGTCCGGGGAATATGGTGGATGCGACAGAATTTCCCAGCCTAGTTCTGCAATTTTTTGATGAGTCCCCAAAGCAGCATGTGGCCTGGCATTATCATGGTACAGTATGATGTTCTTCCTATTGACATCGCCGGCCTCTTTTATTGGACTGCTGTCTTTAAATTATCCAGTTGCTGACAATACTTCTCCGAACTGAGCTTTTCATTTGGTTTTAAAAGCTCATAATGTATTGGTCCTCGAATGTCCCACCATATACACATTCTCTTATTTAGAGTCAAATTTGGTTTAGAGGTGGAAGGGCTAGGTTTTCCAGGTTCACAATATGCTCTTTTCCTTACGATGTTTTCGTAGGTAATCCACTTTTCATCCCCAGTTACCATCCGGTTCAAGAAGGGCTCAATTTTGTTCCGAGCAAGCAGAGATGTGCATATGATGACTCGATCATCCAAATTCTTCTGACTTAATTCATGTGGCACCCATCTTGAATAATTTCCACAGCAATCCTATCTTCCGAATATGGTCCAAAATGGTTTGCTGAGCTGAATTAAGCCTTTCTGTGATCTCCTGTTATCAGAAAAGGATCTTGCTCCAACATGGTCTTAGCAACATCGTCATTGATCAAAGATGGTCGCCCAGAACGTGGCTTATCAGAAAGGTTGAAATCACCTGTTTCGAATTTTTTGAACCATCTTCTGCATGTCCTATCAGAAACTGTACCCTCACCAAACACTTTCAATAAATTTCTACATGCTTCTATAGCATTTCTTCCTTGCTGAAATTCGTAAAAATTACAGTGGCGTAAATGAACTTTATCAGTAGCCATGGGTACACTATCGCTTCACACATAAGACTAACGTGAATCAACTTTGTTTTAGTTAATTTGTTACGTCAGTACGTATACATTAAGTGATAAAAATAGAGAGGCACACATGCGCCAAATAAACATGTGCTTACGTGTCGAAACTTGTTGTGATAGAAACGGACAGAACTTTCTGGTAGACCTGATACATACACTATAACTGAAATGGACTATTATGTTTTCTACATATAACACCAACCTTTTTCTTCAGAGCTAGCTGGGTAACAGTCCTTCTCAAAAAATGTACTAGGATTATTTCCTTCTTTATTGTATTCTCTCTGGTAGTTGTTGTTTGGCTGACACTTTTCTGGATAACTTGTTTTATTAAAGTTAGAACTACTGAAATTTAACTCTGGATCTGTAAAAATACTTCTAATACATCTATCAGAGGAATAGTTTATAACAGAACTGGTGACTGCATAAATATCTCCCACACTCTCATAACCACATTTATCAAATGATTTCTTTATCCTCTCTTGATCTATGCTTAATAAATTGATCACATTTGCATTTAAAAAAGAATCAAAATTCCCTGGTAGAAGGCTGGGGGGTGGCTGGTTCATATCTTCAAGAAAATTTGAAACTTTTTTTCTATTTTCTCCCCAAATATGTTGTACTGATTGTTTTTCAGTAATGAAGTCTGAATGCCTTCCCTTATCCATGCTTGCAAAATCTTCACTCATAAATACAGCAGGTCTTCCAGTGAGGAAATTAATATTTCCTGGACTTTGGGGTAAATAAAAACATATTTAGCAAGAAAAACATAAGAGCATTTTCATTTAGAAACTTTTCAATTCTTAGAAACCATATTGAGCAGCTACTAATATTTGTCTAGACTATGTTTTTATTTTTCATATTTAAATACATAATATTACTCTGGGTAGAAATGTGTCTAATGCTTTCTTGTAATGCTTTAGTGAGCATAAAAATAATTTACACTTAGTTTAGTATCTCAATGTGAAAAATTAGTATGTGGTTCAACTTACTGTTATATTAACAAAACAAAACATGACCAACCTGTAGTATGTCTTCTGTAATAACATCTAGCAAATAACCTACACAACCACTGTATGTCACTGATGCTCCATTTAACCAGAAAAAATTATGTTTAAAACTGTGTTGAGAAAAATTATCTCCAATGTTAAAATATTAAATCAAATACGAGAAAATTATAATAGCTATTTCTCAACCTAACAAGAATATCAAAACAATTCTGATGTCCCCAAGGAAGAACAATATAAATATAAATGCTTATATAGGTAATAAAATAAAATGCAATAAGTAATGAGAGAGTTAAGTAAGTAAATTCCCTTCAAATGCTGAAATCATAACTCTAGGTTATATCCAACTTGTATAAAAGATTCAGAGCCATCACAGAAAATTAGTAATCAAGATATTCTGGATTTTGTTGCCACTGACTATATATAATTTTATTTGGGGTTAGGTTGTTCCAGAGATTGGAGATACAAAAGAATTTTATAAAAGAAATATAGACTGCTAAAACTGATTGATTTCCTATTTTACTTTTTAAGTTATTTATAAAGAGAAAGATGTTTTGCTCGTGAATATTCACAGATCATCCTTTATTGTTTTGGAATATGTTTTTTGGCAGAATAATACTATTCTGTTATAGCAAAGGCTTAACTGATGGTTAGCAATAATATCCATCATTAACACCAGAAACATTTCTATTACTAACTCCCATCACATGATCCCAAACCTAAGCAGCAGCCAGTCTTGGCCTGAAACAGTTTCATCTAAGCCTGGCATTAGCACAGCCAGCCCTCTGTACAACACGGACTTCCTAGTTGCCTCCAAACCCTGCATAAGCAGCAAGCAACTACAGATCATCTTGTAACTCCTACCAGGCGGCCCTAAGCCTGGCACAAGTGGTAGCTGACCTTGGCCTGCACTTGAGAGCTTCTCAGGAGACTCTAGATGTAACACGCCCAGTGGTGGGTTTCAGAGCACCACCCAACCAGCTCCACAGATGACACACTCAAAAGAGAAACTTGGCTGGTACCATAGCCCTGCTAAAGCAACTCCCACTCCATGGACTCAGTCCCCACATAACAGCTTATCTCCTATAGTTGCGGCCAATCCTCACAGCTTGAGGATAAACCCCATTCACTGACTACCAACAGCAATTGAGGCCCAAATACAACAGGAGGGCATACAACCCTTCCAGGGACACCCCTGGAACACCAAGTTCAGGTGCAGGGAGACTACACCACTGGGCCCCACAAAACATGTAAGGCCTCTCTGTCAAGACCAGGAGACACAACAGATCTACCTAGTACATACAAACAAACACAGGGAGTCAGCCCTAATAGGGAGATAATGAAATAGGTTCCAAATGAAAGTACAGGACTAAACTCCAGAAAAAGAACTGAATAAAATAAAGGCTACTAATCTACCAGATACAGAGTTAAAAAAAAACAAAAACCTGGTTATAAAGATGCTCAATCAACTTAGGGGAAGAATAGGCGAACTCAATGAGAACTTACACAAAAAGATAGAAACCATAAAAAAGAACCAGTCAGAAATGAAGAATACAGTAACGTAATTAAGAATACATTACATGGATATCAAGAGTAGATCATATGGTGCAGAGGATTAAATCAGTAATTTGGAAGACAAGGTAGTAGAAAAAAACCCAATTGAGACATCAAAAACACAGGAGGAAAAAGTGAGGACATTTTAACAGACCACAGGCACAACATCAAGCATAACAATATTCACATAATAAGATACCAGAGGAGAAGAAAGAGGGAGAGAAAAAGACTGAAAAACCAATCTGGCTGGCTGTTTCAGAAGATAGAGCATCAGCCCAGCATATGGAGTCCCAGGTTCAATGCCCCATCAAGGCACACAGGCCAAGTGACTATTTGCTTCTCTTCCCCTCTTACAGCCAGTAGCTCAATTCATTCCAGTGTCAGCCCCAGGTGCTGGTGATGGCTCAATTGGTCTGAGTGTCAGCTTCACACACTAAAAATATCTCAGTTGATTCAAACATCAGCCCTAGATGGGGGTTGCAAGGTGGATCCCAGCCAGGATACATGCAAGAGAGTCTGTCTCACTACTATCCCTCCTCTCACTTAAAAAATAATAAAAATAAAAAGACTGAAAACTATTAAAAAAATAATGACTATTAAAAAAATAATATCCCTAACATGGTGAGGGAAATAGACAAACAAGCCCAAGAAAAGCAGAGTCCCCAGCTACATGAACCAAAGAGGTCTACACAAAGACATATCACAACTAAAATTCAAAGGTTACAAAGATAAAATCCTGAAAGTAGCAAAATAAAAGAAGTTAATGATGTACAAGAGATCTCCCATAAGACTATCAAATGACTTTATAATAGAAACTTTGCAGGTCAGAAAAAAATATGGCACAAAACATTCAGTGTTGAAAGGCAATAGGCTACAACCACATTACTCTACCCAGCATGGCTATCATGTAAAATGAAAGGATATATAAAGGGTTCTGCAGATAAGAAAAAGGTAGAGGAGTTTATCACCACTGAACCAGTATCAGAGGAACTCTTAAAGGTACTTCTATAAGTAGAAAAGATAAAAAACATGAATAAAAAATATAGGAAAGAAAATCTCACTTACAAAGGCAAACACTTAGTAAAACCAGTGAATCAACCAACTATAAAGCCAGTATAAACGCTAAAAGACGAAAGTAGGAAGACAAAAATCATGCAATTGCAACAATAAAGGAATACACATAACAAGTAAAAAAACAACAAAGGGTAAGTAAAAATTGTAGTTGATTTAGAATGTGATCGAACTTAAACAATCAACTTAAAATAGACTGCTGTAAGCTTATTTTGGTATATATGAATCACATTGTAACCATAAAGCAAAAATATGTAAGATATAAATAGAAGAATTCAAGCAAAACACTATAGAAAGTAATCAACACACAAGAGAAGAGATAAAAAGAGTAAGAAAGGAACAACAAGACCCTGGCCGACTGGCTCAGTGGTAGAACGTCAGCCTGACATATGGACATCCTAGGTTCAACTCCTGGTCAGCATACAGGAGAAGTGACAATTTGCTTCTCCACCCTTCTCCCTCCTCTCTTTATATGTCTCTCTCCTCCTCCTGCAGCCATGGCTCAGTTGGATCAAGTTGGCCCCCAGCACTGAGGGTGGCTCCATGGCCTTGCCTCAGGTACTAAAATAGCTCAGTTGCCTAGCAGTGGCCCCAGATGGGCAGAGCATTGCCCCATATTGGGCTTGCCAGGTGAACCCTGGTCTGGGAGCATGCAGGAGCCTCTTTGCCTCCCCGTTTCTCACTTAAGAAAAAACAGAAAACAATTAATAAAATGGCAATAACTGCATACCTGTTAATAATTACTTCAATTCTAAATGAACTAAATGCTCCAAACAAAAGACATAGGGTGGTTGAATGGCTTAAAAAAAGACCTGTACATATGCTGCCTAGAAGAGACCAACTTCAGATTGAAAGACAGGCTGAAAGTAAAGAGATAGAAAAAAATATTTCATGTAAATGGAATTTTAAAAACTTAGGGTAGCAATACTTATATTAGATAAAATAGACTAAAAATAAAGCTTATAAAAAGACACAAGATAGGCATTTCATAATGATAAAGGAATCAATCCAATAAAAGGATATAACTCTTATAAAAATCTGTGCCCCAGAGGTGGAAGTACCTAAATATGAAGCAAATAGCGATGGACATAACAGAAGAAATCAACAATACAGTAATAAAGTGGGGAACTTTTTCCACCCACTGACATCAATGGATAGATCATCCAGACAGAAAATCAACAAGGAAAGTAATCATCTTAAACGACACATTAAACTAGATCAGCAATTTTTAACCAGTGTGCTGCAAGAAATTTTAGAACATGGAACCTGACCATTGAGACAGGGGCACTAACCTCTTTTCCTTTAGATTGTCAAATTAAAAAATGGCAACAGTCAACACAACAATAGCTTTCTAATGTGAATGAATCAAAATTATACCTATTTTTTGTCAGATCGGCAAAAACTATATTTTTAGTGTGCCACAGAATGTTAGTAATTAGTTTGTGTGTGCCATGACATGAAAAAGGTTGAAAATCACCGGACAAGGTTGACTTAATCGATATTTTTAGGACATTTCACCCAAAAGCAACAGAAATATATTTTTTCAAGTGCACATAGAACATTTTCTAGGATAGATCACGTTAGGTCACAAGAAAAAAACAAGAGTAAATTAAATCCAAAGTAAACAGACAACAGGAAATAAAGGTATAAGTCAGAATTTAATGAAATAAAAAATGGAAAAATCAAAATCTTTAGCCAACAACAATCTACAGGTGCAACACCACCACAGAATGCCAGCCTAGGAGCTACTTCAATAAAGAAAGAAAAATCCTCGTATTACAGAGAAGCCACCATGATCATGCTGAGAAAGTGAGCAGTGAATCTGAATGAGAGCAGGGAGGTTGAGGTAAAAGCCAGACCTACCTCAAAGAGGACCCCGACTGCCAACATAAATTTCAAATTTAATGCTTTATTTAGCATATGAGCTAAATATGCATAAAAGCAACCATACAGCATTGGGGGCACCAAAAATGTTGCAATAAAAATAACTCAGTGAGCACCCACACAAAAGAAATGTGAATCTAAGAGATGATTCAATGAGAAGATAAATAAAATTGGTAAGTCTAATCATAATGACTAGGAAAAAAGGAAAAAATGCAACTTACCATATCAGTAATGAGAGAAAAGACAATACTACAGATGTTAAAGATTTTAAGTGCATAATAAGGAGATTTTATGAATAACTTTAAGTCATTAAATTCTACAACAGAGAAAATAGGATACATTCATTGTATGACACAAACTACCAAAACTCTTTCAAGATACTTTACTAACCTATATCTAGTAAAAAAAGAAAGAAAGAAAGAAAGAAAGAAAGAAAGAAAGAAAGAAAGAAAGAAAGACTGAAAAGAAAAGGAAAGGAAAGAAAAAAGAAAAGAAAGGAAAGAGGAAAAGATAGGGAAGGAAAAAGGAAGGAAGGAAGGAAGGAAGGAAGGAAGGAAGGAAGGGGAAAGGAAGGGGAGGGAGGGAGGGAGGGAGGGAGGGGGGAAGGGAGGGAGAGAGGGAGGGAGGGAGGGAAGAGGAAAGAAGAAAAGAAGGGAGGAAGGAAAGAGGAAGGAAGAAAGAAAATATTGCTTAAGAAAAACAAACAAAACCTCTTGAAATAAGGGTAAGAATGATGTGGCCAGAGGAAGGGATTACAAAGATGCTCAAAGAAATTACTGGGGCTGATGAATACTATATTCATTTTATTTGCCTTATGTCAAAATTTATCAAAGTGGATATTTTAGATAAGTTCAGTTTGTTGTACATCAATTAGAGCTGTAAAAACTAAATAAATAAATGGATCTCAGGGCCCTGATCAGATAGTTCAGCTGGTTAGAGTTTTGTCCCAAAGCACAGAAGTTGCTGGTTCAATCCACGATCAGGACACATACAGAAATAGATAGATGTCTCTGCCTTTCTCTCTCCTTTTTCTTTGCTGAAATCAATCAATAAATTAAAAAAGAAAAAACGAATCTGAGGACAAAGAAGAATCAAAAAGAACTGTATGTAGCTGTTACAATTCTTTTGGCAAGAGGCAATGGTAACTTAAACTGAGATGGAACTGTATAAGTAAAAAACATGAGTAAATAATTTTAAAGTTTGTTAGAATACAGGATTGGCAATACTTTATTGGTGAAATGAATACTGGGAGTAGAAAGAGAAAAGAAAGAATCAAGGACACTTTGGTTTAAGCAACTGAGTGAATAGTGGTACCATTAACTAAAATGAGGAAGACTGGGATAGGGTTACAGAGTCAAGGTTTTTCTCTACAGTTACAAAGAATGACTCAAACTGGTTTAGCAAGTTTAATAGATTTAAACAACAAACCAAGGTTTATACATAGACATCAAGAGAATAAAAGTGGGGCACTGATCAACTGCCATAAGTAAAAAAGAAATCAGTATGTTTATGATGCAGAGTAACAAACTAGTAATTCATGGAAATTATAAAACAGATGCAAAATACTTTGGCTCAAAATATTTTTAAATAAATAAAAGGTTGGTGTGTCCATTAGAAAATAATTACTTTACATTATTTTATTTAAATACTATATTTTACTTGTAGTGGATTTTTTCTATAGTATTACCTAGGTTTGTCTGCATTTTTAACTAAAGATATTTGTGCCCATTAAAATCAAATTAATAACTCAAAGAAATAATGCTACAAGTTATTTCCTTCCATATTTTTGCTTACCTGTTTAATCTTCCAAGTAATGTTCTAAATTCTGCTGTTTTATATGATGGACTGAGAGCATCATGACTTTCATTTAATTTGGAAACCAAGGAATTAGAATAATTAATATTACTAAGCTGAAAGAAAGAAAAGAAGAATGTGCTAAAATGGTAAATGTTCATATACACAATTTAAATTATTTACTATAAAATGCCACTTAAATAAACATCTATATTAAACAATGTACTTTTAGTCTAAAATAAAGTAACAGTGTTTTTATTGAAAACAAAATAAATGTTGTTTTAACAAGGAAAGTGGTATCAGTACATAATAATTGTTAAACTAACATAGTTGATACTATGGTGAGCTAACCATTTTCTCAGAGGTTTAAAAAAAAAAACATTAAAAAAATGATCCAGGATAACTGGATCTTGAGGATACAAAAGTTAAATTTCCTTAAAAGAATATAATAGTTTTTCCCAAGGAACCAGCTATACTTTATCTCAGTTCTTCCATTTATTGAGTAATTTTATAAACTGCTACTTTAATCTTTCTAAACATCAATATCATTGACAATGGGCAAGTATGTGAAGGCTGCTGTGAAAAGCAGATGAAATAATCCATTTGTTAATGTGGAAGGAACCATACGAATGTAAGATATTTTACTGGCCCAACATTAATTTATCCAGCAATAATAATTTTATCTGTAGTATGTTTTATTTATGAGCAATGAAACAAAGAAATGAGAGTTCCAAAGACAATCAATGGCAGAAACAGAAAGAGAAAAGAAAAGGCCCTGGCTGGTTGGCTCAGTGGTAGAGCACTGGCCCAGTGTATGGATGTCCCTGGTTCGATTCTTGGTCAGGGCACACAGGAGAAGTGACCATCTGCTTCTCCACCGCTCCCCCTTCTCTCTCTCTCTCTTACTCTCCTTCTCTCTCTTCCCCTTCTGCAGCCATGGCTCAATTGGAGAAAGTTGACCCTGGTGCTAAGGATGGATCCATGGCCTCTGTTATACAATACATTGAATTATTTTCAATTTCACTACTATCAACAAATTTATAAAAGGATGAAGATTTCAAATATTTTTATAGACTATTCCAATTTTTAGACTCATAATCTTCTACAGTGAAGAAATTTAAACTTTTCTCCTAAGAGAATTATACTTAATTATCTCCTAATTTGGCTATATGTATAGCAACTCACAACTAATATTTTTAATTTATAAAAGAAGAAAAAATAATACCATGAAAATATAAGGATATAAAATACTATGAACTAGTAACCCAAATATACCTGATCATTCTGCTGTTTTTCATATGCAGCTTTCTGAGGACTAGATGCTATTCTGGTGATGAAATTTTGTTTTATATGATGTCTGTCAGAAGATAACTCTGCTGAAAAAGATGGTGGAGTGAAACTGCAGTTTTCTATTCTGTTGAACTGAGGTTCAAAAATTCTATATGAGTCCATGACTTGTGATGACTATAGGAAAGAAGATACAATCATGTGAATTGCCAAAATATATAAACTGAGAAGATGAAAGTCAAAATAGAAAAGGTCATGCATAGGTTGCAGAAAAAGTCCCAAGGAAAGGCAAGTCATCAGTAATTGACAGGACTTATTAAGACAAGAGAAGTTATCAACTAAGCATGTTTTTAAGAGTTCCTTTCCACCTCTCTGTTTCACTCTTGGTCCCATTCACCCTAAAGCGCCATTCCTGCATGTCATCTAATGACAGAAAATCTGTATTTCATTAACCCACAAATTTAGGTAAAAAGATTTCCAGCCCTGGCCGGTTGGCTCAGCAGTAGAGCGTCGGCCTAGCGTGCGGAGGACCCGGGTTCGATTCCTGGCCAGGGCACACAGGAGAAGCGCCCATTTGCTTCTCCACCCCTCTGCCACACCTTCCTCTCTGTCTCTCTCTTCCCCTCCCGAAGCCAAGGGTCCATTGGAGCAAAGATGGCCCGGGCGCTGGGGATGGCTCCTTGGCCTCTGCCCCAGGCGTGAGAGTGGCTCTGGTCGCAACATGGCGACGCCCAGGATGGGCAGAGCATCGCCCCCTGGTGGGCAGAGCGTCGCCCCATGGTGGATGTGCCGGGTGGATCCCGGTCGGCGCATGCGGGAGTCTGTCTGACTGTCTCTCCCTGTTTCCAGCTTCAGAAAAATGAAAAAAAATAAAAAAGATTTCCAAAAGATTTTAGTATTTGCCATTATCTTTTTGATGTAGTTTAACTTTGACAATTCAAAGAAAAGAAAGAATAATAACATGGTATTGGACCTTAAAATTTCAGGCGTTAATCACAATCTATGCACTTTCTAGTTGATTACAATATTATTTGCTAAAAAACAACCATACGCAATACATCAAAAAAATCTTGAGATCAATGTGAATTTTAAAAATCACAATTCGATATAAATCAATCTGGTCACTATAACTGAAGAGATAATTTGACAATGATCACATTAACCCAAAGTATTTATTTCCCAAATGAATTTCCTTTGTAATTCATCAATAACAGGCAGAATCAAATGTTATTTACATATAAGCCAAGTGTACATTACCAGAATTCCAAAGGGTTTCTCAGAACAAATCAGCTGAAACATTATGGTACAAGGTCCTTACATAAAAAATTTTAAGAAAATGATTTTAAAAACTGTAAAAATGTTTTAAAGGATAACTAATTTTTCTTGATACTCAAAATAATTATAGTATTTGGTGGCATGCCACAATTGTTAAAATAACTTATAAAATTTTTTTTTTAATTCTCACCCGAACTGGGCCTGGTTCTTCCTTGTTGCCCAGTCTTTGATAGTGTATACTAATGAAAAAAAAATTTTAGATTAAAAAGAGAAATGGAAATAAAACTGACTTTTTACATATGTTTTAAAATTCATACTATTCTATACAAATATACAAAAACATATGAAATTCTAATTAAATAATTCCAGGAACATACTGAGTTTTATAAAAATTATACTATTACTAGAGAAACATTTTATAATAAGAAAAGTCTATCCATGTACACAAAACACTTAGTATGAACATTAGGTCACTTGACAAAGGTCTTAATAGTTTAATAATACAATGAAAAAAATAATTGGCAGTAATAGAATAAGCTCTTTGTACAGTTCCTAATGAATAAAACAGTGTTAATAATTATCCATTTAAATATCTAATAATATATGACCTAGCTAAAACCTACTTGTTTTCTATGTCATCAATGCAGAGCTTAGATGGTACACGAGGAGGCGACATCGGAAGTTCTAAATTATGTTTTCTTAGAGGCATTTTTATGTCTCTCTTCATATTCACATGGACTGGTTTCCTCACAGTTTCTATAACAAAATAATTATAATATAAAAGTAAGAATAAGATCTTATAAAAGCACTGTTTGATATACCATGTTATTAAAATAAATGTACATCTTAGAAATTTACTAAAACCATCTATATTCTATATATGCTAAAAAAAGTTATTACAGTACTATCACAGATCACTCAAATCATTTTTCTTCATCTGCATATTTCTCATTAAAAAGGCTCTACTGATTCAGTTCTACTTCTTTTCCTCCAGACCTCCCTGGCCCCACCAGGTAAGACGCTCTGCTCTGTACTGCCAGGGCACACATGTTCTCCGCTGCGGCACTCGTCGGAGTTACTGCACTTGGTTTCCTCTCTTTCTTTCCCTCACTAGGTTTTCAAACTTCACAGAAGCAGAAGCCTTGTCTCTCCTTATAAAACATATCACTATTTTGTCTTTTCAGTACTTTTAACTATTCTCTTGTTCTGAGAAATGCTTTTTGTACACACACCTTCATAACTTAATCACCTCCTAAGGACCCCACTTCCTAATACCTTAACATTGGGGTTTAAGATGTCAACATATGAATTGGGAAGGAGTAAAACATTCAGTCCATTAACATTAAGTGAATATGTGTTTTTAAATTTTCTGTCATTTGCAGTCACGAGTCCTGACTAATAAAGTTTTATCTTTGTAGGGGAGGAAAAATATTTCTTTCCTCTACTCTTCTAAAATCTCAGCTGGGGTCACTGTAACAAAAGACAGATTAACAAGAGAAACTTATTCAATATAAATTCTTATATGAAAAACTTTATAACAAATAAAGACCCAAAGAAATAATTAACCTGAGTATTTTCATGCTACATCTAATGAAGAGTAGAAAATCATGGGAAAAATTATAGGACCTAAAGGGTATGAGCTAAGTGTAGTAACCTGGGAAAAACAGCAAGACCTGTTTACCTAGATTCCCCTTAGTGTCCCTCTGTCTTGGACATAAAGATCCTCTGGGTCACCTGACCAGTTATGGTGCAGTGGATAAAGCATCGACCCAGAACACTGGGGTCACTGTTTCCAAGCCCCAGGGTCACTGGCTCTGAGCACAGAGTCACTGGCTTGAGCAGGGGAATCATCCACACGATCCCAAAGCTCACCAGCTAGAGTCCAAAGGTCACTGGCATGAAAAGCTCAAAGTTGCTGTGGCTTGAACAAGGGGACACTGGCTCGGCCATGGTCAAGGCACATATGAGAAGCAATCAACGCACAACTAAAGTGAAACCAACTACAAGTTGATGCTTCTACCCCTCTCTCTACCTTCTTTCTTCTCTCCCTCTCTCTCAAAACAAAGACAAAATTAAAAGTAGAACTACCATATGACTTGGCAATCCCACTTGTGGGTATATAACCAAAGGAAATAAAAAGATATCGAAAAACTATCTGCAGTACCAGATTTATTGCAACATTATTCACGATAATCAAGATATGGAAGCAAGCTCAATGTCCACTGAGGGATGAATGAATAAAAAATGTGTTGTATATATACATAATGGAATTTTTTCAACCATGAAAAAGAAAGAAATCCTTCTAACATGGATGGACCCTGAAGACATTATACTAAATGAAATAAGTCAGACAGAGGAAGACAAATACTACATGATATCACTGATCTGTGAAATCTAAAAATTATTAAAAAATTAAAAGTCAAATGCAAAAAAAAAAAAGTGGTTGTCATGGGCTGGGGACTGGGGAGTGGGGGGAAATAGGGAGAGTTGGAAAAAGAATAGAAACTTTCATCTACAACCTGAATAGGGTCTGAGAATCCAATGTAAAATGTGGTAACTATAGTTGACAACACTGTATTATATGAGAGGAGGGGAAAAATGTATCAAACATATTTATAAAATATTTTATTCCTAAAGTCTATAAATAATGTACATATTTAAGTATAACTAAATGTATAACTTAAAGTATAACTAAATGTATAACTTAAAGTATAACTAAATGTAAACTGTCATCTGTAGAAGGAGAAACAAAAATGGCAGAGAAAGGAAAAGACAAGACACTAACAATACTATGATCAATTTCTATTTCTCCTTTGTGAAAGGTCTTATTTGTTCAGATCTCATTTTTAGAACTTACAAAAATTAAGTATCAATACATGTTCCCTTGAGAGAAAATAATACTGCGTTTAAATTTTTATTTACTTGAAGAATCAAAGTAGAGACCAAAATAAACTTTATTTTAAAGTATGAGACTAATATAGTTAACATCCCAGGAATGTATAAGAAATCATTTGAGTTATGAGATAGGAAACTAATCACTGAGGTAAATATTAATATCTTTTCAGCTCTTCTTTTCAAACAAATTCTTTGAATAGCATTAGATAGTAAAGAAATTTATTGTCTGCCCTTTAGCTAAACTTTTTTTCTTTTGTAAGTGAGAGGTGGGGAGGCAGAGAGACAGACTCCCGCATGCACGCCAACTGGGACCCACCCAGCAAGCCAGCTACAGGGCGATGTTCTACCCATCTAGTGCGTTGCTCCATCACTGAGCTATTGCAGCACCTGAGGTGAGGCCATAGAGTCATTCTTAGCATCCAGGGCCAAAATGCTCAAACCGTTTGAGCCATGACTGTAGGAGGGAAGGGGAGAGAGAGAGGGGCAAAGAGAAATGGGAGGGGGAGGGGTGGAGAAGAAGATGGTCACTTCTACTGTGTGCCCTGACCAGGAATCAAACCCGGGACTTCCACACACCTGGCCAATGCTCTACCACTGAGCCAACCAGCCAGCAGTTTAGCTAAAATTTGGTAACCAGCTGCTTAGAATAAGAGCTGAAATAACAGTATAATAATAACCATACCTCCTAAGATTAATTTTACATAACACACAACCTAAAAATAAAAATGGATTAAGCAACCTAAGATTTTAATCAAAAATTAACAAGGCTTCCAATTTAGAGGACAACCAAGTTTCAAAATTAGTGTACTTTCTGCATCCTTTAAGCACTAAAATTACAAACTTATTTGAAAACTAAATGCTATAATCACATCAGAGTCAAAACAAAACACTACAAGACTTACCAGGTGTTTTCTTTTGGCAAGAGATCTGATTTACCACATACAGGTTAAGGAGGTCTAAACTGACAGCAGAATTTCTGACAGGGGATGAAATTCCCAGTAATTTCATTTTTGATTTTAACCTTTTCTTTTCAAAATATTCCTAAAATAATTACAAATTAAAAGGTTATTGCAGCAACATAAGGTTTCAGGCAGAATGATAAAAGGACAAATGGCAATAATGCTATTAAATAATTTAGCTGATATTTTTATATTTTTGTGCCCCCCCGGTTTATGTTTACATATAATTCAGTCATGATGGCTTGTAATTTGCCCAAAGACTTTAATTTTCATAACCAGTTATAATCTTTCTTCTGTTAAATGTAATGCCTATAAAAGAGAACTTTATAAAGTCATCCCCAGGTATCAAAAGATTAAAAATTTTATGAATATAGAAAGTTTTTTTTAAATCTCATAGAATAAATCTAATATGCTAAAAACTTTTCTTACAAGGAAGGTATCCTACAGATATAAAAAAAAAAACCTTACAGATATGCAGGCTCAGGACCATTCAAAGTCACTGTAGCCCTGGTCAGGTAGCTCAGCTGAGCAGAGCATCGTCCCCACTTGCCAAGGTTGCAAGTTTGGTCCTCAGGGCAGGTACAAGAAACAATCAATGAAGGCATAAACAAGTGGAACAACAAATAGATGTTTCTCTGTTTCTCTCTCTCTCCTCTCTTTCTCTCTTCCCCCCTTTCTCTCTCTAAAATCAATCAATCAATACATAAATTTTAATAAAATAAAAACAGGAAAAGAAAAAGAAGCCATGTGAGAACTAATCTCCAGCAAAATCTAATTTAATTCCCTTTGTTAGCCCTCCATGACTTCCAGAATTTTTTAAACCAGACTTGCATGTAATTATAATTTTCATCCAGTATTTATTTTTTCTTGGTTATTTGAACTATAATTATTATTCCTTATCTTCATTTTTTCTTTCAGATTACACCCTTAATTTAACAAATTCAAAGGCATTTATTTGTTTAAAATTAATTTACAGAGCAACTATTAGACCAGGGGTCCCCAAACTACGGCCCACGGGCCACATGTGGCCCCCTGAGGCCATTTATCCGCCCCCGCTGCACTTCCGGAAGGGGTACCTCTTTCATTGGTGGTCAGTGACAGGAGCATAGTTCCCATTGAAATACTGGTCAGCTTGTTGATTTAAATTTACTTGTTCTTTATTTTAAATATTGTATTTGTTCCCATTTTGTTTTCTTACTTTAAAATAAGATGTGCAGTGTGCATAAGGATTTGTTCATAGTTTTTTTTATAGTTTGGCCCTCCAATGGTCTGAGGGACAGTGAACTGGCCCCCTGTGTAAAAAGTTTGGGGACCCCTGTATTAGACACTGAAAATCATAAAACCATCTTCTCTTCCATTAAATAACTTCCAGTACAGTGCCATAAACATGGATTATAAATGTGAGAGACCAAAAGTGAGAAAAGTCCAAGATGGCAAACAATTTAATGCAAATGTAAATATCACTTTTCCAAGAATATAGGCTCTTTTGCATTAATTTCAGAATATTAATTATAGCAAACTTTTAAGATGTAAAAACTTGTAAGAATTGTAAGAGAATTGAAAGCTATCAAGCAAAAAAAAGGTCATGTTCTTAAGCAAAATTAACCATAGATATAAAAGTATCTGTTTATGTTTCATTTGAGTGATTTGCAACCCCAACTTGAATTTTTATTTTTTAGACAGAGACAGAGAAAGAGTCAGAGAGAAGGACAGACAGGGACAGACAGACAGGAAGAGAGAGAGAGATGAGAAGCATCAATTCTTCGTTGCAGTTCCTTAGTTGTTCAGTGACTGCTCTCTCATATGTGTTTTGACCAGTGGGCTACAACAAAGCGAGTGACCCCTTGCTCAAGCCAGAGACCTTGGGCTCAAGCCAGCGACCCTGGGCTTCAAGCCACAAGCCAGCAACATTTGGGCTCAAGCCAGCGACCATGGGGTCATGTCTATGATCCCCCGCTCAAGACAGCAGCCTCTTGCTCAAGCTGGTGAGCCTGCGCTCAAGCCAGCCACATCGGGGCTTCAAACCTGGGTCCTCCATGTCCCAATCTGACACTCTATTTACAGTGCCACTGCCTGGTCAGGCATCATTTAAATGTCTTTAAAAAGATCACACTGTATAGTTCAGCAACGAAATGACAGGACTTTCAAGATGTAAATATTTTCCCCCCTTGAAAAATATTACTATGGGCTCTGGCAAGTTTGCTCAGTGGTAGAGGGTCAGTCCAGTGTGACCATGTCCTGAGTTTGATTCCCAATCAGGACACACAGGAGAAGCGACCATTTGCTTCTCCATCCCTCCCTTCTCACTTCTCTCTTTCTATCTCTCTCTTCCCCTCCAGCAGCCATGGCTTGGTTAGAGCAAGCTGGCTCCCAGAGCTGAGGA
Source organism: Saccopteryx bilineata (assembly GCF_036850765.1). NCBI lineage: Eukaryota > Metazoa > Chordata > Mammalia > Chiroptera > Emballonuridae > Saccopteryx > Saccopteryx bilineata. Next base: position 143,538,566 of record NC_089491.1, on the reverse strand, counting down.
TGGCTCCATGGCCTCCCCTCAGGAGCTAAAATAGCTTTGTTCCCGAGCAATGGAGCAAGGGCCCCAGATGGGAAGAGCATCACCACATAAGGGGCTTGCTGGGTGGGTCCCAGTCGGGGTGCATGCGAAGAGTCTGTCTCTCTGCCTCCCCACTTAAGAAAAAAAATTTTAAATAAAAATTTAAAAAAAGAAAAACAATACTATAGCTCTTATAATGACTGGTGTCCTGAAGTTATGTAAATTCCAAGAACAGGAGATGGTATAGGATCCTCAGGAAGGATATGTAAACTATTGGCAGGTGGGGTGAGAGTAGGCAAAGGGAAAGCTGTAGGATAGGGAAGGTTTCTTAGGAAATTTCCTAGAGTCCAGGAATAAGGAAAAACAGTAAAAAGGCTATATACTCCAGGGAACACTTCTGAAGAGGGACCCTCATACTTGGCCATATGATAGCCTCTAATGTTTGCATTCCTAGAAAGAACAAAAGCATCTGACTTATTTACCAGACAAGATTAAGCTTAATTTTTCTGTCGTTTCAACTGATAGAGATAAGTAGGAGATAATTAGAAAACTTACAGAAAATAAATGATCATATTTTAATGTGAAAATAGCCATCTAACAGGAGCAGCTGCAAAAACAGAAATAAAATCTGGAGAATAGGTCAAAAGAAACAAGGGAAGAGCCTGTTTCAATATGAAGGGAATGGGCAGCTCTCCAGGTGGAGACTGTTCACTTCATGAAACGGTAAAGAAAGTTTGTTTGTATCATTTAAGAAAAATAGGTAAAAGGAATGACAAACTATGAAGGAGATGATGATGTATTAATGTTGGACTGAAAAATATGCTTGAAATGGAACATTTTTACATTAGCAAGAGCTACAGGGTGGAGTGGACTGAGAAGCAAATGGGAGGTGAGACTGAAGGGGCAGCAGCAAGAAAGAGAAAGAATCCAGAGAGGCCTGTACTTATTTCAACAAGAGGACTGAAATACCGATAGCCTCCAGTTGACCCGGAGCGGAAAAAGACACAGAAAGGAAAGAAGTAACTTAGGTCCTTGAAAAGGCAGAAATAAATGAAATCCAGATAACAGAAAGACACCTTCCTTTGACAAAAGGGAACTACTTCTGTAGTCACGGCAGGGAAAGAAAAAAGTGAAGATATAAGATGGTTTATAGAAGTGGTGGTAAAAACTGAGAATTCTTATCTAATAGTTTCCATTTTCTCTGAAATATGAGACAAGGTCACCTAATGAGTATGAAGGGACAAAGAATAAGGTTTGGGGAGTCAAAGAAAAATATAAAATTTTCAAATAAGAAAGTAAAATGACTAGAGAACACTTGGGGAAAGGGCTGTTTGTCTCTCCCTTTGTTATAAATATTTGGAAGAGTGAACCAAATAGAATAAAATTGTTTGGGGTTTTTTTTGTTTTTTTGTGGGGGTTTTTGTATTTTTCTGAAGCTGGAAAAGGGGAGAGACAGTCAGACAGACTCCTGCATGTGCCTGACCGGGATCCACCCAGCATGCCCACCAGGGGGTGATGCTCTGCCGTGACCAGAGCCACTCTAGAACCTGGGGCAGAGGCCAAGGAGCCATCTCCAGCGCCAGGGCCATCTTTGCTCCAATGGAGCCCTGGCTGCGGGAGGGGAAGAGAGAGACAGAGAGGAAGGGGGGGTGGAGAAGCAAATGGGCACCTCGCCTATGTTTCCTGGCCGGGAATCGAACCCGGGTCCCCCACACGCCAGGCCGATGCTCTACCGCTGAGCCAACCGGCCAGGGCCGAATAAAATTCTGTTTTAAAAATAGCCTGGGGGCCCTGGCCGGTTGGCTCAGTGGTAGAGCGTCAGCCTGGCGTGCAGAAGTCCCGGGTTCGATTCCCGGCCAGGGCACACAGGAGAGGCACCCATCTGCTTCTCCACCCCTCCCCCTCTCCTTCCTCTCTGTCTCTTTCTTCCCCTCCCCCAGCGAGGCTCCATTGGAGCAAAGATGGCCCGGGCACTGGGGATGGCTCCTTGGCCTCTGCCCCAGGCGCTGGAGTGGCTCTGGTTGCGACAGAGTGATGCCCCAGAGGGGCAGAGCATCACCCCCTGGTGGGCAGAGCGTCGGCCCCTGGTGGGCATGCCGAGTGGATCCCGGTTGGGCACATGCGGGAGTCTGACTGTCTCTCCCCGTTTCCAGCTTCAGAAAAAAAAAAAAAAGTCTGGGGACGAATTACATTCATAGTATATTTATTATTGAGTACCTATGTTATTGCTAGACACCGTTCTAGGCACAGGAGATACAGAATGAACAAAGTAAGACCCCTCTTCTCATTGATATATTTTAATGAAGGGAGAAGGAGAACTGAGCAAAAATCAGAGGAAAATACTAGATTATAAAATGAGTGATGAATAAAAGGGTACAAGAGACAGTAATTGGAGGGCTGGAAGGTATTTTGATATAATGATTAGAGGAAATTGATCTAAGGAGGATACTTTAGCTGAGACACAATAGTTGAGACAAGACACATGCAAATAACTGGAGGGAGAGTATTATAGATGAAAAAGGGTAACAGAAAGAGGTCAGTGTGGCTGAAATACAATGCACAATAGAGCAAGTGGTAAGAAATAAGGTCAGAGAAGCAGGGAGGGTGCAGATTCTTCAGGCCCTCGTAGGCTATGGTTAAACTCAGATTTTACTCTCTAAAGGTAATGAAAAGCAATTGAGGCTGTTAAGCCTAGGAATGATAAATTGTGATCCGTGCTTTGAAAAAATAGTAACGGCTGTGTAAAGAACAGGCTACAATGTCATAAAATATAGCAGAAAAAAGTTGGTAGTTTTTCCTTACCTTTTGCTTTCTCTTTTCCTGCTTGATTATAACCCTGGTCCTGCAACAGGAAGGATAAAAAATATAACAAAGTGTCTCTCAAACAAGTTTCACTTCAGTTGAACTGAAGACTTAGAATTACAACTAAAAGTGTAGTGATAAAAACATATAAGGTCTACCAGAAAGTTCTGTCCATTTTTGGAATAAAACAAAATACAAATTTTCTTACCGTCAATAAACTTTATTATATAATATAATTGCCATTATTATTCATGATTTCTTGCCAGTGTGAGGGCAATTTGTATATCCCATTTTTGAAAAATGTTTTATCTTTTGATGCAAAAAATTGAACCAGTGCTGCTTTGATATCTTCTTCATTTTTGAATTTTTTGCCCTTCAAAAAATTTTGTAAGGACAAAAACAAGTGATAGTAGGAGGGTGCTAAGTCTGGGGAATATGGTGGATGCGACAGACATGCTTCTGTAGCATTTCTTCCTTGTTGAAATTCGTAAAAATTACAGTGGCGTAAATGAACTTTATCAGTAGCCATGGGTACACTATCGCTTCACACATAAGACTAACGTGACTCAACTTTGTTTTAGTTAATTTGCTACATCAGTATGTATACATTAAGTGATAAAAATAGAGAGGCACACATGCACCAAATAAACATGTGCTTACATGTCGAAACTTGTGATAGAAATGGACAGAACTTTACGGTAGAACTTATATTTTGTAATTAAAAAAAGTATAGTGAGAATTACCTTATTTTCTGAAAAGAAATTATGAAAATGCTCTTAAAATACTTATACTATTGATATATAAAGTTGCACATAATTTTCTTAGATAGAAAATCTAAGAATAAAACAGATCTATACCTATGATAAATAATTATGCATAAAATAAATCTGAATTATAAAATCAAGATAAGCAAAGAAAAGCCAAATATTAGAAAGGATACAGTATTTTTCGCTCCATAAAACGCACTTTTTTCCCCAAAAAGTGGAGGGGGAAATGCCCATGTGTCTTAAGGAGTGAAAACTATGGTATTATATTATTATAAATATGGTATTATAATATTTTAACACACCATTTGGTTCAGAATATTTCTTTTCTTATTTTCCTCCTTAAAACCATAGGTGTGTCTTATAGTCAGGTGTGTCTTATGGAGCAAAAAATATGGTATATGACTGAAATATTCTCATCTGATAGCAATATTCTTAGTCAACACTGCTATTTTCTTTGCCTTTCTTTATATTGAATATTACACTAAAACCAACAGGAAATAAACAATTGAAATCTATACATAGGATCTAAGAAAATGCTGTTTATCATTAGAACAACTTCAGCTACAAATATATCAGCTATTTGTACTTAAAATCTCTTATCTTCTTTAAAAAATATTCTTTATGGATGTCCTTCACACCTAAGACCTCTGTGCCAAACACTGTATTGAATCACAATGATAGTACAATATCTAATAGTTTAAAATATTTGTTCTGTTAGTAATAGTAGAATGCTGCCTGACCAGGTGGTGGCGCAGTGGATAGAGCATCAGACTGGGATGCAGAGGACCCAGGTTTGAAACCCTGAGGTCGCACACCTGAGTGCAGGGTCATCAAGCTTGAGTGCAGGCTCACCAGCCTAAGCGCATGGTCGCTGGCTTGAGCGTGGGATCATAGAAATGACACCATGGTCGCTGGCTTGAAGCCCAAGGTTGCTGGCTAGAGCCCAAGGTTGCTGGCTTGAGCAAGGGATCACTTGCTCTGCTAAAGCCACTCAGTCAAGACACACATGAGAAAGCAATCAATGTACAACTAAGAAGACTAAGAAGCTGCAACGAAGAATTGATGCTTCTCATCTCTCTTATCCTGTTTGTCCCTCTCTGATTCTCTGTCACAAAAAAAAAGTAGAATGCTAAAACATTCATGACAACATAAGCAGATCTGCACAATACACCTTTTGAACAGACATGATACTAAGGTCTCAAATTCAAGATCTGTGCAAGAATTTCAAGTAAAATGACAAAATGTATCTTAGCTCTATGAGATTATGTAATAATATAACAAAAGTAGCAATTGCTAATAAATAGCATATGTCTTGCACCATTCTGGATGCATCAGTTACTTCACATGTACAAGCTCATTTAATACAGTAACTCTATAAGATAGGTTATAATTTTATTCCTACTTTATTGATAAAGAAACTAAGACACAGAGAGGTTAAGTAACTGTCCACAAACACACTGAATCATAGAGCTCATATTCAAACCCAAGATTTATAATTTTGAAGTTTTTAACCAGTGTAGGATATTACTTCCTAAGTATATGAATTGTAAATATACAAAGTTGTTCATTTTCCAAATGATTTTCATAAGCTACATGAATATGACCATCACTGAATACCTCCAGACTCTTGCCATTTAGTGAACTTGTTCTTTACCATATTTCTTAATAGTTATGTCTTAATTGACCATTTTGAGCTCATTGAGCAAAGAATCTGGTATATTCAGCTCCATGAAGCATCATAAGTTATATTATTGACTTTCAAACTTTAGAAAAGAAAATGTTAATAAGTTACATTTCATTGACTCATCAAATGCTAAGTCTAGAGTGGACCTTAAAGTTCAGTTTATTCCCCATCCTTTTAAAGTTTAGGCATAGAGGCCCTGGCCAGTTGGCTTAGTGGTAGAGCGTCGGCCTGGCGTGCAGGAGTCCCGGGTTCGATTCCCGGCCAGGGCACACAGGAAAAGCGCCCATCTGCTTCTCCACCCCTCCCCCTCTCCTTCCTCTCTGACCCTCCCTTCCCCTCCCGCAGCCAGGGCTCCACTGGAGGAAGAGATGGCCCGGGTGCTGGGGATGGCTCCTTGGCCTTTGCCCCAGGCGCTGGGGTGGCTCTGGTTGCGACAGAGCGACGCCCCGGATGGGCAGAGCATCGCCCCCTGGTGGGCGTGCCGGGTGGATCCCGGTCGGGCACATGCAGGAGTCTGTCTGACTGCCTCCCCGTTTCCAGCTTCAGAGAAATAAAAAAATTTAAAAAATTTAAAAAAAAAAGTTTAGGCATAGAAAGCAAAGTTACTTTTCAAAGTTCAGAAATACTATATAAGAAATAATCTGTATAAAGAGATAATAAATAATCTGTAGAAAGAGATAATAATTATCGATTCTGTGAGCAGTTACCACATTATAAAGCTCAGTAGAATGAGGAACATGTCAAAGTCTAAATACAGTCTTCATATACATATAAATCAAGTGACTTTATTCCAGGCTGATTCTCCATTGTCCAGGTTGCTCTTGCAGTTCTCACCAAACTATATATACTACATAATACCTATTCCTATGGGAAAAAAAAATAAAAACTAATTAGAAACTCAAGACCAATTGCGAGATCAGTGTATTAGTCGCTAGACCACAGTGAAAATGAAAAAGGATCCTGACTTGTAAATAAAAGGTCATTTCTTAAACAAAACATTGTAAATTATTATTAAGGCAACCAATGCTACTAAGTCATACTATATGTCTAAAAGAAGAGACTGCATCAGTTAATATTTTTAGCTTCAAGAAAGTAGAAGCAACTCAGGCTAAATTAAACAGAAAATTTATTAAAAGGAAACTGGGTTAGCCAACAGATTTGCCAAGAAAGCTAAAGTAGTAGATTTGGCAACAGGAATAAGAAAAAAGAAGTTGTTTAGGGAGCTATGTGATCCCAGTCAAAATCCTGTCATAATTAGTCTCTAAAGCCCCCACTGTTGGCACTGCTGAAAACTGAACATCATCACCTGACTGGAGCATCGCCACTTCTAGACAGTGCTAGCATCACTGGCATTGATCCTGCTGCAGCTCCTGCAACTACCTGCAACTACAAAAGATGCTAGATGCTCTGCAGTCCCTATTTCTTTGGGTCAATAACGTGTGTGTGTGTGTGTGTGTGTGTGTGTGTGTGTACAGGGTATTTTATTTAGCCATTTATTTTGTGTGTGTGTGTGTGTGTGTGTACATGGTATTTTATTTAGCCATTTATTTACAACTGAAACTCCAGGATTTCAAAATTAACATCTTTGCCCATGAGTTTCTTATAGACACCAGAAAAAGTTTCAACCTGTGTTCCATATTAATCTGCTGGGCCTTATCCAAATGAACCTTCAGGAGCCAGCTGCCACCAGTTTCACATGGATTCTTTTGCCCACAATTGCCCTTGAGAAAACCAAGTCCTCCAGGATGGCTTCGTGCATGGCTGTCAGAGAGCAGCTCCTGGTACACTTTTGCTTATTCTTTGTACAGCTTTTCTGAGTAGGCTTAGGCAGAATTCTCCTCTGAGCAATAAAGACAATGTGCTTACACTAAACTTTTTCTCCAATTCGTATACGAGCCAGACTTGAATTTTCTGGAAAGAATTCAGTTGAGGAACAGGAACAAAGAGTATAATAGCTTTCCGACTGCCACCAACTTCAATTTCCTTCGCTGCTGTTATACTCACTCAGCTCCTGAAGCTGGCCCAGAGGTCCGAGTTCACCTCCAACTCAAAGAGAGTCTAGGACAGGAGTAGTCAACCTTTTTATACCTACCGCCCACTTTTGTATCTCTGTTAGTAGTAACGTGTTCTAACCATCCACTGGTTCCACAGTAATGGTGATTTATAAAGTAGGGAAGTAACTTTACTTTATAAAATTTATAAAGCAGAGTTACAGCAAGTTAAAACATATAATAATAATTACTTACCAAGTACTTTATATCAAATTATTGCTAAGTTTGGCAGAATAAATCTCTATAAAACAACTTACGGCCCTGGCCGGTTGGCTCAGTGGTAGAGCTTCGGCCTGGCGTGCAGGAGTCCCGGGTTCGATTCCCGGCCAGGGCACACAGGAGAAGCACCCATCTGCTTCTCCACCCCTCCCCCTCTCCTTCCTCTCTGTCTCTCTCTTCCCCTCCTGCAGCCGAGGCTCCATTGGAGCAAAAGATGGCCCAGGCGCTGGGGATGGCTCCTTGGCCTCTGCCCCAGGCGCTAGAGTGGCTCTGGTCGCGACAGAGCGACACCCCAGATGGGCAGAGCATCGCCCCCTGGTGGGCGTGCCGGGTGGATCCCGGTCGGGTGCATGCGGGAGTCTGTTTGTCTCCCCGTTTCCAGCTTCAGAAAAATACAAAAAATACAAAAAAAAACAAACCCAACTTACTATAGTTAAATCTATCTTTTTATTTATACTTTGGTTGCTCTGCTACTGCCCACCATGAAAGCTGGAATGCCCACTAGTGGGCAGTAGGGACCAGGTTGACTACCACTGGTCTAGGAGATGCCAGACTTATGGAGGAAGCAGGCATATCACTCATCTCCCAGTCTTTCCTTCAAAAGGTTTACCTGTATACTATAAAAGCTGCTGCACAAAATCCAAGCTTATAATTCTCAGAGCCCTCCCTGACTGCAATCCTCCCCAGAGACCAGAGAATCTGAAGGATACCTAACCTGCCTTTTTCTTCCAATGCACTCCAAGTTACCAGTATCTGCCTGAACTGTGTTTATAACCACACCTGTGGCCCAGCTTAACAGGGCACTGGGTGCTCTGGCTCTATAGCCAAAAGGGCTTTCATTCATGAAAACAATAGGACTCTAGAAAAGATTGTGTGTGTGTGTGTGTGTGTGTGGCAGAGAGAGTCAGAGAGGGACAGACAGACAGGAAGGGAGAGAGATGAGAAACATCAATTCTTTGTTGCGGCTCCTTAGTTGTTCATCAATTGATTTCTCAAATGTGTCTTGAGTAGGGGGCTACAGCAAACCGAGTGACCCCTTGCTCGAGCCAGCGACCTTGGGTTCAAGCTAGTGAGCCCTGCTCAAACCAGATGAGCCTACGCTCAAGCTGGGGACCTCGGGGTCTCGAACCCGGGTCCTCTGCATCCCAGTCCGATGCTCTATTCACTGCACCACCGCCTGGTCAGGCTAGACAAGATTCTTAACTGGATATCACCCCAGGACTCAGCCTAGAAATCAGGCAAAATTGCCTGACGGCAAGGCTTCTAATATAGGGGGCATCGAGGGGCTGCGTGTTATTTTCCCAAGACCAGAGAAGCCCTCAGACACCTCTCAGGTCTTATCCCTCCAGCCCACTCTAATAATAATACTAAGTTGCTAGTAGGTCCTCAGAAGGAGCTTGTTCACTTATCTTGTGCCACAGCTTTCGTGACAGCCACCAGAAGGGCAGGTTTCCAAATCATCTCACTTCAACAACCAAAGGGTCTTATATTCATAGTCCCATAGGAATGTAACAAAGAAAAAAATAGCTCTTTTCTTTTTTTTTAAGGTTTATTGATTTTACAGAGAGAGGAGGATGGGGAACAGGAACGAGAAGTATCACCTCATAGTTGCTTCACTTTAGTTGTTCATTGGTTGCTTGTCATATGTGCTGCCACCAGGCAAGCCTAGGGTTTTGAAATGGTAACCTCAGCACCACATACCAGGCAGAAATAGTTCTTATGTATTACATAAGAATATATCTATCTCTATATAGAGAGATGGATTTTTTTTTCTGAGAGAGAGAGAGGAGAGAGAGAGAGGAGAGAGAGAGAGAGAGAGAGAGAGAGAGAAAGTAGGAGGGGAAATGGGAAGCATCACCTCATAATAGCTGCTTCTCATATGTGCCTTGACGGGGCAAGCCCGGGGATTTGAACCGGCAACCTTAGCATTCCAGGTCAATGCTTTATCCACTGTGCCACCACAGGTCAGGCCAGGCAGAAATGGTTGTTGTTTTTTAATTATTTTCCAAGTGAGAGGAGAGGAGATAAACAGACTTCCACATGCGCCCCAACCAGGATCCACCCAACAACCTGAACCTGGGGCTGATGCTCTGCCCATCTGGGACCATGCTTGCAACCAAGGCAAAGGCTCAACAGAGCCATCTTCAGCACCCGGACCAATACACTCAAACCAATCGAGGCATGGCTGAGGGAGGGGAAAAGGAAGGGAGAGGGAGTAAGAGAGAGGGACAGAGAGAGAGAAAAGGAGAAGGGGGAGGGGTAGAGAAGCAGATGGTCACTTCTCCTGTGTGCCCCGACCAGGAATTGAACTTAGGACATCCACACACTGGGCTAATGCTCCACCGAGCCAACCAACCAGGGCCATGTAGAAATAATTCTTAATCATCATAGGAACACCATCCAGAACACTAGGTTCAGCAAAGAAGGATTGGAAAAAACAACTCATCACCCAGTTTCTTCCTGGAAGGGTCTTAACTACATACATGCCTCAGCTGCTGCCTGAGGGTCAAACTTCCAATCAGCTAGTATTCAGGGGTCTCCAAACTTTTTACACAGGGGGCCAGTTCACTGTCCCTCAGACCATTGGAGGGCTGCCAAATACAGTGGTCCTCTCACTGACCATCAATGAAAGAGGTCCCCCTTCCAGAAGTGCAGTGGGGGCTGGATAAATGGCCGCAGGGCGCGGGCCGTAGTTTGGGGACGCCTGACTAGATGCTGACTGTGATCCTCCCCTTTAAGATACGTATGGATCTTGCCAGACTCTCAACTACTGAGAGACACTAAGAACAAAGAAGGAGGTTGGGAAATTCCAAAACCTGAGAGACAATCAAGAGCTAGGGCCAGGCTGTTCAAGGTGCTTCATCTCCTGCTGAGACCATTCAGTCAAACTGGGAGAAGTGGCTGTTTATCTACTTTGCAGAAACCAAAACAGAGGGTCAAGAAAAATAAAGAAACAAAGGAAAATGTTCCAAACAAAAGCAAAGAGAGGTCTCCAAAAATAGATCTTAATGAAATAAGGGTTGAAAGACAAGATTATTAAATATAACTATAACCACAATAATTTAACAATGGATACCCAATGAAAATAATGCAAACGTGCTATCAAAATATAAAAGGTAAGAATGAAAGAACTTTGATAGAGGTTTGAAGTTAGTTATTATCAGCTTCAAATAGACTGTTATGTTTATGTAAGACTCATGGTAACCACAAAGTAAGAGCCTATCATAGATAAAGAGAAAGAAAAAGGCATCAAAGCATAACACTAAAGAAAAATCATCAAATCACATATGAAGAGAGTAAGAGAAGAAAGAACAGAGGGATTACAAAACAACCAAAAAACAACTAACAAAATGGCGATGGTAAGTCCATAACAATGATTACTTTAAATGTAAATGGTCTCAATTCTCCAACCAAAAGAGACAAAGTAGCTAAATGGAACACACGAACACACACACACACACACACACACACACACACACACACGGCCCAACTATTTGTTGCCTACAAGAACTTCACCTCCGCCCTGACTAGGTGGTGGCGCAGAGGATAGAGCATCGGAATGGGACACGGAGGACCCAGGTTTGAAACCTTGAGGTCGCCAGCTTGAATGCACAGGCTCATCCAGCTTGAGCATGAGCTCACCAGCTTGAGTGCGGTGTCACTGGCTTTAGTGTGGGATTACAGACATGACCCCAGGGTCACTGGCTTTAGCAAGGGGTCACTCGCTCTGCTGTAGCCCCCCCCCCTCCCATCAAGGCACATGGGAGAAAGCACTCACTGAACAACTAAGGTGCCGCAGTGAAGAACTGATGCTTCTCATCTCTCTCCCTTCCTATCTGTCTGTCCCTAACTGTCCTTCTCTCTGGTTCTCTCTCTTGGTCAAAAAAAAAAAAAAAAAAAGAAAAGAAAAGAAAGGAACTCACCTCTAGTTCTCTAGTTTAAGGACATTTATAGACTGAAAATGAAGGGATAGAAAAAAATATTCCATGCAAATAGAAACAAAAAAAAAAAACTGAGATAGTTATACTTAAATCAGATAAAATCTACTTTAAGCCACAGACAGTAATAGGAGACTAAGAAAGTTGTTACATAATGATAAAGAGGTAATTTCACCAAGAGGATATATTATAATTAGTTATAGGCAACCCTGCTTTCCCTCTCTCATATTACCTCTCTCTCTTTCTTTCCAACTTGAGCCTGAGATAATGGCTCCTGAAAATAAGAGTGGCAAGAAGAAGAAGGGCTGTTCTGCCATCAACAAATGGGGTAGTGACCAGAGAGTACACCATCAACATTCACAAGCATATTCATGGAGTAGGTTTCAAGAAGCATGTCCCTCAGGCACTCAAATACAATAGATCCAGAAATTTGCCATAAAGGGGATGGGACCTCCAGATACACGCATTGACACCAGGCTCAACAAAGCCATCTGGGCCAAAGAAACAAGGAATGTCCCATACCGTATCTGGCTGACCTTGTCAAGAAAATGTAATGAGGATGAAGATTCACCAAACAAGCTCTATATGCTGGTTACTTAATACTAATCATCAATTTCAAAAGTCAACAAACAGTTAATGTGGATGAAAACTAACTGCCATTTGTTGAAGAAAGTTATAAAACTGCCCCCCCCCCAAAAAAGAGCCCTGGCCAGTTGGCTCAGTGGTCAATTGGTCAATTGTTCACCCATCGTATGGATATCCCAGTTCAATTCCAGGTCAGAGAACACAGAAGTGACCATCTGCTTCTGCACCCCTCCCCTTGCCCCTTCTCTCTGTTTCTATCTCTCTCTCTTCCCCTCCCACTGCCATGGCTCAATTGGTTTAAGCTTATCTCCCTAGGCACTGAAGATGGCTCTGTAAAGCCTCTGCCTCAGGCACTAAAAATAGCTCAGTTGTCAGCATGGTCCCTGAGGGCAGAGCATCGGCCCCAGGCTGGGGTGGAGGGGTGGGGGGCAGGTAGATCCTGGTCAGGGCGCATGTGAGAGTCTGTCTCTCTGTCTCCTCTCCTCTCTCTTAAAGTAAATAAAAAACTGCCAAAAAAATAAATAAAAATTTATACACCCAACAAAAGAGTACTTAATAAATAAAACCAATATAAACAGAGCTGAAGGGTGAGATAGGAAACATTACAATAACAATAGGAGACTTTAATACCCCACATTCAACAAGTTGATTACTATGATACTGTGATTAAAATAAAAAATATGTATTTGTTCTTTATCCCCAATCCTAGCACAGAGCTCCTAAAACCCTTGGAATTTCCTAAATGAGAGCATAAAAGGTATCTTCTGTTATATTAATGAAGTGACTCTGGAAACACAACTTGGATGGAGCTGGTTGCCAAGAGACATGCCCATGTGATTAGTGGTTTGGAACTTTAATTCCCCCCACAGGAGGGGATATGCACTGGTGGTCCAATGGCTGCCAATAGAAAATAATTTAATTGATCCTGCCTGGGTGATGGAACCTCTATAAAACTATAATCTAGTAAGTAAAATGTTTCTCTGAGTTCTGTAAGCTCTTCTAGTAAATTAATTTGACCCTAGAAGGGGCTCATGAAATCTCCAATCTATTATTGGTTGATCAGAAGCACAGGTGACATCCTGGACTTGCAACTGATGACTGAAGTTGATGGAGGGCACGATTGGGACAGTCTTATAGGACTGAGCCTTTAACCCATGGACTATAACACTATCTCCAGGTGTATACTATCAGAATTGAGTTGAATTGTAGGATACCAAGCTGGTGTTGAAGAATCTTGTAAAGATGGAAAAAACAGATATATTGGAATGTAAATCAGAATCAGAATCATCCAGATATAAAATCAATATGGGAACATTGAACTTAACTACATATTAAATCAGATGGACTTAACAAACATATACAGAACATTTCATACAGCAGTAGCAAAATATATGTTCTTCTCAAGCACACAGAGAACATTCTCCAAGACAGATCATATATTAATCCAAAAAACAGGTCAATAAATTTAAGAAGACAAATCATATCAAGCTACAATGGTATGAAACTAGAAATCAATTACAAGAAGAAAAATACACATTTATGAGGAGACTAAACAACGTGCCCCTAAACAATCTATGGGTCAAAGAAATTAAAACAGAAAATTTAAAAAGATGTCTTGAGAGAAATGAAAATACAAACACTACATATAAAAACTTATGGGATGCAACAAAAGCTGTTCTATGATGGAAGATTACAATAATAAATGATTATACTAAGAAAAAACACTCAAATAAATAACCTAATTTACACCTCAAAGAAGCAGAAAAAGAAGAACAAGCTAAGCGTGAAGTTAACAGAAAAAAAGGCTACCATGTATGTCTAAGTGGAAATAAAAGAGACAAAAAAAAACAACAGAAAAAACTCAATGAAACTATGAGATGGCTCTTTAAGAAGTTAAAGAAAATGGACAAACTGCTAAATAGAATTATCAAGAAAAAAAGATGATTCAAATTAGAAATTAAAGAGGAGACATTACAATTGATATTATACAAATAAAAAGAAAGGATCATAAGAGACTACTATGAACAATTGTAGACCACAAACTGAACAACCTAAAACAAATGGATAATTTCTGGAACACATACAATCTATCAAGACAGAATCATGAAGAAACAGACTACTATTTCAACAGGTCAATTACTAAAAAGTAGATTTAATTAGTATTACAAAACCATCCAATAGCAAAAAATCCAGGACCAGATGGCTTAACTGGTGAATTCTACCACACATCTAAAAAATAACTAATATTAAGCCCTATCAAACTCTTTCAAAAAATAGAGGTGTAGAAAACACTTCCAATTTCATTTTACCAAGCCAGCATTACCATGATACCAAAACCAGGCACGGATACTACAAGAAAAGAAAATTGTAGGCCAATACCCCTCTTAAAAATAGAGGCAAAAATCTTCAACAAAATATTAGCAAACCAAATTCAACATTACATTAAAAGATCATATACTGAGATTAAGTGGGATTTGTTCCAGGGATGCAAGGACAGTTCAACACTGGTACAGGAATCCCAGTTATATACTACATAAACAAAATGAAGGGGGAAAATTACATAATTACTTCAGTAGCTACAAAAAAGTCATCTGAGAAATTCACCATCTTTTTATGATAAAAACTCTCATAAAAGTATGTGGAGAATTTACTTCAATATAATGAAGACCATAAACGACAAGCCCACAACAAAAACTATTCTCAACAGTGAAATGTTGAAACCTCTCCAAGTTCAGGAACAAGGGATCCACTCTCACCACTTTTATTCAACATAGTAAGGAAGTCCTAGCATGTGTAATCAGACAAGGAAAAAATTAAAAGCATCCAAAACAGAGAGGAACATGTAAAATCACCTTTAATGGCAGACAACACGGAAACTCTAAAAACACCACCCAAAAAAAGCAATAAATAAATTCAGTAAAATTGCAGGATACAAATCAATCTATAATAATCACTTGTGTTTTATATACTATCAACAATCTATCAAAAAGGGAGATAAAGAAATAACCCCATTTACCACTGCAGCAAAGGGAATCAATTACAGCAAAAAGTACTTAAAGCAGGTGAAACACCTGATACTGAAAACGATAAGACACTGATGAAACTGAAGAAGAGAAAAATAAATTGAAAGATATTTTGTGATCATGAATTGGAATACTATTTTTTAAATGCCCATACTACTCAAAGGAATCTGCAAATTCAATACAATCCCTGTAAGAATTCCAATGACCATTCTCACAGAAACAGAACAACCTGAAAATCTCTAAGGAACCACAGAAAGACCTTGAATAGCCAAGGTAATCTTGAGAAAGAAGAATAAAGCTGGAGGCATTACGTTTCCAAATTTCAACCGATATCACAAAACTCTAGTAATGAAACAGTATGGTACTGGCATAAAAGCAGATACACTGGCCAATAATAGAAAGCCCAGAAACAACACCATACATATATGGTCAATTAATTTATGGCAAAGGAACCAGAATATACAATGTGGCAAAGAGAGTCTTTTAATAAATGGTGTTGGGGGAAAAAACTAGATATAGCCACAGAATGAAACTGGAACCCTACCTTACACCATATTTTAAAAAATCAACTTAAAATGGTATAAAGACTTGAATGTAAGACCTGAAGTCACAAAATTCATAGAAGAAAATATAGGGAGTAAGCATCTTGTCATTGCTCTTAGCAACGATCTTTTTAAAAGCAACGGTATTAAGAGCAAAAATACACAAGTGGGACTACATCAAATAAAAAAGCTTCTGCAAAACAAGAAAACCATCAACAAAATGCAATGGAGAAAATATCTACAAATCATATATCTGATAAAGAGTTAATATTCACAATATATAAGGAACCTATACTACTTATTGCTACATACTGAAAAGAACACTACAAGTTTTCAATTCTGGGAAGAAGGAACATAGATATGTTACAATATTATTTGTTAAGAAAGAATCAAGTAAAATAGAGATGCATAAAGAGATTAAGGGAGGAAAGGAAAAGAAAGAAGGGAAGAGGAGGGAGAGAAGGGAAAGAGAGGAGAGTGACAGAAAGAATTACAACCATGCTGAAAACAGAAAAGTATCAAGGTATTCTTCCTCTTGCTAATCTTTCTAATAAGAAAAGATTTAAAGGAAAATGCTAAAGAAATACTTTCTTTACGAAAAATAGACACAAAAGCAGTAAAGTTGTCAAGGAAATATCAAAAACAACACTAATATCAAAAACAACACTAACATACATTTTACATGGAGTACACAGGAGATACTGATCCCACATTAGGGATTAAATAAAGTCATATGCCTTATATTGTTACTCTTGAATTTTCCCTTTTTGTTTATTTTACTTCTTAGTTTGCTGCTTAATTTTTTTGGTGGCATGGTGCCATTCAAAATAAATTGTTTCCAGATTGTTAAGATCTTATAATAATATCTTAAGTTGTGAATAAAAGTGAAAAATGTAAATAAAATTAATAAAGCCATAACTAACAAATGAAAAAAAAACAAGACTTTAGGGCTTGTGTTAGACTGAAATTGATATTAACCTTAAAACATCATAATCTAACATTTTAATTAGCAGACTTATTAAGATTCAGGACAGTACCTAGCCTAGAAAAAGTACTTACATTGGCTCTCCAAAAAACTAAAAAAGTTCTACCTGATGTGTGAGGAATAGTAATGATATATGTTAGAATGTTTCGGCTTTTAAATAAAGTCTTCCAATATAAGAATAAAGTTTTTAAAGATGTATGAATTACAAAAGATGAGGTATTTAGAAAAAATACTGAAATCAATAAGGCAGAAATCCATCTAATGCAGAATACAGAGTCTAAAGTTAAGTTCTGAGAGACTGAATTCTCATAGTATTTTCACACAATAAAAATCATTTCACAGTTACCGGCTAATAATGATAAACATAAGCAGCTATCTCCTGAATCCCAAAGAAGATTTTAGAATGTGAATAAAACCCAAATATAGATGTATTTTCAGGCTACTCACAATTAAATCTTATAAACTTTGTTTTTGATAATTGTAACTCACTAAAAGCTTCAAAACTGGAAGGTTTTTCACTCAATTTATGGGATTCTGTGAATAATGATTTCCAACTGATCCTGAACAAAATGTCATGAAAATTTGGAGAACCTGCTTCCAAAAATGTTCAATAACAAAGTAGAGCACATAGATTTATAAAGTAATTCATCGAAGACTCATGTGTTGGTGAAATCTAATTAATGAAAGGCAACAAAACTTATAATGACATGACCAAGAACTTTTGTATTCAAAATTAGTATTATTTCAAAACATTGCAATCCGGTTACATTAATTGTGCATACCGTGTTTCCCCGAAAATAAAACAGTGTCTTATATTAAATTTTGCTCCTAAAGACGTGCTAGGTCTTATTTTCAGGGGATGTCTTATTTTTCCATGAACAAGAATTCACATGTATTGAAAAAATCAACATTTATTAATATACTGTAGTCATGTCATCACAAATATCAGCATAACTAGCCAAACTCTGAATTCCATCAAGAATTTCTTGTGACTCTATTTCCATGTACAACAATCTACATGTTAAGGTGTTTAAAATTTTGAAAATCTCAGCTTCTGTTTGGTAAAATATCAAGCTTCTTTGGATGCATCTGTGATATATATGTAAACCAAAACCAATTCCAGGTATATCTTGGCTACACTGGTTACACAATTTAATAATAACCCTGTTTTGCCATAATGCTATGATTCACCAAGTTTGTAATCATATTATCATTGCAGAAATAATTTTATCTACAATGATCTGCTGTTACATGTGTCAAATTACTGTCTGCAGCAATAACCTCCTTTAAATAACAACTAAATCTAAAAGTAAATGGTGATGCTTTTTCAATAGTTTAGTGTCTTCAGATTGTCATTGGTCACATGACAATCTGAAGACACTAAACTATTGAAAAAGCATCACCATTTACTTAAATGTTGGCAAATATTTTATGCACAAGTTATAGGTTCATCATCAACCTTACTGAAAAACAAAATATCAGTACCTAACTTATCATTAAGCATTAATTTTCCTTTATTTGAGTTCCCTGCTGCCAAAAGGATTACAAACACATTACCAAACAATAAAAAAAAATAGTTGTTGGTAAAACCACGGTAGCAACAACATTCCTACTACTCTGTATGTCTCTGACAGGACTGGTTCGCCTCCATTTTCTTGCAGATATTTCACTTACACCTAATCTAAAATTTCCATGTTTCCTATTGACCTCAAACCTGGCATGGTGGTTATACAAATCTCTCTGACTTTAGTTTGCAATAGTACAACCAGATGATACAAAAAGTGGCCAGCAGGGGCCTGACCTGTGGTGGCGCAGTGGATAAAGCGTCGACCTGGAAATGCTGAGGTCGCCGGTTCGAAACCCTGGGCTTGCCTGGTCAAGGCACATATGGAAGTTGATGCTTCCAACTCCTCACCCCTTCTCTCTCTCTCTCTGTCTCTCTCTCTCTCCCCTCTAAAGATGAATAAATAAAATTAAAAAATAAAAAAGTGGCCAGCAGGGACAGCAACACTCAATACTTCTCCCACCCAACTCAGTGAGTTAGTTGTCTCTAACTACTCACACCCCAGCATTCTTTATTTTATCAGTAAGTGCCCTTTATGCTGTCTTTTAAAAGGCGCTATTAGTTACTTTCCATCTGAAAAGTGGAGGCCTGAGTTATCATTGGATGTCTTTAGATTTAACCACATGTTAAACTGGGAACTCTCTTCACTGCACATATGGCTCATGCACTAATTCAAACCATGGCAAAGATTAAAACAAAAATAGATGTACACTGAATTTACCTGGGCTCATTTAAATAGAACGATTTAATGGTAGTTAATATTTAGTTAAAATACAAAAATTCCAAGACAGATGCTAAACTGGGCATGCCACTAGGATCACAGGCATAAACAATAGATATTGAAGCAAACTGGAATGAGGTTCACTATACACTTAGGTATTATTCTCACTTATCAGATGAAGAAAGAGACACACAGAGACAGAAGCTACTTTACTGTACAGCAGGGGTCCCCAAACTACGGCCCGCGGGCCACATGCGGCCCCCTGAGGCCATTTATCCGGCCCCCACTGCACTTCCGGAAGGGGCACCTCTTTCATTGGTGGTCAGTGAGAGGAGCATAGTTCCCACTGAAATACTGGTCAGTTTGTTGATTTAAATTTACTTGTTCTTTATTTTAAATGTTATATTTGTTCCCATTTTGTTTTTTTACTTTAAGATATGTGCAGTGTGCATAGGGATTTGTTCATAGTTTTTTTTTATAGTCCGGCCCTCCAATGGTCTGAGGGACAGTGAACTGGCCCCCTGTGTAAAAAGTTTGGGGACCCCTGCTGTACAGAGTATTAATTGTAGAGTTAATTATGCTTGAGCTTCAGGCTCTACACTTATATATGCCCCTTCCAAATCCTATATCTAATTCTATAGTCATAATTTTGCATCCTTTTTCCATAAAGAGGGCTCCTCACAACCTGGAACTGTCCATGTATAGAGAGGTTTAATAATTAACCCAAACTCAGACAGCACAGGATATGTAAAAAGTGAGTTAGGCCTGACCTGTGGTGTCTCAGTGGATAGAGCGTTGACCTCAAAAGCTGAGGTTGCTAGTTCGAGGCCCAGGGCTTGCCCAGTCAAGGCACAAACAAGAAGCAGAGAAGTGGCTACTAGTTGATGCGTCCCTCTTCTCCTCCTACCCCACATTCTCGCTCTCTCTTTTCTCTAATATCAATAAGTAAAACATTTTTTTAAAAAAGTGATTTAGGAATGGTGTTGATTTAACTTGGAGAATACACAGTTTTACCAGAAAATGACACTAATTTTTTCTCCTGCAGAATCCTAACTGGTGTCACTATTTTGAAGTCTTTTCCTGCTATATTCCAACCTACATACCACTGACACCACACACAGTCATAAAATACCACTTTTATTGTGTTACTTCCAAATTTGAAAGATTCCTCAATAAAAAACAAATCAAATTTCAACTTCTCAGTGCGGTTTTCAACCTCACCATCAAGCAGATAGAACCACTTAATGACAAGAAAAAGAAAAGCTCTGTACAAACTTCCCTTGATGCCTATCTACTTCAAGAAACTGACTCTCTTAACACCAGTCCCATCATCTCCAACAAGTCCATCATCTTCTGCATTATCCAAGATTGTTTAAGGTTGTATTTGAAAATGTTTAAGTATTTATATGCAAAGAAAGGTAAAAATAAATACTATGTTAAGACAAACATCTAAGTTGCACTTAATAAGTAAAGGTACCTGTTCCAACTTACATACAAATTCAACTTTAAGAACAAACCTACAAAACCTTTCTCATTCATAACCTGGGGACTGCCTGTATTAAGAACCTGTTTCATTGCTTCTCTGTGGTGCTTGTTCTGGGCAATAGTACTGCTGTCCTTCAAGACTTAATATAATTTCCTGTTTCTCAGTCCTCTAAATATACACAGACTTTTACTTGTACCACTTTTACAATACTCATCTTTCCATATAAGCATAGCATATATTGTTAAGCACATTGTTCTCAAATCCTAACTCTGTCCCTGATTAAATGGGTGACCTTGGGCAAATAACTTTACAGTGCTTCAGTTTCCCCATCAGTAAAATGGGGATAACATTTGTAAATACCTTATAGCAGGGGTCCCCAAACTTTTTACACAGGGGGCCAGTTCACTGTCCCTCAGACCACTGGAGGGCCGGACTATAAAAAAACTATGAACAAATCCCTACGCGCACTGCACATATTTTATTTTAAAGTAAAAAAACAAAACGAGAACAAATACAATATTTAAAATAAAGAACAAGTAAATTTAAATCAACAAACTGACCAGTATTTCGATGGGAACTATGCTCCTCTCACTGACCACCAATTTAAGAGGTGCCCCTTCCGGAAGTGCGGTGGGGGCTGGGTAAATGGCCTCAAGGGGCCGCATGCGGCCCGCGGGCCGTAGTTTGGGGACCCCTGCCTTATAGGGTTCTTGTTTTGCGTAAATGAGTTACTATACAAAAAGCACTTAGAACAGTGATTGTCATACATACAAGTGCTATTTAACTACCTATTATAGTCATTTACCTAATTTCTACATTCACCATTCTACCATAGATCCTTTTTGTGAACCAAAATTGTATTATTTTTTTTCTGAAACCCCCTATCAGGAAAACAGCTGTAGTTAGGCTTGCTCGCTTATTTTCCAGCAGCAAGCACTTTGCATAATTGGTGCATGAGTACGTGGTGTGTGTGTGTGTGTGTGTGTGTGTGTCCTATATAAGGCTACAGATACTTTCCCTCCAGCGTGCAGTTTTCCTGACTGCTGGCCTACAACCACAAGGGATGGTTTTCCTATTTGCTCACCCACTGCCATGAGAAGCGTTTTCTCCTGCCTGTTTGCTCATCCACCATTGTGAGAATCCAATTATTGGGAATGGCCCAACACCTTTCGCTTCTGCTGTTCTTCTGTGATTTACTGGAATCCAATGTGAACCTGCCTGGCCTTGACCACCAGCATTACGCCACTCCCCCACCATACAGCTTAATAATGCCCTAAACAAGTAGGCAAGTAAAAAACATATTTGTTGAATTAATTAATGTGGAATGCTTTGAAGGAGTAGTTGTTCCAAGAAAGCTTTGTAAATGGTCTCCAGTTACTTCCCTTGTCTACATTAGGAACTATTATATTCCTAACTTGTCTAAGCTAGGAATTATTATAGGTGGAAAACAAGTAGAGTTTTTTTTTTCTCTCTCTCTCTGTCTCCTTGCCCCTCCCTCTCTCTCTCTCAAATAATCAGTAATTTTAAAAGAAAAAAAAAACTTTTAATTACTAAGTTCCTAACAATTCTCAAAACTTCCAACTGAAAAACAACCCTAACAACAGAGGAGAATAAACAAGTACTCCAGGATGATCTGGAATGATTAAAATTTTGATTCTATAGTAGCTCCAATTAGCTGCCAGTCATTACTAAGCACTGTCTCGGACTCTGAGGTCCTTTATTTAAGGCCTTATGATTCAGAGTGCTATGATCAACTAATTTTGCCTACCCGTCCACTGTGATAGAACAAAGTGGAGACACTAATTTTTTCATTACCAATTGAGGGGTTTGACCCTAAGGAGCCTAACCACTCCCCCCAAATTTCTTTTAAATTGCACCTTTTATCTTAAAATTTCACAAAAGTCTTGCATTTTATTCTGTAATGTATCCATGTTTGTTTAAGTTTTAAAAAATATCTTTTTCCTCTGATCTCTCCGTAAAACTGATGCTACAGGGAGGTGCATCATGTTTCTTCTGTGGTTTCTTAATTACCTTGGTACCCAATACCTCCAGGTGCAGCACCACTTCATTTGGAGAAACACAATCTTAAACTACATGTTTCCTGCAGTGTATTGTTGCCTGAATAGCCAGAAGATTAAGCTATATGAACGAATAACAGCACCTATATTTTAAGCATTTGTAAAATGATTTCATATCTTACTTAATATTCACATTTTAAAGTTCAATTCAAAACATCAAATTGTCATTTATCAACTAACTCTTATGAAGCCTGTAAGAGAATTTTCACTTTTCTCCAAAGTGGAAACATGATGCTAGAACACTTGCCAGGAATAATTCAGATAAATTCCTAAAATACAATGCTAATATATATTCAATAGGATAAATATTCCTGCTAAAATTATCAGACATAGTTACACTACTTGGTGAACAAAAGCTGTCTTTCCTCTTATAAAATTCCTCAGGATGTAAATGTTATATTCTAATCATATCACCACCGTCCTAGGTCAACTTGTCACAAAAAAAAAAAAAAAAAAAGGAATTTGATGAAGTGAAATTATAGGTCAATATGATTTCCACCCTAGTGGATTTGCATGTCAACAGTAATGATTAGATTATATAAAACTAAACTGTCAATCTATCATGCTTTATAGGATTAATACAATATACAAGATCAACTGTTAGTTCTCTTGCAAATTATTAAAGTAAAAATTATTCCTTTACCTCCTTTTAAGAAACAAATTCTTTTGGATTTATGCCCCCAATAATGAATTTAAGGGCAGGAAGGAAAGGCCTCTTCCATAACTTTCCAAATCCAATCAAAGACTATACTGTATAATGACTCAGACGAAAACCCTCCCAAAAGAAAGGCTCGGGTGCGAGAAGACACAGGAGGGCTCACGAGGCAGAGAACGTGGTAGGAGGGAAGAGAGGGCCGAGAACCTCGTCCACTGCGGGCTGACACCAGAAGCCCGCAGGGCAGTGGGAGAAGTTGAGTTGCTCTTGATTTACAGAGATATGGGGCTAGGGCTTCGCAGCTTGGTTAATGGTCAAGACCCACTACTAGCAAGTTCTCTCCAGCTAAGTTTATGTACTGCCCTGAGGGCCTAGGAAAGAGGCGCCATTACGGTACTAAATGTTCACGGACTCAAGAACCGCAGTCTCACGACCAGCAGCATAACTCACCGGGACCCCCCGACCCAGTTCATCTTCCCAAAACTTCTGAGTGAGGAGAAAGCGGTCCCAATGGCTAGAGCCGGAGCGTAGACGTCTCAGTTCAGAGCCGAGCAGCAGATTTCATGTGGTTCTCCGGCCCCAAGGCTCAGCCTCCCTCCGGCCTCCGCCTGGGGTAAACTCTTCCCTGCCCTCCCGACAGCCTCCGCGCCTGGGGTAAACTCTTCCCTGCCCTCCCGACAGCCCCTGCGCCTGGGGTAAACTCTTCCCTGCCCTCCCGACAGCCTCCGCGCCTGGGGTAAACTCTTCCCTGCCCTCCCGACAGCCCCTGCGCCTGGGGTAAACTCTTCCCTGGCCTCCTGACTGCCTCTGCTGTCCCCAGTAGGCTCCTCCCCGTTCTCCCAACAGCCCCTGCGGTTTCTGCAGAGATCCTGTATTGACAGCGCTCAGCGAAGGCTATGAGAAAGCAGTCAGCCCACCTAAAGGAGAAGGAACAGGAACACTTATAACTGTTCAGGCAAGGAAGCCTAAGTAGATGAAATATCGGAAGGATCGTGGTCACATGGTTAGTGTTTCAAACCATCTCCACAGTAGTTTTGTTTCATTGTGGGTCCCAGCCTTCTTTTTCCTTTTTTTTCTTTTTCTTTTTTCTTAATAAGAAGCTGAGAGGCAGAGTGACAGACTCCTGCATGCACCCCAACAGGGATCCACTGGGTAAGCCTTCTACTAGGGGGATGCTCTACCCATCTGAGTCCATTGCTCCATTGCTTGGCAACCAAGCTATTTTTAGCACAGGAGGTGTGGCCATGGAATCATCCTCACTGCTGGGGCCAACTTGCTCCAACCAGTCATGGTTGTAGGAAGGGAAAAGAGAGTTAGAGATAGAGCAAAGGGAAAGGGGAAGGGTGGAGAAGCAGATGGTCGCCTCTCCTGTGTGCCCTGACCTGAATGGAACCAGGACGTCCATACTCTGAGCAGAGATTCCAGTACTGAGCCAACCCGCCAGAACCAACTAGCTTTTATTATTTTTTTTCCAAGTCAAGTACCAGACTTGGAGGACAAAAAGAAGGCAAGAACAAGGTTATAGGCCTTCTTAATCCTAAAGATATTCCCATTCCCACTTATTACCTTGTATCCAAATCCTTTAGATATCTCTAATGTGCAATTTTAATAGCAGTTTGTTTATTAGAAACATTGCACTGTAGTAATATACTATTTTGAACATTTTGTGAGTTTCTGAGAGAGCTGTGATTAAAACTTGATTCAGGGCCTGGCCAGTTAATCCAGTGGATAGAACATCAGCATGACCTGTGGATATTTCAGATTCCATTT
Source organism: Saccopteryx bilineata (assembly GCF_036850765.1). Taxonomy (NCBI): domain Eukaryota; kingdom Metazoa; phylum Chordata; class Mammalia; order Chiroptera; family Emballonuridae; genus Saccopteryx; species Saccopteryx bilineata. The sequence goes on along the minus strand of NC_089491.1, from coordinate 143,513,678 downwards.
CCGGTCAAGGCACACAGGAGAAGTAGCCATCTGCTTCTCTTTCCTTCCCTCGCCCCCTTCTCTCTTGTCCCCTCTCATGCTGTTGGGTCAGCCCTCTCATGCTCTTGGGTCAGCCCAAGTGCTGATGATAGTTCGGTTCATTCAATCATTGGCCCAGGCAGGGGTTGCTGGTGGGTCCTGGTCTGGGCACAGGCAGGAGTCTGTCTCACTATCTCCCCTCCTCTCACTTAAAAAGAAGAAGAAGAAGAAAAAGCTTGATTTAGCTGTAAAGGCCTAATTAAGACTTTCAATTCTTTACCCAAAAAAGAAAAATCTCAAAACAAAAGTGATTTTACTGTTCATGTCTGTATTATGTTTGTATATTATCACAAAATATTCATCTTATAAACTGTTCTATAATTTTTGGTTAGAAGCTAGAAATTTTTTGTCCTAAATAAATGCACAAAGTATCCCCCCCCCCTTGTTATTATGATTATTTTCTAGATTTATATCTAGGGAATAGCTTTTCATTTCAAATGAATATATTTTCTGTTAAGTCATTGGGAAATGGCCCTTACAATAGAATTATGTCCTGTTTAATTATATAAATTCTGATTTTCTTAACAAAAGTTCACTAAAGTACATCTATCATTGGTTTGGCCAGGTTATTACAGCATTTCAAATCAAATTAGTCTTAGGCATGAAATAAGTGGTCATTTTTCAAACCATACAATCAAGGTAGAACAATGGCCCAATATATTTGCCTTTCCTACTTTCAACATTTTAAAACAGATGCAAACTGACTAAATTAACTAGAGAGGGATGAGCACTTTGCTAAAGGATTAACAGGTTGGTGTGTGTGTGTGTTTTGCTATATTGTATGTGAAGGGACATAAAAGAGAAGGTGACCAATTTATTGAAAAAGTCAAGAACTGGCAGATGGATAGAACTATCTCTCTGCTTTCCTTCCAGTCACAGGGAGGTAGTGGAAGTGGTGAATGAAGCTAAGAAAAGATTGATCTAAGAGACACATCTTCAGACAAGGTATTTACTGATTTTTCCTTAACAGAAAATACATTTCCTTACGAACTAGTTATTAGGTATTATGTGTAACAGTTGAAATGTTGCCCTTAGATCTCAGGTCAGCATTGTTTATGCCTCACATAAATAAGGCTAGCATAATTGGGGAACTGAGTGGAAAAGGTGAAGGGATTAAGAACTACTAATTGGCAGTTATGAAAAGTCACGGGAATGTAAAGTACGGCATTGGGAATATAGTCAGTAATATTGTGATTACTATGTGTGGTGTCAGGTGGATACTGGAAATATTGGGGGAACACTTTGTAAAGAATATGATTGTCTAGCCCAGTGGTTGGCAAACTCATTAGTCAACAGAGCCAAATATCAACAGTACAATGATTGAAATTTCTTTTGAGAGTCTAATTTTTTAAACTATAAAGGTAGGTACATTGTTAATGACTTAATTAGGACCGACTGACAACCCTGCACATATGTGGTATTTTGTGGAAGAGACACACTCAAGGGGCCAAAAAGCCGCTTGTGGTTCACGAGCCGCAGTTTGCTGATCACTGGTCTAGCCACTATACTGTACACCTGAAACTAATACAAATAATATTGAATGTAAACTGTAACTGAAAAATAAAATTTAAATTAAGAAAATAAAAGGAGATATTTTAGTTGGGGGAAAATAAGAAAGTCTGGCGTAACTGATAGATAATGAGTCAAACACTGTGCTATTTTAGAACCAGGAGGGCAATTAGGTATTCTCTTTGGTCAGGAATCACTTCAAGAAAGGAATATAGGAGTGGTTTTCAACCTTTTTACACTTGGGGACCGTTGAAAATAGGAGAATTATCTCGGGGACCAGGAAGACAGAAATCACCCAGAGCATAAGTGAATTCAGCTAAGATCATTGGGTCTGTAATCTTCAAACAGCATCAGGATGATTAAGTCTTTCACAGACCAGAACGAAATTTCTGGTGGACTAATCCACAAACCAGTGTTTGAAAACCACTAGAATACAGCATATACAATACTACTTAAGATTTGTTGAAAAGGAAAGTCATCCAAATTCTTAAACCTTAAAGTATCTTGTATATGTATATATTCTCTAATATATAAATCTATTTAATTCTGCTTTTATGTGGTTTTTGATAGTGACCACTTTGACACTGACATTGAGAGTCTCATATTCGAGAAGAGAGTAATCTGGTAATTTTTGCTTATTTTTATTTTCATTCATTTTCTAAATCTTTTTCTAAGATTATATCTCCCCTCTTAAGAAAATTTTAATACTTTCACACATAAACACATGTAAAGTTGAGAAACTCAAATGAAAATTAGGCTGAATTATGTTTGCTAGAGTAAGTGATCTTTTGTTCACCTCCTTTTTCCCACATAGTTTGGAATTCAAACTAAATTTACATTCTTATTGCTTTAATTACATACTCCCAGTGGGGGAAAAAAATGAAAGTACCTTGACATTCTTAGTTTCTTACTTGAATGGCATATATTTCAACTGGAAATACCTATCTAGTTTCTTATCATCTCAAATTCTTCCTCTGCCTTCCCTGAAGGCTTGAGTCTAGTCTCACATACTAGGATCAACTCTGACTCTGAGTGAAGAGAAGGAGTGGAATTTAAATGGCTACAATTAGGTCTGTCCTTAAGACTGTACTTAACTAGCTCAACATCAAGTCAAATCTCACATTAACTGTTTTCCCAGTTCCAGTGACCAGCCTTCAACCTTCCTTGTACCACAATTCTGGTCATCACATTTCTACCTTGGTTATTTTCCTCATACCTAATTTGTCATTCTACAAGTCTTTCTCTCCAGGCATTAAAAGTTTGTTTCTGTAACCCAGCCTTATTATCAATTGTTAAACTGACCTATCTATAAATAGGGACCTACTTAGATTTCTAATATTGTTTGCTTATAGAATTCCCACCACCCTGCTCCTCCCCTTATATCGCTGTCTTATGCCAGTGATGCAAGCCACTTGTCTCAATTGCCTGCTGTTTTCTGACCCATTCACCCTCTGTGTGCCATGTTCTGCCTGGCTGATGTTGGACAAATAAGTTTGTAAAATTTGTGTTATTTGATTTTGATCACTTTTATTATTAAAAATGGCCACTGCCCAGATATGTGATCTGTGAAACTGTTAATTACCTTCCTGCTTGGGAAGGGGCTTTGTTATGCTAATGTGTGCTGGAGGAGGGGTTTTCACTCCAAAAAGTTTTTTTTTTTGTATTTTTCTGAAGCTGGAAATGGGGAGAGACAGTCAGACAGACTCCCGCATGTGCCCGACTGGGATCCACCCAGCACACCCACCAGGGGCGACGCTCTGCCCACCAGAGGATGATGCTCTGCCCCTCCGGGGCGTCGCTCTGTTGCGACCAGAGCCACTCTAGCACCTGGGGCAGAGGCCAAGGAGCCATCCCCAGTGCCCGGGCCATCTTTGCTCCAATGGAGCCTCCGCTGCGGGAGGGGAAGAGAGAGACAGAGAGGAAGGAAAGGGGGAGAGGTGGAGAAGCAGATGAGCGCTTCTCCTGTGTGCCCTGGTCAGAAATTAAACCCGGGACTTCCGCACGCCAGGCCAACGCTCTACTATTGAGCCAACTGGCCAGGGCTCCAAAAAGTTTTAAGAGAAGAAGAAGGAGAAGAGAAGCAGCCAAGATGGCCGAGTGCTGAAGGAGAAGCCAGTTTGTGCAGAGAGGAGAAGGTGTGCAGATGGGAAACAGAGGTGGCTGAGCTAGTGAGGGCCTTTGATTCTAGGAAAACCCAGATGTGTCAGTAGCTTTGTGAGCACTGAATGAGTGGGTTTTGGTACCCAGTGTGTTTATGTTTACTCACCGGCCAGGTGCGAGGCTAGAATAAAAAGAATGCCCAGCCAGTTTTCGGCTCTGCTGTTTCTCTACCATCTCTCTGAATCTAATGTGAACCTGCATGTGCCTGGCTGTGATGGCGGCAACGACTGGCCGTACACTGAATATCTTCCTATCATCCCTAGTTAAGTTTACCCTGACCCTCCACCTGTCCTATCACAGTCAAGAAATGTAACATAAAGCCTTAAAATGTATAAATAAAAGATACCTTATTTTGTTACATGAAAAGCATGAGATTAGGAATATAAGATTATGGCGATTCTAATAGGGACGGGGGTAAGAGGGCAGTTGTAGAAGGTAAAGGGGGGATAAATGATGATGAAAGGAGACTTGACTCAGGTTGGTAAACACACAATACAATATACAGCCCGATCAAGTCGTGCCACAGTGGATAGAACATCAGCCGGGGATGCTGAGGACCCAGGTTCGAAGCACCAAGGTTGCCAGCTTGAGAGCAGGTTGCTGGCTTGAGCAAGGGTTTACCAGCTTAAGCATGGGGTCTCTGGCTTGAGTGTGGGATCATAGACATGATCCCATGGTCACTGGCTTGAGCCCAACGTCGCTGGCTGGAGCAAGGGGTCACTCGCTCTACTGGAGCCCCCCAGTCAAGGCACATATGAGAAAGCAATCAATGAACAACTACTAAGATGCTTAAACAAAAAAAACCCCGATGTTTTTCATTTCTCTACCTTTCTGTTTGTCCGTCCCTTTCCCCACACACACACACTAAAAATAAATAAGTAAATAAACAAACAAGCAAAAAATACAGTATACAGGTGCTATATTATAGAATTGTGCAACTGAAACCTATATAATTTTATTAACCAATATCATTCCAACAAATTCAATTAAAAATAAATTTTTAAAATATTTTGAAATAAACTACTAAGATACTATGAACTCTACATATAGACTTAGAAAGTTTTAAGGGAATAACAGATTGTGCTGCTAATCTGCAAGCTAACAAAGAGACTTGCATGAATTTGCCACTCATGTATTAGTAAATCTGTTGAGTTGAATGTAAACAAATGAAAAAGGATCTGTAACAATTCTTGAAATAATATAGGTACATGGGAAAGGAGTTTTTAAAGTGTAGGAATATTGTTACTTATAGTAGTAAGGATAGTTCCTTATTCATAGTAAACTGAATGATGATCATTCAATACTGAGATAGGTTGTGTATTCTAAAACAGGGACTGACAAACTTCTGAAGAGAGCCAGATAGTAAATATTTTAGGCTCTGTTTCCTCTACCCAACTCTGCCACTGTGGATTGGAAGTCATAGATAATAAGTAAATAAAGGAGTGTGGCTGTGTTCCAATAAAACTTTATTTATGGACATTGCAAAATTTTTACATGTCACAAAATGTTCTTTTGATGTATTTTCAACCATTTTAAAATGTAAAAATTATTTTAGCTCATAATCCATATAAAAAATAGATGGTTCTATATATATACACACACATTGTGTGTGGGGGGGGGGTTTGAGGAAGCAAAATGTTTTCACATATTCAAGAATGTACTCATCCTTATCTTTTAAAAAATGCCCTTTATTTCCTTTTAAGTATGCAGAATTTTGCTTCACTATTTAGCAGCTCAAGTCCTACATTAGGGATATAGATGATTTTTTTTTAACACTCTTGGTTGTTATCAAATAACTAAAATGTAAATGGGAAGTAGCCAATAGATTATCTGTAAACCTAAACAAAACAAACAAAAGCTTGCAAAAGGGAAAGAACTCTTGAAAAATGAAGTAAGGTCCTGGAGAAGCTACTTCCACTCTCTAACTCTGGTTGGATTCCCAATGGTTATATTTGATTATCAAGTCAGATACCTCTAATTAAGAAGGGACGCAAGAGGGTGGTAGAAGGGAAACATTGAAACTGCTCTCATTTATTTAGTAGTCACCTTGTAAGTAAATACCAGTGCATCAGAGCTCTATGGCTAAAAATAGCTGATATGGGCTGGGAGACCTTTATTATAAGCAAAAGTAAACAGGGATGGAGGTATAGCAAAGAATTAGTTTCTATAATACAGAAGACTTCTCTCCTATTTATTTACAAAATTATGCCCTCAACTACAACTTTTATGATAAGTTCTTGGGTTTCATATAAAAATCAGAGACAGTATTAAAAAATTTTAAATGGATGAGAAAGGGACTGCAAAACAGAGCCACGTATTTTTTCCAGTGCCCTTCCCACTTGTCACTTTCTTCTCTCCCCCTTTCAGATTCATTCCATAGCCTTTCATATTCATATTCCATTGATCCTCTTGTCTTTCCTCCCTTAACTCCCTGGTTCTTTCTCCCTCCTCCCGTTTTATAAGCTTTTGAAAATCTCTTTTTGCTCTTCCCTTTGTGGTATCTACTAAAACCTTAGAGAAGTGATGTATGTTCTGAAACTTCTGTGGGTTTCTAAGTGACGCTGGGCATGCTCAGTAGCGAGGGCAGGTTTTGTTGCCAGCGGCTGCCCTGATTCGACCTCTCCAAAAATAGACATTTAACTCTCCGAATTCCAGTTTAAGGCTGTAATTCGTTTTGCTCTCTCCTTGTTTTCAAGGTTCAAAGGGAAGCAGTGAAGATTCCAAGGTCCCACCGCCCTGTCAGCCAATGAGGGGTCTGAGAGGGAGGAGCTTGGGGCAGCTTGGTGCAGCTTTAGCTTCTGATCGAATCATCCCCAGTAGATGCGGGAGAGCCTGAGCTCTGCTGCATCTGTCAGAGCAGAACAAAATTAAAAACAAAAACAAAAACACAGAAGAGGAGAAGCGCTACAGAGTATGAAACGCTGTAGGACTTTCTGAAACATTTACTGGGGATCCCCGCGGAGCATGATCTTTTAAACAATTCTTTTCGAAGCCGGTTTGGGTAACTGGGAAAATGATACATATGCTAAATGCAGCAGCTGATCGAGTGAAATGGACCAGATCAAGTGCTGCTAAAAGAGCTGCCTGCCTGGTGGCTGCGGCATACACTCTGAAAACCCTCTATCCCATCGTCAGAAAGCATTTAAAGCAAACTGGCCACAGGAAGAAAAAAGAAGCTTACCCGGCTGCAGAGAAGAGAGAAATACTGCATTGCACCGAGATTACTTGTAAAAAACCTTCGCCTGGAGTGAATGCAGATTTTTTCAGACAGCTACTAGAACTTCGGAAAATCCTCTTTCCAAAACTTGTAACCACTGAAACAGGGTGGCTCTGCCTCCACTCGGTGGCTCTAATCTCAAGAACATTTCTGTCTATCTATGTGGCTGGTCTGGATGGAAAAATCGTAAAAAGCATTGTGGAAAAGAAGCCTCGGACTTTCATCATCAAATTAATCAAGTGGCTAATGATTGCCATCCCTGCCACCTTTGTCAACAGTGCAATAAGGTACCTGGAGTGCAAATTGGCTTTGGCTTTCAGAACCCGCCTCGTAGACCATGCCTATGGAACCTATTTTGCAAATCAGACTTATTATAAAGTGATCAATATGGATGGGAGGCTGGCAAACCCTGACCAGTCTCTTACTGAAGATATTATGATGTTCTCCCAATCTGTGGCTCACTTGTATTCCAACCTAACCAAACCTATTTTAGATGTAATACTGACCTCCTATACGCTCATCCAGACTGCTACATCCAGAGGTGCGAGCCCCGTTGGGCCCACCCTGTTAGCAGGGCTTGTGGTATATGCCACTGCTAAAGTGTTAAAAGCCTGCTCCCCCAAATTTGGTAAACTAGTGGCTGAAGAAGCTCATAGAAAAGGCTATTTACGGTACGTGCACTCCAGAATTATAGCCAATGTTGAAGAAATTGCCTTTTACAGAGGACATAAGGTAAGAGAAATTAAGGTGATGAGTGAAATGTGAGACGATTCAAGCTGCCACTTCAGTGCTAGATACCATCTGTTGTACTATTGATAGACCCACTTCTTTAGGGTTTTAGATTCCTGTGACATGTAAACCTTTATTAAAATATATGCCTCATTACCCTGTTTAATGACAAACTGTTAAAAAATTATAGATTGCAAACTCTTCTGAAGTTTCATGGGAATGAAACGTTCAGCACTGTAAAAAAAAAAACAGAAGCAGCCTACCTAGCCCTAGTTACCCAAATATGCTCAGAATGATCTCTAAAGCATTTTTTAAAACTTAAGTCCTAACTTAGTAGGTTGTTCTACAGAATTAAAAGAAAATATATATTTGGAGACTAAGTAAACAGATTTCTATTAAGATGGAAAGTTTAGGATGGTATTTCGTTATCGTTGTTGTTGTTTATTATTTTACAAGAGAGGGGGAAGCATGCTTTTATATGAAAGACAAGTTTAACAATTTTTCATGTCTGGTCAATGATGGAGTGTCCTAAGTTCTAAGAAGTACAGTAGCATGTGTCTACGAATGGCACTTCCATTACTCTTAGTTAATATTACTCTTAGTTAATGTTCAGCACTATATTTTCACACGAATAAAAAGAAGCAGTGAAATAAAATTTTGTCTAGCTTTGAGAAAAGCTAAGATTAGAAATGAGGAGGAGAAAAGGACTTCTAGAGTGTTATTTTAAATATTTAAGATTTTCAACATTAAGCAGATCCCCAAAATAGTTAGCCTAATTACCTAAAATTGCAGTGCATGAAAGTAACTTTATAATATTAAATATGACAGAAATTATTAAGGTGAAGCATCTGAAATCTTAATACAAATGACTTGCCAAATAAAATATTAAGTTGAAAATGATGTTTTAATTAGCAAGCAGAATTATTTAATTTTTGAAGCATCAATTATCAAAAAAAATTTTATAGCAAAGTTAGGACTTCTACTCCCACTTGATTGGCCTCATATGTTACATTAGTCATAGGGATGTGTCAGTTTTCTTGAATCATTTTACTCAGTGATATAAATTATAGCATGCTGTAGCTTTCTTGAATTTAAGACAAAATCCAATAAATTGAGTTAGTTCAAATCTGGAATCTAATTACACATACATATATCATGTATTTATTTTCAGATATTTTTGGTACAATCAAGAAAGATAGTTTCTAACATTGTTTATTCATGTCTTATAGCATATCATTTGATTTTAACATCTTATACATATAATTTTAAAATCATGATTACAAATCATGCATATTCTATACTTAACAATACTTACTGAGTATCATGTTTTTTAATATTACAAGTGTGATAAAACTAAATAATGATGAATAAATATAATACATATTAAGATGTATTTAATAGTTGTTAGAATTATAGACAGTACAATACTGAGTAAAACAAACTAATATGTAATAATATGTAACTTATCTTTAAAAAAACCCTCAAGCAAACAATATTTATTTTGATAGCTCATGCTAAGTTAATTCTTAACTCTTTTTCTTTCTATAGGTAGAAATGATGCAACTCCAGAAAAGTTACAAAGCTTTAGCAGATCAGATGAACCTCATTTTATCCAAACGTTTGTGGTACATCATGTTAGAGCAATTCTTGATGAAGTATGTTTGGAGCGGCAGTGGACTAATTATGGTGGCTGTACCTATTATCACTGCAACTGGCTTTGCAGATGGTGGTAATGGCATTTATGCTTAATCTCAAATATATTTTTAAGATTACTTCTCTTGAAGGTATCGCTTTTGCTTTTGTGTGAGTAAAACTGTGTATGTAGCCATTGTTCTATAGTTATTAACACTCAGAAACAATGGAGGACTTTGCAATATCCAATAATAAGACAAACAAAGTGAAAAAAGGAGACAAGTGGCTCAAATGTTCCATTTCTAAACTATTTCAGAGCTCTCTGATGCAGTGTTTCTGGGAGTTGAACTTGAGCAATCTTAATTATACTGCCTAATATAAAATAGCTCTCTGGTTTAACATTTAAAAACAAAACAAGATACCTTCAAAAAGAGTATAAATACAAGTTTTTCCCTTTGCCAACTTCAGTTCTGTATGTCCAATGCATTTAATCTATAAATATTCTCTAACTAGATCTGCCCTGATTTGATTTGAAAAGTTAGGCAACCAGTACTGTGTCACAGAGTGCTTCATGTCATGATACAGGGTCTCCTCTACTTGAAGATAATATAGATAACCTCTTATGTAGCATGATTTGCTGGTATTGTGGGAGAAGAGGTTTTCAAGTTACAAGTGTTTAATTCTGTCCTATCACCATCTTAATAGTTTTTACCAATATTTTCATCTTTTGGAATAACTAAGAAAGGACAGCATTAAAATACTGTGCAATACTTGACTGAAGTGGAGGTTGGACTTAATGGGTCGGGACAGAGGGGAATTAAATAAAGAAGCATCATTTTCTGATCTTTCTGTAAAATAATACATACCATCTTCTCTTTGAAAAACCTCTTGACCAAATTGGCCTTAGTGTTGAAGGAGCTAAACAAAAACTTAGGCTCTATAGTGAGACAGAGCTTTTCTCAACTCTTGGCTTTCTCTCTACCTGGCTGTATACATCTTAGTCCTATTAATTGAAGTTTCTTCATCTATAAAATGAGAATCAGAAAAGCTTCTTCAGAGGGTTGTTGTAAGGATTTAACAGAATAATGTTTATAAAGTACAGAGCATGGTATAGATATTCTTGATATATTGTGACAATCATGAAATATAAAACAGAAGACCACTAAAAATAATGTAACAGAATTCACACTATTTTGCTTGAAGGTATCTAATAAAAACAAGTAAAAAGTTACCATATGCCTTTGTATTTTAACAGTACTTCAATACTGTAATCAATTCTTATAAAAAACACAAGCCAAATTTGAGTCATTATTAACCTAAAATTTTTCATTTAAGCAATTAGATTGGTCAATCTCTTGTGATAAGTGCTACACTTATACCAAATATATTTCACAACTCCACAACAAACAGTGTGTTTACAGCACTGGGAAAGTGAATTTTATCTGTTTTTATGTTTTTAAAGTATATTCATTAAAAATATCATTAAAAAGCTTATATTAGAAAGGACATTGTGAGTAATAGTATTTTTAGACTTATCCTTTCATAATGAAATAAAATAACTTGCTTTTTCAACAGTATTAAAGGAAAAAAAGCACTTAAAAACCTATGGTTTTAAGATTAATTTTACTAAGAAATTTTGACAAAATTATCAGATATTTATAGTGAATCTAAGTATATGGATATTTTTAAAAGTTTCATGTATGATGTATATTAACAACAACCCCAATTACAAGATTATGGTGTAGTTCTATTAGTCCTTGGAAGCACCTGTCTTATTAGAAAACCTGGAGTAAACACAGGGCAGAGAAAATGCACCTATTAATGGTGACAAATTAACCCCACAGAGATCAGTAAGACATAAACAATGTATGCAAAGAATATAACAATCTTACTTCTTCTGTAGGTGATGTAATAAGATATAAATATATCCTATGAATTTTGAAAATACCATATTAAATTAAAGAACCAACATTAAAATTTTAGATGAGAGTAATAACATTGATGCAAATGAAACAAAGTGATTCTTAGCTTCCCAGATCATACCTGGTCGGGCTCTCTCAAGGTGTTATGATTTTAGATCAAAGTGATTCTTAAAGCTTCTTTACAGAAGAAAGCTTATATTGTTTATTTTGTTATTTTATACAAAATAAACCAATATAAGAATGTCATAGAAGAAGAAAATGAGTTCATATGGCAACATTATCATGAGAGTATGTTCTAATATCTTTTGTAATTTGTAAGGTTACTATAGGTATGCTTTTAATGTTCATATGTATGTGTTTACAGAATACATTTGACCTACAATGACTTAATATCATTTTACTCAAACAAAGTAATTTATTTAATTTTTTTAGCTAATGATATATCTTTGAGGCTTTCAGTCTTAGAATTGCAAACCATAGAGTCTAATTTAATCTTTGATCTTAATTTACTCATACCCTGAGTTGTCCCCTTATGTTAGAGATGAAGTAAGTATATGATACTAAATATATTTAAGATAGAAAAATGGGTGAATGAGAGAGAAATAGCAAGAGAAAAGGGAGGAAAAGTAGAATACACAAAAGAAAGAGAAAAGAATAAAGATGCAGTCAATCGTGACTCTGCTGTTTAATAGTATTTATCCTTAAGAAAGTTACATAAACTTTATATGCCTCAGTTTCCCTATATTAACTATAAAGATAACAATATATATCTTAAAGAATTGTTATGAAAGTATATGTATTGTATTCATGCGCTTTAAAACAGTCCTTGGAGCCCTGGCCAGTTCTCTCAGCAGTCGAGTGTCAGCCAACATGTGGAAGTCCTGGGTTTAATTCCCAGTCAGCACAATCAGGAGAAGCGGCCAGCTGCTTCTCCACCCCTCCTCTCCTTCTTCTCTCTCTTTGTCTCTCTCTCTTCCCCTCCCACAGCCATGGCTCAAATGGTTTGAGCAATTTGGCCCTAGACACTAAGGATGGCTCCGTAGCCCTGCCTCAGACACTGAAATAGCTCAGTTGCTGAGCAACGGAACAGCAGCCCCAGATAGGCAGAGTATTGCTCTGTAGGGACCTGACCTGGTGGATCCCAGTCAGGTGCATGCGGGAATTTGTCTCTCTGCCAGCCTGCTTCTCTCTCTCACTTAATATGAAAAAATAAAAATTAAAAAATAAAAATAAAACCATCCTTGGCAAGTAGTAAGAACTTAAGTGGATGCAATTGTTGATATTTATTCTTATTCTTGCCATATGTGCTCTGGAGTCATAATCTGGCTTTTTTGTTTATTAAGCTGTATCTAAGGACAAATAGTGTAACCTTTTAGCATTTACATTTTCTCATTTTTAAAATGGGGGAAATTACAGCAGGGCAGTTAAAGAAGGTTACATACATAAAACTTATAACAATGCCTTCTCTTAGGAAATGTTTAATACATGTTTGCTCGCATAGTTATTATTAAAGGAGTAAGGCATTTGAAAGTGATTAGGAAGTCAGAGGTAAGAATGCAGATAGGAGGAAGAGCCTGCATAATTGTGGAAAGAAGAAGGAAAGGAAAAGAGTTCAATAGTAGACTTGTTATACAATCAACCTACAACTTTAAGTGAATCTATGGTAAGAACAGGATTATGTTTATATTTAAATTCACATTACAAAATTGCATATGAAATTATGCCATTTTCACATCAGAAGAGGACCTTATAGGTCATCTAGTCTGGAGCCCTAGATTTGCATACACTTATACAGGTGGTTGGTGGAAGCACTAAGGCTAGAAGACATTCTATAATTCCTAAAATATTGCTTTTTTCCCCCTTCACCATACTGATTTTATATTAGCTACTGTGGAACTTATTCTTTAAGGGACTTCACTTAGTTTTAGACTGGCTAATCATAGGACTAAATGGTTAAAAAAGCATAGATATTTAATGATATAGAGTTTCCATTATATATATTTTAGAGGACATTACCCCTTCCTTTGCTTTGTATTAAGATAAAAACTGAAATTATGTGAGGAAATAGTTTCCTGGGAGCTATAATTTCAATTTTTTCATATTCTAGGCCATGTTTCTTCTTTTCTTATCAAAAGCAGTTCTGTGTAGGGCCAGAGAAAGCTACTTATAGGTTCGTCCTGCCAAACATTATCCCAGACACCTTAACAGGCAGAGCCAAATAGTATCAGTAAAATGAGCAGATATACTAAATATTAAATCCTTAAATGAGACACTTTTGAGAAAATATTTAAAATATTTTTTAGAACAATAACATGTGTTTAGGATACAAAATAGGTGAGTGCTTTAGGTCATGACCTGGTTTCTCAGGCACTCAGCAATCTGGCCCCGTCCTAGAGGCTATGCTGTTGCCTGCATGACAACATACTACTGGCACTGCTTTCTCAGCACCTGCCAAGGAACAACCACTAGAATAAAGTCAAATGAAATCTGTCCAGAGTAATTTGTAATTTTGTTGCTCGAAGCATGAAGAAAACCCAGTAAACATTAATCTGAGAAGCAACATGGAAAATGCTGTGCAGTATCAAGCCCAAGTCCATCTGTGCTAGTGGTTTTTTTTCTTTTTAATGGAGGCTGTCAGTGAAAGCTACTATTCACACCTATTTTACCTCAAATTCGTAAAATCTTACAATTATTTTTGGTCATCAGTCAGATTCTCTATGAGCTCATACTATTCTTAGAGCTTTAACTGATACAGCAATTTGCTATTTTGTTAGTTTACTGAGAATCCTTTGGTAATTTTTTTGTGGGTGTGACTTGTCTAAAATTTTCACACATTTTAATGTGTTTAAGAGTATCTATACTCTGTTCTCAGTCTGTTTATTCAGTCGTGTTTTTCACTCCTCAATTATACTGGTACTCAAAGTCATTCCGCCTACCCCGCCAATCTTCGAGGAAACTAACTTCAAGGAAAATAAAGACAGTTTGCTAGAGTAGTGTTTAACAGGAGAGACCATATTGGATTATCATAAAAGGCCACATGATCTCAGGATGTTTCTGATACTCAAATGAAATCAGTGCCTAACACCGATCCACACTGTCTTTTGACCAAACTATTTATCATTCTTTTGGCATTGCTTGAAATTTCCCCTCTTTGTGCCATTGTTCATGCTGTACTTGTGATGCATTAAAATCCTATGTGGTCTTCAAGACCTCCCTCACACTTTCCACCTCCACGAAAAATTTCCTGTCTCTTCCAGCAAGAATGATTGTTGCCTCTTTCAAATACCTCAGATTAACTCTCATCATAGGCTGCCCAGCATAGTTAGTTGGGAACTTGACTTCTCCCTCTTACCAAACTATATAATCTTCCTAAGGAGAGAGTCTGAAAAGCATATTTACTTTTGCATGTCCTATAGAACCCTACCTAATTCCTTGCACATCTAGGTGTCCAGTAAATGTCTGCTGAGTGAATTTTACACAGGGATCCTTTTGAACTCAGCTGAACTGTCTACGAGCAAATAAGGGTGAAAGTATCTGGTTGTAATAGTGGGGCACAAGTTAAATAATTGTATTGTTGTGGAGGAAAAAGAACCTTTCCACTGAGATAAATCAGAGAAAAATAAATATTAAAGTAGGCCTACAGATGTCTTATCATTCTAATGTCTTAATTAATTTATAGTATATAATTTAGAACTTTTTGGATAATCTATAGAAGGATCAGATAGAGAACCAAATTGATGGAAAGATTAAAGTAATGACCTGGAGAGAATAATATTTTGAAGAATCAGACTAAATTGAGTAGATATGCAATAACAACTAGAGAAAATAATAACAGCTAACATTTGAAGCAGTGGTTTTCTACCCTTGGTTTGGACCAGTGGTTGAAAACCACTGATTTAAAGCACTTATAGGCCATGGATTAGGCTAACACTTCCATGGCCTGTAAGTGCTTTAAATCAGTGGTTTTGTATTTCACCTTTAAACCTCACAACAACCCTTTAGCCTTATTGTTTTTCTCATTTACACATAAGAAAATAGGAATGGAAAGGGAAAATGGCTTGCTGTATATACCTTAGTACCTGCCAATAAGTAGGAAAGCCTGTATTAAAATGTAGTCTAACTCCTCACTCTTAACCATAATATTGCATTAACAGTAACTTGGGATGTTCATCCATCCATCCATCCACCCATCCATTCATCCACCCATCTATCCATCTATCCATACATGCATACATTTAGTAGACATTAAGGAGTATTATGTGCTAGCCACTCTTGAGTGCTAGTAATAAAAAATAAAACACACATTCTTCACCATTAAGGAACGTATAGTCAATTAGAAAAGCTAAATAGGAGTTTCCATTGAAACCTGTATTAAAGAATTAATTCTTGAAGAAAGAACTAGGCAAAAAAGAAATGAAATATTAAAGTCAGAAGGAATCACATATGCAACTATCCGAGGGTAAACAGAATATTGCATGTTTGGGGAGCTGCTGTATTATAAGGTAAAGGTTAATTGAAACAAGTAGACAGATGCTAAATTTTGAAAGTCAGCTAATTATCATTTCTATTAAAGGAACCACACTAGAAATATTTGTTTATATTATAGTTAGTTGGATTTTATTGACCAAATTAATAGTGTTTTATTGCATAACTACCATAGGGGCAGGGAGTTGAATTTGAAAAGGGTTGGAAGAATGCTTAATGAAAAGTCTTAATTCCTATCAATTTAATTGTTTTAACTATTCATCTAAAAAATAATAAAACAAAATGGAAATTTAAATAAAATCTAGTATAATTACTACATTTTCAATAATTCATTAACTGTCTACAAAATTGCTTTTACTAATGAAAAATTTATACAATTTCATCTGTATACAAAAACTATTTAATTACTTAAAAAAATTAAGTAGCTTTGTAATTTGATTTTATATTTAGAGGATGGCCCCAAACAAGCTATGGTTAGTGAACGGACAGAAGCCTTTACCACTGCTCGAAATTTATTGGCCTCTGGAGCTGATGCTATTGAAAGAATTATGTCATCATACAAAGAGGTACTTGCATTTCTTGTTGTCAAGATGATTAAAATAAGATATGTGGAAATCAAGCAAAATGTAAATTACCATGTATAATTAGTGTTTTGGAAATATATCTTCTATGACTGCTGGCCCACCATGAATCTCGTAAAGGGCAAAATTCCAGGGCCTCTGTTAGCTCTTGCAAGCTCTTTTGCAAGCTCTCTTTCCATAGATCCATGGATATGGGTTTTGCCATCATCTCTTTCCATGGATATGGGTTTTGCCTTTGGTGGGAATTCCTATGAGATATAAACAGATTTCTTGAGACATAACATTGTCAGACTGTCACACACACATGTCATATATAAAGTAATTTTGTATGATGTGTCGCATCATATATCATATCATCAAGATATACAGTGACTACTATGTGTAAAGGTTATTAGTAAAAAGAAACTAGTGTTAAGGCTTCACTAATCAACTTTTTTTTTTCTGAGTCAAATGCTAAGCAAGGGAATGACAAGCCTTGGCATTCACAGGAGATACAGTCTTTATTCTAACTGGATTACGAGATCTGAGTGACTGAGAAATTGTTATTTTAAATAAAAAATAGTACCTTGGTAATATATATATATATATATCTTTTCTTTATTAAAAATTGCAAGGAGTATAATAAAACAAAGGATAGCAATTCCAAGTGTATTGTTGTTAATACCCTTTCATTTTTACACTATCAATTGTAATTCCTCTTTTTCTGTCTATATATAACATACAGTACTTGTTTTTAAGTTAAAATAAAAAGCCTTTACGTGTGGATTCTGGAGTCAGAGTGCCTAAAATTAAATTCTTGTTCCAGTATTTATTACATACTATGTGAACTTGATCAAGTTCCTTAACCTCTGTCTCTGTTTCCTCATCTGTCAAGTGGAAATAATGATAACATTGACTTCGTCAGATTGTTTTAAGTTAATACATGTAGAATATTTAAAACAATACACATTAAGTGCTCAGTCGATCTGAGCAATAATATTGCTTATATACCTTTCAAACTTTTACTCATTTTTCATGACAAGTCAATCCTCAGCAAGCACGTATAAAATGTGCTTGTGAGTCCACCTTCTTCCTGCCTTCTCTCCGGAGTCTGGGTCTTCCTTCTCTGAGTTCACAGTACATCTGGTGCATTCCCACTTTATAATTGTCTCTTGACTGCACCAGACCTTGAGTGGAAGCAGTAGCTGTCTTACTTGTCTTTACATTTCTAATATCCATTTTAATGCTTGGAATATTATATATGGTCAATAAATATTTGTTAGCCCTGGCCAGTTGGCTCAGCGGTAGAGCGTCGGCCTAGCGTGCGGAGGACCCGGGTTCGATTCCCGGCCAGGACACACAGGAGAAGCGCACATTTGCTTCTCCATCCCTCTGCCGCGCTTTCCTCTCTCTCTCTTCCCCTCCCGCAGCCAAGGCTCCATTGGATCAAAGATGGCCCCGGGCGCTGGGGATGGCTCTGTGGCCTCTGCCTCAGGCGCTAGAGTGGCTCTGGTCACCACATGGCGACGCCCAGGATGGGCATAGCATCGCAGAGCGTCGCCCCATGGTGGGCGTGCCGGGTGGATCCCGGTTGGGCGCATGCGGGAGTCTGTCTGACTGTCTCTCCCTGTTTCCAGCTTCAGAAAAATGGAAAAAAAATAATAATAATAAATAAAAAATTAATAAATATTTGTTGAAGAATGTTAATAAGGCTTGCAGATATCACAGAAATAAGATTAAAAATCACTTTATTTAATTGAGATATTACTTATAATATTCCTATGGACAGTAATTCTCAGTATTAATTGCTCTTGTGACTTTTGTATTAATGCCAGATCAACATTATAAATTTAGGTACCTATTAAATCATCCTTGAATAAACCATATAAAAGAATTACAAATTTTGTGATTTGCTGACAAAATTTTTCCATTTCATTCAACACTGATTTATTGAATTGTTTTCTTTCAATTTTTAATATCATTTTATTTATTTTTAATTGAATTTATTGGAGTGTCATAGGTTAATAAAATTATGTAGGTTTCAGGCATACATTTCTATAATACATCATTTGTACACACTGTATTGTGTGTTCACCCAAGTCAAATCTCCTTCCATCACTATTTATGCCCTCTTTACCCTCTGGTACCTAGCCCAAGCCCCCTTTCTGTCTTGTAATCACCATACCATTGTCTGTGTCTTAGAGGATTTTTTTTCTTTGCTTAATCCCTTCACCTTTTTTACCCAGCCCCAGTCCCCTTTCCTCTTTGACAGCTCTCAGTCTGTTTGTTCTCAGTATCTATCAGTTTGTTTCTATTTTATTAGTTTATTTTGTTCATTACTAAGGTGACCAACTTTTTTACAATGAAAAGGAGGACAAAAATAAACTGAAGAAAACAATATTGTAAATAAAAGAAACATTTTATTCATTGCAACAATAATACACTATAATATGATAAATGCATAATAAAAACATTTATAATATTTTATATTGTAATGCTTACATGTCTATTGATTTTTAATAATAAATGTAAGAAAAAATACTCATTTAGATACAAATACGTTACATCACATGCAATGGATCAACTCTGCATTGATTGAATATGGACATTTACAGATTAGTATTCCAATATCAAAAAGGAGGACATGTAGGAGACAGTTTTCAAGGGAGGACGGAACATACAAAAGAAGGACTGTCCTCCCTAAAGTTGGACAATTGGTCACCTTATCATTACATACTCAGTTTTGTTTTGTTTTTCAGACACTCTTTGTCCACTTCACTTTGTAGCTTGGTCTACTAACTCATTGCCTCCTGCCTTTCTTTAATTGACCTCTATATATGGTTTTGGATATTTTCTATGCAAGTATATTTACCCAGGTTTCTCTTGAATCTGTATCGTGTTAATCTTTAGCTCTGTTTTCTCCCTTGGAAACTCAAGAGTTTCTAGATAACATTTTAGAAATTACCCTTTATATAGTTATAATATTAACATGTAGAAATGAAATGCTAATCTAATTACAGACTTCTCACATACAGTAGAGGCATATGGTAGACTTTTTAATAATACACCTACTCATTTATTACTTAAGTTTTATACACACAAAAATCTTACCTAAATGTTGACATTGTTGCATTATTTCACAATTTATTGCTTAAGAAACATTTGTAGCGACATTGCTTGCTAATTGATACCAATTTCCTGGTAAACATTTTTGTAAAGGAATGGTTTTTGTGTTTTCCTTTTCTCTAAGAAAGATGGCCTTGACAGGAGATAGTCACGTTTTACAGTACCTTGATAACAAGATGTTCTTGTAATAGAAAAATAGCTGGAGATTCAGTCTAAATTGGACAATTGGCAGAATAGAAGCAAGACACCATTTGACTAAAGCAGAGATGTTTCTCACCTTATTTTATAACCTCTTCTAGAAAATAAAAGGCATATTTAATGTTTTTCTTTGGTCATATAAATCATGCTTGACTTGAAAAGAAGCTGAATTTTGGGATTTGGACTGAAAATGATTTGAAGTTTTCACGGAGCTCACTCCCAATATTGGTATTCTCTAGTAGGGGTATTCTCTCTGGACAAACTTGAGAATTTTGTTAATCAATTTGACTCACACACATTAATTTTATAATAAGAAAAATGTATTTTCTTCTATTTGAAATCTTCCTCTTTAAATTGAAGAAAACATACCAAAATAAAGATTTTTTATTTCATTAAATGAATTTAAGCTTTTTACAAAATTTTCAATTTTATGGAAATTAAATATGTCATGTAAATGGGTTAAATCAGAAATTTGACTGAAAGGTTTTTAAGTGTCACTAATATTCTGAAATCTTTACCTTTCATTTTGAACCTTTGACTTGAATGAGTCATTTTTTTATGTATTTTATAATTCCAATTAAACTTACATTGACACCTTGGTATGTTGCTCTCTTGGTAAACTTTTTACTGTTAGTTATTTTAATTATCAGATGTATTCTCTATTTTTCATGAATAATAAAATAGAACCTTTGACGTTAAATCAAGAAGATTATATGATGACACATTTATTTAAAAGTCTGTCTTATGTATATTACCTTCATTTTATTTCTCTGTGTTGGTTTTAGGTCACGGAATTAGCAGGCTACACTGCTCGAGTTTATAATATGTTTTGGGTCTTTGATGAAGTAAAGAGAGGCATTTACAAAAGAACTGCTATCATGCAAGAATCTGAAAACCATGACAAGGACGGAGCTAACATAGAATTACCTCTCAGTGATATATTGGAAATCAAAGGTTTTAAACTTAAATATTCAAATATGTTTTTCTGTATTTGAGTACTTATTCCACAACCAAAGTTTTTTTTTTTCTTTGTTTTGTTTGTTTTGTATTTTTCTGAAGTTGGAAACAGGGAGGTAGTCAGACAGACTCCTGCATGCACTGGACCGGGATCCACCCAGCACGCCCACCAGGGGGCAATGCTCTACCCATCTGGGGCGTCGTTCTGTTGCAACCAGAGCCATTCTAGCGCCTGAGGCAGAGGCCACAGAGCCATCCTCAGCGCCCAGGTCAATTTTGCTCCAATGGAGCCTTGGCTGCGGGAGGGGAAGAGAGAGACAGAGAGGAAGGAGAGGGGGAGGGGTGGAGAAGCAGATGGGTGCTTCTCCTGTGTGCCCTGACCAGAAATCAAACCCGGGACTCCTGCACTCCAGGCCGACGCTCTACCACTGAGCCAACCGACCAAAGCCCAAAGTTTTTTAGATGTTAGCTTTTACTTGTTACAAGGAGCCAGCATTTAGTTATTTAACCAATTATTCCCAAAGTTAGTGTTGCAATTTGAGGAGTGGTGACTAACATTACTATAAAAACCATACTGCTTTTATTTAGGACATTTCTAGAATTATTTTTGGAAACTGCACATATGGCAGAATTACTTGTTTGCCTTTAAGATTAAAATAACAGAACTAGGGCTAATGTGATATTGTTCTTCATCATTCTGTGTTTTAAAACTTAGTTTTTGTTATCATATCTTTTAAATTGCATTATTCTGTTTCTTAATTCCCTTGTTGCAGCATTGTGTTGATTTGGTAAGAAAGGTTAATTTAGAGAAATAAAGAGCTATAAAGAGTATGACTGAGTTACATCAGATAGAATTTGGCTTTGCGCTCATGATTTTGACATCAAAGTATTGCAAAATAATGTTTCTGAGAGAGATTTTCAAGTGGACATGTCAAAATGTCCCAAATTACATTAAACTTTGCTTTAAATATAAATATATATTTACATTTATTTTTATGATTTACTACTATGATCTTTATAATAAATTTATCTTTTATGCTACATTATATTTTAAAATATTTAATCAGCAAAAACATATGATAGCTTTTGTAACATAAAGTGTTCCTTAACTTACAGGAAAAGTTATTGATGTGGATCATGGAATTATTTGTGAAAATGTTCCCATAATTACACCAACGGGAGAAGTGGTGGCTTCCAGTCTTAACTTCAAAGTAAGATGATATTCAAGAATCTTCTGATTGTTGCCATCACACTAATACAAAACAACTCAGAAATCATAGACCTTATGGTAAATGCTTGGAGGAGCATTTGGAAAGGAGGGGAAATCCAGAAAGGTATGCACAGTGGCTCAATTACAGAAGCAGTTACTTCCTCAGAAAGCACAGAAAAAGAGAAAATTTATTTCTACTGCTATATTGCCAGGTTAAATAGCAAAATATAGTGTATTAAGAGCCTATACTAGGTAACTCTTGAGAGCAATAGGAAATTTCTTTAGAAATTAGAATCTGGAAAGAAATTTTAATTTATTTTCTGAAAGGAATTATAAACTACAAACCTATGTTATAATATATTTACTAAAATATGAGGGTAAGGGTCATTAGCAGGTTTACTTCTGTTAATACACATTCCCTAACTTTAATTTATATTGTAAATCATTACATCTTAGGAAAAATCAGGTTCTGGGATTGAAATTTAGTTCTTAACTCCTTTGAGAATAAGAGTTTTTATTTAACATTTTATGTCTTGATTACAAAAATTAAGATATAAAAACAGTTAATAAACCTGAAGCCTTGCTTTAAAGCATTGTAAAATTCAAACATACATTTTGAAATTCAAGTACAAAATAATTTTCTAATAAGCATTAATAACTATAATGAAGGCATATGACATGATTGGACTTGATAACAGAATTGCAAACAGGACAATACATGAGCTAATGATTTTCTTATGGATCTTGTGTCCAAGTTTAATGATTAAAAATGTATTTAGAGGCCCTGGCCGGTTGGCTCAGTGGTAGAGCGTCAGCCTGGCGTGTGGGGGACCCGGGTTCGATTCCCGGCCAGGGCACATAGGAGAAGCGCCCATTTGCTTCTCCACCCCCCCTCTCCTTCCTCTCTGTCTCTCTCTTTCCCTCCCGCAGCCAAGGCTCCATTGGAGCAAAGATGGCCCAGGCGCTAGAGTGGCTCTGGTCGCGGCAGAGCGACGCCCCGGAGGGGCAGAGCATCGCCCCCTGGTGGGCAGAGCATCGCCCCTGGTGGGCGTGCCAGGTGAATCCCGGTGGTCGGGCGCATGTGGGAGTCTGTCTGACTGTCTCTCCCCATTTCCAGCTTCAGAAAAATACAAAAAAAAAATGTATTTAGAAATGAATAAGGGTACTGGAAAAGGATGAGAAGTACTGAACAGAGAAAATTCTGTGTTAACAAATATAAGAGAAATTGTGTTTTGACCACAATTTAATGAGGCTTTATTTTCCATTTATAGACATATAGAGTTCTCTAACATGAGTACTAATTAGGTGCCAAAGATGCATTATAACCTTAAGTAGATTTGAAATAAAATATTTGAGAAGCATGGAATGTTTAATTGTTTATTAAAGCTGAGCAATTTATAATTTATGACTTTTTATATAGAGCTCTTTTGTTGTCAGATTAGGTTTTATAATATCAATTTTTATTGTTCCACTTATTAAATAGAGTAAGAGTCTTGAATTCTACTGCTTATTCATGCACTATTGTGGACCTATCACACTTTCTGTAAAAAAATTTAGAGCCCAGTTTAATTTCATTTTCAAAGATTTTATTTATTTTAGAGAGGAGAGAGAGAGAGACAGACAGACAAGGGGGGAGGAGCAAGAAGCATCAACTTCCATAATTGCCTTGACAAGTGAAACCTGGGTTTCAAACCAGCGACCTCAGTGTTCCTGGTTGATGTTTTATCCACTGCACCACCACAGGTCAGGCCCAGTTTAATTTTATATAAAATAAATTTTAAAATAATCTAATGAGCCCTGGCCAGTTGGCTCAGTGGTAGAGCGTCAGCCTGGCGTGCAGAAGTTCCGGGTTTGATTCCTGGCCAGGGCACACAGGAGAGGCGCCCATCTGCTTCTCCACCCCTTCCCCTCTCCTTCCTCTCTGTCTCTTCCCCTCCTGCAGCCGAGGCTCCATTGGAGCAAAGATGGACCAGGCGCTGGGGATGGCTCCTTGGCCTCTGCCCCAGGCGCTAGAGTGGCTCTGGTCGCGACAGAGTGACGCCCCGGAGGGGCAGAGCATCGCCCCCTGGTGGGCAGAGCGTCGCCCCCTGGTGGGCGTGCTGGGTGGATCCCGGTCGGGCGCATGCGGGAGTCTGTCTGACTGTCTCTCCCCGTTTCCAGCTTCAAAAAAATACAAAAAAAATACAAAATAATAATCTAATGAGACTTGGCCAATTGCTCAGTGGATAGAGCATCAGCTCAGCATACAGACATCCCGGGTTTGATCCCCAATAAGGGCACATATAAGAAGTGACCATCTGCTTCTCTTTCCCTTCTCTCTCTCTCTCTCCCCCTGTTGCAGCCAGTGACTCAGTTGGTCTAAGTGTCAGCATTAGGCACTAAGGATAGCTTGGTTGATCCGAGCATCAGTCCCAGACAGAGGTTGCTGGGTGGGTCCTGGTCAAGGCACATGCAGGAGTCTATCTCTCTGTCTCTCCTCCTTTCACTTAAAAAAAAAAATCAACATTATCATCTAATGAAAGTGTTTTATACCTTTTGAAGTTCTATGAAGACATGTTATTATAGTACATTTCTATGATAATTGTTTATTTTTGCCTCAGACAGGAAGTTTTATTTAAAGTGTCAGGTCCTTAAAAAATAATAAAAAGTTCTGTTCCTCTGCACAGATTGATAACCAGGTATTTAAAGAAAAACAATTCTCACCCATTTATTGGCCTTCAGAATTTTTTTAAAAAATTTTTTTCGGAGAAAAAAATTCAATAAATGTGGGAATTCTCTTTGCTTCACACTCTCTACTTACTAAATATCAGAAAACATGCTAAAATATGAATGTATAAAAGTCTATTATGAATCAAAGTGTTTTAGATATATGAGAATTTCTAACAAAGAACCTATTTTGTGAATGTGCCTTATGACATGGCACATACCTTTAAAAATAATCAGTTGGTAAGTATTTATGCTTCTCTAAAATTCCTTAATCCTCTCTCTAGTCAAAGAGCACAGCAACCACAAATTAATTCTTTCTGGGCTCTTCTCAGGATTTTCTGTGAACTTTATTCTATCAAAATAGCACTTTAGCTCTGGCCGGTTGGCTCAGTGGTAGAGCGTCAGCCTGGTGTGCAGGAGTCCCGGGTTTGATTCCTGGCCAGGGCACACAGGAGAGGTGCCCATCTGCTTCTCCATCCCTCCCCCTCTCCTTCCTCTCTGTCTCTCTCTTCTCCTCCCACAGCCAAGGCTCCATTGGAGCAAAGTTGGCTCAGGCACTGAGGATGGCTCTGTGGTCTCTGCCTCAGGTGCTAGAATGGCTCTGGTTGCAGCAGAGCAACGCCCGGATGGGCAGAGCGTCTCCCCCTGGTGGGCACGCTGGGTGGATCCCGGTCAGGCGCATGTGGGAGTCTGTCTGACTGCCTCCCCTTTTCCAACTTCAGAAAAATACAAAAAAAAAAAAAAAAAAAAAAGCACTTTAGTTTGGCTACAATTAAAAAGAAAAAATATCGATGGTCACATTTTATAGACTCAAGCTTGCTTCTATCTTAAGGTCTGTGGTAGTTGTCTTTGCTGCCAGGAATACTCTCCTCCCAAATCTGACTAGTTGCTTTTTGTCACATGCTTAGCTAAAATGTTACCTTTTCAAAGAGGACTATCCTGACCACCCCCGATCAAAAGAAGCCTCCCACCAGCCTCACAATACCCACCATCATTTCCTAACAAGTTTTCCTCTCTTGCTGTCATAATAGCATTTATCACCACTTAAGTTTTTGTTCATGTGTTTATTGTCGTCTTTCACATTGGAATGTAAGGTTCATGAGAACAAGGACTTTGTCCTGGCCAACATTGTATTCACTGTGCCTAGAAGAAATGTCAGACACATGGTAGTCAATCAATGTTTGCTAAAAAAAAATCTAATTATTTACACAGAATATGAATCTGAACCATTTTTGCTTTACATATACTTATCATATACATTCCCAGTACCTTTAATCTCTATTTCAACCCTTCTTTTTTTTCTTTCTGTTCTCCCTCCCTTCCTCTCCCCACTATCTTCTTTCAACAAAAAGATTTCAGCTTATGTTATACACAGCAAATGAGTCGAGGAAAGACATGGAACTGGTTGGTCCCTTATTATTACATTATTACATAATGCAAGTAATGTAACACTCTTCTATTTTTTTGAGTTTCAGTATGATGTATTCTACATCACTGATACTTAGATATTTGTATATATTTACTGATATACTGAAAGTATACTGTAATTTCATACTTTCATAAATATTTATTTTTGACTTACTGATTGTAAAATTTCATTTGTTCTCAGAGATAGATCAAATTTCTTTAAAGGTGTTTCTTTTCCTAGTTCTTCACAATACCCTTTAAATATCACACTAAGACAATCTCTCAGTCCTACTGATTAGAATGGCAACTCATGATGTTCAACTGTTTGAATTTAAATGATAAATAAAATGAAAGATTCTAAAGAGAATCACCCAATTAATAATGGATTAATATCTATTATTGTTATATCTAAAAAACTGTATATAGATATGTAGATAGACTATAAATATATTATATATATATATATTTTAATGCATCCCTAGATATAAGATTAAATTACAATCCTCTGATTTTCCTCTCTTTTGGTTTAGTAAACATATTTTCTTTATCTGTGAATAAAGCAGAACTGCAGTAAATTTATCTCTCTGGTTATAGGCTTTGTGATTTCTGTAACATTTCAGGCTGCTGAAGTAAAAAATTAAACAACCCAGTTGGCTCTTAGAATAACTGTGCTGTATAGCTAGTAACTCCAACTGACAAATACAACAAAGTTATATTTTAATGCAATATAACATTAATCAAATATTAATATACATAAACTGAAATTTAATATATTTTAATTAAAATTTTAAGTTTCTTATTTTCCATGTGGTTATGTTTCTACATATATGTGTAGTATATAATTTTAAAATGTCAATCAAAATTTTGAAAAGCCAAGTGCTCATTTCAAGCAGATTCATTTTCTTTGAGATTGCATTAATTTTTTATACTTTTAGCTTCAGAGCATAAGCCAAATTTGATGCTATTAATCTTAATATATTTTTCTTTGATTCCTTGCCCATCATAGGGAGGATATCATGTGTTCGAAAGTTTTTAAAAATTAATCGCTTTTAAATGTTGCCAAATGAAATTATTTTAAAATATTGCAGTTTGTAATTTTATTTCTTACTTTAGGTACAAGAAGGAATGCATCTTTTGATAACAGGTCCCAATGGTTGTGGGAAAAGTTCTCTCTTCAGAATTTTAAGTGGCCTCTGGCCTGTCTATGAAGGAATCCTCTATAAACCACCTCCACAACATATGTTCTATATTCCACAAAGGTAGGTAAAGTTTTTTATGTCACAAGCAATAATTTCCTTTTGCTTTTCATTTATCTTGATTCCTTAGGCTCTTTAATTTGTGATCTTCAAGCATATTTTCATTCAGAAAAGCAATTAAAGAAATAAAAATTTAATTCTAAAAAGGGCAATACCATTTCCAGGACAATATCACTTCTGTTCATTTTTACATCTAACCGGATATAAAGAATACCCAAAGGCTACAAATGTTAGTCTCAAAGAATAGCAGACTGGTCCAAAAAATAATTAGATTGTCTTTTTTTTTTTTTTTTCTTTTTCATTTTTCTGAAGCTGGAAACAGGGAGAGACAGTCAAACAGACTTCCGCATGCGCCCGACCGGGATCCACCCGGCACGCCCACCAGGGGCTACGCTCTGCCCACCAGGGGGCGATGCTCTGCCCATCCTGTGCGTCGCCATGTTGCGACCAGAGCCACTCTAGCGCCTGGGGCAGAGGCCACAGAGCCATCCCCAGCGCCCGGGCCATCTTTGCTCCAATGGAGCCTTGGCTGCGGGAGGGGACGAGAGAGACAGAGAGGAAAGTGCGGCGGAGGGGTGGAGAAGCAAATGTGCGCTTCTCCTGTGTGCCCTGGCCGGGAATCGAACCCAGGTCCTCCGCACGCTAGGCCGACGCTCTACCGCTAAGCCAACCGGCCAGGGCTTAGATTGTCTTAAATGTCAGATTATCTCTTCTCATAGAAAAAAAAATAGTATACTAATCCTCCCATCAAGCTGCATACACACCCATAAGTTCTAAAATTGCTCAGTTATGTTTACTTCGTATTTTAAAGATTGATTTTAGAAAGAGAGGAAAGGAGAGAGAGATCAGTTTGTTCCAGTTATTTATACATTCGTTGGTTGTTTTTTGTATGTGCCCTGATCAGGGATTTAACACACAACCTTGGCCTATTGGGACAAACCTCTAACCCAGGGGTCCCCAAACG
The DNA here is from genome assembly GCF_036850765.1 of Saccopteryx bilineata. Lineage (NCBI taxonomy): Eukaryota > Metazoa > Chordata > Mammalia > Chiroptera > Emballonuridae > Saccopteryx > Saccopteryx bilineata. Next base: position 143,485,562 of record NC_089491.1, on the reverse strand, counting down.
TTTTACACAGGGGGCCAGTTCACTGTCCCTCAGACCGTTGGAGGGCCGGACTATAAAAAAAAAAAAACTATGAATAAATCCCTATGCACACTGCACATATCTTATTTTAAAGTAAAAAAACAAAAAACAAAAAACAAAAAAACACGGGAACAAATAGGAACTAGGCTCCTCTCACTGACCACCTATGAAAGAGGTGCCCCTTCTGAAGTGCAGCAGGGGCTGGATAGATGGCCTCAGGGGGCTGCATGTGGCCTGCGGGCCATAGTTTGGGGACCCCTACTCTAACCAAATGAGCTAACCAGGCCAGGGCCTGTTTGGTTATGTTTGAAGAGCCTTTATAAAATATTTTTATTACAGTTATGCTATATGATTAATTAATGATTTGAAAATACCTTGTTTAAAATAGTTTAAGAATGAGTGTCAAGTAAGCATAGAAATATTTAAAAGGAGCATTGATCTTCTGAAGTCCTTAGTCATTGTCCTTCATAAAAATTTAGAAATGTCTAAACACAAAGTTATACCGGAAAATTTAAAATATTCACTGTGGATAAAAGAAAATAAAATTTGAAGAAGAAACATAGCTTATATATATTTATCTGATCCAGTAATTTTTCCATCTATCCTCACCCTGGTTTACGTAGACAACACAGAGTACCCCTATTACGTTAAAAGGACTATTCTATGGAAGCAAGTAGAACACCTAGGCTGGACGTATAGTACCAGAACCAATATAAATGTTACACCAAGTATAATGCTATCACATTTTTCTTTTGCTTCTTTTTCTTTGTCATAAAGTGCTTGTATCATCCTGCCCGGTAGTCTAAGTTTTAGACCACATATTATAATTAAGCAGATGAGGTGCTGTGGATCTTTTTTTCTTGATTTTTATTTATTTGTTAAATTAGGGAGAGAGGGAGAGAGCAACATCAATTTGTTGTTCTACTTATTTATTCATTCATTGGTTGATTCTTGTAAATGCCCTGACTGGGAATCAAATAGGCAACTTTGGCGTATTGGGATGACATTCTAACCAACTGAGCTACCTGACCACAGACTGGCTTTATTTTCTCTTTAAAGTAAGACTGATGGTAGTAGTGGGATACTACCTAGGTGTAAGAGGATGAAAAACTTCATTGGCAGTAAGAAAATATTGGGTGTAAACAATATCATGGATACTCGTGTTTAACCCAAAATGGATACCATCTTGTGACACCAGAATCATTGTCTCTTTCTTTTTTTTTTTTTTTTTTTTTTGTATTTTTCTGAAGCTGGAAACGGGGAGAGACAGTCAGACAGACTCCCGCATGCGCCCGACTGGGATCCACCCGGCACGCCCACCGGGGGCGATGCTCTGCCCACCAGGGGGCGATGCTCTGCCCCTCTGGGGCGTCGCCCTGCCGCGACCAGAGCCACTCTAGCGCCTGGGGCAGAGGCCAAGGAGCCATCCCCAGCGCCCGGGCCATCTTTGCTCCAATGGAGCCTTGGCTGCGGGAGAGGAAGAGAGAGACAGAGAGGAGGGGGGAGGGGTGGAGAAGCAAATGGGCGCTTCTCCTATGTGCCCTGGCGGGAATCGAACCCGGGTCCCCCGCATGCCAGGCCGACGCTCTACCGCTGAGCCAACCGGCCAGGTCCTCATTGTCTCTTTCTATGTTTTAAAGTCCTTTGGAAAACCTAAAGCTGAAAGCTAAATTATACTCCCAAAGTTTAAGTTTCAGACATTAATGGTTATGTAGAATGATTTAAATTTTTTATTTGAGGAAAATATTCTGTTATATCATAGAATTTTAATCTCAATGCAAATTAAAGTATGTACATAGCCTTATATTTTTAGCTATTTTAGAGTTCATATATAAAATGAAAAATACAGTTCTTGAATATAACTGTGACCCAAGCAACATAAGACAGTGCAGAGATACAGGAAAGTCCCTAATCCAGGAAAGTCATCCTTCAAAAATGGAGGAGAAATAAAGACTTTTGTGGGCAAAAATTTTGAGGGAATTCAGTGCTGATAAACCTACCTTACAATAAATGGTAAGAGATGTTCTTCGTTGAAATGACTTCAAGCCAAAAATAGTAACGTGGGACTAAAAAAGTTATTATAAAATGATAATGGGGTCAATTTATCAAGAATATATAACAATTGTAATATATATGGACTCGATATCAAAACACCTAAATATATTAAGCAAATACCAACATATCTGACAAGAACAAAATAACAGTTGGGAATTCCAATACCTCACTTTCAGCAGCAGATGCATTTCCTAACTGAAAATCAACAAGGAGACATTGGACTCCCACTTGTGACAGAATAGACCTAACAAACATATATAGACATTTAATCCAACAGCAGCAGAATACACATTTTTCACAAGTGTGTGTGGGATATACTCTAGGAAGATCATATGATAGGACACAAAACAAGTCTTAGCAAATTTACGATCGAAATACCAAGTAATTTCCCCATCACAATAGTATGAAACTGAAAATCAGCAATAGGAGGAAAGCTGAAAAATTTACTAATATGAAGAAATTTAACAACACACTCCTAAGCAACTAATGTGTCAAAGTAGAATTCAAAAAAATTTAAGAAAATCTTGAAACAAATGAAAATGTAAATACAACATATCATAACCTATGGGATGCTATAGTAGCAGTTCTAAGAGGGCCATATGCCTACATTAAGAAAGAAAGAGAGATCTTAAACTTAACTTTATACTCAAGGAACTAGAAAAGAACAAATGAAGTCCAAAGTTAGCAGAACAAAGGGAATAACAAGTATCAGAGTAGAAATAAATGAAATAGAAATGAGAAAAGATCAATAAAGATAACAGCTGGTTGTTTGAAAAGATAAACAATATTTATGAATATTTAGCTGCAGGAACTGAGAACAAAAGAAAGAAGACAAATAAATAAAATCAGAAATGAAAGAGGAAACGTTACAACTGATAACAGACATACAGAGGATCATTAGAAACTACTATGAGCATTTGTATGCCAACAAATTGGACGACATAGAAGAACTGGATATATGCCTAGAAATATACAGCTTACCAATATTGAATCATGAAGAAATGGAAAATATGAACAGATAAAGAGCAAGTAAGGAGATTGAATCATTCATCAAAAACCTCCAAAAAAAGGAAAACATAGAACGAGTTGGTTCTATAGGTGAATTCTGACAAACATTTAAAGAATTAATGATAATCTTCTCAAACTCTTCTAAAAAATAGAAGAGAAAGGACACTCCCAAACTCATTTTATAAGGCCAGTATTACTGTGATACCAAAGCAGACAAGGGCACTACCAGATAAGAAAACTTCAGACCAATATCCCTGATGAATATAGATGCAAAAATTCTCAACAAAAATATTAGAAAATCAAATTTAATAGCTCATTAAAGGAATTATACCATGATCAAATGGAAGTTATCCCTGGGATGGAAGGACAGTTTAACATATGCAAATCAATAAATGTGTTGTACAACATTAATAGAATGGGAGATAAAAATCATATGATCATCTCAATGATGAAGAAAAAGCATTTGACAAAACACAGCATGCTTTCATGATAAAATCTCTCAACAAAGAGGATATAGAAGGAACATACCTAAACATCCAATCATATACACCAAACCCACAGCTAATATAATACTCAACAGTGAAAGATTGAAAGCTTTTCCTCTAAGATAGAAAAAAGACAAAGGTGCCCACTCTCACACTGCTGTTCAACAAAACACTGGAAGTCCTAACCAGAGCAATCAGGAAAGATAAAGAAATAAAAGGCATTCATAGCAGAAGGAAAGAAGTAAAAGTTTCTTTGTTTGAAGATGATATGATCCTAGATATAAAATTTTTTTTAAAGATTACACTAAAAATATTTAGAACAAATTAACAAATTTAGTGAGTTGAAAGATACAAAATAGGCCTGACCTGTGGTGGCGCAGTGGATAAAGCGTCGACCTGGAACTCTGAGGTCGCCGGTTCAAAGCCCTGGGCTTGCCTGGTCAAGGCACATATGGAAGTTGATGCTTCCTGCTCCTCCCTCTCCCCCTTCTCTCTCTCTCTCTCTCTCTCTCTCTCTCACTCTCTCTCCTCTCTAAAAATTAATAAAAAATAAAAAAGTAGAAAGATACAAAATAACATACAGAAATCAATTGTGTTTCTATACACTAACAACAAACTATCTGAAAAAGAAATGAAGAAAACAATCCTATTTTTATTAGTATAAAAAAATAAAATTCTTAATAAATTTAACTGAAGAGGTAAAAGATTTATACACTGAAAAATATAAGACCCTAAAAAAGAAACTAACAAAGGGAAAGATATCCCATGCTCATGGACTGGAAGAATATTATTAAAATGTACATACTACCCTATAGATTCAGTGCAATTCCAATGTCAATGTTGACAGAAATATAAAGAACAATACTAAAATTTGTGTGAAACTACAAAAAATCCCTAAAAAGTGAAAACAATCATGAGACAGAACAAAGCCAGAGACATCGCATTTCCTGATTTCAAATTATACTACAAATCTATAGTAATTCTACAACAGTATGTATTAGACTAAAAATAGACATAAACTAATGGAACAGAATTGAGAGTCTAGAAATAAATACCTCACCTGTCAGTTAATACAGTGTATCTGTAAAGTCATGGTGCACTTTTGACCAGTCACAGGAAAGCAACAAAAGACGACAGAAATGTGAAATCTGCACCAAATAAAAGGAAAACCTTCCAGTTTCTGTAGGATGATGTGGCAGCATGTGCACATGCGCAGATGATGACATAACATCATGTATACAGCGGAGCATGTACATGGTCATGCCAGTCAAGATGTGGACGGTACAGAGGAAAGTTCAGTGTGTTCTGTGGCTCGCTAAATTCGAATCTGTGACCAAAGTGCAACGTAAATATTGGCGCGTTTATAACGAAGCGCCACCACATAGGAATAACATTACTCGGTGGGATAAGTAGTTGAAGGAAACTGGCAGTTTGGTGGAGAAACCCCGTTCTGGTAGGCCATCAGTCAGTGACGAAGTCTGTAGAGGCTATACGGGATAGCTATCTAAGGAGCCCTAAAAAAATCTGTGAATGAGCCCACATCGAACTGCACTGAATAGGTATGAAACTGGGAGAGTTTTCCTTTTATTTGGTGCAGATTTCACATTTCTATCGTCTTTCGTTGCTTTCCTGTGACCGGTCAAAAGTGCACCATGACTTTACGGACACACTGTATAATGAGATGTCATCTCACATCTATTAGGATAAATATCTTCATAAAAGACAAGGGATAACAAGTGTTGGCTAGAATGTGGAGAAAAGGGATGCACTTCTGATGAAAATGGAAATTGGGGTAGCCACTATGGGAAACAGGATGGCGGTTCCTCAAAAACTTAAAAATAGAACTACCATGAGACCCAGCAATCCAACTTTTGGATATTAATCCAGAGGAAATGAAAACAGAATCTTCAGGAGATATTTGTACTCCCATGTTAATTGCAGCATTGTTCACAGTAGCCAAGAGATGGAAAAAACCTCAGTGCCCATCAACAGATGAATGGAAAGAGACGATGTGATGTGTATATATACACAATGAAATATTTTTCAGCTATGAGAAAGATGGAAATACTGCCATTTGTGACATGATTGAAGCTTGAGGGCATTGTGCTAGGTGAAATAATTCAGACAAAGACAAATACCATGTGGTATCACTTATATGTGGAATCTAAAAATGCTAAACTTATAGAAGCAGAATAAATTGGTGATTACCAGTGCCTGGAGAGTGGGGGAAGGTGGAGATGTTACCAACTTCCAGTTAAAAGATGAATACATTCTGGGAATATAAAGCACAGCATGTGAGTATAGTTAACAATGACATGTTCTATATTTGGAAGTTATTGAGAGTATATATTTAATGTTCTTACAACAAAAAAGATATAGTAATCATGTGAGATGATAGAGATGTCAGGTAACACTAGGTGATAATCATTTTGCTGTCTCTAAGTGTATCAAATCAATGTATTGTACACTTTAAATTTACACAGTGGTATATGTCATTTTGTTCTTAGTAAAACTAGAAAAAAAAAACAAAAACATACCACTAAACGGTATACTTAAAAACGGTTAAGATGTGAATTTTATGTTATGTGTATTTTACTACAACTCTTTAAAAGTTGGGGAAGGAGGTGCATAAATCCAGTCTTTGCCCTTAGAGAAACCTAACTATGTGATTTTGCAACAGACTGGGAAACTTTTTTTAGTTATGAAACTTACTCTTGCCTAAAAAAAAGGTCAACTACAACTTAATTTAGGAGAAAAATGAGAATCAAAAGTATTTTTGAAGCCTAAAATGTTTCTTAATAATTACGTTAAGTCATTTTATGTTGATCATACAGCCTTAGAAACATGCCAATATGTATTTATGTTTAAAATCTTATATCTTGCTAAAAAAGCATAGAATTTACTTAAATGTATATATAAACTAAGTGTATAGGTGTAGTATTTATTTCTTATATTCTCAAGGCTGCTGATTTTTCAAATAAATTGAAAAATAATCTTATAAGATTTTATGATTTAAAAGGAAACTGCTAAAACCTATTTCAAAATATTTTTAAGTAGCTAATCTTAAACATTTTTTCTTGGATTATTTTCAGTAATGAATATTATCAGATATTTTATTTTATTGCATTAACTTATAGCAATAGAATATTGCTTAAATACTAGCTTGGAAAAAAAAAAGCCTGTAATTTCAAGGTAGAACTGAATCTTATGTACTGACAGAATAAACTTCATAAGTCACAATCAGGCCTTTATAATAATCTCCCTGTTTTTACTTGTGATTGAAAGATTTCTTGTAGAAAATAGATCTCCATATGTAATAATGAAATGCACATTAATTGTTATTTTAATCGGGAAAAATTAGTGGGTTTTGTTAAAGTGGATTTCTAATGATGTGCAGTGTACAGAAGAAAAAGTAAACTATTGGGGGAAAACTATTCTAATTAAACATATGAAGCCACTTGTTTTTTTTTTAACCAAATCTCTAGAGAATGCTGCTATGGTTTAGTTTAGTTTAAAAGCTGGGAAACCTGAATTCCTAAGAAATTGTGAAATCATTTTAGCAATCTTAATAATGAGAACCAGATAAAAGGAATCTGGGCCTTAGTTCAAAAATACAAACAAAAAGTAGTGGTAGATAAATTAGTTTCAAAACAGCTTTTTCTCTTGTTTCTTCTTCATTAATTTTTAGATATGACAATTACTGGAGTATTTCATAAGTTTAAGCAAAGACATATTTCATCTAAAATACAGATTTAGCCACTCTAAATAAATCTATGGTAAAATTCTTAGTCTTGCCCAGATAGTACTTTAAAGAAATATTTTGGCAATTTCAGGCTGTTTTAGACTGAATTTCTAAGCAATGTGACTGTAGTTTTTCATGATTAAAGCTCGTTTTCCCTACTGACCCTTAGGAAAAGTCTTCCACTTGGATACAGATCTTGAATTTCTTTTGTTAATTCTTGGTGCAGTTCCTCTATCTTCCCTGCTACCTAAGGATAGATTTGGGATCTCCTGCTCTTGTTTTCACTTATCCACTAATTTATGGCCCAGCTGTCACTCAGTGATTCCCTAGTAAGTTTCTGTCTTCAGCCATTAAAACCTTGAAAGCCCAATCTTTTACTAAGTTGTTTAGTTCGTGTGCTAACAAAATATGATCATATGCTAACACTCACCAAAATGTGAATGTGAAACTTTTGGTAGAGGTTGGGGGAACAGAGAGTAAAAGAGAGAAAGGGAAGGAAGGAGAGAGGAAGGACAGAAAGGAGTGATGAAGGAAGAATGGAAAGACAGAGGGAAGACAGAAGATAACAGGTGTTTACTAGAAAAAAGTAGCAAAATCTAAGGATTCTTTTATACTTTTAATCATCCAGAGGGTCATTTGTATACATCACAGGTGTGTCCTCAGCAACAGTCTCAAGTTGGGCAACAACCCACCATATAATTCTGTTCCCAAAGCTCTTGCTCTCTCTATCTTGAAAGAAATATCTGAGGAAAGAAATTTTGAACCATGACCTTACTATTCAAACCTATATGGCCAACTACATACGCTCAGACCAACAGATTTGAAATAGATTCAGATTTCCCTCAATTTTGTATGGAAAAGAAACTTGTACAAATTTTGTTCATCTTTGACTCAAAGTCTGAGAAGTAAAAGTTTAGGAAAGTAAAAGAAGGCTTATATTATGGATCAAATTAAAATGGATAAATATATATATATATATATATATATATATATATATATATATATATATATTTGTACTTTTCTGAAGCTGGAAATGGGGAGGCAGTCAGACAGATTCCCGCATGCGCCCAACCGGGATCCACCCGGCATGCCCACCGGGGGGCGATGCTCTGCCCATCTGGGCCACCGCTCTGTCACGACCAGAGCTACTCTAGCGCCTGGGGCAGAGGCCAAGGAGCCATCCCCAGCGCCTGGGCCATCTTTTGCTCCAATGGAGCTTCAGCTGCGGGAGGGGAAGAGAGAGACAGAGAGGAAGGAGAGGGGAAGGGGTGGAGAAGCAGATGGGCACCTCTCCTGTGTGCCCTGGCCTGGAATCGAACCCGGGACTTCCGCATGCCAGGCCGACGCTCTACCACTGAGCCAACCGGCCAGGGCTGATAAATATTTTTTAAAGGAGGAAAAAGAGGGATAGAATGGGTGGGATAGTTTAGTTCATATGTTGGGGGAAATTATTGTATTTTATTCTTTGTCAATATTCTACTCTTTTTTTTTTTTTTTTACAGAGACAGAGAGTCAGAGAGAGGGATAGATAGGGACAGACAGGAATAGGAAGAGATGAGAAGCTTCAATCATTAGTTTTTCGTTGTGGCGCCTTAGTTGTTCATTGATTGCTTTCTCATATGTGCCTTGACTGTGGGCCTTCAGCAGACCGAGTAACCCCTTGCTCAAGCCAGCAACATTGGGTATTGGGTGAGCTTTAGCTGAAGTGAGATGAGCCCACACTCAAACTGGCGATCTCGGGGTCTCAAACCTGGGTCCTCCACATCCCAGTCTGACGCTCTATCCACTGCGCTACTGCCTGGTCAGGCAATATTCTACTCTTTTTTTAAAAAATAATTTTAACCAATAGTTACTAAAGCCCTGGCATAAGATACTAGAGCAAATAGACAATAAGACACAGTTATAGTATGGTGCTTATGTCAAATTTAGTTTTAAACAAAAACATGCAAGTAACTTCAGTAAAAGCCAGAATAAGATCCTCAAGAAAGGCAAGAAATGCTCTAGATGTTTTAAGTGAGGGAAAATATAATAGAACAGTGTGTCATTTGACCTGGGTTTTGAAAGTTAGGATTTTAATAATTGTCATGAATAGGGTGTTTCTCCAATGTCCAATAGATCAGAAATGCCACAGATTCAAGTAAGATTTTGAACACTTCTAAGCAGGGCTGTCCTGTCCACCCTTCCTAGTCTAATATATGCCAAGCAGAGAAAAGCAAATATTTATTAGATTTATCTCCATTAATATTATGTCATTGGTACATACTGGAAATAGTAGCGTCCATCCCCTAGGTCCTCAAGCATTGCTAAAGTGTTCTTTTAGCTGAAGTTGTTTAAATTACTTTTTAAAGTTCTCTAGTGACTTGGGAGTCTGCCATTTCCCCCAGTTTCTACGCAATGAGCTCATCTCCTCTTTAGGAGTAAATGACACAATCTTAAATGTTAAATTTTAGTCTGCCAATGCTTCTTGAAAAACAACAAAAAGATGACAGTAATTGCTTCTATAAGTCATTTTTTTGTTTTCTTTTGTCAGAAGAGAACAAAAATTATATATATAACATTTTATATATACCAGCTCAGCGTAAGTAACATGTTCAAATACCATGTTACTTAATCTTCTAGACTAAATGTAAATACTGCTTAATAAAGTAGTTATGAATCACAGTTTAAAATTTAATGCATCATAAAAATCCTAAATTTGGCTATACACAGGAAGGACAGCATGACTAATTAGTTTGTACAGCAAATTAAATATAGATAACTTTACTCCTATCTTTTAATTATGAACAGTACATGTGGATTATGCTTTGCATAAGTCATGCTAAATGGAACATTTTAAATAATTAAATTGGAGTTCAAAGGGATTAGAGACTTTAATACTGAGAGTTACCCAGCAGTTTAGAGCCAGGGTTAGATTTTACCAAATCTTTGGATTCAAACCCTCTGAACTCACCACCTATTATTTTCAGATTAAGAAAATAATCATATTAAAAACATCTACTTGTAATTTTTAAAAACCCACCATTTGACCTTAAATATTTTCAGGCAATCATAATAATTAAAGCCCCTCTAACACTGTTATTCCCCACATTTATGGGGAATAACTATCATTCTTTTATAGTTTGCATTCACTTTTTTAAATATCTATTTTCTTCAACTGTTTTTCTTAAGAAGAGCTTTTGACATGAAATCCTAGCTTTTAAAAGTGCCAGAGTTGAATCCATGTTTTCTCTGATGGCATTTTTTACCCATCCCTTCAACAATAGTTTATGTATTTTTAAAATTAACTGAATTAATATTGATTTTTATTTTGAGAATCTTATGACATTTTGATATAATTGATAGATTCTAGGGTATCTGAGCAAGAGCTGAGCATCTTTGGCCTATTACTTTAAAAAAAATTAATTTACATTGTGTCAAACAATTACTGAGTGCTAGTCACTGTTTTACACACATTTCTATTTTTCTGTATGATAACACATAAGGTTGGTGTTAGTATCCCTAGTGTATACGTAGATGAGAACACTTAGAGAGGTTGAAGTCCTGGGCTGATAAATGTTGGAACTAATATTTGAACTTAGATGTGTCTGACTTTAAGGTCACTTGTCTTGCTTATTGCCTGCAGCAGGAGACATGTCTCTAAAAAATTACTGTTCTTTTGCCTAACCTTGCAAGTGAATATCACCAACTAAGGTTGTTTGCTTGGTATGCTTAAATGGTATTGACATCAAACTATTGTTTGAAAGTAGAGTCCTTTTACTGTTGAGGGTGGAAGGCAATCCATGCCAATTTTAGCATAAAGGTTAACATAAGTACTTGGCTTTCATTCATTTATGTTAATGTAAAGAAGCTATAGTCTTATATAAAAGTGAAATTGCTTTAAATTTACCTTTATTCAAATTACTTTCAAATTACAATATGTTCTCTATTCTTTCCTATTCTTCTAAAACCCATTTCTCTATACAACTTTAATTTCTCAAAAATATTACCTTAATTTTATTATTCTTTTATTATTTATTTATTAAGTGAGAGCCAGGGAGTCAGGGAGGCAGAGAGACAGACTCCCGCATGCACCCCGACTGGGAACCACAGGCATACCCACTAGGGTGTGATGCTTTGCCCATCTGGGGCTGTTGCTCCATTGCTCAGAACTGAGCCATTTCAGCACCTGAGGTGAGGCCATGGAGCATCCTCAGCACCCAGTGCCAATTTTATTTGAACCAATTGAGCCATGGCTGCAGGAGGGAGAGAGAGAAGAGAAGAGGGGTGAGAAGCAGATGGTTGCTTCTCCTGTGTGCCCTGACTGGGAATTGAACCCAGGACTTCCACACGCCAGGCCAATACTCTACCACTGAACCAACTGGCCAGGGCTCTAATAAATACTATTAACAAAGTTGACTTTTAAATGATTTACATTCTTATTAGCTTGCTGATACTTTGATTATTCCACTAACATTATTTTTATTAATTGTAATGAACACGTTCCCTGCTCTTAAGGAGGATGTGCACTTCTTTGCTTTGGCACCTAGAAATATTTTATCCTAAAAATATAATCTCAGTAATATAACTATTTCTCTTCAGTTGTGTATTCTTTTTTGCTACCTATTTATTTTGAAAATATTAGGAATGACTTATGAATTGAGGTCTCAAATCTTGTTTTTGCTGTTCATAAAAAAATTTGATTACATGATTAGTTCTGACATGTACATTTATATGAATTATTAATAGCTAGTTATGGTTTTCGGATTCCTGACTTCTTATTACTATGGCAGTACAGCAGGTCTTAGCTATATCTTATTCTTAAATTTAACACATGCCTTAAATATAGTTAAATTGCAGTGAAACTTTTATCAGTATTGTTCACAATTAAAATCCAGATGACTATGAAATACTTAGCATTTTAGGTGATCATTCCAGAGACTCCAAGCACAAGACAGAGTTAACATTTCTCCATGCTTTCTCCTTCTTTCTATCTTTGTCCCTATTAAGTAGAAAAAAAATAGAGAAAAATATAAAAATAAATAAATATAAACCCTAATAAATTTCAACATTTTACCAAAACAGCCATAAATTGTCGATAATTAAATGTACAGAAAGTGGGGTATATAGTACAAATTATAAAAGTACCCTGAGACATTAGTAATAACTATAAAAAGCCCAGATCACTGAGAGTGGATTTGATCTCAAATAATTTTACCGTTATAATTGATAGTTTAATTATATGTGCATTTGAAGGAATTTTAGATTACAAAGAAACATAACCATGATAATTATTTAAATTATAATGTGATACCTATGGGTTTATTCCAGTTTTTTCCCACAACAAATAGAGGTGAATTTGACTTTTACTTAGAGAAAGTAAATCAATCAAAAGTATATAGTGTTTCTCTTTTGTTAGCTACTAATTATAAGCAATCCATTTATTATTATTGCTTATACTATGTATGTTGCATGATTTCCTTCCTGATGGGCCAGAACAAGTAAGCTCATAACATTCTGACATGGTAATTGATGTACCTGAAATACTTAGAAGATAATCTGAATAGATAATCTACATATCTAGAAAGGAAAGTTTAGTAAAGGGTACTTTAAATACTTATTAGTTATGTATATCTTTGGTAGGACTAGAGAAACTTGAGCTAGCTTAAAATGTTAAATTCCAGACTTTTGAGTTTGAAAAGGATCACATGCAAACTAATCACATAAACATTGGTTATAGGCTCTTCCATTCCCTTGTGCTTTCAAATAGATTCAACAGCATACCAAACTGTCTTAATACAGACTTTCTAGAGGATTCTGTGATCACTTTAACTTCATGATAACATTTTTAAATAATTATATTAATAAAACCTATTAGAGTACCCTTAGTTACTATGTACCTCATTAAACACATAATGTCCTATTTTCACCATTCCACATTATATAAAACAATAATTGGGAGAAAAAATTTTAATAAAGCAATATTTGTTGCCCTTAATAAATATATAATTTTTAAAGGTTGTTTTTTAACATTTTTAAAATTTTTATTTATTGATTTGAGAGAGAGAGAAAGGGAGAGAAGGACAGGAAGATTGATCTGTTCCTGTATGTGCCCTGACCGGGGATCAAATCAGCAACCTCTGTGCTTTGGAGCAAAGCTCTAACCAACAGCTGTTCAGCAGGGGCATACATACAGGGGATCCTCAGGTTATGACAGTCTCAAAATATGACGTTTCGAGTTAATGACACTCACTCCCATAAAAACTTTAAAAAATTGAGACGTGAGTGTTTCGATTTACTCTGTTAGCATCATACTTACAGATTATGTGGACAAGCTAGAAAAAGTTTGGTTAGAAAAAGTCATCAACATTCCAGACTAGTCTGGAACAATTCTGTAAGTAGGTAGAGAGGCCTGCAACAGATCTTGTACCCTCTACATCAGCTGCTTCTCGAAATGAAACACCTGTGTACAGGTAGAATCATCTCTAGCGTCTGCTGCATGTTCCTTAGACAATCCTGATTCACCTGACCCAGTATCTCCAGCACCTTCTGCAGGTTCTCCTGCCTCTCCAGCTCCCTCCTCCCAATAGGTCACTCTCTTCCACCTTGCAATGCCCCTTCCAGTGTGTAAGTCAACCACAGAAATAAAGGTAAGAAATTATTTTTACGTTCACTTTTTGTCATTTTTTTCAGTTAATATAATACAGTGTACAGCATACTATATTTATGTCCTTTTCCTTTTTCTGTGGCCTAGTTGTGTTTTTATGTTCTAGCTTATGATTTTACAACTGTGTTAGGTTACGTAGTGACTTAGGCTTGGGTGTGTTTCAACTTACACCAAAATCACTGTCATTGGAACAGAACTATATTGTAACCTGAGGAACCCCTGTATATAATTTTATAAAATATTTTTGTTACATTTGCTCAGTCTTTTCTTTACATAAATTTTTAAAGTTGCAATATTCATACACTATTAAATCATTTTGAGTGACAATATCTCAAATAACAAATTATAAGAACATATTTGCAGTTCTTCATCTAGCATCATAAAATGTTTATGGTTTGACATTTTATTTAAATCTCACCCTGATTGAATTAAAAAAACTTTTCTCACCTGACCAGGCAGTGGCATAGTGGATAGAGTGTCAGACTGGGATGCAGAGGACCCAGGTTCAAAACCCCGAGGTTGCTGGCTTGAGCATGGGCTCACCAGCTTGAGCGTGGGATCATAGACATGAGCCCAAGGTCACTGGCTTGAGCAAGGTGTCACTTGCTCTGCTGGAGTTCCCAGTCAAGGCACATATGAAAAAGCAATCAATGAACAACTAAGAAGCCGCAATGAAGAATTGATGCAGCTCATCTCTCTCCCTTCCTGTCTGTCCCTATGTGTCCCTCTCTCTGCCTCTCTCTCTCTGTCTGTCTCTGTCACAAAGAAAACAACCAACTTTCTTTTTTGTTTTGATTTGATTTTTTTTTATTTTAAGAGCGTGTACTCAAAACAGTACTGACTCACAAACTCAATAAGAAATTAATATTTCAAAACATAATTCAATTATCTTGCTTTGCCTTAGAGTTAAGACCCCTCTTGAGATAAATTGCCATATTTGTTCATCAGAGAGAATTGATAGATTTCAAAAGGCATAAGGAAATCTTAAATAATATTAAGTTATCTTTTGAAAGAATTTGAAAAGTCTTGCCCTTCCAAAGTCCTCTTACAAGGAAAGCATATTGATA
Organism: Saccopteryx bilineata; assembly: GCF_036850765.1. NCBI lineage: Eukaryota > Metazoa > Chordata > Mammalia > Chiroptera > Emballonuridae > Saccopteryx > Saccopteryx bilineata. The sequence continues at coordinate 143,470,544 of NC_089491.1, read as the reverse complement.
ACTTTGAGGCTACATATATTGCTCTAGTAAACTAAATGGCCCTTCAGTTAATTTTATAAAGTACTTCTAGCCTGGCTTATGGTGGCGCAGTGGATAAAGTACCAACATGCAATGCTGAGCTTGCTTGCTCAAAACCCTGGGCTTGCCTGGTTAAGGCACATGTGACAAGCAATCAAAGAACAACTAAAGTGAAGTGGCTGTGCATTAATACTTCTTGCTCCACACCCATCTCTCCTCTCTCTATAAAAAATCAATAAAAATAAAATATTTAATCAAAGTACTTCTAGGTAAACTTGAGACTTTCTTGAGTGTTTAACAATATAATCTCTAAAATTGTTGTAATTAGGTAGTTATTAATAGTGTTGAGAATAATCAAAGGTTACTATGAGATGTAACACTACATGTTTCTTAGCTGGCTAAATAGAAATACTTTTACATTTTTTTTAAAGGCTGCTTTATCACATAGATAGAAAACTTAAGCCTAACTAGAAATGAAATTTTTTTCCTTAAGAGTTTAGTGAATGCCTACTATGTGTTCTGACTACATTACCTCCTTTAATCCTTATAACATACATTAAAGTAAGTTATTTTGCAAATAAGGTACCTCGAGATCTGACTTTGGGTCGCTTTGCTAGTAAACGGTGAGTTCAGGATTCTAGCCCAGAACCATCTCTCCAGAGTCCGTTATCACAACCATGATGCTATGCATCTTCCCTGAAATGTAGATATAAAATATGATGCCATCAAATGTTGCCAGTTGATCAAGTCTTATGGTAGAATCCTGTAGAACAGAGGTCCCCAAACTTTTTACACAGGGGGCCAGTTCACTGTGCCTCAGACCATTGGAGGGCCAGACTATAAAAAAAACTATGAACAAATCCCTATGCACACTGCATATATCCTATTTTAAAGTAAAAAAACAAAATGGGAACAAATACAATATTTAAAATAAAGAACAAGTAAATTTAAATCAACAAACTGACCAGTATTTCAATGGGAACTATGCTTCTCTCACTGACCACCAATGAAAGAGGTGCCCCTTCCGGAAGTGCGGTGGGGCCCGGATAAATGGCCTCAGGGGGCGGCATGCGGCACCCCGTGGGCAGTAGTTTGGGGACCCCTGCTGTAGAAACAATAGTGGGGTTTGGGGAAGAAACGCTTGTGAAATGAATGCTCAGATGTATTGTAATCATTATAATCTCAGTTAAGTATTGTGTCATGGCTGTTTTGTGGATCAAATATCTGGGGTTCATGGTAAATTAAGAGGATATCTGTGCTTCTGATTTACATTAAATTAGAGCTGGCATCACTTTGGAAATTAGCAAAAGTATTTTCTCCTAAGGTTTTTTAGTATTTCTTCTTCTAAGTAGTGTCAGTGTAATAAGTAAAGAACTGCTCTTTGACCCTGGTGGCCAATTTTTATTTTATATTACTATTATTATTACCAAATATTAATTTAAGATATCATTACATTTTATCAGTGCTTAAGATGATGGCAATAAACAAAAAATTGTGTGTCCTCATTGTATTTTTAAAAATATATAGTTAGACTGGAGAGGGAAAGATAAAGAAGAAGGCGGGAGAAGAAGACAGTGATACAGTGAAGAAATGTGGCCAGAAGTTGTGCAGCCACTTTAGGAAAGAGTTGGGCAATTCCTCAACAAGTTGAACACATTTACCATATTCTGCAGCACTTCCACTCATAGGTATATGCCACTACTCATACTAGCCAAACAGGGAAACAACTGAAATATCCATCAACAATGAATGGATTTTTAAAATGTGGCACATCCATGCAATAGAATTATTCAACCATAAGGAGGAATAAAACACTGTTACATGATACGTTATGAACACTTGCTAACAGAAAAGAGACCATCACAAATGACCACATATTGTATGATACATATATATTAAGTGTCCAGAATAGACAGAAAGTAGATTAGTAGTTGCAGGGTCTGGGAGGAGAAAAGAATGGGGATAGTCTGCTATTGAGTACAGAGTTTCATTTTGGGTTAAAAAAATATTCTAAAATTAGACAATGGTGATGATTGCATGAGCTTGTGAATATACTAAAAGTCATTGAATTGCACAATTTGAAAGGGTAAATTTTATAATTTTATGATGTAGACATTATATCTCCATTTTTAAAACATGACCACAGATTTCTTATATTTGTAAATACCAATTTAAAAATCTTATCATATAAATGTATATATGTATAATTGAAATATGAGTATTTTGATTTTCAAATATTGGTTAAATGTGTTACAAAATCTATCATCAACTAAATCATTTGTACATAATGGGAACCAAATAGCACTTGGTCTACAGAACATATTTTGTATTTGTAACCTTCAACTCTCTCTCTTTCTCTCCGCACATACACACACATACACACACACAGCCATACACACACACACAGCTGTACACACACACACACACACACTTTTTTTAAGTTGCAGTAATCATAAATCTTCACCCTTAACTACTTTAGGGTGTAATTTCAAAAAGCAAGAATAGTCACTAACATTACCATAATGCAATCATTAAACTCATGAAAATTAACATTGCTAATATTATCTTAACATACTTTTGTTAGTTTGCCAACTGGCGTCCTACACAGAGAGCAAGGAGAGACTGAAGGAAGAGGCAGACCACCCCAGATTGGTGGGTAGCTGTTTTAATAAGCAAGGACGTATACAAGTATCATCTTGGGCAACTATCAGATGAGTCAACTTCTGCCCCTGCCCAATAGAATCTTTAAAGTTTATGTAGCAGTCTTAACTGGGTTCAGTCATGTATACTGTCAGATGGTCTCAACAACACATTGCTCTCTTCAGGCTGCGTGCTTGAAATAGCTGCAGCTGGGTCCCATGGGCAGAGCAGTCATTGCAGGGGCAGCCATTTTACATAAGGGACTTACGCATCCAAAGATTTGGGAATCCACAAGGAGTCCTGAAGCCAATCCCTCATAGGTACCAGGGAAGGAAGGACTATATAGATCAGTGGTTCTCAAATGGAGATAGTTCTGTCCTCCAGGGAACAGGATCTGGAGAATATTTTTGTCACTACAGTACTGGATGCGACTAGCATCTAATGGATAGAGACCAGGTATGCTGCTAATCCTCCCACAATACACAGAGTATACCTTGACAACAAAGAATTATGTAGTTCACTGTATCCATAAGAAACCCTGCTATGCATCTAATTTTGCATGCTTTTTGTAACTTAACAATATTTTATGGATATCACTCTATATTGATTCATAGAGATATTTGCATCCTGTTTTTTTTCTTTTAGCTACATATATATGGCTGGTATTATCATTTACTCAGTCTCCTTTCTATGAGCATTTAGGTTGTTTTCAATATTTTACAATTACAAATAATGCTGCAGTAGATAATCTCCTGTACTTTATTTGTTGCTGTTGGTATTTTTGAAGTATATCTTCAGACTAAATTCGTAGAAGTGGGCCAAAGACCAAGTGATACGTTTGTTTGCCAAATCCCCTCCAAAGGTTTGTGCCACTTTATACTTTCACCATTGTATGAAAGTGCCTGTTTCTCCAGAGGCTGGAGTGAGTGGTCAAGTGTTTGAAGCTCTGCCAATCTGATATTTATGAAACTCATGGTAGTTTTAATTTTGATTTTTCTCATTATGAATGACATTTTGAAAAAAAAAATTTGTTCACATTCTTGGACCCAAATCTTAAATTTTATAATAGTTAACCTAAATACTATTTGATGAAATACAGAAGCAACATTTATAGAATATTGCAAAGCAAGTATGTATTTCTATGCTGAAAATATTCAGCTATCCCCTGTTAGATTTTGAAATAGAACACGTTACTTGTGGCTATGTTTCAGGAAGTCTCTACATGAACATAACAGTGTATTATCCTGCCATGTCCAAGAGAAAAATACTTATCACTTGGCAATAAATATAATCCTAGAAATGTGGTATTTAAAGTCTGCTGTGCAGTTTTCAGACCACCAGGATGTCACACCAAGTAAACCAAACTGACTTTTTACTAAGATTCTCGTGTGCTTGGTGTTTCATAGGCCATACATGTCTCTTGGAAGTCTTCGGGATCAAGTCATCTATCCTGATTCAGTGGATGACATGCACGGCAAAGGCTACACAGACCAAGATCTGGAATGTATTCTACACAATGTCCACCTCTATCACATCGTCCAAAGAGAAGGCGGTAAACTCTATCATTCTTTTTTTTAAATGCATTTAACTCTGTATCATAAAAATAAATAGATTGTGATTTAATTTAAATATATGCTATTAGAACATAAGCACACAGGTAAAGATGGAGTTTACAGCTTTTATTGCTTTTCCATTATTGACGACATCATCTTTCCTGCCTGTGTTATATTTCGTGTAGCATGCCATGCTTTTTATTAAACATGCTCCTTCATTTTAAAAGTTATTTTTTCATACTTGAATGTACAAATGTCCCTGAGGCCATTGTCAGTCTAGATATATGTAAAGTTTATGACAAATATTTTCGTGTCAAGTTCTCAGCTTACATTAAACTTAATAATTTGAGAGATAATTGTCATGAAACTTCTTTTTTGTTTTTAGAACCACAGTCTTAACAATAAATTTTTCTCTCTCTCAAGCAGCAGATAATTAGATAAAATATAGAAACTTTTGTACTGTGGTGTTTCAGTATAAGACATTTTTGAAAGAATAAGAATAACAGTTATATGTCTGAGCTTAAAAAAGAATTGCTTTATAATAGACTTTCAAATAACTTCAAAGCATATAATAAGCTATAAAAGGTACTGAAATAACTAGCTTAATTCTAGGTTTAATTTTGCATGGATTTTATGCTGTTTCCTACTCCTTTTTACATTATCAGAAGAAGCAGGGTAGTATATAAGAAGCAGGGTAGTATATTGACTCAGCATATGAGCTTGGAAGGCAAAGTTCTGGAATCAAATCTTAATTAGCACTGTTCTCTTTATCTTAAATGGAGATGAATATCTATCTTACAAGGATTCTAAAAAGACTAAATAAGACAATGTAAGGCCTTTAGAACAGTGGCACATAGTATTTGCCCAAGAATTAGCTAAGATGCTATTACTAATTACAGTACTGATACTATATATATATAGTATTTTGTTCTTGTATGATGATATTTGATACATTACATAGAAATTTCACATGTATGAGTTTATTTGATCCTTACAATAAGTAAATGAGGCAGTAAAGAGAGGCAATAAGTAAATGAGGCAGTAAATGAGGCAGTGTGCTTCTCCAGGGCACACAGGAGAAGCGCCCATTTGCTTCTCCACCCCTCCCCCTCTCCTTCCTCTCTGTTTCTCTCTTCCCCTCCCGCAGCCGAGGCTCCATTGGAGCAAAGTTGGCCCGGGCGCTGAGGATGGCTCCATGGCCTCTGCCTCAGGTGCTAGAATGGCTCTGGTCGCCACAGAGCAACGCCCCAGATGGGCAGAGCATCGCCCTCTGGTGAGCATGCCGGTGGATCCCGGTTGGGCACATGTGGGAGTCTATCTGACTGCCTCCCCATTTCCAACTTCAGAAAAATACAGAAAAAACAAACAAAACAAACAAACAAAAAGAGACAGGGATTCAAACACAGACCTTACTTGAAAGTCAGTGTTCTCTACTGTGCTATGACATTATGGTATATTATCTCCTAGCCTGGACAACTAGTAAAAATTGTTATATTCTTACACATCAAAAATTCCAAGGAAACCCACTTTCTTAATCCTTAAAACATAAAATATGTTTTTAAGCAAAATAAGAAAACACATCTGCAAGGTCATCACTTACTTTATTAAAAGCCTACTAAGTTCTGTTTAGTCTACCTAATAATTTGCTTAGAGAAATGCTTTGCTTTAGTAAAAGTTAGAATTAAAAACTTTGGTTTAGACCCTGGCCGGTTGGCTCAGTGGTAGAGTATCAACCCAGTGCATGGAAGTTCTGGGTTTGATTCCTGGTCAGGGCACACAGGAGAAGTGCCCATCTGCTTCTCCACCCTTCCCCCTCTCCTTCCTATCTCTCTCTTCTCCTCCCACAGTCGAGGCTCCATTGGAGCAAAGTTGGCCCGGGCACTGAGGATGGTTCTATGGCCTCCTCCTTAGGCACTAGAATGGCTCTGGCCGCAACGGAGCAGTGCCCCAGATGGTCAGAGCATCGCCCCTGGTGGGCAAGCCAGGTGGATCCCGGTCAGGTGCATGCGGAGTCTGTCTGACTGCCTCCCCAATTCTAACTTCGGAAAAATGCAATAAACACCAATAAACACACACACACACACACGCACACACACACACAAAAGAACAAAAAAAAGAAACCAACTTTGGTTTATTCCATCAAAGAGGTTACAAAATAGAACGTAGAAGTGTTAACAAATGGACATGAACTAAAGCAGTTTGTACATCTCCAAGAAGCAGGAAAACCGTTCTTTTCTCAGCTATCTTAGTCTTACTAAATCAGCATCAAAGGGTTGGCTTTTTATTTTGTTGATGGTTTCCTTTGCTGTACAAAAACTTTTTAGTTTGATATAGTCTCATTTGTTTATTTCTATTTTGTTATTACTACAAGAAATGTCTGAGATTTTACTTTCTATGTTTTCTTCTAGATTTCTATGATTTCAAGTCTTAATTTTTAAGTATTTAATCCATTTTGAGTTTATTCTTGTGTATGATATGTAAGAAGCTTGTTTAATTTCATTTTTTCTCACGTATCTGTACAATTTTCCTAACATAATTTATTGAATAGACTACCTTTACTCCATTGTATGTTCTTGCTTTCTTTGTCTTGACTCTAAAGGTATGGGTTTATTTATTTCTGAGCTCTTTGTTTTGTTCCATTGATCTATATGTGTCTGTTTTTATACGAGTATCATGTTGGTGTGATTACTACAGCTTTGTAGTATAGTTTGATACCAGGTGATGTGATTCCTCCAACTTTGTTCCTCTTTCTCAAGATCATTGTTGCTATTTGGGGTCTTTGTCAATGCATCAGATAAGGGCTTACTGTCCAAAATTTATAAGGAACTCATACAACTCAACACTAAAAAACAAATAACCCAATTAAGAAATGGGTGAAGGACCTGAACTGACATATCTCCAAAGAAGATATACCGAGGGTTAACAGACATATGAAAAGATGTTCAATATAACTAATCATCAGAGAAATGCAAATTAAAACCACAATGAGATATCTCCACATGCCTGTCAGAATGGCTATCATCAATAAATCAATAAACACAAGGTGTTGGGGAGGGTGGAAAGAGAACCCTCGTGTACTGTTAGTGGGAATGCAGACTAGTGCAGCCACTGAGGAAAGCAATATGGAGTTACCTCAAAAATTTAAAAATGGAACTGCCTTTTGACCCAGCAATTCCACTTCTGGAAATATATCAAAAGAAACCTGAAATACTAACTCAAAACCTATATGCACCCCTATGCTCATTGCCACATTGTTTACAAAGTAGACAAAATTTGGAAGCAGCCCAAATGCCCATCAATAGATGAGTGGATAAGAAAGATGTGGTACAGTCCCACAATAGAATACTACTCAACCATAAAAGAGAAGGAAATCTTACCTTTCATGACAACTTGGATGGACCTGGAAAGTATTATGCTAAGTGAAATAAGTCAGTCAGAGAATAACAATTTCCACATGATTTCATTTATGTATAGACTCTAATGAACAAAATAAACTGACAGAAAAATAAAAACAAACTCGTAGATACAAAGAACAGACTGACAATTGTCAGAGGGAATAGGGGTTGGGAGGCTCTATGAAAAAGGAGAAGGAATTAAGCAAAGGGAAGAAACTTCATAAACACAGACAACAGTGTGGTGATTACAAGAAGGAAAGGGGGTGGGGGAGGCAAATTAAAAGAGTGTAAATGGTGATGGAAGGAGTCTTGGCTTTGGGTGATGAACACACAGTACAGTGTACAGATGATCTATTATAGAATTGTACACCTGAAACCTATATAATTTTATTAATGTTATGCCAAGAAATAAAATAACAAATGAATAAATCAGCATCAAAGGTGATACTGTGACTTAGTGTTCTGATTTTTGGTGTTCTGAGATTACGCAGTATTGCCCACTAAAACTTTGAGGTTTAGTGGAACAAAGGACATGTTTTATTTAAATATGTAAAGCTAAAATTTCTTTTGACACAAATACTTTTCTCTTGTGTTTTCTCAATGGCAAAGGGAAAAAAATTTTAAGCCCACACTATTTCTCCACCATGTAGCAATCTCACCCTATTTTTCATACCATCGCTTATGCTTTAAAATTATGCTTTAAAATTCAACCATAGAAAAAATGTTATCTCAACAGTTTTCACTAGATGTAAAAACTTCAAATCACATGGCATTTTGAGATTTTTTTCCTATTATAAAATTATAAGGATTTGATTTTTAAATAGACAGAAATTTACTGGAAGGAAAATGACACCACAATTCTACAATTCAGCTTTTCATATAAAAAATATTCTGGATACATTTCTATGTCAGTATGTATAAATATAACCTATTTTTTAAAAAAAACAGAAACATTGCTTTTTAAATAAAAATCAAACAGAAAGTCAGCAATTAAGATGTTGTAAGAGGTGACAAAGTAAATCATAAAGGCATGAACATAGACCTACATATTATTCCCAACTCTGATACCTAGCTATGTAAAATTAGACACGTCAATTATTCTGTGAGTTTCGATTTACCCACCTACAAAATGTTACTAATAATATCTACCTCATAAGACTGTGGGATATATAGTGAGAAAACTTGTGTGAAGTGCCAGACACATGGAAGCCATTTAAGTTAGTTCCTGCCTCACCCTTCATAGGCTATGCAACAGGCTTATGCAAATTTGTTTGTCTTTTTCTCCCCTCGCCCTCCAAAGTAAGCGTAACTATATCGACTCTTCGGAGATATTCAGAAACAAACAAACTTTTAACGTGTCAGTATTTAGAATTCTTAGAGGATTATTTGTCAGTAAAAGGAATTATTACCATTAAAATAATATCATATCTACAACAAAATGCTCATACATAATGAGACTCTTTAGTCCATCTTAGCACGTCCTGTAAAATACCAGGTGCTGTGTGTTAATAGCTTGAACTTGCCAGACTCCCTTGTCTAAAACGGTAACAATTAAACAAATGCTTTCTAAATCTATATCTTTATATTTTTGTAAGGATGGGATGCTGTTGTGGACTGGAAAGATGTCCTATCAGGAGGAGAAAAGCAAAGAATGGGCATGGCTCGCATGTTTTACCATAGGTAAGTACACTAGTCTCAGGAAACTACTATTCCATTGTTGTAACAAAAAACCTTTGGACAAGATTCAGTGTCCTCATCTTTAGTTTGAAAAAATCTTGCTAAAAAATGGATGCTTAGACTTTATAGTTTAGTGTTTTTTTAAGTTGTTTTTTTATATGACAAGAAATTTTCAAGCCTCTTTTTTCTATTCATTTTATGTTGACTAATATTAGATGACAAAGTTAAATTTTTATTTTTATGTATTCTAAGTTTGAAAGGAGAAATAGTGTCATTTTAAATTGTGAAGGATGCTTAACCACTGTTGCACTGTTGAGAACACTGGAGGCAGGCATTCAGTAAACTTCTGAATTAAATTGTTAAATTCAAACTAAATTAACTTTTCAACCACTCAGTAGCCTATTCAGGTTAGCAGTGCTCTCCTAGAACATCAGGGATACAACAGAGCAGAAAGGAACTAGGTGTTAATGGACTCGGGTAAAGAGAGATTCAGAAAATAATTTCTCTCAAAAAACCTTTCTTCTTTGCAATCAACTTCAGATTCATAGCCTTTGAAGTTCCAAGATACCAGGCAGAGGACATTAGAAAGAAATAGTAAAGCTCTTCTGATTTATTCCTCTTGACTGTCCTATTCTTCTCTGAAAAAGAAATCTCTCTCTCTTTCTCTCTGTTTCTTTTTTAATCTTAGGTTTCTGGCAATGAGAACCTGAGTTGTATGCAGAGCAGGAGGTTATCGGGAAATTACATTACTTACTTTTAGCACTTACATCTTGGTCAAAAAGGACCAGGAATTATATACATGAATGTATGAATGGGCTGCAAACTGGGTGGATACCATACTCCTGGAGGGATGGCAGTGGAAGCATTAATACTTTTGTAAAGAAACTTAAAAAGCTGATAAAAAGAGCAAAAATATATCAAGTAAACTTCACTAAACACTTAGCACCCAGTTGGCCCACATTTAGTAACTAGTTGGCTATCAATTATTTTTTAAAAAACAACAAAACTTTTATTATGGAAAAAAACACATCAAAACATCTCAAAGAAGAGATGTTTGGGGTATGATGAGTACCCAAAGATGGGTACCCAAAGAGATGGGGTAAAATGAACCCATATTCCCAGCATACTGATTCAATAATCTACCATTTTGCCACATCTGATTTACCTATTTTTTTTTTATTTTTGAAGCATTTTAAAGGGAATCACAAACATTGTGACATATTCCTTATACTTTGGCATCAATCTCTAGAATCTTAAAATATTTTCTTACATAATAACATACCATAATTGTACCTAATAAAATTGATAATAATTATTTAAAGTCATCTAATACCTGGTTCAAATTTGGTTTATCACTGATAAAAGCACATACCATTTAAACAATTCTATTAAAATATAATTACATATTTATTTCATAGAAGTAAAAAATTTAGATAAATAAGAAGAAAAAGTCTGCTATCTCATTACCCGTATAATACTTAATATATTGAAATAGTTTCTTCTCAATCTTGGTACACAAAAGTTGGTCATTATCTTGAATTTTTAATGTAACCATTTTCATAAAGTATGTTAAAATTTATATTCTTTTTATTTTGTAAGCTTTTATGTTTATTATTACATAATAGCTAACCAGATTTTTTTTAAATCGTAATTATTATAAAATTTTATGTACCTAATGCACAAACCTTAAGTATACAATTCAATGACTTTTGCTAAATGAATAAGACATAATGTAACCAATACCTCAATTAAGATAGAGAACATTTCTGTCATCCTAGAATGTCCCTCATTCCCACTTCCAGTCAGATACCCCCTAGATTATTTCTGTTTTGTTTTCTATCACTGAATATTAGTTCTTCCTGATCTACAACTTTATATAAATTAAATCAGAGTATGTATTAATTTTGTATCTAACTGAAATTTTTAATGGGAAAAATTGTTGTGTTAATAATACTGTATTTATAATAGTGTACATGGTTAGTTTAAGAATATGGCAAGCTAAAAAAAAAAGATCTGAACCAAAATTTACTAACTTAGAATTTTTAGTGAAGTATATTTTATAATGCCCCTTTCTCAGAAGATGTGGTAAGATTCAAGTGTGAAGTCTACAGTTTGACATTTATGACCAGCTGTTACTCATTATCACCCTGAATCTGTCTGAGCCCTGTCCATAAATATTCAGTAATGTGATCACTAGCATAGTCAGTGAAATGTAATATGATGGAATATAAAATGTGACCACAAATTTCTACCTGCACCATTTTGTTAATATAATTAACCCTGTAATGAAGAGCAAGAGGCATTAATAAAAGATGCCAACCCAAAGAGATTTCAAATACCCAAATTTGAAATAACTAGTTGATACTTATGTATCTAAAATATTTTAGATATAATGTGAGACTGAATAAAGATCAAGTTACAAGAACACCAGTGAAAAGAAAATTTAGTGATCATAAAGATGATGAAGTTGTTGAAAAGCAGAATCTATTGAGAAAAAATAAAATGAAATGGAAATATTAAATCCAGTGAAGAAAAAGTATAATGAGAAACTTCCCCCCCACACACCATCTTCAAAGAACTAATAAAAACGGTTTGAATTGCACAGTGTGAAGAACTTGAGCTAGCTACAATAGAGAACTTTGGCAAGGAGTATTTAGTCTCACAATTGTATAGTTTTTTTTTGTTTTTTTTGTTTTGTATTTTTCTGAAGCTGGAAACAGGGAGAGACAGACAGACTCCCGCATGCGCCCGACCGGGATCCACCCGGCACGCCCACCAGGGGTGACGCTCTGCCCACTAGGGGGCGATGCTCTGCCCCTCTGGGGCGTCGCTCTGCCGCGACCAGAGCCACTCTAGCGCCTGGGGCAGAGGCCAAGGAGCCATCCCCAGCGCCCGGGCCATCCTTGCTCCAATGGAGCCTCGGCTGCGGGAGGGGAAGAGAGAGACAGAGAGGAAGGAGGGGGGTGGGGGTGGAGAAGCAAATGGGCGCTTCTCCTATGTGCCCTGGCCGGGAATCGAACCCGGGTCCCCCGCACGCCAGGCCGACGCTCTACCGCTGAGCCAACCGGCCAGGGCCTGTATAGTCTTTTTGAGAGGACTTTCAATGTTTAAAGAATGATGGCCTGACCAGGTGGTGGCGCAGTGGATAGAGCGTCGAACTGGGATGCGGAGGACCAAGGTTTGAGACCCCGAGGTTGCCAGCTTGAGCCCAGGCTCATCTGGTTTGAGCAAAGCTCACCAGCTTGGACCCGAGGTCGCTGGCTTGCGCAAGGGGTTACTCGGTCTGCTGAAGGCCCGCAGTCAAGGCACATATGAGAAAGCAGTCAATGAACAACTAAGATCTTGCAAGGAAAAACTGATGAGTGATGCTTCTCATCTCTCTTCGTTCCTGTCTGTCTGTCCCTATCTATCCCTCTCCCTGACTCTCTCTCTCTGTCTCTGTAAATAAAATAAAATAAATTTTAAATGATTCTTAAAAAAAAAAAAGAATGATGAAGATAATCCTGTTTTAGCGGGGATAGACTAGATCTTCTGCAGGGCTCACTCTTTTGATGACTTGGCAAAAGAAAAAGAAATAATCTGAGAAACCATATTTTCTAATATTTTACTTAGTTATATCAGTTCCAGATCCCTGCTATTGCTTACTATGTTTAAGTACACACACACACACACACACACACACACACACACACCAGCCATGCCAAGGAAATGAAAGTGTGCAATTTCTCTTACCTCTGCTGGACTAGGGGTTGCTATGACAACAGAGAATAGATATATACTTTTTCTCTAATTCTAAAATGCCATTTCTTCTCTGCGCAGCTCAAAGCACTCTGAAAAATAAAATACAAAACATAACTACTGGAGAGATTTCCAAAAAAAAAAATAATTTTATCTAAAACCTATCTCTCTTATGTTGAAATAATTTTATTCTTTTAAAAAATTAATTTATTTTACAATTATAATTGACATACAGTATTATATTAGTTTCGGGTGCATAACACAGTGATTCAACATTTATATACCTTACAGGTGATGACAACATAAGCTTAGAAACCATCTGTCAACATACATATTTATTACAATGCTTCCTACTTTACTCCTTATACATTACATCCTCATGACTTATTTTATAACTAGAAGCCAACCCTCTCTCTTATATTTCCTTTTCTTTTCCCTCTCTCCCACTTAAAAAAAATTATCCATAAAACAGTGATCAACTCTAAGACAAAGAAGTAATACTTAATACTTAAACCAAAACAGTAACCAAAAGCCAAGCAGGGAAATTGCATCTGTTGATGACACGGGGACCTGCAGTGATCTTTTAGTTCTTTGCATGGAGAGCGGTTATTAAAGTTGAGTAGGAGTTCCGCTTTGCCTTTGACTCCTGTAGCTACTAGCCTTGACTACTCTCTGCCGCTCTCCCCCCTTGCAAATAAGTAACAGAATCTTATTGAAAAGCAAGTCCATCATGGAAAAGCAATTTACAGTGCTAAGTAGTAATTATTTATGCTGGATAAGGAATTACTACTGGTTTCCATTTTTATCTTGTCATTGTTGCTTATTTTTAAAAAGCGGAATATCTTCGTAGAAAAAATTGTCCTGGTAAATACTTGATACTGATTTTCAGTCCTGAAATAAATAATAAATGCCAGTGTATGGGTTGACCCTCGGACCTATTAACAAAGATAAATCATGTATCTGAGTACAGATATATATCTAATGTCCAGACAGGCTTGAAGGAAGACAGGTGAAGGAAAAAGAAAGAGTAGGATGTAAAATGAAAGGACAAGAATAAACAGAAGAAAATGGTTGCAAGTTATAGGTTTCTGATAGTAGTAGAAAATCATTTCCAGTGTAAAAAATGAACCTAGAAAACACAAAATTGTTGAGTACAATCAGAAAAACATTTACTGATATTTTCCCCCTAAGAATTTGATTGTGAAGCATGGTCACAATGTTACCGAGTTCAATACCTACTCTAAATTTAGCAGATTAGGAATACTTAGTTTGGCAGAATCTTATAGCAAGGAGAATCCACTAATAGTGAATGATTAGGTAATCACATTGCTGATAAATTATCTTCTTAGTAAATCTCGTCTTACAGGGCTGTGGCTTGTTTGATAATTAGCTACTGTAATTTATTTTTTATTTAATTGGTTAGAACCTTGTCACCAAGAATGAATCTGCCTTATGCAGAAAATGCACTCCCTGACCTGCCTCCTCTTCCCTTGCCTCATGTTTATGATTCACTCATCTGCATAATCACAAAGCTTATTGTATTGTGAGCAGGCTTCAGAAAATCTACTTAAAATTTAAGATGGATATCATATTCTTGTTAACTTTAAAAGTTAACATTGCAACTCATATTGGTCAAATACTTATCATTCAAATAGGAAAAGCATTCATTTATTTGTGTTTATTTTTTTAAAGACCAAAATATGCATTGCTGGATGAGTGCACCAGTGCCGTCAGCATTGATGTGGAAGGGAAGATATTTCAGGCTGCAAAGGGGGCTGGAATTTCCTTATTGTCTATAACACACAGGCCTTCTCTTTGGTAAGTGTTTCCAATGCAAATTTATGATAGGTGGTTTTTCCCTATGTTTTTTAAAGAATAACTTTTCTAAACTTTTCACTAGAGAGCATAGGACATTTCACTTATTTTTCTACATGTATTTTTGTTGACACTAGTAGTTTAGATACCCCAAGTCTAGCATTGACCTGCTATTTGAAAACTGTCATCGCATTCCAATAATCCTGAAAGGAAGTAGAAAAATTTGGTGATTTTTTTAAAACTGAAAATATTCATAATTCCACCGCATGTACTAGGAAAGAATATCCAGGGGTGGCAAAAGTAGGTTTACAGTTATGAGAATGTGAAACAGTTTATTTAGGTTTTTTGGTTTTTTTACAGAGACAGAGAGTCAGAGAAAGGGATAGACAGGGACAGACAGACAGGAATGAAGAGAGATGAGAAGCATCAATCATCAGTTTTTCATTGCGACACCTTAGTTGTTCATTGATTGCTTTCTCATATGTGCCGTGACCTTGGGCCTTCAGCAGACCGAGTGACCCCTTTCTTGAGCCAGCGACCTTGGGTCCAAGCTGGTGAGCTTTTGTTCAAACCAGATGAGCCCGGGCTCAACCTGGCGACCTCGGGGTCTCAAACCTGGGCCCTCGGCATCCCAGTCCAACGCTCTATCCACTGTGCCACCGCCTGGTCAGGCCAGTTTATTTTTTTTGAGTTAATAAAGCCACTGTAATAAGCAAAACCTGTAAGTCTTTTTCTACCCAAACAACTGTACACCCACTTTTGCCCACTCCTGTATTTTATGGTTTTACATCATCTTTTTAATTTGTTCTTCAAAATCCAGGAAAATACCTAAATTGATATTGCCCAAATGATAAAGTTGAAGGGAAACACAGAACAAAAGCTTTTTTTTTCTGTTTTGTTTTAAGGAAAATGATTGAAAATGTTTCATAAATAATATCTCATAAAAACATATTGGGATGTCTCATTTTTTAAAAATGACACCATTGTTACCATTCCGTTACTTTTCCATTGACTCATCATCATAACAGTTGCTCTTGCAGACTCAGCACTTATTTTGTTCTGGGCTCATTTTCTTTAAGCCTCATAACAACCCTAAGGAGAATAGTAGTCCATTTATTTCAGTTTTACAGAATCTGGTCCAGTTACTCCAATTTTACAGAATCAGGGCTGACAGAAACAGGTCAGAAAAATTCTTGAACCCTCTCTGATATGGCCACGTCATTTACAGACATGCTTCCTAATTGATCACATGATGGGATAATACAGAGTTATCTCTTAGACTGGTGTTTTCTGATGTCTATCAGTGGATTTGTTATGCTGTCCTGTCTATCAGTTCCTTATTCAAGTTAGCCTAAAGAGGCATTGGGAGCAGTCAACCATTTTTCTCAATTAAGACTTTGTGTTTTAGAGCAGTTTTAGGTTCACAGCAAAATTGAGAGAAAGGTACAAAAATATCCCATATACTCTTTGCTCCTATACACACATAACCTCCCCCATGTCAGCCTTCCTGACCAGAGTAGTACACTTGTTACAACCAATGAAACTATATTGACACATCTTTTTCACCAAAGACCATAGTTTACTTTCAGTTACTCTCGGTGTTGTACATTGTATGGGTTTGAACCAATTTATAGTTATATGTATACAACATTGTGGTATAATACAGAATATTTTCATTGTTCTAAAAATCCTCTGTGCTCTATTTCTCATTTCCTTCCTCTGACTCTTAGAAACCACTGATCTTTAATGTCTCCATAGTTTTTGCCTTTTCCAGAATGTCATATAGCTGGAATCACACAGTATGTAGCCTTTTTAGTTGGTCTCTTTTACTTAGTAATGTGCATTTACACTTCCCCTTGCCTTAGCTTGATAGCTCTTTTTAGCACCGATTAGTGCTCCATTGTTAGGATTTACAGTTTATTTATTTATTCACTTACTGAAGGACATCGTGGTTGGTTCCAAATTTTGGCAATTATGGAAAATGCTGCTATAAACATTCACATGCAGGTTTTTGTGTGAACATATGGTCATGTCAAGGAGTGCAGTTGCTGGATTGTATGGTAAGATGTGTTTAGTTTGTAAGAAACTGCAAAACTATCTGTCCAAGTGATGTACATTTTGCATCCCCAGTCATGTCGAAAGAGATTTCCTGTTGCTCCACAGCCTCGTCAGCATTTGTATTGTCAGTGTTCTAGATTTTGCCCACTTTAATAGGTGCATAGTAGACAAATAATTTTTAAGGAAATAACAAAATATGTAAATTTTTTTACCTTTTGACAGGAAAAACATGTTTTTAATTGCAGCTACCCACAGTTCATTTACTCATAAAACTATTGTCATTTTAGTGCTGGTTATGAATTACCGTATTTTTCGCTCCATAAGACTCACCTAGGGTTTTTTTGTTTTCGTTTTTGTTTTGTTTTTTGTATTTTTCTGAAGTTGGAAACAGGGAGGCAGTCAGACAGACTCCCGCATGTGCCCGACCAGGATCCACCCGGCACGCCCACCAGGGGGCGATGCTCTGCCCATCTGGGGTGTCGCTCTGTTGCGACCAGAGCCATTCTAGCGCCTGAGGCAGAGGCCATGGAGCCATCCTCAGCGCCTGGGCCAACTTTGCTCCAATGGAGCCTTGACTGCAGGAGGGGAAGAAAGAGACAGAGAGGAAGGAGAGGGGGAGGGGTAGAGAAGCAGATGGGCACTTCTCCTGTGTGCCCTGGCCAGGAATCGAACCTGGACTTCTGCACACCAGGCCAACACTCTACCACTGAGCCAACCGGCCAGGGCCAATGCACCTAGGGTTTTAAGGAGGAAAATAAGAAAAAAATATTCTGAACCAAATGGTGTGTTAAAATATTTAATAAAATATACCACAATGATATTTCAACAATCTAAACTCAACAGCAGTATTAACAACAATTAGCACTGTTATTAACAAATGAGAAGAGACTTTAATATTCAAATACTCTTCTAGTTGTCCAGGAACCCACAGCAGTTAAAAAAAATTTTTTTTTTAAAAGAACATTCGCTCTATAAGACGCAGTGGTATTTTCCCCTCCACTTTTGGGGGAAAAAGTACATCTTATGGAGTGAAAAATATGGTAGTTAGTGTAGTCAATTTATGTTGTACAAATCTGTCATTTCTGATTCCTTTCACCCTAGATGAAATTCTTATTTTCCCTGAAAAAATTTCAGAAGACGGAAAGGATGTGTTATATTTTTCCCATAACAAAAAATGGACAATTTTTATTTGTAAAGATTAATCTCAATAATGGTTTCCAAAGTAGTCAAAAATTTTAGAGGCTTATTAAATTATTTGATTCCTAAATAAAATTATAGCTTTTTAATTACTACTTTCCTGTGCTTTATCCTATTTGTTCAGGAAGTCTGCTGATTATTTCCGACATGAGCCTCAGTTAATATAGTGGTTTCTTTTAAACTCCTAAAGTGTTTATGTTAGCCCATCATAGAACATGGCCTTGATTCTCGGGTCAGGAAGCATCTATACAATTTCTTTCTTCCATGTGAAAATCAAATAATATTGTAGGACTGGAATAATGAGCCAAACATTTCTTAATACATTGAAGATGGGAGTTGACAACAATCTAAAGTACCACATTCTAAAATTGCTCCTGGCTGTAGATCCAAGGTTAGGAAGGCCTAATGAAAAGTTGAGAGTGAAATAAACAGAATGATATTTTTGCCATTATTTCTCTTTCTTGTATTGCAATCCTTCTTTTGTTTTTTTCATTACTTTTGTTGTTAGCTTTCAGATTTTAATAGCAGCATTTCCACATTTTTTGGCCTTGACATAGAAATACATTGTTTTCAATTTAGTTTTTGTGAGTTCCTACCTGTTGGGAGGTCAAATTTTTGAAAACTAAAAAACCTAATTATAATAGATGCTCAAAAGTAAATGAAAAAAATTATTAATCCCTTTCACATAATATCAAAAACATGAACTTCAGCCTTCAACTTAAGAGTGATTTTAGTTTTTTAGACATAGCTCAACCTAACTTAGTTTTCTCATCTCACAACATGTTAAAACCATCCAACCAAAATGGGTGAAACTCAACTATCCATTAAATGATGAATAGATACACAAAAATGTATAATATTATACAATGGAATATTTTTCAGCCTTAAAAATTATTGAAGTACTAATACATGCTTCAACTAGATAAACTTGGAGTAAAAGAAGTAAAGTAAGTAAAAGAAGCCAGTCACAAAAAGGCACACCTTATGTGATTCCAGGTATATGAAATGTCCAGAATAGGCAAATCCATAAAGAGAAAGGAGATAGGTGATTGGCAGACACTGAGCAGAAGAGGAAACAGGGGAGGTCTGCTAAAAGGCATGGGGTTTATTTTGGGGATGAAGAAAATATTCTGGTATTGGATAGTGGTGATGTTAGCATAACATGATATTTCAACAATGTAAACTCAACAGCAGTATTAACAACAATTAGCACTGTTATTAACAAATGAGAAGAGACTTTAATATTCAAATACTCTTCTACAATAGTTGTCCAGGTATGTGACAGCTCCTGAATAAATATCAAAGCACACTTAAAATGGGTATAAGGAAAGGAAGCTGAGGGGGAAAAATAAGCATTTCAAAGATGAATTTATGGTATGTGAATCATATTAATTAAAAAAAACATAAAAACTACTAAAATAAGCCCCCACTGATTATAGTAAATAATGACAGATGAGAGCTTAGAGGGGAATAAGAAATGATAACTATAAGGGAAAGACAGAAACACTGAGCACACATAAGACCAGGAGCCGCTTCAGCGTGAAGCTCTGTGGCTCAGCCCTGTGCCAGCATCACTCTGTCCACACTTCCCCACCAGTCTCTGGCTGGTGGGGACCGCAACCTGCCTTCAGGAGAGGATGAGCTGTCCGCTCTCTCATTAATAAAATCATCTCTATACCTCTCTGAAGTGCCTAGTTATGAACCTGAGCCATGAGAAAAAAGATTAAATTATATGGAGGCAGAAGTATTTTTAAAAGATTTCTATCAAAGTTTATTTTTTTGAGGTTTCAAAACTTTAATTATTGAGTAGTGTTTACTTATGTAGAATAACTCATTCCAATAGATGATATATTAATGAATTGGTATTGTATTTTCTTTCTTTCTTTCTTTTTTTAAGTTTCTTCTCTATAAACTTTGAAATGTTTACTTTTTCCCCTCAGCTTCCTTTCCTTATACCCATTCTAAGTGTGCTTTGATATTTATTCAGGAGCTGTACTGGGTTATAAAAATAAATTAAGTAGATGCAACAGTGTGTTACAATTCATATACAGTACATTCAGTATATGTAATAAATTTAACACAAATAATAATATTTCCTAAAGATTAATGACTTTTAGAGTAAAAAAAAAATCACAAAATTTAACTTCTTGAGGGATTCTTGACAATCAAATGTAAAATGGCCACCTTACTTAAAGTTTAACTTTGGAAATAAATTAGAATGATAGACCTATAATGAAAATACCTCTTCAAATTATTGCTAATAATATCATTTCACTCCGATTATACAGGAAATACCACACGCATTTATTACAGTTTGATGGAGAAGGAGGTTGGCGCTTTGAACAATTGGATACTGCGATCCGTTTAACACTGAGTGAAGAAAAACAAAAGCTGGAATCTCAGCTAGCTGGAATTCCCAAAATGCAGCAGAGACTCAATGAACTATGTAAAATTTTAGGTGAAGACTCAGTGCTGAAAACAATCAAAAATGAAGATGAAACAACCTAATTTGTTTTGATGTGTTGTAAGGGTTAATTTTTAGCTAAAAGCTCTGAGACACTCTGTTATAGTGCATGCACTGCATTAAATTAAGCACAGAATATAAAAAGCAGCAAGAAATATTTTATAAGATCAAGGGAATATATGACCTAACTTTTCAGAAGAAAATTTAAAAATGCATTATGTAAGATTAGTCATTATGGCTGGTACTAATTCCTGGTGAAAGCCTAATTCACCTGTAAAACAGGATTTTCTAGGTGAATTCATGATGAATACCCAATCTACTGTGTATATGTGATGTGTCTGAAGTTCTTAACAAACATGAGAGTTATCTTCAGAACAAAACAACATCTTAAGAGCAGCATTTGGGTTGAAATTAGTTGCATAAGATTAGAAGTTTGAGTAACATTTCAGTCTATAGTTATGGTTATTAGGTTTAATAGCTAGAATTCAGTTTCATCATTGCTAATAGTCAACTAAATCTGTATATAAAGTAACTGACAGTTTGATAAATAATTTCAATATGAAAAAAATTATTTTAATGGCAGTGGTTAAAGGAAGAAGCATGGCTATATGTGTATAAAATGCCATATTTTTTAATTTTAGATTTTTTAGTGTCTTAATGCAGGCACATACAAAATTAGTTTTAATGAAACTCTTTATATACTTGTTAATAAACTCTTTCATTTTAAAGAGAATTGCCAATACAGAAAAGGAGTATCCAAGCAATATTGGTCTCAGCTGTTACTTGGCAGCATTATCTATTGCAACTTCTTTCCAGAAATACTTCGCTTGTTTTTGTGCACAAAGGAGGAGTCCACTACATCTTTAAAATAGCAATATTATACTCAAATATAGGGATTCTCTAAATCACAATAATAATAACATACAGGAGAATAGAACTTTATAGTTTACAACTTTCACATCATTTTATGTTCATCCTTGTGGCAATCCTTTGAGACAGTTAGTATTTTTTCTAGTTTGCTGTGAAAAAATTGACATTCAGACTTGCCTTAATCATGCAATTGATTTAAAAACAGATCCAGGAACCAAACTAAGTTCTCCTGATTTCCTGGTTCTAGTGGAATTTCCATTATATAATATATTATCCTTGAATTCTAAATTTACAAAGTGGAAAAGTCATTGCTCTGTGGTTTAAAATGAGCCAGAAAATTAGCAAATCATTCAGCAACTATGCACTCATAATATTAATTTACATTCACAGACAGCAATCAGAAGCAGAATTAATTGTGTTATAGGTAAATTTAATATTTATTGAACATAATGAGAAAGACTCTGTATAGAAT
Source organism: Saccopteryx bilineata (assembly GCF_036850765.1). NCBI lineage: Eukaryota > Metazoa > Chordata > Mammalia > Chiroptera > Emballonuridae > Saccopteryx > Saccopteryx bilineata. The sequence continues at coordinate 143,448,647 of NC_089491.1, read as the reverse complement.
AGTAGTATGAAATAAATGTTAACTATCCATGTGCCCTGGAGTTTAAAGTACAAAAGCCAGGATTGGCATTTTCATCTCCTACTATCTATGTTGATAAGCTAGAAAAAAATGGGAATGATCAGTTGTGAGTGGTTTAGAATTTTATTTGCACATTTAGACACAAGAACAATAATTATTAAGTCAATGATTCTCAGACAGTTCTGGTGGTAGGGTACCTGGAAGTCATTCATAATGATCGTAGAAAAACATCATGACATTTTCAGTTCTGCCATGCAAACTAAGGCAATTTTAACTATGAATAAATGTAACTACCTTATATGTAGGAATGCAATATAAAATCATAATAAGTACATCTGCTTAAGTTTTTCCTCTAGTATAGTTATCAGCTACTACTACATCCTTTAGAAAAGTGAGGCAGGTGTCAGAGGTATAAAAAATGTTTGCAACCAAAACTTAATAAAAATTATCCACTAATGATCATTTCTATGTTAGCAGTTATTCATTTTATACTGCTGATGGGAAAAATCTGAGGCAAGAATCTTAAATTAACTTTTAACAGTGTAAGAGGAAAATGAAAAGTCCTCATTTGAAGCATGTGCAAAATTTCGCGTCTTAAATTTGATAAGCTGAAAAATAAAATACTTAGGACTCAATATATTGTGCTTTGAAACTTTGAAAAGAATGCCAAAACAAATATTAGATTTGTAATTAGCCCTTATTTAATATATCCTACCAATGAGCTAAAGTAAATAAGGTACATTATTTATAACACTATAAACTCAAGGATTCAAGGATGTTTAACATTTTGTACTAAAAACTACACACACTATAATTTAAAAGTTAAAGTATAATAGGAACATGTTTTCCATGAACTTTTTTGTGCCTATTTATTTTCTGAATTTTCTTCCAGGACCAACAACACCCTCTAATTTGGAGGGAAAAGATATCTGTGATTTCAATTTCTATTTATGTACTATATACCATATTTTGTTATTCTTATATTTTATAAAAAAATGTGAACAAGATTGAGAAACTAAATAGCCATTTTTAAATATGACAAGGAACAGACAGATGAGGAAAGGAAAAAGAAAAAATATTACAATTTTCAAATTACTTTTAACTTATATTATCTATTTGACTTCTGTTTTTGTTTGCTTTGCTTTGTTTTTGTTTGTCTATGAAAGCTACAAGTTTATGAAGCTTGGTTTTTTTAATGTGCATTTTTGGGTTAACGTTTTAAACTTGGAAAATAAGTTGCATCTTTGAAAATGTTGCATTATATTTCTACAGCATGTAGTGTTATGCCAAGAATGAGTATAAAATAGTATGCGTTCCTGTAAACAAGATATTGTGTAAAAATTCCTATCCAGTAATCTCAAGGAGAATGATATCTTGAAATTCGACCCAGGTTTACATTTTTTACAGTGGGATTGGTTTTCCCTTGATTTGGTTTTCATGTCAAATTTTTCTGTTAGTGAAGGTATAAATGACATGTTAGTTTTTTATTTGTGACTTTGGTTCCAAGTATAGTTTCATATTTGGCAATAGGCTAGACTATTAAAATCTCTTTGGAATAGTTCTTTTATTCTATAAGCCTAGAAAAATTTGTTACACTCTGGAACACAAATCCAGAGAATGTTACATACTTCTGATATGTGCAGGAAATGATCATGACTATTAAACCATTGATTGAAAAAGATTCTTGAATACTTTATAGGCAAAAATTATCCTCATTTAGAAACACGTACTTTCACATAACCCAGGGTAGTTACGGTTCTGCTGATATACGTTTAGGTATGTCATATATGTTATAGAGTTGGGCTTGCTCTGTTTGCCACATGAGAATTTTCAGATGGATGTGTAAAATATTTTTATTAAAAGCAAATCCCTTCTTCATTGTTGGTGCCTTTTCTGATAACCAAGTACAAAAACTGTTTTACAGTTTCTAATCTGAAATTTTCAAAACCAGGTATCTACACTTATAAGCAGGAATTGTGTTAAAGCAAATGAGAAAAATGTTCTTAATGGTAAAAATCACTATGTAGCTAAACTACAATGTGTCTATGTGTGAATATATTATAATATGGTCTTCATTCCCCTATACAATTATGTGAGCTCAGCATTCTCTGTGAATTTCTTAATCATCCTAAAAAAAACTTGATTAATCAAAGGAATTCCAGTGGTTGAAAATGCCCTATGTCTATATTTTAAATGACTCTGTCAGCTATCTGTCCACATACACTTCAGTTACAGTTTGAGTGGTGCACAACCTTGTGTATTGCTATGCACAATAGTCACCAAGGAGTTGCTGAAATATTTATTTTCTTTATTAATTAAACACACACTTATTTATTCAGTATCAACCTATGCCATTCACTGTGCCAGGTTCTAGGAATAAATAAAATATGGTCTGTGTACTAAGAAGCATACAGTCCATTGAAAATTAGGGAAATGAGTACCCTCAGTCAGAGAAGCACTCAATAGCTACTATCTATTATTTACCAAGTAGGCACAAAGCATTGCATATGCAATGAGAGGAAAGTCAAGACAGAAACATTAAGTAATTCATCCAACCTCATTCAGCTATGAAGTTATAAAGCTGAAATTTTAACCTGTAATATTTTATTACAAAGCCTATGCAACTCCCTACCAATTTCCTTATACTTAGTTTAGGTCAGTTTCATTATTATTGTCTTTAACTATAAAGTTGTAAGTTATAGTATATTTTAAACTGGTTCAAAATTTCTGGTTAACTAAACAGATGTGTTTTTCTCATCTAGAAAAGAAATTACTCTAAACATTACACAAGTAATATATTTCATTGTTTTTATTGTAAATGTTGGATGTGGTTCTATAGGAAGAAAACAAAAAGCAAATTTTCATATTTTAAGAAAGAAATGGGCCCTGGCCGGTTAGCTCAGTGGTAGAGTATCAGTCGGCATATAGGTGTCCTGAGTTTGATTCCTGGCCAGGGAACACAGGAGAAACGCTTATGTTCTTCTCCACCCTTCCCCCTCTCACTTCTCTCTCTCTCTCCCTCTTTCTCTTTTTTCTACTCCTGCAGCCATGGCTCAATTGGAGCAAGTTGGCCCTGGACACTGAGGATGGCTCCATGGCCTCCACCTCAGGCGCTAAGAAGAGCTCAGTTGCTGAGCAACAGAGCAAGGCCCTAGATGGGCAGAGTATCACCCCCCCTAGTGGGCTTGCCAGGTGGATCCCAATTGGGGTACATGTGGGAGTTTGTCTCTGTCTCCCCTCCTCTGAATTAAAGAAGGAAAGAAAGAAGAAAGGAAGGGAGGAAGGAAGGAGGGAGGGAGAAGAGAGAAGGAAGGAAGGAAAGGAGGGAGGGAGGGAGAGAGGGAGGGAGGAAGGGAGGGAGGGAGGAAGGAGAAGAAATGTTCAAACAAGAGAGGCCTGGTCTCAGCCCTCATGAAACATTTTAGTATATCATCAATACTAAACAACTGTATTCCTATTAGATCTTATGATCTCATCTAAATGACAAATTTGTTTCGTAGGGTAGTCTCAATTCTTGTACTTCCTGACTTAGACCACTCTGTTGTAATATTTAAGCAAAAGCATATTCTGGAAGCAAGATTCCCTTGACTATACAATTAAGGGCTTCATAGTTCTCATGCCCTCCAACTTGGTCTAATTTACAAAGTCCAATAAAATCAGCCTGTAGGACTGTATCATCCTTCGCCAGTAGGTGCTCCCATACATTAGCATGTTGTCTTGAAACCTGAGAGACATCAGCTTCTCAAGTTCAGATAGTGTAAAGTGAACCAGTTTTGTACAATGAAAAGTATCTCTGTTGTGTTAACACAAAATGCGGATCACTACAGTAGGAAAGTTCTAAAAAAGCAAGAAAAAAATTAATCAATATAAAAGTGAATATACAAGGCTTCCAAAGTTAAACACATTTAAAATTATATGCTCTATCTCAGTACTTGTGACCCAATGTAAAAGATAAGGTGATTAACTATTCACCTTGTTTGTTCATATGAAATTTAATACCTGTAAAATAGAATATGCAATAATGAAGCAATGAAATAAACACTAAATAATATTTGCTTGGCAGTATCTTTTAATTATAGTTTATTTAATCCACAAAAGTTAGGAGGCAAGCTTATATATTAAATATTTAATTTTAACACATTGAATATATTAAACATAATGATTGAAATCTATTCAACCTAGACATTATATAAATGTATAAAACTGAAAAAGTTTACACTAGAAACGTCGTAACACTTAATTAGAGATAAAGCAAAAAGATATTATAATCAGATGACATCCTATTGGAGAGATAATATAAGACCTTTTGCAACATGCTGATAATGATAATTTAAGAGTGACAAAAATTGATGAAGCAAGTGTCAAAGTCTCCTTGGTCAGGCTAGCTTGTTGCTCAATATGGGACAAGTTTTCGAGATCCATATAGGTGGGGTTTAGAGAAATGAGGTTAATGTAGATCCAAGCAGATACATATTTTCCAGCAACCTAACACATATTCACAAACACACACATGACCTTTTTGAAGTTTAATACAAAAAAAGCATAATAATTTTGAGAACTTAAGTAACTAAAGAATTTTTTATTGTGATAAACACATTAAATTGACCTTCTTAAGCATTTTCAAGTATATGGTTCAGTCGTGTTAAGTTCATTCGTATTGTTGTGACACAGATTGCCAGGACCTTTTCACCTTATAGATCTAACCTCTATGCCCATTGAACAACTCCTCTTATTTCCTGCTCCTCAGCCGTAATTATTATTTTATTTTTGCCTCTATGAATTTAACCACATTCGCTACCTCATCTAAGTGAAACCACACAGGATTTGCTTATTTCACTTAGCATAATGTCATCAAGATTTACCCTTATTTGTGGCATGCAATAGGGTTTCTTTCCTTTTTAAGGCAGAATAATATTTAATTGTATGTATATACCATGTTTTATTTATCTATTCTGTTGATAGAATGGGTTGCTTCCACTTTTTTGGCTATTATAAGTAGTGCTTCTATAAACATGGATGTACAAATATCTCTTCAAGACCTTGCTTTAATTTTGGGGGGGTATAAACTCAGAAGTGGGATTGCTGGATCATATGGTAATTTCATTTTTTTATTTTTTAAGGAAACTCCGTACTGTTTTCCATAGTGACTCACCATTTTACAATCCCACCAACAGTGCATAGAGTTCCAATTTCTCTACATGCTCATCACTCCTTGATACTTTCTGGGCTGCTTTTTTTATAGTAGCCACCTAGTGAGGTAGTATCACATTTGGTTTTGCTTTGCATTTCTGTGATAATTAGTGATGTTCAGCATCTTTTCATATGCTGGTTGGCAGTTGTATATCTTATTTGGAGAAATGTCTAAAACTTTTTGCCAGAAGAATTATTTTTAATTAAAACTTTCCTCCAGGCCCACCATGGTCTGGCCTCAGTTTGTTGCCTCTGCTTCCGAAAAGTTGTCTTGCCCGGCCCTGCCTCCACCTCTCTGCTCCTCATTCCCTTGGCTGTATAAGACAGGTGTTCCGTTTCCTTTTTCTCCTTCCATTTTACTTTCTCAGTCAGAAATGTCCTTGCTATACTATATTCATCTATCAAAATCCTATTTAGCTTTAAGAATATTCTAAATTCTTTCTGGTTGTATGTAGTGTTTTCGTTGTTCATGCTTACAGAGCCTTTATTGGAGACCCTATCATTACATAAATCCCATGCTACCTTTTATTATTTATTTGTGTACCCATCATCCCCATTCATTCATTCATTAATTCATTTATTCATTTGTCACGTAATCTTCTCAGATTGTTCAGATAAAAGAGCCCCTCAACCAGTCCCTCTCTATCATATCCATCAGTTTTATTTCTTTCACTTATTGTTTCTGCATTTATCCACTTATTACTCAATTCTCTTGGCCTATCTATGACCCCTGTCCTCCTTATACTATAAACTCTCTGAGTCAGAATTCTTGTTTGTCTTATTTACTCTAGTATTCATAGCACCTAGAATAATGCATGATAGATGAGGGTCACTTAGAGAATATTTGTTCAATAGGTGCATAAATGAATGCGTGAACAAATGAATAAAAATAGAAGAAAAGAACAAATATATGAACAAAAATAAATTTATTAGAATAAATGAAATCACCAGAGATATAAAAAGTACACTCACCCCTTCATATCATTGTTATTAAAGGCACACTGATAGATAAATCTATAATGTATAGTGGGGGTTTTTTTCTTTGTGCTAAAAGAAAAACTGAGCATCTTGGGAATTGCAAACTATTCCTTCATTTACTTTTTGCCCCTCCTCTCCAAAACCAGTTAGGATGTATATATTTGTTGTAAGCCTCCCAACCAAATGCTGACTATAAAAGTTTTGAATTAGAATATTTCTTCTAATTCGCTGTTTCAATAGAAATTAGATATCATATCAACGGTCCATCTTCCTCCATGTTTTCCCTCTCTGAGATCCCACGTGTTTACATCTTTCCTCTTTCTGCTTCTTTGGGTGGTTCTCAACACTCCTAAAGTAATTTAGAATAGTCCCAGTAATTCATAGATACTATACCTTTAGTTTTATCAATCCCAGTGACCATAAAGACGTCTTTCCTCAAATGAATATCATACATAGACTTATACTTTCTTTCGTGTTTATATAAGATTCAATACCAACAGAATAACCTACCCAGACGACTACTGGAATCCTTCCTGACCTTAAGAACAGAAAGATCATTTCAAAGCAGAAAGCAAATTTCCATTCCAACCCATGAGCCTGTTAGCACCTCCTCTCTCCTCACCACAAGCTTGAAGAATAGGCTATGTTGAGCAGTGATTAAAACAATAGCACAGGCTCTGCAGAAAGACCTCTGGATTGAGTCCTGCCTCTGCAACCTCCCTGCTGAGCATGTTACTTAATCTCTGCATGCCTCGGGTTTCCCATTTTTAAAGTGGAGATAATAATAGTAGTTGCCTCATAGTGTGTTGTGAGAATTAAATGTATTCATATTTATAAAGTACTTAGCAGAGAGCTTGGCATGTGTCTATAAACTATTACCATTTATAGATATAGTGGTATGAGTTATTTAAATAAAATCTAATCACCATCCCTTAGAAGATAGTTGTCATTGGGTCATGAAAGAGGGAGGAATAAATTAAGGCATAGGAGTGGCCCTTTTGGATTGAGAGACTTCAAATGCAAGTGGTTAAAAGACAACTAGCTCAGTGTCTGATGCGTAGTATTGTAGTTACTCAATATATGCTTGTGGAATAAATGACTGAATGATGGAATGACTAAATAAATGAGGTATTAGTAGAAGAGAGATAAACACATACCAAAGATAAAATTGCTTTCTTAGTAAGTTTGCCAAGTGTCCAAATGCTAGTTGGCATGTCACTGAAATTGTGTGGGCTTGCTAACTTTGCAGTGGGTCCCACTGTTTACTGAAGCTTGAAATAATGCATAAAGTAATATGTCAGAAAAGCTGAAATCTAATCTTCCTTTGAATTTGCTGTCTCCAGTCCCAAATCTGCCAGGGCTCATACACCATTACAGTGACCGCTTCATGCTAATTTTTCCCATACAAATGCAAAAGGAAATAAGACATGAGGAGAAGAAAAGGATCAGGAGGAAAAGGACAATGAAGAGTAAGATAATAAGAGGGAAAAGGAAATGGTATGTGTGATTTTTGCAGTGACCACCGAAAGAGTGCTGGAGGGGGGAGAGAAATCGAGTAATTTGGCGACCTATGACCTTCAGCATGCTGCCTTACCTCATCTTTGCTCCTACCTTCTCAGGTGAATTTTCGTATTCCCTGGGAACTCTAGAACAGGTGCCTATTGAAGAATCTCTTTATGATGAAGTTAGAAAATTGGGATTTATCACAATCTCTTATTGCTCTACTTTGAATGATCATATCCCCCCAAAACTATACTGATCACACCCTTCTGGCAAATCCCCAAGTCCGTGTGATCCTAGTCACCAGTTCTCTTCCTGCATGGACAAAGGCAGCTGCATGCTGGTGGAGCGAGTCCCTCTTCAGGGTAAAACGTTTACTAGAAATGCATGATCAGCTTCAAAAGATTGCTCAGTATCACTCACTCTTCCACTAAGCAGCTACTTTCTCAGATTTTCACTGCTCTCTGAACAAGTCCAATCCTTTTTCCTTTTTTCTCACAGCTGGTCTTTGTCTAGGCCTTTTCCTTTCTGCTACCAAACATGAGAACTTGGCCTTATCCTCACGCACTCCTCCCTTTCTCCCTTCTCACGGAGGACCACCTCTTTTATTTCCTAAATCACTTGTTCCTAGGAAGCATCCATGCCACCTTCTCATTCCTCATGCTCTATATATATTTACCACTAAATCCTATACATTTTGCCTCCTAAATAATAGATCTCAATAAGTCTCCTTTCCATTTCACCACACTAGCAAGGTTCAAGGATAAATCGTTCTCTCTGACTTGGATTGCCATTGTCTCCTGACTGATCTTACTGTATCCATTCCGTGAGATTCCACCAATCTATTCTTTTTAAAAGTTTTTAAGTGTTTTATCAGTGTGGCATTGCACATACACTGAAAACTGCTCAGAACATAAATATAAAGCACCATACATGATCACAACTTAACATCTGTGTAACCACCACACAGTTAATAAATAGGGCATTGCAGGAATTGCAAAAAGCCCAACTAATGCCTCCTTCAAATCACTAGTTCTGTTTTCCTTTCTCTTGGTATAACCACAATCCTGACTCCTTACTCCACTGATTAGTTTTGGGTCGGACTTCTTTTATTTAACATTATGTGCATGCAGTTCATTCATGTTGTAGTCCTTAGTCATAGCCTGTTCATTCCCATTTTTACATAGTGATCTATTGTATACTTATATCACAATTTATTTATTCATTCTACTCTTAATGAATATTTCTTCTGTTTCTGGTTTAGGGCTATGAACATTTTTATACATGTCTCATGCTACACATGTGCACACATTTCAAATCTATCTATGCTAGTCACGGTAGCCAGAAAGACCTTTTCTTAATGCAGATCTAACCTTATCATTCTCCCCTTGACTTTCAATAACTATTGGGAAAGATTAAAATCCTTAACCTGTCCTACCAAGCCTTACATAATATGGATTCTCTCTTTCCAGAACCTTTCTCTAACCATGCATCCTTTGCTCCATGTCCCTCTTTCTTTTCCTGAAATGGTAAACGTTCCCTCTTATCACGAGGTCTTTCACAATTTGACCCACTTGCTCATATAGCTATTCTTCTGCTTCCTTGCCTAGTTCATTTCTTTTTCAGATCTCGACTCTGTCTTTGATCTTGCAGGGAATCTTTTTCTTACCCTCCTTTACAATTTGATTTTCATAATGCCATATGTATCCTTCATATTACTTAACACAGTTATAATTTTACCTATCTTTGAGTAAAACTTATTTTCAGCCCCTGCCCCCACACACATACATTCACACTAGAGGATCAGTTTCATTAACACTAGGACTATGGCCTGACCAGGCGGTGGTGCAGTGGATAGTGTCGGACTGGGATGTGGAGTATCCAGGTTCAAGACCCTGAGGTCGCCAGCTTGAGCGCAGGCTCATCAGTCTGAGTGCAGTGTTGTCGGCTTGAGCGTGGGATCCTAGACATGACCCCATGGTCACTGGCTTGAGCCCAAAGGTCACTGGCTTGAGCAAAGGGTCACTCTGCTCTGTTGTAGCCCCCCACTCAAGGCACATATGAGAAAGCAATCAATGAACAATGAAGGAGCTGCAACAAAGAATTGATGCTTCTCATCTCTCTCCCTTCCTGCCTGTCTTTATTTGTTCCTCTCTCTGTCTCTCTGTCTCTGTCACAAGAAAGAAAGAAAAAAGACAAGGACTGTGGAGTTCACTTCTTCCTCTTCATCTTTTATTTTTTTTCTTAAAGTGAGAGGAGGGGAGATAGAGACAGACTCCTGCATGCACCCAGACTGGGACCAACAGCTATCTTCAGTGCCAGGGGCCGATGCTCAAACCAATTGAACCACACTGACTATGAGAAGGGAAGAGAGATGAAGGGGTAAAGGAAAAAGAAAAGAAGCAGATGGTTGCTTTTCTTGAGTGCCCTGACATGGATTGAACCCGGGATGTCTGCTTGTCGGGCCAATGCTCTATCCATTGAACCCAACGGCCAAGGCCATGTTTACCTCTTTTTGTTTGTTTTGACTCTAGATTTTATCTTAGCTTTCTGCCTGGCCCATAGTAAGAACACGAGAAATAGTTGTTCAATCAATAAATCAATGAATCAATGAAGCAATTTATCAGGATTTAGCTTGTTCCATGCATATTGAAATGTTTAATTTTTCCAATTATAAATAGTACTTTATGGGCAGATATAAAAGTATTTTTCCTTAAGATATAACATAAGCATGAGAATTTATTTGAACACTTTCATATTACTGGAATGTTAATTATGGAGTTTCCAGCTGTTTAGTCCTCTCCAGGGCAGCTGTAAGGTACAGAGAGAAGTCTCACTGCCGTCATCATTTCTGTGGTGAAACTGCGTGGGGTCCGGCTTGTTCTCAAAAGTACACAACAATGTTTTTAAAATGAGACAATAATAAATAACAAGCAGAAATGCAAAGCACCTTCCCAGACACAAGAACTCTGGGAATGGGTAAAAAGTAAATGAATAAATATATATTTACATATTTAAATAAATATATGTAATGTACCTTTTGGATTGGATATTCTATGTAGATTTTTCATTCATTTAATTGTTTTCATTTTAATCAAACTTTTAATAAAATAAGAAATGTAAAGCTGTTTTTCAATGATGGCACCATAGTTTTTATTTATTTCTAGGCAAGCATGAATACTTCTTTGCATATTTTGTATATATTTTAGAATGAATGGTGTTCAAAGTTAAGAGATTGTTTAAATGCTTAAAGTTACTTAGATATCTAAGTACAGACTAACTTTGACTTATTAAATGTTAAAGCAAAAATTAAAGTCTACCTGAGATATATTAAATTTAGAGATTATATATGATTAAATATATGGATTTATATATTTTAGACTTTAAATATTTGAAGAAGATTTTTTAAAAATTTACAAACTGGCTTTGTTACTAAAAGAAGTTGATTTACCCTTACACATGTCTCCTTTTTTTTCATAAAATAGTTTGAAAGTGAAAAACCTTGCAAAGGAGCCTGACCAAGTGGTGGTGCATTGAATAGAGTGTAGGACTGGGATGCAGAAGACCCAGGTTCGAGACCCTGAGGTCTCCGGCTTGAGGACGGGCTCATCTGGTTTGAGTAAAGCTCACCAGCTTGGACCCAAGGTCGCTGGCTCAAGCAAGGGGTTACTCAGTCTGCTGTAGCCCCACGGTCAAGGCACATATAAGAAAGCAATCAATGAACAACTAAGGTGTCACAATGAAATACTGATGATTTAATGATTGATGCTTCTCATCTTTCTCCGTTCCTATCTGTCTGTCCCTATCTATCCCTCTCTCTGACTCTCTGTCTGTCCCAGTAAAAAAAAAAAAAAAAAAAACCTTGCAAAGGAAAATGAAATTTATTTATAAATATAGATTGGTAGAGTAGAGATACTGATTTGAAAAGTCTAACAATTTCCTGTTCATATTTGTTTAAGTATCTAGTTCCCTCCTCCTTAAAATCTTGTTGCATTGGATGTTTTCTAATGTCTCTTCAACATTCTATGATTATTTAATTCCCCTAGATTATTTGATATTTATTCTCTGATTTCCAATGTGGCCAGTTTGAGTAAAATTGTATCTTATTATGTAGCCCTCTAGTGGCTAAAATTTATAAGGAACACAATATTAAGGAATAAAAATAGCAATTGCTTAAGAGAAAAGAACATCTATTTAGAGAAGGAAAAGGGCCAGGAAGGACAAAAAGTAAGTGAACTAGATAGAGAGGAAAAGTAAATGAGAGGTCAGGGTTAAGCAGTGTGACATAGATAGATGAGAAGAAGCTAGAAGTTAATATTTTCTTAGCGACATTTTACTAGAAACTTTTCATGTATTCTCTCACTTAATCTTCATAAAAATTTTCTTAAGTAGGTACAATCCTGCCTGACCAGGCAGTGGCGCAATGGATGAGCGTCAGACTGGGATGCCGAGGACCCAGGTTCGAGAACCCAAGGTCGCAGGCTTGAGGACGGGCTCATCTGGTTTGAGCAAAGCTCACCAGCTTGGACCTAAGGTCGCTGGCTCGAGCAAGGGGTTACTTGGTCTGCTGAAGGCCCATGGTCAAGGCACATATGAGAAAGCAATCAATGAACAACTAAGGTGTCGCAAGGAAAAACTGATGATTGATGCTTCTCATCTCTCTTCGTTCCTGTCTGACCTTATCTATCCCTCTCTCTGACTCTCTCTGTCTCTGTGAAAAAAAAAAAAAAAAAAGATATAATCCTATTTTACAGGCAAAGAAATTGAGGCTCAGAGAATGAAATAATATGGTTAAATCATACAATTTGAAATTTGTATTACATGGTTTGTAATTTTATTCTGAAATCTGTGCCCTCAAATATCAAATGAAGTAAAAAACATTAAAGATTAGTTAGATGAAAGTTTACTTTTTTCCTTATAGAGTTGCAACTTCATGTTGGCTCAAGAACTGGACAGGCAGGGGAAGGATGAATGGAGGTGACAGGGCCACCACCCTACCGCACACCTATTTACCTACTTATGGTTCTTGTGGAACTGGAAGTAAGAGGTGGGGTTCACTGATGAAATCCAGGTTCATGGTTCCAATCATGATGCATTAGCTCCAAAGGGTGGAGGGGGGAGAAACAACCAGCAATAGCGTGACAATTTAAGCTAAAGAAGTAGTTTCTGTATTTCAGTTCTGCAAAACAATATTCACTTGCAGCAATTCCTCAGGAGCGTGAGTTAAGAGAGATAATAATAGCCTTCTCTCACATCTCTTCCTCTCTTACATCTCCTATAATTGTCTGCTGTTTTTCTTTCTTTTCTTTTTTTTTAAACCTATTTTTATTACTTGTGATACTATAACTATAGCCAAAGGCTAGGGATGGACACTGTTTGGTAAAACACTACACTGGTTCCAGGCAGTGTGGAATCACTGTGAATAGTTTTAAGGATATGGATATATCTCAGGCAACGAAACAAGACATGTGCCAGAGAGTGTCTATTAAATTTTAAATAGTGTTTGTCAATTGTTACAAAGCTAAAGATTACTGTTTTTTAAGTTAATTAAAAAAAAATATTTGCCTGACCTGTGGTGGCTCAGTAGATAAAGCGTCAACTTGGAATGCTGAAGTTGCAGGTTTGAAACTCTGGGCTTGCCCAGTCAAGGAACATATGGGAGTTGATGCTTCCTGCTCCTTCTCCTTTCTCTCTCTCTCTCTCTCTCTCTCTTTCTCTCTCTCTCTCTCTCTCTCTCTCATCTCACTAAAATAAATAAAATTAATTAATTCTTTTAAAAAGCCTGACTTGTGGTGGCTCAATGGATGAAAGTTTGACCTGAAACACTGAGGTTGCCAGTTCAAAATCTTAGGCTTGCCTGGTCAAGGCACATATGAGAAGCAACTACTATGATTTGATGCTTCCTGCCCCTGATGCCTCTTTCTTTTTCCTCTCTCTCTATCTCCTCTCTCTAAAAATCAACAAAACTTTTTAAAAACTGTATTCTTTAAAAAACAATTTGATAGGCCCTGGCCGGTTGGCTCAGTGGTAGAGAGTCTGCCTGGCGTGCAGGAGTCCTGGGTTCGATTCCCGGCCAGGGCACACAGGAGAAGTGCCCATCTGCTTCTCCACCCTTCCCCCTCTCCTTCCTCTCTGTCTCTCTCTTCCCCTCATGCATCCAAGGCTCCATTGGAGCAAAGTTGGCCCGGGCGCTGAGAATGGCTCCATGGCCTCTGCCTCAGGCGTTAGAATGGCCCTCGTTGCAACAGAGCAATGTCCCAGATGGGCAGAGCATCACCCCCTGGTGGGCATGCCAGGTGGATCCCGGTCGGGTGCATGCGGAAGTCTGTCTGCCTCCCTGTTTCCAACTTCAGAAAAATACAAAAAAAAAAAAAAATTGACAGGCCCTTCAAATGCATATAAAGAAGAACATTTCCTGGAAAGTAGGTCTCACTATAATAAAACTTCTACATGAATATTTCAACTAAATACTTGAATTGTTGATTTATTTTCCTTAAAAATACTATTAGGCATTGGAGAAATTCTTGGAGTTCTTTGCATAGACTATGCCCTCAGTAGTTTATTGATCTTTCAAGGCCCATCAATTGTTCCGTCTCTTCATGCTAATTTTATATTCTCTTATCCCTTTAATAAAGTGTGATTTCTTTTGATGGAATTGTTTTATTCATTATAGTAGTTTTATTTTTATTTATTTATTATTGTGACAGAGACAGAGAGAGGGACAGATAGTCAGGAAGGGAAAGAGATGAGAAGCATCAATTCTTTGTTGCGGCTCCTTAGTTGTTCATTGATTGCTTCTCATATGCACCTTGACTGGAGTGCTCCAGCAGAACGAGTGACCCCTTGCTCAAGCCAGTGACCTTTGGGCTCAAGCCAGTGACCATGGGGTCATGCTACGATCTCACACTCAAGCCAGCAACCCCACACTCAAGCTAGTGAGCCCACACTCAAGCTGTTGAGCCCGTGCTCAAGCCAGCAACCTCAGGGTTTCAAACCTGGGTCATTTGTGTGCTAGTTCAATGTTCTATTCACTGCACCACTGCTTGGTCAGGCAGTAGTTTTATTTTTAGTGGCAAAGTAATCATACTTACAGCAAGTCAAAAAGTCAAGGTATCTAAGGAAAGCATTCATAATCTCTCTCTTCTCCCTTCAATTCTATCCCATGTGAACTAACTGCTGGGTAATCTCTACATCTTAGTCTACTTTCATATTAATACACAGGAGGTCCTCGGGTTATGACACAGTTTCATTCCTACAACAGTGATGTTACCCAAATTTTGGTATAAGTTGAAACACACCCTAGCCCAAGTCACTTACCTATCCTAACACAGTTGTAAAATCATAATCTTGAACATAAAAACACAATTAAGCCACAGAAAAAGGAAGAGGACATAAATATACTGTACTGTACACTGTACAGTGTATTCTTCTGCTGCGTGCAACCAAACTAGTTCCCCCATGTAGTCCGTAAGTACGACACTAACGGCATAAGCCGAAACACTCCTGTCTGAATTTTTTAAAGTTTTTATGGAAGTGAGTGTCATAACTCGAAACTTCTTATGTTGAGACTGTCGTAACCTGAGGACACCTGTATATAGGATTTATATCCTTTTATTGCTTACTCCATATATTATAATTCTATGACTTTTGTGGACACACAAAAAAAAGGGGCTCTGTAATAAATCTGACTGAGAGTAACCTCATAGGATGATCTGGATCACACATTCCTAGCTGGGTGGGTCATGGGAGGTAATTACATTCAGGCCTAAAGAAGGTTTATGGTTTATTTCTGCCTCAAGTGAGCCCTGTCCACTGTTTTTGTGCATCTGGGTGAACACACCTTTGAAATGCCAGAAGTAATAAGACCCTCAAAAAATGTATCCACTCTCAAGGGAGCACAGCACCTTGTTAACTATCCTGTACCTTTCTTTCTCCCACCTTTCTCCTTCCTGTATTTCATATGTACAAGAGAAACGGCAAAACTCTCCTTCTCTGGAGCATTTGAAATCCAGCTGCTCGGCATGTCCTCAGTTTGGCTCAAATAAACTCTTATAAAAATTCTCTACAGGTTTGGACACTTCTTACATTGACACTTTTTAAAAAGTAACTTACTATAGATATTTTATCTTAAAACACTTATTTCTAAATTGTTTTTTTTAGTAGAAGCATATCATTCTGTAGTATGAATGCATCATTCCAACATTGCTAGATATTTTTTTTACCAGTTTTTTTGACATTTGTGCATTTGACCTTTATATGGTAATCATGTTCCTGCAGAATAGCTTCTCAAAAGTGAGATGGAAGAATTAGTAGATATTTCCAAGTCTCTAACCAAAAAAGAAGTAGCATTCCTTGCACAGATAAATCAGAATATCTACCTGCTATCCAGATTCGAGTGCTGAATATTATCAGTTCTTTAATGTTTACCAAACCAGCGAAAAGTAGTACCCTATTGTTTTCTCACTTGCTTTTTCCTGACTATTAAAGATGTCAAATGTTTTTTCAATGTCAAAGTCTAGCTTCCCTTTTTAAAGCTTTATTACCTAATATAGTTTCCCCTCATCTGACATCCTGCAATCCACCCGGTCTTCTTCATATACATGTGAATAACTCATCCAGCAACATGGTCATTTTGTTCCTTGGCCTCCTCATCTCTAACAATACTCACCTCCACCCACATAAGCCATCCACTTCTATGGCCACAGATGAACTTGTCATCATCTGGAATGACTTGAACTTCTGAACTTAAATTCAAATACATTACTCTGACTACTGCCTTCTCTCTATTCTTCTGCTTCTTTTCCTCGGATACTCCCACAATACCTGTTAATCCACCGAACTGAGGTTTCCAGTCCCATGTGTCCATTCTCTGTAAGTAGAACATCTCATAAGCAAGAAGCACTCTTCCAAAAACAAAGAAGCCAAAGCTTTCAGAGCAATGTTTCTTAATCTTCTTTGGAATTATGCAATATCCAATGATTTTCAACCTGAGGAGCTCTAGGGAGTGTTTGGGAACATGGGGATTGTTTTGGGTTGTCACAAAGACTAAGGGTTCGCTACTGGCCTTTATGAACAGGCTAGCAGGGATGCTCTATGTCCTTTAAAATCTGGAACAATCCCTCATAGAGAAGTACTGTCCTATGCAAAGTATCAGCAGTGACCCTAGTTAAGAAACACCAAACTCCCTTAATAATTTGTTTAAAAGGAGGAATTGCAGATGTACATACAATTTTATTTACAATATAAGGGGTTCCACTGACCCCTAAAGTTCCTCATTTGTAAAGCCCCTATTAGCAATCCTTTTGTAAACTACTATTTAAAAATATGATTGGCAGCATTGGGCTGTTTCAGAACTTCCTCAAGTTGATCTTTCTGACATACTTGAAGCCTGCAAAGAACAACAACAAAAAAACCCCAAAAATGAAACTGCTCTCTTTTGCTGTCTTTTGGGAAAGTCTAGCTTAGCAAGAACACAATAACCTCTTCACTTTGATTTTCCATAGAACAGCTGAGATAACATTTTTATAAGGAACTTCACCAAATCTGAGAATAATTTTTAAAATACTATAAAATGTATAAAGTTTATGTACCAATATCACTATTAATCATAAATGCCCTCTTTTATTTCATACTCTGCCTAAAAAAATTATTATTAGGAAAATTCCTTTTCCTTCTGGGCCTAGAAAGGGGGTGAAGGAGGCCTCACAGATCTGCAGACAACCTATACAAGTAATGGGCTTTAACGAGGTTTTCAATGCTTATAAGAAATACATCCATGGAGTATAAAGCATCAGCAGTTATACTAATTTTTTTTCTTCTCAAAATTAGGCAGAGTTATTTTTTCTTAATTACATAAATAAAAATTGCCTTCAGTTCTAATATGGTGTAGATTCCACTTACTATGTCATCTCCTTTTTATTTCTCACATGCCTTCACTCTTCGCTTCTATCACATTAGACCAGTGACCATTTCTTGGATTTGGAGTGTAATTTCATCCTTCTCTGCTTTTTGTCATATTGTTTTTTTCCTCATTATTGTACCAGTTAGTAAAAGCATATTCTTCCTTTAAAACCCTACTTGAACATTACTTTGTCTGTAAGTGCTCCCTGAATAACTTCGTTTGGAATTTAGTGATCATTTGTCTCCATTACATGAATCTTTTTATGATTTTTCTTTGATTCATTCACATGTATTTTTATGTGTTTATCTTATGCCTTTCATTATAAAAAGTTCCTGGAGATCAGGGCTATGTTGTTTTTTATTCATCTTTGGGTTTATGTCTCACAGGACACAGCACCATGCCTTGACTGCGTCTTCTAAAACATCAGCTTTTTTATTTCTTTTACGGTACCTTATTCATTTCCCCCTTAACAATTATCATAAGCTGCAACAATTTTTTTATTTACTGCCTGAATCCTTCAAAGAATGTGAAGTCAATGAGAGAAGGGTCTATTCTATTCAATATTGTTTCTCTAGATGAAACAACAGCTAATCAATAACTGCTTGTGTTTTGCATAAATGCAGCTTCTTAATGGTCAACTCCTTAAAACAATTGCACAATTCATCTTTGGATTATTCCTTAATGTGTAGTAAATATATGCTAATTAAAAATCACATATACATTATTAAAAATGTAGAGATGCAATCAAAAGGAAAGAGACATAAACTAAAAGAGTTCTTAGGAAAGAAATTAATGAGTGGTGGTTTAAAAATATTATTTATATTTAATTGTGGTTTTTTTTTTAGTTCTCCAATGTACTATTTGACAAGGAAAGGGTGAGAATAATGAAGTGTAGTGATTTAGATGCTCAGAAAGGCTTACACATACACTTGTTTTTAATTCCTGTAAACAAGACAGTATATTTCAAAGATTCTGAACATAAATTTCAGAATACTTTAAGGAAAAATCACTTTGTGTAAATTATTCATGTAAATAGTTTTGGGCTATATAACCTATAGTTACATAGCCAGAAAATAAACCTTTACAATGTGGAAGTAATAACTTAATGCAATGTAATTTATACATACAGTATTAAGAAGTATAAGATAGTGTAACCTTAAGAATTGTGTTTTATCCCTAGCTGGCTGGCTCAGTGGTAGAGTATTGGCCTGGCGTGTGGATGTCCTGGGTTTGATTCCCAGTCAGGGCACACAGAGGAAGTGCCCATGTACTTCTCCACCCCTCCTCCTCTTGCTTCTCTCTCTTTCTCTCTCTCCCTTTCTCTCTCTCTCTTTCTCTCTCTCTCTCTCTCTCTCCCCCTCCCACAGCCATAGATCAGTTGGATTGAGTTAGCCCAGGTGTTGAGGATTGCTCCATGGCCTCTGCCTCAGGCACTAAGAAGAGCTCGGTTGCTGAACAACACAGCAACGCCCCAGATGGGCAAATTATCACCCCCTAGTGGGCTTAATGGTTGGATCCCAGTTGGGGTGCATGTGGGAGTCTATTGCTGCCTCCCTCCTCTCATTGAATAAAAAATATTGTGTCTTAGTTATTTTCAAGAATTATTAGCTAGGCTTACAAAGGCAAAATTGTATGAAAGATAAGAAATAATTTTGTGACTCTTACTTATTTAAAGGAATACAGTACTTTTGACTTTCTTGTCCACACAGTTGCTGTACTCATCCCTGAGAGTCACATTAATATTTACTAAAACTTTATATATAGGATTACTTTCAACATAGATCATTACTTAGATTAATTTGTGAAATATTTTCCTCACCATTTGAAGAAAAATTTATATAACTGTATCAGGTCACAAATATCCTCATACAAGCTATCCAGTAGCACAATAGTTGGAGGCAATTTATATGTCTAATGGACAGTAAATGCTGTCCATTTGGGATGCTATAACAAAAATGACAGACTGGAAGGCTTATAAACAATAGAAGTTTATTTCTCTATGTGACCAGAATGTTCAAGATGAAAGCACCTGTAGATTCAGATTCGGTGCCTGCTGAGGACCCACTTTCTGGTTCAAGGTGCCACCATATTACATATTAGAACAAATATTGTGTGAATATGTTTGGCTAAACACACCTTATTGAGGGCCCTAATTTGCTGCGTTTTTACACCTGAGTAACATGAGTAAGGGATTAAGGGGTTTCCAAAGATTACATGGTGGAGCTAAGCCTTAAACACCAGGTCTTTGGACTCCAAAACTTAAACTGTGCTCTAAAAATACAATAATGTCTTCTCCAGTTAATTATTATTATCAGAACAGTTTGCTGGGGCTAACAGAGTATGCCAACAATGCAACAACAACAAAAACTACTTCTCTGTTGTATTTAGTTAGGGTTAAGGTAGCTGTGAACTTTCTTCTAGTTCATAACCTCTAATAATTTTTAGGTGCTTTCATTTTAGTTCCCAATAATTTCAGTTTAAAATGGTCATTAGTACATTCTGAGAGGGAATATGTATTTACACATGTGTATATTCATAATCTAGGATAGTGCACACACTCATGTAAGTATACATATCCCGTAGAGAAAATCTATTATTTTCTCTATGCCTCTGCTGTCACCTCCTTTAGTCTCTTCCATACTTATCAGAAAATAGACACATGGCTATAGAATCATGACAGACAACCTAATATGATATATGTCTACCAAATTCTTAAATTAACCAGAAAAGTCAAGCTATAATACAATGGAGTGACATGATTTTTTTAAAAACATATAATCAGAAATTATAATAATCCTAAATCATAAAGAATAATATATAGCCTGATCCGTGGTGGCACAGTGGATAAAGCATCGACCTGGAACCCTGAGATCGCTGGTTTGAATCCCTGGGCTTGCCTGGTCAAGGCACATACAGGAAGCAACTATTAGTAGTAAATGTTTCCTGCTTCTCCTCCCACTTTCTCCCTCTCCCTCTCTTTCTCTCTCTTTCTCCCGTCTCTCCAAAAATCAATAAAGCTTAAAAAAGAAATAAAAAATAGAATAATATATAACCATAAAAACTGATGCAGAAGAATAGCAAGTTCTAGAAATAACAGAACCAGAGTTGCAGTTCTAATTTCAGCTTTACCATGACTCCCCTGTGTAACTTTTGTCAGTCACCTCATGGAACCACTCGGCATTTTTGTTTCCCTATCGGCAAAACAGGATGATAATGCTTGCTCTATGTCATAGGGAAAATGTTGGGACTATCTAATTAGTGATTGTACAGTGTTATTAAAAAACACTGTGTAATTATTGGATCTGAGTCTTATCCTATGTAATGTAATGAGAATTTTATTTTACCCCTTTAATTGTAGCTGAAGATGTTATATAAGGCTTCCCATTTCCTCTACATTATTCCTTGTAAAAGAAATTTTGCAATGTGATCTCTGTGCTACATATGGTAGTTTCCTTTTTCTAACTACCTGTTGAGAAAGAATTGTTGAAACCAATAAATAATACTGTGTGGACACAGAAGATATTATGAAATACTAAGGACTGTGATAGGAGGTCATCTCTTATCTAAGGATTCAATAAATTAGCTCCTTGACTAAAATGGTAACACCTTTTGTAAAGGAATTGCCATACTTTAGATTCAACACCAAATATTGCAATGAGCTAATATTTTTTTACTGCATACAAACTCTGATGGATAAAGTCAGCTTTTTACAGTGAAAATGTTGGCCTTCAAGTCATGAACATCACTTGAACAATAGAGCATTAGGACTAAAGATCCAACTCCAGCAGTTAGTGTCTGTGTATAGTTGGGCAAGTAATTCCTTAATGTTACTCCCTTTCTTTTATTTTGATTTTGGAAATCAAACTAAATAAAATAAAGGTTCACAAAACTCAAAATGTAAGACTGAATTTCCAGAGCCTTTTCTAATATATAAAGTGTTATGTAAATTTTACATTATTATTATTATTGTCTAGTCATTGATAAACCCCCAAAATGTTCTGTGAAGGTGTTACTTTCTATTTCCTTGTCAGTCTCCCAGAGGTCAAATTGATATTTATAAAATTGTGTCATATAATAAAACTTTTGTCCACAGTACTAAGGTTGCATGTATCATAGCAGGTAATGCTCCTGTATAGAATATATCTCAGAACATGTGACTGACTTGAGTCTGGAGAATAAAAATTGTTGCAAAAGTTCTTAAAGTAGCCTGACCAGGTGGTGGCGCAGTGGATAAAGCGTCGGACTGGGATGCAGAGGACCCAGGTTCGAGACCCTGAGGTCGCCAGCTTGAACGCCGGCTTATCTGGGTTGAGCAAAAAGCCTACCAGCTTGAACCCAAGGTCGCTGGCTCGAGCAAAGGGTTACTCAGTCTGCTGAAGGCCCATGGTCAAGGCACATATGAGAAAGCAATCAATGAACAACTAAGGTGTTGCAACGTGCAATGAAAAACTAATGATTGATGCTTCTCATCTCTCTCCATTACTGTCTGTCTGTCCCTGATTATCCCTCTCTCTGACTCTCTCTCTGTCTCTGTTAAAAAAAAAAAAAAAAAAAGTTCTTAAAGTAAATACATTCCATGACCTCTGGATGGGGAACAAATGCATGGATTTCAGGAAATCTGTATAGTCATTTCTAATAAGTAAAACAATTTTACTTGCTTATTTTATTTTATAATCCAGTTACTATTCATTGATGTTCCAGAGCTTAGTCTTTTTTTTTCCTCCGCCTTCATTGAGGTATGATTAGCATAAAAGATTGTGTTAAGTTTAAGGTATACAAAGTATTGATTTGATTCATTTATATATTGCAAAATGATTACCACCATTGCATTAGCTAATGCCTCAATCCCATCACATAATTGCCGTTTCTTTCTTGTGGTGAGAATATTTAAGATCTATTTTCTTGGCAACTTTTAATTATATATAATATAGTATTATTAGCCATAATCATCATGCTGTACATTAAATTCCCAGAACTTGTAAATTTTGTAACTGGAAGTTACTACCCTCTGACCAGTATCTCTCTATTTCCGCCACTCCCCAGCCCTGATAACCACCATTCTTCCCCCTATTTCTACAAGTTTGGCTATTTTGGAGTCTGTATATAAGTGATATCACATAGTATTTGTTTTTGTCTGACTTATTTCATTTAGCATAATGCCCTTCATGTTCATCCAAGCTGTTGCAAGAGGCAAGACTTTTTGTTCTTTTTCCTGGTATATATACAACACATCCTCTCTAGCCATTTATCTGTTGATGGACAGTTAGGTTCTCTTCACATCTTGGCTACTGTGACTAATGCAACTAATGTTGCAATGAATGTAATGAATGTGGAAGTGCAGCTATCTCTTCAAAATCGTAATTTCTTTTTTCATTTTTTTTTTTGTGACAGAGAAAGAAAGAGACAGAGAGGGACAGATAGGGACAGACAGAAAGGAATGGAGAGAGATGAGAAGCATTAATTCTTCATTGTGGCACGTTAGTTGTTTATTGATTTTTTCATATGTGCCTTGACTGGTGAGTGTGTGTGGGGGGGAGTTACAGCAGACCAAGTGATCCCTTGCTCAAGCCAGCGACCTTGGGCTTAAGCTGGTGAGCCTTGCTCAAACCAGATGAGCCTGCGCTCAAGCCAGCAACCTCAGGGTTTTGAACCTGAGTCTTCTGCTTCCAGTCCAACGCTCTATCCACTGTGATACTGCCTGGTCAGGCAAGATCCTAATTTCAATTCTTTTGAATATATATCTAGAAATAACATTGCTGAAGCATATAGCAGTTTTAGTTTTAATATTTGAAGGAACCTTCACACTATTTTCTAGGGGACTGCACCAATTTACATTCTCATTAACAGTGACAAGGTTCCCTTTTTTCCACATCCTTGTCCCACTTGTTATTCTACATCTTATCCACTTTAAGAGTGTCCATAGGTCCATCTTAAATGTCAGAGCAGAAAACTGTGCAGTCAGAACTGGGGCTGCAGCCTCATGGTGACACTGAGCTTCCTGGAGTGGGGTTAGAGGATCACGGATAGGAACAGGAGGGCAAATAAAGTTTGGAAGCTAAACAGCTGGTATCTTCTGAGATGATATTTATGAATTAGCATAGGTTTAGCTATTTGCTTTTTCAATGTGTTTATCAGTTTTAAGAATGTTAACCTCTGTTTGTTTGTTCACAAACTCTTTAATAGATGAGATTATTTAAACCAGCACACTAGTTTTGCACATAGCAAACTAGCAATATGAGCTCATTAAGTGATTCACTCACAGTTACTTCCTTGATTACTTTTAGACATTATGAGGTTGTGGTTTCCTGCACACCACAAAAGTGAGTAGGACTCCAGCAACCAAATTCTAGTGGTCCACAAAACTAGCCTATTGATACAGTCACCAGGAGATTTTTAAAAATATACATTTCTAGGTCCCATCCCCTGAAGTTCTGCTTTAGTAGGTCTTCAGTGCAATGTGAGAATTGCCCAGCCCATTGTAGAAAACACTGCCCTCCTCTGGTCTTCCTTTCCTCAAAATAGTATCATGAGCACCTTCATTATCACCACCATCATCACCATTGTCCAACAGTTTATTATACGTCATGCTCTATGCAAATTACTTTTCATTTAATACTTAAAATTCTGAAGAGTGAGTATTTTGTCCATTTAACAATACAGAAGTTATAGAATGGAGGTTTCAAATAACACAGAAACCAAATAGTGGAGCTAGCATTCCAACACATCTGTCCTACTCGAGAGCTCGCGCGCTCTGATGTTGCTTCAGACTTGACTCTGTGCAGAGGGTTTTATTTCAGCAGCATTGCTACCACCCTGCTCTTCCTTCCAACTGCTCGCTTGAGAAACACTAGCTTGGCTTTTGCAAGCAATTTTGCAAACATTTCAAAGACATTTTGTTGAAAGCAATTTTTTTAAAGGCTCTCTAGCCCAGAAGACTGGCCACAGTGTTTTGAATTGGCAAGATGAGTTTGACTTTATTTCATTGTTTTCACCGCCAGCTGCCTCTAAGTCAGAGTTTTCTATGTGTACTCCCTCCACCATTTTCCATTTGAGATTTGACATGTATCTTAAAAGAGCCATGATGCATAATGCTTTCAGCCTGTGTTGCAATGTTGAGCCAAAACAAAAACAAAAAACCAAAACATTTTTGTTTAAGTAACACCAAAACTCATTCTTTGCTGGTAAGAGTTATAATAGAAATAGGTAATGAAAACTTACCTTAAATAGTTATGATCATGATTAAAGTCCAAACTTTAGTCACTGATATTTACTAATCTGCTGTATTGGGCCCTGGAAAGCTTAAGCTTAGTTTCAAACCCACCCCTTTAATAAATTATACTAGAAGCAAAAGGCCATATTACTATTCCTATATTTTTGCTTTATCTTTTGGAATTAAAAATGAAAATACTGGTTCTAGCTTTCCAAAAAAGAAAACATACACACACGTATTTGTATAGAATAAGAATTTTCAAATTACCTTTGCTATGTATGTTGTTAATGACTGGAATGTTTGTTTCTTTTTCTTTTTCTTTTTTTTTTTTTATTCATTTTATTTATTTATTATTATTATTTTTTTACATAGGCAGAGATAGACAGGGACAGACAGACAGAAACGGAGAGAGAGATGAGAAGCATCAATCATTAGTTTTTCGTTGTGCGTTGCGACTTCTTAGTTGTTCATTGATTGCTTTCTCACATGTGCCTTGACCGCGAGCCTTCAGCAGACCGAGCAACCCCTTGCTGGAGCCAGTGACCTTGGGTCCAAGCTGGTGAGCTCTTTGCTCAAGCCAGATGAGCCCGTGCTCAAGCTGGCAACCTCGGGGTCTCAAACCTGGGTCCTTCTGCATCCCAGTCCGACGCTCTATCCACTGCGCCACCACCTGGTCAGGCTCTTTTTCTTTATTTTATTTTATTTTATTATGTCGACATGGTTTCAAGTGTCCCACTCAATATAACACCACTTACACATAACGTCATGTTCCCCCGTGCCCCAGGCAAAGTCTTTTTCCACCCCCATTTCTCCTTTTGCCTCCTTCCCCTTACCTTCACCCTCCCCCCTTTCCCTCTGGCTATTACTACCCTGTTGTCTGTATCTAAGTGTTATATATATATGTTTCTTTCTTTTTTTTCTTTTTTTTTTTTCATTTTTCCGAAGCTGGAAACGGGGAGGCAGTCAGACAGACTCCCGCACGCGCCCGACCAGGATCCACCCGGCACGCCCACCAGGGGGCGATGTTCTGCCCCTCTGGGGCATCGCTCTGTTGCATCCAGAGCCATTCTAGCGCCTGAGGCAGAGGCCACAGAGCCATCCCCAGCGCCCAGGCCATCCTTTGCTCCAATGGAGCCTTGGCTGCGGGAGGGGAAGAGAGAGACAGAGAGGAAGGAGAGGGGGAGGGGTGGAGAAGCAGATAGGCACTTCTCCTGTGTGCCCTGGTCGGGAATCGAACCCGGGACTCCTGCATGCCAGGCCGACGCTCTACCGCTGAGCAAACTGGCCAGGGTATATATGTTTCTTAGCTAATCCCTTAACTTCTTTGATCCAGCCCCCCCCTTCCCCTTTCTCTCTGACAGCTGTCCATCTGTTCCTTGTGGCCCTGCCTCTGTTTCTAATTTGTTCCTAAGTTTATTGTGTTCATTAGATCTCACATATAAGTGAGATCATTTGGTATTTGTCCTTCTCTACCTGGCTTATTTGGAATGTTTGTTACTCATTGTTGTCTGAATTCAACAGAATTCCTGAAGCAATGAGAACACAGCAAACAGCTGCTGTATTAGGCCCATTGAATCAATAAAAACTTTTTTGTTTGTTTTAAATTTTTCCACTGATTTGAGAAAGAGAGAAAGGGAGAGAGAGAGAGAGAGAGAGAGAGAGAAGCATCAATAGGCTGCTCCACTTAGTTGTTCCATTTAGTTGGGCGCTCATTGATTGCCTTTGTAGGTACCCTGACCGGGAATAAACCTGCATTGTGCTGGGATGTCACTTTATCCACTGAGACACCGGCTAAGGCAATAAAAAATTCTCTTTAACAGGTGGCATCTTTCTGATTCTTGCTTACATGATCCCGTGGATATTTTCAATCTAAAATGGAACCAGATGATATGAAATGGAAAATCTCATACTGTGCCTTCAGAAGAACAGAATTTAAGAACTAAGACTGATTTCTGATTAATTCATGATTTACAGAAGACTAAAACTTACGTCCTTACCAATAACATCTGCTAAGATTCTCTCCCCAACCCCAAGTCAATGAACCTACTTCCTGAACTCTGCCTGGACTTTCCCCCTTTTGTACTCCTTGCCCATAAATAAATACGGTCTGCCATGAACACTCCGTGGACTCGCCTGTGTAGCTCCCTACAGCATGAGGTTCTTGAATTGCAATTCCTCTGCTATTCCCAAATAAAATTCATTTTTTTGTAATTTGAGCTTGCCTCAGTGTACTTCTTTATTTAGAGACAACTCTGAGCTTTCCTTACTCGCCATTTATTCATTTAATTTAAAAGTATTATTTGATCTCTATGTGCCAAGCATTACATTAAATCCTACTTTTGTATTATTTTCATTTTAGAAAAATATAGAACAAAGAAATGAATATCTAAATGTAAAACTATAGACATCAATAAGCTTATTGCAAAAATATTGATATTTCTGAGGGCAGGAGAGAAATTTCACTATTCCTGAGTTCCCAGCAAATAATCTCCTTTGCTTGTCTTTCTATTTTATTAATCACTTTAGTTTAAAAAAAGTAATATATTTTCAAATCATAAACTTAAGAAAATATCAAAAAACTAAAAAGTTATATAATAAGCTCACCATAATCTTTTTACAGTATTTACCTTAGGTGACAGGAAGGAAGATAGTGAGGCAAACTCCTGAATGTGCCTCGACCAGCAACTCTATCTGGGGTTGATGCTCAAGTAATGAGCTATTTTTAGTACCTGAGGCAGATGCTCTTGGACCAACTGAGCTATCTTCAGTGCCTGTGGCCATGCTCTAACCAATCAAACTACTGGCTGCTGGAGGGGAAGAGGGAGTGTAGGGAGAAAGAGAGGTGGAAAGAAGCAGATGATTGCTTCTCTTGTGTGCCCTAATCAGGAATCAAACCCTGGACATCCACATGGTGGGCTGACACTCTATCCACTAAGGCTACCATAATCACCTCAAAATAACCACTGTAAACATTTTCTTTTATCCTTTTAGTTCTCTCTTATGCACATATTTACATACATAATAAAAACAGCTAATGGGCATGCATTTAAAAAGAATATATAATAAACATATTTTCATGGTAATAGTAATAATGCTAATAGCTCATTATAGGTTGATTTTTGTTGAAAGTGGTCTGATATGCTATCATTTACTAAAGCTATCTTTAGTGTATAGTGTTAAGGGGTATTTTTTTCTTTTCTTTTCTTTTCTGAAGCTGGAAACGGGGAGAGACAGTCAGACAGACTCCCGCATGCGCCTGACCGGGATCCACCCGGCACGCCCACCAGGGGCAATGCTCTGCCCACCAGGGGGCGATGCTCTGCCCCTCCGGGGTGTCACTCTGCCACGACCAGAGCCACTCTAGTGCCTGGGGCAGAGGCCAAGGAGCCATCCCCAGCGCCCGGGCCATCTTTGCTCCAGTGGAGCCTTGGCTGTGGGAGGGGAAGAGAGAGACAGAGAGGAAGGGGGGGGGGTGGAGAAGCAAATGGGCGCTTCTCCTGTGTGCCCTGGCCGGGAATCGAACCTGGGTCCCCCGCACACCAGGCCGATGCTCTACCGCTGAGCCAACCAGCCAGGGCCTTGCGGGTATTTTTGATATTATAAATTATGAGAGATCAATTCGACTACATTTCTGAATATCTCCTGAGGTTAAATTCCTAAAAGCAGAGTTCAGCAGAGATGGATTTGTTCTTTTAAAATACTCTGTCTTAAATTTAAGTTGGTTTGCTATCCAATCATATGCTCTAAGAATTCATCTTTCATTGATATTCATTCTGTTTAGTTATATAGATAGCTGAGACCTTTGAAGGAATAAATGACACTTATTTTATTAAAAAATGCCAAGTCTGTCTTAGCTATTTTCTTTAGTCTGTGAGATCAGTGACAAAGAACTCTCTGTAGCAGGTAAAAAGTCTTGAGTAGAGTTCAGATTTCAGAATAAATAGCACATTTGCTGACATTTAAATTGTGATTAATAGTCAAATATCAAAGGCAGCCTTAAAGGATAAAGGAAAATAAAGCACACATCCTCTACACTGAACAAAGATGGTTGTGTGAAAAGGAGTATGGTTGCTGAGCAACCATCAACACTCTAAAGCTCTTTGCAGGGGGTTAGGGTGGGAGGGTATGAAATGCCTCTGTGGTTGTACTTAGAAGCTCCCATCTATTTTAGTGCCAGTTGGTATTACACCTCCTTCTGACCTTTCTTCCAATTCCTTTCCTCACTGAGTTTCAGCCCAGCCTCCCCAACTTTGAAATGATGTGCTTCTTTCAACGTTCAGGCCCCAGATAATCTTCTAAATGAACAGTGTCAATTTAGCTAACAAACTGAAATTCTGATCACTGTCTCCAATAAATATACAATAACTACTTGGAGCATACTACTAATATCTTATGACTTTGCTGTTTGAGGCCACCCTTTGTGACACAGGCCTTACAATTCCCTGTAATCTTGGACCATAGCAGAAAAAGGATGGTCTCTTTTGAGGCAGAGATGAAGAAAAGGAGCTGCAGTTAGGGAAACAGCAAGGAATCAATTCTCACAGAAGAGAAAAATGGCCTTCAAGTGTGGTATCAATAGCATTAATTACCTTTGTAAGGGAAGCATTGGAAGCACGTTATTTATTACTTATTTATCTATTCATTTATTAATTCAATATTTATTAAATGTCCATAAAGCATTGGGCTACTACTCACTGGGAGGTCAAAGTTAAATATTTCATAGTCATTGCCCTTAAAGAGCTCACAATCTGAAAGACTCTTATGCAATATTTTTAATTATATCTCATTTTAGAAGTGGGAGGAAATGATAAATATAGTTTCCAATGTAAAGTGCAGGTTAGGGTTGAAGAAATAGCATAATTGGCCAGTGTTGGCGCTAATGAACATGTTGGGGTTCCTGTTGGCTGCCCTGGGTATCAGGGAACCGGAATTGGATCTTGGCATTGCACTTGGATGAACTCATCAAGTGTCCTTACAGCGTTAGCATTTAATGGGATATGTCATTGAACTAAGTGCTATCAAGTAAGAACAATTATGCCATATTTTCACATTTACATCTAAATCAGTTGGTCATTGGAGCACCCAAAGAAGAGACAAAGGGATTTTTTTGATGTTTGCTAAATCAATGAGAAGCTGTTACAAGATCTTGTAGCTACACAGAAACTTCATTTCTTTAATACGACCTTTTCTTCTTTCTTTCCTTTTGATTCAAACTGGCGCCAAACAGCACCAACTCACCTGCTTCCTTCTCCCTTGTACACCAATGGAAGTTCTGGTAGGCATCAAATAATCATAGAGAACAAAGCCCCAGGTCTGTTGACCACAGAGACAGAGTTTCGGTCAAACTAGAGATAACATCTAGTCCTCAGTTGTTTTTCAGCTCCAGGCCCAGAAAAGCAGCAAAACCAGCTGAAGCAGCTCTATGGCTGACATCAGGACCAGGTGCACTGATCAACTAACTACCCCTACCCTGGTGTTGGTCAGTCTATGGAGACCATGACCCTGACCACAACCCAAACTCCCTTAATGATTCATGATTCTTCCCCTATATGACCCATCCCCTCAAAGCCACGGAGAGCCCAGTCTTTGAGCATAAGATCACCTGTCCCCAAGTGTGAACCACTTCCTAAAAATAAACCTTTACTTTCTTTGCTGCAAGCTCCTGTTTATGTCTTATTGGGCTGTGATGTGTGCAGGTGGACAAACCTCTTTAGTCCAGTAACAATTTCTTAAGGGAAGTTTATCAGAATGGATTTGACCCAGGGGGTTTATTCCAGAAGCCATCTGCCTGGGTTGAGTAAGAGAGCTTGTAAAACTCAGGTAATCTGTCTGACCTGCGGTGGCACAGCAGATAAGGCACTGACCTGGAATGCCCAGGTCACCGGTTTGAAACCCTGGGCTTGCCCTGTCCAGACACATGCGGGAAGCAGCTACTGTGAATTGATGCTTCCCGCTCCTTTCCCCTTTTTTCTCACTCTCCCTCTCCTCTCTCTCTCTCTCTCTCTCTCCCTTTCTAAAATCAGTAAGTAGAATCTAAATAAATAAGCACAGAAATCTTCTCATTAAATTTCTCGGCAGTTCCTCCAAAGAAGCTGTACCATCTAGTTTGAATACAGAGTGTGTCATGGTTAGTCAATACTGGAAAGGATGATGGTGACAAATCAAAGGAACATGCAACAATTAAAATTGGATTGCAAAACTATGATAAGAAACAGATTACCTAGGAGAGATTGTGCCACCAAAACTAGATATCAAAAAAAAAAAAAAAAAAAGAAAGAAAGAAAGAAACGAAAAATATCTGGTAGTAGGAAAGCTTGTAAGAAATACAGCCTAAAACTGATTTTTTTCAAAATTTCAATTAAATCTAATGCTTCTCTTTGGCCATGATCCCACTCCTTGTTTTGGAATAACCCAGGTGTCTCTGCCTATCTCTAAAGATATTATGAAATTTTAATAAAGAGAATTAATTTTACTGAGATAATTAGGTGTAGGAGAATATACTTGACTGGAACTTATGAGATTGAAATCCTATTCAAGCTTGCGTAACTAGTGTGAATTTGAGCAAATAAATTCTCCTTCTGACCAACAATTTCTTTTTTTTTTTTAATTTTTAAAAGACTTTATTTATTCATTTTAGAAGACAGTGAGAGAGAGAGGATGGAAGGAGCAGGAAACATCAATTCCAATATGTGCTTTGACCAGGCAAGCCTAGGGTTTTAAACCAGCATCCTCAGCATTCCAGGCCAATGCATTATCCACTGCGCCACCACAGGTCAGGCAACAATTTCTTCATTTTAAGTTATGGAGTCTGATTGATTCACAAAGTTTCATTTAGTCGTATTTTGTCCTCTTGCATTCCTTGGGCCCCATATGTGTGTGTGTGTGGAGGTAGGGAGGTAGTGGGGTGGTATTAGTCGTTTGGAAATCAGAGTTTTGCAACTCTCCAAAACTGGGGACTCATTATCACATGCTAAATAAAGTCACACTTTCTCTGGGAAGAATAGGAGTAAAAAATGGACTTGTCGCTGAGAAGACACACAGAGCACTCCGCAGAGCACAAGGGGAGGAAAGAACAACACTTATTGAAGGCTTGGGTCTGGCCGTGTAGACAGAAGATGGGCCAGAGAAGCCCATAATGGAAAGCTCTGTTATATAGTTAGTTTTTCCTTTTACATTAATATCTGGCTCAATGAAGTCCCAGAATGTTCCTTTCCTGGGATCTTGTAATCCCTGAAGTCATGTTGCTGATCGCTCTAGTTTAGTCTTGGCAGAAGGTACCATACTCCAGCTTTTACAGGGTTTATAGCTGAACAAAGCCTTTTGTTTCCCCCTGCTCAGTTCTTAATAGGGAAGAACAATTGTTTTTTTGTGTTTTGTTTTTAATTTGAAGGAATCATTCTGAGCTGCAGTCAACACCCGTCCCAGGCATGTAGAGTCAAGTGTTTTGGCCAGTCAACACCTCAGCGGATAGGAGAAGGTAACTTGTGGGTCAGGTATCAGCCATGGAAAGGCACTCAGGTATTTTACTTACTGGGTTTTAAAAGATCTACTTGTTATGAAATACTTAAATAAGGGACACTGCGGAAAGAAGTGTGCAAATGTTTAGGTTGCCACCACTACAAGTGGTTGCTCACAACACAACCAAGGTGTGGCATTTGTACCACACAGGTCCTATCTTGCTGATTATTTATGGTAATTACACAGGAGGTGAACACACAGTGCAAGCTGGAAAAATAGAGAATGTCAGAGTTGAGGGAGGGGAGGAAAGGAGTGGAGAGAAAGCAGTGAATAAAAAGGGTGTGGTGTACGTTCTGGTTCTGAAATCTTAACGTCATCAGAAGATACAAAGATCTTCATAGCAGTAAAACTGCTAGAGATCCCATTTAAGCTTCTGTTCCTAACTATTGCTTTTGTAATACAGCCAGCTTAAGTATACATTAGAATTATAAAGGAACTGTTTTCTTTTTTTAATTTAAAGCCAAATAAACAAATTTGGCCCTTCTCTTATCTAAATCTTTATGTACAAATCAGAATGTCATAAAAATCATTATGTTAGCTGATATTTCTGACATGGTTATTTATTCTTCTATGCTGCTGAGTTGTGTCTTCTATAAGCATCTGACATTTTTAAAACATACATTTCAAATACGTTTTTGTTTAAAGGATTTCAAAATTTTTATTTATAATATTCTGGGGTTTTTATGATGCATATTGCTATCTATACTTTAGCTTTAATATGTATTTGGGAAATTTGTTAATTGTCTGAGCTTCAGCTTTTTAGCAATAAAGTGAGATTTGAATACTTTCTGAAGATTGTTGAAAGTATTAAATAAGATAATATAGACAAATTATCTAGCACAAACTCTGACAGAGGTAGTTTACTTAACTAATAAATGTATATTGTTAGCCTGGCAAACACAGTTGAGTCTTCAAAATGTTTATTACAAAGATATCTAATAGTTCAAAGGAGATCCTGGGTGGGTGGCTCAGTGGATAGATTGTCCTCCTGGTGCTCTGAGGTTGATGGTGTAATCCCCAGTCAGGGTACATATAAGAAGTAAATAATGGCCCTGGCTGGTTGGCTCAGTGGTAGAGTGTCGGCCTGGCATGCAGGAGTCCTGGGTTCGATTCCCGGCCAGGGCACACAGGAGAAGCATCCATCTGCTTCTCCAACCCTCCCCCTCTCCTTCCTCTCTGTCTCTCTCTTCCCCTCCCACAGCCAAGGCTCCATTGGAGCAAAGTTGGCCCGGATGCTGAGGATGGCTCTATGGCCTCTGCCTCAGGCACTAGAATGGCTCTGGTTGCAACCGAGCATCGCCCCCTGGTGGGCATGCCGGGTGGATCCCAGTCGGGCGCATACGGGAGTCTGTCTGACTGCCTCCCTGTTTCCAACTTCAGAAAAATACAAAAAAAAAAAAAAAAAAAAAGAAGCAGATAATGAGTACACACTAAATGGAACAACTAAGTGAAACAAGTTGATGTTTCTCTCTCTCTCACACACATACACCCTTCTCTTAAACTATCAATGTGAAAAATATTTTAATGGTCCAAAGGATAGTTTATAGATATGAATTTAGAGCTCTTGAGAATTTCATTATCCAAAACTCTGCATTTATTCACACAGCTTATACCCTGTGGTCAAAGAAGGCTTCCTAGACCTGACCAGGTGATGGTGCAGAGGATAGAGCATCGACCTGGGATGCTGAGGACTCAGGTTCAAAACCCCGAGGTCACTTGCTTGAGCTCAGGCTGGCTTGTGTGTGGTCTCATAGACATGGCTTGAGCAAGGGGTCACTAGCTCTGCTGGAGCACCCCTGTTCAAGGCATGTATGAGAAGCAATCAATGAATAACTAAAGTGCCACAACTACAAGTTGATGCTTCTCATCTCTCTCCCTTCCTATCTCTCTGTCTCGCAAAAAAATAAAAAATAAAAATAATTTAAAAAAAAAAGAAAAGGAAAAAGAAAGGCTTCCCAGTATATATAGGACATTAAAAGGGTAGGATGAATTAGAGAAGCTAAAGCTTGGAAGAAGACAAGAATAAACAAAATGGGGATGGGGATTGGGTGAGGGAGAGAAAGTGAACATATACAAAGATTTTCAGAGGCTCCCAAACTAGCCTATCTGGGAAGCTTTAAAAGCATTGATCCCTAGGCTCCACTCCTGAGGTTCTGATTTAATTGGTCTGGGGTGACAGGGGCGGTAGGAGATTTTAAAGCGCTCCAGGTGATTGCAATGTGCAGTCAAGGCTCAGAACCATTTCCCTAGAGGCAAGAATTTAGGGAACTACAGGAAATGGAGAGAAAGGATAATAAGGAAGGAGATAGAGAGGTCAAGAAGCTGACAATTTATACTCTGCAGGTGTGCAATGCCATTCTATGCTGAGCTATGCTAAGGACTTTAGGTTTCACTCTGAAAGGAGAATAGTTGCAAGAACGTGATTTGCTCTTACAGGCTGCAGGGTTGAGGACCAATTATAGAGAGCAAGACCAGAGGTTGACAAGTTAGAGAATGCAGTTGTTCAGGCTAGAGAAGATGGTAGGTTAAAAGAGGGCAGTGGCAATGAACTGAAGGAAAGTAGAGTGAGTTGAGAAACATTAAAGGAAGGCCTGATGGGAGATGGTCACTGACTGGAAAGCACGGGTGAGGAAGGAGCTGGCTGGCTAGGCTGTTCACTGAGGTAACCCAGAACACTAGAAAAGCCTGTGAGAAGAGGATAAATTCAGTGTCAGAAATACTGATTTGAAGTGTCGGGTTGCATGTTTCAATGGAGGTGTTGCTAAGTGGTCAAACATGTAGGTCCAGAGCTAGAAAAAACAAGGAGGGGTGATTGTGCTAGATACAGAGAGCAGGGATCTGTGACTCAGGTCTGAGACAAACTTCCTTCCCCTCCCTCATTGCAGCTCCACAGGGTGGCCCACTCTGGACCTGAACTTCAGGGCCTGTCACACTAATAATCTTTAAATTTAGCACATAGTATCAGTAAAACACTGAAGGGGAAATGAAAGGAGAACTTACAATAGAGAACTACTTTGTCACAACCCTCTATGGAGATGCTAAGACACGGTGTTAGCACTAGAAAGACAAAACCAATTAAGATATGGGCTCCGCATCTCACCTCGGGTGTTGGTTCTTAACAGCCGTATTTTTACCTATGTGACCCTGGTCCCTTGGTCAAACCTAATTGGACCAAGTGGAGCACCTGACACCAGTTGGAACAATCTGATACCCTCCAAAGAATTTGAACTGATAGACATATTAATCACAGAGCTATGGAAAGACAGTCAAAGGATTGCTGCTTCAGAGTTTACCGAGGTTCCTCCATTCTTGCTGATAGTTATTTGACTTTTCTTTGGATTCTGCATAATAGACTATACTGACAGTGCCAATTTAATGTCCATAAATGCTCGTTTAAAGTTGGAAATATCCTAAATGTCCATCCATCAACATAATGCATCCATTACAAAATGAGAAAGCTTTTTACTCTGGAATACTGCCTCAGTTTTCCACTAAATGAAAAGAAACATTGGAAGAACAAATATAAATAGTATCAGCCTACGTAAAGAAAAAATTGTCCATGTAAATATGTGTAAACTCTGCAATGACCCACAGCCAAATTTTAATAGTAACTTCTGGATTTGGAATCATACAATAAAAACTTTTTAAATTTTAAGTGAGAGGAGGGGAGATAGAGAGACAGACTCCCGCATGTGCCCCAACCAGGATCCATTGACAACCCCCAGCTGGGGCTAATGCTCAAATCAACTGAGATATTTTTAGCACCTGAGGCTGACAAGCTCAGACCAACTAATTATCTCTCCTCAGTGCCTGGGGCTTACTTCCAAATCAATTGAGCCACTGCCTGCCAGGGGAAGAGAGAGAGGAGGAGGGGGAGGAGAAGAGAAGCAGATGGTCGCTTCTCAGGTATGCCCTGACTGAGGATCAAACCTGGGACATCCGTATGCCAGGCCAATGCTCTATCCACTGAGCAAACCGGCCATGGGCCCAATAAGTATTTAATATTTTTTTTAAGTTTTTTTTTTCCTTTTCTCTTAACCTAGTTAGAATTGATTTTTCTAACTTATAACCAAAAGAGTCTTCACACAACAGTTGAAGACGTGGAAAATTAAAGCGCCATGTAGCGTAATAGTCATCAACTATACAGTGGGAGACGGAGAGAGCATTCAGAGCAAAGCATTAAGTCGAAAGGGCATTAATTAGAAAGGGTAGTCAAACTACAGATCGTGGTGGGTCTGATATATATCCAGGTTCATTTCCTTGTGAATAACAGTCTCCGGTTCTAGGAATAATTGAGTGTGAATCATTCTTCTTGCTGTACAGGTATCTGATGATAAAACCTCGTTCCAATTTATAATAACACAGACTGTTTTGAATATTTGAAGCATTTTCAGCTGAAATGTTTGAACCTAGTCTGGAGTTAGTGGTAGCAGAAGAATGTTTGCGCTAACTTGTCTTTAGTAAATGCTTCCAACTGATCAGTATCATCTTTTAAATCTACGAACACCTCCATTAATCTTTTATTTAACATGACATCTAGAAGAAAATGATAGTGAATGAACAAAGATATTTAAAACATCTCGCCACTAATAGAATAAAAATACGCCATTTAGTTTATGTAAACCCCTAGGGAAGAAAAAAAAAAGCAATCTTATTTTTAAGTATGTCTATCACAGTCTATTGCCAACATTTTTTTTTTTCAAACTGCCAACATTTTTAAATTAAGTATTGCCTCTCATCACTTAAAGGTAACACCTCAGCTTGCACTCTCAAAATCAGTACTCTCACATCTAAATTCCATGCAGTTATGAATAATCTTTCAGTTAGATCAGTTTTAAAATGATTTTATATTTTCAAAGTAGCCAATTTTAATGAACTGTCACAGTGATTTTTAGCCTCTTTCTATTGAAAAATGTAGCTTGGTCAGTAGGTTTATTTTGAAAATGCAGATGTTACCATTACTCAAGGGAGGAAAAAACGTTGCTGACAGCTGAGTAGCTTGCACATATGTCTTCAAGAGTGCATCCTCAAACCCGTCCCCAGGCAAGTCCATTATTATCATATTATAATAATCATTTATTTGATTTTGTTGTAGTTTCTTTACCAACATATGTAGGCACCCCCTTTCCTGAACTTTTATATAATTGTGTATATACTAATACTTTTCTTTTGTATCTTAAATATTTTTTCTCAACTTGAGGTATATCCATGTTTGCTGTATCTGTACTTTGTTCATTTTCACTGCTGAGTTATATTCCAGTGTAAGAACATAGAATTTTGTTGTTTGTTAATCCTAATCCAGAGGGACCTGAAACATTGAAGACACGAACAAAGTCCGTCGATTACACACCAAAGCTTTATTGTCTAGCTTGGCCAAGCAGCGGGCAACTCCCACAGTGGTCTGAGGGAGCGTGCGCTGGCCCTTTGTTCCACTTAGTTTTTATAGTTTTGTAAGTGGGAAGTACAGAAGCAAAAATTGTAATTAGGAGCCCCTTACCACTATTGGTTATAGTCATATGTCCTTTAACATGATAGGACCACATTCAATTTGCAAGCCATATATTATTTTGGAGAAAACAAAATTTACAAGTCAACACAATGGTAGAAAGATGTCTCTCTACATATTAAAAGGCTTTCCTATATTATCTAGCGTTTATCTGCTATCTCTCTGTCTAGAGTCACACGTGTTAACCACACGCATTTACATAGGAGAGGTAGTTTCTGTGGGGACAAATGCCCACAAATGGCTCATTGCTATAAGAAAAGGTTTATTTTGGCTTTTCTCTCCCTGTACCTGGCTAGCCATTCACCCCTTTCCCCACAGGTGTGGTGGAATGTCTGGGGATCCATATTTTCCTCCCCTTTGCATTTACAATACAGTGCCAAGGGCCATCCTGGTCATTCCAATCACACAGTATAGGGACTATTCTCACAATTTCTCTGCACACCTTAACCCAAATTAATAAAATGTTCTCCAAGCCTCTTAAAATATTAATATTAATTCTGTAGTTTTTGGTACCTTACAACACCTGTGGGTGAAGTGGCTCAGTGGCTACTAATTGTTGTCCTATTTTTTTTAAAGATTTTATTTATTATTTTGGAGGGGAGAGAGAGAGAAAGAAAGTGAGGAAGAGCAGGAAGCATCAACTCCCATATATGCCTTGACCAAACAAGCCCAGGGTTTTGACCCAGTGACCTCAGCATTCCAGGTTGACGCTTTATCCACTGCACCACCACAGGTCAAACTTGTAAGGTATTTTTCCCCGCTGAGAAGGAAGGAAGAGGGCCGGAGCCGCAAAGTGTGGAATAGCAAACGGCTTTATTGAGTACAGAGTGCACACCCCGCCCGGCAAGGTTCCCTGGCCCCGAGGAAAGAAAGAGAAATGGAGATAAAAAATGGAGGCTAGGGAAGTTGCACGGATTAAACCGCGTGGGAGATATTTAAAGGGTCCCTCTAGGGAAGTGGAGCTACTATGACGTGGTGAAATTTCACTGGCTGGCAGACAATTGCTTCTTTCCAAATGGTTCCTGGGAAGCTTCCTTTGGCGGGCTTGATTGTGGGCGGTCCTAGCCAAAGTGGGCGGGCCTGAGTTCCTACGTCACCATCCCTCTATCCACCAACCTTACATTCTGACCTTTTGTGTTAAATAGAAAAAGGGATGCCGTTTATTCATCTGGCTAAGTCCTGCTGAATAGGGGCATCGTGGGGAGGGGGAGATCGGAAGGTGGTGGATTGGAGGAGTGTTAGGAGGAATATCTGTGTGGCCTTGACTGGAAAAACTTCGCAGATGCGGTCCTGTAAGGATTTTAAAAAAAGAGAGGAGTAATAGGGGAATTTGCAGGGTCCAGCCTTTTGGTGAGCTGGAGATGGATGGAGTCCAGTGGTTCTGACTGCCAGTGGTCCTATAAGGAGGCAAACTTGAGGCAAAACTGCATGTCAGGAGTGGCGTAGAAAGGGGAAAGGAAGAGGGTCCCATCCATTCCCATAACCGAAACCTGTGAGGGAACTAGAGGTCCAGAGTATAAAGGCAAAAACAGAGAAGGCAGCCCCCATGTCCACAAAAAATGAGGTGGACTGACTTACCCACTTGTTGCAGAACCCTGGGTTCTCCAAGTCCAGGCCATGTCCTAGGAGTTTGAGCGATGCACCCACCTGGCTGGATTGGCCTTCCATTTGGGCGGCTTGTCCTCCACGTAGAGGCACTGAGGAAAAAACCTGTTGCCCAAAGAGGCAATCACTCCACCAGTGACCGGGCTGCTTGCAGTCAGGGCAGGGCTCAGTGGGCAGCCACCAGCAGGGGCCCTGCCGGGACCAGTGGTCCTGCTTGCCACACTTAAAGCAAGCTGCTGGTGGCTCTGCTGGTCTCAGGGTTGCCACAAGAGTCGGGGTTTGGAGTGTTACCTTCTGCTGCATGGGGGCCTGGAGAACAGGCCTGTTTTTACTAGTTGGGACCGTTAAAAACTTTAAATGCCGTATTCACAGGTTCCGGATAGGGGTTTGGGGGTTTGGGAATAAGAGGGGGGCTCGTGCGGAGCCCAGCACCCAGAACCCGCAGGAAAAACGCTGGAGCCAGAGGCAGGACAGGGCAGGAACTTCCTGTAAGAAAATTGGGGTTGGACGTCCTGAAAACCGGTGTAAGAGCCAATGCCAGGTTGAGAAAGGCCTGACGGAGGCGGGACTAGAGAACACAGTGAAGGGAGTGGCCCCTGGCCAGCAGGGGAGGAGAAAAAGATGGTAGTAGATGGCAAATAAGAAACAGGTTTTTTGCGAAGGGAGGGGAGAGAGAGTTTGGAGTCCGCAGAGAAGGAAAGATTAGGAATAGAGGTTTTAGGTGAGGTTTCTCTGGCCAGAAAAAGGCCCGTTCGGTAGAACAGGCAGCACAGAGATTAAGGACAGGTGCGCAAATACTTAGGAGCCGTGTATGTAAGAGATCTCCAATCAGTTCCCAGCTTTTTTGGCGATAGTTAAATTGGTGAGGGTGTTAAAACCAAAAGTCCTTTCAGGAGGCTAATTGAGTGGGTTCTGTGGCCTGGCCACAGCAGGGAAGAAGAACAGTTTCTTCTTCCTTAGGTAGGGAAATTCCTGTGCCCTCACAGCTGCGCTCAGTTCTCAGAGTGGTCAGACCTGAGCATTAGCGTCCTAAAAACTCAATGTCCAGCCACGGATGAAAGTGGATATACTTGGGGAGGTCTCCACAAGCACATGCTCACTCGGACGGACAGACGGAAAAGATTTCCCTGACATAGCTATGGTTTCAGACAGGGAGTCTCGGAGGAAAGAACTGAGAGGAAAGCTGGAGGCAGGGGACTTACCGCACCGTGCACCGAAGTGGGTTGGAGATTGGAGATCCTGGTTCTTTCTCCTGGTTCTTTCTTGGAGGGGAGGAGAAAGGAGTGGTCCTTGCGGACTTCTAACTCCTCCCGGGTTTCGGCACCAAAAATGTAAGGTATTTTTCCCCGCTAAGAAGGAAGGAAGAGGGCCGGAGCCGCAAAGTGTGGAATAGCAAATGGCTTTATTGAGTACAGAGCACACACCCCGCCCAGCAAGGTTCCTTGGCCCCGAGGAAAGAAAGAGAAATGGAGATAAAAAGTGGAGGCTAGGGAAGTTGCACGGATTAAACTGCATGGGAGATATTTAAAGGGTCCCTCTAGGGAAGTGGAGCTACTATGACGTGGTGAAATTTCACTGGCTGGCAGACAATTGCTTCTTTCCAAATGGTTCCTGGGAAGCTTCCTTTGGCGGGCTTGATTGTGGGCGGTCCTAGCCAAAGTGGGCGGGCTTAAGTTTCTACGTCACCATCCCTCTATCCACCGACCTTACAAAACTGTTCTATTTTTGATACACAAAAAAGTATAGAGACCTAAGGTAAAATATAACTTGGTATGAGCTTCATAATTGTATCTAAAACTTCATTTAAAACTGTATTTTTATAAAATGGGAATCTTCAGAACAACATTGTTCAAAATCTTTTTCCAGGATGATGGAAATGGATCAGAAATCACTTTCCCTCTACCTTTTTCTCTAAGTTTTTCCCTATAAAATTTTTTTCAATATGAGATATTTTATAAAGTTTTTCACCTGTGGAAAGCAGCTACTCTTTATTAATTACTTTCCACAAATCAAGGAGGAAAGCTGAGACAGAATCTCTCACAGAAATACTCACTGAGGAGTGACGTCACGGAAATGGCGCCGTGAGCAGCGCGTCCGACAGCTCTCCCCTAAATCACAACAAATTTATCAACTAGAAACAGAAAAATTTATCCTCGGAGCATTCCGGAGTTCCACACAAACTGATAGCGAAAGGACTGTTATCACTTGAATCTGAGAGACGAGGGTGTGGAGGAATCTACCACAGGGACGTTCTTTCAAACCACAAGGAAGTGCGCCTGCAGTGAGTCAGCCCATACACTTGGGAACCGCGA
The DNA here is from genome assembly GCF_036850765.1 of Saccopteryx bilineata. Classification (NCBI taxonomy): domain Eukaryota; kingdom Metazoa; phylum Chordata; class Mammalia; order Chiroptera; family Emballonuridae; genus Saccopteryx; species Saccopteryx bilineata. The sequence goes on along the minus strand of NC_089491.1, from coordinate 143,406,909 downwards.
GCAGCCGCGAGCAGCCGACGCGAGCAGCCACGTGCGAGCCCGGTCTGGTTGAGCACCGCTGACGTTCCCAGCGGCCCAAACACTGCGAGTGGGGGTCGCCGGCCACCGGTGCCCGGAGCGCCCCATTCGCGCGCGTGCCTTGGGCATTCCACACGCCCAGGGCGCCCTGCTGGCCCGCACACCCAGGGGGCTCCATTATCCTGCACCTGGTGCGGTCCAGCCGCCAGCGGCGGGGCGAGCGGGAGAGGCTTGGGAGATTCTCTCCGTGGGCGGGGCACCTCACCCAGCCATTCAAGCTAACAATCAAGCATTGGGGGAGGGGCGCGCGCAGGCAGCCTAAAATACCTTCGGAAACACAGCTGCGACCCAATCACTGAAATTAGCTTAACCCATGAAATCTGCGCACCCTCGGTTCTAATTGATAAGATCTCTCTCAATTCAGCGTTTCAAGACAAGAGGCGTGATATTTTTTAGTGCCTCTCGCTAAAGGGGCGGGGGCAACTTCTGATTAATAGAGCCTCCATATTTAGGGATAAACGCTAACAAGAAGGAATTGGCAGATAATAAGGTCTATACTACACTAGTCGTAAGCAGAGACTAGTGCCTCTTCTTCCCTGCAAAAACAGGATACAAAGCGTGGAAAGCCTGGGTTGAGAGGTCCTACTAAATGATAGGCGCTGAACAGTCACCTTGACAACAATTGACTCCCACCCCCGCCTGATTACACTGGAGGCCCTGACTCTCAGAGCCTTTCCCAAAGCCTTGCACTGAGTGGGGATAGAGTGGGGATTTCCCAGCTCTTTGAGCCTCTTACTCCCCAGGCAGAAGCAGTTGCAGCCTTATAGCTGGATCACCAGGCTGCTAACTCAGAAAGGGGGGACTAGGAGAGAGAATCCAGGAAAGCAAACTCTCTCATCGTCGGACCCTGCAAACGCCAACAAGCCTTTACTTCCAGCAAGACTAAAGCCAATTATATGACATTGCCATAGAATCCCATCAACTGCAAATCCCTACCTAAGAGTGACACAGGGGCAGAGCCTGGGGTACAGAGTCACCGACCAGGAAGAGGGAGAGAAAAGAAAAAGGAAGAAGTTAACCTCTCAAAATCAAGAAAAACCCACAGACTTTACAACTTGATCCACTATTTTTTTTTTTTTTGTTGTTGTTGTTGTTTGTTTCTTCTATCTTTTTGCCTTTATATCCTCCACCTCGGTCCTTCTATTCTCTGCCCATCTTATGCTTCCCCTTTCTTGAACTACACTACGCATGAGTGTTGCATTTTATTTTTCTTCTTCATCCTCACCCTCCTTTAAGGTTATACTCCAAAACACTTAACTCTCACTCTCTCCTCTTTTTTTTTTTTTTGTCTTGCTTTATTTTGTTTTTTTCTCTTCCTATTTTATTTCTTCCTTCGTTTTTTGCTTTTTCTTATTTTTTCCTTTCTATTCGTTTTTTCTTTTCTCATTTTACTTTCCTCCCATATAATCCTCAATCACGAACAAATTAGTTAATTTGGGACTCAAGGCTTTTTTTTGGCTTTATTTCTCTTTTTTGCTTTTGTTTTTACTTTTTTTTCTTGTTTGTTTATTTTTGTGGCATTTTGGGTCCTCCCAACCCAAGGTCTCCATTGTATTTAGTCTTCGCTCCACTTAATACAACAGATTTTTACTTATTATTTTTATTTTTTCTTCTTTATTATTCTTTTTTGGTCCTTTTTTCTGGTTCCTTCTTATCCCTCTCATTATATCTCTTAGTTGACCATCACATACAAGCAAATCATCTTATGCTTGTCTAAGATTTTCTTCCTTTTTTTTTTTTTTTTTCATTTAGTAGGTCCCTACTCCCTTTTTTTTGCCCCTTGAACTCTTCACCCCAAATCAGGCCCTCCATTATAGGCATGATATTTCCCTGAGGAGGGGAGAGGAGGGAAAGAGAAGAGAGAAAAAAAGGGGGAAATAATAAATTATTACTGTTTTTTTTTGTGGGGTGTTTTACCTTTTTTTTTTTTTTTTTTTTTTTACTCTTTATTAATTCTAATTAGTGCTATCAATAAGACCACACTCAGATGCCGATAAGAAAGAGGAAATCGAATATTATGGATACAAAAGAAAGAGAGGTAACACAAATAGATGTGGAAAAATCTATGGAGAAAAGACTTAACATATTGGAAGCCTTGGAGCTAAATGACAGAGAATTTAAAATAGAAATCTTAAAAATACTCAGAGATATACAAGAAAACACAGAAAGGCAATATAGGGAGATCAGAAAACAACTCAATGAACACAAAGAATATATTACCAAGGAAATTGAAACTATAAAAACAAATCAAACAGAAATGAAAAACTCAATTCACGAGCTGAAAAACGAGGTAACAAGCTTAGATAACAGAACAGCCCAGATAGAAGATAGGATTAGTGAAATAGAAGACAAACAACTTGAGGCACAACAGAGAGAAGAAGAAAGAGACTCAAAAATAATAAAAAACGAGAAAGCCCTACAGGAATTGTCTGACTCCATCAGAAAGAATAACATAAGAATAATAGGTATATCAGAGGGAGAAGAGAAAGAAAATGGAATGGAGAATATACTCAAACAAATAATAGACGAGAACTTCCCAAGCCTGTGGAAGGAACTAAAGCCTCAAATTCAAGAAGCAAACAGAACACCAAGTTTTCTTAACCCCACCAAACCCACTCCAAGGCTCATCATAATAAAGATGACACAAACCAATGACAAAGAAAAAATTTTCAAGGCAGCCAGGGAAAAGAAGAGTACAACATATAAAGGAAGGCCTATTAGATTATCATCAGATTTCTCAGCAGAAACTCTACAAGCTAGAAGAGAGTGGACCCCAATATTTAAAGCCCTGAAAGAGAGGAACTTTCAGCCAAGAATACTATACCCATCAAAGCTATCCTTCAAGTATGAAGGAGATATAAAAACATTCACAAATACAGAAAAGATGAGAGAATTTATCAACAGAAAGCCCCCACTCCAGGAAATACTAAAGGGGGTTTTCCAACCAGATTCAAAGAACAAAAGAAAACAACACCACAAGTAACAGCTTCACCAAGAACACAATAAAACCAAACTTAAACTGTGACAACAAAGGAAAAAAAGGGGGGAGAGGATGGAGATTAACAGTAGCAAAGGATGATGAAGTGCAGAAATACTTATAAGATAGGGTACTACAATGAATATGGTAGGTACCCTTTTCATTACTTAATGGTAACCACCCTTAAAAAAACCACCACAAAAACCTTGACTTAAAAAAGGTAGCAACAGAGGAAAGAAGTATGGAACACAAACAAACAAAAACAAATGATAGAAAAACAAAAAAGAAGAATCAAACTAGATACAAAACTAACAGAAAGCAATTTATAAAATGGCAGTAGGGAACCCACAAGTGTCAATAATTACACTAAATGTAAATGGATTAAACTTACCAATAAAAAGACACAGAGTAGCAGAATGGATTAAAAAAGAAAATCCAACTATATGCTGCCTACAAGAAACACATCTAAGCAACAAGGATAAAAACAAATTCAAAGTGAAAGGCTGGAAAACAATACTCCAAGCAAACAACACCCCAAAAAAAAGCAGGCGTAGCAATACTCATATCTAATAATGCTGACTACAAGACAGAAAAAGTACTCAGAGACAAAAATGGTCATTTCATAATGATTAAGGGGAAGTTGAATCAAGAAGACATAACAATCCATAACAATATATGCACCAAACCAAGGAGCACCAAAATATATAAGACAGCTACTTATTGACCTTAAAACAAAAACTAACAAAAATACAATCATACTTGGAGACCTCAATACACCGCTGACGGCTCTAGATCGGTCATCCAAACAGAGAATCAATAAAGATATAGTGGCCTTAAACGAAATACTAGAACACCTGGATATGATAGACATCTACAGGACACTTCATCCCAAAGCGACAGAGTATACATTTTTCTCTAGTGTACATGGAACATTCTCAAGAATTGACCATATGTTGGGCCACAAAGACAATATCAGCAAATTTAGAAAAATTGAAATTGTACCAAGCATATTTTCTGATCATAAAGCCTTGAAACTAGAATTCAACTGCAAAAAAGAGGGGGAAAAACCCACAAAAATGTGGAAACTAAACAACATACTTCTAAAAAATGAATGGGTCAAAGAAGAAATAAGTGCAGAAATCAAAAGATATATACAGACAAATGAAAATGAAAATACGACATATCAGAATCTCTGGGATGTAGCAAAAGCAGTAATAAGAGGAAAGTTCATATCACTTCAGGCCTATATGAACAAACAAGAGAGAGCCGAAGTAAACCACTTAACTTCACACCTTAAGGAACTAGAAAAAGAAGAACAAAGACAACCCAAAACCAGCCGAAGAAAGGAGATAATAAAAATCAGAGCAGAAATAAATGAAATAGAGAACAGAAAAACTATAGAAAAAATCAATAAAACAAGGAGCTGGTTCTTTGAAAAGATCAACAAAATTGACAAACCCTTGGCAAGACTCACCAAGGAAAAAAGACACAGGACTCAAATAAATAAAATCCAAAATGAAAGAGGAGAGATCACCACAGACATCATAGATATACAAAGAATTATTGTAGAATACTATGAAAAACTTTATGCCACCAAATACAACAATCTAGAAGAAATGGATAAATTCCTAGAACAATGCAACCTTCCTAGACTGAGTCATGAAGAAGCAGAAAGCCTAAACAGACCAATCAGCAGGGAGGAAATAGAAAAAACTATTAAAAATCTCCCCAAAAATAAAAGTCCAGGCCCAGACGGTTATACTAGTGAATTCTATCAAACATTCAAAGAAGACTTGGTTCCTATTCTACTCAAAGTCTTCCAAAAAATTGAAGAAGAAGCAATACTTCCAAACACATTTTATGAGGCCAACATAACCCTCATACCAAAACCTGGCAAGGATGGCACAAAGAAAGAAAACTACAGACCAATATCTCTAATGAATACAGATGCTAAAATACTAAACAAAATACTGGCAAACCGAATACAACAACATATTAAAAAAATAATACATCATGATCAAGTGGGATTCATCCCAGAATCTCAAGGATGGTTCAACATACGCAAAACGGTTAACGTAATACACCATATCAACAAAACAAAGAACAAAAACCACATGATCTTATCAATAGATGCAGAAAAGGCTTTTGATAAAATACAACACAATTTTATGTTTAAGACTCTCAACAAAATGGGTATAGAAGGAAAATATCTCAACATGATAAAGGCCATATATGATAAACCATCAGCCAACATCCTATTAAACGGCATAAAACTGAGGACTTTCTACCTTAAATCAGGAACAAGACAGGGTTGTCCACTCTCTCCACTCTTATTCAACGTGGTGCTAGAAGTTCTGGCCAGAGCAATCAGACAAGACAAAGAAATAAAAGGCATCCATATCGGAAAAGAAGAAGTAAAGCTATCACTTTTTGCTGATGATATGATCCTATACATCGAAAACCCGAAGGACTCCACAAAAAGATTATTAGAAACAATAAACCAATACAGTAAGGTCGCAGGATACAAAATTAACATACAAAAGTCCATAGCCTTTCTATATGCCAACAATGAAATATTAGAAAACAAACTCAAAAAAATAATCCCCTTCACGATTGCAACAAAAAAAATAAAATACCTAGGAATAAACATAACAAAGAACGTAAAGGACCTATATAATGAAAATTACAAAGCATTGTTAAGGGAAATCGAAAAAGATACAATGAGATGGAAAAATATTCCTTGTTCTTGGATAGGAAGAATAAATATAATCAAAATGGCCATATTACCCAAAGCAATATACAAATTTAATGCAATTCCCATCAAAATCCCTATGAGATTTTTTAAAGAAATGGAACAAAAAATCATCAGATTTATATGGAACTATAAAAAACCCCGAATAGCCAAAACAATCCTAAGGAAAAAGAATGAAGCTGGGGGCATTACAATACCTGACTTTAAACTATATTATAGGGCCACGATAATCAAAACAGCATGGTATTGGCAGAAAAATAGACACTCAGACCAATGGAACAGAATAGAAAGCCCAGAAATAAAACCACATATATATGGTCAAATAATCTTTGATAAAGGGGCCAACAACACACAATGGAGAAAAGAAAGCCTCTTCAACAAATGGTGTTGGGAAAACTGGAAAGCCACATGCAAAAGAATAAAACTCGACTACAGCCTGTCCCCGTGTACTAAAATTAATTCAAAATGGATCAAAGACCTAAATATAAGACCTGAAACAATAAAGTACATAGAAGAAGACATAGGTACTAAAATCATGGACCTGGGTTTTAAAGAACATTTTATGAACTTGACTCCAAAGGCAAGAGAAGTGAAGGCAAAGATAAATGAATGGGACTACATCAGAATTAAAAGTTTTTGCTCAGCAAGAGAAACTGATATCAAAATAAACAGACAGCCAACTATATGGGAACTGATATTTTCAAACGACAGCTCAGATAAGGGCCTAATATCCAAAATTTACAAAGAACTCATAAAACTCAACAACAAACAAACAAGCAATCCAATAAAAAAATGGGAAGAGGACATGAACAGACACTTCTCCCAGGAAGAGATACAAATGGCCAACAGATATATGAAAAGATGCTCAGCTTCATTAGTTATTAGAGAAATGCAAATCAAAACTACAATGAGATACCACCTCACTCCTGTTAGATTAGCTATTATCAACAAGACGGGTAATAGCAAATGTTGGAGAGGCTGTGGAGAAAAAGGAACCCTCATTCACTGTTGGTGGGACTGTAAAGTAGTACAACCATTATGGAGGAAAGTATGGTGGTTCCTCAAAAAAATGCAAATAGAACTACCTTATGACCCAGCAATCCCTCTACTGGGTATATACCCCAAAACCTCAGAAACATTGATACGTAAGGACACATGTAGCCCCATGTTCATTGCAGCACTGTTCACAGTGGCCAAGATATGGAAACAACCAAAAAGCCCTTCAATAGAAGACTGGATAAAGAAGATGTGGCACATATACACTATGGAATACTACTCAGCCATAAGAAATGATGACATCAGATCATTTACAGCAAAATGGTGGGATCTTGATAACATTATAAGGAGTGAAATAAGTAAATCAGAAAAAAACAAGAACTACATGATTCCATACATTGGTGGAACATAAAAATGAGACTAAGAGACATGGACAAGAGTGTGGTGGTTACCAAGGGTGGGGGGGGGAGGACATGGGAGGGAGGGAGGGAGAGAGTTAGGGGGAGGGGGAGGGGCACAGAGAACTAGATGGAGGGTGACGGAGGACAATCTGACTTTGGGCGAGGGGTTTGCAACATAATTTGATGACAAAATAACCTAGACATGTTTTCTTTGAATATATGTACCCTGATTTATTAATGTCATCCTATTACCATTAATAAAAATTTATTAAAAAAAAAAAATAAATAAAAATAAATACTCACTGAGGATGTCGTTAGGCTTGATGCTTTCCATGGGAATTCTTGAGACGGAGGCGCAGCATTTACACCTCACGTGCGTAAATAACTGCTAAGCACACTCCCTGCATCCCTTGTCCCTTTAGGCTGTCACTACAGCTACGCGACAGGTGCAAGGACTTTCTTGCCTTTCTAAAATCACTGTGAATAGCCTTCCTGCCTTCATCCACTCCATAGGTGGTCCTGAGCCTACAACAAAACAAGGCAATGAGAAGATGGTCTTGTCACTGAATTCTGCTCATTCCAAAGGAACAATTTCCAGAATTAATTCGGCAAAAACAATTGCCATTTTCTATCATTGCTGAGTTGAAGCACATGATCTGCTGCTTGGCTAAAGTAAATCAACAAATGCCAAAACTTAAGTATTTGTGTGATGTGCTGTTGAGAACAAACACTGGAGCAAGGAGACTTTACAAACTTGGCAGCAATTGAATTAAACATGTTGCTCCCTAAAAATGTTAAATTCCAAATTAATATAAGGGCCAGTTATAACAATAGTTTACTCTCTGTTATGTAAGGAAGAATTCTTAAGTCAGTTTATAAAACACTAAATACTAAATGATCACAGACAATTGCCAAATTAGTTAATATTTCTAATAATCAAATACCTCCTTTCACATAGTCCCTTCCTTGCTTAAATTGGAAGCCTTGGGGAATGCCTGCTATTAGCCTGGCTTGGTCCAATCACTGAAACTGGAGGTGATTGGTTAGTATCATTGGTAGCTCCTACTCCAAACAGGTGGACAGGGAAAAGTTCTACAGAAAAAAAGAGTATTATGGCCCTGGCCAGTTTGCTCAGTGGTAGAGCATTAGCCTGGCATGTGGATGTCCCTGGTTCAATTCCCAGTCACGACACACAGGAGAAGTGACCATCTGCTTCTCTACTGCTCCCCCTTTGCCTTCTCTTTCTCTCTCTTTTCTCTTCCCACAGCCATAGCTTGATTGATTCAAGTGCATCAGGCCCAGGTGCTGAGGATGGCTCTGTAGAGCCTCAACCTCAGGTGCTAAAAATAGCTCAGTTGCAACCCTGGCACATTGCCTCAGCAATAGAGTGTCAGCCCAGCATGTGGAAGTCCCAGGTTCAATTCCAGCCAGGGCACACAGGAGAAGTGCCCATCTGCTTCTCTACCCTTCCCCTTCTCCTTCCTCTCTATCTCTCTCTTCCCCTCCCGCAGCCAAGGTTCCACTGAAGCAAAGTTGGCCCAGGCACTAAGGACGGCTCCATGGCCTCTGCCTCAGGCTCTAGAATGGCTCTGGTTGCAAAAGAGCAATGTCCCAGATGGGCAGAGTATCGCCCCCTAGAGGGCATGCTGGGTGGTTCCCGGTTGGGCATAGGCAGGAGTCTGTTTCTCTGCCTCTCTGCTTCTCACTTCAGAAAAATACAAAAAAAATAATAATAACTCGGTTACGATCATGGCCCCAGATGGGCAGAGCATCTGGGCCATGATGGTGGATCCCCATTAGGGCACATGCAGGAGTCTGTCTCTCTATCTCCCCTCCTTTCACTTGGAAAAGAAGAAGAAGAAAAAAAAGAGTATGATATATTTACCAAAGGAAGAGAAGTTAGAATGTTGAGCATACAAAGTAATTAACATGATAAAAGTTGAGAATAATATAAAATTTAGATCAATTAGTTTGCTTATTAGTAACAGGTTATATAGAAAATGTGATTAGCAGAGTGAAGTTATTGGCTAAAATGTGATTTCCAAAACTTTGTGCCTCTACCACTGTGAGTAACTAAGAATTTCCTGTAACTGTAAAATGACATCTTATCTTACTAGTAGGGTTTTGTAAGATTGAGAGCATAAATGGACATTTGAAGTTCAAGTTCTGTTGGTATAAAGATACAAAATATTTTTTAAAAGTTTAAAAAAATCACAGCATATAAAAATAAACACTTTTAATTTATAGGAAAAGAGCCAAAATTCTTTATATATAGGTATCTAGTGAGTCTTACAACTTGAGCTTTAATTCCACTGAATTATTTGGAAGTCATTCTTACTGAGCTGGCCAATTCCCCTTGTAGAGGATGAATAGAACCATCTCAGTTCTAACTGAGCACAAAGGTTTCCAAAACAGGAAACAATCTGCCTGGCACATATCAGCACCTGACACAGCAGTTTCCTCTTCTGAATGCGTGCATTTGTATTAAGCTGGGAAACACATCTGAACCTGGGTTACTAGCTAGAAAACCATGCTTTTGGGTAGTGTTTTCACAATTTGCTAACATCAAATGGGAGAGAACATGAGCAGCAAAGAGCTCTACTTCAACTTGATCCATTTTTTCCACCCTCAACATTTATGAATAATCAAGAAATACATGCCTGACCTGTGGTTGCACAGTGGATAAAGCATCTATTTCCCTGGAATGCTGAGGTTACTGATTCAAAACCCTGGGATTGCCTGGTCAAGACACATATGACAAGTAATCAATGAACAACTAAAGTGAGACAACTATGAATTGATACTTCTCTCTTGCCCCGTCCTTTCTCTGTAAAATCAATAAATAAAATCTTAAATAAAAAAGAAAATTTTTTATGTTACAATCTATCTTGAACTTCATCACAAAAGATAAACAGCCAAAGGAATTCTGCAGGTTTCTTATTAAATATATACCAATATTTTGAACCAAAATTGATTGTATATTAAGATAGATAATTCAGAACCTCCAAATCGCTAAACATGAACTATTATTTTTAGATTAAATTCTTTTTATTCCAACACTAAAGATAAACACACTAGAGTGAAGAATTTTGCAAAGCAAAGGTGCTTACTAAGGTGAAGAATTGAGCTAGTAAAAACTGATGGTTAACCAGTACGATTTGAGCTTTATTGTTCTGTTTATACCCTCCATTTTTAAAATACATACTTAACAGCAACTGAACTTATACTAGGAGGAAAGATATGTTTCGTTATTGAAGAATTCAAATTGAAAATGCCAAAAAATGGTATGTAAACCCATATAGATGTGATATCTTCAAAAGCAGACTATATCTAAGATTAAATTTTAATTTAGTTTAAACTATACCTCAGGGTATTTTACACACACTCACATTCTAAGTAATATATATAATCTATTACATATATTACACCTAATAATAAAAGGCAAAAATCGCAAGACGAATCAAAAACATGAGGATAGTGTGTTCCAAGATGAAAATTTGTTTTAAAAGCACTTGGGTGAAAGCAGGTTGAGACCAGCAAAGAGTGTCAGCACCGAGCTGCAGGAGGGAGCGTTAGATGTAGGGGTTACTGCAGGCACTTGCTGGCATGGGGTTGCCTGCATCAGGACACACTCAGATTAGCACAACTAGGTTTGTGGTCTTGGTCACTGACTTGACGATGAGCAGGAGGAGAGGAATTCTGCTGCAGAAACACAAGTCTTTTTCTTTCTGGTGTCCTTGGTAAAGTTTGAAGACAGCCAAGAGGTCAGGAATCTTCCTGAAATAATGAGACCTGAGTCTGTGGCTAAGCTTTCACAAACTATTGTGATTTAAACTCCCCTTATGGTCAGGTCCCTCCCCACATAGACATTCCTACAAAGGTAATATTTTTGCTACATTTCAAAGTAAAGGCCAGAAAGTCCTTAGGAGAGAGAATAGCAAGCAAATTAACTACCACCTTACAGTGGGGGAAGAGAATGTTCTGTTTTGAGCCCAGGTGAGAAGTTGGGTGAGGGGAATTTGAGTTTTACGGGGACTGTGGAATTAAAAGAGCCAACTTAAACCTAACAAATAGTTTTAAGATTTTTTCTTTATTTAAATGTTTTCTCACTCTAATTAATAGTATTTAACTATTAGAATATTAAGTTCAAAATTTTAGAGATTGGCCTGACCTGTGGTGGCGCAGTGGATAAAGCGTCGCGTCGACCTGGAAATGCTGAGGTCGCCGGTTTGAAACCCTGGGCTTGCCTGGTCAAGGCACATATGGGAGTTGATGCTTCCAGCTCCTCCGCCCTTCTCTCTCTCTATCTCTCTCCTCTCTCTCTCTCTCTCTCCCTCTCTGTCTGTCTCTCCCTCTCATCTCTAAAAATGAATAAATAAAAAAAATAAATAAATTTAAGGGCATCACATAAAATCATAACATAAAAAAAAAAATTTAGAGATTGGTTTATAGGGGATGATTTCCTTCTGAGCTTCAGCACAAAACTATATTATTAAAGTACAAAGATATTCATCAATAAAAGGATATATTTTTCTTTTCCTTTCAACCTGCAAAAGGAAACAAAATATAAATCACTGAGAACTGAAGAATATGAAGATATTTTTATATCTGTGTCAAGGAGGAACATATTGAAATTTGAGCCAGATTACTTATTATACTAATGATCTGGAAAGATAGACTCAACTCAGTTATCTGATGAAGGTAAATTAAACGAAAACTAAATTAGCTATTTTATGTCTAAGCAGGAAACCCATACCATAAATATTAAATAGTTACGCTATGTAGACAAAGCGCTATTGCTATAGGAAAGTTAGGAGTAAGTGCAATTGTTGAGTAGGTTGACTTGCCCTTCTTAAGCAGTGGACCAGCCTTCCCTTTCCTACAGTTAACATGAATGGGGAATTGTCGTTAGTGTACGGATGTATTCTATTGCACGACAGGAAGGTGCTCCTGTCTATGCAGATTCTCACTAAGGTATTGTTGAAGTCCCACAGAAGAGGGAATCAGTCAATGAAAGTGTTCTTTCGAGGTCACAAAGAGCTGGAATCTAGCTTGTTGGCCTCCACATCCAGATTTTCCACTGATTTGTTCTGTTTGATAAAACACTTAACCCTCGGTTCAGCAGTCTAAAATAAAGGCAGCTTTACAGCAGGAATGGTAACAGGTTTAATTAAACTTCATAAGGAACTCTGAAATCCCTGGCTATGTGGCTAAGGAAAAAGTACATAATTAAAGGTCTGGTCTTCCAGAGGGAAAAAACACTAGGCTGGAAAAGCTTACTATAATGAAGAGCACATGCCAGAACTGTGATAACTAAGGGTTACTTTCCTCAAAGGAAGTTAAGAAGGAAGAAAAATTAGCCTAGAAAGTAATACTAAGACAATATGACTACCTAATGATCAGCCTTAGTTTTGGTTTGTGTAAAGGTAAGGATCTGTAAGTACCCAAAGAAGTGGAAGACAGGAGTGACTTGTTTGAAGGGTAATACTATGATGAGTGCCATTTATTCCAAATCTACTATGTTTTAGGCTCTCAAGGCAGTTTATAAATATAACTGTATATGATCATTACAACAGTCTTGAAAGGTAGTAATTATTTTCTTAACGTATGAGCAAACTGTGGCACTGCAAGTTTCCTTATTTTGCTCAATGTGACAGAGCCATTAAGTGTCAGGGTCAGCATTTAAACCTAGGTGTATTCTGACTTCAAACTGTGTAGTTGTCACTCAGCGTTCCAGGGGAAAGAGGTACTGGGTCTTGATACTATTTCAGGAGGAAGACTTGCTTGATTATGGCTATGTACAAAGGAGACAATTCCTTGGAAGCTTTATTCAATGAGATCTTGTCCTTTGGGTGACGTAGTTAGATGCTGTTCATAAGTGAAGAGCTCTAAAGAATGGCAAAAGAAACAGTCATTTCAGAGGCTGTGCTTCCTAAAGCAGTTAAGGGCATGTGACTTTCATAATTTCCATGCCATGATAGTCACATGCAATATATTGGACTCTATATGAACAACTTAAGAAATAATACAGTAACTCATTTAGTGCCTAAGGATGAACAAACTGCTTAAGAGGAATGAAATTAGAATTTCAAATTACATTTGCATTATCGGTAGAGTTATTGGAAAAAGATAGGTTGCTAGTGCCACAGATCAGCGTGACTAGTAATTATCCAGGTCCTGAATGAGAACAGTGTAGAATGAAGAAACAAACTCAGAGAGAAAAAGGATGGGATCAGGAGATCTCTTTGCAATGCCAAAATAGCTTGCAAAAAGCGAGTCTCCACCCCCAAACCACTTTATTTATAGGGCAGAGCAAAGTCATTAGCAAATCAAAGATATCTGTGATACAAAGTCACATTTCCAAGGCAACCCAAGAATTCTCCCAAGTGCAAAAAAACCCTCCACCCCAATAACTGAAATCAACCAACATCAGAACAAACAAAAGGTGAGAAGAAAGATATAGAAATTGCTTTTAGCAACTTAAGCAAGTGAAGTGAGAGGGATGGGATGAGTACAAATACTCAGCTTCATAGCCAACATGGAGATGTGGGGAAAGAACTTAGCCTTTGGCTAAGCCTTAAACTGCAAGGGCTTTGCCAGTTTGCAGTCTCCCACATTGCTAGTTTACTGCACAATGAAATAGGTTCCTGTGATGTTTAAAGACATGTAGATATTTATTAGTGTACATATTTATGCCTAAATCTTACTTTTAAATAGGTCTTAAGCTACATTTCCAAAATGAGTAACTGATATTTCATGGAGTAGCACTTGAAACTTCACTTAGTTTTAGTATTTTTAAAAACTTAAATGTAGCCTGACCAGGCAGTGGTGCAATGGATAGAGCGTCGAACTGGGATGCGGAGGACCCAGGTTCGAGACCCCGAGGTTGCCAGCTTGAGTGCGGGCTCATCTGGTTTGAGCGAAGCTCACCAGTTTGGACCCAAGGTCGCTGGTTTGAGCAAGGGGTTACTCGGTCTGCTAAAGGCCCACAGTCAGGGCACATATGAGAGAGTAGTCAATGGACAACTAAGGTGTCGCAACAAAAAACTGATGATTGATGCTTCTCACTCTGTTCCTGTCTGTCTATCCCTCTTTCTGACTCTCTCTCTGTCTCTGTAAAAATAAAAACAACAAAACTTAAATGCAATAAATTTTACCGAGTGACAAGTTCTTTGAAAGAAAGAAATTCTAAATGTTTTGTTTACAAATTTAAAAAAACTGAATGAAAACTATAACATCAAAAACATAAATTTGCAACTGAAGAACTTGCTGGCATGAGAAAATTGCTTGAAAAATACATCTTTAATCCTTCTACAGTAGGACAGAAGATTGCTCTTAAAACAAAATCACTTACTTTTACCTTAAATAATTAGGAATCAGTGTCAAGTAGTGAAAAGAAGACTTGGGTTTTAGTTCCAATTCTTGCATCTGCTAGATCTTGGATAAGCTTCAAGTTGAACTTGGTGATGTCAAATGTTCTGTGCAGTTCAAAGATTCAATATGTCTAAGTTTCCTAAGGGCAAGGTGAGTAGCTTACAAAATATTTTCTTAAGCAAAGGTAGAATCATTACCATTCAAGTCATTGAAATGTTCACTGGACAGGCTACACATGATGTTACTATACAAGATCTTTCCATGGTTCGATGTGTACAGAATGATGTAATGTTTTAATAAGCCCCACCTTAGTTTGGTGTAATCACTTTATCAGTTGAGCTCTGGGCTAGCATCTCTGAGAGGAATAGTAAAAGTGGACTGGGTGTGAAATGCAAAGTCTTTTTTATTATGCTGCATGAGGAATTTGGAAAAATCAACATTCCCAGTGTATTGAGAACAAAAACTATCACTATCTATCCCGACATATGGCACTTATTATATATGGCAGGGTCTGTGTTGTACGAAGCATGCAGTTGTGCAGATGAAGTTTACTTAGCAAGGAACTCCCAATCAGTGAGGGAGGAAGCCCCCGTGATCCTGTGACCCTTATTACCATCAGAAACACAGTGAGTTTCTTTAAGGAAACCTTTAAACTTTTTCCAAATAATGTAGAAGGATTGACATTTAGCCACAGTTGAAGAATTACCAAAGCTGTTAGCTGTTTATGTGGTGGGGGAAATGGCTTTGCTACAGAGTTGACTGGAATATTCTCTCAATATAATAATAGGGTGAAATTGTTCCTGGCTGGTTGGCTCATTAGTAGAGTGTTGGCTTGTCATGGGGATGGGTGGCATATGGATGGGCTGGATTTGATTTCCTGTCTGGGCACACAGATGAAGTGACCATCTGCTTCTTTACCCCCCTTCTCCTTCTCCTTCTCTATCTCTCTCTCTCCTTCCCTCCTGCAGCCATGGCTCAATTGGTTCGAGTGCATTGGTGCCTGGTGCTGACTATGACTCCATGGAACCTCTGCGTCAGGTGCTAAAAATAGCTCAGTTGCAAGCATGGTCCCAGATGGACAGAGCATCAGCCCCAGATGAGTTGCCACGTCAATCTCGATCAGAGCAGATGCAGATGCAGGAGGAGTCTTTCTCTTTCTTTTCTTTTCTTCTTCTTCCTTTTTTTTTTTTTTTTTTTTTTGCATGAGAGAGACAGACTGACAGGGACAAACAGGCTGGAAGGGAGAGAAATGAGAAGCATCAGTTCTTCATTTTGGCATCTTAGTTGTTCATTGATTATTTTCTCATATGTGCCTTGATGAAGGGGATCTAGACTCCAGCAGAGAGAGTGACCCCTTGCTCAAGCCAGCAACCTTGGATTCAAGCCAGCTACCATGGAGTCATGTCTATAATCCCACACTCAAGCCATCAACCCTGGGGTTTTGAACCTTGGTCCTTAGCATCCCTGGCTGATGCTCTATTCACTGCACCACTCCCTGGTCAGGCAGGATTCTGTCTTTCTATCTCCCTTCCTCTCACTTGGAAAAGAAGGAAAAATAAATAAATAAATAAATAAATAAATAAATAAATAAATAAATAAAATAATAGGATGAAATAAATAAATGTCACATTTCTCTGGCATTACCTCTCTCTCTTCCTAGTCATCTTTCTTTACCTGCATTACTTGTAAAACCAAGAAGTATATATAAAGGAAAACAGATCATAAACATACAAGTATCCTTGCTTAGCTTTTGCTCATTGCAGTTTTCTCACTTTATTTTTTTTTCTAGAGAGAGAGAGAGAAAGGGAGAGTGATGAGAAGCATTAACTTGTAGTTTAGGTATTTTAGCTGTTCATTAATTGCTTCTCATTTGTGCCTTCACAGGAGGTGGTAGAGCTCCAGCCAAGCCAGTGACCCCTTGCTCAAGCCAGAAACCATGGGATAATGTCTATGATCCCACACTCAAGCTGGTGAGCCTGAGCTCAAAGTGGATGAGCCCATGCTCAAGCTGCGACCTTGGGGCTTGAACATGGGACCTCAGCATTTCAGGTCAACAATTTATCCACTGTGCCACCACCAGTCAGGCTCAATTTTTCTCACTTTTAACTTATATGCCAATTTTTTAAATTTTATTTATTCATTTTAGAAAGAGAGGAGAGAGAGAGAAAGAAGGAGGAGTAGGAATTATCAACTCCCATATGTTCCTTGACCAGGCAAACCCAATATTTCGAACTGAAGACCTTAGCCAATTTCTTCTGCCTTTAAAGAGTTGGGCATTTAATTTTTTGGTTAAAAATATAAATCAGGCAATTAATTAGCCTTTTTGAGTCATAAGCCAAGTATACTCTTTCTTCTCTACGTATCTCCAAGAAATTGGAAAAATGAAGAACATTTTATCCTTTACATTTCTTTCTGTAGATCATAAACATAGTTCAGTTCAACTAACATTTACCAAATATTATGCTAGATACTGGAGGTACAAAGCTTTAAAAAATAATGATTCCTGTTCTTAAGCATATAGTTAATTAGAAATATAATTATAATCATAATGCCTAGCACTTGATCGTGTGATTCTTATGGAACCAAGCAGCACTAAATGTTTTAGATGAATTATCTCATTTAATTATTTCTATAACCATCTGGATCACTAGTCTTCCCATTTTATAGCTGAGGAAATTGAACTTCGGGAAAGGTTTAGTAACTTGTCCAAGGTCACACTTGTAATGAATAACAAAGCTGGGTTCAAACTTTGGACTCACAACTCTAGGACCTCATCCTCTTATTCAGTACCCCAAAGTCCTTTAGGAGTACATCTAACAGAAAGGAGAGAAAAGGACCCTGCAGTCTATGACTCTAGAGATGTCCTGTTAATTCTATAGAACAGGCAATGGAAGAAAGTAGATGCAGCCTATGAATTCTAGGTCTTCATACAGAATCAGAACAAGTTTTAATAAAAAAAATAATATATTCTTTTCTTCCATTTCATTCTCTAATTCAGGAATTTACAGAACTCTGATTGGAGATGCTGGGCATTCATGGGATGCAGTGAAGAATATGGCCCTTGTCCTCACAGAGCTTAAATCTAACAATTCATACATAACCTGGAAACTTCAAATTTCAAGTAAGTGCTAAAAGCAAAATAAAAAACACACCAACAGAATCCTGCAATATCTAGGCAAAATTATCCAGCCATAAGAATTCTTGTTGCTATATTAATAATATATTTTAAATTAGAATCTTTGAGCTCTTTGGAAAAAAGATACAGAGACTATGCACAGCAAAATAAAGAGGGGTTTTAATGTAAAAAAAAATAGTACTAAAAAAAAAGAGATGAATTAAGGTACATCTCAATACATCTTAACAGTTTTTACAGCATTGAAAAACACACAACTAAGGAAGATTCATGAGATTTTAACCAGAGTGTTTTTTAAAATTCTGAAGACTGAAATTAAAATAGTATTTCTGTCGGCTACAGGATTTTCAAGGTCTATCAAGACTATTTAAAAGAATCTATTTTATGAGAAGAGCGTAAGAGTTAAAATTTTGATTTTTTGAGATGAGACACTTACAGGCTTGCTAATTTATGGAGTGATGTTGAGAATCAAGTATTAAAGTAAAAATAGAAAAGAAGACTTGTGGAACCATTTTTATTATTGTTCCCAGCAAAGTAGAAGCAGGTGTTATTTTTATAACTTCAATTTACTGTTTTGTACAGATTAGAGAAGAAAATTCAACTTTAAATATAGCTGTGCAAATTCATTCCAGTAGTACAGAGATATCTCAGTTTTCATCCACAATCCATCCGAAAACAATCAACGAAATTTGAAACCAATGAAAATCGAGGCAGTTATTTCCATATGAATCAATGTAAATCTAATTAATTCGTTCAAGACACTCCAAAACACATACCAAAAACACACTTTATAGAGAATAAATGTAGTGTTTAATACTAAAAACACTGGAACGCAATGGAATTGTTTGGCTAGACGCGAGGGGTGACACTCAAACAATGGGAAACAAGGCCACACTGAGCAGAAGTACACGTGGGTCGCCCTTTGTTTTCGCAAAATTAGCAGCAAGGTCATGTGGGCATGCCACGAAGTCCAAGGCAAATGACGAAAACTAAGACAAATTTTTCGCAGAAAAAATCAACAAAAACTGAAACCGACAATAACTGAGATCAACAAAAACCGAAGTATTACTGTAGTTAACATTTGGTCTGAACACGATTTGCTTTATTTATTTTTTGTTATGTCCATAAGCAAGCCTAACAGATGAACTGTTGTTTATCACACACAGAAAACATATATGTGTGTGTGTGTATATATAAATATATATATTTATATATATATTCTTTTAAAATCAATGTGTAATGAAGAACTGTTATAAGACTGATTTTTTCTTAAATGAGCCTATCGGAATATAAGTATTCCAATAGACATTTTTCTTTTTCATACAATCATTGAATATCATCAAGTTCAATTACTTAATCTATTGAGGTCACTGCTACAAATAATTTTAAAAATACTCATTTAAGAACAACCCTTTCTATAATGAATTGCATTTTTTAAAATTTATAATTTGCCGCCCCTGGTGGGCGTGCCGGGTGGATCCTGGTCGGGCGCATGCGGGAGTCTGTCTGACTGTCTCTCCTCGTTTCCAGCTTCAAAAAAAACAAACAAACAAACAAAAAAAAAAAAACTTTAAAATTTATAATTTGCAAACTTCACCCATTGAAGGTAGGTTTAATTTTTTGACTAAAGCCAAAATCATTGAACCAAGTCTTACAAATAAGTATTGTTTTCAATCCAAAATAGCTATGTCTCTAAAGTAATTCTGATATTGGGATTATGGAAAGTGGAGTGATGATAAGATAGTCATGTTGCAACAGTGATCTGCTTGGTTAATGATGTTAAATGGTTGATCAGCCAGATTACTAAACGAGGGCAGAAAGGATTGACTAAATTGTTCATGGTGAATTGAGCAGAACAAATAGTAGTGGAGCTTTTATTTGAAGACATATTCACTCAGGTGGAGCAATCACTGCTTGTCTTGGCTGGATTAACCAAAATGGCAAATTTTATAGTAAGACAAAGAGCAAAGAGAAGAATGGAGGATTTTTGGTGGTTAAGAGGAAGGTTCTGTGTACTTTTAGATTAAATAAATAATGTAGAATATCAACTTTTTACTATAAGATCTGAGACCAAAGACTTTGTTAAAAATCAAAATAGACGATTTACTCAATTATATTGGATGATGAGGAGAAATAAAGAATAGCACTGTTCTTCCCCCCCTTTACACCTTTGTTTTTCAGATTCACAAGATAAGTAATTAAAAGAATTGTTATAAACATCATCATCTTCATCACTGTCTTCTTTTTCGAAAACTGGCATTCTGTTTGGATTATTATTTACAATGCCTATTGACAAGAAGAATTTTTCAGAAACATAATACACCCATATTAATCAATTCAAAATACATACATCAATTTGAGATACATTTGGGATAATAATACTTTTGTTGCAAGAGTGACCCCAACAGAGGATTAGACACTCAGGCAACTTAATTAATAAAGGAAGGAGAATTTATTAGTAGCCAGCAGAACACATGGGGCTAGCAGCACCAAAGCACAAATTCTCAGAATTAGATTTTTTTACAGGTTATATACCTTTACAGTATCCAAACAATGGCATGTGATCTCTTTGTTTAGGGTTTCCCAGGACTCAAGGAGAGAGGAGGGAGAGTTTTGGTGAGGTCAGTAAGGTGGAAGGTGTTTCCAGATCATTGGTTGTATCTACATACAGATCCTGCGCTGTTTCTGCTTTGTGTTGCAAACAGCTCTAAGCAACCATTTAGAGAACTATGAGATGTAGTTAATATATAACTGGCTGACTCAGTTATCCTTGCTGACTCCTTTCCCTTGTATTCTTCTGGTTTCTCCCCTCTCAAGGGAGAAGGAGGCTTGCTCCCTTTTCACCTTAAAATTGAATAATGGCCCTGGCCAGTTGTCTCAGTGATAGAGCATTGGCCCAGCATGTGGATGTCCTGGGTTCAATTCCCAATCAGAATACACAGGAGAAGAGCCCATTTGCTTCTCCATCCCTCCCCCTCTCGCTTCTCCCTCTCTCTCTCTCTCTTCCCCTCCTGCAGCCATGACTCAATTGGAGTGAGTTGGCCCTGAGCACTGAGTGTGGCTCCATGGCCTCTGCCTCATGTGCTAAAGAATGGCTCTAGTTGCAACAAAGCAAGGGCCCCAGGTGGGCAGAGCATCACCCCCACAGTGGGCTTGCTGGGTGGATCCCTATCAGAGTGCAGGTTACATGCAAGAGTCTGTCTCTACCTCCCCTCCTCTCACTAAAAACAAAACAAACAAAAAATCCTTCTTAGGCTTTTCTCACTTGTGATATAAGAAAACCAAGGCTCAGTAAAGTTAAACAACCCAAATAAATCATCTAGGAATTGACAGAAGCCAGATTAGAGTTCTTATTCTGCCTTTTAGGATAGGGTTTCACCAACTCCACTCTTATACCTTTCTCTTGAACATTTTCAGCAGGGCTCTTAGCTCTTACTATTTAACAGGAAAATTATTTACTCAATTGCAATGACTTTTTTGTTAAATGTTTTATGACTATTTAGCTAGCGTAAATACTTTGTTCTTGCTTGAAAGATCATCTTCTTGGATTGCATTATTTAATCTTTAATTTATTCACTTTACCTGAACTATGTGATTCCAAAGACTCCAATAGAGCCTACAGTTATATTTACACCTGTAGAATTACCTTGATGCAATGATAGCCTTCAAGTATGCTACCAGATAGCTATCTCAGAGGTCAAAAAAGACCCCTGTAACCCATGGAACAGAAAGCTGTGTAGACAAAATTAAGATGTTCAAAGTCAACTAAGTCATTTAAAAATAATATGAAATCAAAGAAAAGAGATAATTTACAAAAGGTTACAAGTGGGAATACCACACTACCATGTTTTCTATTAATTCTTTCTATTTTTGAAATGTCTTAAAGATTTATTTATTTATTTCATATATATTATGAGTTTCTTTAAATCTCACATGCTACTTGTATTTATTATTTATAAATAACACATCCTATATCACATTACCTTAAATTTCTTAAACAAATCTGAAGCTTACATCTTGTGAGCTTCAACTATATATCATAAAATAAGAATATACTGACTATCTATGCTTTACACCTTTAGTAAGTTTCACCACCTTTCTTATATTTTATAGCCTAATTCAGCATTCTCAAACAATTTCCACATTGCAATATTAGAAAAAATAATCGCAACCTTTTTAAACCCAAAGATCAGTTTTAAGAAAAACAGTTGATATGAGAGTAGAACTTTAATATTACCATAAGAATATCAAAATGATAATTATGTGCGGTAAAGGTGGTGTTAACTAATCTTATTGTGGTAAACATTTCACTATTTATATACATATCAAATCATCACATTGTTCACCTAAAAAGTTCTGATCACTTTAACATCTAATTCTAATGTGTATGTAGGGTTGTGGGAGGGAGTGGTCCCATTTCTCCAAGCAATTCTTGAACACAAGCTGGGTGTCTTGAAATTCAATGCAGTTGTGACACTATCTAACCAGAGAAAACATCAGAGTCCACAGGTTAAGACCAGGGTCCTACAATACAACCCTTTCTCCCTTCAGATGCCAGTTGCAAAACCAAATTGTCACCTGTGTTTCTACCCAACAAGCTGAGAGCCAAGGTTCCAATGACCGCCATCTTGGATTCAATTAATTTGCTAGAACAGCTCAAAGAACTCAGAGAAACATTTTACTTACTAGATTTACCAACTTATTATAAAATGGTATCATTCACGAACAACCAAATGAAAGAGATGTGTATGGCAAGGTATGTGGAAGAGTGTAGAGCTCCCATTTTCACATGACTCTCCCCAAATCTCTATATACCTGAAACTCTCTATATACCACCCTTTCCAGTTTTTAATGGAGGCTTCATTATATAGGCATGACTGACTAAATCATTGACCATAGATTATCAATTACACTTGCATTCCCTCTCTTCATCCTGGAGGTCAGTGCAAATCTCATGATTTGTTCTCCTGGCAACTGGCTCCCAGCCTTTGGTGGGGTCACATATTAACATAACAAAAGAACCTTCATGCTTTTCTTGTTTAGGTAATATAAGGAAATTTAGAAACTCTGTGTGAAAAACAAGAAGACCAAATATATTTTTTGTATTATAAATCATGATGTCACAACACCTTAATCTCACACAATGTTATATATTAATTATAGCTCAATAAAACTGGAAAATAGGCCCTGGCCAGTTGGCTCAGGGGTAGAGCGTCGGCCTGGCTTGTGGGGGACCCGGGTTCGATTCCCGGCCAGGGCACATAGGAGGAGCGCCCATTTGCTTCTCCACACCCCCCCCCCTCCTTCCTCTCTGTCTCTCTCTTCCCCTCCCGCAGCCAAGGCTCCATTGGAGCAAAGATGGCCCGGGCGCTGGGGATGGCTCCTTGGCCTCTGCCCCAGGTGCTAGAGTGGCTCTGGTCTCAGCAGAGCGACGCCCCGGAGGGAGCAGAGAGTCGCCCCTGGTGGGCGTGCCGGGTGGATCCCGGTAGGGCGTATGCGGGAGTCTGTCTGACTGTCTCTCCCCGTTTCCAGCTTCAGAAAAATACCAAAAAAAAAAAAAAAAAAAAAAAACCAACTGGAAAATAAATCATAAATTATAATTTTATTATGGAATTTTGCCTGTAACATCACATCAGATTAGATTGTTACAGTAAGGACAACTTGTACTATTATATTGGCAGAAAAACAGCATTTCTTGCCTTTAAGCTCATTACAAACTTTAAATTTAATTTCTTATAGATTAATCCAATTTCTCAAATATTTATTTTTTAAAGTAGAATGTTATGACTAGTGTTACAGAGCTCTTCTGTCATATGACTTGGGCCCAAAACCACTGCAAATACAATCATGATGATGTTGTGGTCTCTGGGTTTGAGTAGCTCAGAGTAGAGGGAAAGGGAGAGATATAAGTTACTATCACCAGAATAAAAATATCACAAAATAATAGAAGAGGGAATGCTATCTCTGAGAAAATAGCAAAAACCTTCTAAAAAGAGCCATTAAGGTTGGATGTGATGAATATAAGTTTGCAAGATGTTTAGTTAAGAAGAAAAAAACAGATAAAGCAACCATGTAGATAAGATATGGGGAAATAAAAGAGCATAGCACGAGACAAATTTGGAATGACTGGAGTGTAGACTTTCTTTGGGTTGGAATGTGAATAGAATAATAATATAACTTGTGTCCCTTAATAAAAGTCTTCATAGGATGTTGTTATGAGATTTGGACTTTATTTTTAGACATTAAGGAATTATAAAAGAAATTTAAAGATGGGTATAACATAATTAGATTTGTCTTTCCAGATATCATCCAGTTTGGGTCAGACAGCTCAGATTCTTATCTTGGTTTCAAACTTAAGTAACCATTGTTTCCCTCCAGCCTCTACAGCTCTGTCCAACTTTCACCTTTGATATACCAACATCTTCATAACCCCCAATCAACCCTTCTCTTCTCCAAACACACACAGAGAAGCACACTTTGTATCTGTTGATTATACTATGAGCTGAAGTTTTCCTTGAATTTTTCTTTCCATAAAGTCCTCTTGGATTTAAAAAGAACTGTAAAGCATCAACTTAGAAGCCATCTAGTTCAACTTCCTCATTCCATTCTATACTGATCTCCTTTAACAATTTTGAACATGTTTTATATTATTTAGTTCATAGTTGTATATTCTTAGGCACAGAGCCCTTATAGTTCCATTTGTAAGTCTATTGCCATAAAGACTTCTTTATAACTATATGCCTTTAGTATATTTATTTACTTTTAAAAGCAAAACTCTCAGAAGGAATATCACTAACTTCCTAGGCAGCTCAAAATGTCATTATTGATTATCAAAATTCAAACTATATATATTTGTGAGAGTTAATTCCAGGAGTTTAGATATGTGACCAGGAATACATAACAATGGCTGACTTGAATTATTCTTGTTGCAATTGTTGCAGATACTCCTTGGAACAGAGAACAAGGAAGAGTGTTACCAGAGTTCTGGCATCAGGTGAAATTAATTGAACTCCACATTGAAGGCACTTCTGTTCATTTCTGAAAAGGCTCTCTATTTAATCTCTTGCCTGAACACACTGAAAGTCTCCTTTTGTTGTGAATGACATGTATTCAGGTGTCACTCAGAGTCAGGAAACACCCCTTTGACTGGTGCCTGGGAACCTTTAGGGCTTCTGGACTAAACAAAAGGGTTCTCTCCAAATACAAAGGCTCAAATGTCTGTTGTTACTTCTTGGCCCTTCAGGAAGCAACACTGTTCAACCAGTGATTAAAAACCAAAACCAAAACAAAACCTTTGACCTTTGGTAGCAAAATGACTAGAGTTTCATAGAATTTGTTATGCTTAAAACTTTATTTTGTATTATTCACTTGTAGAATGTGCCAAATTGATTTTGATTTTAAACTTTGAATTAAAAAAAGAATTTTTTAGACAACCCCAAAAGAAGAGTGTACAATTTAAATATAAATTTTGAAAGTATCATTCAATATTTATTCAATGGACTTAAAAACATGGTACTATTCCAAGATATATACATATATATATATATATTCAAGAATATATATATGGCAGTAGTTTTAATAATTAAATAAAGAAAAGAAACAGTAATGTCAGAGTCTTCAAAATTTGGAGTATAGGAAAAAATGCTTAGATAAAAATTAAGATAAAAAGGAAAAAACAATTTTCCAAAATTCGTAAGAAAAAATATTGATAAATTCAACTACAAAATCACCTTAAACTTCTGTACAACAAAAAGTCCATAAGAAAATTTTTAAAAAAAGAAAATTTAAAACTATATTTACAACATTCAGAACCAAGAAAAAGAAAATTTTCTTAACATACAAAGGGCTCATAAAATTCAATAAAATAACAAATAACCCACTAAAAATTGAAAAAAGTTATGAAGAAACACTATGCAAATAGAAATACAAATGTACAACAATCATATAAAAGATGATTAACCTCAAACACAATTGATGGAAGGCAAAACAAAATATCATTTTTTTTACTTAAATGGTAAGGATAAAATGTTTGATCATAGTCTGTGTTTGCAAGGCATTTTCAAATACTATTAAAGTATAATATATATATAACATTACTGGAGATAATTTGACAGATACTTTTTTAACCCAACACTCTTTCTTTCTTTTTTTTTTTTTTTTTTAATAAATTTTTATTAATGTTAATGGGATGACATTAATATTTCAGGGTACATATATTCAAAGAAAACATGTCTAGGTTATCTTGTCATTAAATTATGTTGCATACCCCTCACCCAGAGTCAGATTGTCCTCCGTCACCCTCTGTCTAGTTTTCTCTGTGCCCCTCCCCCTCCCCCTAACTCTCTCCCTCCCTCCCTCCTGAGTCCCAACACTCTTTCAATTAGAAATGTACCTTGTGGGTATAGTACTCATATATATATATGTATATATATATGTATATACATATATATGTATGTATATGTATATTATATATTCTCCTGAGTATATATATATTCTCAGGAATGTTTGCTGTGGCACTGCAACAGAAATAAGTTGTGAAAACTTAAATATCTATCAATGGAAAACTTCCAATTTACCTCTATAAAACAAAATACTATGCAGCCATAAAAGGATATATAAGTATGGATGCCTAGATACTAGATAGATAGACAGATAAATAGATATGGAGATGTGAAAAGACAGCCAAGGATTATTAAGAAAAAGCAAGTTGAAGAATCGCTGATATAGCATGATCGCATTTGTGTTAAAAAAAAAAAAAGTGGAGAATAAAATATAAGCAACAAAGAAAAACTAGAGACAGAACATCAAAATTAAGAAACTTTGGGCCCTGGCCAGTTGGTTCAGTGGTAGAGTATCAGCTGGGCATGTGGATGTCCCGGGTCAATGCCTGGTCAGGGCATACAGGAGAAGCAACCATCTGCTTCTCCACACCTCCCCCTCTTGCTTCTCTTTTTCTTTCTCTTTTTTCACCTCCTGCAGCCATGGCTGTATTGGAGCAAGTTGGCCCCGGGCACTGAGGATGGCTCCATGGCCTCTTCCTCAGGCTCTAAGAAGAACTCAGTTGCTGAGCAGTGGAGCCTCACCCCCTCGGATGGATCCCAGTCAGGGTGCATGCAGAAATCTGTCACTCTGTTTCTCTTTCTCTTACTGAATTTTTAAAAAATTGAGAAATTTTGTGTTTCGAAGGACATATCATAATAAAAGTAAAAATACAGTTCACAGAATGAGAGAAAATATGGGCAGATCATACATGTCATAAAAGATTTGTATGCAGAATATACATAATAAAACTCTTTCAATTCAACAACAAAAAGACAAATAACCCAATTAAAAATAGGCAAAGGATCTAAATAGACATTTCTCTAAAGTTCTACAAGCACATGAGAAAATGTTCAACATCATTGCCTTTAGAGAAATACAAATCAAAAATATGGTGAGATACCATTTTACTTCTATGATAATGGTGAAAATAAAAGACAAGTAACAAGCATTAGCAAGGAAATGCAGAATTGTAATCCTCATACACTGTTGATGAGATTGTACAATAAAATCATGAAGTCACATGGAAAATGGTTCGTTCCTTAAAATATTAAACACAGAGTTTACCGTATGTTCCAGCAATTCCACTCTTATGTGCATACCCAAGAGAACTGAAGACAGATGTTCACATGAAACCTTGCACATGAATGTACATTGCAACATTGTTCATAATAGCCAAAAGTGGAAGCTGAAATATCTATCCACTGATGAATGGATAAACATATACGGTATAGCCACACAATAGAATACTACATAGCCATAGAAAAGATGGAACATGATGTTTATTTTACAACATAGATGGGGTAGTCAACCTTTTTATACCTACCGCCCACTTTTGTATCTCTGTTAGTAGTAACATTTTCTAACCACCCACTGGTTCCACAGTAATGGTGATTCATAAAGTAGGGAAGTAACTTTACTTTATAAAATTTATAAAGCAGAGTTACAGCAAGTTAAAGCATATAATAATAATTACTTACCAAGTACTTTATGTTGGATTTTCGCTGTTTGGCAGAATAAATTTTTATAAAACAACTTACTATAGTTAAATCTATTTTTTTATTTAAACTTTGGTTGCTCCGCTACCACCCACCATGAGAGCTGGAACGCCCATTAGTGGGCAGTAGGGACCAGGCTGACTACCACTGACATAGATGAACCTTAAAAACACTGCTAAGTAAAAGAAGCCAGACACAAAAGGCCACATTTTTGCATGATTGCATTTATGTAAAATGTCCAGAACAGACAAATCCACAAGGAAACTAGATAGGGAATTGGCAGAGGCCGGGAGAAAGAAGATGATACATATAGGGTGTCATTTTGGGTTGATGAAATGTCCTGGAATTAGATAATGGTGATGGCTTTATGTGGGTGGAGCACAGAGCACATTCTTAGCAGCTGTGGCTGGTGCAATGCTGTGAGAATACTCCAGCTCCCAGAAGCCTCCTGGGCATACCCAGGAAGGAAGCTCGCCCGCTATAAGGAAGTGACTTAGCGCCAACCACTGCACTCCCTGATCTTTTCAGCCATTGGCTATGAAGGAACACTCTGTAACACCCTATAGGCTGAACCCATCTATATAAGCTAGCTTACTTCTTGAATAAAGTGGATCTGCATCACTGAACCTGGTCCCCGGAGCCAGGTCTTTGCATCTCCGCCGTCCTCACCCTTGGCAGGACTTGTCCACAGCTTTACAACCTTGTAAATACTATATTAAAAACCATTGAATTGTAAACTTTGAAAGGTTTAGTATTAAAGTATTTCAGTAAAACTGTTATTTTTAAAGGTAAGGAGATATAGATTTATGTGTGATCTGATTTTGTTAGTTTATTGAACTTGGTAAAGTGCAAGCAGGAAACTATACTTATTCTGCTCACTGGGCTTCAAACAAGCTCTGTAAAATCTTCCATTTTGGACAAAATCTTAGGCAGATCCCCTTAACTTTGCCCTGTCACTCTCATGAATGAACAAAAAGCCTCATTTGTAGGCATCAAACAATCCAGTGCAGTCTAATATCAAACATTTAATCTTATCCACTTCAAAGCTTCTGTCCTCCTCCTTCATTCTACACTATTCTACCCACTCATCTTCTCTCCCTCCCACTCCAGCGCCTGCTTTCCTGGTGCAGTTATCACCTGGCAGTTGTTCAGATGCTGCCTCTTTCCTCTCAGGCTGCTTTTGTGAGCTCTCGGCACACCTCTCCCGGTGCCCACTGCCCAGCACTCTCAATTACACCGTGCTTTCTCTGGCAGGCCCTTGCCCTGCTTCTCAGATCCATCCCACACACCCGCTTTCTGTTTGGGTCCCCTTATCCAGGATGGCTGGTCCTCCTAGTAGGATTCTTACAAGATGCTTTAGCACAACTTTAAATACAAACACTTACATTTAATAGTGACAAAGTGCCTTTGTCTGAGAAAGCATTATTATTACTATCATCATCATCATCATCATCATTATATATATATATATATATATATATATATATATATATATATATATTTGTATTTTTCTGAAGCTGGAAACAGAGACAGTCAGACAGACTCCCGCGTGCGCCCCACCGGGATCCACCCGACACGCCCACCAGGGGCTACACTCTGCCCACCAGGGGGCGATGCTCTGCCCCTCCGGGGGGTCGCTCTGCAGCGACCAGAGCCACTCTAGCACCTGGGGCAGAGGCCAAGGAGCCATCCCCAGCGCCAGGGCCATCTTTGCTCCAATGGAGCCTTGGCTGCGGGAGGGGAAGAGAGAGACAGAGAGGAAGGGGGGGTGGTGGAGAAGCAAATGGGCGCTTCTCCTATGTGCCCTGGCCGGGAATCGAACCCGGATCCCCGGCACGCCAGGCCAACGCTCTACCGCTGAACCAACCGGCCAGGGCATCATTATTATCTTTAATCAGAGTGGTTGCAGTTCTTTTCTTGAAAATGTTGCAACTTTTTTTTACTGCTTATGCTCTGGTATCTAGATGTAAGTAGCTAGCTGAAGCAGTACAATTTACTTTTTATATATTCATTATCAAAATTCCTATTATCACATTTAAATGTTGGCTGCTGCCCCAGTCACCACATTCATAGATTTGTTTATCTCAGCTTGCAAAGATTCCTATTCTGAAAGAAAATAGTTTGGAAAATGTCATTTCTAGTCTTTTTTGCTTAAAGTCTGTTTAAAATGAATGCATTTCTAGCCAAAGCTTTCCTGACACTATACTCTACTGAATCACCATCAGATTTTCTAAATAGCGCTCACTCTTCTACTATTATTTCTGACTTCTCTTTTCATCTAGAAATAATTGAACACTTTATACAGGATTGTATATGTGCTAAGCACTTATGTCTATTTAATCTGCAAAATAATCCTTTCTGGGAGGTGGTATGATTTCTGTTTTAATAAAATCAGACAGCTGACTTCACTTTTGCTTTATTATAAATTATGTCTTGTTCTGATACCAACAGGTTTCTTGTTTCAAGGACTTTTCTATGATTTTGTGTTTGGTTTGCACTTTCTAATATGAACCTCCTCGTATGTTGATGAACTATTTGTGACTAAGTTTTTGCCTGTGTGCCAGCTGTGTAACCACAGGACATGGTGAACTCTGAAGAGAAAGCACTGAGTCCTTTTTCTGTTTCCTGTCCCCAGTGAATTCTTAGTCTAATATTTAGTCCTGAACAAATATTCATGACAAACTCCAAAATTAACTTTTAAACTGGAAAGATCATCAAAGCCCTGGCCGGTTGCTCAGTTCATAGAGCATCAGCCCAGGTTCGATTTCTGATCAAGACACAGAGGAGAAGTGGCCATCTGTTTCTCCCCACTTCCCTCTCTCCTTTCTCTCCTTCTTCCCCTCCCACAGCCAGTGGTTCAATTGGTTCGAGAGTTGCCCCAGGCTCTGAGGATGACTCCGTTGGAGCATGTCAGCTTCAGTCACTGAAAATGGCTCGGTACTCAAGCATCAGCCCCAGATAAGGGTGGCCAGGTGGATCCTGGTCCAGGCGCATATGGGAGGCTGCTTCACTATCTCCTCTTCTCTCAACCCCCCCCCCCCACAAAAAAAGGAAAGGATCATCAAATTTTCAAAGTCTACTATCTTTTCACAGAAATATTTTTATTCAGTAAATGAAACACTCAAGCACCAGAAAGTACAAACCTTCAGTAAAAAGATGAGAATATTACATAGTGTTTTTGGTCTGCAAAATGTTTTTAATATGCATTATCTATTATAATTCTCACACCATGCCTACATAGGAAAATTATATAACCATTTGGAGGATGAAAATTCTGACACTCAGATGATAGTAATTAGTAGGGTTCACATTCCAATCTAAGACTTCTCGTTCCAGATCCCTGACTAACCCAAGACATGACAGTTTGTATATCTGTGGGTGTGCTCATTTAGTTTTCATTGTAGCCAATTTCCATCAAGAGAGGCTGCTGCCAATTTACAGGTTGTATAGTATAATGGCTGTTGACTCAGGGGACACTAACTGTGCGATTTTGGTATAAGTCACTAAACCATGTCTTTCAATTCAACTGTCAAATTCAACTGACAATATGGTATTTACCCACCGGATTATTGTGAGGATTAAATGAGTTAATATATGTAAAGCACTGAGAAGAGTTCTTGGCACATTGCAAGTATACAAGAGCACCAAGCCTTTGCTGGCCCTGAGGTTCTGTCAGAATGTTATTACTATTAACAAATTGAAAAAATGCTATTGGCAGTTGATTTATTTTAGTATGCCTTTTCCAACTATTAGTAAAATTGAGCATTTTCCTATGTTTGTTTTCTTCAGGAATTTTGTTTTGTTTTGGGTTTTTGTGGATTTTTTGTATTATCTCTTCTGAGTGGTCAGTTTACATCCTTTAGCTCACTGTGTAAAATTTTTTTTCCGTTTTTATATTGAAATGTAGGATCTTTATATATATCATATTATGAATAATAATCCTTTGCAATAAATATAAAAGTATTTTTCTTTAGTTATTATATTTTTATGTTTGATGTTTTTGTTGTTGCTGTAGTTTTAACTTATTATGTATTCATGTCTGTCAAGCTTTTCCATCATGGTTTTTCATTTATGTCATATATTTTACATTTTCTCCTAATATATGTATAGTTTGGTTTTTATATGTAGGTATTTATTACCCAAGAAATTAATTTTTGTGTATGAAGTGAGGGAAGATGTTCCTCTTCTTCCCTCCAAATGGGTAGGCATCTCCATATAAATAATTTGGAGTTTGATTATTGTCCAGTCTTAAGCATTCATACTCCCAAATCTACCTTCTTGCCTAGATAAGGACCTTTTTTTATTAAGGAAAAAAAATGCCCTGTCTTGGCAGGTCAGTTGGTTAACACATTGTCACCATATGTTCATGTTGAGGGTTTGATCCCTGTCCAGAGGTGAAGAATTAAGAAAAATAAGCTTAAAGAGAAAAAGGATGGGCTCAGGAGGTCTCTTTGCAATGCAAGAGATGGCTTGCAAAAAGTGAGCCTCCACCCCCTACCTGCTTTATATATAGGGCAAAGTGAGGCATTAGCAAATCAAAGAGATCACTAAAACAAAGTCACATTTCCCAAGCATCCCAAGAATTCTACCAAGTGCAGAAGACCCCCACCATACATAACATCTTAACTTCACAAAACAAAGGATAAAAAGAAATTGCCTCAAGTTTTTCCGAGGGACAAGGGGGATAGGACCAGTATAAACAATCCAGCACCATAGTTAACATGAAGGTGTGGGGAAAAAAAGCCTTTAGCAACTTCACACAACAAGTGAGGTGGGTGGTTGGGTAGACTGTCAGCTTATTGACAGTTCCCCACACCTCTTTCCCAAAAATCTAAACTGCAAAGACCCTGTTGGCTTTCGGTACCCAACAAATAAGAGGAACAATAAATCAATGTTGCTCTCTCACACTCTCTCTGGCTTCCTCTCCCTCTAAAATCAATCAAAAAATTTTTTTTAAAAAGGGATAGAAAATCTAATCCAACTCTTTCTGGGCCATAGTTTTCTGCCCTGAATACAGAAGTTGACCACAGGGAAGGACATGAGCATCCATCTGAGTTCCACTGAAAAGCAGCTTGAGCCTGACCAGGCAGTGGCACAGTGGATAGAGCATAGGCCTGGGATGCTGAGGACCCAGATTCCAAATCACGAGATGGCCAGCTTGAGCATGGGATCATAGACATAACCTCATGATCACTAGCTTGAGCCCAAAGGTCTCTGGTTTGAAGCCCAGGGTCTCTGGCATGAAGCCCAAGCTTGCTGGCTTGGGCAAGGGGTCACTCACTCTGCTGGAGCCCCCTGGTCAAGGCACATATGAGAAAACAATTAATGAACGACTAAGATGCTGAAATGAAGAACTGATGCTTCTCATCTTTTTCCCTTCTTGTCTGTCTGTCCCTCTCATGCTCTCTCAGTTAAAAAAAAAAAAAAAAAGCAGCATGAAATAGGAGGGTAGCAATTCAGCTGGTAAGCCATTCTTGAAAGTCACTCTTTTAATAAAATGTCATAAACTGGGAGGCTTAAACAGACAAAGACCCAATCTCTGCATACCATCACAGTGGGTGCTAGGATTTCAACAGATGAATTTTGGGGAGACACAAACATTTGATCTGTGATAGTGACTGTTAAAGGCAGTGGGTCACCCCCTGGCCATGCTTTCCATCCCAGACAGCCTTCAGGTCTGAGTTTTAGAGGAGTGAACAAAAGTCGTCTTGACACTTCACAGCAACCTCATGCAGATTAGAGATGCCACCATCATCTGTCACTCTGAGATTAGCCCGTAGGACAGCAGAAGCCATGCCACTTTCGGTGTGCCCATAGCAGTTGGGGCAGTGTAGAGTTTAGCACCCCCATGAGTTTGGGCATGCCAGTTGGCTCCACTTTCCAGCAGAAATGGCATAGAGTACCCGTTATGGCTGGAATAGAAAGGGGCATTATGGCCATTTTCATTCAAGGTTACCTACGGGATTCCCCTTTCAAAATTCATCAACTCCAGCATTTGATGCATGCTGCATATATCTCACTCTGGTGACAGCAACAAGGGTCTCATGCATATGGGCTAGGCACTGCCATCCTGGCCTGGGCCTCCACCTCAGGCTTGGAGTCCCACATGGGAGGTGCTGGTAGTGGTGCTGCAGCCAGTAGAGACATGGCACTTTTAAAGCACTCTACCCACCACTAAAAACAAAATAAAATAATTTGGTACTTAGATTAATTTAGAAATTAAAATAATTTAAAATATTATTATCAATGTATGATGTTGCCAAATAAAAGCATCATATATGAGGGCTGTAAGAAGGTGTAAGAACCCCTATTAAATTAGCGTGTATCAACAAGACAGGTAACAACAAGTGTTGGAGAGGCTGTGGAGAAAAAGGAACCCTCATCCACTGTTACTGGGAATGTAAAATAGTACAGCCATTATGAAAGAAACTATGGTGGTTCCTCAAAAAATTAAGAATAGGCCCTGGCCGGTTGGCTCAGTGGTAGAGCGTCAGCCTGGCATGCAGAAGTCCCAGGTTTGATTCCCGGCCAGGGCACACAGGAGAAGCGCCCATCTGCTTCTCCTCCCCTCCCCCCCTCCTTTCTCTCTGTCTCTCTCTTCCCCTCCCGCAGCTGAGGCTCCATTGGAGCAAAAAGATGGCCGGGGCGCTGGGGATGGCTCCTTGGCCTCTGCCCCAGGCGCTAGAGTGGCTCTGGTCGCGACAGAGCAACGCCCCGGATGGGCAGAGCACCGCCCCCTGGTGGGCAGAGCACCGCCCCCTGGTGGGCGTGCCGGGTGGATTCCGGTCGGGCACATGCGGGAGTCTGTCTGACTGCCTTCCCCGTCTCCAGCTTCAGAAAAAAAAAAAAATTAAGACTAAAACTATTATATGACTCAGCAATCCCTCTACTGGGAATATACCCCCAAAACTCAAAAACACTGGTACATAAAGACACATGCACCCCCATGTTTATTGTAGCATTGTTCACGATGGTCAAGACATGGAAACAACCAAAAAGCCCTTCAATAGAGGATTGGACAAAGAAGATGTGGTACATATATACTATGGAATACTACTCAGCCATAAGAAATGATGACATTGGATCATTTACAACAACATAGATGGACCTTGATAACATTATACTGAGTGAAATAAGTAAATCAGAAAAAGCTAAGAACTGTATGATTCCTTACATAGGTGGGACACAAAATTGAGACTCATGGACATGGACAAGACTGTGGTGGTTATCAGGGGGGAAGGGAGGGGCATAAAGAAAACCAAATAAAAGGTGACAGAGGACAATCTGACTTTGGGTGATGGGTATACAACATAATCAAATGTCAAAATGATCTAGAGATGTTTTCTCTAAATCTATGTATCTAGCTGATCAATGTCACCCTGTTAAAATTAATTGTCTAAATAAAATTATAAAAAAAAGAAGGTGTGAGATGCAACAAAAATAATGACATTATAGTTCACATGTTAGTACTCTTTTCTATGTAAATAAATAAGATTATATTTAGCATCTGCTTCTAAATTTAAACTTTGTCCAGAATATGATAGCTATTCATTGTGATGAAACTTCTCATCTCTTCTTTACATGTTATCCTGAGCTGTTTCCCAAATTTAAAAACAATACCCTGGATGTGCAGTAAAAGGTCCTGCGGCTTAATTGATAATGCTGTATTCCATAAAGAGCAGCTAGTGTTTCTCTAACTAAAGTTCATGTTAGTTAACATTCAGACTTGAAGACAGTACTATTCATTCACCTTTTTATCCAGTAAATATTTACTGGGCATCTACTTGATGTCAATGTACCATAACAAACATCGGGTACAAAGTAGTGAACATGACATGCGATCCATGCCTTGTTGGAGGTTATAGTTAGATTAGTGAATTTTTTAGCCAAAGAGGAAAAAAAAAAACCTGAATACGTTAGAATATGGATCTGGTAAAGAACAAGGATTATGAAGGTGATCTAGGTTGAAGTGAGTCTGAACATGAGGCTTAAACTGTTGTGAGCATAGAGACATTCTGAAAAGGACAGGGAAATGTTCAGGTGTGGAGAAGGCAAATAGAGTGTCTCGGAAACGTAGATATCAAACTATTTGTTGATTTTAATTTGGAGACCAATCTATTCTGTGGAATTCTTTTCAGGTTTAAAAAAGAAGTATAGCCTGACTAGGCGGTGGTGCAGTGGATAGAGCATCAGACTGGGATGCGGAGGACCCAGGTTTGAGACCCCGAGGTCGCCAGCTTGAGTGTGGGCTCATCTGGTATGAGCAAGACTCACCAGCTTAAGCCCAAGGTCACTGGCTCAAGCAAGGAGTCACTCGGTCTGCTGTAGCCGCCCCCCTCCCTGTCAAGGCAAATATGAGAAATCAATCAATGAACAACTAAGGAACTGCAATGAATAATTGATGTTTCTCATCTCTCTCCCTGTTTGTCCCTATCTGTCCCTCTCTCTGACTCTGTCTCTGCTACAAAAAAAAGAAGTATAAAAAATTGATTGTTTTAGTTTTGTGTGTGTTTTTTTACCAAGAAAAATGCATGTGTGCATAGCACATGACACTATAAATATTTTAATTTTCTACATTCATTAAATAGTTTCTTTTTTTAAAAAACAAACCTCAGATAAATATTTCCAAAATCTTAATGATATAAAAAGATTGCAACCCTGGCCAGGTTGCTCAGTTGGTGTTGGGCAAACAAGTTTGTAACAAGTGTTTTTTTGGTTTGCTCACTTGTATTGGCAGCGCCCTGTGTGTGTGGTCTATGGAAGGCTGTGGTGCTTGCCCTCAGGGCAGTAGATTGCAAATTGCAGACTGCCTGCCTCCATGGGGAGGGGCATTTGTTTGCCAGAGAGGGGGTATTTTCTGTCTGCCTGTTTTGCTGGAGAGTGTGAGGGACTTGGGAGCCCGGTTGAGGCTGGTGGGGGCCTGTGAGTGTGGGTAATTCCAGAGAATGAGTCCAGTAAATCCGCAGAGGTGAGTCGGGGCTGGAGAGCCCTGAGAGAGAGGGATGTGGTCTTCCCTGTCTGTTTGCTCGTCTGCCCTTATGAAACTCTAATAAACGAAGTGACCCACCATCCTTAGGCTCCACAGTTCCTTTACCATGTGCCTGAATTCAATTTGAACTTGCACGGCTTCAGCCACCAGCCTTACAGGCTTCAAGCCAGTGACCTTTGGGCTCAAGCCAGCAACCATGGGGTCATGTCTATGATTCCCATGCTCAAACCAGCAACCTGTGCTTAAGCTAGTGAGCCTACGCTCAAGCCGGCAACCTTGGGTTTCAAACCTGAGTTCTCTGTGTCCCAGACCAACACTTTATCTACTGCACCACTGCCTGGTCAGACTCTCCTTCCTTCTTCTTTTTTTTTAAATTTATTTTTTAAAAAGATTTTATTTATTCATTTTAGAGAAAAAAGAGAGAGAAGGATGGGGTAGGAGCAGGAAGCAACAGGAAGCATCAACTCCCATATGTGCCTTGAGCAGGTAGGCCTGGGGCTTTGAATCCACGATCTCAGCATTCCAGGGTGATGCCCATCCACTGTGCCACCACAGGTCAGGCTCCTTCGTTCTTTTAAATCCTTTTTTTCTGATGACTTATAGCCCATGGAATAAAATAAATGTTCATGGGTACATAATGATGTAAATAGTAATGGAAGAGCCTGACCTGTGGTGGCGCAGTGGATAAAGTGTCGACCTGGAATACTGAGGTCACCGGTTCAAAACCCTGGGTTTGCCTGGTCAAGGCACATATGGGAGTTGAAGCTTCCAGCTCCTCCCCCTGTTCTCTCTCTCTCTCTAATAAAAAAAAAATGAATAAATAAAATTAAAAAAATTAAAAAATAGTAATGGAAAAAAAATAAATGAGGGAGAAAAGACAGCTATCTTTTAAGTAGAATTCCAACAAATAAATATAGAAGAAATTATGGAAATAGAAAAGCAATGTGAGGCAAAGATCCCAGTAGTAATTACGGTAGGAAAAAAATTGAATCATTGACAGGCTAATATTTGTGGATGAAAGTATAAGAAAAGATGATTATACTGTCAACACATCTCCCCATAAGTTATTTATTAGTTACAAAGACAAAGTAATAATTTTGAAGAAACCTAGCAGACTCCACTTCAATCACACACCATCAAAGTTAGCATTACTGGTGTTACAAACTGAATTTTGTCCCACCCCAATTCATATATTGAACCCTAACTCCAAAGTGACAGCATTTGGAGATAAAATCTTCACTAAAGTAATTAAGATGAAGTCAGGTTATAAGGGTAGGGCCCTGCTTTGACAGAATTAGTGTTCTTATAAGAAGGGACAACAGAGTTACTGTCTACTGTGTAAGGACCCAGAAGGAAGGCAGTCATCTCCAAACTAGAGAGAGCTCTTAGCAGAAACCAGCCTTGCCAAACCTCTCCATGGGATGTGTAGCCTCCAGAACTATGAAAAAATAAATGTCTGCTATTTAAGATACCTAGTGTATGTATGATATTTTGTTAGGGGAGCCCATGCTGACTCATACATCTGGTGATAAGAGCAAGAGGCATCATGTATCTGCTGACATGATGTACTGAGAAGGGCACATCACTTTGCTGGTATTCTTGCCAAAAATGCATAACCTTAATCAAATCTTGCAAAAACATCACATACCTAACTAAGGGGCATTCTATAAAATTAATGGCCAATGCACTTCAAAAGTGTCAAAATCTTGAAAGATAATGGAATAGTCACAGACCAGAGAAGACTAAGAGGACTGATAAATACAGTGTATAATTCTGGATCGTATCCCCTGGAACAGAACAAGAACCAGAGGCAGATTAATGTCTGTTGAGGCCCGGGTGAAGAAGAAAATGTTAGGCCCCTTAAAAAAAAAGAGAGACAGGGAAAATAAAAATACATGTTAACCATATTTTAAAAAATACTGCTCATAAAAATTCAGGAATATTTCGAAATGAATATAAAGCAATAAAATACCCCCTAATTTTTGTGAGCAGTGGAAATAAAAAATATTATGTACTATTAATGTCAGAATTGCACATGTGAAACCAAATGAAGTGTCATCAGAAAAAAAGTGTAAAGTTGGGGTTTTGCGGGGCCCTTCAGAAGTCAGGGCCCAGGTCGCGTGAACGTGCGCCTGCTGTTAAATCCGCCTCTGACAAGAACACTATTTGAAGTAATGTTAATGTTCCCATTTGGTAATTATAGTATATTTATATAGGTTGTTATATTAGGGGAGCTAAGGATATGGGAATTCTGTTTTATTTTTGCAATTCTTCATAAGTCTAAGGTATTTCAAAATAAACAAATATAAATGAATGTACACACATACACATGGGTGTTTATCTCCAGAACTTGACCACTTCTTACACCTGTAAGCAGTGGGAGAAAATGAAAAAAGAAAGGGAAAAAGACCTTGGATTCTCACATGGCAGTTTTAAATTTTATAGAGTGGGAGATGAAGGCCTGCAAAGAGGTCCAAAATATAGTCACCGGAATTGGTGGTCTAAGAAGGAGTATCTCAGGGGGGAAAAAAGCATAAATAATTCTTAATTGCTATTTGGAATTCAAGGACAATGAAGAGGGATTTTTAGTCATTCCCGAACATTTATTGAATATCAACTAATATGCATTGTGTTTGGAAATGCAAATATAATGAATAAAACATGGTATCTACTTCTAAAGAGTTTACTCTCTACTGGAGAAGACATCTTTATAAACAGATAAATTCAAAGGAAATTAATAATCTATTCATGCCCATGTACAATGTGAGTACATAAAAGGTGTCCTTGGTCTAATGTAAGTGTGAAGGCATAAAGAAAAGAGTCTGAGAACATTTTCAAGGTTAGGTAAAGTTTGGCTAAAGAAACAAGATGTAGCATGGAGATAAGCTGATGAAAGAAACGTTAAATATGCTGTCATTTAGGTGTTAAAACACTTGTTGAATTGGTGTAATGGCTCACAAGTGGAAATGAAATTTAGATCAGTCCCTTTTGTATCTGATTATGAATTCCTATCATCAATTAATTGTTAGTGCCCTGGACACCTAGTTTCCTCCTGTGTCCTATTAAAACTACTCTCTATGTTACAATTAGCTATGTTGATGTGATAGATCCATTGATTATTCCTCTGTCTTCATTGCCTGTGGTTCTCCCAGTGTCTTGATGGTCATGATCTACCCATGCCTTGACAGTGTCTACCTATATTTTTGTCACATTGCTTCAATCCAAGTTCACCTTCTACTGTTCACTTCTTCTTTTACACAATGAGCTCTTTCTTCCTTCCACCCAGCTTGCTGGTTTCAACTAGTAGTACTACTCTCTCAATTACCTGGAGTTAGGTATATTTTTAAAAACCACTTCATTAATTTGTAATCTCTTATTGGAGAAACCCTCTGAAACCCTTTAGTTCACGTCTCCTGCTGTTTCTCCACAGCTCGTGTTTGCATCTTTAGCTGGTGTCTTTGTCCAGAGGTTTTCCAGCCTCTGCCTGAACATTTTCAAACACAGAAAGTTTAATACCTTAATGCCCTATTCTTCTTCTTCTCCCATATTGCTAAATCCTGTTAATTCTTTCTTAAGATTGTCTTTCATTTATAAGTCCTACTTTTTTATTTTCACTATAGTCTATTAAGATGCCTCGTTTCTTCCCTTACCATGTTATAATTAAGTTAGTATGATATAGTTGCCTGACTGAGTCTCCTTAACATCTCACAGGCTTGGAAAATTTTAATCCTTAGATTTTTTAAAATTTTACTTTACATATTTTAAAATACTGCCATTGGCTTTTTACTCTTTTACTTACAAAGTTTAAATGGTTTCCTATATTCTATTTTATCAATCTAAACTCCACTGCTTTCAAAACTCTATGAACCAGCCCTGGCTGGTTGGCTCAGTGGTAGAGCATTGGCCCAGCATGTGTATGTCCTGGGTTCAAGTTCCGGTCAGGGCACA
This sequence comes from Saccopteryx bilineata, assembly GCF_036850765.1. Lineage (NCBI taxonomy): Eukaryota > Metazoa > Chordata > Mammalia > Chiroptera > Emballonuridae > Saccopteryx > Saccopteryx bilineata. The sequence goes on along the minus strand of NC_089491.1, from coordinate 143,366,224 downwards.
CAGGAGAAGCGCCTGTTTCTCCACCCCTCCCCTTCTCGTTTTTCTCTCTCTCACTCCCTTTCTTTTTCTTCCCCTCCTGCAGCCATGGCTCAATTGGAGCGAGTTGGCCTGGGGCAATGAAGATGGCTCCATGGCCTATGCTTCAGGTGCTAAGAAGAGCTTGGTTGCTGAGCAATGGAACAGCGCCCCAGATGGGCAGAGCATTGCCCCTGGTGGTCTTGCCAGGTGAATCCTGGTTGGGGTGCATGCGGGAGTCTGTCTCTGCCTCCTCTCATCTCACTGAACAGAACAAAAAACAAAAAACAAAAAATACCCTTTCCCGAGCTGTGGTAGAACAGTGGATAAAGCATCAACCTGGAACTCTGAGGTCGCTGGTTCAAAATCTTGGGCTTGCCTGGTCAAGGCACATATAGGAGTTGAAGTCCTGCTCTTCCCCCGTCCTTCTCTCTCTTTTTTCTCTGAAATTAATAAAGTCTTTAAAAAATTATATTAAAAAATCCTTTTTTGTGCATGTGTGTATATGCATAAGAAAGTGTTTAGGTGTTGCTATTATTGTTTTGTTGATAATGTATTGCACATTGACATCTTATCATGTCCTATCTTTTTTTTTTTTTTTTTTTTACTGTTGTTGTCAAAGCCAGAAGTGGAATAAAGTCCTATGGTCATTTTGAGAGATACTTAGACTAAAAAGGAAGTTTAACAATAATTTTTCTATCAAAAATAGTTTTTCCTTTTGTACTTTGGCAGGAATTGAAAGTGTGACCTGGGCTCATACAATAATACAAGTGTCCCAGCTTCTCCTGTTTGGTAGGACTTCTTTGGTGGAGTTTACTGTGGAATCTATTCTCAGATCAGATCAAATTAATGAGAAGTAAGTTGTATACTGATTTAGGTAAAGCATCTTACAAACATAGCTATGTGTGCTTGCTTAAAAAGCACTGATTCCACCACATGGGTGTCAGTCTAAGGAAAATTAAGATTCTAAATGTTAGGGGTTTGTATCCTCATTTTTACTCTAGTTTTTTTTGGGGGGGGGGTTAGTAAATCTAAGCATATGTGCATTGCAGAAATTAGTGATATATTTATCATATTATAAATTATAATTAAGTTGGAATTTTTTTCTTTTTATTGAATTTATTAGAGTGACATAGGTTAACAAAATTTACACTTTTAATTGCTATAGGTTTCTGAAATAAAGAACAAAAATCCAGAGCTTCATTAATTTTTTGGTTTCAGGAATCAAGAGCCATCTGAATTAGAAAAATATGCATATGAAGAGACAAGAAAAAGTTTAGAAAAGTGAAAATACAGGCAAAAACTTCAATAACAGATATAGAAAAAGAATGATGGTTAATCAATGATTAATCAATAAGAAGAAAGGATGGTAAATGGTAAAACATTCTCAATTAAAATAATGAATAAAATTATTTTGGGCCTGACTTGTGGTGGCGCAGTGGATAAAGCATCATTCTGGAAATGCTGAGGTCGCTGGTTCGAAACCCTAGGCTTGCCTGGTCAAGGCACATATGGGAATTGATGCTTCCAGCTCCTCCCCCTTCTCTCTCTCTCTGTCTCTCCTCTCTCTCTCTCTCTCTGTCTCTCCCCCTCCTCTTTAAAATGAATAAATAAATAAATAATAAAAAATTATTTTGCAGTGATTCAGTTCTATAACATTTTTTAAAAATGAAAGAAAACCACACACACACACCAAGAATGAGGTTCTAATGAATGACTACCCTAAACTGCTTATCAAGTTCAGTCCTGCACAGTTAGAAGAAAAACACACTCCTCTTACAAACTTGGCTCAAGACTTTGGCTCAAGACCAGCATGACTTAATAGCTGTAATTTGCATTTGAATGCAATTAACTGGGCCAGTACTTTGGGGTAATCAAGCTGTGAGCAATACACATATGCTACAAACTCAGCTGGAGACTAGGTCTTTATTCTTTGAATTTTCTTAAATTTGGAACTGAGGTCTAAGACCTTAAAGGCAACTTTTAAATTTCAAACTTTGATTTTAAGTATGAACAATGAAATTTGACTTTTATCTAATTATTTTTAATAAAGAGAAGTATAGATAGTTGACATATTTTTCCTAGAAGAATAACTGCATTGTTTTTATAAAAATGATTTATATTAATATTAAAATTTCAAGCAATATAAAAAGATACATGGAAGGGAAAAAGAAAAATTTCAAACCCTAAATTTCCACTCAGAAATAACTCCACCTATATTCAAAATAAAAGAGAAAATGTGTATATAGATAAATTTTGTTTTCTAGTAATATTCTCAGTCATTAAAAAATCTACAAGATGTTGACAAACTGCTCTTAGTATAAGGTAAATTACTAGTCTAGTGGTACCTTGAGATATGAATTTAATTCGTTCTGTAATCAAGCTCTTAAGTCAGTCAACTCGTATATCAAACTGTCGATACTGGACCCGTGCTCCAACGCGCCAGCTAGCAGCAGCTTCCGGAATCACGACTCGTATCTTGGAATTTCGCTCGGATCTCAAACAAAAATATAAACTGAGTCACAGCTCGTATCTTAAAAAAATGTTGGTCTGTTCGTATCTCAAGGTACCACTGTATAAGCCTTTATGCTTGCCCTCTGTTACTTTTCAGTATATATTCTTCATACACAAACACTTGTAGGCTGAGATTTCTAAAACTCGAAGAATAAAATGTTTTGTAAAACAAGGAGTGAAAAACAAAGAGCTCAGAACAGGGAGTCAAGATATGTAGATATTAATTTAGCTGTGCCGTTAATTGACTATGGATGTAAATAAGTGTGTGTATGTGTGTGTTCAGGGTGGTGAATTCTTCTCTTAGGAACTCTGTCTCATTATCTGTAAAATGAAAAGAATGGATTCAAATTGTAAACTGTCTCCATCTCCAGAATTTCAGGAGCCTTGCTTACATTTGCTGGTTTACAGAATCTCTGGTGCTCTGGTCTCCTTCTTGATAGTTTGAACTCCACCTTTAACAGACACTGTGGTCTAGAAAGTTTTTCTGAGAGCTATAACCAGTGGGCAGCAGATTATTCACAATGAAAATTTGTTTTTGTGTCAAAATCAAAGCACACATGCCTTTCTTTTGGGAATCACTGATTCAGTCATCAAATAAGTATTGACTGCACTTCTGTGTTTTCCACAAATTCTACCTTTTAGGAATTTATGGCCTAGTTGAGCTAAAAAGTAGTAAGTATTGCAATAACAAAGACATAAATAAAATGCAATGGAGACTTGGCAGAAGAAAAAAGTTACACATCTGAAATCAGGACAAGGATGAAGAAAGAGGTGATTTTTGAGTTGGGCCTGCAATATACTAACAATTTTAACAGCTAGAGGTTGTTCGGAAAGCTTCTATTTTCTCACGTGTAAAACAAATAGTAATTGTATCCACCTTTTAGTGCCACGGAGAGAAAGAATTAAGTGAAATAATGCGTGTTAGTTAGCATATTGCAATGGAGCTATACTTGGAAGGGTAAGGAAAATATGGAACCCAATAAACTGCAGCAAGAGCACCAAGATTATAGAACATTCCAAGCAGTTGAGGGTATAAGGGTGCTTGCTCTCCTGAGCTATAGAGGAATGGTCTGGTGATTAAGATAAAACACAAGTGAAATTTATTAAAGTTGTGCACCAGTGTGCACCACTCAGCAGTGGTGATCTTCTTGCTGGTCTTGCCATTCCTGGACCTGAAGCGCTGCATGGCTGTCACAATATCTATGTCTTCTTTCACCTAGCCCAGATCACACACATGCCATCCAACCAGTCAGTCTTGGCAGTGCAGATGAAAAACTGGGAACTGTTTGTATTGGGTCCAGAGTTTTCCATGGACAAGATGCCAGGACCTGTGTGCTCCAGGATCCAATCCTCATCATCAAATTTCTCCCCACAGGTCGCCTTGCTGCCTGCGCCATTATGGCGTGCGAAGACACCACCCCAGCATGTAAATCCCAGCATAGGTCTGTGAAAGCAAGAACCTTTTACACCAAATCTTTTCTCCCCAGTGCTCAGAGCATGAAAAGTTTTCTGATGTCTTTGAATTTCGTCTGCAAATGGCCCAAAGGGCTTTGCAACTGCGGCAATGTTGAAGGACACAGGGAGGTTCCCCATGGCTGGGCAACTCCAGGACGGGGTGACTGCAAGGATGCTTTCCATTGTTATTAATAAGGAAAATGCATAAAACAAAAAGAGTCACTGAAAGAACGTTACTAATTCTGATTGAGAAATTAAGTTAGTTTTCTAATGATTTTTTTATTCCAAAAAGATTTCTGAGGTGCTTGTCTAGGCATGCTCTTCCAAAGCCAGTTGGTTGCACGTGGAGTTGTAATCAGAACTTTTTCTTTTAATCTTTCTGCTAGCAGCAAAAAGGAAGAGGCAAATAGCTTTTAATGACTGATTAGAATGTGGAAACCAGAAAAACACAGGGTAAGATGGCCTAGAGGGAAAAACCAGTGAGATAGTTGCCCTAATGCATGTTGTAGCTTCTTTTTTGGCTGCCTGTTTAGGGTGTGCTAGAATGTATCTTTCTTCCAGATGCACCTTAGACAGGTGCAGCTATAGCATGAGTAACTGTTTTTTCAAAAAACACTTTGTACTTACACAGATATTTATATTTGCTAATTTTATTATGCACTTATTGTGAGTCAGTGCTGTGATTAATATTTGATAAGGAAAGATCTTTCAATCTTCAAAACAACTCTGTAAGGTAGAAAACACATTACTTCTATATAGGAACTGAGATTTAGGTCTTACATCTTGCCCAAAGTCACATAGTCATTTAGCTAACACTTCATGATCCATACTATGTGTCAGATACTATTGTGGGACCTACAGTTACATCCGTGAATAAAACAAAAATATCCCTGCTATCTTGGAACTCACATTCAAATGAAAGGAGGAAAACAATAAATAAAAAACAGAGAATATCAGTTAGTGATAGGGCTATGAAGAAATAAAGTCGTGATGGGATAGCAAGTAACTGAAGGTACGGTGGGTGAGTTGTCAGTATGGTCACACTCTGTGCTTAGAGGGGCCTTACTCTTTTTAATAATACTCTGCTATCACTGCTTTGAAATTCTCAATAATTTTATCTTTGGATTTGTGTTTTGTAAGGCAGGTCTGATAGAACACTGGAGTATGTGGATAGGCAGAGGACACATGCAATATGCATGTCCTCCTTTTTTTTTTCTTTTTTCTTTTTTTTATGAGAGAAAGGGAGAGGTGGAGGGGGTAGAGAGAGAGAGAGAGAGAGGAAAGAAGAGAGATGAGATCATTAACTTATAGTTACGGCACTTGGTTGTTCATTGATTGCTTCTCATATGTGCCTTGACCAGGGGGTTCCAACCAAGCCAGTGACCTTGTACTTCAAGCCAGAGACCTTCGGGCTCAAGCCAGCAAGTATGGGCTCGTGTCTATGATTCTACGCTCAAGCCGGCGCCCCACACTCAAGGGCTCAAGCCAGCATCCATGGGATCATGTCTATGATTCTATGCTCAAGCCGGTGACCCCACACTCAAGTGCTCAAGCCAGATGAACCTGCTCTCAAGTGACTTTGGGGTTTCAAACCTGAGACCTCAGCATCTCAGGCTGACACTCTGTAAAGCCAGGAGGCATGGTCACCACTATCAAAGCAGCCCGGCTCATGCAGGTTCGCATTGGATTCGGACAGTCGGTAAAGAAACAATGGAGCCAAAAGCTGATGGGCCATAGTCTTTAATCCTAGCTTGCACCCGGCGGGCAAGTAAAAACACACACTGGGCTCCAAAACCCACTCACATTCAGTGCTCACAAAGCCACTGACTTATCCGAGTTTCCTAGAATCAAAGGTTTCTAGCTCACCAGCCTTATTCTCCTCAGTTCCCCATCTCCTTCCTTATCCCAGATACAAACACTACACAAACTGGCATCTCACTCAGCACTCCGCCATCTTGGCTGCTTCTCCTGGCCACATGGCCTCTTTCTGCTCTCTGCTCTGCTCCCTCTGCTCTCTCATGCTAATCATCCCAGGAACCAAGAGAGCAAACTCTCGTTCTGCCCCCATTTTATAGTGTAGATTCAAAACCTTTAATCCGATATACAAAATAGGGAAGTCTCCGATACAAAGTCACTTCTCTGAGGCATGATTGGATTGTACCACCTCACATCAAAAAGGGTGGGAAAGGCTTAATCCCAAAACCAAGCCCCAGGCTACAATGATCCCCAACACACATTAATATCACCTGGGCGACGGCCTCACGTGGGCAGCGCCATTTTCAACAAAGTGAGCATAATACATTTTATCTGCCTAACACACTCTATCCATTGTGCCACCACCACTCAGATGGTCCTCCATTCTTTGTCACACCATTCTCATATAGCTTTCTTGATGTCCTGTGAACATAGGATTTTGGTTGTCCCATGATGTGTGGGCTTTAAGTGAGATTCAAAGCCAGTACAAGTACTGAGTAAAATGTGTTATGTCTACAACTGACTAAGCAGGGATGCTAACAATTTGAGAGGCCACGATTCCCTCAAACTGTTAATTTGCTTCAAATGCAAAAAGAAGTAAATGGCATTTTAAGGAAACACAATGACCAAAGAACCCTATCTTATCCTTTCTTACTTATTATTTCCCTGTAGCGGCCAACTACTGACTCTGAAAATGATGACATAAAAAGAAAGGCAGAGACAGGGAAAGATACTCATCTTCCTTTCAGTTCTTTCTGATCCACCTGTAAGCCAGAGGTAGAAAGTGTTAGTGGAATCTAGGTGTATCAAGAAGTAAAATAAAAACAATTGAATTAATTCTGTGCAATGTTTCTATGGTTCAGTTAGGAATGAAATTCATGGCCCTGGCATCATCTAGATATGCCAAGATTGTGGGTTCGATTTCTGATCAGGCCACGTAATAAAGTCAACCAATGAATACATAAATAAGTGGATCCATAATATGAAGCTTCTCTCTCTCAACGTCCTCTCTCTAAAATCAATAAATAAAAGTAATTTCGGCCCTGGCCGGTTGGCTCAGCGGTAGAGCGTCGGCCTGGCGTGCGGGGGACCCAGGTTCGATTCCCGGCGCATGCGGGAGTCTGTCTGACTGTCTCTCCCCGTTTCCAGCTTCAGAAAAATACAAAATAAAATAAAAGTAATTTCTTTTTAGCCTGACCAGGTGGTGGCGCATGGGATAGAGTGTTGGACCGGGATGTGGAGGACCCAGATTCGAACTAGGTCGCTAGTTTGAGTGTGGGCTCATCTGGTTTGAGCAAAGCTTACCAGCTTGAGCCCAAGGTCACTGGCTTGAGCCAGGCGTTACTCGGTCGGCTGTAACCCCCCAGTCAAGGCACATATGAGAAAGCAGTCAATGAACAACTAAGATACTGCAAAGAAGAATAGATGCTTCTCATCTCTCTCTTCCTGTCTGTCTGTCTGTCCCTGTCTGTCCTTCTTTCTCTCTCTCTCTGTCACACACAAAAAACTTTTTAAAGAACGAAATTAACATGTGTACATAAACTACACAATAGGAATTGTATAATTTTGATAATTCCACTTATGAATTAAATGCTCTTCTATACATACTTAAAACTGGTATTGCATAATATAAAGATGAACAGTGGCCCTGGCCGTTTGCTCAGTGGTAGAGCGTCGGCCTGGCGTGCAGAAGTCCCGGGTTCGATTCCCGGCCAGGGCACATAGGAGAAGCGCCCATCTGCTTCTCCATCCCTCCCCCTCTCCTTCCTCTCTGTCTCTCTCTTCCTCTCCCGCAGCCGAGGCTCCATTGGAGCAAAGATGGCCCAGGCGCGCTGGGGATGGCTCCTTGGCCTCTGCCCCAGGTGCTAGAGTGGCTCTGGTTGCGACAGAGCGACGCCCCGGATGGGCAGAGCGTCGCTCCCTGGTGGGCGTGCCGGGTGGATCCTGGTCAGGTGCATGCGGGAGTCTGACTGTCTCCCGTTTCCAGCTTCAGAAAAATACAAAAAAAAAAAAAAAAAAAAAAAAAAAAGAAAGATGAACAGTAAAATCATGCTAATAGTTAAAATTTTTTATATTTCTTTATGAAAAATGACATTGAATAGTAAATAACAAACACTGTGACAAATTGAGCAAGGGAGCTCAGAAGAAAAAGCTTTATAGATTAGTTTAAAAAAAATTTTATGTTGCTTTTCTAATAAGACACTGTATTTTCATTTTGCACTGGGCCAGGCAAATCATGTGGGGATGCTACTTGAGGTTGCATAGGAGAAGTCTCTCCAAGGTGATAGCATTTGAGTTGATACCAAACAGACCAAAAGGAGTTAGATACCCATGGGAAGAGCTGGAGAAAGAACATTCCAGTTAGAGGGTATAGCTTGTTCAAAGGGCCTAAGGCAGAAAAGAACTTTATGTGTTCAAGGAATAGAAAGAAGGACAGTTTCACCAAAAAGAAGTGGTTAAGACTTTGAATGGCAAAATATAAGATTAGAGCTTGGAGAGGCCAGAGTGCAAAGAGCCTTATAGTCTAGAAGAATTTCTTTCTGTTAGGTAGGCATTGGAAGGTTTCTGGCAGGAGAATGACATAAATGCCTTATGTTTTAAAAGGTCACCCTTAACTGCAGTGTAGAGGCAAGAGTGGATTCAGGGAGATCACCCTGAGTGGCCTATACCTAATGAATTCCTCACCATTCCAGATGGAATTCATTATGCTCTTGTCATAAATTCTATTACTACAATTGTAGATGTTCATTTTTTTCCCTCTGAACTAGGCTGTAAGTGCTATGTAGACACTGACTGTCTTAAGTGTCTTCATATCACTAGTGTCTAGCACTGTCTGCATGCAGCAGTCAGCCATTCAAGATTTATTGAGTGAATAACTGGAATAGGATATAAACCACTCTTGTGGTAAGCGCTCCTCCATTGGAGTTTCCCTCAACTTAATTTGATTAGTACGAACGTTCATGTACATCCTCGTGCCTCCTGTCCATCCGGAGTACGATCATACATGTGTAAGGCAACATTACAAAAAGGCAAATGTGTTTTTTTTGTTTCCATAAATTGGTTATCAAACAAACATGATTTTAAGTTAATAAAACTGTAACTGGAACTAATTTCATTTTTTGAAAAAACAACAACTCACTCTCAGGGGTCAGCAAAAAAACTCACTACTCAAAGGGTTAAGATAATTATTAGATGAGCCATAAGGAAAGGGATTATAGCCACTCTAAAGGAATCTGAAGTAAATACAAAATAGACCATTACTTTCAAAAGTTTGAAACTTGGAAGAAAATTACTGACTCAGTCATGAATGGAAATTTGAATTTTTATACTACCTCTTCCTGAACCCATATGCGACATATACTCAAAGACACAAATATATTGGTGCTAATGTTTTGGTCAGAAGTTCCATCCTGATGGCTTGGGACTGAAGTTGGCCCAAGATGTATTTTGATTGGTTTGCCTATATTGGTTAGTATATAAATATGGTGCTGAATACTAAGGAGTTTTCACCTAAAGGTTTGATGTTGCTCTATGTCTTGAGAAGTAGCAAACATATAAGCAAACAAAAAGCTTGGCGACAGTGGGGCTGCCTTTCAGCAGTCCAGAGCTGGGGATGACCTCTGTCCTTGGAAGGGGCTGTGTTCCCTGCGACAGTCCTCACACGACCCGGCTCCGGGTGGCATTTGTGTTTGTATCAGCTCCTATGGAGGCAAATGTACTAGTGCTATTTTAAATGAAAATTTCTTTCAAAGTCTTAAATTATGCAAATCTCTCTGGTTTCCTTGTTAAATTTGCTTGGCTTTACCTGCCTTTGTTGTAGCTTTTATCACTCCAAGAAACAAGGTGGCCAGTCCAGATCAACCCAGACAGATGTGGGACTGCCAGGACGGGAGGAACCAGTGCTGGATTTGTTGATAGATAAATACTGAGGGGAGGGGAGGCTTTCCAGAATGGCAGCAAGAGGAGAGCTTTGCTACTAGTTTGTTCTACAGAAGGATACTCACCATTGCTGCTCTCTTAACTTCCATTATAATGTATGCTAAGACTCAGGGGTATAAAGGTTAAGGGACAAGAGTAAGTTTAAACCTGTCTATAATTATACATCACACTTGAGCATGCACTTAAGATCATTAATCACTTCTCATTTGTCCCGAAGTGTGCTGTGTCTTCTGACCCTTGGTAGGATATTAGGTGTGCGATTTTCTTTTTGCAGGTACTTGCGGCAGTGCCTTTGTTTGGATGGTGCCATTTAATTTATTATACTGTTTTGTGTGTCCCCACATGTTTATTTAGAGGACATATAGGCAGTCCACAAAAGATACTCTGTGGTAAAGCTAATAAAGGCTGTTTCCACAGAGCTATCCAAAGGCATGTGGAAGCACAATAGTCACAAGCAGAAACCACAATGCGTCAATGTTGATAGAATCCTGGGAATTGGAGGTGCTTTTTGAAGGCCAGAGGGAAAGAAAGTCAGTTTGGAAGGATTCACTACACAGACGTCTTGGTGAATATGCAGTTCTTGGAACACTTGGCTGTACCAGGGTGCAGTTCATTTACCAGTGTACAAGTGATTTAACAGAAACGCATTCAAGAATCTCAAGAGTGAATGATTTCCATATCCCACTCGGGCTGGTAAACGGGCGCTGGGCTGCAGAACAACCAGCTGTCCAGAGACAGTAGACAAAGCCGGGAGCCAGTTTGGCACTAGTGACTGATCAATGGGAGGGAGGGCGTTCAGCAGGGGGTTGAGGAAGGGGTCAAAGTCCAAGCCGGAGAGGAGACAATAAGGCTAAGGGTGGAAACAAAGCCGAATGAGAACGGCAGCTGGCTGATTCTCGACACTTCGCTGGAGAACAAGCTTTGATTTTAGAAAAGACACAGGCAACAGGACGAGCGTCGGCTGCCGCGTTCTCCCAGGAGAGCCTCAAGGGCGCGCGGGCTGCTGACCCTCGGGCGTGGGCAGTCCGCGGGCCACCCTCCCCCCGCGCGCCTCGCTGCCCTGCAGCGCCAGGCAGTGCCCCGCCGCCGAGGGCAGGGCTGGCCGCCGCCGCGGGGCGGGCGAGGTGGGGCCGGGGCGGCCGGGAGGGAGGCCGGCGCTGACGCAGTGCGGTGCCAGCAGCCCCGGGCGCCCAGGCGGACCTGAGGCCGCGTCCCCACCGAAGGGGGCAGGGCGCACTCACGCCGCCGTCTGGAGGCCGCCGGCCGCCTGCTGGCTCCGCCGCCGCCGCGCTCGCCATTCAAGCGCGCTTTGTCCCCGCCCCCGCCCTGGGGGGTGCGCGGGGGAGAAGGGGCGGGCGCCCGGCGGCCGTGAATCACCTCCTCCTCTGCGCCCGCCTCAGCGCCGCCGCCACCTTTCCATTCAGCCGCCCAACATGGCTGGAGCGCGGCGGAGGTGAGCCGGCTGCCCCCTGCCGCTCCAGCCTCCTGCGCCCCAGCGCCGCGGCTCCGGCGGCGCGTCGGCCCCGCGCTGCACAGGCCCAGGGGCCCGGCTGTAGCCCGCCGCCAGCATGTGGGGCACCCCGGACGAGAGCTCGGTGCGGGTGGCTGTCAGGTGAGCACGGACGCGGCGGCGAGCGGCGGGCTGCGGGCTGCGGGCGCGGCCCGGACCTGCTCTAGTCTGGGATACCGGCCACCGTGGTGCGCAGCCCTGCGGCTGGCCCGGCGGGGTCTCGTGGCGGTGGAAACTGAGGCAGCGGGTCTCCGCCGCCCTGGCGCTCGCGGGGAGACCCAGCGGTCCCCACGCCGTCGGCGTTAGCAGGTGACCGGCGGCCCCGCGGCCCCAGGTCCCCCAGGGTGCCTGACTCCTCCGGGTTCCGCACCCGAGGACCAGTCACCTCGGACTTGGCCGCCTTGAGCGATCGCCGGTCTGGTTTGGCCCGGAGGTACACCCTACCCTCTCTGCTGGGCTGTGGCACTCCATTTATTTAAAGGGTGTCTGTCATACGTGTACATGCAACGCTGGCCTTCTGAGGCAGGAGACAAAGCATCAGCCTGACAGCGCTTCCACCCTCAGGTCCTAGATGTCTGTGCAAATGAAGTCTCGTTAAGCATCACTGCGAGGTGGATAATAGCACAGCGTGTTGGGTACAGGAGAAACCTCTGGCCTCTGAGGCGTCGGAATGGGAATTACAGTTAAGATAAAATCAGTGGTGATAGATCCCGTAGAAGGAAGGAAACCTTTCAGCAGATGGCTTAAAATGCGTATCTGAGGTTAAGCAGGGTGGATACAATATAAAATTATACATGCCTGGTTGTGAGTTTGTAAATATTGGCTGGATACATTAAAACTGCATGTTGGTCACTGACAGATACACGAGTATTGAATGCCATTCAGACCGTTTTGATACGTGTCAAGAAGCAAAGCTCTGACAGTTGCTCATGGAAAATTGCAACATCATCACTGAAATATTAATGAAGCATTCATGGTGGAATAAGTGCGTGGCTTTCACAGCTCTTTCTCAGCTCGGATAGACTGCTACTGTGAATTCGCTTCTCTTTATGTGTACTTTAAGGATTATAAAAATAATCGGTTTTCCAGAAATTATTTTTTAAAATCCTCCACTCTTGTAGTCTTTCTGGAAAGTTATTATGCAAATCCTATCATGTCAGCATATCTAAGTTATTTTAGTGACAAATATTGATTAGGCATAGAAATGGCAGTTTTATATATACTTTGTATCTTTAACCAATTTAAAGAATACAATGAATTTTAAAGATTTTTTCATGCCGTTTACACACAAATGACCACCCATGGAAGTGACAGTTTTATGATTGTTTAGAATCACCTGTTACAAAGCTTTTGAAGGTTTACTTTGGGCTTCTTGGTTATTCTAGGGCTACTTATTTAATTGCTGGATTAGTTTGTTTCTATTTGCTCCTACTATGTCTCTTTGGTCCTTCCTTCCCCCCTTCCCCCTCCCCCTCCCCTTCCCTCCCCCTTCCCTCCCCCTTCCCTCCCCCTTCCTTCCCCCTTCCCTCCCCCTTCCCTTCCCTCCTTCCCTCCTTCCCTCCTTCCCTCCTTCCCTCCTTCCCTCCTTCCCTCCTTCCCTCCTTCCCTTCCTTCCCTTCCTTCCCTTCCTTCCCTTCCTTCCCTTCCTTCCTTCCTTCCTTCCTTCCTTCCTTCCTTCCTTCCTTCCTTCCTTCCTTCTTCCTCCCTCCCTCCCTCCCTCCCTCCCTCCCTCCCTTCCATTTTAAAGATTTTATTTATTGATTTTAGAGAGAGGATAGAGAGTGAGAGAAGGTGGGGAGGAGGAGGAAGCATCAGCTCCTAGTAGTTGCTTCTTGTATGTGCCTTGACCAGGCAAGCTCAAGGTTTCAAACCCGCGACTTCAGCATTCCAGGTGGATACTTTATTCACTGTGCCCCCACAGGTCAGGCTCTTTTGGTCTTTTAATACTTAAAATGATGGTACCATGGCAGAGGAAGGGAAAGGAAGAAGACAGGAACCCAGTAAGAGGCAATATTGTTAGATGATAGCTGATCTGGTCAAGGAATGTGAAAAAGGAACATTACATAGTAATGGAAACAGAAAGTTTGTCTGTGAGAGAAACCATTTTTAGAGATTGAAGATTTTTATCTGTGAATTTTCTAGACATCATAGGGCAGTTTATTGGTCATGCTATTCAATCTGCAGTGGAGGAGAGCAGAGCCATGGATAACCCTAAAGTGAAGTTGACAGATAAATAACTTGTGTTTGCTTGTGATATGCATATTAGCACTTTTCAAGTGAGTAAGTGTGGGTCTGATTGTTGGGTAAAGGCTTTATAAAAATTTAACAAGTTAGTAAGCCACATTGTGAAGATTTTTTTCTTTATTAAATACATTGTTTAAATAGATCCATTCTCTAAACTTATATAGGGTAAAAATAGCTAACAGTATATAGCCTTTGCTATTTATAAAGTGCTTGGACACTTTATACAAATATTTATCAGGCATATATCCCCATATCTATTATCCAGATTTCTGAGCTAGAAATAGCAATAGTTGTGGGATATATACTGTGTGCTAGGATCAGTGCTGTGTGTTAAGATATTTTATATTCTGTGAAACCTTGTTTATTCCTTATAACAATCTTTGACTTAGGTTTGGTCCTGTTATTATTATGTCCGTTTTACAGATGAGGACACAGATTAAGTTACCTGCCCAGAGTTAAACTGAGCACAAGTGGTGGAACAAGAGTTCCAACCCAGACAGCTTGATCCTAGCCCAAATTGTTAACCATTAAGCCTAAACATGCTTTGCAAAGCTTTACTTAGCATAAGATTAGGTGCCTCTTCCTGATTCTGTACTAGTTCAACTACAAATGAATAGTTTTGACAGGTTATTCATACCTAGATTTTAGTAGAAAAGACAGAGCTCAGAGAGGACTTGAATTTAAGGCTAGAGTATTTCCTCAGAGTCTTTAATCTTTCCAATGTCCTCCTCCTCTCCTACCATTCAGTTTGTGATAGGCTTCATCAGCAGGGTAAGTAAATGAACAAATAGACACACAAATCAGCAGGGCATTTGACCTGCTTTTCCGTTTTGCTATATAATGTAACAACGGGTAATAAATAGTTGATTCTAATTGTGTAAATGCACAAAAATGTCCTAGAGTTCTTGTATTTTATTAGATGTAGAGACTTACCAGTATGTCAAAGCTGATGACTATTTTAGTTTTCTCAAAATACATTCATGATCATATAAAGTTTTGGGGAAAAGAAGTTAAACAGAAAGTTTCTCATTTAGGAAGAACATTTTTTTAATTCCATTTCTGAAAAGCCCTTTGGCAGAGTATATCTGGTGTTGTGCAAGGTATCTCTCATTATGATAGATATGGATTCAAGTGACAGCTGCTCTTCCTGACCCCATGTTGCTAATGAGCGTTTGAATCATGATTAATGCTCTCAAGCCACTAAATTATAAAGGATTATAATAATTGGTCCTTGATTTATTTTTTGGAAAACTTTTATATGTGCTTGGAACAGCTTGGTATGTGAATCTACATTTTTTTTTAAGTGAGAGAAGGGGAGATAGAGAGACAGACTCCTTCATACTCCCTGACGGAGATCCACCCTGCAATCCCAATTTCGGGCCAATACTTGAAACAACCGAGCTATCCTCAGGGCCTGAGACCTACACGCTAACCAATTGAGCCACTGGCTGTGAAAGGGGAAGAGAGAGAGAAGGGGGAGAGGAAGGGGAAGAGGATCAAGATGGTTGCTTCTTATACTTGCCCTGACTGGAAATCGTACCTGGGACATCCGCACACTGCGCCTACGCTCTGTTCACTGAGCTAACTGGCCAGGGCCTGGATCTATCTACTTTTTGTCAAGTTTATGAAGGCTAAATATAGACAAAGTATTTCTAATGAACAGTTAGTGTACTTTTTTTTTTTTCCTACAGAAACAGAGAGAGAGTCAGAGAGAGGGACAGACAGACAGGAACAGAGAGAGATGAGAAGCATCATCATTAATTTTTCATTGCGACACCTTAGTTGTTCATTGATTGCTTTCTCGTATGTGCCTTGACTGTGGGCCTTCAGCAGGCCGAGTAACCCCTTGCTCGAGCCAGCGACCTTGGGTCTAAGCTGGTGAGCTTTGCCCAAACCAGACGAGCCCGTGCCCAAGCTGGCGACCTCGGGGTCTCGAACCTGGGTCCTCCGCATCCCAGTCCGACGCTCTATGTACTGCACCACTGCCTGGTCAGGCTGACCAGTTAGTGTCTTAATTGATGTGTATGGTAAGTTTAATGTATACACTAGACTTCAGAGACTTATGAAAAAGTATGAAGAAATTAATGTAAATATATCAATAATCTTTGTATTGATTATGTGTTGAAATGATAATATTTTAATATACTGAGTTAAATAAAATCTTGTTAAGATTAATTTTATTTATTTAATTTTTTTTCTTTAAGAATGTGGCTGCTAGAAATTTACAAATTAAATAATGTTGCTCGCATTATATCTCAATTGGATATTACTGCTTCATAATTTAAGAATGGTGAAAAAGAAATTTAGACTAAAACTGGTGAAGCCATCCTGATAGACTAACCTCATCCTTAGATCAAGAAAATACCTAAATATTAGATGTCTGTTTTTAGAGTGGTTATACACACACACATAAAATTGTATGTGTGTGCGCGTGCATGTGTGTATCATTTGATTTAACAGCAACATTTTTTCATTCCTAGTGCATAGGTGTTGAAAGTTACTAATTATGGGCTCCAAATGGTGAGTGATTCTAAATCCAAGACATTATGACATGGTCTGTCCTTTTTGTTTCCCTATTGACGTAACATTTGAAACTTTTTTCTTTGCAAGAACTTTAGCTTGCAAAATATATCAGCAGTTGAACGAAAATGTAGATACAGAAAGAACCATTGTGTTTTCATGTCATTGTCATGGTTGTGAACTAAAATTTCTTTGCTTGGCTTTGGCAGAGGACAGTACATATGCTTGACAATGAGTTTGGATTAATGTGTAATGTCTAATTTGTTGTGTTTTCACCTTACTGAAGCACTTTTAAGAAGTGGCATTGCTCATTAGACTTAAGGGCTGATTGGACAATCAAAAGCTCAGGTACTGGTCTATCACTGGCACTGATTTGCAGTTTGACCTCCTTGAACTTTTCTTTCTTCATGCTTAGGTGGCAGTGTATGGTATTAAGGGTTCTAAGAACTTTCCATGTTCAGACTTATTAAATATGATTTGTTGTTAGTCAAACTGTTGGGACAAATGGTGCCTCCATATTGACAGGAAGGAACTATTTTGCCATTTCAAACTTGACTTTTTCAACAATATGTTTATTCTGGGTGCTGTTGTTACTGAGGAGGAAACATTTAGACATTTGTGGTCTCTTCATTCCATCCTAGTTATGATACAAGTGTACAACATTTTATTTAAGCTACATAAAGACCCTGTGAGGTAGGCTGGATAGATATTATCACTATTATACACATGAACAAATGAGTCTAAAAGATAATAGTGACCTGTTCAAGATTTCTCAGCCAAAGTATAAAAACTAAGGTTTTTTTTTACTTATTTCTTTTAAAAAGTTTTATTTATTGATTTTAGAGAGAGAGGAAGGGAGAGAGACATCTGTCTGTTCCTGTATGTACCCTAGTGGGGATCCAACCTACAACCTTTGCATGTTAGGACAATGCTCTAACCAACTGAGCTATGTAGCCAAGGTGAAACTCTGATACCTATTTCTGTTCTTATACATATTATCAAATGTTTTTAAAACATTTCATGTACTAATTTCAATGTACTAAGGATCTTTCAAGCTGCTAAAACAAGAATATACATGTGTGGTAAATCATTTGAAACAATTTAATATCTAGAAAATGTAGAGGTAGATAAGCAAGGCTCTTATAAATATTTACTTTATAGAAATAGATGGGTATCCGGTGTTTGGTCATTTGTTTATTCCTTCCTTAAAGAAACAAATATTTATTAAGTGCCTACTGTGTGTTGGATACTTTCCCACCACTGAGGTTACATAACACATGACAGACATGATTCCTGCTTTCATGGAGCTGAGATGTAGCAACATGAGGTTCTTCAAATGCCCAAACTATGTTGGAACTAACATAAAATACAGGATAACAGCACAAACTAGACGTGAAAGACAATTGTTGCTTTAGTTTTTATTTCTCCCTTATTTTTTTCAGTAGCATTTTTTAGTTCATACATTCCTCAAGAACAGTGATATAAAGTGGAAAGTGTGTCCTATTTCCAAACATATTTCATACAAAAATCGAACTCCAGGGCCTATGCATTAGATGGATTTTATTTATATCACGATCTACTTGACATAACATATATGCCCTATTGTATGTCTTCCTGGATCAGGAAGTAAGGGTAATGAAGGGAGGAGTAAAAGCTAACAGATGATGTGAGTTGAAAGCCAGTGCAATTATTTTATTTACAAAATATGAGCTGGTACATTTTCTTCAGGTTCGTTAAATTTATAGCATGTGATAGACCTGTTTGTTTGGAACTTTGTGGAAGTTCAGATTTCATGTCTAATTATCACTACTCCTTGAGCTCTTACCATTTTACCTGCTAATTGGTTAATTATGGGGTAGTGAATGATGCACTAGAAATTCCAGTTTAGTGAAGCCGTGAAAGCAGAAATTAACTTGGCAGTTAATTCCCTAATCTGCCAAATCTTCCAATTCTCATCAGTTTCTCCTCAAAGAAGTCAATGTGGAATTTTCATTATTATGGATGTTTTTGCCCAAGACAAGTTACAACGCACCTGTGTGACTGACTTATAAATGGCTGTTTTCTGTCAGCATTAGACACGACCTTTATCTGAGTTTTAGATCAGGAAGAAAAACATCAATGAAAATGCATGTTAAATAATAGAAAGTGTTTGTAGACAGTATGTCACTAGAATAATTTTACTCAAAATAAAACAATTATGTTTGCTGTTTTCAATGCTTCTCTCTGGGAAGCGGATTTGTGAATTCTGTTTTTCAGCATGGTTTCCCAGTGGATTAACTATATATTTAATCTTCTCAGAGTGTTAAAATAGTTTTCCTCTGGCTTAGGCTTTATTTGATGCAAATGACAGCCAAGCCAAAGGGGCAATCTTCATAATACCTCAGAGTTATTATGAGGTCTTTCTATTTGAGGTTCCTTTGTCCTTTGCTTCTTGAAATTATTAAACATTTTATATGTTGAACATCATTTTTAGTACTTCTGCAGTGATTGGCAAAATTGATTTTAGAACTTGAAAAGGACCTTGCAGGGACTCGCTGGTTAAGACAGTTGAGGCAATAGAAGCCCAGACAAGTTGAGGAAATTGCTTGAGGACCCACAACTAGCAGCTCAAGTTGTCTTTGCTGTGGATTTTCAAGGACTTCGGGTTTTGCTGGCAGACATCCCAGAAGTAGAATATATTTAAAAAGCTGCTGTTTTGATCCCTTAAGCGCTCCTTATAAAAGTTTAATTTGACATTTAAATTAATTCTCCTGTTCTCAGTGCCCATTAGTTTGGTTGCCTCAGTTCTGGAAACTAGACCAGTGATTCTAAGGAGAGAGGGACCGCTGGAGTAGATGTTCTGGTTTCTATTCCTGGTATATGCAAATAAATGAAGAAATGCCAAAACTGGGTTATAAAAATCATATAGATAGTTTTCACCATTTACACGGAACACATTAATGCTTTAGCAGCAACTTCAAAAGAACAATGTGTATGTATTCTAATTCTGAAATAATGTTAAACATGTAAATGGGAGGATTTTGTGAGTGCTGGACCTGGGCCATGTGGCCTCTCCTCCTTCCCTCATTTTGGTTCTTACAACATTTTTCTTCCTGCTATATAGACTTGAGGATTATAGCACATTTCAGTAATAATGGCAGCCTCACTACCAAGGAGGTGTCTGGAGGGTGGGATTGGGGTGCATAGGTCAAGTGGGGTGAGGTGAGCTGTATTTATTGGGGTCTGGAATTGGAGATGGTGGCAGAAATATGAGTGGTTTATAAGACCACTTTTGTATATTACTTTACTAGATAGGTGGTTCTAAGTTTTTAAATAATGTATCAGCCCTTTCCATCCTTATTTTATAAGGAATGAATACAATGCAATTTGACTATAATGGAGGCCCATCATCCAAAAAGTAGTCCAGCGCTGGCCAGATAGACTGGTTGGTTAAATGGTTGGGGCATTGTCCTAAAGCGCAGAGGTTGCGGGTGTGATTCCTAGGTCAGGGCACACACAGAAACAGATCGATGTTCATGTCTCTCTCTCTCTCCTCCTTCCTTCTTGCTAAAATCAAGCAACTAAAAAAAAATTTAAGAATATCCCAGATCTCACCTTTTCACAAAGCCTTTCTGGACTGCTCCTGGGCAGGGAGGATTCTGCCTTTTGATGCCACCGACCTTTTTTAAATGACTCTTCTCTCTTTCCCTCTAAAATCCCAATGGGAAAAACATACTCAATGTGATACTTTTCACTGTTTGGCTTGAAATAATCCCAAAACTCAGAGAACAATTAATGCTTTTTCTTTTCTTTAAGAAGGTGCTAACTATATTGTATTGACAGCATTATTACAATAGACCAGTGGTTCTCAAAGTGTGTGCCAGGGTGCACTGGTGCACCCTAAAAGATTTCTAGGTGTGCCCTATGGTATGCCAGAGAAATATGTGCCTGTTGGGAACCAAAAAATCAACAGGGTTTTTGGAGTTTATATTTTTGGGGGACAGAGTTGTGAGGAATTGGCTGTAAGCTGACAGTCTGCCTGACCCCCCACCTCACTTGCCTGATTAGGTTGCAAAAGCCTGTTAAGCTGTGGTGCTGGATTGTTTACACTACCCCCCATGTTCCCTGGAAGGACTGGAGGCAAGTTTCTTCTATCCTTTGTTTGGTGTAAAGTTAAGATGATATGTGTGGTGGGGGTTTTGGATTGATGATTAAACATAAGATATTGTCTCTTGAAACTTTTTGGATTTCTATTAAAGAAGATTATGTGGCAATATCTAAAAAAACTTTGAACATTTTACTACAGTTTTCAACATTCTGTTTATGTGAATTAGGATTTTCTACCCTCAACACAATTAAGAGTAAAAAGAGAAGATTACTTCAATGTATTGATGAGGAAATGAGAGTTTGCCTTTCAAATATATGCCCAAACATTGAAGAAATCGCTAGGACACATCAGGCTCATGTTTCTCATAAACACAAGAATGAAAAAACAACACATTCATGCCGCGACCTGCCGAATTTACTAAATCTTACTAAGAATGTATCTATATATATAAAAAGATAACTTTTTTGTCATTTTTAAATTTTTTAACCCTTCTTTTTTATGAACTCTAAAAAGCATAACTCAAAAAAATGTAACAAAAATGTTTTTTAATGTCAGAATAAATTTAATTTTGTTGTATTTATTTTGTTTAATTACCATAAAGCACACTTGGACTTTAATTTTTTCTTTAATATTTGACTTAATTATTATAACATATTTCTCAGAAATTTGTATATAGTGTGCCTACAATTATAAGGTCTACCGAAAAGTTCTGTCTGTTTTTGGAATAAAACATAATACAAATTTTTCTTACCATCAATAAACTTTATTAAGTATTAATAATATATTTCCACACCAATCCTATTTTCCGAATATGGTCCAGAATGGTTTGCTGAGCTGAAATTAAGCCTTTCTGCGATCTCCGATGTTGTCAAAAAAGGATCTTGCTCCACCATGGTCTTAACAACATCATCATAGATCAAAGATGGTCGTCCAGAACGTGGCTTATCAGAAAGGTCGAAATCACCTGTTTCGAATTTTTTGAACCATCTACTGCATGTCCTATCAGAAACTGTACCTTCACCAAACACTTTCAATAAATTTCTACATGCTTCTGTAGCATTTCTTCCTTGTTGAAATTCGTATACAATACAGTGGCGTAAATGAACTTTATCAGTAGCCATCACATAAGACAAACGTGAATCAATTTTGTTTTAGTTAATTTGCAACGTCAGTATGTATACATTAAGTGATAAAAATAGAGAGGCACACATGCGCCAAATAAACATGTGCTTACGTGTCGAAACTTGTTGTGATAGAAATGGACAGAACTTTCCGGTAGACCTTATATTTGTAGGATTTTAAATGCGCCCTGACTTCAAAAAGTTTGAGAACCACTGCAGTAGACTATTTGAAGGACATTGGGGTTATTAAATTGAAACAAGTTGTTATCTACAAATCTAGGTTGGAATGAAGGTCATTTAGGATTTAATTCCAGGGTCAATTAATGTGGGTAACTATTCTCCATCTGCTTCTTCAACAAGAGCAAGAAACCAAAAAATGTTTGGACTCGATTGTGGTGAGGTGGGCAGCATGAGCCCACCCAGGGACTAAAACAAGGTCAGCTCAAGGTTTATTCTCTACTTTTTGGATCTCATAGTGTATAGTAAACTTTTAGTTTTTGAAATTATTCTCAACTTTTGGAAGCTGTGTCTGTCACTTAGGCATGACAATATCAGTTTTCGGAATATGATAAATTATATTTATTTTGGAGTAGACATTCACATTCTTTGACACAGCTACACAGTTTGGAGTTCCAAATAAGAGACTTTTTTTTCAGCAAGAAGAAACAAGAAACCTTGGAGAGGATCAAGCTGTAGTTAATTATTATGATGTGGTATGTTGATCACATGGTATATTAATGAGGCTCAGGGCATTTCTACCCTCAATTTTATTCCTTCTAATTTTATTTATTTTCTTAGATTAAAATTCATTAATTTACTACATAATTATTGAATGTCCACTGTGCACTGAAATCACAGAAGTTGGAGGCTTTAAAACAATTGGAGGTGAGGAATGGAATGAATGATTGGAAGGTTAGAACTCTTTTGATCTGGACTATAGTCACTGTCAAACTTGGATCTAAGTGCAGGTAGTTATCTACTTACTTCAGTGGGCTTAGGAAAAGATTAAAAGAAATAAGCATGTGAAAACATTTGGAAAATGGTTTTTGCACAAACACAGGCAGTAATATTATTAGAGATTAGTTTAATATAACTAACGATGGGCGTGTTGGTTATATTCCAAACTCAAGCAATCGGATTAGTCATTCTCTAATATGTAACCCATAACTTGAATTTGCAGAGTGCTTATAGGTGTTTGTATTTTTTTTTTGCTTTTGAGTGTTTATCACTTGCACATCTATGAATGAAACTATTTGTATAAATACTTCCAAAAACCTTACCCTACCTAGTCTTTTGTTTTCAATATGTAAATCTCATACCATCTTGCTCTATCTTACCAGATTCCTTCTTTTATAGTTCAGTGAAATACACTATTATTCTTACCATTCTCTTTCCACAAAGACTTCTGTGGAAATTTGGTATGTTTTTTAATTGAGTTATATTTCTTACTAGTTGCATAACCTATTGTAAGAGGATGGTGATTATATTGGTTAATAAGCTAAATGTGAATTTTCCTTTTGATTTGGCTTTCACCAGATTTTTTAAAATGTTGCTAATGTTTTCTTTGCTTCCTCTCACCTGAGTGTGGCAATAGCACACTAAACCAGGCTGTAAATTAAAGAGAGCTGCAAGGAGTAAACTGAATAAAAAGGCCACGAATAATATAAACACAGGACTTAAAATGTACATTTACATTTTTTTAATAAAATTTTTTTTCTGACACATGGATCTGCTGGGGCGGTGCACCCATAGTGTTCATTGATGGAGCTACGTCAAGGCTTAGCTGAAAGCATTTTAAGAGATAGAACTTAAAAGGAGGAAATAGATTTCAAGCCTAACCTAATTATCTCAAAATCAGCTTTGGATTTCATCCTGTTATTTTTTATTTCTTCTTATCAAAATAATGTAATTACATTAGTAAAAGTATCTGGGAAAATACGAGAAAAATCATCAATCATAGTTCACCACCATGATATAACTACTTTTAGAATTTTGGTACATATACATTAGTCTGTTTTCATATGTATATCTACATTTGTTTAAATTATTGTACTCTGGATACATTTTTATAGCCTTATATATACCACTTTAGAATATAGTATCCGAATTTTTCTGTATCTTTATATTAAAGAAGGACATTTTGAATAACATATTAAATGAACATCATCTGTTTTATTTCAGTAATTCCATTCAATATATATTAAATTTCATGTATCAAACAGTAATTTAATTTTCAAGGCTTTATTGTCTAATAAGGACATTAAATTCATTTGTCTAAGAGTTGAGCTGTGTCTTATGATTCTTGATAATGTTTTAATTTCTACTGATGAGCACAGACTCTACAAATGACTGTTTCCTGGAACTGAAGTCTCTAAATAAGAGATTATTTTCTTCCAGCAAGCTGGAAAAAAATCTTAGAGAAGGTCAAGTTGTAGTTAATTATTATGATATGGTGTGTTTATCACCTGTTATAGAAAGGGGAGGATAGCACTGTCCACCCAGAATATATGATTAAATGTTATGATACTGAGGATGCTTTTCAGAAAATAATGTATTGATAATATAATTTTTTATTTTAAGATATATGTACAGCAAAATATAATGTATTAAGATAATGCAGACAATTGCTCAACATGTTATAGCCTAAGCTACTGATGGTAAACCAAGTACAAGCTCGTAATTATGCCATTTTCCTTGGAAATCAGTGCATTTCTTTCTTTTCTTTCTTTTTATTTGGTTATAGGAAGGGAGATAGTGAGGCAGACTCCTGCATGCTCCCCAACCAGGATCCAACCAGCAACCTCATCTGGGGCTGATGCTGGAATACTGAGCTATTTTTAGTGCCTGAAGCTTTCACACTCAGACAGAACTATCCTCAGTGCTCAGGGCCACGTTTGAACCAATTGAGCCATTGGCTGTGAGGGGAGGAAAGGGAGAGAAGGGGGAGAGAAGCAGATGGGTGCTTTTCCTTTGTGCCCTGACCAGGAATCGAACCTGGGAATCCATATGCCCGGCCGACACTCTATCCATTGAGCCTCCGGCCAGAGCCATCAGTGCATTTCTTTTTTTTTTTTTTTTTTTTTTTTTTAGAGGCAGAGATAGACAGGGACAGACAGACAGGAACAGAGAGAGATGAGAAGCATCAATCATCAGTTTCTCGTTGCGCCTTGCGACTTCTTAGTTGTTCATTGATTGCTTTCTCACACGTGCCTTGACCACGGGCCTTCAGCAGACCGAGTAACCCCCCGCTGGAGCCAGCGACCTTGGGTCCAAGCTGGCGAGCTCTTTGCTCAAGCCAGATGAGCCCGCGCGCGACCTCTGGGGTCTCGAACCTGGGTACTTCCGCATCCCAGTCCGACGCTCCATCCACTGCGCCACCGCCTGGTCAGGCAAAATCAGTGCATTTCTAAGGCATTTATTTTTCTTGTTTTTACTGCAGTTCCACAGAAAACATTTTTGTGTGATTGGCCTGCTGGTCACTTTGTTTGCTTCTGTTCTCTACTAAAATGGGAGTTGTCAAATGCTGGTGGATTAAACCTGAGATTACAGGTTTCATTATTCATTTGGCCTCCCATTTCAGGTTCCTTAATCCAAATATGACCTCTCTGACATTTACAAGTCTCCATTTAGACAATACAATATGATGCTTTTGAATTTTAGTTAGCCAACTTGGCAGCAAATTCTATCGTCCTAGATTATGTTATCTATTTTGTTACATAAGTGTAATTGGACCTTTGTAGCAGATTCAGTTCTTGTCTTTGAGTATAGGGTTTCTTTAGTTATCTTTGATTCTAAATTTTATATTAACTTTTTGTAATGACATAATTTTTCATTGACTTGTTCAGATGTCCTATCACTACAGCTCTCAACACAGAGTAACTCAGAGACTTGATGATTTCACAGTTTGAAATTTGATTATGTTTGGACATCAACTTTGTTATCTCATTTTATATGTTTTAATATTAGGATTCTACTCATTTATAAAAAGGCATAAAATTGTATTATTGAGTGCTGTGGGTATTGGTAATTTTTAAATCCAGTGATTTAAGTGTGAATCTTAACAATAAAGCCAAGACTATGAGTTTGATCCCTAGCTGGACTCAGTAGCTTTGCTGCTTTTTAATGTAACCTTTACAGTCATACCAACTACTGATATTTGAGGCAGCAACTGGATACTAGTGAGAATGAATCAGTAGAAATTTGTTAACACATGAAAAATATTGCCAACCATGTTCGGGAATTCTCATTCCCCCCTTTTTAGATCATTATGAATAAAAATATTTTTATATTCAAACTCTACAGGGGGCTCTATTAAATAAAATAATGCCTGTGTTTGTTGTGAGAATTAAATAAAATAAGATTGTAAACATTGTCAGAGTACTGGCATTAGAAAATGTTTTATAAATTAAGATGCTACTGGGAGATAGGGGGAGGTAGAAGAGGGTAAAGGGGCATAAATGGTGACAGAGGAGACTTATTGTGGTGATGACCACACAAAACAAAATATAGATGATGTATTATAGAATTGTACTTCTGAAACTTACATA
This sequence comes from Saccopteryx bilineata, assembly GCF_036850765.1. Lineage (NCBI taxonomy): Eukaryota > Metazoa > Chordata > Mammalia > Chiroptera > Emballonuridae > Saccopteryx > Saccopteryx bilineata. The sequence goes on along the minus strand of NC_089491.1, from coordinate 143,340,298 downwards.
GTTTTTATTAACCAGTGTGACCCCAATAAATTGAATTAAAAATCAGAAAAATAATAGTTGGTGCTATCATTTTATTAGCATTATTTTTCTCTGCTGAGTACCTCTGAGTTTCTGGGTCAGTCCTAATCAAGTTACTAGTAAATCAGAGCACTGTTCTTTGCCTTGCCAGCCCATTAGTCTGAAATCTGCTTCAATTTACATGACTATGCCTTTAGGGTGATAGCTTTTCCTGTCACTTTCTGCATTATTTGTCCAGATGTGGCTGCTCTCTTGGTTTCTTGATGAATATCCTCCCTCCTATTTAAAATACAAATCCATTTGAATAAATGAAATTATTGAAAGCCCCCTTTCTCTGAGGGGGAAACTTTCCCCCTTTTTTTCAATTGGGATCTCCTTCAACTCATGGAGGCCACTCATAAGTGGAAGCTGCCATCAGATTGAATCTCCTGGGACACCTGTGCTGGCACTGATCAAACCTATGTCACTTCTGGGCCTCACTTCACTTCCACGTCATCCAGGTCACTGAGGCCACTGGCCAGTTGTCCAGCTTAGAGGCCCCAGTATGTTTTGAGAAATATCTCATCTGAGATCAAGAAGCTGTGATTTTGGTATGAGATTGACATATGGTACACGTGTGTCTGCTCATACACACACGCACACACACACACACTCACACACAAACAAGTTGATGAATCTGGCTAATATGGCATGAAATATATTAATGTTAATAAAATAAGTTGATATTTGTTTCTTTTTTTTCAATTACAGTTTACATTCAATAATACGTTGTGTTAGTTTCATGTGTGATATTTGTCTCTTAATAGATTCTCAACTTGTCCCTGTGACATTTTGGTTGGCTATGACATTGAGTTTGTCAAGAAACTTGAAGCTTTGAGTCCTTGCCTCAGCGCTCTCTCTCCTTTTTTTTTTTTGTATTTTTCCGAAGCTGGAAACGGGGAGGCAGTCAGACAGACTACTGCATGCGCCTGACCGGGATCCACCCGGCATGCCCACCAGGGGGCGATGCTTTGCCCATCTGGGACGTTGCTCTGCTGCAACCAGAGCCATTCTAGCACCTGAGGCAGAGGCCATGGAGCCATCCTCAGCGCCCGGGCCAACTTTGCTCCAATGAAGCCTTGGCTGCGGGAAGGGAAGAGAGAGACAGAGAGGAAGGAGAGGGGGAGGGGTGGAGAAGCAGATGGGCGCTTCTGTGTGCCCCGGCCGAGAATCGAACCTGGGACTCCTGCACGCCAGGCTGACGCTCTACCACTGAGCCAGCCGTCAGCTCTCTTGATTGTCATTTTGAAATGGAAAATTTAGGTCACACTTGAACTGTCTACCTTTGCATTAATACATAAATGGTTCTGTTGGCTTCTCTGTGGCTGTGGAATATATATGCACAGTGATGAAACAGCATATCAATTTTGATCAAGCAGCCTATCAGTGTGTGATGGGCTAGGCCAGGCCACTGGTATATACTCTGCAATTGCTCAGTATGGCACTGACACATCCAGGTAACTTGGCAATTGCTTTTTCTTATGGTAGCATCATTGAAAATGAAATGGAAGAGGGAAGAACACAAATGAATGACAGGATCAAGGGCACTTATCCTTAAAATCAGGTAGCCATTCTAGTTCCAGGTAGCCCTTCATCCTAGATTGAAAGCAACATACTCTGGCAACAATGCCCTGTCGTATCCCAGTATCCGTCAAGGAATTGCTAAAAGCTGGTTGAGCTCTCTTTTTCTAGCTTTGCATTCATTAACTTTCTTTTCTCTTCACCCTTGTCTCTGTCTTAATTTTATTTACCTTGGCAACATGGCTTATTGAAAAAAGCATGGAGTTTAGAGTAACACTGATTTGAGTTCAAAATTTTAGAACCACCCTTCATCTATAAAATGAAATTAATACCTATCTTATAGGATTATTAAGATTATATGAAATTTGTCTTGCATTTAGAAGTGTTTTGGAAATGTTAATTCTTTTTCCTTTTTTAGTTTTCCTTCTCCCCTTAATACTACTCTTCCTATCACATATTTTTTCCTTTCCACTTATCTCTAGATTTATAAATCTGTATTTTTCCTCTACAAAGTTAGACTTATAATGACTAACCACAATTTTTTTTCCAATCACCTCAAGGTAGGGATAATTTCTTTGTTGAGCTCTTTTTAAAAGGATTTTTTTTGTTTCTTTTTTATTTATTTATTTATTTATTCATTTTTTAGAGAGGAGAGGGAGAGACAGAGAGAGAGAGAGAGAGAGAGAGAGGAGAGACAGAGAGAGAAGGGGGGAGGAGCTGGAAGCATCAACTCCCATATGTGCCTTGACCAGGCAAGCCCAGGGTTTCGAACTGGCGACCTCAGCATTTCCAGGTCGATGCTTTATCCACTGCGCACCATAGGTCAGGCTGTTGAGCTCTTTTTAAAAAAAATAAAATTCATTTTGATTTTCTCTACTATATTATCTAGTGGAGACTATAAGAGTACTAATTCATAAGATTGTCATGAGAATTAATTGGCATATTTATAAAGCATTTAGAATAATATGCTTGACATATAGCAGTCATCAATAAACGTTAGTCGAAGTAATTTACTTGCAAGCACTTTTTTAGAACAGGAATTTTCTCAAGTCTTTACTTGGGGATCTCTTTTAACAATTTATTATGTATGTCTCTAATGATGAGGAAAAGGGATGATGGATGGGGTGGAAGAGTAGGGAGAGGTTGGTAAAAGGGTACAAACTTTCGGGTGTAAGAGAAATATAGTTTGACTGTAGGAATTAAATGTTCTCACCAAAAACAAAAAAGACAGTCAAATACAGTAATGTGAGGTAAAGGAGGTGTTAATTAACCTGATGGGGGAACCCTTTTACAATGTATATTAAATGAAATTGTCACAATGTATGCTTTAAATATTATACAATTTTATTTGTCAATTATATCTTAATAAAGTAAACAAAGAATGATAATAGTGCATTTTATATAACATATGACCTTGATATTACCAAAATTATCAGCATTGTGTTTATATAATAAAATGGAGTCTTAGTTTCTCTATAGGAATATGAGTTGTGAAAGTCAAGATTGAGATATTTATTTCTTGATCAGTCTGAATAAAATATTAAAAATATTTGTCCTCTGTTAGTTTGTATACCAATGGCATTACATTCCTTTCATGTTTATCTTTAAGCACATGCTAAAACTTACTGATTTTCAACTGCTTACCTGGCAGGGTGAGCTGACTGACATGTTAATCCTTAAACCTCTTAAATCTATTGCTTGGTGTATCATTAACCTGAGCACACTTATTATACCAACAGAGTTTTTAACCAAGACTCCAGAAGAGATCTGAAACACACACACACATACTCTCACACTTACATACATGTGTATATATGTATACACACACATACACACTTTATATATAACATTTCACTCTTTCCATGATTAATGTGAAGAAGTTGAAAGACTTGATAGAGTTAACAGTGTTTTTTGCTAATTTAGAAAGATTAATTTTGTCCTTCCTTTTTATAGTTCATGTCATTTGCATATTTTAAAATTTAATTACCATGATTCAATTAAAAGTAAATTTGTGACTTTTTTTTCACAAGACCTGACTCAATAAGTAGGTTCTCCTTGTTTATACACTATTAGGTCTTTGACTAGATGACTAGTTTTAATTTGCATTGTGGCATGAACAAAGTCTGAAACAGATGCTTCTGTAGACAGACTTCACTTTTTAAAACAAACCTGTTTAGAAAAAAAAACCTGATTGAACTGGTTAAAATAAATACCTTTGTGTCCTTTACAAATTGGTTTACTGTGAAATGGAACACTGTGAAGACAAACTCAGAAAATGTGTAATAGAAAGTTAAGTTGACTGATGAAGATGACTTAAGGCCTTAGTATTTGCTGTCACTGAGAAGCAGAAGGATCCTCTCAGTATTAGCTATGAAAGTAGTAAGCACAGTGGTAGAAATAGAGTAATGTAACTGAGTACGACTATCCTTCAAAATCATCAGATTCCCTACCCTCCTACCAAAAAAACAGTTTTGCTTACTTTTTTGAGTTTTCAGTGCATTCTGATGAGAACCACGCAATTTATTTACTTGAAAAAGAATGCAATCACAGAAACCTGTGTTTCCAAAAGCAGTCATCTTTGTGCCTTTTTTTTGACCATCAAATGTTTATTTGCACATTACATAATTTTCTTTTTATGATTGAATCTTTTAAAAATGAGTTTTGGCGGTGAAAGTAATGCTTTGTGACTTTGAGTGCTCATCTCTTAACGTTTCACGGACTCCCTTTGAGGTGGCAGTGGTGTAAAAGTAACCCTGTGGAAAAATAACGTGACACCTCTCTGTGACTCAAGTCCCTCTTCATGTGAAGTGGATTACACGTCTGCTAAGTACAATATAGGCTCTTGGCAAAGGGCTATCATGGCAGCACATACATTAAAATTGAAACTATACAGAGAAGATTAGCATGGCCCCTACGCAAGGATGACATGCAAATTCATGAAGTACTTCATATTAAAAATTAAAAAAAATGTAAAAAGAGAGCTGTTTGCTCTACCCTCGTTGGAAGTACAGCAGAAGTTACTTTAAATAACTTTTAGATATTTTGATCTTAAATGGAGAAATAAAAATGAATTTGTTAAAATTATAAGTAGCTTTTAGTCCTGACCATTCCAATTCATTTGGGCTCAGATTAGTTCAATTTATTTCTATTTAGTTCAATTCCACTTATTATTTATTGAGCCTCACTAAAATCAAGTTTTCCCCAAACACTTTACTAGGCACTGGGAAATGCAGAATGAATAGCTATAAATTTTGCTCTTGAGGAACTCAGTCCAGTTGGGAGAGTCTTCCAATGTCCTTACAAGACCTGATAGCTCTTCTGTGAGACCTGCCGTAAATGTAATATGAACACTTGTGCAAATTACCGGGATAGTCTACCTCTATAGCCATTGCAATCACATTAGCTCATATTTCTAAGACAAATATGACTCCTTATTTTCCAAAAGAGTAATGTAAACTTTTTAATAACTAAAGTCTTATGACATCTAACCTTTGTATTCTCCTAATCTTTAACATGGTCCTATTGAGTGATTTGCTTTCTATTCTTTTCCTTTGTACTTACCCTCTCCTAATTTTCATGCTTATTCTATTAAAAAGTAATCTCCATAAATTTTATTCTATTTTCATCAGATGGTACTTGCAAAGATTTACTGATATTTGCTTATCCACACATAGAAGGACACAAGTATACACACATACATGCACATGGGTGCACATTAAACACATATCCTTTTCCCACATCATTAATAACTTACTTCTTCGAAGTATCCATCTTGAATCTGAGTGAGGTAGGAAGCTTCCATATAAAGTTGTCTAAAAAGTTCCATTTCCAGAAAGAGTTTGAATCAAGTTTAACATCCCTTTGTTAACTGCATGTCTATTGTGTATGCTTCATCAATCCTGGTGTCCTGTGGATAATAGACTGTGTTTTTCCTCAGGAGACTGATGATCTATTTTATCTCTTGGGACCCAAAAACCCAAGGCACTTTGAACATGTGATAATGGGCTTTTAGATATCCTTGAAAGCTTCTTCTATTTCTTCTTCTTTTTTTCTTTTTTTAGCAAGACAGACAGATAAACAGGACGGGAGAGAGATGAGAAGTATTAACTCATAGTTGTGGCACCTTAATTGTTTAATGATTGCTTCTCATATGTGCCTTGACTAGGTAGGGGGCTCCAGCTGAGCCAGTGACCCCTTGCTCAAGCCAGAGACCTTGGACTTTGAGTCAGAGACCTTTGGGCTCAAGCCAGCGACCATGGGGTCATGTCTATGATCCTGCACTCAAGCTGGTGACCTTGGGGTTTTGAACCTGGGTCCTCAGCATTCCAGGCAAATATTCTATCCACTGTGCCACCACCTGGTCAGGCTTTGAAAGCTTCTTTTGTGGTCATTCAAACTTTTGTTTGATTTAACTTTCAAAGTAACCAGCTCTGGTTTCCTAAGTGGAAGAAATTATTTCCTAAGAGGAAAATGGGCTTTGACAATTCACCTTGGGTGAATTGTTTAAGCTGGCTGAGTCTGTTTCCTCCTCTGTAAAGAGTTTTGATAATATATACATCATAGAATTATTCCCTCTGAAGGGTGCCTTTCCTGACTAATTCTATCATATTCAGATATGTAAGTATAATTTATAGTATATGATAGACTGTGAATTTTGAATTATTGAAGGGCAAGGGTAGACTTTTATTTCTTCTTTGTCCTTCTCTGTGAAGTGATTAATACATCAGTAAGCCTGTCAGATCTAGTTCTTAATACCAGAGAAGAAAATATAGTATACTCCTGATTCTTTTATTTTATTTTATTTTATTAAAAAAAATTTTTTTTTTTACAATTTATTTTTTACACTTTATTTATTCATCTTTTTAGAGAGAGGAGACACACAGAAAGAGACAGAGAGAGGAAAGAGATAGAAAGAACAGAGGGAGGAGCAGGAAGCATCAACTCCCATATGTGCCTTGACCAGGCAAGCCTGGGGTTTTGAACTGGCGACCTCAGCGTTCCAGTGGCGCACTTTTACTCACTGCGCCACCACAGGTCAGGCTGATTCTTATTCTTTTTTTTTAATTAAAAAAATTTATTGATTGATTTTTAGAGAGAGAGGAAGGGAGGTAGATAGATATATGATAGATAGTGAAAGGAAACAGAAAAATATTGATTTCTTGTTCTTAATTTATGCATTCATTGATTGATTTATGTATGTGCCTTGACAGGGATTGAACACTCAACCTTGGCATATCGGGATGATGCTCTACCCTACTGAGCTACTCGGCCAGAGCTACTTCTGGCTATTATGGAGACTTCAGTCAGTCTGTCAAAAAAAATATTTGACTGCTATTGATTTTGTAGGAAGAGTGTTCTGGGTTGGGAGGATATAGATGTAGCAAGGTAAAAGTTTTCACTTTCAAAAAGCTAACAGTGGGTAAGAATAGAGACCATAAACATAACAAAAAATAATTTCAGGTGTTGTTAAATACTATAGAATAGAGAGGATGAAATAATATGCTGAGAGTAATTGGCTTTGCCTGGAAGGAGACATATGCATTGAGACTTGAATATTGAGAAGTGAGCCATGAGGAGATCTGTTATAAGAGTTCAAGATGGAGGCGGGAGACCATTGAGAAATCTGTTACTGTGTTCCAGAAGAGAGTTGAAGGAGACTGGGACTGTACAGTGGCAGTAGGTAGATTCGGGGTGTATGTTGGAAATAGAGCTGTTTGGACTTGCAGATAAAGCTGTCATGATGAGAGAAGAATCAAGTAGGTTCTCAGGTTTGAGGCAATGAGAAATACTTATTTTGGGGGAAAGGGGATCAATAGTTTGACTTTGGCTGTGTTGTGATTGCTGTACTTATTGGACATCCTAATAAAGATGTCAAGTTGGCTATTGAATATATAGTTTGGATCACAGGGAGTATGTCTGGGCTGAAGATAAACTTTTAGAAACAACCGCCTTGATGTGGTTGAAGCATGGGGCTATATGAGGTTACCTCTGAAGGGAAAACATTTCAAGGAGACTTGTGGGGAGAAATCCCTGGGACACTGTAAAATTTAAAGGCCAGTAAAAGAAAAAGACTCAGCCAACAAGACTGGAGAAGAGTATCCAGAGAGGTTAGAAAAAAGCAGGGGGATTATGTTATTCTGGACACTGGTCAAGTTTTTCAAATGTTGGCTGGGAAGTCAAGTGAGATGTGAGCAAAAATTGACCATTAACTTTGGTAAGAGTTTATTGGTGACTTCAGATATGATCTGTTTAGGGGAGTGGTCATTTGGAGTGGATTAAGGAAAGAATGCAAGATGAGAAAGCAGAGACAGTGAAATCAATCATGCTTGTAGATTTTTTGCTGTGAAGCGGAGCAGAGAAATGAGATGAAGAAGAAGGTTAGGGGAGCTTATTTTAGTGGATGATAATGAGCAATGCTTGTGCCTGACTGGAATGACCCAGGGAGGAGAAATTGATGGTGTGATAAAGAGGGGAGAGATTTGTAGGACTGAAACTTGAGAAGGAGACTAAGAATGAGCGAAGAGAGAAAGGAGAGAGAGAGAGGCCTTAGGTGTAAGTGGGGAAACTCTTATTTTAACAGGATAAAAAGAATTTTGGGGTATAGATGCATGTGGTTTGGAATTGGGAGTATAAAAATGAAGTAATTCTTTGGACTACATCTTTTTTTTAAAACAAAAATAAGAATGTTTTTTTAAAAGGTCAAACTATGAGATAATGGTATTGGGTGTATCATCTAAGGGATTTGAAGTTGCCAAGAATGATAATAGAAGTCATGGTGAAGTGATACTGTAGACTGAGATCAATGGATGAGGCGGTGTGACAAGGACAGCAATAAAGGATGCTGAGGGGTGATAACATGTCTGATGACATGTGCTTCAAAAAAGATGGGCTCTTTGGAAGAAGAATGAAGAGAGACAAGTTGAAATCTGCACTAGGAAGCAAGAAGAAAACTCACCTTCAAGCCATGACTTCTATGTGATGTGAAAGAAAAACCAGTCTTACTTGAGACCACTTTAATAAAAGCCATGTCCTCAGGGAATGGGCAGGTCACATTTTAGGTTTAAGATATAGGTGAGTTTCTAATCAGTATAAACGAACAAACAAACACTCATTATATGACAGAGCAAATTTTCTAAACTCCAAATCACATGTTAACTTACATGAGCCTCACAATAATTCTATAATATAGGCACAGTCATATGCGGCATAAGGACATTTCACTCAACGATGGACCACATATATGACCGTAGTCCCATGTATCAGTATTATAATGGAGCTGAAAAATCCCTATTGCCTAGTGGCGACATAATGTTGTATAGCACAATGCATTTACTCACATATTTTTGATGATGCTGGCAAGGCTGATGTAGATTGTAAACAAACCTACTGGGCACATACCACTATGCATAACATATATCGTAATACTTGATGATAATAAATGACTGTGTTACTGGTTGATGTATTTACTATACTATATTATACTTTGAATTGTTAGAGTGTGCATTCTTTTACTTATTAAAATTTTTTTCTATAAAACAGTATGCTGTGTTACACTGGCAGCAGCCTCATACATCTCGTGTTTATATTGCATAATTTTCTCGTGATTGATTTAATCTCATGTTGTTTGGTACAGTCACATGCTGTACAGGCTTGTAATATAGGTGCCATGGGCTTTACCAGATAATCTAGGTGTGTAGCAAGCTAGACCATCTAGGTGTGTGTAAGTACTTCTAATGACACATTTCTCAGAATGTACCCCCATTGTTTAGTGACATGACGATAATATTACTAGTCCCACTTCATGAATGAGGAAGTTGAGAAGTTAAGCAAATTGGTTGGAATCACACACTCAGCTGTAAGAGAAAGCTGGATTTGATTTTGGTAAATGACTCCAACCACTGTCCCAGGTTTAACCACGCATCCATACTGCTGCAGTTAGACCATGATTTCCAGTACACAATGGAGGTGTTTAGGAAGGAAGTGAGAAATGGACAATGGGGTCAAATTAGAGGCTATATCGAGTAGTATTGAATGAACATTTTTATACAGTATTAAAGGATGACCTGGGAAGTTTGGACTCCTGGTGTTGATTTTGATGAATGGGAATTTGATGAGCTTTTTCTCTATTTTAGACAAAACAGAAACTTGAAGATTTTAGATGGCTGCTTTTTCTGGGGGCTAGAGATCTTTTGCTAACTGGGAGAAAGTAACTGGTGGCCCTGCTGTGAGGCGTGGAAGGGTAATTGATTATCTAAATTCTGGTAGCAGTGGCTGCCGTTTTCTTGTCGTACGAGAACTGACTTGAGTTTTCAGTGCACATTCTATTGACCAGTTTATCTTTCTGGCCCTGAAACTCAGAAATATTGTAGTCCTCATTGTCTGATATTATTAAGGAAATTGTCTTGGGCTGCAAGATCTGGAACAATATTACTGATGCTAAAAAAAGAAGATAGAAGTTGATTTGATGTAAGAGTAAAAATTTTCATATTTTTTTTCACAACGCTACTTGTGACAGCCCAGTTGACAATGCAAAGGAAAAATTTTTAGTGGTATATTTTTTTTCTGATTTTTAAAGTATTATCTATTCATTTTAGAAAGTTTATAAGAATTTCACCCCAGATAAATAAAAGCATTTTATTTTAACATAATCTCATTTGTATAATACAATAAAGAATTGAATTCTATTGCATATATAGTTTTTCATTCTGTTTTATTTTCACTTTACATTTTGTATTTAACAAATGTTTCCCTAGTTCGTTAAGTTTCCTCTCAAATGTGATTTCTAAAGACTGTGTAACTGGCTGGCTGAGGGAGCTGAGTTTGGTAGCTTACATCTAGCTAAGATTTATGCTTCAATCAAAATTTGTCTGGTTCTTGTTCTCAAACTCTTGGGTAGGTCTCATTCCACTCAGGTTATTTTCAGCTGTAAGAATGGTCTCATTTTCAGGAATTAAAGTTCTTCCTAATCTTCTCTTTCCATCCAGGTCAGTCCTCACCTCTTCCATTTCTCCTTCCATGCTTCTGGAGATGGAGTGGGGAGACATTTAAAGAAGAAGAGCACAGTTTCTTTTTACTTTTGTTCTTTGTACTTCTTTACTTGGTGTGCTTTTGTAGTTCTCTCTTGGCTTATACTAGCTGGCCCTTAGGCCTTTGGATTTTTGAAGAACCCCCTGAGGCTTGCAACATCTGTCAGGAGAATGACACTCTCTGCCTGACTTCTTAGGAATGCTCTTGCTCCTTTTCCCTCCGTACTCTCCCAGGATTCCTATGGCCTCTTACAGTGAATGTTCATCTGAATCAATGGTAGTCAACTTTCCTCGGGGAAATTTCTATGAAATGGCTTATTGTCTGGCCACTCTAGTCTTTGTCCACTTGGACAGTGGTAAATATTACTTGTTGAATAGGGAAAGTGCAGCTTGCTGGCTCCATTATTGCCCTCTAACTTTTATTTCTTCACTTCCTATCTTCAGACTTTCCCAGGGGGATATGGGGTGTGTGTGTGTGTGTGTGTGTGTGTACCTGGATTCCAGAGGACACATCATATTTTCCCAGAGAGTCTCTCACCCCTCCTGGGTGGACACTCTGAGCTGGGCCTGCCCTCTATAAGAAGACATTTTGAGATGAAACACTATGTTCTGTGGAAGTGAAATGCCATAATTCCCTTCTTAAAGTTCTTTAGTCTTTAAACAAAAGAAAACCTTGGACCACCCTCTCACTTGGCTTGATAGAGGGGAGATGTTTTACTTCCCTATACTTTGGAGAGAAAAAGAAAAAGAGAAACAAGTTTTCTCCATATCTATAAATCAGGGGTCTCAAACTTGCGGCCCGCCGAACAATTTTGTGCGGCCCGCAGACTAATCCACGACGTTCAAAATATTTTGGATAAAATTAAGTAAGCCTAGGGGCCTACTTGTATTTTTCATTTCTCTAGCATCCTAGCTAGATATCAGCTTAGTTAACAGCAGTTGTGATGCGAACTACAGTTTCTGGTCGTTTTGTGACACTGAGTAAACTGCATGTACGATTGTGCTTGTTTTACTGATTTTTTTTTTGTTTTCAACTGCAGTGAGAAAAGTGTTGTGTAACAGTTGCCTTTTGTAGACCTAGAGCGGCCTGCCGAACGACTGTGATCTTGCTCTGCGGCCCACATGCTGAGTTGAGTTTGAGACCCCTGCTATAAATAGTCTTTGGAGTATCCCCAACGTGGTGGGTTCTTAGCCTTATCTTATACAGCCTGAAGATGAGTGATAAGGACTGATAATTGAAGAGCTAGTTTGTCCAATTCTTGGCAAATGTTGTAGAGATGTGTCTAGAAACTTTTCTTGAGGTTTGTTTGAGATTAACAGGCAACAAAAAAGTCATATTTCTTATTTTGATAAAATTGCTAGTATTATATGAATTAATAGTTCAAGTGATTTCATAGTAAGCATTGCTGGATAATATGGCTCCTTTGCAGAGGAGCTCCAATCAACACCCAAGGGAGTGGCAAAAAAGGAACTTTCAGAATATAGCCAGTACCGTATCATACTATGCCATTTAATTCCTTTCCATGTCATACCATTCTCTCCTTTCATTTATTTTTTCATCAATTCATTTATTTAACAATACTACTCTATTTACTCCTACAGATCTAGTCATTGTACCAATTTCACATACAAGGTAGATAATGAACCTTTTTCTTTAAAGCAAGGGGAAATAATTATAGTTTGAGAAACTGTAGTCAAGGAAATAATAAATAAAATAATAGATATAGATTCTAAGTATAGTTTCTGGTACGTAGTAGTTGCTTAACAAATATATAGGCAATTAAGCCAGTTGAACATATCCTGGGGGCCTTACTAATGGTTATTGCTAAATTCTTGATGATTTGTGGGTACTCTTAGTACTTTATTAATAAACATAATTATGTTACATCATCATGAAGACAGGCATTTAGCAACATGCTCTGTTGCAAAACCAAATCTTCCTTTTCAGGCATACTTCATTTTATTGAGCTTTGCTTTATTGTGTTTTGTAGATTGTATTTTTTACAAATTGAAGGTTTGTGGCAACCCTGACTAGAGCAAATCTGTCTGCACCATAGCCCAACAGCATTTGCTCACTTCATGTTTCTATGTCATATTTTAGTAATTCTTGCAATATTTCAAACTTTTTTTAATTATTGTATTTGTTATGGTAGCCTTTAGCAGTCTCTTTTGATATTACTATTGTAATTGTGTGTTTTTTTGGGGGGGAGGGTGCCATGAATCATATAAGATGCCCATATATGATGGTGAACTTAATTGATAAGTGTTGTGTATGTTCTGACTGCTCTGCTGACCAGCTGTTTTCCATCTCTACTCCTGTCCTTGAGCTTCCCTCTTCCCTGAGACACAGTAATATTGAAATCAGGCCAATTAATAACCAAAAATAAGTGTTCAAGTGGAAGGAAGAGTTGCATGTCTCTCACCTTAAATCAAAAGCTAGAAATAGTTAAACTCAGTGAGGAGAGCATGTCAAAAGCCGAAACAGGTTGAAAGCTAGGCCTCTTGTGACAGCCAAGTTGTTGATGCAAAGTAAAAGTTCTTGAAGGCCATTAAATGTGCTACTGCAGTGAACATACAAATGATAAGAAAGTGGAAGAACCCTATTATTGACACGGGGAAAGTTTTAGTGGTCTAAAGAGAAGATCAAAATGGATACCATTCCCTTAATCCAAAGCCTGATCTAGAGCAAGGCCTTAACCTTCTTCAATTCTGTGAAGGCTGAGAGAAGTGAGGAAGCTGTAGAAGAAAAATTTGAAGCTAAGAGAGGTTGGTTCATAAGGTTTGAGGAAAGAAGCCGTCTTTGTAACATAATGTGAGACAAAGTAGCAAGTACTGATGTAAAAGCTGCAGCAAGTTACCCAGAAGGTCTAACTAATACAATGAGAGAAAGTGACTACACTAAACAACAGATTTTCAATGTATATAAAATAGCCTTTTATTGGAATAAGATGCCATCTTAGATTTTTATATCTAGAGAGAAGTCAGTGCCTAGCTTGTAAAGCCAGTAGCCACAGCCACCATCACAGCAGCCTGGCCCATGCAGGTTCGCATTTGATTCAGACAGACAGTAATGAAACAATGGAGCCAAGAACTGGTGCTTTAATCCTAGCTTGCACCAGGCGGGCAAGTAAAAACACACACGGGACTCCAAAACCCACTCATTCAGTGCTCACAAAGCTACTGACTTATCCGAGTTTCCTAGAATCAAAGGTTTCTAGCTCACTAGCCTTATTCACCTCTGTTCCCCATCTTCTCTCTGCACAAACTGGCTTCTCACCCAGTACTCTGCCATCTTGGCTGCTTCTCCTGGCCTCCTCCACGTGGCCTCTCTCTGCTCTCCTCTCTACTCCCCTAGAACAGTAATCACTGTTCCTTTTAAAATCTTTTGGCACAAAAGCCCTCCCCCAACATATTAACATAATCATGCCCATCCAAACAATCACCTGGGCGACCGGCTTCCACATGGGCAGCGCCATCTTTAACGAAGTGAGCATAATATATGTTATCTGCGCAACACTAGCTGCAAATTTTCAAGGACAGGCTAACTCACATTAGGAGCTAATGCAGCTGGTTGCTTTAAGTGGAAGCCAATGCTCATTTACTGTGCCTAAAATTCAAGGGCCCTTAAAAATTATGTTAAATCTACTCTGCCTTTTCTTTATAATTGGAGGAATAAAAGCTGAATGTCATTAACCTGCTTACAACATGGTGTACTGAGTATTTTAAGCTCACTGTTGATACCTACTGCTCAGGAAAAAGTATATATATGTATTCCTTTCAAAATATTTCTGCTCAGTGACAATGCACGTGATCATCCAAGAGCTCTGCTGTAGAGGTACAGTGAGATTAATGTTGTTTTAATGCCTGCTAACACAACATCCATTTTGCAGCCCATGGGGTCAAGGAGCAATTTTGACTTTTTTATGTTTTATTATTTAAGAAATAGACTTCATACGGTTATACTTGCCATGGATTGGATACTGAATTCTCTGATGGATCTAGAAGACCAAGCAAATTGAAACTCTTTTTTCAATTTACCATTCTAGATGCCATAAAGTACATTTGTGATTCATGGGAAGAGGTCAAAATATAAACATTTTAATAGAAGTTTGGAAGAAGTTGATTCCAACCCTCATGGGTGACTCATGTGAAGAACACATGATAAGTTTGTGACTTCAGTGGCGGAAGTAGCTGCAGATATGGTGAAAATAACCAGAAGACTAAAATTAGATGTGGATTCTGGAAATGTGACTGAATTGCTCTAATCTCATGATAAAATGTTAATGGATGAGGAGTTGCTTCTTATGGGTGAGCAATGAAAGTGGTTTCTTGAGGTAGAACCTACTCCCTGGTGAAGATGCTTTGAGGACTGTTTAAATGACAATAAAGGATTTAGGATACTAGATAAACTTAGTTGATAAAGCAGCAGTAGGGTTTGAGAGAACTGACTCTAATTTTGAAAGAAATTCTATGGTGGGTAAAATGCTATCAGAAGCATTGCATGCTGTAGAGAAATTGTTTATAAAAGGAAGAGTCAATTGATGCAGCAAACTTCACTGTTACCTTAGTTCAAGAAATTGTCACAGCCACCCCAGCCTTCAGCAACCACCATGCTGAGCAGTCAGCAGCCATCAACACTGTGTCAAGCATCCCCCACCAAAAAGATTACCATTCACTGAAGGTTCAGATGATGGTTAGTATTTTTTATCAATAAAGTATTTTTAAATTAAGAAATGTACATTGTTTTTTAGACATAATGCTTTTGCACACAAATAGGCTAGAATATAGTGTAAACATAACTTTTATATGCACTGGGAAATAAAAAAGTTTGTGTTACTTGCTCTATTGTGATATTTGCTTTATTGAGGTCATCTGGAACTGAACCTGCAATGTCTTCAAGGTATTCTGTATGTGTTAATGGATAATTCTCACTGATGCTACTGTAGATGCTTAAGTATTTACCACTCATTGAAGAACATTATGAATTGAATGGCTTTGGTTCATAAATTCTGTTGCTTCTTTAGTTTTACAGTATTTCCAAAGCTCCGATGTTTATATGTTCAGATGAAGTAGCGTAATAAAATATTGTATTAAGATCAATAGACAATGAGTTCATAGAGAAGTCCAGAAAACCCTATATTGTTTTCATATATCAGATGTCCAAGTTAAGAAGCATTTTTGGAGGACACTGATCAACAATATATGCTATGTTGTTCATCACTCAGCATGTTACTTTATGTGTGGGTCATTCCTACTGAATTACTAACAAGGCAGGCCTCAAAACTCTTTCCAATCATCTTAGTCCAGATACAGACCTGACCATACTAAAGCAATGTTTTCTGGATAGTATTTCGTCCACAGCTTATTCTTTGCTCATTTAGATGACGGAATTAGATGTTGCTCAGAAGAAAGCCCAGATTCGGTTGCCACCAGTGTAATTGAGGAGGTAGAGCCCTTAGCGTTCCATATTCACCTACAGATGTGTTGTCGTTTCTGTCTTTTGTATCTACGCCACTTTTTTTTCCATTTCATTTGCCACCGCCCTAGTTCAGGTTTTAAATTATGCAGTGCCTGAACAATTACAACAGTGTTTTAATTAATGATGTGGACCCGTATGATATGACATTTGCAAAACCTTCCTTCTAGGATGATCAAGTCTATATAGAATCACTAAGGCTTTGTTTTGTTGCTTGTAGCCTTTACATAACTTCACCGGTGACATGATGCAGGAGGCAAAACCAAAATTTCCTTGTCTACTACATTTGCAAAGTAGTACGAGGAAGCCTCACAGCGCTTTTCCTTTACTAGTAAAAAGTAACCTGATACATTATTTCATTATTTGTCTGTTTCATAATATAAACATAGGAAAGTTTATTCAAATCTGAAAAGCTACAGTTGTCACTGTCTTTGATAATAGAAAGTGTAATCATGACTGAACAATGTGGTTGGTACCCACTTGAACATTTTATACCATGTTTACATGGATTTAGTACAACTAGATGAGATGTTTTATATAGTTTTTTCACAAATCAGTATTCTTTTATTTATTTTATCACTCTCTCCCTCAACAGTGTCTGTCTTCTGGTACTTACGGTTAAAAAATTTTTTTGGAATTATCCCCTAGTTGTTGCTAAATCCTTCTGCTTCTTTCTCTTTAATGTCTTTCTCTCTCTTTTAAATGTTTATTGTATTGATTTTAGAGAGAGAGGAAGGGAGGGGTGGGGGACATGGAGCTACTCCTGTATGTGTCCTGACCAGAGATTGAACCAGCAACCTCTGTTCTTTGGGATGATGCTCTAACCCACCGAGCTATCCGGCCAGGGCATTAGTGTCTCCTATATTGTATTTTTCTTCACACCCTGACTATAGTAATTCACATTGCCTTCACTCTAGTGAAGATGTTTCCGATTCATGACTGACCTTTTGCTGTAATGATAGTAATTAACTAACATTTGCACGGCTCCTTGCAGATCAGAGAGTGAATCCTCATGTTTTCTTTCTTGAGCTTTCTAATCAAATTTTTGTTGTTATTGTTTTTAAAGATGACAAAATGTAGACTGTAAGGGTCAGCGAATGTGAAGGAAAAGAGCAGGGACTAGAACCAAATTTTCTGACTTTCAATCATTTGCTCTTTCTGTTATACCCTCTGACTTCTTTTATGTTCCTCTCCAATCTATTTCATTGCTATCAGATTATCTTTTATCTAAAGCATTTGCTTTGAACTCATCTGTTCTGATCTTTGTCTTCTTGCCGCTGTATATCTCTACCCTTTGAAGTTAGGCTGTTAACACTTGGAGATTTATCATTAACACAGACTCTCAGACTGTTCTTAAACACCAGACTATCCTGAGTTCCAGTAGCTCAAAAGTCAGTTTCGTCTTGTCTTTTTTATTTTTTTCATTTCTAATAATCAGTACCGACATAACTTTTTTTTTTTTTTTTGCTAAATGAATTAAACCTTTATTACTGGACCTTAAATAGCTTAAATCCAGGAATTGAACTTTTAGCCCTGCCTTGTGTCACTTATTTCAATAAATTGTACTGTCTTGTTGCTTCATGTGCCTTAGTTACGACCTTTGTTTACTGCTTAGTTCATTATTAAACTTTTCCCTTGACCTGATGTCAATAACGGAAACAACACTTGTATTCACAGAATGTTTAGCACAGACCCTTGTATATAGTTAAGTAATCTTTGTTTTATTCATAACTGGATTGCTGGAATGTAGAACAGTGATTACTTCAGAAGAGACTTTCAATAAAATGTGTTGATTGACTATACCTTTCTGTTACATTCATAGTTATTGAGTCTCTGATACCTGCTAACATACTCTTCCTGATGTTGACTGTATCTGCTTAGACATCTGCCTCCTCCTTGGCCTATTCCTGATGTTTTCTGCCTCCTGATAGACCGACTTATTGTCACCTGCCTATATGCATGGTTATCTTCCTATTACATGATACCCCCTGATTGTCAGAACCTCCTGAATCTATTTGGTCTTTAGATCTTATGTTTAGCTGGATCAGATATTTAGGAAGCCTAGGTAGAATTTTTTAAGAGCTGTTTAAAGTTTTTAAATTATCAATATTTTTAAAAAATGATTTTCTGACTATGGTTGCAGTACATAGTAGTCAACCAAATAGCATCTAGATCTTTTGACAATAAAGTACCAGAGACAGTGATGTAATAGCAGTCAGTGGCCTCATAGGGATCCTGTTTGATCTGCTTTCTGCACAGCTGCACTCTGTCATTGAATAAACTGTGGGGGAAGAGAGTAAAAAGGACAACTGTCTATATATTACTGTTTCTAGCAACAGAAGAATAACTATCCCTAAACTTTTAAGTGAAACATATTTAAGTATATACAGTGATTTAGAATGTTTCTACTAATATGTGAAGAAAAGGAAAATACCAAGTCAATTTGTTATATATACGATGTTTCTTTTCCTTTAAGTTTCTTATACAGTAGAGATTAATTTCAATTAGAGAACATCTGAACCCTTTGTGAAATAAAAGCATATACTCTATTTGTGCCCATTATGTGGGTGTTTGTGCAGCACTTTTATTAGCTTCAACAAATAGGTTTATTTATTAGCTTCAACAAATAGGTTTATTTTTGTTTTATGACATTTTGTTCTCATTTGTCAGAATTGTCTTATATTATATCTTCCTATGGAAAAATAATTTTTACTATTTACAGTTTAATATAGCTTTAATTTCATAGTTCAAATATAATGCTTTTATATATCATAATGGCAAAAAAATGACATGTCCTGAATATATTTTTATATTGTATACTATGTATATGATATTTTTAGTTCCTATTTCACAACCAGTTTTGCAGTATTTCAAATTAGTGATTTCTTGTAGGACTTCAAAATTACTATCCATCAGAACTGCTTTTGTTCCCTTAGAACAAGTGTGACAGTGGCCATCTGTCTGTGTACACTTTCTTCCTGTCCCTGAGGAACCTCTTTTAAGTATTCTGCCTGGTCAAAGAGACTGGAGGATTAGATGTGATGTTTTGTTTAAGTGGAATAGCATTTAAATAGGTAGGGACAGGAAGGAAGAATTGAGCAATTGTTTCCAAATGGGGTTAAGAAACTGGGCATGCAATATAAGCTACTAATTTATCTCTTTAAACTAGAAACAAAGATTTTTAGATACTACAGTGTCATTGAAATTTTACTTTCTCCATAGTATCTTGTCAGGTGCCATCATTAATTTTTCTTTCTTTCTTTTTTTTCTTTTTTGTATTTTTCTAAAGTTAGAAGTGGGGAGGCAGTGAGACAGACTACCACATGTGCCTGACCGGGGTCCACCCGGCATGCCCACCAGGGGGCGATATTCTGCCCATCTAGGGCGTTGCTCCATTGTGGCTGGAGCCATTCTAGCGCCTGAGGCGGAGGCCATGGATCCATCCTCAGCACCCTGGCCAACTTTGCTCCAATGGATCCTTGGCTGCAGGAGGGGAAGAGAGATAGAGAGGAAGAAGGGGAAGGGTGGAGAAGCAGATGGGTGCTTCTCCTGTGTGCCCTGACTGTGAATCGAACCAGGGACTTTCACACGCTGGGCTGACACTACTGCTGAGCCAACCTGCCAGGACTGCTATCATTAATTTTTTTTATTTTTTTATTTTTTATTTTTCTTTTCATTTTTCTGAAGCTGGAAACAGGGAGAGACAGTCAGACAGACTCCCGCATGCGCCCGACCGGGATCCACCCGGCACGCCCACCAGGGGCGGTGCTCTGCCCCCCAGGGGGCGATGCTCTGCCCATCCTGGGCGTCGCCATATTGCGACCAGAGCCACTCTAGCGCCTGAGGCAGAGGCCACAGAGCCATGCCCAGCGCCTGGGCCATCTTTGCTCCAATGGAGCCTTGGCTGCGGGAGGGGAAGAGAGAGACAGAGAGGAAAGCGCGGCGGAGGGGTGGAGAAGCAAACGGGCGCTTCTCCTATGTGCCCTGGCCGGGAATCGAACCCGGGTCCTCCGCACGCTAGGCCGACGCTCTACCGCTGAGCCAACCGGCCAGGGCCTCTATCATTAATTTTTTAAAAAAGTTCAGCTAGGTCAGGATTGATGCTTGCCCTGAAAACGAGGAGACCTCTCTAAAAGATTTGCCATATTAATGGCCTCAAACCAAACTAAGGACTACAGTAGTCAAGTGCTTTTTTTAAATTAAAAATGGTTTTTTTTATTTTTTGTGACAGAGAGAGAGAGAGAGACAGGAGAAAATAGGGACAGATAGACAGGAAGGAAGAGAGATGAGAAGCATCAGTTCTTTGTTGTGGCACCTTAGTTGTTCATTGTTTGCTTTCTCATGTGTGCCTTGACTAGGGGAGTTACAGCAGAATGATTAACCCCTTGCTCAAGCCAGTGAACTTGGGCTTAAGCCAGTGACCTTGGGCTTCAAGCCAGCGACTTTTGGGCTCAAACCAGCAATGATGGGGTCATGTCTATGATACCATGCTCAAGCCAGCAACCTCATGCTCAAGCTGGTGAGCCCATGCTCAAGATAGTCACCTCGGGGCTTTGAACCTGGATCCTCTGCATCTCAGTCCGATGCTGTATTCACTGCGCCACCGCTTGGTCAGATGATAATGACTTGATTAATTTTCCTTGTGTTCTGTCACTTTTTGCTTTTTATATTTGAAGCCATATTATTGGGTAGAGAGATTAAATTTTATATTTTTGTTTTATTGGTCCTTTTATTAGTTTTCTATTGCTGCTATAATATATTAACACAATTTAAAACAATACAGATTCATTATCTCCCTATGTTGTGGGTCAAAAGTCCAAAATGGATTTTTTGCTGAGCTAAAATCCAAGGTACTCCAGAGATCCTAGGAGAAAAATCCCTTTCCTTGCCTTTTCTAGTTTCTGTCGCTGTAGTCTTTTATTCCTTGGCTCATGGTTCTTCCTCCATCTTCAAAGCCAGCAGTACAGCATCTTTAATCTCTCTGTTTTTACCTTCATATTGTGTTTTCTTTTATATGGACTCTTGTGGTTAGATTAAATTATATATCTAACATGAATACCTGATATATGACAATGTAGGATAATCCTTCAACTAGAGATCCTTAATTTATTTATATCTGCAAAGTCATTTTTGCCATGCAATGTAATGTTTTCACGAATTTCAGGGATTAAGACCTGGATATCTTGGTGTGGGCATTATTTTGTCTCTCACAGCCCTGTTATTATGAAATACTCTTCCTCTGTGTCTTTGGTAATATTTCTTGCCATAAAATTAACTTTATTTCTTATAGGGTTCATTGAGTTAAATCTCTGAGTTTATGTCTTTCAGCAGGTTTGGAAGTTATTTGTTCGTTGTCTTTTCAAATATTGCTTCTACCTCATTTTCTTGCTCTTCTAGGACTCCCAATTATACAGATATCGTGTGTTGAGAGTGTCTCACATCTCCGTTATGTTCTTTCTCTTCTCATTATTTTTTTCTTGTATTTCAAATTGGATATTTTTCTATCGATCTCTTTCTTGAGCCAAACATGTCTTCTTTATCCAAACTGTTGTTAAACCTATTAGTTCTTAATTCAGATAGTATATTTTTCAGTTCTAGAATATCCATCTATTTTTCAAAATTGAAATAGAAATTTTCTAATTTTTTATCTATTTGTTCATCTTTTCTTTAATATGTAATAGTTATTTTAAAATCCTAATTAGCTAACTCCTGTGTCTTGATCATCTGTGGATTTGTTTCCATTATCTGTTTATTTCATTTTCTCTTGATGACTGGTCACATTTTTCTTCTTCTATTACATATGTCTTGACCTTACTGACTTTATCATGAGTAAAACACAATGCAAGGAGATTTTTGTTTGTTGGAATGAGGCTTGGGTTAAAAGAATGAGAATCACTGTCAATACTATAGTAGGGACATAAGGACACCTGCTTGATGCTTGTGAAGGAATTGGGAATCATGTTTGTTAAAATGATTGGTAGAGTAGAGCCAATTATCGGGTTTTCTTTAGAATTTTGAGAGAGATTGAGTAAGCTGTGCTGTTTTTTGTTTTTTTTTTTTAAGTTTATGCCTAGAAAATTTATTGAGATAATTTTCTCTAGTATTATCTTATTTATTTTTATTTGTTTACATTAATGTTAATATATTATTTATATACCAAACTGAATTTATATATATTAAAAAATTTATTTTTCAATTATAGTTGACATTTGGTATTTTATATTAGTTTCAGGTGTACAGCAATCACTGTAGACAATTATGAAATTGTGTGATATTGAACAAGTTATTTAACCTCTTATTATCTAAGTTTCTTCTTTAAGATGAGATAATTATAGACTATTCCACCGAGTTATCTTGAGGATTAAGTCACTATGTCTGGCAGCATAGGAGGTGTTCAATATGTGGTGGCTGTTATTTATTTGAAGACTGAGAATAGGCTGTTGGATTTGGTTACATGGTAGCCATTAGTTAATGTCTTTGTTTGGTGGGTTTTCAGAGTTTGATGGTGAAAAACCTTAGTGGAGGAGGCTCAGGAGAGAATGAGGAATTAGAGATAGAACAATAGGCCACTATTTTGAGATAGCTATAACAGGGATTAGAAAATGTGTAGCCAGAGGAGGTCACGAATTTGTGATGGATTTAAAACGTGGTAGTAATAATAATAATAATAATTAGAGTAATCTTCACAGCAACTCTATAAAGTATGTACTATTTTAACCCCCATTGTAAAAATGAGGAATCTGACATAAAGAGAGAAATGCAATTATACAATGCTTGTACGCTGACAATGATCTAGTAGGGAGGCAAGAATGCAGGAGCCAAAGGGTTTATTCCAGGAGTCAAGTTTTCAAGAAGGTGAAAAATGATGGAAAGCAATCTACAAGTGGAGACATTGAAAGCAAAGTATATAAGCAGAAGTGGGGGGAAAAGGTTTTATTTTGACAATTTGTCCTTTCTCATTGACAAAAGAAACAAGGGATTAGCTGGGAGTGGGATTGGAGATGTTCGAGAAGAAGCAGTGAAATCGTTATTTTGGAGAGTGAGTAAAACAACTTGGGGTAGGGATGAACTTTTTGGTAGTGTTAGGGGCTCATTTGAAGATTGTGATCATAAATTTAAAGTGAGGATGGTGGAGGTGGAGAGAAAAGGCAGCTAGGCAGCTCAACAATTTTGAGAAGATGTAAGAGATAAATTAACATGGAGAAATAAAGAAAGGAATAAGACAGTTTTTGCCCTTGAAAAGCTTAAAGTCTACTTGCTGAGTAAAGTGGTGCACACCTAAAAGGATACATTAGTAAACAAATGACAGATGCCAAATGGATTATCTAGAGACCATTCAGAGGAGGGAGGGAACGCTTTAGGCAACATGGGTGGCTTAAGTAAAACATGAGCATTGATTGGGCAAGAAAGTATTTGAAGATGCCCAAAAGATAATCATTTAGTATCTCTTTAGTTACTATATACTATAGTATATGTATTTATATAAGGTATATATATTATAAATATATAATTTTGTTATATATTATATATGTAATTTTTTACAAGCTATGTTTTGTAACTTCAACTTTCTATTAGAATTTACAAAAGTGATTTTTTAAATTATTTTTTTAGTATTTTAGACTTTCTTTAAATATTCTAGCTTGAATATTCTAAGCTTCCTCGGCCTTTTGGCTAAGGTCAAATGTAGCTTTTTTTTTTTTTTTTTGACTTGAACATGAAGGGTGGCCAGAAAAGAAATATATAAAAACAAGCATTACATATGAGAGAGAGGGAAGATTATTTATATACAAAAAAAAAAAGTCAGTCACATAATTAATACAGTGATGTGTTTGTAACTGTTCTGTAACTATTTTGTACACTGTTGAGTGAATTTATTTTTCTTACTACATACTTTTTTTCTTATGGCCTAGTTAAGTATGACCAGCTCCATGTTTTCAGCTATTTCACCGAACAGTCAGCCTTCTGTTTCAAACAGTGGAGCGTCTGTTAGTAGGAAACACGCAGCAATGATGTGGGGCTTTGCTTAGTAGTTTGTTCTGGAACTTTATATACACTTTTATAAAGCAGCTGCAAGGAAAAGTGTGTGCAGCGTTTTGTTTCTTAAGTGTTAATGTAAGAAATGTTTAAATAACTGGATGAAGTTTTTTAACAGTTCTTTATTTGACTGGTACTATTTAATTTTTTTCTGCATTTGAGTCTTGTTAGATGGCTGCAGTTTTACATAACATCGTAGATATTTTTATTACATAAACTTTTTTTTTACATAGATATTTAAAATGTTATGGTTATTTTGGTACAGATACATTTTTGGACAATAAATAAGTATATTTTTAAATTAATTTTTACTTCTAAAAATAGCATTTAATATTAAAGACAATTTACAAAGTAAATTTTCAACTATAATTTTATCATATAAGTAGCTTTAAATTCTCCATTACATATTTTAATGGCATTCACTATATATTTTTTAATTTGAGAAAAAGGCCTTATGAAAATTTAATTTACTTAGGCATAATTTGTTTAATACCATGCATTTGAAATTTATGTTAGTTCAGTAAGGAATGTATAATATTTGGAATAGTACAGATCAGGGGTCCCCAAACTACGGCCTGTGGGCCACATGCAGCCCCCTGAGGCCATTTATCTGGCCCCCGCCGCACTTCTGGAAGGGGCACCTCTTTCATTGGTGGTGAGAGGAGCATAGTTCTCATTGAAATACTGGTCAGTTTGTTGATTTAAATTTACTTGTTCTTTATTTTAAATATTGTATTTGTTCCTGTTTTGTTTTTCTACTTTAAAATAAGATATGTGCAGTGTGCATAGGGATTTGTTGATAGTTTTTTTTATAGTCCGGCCCTCCAAAGGTCTGAGGGACAGTGAACTGACCCCCTGTGTAAAAAGTTTGGGGACCTCTCATACAGATATTGCTTAAATAGTATGTAGGTATCACTAATTTTATATTGAATTTGCCAAAAAGAACTCTTAAAAATTTATTTTCATTGTGTTGTATTTGGCTCAAAATGCTTATTGCATACTTCCCAACTTCTTTTTTTTTTCCAGTGAGAGGAGGGGAGGCAGAGAGACAGACTCCTGCTTGTGCTCCGACCAGGGTCCACCTGGCAAGCCCACTAGGTGGCGATGCTCTGCCCATCTGGGGCGTTATTCTGTTGCTCAGCAGCCGAGTTCTTAGCACCTGAGGTGGAGGCCATGGAGACATCCCCAGTGCCTGGGGCCAACTCACTCCAATGAAGCCATGGCTGCAGGAGGGGAAAGGAAAGAGAGATAAGCGAGAGGGTGGAGGTGGAGAAGCAGATGGATGCTTTTCCTGTGTCCTCTGACTGGGAATCGAACTTGGGACATTCACAAGCCAGGCTGATGCTCTACCACTGAACCAACTGGCCAAGGCCTCCCAACTTCTTTTGTATGTGTTTTTCAGTTATAAAAAATATAACTTAGATTATTTTTAGCACTACATAAGATAGTGAAACTAATAACTGCACCATGTTATTCTTTCTTAATTTAAGAATATTTTTAAATGAGCTGGAAAATGCAGTAAATATTCTATAAGATCTTTTACTCTTTTTTTAAAATTTTTTTTAAATTTAATTTTTTTCTGAAGCTGGAAAAGGGAGAGACAGCCAGACAGACCCCCGCCGGCGCCTGACCGGGACCCACCCGGCACGCCCACCAGGGGGCGACGCTCCGTTGCGACCAGAGCCACCCCAGTGCCTGGGGCAGAAGCCAAGGAGCCATCCCCAGTGCCCGGGCCATCTTTGCTCCAATGGAGCCTCGCTGCGGGAGGGAAAGAGAGAGACAGAGAGGAAGGAGAGGGGGAGGGGCGGAGAAGCAGATGAGCCGCTCTCCTGTGCGCCCCGGCCGGGAATCGAACCGGGACTTCTGCACGCCAGGCAGATGCTCCACCACTGAGCCAACTGGGCAGGGCCGATCTTTTACTTTCTAATCAATATTTTTTTTTCTGATCTTATTTGCTAGTAAGGTCAGAAGAATGAGTTGATCTTTTCCCGTAGTTTAGTGGCTTTTAGATCTTAATGTGTGTAAAAATATCCTGGGTGCTTGATAAATTTGTGCAACCCAAACTGAGCCCTGTAGAAATTCAGATTTACAAGTCAGCATGTTAAAGAAGCTCCTAGGTGATTAGGATATATCTGGTCCATTGAGAAACTGGCCAAGTGGCTGTTCTTTAACATTAACTGAATACTCACTAATCTTCATTCAATGTTAATTTCAACATTAACTCGATTTTTTTATGAAAGTATCAATACAAGTCTTAAAAGGAGCAAGACTCTTCAGTTGAGCTGAAGTTATTTAAAAAACTTACATGAAAGTATTTTAGCTATTTTAATAGCTTTGGAAATTACAAAAAGTCTCATGTTTTGAATGGATAACATTGTATGCACTTTTTAAGAGTTCTATAATTTAATAAAAAATATTACATCTTTTTGCCATTTTATATCCATGATAAGCCTGTGAAGTAGGTAAAACAGGTATTATTATCTTTATTTTGTGCATTAGAAAGTAGGCTAATGAAAGTTAAATGACATGCCCGAGGTCACGTAGTTAATAAGTAGCTGAGATTGACTAGAATATGTCTTCAGTCCTGGACCAGTGCTTTTCCCATGATATCACATCATATGAACAATCTAAAACTGAAGAGTTAAAACAAATGTGTGTGTAGACTTATGTATATACATATTGCATTTAATATGTTTATTCACATATACATATACATCATCAGACATGATTAAAGTTTTCCAATAAGAAAAGCTAGCATGGCTGATTAGGTTTTAGAATATTTTTAGATAAATGTGCTTTATCTTACAAACTCTAGACTGTGAGTAGTGTAAGGGCATGGACTGTGTTATATATCTATTCTCTAATTGCCTAGCTTACTGTTTTGCACAGAGCACCCAGGTGTTCCACAGGTGTTTGATGTACAAACAAATAAATGAATGAATGACCTTTAGGCTCTTGTGTCAAGAGGGAGTGTTTGAAGTTTTTTGATGTGTATTCTTATCTTAAAGTGGGAAAGACTGATTATTGGGTTCTTGAGTTTTAAATGGGGATGACACATTCCTGAATCGTGAATATACATGTTGTGCCAGTTCTCACAAGCAGATGCCAAACTGTGCTTCAAGAATTCTTACACAACAGTGATAAGAAGCTAGTTTTCTTTTCTCTTGTTTTTGATGGATTATAGAAATAATTTTTAGGTCCTAAACACATTTTTTTCCCAGTAATACAGTGTTTGTTACCAGGGTAGAATTTAATTCTTAGTAGAGAAAAGAGGTTTCTTTTATCAATATTTAAAAAATATATTACAACCCTTTAGAGAATATCTAAATATTTCAATAAAATATTTCTAAACCTAACGAACCTTTAAACTTCCGTTATAACTTTCTCCTTGGCTTTCCAGAAAGAAATTGACCCACATTCTCCTCTACCCAAATGGTTTTGGTAGCTCCGGAAGATTTCCGGTATTCTGGTATATGTTTAGTAGAGCTCTTCTTGTGCTATGTAAAATAAAATGTTTTTAGTTTCTCTTCCTAAGTGTGTAAAATCTCCTAAAATGCACAATCACCATTCTTTTTCTAGAACTAGATCATTCCTTATACCAATTATTCAGAATGTTCAAATAGACAGTTTTTGTGGGTGACTAGTTTTGATTTTGTTTTATCAATATATATAACTTTCTGTTTACAGGAGTAGTAGGAAGAGTGAATGAATCAAACATATTCAGTGTATTTCTATGCGGAGTTGCATATTTGCAATTCATAACTAGCTTGGCAAGAAGTACATTGAATCGGTGGTTTAAAAAACACTTTGGATGAACTGTAATTTTCATTTATGTCTACAGTTCCCTTTTAAAAAATATATGTAATTGATAAGTGCATTTATCGCTAAGCCTGAATTTCTATTTCCAAAAGGTAGACACCTACCTTTTCTGGAAAAAAGACTTGATAATTTAAGAAGAGGAAACACATTAAACGTTTCTCATGAAGACATGCTTTTGATTGATATTCTGGGCACTGGTTTTGATGCAGCACTGTTTGGCACTCCGCCTGGCGTTCCGCCCATGCACTCTCAAGTTCTTTGAGTTGCCTCAGTAAGTATCTGTAGAATCATGGGAACTTGGCCTTTACTGTTGTTGATAACATTTGACTGCGAACACCCTTTAATCCTTGCCATACCAAACTTTTGTCTAAAGCATTTTTTTCAGTGTAAGAAATGTTTTTCAAAAATTGTCTTTATAAATAGGGTAATTGAGCAAAGGATTTACTTTCAAATTTTGCTTTTCAACCACTGTACTTTCCCATTTATTATTTCTGTTGACCTAATAAGTTTATTTTCCAATATAATTCTTTCAGCTTTTAGCTCTTCTGAAAACTGTAGCTTGTTACTATAGCAACTATTTCTTACCAATGTTCTGCTTTTCCTTGCATACTATACTTTTTTTTTTTTTTTTTTTTTGTATTTTTCTGAAGCTGGAAACGGGGAGAGACGGTCAGGCAGACTCCCGCATCCGCCCGACCGGGATCCACCCGGAACGCCCACCAGGGGCGACGCTCTGCTCCTCCGGGGCGTCGCTCTGCCGCGACCAGAGCCACTCTAGCGCCCGGGGCAGAGGCCAAGGAGCCATTCCCAGCGCCCGGGCCATCTTTGCTCCAATGGAGCCTTGGCTGCGGGAGGGGAAGAGAGAGACAGAGAGGAAGGAGGGGGGGGTGGAGAAGCAAATGGGCGCTTCTCCTATGTGCCCTGGCTGGAATCGAACCCGGGTCCCCCTCATATCAGGCTGACGCCCTACCGCTGAGCCAACTGGCCAGGGCCATACTATACTTTTTGACGTTCCCCTGATTTCCTTTGGATTCCCAAGCATTTTTTATATTCCCTTTTGTAGTACTTATTTTATCGTGTGTTTCTTAAGGAACATAATCTGAATTCTCTGAAATGCAAGTTCTGTGAGTGTAAACTCATATCTTATTTATCTTTCTTTGTCACCTGTACCAAACACAGGGTTTTCAAAAATGCGTGCTCAGTAAATATTTATTCTTTTAAATTAAGTTAATCTTTTAGTGTGGTTTCCATGAATGTAATTCTATAAAAACCACTTGTCTCCAGGTGCCTTTGTAAAAACTAGATAGAAGATGGTTTTCTACTTTGATAAAATTAGCCATTTTCTTTTAGATTTTTTTGGCTCTTGATTTCAGATGCACCATCAGAACTGCATATCTTTGGTGGTATCTTGTTTTCCTTTAGAGATAAGATAGTCTTCAGAGCTTCATTCTAAGTCATCCTTTATCTGTGTACCTGGTTAATACTGCTTGATACTATTAGCAAACCTCTGTGATGAGCAAGAAAGAAGCAGCAGTTAAAGACACTCTCCTTCTAGCATTAAAAAGATCCTGGGCTCGTCTCTCCCTCTACATTACTGAAAGTAAGGCTGAGCATTGACTCCTGGGTAAAGAAAGTTATGAACAATGGAAAATAGCTTTGAAGCCATGAACTGGGTTTTTTTTTACTATAACCAGGAAAAGTCCTTTGTTGTATCACATTAACTCTGCTTTGTATCTATATTGCTGTTTTCACTTATTAGCAAAAGAATTGGCCCTGGCCGGTTGGCTTAGTGGTAGAGCGTCGGCCTGGCGTGCAGGAGTCCCGGGTTCGATTCCCGACCAGGGCACACAGGAGAAGCGCCCGTCTGCTTCTCCACCCCTCCCCCTCTCCTTCCTCTCTGTCTCTCTCTTCCCCTCCCACAGCCAAGGCTCCATGGGAGCAAAAGATGGCCCGGGCGCTGGGGATGGCTCCTTGGCCTCTGCCTCAGGTGCTAGAATGGCTCTGGTTGTAACAGAGCAATGCCCCAGATGGGCAGAGCATCGCCCCCTGGTGGGCATGCCAGTTGGATCCCGGTTGGGCGCATGCTGGAGTCTGTCTGACTGCCTCCCCGTTTCCAACTTCAGAAAAAAAAAAAGAAAAAAAAAGAATTTTATGTTGCTCCTGTACACAGGAAGCACAAATGGTAAATGCAATATATACAGAATTGATAGATGATGCTATTCATTCCTATTCTTTGCCTTTGAGTGCAGTAAGATTTGGAAATGTTAATTGGGGTGGAGTCACATAAGAACATTTTGAAAATCCTTTAACTTCTATTAAATAAATGCTTTTTACTTGTAGTTATCAGAAATGTGAAATCCATCTTTCAGAAGAGCCAATTAGTGACTTACAGGCAATTGTTAAGAAAACAGTGTGATTCCGCTTCTATCATCAGTTCTCTCAGCCTAATTCTGTCCTAATAGAAAATCTGACTTTCATTGCTGAAGTTGTCACGATTTTAATGAAGTATATTTCTAAATTACAGATGAGATACTTGCTGGCCATATGACTTGGGATAAATGATCTCTCAGAGTTTCTGTTTCCTAATTCATAAATTGAGGGCACGAGCTCAGGGTTTTTACATTATTTTCCCTTTTGCTTAGCTCCAGTGATGCCTCCAAGTTTTCTGTTTATCTTGTCCCTCCAAGTATCTGTATATCAGGACCCTGAATCTAAGCCTTCTTAACGATGAACCTGTGCATGTAATTTATCTTTTTCACAACCATAGAATGTCGGTACCTTTCTCCTTGTCTTAGGGACAAGAAAACCGAAGCACAGGGAGATTCATTTACTTGCCAAAGTGCACTGAAATGTATGGAGTGGCAGAACCAAATTTCAAATTCTGATCATTTCATCTGATACCCTGTTCCCTGTTCTTGGCCACCTCACTATGCCAATGTTTTCTATACACAGAGCTCATGTTTTCTTTGGTGCAGGCAAGTCTCTATATGGATTTTCTCTGGTATTTCCTCACCTCTTAATTACATAATCTAGTGCATATCAATACTTGAATTTTGACTGAGTCTCTAGTATTTCTTGCAGGACTGCCTGAAGGACCTACCTTCATAGAGAGCAATCTCCATAATTATAGGGTTAGCTCCGGTCCTGAGTCTCAGGTCCTTATCTTTGCTGTAGTTATTGAGGCACATCATCTGGAATTTGAGGCCAAGACGCCCATCACTTTTTTTTTGTTTTTAAGGAACATAGACTATATACGGAAAGTATAATTCTACTCATTTCTTAAAACTTGTTATTATATATGTTTAGAATATTTAGAAAAAGATATAAGAAACTTGCATTCCTGTTTAGTGACACTATTTTCATTTTTATGTTTAATATGGCCAATGAATTCTGCCTGTGTCTCACAAGCTATTCACTGGCTACTTATCTATGCTAATACATCTTAAAAGTTTCACCTATGCCTTATTAACTACACACTTATTCATCTCCTATTGCAGAATTAAATATTTTAAAAAGTATATGCACATTATTGGACCTTTACACTTGCTGTTCCTTCTTTTGTGTATAACATTTCTCCTTCACATATCATGGATGATACTCTAAAGAGTAGCATGACTACTCTTTCTTTGAGCTTTTACTCAAATATTATTTTAAATATCATACCGTGATAATGAGCTCTTCTCTGACCACTCTCTATGCAATAGCAACCTGCTTGTTTCCTCAACCCTGACACTCCACTCCAGGGGTCCCCAAACTTTTTACACAGGGGGCCAGTTCACTGTCCCTCAGACCGTTGGAGGGCTGGACTATAAAAAAAACTATGAACAAATCCCTATGCACACTGCACATATTTTATTTTAAAGTAAAAAAAAAAAAAGGGAACAAATACAATATTTAAAATAAATAACAAGTAAATTTATTTATTTAAAGATTTTTTAATTTATTCATTATAGAGAGGGGAGAGAGAGAGAGAGAGAGAGAGAAGGGGGGAGGAGCAGGAAGCATCAACTCCCATATGTGCTTTGACCAGGCAAGCCCAGGGTTTTGAACCAGCAACCTCAGCATTTCCAGGTTGACGCTTTATCCACTGCGCCACCATGGGTCAGGCCAAGAACAAGTAAATTTCAATCAACAAACTGACCAGTATTTCAGTGGGAACTATGCTTCTCTCACTGACCACTAATAAAAGAGGTACCCCTTCCGGAAGTGTGGTGGGGCCGGATAAATGGCCTCAGGGGGCTGCAAGCGACCCGTGGGCCGTAGCTGGGGGACCCCTGCTCTACAACCTTTTCTGCTTTAATTTTCTCCAGTGCATTTATCACCACTGAACATACTATACACTGACTTCATCCTCACTGGAACATAAGCTACTTGAGAGTGGGTGCTTTATCTTTTTTAGTCAATGTTCTTTCTCTAGTGCTTAGCACACAGTAGTTGTTCAATTAGTATTTGTTTAATAAATGAATGGAAACTCTAGCCGGTTGTCTCAGTGGTACAACATGAGCCTGGCGTGTGGAAGTCCTGGGTTCAATTGCCAACCAGGGCACACAGGAGAAGCGCCCATCTACTTCTCCACCCCTCCCCCTCTGCTTCCTCTCTATCTCTCTTCCCCTCCCGCAGCCAAGGCTCCATGGGAGCAAAGTTGGCCCTGGCACTGAGGATGCCTCCATGGCCTCCACTTCAGGCTTTAGAATGGCTCCAGTTGCAATGGAGCAATGCCCCAGATGGGCCGAGCATCACCCCCTAGTGGGCATGCCAGGTGGATCCCGGTCAGGTGCATGCGGGAGTCTGTCTGGTCTCTCCCCCCCCCCCACTTTGGAAAAATACAACATAAATAAATAAATAAATAAATATGAATGGATGAGGAGCAAAATCATTCCTTGGGGATTCATTTAAAATAGTGGGATTGTTTTTCTTTTTTATTTAATTATTTATTTATTCATTTTAGAGAGGAGAGGGAGAGACAGAGAGAAAGGAGAGACAGAGAGAGAAGGGGGGAGGAGCTGGAAGCATTAACTCCCATATGTGCCTTGACCAGGCAAGCCCAGGGTTTTGAACCGGCGACCTCAGCATTTGCAGGTCGACGCTTTTCCACTGCGCCACCACAGGTCAAGCATTACTCCTCTTTTAAGCTGTTTTTCTTTCTTAAAAAATTGTGTAGTCATAAGGAAAAGCTTTGGTTATAAAGGTTCTGAAGCTACTTAACCTGGCTGTCAAGAAACATTTTAGCCCTGGCCGGTTGGCTCAGTGGTAGAGCGTCGGCCTAGCGTGCGGAGGACCCGGGTTCGATTCTCGGCCAGGACACATAGGAGAGGCGCCCATTTGCTTCTCCACCCCTCCGCTGCGCCTTCCTCTCTGTCTCTCTCTTCCCCTCCCGCAGCCAAGGCTCCATTGGAGTGAAGATGGCCCGGACGCTGGGGATGGCTCTGTGGCCTCTGCCCCAGGCACTGGAGTGGCTCTGGTCGCAACATGGCGACGCCCAGGTTGAGCAGAGCATCGCCCCCTGGTGGGCAGAGCGTCGCCCCTGGTGGGCGCCCGGCCGGGCGCATGCGGGAGTCTGTCTGACTGTCTCTCCCTGTTTCCAGCTTCAGAGAAATGCAAAAAAAAGAAAAGAAACATTTTACAATATGAGATGGTTAAGCATATAATAAATATTAACATTTGAAATAAATAATAACTTTCTTAAAGTTTATTTGAGAGCAAAAGGATGATTAACATTAGTTACACTTTTTGAACCTTTGGCTCTATGGTAAACTAAAAATAATTTTTATAATTATTAGCAAGTATTTATGGAATATACCCTCTTTCCAAATATTACAAAGAATGGATTTTGGGATTAAAAGATTTACCTTCTTTATATGGGAAAACAGATACATTCAGGAAACAGGAAAGAGAAATGTATGGCAAGATAAGATTTGGCATAAAGTGAGCCAGAGCCAGTAAGTGATGTGGGAGTTCAGAGAATGAAAAGGCCAGTGTTGGCTGGGAGCTAAGGAGGTCACTGTCTGGATCTTGGAAGATGGATCGGATTTGTAGAAAGGTGAAGTGTATATTTCATGGAGGTAGGAAAAAAGATGCTGAAGGCTTGCTTATATAACATAATAAAGAGTTTGAATTGAAAGTATTAAAAGTTTTAAAATTAGGATATAACTCGATCAGATAAATGTTTTAGAAATGTAGTAATTGGTATCATATGGAGAATGCATGGGGGAGACAGTGGCTCTAGCACAAATATACCGTATTTTTCGCTCCATAAGACGCACGCCCACCCTCACCCCCGCCCCCCCAAAGTGGAAGGGAAAATGCCTGTGCGTCTTATGGAGCGAAAAATATGGTGTTTTATTAAATATTTCAACACACCATTTGGTTCAGAATATTTTTTTTCTTATTTTCCTCCTTAAAACTCTAGGTGTGTCTTATGGTCAGGTGCGTCCTATGGAGTGAAAAATACGGTAATCAAGGAAAATAGCGAAGGCTATTGCAGTAATTTAAGAGATATTATGGTGTTCTGAACTCAAGAGATGTTTTGTTATCCTTTATTAAAATTGTTTATTGCCTGATCTGTGGTGGAGCAGTGGATAAAGCGTCGACCTGGAAATGCTGAGGTCGCCAGTTCAAAACCCTGGGCTTGCCTGGTCAAGGCACATATGGGAGTTGATGCTTTCAGCTCCTCCCCCCTTCTCTCTCTCTCTCTCTCTCTCTCTCTCTCTCTCTTCTCTCTCTGTTCCTGTCTGTCTATCCCTGTCTATCCCTCTCTCTGACTCTCTCTCTGTCAAAAAAAAAAAAATTGTTTATGCAATTTATTGCTCTCTCCTTTTTACCAACTTCATGATGGCCATCATATAGATTTCTGTTATTGCACATACTACACAAGATTGCAGTTATTTTTTTCCATGCTTCTATCCTCTACTAGTTCATTTCATCTTGTGTCCCAGTCATAGAGCTCAGTGCTCAGAAGATGTATTACACAAGTGAGTTTAATATATTCCTTAGCTGTTTGGTTAGCATGGGATTCATCTAAGCTGGTTAATTTCTTTTTTTTTTTTGTATTTTTTTGAAGCTGGAAATGGGGAGAGACAGTCAGACAGACTCCCGCATGCGCCGTACCGGGATCCACCTGGCACGCGCACCAGGGGCGAAGCTCTGCCCACCAGGGGGCGATGCTCTGCCCCTCCAGGGCGTTGCTCTGCCCCGACCAGAGCCACTCTAGCGCCTGGGGCAGAGGCCAAGGAGCCATCCCCAGTGCCCGGGCCATCTTTGCTCCAGTGGAGCCTTGGCTGCGGGAAGGGAAGAGAGAGACAGAGAGGAAAGAGGGGGGGTGGAGAAGCAAATGGGCGCTTCTCCTATGTGCCCTGGCCGGGAATCGAACCCGGGTCCCCCGCACGCCAGGCTGACGCTCTACCGCTGAGCCAACCGGCCAGGGCCTAAGCTGGTTAATTTCTTAAACTCAGCTCTAGAATGTTTAAAGATTCCAGTCTTAAATTGGGAGATAGTCAAAGGCTGTTCATATAAATACATTAAAGTAGTTCAGGTGATCGGCACAAAATTAAAAATTTGCATATTGACACTGTCTGCAAAAGGCATATTCCCCACATTTCAACTCCCTCAAGGCATGTCTGTTATTTTTTTCTCTTATAGTTTATTTGGGCATTATTCCATTTCCTTCATCGTGGTTATCAAATGAAGTTGAAAGCATTTGTATATAAAGAGTGCTAAAATGAGCAAAACTTACGTTTAATGTTTAAATATAATAGAGTAAAGGTAAGCATCTTTCAGAGAGAAAAAAACATTTTAATATTTTGTCTTGGAATTATTTTGCTACCAAGAACGATTTTTTATTTTTATTCTTAGATGGCTTTTATATGAAAAACCCCTAGGCGTAGCTATTTGGTAAACCCTTATGATTTCAGAGCAAAGATTAGAAAGAGTCACTGTCTACAAGAAATGTGAAAGGATGGACAAGAATAACATGTCTAAAATGCATACCACAAGCACAAAATATGTGTATATTTCTTTGGGCTCTTTAAGTACTTTTTAATGATTTTTTTTAATCCTTATTACAACCTGGGTAGATAAGCAGATTAGGTGTCATTTATTTCTGTTTGGCAGATGAGAAAATGTGGTGCTCTCTCCCATCAGCAGACTGTTTTTCCATGTTTCCTTATATCTCTGTGCATGATCTCTTGTAAAAGAACTTCGTGAACTATCATTTGGTACTAAATGTGGCCACTTTAAACCAAAATTCATGACCTTCTCTTCTTATGATGGTTTTTTAAATGTAGAGTGTAAATTCCCCAAAACAGTTAAGTGCACATTTTGAATAATGTGTATAGCACTGTTGGCACCAGAAGTAAGAAGATGTCAGTTACTTTGAGTCTGCAGCAGAATTTCAGTTCGAAAAATCCTTTTTGGTTGTTAAGATGACTTGTGGTTACATAAAAGGTCCTTGGGATACTATTTAAAAGTCTGGCTAAGAGTATTGTGTTAGATTTCTGTGGGTGGTGTGGTTAAGCCAAAATTTTGTATGTCATACTCAGAATCTGAGGGATTTGATCCTCACTTCATCTAACATTGTATTAAGTCTGTAAGCTCAGCATGCAGCTATTTATATCTTGTGGACAGTGCTTGCTGTTAGACTATTTTTGCCACCACTCAAGTTGCTATGGCCATGTGTGTAGGGCTATGGGCCAGTAGATCCCAACTCTTAAGTTGCCATTATCTGGAAAAACTGGTGAATATATAGATTTCAGGGTCTCACGCCAAGTGTCTATTTGGTAGATCTGCAGTGAAGCCCAGGAACCTAAATTTCATTAATTCGGTAATTATTTGAGTACCTACAATCTACATGTGTCAGGAACTTTGCTAGGTTATGGGACATGTCAATGTGTTCTCTCGTGGAGCCTTCTTGCTATTGTACGTGTGTGTGTATGTGGGAGTGCAGGAATCACTGCTGGGAAAAGGCAATAATATAATAAGTAAGATGATTATATAGTATGTTAGAAGGACATAAACCATTGTGGAAAAAATAAAATTGGTTAAGGTGGATTAGCAGTATAGAAAGTGGTATGTGTGGTGGTTAGGGATTGGAGGTACATATCCATATTATTTGAGTATGTTTTTTTATCACACTTTGAGAAACACTGCTGTAGACATTATAATTTAAATTGGTAATTTAGGTATATCCCAGGCCAGGTAGCTCAATTTGTTAGAGCAATGGTAGTGAACCTGGTCCCTACCACCGACTAGTGGGCGTTTCGTTTTTCATGGTGGGCAGTAGTGGAGCAACCAAAGTATAAATAAAGAGATAGATTTAACTATAATAAGTTGTTTTATAAAGATTTATTCTGCCA
Organism: Saccopteryx bilineata; assembly: GCF_036850765.1. Classification (NCBI taxonomy): domain Eukaryota; kingdom Metazoa; phylum Chordata; class Mammalia; order Chiroptera; family Emballonuridae; genus Saccopteryx; species Saccopteryx bilineata. The sequence goes on along the minus strand of NC_089491.1, from coordinate 143,303,015 downwards.
AACTTAGTGAAAATCTGACATAAAGTACTTGGTAAGTAATTATTATTATATGCTTTAACTTACTGTAACTCTGCTTTAAAATTTTATAAAGTAAAGTTACTTCCCTACTTTATAAATCACCATTACTGTGGAACTGGTGGGCGGTTAGAAAATTTTACTACTAACAGATCCAAAAGTGGGCAGTAGGTATAAAAAGGTTGACTACCCCTGCATTAGAACATCATCCCAATATACCAAGGTTGCAGATTCAGTCCCCAGTCAGGGAAAAAACTAGAATCACCCAATGAATGTATAAATAGATGAACAACAAATTCTTGTATTTCTCTCTCTTTCTCTCAAATCAATAAATAAACATTAAAAAATGATAACTTAGCCAGACCAGGTGGTGGCGCAGTGGATAGAGTGTACAACTGGGACTCAGTGGACCCACCTTCGAAACCCCAAGGTCACTGGCTTGAGCATGGGCTCATCTAGTTTGATTGCGGGCTCACCAGCTTGAGCGCGAGGTTGCTGGCTTGAGTGTGGGATTATAGACATGATCTCATGGTCGTTGGCTTGATCCCAAAGGTCAATGACTTGAGTAAGGGGTCACTCACTCTGCTGTTGCCCTCCCCTACACCCCGGTCAAGGCACATATGAGAAAGCAATTGATGAACAACTAAGGAGCCGCAACAAAGAATTGATGCTTCTCATCTCTTTCCCTTCCTGTGTATCTGTCCCTATCTCTGACTCTCTCCCTGTCCTCTGTCCAAAATAAATAAATAAATAAATAAAGATAATTTAATATTATTTCTTCTCATTAGTGTGGTTCTTAAAATTTTTTTAAATCTAGTATTAAACTCAAACATTATGTTATGAATTATAAAGAACCGAAAGAAACATAGTTTATAGGTTTTTTTTATTGATTTTGGAAGAGAGAGAGACAGCGAGAGAGAGAGAGAGAGAGAGAGAGAGAGAGGGAGGGAGGGAGGAGGGAGAGAGAGTGGGAAGCATCAACTCGTAGTTGCTTCATTTTAGTATTTGATTGCTTCTTGCATGTGCTTTGTTGGGGGCTGAGGCTCAAGCTGAGCCAGTGACCATTTGCTCAAGCCAGTGACCTTGGGCTCAAGCCAGCGACCTTGGGATCATGTCCATGGTCCTGCACTCAAGCCAGTAACCCCATCCTCAGGCTGGCAAGCCTGTGTGCAAGCCAGGGAGCCTGCACTCAAGCTAGTGACCTCAGGGTTTCAGGATGACACTATCCATAGTGCCACCACTGGTCAGACTAAAAATCTTTAAAAAAAATGAAATAATATAATATTTAGTCTTTTGAGTTGGATAACTTTCACTTAGTATTATGTTCTTGAGGTTCATCCAAGTCATTGCATGTATTAGTTTATCATTTGTTTTTATTGCAGAGTAATATTGTATTGTATGGCTATATTGCACTTCACCAATTGGTGAATATCTGGTTTGTTCTTAGTTTTTGGCTATTTTAAATAATGCTGCTGTGAGTTTTATATACCTTTCTTTGCATGCCCATTGCCTTTAGTACTGTTGGGTAGATATGTAGGAGTGGAATTACTAGGTCTATGGTAACAATGGAGATGAAGACTTGGGAGCTGTGACTATATACAAGGTCATTGTAAGTAACAAAAGATATGACATCTGAAAGTGCCATACAAATACTGTATTACCTAATCAGCAGTGGCTGGGTAGCTAAGTTAGTTAGAGCTGGTGTATCATCCCAATTCACGGAGGTTGCAGAACTGATCTGAATCAACCAACGAATGAAATAAGTGGAACAATAAACCCATGTCTGACTGTCTGTCTCTCTCCCCTCTCCCTCTATGTCTCTATTCTATAAGTCAATAAAAAATTTTTTTAAATGTTAGCTAATCAATTACCTGATGTATAAGTGGTAGACCAAGCTCTCCTGAACTTTAAAATGTAAGCTCTTTCTCTCAGTGAAGTACATTCCCATGACAAAATAATGGAGTAGATGTAAGCAGTAGCTGGGGGTTGAACTTACAGGATGTTAAGGTCTTTTCTGACTTTTCTAAGTTCTGAGGTTGAATGAGTTAAGAAAATGGAAAGACCACAAACCAGTGCCTGGCACATATTATGTGTTGTACTAAGTGTGACTATTCTGTAAATCTGTAGAATCTGTGTGGTCTCCATTAACTTGGACCAGTACTGTTTAGGTATATTGATACCATTTGATTGTAAAATATATACAGAAATAGCAAAATTAACTAAAATGCAATCCAGTGTTTTATTTATGTCTAATTATCTGTAACTTGATTTGCCAAAAGCAGTAATGGGGATTGCTTGGCTAGAATCATGTGAGGTTTCTGTAAAAACCTGGAAAATGAAAGAAAATTAAGTTTATTAACTGAAATTCAACAGGTTTTCTGTTTTTAAAAGGCAAATAGACAAAGACTATGACATTTGACATGAAGATGGCATCTGTATTGAATACTCTGTCCAGTTGACAGAAGAATTGGTTTAGGAAATGTGCTTTCTGGCTGTCCCAGGGCTTTGATTAGCTTCAGAAAGGAGCAATGAAGAAGATGAAACCAAGCATTCAGAATGAGGAGGAAGCGATTGAAGGATTTCCTGCAGACTGGTTTAGTATTGCAGGTACTCAAGTTCTGGACTGTGCCAGCACTGGTCTGGCTGACGGCTACACTGAGCCCAGCTGCTTGGCCTGCACTGCTGTGCTGAGCTCAGTATTAAACAAGTTAAAAGCTTAACCACTTTCCCTGTATTTCCTTGCTTTTCATTGATAAATTTGAATGGTTTATTGTGAGGATTAAATGAAATAAAATGAAATAACATGGAAACCCAGTACAGTGCCAGGCACACTGTAAATGCTAAACCTGTGTTAGTTCTTATTCTCCTACTCCACTGCAAACACAGGGATGGTTAAAAATGATTCTTTCTTATAACTTCAGGAAAGGATCAAAATGTTTCCTCAGTTAGTTTAATACTGCCTGTCTAAGCCTGAGTTTCCTAAACAACAGCCTGAGGCAAGGCCTGGGAGCCAATGCTCTGCCAGGAGTATAATCCTAGAGTATAGCAAAGTGAGAGGGAAAAATTACACAAGCCAAAGAAGAAGGGATAGCTGGTACAAAGTGCGCATTTTTGAGCTGGAAACACGACAGTGTCATCAGGGATGTCTCTGAGTAAACCATATGGAAACACTCATTTCAGAACAGTCTGTTGGATGGAGGAAAGAGGAATAATTAATGTTTTTTTCTTCCTATCTCTTGTGTTTCATTGGTTGGTGTGTGCCCCCTAGCTTACTGGGTTCTGCTACTGCCTTCTTGGTAGTTGGTGGGAAGCTAGATCTTGCCACCTAACGAGCAGCCCTTCACCTGAGTCTGGAAGCAGTGGGAGGCGCCAGGGCACCAGTGTGAGTCTGGTCGGACCAGGTCTGGAGCCAAGCTGCTGCAGGCAGTTCCAGTGTGGCTCCAGGAGACAGCTGACAGTGCTGGGAGGTGATGCAGGTGGGGCCGAGATAGCTGCAGAGGATCAGTTCACGACAGGGTCTTTATCACGCTATTGTCTCAGGAACATTTCATTTTCCAATGTTAATCCTTTTATGTATAACCTGTGGGGTAGTTCCCTGGTAGTATATATTTTTCTATTGATCTGAATTTTATTTTACGCTCTGACCAGTAAGAGCCAGCACTGCAGATGGTGCTGAATCTGCCTTTGAATGGGAGTGCACAGCACAGTACTGCAAATGCTCGCAGCTAACAAGAGCACCAAATGTCTCTTGAGCTGAGGGCCTTCTGCCAAGAGTAATGCACTTGACTTTGGCCTTTCCACTGACATTTATTTCACTTTCTGGCAAACACAAGTGGTTGACAAAAAGAGTGGAAGTGCTGGTTTTGCTGCGGAGCAACAAAGGACTAAACTATTGGATTGTAAATTCAAATGATCAGTGAGAGATTCTTCAAGGAATGCTAAGCAAATTGAGGATAACCTCCTTTCTACACAGCAGAAAGCATCATGCACATCTGCCACCAGAGAGGGCTGGCCCGCAGCTGTGTGAATAGGAGGATGATGGTGGAGGCAGTGTGAGAAGACAGACATATGCATGTCAGACTGTTCTCGCTCTTTCCATGATTACACCTATTGATTAGTTCCTGTCTCCTAATTCACGATTCTTCCCGTTAGCTGGAAATAACATTTTTTTTATGCTCAGGCCCTGCCAATTCTCCTCTCCTCCTGCAGTAGGAGCAATTGTATCTTACCCCCTGAACGTGTGCCTTGTGATTATTGTTTTTATCAATCTTTGCTTTTTATTTTATTTCTTTTTTCTTTTAAAAAAAATATGGAACACTTCACGAATCTGCGTTTCATTCTTGCGCAGGAGCCATACTAATCTTCTCTGTATTGTTCCAATTTTTGTATATGTGCTGCCGAAGCGAGCACTCAATCTTTTTTTTTAAATGATTACTCTTTATACCATTTGATTTAGATATTACTTTATCCATTAATAAGACTTACCATGTATTTCCCTGCACACAGGTGTGAGAGACTTGTTTCTCCAAAGAGATTGTAATGCCTTGTGTATAAAAATTCCTGTTTTAAATCTCCTCTGTTTCCCCCACTGAATTTAGTACAGGATTCACAGTAATTATTTTGGAAACTGATTCACATGATTTCGCCTGTCAACAGACCTCTAGCTATCTGAACTCAGGAACTGAAAGAATTCTGAAAACTTTTGAATGAATCCTTCAGTATTCACACTTGCTGCAATTTGCTATGCCAAACTGAAGATCCAAATAGGTTTGTAATTTTTTGATATCAGGGTTTGCAGTCAGAATTCTCTCTATCCAAGCTCAGGAACCAAATAGATTTAGACAGCATAGGATATCCTGTTGTGTTTCTGTGATGGGGTCAGAGCAGTTATACTGAGACTCGAGCTATAGCTCCTATCCTGATTACAGTACACAAATATAATACTCCTATTATCCTTGTTTCAAGGGCTATCACCAAGGAGGACTATGCATAGATTTTGACTTGAATTTTGGTTCTGGCACTTAATTGTCTGTGTTTACTTTTCTCACCTATAACATTGTGAAAATTATGTTTTTTTAGGATTATTGCACAGAATAAAAATTATTTATGTAAAGTGACTGGTATATATATGTAAAGCCAGGAGCCAAGGCCAGGGCCACTATCAGAGGAGCCCAGCCCATGCAGGTTCGCATTGGATTCGGACAGTCGGTAAAGAAACCATGGAGCCAAAAACTGGTGGGCCATAGTCTTTAATCTAGCTTGCACCCGGCGGGCAAGTAAAAATACACACTGGGCTCCAAAACCCAGTCACATTCAGTGCTCACAAAGCCACTGACTTATCCGAGTTTCCTAGAATCAAAGGTTTCTAGCTCAACAGCCTTATTCTCCTCAGTTCCCCATTTCCTTCCTTATCCCAGATACAAACTCTGTACAAACTGGCATCTCACTCAGTACTCCGCCATCTTGGCTGCTTTTCCTGGCCTTCTCCACGTGGCCTCCTCCCGCTGCTGGCTCTATTCTCTCTGCTCTCTCATGCTAACCTCAGGAACCAAGCGAGCAAACTCCCGCTCCGTTCCCATTTTATAGTGTAGAAATCCAAACCCTTAATCCAATATACATAATGGGGAAGTCTCTAATACAAAATCACTTCTATGAGGCATGATAGGATTGTACCACCTCACACCAAAAAGGGTGGGACAGGCTTAATCCCAAAACCAAGCCTCAGGCTACAACAATTCTCAACACACATTAATATCACCTGGGCAACGGCCTCTTTAACAAAGTGAACATAATACACTCTATCCGCCCAACAATATAGTAGGCACTTGATGAATAACAGATATTTTAGTCTCCATCATATTATTAATTATCTCATTCAGTCCTGACAAATTGTTTTCATCTCGTTTAAAGCACCCAGTCAGCTAGTATTTATTGAATAAGTTCTGTGTGTTCGATACTAAAATGTTCTGACTGAATGTATGATTCTCTTGTTGGTAACTCTTTTTTTGATGCAGGTTAGTTTAAGGTAAATGAAATTTATACCAAAATTTTGTGGTTGAGTAAGGTTTACATCTTGGGTCTCCTTTGTCTTTAATATTTTTTATTTGAAAAAAGTAGTCTTTTAAGTAAAGACTACCTTTAAGAAAAGTAAACCTAGTATATAATAATCCTGCTTATCTCTATTTTTTTCTCAGACACTTTAATCTCTTTCTTGTTATCTTGTTAGCATAGGTTGTTTGCTATTTGATTAAACCAGCATTTTCTTGGCTATTATAAATTCTTATTTAAATCGCTCATTCATATCAAAATGTACTAGGAATGATCTGAACATCCGTAGTGTGTAAAAGGTGTACTGTGAGTGGATTGCATGCGTGGAGGCAGGTCAGATGATTTTTTTATTTTATTCTTTGAATTATTTCCATAGTCTTCTCTCTCCCACCGTCCTAAGAACCTTCTAGGTGGAAAGCATAGTGTTAAGTGGGAGAAGAGATACAAAGAAATGAATTGGAAATGTTTTTACAGTCTCCTGCAACACAATTTGAGTGGAAGTGTGTGTGTGAGAGAGAAGAGACAAGTCCCACGTGAGGGTAAGGAGTGCAGTGGGACTGAGCGTGGAGGTGAAGAGAAAGGTGTTAAGCTTCCAAATCCCAAACTGCATGATATCCTAGCAGAGAGATAGGCTGTGTGATGGAAACTACTTGTAAAGCTCTACAATACGTAGTTGTTAATGGGAATTGAAAGAATTTCTTTAAACATGCCCTGGCCGGGTAGCTCAGTTGGTGAGAGCATTGTCCTGAAGCGCAGAGGTTGCTGGTCCAATCCTCAGTCAGGGCACATACAGGAACAGGTGTTCCTGTCTCCCTCTTTCTCTCTCCTTTCCCCTTTTTAAAAATTAATAAAAATAAACTTAAAAGCTTTGAATTGAAAAATTAAAGATTTTCATCTTCATAACAATAGATCCTTCAGAAAAAGTGCCTTGCACTCCAAGAGAGTGATAGGTAAAAATGTGCTGGGAAGGATCTGCTCTTAGGAGAGGATGGTCGTTCTCCCAGGAGCCCCAGACTCCTGGCATGCCCTGAAGACTATCGTAAGACACCTGAGTTTATGGTAAGCTTGTCTCCCCTAAAATTCTTTCATGGTTTAAAGGCTTACATATGTTATTTGGCTTGTGAGGATTCTGCACCGGCAATGGCAAGCAGATCCCAGTGGAAAGAAATCTGTGGGGAGATAATATTTTAGTTGCCAGCTAGTGTGGCAAGGAATGTGTTATTTGTCAACTTATACCACAGTTGCTTCTTTGACAGCTGTGCTATGGAGAAAAAAGAGAGAGGGAAGGAGGGAGAGAGACAGACAGGGACAGACAGGAAGGGAGAGAGATGAGAAGCATCAATTCTTCATTGCGGCTCCTTAGTTGTTCATTGATTGCTTTCTCATATGTGCCTTGACCCGGGGTGGGGGCTCCAGCTGAGTCAGTGATCTCTTGCTCAAGCCAGAGACCTTGGGTTCAAGCCAGTAACCTTGGGCTTCAAGCCAGAGACCTTGGGTCATGTTGATGACCTGCACTCAAACCAGTGACTCCATGTGCAAGCTGGTGAGCCCAGGTTCAAGCTAAGGAGCCTGCACTTAAGCCAAGTGAGCCCACACTTGGCCACCTTGACGTTTCGAACTTGGGTCCTCAGCATCCTAGGTTGACGCTCTATCCACTGAACCACTGCCTGATCAGGCTTATATCTTACTTTTGAATGAACAAATTTCTATATGTGAAAGATACATGGAGAGTATTATGTGAACTGTGAAACATGAACTATTTTTTTTCTTCTTAGATTTTTCAGGAGACATCGACATGCATATAATAAGTTCTTATTGAATAACTATTAAGTAATTAAATATTGAGTTAATATTAAGTTAATATCAACCTGTATGATAGATTTATTTCATTTGAAATTATTTTTTAAAAATTGAAAATGAACAGATGAAGTATTAATCTTACCAACTGTATATCATATGTACTAATACAAAATTTACATTTTAAAAAATGCCACTTTCACAGATGACTTTAAAAATCCCCAAATTTTGTAATTCAAGGCATTCTTTCTGTATCTACAAATTTCTTTTACAAGAATGCATTTCATTGCAGTGAGATTTCAGTATGTTTAGCGTTTTCCCAGTTTTTCTTAATAAGTGGCAATTTTTCATCATATTTTAACACTGTTATTATCTTGTAGCAAATGGTTTTATAAAACACAGAATTATCATAGTGAGTCACAGTCTAAATTAGCCAGCACTTTAGTTGTAATAGGGCTTTAAGGCTATTTGCTGTGTCTGTACACATGTCTATACATTAGATTGAAAAGTTCCTTGTCATATTTTTGTGAGCATGTTTACATTATGCTATAGATTTGGCTGCTCTAACAGATCTAATAGTGATCACGTGTATGAATGGAGACCACCATGCTTATATCCCAGCGGGAAGCAGTCCCTTTCTTTTAAAGGACTGACCTAAAAGTAGTACACATTTTTCTTGCATATTTTTATTTAGAACTCAGTTCTATCCCTATATGTAGTAACAAAGGAGGTTAAGAAATGTAGGATGCCATATACCTAGCTAAAATTTCTAATACTATGAAAGGAGAATGTGGATTTGGGGAGACATTTAACAGTTTCTGCAATGTTCCCTCTGTCTCCCAAACATGAAACACACCCATTCCCTCTTCAAGTCTCAGCCATCTCAGTTTATCGAATGTGAGTATGAATAAGAAATCAAGCCCTGATGGTTTTATGTTTGACACATTCAATCTGAAAGCCAATTTATCTGCCGTCTGCTCATCCCTGAACTCCTCTAAATGCATATCCAATATCCAATGGTAAGACTGAGGCAGGGTAGCCCTTCCAAAAGACATTGATAGAGGAGAAGCAGGGCAAGACACTCCTATTTGGAAAAGGGGGAGATAGGAAACCCAACAGTCACTCATCAACGGCAGAATCCTGTGTAGGAGTCATGAAGAGATTTTTATTCCGGACATAGAAGGAGTTCTTTGTTTTCCCTCCTGGCAAGCTTGCCCCCTTGCCCTCAGGGAAGAAATCACTTGTTCTCTGTGGTTCCTGGCCTTGTCCTTTGGGAAGTTCTTTATTGTCTATTATTCTCTATGGCCAAATCTAAAGTGGGCATTGGAAAGTCTACTCTTTCTTGTGGATAGATAGCTTTCAAAGCTGGCTTCCTGCTGGCACAGGTAAAGGCGCCTGAGGGGTTGCCTTTGAGTTGAGCATTTATAGGCTTTTACAGTTTGGGTATGTAATACAAGAACTTAGTGGTTTTTCTGCGTATTTGCACTTAGTTGCAAGTGCAAGTAAACATAGCCAACCCTTAACTGAGGCATAGTTTTGTGGGGCTTTTGTTTTTGTTTTTCCCCTAGCTAAAAATACTGGATTTTAATTGTTGCCCTTTGCACTCTGGGAATCCTTCAGTTTCTAATCAAGGTAGTAACCTTGATGGGTATGGAAATTTACATTTGTATAAATATAAACCATTTATGTTCTGTGAAATCAGAGTTGCTGGTTACGTTTAATATAGACTCTTGAGTATTCAGATATTTTGAGAAGGAATATTGAAGATATCTTTGTCCTGCCCTGATTTTTCCAAATAAATCTTTTGCCTCTTAAAGGGGGAATAAAAGGACAGTTTACCTTCAGTCTTTGGTAAAAAGATGTCAGACCCCTTAATCTCTTCTTAGTTGCAGGGCTGGTTCCCATGTCTGGCTGTGGACTCTTGGGGTTCCAGGATTGTTTCACCTCAGGCTTTGAACCGCCTGTTTCAACTGTTTGGGATATAGAAGAGCTTGATTTTTAAACCTTACGAAGCCCCATTTTACCACTCAGTCAACTTAGATTTCAAGCAAAGGTAGGGTGAGTTTTCTTCAGTGGAGCAGAATTCCCTTCCCCTTGTGCTTGAGACTGCTTTATTTAGGCTAAGTTTATATCTCTAGAAATATATATTTTTTTAAAGCAGCAAGAAGTAGCCGATGCATACTAATGATCTTACTTTTTCCAAACACTTCCCTTCAAGCATGGCTTGGTTAGAGCTTTTAAGACATTAACTTTGAAGGTGACAGTTTGACCAAACGTTTTGCCATGGAATAGCAGACGTCGGCAGCTTTTCCTCTGGTTGTGTTTCCTCACCTTCAGCTGCTCAACCTCCAAGTTGGGATCACACGTGATAGATTCTGTGAGAGCAGCTATCAAATTATGTGTGTTACTTAGGACATGGTTTCGGCTGCTCTAACAAAGACCCCAAATTACAAGCACTTAATCAAAAAATATAGCCTCTCTTGCATATTCCATCCGGCACCAGAAGCGCAGAGCTGCCATGGTGTTGAGGATGGAGGACCCTTCCGTTTAGTAGCTCCACCGTCCTGTGAGTGTTGCCCTTGTCGTGATCCCAGGTGGGGCGTGGCCACCACTCCTGCATTCCTGCCCGTGAGAAGGGAAGGCCAAAAGGGAAGGCCCTTTTCTCCATTTAAGACTCAATCAACTGTTCACATCAACCAAAACATAGCCATATGGCCACATCCAGCTGCAAAGAAGCTTAAAATAGGCAGGATATGTAAATATTTAGATAAAATTTGCTAATTGTTAAAGAATTTAGTAATAAGAGGAGAATGAATTTTATACTACTCTTCTCAGTTTATATCACAAAACATAGGATACACATTTGGATTCTAAAGAACAAAACTAAAATCAACCAACCAACTAAATAAGGAACATTTATTACCACATTGAAAATCAGTGGTTGGTTAGGGTAATTATAAAACACAACACCCTAGGCATCAATGCCTCACTACACAATGTACAAATTTAACTGCCTTTATGACAACTTAGTCTGCAGTTTGCCCTCCAGAGACTGCAGTGGATATGCTCACGTGTATTACATTTGAGACTATGTTCTTAAAAACTTCTTTCTTCCTCTGGGAGTCTCCCCCCACCCCCGCCACCCTGCCATTAACAGTTACTGCAGTATGAAGTACAGAGTAAACCCAAAGTAGAGTTCACTGTCCAGCATTTCCACCAAAGTTCTCCTAACTGCCAAGAGACAAAATATGTAACGTTCTCTCAAACTGGAAATTACTTTTTGAGGGAGGACTCGAGTGTTACTTAAGAAATTCAGTGCAAATTTTATGTTGTATTTTATTTCGTATACTCATTCTATAAATATGTTCGTTTTTAATATCAAATGGTTAAATTACTTATTAATTTTACCAAATATAAAGTAGACAGTCCAGGAAGATGTACAGTATTTTCTTTTGTCTTATTGATCCATACCTTTTGAGTAGACATGAAATAGTTGAGAAGTTGGGTAACAGACTTACAAAACTCACACTAAATATAAATACTTTACTTACATTCATTCGCAGCCAGTGATTGAATTAAGTGATAGCTGATGTGGCTACTGGAGGCAGCCACTTCCAGGGCTCCCCCCTTCCTCCTCATTTCGTCTGCCCTTCTCTGTGTTCCCAGTGGTTGCGTCCTCTGCGTACTGCTTTCACACAGCTGATTCCTCATTCTGCAAGTCTAATCAAATGTCACATTTTCTGGCCCTGGCCAGTTGGCTCAGTGGTAGAGTGTCGGCCTGGTGTGCAGGAGTCCCGGGTATGATCCCCGGCCAGGGCACACAGGAGAGGCGCCCACCTGCTTCTCCACCCCTCCCCCTCTCCTTCCTCTCTGTCTCTCTCTTCCCCTCCTGCAGCCAGGGCTCCATTGGAGCAAAGTTTGCCCGGGCGCTGAGGATGGCTCTGTGGCCTCTGCCTCAGGCGCTAGAATGGCTCTGGTTGCAACAGAGCGACGCCCCAGATGGGCAGAGCATCACCCCCTGGTGGGCATGCCGGGTGGATCCCGGTCGAGCGCATGCGGGAGTCTGTCTGACTGCCTCCCCGTTTCCAACTTCAGAAAAATACAAACAAAACAAAACAAAATACAAATGTCACATTTTCTGAGAGAGGATTTTTTTTTTTTTTAAATTACCCTAGATAGCTCTACAGGTGACACCTAGTGTTCCTTGCCTCCCGGTGTTCATGTCTTTCTGCAGTCCCCTCTGCTCCATTCAGTCTATGCAGTCCCTGTGATTTGCTTCTAATGAGTAGCATTTTGGCAAAAATGATGATGGGATGTGTAAAGCCAGCAGCCAGGGTCAGGGCCAGCATCAGAGCAGCCAGGCCCATGCAGGTTCGCATTGGATTCGGACAGTCGGTAAAGAAACAATGGAGCCACAAACTGGTGGGCCATCGTCTTTAATCCTAGCTTGCACCCGGCGGGCAAGTAAAAATACACACTGGGCTCCAAAACCCAGTCACATTCAGTGCTCACAAAGCCACTGACTTATCCGAGTTTCCTAGAATCAAAGGTTTCTAGCTCACCAGCCTTATTCTCCTCAGTTCCCCATCTCCTTCCTTATCCCAGATACAAACTCTACACAAACTGGCATCTCACTCAGCACTCCGCCATCTTGGCTGCCTCTCCTGGCCTACTCCACGTGGCCTCCTTCTGCTGCTGGCTCTACTTTCTCTGCTCTCTCATGCTAATCTCAGGAACCAAGAGGACAAGCTCTCGCTCCAACCCCATTTTATAGTGTAGAAAACCAAAATCCCTTAATCCAATATACAAAACAGGGAAGTCTCTAATACAAAGTCACCTCTCTGAGGCATGATTGGATTGTACCACCCCACATCAAAAAGGGTGGGAAAGGCTTAATCCCAAAACCAAGCCCCAGGCTACAAGGATTCTCAACACACATTAATATCACCTGGGTGATGGCCTCCTCGTGGGCAGCATAATCTTTAACAAAGTGAGCATAATACGTTTTATCTGCCCAACAGGATGTCACTCCCGTGACTTCATTTATGTTATGTGGGACTTGGTTTTAACAGACTGGAGCAAGAGATTCTCTTGGTGCAGGTATGGCTAGGACCCGGGGGTGGAATGTTCCTACAAGAACCTTAGTGCGACAGACATCTGAAAGCAACTGAATTCTGCAAACAACTTGAGTAAGCTTGAAAGTGGACCCTGAAATCCAGCTGAGAATGCTGCCCAGCTGATGCCTTGATTTCAACCTAATGAGACTTTGAGCAGAGGGCCAAACTATGCCATATCTGAACTTCTGACTTACAGAAACTGTAAAAAAAAAAAAAAAAAAAATCAGTTGGTAAGGTTGTAGGCCCCTAAGTTTATAATTTGTTATACAGAAATAGAAAATGAAGAGAGATGCTAAGAGTCCTGTGTTGCGTGAGGAAAGAAAAACCACCCATGTTCTGCATCCCACTTCCTTCCACCTGGGTGCGGCTATCACCATTCGGGGCAGCCTTGTCCAGGGATGGCAGAGATGGGATGCAGTCCAGGATCCAAGCTTTATGGGCTTCAGCTCCGGATGAGCCTTCTTGTTTGCGCTCGTCTGTGAACTACCAGTTATGATACCGTAGGGTGGAGCTGCTGGACTTCGCAATGGCTGGACCTTAGTTATTAGGAATGGCACTTTAACAGAATTCTGTCCATTATCTGTCTACAGGTGATGTCAAATAGCTCTTTTAAAAGAATAGATCTAATAATTACCATTAGAATTTATTTTAAGTGAAAATACACTATTAGAAAAAAAAGCATGTTTCTTTTTTTGATTTATTTTACACTTCATGCCCTTTCTCCACAAAATCTTACTTATTTAAGAGCCCTCTGAAGTATCATCTTCCTCCCCGTCATGGTGATCCTTTCTTCCTCTTCTAAGGTAGCGAGACGTCTTCCACCTGTTTTACATTAAGGCCCGAGTGCTTCCTCAGGATCATCTGTAAACTTATAGAAATGCAGTTTCTCAGCTTTTTGCAGACCTTCAGTATTAGGATCTGCATTATTATAAGCTCGCCATGTAATTCATATGTACATTAAAGTTTGAGAGGACCTGTTGTAAACCTCGTTTTGGTTTACTAATTTATATTGTTGACTTATAATTATTTTTGTGTTTGCCTTACTTCCTGCATTAAAGGGTAAATTCCCAGGTGTCAGAAACTTAAAACTTATTCCTATTTAGTTCTCAGGCCATGTCTAGCATTGTACCTTACATATAGAGGTGTAAAAATAATTTATACAACCAAGTATTTGTTAAATCGAATTGGCTGTAGGAAGATTTCTATTTAATTCTTACATTGAGCCTAAAATGTCTGTTACTTGGGACACCATTCTGTTGATAAAGCCGGAACCTTCATAATCTGCTTCTAGATATTAGACATTTGCCAGAAACGGAAAGCAAATGGCCTGGAGAGCTAGCTCATTGTGGTTTGAAAATCTCGAATGACATTTTTATTCAATTCCTAGCACTCAGCTTGTTTTCTCAGAATGCACAAATGTGCTTCCTAATTCTTTTAATATCCACAGTAATGGATGAGATTTATCTATTTCCTCTGACCTTCAATTCAAGAAGAGGATTCAAGTGCACTCTGTGCTTGTGTCAAAGATACTTTGTTCTCTGATGTTTCTCTGTTACTAACCTCTGAGAGGAAGCCCGCATTCCTTGTATCTGTTCACTTCCCTCTGAGCTTGCTCTTTTTCAATCACTTCTTCCTCCTCTCATTTTTTTCTTTTATAGTAAAAAACAATGCACACACATTAAGGTAATAGGCCACATAAAACGGGTGAGAATTTTATGGGGGATGCTATTTTTCATGCTCCATTCCTGATTCTTCCTGAAATAATATAAACTGCATGGGCCAGATTGGGCTGACTTTCTAAAATTGTAAACAAACAATAAAAAGTGGAGCAAATGGGTGGAAGTTTAATTGTGAGAAAAATAATTGCATTGATAGATAATTTTATTCCACATGGTGTATTGGGTGTGTGTATGTGTGTTTAGAAAAAAATATAATTTGTTACTTGTTTAATTGGGGAAGCTTCTAAATTTAGTTTTTTTTTTTCCTTTGGTCTTATTTTGTTTTTATATCCTAAGTCACCCAGAGACTTTCATGGTCAGTGCTACCTCTTGGCACTTGGCAGCATGATTGTATAAGATAGAATAGTTTTATAGAGTAAACTCCCAACACAGTGTTTTAGTCAGTGCGGCTGCTGTAACAAAATACCATAGACTTTTGTCTCACAGTTCTGGAGGTTGGGAGGTCGGAGACCCAGGGCTGGCACCGTCGGCTTGTGGTGAGGGCTGTAAAGCCAGTAGCCAGGGCTACCATCACAGCAGCCTGGCCCATGCAGGTTCGCATTGGATTCGGACAGTCGGTAAAGAAACAATGGAGCCAAGAACTGGTGGGCCATCATCTTTAATCCTAGCTTGCACCTGGCAGGCAAGTAAAAAACACACACTGGGCTCCAAAACCCACTCACATTCAGTGCTCACAAGGCTACTGATTTATCCAAGTTTCCCAGAATCAAAGGTTTCTAGCTCACCAGACTTATTCACCTCTCTTCCCCATCTCCTTCCTTCTCCCTGCACCAACTCTGCACCAACTGGCTTCTCACTCAACACTCCGCCATCTTGGCTACTTCTTTTGGCCTCCTCCACGTGGCCTTTCTCTGCTCTCCTCTCTAATACTAATTTCAGGAACCGAGAGAGCAAGCTCCCATTCTGTCCCCATTTTATAGTGTAGAAATCCAAACCTTTAATCCAATATACAAAATAGGGAAGTGTCTAATATCATACAAAGTCACTTATCTGAGGCATGATGGGATTGTACCACCCCACATCAAAAAGGGTGGGAAAGGCTTAGTCCTAAAACCAAGCCCCAGGCTACAAGGATCCTGCCTGCCCCCAGCCCACCCCCAACACACATTAATATCACCTGGGCAACAACTTTCATGTGGGTAGCGCCATCTTTAACAAAGTGAGCATAATATATTTTATCTGCCCAACAAGGGCCCGCTTCCTGGCTTGCAAGTGGCTGCCTTCCCTCTGCATTGTCACATGATGGTGAGGGAGAAAGAGTGGTGTCTGGCAGCTGTGCCCTCTCAAACATAATTCATGTTTTTATTTTGTTGGCCGTCATATTACCTGTAATTGTTCTTAGAATCATCACAATATGAAGTTTTTAGAATATTACAGCTGATGCGTAAGGGAATTTTAGGATCATCTGGTTCATCTCTTACCATACGCAGGAATTCACTCTACAATAATGGTTATCAAACGTTTATGAACTCCAAACTGTCTCCTTTGAAAAATAAAATCTAACAAATAAATAAGGAGCTGAATCTGGCATGCTTTAAAGAAAATGATGAGAAACAAATAGGTTCTTCACCCTTCACCTACACCTCAACCTGAAGGTTCCTCAGGCAGAAGAACTGAAATCCAAGGAAACATAATTTCTACAAAGTGGATGACCAGGCCCAATTTATTATATTCTTTGAGACAAACTCCAAATGCATACTTTTTTTTTGACAGAGACAGAGAGTCAGAGAGAGGGACAGATAGGGATAGACAGACAGGAAGGAAGAGAGGTGAGAAGCATCAATTCTTCCTTGCGGCACCTAAGTTGTTCATTGATTGCTTTCTTATAAGTGCCTTGACTGGGAGAGGGGGGCTACAGCAGAGCAACTGACCCCTTGCTCAAGCCAGCAACCAACCTTGGGCTTAAGCCAGTGACCTTGGGCTTCAAGCCAGCAATGTTTGCGCTTAAGCCAGCAACCATGGGGTCATGTCTATGATCCTACGCTCAAGCCAGAGACCTGTGCTCAAGCTGGTGAGCCTGCACTGTAGCGGGATGAAGCCAGAAATGCCACACTTAAGCTGGATGAGCCCGCACTCAAACTGGCGACCTTGAGGTTTTGAACCTGGGTCCTATGCATCCCAGTCCAACACTCTATCCACTGTGCCACCACCTGGTCAGGCAGCATACTTCTTAAAGACAGTTGCTTCTCTGAGTAGTAGCAGTAAACTGGGCATCCTGGAGTTGCCTACCTGCAAGGATTAGAGGCTTGGTTTTAATAGGCCTTTCTCTGAGGAGCCCTGGATTTCACAGAGGAGCCTCTTGGCTGTTCCTGGCAGAGTCTAGTGGTGAGGAACCCCTGGGGTACCTCCAGAAGGAATGACTTCAATTTTGTGGTGGTTTTTTTTTGTGTGTGTGTGTGTATGGGGCTTCAGAACTAAGATTGTGTTTAGGAGAAAAGTTTGTTGCGGACGTGGTGCATTATTATATGGATGTGTGTATGAGAACCCTAGGGCGGTAGGGCCCATTACCAAAGTAAAGTGCAAATAGCACTGCTCACCAACTGCTTCCGGAGTCTGGTGCTGAGCTGGCATTGTGTTAGAATCACTTGGAGAATTAATTATAAATATATATTCTGCCCCCCCTCCCTCACTAGAAATTCTGATGTAGTATGTTTGAGGTAGGCACTGGGAATATGAATTAAAAACATAACAAAAAAAATACATACAGTGAGACATACTAGGTGGTTTTTCTGCGCGCCCAGGCTTGAGATTTTGTGCTGTGTTGTCTGTTGTCAGTAGCTATTGTATGTACCTCCCTCCCTCCTAAAGTAATTCATCAACTCATCTGTTTTTGGATGGATTAACTGTTAAAAAGCTTTTTCCTCATTTTGAGCTGAAATATGCATCTCTATAATTTGGTTGAATTCTCTGCTGCACAAGTAGGCTGATCTCAGTTTTCCTGGGACAACTCCAATTATGACTGCTGTCTGGGTATGATTATTAATAATACCCCTTTCCCTTTTGAATGTATCCTGGTTTGGACAGTCAGTTTTTGGCTAAGGGCTCTATAAACATGGCTTCTGTTTATTTGAAGCTGAAGGGCATATCTTAGTTTCCTGTTGCTGCTGTAACAAATCACCACGCATGTATTGGCTTAGGACCTCCCACACATGGATTCTCTTATAGTTCTGGAACGCCGAAGTCTTAAAACGGTTTGTCAGGACTGTCCCTCTGGAAGCTTTACCGGAGAGTCTCTTTCACTGCTTTTTGTAGCTTCGAGAAGTTGCTTGCAGTCTTTGGCTTTTCTCCTTCACTTGATGTTCCAAGCCAGCAGTGGCTGGTTAGGTATTTCTTACAGTGCATCATTTTGGCATTCCTTTGGAATTTCTCTCCCTCTTCCTGACTCTTACAAGGATACTTGTGATGACGTTGGGCCACCTCGATAATACAGGGTAATCTCAAAATCCTTAATTTCCTCACATCAGTAGCATCTCTCTCACCATGTAAGGTTTGGGGATTTTGGACCGTTATGTAGACTGCCATAGGGCATAACCTGTTCTATTACCTTGTTGTCGTATTTTGTACATATAGGCAGCAATGGCTGCTACCAGAAAAAGACGATCCCAATCTCATGGTAGAAAATATAAACAGAAAGAGAAATGTAGGAACTCAGGTTAGCAGATTGTCAAAGAAGCATAGAGAATCTAAGTCCTTATTGTACTTGTCATAAAATAATCGCTTTTGAATTGAAGGACCACAGAGTATTGTACTTGGAAAGATACACTGTTTCTAATTGGAGTTAATTGTTTTTCTTTACACTTACCAGCATTTGTTTTTATTTTAAGACATATAGAAATGTTGGGTATTGTCAAACATTTGATTCAGAGTTTTTGAAGTAAAAAAAAAAAGTTTAAAGAAACAACTGAAGATTTATAAGATAGAAATAGGATGAGTTAAGTTTCTCCCAAAGGTCAGCTAGTTTAGTGGTGTCATCAATGGAGTTTCTTAGACTGATTTAGTACTGTTACTTTGCTAGTCAGTGTCACTCACCTGGCTATTCTGAGTTGAAAATTGCATAAACAATAGTTTTAATGATTATAAAAGCACTAGCATTTAGTGTAATAAAGAGTATAAGGTATCTTTCTTTATTAGTTTTCTATAGCTGTGTAACAAATGGTCACAGACTTAGTGACTTAAAATAATGCATGTTTATGTTGTCTCAGTTTCCCTGGATTAAGGGTTCCGGCATAGCTGAGCTGAATTCTCTGCAGATCTCACAAGGCTGTGACCTAAGCGTCAGTGGCGACTGTGGTTCTCACCTGGGCCTCACTGTGTTTTACTAAGCTCATCCGGTTTGGTGGCAGAATTCAGTTCCTTGCGGTTGTATGACTGAGGCCCCATTTTCTTACTGTTGTCTGGAGAGACTTCTCTGGGATGGAATCCTTAGAGGCCTCCATTCCATAGGCATTTCATGACGGGGTTGTTTGCTTTCTCTCTGCAGTCCAGCAGGAGCATGTCTCTGATACTTTACCTTCTTCTAAAAATCTCACCTGACTGATTAAATCAGGCCAACCCAGGTTGATTTCCCATTTGTTTAAACTTCAAACCAGCTGGTCAGTAATTGAATTGGAAGTGATAATAATATTCATAAGTTTCATCATATGTAAGGGGCAAGAATTATATGTGGGTGTGGATGATTGGGGAGCATCTTCAAATTGGACCTACCACACTTTCCTTAAAAAATGTGTTCCGACTTGGCTTTGACCTTGTATTTATTGGGAGATGATAGAATTATGCCTTATTTTAGAGTTTGTGGTAGAAATTATATTTTCTTGATAGTAAAATTTGATAACAGCATGTTATGTTCCATAGTTTAGAACCAGAATCTTAATCTGCACAACATCATTTATGCTTAGATATACTACTATTTATAAGAAACAGAGCTGAAATGACAGGTCTTTTTCCCTTCAATGGGATGATTTTAAATGTAAATAATATACACTTGGGATCAAGGAGGCGTTATTGTTATAATGTAGATATCAGTTATTCTTTTGATGGAATAGTTTAATAATTATACAATATTATAAACATAGAAAGAACCCTCCTACCAGAAGACATGTGGTTTTACTTAGAAAGAACTTTATAAGAATATTTTTTAAAATGTTGTATATAATTGCGATGGAGTATAATTAAAAAAATAGAAGCTATTAGAAACTTACTGATCATAGAACGAGAGCCAGAATAGCACCTAGTTATCACAGTTTTCATTCTGAGGTTACTTTTCTCTCTTTATTCCTTCTCTCTCGAATCTTCTACTTTTCCTTCAAGTTAAAAAAAACAAAACTGAAGGGTAATTTATTATTATTATTTTTAAGATATATACATTTTATATATCTTTATTGATTGATTTTGGAGAGAGGGGAGAGGGAGAGTGAGAAAAAGGGGAAGAAGGGGAAGAATCTACTCATAGTAGTTGCTTCCTGTGTGTGCCTTGACCAGGCGAGTGTGTTAATTTACTTTTAATTGAAAGAGTGTAAAAAAACTAATTCTCTTGACCAAGAAAGAGAATGATTTTTCAACTTTGTGTTATTATGTAATTAACAATAACTTCCATTACCTGTACTTGTATCTCAAACTCCAACTCTTCCCAGGAAAGAAAATGGGTCAATTGCTCGCTTATGAAGGGCTGGAGAATCACAGGGATATTGGTGGCTCTGTTCCAGGTATATATTGATATCAGGAATGGGATGGTGACACTGGTAGTGCTAAAAAAGGGTTGTTGTCATTTTCTGAGACTGACCGTGATTGTATCAGGATCCTGGCCGGCAGCAGATGATACATTCAGACAGGATGATGGGGGAGAGTGTGGTAGAGGATGGGCGGTATTAAGGGGAACTCCATGGGATGAGGCAGTAAGTAAGTACTCTGGTGTTAGCAGCAGTAGGGGGACACCTACTGTTGTAAATGTCCCGATAGAGCCGTGGCCTTTGCTAGAGGGACACAGCCGACAAAAGGATTTGGCGGGGAAGGAACCAGGAAAATCATTCCACCTCTGTCCTACAATGTCCTACTGAAAGCCTGAGGGCAAGAGAGTCCCCCCTAGAGGCTGGAGGGTGAGAGAGCCTCTTGTAGCTTTTGACGGTCAGTATCTTAGGGCACAGGGTGAGGAAGATGGATGAAGAATTGATGTAGGGGAAAACAAAAATATATTTGGCAGAGATCTCTGCTGTGACTTTTATGTGCTTTTTGGTTACATCTTTCATCGTGCAGAGACCAGGAAATTCATTTTAGAGAATAATGCCTTAGGTAGGATGCCTACCTACATAGATGGTGTTTTAACATCTATAAAATGTTCCTAAATTCTAGCAGCTCTTATCATCCTAGAGCTTCTGCCCCAGAGGACTATGCTCTAATTAGGAACAAGTACACTTCAATGTCTTTGCCTTTATTTTGCCTGAACTGACCTTTCTCCCTTCTCAGCCTGGAAAATTCTAGTCATCTTTCAAAATCTAGATTAAATATTATTTCCTGTTGAAGGTTTTTCTATACTTATCCCATTCTTCTCTGGCTAATCATTATTCTCTTTCTCCTTTATCCATAATATTCCTTTGAGCACATGGTTAAATTTCTTCTAGCTTTTTCCTCCTTCTTTCATGGCTACTCTCCTTAAGGTTTTTGCTTTGGCTTTTAAAGTCCTTGCCTTGCACACTGTTTGACATTTAGTAGGTGTACCATAGGGATTTGTTGACTCAAATTTTCTGATGGCCTTGAGTTATAGATACGGCACTACATACAGCTACCAGCAACAATGGAAGTTTATGAACACTTTGTACAATACAGTAGGCGAGTGGGTCATGTTGCCGCTTAAAGTAACCAGTTTTCTTACTAATTCCTCTTTTTGGGGGAGTGGAAGCTCTTGTATTTCTGGGAGAGAGGCTAAAGAAGAAAGCTCCAGAGTTTCCAGAAGGATTAATTACATACAGTAACTCAGACAATTTGGACTTTTCTCTAAACCCCCAATTTCCCCTTCTTCATTTTGTTAGCTTATGTCCTGTCTCACTGTAGTTTTCTGAACTTCTGGTATTCAACAGAGAAAGTGGCACGATGCGACCCCTGTGAAAGAGAGCAGTTTCTTCTCTCAGTGTGCTATGCCTTGGTTGAACCATGGGGATAAGAAGGTATGAGACATGAGAATGATGTCACAGAAAGATGGGACAATATCCCTTCATCTTATTTTTCCCTCTTCCTTTTCCTAGTTAGCCCTTTTGGAACTGCACTTGAGGAAAACAGATCTTTGTTTTTACAAGTGTTGGTGCAAACTAGAGACTGAGTAGCTTGGTAATAGCCCCAAATATTCACAGTGGGCACTGTGAATTAAATATTTTAATTGAAAATAAGTATGACTGTTGCTTGACCAGGTGGTAGCACAGTGGCTAGAGCATAGATCTGGGACGCTGAGGACCCAGGTTGGAAACCCCAAGGTCGCTCACTGGCTTGAGTGTGGGCTCACCAGCTTGATTACAGGGTTGCCAGCTTCAGCATGGGATCACAGACATGATCCCACGGTCACTGGCTCAGCTGGGCCCCCTGGTCAAGGCATATACGGAAACAATCAGTGAACAACTGAGGGGCTGCAACAAGTTGATGCTTCTCATCTCTCTCCATTTCTGTCTTTCTGTTCCTGTCTGTCCCTTCCTTTCTCCCTCTCACTAAAAAAATAAAATAAAATAAAAATAAAAAAATAGATATGACTATGTATGTCTTTTGGTGTTAATGGGTAAGAATAAATTTGAGTCAGATGGACCACACAGAGATGAGGCAGTAAGGTACATTGCTAGTTATACAGATTAGGATAAGTTTTTTGGTTAAAATAAAAAGTGACTCATTAATGGATTAAAAGGTACAGTTCCCGTCTCCATCTCTGTATTCATAGATGTGGGTACTTCCTGGTCCCTGGTACACACTGCTGTGCTTTATTGTTCTTGGGCTTTTTACAGACTAATGTCTTTAATGGAATTAAGGAGATGTCTTTTTCTTTAATGTCTTGTAGAAATACCTTTCTTTCCATCAATCGTCATTGTGGTTAAAGATCCATTTGCAGAAGGGAAGTTTCTTTTTGTGTACCCATGTCATGTATTTATCCTATGCCTGGTGTCTTAGGAAAATAATTCAACAAGGCTACAAAGTTTCTAATGTCAAATGTTTTTCTAAAGCAGAAGGCGGAGAGGGTCAAAGTAGGGCAGATCCTTTCTTAATGTGTGTCTACTAAATGGGGTGAAGCAGGGGAGGGTCCAACAAGGGACCTGAAACCCCAGTGGCTCAGTTTTGGTGACAAAACTAGAGCTGCCCTATCTTTTAAGAAATGGAAGGGAGGGAATTAGTAAGATATGATTAACATTAGGATATCAAATTGAACACCAGTAAGTGGTGTCCAATATAATGATCACCCAGAACAGTGACAAACGAGGTAAAGAAAGGCAAAGGACCTTTACAGGGGACAGATTTATTGCTGTTTGTGTAGGAAGAACAAAGGTGTTAACAGGGTGCCAAGTGGGCTAGTCACAGATAGCTGTGAGTGAAAGAGCCACACACAGGGGAATCAGGTCAGGTTATTGAGTAAACTGGAGAACTACCACGTCGCGTGGGGATGAGATCAGAATAACTCAAGTAAAAAAAAAGGAGACGGTTTACAAAGACATTGAGGTAATGGAAAAATTGGTCACGTTTATGAAACCATAGATTAAGGATAACAATGTTTTGTAACACGACAAGAAATTCACAATGGCCAGCAGCAACAAAGGAAGATATTTTGTGTGTTATTCCTCTTCTGTTTGTAGGGAAAATAAAAATAACTTGACCAGTCAATAAGCAGAAAGGCTTATCCCTTGTGATGCTTTTAATATCATAGGGAACAGGGATAAGAGAGGTGAGGGTGTATGAGACAGTCTGGGAGGCACTACAGGACTATGTGTTTGAAAATATAGATTTGACGGCCAGCGTCCTTGGACTTAGGTTAGTGAGTGATGTTAGTGTTACTCTTCTCATTGGGGGGGTGGTGACTGTATTGTACAAGTCCTAGAAGGGTATAAATGATAATGCATGCAATTATGTATTTTCCTTATGTCAGCATCTCTTCAATAACTACAAATTATTGATTCGTTATTTGTCAACATTCTAGTTACTAGCATTTAATCAAATTTAATTTGATATAAGGACAAATTGTAAATAACAAATTAATTCCACTTTTTAAAAGGACTTTTTATTCAGGAACTTGGTTCTCTTTCATTCTGAGTGAAAATTCTCTACTGGCTATATGGAGACAATGAAGATGATGATAATATTGAAAGAATAAAAATTCCCATCTTAGTTTTTATAATACTTGATTCTGATATGAATAGCAGGATGAATGAATGAGATGAGAATTTGTTATTTATTACTATAGAAAGGTTAACTTTGGCATTATGACTTTTCATTATAAATGGAGATATAATACTCAGCTTGATTATCTTTGTATAGCAACATATCATATATGTCAGTATGTTTGTATGTGTATGCACACATATTCAAGTAACAGTGTTCACTAGTGTGTTATACTTCTGTTGCTGACATAATCGTTTTACATTGAATTGTTCTCAAGATTTGAAGCATCCACAGGATATTTTGAAAAATATGGCTATCGTTTGGGGAGGCAAAGAGTAATGTAAATAATGTGTGCTTTCCTTAACATGTTGGAAGGCGCAAATAGATAAATAAATGTTAAGGTGCCTTATGAAGGAACTGACCTTGGAGAATTTCAAGTGTGTTGTAACAATAACACTTTATACATACATCAACTTTTATTGCCACATACTCTTATTTGTTCAAGGTGCTATGATGTATTAATAGATGTGGCAGTAGTAACATTACCATTTTACAGATAGGAAACTAAGGCTAAGAGAGTGACCGGCCAAAGTCACAGTTAGTATGTGTCAAGTAAGATCTGTGAAGAGCCTGAGATTTTGCACAAGCTAGCTTGTTACTATTGATATTTCATTGGTAGTGGCAGAAGACAGGAGTCTCCAGAATCAGAGACAAAGGACTTTCATTTTTCACAGGACAACAAGCATTGTGAACTTCAGGCTGATTTGAACTGCTTCCTCGTCTCTCCCTTGCTCCCAATCCAATGGAAGCAGTGCAGGGAGACCTATTATTACATGGATACTGTCCCAGCTGTGGGATATGGAGAAACACTGAGCTTGGGAATTCACTGTATTTATAGAAAGCAGAAGCAAGCCAGCTCTTTGTCAGTAGGAAGACATTATCCATCCATAAAGGTTGCTTGCTGCAAATGTAACCTTGAGAAATGATCCATGAAGAGAGCAGTCAGGGTCTTGGATTCTTGAGATGCCCAGCAAGAATGTGCAGGAATGCTCTGGTCTCATCCAGCAATTAAAACTTAGGTGCAGTTTTGCTGGCTTTTGTGGTTAAAACTCTAGCTAAAAATGTAGCAGCTACAAGCCGCTTCCCCCTAAATACGTTTAGCTTTGCATTTCTCTGTCCTATCTAGGACATCTTGAAACAGGTCCTTTGGCTTATTTGATATTTTCAATTATTGATACCAGTTATGGTTATTATGAAGGCAGAGAACAGCAAAGCAGACCCCATGTAAGGAAACTTACTGGTCTCCGTCTCAGAATCTCCTCTAATCTTTATAGTTACTGCCCCTGCAAGGAGCCATACTAGTGTTTCATCAATGAAATTTCTTGCACCTATGGCCACAGTAATATTTGCTACAAAAAGAACAAGTCGAGTCACTAATAGTGGATATACAGTGTGACAGGGAAAAAGGTTGATTATTGATGCCTCCTTTTAAGTCAGGATCTTGCTGTTCTTTAAGGAATAAATACAACAGAATTGGAAGTTAGAAAGAGCATTAGAGATATTACATCCAGTCTTCTCCTTTTATAGATTAGAAAATTGAGACATAGCATGGTTAAGTGATTGTTCAAGATCACATTTCTAGTAACAGAATAAAGTGATGGAACAAAAGTTACGTTATTGTGATAACCACATACTTGCTATTGGAATGTCCCCCCACCTAGCTAGAGCAGTTTATAAGATTCAGTCAATAAAAATTTGTTAAATTACTTTGCATTATGAATGAATACATATATTCTCTGTCCTCAATTTATTAACTAGGGGAACAGCAAGAATTCAAATAGATATCTAGTATTCTAAAATGTACAAATTGTATAGATTAATTCAAGTTTAGGGGAAGGAGGCAAAGCTTTATTGAAGTAGGTATAGCTGTTTGAGCTAAGTCTTAAAGAAATTACAGAAAGGTATCTGGGCAGAGAAATGGAGGGCTAGAGAGAAAACTATGTATAATACATTGGCATGATGAATGAAAGTATGTGTGTTGACTTAGTGGCCTGACCAGGTGGTGGCGCAGAGGATGGAGCATCGGACTGGGATGTGGAGGACCCAGGATCAAGACCCCGAGGTCACCAGCTTGAGCTCGGGCTCATCTGGTTTGAGCAAGGCTCACCAGCTTGAGCCCAAGGTCTCTGGGTCAAGCAAGGGGTTACTCAGTCTGCTGTAGCCCCCCCCCCCCAGTCAAGGCACATATGAGAAAGCAATCAATGAACAACTAAGGAGCTGCAATGAAGAATTGATGCTTCTCATCTCTTTTTCTTCCTGTCTGTCCCTATCTGTCCCTCTCTCTGTCTCTTTCTCTGTCACACACAAAAAATAAAATAATAGAAAAAAAAAGAAAAGAAAAGTGATTTGATGTAGCTGCATGTGACTAGATTTGAGAATGGAATAACAGAGTAGTAATTAGGAACATCTTAAAAGACCATGCTAAATAATGAGGACATTTGGCTGGGGGGAGGAAATGTTGAGATTTTAAGGCAAGTTGGTATATGAGGTATAATGGGGAAAGACGGGCTTATTAATCATAATCAATTAAAGAAAGGGATGTCACAAAAGCCAACTGCAGATGAAGAGTTGAGAAATACGGTGTTTGATGGGTAGCAGTATATGCCATATCCAAACATGCCACTTTTACATAAGGATTATTTTGAGTAAAAGGCAATTAAAATGCAGGGACAAGAAAACATCTCTACCATATCCTATTGGCCTGAAAGCAGGATATTAATTAGTGAAGGTGTTAACCCTCACCTCTCTCCCTGGAGAGACAGAAGTTAATCACTGCACAGGGCACTGGAGGAACCTATCTAACAAACTACTAAAACAAGGCTTTTAACTTCTATTAGTTTCTCCCTATATTTATTTACTTTCCCACAACTTGCTGTGCTGGAAACTCAAACTCCTTTTTCCTTTTGTTAGTATGTTATAGAAGTCCAAATTCTAACTACCTTCTGATTACTTATCACTCATTCTCACGTGTATGTATGTTTATTAACATAACTTGATGTTAATAAGTTTCAATTTGTTGTTGCTTTTATTTATTTGTTTTTAATCTTTTATTAGTCTAATTTACAGGCCCCTAGCCAGGAGAACCTAGGAGGGTAGAGGGGAAAAGTTTTTTCTCCTCTGCAAGTTGTAAGGAGGATCAAATGCTTAAGCGAGCTCGGGTAGAACGAAGACTAAACAGTATCTGCATCATTTGGAGATGAAAATGTCGTTGGTGTCTTCTGTCTGAGCAGTTTCCACAGATTGTGGGAGCAGAAGCAAAACGGATGCTGTATGCTGAGGGGAGAAAATCATATGTGAGAGAACGGAGACCACATTTGTTCACCTCATTTTATTTTAAAACACATCGCAGACCAGTAGTTTTATTGCTAGCTTTTACCCAGTGGCCAGATCAGTTATTTTTATTACTAATGACAAGAGACTAATCACTTTTAATTCCTTTTGTAATACTTAATTTCAGCAAATGAGTTTTCTGTTGCACTGTTTCTCTCTCTAAATGACAACCATGAAAAGCTGAGAATTCTCATGATTGGCTGCAAGCCTTAGAACAGAAAACACAAGAATTCTCGTGATTTATCCACAATGTGTTAAAACTGACTAGCTTGGCCTGACAGTGGCGCAGAGGATAAAGCGTTGAACTGGGACCCAGGTTCGAGATCCCAAGGTCACCAGCTTGAGCGCGGGCTTATTTGGTTTGAGCAAGGTTCACCAGCTTGAGCCCAAAGTCACTGTCTTGAACAAGGGGTCACTCAGTCTGCTGTAGCCCCCCGGTCAAGGCACATATGAGAGAGCAACCAATGAACAACTAAGGTGCCAAAATGAAGAATTGATGCTTCTCATCTTTCTCCCTTCCTGTCTGTCGCTATCTGTCCCTCTCTCTGTCTCTGTCACACACACACACACACAAAAAAAAAAAACAACCAAAAACAAAACTGAATACAGTAGCTTGTGTCATATTCTGTTTCAAACCTTCAACCTTCACAAACATATAGATTAGATATTTTTCTCTGTGGCTCTCCATCGGTTTTCCCTTTCAGATCCTACACCATCAGTCAATGACCCACAAGGGATGAGAGGTTCCATACCTCATGCTAACAAAAAAGCACATTCTCTAAGCCTTGGCCAGTTAGCTCATTTGGTTAGAGTGTCATCCCAACACACCAGGGTTATGGGTTTGGTCCCTGGGCAGGGTACATACAAGAATCAACCAATGAATGCATAAATAAGTGGAACAACAAATCTATCTCTCAAATCAATAAATAAAAAATTTAAAAAATTAAAAAGCACATTCTCTAGCAAAACTCACTATTTTCCATAAGTCTCACCCTGCCTATATTAGTTTCCAGTGTAACATTTTTCTTTTCTTTTCTTTCTTTTTTATTTTTATTTTTTGAGACAGAAACTGGAAGAAGAGAGAAGAGAAAAGACGAGAAGCATCAACTCCTAGTTGTGGCACTTTCAGTTGATCATTGATTGCTTCTCATATGTGCCATGACCTGGAGGTGAGGGGTGCCAGCAAGCGAGACCCCTTGCTCAAGCCAGCAACCTTGGGCTTCAAGCCAGCAACCATGGGATCATGTCGATCCCACACTCAAGCCAGTGATTGTGCTCATGCTTGTGAGCCTGCATTCTAGCCGGCGACCTCGGGTTTCAAACAAGGAACCTCAGCATTCCAGGTCAATGCTCTATCCACTGTGTCACCACTGCTTAGGCTCCAGTGTAACATTTTTATTTTTCTTTGTTTAAGATTTTATTCATTGATTTTAGAGAGAGAGAGAATAAGATCATAGTTGCTTCACTTTAGTTGTTCATTGAGTGCTTCTCTATGTACCTTGATTGGGCAGGCCCAGGGTTTTGAACTAGTTATCTCAGTGTTCCAGGTCAATGCTATATTCACTGGGCCACCACAGGCCAGCCTATGACATAAGCTTTATGCATAATAGTTTTACATAAGAAACACTTTCAAATATATCTAGTTGTATGATTACACATTTTAAAATGACTACAGGACTTTGTTATTATTTCTTAGTGTTGATGTTAACCAAAATGTTAACACTGTTCTTAGTGTTGGGATTAAATGAATGTGTTTAATGTTATTTTTATATAAAAATACTAAGAAAGAGTATATTTCAAAATATTTAGAAGAATAAATGTCAGATTCTATTTTTAGTCTTCTTTTCTGAGAAGGGTTGGTATATTTTGTCTATATATAATCTTAAATTATAGTTTTACAATTGAGGTTTGTAGCTGGGTAAATTTTAAACTTTACATTATAAAAGATGATTTGGCTTGGGTTAGAATGTCATCTGAGAATTCTTTTTTTGTTTTTTTACAGAGACACAGAGAGAGAGAGTCAGAGAGAGGGATAGATAGGGACAGACAGGAACCGAGAGAGATGAGAAGCATCAATCATCAGTTTTTCTTTGTGACACCTTAGTTGTTCATTGATTGCTTTCTCATATGTGCCTTGACCATGGGCCTTCAGCAGACTGAGTAACCCCTTGCTCGAGCCAGCGACCTTGGGTCCAAGCTGGTGAGCTTTGCTCAAACCAGATGAGCCCGCACTCAAGCTGGTGACCTCAGGGTCTTGAACCTGGGTCCTTCCACATCCCAGTCCGACGCTCTATCCACTGCGCTACCACCTGGTCAGGCTCATCTGAGAATTCTTGACTTGAATATAAATTTAGGGATTTGGGGAGCTAAAAATGCTAGTTTTGAAGGGGTTTTAAAAAGATAGCTATACAATATCTCTAACCTTTAAAGTATAGTACGCATATAGGCCAGACTGTTGCCGTATAGTGCAAGTTTCTCAGACCTGCTGGACCTGCCATTCCTGGATGTGGTAGAAAAGGATTCTGCCCATCTTGTTGGTTCTTAAAGTCACTGTCTTCCCCCTCCCCATGTAAATGGATGGAATTGCATCATTCATGCTTCAAACACAATTCTCTCGCCCTGGCCGGTTGGCTCAGCGGTAGAGCGTCGGCCTAGCGTGCGGAGGACCAGGGTTCGATTTCCGGCCAGGGCACACAGGAGAAGCGCCCATTTGCTTCTCCACCCCTCCGCCGCGCTTTCCTCTCTGTCTCTCTCTTCCCCTCCTGCAGCCAAGGCTCCATTGGAGCAAAGATGGCCCGGGCGCTGGGGATGGCTCTGTGGCCTCTGCCCCAGGCGCTAGAGTGGCTCTGGTCGCAACATGGCGACGCCCAGGATGGGCAGAGCATCGCCCCCTGGTGGGCAGAGCATCGCCCCCTGGTGGGCGTGCCGGGTGGATCCCGGTCGGGCGCATGAGGGAGTCTGTCTGACTGTCTCTCCCTGTTTCCAGCTTCAGAAAAATGCAAAAAAAAAAAAAACAAAAAAAACCAAACACAATTCTCTCCACCATTAGCAAGGATTATCATCAGATGGAATAGAGGTTAGAAGATTTAAGTTCTGAGTGACCTTAGAATTTGCTGTCATATCTGAAATTCAGATGGCAACTATTCTCTGTCCTGTTGAAATTGAAAGTATCTTAATAGCCAAATAAGTTAGCCTATGATTGTAACCATTTTCTTTCTTTCTTTCTTTCTTTCTTTCTTTCTTTCTTTCTTTCTTTCTTTCTTTCTTTCTTTCTTTCTTTCTTTCTTTCTTTCTTTCTTTCTTTCTTTCTTTCTTTCTTTCTTTCTTTCTTTCCTTTCTTTCTTTCTTTGTATTTTTCTGAAGCTAGAAACCGGGAGAGACAGTCAGACAGACTCCCGCATGCGCCCGGCCAGGATCCACCCGGCACGCCCACCAGGGGGCGATGCTCTGCCCACCAGGGGGCAATGCTCTGCCCCTCTGGGGCGTCGCTCTGCCGCGACCAGAGCCACTCTAGCGCCTGGGGCAGAGGCCAAGGAGCCATCCCCAGCGCCCGGGCCATCTTTGCTCCAATGGAGCCTCAGCTGCAGGAGGGGAAGAGAGAGACAGAGAGGAAGGAGAGGGGGAAGGTTGGAGAAGCAAATGGGCGCTTCTCCTGTGTGCCCTGGCCGGGAATCGAACCCGGGACTTCTACACGCCTGGCCGATGCTCTACCACTGAGCCAACCAGCCAGGGCCATGTAACCATTTTCTTAAAATTAATGCAGAGCTGATTTCAAACTTTTCATTTAAACAGTGTCTTTATTTTCATCTGTCTTATTACATGGGATTTATCAAGTTTCACTGTGTAGCTATCTGCCAAGCAGGGAGAAAGCAGAAACCTGGGGTAAATGTGGTAGCTTTCAGGAAAAAGAACAGCCTGAGCTTAGCTATAACTTTATGTTGGAACGCAAGCCAATAGTGGGAGTTTCTCAAGGAAGTCAACTCTAAACAGAGATTGAAAATAAGAGATGTTCAGGCTGGAAAGGATTTGGGAATTGGGAGGGTGAGAAGAGTAACCCAAGAAAAGAGAAAAACATAATTTAAGGCGTAGTGGTGAGAGAGGTCTAAGCTTTTTAGTGAAACTGGTTTAAAATAAATTATCACCACCAAAAATTCTGTAATGAGAGGACCATGGCAGCAGGTGAAGCCACAGAGGGATTTAGGGATATAATGAAGGGTGTTAAGCAAGGTAGTGAGTGACCGGATCAATTTTATATTTTATAAATATCACTAAGGTTGCAGGGTATGGACCAGATTGGGAGAGAAGATTTGACATTGGACATTGGCAAATTAATGAGGAGACTTTTGCAATAATCCAAGTAAGATATAATGGTAGCCTTGATAAGGGTGGTGTTAATGAGGAAAGAGAGAAATTCGTGGGCTCAAGAGCTATTTCAGAGATAATTAGTAGCTCTCGGAGACAGATTAGATAGATGAAATAGGGAAGAGGGAGTAGTAACTGAGGCTGACACTCCTGTTGCTGGTTTGACAACAGTCGGAATAGTGACTCCCCCAAGGAGATGGGGTTTTGTTATGGTTTCCTCCCCATGACTGGATGAAGTGAGAAAGGAAAGAGGAGTTTGGAAAGATGAGAATATTAATTTTGAAGAAAGACCATTCATCAAGGAAGTGTGGAACCAGAAAGCTCAAGTTACTACTTCCATGGGCTGTTTTCGTAGTCCATGGACATAGCTCCATATAAGAAACCCTTTGTTTTAATTAACTAACTTATTTATTGTATCTGTATCACAGTAAATAAATATGATTTTCCTCTTTTCTTTTGTAATTTTTATTTACTTATTTATTGATTTTAGTGAGAGAGGCAGGGAACAGGAGAGAGAGAGAGAGAGAGAGAGAGAGAGAGAGACAGGAAAATCAATCTGTTCCTGTATGTGCCCTGACCGGGGATTGAACTGGCAACCTCTGTCCTTCGGGACATCGCTCTTAACCAACTGAGCTATCCAGCCAGGGCTCCTCTTCCTTTCCTTTAATAATAAATTATCCTGCAGTCAGAGAGTGTTTGATCTGCAAGGAACCTTGGAAATGATAGTTTCTTTCCACAGGTGAGCTCTGAGAGAAGACCATGTGATATCTGTAGAGTGGCAGAAGTAATAGAACCCAGGTCTAACAGCCACGCCATTGATCTTCCCAGAATACCTAGCCAGCTCTACAAAGATTATTGCATTCCATTAAAACAAATAAATGAAGGTAGAGACTTTATAAAAGAATAATACCATTATTTCAGAGGAAGGAAAAAATTTCATAAATAAACATATTCTTTATTTAAACATTTTCTTTTTGCAGTAGAGAACTCTGTTTTAATTAACCAGGGTTGCAGAAGTTTAGTCCCTTCTCAATATTGTGTTTCCTATCCTGCCATTGACCTTCCAACCTGATGAATTGAAAGGGTGGAAATCAGGAGATCTGTACATAGGTTTGCTTTATCTCTTATAAATATGTGAACTGATTCCACTTCCACAGACCTCAGTTTCTGTATCTCAAAAAATAAAAATGTGGGACTAGGATTTTTTAAAATCCTTTCTTTACTCTGTCTTTATCATCTTCCATCTTCCATCACTGGTTGTCTTTACTTTCTTCTCCAAACTGCTTTTCCTTTTTCATGGCAAATAGGAACGTCTTAAAAAGCTCAATGATGTGTGTTTCCAGGATGGTCCTGTTTATATTGTGAATAGAATAGGGCTCTATTTAGGTTTGTTCTTTTAACATATCATCGTATTTACTTTCCTTCTTTGAAAATAAAAATAGAGACCCTGGCTCAGTGCTAGAGCATTGGTCCAGCGTGTGGATGTCCCAGGTTCAATTCCCGGTCAGTGCACACAGGAGAAGTAACCATATGCTTCTCCACCCTCACTCTCTCCCTTCTCTCTCTCTATCTCTCTCTTCTCTTTCTGCATCCATAGCTCAGTTGGAGCAATTTGGCACCAGGAGCTGTGGATGGCTCCTTGGTCAGCCTCAGGCACTACAATATGTAGCTCGGTTGCTGAGCAACAGAGCAGTGGCCTCAGGTGGGCAGAGCATTGCCTCATAAGGGGCTTGCCAGGCAGATCCTGGTCTGAGCACATGTGAGAGTCCGTATCTCTGCCTCCCCGCTTCTCAACTAAGAAAAATAAAAATAAAAATAAAGGAGAAAAGAAAGAAAAATAGGCTTTGGCATTAGGAAGGGAGGCAGAAGAGGAAGAACCTGGAGTAGATAAGGGTGGGTGCAATGTGGGTATAATGCTGGGGTCTCCTTTGTGGAGAGAGAACACCCCAACAGTTGTACATGATGATTCACTTGGTTTTGAAGAGAAACTACTGGAACTTCTATTTTTATTTATTTTTTATTTCTTTATGAAATTCTGCTTTTTTTTTTTTTTTTTTTTTTTGCATTTTTCTGAAGCTGGAAACAGGGAGAGACAGTCAGACAGACTCCCGCATGCGCCCGACCGGGATCCACCCGGCACGCCCACCATGGGGCGATGCTCTGCCCACCAGGGGACGATGCTCTGCCCATCCTGGGCGTCGCCATGTTGCGACCAGAGCCACTCTAGCGCCTGAGGCAGAGGCCACAGAGCCATCCCCAGCGCCCGGGCCATCTTTGCTCCAATGGAGCCTTGGCTGCGGGAGGGGAAGAGAGAGACAGAGAGGAAAGCGTGGCGGAGGGGTGGAGAAGCAAATGGGCGCTTCTCCTGTGTGCCCTGGCCGGGAATCGAACCGGGTCCTCCGCACGCTAGGCCGACGCTCTACCGCTGAGCCAACCGGCCAGGGCCCGAAATTCTGCTTTTTTATGTACTAATATATGACAAATCAATACGGTATGTGCATGTTATTTACAAGTGAATACATGTACACATATATTTTGGGAACATGCTTACACATGTTAAGGTAACAGAAGGATATGTTCAAATAAGTTTGGGAGACACTGGTGAAGAGTTTGCAAACAAGGCAAGTCAAGGGCATCAAGATATCCTTTTTAGAAATAAAAAGAACTCTAAAACAAAAATAACGAAAAATAACATTTTGGTAGCGGAATTATTTAACTGAGTCTTTACCCCTTACAGATTTGAAGAAAACTGTTCACGCACACAAATATTTAGTTGATTTACTCTTGTTCATGGTTTTTTGGATTGTCAAGTAACTGATACTGAAATTGACTCTGTATAATTTAATTTATTTAAACTGTTCACCTGAAGGAGCAGGAGTAGGTTACATTAGTGTTTTTTAAAGATTTGGCCATGAAGTTTTAAGTCCTAGTTCTTCAGTTTTTTGCATTTATTTTGTTTTTTATTATTTCTCATAGAATAAGGCCACAGCTTGCCAAAGAAAAAATTGAAGGATGCCATATTTGTACATCTGTCACACCAGGAGAACCTCAGGTCTTCCTAGGGAAAGACAAAGCTTTTACTTTTGATTATGTGTTTGACATTGATTCCCAGCAAGAACAGATCTACACTCACTGTATAGAAAAACTAATTGAAGGTTGTTTTGAAGGCTACAATGCTACAGTTTTTGCTTATGGACAAGTAAGTACTAAATTATTTTTGTAGAAGTTGTAACTTTTCAGAAGCGTCCATTTCAGTTGCACTCTTAGTTTTGTTATGGGAGGTTATGTTCTGAAGGTCACGTATTTTTCTCTTTCCTTTATTCAGACTGGAGCTGGCAAGACATACACCATGGGGACAGGATTTGATGTTAACATCATTGAGGAAGAACAGGGTATTATTTCTCGTGCTGTTAAACACCTTTTCAAGAGTATTGAAGAAAAAAAACACACTGCAATGAAAAGTGGGCTTCCTCCTCCAGATTTTAAAGTGAATGCACAATTCTTAGAGGTAAAAGACTAATTGTTTACATTAATTTCCTTTAAATCTTGTTCTTAAGACCATAGACTTTATGAATTTAAGCTTCTAGCTTCTAGTATAGTGTTTTGCACATAGTGCTTAATAACTGTTTGAGTAAATTAACATTAAGCCGTAGGTAGCAAGAAGAATAGATAACAGGATAGCTTACTTGTGGGCATTTAAGATTATAAACTGACCTAGTGTCCCTAGAGTAAAACAATTAATATTGTTTATTTTAGGATCTCTCTGTATCCTAAATTACTGTTGTAATGTAGGCAGGCTCACAGAGTGCTGGGAACTCAGAGATTAAGACCAAAAGGTAGCGGGAGAACATGAGGAATAATAGGATTGAGGCTGTAGCACTTACCTGGCTGCTAAAATGGGTATTCCTGCAAGGACAGGCAGATGTTTTGATGCAGTGTCCAAAGGTTGGGGCAGGTTTGGATTCATTTAGGACAGTCTAGTTCGGTGGGGGGGACATGACAGTGAGTAAGAGGACATATCAGATAGGAGCAATATTGCACTTAGGTGAGCAGTGACTACAGTTCTGGGTGCTTGTTTCAAAGAAATGTTCTGGTCTAGTTCTAGTGTGATTTACCTGAGCTAATAATTTTGATCATTGGTGAAATATTTTATTCTACATTATATAGCCCAAAATAGAAAACAATTCAAATTTAATGTCAGTTTTCTTAATGTTGGTTTTAACAGACACTCCAATTTAAAAGAAACCGAAAGCAAGGTTACTAAATTATAGAAAAAGAAAAAAAAAGTGTTCTTCTATCTTCCCTTTTACCCTCCAAAATGTTGTGAGGCATTGTGGCTTTAAATTATAGTGATAGAAAAATGGTGTGTGCATCCTTTACTGAGGAGGCAGCTCAATCTTGTCAGCTGCTATTGACACAGAAACACGAACATCATTGCCCACCTTGCAAAAATACTAAATACTAACTTTTAGATACATTAAGAAAGGAGTAGGGCAAGAAGAAATAGATTTTTAACTCTAACAGCAAAAATTCTTAAAATCTTCTCTAAACTTAAATAGGATTTGTCTACATTCGGTACATATTTCTTACAGTTTGCTTGTATTTACAAATATTTGTTTATCACTTAAAAAGAATTAGTAGATCATTTAGCTAGCCCTGAGCTTTTTAGTCATGATTAATCTTTGACTGTTCTTACTCTTATAAAGAAATCTAGCATTCATTTGAATTTGTAATAATCATTGCTTCGTTCATTTTTATGTTATTTTGAAGTAATATGTGTAATTTTGAAGAACTTTTAAGATACATTTAAAAGATAACATTTTACATTGTGTGTTATTAGAGCCATGAGGCAATTTCTTCTAAATATAAACTTGTAATATTTATTTTTGATAGCTGTATAATGAAGAGGTCCTTGATTTATTTGATACCACACGTGATATTGATGCAAAAAATAAGAAATCAAATATAAGAATTCATGAAGATTCAACAGGAGGAATTTATACTGTGGGCGTCACAACACGTACTGTGAATACAGAGTCAGAGGTAGCATTAATATCATAGTTAAAATAGAGCATATTTTGTTTTATTTAATATTCAGTTTTGTTTATGGTTTGCTTAAGATCCAGATATAAAATGTGTATTTTTAAGTATAACATCTTGCTTTTTTTCCTTGTATTTTTATATCAGGATTTCATTATTAGAAGTGTTACAGTTATAGTAAAGTCAGTTCATTGTAGCATCAAATGATCCAAGTCAATATATGTATAGTGTGTTTTTTTTTTCACAGCTAGAAAAAGAGAGTTAGATAATTGAAGGTGAAGGATGGGTTCACAATCCTTTTTATCTTTGTTGTCACATGTATACCACTGTATCATTGCTCTTGAAGGGAGACTGTTAAGAAAAGTTACAAAAAATATTTTGAGAGTAGATACAGAATAAATAGCCTGAGTAATACAAGTTATTGCTCAGTTTGTTCCAAAGTGTTCTGTAAGCCGCAAATGTCAGCAAAAAGCAAACAATGGAGTCAGTGTTTTTTCCTATTAAAAAAAATAATACACTGTTATACTGAGTTCAGCCCAAAAAATGCACGTAAATAAAATAATATAAAATTCCAGATCCTTTACATCCCTTAATATGGTGGGTTTTAGGCACTAGTTCAGGTTTCTCATTGTCTGGTCTCTTGCTTAAATATTGTTCATGTAAAAGCCTCCTCTCTTCCCCTTTCCAGATGATGCAGTGTTTGAAGCTGGGCGCTTTGTCCCGGACCACTGCTAGTACGCAGATGAATGTTCAGAGCTCTCGTTCACATGCCATCTTTACTATTCACTTGTGTCAGACCAGAATGTGTCCCCAAACAGATGCTGTGAGTTATCAGTTCTAATTTCTTAAACGTTCAGTCTTCACTTCTTTAAAATCACATAAATCCTGGAAGAAGAGTACATTTGAACCAAATTTAGTTTGTGTATTCCTTTTCCTAATGAGATGCCTCTGATCATATTTAAGCTGAAGTTGGCTAACTGTGTATGATTTTGAAATTAAAAAAAAAAAAAAAGAAATTGGATATATGTTTGCAGCAACCAGAAAGCAGGCTGTGGCCATGTGATGATGCATGTAAGTCTCCCAAGATGCTTTGCTTACAGGTGTTCCTTTATCAACATAAACAAAGCCTCAGTTCATAACAGCTGGATTCTGACCAGCAGGTTTCTTTGTAACGGTCTAAGCCTTTCTCATTGTCAGCAGAAAAATTTGCATTTATAGTTATTTGGCTACATGCCTAGGGGAATGTGGGGTTTGAGAATATTTAGTGTCACGTTAATGCCAATATTTCCCATTAATTTCTTCAATTGCAGGAAAATTCTACTGATAATAAGGTGATTTCTGAATCTTCAGAGATGAATGAATTTGAAACCCTGACTGCAAAGTTCCATTTTGTGGACCTGGCAGGATCGGAGAGATTGAAGCGCACTGGAGCCACAGGCGAGAGGGCAAAAGAAGGCATTTCCATCAACTGTGGGCTTGTAAGGCCAAACTGAGACTAAGACTTTGTGCTGAGAGTGTATCAGAGACTTTCCATGTCCCTTCTCTTTTGCAATACTTAATACCCAAGAGGCAATCTTTCATGCACTGAGCTGAGAAACGCGAGTTACAATAAACTTGTAAGCTTAGGCGTGATGCGTTGGATTTTGATCTCCCATTATAGGACTTTTTTAGTTTTTCACATAGCAAATTTTCTTCGTGTGTGTAAATTCAGTTAGACTAAATTTGTATGTGCCGAAAATAATATATATTGTGGAAAGGATTTTAAATATTCCACATTTTAAATTATTCTGTAGAAATCAACATTTAATTTTAGTTATTATACAGTGTTCCTTTCAAAGTAACTTTTTAAGCTAACATTTTATGACAGTCACTTTATTTGGGGAATTGTCATCAACGTTTTTAGTAAATTGTTTCTAAATGAGAACTTTTCTAGATTACGATATATTAGGAATTAACTTTTAACACCATGCCACCTAGTGGCGTTTTTGATTGGAAAACACCTTGTGTTTGTTAGCATAAAGCTTCTTTATATGGAAGAACATTTTTTAGAGGAAGTTTTTGTGTAGTGAATCTTTTCTTTTTATTGACTTTGTTATAGAATTGGTCATTTGTTCCTACACAAGAGTGGTGAGGTCCCTATACTTCCGTGAAGCTTACAGTGTCAGGGCACATGTTTTCTACTTCCTTCTCTCCCATTCTAGAGCTGGGGGTGCCATCATATGCTTCTGTTTTGCCATTGCCTGATATTTGCTCATATAGGATTACAACCCTTCTGTGGGGGAATTAACAGACTTCCCAATTCCATCATGATGCTTCCACCATATGGTTGAATTTTATGTTAAAGGGAATATCATGGATCCTGGACTTTGTGTATTGGTCAGAAATTCTTAGGAAATAAGTTCATGGTGGTATTTAGATTTGTGCTATCAGGAAAAGATAAAAGCTGTTGGTCTGTTTCCCTGTTTAGACTTTTGAAAGCATTTTCAGATATATCTGGTAAAGTTTCAGTGTAGCCGGTTGTTAAAACTGTAGCCTCTCTGGAATAGGGGAACAAAGACAGTGCAGTGCTGAGGTCACTCTCTGCATGATCTATTGGCCCTGACAAAAATGTGGTTATAGATGTTTGCATTACTGAAAGGAAGTGTGACCAATATTAAGCTAATGCTTATGCTCTCCGTGCCAGTAAAAAAACAGTAGGGGTCACAGGACGAGTGACTAAGGAGTTAAATAATTTGACTTAGTTTTTTCAATATTGGAGGCTTAGCTCATAGATTCATTGTATTTCTTTTATTAAATTTTATTTTTTTAAGTGAGGGGAGGAGAGAGAGACAGACTCCTGCATACACCCTGACCAGGATCCACCTGCAACCACCATCTGGGACCGGTGCTCAGACCAACTGAACTATCCTTACAGCCTGGCTGACACTCAGACCAGTTGAGCCACTGGCTGCAGGAGAGGAAGGAGAGACGGGGGAAAGGGATGGGAAGAGAAGCACATGGTTGCTTCTCATGTGTGCCTTGGCTGGGGATTAAACCCACGATGTCCACATGCTTGGCCAACGCTCTATCCACTGAGCCAACCAGCCAGAGCCTCATTGTATTTCTAAAGACAGCTCCGTTTACATTAGGAATACCTTGTTCAGAGGAATCATAGTGATATTTTTCAGTTGGTTCATGATTTTGTTTTTGCATAAGGTAGCTACAGTTCAACAAGAAAGTTTCATGAAACTGTTAAACTACTTGAACGTTTTATTTTTCCATTGAGTGGAGGAGAAGAGTTTGCAACATGAATTGACAGTATTCTGGGAACATGGCCTGATTGGCAATTCTAGGGATGGTTAAAAGTTACCAGTCTTGTTTCTAAAGGAAATTTCTGAAAAAAAGTTTAAGTATGAGTTAAGTGTGAATTATGACTATATGGAGTACTAAATTTTGAGTCAGTTTTAGTCCAATTTCATGTTAGTTTTTAATAGTTAATATAGAAGACTTTGAAATTTACCTCATATTTCAAAACATAAATGTAAAAAATCCCAAACCCAAATATTTTCAATTCTGTCATGCTTCCCTACTATTCTCTATAAGCTTTTGTTATTTAAAAGTGTTATAATTAGTAAATTTTGTCATTTTTCTTTCTCTTTTAGTTGGCACTTGGCAATGTAATAAGTGCATTGGGAGACAAGAGCAAGAGGGCCACCCATGTCCCCTATAGAGATTCTAAGCTGACAAGACTCCTACAGGATTCCCTTGGGGGTAATAGGTATGCATAGTACTAATCCATGTTTGTGAATTTCAGTTATTCATTATTTTTAAAGTAAGTTTCTTTTGTTTTGTTTTGATTTTTGTATTTTTCCGAAGCGAGAAACAGGGAGGTAGAGAGACAGACTCTCGCATGCTCCTGACCAGGGATCCACCTGGCATGCCCTCTAGGGGGTGATGCTCTGCCCATCTGGGGCGTTGCTCTGTTGCAACTGGAGCCAGTCTAGTGCCTGAGATGAAGCCATGGAGCTGTCCTCAGTACCTGGGGAAACTTTGCTCCAGTGGAGCCTTAGCTGTGGGAGGGGAAGAGAGAAATAGAGAGAAAGGAGAGGGGGAAAGGTGGAGAAGTAGATGGGCACTTTTCCTCCTGTGTGCCCTGGCCGGGAATCTAACCCGGGAGTTCCACATGCTGGTTGATGCTCTTATGCTGAGCCAACTGGCCAGGGCTTCTAAGAACATTTTTAAGTGTAAATCAGATAAATAGGATGAGGAACTGCTAATTATTAAGTACCTAAAATGTGTGAGTTCTTTTGTATGTTGTTATTTCACATAGTCCTTATAACATCCCTTCAGGTAGGTATTATTCTTATTTTGTAGATAAGGAAATTGAAATCCAGAGAGGTGAAATAATTTATTCATAGTCACTGAGTTTGTAAATGAAGTCCATAGCATATGCTCTTTGTACTTTATCATTGTTTCTGCTTAAGTGTGTGGCACATAGTATATGCCTAAAAAATTTTGTTGAAAAGTAAATGTTGTCTAAGTAAATACAAAGTAATTTAAATATACTTTATATCACTTTACAAAGTCTCCTAAAAATTAAACATTTTTTCATATGGAAAAATACCTTTTTTACAATTTATTTAAAAAATTTTTTTTATTGATTTGAGAGCAATAACTGGGGCATACGAATAAACATTTTACTGACCTACTTGGTAAAGCAATTTGTCATTACCATAAAATAATAGTTCCTAAGTTTTCTGTGTAATCTGTCCAGAAGCGCTGCAATTTTGACCACTCAATCACAAATATATAAAACATATGAATATACTCAGTATTCTTGTCATTCAGGTGAAAGAACTTTGTGCAGATTTTTTTTGCTGATAACAAAAATTGAATTACAAATGATTTTTTAAAAGTTTAAATTCCTCAGATATTAAGTAGATAAATTTTAGAATTGTTTTGTGTATTGCCTCCATTTTTTTGTAAAGAGGTGATATATAAATATGTCCACTTATACTTTCTCAGATATTATAGATGAAAGAAGGGTAATAGAAATGCATTTTCTTCAATATTACTTAGGTAAATAAAATCTTTCTCTTTAAGATAGTCTGAAAGTGTGTGTGGGGGGCTTTTAAATTCGCTTTAATTTTAGGTTATTAGTATCATTCTTTTGGTATCTTGAAGATAAGAAATTATTCAAAGGGCAGGGATTTAAAAGTGATTTTTGCAGTGTTTTATTTGCTTTTATCTGTAAACCTAATTATTCTTTGTAACTTCTAGCCAAACAATCATGATAGCATGCGTCAGCCCTTCAGACAGAGATTTTATGGAAACTTTAAATACTCTGAAGTATGCCAATCGAGCTAGAAATATCAAGAACAAGGTGATGGTCAATCAGGACAGAGCGAGTCAGCAGATCAATGCACTCCGCAGTGAGATCACACGACTTCAGATGGAGCTCATGGAGTATAAAACAGTAAGCTAGCCGGCTTGACTCTGCATTCTGTGATACATTTTGTGAACACGACGATGCCTTTTTGCGATGGCTTGTACATGTGTGTCTCTGCAGTCTCTGCTTGTCGTGACAGTGGCCTCCTTCCTTTGGAAGGTAGAATTCTCTAGTTTTCCTTGTGCAGCCTTTAATAATGTTTAGGCTCTCAATCTGACCAACCTCTGTTTGGGCTTCCTAGTCAATCTGTTTGTATTTATTTATTTATTTACTTACTTACTTACTTATTTATTTTTGTGACAAACATGCCAGAGGGATGCAGTAGAGGGAAAAGGATCTCTTCGGCCTTGAAGCTGTTAAGACGAAGGGCTCTTGGTTGCAGAACTGCATAGTCTTGTAATACCTTACACAAATCCTTGTGTATTTAAGGCTCCTCAATCAGCAGGGAAATATCTTTCCTTTCTAGGGTAAAAGAATAATTGATGAAGAAGGTGTGGAAAGCATCAATGACATGTTTCACGAGAATGCTATGCTCCAGACTGAAAACAATAACCTGCGTGTGAGAATTAAAGCGATGCAGGAGACGGTTGATGCCCTGAGGACCAGGATCACACAGCTCGTCAGTGACCAGGCCAACCAAGTCCTCGCCAGAGCAGGTGAGCGTGCAGGGTGGGATGAGTGTGAGGGGCTAACTTTTGGAGGGCAGGGAACATTCTTTGTGTTCATTAATTTTCTGGAGCGTTTGAAGTAGAAATGTCAGTCGGTGTATGTCCAGTCTGTGATTTGAAGTTAAATACAATATTTGATTTGTAAAGAACACATTCTCCCAGAAACAAAATGTGCCCTTTACTTTGTTATATTATCTTACAGTCTGCTTATGTATTTATGCGTAGGAGATTTGTTGTATTGTGTTATGTTTTATTTATTTATTTAATTTTATTCTTTTTATTATTGTGTTTCCATACTTTTTTTTTCTTCAACTCTGTTTTGTTGAAGTTTTAATTTAAAGGAAATTCTTAATTTCACATTTTATCTTGCAGGGGAAGGGAACGAGGAGATCAGTAATATGATTCACAGTTATATCAAAGAAATTGAAGACCTCAGGTACATTTCATGTTCTGTGATATTGAGTTTTGCAGTGTAGTTATACCACTATTTTTTGAGTTTCTTGTTTCATAACTCTTCACAGTGATAAACCAGCACTATGGTCAGGTTAACGTCAGGGGAATAAGCACATGCCTTTCAATAATGTCACATTCCAAACAGCTTTCCTTCCATCTTTCCATATTATGTTCCCACATTATCTTCCTACTCTGGTTCTCATATCCCTTGTGGGTGATTACCTAACCTGACCCATAGGACACGCATAATTGATGTGGATGAAGTGACCCATGGGGCCTTCCCTTACTGTTTGGAAATGGTCAACATCCCCTCACTGTTTGGAAATGGTCAACATCTATATAAGTCAGCTCTAATTTTTTAAATCTCCCGTTACTCCTGTTTGCTTCTGCTTCTCCAGCTTCTCCTCATGTGGGAATCATTGCATCCCTACCAGTCTGCCTGCCGCTCTGGCACAGAGACTCATTCACCATTCACATTTCACACACACACGACAGATGTTCACTACATGC
Organism: Saccopteryx bilineata; assembly: GCF_036850765.1. NCBI lineage: Eukaryota > Metazoa > Chordata > Mammalia > Chiroptera > Emballonuridae > Saccopteryx > Saccopteryx bilineata. The sequence goes on along the minus strand of NC_089491.1, from coordinate 143,259,109 downwards.
CCAGCACCAGGCCTGAGCAAGTGTTCCGTAAACAAGGAGTTCACAGTCTAGCTGGGGCCACTTGCATAAATAATCACCCGTAGTACACGATAGACATTAGTAAGAGGAATGCCATCGCCCGGTGTGGGAATGTAGCAGGGACCACGGAGCCCAGACTGGGGGAAGAGGGGTCGGAAAAAGAGTCAGGAACACAGCATTTCTATAATCTGTTCAGGTTCCATGGTTTCCCTGATGGCTCAGCTACTTTCTCTTGAAGGAACACCACAGTCAGCTCCACGGGGAGCTTCTCAGTAGCTGCCATCTCGCTGTGCCCGTGAGCAGAGAACAGCCGAGCGGAGGTCATGTTGCACAGCCACTGTGGCACTTACTCGTCTGGAGTTTGTGTTCTCTCTCCCTTTCTCTCCCTCTCACTACTCTACAGATTCTTTTTTTTTTTTAATAGTTTTTGTAAAATTTTTATTTCTGCCTGATATTCTCTCCTCTTTTTTAATTGTTTCTATTGGGGTGACACTGCTTAATGTAATTATACAGGTTTCAGTTGCCCAATTCTACCACACATCTCTGTACACCGTATTGTGTGCCCACCCCGCCCCCAATATGATGAAGTCTTCATCCATCACCGTTTATGCCCCATGCCCTGTCCGCCTCCCTGCCTGCCCTACCCGGCAGTCCCCATACGGCTGTCTGCGTCTGAACCGGAACGAGTCATGTTTCCACTGTTTGTGTCTCTGCGAGGCTCACCGGGTTCCTACGTGTTTCAGAAGGCAGAAACAAGTGGGGAGACATCTGCTGTGGCCACAGATGCATACATATCTCCAAGCTTTGCCTTTTTGGTGGAGATGTTTGGGACGTTGGGTCCTGGTCTGGACAGAGGCCGACCTGGACTTGCATTTCTCTCCTGTGTTGGCAGTGCCTTTTCCCACCTCCTGCCCAAAACTTGTCTTCCTTACTCTGTAGGACCCATCTTTCCCAATCCTGCAGACACAACTGAAGAACTAACTGCCTTTTAGTTCCTGAAGATTCTCTTCCTCCTCCTGGCCTGCTTCTCTTTTATTTCCGTGGCCCTGGTCGGCTGGGAAGGCTGATTCCATGCTGTAGTTGTTCTGTTCTGTTTCTGTCTCTCACCCTGTTATTCTAAGGCCTTATCTAAGCTTGATCTCACCATTGGACAAATGGCCTCACTGATGTTATTATTTCCCAGACAACTGACTGAATCATTTCCACTCCTCCTACTGACACTGAAAGCAGTGTTTATCATCTTTCTTCTTCTAGATCATGAGTTAAGATCATTCTTTAAGCCCTTTAGACAACTGAGATGACTCAAGCCCCAAGTTCAATCAGTGACCAAATCTTTCTTGGTATAGGTTAATAGCTTGTTTCACTTTCTCAATGTTTCTTTGATGGTTCTTTAGGTGTGTCCCACTCCTGAGAAGTAGTCTTCTAGAATCTCAACACTGTAATTTACAATATAAAAATAACTTACATGCAGGATAAGCATAAATGAGCTTTGAATTTAAATGGGATTACTTGGTTTGAAATTTAAGTTTCTGTTTATTAATAAGTATGTGACCTTGGGAAAGTTACCCAACATCCTTGAGCTTTAAGTACTTCATCTGTAAGAATGAGATACTACTTGCAAGTCTCAAAGAGTTTATATCGGGCTCACATAAAAGCACAGGATATAAAAATTTTTAAATTCATAAGTACTGTAAAGGTCTAACACGTTACTATTATTTATGTTCAAATTCTCATCTTCCATTTTTATTTACTAAATCCTGCTCCAGTTCTTTCAAAACTTGGCCTTAGGAAGACATTATTCACAGCTTCTTAAACTTAACACAGATTTATAGATTGTTTCTTGGAAATGTTTGTACTTCAAGTATTATCATTCTAATTTTAAAATAATACTAGTTACCTTTTAATAACTTACATGTCATATTATTTTTTTGAAATAATAATAGTCACTAATTCTTTTCTGGGGGGGATTTAATTTTTTTGTAGACATTTTTTAAAATATAAAGCAGTATAAACAAAATTAAAATCATTCATATTTCTACCATTCTTAAAATCAGTGCTAACATAGTGGTTTATCTCTTTAAAATTTTTCAATACAAACTTTAGCAAAACTGATACCAGGGTGTATATATTGCTTTGCTATCTATTCTTTAAAAGTTGACAAGATATTATGAGCCTTTAAAAATGTTATTAACTATTTTTCTAACATGATTTTTGCATAGTTCCATATGGTACTATTTTTATATAGTACTGTTTTTATTTATTTATTATTGAATTTATTGGGGTGGCATGGATAAACATAATTATACAGGTTTCAGGTGCCCAATTCTGCAACACATCTCTGTACACCATATGTGTGCTCACCTGTCCAGTCAAGTCATTGTCCATCCCCATTTTCCACCCTGTACCCTCCTCCACCTCCCACCACATCCTCTGTTTTCAACTGATGTAACTAATCCTCTATGTGAGATAATGATATTGTTAGCAAATTTTTGTTAAGAATAGTTATTATTTGTTAAATATATTATTGGTCAGGTGAGTTTTAAATGCATTGAATCATTGAGCCCAAGGAAATCTGTATACTTCCTGTAATGTCTCACTGCTTAGGCTCCTGTTGAGTAAAACACAGGCAGTGGGTGGGTGGATAAACATGAAGAGAAAGCGAGGCTAACAGAGAGGTGCTGTCTCTATAGCCCGTATAAGAAGCAGGTTCTGCTAAATTAGCATGGCATTTTCAGAAGTTAGTCCTAAAGGTTTTAGTTTTTATCAGCACCAGGATTGAAGAAACATTGATACACCAAATACAAACTTTTAAAGTCTGGTAATAAAATACAAGTTGTCTGATTATTATATAAATCAGCCAATTAAAAGATGAGTCATTATGGGCAGTTAATTTATATATTTTTATTTATTATTAATATTCATTATTATGCACCCGGGCTTTGTGATATTGAAAATACAGAAAGTATAAATTTTGACTCTTGAGTTTTTATAGTTAAGCTGAGTTTTTATACTTAGCCTGCCCACTTGTTTTAAAAAATGACAACATTATATTTATGATGTTCTTCCAAAGTCACTTAACCTAGAAGTTTGTACACAGCTACTTACGCATCTGGGCAGGGCACATACAAAAATCAAACAATGAATGTATAAATAAGTGGAACAATGAATCAATGTCTCTCTCTCTCTCTCCCTACCTCTCTAAAGAAGAAAAAAATTTAATTGACACCAGATATATAATAAAACAATTTTATCAAAGAATTAGTAGGACAGTAACCTGAAACAGATATTCACTGATTTATATACACCCTGTCTCGAGCTGGTTTCAACACTGTCATGAATAATTTTGGTAGATAATGAAAAAACACAGATCTGACTATGTATTTGAGAGCTTAATAGTTGCAAATAATGTAGCATCTTCCTCTGACATATTTGTACATATGGCAAAAGATCTTAATAATATAGTTTTAAGGCAGAGGTAGCAGGTAGCATTTGTCTTTATAGCCCTATCTCAGTCACCTTTGCCATTGACCTTGGGAATATATTGTATTAAGGTAGATAATTGTATTCTTGATGGTTTAAATCAGTGGACCCCAACCTTTTTTGGGCCACGGACCGGTTTAATGTCAGAAATATTTTCATGGACTGGCCTTTACGGTGGGATGGATAAATGTATCACGTGACCGAGACAAGCGTCAAGAGTGAGTCTTAGACGGATGTAACAGAGGGAATCTGGTCATTTTAAAAAAATAAAACGTTGTTCAGACTTAAATATAAATAAAACGGAAATAATGTAAGTTATTTATTCTTTCTCTGGGACCAGTACCAAATGGCCCACGGACCGGTTCCGGTCTGTGGCCCGGGGGTTGGGGGCCACTGGTTTAAATCAAATTGAAGTAAAGGGACTGGCCTAGAGGACTTTTTGAATCCCTTTTAGTCTCATGTCCAGGGTCTTTTAGGATCTTATCATTCTGTGGTTTTGCATATTACTGACAGTACGTACATTATTCTCCTGTCATTAGTAGGACAACTTGAGTAAACAAAAGAATGTTTTCAATGATCAAACTCAGGTTTCCTTGGAGATTTCATCTTTTCCCATGACATATTCAGGAGCCAGATGTCTCTCAGCCAGTTAGGGACAAGTTTGACTAACTATTCTTTGCAAAGATTTGGGAATGCTATTATAGCATGATGAATGAGGAACTGAAAGGTTGGGAACCATGCTGCTTGTGTATTTTAAGTTTAAGTGATGGCTTTATAAAGAAAGGATAAATAGTGCCTAGTAGCCAGAATGCAAGTAATCCAATTACTATTGGTACTTTTGAGCACAAAGAGTATGATTTCAAATTTTTAATTTAATGAAGGAATTAAAAAATATCCTAAACATTAATGTTTGTGAACACATTTATTATATTTTTAAAAGCCTACATTGTAGCAATGTTGAAAGACATTTTGGAAATCTTTTTAGCATGCAAAACAACTCACTTAAAGTGCCTTTTTATTCCTGTGTAGTCAACTTTGTAGAAGCAGAAAATCGAATGGTGGCTACCCGGGGCTGAGGGGCCGGGGAGGGGAGGAGTTAATGTTTCAGAGGTACACAGTTTCAGTAGGAGAAGTTCTGGAGATGGATGATGACAGTGCTTGCAACAACAGTGTCAGTGTACTTGGTGCTGTAGAACTGTACGCTTACTAATGGTCAGGGTGGGAAATTTTATGTCATGTATTTTCTGCCACAATAAAATATTTCCCATTTAAATATATTTTTATTCACTAGGGCGAAGTTATTAGAAAGTGAAGCAGTGAATGAAAACCTTCGAAAAAACTTGACAAGAGCCACAGCAAGATCACCGTATTTCAGTGGATCATCACCCTTCTCTCCTGCCATACTGTCCTCAGACAAGGAGACCATTGAAATTATAGATCTAGCTAAGAAAGATTTAGAGAAGCTGAAAAGGAAAGAAAAGAGGAAGAAGAAAAGGTAGTGTTTTAAAATCATTGGTCTATGAATTCCTTTTTTTTTTTTTTTTAAATTTTCTGGATATTTTAATTTGTGATTACAATGAATATACATAGTCTTAAGTATATTAATAAATGAAATGTCATTTAAATTAGCTGACAATTATAATTATGCTTTTAATAGTTTATCTCTATTTGTATATAAAAATAATTATAATAGTATGGTAATAAATTTTATTTAGACTATGATGAGGTAAAATAACTATTAGAGGCTATTTTATTATTTCTTCAAATAGCTGCTTTTGCATTTCATTCATCTTTCTTTTCTGCAAAGCTTGCTGTACCATTACAACTTAATGTTGTCATTTCCCTCCCCATTTTCTAATGCGATTAAATAGTCACATGGATATATAAATATATTCTAATTCCTGTCTAGATTAGTTTAACTAAAGGCTAAACTAATTCATCAGACTGTCATTTAATATCATTCTGTCTCAAGTATTTTCTGCAGAGCTTTTCTAATATGATTATGTGAAAGTTATTTATTATCTGAACCTTCCAACAAGGAGTTACTCAGCTTTATGCCACTGTTCTAGGCTTTCTTTTCCTTGCATCTTGATAATATCTCCTTCTGAAATCACCGGGTTGCAAAGAAGAGGTGAAAAATAAAATTTTACCACTTGTAGTGTATGAGTGGTTAAATGCTCATAAACTCTTTACATGTTTACATATTGAGTCTATGGTGCAGTCAAATTTATTCTGAACATGCCAAATTAATTTTAAGCATTTTTGGCTAGATATTCAAAAGTAGGCAAAGCTAAGCTATCTTATTTGTCAAGTGGTTTGTTACAGGGGTACACTTTGTAAAATTGTTATAGATATTTAGTCTACCTACTGCTTTGCTCAATTTATTTAGAAATTTATTTAGGCAACCAGACATTTCTTCCTTGGGGGGGAAAACAGTTGGTCAAAGTTATTGGAGGTAAAATTCTTCATATTAAATATACTCTGTGTCCTTGAGTTAAAAGGAATGATTGAAATAATTAAAACAAGAGGTCACACATCTATGGTTATAAGGCATTGCAATTGCAATTGAATTCTTAAGATGCTAGTGTTTTAGCAGGTGTTTTTCATGGATGGCTGATTGTGGCAGCAGTAAGAAATATATAATTATTTCCTCTTATGCAGGGCAATTAAAACTGAAATAATGATCATAGAATTATCAAAACCAGGGTGACCAAACATACTGATGGAATGAAAGTGTGACTTATGCACATGACTTACCATTTACTTCTAAAATCTAGTTCTGTAGTTGGTCAGTATGTCAAAGGTTATGATTTGTTTTAAAGGTTTAGGTGGTTTGTGTTTATGAATATTAGGCATAGTCAAGGGTACATTTTTCAAGGTTATGAGCTGGTTCTGCTTTTTCCTTTTGAGTTAAAGTTAGATATGTTACCTTAATCACCCATTGAATATAAATAATGAAAAAAGATAGAGATCCCAGTAGTAACTAACATAGGCTGTTGTTGACATTCCTTCAGTAATCACAAGTACCCCAAATTAAAACATCCGATGCAGGTCATTTTTATGACAATGAAAATTTTATGACAAATTTTATAAGCATTTTGACTGATAAATAGTATTAGAGGAAAACTATTTTTTTTTTTATGTTTTATTTTCATTTTATTGGTTGACTGGTTTACAAAGGGCATTTGTAATATTTATTTATTAATAAAATTCTCTTCATTTTTCTTTTTTTTCTTTTATTTTATAATTTTATTTTTTTAATGGGGTGACATCAATAAATCAGGATACATATGTTCAAAGATAACAAGTCCAGGTTATCTTGTCGTTCAATTATGTTGCATACCCACCACCCAAAGTCAGATTGTCCTCTGTCACCTTCTATCTTGTTTTCTTTGTGCCCCTCCCCACCCCTTTTCCCTCTCCCATTCCCCCCTCCCCCCCGTAACCACCACACTCTTATCAATGTCTCTTAGTTTCACTATTACGTCCCACCTACGTATGGATTAATATAGTTCCTGGTTTTTTCTGATTTACTTATTTCGCTTCGTATCATGTTATCAAGATCCCACCATTTTGCTGGAAAACTATTTTATTAAGGTTTTTCTCTGTTGCTTTATTACGGAAATTATAACCGTTTCAAGATAAAAAAAATTAAATAAAACAGTTATTTCAAAGTGACAAAATATGACTAGTTTAGTGATTCTTTTAGATGTAATAATTATTAAGTTAAAAATAATAGCTGATTTAATACTAAGAAGAACTCACCAAACAACTGGATTTAAACATAACAATCCAAGTGAAAAAATTTTATTTCTCTACAAAAAGTGTTATGAGATTCAAAAACTCTTTGAGGAGCAAACCAAGCCAGATAAGGCAAATTGAGAGATGTTATTTTAATCTTCTGTGGAAAATGTGGAAGATAGGTTAGAATGAGAAAAACAAATTTACTAAAAATAAGTAACTGCTATGCATTGTTTTTAAAAAATGCTTTATAAAGCATTTTTACACACATGCTATAGTTTGTTTTTGTAAAACTGAAACTTATATACCAGGGGTCGGGAACCTATGGCTTAGGAGCCAGATGTGGCTCTTTTGATGGCTGCATCTGGCTCGCAGACAAATCTTTAATAAAAAAAATAATAGGCCTGACCTGTGGTGGCGTAGTGGATAAAGCGTCGACCTCGAAGTGCTGAGGTTGCCGGTTCGAAACCCTGGGCCTGCCCGGTCAAGGCACATATGGGAGTTGATGCTTCCTGCTCCTCCCTCCTTCTCTCTCTCTTCTCTAAAATGAATAAATAAAAAATTAAAAAAAGAAAAAATAATAACGTTAAAAAAAAACATTCTCATGTATTACAATCCATTCATTTCCTACCTCTCATGTTCATGGTTGCGGGTGGCTGGAGCCAATCACAGCTGTCCTCCAGGACAACACCAAATTTTTATTGGATAATGCGTAACATACATGGGTCGTTGTGTGGCTCTCACGGAATTACATTTTAAAATATGTGGTGTTCATGGCTCTCTCAGCCAAAATGGTTCCCAACCCCTGTTATATACTATAGTGTGAATCTAGAAAATTTTTGTGTGTACCATAGACTGTATAACTGTAAAAGCCTTTAGAACCAGTTCATGAATTTACTTTACCACAAATATTAATTTGTAAAATTTAATAGAATTTTCTTTACCACATTATTCAAACTTTGTTGTGGATTTAAAAAATGAAAATAGTGCTATTTGGCTAAGCTTGATAAAGATTTTGTTCATCATCAATAACTTTTAGTTAGCTGTATGTAATATTCCTATTTTAAAAATGTAGGTAAACTCTGGCCCTGGCTGGTTGGTTCAGTGGTAGAGCATCAGCCCGGCCTGTGGAAGTCCCGGGTTTGATTCCCAGTCAGGGCACACAGGAGAAGCACCCATTTGCTTCTCCACCCTTCCCCCTCTCTTTCCTCTCTATCTCTCTCTCCCTATCCTGCAGCCAAGACTCCATTGGAGCACAGTTGGCCAAGGAGCTGAGGATGGCTCCATGGCCTTTGCCGCAGGTGCTAGAATGGCTCCAGCCTCAACAGAGCAACGCCCCAGATGGGCAGAGCATTGCCCCCTGGTGGGCATGCCAGGTGGATCCCAGTCGGGCTCATGTGGGAGTCTGTCTGACTGCTTCCTGGCTTCTAAGTTCAGAAAAATACAAAAAAAAATGTAGGTAAGCTCTATATTAGGCAATGGGTGTAGTACAGGTTGAAACAAATAATAAACAATGATTTTTAGAAGTGTTGAGAATGATATCAGGTTCACTGAAGTTAGTGATTAGTCTTCCACAGGAATTCTTCAGAGGCTATATCCTCTTTGGATGTATTGATTTTGGTCAAATTGGGTTACATACCTCACATCTATTTTATTTATCAGAGAGACATTACAAAATTTGGGTTCTGCCTCAACCTTACATGTACAGTAATTTCAAATAAAAATTGTTTGGAACTTGGACTAATTTTTCTTTGAAAGTATTATAAATACATAGTGTCCAGGTTTCCCAATTCACTCCTACAAAATGATTTTTACCTATTTTAATAGTGGCATAAAAGCAATTCAGAAGAGAATAGAAAAGGGGGAAGAAAGTTGCATTGTGATGAGCATAGCCAACCTTTGGTAAAAACAAAATAGTGAATTTCTGCCTTGTCCTTCTTTCTTATTCTCATCTACTGACTTTCTGTGTCCCGTGCTATCTCGATCCACTTGTCCTTTATTCAGCCAGTTCTCATGTAAATCTATCCTGCTCCAAAGTACTCCCAGTTTCAAAATCATCGATTTTTCTTCTCTTATCTCTTTAGACTCAAATTTGGGAGCCAAAGCCATTTGACAAAATTAATTCACGCCAGTGGAAATGACTTATACCAGTAACCTTCTTTTTTTAGGGATGTGTGTAATTTTGAAAGAGGAAGCATCAATACAAATACTGAAATTGGGGCAGCAGTTCCCTCAAGTCATGTAGGAAAGAATTATTTGTTACCGTCTTTTGGCTGAGAGTTTCCCAAAATGTCTGGGTCTTGACCTTTGGGGTCAGCTTTCTCAGCTGTTCTGGTTCTTACGGCTGCTTTTTTTCCTCCCCACCGAACCCCCAAATTCTTCAGAAGCTCCATGCCTTTTAATTTATTTTGTTTTGTGGTGTTAGTTTTTGGTTTTAGTGGCTATGGGGCCTCTGACACAGTAAGGTTGGTCGGAGGAGCACAGTTGGGTCGTTTTTTTGTGAGTGGCATTTGTGTTCAAGGTGAATGTCGTAAGTCCTGTTGTACACCAAGTTTCACCCTCTTCAGCATCAAAGTCTTTATCAAAGCTACAACCAATAGCTAATATGTGGCGTTTTAAGGTTTGCTGTTCTACCTTTCTGTTGATACGTAAAATAGGTGTAGAAAGTAAGAAAATAGGGTGTATAAGAAATAAGGGTGAATGATTGAATAGATGATACTGCCTGTTTTTGAGTTACGTAAATGTTTTAGAATGGTTAGCAAGATTTACACCTGCTTTTCTGCCTGCCCTTCCCTCATGTAGAAGTATTGTAGTGGAACTAAATGGAATAAAAACTGTACTCCTTTAAATATGGAGAAGTGTCAGATTATTAGTTTATTTCTCTGACCCTCTACTGTCTTTTTGAACTATTGATTGCGAGAGCAAAGCTTTTTATAAAAGGCAATTGGGAAAGAATCTAAAATTTACCTACTTCTTAACTCATATCATCCATAGATTTTAACATAACTCTCTTGTGTAAGGCAAACAAATATTCTTTGTATTGAAAGGAGAAACTTTGGTATCTTTGCCAATAAACCATACCTTTGAGCCATTGTAACACATTATCATCAGTATAAGCCTAGATTAAAAATAAAGTATTTTTGCATTTTTTGTGTATATGGAGAAAGAAAATCTGTGATTCACACATTTCCCCCATACTTTTGGATATCTAGCTTTAAATGACTTGCACTGTAAAACACTTCACTTATTCACCAGACTGCCTTCTGTTTGTATTTAGTGGTGTCAGGTTGAAGCTCTAAAAACACACAGATTTAGGTAGTGGCTTTACTTTCCTTTTTTAGCCATTACACTGGACCTTTGATCCCTAGTGAATATCACTCTGTTGACTTTTTTTTTCTCAGAAAGATTGCTAGTCTGTTCTTGTAATAGCAGTTTATAAGTGCCTAAGAAAAACAATCATAGGCCAACAAATAAAAGTCACATGTGAGCACATATGTGACAAAATTAAAATGAAAACTGGCTTGATAAAATAACTCATATTGAATACTCAGTTTCTTAATTTTAAAATATTGATGATTCTGGAAAATATTTTTGGAGTTCTGGGCAGAAGTAGGCTGTATCAAGATTGCTATATGCTTCTTCAGAGCCTAGCACATCTACCTTTTTGTCTACATGACAAATATTAATATTCAGTACATTCCATTGAGTAAAGATGCACGATTCTGCATGTTCAGTATTTAAATTTATTTCAAAGCCTTTAGGTACATATTTATAGTTTTTTTAGAATATTTTTCTGATTGAAATATAATCTTACTAATGGAAAGTACTACATTTCCCATTTTATTGCCACCTTTGCCTTAGATGTCCTTTTAGTAGGTAGTTTTTAATAATTAGTACAATGATATGAAATTTTAATTTTTAATTAATGAAATTACAGTTTTTTACTGATATCATAACAACCATATTCATTTGACCATAATTCCATTTTATGTATAATTTTGAAATAGAATTTCTTTTGGATGTAGTGATGTTCACATGTATATTAAAATAGAAAACAAGTTTTAAAAGTAGTATTCTAGTATATAGTATTAATGGTAATTTCATATTATGGTATAAAGGCATTACTTTTTGAAGTTCTTTTAAAGATGCCATAAAAAGGTCTTCTGTAAAGGTATAAAAGGCAGAGGATATCATTGAAAGTAGGCCTTTGTGGGAAACTGAGAAAATTGATTCACTTCAGATTAAAAAGAAAAAAAATCAATGGCATCTAAACACTTTTACAACATATATAAATTGAGAGTTTACATTTTATTGCTAAATAATTTCAACTGATAGTCTATATATTCTTCTTTGATATGATGCTGCTTGTTTTTCTACTTACTTTTTATTCATACAAAATGTATTGCCTTTTTACTGTGTATTGTCCTTTGATGATATCTTTTAAAATTTATTTTAAAGTCTTCAAGCTCATGTTTCATTTTTACCTTCTTATCACTCTCGCTTTTTACTGTCTGGTTTGTCCTTCATTGGCTTGGCCTTCCAATACTGTGCCTCGTGGTTTTGAAGGCTACAGAAACTTGAGGAAAGCAATCGAGAAGAAAGAAGGTTGGAATATTTCCCAGGTTTTTTATTAAAATGTCATTTAAATACTTAGTTGCCATTGAAAAGGAAATGTGTTATAGAATTATAGATTGTTTCAGACTAGATTAGCTTGGTGCTCCTAAAAGTAATGATGGTTTTGCAAAATTAAAAATACCAAATATAGTTTTGAAAATACTTTTTAAGTAGAAAACCTCAACTCATTGTAGGAATTAAAATTCAGGCAATTTTATGTGATTTCAAAATTAACTATCATCATTATTTAGGTGACTTAACCTTTCTTAGGTTGCAAATAACCCCAAAACCCCATCTGACTTTTAGAATGTATATTTCAGAAACTTGTGAGCAGACTGGGAATTATTAGTTGCATGGGAATGGGCATTTTGTTGCAGCCCATGCTAAATCATGGGTGAGCTCTCTGCTCTCTTGCTTACGTGAAGTTTATTCAAAAGCAACATTAATATGACAAAAAAGAAAAGGAAACTGTGGCCTTAGTACAGATAAGACTTACAAAGCATTTTAAAGTTGAATTAGGAAAACAAGTATTTTTAAGTGTATTTGAAGTGAGCATCAGAAACAAGATACCTATTTTTTTTATTTCTGTTTGAATTTTGAGCAAAATTTAGAAGCACCTTTCTCCATATAATAAACATTTGCATTTTACTTATTAGCATTATGGTTATTTAATTCAGGGTCAAGTAGTATTTTTACCTCTTAGAAGGATTTCTTATCATAGATTTTTTAAAACAAATCTCCAGATTATATAATCAAAAATGGTTAAGAAAAGAAACTGGTTTTAATAATATTTATATGTTTTAGAAGCACCATTTTAGAAATTTCATCTCTAAATAAGTCTCTGAGAATGTTTACTATGCAACAGCTAGGTAAAATAATATCTTACTTTAAACATGAAAGGTTAAAAATTATAATTTCTTGAAATTACTTAATTTACATTTTACAATTATATCATACACATTATATTATATTCTAAAGTTTCTATAAATCTAGTCTATAATTCTATAACTTATTTAAAGTATTCTATAATTAGAATTTTGAATGTCTATGAGTCATACTAGAACTCACCTGATTAATATTATATATATCTAGGACATTATGTTTATTATTGGAATTAAATTAAGGGCTTAAAAATGTGAAATTTCTTCAGAGTTAAAGTAGTGTGTGGAATTATTTTCCCACCTTAAAATATTTAAGTCCTTTTTATGTACTTAAGGGATTGGTTGCTTCCCATTTTTTATCATCTCTAAAGAACAGCAAAAGCAGAGCAGTTTGGTGTTCTAGGACAGGGCTCCTGGAGCATGGTATGCATACAGATCACCTGCGGAGTTTAATCAAATGATGATTCTGACTCAGGAGGACTGAGGCAGAGCCTGACAGTCTGTAGACCTAACAGGCTCCTGGTTGATGCTGGTGCTTCCCCGTCTGTGGACTGAACTTTGAGTGCCAGATCTAACACATTGGTCTGGGAGTCTTGACACCTGATTTTAGTCCGATTGAGTGGAATAAATTACCCAGGCCACAGCTTCTTTTTTGGTTGTCAGTAAAAACGTTGACACTGGTTGTCAAGCATTAAAGGGGTTAAATAAACCACAAGAGCACTAGTGTTCCTTTCAGCTCCAAGATTCCAATTCTATATAAAGTGCAGACTTAACTGTCTTTCATTGCCGCTTAGTTATTTTTGATTCCAGTTTGCCCCAGTTTATTAAGAAAAACTTGAATATTTGATGTATAATAATTATAAAGTATCAATTTGTACTTTAAAAGCTTAAGCCTTATGTGATTTATGAAGGTAAATTAATAAGTTAAACTGGATAATGGAGGGAGGAAGAGAGTGTGTTTGGTCAAAAGTTTGTAATAAAGTGGTTGTACAGCTATAAACCTGAGGAAAAGAGAATTGGGGTTAAAATTTGAAGTAATAAAGGAACCAACAATAACAAAAATTATATGCTGCAACAGTTGCAGGTGAGAGAGACTATCCAGGTGAGGGAACGGGGAATGCTAATGGGGCTATCTTTTCTAACACATTCTCCTCTCTAAGCCCTGAACCTTAACCTTATTTCTACATCTCAGGTAGAGATGTTTGAGCATATGGCACTGACCTTTGAGTGGAATGATTGAATGAAGGGGCAGTTTCTTTCTAGGTGCTCAACTTGAACTGTGTGATGGTGGAAAATCAGCAGTTCTACTATAGTCCAAGTGATGTAAGACAGGCATTCAGTCTATTCAGCCTTTCTCTCTAACAAAATGATGTAACAACTCTCATGGAACCTTGTTATAATTTACTTGAATCCTTTCCGGTCAAAATTGTTTTATTGCTATTTCTACTGCTAGCTTCTTCTCACCCTAGAGATATTCTGTCTTCCATGCATCGTTATGCATCTTTCAACCTGCCATTGAACTGTAACATAATTAATGTGTGTGACAGGTAGGCAGAGGTTCCAGACGGAGGTGCTTTTGCACAGTCCTGAGGATTGATATATTGATATATTGATATTTAACACGGCACATGTATTGTGCACATCCTCTGGGTATTGGGAAAATAATACTGAGCCAAACAGACATGATCCCTGCCCTCATGAGGCTTACAGTCTAGTAGAGAAGAAAGAAATTAAAGAGATAATCCAGAAGTAAACATAAATTAAGAACTCTGAAAAGTACAATAAAGAAAAAGTATTTATAATTTATCTTGTCTTGAGACCTAAACATTAGAGTTTAATAATAATAACAGGGCCTAAATAAGATTAAATTTTTAGTCTAGACTCTAAAAATAAATCCATTATTTAATATGATAGGATATCTGAAATAAATGATAACTGTTATAAAGTTATTCTGATAGAGTTTTTAAACTCATTATAGGGGGGATTTTATTCGGTGAATATTGCCTTATTTGAGTGTTCTTTTTATTCTTAATAATTTAAAAATGTTACTGTAGCACAAGAGGAAAAATTTTCAAATGTAGATACATTTAAAGTTCACTCTCTTAATATTACTTAACCTGATTAAATGTACACTCTGATGTGCAGAAATATAACTTCTGTATATAATTGATTATGGTTGCTATTCTCCAAAAAGGGCCAAGTGATTGAAATGTGCCAGGGGCTTCTATAGAGTTTTTTGTCTTTTCCTCAGGGCCACCCAGCTGAACTAGTTTAGTTATAACCATTAACTGACATTAGTGTGTAGTTAAGAGCTGTTAGTACTCAATAATTGAAGAGGAGGCTTCTGTTTATATAGGGAATCTTGTGTCTGACCCTGAAACTTAGTATTCACTGACAGATCAGGCTGCACTTTAGACAGTTTTGATGTACAAAGACTCATTTCCATGAGATCCTCAGAAACAGATCTGTGCTGTAGGTATGACCTCCTAGACCCTGGTCGGCAATCTGCGGCTCATGGGCCACATATGGCTCTTTGGCCCCTTGAGTGTGGCTCTTCCACAAAATACCACATGTGGGTGCTACCTGGATAAGGAATGTACCTACCTATATAGTTTAAGTTTAAAAAATTTGGCTCTCAAAAGAAATTTCAATTGTTGTACTGTTGATATTTGGCTCTGTTGACTAATGAGTTTGCCGACCACTGACCTAGGATAAAAGCATCATGAGCTATTTATTACCTGAACATTCTGTTGGGTGCAGCCAGTGTAGACAAATTTACTGTGTAATAAAGATCTATTTATTCTGGATCTTTGCATTTATTCTTCAGTTGTATTAGGATGTCAATAAATATGCAGTTTTTGTATCTTTGTATTTAGATGCAAAAGGTTTTATATATTAAGATGAGAAAACATAAATCTTTGTTTTGATTACATTTGAATTGAAATTGCCTAGATTCTAGTTACCGAATTTTTCGCTCCATAAGGCACTTTTCTCCCTCAAAAGTGGAGGGAGAAATGCCCGTGCGTCTTTTGGAGTGAAAAATACGGTATTTTATTAAATATTTTAACATATCATTTGGTTCAGAATATTTTTTTTTCTTATTTTCTTCCTTAAAACCCTAGGTGTGTCTTATGGTCAGGTGCATCTTATGGAGCGAAAAATTCGGTAACTGGCTGTTACTGTGACTAGTTCTTAGCTGTCTCATCAGGTCTCATGCTCCAGGGTGTAATCTGTTTGTCAGTGTTTCTGGAAAGTAAGTTTTCCTTCATTAATATAAGTCACTAAACTATTGGTTGAATGGCAGTTTCTATTTTCTCTGAAGCATCAGACACGGGAACTTAGGTTAGTAAACGATCAGCTCTTCTAGTTTGCTTTCCCAGATAATCGATGATTTTTAAATACCCGAAACAAAATGTGATCATTTTTCTCTCTACTTTAATACCATAACCTTTTGTTTCTTTTTTTTGAAAGTGTGGCTGGTAAAGAGGATAATGCAGACACTGACCAAGAGAAGAAAGAAGAAAAGGGTAGTTCAGAAAGAGAAAACAATGAATTAGAGGTGGTAAGTATGTAAACATGAGCTTGTCAGTTTCAGTCCCTGGATTAGGCTGTTCTTGGTTGCTGATCACTATACTAACTAATATGTAGAAAAGAGGAATGGTTATCATGCATTTTTTTTAAATTGTTTTCTTGAAAAACTACTTTCTTTAGATATGTGAGCTATAAATATTGGCAGCACTAATTTTTATGTATTATGAAAGTATTGTGTATTGGGGGATAGAATCCTACAAAAGATGAAATACTTTCAGATTAAAGACAAAATTGTTATGTAAGTAACTTTAAAAATGTGGAATGATTTTTGAACTGATGAAAAACGAACTTCTTGTACTTCAGTACTTGGTACTAGTAGTCTCTCTTAATGAGGCAGTCAGTTTCTTTTGCCATAACTGGGCTATTAATGGTCACAAACCACATTTTAGGAAGAAAATCAGGAAGTGAGTGATCATGAGGATGAGGAAGAAGAGGAGGAAGAAGAAGAAGATGACATTGAAGGGGGTGAAAGCTCTGATGAATCAGATTCTGAATCAGATGAAAAAGGTACTTCCCCTTTGGTACGAGAACAAAAATTAATTTGGGAACTTGTTCAAGTTGTAACATTCTCCACTTCATCCTTGATGGAAATAGCTTTTAGAGCTGCTGACCTATGTATGCCCTGTGAGGCTCATGCTTCTTCCCTTATTGGGTTTAGTCACTGTGTGATTTCCATTCTTATTTAGTACAGATAATATCTGTTGTCCTGATCAGTGTGAACGCTCTTTATCTTGTTCAACTGTTGTAGGTTTTGCTTTATCTTGAACATTTTTTTTTATGATTGCTAAGAGAATACCTAGATGGAGGTGTTCGTTTTCATGCTCTTGCTTAAAAGACAGAACTGTAATATTTTTATCTCTCCAAGTATTTTTATTTTCTTCTTTTATAAATAGCCAATTATCAGGCAGACTTAGCAAACATTACTTGTGAAATTGCAATCAAGCAAAAGCTGATTGATGAACTGGAAAACAGCCAGAGAAGACTGCAGACGCTGAAAAAGCAGTATGAAGAGAAGCTAATGATGCTGCAACATAAAATTCGGGACACTCAGCTTGAAAGAGACCAGGTGCTCCAAAACTTAGGTAAGAACTATATTTAATGCAGATTAAAATACAAAATCATCAAAATAGATTTTTCCCATGTCTTCCTTTAGAAGAAAATATCATATCAGAAGCCACGTTAAGTGTGAATATGTCTTATATGTTAAATATTGTTTATTTTGTTTATTTCATTCTGGCACCTGTCTAGACTTTTAAATTCTTGTCTAAAGTTGTGGTTAATTGTTTTAATGTCTGATTTATGCTGGAAACATTTTCTCAATTAAAAAGATTTGAATAATTGTTTTAAAAAAGGTTAAGAGTAGATAATAAAAGAGACAGTGATTCAAAGATACCCTGGTTTGTGTTGGGGAGGTGGTTCTTCTTTAAAGTCATGAGTTGTAAATCCATGAAATAACCATCTGTGTCTCACAAAAACAAATACAAATATCCTTTGATCATTTAGGCTCGGTGGAATCTTACTCAGAAGAAAAGGCCAAAAAAGTTAGGTCTGAATATGAAAAGAAACTCCAAACCATGAATAAAGAATTGCAGAGACTTCAGACAGCTCAAAAAGAGCATGCAAGGTTGCTTAAAAATCAGTCTCAATATGAAAAGCAGTTGAAGAAATTGCAGCAGGATGTGATGGAAATGAAAAAAACAAAGGTATTGATTATATTTTCCATTAAAGTTTGACGTTGAGGATGTTAGTGTCATTTGAGACAAAAAAAATTATTGCTGTTCTTTCCATATTCAATAAAAGGTAACCCTGTCTTACAAATGATGTACTACTTCCTTTGGGCAATTAGAAATTGTTTTCTATAGTCATACATTCTCAAACCTTTCTTCAGAGAAGCTGAAAAGCATGTGGTCTACATGGCTTCTCAGATTTTGGTGCATATTTCTCCTTTTAAAAATGTTACATGAGGTCAACAAAAATATAAAATATTTCAAACATGCTAAATGTTTAAGATATTAAACATTACAGATATATTCAAAGCCACCTTTATATTTCTTACTGATTATATTCCTCTTTCCCTGAGAGGTAACAACCATCTTGAATTTGATGTTTATTATTCCCATGCATAGAAAAGTATAAATGTTCTTCCCTAGACTGAAGAGAGTACATAAATCCTGATTTGTTACCTGTTTTTATTGTGGTATCAGTTATTAACATTTGGCATAAAAATCAATGTTGTTTTCTTAAAATAGCAAATGTGAAAATGTGTAGGAAGTAGGTTATTATGTTGTGTATTTGCTGATGACAGCGACAAGAGCTGAAATTATTCAGCACTTACTATATGCCAAATATAATAAAAGCCAAGCACTGTTATAAACTCTGCTCAGATATTAACTCATTGAATTCTCATTAGAGTTCACTACCATAGAACTATTATCTCCATTTTGTATATGTGAAAACCAAAACCTAAAGAGGTTAAGTAACTTGTTCAAGGTTGCACAGATACTAGTAGTAAGTACCAAAAATTCATTCATATAAAGACTGAATGCTGAATGTAAAAATGGTAGAGTACTAAGCAACTAGATAAAAACATACTATAAATATATTAGAAATAGAAATGTATTAAATTCACAAATATCAAAATTGACCGTTTGAAATGCAGCAAACCTCCACATGTTTGTATGCTAAATTTCAGAATTCTCAGAACTTACTTCCATGCATGTGGTTTATTTAATGAATATTATAACAGGGTAATTCCAATAGATATATTTACTTAATATTTTAGGTTCGCCTAATGAAACAGATGAAAGAGGAACAAGAAAAAGCCAGATTGACAGAGTCTAGAAGAAACAGAGAGATTGCTCAGTTGAAAAAAGATCAACGTAAAAGAGATGTAAGTGAATTTTACCTCTCAGTTATATACGAATGTTGTACATAAATCAAAATTGTTTAATAAATGGAAGGAAATTTTCTGATAATGGTAACTACTAAAGACAGGCTAAGAACAATAAGCATTAATTTCATATGATGTTTATTATAGTATGTGGATTATAGTTATTCAGTATAAAACTTTATTAAAAACACTAATATTATAAAAAATTTTTATCCTTCTTTTCTAAGTGAGATGAGGGGAGATAGAGAGACAGACTCCTGCATGTGCCCCAACTGGGATTCACCTGGCACCCCCATCTGGGGCCAACGCTCTGCCATCTGGGGCAATGCTTACAACTGAGCTAGTTTTAGCACCTGAGTTGGAGGCTCCATGGAGCCATCCTCAGAGCCTGGGCTGATGTGCTCCAACCAATCCAGCCATGGCTGTAGGGGGTGGGGAGGGAGAGAAAGAGAGAAGGGGGGGGGGGGAGGAAGAGGCATGGAGAAGCAGATGGTAGCTTCTCCTGTGTGCCCTGACCATGTATCGAACCTGGGACATCCACATGCCAGGCCGACACTCTACCACTAAGCCAACCAGCCAGAGCTATCATAATATATTTTATTGATGACTTATTTTCTAGCACAAAGTTATCAAAGTGAATTCCTGTTATAGCATGTAATAGTAGTTCATTCCTTTTTATGGCTGTATGGACAGGACACATTTTACTTACTCATTCCTTGATGGACAGACCTTTGAATTATTTACACTTTGGCTATTTTTTTTTTTTGTATTTTTCTGAAACTGGAAACGGTGAGAGACAGTCAGACAGACTCCCTCATGCGCCCAACCGGGATCCACCCGGCACGCCCACCAGGGGCGACGCTCTGCCCACCATGGGGCGATGATCTGCCCCTCCGGCGCGTCGCTCTGCCGCGACCAGAGCCACTCTAGCGCCTGGGGCAGAGGCCAAGGAGCCATCCCCAGCGCCCGGGCCATCTTTGCTCCAGTGGAGCCTTGGCTGTGGGAGGGGAAGAGAGAGATAGAGAGGAAGGGGGGGGGGGTGAGGGGTGGAGAAGCAAATGGGCGCTTCTCCTATGTGCCCTGGCCGGGAATCGAACCCGGGTCCCCCGCACGCCAGGCCGACGCTCTACCGCTGAGGCAACCAGCCAGGGCCTGGCTATTTTTTTTTAATGAAAACTTTTGGATGACAGGAACAATTGCCTTATACAATATATGCTATTTAATTTTTATTACTAATTCATATAAAATATAGAGAGATCAATATTGAACAATTAACTCATGGGAATCTTATCTATAACATATGATCATATATGATATACTATTCTATTATAAAGATGTGTGAGGCTGGCTAATTACATACAAAGCTAACATTCAGATTCCTTTTCTCTTTTTTATTTGTTGGTTTGTGAGAATATTGACCTTTCTATATTGTTTCCTGTCATATTCATCTTTGAACTGTTAGAGAATCAAGTATATTTGTACAACTTACAAAAATATGGATGTTTAAGATTTTACTTTTAATAAGATGAAATATAATGTGGTAACAAGTTTCAAACTGTATGTTAATTTTAGTTTTTGGTAATTTATTCATTTACAAAAAGATTTATTAAGTTTGCCTCTATGTTGATCATTATTGTAGACAATAAGATATGGTGATAAGATAAAATACTTTACTCTAAGAATTTTCTTCTGGTGACACAGAAATATGCCTAAGCATGAGATGAATGATCTATTTGAATTTAGGATACAAAACACAAGGAGTTATTTGTTATATCACAAAATTTAATTAAGTTCAATTTCTAAACTTTGTCCAAGATCATATAGTTGCATAAATGACATATCCAGAATTAGGATCTATGTTGTTTTAATTCAGAAGTCTTCCCTAAATTATAGCCTTATGAAATGGCTTCAAATAATCCATAATTAATTATCTGTATCATAGGGAGCATGTTGAAACAAACTAATAGCCAATACTAACATGCTTTATTGTCAGTTTACTTTATTCAACATGTTCAAAATTATTATAAAGTGCTAGCACAATTAATTTATGTTCTCCCACATTTAAAGCAGTGTTTGGAATGACTGTCCATATTGTAAAGTATGTCTATTGAAATATTGTGGCCCTGTTCAGTTGGCTCAGTAGATAGAACGTCATCCCAGCATATGGAATTCACAGGTTTGATTCCTGGTCAGGGCACACATGAGAAGTGACCTTATGCTTCTCTTCCCTGCCCTCTCCCCCTTCTCTGTCTCTTCTCGTCTTGCAGCCAGTGGCTTGAATGGTGTGGGCATCAGCCTCAGGCACTGAGGATACCTCAGTTGATCTAAGCATCAGCCCCAAATGGGGTTTGCCAGGTGGATCTTGGTTGGGGCACATGTAGAAGTCTGTCTCTTTATCTCCTGCCTCTCACTTAAAA
This sequence comes from Saccopteryx bilineata, assembly GCF_036850765.1. Lineage (NCBI taxonomy): Eukaryota > Metazoa > Chordata > Mammalia > Chiroptera > Emballonuridae > Saccopteryx > Saccopteryx bilineata. Next base: position 143,237,477 of record NC_089491.1, on the reverse strand, counting down.
AAAAAATTCTAAGCTATATTTCCTCCTGTGTGTACCCAGCCAACAAACAAAATGTCTAACAAAAATGAAATGAGAATAGTTGTAAAGCATTTAGTAAAGTATTTGTATATAGTAAGTACTATTTGAGTGTTCGTTAAATAAAAGTATGTGTCACAGAGATAGCTTTTCATTTTTCAGAGAGAGATAGCTAATCAATATACATTTGTATTTATTGGAATAAAATGTATGTGTGTAATAATGGATGTATGGTTGTTGTTAGCTCAGATTTTGCTAAGAACTCCTATAGTTCTCAGCAGGATCAGGAATATGTTAATGTAGGAGTAGGAAGTATTGTATCTTCCAGTTTACTATTTTAACTTATTCATATTATTTTATAGCATCAACTTAGACTTCTGGAAGCCCAAAAAAGAAACCAAGAAGTGGTTCTTCGTCGCAAGACCGAAGAGGCAAGTGAGGCATTTGGAGGAAACATTCTGACTTTGAGATAAATTATGTATTTCTATAGACTGAGGGAATGAGTCAACCTCTGTTGCCATTTCAGGTTACAGCTCTTCGTCGGCAAGTCAGACCAATGTCAGATAAAGTGGCTGGGAAAGTCACTCGGAAGCTGAGCTCATCTGACACCCCTGTTCAGGACACAGGTTCCAGTGCAGCTGCTGTAGAAACAGATGCATCGAGGGCCGGAACTCAGCAGAAAATGAGAATTCCTGTGGCAAGAGTCCAGGCCTTACCAACGCCCACAACAAATGGCACCAGGTCAACTGGATTCTTCTGTTCCTCCTAACACAATCTTTGTGGCATTATTACTAAATGTTGGATTTAATTGAGAAACAGCATAGTATTTGCTAGCACGCAATCAAATAAGCATGTGAGTCATTATGTTTGTCTGTTTTTTATATGATTACAGAAAAAAATACCAGAGGAAAGGATTGACTGGCCGAGTGTTTATTTCCAAGACGGCTCGCATGAAGTGGCAGCTTCTTGAGCGCAGGGTCACAGACATCATCATGCAGAAAATGACGATTTCCAATATGGAGGCCGATATGAACAGACTCCTCAAGGTTTGGAAAATAGGAGCATATAGGCTCTCCTTTAGCTGGCCGTTAATTTTCAGTTTTTCAAATTAGTTCCCTGGGTAATTTTAATATTTAACAAGGTTTCTTTCAGTGAGTTTTGGTTGCCTTGTATATAAATTGATGAACATCATTTTTTAACATTTGAGGTAAGAACAGGTAATAGGAGATCTATACTCATCACACATTTTTAAGTGTACAGCATAGTATTGTTAACTGTAAGCACAATGTTCTTATAGTTCTTATAGCAGAACTCTAGAATGTTTTTATCTTGCATAATGAAGCCATTCTACTTATTACTTCTATGAATTTGACTCTTTTCCATACCTCATACATGTGGAATCCTTCAGTTTTGTCCTTTTCTGACTCACTTACTTCACTTAACATAATAGTCTTAAGGTCCTAGATGAATATCATTTCTTAAAATCTAACCTTTTTTCCTCAATAGCAACGGGAAGAACTCACAAGAAGAAGAGAAAAACTTTCAAAAAGAAGGGAAAAGATAGTCAAGGAGAGTGGAGAGGGAGATAAAAATGTGGTTAACATCAATGAGGAGATGGAATCATTAACTGCCAATATAGATTACATCAATGACAGTATTTCTGATTGTCAAGCCAACATCATGCAAATGGAAGAAGCAAAGGTTTGTAATTAAAGCAAATGTTTTATACTTTACTAAAAGGTATTTTTTATTATTAAAGGCATTTTTAATTTTTATATGAAGGGATTTTTAAAATTGACTTAATGATTCCTATTTGTATGAATACCACTTCCTGCCTGCTCTCCAGATCTCTCTGTTCATTTTTGTAATGTTATGTATTGTTTGTAAAAGATATATATCATGTATTCATCCACCTTGAATTCAGTGTGTCTTATCTTTTCAACTAGACCATATATTTCTTGGTGTAGGGGTTATATTATACACTATTCTGAGGAGTCTCATTAGCTGGCTTACTACTGTCAAATAAATATGTGAAACAATAGACATTTGCCTTCCATTTTAAATACAGTTAGCTCACAGTAATGTTACATCATATGCTGGTTTGATGCAGGAAGAAGGAGAAACACTAGATGTCACTGCAGTCATTAATGCGTGCACACTCACAGAAGCCCGATACCTGCTAGATCACTTCCTGTCAATGGGCATCAATAAGGTAAGGGCAACACTATTATTGAAAACCTAAGTTTTGATTAATTCATTGTAGTTTTGTTTATCTTTCTCCAGTGACCCTTTCCTTTGTGATAAAGAGGAAGATTCTTTTAAGTTAGAAAGTATTCCTTTTACTTTTCTTTATTTTTATTTTTTGAAAAATATTTTATTTATTGATTTATAGAGCGGGGCAGGGATGAGAAGTAGCTGCTCCACTTTAGCTGTTCATTTATTACTTGTCACATGTGCCCTGGCGGGGCAAGCCCCGAGTTTTGAAGCAGGAACCTCATCGTTCCAGATGGTGCTATGTCCACTGCACCACCATAGGCGAGGCCCTTTCATCTTTCTTTAGAGTTAAGAAAAGTCAGCAGTATTTAGGTCGAGTCCATTAACTTTTCATCTATTGTGTTTTTATATTAGAACAAATAAACAACTTAATGAGTAATTAATTCCTCTTTTGCTTTAACAAAGGAAAAATTAAAAGAAAAATCTCAGGTTGCAAACAAATCAGGTATCATAACTTTGGTTGAATACTGATTCTTTAGAGTTCAAAAAAAATTAGAATGGAAAAAATACAGTTGCACACCACACCCTTCCTTCTTGAGTGTGAATGAATTAATCTGTCACCTATAAGGAACTTCTGTCTGACTCAATTTTTTTTCTCATGTTAGGGTTGTGCTTAGACACTTTATGTTATGTTCTCAGTTAATCTTCACAAGTGCTAGGAAGTAGGTGTTATTCATATCATTTTGTATCTAAGAAAACTAAAAATCAGGAGGATAATGTAACTTGCTCAAGGTCATCAACTTAGTAAGTGAAGGAGTTGAGATGAATCAAGGTCTATCTGATGTTGAAATTCATAGATTATATGCACTTGCTATTTGATACAGATTTTTGTATGGTAGATTCTGTTTTGTGTAACCTAAGATATTTCTATTTATATTTTCGGTGTTGTTACAGGGTCTTCAGGCCGCCCAGAAGGAGGCTCAAATTAAAGTACTCGAAGGCCGGCTTAAACAAACTGAAATAACCAGTGCTACACAAAACCAGCTCTTATTCCACATGTTGAAAGAGAAAGCAGAGTTAAATCCTGAGCTAGATGCTTTACTAGGCCATGCTTTACAAGGTAACTGGGACTAAATTTTAGTTAAATGAATTGCATGGTAGCTTTGCTCTTCGAGTATGCAGTACTATAAACTTCTTTCCCCTATAGCTTCACTGAATAGATGCTATATTTACCTATTCTTTTATTAATTATTCCTTTTTTAATTTGCATGTATACATTTTTGGGGGTATAATTATTATCATTTCAATAAATGATTACAACTTAAAAGGCTTACTTAACCTCATTAAGTTAGTTTTTATAGATGAAGATCAACTAATGGATGAATTGGTTATTTAAATTATTTACAATATTAGCCAACTGTCATTACTTGACTCTGCATATCTAACTGCCTTAAAAATCATTAAGTTTTTGTTATGGCATCTATTCTGCATAGTTTATAAATGGTACCATAATCTTGTTTTATGTGGGAGTTCTTAACATTGGATTTTTTTTGATTAGAGTATTGCTTTTTGTTTCCTTTTTGCTGTTATTTACACAGATCTAGATAGCGTACCGTTAGGTAAGTATGTTTAGCTTTCTGTGTACCCTACAGCTGCATGAATTACTAATTGTTCATGTACACTAATTGTGGTACATCTTATTTTTAAAATGTTTATTGGCCACCCCTGTTTTTGCATGATCTTTTTTGAAATGTATCCATGACCACAAACATACTAAGTCTTTTGTTTTTCTTATACATTCCTGCTTTTAAAAATTCTTCAGTTGTTTAAAGAAGTATGCCTTCGTTACTTTTCCTTTGAACATTTGAACTGCAGTCATGGCTCCAGTTTTGTAAGCCCTTCTTTCTCTTTCTTATAGGAATAAAGTGGAGTATATATTTCTTTTTAGTTTTTAAATATATATATATATATCTGTTAACTTATATCTGTTGTTTCAATCTCATAAATAACTTTCTTTGATATATATCTTTGGTGTATATTTGTCTTTGGTATATGTCTGCTAGATTCTCAGCTGTTCTTAATTTTTATAAGACTCAGCACATATATTTTAATATTGTAAATTGAATAAAACTCTCCAAGGATTTTATACAAACAGATTGAAACAATATTTAAAATCATAACATATTTTTAAGTTAAAAGGGGCTTTATGGATCATTGTATATGAAGATTTTTCAACCTTCTCTTGTCACTACAGCATTCACATGACCTGCATCTACCGATTAGTAGTATCTCTGCTTCTCCTAGTGATTACACACATTAAAGGACCAGGCATCTTAGCGCAATTTTATACCTTGCAATTTTTCTGGATGATTATTTTGGAGCTGTTTATATTTAATTAAAATTATTTTGCAATCTGGTCTGAACTTTGTTTTTTTTCTGATCATACAGTTGTCAGAGTTTTCTAAATGCTTTACCTTGAAAGAGGAATGTAACTGAAAGATTAAATGTAATTACCTCTTTCTGTCACTAGAATACATATAAACTATGATACTGAATTTATTATTTTTAAATGTTACACAAATAAAATACACGAGCTATGCGATTTTTACAATGTTTATAGTTCATGTTAATCTCAGAGTAGTGTTTCTTTGATATCAACCATATAATATAGACATGGAAAGGCTACTGCTTTTAAGCTGCTCAAACTGTAACAAGTACAGATAGAAAAAGTAGGATTTGTTATATCCTAACCAAAGCTGCCCAAGTTTCTGGATTATAACCAGAATTTTTACCATTTCATGTGTTATCAGTACATTTCTTTACCTCCTCCTACTCCCATTTTTCCTTCTTTTCCTCCTCTTAGGAGCTCACCTTATAAATTCTTACTTAAGTCCATGATCTCTTTTAATTTGGAAGAAAAATGCAGTGCTCTCGTTGATGTCCTTTTGTGCAGAAAGTATTGAGCTGCTAATTGAGCACTTACTTTTTCACAATTTTCAATTATCTATAGTTTGAAGAAGGATCAGAAGCAGAGAGTTGCAACCCCTTTAACTGGTATAACCTATGTCTTATTGCAGAAGTCTACCCTAGGTATTGGAGCCATAAATCTAGGTGCTTGGAGGAAAAGTATGGAAGGAAAAAAAATGGAAATGAAACCCGCAGAAGTTAGTCATACATACTTTGCTAAAAAACAAAAACTCATTTATTTGGCTCCATTTTTAGTTCAAGCATTGGGCAGAGTGCTGTGATTTAAAGATGAGTAAGGCACAGAATGTTGCCCTCTGGTCTTGCTGAGGGTGACAGACCATGAACAGATTATGATACATTACAGTGAGGGTGGTGATTGAGGTATGTATATAGGGAGTTAGAAGAGCACCGAACAAGGCCACCCAACAAGAATGAGGAGGTCGTGTTTGAGCTGAAACATCAAGGAAGAAAGAGCCAGGCAAAAGACAGGGGGGAGGGGGACTAGCGCAGAGTGACTCCAGGCAGTGACTGAGTTACAGCGTAAGAGTTAGCCATGATGCTGTTTGCATGAGGTCTTCAAGCAGATAGATGGGTGCCCTGGCGCAACAAGTACATGACACGAACGAGGGAACATAAAGCTAGAGGGTGAGCCAGGGCCAACACCTCATGCTAATAGGCTTGTTTTGTCACCTTTGAAGAACGTCTTCATTTTCCTTACTGGGTTAGCATCCCTAAGATCATCCATATCTTGCAGGTATTTGCTGGCAGAATTATGGGGCTCACAGTATTCTATTCACAGCAAAGATCCATGAGCATAGGAAGGACACATAGCTGTGCAGTTAGGGAGAAAGACACAGAAGGGTCTGGAGGAGTCCATGTCCAGGCTTCTTTATGTGTCTCCCTCCCATGAGAGATGACATAGACTGTACTTCTCTCCCTGGAGTGAAAGGGTAGTGACATGTGTGCGATGTTTATGCCCAGGGAAATCCATTTAGACTCTCAGCACCCAAGGTTTTACTGGGGACTGGTCACATAGATACCCTCTGTCTAGTAAACGCCTGGATTCCTGGCTTCCAGAAGGAAAGCAGGAATTCAGCATAAGCCATATTGTTTGCACAAATTCTGGGTACAGTGAACTACTCTCATTAGTTAACTGGTGACTGCGGCCCCTCTACTAGCCAGCTTTCTATTTGCCAGACAAAGTCTGACCTTGTAAGTAGGCCCTTCTAAGGATAATAGTCTTTAGGCTGCTAGGTTAATCCTTTTATAAACACTACTTTTTTAAATATAACTTTGAAAACAAAATCACTTAAAAAAAGATGTAAAAAATATTTGGTTAACTTCCAGTGAAGTGAGATTGTGCAACTTTGTTGTGCACTTATGTGAATGAACTTTAAAGCATTTGGGAGTTATAAGTCACTAGCTTTAATTCCATGGTGATGAGTAAAGAAGCTGGCATTGGGCTGGATTTATGTTTTCAGAGTTGAGAGTGTGACAGTGAGGTGATGGTGGGTCCTGCTGTCCAGATGACTATAATGTTCTTACTAAACTCAGTCCTGAAGAGGTGACTGTGTGGGTGGTGCCTCTAACCTCTGGCCAGGTTGGTTATATCAAACCGTAATAATCTCTAAATAAGGCATAGATACACAAGCAGGAGCTGAGTAGTTTTTACTAACTGCTCACATAATGTTGAACCTGAAATTGTTTCTTCCTACGAGAACGATCCTAGTTGATCTCAGTCCGTTTTACACATGGGAAAATAAAGGCTAGGTTGTTTGTTTGTTTATAACCCCATTTTCTATATTATCAGCTCATTCAGTCACCTCAGCACTCAATTATCTTCTCTGTGAAGCAAGTCTTTCAGCCTCCTTCTAACGGTGGGCTTAGAGATATATGTTGCATTCAAGACCACCATTTTCTTCACTTCAAAGTAAACACCCTTGTATGGGCTCCTTTTGAGATAATACTGTTAAGTATTACTGATTTACTCTTGTATCTGCTAACAGTGAGGGTGTTCACCAGAGAAAGGAGTTAGTTGACTCATGTTCACAATCCACCCATCTGATATAAAATTAAAAGCTAAAAGGGGATGACTCATATTTTTATTAATCTATAATATTTATACTGCTTTATTTAGTTTTGTGGAATGATTTTATAATACAATGTGGAGTGTAGTTTTGAAACCCTGCACCTATGTTATGTGCTTACCAACATTTTAAATAGTTTACTTTCAGTGACTTTTAATGACTTCTACTAATTTTGTTTGTTTTTTTTTTCTTCTCTATTTTTACTAGCTTGCTAGAGTTGTTCTGAACAGCAGTGGTTTATTTACACTCATTTATAAAACCGTTGCATGCAAACCTACTGTTTTCGTCTTTTGTGTCCACGTGAATGAGCTGCATGCTTATGTGTAACTTCTGAATACCTACACACAAACATACTTTCTCTACTTGAAAACAAAAATAAAAGTAAAGGAATAGAAATGTCTAACCATTATGCTGTACACCTGAAACTAATATAATATTGAATGTCAACTGTAACAAAAATTTAAAAAATTAAAAGCAAATATTTTTTGAAAAATGAAAAAAATACAGCACTTGTGATAAAAAGTAAAAGAAAATATTTAAGTCGGTTGACATACTGATGAAGTATAGCAAAAGTGTTTACACATACAGTTTCTGAAGTTGGCTCATGAGACATTTCCTTTAATTCTGTGTTTTATTCAGTGGGTTTTCAAAAAATTAGATGGCAGAGGATAAATACATCCTCTGAAGAAATATATTTATGTGTACTCTGATAAATACATGACTTTACTTCCATCCTATGAATGTTGTTCTATGTTTTTTCAAATTTGTGGGTTTCTTATTTTGAATATGCTTTTCTTCACAATCCTAGGACAGGCAATCAAAGGATTTTTCTGGAAGTATTTTTTTATATTTCTGTTTTGACTCAGTTACTAAAACCAAATTGCCCATATTGAATGTTTGGTTTCACGTTTATTGTAGCACAGGGATTGCATTATTGACATTGTGACATGTGAATAATATTTATATTCTGGACTTTTTTTTTTCTTTAGAAAATGCAGAGGATAGTACTGATGAGGATGCACCTTTAAACAGCCCAGGATCAGAAGGAAGGTAAAGAGAACCTTTGGGAACTTAATAGGTTTTACTTGTTCCTGTCATATTTTTAATACATTTATCATGTTGCTTTAAATATACTGCTCACTAAAATTAGGGGATCACTTCAAAATGAATATGAAGTGATAAAAAAAAAGCATTTGATTTTTTTTTATTAAACAAGAACATCAGAAAAGCAAATGACAAGTCAAAGAAAGTTGTTCAATTATGCAAATACGATGCAAAACCAACTTTTATTTCATTGGTGAAAATGCACTGTACAAAAGGCTGAAAGTACTGGTGTATCTGCACATTCCCTGATCCCCTATTTTTTATGAGCAGTGTAATTACCCTTATAAAACAAGTAATTTTGAATTTTATAGCTAAACAAGTAACACTAAAAACAGTAATGTGGAAAGCAAACTGAGTCATGCTTAACCACCAGATATTTTAAAATAAAACTACTGGAATACTTAAGTAAGGAAAATGATTTTTTAAAATTAGTCCATTTTAGATTTAAATGTTATCTTTCTTTGTTTTCTATAGATAGATATATACACATTTCTTTCCATAGTTATAAATGTAGAGGACATACAGTTTTGTATAATAAGTTCCCCTTTAATCTGTGGTTCTTTATTTGCATATAGCACGCTGTCTTCAGACCTTATGAAGCTTTGTGGTGAAGTGAAACCTAAAAACAAGGTACAGGGCAGGGGATGGAAAATGCCGGATAAATGTTTTATTTCCACTATTCTCTGTTATCACTATTTTAAATCAAATGTATTGGGGTGACATTGGTTAATAACATCACGCATCAGTTTCAGGTGCACCATTCCATAATGCCTGGTCTGCACACCGTAGCGCGTGTTCGCCACCCCAGGTCTAGTCTTCTTCCTGGTTAGCAAGTAGGCATGCTCTGACCAAAGCGTCCCTGTATAAGAAAGGTAGTTTTTTATGATAGTCACCTTTGAAAAAAGTGATACTAAAACTTTTCTCTGTTGTGGAATTTGCTGTACTCTTCTACTTATTGTACTTTATACTTTTCTCACTAGATAGCTTTAGGGTTGGTTTTAAAATCATGAGTTGGAGTCATTATCATTACCTGAAGATGGCGTACCCCATCTAAGGCAAATAGCTACCACTCCCATCTTGCTCGTTTTTGCCATGATGGAGTGTAGGACTAAGGCTGCCAGATCCTTTGGTTATTGAAGAGAAGCCTTAGATAGGAGTTTTTATGTAGAATTTTCTTATCTTTAGAACACTGGGCAAACAAATCCGAAACCATCTCCAGGCTCTCTGTGAGCTCCTTGAGCCGCGGGTTGTTGGTATTTTATTATTCTAAGTGACTAAGCAGGAGTTACCAAAGCTCTAAGAAAATATTCTAATATAGTTTGGATCCCGTCTTAAGCAGAGCAGAGAATCTCTCAAGATAAACTCAGTGGTGGGATTCAGCCAGTTTGCACCAGTTCAGCAGAACCGATACCTAATTTTTTGTTGAGTTTGGTGAACCTGTTATTAAAATGGCACTTGTAATCAGGGTTCTCTCTGAGGTGGGCGCCTGGGCAGAAGCCCAATGTGGAAATTACAAATTTACATTCATTACTCTTTTTTAACATCCATCTGCACAACAGTGTACTCAAAGCGCCCGTAGTGATGTTCATTCCATCCATAGGTGAAAAAGGTTTGACAGAACTATGCTTGTAATATTTATTTACTCATTTCATAAAACTCATTACACCTTTGATGAAATTCTACCTTTTAATTCCCTTGTGTTTGTTACTTCAGTAAACAAACATATAATGTAAAGAGAAAAAGTGCCAAACAACCAGAGGGTGACAAGCTGTCATTGGAAATATCTTAAATAACAGTTTTATTGTTTTTCATCAGGTATTATTTAATATTTTTTATTAATATTTTAAAACTCTTATAATCTAATTCCGTGTACCTCTTTTTATTGTTTTTATTTAAGTATTAAATGCATGAAATAATAAACCACCTTTTGGTGTGTGTGTGTATATATATATATATATTATATACATTATACTTAAAACAATCATTAGGGCAGAGAACTGGTTGTTAATGAATCCCACCACTGGGTAAATTCATCTTTCAAGCCCTGTGAAAGCTTAGTTATTCCTGTTCTTATGGGGCATCAGAGGGACAGTCAAGTGGTGGCCTAAAGGTCATCTCCTAAAAGAACTACTGTGTTAGAAGTTCCCAAGAAAATGACTCCTCTCTGCCCCGGGCCCTTGGCAGTGGTGCCACTGATGGTGTAGAAACCTGGCTGCAGGCTTTCTCTCCCCTAGTTTTCTGGAGCACTACCTACTATTTTTTTTGAACTGCAAAGATGCCTAGAGGAATCTCATGTCATTTATGTTTCCTCATTGAACAAATGAAGTTGACTATATATTTTAAATAGGTGTGTACACCAGCACTGTGTGAAGTCCGGGGGGGGGGGGATTTATAAAGTGGAATGAAACAGGGCGCTTGCTCTCTAGAGGCTTACCATCTGTAAACACCATGATTACCTGTTAATTCCTTTGTGATAACAACAGATCTGAGCAACAATAGGCAAGTCACTTGGTTCTCAAGGGTAAAGAAGGAAACACTTACAGTGAGTTTAAGTTCTAGGAAAATACCGGTCACCTGCTCACCATGCTGCCCAGAACTGGCAGGCTGGTTTTGAGTTACCCAGTAGGCAGATTAAACACACAGAGAAAACATCAGGGCAACAGAGAGCAACAACTGAGAATCAGGTGTAAAAATTGCTATTAATAAAGTAAGCATGGGTAAATTTTAGTTGTGCTTCCCTGCAATTATATTTTGGTTTCATTTCTTCTTTCTTAATTAAATGCAGAGGGAGCTGGCCATGAGTAGCAGGATCGCACAGTAAAATTGAAGGCAGATTACCTACTGTTTAATCTGGCTTTGCCACTTACTTGCTGTGTAACATTGGGCAAATTACTTAGCTTCTCTATGCCTCATTTGTGAATTAGGATAATGTTAGTACATGCTAATATTAAAAAGTGTTTCGAACAGTGCCTGGCGTACAGTAAGTACAAATACACTGTTGGTTATTATTATGGCCTGTAAAGGTCTTATCTGGCTCTGGCTTGTCACTGTTTTACAAGCTATGTTTGACATCCTTGCTAGGATAAGATACACTAAATGTGTTTACCTATTTATAACTAATGTTAAGTTTCTATGCTCTAATCATCACCTGTGCAAAAGTTTGCTCCTGATTGCTCTTCTTTCCATTCTCTGACTAGGCCCGAAGGAGAACCACCACTCAAATGGAATTGCTGTATGCAGATAGCAGTGAACTAGCCTCAGATACTAGTACAGGAGATGCTTCCTTGCCTGGCCCTCTTACACCGGTCGTGGAAGGGCAAGAGATTGGAATGGATACAGAGTCAAGTGGTACTTCTGCTAGGGAAAAAGAACTCCCTCCCCAATCTGGCTTTCCTTCTAAGATAGGCAGCATGTAAGTCTGGCCCGGCTACACTAACTTCTTTTCTTTTGGCACTTCTTTTTTTAATATGCACGTTGCTAATTTCTTATTTCTATTTTAAAGAATTATGTAAATAAGATCTCTTGTTTTTGACATAATTTCTGTTAGGTATTTATCTCACCTAATTTTTTAGACATTCAAAATGATTTGAGATGGAAATGTTCTTTGTTGAACTACATTATCTTGTTTCTCAACTTTAAAGTTATTCTTGTAGAATTATAATTTTTATAAAGACTGAGTTATGAATTGCAGGTAAAATTTATTTAGCACTACCTAAATTAGGTTAATATGATATTATACTTATAAAACTACTATATAAAAAAGAAACTTTAAAGACTTATATTAGCTCTAAATTATGTATGTCCTAGTTCTAAGAGCGTGGTAAGGATAATAAACCATTGCTGACCATTTTAAAGAAAAAGAGAAATATGATTTACAAACAATACATTTTGGGCTTTCCTCATATTTTGCCTTAGAGCACATTACTCTGACATGAGTATTTGCACACAGTATTTTTATTGGTATTATTAAAGATTTGAAGGAGGGCATATTCTCTCTCCCATCTATGATGATCTGAACAAAAACGTTCTACTTGAGACAAACCTTATTTAGACATTTTTCACTATTTTCTTGAGGATAAAGATTCCCTATGCAGGTCAGTTTGTGTGTATATGTGTGTGAGTTTTGAATGTTGTATTAAAATTAGATAAGTCATTCACTGGTAAAGATTTAAATATTTTTCCAACTAACCCTCATATATAGTCTAGCAATGATTTATGGGATGAATACAGGATAGCATTGAGAAATACTGCCCCCCAAACAGCACATACTATATGACTCTGCACATAATAAAATATAACAAACTTTCCCCTCTTGAATATCTCTGTTTCCTATAACTTCATACATTTTACAAAGATATCTCTGTTGTCTTACAATCAGTAAGCCCATCTGCAACTTTTAGTTCCAGAATTAATTTTAATGATGACAGAACTTTCTTGCATGTGCTTGAAGTGGCCTATGTAATTAACTACTGGATTTGCTCTTAGAGATTGCTAACCAGTATAGCTTATGGCTTCAGTGCTTTTTTGATAAGATGGCAGTAAAAAGAAATGCTCTGGTGAAGGTAGTGAGAGAGAACTGAGAACAGATTTTAGGAGCCCACATGTGTTCAGCATAGTCTGTCAGATGAGTAGACTTTTGGAACTTCAAGACTAAATCTTTCTCCTGGAATCCAGATTCAGGTAATACCTTCTTTTTGCCTTTCTCTTTCATTTTAGAAATGTATCCTTCATGACAGGTGGTAAAAAAATACCCTTTGGACTCTCTCTTTGCATGATTTATTTTCAAGTTTTCATAAATTCAGATACACAAATTTAAGAGCTAGTCATGTGCTTGGTGCAGTAACTTTTATAAGCCATTGCTACATGACTTTTGTTACATAAAGTAAAATAATTTGCTCAAGTGGCCCTTATCATTTAAATGATGCAGAAGTTTTAAAATTTTATTTCCTCTGATTAGAAAAATTAGGCACACAACATTTGATTATGCTTAGTTTCTGCTCCCAAATAGAAATCATGTAACCCTTTCTAGGGCTCTTGCTTTCTAATTCCTCAGTGGATCTGTTTTTCTTATTAATATAACTAGCCAAGAATTGCAGAAATTCACTTTTTCAATTAAAATTTATTACTACCATATTCAAAAATTATAGTCTTAAATTGTTTATTATTCAACATTTAAAACTTATAAGACAAGAATATTTTAATTACAAAAATTTGTTAGTTACAAGTTAAGTAAAATAATTAATTAAAATAATTGTGGTTTTTTGTGTGATTATGTCTAAATATAATTCATTAAATCTCATTGCTTCTCATAGTCTGATATTCTAATATTTTTGTTCTTGAAAAACTGTGAAGACATTTTTTTCTTCAACTGAAGCAATTCTGATTGAACTTAAACACTTTTGTTTATAATAAAATATTTATTTTAGCCATTTGGCAGTATAACATTAATTTTTATACTCAAAACAATGGGTTTGCACTTATTTCAAATGGTAGCTAATTTAAAAATGAAATGTATAGTTAAGTATCCCTTAACTAAAAATAACTCGTAATAATTTTTATCCTAGTTTTATTTATTTTATTTTCAAGTAATCCTTCTCAAGTTCTAGCTATTAATCTATTGAAAGAATTTTTTTCCTGCATTTTTCCAAAGTGAGAAGCGGGGTTGCGGGGGTGGGGGGAGCAGACAGACAGACTCCTGCATATGCCCCACTGGAATCCACCCCGCATGCCCACCAGGGGGCGATGCTTGGCCCATCTGCAATCGGAGCCAGTCTAGTGCCTGAGGTGGAGGCCTGAGGTGGAGGCCGTGGAGCCATCTTCAGTGCTCAGGCAACTTTGCTCCAATGGAGCCTTGGCTGCAGGAGGGGAAGAGAGAGATGGAGAGAAAGGAGAGGGGGAAGGGTGGAGAAGCAGATGGGCGCTTCTCCTGTGTGCCCTGGCCAGAGATCGAACCCGAGACTTCCACATGCTGGGCCGATGCTCTACCACTGTGTTAACCAGCCAACGCTAATGTATTAAAATTTTTAAGTTGAATATCTGCCAAATAAAGTTATATGTACATATTTAAAATAAGATTATTACTGAATCTTTTTCTATTTTAGTTCCAGACAGTCATCTCTATCAGAAAAAAAGCTACCAGAGCCTTCTCCTGGAACCAGGAGAAAGGCATATGAAAAAGCAGAAAAATCAAAAGCCAGGGAACAAAAACAGTAAGTTACTTATACTTTTTTCTTTAACTAGATTGTATAAAATGTTTGCTCCACTTAGATGCCAAAGGACAAGAGTGAAATTATTTCCCAGATTTGGGCTGGCTCTGTGTTTATGACTAATCGAGACAATCAGGTCAGCTATTGGCTTAACTAAATGGTCTTCTAAATTTCTTGGTCACACATTCTGTAAAAATATTTGAGCACTTGTCCCTGATCATGTATACTCTTATGTATTGTGTATATTATTGTAAGAGTAAATGTACACTTGAGGAGAGGGTTATTAAATCAAAGTCTTCTAGAAAAATTTTGATCTGATAAAACTACATTGACTTCACCTTTAAAGTGGTTGACAAAAACTAGTGTGGAAGGGGGTGTGAGTTCGGCCATTTTCTTGCTGTTCTTCTGTTTAAATTGTTATTATCCCTAGTTGGTGTTTTGCTAAAATCTTTTAAAAGCTGTTTGCATGTTTTGTGAGGGTTATTTAGCAACACATAATATAGTTTGATGACCCACTGGACAGCTGTAAATAGCAACAGTACAACATGCGGAAAGGTGCGTGAGTGGGTTGGAGCCATTGTCACCTTCTACTCTGGCACACCCACCTCTGTCTCAGGTCACCTAATGCGTTGCATGTGGCAGGTGGATCTTTGACGTGACCTTGAGTGAGAATATCAGTGCCAATCTATATTTAAGTACTGGTAAGGCTCATTTCTTTAACATAAAAATAAATATAAAAAGAGGTTTTCAAATATTTTCTGTAACTGAGTGGACGGCGTTGTCCCATCCCCCTTCCCTGTGCCAGCGTGCACACTCTCTACCTTGACCACGGGGTTAGCTGACTTGCCTGTCACGGAAATTATCCTTCTAATCATCCTTGCTTCCTTTATTTAAGATGTGATTTGTTTGTATCAACTGAATCAGATGCCTCAATAATAATTGAGAAATAGGGGATGGAGCAAATACATAATTTAAAAATAAATGAATGAATCAATTGAGGAGGCAAATCACTCTTAAATTTGCTGGGTCTATTTTCTTGTCTGGAAAATGAGCAACTTGGTCTCAATTCTAAATTGTATAAATTTAAATTTGGCTTCCTTTATTTGTACTAACTTTAGAGATTGGCAGATAGAACATTTTCTTCTATGCCATCTTGTGGCCGATCTAACAAAATTCAGTGGAAAAAAAATTGTTCAGAGTGCATTTTATCTTACAAAACAAAATGTAAAGAAGAAGGAAGGAATAAAGGAAGGAAAGAAGGAAGGAAAGTAGGAAGGAATTCTCTAATAAAAAGCTTTTTAAAAAAAGCATGTTTCATTTAACATTCCTAACACATCATAAACCATTAAGCCATCTATTTAATGTTCTTTTTTTCTTATAGCTCAGATTCTGGAACCTCAGAGGCTAGTCTTTCACCTCCTTCTTCCCCACCAAGCCGGCCCCGTAATGAACTGAATGTTTTTAATCGTCTTACTGTTTCTCAGGGAAACACATCAGTTCAGCAGGATAAGTAAGTCATTATGGAAAAGAGCCCCAATGATTTATTACCATATTCTGAACCTTTCAATACAGTCCGTAGAAAACATTTAGCCATCTCTTTGTGTGGGAGATGGAGTCTGACTTGTTAACTCTTGCCATATTTTATGTGTTGTTCCAACAGGAAATGAACCATAGAAACAATATTACAGAAAATTATTTTCCTGCTGAACATTATTCCCTGTTGTAGATTTGCGTTGCTATACTTTCAGCATTTCCTGCTCTTTCTTTTACAAGTACATTAGATTTGAAATATCTTTGAGACCACCTGAAATTTTATTTTCTTGGGATTCTTCAGCTTCTGTGAGCATACAAAAGCTTTTGATATGGGTAGCCTGAGTTAAAAAGAGGCAAATTATTTTACCTTTGGTGAATATACCAGCTTACAAAGATCACTGTTATATGTGGAACATGTTATTATCATTTAGTTGTTTTATACAGATTCACCAGAAAATGTCAACAATCGTGTTGTTGGAATAAAAAAGTACCTTTTATGAGTGAAGGAGATGTGACTGAGGGTGGGGAAAGAGAAGTTGGAGGGGTATGAAAATATTATTTTCATTATATATGACATGAAAAAGTATTCTCACATTGAGCCAGAATCTCTCTTGCAAAAATTCAATACTAACAACGCTACCATAAGGTATTTATTAACTTTGATTTATCTGCTTTGATTTTGAATAACATTGTATGTGTTTGTACTAGACATCAAATCTCTCATCCCAATTATTTGTTTTCTATGTTATAATATCTGTATATATATCAATGATTTCTGAAATTGATTGGATTCTGTTTGAGATGTTTGGCATGTTTAAATCATGCTAAATGGCTCTATAGACATAGACAAACACAATGTCATTTTGAAAAAAAACTTAATTTACTTAATTTATCAATAAATTCTTGATTAGATTTTAATATAGATTAATCAGTGGATGACATGTCCTTTAAATTGATCTAGATAAGTAAATATTATGTGTTACTCTGATTTAATTGAGAAGAGGAGAAGAACACGAGGGATGTTTTGGGAAAGTCACTTTTCACTAGTGATACAAAGAATTACTAAATTTTCTTTACCTTGCACTTAGTCATAAAATTTTCTGTCAGTCTTTTGATAATCTTGACAATTTCACCTGTTTTTACTGAACTGTTTTATCAGCTATCAGTAATTTGGCTGGGTTGTCATCTTTGAAAGTAAAAACAGAATAATTGACTACTCGACACTTCAAGCACTCTCCTTCCTTTTGAATTACTTTCTTCTGGGCTCCTACTTGAGACTAGTGTGTTTCGTCAGCTACATGTAGATCCTGCACACATTGTTTCTGGCTCCATTCTGTGCCAGCGGCACTGCCCTCTTCTCATTCTCCCCAAACCTAGTCTCCCAGCAGAGGCAGATTAAGGTCGGTTGAGCTCCTCCCCCCCCCCCCCACAGAGAAGAAAATATTGGGCCCCTTATAAAAGAAGAGACAGGGAAAATAAAAATACACGTTAACCATATTTTTAAATAAATAAGAAATATTATGTACTATTAATGTTAAAATTGCACATATGAAACCAAACTTGGTGTCATTAGAAAAAAATGTAAAGTTGGGGTTTTGTGGGGCCCTTCAGTAGTGGGGGCCCAGGGCGTACGCCCCGTGCGCCCGCCATTAAATCCGCCTCTGTATCCAAGGTAAACAGGTTTTCATAGTAGCCAGACTCACTGGCAGCCTTGGAGATTTTAGGATAGGGCTGACTGGAGTGGGTCATCTATTTTTAAATCCCACTGAAGTTCCCCAGATATCACTAAGGGGCTCCCTAGTCAGCACTCCTTTTTAAGATAAGTTAAAATTCAAAGATTATTCAATAATGAGCAATTTGCTTTTCTTTCAAACATGTAATATATTTGTGCAACTGCCACATTAGAATCCAAATCTAAACTAATTATCAAAAGGAATAAGATTTATGAATAGTTATTGAAATGGGAAAACTTTTCTGGTACTGGTCAATTAAATGGAAAGAATCTGGCAGTGGTGTATACTACCCACAAACATTAGGCGATATTTTATTGCTTCATATTAATTTTTAAATATTTTCTAATTTTTGTGAGCAGTATATTTTACTTATTTGAAACTGTTCCTCTTCAGGACCTAACTTTTAGATGTTAAGGGTAGATGTGTTTTCTGGATCACTAGTAGAATTTCCCCCCCCCCAATGTCTTGGTAGAAAACATAAGAATAGAATAATTTATGTGATTTAGCTATACGTTGAATATGCCAATATCAGTGCAAATGAAAAAGCAGGGCAGTACACAGGAGGTATTGCTGTGTTTCTGTTATTCATACTGTTGATTCTCAGTTCAGTTTCAGTGTCTTATCTGTTAACATCTGTATTCTTTCTTCTCATAATTCTAACTCTTCCACTGTAGGTCTGATGAAAGTGATTCCTCTCTGTCGGAGGTACACAGGTACTTTCTTTCCATCTTTTCTATATTCCGGCATTTCACGATGTTCTACAAAGCCTTCCTAGAAACTCTAGGCAAGGCTCATTTTTGTTGGATGTGTAACTTATTGTAAACAATGTAAATGTACTCATATTTTTAAACATACTAATTTTAATGTATTTTTGTCATGTGCCTTTTAGACAAAGTAGTGGCAAGCTTTTTTGTATAATGTAAGAACTTGTGGCATTTGTTTTTCTATCTGGTATCTAATTTTTTTTCTTTAAAAGAAAGGAAGTTCTGTTAAGACTGATTTCAAGAAAGTTTGCTCCTAAGTGATATTTTTTTTATTTCCAATAGCTTTGAGTGTGGGAGGTGAATAAGGTTACTTTTTCTTCTTTGTTTAGCAACTTTAAATAGTTTGTAGCAGATTTTGTGATTAAAACAAAAAGAGGTGTGCTAGAAAAACAATGAATTGGACTTTGGGTGATGGGAATGCAGCATAAGCAAATGGCAAAATAACCTAGAGCTGTTTTCTCTGAACATATGTACCCTGATTTATCAATGTCACCCCATTAAAATTAATTTAAAAAAAAACCCCAAAACAATGAATACTGTGGTACCAAAATATAAAAAGAAATAGAATGTAGAAGAGCTTTTTTTTTAAAAAAATTTTTTTTCTACTGCTTGATGCTATTTTAAAAATAACAATGTTGCATTTTTTTTCATGTTCTGGATTTTTTTTTTGACCCTGAATTTCTTTTTCTTTCTCGCTATCATTTCTTCTTCTCATTTATCTTTATCTTCTCTCCTTTTGTGCTTGTTTCCCCTGGTTTGTGGCCATTTTGTGACCATCAGTAGATCCTCCAAAAGGTAGGCGGGGAGGGAGATGAGATTAGTCTCACAGGTTTGCATGGAAACAGAATGAACTTTTCTTTCCTTTAAATCAGGTTTGTTTTACAAGTCTGCAACATTTAACCTTAACTTAAACTTTTAAAGTCGATTTTTATACTTCAGAATGTGACTAGATTAACTCCAATTGAAAAAATACCAGGGATGTGTGTTTCCAATTTCTGTATTTTTTCTATTATCTTTGATATATGGTACTATATATAATATCTTAGGATTATAATATTATCTATAATATATTAACCCTAATATTATGAATATTTGAGAGCATTTTCAGTATCTGATTACTAAAATGCCATAATTAATGTTGAGGTTAATTTTCTTTAGACATGTAATCAATACCATTAAAATATAAAAGTGTCTTTCCAGGAGCTATGCCAAACATGTCATTGGTGGTAAATATTTACTGAATACTTTTATAAAATTACAACCTGTGACATAAAAGAATTATACTGGATGTTATATGATAGGGGAACATTTAGTAAATTCTATTTATTTATTTATTATTAAGTGAGAGGAGGGGAGGCAGAGAGACAGACTCCCGCATGTGTCCTGTCTGGGATCCACTGGTCAATGCTCTGCCCATCTGGGGCCTGCTCTGTTGCCCAGCAGCTGAGCTATTTTATATTTTAGCACCTGAGGTGAAGCCATAGAGCCATCCATCCTCAGTGCCCAGGGCCATTTTCTCAACCATTTGAGCCATGGCCGTGGGAGGAGAAATAAGAAAGAGAGAAAGAAAGGAGAGGGTTAAGGGGAGGTGGAGAAGCAAATGGTTGCTTCTCCTGTGTGTCCTGATAGAAATTGAACCTGGGACTTCTACATGCCAGGCTGACGCTCTACCACTGAGCCAACCGGCCAGGGCCAGTAAATTTTTGAAAAACAGAGTTGTGTTGGATGTTATACCCTTAGGGAAGAGTTGGTAAATTCTTAGAATAAAGCTGATAATTTGAAAGAAAGAAATCTTTTGGAGATATAGTGCCACATGATTGAGGCTACTGATTTTTTTCCTTAGGATGATTGTGTCACTAACTGCAAATCAAAAACCGCACTTAGACTATTACTATGAATTTTTTTTTCTTATAGTCAGCTTGTTGAAATACACACACACACACACACAGATACACATGCATACATACATACATATATTTTCTGTTTGAGATGTAACAGTAGCACTTGACTGCATGCAGTAAAGCCTGTTTTTTGAACATTTGAAATAATAGTTTGATGGCTTCAGTTCATAGCTAATAACCTCACATGCACAGGAGGATTTAAAAATGTCCGATTCAGACTTCTGAGGAGGTTTTGCCCCCTCTTAAGTTGTAATCTGTTTCAATTCTTATATTACAAATAAGTTACTGAGCATTAATTTCAAGAATCTCAAATTGATACATTTATGTAAATAATACCATTAGATTGTATACTTATATCTAGTAATAACAGTTTCTGGTATAATTTCTAGTAATAAGGAGTTTCTTTTACTCTTTGCAATCATTATCACTGGACCCTAAAAATAAAGCTTTTAAAAAAATCCTGAGCCTAAATTTACCTCCTTTAAATTTCTCTTCATTAGTCTTTCTTTAGCCCTCTTGAGCTATACCAGAATTAACCCAATACCTCTTTTCTTGTATATGTGACAGTTCTTTAAATATTCAACTCTTTAATTGTGCTGTTGTGTCTCCTCCAATGAATGTTCTTTTATCATCTGAAGAGGTCTAGTTTCATTTCTGTTCCCTATATGACATAGTCTCCAGATCCTTCATTCTGCTTCCACTGTGTTTGGAAAGTATTTAGTTTTTCAGTGTTCTTAAGATGTAGCATCTAGAATTCAGCTACATTCCAGAAGTGGCCTCGGCAGAATATAGTAGCTCTAGTACTTCCCTTCTCCTGAAATACTTACTTGACTTGAACAAGTTGTTGAAAGTGTTGGGAGAGGAACCACTAATTGTCAATACATTCATCTTGTATTCCATAACTAAGTGACTTTAGTTTTTCATATAGGCTACCAGGAAGCCCCTTTCCTACTTGGAGCATTCTGTTACATCTTTGACTTAAATTTCATTCAAGCATTATTTTCATGCTAACTACGTTCTTAATAATAAATGAGTTTCGGTTATTTTTCTAGGCACTACAACACAGTAGCTAGCTTTTTAATATATCAGCTTAATGAACAGTCCATTTCTGTCTTCAGGGCTAGAAAAATATTGACTAGATTTTGCAGAACTCCTTTCAGACTGAGAGGACCGTTGATTCATTAGTTGTGACTCCAAGCACTGAGGAAGCTACCCAACCTCAACAGTTTTGTACTAACCTCCCGTGACCACAAGAATATCCTTTGAAAGGCTTATTGTATGAGCCTTCTTGGAGTCAACATATATTATGAATATTACATTCCCCTACTTTGCTGCCTAGTAACCCTACAAACAGCTTCCTTCATGAGATCAGTGAGCTCGAGTTCTCTTCTTCATGAACCTTTATTTTGTTGTGTTTCTAATGATTTTATTCATTTGTACTTACCGAAATCTACCATTTTTCCCTCTTTTTGGAGTTGAGTCTGCATGATTTGTCCCTATATCAGTCTTCTGACAGTACAAATAGAGGTGCTCCATTGATTTTTGTCCCCATAATGGCATATACTTTCAAAAACCTATGATACACAATGATTGAAAAACTGAAATACTTGAACTCATCAAATGTCTCCATTGTTAGCTTTACCTAGTTTAGCTCATATTTTTCTTAGTTATTTCTGCCCCTTGTACCTTGAAGATTGTTTTCTTTCATCAAGAATATAGAAACAGACACCTTTTGTCTGTTTTGTCCTAATATTATGCCATCTGTCTGATATGATGGACACATTGCAACATCATTTTCTTCCTGCTCTGAGCGAGGGTACATTTGACCAATATATTTATCATGTCTTAATTTATCCTCACCTTTAGTCTTACTGGCACAATTATTTCAGTTCAGATCCTGCATTAACTCCTTTGGGATAAGAATAATGTTTTGATAATCTGTGTATTTCCATTATAGACCAGTAGTATAAAGCAGAAATTCCAAAAACATTAAGCTATGGTAAAGATCCCTAAAGAACCTCACTGTTCTTTTAAATTCTAATCTCAAAATCCTCTTTGAGATTGTTTAGTGTTTTCTCTTAAGTTCTTGATATTTTAAAACCATTTTCCCTTTAAAATTTTGGTTCATACAATCTTGTCTTTTAAAAATTGTTTAAAATTTTCTTAGTATTTTAGGTGATATGTGTTATTCTTTTTCAGGAATGTCCTTAACGTAGAGTCACAATCCAACATGACACAGAGTCACATCATCTAGTTACTATCATTTATACCTTTTGTTTTGTCAGAATTCACTACCCTCAAACAGCTCCCAACATTGCTTCATTGAGCTTTGAAGAGATGCAGTTATTAATAAGACAATCCAAATGTATCATAAGCTTTGCTCTTTGTAAAATGCTAGCTGGTGCTGAGTTAGTTGATGTACTTCATCACTACTATTGCTCTACTGCTCACACAAATTAGGGGATATTCTACTGCTCATATTTGTTTTGAAATATCCCCTAATTTGTGTGAGCAGTATATTTCACATGCTGTCTCTGTCATTTTGCTTAAAAACAAAGAGGGAGCACTCTGAATTTTAGTACTACTTAGAATCGCGTCTTAAATTCAGAGAAAAGCTGCATTTAGCCTGATGATATAGCTACTGAAGTAAGTCTTGCTTTTTTTCTCCTCACCCCAGGGGCATAATCAACCCATTTCCCACGTCAAAAGGAGTCAGAGCTTCTGCACTGCAGTGTGTTCATATAGCTGAAGGGCACACGAAAGCTGTGCTCTGCGTGGATTCCACGGATGACCTCCTCTTCACTGGATCCAAAGGTGCCAGTAGTTGTTTCATAGGGTTATATAACAGATGTAAAAAAAAAAAAAGATATTTTTAACAAGCTTTGACAAAAAGAATGAAACTGCTTTAAGACTCTTTAAGAATCCAAGAGATAATCTAGTTCAATCTCTGAATTGTATACACTGTAAAATCTTTCACAGCTGGGAAGAAAGTAAAATCTCTGTTGCTATTATATACATAGAATATTGAGGGAACACATCTCTCTTTGGTAAAGGAGCATCTGTGCATGCGAGGCCCTGAGCTTAGTTATGTAGTGTATGTAACAATGTACAAGAAGCCAGTACAATGTACAGTGTGGCAAAGAAAACAAGATGGATAGCAACCACCATTTCTTGAACACTTACCATATATCAGCCACTATACTAGACATGTACAAATATCTCATTTCATCCTCACTGTAACGACGGTGAGCTCCATGTTGCATCCTCATTTTACAAATGTAGAATCTGAGGATTCAAGAAGTCGAATAATTTTTCCAGAAAAACTTAGCTAGTAAGTAGAAGAGCCAGGACTGGAGCCCTAGCTCTACTTGTTTCCAAACCTGCACTCTTATCTCCTTTGGTACAATTTCGGGTAACTCGAAATCAACTGTATATGCTTTGAAGAGTTACAAACCAGGAGTTTTGGGGTTTTGGAAAAGGGAGAGATCTGGCAAGGTATGAGAAATAAAGAATGCTTTGACAAAGAGGAATTTAGAATGACCCTTATAGGATAGCTTTGTTATTGACAGGGAAGGGTTGGCAGCCAAGAACAACAGGAGCAAAGACATGGAGGTAAAGTGGAATATCTTTGGGAGTAAATCCAGTTGGGTTGAATAGGAGAATATATGTAAGAGAAGTGGTAGACGGTGAGGCTAGAATGGTGAGAAGGAAGCATGTATGTACAGGAACTTGGGAGTTAGTAAAAGTTACTTAGTGTTTAGGGATGTTACAAGATTTAGTTTAACCAGCAAACATTTTTTGCTCATTGTCTATGAGGAACATATAAAAATCTAGCTAGAACTTTTGAACTGTAAATAATGGCAAACAGTTCCCATTTAAAAATAATTAGCTCTGTGAAAATATACTTTTCTAATGATTCAAATTAAATTTATCTTTTCAGGATAATTAATCAGCATGTCAATAAAATAGAATAGTTTTATGCTAATGTGTTTGTGTCAAAAATAAAATCCATCATGCAGTGACCCCTGGGGAAAAGAGGTGTTTATGTTTACATGTGTGTTGTGGGGATGCAGGGACGTGATCAAACCAGAATGTTTTAGAGAGGTTGATTTGGGGTGGTCATTTTAAAGTCGGGGGCAATTTGAAGCAAAACTCATTTGATATATGGGTGTTTCACAATTTTATATAATTATATTTAATGTCACATAATGCATACACCAGACATCTGTGGCTTTCATCTAATCCTTTACACCCACTTTGCCCTTGAACGGGCTGTAGAGGGCTAGGATGGAGTTGAGATGCCTGTGGCAGATTAATAGGGTAATTACTGTGTTCTTATCATATTTCCTTCTCATAATAGAGAAATAGTCTAAGTAATTTTTATTATTAAGAGAACGTAACTTACTTCACATTGACAGTATTTCACCTTTTTAAATTTGTTTGTTTTAGATCGTACTTGTAAAGTGTGGAATCTGGTGACAGGGCAGGAGATCATGTCGCTGGGAGGCCACCCCAACAATGTGGTCTCTGTGAAATACTGTAATTACACAAGTCTGGTCTTCACCGTGTCGACATCTTACATTAAGGTGTGGGACATCAGAGACTCAGCAAAATGCATCCGGACGCTGACGTAAGTAACTTAAGGACAAGTAGAAGGGCCAGTAGTTCTTGTTTTCGAAATATAAGAAAAGAAGCACTATAAACTCATTTTTATTTATATATTCCTGTCCACTGCCAAAAGGATGCTAAAATGTGTACAATAAGAACACAGATAAAATAAATGGAAAAAGAATATTGAGAAAGTAAGACAGCCTAGTATTAAACAGGAAGGGATAAATCATATCTGATCTATGACTAAGTATATATTTTATGTTTCCTTGCTCCCGAAGACTAAGGTAGTACATTTTTGCAGTATTTACTACTTGATGTAATTAAATGGTTTACATTCCTTGCTTGGATGCACACCACTCCTTGGAATATGGCATAAATCACTGTTGTAGACCGTTAAGAAGTGTTTTTAATGTTTAATTGGTGGGTATTGAATAATAGATAGGTTTATTGGGGGAAGGGACTTGCACTGCTTTGGTATTAGCATAAATTCATAACTGCAGGGTACACTGGACAGCTGGAGGGTGAGTTTGTTTTCTCTGTCTGTTATCATATATGGACTTAAAATGTGGAACAAATAAAGATTCTTTTTGCCATAAGATTGATGAACTGTTTTATAATGGAAATTGAAGTTAAATCTGGTAGTTTAAATAAGAAAGGAGAACACAGGAAAGGTTAACCTTTACTAAAAATAGGGATTTAGTGCAGGGATTAATAATTTGTAAGGTGGGGATTATTAACCTTTACTTTAATTGCTAGTTTGTATTTGGGGAACTGCTAATTATTTATTGTCCTGAATACAAGTCTCTCTCTTGAGGAGAATTTATAAAATAAGATGTAAGAAATTTACCAATCCAGTTGATTACCTAAAGCCAAATTTAAAAAGATTGATTATAACTTGATATTTAAAAAGTTAGCTGAGAAAGTGTTTTAAAATTTAAAAATATACTTACCATTTAGAATTTGTCTGAAGAAATATAAATAAGTTATTTGAGTCTTTACACAAATTGCACATAGTAAATACTACATGTATGAATGGGCCAAGTAAACAAAAACTGAAAATAATTTAAAAACTCCTTAGAGGCTTTAATTCAAAAGGGTAAATTTTATAGACCTGGCCCTCAGGGGGCTTCTGGAAGCTGCAGGAGAGTGAATTACCTTTTGACACTGTTATTTGTTGAGGTGTTTTTTTGTTTTGTTTTGTTTGTAATCTTAGTCTCCTAATCTTTCCTGAATAATATTTTGGTCATTCTTGATTCAGGGCTTGTAATTCCTAGCATTCATACTATATAGAATTGCAAGGTAGAGTTTTAAGCCATGTCATCTTGTTTTATTCATTAAAAACATTTACAGTGCCAACTGTGTGTGTGTGAGGCACTGTGCTAGGTTCTGTGTATCCAGCGACCAACAAGGACACAGGTCTTCCTGATGCTTATAGTCAGTTCCCTGGGAATTTAAGGAATTTTAAGCTGAACTCTTGAGCAGTAATGTGACTTTATCGTTTTATTCTCTCTCTGTTAAGATCTTCAGGTCAAGTCAGTCTTGGAGACGCTTGTGCTGCAAGCACCAGTAGGACAGTAGCTATTCCCTCTGGAGAGAACCAGATCAATCAGATTGCACTGAACCCAACCGGCTCTTTCCTCTATGCGGCTTCCGGAAATGCTGTCAGAATGTGGGACCTGAAAAGGTAGAATTTCAAAGAAAATGTACTTCTCTCACATGGAAAACTTATGTACATATATACAACATTCAGACCTTACTAGTGCATGTGAAATCTAATCTTTATAACCCCAGAAATTATTGTTAAAATCATAGGCTTTTCTATCCAACGCTACACCCTTAAAACTCTCTTCTGTTCTCATTAGCGAACTCACAATTTTCCTTTCTTTTCAGTTGCATTGCTGGGGAACAAAAAGTATATGAAGGAGGTAGAGCGTTGGCCTAGCGTGCGGAGGACCCGGGTTCGATTCCCAGCCAGGGCACATAGGAGAAGCGCCCATTTGCTTCTCCACCCCTCCACTGCGCCTTCCTCTCTGTCTCTCTCTTCCCCTCCTGCAACCAAGGCTCCCTTGGAGCAAAGATGGCCCGGGCGCTGGGGATGGCTCTATGGCCTCTGCCTCAGGCGCTAGAGTGGCTCTGGTCGCAACATGGCGACGCCCAGGATGGGCAGAGCATCGCCCCCTGGTGGGCAGAGCATCGCCCCCTGGTGGGCGTGCCGGGTGGATCCCGGTCGGGCGCATGCGGGAGTCTGTCTGACTGTCTCTCCCTGTTTCCAGCTTCAGAAAAATGAAAAAAAGAAAAAAAAAAGTATATGAAGGAAAATAGAATCACAACTTTAGCCTTCCTTAATATTTTTCTACAAATTGTATTAACAGGAAGAGACCAGGATTCCTATCCTAGTTTTACCAGTTCATTTGAAAGAATTACTTTTTTGAACATTATTTCAACATCTTATATCTCTAATTTTTTAGTTTACTAACTTACTTGAACAAGTGTGGGCATAAACCCTTAAAAGATTTTTGTGAATATAAAATAAAAAATACCTATATAATGAAGCATTAAGAGGATAAAGTGGTTAAAAAGAAAAAAGGATTGATAAATTGAAATGTAAGGCATTACAACATTTGATTTGATTTTCGTTTACCATGAAATATAAATTTTTATCCTTTAGTTGACTATTTTAAAATAGTCTTTTCTAGTTCTTAAAATTTTGGCAGCAAGAGAATATTCATTTATTAGTTCACAAGTAGTTATTCAACATCAATCATAGCAGGCACTGCTACGCACTGTGTTAGGTCATGGAAATAAAGACTATTACCAGACAAATGTGGTCTCTGCCTTCTTAGAGATCATGTTATAATGGAGGAAAAAGGCCATTCAACAGGCAATTCCAGGGTCCTGAGCAAAGTTTGCAATTTGAGTATAGAGTACGTTCCATCTAGAAGGGCATTGTCAGTGGTAAATCAAAGAGATATTCATATGAGAAACTTTGAGAATAACTAGTTATAACATTCCAAATGATGACTGAGGAAATACTTTTTGTTTCCTAGCAATGCAACTGAAAAGAAGGAAAATTGTGAGTTTGCTAATGAGAATGGAAGAGAGTTTTAAGGGTGTTGGACTGAAGAGAAAAGCCTATGATTTTAACATTAGTTTCCAGGGTTATAAAAATTAGATTTCACATAAATTATATAAATAGTAAGCATAATTTATAGATAGGTGAGAGAAAAAGAGAGGAACTATCATCCTGAGTACAGTTTTAAATATAAAAATGTAGAAACTTTTAGATGGTGCTTGTTTAAGAAAATTAGAAAAGTGAAGAGTTGGTTTATTCTTAAAGGTATTAAGTTTGACTCCTATTAGGAACACCGTAGAGGCAGATAGTCAAAATCATGACATAAGGCAGAAAAGATAACAGCTTTTGAAAATCTTTATACTTTTTATTTTGCTGAAAAGTTAGATCCTGTGAGACCTGGTTGATTTCAGTAAAATGATTAAATATAGAGTCATCTTAACAAAGTAACTAAGAGAATAATTTTCAGGAAACTAATCTTTTTTTTTTTTTTTTTTTTTTTTTATTTTTCTGAAGCTGGAAACGGGGAGAGACAGTCAGACAGACTCCCGCATGCGCCCGACCGGGATCCACCCGGCACGCCCACCAGGAGCGATGCTCTGCCCACCAGGGGGCGATGCTCTGCCCCTCCGGGGCGTCGCTCTGCCGCCACCAGAGCCACTCTAGCGCCTGGGGCAGAGGCCAAGGAGCCATCCCCAGCGCCCTGGCCATCTTTGCTCCAGTGGAGCCTTGGCTGCGGGAGGGGAAGAGAGAGACAGAGAGGAAGGAGGGGTGGGGCGGAGAAGCAAATGGGCGCTTCTCCTATGTGCCCTGGCCGGGAATCGAACCCGGGTCCCCCGCACGCCAGGCCGACGCTCTACCGCTGAGCCAACCGGCCAGGGCCCAGGAAACTAATCTTGAAAGCCAAATATAGCTCTATGTTCTGGCAGTTTGATTTGAGGTAGGACAGTGAAACAAAAGTTTATTGTTGTTCCCTATTGACTGACATCAAACAGTATTTTTTCAGCAGATATATGTTCTGGCCATTTTCATATCTTTATAATAACTAATGAAATATACCACCTATTTTCTGATATACATATACACACATATATGTGTGCATAGGTGTATATATACATGTATACATGAGTGCTTATATGTATCTATGTATATGTAAGAGTATATGTGTGTGTGTTTAATAAAGTAATCTTATTTTCTCAATATTATTAGTTAGGCAATTTATATCTGTGTTATTTTCTTTGTATTGTTATTTATTAGGCAAATTATATTAGTGATATAGTTGTTTTAATCAAATTTCAAAATTGACCTAATAATATCAGTCATGTCTATCACATGTTTGGACATTTAACAGATTAAGGTTTATCTGGATTTAGGTTAGAGTTAAAATTAGTCTTTAGCCGCTGGTTCAATCCCAGGTCAGGGCACATACAGGAACAGATTGATATTCCTGTCTCTCTCTCTCCCTTTCTCTGTAAAATGAGTAAATAAATTAAATCAAATTATTTTTTAGTCATTAGCAACTATTGGTGTGTTGCTGCCTTTCTGTTTACTACCTAAATGACATTATTCAGCTTTGAAATAACATCTTTAGGGCTCTTCCCACTTCGTCATAGATTAGGACGGCCATTTCTAAAACTCTAATTCAAACGAGTTACATAGAGGTGGAGCTAAAATTAAAAAAATTAGTGAACTATTATGTCAAAGAATGTAGATTATTTGTATTATGAATTGGCCTCAGTTGCTAAGAAATATTTTCAAAGAAAATTATTTTTCTTTCTTTTTAAAGGTTTCAGTCTACAGGGAAGTTAACGGGACACCTGGGCCCTGTCATGTGCCTTACTGTAGATCAGATTTCCAGTGGACAAGATCTCATCATCACTGGCTCCAAGGATCATTACATCAAAGTGTGTAAAATAGAGTTGTTTAAGTGTAGTTTGAAGTATTCAAACTCATTCACCCTTTCTCTCAATCAGTTTTTTCCTGTTTCTAGCCTTTGCTTTTTCTTTCTGATCTTTTCCTCGCTCATAGTTCTTGATTTTATCATCTCATTTAACCATATATTCTCATTTTTAATAGAAGATATTTGGGAGGGATTTTAACCATTTTAACTTAGACTCACTAATACCTGACTCTGACTGTCACCACCTTTAAGAATAAGCATATTATGACCTTCAGATTTTATAAAATTAGCAGATAAGGTGAGGAAAGTGTATAGTTTGATTCTAGAAATGCTAAATTTGAGATACTAACAGAGGACATCCTCCTGTAGGATAGCAGGTTATTTAGAAAGGCAAGTCTAGAGCTCATGAGAAGTTATAACTAGAGACACAGGTTTTGAGAGCCATTCAAATAGAAGCAGATGTTGAAGGAGTTAGAGTAGATGTCATGGCCACAGGAGAGAGAAATTGACAGCACTCAGCCTTGGGAAGTACCTGTAAGCACCAATAGGAATAAA
This sequence comes from Saccopteryx bilineata, assembly GCF_036850765.1. Lineage (NCBI taxonomy): Eukaryota > Metazoa > Chordata > Mammalia > Chiroptera > Emballonuridae > Saccopteryx > Saccopteryx bilineata. The sequence goes on along the minus strand of NC_089491.1, from coordinate 143,206,817 downwards.
AAGAGGATACAGCAAGAGAGAGAGTGTGTTAAATACTCTTTCCCAAAGCTTTAAGTGAAGAAAAATGAGTTAGCGACTTGAACATAGAATGAATGACAGGAGAAGTTTTGTATTCAGTAGACTTGAACATGCTTACACTAGAAAGCCTGGCGGTCATACAAAATGACCGCTGTTCTAGATATTATAAATTGTAATTAAAATGATCTGTGCAAAGGTGTCTGCTAATTCAAACTGAATTACCCAGGGCAGGTGGTGAGGATGCCCCTTTGCTTAGTGCCCTATGGGGTTTCCCCCTTCTACTTGCTTAATTGCTTAAAGTAGAGTGCAATGAAGGAAACCACTGGTGGTACATTTCTTTTTTTTTTTTTTTTTTTTTTTTCATTTTTCTGAAGCTGGAAACGGGGAGAGACAGTCAGACAGACTCCCTCCCGCATGCGCCCGACCGGGATCCACCCGGCACGCCCACCAGGGGCGACGCTCTGCCCAGCAGGGGGCGATGCTCTGCCCATCCTGGGCGTCGCCATGTTGCAACCAGAGCCACTCTAGCGCCTGAGGTAGAGGCCACAGAGCCATCCCCAGCGCCCGGGCCATCTTTGCTCCAATGGAGCCTTGGCTGCGGGAGGGGAAGAGAGAGACAGAGAGGAAAGCGCGGCGGAGGGGTGGAGAAGCAAATGGGCGCTTCTCCTGTGTGCCCTGGCCGGGAATCGAACCCGGGTCCTCCGCACGCTAGGCCGACGCTCTACCGCTGAGCCAACCGGCCAGGGCCTGGTGGTACATTTCTTAAGAGCCACCGCTAGCTAGCTCAATAAATAAAGGTGATTTAAATAATAAAATGTAAATTCACATGTCAAAGATCTCTTTGTATACAACATTTCTTATGTAGATCTTTCCATCATTTTTAAGCTCGCCTTGCAGAGGATCATCAATTATTTTTAATTTTATGTCTGTTCTTTCACGAACTCTTGAACAGGCAACATAAAGTTGACCATGTCCAAATGCAGGCTCAGGTAAAAAAATGCCAACACGCTTAAGCGTTTGACCCTGAGACTTATTGATGGTCATAGCAAAGGCAAGTTTTACAGGAAATTGTCTATGTCTCAATTGAAACGGCAACCCTGTTTGAGATAGAGCCAAATCAATTCTTGGAATGACATGTATTTCACCTTTAGAGGAGCCAGTCAAAGACTTAGCTATTATGACATTATTTTTCAATTGGAGAACCTCTAGTCTTGTACCATTGCAAAGACCCCTTCTGGTGTTAAGATTTCTTAACAGCATAATAATTGCTCCAATCTTTAACCTCAATTTGTGAGGTGGCATGCCAGAAGGCGGGACTATTTGAATGCCGTGGCAACTTCACCCCATTGGCTAGTACAGTTACGCAAGCAAACAATAAGCTATCGGTGACAAACAGACACTTAAGCCGCATATAATAAAGAGATGCTTAGGAAGCGGGCGTAGAGGAGAAAGTGGAAGGCCAGTGAAATGGCAGTTGGTGAAGGTGGTAGGAGGAGTTAGATTCAGATCAAAGATGTGACCCTTAGGAGGAAGTAAGTACACTTTAGCATAAAAAAAAAAGGGGGAAGGGTAAAAGAATGTTTGAAGATAAAAAGAAACTTTGGAATGGTGGAAAGGGTCCAAAAATATGTTTTTGATCATGTTAGCCTTTTCAGAAATCACAAGGTCAACATCTCAGGGCAGCTGAGGGGGTGGAAGGTTTTGAAATAAGGGGAAGGTTTCAAAATAAAGCATTAGGGGAATTTGAGATGACTACCAGGACTGCATTGCTTTCTAATAGCGTTTAAAGAACAATCATATAATCTATTTAAATTTGACTGGATTGAAATGTAGTATTTTTTTATTATTATTATTGAGCATATCATTTGTACATTTGTATACTTGTACATGAAAAAATTTGTTGCCTTTCTTAAAGGCCTATAGACATGTAAGCAGGTGACGTGTAAGGAGAAGTAGTGTGAAAATAGTACTCAGGATTATCGCGAGGGGTTTACACCAGATTGATTCTGTTAACTTAGAAAGTAAGGTAATTATAACAAAACAAATCATGTCTGGTAAATATACATGTGTATGTGTTTATGTGAATGAACACCTGTCGGTACTTATTTGTACGTAAAGTAGGATGACTGCTTTCTTTCTGCTCTTTTAAAAAAGATGTTTGATGTAACTGAAGGGGCTCTTGGAACTGTGAGTCCCACCCACAATTTTGAACCCCCACATTATGATGGCATCGAGGCGCTAACCATACAAGGGGATAACCTATTTAGTGGGTCCAGAGATAACGGAATCAAGAAATGGGACTTAGCACAAAAAGACCTTCTACAGGTAATGTAGAAACTTTTCCTGTGATGGAGTGGGTACTTCAAAGCCATTCCTAAGTTTATGAAAGGATTTGAAGAGCCTCCATGTAGATCTTCATTATATAGGAATAATATCGAGAACTTCCTTTGAAAGAGTGTTTCGTTCTAACCCACCCATGTTACTAATTATGAGAAGGGCAGCATTTAACATTAAATAATACCTCACAGATAAGAGGAGAATAGACACTGAGAAGAGTTGAAAGATCTGGGATTGTCCTAGGCATGTGTTCACTAAATCACTAAATAAAATCAGTCTGGTGGTAGAGCAGTTCCAGTTTCTTATTTTGTTTTGTTTTGTTATATGTACCCATATTCCATAGAGTACAGAGGTTAGCTAACGTCTAAGTAGTGTAAATGTTTCCTCACATTACAAGAGCATACTCATGCATCAAAAATGATGGTTCTCTCATTTCCTTTAGAATAATAGTTGGGTTGAAGTGTTGTGTCAATCAGATATTGGTATCTTTTCCTGATTCCTCGGGGGAAGAAATTAGTTAACAGATGAAATTATTCTGTTTCAAGCTTTTCCCTATACATGTACAGGCGGTATGTATATATTGCAGTTGCTCCCACTTTTCCTGCTTGTGACTAGACAAAAACAAATAAACAAGTAGTATGAATATTAATAGAAGAAAAACCTTGGCAACAAATACATATGTAGCATTCAAAAGCTTTTACAGACACACATTCATGGTGTGACGTTTATTTTGTGCATACATATAACTATATTTATGCATATAGTTACACAGTCTGAACTTATAATTATTGTTTGCTTATTATAAATATTATAAATATATAGGTTAGCTCCAGTCTTCTACAAAAAGATGTAGGCTTCCATGTTCTCTGCCAAAACACGAAGGCAATGATTTTATGAGGCAGTCCTTAGGGTCTGCATACCAGGTTGGAGTTTTTAAACTTGCTGTATTAAATACATTTTGAGAAGGGTGAGATATTTACTGCCTATGAAGAGGATGCAATGTTGGAAAAATCCTGTATACTTTCCAGGTCTTTTAGATTCTATCGGTTTTAATACTATGGCCTTGAATACTAATAACACTAATGTTAGTGAGTGAGGCAAATTGGGGAACAAATTACAGATTTATTTAAGTCCCTAAGAGTGATTGCATAGAAAATGATTTTTACAGTTTCCAGGCCATTCAGCATTCCACAAATTAAGTTTTGTCAATTAAAATGTTTATAACTTCTTTTGGGTATAAAATGTATGTTTGGAAGGCTGCCCTTACTTAAGCTTCTGATTTCTCTTTTTCTTCTCAGCAAGTTCCCAATGCACACAAGGACTGGGTCTGTGCCCTGGGGGTGGTGCCCGGCCACCCGGCCTTGCTCAGTGGCTGCAGAGGGGGCATTGTGAAACTCTGGAATGTGGATACTTTTGTCCCAGTCGGAGAGGTGAAGGGTCATGATAGTCCGATCAATGCCATATGTGTTAATTCCACCCACATTTTTACTGCAGCTGAGTAAGTTGTTCCTGTGTGATTTTCTCTATATTGGCTACTTGTATTCAGATTTAATAAATATTGTAAGTTGTAAATACCTGGAAATACAGAATATAAAAAACTTGAAATCCCTTTTTTTTTGTTACATTCTCATGCCTGCCTTAAGATGTCTAATTTCTATTTTCTGATGTGTATGGTTGTGCTGGTTTAGGCTCCCCAGCCTGTGTAAGAGTGTACACTCTGCTTACATATATTAAGAAATTTATACTAAGTATCCTTATACTAAAATCTTCCCTTGCTGATTTTAATTTTTATAAAGTCACTCATAGATTACTAATTACTCAAGATTTTCTTCCCCAGAAAGGCAAAACTTGCCATTCTGCACATTTAGAACAAGTCATTTAAAAAATCTATTTGTCCCTGGCTGGTTGGCTCAGCAGTTGAGTGTTGGCCCAGCCTGTGAAAGTCCCGGGTTCAATTCCTGGCCAGGGCACACAGGAGAACCACCCATTTGCTTCTCTACCCTTCCCCCTCTACTTTCTCTCTGTCTCTCTCTCTTCCCCTCTCTCTTCCCCTCCTGCAGCCAAAGCTCTATTGGAGCAAAGTTGGCCTTGGCGCTGAGGACGGCTCTATGGCCTCTGCCTCAGGCACTAGAATGGCCGCAATGAGCAGCGCCCCCTGGTGGGCATGCTGGGTGGATCCCGGTCGGGCGCATGCGGAGTCTGTCTGACTGCCTCCCCACTTCTAACTTTGGAAAAATACAAAAAAATTAAATTAAAAAATCTGCTTGTGCTCCTCTACCTCCATAGTAATAATATTTGCTTCTTCCTTCTTATGGATGGCTGGGTTGACTGATTCATTTGTTCCTTTATCCCTTCACAATGAGTCTCCTGTGTGCCAGGCTCTTGGGAATAAAAATGTGAACACAACAAATCCAAACCTCCTTCCAATGTCTTTCTTTCTCAATAAGAGTAACGGTGTCATTTTATTTAAAATTGTAATCTCTCCTGTCACCTAGCAGCCACAGTCCCTGTTCCCATGCTCTGTCTTTTCTTTTTCTATAACATTTATTACTTTCTAAAGAACTCTGTAATTTCTGTCTTCTCTTGCTATAATGTATGATCTACAAAGACATAAGTTATATGTGTATGCATATTTGTTTGTTAGCTTTTAATTTGTCCTCAGCACCTAGAATAGTGCCTGAAACACAGCAAGTTCTCAATAAGCATTTGTTGAGTCAGTGGCGGAATGAATAATGGAATTGGATGAATGAGTGGATGAATGAACATATATTCGTGCTGTTAACAGTGTACATGTGCTGTGTAGGTTGATGAGAAGATTATTATTTTCCTCCCAGTTTTATTGAGATATAATTGACATATAGCACTTTATAAGCTTAAGGAATACAGCATAATGATTTGAATTAGATTGTGAAATGACTACCACAATAATTTTGAAAGGAAAAGAAAATATTGTTTTTTCCACCTTGTGATGAGAGGTGTTTGGAGTGAGAAGATTATTGATTAAAAACAAGAAAGCCGCCTGACCAGGCGGTGGCGCAGTGGATAGAGCGTCAAACTGGGATGTGGAGGATCCAGGTTCGAGACTCCGAGGTCACCAACTTGAGCGTGGGCTCATCTGGTTTGAGCAAAGCTCACCACCTTGGACCCAAGGTCACTGGCTTGAGCAAGGGGTTACTCAGTCTGCTGTAGCCCCACGGTCAAGGCACATACGAGAAAGCAATCAAGGAACAACTAAGGTGTCACAACAAAAAACTAATGATGCTTCTCATCTCTCTTCATTCCTGTCTGTCCCTATCTATCCCTCTGACTCTCTCTCTGTCTCTGTAAAAAAACAACAAAAAAAAAAACCCTTTGAGTTCTGATGGTATCATTTTTATAGAATTAAATAAAAATTGAAAATACTTAAATTTTTAAAAATCAGTAAGAATTTGGGAAGTTTCATGGATATTTATTTTTGAACAGATAACAGAACCAGCATACAAACAAAAAATTTCTTTATTATTCCACAGATTTTTTTAAAATTTATCCTCCTATTTTAAGGATCCAATGGCTTGCTTAATCTTAAGAGAGATGTCATTATTTACAGAATTTTTAAAAAATGTAAATAAAAGGTTTATTTGACATAAAGTTTCTACTTGGATACCATTTAGAAAAAAAATACTTGGGCTGCTGAAGGCCCACGGTCAAGACACATGAGAAAGCAATCAATGAACAACTAAGGTGTCGCAACGAAAAACTGATGATTGATGCTTCTCATCTCTCCGTTCCTGTCTGTCCCTATCTATCCCTCTGTCTCTGACTCTCTCTCTGTCTCTGTAAAAACAAACAAATAGAAAGCCTAGACTCTAGGATCAACTCTCCCCTCTACTATGTTACATAGTAGACAAGCCACACTTTTTTGTCCTTGAAATGGACTATATAATCTCTAATAGTGTCTTGTAGTATAAAATTTTATGGAAATTTTTCTTTTGGCTTTGAGTTTATTAGGAAATTGGAGAAAAGCAACATTCTTGTTAAGCCCTGAGAGACATGGTAAGAAATGTGATTATGTAATAGTTGGTCCTCTCTACCACATGGTGGGTAAACAAACATGTTTTCTTAGAAACCCTTTGAATATTCTGTTCTACAATAGGCAGAGTGTTAATCCAGTTCTCAGTAGCCTCCTGCTTTTTCTGTGGACTAATGCTGATTTCATCCAAACATAATTCTTCCTGACTCTTGCCAAAGTCAGCAAATGCCTGGAATCTTTGCTGCAGCCCCTCCCTTTCCAGAGGCCTCGCTGTGACCTTACTCTGATCATATGTCATGTCACATCTTGTTTTCTGTAGTAATAAGTGCAGTCTAGTGGTTAGGAGATGGGGCCCTGAAACCAGATTGTCTAGATTCAATCTTGGCTCTGTCTTTATGATCTTGGGCAAATTGCTTAACCTCTCTGGACCTCCATTTGCTCATCAATAATGAGGGAATAATAGCATCATCTACCTCTTAAGGTAAAGAGAATGAAATGCATTAATGTTTGTAGAGGGTGCTTAGTAACAATGCCTGATGCATACTCTGAGAATATGAGTTATTTTTAATATCATTAATACGGGCACATATTTGACACACTTATGGACAAGGTATATTTTTATTTACATCTGTTAAAGACCTATTCAGAAAATGTTTTCATGATAAGTAATTATAAGAGCTAGTTCTTTATCTTTCTGCCTGTTTTATCATGTTCATTTTTAATTTATTGTTTTATAGTGATCGAACCGTGAGAATTTGGAAGGCTCGCAATTTGCAAGATGGTCAGATTTCTGACACAGGAGATCTGGGGGAAGATATGGCCAGTAATTAAACATGAATGAAGATAGTCATAAACTGAATGCTGTGACAATACTCCGTATGTTCTTCATGGAAAATGTTACCCTATATTTATTAGGCAGAAACTTATGAATGGGATTAACTGGAAAATATTTCTGAATTAAACTTTTGAATATAAATGTATTCTAGTCAAATTGTAGACTATCCTGTGTGCTTAATATTACCATCTCCAAATACATAGATATCCTGTAATTGATATATTGCTTGATTCGCACTTTCACTGTGGCTGGATTCTTTGTGACTAGCTATAAAAAACACTTTCAAATTATTTAAATTACAAAATATCTGTTTTTGCGACAGAAAATGAACCTGGACTATTATGCAACCCACTGTTAACTGATCCATATAGTCTGTTCAGATGATTTACATATTTAAACATATTGGAAATGTTAGTCAAATTGTGGTCTGTTTGATATTTTTATCAGTCTGTGGAGGGTTCCCAAAATTCAAAGCTCTTTTAATGTATAGGGGGAAAAAATAACAGGAGAATAGTGTTGATGAGTTTTCATAAGGTGGAATTGACTTTAATCTACTAATAAAGAATATTAAACAGTGTGTGTTAAATGTTGACGTTTACTCGTATTGACCAAAGTTTTGCAGCTGTGCTATATCCTGTGCTCAGGACTAAAATGCCGTTAAATTGTTTTATTCGTGCTGTGCATACATTCTGTGATGGGAAACATTTTTGATGTCCTAACAGAAATATATTTTGGTCTATTTTCCTATGGAGTTGTTTCTACGATCACCTTTTAATTTCATTTTTATTTAATATTAGTATTTCCTCCCCCTTTTACCTAATTTTTTTTATATGCTGCTAAATATATTTTAAATACACTATGTTTGCAAACCTTGGTAGTTATGATGCGAACTGTATCTGTGGCGGGGAAAGCTATGTAAATAGGTAGATTGTAAAGAGAGAATGTCTTACATTGTAACTGTATGAATTTTTAAATGCTGTAGATTGGATTTTGGAAAAGGATGTATAATTTATGTCTGCTCAGAATATTAATTTGTAAATTCTTCAAGTTTAATTTTTATGTAGATGGTACAATGTTTGAAAATATTGTCTTGTGATTTTTTTCTTTGAAAATATTTGCTTGTAAATGAAAGCTTAGCGAGGGCTTAAATAAACATATTGCTATGAATTATTTTTATTCTACTGTTCTTTAATTATATGAAAATGGTCAATATTTGTAAAACTTTATATTTCCTGTGTGTGATATAAGGAAAGGCATTTTTTTTTGTTACCCAGCACTTCATATGCATTCCTTTGTTCACTAGACATGAAATATTCTTGAGACGTTTAAGCCATAACCTAACCTTGATGAACCAAGGAAGCTCACTATTTAACGGAATTAAATCAAGCTATATAATTTATACCAGGGGTCCCCAAACTACGGCCCGCAGGCCACATGCGGCCCCCTGAGGCCATTTATCTGGCCCCCGCCGCACTTCCGGAAAAGGCACCTCTTTCATTGGTGGTCAGTGAGAGGAGCACATTGACCATCTCATTAGCCAAAAGCAGGCCCATAGTTCCCATTGAAATACTGGTTAGTTTGTTGATATAAATTTACTTGTTCTTTATTTTAAATATTGTATTTGTTCCCGTTTTTTTTTTTTTTTTTACTTTAAAATAAGATATGTGCAGTGTGCATAGGGATTTGTTCATAGTTTTTTCTTATAGTCCAGCCCTCCAACGGTCTGAGGGACAGTGAACTGGCCCCCTGTGTAAGAAGTTTGGGGACCCCTGGTTTATACATTTGAACATAGATGGTAAATTGAATAAATATTATTCCCATACATTTTAGGGCAATAGTGATTTTGGTTACTTGGAGAAATGGAGGGAATGGTGACTGGAGGTGTTATAGGAGGTCATTTGGGAGTGTTGAGCAGTGTGGAGGTATTTGAGGGGTGTGGCTTCCCAATGTTCTATTTTTTTACCTGTCCCGTGTGACATGTTAAACTGCACATATATGTTTCTTTCCTATTTTATGTATTTGTGTTCTGTTTTGAAAGGTAGAAACCGCCGGCCAAACCAAAAACACGAGGCTTTGTGTTCCAAAAGGAAAATTCATTTCAAAAGTGCCTGGGTGCAGGCGGACTGAGACCAACAAAGAGTGTCAGCCCTGAGCTTCAGGAAGGAGCTGTAGATACAGGGGCTAAGGGCAGTTAGCATATCTTGCTTTATGGTCTTGGTCACTGACTTGACCATGAGCAGGAGGAGGGGGCTTCAGCTGCAGGAACACCTCCTTTGCAAGTTCTTTTGATGTAGCACAGGCCTAATCAGCATGGTCCATCTGGGGTCCTCAGTAAATCTTGAAGACAGCCAGGGTCAGGTATCTCCCAGGAACAGTCGGGTCCTGGTCTTCCTGGGAATTATTTGTGAAAATTTTCACAGGAACTCTGTTTTCTTTAGGCTAGAAAGTAAAGATTTAGGATTCATGATATGTCTAATTAATTTAAAGGCTTTAACTTTCCACAGTAAATCCTGTGGCTAGGCTGTTATAAACAACTATTGTGATTTAAACTCCCCTGTCAGGTTCCTCCCCAATGTAAGCTTTTCCTGACATTCCTGCAGAGGTAAACTTTTTGCTACATTTCAAAGTAAAGGTCAGGAAGCCTTTAAGAGAGAGAATAGCAAGCAAATTAACTATAACCTCACAGTGGGGGATGAGAATGTTCTGTTTCTAGCCCTTCTTCCTTCTTTGGGCCTGTAGTTTTCTTAGGATGGCAGCCGAGTAGCCATTTTATCTATTATATTTCAGAGTGAAATATTTAAATAAAAACATTTTAAAGAAAGGATTTCCCGATAAAGAGAAACTTGGCTACTTTGTAATTTTGCCTCCTTCCCTGAGGGAAGATACTGTGTCTGCACCTGAGAGACCCTGTCAGGACTATTTTGAAATTCACTATGCTCAGGGAGTTTCCTTTCAGGAGCATCGCTCAACAATTCACTCACTTGAGGATTAATTTATTCAATAAATGTTTATTGAGCATATACTGTGCCAGGTACTGGGGATGAAAAAATTACTAGTCTGCGAGAGAGAATAAACCCAGTGCTTACATAACAGCTAGGTAAATTCTCCGATAGAGAAAATCTGGGTGCATTAGAATCTGTGAGACGACGCACTGAGGCTGACTGTGAGTCTAAATAAAGGTCTATTCTGTGATCCTGGGCTCTGTTTGCTTGTGCAGAACACAAAGCCCTGCGTCTGTTTTATCTTTTGAAATACTGTAGGCTCAGTTAGAGTTTATCTGATTCCTGTAATTAAAATGAATATGTAAAAGAGGTAGTCCTCTTAAGACAAATTTTGAAAGGTGCTCAGAGAAGTCATGGAGAGGAAATAATTGGGGGTTGACCTGAGAGCGGGACCCAGGCAATCAGGGGCTACTCGCTTGCACCCCTGTCCTTGGTGTGTAACTTCCGCCTACCGGGACGTCCCTCCCACTGCTCCCGCAGCAGAGCCGTTAAAGAAGGCAGTCTGGACAGCATAAGGTGTTGAGATCACGGGGGGTGGGGATAGGGTACTGAACCCAGTTAAGATCTCGATATAAGCTTATGGTTCTGGCCGGCAGGGGCAGAGATTACTCATTTTGCGGCTACCCAAGACGAAGCTCAGTGTGCTCCCTCGCTGATTACGACTGCCACCTACCGGTCAGAGGTCTGTCTTCCTTCAGTCACTCCTTGCCCTACGTGTAAGGAGGGAGGGGCTAATGTACGGACCAAGAAGCGATAACCTTAACCCCTAAAGATACCAATCAGGATGGTTCACAATAACTCAAAACAGCTAAAAGAGTGCCTCTAAAACTTAAAAATGGGTTATTCCACACTATGTAGCAAATATATGCCTTGTCTGCCCAGAATAGCATCTTTTTTTTTTTTAATTTTTCTTTTTGGAGGATTCATTTCTTCTTACAAATTTAAATCTCCGCATTTTAGCTAAAGAGTAATGACAAAGCTTTGCATATGATACCCACATTTTTTTAAATTCCTAGCTGATATGGAGTCTTTTATAAAAATTGAAATTACATCAACATGTCATGAAGTTGTTTCGTGTTATTGTTTGTATTTTTTCTCAAGCATTGCCTGTACCCTACCCCAATTCTGTTTTCAGCTTCAGAATAAATAGGTTGTAGTCTTCCTATGTTGTTGGATATTTGATTTGCCAACTACTGTGCAGATGCTGATAGTTGGAATTTTGTATTTGCATATTACAGGCATAATAAAATGTACAGATTTCTGTTTTTGAGCATTAGGGTACAAAAAATAGGAGTTATCTTTCTTTCTATTCAATAGTTTCTAACCATAATGAGATGTTCAATTTTAAAATGTCACAGCTGCAATTAATCTCCCCTCTTTTATGATGAGGTTAATAACGGTGATGGCCAGCATACGCTGAACTTTCAGTCTTCCCCCTTTGTTTCTGACTGACTGTCCCTGAAAGTGGGAATCAAGGTGCTGCCGGCCGGTGGCTGTGGCCACGCAGATTCACATTGAATTCAAGCAGACAGTAAAGGAACAGTAGAGACAGAGGAGGGTGAGCCATTCCAATTTACTGGAGGCTCACCAAGACAGGCAAGCCAAGAAGAAAGAAACGGGGTGGGGGTGGGGGGGGGGATGTACAAAGGAAAGGAAAACCTGCTTTTCGCAGTGGAGGGCAAGGGATCAGGAAAGCCCAACTGCGCCTCTCAGTGGCGGGACCTGATCTCCTCTCCTTGCCCCCTGAGGGGAAGCATTTACGTCCTTATAATTGTGCTGTCACGTGCTCCGGCACTATTTGCACAAAGGGCTTGCTGTCAGCAAACCTGCAAGCATTCCTACACGGCCATTTTCCCCACAGATGCCATTAATGGTCAGAAGCACCCATTTTTTTTTTTTTTACAATAACCCAAATAGGTTATTGTAACCTATTTGGGTTATTGTAAAATAACCAGCAGCCTGGGCCATGATTGAACTTTCTAAGAGTTTTGCTTAACAGAGGTTTCCTTATGTCATCTCTGGGGTCTGAGCTGGTGGCATGCAGCCACTGGGCAGGGCACTTTTGGTCGCTGCCTTCTGTGAGTCTCACTGAGAGGGTAAGCAGGTTATTGTAAAAAAAAAAAAAAAGAAAAAAGAAAGTGTGCATCCTAGACTGGGAGCTACATCTTAGAACTGGTACAGTATTATAAGGGATTCTACTAGACCGACATTAGTGACAATGTCCACTATCATATGGCACAGAGAGTGAGGCAAACTCCTGCCTGCACCCCAACCAGGATCCACCCAGCAACCCCCTAGCTATCCTCAGTGCCTGGGCAGCTATTCTCAGCACCTCGGGCTCTGGAACCAATCAAGCCACTGGCTGTGGGAGGGAAAGAGGGAGAAAGGGAGAGGGGAAGGTGGAGAGAAGCAGATGGTCACTTCTCCTGTGTGCCCTGATTGGGAATCGAATCCAGGATGTCCACACACCAGGCCACTGAGCCAGCAGCCAGGGCCATGATTGAACTTTCTAAGAGTTTTGCTTAACAGAGGTTTCCTTATGTCATCTCTGGGGTCTGAGCCGGTGGCATGCAGCCACTGGGCAGGGCACTTTTGGTCGCTGCCTTCTGTGAGTCCCACTGAGAGGGTAAGCAGTCCACTGTGAGCACTTGGGGCGGTGTGCAACTGCTGTGCTCATCTCTACCCACACCGGGTTTCGAGGAAGTAAAATGAAAGGTGAGTGTAAACTTTGAGCAGGTCCTAAGTCTGGATCTAGTAGATGTTCGCACACTTTTGGATTTCTTAGCACCTTTGAACAATTTTCTGTGTCCTCTGAATTATACCTCTCTCGGTAGATTCCAGTTCCTCATTTTACACACCTGGTCTTGTAGCCAGGGTGGCAGGTGATCTAAATTTAGCCCATTAGAGCCATTGGCAACAGGCTATATTGGAAGCTAGTGACAGAAATGTTGATACTAATGCTATTTTCCACGGACACAATGGAAGAGGTTTGAGTGCCATTATTGGAGTCTGTGCCTAGTGCAGGAAGAAGCCACCAGTTGTGAAATATGAATCTGGACATTATTCCTGGTTATATAGCCACCGAATCTCATTCTCTGACCCCTCTGAAAATTGTATGCATTATCTGCTAACCTCCAGTAAATTTCTTTTCTGTTTGAACTGGCAGAGTTGGTTGCTGTTATTTGCAGCTAAGAACCACTGCTTATAAACTGGGTCAAAGCCCAGGACAAACGAGGGTGATCTTTTGGGAACTGAGTTTCAGCAACAAGGAACAAATGACTGTAGACGGTTTTTTTTTCCCAACATGTTCACTTTAAACATCTCCCTGGCCTGACCAGGTGGTGGCGCAGTGGATAGAACGTCAGACTGGGATGCGGAAGGACCCAGGTTCGAGACCCCGAGGTCACCAGCTTGAGCGCGGGCTCATCTGGCTTGAGCAAAGAGCTCACCAGCTTGGACCCAAGGTCGCTGGCTCCAGCAGGGGGTTACTCGGTCTGCTGAAGGCCCATAGTCAAGGCACATGTGAGAAAGCAATCAATGAACAACTAAGAAGTCACAACTTGCAACGAGAAACTGATGATTGATGCTTCTCATCTCTCTCCGTTCCTGTCTGTCTGTCCCTGTCTATCTCTGCCTCTGTAAAAAAAATAAAAAAATAAAAAATAAACATCTCCCTGGATTAAAGTAGCTTTATCTATTTCACATTCCTACGAGAGACTCACATAAAAATTCTCCAGAGGGGGTCTGAAATTCCAGTTCCGTCCATAATAAACATTATTCTAACTCATGGATCATTAATGTGTTTTGACTGTTGTCCTTAAGCAAGGCAGGTCAAGATCACTGCATCCTTACTAGGTGACTGACTGCTTGACTTGAAGATAAATGTATCTGCAATACCATGCTTAAAGTGACTTTATTTGGTATTATTATGCTTTTCGGGTTGTATTTGATGAACAATTTTCCATAAAGAGGTCAGAAAAATCTTATCCTTTTGTTTCCCAAATTAGCCAAAGGTTATAATCAGGTTTCTCCTGGAGCCCATCATTTCTGCCTTAGGGAGAGTATTTCATATCCCAAGAACACTGCCTTTGTTTATTGGAATGAGGTCTGGTGTTCCTTGCAGGTGTTAGCTGTAGAGTTGGGGTAAGAAATAGTCAACTGACTCATCACAGTGTGAACAATAACATCTTGGCAGCTCATTTGAGTAATTAGATTCTCACCTGCAGATAGAATAAAAGTAAGACTAGAAATTGTTGTGCATTTCACTTGGGAGGGAATAATGGGCACATGAAAATTCTTTGGCTGGTCTTAGTGTTCTAAAAAGTTTGTCTTATTACAATAAAAAAATAAAGTACAACCTACCTTAGAGAAGAGAGGTAGTCTTAAATTGGTCAGACTCTAAGACATGGTATATTTTTCTCAGACTTTAATTCAGGAGTTCATTCTACCCTTATGCAGGCTATGTGATTCAGGGAAACGCCAAGAATTGTTCCAATTAACCTGAGCCAGAGTTTCTCTGTCAGCATGGGACAATCAGAATTAGCTGGAGGGCTTGTCAAGGTCCAGATTGCTTGGTCACACCTCTAGACTTCCTGATTCAAAATAATTTGCATTTCTAACAAGTTCACGAATGAAACTGATGCATGGCTTGAGAAATACAGGTCTAAGTCAATTCTATTCCCCTTTGTAGTGTGGTTCAGGAATCTAGTTCAGACTTCATCAAAACCAGGCATTCCCTTGACAGTGATCATTGGTCTAGGTAAGGACTCCTGACCTATTCCTGGGTCTGTTGAAGAGAAGGGTATGGTTATACCAAGACCTGAGTAGCTCGCTGCACACTCCTCTGGAGCAATTTAGTAAGAATATGTAGCTCCAGGTGCTACTGGAAGCCATCTATGACTACAAAGGAATCAGCCTTGGAATGATTACAGGGGCATGAATGTCAGAGCAGACTGACCTCAGGTCTAACAACATCCAAGACTCCGCCCCCATTCACGCCCATTTCTATGAGATGACACTCTTATTGATAATTGTGTCTGAGCTGGGGTTCATTATCCATCACTCCAAAACACCCTAATTGAAACAATTTTACCCAGGAGAGAGGAATCTATACATGCAGTTAAATAAGAGACAGTTTGAAGGAATTTGAGGCGTGGGTCAACTAAACAATTTCTTGAAAGTACCGTTGATACTGGAACAATACTGGTTTGAAATGAGCAGGTCCATGTATACCAGAAATTTCTTCCCAATAAATACAGTCAACCCTTCCTATTCATGGCTTTCGCATCCCAGGGTTTCACCAATGGCAGAGCAAAAACTACCTTTGCATTCCAAACCTTAGATTTGTAGCCACTAATTCAAAATGCTGTTTCCAAAACTCGGATTTGCAGCCACTAATTCAAAATGCTGTTTCTGGTCTGTGTTGAATTTGCAGATGCGAAGGGCCAACCAGAGTGTCAAAGTAGGTGCTCCTTTCTGTTTTCTTTCTTTTCTTTTCTTTTCTTTCTTTCTTTTTTTTTTTTACAGAGACAGAGAGAGTCAGAGAGGATAGATAGGGACACACAGACAGGAACGGAGAGAGATGAAAAGCATCAATCATTAGTTTTTCGTTGCGACACCTTAGTTGTTCATTGATTGCTTTCTCATATGTGCCTTGACCGTGGGCCTTCAGCAGACCGAGTAACCCCTGCTTAAGCCAGATGAGCCCGTGCTCAGCTGATGACCTCGGGGTCTCAAACCTGGGTCCTTCGCATCCAGGTCCGATGCTCTATTCACTGCGCCACCACCTGGACAGACAGTAGCTGCTTTCTCACAGTGGCAGGGGCACTGTCAAGCCTTGCACTGTTCACTATTCCACTGTACCATGTCGAGAGTCTTGGCCTGGCTTCCTGAAAGGCAGAAACCACAGGCCGAACTGAAAACACGAGGCTAGTGTGTTCCAAAAGGAAAGTTTATTTATTTTTTTTACATTTATTTATTTAATTAATTGTGTTTACATAGATTCTAGGGTCACCCCGAATGCCTCCCCTTCTCCCTATTTCCCCTGCGCCCCTCCCTACAACACCCCCCTCCTTCACTTCAGGTTTATCCCCTCCTATCATCCCCTTTCCCTCTGTCCGCTTTCCCTCTGGTGCCTTTGATCCCTCCTCTGTCTCAATTCTGTTCCTCAGTTCTCATTATTACTTGGATTCCTCAAATGAGTGAGGACATATGATATTTTTCTTTCTCTGTCTGGCTTATTTCACTCAACATAATAGTTTCCAGGTCCCTCCATATTGTTACAAAAGGTAATATTTCCTTCTTTTTCATAGCCCCATAGTATTCCATTGTATATATGTACCACTGCTTTTTTTGGGGGGGGGTTTGTATTTTTCTGAAGCTGGAAACGGGGAGAGACAGTCAGACAGACTCCTGCATGCGCCCGACCGGGATCCACCCGGCACGCCCACCAGGGGCGACGCTCTGCCCACCAGGGGGCGATGCTCCGCCCCTCCGGGGCATCGCTCCACCGTGACCAGAGCCACTTTAGCGCCTGGGGCAGAGGCCAAGGAGCCATCCCCAGCGCCCGGGCCATCTTTGCTCCAATGGAGCCTTGGCCGCGGGAGGGGAAGAGAGAGACAGAGAGGAAGGAGGGGATGGGGGTGGAGAAGCAAATGGGCACTTCTCCTATGTGCCCTGGCCAGGAATCGAACCCTAGTCCCCCACGCGCCAGGCCGACGCTCCACCGCTGAGCCAACCGGCCAGGGCTGTACCACTGCTTTTTAATCCACTCGTCCACTGATGGACACTTGGGCTGTTTCCAGCTCTTCACTATTGTGAACAATGCTGCCATAAACATGGGGGTGCATTTCTTTTTTTCAGTTGGTAATATGGTGTCCTTGGAATATATTCCTATAAGTGGGATGGCTGGGTCAAGGGGCAGTTCCATTTCTAATTTTTTGAGGAATCTCCATACTGTTTTCCACAGTGGCTGCACCAGTCTGCATTCCCACCAGCAGTGCAGGAGGGTTACCCATTCTCCACATCTTTGCCAGCACCTAGCATGTGTTGTTTTGTCAATGAGCGCCATTCTGATTGGTGTGAGGTGGTATCTCATTGTGGTTTTAATTTACATTTCTCTAATGATTAGTGATGTTGAACATTTTTTCATTTGTCTATTGGCCATCTGTATGTTCTCTTTGGAGAAGTGTCTATTCATTTCTTGTGCCCATTTTTGATTGGATTGTTTGTCTTCCTGGTGTTGAGTTTTACAAATTCTTTATAAATTTTGGTTATTAATCCCTTATCAGATGTATTGTCTAATATGTTCTCCCATTGTGTGGTTTGTCTTTTTATTCTGTTCATATTGTCTTTAGCTGTGCAAAAGCTTTTTAGTTTGATATAGTTCCTTTGTTTATCCTGTCTTTTATTTCATTTGCCTGTGGAGATCATTCAGCAAAGATATTGCTGCGATAGATGTCGGTAAGCTTACTGCCTAAGTTTTCTTCTAGGATACTTATGGTTTCACAATTTACATTTAAGTCCTTAATCCATTTTGAGTTTATTTTTGTGCATGGCCTAAGTTGGTGGTCTAGTTTCACTTTTTTGCAGGTAGCTGTCCAGTTTTCCCAACACCATTTGTTAAAGAGACTGTCTTTACTCCACTGTATGCTCTTACCTCCTTTGTCAAATATCAGTTGTCCATAAAGATTTGGGTTTATTTCTGGGTTCTCATTTATGTTCCATTGATCTATATGTCTGTTCTTATGCCAATACCAAGCTGTTTTGAGTACTTGTAGTATAACTTCATATCAGGATGCGTGATACCTCCCACTTTATTCTTCTTTTTCAAGATTGCTGAGGCTATTCGTGTTCTTTTTTGGTTCCATAAAAATTTTTGGAATATGTGGTCTATATCTTTGAAGTAAGTCATTGGTATTTTAATTGGTATTGCGAGGTGACGTCACGGAAATGGCGCCGTGAGCAGCGTGTCCGACAGCTCTCCCCTAAATCACAACAAATTTATCAACTAGAAACAGAAAAATTTATCCTCGGAGCATTCCGGAGTTCCACACAAACTGATAGCGAAAGGACTGTTATCACTTGAATCTGAGAGACGAGGGTGTGGAGGAATCTACCACAGGGACGTTCTTTCAAACCGCAAGGAAGTGCGCCTGTGGTGAGTCAGCCCATATACTTGGGAACCGCGAGCCAACGCGAGCGGCCGACGCGAGCCACCGCAGCGAGCGGCCCCCGCAAGCCGCCGCCGCGAGCTGCCGCCGCGAGCGGCCGCTGCGAGCCTCCGTGAGCAGCCGCGCGCGCGCCCGGTCCGGTTGAGCACCGCTGACGTTCCCAGCAGCCCGCACACTGCGAGTGGGGGTCGCCGGCCACTGGTGCCCGGAGCGCCCCATTCGCGTGCGTGCCTTGGGCATTCCACGCGCCCAGGGCGCCCTGCTGGCCCGCACACCCAGGGGGCTCCATTATCCTGCGCCTGGTGTGGTCCGGCCACCAGCGGCGGGGCGAGCGGGAGAGGCTTGGGAGATTCTCTCCGTGGGCAGGGCACCTCACCCAGCCATTCAAGCTAACAATCAAGCATTGGGGGAGGGGCGCGCGCAGGCAGCCTAAAATACCTTTGGAAACACAGCTGCGACCCAATCACTGAAATTAGCTTAACCCATAAAATCTGCGCACCCTCGGTTCTAATTGATAAGATCTCTCTCAGTTCAGCGATCCAAGACAAGAGGCGTGATATTTTTTAGTGCCTCTCGCTAAAGGGGCGGGGGCAACTTCTGATTGATAGAGCCTCCATATTCAGGGATAAACGCTAACAAGAAGGACTTGGCAGATAATAAGGTCTATACTACACTAGTCGTAAGCAGAGACTAGTGCCTCTTCTACCCTGCAAAAACAGGCTACAAAGTGTGGAAAGCCTGGGTTGAGAGGTCCAACTAAATGAGAGGCGCTGAACAGTCACCTTGACAACAATTGACTCCCACCCCCGCCTGATTACACTGGAGGCCCTGACTCTCAGAGCCTTTCCCAAAGCCTTGCACTGAGTGGGGATAGAGTGGGGATTTCCCAGCTCTTTGAGCCTCTTACTCCCCAGGCAGAAGCAGTTGCAGCCTTATAGCTGGATCACCAGGCTGCTAACTCAGAAAGGGGGGACTAGGAGAGAGAATCCAGGAAAGCAAACTCTCTCATCGTTGGACCCTGCAAACGCCAACAAGCCTTTACTTCCAGCAAGACTAAAGCCAATTATATGACATTGCCATAGAATCCCATCAACTGCAAATCCCTACCTAAGAGTGACACAGGGGCAGAGCCTGGGGTACAGAGTCACCGACCAGGAAGAGGGAGAGAAAAGAAAAAGGAAGAAGTTAACCTCTCAAAATCAAGAAAAACCCACAGACTTTACAACTTGATCCACTAATTTTTTTTTGTTGTTGTTGTTGTTTGTTTCTTCTATCTTTTTGCCTTTATATCCTCCACCTCGGTCCTTCTATTCTCTGCCCATCTCATGCTTCCCCTTTCTTGAACTACACTACCCATGAGTGTTGCATTTTATTTTTCTTCTTCATCCTCAACCTCCTTTAAGGTTATACTCCAAAACACTTAACTCTCACTCTCTCCTCTTTTGTTTTTTTTTTTTTTGTCTTGCTTTATTTTGTTTTTTTCTCTTCCTATTTTATTTCTTCCTTCGTTGTTCTCTTTTTCTTATTTTTTCCTTTCTATTCGTTTTTTCTTTTCTCATTTTACTTTCATCCCATATAATCCTCAATCACGAACAAATAAGTTAATTTGGGACTCAAGGCTTTTTTTTGGCTTTATTTCTCTTTTTTGCTTTTGTTTTTATTTTTTTTTCTTTTTTCTTGTTTGTTTATTTTTGTGGCATTTTGGGTCCTCCCAACCCAAGGTCTCCATTGTATTTAGTCTTCGCTCCACTTAATACAACAGATTTTTACTTATTATTTTTATTTTTTCTTCTTTATTATTCTTTTTTGGTCCTTTTTTCTGGTTCCCTCTTATCCCTCTCATTATATCTCTTAGTTGACTATCACTTACAAGCAAATCATCTTATGCTTGTCTAAGATTTTCTTCCTTTTTTTTTTTTTTTTTTTTTTTGCATTTAGTAGGCCCCTACTTCCTTTTTTTTGCCCCTTGAACTCTTCACCCCAAATCAGGCCCTCCATTATAGGCACGATATTTCCCTGAAGAGGGGAGAGGAGGGAAAGAGAAGAGAGAAAAAAAGGGGGAAATAATAAATTATTACTGGTTTTTTTTTGTGGGGTGTTTTACTTTTTTTTTTTTTTTTTTTTTTTTTTTTTTTTACTTTTTACTCTTTATTAATTCTAATTAGTGCTATCAATAAGACCACCCTCAGATGCCGATAAGAAAGAGAAAATCGAATATTATGGATACAAAAGAAAGAGAGGTAACACAAATAGATGTGGAAAAATCTATGGAGAAAAGACTTAACATATTGGAAGCCTTGGAGCTAAATGACAGAGAATTTAAAATAGAAATCTTAAAAATACTCAGAGAGATACAAGAAAACACAGAAAGGCAATATAGGGAGATCAGAAAACAACTCAATGAACACAAAGAATATATTACCAAGGAAATTGAAACTATAAAAGCAAATCAAACAGAAATGAAAAACTCAATTCACGAGCTGAAAAATGAGGTAACAAGCTTAGCTAACAGAACAGCCCAGATTGAAGATAGGATTAGTGAAATAGAAGACAAACAACTTGAGGCACAACAGAGAGAAGAAGAAAGAGACTCAAAAATAATAAAAAACGAGAAAGCCCTACAGGAATTGTCTGACTCCATCAGAAAGAATAACATAAGAATAATAGATATATCAGAGGGAGAAGAGAAAGAAAATGGAATGGAGAATATACTCAAACAAATAATAGACAAGAACTTCCCAAGCCTGTGGAAGGAACTAAAGCCTCAAATTCAAGAAGCAAACAGAACACCAAGTTTTCTTAACCCCAACAAACTCACTCCAAGGCACATCATAATAAAGATGACACAAACCAATGACAAAGAAAAAATTCTCAAGGCAGCCAGGGAAAAGAAGAGTACAACATATAAAGGAAGGCCTATTAGATTATCATCAGATTTCTCAGCAGAAACTCTACAAGCTAGAAGAGAGTGGACCCCAATATTTAAAGCCCTGAAAGAGAGGAACTTTCAGCCAAGAATACTATACCCATCAAAGCTATCCTTCAAGTATGAAGGAGATATAAAAACATTCACAAATACAGAAAAGATGAGAGAATTTATCAACAGAAAGCCCCCACTCCAGGAAATACTAAGGGGGGTTTTCCAACCAGATTCAAAGAACAAAAGAAAACAATACCACAAGTAACAGCTCCACCAAGAACACAATAAAACCTAACTTAAACTGTGACAACAAAGGAAAAAAAGGGGGGAGAGGATGGAGATTAACAGTAGCAAAGGATGATGAAGTGCAGAAATACTTATAAGATAGGGTACTACAATGAATATGGTAGGTACCCTTTTCATTACTTAATGGTAACCACCCTTAAAAAAACCACCACAAAAACACTTGACTTAAAAAAGGTAGCAACAGAGGAAAGAAGTATGGAACACAAACAAACAAAAACAAATGATAGAAAAACAAAAGAGAAGAATCAAACTAGATACAAAACTAACAGAAAGCAATTTATAAAATGGCAGTAGGGAACCCACAAGTGTCAATAATTACACTAAATGTAAATGGATTAAACTTACCAATAAAAAGACACAGAGTAGCAGAATGGATTAAAAAAGAAAATCCAACTATATGCTGCCTACAAGAAACACATCTAAGCAACAAAGATAAAAACAAATTCAAAGTGAAAGACTGGAAAACAATACTCCAAGCAAATAACACCCAAAAAAAAGCAGGCGTAGCAATACTCATATCTAATAATGCTGAGTACAAGACAGAAAAAGTACTCAGAGACAAAAATGGTCATTTCATAATGATTAAGGGGAAGTTGAATCAAGAAGACATAACAATCCTTAATATATATGCACCAAACCAAGGAGCACCAAAATATATAAGACAGCTACTTATTGACCTTAAAACAAAAACTAACAAAAATACAATCATACTTGGAGACCTCAATACACCGCTGACGGCTCTAGATCGGTCATCCAAACAGAGAATCAATAAAGATATAGTGGCCTTAAACGAAATACTAGAACACCTGGATATGATAGACATCTACAGGACACTTCATCCCAAAGCGACAGAGTATACATTTTTCTCTAGTGTACATGGAACATTCTCAAGAATTGACCATATGTTGGGCCACAAAGACAATATCAGCAAATTTAGAAAAATTGAAATTGTACCAAGCATATTTTCTGATCATAAAGCCTTGAAACTAGAATTCAACTGCAAAAAAGAGGGGGAAAAACCCACAAAAATGTGGAAACTAAACAACATACTTCTAAAAAATGAATGGGTCAAAGAAGAAATAAGCGCAGAGATCAAAAGATATATACAGACAAATGAAAATGAAAATACGACATATCAGAATCTCTGGGATGCAGCAAAAGCAGTAATAAGAGGAAAGTTCATATCACTTCAGGCCTATATGAACAAACAAGAGAGAGCCCAAGTAAACCACTTAACTTCACACCTTAAGGAACTAGAAAAAGAAGAACAAAGACAACCCAAAACCAGCCGAAGAAAGGAGATAATAAAAATCAGAGCAGAAATAAATGAAATAGAGAACAGAAAAACTATAGAAAAAATCAATAAAACAAGGAGCTGGTTCTTTGAAAAGATCAACAAAATTGACAAACCCTTGGCAAGACTCACCAAGGAAAAAAGACACAGGACTCAAATAAATAAAATCCAAAATGAAAGAGGAGAGATCACCACAGACATCATAGAAATACAAAGAATTATTGTAGAATACTATGAAAAATTATATGCCACCAAATACAACAATCTAGAAGAAATGGATAAATTCCTAGAACAATACAACCTTCCTAGACTGAGTCATGAAGAAGCAGAAAGCCTAAACAGACCAATCAGCAGGGAGGAAATAGAAAAAACTATTAAAAATCTCCCCAAAAATAAAAATCCAGGCCCAGACGGTTATACTAGTGAATTCTATCAAACATTCAAAGAAGACTTGGTTCCTATTCTACTCAAAGTCTTCCAAAAAATTGAAGAAGAAGCAATACTTCCAAACACATTTTATGAGGCCAACATAACCCTCATACCAAAACCTGGCAAGGATGGCGCAAAGAAAGAAAACTACAGACCAATATCTCTAATGAATACAGATGCTAAAATACTAAACAAAATACTGGCAAACCGAATACAACAACATATTAAAAAAATAATACATCATGATCAAGTGGGATTCATCCCAGAATCTCAAGGATGGTTCAACATACATAAAACGGTTAACGTAATACACCATATCAACAAAACAAAGAACAAAAACCACATGATCTTATCAATAGATGCAGAAAAGGCTTTTGATAAAATACAACACAATTTTATGTTTAAGACTCTCAACAAAATGGGTATAGAAGGAAAATATCTCAACATGATAAAGGCCATATATGATAAACCATCAGCCAACATCCTATTAAACGGCATAAAACTGAGGACTTTCTACCTTAAATCAGGAACAAGACAGGGTTGTCCACTCTCTCCACTCTTATTCAACGTGGTGCTAGAAGTTCTGGCCAGAGCAATCAGACAAGACAAAGAAATAAAAGGCATCCATATCGGAAAAGAAGAAGTAAAGCTATCACTTTTTGCTGATGATATGATCCTATACATCGAAAACCCGAAGGACTCCACAAAAAGATTATTAGAAACAATAAACCAATACAGTAAGGTCGCAGGATACAAAATTAACATACAAAAGTCCATAGCCTTTCTATATGCCAACAATGAAATATTAGAAAACGAACTCAAAAAAATAATCCCCTTCACGATTGCAACAAAAAAAATAAAATACCTAGGAATAAACATAACAAAGAACGTAAAGGACCTATATAATGAAAATTACAAAGCATTGTTAAGGGAAATCGAAAAAGATACAATGAGATGGAAAAATATTCCTTGTTCTTGGATAGGAAGAATAAATATAATCAAAATGGCCATATTACCCAAAGCAATATACAAATTTAATGCAATTCCCATCAAAATCCCTATGAGATTTTTTAAAGAAATGGAACAAAAAATCATCAGATTTATATGGAACTATAAAAAACCCCGAATAGCCAAAACAATCCTAAGGAAAAAGAATGAAGCTGGGGGCATTACAATACCTGACTTTAAACTATATTATAGGGCCACGATAATCAAAACAGCATGGTATTGGCAGAAAAATAGACACTCAGACCAATGGAACAGAATAGAAAGCCCAGAAATAAAACCACATATATATGGTCAAATAATCTTTGATAAAGGGGCCAACAACACACAATGGAGAAAAGAAAGCCTCTTCAACAAATGCTGTTGGGAAAACTGGAAAGCCACATGCAAAAGAATGAAACTCGACTACAGCCTGTCCCCGTGTACTAAAATTAATTCAAAATGGATCAAAGACCTAAATATAAGACCTGAAACAATAAAGTACATAGAAGAAGACATAGGTACTAAAATCATGGACCTGGGTTTTAAAGAACATTTTATGAACTTGACTCCAATGGCAAGAGAAATGAAGGCAAAGATAAATGAATGGGACTACATCAGAATTAAGTTTTTGCTCAGCAAGAGAAACTGATATCAAAATAAACAGACAGCCAACTATATGGGAACTGATATTTTCAAACGACAGCTCAGATAAGGGCCTAATATACAAAATTTACAAAGAACTCATAAAACTCAACAACAAACAAACAAACAATCCAATAAAAAAATGGGAAGAGGACATGAACAGACACTTCTCCCAGGAAGAAATACAAATGGCCAACAGATATATGAAAAGATGCTCAGCTTCATTAGTTATTAGAGAAATGCAGATCAAGACTACAATGAGATACCACCTCACCCGTTTTAGATTAGCTATTATCAACAAGACGGGTAATAGCAAATGTTGGAGAGGCTGTGGAGAAAAAGAAACCCTCATACACTGTTGGTGGGAATGTAAAGTAGTACAACCACTATGGAGGAAAGTATGGTGGTTCCTCAAAAAACTGCAAATAGAACTCCCTTATGACCCAGCAATCCCTCTACTGGGTATATACCCCAAAACCTCAGAAACATTGATACGTGAAGACACATGTAGCCCCATGTTCATTGCAGCACTGTTCACAGTGGCCAAGACATGGAAACAACCAAAAAGCCCTTCAATAGAAGACTGGATAAAGAAGATGTGGCACATATACACTATGGAATACTACTCAGCCATAAGAAATGATGACATCAGATCATTTACAGCAAAATGGTGGGATCTTGATAACATTATAAGGAGTGAAATAAGCAAATCAGAAAAAAACAAGAACTACATGATTCCATACATTGGTGGAACATAAAAATGAGACTAAGAGACATGGACAAGAGTGTGGTGGTTACCAAGGGTGGGGGGGGAGGGAGGACACGGGAGGGAGGGAGGGAGAGAGTTAGGGGGAGGGGGAGGGGCACAGAGAACTAGATAGAGGGTGACGGAGGACAATCTGACTTTGGGCGAGGGGTTTGCAACATAATTTGATGACAAAATAACCTAGACATGTTTTCTTTGAATATATGTACCCTGATTTATTAATGTCATCCCATTACCATTAATAAAAATTTATTAAAAAAAAAATAAAAAATAAACAGACAGCCAACTAAATGGGAAAAAAAAATTGGTATTGCATTGAATTTATAAATTGCTTTGGGTAATAAAGACATTTTAATGATGTTTATTCTTTCTAACCATGAGCACGGTATATGCCTCACTTGTTTGTGTCTTCCTTTATTTCTTTTATCAATGTTTTATAATTTTCTGAGTAAAAGTCTTTAACCTCCTTGGATAAATTTACTCCTAGGTACTTTATATTTTTTTTGTTGCAATAGTGAAGGGAATTGTTTCCTTAATTTTTCTTTCTGACCGTTCATTGTTCGTGTATAAAAATGCCTCTGATTTCTGTGTATTAATTTTATATCCTGCCACCTTGCTGAATTCATTTATTAGGTCCAGTAGTTTTTTGACTGAGACTTTAGGGTTTTCTATATACAGTATCATATCATCTGCAAATAATGATAGTTTTACTTCTTCTTTTCCAATTTGGATGCCCTTTATTTCTACTTCTTGTCTGATTGCTGTAGCTAGGACTCCCAGTACTATGTTGAATAAGAGTGGTGAAAGGAGGCACCCCTGCCTTGTTCCTGATTTTAGGGGAATTGCTTTTAATTTTTGTCCATTAATTATAATGTTGGCTGTGGATTTGTCATAGATGGCCTTTATTATGTTGAGGTATGTTCCCTGTATTCCTACTTTGCTAAGAGTTTTGATCATAAATGGGTGCTGGATTTTATCAAATGCTTTTTCTGCATCTATTGAAATTATCATTTGGTTTTCCTCCTTCCTTTTGTTTATGTGGTGAATCACATTAATTGATTTACGAATGTTGTATCATCCTTGCCTCCTCAGAATATATCTCACTTGATCATGATGTATGATTTTTTCATGTATTGCTGGATCCGGTTTGCTAATATTTTATTGAGGATTTTAGCATCTAAATTCATCAGGGATATTGGCCTATAATTTTCTTTCTTTGTGTTGTCTTTACCTGGTTTTGGAATCAGAATTATGCTCGCCTCATAAAAGGAACTTGGAAGTGTTCCTTCTTCCTGAATTTTTGAAATAGTTTGAGAAACATAGGAGTTAGTTCTTCTTTGAATGTTTGGTAGAATTCACCAGTGAAGCCATTGGGCCCAGGAGTTTTTTGATAACTGTTTCGATCTCTTTTGTTGTAATCGGTCTGTTTAGGTTTTCTGATTCTTACAGATTGATTTTTGGAAGATGATATGTTTCAAAAAATTTGTCCATTTCACCTAGGTTGTTTAATTTTTTGGCATACAGTTTTCATAGTATTTTCTTACAATATTTTGTATTTCTGTTGTGTCAGTTGTTATTACTCCACTCTCATTTCTTTTCTTTTCTTTTTTTTGTATTTTTCTGAAGCTGGAAACGGGGAGAGACAGTCAGACAGACTCCCGCATGCGCCCGACCAGGATCCACCCACCAGCACACCCACCAGGGGGCGATGCTCTGCCCCTCTGGGGCGTCGCTCTGCCGCGACCAGAGCCACTCTAGCACCTGGGGCAGAGGCCAAGGAGCCATCCCCAGCACCCGGGCCATCTTTGCTCCAATGGAGCCTTGCTGCTGGAGGGGAAGAGAGAGACAGAGAGGAAGGGGGGGTGGAGAAGCAAATGGGCGCTTCTGCTATGTGCCCTGGCCAGGAATCGAACCCGGGTCCCCTGCATGCCAGGCCGACACTCTACCGCTGAGCCAACTGGCCAGGGCTCATTTCTAATTTTATATATCTGAATCCTCTCTCTTCTCTTGGTGAGTCTTGTTAAAGGTTCATCGATCTTGTTTACCCTTTCAAAGAACCAGCTCTTGGTTTTATTGATCCTCCATATTGTTTCTTTAGATTCTATGTCATTAATATCTGCTCTGATCTTTATTATTTCCTTCCTTCTACTACCTCTGGGCCTTACTTGCTGCTCTTTTTCTAGTTCTTTTAGATGAAGGGTTAGGTTGTTTGAGCTTTTTCAAGCTTCTTAAGGAATGCCTGTAGTGCTATGAACTTCCCTCTCAGTACTGCTTTTGCTGTGTCCCATAAATTTTGAGTTGTTGTTTGCTCATTATCATTTGTTTCTAGGAATTTTTTATTTCTTCTTTAATTTCATTGTTAACCCATTTGTTATTTAATAACATGCTATTTAGTTTCCATGTGTTTAAATATTTTTCAGTTTTTCTGTTGTGGTTGATTTCTAGTTTCATGTCATTGTGATCAGAGAAAATGCTTGATATGATTTCAATCTTCCTAAATTTGTTGAGACTGCTTTTGTGTCCTAAAATGTGGTCTATCTTAGAGAATGTACCATGAGCACTTGAAAAGAATGTATATCCTGCTGCCTTAGGGTGAAAGGTTCTGAAAGTTTCTATTAAATCCACTTGGTCTAGTGCAGGGGTCCCCAAACTACGGCCCGCGGGCCGCATGCGGCCCCCGGAGGCCATTTATCCAGCCCCCACCAAACTTCCAGAAGAGGCCCCTCTTTCACTGGTGGTCAGTGAGAGGAGCATAGTTCCCATTGAAATACTGGTCAGTTTTGTTGATTTAAATTTACTTGTTCTTTATTTTAAATATTGTATTTGTTCCCGTTTTGGTTTTTTATTTTAAAATAAGATATGTGCAGTGTGCATAGGGATTTGTTCATAGTTTTTTTTATAGTCTGGCCCTCCAATGGTCTGAGGGACAGTGAACTGGCCCCCTGTGTAAAAAGTTTGGGGACCCCTGGTCTAGTGTGTCCTTTAAGTCGGCTGTTTCTTTGTTAATTTTCTTTCTTGAGGATTTATTTAGTGATGTTAGTGGGGTATTGAAATCCCCTACTATTATAGTATTGCTGTTGATCTCACCCTTTATATCCATCAAAGTCTGCTTTATATATTTAGGTGCTCCTATATTAGGTGCGTATTTATGATGGTTATATCTTCCTGTTAGATTGCTCCCTTTATCATTATGTAATGACCTTCTATATCTCTTACTATGGTCTTTTTATAAAGTCTATTTTGTCTGATATAAGTATTGCTACCCCATCTTTTTTTTTCATTTCTATTTGTATGAAATATTTTTTCTATCCTTTACCTTCAGTCTATGTTATCTTTTGTTTTAAGGTGTGTCTCTTGTAGACAGCATATGTACGAGTCCTGTTTTCTTATCCACGCAGCTACCCTATGTCTTTTGATTGGATCATTTAATCCATTTACATTTAAGGTTATTATTGATATGTAGTTGTTTATTGCCACTTTATTCCTCTTTTGCTATATTCTTTTCCCACTTTGATCTGTTTACAACAGGCCCCTTAACATTTCCTGCAGCATTGGTTTGGTTGTAATGAATTCTTGAGTTTTTTGTTGTCTGGGAAGCTTTTTATTTCTCCTTCAATTTTAAATGATAGCCTTGCTGGATAAAGTAGTCTTGGTTGTAGGCTCTTTTTCTGCATTACTTTGAATATTTCTTGCCATTCCCTTCTGGCCTCAAGTGTTTCTGTTGAGGGGGCAGATGTCATCGTTATGGGGGCTCCTTTGTAGGTGATAGCCTTCTTTTCTCTAGCAGCTTTTAATATTTTCTCTTTATCGCTTAGCTTTGGTATTTTAATTCTGATGTGTCTTCATGTAGGTCTTTTTGGATTTGTCTTTAATGTTGTTCTCTGTGCTTCTTGAACCTGTGAGACCCTTCCTTGCATCAATTTAGGGAAGTTTTCAGCTATGATTTGATTGAATAAAGTTTCTATCCCTTGTTCTTTCTCTTCTTCTTTAGGAACCCCTATGATGCAAAAGTTATTTCTCTTCATGTTGTCACAGAGCTCGCTGAGAGTTTCCTCAGACTTTTTGAGTCTCTTCTTTTTTCTGCTCTGCTTTTGTGCCTTTGTTCATATTGTCTTCCAAATCACTGATTCGATCCTCAGCTTTATCCATCCTGCTTTTAATTCCTTCCATTGTGGTCTTCATTTCTGATATTGTATTTGTCACCTTCAACTGATTATTTTTTAATATTTCAATGTCCTTTTTTATACTTGCTATCTCTTTATTTAGGTGATCCTAATGACCATCCATTGTTGTTCTAAGATCCCTAAACATCCTAACAATCATTATTCTAAACTCTGCATCTGGCAGTTTGGTTATTTCCATATCACTCAGTTTCTTTTCTGGAAATTTCTCTTGTGGTTTCATTTGGATTGCACTTCTCTGTCTTCTCATTATGTCTGTGTTTTTGGTTGTGTTGTTTGTAGGGCTGGTTGAGTCTAGGTTTGGTGTTGTCTGCCTCCAATTTTCAGTTGTGTTATTTCTAGGTCTTCTTGGGTTGGCATCAACTGTTATTTGTAATCTACTTTCGGATTTGGGCTGCTTTGAAGTCTTGATTTGTTTGTTTTCTTCTCACTTGTAGTCTTGTTTACTGATCTCAGCAGGGGGCTTATTTGAAACTGTATCCAGGAATGCGGTGGGTATAACCTGAGATTCTGAAGGCCTTATCTGCCAGTTATTCTCTCTGGGGGCGGGGTGCCTTCTCCACTTCAGTAGGGGGAGGTGTATCTCAGATCTCCATGGAGACCTGAGTTACTGCCCTTCCTCCCCACTTCTTGTTTTCAGCTGTGTCTTGTTGTGCTTATTGGAGCTGGAGAGATGTCTGGAGATGTATGATCCAGAAGCACTTTAGTCTAGGAAAGTTTATTTTAAATGCACCTGGGTTCAGGTGTGCTGAGACCAACAAGGTGTCAGTCCCGAGCTGCAGAAGTGAGCATTAGATATACGGGTTGCTACTGGCATTTGCTGGCATGGTGCACCTGGACTTGCTCTGATTAGCATATCCTGGTTTGTGGCCTTGGTCGCTAACTTGATGATTAGCAGGAGGAGGGGAATTCAACTGCAGAAACACCTCTTTATGCAAGTTTTTTGTTCTTGTTGTTTTATGTAGCACAGGCCTAATCAACATGGTCCTATCTGGTGTCCTTGGTATATTTTCAAGACAGTAGAGGTCAGGAATCTCCCAGAAACAGCTGGGTTCTGGCACCCTTGGGCCAGTGGCTAGGCTTTTACAAACAACTACTGTGATTTAATCTCCCCTAATTGTCAGGTCCCTCCCCAATGTAAGCTTTTCCTGATATTCTTGAAAAGGTAAACTTTTTGCTACATTTCAAAATAAAGGCCAAGAAGCCATTACGAGAGAGACTAGCAAGCAAATTAACTACAACTTGACAGTGGAGGATGAGAATGTTCTGTTTCTAGCCCTTCTTCCTCCTTTGGACCTGTATTTTTCTCGAGATGGCAGCTAAGTAGCCATTTTATCTATCACTTCCATCTACCTGTGTCTCAGGTAAATAGAAAATTGAAGGCTGTTTTCTCTTAGAGAGGTGATGCTGGAGTTTGAGTTTAGAGAGGTAGCAGTGAAGAATAAAAATGGGAAGGAGAGGGAGAAGGAGAATTCCCAAGATTAATGAGTGACAAATCAGGGGCCAGGTCATAAGGACCGTGGGGGCTGAGTTAAGGTGCTTGAACTCTGGCTTCTAAATATGGTAATGACAAATTGCTTTGGTAGTGCTGTGCATATGGTTTAGAGGGTACAGATATACAAGGAAAAACTCCTAGGAGGCTGTGGAATAACCCTGGTGATAGGTTTCAAGGGCTTGAAGTAGGGGAGCAGTCTTAAAGGACCATCAGAGTAAGGGAGATGAAGGATCCCATGGATCCGTGCGGGTAGTTGGATGGAAATAATGCCAGGCTAGGAAGGAGATAGCAGTAACAGCCTAGATGTCATCCTTGTCCCCTCCTCTTATACCAAATCCCTCACATCTTTTAACCTTCCTCTATCTCTGATGCTACCCACCATTGTTTCTCTGACCCGGGCTTCTGCTATATCCTGTTCTTTGGTTTGCTCTCCATTACTCTGATCGCCCGCCAAACTCTTCTCCAGAGTGAAGTTTTCCAAATAAAACTTTTTTCAGTCACCTGCTTCTTGTAATGCAGAGGATTTCACTAGATCTCAAGACAGACACCAGAACACTAAGATTCTTCATTACCAGGCCTCCATGGATATTGGCCTTTGTTCGGTTATTGAACAAATCTTTGTACATGGTGTGTCCTCCATTTGCACCGTTATTTCCCGTCTATCCAACAAAGTTTATTTCAAGCCTGAATTCCTTAGGAAGTCACGGTTCCTGAATATAGAACACATTTCTTAACAACAGATTTATTTCCCTTTCTTCATATAACTTATGAGAGTTTTTAATTACTAGTTGTGATTTGTATACCTTCCCTACTTGACTGCCAACTTCTTTAGAGAAAGGTCTGTCTGATCTTTGTTCACCCTGTATCCCCCTTATTTAATATAATGCTGGCCACATAAAAGGAACTCAGTAATAATTTGTTGAATGAAAAAATAAATTCATTTGGGAGCAAGATCTAGAGTTTTTTTTGGACATCAGAGACTTGTGGGAAGCCCAAAGGAGTGTCTAGCAGTTAGCTTTACAAAGAACATGTTTAAAATGTGAAAAATGAAGAAAAAGGTTGATAATACTCTATTGAATATTTGAAGTTAGGCTTCATAGCTTTGTTCACAGAAGAGCAGTGACCAGTGTCAGCCTAACCTGCTAATGAGATTTTTTAAAATTTAAGCAATGAAAACATCAAGATTAATTGAATATTTTACAAAGAAAGATGCTACTGAAGTTGGCAGATATTTTATACTTCAAAAATGTAAAGGGAAAGTTTAAACACTGAACTGTCACTGAAATCTTAAAAAATATAAGGAAAAAAATCATGTTTCCAAAGAACTGCACAAATGACTTCAAAATGTGATAAGCCAGACAGTAAAAGAAAAATTACCTTACTCTATGTACTAGAAATTATTAGCACAGTGATCGGAAGAACTCCAAATGAATTAATTTCCTCTGTTCCCTTACTATGGTTTGCAGAAGAGTCAGTGAGGTGAGGAGGATGTCAGAAATCCAGAAAATGACAATCAATAAGAGAATAAAAGTATGAAAAGGATATTTTCCGCTTCACTCATGTAATAGTTATAAGAAATGAAAAGTCAGGGAGAAAGTGTTAGTTTAACATAACTGACAATGGATACAAAAGGGTTGTTGATATCTGAAATCTTTAAAAGTTACTTTATGGAAAACATGTTTTCTTTGCCAAACCCACGAGCACTGAGTGAGGCTTGGCATTGGGACAAGGACATACTAAGTTAACAAAAGTAGTACTGGGAGCATTATTTTTTGTCAACACTTAACCATCAGGGATTTTAATGAAATTTCTTCAAATCAGTAAATGTCATTTTAACAGTGTTAGTAATAAATTTCTGAGTAACCTCTTCAATGACAGTTTATTTGTAAGTTTTGCAATGATAATTAACAAGACATGCTCTTCTTACAGGTAAGCTGTGCGTTATATATTAGTATCAAAATAGTTTGCTCTGTTATGAAAATGGAGTAATGATGAAATAGCAGAGAAAACAGGACTATTATATGGGAGTCCCATCACAAAGTATTTAATTCAGTTGAAACATCTTAAAAAATGTTCAAGATGTAGATATCCTTTGCTAAACATTGGGGAATAGAAGATGGATTAAAAAAGAAATAAGTCAATATAAAACATTAAGTGGTAGATCTCTGAGGACTGAAAGATTAAAAATTAACAAGTAACTAAAATTAAAAAAAATCAACATGTAATTTTACAACATAGATTCTTGTAATTCTGCCTATTTTGAAACTGACATATATCAAATTCAATATGATTATTGTATTTCAAGTATCTCAGCTAATTTAATAATATAAGAGTTTCTGTTATAATACCATATATGCATTTCTTTTTTTTTCTGAAGTGAGAAATGGTGAAGCAGAGAGACAGACTCCCACATGCACCCAACAGGGATCCACCCAGCATGCCCACTAGGGGGTGATTCTCTGCCCATCTGGGCCATTGCTTCATTGCAACTGGAGCCATTCTAGCGCCTGAGGTGGAGGCCATGAAGTCATCCTCAGCACCTGGGTCAACTTTGCTCCAATGGAGCCTTGGTTGCAGGAGGGGAAGAGAGAGATAGAGAGGAAGGAGAGGGGGAAAGGTAGAGAATTAGAAGGGCACTTCTCCTGTGTGCCCTGGCCAGGAATCAAACCTGGGACTTTCACATACGAGGCCAATGCTCTACCATTGAGTCAGCTGGCCAGGGCCCACCATATATGCATTTTTTAAAAGTGGAAAAACCAGGTAACATAAACTTAATCATATTTAGATATGCAGTTCAGTAGTGTTAAGTATACTCCCCATGTTGTACAGTAGATCCCTAAAATATTTTTGTCTTGCAAAACTGTAACTTTACACCAATTAAACAACAGCAGCCTATTTCTCCCTCACTGGCACCCCTGGCAACCCCAATTCTATTTTTTGTTTGTTTGAGTTTGACTATGTTAGGTATCTCATATATGTGAGATTATATGGTACAGTACCGGTATCTGTCTTTTTCTAGCTTATTTCACTTTGCATATCTTTGTCAATGGAGAAATTATAAACAAGAGTCAAAGCTAAAATTGTGCACAGATTAGGCATTTCCATTCATTCTTTCAACAGTAATGTGTCCTAGAGATATAAAAATAATTCAGACATAATTTTCTCATCTTACAGAAGTTAGTTTACCAGAGGGAGATAAACAAAAATAATTACAGTAATGACATTATAGGTCCTGTGACCAATTCTACTTGGAATGAGGAAGGTCAGAAAAATGCAGTATAAAAGGGAGGCCTTGAGAGTCTTTAAATGTTGTGGGTTTTTTTAATTGAATTTATTAGGTGACATCAGTTAACATAATTATACAGGTTTCAGGTGCCCAGTTCTACAATCCATCTCTGTACACCGCATTGTGTGTTCACCTTCCTCAAGTCAGCTCTTGTCTACCGCCATTTATCCCTCCTACACCCTCCTCTACCCAACCGCCTCCTGGCAATCACTGGACTGTTATCCGTGTCCATGAGTTTTCCCCCTTTGGTCCTTTTCTGCTCTCTCCCTCCAGCAGAAAGGGGTAGGGTTAAGGGGAAAGGCAGCTCAAGCAGGGTCATAAGCAAAAGCCAGCAGGTCTGAAACGGTGAGGTGTGTTCAGAGGAGTTCAAAGCTGTTGGACACAAT
Organism: Saccopteryx bilineata; assembly: GCF_036850765.1. Classification (NCBI taxonomy): domain Eukaryota; kingdom Metazoa; phylum Chordata; class Mammalia; order Chiroptera; family Emballonuridae; genus Saccopteryx; species Saccopteryx bilineata. The sequence goes on along the minus strand of NC_089491.1, from coordinate 143,171,753 downwards.
TGAAACATAGCTTTTGCATATCATGCTAGAAAACCAGAATTTTATCATATGCCATATGGAGAGCCAACAAAAGTTTATTTTTTTCTTTTTTCTTTTAAGTGAAAGGAGGAGAGAGATAGTCTCCTGTATGCGCCCCAACTGGGATCCACCTGACAACCCCCATCTGGGGCCAATTCTCAAATCAACCTAACTATTCTCAGTGTCCGGGGTGAATGCTCAAACCAATCGAGCTACTGGCTGTGGGAGGGGAAGAAAGAGAGGAGGGAAAGAAGGAGGGGAATAGAAGCAGATGGTTGCTTCTCATATGTGCCCTGAACAAGAATTAGACATCCATACACTGGGCTTACACTCTATCCACTGAGCCAACTGGGCAGGGCCAACAGGTTTTATGCAGGGGAATAATAGCATCTAATGGTGTCAAGAAATATAACTCTGAAAGGAGTGTAGAGAATGGATGAGAAAGTATATCTGTTCTCATAATATATTGAACCCATTGTAATAGCCCAGAAACAAGATAATAGTGATGCATGACTAAAAGTGGTGGCAATTAAAAAGGGAATTAATTTTCATGACATTAGTTACACAAAAAATGCAAAAGAAAAAGTTTTAAGTTTAGGCCCTGGCCAGTGGCTCTGTGGATAGAGCATTGGCCCAGACTTATGGACGTCCTAGGTTTGATTCTGATCAGGACACACAGGAAAAGTGATCATCTGCTTCTCCCCCCCCCCCACTTCCCTCTTTCTCTCTTCCTCTCCCATAGTTAGTGGCTCCATTTATTCAAGCGTGGTTCTGGGCTCTGAGGATAGCTTGGTTGGTCCAAGCATCAGTCTCAGGCACTAAAAATAGCTCGATACTTAAATATTGGCCCAAGACAAAGTTGCTGGGTGGATCCCGATCAGGGCACATGCGGAAGTCTACCTCACTCAAGTTGGAGTTGTTGTGGAAGGATTCTCCTGTGAAAGTGGCTCTTAGACTCTTTCACTGTGCCTATACAGGAGGGGGGGAAGGCCTTGAGGGTCTCCTACCCATGCTTCATCTTTTTCAAAAGGAAAATGAATGTGAAAAATTGGGAAGAAATTAAGAGGTAATTTGCAAATTGGCTAAGTTTATGTAGAAGCCAAATTTTTGTAGATTCATGAATCAGAGCTCTCCATAAATTCCAATAATGTACTAATTTTAGTTTATGAATACAAACTTTTGCCTTGTTCTAAAGTGATCTTTAGGTATTTTTTCTAAGGCCGTTGACCAGGAGTCCCTGAGGATCACCATCCTTAAGACCATCTGTTGATGAATTGTAGGTATCGGTGGCTCTTTGAAGGAGGGGTTGAAGGATTAGGGAGGGGGTAGAAAAAGTGGGATAACCCAGTCACTGGGACCCCACAATCTTTTAACTTTCCTGTTTCTCAAGTTAGTTTTTTCTTGATAATCTTGCAGAATGTTCTTGTCCTGCAAATATTTTAAACTTTGTAGGAATGTTCTCAGGAACATTTTTTAATGTTTCCACCAGGGGAGAGTAATGTTCTTTACAATACTGGTACTGTGAGTAGAAAAATTTATCATTCTTTTTTTAGACTTGAAGTGGGTGTGAGTGGGAAGAACTGATTAATTCTGACTGCCCGTGGACATTAGGGTGGATTTTGAGCCTAATTCCAGCTGATGAGAGAGCAGGGAAGGCTAAATAGCATCTGGAGAGCTACAGAGTCTTTTAAACCAGAGTGACCACTTGATTAAATCAGTTTGCTGCAGTGGGTTAAATTGAGTAGCTATCTTAAGGCTGAAAATTCATAATTCTTCAATATCCTGTCTAGCAGCCTTAGGAAGTTTGAGGACTTTGCTTTTGCAAGAATTATGTACCTCATGAAATCATAAGGAGCAAATATTGCAGAACAGAGAACAAGGGAGAATTGCTTCCGAAGAAATGGGACTGTTAATGAATTCAGGCTGTCTTGTCAGTGATGCCACTGTAGCTTGTCAGAAGAGGTTTGGCTGCTGGAAGATTGAAACTGTGTTCCCACTGGGGTGACTTTCATGGGCTTGGCCTTTAGCAAGACGGAGGAGCCATCAGGGAGTTGTGATGGGAGAAGGGCCGGACTCAGAATCCAGGGCAGACATTTGAGTCCTGGTACTGCCCTATGAATGTCTGCAATGGGTGTGGATTAGGATCCTATAATCTGGGCTTTTTCTTGTGGTCTGTCACTAACTCTGTGTCATTTTAACTAAGTCACTTGGCCTCTCTGGCCTTCACAATCCACATATGTAAAATGAGTCGGTTGGTCCAGGTGAGCTTTAGTATTCATCACAACAATAAACTTCTATGTTCTATGAAAACACAAATCTGTCCCTACTGTAGGATTTAGCAGCTGTCTGCACAGCTCAGGGTAGTTCTGTGGAAGAAGAGGTTTTCAGCATGACACAAAGAGGGAAATTTTTGCCTACAGCATTTGGGCTTAGTTATATAAAAGAAGGATGCTCATGATTGTATTCAATGGACAAGGAGCTGGGAAAAATGGATCGTATAACATTTCATTTAAAAGGCATTGCTTTTCTTTCCACCCCATTACATTACAAATGAAGAAGAGAAGACATGCCAAGAGTCTTCAAGATTCATTCATGCAGATACTGTGCTGGGTGGAGATACAGCAGCAAACAAAGCGAAGTCTATTCTCTTGAGCTTCAGTTTCAGCTAGAGGAGAAGCAAGTGCACAGTGTTGTACATGGTGATAAATGAGAGAAAGACAGTACAGTAAGGGGGCAGGGTGTGGCAGGGTTCCATTTCATTTAGGTCCTTTTGAAGGCTTCTCAAGGAGAAGATATTTGAACAGAGCTCTAAGGACGATATCTGGGGAAAGATTGTTTCAGAGAGAGAGAACAGTGACTGCAAAGGCTTGGAGGCAACCCGGAAATGATAGGCACAGCCAAGATTTGTCCATTCACTGCTTCGTTAGTTCATTCAACAAATACTTGCAGCCCACTCTGCACTGTGCACTGTTTCAGCTCCAGGACTGGAATCTTGTTTAAATTCAGAGCATTTGTTTTCAACTACCTTACATATAGTTACACTGTTGCTGAGCACTTTATAGACATCGAATTCAATACAGTCCTTAAAAAAAATTGTGACCTGTCCTGTGGTGACACAGTGGATAAAGTGTTGACCTGGAATGCTGAGGTTGCTGGTCTGAAACCCTGGGCTTGCCTGGTCAAGGCACATATGGGAGTTGATGTTTCCTTCTCCTCCCCCTTTCTCTCTCTCTCTTTCTCCTCTCTAAAATGAATAATATATATGTATATATGTATAGAGAAATTAAAAAATAAAAACAATTGCATGAGGTTGTTTTATAAAAAATAAATATAAATGGTTCTAAGAAATGAAGAAAAATATAATAATATTTATTCCAGTTCTGATTAAATTAGATGGAAAGACTTTTCTTTGTCTTGTGAATACTAGTTTGACTCCACTGATATTATTCATTTAATTCACGTGAACGTTTATTGAGTTTCACCTTTGTGCCCGGTGTTAGATGAATAAAGCATGGACTCACACAAAGAATTATAATAGTGGTGATAAATCTTCTCAGTGTCAGGGTGAGCTCAGAGAGTGAGCAAAGTACCAGTCTTCCAGGGGAAGTCAGGCAAAGCTTTATAAATCAAGAAAGCCTTGGGCAGGAAATTCAAGGTATTGTGCCAAGGGTCCTGGATACACACACAGCATTAGCGCTGCATGGAGCAGATATTTAAAAGGACTTATCGGCAGGGGGGAGACTTACAAACAGAGAATTAGTAGAGCACATGCAATAGCCTGTTCTGTTACAAACCCACAGTGCAGGTCAGTGCTAGGTTGCATAGATGAAAACCAACATTCCAGTTGGAAGGCGTTCCAACCCCATGACTCAACATATTTATAATGTCAGAGGAATAGGCAGCTTGCCTGTGACTATGTAACAATGGGTGAGAAAATGTCATTGTTATTAAGGGGCAGTCTCTGAAACCTTGCAGTTGGTATCATTCTTTTTTTTTTTCTTTCTTTCTTTTCTTTTGATGCTAATTCAGGCCTGATGATGCAGCTCTCTGCTAGTCTACCCCAAAGGAAGTGAGCCTGTAAGCTCATCAATATCTATCTCTTCTTGGATGGACAATTAGGAGTTTAAAGGGGCTTGGGGACGGTCCTTTATGGAAGGAACAGTGTGGGAACTGGAGCAAAACCAGAGATCGTGGTATGTTTGAAGTCACCATATAGGCTGGTGGTCCCCTCACATGGCCTCTGTGTTGGTGGGAGCTGGTGGGCTGGTAGCGGGAGTGCAGGACACGCCCAGGGCACAGGGAGTAGGGGTGTGCAGTTCCGCGTGGTAGCTGTGTGAAAGCCTGTGACCAGTGTTACCAGAGCTTTGGATTTTTCAAGCAGAGCCATAAATCTAGATTTGTACACAAAATATTTCAATTTTAAATGTTGGAGACAAATTCAAATTTATGTAACAAATGTATAGGCCAAACTAAATAGACTGGAATGGCCTTTGGTTTCTGATCCCTGTGGGATCTTAACAGGGTGGCTGTGGGTTCAGTTTTGCTTTTTAGAAGGATTATTCTGGAAACAACCAGCAGAATAAATTGAAGGAAACTAGGATAAAGTCATGAAGCCTAATTATGAAGCTCTTGAAATAAAATAGAGGAGCTGAACTTAATGCAGGGGTAGGCTGGAATGAAGCTGAGGGACATTTAGGAGAAGAATGGCAAGATTTGGCGACCAGGAAGATATGGTACTGTAAAAAAAGGAGTTTAGGGTGACTTACAGATTTCTAATGTGGGCGGCTAAGTAAATGATCTTTCTAGTCACTGAAGTAGGAAACAAGAGCCAATGCTGGTGTAGGGAGCAATATCAAGAGTTCTTTCTGTGTATATTGTGTTTAAGGTATCTGTGGGCCATCCGAATGAAAACACCAGGGTCACTCTGATTAATTTGGCAGCTCAGGGAAGAAGTCTGATTGGCATTGCACACTGGAGAGTCATCAGTGAACGACTCACGTGCATTCTTTTATTTTCTTGTGGGGGTAACAGAGTCGGCCACCTCAACACACACCTTTTCATGATAGTGACCATTTTAAACTGATTATTTTTAAGAAATAAGAGACTCAAGAGGAGCCTTTTACCTCCCTCTTAATTGCCTAAAAGAATTCGGATAGAAAAACCGACTCTAGGAAGGAAGTTCAGCTTAGTATAATATGAGCAAAGTATGACAGACAGGGAGTCATCTAGCAAAGTCATGCCTCATGGCTTCTGGGTGGCCAAGCAAAAATTTGTTTACCAAATGCTTGCTTTTTTTCCTCTACCTGCGAATTATCTACTTTCCCTCTGATTTCCCGACCCCTGCCTTCCTCTTCTGTTCCGAAATGGCGTATACCCCTCAACTACCCAACGTGTCCTTGGGTCCCATATTCCTATGAACCCTGAATGTACATGCAAAATAAGTCGGGTTATTCTCTTCTGTTAATCTGTCTCATGTCAATTTGATTATTACACCAGTCAGAAAAGCTTTGAAAGGTAGAAGAAAAATGATTTTTCCTCTGCTAAACCTTCAGTATGTCAGGCCTTGTGCTAGGTGCTTTGGGTACAAATGGTTAGCAACACATTGGTCTGTGTGCTCATGAAAGTTTCAGTGTAGTGAAATAAGCCAATAGTAGACAAGATGGTATGTGAATACAGTAATTACTCGTTGTGGTAAGGGCTATAGAGGACATGTGGTTCATGTGAAGATCAAAGATGATATGGGAAAGAAACAGAAGGGACAATGGGAGGTGAAAGGAGAAATAGACTGTTCTTTGTCCAGAGAAGCTGAAACCATGGTGCTGAATGAAAGGAGAATGAGAGCAGAACTTGGGGTCCACCTGTGTAGTGGGCTTGTGAGAGAAGGAGCAGAACTCTGAGCATCAGAGTGACCTGGGGCTCAGTCCTTGGGGCTCTTCTCTTTTCTATCGATCTTAAACCCCCTTGTGATCATCCATTTTCATAGCTTGAAATACTATTTTATGATCCTCAAATTCCTATCTGTAGCTGAACTGCTCCTTTGAATTTCAAATTCATATACTCAACTACCTATTATGTATCTCCAAGTGGATATCTGATCGGTATCTTGTATTTCACCTAAGCCAGAGCAAGCTTTTTTTTTTTTTTTTTTTTTAAATTTTATTTATTTATTTTTATAGGGACAGAGAGAGAGTCAGAGAGAGGGATAGATAGGGACAGACAGACAAGAACGGAGAGAGATGAGAAGCATCAATCATCAGTTTTTCATTGGGAATCCTTAGTTGTTCATTGATTGTTTTCTCATATGTGCCTTGACCGTGGGACTTCAGCAGACCGAGTAACCCCTTGCTCGAGCCAGCGACCTTGGGTCCAAGCTGGTGAGCTTTTTTTGGCTCAAGCCAGATGAGCCCGCGCTCAAGCTGGCAACCTCGGGGTCTCGAACCTGGGTCCTTCCACATCCCAGTCCGACGCTCTATTCACTGCGCCACCACCTGGTCAGGCGCCAGAGCAAGCTTTTGACACTCTGTCCTCCTCTCTCACTGAACCCTATTTCACCTGCAGTTCTTCCAGTTGCTTAGGCCAAAAAGGAGTAAGTCCTGTCAGCTCTACCTAAAAACACATCCAGAATCTAATTACTTCTTAGTATCTTACTGCTACATCCGTGGTTAATAGCGATATCCTGTTAAAAAAGCAAGTCTTCTCATTGTCACTTCTCTGCTAAAATCACCCAGTGGATTCTTATTTCACTTCATGGAGTAAAAGCCAAGCTCTTTCCAATGGTTATTACAAGGCTCTATGCATTCTCTCTCTAATAACTTTCTTTGCTCGGTTCCGACTTTTCTCCCCTTTCCTGAGTATGCTCACTAGGCACTAGCCACATTTGTCTCCTTGGAGTTCCTCTAACATAGCCTGCACGTTCCTGCCTTATGGCCTTTGACATTACTACTCTCTCTACTTGGATTGATCTTCCTTCAGAAATCCACACGGTGTACTTACTCCCTTACTCTCTTCAGGTTTTTCATAATATCCAACACCACATTTTCTGGATACTTTCTCTAAGATTGCAACCCCAAACTGCTTCAACTCCTTCCCTGCTTTATTTTTCTTTTCTTTTTTTTTTTAATAATTTTATTTTTTTAATGGGGTGACATCAATAAATCAGGATACATATATTCAAAGATAACAAGTCCAGGTTATCTTGTCATTCAATTATGTTGCATACCCATCACCCAAAGTCAGATTGTCCTCTGTCACCTTCTATCTTGTTTTCTTTGTGCCCCTCCCCCTCCCCCTTTCCCTCTCCCATTCCCCCCTCCCCCCCCTAACCACCACACTCTTATCAATGTCTCTTAGTTTCACTTTTATGTCCCACCTACGTATGGAATAATGCAGTTCCTGGTTTTTTCTGATTTACTTATTTCGCTTCGTATCATGTTATCAAGATCCCACCATTTTGCTGTAAATGATCTGATGTCATCATTTCTTATGGCTGAGTAGTATTCCATAGTGTATATGTGCCATATCTTCTTTATCCAGTCATCTATTGACGGGCTTTTTGGTTGTTTCCATGGCCTAGCCACTGTGAACAATGCTGCAATAAACATGGGGCTGCATGTGTCTTTATGTATCAATGTTTCTGAGTTTTTGGGGTATATACCCAGTAGAGGGATTGCTGGGTCATAAGGGAGTTCTATTTGCAGTTTTTTGAGGAACCACCATACTTTCTTCCATAATGGTTGTCCTACTTTACATTCCCACCAACAGTGTATGAGGGTTCCTTTTTCTCCACAGCCTCTCCAACATTTGCTATTACCTGTCTTGCTAATAATAGCTAATCGAACAGGTGTGAGGTGGTATCTCATTGCAGTTTTGATTTGCATTTCTCTAATAGCTAAAGTAAGATGAGCATCTTTTATATATCTGTTGGCCATTTGTATTTCTTCCTGGGAGAAGTGTCTGTTCATATCCTCTCCCATTTTTTTATTGGATTGTTTGTTTGTTTGTTGTTGAGTTTATGAGGTCTTTGGATATTTGGATATTGGGCCTATCTGAGCTGTTGTTTGAAAATATCATTTCCCATTTAGTTGGCTTTCTGTTTATTTTGTTATCAGTTTCTCTTGCTGAGCAAAAACTTCTTAGTCTGATGTAGTCCCATTCATTAATTTTTGCCTTCACTTCTCTTGCCTGTGGAGTCAAATTCATAAAATGCTCTTTAAAACCCAGGTCCATGAGTTGAGTACCTATGTCTTCTTCTATGTACTTAATTGTTTCAGGTCTTATGTTTAGATCTTGATCTATTTTGAGTTAATTTTTGTACAGGGGGACAAACTGTAGTCCAGTTTCATTCTTTTGCATGTGGCTTTCCAGTTTTCCCAGCACCATTTATTGAAGAGGCTTTCTTTTCTCCATTGTGTGTAGTTGGCCCCTTTATCAAAAATTATTTGACTATATATATGTGGTTTTATTTCTGGACTTTCTATTCTGTTCCATTGGTCTGAGTGTCTATTTTTCTGCCAATACATGCTGTTTTTGATTGTCATGGCCCTATAATAGAGTTTGAAGTCAGGTATTGTAATGCCCCCAGCTTCATTCTTTTTCTTTAGATTGCTTTGGCTATTCGGGCTTTTTTATAGTTCCTATAAAATCTGATGATTTTTTGCTCTATTTCTTTAAAAAATGTCATTGGAAGTTTGATGGGAATTGCATTAAATTTGTATATTGCTTGGGTAATATAGCCATCTTGATTATATTTATTCTTCCTAGCCAAGAACAAGGTATATTCTTCCATCTCATTATATTTTTTTCGATTCCCCTTAACAATGGTTTATAGTTTTCATTATATAAGTCCTTTACATTCTTTGTTATGTTTATTCCTAAGTATTTTATTTTTTTTGTTGCAATCGTGAAGGGGATTATTCTTTTGAGTTCGTGTCTCAATTGTTTCATTGTTGGCATATAGAAAGGCTATTGACTTCTGTATGTTAATTTTGTATCCTGCGACCTTACTTGTATTGGCTTATTGTTTCTAGTAGTCTTTTGTGGATGTATAGGATCATATCATCTGCAAAAATGTGATACCTTTACTTCTTCTTTTCCGATATGGATGCCTTTTTATTCTTTGTCTTGTCTGATTGCTCTGGCTAGAACCTCTAGTACCACATTAAATAGATGGAGAGAGTGGACAACCCTGTCTTGTTCCTGATTTAAGGGGGAAAGACTTCAGTTTAGTGCCATTTAATACGATGTTAGCTGATGGTTTATCATATATGGCCTTTATCATGTTGAGATATTTTCCTTCTATACCCATTTTGTTGAGAGTCTTAAACATAAAATTGTGTTGAATTTTATCAAAAGCCTTTTCTGCGTCTATTGATAAGATCATGTGGTTTTTGTTCTTTGTTTTGTTGATATGCTGTATTACGTTAACCGTTTTGCGTATGTTGAACCATCCTTGAGATTCTGGGATGAATCCCACTTGATCATGATGTATTATTTTTTAATATTGTTGTGTATTCGATTGCTAGTATTTTGTTTAGTATTTTAGCATCTGTATTCATTAGAGATATTTGGTCTGTAGTTTCTTTTTTTGTGCCATCCTTGCTGGTTTTGGTATGAGGGTTATGTTGACCTCATAAATGTGTTGGAAGTATTGCTTCTTCTTCAATTTTTTGGAAGACTTTGAGTAGAATAGGAACTAAGTGTTCTTTGAAGTTTGATAAAATTCGCTGGTATAGCGTCAGGGCCTGGACTTTTATTTTTGGGGAGGTTTTTAATGTTTTTTCTATTTCTTCTCTACTGATAGGTCTGTTAGGGCTTTCTGCTTCTTCTTGACTCAGTCTAGGAAGGTTGTATTGTTCTCGGAATTTATCCATTTCTTCTAGGTTGTTGAATTTAGTGGCATAAAGTTTTTTCATAGTATTCTTACAATAATTCTTTGTATATTCTATGGTGTCCGGGTGATTTCTCCTCTTTCATTTTGGATTTTGTTTATATGAGTTCTTTCTCTTTTTTCCTTGGTAAGTCTTGCCAAGGGTTTGTCAATTTTGTTGATCTTTTCAAAGAACCAGCTCCTTGTTCTATTAATTTTTTCTATAGTTTTTCTGTTCTCTAATTCATTTATTTCTGCTCTGATTTTTATTATCTCCTTTCTTCGGCTGGTTTTGGGTTGTCTTTATTCTTCTTTTTCTAGTTCCTTAAGGTGGGAAGTTAAGTGGTTCACTTGGGCTCTCTCTTGTTTGTTCATATATGACTGAAGTGATATGAACTTCCCTCTTATCGCTGCTTTTGCTGCATCCCATAGATTCTGATATGTTGTATTGTCATTTTCATTAGTCTGTATATATCTTTTTATTTTTGTACTTATTTCTTCTTTGACCCATTCATTTTTTAAAAGTATATGTTGTTTAGTTTCCCATTTTTGTGGGGACTTTTTCCTCCTTTTTGCAGTTGAATTCTAGTTTCAAGGTTTATGATCAGAAAATATGCTTGGTACAACTTCGATTTTTCTGAATTGCTGATGTTGTTTTTGTGGCCCAACATATGGTTCCATTCTTGAGAATGATCCATGTACACTGGAGAAAAATGTATACTCAGTCACTTTGGGATGAAATGTCCTGTAGATGTCTATCATATCCAGGTGCTCTAGTGTTTTGTTTAAGGCCACTATGTCTTTGTTGATTCTCTGTTTGGATGACCGATCTAGAGCCATCAGCGGTGTATTGAGGTCTCCAAGTATGATTGTATTTTTGTCAGTTTTTGTTTTAAGATCGATAAGTAGCTGTCTTATATATTTTGGTGCTCCTTGGTTGGTGCATATATATAAGAATTGTTATGTCTTCTTGATTCAGTTGTCCCCTTAGCCATTATGAAATGGCCATTTTTTGTCTCTGAGTACTTTTCCTGTCTTGTAGTCAGCATTATCCGATATGAGTATTCCTACACCTGCTTTTTTTTTGGATGTTATTTGCTTGGAGTATTGTTTTCCAGCCTTTCCCTTTGAATTTGTTTTTATCCTTGTTACTTAGATGAGTTTCCTGTAGGCAGCATACAGTTGGATTTTCTTTTTTAATCCATTCTTCTACTCTGTGCCTTTTTATTGGTGAGATTAATCCATTACATTTAGTGTGATTATTGACACTTGTGAGTTCCCTATTGCCATTTATATGTTGCTTTTCTGTTAGTTTTGTGTCTTGTTTGATCCTTTTCTTTCGTTTTTCTATCTTTTGTTTTTCTTTGGTTGTAATCCAATACATCTTTTCCTCTGTTGCTCTCTTTATCTCATGTGCTTCTGTGGTGGGTTTTTCAATGGTGGTTACCCTTTGAATAATGAAAAGGGTCCCTACCCTGTTCATTGTAGTGAACTTTTTGTGAGTACTTTTGCACTCCATCGTCTTTGCTATTGTTATCTCCATCTTCTCCCCTCTTTCTTTTTGTTGTTGTCACAGTTTAAATTTGGTTTTATTGTGTTCTTCTTGGAGCTTTTCACTTGTGGCTCTGTTTTTTTTTTTTTCTTTGTATCTGATTGGAGAACCCCCTTTAGTAATTCCTGGAGTGGGGGTTTTCTGATGATAAATTCCCTCATCTTTTCTGTATCTGTGAATGTTTTTATTCTCCTTCATATTTCAAGGATAGCTTTGATGAGTATAGTATTCGTGGCTGAAAGTTCCTCTCTTTCAGGACTTTAAATATTGGGGTCTACTCTCTTCTAGCTTGTAGAGTTTCTGCTGAGAAATCTGATGATAATCTAATGGGCCTTCCTTTATATGTTGTATTCTTCTTTTCCCTGGCTGCCTTGAGAATTTTTTCTTTGCTGTTGGTTTGTGTCAATTTCATTATGATATGCCTTGGAGTAGGTTTGTCGGGGTTAAGAAAACTCGGAGTTCTGTTTGCTTCTTGAACTTGAGGCTTTAGTTCTTTCCACAGGCTTGGGAAGGTCTCATCTATTATTTGTTTGAGTATGTTCTCCATTCCATTTTCTCTCTCTTCTCCCTCTGATATACCTATTATTCTTATGTTATTCTTTTTGATGGAGTCAGATAATTCTTGTAGGGCTATCTCATTTTTTTAATTTTTGAGTCTCTTTCTTCTTCTCTCTGTTGTGCCTCAAGTTGCTTGTCTTCTATTTCACTAATCCTCTTTTCTATCTGACCTGTTCTATTAGCTAAGCTTGTAACTTCATTTTTCAGCTCGTGAATTGAGTTTTTCATCTCTGTTTGATTTGTTTTTATAGTTTCAATTTCCTTGGACATATATTCTTTGTGTTCATTGAGTTGTTTTCTGAGCTCCCTAAATTGCCTTTCTGTGTTTTCTTGTATATCTTGGAGGATTTTTAGGATTTCTTTCTTGAATTCTCTGTCATTTAGCTCCAAGGTTTCCAATATATTAAATTTTTCCTCCATAGAATTTTTCCTCATCTAGTTGTGTTACCTCTCTTTCTTTTGTATCCATGATATTTGATTTTCTCTTTCTTAATGGCATCTGAGGGTGGTTTTGTTCATAGTATTAATGAGATTTAATAAAGAATAAAAAGTCAAAAAAATAAAAAATCGAAAAGAGTTGTTTTTTTTAAAAAAATTAATAATGAAATAAAAAATAAAATAAAATAAAAATTAAAAAAAAGGAAATTATTCCCCCCCTCCTTTTTTTCCTCTCCTCTCCTCTCCCCTCTTTCTTGAGAAAATCTTGTGGTGAACTGTGAATTATAACAAACAATGCCTGTAATGGAGGGCCTGAATTGGGGAAAAGAATAAAAAGTCAAAAAAATAAAAAATCGAAAAGAGTTGTTTTTTTAAAAAAAATTAATAATGAAATAAAAAATAAAATAAAATAAAAATTAAAAAAAAGGAAATTATTCCCCCCCTCCTTTTTTTCCTCTCCTCCTCCTCTCCCCTCTTTCTTGAGAAAATCTTGTGGTGAACTGTGAATTATAACAAACAATGCCTGTAATGGAGGGCCTGAATTGGGGAAAAGTAATAAAGGGGCAAAAAAAAGAAAAAAAAAGAAAAAAGAAGGGGGTATAGACCCACAAAAAGCGAATAAAGAAAAAATTTGGGTCAAGAATAAAATGATTTGCTTTTACGTGTTGGTTGTCTAAGAGTTATGATGAGAGGAATAAGAGGAAAACAGAAAAATGGGGGGACAAATTAAAAAATTACTATTGTATTTAGTGGAACAAGTACTAGATAAAATGGAGAGCCAGGGATGGGAGCACTGCTAGTGAGTTAAAAAGGTGAAGTAAACCCCCCAAAATGCCACAAACATAAGTTTGAGTCCCAGATAAGATAATTTGTTTGTTATTGAGGTTTGAATGAGAGGAGATGTAAGGAGAAAGGAAGAAACTAATATAGAGGGAGAAAAGAAAGAGAGAGAGAGAAAAAAAAGAGGGAACCACTAAAAGAAGAAAAAAGAAAAAAGAGGAGAGAGAGAGAGAAAGAGAGAGAGAGAGAGTTAAGGGTTTTGAAGTGCAACCCTCATAGAGAGAAAGGAAGAGGAAAGAAAAGATAATGGGAGATGTAACACTTATGGGTAGTGTAGTTCAAGGAGAGGAGAGAGTAAGACCGGCAGAGAGTTAATCGGCCAAATTGGAGGAGGAAAAAAAATATCAAGAATGAAGATAAGAGAAACAAACGAACAAATATAATAAAATGGGATAGGTTATAAAGTCTGCAGATTATTCTTGATTTTGAGAGGTTATCTTCTTGCTTTTTCTTTTCTCTCCCTCTTCCTGGTCGGTGACTCTGTACCCCGGGTTCTGCCCCTTTGGCACGCTCAGGTAGAGGTTTGCAGTTGATAAGTCTCTATGGCAATGTTATGTATTGTGCTTTAGTCTCGTTGGCAGTCGAGGCTCATTAGCATTTATAGGCTCCGACAGTGAGAGAGTCCATGTTCCTGGAGCCTTTCTCCTAGTCTTTCCTTTCTCAATTAGTAGCCTGATAATCCAGCTATGGGGTTGTTACTGCCTCTGCCTGGATAGTAAGAGGCTCAAAGAGCTGGCAACTCCCCACTCTATTTCCACTCAGCACAGGGCTCTGGGTAAGGCTCAGTCAGTCAGAGCTGCTAGCATAATCAGGCGGGCTTTCCGCCCACTCAAAGACCTCTGGCTCTGCCACTCTGTCCAGTAACACAGGCGGGCGCCCACTTCTGGGGTGCTTGGAGGAAACTCTCGTTCACTATCTGCGCGCACAGACCAGGATATCCGGCCAGCAGTCTCACGCTCTGAGTGAAACACCCAACCGCATGGAAAAGTTGCAGCATTGGAATTGGCTCTCGCTCCGTCCCTGTGCGCGGCTTTTGCAAGTTGCTGGGGCGGCCCGAGATTCTGCTTTGGCCCACACAAAGGCCCCTGACTCTGCCCCTCTGTGCGATAACATGGGCGCGCACTGCCGAGGCACTCGGAGGAATCTCTCGCTCACTATCTGCGCGCGCAGACCAGGATATGAGGCCGGCTGCGTTTCCCTCTGAGTGCAATCCCCACCAGCATGGAAAATTTCTACCATTGGAATTAGTTCTCGCTCCCTCCCATGCACGGCTTTCCTAGGGCGCTGGGGCTGCCCAGAGATTCTGCTTTCGGCCCACAGAAAGGCCTCTGACTCTGCCTCTCTGTGGGGTAACACGGGCACCCACTCCTGGGGCTTAGGAAGAAATCTCTCGCCCACTAACTGTGCGTGCGCCGACCAGGAGATCAGGTAAAATGGCTGCCCCGCTTGTCTTTCTTTGTTTGGGTTTGGCGCGAGTGTTAGCTTGTATTGCTTGGGTTGCCACAGGATCAGTTTTTCCTCGGCTTGGATCTCCGTGCCATAGCCTGGTTCGGCCATTTGTGCCGCAGCCTGGATCTATTCACCCCCTTTGCCTGCCTCAGTTTCTATATTCACAGTTATCAGAGGAAGCTGCCCTGTTTAGGTTAGTGAGGAAGGCGGAGCATTTCTTACTCCCTTTTTCCTTCGGGGTTTGGTTATATATTTAGCCAATTTTTCACTCAACCATACCTTCGGGTGTATTGCGAAGCATCTGGAGGCTCCAAGTATAGGTTTTTCTGTTTCTGGTTGAAGATCTTGTTGAGTTTTGGGGGAGATTTATCGGTATCACTTCCTACCCCGCCATTACTCTGACATCATCCTATTTTTCTTCTTCTTAGCAGTTATCATTCTTCTAGTCTACTACATTTTTTACTTATTTTTCTATGTCCCCTTCATAATATATATAAATTCCATGAGATCAAGGGTTGACTGTTCCATTTATTGTTGTGTATGGTAGTTTAGTCTTTGATGGTTCTCTGCTTTCATCAGCATATAAATATCATCTTCTCAATAATATTGTTAGTTCCTTAAACTCATTCTTTTTTTTTAATTTCCATTGTTTTGAAAGAGAGAGAAAGGAAGATTAAGGTGGGGGGAGTGAGAGAGAGAGAGAAAAAGAGAGGAGCATCAACTTGTTCCACTTAGTTGTGAATTCATTGATTGATTCTCATATATGCTCTGACTGGGGATTGAACCCCATGATCTCAGTGTGCCAAGATGTCGCTTTATTCATTGAACCACATGGCCAGGGCCCTTTAACCCTTTGAGTAGTGAGTTATTTTTTTGCTTGCTGACCCCTGGGAGTGAGTTTTTTTTTTTTCAAAAAATGAAATTAGTTCCATGTTGGGCAGATTAAATATATTATGCTCACTTTGTTAAAGATGGTGCTGCCCACATGGAAGCCCATTGCCCAGGTGATATTAATGTGTATTGGGGGCGGGCTGTGGGCAGGCAGGATCCTTGTAGCCTGGGGCTTGGTTTTAGGACTAAGCCTTTCCCACCCTTTTTGATGTGGGGTGGTGCAATCCCATCATGCCTCAGATAAGTGACTTTGTATTAGAGACTTCCCTATTTTGTATATTAGATTAAAGGTTTTTATTTCTGCACTATAAAGTGGGGCAGACCAGGAGCTTGCTCTCTCAGTTCCTGAGATTAGCATTAGAAGAGAGAGCAGAGAGAAGAGCAGAGAGAGGCCACGTGGGGGAGGCCAGGAAAAGTAGCCAAGATGATGGAGTGTTGAAGAAGAAGCCAGTTTGTGCAGAGTTTGTACAGAGAAAAGGAGATGGGGAACAGAGGTGAATAAGGCCAGTGAGGTAGAAACCTTTGATTCTAGGAAACTTGGATAAGTCAGTAGCTTTGTGAGCACTGAATGAGTGGGTTTTGGAGCCCAGTGTGTGTTTTTACTTGCCCGCTGGGTGCAAGCTAGGATTAAAGCTAATGACCCACCAGTTCTTGGCTCCATTGTTTCATTACCGTCTGTCCAAATCTAATGCGAACCTGCATGTGAATGGCCACGATGGTGGCTCCTAGCCTTACATTCCAGTTACAGTTTTATTAAACTAAAATCATGTTTGAAAACCAATTTATGGAAACAAGAAGAACACACATTTGCCTTTTATTAATGTTGCCTTACACATTTTTAAAATAAAACTTTTTGTTACGATCATACTCTGGATGGTCAGGAGGCACAAGGACGTAAATGAACATTCATTCTACTCAAAGGGTTAAATGTATTCTTATGTTCCTTCAGTATTTTCCCTGCTCAGAATTTAGTGAATTGCCTCTAGAGTTCTTTGTTGAACTGAAGAACTTAAATTGGGTTGATTAAGAACCTAAATTAAAAACAATAATATAGTCCATTACATACTGACAATTGCTTTACAATCTCTTGTGCTGAAGTATGCTTTCCCTTTCCCAGATGGGTCATTAAAATTTATTTTCTAACCTCAACATCTGTTGGTCAAATAAGTTTGTAAATATATATTTGCTCGCTAATAGTTTGCATTGGGTGTGGGAACAGGCTATAAGCAGGCAGGGTCGTTATAGCCTAAGGCTTAGTTTTAAGACTAAGCCTTTCCCACCCTTTTAATACTAAGATCTTTTCAAAACTAAGCTTTTCCCCACACCCTTGACTGTTGCCTGATGGGGGGTGGTGCACTCTCATGAGGAATCCCATTATGCCTCAGATAAGTGACTTTGTATCAGAGACTTCCTTGTTTGTATATTGGATTAAAGGTTTTGATTTCTACACTATAAAATGGGGCAGAGAAGCCCACACTAGAGGACAGCAGAGAAAGGCCACATGGAAGAGAGGAGAAGCAGCCAAAATGGCGGAGTGCTGAAGGAGAAGCCAGTTTGTGCAGTTTGTGTAGAGAGAGGGAGATGGGGAACAGAGGTGAATAAGGCTGGTGAGGTATAAACCTTTGATCCTAGGAAACTCGGATAAGTCAGTGGCTTTGGGAGCCCCAAATGGAAAGGGAAGTGTTTTCCAACTGTGTGTATTTCTGCCCGCTCGGTGCAAGCTAGGATTAAAGCTAATGGCCCACAGTTCTTGGCTCCCTTTTTTCATTACCGTCTGTCCAAATCAAATGCGAACCTGCATGGGCCAGGTGGCTGTGATGGTGGCCGTGGCTACTGGCTTTACAACATCCAAGATATATACTAAAATAAGATCAGACTTTGCTTTTGTGCTCTATAATATTTTCACTGTAGAGTTTAATCAACATATCTTTTTTGTTGTTTATTCTTTTAATTTTTATATGTCTGATACCTATATGTCTGAGCTGTGCTGTACTAGGGAAGCCAAGGATGAATTCAATCTCTGATTAAGAATCAGCATGTATTATTTTTTCAAAGAAAGGAAGAAGAAAATAAATGAAAGGTAGAAAGTTAAACCTCAGAACTGTAGGTTCGTGCTACTGCATAAAGTGAAACCCATATGGTGGGAGAAAGGCTGTCTGTAATCCTATGAAACAGATGAATTTTGTTCTTTCAAGTGGAAAAGAACCTCATCTTTATTTCTAAAATATTCCAAGCAAAGCTTATTCCCACCATCACCATTTTCTATTTCAGACTGGTACTTCTAACAATCACCAGAAATCAGCAGGAAATTCTCAAAGAAATCAGCATTAAAATGCAAAATCTCTGTGTCATCCACTCCATAGGAAACAGGTTTTTTTTTTAAGTGCATTTATGACTTTTGGTTTGCTCTTATATTCCCTCCATTCATTTTCATTTTCTTTTCTCTTTTGACTAATTTAAACTTTTTTTTTTTTTTTTTTTTTTTTTACAGAGACAGAGAGAGTCAGAGAGAGGGATAGACAGGGATAGACAGGAACAGAGAGAAGAGAAGCATCAATCATTAGTTTTTCGCTGCGCATTGCAACACCTTAGTTGTTCATTGATTGCTTTCTCATATGTGCCTTGACCGTGGGCTTTCAGCAGACCAAGTAACCCCTTGCTCAAGCCAGTAACCTTGAGTCCAAGCTGGTGAGCCTTGCTCAAACCAGATGAGCTCAAGCTGGCAACCTCGGGGTCTCGAACCTGGGTCCTCTGCATTCCAGTCCGACGCTCTATCCACTGCGCCACCGCCTGGTCAGGCTGATTTAAACTTTTTAAAAATTTAATATTTTATAATGAAAAGCAATAAACTCTCATTTGACCTTGCCTTTTCTCCAAACATATATCTGAGAAGCAAATTCTTTTAATAATTTCTTTTTATCTTTTGATGACTACTTCAGTGAACCAGAATATATGGTTATATTTCTGTTTTTACTTTCTCAAGACATAGATAGTTATCAATTTAGATAAAAATGTCAAATAGATAATATTGGGTCTCTACTGGGAAAGATGAAGCTTTGTCTTCACTGGTTTTCTGTTCCTTCTTTCCATTCCTCCTGCCTGTGTCCAATGGTTACATTTCTCAGTTTCTGTCTTTAACTTTGTAAGCTTAAATAGTAACTTTAATTCCCTTTTTCTATTACTCTCCGTAGTGTGTCTTGATACCTAGTTATATATACTGCTCACAAAAATTAGGGGATATTTCAAAATGAATATAAAGCAATAAAAAAAAGAAGCATTTGATTTTTTTTATTAAACAAGAACATCAGAAAAGCAAATGAGAAGGCAAAGAAAGCTGTTCAATTATGCAAATGAGATGCAAAACCAACTTGTATTTCATTGGTGAAAATGCACTATACAAAAGGCTGAAAGTACTGGAGTATCTGCATGTTCCCTGATCCCCTAATTTTTGTGAAGACGTCGGCATCCTTCTCCTTTTGTCTGCTCTTCTTTCCTTCTCTTCAATCTACTTGATATCAGTTAGGGTTTTGCTTTTATTAAGGTTATTAAAATTTGCTTTAGAAACTAAACCCAAGTATTTTATGTTTTGTCCACATATTAAATCTAATGCTGATAACAGAAAATGATATTATTATAACAATATAAATAAACTTCAGTGTATATCAAGAGGATGCTAAGATTACATTTCTTCTTCTCTTGCAAATAGATGCTCCCAATTGTTTAAAATAATACTGTATATTAAATTTGTTTTATATTTGGACCTTGATATTTTTGTAGTACCTTCCCTCAACCCCATTTTTACTGGTGTTTATTTTCCCACTGCATTTGCCTTTGTCATATGCTTAATTTTTCCTGGCAGCCCTAGAATCCCTCCTCTCAAAGCCCTTTAATTTCCTTTCTAAAATAGACCAGTATCTCTCTGGGCCTCTTGACCTCTTGTGAC
Organism: Saccopteryx bilineata; assembly: GCF_036850765.1. Classification (NCBI taxonomy): domain Eukaryota; kingdom Metazoa; phylum Chordata; class Mammalia; order Chiroptera; family Emballonuridae; genus Saccopteryx; species Saccopteryx bilineata. Next base: position 143,152,199 of record NC_089491.1, on the reverse strand, counting down.
TTTCCTTCTCTCATTTTCTCATTTAGTTTCTGTGTACTTATATTCAATATATTTTCATTTCTTGCTCTACAGTCTTTGGCTAGAGTTAATCCTCAAGAAACTTTTAAAGGAAAGATGGATTGAAAAGAAACATTCTGATTCTAGTCAAATATCCCGGCACTCGATTATTGAATTGAGATGGTATAAAGTTTTTAGTTGAGAATCCTTGTTTTTCAAAATTTTGAAAGTATTAATTTTTTTCTATCATATTTTATTGGTGACAAGAAATGTAACACATATCTACTTCTTGTTATTGGAGTAACATATTTTTTCTGAAATGTTCACTTTATCTTTGATGGTCTGAAATTTCCATAATATGCTTATATATCCTTCCATTTCTATTCGAGGCTATTTCAATGTGCAGATGCCTATCTTTGTCATCTCTGGAATATCCCTATCAGTTATTTCTTTGAGAAACATCTCCCCTTCATTTTGTTCTCTCTTTCTGGGACTTCCCTTAGTGTTGGGAACTTCTTGCCAAGACCTGTATTTGTTTCCTTCATATTACTGGTCACTTTGTCTCTTTGCTCTGTGTCTTGGAAAATATCTTGGACTCTAGTTTCCAGTCTTTGTTTTGATTCTTTTTGTTACTTTATGCAACTTATGGTGTCCAGGAATCATAATAGATGGATGTTGAAGAGGATACTAATGCTACTGACCACCTTCCCATCTTTTTCCCTTCCCAAATTGGGAAATCTGTGTAAGTCCCTCTCAAATCTCAATGCTATTTGGGGAAACATGGGTAAGAAGGATAGACTTTTAGAGAAAAGAAAAAAAGTCTTTGAGGAATTTTGAACTTCGATATTTTAAGGATTTTTTCAGAAGAGAAAGCATACCCCACCAAAGAGATTTAAAACCAGAATTAACAGAACAACTTTAATTGTCAAATTTTTAATTGAAAATGCGGCACAAGAGCAAAGTGAATTCAGCTTTGAAAATAAATGTAACTATGTGCTTCTTATTTTCATAGTACATAGTACTTTATTGTGACACTCAGTGGAAAACATCTGCAAACCAGCTTACTGTAATGATGACAACTGCAACACATATGAAAACACTTTTATTATAAATATATGAGAAAGGGTGGGGAGGGAGTTCCGTTCACTCCTCTGTGACAGCACTGGGACCTGAATGCAGAGCTCTTTAGGTATATGTAGCTTTTATACATCATCATGATTTGTTGAGTTTGTTTCTTTAAAAAAAAATGCCTTCTTTGCCATAAGTCTAAATGTGGCATATACAAAACAGTTAGCAATACAGGTAAACTGAGCAACCAGTGTAGATCAGTGTGGGACACGCTACTCTCTCTAAACATTGTTCCAAAGGAAAGGCAGTGATGAAGACTGGGAATTTTATTGTGTATTCCAAGGGGGGAAAACTCGGTGAATACATTTTGATTCCATTATAACGACTTTGAATATTATAATACACACACACACACACACACACACACACACACAGAATGGTACCTTGAGATACGAGTTTAATTCATTCTGTAACCAAGCTCGTAAGTCAGTCAACTCATATTATATATCAAACAAATTCCTCCCATTTAAAAGAACTGAAATAGCCTGACCTGTGGTGGTGCAGTGGATAAAGCATCGACCTGGAAATGCTGAGGTCACTGGTTCGAAACCCTGGGCTTGCCTGGTCAAGGCACATATGGGACTTGATGCTTCCAGCTCCTCCCCCCCTTCTCTCTCTCCTCTCTGTCTCTCCTTTCTAAAATGAATAAATAAATAAATAAATAAAAAATTTAGCCTGACTTGTGGTGGCGCAGTGGATAAAGCGTCAACCTGGAAATGCTGAGGTCGCTAGTTCAAAAACCTGGGCTTGCCGGTCAAGGCACATATGGGAGTTGATGTTTCCTGCTCCTCCCCCCTTCTCTCTCTCTGTCTCTCTCTCTCTCTTCTCTCTCTCTCCTTTCTAAAATGAATAAATAAAAAATTAAAAAAAAAAAGAACTGAAATAGATTTAATCCGTTCCAGCCCTGTGAAACATCCCCAAAGCATCCTAAATTATGAAAAAAGACATGTTCTTAATTAAGAAACACACATGTATACTTTACCAATGCATAACAAAATATATGAAAAAAAAGAAAAATGTGTTATTTAGTACTGATTCTTACCTTGGAGACAGACGAGTGTGGCTAATAGAGGTGAATGGTGGAGGAGGAGGAAGGGAGGAAGGGATGCAGGCACTGCAGACACGTAAACTAAAACTGCACTTTCTTAACACTAAATGTAAACTAAAACTACATTTTCTTTACTTTAAACAAAACTAAAACTGCACTTTCTTTACTTAAAATGAAACCACAAAAAAAATTGTAAAAAAATGCACTTTCTTAACTTTAAACTTAACCTAAGCTTAACATTACGTATTTTTCATTTAATCATCACCTGTTTTTGCCTTTTTGGCTGCACTTTCCGCACTTTCACTTGCAGGACTTAAAAAGAAAAATCTATCCAAAGAAGTTTGCTTTTGCCTGCCTTTTAAAATGTTACAGAAATGTGACAAACAAGTGTCATTAAAAAGTGTTGAAGCAGGACCAGTTGAAACTTTTTCTGGGTGTTTCTTTTCAATGTAACTTGAAAGCTTCTCCCACATTGCCAGCATGTCTTTAATTTCACTTGTAGAAATCAGTTTCTCTGGCTCTACCTCCTCCTCAGTACTAATCTCTTGCAGAAGCTCCATATGTTGCATCATCTGTAGCTCCTTCAACTCCTCAGTTGAGAGTTCCTCCTCATGTTCCTCGATGAGCTCGTTTACGTCACCCTCATCTACCTCCAGACCCATCGACTTTCTGAGTGACACAATCTCCTCTAATGCTTCTACTTCGGTCTCGGTCTCTGGTTCAAATCCTTCGAAGTCCCTGTCTGCAACAACATCAGGCCATAACTTTTTCCATGCTGAGTTCAAGGTTCTTCTTATAACCTCTTGCCATGCCAAGTCAGTAATGCGTAAATATATCACGATGTTGTAGTGATCTTTCCAGAACTCTTGAAGGGTTAAATTTGTATTCTCAGTCACCTCAAAGCAGCGGCAGAACAAGTGCTTTATGTAAAGCTTTTTAAAGTTGGAAATGACCTGCTGATCCATAGGTTGCAAGGTTGAAGTTGTGTTGGGTGGGAAGGAGAGGACTTCCCCGAATTTGAACTCATCGAGAATGTCATCTTCAAGACCAGGTGGGTGAGCTGGAGCATTTTCAAGGATTAGCAATGCTTTCATTGGGAGTTTATTTTCTTGAAGATATTTCTTCACTGCAGGACCAAAGATGAGATTTACCCGTTCAATAAAAAACTGCCGCATAACCCATGCCCTAGCATTGGCGTGTCACATAACCTGAAGTTTTTCTTTAAGAATCTTATGAGTCTTAAAGGCTCGAGGATTTTCGGAATGATACACTAGCAGTGGCTTTACTTTATAGTCACCACTAGCATTGGCACACAATGCAAGGGTCTGATGGTCCTTCATGGGCTTATGGCCTGGCAGCTTCTTCTCCTCTGTGGTGATGAAAGTCCTCTAGGGCAATTTTTCTAAAACTATCCTGTTTCATCATAGTTGAACACTTGTTGGGGGATGTAGCATTCCTTTGCAATAAGCGCAGCAAAACGTGTGATGTACTCCTCAGCTGCCTTAACGTCAGCACTTGCAGCTTCACCGTGCCTCACCGCCGAGTGAATGCCAGATCTCTTCTCAAAATTTTCAAACCAGCCGTGACTTGCCTTAAACGTATCTTCTGCTGCCTCTTTTGAGGTTGATGGTTTTTTCTTCTTCAAGTCGCCGTAAATAATAAGTGCCTTTTTGCATATTACAGTCTCCATCACTGTATCTCCTGCCAGCTCATTCTCTTTCATCCACACCAGCAGAAGCTTCTCCATTTCTTCATGGATATTTGTCCTTAATTGGAACAGAAGTGTAGTTCCTTTAGCTGGATTTGCACTTTTGATGGCATCCTTTTGTTTAAGGATGGTGGAAATGGTAGATGTATTGCAGTCGTACAGCCTTGCCAGTTCAATCACTTGTACACCATGCTCATGCTTTTCTATGATTTCTTTTTTTTTTTTTTTTAATTTGAAAATCAGCAGAACGAAACCTTTATTTATTTATTTATTTATTTTTTAAATTTATTTTAGAAAGGAGAGAGAGAGAGGAGAGAGAGAGAGAAGGGGGGAGGAGCAGGAAGCATCAACTCCCATATGTACCTTGACCAGGCAAGCCCAGGGTTTCGAACCGGTGACCTCAGCATTTCCAGGTCGACGCTTTATCCACTGCGGCACCACAGGTCAGGCTCTATGATTTCTTGCTTTACTTCTATTGACATCATTCTCTTCTCCTTCTCACCACTGTCCTTTACACTTACTTTCTTTAGCCCCATGATAGCACACACAAAAAGGTAGTAAAATGCAAAAATGATGCAAGAACGAGTATAGCGCATGAAATTCGACTTGATTCTGCAGGTAACACATGAGAAAGAACAAGATGCTGGTATTGTGCTGCCAATTCTGGACCCATGCGCTAACGCACCAACTAGTAGCAGCTTCCTGAATCACAACTTGTATCTCAGAATTTCGCTCGGATCTTGAACAAAAATACAGACCGAGTCGCAGCTTATACCTTAAAAAATTTGTATGTTGGTCTGCTTGTATCTCAAGGTACCACTGTATATTATAGACTTTCAAGGTGAGAAAAAAATCACTTATAGACTTTCAAGGTGAGAAAAAATCAGAATCTCGGGATGGGACCCAGACATCAGTACTTTTTAAAGCCCCCAGATGATTCTAATGTGCATCCAAGTTTGAGAAGTAGTGAGCTTGGATTATGACAGATGGATAATCTGCTAAGTGGTTTTGTTGGCACTGTACAGCTCACTAGCTATAAGTTTTCCTCTAAACCTATTAAAACTTTTTAGGGCCAGAAAATATACCTTGATTTTAAATAGCTTTACCAAATCCCCTGTTGCATGGAATTTTTTCTGTAGGCTGGGTAAATTAGATATTTGATGATAAACATCTGTGACAAGGTAATTGAAGAGAAATTCCAAATCTTCAATTTGGGGTTGAATAGCAATCAGGTTAGTGATGGGGGAAAATGGACTAATGGTTTGCTAAATTTTTCCTGGAGGTCCAGTAAAGCTGTAATTTATATTTTTGCTTTGGAGAGAATAGAAGTAAAAGTTAACCATAGAAGTATGAGGGAACAGCAGGTGGCATTGAAACACTATATTGAAACTGACTTTTGTCAGTTGGGCAAAAAAGTAAAATCGAGGGTTTATAGGGTACTGATTTTTAGAGAAACTGGCCCCTAGTGGCAATCTCATGCAACCACTGAGTGTTTTTTTTTTTTTTATCTGTCTGTCACCTCTCTACTAAGCATCTTACTATATATTGGTTGGCAGGTTTAGGTAACTCTTTCTACTTTGGAATTTTTAATGCATGATTATTTTAGGGTCATGTGCTTAATTCTCTTTTTTTTTACTGCTGATCACAGAAGATACAGTTGATGGAGGAAGCCTTCTTCCAGGATTCTCTGTGGTCCCTATCAATAAGCCAAGGGCTAGGAGAGGTTTTAAAAGCTTAATACTCACTCAGGTCCTGGTTTACCTACTGGACCAATCTGATCGTCTGATTCCTGTAGCATTTCTTTAATTATGTGCTGTTGCCAAAGACTTGTGGAAGATTCTCCAAGGTCATCTTTTGAGTTCATTCCCTGTTTCTAAGCAGGATAATCTTTTTTTTATGCAAAGTAATGATATCCTTGTGTGTAAGTGGCAATTTCCATAGTAGTTTGTTAAGAGTATTGCACAATTTAGGAACAATCTTAATGCTGTACTTCTGGTCAAATTAATATAGAAAGAATTCTCATTTTCAGATTTTGTGGATTATTTGCAAAAGAGACAATGCTCTTTATGTTAATTTATACTCTTTATTTATTTATTTTTTTTTAATAAATTTTTATTAATGGTAATGGGATGACATTAATAAATCAGGGTACATATATTCAAAGAAAACATGTCTAGGTTATTTTGTCATCAAATTATGTTGCAAACCCCTCGCCCAAAGTCAGATTGTCCTCCGTCACCCTCTATCTAGTTCTCTGTGCCCCTCCCCCTCCCCCTAACTCTCTCCCTCCCTCCCTCCTATGTCCTCCCTCCCCCCCCCACCCTTGGTAACCACCACACTCTTGTCCATGTCTCTTAGTCTCATTTTTATGTTCCACCAATGTATGGAATCATGTAGTTCTTGTTTTTTTCTGATTTGCTTATTTCACTCCTTATAATGTTATCAAGATCCCACCATTTTGCTGTAAATGATCTGATGTCATCATTTCTTATGGCTGAGTAGTATTCCATAGTGTATATGTGCCACATCTTCTTTATCCAGTCTTCTATTGAAGGGCTTTTTGGTTGTTTCCATGTCTTGGCCACTGTGAACAGTGCTGCAATGAACATGGGGCTACATGTGTCTTCACGTATCAATGTTTCTGAGGTTTTGGGGTATATACCCAGTAGAGGGATTGCTGGGTCATAAGGGAGTTCTATTTGCAGTTTTTTGAGGAACCACCATACTTTCCTCCATAGTGGTTGTACTACTTTACATTCCCACCAACAGTGTATGAGGGTTTCTTTTTCTCCACAGCCTCTCCAACATTTGCTATTACCCGTCTTGTTGATAATAGCTAATCTAAAACGGGTGAGGTGGTATCTCATTGTAGTCTTGATCTGCATTTCTCTAATAACTAATGAAGCTGAGCATCTTTTCATATATCTGTTGGCCATTTGTATTTCTTCCTGGGAGAAGTGTCTGTTCATGTCCTCTTCCCATTTTTTATTGGATTGTTTGTTTGTTTGTTGTTGAGTTTTATGAGTTCTTTGTAAATTTTGTATATTAGGCCCTTATCTGAGCTGTCGTTTGAAAATATCAGTTCCCATATAGTTGGCTGTCTGTTTATTTTGATATCAGTTTCTCTTGCTGAGCAAAAACTTTTAATTCTGATGTAGTCCCATTCATTTATCTTTGCCTTCACTTCTCTTGCCATTGGAGTCAAGTTCATAAAATGTTCTTTAAAACCCAGGTCCATGATTTTAGTACCTATGTCTTCTTCTATGTACTTTATTGTTTCAGGTCTTATATTTAGGTCTTTGATCCATTTTGAATTAATTTTAGTACACGGGGACAGGCTGTAGTCGAGTTTCATTCTTTTGCATGTGGCTTTCCAGTTTTCCCAACACCATTTGTTGAAGAGGCTTTCTTTTCTCCATTGTGTGTTGTTGGCCCCTTTATCAAAGATTATTTGACCATATATATGTGGTTTTATTTCTGGGCTTTCTATTCTGTTCCATTGGTCTGAGTGTCTATTTTTCTGCCAATACCATGCTGTTTTGATTATCGTGGCCCTATAATATAGTTTAAAGTCAGGTATTGTAATGCCCCCAGCTTCATTCTTTTTCCTTAGGATTGTTTTGGCTATTCGGGGTTTTTTATAGTTCCATATAAATCTGATGATTTTTTGTTCCATTTCTTTAAAAAATCTCATAGGGATTTTGATGGGAATTGCATTAAATTTGTATATTGCTTTGGGTAATATGGCCATTTTGATTATATTTATTCTTCCTATCCAAGAACAAGGAATATTTTTCCATCTCATTGTATCTTTTTCGATTTCCCTTAACAATGCTTTGTAATTTTCATTATATAGGTCCTTTACGTTCTTTGTTTTGTTTATTCCTAGGTATTTTATTTTTTTTGTTGCAATCGTGAAGGGGATTATTTTTTTGAGTTCGTTTTCTAATATTTCATTGTTGGCATATAGAAAGGCTATTGACTTCTGTATGTTAATTTTGTATCCTGCGACCTTACTGTATTGGTTTATTGTTTCTAATAATCTTTTTGTGGAGTCCTTCGGGTTTTCGATGTATAGGATCATATCATCAGCAAAAAGTGATAGCTTTACTTCTTCTTTTCCGATATGGATGCCTTTTATTTCTTTGTCTTGTCTGATTGCTCTGGCCAGAACTTCTAGCACCACGTTGAATAAGAGTGGAGAGAGTGGACAACCCTGTCTTGTTCCTGATTTAAGGTAGAAAGTCCTCAGTTTTATGCCGTTTAATAGGATGTTGGCTGATGGTTTATCATATATGGCCTTTATCATGTTGAGATATTTTCCTTCTATATCCATTTTGTTGAGAGTCTTAAACATAAAATTGTGTTGTATTTTATCAAAAGCCTTTTCTGCATCTATTGATAAGATCATGTGGTTTTTGTTCTTTGTTTTGTTGATATGGTGTATTACGTGAACCGTTTTGCGTATGTTGAACCATCCTTGAGATTCTGGGATGAATCCCACTTGATCATGATGTATTATTTTTTTAATATGTTGTTGTATTCGGTTTGCCAGTATTTTGTTTAGTATTTTAGCATCTGTATTCATTAGAGATATTGGTCTGTAGTTTTCTTTCTTTGTGCCATCCTTGCCAGGTTTTGGTATGAGGGTTATGTTGGCCTCATAAAATGTGTTTGGAAGTATTGCTTCTGCTTCAATTTTTTGGAAGACTTTGAGTAGAATAGGAACCAAGTCTTCTTTGAATGTTTGATAGAATTCACTAGTATAACCGTCTGGGCCTGGACTTTTATTTTTGGGGAGATTTTTAATAGTTTTTTCTATTTCCTCCCTGCTGATTGGTCTGTTTAGGCTTTCTGCTTCTTCATGACTCAGTCTAGGAAGGTTGTATTGTTCTAGGAATTTATCCATTTCTTCTAGGTTGTTGTATTTGGTGGCATATAATTTTTCATAGTATTCTACAATAATTCTTTGTATTTCTATGATGTCTGTGGTGATCTCTCCTCTTTCATTTTGGATTTTATTTATTTGAGTCCTGTGTCTTTTTTCCTTGGTGAGTCTTGCCAAGGGTTTGTCAATTTTGTTGATCTTTTCAAAGAACCAGCTCCTTGTTTTATTGATTTTTTCTATAGTTTTTCTGTTCTCTATTTCATTTATTTCTGCTCTGATTTTTATTATCTCCTTTCTTCGGCTGGTTTTGGGTTGTCTTTGTTCTTCTTTTTCTAGTTCCTTAAGGTGTGAAGTTAAGTGGTTTACTTCGGCTCTCTCTTGTTTGTTCATATAGGCCTGAAGTGATATGAACTTTCCTCTTATTACTGCTTTTGCTGCATCCCAGAGATTCTGATATGTCGTATTTTCATTTTCATTTGTCTGTATATATCTTTTGATCTCTGCGCTTATTTCTTCTTTGACCCATTCATTTTTTAGAAGTATGTTGTTTAGTTTCCACATTTTTGTGGGTTTTTCCCCCCTCTTTTTTGCAGTTGAATTTTAGTTTCAAGGCTTTATGATCAGAAAATATGCTTGGTACAATTTCAATTTTTCTAAATTTGCTGATATTGTCTTTGTGGCCCAACATATGGTCAATTCTTGAGAATGTTCCATGTACACTAGAGAAAAATGTATACTCTGTCGCTTTGGGATGAAGTGTCCTGTAGATGTCTATCATATCCAGGTGTTCTAGTATTTCGTTTAAGGCCACTATATCTTTATTGATTCTCTGTTTGGATGACCGATCTAGAGCCGTCAGCGGTGTATTGAGGTCTCCAAGTATGATTGTATTTTTGTTAGTTTTTGTTTTAAGGTCAATAAGTAGCTGTCTTATATATTTTGGTGCTCCTTGGTTTGGTGCATATATATTAAGGATTGTTATGTCTTCTTGATTCAACTTCCCCTTAATCATTATGAAATGACCATTTTTGTCTCTGAGTACTTTTTCTGTCTTGTAGTCAGCATTATTAGATATGAGTATTGCTACGCCTGCTTTTTTTTGGGTGTTGTTTGCTTGGAGTATTGTTTTCCAGCCTTTCACTTTGAATTTGTTTTTATCCTTGTTGCTTAGATGAGTTTCTTGTAGGCAGCATATAGTTGGATTTTCTTTTTTAATCCATTCTGCTACTCTGTGTCTTTTTATTGGTAAGTTTAATCCATTTACATTTAGTGTAATTATTGACACTTGTTGGTTCCCTACTGCCATTTTATAAATTGCTTTCTGTTAGTTTTGTATCTAGTTTGATTCTTCTCTTTTGTTTTTCTATCATTTGTTTTTGTTTGTTTGTGTTCCATACTTCTTTCCTCTGTTGCTACCTTTTTTAAGTCAAGTGTTTTTGTGGTGGTTTTTTTAAGGGTGGTTACCATTAAGTAATGAAAAGGGTACCTACCATATTCATTGTAGTACCCTATCTTATAAGTATTTCTGCACTTCATCATCCTTTGCTACTGTTAATCTCCATCCTCTCCCCCCTTTTTTTCCTTTGTTGTCACAGTTTAAGTTTGGTTTTATTGTGTTCTTGGTGGAGCTGTTACTTGTGGTGTTGTTTTCTTTTGTTCTTTGAATCTGGTTGGAAAACCCCCTTTAGTATTTCCTGGAGTGGGGGCTTTCTGTTGATAAATTCTCTCATCTTTTCTGTATTTGTGAATGTTTTTATATCTCCTTCATACTTGAAGGATAGCTTTGATGGGTATAGTATTCTTGGCTGAAAGTTCCTCTCTTTCAGGGCTTTAAATATTGGGGTCCACTCTCTTCTAGCTTGTAGAGTTTCTGCTGAGAAATCTGATGATAATCTAATAGGCCTTCCTTTATATGTTGTACTCTTCTTTTCCCTGGCTGCCTTGAGAATTTTTTCTTTGTCATTGGTTTGTGTCATCTTTATTATGATGTGCCTTGGAGTGGGTTTGTTGGGGTTAAGAAAACTTGGTGTTCTGTTTGCTTCTTGAATTTGAGGCTTTAGTTCCTTCCACAGGCTTGGGAAGTTCTCGTCTATTATTTGTTTGAGTATATTCTCCATTCCATTTTCTTTCTCTTCTCCCTCTGATATACCTATTATTCTTATGTTATTCTTTCTGATGGAGTCAGACAATTCCTGTAGGGCTTTCTCGTTTTTTATTATTTTTGAGTCTCTTTTTTCTTCTCTCTGTTGTGCCTCAAGTTGTTTGTCTTCTATTTCACTAATCCTATCTTCAATCTGGGCTGTTCTGTTAGCTAAGCTTGTTACCTCGTTTTTCAGCTTGTGAATTGAGTTTTTCATTTCTGTTTGATTTGTTTTTATAGTTTCAATTTCCTTGGTAATATATTCTTTGTGTTCATTGAGTTGTTTTCTGATCTCCCTATATTGCCTTTCTGTGTTTTCTTGTATATCTCTGAGTATTTTTAAGATTTCTATTTTAAATTCTTTGTCATTTAGCTCCAAGGCTTCCAATATGTTAAGTCTTTTCTCCATAGATTTTTCCACATCTATTTGTGTTACCTCTCTTTCTTTTTTATCCATAATATTCGATTTCCTCTTTCTTATCGGCATCTGAGTGTGGTCTTATTGATAGCATGCAGGCGCACTCCCTGGCGGCTTGAATGAGCGTCGCTGCGGTAGCTTCCTCCACACCCTCGTCTCTCAGATTCAAGTGATAACAGTCCTTTTGCTTTCAGTTTGTGTGGAACTCCGGAATGCTCCGAGGATAAATTTTTTTGTTTCTAGTTGATAAATTTGTTGTGATTTAGGGGAGAGCTGTCGGACGCGCTTCTCACGGCGCCATTTCCGTGACGTCACTCCTCTTTATTTTTATTTTTATTTTTTGTAGAGTTAAGATCTTGACTATTAAAATTATTGACAAAATTTCTGTTTCAGAAGACCATAGGAAAACCCTAAGGATAAATATTGACATATCTGATTATATAAAACAAAAATATTTGGAGGAAAAAGATTCCACAAACAAACTCAAGAGATAAAACCTGCAGTGGAAGAAATAACAAAGTTGTTATTGTCGCTAATATACAAAGAACATAAATGTGACAGACAATACATCAAGCTGATAATATTAGTTATTCCATGGTGAGGGAATTTGCGGATGTGATGGGGCTGGAGATTATAGATGAGGAAAAATTAGTTTGAGCATGGCCCAGGGTGATGAGGATAGCTCGGTTGGTCTGAGCATGTCAGCCTTAGGCACTAAAAATAGTTCTGTACTTGAGCATCAGCCACAGACAGGGGTTGCTAGGGTGGATCCTGGTTGGGGCACATGTAAGAGTCTCTCTCTCTAACTCCCTTTCTCTCTTCTTCTTCTCAAAAGAAGAAGAAGAAAAAAAGAAAAGAAATATGAGGAAGGAGACACATCAAGCTGATATTAGTTATTCCATAGGGAGGGAAATTGGGGGTGACATGGGACTGGAGACTAAAGATGAGGGAAAATTTTCTTATATGTTTTTGGACATTTATTATAGTGAATACATAGTACCTTTGTAATAAAAACTTAAAAACTGTAACATGTTAAAATAGATGTTTCAAATATAGTATTAAGATATGATACATATCATAGTCCAAAAGTGATTTAGAAGATAGACTGTGATGCAAAAATTTTAAGTAGATTTCTAGAAACTTAATAGACTATTTGAAAGTGGATAAAATGGCTGGAATGATGGAGCTTAGGAGAGAGGTTAAGGTTTTTGGGGAGAGAGCTGCACTGGGAGGGTAGAGAGGTCTGTCCTGCCAACTAAGTAGAAAGAAGGACTTAAATGTGTGTGATCTTTTCTCTCACCCTCCTTTTTATTAGAGCTCCTTAAATGTTGAATGCCCAGGGGTTCTCATGGGCAAGTGAGGAGGCCTCTTAGGAGGCTAAGCAAAGATGAGTTACTGCTCTCCCAGACTGTGGGTCAAGGATGAGCCAGGGAACTCCAGTAGACAGAATTCTGTGCGGTGAACTGCTGGAAACCTGGGGACTGACAGCTGAGAAGCGAGAATAAAATCCAGCAACGGCTTTACAGGATTTTCAGCCTGATCATTTTCCCAGAGCGTAAGCATTGGTACTAAGCAGGATGCCCAGGTTTTTTGAGAACCAAGCCTTCCTACGTTTTGAATGACATAGAACTTTCTTGCTACTTTTTCTGCCTTCTGCACATCCTGGCCATGGCCATGGCCACGGGTCAGAAATCATAGCCAGCCAGCTGGGGAAAGAAGGATTGCAAAAGATTACTTTTAAATAGATTTTGGTTTCTAGAATTAGAAAGTTTTATAAATGTACTGAGATTATGTTGGTAATTTGAACCCCGCTAAGGAGGTGTGACTTGGAAGTGTATAAAACTGGTCATTTAATTGAGTCTCCTGTCAAAAAGTAATTGAGATGAGGCTGAGATATAAATACCTTTAATCTATTTAGATAATTATTTGAACGCTTGCTGACAGAAAACAATATATATTAATTAATGGAAGACTGTAGTCATGAACTAAAGTCTATTCCTGAAAAAAAATTTAAAAACATTTTTCCTAAAGGAAATACCCAAGTAGATAATGACTGATTTCTAATGCCAGAATCTTTTAGCAAATTCTATCACAGCTGAGCTCGCCTCTCTGCTGTCAGGATGCCTGCTCCAAAGTAAAGGAGCACCAGCTTTACAAGAGTCCTGAACCATAGTGCCAGCTCATTGATAGAACCTGTTAAGATTCGTGCCTCTGAGTTTAGGGAGATTGAATTCCTCTCCTTTCCTATGTCCCAAAAGAATTTCTTTCTTTTTTTTTCTTATTTTTTCAAGTGTGAGGAGGGGAGATAGACAGACTCCCACCTGCACCCCGACTGTGATCCACTTGGCAACCCCCATCTGGGGCAGATGCTCTGTTCATCTGGGGCTCTGCTCATAACCCAGCTATTTTTAGCACCTGAGGCAGAGGCTCCATGGAGCCATCCTTAATTCCCAGGCCAATGTGCTTGAACCAATGTAGCCATGACTGTGAGATAGGAAGAGAAAGAGAGAGAGAGAGAGAGAGAGAGTAGGGGGAGGGGTAGAGAAGAAGATGGTCGCTTCTCCTGTGTGAGCTGACAGGGAATCAAACCCAGTATATTCACACACCAGGCTGATGTTCTACCACTGAGCAAACTGGCCAGGCCAAAATTTATTTCAAAAGGCATTAATGAGCCCTGGCCGGTTGGCTCAGCGGTAGAGCGTCGGCCTAGCGTGCGGAGGACCCGGGTTCGATTCCCGGCCAGGGCACATGGGAGAAGCGCCCATTTGCTTCTCCACCCCTCCGCCGCGCCTTCCTCTCTGTTTCTCTCTTCCCCTCCCGCAGCCAAGGCTCCATTGGAGCAAAGATGGCCCGGGCGCTGGGGATGGCTCTGTGGCCTCTGCCCCAGGCGCTAGAGTGGCTCTGGTCGCAACATGGCGACACCCAGGAGGGTCGCAACATGGCGACGCCCAGGATGGGCAGAGCATCGCCCCCTGGTGGGCAGAGCGTCGCCCCTGGTGGGCGTGCCGGGTGGATCCCGGTTCGGGCGCATGCGGGAGTCTGTCTGACTGTCTCTCCCTGTTTCCAGCTTCAGAAAAATGCAAAAAAAAAAAAAAAAAAAAAAAAAAAAAAGGCATTAATGTTAGCATATTGCCAATAAAATTAACAAATGATTACAGCATTTCAACTGGGTACATTTGTAACAGATAAGTTTGTTTGCCCAACCCCTATTTTCTTACTTGTATCACTCCTGCTGCTTTCTGTGCTTTAAAATGCTGGGTTTCCTTGCTTAGTCATGGGAACCTCATGGACCTTCTTCCATAGGCTAACAGGAGCCTCTTTGCGCCAAGTACTGTTTAGGGACATTCTTCTCGTACTTAGACTATAACTTATTAGAGTTCCCGAGAGAACATTTCTATGAGGTGGGGAGAGGCACCCACATTTCTCCATTAATACGTGTAGCATCTCTCTGGAAGTCTTCACACCATATACCATGTCTTCCACCCACTTAAAAAGAACTCCTCCAAAGCACAACAAGCAAAATGGGCATCATTTATACCTATTTCTTTATAAACCATGTAGACCAGTGGTCCCCAACCCCCGGGCCGTGGACTGGTACCGGTCCATGGGCCATTTGGTACCGGTTCACAGAGAAAGAGTAAATAACTTACATTATTTCCATTTAAGTCTGAACGATGTTTTATTTTTTAAAAAAGACCAGATTCCCTCTGTTACATCCGTCTAAGACTCACTCTTGACACTTGTCTCGGTCACGTGATACATTTACCCGTCCCACCCTAAAGGCCGGTCTGTGAAAATATTTTCTGACATTAAACCGGTTCGTGGCCCAAAAAAGGTTGGGGACCACTGATGTAGACCATGTTTTTCTGATGATTATTTATATTTGCTAAGTACAAAACTATCTTTTAAAGTTATTAAAATATAAAGAAGTCTTTTATATTTGCCTACATGTTTACCATTTCCAGTACCCTCCATTTATTTATGTAGATCTGAATTTCCATCTGTAACCATTTCCCTTCTGCCTGAAGAACTGTAACATGCAGTGCATGTCAGTGAATTCCATCAGGTTTTGTTGTTTGAAAAAGACCTCGTTTTGTCTTTATTTATTTTTGCTGACTAAAGAATTCTAGATCAAGGTCCCCCCCCCCTTCTTTATTATTTTAAAGATCGTTTCTCTAGGCCCTGGCCGGTTGGCTCAGTGGTAGAGCGTCGGCCTGGCATGCGGGGGACCCGGGTTCGATTCCCGGCCAGGGCACATAGGAGAAGCGCCCATTTGCTTCTCCACCCCCCCTCCTTCCTCTCTGTCTCTCTCTTCCCCTCCCGCAGCTGAGGCTCCATTGGAGCAAAGATGGCCCGGGCGCTAGGGATGGCTCCTTGGCCTGTGCCCCAGGCGCAAGAGTGGCTCTGGTCGCGGCAGAGCGATGCCCCGGAGGGGCAGATCATCACCCCCTGGTGAGCAGAGCATCGCCCCTGGTGGGCAGAGCATCGCCCCTGGTGGGCGTGCCGGGTGGATCCCGGTAGGGCGCATGCGGGAGTCTGTCTGTCTCTCCCCATTTCCAGCTTCAGAAAAATACAAAAAAAAAAAAAAAAAAAAAAAAAAAAAGATGGTTTCTCTAATGTATTCTGGGTAGCGTGTTTTCTGACCAGCTGTCTACCGTCATTTTTGTCTTTATTCCTCATTCCTTTTTTGTTTTCTGTTACTTAGGTTTTCTATTTAACACTGCTTTTCAACAACTGATGTGACTTGATGTAGTAGTTTTTTATTTGACATGCTTTGTTTTGGTTTCTTTGAGGCTTTTGTACCTGGGGGCTTATAGTTTTCATGAAATTTGAAACTAGCATTTTTCTTCAAATATTTTTCTGTTCCACCACTTTTTCTGGGACTTCAGTTACATGTATGCTAGACCTCCAATATTGTGTTATAGTTCATTGAGCCTCCTCCTTTTTTTTTTTTTTTTTTTTCATTTTTCTCTGTCCTTTATTTTGGATAGTTTCTATTCATATAACTTCAAGTTTACTAATTTTTTCACCTGTACTGCCTAATATGCTGTTAATCCCTTCCAGTGGGTTTTTTTTTTTTTAATTTCTGCCATTTTCCTCATATCTCGAAGTAAGCTTTGGGTTTATTTCATGGCTTATATTTTTCTTCTTATTATACTTAGTTTTTATTTACCTTTTTGAAAACACATATTATGTTTATAATAATTTGTTTAATGACTTCTGCTAGTTTCATAATGCTATAATCTTGGGATATATATTATATTTATATTGGTTATTCTCCCATTTATGGATGATATTTCCCTATCTTATACTTATTTTTTTTTTAGAGCTAGAGAGAGAGACAGATAGGGACAGACAGACAGGAAGGAAGACAGAGATGAGAAGCATCAATTCTTCATTGCGGCACCTTAGTTGTTCATTGATTGCTTTCTCATATGTGCCTTGACGGGGGGCGGGGGGCAGCTCCAGCAGAGCATGTGACCCTTTGCTGAAGCCAGCGACCTTGGACTCAAGTCATTGACCTTGTGCTTCAAGCCAGTGAGTGACCTTTGAGTTCAAGCCAGCGACCATGGGGTCATGTCTATGATCCCATGCTCAAGCCAGTGACACCACGCTCAAGCTGGTAAGCCTATGCTCAAGCCAGCTACCTTGGGGTTTCAAACCTGGGTCCTCTGCATCCCAGGATGACACCCTATCTACTGTGCCACTGCTTGGTCAGGCTCCATTTTTAAATCAAATGTTGGGTATTGTGAGTTTGAAAGTATCAATTGCTATATTTTTTTGTATTTCCTTAAATACAGTTTTGGGTTTTTTCTGGCTTAGGTTTAAGTTCATTAGAATCAGTTAGATCCTCTCAAAGCTTTTAAATATAAGCTTTGTCAAGGTAAATCCAAGGAAACCTTTAGTCTAGATGCAGCTGAGCCTCATTATTAAAGTGATACTATTTTTAGGATTATCCTCAGTGTCTTGATCCTGTGTGGGTTCCAAGAAATGTTCTGTTTGATCCTTTTCATTTCCTTGGCTTTAGGTAGTGTTTTCTTAGCATACACAGGTCAGACAAAACTGTAGGGGGGACTCCTCCTGCATATCTCCAGGTCTCTTTCTCTGTAGTTCCTGCCTCTCTGTCTCAATGGCCACAGATCCCACCTGTCCTGAGCTCTCTGAACTCTGTCTCCTCAACTCAAGATTACTGGGCTCTGAGTTCCTTCTCTTTTTATTCATTTCATTTTTTAAATTAAATTTATTGGGATGACATTGTTTAATAGAATCATACAGTCTTCAAATATACATTTCTATGATACATGATATGTATACTGCACTGTGTGCTCAAAACCCAAAGTCAAACCATCTTCCACCACCATATGCTTGCTCCTTCCCTCTGGTAACACCCATACTGCTGCTTGTGTCTATGAGTTTCAGTTTTATTTATTTTTTATTTTTATTTTTTTATTTTATTATTTTATTTTATTTTATTTTTTCATTTTTCTGAAGCTGGAAACAGGGAGAGACAGTCAGACAGACTCCCGCATGCGCCCGACCGGGATCCACCCGGCACGCCCACCAGGGGGCGATGCTCTGCCCATCCTGGGCATCGCCATGTTGCGACCAGAGCCACTCTAGCGCCTGGGGTGGAGGCCAAGGAGCCAACCCCAGCGCCCGGGCCATCTTTGCTCCAATGGAGCCTTTGGCTGCGGGAGGGGAAGAGAGAGACAGAGAGGAAAGCGTGGCGGAGGGGTGGAGAAGCAAATGGGCGCTTCTCCTGTGTGCCCTGGCCGGGAATCGAACCCGAGTCCTCCGCACGCTAGGCCGTCGCTCTACCGCTGAGCCAACCGGCCAGGGCTTATTTTTTATTTTTTAAAAAGATTTTATTTATTCAATTTTCAGAGAGGAGAGAGAGAGAAAGAGAGTGAGAGAGAGAGAGAGAGAGAGAGAAAGGGGAGGAGCAGGAAGCATCACTCCCATATGTGCCTTGACCAGGCAAGCCCAGGGTATCGAACAGGCGACCTCAGCGTTCCAGGTCGACGCTTTATCCACTGCGCCACCACAGGTCAGGCCTATGAGTTTCAGTTTTATATCCCACAACTGAACGAAATCATATGGTTCTTAGTTTTTTCCTGACTGATTTATTTTGCTTAGCATAATATTCTCAAGGTTCATCCATGTTGTTGCAAATGGCAGTATTTCATCTTTTCTCATGGCTGAATAGTATTCTATTGAATATATGTATATATCACATCTTCTTTATGTAGTCCTCTTAACAAAGGACGTTTTGATTGTCTCCATGTCTTGGCTGCCATGAATAATGCTGCAATAAATGCAATGGTACATATATCTTTGTGAATAGATGTTTTTGAGTTTTTAAGGTAGATACCCAGTAAAGGGATTGCTGCAGCACATGGTGACTGTATTCTTAGTATTTTGAGGAAAACCAGATTGTTTTCTATAGTGGCTGTACCAATTTACATTTCCTCCAGCAGTGAGTGAGGGCTCCCTCTTCTACACACCCCTCTAATACTTATTATTACTCGTCTTGTTGATAATAAAAATTCTAACAGATGTGAAGTGGTATCTCATTGTAGTTTTGATTTGCATTTCCCTAATAGCTAGTAAAGTTGAACATCTTTTCATACATTTGTTGACCATTTCTTTGTCTTCTTGGGAGCGGTATCTGTTCAGGTCCTCTGCCCATTTTTAAATTGGGGTGTTTTTTTTATGTTCAGTTTTATGAGTTCTCTATATATTTTGAACATTAACACCTTGTCAGAGCTGTTGTTTGCAAATATCATCTCCCATTTAGATGGTTGCCTTTTTTTTCTGTGCAGAAGCTTTTTAGTTCCAATAGTCCCATTCATGTATTTTGCCTTTACTTCCCTTGCCTTTGGGGTCTAATTCATAAATTGTTCTCTATAACCAAGGTCCATAAGTTTAGTACTTATAGTATGTTTCCTTCTGTGTAATTTATTGTTTCAGACCTTATATTTAGAATCATATAGTCTCATGACTATACAATTTAGGTTTTTTATCCATTTTGAATTAATTTTTGTACATGGGGACACACTATAATGTAGTTTTATTATTTTGTAGCTGACTTTCTGATTTTCCCAGAACCATTTATTGAAGAGGCTTTCTTTTTTTCCATTTTGTGTTTTTGGCTCCTTTGTCAAAAATTCTTTGCCCATATACATGTAGTTTTATTCCTGGGCTCTCTATTCTGTTATATTGGTCTGTGGTTTTTTTGTTTTGTGTTTTCTTTTCCCCCAAAGCATGCTGTTTTGATTATCATGGTTCTCTATTATAATTTGAAGTCAGGTAGTGTGATACCTCCAGCTTTAGTCTTTTTTCCTAGGATTGCTTTGGCTCTTCAGGGTCTTTTGGGTTTCATGCAAATCTGATAATTTTTTGTTCAATTTCTTTCAAAAGTGATATTGGGGTTTTGATGGGTATTGTATTAAATCTGTATATTGCTTTAGGTAATATGGCGATTTTAACTATGTTGATTCTTCTAATTCATGAACATGGAATATCTTTCCATTTCATTGTGTCTTTTTCTATTTCTTATAATAATGCTTTGTAATTTTTAGTATATAGGTTCTTCACATCTTATGTTGTTAATTACTGGGTATTTTATTCTTTTGGTTGCAATTGCAAAATGATTTTTTTATTTCATATTCTGAAAATTCATTGTTAGTATATTGAAAAGTAGTAAATTTTTGTATATTGATTTTGTATCCTGCAACTTTGCTGGATTTATTGTTTCTAATAGTTTTTTGGTGGAGTCTTTAGAGTTTTTTATATATAGAATCATGTTATCTACAGAAAGTGACACTTTTACTTCTCCCTCCCCAGTATGGATGCCTTATTTATTTCTTTTGCCTGACTGCTTTGGCTAGTACTTCCAGAACTATGCTAAATAAAAGTGGTGAGAGTGGGCATGCTTGTCTTGTTCCTAATCTTAGAGGAAAAGCTTTTAGTTTTTCATCATTTAGTTTGATATTGGCTTAGGGTTTGTCATTATGGTCTTTATTATGTTGGGTTACTTTTCTTCTATACCTATTTTATTGAGTGCTTTAATTATAAATGGATGTTTTATCTTATCAAGTGCTTTTTTTGCATCTATTGATAAAATCATATGATTTTTACCCTTTGTTTTGTAAATGTGGTGTATTACACTGATTTATTGCTTATGTTGAACCATCTTTGTGCCCCTGGAATGAACCCCAATTAATTATTATGTATTATTTTAAATATATATTGTTGTATTTTATTTGCTAGTATTTTGTTTAAGATTTTTGCATCTGTAGTCATCAGAAATACTGGTCTGTAGTTTTCTTTTTTGTGTGTTATCCTCGCAAGGCTTCATAAAATGTTTTAGAAAGTATTGCCTGTTCTTCAACTTTTTTGAAGAGTTTGAGAAGCATAAATATCATATCTTTATGCTATGATATCATATCTTTATGAATGTTTAGTAGAATTCACTAGTGAAAGCCATCTGACCCAGGACTTTGAGTTTTGGGGAGGTTTTTGATGGTTGTTTCAATTACCTTACTGATTATTGTTTTTTTTAGGTTTTCTAATTTTTTATGATTCAGCCTAAAAAGGTTATACACTTCTAGGAAGTTATCCATTTTTTCTAGGTTATTAAATTTGGTAACATAAATTCTTTTCATAGTAATATAGTATGATCCTTTGTATAGCTGTAATGTTGTGGTAACTTCTTTCATTTCTGATTTTGTTTATATGAGTTTTTCTCTTTTTTTCTTAATGAATTTATCTAGTTGTCCATTTTATTAATCTTTTCAAAGGACCAGCTCTTTGTTGTATTAAGTTTTGTATAGTTTTTCATTCCATTCTGCTCTTATATTTTTTTCTTCTCTTTACTTTGCATTGCTTCTGTTATTTTTCTAGTGATTTGCAATGTAATATTAGGTTGTTTACTTGGGATTTCTCTTGTTTCTTGAGATAGGCCTGTAATGATATAAATTTTCCTCTTGTTACTGCTTTTGCTGCATCCAGAAATTTTGATATGTTGTAATGTTATTCTCCATTGTCTCTCTATATCTTTTGACCTCACTTTTTTACTTCTTCTTTGACCCAGTATTTATTAGTAGTGTATTATTTAATCTCCACATAGTTGTGGGTTTCTTTACTTCCTTTTTGCAGTTGATCTCTAATTTCGAAGCATTGGGTGAGAGAATCTACTTGGTATTATTTCAGTCTTCTTGAATTTGTTGAGGCTAGTTTTGTGACCCAACATAGTCTATTCTTTAGAATGTTTTATGTGTAGCAGAGAAGAATGTATAATTTGATATTCTGGGATAAGGGGCTCTGTAAATGTCAATTATGTTAATTTGTTCTAATCTGTCATTTAAGGCTGATATTTATTTGTTGATTTTCTGTTTTGATAATCTTTCTAGAGCTTTCAATGGAATATTAAGATCCTCAACTATAATTGTGTTTTTGTATGTTTTTCCCTTTAGTTCTGTCAGTAGTTGTTTTATATATTTGAGTGCTCCTTAATTGGGTTCATATATATTAAGAGGTGTTAAATCTTCTTGATGTAGTGTCCCCTTTATTATTATAAAATGTCCATCTTTGTTTATTTGTTACCTTTGTTATCTTGGAATCTACTTTGTCAAATACAGGTATGGTGACATCTATGTTTCTGTTGATATCATTTGATTGGAGAATAATTATTCATCCTTTCACTTTGAGTCAGACATTGTCTTTTCAGCTTAGATGTGTCTCCTAATGGCAGCATATGGTTGGGTTTGGCTTTTTGATTCAATCTGCTCTCTGTGGTTTTTTATTGGTGAATTCAGTCAATTTACATTTATGGTAATTATTGAGGAGTAAGGATATTCTATAGCCATTTTATCTTTTGTTCTCTGGTAGCTCTGTGCCTCCATTGGTTTTTTTTCTTTATGTTTCTGTCTGTTGTATTTGTTTGATGGCATTCCATGTTTCTTACATTTGTTTCTGTGTTTCATTTTTCTAAAGATATGTGTCTTGGTTTTATTTTTTTAATATGTGGCTAGCATTAGGTTTATGAAAAAGAAAGTTTCATATACACAGTCATTCTTTTTCTTTTGAATACATCTGATCTCCATCCTCCTTTGCAAATTTGTATTTTTATACCTTCCCCCTTTATATTTTGTTGTCACAAATTCTCCTATTTATGCTGTAAGTTTGGTGGTAATCTTACTTCTAGTTTTGTGACCTTTTGTTCTTTGTTTCAGGTAGAATAACCCCCTTAGTGTTTTCTGCATTGGTGGTCTTCTGATGATAAAATCCCTCAGCTTCTGTATGGGCATTTATTTATTTTTTAAATCAATTCCTTTCTTCTTTTCCCTGGATGCCTCAAAACTTTTTTCTTTGTCATTAATTTTTAAGTTTTAATACACATACTTAGAAGAAGGCCTCTTTGGATTGAGGTATTTAAGTGTTGTGTTTGATTTTTGGATTCTAAGATCTTGCTCTTTCCATAGGTTTGGGAAGTTCTTATCAACTATTTGAATAGACTTCTGTTCCCTTCTCCCTCTCTTCTTCTGGTATTCCTAATATTATTATATTGCTGTTCTGATGGAGTCAGATAGTTCTCAAAGAGCTGTTTGATTTCTTTTTATGCTCAAGTGTCTCTCTTCTTCCTCTGGGTTATTTTTACATTTATGTATTCAATATCACTACTTCTGTCTTCCATTTGGTCAGCTCTATTTCCTGTGCTCACTAGTTCATTCTTGACCTATGTTTTTGAGTTTTCCATCTCCAGAATTTCTGTTTGGTTCTTTTTTAAAATTTCAATCTCTTTGGTAAAGTACTCATTTTGTTAAGTTGTTTTCTGAGTTTATTAAGTTGCCTGTTTGCATCTCATTGATATTTTTGAACTGCAATCTTGAATTCTCTGTCATTTATATCACATATTTTCATGTTTAAGTTTGCTTTCTGGAGATATTTTCTTTTATTTTTGAGCTTCCTCACTGTCTTGGTTATTCGTGGTATTTAATAGGTTCTTTCTCTGTCTAGGCATCTATGTATGGGTGGCACTTCTCATAGATTAACACAAAGAGGCTTTTCTGTTATTTTCCAGTAGGTGGCACTGAGTCACAAGTTCTTTGTTTTTGTTTTTTTTTTATCTCTATGAAACCTCAATGTTGATCCCTCAGCATCTCTGGCTGCTGTCACTGTAGCCATGATACCTGGGGTTGAGGTCAGCTGGGGGAACCTAGGCACCTTCCTTGTTATTCCCTTCTGATGATGGTGATCTTGGGCCAATCCTACTCACAGAGTACACACTTTATTAAGGGGAAATAGTGATTCTGTAATATCAGTTTTTGGTGTGCAGATACTGTGCTCTGCAACCCAACACCAAGGGCAAAGGAAGGCAAGTTCTGAGAATTATTTGGTGATGGAGCTCCATGACTTTGTTTCTCTGTCTGAAATACTGATGGCCTGACAACCAGGGCATACCCCAGGGCTATGCCCTTGCCCAGTTTTGTGGGCTCAGTCAATCCCGTAGGAGTGCCCACCAAATCTCTCTGTTCCTACTGGTTGGAAGAAGCACCGCCACAACCTGATTTTTCCCCTTTTGGGCTGAGCCCCACTGTGATTGCCCAGCTGCAGGGCTGCCTCTGTGGCTCATTGAACCATCTGCCTTTCTGCCTCTGTTGACTGTTCTCCCATGCCCACTTTTAGATGCTTCAGTGTGAAGATCTCTCAAGTATGCCTGTACATTGAGCTGGAATTCTTTGTTGAGTTATAGCTGTTCAAATTGTTGAAATTTCAAAGGGAGAGAAGTAAGGAATCTCTCACACCACCATACCTCTGAAATCACTTCTGTGATTGATTCTTTCTTTTTGTTCTATGGCCTGTAATCTGACTCCAGGCAGGAAATTGATGTAATTTTAGGGCTTACCTTGTTTGTGTTTCTTCTATCAGAGATCACTGTCCTGTGCTGCCTATTTCACATGTCTGAAAAATGTTTATCATATACTCTGTTCATTTCTTGGTGGTTCTAGGTAGGCACATATTTTTTACCTTGTTTCACTGTGATCAGAGCTGAAGATATTTATTCACTCCTTTTAAAGTTATTGTGGACACCAGAGATTCTGATATGTTTGTTTACTGAATCAGTTGTAGTCCTAAATTTTCTTTCAAGTTATACCTACAAACTAACTAGTCAGAATTGTCATTGCTCATTATCTAAACTTACAGAAATTCCTCAATGCTTTAAAATTTTTTATTGATTTTAATTTATTGTGTTTACATAGGTTCAATTGTCCCATTGAATATATCTCCCCCCTACTCCTGTGTTCCCGTTGACACCTCCTTTACCCCATCCCCCAAATGGCTTCCCCCCTTTCATCCAAGATTTTCTGTCCTGCTCTCTATAACACTGTGTTATGTATATATAATTTCACTAATCTCTTTCCCTTCTCTGTTCCATTCTCTCGTCCCCTTTCCCTCTAGTTCCTTTGATCCCGCCTCTGCCAAAATTCTGTTCCTCCATTCACATTGTTCATTAGCTTCCTCAAATGAATGAGGTCATATGATATTTTTCTTTCTCTGCCTGGCTTATTTTCCTTAGCATAATAGTCTCCAGGTCCATCGACGTTGTCACAAAAGGTAAGATTTCCTGCTTTTTCATGGCCGTATAGTATTCTATTGTGTATATGTACCACTGCTTTTTAATCCACTCATCCACTGACGGACACTTGAGCTGTTTACAGATCTTGGCTATTGTAAACAATGCTGCAATAAACATAGGAGTGCATTTCTTCTTCTTTTTTTTATAAGGTCTTTTTTTAAATAAATTTTTATTAATGTTAATGGGATGACATTAATAATTCAGGGTACATATATTCAAAGAAAACATGTCTAGGTTATCTTCTCATTAAATTATGTTGCATACCCCTCGCCCAGAGTCAGATTGTCCTCTGTCACCCTCTATCTAGTTTTCTCTGTGCCCCTCCCCCTCCCCCTAAATCTCTCCCTCCCTCCCTCCTGCGTCCTCCCTCCCCCCACCCCTGGTAACCACCACACTCTTGTCCATGTCTCTTAGTCTCGTTTTTATGTTCCACCAATGTATGGAATCATGTAGTTCTTGTTTTTTTCTGATTTACTTATTTCACTCCGTATAATGTTATCAAGATCCCACCATTTTGCTATAAATGATCCAATGTCATCATTTCTTATGGCTGAGTAGTATTCCATAGTGTATATGTGCCACATCTTCTTTATCCAATCTTCTATTGAAGGGCTTTTTGGTTGTTTCCATGTCTTGGCCACTGTGAACAGTGCTGCTATGAACATGGGACTACATGTGTCTTTACGTATCAATGATTCTGAGGTTTTGGGGTATATACCCAGTAGAGGGATTGCTGGGTCATAAGGTAGTTCTATTTGCAGTTTTTTGAGGACCCACCATACTTTCCTCCATAGTGGTTGTACTACTTTACATTCCCACCAACAGTGTATGAGGGTTTCTTTTTCTCCACAGCCTCTCCAACATTTGCTATTACCCGTCTTGTTGATAATAGCTAATCTAAAACGGGTGAGGTGGTATCTCATTGTAGTCTTGATCTGCATTTCTCTAATAACTAATGAAGCTGAGCATCTTTTCATATATCTGTTGGCCATTTGTATTTCTTCCTGGGAGAAGTGTCTGTTCATGTCCTCTTCCCATTTTTTTATTGGATTGTTTGTTTGTTTGTTGTTGAGTTTTATGAGTTCTTTGTAAATTTTGTATATTAGGCCCTTATCTGAGCTGTCGTTTGAAAATATCAGTTCCCATATAGTTGGCTGTCTGTTTATTTTGATATCAGTTTCTCTTGCTGAGAAAAAACTTTTAATTCTGATGTAGTCCCATTCATTTATCTTTGCCTTCACTTCTCTTGCCATTGGAGTCAAGTTCATAAAATGTTCTTTAAAACCCAGATCCATGAGTTTAGTACCTATGTCTTCTTCTATGTACTTTATTGTTTCAGATCTTATATTTAGGTCGTTGATCCATTTTGAATTAATTTTAGTACACAGGGACAGGCTGTAGTCGAGTTTCATTCTTTTGCATGTGGCTTTCCAGTTTTCCCAACACCATTTGTTGAAGAGGCTTTCTTTTCTCCATTTTGTGTTGTTGGCCCCTTTATCAAAGATTATTTGACCATATATATGTGGTTTTATTTCTGGGCTTTCTATTCTGTTCCATTGGTCTGAGTGTCTATTTTTCTGCCAATATCATACAGTTTTGATTATTGTGGCCCTATAATATAGTTTAAAGTCAGGTATTGTAATGCCCCCAGCTTCATTCTTTTTCCTTAGGATTGCTTTGGCTATTCGGGGTTTTTTATAGTTCCATATAAATCTGATGATTTTTTGTTCCATTTCTTTAAAAAATGTCATAGGAATTTTGATGGGAATTGCATTAAATTTATATATTACTTTGGGTAATATGGCCATTTTAATTATATTTATTCTTCCTATCCAAGAACAAGGAATATTTTTCCATCTCATTGTGTCTTTTTTTATTTCTCTTAGCAATGCCTTGTAGTTTTCTTTTTTTTTATTTTTATTTTTTTATTTTATAATTTTATTTTTTTAATGGGGTGACATCAATAAATCAGGATACATATATTCAAAGATAACAAGTCCAGGTTATCTTGTCGTTCAATTATGTTGCATACCCACCACCCAAAGTCAGATTGTCCTCTGTCACCTTCTATCTTGTTTCCTTTGTGCCCCTCCCACCCCCTATCCCTCTCCCATTCCCCCCTCCGCCCCGTAACCACCACACTCTTATCAATGTCTCTTAGTTTCACTATTATGTCCCACCTACGTATGGAATAATACAGTTCCTGTTTTTTTCTGATTTACTTATTTCGCTTCGTATCATGTTATCAAGATCCCACCATTTTGCTGTAAATGTTCCGATGTCATCATTTCTTATGGCTGAGTAGTATTCCATAGTGTATATGTGCCACATCTTCTTTATCCAGTCATCTATTGATGGGCTTTTTGGTTGTTTCCATGTCCTGGCCACTGTGAACAATGCTGCAATAAACATGGGGCTGCATGTGTCTTTACGTATCAATGTTTCTGAGTTTTGGGGATATATACCCAGTAGAGGGATTGCTGGGTCATAAGGTAGTTCTATTTTCAGTTTTTTGAGGAACCACCATACTTTCTTCCATAATGGTTGTACTACTTTACATTCCCACCAACAGTGTATGAGGGTTCCTTTTTCTCCACAGCCTCTCCAACATTTGCTATTACCTGACTTGCTAATAACAGCTAATCGAACAGGTGTGAGGTGGTATCTCATTGCCGTTTTGATTTGCATTTCTCTAATAGCTAAAGAAGATGAGCATCTTTTCATATATCTGTTGGCCATTTGTATTTCTTCCTGGGAGAAGTGTCTATTCATATCCTCTTCCCATTTTTCTATTGGATTGTTTGTTTGTTTGTTGTTGAGTTTTATGAGTTCTTTGTATATTTTGTATATTAGGCCCTTATCTGAGCTGTCGTTTGAAAATATCATTTCCCATTTAGTTGGCTTTCTGTTTATTTTGTTATCAGTTTCCCTTGCTGAGCAAAAACTTCTTAGTCTGATGTAGTCCCATTCATTAATTTTTGCCTTCACTTCTCTTGCCATTGGAGTCAAATTCATAAAATGCTCTTTAAAACCCAGGTCCATGAGTTGAGTACCTATGTCTTCTTCTATGTACTTAATTGTTTCAGGTCTTATGTTTAGATCTTTGATCCATTTTGAGTTAATTTTTGTACAGGGGGAGAGACTGTAGTCCAGTTTCATTCTTTTGCATGTGGCTTTCCAGTTTTCCCAGCACCATTTATTGAAGAGGCTTTCTTTTCTCCATTGTGTGTTGTTGGCCCCTTTATCAAAAATTATTTGACTATATATATGTGGTTTTATTTCTGGACTTTCTATTCTGTTCCATTGGTCTGAGTGTCTATTTTTCTGCCAATACCATGCTGTTTTGATTGTCGTGGCCCTATAATAGAGTTTGCAGTCAGGTATTGTTATGCCCCCAGCTTCATTCTTTTTCTTTAGGATTGCTTTGGCTATTCGGGGTTTTTTATAGTTCCATATAAATCTGATGATTTTTTGCTCTATTTCTTTAAAAAATGTCATTGGAATTTTGATGGGAATTGCATTAAATTTGTATATTGCTTTGGGTAATATAGCCATCTTGATTATATTTATTCTTCCTAGCCAAGAACAAGGTATATTCTTCCATCTCATTATATCTTTTTCGATTTCCCTTAACAATGGTTTATAGTTTTCATTATATAAGTCCTTTACATTCTTTGTTATGTTTATTCCTAAGTATTTTATTTTTTTTGTTGCAATCGTGAAGGGGATTATTCTTTTGAGTTCCTTCTCAGTTGTTTCATTGTTGGCATATAGAAAGGCTATTGACTTCTGTATGTTAATTTTGTATCCTGCGACCTTACTGTATTGGCTTATTGTTTCTAGTAGTCTTTTTGTGGATTCTTTGGGGTTTTCGATGTATAGGATCATATCATCTGCAAAAAGTGATACCTTTACTTCTTCTTTTCCGATGTGGATGCCTTTTATTTCTTTGTCTTGTCTGATTGCTCTGGCTAGAACCTCTAGTACCACATTAAATAAGAGTGGAGAGAGTGGACAACCCTATCTTGTTCCTGATTTAAGGGGGAAAGCCATCAGTTTAGTGCCATTTAATATGATGTTAGCTGATGGTTTATCATATATGGCCTTTATCATGTTGAGATATTTTCCTTCTATACCCATTTTGTTGAGAGTCTTAAACATAAAATTGTGTTGTATTTTATCGAAAGCCTTTTCTGCGTCTATTGATAAGATCATGTGGTTTTTGTTCTTTGTTTTGTTGATATGGTGTATTACATTAACCGTTTTACGTATGTTGAACCATCCTTGAGATTCTGGGATGAATCCTACTTGATCATGATGTATTATTTTTTTTAGTATGTTGTTGTATTCGATTTGCTAGTATTTTGTTTAGTATTTTAGCATCTGTATTCATTAGAGATATTGGTCTGTAGTTTTCTTTTTTTGTGCCATCCTTGCCAGGTTTTGGTATGAGGGTTATGTTGGCCTCATAAAATGTGTTTGGAAGTATTGCTTCTTCTTCAATTTTTTGGAAGACTTTGAGTAGAATAGGAACCAAGTCTTCTTTGAATGTTTGATAAAATTCGCTGGTATAGCCGTCAGGGCCTGGACTTTTATTTTTGGGGAGGTTTTTAATGGTTTTTTTTATTTCTTCTCTACTGATAGGTCTGTTTAGGCTTTCTGCTTCTTCTTGACTCAGTCTAGGAAGGTTGTATTTTTCTAGGAATTTATCCATTTCTTCTAGGTTGTTGAATTTAGTGGCATAAAGTTTTTCATAGTATTCTACAATAATTCTTTGTATATCTACGGTGTCCGTGGTGATTTCTCCTCTTTCATTTTGGATTTTGTTTATATGAGTTCTTTCTCTTTTTTCCTTGGTAAGTCTTGCCAAGGGTTTGTCAATTTTGTTGATCTTTTCAAAGAACCAGCTCCTTGTTCTATTAATTTTTTCTATAGTTTTTCTGTTCTCTAATTCATTTATTTCTGCTCTGATTTTTATTATCTCCTTTCTTCGGCTGGTTTTGGGTTGTCTTTGTTCTTCTTTTTCTAGTTCCTTAAGGTGGGAAGTTAAGTGGTTCACTTGGGCTCTCTCCTGTTTGTTCATATATGCCTGAAGCGATATGAACTTCCCTCTTATCACTGCTTTTGCTGCATCCCATAGATTCTGATATGTCGTATTGTCATTTTCATTAGTCTGTATATATCTTTTGATCTCTGCACTTATTTCTTCTTTGACCCATTCATTTTTTAAAAGTATGTTGTTTAGTTTCCACATTTTTGTGGGATTTTTTTCCTCTTTTTTGCAGTTGAATTCTAGTTTCAAGGCTTTATGATCAGAAAATATGCTTGGTACAACTTCAATTTTTCTGAATTTGCTGATATTGTTTTTGTGGCCCAACATATGGTCAATTCTTGAGAATGATCCATGTACACTGGAGAAAAATGTATACTCAGTCACTTTGGGATGAAATGTCCTGTAGATATCTATCATATCCAGGTGCTCTAGTGTTTTGTTTAAGGCCACTATGTCTTTGTTGATTCTCTGTTTGGATGACCGATCTAGAGCCGTCAGCGGTGTATTGAGGTCTCCAAGTATGATTGTATTTTTGTCAGTTTTTGTTTTAAGATCGATAAGTAGCTGTCTTATATATTTTGGTGCTCCTTGGTTTGGTGCATATATATTAAGAATTGTTATGTCTTCTTGATTCAGTGTCCCCTTAGCCATTATGAAATGGCCATTTTTGTCTCTAAGTACTTTTCCTGTCTTGTAGTCAGCATTATCCGATATGAGTATTGCTACACCTGCTTTTTTTTTGGATGTTATTTGCTTGGAGTATTGTTTTCCAGCCTTTCACTTTGAATTTGTTTTTATCCTTGTTACTTAGATGAGTTTCCTGTAGGCAGCATACAGTTGGATTTTCTTTTTTAATCCATTCTGCTACTCTGTGCCTTTTTATTGGTGAGTTTAATCCATTTACATTTAGTGTAATTATTGATACTTGTGAGTTCCCTATTGCCATTTTATATCTTGCTTTCTGTTAGTTTTGTGTCTTGTTTGATCCTTCTCTTTCGTTTTTCTATCTTTTGTTTTTATTTGGTTGTATTCCATACATCTTTCCTCTGTTGCTATCTTTTTTATCTCATGTGCTTCTGTGGTGGTTTTTTCAATGGTGGTTACCTTTGAGTAATGAAAAGGGTCCCTACCCTGTTCATTGTAGCGAACTATTTTGTGAGTACTTTTGCACTCCATCGTCCTTTGCTACTGTTAATCTCCGTCTTCTCCCCCTCTTTCTTTTTGTTGTTGTCACAGTTTAAATTTGGTTTTATTGTGTTCTTCTTGGAGCTTTTACTTGTGGCTCTGTTTTTTTTTGTTCTTTGTATCTGATTGGAGAACCCCCTTTAGTAATTCCTGGAGTGGGGGTTTTCTGATGATAAATTCCCTCATCTTTTCTGTATCTGTGAATGTTTTTATTTCTCCTTTGTATTTGAAGGATAGCTTTGATGGGTATAGTATTCGTGGCTGAAAGTTCCTCTCTTTCAGGACTTTAAATATTGGGGTCCACTCTCTTCTAGCTTGTAGAGTTTCTGCTGAGAAATCTGATGATAATCTAATGGGCCTTCCTTTATATGTTGTATTCTTCTTTTCCCTGGCTGCCTTGAGAATTTTTTCTTTGCTGTTGGTTTGTGTCAATTTCATTATGATATGCCTTGGAGTAGGTTTGTTGGGGTTAAGAAAACTTGGAGTTCTGTTTGCTTCTTGAACTTGAGGCTTTAGTTCTTTCCACAGGCTTGGGAAGTTCTCATCTATTATTTGTTTGAGTATGTTCTCCATTCCATTTTCTCTCTCTTCTCCCTCTGATATACCTATTATTCTTATGTTATTCTTTTTGATGGAGTCAGATAATTCTTGTAGGGCTATCTCATTTTTTTAAATTTTTGAGTCTCTTTCTTCTTCTCTCTGTTGTGCCTCAAGTTGCTTGTCTTCTATTTCACTAATCCTCTCTTCTATCTGACCTGTTCTATTAGCTAAGCTTGTTACTTCGTTTTTCAGCTCGTGAATTGAGTTTTTCATTTCTGTTTGATTTGTTTTTATAGTTTCAATTTCCTTGGACATATATTCTTTGTGTTCATGGAGTTGTTTTCTGAGCTCCCTATATTGCCTTTCTGTGTTTTCTTGTATATCTCAGAGGATTTTTAGGATTTCTATCTTGAATTCTCTGTCATTTAGCTCCAAGGTTTCCAATATATTAAATTTTTTCTCCATAGATTTTTCCTCATCTAGCTGTTTTACCTCTCTTTCTTTTGTATCCATGATATTCGATTTTCTCTTCCTTAATGGCATCTGAGGGTGGTTTTGTTGATAGTATTAATGAGATTTAATAAAGAATAAAAATTTAAAAAAAATAAAAAAATAACAAATCGAAGAGTTGTTTTTTTTAAAAAAAATTAATAATGAAATAAAGAAAAATAAAATAAAATAAAAATTTTTTAAAAAAGGAAATTATTCCCCCCCTCTTTTTTTCCTCTCCTCTCCTCTCCCCTCTTTCTTGAGAAAATCTTGTGGTGGACTGTGAGTTATAACAAACAATGCCTGTGATGGAGGGCCTGAATTGGGGAAAAGTAATAAAGGGGCAAAAAAGAGAGAAAGAAAAAAAAAAAAAAAAAAAAAGGAAAAAAAGAAAAAAGAAAAAAGAAAAAAAAAAAGAGCGTATGGACCCACAAAAAGCAAATAAGGAAAAAATTTGGGTCAAGAATAAAATGATTTGCTTTTACGTGTTGGTTTTCTAAGAGTTATGATGAGAGGAATAAGAGGAAAATGGAAAAATGGGGGGACAAATTAAAAACTTACTATTGTATTTAGTGGAACAAGAACTAGATAATATGGAGAGCCAGGGATGGGAGCACTGCTAGTGAGTTAAAAAGGTGAAGTAAAAACCCCCCAAAATGCCACAAACATAGGTTTGAGTCCCAGATAAGATAATTTGTTTGTTATTGAGGTTTGAATGAGAGGAGATGTAAAGGAGAAAGGAAGAAACTAATATAGAGGGAGAAAAGAAAGAGAGAGAGAGAAAAAAAGAGGGAACCACTAAAAGAAGAAAAAAGAAAGGAGAGAGAGAGAGAGAGTTAAGGGTTTTGGAGTGCAACCCTCATAGAGAGAAAGGAAGAGAAGAGAAATGATAATGGGAGATGTAACACTTATGGGTAGTGTAGTTCAGGGAGAGGAGAGAGTAAGACCGGTAGAGAGTTAATCGGCCAAATTGGAGGAGGAAAAAAAAGTCTCAAGAATGAAGATAAGAGAAA
Organism: Saccopteryx bilineata; assembly: GCF_036850765.1. NCBI lineage: Eukaryota > Metazoa > Chordata > Mammalia > Chiroptera > Emballonuridae > Saccopteryx > Saccopteryx bilineata. Next base: position 143,118,950 of record NC_089491.1, on the reverse strand, counting down.
CAAACGAACAAATATAATAAAATGGGATAGGTTATAAAGTCTGCAGATTATTCTTGATTTTGAGAGGTTATCTTCTTGCTTTTTCTTTTCTCTCCCTCTTCCTGGTCGGTGACTCTGTACCCCGGGTTCTGCCCCTTTGGCACGCTCAGGTAGAGGTTTGCAGTTGATAAGTCTCTATGGCAATGTCATGTATTGTGCTTTATTCTCGTTGGGAGTCGAGGCTCATTAGCATTTATAGGCTCCGACAGTGAGAGAGTCCGTGTTCCTGGAGCCTTTCTCCTAGTCTTTCCTTCCTCAATTAGTAGCCTGATAGTCCAGGTATGGGGTTGTTGCTGCCTCTGCCTGGATAGTAAGAGGCTCAAATTGCTGGCAACTCCCCACTCTATTTCCACTCAGCACAGGGCTCTGGGTAAGGCTCAGTCAGTCAGAGCTGCTAGCATAATCAGGCGGGCTTTCCGCCCACTCGAAGACCTCTGGCTCTGCCACTCTATCCGGTAACACAAGCGGGCGCCCACTTCCGGGGCGCTTGGAGGAAACTCTCACTCACTGTCTGCAACCAGGATATCCGGCCAGCAGTCTCACGCTCTGAGTGAAACCCCCAACCGCAGGGAAAAGTTGCAGCGTTGGAATTGAGTCTCGCTCCGTCCCCGTGTGCGGCTTTTGCAAGGCGCTGGGGCGGCCCGAGATTCCGCTTTGGCCCACACAAAGGCCCCTGACTCTGCCCCTCTGTGCGATAACACTGGCGCACACTGCCGAGGCACTCGGAGGAATCGCTCACTCCTTATCTGCGCGCGCAAACCAGGATATGAGGCCGGCCGCGTTTCGCTCTGAGTGAAACAGCCTCCAGCACGGAAAATCTCCACCGTTGGGATTAGTTCTCACTCCCTCCCGTGCGTGGCTTTCCCAGGGCGCTGGGGCTGCCCAGAGACTCTGCCCTCAGCCCACAGAAAGGCCTCTGACCCTGCCTCTCCGTGGGGCAACACGGGTACCCACTTCCGCGGCTTAGGAAGAAATCTCTCTTCCACTAACTGCGCACCGACCAGGAGACCGGGTAAAATGGCCGCTCCGCTTGTCTTTCTTTGTTTGGGTTTGGCGCGAGTGTTAGCTTGTATTGCCCGGGTTGCCACAGGATCAGATTTTCCTCGGCTTGGATCTCTGAGCCACAGCCTGGTTCGGCCGTTTTTGCTGCGGCGGCCTGGATCTATTCACCCCCTTTGCCCGCCTCAGTTTCTATATTCACAGTTACCAGAAAAAGCCGCCCTGTTTAGGTTAGTGAGGAAGGCGGAGCATTTCTTACTCCCTATTTCCTTCGGGGTTTGGTTATATATTTAGCCAATTTTTCACTCAATCATACCTTTGGGTGTATTGCGAAGAATCTGGAAGCTCCAAGTATAGGTTTTTCTGTTTCTGGTTGAAGATCTTGTTGAGTTTTGGGGGAGATTTATCGGTATCGCTTCCTACTCTGCCATTACTCTGACGTCATCCTTTTGTAGTTTTCTTTATATAGGTCCTTTACGTTCTTTGTTATGTTTATTCCTAGGTATTTTATTTTTTTTGTTGCAATCGTGAAGGAGATTATTTTTTTGAGTTCATTTTCTAATATTTCATTGTTGGCATATAGAAAGGCTATGGACTTCTGTATGTTAATTTTGTATCCTGTGACCTTACTGTATTGGTTTATTGTTTCTAGTAATCTTTTTGTGGAGTCCTTTGGGTTTTCGATGTATAGGATCATATCATCAGCAAAAAGTGATACCTTTACTTCTTCTTTTCCGATATGGATGCCTTTTATTTCTTTGTCTTGTCTGATTGCTCTGGCCAGAACTTCTAGCACCACTTTAAATAAGAGTGGAAAGAGTGGACACCCCTGTCATGTTCCTGATTTAAGGTGGAAAGTCCTCAGTTTTACGCCATTTAATATGATGTTGGCTGATGGTTCATCATATATGGCCTTTATCATGTTGAGATATTTTCCTTCTATACCCATTTTGTTGAGAGTCTTAAACATAATATTGTGTTGTATTTTATCGAAAGCCTTTTCTGCATCTATTGATAAGATCATGTGGTTTTTGTTCTTTGTTTTGTTGATATGGTGTATTACGTTAACTGTTTTACGTATGTTGAACCATCCTTGAGATTCTGGGATGAATCCCACTTGATCATGATGTATTATTTTTTTAATATGTTGTTGTATTCGGTTTGCCAGTATTTTGTTTAGTATTTTAGCATCTGTATTCATTAGAGATATTGGTCTGTAGTTTTCTTTCTTTGTGCCATCTTGCCAGGTTTTGGTATGAGGGTTATGTTGGCCTCATAAAATGTGTTTGGAAGTATTGCTTCTTCTTCAATTTTTTTGGAGGTCTTTGAGTAGAATAGGAACCAAGTCTTCTTTGAATGTTTGATAGAATTCACTAGTATAACCGTCAGGGCCTGGACTTTTATTTTTGGGGAGATTTTTAATAGTTTTTTCTATTTCTTCCCTGCTGATTGGTCTGTTTAGGCTTTCTGCTTCTTCATGACTCAGTCTAGGAAGGTTGTATTGTTCTAGGAATTTATCCATTTCTTCTAGATTGTTGTATTTGGTGGCATAAAGTTTTTCATAGTATTCTACAATAATTCTTTGTATATCTATGATGTCTGTGGTGATCTCTCCACTTTCATTTTGGATTTTATTTATTTGAGTCCTGTGTCTTTTTTCCTTGGTGAGTCTTGCCAGGGGTTTGTCGATTTTGTTGATCTTTTCAAAGAACCAGCTCCTTGTTTTATTGATTTTTTCTATAGTTTTTCTGTTCTCTATTTCATTTATTTCTGCTCTGATTTTTATTATCTCCTTTCTTCAGCTTGTTTTGGGTTGTCTTTGTTCTTCTTTTTCTAGTTCCTTAAGGTGTGAAGTTAAGTGGTTTACTTCGGCTCTCTCTTGCTTGTTCATATAGACCTGAAGTGATATGAACTTTCCTCTTTTTACTGCTTTTGCTGCATCCCAGAGATTCTGATACGTCCTATTTTCATTTTCATTAGTCTGTATATATCTTTTGATCTCTGCGCTTATTTCTTCTTTGACCCATTCATTTTTTAGAAGTATGTTGTTTAGTTTCCACAATTTTGTGGGGTTTTCACCCTTTTTTTTACAGTTGAATTCTAGTTTCAAGGCTTTATGATCAGAGAATATGCTTGGCACAATTTCAATTTTTCTAAATTTGCTGATATTGTCTTTGTGGCCCAACATATGGTCAATTCTTGAGAATGTTCCATGTACACTAGAGAAAAATGTATACTCTGTCGCTTTGGGATGAAGTGTCCTGTAGATGTCTATCATATCCAGTTGTTCTAGTATTTCATTTAAGGCCACTATATCTTTATTGATTCTCTGTTTGGATGACCGATCTAGAGCCGTCAGCGGTGTATTGAGGTCTCCAAGTATGATTGTATTTTTGTCAGTTTTTGTTTTAAGGTCAATAAGTAGCTGTCTTATACATTTTGGTGCTCCTTGGTTTGGTGCATATATATTAAGGATTGTTATGTCTTCTTGATTCAGTGTCCCCTTAATCATTATGAAATGGCCATTTTTGTCTCTGAGTACTTTTTCTGTCTTGTAGTCAGCATTATTAGATATGAGTATTGCTACACCTGCTTTCTTTTGGGTGTTGTTTGCTTGGAGTATTGTTTTCCAGCCTTTCACTTTGAATTTGTTTTTATCCTTTTTGCTTAGATGAGTTTCCTGTAGGCAGCATATAGTTGGATTTTGTTTTTTAATCCATTCTGCTACTCTGTGTCTTTTTATTGGTAAGTTTAATCCATTTACATTTAGTGTAATTATTGACACTTGTGGGTTTCCTATTGCCATTTTATAAATTGCTTTCTGTTAGTTTTGTATCTTGTTTGATTCTTCTCTTTTGTTTTTCTATCATTTGTTTTTGTTTGTTTGTATTCCATACTTCTTTCCTCTGTTGCTACCTTTTTTAAGTCAAGTGTTTTTGTGGTGGTTTTTTCAAGGGTGGTTACCATTAAGTAATGAAAAGGGTACCTACCATATTCATTGTAGTACCCTTTCTTGTGAGTATTTCTCCACTTCATCGTCCTTTGCTACTGTTAATCTTCATCCTTTCTCCCCTTTTTTTGTCTTTTGTTATTACAGTTTAAGTTTAGTTTTATTGTTTTTTTGGTGGAGCTGTTCCTTGTGGTTATGTTTTCTTTTGTTCTTTGAATCTGGTTGGAAAACCCCCTTTAGTATTTCCTGGAGTGGGGGGCTTTCTGATGATAAATTCTCTCATCTTTTCTGTATTTGTGAATATTTTTATATCTCCTTCGTACTTGAAGGATAGCTTTGTTGGGTATAGTATTCTTGGCTGAAAGTTCCTCTCTTTCAGGGCTTTAAATATTGGGGTCCACTTTCTTCTAGCTTGTAGAGTTTCTGCTGAGAAATCTGATGATAATCTAATAGGCATTTCTTTATATGTTGTATTCTTCTTTTCCCTTGCTGCCTTGAGAATTTTTTCTTTGTCATTGGTTTGTGTCATCTTCATTATGATGTGCCTTGGAGTGGGTTTGTTGTGGTTAAGAAAACTTGGTGTTCTGTTTGCTTCTTGAATTTGAGGCTTTAATTCTTTCCACAGGCTTGGGAAGTTCTCATCTATTATTTGTTTGAGTATATTCTCCATTCCATTTTCTTTCTCTTCTCCCTCTGATATATCTATTATTCTTATGTTATTCTTTCTGATGGAGTCAGACAATTCCTGTAGGGCTTTCTCGTTTTTTATTATTTTTGAGTCTCTTTCTTCTTCTTTCTGTTGTGCCTCAAGTTGCTTGTCTTTTATTTCACTGATCCTGTCTTCTATCTGGGCTGTTCTATTAGCTAAGCTTGTTACCTCATTTTTCAGCTCTTGAATTGAGTTTTTCATTTCTGTTTGATTTGTTTTTATAGTTTCAATTTCCTTGGTAATATATTCTTTGTGATCGTTGAGTTGTTTTCTGATTTCCCTAAATTGCTTTTCTGTGTTTTCTTGTATATCTCTGAGTATTTTTAAGATTTCTATTTTAAATTCTCTGTCATTTGGCTCCAAGGCTTCCAATATGTTAAATCTTTTCTCCATAGATTTTTCCACATCTATTTGTGTTACCTCTCTGTCTTTTATATCCTTAATGTTCGATTTCCTTTTTCTTATTGGCATCTGAAGGTGGTCTTGATGTTAGTGTCAATTGGAATTAATAAAAAATAAAAAAAAAGAAAAAGAAAAAAGGAAAACACTCCAGAAAAAAAAAAGTAATAATTTATTATTTCCCCCTTTTTTCTTTCTTCTCTTCCCCCCCCTCACCTCCTTAGGGAAATATCGTGATGACCTGTGAATTATATTATGCTAAATGGAACAAAAACTGCCTATAATGGAGGGCCTAATTTGGGTTGAAGTGTTCAAGGGGCAAAAAAGGGAGTAGGGACCTACTAAATACAAAAAAAAAAAGGGGGGGGGGAGAAAATCTTAGACAAGCATAAAATGATTTGCTTGTAAGTGATGGTCGACTAAGAGATATAATGAGAGGGATGAGAGGGAAACAGAAAAAAGGAGAGAAAAAACAATAATTAAAAAATAAAAATAAAAATAATAAGTAAAAATCTGTTGTATTAAGTGGAGCGAAGACTAAATACAATGGAGACTTTGGGTTGGGAGGAATGCTAGTGAGTTAAAAAGCAATGTAAAAAGTGCCCAAAATGCCACAAAAACAATCAAATAGAGGAAAACCAAGAACAAAAGCAGAAGATGAAAAAAAAAAAGAACAACAACAACAAAAAAAAACCCCCACAAAAACTTGAGTCCCAAATTAAATAATTTGTTCGTGATTGAGGCTTAAATCGGAGGAAAAGTAAAAGGAGAAAAGAAGAAATGAATAGAAAGGAAAAAATAAGAGTAAGAGAGAAACGCATTTCTTCTTTTGAATCAGTGGTTTGGTATTCTTAGGATATATTCCTAAAAGTAGAATAGCTGGGTCAAAAAGCAGTTCCATTTTTAATTTTTTGAGGAAACTCTATAATGTTTTCCACAGTGGCTGCACCAGTATGCATTCCCACCAGCAGTGCAAGAGGGTTCCTTTTTCTTCACACTCTCGCCAGTACTTATTATGTGTTATTTTGTTAATGAGCACCATTCTGACAGGTGTGAGGTGATATCTCATTGTGGTTTTAATTTGCATTTCTCTAATAAATAGTGATGTTGAACATTTTTTTCATATGCCTGTTGGCCATCTGTATGTCCTCTTTGGAGAAGTGTCTATTCATTTCTTTTACCCATTTTTTGATTGAATTGTTTATCTTCCTGGTGTTGAGTTTTACAAGTTCTTTATAAATTTTGGTTTTTGACACCTTATCAGAAGTATTGTTGAATATGTTCTCCTATTGTGTGGTTTGTCTTCTTATTTTGTTCATATTGTCTTTAGCTGTGCAAAAGCTTTTTAGCTTGATATAGTCCCATTTGATCATCCTGTCCTTTATTTCACTTGCCTGTGGAGATACATCAGCAAATATATTGCTGCAAGAGATGTCAGAGAGCTTACTACCTATATTTTCTTCCAAGATGATTATGGTTGCACAACTTGCATTTAGGTCTTTTATCCATTTTGAGTTAATTTTTGTGAATGGTGTAAGTTGGTGGTCTAGTTTCATTTTTTTGCAAGTACCTGTCCAATTTTCCCAACACCATTTGTTAAAGAGACTGTCTTACTCCATTGTATGGTCTTACACCCCTGTCAAATATCAATTGACCATAAGGCTTGGGTTTATTTTCGGGTTCTCTGTTCTGTTTCATTGATCTGTATGCCTGTTATTATACAAGTACCAAGCTGTTTTGAGTACAATGGCCTTGTACTATAACTTGATATCAGGAAGTGTAATACCACCCACTTTATTCTTCTTTTTCAAGATACTGAAGATATTTGTATTATTTTGGGGTTGCATATAAATTTTTGGAATATTTTTTCAATATCTTAGAAGTATGCCATTGGTATTTTAATAGGAATTGCAATGAATTTATAGATTGCTTTGGGTAATATGGACATTTTAATGATGTTTATTCTTCCTATTCATGAACACAGTATGTACTTCCACTTGTTTATATCTTCCTTGATTTCTTTTATCAATGTTTTATAATTTACTGAGTACAAGTTTTTAACTTCCTAGGTTAAATTACTCCTAGATACCTTATATTTTGTTGCAATACTGAAGGGGATTGTTTTCTTAATTTCTCTTTCAGACAGTTCATTCTTGGTGTATAAAAATGCCACTGATTTCTCAATATTAATTTTATATCCTGCCACCTTGCTGAATTCATTTATCAGGTCCAGTAGTTTTTTTGACTGAGACTTTACGGTTTTCTATGTACAGTATCATGTCATCAGCAAATAATGATAGTTTGACTTCTCTTTTTCCAATTTGGATGCCTTTTATTTCTTCTTGTCTGATTGCTGTGGCTAGGACTTCCAGAATTATGTTGAATAAGAGTGGTGAAAAGGGGCACTCCTGCCTTGTTCCTGGTCTTAAGGGGATTGCTTTTAATTTTTGCCCATTGAGTATGATGTTGGCTATAGGTTTGTCATAGATGGCCTTTATCATGTTGCGATATGTTCCCTGCATTCCCACTTTGTTGAGAGTTTTGATCATAAATGGGAGCTTGATTTTATCAAATGCTTATTCTGCATCTATTGATATTATCATGTGATTTTTCTCCTTCCTTTTGTTTATGTGATAAATCACATTGATTGATTTGCAAATATTGTACCATCCTTGCCTCCCCAGAATAAATCCCACTTGATCATGATGTATGATTTTTTTCATGTATTGCTGGATCTGATTTGCTAATATTTTGTTGAGAATTTTAGCATCTAAGTTCATCCGGAATATTGGCCTATAGTCTTCTTCTTTTTGTTTTGTCTTTGTCTGGTTTTGTAATGAGGATTATGCTTGGCTCATAAACGGAGCTTGAAAGTCTTTTCTCCTCTTGAATTTTTTGAAATAGCTTGAGAAAGATAGGAGTTAGTTCTTCTTTGAATATTTGGTAAAATTTGCCTGCGAAGCCATCTGGCTCAGGACATTTGATTTTTGGGAGTTTTTTGATAATTGTTTCAATCTCATTTGTTGTAATCAGTCTGTTTAGGTTTTCTGATTCTTCTAGATTAATTTTTGAAAGATTGTATGTTTCAAAAAATTTATCCCTTTCACCAAGGTTGTCTAGTTTTTTGGAATATAGTTCTTCATAGTATTTTCTTACAATTCTTTGTATTTCTGCTGTGTCAGTTGTTACTTCTCTACTCTCATTTCTACTTTTATTTATTTTAATCCTCTCTCTTTTTTTCTTGGTGATTCTGGTTAAAGGTTCATCGATCTTGTTTACTTTTTCAAAGAACCAGTTCTTGGTTTTATGGATATTCTATATATTTTTTTAGCCTCTATGTCATTTATTTTTGCTTTGATCTTTATTATTCCTTTTTTTCTACTTCTCTGGGCTTTACTTGCTGTTCTTTTTCTAGTTCTTTTAGATGTAGGGTTAAGTTATTTATTTGGTCTTTTTCTTGCTTCTTAAGTTATGCCTGTAATGCTATGAACTTCCCTCTCAGGACTGCTTTTGCTGTGTCCCATAAATTTTAAGTTGTTGTATGTTCATTTTCATTGGTTTCAAGGAAATTTTTATTTCTTCTTTGATCTCATTATTAACCCATTCATTTTTTAATAACATGCTATTTAGTCTCCAAGTGTTTGAATGTTTTTTAGTTTTTTTTTAATCTCAGTACGTTTATTAAAACATTATCAAAGTTATTCAATCATATTTGTTATTAAAACATTATCAAAGTTATTCAATCATATTTTTTAAAAGCATAGAAATTCAGACTTAATCTCAAGTTTACATTTTTTTTGTGAGATAAGCACAAATTCTTTTAAATCTGTTCTTCCACCATCAAATATACTTTTTTTTTTGGCATTTTTTTTTATTAAATTTAATGCAGTGACATTGATAAATCAGGGTACATATGTTGAGAGAAGATATCTCTAGATTATTTTGACATTTGATTGTGCTGTATACCCCTCCCGCAAAGTTAAATTGTCTTCTGTCACCTTCTATCTGGTTTTCTTTGTGCCCCTCCCCTTCCCTAACCCCTCTCTCTTTCTTCACCCCATCCACCCTCCCCCAACCCCCTGCCCCTGTTGCCATCACATTCTTGTTCATGTCTCTGAGTCTCATTTTTATATCCCTTCTATGTATGGATTCATCTTAGTTTTTTTTCTGATTTACTTATTTCACTCCGTATAATGTTGTCAAGGTCCATCCATGTTATTGTAAATGATCCGATGTCATCATTTCTTATGGCTGAGTAGTATTCCATAGTATATATGTACCAAAGCTTTTTAATCCACTCGTCCTCTGACAGACACTTGGGCTGTTTTCAGATCTTTGCTATTGTGAACAATGCTGCCACAAACATGCGGGTGCATTTCTCCTTTTTGAGCCGTTCTATGGTGTCCTTGGGGTATATTCCTAAAAGTGGGATAGCTGGGTGAAAAGGCTGTCCGATTTTCAGTTTTTTGAGGAATCTCCATACTGTTTTCCACAGTGGCTGCACCAGTCTGCATTCCCACCAGCAGTGCAGGAGGGTTCCCTTTTCTCCACATCCTTGCCAGCACTTATTCTGTGTTGTTTTGTTGATAAGCGCCATTCTGACTGGTGTGAGGTGATATCTCATTGTGGTTTTAATTTGCATTTCTCTAATGATTAGTGATGTTGAGCATTTTTTCATATGCCTATTGGCCATCTGTATGTCCTCTTTGGAGAAGTGTCTATTCATCTCTTTTGCCCATTTTTGGATTGGGTTGTTTGTCTTCCTGGTGTTGAGTTTTACAAGTTCTTTATAAATTTTGGTTATTAACCCCTTATCAGACGTATTGTCAAATATGTTCTCCCATTGTATAGTTTGTCTTTTTATTCTGCTCTTGTTGTCTTTAGCTGTGTAAAAGGTTTTTAGTTTGATATAGTCCCATTTGTTTATCGTGTCTTTTATTTCACTTCCCCATGAAGATAAATCAGCAAATATATTGCTCTGAGAGATGTCCAAGAGCTTACTGCCTATGTTTTCTTCTAAGACGCTTATGGTTTCACGGCCTACATTCAAGTCTTTTATCCATTTTGAGTTTATTTTTGTGAGTGGTGTAAGCTGGTGATCTAGTTTCATTTTTTTGCAGGTAGCTGTCCAATTTTCCCAACACCATTTGTTAAAGAGGCTGTCTTTACTCCATTGTATTTCCTTACCTCCTTTGTCAAATATCAGTTGTCCATAGAACTGTGGGTTTATTTCTGGGTTCTCTGTTCTGTTCCATTGATCTATATGCCTGTTCTTATGCCAGTACCAGGCTGTTTTGAGTACAACAGCCTTGTAGTATAACTTGATATCAGGAAGTGTGATACCTCCCACTTTATTCTTCTTTTTTAAGATTGCTGAGGCTATTCGTGTCCTCTTTTGGTTCCATATAAATTTTTGGAATATGTGTTCTATATCTTTGAAGTATGTCATTGGTATTGCATTGAATTTATAGATTACTTTGGGTAATATAGACATTTTAATGATGTTTATTCTTCCTAACCATGAGCACGGTATATGCTTCCACTTGTTTGTATCTTCCTTGATTTCTTTTATCAATGTTTTGTAATTTTCCGAGTACAAGTCTTTAGTCTCCTTGGTTAAGTTTACTCCTAGGTACTTTATTTTTTTGGTTGTAATTGTGAAGGGGATTGTTTCCTTAATTTCTCTTTCTGACTGTTCATTGTTGGTGTATAAAAATGCTTCTGATTTCTGAGTATTGATTTTATATCCTGCCACTTTGCTGAATTTATTTATCAGGTCCAGTAGTTTTTTGACTGAGACTTTAGGGTTTTCTATATACAATATCATATCATCTGCAAATAATGATAGTTTTACTTCTTCTTTTCCAACTTGAATGCCTTTTATTTCTTCTTCTTGTCTGATTGCTGTGGCTAGGACTTCCAGGACTATGGTAAATAAGAGTGGTGAAAGGGGGCCCCCTGCCTTGTTCCTGATCTTAAGGGTATTGCTTATAATTTTTTCCCATTGAGTATGATGTTGGCTGTGGGTTTCTCATAGATGGCTTTTATCATGTTGAGGTATGTTCCCTGTATTCCCACTTTGCTGAGAGTTTTGATCATGAATGGGTGCTGGATTTTATCAAATGCTTTTTCTGCATCTATTGAAATTATCATATGGTTTTTCTCCTTCTTTTTGTTTATGTGATGAATCACAATGATTGATTTACGAATATTGTACCAGCCTTGCCTCCCCAGAATAAATCCCACTTGATCATGGTGTATGATTTTTTCCATATATTATTGGATCCGGTTTGCTAATATTTTGTTGAGGATTTTAGCATCTATATTCATCAGAGATATTGGCCTATAATTTTCTTTCTTTGTGTTGTCTTTGCCTGGTTTTGGAATCAGAATTATGCTCGCCTCATAAAAGGAGCTTGGAAGTCTTCCTTCCTCTTGAATTTTTTGAAATAGTTTGAGAAGGATAGGAGTTAGTTCTTCTTTGAATATTTGGTAGAATTCTGTTGTGAAGCCATCGGGCCCCGGACGTTTCTTTGTTGGGAGTTTTTTGATAACTGTTTCGATGTCATTTGTTGTAATCGGTCTGTTTAGGTTTTCTGATTCTTCCAGATTGATTTTTGGAAGATTGTATGTTTCAAGGAATTTGTCCATTTCATCTAGGTTGTCTCGTTTTTTGGCATACAGTTCTTCATAGTATTTTCTTACAATATTTTGTATTTCTGTTGTGTCAGTTGTTATTTCTCCTCTCTCATTTCTAATTTTATTTATTTGAGTCCTCTCTCTCTTTTTCTTGGTGAGTCTAGTTAAAGGTTCATTGATCTTGTTTACCTTTTCAAAGAACCAGCTCCTAGTTTCATTGATCTTCTGTTTTGTTTCTTTAGCCTCTATGTCATTTATTTCTGCTCTGACCTTTATTATTTCCTTCCTTCTACTACATTTGGGCTTTACTTGCTGTTCTTTTTCTAGTTCTTTTAGATGCAGGGTTAGGTTGTTTATTTGAGCTTTTTCTAGCTTCTGAAAGTGTGCCTGTAGTGCTATGAACTTCCCTCTCAGCACTGCTTTCGCTGTGTCCCATAAATTTTGAGTTGTTGTATGCTCATTGTCATTCGTTTCTAGGAATTTTTTATTTCTTCTTTGATCTCATTCTTAATCCATTCATTATTTAACACCCTGCTATTTAGTTTCCATGTGTTTTAGAATTTTTGAGTTTTTCTGCTGTGATTCATTTCTAGTTTCATGCCGTTGTGATCGGAGAAAGTGCTTGATATGATTTCAGTCTTCTTAAATTTGTTGAGAGCACTTTTGTGCCCTAACATGTGGTCTATCCTAGAGAATGTACCATGAGCACTTGAAAAGAATGTATATTCTGCTGCTTTAGGGTGAAAGGTTCTGAAGATATCTATTAAATCTTGTTGATCTAGTGTTTCCAATAAGTCTGCTGTTTCTTTGTTAATTTTCTTTCTTGAGGATCTATCTAGTGATATTAGTGGGGTATTAAAATCCCCTCCTATTATAGTATTGCTATTGATCTCGCCCTTTAAATCCATCAAAATCTGCTTTATATATTTGGGTGCTCCTATATTAGGTGCATAGATATTTATAATAGTTATATCTTCCTGTTGGATTACTCCCTTTATCATTATGTAGTGGCTTTCTTTATCTCTTACTATATCCTTTGTTTTAAAGTCCAATTTGTCTGATATAAGTATTGCTACCCCAGCTTTTTTTTCATTTCCGTTTGCATGAAACGTTTTTTTTCCATCCTTTTACCTTCAATCTATGTGTGTCTTTTGTTCTAAGGTGTGTCTCTTGTAGACAACATATGTATGGGTCCTGTTTTCTTATCCACGCAGCTACCCTATGTCTTTTGATTGGATCATTTAATCCATTTACATTTAAGTTTATTATTGATATGTAGTTGTTTATTGCCATTTTCTTCTTTAAAGGTGTATTCCTTTTTTTTTTTTTCTGTATTCTTTTCCCACTTTGATCTGTTTACACCAGGCCCCTTAATATTTCCTGCAGCATTGGTTTGGTTGTAATGAATTCCTTGAGTTGTTTTTTGTCTGGGAAGCTTTTTATTTTTCCTTCGATTTTAAACAATAGCCTTGCTGGATAAAGTAGTCTTGGTTGTAGGTTCTTGTTCTGCATTACTTTGAATATTTCTTGCCATTCCCTTCTGGCCTCAAGTGTTTCTGTTGAGAAGTCAGATGTCATCCTTATAGGGGCTCCTTTGTAGGTGATAACTTTTTTCTCTTGCAGCTTTTAATATTTTCTCTTCATCACTTAGCTTTGGTATTTTAATTATGATGTGTCTTGGTGTAGGTTTCTTTGGGTTTCTCTTTAATAGAGTCCTCTGTGCTTCTTGGATTTGTGAGAGTTTCTCTTGCATTAATTTAGGGAAGTTTTCAGCTATGGTATGATTGAACAAAGTCTCTATCCCTTGTTCTTTTTCTTCTTCTTCAGGAACCCCTATGATGCGGATGTTATTTCTCTTCATGTTGTCACAGAGCTCTCTAAGATTTTCCTCTGACTTTTTGAATATTTTTTCTCTTTTCTTCTCTGCTTTCATGCCTGCATTCCAGTTGTCCTCTAACTTGCTGATTCGATCCTCTGATCTATCTATCCTGCTTTTAATTCCTTCCATTGTGGTCTTTATTTCTGATATTGTATTTGTCGTCCCCAACTGATTCTTTTTTATACTTGCTATTTCTTTATTTAGGTTTTCAAACTGCCCCTCCATTGTTGTTCTAAGATCCCTAAGCATCCTTACAATCATTATTTTGAACTCCGCATCTGGAAGTTTGATTATTTCCATATCACTCAGTTCATCTCTCGAAGGTGTCTCTTGTGGTTTCATTTAGATTGCACTCCTTTGTCTTCTCATCTTCTTTTTTTTGTTTGTTTTATTTGTAGAGTTGGTTGAGTCTAGGCTTGGTGTTGTCTGCCTCCAGTTTTCAGTTGTGTTATTTCTAGGTCTTCTTGGGTTGGTGTCAGCTATTATTTGTAATCCACTTTTGGATTTGTGCAGCTTTGAAGTCTTGATTTGTTTGTTTTCTTAACAGGTGATAGTCTTGTTATCTGATCTCAGCAGGGGGCTTCCTTGAAACTGTAACCAGGAATGCTGTGGGTGTAACCTGAGACGCTGAAGGTCTCTTCCACCAACTAATCTCACTGGGGGCAGGGTTTTTTCTCAGCTTCAGTAGGGGGAGGTGTATCTCAGATCTCCATGGAGACCTGAGTTACTGCCCCTCCTCCCCACTTCTTGTTTTCAGCTGTGTCTTGTTGCGCTGATTGGAGCTGGAATGATGTCTGGAGATCTCTGATTCGGAAGCACTTCAGCTCTGTTTTGTGAAACGTTCAGTCCCTCCCCCAGCTATGGCCGCCTCCAGCACGAATGAGTCAGCTTTTTCATTTCGTTTCTTGCATACCTTAGCCCCTCACAGTCTGTCCCTCTCCCTGTCTTTTCCACTTGGGAGATAAGCTGGTCTTTTCAACCCACCTTGCTCCCTGGTCGCCAGGTAAGTGGCTATGAGCAGTAGTTTCTGCTCTTTTTCCTCTGTGAAATCCTCTCTGGGCTCTCAGCCTCACCACCCCCCCTTCCGTTCCTGTAAGCAGAGGAGATTCAGGCACTCCTTACCAGGATTATTGTGGCTTCTTCTTTGCTCCTTGGTTTTTGAGAGCTGTTCTTGCAGTTCAGTGTTGGTTTTTCATGCTGATTTTTCCTAAATTGATTTGTATTCCAGTTTGGTGTTGAGAGCTGGGCGTCTGTGCATCCGCCTACTCCGCTGCCATCTTGGAGCTCCCATTTTTTAGTTTTTTTATTATAGTTAATTTCTAGTTTCATGCCATTGTGATCAGAGAAGATGCTTGATATGATTTCAATCTTCTTAAATTAATTAAGACTCATTTTATATCCTAACATGTGGTCTATCCTAGAGAATAGCACTTGAAAAGAATGTATATTCTGCTGCTTTAGGGTGAAAGATTCTGAAGATATTTATTAAATCTCGTTGATTTAGTGTGTCCTTTATGGCTGTTGTTTCTTTGTTAATTTTCTTTCTTGAGGATTTGTTTATTGATGTTAGTGCGGTATTAAAATTTCCTACTATTATAGTATTGCTATTGATCTCACTCTTTATATCCATCAAAAACTGCTTTATAAATTGGAAAAGAAAAATTAAAACTATCATTATTTGCAGATGATATGATATGATATTGTATACAGAAAACCCTAAAGTCTCAGTCAAAAAACTGCTAGACCTGATAAATGAATTCAGCAAGGTGGCAGGATATAAAATCAATACTCAGAAACCAGAGGCATTTATATATACTAACAATGAACTGTCAGAAAGAGAAATTAAGGAATCAATCCCCTTTACCATTGCAACCAAAAACATAAAGTACCTAGGAATAAATTTAACCAGAGAGATTAAGGACTTGTACTTGGAAAATTATAAAACATTAATAAAAGAAATCAGGGAAGATACAAACAAGTGGAGGCATATACCGTGCTCATGGTTAGGAAGAATAAACATCATTAAAATGTCTATATTACCCAAAGCAATTTATAAATTCAATGCAACACCAATTAAAATACTAATGACAATGACATACTTCAAAGATAGAGAACACATATTTTAAAAATTTATATGAAACCAAAAGAGAACACAAATAGCCTCAGCAATCTTGAAAAGGAAGAATAAAATGGGAAGTATCACACTTCTAGATATCAAGTTATATTATAAGGCCATTGTACTCAAAACAGCCTGGTAATGTCATAAGAACAGGCATATAGATCAATGGAACAGAACTGAGGACCCAGAAATAAACCCACAGTTTTATCGGCAACTGATATTTGACAAAGGAGGTAAGAGCATACATTGAAATAAAGACAGCCTCTTCCACAAATGGTGTTGGGAAAATTGGACAGCTACCTGCAAAAAAATGAAACTAGACCACCAACTTACAACATTCACAAAAATAAACTCAAAATGGATAAAAGACTTAAATGTAAGCCGTGAAACCATAAGCATCTTAGAAGAAAACATAGGCAGTAAGCTCTCTGACATCTCTCGGAGCAATATATTTGCTGATTTGTCTCCACAGGCAAATGAAATATAAGACAGGATAAACAAATGGGACTTTATCAAACTAAAAACATCTGCACAGCTAAAGACAATAAGAACAGAATAAAAACACAAACTACGCAATGGGAGAACATATTTGACAATATGTCTGATAAAGGGTTAATAACCAAAATTTATAAAGAACTGGTAAAACTTAATACCAGGAAGACAAACAATCCAATCCAAAAATGGGCAAAAGAGATGAATAGACACTTCTCTAAAGAGGACACACAGATGGCCAACAGGCATATGAAAAAATGCACAACATCACTAATTATTAGAGAAATTGAAATGAAAACCACAATGAGATACCACCTCACACCAGATAGAATGGTCCTCATCAATAAAACAACACAGAATAAGTGCTGGCGAGGATGTGGAAAAAGGGAACCCTCTTGCAGTGCTGGTGGGAATGCAGACTGGTGCAGCCACTGTGGAAAACAGTATGGAGATTCCTCAAGAAATTACAAATTAAACTGCCTTTTGACCCAGCTAAACCACTATTAGGAATATACCCCAAGAACACCATAGCACTGTTTGAAAAGAAGAAATGCACCCCCCATGTTTATGGCAGCATTGTTCATAATAGCAAAGATCTGGAAACAACCCAAGTGTCCATCAGAGGACGAGTGGATTAAAAAGCTTTGGTACATATATACTATGGAATACTACTCAGCCATAAGAAATGATGACATCGGATCTTTTACAACAACATGGATGGACCTTGATAACATTATACTGAGTGAAATAAGTAAATCAGAAAAAACTAAGAACTGTATGATTCCATACATAGGTGGGAAATAAAAATGAGACTCAGAGACATGGATAACAGTGTTGGGGTTACAGGGTTGGGGGAGGAGAGGGAGGGGGTTGGGGGAGGGGAAGGGCACAAAGAAAACCAGTTAGAAGGTGACAGAAGACAATTTTTTCAATGTCACCCCATCAAAATTAATCAAAAAAAAAAAAAGAAAAAAAAAAGAGTGATGCCTCATGGCTAATTCAGACAGAAGAATATTATAAGGATGCTAATTCTGCTTCTCAGACTACATCCTGCAAAAGGGGCCCAAGCAAATTGGTGATTTGACTCCTCTGATTTTGCCAATTGGATTTAAAAAAAATAGGTCAAGAACACCCTGAAATGGAACTAACAATACATGAGCATAAATTTAAAGGACTTTTAGATACTGGAGCTGATGTATCTTTTATTTCTAAGCTACATTGGCCTCCTTCCTGGCCCACTCATGCAGCAGCCACAGAATTACAAGGTATAGGGCAGAGTAAATCCCCTCAACAAAGTTCTAGTTTTCTACATTGGGAAGATTAAGAAGGTCATTCTGGATTTTTTAAGCCTTATGTGCTCCCTGGATGGCCAGTTAATTTGTGGGGTAGAGATGTTTTGAAAAATATGGGAGCATTGCTTGTCAGTCATAATGGTTTAGTCAGTACTCAGATGCTCGATCGGGGATTTTTGCCCACCAGGCGACTAGGGAAAGAACCGTGAGGAATACTCACCCCCATAGAATTGGCACCCAATACCAGAAGGTGTGGATTAGGATATCAAAATTTAGCATAGGGGCCTTGGTAGCTCCTGCTACCTCAATAATGCATTGTGCAGACCCAATTACTTGGAAATCAGATAATTCTGTATGTGTAGACCAATGGCCCCTTTCTCAGGAGAAACTTAGGGCAGCTGCTCAATTGGTACAAGAGCAGCTACAGCTTGGGCACATTGAACCATCTAATAGCCCATGGAATACACTTCCATATTTTGATCTTGTTGACTCCTGGATTATCAAGGGGCATAGGTGACCCTTACAGCTTATAGGTTTTGAGCCTCAAAATTATTGTTGTTTCTTTTTTCAAAGGATCAACAACAATGGCTCTGGGAAACTTCCACTAAATGGCAAATTGCTCTTGCAAATCAATGGACAACTTTATACTGAAACTGTCAACTTAAAATCAGCTCAAAGTCTAGAATTATATGCCATTATCATGGCTTTTCAGCATTTGCCATATTCACCCTTTAATCTGTGTATACAGACAGCAAATATTTACTTATGGTGTTTCCACTCTAAAGACTGCTGTCTTTGGGACAAATGCTGATGAACTATTTCAGCAGTACCTCCTTCTTCAAAGGCTTGTATGTCAACATAGAGCTCCACGTTTTATAGAACATACTTGAGCTCACTCCATGCTCCCTGGAGCTTTATAGCACAAGGGAATGACCTTTTTTTTTTTGTATTTTTCTGAAGTTGGAAACGGGGAGGCAGT
Source organism: Saccopteryx bilineata (assembly GCF_036850765.1). NCBI lineage: Eukaryota > Metazoa > Chordata > Mammalia > Chiroptera > Emballonuridae > Saccopteryx > Saccopteryx bilineata. The sequence continues at coordinate 143,100,454 of NC_089491.1, read as the reverse complement.
CAGACAGACTCCCGCATGTGCCCAACTGGGATCCACCCGGCACGCCTACGAGGGGGGCATGCTCTGCCCATCTGGGGTGTTGCTCTGTTGCAACCAGAGCCATTTTAGCACCTGAGGCAGAGGCCACGGGGCCATCTTTAGTGCCCAGGCTGGCTTTGCTCCGGTGGAGCCTTGGCTGCGGGAGGGGAAGAGAGAGACAGAGAGGAAGGAGAGGGGGAAGGGTGGAGAAGCAAATGGGCGCTTCTTCTCTGTGCTCTGGCCGGGAATCAAACCTGGGAATCCTGCATGCAAGGCTGACACTCTACCACTGAGGCAACTGGCCATGGCCTAGGAATGCTCTTGTTGATCAAGTTACCCAAAAGAAAATTATTTGAAGCAACCATGACAGATCGAGCAATTCAGTCTCATACTCATCACCAAAACGCTGCAGCCCTGTGTAAACAGTTTCAACTTTCTCAGGAAGCAGCATGGCAGATTGGGAAATCCTGTCCAAGGGGACCTATACTGCCCCTTCATTTGGAGTTAACCCTCAAGGACCTCTACCAGAACAACTTTGGCAAATGGATGTTACTCATATACCTTCATTTGGCAAACAGTCCTATGTCCACGTTACAGTGGATACATATTCTGGATTTCTAGTAACCTCTGTCAGAACAGGAGAGACTGCTAAGCATGTTATAGCTCATTGTCTGTATGCATTGTTCTATGATTGGATTTCCTAAACTGGTTAAACTGAAAATACTCCTGCATATGGAGCAAAAGCGTTTACTATATTTTGTCATTCTTATAATCTTTAAAGTTAAGGTATTATTAAAGTGTACCCAGCAAATATTTTAAGGTCAATATAAAAAAAATTAAAAGTGGGTAGTCATATCCTGGAACTCCTATGGATCTACCATATCATGCTTTTTACTTAAAAAAATTTTAAATTTCTTTTCAATACTGATGAACAGGAGATGCCAAATGTTTTTCTCCTGCAAACTACTATCTTCTTTATTTGATCCAGCTAATAACACTGTTTTGTCTTTTTCCAAATAGCTCCAGATATATGGAAAAGATTTATATAAGCGGATGGGGGTCCTCAAACCCCTTAGCAAGATCTTTTGAGCATGGCTTTTAAGATACCTAGAGGCAGAAAAAGCCCAATAGAGATCAGGGGAACTACCAGCTTTTAGGATATGCCCTTAAAGGCTCCAACGCCCCAAAAGGGTCTCATAGGTTGCCATCTGGGTCCTGCTTCAATAGTGGAAAGGAAGGTCATTGAGCTAAAGCCTGACAGACTACATGCCTCTGCTGTGAGGAAACAGGGACACTGGAAGGTAGGCTTCTCCCTCGCTCCTCTAAGGAAGGGTTCAGTCTCTTCCAGCCCTGCTCCAGCCACCTATGACCTAACCTTGCCCAGAATGCTGGGGTTTGCCACAGAAAGCTGAAGGTGCCCAGGGCCGTCAGCCCCATCTACGACACTGTGGACGAGCCTAGGGTATTTCTTCTAAGAAGCAGGTAAACTGATCTCATTTGCACAAGGGCTACTTAACTATGTCTTTCCTGAACACTGAATAGTCAGGTTTTTTATTCTTCCCTCGAAGATCTCTGTTGTGGGTGTTGATAGTCCTATTTTCTGCTGCTTTGTTTAATATATAGTGTTTCCTTTATTCCTCCTACCTCACTGCCCCACTCATATTTCAGGCTGGGACCTACTCCTAATTTAGAGCTCTCTTTCCCCCTTTTGCCAACATCTATTATGAATCTACCTTTGTCATCCAGCTTAGTGTATCCCAAGGTTCTCTTTACCAAGCCACAGTCGCAGAGCTCCAGGGAAAAGCAATCTGGTCTCATTTCTCCAGGCAGAGGAGTACAGAAGCTCCATATCCACACATGCTGCAGATGGCTTTTCCAGTCTACCTGAATCATTACCAGCTAGAAGCAGCGGTCATTGGGAATTGGACGTGAGCTGCAAAGTATAGAATGGTGACAACAATTCCAGTGCCATGCGGACTTTTCCTGGATGTGGACTTTTCCTGAACTCCTGCTCCTTGTGACAGCTCCTAACAGACTGAACTGGGGTTGGGTTGCATTTTTCAGGGATTTGGCATGGTGTTGGGGCCAACCTGGACTTGGTGAACATGTGAAGGACACTACTCTTTTATGGATTCTTGCTGTATTGGCCAAGAGTTTGCTTATAGGCTTTAATCACTGTAAAAAAAAAAGAAGACTAGATAAAGAATATGTGGCACATATACACCATGGTATACTATTCAGCCATAAGAAATGATGACATCAGATCACTTTCAACAAAATGGTGGGATCTTGATAACATTATACGGAGTGAAATAAGTAAATCAGAAAAAAAACAAGAACTGCAGGATTCCATACATTGGTGGGACATAAAAATGAGACTAAGAGACATGGACAAGAGGGTGATGGTTATGGGGGTTGGGGAGAGGGGAGGAGGGTGAGGGTGAGGGGCACAAAGAAAACTAGATAGAAGGTGATGGAGGACAATCTCTCTTTGGGTGATGGGTATGCAACAGAATTGAATGACAAGATAACCTGGACATGTTGTCTTTGAATATATGTACCCTGATTATTGATGTCACCCCATTAAAATAAAAATTCATTTACAAAAAACAAAAAAAACAAAACTGCTTTATATATTTAGGTGCTCCTATGTTAGGCACATAGGTATTTATAATGGTTATCTGTTCCTGTTGGATTGCTCCCTTTATTGTTATGTAGTGATCTTTATCCCTTTGTTGTAAAGTCTATTTTGTCAAATATAAGTATTGCTATGGCAGCTTTTATTTCATTTCCATTTGCATGAAATATTTTTTCCATCCCCTCACTTTCAGTCTATGTGTATCTTTTGTTTTGATGTGCATCTCTTATAGACAGCATATGTATGAATCCAGTTTTCTTATCCACACAGTACCCTATATCTTATGATTGCAGCTTTTAATCCATTTACATTAAAAGTTATTATTGATATGAAGTTATTATTAACATTCTGTCTGGTGTTATTCTTTAAATCTACATTCTTCTTTTTCTAGATATTTTTTCACCCTTTGTTCTGTTTTCAACAGGCCCCTTAACATTTCTTGCAGCATTGGTTTGGTTTTAATGAGTTTCTTGAGGGTTTTTTTTTTGTCTGGGAAGCTTTTTATTTCTCCTTCAATTTTTTAAATAATTTTTTAAATTAAATTTAATGCAGTGACATTTATAAATCAGGGTACATATGTTGAGAAAAAACATCTCCAAATTATTTTGACATTTGATTATGCTGTATGCCCCTCATCCAGTGTCAAATTGTCTTCCATCACCTTCTATCTGGTTTTCTTTGTGCCCCTCCCCTCCCCCACCCCCTCTCTCCTTCCTTGCCCCATCGCCCCCCTCCCCCCACCCTCCCACCTCCGTTACCCACACATTCTTTTTTTTTTTTTTTTTCATTTTTCTGAAGCTGGAAACAGGGAGAGACAGTCAGACAGACTCCCGCATGCGCCCGACCGGGATCCACCCGGCACGCCCACCAGGGGCAACGCTCTGCCCACCAGGGGGCGATGCTCTGCCCATCCTGGGCGTCGCCATGTTGCGACCAGAGCCACTCTAGCGCCTGAGGCAGAGGCCACAGAGCCATCCCCAGCGCCCCGGCCATCTCTGCTCCAATGGAGCCTTGGCTGTGGGAGGGGAAGAGAGAGACAGAGAGGAAAGCGCGGCGGAGGGGTGGAGAAGCAAATGGGCGCTTCTCCTGTGTGCCCTGGCCGGGAATTGAACCCGGGTCCTCCGCACGCTAGGCCGACGCTCTACCGCTGAGCCAACCGGCCAGGGTGACCCACACATTCTTGTTCATGTCTCTGAGTCTCATTTTTATGTCCCATCTATGTATGGATTCATATAGTTCTTAATTTTTTCCGATATACTTATTTCACTCCGTATAATGTTATCAAGGTCCATCCATGTTATTGTAAATGATCTGATGTCTTCATTTCTTATGGCTGAGTAGTATTCCATAGTATATATGTACCAAAGCTTTTTAATCCACTCATCCTCTGACGGACACTTGGGCTGTTTCCAGATCCTTGCTATTGTGAACAATGCTGCCACAAACATGGGGGAGCATTTCTCCTTTTGGAGCAGTTCTATGGTGTTCTTGGGGTATATTCCTAAAAGTGGGATAGCTGGGTGAAAAGGCTGTTCGATTTTCAGTTTTTTGAGGAATCTCCATACTGTTTTCCACTGTGGCTGCAACAGTCTGCATTCCAACAGCAGTGCAGGAGGGTTCCCTTTTCTCCACATCCTTGCCAGCACTTATTCTGTGTTGTTTTGTTGATGAGCGCCATTCTGTCTGGTGTGAGGTGATATCTCTTTGTGGTTTTAATTTGCATTTCTCTAATGATTAGTGATGTTGAGCATTTTTTCATGTGACTATTGGCCATCTGAATGTCCTCTTTGGAGAAGTGTCTATTCATCTCTTTTGCCCATTTTTTGATTGGATGGTTTGTCTTCCTGGTGTTGAGATTTACAAGTTCTTTATAAATTTTAGTTATTAACCCTTTATCAGACATATTGTCAAATATGTTCTCCCATTGTGTAGTTTGTCTTTTTATTCTGTTCTTATTGTCTTTAGCTGTGCAAAAGCTTTTTAGTTTGATATAGTCCATTTCTTTATCCTGTCTTTTATTTCACTTTCCTGTGGAGATAAATCAGCAAATATATTGCTTCGAGAGATGTCGGATAGCTTACTGCAGGGGTCTCAACCTTGTGGCCCGCGGGCCGCATGCGGCCAAACAATTTTGTGCAGCCCGCAGACTAATCCACGAAGTTCAAAATATTTTGGATAAAATTAAGTAAGCCTAGGTGCCTACTTGTATTTTTCATTTCTCTAGCATCCTAGCTAGATATTAACTTAGTTAACAGCAGTTGTGATGCGAACTACAGTTTCTGGTCGTTTTGTGACACTGAGTAAACTGCATGTATGATTGTGCTTGTTGTACTGATTTTTTTTTGTTTTCAACTGCAGTGAGAAAAGTGTTGCATAACAGTTGCCTTTTGTAGACCTAGTGCGGCCCGCTGAATGGCTGTGATCTTGCTCTGCAGCCCACATGCTGAGTTGAGTTTGAGACCCCTGGCTTACTGCCTATGTTTTCTTCTAACATGCTTATGGTTTCACGGTTTACATTTAAGTCTTTTATCCATTTTGAGTTGATTTTTGTGAATGGTGTAAGCTGTTAGTCTAGTTTCATTTTTTTGCAGGTAGCTGTCCAATTTTCCCAACACCATTTGTTAAAGAGGTTGTCTTTACTCCATTGTATTTCCTTACCTCCTTTGTCAAATAGCAGTTGTCCATAGAGCTGTGGGTTTATTTCTGGGTTCTCTATTCTGTTCCATTGATCTATATGCCTGTTCTTATGCCAGTACCAGGCTGTTTTGAGTACAACAGCCTTGTAGTATAACTTGATATCAGGAAGTGTGATACCTCCCATTTTTTTTTTCCTTTTTAAACATTGCTGAGGCCATTTGTGTTCTTTTTTGGTTCCATATAAATTTTTGGAGTATGTGATCTATACTGTTGAAGTATGTCATTGGTTTTTAATTGGTATTGCATTGAATTTATAGATTGCTTTGGGTAATATAGACATTTTAATGATGTGTATTCTTTCTAACCATGAGCATGGTATATACTTCCACTTGTTTGTATCTTCCTTGATTTCTTTTATCAATGTTTTATAATTTACTGAGTACAAGTCTTTAGTCTCCTTGGTTAAGTTTTGTCCTAGGTAGTTTATTTTTTTGGTTGTAATAGTAAAGTGGATTTTTTCCTTAATTTCTCTTTCTGACTGTTCATTGTTGGAGTATAAAAATGCTCCTGATTTCTGAGTATTAATTTTATATCCTGCCACTTTGCTGAATTTATTTATCAGGTCCAGTAGTTTTTTGACTGAGACTTTAGGGTTTTCTATATACAATATCATATCATCTGCAAATAATGATAGTTTTACTTCTTCTTTTCCAACTTGAATACCTTTTATTTCTTCTTCTTGTCTGATTGCTGTGGCTAGGACTTCCATTACTATGTTGAATAACAGTGGTGAAAGGGGGACCCCTGCCTTGTTCCTGTTCTTAAGGGAATTGCTTTTAATTTTTTCCTATTGGTATGATGTTGGCTGTGGGTTTGTCATAGATGGCCTTTATCATGTTGAGATATGTTCCCTGTATTCCCACTTTGCTGAGAGTTTTGATTATGAATGGGTGCTGGATTTTTATCAAATGCTTTTTCTGCATCTATTGAAATTATTATGTGGTTTTTCTCCTTTTTGTTTAAGTGATGAATTACATTGATTGATTTATGAATATTGTACCAGCCTTACCTCCCCAGAATAAATCCCACTTGATCATGGTGTATGATTTTTTCCATATATTGTTGGATCTGGTTTGCTAATATTTTGTTGAGGATTTTAGCATCTATATTCATCAGAGATATTGGCCTATAATTTTCTTTCTTTGTGTTATCTTTGCCTGGTTTTGAAATCAGAATTATGCTCGCCTCATAAAAGGAGCCTGGAAGTCTTCCTTCCTCTTGAATTTTTTGAAATAGCTTGAGAAGGATAGGAGTTAGTTCTTCTTTGAATATTTGGTAGAATTCAGTTGTGAAGCCATCAGGCCCTGGACTTTTCTTTGTTGGGAGTTTTTTGATAACTGTTTCGATGTCATTTGTTGTAATCGGTCTGTTTAGGTTTTCTGATTCTTCCAGATTGATTTTTGGAAGATTGTATGTTTCAAGGAATTTGTCCATTTCATCTAGGTTGTCTAGTTTTTTGGCATACAGTTCTTCATAGCATTTTCTTACAATATTTTGTATTTCTGTTGTGTCAGTTGTTATTTCTCCACTCTCATTTCTAATTTTATTTATTTGAGTCCTCTCTCTCTTTTTCTTGGTGAGTCTAGTTAAAGGTTCATTGATCTTGTTTACCTTTTCAAAGAACCAGCTCCTAGTTTCACTGATCCTCTGTATTGTTTCTTTAGCTTCTATGTCATTTATATCTGCTCTGATCTTTATTATTTCCTTCCTTCTACTACATTTGGGCTTTACTTGCTTTTCTTTTTCTAGTTCTTTTAGATGCAGGGTTAAGTTGTTTATTTGAGCTTTTTCTAGTTTCTTAAGGTGTGCCTGTAGTGCTATGAAGTTTCCTCTCAGTACTGCTTTTGCTGTGTCCCATAAATTTTGAGTTGTTGTATGCTCATTGTCATTCGTTTCTAGGAATTTTTTTATTTCTTTTTTGATATCATTCTTAATCCATTTGTTATTTAACAACCTGCTATTAATTTAATGTGTTTGTATTTTATTTCTCTTTCATTTTTTTTTTTTACAGAGACAGAGAGAGAGAGGGATAGATAGGGACAGACAGACAGGAATAGAAAGAGATGAGAAGCAACAATCATTAGTTTTTCATTGAGTGTTGCAACACCTTAGTTGTTCATTGATTGCTTTCTCATATGTGCCTTGACCGCGGGCCTTCAGCAGACTGAGTAACCCCTTGCTGGAGCCAGTGACCTTGGGGTCTCGAACCTGCATTCTCTGCATCCCAGTCCGACACTCTATCCACTGCGCCACCGCCTGGTCAGCTCTCCTTCAATTTTAAACGATGGCCTTGCCCTGGCCGGTTGGCTCAGTGGTAGAGCATCGGCCTAGCGTGCGGAGGACCTGGGTTCAATTCCCGGCCAGGGCACACAGGAGAAGCGCCCATTTGCTTCTCCACCCCTCCGCCGCGTTTTCCTCTCTGTCTCTCTCTTCCCCTCCTGCAGCCAAGGCTCCATTGGAGCAAAGATGGCCCTGGTGCTGGGGATGGCTCTGTGGCCTCTGCCTCAGGCGCTAGAGTGGCTCTGGTCACAACATGGCGACGCCCAGGATGGGCAGAGCTTCGCCCCATGGTGGGCAGAGCGTTGCCCCATGGTGGGCGTGCCGGGTGGATCCCAGTCAGGTGTATGTGGGAGTCTGTCTGACTGTCTCTCCCTGTTTCCAGCTGCAGAAAAATGAAAAAACAAAACAAAAAAAAACCAAAAAAAAAAAAATAAACGATGGCCTTGCTGGATAAAGAAGTCTTGGTTGTAGGCTCTTGTTTTTCATTATTTTGAATATTTCTTGCCATTCCCTTCTGGCTTCAACTGTTTCTGTTGAAAAGTTGGATGTCATCCTTATGGGGGCTTTTTTCTAGGTGATTGACTGCTTTTCTCTTACAACTTTTAGTATTCTTTCTTTATCTCTTAACTTTGGTATTTTAATTTTGATGTGTCTTAGTGTAGGCCTCTTTGTGTTCCCCTCTAATGGGACTCTCTGTTCTTCTTGAACTTGTGTGAGTTTTTTTTTCATCAATTTAGGGAATTTTTCAGCTATGATTTCTTCAATCAGGTTTTCTATCCCTTGTTCTTTCTCTTCTCCTTCAGGAACCCCTATGATGCAGTTGTTGTTTCTCTTCATGTTGTCACAGAGCTCTCTTAGAGTTTCCTCAGACTTTTTGAGCCTCTTTTCTTTTTGCTGTTCTGCTTCCATGCTTTCCTTTATCTTGTCCTCTAAATTGCTGTTTTGATCCTCTGCTTTATCCAGCCTGCTGTTAATTCCTTCTAGTGTAGTCTTCATTTCTGAAATTGTATATGTCTTTTCTGATTCTTTTTTATGATTTCAATTTTTATGCTTGTTATCTTTTTATTTAGGTGCTCCTTATGTCCATCCATTGTTGCTCTAAGATCCTTGAGTATTCTAACTATCATGATTTTCAACTCTGCATCCGGTATCTTGGTTATTTCCTTCTCATTCAGTTCTTTTTTGGGGGGATTTCTCTTGTTGATTCATTTGGATTGCTTATATCTGTTATCCCATTTTGTCTGTGTATAGACTCCTCTTTTGCTTGTGCTGTTTGTGTAGCTAGGTGAGTATAGGGTTGGTGTTTTCTGCCTCAGCTTCCAATTGTGTTGTTTCTAAATCTTTTTGGGTTGGCATAAGCTGTTGTTTTTAATCCGCTGTGGGCTACTTGTCTGCTGCTACTGTTCTCTTTGCTATTTGTGTGGCATTTTCTATGCCTTAGCTGGGTCAAGTGTGAGGAGACATTCTTTAAAATACCACTCTAGCAAGGGTTTTTAGGTCCTGAACTGATGCTCTCCATATCTGGCCATTGGATATGCCAGCCATGGACCTCCCTGGCCAGAACCTGGTGCAGACCAGTGGGGAGGTCACTGCCAATGAATGGCCTTTTGCAACATTTTTGGAACTACAGGAGATCCAGAATTTGTGGCTGCCTCTGCTGGGCCCTGATGCCTTTGTAAATATCAGCTGCACTCCTAGGCTAGCTTTTATCTACTCTTGGCCAGTGGGTGTGGCCTCTGTGTTCCTGAGATGTGGTCTGCCTGCCGGCCCACCACCTCCACTGCCTTCTCACCACTGGCGTTGCCGCCACTGGCACAACCATGCCAACCCTCCCTTTGGTGAGTACTCAGCAGTGTGTGTGTGTGGGGAAGCAGTGTAGCTTAAACCTCAGCACTCTAAAGCTGTGTCCCTGATGTGCCCCCTGCTTCTAAGTGACTTTTTGCTCTGACTGTAGCAGGAGAGCCTTCAGTGGGCCTGGTAATTACTTCTTTTTGCTGGTGTTGCTTCTCCCAGGAAAAATGAATCACTTTAGATTTGGGAAGTGACTCAGCACAGGGGTTAGGGTGGCTGTGCCCCACAGTGTCTCTCCCTGTGCCTCCAAGATGACACTCTCCTCTCACAACTCCAGTCCTCTTCATGCTCCCTGCTCCTGGAGCCCCAGGCAAGTGGCTGTGGACGAGGTTTTCTGTGCTGTCCATTTAAGATGGACCCTGGGTCTGAGAGTTCTGTCTCTTTCTCACAAACAGTAACCCTGCTCTTTTCTCAGCTAAATACTATCCATACACCTCTTCTAGTCTCTGGGGCTCTAGGCTGGGGCTCTGGTCCTGGGGCTGGGGACCCACAACTCTTTGGGCAACCCACCCCACCGTGAGAGTCCCTCTGGGCTGCCGCTCACTCCTGGGAGCAGGGCAGCCCTTTCTGCATCTCTGCCCTTCCTACCAGTCTCAATGTGGTTTCTTTGGTGATCCTTGGTTATAGATTCCTCTTAGTTTAGTCCAAAGTTGGTTTTTCGAGATGATTGTTCTTAAGTTAAGCTGTAATCCACTTTGGTTCTGGGAGGTGGGAGTTGGAACATCCGCCTACTCCATTGCGATCTTCTCTCCCTTTTCTCAATGCTTTGATATAGCAGTTGTCATCAAGTGAACTAAGTGCTACTTAGTTGCTCCAAAATCCCCCCAATATCTTTGTAATCAACCCCTTCCATCATTTCCAGCCCTTGGCAATTGCTGATCTATATTTATCACTACAGAGATATGTTTTCTAGAATGTCATCCAAATGGAAATATGTAGTTTTTTAGTCTTGTTCCTTTCACTTAGAAAAGTGCATTTGAAATTCACCCATGCTGTTGCATGTAGTTCTTTCCTTATGCTGAGTAATATTCCACTGATAGATGTCTTGTCCTATGCTTATATATTCTCAAATTTGTCTTATATTAATATAGGCAGCCTAGCTTTCTTTTTTAAATTTATTTTTAAATTTTATATATTTAAAATTTTTTCAATGGCAGTTAACATTAAATACTATATTAGTTTTAGGTGTACATCATAGTGGTTAGACATATATATAACTTATGAAGTGATCTCTCTGGTAAGTCTAGTACCTACCCGGCACCATACATAATTATTACAATATTATTGACTGTATTCTCTATGCTGTACTTCACATCCCCATGACTATTCTGTAACTACCAATTTGTATTTCTTAATCCCTTCACCATTTTTATCCTTTTACCATTTTTCCTAATCCCCACCCATCTGAAAACTATCTGTTTTCTATAGAAATGATTTTGTTTTTGTTTTGTTTTTTTATTTATGTGTTTTTTTAGATCCCACATATCTATGAAATTATATGATATTTGTCTTTTCTAAGTTATTTTAATTGTCTAGCTTTCTTTTGATTAGTGCTTATCTAAGTATGTATTTTTCTTTTTTTTTTTGGTATTTTTCTGAAGCTGGAAACGGGGAGAGAGAGTCAGACAGACTCCCGCATGCACCCGGCCGGGATCCACCCGGCACGCCCACCAGGGGCGACGCTCTGCCCACCAGGGGGCGATGCTCTGCCCCTCCAGGGCGTTGCTCTGCTGTGACCAGAGCCACTCTAGTACCTGGGGCAGAGGCCAAGGAGCCATCCCCAGCGCCCAGGCCATCTTTGCTCCAATGGAGCCTTGGCTGCGGGAGGGGAAGAGAGAGACAGAGAGAAGGGGGGGTGGAGAAGCAAATGGGCGCTTCTCCTATGTGCCCTGGCCGGGAATCGAACCCGGGTCCTCCGCACGACAGGCCGATGCTCTACCGCTGAGCCAACCGGCCAGGGCCAGTATGTATTTTTCTATCCATTTACTTTTCTCCTGTCTAGGTGGTTTATCTAAAATGAGTATCTTGCAGACAGCATATTATTATCTTATCTGACAATTTGTTATTTTATTAGCATGTTTAAATTTTCTGCATGTAATGTAGTTACTGATATGTTGGATTAAATTTACCATTATACCAAGAGCTGTTTCTCAAAAGGGGAGTAGTAGAAAGGGAGATGGGGAGAGAGAGTGAGAAACATCAACTATATAGAGACCTGCTCGATGCTCCAGGCAGTGTCTCTGTCTGCCACTGCACTGCAGGGACCATGAGATCTGTGGATCATGTGGCCCAAACTGCAGAGCATCTTGCATGACAGCTTAACTTGCTGCAGAGGCTTCTCTTGTTCTGGGTTCCACTCAAAACCAGCAGCTTTTCATGTCATTTGGTAAGTGGGCTGGAGTAATACCCAAGTGAGGAATGTGTTGCCTCAAAAACCCAAAGAACTCTGGCCAGTGGCACAGTGGATAGAACGTCAGCCCAGAGTGCAAAGGTCACTGGTTCGGTCCTGGTGTTTCTGGCTAGATCCTGAGGCCACTGACTTGATCCCAAGGGCGCCGACTCAATCCTGAGGGTGCCAGCTTGACCCTGAGGTCACTGGTTCGAGCCCTGGTTGGGCACATATCAGAAGCAAAAACTGACACAACTACGTGGAACAACAAGTTGATGTTTCTCTCTCTCTCTCTCTCCCACTGTCTCCCTTTCTCTCTCAAAAAAAAAAAAATCCAAAGAAGCCCACCTAAGTAAGGAGGAAAATATGTTTAACATAAAATCCACCGACTTAAATGTTGATCTTATACAAAAACACCCTTACAGAAAGATCCAGAATAATTTGTGACTATTTGAACATCATGGCACAGCCAAATGGACACATAAAATTAACCATCATCTACCAAAATCTGATTGAGAAATAGAAGGTTCAGGGAGTTTCTGAAGAACAGAAAGAAGCTATATTAGACCTACAGTGTGAATATTCTCACAGGCTGGGATGTAACTAGCAAATTGATGTTGTATGTAAAGGTATGTGTTGTTTATATATCTGTAAGGTTTAAGTTTAGCCCCCTTAGGCTCTGGCCGGTTGGCTCAGCAGAAGAGTGTCAGCCTGATGTGTGGAATTCCTGAGTTCGATTCCTAGTCAGGGCACACAAGAGAAGTGACCATCTACTTCTCTACTTCTTCCCCTTCTCTCCCCCCCTCTCTCTTCCCCTTCTGCAATTATGGTTCAAAAGGTTCAAGCAAATTGGCCCTGGGCACTGAGGATGGTTCCATGGCCTTGCTTCAGGTGCTAAAATAGCTTGGTTGCCAAGCATTGGAGCATCCTCCCCAGATGGGCAGATCATTGCCTTATAGGGGGCTTGCTGGGTGTATCCTGGTCGGTAAAACATGTGGAAGTTTCTCTGTCTGCCTCTCTACCTACCACTTAATAAAAAAAGTTTAGCTCCATTATTTATATAATTTGCAAACAGTACAAAATGGCACAGGGTAGCTTGAATTTGCATCAAAGATTGGTAGTGTCTTTGTTATAACCATGGTCAGATTTCAGTGGTGGTCTGTATCAAATCTAGATGTGGAACTAAACCTTAGTATGGAAGGTCGTACCATTATCAGCAAGGCAAGCGACTGGATGATTTCCCCATAGAGACTTCCTGGAATGGCGATTACATGAGCTTTCCCCCTGTACCAACATCTAAATGACATTCTATAACTATTGTGTGGGTAGCAATTTATTTTTTAACTGGATTTTCATTTTCCTCTATTGTTCTTATCTTAATGAAATGACTATTTCCCTTAATATACAACCTTCTCCATATCAGTGCCTTCTAGAAAGAATATATACATTAAATAAATATTTGGTAGCTAATAAAATACATGATAGCGAATATTCTACATTATAAAAAATATGGTAGCTAGTTTAAATAAGTATGTAAATATTTTGGAATACATACGAGACATGTAGGTGGATATTTAGCCCTATATTACTAAATATGAAAATATCTAAAAGGTACCATTGTAATGGCATCACTAATATTAACAGAAAGGGTATTTTAAAATCTGACACTATGTCCTTATTTGAACATGAAAAATCTTTAATTGCAGTGCTCTCTATGGGGAAGAATATATGTTTATTTATTCCTTTTATCTACAAAGAAAAGCTTACAGAGTGCCTTGTATATTGCAGATATTCAATAGATGTTTGTTAATAAACATATGGCTACTGTCAGATATTCATTTAAGGGGTACTAAGTAATAACAGACAAACAATTGAGATGCGAGATGTGGGAATTCCACTTTGAGGTTGAAAGCCAATGATGACAAGAAAGTGTGACCATGAATACTCTCTCATGAGTGGTGCACATGAATTCAGACCACTTTCCTCTCTCCCTTTTAGGTTGACATAGGAAAGCTGGTAACATCTTCCATTGAGGCCACTTGTTTTACTGAGATAACTAGAAGGGAGAGAAAACTCCGAACTTTATTCCCCTTTGAGCTTAACAGAAGCTGAGGAACTAATATGTGTGTGTGTGTGTGTGGGGGGGCGGGAGCTAGAGAGAAGACCTGGATTGTGTAACTTCTACTTAGAACATAGTGAACATTGTCTTTTGAATTGTATTTCTACCTCCTTCATTCTTTTAAATTCACAGGACCAATTATGTCTGCAGTGGGGTTGGTGTAGTATCAAAGGATGCCTAGCTGCTCTCCCCAGTGAGGTGGCTTCCTTCTGTGACAGCGACCTTTTATTTTGCTTGGCTGTTGCAGTACCTGAAAGAGAGACTTAACACCCCTTACTTGTGCTCTGTTCCTCCAGGAGGGACTTGTATGCATCACCTTTATGAACCTCGCTTTCCTTTCCCCACTGCTGAACCTATAAAATCATTTTTTATAGAGAAAAGGAAAATATTCTTCCCAACAGGGATTAGCAGTTGTTGATTTAGATTTTATGTGATATTTCTGTCCTTTGGTCTCCATGGCAGCCAGCACTGATGCAGTGCCTATAGTTACAGAAAAACCTTTGTTTCTAGCAAAAACTTTTATTGAAAAAAGTAAAATCTTTTCCAGAACAATTCAATAGAAGCATGGGCTTAAAATAGAGCTATAAAATGACTCTACCACAATGCAGCTATAAATTAAAAGTAATCTATTATTATTGATTAATTTTTTCTACATACTTTTAAAGTTCAAGATGATTCCCTTTATAGAGCAATAATCGAATCGGAAAATGAGAATAAAGCACTCTTGCCTACCACTTGATAACTTAATGTCTGAATTGGGTTTCTAGTTCACACTAGGGATAGAAGCCTCTGTATTGCTCGAATGCCTGTGTTAGTCTGAGAAGCAGAAGAAACTGGGGTGAGAGAGCTCCCTTTGGAGACCATCTCATTCAACCGCTTATGTTTACGGATGTAAACACCAAGCCCTAGAACCACTAAGAGATCTTGTCCAGTGAACTGTAGTAACAAGTCCAAGATTCAAGCCTTCTAACTTTCAATATTGAAACAACTTCCACTATGTCCTGACCTTTTGGAGAACGTCCTAGCTAAGCACAAGTGTGTGTTATTTTAGCCACCAGGTACTGTCCAACTTCTGTTAATTAAATAGAGCTTGAGTCATGTTTGGGTTGGGTCAGTGTTCATGTGTTGTTCAGGAGCAAATGACAGTAACGTTTTGTTTGGTAAAATTCTCTTCTAAACTATAAAACTTTGGAGGCTTTCTCCCATGTGTTTGATTACCCACTCACCAAAATGCTCCAGGGAAAAATTTGGCTTTGCCTGCATTGCAGAGAGTTTTGTCCTTATGGAAGTAACCTCATTAGTATCAATTGCATCTTATGTTTTCATCAAATGTGTAGAGAAAGGTAGTATTCAATAACAAGTTGAGTGCTTGCTATGAAGAATAGGTTTTAAAGGCTATAGTACCTGCTCTCAAAATGCCTAATTCTAACATGAGATAGAATTAAGAAAATTTCAGGTAGAGAATATGTAATGTGCATGGAAGAAGGGGAGTAAAAGATTAATTGTGAAGAAAGGATCAAGAAAGCCTTCAGGGTAGTGGTAGTAGTGGTATTAGAGCTGGGGAAGTTTGAAGTTTGACAAAGATTTTTTTTTTTTAAGAGAGAGAAAGAGGTGGGAGAAGTGGGAAGCATCAACTTGTAGTAGTTGTTTCTTGTATATGCCTTGATGGGCAAGCACAAGGTTTTGAATCAGTAACCTCAGTGTTTCAGGTCGATGCTTTATCTACTGCACCACCACAGGTCAGGCACCAAAGATTTCAAAAGGGTTAATGGAGCTCAATTTAGTTTGGACAAATAAGCAAAATGTTGCATATTTTCTGGGAAAACAATGAGACCAGTGGGCAAGTAGAGAAATTATAAGGTAGCTTTATCACACACACACACACACACACACACACACACACACACACACACACACACCATGCATTCCATATATCAGTTCATGTATATAAGAGAAACAGTGGCTGATCCAACCTGTGCTGGCTTATAAAAAGTGAATTTTCAATTTTCAGGAATTTTCTGAGCCAGTTGTAAAACACAGCCACTATTAAAAATTATTTAAACTTTAAATAAATTAGGTTAAGAACAAAGTTAGTATGTATTCAAAATATATCAGTTCCAGCCCTGGCTGGTTGGCTCAGTGGTAGAGGCTTGGCCTGGCATGCAGGAGTCATGGGTTTGATTCCCGGCCAGGGCACACAGGAGAGGTGCCCATCTGCTTCTCCACCCCTCCCCCTCTTCTTCCTCTCTGTCTCTCTCTTCCCCTTCTGCAGCCGAGGCTCCATTGGAGCAAAGTTGGCCCGGGTGCTGAGGATGGCTCTGTGGCCTCTTCCTCAGGTGCTAGAATGGCTCTGGTTGCAACAGAACAACGCCCCAGATGGGCAGAGCATCGCCCCCTGGTGGGCATGCCGGGTGGATCCTGGTTGGGCACATGCAGGAGTCTGTCTGACTGCCTCCCCGTTTCCAACTTCAGAAAAATACAAAAAAAAAATACACACACACACACACACACACACACATACACATACACACACACACACACCAGTTCCTACTTATTGTACTACATCTCGCTATTCCCTATACTTTTGAGGATATTTGCATCTTCTGTACCTGGGAGTGGAAGCAGCAGGTGCTGGTATGCTTTTGTGCACTTTCTCCTAACTCTGTTGTCTGGGACAACGTTGGCTGTTTAAACTCAGCTTGGTAGGTGCACTTACACCATGGATACAGCACTGGCAGAGCTGCAGATCAGGGTTTGACCTCTTTGTTTTATTGATGTAGATGTAAGAGTGTGATGGATAAAATGTTACTAATGCAGACCAAACTTTGAGATGTGCTCACTCTGTATGCACTGTTGTGAACAGCACAAAAGTTGAGAAAGTATTATTCCTGTTTTTAAAACTATAATTCAGAAAAGAAGTGGATCATGTTATGAATGAAATGAAGTTCCAACACATGTTCTTGTTTCACTTTCTTCTCATCTTTAACAAAAATAAACATATCAATCAATAAATATTTCAGAAAAACACTAAGTGATCAGTAATATGAATAACTTCTTTACTGAAATGGATAGTAATCAACTATTTATTTGTAATGTGATTTTGTCAAATCATGGTTGAATTGCAAATATAGGCTACCTATGTAATCGAGATTTTGGCAAAAAACAAAACATTCTTTTCTTATTTGAGCAAAAGAGAAAGAGAGGGAGAGAGACAAAAAGGGCAGAGATGAGTAGCATCAACTCATAATTGCATCACTTTAGTTGTTCATTGATTGCTTCATATTTGCCTTGACTGTGTGGCTCCAGCTGAGCCAATGACCCCTTGCTCAAGCCAGTAACCATGGACTCAAGCCACCAACCTTTCGCTTCAAGCCAGTGACCATGGGATCATGTTGATGATCCCACGCTCAAGCCAGTAATCCTGTGCTCAAGCTGGATGAACCCGCACTCAAGCTGGCAACCTCGGGGTTATGAACCTGGGACCTCAGCATTCCAGGTTGATGCTCTATCCACTGTGCCATCACCTGTAAGGCAAAAATATTCTTTTTTTTTTTTTTTTTTGTCTTTTTTTTTTTTTTCATTTTTCTGAAGCTGGAAACAGGGAGAGACAGTCAGACAGACTCCCGCATGCGCCCGACCGGGATCCACCCGGCACGCCCACCAGGGGCGACGCTCTGCCCACCAGGGGGCGATGCTCTGCCCATCCTGGGCGTCGCCATGTTGCGACCAGAGCCACTCTAGCGCCTGAGGCAGAGGCCACAGAGCCATCCCCAGCGCCCGGGCCATCTTTGCTCCAATGGAGCCTCGGCTGCGGGAGGGGAGGAGAGAGACAGAGAGGAAAGCGCGGCGGAGGGGTGGAGAAGCAAATGGGCGCTTCTCCTGTGTGCCCTGGCCGGGAATCGAACCCGGGTCCTCCGCACGCTAGGCCGACGCTCTACCGCTGAGCCAACCGGCCAGGGTCTGGCAAAAATATTCTTTAAGAAACAAATGACTATGTGAAATTTATATATAAAAAAAAATTGTATAATTTATTGTTATTTGCAAATTGTGTGCTACATTTTTATATCAGTAGAATTTTAAAAAACTATGTATATTTATGTATGCATTTATTTGAAAGCTAAACATTTACCAGTGCACCACTGGAAAAAATGAGTCAATTATAGTTATATGTTTTTCTTCATTTAAATATCAATTTTTCAGTCATTGTATAGGTCAAACATATCAAACACTGGCAAAAATTTCTCTCAAGATATAGTTTTAAGTCCTTCACTAAAAATCACATAGTGTTTGGATTGGCAGATTAAAGACTGAGAAAATTTTCACTTATTTTATAAAGTAAAATATAAAATTAGACTGTTTTAACAAAAGATTCTCATTAGTATTTAGAAATAAATTTTTCTTCATGACATAAGACTGCAAATTTGGAGGGGGGGAGTTATGGGATCAATTACTGATTTTGGTAAGAAAATATAACTTCTGAAACATTTTTTATCTTCTATGAAATCACCAGTAGGATTGATTAGGCAGATAAGACCACTGAACACTGATGTTTAAAAGAAATGTATTATTAAGGAAAAATTTAAATATATACAAAGCAAGGCAGAAGGCTATAATGATGTGACCACCTTCCCATTATCCAGTCTCAATGACTCTAAAACTCATGGGCAGTGCTGTCTCATCTATACCCCCCACAACTCAGTGCTAGAACAAAAGCATAGAATACCATGGGTCTCTTCTAGCATTTTACCAGGGCATAGTGGAATATTTTTCAAAGTTGGTGATGTTTGATAAAAATGAAAAAGATTTGAAAATGATTTCTGATATATTTCCAACATATCTTTGAATTTTATAACCTACTCAAGCATTTAAGAAAAATAAAGAATAAAACAATTCTAATTTACTTGATGCTTCACCCATAGTTAAAAGTCAAAATGGGGTCCAATCCCCCACTCATAAAAATTATCTTATCACTTTTTAGGCAAAAGCTTAATACTGACATTGAGCTCAATTAGTAATAAAATACTGCAATCACTTATGTTCTGTCTCTGTGTTATCATTCATATAATTAGTAGCTAATGGCTAAGTGGCATGTTTTAATTAACTATCAAGAGGTGATAAGCTTAGACCTTGAAACTCTGAGAGATAAAAGACACAAGAAAACCTTTCAATAAATAGGAGGAAAAAATTTTAAAAAGGCTTAATATCTATTTTCATCATTAAAAAGTTGTTAAAAAAAGTTGTTAAAAAATCCAAAGGAGTAAAAATAAACTTTCTGTTTGGGTTTTGAGGGAAACTTTTAATATGAAAAGCAAGTAGACTGATATATACTCAAATACAATGAGCATTTCACTGCTTGAGAAAGCTTTTTTTGACCCTATACCCACGGGGCCAGGCTGGAATACAGGCCTTTCTGTGTATACCTGACACATCTCTCTATTGCTTTTGAAAAATACTTTGATCTCTGAGAGTGAAGGCATTTTTTATTCATCTAAATATGATCAGAAAAGAACATTAAAAGATGGGAAGAAGAATTAATGTGTTGGAGGATTTATTCACCATGCTAAGAAAAGATTACCAGTCACTCATCATATAGCTAACTTGCTCATTCTGCTTCCATTCTGTCTTCCTGGATGCCATGTTGACCTTGCAGCAAACATTTGTTCTCAATGGGTGACATTCTCCAGCACATGCACTAGAACCATGGCTTCCCCCAAGTGACAAAGCTGGGTTTTGGAAAGCAATAGACACTGTGACCCATCAGCAAAGAACTTTGTTTTAACCAGCTCTGCAGAGACTTATGGAATTAATCTCTCCTATCTATAGTGCTTAATTACTATAGCTATCATAATGTCCCCTTTCCAGAACTCAAAACCTTCTGACTTTTCTTCCTGAATGAACGAACTGGCATGTGATTTCTTGCCTGGTAAGTCAACAGATTAGGTTTTGGCTGTATTTAAGTAAGTTAGTTAATTTCTGTATTTAGAGTGACCTGAAGATGGCAGCAGAGTAGGCAGATGCACAGACTCCCAGCTCACACCACCAAACTGGATTACAAATTAATTTAGGAACAATCAGTGTGAAAAACCAACTCTGGACTACAAGACCAGATTTCAAAAACCAAGGAGCAAAGAAGAAGCCACACTGAGCCTGGTAGGGAGCACCAAGGAGTGGTGAGTCTCCTCTGCTTACAGGAACAAAGGGGTTGTGAGGCTGGGAGCCCAGAAGGGCTCTCATTTCAAGGAAAAGAGTAGTAAATATCGCTCACAGCCACTTGCATAGGGACATGGGAATGAGGTGTTGAAATGGCTGACTTATCTTCCAAAAGGAAAGAGGGGACAGAGAGACAGATGGTGACTGGCAGAGGAATGCATGGGAAGAACTGAGAAGCTGACTCATCCAGTGCTGGAGGCGGCCATAGTAGGGGGAGGGGTTGATCCTTCCATATAACACAAGACTAAAGTGCTTCCAGATCATACATCTCCAGACATCTTTTCAGCTCCAATCAGTGCAATAAGACACAGCTGAAAACAAGAAGTAGGGAGGAGGGGCAGTAACTCAGGCCTCTATGTATACCTGAGGTACACCTCACCCTACTGAAGCAAAGAAAGCACCCTGCCCCCAGAGAGAGTAACTGGCAGATAAGGCCTTAAGAGTCTCAGGTTACACCCACCCCATTCCTGGATACAGTTTCAAATAAACCCCCTGCTGAGATCAGTAAACAAGACTATAAGTGAGAAGAAAAGAAACAAATCAAGACTCAAAGCAGCCCAAATCCAAAAGTGGATTACAAATAACAGTTGATGCCAACCCAAGAAGACCTAGAAATAACACAACTGAAAATTGGAGGCAGAAAACACCAAACCTAGACTCAACCAGCCCTACAAACAATACACCCAAACACACAGACATAATGAGAAGACAGAGGAGTGCAATCCAAATGAAACCACAAGAGAAATCTCCAGAAAAGGATCTGAATGAAATGGAAATAACCAAACTGCCAGATGCAGAGTTTAGAATAATGATTGTTAGGATCTAGAACAACAATGGATGGTCATTACAAACACCTAAATAAAGAGATAGCAAGTATAAAAAAGGACATTGAAATAATAAAAAAGAATCAGTTGGAGGTGACAAATACAACATCAGAAATGAAGACCACAGTGGAAGGAATTAAAAGCAGGATGGATGAAGCTGAGGATTGAATCAACGAGTTGGAGGACAAGATGAACAAAGGCACAAAAGCAGAGCAGAAAAAAGAAAAGAGACTCAAAAAGTCTAAGGAAACTCTGAGAGAGCTCTGTGACAACATGAAGAGAAATAACATTTGCATCATAGGGGTTCCTGAAGAAGAAGAGAAAGAACAAGGGATAGAAACTTTATTCAATCAAATCGTAGCTGAAAACTTTCCTAAACTGATGCAAGGAAGGGTCTCATAAGTTCAGGAAGCACTGAGAACTCCATTAAAGAGAAACCCAAAAAGACCTACAGGAAGACACATCATAATTAAAATACCAAAGCTAAGTGATAAAGAGAAAATATTAAAAGCTGCTAGAGAAAAGAAGGCTATCACCTACAAAGGAGCCCCCATAAGGATGACTTCTGACTTCTCAACAGAAACACTTGAGGCCGGAAGGGAATGGCAAGAAATATTCAAAGTAATGCAGAACAAGAGCCTACAACCAAGACTATTTTATCCAGCAAGGCTATCATTTAAAATTGAAGGAGAAATAAAAAGCTTCCCAGACAAAACAAAAACAAAAACCTCAAGAAATTCATTACAACCAAACCAATGCTGCAGGAAATGTTAAGGGGCCTGTTGTAAACAGATCAAAATAAGAAAAGAATATAGCAAAAGAGGAATACAGCTTTAAAGAATAAAATGGCAATAAACAATTACATATCAATAACAACCTTAAATGTAAATGGATTAAATGATCCAATCATTGGATAAGAAAATAGGACCTGTACATATGTTGTCTACAGAGACACACCTTAAAACAAAAGATGCACATAGAATTAAGGTAAAAGGATGGAAAAAAATATTTTATGCAAAGAGAAATGAAAAAAAGCTAACGTAGCAATACTTATATCAGATAAAATGGACTTTCAAAAAATACTACAGTAAGAGATAAACAAGGTCACTACATAATGATAAAGGTAGCAATCCAACAGGAACATATAACCATCATAAATATCTACGCACCTAATATAGGAGCACCTAAATATATAAAGCAGACCTTGATGGATATAAAGGCTGAGATCAACAGCAATACTATAATAGTAGGAGATTTCAATACTCCACTAACATCACTAGATAGATCCTCAAGAAAGAAAATTAACAAAGAAATAGCCGACTTAAAGGACACACTAGATCAACTTGATTTAATAGATATCTTCAGAACCTTTCACCCTAAGGCAGCAGAATATACATTCTTTTCAAGTGTTCATGGTACATTCTCTAGGATAGACCACATGTTAGGACACAAAAGCAGTCTCAACAAATTTAAGAAGATTGAAATCATATCAAGCATTTTCTCTGATCACAATGGCATGGAACTAGAAATCAATCACAACAGAAAAACTGAAAAATACTCAAACACATGGAAACTAAATAACATGTTATTAAATAAAGAAGGGGTTAACAATGAATTCAAAGAAGAAATTTAAAAAATCCCTAGAAACAAATGATAATGAGCAAACAACAACTCAAAATTTATGCGACACAGCAAAAGCAGTCCTGGGAGGGAAGTTCATAGCACTACAGGCATTCCTTAAGAAGCTTGAAAAAGCTCAAAGAAACAACCTAACCCTTCATCTAAAAGAACTAGAAAAAGAACAGCAAGTAAGGCCCTGAGGTAGTAGAAGAAAGGAAATAATAAAGATCAGAGAGGAAATAAATGACATAAAAGCTAAAGAAACAATATGGAGGATCAATGAAACCAAGAGCTGGTTCTTTGAAAGGGTAAACAAGATCTATGAACTTTTAACAAGACTCACCAAGAAAAGAAGAGAGAGGATTCAAATAAATAAAATTAGAAATGAGAGTGGAGAAATAACAACCGACACAACAGAAATACAAAATATTGTAAGAAAATATTATGAAGAAGTTTATGCCAAAAATTAAATAACCTCAGTGAAATAAACAAATTCCTTGAAACATCATCTTCCAAAAGTCAATCTGGAAGAATCAGACCGATTACAACAAAGCTAAACAGACTGATTACAATAAAAGAGATCAAAACAATTATCAAAAAACTTCCAAAAAACAAAACTCCTGGGCCGATGGCTTCACTGGTGAAGTCTACCAAACATTCAAAGAAGAACTAACTCCTATCCTTCTCAAGCTATTTCAAAAAATTCAGGAGGAAGAAACACTTCCAAGTTCCTTTTATGAGGTGAGCATAATTCTGATTCTAAAACCAGACAAAGACAACACAAAGAAAGAAAATTATAGGCCAATATCCCTGATGCATTTACATGCTAAAATCTTAAACAAAATATTGGCAAACTGGATCCAGCAATACATGAAAAAAAGCATACATCACGATCAAGTAGGATTTATTCTTGGGAGGCAAGGATGGTAAAGCATTTGTAAATCAATTAATGTGATTCACCACATAAACAAAAGGAAGGAGAAAAACCTAATTTCAATAGATGCAGAAAAAGCATTTGATAAAATCCAGCACCCATTTATGATCAAAACTTTTAGCAAAGTGGGAATACAAGGAACATACCTCAACATGATAAAGGCCATCTATGACAAACCCACCGCCAACACCATACTCAATGGACAAAAATGAAAAGCAATTCCCCTAAAATCAAGAACAAGACAGACGTGCCCCCTTTCACCACCCTTATTCAACATAGTACTGGAAGTCCTAGCCACAGCAATCAGACAAGAAGAAGAAATAAAATGTATCCAAATTGGAAAAGAAGTAAAACTATCATTATTTGCAGATGATATGATACTGTATATAGAAAACCCTAAAGTCTCAGTCAAAAAACTACTGGACCTAATAAACGAATTCAGAAAGATGGCAGGATATAAAATTAATACACAGAAATCAGAGGCATTTTTGTACACAAACAATGAACTGTCAGAAAGAGAAATTAAGGAAACAATCCCCTTCACTATTGTAACCAAAAAAATAAAGTACCTAGGAGTAAATTTAACCAAGGAGGTTAAAGACTTGTACTCAGAAAATTATACAACATTGATAAAAGAAATCAAGGAAGACACAAACAAGTAAAGACATATACTGTGCTCATAGTTAGGAAAAATAAACATCATTAAAATGTCTATATTACCCAAAGCAATTTATAAATTCAATGCAACACCAATTAAAATACTAATGACAATGACATACTTCAAAGATATAGAACACATATTCCAAAAATTTCTATGGAACCAAAAAAGAACACAAATAGCCTCAGCAATCTTGAAAAAGAAGAATAAAGTGGGAGGTATCACACATCCTGATATGAAGTTATACTACAAGGCCATTGTACTCAAAACAGCCTGGTACTGGCATAAGAACAGGCATATAGATAATTGGAACAGAACAGAGAACCCAGAAATAAACCCACATCGTTATGGACAACTGATACTTGACAAAGGAGGTAAGAACACACACTAGAGTAAAGACAGTCTCTTTAACAAATGGTGTTGGGAAAACTGGACAGCTACCTGCAAAAAAATGAATCTAAACCACCAACTTACACCGTGCACAAAAATAAACTCAAAATGGATTAAGGACTTAAATGTAAATAATAAGTATACTAGAAGAAAACTTAGGCAGTAATCTCACCGACATCTGTCACAGCAATATCTTTACTGAATTATCTCCACAGGCAAATGAAATAAAAGACACGATAAACAAAGGGACTATATCAAACTAAAATGCTTTTGCACAGCTAAAGACAATATGAACAGAATAAAAAGACAAACTACACAATGGGAGAATATATTCGACAATACATCTGATAAGGGATTAATAACCAAAATTTATAAAGAACTTGTAAAACTCAACACCAGGAAGACAAACAATCCAATCAAAAAACGGGCACAAGAAATGAATAGACACTTCTCCAAAGAGGACATACAGATGGCCAAAAGACAAATGGAAAAAATCTTCAACATCACTAATCATTAGAGAAATGCAAATTAAAACCATAAAGAGATATCACGTATGTCATAACCATAAATGACACCAGTCAGAATGGCGCTCATTGACAAAACAACACAGGATAGGTGCTGGCGAGAATGTGGAGAAAGGGGAACCCTCCTGCACTGCTGGTGGGAATGCAGACTGGTGCAATCACTGTGGTAAACAGTATGGAGATTTCTCAAAAAATTAGAAATGGAACTGCCCTTTGACCCAGTTATACCACTTATAGGAATATACCCCAAGAACACTATATCACCGACTGAAAAAAAGAAATGCACCCCCATGTTTGTGGCAGCATTGTTCACAATAGTGAAGATCTGGAAACAGCCCAAGTGTCCGTCACTGGATGAGTGGATTAAAAAGCAGTGGTACATATATACAATGGAATACTATGGGGCCATGAAAAAGAAGGAAAATCACCTTTTGTAACAGTATGGAGGGACCTGGAAACTATTATGTTGAGTGAAATAAGCCAGACAGAGAAAGAAAAATCTCTTATGACCTCACTCATTTGAGGAATCCAAGGAATAATGAGAACTGACTAACGGAATTGAGACAGAGGAGGGATCAAAGAGACCAAAGGGAAAGCGGACAGAGGGAAAGGGGATGATAGGATGGGATAAACCCGAAGGGAAGCGGGGCACTGTAGGGAGGGGGCAGGGGAGATGTTGTGGGGAGTAGGGGGGAGGCGTTCGGGGTGACCCTAGAATCTATGTAAACACAATTAATTAAGAATAATAAATAAAAAAATTTATGTATTTAGAAGTCTGGTGTTTTTTGTTTAATCTTTGATGGTACCATCATAAAACTTTAGTCTTACTTGTTACAAACTCTAATACAAATACTTCTGTCATTTTGTCTAGACATATGAGAGAAACACTGGTCTACATTCTTTGTGTATGTGATTGGGGTAAGGCAGTAGACAGAAACCTAGGTTTGAATCCTTGCTTCATTATTACTAATAATGTTGAATAAGCGACTTAATGTTTCTGAGCCTTAGGTTTCTCCTTTATAAAAGAGATAATATTGTTTCACTGGTGAGGATTAAGAGTACCAGGTGCTAAGAGCATTGTGCAACTAGCAATAATAGGTGCTGAAAATATTTATATTAGTTTTCCACTCACTCTCTGATTATCCTGCTCAGAAATGTTTTTGAACCTAGGCTGATCTTCTCAAGTGCAAAAGGTGGTTATGTAGGTATTTATTTTAGACCTTGTGTGTAAAACAAGGCTTATTTTTGAGACTAACATTATTAATGTCTTATTTGGGTATTTGGTACATTTATTGGACAATTACCTTTTTTTCTAGGCATTTGAAGAAATGGTGAATCCTGTACCATTTACTCTTACATGTAAATTTGATTAACATAAATGTTCATCATTTAAGCAACTCATGGATTTTTTTAGATGGAGAATTTTTCAGAGACTAATCACCAGTAATTGTATACTTAGTGGACAGCTTTCTGGTAAAACTCTACTTTTTGAATTATAGGTTTAACAGGAGCAAATATAGCATACACTGTTCCTCATTCACCCGACAGCATTATTCTTTTCTTCCTTGTGAAGAGAGCTGCGTTTTGAGTGTCAGTATGGCAATCTCATGCCTCTTTGCCAGTGACTGAGCAGTGGGCATGTAACTCTGCTTTAGCCGGTAATCTGTCAGAAGAAGCCCACTCATTGCTTCTGAGAAAGATGTTCCTATGGATTAAATCATAAACCATGCAAGGAAAAGCCTTCCCTCTCTTGCCCTCTCTCACCTGCCTGGGATGCTGTGATTTGAGGACATTTTCTTGTATCCCGAGTAGCCGTTTTGCCAGCACAGGGTAACAGCCAACAAATTAAAGAAGCAGAAGAGCAGAAAGAGAGAAAGAAGCAGTGTTCTCTTAGGCATGGACTCATCCCCAGAACAACCTCCAGATTTCTCATAAAGTAAGCAATAAAGGTGCTTGTAATTCCAGCCATGTTTGGTCAGTTTTCTCTCTCGATGCCAAAAGCCATACAAACTAATGGCAGTTTAGTGTGAGTAATAGAAATGTGTTTATAAAAGGTGTCAGGAATTTAATGCCAGCAGGCCTTTTTTTTAAGCTTTAATAAGCCATGGTAAAAAATTTGGAAAGTCCGCTCATGTTTTCCACTGGTCTGTCCTTTACTCAGGCCATACAAGTATGCTCTTCATGTTCTACCAAAAGCTGGGATTCAAATAGATACCTCTTATTTTTGGAATTACTGCTAGATCTTAATTTCATAATAATAAACCCTCAAGTAATATAGCTGTAGCAGATATTTGATAACTCTTTTATTGTATGTACATGAGAGAGATCTTAATATATGTATGCTTTCTTCACCAGTAATACTGAGGGATGTAATTGTCTTTTAAAGATGTAAAGAAAGCAAATTTGCTAATTTTACTTTTTCCCACCTATAATTTTTATTAGTTATACCAAAAGAACTAAAAATTATTTAGAAATTATATTACATTTTTAAAGGAAGACTTTTTCAGTGAAATATCTGAATGAAAGTAGCAACATATTAAAAATGTTATGATTTTCTTCCCTTTAAAAATCAGATATAAACCTCTAGCCAGGCTAAGCAAGGGACAAAAAAAAGGAGACATACTATGATATCAGAAATGAAAGAAGCTCATTATTTATGGTCCCATTGACATTATTAAAAGGCTGTTATGAACAATGCTAGGCTCACAGGTTTGATAACTTACATGAAATGGACCAATTCTTAAAAAATAACAAAAGACTAGTAAAAATAAAAGTCACTTGAATATACATATCTCTTCAGAAGCACACAGGAATGCAATAGTTTGTCCTTATTTAGGGCCTAACTAGCTAGGGTTGCCAAGCCATCCATTTGTGTTAATATAACATTTTAATTTCTAAAGTGACTAAAACAGGCCTCATGTAACTTATTTTCTTTGTAGCTTTTCTTGCCTGTGCTAGACAGAGTTTTGCATACTTATGTGGTATTGTGTAAACACATAAGATGAATATAATTTTGTAGGTCAGTTATAAGTGACTCAATGAAATCCTATGGGGGAAAAGCTTCTCACATGACTGAATGATCATATGTCAGCAGATTCCTGGACATCAGAGATGTTGTGATTGGTGTTTAGTGTTAGAAGATCAGACTTAGTTAACATGTCAATAACAGAACTTAAAATATAGTGAACTAGTGTTATAATTTGTACATGTATCATATTTTGATTTATTTCCCCAGCACCACTAGACATGCATGTCTTCCTATGACATTTTTGACTATTGAAGGTGTCTTTTTCTTTTAGATGTTCTGTGGTAGCACACCTGAAAATATTGTTTAGCAATGCACAAATGTAAATATATCTATGCAATTGGTACTTCTAAAATGTATCATTGTGCTAAAGTGTAGACTAGGGAGGAACAATTAACAAATTCATGAATATATTCTAGCATTGTTTAAGTTTAAGGTGTACAACATGACCTTTTGATATACTTATATATTGTGAAGATTAATTAACACATCTGTTGACTCATATATTTATCTTCTTATGGTTTTTTTTGTGAGAACTTTTCTTTTTTATTAACTTTTAATTTTTTTTATTTTTTATTTTAGCAAGAGAGACGAGAGAGAGGGAGAGAGACAGACAGATAGGGACAGACAGGAAGGGAGAAAGATGAGAAGCATCAATTCTTTATTGCAGCTTAATTGTTCATTGAGTGCTTTCTCATATGTGCCTTGACCGGGGGGGCTACAGCGAGCCAGTGACCCCTTGCTCAAGCCAATGACCTTTGGGCCCAAGTCAGTGACCTTGGGCTCAAGCCAGGGACCATGGAGTCACGTCTATGATCCCATGCTCAAGCTGGTGAGCCCATGTTTAAGCTGGTAAGCCCACGCACAAGCTTGTGGCATAGGGGTTTTGAACCTGGGTCCTCAGCATCCCAGTCTGACACTCTATCCACTGTGCCACTGCCTGGTCAGGTAGATCTATTTAATTTTTGTGAGTAGTGGAAATTAAGAGTCCAATTCTACTATATGTGATCCAGTTTTCTCAACACCAGTTATTGAAGAGCCTGTCCTTTCCTCAATGAATATTCTTGGCTCCCTTGCCTAAAATTAGTAAATATAAACATTTGGGTTTATTTTTGGTCTCTGTATTCTGTTCCATTGATCTATGTGTTTATTTTTATGCCAATACTATAGTGTTTTGATGCAGAGCTTTGTAGTATAGTTTGAAATTAGAAAGTATGATGCCTCTAGCTTTATTCTTTTTGCTGTTGTTGTCTTTAAAATTTTTTATTTCCTAGTAATATGTATTTTGTTGTTTTAAAATTTTTTTAAATTATGGCTTATTTTCAATATTGTTTTGCATTGGTTTCAAGTGTACAGCTTAGTGGTTAAATTATCATATAATTTACATAATGTCCCCCTTGATATTTCCAGTACCCAAGCAGCACCATACATAGTTATCACAATAATATTGACTATATTCCTTATACTGACTCTACATATTAGTAACTATTTTGTAACAACAAATTAGTACTTAATCCCTTTATCTCTTTCTTCCAGGACCCAAACACGTCTGCCTCTGGCAACCACCAGTCTACTTTCTGTGTCTATGAGTCTATTTCAACTTAGTTTGTTCATTTATTTTATTTTTTACAATAGATTCCATATGTGGTATAAGTGAAATGATATGGTATTTGTCTTTCTCTGACTGATTTCACTGAGCATAATACTCTTTAGGTTCATCTATGCTGTTGCAAATGGTAAGATTTCATTTTTTTATGGCTGAGTAATATTCCAGAGAGAGAGAGAGAGGCTGCATCTTTATATATATGACAGCATTTTTATCCACTTGAGTATTGATGGGCACTTGGGTTGCCCTCCAGGTTTATTCTTCTTTTCAAGATTGCTTCAGCTATTCAGGTTCTTTTGTGGTTCCACATGAATTTTAGGGTTGATTTCCTATTTCAATGGAAAAATACCATTGGAATTATGATGGGGATTGCATTGAATCTAGAAGTAGATTTTGGTAGTATGAACACTTTAACAATATTAATTTTTCTGATCCATAAACACAGGATATCTTTTTATTTACTTGTGTTTCTTCAATTTTCTTCATCAATGTTTTATAGTTTTTTAGCATCCAGATCTTTTACTTCCTTGGTGAAGCTTTTGTGCATGTTTATGTAGGTTGTAATAAGTCATTTACTGTTTTTTAATCACAGAAATAATTTGTTTCCACATTAATGTGAAGTAGAAAGAAGAGGGAAAGGAATAGAATGATTTTCAGGATTTTGGAATGATTAAGTTAACAGCAATATTATGACCCTGGATGAACAACAGAACAGGAAATGATGGTTGGTTAAGAAGAATTTGGGAAAAGAAAATGGATTTAATTTTGAATACGCTTTATTAGAACAGTGATTCTTAAAATATGGTCTCTGGACTGGCAGTCTCAGTACCACCCAGGAACTTTTTAGAAACCTAGTCTCAGGTCTTACAGTAGACCTATTGAATCAGAATCTTTGAGGGTAAGTTTTAGCAAGCCCTGCAGATGACTCTGAGGCACTTTATGTTGAGAACCACTGTGTTTGGCTCATCCAGGTATAGATTTTTGGAAGTTCATTAGAAATAAAGATTTAGCCTGATCAGGTGGTGGCAGAGTAGGTAGAGCATTGGGCTGGGATACAGAGGACCCAAGTTCAAAACCCCAAGGTTACTGGGTTTGAGTACAGACTCATCCGGCTTGAGTGCAGGCTCACCAGCTTGAGTGTGGGGTCACCAGCTTGAGTGTGGGATCACAGACATGACCCCATGGTTGCTGGCTGGAGTCCAAAGGTCACTGGCCTGAAGCCCAAGGTTGCTGGCATGAGTCAAAGGTTGCTGGCTTGATCAAGGTGTCACTGGCTTTGCTGGACCCCTCCTCCCCCCATCAAGGCACATATGAGAAAGCAATCAGTGAACAACTAAGTTCTGCAATGAAGAATTAATGCTTCTCATCTCTCTCCGTTCCTGTCTATCTCTATCTGTCCCTCTCTCGGTCTCTGTCTCTGTCACACAAAAAAACAGAATATAAAAGACAAAAGAAATAAAGATTTAAAGCTCTGGTATAGGCTTCAGGTGAAAGATTTCAAGTGAACAGCACATGGATGGTAACTGAAGCCATAAATGTAGGTGAGATTGTCTAGAGACAGTATCTAGGAAAAGAAGAGCACATACCAAGTACTACCTCATGACAACAGTGGTTAAGGGAAGATGACAGTGATGTTTTTCCTGTATCAGGGCTGGACAGCAATGCCTACATTCCCTGTTTAGTTTTCTTTGGCTTCTAGCCTCCCTAGACTTACTGCAGCCGGATCTCATAGATCCTAGAATCTAGGAAGCTACGAATAAAGTAATAGCCAAATGAAACATATTTGCATGAAAAGTATTTTTCTTCCATCCTGGGAAATTAGGTATGAGAAGTGCACTATGATTGGCATCAGAAAAAGAAAAATTGCTCTTGATTTTCATTTCCTTGGTTTTACCCACATGATGAACTATAATATTTTATTATTTCTGAGGTACTTTGCAAGCCTAGTTTGTTGGTTTGCTTTGTTTCTATGGTAATATTTCAAAGCCTCACAAAGCTGAACTATTGTTCATTACTTTTCTAAAACTGGCAAGCCAACAAATAGACTCAGCAGAAGACAACTGTGAAGAAATTTTAGTAATTATCTCTTTATTATTATTATTTTTTTTGGTATTTTTCTGAAGCTAGAAATGGGGAGAGACAGTCAGACAGACTCCTGCATGCGCCCGACCGGGATCCATCTGGCACGCCCACCAGGGGCGATGCTCTGCCCACCAGGGGGCGATGCTCAGCCCCTCCGGGGCATCGCTCTGTCACAACCAGAGCCACTGTAGCGCCTGGGGCAGAGGCCAAGGAGCCATCCCCAGCGCCCGGGCCATCTTTGCTCCAATGGAGCCTTGCTGCGGGAGGGGAAGAGAGAGACAGAGAGGAAGGAGAGGGGGAGGGGTGGAGAAGCAGATGGGCGCTTCTCCTGTGTGCTCTGGCCGGGAATCAAACCCATGACTCCTGCACGCCAGGCCAACGCTCTACCACTGAGCCAACCGGCCAGGGTTAGTAATTATCTCTTAATCATTGTCTACTCACTTTTATTGTGTTTAATCTGCAGCCATGTTTGTTACACTTGAGTTTCTTATCTACTGAGGCTGTATTTTAGTTATATTACATAGAATAACCTTTCTTTAAAAATAAACAGGTTTTTAATAAAGTATATATTATATAAATATTCTGGATTCTTTCAAGAGAGGTCACTGGGCATGTTCCATTATTTACATTAGTCCTCAAACTTCACTTATCATAGGAGTCACCTGGAGATCTATTAAAATGCAGATTCTGCATTTCTAACAAACTAGTCATAGATATTGCTAGTCAGGGAGACCAGACTTTGAGTAGCAGGACTTCAGATAAAATACACAGATTAAATTTAGATTCATCAATTTAATTGCATATTTTGAAGTGAGACAAGGTCATAAATGGAGAAATCTGCAAGATGTGCTGCTTAAGTGAAAAAAGGCAAAATAAAGAACTGTATATATTATGATCCCATTTGCATGCTTTTAAGGGAATTTATGCCAAGAACATGTCTGTAAAAATATATAAGAAACTTAATTAGAGATTACATTTGAGGAAGGGCAGTGAGGTCTAGAGGAGGGGGAACATGTTCTTTTATTGTATATAACTAAAATATGTTTTCTTTTAATCAAGAAATATTTATAATATACAGAGACATATAAAGCATATTATAAAGAAAATGAACTCCCCAAATAGAAAAAGGGATTGGGGGGCCATATTTGCTTCAAATCTTTTTTTTTCTTTCAGCATATATCATGTTATTGAAACAATTAAAGCTCTTTATAACTCCTTTTTTGGTACCATTTTCCATAGCTACCAGCATTTCGAAGTTGGTAGACTTTTCCTCATCCATATTTTTATAAGTCTGTTGTATAGGAAACCTTAAAATATAATTTAGTTTTGTTTTAAAATTTTATATAAATGGGATCATATATATATATATATATATAATTGTTTTCCATGTGAATCTGTTGTTCTTTCAATAAAATAAAAGAAGCAAACCCAAATCAATAAAATAGGTCTATGAAAACTGTTTGAGATAGCTATGCTGTAGGAAGTGCCCTGGCTCAGGAATCAGAGGTATATCCTTAAGGTAGGTCCCCACTAGGCAGCTTGTGACATTTTGTGAGCCATTAGACCTCTCTGGGTCACAGTTTTCTAATTCAGGGGGTCCTCAGGTTACAACACAGTTCCCTTCCTACGACAGTGACATAATACAAATTTTGGTATAAGTTGAAACACACCCTAGTCTAACACAAACGCACAGTTGCACTTTTAACAGTCCAAAATGGCATAGGTAAGCATACTAGGGGACACCAACTCCCTCACTCATATGCCGCATTACTGCGTGTTCTTCTGCCCTGCATAACCAAACCAGTTCACCCACATAGTCCATAAGTACGACACTAATGACATAAGCCGAAACACTCACATCTCAATTTTTTAAAGTTTTTATGGGAGTGAGCGATGTAAACTTGAAATGTTGTTATGTCGAGACTATATCACCCAAGGACCCCTGTATGTAATGTATATGTTCCTGGGTCTGTACCATTTAACAGCCCAGTTATGAAATATACATATCTCTCCTGTTCTCCTGTCTCAGCTGTCTACAGCCTCAAACTCTCATCCAGAGTCCAGGAAGCCAGCACGCTGCATTGCAGTTTTCGCCACTTGGGTGCTGACTTGACCTCAAGATTCTGGCTGAAGGTCTGACCTCTAAGTTGGTCTCATTAAGGTGACAATCAGTCAGACAGTGAGAAGGAGAAGCAACAAATGTGAGGGACAAATCCACCTGATAAAGATGTAGGAGACGTGTGTTCCTGTCTACCCTCTTCGTTCAAAACACATGGATGGGGTGTTTTTTTCAAATTGAGCTGCAGTATGTCTCTGAGGTAGTGGCAGTGAGTGCTCTGGTTTATCGCCCATTTCATTGCAGTTGCTGTCATCGTTGTGTTTTCTTGGCTTAAATATTTTGAGGGTGTGAGTCATAGGGATGTAGTCAGCTACTCAGGTGAGCCCAGAGCTGACCTTGGCTGGAGAGGGAGAAGAGGGGTTAAAGGGTCTGCAGGGGCTCCCTCCTCACCTGTAAGCATTTGTTGGTAAGGTGGAAAACTGAGAAATATTCAAAGACAAGATTATGAAAATAATAAATGAGCTAAGTGAATATTCTGAAGGGCAGTTTGAGATTGTGAAAAGGATTGATGGTATTTGTTACTTTATGAATTGTCTGAAATATCAGCTATGGAAGAGAGATTAGTTTATGTCTTTGCAAGAAGAAACCAGGGAGATCTAGGCTTCTATTCAAAATGGAAAAGTTAAGACTCACAAGATGTATAGTATATTTCTTGAGTAAAAGATTTAGTAGTAACACTCATTTTCATGGGTATGCTATATCTATAAAATGCAGTCAACCCCTTTAAACATAAATGTCAGTTTAATGATGCCAGATACTTTTCTTTCCCATTTTGATATAAAGGGAATAAAACAATTGTATTAGTTATTTCTTGCTGTAAAGCATATTACCCTCAAACCTAGGCTGCTTCAAAAAACTGAACATTTATTACATCATGCAGTTTCTGAGAATCAGGAATCTGGGAGAGGCTTCTCTGGTGGTCTGACTCAGTATCTCATGAGGTTACAGTCAAGACATTGGACAGGACTGCAGTCATCTGAGACTTGACTGGGCTTGGTGGATTTACTTCCAAAATGGCTCATTCACATGACTATTGTCAGGAAGCCCCAGTTCCTCACTACATGGACCTCAAGGACTGCTGTCATGTTCACATGACATGGTAGCAGTGTTCCAAGGGCAAGTGATGAAAGAGAGAGAGAGAGAGAGAGAGAGAGAGAGAGAGAAAGAGGGGACCACAGTGCTTTCTGTGATTTAGCTTGCAAGTCACAGACTGTCACTTCTGCCACATTTCATTCACAGAAGCCAGTCACTAAGTAAGCCAACATTTGAAGGGAGGCATATCAAAGAATTTGTGGACAGATTTTTAAAAGAATCATGACAGTCAAATTAATTAAAGAGGTCTCAGTACCATAAAATCAATTATAAGATTGCAAGGGAATACAACTTCAAGCAATCCTTTAATTTATATAATTTCCATAAAAAAACCCACTAATAATTACTAATATTTGTTTAGCACTCCACACACCAAGTACTGTGTTTGTCCTTTCACAATTCTGGGAGATAGTCCTTCCTTTAATCACCTTGCATCAAAATCAAAATGCAATGAATTGTAACATGCATATTTATGTTCCATTAAGATAGAAACAAAAAATGCCAATTAAACCATATCACAACACCTTATTTTTTAGGACGTGTACTTTGTACTTACTTATTGAAACTAGGTGTTCTAGGCTTACTTAGATTTTTTGCAGGGGTCCCAGATCACTCTGTATACACACAAATAGAAAAGCACAGTGATATAAACTGGTATTCTGAAACTGCTATGTTCAGAGTCCAGTCTTTCTGAGTCGTTGACAGTGTTGTTCCCACCAGGGAACCCAGCCTTGAATTCCAGGTCCCATGCATGCAGCTGACTGGTGTAATTTAGAAGAGGGGGTCATAACTCCAACCTTGAAGGTATAGCCCTCATTTGGAAACGGGAATTTGAGGAATCAAGTTGGAAAAGAAAATATCATCTAAAGACCAATCAATATTGTAAATAAGTGTCAAACCTTAAATTGTGTTTCCCATGTCCCATTCAGATACATATTCAGTATTCTCAGAATCTGGACAATAATGTTTTTTAATCTTAGATCTAATGTAATCTTAGCCCATATCTTGTTCCATATTAGAAAAAAAACCCCACATTTTTATTTAATCTATTCTGATTTATTCAATGGGTTATCATTAACTGGTTCCCTAAAATTGTATGAACAACTGGATAGAGAAATGTCATTTTCACATTATATGCTTATTTTTTGAATTGATGTTTTCTTCCTAATCATCTACAATACATTTTCTTTGTTCCAAATATCTACATAATGTATCTTTACTTTCACTTTTGCTGAGTTTGCTTTAAGAAAGGAAAGTTTCTTACTTGTATTCAGTTTGGTTTCTCCATAGTGAGCATGCTTCAACACATATCTTTTGGATAAGGAATGATTCTGTTTTTAGAGAAGAGGCTAGAGCAGAAACTTAATGCTTCTCAATATTATATTGCAGATGACTCTTGCATGCTTATTAAGCATGACTCTATGCATGCTTAAGTTTGTGTGATTGACTGTTAGGCCTGATAAGCTTCTTATTTCTCCAAATTTTGCTATTTTCACAACTAATCAAATTAAGTGACAGCTACTGCAAGATTTAAGACTTTATGGTCATAGAACGGAGAAATGAACATTTTTATGCAAATAAAGAGTTTTTTCTTGTGAAACTGTTTTTCACCATTTAGTTTGGGTGATTATAGTTCTTTATTTACATTTCCTAAGCAATTACAGCTATTTGCATGTGCAGTGATTCAGTTCTCACTGAACAATAGTGACAAGGAAAGCAAAACTGAAAAGAACAAACCTAAAGATCTAAACATGGTGAACCACGTTTCAGGCTTTCGGAGGGGTTATAAGGATGCTCATCTGTCCTCTTCAGATGCTGCTGCGCAACAGGAAGTGGGATCTGAAAGCTCTTCTGTACTTTCCCCAAGGAAATCAGAACAGAGGGTCTGAGCACAGCAAGTGGGGCGAGCTTTTAAGTTTCTTACACAAGGAGCTCAAAGCCCCTGGGACTTGATGGAAACGTACTAGACTCCTTCAGCTCTCTTCCAAGAAGCAGCTTCTAGTAGAAGTGGAGAGCAAGAACGCTGACACCATTAAAATGGTCCTTAGAGGGGCTGTGGGGCCTAGAGAGAAAAAACACAGGCTTTGGAGACACACATACCTGGATTAGGTTTTGTCTCAGTCATCTACCATGTGTTTGAGGTAGAACAGGCCTCTCAAAATTTAACACATACACAAATCACCTGGGAATGCAGATTAAGACTCAGTAGGTCTGTAGTGGGGCTTAAAATTTCTCATTTCTAATAAGCTCCTCAAAATGCCAGTGCTGCTGATCTGTGATCCCCCACCTTGAAAAACAAGGGAAGGGCTAGAGGAGTCTGTTTTATTTCCAAGTTTCAGTTACTCCTCTGAAATTTAGAAAAATAGTATCTAAGTCCATGATTGTGGTGTTGTTAAAAAATAATATATGTAAGAGATCTAGCACAGAGCTTGGTACCTCCTAGGTATTAAGTGACATAATGTTGAACAAAATTTTCTTCATCTAATCAGCTTCAAATGTTTTGCCAATTTAAGCCAAAAAGCAGTTAAATCAGGAACATTTCTACTAGGTGTGACAATAGATGTGGCTGTCAAAGGAAGCTTGAATCTTCTTATATTTATACATTGTTGGTAATGAGTGACTGTTTAGCTATCTAAAGATTTCTGGTTTTCTTTTCTTTTCCTTTTTTTTTTTTTTGACTAATAGAGCATAATATAGAGTCAGAAAAAAATATGAAATGAACAAAAGATAGGATTTTTTTTGTTTTGTTTTGTTTTTGTATTTTTCCGAAGCTGGAAACGGGGAGAGACAGTCAGACAGACTCCCGCATGTGCCCAACCGGGATCCACCCGGCACGCCCACCAGGGGGCGACGCTCTGCCCACCAGGGGCGATGCTCTGCCCCTCCGGGGCGTCGCTCTGTTGCAACCAGAGCCACTCTAGCGCCTGGGGCAGAGGCCAAGGAGCCATCCCCAGCGCCCGGGCCATCTTTGCTCCAATGGAGCCTCTGCTGCGGGAGGGGAAGAGAGAGACAGAGAGGAAGGAGAGGGGGAGGGGTGGAGAAGCAGATGGGCACTTCTCCTGTGTGCCCTGGCTGGGAATCGAGCCCGGGACCTCTGCACACCAGGCCGACGTTCTACCACTGAGCCAACCGGCCAGGGCCAAAAGATAGGATTTTAACTGTAATCACTTTTTATAAAGAAAGAAGTAAACCAGCACAAATTTTAGATGTGTTCTTCAACAACTCGATGTACAATGCATTAAAGAGCGTTGCTTGCGGTCGGGTTGAGCGGTACAGACATGCTAAGAGTACTCTGCAGCAACAGAAGATCCAGAGTCTCAAGGCTATTTTTTTTTTTGGTTACAAAATTTTTTTGGCCTGACCAGGTGGTGGTGCAGTGGATAGAGCGTTGGACTGGGATGCCGAGGACCCAGGTTCGAGACCCTGAGGTCCCAGCTTGAGCGCGGGCTCATCTGGTTTGAGCAAAAGCTCACCAGCTTGGACCCAAGGTCACTGGCTCAAGCAAGGGGTTACTCAGTCTGCTGAAGGCCCGCGGTCAAGGCACATATGAGAAAGCAGTCAATGAACAACTAAGGTGTTGCAATGCGCAATGAAAAACTAATGATTGATGCTTCTCATCTCTCCGTTCCTGTCTGTCTCTCCCTGTCTATCCCTCTCTCTGACTCTCTCTCTGTCTCTGTAAAAAAAAAAAAAAAAAAAAAAAAAAATTGTAGCTCTTTTACATTTCAACAGTCTAAGGTTTTGCCACTTGGTGTAATTTCTTTGGTAACCATTTGTGATTTAATAAGGTTAGGCTTTTGAGAAAATTAGGAGTTCTATTCTGGTGAAAGTACAGCAGTCCTGTAATTACCCAAGGCACTCCATAGTAATTATTAATGCTGTGCCTTTTTTCCCCATGGCCAAAGAGGCCTGACTGATTAGGATATGGTAAGTGCTTAAAACGTTTTCTCAGGAGGAAATGGCTGTGAGGGGGCCTGCCCTCTCTCTCTGCAGGAGGTAAAAGATTGATACACAGCGTCCAGATCGCTCTGCCATGTGTTTCTGTGCACATTCTGCAAGTGGCTTAACTTGAGTTGAAGAGTTTGTGAGCAGATGAAAATTGTAGTCAAAAAAGATGCATGTGGTAAAGTGATAAGGAGATGCTTGATATGTAAAAAGAGTAATATTTGTTTCCTTTTTTTAAAAATTTTATTAAAAGAAATTTTTTTTCTAAGTGAGATAGAGAGACAGACTCCCACATGTGCCCTCACAGGGATCCACCTGGCAATCCCCATCTGGAGCTGATGCTCTGCCCATCTGGTGGCATGCTCCCAACTGAGCTATTTTTAGCACCTGAGACAGGAGCTCCACAGAGCCATCCTCAGTGCCTGGGGTCAATGCACTCAAACTGCAATTGAGTCATGATTGCAGTAGGGGAAGAGAGAAAGAGAGTGGGGGAGGGGTAGAGAAGTAGATGGTTGCTTCTCCTGTGTGCCCTGGCTGGAGATTGAACCCAGGGCATCCACATACTGGGTTGATCCTCTACCACTGAGCCAACTGACCAGGGCATATATTGGTTTTCTTAACTGATAGTTTTGAAAACCAAATACTAGTGGGTGGAACTTTAATTTTTCAGATACAGCTCTTCTTAAAATCTTAACTAGTTATGTTGGTGGCAAAAATAGCACCAGGTGTTAAAGTGGCAGAGTCAGATTTGACCTCAGTTCAGTAACCTTGGTGCTTGAGTTCTGGCTAAGAAAGAATTCACAGCCAAAAGTCAAAGTATAAGTGAAAGTTTATTTAGAAAGTCACAGAGGTAGAAGAAGTGAGCCATGGAAGAAATGGGCTCGGGAAACAAGTTACAGAGGCAAAAGAAGGGGCCACTGGAGCGTGGGTGAGAGAGAGAGGGAAGCAAAACATGTCTGGGAGTACGGTGGTGGGGAAAAGCACGGTAGTGATCCATCAAGAGAGCCATGCTGGGTTCTCCATTGTAAGAGTTTTTAAGGGTGAGGATTTCAGAGGATGTCCCAGGGGAGGGTCTCAGTTGAATAGTCATCAGTTTTTCAGGTGTGTCCTTTCAGGGTTGTGGTCTTCACTGATTGGTTAGCACCAGGATAGAAGCTCATTAGTCAAGATAGCTGGTCCTGAGGTCAGCTATGGCAGAGCTTGTCTTGTTTTGCTGCCTTTCTGGGCCTGGAGCTGAAACACAACTGAAGCCTCGATGTTATCCATAGAAGTAGTGCTTAAGAGAGTGGTAGTGCAAGGACTTGTACGAGAGTTGCATGAAGCCTCTCTTTGGCCCCTTTTTTGGTCCTCTTCTAAGGGGGTCTACTTCATGCCTAGCAACATGCCAAGGGAGGAAAGGTTACTGTGGGGACAAGGTCCTTGTTTTCCTAGTTTTGCCCGTTGCTAGGTACCTGAGGCTTCTCTGCCCTGGTGACCTCTGTACCTGATTCATTGTCTTCCCTCTGCATATGTTTATATAACTGCCTACAACAATTAGAGCAACTCATTTTCTCTATAGATAATTTTTAAATTTTTTATTATTTTTAATTTTTTTTTATTAGCGGGAGAGACAGAGGCAGAGAGAGGGACAGATAGGGACAGACAGACAGGAAGGAGAGAGATGAGAAGCATCAATTTTTTGTTGCGAAACCTTAGTTGTTCATTGATTGCTTTCTCATATGTGCCTTGACTGGAGGTTACAGCAGACTGAGTGACCCCTTGATCAAGCCAGCAACCTTGGGTTCAAGCCAGTGACCTTGGGCTTCAAGTCAGTGACCTTTAGGCTCAAGCCAGTGATCATGGGGTTATGTCTATGATCCCACACTCAAGCCAGCAACCCTGCACTCAACCAGCAACCTCAGGGTTTCAAACTTGGGTCCTCTGCCCCCCATGCTGATGCTCTATCCACTGTACCACCACCTGGTCAGGCTCTCTATAGATAATCTTAAAGTAGCATTCAAATTTTTAATTAATATGGCACAACACTCCTTTTCTAAATAGTTCAAAGCAGACTGACCAGGCAGTGGTAAAGTGGATAGAACATCAGCCTGGGATGCAGAGGACCCAGGTTCTATACTCTGAGATTGCTGGCTTGAGCATAGGCTCACTTGCTTGAGAGTGGGGTCATGGGCTTGAGCATGGGATCATAGATGTGACCCCATGATTGCTGGCTTGAGGCCAAAGGTCACTGGCTTGAGCCCAAGATCACTGGCTTGAACAAGGGGTCACTGGCTTAGCTGTAGTCCCCCACCCCCTCCCGGTCAAGGCACATATGAAAAAGCAATCAATGAACAACTAAGGTGCCGCAAGGAAGAATTGATGCTTTTCATCTCTCTCTCTCTTCTTGTCTGTCTGTCTCTTTCTCTCTCTCTCTTGCTAAAAAAAATTAAAAAGTTCAAAGCAATTTTGTATAAATGGGATGATTTTCCTTCAAAACATATTTGTAATACAACTAGAGAAATGCTATTATTGCCTCAGTTTTGAATATGTAGAAGAGAGAAAATTGACCCTGGTGGCAGATTTCAGACTAGATTTACATATATTTGTTACCTGGATCCTTCAGGTTGTCTCACTCTCTTGTCAATGAAGGGTGTTGTGAGCATTTTCTTTTAGAAGACTTTGAGTCCCTCAATCCTACAGGATGGCTAAGAAGTTAAATTAATTAACTAGAAAATATTTAATAAGCATCTTCTATGTGCTAAGCATTGTGATTGGTGTCGGGAATATAACCAGCAAGCAGGAAACCAGCATGGTTTTCATCCTCACGGACCTTGTGGTCTAGCATGGCAAGAGATGCCATATATAGATTTGGAGCTCAGAGGCGAGGTGGGGCTGAAGACTTCGATCCTGGATTTAATACAAACAGTAATTGAAGCTCTGGGACCAGTGAGATTGACTGGAGCTATAGTACTTAGTCCTTAGGCACATATTAGAATAATTTAGAAAGCTTTAAAGAATTCTGAAGCTTGCCTGACCAGGTAGTGGTGCAGTCAGACTGGGACATGGAGGACCAGGTTTGAGGCCCCGAGGTCTACGGCTTGAATGCTGGCTCATCTGGTTTGAGCAAGGCTCACCAGCTTGAGCCCAAGGTCGCTGGTGTGAGCAAGGGTTACTCAGTCTGCTGTAGCCCTTTGGTCAAGGCACATATGAGAAAGCAATCAATTAACAAATAAGGTGCCGCAATGAAGAACTGATGCTTCCCATCTCTCTCCCTTCCCTTCCTGTCTGTCTGTCCCTATCTGTCCCTCTCTCTGTCTCTGTCACACACACACACACACACACACACACAAATTATGAAGCTTAGGCCTTAGAACAATTAATTAACTCAGATCATCTCCTGGGGGTGGACACTGATGTTTGTATTTTCTAAAAGCCCCCCAGGTAATGCTAATATGCAGCCAAAATTGAGAAGTACAGCTCTAGTTAGGGAGGGGTGGGGGGCAGGTAAAAAAGAAGTTATGAGAAAGCATAAATCCTAGCTGTTAATGAGATTTTCGAAAAGCTATTTTAAAGAGGAGTTGATGCATGAAGTTGTTAAGTGTTAAGAGAAGGCTCTAATCTGTGGAATAAGGAAGGGTTCCATTTTGTCTTGTCTTCCATCTTGCATGTGTGTGTGTGATTTGGAATTTTGACACTCTTCCTCAAGTATCAGAAAAACAAACCAGAATAGTATGTTTCCAGAATTAGCATTGCTTCCATAACTATGGAGCTGGCACTGGGAGCTGTTCAACTTTGGTCGGTGGAAGATCAAAATAGTCCTAGAAACATCACAAGAAAAAAAATGGATGTATGAGGGTGAATGTTAACTAGAGTTATTATAGTAATCATTTTGTAATATGTACAAATATCAAATCCTCATGTTATTCATCTGAAGTTAATATATGTTGATTATACCTCACTAAAAAACAATATAACCCTGGAAAGGAAATTTCTGTGAATGACTTCCTCCTCTTCTACCGCAAGAAGACATTAGCACTTGTGCCTGTCTGATTATAGCACATCCTTTCCGCTGGTGTGTTTCCTCCGACTTCACATTTCAGATGTTGTACCCATCCTGACTTTGCTAGTTTTTTAAATCTCAGCATTAATAGGTATTATTACCTAGGTACAAAATCAACAGCGGGATATAATTCATTTCTGAATTTAAAGAACTCTGTGTTCAACTGGTTAAGTATCTTTTATTCCGAGTGTTTACCACTGTAATAAATTCAGGAAGTGAAGAGGGGAAGGAGGAGGGAGGGGCCATCTGACTCCCACTCTCAAGGAGCTTACAGCACTGATTAAATTGGAAGTAAGTGACGGGTGTTATGGCAAGTATGTTAGAAGAGTTACAATGTATGTGAAGAGGGCATTTCCCCTGTGCTGTGGAAGCAACCCAGTTCAGGAGGACAGAAACATGTATACCTAAAGCTTTGGCCCTCCGTCATGCCCAGGGTCAAAGGTATACATGTTTACATTTTCACGAAAGCAAGCATTGGTTTACATTTTCGCAAAAGCAAGCATTGCTCATTAATAACGTAGTACAGTACTGTGATCACCATTTCACTCTTACAATATTATCTCCCCTGCCAGGAAGGTACTAGCGGCTCTTATTCATTTGCTTAATTTTCTGTATATTTGCTTTTTTAAAAAATGATTCATCAAATCTTTACACATTTATGAACCCTTTTTCAAACACTCCAAATAATCGATCATTCTCACTACCCCTCCCCACCCCTGCCTCCAGACCTCTTTTCTGTAGCCCTGTGTTTGCTGCTCTAATATAGACTGGTTACTTCGTCACCTGGTGCGGCGCTCTCTGACTCGGTGCCGCTTCTTACAACTTTCTGTTCTGTATCTTTGACCTGGATCCTGTGTCCTCACCTTTCTTGGGTTCATTCCTTTGTTTTGCTGAAGGACATCTCTTTGTAACTTTCTAGAAAGGTATACATGGGAATATATTTTTTGAGTCCTTGAATATTTGAATACCTTTATTGCATTCTCGCACTTACATCTTAGTCTAGATAAAATTCTATGTTGGAAATGTTTTCTAATAATTCTGAAAGTACTGTCTCAACTATCTTCTACTGTGTTCAATGTTGCTGTTAGACATCAATGATATTATCCCTCTTTCTTTGTATATGACTTTCCTGCGCCTGCCTCGTTTGGGGACTTTTTCTTTAACTTTGTTCTGAAATTTCACAGTGCGGGTTTGTACGGGTCTTCTGTCAGTCCAAGAGGTGGGCACGCAATGGGCCTTTTAATAGAGGGACTTATATTTTTGAGCCCTGGAAATTATTTCTTGTCTTTTATTTTCAATAGCTTTTTCTTTCTCCTTTGTTTTCCTTTCTAAAACTCATATTGAGATATTGTCCCTCTTGGTATCATTTTCTAATTTCTCTTACTTTTCTCTCCTATTTATCAGTTATTTTCTGGATCTTATAATCAACCTTTCTATTGAAATACTTGTCATAGTTTAACAACCCAGGGCTCTTTCTTGCTCAATGCGGGTTTCTTTTTTGTTTGTCCCTGTTCTGGACTTCTGGGCATATCTTCTCTTCTCTAAGGATATGATTATACGTTTTTCTCATTTTGAAATTTTCTTCTCCTTTATTTAATGTCATATTTCCTTCAGCTCTCCTCTTTGTTTTCTTTTCGTTTTGGCTCTTCTCCCTCAAGGTAAAGCTTCTCTTCAAATGTCAGTCTAGTGTTTCTTTATCTAACCATTCATATTTAAGAGTGAAGTACTAAAAAGCACCTTGGAAGATCTGTGAGTATAGATACGGTCTGTTGACTGGTGGGCTTCATTCAGGGGTGATGGGGCAGCCTGCCAGCTTTGGGGAACTAGCACATGTCTGCGGGAATTCAGTTTCTCCAAAAAGGATTGATCTGGTCTCCTGCACACATTTGTAGTTGTT
The DNA here is from genome assembly GCF_036850765.1 of Saccopteryx bilineata. NCBI lineage: Eukaryota > Metazoa > Chordata > Mammalia > Chiroptera > Emballonuridae > Saccopteryx > Saccopteryx bilineata. The sequence goes on along the minus strand of NC_089491.1, from coordinate 143,055,497 downwards.
CTAGGAGCAGGTCTGGGGAAAGAAGACTGAGATGCTCACTGTTCATTATGGAAATACTCTCTCAATTGCTTTGTTTTCAGCTTGCTACCCAGTCCGGTCCTGAATGTTGCCTGGAGTCCCTGGGCAAAGAGACAAACTTCTCTGATCTCCCCTGAGGGCTGTGGGGGTCAGCTGGGGAAGGCGGAAGCTCTCTCCCCAGGGACATTAGCATGGCTGAGTGTGTGGTGGATACAGTCAGACATTTTCATTGACATACCGAGTAACTACAGATACCGGTTGTGATACTGTATCAGTGAGTTATGGTAATTAAGATGGAACTGATTTTGGGGTATATGAATTAAAATTTATTGTTATATAATTATGACTTTGTGTAGACTCATTTATCTAGTGGTATGTGTTTGGAGAATTTCATAAATTAATTTTTTTGGTAGTCAACATGAAAGAGAAATATAGTAGAATGGGGAATATAATTATGGAAATGGACTGTCATACCGACTGCTAAATTTTTGAATAATTTTATATTATACTTTGTTTCATTTATTTAGCTTTGATTTGTCTTGAGATAGAATGATTATGAACTGATCAAACAATATTCTGACTGGTAAAAAAAAAAAATGCTGCACATAGAAATAGACCTGTTAACTGTAGTTTCTGGGGTGGAAATGATTTTATGTATTTGAGAGATTCAATACACGGAAATAAATTAATACTTTAAGCTACTCACATAAAACACAAAAAAAGTCATGTCTCCTTAATCATTCCACAAATTTTTCATTAGCATGCTGTCTCCAGTTTCACAATAAAATGTAAGCATTTTATTCCTAGTTTCAACGCAGCATTGAAAAGCCTCCCTTGAGACCCCTCCAGCCACATCTATGCTCTCCAAGAACTTGTTAAGTGCATCTGAATTAAATTGCCAGTTGGAGTCCTTAAATAAGAATTAAGTTTCTTCAGATATGTGTTTTTTCAATATGAAAAGATCTAATTCTAAATCTTTACATAGTTTAGGAGTAAGAATAATATAACTTTCACAAATCTGAACTTGACGAATTAAAACTATGAAAATTGTGCACTGGATCACATAAAAGTTGGATCCACCTTCACAAGGCAAAGTGAAGTGTTTTCCCAGTGTATTCATTTGCTAGGGCTGCTAGAGTACCACAGATGTGGCAGATAAAGCAACACAAAGGTTATTTTCTCACTGTTCCGGAGTGAAGGTGTCTGCCAAGTCAGTTTCTGCAGGCCGCCCTTCCTGACTCGCAAGGGCCGTCTTCTCACTGCGTCTTCGTGTCTTCTTCTTGTCCAGCTTTTGTGTCGGTGTCCAAATTTCCTCTTCCAAGAATACCGGTTATATTAAATTAGGATGGTTAGGACTTCAAAATATGAATTTTGAGGGGACAGGGCACAAACCAGACCATAACACCCAGACTCTAAGTGGAGCAACTTTCAGTCTATTCTATTTCTCAACTTTTTTTCCCCAAAAATAAAGAGATAGTTGGGTTGAATCTGTCAGTCAAACAATAAGTTGTGTGTCTATAAAGTCTGATTTAGACACAAGCTATATAGCAGCTGTTTAACCAGATGTGGAACCACCGCACCCACATACTTCATGATGAACATATAGAGCAGTAGTTACACTATCCCATGTGCTAAGTACCTTTCATATATAATTTGTTATCTGTCTGAATGCTCATAGCAATCCTATGGTGAATGTTTCACAGATGAATGATGTAGAAATCAGAGATTTAAGTCATTTCCCCAAATTAGCAACACTACTAAAGGAAGCTTGGATTTGAATATCTGATTCCAAAGACCACATTCTTTCCTACTGGTAGATTTGACCATTCTCTGTATTCACAAACTTTTTAATCACATGAATCAACTTTGTTCTGACTCTGATTTTTACAAAGGCAAAACGTAAAAGAGAAAGTTTAACAAATCTGAACACTGTCAGGTTTGTCTTCATTTGTAAGTGTACACGACAAGGCGGTATTCAGGAACGGAAAAATCTTTAATGATGTTGTGAATAGTATGACACTACTTTATAACTCATAAGAAAAAGTAATAAGAAATGTAATTAAAATGCTTAACTGTGTCTTTTAAAAACTTTTGTGCAATAATTTATATTCTTCAGTCCTTACCATATAGTGTATAGTTATTTTTGTATCACTTGCTTTTACGACTTTATTTTACGTGCTAGTGACAAGTTTCTAATTTGTTATATAATTGAAACACATGCCCAAAGAGAACCATGCAAGAGTTGTTTATCCTGAAAATATTAACTTTTCTATAAAATTTTTATGAAAAAATATGGCATCTTTAATATATACTTGAAAACAAAAGCATTGAAAGAGTTATTTTCTCATGTCCTTGTGCTTCTATGAACACTATATGAGAGATCTAGCATTTGTTCTGAGTAATTGTACTTCTGTTAGGAGTAAGAAATCCTTGCTTATTAGCTTCATTGTGGAGGGAAAGCATATGTCTTTCACATGTAAGCTATCTTACACATTTTGTAACAATCTGTATAATTTTTAGGTATCAAATATTTATTTTCTTGGAAGATAAATTGCACTATTATATTTTATAAGTGCACTGGAAAATCTACTGACATTCTCTATTACATATGTGGAAATAAATTAATTTCATGAGATTCTAGGAAATAGCAATTTTCTTATGATTTCTTTAGAAATGACCTTAATTTGTGGGAGTCACAATAATGACACAATTCTCTTGAGTGCACTGAATTTTTAAAAGTGAAGTGAAACAACTGGTCATGATAAATAAGATGTGGCATAGAGTACAGAGGAAACAGATTATTTTCTCTGTGAACAACCAGCCATAATCTAAAATCTTCTCAAAATTTAGGTTGTTAAGAAAAGAATTTTGGATGGAGAAGGTAAAATTCACAGTAGAGACTTAGTTACCTGTTTTGGAGAATATGAGAAAAAATATTTATTTATTTATTTTGGTATTTTTCCGAAGTTAGAAGCAGGGAGGCAGTCAGACAGACTCCCGCATGTGCCGAACCGGGATCCACTGGGCATGCCAACCAGGGGGCGATGCTCTGCCCATCTGGGGTGTTGCTCCATTGCAATCAGAGCCATTCTAGCACCTGAGGCAGAGGCGATGGAGCTATCCTCAGCATCTGGGCCAACTTTGCTCCATTGGAGCCTTGGCTGCAGGAGGGGAAGAGAGAGATAGAGAGGAAGGAGAGGGGAAAGGGTGGAGAAGCAGATGGGTGCTTCTCCTGTGTGCCCTGGCCAGGAATAGAACCTGGGACTTCTACACCCCGGCCGACACTCTACCGCTGAGCCAACTGGCCAGGGCTGAATATGAGTAAATTTTAAACTAACAAAGGGTAAAGAGCACTATTTTCTTTTAGCTGAAGTCTTGTAAATGCAGACAATAACCTATCAAAAAAACCCCATAAAACGCCCTGGCCGGTTGGCTCAGTGGTAGAGCGTCAGCCTGGCGTGCAGGAGTCCCGGGTTCGATTCCCGGCCAGGGCACACAGGAGAAGCACCCATCTGCTTCTCCACCCCTCCCCCTCTCCTTCCTCTCTGTCTCTCTTCCCCTCCTGCAGCCAAGGCTCCATTGGAGCAAAGTTGGCCTGGGCGCTGAGGATGGCTCTGTGGCCTCTGCCTCAGGCGCTAGAATGGCTCTGGTTGCAACAGAGCAATGTCCCAGATGGGCAGAGCATCACCCCCTGGTGGGCGTGCTGGGTGGATCCCGGTTGGGCACATGCGGGAGTCTGTCTGACTGCCTCCCCATTTCCAACTTCAGAAAAATACAAAAAAAATAAAATAAAAACCCATAAAACTTATCTAAAAAAGATATAGTGGTAGGTTAATAATTTAAGAAGTATTGCTGACATATTAGATTTTGGTATTTTATTAAGATATAAAAAAGATAAAACTATTTTTTTGCTAGAAACTATAAATGTGACATGCTAATAGATTAGAGTTAAATGCATGTAAGAATTATAAAGATAATTATAAATATGGTTCTTATATGAGCTATTTGTGGCAATTAGGCTGTTTCAGTGCTAATGCAGTTTTTATTACTTACTACATTATAGAAAAGTATATTTATTAGTGAAATTATCATGTGATACATTTTGATATTGAAATGAACAAATATGAAGTTTTGAGCTGGTATTTAAGAGTTAAATGCAAAGTATACTTAAGAATATTGCACTGGGTTCATCTCATGGCATTGTATCCCCTTTTCAAGAATCAAAATGTATAATAGGTTGTAAGTCAATTAAAAATGCCACCTTTGAAGTTATAAAAGATAATCACTATTTTTTCCATTAGAGAATAATTATATACACACATATAGTTATGTGTCTAATATAAATACTTATGTAAAGAGTTGTAATCTAATGGTTTTTTTAAAAGATTTTATTTATTGATTTTTAGAGAGAAGAGAGAGAGAAAGAGAGACAGAGGGGGGAGAAGCTGGAAGCATCAACTTGTAGTACTTGCTTCCTGTATGTGCCTTGACCAGGCAAGCCTAGGGGTTTGAACAGGCAACCTCAGTGTTCCAGGTCAATGCTTTATCTACTGCAGCATCACAAGTCAGGCCCAATGTATGTTTTAATTCAATTGGAAAAAATACATATTTAGCTTTCTGTTATTAATTATTATAAAAGGCTACATAGAATAGTAAAAATAATCAAAATTATAGAAAGATATTTTCTAAGTTTGTGCATGGATACTAATACCATGTGGCTCCTAAAAAGGGAGTCAAATTGTAAACTAGTTTTATCAAATATAATATCAAGCCATATTATATTTAATAATTCTGTATAAGCACTTTCCTAATATATTAACTGTTGAATTTGTGCACAGGAAGGAGACAGTTTATAGTATGTTACAATAGGACGTGATTGATTGTTCTTCTTGGTTGTAGGCAGAGCTAGTTGTGATGTCAGGGACCAGCTCACTTAAACTTTTTGCCTAACCCTTTTTGGAAAGAAACAAGATTATGGAAATATTTGGCCTTCTTGAAATAATCTGAAATATTTTGGAGATTCTTTGACATATAGCTTCTTAACGATGATTCAAACGCTTCACTAAATAAATTGAGAAAAGAATGACATTTGGTATGAGAAAGCAATCAATGAACAACTAAGGTGTCACAACAAAAAACTGATGATTGATGCTTCTCATCTCTCTCCATTCCTGTCTATCTGTCCCTATCTCTCTCTCTCTCTGACTCTCTCTGTCTCTGTAAAAAAAAAAAAAAAGAATGTCATTTGGGGTGGTAAATTTGCACTTCAGCCAACAGAGGCTTCTCATTTATGTGTTTCAGGAGTTCCTTACTTTTAATAGGAACAAGAGATTTCACATTGAATATTAGACATCAGATACTCTTTGATACCTTATTCAACCTTTTCTACAGCAGTGGAAATGCAGGAGCTTATTTATGTCTGAATAGCTACTCTATTGATTTCATTCTAGCCTTATTTGGGTTTCTATAAAATAAGTCTGGTGGCCTTGATTAATTTGTACAATCAATTTTATGCAAGACAATCAAGATATTTATTTCTGAAAGTGACCAAATATAGGTCAAAAGCAATGAGCACTTATTGAGTAATTCTGCTACGAAAAACATATGGTGAGTGGTGGACAAGATGAGAAAGGAGTGTATGAGAAGGCTTCAATCAAATTAACAAAGTGGAGAAATTAACTTAGCTAACATGAAAGAATTTGCAAACAGTACAGAACAGTATAAATTATAACTTATTAATATAGACAAAATTGTGTAGGAATTCTCAGGAGTGAGAGATCACTATAGGCTGAAATGAGGAATATTTATGAAGAAAAGCAAGGCTAGACCTGGATATGAAGGCTGTTCAGAATTCAGTTTAGTAGGAGAACAAAAAAAGAATAGTCAACTTAATTATTCAATGCTGCTTTGACCAGACATAAAAACACAAATATATATGTTGCCAAAGAACCTATATTTATAACTTTGTTTATCATATAAGTCACTTATTTATATGTCTAAATATAAATTTTTTGGAAGCATCATAGTCGTACTATGTTTAAGTCTTTGTAAAGTTTCTTATAGGAACAATTATTTTCTTTGAAAAAATAAAGTACTGTTGGAGAGAAATACAGTTTCATGAATATCCTCAATTGATGCTTGTCCTAAGAGGTCATCTGGTAAAATCAGTAAAAATAGGCATTTAAACAGCAATTATTCCCGGGCATATTGTGTCATATCTATACTCTTGGCTGTATGCCCATATCACAGAATGTAATAACATTGTAGAAATTATTAATAAAAACCTACTGAACTGCCTGCCTGACCAGGTGGTAATGCAGTGGATAGAGCATCAGCCTGAGATGCAAAGGACCCAGGTCTGAAACCCCGAGGTCGCCAGCTTAAGCCCAAAGATCACTGACTTGAAGCCTAAGGTCGATGGCTTGAGCAAAGGGTTACTGGCTCAGCAGTGGCCCCCCAGTTAAGGCACATATGAGAAAGCAGTCAATGAACAACTAAGGAGCCACAACAAGAATTGATGCTTCTCATCTCTCTCCCTTCCTGTCTGTTTGTCCCTGTCTGTCCCTCCATCTCTCACTCTGTCTCTCACTAAAAGTAAATAAATAAATAAAATTTAAAACCTACCAAACTAATTTCTTTATAAATTTTTTTTTGTTTTCATTTTACAAGTGAGAAGAGGGGAGATAGTGAGACAGATTCCTGCATGCATGAAGAACGGAATCCATCCAGCAACCCTCATCTGGGGCTGATGCTGAGTACTGAGCTATCCTCAGTGCCTGAGGCCAATGCTCAGATCACCTGAACTATCCTCAGTGCCCAGAACCAACGCTCAAACCAGTTGAGTCACTGGCTGCAAGAGGGAAAGAGAGAGAGAGAGAGAAGGGGAAAAGGAAGAGGGAGAGAAGCAGATGGTCACTTCTCTGTGTGCCCTGACTGGGGATTGAACCCAGGCCATCCATATGCCAGGCTGATACTCTATCCACTGAGCCACCAGCCAGGGCCACTTTATAAAATCTTAGTGTTATGCCAAAATCCATGTGGCTTGGATTAGAATTTCCTGTGATGGCATTTCCAGTTCCAAAGGATTTATGTCTAACAACTTATATGGCAGTAAAAATATACTATATTCTGGGCAACTGTGTTAGATGTCTCAAAAAGTTTGATTGGTAAGGATAAAGGTAATGATATCAAAGCTGAATGTTTAAATAAAATAATCTGATACAGTGTCAAAGTGAGAAAAAATGACACTCACCATAAATATTCAGTTAAGCATTCTGTTTAAATCAATGTGTTATAAATAGATTTTTGCTTTTTTTTACTTAATTCAAATCAGGTACATAAAATTTTTAAGGGTCTCTCCTCATTGGGAAAGTGTGGACTATGTAATATTCAATATTGTTTTCCATTAGGATTTATATGGCATTTTGTAGGGGACTACAATAAATGTCACTAGATAACTTCCAGGATAAAACCATGGCCTATGGAATAATGAGTCTCATTTTTTTTTATTTACTCACTTATTTACTTATTTATTGTATTTTTCCAAAGTTAGAAATGGAGAGGCAGTCAGACTCCCACATGAGCCCAACCAGGATCCACCCGGCATGCCCATCAGGGGACAATGTTCTGCCCATCTGGGGCATTGCGCTGTTGTGGCTGGAGCCATTCTAGCACCTGAGGTGGAGGCCATGGAGCCATCCTCAGCGCCTGGGCCAACTTTGCTGTAGGAGGGGAAGAGAAAGACAGAGAGAAAGGAGAGGGGAAGGGTGGAGAACCAGATGGGCGCTTCTCCCGTGTGCCCTCACCGGGAATTGAACCCGGGACTTTCACATGCCAGGCTGATGCCCTACCATTGAGCCAACCGGCCAGGGCCAAGATCCCATTTTTAATTCCAGTTTATTTAGTTAATGAACAGATCATAGTCCATTTAGTTTTGAAAAAGCTTATTGTTGTATTCAGGGCTTTGGGGGATTTTTAATCTGTTTCATATATGTGAGGTTCATGCTGACTCTTGTCCCCATGGGCTAAGGAGATTTGTACTGTTGGTTGTTTGCATTAGTCATGCTATGAAACAGAACATAGGCCCCAAAGGATGTAAACTGTTTGTAAAGAAACCAATTGGCAAATGCCTAACTATGGGCAATGCTGACTTAACATTAAACTTTCAATAAAAATAAACATATTTCCATGGTGCTTTTGCATTTATGAAGCTCTTTGACATGCATTATGGCATCAAATCTCTATTTTCCCTGAGGAAAGTATTGCTACCTTCAGGGATTACATGAAAAATATTTAATCAGCAATGTGGCAAGAGTCGAAGGAGAGCAGGCCAGGCTGCTGAAAAAATTGTGGGATTGTCCATGTGTGTGGTGATGGGAGATCAAGGGCCAGATGGTGGAGGGGCTGTCTGTCATGCTAAGTGATTTGGATTTTAACATGGCACCAGTGAAGTCTTTTGAGAAGACAATAGGTTTAAGTAAAAAAAAACACCATTTGGCCCTGGCCAGTTGGCTCAGTGGTGGAGTGTCAGCCTGGCGTGCAGGAGTCCTGGGTTTGATTCCTGGCCAGGGCACACAGGAGAAGTGCCCATCTGTTCCCCCCCCTTCCTTCCTCTCTGTCTCTCTCTTTCCCTCCTGTAGCCATGGCTCCATTGGAGAAAAAAGATGGCCCAGGCACTGGGGATGGCTCCTTGGCCTCTGCCCCAGGCACTAGAGTGGCTCTGGTCGCGACAGAGCGACGCCCCGGTGGGCAGAGCATCGCCCCCTGGTGGGCATGCCAGGTGGATCCCGGTCGGGTGCATGCGGGAGTCTGACTGCCTTCCGGTTTCCAGCTTCAGAAAAACAAACAAACAGAAAAAAAAAACACCATTCAGGCAATGTATAAAAAATATTTTAAAAGTTAAATAATGGGGCCTGACTAGGCAGTGGTGCAGTGGGTAGTGTCACTCTGGGACACAGAGGATCCAGGTTCAAGACCCCAAAGTCTCCATCTTGAACATAGGCTCATCTGGTTTGAGCAAGGCTCACCAGCTTGAGTCCAAGGTCGCTGGCTCAAGCAAGGCATCACTCTGTCTTCCGTGTCCCCCCCCCCCCCACATCAAGGCACATATGAGAAAGCAAGTAATGAACAACTAAGGCCACAGTAAAGAATTGATGCTTCTCATCTCTCTCTCTCTTCCTGTTTGTCCCTCTCTCTGATTCTTTCTGTCTCTGTCAAAAAAAAAAAAAAAAAGTAGTCAAATAATGGAAGTGATCTCTATTACCCAGGTCAGACAGGAAGAAGGTCTTAGAGGCAATAAAGATGGAGTCCTGTAGACTTATACAAGATTTATTTGAAAGATATTAAGGAGATAGAGTTAACTCATTTGATAACAGCTATTGGCTAAGTGGGGTAGTAAGAGTAAAAGGAAGGTCAGAGCTAGCTCTCAGGTTTCTGTTTTGGACAACTAGACCAGTGGTCCCCAAACCCCGGGCCGTGGACCGGTACCAGTCCACAGAGAAAGAATAAATAATTTACATTATTTCCGTTTTATTTATATTTAAGTCTGAACGATGTTTTATTTTTAAAAAATGACCAGATTCCCTCTGTTACATCCATCTAAAACTCACTCTTTATACTTGTCTCGATCATGTGTTATATTTATCCGTCCCACCCTAAAGGCTGGTCTGTGAAAATATTTTCTGACATTAAACCGGTCTGTGGCCCAAAAAAGGTTGGGACCACTGAACTAGACAGATGATAGTGTAACTCATGAGGCTAAGGAATGGGGATCAGACACAGATTTGATGGGGAAACGAGTTCAATTGTAAACATTGAAATTACAGGCATATGAATATGTGATGAAATACTATTGTCGATTCTTTATTTTTCAGGTGGGGAAAACAAGGCCCAGAGAGGTTGGGAACCACAGAGTACCTTCTGCTTTCCCTGCAGTGGTCGGCAGACTGCGACTGTCGAGCCACATGCTCACTCAACTGGTGCCTCCCCCTCGCCGTTTGTCTTGCGGCCTGTCTCCCCCAACACCCCCCCACCCCCCCACCCCCCCACCCCCCCCACCCCCCCACCCCCCCACCCCCCCACCCCCCCACCCCCCCCACCCCCCGCCACGTGGCTCCGGAGCCTCCATTTGCTGACCACTGGAAGGAAGCAGGTCTTTTGTGGTTCCCAGCCTCTCTGGGCCTTGTTTTCCCCACCTGAAAAATGAAGAATGTGGAAGCTGAGGCTGTGATTACCTTGGAAAGGAGAGGGGAAAGGAGAGGGGGGGAGGGGGAAGAGGGAAGGGAAGAGGGGGAAGGGGAAGGGGAAGAGGAAGGGAAGGGGAGCTACATACTCCAACTTGTGCGTGAATGGTGGCCAGCTTTATTATATACTGCAGAGAACAAAACCCATTTGTAAAACAAGGAAGTTTCTGATACAAAGTCACATATCTAAGGTTTAAAGGGGGGAAAAAAAGAAAGAAATAGTATTGTCTACTAGAGAATTCTTAATGTGGATCAGTTTCATAAAAAGAAGACAAATTGGAGATTTAGATTCTATAGTTTCAGAGAAAAGTAGGTAGTTGAAACCGTGAGAGTGAATTGGATAACATGTGGACTGAGAAACAAAAATATCAGTGAGGAAGCCCTGGTGAAGTACTGCTTTTATGTACATAGTCTCTTCATGTATTTGTGAATATTTTCATTATTACTGGTTAGAAAAGAAATGTCTGTTTTAATCTCTTGAATATTAATTATTTTTCTCACAAGCTCATTGACATTCTAAGACTAATTTCTTGATTTGCCTTTGTGGAAAAGCTTGATGAACTTTAAAATTAATTACTAGTTATTTAACTTCATAATGACGTGTTGCTATTAAAAGTATAATTGAAATATATTTGATAAATGGGAGTTTTTAGTTAATTACTCAATCCATGCCATTATAAAACTGCTTTGTTCTTTTTCAACACAGTCTCATCTGACATCTGCCTGTGTTGAAACTTGTCAGAGTCACCAGCAACATTCATGTTTCCAAAGCTAAAGAACACTTCTCTGTCATTCTCTTCTTCAATCTTTGAGCAGGACAACCACTTTTCACTATTCCTTTTTATTTATTAATTATTAAATTTATTGGGGTGGCATTTGTTAATAGGGCCATATAAGTTTCAAGGGTACATTTCTATGATACATAATCAGTGTATCGCATTGTGCGCCCACCACCCAAAGCCAAGTCATCTTCTGTCACCATATATCTGGTCCTGTTACCCTTTACTACTCTGCCTACCCTCCAGTGGAATCTTCACAGTGGTTGCATTAAATTTGTAGATCACTTCGGCAGTAGAGACATTTAAATTAATTCTTTCAAACTGTGAACGTGGGAAATGTTTCCATTTTTTGTGTCTTTTTCAATTTTTTTTCATCAAAATATTGGAGTTTTCAATGTCCAGATCTTTCACCGACTTGTTTATCTATATATCTATCTATATATTTATTTTTTAAAATTGAACTTATTGGGGTACAAGTTGGGGTACCACTCAAATATCATCTGCACGCTGCATCGTGTGCCCATCACCCCGAGCAAGCCCAGCGGAGGAAGCTACAAACTGTGGATCACTTATTCTCCTCTTGAAACCCTTTCATACACACATTTGTATATTCAAGGGTTAGCTCTGGAGAAGGCTGCGCAAGAACCTGTTCATCCTTTATTAATTCATAAGTGTGATGATTGGGTGCTCATGCTTTTGTGTGAGATGTGCTTAGGACATACCAAATTACAACATCAGCACATTACCCATCTGATGGGAAAAAAATAAAAGAAGAGAAGAAACTGTAACAATGTTTAGCCCTGGACAGGGAAGCAGGAGGTAAAGGGAGTTAATTTTTACTGTAATGTCTCTTACATCTTTTGCATTTTGACCATCTGTATTATCTATCAAGGAAAGAATGAATGCAATTTTATAAGAAGAGCAAAGACCATGAAGATGTAGTTTTCTGAAACAACATAACCTAATTTCTGCACAACATAGATTTCATTCATTATATAATAGAAATCAAATATAAACACAATTCAAAGATTTGTTTGATATTGGCCTCACTATGTTTTAAATGATTCTGTAGTTGTAATAGGATTCTGTAGTGTAATCTGCACAACATAGATTTCATTCATTATATAATAGAAATCAAATATAAACACAATTCAAAGATTTGTTTGATATTGGCCTCACTATGTTTTAAATGATTCTGTAGTTGTAATAACTGAGGTCTTCTGATTATACATAAAATTCTTTGTCTAGAGGGTCTTTTCCTTTTCCAAGTATTAGACTTTGTCTGATAAAACAAGAAGTCCTAAGACAGCTAGTCCAGGATTTATTTGGTGGCTCAGCAACGGTATCAGAGACCCAAGCTCTTTGCATGTTTCTATTCTAGTATTCTTAACATGGAGTGTTCTGTTACTGTGTTTGTTGCCTCATAGACATGGCTGGCTGCTCTATTTTTAGATGTCTGCAAGAAGAGAGAACAACAAATGGTAAAACATACCCACAAGTTGGTATCTTCAAAAGTCTTCCCTGAAGCTCCACTGAATAACTTCCATTTATAATTTTTTGCTATAACAGTATCCTGAGGTTTTGTTATGACTTTGTGAAATTAACATTTGTTAAGTAGAGCACAGGGTGGCAGAGGATGAACTGTGGTTCAACAACAGATCACAAGAGAAATAGAAGTAGAAAAGTTCATTACTCATAGGTCCTGGAGGAAGTACATGGTGTGTCTCAGAGGCTACACAGAAGCTCAAAGCAGAATGCGGGCAAAAACAGGAGCTGAGGCACATGCCTTTATTAGAGTTCATAGGTGGAGTGCTTTGGGCCTTCTGGGCTAGGGCCAAATTGTGTAATTCAAACCAAAAGAATGGAGTTCTGTTCAGACCTATGGGGTGGTCTTATCTAAGGGGAGCATTAGGCATACAGCTCATGATACTACTGGAAATTTTGTCCTCATTGAAATAGACTAAATGTTTGTGTCCCTCTAAATACATATGTTGAAATCCTGACCACCAAGGTGATTATATAGGATATTGGGACTTGGGAAGGTCATCCCATTAGCTTGTGAAGAAAATGAAACAAAGACAGGAGCCCATCCAGTGCGGAGGATCAATATTCAAGACTCCCTCATATAAATATAGGACTTCAAATGGCTACACACTCAATGTAGAAGTGAACTAAAAATAAGTTTTCTAACCTCAAATTCCAGGAAACCAAGAGCCAAATAACCTGTCCTGAAGCTTAACACCAGGTAAAGGAGGGAACATTATCTCTGAGAATGCATTTTATAGCAAATTCTCAGCAGGCCCACATATCACACAATTTGAGTGGTTTAAAAAACATTTTAAGAATATTTTTCTATGTCCATGAGCCTTAATTTTGTATCCTACCTATGTATGGAATTACACAGTTTTTAGCTTTTTCTGGGAAGGGGGTTGGGGAAAGGGTATAAAGAGGGAAAAATATAAAGTGGCAGAAGATGATTTGACTGTGGGTGATGCGTATACAACAGAATAGACTGTTCAGATGATGAGATGACGTGGAGATGTTTACCTGAAATCTATGTATTCTTGTTGATCATTGTTACCCTGTTAAATTTAATTTTCTAAATAAAAAAAAGTAAATACAGTGGTAGAGCGTCGGCCTGGTGTATGAAAGTCCTGGGCTCAATTCCTGGCCAGGGCACACAGGAGAAGTGCCCATCTGCTTTCTACCCTTCCCCTCTCCTTTCTCTTTATCTTTCTCTTCCCTTCCTGCAGCCAAGGCTCCATTGGAGCAAAGTTGGCCCAGGCGCTGAGGATGGCTCCATGGCCTCCACCTCATGTGCTAGAATGGCTCCAGTTGCAACAGAGCAATGCCCCAGATGGGTAGAGCATTGCCCCCTAGTGGGCATGCCAGTCAGGTGCATCCTGGTCAGGTGCATGTGGGAGTTTATCTGCCTCCCTGCTTCTCGCTTCAGGAAAATACAAAAAAAAAAAAAAAAGGTAAATCATAGAGCATGCAAGAAAACATGAGTAAGAAAAGAAGGAAGACTGAAGATCAAACTGATCAAGACTTCAAATATTGGAATTGCATTTAATATTTTTGAAGAAATAAAAGAAGGAAATCAAAATATGAATAAAAAATGAAAGGCAACTCTACAAAGATTTGAGAAAAAATGAACTTCTAAAAAAGAAGTTATATTTAATAAGCATATGAGGCCCATTTGAAGATAGAAGTAGAGAACCGAAGAATAGATACGTAGAAGTTATTTGACTATGGCACAAAGAGGGCACTGGAATGGAAAATGGAAAAAACAGTGTCTTTCTGACTACTTAAGGTTCATTTTTTAAACAGCGTTTGGCCATGATAAAGCCTTTTTGCTTTAAAAGCCAGCCAAGAAAGTGTAGTCCATGGATACTGTAGCTCTTAAAAGTAAATTAAGTGCTGGCAATGAGAAGTCTTTTGAAGCCAATCAATGAGGATTCTATTTCTGAAACAAATATAACTTAAAAACTTACCTTTATATCAGAAGAGATTTTTAAAAGTTGGAAACACATTTATGATTGTAATTCTATATTCTCTGAATTTTAAAGAATTAAGACGTATGCATTGTGAAAATCAAATAATTCAAAAACCTACGTTAATAAATTACTACAATCTCCTGACCACTCCTCATGTCCATTCCCATCCCCACAGTCGGCATTTCTAAAAGATCTCTACTCATTTCAGTTTTAGTGGTTATTTCCTTACCTATAAATAGTCCTATTTTTTGAACTTTAGACACTGATTCCACTGTAAAAATAAATAAATAAATGAAGCTGTAGGTCACTTAGATTACATCTTCACTCTCCCTCTCGGTGTTTGAGGGTTCACTTCTTTTTCGTTCTTACATTTGTTACCCTTGTTAACTTTAAGTTTCATACTCTCTGTATTGGTCCATCTATCTATCTGTACCTTACTCTCTGCTCTGTGAGAGGATGCATTGCAGTGTACCTGCCGTTTGCTCCCTCTCCGCTCCCCTTCCAACTGCCTCTAACAGCTACAACTTTAGAATTTCATCTGAAAAATTGTTCATGCTTAAATTCATCCACCACTCCAATGCAGATGTTCATGCTTTGTCCACTGGTTGACTTGAAAAGTTGGCAACTTGTAAATGACATTTCAGTATTAATAACTAGATAAGTACTATTCACAAGCTTAAGCTGCGCATCAGAATGGTATTTCCTTCACTGCTTGCTAGCTTCATTCCTAACAAGGTCAAGTAGCTTAACTAGATTTCCCTTTCTTATACTTTGTTGCATGTTTAAGAGTCATTTGTTTTTGTTTGCCTTGTGTTTGAAACACAACTTTCTCATGGCAGTTTAAAATGCTCCTGATGGAGCAATTTCTAATTGCCTACTTTCTAACTGAAATATATGACCACATCTTCAATTATTTCTATGCTGTAATTATATAATTCGTGGCACTTAATTTTTTTTTTCTAGAAAACACCTTCCTGGACTAATTTATTGTTCTAAACCAATTTGAATCAGTGACCTAGCTGCTGCCCAGCTGTCTCCTTGGGACTTATGATTATGCTCCTGAATTGAATGGATTTCAGCTTCCTTTATAAGGATCTCTGTGGAAGACAGTTTTTTTTTTCTTTTATTCTTTTGTAAGAATTGAGTTTTGTTTCTTTAAAAAAATGTCAATTTATCTTTATTTGATATTAAGATAAAATATTTTGAAAGAAGGAAGCATGGTACTCAACCTGAGCTGAGGTGTGATTCCTTAGCTGTGTAGAGTTTAGAGACTGTGGAAGCCTTTGCTGGTTGGTGTTGCCTGGAAGGGAAGCATGTCCATTTACTTTTCCTTCATTAGAAAATTTGTTACTTCTTTTACTTAATTAGATAATTACAAAGCGGAACATCAATAAATAATGACTCTTCTTAACTATTCACAACAATATCTTTAGATGCAATTTCCAAATGAAAGCCGTGTCTTAATTTTCAAGCTTAGAATGATGTTCACATTCAGATCTTCACATTAACAGTCAGAAAAAAAATTTAAAAGCTATTCATTTTCTAAAGTAATAAGGAGACACATTGAAAGATAAGCTATTTTATGGTTGGAGCCCATGGGCTACACATAAGATGATCGTTTCAATGGAAGCTTTTGCTATAAATGAAATATATGGGTTTACTAGTGACTATAAATATGAAAGGTAAAGGTATGTACTGGCTGCACATTTGGAAAGAAATGAAAAAATATTGTTGAAAGTGTAGAAATGTAGTTTATGTTATTCATATATAAACACTAGCCTCAACTCTTTAAAACAAAGCTGTAAGTAACAATAGCATGAATGCAAAGAATGTATGTTCAGATATATTCTGTTTTCACTTGATAAAATTAAATCCCAGCTAAGACTACCATCTGGGAAATTAGCACAGTCCCTTAATTTTTGACATTGTCCTCCCAGCAGGCATCACTGCAGTCATTATTAAATTATCTCCTTAGGTTACCACCAACTCAGCTTGCCATTTATCATGACCTTTTCCAAAGTTGCTATGACAACAGCATGGTACTTGTAACAAGTGGCTATTTAAGGCTAAGCCTATAAACAGTATGAAGTACTTGTAGAAATATTATCTGTTCAATTTTGAGAGCTTCCAGCTGTTTACATAATTTTAATGTAACTTATTGAAATCTAGATTGCTTCCAGGGCTGAATTATTTGAACCAAATATATACATATCTTATAAATCAGGCATAGAGAAATATTAGTATTGAAATTACTTACTGTAATTCAGAACCCAGTAGTTTTACGACACAGGTTATGGTATATTTTCTTGTGATTAAAAAAAGAGAAAAGGGAAAGACTAATGCTAATACTTTAAACTCCTCAAAGGAGATAATCAGGTTTTCCAAAGAGAAATCAATGCTATCTAAAGCTTTCTGCTCACAACTTGTTCTATAATATAAATTATGAGCCTCTCTCTTTCCCTCTCTATGTGTCCATCTCTTCGTTTGAGAATCCTGGAGGGTAATTTCTGGAGCTACTATTGCTGAATTACCAACACATTTACTCATTTAGTATTTAAAGTACTCCTAATAAAGAAGATACAGTGGTAATCAAGCTGTCATTCTGTCCTCTGGGAGCTATTGGTTTAATTTTTTATTTTCCCCAGTTTGTGAAATAAAACAGAGGAAAATAGGGTAGAGATATAAGGGTTTGTGGCAAAGCCAAAAATCTTATTGTAACTTCTCAGAACAAGATCCTGGATTCTGAGTGAAAGCTTCAAGTTCCTGAATGGTTTGTCACTAAGATCCTTGAAATTTTAAAAACCATTAAGATACCATTTTGTATTGCAGAAGGTGTAGAATTAATGCTCATTGTACTTGTGAGACTGTGTGCTGAGTTCCATGGGGAATAGAAGGGGGAAATAAGGACACCTTCATAATAATGATCTTGTTTGCTATAAATGGAACAAATTAATTCTACCAACCTGTGTAGTAAAATGAATTTTACCATAATCATCATTTAAATTGGTGTGCATAAGAAGTGCAGCATTCGACAAAGTCTCCAAGATAAAAATCCTTTATAGATTATTTCCTGCATAAGGATTGTAGATGGTGTCTTCAGCATGTTTGTTTTTCAACTTCAAAGTACCTAAAGACAGTCAGTTTATTATCCTTCCTTCAAAAACTTGACAATACGTATACAAACAGTTCCAAAATTTAGAGATTAAGTTGGAAGTGCCATACGTGTCTTATGATCAGACCCTATGTGGTAATTATTATATTATTAAGAACAATTATTATTTACAGCCAAAAGTAGATGTAGCCAAGTCCTTATGAGAACCCTTGGAATTTTTTCTTCATATGACCACATTAAATCAAGAAATGACATTTTTCACAACCTGAAAAAGCAAATCTAACTCCACAAACCATTAGCAAAGATTGGATTTTACTGAGGATATTTCTGATGAGAAAAGGGGGCAATACTGTACAACACTTAATAATTCACAGTCAAAACCCCATCAAGCATTTCCAAACTCTCCTAGCGATTTTCCTTCAGCCAAAATTCACTTCAACCATATGTCTACCATTTGCCTCCTAGCCTCTTCTTTGCTGCTTACAGCCACTTCTTGATTCCAGATATGCTCTTGTTCAGCTCTTTTTAGGTTATCCTCTCTTGCATTCTCCTGCTTATCACCCAGTTCAGCAAGCAAGGCATTCTCTCCAGGAGAAACTCACTTTATTTATTTATTTATTTACAGGGACAGAGAGAGTCAGGGAGAGGGATAGATAGGGACAGACAGACAGGAACAGAGAGAGATGAGAAGCATCAATCATCAGTTTTTTGTTGTGACACCTTAGTTGTTTATTGATTGCTTTCTCATATGTGCCTTGACCACGGGCCTTCAGCAGACCAAGTAACCCCTTGCTTGAGCCAGCGACCTTGGATCCAAGCTGGTGAGCTTTTTGCTCAAACCAGATGAGCTCGCGTTCAAGCTGGTGACCTCGGGGTCTTGAACCTGGGTCCTCCACATCCCAGTCCAAGGCTCTATCCACTGCACCACTGCCTGGTCAGGCCAGGAGTAACTCACTTTAGAAGAAAGCAGGAGATTGCATAATCATACAAAATTATACAAGCATTTTTGTTATATTTTGAGAGATTACAACCATTCTCTTTTCTTGACACATTATCTAGAGAAATGTGAGCAGAAATGAAAATTACATAAAGCTGACATCAATTGGAGTTATTTCTAGTCCCATTTCCTGTAATGCATGATAAACTTCAAATGTTCTCCTTTATGGCAAAATATATTTCAAATCAATGTTCTTCATTTGACTGGCAAAACAAAGTATGCCCTATTTCACTTCTGTGTACTGATACAGAAAGACACCACACTTTAGTTTTTAAACCAATAAATAAAAAATGACTCATTAATTTGTGGCAACTGGTACGAGGAACGAGGGCACACTGTGGCAGTCCTATACATACTCTTTCATTATTAAGCACTGAAATCCATCTCAAATTAGTTTTAGCAAAAATGGAGGATTTATTAGAACGATATTGGGATAGCTCATATGGTTGATGGAGGAGCTCTTGGAGTCTGGCAACATTGGGAAAACTCAGGACTTAAACAGTGGAGTGGACTTCCAGATTCTCCACATTTTGCCCTTCATTTCAGGTATGGTACTATGAAACCTCTGTTTCAAGAAGGAGAGGAGGCTTTATTTTGCTAATTGTACTTAGGAAAAGACCAGAGGTGGCCTCTGATTTGTCCACTTTTCAGCCAAAAATGAAGATACACCTGACTGGTGGTGGTGCAGTGGACTGAGCATTGATTCGAGGTATTGAGGAGCCTCAGTTTGAAAGTCCAAGTTCACAGACTTGAGTGTGGGATCATCAGCATGGTCCCAAGGTAGCTGGCTTGAGCCCAAAGGTTGCTAGCTTGAAGCCCAAGGTCGCTGACTTGAGCCCAAGGTCTCATACTTGAGCAAGGTGTCACTGGCTTGGCTTGAGCCCCCTGGTCAAGGCACATATGAAAAGCAATCAGTAAACAGCTATATAGTAAAGCCATTACTATTTGATGCTTCTCATCTCTTTCCTCTACCCTCCTCTCTCTCCTATGGTCTCTCTCTTTCTAAAAAAAAAAAAAGAAGAAGAAGAAATATATAATGAAGGCAAACCTTTCCTCATGCAGGGAGGGAAGCAGAGCCTTGTTACCATCTCAGGAGTAGAAGCAATTGCGCTGGCTAGACAAAACCATTATTGGCAGATCAGTCATACTTATATTTAGGATAATTATTCTTATGTTTCTTAATGGCTTAAACAGTATTTATAACATTTTAAAGTATGATACAAGTCTAATATTTTGTTATGGAAAATGTAGAGGTTTAACTTTTTAATGTAGTGCCCATGGCTCTTTTACTTTACATCCCACAGTGGGAAAGATTTGTATACATTTTTTATAATGCATGTTGCAGTGATCATTGTCAAATCACACTATTCTTGTTTGCTTTCTTGGCTCCATCTGTCTTTTCCTGCAAAGAGAATCTTGTTCATATTAAAAGGGATCATTTTTCAAGGTTCTAATTATGTATGAGAGGAAACACAGCTGTGAATTCATCATTGTCTTTGAATCTCCTATGTATTACTGTGTCGGTGCACACTTACACAGTGTGAGCTACCGCACAGACGAAATCATCCTCAGCAATCCTGAAATCCATTAGGGTTGCCATTGGAAAAGATAAATTTGTAATTGACTTTGAGATATGCATATATAGATAAATTTAGATTCATCTGAGAATGCTGATGATGACTCCGGAATTCTATACTTGCACCATTTGCCAGAAGTAGCCATTGGGTATCTCGGATTTGGCCTAAGACTGATTTTCCCAGAAAGAGGAATTTTGCAAGGAACTCAAAGGATAAGAAAAATAATGATAAAGAATTAAGCAAAAAGAAGAAGCTTTTATTTGGAAATTATATATATATTTTCTTAAAAATAAGTAAATAAATAAATTAAAATTTCCCACAACTGAAATACACTTACTTAGGGCAGAATTGGGAGAATTTTTCACTACTCCAAGCAAATTATCATCAAAACAGATGATCTTTATATTTAAAAATAATCATAATATTGCTTTAAATAATAGTCACAATAATTAAAACAGTGAATTAAGGAGCAAAAGGCAAATAAGTAAATTTTATTTAACAATTCTTATATACCATGCAGTTTGCTAAGGTATTTAGCTTTCTTATCTTGACCTCACATATATCTGATAGCTATATTATCATTCCCCTTTCAAGGATATGGGAATGAAGGAAGGCTTCAGAGATTAAGCAATTAATCAAAGGAACACATCTATTTAGAGCCAATATTCAAACCTAACTTCCAAGTTATCTATACTTCTATTGAATTAATATTTATTCGGTATCAATACTACCTTATCAATACCAGGTAGTATTATAAGAGCTAGGAATACAACAGGAAACAGTGTGCCTGACCCTCCATTAGATCAGCCCTTTGACCTTCACTGGATTAGTCCCAAACCTGGAAAGCTTAGGCCCATACCTTGTAAAGCACCATTGATTACTGGAGCTCTTCCATTTTGCTTTAGTGTCTGATTTGATTGCTCCCCTGAACCCCAATAAGAAATGAGAGTGAAAACCATCAACCACCTACCTATTTGGTCAACCTAAATTGTGTTTCTGCTTAATGTCTGTGTCTTGATTCTGTTTTCTCGTCCCCTTACAATTTCAGTGTGGTGAATTCTGTGATCCTAATTTTATCTGTGACTTGAATATATAATTCCTCTTTGATCCCATGGGCTAAATCTAAGAGGCACTTAGCCTATTTTGAAAAGAAGCCAACCTTTCTTTAGGCAAACTATGAGAAGAGGCCCTTTTCATTCTAGCTTACATTTTTCTCTCAGGTTTAATGAAATTGTACAGATGTGATAAAAAATTTCTGAAGGAATTATGGATGTGGACGAATTCTGTTTTGTTCAGCAATTCTGCCTTGGGGAGGAGGGAAGCTTTCCCAGACAAATCTTAATGGCTAGGTAAGATTCAGATTATGGGGTGGGTTTAAGGGCAGCACAAGCAGAAGAACCAGCTGAGCAGAGGCAGAGACTGAGCACTGAGGCTGGGGGCCACGGCAGTACTAAGGAACTAGGTTTAGAGAGAGTATATTGCTCCACGGGAGTTACTTGCAAAAACTGAGCTTTTGATACTCTGGTTTGTCTTCAGACTGCATAAATCTTTCGCCTTTTACAAAAACCAAGCTTTTGATACAAAGTTCAGTGCTTTATCTGATAAATCATTTCTTTTTGTGTGCTTCCAATGTTTCAACTGTACTTTATATATTTATAATGTCATATTTTAATGGGTACATAGAGTTTTTCTCGGTATCAGTTATGAGTTGGTTTTGAAACAATTCAGCACTCTACCAGCTTTGAAGATCACTGAGCTCTCCGTTCCCTTGGGTGACTCTGCCCACAGGAGTCTCTATGCACGGGGCAGCAACCCCATTCCTCCCCCAGCCCTTGCAGCCGCCATTCAACTTTCTATAAGTTTTACTACTTTTGATAGCTCATGAAGATGCAAGTTCAATTATTTTGTATTTGTCCTTCTGTGACTGGCTTATTATACTTAGCATAATGTCCTCAAAGTTCACCCATGTTGAACTTTCTTTCTTATGGCTGAAAAAATATTCCATTGTATGCATATACCACATTTTGTTGTTGTATATACCAGACATTCAGGTTGTTTCCACCTCTTGCCTATTGTGAATAATGTTGCAGTGAACATTGGGGAGAGGGAAACATATCTTTTCAAAATCCTAATTTCAGTTCATTTGGAGAAATACCCAGAAGTGAGATTGCTGGATCAGATGGTAGTTCTGTTTTTAGTTATTCTGAGTAATCTCCATACTGTTTTCTAAAGCAGCCTTATCATTTTACATTCCCACCAACAGTGACTATGGATCCCAATTTCTGCACACCTTTGCCAACCCTTGTTATTTTCTTCTTTCCTTCCTCCCTTCCTTTCTTCCTTCTTTGCTCTCCCTCTCTCTCTTTTTATAATGGCCATCTTAACAGGTATGAGGTGATGCCTCACTGTGGTTTTAATTTGCATTTCTATGATGTTTAGTGATCTTGAGCATCTTTCTATATACCTGTTGGCCATTTGTATGTCTTCTTTGGAGAAATGTCTATTCAAATCCTTTGCCTATTTTTTACTCAAGTTATTATTATTTATTTATTTATTTGCTGTGTACTTTAATGGGTTCTGTATATAGTTTGGATATTAATACCTCATCAGATAGATGGTTTGCAATTATAGTCTGTATTTTATGGTTTGCCTTTTCATTCTGTTGATTGTTTCTTTTACTGGAAAAAGGTTTTAGTTTAATACACTCCCACTTGTCTATTTTTACTTTTATCTGTGCCCTTTGTCATATCTAAGAAATTATTGCCACAGCTAATGTTTTCTTTTAGGAGTCTTATAGCTTCAGGTCTTATGTTTCAGTCTTTAGTTTGGAGTGTACTTATATGTATAGTATAAGATAAGGATTCAAGTTCATCCTTTTGCCTGTGGATATTTATTTTCCCCAATACCATTTATTGAAGAGACTACCTTTTCCCTACTGTGTGGCTGTCCTGGCTGGAACAAGCTGTTCTCTACTCTTCCTTGTTCCCAGGGACCCCACACATCCAAACTATGCCAGTTTTACCAGTGGTCTAAATGAGTCAAGACAGAAATCAGTCCCTTGGGTGGCCCTCTGAGAAACCGGAATGTTTGATGCAGTTTCACTCTATAACTTCTCACCCAGAGAAGTTATGAGGAGGGGCATTTTTTCTGTACTCCCCCCTCCAGAGAAGTTATGAATTGGGGTATTCTTCCCTGATGCTGAGCTTTGAGCTGTGCTGGTTTGGGAGGAGGCTGAAATGGTTATTACCCATTTCTGTGTGGATATTCTTAGTTTTGTGCTAGTGTAGGGTGCTGCAACTTCTTAACTGAATTCTAGAAATCTCATTAAAGTAGTTTGGCTGGTATATCTTTGTTAAATCGTTGTTTCTGTAGGGGAACAAAGGTTGAGACTTCCTTTATTGCCATTTTGCTGATGTCTGTTTTTAATGTTTAGATTACTTGGGAATGTCTATTATAACAAGAGATAAATACAGCAATTTTATTATGTTCAATAGAGTTTTTCCAACTTAATCACACAGCTATTCAATTAAGGGATTCTAAGATAACATATTAAATGGGGATTTGCTTCATATGGTCATTATGTTACTATTAGATAATGATAAATCAAGATATTTTCTAACAGACTATTTAAAACATTTAAATAAAGCTTTTCAGATGGAAGAAACTTTTTAATGTTCATAAAAGATCCCAATATATATGTTAAGAAGTCTTTCTTATCAATTGTGCTGATTAAGTACAGAATTATAAAAACAGACAACCTAAATTTTTTATTAATTTCAATTTATTTTTTTACATGAATTTAAGTGTCCCACTGAATATAACACCCTCACCCTTCACCCTCGTGTTCCTATTAATACCCCCTTTGCCCCTTCTCCCTGACTTCTTTACCCCATTCCCTCTGGGATTTGCTATCCTGTTACCTGTATCTATATGTTATGTATATATAATTTCACTAATTCCTTCACCTTCTCTGATCCCATCCCCTCACCCCCTTTCCCTCTGATGGCTGTCCCTCTGGTCCCTGTGACCCCACCTCTGCCTCTATTCCATTCCTCAGTTCACTTGGTTCATTAGATTGCACATATAAGTGAGACCATATGACATTTTTTTTTCTCTCTTTGGCTTATTTCACTTAGCATAATAATCTCCAGGTCCATCCATGCCATCGCAAAAGGTAAGATTTCCTTTTTTACAGCTGCATAGTATTCCATTGTGTATATGGACCACAGCAGACAACCTAAATTTAAATCCTAACTCTAACTTGTGTTAGCTTTTTGACATTGGACAAGTTACATAACCTGTTTCTTAGGGTTTTTTTTTTCTTTTTCCACTTGTAAAATGAGGATAGTAAATCTACTTACCTTACTAGGCATGGGGGAATATTAAATGATATGATGTATGTAAAAACTATGAATAATGCATTTCAAATGCAAGATTTATTGCTCATTAAGATAACTAAAATGATTTCACTTTTCTTCCAATTTGGTCTGCCATAAATATTCCTGATGCTAACTTACATGAGAGGCTCTATTGGAGTTAAACAATATAGCAGACACCGTTGATTTCCTGTGTAGCTATCAATTCTATATTTAACCATTGTTCTTCTTAATGAAATCTTGTTGTCTTTCAAGTATCAGGGAGCCATGTATTTATGAGGAATTGGGCCCCTTTTCATGTGAAGGGATGAATTTTGAGTAATCAAATATTTTTACAAGTCAATCACCACAATATAATTTATTTATTTATGAGCCCTTTTTGTTCTTTTCTGTACAGAATGTAAATTTATTCATTAAAAAGTAAACTCTATCAAAGATTTTCCACATATGTTGGAATATTGCAATATACATTTACAGGATTCCAAATCAGATCTTCACACTATTCAAGCTATTATTGTTTAATTTGTTTAGTTTTTCATTGTTTTTAGAAATACATTTTAAGCTCTTATTGCAAGCTTTGGTTCTAAGAACTGGAAATCACTCAAAACTTAGAAGCTAAAAGTTTTGGGTATTCTAGTCAATAAGTAATTTTATTAAAGATTTATAAATGATTGAAAATGCATCTAAAATTTAGAGGTTTACCATTATAGAAGAGTTGTATTGATTTTTTCAAGCACTTAAAAATAAATCTGATTGATGGGAGATAACAAAGACAAAGTGAGTATTGCTATATTAAAGGGTTTTGGTATTCAGTATTAACTTTATCTAAAAATATTATAGTTCAATTACTGTGTTTAAATAAAATATTTATAAGTTTTGACAATTACAGCTTCTACTTCAATTGTTAGAATATCACAGCCTGTTTACATGCACATTAATTTTGCACTAATTACATTAAGTAGTTGACTGCTGAACAGGACTTCAACAATTTACACTCATAACACTTGATTATTGGCTGAGGATCTAATGCATCCAGGGTAGGAGGGAATGTGCCTTGAAGTGGTTCTGAAACAATCTCAAGTGCAGGTTTCTTTGCACTCACACTGCTGGCTCACACAGGATGTTCTCTGCCTCCAGTTCTTGAACTATCACCAGAGCGTTTATGAAACTTGGAAAACCAGGAGACTCAGGCCTGACCTGTGGTGGTGCAGTGGGTAAAGTGTCAACCTGGAACGCTGAGCTCACCGGTTTTAATCCCTGGGCTTGCCCGGTCAAGGCACATACGGGAGTTGATGCTTTCTGCTCCTCCCCCTTCTCTCTCTCTATCTAGCTGTCTCTCTGTCTCCTCTCTCTAAAAAATGAATAAATAAAATTAAAAAAAAAGAAGAGAAAAAAAACCCAGGAGGCCCAAAGTCTGCTTTTGTTGTGGGTCTTTCATAGGGAGTTGTTATATGAGCTACATTTCTGCTGTGCGATCAGTTGTTACTATGAAAACCTCTGGGCCTCACCAAACCAGAGGCAAATCAATCAAACAAATTGCTACATCTGTAGAATATAAATAATTTCACATTTTTGTGATAACTCAGGTGTGAGTATCTATTTAAAAAGTCAAATGATTCTATGATTCCTGCATGTTTTCTTATATTTCTGTAACAGCTAACATTTTTCTTACTACTTTTGTCTACTGTAATTTGGACTCTGTGGTAAGTTTGAGCAGACAGACTTAATACTATAATTAAATGATTACTAATTAAAATTAACTTGACTTAATGCCATAATTAAATGACTACTAATTAAAATGAACTCTTGTGATAAATTCTTCCACTGGGATTAAGTACTGGTGAGGTTTAATTTCAATTTCCAGTACATTCGACCATCGGTATCTGTATTATTGTAGATCTTAGTGACAACTATCAAATTGCCCTCACCAATAACTTGCAGTATGACTACAGATATAAGAGGTATCATTATATAGCAACTCGTAAACAAAGACTGTAGTATTTACTGCTCCTTCACTGCAGATATGATCCTTTCTCATACAACATATTGTCATGGACTGAAGTATAAATGGAAGTCCATGGCTGGTTGAGTTTGAGATTCCAAGCATTCTGTGAACATAACCAGATACCTTCCTTCATCTCACAGGACTGAACTGAAATGACTTTCCAGTGGGGTGGTCTTTCAAGATGGCTCAGCAACTTCTTATTAGGAGTGCACGAGCAAAATTTGAATATATTCCTTATTCCCACATATTGTACAATAGAGTATGTCCTATTTTGCTCTATCCATGGTAGCAAAACAGTTAATGGACACCAATATAAATGACATTTTCCACTTAGAAACTCCCATAGAAGTCCTAAATGTTTTCAAGAAATAGACTCCCTGTGAGTTGGCAGTCAGTATGGGCCTGGCTGCTTCAGCTTCCGTTAGAAATAATATATCCAAAAGCCCAGCTTGAGTTACACACAGCACAAGTTCTTCCCCACCACTGCGTTTTAGCATGTACTCTTAACGTTTCTTTTAGTTGATAACCCCATTATCCGACCACTGTGCTCACTATCCTTTGCTGTGTTCCTGGAACAATATTCCCTGTGTTTTCATGAAGGTCCTTTTCTACTGAGTACCTCTATTCATTAACAGAAAATTGTGTTTGTTCTAATATTCTAGGCCTGATCCTGTTTCTTCCAAACAGTCTTTGATCTGGTAGGGCAAAGTTGTGCTCTTTTTTCATTTTCTTTTTTAATCCACTGTATGTGCTGTTGCCACTGTGTGCTAATTGCCTTGATGCATGTGGAAAATATATCTTGTACCCAAAAATGTGTGTTCTCAAAGAAAAAGTCACATAGGTAGTAATTACTCCTAAATGTGCTTTTGTGTGTGTCAGAGGGCCTTCCATAGGCAACTTCCCTTAGATTTCAGAGGTTCTGGAATCTAATATATGAGCTCCCCATATGATTCTCCATGGATTGATTGATCTTAATAACCCACATGTTCTTTCTTTTTAGCTTTTCATCCACAAAAACAGGGCAAGAAACTGTCAGTGTGACATGCTGGCCAATCATGGATGGCTCTTTACCTTTATAACTTAGTACTTTTTTTTTTTTTTAACATTTCAACATCAATTTTGTAGTTATACCAGGGTTTTTAGCTCCATTCCAGATCAGAATATTGAAGAATTTATCCGGGGGAAGAAATTTCTATGGGTAACACCCCATTATAGATCCCTGATAGTAAATGTAAGCTGCAAAATGAGGGCCAACAGAGCCATGTTAGTGCCGTTCCGTTTACCCAGCATGAGAGTTTCCCTTGTTTCATGGAGGCACGTCCTGTAACCACCCCTGTAACCAGAATTTTCAGGACTGCTGCCTCCCAGTTCATGGTATTTTGTCTTAGTAATAGCAGAGGCTTTGGAAGACAGTACTTCATATTTACGGGCATCTGAGCAAATGCTAACAGAGAAAATTATTCTTTTGCTCTAAACCTCTCTCAAAGCATCAAACTTATGCTTGATTTTTTATTTTTAAGTATCTTTTTGTTAGTTTCTTCTGCCTTGGCTATTATTTCACCTTCTTTCCATTTATTGCTTATTTCAATCCAAACTTTCCCTAAGAAGGCACATCAGGTTCAGCCAGTAAACTGGCCTACAGTGTGTCCGTAAAGTCATGGTACACTTTTGACCAGTCACAGGAAAGCAACAAAAGATTATAGAAATGTGAAATCTGCACCAAATAAAAGGAAAAATCTCCCAGTTTCATACCTATTCAGTGCAGTTCGATGTGGTTCACACACAGATTTTTTAGGGCTCTCTAGGTAGCTATCCCGTATAGCAGGGGTCCCCAAACTTTTTACACAGGGGGCCAGTTCACTGTCCCTTAGACCATTGGAGGGCCAGACTATAAAAAAAAACTATGAACAAATCCCTATGCACACTGCACATATCTTATTTTAAAGTAAAAAACAAAATGGGAACAAATACAATATTTAAAATAAAGAACAAGTAAATTTAAATCAACAAACTGATCAGTATTTCAATGGGAACTATGGGCCTGCTTTTGGCTAATGAGATGGTCAATGTCCAGTTCCATATTTGTCATTGCTAGCCGTAACAAGTGATATGACGTGCTTCCAGAGCTGTGACGCATGCGTCCCACGTTTCGGGAAGTAGAACTGTACGTGACGTCGCTCTTTGCGGCGCTGCCACATACAGTACTCCAGGAGCACAGGATGTGGATGCTGACCACCTCTGATAGAGGTGGCCCTTCTGGAAGTGCAGCAGGGGCCGGATAAATGGCCTCAGGGGGCCACATGCGGCCCATGGGCCGTAGTTTGGGGACCCCTGCCGTATAGCCTCTACAGACTCATCACTGACTGATGGCCTACCAGAACGGGGTTTCTCCACCAAACTGCCGGTTTCCTTCAACTGCTTATCTCACTGAGTAATGTTATTCCTATGTGGTGGTGCTTCATTATAAACATGCAGATATTCACGTTGCACTTTGGTCACAGATTCAAATTTAGCAAGCCACAGAACACACTGAACTTTCCTCTGTACCATCCACATCTGGATTGGCATGGCCATGGGCTGCTCCGCTGTATACATAGTGTTACGTCATCATCTGTGCATGCGCACATGCTGCCTCATCATCCTACAGAAACTGGGAGGGTTTTCCTTTTATTTGGTGCAGATTTCACATTTCAATCGTCTTTTGTTGCTTTTCTGTGACCGGTCAAAAATGCACCATGACTTTACAGACACACTGTATATTTATAGAATAGAAAATGCCTCAATAATTGTATTTTTATAAATTTAGTATTTGATCTTGGGAAGGCAACATTATTATTATATAAAATTCTTTTCCATTGATTTGAAAAAGAGAAAGAAGGAAGGGGAGAGAGAGAGAAGCATCAACTTTTTGTTCCACTTAATTGTCCCATTTAGTTGTGTACTCATTAATTGCTTCTCATGTGTGACCTGACTGGAGATCGAACCTGCAACATTGGTGAGCCAGGACACTGCTTTATCCACAGAGACACCCAGCCAGGGCCTGGCAAGGCAACATTATTATGAGAGCAGATTGCTATTTGATTAACTCCAGAACCACATAAGAATAACAAATGACTGTGGCTTGGCTACCTATTAGAATACCAATACAATGATTTAAGGTAAATATAACAGTAATATAATTACAAAAAACTTTAGCTATTTTAAGGTTGAAAAAAATTTTCTTCTTTCCTCTTTTCTTCCTTCCCTTCTTTTCTCCTTCTCTCCCTCCTTCTTCCCTCCCTCTCTCTCTCCCTCCCTCCTTTCCTTTCCTTTCCTTTCCTTTCCTTTCCTTTCCTTTCCTTTCCTTTCCTTTCCTTTCCTTTCCTTTCCTCCCTCCCTTCATTCCTTCTTTCTTTCTTTCCTTCCTTTTCAAAAAGGACCTAACCAAGTTCATGACAGAGTTTACAAAAGTCTAGAAAGTTTTCCTAGTAAATATTCTAATAAGCTGCAAGTCACTTTAATATACAACCCATGCAAGTAAAGATGAATGAAAAAAAGAATCCCTGCAAGTAGACAGAACTTTAAAGTGGATAATTACTTTATTTTTTTTTCTGGGAGAGAGACAGAGAGAGGAACAGATAGGGACAGACAAGCAGGAAGGGTGAGAGATAAGAAGCATCTATTCTTTGCTGCAGCACTTTAGTTGTTCATTGATTGCCTTCTCGTGTGTGCCTTGATTGGGGGGGGGAGGAGCTATAGCAGAGTGGGTGACCCTTTGCTCAAACCAGTGACCTTGGGCTCAAGGCAGCAACCATGGGGTCATGTCTATGATCGCACATTCAAACTAGCAACCCTGTTGAGCCCACACTTAAGCTGAATCAGCCCATGCTTAAGTCGGCAACCTCAGAGTTTCGAACCTGGATCCTCTGCATCCTAATCCGATGCTCTATCCACTGCGCAACTGCTTGGTCAGGCTAAAACATTTTTTTTAAATAAAGGCATATCCAACTTTTCTGACATACATGGAGCTTTAACCAGTCTCCTCTATTTACTCAGACTCGAACACTTCCAACCTACGGAACTTCCTACATTAAAGAAACACAGACACATGCTTTGCTTTGCGTTATGTCACCCTTGCAAGTTTCCACAGACCTTCAAAGCTTATTCAGAGAACCACAGCCATGACATTATGCACAAACTCCCAGTCACTATACTGAAGACAGATGTTGAACCAAGTCTACTACGCTCTTGCCTGGATATAAGAAAAACATCACAGCTTCTAGCCAACAACCCAAAGAAAGCATTCAGACTCTCACTGCAAAAGATAATAACCTGAATAATCAGGCTTTTATTTAAGGTTCCAAACAATATTCTTACGTGACTTAGAGAATTATGGTGTTCAGTTTTTAGAAGACATCTTTGATAAATGGCTACATGAGAATCTGAATACGAGTCCGAGTCTAATCTGCCATGTTGTAAACACACACACACACACACACACACACACACACACACACACACACACACCAAACAACAGCAACAAAAACTCCAAACCCCACAGGTGATTCATAGCAACCCAGGAGCCCGGAAAGTCAGGAAGACTCAAGGCAGTTCCCACAGACATGTTATCATGACATTCCTTGATCCAGATTTCAGGGGACTTTCCAGACTGCCACGGTGCAATTTTTAAAATGTCATAAAACACAATTCTCATATATAATAAGCATATATCAAAGTTGTATGTATATAACTCATAATGAAGGGACCCACCAGTTCAAAAGAGTGTAAGAGAAACTTATGCATGTGTGGTCACTGAAAGAGAAGGAAAGAGGGAGAGGGAGAGGGACAGAGGGAGAGAGAGAATCGGTTCAAGACCTGCAGGGCATTGCGACTATCAACTTGGGGATTATCTCCTCTATCAAACAAAGATTATTTGTATTTCCAATAAAATTTATTTTTATTGTATCAGTTTTCTGCAAACTGACATTAGACATTATAGAATTATAATGTCTGAGTCCTAATCAGTAGGAAGTCAAACAAGGTTTCATTCCTTAGAGTCAGATGGCACTCAGGCAGCTTGTTAGAACACACTTAGATTAACCCTGAAGGCAGGCCAGTCACCTTTTTCTCTTTACAAGTTTTAGATAATTTTTCTGCACATCTCACAGTGCTCCAAGCAAGTCTGGAAGAGCGGGACC
Organism: Saccopteryx bilineata; assembly: GCF_036850765.1. NCBI lineage: Eukaryota > Metazoa > Chordata > Mammalia > Chiroptera > Emballonuridae > Saccopteryx > Saccopteryx bilineata. The sequence continues at coordinate 143,023,718 of NC_089491.1, read as the reverse complement.
TTTCCTTTCACAGAGAGGGGGACATGTATACCGACAATGAAGGAAATAGTACACACTTGGGTGGAGACCCAGTGTCTTCTGTTTTAGGTAAAAAAGAACATTTTGATTTTATTATTATTGAAGTTTCAATATCTAGCAAGTAAATACTATTTCATCAAAATTATAGGTGATCTTTGCTGAAAAAGTTATATATTTCTTTAAGGGTGAGAACTTAATTTTGTCATTGATTGACTCTTCCTTAATGAAACTGATGAGAAATTTTGTCATGTCACTCTTGGGTTTTTTTAGTCTTTCTACAAAATGACAGATTTTTATCATGTTCTCTGGACTTTTAAGTTAAAATTCTCTAAAATGTCCTAAAAATTTTAAGTAGAGAAAATAGTAAAAAAATGATTAATAGCTTTACATCATATGGTAAATTTTATTTTTAGATTCCATTATGTTTATGAAATCTGTAACAATGCAGTTCTTTTAAGATTATCTTCTCATATTCTTAAATTTTATAAAGCTGTGAAAAACTCAAAAGGATACAACGCTTTTACTTTAAGGGAATGAAGACTGAGCATTTTGGCTCTGAGGGCAGTGGTCTCCTAAGCATGACTTCCCAAGTCACGTCTGACACTAAAGATGATGGGATGCTATCTTTTACTTTGCAGCTATTTAAAGAGCATTTCACAAACTTTCATCTGTTACCCTGGAAGCACATCTTCTTGTGGGGAAAATACAATTTTTAAAAGTTAAAACATTAAGCTAATTTAATATGCCTGTCTTTCTGAATTCTCACTAAGTCAAGAATGTGAGGCATTCAGAGGTCTGAAAATGGATGTGTTTCCAATTCACATTTTCTATGGAAGTCTTTCCAGGCCAAATGTTCATGCTTTTCAAAACAGAAGTACTTTTATTAGAAAGAATGTTATTAATCATTATTTGACAGCAATTAAATAAGGCACAATGAACAATGACATCTTCTGTCACCATTTTTTACTAAGGAAAATAAAGTCTTAAAACAATTCAGATTTTATTTTTTGCAACTAGTAACAATCTTAGTACAACATTCCTGCACAGGCCAAGGAAGCTTAAAAGATGTGGGTTCCTTTCTTTTAAGCCACAACACTCATGTGAGTTCTTCCTGCAATCTATAGCTTAGTAAGAAGTTGGCTGGGTATTTTATTTATGTATGTATGTATATATGTTTGCAAAAGATTTTTTTTAATTTAATTTTATTGATTTTAGAGAGAGAGGAAGAGAGAGAGAGAAAGAAAGAAACCTTGATCTGCTCCTGTATGTGCTCTGACTAGGGATCAAACCATCACTTCTGCGCTTTGGGATGATACTCTAACCAACTGAGGTATCCAGCCAGGGCTTAGCCTTATACACTGCTCACAAAAATTAAGGGATATTTTATCGCTTCCTATTCATTTTGAAATATCCCCTAATTTTGTGAGCAGTAGATTTAGACTTTGGCAGTCTAGAACACTGTTTTAGGGTCCAGCTGCTAGTTCTTTCTCTTTCTTCTTGTTCTCTTATTGCCTGTTGGCATTTATTCATGTACTTCTCTAACTTTTGAAGACAGAGTGACTTAGGAATGGGGGAAGAGTCTATTTAAAAATATAGATTTGCCTGACCAGGCAGTGGTGCAGTGGATAGAGCGTTGGACTGGGATGCGGAAGAACCCAAGTTCGAGACCCTGAGGTCGCCAGCTTGAGCGCGGGTTCATCTGGCTTGAGCAAAAGCTCACCAGCTTGGACTCAAGGTCGCTGGCTCAAGCAAGGGGTTACTCAGTCTGCTGAAGGCCCATGGTCAAGGCACATATGAGAAAGCAATCAATGAACAACTAAGGTGTCTCAATGAAAAGCTAATGATTGATGCTTCTCATCTCTCTTGGTTCCTGTCTGTCTGTCCCTGTCTATCCCTCTCTCTGACTCTCTCTCTGTCCTTGTAAAAATAAATAAATAAATTATATATATACATATATATACATATATATACATATATATATATATATATATTTGCCTAATGCTAATCAACCTTATTTTTTTCTAAGACGGGGGTTTCTGCTAAATATGTTCATCCACCTGTTCATTCATTCAACAAATAATTAATGGACATTTATTCTATGCCAGACACGGTAGTAGATGCTAAGGGTGGGAAAAGAACAGGCTTGTGAACAGAACAAAGTCCCTGGTCTCTAGAACCTCACAGTCCAGAACCCCCTGCTGTGTGAAAGATGTTCTCACACAATATAAGTCATCTGCTTGTTGTTTACTTGTACTAATCTTGTAAATAAGATTAAAGAAAGCCTTTCTTTAATAATTAGGGAAGGAGTTGCAGTGGAAATACGTTTATTGATTTAAGAGATTTCAGATGCCAGACCACAAATGGCTGCCTCACACTTTCCACAGCCACAGCGTCATGGCCTGCGGAACCAAGAGCTAGAACTGATTTTCCATCTTAATTTAAAGACTAATCAGGACTAAAGCCCTCATGCCTCACCTTTGATCTAACTTGTTCATTTAGAGAAGTCTCTGGTTCCCAGACCATCCATTCTATCCAGGACTCTCATTTCCATGAATTTCCATGTACCCCCAATTCAAACTAAGTCCCATTCTTCCTCTTCCTTCTAAAATCCTTTTACTGTCACTTCTTAAACTCTAGGGTCTGTGAACAGCAAAGTCTCCTGTATTAGTCCTTCCCTGGAATCCCTTTGACCCCTTTCTTTCTGAGAGCTTCCTCTGATACCTTTTAAATGAAGGAAGTTTTCTTTCTCAGAAAGGCAAGATAAATGTTCCATTTGTTTGTCATAGTCACTCCTAATTTTTCCTTTTAAACAAGATAACTGTTTTGAAATTCATGTCATGTCATAGGACTAGCTGTAAAGGTTCCTTACGGCTGCCATCCACAAACCACCATATCCTTTACATTCTCATACTGAAATTTTTCTTCCTCTTCATATTCTGAGTGACTTGATTATCTTGTGAATGGCTGATCGTGAACCCTGAAAATATTATCCAGAGAAGAGAATCCCAATAGATAATTTAAGCAGGAAGAATTTCTTACAGAATAAAAAATAATTTGAGGAATCATTGGGAGGTCTGGAAAGAAAAGATTTATTAAACTGTCAACAATAACTATTCAAGCTTGTTCTTTTCCTTTTATTGTTTTTCTTGTATTCGCTTTTAGTGCAATTGAAGTGTTTCCTTCTGTTCAAATTATTATTACTTATCTTTCAGTGGGGGTTATTTTTCTTGAACCAAGTATTTGTTTACTCCCTATTGCATATTTTTTCTGTCTGAACTGCATATTTTTTCTTAATGGAGAGTAAGAGCTTAATATCCTGAGTGCTTTGTCTCATTAAGTACTGTATCATTGACTCATTTTCTGGTTCCATTTAAAATAATTAAGTGCTTCTGAAGAAAGGAAAAAAATGTTTTGATTTTAAGACCATTTTGGTTAATAGAGTCATGTCTGATTTCCAAATCATATAATTTCAGAATTAAATAAAGCCTTAGATATCATTTACCACCAAACTTTACCATTGTATTCATCTCCTCTAGTAATCCACAATAGAGTAGTACCCTGAGGATGGGACCCATACCCTTTATATTAGCGGCTCTATCTCCCATTATACCAGCATGGTGATGCCTGGCATACAGTGAGTTCTCATTAAACAATTTTTGAGTGGATAAATGAAAATATTTATTTGAGCAGCATAATTTTCAAGTTCAGAAAATATAAAGAGAATGAGAAATTTTGGCCTGAGGAAACAAGCACAAAGGCATTCTCAGCATTTTTCTTGAAAAGCAAAATGCTGTGGAAGCATCTACTAGTAGGAGAATGGATAAGTGTTATATAGTCACTGGACAGAATCCTATATACAGTGGTCAAAGCAAGTGAACTAGTGATCTATTCAACATGAATGAGTCTCAAAATATAATTTTGAAGAAGAAAAACTAAGTCATAGAAGAATAATGACAAATTATACTATTACATGAAGCTTAAAAAATGGGTGGATCTTGAGAACATTATACTAAGTGAAATAAGGAAATCAGAAAAAGCTAAGAACTATATGATTTCACACATAGGTGGGATATAAAAATGAGACTCATGGATATAGACAAAACAGAGTTAGTTACCAGCGGGATGGGGTAGAGGGAGGAGAATAAAGAGGGGCAAATATACAGTGATGGAAAATGATTTCACCTTAAGTGATTGGCACACAATGCAATCAACAGTTCAGATACTATAGAGATGTTAACCTGAAACTTATATATTATTACTATTATTATTATTATTATTATTATTATTGTGACAGATACAGAGAGATTCAGAGAGAGGGACAGATAGGAACAGAGAGAGATGAGAAGCATCAATTTTTCATTGCGGCACCTTAGTGGTTCATTGCTTGCTTTCTTATATGTACCTTGACCGGGGGGCTACAGCAGACCAAGGGACCCCTTGCTCAAGCCAGCAACCTTGGACTCAAGCTGGTGAGCCTCGCTCAAACCCGATGAGCCTGCACTCAAGCTGGCGACGTCGGGGTTTTGAACCTGGGTCCTTCATGTACCAGTCTGGCATTCTATCCACTGCACCACTGCCTGGTCAGGTGAAACTTATATATTCTTAATGACCAATGTCACCCCATTAAATTTTATTTATAAATAAAAATATGCCAAACTTATAAAATATATACTTTGGGAGAGAAGCATATGTGAAACTATAAACAATTGCTTGAGTATTGTAAAGAAGAAATTTAAGGTAATGTTTTTCTGCTGATGACAGGAGTGAATGGGTAGGAGCCACCTAGGAAGGCCACACAGGGGCTCCATGGCAATAGTTTATTTTGGAAATTGGATGCTGGGTACATATAGCCTTTGTTTTATTTTTCATATTCTTTTATATACCTAAAATAATTCATAATAAATGTGAAACCACAATGGACTGTAATACAATTGAACAAGAAAAAGATATTCTTTTTTAAAGAAAGTGAATATGAGGTTCAGGGAGACATTCATTGCATATTGACTAGATTCCCCAAAGATTTTTTTTAATTTATTTATTAAATTTAATGCAGTGACATTGATAAATCAGGGTACATATGTTGGAAGAAAACATCTCTAGATTATTTTGACATTTGATTGTGCCCCTCCCCCAAAGTTAAATTGTCTTCTGTCAACCTCTATCTGGTTTTCTTGTGCCCCTCCCCTCCCCCAACCCCTCTCTCCTTCTTCGCCCCATCCCCACTCCCCCCACCAACCACCCCTGTTGCCATCCCACTCTTGCTCATGTCTCTGAGTCTCATTTTTATGTCCCTTCTATGTATGGATTCATATAGTTCTTAGTTTTTTTCTGATTTACTTATTTCACTCAGTATACTGTTATCAAGGTCCAGCCATGTTATTGTAAATGATCCGATGTCATCATTTCTTATGGCTGAGTAGTATTCCATAGTATATATGTACCAAAGCTTTTTAATCCACTCGTCCTCTGACGGACACTTGGGCTGTTTCCAGATCTTTGCTATTGTGAACAATGCTGCCACAAACATGGGGGTGCATTTCTCCTTTTGGAGCCATTCTATGGTGTCCTTGGGGTATATTCCTAAAAGTGGGATAGCTGGGTCAAAAGGCAGTTCGATTTTCAGTTTTTTGAGAAATCTCCATACTGTTTTCCACAGTGGCTGCACCAGTCTGCATTCCCAGCAGCAGTGCAGGAGGGTTCCCTTTTCTCCACATCCTCGTCAGCACTTATTCTGTGTTGTTTTGTTGATGAGCGCCATTCTGTCTGGTGTGAGGTGATATCTCTTTGTGGTTTTAATTTGCATTTCTCTAATGATTAGTGATGTTGAGCATTTTTTCATATACCTATTGGCCATCTGTATGTCCTCTTTGGAGAAGTGTCTATTCATCTCTTTTGCCCATTTTTGGATCGGATTGTTTGTCTTCCTGGTGTTGAGATTTACAAGTTCTTTATAAATTTTGGTTATTAACCCCTTATCAGACGTATTGTCAAATATGTTCTCCCATTGTGTAGTTTGTCTTTTATTCTGTTCTTGTTGTCTTTAGCTGTGCAAAAGCTTTTTAGTTTGATATAGTCCCATTTGTTTATCCTGTCTTTATTTCACTTCCCAGGGGAGATAAATTAGCAAATATATTGCTCCGAGAGATGTTGGATAGTACTGCCTATGTTTTCTTATAAGATGCTTATGGTTTCATGGCCTACATTTAAGTCTTTTATCCGTTTTGAGTTTATTTTTGTGAGTGGTGTCAGCTGGTGATCTAGTTTCATTTTTTTTGCAGGTAGCTGTCCAAATTTCCCAACACCATTTGTTAAAGAGGCTGTCTTTACTCCATTGTATTTCCTTACCTCCTTTGTCAAATATCAGTTGTCCATAGAACTGTGGGTTTATTTCTGGGTTCTCTGTTCTGTTCCATTGATCTATATGCCTGTTCTTATGCCAGTACCAGGCTGTTTTGAGTACAATGGCCTTGTAGTATAACTTGATATCAGGAAATGTGATACCTCCCACTTTATTCTTCTTTCTTAAGATTGCTGAGGCTATTCGTGTTCTCTTTTGGTTCCATATAAATTTTTGGAATATGTGGTCTATATCTTTGAAGTATGTCATTGGTATTTTAATTGGTATTGCATTGAATTTATAGATTGCTTTGGGTAAAATAGACATATTAATGATGTTTATTCTTCCTAACCATGAGCACAGTATATGCTTCCACTTGTTTGTATCTTCCTTGATTTCTTTTATCAATGCTTTGTAATTTTCCGAGTACAAGTCTTTAGTCTCCTTGGTTAAGTTTACTCCTAGGTACTTTATTTTTTTGGTTGTAATTGTGAAGGGGATTGTTTCCTTAATTTCTCTTTCTGACTGTTCATTGTTGGTGTATAAAAATGCCTCTGATTTCTGAGTATTGATTTTATATCCTGCCACTTTGCTGAATTCATTTATCAGGTCCAGTAGCTTTTTGACTGAGACTTTAGGGTTTTCTATATACAATATCATATCATCTGCAAATAATGATAGTTTTACTTCTTCTTTTCCATTTTGAATGCCTTTTATTTCTTCTTCTTGTCTGATTGCTGTGGCTGGGACTTCCAGGACTATGTTAAATAAGAGTGGTGAAAGGGGGCACCCCCGCCTTGTGCCTGATCTTAAGGGTATTGCTTTTAATTTTTTCCCATTGAGTATGATGTTGGCTGTGGGTTTCTCATAGATGGCTTTTATCATGTTGAGATATGTTCCCTGTATTCCCACTTTGCTGAGAGTTTTGATCATGAATGGGTGCTGGATTTTATCAAATGCTTTTTCTGCATCTATTGAAATTATCATATGGTTTTTCTCCTTCTTTTTGTTTATGTGATGAATCACATTGATTGATTTACGAATATTGTACCAGCCTTGCCTCCCCAGAATAAATTCCACTTGATCATGGTGTATGATTTTTTTCCATATATTGTTGGATCTGGTTTGCTAATATTTTGTTGAGGATTTTAGCATCTATATTCATCAGAGATATTGGCCTATAATTTTCTTTCTTTGTGTTGTCTTTGCCTGGTTTTGGAATCAGAATTATGCTTGCCTCATAAAAGGAATTTGGAAGTCTTCCTTCCTCTTGAATTTTTTGAAATAGTTTGAGAAGGATAGGAGTTAGTTCTTCTTTGAATATTTGGTAGAATTCTGTTGTGAAGCCGTCGGGCCCCGGACTTTTCTTTGTTGGGAGTTTTTTGATAACTGTTTCAATCTCATTTGGTGTAATTGGTCTGTTCAGGTTTTCTGATTCTTCCAGATTGATTTTTGGAAGATTGTATGTTTCAAGGAATTTGTCCATTTCATCTAGGATGTCTAGGTTTTTGGTATACAGTTCTTCACAGTATTTTTTTTTACAATATTTTGTATTTCTGTTGTGTCAGTTGTTATTTCTCCTCTCTCATTTCTAATTTTATTTATTTGAGTCCTCTCTTTTTCTTGGTGAATCTAGTTAAAGGTTCATCAATTTTGTTTACCTTTTCAAAGAACCAGCTCCTACTTTCATTGATCCTCTGTATTGTTTTTTTCACCTCTATGTCATTTATTTCTGCTCTGACCTTTATTATTTCCTTCCTTCTATTACCTCTGGGCTTTACTTGCTGTTCTTTTTCTAGTTCTTTTAGATGCAGGGTTAGGTTGTTTATTTGAGCTTTTTCTAGCTTCTGAAAGTGTGCCTATAGTGCTATGAACTTCCCTCTCAGTACTGCTTTCGCTGTGTCCCATAAATTTTGAGTTGTTGTATGCTCATTGTCATTCGTTTCTAGAAATTTTTTTATTTCTTCTTTGATCTCATTCTTAATCCATTCATTATTTAACAACATGCTATTTAGTTTCCATGTGTTTGAGAATTTTTGAGCTTTTCTGTTGTGGTTCACTTCTAGTTTCATGCCATTGTGATCAGAGAAAGTGCTTGATATGATTTCAATCTTCTTAAATTTGTTGAGACCACTTTTGTGCCCTAACATGTGGTCTATCCTAGAGAATGTAACATGAGCACTTGAAAAGAATGTATATTCTGCTGCTTTAGGGTGAAAGGTTCTGAAGATATCTATTAAATCGAGTTGATCTAGTGTTTCCAATAAGTCTGCTGTTTCTTTGTTAATTTTCTTTCTTGAGGATATATCTAGTGATTTTAGTGGGGTATTGAAATCCCCTACTATTATAGTATTGCTGTTGATCTCGCCCTTTAAATTCATCAAAGTCTGCTTTATATATTTGGGTGCTCCTATATTAGGTGCATAGATATTTATAATAGTTATATCTTCCTGTTGGATTACTCCCTTTATCATTATGTAGTGGCCTTCTTTATCTCTTACTATATCCTTTGTTTTAAAGTCCAATTTGTCTGATATAAGTATTGCTACCCCAGCTTTCTTTTCATTTCCATTTGTATGAAATATTTTTTTCCATCCTTTTACCTTCAATCTATGTGTATCTTTTGTTCTAAGGTATCTCTTGTAGACAGCATATGTATGGGTCCTGTTTTCTTATCCACGCAGCTACCCTATGTCTTTTGATTGAATCATTTAATCCATTTACATTTAAGGTTAGTATTGATATGAAGTTGTTTATTGCCATTTTCTTCTTTAAAGGTGTATTCCTTTTTTGCTATATTCTTTTCCCACTTTGATCTGTTTACAACAGGCCCCTTAGCATTTCCTGCAGCATTGGTTTGGTTGTATTGAATTCCTTGAGTTGTTTTTTGTCTGGGAAGCTTTTTATTTCTCCTTCAATTTTAAACAATAGCCTTGCTGGATAAAGTAGTCTTGGCTGTAGGTTCTTGTTCTGCATTACTTTGAATATTTCTTGCCATTCCCTTCTGCCCTCAAGTGTTTCTGTTGAGAAGTTGGATGTCATCCTTATGGGGGCTCCTTTGTAGGTGATAACTTTTTTTTCTCTTGCAGCTTTTAATATTTTCTCTTTATCACTTAGCTTTGGTATTTTAATTATGATGTGTCTTGGTGTAGGTTTCTTTGGGTTTCTCTTTAATGGAGTCCTCTGTGCTTCTTGGACTTGTGAGAGTTTCTCTTGCATTAATTTAGGGGAGTTTTCAGCTATGATATGATTAAACAAAGTCTCTATCCCTTGTTCTTCTTCTTCTTCTTCAGGACCCCCTATGATGTGGATGTTATTTCTCTTCATGTTGTCACAGAGCTCTCTAAGGGTTTCCTCTGATTTTTTGAGTCTCTTTTCTCTTTTCTTCTCTGCTTTCATGCCTTTATTCCAGTTGTCCTCCAACTCGCTGATTCGATCCTCAGCTCTATCTATCTTGTTTTTAATTCCTTCCGTTGTGTTCTTTATTTCTGATATTGTATTTGTTATCTCCAACTGATTCTTTTTTATACTTGCTATATCTTTATTTAGGTGTTCATAATGACCATCCATTGTTGTTCTAAGATCCCTAAGCATCCTTACAGTCATTATTTTGAACTCCGCATCTGGAAGTTTGATTATTTCCATATCACTCAGTTGATCTTTTGCAGGTGTCTCTTGTGGTTTCATTTGGATTGCACTTTTTGTCTTCTCATTGTCTGTATTTGGGTTTTTTATTTGTAGAGTTGGTTGAGTCTAGGGTTGGTGTTGTCTGCCTCCAGTTTTCAGTTATTTCTAGGTCAGGGGCCCCCATACTTTTTACACAGGGAGCCAGTTCACTGTCCCTCAGACCACTGGAGGGCCGGACTATAAAAAAAACTATGAACAAATCCCTATGCACACTGCACATATCTTATTTTAAAGTAAAAAAACAAAACGGGAACAAATACAATATTTAAAATAAAAAACAAGTAAATTTAAATCAGGAAACTGACCAGTATTTCAATGGGAACTATGGGCCTGCTTTTGGCTAATGAGATGGTCAATGTGCTCCTTTCATTGACCACCAATGAAAGAGGTGCCCCTTCCGGAAGTGCAGCGGGGGCCGGCTAAATGGCCTCAGGGGGCCGCATGTGGCCTGTGGGCCATAGTTTGGGGATCCCTGTTCTAGGTCTTCTTGGGTTGGTATCAGCTATTATCCAGATGTCTGTCCGTCTGCCTACTCCGCTACAGTGGTATCTGTAATCCACTTTTGGATTTGGGCAGCTTTGAAGTCTTGATTTGTTTGTTTTCATAACAGGTGATAGTCTTTTTACTGATCTCAGCAGGGGGCTTCCTTGAAACTGTATCCAGGAATGTGGTGGGTGTAACCTGAGACTCTGAAGGCCTCTTTAGCCAATTAATCTCTCTGGGGGCAGGGTGTTTTCTCAGCTTCAGTAGGGGGAGTTGTATCTCAGATTTCCATGGAGACCTGAGTTACTGCCCCTCCTCCCCACTTCTTGTTTTCAGCTGTGTCTTGTTGCGCTAATTGGAGCTGGATAGATGTGCAGAGATCTCTGATCCAGAAGCAATTCAGCTCTGTTTTGTGAAAGGTTCAGTCCTTCCCCCAGCTATGGCCGCCTCCAGCACAGATGAGTCAGCTTTTTTAGTTTGTCTCCTGCATTCCTAGCCCCTCACAGTCTGTCCCTCTCCCTGTCCTTTCCACTTGGGAGATAAGCTGGTCTTTTCAACACACCTTGCTCTCTGGTTGCTAGGCAAGTGGCTGTGAGCAGTAGTTTCTGCCCTTTCCCCTTGTGTGAGATCCTCTCTGGGCTCTCATCCTCACCCCCCCCATTCCTGTAAGCAGGGGAGATTCAGGTGCTCCCTACCAGGTTTGTTGTGGCTTCTTCTTTGCTCCTTGGTTTTTGAGAGCTGTTCTTGTAGTTCAGAGTTGGTTTTTCATGCTGATTTTTCCTAAATTGATTTATATTCCAGTTTGGTGGTGAGAGCTGGGCGTCTGTGCATCTGCCTACTTCGCTGCCATCTTTTCAGTCCTCCCCAAAGATGTTAATCATAAATTTTATACGTAATATATGAAAAAAATTAACATTGTCAATGACATTTTAGATATCAACTAGTATAATTTGGTATTCAGTATCTTGCCCTCAAATTAATCATTCCCATTATTAAAAACATCAATGAGCATCATGTTTAAGTCTTTGAAACTGTTTTTCAAAAGAAACAACAACATGAAAATGTATACACTAAAATATAAATGTAGCTATAAGTACCGTATTTCCCTATGTATAAGATGCACCATGTTTAGAAAAATTGGGGGTCTAGAAATTGGGTGTGTCTTATACAGTGATTGTAAATTTCTTTACTTGCATTTCCCGCTTTTTCATGCGAATGAAGAATTGTATGAACTTTATGATAAATAAAACTTGAGTTCAGTAACTTTATGTAATGCATTTTTTTTTCAAATTTCAGGTACCCAAATTAAGGTGCATTTTATACATGAGAGCATCTTATACATGGGGAAATATATTTATAAGAAGGTTGGGTTCTGGGTAAATCTGCATAGGATTTTTGTTATAAAAGTTACTTGGTTAAAAGGTAAAATTCTATGTTTTATAAATGTTTACACATTGTTAGAGTTGCGATTAAGCCAAACTTGTGGAGACAAAATACCTTGGTAAGGCAACTTTAATAACTTCTGCAGAAGGGCGTGCTGCCTCTAGTGAAAGCCAGCCAGCAACTATTCAGGCAGAGGGTTGGGTTCAGTTTTTCTTCCTAACAGGCCCTAGGCTGGGACTTGCTCCATTGGCTGGGGTGGTGACCATACAATCTTATTCTCTCCCGACTGACTAGTTTACATGGCCTCGTGAAGTGGGGAGGGAGAGGTGGGGATAGTGTTAACTTCATGAAACTAGATGAGGGAGATGGGGGAATTGTTGGAGAAAGCGGATGAAGGGGTTTGGGAATCTTGTCTGAAACTGGATGAAGGAGGTTGGAAAAATTCCCATTGAAGAAAGAAAACACGAGGTAAACAAGTTGTTTTTCCTTCAACAGTAAATATTATAAATTAATTACAAATGTTAACTCATTTAGCCTTCATTTACAACTGTTACTACCTCATTTTACAAAAAAGATAAATTGAGATATAGAAAGTGAAGTGAGTAGTATTCCATTGTATAAATGGACCACAGCTTTGAAGGAAATCTTACTCTTTGTGACAGCATGAAGGACCTGGAGAGCACTATGCTAAGTGTAAAAGCCAGTCAGACAAAGACAAGTACCATATGATTCACTCCGATGTGGAATCTAATGAGCAAAATGGAGAGAAACTCGTAGATAGAGAGCAGGCTGACAGCTTCAGGAGGGGGTGTTGGTGCAGAGTGGAGGGTGGTGGTGGTGGAGATACTGAGCTCAAAAGGAAAAAGGAGAATAAGACACATGGGCATGGACAACAGTGTGGTGGTTGCTGAGGGGGTGGGGTGAGGGAGGCAGAGGAGGGCCCAGAGGAGATACACGGTGATGGACGGAGACTTGGCTTACGGTGGTGAACACACACTACAGGGTACAGATGATGTGTTATAAAATCGTGCACCTGAAACCTGTATAAACTTGTTAGCCAGTGCCACCCCAACAAATTCAATAAAAAGGAAAAAGAAAGTGGACTTGTCCGAGGTCACGTATTCCAAAGGAGGTGAAGGCACAACTGCAGCCCAGGCTGCCCAGTGTCAGCGCCTCTGCACTGACTTTGATTTCCCACCTCTCTCTAGTAGTTTGGCAGTACAACAGAAAATGGTATCTTTAAAGCTCTTTTAACTGTGATATGTTATAGTTTTGTGAGGAGGAGAGCTCGGAGTGCATGTTATGTGCCAGGCAGTTTGTCTGAGCTCTGTCACTATATCTCACAACACCCTTGTGAGGTAAGAACTGTTGTTATCCATGAGGCACAGATGAGAAAAGGGAGGCACAGAGACTGGGAATGAATTTCCCAGGCCCTCATGACCAATCTTAATTAAGCCTCGTGCCTCAGAGCTATTATCACATACAGAAACAAAACAAAAAAAGTTTGTTTTTTAAAGAAATCTAAATTGGGGGAAATAGAGAAGAGGATTTTATATGTGGAGTAGCAGTAGGACAGAAACAATTGTCTCTGAGTGGACTAAAAATATTACCATACAAGCCCTGGCTGGATAGCTCTGTTGGTTGGAGCAGTGTGCAGAGTTCAGAGTTTGCACGTTCGATTTCTGGTCAGGTCACATGCAAGGCTTGATGTTCCTGTTTCTGTCTTTCTCTTCCTGAGTCTCTTAACACACAAGAACAAAAAAACCCATGTAACGAGCCTGTTTAAAACACTGGACTTCAAGTTTTGATAGTGTGTTTCCAGCTAGTGTTTGAGAGCATAGGGCCAAGATGGTTGAATATGTAATAGATAACCTCAGGGATGCCTGCTCTCCACTGTCCCCTGATGTTAAGGCACAGTCCCTGGAGGCACCAGTAAGAACGGGACTCTCGTGTTTTGGGGGCTGTTCTGAGCGTGTATCCTCTGGCTGAGGTACCCTGCAAACTGATAAATAGCTAATGTGTAAATACAAAGACAAATGGGAATGACAGTGGGGAAGGAAGAGATTATGATGGATGGTGCCTTCTGAGAATGTGCCAGAGAAGATAGGGAATGGGACATGGAGAGGACAGGGAGGATGTGTACAGAAGTTGACCCTTTGTTGGGGAGTAGGTCCTGGGAGGATGGTCCGGTGGAGGCTTGACCTCAATTAAGCACTTAGGTGCATTTGGGTGACTGCGATGAGCTGGATCAGAGTGTTTTCATGGAGGTGTAGTGCAGACCCACGTTCCTGCTCATTCTTTCCACTCGCCCACAGCCTTTTCTTCTTTTTTTTCTCCAATTACAGCTTATATTCAATATTATTTTGTATTAATTTCATGTATACAGCATAGTGGTTAGACACTCATATAATTTACAAAGCGGTCTTTCCTAGTATTTCTGATACTCACCTACCAGTACACATAATTAGTACAATATTATTGACTATAGTCCTTATGCTGTACTTTATATCCTCATGACCACTTTGTGACTACCGATTTGTACCTCCCAATCCCTTCAGCTCTGTCACCCAGCCCCTTCCCCAGCCCTCCTTCCCTCTGGCAACCCTCAGTATGCTCTCTGTATCTATGAGTCTGTTTCTGTTTTGTTTATTCATTTATAAGCGAAATCATATTGTCTTTTTCTGACTGACCTCACTTAGCATAATCCCGGTAGGTCCATTCATGCTATTGAAAATGGTAATATTTCATTCTTTTTTATGGCCAAATAATATTCCATTGTACAATATATATGTACCACAGGTTTGTCATCTGCTCATCTATTGATGGGTACTTGGGTTACTTCCATATCTTGACAGCCTTTATTTTTGGTAAACATTTTGCTCTGTTCGTTTTTTTTTTTATAGCTGTAATCTCTACCCACAATCAATAGCAGCTTTACATCAGATAATTACCTGTACTTTATAGATTTTAAAAGACAAATAGCTTATTTTTATATCTATGTGAATTCTTATTAAAAAAATGTAGATGTACAATAGTAAGCTGTAGACCCTAAGCAGAGTATTTTTCAGTATTTCCCTAGGAACCTGGCTTTGGGTATTTCTTCCTCATTTCTTCTCCATATTTGTTATAATAATGCTGTGAGGAGATACAAGATAGAGTATATTACTGCTTTGGATAGCTTTTGATCAATTTGTGTTAACATATACACAAAAAGATAAATTGTAAAGCCACATATATGCACCTGGTTCAGTATAGATGGAAACAAATGGCAAGGGAAAGTAAAATAAATGAGTAAACAGAGAGAAATGGATTCCTGGATGCCAAACTAAGTTTGATAATGCTGCTTTCTTTTCTGTAACATACATACGGGGATTGAGAATTTGACAAATTCGAGGTAATTTGTACCAACAAAGTTTTTAGAATAGAGTTTCCTTCCAGCATCAGATCAATAAAATCAATAGCCTGACTTAGAGTTCAGCTGTTTTGTTTTGTTTTGTTTAGTAGCTTTTGAGGCAGGAAACAGAGCAACTGAAGCAGGGTTTCAAGGATACCAATCAATAATATGGCCAACAGGTATGTTATCTCAGTCACCAGAACTTCCTGCAGCACATTGAACTACTCTTACAGGACACTTCTCTCCAATTCCCCCCAACCAACAATTAAAGTCAGTGAATTCACAGGCTGTAGTGTTGGCCAACCTTTTATGAGATATTTCAAATTATAAGGCACACTGTCCATTTTATTCTATATTGACCACAAGAAGTTTCTGAGGAATGTATAAGGAATACCATAAAGTAATAAGCTATTCCCATCAATATTCGAGAAACTTTTCAGTTGAATATGTTAGCGGTTCTCTAAGTGTGCTTTCTTGATGAGCTACATCTTCTTAGTTAAAAAAAGATGTTCAAGTTTACTGCTTACAAATTCTGCTTTTCATTCAACAGAACACATTTCAACTAAGTTCCCTGCTACTTTATAACAAGGATTGCCTGTCCTTTCCTTCCCAATAGCATGTCTGTCATTTCCTTCTGAAACCTCACTGGAAGCATGTTTTACATACATATTTTTAGCCACATTCTATTCATGACCATATATATATATATATATCTTCAATATAATAGATACTCTTTCTATAGCTCTCCATTTTTCTTCCGGGTTCTCACCAGAATCTCGCTCTTATTTTTTCTTCTTTTCTTTCCAAGTGGGAAGAGGGAAGATAGATAAACTCATGCATGTGCCACGACTGGGATCCACCTGGCAACCCCCATCTGGGGCCACTGTTCTGTCCATCTGAGGCCATGCTTGCAACCAAGCTATTTTTAGCATCTGAGGCAGAGGCTCCACAAAGCCATCCTCAGTACCCAGGCTGATGCGCTTGAACCAATCAAGACATGGCTGCGGGAGGGGAAGAGAGATAGAGAGAGAGGAGTGGGAAGAGGAGGGGTGGAGAAGCAGATGGTTGCTTCTCCTGTGTGCTGTGACCGGGTATCAAACCTGAACATCCTCATGCCTGGCCAACACTCTACTACTGAGGCAACTGGCCAGGGCTACCAGATTCTCTTTTAATGCCTGTGTTTTTACCAACAATTTCTTCAAGGCCATCTAGGCTCTTCCCCTCATGTGCCTCAAAAATTCTTCCGGCCTCTATTTATTTACCCACTTCCAAAGCCACTTCCACATTTTAAGGCATTTTTCACAAGAGCATGTCACTGCCATGCTAAAACCTATACTGGTTACCTATTGCTGTTATAACAAAGTACTACAAACTGAGTGGTTTAAAATATCAAATATATTGTCTCACAGTTCTGGAGGCAAGAAGTCTGGATGGAATCCAGGTGTTGGCAGGGTTGGTTCATTCTGAGAACGGTAAAGGAAGGGTGTCTGGTGTCTCTCCCAGCTCCTGGTAGTTTGCTGGCGACCTCGGGTATTCCATGGCTTATGCATCACTTCAGTCCTCCACCTTCATGTGGCATCTCCTTGTGTCTCTTCACATAGTCTTCCCTCCGTGCATATCTGTGTCTCTGTTCAAATTTCCCCTTGATATAAGGACACAGTTATAGTGGATTAGGGCCCATTCTAATTGGATTAGGGTTTATCTTAATTTGACTATATGGGCAAAGACTATTTCCAAATAAGGTCGCATTCTGAGATTCTGGGGGTGAGGACTTCAACCTACAATTTTGGAGAGACACAATTCAACCCATAACAACATCTACATATGATACAAGTAAAAAATGCATTATTATAATTATGACTTTTTATATTTTTATGTCTTTTAAAAGAGCTGAGAGAAGAAAAGACAACTAGTGTATATTTATAGAGTTTGCTATATTAACCTTCTTAAATTCCACTTTTTGTTCTCTTCATTTGTTGCTGCGGATTCAGGTTACAACCTAGAATCATTTCCTTAGCTCAACACAGCTTTGCTTCAACCCACCCCCTCTGTGCTATTTTTGTCAAATAAATTGCATTTCTAGATGTTACAGGTACAACAGTACAATTATATGCACACTTATTTTAGAACAGCTTTAGGTTCAAAACAATGTTGACTAGAAAGTACAGAGATTTCCTATCTCTCCAGATTTCATACAAGTACAACCTCTCCCACTATCAGCTTCTTACAGGAGAGTAGTGTATTTGTTACAGCTGATGAAACCTACATTGATACCTCATTACCAATCAAAGTGTAGTTTACCTTAGTTCTCTCACACATTCTATGGGTTTTGACAAATGTGTAAGGACATGTGTCCACCATTATAGTATCACACAGAGTAACCCTTTGTGCTGCACCTACTCATCCCTCTTCTAATTCCTGACAACCACTGATGCTTTCACTACTCTCATTGTTTTGACTTTCCCAGAATATCATTTAATTAGAATCATATAGTTTATAGCTTTTTTAGATTGGCTTCTTTCACTTAATAACACGCATGTAAGCATCCTTCATGCCTCTTCATGGCTTGATAGCTCATTTCTTTTCAGCATGCTGAATAATAGCCTATTGTCTGGATGTACCACAGTTTATCCATTCATCTGCTGAGGGATACATTGGTTGTACCCAAGTTTTGGCAGTTAAGAATAAAGCTTCTATAAACATTTATATGAACCTGCTATAAATATCTATGTGCAGGTTTTTGTGTGGCTGTCAGTTTTCAACTCATTGGGGTAAATATGAAGGAACACAATGGCTAGATCATATGGTAATAATATGTTTAGTTTTGTAAGAAACCTCCAAACTATCTTCTAAAGTGTCTATACCATTTTTCATCCTCATCAGCAATGAATGATAATTCCTGTTACTCCACATCCTCACTAACATTTGGTGGTGTGGGTGTTTTGCATTTTGTGTATTTTAATATATAAGTGGTAACTATAATTACTTTTAAATCACTAAATAAATATTTATATTGTCTTTTATAATTATAGTCACTTTTATCAGCCCTCTTTGATTTTTAGTGTGGATTCAAGTTACTGTTTGAAGTTATTTGCTTTCAGTCTGAAGAACTTCCTTTGGTATTTTTAGTGAGATGGATCTGTTAGCAGCTAATTCTCTCAGGTATCATTTATCTGAGAAGGTCTTTATTTTGCTATCATTTTTGAAAGATAGTTTGCTGGATATAGATTCTTGGTTAACAGTTTAAAAAAAAACTTTAAACACTTCAAATATGTCATTTTATAGCTTTCTGGTCTCCATTGTTTATGGTGAAAAGCTAGTTATTAATCTTACTAGTGTCTTTATGTGTGACAAATCTGTTTTTTCTTGCTGCTTTCAAGATTTGTCTTGGTGCTCAACATTTTGTTATGGTATGTCTATGTATGGATCTCTTTGAATTTATTGTATTTAATTCAATTTATTCATTGATCTTCATGGATATACAAATTGATGTTTTAATATCTTCTGGGGAAATTTTTAGGTATGTCTTCAGATTTTTTTTTCACTGTCCTTTTAGTTCTATCTTACTAACTATTCACTGACAAGTCACATATATAGCTATGAAAAACTATACATTAACTAATGACATAGATCATTTAGGAAAACTCAGCTAATTAAGACTTCAGGCAATATGTCATTCCAGATAGCCAGGATTTTCAAACAGCTTAAGTTATTACCATTTTAAAACTTTAATCATTGTACACATGAAATTTTCTTAGATGTATTATATAATTCCAAGCTTTATGAAATGAATCATAGTAAATTTATTTACTTTAGGATTAAGGGTTATTAACAAAAAGAATTATGGAATACTGTGACACACTGATATTCTATTGAAGGCATTAGGGTTCTTTGTTCTTATATGAGAAAACTCTAGGCAGTTTGGTCCTTTGAGGGCC
This sequence comes from Saccopteryx bilineata, assembly GCF_036850765.1. Lineage (NCBI taxonomy): Eukaryota > Metazoa > Chordata > Mammalia > Chiroptera > Emballonuridae > Saccopteryx > Saccopteryx bilineata. The sequence goes on along the minus strand of NC_089491.1, from coordinate 143,004,478 downwards.
TTTTACATAGAGCCCTCACATACATCACAGAGATATTTGTTTGACTTACTGAAGAGTGAAACAATTTTAGTATGCTGTAGGTATTAAAATTGGGTAGAATTCTGTAAAATCTAAACTTTTTTTACCTCTTTTAAAAAATCAGAAGATCTGGCTGGCACTTAGCTTTCACTTCTTGACTACAATTGGCTGATGCTGCGCAGTGGCTATTGCTTGTAGATGGGCACATGCTGTCCATTTTCTTAGTCTCCACCCTCCTGCTGACTTATACAGCCTTCCTTCACCCGTTTACCTGCCTTGCTTACCCTTTTCTGTAAGTATCAATTTGGGGCTTCTGACTTCCTATTTTGGTTGGACATGGAATTCAGGTAGCTATAGTTCTTTAAAAGCCACAAAAAGTGTAAATAATTTCTAAGTGAGGCCTGAAAACTTTTCCTTTGAGTATATGTGGGTTGCTAAATGGACTTTGTGCCATATTATTTGGCCACTCACAGTCCTTTAAAAAATTACTTGTACCATTGATCTGTATGCCCGTTCTTATGCCAGTACCAAGCTGTTTTGAGTACAATGGCCTTGTAGTATAACTTGATATCAGAAGTGTGATACCTCCCATTTTATTCTTCATTTTCAAGATTGCTGAGGCTATTTGTGGTCTTTTTTGATTCCATATCAATTTTTGGAATATGTGTTCTATATCTTTGAGTATGCCATTGGTGTTTTAATAGGAATTGCATTAAATTTATAGATTGCTTTGGGTAATATAGACATTTTAATGATGTTTATTCTTCTTATCCATGAACACGATATATGCTTCCACTTGTTTATATCTTCCTTAATTTCTTTTATCAATGTTTTATAATTTACTGAGTACAAGTCCTTTACCTCCTTGGTTAAATTTACTCCTAGGTACTTTATTTTTTTGTTGCAATAGTGAAGGGGATTGTTGCCTTAATTTCTCTTTCACACAGTTTATTGTTGTATAAAAATGCCACTGATTTCTGAATATTATTCTTATATCCTGCCACCTTGCCAAATTCATTTATTAGGTCTAGCAGTTTTTTGACTGAGACTTTAGGGTTTTCTATATACAGTATCATATCATCTGAAAATAATGATAGTTTTAATTTTTCTTTTCCAATTTGGATGCCTTTTATTTCTTCTTCTTGTCTGATTGGTGTGGCTAGGACTTCCAGAACTATGTTGAATAAGAGTGGTGAAAGGGGGCACCCCTGCCTTGTTCCTGATCTTAAGGGGATTGCTAAATGAAGTAAGCCAGGTAGAGAAAGAAAAATATCATATGATCTCACTTATGTGTGGAATCTAATGAACAAAGTGAACTGAGGAATGGAATAGAGGCAGAGGTGGGGTCAAAGGAACCAGCAGGACAACTGTCAGAGGGAAGGGGGGTGAGGGATGGGATCAGAGAAAGTAAAAGGATTAGTAAAATTATATATACATAACACAGAGATATAGATAACAAGACAGCAAATTGTAGAGGGAAGGGGGAGGGAGTTAGGGGGAAGGAGGCTAAGGGGGTATAAAAAGGGACACGGGAGGTGAGGAAGCTATATTCAGTGGGACACTTGAATTCATGTAAGCACAATAAATGAAAAATTTATAAAAATTAAAAGAAAATTACTTGTAATCTTTTCTTTTTGCAAACTAGTTTCAGATCAGTGAGCTTTCTATAAAGCTGAGTCCTTTAACACTGATGTGCCAATAGAGGGTTTTGACTGATATCTTTAAAACTATTAATGCAATTGATAAACTTGGATACAGTTTATTAACTTTTATGAATAATTTTTTAAAAAGTACATCTTGACATATGAATAATACATTCATAATAATATGATGACACACAGTAGTTACTTCGTGTAGCAAAAGTATGGCCCTTTCTGCATCCCCACTTCTTTCACGTTGGTTTAGGCCCCAAATCTTGCTAACCTAATTCAATAGCTTCTTAATTGTTCCCCTTACTGCTAGCTTTCCTTTCTCAACTATTTTTTAATGCTTTGGTAGAATGATACTTCTAAATCAAAGATCTAATCAAGATAACCCATGCTATATTCTGTGGCTCCACATCTTCAATAGCTATAATTGCAATTCCTTAATATAACCTAATTATATATTTCCTTTCAACCTCATCTACTATTGAGTGGGGAAAGATCTCTTCAAGTAAATTTTCTACTCTTCCATTAAATTGTTTCATTCACTAACTTTTCCAGTAGCACTCTAGAGGGCAGACGTGTTGAGTCATTTTCATGACATTATTGCTAGCTAAAATTTTATCTGGAATTAATCAACAGAAACCTTTCAGAGATATATTTTAAAATGTCCTATCTAAGGATATACTGTTATCCTTTAAAATGATCTAGTTATATGTTATTTGTGAACATTTCATTGTATCCATCACTCATATTTTATGATAAAGTAAGATTGAATGAAGATGGTTCTAAGTGTTTACAAGCTCATTTGTCTGGAGAAAATGATGGGTTTTTATATATAAGGTTGTCAAATGCTTTGGAGAATAAGATTAAAATTTAAATGATTTTTGAAATTGAGGAAAGCAACTTAGAGTTATCTGTGAGAAAGGGAATGTTGTTCAATCAGAATCAGTGTAATGAGATACCTTGTGATAAAACCAAGCCATATAATAGTATGTGCTAAATATCAGGTACACCAGGAAGGGCAAGCTACAGATCTTGTTTCTAGAACTGGTTGTTAGGTCCTACCTAGGATTATTGACTCTCTTACTCCATCTAACATTCTCTTGGACTGTAGCTAGGAGGTCAATTGGTCAGGGTTACTTGCTTGCAAATTACAAATTATAATTTTCTTGTATAGAGTAGCTATAATCTTCCGTTAGTGTTTATTATCAGGCAAAGTTGTATAAGAAGAGCCCTTGGCTATTTTTTTTAATTGATTGACTTTAGAGAGGCAGAGAGGAAGGGGAGGAAAGAGAGAGAACAACATTTGTTGTTCCATTTGTTGTGCATTCATTGGTTGCTTCCCATATGTGCCCTGACTGGGGATCAAACACACAACCTTGGTGTTTTGAGACGACACTCAAACCGACTAAGGTAACCAGCTAGGGCCAGAGCCCTTGGTTTTGACCTATACTATCCCTAGTTTTAACATGTATTTATCAGAGGTCACAATTGAAATCTGTCCATAGAACAAATAATGTAAACAAAGTAGATTGAGTAAGGAATATTGACTTGCAAAGATATGCTCTAAAGCCCTGTCAGAACTTGTCTCACACTGGCTATGAAGATCAGATAGTACCTAATTATGAGTATGTTATATAATGATTTACATTGTGCATGTATATGTGTGTGTGTGTGTGTGTAAAAGTATACTACTCTCTCTGGCAGCTGAAAGCCAGCCTTTATTCAAGATGTTTATTCAACAGGGGGAATATTCGTTCAGTATATTTGGAATTATATATCAATTGCTATGCAATGTGTCAATTTCTGGCAATGTCTTAGTCTGTTCAGACTGTTATAACAGAAATACCATGGATTGGGTGGCTTATCAACAACATAAATTTATGAGAGTGTCACCTGCCACATGGCTGAATAAGATGTCCCTTCATGATATAAACTCTCAACAAATTGATAATAGAAGGAATATACCTCAACATAATAACAGCCAAATATGACAAAGCCATAGGTGACATCTTATTCAATGATGAAAAGTTGAAAGCTTTTCCTTTAATATTATATATTGTAGAAATAATCTTGCTCTTGTTACTTTTATTCAACAGTATTGGAAGTTCTAGCCAGAGCAATTACAAAAGAAAAAGAAATTTAAAAAATTATTAAAGAAATAAATGCATCCAAATTTGAAAAGAAGAAGTAAAACTTGCAAAGAGTATTTGCAAATGAGATTATATTATATGAGTCAAGAACCCTAAGAACTCTATCAGAAATTTAAAACTAATAAAGAAATTCAGTAAAGTTGTAGGATACGAAAGTAGAATACAAAAGTCTGTTGTGTTTCTATACATGAATAATGAATTATAAGGATGAGAAATTAAGAAATCTGCCTGGGTGGTGGTGGCACAGTAGATAGACCATCAATCTGAAATACTGAGGTCACCAGTTCAAAACACAAGGTCACTAGCTTGAGCCCAAGGTCACCTGTTTGAGCCCTGGTCAAGGCACATATGAGGGAAGCAATCAATGGATGCACAACTAATCAGGAGAAATGAGTTGATGCCTCTCTCTATCCCTATCTCTCTCTCTCTCTCTTCCTTTTCCTTTCTCTCTCCCTCCCCCTCTCTTCCTATTTCCCTTCCTCCCTCTTTCTCTCTCTCTCAAAAAAAGAATTCCACTTACAATTGCATTAAAAAGAATAACATACCTAGGAATACACGTAACTAAGGAGGTGAAAGACCTGTACACTGAAAACTATAAGACATATAAAAGAAACACAGATAAATTGAAAGATATTCTGTATTTATAGATTGGAAGAATTGATATTATTAAAACATCCATATAATCCAAAGCCATCTATAGATTTAATGAAATCCCTATTAAGATTTCAATGACATTTTCCATATAAATAGAAGAAAAATTCTAAAATTTATATGGAACCACAGAAGTCCCCAAATGTTCAATGTAATTCTGAGAAAGTTAAAGTAATCAATAGTGTGGTACTCATGTAAAAACAGACACATTGACCAATGAGGCAGAATTGAGAGCCCACAAATAAATCTGTCTATCTATCTATCTATCTATCTATCTATCTATCTATCTATCTATCTATCATCTATCTATTTATCTATCTTCTATCTATCTATAGTCAACTAATATTTGACAAGGGAACCAAGAGCATACAACAGGAAAATTATAATCTTTTTAATAAACAGTGTTAAGAAAATGAATAATCACATGCAGTAGAGTGAAATTAGACCCTTCATTTCCAACATTTACAAAAATTAATTCAAAATGGATTAATTACTTAATCATAAAACCTGAAACTACAAAAGTCTTAGGAGAAAACAAAAGAACTATCCTTTGACACTGATTTTGGCAATGATGTTTTGGATGTGTCACAAGGGACAAAAGCAAAAAACGAACAAGAGGGACTAAGTCAAACTAAAATGTTTCTGCATGGCAAAAGTGACAGTTTACAAAATAAAAAGGTAACCTATGGAATGGAAGAAAATACTTGAAAATTATATATTGGATAAGGGGTTAACATCTAAAAATTATTTTAAAAACCGCATTTAACTCAATAGCAAAACAAAACAAAAAACATTAAAAAAAAAACCCCAAATAATTAGAAGGTCGGCAGAGGAAGAACTGAAAAGACATTTTTCCAAAGAAGGCATACACATGACCAACAGATACATGAAAGGTGCTCAATATCACTCATCATCAGGGAAATGCAAATAAAACCACAATTGAAGTATCACCTCATACCTGTTAGAATGGCTATCATCAAGCAACAAAAAATGAAAAATATTGATGAGGATGTGGGAAAAAAGGGAACTCTTGTGCAATGTTGGTAGGAATGTAAATTAAAAATAGAACTACCATATGACTTGGTGATTCAACTTTTGGGTATACTGTATACCCAAAGGAAATGAAATCAGGATATCAAAGAGATATTTGCATTCCCATTTTCACTGCAGCATTATCCATAGTAACCAAGATATGAAAACAGTCTTATAAACAGATGAATAGACAAAGTTGTGATTGTCATATATATAGAACATATATAATAGAATATTATCCTCCCATGAGAAAAAGGAAACTCTGCCTTTTGAGATGATGTGAATGGAACTTGAAGGTAGTATGCTAAGTGAAATAAGTCAGTCAGAGAAAGACATTTACTGTATGGTATCACTTATATGTACAATCTGAGAAAAAGCAAAACTCATAGAAACAGAGAGTAGACTGGTGCTTGCCAGAGGCTAGGGAGTGTGAGAAGTAAGGATGTATCAATCAAAGAGTACTAGCCAGTTATAAGATGATTAAGTCCTAGACAGCTAAGATATTGCGTGGTGACTGTTATTAACAATACTGTATCTTATATTTGAAAGTTGCTAATAGGTAAATCTTTAATGTTCTCACCATAAAAAATAAATGGTAATTATGTGAAGTGATGTATGTGTTGAGTAATCCCATTGTGGCATTCCTCAATATGTAAGTGTATCAAATCATCATGGTGTACATCTTAAATGTGCATAAAGTTTTATATGTCAATTACATCTCCATGAATCTGGAAAAACAAACAACAGCAGCGATTTATTTTTCAGAGTTCTAAGGGTTGGGAAGTCCAAGATTAAGGTGCTAACTGAATTGATGTTCTAGTTTATACTATAGATGGCGTTTTGTCACGGTAACCTCATGAGGGAAGAGGCAAAGGTGCTCTTGGGTGTCTCTTTTATGAGGACATTAATTCCATTCATGAGTGCTCCGCTTTCAAAAGGCTCTGCCTCCTAATACCATCCATCATATAGGAAGTTAGGTTTCAACATCTGAATTCAGTCTGTGGCTGGCAGTAGGAAGACCACATTGGCAATAGGAGTCACAGCCTAATTTCACTTATGATAATTTGCTGTCATTTTTCCATACTCATCCATGTTCTGCATGTACTAAAGTGGATAATTAATGGAGCGTATGACCTATCTTACATTTGGCATCTTGTAAGCCAGGGGTCAGGAACCTTTTTGGCTGAGAGCCACATATTTTAAAATGTAATTCCATGAAAGTCATACAATGACCCATGTATGTTACGCATTATCCAATAAATATTTGATGTTGTCCTGGAGGACAGCTGTGATTGGCTCCAGCCACCTACAACCATGAACATAAGCGGTAGGAAATAAATAGATTGTAATACATGAGAATGTTTTATATTTTTAACATCTTTTTTTTTTTAAAGATTTGTCTGCAGCCATCAAAAGAGCCACATCTGGCTTGCGAGCCATAAGTTCCCGGCCCCTGTTATAAGCTTTTGTGATTGCACAATTCTCTATGGTTCTCCAATGAGTGTGGTCATGAATTTTCGTTCACTCTTATAATAGAAGAGAATGACAATGGCTTTCATATGGCTCTTGCTTTCACAATCGGTTTTACTACAGGACAGAGAGCCATTGTTGAAGTACCAGTCAAACTTTACAACTGGAGAACAGGGTTAGGGTATTCCTGTGTCTAATGTGAGGCAAACTCAGTTTAGAGTGCTATTTATCACCTAATCCTCATTAGCCTTCATTCGGACATGTGGCATACAGTGACATTGCGGATCCCCGATTATTAATGTTATTTTACAGTCTATATTCAATAATCCCTAAAAGAATTTGGAGTGTTTTCCTTGTTCTAAGACACAGTGACCCAGATAAAATGGCCACATATTCATTTGGAGAAGTTTAGGAGGAAGATTCAAGCGTACAACATTGTGCTAGTTTGTGGTCTGCTCTCAAAGACACCCAGCTCCCCTTTATTTAAGGGCCTCTGTGTCTGTGAATTGACTTAGGGTTTAGGATTATTTGAGAGTCAATGACACAGCAAGGTAACTTTATCCTGATGCTGTTTACTAGATCTTTTATTTTCTTTCACAAATTAAATATGACCTTGGTGATAAATTCCATTTCTAGAGCTTCCCATTTTAGCTAGAATCAGAGATCTCATGTCTTAATGTTTGCTGTCATCTGATTACTGTACCTGTTTCATGGCCCATTGTGTTGATGATGCCACCCGGTTTTAATCATTTTGGGTTCCTGTGCAACTTGCTGATATTAGAAAATCCTTTTCATTTGCTGCACTTCCTGAATAGATTACTGGTCTAAATATCACAGCTGGTAATTAACATTTAAAAGACTGATGTTTTCTCTCCAATGCCCTTCTACAGCCAGGATGAATGGAGATTGATTTGGGTTCTAATGGGCAAGGAATAAAGGGCAAGTGGGTGAACTGCTCAATAAATCTAGCATTCCAGCCTTTGAAACAATTGAACTCCTACATTGCAACAAAAAATTACTGGTGTCTCTATGTCACTTGGCATGAACCAGTATTAGACAAGTTGACAAAATCAGACTCAGTGCCCTATCAATATTAACGAATTCAGTTCTACCTGCTCAAAATCATATTTGGATTAAAATGAATCCAAAATAGTCAAGATCATTTAAAAACCACTATCACAAATATTTTCTAGATTAAAAATAAAAATAAAATGAAAACCATATCAGTTAGTGGAGTCCTTCAGCTCCTTGTAGGCATGGGGCTTCTCTCCTTTCTCTGCTTGTTTGTCACCAGCCATGGTGATTTGATTGGGCTGTGTACTGGAGCAGTAGTAAAAGGAGGAACAGAAATGGGATTTGTATGTGCAGTTCCCCTGGAAGAGTGTCACCATAACTTTGGGCAAAGAAAGCCTTCTGGTGTTTCTGAGGGATTTGTGATTTTGAAGTTCTTTATTTCTTCTCATTCTCTTTAGATGTGGTATTAAAATTATTAATATCTTCCTTTTCATGACTAGTGTTCAAATGTTTACAGAAATGATCTGTTGAGATTATGTTAAATTATCTGGGGGGCAATTGGAGAATTTACAGCATCAGTTTCTGTGTTTGGTTTTCTATACTCTCAGACTTAAAAGCAGTGGTAAAACACTTGCAGATTATGGTAAGGCCCTGAATTCCATTCTGTGCCTTGAGGGGAGGGTTTTTAAATCAATTCATTCAATTTCTTTTCTTTAAGTTCCTTTAAGTTTTCAGGGCCACCATTGTCCCAGCAGTCTAAAGTCTCCTTATGCCCTTTATTTGGTTCCTGGTAGCATCTATTGGATGTGCTACAGCTTCTCACTCACTGTGTTCATTTTCTGAGATGAGTGAAATTCATACCTCGTTCAGTTGTTTTACCACTTTGTAGCAATGACTACTATATAGTTTCCCTTCATAGAATAAAGAGTGGATTTTTACTTCCATCTGGCCCACCTCAGCTCAGTAAGTAAATTCAAATACCACACAAATCCCTGAGACACTTGTGCCTGAATTCTACACTGGTACCAATTTATCTAACTTTGGTGCCTTTTAAGAACAGAACCAATTCCAGCTAACTTAAGCGAAAAGTAATTTTTTGAAAGCATACTTGTTTGCTCATAGAATAAGAAGGAAATTTGAGGTCAAATGGCAGAGAATTTTAAACTTTGTCTAGGGCATTTCCTTCAGTTAACTCAACTCCAACTGCTTCCTGTCTTAATGAATCTTTGCACAGGGTTCAAATTGGCCTTGGTCGAGTCATAGGCTCACCTTGTGATGGTGGGGGAGGAGTAGGCGGAGAATAGTTTTGGGCTGAGCAGCCCCTGCAGCCACACATGAGTGTGGGGAAAGGTCTTGTATCCAAAGGGTTCTGAGGCAGACCAAACAAATAGACAGATTTCCAGGCTATCCGTTAACAAATAACGGATTCAGTCACTCCTATAGTTTTCTTCCTTCCTTCCTTCCTTCCTTCCTTTCTTTCTTTCTTTCTTTCTTTCTTTCTTTCTTTCTTTCTTTCTTTCTTTCTTTCTTTCTTTCTTTCTTTTTCTTCCTTCCTTCCTTCCTTCCTTCCTTCCTTCCTTCCTTCCTTCCTTCCTTCCTTCCTTCCTTCCTTCCTTCCTTCCTTCCTCCCTCCCTCCCTCCCTCCCTCCCTCCCTCTCTCTCTCTCTCTCTCTCTCTTTCTTTCTTTCTTTCTTTCTTTCTTTCTTTCTTTCTTTCTTTCTTTCTAAAAAGCAGGCTATGATGGTTTTAGAAGATAATTTTTTTTTTGTTATCAGCTGTGTTTCTTTCCTAAAAGAATTGGTGGAAAGTGCAGAGTATCTAGGAAAAAATAGCATTCATGTCTATGTAAAAATCACATAATAATTAAAACTAATACTGTTATTCATTAAAATTGTATATAATTATGTAAAGGAATGTGTGGTTCAATTAGCTTCTTTAATCTTTGGGGATGATGGAATAAGTTAAGTGAACGTAGAAACAAAGGCAAATGCTCTTGCATTAGAAGGGAAAGATGATTGTTATAGACATATTTTAAAAAATTCCTAAGGCTATTGATGGAGGAGAAAGAAGCTGCTCAGCATGTGTATAGTGAAAGTAATAATGATCTCTACATGAGTCTTGAAGGGACATTATTAGTTTATGGGGAAAAAAATGGTGTTGACCAGTAGCTTTCAACTACTGTGTATTAGAATCATCTTTTTAAAAGCACCATCACCATTCCCAGAAATTTACTGGTGGGGCCCAGTGGGACTGCTATGATGCACAACTCCATGGGACTCAATTCACATTAAAATTATACGCATGGTTCCCCTTGGAGCTGTACAGTGCACAGCTTGTGCAGCTAGAAGCAGTATCCTATCAGGATTTTTAAAAAGTTCTCCAGGATTGTTACTGTTGTTGCTGTGTATGTGTGTGTTTTAAATGCTTAGCCAGATTTTCAACCACTGGGTCACTAGTCCCTTGTCTGTTATTCATAGAGCCAACATACAGTACCTTTTTGTGATTATTCGTTTAGCTCTCTTTGTATTAAATGTGATATTAGCTATCCATAATCTGATGGCTGGGATTGGGAGTACTGAACACACAGAATTATTTGCTTCAGCCTGAACCTCACATGGATGGCTTTGAGCCCTGCATCTAATTGCAGGGCAAGTATAGGAAGATCTATATTTGGGGCATGTCTGGTAACAATAAAATACTCAAACCTGTGAATGGTAGATGACTAAATTTGATTTATCTGCAGTAATAGTATATGGAGAAGAAGTTATCAGTATATAGTTAATCTCTATGTGTCTAGAACAGTGATTTTCAACCTGTATACCATGGCACACTGGTTTAGAGCAAGAATTTTTAAAACATGCAATACCTGACTATGTAGTCAGGAACACTGACCTCTTTTCCCTTTGATTGTCAAATAAAAAAATAACAACAGCCAATACAACAATAGTTGTCCAGTGTAGATAAATTAAAATTATACCTATTTGTCCCTGGCTAGTTGGCCCAGCGTGTAGAAGTCCCGGGTTCTATTCTTGGACAGGGCACACAGGAGATGCACCCATCTACTTCTCTACCCTTCCCCTTCTCCTTTCTCTCTTTCTCTTCCCCTCCCGCAGCCAAGGCTCCATGGGAGCAAAGTTGGCCCAGGTGCTGAGGATGGCTCCATGGCCTCCACCTCAGGCAGTAGAATAGCTCCAGTTGCAAAGGAGCAATGGCCCAGATGGACAGAGCATTGCCCCCTGGTGGGCATGCCGGTGTATCCCAGTCGGGTGCTGCAGAATTTTTATAATTAGTTTATGTGTACCATGAGATGGAAAGGTTGAACAATCAGTGGCCTAGAACAATGCTTATTACCTAATCATCTTCTGATTTGCTTCCTTTTTAGGGAGGGGGTAAAGATAGTATATCTACATTAACTTAGAAAAGGAAGACAGTATGAAAAATTCAGGTTTTGCACAACCAGAAACTTAAAAAAGAGATTATGAGGTTATTTTCCCATTTATCCTTTGTGTCTTATATATTATATATTAGAAATATATTACTTTTTTAAACAGTAAAAATGAAATATTAAAAATAATTCTCAGTCTAGGAATAAATTATTTAAGTCATAACTTGGTTATATTGACTTATTCCAAAAGTTGCACTTTTATTTTTAATATATAAAGCTTTCTTTTTGAGGATTGAGATGCTTGTATAATTCTTGAACTTCTTATGAAATATCCCAGTTGCTGAGACTTGGATTTTTCTCAAAAAGGATTTGTTTATGTTTGTTGGTACTGCCTTTGAGTTTATTATATGCTTCATTTTTAAAAATATATATATATATAAGTATGAAAACTTTATTAAAAATGGTCAGAGAGCTGGCAGGTGCAATCACCATTTTCAAATATTGAATTCTTAATATCTTGTTTTATAGAGAACCAACTGTAAAAATTTGGAAAGCTCACCATTTGTGAAGTGTTCAAGCCTCTGTCATAAGAGATTCAAATAAAGATACTGATATTAATTAAAGTCATAAAAATGTCCTGACTACTGTGATCACAGTCTATGTGTGTTGAGTAGGACTGGCTGAGTTTATAGCAGGACTAAACCAGCTTTATGCTTACTCTGGGAATGTCTGGAAGTCTGGTAGTGATAAGGCAAGATAAGAATGATATATACTACTTAGTGATTTATAATGTGCTGTTTAATGTTGAAAACAACCCTGGAGGCATCGGGACTGGCTTATCTACTCTGTTGAGGGATGTATTAATTGATGATTTATAACTAGGGTGATCGTTACACAACCTGGCTTAGCTATGTGATCAGCAGGGTATAAATTCCCCTGAAATCAAGTTATATCTTGTTTTAATGAGAAAGGCCCTTAGAAGTCTGTGCCTACAGTTCTCTGAACCCTCAGTGACTGCTTGGGCACCATGTGCCCTGCTGTTTGGTATTTTTTACCTTTACTGAAACCTTGTATAAATACACACAGTGAAGTGCAGGGTGGGGGAGGGGGAAGCTTTCCTTTTCCCTTCCAGGTTCTTTCAGCTGGTCTCATAATCAAATAGACATGAGACAGTTAACAAGAGACAATAACAAGATTTAATTACATATGTATGTATGGGTATCCTACTTATGTGAGAGAGGCAGAGACTGGACATGAAAGACTTGGAAACAGAAAGGGATGTCCGGTCTCTGACTCACAAAGACAGGAAGCCATTGGCTTCAGATGTGAGAAAGGTCACTGGCAGGACAATAAAAACGGTAGATGTTCAGTAAGTAGAAGTGTTCCCCGCTCTAAAGCATGGTCATAAAAAGTTATTCCTGGTGATAACTCTTATTTGGGGCAAGGCCCGTCATTTAAATTCTTTAAAGGAAAGGTGATTGCAGGGTCTCGATTGCCTTCAGCTCAAAACAATTCATGTGCTTACGTGGCATAGGTTGGGAGGCCTGTTCTGAAACCCTTTAGGAGTCTTTGAATCCTTTCAATATTTGACCCTGCATTACTGATATAGACTATTTGCACTTTGCTCTATTTATTAGGGTATCATGAATGAATAGACAAAAATGTACGCCTAAATATAAATCATAACATAGCATACTTGTACACAACTCTAACCTTAATTTGAACGTTTGATTTTAAATCTATATTTAACTCTTTGTATACTACTTGTTTCTCACTTTTTTTGTTTGTTTGTTTTTGTTTTTAGTTTATGTCTCCATCGAAAGTATCTTAAACATTTTGAACTATAAAATGTCTGTTTTCTTGGGGAAAAAAAAAGACAAATGGAGTACACTGTAAAGCACTGGTAACTTGCAGACAATTTGGTCAAATTGTATGAATATTGTAATAGTTTGAGACTGATGGTCAAATTGTAACCCACCTGTCTAGCATTTATTATTATTATTTTTTAAGATTTTATTTTTTATTGATTTTACAGAGGGAGGAGCAAGAAGTATCAATCACAGTTGCTTCACTTTAGTTATTCATTCCTTGCTTGTTGCTTGTCATGTGTCTTGACCAGGCAAGCCCAGGGTTTCGAACCAGTGACCTCAGCATTTCAGGTCGATGCCTTATCCACTGCGCCACCACAGGCCAGTCTTATCTAGCATTTAAATGAACCTTAAATAGGGTTCTAATTCCTGGCTTAGCTATGTGACCAGCAGGGTATAAATTCCCCTGAAATCAAGTTATTATATCTTTTTTATTTTATTTTTATTTTTATTAAATTTAATGCAGTGACATTGATAAATCAGGGTACATATGTTGAGAGAAAACATCTCCAGATTATTTTGACATTTGATTATGCTGTATACCCCTCACCCAAAGTCAAATTGTCTTCTGTCACCTTCTATCTGGTTTTCTTTGTGCCCCTCCCCTCCCCCATCCCCTCTCTCCTTCCTTGCCCTCTCCCACCTCCCCCCAACCCCCACTCCCATTGCCATCACATTCTTGTTCATGTCTCTGAGTCTCATTTTTATGTCCCATCTATGTATAGATTCATATAGTTCTTAGTTTTTTATGAGTACCAGCCTTGCTTCCCCAGAATAAATCCCACTTGATCATAGTGTATGATTTTTTCCATATATTGTTGGATCCAGTTTGCTAATGTTTTGTTGAGGATTTTAGCATCTATATTCATCAGAGATATTGGCCTATAATTTTATTTCTTTGTGTTGTCTTTGCCTGGTTTTGGAATCAGAATTATGCTCGCCTCATAAAAGGAGCTTGGAAGTCTTCCATCCTCTTGAATTTTTTGAAATAGTTTGAGAAGGATAGGAGTTAGTTCTTCTTTGAATATTTGGTAGAATTCAGTTGTGAAGCCAGCAGGTCCCAGATTTTTCTTTGTTGGGAGTTTTTTGATAACTGTTTCGATCTCATTTGGTGTAATCGGTCTGTTTAGGTTTTCTGATTCTTCCAGATTGATTTTTGGAAGATTGTATGTTTCAAGGAATTTGTCCATTTCATCTAGGATGTCTAGTTTTTTGGCATACAGTTCTTCATAGTATTTTCTTACAATATTTTATATTTCTGTTGTGTCAGTTGTTATTTCTCCACTCTCATTTCTAATTTTATTTATTTGAGTTCTCTCTCTCTTTTTCTCGGAGAGTCTAGTTAAAGGTTCATCAATCTTGTTTACCTTTTCAAAGAACCAGCTCCTAGTTTCCTTGATCCTCTGTATTGTTTCTTTAGCCTCTATGTCATTTATTTCTGGTCTGATCTTTATTATTTCCTTCCTTCTACTACATTTGGGCTTTACTTGCTGTTCTTTTTCTAGTTCTTTTAGATACAGGATTAGGTTGTTTATTTGAGCTTTTTCTAGCTTCTTAAAGTGTGCCTATAATGCTATGAACTTCCCGCTCAGTACTGCTTTTGCTGTGTCCTATAAATTTTGAGTTGTTGTATGCTCATTGTCATTCGTTTCTAGGAATTTTTTTATTTCTTCTTTGATCTTCTTAATCCATTTGTTATTTAACAACCTGCTATTTAGTTTCCATGTGTTTGAAAATTTTTGAGCTTTTCTGTTGTGGTTCATTGCTAGTTTCATGCCATTGTGATCGGAGAAAGTGCTTGATATGATTTCAATCTTCTTAAATTTGTTGAGAGCACTTTTGTGCCCTAACATGTGGTCTATCCTAGAGAATGTACCATGAGCACTTGAAAAGAATGTATATTCTGCTGCTTTAGGGTGAAAGGTTCTGAAGATATCTATTAAATAGAGTTGATCTAGTGTGTCCAGTAAGTCTGCTGTTTCTTTGTTAATTTTCTTTCTTGAGGATCTATCTAGTGATGTTAGTGAGGTATTGAAATCCCCTACTATTATAGTACTGCTGTTGATCTCACCCTTTAAATCCATCAAAGTCTGCTTTATATATTTAGGTGGTCCTATATTAGGTACATAGATATTTATAATAGTTATATCTTCCTGTTGGATTACGTCCTTTATCATTATGTAGTGGCCTTCTTTATCTCTTACTATATCCTTTGTTTTAAAGTCCAATTTGTCTGATATAAGTATTGCTACCCCAGCTTTCTTTTCATTTCCATTTGCATGAAATGTTTTTTTCCATCCTTTTACCTTCAATCTATGTGTATCTTTTGTTCTAAGGTGTGTCTCTTGTAGATAGCATATGTACACGTCCTGTTTTCTTATCCACGCAGCTACCCTATGTCTTTTGATCGGATCATTTAATCCATTTACATTTATGGTTATTATTGATATGTAGTTGTTTATTGCCATTTTATTCTTTAAAGCTATATTCTTTTTTTGCTATATTCTTTTCCCACTTTGATCTGTTTAAAACAGGCCCCTTAACATTTCCTGCAGCATTGGTTTGGTTGTAATGAATTTCTTGAGTTGTTTTTTATTTCTCCTCTGATTTTAAATGATAGCCTTGCTGGATAAAGTGATCTTGGTTGTAGGTTCTTATTCTGCATTACTTTGAATATTTCTTGCCATTTCCTTCTGGCCTCAAGTGTTTCTGTTGAGAAGTTGGATGTCATCCTTATGGGGCTCCTTTGTAGGTGATAGCTTTTTTTTTCTCTCACAGCTTTTAATATTTTTTCTTTATCACTTAGCTTTGGTATTTTAATTCTGATGTGTCTTGGTATAGGTTTCTTTGGGTTTCTCTTTAATGGAGTCCTCTTTGCTTCTTGAACTTGTGAGAGTTTCTCCTGCATTAATTTAGGGAAGTTTTCAGCTATGATATGATTGAACAAAGTCTCTATCCCTTGTTTTTTTCCTTCTTCTTCAGGAACCCCTATGATGTAGATGTTATTTCTCTTCATGTTGTCACAGAGCTCTCTAACAGTTTCCTCAGACTTTTTGAGTTTCTTTCTTTTTTCTTCTCTGCTTTTTTGCCTTCATTCAAGTTGTCCTCCAACTCACTGATTCGATCCTCAGCTCTATCCTTCCTGTTTTTAATTCCTTCCATTGTGGTCTTTATTTCTGATATTGTATTTGTCATCTCTGACTGATGCTTTTTTAATATTTCATGAACCTTTTTTATACTTGCTATTTCTTTATTTAGGTTTTCATAATGACCATCCATTGTTGTTCTAAGATCCCTAAGCATCCTTACAATCATTATTTTGAACTCTGCATCTGGAAGTTTGATTATTTCCATATCACTCAGTTCATTTCCTGAAGGTTTCTCTTGTGGTTTCATTTGTATTGCACTTTTTTGTCTTCTCATTATCTGTGTGGGTGTTTTGTTTGTAGAGTTGGTTGAGTCTAGGCTTGGTGTTGTCTGCTTCCAGTTTTCAATTGTGTTATTTCTAGGTCTTCTTGGGTTGGTATCAGCTATTATTTGTAATCCACTTTCGGATTTGGGCAGCTTTGCAGTCTTGATTTTTTTGTTTTCTTAACAGATGATAGTCTTGTTTATTGATCTCAGCAGGGGGCTTCCTTTAAACTGTATTCAGGAATGCAATGGGTGTAACCTGAGACGCTGAAAGCCTCTTCCATGGACTAATCTCTCTGGGTGCAGGGTGTTTTCTCAGCTTCAGTAGGGGGAGGTTATCTCAGATCTCCATGGAGACCTGAGTTACTGCCCCTCCTCCCCACTTCTTGTTGTCAGCTGTGTCTTGTTGTGCTGATTGGAGCTGGAGAGCTGTCTGGAGATCTGTGATCTGGAAGCAATTCAGTACTGTTTTGTTGAAAAATCAGTCCCTCCCCAGCTATGGCCGTCTCCAGCACAGATGAGTCAGCTTTTTTTATGTCGTCTCCTGCATTCCTTAGCCCCTCATAGTCTGTCCCTCTCTCTCTCCTTTCCACTTGGGAGATAAGCTGGTCTTTTCAACACACCTTGCTCCCTGGTCACCAGGCAAGTGGCTGTGAGCAGTAGTTTCTGCTCTTTTCCCTGGAGTTAGATCCCCTCTGGGCTCTCAGCCTCACCCCTCCTCTGTTCCTGTAAGCAGGGGAGATTCAGGCGCTCTCTACCAGGTTTGTTGTGTCTTCTTCTTTGCTCCTTGGTTTTTGAGAGCTGTTCTTGTAGTCCAGAGTTGGTTTTTCACACTGATTTTTCCTAAATTGATTTGTATTCCAGTTTGGTGGTGAGAGCTGGGAGTCTGTGCATCCGCCTATTCCACTGCCATCTTCAGGTCCCCAATATCATGTGTTAATGAGAAAGGCCCTTAGAAGGCTGTGCCTACAGTTCTCTGAACCCTCAGTGACTGCTTGGGCACCATGTGCCCTGATGTTTGGTATCCTTTACCTTTACTGAAATCTTATATGAATACACACAGTGAAGTGTAGGGTGGGCCAAGCTTATCTAGCATTTAAATGAACCTTAAATAGGTTCTTTTTCATATTATAATAAAAAATGAGATAAGACACTTTTTGGGGGATAGTGTTCTTAAAATGAAATTGATTTTAATATTTTCTAAATTTTTTTTACAAGGACAGAGAGAGAGTCAGATAGAGGGATAGATAGGGACAGACAGACAGGAATGGAGAGAGAGAGAGAGATGAGAAGCATCAATCATCAGTTTTTCGTTGCGACACCGTAGTTGTTCATTGATTGCTTTCTCATATGTGCCATGACCCGTGGGCCTTCAGCAGACTGAGTAGCCCCCCTGCTCAAGCCAGTGACCTTGGGTCCATGCTAGTGAACTTTTTTGCTCAAGCCAGATGAGCCCATGCTCAAGTTGGCGACCTCAGGGTCTCGAACCTGGGTCCTTCCGCATCTCAGTCTGACGCTCTATCCACTGTGCCACCGCCTGGTCAGGCAAAATAAAATTGATTTTAATCACTAACAAGGACAATTTGTGTTAATGTTACCACTTAACTTGTATTTTCAAACTTGTACAGCTGCCTATATCCTTTGTTAAAATTTTAGTGCTATGTAGGCCTTTTGTGCCAAGAAGTATTTTTTTAATATCCTCACAGAAATAGAGTTTAATCTTTTTTTCCAATGAAGGTATTTTTGTTTTATCTTTAAATTTTGTTTTTATTAAATGGAAGGATGTATCTCCTTTTCTACTTAACCTATTCATATGCTGCTCAGCATATTTTAACAACACTGTATTTGTACTTCTTGGTAAAACTTTGTCACTAATAATGGAAAAATTATATAGTGTGTAGATTATAAATAAGATCTCTTAAAAATAGGACATTAAAATTTCCCACCTATTTAGAAATTTATTTTTAAAAATTCTTCAGGATTAAATTTTATTAAACATTTGGAAGTATTGCAATTTTTCTCATGAAATTGTATCATGGCTTAAGTAAGTATATTAGTTTCTCTGCTTTTACTTTACTTCTGGCTATATGATAATGGCCAGATTTTAGAGTCTGTAAAATGTTGTTTTATCTGTGAATTATATAAGAAAAAACATGTCTTGTTCTTATCTAGCAATTCATGGGTGTTCTTTCTTGCTTATTTGATATATTCAATTATCTGAAAAGCCAACTACTTGAATTTGCCAAATATTTTAAATATCCAAACAGAAACTACTATTCAAAGGAATTAATTATAATATTGTATAATAATTTTGTAAGATTAAAATACCATATGTAATGTACATCTTATTCCCAACATTTTTTCTGCTTATATATGAAGAGCTGTCATCTAATGGGAGTATATCTAGTTACTTTTGAAGTCATTGTACATATTTTGAGCTTGGTCTGTATTGCTCAAACTATAAAATATGGCTCAGAGGAGGTGTTATGTCTGTTAGAGACTGTTTCCACAGAGTTGAAGTGGAGAGGAGCAGTGTGTCGGCGGAATGAAGAAGGCAAATTGGAAGAGATGATTCCTCTACTGCCTGCAGGGAAATATTTAATTGCTAGTGATAGACATTCAGCATGTACCAGCCTAAGCAAACCATGTTTTCTTTGTTTGTTTTTTAAAGAAGCACAGCAGCTAGCTCACAGAAAGAAAGAAAATATTTCAGAAACACTGGATCTCAGCAAAGTGAAGTGAGAACTGAAATGTTACTTTCACTATTGCTCTTATTTTCTTTCTGTTTGTGGGCTGCTCCACATGGCCAGGACCATGATCCAGAAGGACAGCCTCCTCCAAGCCATTCCTGGGGAAGGCTGGTCCTATCTAGCTGAGTCATATGATTGGGTCTTAGGATTGCTCAGTTACAGTGACATGGACCAACCATATGACAAGGAGGTGGCAAGGGGGAGGATGGCTGTCTCCATAGGAACTATATGCTTGTATACAGAAGAGAAGTTATTACCAAAGAAAAGAGTAGTTATTACCAGAAGTAGGTAGAAAGTGGTTCTAGACAAAGAAAGCTATCACGTGGCAACTTTTACATGAATTCAACATGGGTGCGATGTGGAAAGTGATTTCAACTTAACTTAATTTCCTTACAGATAGGGTTAACCAAGTAACAAAATAAGAAATGGCTCACATTAATCTTTATTTCATCAAATTATTTGGCAAAGTCCCACAATATCCTTTTGAATAAACTATGTATTACAGACTGAATGACAAAAGTTTTTGATGAATTATTAATTTGAAAAATGTAATGTCAGTCTGGAATGAGGTCTCTGGTAGTGGTTTCTCAAAATGAATCTTTTTGCCCTAACACATTACTTTTGTAAGTGTTTTTAATGAACACAATAACTAAACATGCTCTTAACCAAGAGGATCTTGTGCCCAGGGATTATTCTAGACCAGGCATGGCCAACAGTTTTTGCCCCCAGGCCAGATTAGAAAGAAAACTTTTTTCACGGGCCAGATGAAATATTAAAATTAAAAAATGTTAAATATAAAAACAATTCGTGGCCCTGGCCGGTTGGCTCAGCGGTAGAGCGTCGGCCTGGCATGTGGGGGACCCGGGTTTGATTCCCGGCCAGGGCACATAGGAGAAGCGCCCATTTGCTTCTCCACCCCCCCCTTTCTCTCTGTCTCTCTCTTTCCCTCCCGCAGCCGAGGCTCCTTTGGAGCAAAGAGTGGCTCTGGTCGTGGCAGAGCGACGCCCCAGAGGGGCAGAGCATCGCCCTCTGGTGGGCAGAGCGTCGCCCCTGGTGGGCGTACCGGGTGGATCCCAGTCGGGCACATGCGGGAGTCTGACTGTCTCTCCCCATTTCCAGCTTCAGAAAAATACAAAAAAAAAACAACAAAAAAACCCACAACAATTTGTTTAAGTAAACAAAATTTTTATTATGTAATTTGTTTATGAATAAATGTGAGTAAGAAATTTTAATGTACAATATTATTTTAATAAAAATATATTTTAATAAAAATATAATTACATACTGTATAAATATCCAAACTGTATCACAATCAATCAAAACAATATTTAATTAATAGAATGAGCTTGAAGGGGTTATATTGCAAATAAAACAATTATTTCGTTTTATAAACAGCCTGGATATGTTTTCAGTTATCAACTGCAGCTATTGTCTATGCTACAATGCCACTTGATTCAGCACACTTGACCACAAAAATAACGAATTATTTGACCTTGGGTGTGCACTGGCAAACTCCGCCTAAAAGAATGTGGGTTTCACATTGCCGCTAAACGTCGAACAGTTCATATTGAGTACAGACGAGTACAAAAGTTGTAAATCTTTATAATGGAATTTAAAAAAAAAAGTATCGTGAATCCATTAGACCAATTATTGGAAGTTAACCCTAGATTAGTCATATGTAGAATTCCTTTCTGTGTATCACTATCTTCTTAAATATCTCAATTTCCAATAATCAAAGATACTTCTGCTTCTGAATAGCTGAGATTTTAAAGTAGCGGAGAATATTAAAAATTTAATCGCGGGCTGTATAAACTCATTATGCAGGCCGGATGTGGCCCGCGGGCAGGATGCTGGCCATGCCTGTTCTAGACTCTGTTGATATAAAACATCCTACATAACCCCCCCCCCCCCAGGAGCTCACTGTCTATTAGGGAAGACCACCTTAAGAGAATATTATTTTTAAAACATGATAGCCTAAGTTGAGAGGATGTAATAAAGGAAATCTCAAGAGATGGTGAAACTTGAGCTGAGTCTTGAAGTGGTCAGTTTGGAAGAAAAAGAGAGAGACATTTTAAGCAGAAGCATCACAAGCCATGAAATAGGAATAGCACCACACATTCAGGCATCAGCAAGTAGTTCTATGCATTCAAATAACAATTAAAATGGAAGTGGAATATGAATTAAAATAAATTCTCTATGTTTGGATCAAGAATCTGTTTGGAGGAATGAATGGAGATCTGGCTAAAGGGTGTTGATCAGATCTTGAAAAGGCCATGTGAGGTTGAGAGGAAGTCCATTGCATGTTAATCAGGGTAGCAACATGTGTTTAAAAAATCCTGGGGACACCTGACCAGGCGGTGGCACAGTGGATAGAATGTCAGACTGGGATGCAGAGGACCCAGGTTTGAGACCCCAAGGTCGCCAGCTTGAGTGCGGGCTCATCTGGCTTGAGCAAAAAAAAAAGAAGCTCACTAGCTTGGACCCAAGGTTGCTGGCTCAAGCAAGGGGTTATTCGGTCTGCTGAAGGTCCGTAGTCAAGGCACATATGAGAAAGCAATCAATGAACAACTAAGGTGTCGCAATGAAAAACTGATGACTGATGCTTCTCATCTCTCTCCGTTCCTGTCTGTCTGTCCCTATCTGTCCCTGTTAAAAATAATAATAATAATAATAATAATAATAATTCTGGCGATGATAAAGTAAAGACCTTTTTATGCTGCTCTAAGAATTGAACTCCAATATAACCTATGAAGAGGGGCTTCTGATCACAGCTACACCAAGACAGATAGAGAGAGGGGAAGTTGTACCATGGCAGATGTCCAAAAGTAGTTTGCATCACCTCAGGGCATATATCAACAATACTTCCTTTGAAACAGCCACTCCCTGGAATGTGGGCAGACTGTGAAAATATCTTTGAACTCTATTCGGTACACCCATAGACTAGCTGACAAGGTAGATGAATAAGGAAGTTTGCAGCTAGACTATTTTATTAACCCACCCCTATTAATTAAACTACATACTTGTATGACAGATTGTAGCAAAAAAAGATGGTGGTGCAGCTAGTGAGGTTAGCCAGCTACCAAATAATATAGCCTGCGCACCTCATCAAAAGGGCTTCTTTTAGGTCAAGGAGCCTGTCTGCTGTGTGCTGAGTAATAGCCTTGGGTGATGGTATTGAAGGAACTGTCTGGAAACAAACAAAAATCAAGTCACTCTCTGGCCCATCTCCTCTCATCACCCTTCCCTTAACTAATCTTCAAGCAAAAGCTAGCCTGGAAACAAACCAGCCCCCATTATAAGGCTTGCTTCAAAACGTATTATACAGTGATGATGTTTTTGAGTTATATGGTGCTCCATTTGCTAGCAGTAGAGGCTCTTCCTCCTTTGCTGGCTTTGAAACAGCAGCTGCGAGGAATCTGTGAATCCTACCTCCATGAGGAAATGAGTGCTGTCAACACCAGAAGGAGCTGGGAAGCAGGTCCTTTCTCAGGCAGGTCACCTCATCCCTCCAGTGCAGTGTGTGAGCCTCTCCGAGGAGGATCTACTGTAGTTAAGTCAGGCTTGGATTCCTGACTCACAGTAACTGTGAAATGAAAAAAATATGTGTTGCTTTAAGCTTGCTAAATCTGTTATACTTTGCTACACAACAATAAAAACAATTGCAAATATATATATCAAATTTTTTATTTCTAATCTCATGGGTGACCTAGATAAATAAAACAGTCAATTGAGATACAGTAGGGTGAAAGTTTAGAAGTTTGTTCTCAGACAAATGAACATATGTAATTCAGTGTTGCTGATATCAGGAGAGAAAAAGCCTTCTCAGGGGAGCCATTAGAGAGCAGGTCAGGGAAAGTTTTAGGATCCTTGTGCAGTAACCTCACTCATGTTGGAGCAAAGAAGAAGCGAAGATGTGTTTAAAGCATCAGAATCCTAGAATCTAATTTGCATATTAAGTCAATCTCTCCAGTGGTTGTGAGAAATTTAGATTTTTAACAGAAAGATTGGAGTTGAGGAGATAAGTATAATTAAACTGAGAGTGAGGGCTAGGATGAACAATATGGCAGTGAAAACGGGTAATGAAGAGGCCATAAACATATCTGAAAATATTACAGATGTTTGGCCCTGGTGAGTTGCTGAGTTTGGGGGACTGAAGAAAAGAGAAACTGACACTGAGGTTGCTAACTTATGTGACAAAAAGTAAGAGATAATGCAAAAATATTGATTTTCAATAGGTAAAATAATTCTCCTACAAATATAAAATACACACATGTCAAAGATTATATTCAACTTACTAGCATCCTTTAACTTACCTTTTAGATAAACAATGAGATGTTACTGGTTCAAAGGATAAAATGAAATAATAGATAATTGAAATGCCAAAATGAATTTGCTAAGGGATACAAAATTTATAATAACCTTCAGGACAATAAGATGTAATGTTTGGAATAATTGTTTGTACAGGGTGGAAATCAAACTAGTCAAAATTAATTGGTAATTTTACAGACAAGGATAACTAATTTCAGTTTTCTTCAGTTTATGATGTTGCTAAGTAACCAAACACAAGCATACAATTAAATAAATGTTCAGTCTCAGCATTCCTGTGGAAGGACATCCAATAATCTTTTGCCTACTTTAGTTTTTCAAAATTTCCCCAGACGATGGTGCCAAAAATGAATCCAGGAATAGGTGAGTTCAGAGAGGAACACAGGACAGAGAAAACTCAGCATGTCGCTGTGAGGAGAAAAGCTTCCCCTGGCCAAATGGTGGGCCGAGAGGGCAGCTCCCAGGTTGACATCGTGGCCTCTCACGGGTCCCACTTGGCATGAGTCTGACGTGGTGGCAACTTCAGACAGGCCCTGGGCAGTCAGGAACACTGGAGGTGATGGTGGCTCTTCTCAGGCACGGGCTGAGGGAGCGGCAGGTCTGCGGGAGCACTTGTGCGTTAGGCTGGGCACTACAGCTGGCACTGATGGCGGGAGAGTGCAGGCTGGAGGAGGGAGGCGCAGGCTGCCCTCCGCTCCCCCGCGGTCCGCACACCCACGGTCCTCACCTGGCATGCGAGGGATTGAGAAACGCCTTCTACTCTAGCTCAGCGATTTTCAACCTTTTTCATTGCATGGCACATAAACTAATCTCTAAAATTCTGCGGCACATCAGAAAATACATTTTTCTTTTTTTGCCAACCTGACAGAAAATGTGTATAATTTTGATTCATTCACATTGAATAGCTATTGTTGTGTTGACTGTTGCCATTTTTTTATTTGACAAGCTAAGGGGAATGAGGTCAGTGCTCCTGACTAAGAGGTCAGGGATTGCAGGTTTTAACAATCCATGTGGCCCACCTGTGCGCCTGCGCTGGGACCGCAGTTGAAAATTGCTGCTCCAGTGAAAAGCCTGCAGCAGAGCTGAGAGGGAGAGGGGGCCATGGAGACTCCAGACCACAGGAAGTGAGAACTGCAAGGCCAAAGGCCATTGCCACACCACCTCGACATGTTCTTTGCACACTTCTGTATGCTGTGAGTAAAATTTGCAGCTTTATTTCAGTGAAGGTTAAAGGAGAGAAAAATAATGGCAGAAAATAGAGGCAGGTGCATTTTATTCTTCCATTAAATATTTAGTGAACATTTACCCTGGTTAGACCATGGACTGGTAACCTTTGCACTGTATCCCCATTTAAGAAGTAAAACTACAGGGAAGACACCTTGTAGGCAAAGATAAATATATATTCTCCTAATCTTCCCTTTTGAAAAAGGACATTCCTATATTGTTTGTTCACAGAAATTCCTTTCAGAAGTTCAGCCAATATGTATTGAATGACTCCTGTGTGCCAGGTGTAATATTAGGTCCTGGGGAAGAACAATCCTTCACAACATAGACACAGTGTTTGCTTTCCTTCCGGTCTAGTTAGAAAATAACAATTACCCGATTATGGTGCAGTCTTGCAAGCATGATGCTGGGCTAAGTGCAGCGTGGTAGAGAAAGACCTATGGCCGACACTGACTGAATTCAGAATTAGGTTCCATCTTCAGGCTTGGTTTTACCACTGCCAGGGTATCTACAGTTTACTTAGAAATTCTTTAATTTATGCAATAGATACCATGTGTGGAATACCTAGGCTAAGGTACAACTCATTCAAAATGTGAGGGCTCAGTCCAAAATTCATCAGCTGGGATAATATTGGAAAGGCCACACTTTACAGGTGCTGATCATGCAAGTTCATTGACATTTGAAACTTTGCTAATTAGCATACTAATGTCAGAAAGGAGTTTATAAGTGGTGAAAATAATGGCTTGATAATTAGAAAGATAAATGTTACAAATGGGCTCTAATTGGTGAAACCAAGTGTAAAATGGATTGGCTAAAGAATTTTAGATATACTCATGTGTAAACAGTGAGTATAATCCAGCAAGCCTGATAACCTAGACTTTTAGGAGGTTTGAGCTCTGTGAGGTCCTGTTGTCCAGCCACTGATATAGAGGCTTTCTGGTTGCCTGATGCTGTGCATAAGAGAAGAAGAATCCTGCTCTGGAATGCTATGAGCAGTGGTGGGATTCATCTAGTTCACCCAATACCTAATTTTTGGTTGAGTTTGGCGAACCAGTTGTTAAAAATGACACTTGTAATCAGGGATCTCTCTAAGTTGTAGTTTTTCAAAGATGAATATAATATGTTCAGAGAAGAGAAGTCACCTGTTTCTAATACATCAAACACAATAACTATTAGTCTAATCGGCCTGCCTCTAAAGGAATGGGGACCTACTACTACAGTGAAAAGATGGTAAAGGATAAATCACACAGCTGATGATGCTTGGATAACAGCAAAGTGTAAATGAGGACGCCAATCAAGAAGCAATATGGAAATGTCTTAAATAACAGTTTTATTGTTTTTGTCAGGTAATATTTAATACTTTTTCACTAATATAAAACTCTTTTAATCTAGTTTTGTGTACTTCTTTTATTGTATTTAAATATTAAATGCATGAAATAATAAACTACCTTTAGGTATATCTTTTTTTATACTTAAAATGGTCATTAGGGTAGAGAACCAGTTGTTAAATTATTTGAATCCCACCACTGGTTATGAGTAAAACTTTCACGAAAAGTGGGACTTGGAGTACACAAAGGGACAAAGATCTGGGACTTTCTTGAACTTATAGGACATGTGATATGAATTATTTTTGTTCCTGCTTTCTAAGGGATGTTGGTTTAATAAACATGGCAGGATTTGGTCTGAAACTTGCTTTTCTTATAACCTGGTAGCAAGGTTGTAGATCAGTAGTTTATTCTCAGGCAACTACCATTATTTTCTTAAAAAGAACTTATAGGAGTTAAAGGTAACACTAACTGACTTAATGTCTTAACTTGGAAATGCCAGTGAGTTAGCACGGAAGTTTATTTTCCACTCATGTAAAATACAAGTGGTAGTTGGAGGTGGGAAAGGTTCCTGCTCCACAGAGCCATTCAGGCACCCAGTGTGAGACCACATGACTTTCAAGGTTGCTCTGGTGTCAATGCTCAGTGAGTAGCAAGAGAAATCATGTGGGAAACACTTAATGCCAGGCATTACCTCTGTTTGTATTTCATTGGCCAAATTTAAATTAACTGGCCACACCAGATATGTGGGCTAAAATAACATAGTCTCTGGTCAGAATAATACCTCCAAATCACCTCCTTCAATAACCAATAACTCTGTAGAAGGGGAACACAAATTTTTGGTGGACAGTTAGCATTCTTTGCCACAAAAGCTAAGAATTGTGTATGACCAACTACTTTAAGTCAGTTCTCAGGATTACTCTTAGAACTGTTCATTCCTGAGGTTTACTAAAACACAAAATTTGGAAACAAGAGCTCATTTTACTCCTTTATATGACCAAAAAATATTAGTATCAGAGGTTGCAGTGTGATATGATCAACATGATTTCCATTAATTTGTGCTGGTAGCAACTGTACCAAAAGGAGGGTTATATTTTGAAAAAGATGTTTATTAACCCCCCAAAACAAATCCCAAGATAGTAATATAATTTTTATAACAAGCTTGTGCTCTAGGTTCTTAAAATTAGGTACCCCCCCCCCTGCCTGACTGGTGGTGGTGCAGTGGCTAAAGCATTGATTGACCTAGGACACTGAGGTCCCAGGTTCAAAACCCCAAGGTCAGCAGCTTAAGCACAGGCTCACCAGCTTGAGTGTGGAGTCACTGGCTTGAGCATGGGATCACAGACGTGATTCTATGATTGCTGGCTTGAGCCAGGGGTCACTGGCTCAGCTGGAGCCTCGTGGTCAAGGCACATATGAGAAAGCAATCAGTGAACAACTAAGGTGCTGCAACTACGAGTTGAGTTGATGCTTTTTATCCTTCTCCCTTCCTGTATGTCTGTCTCCCTATCTCTCTTCTGCAAAAAAAATAAATAAATAAAAATGAAAAAGACAGTTCCCCCCATTTTATATAAAAATGGTTTCTCTTCTTATTCAAAAATAAAAGTTAGGTTTGAGCTCTATAATGTATCCTCTTTCAAATTCAAATAAGCAATAACTTACTGAATTACTATTTTTCTTATAATAATAAGAATTTTGTCTATTGTACCAGCCAGAAACTGGAAAGAAAAGTATGGCACTATTGAGCTCAGTATTGAGGAGTTTAATAGAACTCTACAAAGGGAATTTACAAAGCTGTGAGGCAGAATTAGGGACATCAGTTGGGATAGTGAAATACTTTGAGGCTAGTGCCAGCAGGAAATTGTTACTTCTAGGCCTGCTCATGGGTGTCAGCAAAAGAACAGGCCTCATGGGTAAGGCTCACTGAAGTCAGCCACTAGTAAGGGTTTTATACAGGCCACCATTTCCTTTTTCAGAGATCCAGTTCTGGAACTCTCTGAATAGACAACAGTTCATAACTTACACTCAAGTAGTAATGGCTGTATGTGCTAGCGTATAAGTGTGCAAGGACACTGTTTGGCAGATAAAATATATTACGCTCACTTTTTTGAAGATGGTGCTGCCCACATGGAAGCCCGTCGCCCAGGTGATATTAGTGTGTGTTAGGGGTGGGCTGTGGGCAGGCAGGATCCTTGTAGACTGCGGCTTGGTTTTAGGATTAAGCCTTTCCCACCCTTTTTGATGTGGGGTGGTACAATCCCATTATGTCTCAAATAAGTGACTTTGTATCAGAGACTTCCTTATTTGTATATTGGATTAAAGGTCTTGAATCTACACTATAAAATGGGGGCAGACCGGGAGCTTCCTCTCTCTCGGTTCCTGAGATTAGCATTAGAGAGGAGAGCAGAGAGGAGAGCAGAGAAAGGCCACGTGGAGGAGGCCAGGCGAAGAAGCCAAGATGGCTGAGTGCTGAAGGAAAAGCCAGTTTGTGCAGAGTTTGTGCAGAGAAAAGGAGATGGGGAACAGAGGTGAATAAGTCTGGTGAGCTAGAAACCTTTGATTCTAGGAAACTCGGATAAGTCAGTAGTTTTGTGAGCACTGAATGAGTGGCTTTTGGAGCCCAATGTGTGTTTTTACTTGCCCGCCGGGTGCAAGTTAGGATTAAAGATGATGGCCCACCAGTTTTTGGCTCGATTGTTTCTTTACCAACTGTCCGAATCCAATGGGAACCTCCAATGGCCACAATGCTGGCTCCTGGCCTTACAGACACACACACACACACACTCTACTGCTACTTCTTTATACCTGCCATGAAAAGTATTTGTCAAAAACATTGCATAATTCAAAGTAAAAATGGGGAAACTTTATTTCAAAAGGGAAATAAAACATGGTTAAGAAAGTTTGAGGTAATTTTCAGCTACTTGAATGGCGACCTGAAAAGGTTGGAGGTAAATGTGTTCCCTGAGTGCGCGGGCCGATTATTTTTCTCTCTCTCCCTTCCTTCTCCACCAACCTGTCCTCACACAACAGTTTGGAAATAAACTGCTGCTTGGATCTGACAGGCAGACATGTCAGGGCAATAACACAGCCTAGAAGCATTTTCCAGATGCCTTGAGTGCCGAATTAAGGAATTAAATGTTTATTTTTAAGACTATGCAGATCCTTGAGAAATTATTGAAAGACTCTAAATTAGGAATGACATGACCATGTCCATGGGTTAACTGAGTATGGAGCAGAATTAAATATAGCAGTTTTCAATAGATAACCTCATCTCTGGGTTGAGGGAGGATGGTGACAGGAATCAATAAAATGGCTGTGCTCTGATACATTGTTCTCTTCACCTCCCCCAACTCCTGCTGAGCAAATCGGAAGGGAGGATGGAACTAGAGGGAGTTCAGCACCCTTATTTTTGTCCTTCCTTAGCAAGACAAAGGGCACTCCTGCCTTCCTTTCTCACTGAGTGGGATTACAGTGTAGCTGGAGAAACCTTCATTCCTTCCAAAGCTGCTTTGATTTTTTTTTTTTGCTTTACCAGATTTTATCTACTCACAAAAACTAGGTGATAATTTATAGCTTCATATTCATTTTAAAATATCCCCTAATTTTTGTGAGCAGTATATTTAAGAACAGAGCTGAAGGGAATAGACAGCCCTCTAATTCACCTCTTTTCCCTGAACCTCCTAAAGAGGAAGGAGGAGTACTTTTAAAGGGTGAAACGATGTTTCGGGGACAAATACTGGAAAAGACAGGATTTTCTCATGGTCACCTTGCTATTCACATTTAAGTGAGTTTTTATTGCTCATATTGAAAAACTAAGAGCTTTTATTTATTTTTCCCATTCTCTTCCTTTTCTTCTTTTTCTTTTTAAAGAAATGTAAAGTGGCCTGACCAGGTGGTGACGCAGTGGATAGTGTCGGACTGGGATGTGGAAGACCCAGGTTTGAGACCTCGAGGTCGCCAGCTTGAGCATGGGCTCATCTGGCTTCAGCAAAAGCTCATCAGCTTGTACCCAAGGTTGCTGGCTCGAGCAAGGGGTTACTTGGTCTGCTGAAGGCCCACGGTTAAGGCACATATGAGAAAGCAATCAATGAACAACTAAGGTGTCGCAATGAAAAACTGATGATTCTCTCATCTCTCTCTGTTCCTGTCTGTCTGTCCTTATCTATCCCTCTCTCTGACTCTCTCTCTCTGTCCCTGTAAAAAATAAAAAAAATATAAAAAAAGAAATGTAAAGTATGGAGCAACGTTAACAGAAAAACTTAACAAACTCTAAATAAACAGGAAATGAGAAGACAAAACCCGGTAGAACCTTGGACAAAAGATATAGAAAGAGCAGGTGACGATTCCTTCTATGGAAACCGTTTACATACCCTCTCCACATTGTCTCACTATGAGAGCATTGACTTGGGGTCAACTGCATCTGCAGACTGTAAATCTTCATGGGATTTTTCCTCCCTGTGTTTTGTTTGTTTGTTTGTTTTTTAAGCTATTGGGAAAGTCCAGCAGTGGCTAGGGGATATTTTGGTTACAGTCCAAAGATAGATAATCAGACTTTCAGGAAAAAAAAAGAAAGGTGGTAGTTTGGGTTAGGATCTCTTTGTATCCCAGAAATTCTAGCCCACAGGTCTTATCCCTGTACATATCTGTTGCTATGCCTTGACCTAAATGATTTGGTCAAGTACAACTATGGCAAACAATCCATTGGTAAGCAATGGTACCCAACAATACTTAGAGGTTGTCAGGGTTAGCTGCACCTTTCACCTCCCAACCTCCCTATCAAATTATAAAGGAAGCAATCCTCAGATGAAATGCTCTCATACGTGCAATCATCCACTAAACAAACATTTATTAACAAGCAGACATAAAACAATCCATATAATTTGGATCTGCAGGCTTAATGAAGTTCTAACCCTCTGTTGTTTTGTTTGTGCTGACAAGACCTAACATGAAATATTTACTCAAGGCAAATGTGACAATATTTTAAAGGTAGAAGTCAGTTAGATTTATAATCAGCATCAAGCAATACGACTTTTCTAACACAGTGGTTGGATCCAGTTCTGTTGTAGAATCAATCTTTGGAAGCCTTTCTAAAAATTGAGAGGCTCACTGAATTTTCACGTTAATTTGAGAGTTCAAATCGATGTAAATTATTTTAGCCAATGTATGTATTTTTATCTCATTACTGAGAAATCTATTTTGAACATCTGTTATCTGATTAAAAGGCCAGAAATTTTCACCAAATTTTTCCCTAGCATTCATTATGTTGATTTACCAAGCTTTTGGTATTGATTGGAGATAATGATATCAGAAAGGCTTGGAGTAGCATCCTCTGGAGAACAGATATTTCTGATTAAATGCTAATTGATCAGGCCTGGAGTGTACCTTTCTCATTAGGGCGACAAACTGCTCCCAGAGTGTCATTTAAGCTAATACAGGAAGAATATCCCATTGTCTGTGCTGAAGTATTTTTAAATTATAATGCTCATAGCAACCGGCTATTATGGAAGGTATGTTTGTGTGTTCCTCTTTTCCCTTACCCATCCCCCACAAATTCATATGTTGAAACTATAATCCTCTATTTGGAGATGGGGCCTTGGGATGTGATGAAATCATGAGGACAGAAACCCCATGAAGGAGTAAAAGCTTCTTCTTATAAGAAGAAGGCCAAGATTTAGCTAACCCTCTCTCTGCCATAAGAGAACACTGCAAAAGAGAATGATCTATAGACCAGGAAGCAGGACTTCACCCTCATCTCGACCATTCCAGGACCCTGATTACAGACTCAGCCTCCAGAACTGTGAGAAATAAATGTTCGTTGTTTAAGCCACCCAGTCTGTGGTATTTTGTTATAGCTGTCCAACTGGCTAGGACATCTACTGTGCTTAACATCCTAGCCCATTAGGTGATGGAAGCCTCACTGAAGTCTTCCCCTACTCCTGGTCAGACCTGTCTGTAAGCACTAAAAATGATGTTACTGTCCTTTAAAACAATGAGAACACTTACATTAAGCCACATTAAAATGATCTTGTTACTTTACTTTTACCCTGATTACCTAACTCATTCATTTCTTCAGGAGGAAAGCTTTGGTTTGTAAAATGGTCCAAAATCTAATGTTAAAGTATGCCATACATTTTATTATATAATTTAATTAATAGTGCTTTAGAGAACACACTTGACATTTACTTCGGAAGTTTGATTCCTTTGAGAATTATTTATCACTAAAAGAGTAATCTAAGATAAATTTATACTGATGTTATCTTCTAAAACCAAAATTGCCTTTCCTTCAATAAACAAATCATGTCAATTTTAGACATTTTTTTAAAATTGGAATTTGATGTGTATGTGTGTGTTGTTATTCAACAAAAGTCAGATAAATTACAAGAAGACCACTTCACTACTGCAAGATAAAAGAGCATCTTTCAGTCTTAGGCAACATTGCAAATAAATTTTTTAGAAACTTCTGTTGAAATCTGTTTAAAAGATTGCTTTTAAAAATATGAATGGCTTAGATAACTTACCCTTTTTTAAAAAAAATTCTGATTAGCTTAGCATTGGCTTTATCTTATTACATTAGTAGTGAAATGTGGTAGTAGAACAGATTAACTTCAACTTAAATATTACAAAAAATAGTTTTTCTCTTTACCAGAGTGTACCAGTGAAATATAGGGGTTCCCACCCCTCACCGTGCATTCATTCAGCTAATAAACCATGATCGAATAGGTAAATATTCCTCAGAACATGATCTTTTCACTGATGGGAAAAAAGAAAGAGAGGCATCAGGTGAGACTCACTGTCAAATGAGACCCTAATGATGTGGGGAGCTCAGCTGAGCAATCAATATGATGTGAGGCTACAGGTAGAGTAGAAATAGGTTGCCCCTTAAAATACTGGGTTCCCCAGTTATACTTGAGTTTCAAATCAATGAGTATTTTTTGTTAAGTATTCTATGTGTATAAATATGTGTTGGACACACACTAAAATACTATTCCTTATTTTTTTTGTGAAATCTGGCAACTCTAAGTAGGATATGGGGGAGATGAGAAGTCTCTATTTCAATTTCTGTCTTTATCTGCATACTGTAATTTCTTTTTAAAAAATAGTTATTTTAACTGGAAGCTCCTTCAGGAAATCATTTTGAACTGAGATTTAGAAGGCTGCTATTATTTTTACCTAAAACTTTGTGAACTTTTCTTTCTGAAATCTATAAATCAAAGTAATGAGAAATGAATGCACTTGTTTGGAAATGAGTAATGCAGGGCCATTAAAAAGGGAAAGTGGGATGGGCATTAAAGCAAATAAGACTTGTAAAATTCTTAGCATACTTGACATACAAAACACTTAAGAAGTGGTAGCTTTGTTCTCTTAAGGCTTTTCAAAATCAAGTGTGTTTTGCACAATATTGGATATTTTTTTCTTAAAAACAAGCAAGAAAAATCTTTAGGTTTACTAAGATCATTCCAATAAAAAAACATTTTAGCCTGACCAGGTGGTGGCACAGTGAATAGAGCACTGAACTGGGATGCAGAGAACCCAGGTTCAAAACCGTGAGGTCACTGGTTTGAGCTTGGGCTCATGTGGCTTGAGCACGGACTCACCATCTTGAGCACAGGGTCACTGGCTTGAGCGTGGGATCATAGACATAACCCCATGGTCGCTGACTTGAACCCAAAGGTCGCTGGCTTGAAGCCCAATGTCACTGGCTTGAGCCTAAGGTCGCTGGCTTGAGCAAGGGGTCACTCGCTCTACTGTACCCCCCCCCCATCAAGGCACATATGGGAGAGCAACCATTGAACAACTAAGGTGCCACAATGAAGAATTGATGCTTCTTATCTCTCTCCCTTCCTGTCTGTCTCTATGTCTCTGTTGCTAAAAAATAAAAGAAAAACAGAAATAATTTTATTTGCTCTGTAAATTGGGCTAAGGAATGGGCATGAAGAAAACTATTTGTCTAGAAGAAGGAAGATCATAAACAATTTTGCTTGTACTTTTTTCTTCCCTTTTAAAATTTTCTCCCCTTTATGATTGCTAGAGCTCTAGGAATTATCACCTAAACCCCCTTTTAATATTTTATTATCTGTCATACATAAATACTCATTGTTTATTTGAGTAAAAAGGTGAATTTATGTCATCAGAAATAATGACAATCTAAAGTTCCATGGTGTTTCAAAGCAGAAAAATTATATGCTCAAGTATTTGGAAATCTTTGAGGATTTTATTTTTCCTATTATTATAATAAGTTACTTCAAATATTTATTTAATTTAATGTGATTTCTAATACTATTTGAAGAATGTTGCTTTTCAAACAGATGTATTATAGAAATATGATATGTTGAATATAGTTAGGCATGAGGTAAGTAAACTTGTGATAAAATTGGTATGATATACCTATATTTTCCTTCTTGAGTAAATCAAGCTGTAATAACCTGGTGAGCTGAAGTCTCAGAATGGGAATGGCATTGCCTTTCTCAGGAGCTTATGCCTGGTGGGTTCTGATTGGCTTATACCTGATCAAGTTGAGTAACCATTATTCTGATTGTTTTACATGTGATTGTGTCATTCATCCTTTGTGGGATAAGGAGGTTCAGTGTTTCTGAAGAAGCCAAGTTCTCTTTAACTCTGTATTTGAATCCTTTGGGAAATTTTGCCACCTAATTGACATGGGAGAGGTTTAGGGAAACATTTTCACTTAATAGGAAAGTACATTCATTCATTCATGACTAGATGGACATAATATTCACTCTTAGACAATTTACAGATACAGGGAGGTAGATCACCAGATTGTACGGTTGGCTGGAAATAAGAGTCTGTGTGGAAGAGGAAGGGAGATCAAGGAGATAGCCAGCGAAATGTGAGAGGTCACGCTTAAGGTGGGGCTTGGAAGTGAGAACAGGCACGTGCCCCAAGGAATTGATAAAAACTGGTTTTGGACAGAAAGGAACTGGAGCAGGTTAAGGATCTCGCTGAAAAATGACCTATTTAGAAGATCTTAATAGGAAGCCAAATAGGGTTAATTTTTCTTAGATCCAACAGAGTTAGAATTTTTTTTTACTTACTTAAAATAAATGCTTTCATTTTTAGTTGACGCTAGAATAATAACAAATGTCTCAGAATTTAATATGTAGCAGGTTTAAGCTCTGCATCTATTCTCTCGTTTATTTTTCACTACAACTCTTTACAGTATAATTGTTTCCAGTTTGCAAATGAGGAAATTGGGGCTCAGAGAAATTTAAGAACCAGGGTCAAGGTTAAAGCTCAAGTTTGTCTGCCTTCTTAGTCTGTAGTTTTGTTTGACCATTTTTGTATACTACTTCTCTTTAATTTAAGGGGTGATTGCTTGATATCCTCTTTATGCTAAGAAGGCAGAGTAGACAGAAGTCAACAGAAGTTCTTTAAAATTGAATTATTAACATGGCCTTTAACACTGTTTCACCCACACATGAAGAAAATGTGTGCATTCAGACATTTACACAAAGTAGGCACATAAAGGATTTATCATTCTCTGTTTTAATGGAATTATCCACTAGAGAGGAGGGAAAGCAACAGCAATTCATATATTTGTCTATTGGCATATCCCAGAAAACAGAATTCATCTGAAGAACTATGGTATAAGAGTTGACTATACAATTCATTTTTTAATGCTTTGATGTTTCTAGGTGGTCCCCCATTGGAAAAGGAGATAGAAAGCTCTCTTGTTAAACACATTAAGTGATGGGGCCTATGTCTTGATGAATCAATGTTTTAAAGATTTGACGATGGCTGAATTTGTGATGCAGATAACAAAGCAAGGGACAAAATGGAAATTAGGCAAATATAGCCAACTGAATGTCAAGACCCAGAAATGAGGATAGCTTTCTGAATTTATTTTTTTTTCTCAAGCAGCGTTGTGAGCCCACTTGTGAAAATTCCATTCTGTGATAGTCTTAGACTAGTCTTCAGTATTTCCACTAGAGGGCAGTAATATTCTCTACTACATCTTCAGAAATGGTAAATGTTCATTAGTCTGATGGAACAGTGAAAGTGATTAATCTAGCCAAGATTGGATTGCAGGGTAGATTTGGTACCAAAGCACAATAAAAGACAGAGCAGAAATATTATAGCAACAATTGTAGTGTTAAAAGAATTTTAAAATCAAAGTTACAAACACAATAAATTGCCATTTGTTGAAAAGGGATGGCATCCAAAATGCTGAATATGATTAATCCTGGAAGATACTGTTAACAGCCTTCAGTGAGTCTTATAGATGGGCATCATCTTTGGTTTCTAATGGAACCATAGGGAGATCATCTTTCAGACCAGAAAAAGAAATAGGGATATAGCATTCCTTCTGAGGAGCTCATATGTCTAAATCACTTTGTCTTGTGCAAGGATTCAGTCTCTTGTCTCTAACTGCACTTGTCTCTCATTCAACTATTGCAGATTGGCTTAATGGAATTAGACACTAAGATGGAATCTGAGGTGTAGAGTGCTTGTTTGGAAGAAGAACACCTGTAGACAGTAGGGGAGAAAGCATGACTGGGCAGAACATGAGGTTTAATTGTGATGCAGGCCTGGCAAAGCTTTGGCTAACCTGGCCGAGAACTTTGGAGCAAAAATTTTCCAGTAGTGTCCTTTGTTAGATTGAACTGAATAGCTGTTATGCCCCTTTTCTCACTCAGTCATAGAATTGAGCTCCCTGGAATGGCTCAGGAAGACCCTGAAGGAAGTGTGAGGTCGTGACTGTGTACCTCCAGGTACTTTGTTGTAGGCCAGTGATGGGCAATCTTTTGAGTTTGGTGTGTCAAAATTTGCCAAAAAACCGAGCATAACTTGGGTGATGTGTCACTTCGAGAAAAAAACCCATAATTTCGCAGTATTTATAGTTTAAATAACAAAAATGTATAATTTTAATATATAACTGTATTTAATAAACCAAAAACTTATTTAACTTACCTGCTTAGTGACTTCTTTGTTCATCTGTCAGTCAGTTTCTTTTGTTGGTCTTGATATTATTTAACTTGTGTGGGGTGCTGTGAACTAAGATAAGTGAGGGGGAGGGGGAATTCTTTAACTAACCTGCCTATTAGTGACATTTTTGTTGCTGAATTTCATTGGCTAAATCCTCAGTTGAAGGTTGTTATTTTGTACACTTCAAGCCCAAGCAAGTGCTCCTAACTTCATCTGTCAATCTGTTTCTTTTGTTGGTTTTGATATTATTTAATGCTGAGAATAAGGTCTCGCAAAAGTACGGAGAGGGGAAAATTGTGAGTAAAGCCATTGCTATATTTTTCAGGGTGTTAAAAGTGTCTGGTAATCGGTTCCAGGCACTCCAAACTTCCTGTTCATAGTGGCACTCCTCTTGATTCTCCAAACGGCACCTTTCCAGATTCTCAAGCTTTGACCTCAAGTCGACAAACACCTGAGCCCAGATGCTGTCTTGAAATTCTGCAAGTTGCATCTTATGTAAATTAAGATGGCTGCCGCTATTTCTAATGGTGGGAAATGGCACCCATAGCACAGGCCCTCGCCTCTCCCAGCCTGCCCCTCACTTATCTCAGTAATGATGGTCAATTAGAAATCCAGACACCCCAGAACAGTAGATTGGATGATGGTTGCTGTGGTTATGTGGTTGCTGGTAATGGTGATCACAGGGCCCCCAGAGATGCATATCCCAGCTGCTCCCTCCTCTGCTGGCCAGAAGTGAGGTCAAAGATCTCCTAATGGCCTAACTGGAAGTCCCAGAACTAGACGCTCTGTGCCAGAGTTCTGTGGTTTTGGCCAACAGACCTCCGGCACAGAGTGTCTATACTATAGCAAATGTTTTATCTTCAGCTACTGCACCTGGCTGTGCAGGAGCCGAGGATGAAACGTCCTTCTCAGCATGTGGCTCCATACTTCTCTAGTATGTAGCCGCATGCGACCGCATGTCAGTGCTGACATGTATGTCATAGGTTTGCCATCATGGTTGTAGGCTGAATATTTGTATCCCCCCCTAAATCCATATGTTGAATCACCAAATTTGATGGTATTTGGAGGTGTGACCTTTGGGAAGTAATTAGCTTTAGATGGCATCATGAGATTTGAGATTCCTTGATAGGATTAGTGTTCTTATAAGAAGAGAGAGACTAGAGCAGAGGTCGGGAACCTATGGCTTGCGAGCCTGATGTGGCTCTTTTGATGGCTGCATCTGGCTCGCAGACAAATCTTGAATAAAAAAATAATAACGTTAAAAATATAAAACATTCTCATGTATTATAACCAGTGGTCTCCAACCCCCGGGCCGCGGACCGGTACCAGTCCGTGGGCCATTTGGTACCGGTCCACAGAGAAAGAATAAATAACTTACATTATTTCCGTTTTATTTATATTTAAGTCTGAACGATGTTTTATTTTTTTTTAAATGACCTAATTCCCTCTGTTACATTTGTCTAAGACTCACTCTTGATGCTTGTCTCAGTCACGTGATACATTTATCCATCCCACCCTAAAGGCCGGTCTGTGAAAATATTTTCTGACATTAAACCAGTCCATGGCCCCAAAAAGGTTGGGGACCACTGTTATAATCCATTCATTTCCTACTGCTCATGTTCATGGTTGCGGGTGGCTGGGGCCAATCACCCCTGTCCTCCAGGACAACACAAAAGTTTTATTGGAAAGTGCATAACGTAAACGGGTCATTGTATGGCTCTCACAGAATTACATTTTAAAATATGTGGTGTTCATGGCTCTCAGCCAAAAAGGTTTCCAACCCCTGGACTACAGTGTTTCCTCCCTCCCTCTCTCTCTCTCTCTCTCTCTCTCCTCCTCCTCCTCCTCCACCTCCTCCTCCCTGTACCCCTCTCCCACTCTCTCAGCCATGTAAAAATATAGCAGGATGGTAACCATCTGCAAATGGCTTTTACCAGACCCAGAATCTATCAGCACCTTGATTGTGAGCTTCCCAGCCTCCAGAACTATGAGGAATAAATGTTTATTGTTTAAGCCACTCAGTTTATAGTAATTTATTATAGCAGCCCAAGCTGATTAAGACATCTTTCTCTTTCATAAAATTATATAGCTGAAAGATTAGAGAAAGCTTACTCAGGCCAACCTACACATTCTACATATGTGGATGTGAAGACTAGGTGAGTTAAGTAACTTACTGAAAATTTCAGTTCTTATATAGAACATTTAGTAGCAGAGCTAGAATTTGGATCTCATCCCAGTACTTAATCTAGTACTCTTTGCTGAAATTTGCCAATCTGGCCTTGCATTATTGCCAGGTATCTCCTGTAATCAGCCATGTCAGTAAGTAGATAACTTCATATGGAATTCCACCCTGCCTCTGTTTTCTAGTTGTTGATGTCTTTCTTTCATATTTAAGTCAAATGCAGTCCCCGTTCTGTTTGGTTGAATATTCCTCCACCTGGTGAGAAAGGCAGTATTAAGTGATGCAAGTTTCTTCCTG
Source organism: Saccopteryx bilineata (assembly GCF_036850765.1). Lineage (NCBI taxonomy): Eukaryota > Metazoa > Chordata > Mammalia > Chiroptera > Emballonuridae > Saccopteryx > Saccopteryx bilineata. The sequence goes on along the minus strand of NC_089491.1, from coordinate 142,964,782 downwards.
ATTGGAAGCCAACTTAGGGTAGTTTGAATGGAACTCTGCATGTGTGTCCTTAGTGTGGGAGGAAAATGAGAAAAAAATAGGAGTAAGAGAGAAGGGAAGAAATTAAAGAGCTAAGGCAAATTTGAGTTGTATCTCAAGCCTGTCTTGACTGCATGAATCAGTTCTTACAGACAATAATAGGTTGTTATGTTATACACCATACCTATGTTATTACATTTTTATCATTGTAACCACCGAGTGAGGTTACACAACACTATTGTCCCATGTTACAGATGTCAGAACTGAGGCTGGGATAGGTTCAGTAGTTTGAACAAAGTAAGATAAGACTTCCTTCCTTTCTTCTCTTTTCCTTCTATTTTTTCATTCAATCATTTTTGTTTGTTTTTGTTTTTTTAGATTTTTAAAAATATTTTATTTATTGATTTTACGGGGTGAGGAGTGAGATGTATCAACTCATAGTTACTTCACTTTAGTTGTTCATTACTTGCTTGTTGCCTGTCATATGTTCCTTGACCCGGCAAGCCCAAGGTTTTAAACAAATGACCTCAGTGTTCCAGGTCAGCAGACTATCCACTGGACCAACACAGGTGAGGCTATTCATTCAATCTTATAACACACATTTTGTGTTGAACACTGGGATGTATGTGTGACCTACATTGGACTGTGATGTGTGAAGGAGAAATAAAGTTTTATTTCTTAAGCCACAGAGATTGTCTTGTTTTTGCTTTATTTTTATAAGTGCATTCTGACTAGTACAACAGTATTGGTCAGTGTCTGTCCTTGTGACTTAATACATTGAAAAAATCAATATGTAAGAATTGGTTTTCTTCTAATATGGAAAACACATTTGAAATGGTCTGATTATGGTGATGGGAGTGTGTGACAGTTCATTGCAGTACTCACAGTTCTAACACATTTCCTATGTTATATGTTTACATATATTATAAAATTTGTTTATTTATTTTAATCTTATACTTTAATTCTATTTTTGTTACATATAGTGCTTTGGTGGTATCATCTGTAATCATTTTTCTCTTACTCTCTCTTAATTGTTTTGGTATTTCCTTTACTCTGGTAGTATATTTGGTCTATCTTAAAATACTTCTTTAATATTTAAGAAATGTTAGAGTTTTTACATACAGATTAATCATTTTTATTCTTCTTACAACTTAGGAAAAATTTGATTAACTAAATGTTCCATGATGCAGACAATTTTTGATTGAATACATAAACTCTGAAACTCACATTTTTAATAAGCTTCAATATAGTATATTAAGTTCAGAATCAGTGGTGCATGTTGATGCTTAGGATACTGCAAAATTGATTTTAAAATAATAAGTCAGTGCATGTTCAGAAATGTATTCAATTTTTTAAAACCTGAGAGTGTCAACATTTATAATTTTTCAAGGCTGTCTTTGACGTTATGACTAGTTAGTTGTCTTCACTGATAGATGTGATCATTTGAAAACTCGCTGAGGTGAAACTTGAGAAAATATAGGGTTTGAATTTTTTAGGTGGTTTTTCAATAGCCCTATGAGGTTATGATATGAAAAAGAAGTAAAAAAACAGAAGGGTTGAAAAACACTGGAAACTATATTTAATGTTACTTTCTATTCTAACTAAAGCAGGAGAATGAAGGACTTACAGATTTTCTGGAAAAATAATTTTCAGAATAGAAAACTTCCAGAGTGAATGCCACTGACTTAATTTATCAGTTCAGTCATTGTGTAAACTTTCATTGAGACCTACAGCTCTGTTCTGGGAGTGGGCAATAAAAAGATCAGTAACACGTAAGTCCAGACGTCAAGACTTCATGGATGTTACAATACAATAGTTACTATCTCTAACAGAGCAAGTACAAGTTGCCTTGTACGAAGAACAAACACTTGACCCTTTTTGGGGGGGAAATAAAAGGCCCTTCATACAGGATGGACTGCTAATGAGTAGAACTAACAGGATATTATAGAGAGGGAAGGGGACATCCAATCCAACACATAAAATGTATGAACAGCTCTGGGTAAAGATGAGGAAATCACTAAGTGTTTGAAATTGCAAGAAATCTGGTGTGCTTGAAGTACAAAGTGAGAGAAGGGAGAGGGGTGCTGGGAGGGAAGGGTGAAGGTGGAGATGACAAGACAGACTTTGTAGGTGATACTACTGAGTTAGAACTTTATCCATAGGAAATGGGATGTTATGGTGTGATTTTAACTCAGGGAGTCATAGGACCAGAGTTGCCTTTTGGGAAGATCATCTGTCATAGCGTACAAGATGGAGGAAGGTGCCAAGGATGAAGGCTGGAATGTAGATTAGAAGTCCATAAGAAAAACAGGAGTCCCATTAAGGCAGAGTCCGAAGACAAAAGATAAAGAGATGGAAAGAGGAGGATTTTAGGAGGTAAAATTAACTAAATTTGGTACCTCATTAGATATAATTAATGAGGAAGAAAAGAAGTCTAGGATAAGTGTCAGGTTTTTGGCTTGGCTAATGACATTCTTAATTTTTTATTCATGATGATAGGGAATGTAGAGTGTTATGGACTGAATTGTGTCTCTCCCCACCCCACTTTCCAAAATCATATGTTGAAGCCATAACCCTCAACATGACTATATTTGGAAATACAGCCTTTATAGAAGTAGTTAAGACCAAATGAGCTCATAAGGGTGGGACATCTAATCCAATAAAACTGGTGTCTTTATAAAATGAGGGAGAGATTCATTTATATATCTCCTCTCTCTTTATAGCAATGGTTCTCAAAGTATGTGCCAGGGTGCACGGGTGCACCCTAGAAGGTTTCCAGGTGTGCCCTATAGTATTCCAGAGAAATATGTGCCTATCGGGGACCAAAAAATCAAACAGGGCTTTCAGAGTTTAGATTTTTGGGGGACAGAGGTGTGGGGAATTGGCTGTAAACGGACAGTCTGCCCAGCCCCCCACCTCACTTGCCTGATTAGGTTGTAAAAGGCTGTTATGCTGTGGTGCTGGATTGTTTACACCACCCCCCATGTTCCCCAGAAAGACTGGAGGCAAGTTTCTTTTATCCTTTGTTTGGTGTCAAGTTAAGATAATACGTATGGTGGGGGTTTTCTGAACTCAACACAATTAAGAGTAAAAAGAGAGGAACTCTTCAATGTATTGATGAGGAAATGAGAGTTTGCCTTTCAAATATATGCCCAAACATTGAAGATATTGCTAGGATACATCAGGCTCATGTTTCTCATAAACACAAGAATGAAAAAACTTAACACCTTTGTGCCAGGACCTGCTGAATTTACTAAATCTTACTAAGAATGTATCTATATATATATAAAAGGATAAATTTTTTGTCTTTTTAAAATTTTTTAATCCTTCTTTTTTATGAATTCTAAACAGCATAACTCAAAAATGTAACATAAAAGTATTTTTTAATATCAGAATAAATTTAATTTTGTCCTATTTATTTCATTTAATTACCATAAAAGCACACTTGGACTTTATATATTTTTTCTTTAATATTTGACTTAATTATTATAACATATTTCTCAGAAATTTGTATATAGTACGCCTACAATTATTTGCAGGATTTTAAATGTGCCCTGACTTCAAAAAGTTTGAGAACCACTGTTTTATAGTGAGAAGGTGCAGTGTACAAGCCTGGAAGAGAGTTCTCACAGTCAACCAACCCTGTTGGAAACTTGATGTTGAACTTCCAGCTTTCAGAACTGTGAGAAAATAATATATGTTGTTTAAGTTACCCATTCTGTGGTATCTTGTTATAGCAGCCTGAGCTAACTAATACATAAGGCATGTGATGGGTTTAAGGGTGAGGTTCCTTTCTGAAACATCTGAATGAATCCAAACTTCTCTTGGAACAAATAAGAGGAGATTTTTAGTGAGCAGATAAATCTATCCATTTGAGCCTGGGGAAAGTACTGGATTGGAGATATAAATTTGGGAATCATTGCAGAATATACATAGCTAGGCCTTGAAAGTGGATGATATGGCTCCCAAGTGAATATGCTGATTCATGCATTCATTCAACAAATAATCGTGAACATTTAACATATTCCAGGACTTCTTTCTGTAGTTAGAGTAAACGAAACAGCGATCCCCAAATTTCAAGCACTTGAAGATAGTATATAATAAATGTATTATGAAAATAAATTATATGGAATATTAGAATATAATAAGTGATATGGAATAAAGTAAAGTAGACCTGGGTAAGAGGAATTGGAATGTTTGTTGGAGTAAAGTAGAGGGTGCAATATTTTAAGAGATGGGCCAATACAAGTGATTTGAAGGAGGAAAGGAGACAGCAAGTGCTCATGTGAGTGAAGAGCATTTCAAGCAGAGGGAACAGGTGGTGCAAGAGTTTAGGGAGGATTATATTCAAGGATCATCAAGTAGACCAGTGTGGCTTGAGTGGTGTGAGTACTACTAATGATGGTAGATGAACTCAGAGAATCTGGGCTGTGCTGGGTGTTCAGATCAAGGCCCTCCATAGGCCAAGGACTTTTTGACTTTAAGTCAAATGCGATGTCATTGGGAATTTTAGATAGAGCAAGGTGATATTATCTGACTTCCGTTTTAAAAGGATCACCCTGGCTGCTTTGTTGAGAACGTGTACTGCTGCCAGGCGCGGTGGCGCGCGCCTGTAGTTCCAGCTATCCGGGAGGCTAAGGCAGGAGGATCGCTTGAGCCCAGGAGTTCTGGGCTGAAGTGCGCTATGCCGATCGGGTGTCCGCACTAAGTTCGGCATCAATATGGTGACCTCCCGGGAGCAGAGGACCACCAGGTTGCCTAAGGAGGGGTGAACTGGCCCAAGTCCGAGAATGTGTACTGTAGGGGAACAAAAGTTGCACTGCTGGGAGGCTATTTCAGAGTTCTGAGTAACTGAATTCTGGGTCTATTTTGAAGGTACAGTGAACAGGATTTGTTGGTGGATTGGTGGTGCTTAAGAGAAAGGGAAGAGTCAAGGATGTCCCCAAGTTTTATAGTCATTGAGTCAAGAAGAATGTTCCGTATACTGAAATGAAGTAGGGCTTTGCTTGCTTGTTTTTGTGGGGCAGGAAATGGGAATAGAAGAGGACTTGGTAAGTTTAAAGTGTCTATTACACATCCAGGTGTAAATGTGGTGAAGTCTGTTGAATTACTTGAGCTTCGACTCAAGAAGAAGTGTATTCTAGAGATATAAATTTGGAAGTTGTCAATATATACATGGTCTTTAAAGCCATGATGTTAGTGTATGTAGCTAGGTGTTATAAAAGGTTAGTTAGCTTGAAAGAAAGCCTGCTGTCTTCCAAACCCAAGGAGATATAATCAAAGCTTAATAAAGTCCGGGTTCATTTGTTCACAAGTTAACCCCCTCCCCCACCCTCGGCAGCGATGCAGGCTGAAACAGGGAGCCAGTCAAGCCAGAGAGCAGCCAGAAGCAGAGGCTATGCTGGACTGCTGGAGCTCAGGGTGATGGCCTTACTGTTCTGGCTCCTGGCCCTCCTGGTGGGCACCTGTGCTCTCTAGGCCCAGAACTTCCCAGCAAGATAGAGCTGAGCTACCTGGTTGTGGATGAGACATCAGCACCTAGGGCTGGTCCTTTGTTTTCATGCCAGTAAACCTTGCCACAATGGCTCACATCCTCCTTTGTGTGAGTCCCTGAAACACTTTTCTTGACTCCATGGAAGAATCCGATTTCTACTGTCAATACTGAGATTGGATGAGACCGCCAAAAGGGAGATGATGTGTTGAGAAAAGTGGAGGGTGAACACCTGAGTCCTGGTGTACCTAAATAGTAAGATTTTGAGGGAATGATGTAGAAAACTGTAAAGGAGACTGAAAGGCCAGTAAGATAGAAGAAGAACCAAGACAGTGTGGGTCCTGGAAGCTGAATGAAGGAAACATAAAAAGGAGGAGAGAGTGAACAACTGTGTCAAATGCTGCTTATAGGTCAGTAATGGGAAGAACTGAAACAGAGCCTCCCGTTTTTTTGGTTCATGTCACTATTAGAGACTCAGTACATTGTCATGGCCATCCAAGGCCAAATGAAATGCTTAATGGTGCCCAAACAACTTAAATACTTGTGTCCTATCAACTTAGGAAAGCTGAAAATCTAGCATACATAACTACAAGGAAAACACCCTCATTTGTAATTTCATTCTTCAATGACCACAATTATTATTATTTTAATGGAAACATATCTTTGGGCACTGCACACCTTTTTTTTTTTTTGTATTTTTCTGAAGCTAGAAATGGGGAGAGACAGTCAGACAGACTCCCGCATGCGCCCGACCGGGATCCAGCCGGCACGCCCACCAGGGGGCGACGCTCTGCCCACCAGGGGGTGATGCTCTGCCCCTCCTGGCGTCGCTCTGTTGTGACCAGAGCCACTCTATCGCCTGGGGCAGAGGCCAAGGAGCCATCCCCAGCGCCCGGGTCATCTTTGCTCCAATGGAGCCTTGGCTGCGAGAGGGGAAGAGAGAGACAGAGAGGAAGGAGAAGGGGAGGGGTGGAGAAGCAGATGGGCGCTTCTCCTGTGTGCCCTGGCCGGGAATCGAACCCGGGACTTCTGCACGCCAGGTCGACGCTCTACCACTGAGCCAACCGGCCAGGGCCTGGGCACTGCACAACTTTTAACCCTGGAATCTCTTTGGGCACCATCAGACTCATGTCTTGTTCCACATTGATCTCCTTATACTGTTACTCTTTATCATAACAAACACTAAAAACCCAGACTTGCAAAAATGTGACATCATCGAAAGGAAAGCAGGGCAAGCTAACACAGAAAGTGTGAACCACTTGAGCCAGTACTTTGTGTTATATTTGACAGATGTCTTTTCTCAAACCGTTACAATATCCCTTGGGGCCCTGTGGGTTTGCTGTGGTACTTTAAGAAGCATTGGAACACAGTGAGAGGACTGAAGTGTGAGATATGGCTGTGAGAGTTTTCAGTGGGAGTCATGGGGAGACTCTATCTTTTATTATCCAAACAGGGGTAGCAAATATGAAAATGAAAAGGGGCACTGTCACAGTAAGTGTGACAGCTGGAGCTAATGCAGGAAACTGGACACTATCAGTTACCTAGTAAATTAGGTGGAATTGTAGAGTGAAACCCTGGTCTGAGTGGCTTTAAGCAACAATGGGAGAGGACGTACTGGAGATGAGAGAAAACAGGTAGCTGAGAACACGGCCCAGTGCTTATGGAGCTGATGAAGGAAGTAAGAACAGAATGATAGGGGGAGAGAAAGAAAAGACCAACCAAAGGAGGAGAAAATTGCAAGGTAGCTATGTTTAATCAGATTAAATACCAAAAGTAAGCAAGATAAAGAACTGAAATGTGTACACTAGATATGCAAGCAAGACAAGAATGGTGTTTGAGGAACTGTGGGAGTTCAACCAGCATGCAGTGGAGTAAGACATTTACAGGAAGAGTGGCAGAAAACAGCAGAGTAGATTTCACTTTCTAGGAAAGATAGTGAGGCCGATCACTAGGCAAGGTTGCCTGGAAGAGTGCTGAATTATTTTAGAATGCAAGAGACTTGAGAATCACTTACACTTTTTTGTTTTTAAACTTTTGGTGGGATGTGATCTCTCATCGTTGTAACTGCTTTGTAACTTTTGCAAGTGCTTGTGATCATTGACTTGATTCCTATGGGAAGAAAATCCTAAGACACATTTCAAGGACCATTTAAACTCTCATCTCTTTCTCAGTACTTTCGAAAATCCTCTGAGATTTACTGTTTCATTCTTTTTGGAACTTGTTAGTTTTTATTTTTTTTATTTAGTTCTTGGCTGACCTCTTATTTTCAGGGTGCATATCTGGACTTCCTAATCATTGTAATCTTTCTGAACTGGAACCCTCCCAGTATGCATCAGGCATGCTCCTACCACGGACTCTTGCAGTTACAAGGACTGTTTCCAAAGACTCCCTGCTTCAGATTTGTACTTCAGTGTCCCCTTCTTAAGGAGACCTGCCCTGCACTCACCTATGTAAATTGTCACCCTTTCTTCCCTCATTCCAACGACTCAATCACCCTTACTCTGCTTCATTTTTTCCTATAGAATTTTCAACTTCTTTTTTTTTTTTTTTGTATTTTTTTGTATTTTTCTGAAGCTGGAAACGGGGAGAGACAGTCAGACAGACTTCCGCATGCGCCCGACCGGGATCCACCCGGCACGCCCACCAGGGGTGAAGCTTTTCCCACCAGGGGGCGATGCTCTGCCCCTCCGGGGCGTCGCTGTGTTGTGAACAGAGCCACTCTAGTGCCTGGGGCAGAGGCCAAGGAGCCATCCCCAGCGCCCGGGCCATCTTTGCTCCAATGGAGCCTTGGCTGCGGGAGGGGAAGAGAGAGACAGAGAGGAGAAACAAATGGGCGCTTCTCCTATGTGCCCTGGCCGGGAATCAAACCCGGGTCCCCCGCATGCCAGGCCGACACTCTACCGCTGAGCCAACCAGCCAGGGCAATTTTCAACTTCTTACATATAGTTATTAATGTTTCATGTTTATTTCCTGCTTTCCTCCAAACAGAACATAACCTCTACCTTTTTGGGGGGGGGGGTCAGTGGGTGGGGAGTCTGTTCTGTTCATTGATGAATCCTAAAGCCCTTACACAGAGGAGATGCTCTGGAAGTTACTTACTGAGTGAACAAATTTGTTCTTTATACTACATCTTTATTTAATACAGTAAGTCTCATCCGTGCCCTCAATAAGTCCTTGCTGATTTCAAAGGTCTGACTTATATGGGTTCAAAATCATAAAAGTTCCATAAAGTCCCAAAGTGACGACAATTGCTTCTTTTATGCCTAGTGCCAGGGCACATTTTTCTGCCTAGATTGGCCAGTCAAAAGGTTTTCTTTTTTTTTTTTCAAGCCTTGAATGAAATGTTTGTTGAAATGACATTGACTGCTTTTATGTTCTACATTTTTATTTATAATTTCTTTAATTGATTATATTTCTTTATTTGCCTCTCCTTTGTTCCCTTATACTTTCAATATAGCTTGTTGCCTCACGATTCTATTTGATGATACAGCTTAAAAAATAGAAAACAAATTTTTCTTTCTCCAAAGAAATAGAAAACTTTTCTTTATACTCCAAGGGCTATGCAGGAGGAATACAAGCATGAATTCAAAGCCATGACTAAGACTCAGCATGCACTTTTCTTTTATAGAGTTGGAAAAGTTGAGCTCTGGAGCATTGTTTGGTGCAGTTGAATCGAATTAAACTGCATGAAAAATAAAGGCTGTCAACAGTTTTATAGAGCAAATGGTGCTATTTCCAGAAAAAGCCTCCTCAATCTTCTTTTTAAAATGTCCTCAGGTGAGGTAAACAGGATCTACTTTTTGCATTCAGAATTCTCTATTTCTGCCTGATATTTTCTCCAATCAATAGAAATCAGCAGGACACCCCAACATGAATTAACATTAAAGTGCAAAAGTACTTTTCTCTAAGATAAATATTGCTTATAGGGAATGAACTGAATCCCTCTGAATCCCTCTGCTCTTTCACTTCCTCAGGTTATTTTCAGTTTTTATTTGTAGTTTGTTAACACATTAAATACTTATTTTGTGGTTTTATATATATATATATATAAATTTAATTATATTAAAAATGAAACACTAGGTATGGGCTTCCTGCCTGCTGATGTGCGTTCAGCCATGGGTGTTGGCATGTTCCACACTGCAGTCAGCAGGTGGGTAGCACGCCATGTTCAGAATCGCCTCTACTTGCTTTAGAGTTCATAGGTCAACCCATTGCTTTTGCTCCTTTCATTAATATACTTTTTTTTTTTTTAGACCAGTTTTAGGTTCATAGCAAAATTAGCAGAAAGTACAGAAAGTTCCCACATACTCCATTTCCTTCTTCACACACACACACACACACACACACACAGCCTGCCCTATCATCGAGATTCCACATCAGAGTGGTGCATGTGTTATAATCTAAAACCTTCATTGACACATTATTATCAGTCGAAGTCCATAGTTTACATTAGGGTGCATTCTTTCTATTGTATGTTTTATGGGTTTGGACAAACTGTATAATGACATGTATCCACCATTATAGTATCACACAGAGTAATTTGACTATCCTAAAATTTTTGTTCTAACTGTTCATCCCTCTACTACCAAAACTCTGGCAACCTCTGATCCTTTTACTGTCTCCATAGTTCTGACTTTCCCAGAATGATGCAGTTGGAATGGTACAGTGTGTTGCCATGTTAGTGTGGCTTCTTTCACTTAGTAATCTGTATTTATGGGTTCTGTATATCATTTTATGGCTTGATAGTTTTTTTAATGACTTTTCATTGTCTAGATGGAAGTTTATTTATTCTTTAATTAATTGAAGAACATTTGGATTGTTTCCAAGTATTGGCAATTATGAATAAAGCTGCTATAACCATTAATGTACTGGCTTTTATGTGAACACAAATTTTCAGCCCTTTTGGGTAAATGCCACGGAGCATAATTTGATCATATGGTAAGAGTATATTTAGTTTTGTAAGAAACTGCTCTTCCAAAGTGGGTATACCAATTGGTGTTCTCACCAGCAATGAAAGAGTTTCTGTTTCACTCGCATTCCCACAGGCATTTCGTATTGTCAGACCATCATTAAAAAAATTTTTTTTCTAATTTTATTTTAGAATTTTCAGAAAAGAGGAATGAAAGGCCAGGAATCAATTAATAGTCCTCCCACCCTTTTTTTTTTATCACACACATGCACACACAGATCGTTTTTTTCCTTTATTATATTTATTATTTGTGAGGTTTCCCAGGAAACTTGTAGACCATTCCAAAAGAGAAAACATATTCACAAGACTAATAACTATAAAAAAAAACTTTGAAAAGGATGGGCAATTAACAAATGTCTACATTTTTAGTTCTATTTTGGAAATTTTTTAGAGTATTTATTTTGTAATGTGGGATTGGAACTGTAAACTTGGCTGCATATTCATTTCTACTTACTGCTTTTTCTTCCTGTTTCAGTAGCATTCAAATCAGGTAAAAGCCTTTTACCACATCTTACCTTAATAGTCAAAATTTATTAAATAGCATTCACACTGGATTCGTTTTATATTGCATCCTTTACTTTTTGAACAGTTACTCTTGCTAAAATAATTAATAATAAAATTCATAATCTCAAAAACCAAATAATGTAAGTCTTTCATTTTACAACCTCCTTTTTAATATGAATGCATAATTTTTATAGACTCAAATTATAAATTGTACTTTTTGAGGAGAGTTTGTGAATTGAATTGAAAGTAATGGGTTTAGAAAACTCAAGTAGTCAAAACAGGTAGGTCATGTTTTCTGAATTTCGGGAAGCCTGGAGTTTTCACTTGGTGATTTATAAATCCATAGGGGTATAGAAAGGAGTTCCCAAGAGTCATGAATTAAAGGTGCCAATAGCACTTTTTAAATTTCTACTAATAAAAGCTAATAAATGAAGTTACTGATAATTTAGTACTCTGAAATTAACACAGTGTGAAAGCCTCTATTTTGAGTTCCCCTACATGATAAGTTGGAAGTCTGTCTCTAAGGAGATGAGAGGAACATGCTGAGGATATGGATATTCCAGTAACTCAGCTAAACAGAGGTTTTCAGTATTATAAGTTTTAATGGTTTTTTTCCCTCATATATTGTTCTATTCATACTCACTAGTAGTTATTAACCCATTTATACATCATATTCCATTAAGGGAACAATAGTAATGTGGCAGTTATTTATATCCTATTGCTCAAGATCATCACCAAGGTCTGATTTACATACATGTCTGCCTACTGAGGGTACATATTATCACGCGGTGCACAGATTAGTCACTGCTGCAGATACTGGTATGCTGGGAGCTTGTCCAAAAGTGATATGAATTTTTGAAGAACTGAATTTCAAAAATTTTAACCTCCAGCATAAAGAGGTTAACTCATTAGAAATGAAAGAGAAGTGGAGATGTTAAAATGAAAATAAATAAATATATAAAATATGAAGAGTGATAAAATAATTCAAATTTACCTAAAGATATACGCCAGCCTGACCAGCATTGGCCTGGGATGCTGAGGTCCCAGGTTTGAAACCCCAAGGTTGCCAGCTTGAACATGGATTTATCCGACTTGAGCATGGGCTCATAGACATGACCCCATGGATTGCTGACTTGAGTCCAAGGTCTCTGGCTTGAACAAAGGGTCACTGGCTGGGCCAGAGACACTCCCCCCTTCCCAGTCAAGGCACATATGAGAAAGCAATCAATAAAACAACTAAGGTGCCGCAACTATGAGTTGATGCTTCACATCTCTCTCCCTTCCAGTCTTTCGGTCCCTTTCTCTCTTTTCCCTGTCCCCACAAAATAAAAAACATATTTCTCAGATTTATACCTTGTGCCATCAAATTTTATTCAAAGTTTAAATACCCTTGCCCTTCAAAAAGCAATGTTAAATGGCAAAAGTATCACGTTTATAAATTTTCTTATTTGGAAATAGTTGTGTTTTTTTTGTAACAGCAATGTGTTATTTGAAGATAAATGTTATTTTTTAAAGCCTATAATTCTCCCTTTTAAAATATTTTGAAAATTAATTCATAAAATTTAATTTTGTAAGTATAATAGCAGTAAAGCCATAATATATACTGACATTAACTTAACTAGAAATACCCAAGCCCCTTAGGCAGAAAAATATTAAACTCTAATAAAGGACACAGACACTGATATGGATAAAAATTTGACATTCATTCACTTGAATGAGACAACTTAATATTATAAAAATGTCACTTCTCCCCAAATTAATCTACAAAGTAAGGCAATTCCTAATAAAAGTCCAGTTGGATTTTTAAAGAACTTAATAACCACATTGTAAAGTTTAATGAAAGAATGAAGATTCATGAACAACTAAACCATCTTTAGCAACTGTAGAAGCTTGCATTCCCAAAATGCCGTTTTCTTATAAGGATTTTTTCTGTACTATATATGTGTGTGTATATATAAATAATAAAATCTAATAATATATTTTTGTTTGAAAAAAATAACATATAACACTTTTAAAGAGTGTTTTAAGAAAACCAATTCACTAGAAGCTTTCAGATATGATACGGTAAACATTATGTAAAAAAAGATATCTTCACATATGCCATATCCTACAATCTTAACATGCAATGTGAGAAGAACCTTCAGCTTTTTAAGTGAGGCCACTGTATTCAGCTTGTATGGTATTTGTGTTCGCTTAGCTAAAGTAGTGTCCTTTGTTTGAATTGAGGTTTATTGTAGTTCTACTTTCACCTCATTAAACAGTGACAAGCTCAACTTTCACACTTACATGTGACGAGTCACAACTTTCATTTACTAACAAAGGCCTGTCTGTCCTAGTGAGAAATTTCACGGCATGATGTCCCTGGAAGTATCAGGTTCTCACTTCAGCTAATAAAGTGCTTAATTAATGAAGCTGCCAATGGCAATTTTTTTTTTTGTAAAACACTGAATGCTGCTAGACCTTTTACCAGACTAGAAAATAACCTTAATTTTTCCATTGCCACTCTTCATCCTTATCTAATAAGTCCACCTTTTAAAAGTCCTTGCCTTCATAGTTTCTGGCCAAAGGTGATTGACGTAAAAGCCTTTAAGGCCTCCTTTTTAAGGATTTATATTTGATTTATTCTAATTGTACTTTAGATACACTGACAGTTATACTCTTCTAAGATTTCTAACCAAACGCTGTAATAGAAATTCTAAAACAAAGTAACCTTTTTAAAAAAACTTTTCTTTTTGTGGTTAGAAATTAGAAATATATTTGTGTTTTTTAAAATGTACATTTAGAGAAAATCACTCACACAGATTTACAAATTTAGGATGTTGTAAAATATTCCACAATCTGCTTTTTTTTTTGCTAAAGATGTGTTATAAATATTCTCCCATGTTATTAAAAAGTGTTCTCAACTATATTAACAGCAAAATCATCTTTCATATTAAAGTACCATAATCTATTTAGCTATTTTCCTGCTCTTGGATATTTGGTAATTTCAAATTCTACTGTCATAATTAATATTGTAATAAAAAAGGAAAACATTTCTTTACTGAGATGGACGAATAAGCTACCTGGTCCATGTAAGACAAATGTGAGCTGTGTCAGGCCATGCATTTATTTGGCCCTTCATAGAAGCATACTCCATTATATCTATTCCTCTTTTTTCCCTACATAGGGAATTTGGAATAAAATTTGTAAACCATGTTAGTGACATTGTCCCTTCTTCAACTAGGAATTGACAAAAGAGGACAGTTTACTTTTTGGTCAGTGTCATTTCCTTTTTTACTAAAATAATTAACATGTTGGAAGAAAATTCAACCAACATACAAAGAATAGCAATAGCTTTAGCCTACTGTTAAAACTTAGATGTGAAGGTAATAGGAAACACCAAGTACCAAATGAAAGTTAGTCTGTCTAGAAATACACTGCTGTCTTGTTACTAGAATCCAGTGAAAACCCCTGAGTGTTACCGGACAGAGCAAAGCCTTGTGGGTGGGTGGGTTACCTATGCCCTCCCACTGCTCCTGGGAGGTCGCCGTTCAGGGCACTTACCGCCATGCTTGGTCTGTGAGGGCAGACTTTGTGTTGCGTCCCAGTATCTAGGCAGCATTTTGCCCATAGTAGGCATTAGTAAATATTTATTGAATGAATAAATATACCTTTCAGAAATTTGTTTCCTTGGCCAAAACCACACCCTTGGGGAACATCTATAATGGAAGCTCTATATAAATGCTATAAAGAGGATTTTTGAGTTTTATAAGGGTCTGGAAAAGAAAAATGTGTGTGACTGTGCATGCTATCCTAGATTGATTATATTATTCACAAGAACATGATAAATAAAATGTTGTCACCTGTGTGCTTTTCTCATCCTGCCATCACCAAATCACTGGGATATTAAGGAAAAAGTTTGAAGTGATTACTGAGTTAGCTCTGACCTTCTTTCCCCATATCTCTTGTATTAGGAGATCCAGCTATTTTCCTCATTAGACTACCTCCTGAAACTTTCACTTCAATATCTTTCTTATTTAGATTTAATATCTAGAATGCTCTCATAAGCAGGTTTTCCTACATAATACACTGAATCCTAGATATTGATGGATGTTTTTGATCTGTATGTCAATGTGAAAAATGAGAGATGCAGCATATTAGGATTTCTGTTTATTTGTGCTTAAAAATAGCAATGCACTGTTAACTTGTATAAAAAAATATGGTTCTTTATATAATCAACATAATCTGTTGATGAGATTGTCAGAAAGAGGTGATTATAATCAAGTGAGTAAATATGTACCACAGGAAATATTTGATATTAAATTTTTATTTTAATTGGAATTTTAAGATAAATTACTTTAATAAGCTTTTAGGCAGCGATCTGGTTTGTCCTTTGGCTTTTATATTATGAACAGTGATTTAAAATGTTCTACAAAGTTTCAAAACCATGCAATTCCTTATCCTAAGGAATCAGAGAGGATCCTCCAATTAAGGATGATCATAACATAAATTTATTTTTATACATCTGTTATTTCCTTTGAATATATTAAGCAAATAAGGGTAGTAGTTAAAATATATAAATACAGCTGGAAATTTCAAATATATCTGTAGGATAAATATAAATTAATACATGTGTACATACAATTCTACTATCTAACAGAAAATATCATACGAGATAAAGTTATTAGAATTTTAAGTTTATGATAGGAAATTTGAACAAATACTTTTATTACAAGTCCCCCAGTTAAAATTTATACATATGTCATACCAAATATGCAAGTAGTATTTCTAAGCATGTTTCTGAATTTCAGCCAATAATCCAGATTTCAAAAATTCTCCTTTGAAAACACACTGAATTTGACCCTAGCACAGATTTAAATTTTAGCAAAATATGTGCTGTGAACAAATGCACAGTAAATGCTACTGTCCATTTCCTAATTTGTCATACTGGGAATCGGTCAAATCTAAGATTTTCTGGCATCTAAGATTATTTTTTTTGCATTGTCTGAATTTTAAATATTTGATCTTATTTTCTTTATTAAGTAAATTTCTTTATATGTTATCCAATGTTTTAGATTTATAAATATGGGTGCCACAGATACATGAGAGCATGACAAAATTGCAATTCCAATTTTTATTTATTTATTTATTATTTATTTATTTATTTATTCGTTTATTTAGAGACAGAGAGAAGGACAGATAGGGACAGACAGATAGGAAGAGAGACAGAGATGAGAAGCATCAATTATTTGTTGCAGTAGTTCAGTTGTTCACTGATTGCTTTTTCATGTGTGCCTTGACTGGGGGCTAGAGCAGAGCCAGTGAACCCTTGCTCAAGCCAGTGACCTTTGTGTTTAAGCCATTGACCATGGGCTCATGTCTATGATTCCATGCTCAAGCCAGCAACCCCGCACTCATGCTGGTGAGCCTGGGCTCAAGCCGGCGACCTCAGGGTTTCAAACCTGGGTACTCTGTGTCCCAGGCCAACACTTGACCCACTATGTCACTAGCTAAGCAGGCAAGTTTTTAAATATGTAAAACATTTTTTTACATAAATAGCTTATTGCATTTCCTAATTTATATAACTGAAAAGTGGCTAGAATTCAAGCCCCTTTACTTTGTACTATTTATATAGACCTTTTACATTAACTGTATGAAAAGTTGTGCTTCAAAGTTGAAAGTTTGTAGTAAAGGTGTGGGCTACAGTTCTCAAGGGTCCTGGTTGGGCCTATCTCAGATGAAAAAGTAAATATGATTAGTTTATTAACAAAAATATTCAACTGACCTATGGTGGCTCAGTGGATAGAGCGATGACGTGGAACGCTGGGGCTGCTGGCTCGAAACCCTGGCTTGTCTGGTCAAGGCACATATGAGAAGCAGCTTCCTGCTCCTCCCCCTTCTTTCTCCTCTCTCTAAAATCAATAAATAAAATGTTTTAAAAAATATTCAATTGAATGATAAATGTGAATGCTATACTTACTGGGTTTTTAAATACCTGTACCTTGTGGGGCTCGTAATTTCTTTACAGAAGCTATCTTGTATGTTCTTGTGATACAGAAGGACTTAGGTCACACACGCCTGCCTTTGTAACCAATGACTCAGTGTCCTAAGGCTTTTCTCGCTCACTGGAATTAGAAAGGCAGTGCAGTGATACAGTAAATGTGCAGGTATCTTCCTTCCCACACTTCGGCAGCCCCGTTTAAATCATGGTGGTGTGGTTTGACTTTGGCTCAGATCTGGGCCCTGCTATTTGATGCTGGGATTCTGAACTCCTCTGTTCCTTTCTGAATAACAGTGTGTCCAGGCAGAATTTATTACAAGGGACTGAGTTCTTGGGCAGATACCAATGAGAGTATCAGTATATTTGCCAACAGATTCAGTTTCTCACTTGAGATGATTAAGAAATTCTTTTGTAAAAATGTGAGAGAAAAGTCTGTCTTTGCCTTTTTCCCCTGGTGGCTTTTCACTGTTTGATGTCAACTGCCCCCTGTCTCCTCCTTTGTTACTAGATTTCAGGTTTCTGCTTCTGGTAATTAACTAATCCAGTCAATTATGTAAATGGACGAGTGGAAGGCCTTTGCTTTATCCTCCCAGGATCCTCTCTTTCTACTTAGAAAAAAAAAAAGTTAAACTATTCCTTTCCACTTTATTAAGTTAAAATTACTTCCAATAAAAATGCAACTCTAAGCTCTGATAACCCTAGAGCTGACACTTACTGACTGGGAGAAATTGTCTCCTGCTATGGCTTGTTAGTGAAGGGAAAGAACACTAGAAGATACTTGTGTAAATTTCTCCGCAGATGAGCTGCCCATTTGCCTGTGTGGACAATGACTAGGCCTTGTTGAATATTGATGGGTTATGAAATTGTGGGACCTTGGTTAACCCGAGTTTTCTTCTACATCAACTCTTTCTCCCAACCCTTTTATGCTGACCCTTAAAGGACAGTCATTGAATTTTTTGCTCAACTGGAAACAGCTTTAAAATACCTATAGAACGGAAATTTTAAAGTTTAGAAAGAAAAAAATTACAATTCATTTGCAACCTCTCTTACCCAGTTCTTAGCTTTTTCAGTAGGCCAAGGGACGGAGGTCACATTAGGTGAGAAGCTGACTTTTTGCTGAAGATTGCCTTCTTAGGGTAGTGTTATAACTGTGACTTCCATTCCAACCCCATAAAATACGCAGGACACACATTGTATCCATTTTACAGATGAAGGAACCTCGACTCATGGAGGTTAATCCTTTCAGTAGTGAGTTTTTTTCATGCTCGCTGACCCCCAGCAGTGTTTTCTTTTTCAAAAAATGAAATTAGTTCCAGTTCCAGTTTTATTAACTTAAAATCATGTTTGTTTGATAACCAATTTATGGAAACAAGAAGAAATATACACTTGCCTTTTTTAAATGTTGCCTTACACGTGTACGATTGTACTCTGGATGGTCCGGAGGCAAGAAGACGTACGTGAATGTCTGTACTGCTCAAAGGGTTAAAGGATACTTCCATTACCACAGCCAGCGGAGAGCTAGGATAAACTCCAGGCCACCTGCATGCTAATTTCATGTCTTTCACAGTAGTGCCAGCCACTGGTAATCTTGTGGCAAGACTTTCAAGAAGTTGGTCTTGGCCACGTTGCTCTGTAGAAACAATTCAAGGCCAAATAATTCATTCACATTGTCCTGTGTAAATACGTCCCATGCCAGGAACAAGTGTCACTTTCCTGGGACCATGAAGGCCATATGACTTCTCCGTTTCTGTTCTGTGGTTCCGGCAGGTAAGCAACTCATTGTTTGAAAATTTTCTTTTAACAAATTTTTAATCAAAACTTAATACAAAAACCCTGTGTTAAATCAACCTACACATTTTATAGTGTTTAATATCTCTTGTTCTCGATGGATTTCCAAAAGAATTTAAATCAACCTCCTATTTTTAATAATAACAATTAAGAATTTTAGCATATACCAGTTTATTGTGCTAAGCACTATTTATGTAGAACAACAGCTGACTGACTAAAAATATTTACATGTATTAACCTATTTAATTTCTCAAAATTCTATAAGGCAGGTACCATTTCTATTCCAGTTCTTGCAGAGCAAAGTAAAGTATTTTGTCCTAGGAAATACATAGTAAGTGTTAGAACTGAGAATGAACAGAGATCATATAGCTCTAGGGTTGATCCAGCCCCTTGACCATGATTTCTACGTATTATGTCTTACTATATATTCTACAATAACTTCAACAGTAATCATAAGAAGGAGGCTTAGAACTTATGAACTAAGCTTTATCATCGCTATTTTAAATATAATAGAAGTAAAGCTTTGTCATTGCTATTTTAAATATGTGGCTTTTCTAAAGCTATTTAGCTCCTAAGGTATCAGAACTAGGGTTGACCCTAGGATCAAATCCTTTCAGTTGATATAGAATAAGAAAGGGAACCTCAGAAAGGACAGCAGGGCAGTGATGAGTCCTTCAGTGACAAGCAAGAGAAATTGAATCAAGGACTTCGATGGAATCAGGCAAGTGTATATTCTTCTTGTTTCCATGAAGTGATGAGTACAAAGTGATCTGACACACTAGAAAGGTAAGCTAGGGAGATGCCTAGATACCTCTGTGTGAAATTATTTATATAGTGATAGTATTTGCTTATTTGAATTTTGAAAAAAGTGAGGTAATACATTTCCTAGTTGGTACTGTGGAAAATTGTTTGGAGGAAAATTTTAAGGATCAATTCAATTATGTGATATAGAACAGTAGTCTTCTAACTGCAATTTACATACTCCTGGGCATACGGGATATTGTTCCTGGAGCAGGTAGATACACCTAGTTTTTGAGGGATTCTCAACATTTGTGTACATGAGTCTTTATGTGCCTGTGTGCACATTTGTGTGCCTGTGAACAGTCTGGTTAAGCAGTCCTTTCTTAAAAGAATTTTTAAGTTCATAATATAAAATATATAGCCATGATGGTAGAACGCCCACTAGTGGGCAGGAGGGACCAGGTGACCAGCACTGCAAAAGTGGGCGGTTTTTATAAAAAGGTTCGCCATCATGGATATATAGGATTGCAGATGAAATTAATTATATTGAAACATTGTTATAAAGTATTTATAAAAATTTGTGATATGTCAGTAAATGTGCTTCTTTAATAATGTATTAAATAACAAGATCCAGCATCTGGTCTCAAAACTACTGTAATTTCAAAATTATGGTGAATTTAAATAATATTATCAGATATGTACATGACTATAATGTGATACAAAAATACCTGAAATATCTAATTCTTATTTGTAATGATGTGATGTGTACTTTGAATACTGCTATAGTTTGGTACCTACTTTGTAAGTGAAGGAAATGCCAAATTCTACTTAGAATTAGTGAAAATAGATATAATTTTTTCCCATTCAGGTTCATTTTTTTCCTCATTATCTTTGGTTGTTCAGGCTCTTAAGTCTCATTCTATAGAAGTCTTTCCTACCACCACCTTCCTTTAATTCCATTGATGTGTTGGCATTAACATATTAATATATTAATAACCAGTTTATCATTTGTCTTATTTGTTTTGAAGAAAGTCCCACATTCTAAATTTGGCTGAGTACTTCTGCATGTTGATATCATTTAAATGTTCTTCTATCCCCAGTATTTCTTCTGTTCCATCTAGCTCCTATAACTGGTCATTGGTTCTAAAGACTTGAACAAGTTCCTGTTCAATAATTTTTGACCGGAATACTTCATAAGTGGTACTGTGAAATTCCTATTGCATCACATGAGGAGGTACATAATGTCCCTTGTTTTCCCATTTTCAATGATGCTAAGATTTATCTGTGTATCATGCAATAGCAGCCTGATTCTTCATTATAAAGGTCTCCATCAGCTTCTGTTTTATGGTTTTACTACCCACTGATGATCACTATCTATATAGATTATTTCATTAGACATTGCAGAATAGGGTCTAATTCTGTAACTTCTAAGGCATTTACTATTTGAGATTCAACTTTTAAAAACCAACTTTTCATCATCAACTACTTGGTGATCCTATAATAAAGTTTGTATAAGAAACACAGGATAATATATGATTTTTCTCTTCAGTTATCAATTTTGTGTAATCAATATTCAGGTTTTTTTTTCTGGGAAAACACTCTTTATTTATCAGTATGTCTATCTATTGAAGGATCTTTTATCTTTTAGATTGTCCCATCTAATGCCATTGAGAATCACTTCAAGTTGGTGCCAGTAAGGTGTGATGCTTTTCTTTATTCCTTGAATATAAAGATGTCCTAGGCTCCTCTTATACATTCCTTACCCTAGCTGGAAAATGAATCATCTTCTTCAAGGAGTGAGCCCTTTCCTTTGAATGAGGAGTGGTGACAAGAGGCCCCAGTATTGATGATAGAGGAGCTGCTTGCTAATGTGCTGTCATAAAAGAGTATGATCAATCATTGTTTTATGCTGACATTTTCAAATCAAAATTATGATGGGTTATAAATTATGTTTTAAAATTATAGTTACTTTTTCTTATGCTAAAATATTGATTCTTAGAAACAGTAACATAATTATTTGCTTTAGACTACAATATATTTATAATAACTTCAAAATAAAATATCAATATTAATGTTAACAATATAATTACTGGGTTCATGTTAAATTTCTTTGTGGTTTGTACTTTAAATATATATACAGGAGTGACGTCACGGAAATGGCGCCGTGAGCAGCGCGTCCGACAGCTCTCCCCTAAATCACAACAAATTTATCAACTAGAAACAGAAAAATTTATCCTCGGAGCATTCCGGAGTTCCACACAAACTGATAGCAAAAGGACTGTTATCACTTGAATCTGAGAGACGAGGGTGTGGAGGAATCTACCACAGGGACGTTCTTTCAAACCGCAATGAAGTGCGCCTGTGGTGAGTCAGCCCATATACTTGGGAACTGCGAGCCGCCGCGAGTGGGCGACGCGAACCGCCACCGCGAGCTGCTGCGAGCCCCCGCGAGCCGCCGCTGCGAGCGGCCGCCACGAGCAGCCGCGCGCGCGCCCAGTCCGGTTGAGCACCGCTGATGTTCCCAGCGGCCCGCACACTGCGAGTGGGGGTCGCCGGCCACCGGTGCCCGGAGCGCCCCATTCGCGTGCGTGCCTTGGGCATTCCACGCGCCCAGGGCGCCCTGCTGGCCCGCACACCCAGGGGGCTCCATTATCCTACGCCTGGTGCGGTCCAGCCGCCAGCGGCGGGGCGAGCGGGAGAAGCTTGGGAGATTCTCTCCGTGGGCGGGGCACCTCACCCAGCCATTCAAGCTAACAATCAAGCGTTGGGGGAGGGGTGCGCGCAGGCAGCCTAAAATACCTTCGGAAGCACAGCTGCGACCCAATCACTGAAATTAGCTTAACCCATAAAATCTGCGCACCCTCGGTTCTAATTGATAAGATCTCTCTTAGTTCAGCGATCCAAGACAAGAGGCGTGATATTTTTTAGTGCCTCTCGCTAAAGGGGCGGGGGCAACTTCTGATTGATAGAGCCTCCATATTCAGGGATAAACGCTAACAAGAAGGACTTGGCAGATAATAAGGTCTATACTACACTAGTCGTAAGCAGAGACTAGTTCCTCTTCTTCCCTGCAAAAACAGGCTACAAAGTGTGGAAAGCCTGGGTTGAGAGGTCCAACTAAATGATAGGCGCTGAACAGTCACCTTGACAACAATTGACTCCCACCCCCGCCTGATTACACTGGAGGCCCTGACTCTCAGAGCCTTTCCCAAAGCCTTGCACTGAGTGGGGATAGAGTGGGGATTTCCCAGCTCTTTGAGCCTCTTACTCCCCAGGCAGAAGCAGTTGCAGCCTTATAGCTGGATCACCAGGCTGCTAATTCAGAAAGGGGGGACTAGGAGAGAGAATCCAGGAAAGCAAACTCTCTCATCGTTGGACCCTGCAAACGCCAACAAGCCTTTACTTCCAGCAAGACTGAAGCCAATTATATGACATTGCCATAGAATCCCATCAACTGCAAATCCCTACCTAAGAGTGACACAGGGGCAGAGCCTGGGGTACAGAGTCACCGACCAGGAAGAGGGAGAGAAAAGAAAAAGGAAGAAGTTAACCTCTCAAAATCAAGAAAAACCCACAGACTTTACAACTTGATCCACTAATTTTTTGTTGTTGTTGTTGTTGTTTGTTTCTTCTATCTTATTGCCTTTATTTCCTCCACCTCGGTCCTTCTATTCTCTGCCCATCTTATGCTTCCCCTTTCTTGAACTACACTACCCATGAGTGTTGCATTTTATTTTTCTTCTTCATCCTCACCCTCCTTTAAGGTTATACTCCAAAACACTTAACTCTCACTCTCTCCTCTTTTGTTTTTTGTTTTTTTTGTCTTGCTTTATTTTGTTTTTATCTCTTCCTATTTTATTTCTTCCTTCGTTTTTCTCTTTTTCTTATTTTTTCCTTTCTATTCGTTTTTTCTTTTCTCATTTTACTTCCTTCCCATATAATCCTCAATCACGAACAAATTAGTTAATTTGGGACTCAAGGCTTTTTTTTGGCTTTATTTCTCTTTTTTGCTTTTGTTTTTATTTATTTTTTCTTCTTTGTTTATTTTTGTGGCATTTTGGGTCCTCCCAACCCAAGGTCTCCATTATATTTAGTCTTCGCTCCACTTAATACAACAGATTTTTACTTATTATTTTTATTTTTTCTTCTTTATTATTCTTTTTTGGTCCTTTTTCTGGTTCCCTCTTATCCCTCTCATTATATCTCTTAGTTGACCATCACTTACAAGCAAATCATCTTATGCTTTTATAATATTTTCTTCCTTTTTTTTTTTTTTTTTTTTTTTTTTTGCATTTAGTAGGTCCCTACTCCGTTTTTTGTCCCTTGAACTCTTCACCCCAAACCAGGCCCTCCATTATAAGCACAATATTTCCCTGAGGAGGGGAGAGGAGGGAAAAAGAAGAGAGAAAAAAAGGGGGAAATAATAAATTATTACTGTTTTTTTTGTGGGGTGTTTTACCTTTTTTTTTTTTTTTTTTTCTTTTTACTCTTTATTAATTCTAATTAGTGCTATCAATAAGACCACCCTCAGATGCCGATAAGAAAGAGGAAATCGAATATTATGGATACAAAAGAAAGAGAGGTAACACAAATAGATGTGGAAAAATCTATGGAGAAAAGACTTAACATATTGGAAGCCTTGGAGCTAAATGACAGAAAATTTAAAATAGAAATCTTAAAAATACTCAGAGATATACAAGAAAACACAGAAAGGCAATATAGGGAGATCAGAAAACAACTCAATGAACACAAAGAATATATTACCAAGGAAATTGAAACTATAAAAACAAATCAAACAGAAATGAAAAACTCAATTCACGAGCTGAAAAATGAGGTAACAAGCTTAGCTAACAGAACAGCCCAGATTGAAGATAGGATTAGTGAAATAGAAGACAAACAACTTGAGGCACAACAGAGAGAAGAAGAAAGAGACTCAAAAATAATAAAAAACGAGAAAGCCCTACAGGAATTGTCTGACTCCATCAGAAAGAATAACATAAGAATAATAGGTATATCAGAGGGAGAAGAGAAAGAAAATGGAATGGAGAATATACTCAAACAAATAATAGATGAGAACTT
The DNA here is from genome assembly GCF_036850765.1 of Saccopteryx bilineata. Taxonomy (NCBI): domain Eukaryota; kingdom Metazoa; phylum Chordata; class Mammalia; order Chiroptera; family Emballonuridae; genus Saccopteryx; species Saccopteryx bilineata. Next base: position 142,940,212 of record NC_089491.1, on the reverse strand, counting down.
CCCAAGCCTGTGGAAGGAACTAAAGCCTCAAATTCAAGAAGCAAACAGAACACCAAGTTTTCTTAACCCCAACAAACCCACTCCAAGGCACATCATAATAAAGATGACACAAACCAATGACAAAGAAAAAATTCTCAAGGCAGCCAGGGAAAAGAAGAGTACAACATATAAAGGAAGGCCTATTAGATTATCATCAGATTTCTCAGCAGAAACTCTACAAGCTAGAAGAGAGTGGACCCCAATATTTAAAGCCCTGAAAGAGAGGAACTTTCAGCCAAGAATACTATACCCATCAAAGCTATCCTTCAAGTATGAAGGAGATATAAAAACATTCACAAATATAGAAAAGATGAGAGAATTTATCAACAGAAAGCCCCCACTCCAGGAAATACTAAAGGGGGTTTTCCAACCAGATTCAAAGAACAAAAGAAAACAACACCACAAGTAACAGCTCCACCAAGAACACAATAAAACCAAACTTAAACTGTGATAACAAAGGAAAAAAAGGGAGGAGAGGATGGAGATTAACAGTAGCAAAGGATGATGAAGTGCAGAAATACTTATAAGATAGGGTACTACAATGAATATGGTAGGTACCCTTTTCATTACTTAATGGTAACCACCCTTAAAAAAACCACCACAAAAACACTTGACTTAAAAAAGGTAGCAACAGAGGAAAGAAGTATGGAACACAAACAAACAAAAACAAATGATAGAAAAACAAAAGAGAAGAATCAAACTAGATACAAAACTAACAGAAAGCAATTTATAAAATGGCAGTAGGGAACCCACAAGTGTCAATAATTACACTAAATGTAAATGGATTAAACTTACCAATAAAAAGACACAGAGTAGCAGAATGGATTAAAAAAGAAAATCCAACTATATGCTGCCTACAAGAAACTCATCTAAGCAACAAGGATAAAAACAAATTCAAAGTGAAAGGCTGGAAAACAATACTCGAAGCAAACAACACCCAAAAAAAAGCAGGCGTAGCAATACTCATATCTAATAATGCTGACTACAAGACAGAAAAAGTACTCAGAGACAAAAATGGTCATTTCATAATGATTAAGGGGAAGTTGAATCAAGAAGACATAACAATCCTTAATATATATGCACCAAACCAAGGAGCACCAAAATATATAAGACAGCTACTTATTGACCTGAAAACAAAAACTAACAAAAATACAATCATACTTGGAGACCTCAATACACCGCTGACGGCTCTAGATCGGTCATCCAAACAGAGAATCAATAAAGATATAGTGGCCTTAAACGAAATACTAGAACACCTGGATATGATAGACATCTACAGGACACTTCATCCCAAAGCGACAGAGTATACATTTTTCTCTAGTGTACATGGAACATTCTCAAGAATTGACCATATGTTGGGCCACAAAGACAATATCAGCAAATTTAGAAAAATTGAAATTGTACCAAGCATATTTTCTGATCATAAAGCCTTGAAACTAGAATTCAACTGCAAAAAAGAGGGGGAAAAACCCACAAAAATGTGGAAACTAAACAACATACTTCTAAAAAATGAATGGGTCAAAGAAGAAATAAGCGCAGAGATCAAAAGATATATACAGACAAATGAAAATGAAAATACGACATATCAGAATCTCTGGGATGCAGCAAAAGCAGTAATTAGAGGAAAGTTCATATCACTTCAGGCCTATATGAACAAACAAGAGAGAGCCCAAGTGAACCACTTAACTTCACACCTTAAGGAACTAGTAAAAGAAGAACAAAGACAACCCAAAACCAGTCAAAGAAAGGAGATAATAAAAATCAGAGCAGAAATAAATGAAATAGAGAACAGAAAAACTATAGAAAAAATCAATAAAACAAGGAGCTGGTTCTTTGAAAAGATCAACAAAATTGACAAACCCTTGGCAAGACTCACCAAGGAAAAAAGACACAGGACTCAAATAAATAAAATCGAAAATGAAAGAGGAGAGATCACCACAGACATCATAGATATACAAAGAATTATTGTAGAATACTATGAAAAATTATATGCCACCAAATACAACAATCTAGAAGAAATGGATAAATTCCTAGAGCAATACAACCTTCCTAGACTGAGTCATGAAGAAGCAGAAAGCCTAAACAAACCAATCAGCAGGGAGGAAATAAAAAAAACTATTAAAAATCTCCCCAAAAATAAAAGTCCAGGCCCAGACGGTTATACTAGTGAATTCTATCAAACATTCAAAGAAGACTTGGTTCCTATTCTACTCAAAGTCTTCCAAAAAATTGAAGAAGAAGCAATACTTCCAAACACATTTTATGAGGCCAACATAACCCTCATACCAAAACCTGGCAAGGATGGCACAAAGAAAGAAAACTACAGACCAATATCTCTAATGAATACAGATGCTAAAATACTAAACAAAATACTGGCAAACCGAATACACAACATATTAAAAAAATAATACATCATGATCAAGTGGGATTCATCCCAGAATCTCAAGGATGGTTCAACATACGCAAAACGGTTAACGTAATACACCATATCAACAAAACAAAGAACAAAAACCACATGATCTTATCAATAGATGCAGAAAAGGCTTTCGATAAAATACAACACAATTTTATGTTTAAGACTCTCAACAAAATGGGTATAGAAGGAAAATATCTCAATATGATAAAGGCCATATATGATAAACCATCAGCCAACATCCTATTAAACGGCATAAAACTGAGGACTTTCTACCTTAAATCAGGAACAAGACAGGGTTGTCCACTCTCTCCATTCTTATTCAACGTGGTGCTAGAAGTTCTGGCCAGAGCAATCAGACAAGACAAAGAAATAAAAGGCATCCATATCGGAAAAGAAGAAGTAAAGCTATCACTTTTTGCTGATGATATGATCCTATACATCGAAAACCCGAAGGACTCCACAAAAAGATTATTAGAAACAATAACCCAATACAGTAAGGTCGCAGGATACAAAATTAACATACAAAAGTCCATAGCCTTTCTATATGCCAACAATGAAATATTAGAAAACGAACTCAAAAAAATAATCCTCTTCACGATTGCAACAAAAAAAATAAAATACCTAGGAATAAACATAACAAAGAACGTAAAGGACCTATATAATGAAAATTACAAAGCATTGTTAAGGGAAATCGAAAAAGATACAATGAGATGGAAAAATATTCCTTGTTCTTGGATAGGAAGAATAAATATAATCAAAATGGCCATATTACCCAAAGCAATATACAAATTTAATGTAATTCCCATCAAAATCCCTATGAGATTTTTTAAAGAAATGGAACAAAAAATCATCAGATTTATATGGAACTATAAAAAACCCCGAATAGCCAAAACAATCCTAAGGAAAAAGAATGAAGCTGGGGGCATTACAATACCTGACTTTAAACTATATTATAGGGCCACGATAATCAAAACAGCATGGTATTGGCAAAAAAATAGACACTCAGACCAATGGAACAGAATAGAAAGCCCAGAAATAAAACCACATATATATGGTCAAATAATCTTTGATAAAGGGGCCAACAACACACAATGGAGAAAAGAAAGCCTCTTCAACAAATGGTGTTGGGAAAACTGGAAAGCCACATGCAAAAGAATGAAACTCGACTACAGCCTGTCCCCGTGTACTAAAATTAATTCAAAATGGATCAAAGACCTAAATATAAGACCTGAAACAATAAAGTACATAGAAGAAGACATAGGTACTAAAATCATGGACCTGGGTTTTAAAGAACATTTTATGAACTTGACTCCAATGGCAAGAGAAGTGAAGGCAAAGATAAACGAATGGGACTACATCAGAATTAAAAGTTTTTGCTCAGCAAGAGAAACTGATATCAAAATAAACAGACAGCCAACTATATGGGAACTGATATTTTCAAACGACAGCTCAGATAAGGGCCTAATATCCAAAATTTACAAAGAACTCATAAAACTCAACAACAAACAAACAAGCAATCCAATTAAAAAATGGGAAGAGGACATGAACAGACACTTCTCCCAGGAAGAGATACAAATGGCCAACAGATATATGAAAAGATGCTCAGCTTCATTAGTTATTAGAGAAATGCAAATCAAAACTACAATGAGATACCACCTCACTCCTGTTAGATTAGCTATTATCAACAAGACGGGTAATAGCAAATGTTGGAGAGGCTGTGGAGAAAAAGGAACCCTCATTCACTGTTGGTGGGACTGTAAAGTAGTACAACCATTATGGAGGAAAGTATGGTGGTTCCTCAAAAAACTGCAAATAGAACTACCTTATGACCCAGCAATCCCTCTACTGGGTATATACCCCAAAAACTCAGAATCATTGATACGTGAAGACACATGTAGCCCCATGTTCATTGCAGCACTGTTCACAGTGGCCAAGACATGGAAACAACCAAAAAGCCCTTCAATAGAAGACTGGATAAAGAAGATGTGGCACATATACACTATGGAATACTACTCAGCCATAAGAAATGATGACATCAGATCATTTACAGCAAAATGGTGGGATCTTGATAACATTATAAGGAGTGAAATAAGTAAATCAGAAAAAAACAAGAACTACATGATTCCATACATTGGTGGAACATAAAAATGAAACTAAGAGACATGGACAAGAGTGTGGTGGTTACCAAGGGTGGGGGGGGGAGGACATGGGAGGGAGGGAGGGAGAGAGTTAGGGGGAGGGGGAGGGGCACAGAGAACTAGATAGAGGGTGACGGAGGACAATCTGACTTTGGGCGAGGGGTTTGCAACATAATTTGATGACAAAATAACCTAGACATGTTTTCTTTGAATATATGTACCCTGATTTATTAATGTCATCCCATTACCATTAATAAAAATTTATTAAAAAATAAATAAATAAATAAATATATATATACATATATATATCAATTACTAGAGATATAAAAATATTTGCTTTAAAGTCATTGGGGTAGTTTCCTTTTTCTGTGTGGACATGATACCAATGTGATAAAATAAGCAGGTGCATCTTTTTCAGTATGTTCAGTTCATGCAAATTTTAAAACATTTCTTTTCAAAATTTTTCATTTATTTATTTTATTTTTTATTTTTTCAACAACAATATTTTTAAAAATATTTTATTTGTTCATTTTAGAGAGGAGAGAGAGAGAGAGAGAGCAAGAGAAGGAAGAGAGAAGAGGGGAGGAGCAGGAAGCTCCAACTCTCATATGTGCCTTGACCAGGCGAGCCCAGGACTTCGAACTGGGGAGCTCAGCCTTCCAGGTTGATGCTTTATCCACTGCACCACCACAGGTCAGGCAAAATCTTCATTTATTTATTTTAGAGAGAGAGAAAGAAACATCAACCTGTTGTTCCACTTATCTGAGCATTTATTGGTCCATTCTTTTATGTGCCCTAACTAGGGATTGAACCTGCAAACTTAGCAATTCAGAATGACACTCTAACCAACTGAGATACTCGGCCAGGACTTAAAACATTTTCTTTCCTTTTTCATTTTTTAAAGATTTTATTTATTGACTTTAGAGAGAGGATAGAGAGAGAAAAATGTGGAAAGGAGCAGAAAGCATCAACTCATAGTGGTTGCTTCTCATATGTGCCTTGACTGGGCAAGCCTGGGGTTTCATACCAGTGACCTTAGCATTCCAAGTCACTGCTTTATCCACTGCACCACCACAGGTCATGTTTAAAACATTTCTTTTTTAAAATTAATTTTGTTTTCTTGAAAACTCAATTAAAACATTGACATGATTTCAAGAAAAAACTATATAATAAGATACAGCTAAGGAGTGATCCTGTCTTCTTTACCCTGTTCTGTCTTTTCCTCAATATGTAACTATTTTTGTTAGTTTTTGTTTTATCCTTCCATTGTTTCTATTTGAAATTATAAAGAGATACAAATACATTATATATTGATATCTCCCATCTTATTTTTACAGAAAAAGTGTCATTCAGAAATACTGTCCTGAACTTTGTTTTTTCTTACTTAGTATATTCTGGAGACCACTCTATCTAGTAGATAGAAGTTTCCTCATTCATTTTTATGACATTCCTGCCCATAATTTATTTAATTGGTCCTCTGTTGAAGGATATTTTGTATATTATTTGCTATTACAAATGAAGTTTCACTGAAGATCTTTGTGTATCTTGGGATAAATTTCTAAAATATAGTTAATTCTGGTCAAAAAGTGAAAACATAAAATTTGTTAGATATTGTCAAATATCCCCACCAACTTTGTACTGATGAGATTGCTCATTTACCAAAAAGTATGTTTACCAATTTGACAGGCAGTTCTGAAGCAAGTGTTCCATGGACCTCACTTGTAAAACCATAGTTTAGAAATTATTTATGATAAAATAAAAGAGATCAGAATGAAAAGGTGAATTGTATCTGTGTTCAGATGTTTTATCCAATTTATAAAGAAAAAGATGAATAATCCATGAAATTTCTTGTACTGGTACAATAAAGCTCTCACAAATACCAAAAAGGATGAAAGCATCATCACCTGCAGCACAAACCTAAAACTTTAAAAAATAGCCACAACATAAGGGAATGAAAAAATATACCCGGTTTGTGTCATTTTTTAGGGTCTAATATCTGATAGGAAAAAAAATTTATTCATTTGAAACACAGGGTTGGAGGAGAGCTCAGTGGTCAGCAAACTCATTAGTCAACAGAGCCAAATATCTACAGTACAATGATTGAAATTTCTTTTGAGAGCCAGATTTTTAAAACTTAAACTATATAGGTAGGTATATTCCTTATCGAGGTAGTGCCTGCACATGGTATTTTATGGAAGAGCCAAACTCAAGGGGCCAAAGAGCTGCATGTGGCTCACGAGCCGCAGTTTGCTGACCAGGACTCTAGATCAGAGATCCCCAAACTAAGGCACCGCAGGTCGCATGTGTCCCCCTGAGGCCACTTATCCAGCTCCCGCTGCACTTTCGGAAGGGGCACCTCTTTCATTGGTGGTCAGTGAGAGGAGCATAGTTCCCATTGAAATACTGGTCAGTTTGTTGATTTAAATTTACTTATTCTGTATTTTAAATATTGTATTTGTTCCCATTTTGTTTTTTTACTTTAAAATAAGATATATTCAGTGTGCATAGGGATTTGTCCATAGTTTTTTTTATAGTCTGGCCCTCCAACGATCTGAGGGACAGTGAATTGGCCCCTGTGTAAAAAGTTTGGGGATCCCTGCTCTAGATGATGAGAAAGGTGGACAGGTGGCTCTTAATGCAAATTCATCCTCAAGTCTCGTTGGAGGCAAAAATGACCAAACTGAAGCTGCCCTACTTCAGGCACCTCTCGAGGAAGCAGGGTTCTTTAGAAAAGACAGTAATGCTGGGATCAATAGAAGACAGCAGGAAAAGAAGAAGACCAAATATGAGATGGATTGATTCCATAAAAGAAACCAAAGGCATGAGTCCATAGGAGCTGAGCAGGGTTATTAAGGATAGGACATTGTGGACATCACTCATTCATAGGGTGATGTCACCAGGAGTTAGAGTTGACTCAATGGCACATAACACACACGATGCCTAAGTTAGTTGAGAAGGAACATGTATAGATATTCTGCACTCTTATTACTAGAGAACTGACAACTGCTATCAAGTCTATAAATAAAAGAAAGCATAGCAAACAGAAATGGCAATTATATTGACTTTTGTGAAATTCATTTGGTAATATTTAGAAGATGGTAATGGGTGGGTGCTTAATGTTGAGGAGATATAAAGAACGTGCAGGCTGAGACTATTAGGAGTGATAAAGTAAATTGTTAGTGCTGTATTTTTAAGGGACAAGTTTTTTGCTTTGCTTTGTTTTACCTAGGCTGACAAATTTAGAGTACTGTTTAATATCTGCCAACTATTCTATTTATAATATTAGCACTTTGAAAAACTATTTTTTCAAAATTCTCCCAAAGTGTCTTAATGATAACAATGTGGTCTAGATATTTTTGCATTTCCTCTGCACTGTTTTCCTTCTTGGTTCAGTCCTAGCCCAGCCTGTTTGTTCAAGTTCGTGCTTGGCACCTCTAGCCCCTCAACTCCTTAAAGACTCTCACCCTGATCCTGAGCTTCCGAAGCCAGCTGTCTGGCCAGGAATTGCTGCTGGTCTCCATGGAAAACCCCAGGCATCCCTTGGTATTTCAAGAAGGTTGATTTGTGTTCTGTAGTACCTGACTCACAACAAATTGACTATTACCCAGGCAAAGGCCAGTGAAGCTGCCTGTATAAACTGAAGACGTCACTGGTGTGCCTTTGAGAATGCCACTGCTCTGTTTTGTTTCTATAACTTCAAAGAAGAAGCTACTTGTTCCATAATGTTTCCCACTGAGAAATGTGTTGATTGCCATCCCCAACCTGGAGTTTTACAAGAAATCTGTGAAGCTGAAGGCTGTATCTGGTGTTTATTGCCAATGTTCCCCGGAGCTTCTACCCAGAAGATGGTACACGTGGCTACATGATGAAAGATATGCCTCAAAAAACAGCTCAAGGCCTGACTGGCGGTGACTCAGTGGATAGAGCGTCGGACTGGGATGTGGAGGACCCAGGTTCAAGACCCCGAGGTCGCCAGCTTGAGTGCGGGTTTATCTGGTTTGAGCAAAAGCTCACCAGCTTGGACCCAGGGTCGCTGGCTTGAGCAAGGAGTTTAGTCAGTCTACTGAAGGCCTGCAGTCAAGGCACATATGAGAAAGCAATCAATGAACACTAAGGTGTCCCAACGAAAAACTGATGATTGATGCTTTTCATCTCTCTCCGTTCCTGTCTGTCTGTCTCTAACTATCCCTCTCTCTGACTCTCTCTCTGTCACTGTAAAAAAACAACAACCCCCCCTCCAAAAAAAAAAACCAGCTTAAGGATGGAAAGGTATATATCTTCCAGAGCTTTTAATAACCACTTCTACAACCTGAAACTTCTGATCGAGCCTCATGGTTTTGTTGGGTATACATATCACCTCAAAGATTTCCTTCTATCTTTCTTGTCTATATCCTGAGAACTCTGAGTCTTCATGGTGAATCAAAAAGCCTAAAATACATGGTTTTTCTCTTCCTAATCATTTTTACTTCTATATCACTGTCACAACTTTCCTGTTGAAGAGCAGGTTGCACCTTTCTTTATTGTTTCTCTTTTTTAAAAAAAATTTCAATTTATTGGGGTGACATTGGTTAATAAAATTCCATAGGTTTCAGGTGCACAATTCTATACTACATCATCTGTATATGTGTTCACTGCCCCAAGTCAAGTCTCCTTCCATCACTATTTACCCCCTTATTACCTTCTTTTACCTCTCCCCACCCTTCTTTCCCTCTTGTAATCCCTATGTTGTTGTCTGTGTCTATGAGGATTTTTTTCCCTTTGCTTAATCCCTTCACTATTTACCCAGCTTCGCAACCCCCATCCCCTCTGACAGCTGTCAGTCTGTTCTTGTTTCTCAGTCAGTTGTGTGGGCCTTGCCAGGTAGCCAGAAACACTCGTTATTTTGTGTGCTGGCATGATTCATTGCAAACAAGTTGGGCTAAGGTAAAACTTTTGTCTTTTATGCTATCATGTCAATCTTTTAGAAAGAAGCCCATTCCTTTTGTTGTATATATTTTGTGAAGTATGATATAGCACTTAATTTTCAGTGAAATGATATAGAAAGTTAGAATGAAAAATTACCCTGACAGCAACTATTTCAGAACTTCAAAAATTATACTTTAACATCATCAGAGTACTTCCTCTAATTAATAAGTACAAAAATAACTCAATCATAAATGATAGGCTTAACTTTTATAAGGAGAACAGAATAAATTGTCATTTTCCTTTCATTTGATTCTCAAGAGAACATCCACATTTAATAGGTTAAGTCTCACTTAAGAAAATTTATTCCTGTACTGAGTTTTAAAGATTAGGTCTTGATTTTGAAGACACTTTTTTTGAGGGGGGCAATGTATGGCATGTGTAAAATTATCGCATTTACTCAGTTGGAGCTCAGCAGAGTGTTATAAAAATTGACTTTACTTCAGTTTCTATTTGGAATTTATGAGCTATTTCCTCTTTACATTACAAGACCAGGGCTTGAAAACTGTGTCAAAATGTGTTTTCCATTTACGTTTTTTACCAGGCAGTGATATAAAATATAATGATGATATTTAGGAGTAAGAATTCAGAGGACCGTTCTCATCAATGACAAAGACAAGAAATGACTCTTAAGGTACTAGCTAGAAACAGAAGGGTCAGGTCTGAGCTGAGAGGAACTGACTTATGTCAGGGCGGACAAGGTAGTCTCAGAAATATAATGAACTCTAAACTGAAGGAAGATAAAAAATATATATCATTAAACTTTTTTAAATTGCTTTCTGGACCTTGAAAATGCTCTTCATGGAGGACACATTCATGAGCCTATTTTATAGGCTCAAAAATAGAACTTGATTGAGTTAACTTACATTATATGCTATTTTCTCTTATTCTAAATCTTCCCTTGGCTTGAGTTTTTATAGATTTTAGCAGAGACCAACATGAAAAATGTTTTGAAAACAGAATAAAATATGAAATTAAAATAAAAAGAGCTCAGTATGAATAAGAACAGTGAACCATATAATTAAATAAAATCAATAGATACCAGAAAAATTAAATTATAACTATATTACATTCTGACTGGGAACAAAGATTAGGCAGAAAGCAGAATTGCAAGAGAATCAGAAACATTCTGCACAACTCCAAATGTCAGAGTGTTCGCTGTCTGGGCTGCCTCTGGCTTATTTGTAATGTGTGTTTCGCCTTGCACTTAACTCTGGGCCTGGGAGATCTCATTACGTTTCAGTTAGGCCATCAGATCATTTTGTTTGCTGAATTTATACAACTCCTCAAATATTAATGGATTCTTTGTAATGGATTCTTTGTAAAGAATGTTCCACATCAAAACAACATCAGTAATGGGAGCTTTTTCATGCTAGACCAAAAATAGTGGACCTAACCAAGAATATACCTGAGGAAATGGGCCTCTCTCCCTGAATCTAACATTGGAGGCTTGATTGGAGTGGATGGTAGTGGTGATGACATTGAGTTGGAGGCTCTAGTAGCTGGACATATGTAGTAATCTCACACACGTTTGTGCAGGGTCAGGAGGGAGGACAGAGCTGGGAGGAGAGGGGCTATGCCCAGAGCTTAGGGTACATGACTGTACATTGATTAGTTCTAAGGCCTGGTTTTTAGAAGTCATTGTCAGCCATCCTGATTGAATATGACAAGAGATTTCATTCTACTACGGGGCAGATTGTATCAATATCAACTAAATCCAGTGGCCATGTTTTTTATTTTGTTGTAGTTTTTTTTTTTTTTTTTTATAGATGTATTTAGAAGGAAATTACTTGATTTTCCTATTATCATTTCAGTGTTTCACATCCACTCCTCAGTGTCTCTGCTCTTGGTAAAACATTTCTTACCTGAATTTTTTTTCCTTTAAAGTGAAAATTGTTTATCTTTTTGTTTATCAACATTCTTTTTACCTGAGATAACCCATTCATTTGTAAAAATAAATATGCTTCATTTGGATTAATAAAATTTGTTTATCTTATAGGTTAACATTAAACAAACAGGGTACTATATCCCTATTTGGAAATGGTATTTCTCCAATTATAATTGATGTAGAACTTCATACCAAGGACCAGCTCTGATTTAAGGTAAGTATAGATAATGGTCTGTATTTTGCATGAATATAAAGCTTATTAATGTAAAATTTTAGATGTCATAACATTATTTGATTAAGTATTTCACATAATATCTTATTTTAGAGGTAACTACAACTTGCCATTTTATGTATTGGTAACATTGCAATTAGATCATTTAAAAAATTAATATACTATTTTATCTAACCTGTTTTAAATATACGATCCTAATAATAAATGATTTAAAGTTTCACTAAATATTGAAGCTTCCTCAGATCTGTCTTTCAAAACCAACTATGATGTTGAATTTATAAATGATACAGTCCTTCAATTCAGAGTAATAAGGAAGAAGACAAGAACAGTAGTGTAACTACTATTTATGTTAATGTCTCTTAGTTTTGTCCTCAGAAACAACACATTGAAAAGTTATGGTGACCCTGGATGGATGGCTCTGTGGTAGAACATGGACCCAGTGTGTGGATGTCCTGAGTTTGATTCCAGTCAGGGCACACAGAAGAAGCAACCATCTGCTTCTCTGCCCTCCCCCTATCTCTTTCCTGTTTCCCACAACCATGGCTCAATTGGCTCAAGGGACTTGGCCTTGGTTGCTGAGGATGGCTTGATGGCCATCCTCTGGCCTCAGGTGCTAAAAATAGCTCAGTTGCTGAGCAACCAAGCAACACCTCAGATGGACAGAGCATCACCTCATAGGGGGCTTACAGGGTGGATTATGGTGGAGGTGGGCACATGCAGGAATATATATTTCTGTCTTCCTGCTCTCCATTAAAAAAAAAGTTATGGACCCTGGCTCATTGGCTCAGTGGACAGAGTGTTTCCTGACATATGGATGTCCCGGATTGGATTCCCAGTCAGGGCACATAGGAGAAGTGATTATCTGCTTCTCTCATCCTCCCTTTCCTCTTTCTCTACTTCTTCCCTTCCCACAGCCAGTGGCTGGATTGGTTCTAGTATCATCCCAGGCACTGAGGATAGCTTGGTTGATTTGAGCATTGGCCCCAGACAGGAGTTGCCAGGTGGATCCCTGTCAGGGCACATGTGAGAGTCTGTAACATTATTTCCCCTCTTCTAACTTAAAAAAAACAAAAGAGTTATGGAGGATATGGAATTAGCAAGCTTAAGATATTAGAAATATGAAGTTTAACATATGTTTTTGGGTGGGGTAGGAAAAATATTCATTTAGCCTCTTGTTAAATTGTGTATTTGAGACAATTAAAGTAAAAGAATTGAATTATAAGCTATTTGCAGTTTTAAAATTTTGTGTTTATTTTTAAAATAGAATTTATTTGAACTGGTGCATGGTACATATTTTGTTAATATCAATTATTTCTATTTTTACTATTAATCATTGATATTATTTTTGAGTATTAAGATAATCAGAAACACATGCTTGATAATCTAAAGTTGTAGTGATAATTTTTTATTGATTTGGGTCTTGTTATTGTTATACAAAAGAATATAGTGCCAATTTTCATTTTGGATTTCCAGATATATCTATGTTATTCTGATCGTTGAATTCCCTTCACTATATATTGGCCTTGGATGAACATAAACTATAATGTGATTATACCTCTAATAATATGAAAGGCATTTTATAATAGTACTTGGGCCCATGCAAAAAGGAATTTTACTCAAAATGAACCAAAAATATGTTTTGGAGGTTGTATGGCCATCAAGGCCATGCAGGAGCAGGTTCAGGTTGAATTCGGACAGATGATAAAGAAACAGCTGAGCCAAACACTGGTGGGCCATTCATTTATTCTACCCTCGCAACCGGCCGGCAAGTAAAACACACAGGACACCGAAACCCACTCACACATTCTTTGGCTCCACAACCAGGAGCATATTTTTTATTTTTTCCTAGAATCAAAAGCCCCCCCCCCCCACCAGCCTCAGTCCCTCTGGTTCCCCATCTGCACACCTTCTCCCTTCTCCTCTCTGCACAAACTGGCTTCTCCTTCAGCACCCTGCCGTCTTAGATTTTTCTTCCTTCTTCTTCACAGACTTTTCTTGGTATGAGAACCCCTCCTCCAGCACATATTAGCATAACAAAGCCCTTCTCAAGCAGGAGGTAATTAGCAGTTTCACCTGGGCAGCCATTTTTACCAATAAAAGTGAGCAAACTTGAAAAATCGTATTTTACAAACTCATTTGCCCAACAGGGATATATATCATATTTATAGGAAACCCAGAAAGGTTTGAAGAGCATGATATCAACTTGGGCTAGAAAAGTCAGAGACTGCTCAATATAAAAATATATCTCTGATGCCTGTACTTTCTATAACCAGTAAGGATTAGCCAGCTACTCAGCTATCAACATTGGCTTTTTGTATGATGAAGGAAGGACTTCTCAAAGTATGCAACCAGAAGTCTTGTTGGGGACCAATGAGTCACAGAACAATGAGTTAGGAACCAATTCCTAAGGACTAAAACTGAATTCTTATTAAGTAACATTTTCTAACCCCAGAGTAGGTGGTCTTGATAATGTGTGCCTGCCTGGATTTCAGAATTGTTGTGGGCTACAGATTGCTGTGTGCCCTCTAATCTTTCCTCTTTAAAGAATGATTATTGCAGTTCTCCTATTCTTCAATCATTGTATGCTGGGTGTGCATGTGTGAGGGCAGGGCAGATATTTTGTTTTTGGAAAAGGTAACTACTAGTGGTGGAATTCAGGGGTTTACACCAGTTCAGGAGAACTAATGTCTAATTTTTTGAGTGTGGTGAACCGGTTGTTAAAATGGCACTTGTAATCAAGGTTCTCTCTAAGGTGGGCACCTGGGCAGCCACCCAATGTGGAAATCACAAATTTATGTTCCTTACTCTTTTTTAATACTTATTTGTGCAATAGTGTATTCAAGTGCCCGTAGTAATCTTAATTCTGTCCATAGGTTAAAAAAATTGTGCCTGACCCTATCCATCCCTCTATCTGCCTCTCTCTGTTACAAAAAAAAAAAAAAAAAAATGTGAGGATGCCAATCAAGAAGCAATGTGGAAATATCTTAAATAACAGTTTTGTTGTTTTTGGTCAGGTATTATTGAATATTTTTTCATTAATATTTTAAAACTCTTTCTTATAACATAATCTAGTTTCGTTTACCTCTTCTGTTGTTCTTATTAAAGTATTAAATACATGAAATAATAAACTACCTTTTGGTATATATATATATATATATTTTATAATATATATATATATATTTTATACTTAAAACAGTTATTAAGGCAGAGAACCAGTTGTTAAATTATTTGAATCTCACCACTGGTGACTTCCCCTAAAGAAATTCCCTGAGAAGCCATATCATGATCATGAGATTATGGATAATGTTATAATTAGTTGAACCTTTTGAAGATCTTAGGAGGGACAACATATGAATCTAGATAACTGTTCCCAGAAGGTAAACTATAGTAGATAAAAGATATTTATAAATCTTTTTCAACTTCTGCCATCAAATAGTAGAGTCTAATTCATGACTCTGGTCTGGCCTTGTAACTTGATAGGACTAATAAAATATGGCAGAAAAGCTGTTGTATGATTTCTGATACCCAGCCTTAAGTGGTTCTACAGATTTCACTCTTGTGTTCTGGGACACTTCTGCACCATATACAAAAAGAAGCCTGTGATGAAAGACCATGTAGGAAAAGAAGCCCAGTCATCCCACTTATTCCAGCCATTTTACCCGAGATTCTGTTGCAGGAAGCAACCCGATGGAGGACTGACACTCAGATAACTCAATCATTAAAGGATGGAGAATTTATTAAGCTGGCGGAGCACATGAGATTTGTAGCTCCAAAACACGGGCTCCCCGAAGTTGATTTTCTTACACGTTATATACCTTTACAGTATCTAAGCAGTGTGCATGTGATTTCTTTGCTTAAGGTTTCTCAGGACTCAAGGAGAGGGGAGAAATAGTTTCAGTGGGGCAAGCAAGGGGGGAGGGGTTTCCAGATCACTGGCCATAGTTACATACAGATATTGCTATTCTTGTTTTGTATTGTAATTATGGGATATAGATAATTTATCACAACTAAAGGTTGTGGCACTTTAGTTGTTCATTGATTGCTTTCTCGTATGTGCTTTGAATAGGGGCCTCCAGCTAAGCCAGTGACTCGTTGCTCAAGCCAGCAACCTTGGGCTCAAGCCAGAGACCCTGGGCTTCAAGCTAGTGACTTCTAGGTTAAAGCCAGCAACCGCAGGGTTTCGAACCAACTTCCTAAGTGTTCCAGGCCAATGCTCTATCCACTGTGCAACCACCTGGTCAGATAATTTATCACTGGCTGACTCAGTTACCCCAGCTGGTTCCTTTCCCTTGTATTCTTTTTGTTTCTTCCTTCTGAGCCAAGAGGGGGCCTGCCCCTCCTTCCACACTTCCAGATTAATCAACCTCAGCCAAACCTCCAATTAACTGCAACTACATAAGTAAATTCAGGCAAGACCAGCAGAACTCTCCCAGCAATCATGAGGAATAGGGCATTGTTAATATTCTAATTCACAAAGTTTTAAAGTGGTATGATGCATAACAATAGAAAATTGATACAATAACCTTAAACAGCTGGCTCTCAGCTGCATGTTCTTGGTCACAGTGGGAAGGGTAGAAGAGATTGTGGTGGGTAAAAATCTCATTGCTTCCTCTCCTCCTCCTCCTCCTCCTCTTCCTCTTCCCCTTTCTCCCTCCTCCTCCTCCTCCTCCTCCTCCTCCTCCTCCTTTTCTTCTTCTTCTTCTTCTTCTTCTTCTTCTTCTTCTTCTTCTTCTTCTTCTTCTTCTTCAATTGAGGGAGACAGACAGGAAGGGAGAGAGATGAGAAACATAAACTTGTGGTTGTGGCACTTTAGTTGTTCATTGATTGCTTTCTCGTATGTGCTTTGAATAGGGGCCTCCAGCTAAGCCAGTGACCCGTTGCTCAAGCCAGCAATCTTGGGCTCAAGCCAGAGACCCTGGGCTTCAAGCTAGTGACTTCTGGGCTAAAGCCAGCAACCTCAGGGTTTCGAACCAACTTCCTAAGCGTTCCAGGCCAATGCTCTATCTACTGTGCAACCACCTGGTCAAGCTCCTGGCAGACTTCTGAATCTCTATATTAAGCTTTGACTTGTTCCAATTCCATATTGTCAGCTACTGTTAAACAACAGAAACTTTATTTTACTCCTAAACCTTCAACCTTACAATGTCCAAAACTTACTTCCCACTTCCACACCTGGCCCAGATTTCACATTGTTCTCTTTTATGCCTCCTACCTCGAGTCAAACTGGACTATTGTTGTGTTTTTTCTGGAACCTACCTTAAACTTTTCTTCCTTTCCACATTTATTCAAACTATTCCTCTTTCTTGAATACCTTTCTCTCCTGCCTCTGCTTATCAAAATTCTTCCCAAGAGCAATCTACTGTCTTTGTAAAGTTGGCTTGATTGCATTTCCATACATGAAAGTGACCCTCTTTCTAACTTAAGTAGAACTAAATCTGTGCTTTTCTTTAAAATACTATACCGTATCTCACATCATATTCATTTAACCTTACTGTCTTATCTCCCTGGGGATTTTCATTTCCTTTATGTCAGGATCAATGTCTGATTCATTTTATCATTTTCGTATCTTCAAGCATGCAGCCGACATTCCATGAGTAAACATCGGTGAATACTTGTCCACTATCCCGTAAGTACATTTTAGATATGCTGAGAAATAACAAGACAATTCGACTAAAGTTAGAGAAATACAGTTTCTTCACCTAAACTGAGGAGAATGCAGAAAGTGTCTCAGGAAGGAGGGTGGGAGCCGTTCCATCCAAGGCTGCTTGTGGATTAAACTGGGTGAAGACGGAGACTTGAACATGCGTTATACCAACATAGTTTGTTGCTCATCTTTAAAATCAAATTTTTTATTGTGGTAAGAACACTTAACATGAGAAGACCTACCCCGTAACAAATTTTCAAATGTACTATACGTTATCATTTACGATGCTGCACAATGCTGTTGTACAGCAGATCTCTAGAGCTCATCCACAAGGCAGCTCCAGTAGAGTTTGTGGAGGTTAAGGGGCCGAGAGGAGTATCTTCAGGTGAGAGTGGAGAGAGAAATTGGAAAGACTGGGGGTAAGCGACTGTTTTGGAAAATTTAACATTAAGAAAGAGAGAAATAGAGTGAAATCAGATCAGAAGAGCAAATGTAAGTTTTTTGTTTTTTTCCCCTTAGATGAGAAAAATAACCGTGTTTCTATTTTGATATGGGAAACAATGTAAGAAAAAGGGGAGAGAAAGGTGGGGGTCCAGTGACTCACAGGAGGAGTTAATCTGAGGAGCACAGGCAGTTCATTCATTGTTACAGACGTGGAAGTCGCATTTGAATTTACGGGCACAGAACAGCTGACTTGGTGGCTGCTAAAGGTTTAAAGTGAAATCCTTTTGAAATTGCTGAGACTGAAAGCTAAAAAGAGCAATCCGGGTCTAGTGTGTTCGGCTCGTCATTCTACCTTTTAGGAAAATGTCCGAGTACTCAATACATTTTGTTGCACCTTGTGGTTTTCTTCAAGTATATATAGAAAATAGTATTTTCTCATTGTTCACTTAGCATTTTGTGGGGCAGCTGTGTTAGACTTGCTCGCTGGTTTACTGGCTGCAAGTACTTTGCCTGATTGGTGTGTGAGTGCTTGACTGCGCCATGTGTGTGTAGCCTATGTAAGGCTATGGGTGCTTGCGCTCAGGGGGGTTGGGGATTGCAGATGGCCTGCCGGCCACTGTAAGGGGCCATTTTGCTGTTTGTTTGCCTGAGAGGCAGTTTCCCCTGCCTGTGTGCTTGTCTGCTGTTGTGTGGCTTTATGAAATGGAATGGCCCAATGCTTTTAGGCTCCACAGTTTTTCTACCATCTGCCCAAATCCAATGTGAACCTGCCTGGCCTTGGCCACTGGCATTACACATTTGTTATTAGAAATGAGGAAGAATAAAGAATACAAAGGAGGTCTTCAGGTTATGACACAGTTCCGTTCCTATGACAGTGATGTAAACACACCCTAGCCTAAGTCACTTACCTATCCTAACACAGTTGTAAAATCATAATCTAGGACATAAAAACATAACCAACCCATGGACAAAGGAAAGGGACATAAATATAGGAGTCATAATAAGGACCAAAAAGTTGGCAAACAAAGCAACACAAATGGAACACTTGCGCTTTTAACAGTCCAAAATGGCGTAAGTAAGCGTACTGGGGGATGCCAACTCCCTCGCTCATATGTCACGTTACTGCGTATTCTTCTGCCGTGGGCACCAAACTGGTTCGCCCATGTAGTCCATAAGTACAACACTAATGGTGTAAGCCAAAACACATCTCAGTTTTAAAAAATTTTCATGGGACTGTCATAAACTCGAAATGTTGTATGTCGAGACTGTTGTGACCCGAGGAGCCCTGTACTACCTGCTGTCAATAGGGCTAACTGGAACAGCTGAGAGAATGAAAGACAGGCAGCGTGAAGCTATGAGCAATGGAAAAAGAGGTCTCAATTCTGACAGGAAGAATGAGGTAAGGCTTTAGGGAGGAGTTGGTTGCAGTGAAGCCTTTTGTTTGTTTGTTTAAGGGAACTATATAAAAAAGGCACAAAAGAATAAAAAGCCTGGATGTCTTCTGGTTTAAATGTACAGGAGGAATTAGGATGTGGTTTTATCATTTGTACCAGTGCATAGCTCATGTGATGGTATAGTGGAGGAAAAGTTTCTCTTGACCTTCTTAGGGTCCCTGGCTGGGTCTGAAAATCAAACTGACAAAAACATTAACAGGAGAAAAGCATACACAGTTTTTGAATTTGTACATGTACATGGGAGCTTTCACACTGAATGAGTACCCAAAGAAGCGAACAGAGCAGGAAGCTTTTATACATTTTAGACAAAGCGACAATAGCTTTGGGAAGAACTGGCAAGACAAAGGGTTGGGACTGGGGGTAGTAAATAGTGAAGTAGCTAAGAAGAAAGGGTCAGTCTAATGAGGTTTGTTTATATGGATTTGCTGGCCCCAAATTCCCTGTCTCTGGTGGTAAGATTACTTTCCTTCCTCTTGGTACAGTGAGGATGCCTTTCACATGGGGGACTTATGACCGATTTAGGAAAGACTAGTGTGTGTGTGGGGGAGCGGTTAGAGTGACTGTTGTGCTTCTGCCACTTTTTTTTTTAACTCTTTCAGCTTAAAATATACAGTATGCCCAGGCACCAGGGTGTTCTGAACCTTGTCAATAGAGTTTTAAGGAAGTAAATGTGGCAAGTGGTCCTGCATGCCTTGTTACTCTGTTTTTTTCAGTTGTTACTAATTCATTAAATGCTGGCCTTGCATTCATTGTATGAACTTATCTAATTCTATTCTTTTAAAAATGTTTATTTTATTGATTTTAGAAAGAGAGAAAGAGACATTGTGACAACAATTCCAGTGCCATGCGGACTTTTCCTGGATGTGGACTTTTTCTGGACTCCTGCTCCTTGTGACAGCTCCTAACAGACTGAACTGGGGTTGGGTTGCATTCTCAGGGGTTTGGCATGGTGTTGGTGCCAACTTGGACTTGGTGAACATGTTAAGGACACTACTCTTTTATGGATTCTTGTTGTATTGGCCAAGAGTTTGCTTAAAGGTTTTAATCACAGTGGAAATATATATATATATATATATATATATATATATATATATATATATATATATATATATATATATATATGACCGGAGAAAGAAAATGTGGCACATATACACTGCGGTATACTACTCAGCCATAAGAAATGATGACAACGGATCATCTACAATAAAATGGTGGGATCTTGATAACATTATAACATTATATGGAGTGAAATAAGTAAATCAGAAAAAGCCAAGAACTGCATGATTCCATAAATTGGTGGGACATAAAGACGAGACTAAGAGACATGGACAAGAGTGTGGTGGTTATGGGGGGGGAGGGGGAGGGGGAGGGGGAGGGGGAGGAGCACAGGGAGAACCAGATAGAAGGTGATGGAGGACAGTCTGACTTTGGGTGATGAGTGTGCAGCATAGTTGAATGGCAGGATGGCCTGGACATGTTTCCTTTGAATATATGTACCCTGATTTATTGATGTTACCCCATTGAAATTAATAAAAATTTATGTATAAAAAATATTAAATTATAAAAAAAAGAGGCATTGATTTATTGTTCCACTCATTTATGCATTCATTGACTATAGCTCAGTTGGTTAGAGCACTGTCCTAATAAACCAAGGTTGTGGGTTCAATCACCAATCACCGGTCAGGACACATACTAGAATTAACCAATGAATGCATAAATAAGAGACAACATTGTATTTTAATCATCCCTCCAGGGCATAGTATTTAAGCAACCCTTCTTCCCTCTACTTACATCTGTTTACCATTTTCAAGAGCTACACAGCATTTTTAATGGTTTGTTATTGACAAAAGTTTATTCCTATTTTATAGAATCAACACTGAGTTAAAAAACTATTTCTTGAAATGTATTGAAGAGATAGTTTTGGGGGTGAGGTAATGATATTGTAGTGCTATTGGAAATTTTTTTGAAGTCCTAGGGAGACCTTTCTTCTTTAAATTAATAAAGATGGCCTCTAAAAGTTTACTTCATACCAACAGCTTTTATAAGTAAGTTTGAAATAAATCGGAATATGTCAACATTAAAGCTTTGCATGTTGAGTGCTATGAATACTGTGATTGTAGGCATTCTATAATGTATTCAATAATATTCATTTCAATATACTTAATACATTAGAATTCCATCATCTGTTCACACAGGTTAGGGCAAAAGTTGGTTTACATTTGTGAGTACATGAAATAGCTTATTCTTATATTATTATTTATCAATTATTGTATTTTCCATACAAACAACTGTAAACTTACTTTTGCCCCACCCAGTATATCTAAAAGATGTATCTTGTCTACATCAACTCTTTTTATCCTCACATTCTAAAAGGATAGTATTTCCTGGCATAAGCCAGGGCATGTGCTCCTCTAGTTGAAAAGAGAGATTGCATATAAAGAATTAATAAATACAAGAACTTTCTTATGATAAATGCATTAGAGAGAGCAATCTCTTTGGAAAAAAACAAGTAAAATTCTAAGGCAGTTCTATTTTACTTTTAATGAACTTTAATTTTTACCTAATCTATTCAGTTTTCTTTCATTTATAAAATAGTTGAGGAGAAAATAATATGGTATTATTTTATTTTCCATCTGGTGTTATTTCAATTGCAGAAAAATTATGTTTAGTTTCATTTGAATAATGAGAATACATTTTAATAATGTATTTTAAAATCATTTTATAACTCAATATTGTTGACATAATACTATGGATATTTTATTTATTAAAGTCTAGTAGGTCTAGTTTTTAATGTTTAGTATAGATAATTTCTAAATAAACAATGAAATTTGCTCCTTTATGCAGGAAGTTTTTTCTTCTGTACACCTTATTTTATAAGCATAAATACATATATATAATTATATATATAATCAGTGCTCATGAAGGGAAATGAGAAATAGGAAAGACTATTTGTTAATAAGACTTTTGAAAATCTCATGTGACTGTGTTCCTTTGACTGGTGTTAACCCTTTGAAAGCACTGGGGGTTATACCAAGATGCAGAAGAGAGGACTGACACAGCTTATGCCTCTTAAATCAGTTATTCCAGTCCTAGTGAACTGGTGATAACAACTCACAATATGCCACAGACTTCTGACAACCCATCTCTTTCAGAAAAACTGACATCTTAATTCTATGGGTAGTGATTCAGGGGTCCCCAAACTTTTTACACAGGGGGGCAGTTCACTGTCCCTCAGACCATTGGAGGGCCGCCACATTCAGTGCTCCTCTCACTGACCATCAATGAAAGAGGTGCCCCTTCCGGAAGTGTGGCATGGGGCCGGATAAAAGGCCTCTGGGGGCCGCATGTGGCCTGCGGGCTGTAGTTTGGGGACGCCTGGTAGATTCTTTTTTTTTTTTTTTTTTGCTAAGGAAGGAAAAGGGTGGTATAAGTCTGTATTTGATGGAATATATACAGGAGGTTGCATCTCAGTTTTATGGTTATAACTAATGAGACCTGTAGCAGGTTGCCCTTCATTCTGCCTGCCTTATACTATATAAACAAATGACATTTTAATAAATCTAGGAAAACCAGATGCTTCTGTAAATAGTAGTATAGACTGTTTTTTGAAGAATCATTGATAGTGTACTACTCAAGTTTAAGTGATACCATTCTATACATAGAAAAATCAAAGCCAAAGGATTTTTCTTAAATGGCATCTTCTGAGAGGTTAAGTTACCTTTAGGTCCTGGCCGGTTGGCTTGCTGAATAGAGCATCGCCTGGTGTACAGACATCCTGGGTTCAATCCCCAATCAGAGCACACATGAGAAGTGACTACTTGCTTCTCTCCTCCACCCTCTCCCCTTTCTCTCCCTCTTCCCCTCTCAGAGCCAGTGGTCGATTGGTTCCAGTGTTGGCCCCAGGAGCTGAAGATAGCTCAACTGGTCCAAGGGTATCAGCATCGGGTGCAAAAAACGGCTCAGTTGATTGAAGGATCAGCCCCAGACAGGATTGCTGGGTGGGTCCTGGTCAGGGCACATGCAGGAGTTTATCTCACTATCTTCCCTCCTCTCAGTTAAAAATTTTTAAGAAAGTTACCTTTCAGATTTATGACAAATTGAAATAGAAGATAATTCCTTACCTCTAAGAAATGGTTACTGTTCCTTAGAGATAGGCTACATTACAAATATAGCTGCTGTGAGATGTTGAAATGCTTCCATAATAGTTAATAGCTATTCCCTGAGCTGGTCTGGTGTCCCTCCTGCATCCTGTTGCCCTCCTTAGCCGCTCTACCAGGACCCCGTGGGTTTCCTAACTTCTTGCAAATGGCTAACGTCTGTCATCTCTGGGGTCTTCGGGTCCCTGCTTCAACTTGTGGTCCACAGGCATTCTAATTGATCACCATGGGCTGAACTAATTTTTAATATTTTGAGCATAACCAGTGATGAGATTCAGCCAATTTACATCAGTTCGGCAGAATCGATACCTAATTTTTTGTTGAGTTCGGCAAACTGGTCGTTAAAATGGCACTTGTAATCAGGGTTCTCTCTAAGGTGGGCGCCTGGGCAGTCGCCCAATGTGGAAATCACAAATTTACATTCTAAAGAAATGGGATCCCACTCCTACAGTGAAAAGATGTTTAAGGATAAATCACACAGCCAGTGACGCTCAGATGAAAGCGAAGAGAATTGCTAAGTGAGGATGCCAATCAAGAAGCAATATGGAAATATCTTAAATAACAGTTTTATTGTTTTTTGTCAGGTCTTATTTAATATTTTTTTCATTAATATTTTAAAATTCTTTCTTATAACATAATCTAGTTTTGTGTACCTCTTTTATTGTTCTTATTTAAGTATTAAATGCATGAAATAAACTACCTTTAGGTATATCATTTTTTTATACTTAAAATGGTCATTAGGGCAGAGAACCAGTTGTTAAATTATTTGAATCCCACCATTGATATAGCCCTTTTGTAGACCCTTTCTGAATGGTTACTTTGGAATTCAAACTCTAGGTAATTTTTAAAGTACTGTTAATATTTTTATTCAATCTTTGAGGCAGATGCTTAATAGTCAAAATAAGACCACATGTCCCCCTATCATTACTATTTTTAAACAATCTGAATGATGTTTTATTTTTTTAAAATGACCAGATTCCCTCTGTTATATTCGTCTAAGATTCACTCTTTTTTTTTTTAAATAAATTTTTATTAATGTTAATGGGATTAATTCAAAATGGATCAAAGACCTAAATATAAGATCTGAAACAATAAAGTACATAGAAGAAGACATAGGTACTAAACTCATGGACCTGGGTTTTAAAGAACATTTTATGAACTTGACTCCAATGGCAAGAGAAGTGAAGGCAAAGATAAATGAATGGGACTACATCAGAATAAAAAGTTTTTGCTCAGCAAGAGAAACCGATACCAAAATAAACAGACAGCCAACTAAATGGGAACTGATATTTTCAAACAATAGCTCAGATAAGGGCCTAATATCCAAAATTTACAAAGAACTCATAAAACTCAACAACAAACAAACAAACAATCCAATAAAAAAATGGGAAGAGGACATGAACAGACACTTCTCCCAGGAAGAAATACAAATGGCCAACAGATATATGAAAAGATGCTCAGCTTCATTAGTTATTAGAGAAATGCAAATCAAAACTACAATGAGATACCACCTCACCCCTGTTAGATTAGCTATTATCAACAAGACGGGTAATAGCAAGTGTTGGAGAGGCTGTGGAGAAAAAGGAACCCTCATACACTGTTGGTGGGAATGTAAAGTAGTACAACCATTATGGAGGAAAGTATGGTGGTTCCTCAAAAAACTGCAAATAGAACTACCTTATGACCCAGCAATCCCTCTACTGGGTATATACCCCAAAACCTAAGATTCACTCTTGATGCTTATTTCGGTCACGTGATACATTTATCCATCCCACCCTAAAGGCCAGTCCATGAAAATATTTTCTGACATTAAACTGGTCCGTGGCCCAAAAAAGGTTGGGGACCACTGCCCTACAGCCATCTTTATTTTCTCTTTCTTTTTGTTTTCTCATTTCCCTTTAACTTTACAGGATTTTTCTTGACAGGGGTTTAATGGAGAAAAGAGTTTTTATTAAAGTTTTATAAAAGTTTTTATTAAAGAAAAGCCACCCAGTCACATTCTGCTTCTCTGATTGGCATGGGTGGGAAACAACTATTGGAGATATTTTCCAACTAGTATATACAAATAATGACCTCCATCCCATCCACTTCGATCTGTGAATTCGGTGAGCATGAACATCCATCCTTTAAGTGTAACGTGAACTATGTTATATACAGAATGTTTTCCAGAGATCAGGCACCAATGGTAATATGTGAATGTAGATTCTTAGTACTAGAAATCTGTTTATTGAAAGAAAAAGAGGGCATGAACAATAAGATTTCTATAAGGTACTATAAATTTACTCTCAGAAATCATTTTGGATTATTCTTAATTGGTTATAAAGTCAATTTGAAATTTTGCACCCATTCAAGTTTTACCAGTTTGCATTTTACTCTCATAAGAGATATTATACATTTTGGACTGTCATTAATTGCTGCTCGATCTCATTGAGATAAGATAATAAAATTATAATAAATCCTGAAAAGCAATATTTCTTTTTGCATTACAGGCAGTTAGCAATCTCTATGGAGTTCATCCTTTTTATATGTACATTGAGAAAGATTTTAATACTCATGGTGTTCTCCTCTTCTATTCCAATGCTCAAGGTAGTGTGATTGTCTGGTTAAAGCATAAAGAAACAAAACAAATGCACAATTTAGATGCTTTTTTTTCCCCTTTTCTTCCTTTAAAAATTGCTTATTACTTAGAACACAACAGAGTGAGAAATTGTCTACAATTTTAATATTTGTTCCAAAGTGAAAATTACTTTAGTGAAACATATGCAGCGATCCTAATAGATTGTAAAATACTATTGAGACTCATAGTACTAAAAGCATACAACTTAAGAGAGCAGATGCTCTTGAACAAGCAATGTTAGAAATTTCGGTAATGCAGTATTGTTTTCTCTGCCATATAACCTCAGACACATAAACACTGCCAAGGCCTCCTTTCTGCATTGAAGTAGAAGAGAAGTATTTTAACTGTATTATGTCTGCAGCAGCTTTTCTTCATTGTGTGCCTTGGGTTTAAACTCTAAGTCTCTCTGTCTCTATCACTCGCATGCGTGCACACATGCATATGTGTGTGTGTGTGTAAATGCAACGCAATATATAAGGTGACCTCTTCAGAAAAGAAAACGGTGAACACACAGAATTTTAAAATCCTGGCAGAAACTTAGATGCTATCAGAGCTATCGATAGTACCTAATATTAGATAGCCAGACTAGCATCTAAATGGTAGAAATGTTAAAATAGTGATCTCTGCCACTTATATTATTTGGGGTTATTCTCTGTTTTGCTTTTTTCTATTCAGATGTCACTCTGAGCCCATTTCCTTCTTTAACATTCAGGTCTATTGGAGGAATTCTTGATTTCTATGTGTTTCTTGGCTCCATTCCTGAAAATGTATCCAGCAGTACACAGAGATGAGTACAGTAGTGTAAGATCATGTTCAGTCTCCATTTTCCCGGCTCTGAGGGAAGGGGGCTCAATTAGCAATTAGCCTGCTAGTCTCTTAGCTAATTGTTTCTGCATTTTGGCAAAGCCTTCTGACTTGGCTACAATTTTATCTCAGCTCCATTATTTCTGATCCATCATACCTTGTGTCACTTGGCTCTTTTCCCAAAGGATTAATCTCCCAGGCACTTGGATCACTGGGGCGCTGCGGAACTGGGTATTGAGGAATCAGTGTTTTGAAGACAATCTCCTGATGGGGCAAAACTAATGAAAATTGTGCAGTAGTGAGCTTGGTTTATCATCCATACTCATCTTTCTTTTTGCCCTGCTTCTAGATCTAGGCAGAGATACTCCACCTCTGTCCCCCTCCACTATATCTATCAGGCATTTGGTGCACAGATGCAGCCAAGGTGCACTGCCAGTTTGTCGCTCAACCCCATCAAACTGTCATTCCTCAACCGATATCTCTAGGGTGAACTAGTCAAGTACCAAAATCCACAGGGATATCTGCAATTTCAAATAGGATATTTGGTATACTGAATGACTGTCTTAACAAAATAGTTGTGGGCTTTACACTAGATGGATGAAAAGGCAGGGTGGCTGTAATTGGGACCAGGGGAGTGCCTTAATAGAGCTGTTTAATAATTACTAGAATGCCTTTTGTTATGGCTGCCACTAACCTTAATCAGTGGGCAATTCAGCATGCAATGGCAGAAGCCTTCACTGTGATACTCACAGGAAGAGGAAGGTGTCTTTTCCATCAGAAGATGTCTCAGTTCTCAAGAGATTGGGGAGTGCCTGACCAGTGTTCCCATGCTGAACTGGAAGCAAGGCCTGCACCAACTTTTGTGATTTCAGGGGATCCCATAAAGATGCATCTCTTCTCTTTTCCAAAGTCAAGAGAAGCTTCTAGATGGGGTTTAGAAAAGACGGGATTGAGAATGGAGACAAGAAATAGATGGAGAGGGGGTTCCACAAAGCTGAAAGTGATAGCCTTCCTCCTGTTTCTTGTTGCTTTTTTATTTCAGTTCTTCTTTATTCCAGCAACAGTTACCGCGGGGGTTAGGGGTTTGAAGGGGGACCCCAACCACCCAGGCCATCCACTTAGAACAGCTGTGGTTTGGGTGAAAAAATCTAGCAAAAGTTGGTCTCATTTAACTTGTCTCCTTCAACAGTCTCTCACTTCCCTGAAGAACTGATCCAAAGCTGACAACTTGAAAGAAACTTTATTCTTTCATCTTATTTTCACCTGTTGTTGATAATATAAACTTTCCCTATCCCAATTAGTACTGTAGGGAAGGTTATCACCTGGTACATCTATATAGCTTGGATTTCTAGTAAGAACACCCCTACAGATAGCCTGGGTTTGAATACTATCTACTACTTGATGTACTGTGTGATCTTGGGCAAGTTACTTAACCTTTCTGTGCCTCTCATTTTCTGCATCTGTAAAATAGGGATGATTATCTATAGTAGACTTTCATAGGGTTGCTGTGAGAATTAAATGTAATAATAAACATAAAATACATGTAAATCACCCACGAAACTGCAAAAAAAATTCTATTCAATGGGCACTTAGATTTCTCTGTAGCTGCTGACTGCTGATTTAGAAATCTACTTGCTAGACTTTTGAAACAGTATTTCCTGGTTCACCTCTCCCTGCTCTGGTTTCTTTGTCCTAATCTCCTGATAAATATTTTATTCACTCAGTAAATGTCTGTATGCCTCAGAATTCTGTACTCCTCAAAAAGAACAGTTTTTCAGCAATGACATCACCCGCTGTGCACACACTGATAAATCACATGTCCCTGTCTCCAGTCCAAAGCTTCCCCTGAAACTCCAGCATATTTATTTTTGTCTGTGAAAATATACATATATTCAGGTCGCAGAAGCATCAACAACATATTCTTACAGAATTAGCAATTTCTTCCGAAACTTCTTAATTCAGCTAGATCTTCCTATTAGCACCTTCTGAGTTAACAGAATCATCAAAAACCCAACCATCCAAACAAGAAACTTAAAAATTATCTTTTCGATCCTTTGTTATCTTACAACCCATGGATTGAATCTGTCCTTTTATTTTGTCTCCAGCACTGTTGCCTTAATAGGCTTTCATCTTTTCTCCTCGGAAGGTTGTAATAACTGGAGAACTGGTTTTCCTACTTCCTGTTTGGTTTTCCTGCAAACCATTCTTCATTCGCACTTTTGCCGGGAGGATACTTCTACTGGGCAAAGCCTATCTTTCACTCCTCTGTTAAACATTTAACTATTATCTAAAACATCACTGTTAACTATATGTGTGTGTGTGTGTGTGTGTGTTGCAACACACATATGTAATTGATAATTTTTAGTAGCATATTTAAAAATGTAAAGACAGGTGAAATCCATTTTAATAATATATCCAAAACATTATTATTTAAACATCTAGTCAGTTAAACAACAATAATGATGTGTTTTTTATTTTTATATGAAATCTGAATGCATTATTTTACACTTAACATCACATCTTAGTTCAGGCTAGCTATATATATATATTTTAAAGATTTTATTTATTGGTTTTAGAGAGAGAAAGGCATGGGAGGAGCAGGAAGCATCAGCTCGTAGAGGCTTCTCATATGTGCCTTGACCAGGCAAGCCCAGGTTTTTGAACTGGCAACCTCAGCATTTCAGGTCGACGTTTGATTCACTGAGCTGCCACAGGTCAGGCTGGGCTAGCCATATTTTAAGTACTCACAGCCACATGTGGCTAGTGGCTTCCATACTAGTCTATACAAGGCTAAAGGATAAAATATCTAAATTAATTTGCAGGGCATATGAAGGTTCTTAATTAACTGCTTCCATCCTATATCTACAACATCATTTCCCGTCAACTTCTTTTAAACTCTACTCCAGCCCTACTGAAAAATTTCAAGAACTGCTATGTTCTTAGCATTCATGCTTTCCTTTCGCTTGGAAAAACACCCATCTCATTTACTTGGTGATCGGCTTGCTCTTTATACCATTTTCTCTGTGAAATCTTTCTCCTACAGCTAAAGACCTAGACTCCCACTATACTTGTGTACTTCCTGGTTCACGCACAGTATAAATGGAAGCTTTGTTATCTCGTGTCTTCTAGTCCTGCCTTTCCAACCGGTCCAGGTCCTCTCTCCAATACTATGAAATCAGACACTGTGGAATTTATTCTTGGCTGGCATAATGAAGAGATATACTTGAATCAGTTTTTTCTTTCCTTGCTTTAGCCTACGTTCTGGGTAATTTATTTTTATTATTTTGGCTATATTTTACACACCTACTTTTTTTCTAACAAACATTCAAAGCCACATGAAATTATATTATTGATAGTTATTTTACATTATTTTTATAATGCTAAAACCACAACAAAATTAATCATGAGGAAAGTAGACAATGTGGAATTTCAGTTAATTAACTTATTAATCATTCTTTTATTAAATTAAAATTTATTGATTTGAGAGAGAGAGAAAGAGAAAGATTGATTCGCTGTTCCACCCACTTACACATTCATTGGTTGACTCTTGAATGTGCCCCACCCAGGGATCAAACCCGCAACCTTGGCATATCAGGACAGCATTCCAGCCAACTGAGCTATGAAGCCAGGGCTAATCATTCTTTATTTAATTATTTTTTCTTCATAGTTTAACCATAACCCAAATGGCTTATAACAAGTTTCTAGCATACTGTGACGTTTTAAAAAATCCTCAATTTTATTGTTAAAAAGAATATCTATATTTCTTTTTTTTTTTCTTCTTTATTTATTTTATTTTATTAAATTTAATGCATTGACAGGGTACATATGTTGAGAGAAAACATCTCCAGATTATTTTGACATTTGATTATGCTGTATACCCCTCACCCAAAGTCAAATTATCTTTCGTCACCTTCTATCTGGTTTTCTTTGTGCCCCTCCCCTCCCCAACCCCCTCTCTCTCCTTCCCATCCCATCCCTCCCCCCCCATTACCATCACATTCTTGTCCATGTCTCTGAGTCTCATTTTTATGTCCCATCTATGTATAGATTCATACAGTTCTTAGTTTTTTCTGATTTACTTATTTCACTCTGTATAATGTTATCAAGGTCCATCCATGTTATTGTAAATGATCCGATGTCATCATTTCTTATGGCTGAGTAGTATTCCATGGTGTATATGTGCCACATTTTCTTTATCCAGTCTTCTATTGAAGGGCTTTTTGGTTGTTTCCATGTCCTGGTCACTGTGAACAACGCTGCAATAAACATGGGGCTGCATGTGTCTTTACGTATCAATGTTTCTGAGTTTTTGGGGTATATACCCAGTAGAGGGATTGCTGGGTCATAAGGGAGTTCTATTTTCAGTTTTTTGAGGAACCACCTTACTTTCTTTCATAATGGTTGTACTACTTTACATTCCCACCAACAGTGTATGAGGGTTCCTTTTTCTCCACAGCCTCTCCAACATTTGCTATTACCTGTCTTGTTAATAATAGCTAATCAAACAGGTGTGAGGAGGTATCTCATTGCAGTTTTGATTTGCATTTCTCTAATAGCTAAAGAAGATGAGCATCTTTTCATATATCTGTTGGCCATTAGTATTTCTTCCTGGGAGAAGTGTCTGTTCCCATTTTTTTTATTGGATTGTTCGTTTGTTTGTTGTTGAGTTTTATGAGTTCTTTGTATATTTTGGATATTAGGCCCTTATCTGAGCTGTTGTTTGAAAATATCATTTCCCATTTAGTTGGATTTCTGTTTATTTTGTTATCAGTTTCTCTTGCTGAGCAAAAACTTCTTAGTCTGATGTAGTCCCATTCATTAATTTTTGCCTTCACTTCTCTTGCCTGTGGAGTCAAATTCATAAAATGCTCTTTAAAACCCAGGTCCATGAGTTGAGTACCTATGTCTTCTTCTATGTACTTAATTGTTTCAGGTCTTATGTTTAGATCTTTGATCCATTTTGAGTTAATTTTAGTACAGGGGGACAAACTGTAGTCCAGTTTCATTCTTTTGCATGTGGCTTTCCAGTTTTCCCAGCACCATTTATTGAAGAGGCTTTCTTTTCTCCATTGTGTGTTGTTGGCCCCTTTATCAAGAATTATTTGACTATATATATATGTAGTTTTATTTCTGGACTTTCTATTCTGTTCCATTGGTCTGAGTGTCTATTTTTCTGCCAATACCATGCTGTTTTGATTGTTGTGGCCCTATAATATAGTTTGAAGTCAGGTATTGTAATGCCCCCAGCTTCATTCTTTTTCTTTAGGATTGCTTTGGCTATTTGGGGTTTTTTATAGTTCCATATAAATCTGATGATTTTTTGCTCTATTTCTTTAAAAAATATCATTGGAATTTTGATGGGAATTGCATTAAATTTGTATATTGCTTTGGGTAATATAGCCATCTTGATTATATTTATTCTTCCTATCCAAGAACAAGGTATATTCTTCCATCTCATTATATCTTTTTCGATTTCCCTTAACAATGGTTTATAGTTTTCATTATATAAGTCCTTTACATTCTTTGTTATGTTTATTCCTAAGTATTTTATATTTTTTGTTGCAATCGTGAAGGGGATTATTCTTTTGAGTTCGTTCTCAGTTGTTTCATTGTTGGCATATAGAAAGGCTATTGACTTCTGTATGTTAATTTTGTATCCTGAGACCTTACTGTATTGGCTTATTGTTTCTAGTAGTCTTTTTGTGGATTCTTTGGGGTTTTCGATGTATAGGATCATATCATCTGCAAAAAGTGATACCTTTACTTCTTCTTTTCCGATATGGATACCTTTTATTTCTTTGTCTTGTCTGATTGCTCTGGCTAGAACCTCTAGTACCACATTAGAGTGGAGAGAGTGGACAACCCTGTCTTGTTCCTGATTTAAGGGGGAAAGCCTTCAGTTTAGTGCCATTGAATATGATGTTAGCTGATGGTTTATCATGTATGGCCTTTATCATGTTGAGATATTTTTCTTCTATACCCATTTTGTTGAGAGTCTTAAACATAAAATTGTGTTGTATTTTATCAAAAGCCTTTTCTGCGTCTATTGATAAGATCATGTGGTTTTTGTTCTTTGTTTTGTTGATATGGTGTATTACGTTAACCGTTTTACGTATGTTGAACCATCCTTGAGATTCTGGGATGAATCCCACTTGATCATGATGTATTATTTTTTTAATATGTTGTTGTATTCGATTTGCTAGTATTTTGTTTAGTATTTTAGCATCTGTATTCATTAGAGATATTGGTCTGTAGTTTTCTTTTTTTGTGCCATCCTTGCCTGGTTTTGGTATGAGGGTTATGTTGGCCTCATAAAATGTGTTTGGAAGTATTGCTTCTTCTTCAATTTTTTGGAAGACTTTGAGTAGAATAGGAACCAAGTCTTCTTTGAATGTTTGATAAAATTCGCTGGTATAGCCGTCAGGGCCTGGACTTTTATTTTTTGGGAGGTTTTTAATGTTTTTTTCTATTTCTTCTCTACTAATAGGTCTGTTTAGGCTTTCTGCTTCTTCTTGACTCAGTCTAGGAAGGTTGTATTGTTCTAGGAATTTATCCATTTCTTCTAGGTTGTTGAATTTAGTGGCATAAAGTTTTTCATAGTATTCTACAATAATTCTTTGTATATCTACGGTGTCTGTGGTGATTTCCCCTCTTTCATTTTGGATTTTGTTTATATGAGTTCTTTCTCTTTTTTCCTTGGTAAGTCTTGCCAAGGGTTTGTCAATTTTGTTGATCTTTTCAAAGAACCAGCTCTTTGTTCTATTAATTTTTTCTATAGTTTTTCTTTTCTCTATTTCATTTATTTCTGCTGTGATTTTTATTATCTCCTTTCTTCGGCTGGTTTTGGGTTGTCTTTGTTCTTCTTTTTCTAGTTTCTTAAGGTGTGAAGTTAAGTGGTTCACTTGGGCTCTCTCTTGTTTGTTCATATATGCCTGAAGTGATATGAACTTCCCTCTTATCACTGTTTTTGCTGCATCCCATAGATTCTGATATGTCGTATTGTCATTTTCATTAGTCTGTATATATCTTTTGATCTCTGCACTTATTTCTTCTTTGACCCATTCATTTTTTAAAAGTATGTTGTTTAGTTTCCACATTTTTGTGGGATTTTTTCCCCTCTTTTTTGCAGTTGAATTCTAGTTTCCAGGCTTTATGATCAGAAAATATGCTTGGTACAATTTCAATTTTTCTGAATTTGCTGATGTTATTTTTGTGGCCAACATATGGTCAATTCTTGAGAATGATCCATGTACACTGGAGAAAAATGTATACTCAGTCACTTTGGGATGAAATGTCCTGTAGATGTCTATCATATCCAGGTGCTCTCGTGTTTTGTTTAAGGCCACTATGTCTTTGTTGATTCTCTGTTTGGATGACCGATCTAGTGCCATCAGTGGTTTATTGAGGTCTCCAAGTATGATTGTATTTTTGTCAGTTTTTGTTTTAAGGTCAATAAGTAGCTGTCATATATTTTGGTGCTCCTTGGTTTGGTGCATATATATTAAGAATTGTTATGTCTTCTTGATTCAGTGTCCCCTTAGCCATTATGAAATGGCCATTTTTGTCTCTGAGTACTTTGGCTGTCTTGTAGTCAGCATTATCAGATATGAGTATTGCTACGCCTGCTTTTTTTTGGATGTTATTTGCTTGGAGTATTGTTTTCCAGTCTTTCACTTTGAATTTGTTTTTATCCTTGTTACTTAGATGAGTTTCCTGTAGGCAGCATACAGTTGGATTTTCTTTTTTAATCCATTCTGCTACTCTGTGTCTTTTTATTGGTGAGTTTAATCCGTTTACATTTAGTGTAATTATTGACACCTGTGAGTTCCCTATTGCCATTTTATAGATTACTTTCTGTTAGTTTTGTGTCTTGTTTGATCCTTCTCTTTCGTTTTTCTATCTTTTGTTTTTATTTGGTTGTATTCCATACATCTTTCCTCTGTTGCTATATTTTTTATCTCATGTGCATCTGTGGTGGTTTTTTTCAATGGTGGTTACCTTTAAGTAATGAAAAGGGTTCCTGCCTTGTTCATTGTAGCGAACTATTTTGTGAGTACTTTTGCACTCCATCGTCCTTTGCTACTGTTAATCTCCATCTTCTCCCCCCCCCTTTTTTTTGTTGTTGTCACAGTTTAAATTTGGTTTTATTGTGTTCTTGGTGGAGCTTTTACTTGTGGCTTTGTTTTTTTTTTGTTCTGTGTATCTGATTGGAGATCCCCCTTTAGTAATTCCTGGAGTGGGGGTTTTCTGATGATAAATTCCCTCATCTTTTCTGTATCTGTGAATGTTTTTATTTCTCCTTCATATTTGAAGGATAGCTTTGATGGGTATAGTATTTGTGGCTCAAAGTTCCTCTCTTTTAGGACTTTAAATATTGGGGTCCACTCTCTTCTAGCTTGTAGAGTTTCTGCTGAGAAATCTGATGATAATCTAATGGGCCTTCCTTTATATGTTGTATTCTTCTTTTCCCTGGCTGCCTTGAGAATTTTTTCTTTGCTGTTGGTTTGTGCCAATTTACTCTCGCTCACTATCTGCATGTGCAGTCCAGGATATCAGGCCAGCAGTCTCACACTCTGAGTAAAACCCCCAACCGCATGGAAAAGTTCCAGCGTTGGAATTGGCTCTCGCTTCGTCCCCATGCGCGACTTTTGCAAGGTGCTGGGGCAGCCCGAGATTCCGCTTTTTGGCCCACACAAAGGCCCCTGACTCTGCCCCTCTGTGCGATAACACGGGCATGCACTGCCGAGGCACTTGGAGGAATCTCTCGCTCACTATTTGCACACGCAGACCAGGATATCAGGCCGGCCACATTTTCCTCTGAGTGAAACCCCCACCAGCACAGAAAAGTTCCACCGTTGGAATTAGTTCTCGCTCCCTCCCGTGCGCGGCTTTCCCAGGGCACTGGGGCTGCCCAGAGATTCCGCTTTCGGCCCACACAAAGGCCTCTGACTCTGCCTCTTGTGGGACAACATGGGCGCCCACTCCCGGGGCTTTGGAAGGAATCTCTCACCCACTATCTGCGCACGCCGACCAGGGGATTGGGGAAAATGGCTGCCCTGCTTGTCTTTCTTTGTCTGGGTTTGGCGCAAGTATTAGCTTGTATTGCCCAGGTTGCCACAGGAACAGTTTTTCCTTAGCTTGGATCTCCATGCCACAGCCTGGTTCGGCCGTTTGTGCCGTGGCCTGGATCTATTCACCCCCTTTGCCTGCCTCAGTTTCTATATTCACAGGTCCCAGAGAAAGCCGCCCTGTTTAGGTTAGTGAGGAAGGCGGAGCATTTCTTACTCCCTATTTCCTTTGGGGTTTGGTTATATATTTAGCCAATTTTTTGCTCGACCATACCTTCGGGTGTATTGCAAAACATCTGGAGGCTCCAAGGATAGGTTTTTCTGTTTCTGGTTGAAGATCTTGTTGAGTTTTGGGGGAGATTTATGGGTATCGCTTACTACCCCGCCATTACTCTGACGTCATCTCTCATATCTATATTTCTAAATAAGCATGCACTTTGTGAATATTTCAGATTGTTTAAAATGAAGTCGAGGATATTTTTCTAAATAAGTTTACTTTTCATTACATATGAACTCTGGGAATTTATTCTCCACATAAAAGTGTTGAATGATGCAGAAGTATATCCTCATATTCTCCTACCTTTCGCAATAACAGCTTTTAACAGTTTCCAAAAATCCTTCTAGAAATTTACTATGAATTTATGCACATATATTTATATTTTTCACTTTTGTATAAATATGATCATACCAGAGCTATATTTTTGTGACACCATCTTTTAATTTACCTCTGTGTTAGAGACAAGGATGAACCAACATTGACACAGCATAATCACCAAAGCCCACAGTTTACCTAAGTGTTTACTGTTGGTGTTGTACATTCTATGGGTCTGGACAAATGTATATTGATATATATCCATCATTATAATATACAGAGTATTTTCACTGCCTTGAAAATTCTGTTTTCTCCTTATTCATCTCTCATCAGCAGCCATGTCTCCACAGTTTTGCCTTTTTCAGAATGTTATAGTTGGAATCATACAGTTTGTAAGTAGCCTTTTCAGATTGGCTTCTTTCACTTAGTAATATGCATTTAAGATTTATCTATGCCTTTTCATGGCTCAATACCTTATTTCTTTTTGGCACTGAATAATATTTTATTATCTGGATATACCACAGTTTATCTATTCACCCACTGAAAGACATATTAGTTGTTTCTGAATTTTGGCAATTGTGAATTAAGCTGCTATAAATATTCATGTTTGATGCACAATTGCTGGATGACAAGTAAGAGTATTTGGCTTAGTAAGAAATCGCCAAACCCTCTTCCAAAGTGGCTTCCAAACCAGCAGCGAATGAGAGTTCCTGTTGCTCCATATCCTCATTAGCATTTGATGTTGTCAGTGTTCCAGATTTTGGCCCTTCTAATAGGTGTGCAGTGATATCTCATTGTTATTTTAATTTGCATTTTCCTGATGACATATAATATGGGATATATTCCAGAGACTTACTTTCCATCTGTAGATCTTCTTTGGTGAGATGTTTTTTAAGGTCTTTGGACCATTTTTTATCAGGTTGTTTCTTTTCTTTCTTTTTTTTTGTGACAGAGACAGAGAGATACAGAGAGAAGGACAGAGAGGAACAGATAGACAGGAAGGGAGAGAGACAAGAAGCATCAAGTCTTCCTTGTGGCACCTTAGTTGTTCATTGACTACTTTCTCATAGTCTCAAGGGGGACTACAGCAGACTGAGTAACCCCTTGCTCAAGCCAGCGATCTTGGGTTCAAGCTGGTGAGTCTTGCTCAAACCAGATGAGCCTGCACTCAAGCCAGTGACCTCAAGATTTTGAACCTGGGTCCTCCACATCTCAGTCTGATGCTCTATCCACTGTGCCACTGCCTGGTCAGGCAGGTTGTTTATTTTTTTACTGTTGACTTGAGAG
The DNA here is from genome assembly GCF_036850765.1 of Saccopteryx bilineata. Taxonomy (NCBI): domain Eukaryota; kingdom Metazoa; phylum Chordata; class Mammalia; order Chiroptera; family Emballonuridae; genus Saccopteryx; species Saccopteryx bilineata. Next base: position 142,902,470 of record NC_089491.1, on the reverse strand, counting down.
CTCTTTGGATATTTTGGGTAACTGTCCTTTATCAGATTGTGTTTTACAAATATCTTCTCCTAGTTTGTGGTTTGTCTTCTAATTCTCTTGGCATTGTTTTTTGCAAAGCAAAAGTTTTAATGTTAATGAAATCCAGATTATCATTTATTTCTTTTGTGTACTATGTCTTTGATTTTACATCTTTCTTCTTCTTAAAAACTGTATTGACTGGCATTTTAATGTTTCTTTATCACAGAGAGCGAGTAACAAACATCTTTATTTAAATGTCTTTGAGCACATGTATGCTTCTGTAGGATATATTTCTGCGGGTGACATGAATGAGTGAAGAATTTGCTTGTTTAAAATTTTGATATATGTTGCTATTATCCCTCCTCACCCCCAAAAACTCTAATTTCCATTTGTATCTAGAATTTAAAGGATAGGAACCAGACTTTAAGGCACTGTCACTTGTTGGTGGCAGGAGCACTGGGTTCAAGCACAGAAGTGGTTCCCCCCTTTCAGATGTGCTAATTAGCTCTGCAGCATGACATGCATCACTTAACCTTCCTATCTCACTGAGTCCTTGAAACTCTCAAAAATGCTAGTAGATAAAGCTTCTAACCTTGGCTTCCAAGCGTGTAGCAGAATTCAACAGGCTTAATATGCAGTTCACGATGACTGCATTTCTAAACCAATCTGATAAATCTTCTGCTTGCTGAAACTCCTTTAGAATGGAGCCAAGTACAGAGAGAAGCTGTAAGACCTCCAAAACAAACCCTGATCCTGAGGGGCCAGCTCTGCCTTGGCCAGCTTTGCTGACCTAATGCTCCTTTGGCTCTGAGCCTTGCTTTTGGCTTGACTGTCTGAAGCTGGGAGTGAGTCCAGACAGGCAGCAATCGGAAGAAGAGAAGCAGGGCCACAGTGTGCGCGAGGCCACTTGCCAAGCATTCTATGGGAAAATTTCGTGCTGCCAGACTAACCTGTTTCTCAGTAGTCACAGGTGGAGATTTTCCATAAGAAAATTGTCCATAATACAAGAGTTTTATTTCTCACACTTGTGCCAGAAGAGGATTAAACCAGTGGTTCAAGTAAACACTGTCTTTTACTAGCATTACTAATATTACTGTAAATGCTGGTTTGGTTTAAATACAATAATACCGCAAGGTGCTGGCTTTACAATCAACTCCTCAGGGGAACCTGCTTCCAGGTTTTGCAGGAAAAGTGATAAAGTGAATGGAAGGGTTGCTGTATCTGTTTTTCTCCCTCCCCAAAGCACACTTCAAAGGGGGAAAAAAATGAAAAGATTTTCAAACTGAAATTCTGAAATGGAACTGAAAGGAAGATTGCCAAGTGATGCCAGTGACGGTGGGTATTTTCTAGGCTGCTGGTTCTTCTGCGTTGCTTTACAATAGAATCAACTGGTTTTGGAAAAAAATTGACATGAGGCCAAAGGTGGGGTGTTGTGGGAAGTGACTACCAGAGATTGTGATTTAATTGACCTGGGGACCAGCATGACATTACGACTTTAAATTTCACTCTAGGAGATTCTAATGCCCAGCCCAGAGGGCCAGAGGTCTAGCCTTACTGCTGAACACTTGAAGAGTGTCCAAGTCAATCTGAGACATGCTCAAAGGTTTAGTGTAGAAAAAGGAAGTAATATTACTGATTAATGTATCATTGATAACTGTATTTTAGTATCAATGGTATATATTACACAGTAATTTAATATTATATTAATGACACCATTATCAGTATTACATTAATAACTACATGTTAATAATAATAAAATACTATTTTTTATGAATCACATGTTGAAATAATATTTCACATATCTAGAGTTCCATAAAATATATTACTAAAATCAACTTTTAGTTGTTTCTTTTTACTTTTTAAAATGCAGTACTAGACATTTTAAAATTACCAATGTGGCTCATATTTGGGTTTGCATTATGTTGCTATGGGACATTGCTGGGTGTCATCGGCTTAGTCAAGATCTCTGAGGCTGCCTGTGCATTCCTGTACGAGGAAGATCCAGGGCAGAGATTAGGAGGTGGGAGCAAGTTCCATGTCATCTTTGGGGCAATTGCTATTTCTTATAACCACAAGAAATCTTTTTCCCAATAAGATTTAGTCAACTACTTTGGAAATATAATTGCCAACCTAGTGTCATCTGTGAACTCTTCATTTCACTGTTTGTAGTGTCAAAGTAAATTCATCAACATTGTTGTTTTTTAAAGTAAGCTTAAAAATTACAAAGAAGATATTCTCAGTCCTCTTCTATGCTGAAACCCTTTGTGAAATTACTGATCCTCTCTGTGGAAAATGTTATTAGTGGAAAGAAATTGACAGATTTCTCCAAAGAGGAAGAAAAATCATGTGACTTTGAATCCCAGGACATCAGATGGCCTTCTTTTATTTTTCCAAAATATTTTGATATCGAGGGAGAATTTGAGAGGCATAATAGTAGTCAATATTGAACCAATCAGATAGGACTTTTGTGTGTGTGCATGTGTGTGTGTGTGTGTGTGTGTGTGTGTGTGTGTCAGAGACAGAGAGACAGAGAGAGGAACAGATAGGGACAGACAGACAGGAAGGGAGAGATATGAGAAGCCTCAATTCTTTGTTGCAGCTCCTTAGCTGTTCATTGATTGCTTTCTCATATGTGCCTTGACCGGGGGGCTCCAGCAAAGCGAGTGACTCCTTGCTCAAGCCAGAGACCTTGGGCTTAAGCCAGCAACCTTGGGCTTCAAGCCAGCAAGCATGCCATAAGGTCATGTCTATGATCCCATGCTCAAGCCACAGACCCCACGCTCAAACTGGTGAGTCCGTACTCAAGCCGGATGAGCCTATGCTCAAACTGGTGACCTCCGTGTTTTGATCCTAGGTCCTCTGCATCTCACTGATACTCTATCCACTGCGCCACCACCTGGTCAGACCTGATGAACCTTTAAACTCACCATTTTTCTTAGTAGTCAGTCCATTTTCGAGCAATGGGAAAGCCAGAAAGCAACATTTCCTAAGAACAAATTCATAAGGGTAGAGGATTTAATCTAAAATATTTCTGGAAAAAAAATCTGTGAATGACATCTCCTTGTGATAGGTATTTAGTGCATTGCTTTGTCAAATTTAAAATTTTCACAATTTTTATCGTACTTTAAGTCTGCTTACCCATTCCTTTCAGCTATGCCCTTTATGTTCCTTTCTGGCTGTGCTTTCTTCTTCCTGCTATAGCTCCTGAATTAGAAATTGAGAAAAGGCACAAAGCAGATAGTTTTGGGGTGAGATACATACTATTATCTGTATTCCCAATTTTATGGTTGTAAAAATGACCAAGGTCTATAAAACAGAAGCTATTGTTCACATTTATGTACAAAATTGAAGGTCCACTAAACTGCTGAATTTTGTGACACAAAGGAAAAATTCATAAAGGGATTGTTTGAAATGATCCACTTTGCTCAATGGCCAACAAGAAAACCATTAAGGACATCTTGCAGACTTTTGAAAACCAAAAGTAAAGCACATGACAGACAGTATATCAGTTTGGCGCCTCAGTCCTCTGAGTATTTTTGATTTGGGGTCTTTTTAGAGATACGATCTTAAAAGTTTAGATATCAGAAGTCTTGGAGTTTTAATATAATTATACTCCAAAAATCCATTTTGAATCTTGCTTAAAACAGGCTGTGATGCTACACAGAAAATTTTCAACTCTTGACATACACCTATTAAGCAGTTAGATTTTCTGACATATTTAGTTTCTACCCTAATCCTCCATATTTATTCATTTTTTGTATGAATAGAGCTTAAGAAGATTTGAGTTTTCCACTTTTGTGTGAACTTGCAATAAGTGTGTGAAATTTTCTGAGAAGGTAAATCTTTGGCAATTGAGGTTCAACTGTTGAATTTTTACTTTTCTCTATATGACTCAAGTGATCAATTGATGCACCTGTCTGAGTTTTAACTTTATTTATCTTTAAAATTCAAGTTATGACTTTTCCTTGCATAGTTCTCTCAAGAAGAAAGGTATCTCTGTGTCTAGGTAAGGTAATGTATGCAGCAGGCCAATGAGTGGTGATTCTCATGATGAGGTAGTCAATGTTCGTCAGAAATGCAGAAGCTACTGTGTTTGTATTTCTTTTTTTGCCTGAACAGTACTGTATTGTATAAGAGAGAGGCAGTTGAATATAAGATACTGACCCTGAAGATAACACCCTAAATTTAAATCCCATGTCTGTCCCTTACTCTCTGTAAAATGTAGGACAAATTTTTAACTTGAGTTTTCTGTGTACCTGCCTGATAAGATGAATATAACTATTAAAAGAGTTCATATATAGCCTGACCTGCAGTGGCACAGTGAATAAAAGTGTCAACCTGGAACGCTGAGGTCACAGGTTCAAAACCCCAGGCTTGCCTGGTCAAGGCACATAAGGGAGTTGATGCTTTCTGCTCCTCTCCCCCCTTCTCTCTCTCTCTCTGTCTCCTCTCTCAAAAAAATGAATATACAAAATCTAAAAAGAAAAAAAAAGATCTACCAGAAGACATTAAAAAAAAAATTTAAAAATTAAAAAAAAAAGAGTTAATATATATAAACACCCTAGCATATAGACACAGCTCCTGGCATATAGAAAAGTTATATAAGTATATATTCATTCTGGCACATTCTAGGTACTCAGCAAATGTATTGTTTTATAATTGGACCATGGCCAGAGACAGCTGTTAAGTGACAATTTGGGGGAAAAGAAGAAATACTTTTGAATTTCCCTAGGATACCAAATGTATTGGGTTATGATTTGTCAGTAATACAGGGATTGGAATAATGGGTATGTGTTATCAAAATTATGGAAATAATTCAACTTGCATTTTCCAGACACTTTAACATGTCTTTCAATAAGTTGCTTCATGTAAAAACTTGAGATATTCAGGACAGGCATTACCATGTCCATTTTAAAACTGAAGAAACTGAGCTTGAAGAAGTTGAGTTGAGTTGCCTAGGAACACTAAAAGAGGAGAGCCACATAGTCATGACTTCCAACTTTGGTTATTTTTATTACTATATCGTACTTTCTACATATGAAATGGTGTTGGTAAATGGCTGTAAGCATTTTCTAGATTTTCCAACGTGTCCATTTAACTTCACTGTTTTAATCCTTTCCCAAAGAAATTTTCTACAGAACAACCTATACAGACATATGTTTGAAAAAACTTTAACTATTAGTTCTTTAAAACTTTAGCTTTAAATTTTAAAAAATTAGAAACACCTTTATCACATGAAATTTTTGTAAGCAAAGCTCTTGAGAGTCTGTACTTTTCTTAAAGAAAACAAATATAACCTTCAGGTAAGAATGCTAATACATTCTAGGTGCTTTTAAAAATCTATCTTAAATTGCAAAAGTATTGTTTCCTCTGAAGCCACATAAACCTCAAGGATAATGTCATTTTCATTTTGAGTAGTATTGATAATGACTTAGTTTTCACCTTATTTTGAGAATTTGCATACTTATGCACAAATTATATTAGTATTCTTTTCATATCTGTGGAGCAAGCAATTTTAATGAAAAGATTTCCTCTTTTTAAGTTTTAGGATCTTTAGGTTACATTTACACTCTTTAAGTGTACATAGTATTTTAAATATCAGATATTTTGTGAATTGCTTCGGTTGTGTTTTAGTTTGAGCATGGTTTCAGAATATCACTGACTTTATTTACTTTGTCAAGTTATCAGTGTCTATATCATAAGATATTTGGCTGCTGCAATCTGAACTCTTCAACAACTGGCCTATATCCAGTCAGTTGGCAGGAGTTACCTGAAGTTTTGTGGCTAATTTGAGTTTGAAATAAGGTCTTGTCTCTTACACAAGCAACTGTTTATAATTTGTTGAAAGGGTGCATGCACTTCAATTGGTAAGTAATTTGCTCAGAAACCACATGAGCAAGGAAACATAGGAGACTTAAGTAAAAAGATTTAAAATAACCCAGCTACTATTTTCTACAACTGACGGTTCTTTCAGTTTAATAGCGTCTGCGGCTCCCCTACAGCTCCATCAGGAGGTGGATCACCCGATCTTTGCAGAAGTTCTATGAGTCCTCCTCTATAAATCTTTCTGTTGATGGCTAGATGGTTCCTATAGTTATTTTTGGACTCAGAAAAACAAATTATTGGTTTAGAAAAGCCTAAGGTTAAGGCCAGTTTTTCTATCCCTGGAGCTCTTTGCAGTTCAACCTGTCACTTGATCAACAACAACAACGAAGTGGTGTTTTTGTTAGAGCCTGTTTTAATTCATTACACCCTTCAAGACCACACAGAGACTATCCAGTGGTCTTTCAGTGCAGGGATCACAATTCAAAAGTTTATGAGGCAGGGCTGCTAAAGTAAACAAGTAGAGTGGGTGGTGGGGTGTGGCTACCCGGAGAGGAAACACTCCTACCAAGAATGGGAGGGTGGGCTGTCTGGGGAAGAAAGCATTCCTGAATGGGATACTGTATTCGTTAGTTTTATTCTCCTTCTAAGGTATGAGTTCTTCATTCCTCTGAGTGTCAGCAGTTTTCTGGAACCTTACTTGCTTCGCTTACTTACGCCCCACCTAGGAACAAATGGCTCTGTTGCTCATGAGTCCTGCTTTTGTTGACATGGGGCAGAGACATGGAAAAGCCATCTACCTAGTCTCTGCTGCTGGCCCAGAGCCCAGTATTTGACCCATCAGTGCTCAGGGCATGCTCAGAGCCACTTCCACTTTTTTTTTCTTTTTGGAACTGTTTTATTAACTTCACAATAATAATGAACATCTTTCCATGCAATAGGTAAAATTGCCCTGCTGACAGAAACTTATACAATGGACCAAAACACAATGTTTAATCGGAAGCTGGTAATAGGAAGTCCACAGAAAACACCAAAAGGTTTGCAACAATGTACATTGCAAACATGTAAGTTTCGGATGCAGGTGTATCTCCCTATTTTTCAGGAAAAACAACAGGATTCAAGGCATAAGGCAAAACTCCTCATGATGGTCATGGTGAGGGGGCCAGTGCTAACTGCTCGCAGACTATGACTCAACTGCTTTCCCCTCAGCTTCTCTATCAGCTGTCTCATCTCCTCCCCGATCCTTTCCATAATCTCTGCTCTCGTCCTTGCCTGTGGCTCTCCAAGCCTCTGACCCCTGTCCCATCTCTGCTGCAGGATACGCTGCCTAACACGGAACTACCTTCAATCTCTTCTAGGGGCACAATATTCACCAGCTTCCAAAGGGATGACTAACGGCTCTCCTTTATTAGCATCTTGCTTGTTTTCATCCTTTTTTTCATTTTCCTGGTTGGCATTTTCCAAATTGAGATTTTTTACTCCTTAGACATCATTGCTCTTGGCCCTACCCTTGTCCAATCCTCCCTCCAATTCTCGTCGCGAGTGTGCGGCCGCAACACTTGCGCCCGCAGACCTGTTCTGCCTCGCCTCCTACTCTTGGGGCTCCACTGCCCCGAGCCCTCAGGATCACCGGGAGCCGGACTCCGACGAGAGTGAGGGACCAAGCCCCGCTGGGTTTTGCCACTTCCACTTTTTGTAAGAGAGTTCTGTGTGCTTTCTTACCTAATCAGATCCCGCTGCATACTGTCTTTCTGGGACTTCCCCTTGGTTAATGTTCACCAAGGGTACCTCTTGTAGTTTTTCAACTGATAAACTGAATTTCTAAAAAGTATCTTTCCTTCAATGTTAAGTGAGTTGAGATAGAAAATAGAGGTTGCAAAACATCTGACATCTTGAATCAGAACTCTCCTATTTCTATTTAAGGTAGTCAAAGTTATAAAAGACTAGAAATATGCTGAGTGCAGAACTCATTTCTCTTTCTCAAATAATCATTATTTTTTTCTTAGCTAGTAACTGCAGACTATTTTGTTTTGGGATAGCCCTCAAACCAATTACGTACTTCCAGATGACCTTTGCCTATAACTGTTTCTCCTGGCACTGCACATTCTACAATGCCTCCCATTAAATTAAAAAATAAATTTCCCCCAAACTTATCCTACTTGGATGCTTGAGATCTGAGGGAAGTAAAGTGCCTACTCCTGATGCAAAAGAATTGAGTGACTAATCTTAAAAATCAATATACAAAAACAAACAAACAAACAAAGTGTAGATTTGAGAGGGTAGCAAATAACCAAAATCCAAGACTTAGGTGGAGCAATGTGACAAAGCTATGCTCAAAGCAGCTTGAGCTATTTGCTACCTTTAATTTTCAGCTTTGAAATCAGAGATCATGAAGAACAGATCTTATGTTTACTGTTCACGTCTTTGTCTTATTTTTATCAGTGTCCCCAGAGTAGATTACAGCTACAAGCATGTATGCAATAGTTGGTGCTCAATTAATGGTCACAGAAAAGAGGATGAGCTATTAGCTCTTTTAGAGATCTAAATTATTTGAACATACAGAAGCCTACAAATGATTATTATAATAGGTGATATTTACCGAGCACTTAATGTGCCAGACATGGTGAATCACTTTTCCTTATTACCTTTTCCCCACTTCTTACTGTGACCTCATCTTATGGATGAGGACTAACTAACTGATGCATAGAGAGCAGGGGACACATAAGAGACAAGTGACAAGCTCAAGGATTTTAATCCAGGGCTGTTTCACTTCAAAATCCATACTTGCAAATAGTCTACTTTACAGTCAAATTGAGGATTGCAAGGCAAAAATCTATAAACACATAAACTGATAAATAATTACTTCGGTCATCAAGTTAAAATCTCTGGTTTTCTTGGAGATGTGAATTTTTAGGTTTTTGTATTAGAGAAGAATTCCAAGCTTTAGAAAGTGATGGTTGTTTTAAATCAATGAATAGTGTCTATTTAGTCTGTGTTTTTCTGAATTGTCATAAAATATATATAATAATAAAAATCAAAGTTGTATACATTTGTTTAAAATTAGTAGAGAAAAGATCATCATCCTTCATCTTTCCCATAGTTTCACTCTGTGAAGGGAAGCACTTTTAATTATTTCTGCTTATAGTTCAAGTCTAGTCATTGTTTCCATACATCTGAAAAGACATTTATAAAGTATTTCTAGACTAGGATCTATTTTAGATGCAAGGTGTATAGGAGTAACCAATAGTTAATGTCATCCTTCTTGTGGAGAAAACTTTCTAGTAAGGATATATTGATAGTTAAGCAAATAAATACGATAGGTAATTTTAAAGAATGGTAAGTACCATGAGGAAAATTGGGTTGATTTATTTGTTCATCTTGGAATTGTAGGTTTTTTCTCTCTTGTTGGTGGGTTTTCTCAAATATCTGTGACCTTTGTGTGGCTAATCTTACTTTTGAATGAAGGGCCAATCAGGTGGATGACTGGAGGTGCCCTCAATTCTCCCTCCATGAGAGGATTGGACCTGGAGTACCTTCTCCAACACCAGGCACTCTGGGGCACCTACCAAGAGTAGAAACACATTTAAAGGACTATCTGGAATGTGGAGGTAGGATAATTAAATGAAGCTTCCTAGTGAGAGATTTTTGTTTCTACTCAAACCCATTGGCTTGATTCTAGACCAGGGGTCGGGAACCTTTTTGACTGAGAGAGCCATAAACACCACATATTTTAAAATGTAATTCTGTGAGAGCCATACAATGACCTGTGTACGTTAGGCATTATCCAATAAAATTTTGGTGTTGTCCCGGAGGACAGCTGTGATTGGTTCCAACCGCAACCATGAACATGAGCGGTAGGAAATGAATGGATTGTAATACATGAGAATGTTTTATATTTTTAACGTTATTATTTTTTTTTATTAAAGATTTGTCTGCGAGCCAGATGTAGCCATCAAAAGAGCCACATCTGGCTCGTGAGCCATAGGTTCCCGACCCCTGTTCTAGACTGTAATGTGGATATAATGTGAACAAATATTATATTTTTCTCCCCAGGAGAATAGAAAATTTATATTTTTATGCTTAACTTCTTAATTGCTAAATATTAAACCAATCTTTAAAAAATTTTATAGACAAATGAAACATGGTTCCAGGTTGTGGATGTGTGACTTCTGCCTCAATCCAGTGCTCTCTCTATATATGTAATATTTATATTTACTATATATTATACATGTTATATGTATTGCCATAACAGATGTATAAAATGACAATATTAGGTGGCATATCGTGGTAAACAGACTTAGGCATGGATCCTCTGGTTGCCTCAGAACCCACTCAGCTTCCCCAAGAGCTGAGCGGATCAATATCTCAAGGCACACATAGCTTGACAACTCATAGGTTTGTCCTCAAGAATCCCAGTTTGGCCCTGGCCAGTTGGCTCAGTTGTAGACAGTCGGCCTGGTGTGTGGATATCCCAGATTCAATTCCCAGTCAGAGCACGCAGGAGAAGTGCCCATCTGCTTCTCCTCCCCTCCCTCTCTCCCTTCTCTCTCTCTCTCTCTTCCCCTCCTGCAGCCATGGCTTGATTGGTTTCAGTGTATCAGCCCCAGGTGCTGAGGATGACTCCTTGGAGCCTCCACCTCAGGCATTAAAAGTAGCTCAATTGTGAGCATGGGCTCCAGATGAGCAGAGCATTGTCCCCAGAGAGGAGCTCCCCTACTCTGGGGATCCCAGTCGAGGAGCATGCAGGAGTTTGTCTCTCTATCTCCCCTCCTCTCACTTGGAAGAGAAGAAGAAAAAGAAAAAAAAAAAGAGTCCCAGTTTATACCAGTTGCCCAGGGGTGTGGTTTGAACGATGTCATATGGTCACCCTACCCATAATCCATAACCCATTACCCATTCCTGGCACACAGTGGTTGGGGAGCCCTGAGGGGTTTTTTTTGGCAATGGCGGGGAAGGAGACTAGTTCCATTTCTTTTTTCTTTTTTTTTAAATTATTTATTTATTCATTTTAGAGAGGAGAGTGAGAGTGAGACACACACACACACACAGAGAGAGAGAGAGAGAGAGAGAGAGAGAAAGAGAGAGAGAGAGAGAGAGAGAGAGAGAAAGGGGGAAGAAGCAGGAAGCATCAACTCTCATATGTGCCCTGACCAGACAAGTGCAGGGTTTTGAACTGGCGACCTCAGTGTTCCAGGTCGACACTTGATCCACTGCGCCACCACAGGTCAGGCTAGTTCCATTTCTTTTGAGAGATATTCTATGTTGACTTGATGCAAACTCTGTTGCTGCTCATGAAAGAAAGATGGGGCAGGAACAGATAATTAGATACTGTGATTTTTGTTTCACTACACCCTCCATTACTATAACTGCCTACCCTGAAACTGAGTTGCTGAGAACTCAGCCAGAGGAATTCTCTCTTCCCTACTGCATCATTCCTCCTCATGCGTTCTGGATGATACCTCTTTCAACTCTGGTTAATGAATAAAATCTCATCTGCTTTCTGTATTACATCCATGTTTTAAATCATGAGCTTGCTTGCTAATGGGTTACCCCTATTTCTCAGCACTGTAAGTGAATAGATTTTTCAAATTTATGGTAATTTAAATGGAATTTGAGAACAGAGGGAAGAGAAATGTGGATGCTAATACAACATCTTGAGCCAAACATTTTTACCACTCTTTTTTAGTGGCCCAATTGCAATGAGAAAAATGTTGGCCCTGAATTCTGTTTTCCCTCTTGTTCTCTTGGGGCAGGGGGTTGCATGCTTAATGAAGATCAGATTCCTAACTGTACAGCTGTCTTCTTGAAATTGAGTTATGGTTTATCAAGATATTGTTCAAATGCTCTCAGAGATCTTATCTGATCTTGGCATGTGGCAGTGGGTTGTCCTGCCAGTCGGATCCCAGGAGTTGCCAGGTTATCCAGATAAATTAGATCACGGCAAAGGCACATATCTATTATCTGTGCAAAAATAAGTTCTGTGCTGTTCACTGTCAGTTCTGTTCTTGAATCCTGGCTAGGGATCAGTTTTAAGACTGGGCCTACTAGATTAGCTTTCTCTTTTTATTCCTCTTTCAAGGTAGGTTTTAAGTAAGATATGTTTAAAATTTAGTAATGAACTTATCCTGAAGTACTCTCTAAAGCAGGAGCCCCAAAGAGACATTATCAAAGAGATTAACAGCAAAGTGCCAGTGACATTTTATAATCAACACTAGCCAGTCATTTTGAAATCAGGAGTGGGAGCAGGGGAAAGGATTAGAAAGCTCTCATTTAAACAACCAGCTTTTGCCCTTCTCTAATAAGCTGCTTCCTTTCTTGCCTGGGAGTCTCTGAGCAAATAAGCTGCCAGTGACACAGCAGGAGCAACACCAGTGGCTTTATCTTTTTGCCTCCTGCTTCAGTGAACACACACCCACGAACCTGGGATACTTGTCAATAATTTAATTTTGTTATCTAGACTGGGGAGTTCACCCCATGCAACTAAACTCTTTAAATGATCATGTCATCAATCACACATAGACAACTGCAGGAGCATCCAAGGGAACAGTTAGGAGAACGTCAGGCTTATGAAAAATTCAGGGGGTAAAGCAGGAAAGAGTAGCTCTTGTTTCGATTTTTAAGAGGCCAGTTACCAGGGAGCTGATTCTTATAGTGTCTCCTTGCTCAGCTGCTGGAAGACATTTTTATTATTCTTTCCCTGAACCAAAATCATCCCTGGGTGTAATACTGCATCACCACACAATATACATAATAGAGTTTTTTGTGAATGGAGAGGAGCTGTCCAGAGACTTTGTGCTTTTGGTCACAATTCAAGGAATAGGATTGAACCCTGAAAAAGTACATAGCTAATTATTCAGTCCATACAAACAAACAAACAACCCTAAAACACGGCACTCATACAAGTGGATCTTCCTTTTCTTTCCTTTCCTTTTTTATTTTTAATTTATGTTTTTATTTTTCTGAAGTTAGAAGCAGGGAAGCAGTCAGACAGACTCCCACATGCTCCCAACTGGGATCCATCCAGCATGCCCACCAGTGGACAATGCTCTGCCCATCTGGGGCCTTTCTTCATTGCAGCTGGAGCCATTCCAGCACCTGAGGCAGAGGCCATGGAGCCATCTTCAGTGCACAGGCCAACTTTGCTCCAATGGAGCCTTGGCTGCAGGAGGGAAAGAGAGAGACAGAGAGAAAGGAGAGGGGAAGGGTGGAGAAGCAGATGGGCACTTCTCCTGTGTGCCCTGGCTGGGAATTGAACCCGGGACTTCCACAGGCCTGGCTGACACTCTACCACTGAGCCAACAAGCCAGGGCCACAAGTGGATCTTAAATGACGTATTCTCACCAAATTATTTTTTGAACTTTACTCAGTGTAGGTAGGAACATATGTCTTCTCACTGAGAGTAAGAATTTGGCTAAGTTGCTTAAATTTTGTGAGCTCTAGATTTCCTATATGCAGAAAGGGACCATGATACCAGGCCTGCCTGTCACGGACTTCCTGTTGATCTCATAAGAAAATAAATTAAAAATCCTCTGGAAAGCTCTGAGATGCCATTGATTGTGAGGTAGCAGTGGTGATATTTATATATCTTTTTCTTAAAATTGACAGCTAAACAATTTGTTAATCCTGTGTCAGATAAACTGTTACCTTTTATAAGTCTTTCCTCTTGCAAATTAAGATGACTGAACTGTTATTTATCTCAGCTAAAGCTGAACACAACCATCTGTAAGAAATTGATTCTCTTTCATTCCAATATTTTCTAGCATTGATCAGTTGATTTCATAAGCTTAGCAGAACGGTGAAATATTTAACAACAGAATCCTGACATTGGGAGGAGTTGAGTTCTTTGATTATATTTTATTCTAAAATATATACTTGATTTTTTTTTTAGTCACTTGTGATTCTTTTTCTCTCATAGACATTTTGTCTGGCTCAGATGAAAATTACAAACTAATTTTCTGTCCTCTACACAAATTTTGGTCCTCTTATGGTTTGACTCCTGTACTCTGAACTTTTGAAGCTATCGTTTACATTATGAGGTAGAAAGTAATCAGCCTTGTTCATCTGCCCTGTCCAGTTTTGACAAATATGTAGAGTGTTGCTTCAAGCTTCTGTGTAATTTAGGTTTCCTGTGACTAACCAATACCATTATCACAGCTAATTTAAGAATGTTTCTCCCACTCAGTTTTTTATAGCTCCCTCCTACATTTGTTACTAAGAAAAAAATTTAGGCAAATATCACTTCTTGAGTCATGAGGTATGTGGCTCCTTAGAAGTCCTTAAATTTTAAAGGAAATTTCACAGTGAATTCATACATAGAACCTCTCCCTCTAACTCCCTGCCGCCCTCACCCAAGCTTATCAGTGAAAATGTGAAAAGCACTTACTTAGCTTTGAATTAAGTCATTGTGTTTTCAAGGTCTACACACAATTGGTATGAAGCTCACTTTAGCCAATCACAGAGCAGGGAATTTACTGAGAGTCCTGTGCAGCCCCTTTGTTGATTGAATGGGAAAATGCAGCTCTGGAGAGACTGGCTGGCCCTCTTAAAACCACACAGCGGGCCTGGCCTTTGGGTGCAAAGCTGAAGTTGGAGCGCAGACCTTCAGCACTGAGCAGTGCCCTTTCTACTTCTTCATGAAGCCAACCTACTTTTTTTTTTTTTTTTGCTGCTCCTTAGTCCAAGCCTTAAGAAAGCTAAAAATTGCAGGAGTTTTGCCTGTTTGAAAACTTCATTTCTAGACAAAGTCTGATCTGTCTGACTACTGTGGAAATCTTGATTAGGGGAGATGTAACTACATTCACTTCCTGCTGTAAAATTTAGGCTTTTTTGAAGTTCCAGTACAAATGGAAAAATGTAGTCAAACCTTTCAAGTTATTATCAAGTCGAATCAAAGGAAAACTTTTTCATTTCAGTGAATAGCTATGTTGTGAAGTGTCAACTTGAAAATAAGGTTCTTAATTTATGAAAAGCAAATTAATTCCTCCTGCTTCTTAGAACTGACTTCTTGCACCTCTGTGTTAAGTTCATCTTTCTAATTGAATGATTTTGGGTAGAATAAAGAATCTGATGATTTGTTTAATATTAAGGAGAATTAGCCACATTTTTGTTTAGATTTCAAGTTCTTGCTTAGTGCTAATTAGCTTTTTGGTTAACAAGGATGTTTTTCTTCCTAATTAATACATAGAAAAATATGAGAGCAAAATAAACCACAGTTGATGGAAGATGGCAAGTAACTGTTGAGCGGTTTATCTTTAGTAGTCCTTAACTCCTTGTTTATCATATATTTATGGGTCAGGCCCTTAGAAATTTGGGCACAAGAATTTTTCTCAACAAATTGGAGGATTGCTCTGGCCAGACAGCTCTATTGGTTGGAACATCATCCCAAAGCACAGAGGTTTCCGCTTTGATTACGGGTCAGGACATATACAGGAACAGATTGATGTTTCTTTCTCTCTCTCTCTCTTTCTCTTTCCCTCCCTCCCTCCTCCCCTCCCTCCCTCCCTTCCTCTCTGGCTCAACTAAATAAATATTTTTTTAATTAAAAAAAACATATTAGAGGATTATTTGGAAGCTAATTTTTTACTTCTACTTCACTAGAAAAAAACAGGTTGATAATGTAGTTTAAGATTAATACTAAGAAGTTACTTGCATCTAATTGGTAATAAATTTTAAATCATACTATAATTTCATGGGATGGATGCCTCGTGGTTCAGGGGAAAGAGTAGTGGATTTGGAATCAGAGCTGACTTATTGGGAAAGTAACATAACTTCTTTGAGCTTCAGTTTCTCATCTGCTCAACTGAGGTAAAAATCCTATCTACAGTTCTTCCAATGATTTCATGAAAGAACATTTTTGCAAAGCTGTAACAGGACCTAGTCCAAAGGCAATCAACAAGAGAAAAATTATTCTAACATAAAAAGTTTAATTCAGTATAATATAAAGTAAGGTCAAGTAGGTAGAGATGGCAAGCTTTCAACTTTATTTTTTTAAATTCCTCAGAATACTTTAATTTTCTGTTTTAAAGTTTTATTAAGGTTAAAAATTCATACTGTAATTATTTTTGTTAGCCAAGCAAGTGTCTATTAAAATTTGGCTTTAATTAGATGTCTTGACCTGTAAGAGTGCTATAAGATTGCTGACTGTTGAACATATCAAAAGGAAAAAATTCAAAGATTTAATAAGGAACAAAGGTCATTTAACTTGTAATGTTCAGATATGCATGATTAGTAATGATGATCAATTTTCAAAGAGCTCCAAAGCAATCCCAAAATAGATATTTAGCAATAAAATGTTAAAAAAGACTCAGCCTTTTGGCTAAGATCAAGTGTAAAAAAAATAAGAAAATTTTTTAAAAGCTGAGAAATAATAAAACCTACATGATACAACTCAGCTAATATCAAAAGGTTTCTGCCATTATCCAGGATTACTTGTCAACAGTGTTTCTTTGCAATGCAAGCTGGCTAAAAGCGATGAATCAGATAGCTGGTCCTATATGTGTTGCCTATGCTCTGTGACAGCATTTGTATGGCCTCTTTCCTTACTAGGCCCATTCTAAACATGTGTACTTGAATGCCCATTCCTCTGATCCAAACTTACCTCGTAGTAATTCCAGTACAAATTCTCTACTCTGGTTAAGCCTGTCTTTTGGCATGTATTTTTTGTTGTTGTTGTTCCTGCCTGTTCCTCTTTGCATATATTTGCTACCCATCTACCTAAGATAATACAAAATATAAAAGCTACATTTTCCAGTTCTTTCATAACATTTTCCACTTACTCCAGACTATTCTAGTCTTCTCTTTTTTGCCACCAATGCCATGGCACTTTCCATTTGTTCCAGACATTTTGGCAGATAATTACCTTCTGACCATGGACTTTGACATTTGTATCATGTTATAAATCTTTACTCACTATCCAAAGACTGCATAGGCTGTTATTAGGGATGAGGTCCAGTAGGTAGATTCTCATCAGAGCAAATATTCAACCTGCAAGTATTCTGAGAGCAAATATTCAACCTGCAAGTATTCTGAGAGCAAATATTCAACCTGCAAGTACTGTGAGAGCAGAGAGCTGGCATGCATCCACAGTGGGAGCAAGTAGTCTCGAGCTCTCACAATCCTAGTATCTCCATCCTAAATATGATTAATGCACACTGGCTCTAAGTTCTACTTATATAGTGCAGTAGGGAAAATTGGTTTGCTCAGGGTACATAAGTGACAATGATGATTTCTTTTGGAGTTTATCTGTATACATTTGCATATCAGAGAATGATACTTGAATTTGTATGTTGCATAAAAGTTATAGAAAGCAGGTTTCTGTCTTTACCCACAGATCTAAGTGGTACTCTGTAGAAGGGCATTCATTATTATTGGTTTTCAGAGTTCGCTTAAAAGTCGGAGATACATATTCGGGTTGCCAACATTAGCAGTTGCTTATGAATGAATTTTTATAATAGCTTGACCTGAGGATGTGAACAAATGATTGAAATTCACGTAGCTCATAATAAATACTTTTATGGATAGGCTAAGTAATATATGCAGGATGAAGTGGGAAAAGATAACAATTTTGTTCAGAGAGTCAAAAGAAGTTAATTCAAGACTTATTTTCTATTAGCTTTGATTAATATTTATAAGGTTATTCCTGTTTTCTATCATTAGTGGATAAAATAAAATGTTTTATTAAATTTTGATGGACTCAGGGCAAGGGTGACAGTATCTATTGGGGAAGAGGAAAGCATTTAAGAGTATCAAGCTGTGTGTACTCAGTTTACTTAGAATTCAGTGTCTGTAAGTCATTTTTTTCCCCTAAGAGAATGTCTTAAAATAGCTCAGCAGATGATTTGGCCATCAAGTTCAAGAACTTGATGAGTTTGGAGTATACAAAAATGAGACACATTTTTACCATGAAGCATTTTGAGTGATCTCAGTTTGCAGGGTTCTTTTAGTAGAGTCCATTAGTAATTCCCCATAGAAATTCTATGCATTAGACCTGGACTTTTTTCCCATTTGGCAGAAGGAGAATTGATGTAGAGATAATGGTGGAGTATTTATCAGATTAGTAACACAGTTAGGAAGAAAGTTTCCAAATCATGTTTTTTCTAGTCTGTTGCTTAGCTTCCTGAGTTCTACTTTGTTCCTTCCAAAATTTCATATAAAATATACATATAGGTTAAAAGTAATTAATTACAATTCTTCTTTTAGTTGCTATAGCAATGTTAGTTCCTTAATGAATCCTATATTCCTTTTTGTCCTCTGAATTAACTATGCACAAAGCAGCTCAATTTTAGACATAAGATCCTTTGAAAGTAGGTATCAAACCACCTCACACCTGTTCGATTAGCTATTATTAGCAAGACAGGTAATAGCAAATGTTGGAGAGGCTGTGGAGAAAAAGGAACCCTCATACACTGTTGGTGGGAACGTAAAGTAGTACAACCATTATGGAAGAAAGTATGGTGGTTCCTCAAAAAACTGAAAATAGAACTACCTTATGACCCAGCAATCCCTCTACTGGGTATATACCCCCAAAACTCAGAAACATTGATACGTAAAGAAACATGCAGCCCCATGTTTATTGCAGCATTGTTCACAGTGACCAGGACATGGAAACAACCAAAAAGCCCGTCAATAGATGACTGGATAAAGAAGATGTGGCACATATACACTATGGAATACTACTCAGCCATAAGAAATGATGACATCGGAACATTTACAGCAAAATGGTGGGATCTTGATAACATGATATGAAGCGAAATAAGTAAATCAGAAAAAAACAGGAACTGCATTATTCCATACGTAGGTGGGACATAAAGGTGAAACTAAGAGACATTGATAAGAGTGTGGTGGTTATGGGGGGGAGGGGGGAATGAGAGAGGGAAAGGGGGAGGGGGAGGGGCACAAAGAAAACAAGATAGAAGGTGACAGAGGAAAATCTGACTTTGGGTGATGGGTATGCAACATAATTGAATGATAAGATAACCTGGACTTGGTTTCTTTGAATATATGTATCCTGATTTATTGATGTCACCCCATTAAAAAAATAAAATTATTAATAAAAAAAGAAAGTAGGTATCAAGTATTATTACAGGGATTTTATGATGTCCAGATGAAAGAATGTCTGTTGACTTAATGAGAGTTCATGACCTTGTGGCTATGTGAGAAAGTAGACTCCTCCTCCACTGGTCCCCTCTTCTCTACTATGGTCATTGTATTTTGAGAGCAATCAGTGGGAGTTCAGATTAAGAAATGTGTAGAATAATATTCAGAATCCTTCTTTTTGTAACTGTACACTAAAAAATGGATTCAGAATCTCTCTATGCTCCCTCTACCACACTTTATTCTTTTGAATCTTTCTGTTTTCTGATTATACCTAAAGGGAAAAATAGGAATGTTAAAATAATTTTATTCAAAATGACTTCTAAATTACTAAAAAGCAAAAATTATTCCTGTTTGCACTTAATGTAATTTTAATGTAGTAAATGATGGGCAGTCTGGCCATTCTAGAAGATAAACACCTTCAGTTGATAAATTTGATCCTACAGTTGTCTGTAATTTATTACTATTTGAAGAAGTAATACTATATTTTAATAAAGAAAAACATTTCAGATGTTTATGTATTTATAGATGCTAAAATATTTATTTAAAACAAGTTAATAAATTAGTAAGTTTTTCTTCTTTAGAAAAAATAGTTTAAATTTTGTCAAAAAACCATAACCAAAATCTCTGAAGCTACTTATCAGCATGTAAGAAAATGAACTTGATCACAGCCACACCCATGGAGAAGAGGCGGAAACCACAGCAACAGCCCCAGTGGGCTGGCACCGGCAACACCCATACCCGAACACCCTAGGAAGCAGCAGCAGAGGGAGTGATGGGCCTGCAGACAGACCACACCTAGGGAACACAGAGGCCACACTAGTGGACTCTAATGGCCAAAACCTTCTTTTACACAGACAAAAGGCAGAGAAATACAACACAAATGAATCAAGAGAAATCCCCAGAAAAGGACCTTAATGAGTCAGATATAACCAAATTACCAGATACAGAGTTTAAAATAACAATTGTTAGGATGCTCAAAGATCTTAGAACAACAACAGATGGTCATTATGAACACCTAAATAAAGACATAGCAAATATAAAAAAGAACATTGAAATAATAAAAAAGAATCAGAAATGACAAATACAATATCAGAAACGAAGAACACAATGCAAGGAATTAAAAGCAGGATGGATGAAGCTGAGAATCGAATCGGCAAGTTAGAGGACAAGATAAATGAAGGCATGGAGGCAGAGCAGAAAAAATAAAAGAGAATCAAAAAGTCTGAGGAAACTGTAAGAGAGCTTTGTGACAACATGAAGAGAAATAACATCCACATCATAGGGGTTCCTGAAGAAGAAGAGAAAGAACAAGGGATAGAGACTTTGTTCAATCATATCATAGCTGAAAACCTCCCTAAATTAAGGCAGGAAAACGTCTCACAAGTTCAAGAAGCACAGAGAACTCCATTAAAGAGAAACCCAAAGAAATCTATACCAAGACACATCATAATTAAAATACCAAAGCTAAGTGATAAAGAGAAAATATTAAAAGCTGCTAGAGAAAAAAAGGCTATCACCTACAAAGGAGCCCCCAAAAGGATGACTTCCAACTTCTTAACAGAAACACTTGAGGCCAGAAGGGAATGGCAAGAAATATTCAAAGTAATGCAGAAAAAAAGCCTACAACCAAGACTACATTATCCAGCAAGGCTATCATTTAAAATCGAAGGAGAAATAAAAAGCTTTCCAGACAAAAACAAACAAACAAACAAAAAAACACCTCCAGGAATTCAATACAACCAAACCAATGCTGCAAGAAATGCTAAGGGGCCTGTTGTAACAGATCAAAGGGGAAAAAGTATATAGCAAAAGAGGAATACAGTTTTAAAGAATAAAATGGCAATAAACAACTACATATCAATAATAACCTTAACTGTAATTGGATTAAATGATCTGATCAAAAGACATAGGAAAGCTGTGTGGATAAGAAAACAGAACCCATACATATGCTGTCTATAAGAGACACACCCTAAAACAAAAGATGCACATACACTAAAGATAAAAGAATGGAAAAAAAATATTTCACAAAAATGAAAATGAAAAAAAAAGCTGGGGTAGCAATACTTATATCAGACAAAATGAACTTTAAAACAAAGGCTAGCCCTGGCTGGTTGGCTCAGCGGTAGAGCATCGGCCTAGCGTGCAGAGGACCCGGGTTTGATTCCCGGCCAGGGCACACAGGAGAAGCGCCCATTTGCTTCTCCACCCCTCCGCCACGCTTTCCTCTCTGTCTCTCTCTTCCCCTCCCACAGCCAAGGCTCCATTGGAGCAAAGATGGCCCGGGCGCTGGGGATGGCTCTGTGGCCTCTGCCCCAGGCGCTAGAGTGGCTCTGGTCGCAACATGGCGACGCCCAGGATGGGCAGAGCATCACCCCCTGGTGGGCAGAGTGTCGCCCCTGGTGGGCATGCCGGGTGGATCCCGGTCGGGCGCATGCGGGAGTCTGTCTGACTGTCTCTCCCCGTTTCCAGCTTCAGAAAAATGAAAAAAAAAAAAAAAAAAAAAACAAAGGCTATAGTTAGAGATAAAGAAGGTCACTACATAATGATAAAGGGAACAATCCAACAGGAAGATATAACTGTTATAAATATCTACACACCTAATATAGGAGCACCTAAATATATAAAGCCAACTTTGATGGATTTAAAGGGCAAGATCAACAGCAATACTATAATAGCAGGGGATTTCAATACCCCACTAACATCACTAGATAGATCCTCAAGAAAGAAAATTAACAAAGAAACAGCAGACTTAAAGGACATACTAGATCAACTCGATTTAATAGATATCTTCAGAACCTTTCACCCTAAAACAGCAGAATATACATTTTTTTCAAGTGCTCATGGTACATTCTCTAGGATAGACCACATATTAGGTCACAAAAGCAGTCTCAACAAATTTAAGAAGATTGAAATTATATCGAACACTTTCTCTGATCACAATGGCATGAAACTAGAAATCAACCATAACAGAAAAACTGAAAAATACTCAAACACTTGGAAACTAAACAGCATGTTATTAAATAACAAATGGGTTAACAATGAGATCAAAGAAGAAATGAAAAAATTCCTAAAAACTAATGATAATGAGCATACATTAATTCAAAATTTATGGGACACAGCAAAAGCAGTCCTGAGAGAGAAGTTCATAGCATTACAGGCATACCTTAAGAAACTAGAAAAAGCTCAAATAAACAACTTGACCCTGCATCTGAAAGAACTAGAAAGAGAACAGCAAGTAAAGGCCAGAGGTAGTAGAAGGAAGGAAATAATAAAGATCAGAGCAGAAATAAATGACATAGAGGCTAAAGAAACAATACAGAGGATCAATGAAACCAGAAGCTGGTTCTGTGAAAAGATAAACAAGCCAGATGAACCTTTAACCAGACTCACCAAGAAAAAAAGAGAAAGAACTCAAATAAATAAAATTAGAAATGAGAGTGGAGAAATAACAACTGACACAACAGAAATACAAAATATTGTAAAAAAAAAAATACTATGAAGAACTGTATGCCAAAAAACTAGACAACCTAGATAAAATGGACAAATTCCTTGAAACATATAATCTTCCAAAAATTAATCTGGAAGAATCAGAAAACTAAACAGACTGATTACAAAAATGAGATTGAAACAGTTATCAAAAAACTCCCAAAAAAGAAAAGTCCTGGGCTTGATGGCTTCACAAGTGAATTCTACCAAATATTCAAAAAAGAACTAACTCCTATCCTTCTCAAGCTACTTCAAAAAATTCAAGAGGAAGGAAGACTTCAAAGCTCCTTTTATGAGGCGAGCATAATTCTGATTCCAAAACCAGGCAAAGACAACACAAAGAAAGAAAATT
Organism: Saccopteryx bilineata; assembly: GCF_036850765.1. NCBI lineage: Eukaryota > Metazoa > Chordata > Mammalia > Chiroptera > Emballonuridae > Saccopteryx > Saccopteryx bilineata. The sequence continues at coordinate 142,879,705 of NC_089491.1, read as the reverse complement.
ATACGCCAATATCCCTGATAAATTTAGATACTAAAATCCTCAACAAAATGTTAGCAACCGGATCCCGCAATATATGAAAACAATTATACACCATGATCAAGTGGGATTTATTCTTGGAAGGCAAGGCTGGTACAATATACACAAATCAATCAATGTGATTCATCACATAAACAAAAGGAAAGAGAAAAACCACATGATAATTTCAATAGATGCAGAAAAAGCATTTCATAAAATCCAGCACCCATTCCTGATCAATACTCTCAGCAAAGTGGGAATACAGGGAACATACCTCAACATGATAAGGCCATCTATGAGAAACCCACAGCCAACATCATACTCAATGGGCAAAAATTAAAAGCAATCCCTTTAAGATCAGGAACAAGCCAGGGGTGCCTCCTTTCACCACTTTTAGTCAACATAGTTCTGAAGTCCTAGCCACAGCAATCAGACAAGAAAAAGAAATAAAATGCATCCCAATTGGAAAGTAAGAAGTAAAACTATCATTATTTGCAGATGATATGATATGATTAGAAAATCCTAAAGTATTGGTCAGAAAACTACTGGACCTGATAAATGAATTCAGGAAGGTGGCAGGATATAAAATCAATACTCAGAAATCAGAGGCATTTTTATATACTAACAATGAACTGTCAGAAAGAGAAATCAAGGAATCAATCCCCTTTACTATTGCAACCAAAAAAAAATAAAGTACCAAGGAATAAATTTAACCATGGAGATTAAAGACTTGTACTCGGAAAATTATAAAACATTGATAAAAGAAATCAGGGAAGATACGAACAAGTGGAGGCATATACCATGCTCATGGTTAGGAAGAATAAACATTAAAATCTCTATATTACCCAAAGCAATTTACAAATTCAATGCAATACTGATTAAAATACGAATGACTTACTTCAAAGATATAGAACACATATTCCAAAAATTTATATGGAACCAAAAGAGAACACGAATAGCCTCAGCAATATTGAAAAGGAAGAATAAACTAGGAGGTATCTCACTTCCGGATATCAAGTTATACTACAAGGCCATTGTACTCAAAACAACCTGGTACTGTCATAAGAATAGGCATATAGATAAATGGAACAGAACAGAGAATCCAGAAATAAACTCACAGGTTTATGGACAACTGATATTTGACAAAGGAGGTAAGAGCATACAATGGAGTAAAGATAGCCTCTTCAACAAATGGTGTTGGGAAGATTGGACATCTACCTGCAAAAAAATGAAACTAGACCACCAACTTACACCATTCACAAAAATAAACTCAAAATGGATAAAAGACTTAAATGTAAGCCATAAAACCATAAGCATCTTAGAAGAAAACATAGGCAGTATGTTCTCTGACATCTCTTGCAGCAATATATTTGCCGATTTATCTCCAAGGGCAAGTGAAATAAAAGACAGGATAAACAAATGGGACTATATCAAACTAAAAAGCTTTTGCACAGCTAAAGACAATAAGAACAGAATAAAAAGACAAACTACACAATGAGAGAATATATTTGACAATACGTCTGATAAGGGGTTAATAACCAAAATTTATGAAGAACTTGTAAATCTCAACACTAGGAAGACAAACAAGCCAATCAAAAAATGGGCCAAAGAAATGAATAGACACTTCTCCAAAGAGGACATTCAGATGGCCAATAGGCTTATGAAAAATACTCAACATCACTAATCATTAGAGAAATGCAAATTAAACCACAATGAGATATCACCTCACACCAGTCAGAATGGGGCTCATCAACAAAAACAACACAGAATAAGTGCTGGCGAGGATGTGGAGAAAAGGGAACCCTCCTGCACTGCTGGTGGGAATGCAGACTGGTGCAGCCACTGTGGAAAACAGTATGGAGATTCCTCAAGAAATTAAAAATCGAACTGCCTTTTGACCCAGCTATCCCACTTTTAGGAATATACCCCAAGAACACCATAACACTGTTTAAAAAGAAGAAATGCACCACCATGTTTATTGGCAGCATTGTTCACAATAGCAAAGATCTGGAAACAGCCAATTGTCCATCAGAGAATGAGTGGATTAAAAAGCTTTGGTACATATATACTATGGAATACTACTCAGCCATAAGAAATGATGACATCAGATCATTTACAACAACATGGATGGACCTTGATAACATTATACTGAGTGAAATAAGTAAATCAGAAAAAACTAAGAACTATATGATTTCATACATAGGTGGGACATAAAAATGGGCCTCAGAGACATGGACAAGAGTGTGGTGGTTACAGGGTGGGGGGGAGGAGATGGGGGGTTGGAGGAGGGAAGGGGCACAAAGAAAATCAATTAGAAGGTGACAGAAGAGAATTGGACTTTGGGTGATGGGAATGCAGCATAATCAAATGTCAAAATAACCTGGAGATGTTTACTCTGAACATATGTACCCTGATTTATCAATGTCACCCCATAAAAAATAAAAGAGAGAAAAAAAAAGAAAATGAACTTAACTGACCAACAGCTTGTTTATCTCTCTGATGTAATCATATGTAATTAAGTAGTTTAAGGAGTTCAACCGATGGTGTTCATTTTATTTTGTTGTATCAGGAAGAATTCCCTTAGTGAGTCAGAACCACCAGGTGATATAAATTTGTTACAGGAATTTGATCTTATGCATATGTGTGAACTAGTTAGTCCTCCAAATATCTCATAGGAGTCTCTGTTATGGTTCACCCTAACCGCAATTCATAGAAAAGGGAATTCTGGTAAATGTAGGTCAGCCCACCCAAGTTGACAGGACAAAACCACCACATGTAGTTTGAGATTTAAATACTTTCTTTAGCTTTTAGGGTTAAGAAAAAAAAGTAAAATGCCTTAATCTAACTCAAGCTTCTTGCAATTGATCTTTTAAAATGTGAATTTGAAAATCAACCATTAGCACTAAAAATAATACAAATGATAAGATGGCATAGACTTGAAAACAAAATATTGCTTTTTAAAAGTAATGATCAATAAACCATATATTAATATCAATCACGCATATATGCTCTCTTGTTATTAGGCAATAAATATACTATAATGATTCAAGAGCTTTGAAATCTGGCAGTTGAATGGGTTTGTATGCTGGCCCTATAAACTGCAAATTGAGTGAACTTAACCTCCATTTTCTCCTGTATAAATTGACAACAGTCACACCCACCTCCTAGGATTGCTAAGAGGTTAGTTGAGATAATGCATGTAAACCTCTTCATTTTGTTCCTGGGACACAGTAATTACTCAATATTATAAGTATAATTATTATTAACAGAATGTTCATCATTGTTTTCTTGCTTTTATGGAAAACAGTGATTGATAGCTTTGACTTGCTTTTGTTCAAATGAAATTCCTGACTGCACTGTGCCAGAGGTGAATATAGAGATGCTAAGATGAGTTTGGGACACCTTACTGGTATTTCAAACCTATGAATTCTAAATCCCCAGTGCTGAAATGAGCTTTCTGCTCTCGCTCAGAACTGATTTGTGTAGAATCCGGTGGAAAGCAGAGGAAAGCGCCTGGTAAGCGGAGAAGCAGGTGGAAACATCTATGTTCAGACAGAAGTTTGCCATTTCCCAACACACGCTTTTCTCGTCCTTGTCATTCCTGTGCAAGGCCGTTTTATTTGCAGATGGTTAATGTCTGAAGCCAAATATATAATAAGCAAATACAATTAAGGGTAATGGGTGATATTTCCCAACGTTAGACTTTTCTTTACTCCCCAGGCTGCAGAAATTGTAATTGTTTATAGCAGAAAGTAATAATAGCAAGAAAAATTATCTGGCTCTAAACTGTAAAATGAGTAAAGGAGGCAATTAATAATCCACAAGTTTCGTTTATCTGCCCAGTGAAGAAATACTGTGTTTGTGTGGTCTTTGAAGCCATGAGGATGAACCTAAGTCCCTCTTCTTCCTGTCAGCAGTACCTATTCTAGAGGATCCTTTCTACTCTAGGGAAACAAATCTAAAGTTTGGATAAGATAGAAATGGATTTAATAAAACTTATGATTCGATTAATGCATTCTAAAACATTGGACTGTGCAGCATAAGGAAAATGGTGATGAGGGAGAGAACTTGATAACTTACCTTCTGAACAACTCTCATTAGACATTCCTACAGAAATATTCTAAAATAGGAAATGACTTCAGTGGTATTTATGGGGTGGTAGAAGTTATTAGAATCACCAGATTGAAGTATGAGCTGACAGTGACGTCACGGAAATGGCGCCGTGAGCAGCGCGTCAGACAGATCTCCCCAAAATCTCAACAAATTTATCAACTAGAAACAGAAAAATTTATCCTCGGAGCATTCCAGAGTTCCACACACACACTGAAAGCAAAAGGACTGTTGCTGAGGAGAGAGTACACCTCTGGTGAGTCAACCCACACGTGCAGCTGCCCGCCCACACTCGGGGACGGCAGCCTGGGCACTGGCGGCCTCCCCAGCATACCCTGAGAAACTGCGTGCGACCCGTGCCGCGGTCCCCGGTCACTGGCGTGCGGAGAAACCCCGCGCGCACCCCGTGCCTTGGTCCCTGTCCACTGGCGTGCTGAGAAACCGCGCTCGCACCCCGTGCCGTGGTCCCCGGACACCGGAGTGCGGAGAAACCCCCGCGCGCACCCCGTGCCGCGGTCCCCGTCCACTGGCGTGCTGAGAAACCGCGCGCGCCCTGTGCCGCGGTCCCCGTCCACTGGCGTGCCAAGAAACCGTGCGAGCGTGCGCGCCCCGAGCCGAGTTCCAGGAGGGGCGCCAAGGCTGTCTTTCCTAGTCAGGAGATTCTCTCCATGGGCGGGGCACCTCACCCAGCCATTCAAGCTAACAATCAAGCGCTGGGGGGAGGGGCGCGCAGACAGCCTGAAATACTTTCTGGAGCACAGCTGCGGATCCAATCACTGAAATTAGCTTAACCCACGAAATCTACGCACCCACGGGGCTCTAATTGATAATATCTCTCCCAGTTCAGTGATCCAAGACAAGAGGCGGGATATTTTTCAATGCCTTTCGCTAAAGGGGCGGGGGCAACTTCTGATTGACAGAGCCTCCATATTCAGGGATATACCTAACAAGAGGGACTTGGCAGATATTAAGATCCATAAAGCAAACAGTGAATAGTGCTTCTTCCCAGCCAAAACAGGCTACCAAGTGTGGAAAGCCTGGGTTGAGTGGTCCAACTGAATGATAGGCGCTGAACAGTCACCTTGACAACAATTGACTCCCAGCCCCACCTGATTACGCTGGAGGCTCTGACTGCCAGAGCCTTACCCAGAGCCTTTCGCTGAGTGAGGATAGAGTGGGGATTTCCCAGCTCTTTGAGCCTCTTACTCCCCAGACAGAAGCAGTGGCAGCCTCATAGCTGGATCACCAGGCTGCTAATTCAGGAAGGGGAGACTAGGAAAGAGACTCCAGGAAAGCAAACTCTCTCATTGTTGGAATTTGCAAACGCCAACAAGCCTTGACTACCAGCGAGACTAAAGCCAATTATATGACATTGCCATAGAATACCATCAACTGCAAATTCCTACCTAAGAGTGACACAGAGGCAGAACCTGGGGTACAGAGTCACCGACCAGGAAGAGGGGGAGAAAAGAAAAAAGGAAGAAGTTAACCTCTCAAAATAAAGAAAAATCCACAGACTTTATAACTTGTTCCACTAATTCTTTGTTGTTGTTGTTTCTTTCTTCTATCTTATTGCCTTTATTATTATTTCTATTTCTTCGACCTCGGTCCTTTTACTCTCTGCCCATCTTATGCTACCCTTTTCTTGAACTACACTACCCATGAGTGTTACATTTTATTTCTTTTCTTCATCCTAACTCTCCTTTAGGGTTACACTCCAAAACCCTTAACTCTCACTCTCTCCCCTTTTGTTTTTTTTTCTTTCCTTTTTTTCTTCCTTTGTTTCTCTCTTACTCTTATTTTTTCCTTTCTATTCATTTCTTCTTTTCTCCTTTTACTTTTCCTCGCATTTAAGCCTCAATCACGAACAAATTATTTAATTTGGGACTCAAGTTTTTGTGGGGGTTTTTTTTTGTTGTTGTTCTTTTTTTTTTCTTCTTCTGCTTTTGTTCTTGGTTTTCCTCTATTTGTTTGTTTTTGTGGCATTTTGGGCACTTTTTACATTGCTTTTTAACTCACTAGCATTCCTCCCAACCCAAAGTCTCCATTGTATTTAGTCTTCGCTCCACTTAATACAACAGATTTTTACTTATTATTTTTATTTTTATTTTTTTAATTATTGTTTTTTCTCTCCTTTTTTCTGTTTCCCTCTCATCCCTCTCATTATATCTCTTAGTCAACCATCACTTACAAGCAAATCATTTTATGCTTGTCTAAGATTTTCTCCCCCCCCCCTTTTTTTTTGTATTTAGTAGGTCCCTACTCCCTTTTTTGCTCCTTGAACTCTTCACCCCAAATCAGGCCCTCCATGATAGGCAGTTTTTGTTCCATTTAGCATAATATAATTAACAGGTCATCACAATATTTCCCTAAGGAGGTGAGAGGAGGGGAAGAGAAGAAAGAAAAAAGGGGGAAATAATAAATTATTACTTTTTTTTTTGTGGAGTGTTTACCTTTTTATTTTTATTAATTGCAATTAACACTATCATCAAGACCACCTTCAGATGCCAATAAGAAAAAGGAAATTGAACATTATGGATACAAAAGACAGAGAGGTAACACAAATAGATGTGGAAAAATCTATGGAGAAAAGACTTAACATATTGGAAGCCTTGGAGCCAAATGACAGAGAATTTAAAATAGAAATCTTAAAAATACTCAGAGATATACAAGAAAACACAGAAAGGCAATTTAGGGAAATCAGAAAACAACTCAACGATCACAAAGAATATATTACCAAGGAAATTGAAACTATAAAAACAAATCAAACAGAAATGAAAAACTCAATTCAAGAGCTGAAAAATGAGGTAACAAGCTCAGCTAATATAACAGCCCAGATAGAAGACAGGATCAGTGAAATAGAAGACAAGCAACTTGAGGCACAACAGAGAGAAGAAAGAGACTCAAAAATAATAAAAAATGAAAAAGCCCTACAGGAATTGTCTGACTCCATCAGAAAGAATAACATAAGAATAATAGGTATATCAGAGGGAGAAGAGAAAGAAAATGGAATGGAGAATATACTCAAACAAATAATAGATGAGAACTTCCCAAGCCTGTGGAAAGAATTAAAGCCTCAACTTCAAGAAGCAAACAGAACACCAAGTTTTCTTAACCCCAACAAACCCACTCCAAGGCACATCATAATAAAGATGAAACAAACCAATGACAAAGAAAAAATTCTCAAGGCAGCCAGGGAAAAGAAGAATACAACATATAAAGTAAGGCCTATTAGATTATCATCAGATTTCTCAGCAGAAACTCTACAAGCTAGAAGAGAGTGGACCCCAATATTTAAAGCCCTGAAAGAGAGGAACTTTCAGCCAAGAATACTATACCCATCAAAGCAATCCTTCAAGTACGAAGGAGATATAAAAATATTCACAAATACAGAAAAGATGAGAGAATTTATCATCAGAAAGCCCCCAATCCAGGAAATACTAAAGGGGTTTTTCCAACCAGATTCAAAGAACAAAAGAAAACATAACCACAAGTAACAGCTCCACCAAGAAAACAATAAAACCAAACTTAAACTGTGACAACAAAAGAAAAAAAAAAAAGGGGAGAAAGGATGAAGATTAACAGTAGCAAAGGACGATGAAGCACAGAAATACTCACAAGAAAGGGTACTACAATGAATATGGTAGGTACCCTTTTCATTACTTAACGGAAACCACCCTTGAAAAAACCATCACAAAAACACTTGACTTAAAAAGGTAGCAACAGAGGAAAGAAGTATGGAATACAAACAAACAAAAACAAACGATAGAAAAACAAAAGAGAAGAATCAAACAAGATACAAAACTAACAGAAAGCAATTTATAAAATGGCAATAGGGAACCCACAAGTGTCAATAATTACACTAAATGTAAATGGATTAAACTTACCAATAAAAAGACACAGAGTAGCAGAATGGATTAAAAAAGAAAATCCAACTATATGCTGCCTACAAGAAACTCATCTAAGCAACAAGGATAAAAACAAATTCAAAGTGAAAGGCTGGAAAACAATACTCCAAGCAAACAACACCCAAAAAAGCAGGTGTAGCAATACTCATATCTAATAATGCTGACTACAAGACAGAAAAAGAACTCAGAGACAAAAATGGCCATTTCATAATGATTAAGGGGACACTGAATCAAGAAGACATAACAATCCTTAATATATATGCACCAAACCAAGGAGCACCAAAATATATAAGACAGCTACTTATTGACCTTAAAACAAAAACTAACAAAAATACAATCATACTTGGAGACCTCAATACACCACTGACGGCTCTAGATCGGTCATCCAAACAGAGAATCAATAAAGATATAGTGGCCTTAAATGAAATACTAGAACAACTGGATATGATAGACATCTACAGGACACTTCATCCCAAAGCGACAGAGTATACATTTTTCTCTAGTGTACATGGAACATTCTCAAGAATTGACCATATGTTGGGCCACAAAGACAATATCAACAAATTTAAAAAAATTGAAATTGTGCCAAGCATATTCTCTGATCATAAAGCCTTGAAACTAGAATTCAACTGTAAAAAAGAGGGGGAAAACCCCACAAAATTGTGGAAACTAAACAACATACTTCTAAAAAATGAATGGGTCAAAGAAGAAATAAGCGCAGAGATCAAAAGATATATACAGACAAATGAAAATGAAAATACGACATAGCAGAATCTCTGGGATGCAGCAAAAGCAGTAATAAGAGGAAAGTTCATATCACTTCAGGCCTATATGAACAAGCAAGAGAGAGCCGAAGTAAACCACTTAACTTCACACCTTAAGGAACTAGAAAAAGAAGAACAAAGACAACCCAAAACCAGCCGAAGAAAGGAGATAATAAAAATCAGAGCAGAAATAAACAAAATAGAGAACAGAAAAACTATAGAAAATATCAATAAAACAAGGAGCTGGTTCTTTGAAAAGATCAACAAAATTGACAAACCCTTGGCAAGACTCACCAAGGAAAAAAGACACAGGACTCAAATAAATAAAATCCAAAATGAAAGAGGAGAGATCACCACAGACATCATAGATATACAAAGAATTATTGTAGAATACTATGAAAAACTATATGCCACCAAATACAATAATCTAGAAGAAATGGATAAATTCCTAGAACAATACAACCTTCCTAGACTGAGTCATGAAGAAGCAGAAAGCCTAAACAGACCAATCAGCAGGGAGGAAATAGAAAAAACTATTAAAAACCTCCCCAAAAATAAAAGTCCAGGCCCAGATGGTTATACTAGTGAATTCTATCAAACATTCAAAGAAGACTTGGTTCCTATTCTACTCAAAGTCTTCCAAAAAATTGAAGAAGAAGCAATACTTCCAAACACATTTTATGAGGCCAACATAACCCTCATACCAAAACCTGGCAAAGATGGCACAAAGAAAGAAAACTACAGACCAATATCTCTAATGAATACAGATGCTAAAATACTAAACAAAATACTGGCAAATCGAATACAACAACATATTAAAAAAATAATACATCATGATCAAGTGGGATTCATCCCAGAATCTCAAGGATGGTTCAACATATGTAAAACGGTTAACGTAATACACCATATCAACAAAACAAAGAACAAAAACCACATGATCTTATCAATAGATGCAGAAAAGGCTTTCGATAAAATACAACACAATTTTATGTTTAAGACTCTCAACAAAATGGGTATAGAAGGAAAATATCTCAACATACTAAAGGCCATATATGATAAACCATCAGCCAACATCATATTAAATGGCGTAAAACTGAGGACTTTCCACCTTAAATCAGGAACACTACAAGGGTGTCCACTCTCTCCACTTATTTAACGTGGTGCTAGAAGTTCTGGCCAGAGCAATCAGACAAGACAAAGAAATAAAAGGCATTCATATTGGAAAAGAAGAAGTAAAGGTATCACTTTTTGCTGATGATATGATCCTATACATCGAAAACCCAAAGGACTCCACAAAAAGATTACTAGAAACAATAAACCAATACAGTAAGGTCGCAGGATACAAAGTTAACATACAGAAGTCCATAGCCTTTCTATATGCCAACAATGAAATATTAGAAAATGAACTCAAAAAAATAATCCCTTTCATGATTGCAACAAAAAAAATAAAATACCTAGGAATAAACATAACAAAGAATGTAAAGGACCTACATAAAGAAAACTACAAGGCATTGCTAAGAGAAATAGAAAAAGACACAATGAGATGGAAAAATATTTCTTGTTCTTGGATAGGAAGAATAAATATAATTAAAATGGCCATATTACCCAAAGTAATATATAAATTTAATGCAATTCCCATCAAAATTCCTATGACATTTTTTAAAGAAATGGAACAAAAAATCATCAGATTTATATGGAACTATAAAAAAACCCGAATAGCCAAAGCAATCCTAAGGAAAAAGAATGAAGCTCGGGGCATTACAATACCTGACTTTAAAATATATTATAGGGCCACAATAATCAAAACTGCATGGTATTGGCAGAAAAATAGACACTCAGACCAATGGAACAGAATAGAAAGCCCAGAAATAAAACCACATATATATGGTCAAATAATCTTTGATAAAGGGGCCAACAACACAAAATGGAGAAAAGAAAGCCTCTTCAACAAATGGTGTTGGGAAAACTGGAAAGCCACATGCAAAAGAATGAAACTGGACTACAGCCTGTCCCCGTGTACTAAAATTAATTCAAAATGGATCAAAGACCTAAATATAAGATCTGAAACAATAAAGTACATAGAAGAAGACATAGGTACTAAACTCATGGATCTGGGTTTTAAAGACATGAACAGACACTTCTCTCAGCAAGAAATAAAAATGGCCAATAGATATATGAAAAGATGCTCAGCTTCATTAGTTATTAGAGAAATGCAGATCAAGACTACAATGAGATACCACCTCACCCCTGTTAGATTAGCTATTATCAACAAGACGGGTAATAACAAATGTTGGAGAGGCTGTGGAGAAAAAGGAACCCTCATACACTGTTGGTGGGAATGTAAAGTAGTACAACCACTATGGAGGAAAGTATGGTGGTTCCTCAAAAAACTGAAAATAGAACTACCTTATGACCCAGCAATCCCTCTGCTGGGTATATACCCCAAAACCTCAGAATCATTGATACGTAAAGACACATGTAGCCCCATGTTCATAGCAGTACTGTTCACAGTGGCCAAGACATGGAAACAACCAAAAAGCCCTTCAATAGAAGATTGGATAAAGAAGATGTGGCACATATACACTATGGAATACTACTCAGCCATAAGAAATGATGACATTAGATCATTTATAGCAAAATGGTGGGATCTTGATAACATTATACGGAGTGAAATAAGTAAATCAGAAAAAAACAAGAACTACATGATTCCATACATTGGTGGAACATAAAAACGAGACTAAGAGACATGGACAAGAGTGTGGTGGTTACCAGGGGTGGGGGGAGGGAGGACGCAGGAGGGAGGGAGGAAAAGATTTAGGTGGAGGGGGAGGGGCACAGAGAAAACCAGATAGAGGGTGACAGAGGACAATCTGACTCTGGGCGAGGGGTATGCAACAGAATTTAATGAGAAGATAACCTAGACATGTTTTCTTTGAATATATGTACCCTGAATTATTAATGTCATCCCATTAACATTAATAAAAATTTATTAACAACAAAAAAAAAGAAGTATGAGCTATAGTTTTGCCCCCTACTATTTTTTTTAACCTGGGTACTAATCCTTTATAATTATGGATTACAGATTCCTCCACTCTAACAGAGGGATGATAACATTTGTTCTGTTTACCACGTAATATTGCTGGGAAGGTTAAATAATATAATGGAACCTTACAGAATATATTTCCTTATTTAGTTAGACGTCCTGTTCTGCTTCCTATTGTTTGGTGTGCTCTTGCTTTTTGCATTTTGACTTAAGGCTCACCACCAGCCGGGACCTCATACTCTCCCGGCTCTGATTGTAGTCCTCCAAGCATATATTGTTCTCAGCCGTGGTGTCCACACTGCTTCCTTCTCCTCCAGATCTTCACTGTCTTTTAGGGGAGGTGTTTGCTGTGCTATTGAGAAGGTGGAAACAAAACATTCACCACTTATTACAAGGTGAGAATGAAAGAAAATGGATATAAAAGGTAGTCACAGAGGCTGACACTACATGTGGTTGTGTAAGAATCAGTTGGCTAAGGGCTTAGGAGACTCAGCCGATAAGGTCTTTGATGTGCACAGATGAGAAAAGCTCTGTGTCAGGAGATGAAGTTCTGAGGGACAGACCTGTATCGGCTCCCCAGTTGTTCACAATCTAGCAGAGTAACTTCTAAACAGGACTCTGCCTCAATCATACAGAGGCCCTTTAAAAGACAGATACCTGGAGTCCACCTTCTGAAATCCTAATTGAATTATTATGATCAAATTAATCTAAGATGGGCCCTGGAGAGAGCACATATTTTTTATAAAGCTCCCCACATGATTTTAATGTTCAGCCAGATTTGAGAATCATGGTTATAATCAGTTCTAGTGTTAGTCTTTTATGTGCTACCAAATCAAAAAATTCATAATATCTTCTTTTAGACTTGGTGTCCCCATCCATGTGATACATGGATGATATTATGAGCTCTTCATTCATTCATGTCATTAATAAACATTTATAAAATTCATATTCTGTGTTCAGTATTATAATAGGGTCATAAGGAGAGATGAGTCCTAGTATCTACTGAAAGGGTTTTATAGGAAGAAAGCTTTAAGACCTGAATAGCTTTTGACACCAATTTGCTGTACACAGCAGACACGAACTTTGTGCTTATTCATTAATGAAATCAGTACCCACTCTGGAGAAACTGAAAGCAGCTGGCCAACAATCACATGACTATGCTGACAAGTCTCTTGTTGATTTAATCTCCAGGTGCACTTCCCTGACTGACAAGGCCGCCAAATGTCCAAGACTAGTCTATTTTTGTTTCTGCTCACAGAGACTGTTATTTCACACTTTCTTTTCTAAAACTTCCAACACCACTACACCCAACTTTAAGCTGTTGTGTCATCTTATTTCACAGAGAAAAATAGAAGCAGTTAAAAAAGAAACTCATTGTTTTCCAAGTATAGAATCAGTCAATTTACCTGCAACACAATATGTTTTGCCTTTTTTGTTGTTAAGATGGTTCCTGCTCATTTCTAAGTGTAACAATTCTTCCTGTACCCAAAATCCACCTGCATTATCAGTGATGGAGGTTCTTCAACAGTCTCCGTGCTCAATTTACCCCTCTGTCAGGTCCTTCTCAACAACAAACCTGTGTTGATAGCACCTACCAAACAAAACTAAACAAGAATACCCTCCTAAGAACCAACATTGTCCTCCATCTCTTTGATCCTCTACACTGTACAAGTTTTTGAAAGCATCTGTTTGGGCTGTCTCTACTTCCTCTCCTCCCAATTTTCCACCACATTCCAACTGGGTTCTAATTCCTACCACTCTCCATAAAGGCCTTACCAAAGTCACACAATATGTTTTTGTGTTGCAGTAGTCTGTCTTTATCCACGGGGGATATATTCCAAGACCCCCAGTGGATGCCTGAAACTGCAGATGGTTCTAAACTCTGTGTATACTATTTTTTCCCTATACATATCTACCTTTGCACATAAAGAAAGCACTTTACAACTTCCCTTTGGCATATCTGAATTGGCAGCATCACTAACTACTCTTGTGCTTTGGGGCCATTTGGTAAGTCAAATAAAGGTTATTGGAATACAAGCACTGAAGATGACGTCAGAGTAATGGCGGAGTAGGAAGCGATACCGATAAATCTCCCCCAAAACTCAACAAGATCTTCAACCAGAAACAGAAAAACCTATACTTGGAGCCTCCAGATGCTTCACAATACACCCGAAGGTATGGTCGAGTGAAAAATTGGCTAAATATATAACCAAATCCTGAAGGAAATAGGGAGTAAGAAATGCTCCGCCTTCCTCACTAACCTAAACAGGGCGGCTTTCTCTGGTAACTGTGAATATAGAAACTGAGACGGGCAAAGGGGGTGAATACATCCAGGCCGCGCACAAAAGGCCGAACCAGGCTGTGGCACGGAGATCCTAGCGGAGGAAAAACTGTTCCTGTGGCAAGCCGGGCAATACAAGCTAACACTCGCGCCAAACCCAAACAAAGAAAGACAAGCGGGGCAGCCATTTTACCCGTTCTCCTGGTTGGTGCGCAGTTAGTGGGCGAGAAATCTCTTCCTAAGCCCCAGAAGTGGGTGTCCGTGTTGCCCCACAGAGAGGCAGGGTCAAAGGCCTTTCTGTGGGCCGAAAGCAGAATCTCTGGGCAGCCCCAGCGCCCTGGGAAAGCCGCGCAAGGGAGGGAGCAAGAACTAATTCCAACGGTGGAAATTTTCCGTGCTGGTGAGCGTTTCACTCAGGGAAACGCGGCCGGCCTCATATCCTGGTGTGCGCGCGCAGATGGTAGTGAGCGATTCCTCCGAGTGCCTCGGCAGGGCGCGCCCGTGTTATCGCACAGAGGGGCAGAGTCAGGGGCCTTTGTGTGGGCAAAAGCAGAATCTCGGGCCGCCCCAGCGCCTTGCAAAAGCCGCGCACGGGAACGGAGCGAGAGCGAATTCCAGCGCTGCAAATTTCCATGCGGTTGGGGGTTTCACTCAGAGCGTGAGACTACTAGCCGGATATCCTGGTCTGCGCGCGCAGATAGTGAATGAGAGTTTCCTCCAAGCACCCCGGAAGTGGGTGCCCGCCTGCGTTACCGGACAGAGTGGCAGAGCCAGAGGTCTTTGAGTGGGCGGAAAGCCCGCCTGATTATGCTAGCAGCTCTGACTGACTGAGCCTTACCCAGAGCCCTGTGCTGAGTGGAAATAGAGTGGGGAGTTGCCAGCTCTTTGAACCTCTTACAATCCAGGCAGAGGCAGCAACAACCCCATAGCTGGATTATCAGGCTACTAATTGAGGAAGGAAAGACTAGGAGAAAGGCTCCAGGAATACGGACTCTCTCACTGTCGGAGCCTATGAAAGCTAATGAGCCTTGACTCCCAACGAGACTAAAGCACAATACATGACATTGCCATAGAGACTTATCAACTGCAAACCTCTACCTGAGCGTGCCAAAGGGGCAGAACCTGGGGTACAGAGTCACCGACCAGGAAGAGGGAGAGAAAAGAAAAAACAAGAAGATAACCTCTCAAAATCAAGAATAATCTGCAGACTTTATAACCTATCCCATTTTATTATATTTGTTCGTTTGTTTCTCTTATCTTCATTCTTGATACTTTTTTTCCTCCTCCAATTTGGCCGATTAACTCTCTGCTGGTCTTACTCTCTCCTCTCCTTGAACTACACTACCCATAAGTGTTACATCTCCCATTATCTTTTTTCTCCTCTTCCTTTTTCTCTATGAGGGTTGCACTCCAAAACCCTTAACTCTCTCTCTCTCCTTTCTTTTTTCTTCTTTTAGTGGTTCCCTTCTTTTTTTCTCTCTCTCTCTTTCTTTTCTCCCTCTATATTAGTTTCTTCCTTTCTCCTTTACATCTCCTCTCATTCAAACCTCAATAACAAACAAATTATCTTATCTGGGACTCAAACTTATGTTTGTGGCATTTTGGGGGTTTTTTACTTCACCTTTTTAACTCACTAGCAGTGCTCCCATCCCTGGCTCTCCATTTTATCTAGTTCTTGTTCCACTAAATACAATAGTATTTTTTTAATTTGTCCCCCCATTTTTCTGTTCTCTTATTCCTCTCATCATAACTCTTAGACAACACCAACACCTAAAAGCAAATCATTTTATTCTTGACCCAAATTTTTTCCTTATTTGCTTTTTGTGGGTCCATACCGCCCCCCCCTTTTTTATTTTTTTATTTTTTTGCCCCTTTATTACTTTTCTCCAATTCAGGACCTCCATCACAGGCATTGTTTGTTATAATTCACAGTTCACCACAGATTTTCTCAAGAAAAAGGGGAGAGGAGAGGAAAAAAGGAGGGGGGGAATAATTTCCTTTTTGTAAAAATTATTATTTTAATTTTCTTTATTTCATTATTAATTTTTTTAAAAAAAAAACAACTCTTTGATTTTTTATTTTTTTTAACTTTTTATTCTTTATTAAATCTCATTAATACTATCAACAAAACCACCCTCAGATGCCATTAAGGAAGAGAAAATCGAATATCATGGATACAAAAGAAAGAGAGGTAACACAGCTAGATGAGGAAAAATCTATGGAGAAAAAATTTAATATATTGGAAACCTTGGAGCTAAATGACAGAGAATTCAAGATAGAAATCCTAAAAATCCTCTGAGATATACAAGAAAACACAGAAAGGCAATTTAGGGAGCTCAGAAAACAACTCAATGAACACAAAGAATATATGTCCAAAGAAATTGAAACTATAAAAACAAATCAAACAGAGATGAAAAACTCAATTCACGAGCTGAAAAACAAAGTAACAAGCTTAGCTAATAGAACAGGTCAGATAGAAAAGAGCATTAGTGAAATAGAAGACAAGCAACTTGAGGCACAACAGAGAGAAGAAGAAAGAGACTCAAAAATTTTAAAAAATGAGATAGCCCTACAAGAATTATCTGACTCCATCAAAAAGAATAACATAAGAATAATAGGTATATCAGAGGGAGAAGAGAAAGAAAATGGAATGGAGAACATACTCAAACAAATAATAGATGAGAACTTCGCAAGCCTGTGGAAAGAACTAAAGCCTCAAATTCAAGAAGCAAACAGAACACCGAGTTTTCTTAACCCCAACAAACCTACTCCAAGGCATATCATAATGAAATTGACACAAACCAACAGCAAAGAAAAAATTCTCAAGGCAGCCAGGGAAAAGAAGAATACAACATATAAAGGAAGGCCCATTAGATTATCGTCAGATTTCTCAGCAGAAACTCTACAAGCTAGAAGAGAGTGGACCCCAATATTTAAAGTCCTGAAAGAGAGAAACTTTCAGCCACGAATACTATACCCATCAAAGCTATCCTTGAAATATGAAGGAGAAATAAAAACATTCACAGATACAGAAAAGATGAGGGAATTTATCATCAGAAAACCCCCACTCCAGGAATTACTAAAGGGGGTTCTCCAATCAGATACAAAGAACAAAAAAAAAAACAGAGCCACAAGTAAAAGCTCCAAGAAGAACACAATAAAACCAAATTTAAACTGTGACAACAACAAAAAGAAAGAGGGGGAGAAGATGGAGATTAACAGTAGCAAAGGACGATGGAGTGCAAAAGTACTCACACAATAGTTTGCTACAATGAACAGGGTAGGGACCCTTTTCATTACTCAAAGGTAACCACCATTGAAAAAACCACCACAGAAGCACATGAGATAAAAAAGATAGCAACAGAGGAAAGATGTATGGAATACAACCAAATAAAAACAAAAGATAGAAAAACGAAAGAGAAGGATCAAACAAGACACAAAACTAACAGAAAGCAAGATATAAAATGGCAATAGGGAACTCACAAGTATCAATAATTACACTAAATGTAAATGGATTAAACTCACCAATAAAAAGGCACAGAGTAGCAGAATGGATTAAAAAAGAAAATCCAACTGTATGCTGCCTACAGGAAACTCATCTAAGTAACAAGGATAAAAACAAATTCAAAGTGAAAGGCTGGAAAACAATACTCCAAGCAAATAACATCCAAAAAAAAGCAGGAGTAGCAATACTCATATCAGATAATGCTGACTACAAGACAGGAAAAGTACTCAGAGATAAAAATGGCCATTTCATAATGGCTAAGGGGACACTGAATCAAGAAGACATAACAATTCTTAATATATATGCACCAAACCAAGGAGCACCAAAATATATAAGACAGCTACTTATTGACCTTAAAACAAAAACTGACAAAAATACAATCATACTTGGAGACCTCAATACACCGCTGACGGCTCTAGATCGGTCATCCAAACAGAGAATCAACAAAGACATAGTGGCCTTAAACAAAACACTAGAGCACCTGGATATGATAGACATCTACAGGACATTTCATCCCAAAGTGACTGAGTATACATTTTTCTCCAGTGTACATGGATCATTCTCAAGAATTGACCATATGTTGGGCCACAAAAACAACATCAGCAAATTCAGAAAAATTGAAGTTGTACCAAGCATATTTTCTGATCATAAAGCCTTGAAACTAGAATTCAACTGCAAAAAAGAGGAAAAAAATCCCACAAAAATGTGGAAACTAAACAACATACTTTTAAAAAATGAATGGGTCAAAGAAGAAATAAGTGCAGAGATCAAAAGATTTATACAGACTAATGAAAATGACAATACAACATATCAGAATCTATGGGATGCAGCAAAAGCAGTGATAAGAGGGAAGTTCATATCACTTCAGGCATATATGAACAAACAAGAGAGAGCCCAAGTGAACCACTTAACTTCACACCTTAAGGAACTAGAAAAAGAAGAACAAAGACAACCCAAAAGCAGCCGAAGAAAGGAGATAATAAAAATCACAGCAGTAATAAATGAATTAGAGAACAGAAAAACTATAGAAAAAATTAATAGAACAAGGAGCTGGTTCTTTGAAAAGATCAACAAAATTGACAAACCCTTGGCAAGACTTACCAAGGAAAAAAGAGAAAGAACTCATATAAACAAAATCCAAAATGAAAGAGGAGAAATCACCACGGACACTGTAGATATACAAAGAATTATTGTAGAATACTATGAAAAACTATATGCCACTAAATTCAACAACCTAGAAGAAATGGATAAATTCCTAGAACAATACAACCTTCCTAGACTGAGTCAAGAAGAAGCATGAAGCCTAAACAGACCTATCAGTAGAGATGAAATAGAAAAAACCATTAAAAACCTCCCCAAAAATAAAAGTCCAGGCCCTGACGGCTATACCAGCGAATTTTATCAAACATTCAAAGAAGACTTGGTTCCTATTCTACTGAAAGTCTTCCAAAAAATTGAAGAAGAAGCAATACTTCCAAACACATTTTATGAGGCCAACATAACCCTCATACCAAAACCAGGCAAGGATGTCACAAAAAAAGAAAACTACAGACCAATATCTCTAATGAATACAGATGCTAAAATATTAAACAAAATACTAGCAAATTGAATACAACAACATATTAAAAAAATAATACATCATGATCAAGTGGGATTCATCCCAGAATCTCAAGGATGGTTCAACATACGTAAAACGGTTAACGTAATACTCCATATCAACAAAACAAAGAACAAAAACCACATGATCTTATCAATAGATGCAGAAAAGGCTCTCGATAAAATACAACACAATTTTATGTTTAAGACTCTCAACAAAATGGGTATAGAAGGAAAATATCTCAACATGATAAAGGCCATATATGATAAACCATCAGCTAACATTGTATTAAATGGCACTAAACTGAAGGCTTTCCCCCTTAAATCAGGAACAAGACAGGGTTGTCCACTCTCTCCACTCTTATTTAATGTGGTACTAGAGGTTCTCGCCACAGCAATCAGACAAGACAAAGAAATAAAAGGCATCCATATGGGAAAAGAAGAAGTAAAGGTATCACTTTTTGCAGATGATATGATCCTATATATCGAAAACCCCAAAGAATCCACAAAAAGACTACTAGAAACAATAAGCCAATACAGTAAGGTCGCAGGATACAAAATTAACATTCAGAAGTCAATAGCCTTTCTATATGCCAACAATGAAACAACTGAGAAGGAACTCAAAAGAATAATCCCCTTCACGATTGCAACAAAAAAAATAAAATACTTAGGAATAAACATAACAAAGAATGTAAAGGACTTATATGATGAAAACTATAAACCATTGTTAAGGGAAATTGAAAAAGATATAATGAGATGGAAGAATATACCTTGTTCTTGGCTAGGAAGAATAAATATAATCAAGATGGCTATATTACCCAAAGCAATATACAAATTCAATGCAATTCCCATCAAACTTCCAATGACGTTTTTTAAAGAAATAGAGCAAAAAATCATCAGATTTATATGGAACTATAAAAAACCCGAATAGCCAAAGCAATCCTAAAGAAAAAGAATGAAGCTGGGGGCATTACAATACCTGACTTCAAACTCTATTATAGGGCCACGACAATCAAAACAGCATGGTATTGGCAGAAAAATAGACACTCAGACCAATGGAACAGAATAGAAATTCCAGAAATAAAACCACATATATATAGTCAAATAATTTTTGATAAAGGGGCCAACAACACACAATGGAGAAAAGAAAGCCTCTTCAATAAATGGTCCTGGGAAAACTGGAAAGCCACATGCAAAAGAATGAAACTGGACTACAGTTTGTCCCCCTGTACTAAAATTAACTCAAAATGGATCAAAGATCTAAACATAAGACCTGAAACAATTAAGTACATAGAAGAAGACATAGGTACTCAACTCATGGACCTGGGTTTTAAAGAGCATTTTATGAATTTGACTCCAATGGCAAGAGAAGTGAAGGCAAAAATTAATGAATGGGACTACATCAGACTAAGAAGTTTTTGCTCAGCAAGAGAAACTGATAACAAAATAAACAGAAAGCCAACTAAATGGGAAATGATATTTTCAAACAACAGCTCAGATAAGGGCCTAATATCCAAAATTTACAAAGAACTCATAAAACTCAACAACAAACAAACAAACAATTTCATAAAAATGGGAAGAGGATATGAACAGACACTTCTCCCAGGAAGAAATACAAATGGCCAACAGATATATGAAAAGATGCTCATCTTCTTTAGCTATTAGAGAAATGCAAATCAAAACAGCAATGAGATACCACCTCACACCTGTTCGATTAGCTATTATTAGCAAGACAGGTAATAGCAAATGTTGGATAGGCTGTGGAGAAAAAGGAACCCTCATACACTGTTGGTGGGAATGTAAAGTAGTACAACCATTATGGAAGAAAGTATGGTGGTTCCTCAAAAAACTGAAAATAGAACTACCTTATGACCCAGCAATCCCTCTACTGGGTATATACCCCAAAAACTCAGAAACATTGATACGTAAAGACACATGCAGCCCCATGTTTATTGCAGCATTGTTCACAGTGGCCAGGACATGGAAACAACCAAAAAGCCCGTCAATAGATGACTGGATAAAGAAGATGTGGCACATATACACTATGGAATACTACTCAGCCATAAGAAATTATGACATCGGAACATTTACAGCAAAATGGTGGGATCTAGATAACATGATACGAAGCGAAATAAGTAAATCAGAAAAAACCAGGAACTGCATTATTCCATACGTAGGTGGGACATAAAAGTGAAACTAAGAGACATTGATAAGAGTGTGGTGGTTACGGGGGGGAGGGGGGAATGGGAGAGGGAAAGGGGGAGGGGGAGGGGCACAAAGAAAACAAGATAGAAGGTGACAGAGGACAATCTGACTTTGGGTGACGGGTATGCATCATAATTGAACGACAAGATACCCTGGTCTTGTTATCTTTGAATATATGTATCCTGATTTATTGATGTCACCCCATTAAAAAAATAAAATTATTTAATAATAAAAAAAAATACCATAAAAAAAAAAAGGAATACAAGCACTGTAAACTAAGACAGTCATTTTAACTTGGGTGGCTACTAAGTGACTAACAGGTGGAGTGAGAATGTATATGTCGTAGATATGCTGGACAAAAGGATGATTCACATTCCAGGTAGGACAGAGCAGGATGGCAAGAGGTGTCAATTTAAAACTTATGAATTGTTTACTCCTGGAATTTTCTATTTAATATTTTCAGATCACAGCTGACAATGATTAACTAAAATACAAAGTGCTTTTAAGTGAGTGTGTGATAAATCACTTTATCTTTTTTCTTATGCAATAATCAGAAAATCACACCAATATTTAAATTTCAAGTTATATACAATCACTTATTAGCTACTTACTAGTCTTTGGCAATATTTGTCTGCTTTGGTAATGTTTGAAGGCTCTGTCTACACTGCTCTTCTGCGTAGGACATTCAGTGTGGTGATGCTGACTACATGGAACATCAAATGGACTTCACATACAATGAAGCTAACTTTGTTGGTCTCCCTGAGTACATTAAGAAACCAAAAAATGTTGAATACATTATGTCATTATTTTGGTAAATTTCTTTTGAAGATCAAACATGCATTACTTAAAAATCATATATTTTAAGCATTTCTAAAACTATATACTACAATTAATTTAGAAAAAATGAATTCCCAGCACTAAAGTATTTTTGAAATACAAAATTTTATTTAATATATAATGATAAATGTTACTTTTATTGAATTATTATGTGATATTCTATTGTTCTCATGTGAGGAAATTAGTTTAACTCCTAATGATGAATAGTTTCTTGTTCTCATATCTTTATATTATAAGCAATGCTGCTGTAAACCTGTTAATACATAGGTTTTATTTTCTTGTCTTATGTCCATACATATTTTTAAAATGTAATTATTACACCTAAAATTTTATGTTGCAATTTGATGCAACTTGACAGCTATATAACATTGAGGCTTCTCATTCACAAACATCCTGTATCTCTCAATATTTAAGTGTCTTCTTTTGAATACTTCATGAACATTCTGTAGTTTTCATTAAATTTTTTTATGGCTTTTGTTGACACCACACATATATGGAAGTTTTGTTGTTATTATATAGTGCTCACAAAAATTAGAGGATGTTTCAAAATGAATATGAGTTGAAAGATATCCCCTAATTTTTGTGAACAGTATAAATGTAATTTTTATGGTTTCTAATTCCTATATTTTTATTGATATTGAATAATGTGTGGAGAAAAATGGTTAAAATATAAAAGAACAATAAAAAATACAATTTCAGCCTGACCAGGTGGTGGCGCAACAGATAGAACATCAGACTGGGACACGGAGAACCCAGGCTCAAAACCCTGATGTCCCTGGCTTGAGCACAGGCTCATCTGACTTGATCGTGGGGTCACTGGCTTGCATGTGGGATCATAGATGTGACCCCATGGTCACTGACTTGAGCCCAAAGGTCACTGGCTTGAAGCCCAATGTCGTTGACTTGAGCAAGGGGTCACTTACTCTGCTGTAGCCCCCCAGTCAAGGCACATATGAGAAAGCAATCAATGAACAACTAAGGAGCTGCATCAGAGTCACAACAAAGAATTGATGCTTCTCATCTCTATCCCTTCCTGTCTGTCCCTCTCTGTCACTCTCTCTGTCTCTATCTCTGTCAAAAAATAAAATACAATTTCATGCACAATTTCATTGTTGAAGAACACTGGACAGTCATGTGGGATTCTATTTCCATTCTACTACAAACTTGTTATATACCTTTACTATGTACTTATTTAAGTTTTTTTTAATTTCACTGATTCTCAATTTTTATTTATATGACTCAATCCAAAATAAGACCCAACTATAGATATTTCCACATCATATTAGGTGAGTGGTTATTACTTAATTTGACTTGCTTATCCATTGGAGACCTGGCCTCCATGAGATTCAGTGTATCCCAACTACACCAAGCCCCAGAAAGCAGAATGGTAGATTCAGATGTGTATGGATTAAAAAAAAATATCCTTGATTATGATGAGATATGGATTATAAGTCTAAATTTATTGTTTAAAATTTTTTCCTCTGGTGAAAAAGTAAAATCTTCACTTAGTTCTCTCTCTCTTTTTTTTCTTTTTCTATTAAGTGAGAGACTGAGAGGCAGAGGCAGATTCCCACATGCACCCTAACCGGGATCCACCCAGCAAGCCCACTACCAGGGTGATGCTCTGCCCATCCTGGACTGCTGCTCTGTTGCTTGGCAACCAAGCTATTTTAGTGCCTGAGGTGAGGCCATTGTGCCATCCTCAGCACCCAAGGCCAACTTGCTCAAGCCATTCAAGCTCTGGCTGTGGGAGAAGAAGAGAGAGAGAAAGAGAATGGAGAGGGGGAGCGATGGAGAAACAGATGGTCGCCTCTCCTGTGTGCCCTAACCAGGAATCAAACCTGGGACTTCCACGTGCTGGGCCAACACTCTACCCTTGAGCCAACTGTCAGGGCCTCTTTTTTTTTCTTCTTTTCTTTTTATCTTACAGTAAGCTGAAGAAGACAAACAGTTTTTTCTCCTGTTTCTTGATAGTCTCTACCTAACTTTTCTAATGCATCCCTGGAAGGAAGAATACTTCCTCTGAGACTGACAGCATCTTGTCTCCTACCTTGATCCATACTTCATCTTACTCTGGTTGAGGCTGGTTCATGCATTCATTACTGTTTATTACCTGCTCAGTGAAGGCCACTGGGGAGGCAACATTTGGGGATATAAGCTGACAGACAAGCTCTTGTGTGGCCATGACAGAGCAAGCACTGGATACAATGGGTACATAGATGAAGGGCATTGAATTCAGGCCAGTTGAACTCAAGTCTAGAAGATCAGACTTAACCATTAGAGAGGATGGTTAAGATGAGGACTGGGCAATGAATACGAGTTAGTTAAGTGAAACTGAGTGTGGATGTGGGTGAAAGTGATCTGGGTAGTGGGAAGTTCATTCAGATCATTAGCTCATACACAACAGAAATTGACTTCTCACATTTCTGGAGGCAGGAAGTCAGACTACAGGGTGCCAGCATACTTGGGTAAGAGCTCTCTTCCAGGTTGCAGAGGAGAGAGACTCTAAGGTGATGCTGATTACAAGTTTCATGCCTAATAGGCCCCACACTGCCTTGTAAACAGAAACATGTGACCAGAAGATTGAGGGAAGGCTAGACAACTCCTATTACTCAACAAAGGGTCATTTCTCTCTACATGAAGGATAATTTGTTGTTTTCAGTGCCTTTGCTCATGCTCTCCTTCCCATTTTGCCTCATTTCTACATGATCAAGCTCTGTGAATGATCAACATGCAGTCCCATATCAACTTTTCCATAGTCTTCACTGTCACTCTTTCTTGAAGTAACTCTTTCTTTCCTTACTTCCCCCTCCCCCCAAAGTTAGAAGTGGGAGGCAGTCAGACAGACTCCTGCATGCACCTGACTGGGATAGACCCGCATGCCCACCAGGGGACAATGCTCTGCCCATCTGGGGCTGTTGTTCCATTGCAACAGAGCCATTCTAGTGTCTGAGGTGGAGGCCATGGAGCCATCAGTGCCCAGGCCAACTTTGTTCCAATGGAGCCTTGGCTGTGGGAGGGGAAGAGAGAGCTAAAAAGGAAGGAGCAGGGGAAGGGTGAAGCAGATGGGTGCTTCTCCTGTGTGCCCTGGCTGGGGATCAAACCCGGGACTTCCACATGCTGGGCTGACGCTCTACCACTTAGCCAACCGGCCAGGGTCTTCCTTTCCTTTTTTTAAGAAACACCAATTTACTTAGTACTTACACTATGCCAGGAAACATTGAGAACACACCTAGAAAAAATTCTTGCCTTCAGGGAGCTGACATTTCAGTGGAAGATATAGACATTAACAAGATTAATAAATAAAATATATAATATATTGGGTAATAGTAATTATTAAAGAGAAATATTAATCTGGAAAGTAAGTGCTTTTGTTGATTCAGGCTACTTAGTCCATTCAGATCGTTAGCTCATACACAACAGAAATTGACTTCTCACAATTCTGGAGGCAGGAAGTCAGACTACAGGGTGCCAGCATAGTTGGGTAAGAGCTCTCTTCCAGGTTGCAGACTTCTTGTTGTATCCTCACAATGTGGAACAACTAGGGAGCTCTTTGGGGACTCTTTTATAAAAAACACTAATGCTATTCAGGGACACAAACATTCTGACCATAGCAGTGAGTAGGAAATTTAGGAACTTAAAAAAGTTTAGAGAGATGATGTCAGAGTAATGGCATGGTAGGAAGCGATACCGATAAATCTCCCCCAAAACTCAACAAGATCTTCAACCAGAAACAGAAAAACCTATCCTTGGAGCCTCCAGATGTTTCGCAATACACCCGAAGGTATGGTCGAGTGAAAAATTGGCTAAATATATAATCAAACCCCAAAGGAAATAGGGAGTAAGAAATGCTCCGCCTTCCTCACTAACCTAAACAGGGCGGCTTTCACCGGGAACTGAGAATATAGAAACTAAGGCGGGCAAAGGGGGTGAATAGATCCAGGCTGCGGCACAAACGGCTGAACCAGGCTGTGGCATGGAGATCCAAGCCTGAGGAAAAACTGTTCCTGTGGCAACCCGGGCAATACAAGCTAACACTCGCGCCAAACCCAGACAAAGAAAGACAAGTGGGGCAACCATTTTCCCTGATCCCCTGGTCGGTGTGCGCAGATAGTGGGCGAGAGATTCCTTCCAAAGCCCCAGGAGTGGGCACCCGTGTTATCCCACAGAGAGGCAGTCAGAGGCCTTTGTGTGGGCTGAAAGCAGAATCTCCAGACCGCCCCAGTGCCCTGAAAAAGCCACACATGGGGAGGGAGCGAGAGTCAATTCCAATGCTGGAACTTTTCCATGCGGGCAGGGGTGTCACTCAGAGTGTGAGACTTCTGGCCTGATATCCTGGTCTGCGTGCACAGATAGTGAGCGAGAGTTTCCTCCAAGCGCCCCAGGAGTGGACGCCCGCCCGTATTACTGGACAGAGTGGCAGAGCCAGAGGTCTTTGAGTGGGCAGAAGCCCCGCCTGATTATGCTAGCAGCTCTGACTGACTGAGCCTTACCCAGAGCCCTGTGCTGAGTGGGAATAGATGGGGAGTTGCCAGCAATTTGAGCCTCTTACTATTCAGGCAGAGGCAACAGCAACCCCATAGCTGGATTATCAGGCTACTAATTGAGGAAGGAAAGACTAAGAGAGAGGCTCCAGGAACACGGACTCTCTCACTGGCGGAGCCTATCAGGCGTTCCCAAACTACGGCCTGTGGGCCTCATGCGGCCCCCTGAGGCCATTTATCTGGCTCCCGCCACACTTCCGGAAGGGGCACCTCTTTCATTGGTGGTCAGTGAGAGGAGCACTGTATGTGGTGGCCCTCCAACGGTCTGAGGGACAGTGAACTGGCCCCTTGTGTAAAAAGTTTGGGGATCCCTGCATGCTAATGAGCCTCGACTGCCAACGAGACTAAAGCACAATACATGACATCGCCATAGAGACTTATCAACTGCAAACCTCTACCTGAGCATGCCAAAGGGGCAGAACCTGGGGTACAGAGTCACCGACCAGGAAGAGGGAGAGAAAAGAAAAAGCAAAAAGATAACCTCTCAAAATCAAGAATAATCCGCAGACTTTATAACCTATCCCATTTTATTATATTTGTTCGTTTGTTTCTCTTATCTTCATTCTTGATTTTTTTTTCCTCCTCCAATTTGGTCGACTAACTCACTGCCAGTCTTACTCTCTCCTCTCTTTGAACTACACTATCCATAAGTGTTACATCTCCCATTATCTTTTCTTTCCTCTTCCTTTCTCTCTATGAGGGATGCACTCCAAAACCCTTAACTCTCTCTCTCTCTCTCTCTCTCCTCTCTTTTCTTTCTTCTTCTTTTAGTGATTTTCTCTCTTTTTTCTCTCTCTCTCTTTCTTTTCTCCCTCTATATTAGTTTCTTCCTTTCTCCTTTACGTCTCCTCTCATTCAAACTTCAATAACAAACAAATTATCTTATCTGGGACTCAAACTTATCTTTGTATCATTTTGGGGTTTTTTTACTTCATCTTTTTAACTCACTAGCAGTGCTCCCATCCCTGGCTCTCCATTTTATCTAGTTCTTGTTCCAATAAATACAATAGTAATTTTTTAATTTGTCCCCCCATTTTCCTGTTTCCCTCTTATTCCTCTCATCATAACTCTTAGACAACACCAACACCTAAAAGCAAATCATTTTATTCTTGACCCAATTTTTATTTATTTGCTTTGTGTGGGTCCATACCCCCTTTTTAAATTTTTTTTTAATTTTTGTCCCTTTATTACTTCTCCCCAATTCAGGCCCTCCATTACAGGCATTGTTTGTTCTATTTAGTACAATATAATTTACAGTTCACCACAATATTTTCTCAAGAAAGAGGGGAGAGGAGAGAAGAGGAAAAAAGGAGGGGGGGAATAATTTCCTTTTTTAATTTTTATTTTGTTTTATTTTTCTTTATTTCATTATTAATTTTTTAAAAAAACAACTCTTTTTTATTTTTTATTTTTTTTAATTTTTATTCTTTATTAAATCTCATTAATACTATGAACAAAACCACCCTCAGATGCCATTAAGAAAGAGAAAATTGAATATCATGGATACAAAAGAAAGAGAGGTAACACAACTAGAGGAGGAAAAATCTATGGAGAAAAAATTTAATATATTGGAAACCTTGGAGCTAAATGACAAAGAATTTAAGATAGAAATCCTAATAATCCTCTGAGATATACAAGAAAACACAGAAAGACAATTTAGGGAGCTCAGAAAACAACTCAATGAACACAAAGAATATATGTCCAAGGAAATTGAAACTATAAAAACAAATCAAACAGAGATGAAAAACTCAATTCACGAGCTGAAAAACAAGGTAACAAGCTTAGCTAATAGAACAAGCCAGATAGAAGAGAGGATTAGTGAAATAGAAGACAAGCAACTTGAGGCACAACAGAGAGAAGAAGAAAGAAACTCAAAAATTTTAAAAAATGAGATAGCCCTACAAGAATTATCTGATTCCATCAAAAAGAATAACATAAGAATAATAGGTATATCAGAGGGAGAAGAGAGAGAAAATAAAATGGAGAACATACTCAAACAAATAATAGATGAGAACTTCCCAAGCCTGTGGAAAGAACTAAAGCCTCAAATTCAAGAAGCAAACAGAACACCGAGTTTTCTTAACCCCAACAAACCTACTCCAAGGCACATAATAATGAAACTAGCACAAACCAACGGCAAAGAAAAAATTCTCAAGGCAGCCAGAGAAAAGAAGAATACAACATATAAAGGAAGGCCCATTAGATTATCGTCAGATTTCTCAGCAGAAACTCTACAAATTAGAAGAGAGTGGACCCCAATATTTAAAGTCCTGAAAGAGAAGAACTTTCAGCCACGAATACTATACCCATCAAAGATATCCTTCAAATATGAAGGAGAAATAAAAACATTCACAGATACAGAAAAGATGAGGAAATTTATCATCAGAAAACCCCCACTCCAGGAATTACTAAAGGGGGTTCTTCAATCAGATACAAAGAACAAAAAAAAAAAAACAAAGCCACAAGTAAAAGCTCCAAGAAGAACACAATAAAACCAAATTTAAACTCTGACAACAACAAAAAGAAAGGGGAGGAGAGGATGGAGATTAACAGTAGCAAAGGACGATGGAGTGCAAAAGTACTCACAAAATAGTGCACTACAATGAACAGGGTAGGAACCCTTTTCACTACTTAAAGGTAACCACCATTGAAAAAACCACCACAGAAGCACATGAGATAAAAAAGATAGCAACAGAGAAAAGATGTATGGAATACAACCAAATAAAAACAAAAGATAGAAAAACGAAAGAGAAGGATCAAACAAGACACAAAACTAACAGAAAGTAATCTATAAAATGGCAATAGGGAACTCACAAGTGTCAATAATTACACTAAATGTAAACGGATTAAACTCATCAATAAAAAGGCATAGAGTAGCAGAATGGATTAAAAAAGAAAATCCAACTGTATGCTGCCTCCAGGAAACTCATCTAAGTAACAAGGATAAAAACAAATTCAAAGTGAAAGGCTGGAAAACAATACTCCAAGCAAATAACATCCAAAAAAAAGCAGGCGTAGCAATACTCATATCTGTTAATGCTGACTACAAGACAGCCAAAGTACTCAGAGACAAAAATGGCCATTTCATAATGGCTAAGGGGACACTGAATCAAGAAGACATAACAATTCTTAATATATATGCACCAAACCAAGGAGCACCAAAATATATAAGACAGCTACTTATTGACCTTAAAACAAAAACTGACAAAAATATAATCATACTTGGAGACCTCAATACACCGCTGACGGCTCTAGATCGGTCATCCAAACAGAGAATCAACAAAGACATAGTGGCCTTAAACAAAACACTAGAGCACCTGGATATGATAGACATCTACAGGACATTTCATCCTACAGTGACTGAATATACATTTTTCTCCAGTGTACATGGATCATTCTCAAGAATTGACCATATGTTGGGCCACAAAAACAACATCAGCAAATTCAGAAAAATCGAAGTTGTACCAAGCATATTTTCTGATAATAAAAACTTGAAAATAGAATTCAACTGCAAAAAAGAGGAAAAAAATCCAACAAAAATGTGGAAACTAAACAATATACTTTAAAAAATTGAATGGGTCAAAGAAGAAATAAGTGCAGAGATCAAAAGATATATACAGACTAATGAAAATGACAATACGACATAGCAGAATCTATGGGATGCAGCAAAAGCAGAGATAAGAGGGAAGTTCATATCACTTCAGGCATATATGAACAAACAAGAGAGAGCCCAAGTGAACCACTTAACTTCACACCTTAAGGAACTAGAAAAAGAAGAACAAAGACAACCCAAAACTAGCCGAAGAAAGGAGATAATAAAAATCACAGCAGAAATAAATGAAATAGAGAACAGAAAAACTATAGAAAAAATTAATAGAACAAGGAGCTGGTTCTTTGAAAAGAACAACAAAATTGACAAACCCTTGGCAAGACTTACCAAGGAAAAAAGAGAAAGGACTCATATAAACAAAATCCAAAATGAAAGAGGGGAAATCACCATGGATACTGTTGATATACAAAGAGTTATTGTAGAATACTATGAAAAACTTTATGCCGCTAAATTCAACAACCTAGAAAAAGTGGATAAATTCCTAGAACAATGCAACCTTTCTAGACTGAGTCAAGAAGAAGCAGAAAGCCTAAACAGACCTATTAGTAGAGAAGAAATAGAAAAAACCATTAAAATCCTCCCAAAAATAAAAGTCCAGGTCCTGATGGCTATACCAGCAAATTTTATCAAACATCCAAAGAAGACTTGGTTTTTATTCTACTGAATAAATTTGAAGAAGAAGCAATACTACCAAACACATTTTATGAGGCCAACATAACCCTCATACCAAAACCAGGCAAGGATGTCACAAAAAAAGAAAACTACAGACCAATATCTCTAATGAATACAGATGCTAAAATACTAAACAAAATACTTGCAAATCGAATACAACAACATAGTAAAAAAAAATACATCATGATCAAGTGGGATTCATCCCAGAATCTCACGGATGGTTCAACATACGTAAAACAGTTAACGTAATACACCATATCAACAAAACAAAGAACAAAAACCACATGATCTTATCAATAGATGCAGAAAAGGCTTTCGATAAAATACAACACAATTTTATGTTTAAGACTCTCAACAAAATGGGTATAGAAGGAAAATATCTCAACATACTAAAGGCCATATATGATAAACCATCAGCCAACATCATATTAAATGGCGTAAAACTGAGGACTTTCCACCTTAAATCAGGAACACTACAGGGGTGTCCACTCTCTCCACTTATTTAACGTGGTGCTAGAGCTTCTAGCCAGAGCAATCAGACAAGACAAAGAAATAAAAGGCATCCATATCGGAAAAGAAGAAGTAAAGGTCTCACTTTTTGCTGATGATATGATCCTATACATCGAAAACCCCAAAGAATCCACAAAAAGACTACCTGAAACAATAAGCCAATACAGTAAGGTCGCAGGATACAAAATTAACATACAGAAGTCAATAGCCTTTCTATATGCCAACAATGAAACAACTGAGAAGGAACTCAAAAGAATAATCCCCTTCACGATTGCAACAACTACAACAAAATACCTAGAAATAAACATAACAAAGAATGTAAAGGACTTATATAATGAAAACTATAAACCATTGTTAAGGGAAATCGAAAAAGATATAATGAGATGGAAGAATATTCCTTGTTCTTGATTAGGAAGAATAAATATAATCAAGATTGCCATATTACCCAAAGTAATATACAAATTTAATGCAATTCCCATCAAAATTCCAATGACATTTTTTAAAGAAATAGAGAAAAAAATCATCAGATTTATATGGAACTATAAAAAAACTCCAAACAGCCAAAGCAATCCTAAGGAAAAAGAATGAAGCTGGGGGCATTACAATACCTGACTTCTTACTATATTATAGGGCCACGACAATCAAAACAGCATGGTATTGGCAGAAAAATAGACACTCAGACCAATGGAACAGAATAGAAAGTCCAGAAATAAAACCACATATATATAGTCAAATAATTTTTGATAAAGGGGCCAACAACACACAATGGAGAAATGAAAATCTCTTCAATAAATGGTGCTGGGAAAACTGGAAAGACACATGCACAAGAATGAAATTGGACTACAGTTTGTTCCCCTGTACTAAAATTAACTCAAAATAGATCAAAGATCTAAACATAAGACCTGAAACAATTAAGTACATAGAAGAAGACATAGGTGCTAAACTCATGGACCTGGGTTTTAAAGAGCATTTTATGAATTTGACTCCAAAGGCATGGGAAGTAAAGGCAAAAATTAATGAATGGGACTACATCAGACTAAGAAGTTTTTGCTCAGCAAGAGAAACTGATAACAAAATAAACAGACAGCCAACTAAATGGGAACTGATATTTTCAAACCATAGCTCAGATAAGGGCCTAATATCCAAAATATACAAAGAACTCATAAAACTCAACAACAAACAAACAATCCAATAAAAAAAATGGGAAGAGGACATGAACAGACACTTCTCCCAGGAAGAAATACAAATGGCCAACAAATATATGAAAAGATGCTCATCTTCTTTAGTTATTAGAGAAATGCAAATCAAAACTGCAATGAGATACCACCTCACACCTGTTCGATTAGCTATTATTAACAAGACAGGTAATAGCAAATGTTGGAGAGGCTGTGGAGAAAAAGGAACCCTCATCCACTGTTGGTGGAATGTAAAGTAGTACAACCATTATGGAAGAAAGTATGGTGGTTCCTCAAAAAACTGAAAATAGAACTACCTTATGACCAAGCAATCCCTCTACTGGGTATATACCCCCAAAACTCAGAAACATTGATACGTAAAGACACATGCAGCCCCATGTTTATTGCAGCATTGTTCACAGTGGCCAGGACATGGAAACAACCAAAAAGCCCGTCAATAGATGACTGGATAAAGAAGATGTGGCACATATACACTATGGAATACTACTCAGCCATAAGAAATGGTGACATCGAATCATTTACAGCAAAATGGTGGGATCTTGATAACATTATACAAAGTGAAATATGTAAATCAGAAAAAACCAGGAACTGCATTATTCTATACGTAGGTGGGACATAAAAGTGAAACTAAGAGACATTGATAAGTGTGTGGTGGTTATGGGGGGTGGGGGGGAGAGGGAGAGGGAAAGGGAGAGGGGGAGGAGCACAAAGAAAACTAGATAGAAGCTGACAGAGGACAATCTGACTTTGGGTGATGGGTATGCAACATAATTGAACGACAAGATAACCTGGAATTGTTATCTTTGAATATATGTATCCTGATTTATTGATGTCGCCCCATTAAAAAAATAAAATTATTTAAGAAAAAAAAAAGTTTAGAGTTTAAATAGATTGGTCAGGGAAAGTTATAACAGATAACAAAAGCCAGAGACTGAACCCTGAGGATATCTCAAAGAAGAACATGGAGGCAAGGGAACAACACTTACAAAAATCCTGAGCTGATCATGCTTGGCATTTTCCTGGAATAAGCAAGGAATCCAGTGGAGCTAGAGCAGATTAATCAGGGGGACAATTAGAGAGCAGAGGGTCAGAGGGATATTGAGGCAGTACCATAAGCGGCAACTGTAGGGTCTTTAGGTTTTACTGAGTGAGGTGGAAAAATGCTGGAGGAATTTGAGCACAGATTTTCAAAGGATCATTCTAATCACTACATTGAGAATAGACCATAGGAAGGCAAAAGCAGTGTGAAAGCAGAGATGAATCCAGATTTTACAGAGCTTTATAAAATTTTGACCACTCTCTTTAAAAAATTATCAAAAACTGCAAATAGAACTATAAATATTAAATTATGAAGGGATCTTGAAAAAAGGGGCCATGAAACTTAAGTTTCTTTTGCTTCCAAATAAATAAGCTATTTACAACAATCCAAGCAAGAGACAATGGTGGTGTAACTTGGCAATGTAGTGATTATGACATGGTCAGATTATGTATATATTTTGAAGACAAAGTTCACAGGATTAATTGATAGATTATATATGAGCTACTAGAAAAAAAATTAAGAATAATTTGTGTCTGCAACCATTGGAAGATTATAATGACCTTTCACAGAACAGAAATGGTGGTTTCTGTTTCTGTTCTGTAACATTTATATAGACACTTGTGAAACTTGCTAATAACCAACAAATGCTCTTGCAGGCCTACGATGCTATCTTATTTATTGCCCTGCCTCACGGAGCTCCTAGCATACCATCTGACACATTTAGACACTTCAGATATTTCTGTTGAATGAATGAATGATCTCTATGTGCTCTGTTTCCCTAATAAAAAGTAAAAAAACTGTGCCCATTATTACTCATTGAGTTTCTATTTTTATGTAAGGCTATGAATGAACCATCCAATCTTCAAAATGACCAACAGCCAGGATGTGAAAAGAATAATCTAAACTACCCACCATATGTGCCTGGTAACTACACTGAAAGTGTCAAATGATTTTGAAACATTTGTATATTTCAGGGGGAAGAATCTTTTCAATGCCGATCAGTTTGTTTTAGGAAAGGATACATTTCCTTTTATAGCTTGTCAATCTAGGAATAACCCAGGAAAATTAGAACGTGTATGTGTGCCTACTGAATTCCTTTGGTGGCTTGTGAGTTGTGTCCTCACTTGTCTGAGAAGGATCTCGAGACTTCCTTCCTTGGCTATCCTTATAAGGAGTCAGGGAGCTAGATTTGTTGGTGTGGTGACACAACTGATTCTTAGATGACTAAGTTCTTTTGACTACAAGGTGTTTGCAAGTTATAATTTCCACAGTTTTTGCTATTTCTGGAATTAATCACATACAATCAAAAATGCTATTCCATAGAAAAGTTGTGAAGAGTTCATTGACATAATAGAGTTCTGCAGTCAGACTGAGAGGCTTATCGGTGACTGCAGACTTCTAGTTTGAGTGATTATAGTACTTCATTTACATTTGCTTTAAAATTACAGCCATTTGCAAGTACAGTGATTCATTTTCCAGTGAAACCTGAACCAAAGGGAAAAGAAAAAAGTGAAATAAAACCCACTTCTGAGAGCTGGTAAACCCTAAAGTCCACTCACAGTCCTTCAGTCCATGAGAGACTGAACTCCCTCCACAACTTACTTGCTAGGCCAAAGAAATGGTGTTCAAAGTTGCTCCTTTCTCTCATGGTTTGGTAAAATATCTAAATGTAAATATCAAGGATACATCCAGCTGTATAAATCTGGATAGAAGCATCTAGGCTTGAGATAAAAAAAACCAACTAGGAATTATACGTATAAAAATGGTGTTTAAACCCACAGGGATGGATGAGTCAATGTATTGAGAATGTCAGGGTGTAAAAGATGAACTTGACAAATGGACCCTCCAACCTTGAACCCTAGGTAGACCCATACCTCAACATTTAGGATTGGATAGAAATAAAAATTCAGCTGAGAAAATCAAATGGGAGCAATTGAATAAGAACGAGGAAAGGAAGAAAGGAGGGATGCCTTGTGTCCCAAATGAGGAGACTAAGAAACAGTAAAAAAAAAGATGACATGGTCAATTCTGTCAGATGGTGACAAAAAGCTAAAAAAAGGTGAGCATATAAAATGTCCAGAGTTCAGCAATATGGAAGTTGGAATCCCGACAATACTAGTTCAGGGGAGTGGTGAGAATAGATATCAATCCCAACTCTGAGTGCAAGGGAGATGAATAAGTAGAGACAGAGGTGTAAACAAATCTTTGCCAGGTTTGGCTTGTAAAGGAGTAGACAAATGAGGCTGTAACTGAGAAGGATGTGAGCAGAAAGGATATATTATTGTCTTTGTATTTTTTTAGAGATACTAGAGTGTGTTTTTTGCTGTCAGGAATGAACCAGTAGACTAAATAAAGTGGCTAATGCAAAGGAAGGAAGAGGTAATTCAAAGATTGAGGTCACTGAGAAGAAAGCCTGGGAGAGCATTAATTGTGCAGGAACAGAACTTTTTAAAAAGCAGAAACTCTTCATTGTTGCTGAGGAAGAAAAACCTGCAGACAGATGCACATAGACAGCTGGAGGGAGACCGCAGCTCTTCCTATTAGGAAAGCTTCTAGTTTAAAGATTTGGTAGGGAAAATGGGATTGAATTTGGAGAGTGGGAAGTTTCCAGAGATAGATGGTCTGCCACAGTCATATCAGACAGTGGTAGGCTTCCCAGGGAGTATTGAGGATTCATTTGTGGTTTGCATTCTTGAAGCAAAGGATGAGGAACAGAATGAAAAGGTCAGGGAGTCAATGGGATAATACACAATAATTCCAACAATGAGACTGCTGTGTCCCATCCTGCCTGGTGGTGTGAAAGCACTTCCCAAGGAGGGCAGTCCGCTGGAGGACCGGCTACCATACAACGGGGGTCACACTGCCCCAAATCCGAGCTCAATCCCTTCCTAGGTGGGCTAGCCTTCTTTTGGCTCTCAAATGGGGATATGAATTCAAATTTTGCAAGTTAAGGATTTAAAACATTCTATATAAGGTAGGTGAATGACATATTTATAATAGGTGTAGAAAAAAATAGCCACTATTGTATCTATTGCAAACAATTTGGGAGGATTTAAATTTAACTCTAACAGCTTTGCTAAATACTACAAATAAGCAATTAATTGTATTAATTAATAAGTTTATTACTAAATTAATAAATTGTATTACTATGTGGAACTCTTAAAAAAAAGAAAAGAGTATGAATCGGAGAAGAAAGTGACTTTTAATACCAACTTAAAAAGATAGAAACAAAGCCAGTTAAGCCTCAGATGCATTTTTTCTAAAAATAGATGATTGTAAAAGGCATTGAAGAAATCTGTTTGTAGTCAGGGCAGATGTTACCAGGACACTGGGCCTAAAGACTAAAAATCTGATGCAGCATCAGATGAATATTTTTATTCTCTGTGCTATCTTTAACTAATATTAAAATTTTTTTCTCTACAATTCACCAATCTAAGGCAGCAATTTTCAACTGGTGTGCCACAGTACACTGGTGTGCTGCAAGCACTTTAAAAACTATTTAGTCAGGGGCACTGACTTCTTTCCCTTAGATGAGCAAATAAAAACATGGAAACTATCATGCAAAGTGAAATAAGCTAGGCAGAGAAGGAAAAATATCATATGACCTCACTCATTTGAGGAGTCTAATGAACAATGTGACTGAGCAACAGAACAGAGGCAGAGGCAGGATCAAAGGGACCAGAGGGAAAGCAGTCAGAGGGAAAGTGGAAGAGAAGATGGGATCAGAGAAGGGAAAGAGATTAATGAAATTATCTTTATTATATGCGGCTTAAGT
Organism: Saccopteryx bilineata; assembly: GCF_036850765.1. Lineage (NCBI taxonomy): Eukaryota > Metazoa > Chordata > Mammalia > Chiroptera > Emballonuridae > Saccopteryx > Saccopteryx bilineata. Next base: position 142,842,095 of record NC_089491.1, on the reverse strand, counting down.
GTCTGTTTGTCGCCGATAGCTTATTGGTTGCTTGCGTAACTGTACTAGCCAATGGGGTGAAGTTGCCATGGCTGAACGCAAATTGAGCGGGTCAGGGGTAAGGTGAACATTTGTTTGCATTGGCAATCATCTGTTTTACATAAAAACTACGTCTTAACGTAATTTCTTTTAAGAATGCCTCCTAGAAAATACAGCACTGAAGGGGAGAGAAAAGGAGCTAAAGCTGCACAAAGATGTATTTCTTGACAAAAAGAAACCACTGAGCAGAGAAAGACAAGGCTTGCTTCAGTTGCAGAGCAAATGCGTCTTTCTCGGCAAAATGAGACTGATGAGCATAGAGAAACAAGGCTTGCCTCAGATGCAAGACAAAAAAGCCTGTCTTGATAAAATGAGTCCCTTGAACAAAGGCAGGAGAGAAATGCAAAAAAACAACAGAGTAATGCTGACCGAAACGCAAAAAGGATTAAAACAGTTTCAAATGGAGAAACTTTCATTTTTGAGCATTCCTCTGGTGACATGAATATTAAATGTGAACACTGTCAGTCCTTAAACTTCAAGTTAGAAACTAATCCATTTGACCGTGGCAAGAAAGGATTTTTTCAATGTTGCAAGTATGGAAACATTGTAGTTCCACTAATTGAGAAATATCCACCACTCTTGAATAAATTATTGACTAATCAGCATCCACGTGTTGGCATTTTTTTACCTGAGCCTGCATTTGGACACGGTCAACTTTATGTTGCCTGTTCAAGAGTTCGTGAAAGAACGGACGTAAAATTAAAAATAATTGATGGTCCTCTGCAAGGCGAGCTTAAAAATGATGGAAAGATCTACACAAGAAATGTTGTGTACAAAGAGATCTTTGACATGTGAATTAACATTTTATTATTTAAATCACTTTTATTTATTGAGCTAGCAGTAGCTCTTAAGAAATGTACCACCCGTGGTTTCCTTCATTGCACTCTACTTTAAGCAATTAAGCAAGTAGAAGGGGGAAACCCCGTGGGGCACTAAGCAAAGGGGCGTCCTCGCCGCCTGCCCTGGGTAATTCAGTTTGAATTAGCAGACACCTTTGCACAAATCATTTTAATTACAATTTATAATATCTAGAACAGCAGTCATTTCGTATGACCGCTGGGCTTTCTAGTATATACATAACACAGCATTATAGAGAACAGGACAGCAAATCCTGGAGGGAAGTAGGGAAGTCATTGGGGGGAGGAGGCATGGGGGGGCCAAGGGGAATAAGGGGATATATTCGGTGGAACATTTGAATCTATGTAAACACAAATTAAAATCATAAATTAAAAAAAAGAATCAGCAAATGACTGCATAAATAAGTGGAACAACAAATTGATGTTTCTCTATCTCTCTCTCTCTCTCAATGCCTCTCTCTCACTCCCTTCCTCGCCCTCCTCTCTGTCTCTAAAATCAATAAATAAAACTAGAAAAAAACCCACATTAAAACAGCCAACACAATCATAGCCATCCAGTGTGAATGAATAAAAATTATACCTGTTTCTTTTTGTCAGATAAGAAAAAAATATATTTTTTGGTGTGCCACAGAATTTTAGTAATTAGTTTCTGTGTGCCATGAGATGAAAAACATTGAAAATTGCTGATGTGAGGTTTTACTATTTTGTGCAGTCTCTGTGATAAGTAACTCTCTCTGATTGTATAAAGTTAGGCTTTTGAGATAATTAGGAGTTATATTCCTGTTAAAGTACAGGAGTTCAATAATTACTATTGCATTCCAGCGGGCAATTATCTAATTTGTTCCATTTTTTTTCTTTGTGGCCAAGCAGGCTAGCTTTATTATGATATAGTTGGTACTTAAAATGTTCTCTCAGGAGTGATAGAATATGAGGGGGCTGCTGCCTTCATTGATAGACGGTTAGATAATTATTACACAACATCTAGATTCCTGTGTCACTATTTTGCATGTACTACAAATAGCTTTAACTTGAGCTGGGCTATGTATGCAGTTCACTTTAAGCTGTAACTAATGGCCAAGGTAAGGTGATTGAATTATATTTTACATTTAGGAAAATCATTAGAAATTCCATTAGACTTATTCCCAAATGCATACATTTAGAAATAAAAGGTTAAGAGGCTCTGCATCTCTTCAGAAGCACATTCTTTTCAAAATAACATGTTAGGAGAGAAAAGTTTATGTTAAAAACAAAATACTTTAAATGGATGTGATTCTTTCAACTCCACCCCCCTTTCCAGAGAGACCAAATCCTTTTAGTATCTAAGATCTTATATATCTTCAGTATATTACAAAGATAGCTTTGAAATGATATTAAAATCTCAGTTTTGAAGATCTAAAGGAGAGGCAAACACGTCAAGGCAGCAGAAGCTGGATCACAATTAAATTTCCTTGTGTGTTAGACTCCTTCCATGCTTGCTGCTATGTTGAGAAAAATGCATTTAAAAAGTCATAAAAGCTAAAATTAATGATTCCAAAAGGAAAAGCCAAGAAACTACAGAAAATCAATGGTAAGGCAACTCAGAAGGGATCCCTACAAAGGAACCCCATTAGAGCCACTAAACAAAGGGTTGTCTCTGAGTAGACTAGTTTTAAGCCAACTTTTTGCAATATGTACTGCATGCATTTGGAGAGGTATGATTTGACTTTGGGGACCTCTGCATCTATGCACAGAGGAGATAGGCAGATCTGAAGATTTTGGAATGCTGGCACTTGTTCAAATATTGGGAGCATCTTCGGGCTCAGGCTTTCCCAACAGTACTGCTGTTGGAGGTGTATCACCTCTATCCAAACATCCCCGGTAACCCCTTCCACTGCAAAGGTTAGAATGGGACTTCTGAAAGATAAATCTTCGACCAGGTGTGGCAGCTTTTGCTTCCGGGCTGCACGAGGGAATGCTACATGACTTCCAGCATGTGACAAGCCCTCTCACCCTGGTCTTTTATCAGTCTCTCCTTTTCCACATTGCAGGCTTTTACAACCACACTTCACTGAAGAACTGTTAAGAATATACAACAAGAAAGATTTCCATAATATGGGACCTTGTGTTTCAGAAGAATACTATTAGTGTGATTAAGATTATAGAATATGATTTAGTCATGTATAATCAAATCCACATCTAAATTACTTATTCCAGGTGTTAACACAGGGATAGAGTTAGAGAGAAGGCTATTACTATGAAAAGTAACTGAATCTCAACTTCAGAAATGTATATAACTAGGGGAAACTGAAAATATACTAAGAAAGTCAAATATTAGGCAATAGAGTTAAGTACCAGAGGGAATAGAACATCTTTATACATTTGGTAAATTATTTTTTTTAATTGTACTGAATGAAAATTTTTTTTACTTGAGATGAGTGCTTCCCAACTCAGAGAAAAGGCAACCATGAGCTACCTCTCAATTACGCTATAATTGGTACCAACCTGTTGGAATACTTAGAAATTGTGCTAGGTTGATTGGTTTTCTATTGAAACAATGACACATTATCACAAATTTAGTGACTGAACAACAATACAAATTTATTATCTTACAGTTCTGTAGGTTAGAAATCTCACACTTGGCTCACTGGGTTAAAATTCAAGATGTTGGCAGAGCTGCCTTTCTAGAAGCTCTACAGGGGAGTCCCTTCACATTTCCTTTCCAGCTTCCAGATGCTTACCACATTCCTTGGCTCATGGTCCCTTTCCTCCATCTTCCAAGCCAGTGATGTTGCATCTGTCTTTTACTCTTTTTCCACCATATGTCTTTCTGAACACAGCTGGCAAAGGTTCTCACCCTTTAAGAATCATGCCATTGGATTGGACCCACCCTCATAATCCAAACTAACTTTATCTCCGGTTCCTTAATCTTAACCACATCTGTAAAGTCCCTTTTTACATATAGGTTCCATAGTCACAGGTTCTGAGGATGAGGAAATGAACAGTTTTGTAGACCATTAGTCTATCTACCACATCATAGCACTTTTAAAATTAGTATACCCTAATATGCAAATTCCTCTTTCTCTTACCCCTTTACCTACGCTCTTAAAAAAAAGGGAAATATATTTCTGGAGGTAAAACTTAGCAATAAATTTGTCTGCTAGGAACTAATACCTTTTAGAAAGCCTTTAAAAATACTGTTGAAATCAGAGACATCTTGAAACAATGGGGAGAAAAATAGGTCTAGAATGAAGTACAAGTTAATAATTTGATCAATGACTCCTCCTCCATAGACTTCACTCTACTTGCTGTTATAGATCTCTGTCATTTCAAAGTAGATTTCACTGTTCTGCCACTGGTATGTACAACTTTACCACGAGTTGCAATAAATGCCTTGAGATTAGGCTCTATAATTTAAACTAAGTGCTAAAGTCCTAGTAGGAAAGTTGAGTCTAAACTTAAAAAGTCTAAATTGTACAGGAAGAACATGTAATATAAAAAGTATGTATATTTCATATAAAGTGATAATGATTAGTAATATTATTTATTATTAATGTAAATATTAGTAATAATGTTTATTAATATTAAAATATTAAGTAAGAATAATATAAAAGACCTATTATACTAATTATTTCATTAATTCTCACAACATAACAATGAAATAAGAATTGCTATTAATTAAAAAATTTGTTAAACATCTCCTAGGAGCAAGTGTTTTTTTTTTTGTTTTTTTTTTTTTTTTCATTTTTCTGAAGCTGGAAACAGGGAGAGACAGTCAGACTCCCGCATGCGCCCGACCGGGATCCACCCGGCACGCCCACCAGGGGCGACGCTCTGCCCACCAGGGGGCGATGCTCTGCCCATCCTGGGCATCGCCATGTTGCGACCAGAGCCACTCTAGCGCCTGGGGCAGAGGCCACAGAGCCATCCCCAGCACCCGGGCCATCTTTGCTCCAATGGAGCCTTGGCTGCGGGAGGGGAAGAGAGAGACAGAGAGGAAAGTGCAGCGGAGGGGTGGAGAAGCAAATGGGCGCTTCTCCTGTGTGCCCTGGCCGGGAATCGAACCCGGGTCCTCCACACACTAGGCCGACGCTCTACCGCTGAGCCAACCAGCCAGGGCCGCAAGTGTTTTTTTTTTAAATAAAGTTTATTTTAAAAAAGTCACTATTCTGATATTCTAGATGGAGAAACTGAGGCTCAGATAGTGAAGTATATTACTCACAGCCATGGGGTTAGTACATGGCAGTGCCAGGATTGGAGCCCAGGTCTGTCTGATTATAGCTCTGGTTTCTCAGAACTGTGAAAATGCACACATCAGTAAATTTCTATGTAGAAGTCCAAGCTGAGCAGGACTGCCACATTGTAGGAAACATTCAGGTTTGATGCTGGCTCTAGAAACTGAGCTTTCATCTTTGAACTTTGTTTGACAGAAGTCAGTGTAAATTGGCAGACAAGTACATACAATTGTGTCAGTCTTGCTCATTTCTATAATCTGTCAGTTTGGAAATCTCTTAAATTCATTACCGAGTGACGTCACGGAAATGGCGCCATGAGCAGCGCGTCCGACAGATCTCCCCAAAATCACAACAAATTTATAAACTAGAAACAGAAAACTTTATCCTCGGAGCATTCCGGAGTTCCACACAAACTGAAAGCAAAAGGACTGTTATCACTTGAATCTGAGAGACGAGGGTGTGGAGGAAGCTAACTACCGCAGGGACGTTCTTTCAAGCCACGGAGGGAGTGCGCCTGTGGTGAGTCGGCCCACACTCGGGAGCAGCGAGCAGCCGCCGGCGCGTGCCCGGTCCGGTTGAAGAGCGAGCACCGCTAACGTTCCCAGTGGCCCGCGCGCTGCGAGTGAGAGTCCCCAGCCACCGGTGCCCGGAGCACCCCATTCACATGCATGCCCTGGGCATCCCACGCGCCCAGAGCGCCCTACTGGCCCGCACACCCAGGGTGCCCCATTATCCTGTGCCTGGTGCGCCCCAGCCGCCAGCGGCGGGGCAAGCGGGAGAGGTGCAGGGCGGTCTTCCCTACTTGGGAGATTCTCTCCGTGGGCAGCACACCTCACCCAGCCATTCAAGCTAACAATCAAGCGTTGGGGGAGGGGCGCGCAGGCAGCCTGAAATACCTTCGGGAGCACAGCTGCGGACCCAATCACTGAAATTAGCTTAACCCATGAAATCTGTGCACCCACGGGGCTCTAATTGATAAGATTTCTCTCAGTTCAGCGATCCAAGACAAGAGGCGTGATATTTTTTAGTGCCTCTCGCTAAAGGGGCGGGGGCAACTTCTGATTGATAGAACCTCCATATTCAGGGATAAACGCTAACAAGAGGGACTTGGCAGATAATAAGATCTATACTACACTAGTCGCAAGCAGAGACTAGTGCCTCTTCTTCCCAGCCAAAACAGGCTACAAAGTGTGGAAAGCCTGGGTTGAGTGGTCCAACTGAATGCTAGACTCTGAACAGTCACCTTGACAACAATTGACTCCCACCCCCGCCTGATTACACTGGAGGCCCTGACTGCCAGAGCCTTTCCCAAAGCCTTGCGCTGAGTGGGGATAGAGTGGGGATATCCTAGCTCTTTGAGCCTCTTACTCCCCAGGCAGAAGCAGTAGCAGCCTTATAGCTGGATCACCAGGCTGCTAATTCAGGAAGGGGGGACTAGGAGAGAGAATCCAGGAAAGCAAACTCTCTCATCGTTGGACCCTGCAAACGCCAACAAGCCTTTACTTCCAGCAAGACTAAAGCCAATTATATGACATTGCCATAGAATCCCATCAACTGCAAATCCCTACCTAAGTGTGACACAGGGGCAGAGCCTGGGGTACAGAGTCACCGACCAGGAAGAGGGAGAGAAAAGAAAAAGGAAGAAGTTAACCTCTCAAAATCAAGAAAAATCCACAGACTTTACAACTTGTTCTACTAATTTTTTGTTGTTGTTGTTTGTTTCTTCTATCTTATTGCCTTTATTATTATTATTTCTATTTCCTCCATCTCGGTCCTTTTATTCTCTGCCCATCTTATGCTTCCCTTTTCTTGAACTACACTACCCATGAGTGTTACATTTTATTTCTTTTCTTCATCCTCACCCTCCTTTAAGGTTATACTCCAAAACACTTAACTCTCACTCGCTCTTCTTTAGTTTTTTTTTTGTTTTGCTTTATTTTGTTTTTTTCTCTTCCGTTTTTTTTCTTCCTTCGTTTTTCTCTTTTTCTTATTTTTTCCTTTCCATTCGTTTTTTCTATTCTCATTTTACTTTTCCTCCTATTTAATCCTCAATCACGAACAAATTAGTTAATTTGGGACTCAAGGGTTTTTTTTGGTTTTATTTTTCTTTTTCGCTTTTGTTGTTGTTTTTTGTTTGTTTGTTTGTTTATTTTTGTGGCATTTTGGGTACTTTTTACGTTGCTTTTTAACTCACTAGCATTCCTCCCAACCCTCTCCATTGTATTTAGTCTTTGCTCCACTTAATACAATAGATTTTTACTTATTATTTTTATTTTTTTCTTCTTTATTATTCTTTTTTTTTCTCCTTTTTTCTGGTTCCCTCTTATCCCTCTCATTATATCTCTTAGTCAACCATCACTTACAAGCAAATCATCTTATGCTTGTTTAAGATTTTCTTCCTTCCTTTTTTTTTTTTTGCATTTAGTAGGTTCCTACTCCCTTTTTTTGCCCCTTGAACTCTTCACCCCAAATCAGGCCCTCCATTATAGGCAGTTTTTGTTCCATTTAGCATAATATAATTCACAAGTCATCACGATATTTCCCTGAGGAGGGGAGAGGAGGGAAAGAGAAGAAAGAAAAAAGGGGGAAATAATAAATTATTACTTTTTTTTTTGTGTGGGGTGTTTTACCTTTTTTTTTTTTTTTTTACTTTTTACTCTTTATTAATTCTAATTAGTGCTATCAAGAAGACCACCCTCAGATGCCAATAAGAAAGAGGAAATAGTATATTATGGATACAAAAGAAAGAGAGGTAACACAAATAGATGTGGAAAAATCTATGGAGAAAAGACTTAACATATTGGAAGCCTTGGAGCTAAATGACAGAGAATTTAAAATAGAAATCTTAAAAATACTCAGAGATATACAGGAAAACACAGAAAGACAATTTAGGGAGATCAGAAAACAACTCAATGAACACAAAGAATATATTACCAAGGAAATTGAAACTATAAAAACAAATCAAACAGAAATGAAAAACTCAATTCACGAGCTGAAAAATGAGGTAACAAGCTTAGCTAACAGAACAGCCCAGATTGAAGATAGGATTAGTGAAATAGAAGACAAACAACTTGAGGCACAACAGAGAGAAGAAGAAGGAGACTCAAAAATAATAAAAATGAGAAAGCCCTACAGGAATTGTCTGACTCCATCAGAAAGAATAACATAAGAATAATAGGTATATCAGAGGGAGAAGAGAAAGAAAATGGAATGGAGAATATACTCAAACAAATAATAGATGAGAACTTCCCAAGCCTGTGGAAAGAACTAAAGCCTCAAATTCAAGAACACCTCAAAACAGAACACCGAGTTTTCTTAACCCCAACAAACCCACTCCAAGGCACATTATAATAAAGATGACACAAACCAATGACAAAGAAAAAATTCTCAAGGCAGCAAGGGAAAAGAAGAGTACAACATATAAAGGAAGGCCTATTAGATTATCATCAGATTTCTCAGCAGAAACTCTACAAGTTAGAAGAGAGTGGACCCCAATATTTAAAGCCCTGAAAGAGAGGAACTTTCAGCCAAGAATACTATACCCATCAAAGCGATCCTTCAAGTACGAAGGAGATATAAAAACATTCACAAATACAGAAAAGATGAGAGAATTTATCAGCAGAAAGCCCCCACTCCAGGAAATACTAAAGGGGTTTTTCCAACCAGATTCAAAGAACAAAAGAAAACAACACCACAAGTAACAGCTCCACCAAGAACACAATAAAACCAAACTTAAACTGTGACAACAAAGGAAAAAAAGGGGGGAGAGGATGGAGATTAACAGTAGCAAAGGACGATGAAGTGCAGAAATACTCATAAGATAGGATACTACAATGAATATGGTAGGTACCCTTTTCATTACTTAATGGTAACCACCCTTGAAAAAACCACCACAAAAACACTTGACTTAAAAAAGGTAGCAACAGAGGAAAGAAGTATGGAACACAAACAAACAAAAACAAATGATAGAAAAACAAAAGAGAAGAATCAAACAAGATACAAAACTAACAGAAAGCAATTTATAAAATGGCAATAGGGAACCCCCAAGTGTCAATAATTACACTAAATGTAAATGGATTAAACTCACCAATAAAAAGACACAGAGTAGCAGAATGGATTAAAAAAGAAAATCCAACTATATGCTGCCTACAAGAAACACATCTAAGCAACAAGGATAAAAACAAATTCAAAGTGAAAGGCTGGAAAACAATACTCCAAGCAAACAACATCCAAAAAAAAGCAGGCGTAGCAATACTCATATCTAATAATGCTGACTACAAGATAGAAAAAGTACTCAGAAACAAAAATGGTCATTTCATAATGATTAAGGGGAAGTTGAATCAAGAAGACATAACAATCTTTAATATATATGCACCAAACCAAGGAGCACCAAAATATATAAGACAGCTACTTATTGACCTTAAAACAAAAACTAACAAAAATACAATCATACTTGGAGACCTCAATACACTGCTGACAGCTCTAGATCGGTCATCCAAACAGAGAATCAATAAAGATATAGTGGCCTTAAATGAAATACTAGAACACTTGGATATGATAGACATCTACAGGACACTTCATCCCAAAGCGACAGTATACATTTTTCTCTAGTGTACATGGAACATTCTCAAGAATTGACCATATGTTGGGCCACAAAGACAATATCAGCAAATTTAAAAAAATTGAAATTGTACCAAGCATATTCTCTGATCATAAAGCCTGGAAACTAGAATTCAACTGCAAAAAAAGAGGAGGAAAAACCCACAAAAATGTGGAAACTAAACAACATACTTCTAAAAAATGAATGGGTCAAAGAAGAAATAAGCGCAGAGATCAAAAGATATATACAGACAAATGAAAATGAAAATACGACATAGCAGAATCTCTGGGATACAGCAAAAGCAGTAATAAGAGGAAAGTTTATATCACTTCAGGCCTATATAAACAAACAAGATAGAGCCGAAGTAAACCACTTAACTTCACATCTTAAGGAACTAGAAAAAGAAGAACAAAGACAACCCAAAACCAGCCGAAGAAAGGAGATAATAAAAATCGGAGCAGAAATAAATGAAATAGAGAACAGAAAAAGTATAGAAAAAAATCAATAAAACAAGGAGCTGGTTCTTTGAAAAGATCAACAAAATTGACAAACCCTTGGCAAGACTCACCAAGGAAAAAAGACACAGGACTCAAATAAATAAAATCCAAAATGAAAGAGGAGAGATCACCACAGACATCATAGATATACAAAGAATTATTGTAGAATACTATGAAAAATTATATGCCACCAAAAACAACAATCTAGAAGAAATGGATAAATTCCTAGAGCAATACAACCTTCCTAGACTGAGTCATGAAGAAGCAGAAAGCCTAAACAAACCAATCAGCAGGGAGGAAATAAAAAAAACTATTAAAAACCTCCCCAAAAATAAAAGTCCAGGCCCAGACGGTTATACTAGTGAATTCTATCAAACATTCAAAGAAGACTTGGTTCCTATTCTACTCAAAGTCTTCCAAAAAATTGAAGAAGAAGCAATACTTCCAAACACATTTTATGAGGCCAACATAACCCTCATACCAAAACCTGGTAAGGATGGCACAAAGAAAGAAAACTACAGACCAATATCTCTAATGAATACAGATGCTAAAATACTAAACAAAATGCTGGCAAACCGAATACAACAACATATTAAAAAAATACGTCATGATCAAGTGGGATTCATCCCAGAATCTCAAGGATAGTTCAACATACGTAAAACGGTTAACGTAATACACCATATCAACAAAACAAAGAACAAAAACCACATGATCTTATCAATAGATGCAGAAAAGGCTTTTGATAAAATACAACACAATTTTATGTTTAAGACTCTCAACAAAATGGGTATAGAAGGAAAATATCTCAACATACTAAAGGCCATATATGATAAACCATCAGCCAACATCATATTAAATGGCGTAAAACTGAGGACTTTCCACCTTAAATCAAAACCACTACAGGGGTGTCCACTCTCTCCACTCTTATTTAACGTGGTGCTAGAAGTTCTGGCCAGAGCAATCAGACAAGACAAAGAAATAAAAGGCATCCATATCGGAAAAGAAGAAGTAAAGCTATCACTTTTTGCTGATGATATGATCCTATACATCGAAAACCCCAAAGAATCCACAAAAAGACTACTAGAAACAATAAGCCAATACAGTGAGGTCGCAGGATACAAAATTAACATACAGAAGTCAATAGCCTTTCTATATGCCAACAATGAAACATTTGAGAACAAACTCAAAAGAATAATCCCCTTCACGATTGCAACAACAACAACAAAATACCTAGGAATAAACATAACAAAGAATGTAAAGGACTTATATAATGAAAACTATAAACCATTGTTAAGGGAAATCGAAAAAGATATAATGAGATGGAAGAATATTTCTTGTTCTTGATTAGGAAGAATAAATATAATCAAGATGGTCATATTACCCAAAGCAATATATAAATTTAATGCAATTCCCATCAAAATTCCTATGACATTTTTTAAAGAAATGGAACAAAAAATCATCAGATTTATATGGAACTATAAAAAACCCCAAATAGCCAAAACATTCCTAAGGAAAAAGAATGAATCTGGGGGCATTACAATACCTGACTTTAAACTATATTATAGGGCCACGATAATCAAAACAGCATGGTATTGGCAGAAAAATAGACACTCAGACCAATGGAACAGAATAGAAAGCCCAGAAATAAAACCACATATATATGGTCAAATAATCTTTGATAAAGGGGCCAACAACACACAATGGAGAAAAGAAAGCCTCTTCAACAAATGGTGTTGGGAAAATTGGAAAGCCACATGCACAAGAGAGAAACTCGACTACAGCCTGTCCCCGTGTACTAAAATTAATTCAAAATGGATCAAAGACCTAAATATAAGACCTGAAACAATAAAGTACATAGAAGAAGACATAGGTACTAAAATCATGGACCTGGGTTTTAAAGAACATTTTATGAACTTGACTCCAATGGCAAGAGAAGTGAAGGCAAAGATAAATGAATGGGACTACATCAGAATAAAAAGTTTTTGCTCAGCAAGAGAAACTGATATCAAAATAAACAGACAGCCAACTAAATGGGAAATGATATTTTCAAACAACAGCTCAGATAAGGGCCTAATATCCAAAATATACAAAGAACTCATAAAACTCAACAACAAACAAACAAACAATCCCATAGAAAAATGGGAAGAGGACATGAACAGACACTTCTCCCAGGAAGAGATACAAATAACCTACAGATATATGAAAAGATGCTCAGCTTCATTAGTTATCAGAGAAATGCAAATCAAAACTACAATAAGATACCACCTCACCCCTGTTAGATTAGCTATTATCAACAAGATGGGTAATAGCAAATGTTGGAGAGGCTGTTAGATTAGCTATTATCAACAAGATGGGTAATAGCAAATGTTGGAGAGGCTGCGGAGAAAAGGGAACTCTCATCCACTGTTGGTGGGACTGTAAAGTAGTACAACCATTATGGAGGAAAGTATGGTGGTTCCTCAAAAAACTGCAAATAGAACTACCTTATGACCCAGCAATCCCTCTACTGGGTATATACCCCAAAACCTCAGAAACATTGATACGTAAAGACACATGTAGTCCCATGTTCATTGCAGCACTGTTCACAGTGGCCAAGACATGGAAACAACCAAAAAGCCCTTCAATAGAAGACTGGATAAAGAAGATGTGGCACATATACACTATGGAATACTACTCAGCCATAAGAAATGATGACATCAGATCATTTAAAGCAAAATGGTGGGATCTTGATAACATTATACGGAGTGAAATAAGGAAATCAGAAAAAAACAAGAACTACATGATTCTATACATTGGTGGAACATAAAAACGAGACTAAGAGACATGGACAAGAGTGTGGTGGTTACCAGGGGTGGGGGGAGGGAGTACATGGGAGGGAGGGAGGGAGAGAGTTAGGGGGAGGGGGAGGGGCACAGAGAACTAGATAGAGGGTGGCGGAGGACAATCTGACTTTGGGCGAGGGGTATGCAACATAATTTAATGACAAAATAACCTAGACATGTTTTCTTTGAATATATGTACCCTGATTTATTAATGTCATCCCATTACCATTAATAAAAATTTATTTAAAATAAATTCATTACCATGTTACTCAAGTAATCTAGATTATAAAGCAAAAACAAATTCTTTTCATACTTTTTTTTTGCATTATATACATAGTAATTTTTGTTCACTTTATGCTATATAGCCCAAGGCATGGAGAAAAATAATTTTCAATCAAAGACAAACTTAAATACAATGGTAAAGGTGTTATGTTAAAAAATGCTATGTTAAAAAAATTTTTTTTAATAGTGCTTTGTAAAGTCTATTCTTACAGAGTACATCTTTCAGTAGCCTTTCTGAGTTATTATCCTACTTTTTAAATTTTAAACTTCATTCAGCAAATTTTTCTTTATTGGTGTAATTCAAACATACTCCAGAGATGAATTTTTTTTGTCAGTTGCTATGATATGACAAAACATATATATAATTTATAATTTAATGGTTGTCTATTTGGTGCTGGGTGCTGTTCTTGATTATTTAAGTCTCTTTCCCCTCCGTTATCAGTTATACAAGATGAGTAAGTTCTGGAGATCTGCTTAGGCGTATAGTTAATACAATATTGTGCACTTAATTTTTTTAAGAGGATAAATCTTATGTTGTTTCTTAACACACACACACAAATATATAAAGAAATTTTTGGAGGTGATGGATATGTCTGATTGTGGTGATGATTTCATGGCAGATACATATGTTCAAAGACATCAAATTATATACATTAAAAATTGTATGTACAGTTTTGTATAATATATATCAATTATACCTCAATTAAGCTCTTTTAAAAATGAAATGGAAAAAATAGAAGAGGTAGAAGAGGATGGGCTAATACTTCCTACAAATAGTTTTTAGAGACGAGTTAATCTCCAGTTCTCTGTCTAAAAAAATCTCAATTTTGACTCCATCTTACTGTTTCACACTAAGTTAACTTAGACGGAAGATTCCCTTCCTGACCTGATATCCCCTTTCTGGAAAGCCCGAGTTTTTGCCATCAACAGGGAAGACTTATTCCCCTCTTTGTATGCGTAGAGGTCGAAACTCTTAGAGCAAAAGAGAATGTTAGTAGTGCTTAGTCTTTTCCCTACTTAGCTATGAGAATGCTCAAGTTTTCTTATATATAGTCTTTTCTATTTTTAAAAATCTTCAGAAAGGAAGTCATTATTTGGTTTGGCATTTTTTTCTTATATTTAACCTAAACTTTCTATACTTTATACGTGTTTCCTCTTCAATGTTTTGTAGAAATGGGGAATAATTTCTTAGTTGTGCCATTTGAGAATTCTTTATACTCTTGATGAACAATCTTTTTGCTCTCTGTTATGCATAGTACAAGATGCTGAACAGCCACCATTTATTCTATCGGCCCAAGGTCCTGGGCATGCCAACCCAAAAAGACAACTATCCCTAAGAAGCTCATAGGTGACCAGTAATTAAACATAAAGCAAAATACATTCAGGGACTTGTAGGTGATGATGGCAAAATGAAGCCATACCCAGAATTTCAGATATTAATAAAGTGGGGGATATAGTAAAAAAACAAATTTTGTCCATAGCAATCAAAGAATGGAAAGAAATTCAGCCTTACGCCATTACCTTTAAAAGTGACTGAGGGCCCTGGCCGGTTGGCTCAGCGGTAGAGCGTCGGCCTGGCGTGTGGGGGACCAGGGTTCGATTCCCGGCCAGGGCACATAGGAGAAGCACCCATTTGCTTCTCCACCCCCCCCCTTCCTCTCTGTCTCTCTCTTCTCCTCCCGCAGCCAAGGCTCCATTGGAGCAAAGATGGCCCGGGCACTGGGGATGGCTCCTTGGCCTCTGCCCCAGGCGCTAGAGTGGCTCTGGTCGCGGCAGAGCGACGACCCGGAGGGGCAGAGCATCGCCCCCTGGTGAGCAGAGCGTCGCCCCTGGTGGACGTGCCGGGTGGATCCTGGTCGGGCGCATGCGGGAGTCTGTCTGACTGTCTCTCCCCGGTTCCAGCTTCAGAAAAATACAAAAAAAAAAAAAAAAAGAGTTGAGAAATAAAAAAAAAAAAGTGACTGAGGATGTCTCAGCCCATTTCCCCCTAGAAAGCAGAGCCTGAGACATCACTTTTCTGAGAATGATGAGGTTCTTTTTGGGGGTGCAGCAGGGTAGAGGAGTAGGAGGTGAAGCAATCTCAAGGCAGGAGGGTTAAGGAAAAAAGTGAAATAAGGCAAGGGAGGAAGGAAAACAAATACGTGATGATGTTTTACTGAACTGACTGACCACTGCTAAACAAGAAAATAGAGCTGGCTGCTCACCCATCTAAATTTTTTTGTTAATTAGGTGTGTTTAACATGTCAGTTTGTTATGTATTTGATTTGAAGGCCACTGGTTATAAATGAGGTTAAGCATTTTTCCTCTTCATTGGTTTTTCAAGTTTTATTGACCTGTTCAATGGTTCTTTCTATTTTTCTTTTGAGCCTTTAGCTTTAGTTGTATGTGTTAAAAATATCTCTACTAATTCTGGCTTAAACTTTCACTCTTTTTAGTATCTTTTATTGGACAAAAGTTCCTAACTAAACTATTGTCAAATAATTCAGTCCTTTTCTTTATCAATTTGTAAGTTAAGAAATACTTTTGAACCTAAGATAATAAATATATACAGTTTAAAAAATATTTTATAGTTTTGCCTGTTCATATTTTGGTCTTTAATCTATTTAAAGTTGATTTTGAGTCATATGAGGTAACAGTCTAATTTTGTTGTTTTTTTTTTTATGTGGAAAAAGAATTGTCCCAGAACCAATGAACAAGCTATTCTTTCCCCCACTGATTTGCAATACTTACTTTTTAAAAAGTTTTTATTTATGCTATGTGATACTCCTAGACTGTTATTTCTGTTCTATTGATTTTCCTTTCTCTTTACCAATTTGACACTGTCTTAACTTCTACTAATTTATAACACTGGGGAACAAAATTTTTGTTGCATCCACAAAAACACTTGTTCTTTGTGGACAAGTCCTGCCAGGGGTGAGGACGACAGAAATGCAAAGACCAGACTCCGGGGACCAGGTTCAGTGATGCAGATCCACTTTATTCAGGAAGTAAGCTAGCTTATATAGATGGGTTCAGCATATAGGGTGTTACAGTGTGTCCTTCATAGCCAGTGGCTGAAAAGATCAGGGAGCTGCGTGGTTGGCGCTAAGTCACTTCCTTATAGCGGGCGAGCTTCCTTGCTGGGTATGCCCAGGAGGCATCTGGGAGCTGGAGTATTTTCACAACATTGCATCACCCACAGCTGCTAGGAATGCGCTCTGCACTCCACCCACAGTTCTTACCTAATTGGAGTGTGCCGATTTCAAATCTGACATTAGTTTTTCTCTGTAAACTACAGTTTTTTTGCAATTCAAAATTTTAGGTTTTCATCTGATTGTAAAATTTTCAACATTTAGTTTAACATAATGTAGAATGTCTTCTTGGGTATCATCTTTGTGAAAATATAATAATTTAAATAATGCAGTAAATACACTAATACAGCCTTACCTGTGGTGGTGCAGTGGATAAAGTGTTGACCTGGAAATGTTGAGGTCGCCGGTTCGAAACCCTGAGCTTGCCTGGTCAAGGCACATATGGGAGTTGATGCTTCCAGCTCCTCCCCCCTTCTCTCTTTCTGTTTCTCCTCTCTCTCTCTCTCTCTCTCTCTCTCTGTCTCTCCCTCTCTTCTCTAAAATGAATAAATTAAAAAAAATTAAAAAATATATGATTGCATCAGAATTTGTCTACAATTTTGAAATAGAGCATATTAAGACACTTATTTTAATCATAAAATTTGTGCAAAACTTATTTAAATTCTGTTCAGGCAAAAATTTGCATTGGTAGCTCTTGCTTATGTGTACTTGTTGAGGACAATCTCGGTTGATGCTCCAACAGTAGTCTGCTCATCACTAACAGCTCCAAGATTTTTGGGAAACTTATCAAGGTGACTGTTCAGGAAGTGAATCTTAATGCTCATATTATATCCAATGTCACAGAAATCCAACAGCATCCTTTGAACCAGAAGTTCATAGTTTTCTGCTTTTTTGTTGTCAAGGAAGTTCTTTGCAACTGCCACAAAAGACTGCCATGCTGCTTTCTCCTCCTTATTCATCTTCCTGGCAAATTCTTCATCACGTATGAGGGTTCGAATTTGAGATCCATCAAATACACCTGCTTTTATCTTCCAGAAAGACAAGGCAGGAAAAGCAGAAATAATATGCTGAAAGCATTCACTTTTTCAATTCAAAGCCTGAACAAACTGCTTCATTAAGCCAAGTTTGATGTGAACAACTAAGGCAGGGGTCCCCAAACTATGGCCCGTGGGCTGCATGTGGCCCCCTGAGGCCATTTATCCAGCCCCCACCACACTTCCAGAAGAGGCACCTCTTTCATTGGTGGTCAGTGAGAGGAGCATAGTTCCCATTGAAATACTGGTCAGTTTGTTGATTTAAATTTACTTGTTCTTTATTTTAAATATTGTATTTGTTCCCATTTTGTTTTTTTACTTTAAAATAAGATATGTGCAGTGTGCATAGGGATTTGTTCATAGTTTTTTTTATAGTCTGGCCCTCCAACGTTCTGAGGGACAGTGAACTGGCCCCTGTGTAAAAAGTTTGGGGACCCCTGAACTAAGGTGTCACAATGAAAAACTGATGATTGATGCTTCTCATCTCTCTCTGTTTCTGTCTGTCTGTCTCTATCTATCCCTCTCTCTGAATCTCTCTCTCTGTCTGTCCCTGTAAAAAAACAAAACAAAAAGATCCACATAAATGATCCAGTTATGCTCCTCATACTTCAGAAAGTCGAGGACAATTTTTATGTCATAATCTTCTTGCAGATGAAGTGAATAACCAATTATAACCGCTGCATAAACATTACCGTTGTGTAGGAGAACACATTTCAGACTCTGTTTAGAGCTGTCAAGAAATAGCCGCCATTCTGTTGGACTGTAAGTGGTAACACCTAGCTGGCTGAGAAGACTACTGATATCATGACATTAAACAAAGTGTTTGTCTTCAGAAAAAAAGTCCACAAAAATTTGTTCATGCTTCCTGAAATGGAATACTTTAGTACATTCTTTTCTTGAAGGCTGGAGGCTAATAACTCAGCTGCTTTCTTTGATAGGCCCAAATCTCTTACTAAGTCATTCAATTCGGGTTGGCTAAATTGCTGAGGGGTTAATGACTGCTTGACATCAGAAGAAAACCCTTCAGATTCTACAACCATTTCCTCATGCATCTTATCAAAATACACTTGATCACCATGTTCACTTTCTTCATCCTTAGAAGAAATAGAACCATTGAAAAGTGGAACCGGGAGTGTCTCAGAGTGTGGGATAGGTCGTATTGCTGAAGGAATATTAAGATATGCGATCATATGCCGTTTTTTCTTGCCAATGCCTTTTGTATGGATCAGACAGAAATAACAGTCACTGCTGTGGTCCTTAGGTTCACGCCAAACCATGGGAATACCAGAGGGCATTTCTTTGCATTTTCCTTTTGTCCAGTCATGAAGCATTTCCTCACAATTATGACACACAATATGAGGAGCCGAATTCTTGTCTTGATCGCCAAGGGGAACTTGAAAATAGGCAATATATGCACGTGTCACAAATGATGAAATATTGCGCCTTTGACATTGAAGTGTGTAACATCCACATATATAACAGAAGGTGTCAGGACTATTCTTACATTCATGCCTACTCCAAGAAGCCATGATTCAATCTTAAAACAAAATAAGAGGGTGTTTTTATTAGATAACAATTTTTTACATTTAAAAACAACTACAATTATGTAAAAATAATGTTTTAAAACATTAATCCAAGAGTCGTTGCCTTTAACTCCAATTAAGAAACCAATGCATGCCATTAACTGTAACAAAAAGAAATTAAATTGCATAAAAACTTGAGCATGCACCCAAAATCAGATTTCAGATTTGGAATCAGTGATACAGAAATATATAGAAACAGTTCTAAAACCTCATGCAACAGAAAAAGAAAAAAAAATGTCCCTCATTGTAATAAGCCTTGAAGTAATACAGGAAATAGAGCTTATCACCTTGGCCTTCTTCAAGAATGTTTTGGCTGTTGGACATTAAATTCATAAATCAGTTTGGAAAGAATTGACATTTTTATAATACAGAATTTCAAATGCAATGAGTATGGTACTTGTTTTCTTTATTTGTCTTTTTAAATTACTTTTTATAAAATTTTATAGTATCTTTATGAAGTTTTAGATTTAATTTGGTTAATATTATTTCTCCAGTTTTTCTGGGTTTGTAAATACTATTTTAAATGCTTTTTTAAATCATTTCACTTTCTGTTTGTTGCTGATTTATAAAATATAACTGGTTGAGTTTTGTATATTGATTTTTTAATCCAGAAAATGTGCTATACTGTAATACTAATTCTCATAATTTACATGTTGACTCTTTAGGATTTTCTTTCTATGTAGATATTGACATCAGGTACACATAGCATTGGTCCTTTGACTTAGTTTTTCTTGCCTTATTTCACTGGACAAGAACTCCAGTACAGGATTAAACAGAGTGGATAATGGAAGATACATTTTTGTTCCCAATCTCAATGAAATGTTTTTAATATTTCACAATTATTTATGAATTTGGCTTTAGGTATTTTTGTAGATAACCTTAACAAAATTAGGTAAGTTTTATTTTATTACTTTTTTACCAAGAGATTCTATCATTAGTAAAGTTCAATTTTCTCAAACATTTAAAGCATCTGTGGAGATGCTTATATCCTTCTTTTTAAATATGTTAATATATAAAATACAATATGTTGATTGATTTTCTAATGTGAAACTAACTTTGTACATCTAAGAGAAATCCAACTTAGTCTTGATGCTAATAGCCAACTACGTTTCATAAATTTAAGATACAAGTAAAAATTCTTTGCCATGTTATTGTAACACTGTTGTCACTACTTTAAAGACATTTAACATCCTAAAGAAGCTCATAAGCTTGACCTGTGGTGGTGCAGTGGATGGGGCATTGACCTGGAATGCTGAAGGTCACCGGTTTGGGGTCCTGGTTTTCCCCAGTCAAGGCACATATAGGAGTTGCTGTTTCCTGCTCCTCTCCTCTTCTTTCTCTCTCTCTCTCTCTCTCTCTCTCTCCTCACTAAAATAAATAAATAAATAAAATTAAGAAAGAAAAAAGAAGCCCATACACTAGTGAGAGTGACCAGTATATAAACAGACAAATAAAATACAATAAGGATATTTAAATTATGTTGAGAATGCATATTTATCTTTTTTCATTTTTAGATATCACAGGTGAATTTTTTGGCTAAGAAAACATTATGTCCCAATTCTAAGACTTACCTGGGATCTCCTTATAACACTTGTTCTCTGTTTGGCTGGTCACAGCAAAATCTACTTTTTAATAAGCAGTTTATAAATCTCCTTGAAATGCTTTGTTTTAGTATCCAAAAATTTTCATTATCCAAAATTATTTTAGTATCCAAGAATATCCTTTAAGAACTAGGAAAAATCTGTTTAAAGCTGATGTTACATGTTATTATTTCTTAATTTTTTCAAGGACTAGTAAGTAATCTTCTTTTAAGACTTTATCTTGTTGACTTATCTCTATTAAACGTTCATATTGATTTTGCAAATTTTTTACCAACCTGTTGCTATAGCACTAAAGCAGAGCATAATAACCTTATTAAAGGCAATAAAATTTGTCAAAGACAACTAAAGCTAAAATTTTGATTTCAGATAAATGTTAGAAACAATTTTGGGACAGTTTTATAATGTAGAAAGTAATTGTTAATATACTTTAAAGTTTTAGGAGGGATGTACACTAATACTGCCTTTATCTTACTTTGTCACCTCTGAATAGAGCCACTTTAAACCCAGTTAAATATGAATGGGTAAAGTACCCACATTTAGAGGCATAAGTCAGGATTTATGCTTCAATAAGTTTAAGACACCAAGTGCAATACATTGAAAGCCTGGCAGGCAATAGTCTTCTCTCCTAGAAATAATAATCCCAGGTCTTGAAACATCTTCTCAGTGATTTATGCTGCTCCTCTGTGTCACCATTTCTGTCTTTTCCTGTGTATATCTATTAGGAGACTCTCATAGCCTGCATTAGGAGAAATAGAGTCATGGGCTCAGGTATAGAACACTGTGTTTCCATTTACTGCATTCTTGTCTATCTAAAACAAATGTTCATTCCAATTCAGATTCATTAGAATACTTTAAAAATTCATCATAAGTATAAGCAAAATATATATGACTCAGTCAGCTTGTTTGATTTATAAAGTGAACTCTTAGAAATGCTGGGTTTTAAGGTATCAGGATCAAAATAGAACAAATTATTTTGGTCATACAAATACATTCCAATTTAATACTTTGGAATACAGCCATTTTCCTGGAGCTATGAGTTCAAGGAATGTAATAAAATTTGGTGAACATAATAGAGAATTACAGAGCTGGGAAAGAACATAGGGTAATTTAACCAGGGTCTCTCTTACCTACTACTGAAAAATATTTAGGTCTTAATTTGACTGAAAACACAATTAAAAGACTTACAGTAAACTTGATAGACAAGATTCCGAATATATTTATAATGTGGGTAATTAAACAGAATCAAGTAACCTATAACTATTTGAGGTTTATTTATCTTATTTTTTTAAGGTTTTATTGAACTTATTGGGGTGACACTGGTTAATACAATTGTAGATTTCAGGTGTACAATCCTATAACACATCTTCCATATACTGTACTGTGTATTCACGACCCCAAGTCAAGTCTCCTTCCATCACCATTTATTCCCCATATACACTCCACCACCCTCCTCCGGTAATCAGCACACTGTTGTCTGTCTCTGCCTCTATGAATTTTTTTTTTGTTCAATTCCTTTTCCTCTTTCTTCTTCTTCTTCTTCTTCTTCTTCTTCTTCTTCTTCTTCTTCTTCTTCTTCTTTCTTCTTTCTTCTTTCTTCTTTCTTCTTCTCCTCCTCCTCCTCCTCCTCCTCTTCCTCCTTCTTCTTCTTCTTTTTCTTCTTCTTCTTCTTCTATTAAGTGAGAGGTGGGAAGGCAGAAACAGACTCCTGCATGTGCCCTGACTGGGATCCACCAGCAAGATTCTATCAGACGATACTCTGCCCTACTGGACCTCAGCTCCATAGCTCTGCAACTGAGCTGTTTTAGCACCTGAATTCAAGGCCATGTAGACATCCTCAGTGCCCAGGGCCAATTTTGCTTGAACCATTTGAGCCATGGCTGTGAGAGGGAAAAAAGGAAAGATAGAGAAGGGGGGGCTGGAGAAGATGGTCTCTTTTCCTGTGTGCCCTGATCAGGAATCAAACTTGGGACTTCCACACACTGGGCTGATGCTCTACCACTGAACCAACTGGCCAGGGCCATCCCTTTACCTTTTTTATTCTTATTTTAATAAGCTATTTTAAATTGCTATTGAAAAGGCAAGAAATTAGTTTTTCAGATTTTCAAATGTACCACTCATACCTAGGTTATCCAAGAAACTGCTGATTGTTTTTAATTCATCAAAGAATTTAGGCAAGAAGAAGGTGAAGAAGGAGGAAGAAAGAGAGAAGGAAGAGTAAATTTAGACACATATTTTTCTTCAAGTGTTGAAAATTATACTTCTGAACACTTTTTATACCTCAAGGATTAAAAAAATAAATAAACATGACTTTCAAATTCTGAACTTAATGAAACTTAAACAATAAAAATTTTACATCCCAGAAGGCATAAAAATAGTTTTTTTTTTTTTATTTATTTATTCATTTTAGAGAGGAGAAGGAGAGACAGAGAGAGAGAGAGAGAGAGAGAGAGAGAGAAAGGAGAGACAGAGAGAGAGAAGGGGGGAGGAGCTGGAAGCATCAACTCCCATATGTGCCTTGACCAGGCAAGCCCAGGGTTTCGAACCGGCGACCTCAGCATTTCCAGGTCGACGCTTTATCCACTGCGCCACCACAGGTCAGCCACATAAAAATAGTTTTAAGTGTAAGCATTTGAAAGCTTTATCTAGAGAAGGCATAAAAAGTGTTTACTGAATTTATTACTAGAGCTTCTACCATTCAATTTAATCTAATAATTTAACTCCCTTCCTCATTATTTTACCCTCGAGAAACAAAACGGTCAGTCCTGAAGTTCTAGGTAAACAATGGCTAAAACTGAAATTCAAGATGTCTAACTAGGGGAAGCAGACCTGGAGCAGTAACTGAGAGGCACAGTTTAAAAAGTGCAGGACGGAAACGAGCCCTTACTGAGCACTCGTTCTGTGCTAGCTGGTTGTGAGAGGCGCTTTTATTTGTTTAAACATTGTTTCAACCATGTATAATTAAGCATTATTAATAACGTGCTCAAAGTTGCATATATTTTATACTAAAGAGCTGGATAAAGTATAAACTACATTTGTTTGATTGCAAAACCTATTTCAGTTAATGCTTTATTTATAAATAATTTAAAAAATAGTTAAGCATAGCATCAAATATAATCTAAATTCTCCTTTAGCTAAAATTTTAGCTCTCACCGAAAATATAAAAAGAAATAGTGGGAAGGCCCGGCATAGACCTTATTCTTGAAGGGAGTGATAAAAGAGAAAAAATCCTTGATATTTTTTTTTCTGTTGACTCTAACAGGCAATAACTAGGTGACTTTGCCTAGGTAACTCATCTTATACTGTATTTGAATCTTTTCAGCCTTCTAGCCCCTACAGAACCAATTAACAATATTCACCCTATAAAACCTAATAATTCTCTCATAAAACAGAATTTAAAGTACGACGCTGTCCATGAGATGAGCCTCAATCCTTAATGTCAACATTGCTCAAATTTATGTTTTCTTTTTTTAAAATTTTTTTTATTTATTTATTCATTTTTAGAGAGGACAGAGACAGGGAGAGAGAGAGACAGAGAGAGAGAGAAGGGGGGAGGAGCTGGAAGCATCAACTCCCATATGTGCCTTGACCAGGCAAGCCCAGGGTTTCAAACCGGCGACCTCAGCATTTCCAGGTCGACGCTTTATCCACTGTGCCACCACAGGTCAGGCCCAAATTTATGTTTTCTTTCCTGATAATTAATTTTTGGAATTTCATCTTTATTAGCCAAGGCTAAATGATATTATTCTTTATATACCTAAGCATAAGTTAACCTTCTAAGAAGTTTGTGTATGAATATGGTGAGACTGACATCTATTCCAGGATCCAAGAAAGTATTTTAAAAATTATCCTTTCTTTCTTCATGCTTTCAAAAAGTATTTATGGAACAACTACATGATGTAACAGGGGCTGTTTTAGGCACTGGGGAGCATATCAATAAACAAAACAGATGTATGCCCCTGCATTCAAGGAGCTTTATATTCACTATATTTTAGCAAAGTTTTCTAGTACAAAAAAGGATATATCAATTACTTTAAAAATTAATTTTTACTATGTATAACACTGAGGGACAAAATTTATGTTGCATCTACAAAAACAATTGTTCTTACCTAATTCAAGTGCGCTGATCTCAAATCTGACATTAGTTTGTCTCTATAAGCTACAGTTTCTTTGTTTTTTTTTTGTTTTTTTTTTTTTAATAAATTTTTATTAATGGTAATGGGATGACATTAATAAATCAGGGTAAATATATTCAAAGAAAACATGTCTAGGTTATTTTGTCATCAAATTATGTTGCAAACCCCTCGCCCAAAGTCAGATTGTCCTCCGTCACCCTCCATCTAGTTCTCTGTGCCCCTCCCCTCCCCCTAACTCTCTCCCTCCCTCCCTCCCATGTCCTCCCTCCCCCCCCCCCCTTGGTAACCACCACACTCTTGTCCATGTCTCTTAGTCTCATTTTTATGTTCCACCAATGTATGGAATCATGTAGTTCTTGTTTTTTTCTGATTTGCTTATTTCACTCCTTATAATGTTATCAAGATCCCACCATTTTGCTGTAAATGATCTGATGTCATCATTTCTTATGGCTGAGTAGTATTCCATAGTGTATATGTGCCACATCTTCTTTATCCAGTCTTCTATTGAAGGGCTTTTTGGTTGTTTCCATGTCTTGGCCACTGTGAACAGTGCTGCAATGAACATGGGGCTACATGTGTCTTCACGTATCAATGTTTCTGAGGTTTTGGGGTATATACCCAGTAGAGGGATTGCTGGGTCATAAGGTAGTTCTATTTGCAGTTTTTTGAGGAACCACCATACTTTCCTCCATAATGGTTGTACTACTTTACAGTCCCACCAACAGTGAATGAGGGTTCCTTTTTCTCCACAGCCTCTCCAACATTTGCTATTACCCGTCTTGTTGATAATAGCTAATCTAACAGGGGTGAGGTGGTATCTCATTGTAGTTTTGATTTGCATTTCTCTAATAACTAATGAAGCTGAGCATCTTTTCATATATCTGTTGGCCATTTGTATCTCTTCCTGGGAGAAGTGTCTGTTCATGTCCTCTTCCCATTTTTTTATTGGATTGTTTGTTTGTTTGTTGTTGAGTTTTATGAGTTCTTTGTAAATTTTGGATATTAGGCCCTTATCTGAGCTGTCGTTTGAAAATATCAGTTCCCATATAGTTGGCTGTCTGTTTATTTTGATATCAGTTTCTCTTGCTGAGCAAAAACTTTTAATTCTGATG
The DNA here is from genome assembly GCF_036850765.1 of Saccopteryx bilineata. Taxonomy (NCBI): domain Eukaryota; kingdom Metazoa; phylum Chordata; class Mammalia; order Chiroptera; family Emballonuridae; genus Saccopteryx; species Saccopteryx bilineata. Next base: position 142,816,214 of record NC_089491.1, on the reverse strand, counting down.
TAGTCCCATTCATTTATCTTTGCCTTCACTTCTCTTGCCATTGGAGTCAAGTTCATAAAATGTTCTTTAAAACCCAGGTCCATGATTTTAGTACCTATGTCTTCTTCTATGTACTTTATTGTTTCAGGTCTTATATTTAGGTCTTTGATCCATTTTGAATTAATTTTAGTACACGGGGACAGGCTGTAGTCGAGTTTCATTCTTTTGCATGTGGCTTTCCAGTTTTCCCAACACCATTTGTTGAAGAGGCTTTCTTTTCTCCATTGTGTGTTGTTGGCCCCTTTATCAAAGATTATTTGACCATATATATGTGGTTTTATTTCTGGGCTTTCTATTCTGTTCCATTGGTCTGAGTGTCTATTTTTCTGCCAATACCATGCTGTTTTGATTATCGTGGCCCTATAATATAGTTTAAAGTCAGGTATTGTAATGCCCCCAGCTTCATTCTTTTTCCTTAGGATTGTTTTGGCTATTCGGGGTTTTTTATAGTTCCATATAAATCTGATGATTTTTTGTTCCATTTCTTTAAAAAATCTCATAGGGATTTTGATGGGAATTGCATTAAATTTGTATATTGCTTTGGGTAATATGGCCATTTTGATTATATTTATTCTTCCTATCCAAGAACAAGGAATATTTTTCCATCTCATTGTATCTTTTTCGATTTCCCTTAACAATGCTTTGTAATTTTCATTATATAGGTCCTTTACGTTCTTTGTTATGTTTATTCCTAGGTATTTTATTTTTTTTGTTGCAATCGTGAAGGGGATTATTTTTTTGAGTTCGTTTTCTAATATTTCATTGTTGGCATATAGAAAGGCTATGGACTTTTGTATGTTAATTTTGTATCCTGCGACCTTACTGTATTGGTTTATTGTTTCTAATAATCTTTTTGTGGAGTCCTTCGGGTTTTCGATGTATAGGATCATATCATCAGCAAAAAGTGATAGCTTTACTTCTTCTTTTCCGATATGGATGCCTTTTATTTCTTTGTCTTGTCTGATTGCTCTGGCCAGAACTTCTAGCACCACGTTGAATAAGAGTGGAGAGAGTGGACAACCCTGTCTTGTTCCTGATTTAAGGTAGAAAGTCCTCAGTTTTATGCCGTTTAATAGGATGTTGGCTGATGGTTTATCATATATGGCCTTTATCATGTTGAGATATTTTCCTTCTATACCCATTTTGTTGAGAGTCTTAAACATAAAATTGTGTTGTATTTTATCAAAAGCCTTTTCTGCATCTATTGATAAGATCATGTGGTTTTTGTTCTTTGTTTTGTTGATATGGTGTATTACGTTAACCGTTTTGCGTATGTTGAACCATCCTTGAGATTCTGGGATGAATCCCACTTGATCATGATGTATTATTTTTTTAATATGTTGTTGTATTCGGTTTGCCAGTATTTTGTTTAGTATTTTAGCATCTGTATTCATTAGAGATATTGGTCTGTAGTTTTCTTTTTTTTGCGCCGTCCTTGCCTGGTTTTGGTATGAGGGTTATGTTGGCCTCATAAAATGTGTTTGGAAGTATTGCTTCTTCTTCAATTTTTTGGAAGACTTTGAGTAGAATAGGAACCAAATCTTCTTTGAATGTTTGATAGAATTCACTCGTATAACCGTCTGGGCCTGGACTTTTATTTTTGGAGAGGTTTTTAATGTTTTTTTTCTATTTCTTCTCTACTGATAGGTCTGTTTAGGCTTTCTGCTTCTTCATGACTCAGTCTAGGAAGGTTGTATTGTTCTAGGAATTTATCCATTTCTTTTAGATTGTTGTATTTGGTGGCATATAATTTTTCATAGTATTCTACAATAATTCTTTGTATTTCTATGATGTCTGTGGTGATCTCTCCTCTTTCATTTTGGATTTTATTTATTTGAGTCCTGTGTCTTTTTTCCTTGGTGAGTCTTGCCAAGGGTTTGTCAATTTTGTTGATCTTTTCAAAGAACCAGCTCCTTGTTTTATTGATTTTTTCTATAGTTTTTCTGTTCTCTATTTCATTTATTTCTGCTCTGATTTTTATTATCTCCTTTCTTCGGCTGGTTTTGGGTTGTCTTTGTTCTTCTTTTTCTAGTTCCTTAAGGTGTGAAGTTAAGTGGTTTACTTCGGCTCTCTCTTGTTTGTTCATATAGGCCTGAAGTGATATGAACTTTCCTCTTATTACTCCTTTTGCTGCATCCCAGAGATTCTGATATGTCGTATTTTCATTTTCATTTGTCTGTATATATCTTTTGATTTCTGCACTTATTTCTTCTTTGACCCATTCATTTTTTAGAAGTATGTTGTTTAGTTTCCACATTTTTGTGGGTTTTTCCCCCTCTTTTTTGCAGTTGAATTCTAGTTTCAAGGCTTTATGATCAGAAAATATGCTTGGTACAATTTCAATTTTTCTAAATTTGCTGATATTGTCTTTGTGGCCCAACATATGGTCAATTCTTGAGAATGTTCCATGTACATTAGAGAAAAATGTATACTCTGTCGCTTTGGGATGAAGTGTCCTATAGATGTCTATCATATCCAGGTGTTCTAGTATTTTGTTTAAGGCCACTATATCTTTATTGATTCTCTGTTTGGATGACCGATCTAGAGCCGTCAGCGGTGTATTGAGGTCTCCAAGTATGATTGTATTTTTGTTAGTTTTTGTTTTCAGGTCAATAAGTAGCTGTCTTATATATTTTGGTGCTCCTTGGTTTGGTGCATATATATTAAGGATTGTTATGTCTTCTTGATTCAACTTCCCCTTAATCATTATGAAATGACCATTTTTGTCTCTGAGTACTTTTTCTGTCTTGTAGTCAGCATTATTAGATATAAGTATTGCTACACCTGCTTTTTTTTGGGTGTTGTTTGCTTGGAGTATTGTATTCCAGCCTTTCACTTTGAATTTGTTTTTATCCTTGTTGCTTAGATGTGTTTCTTGTAGGAACAGTTTCTTTGCAATTCAAGATTTTAGGTTTTCATCTTATTGTAAAATTTTCAACATTTAGTTTAATTTAATGAAGTAGAATGTCTTCTTGGGCATCATCTTTGTGAAAATATAATAATTTAAATAGTGCAGTAAATACACTAATACACTAAAAGATATGATTGCATCAGAATTTGTCTACAGTTTTGAAATAGAACATATTAAAACACCTATTTTAATCATAAAATTTGTGCAAAATTTATTTAAATTCTGTTCAGGCAAAAATTTGCATTGGTAGCTCTTGCCTATGTGTACTTGTTGAGGACAATCTCGTTTGATGCTCCAGCAGTAGTCTGCTCATCACTAACAGCTCCAAGATTTTTGGGAAACTTATCAAGGTGACTGTTCAGGAAGTGAATCTTAACACTCATGTTACATCCATTGTTGCAGAAAGCTGACAGCATCCTTTGAACCAGAAGTTCATAGTTTTCTGCTTTTTTGTTGTCAAGGAAATTCTTTGCAACTGCCACAAAAGACTGCCATGTTGTTTTCTCCTCCTAATTCATCTTCCTGGAAAATTCTTAATCATGTATGAGGGTTCAAATTTGAGATCCATCAAATACACCTGCTTTTATCTTCCAGAAAGACAAGGCAGGAAAAGCAGAAATAATATGCTGAAAGCATTCACTTTCTCAATTCAAAGCCAGAACAAACTGCTTCATTAAGCCAAGTTTGATGTGAAGTGGGGTAAAAAATGATCCTATCTCGATTAACTACAGGTTCATTCACAATATTTTGTATCCCTACTTCCAGAGTTTCATGTTTCTGCCCCTCCTTTTGTGTGCAGTGTTTCTCCCGAGCTCGGCTGTCCCACAAACACAGAAAGCAAGGATACTTCGTAAAACCTCTCTGTTGTCCTAGTATTTACCATTTTAAAATCCACAAAAATGATCCAGTTATGCTCCTCATACTCAGAAAGTCGAGGGCAATTTTTATGCCATAATCTTCTCACAGATGAGGTGAATAACCATTTATAACTGCTGCATAAACATTACCATTGTGTAGGAGAACACATTTCAGACTCTGTTTAGAGCTGTCAAGAAATAGCCGCCATTCTGTTGGACTGTAAGTGGTAACACCTAACTGGCTGAGAAGACTACTGATATCATGACAGTAAACAAAGTGTTTGTCTTTGGAAAAAAAGTCCACAAAAATTTGTTCATGCTTCCTGAAATGGAATACTTTAGTACATTCTTTTCTTGAAGGCTGGAGGCTAATAACTCAGCTGCTTTCTTTGATAGGCCCAAATCTCTTACTAAGTCATTCAATTCGGGTTGGCTAAATTGCTGAGGGGTTAATGACTGCTTGACATCAGAAGAAAACCCTTCAGATTCTACAACCATTTCCTCGTGCATCTTATCAAAATACACTTGATCACCATGTTCACTTTTTTCGTCCTTATAAGAAATAAAACCATTGAAAAGTGGAACCGGGAGTGTCTCAGAGTGTGGGATAGGTCGTATTGCTGAAGGAATATTAAGATATGTGATCATATGCCATTTTTTCTTGCCAATGCCTTTTGTATGGATCAGACAGAAATAACAGTCACTGCTGTGGTCCTTAGGTTCACGCCAAACCATGGGAATACCAGAGGGCATTCCTTCACATTTTCTTTTTGTCCAGTCATGAAGCATTTCCTCACAATTATGACACACAATATGAGGAGCTGAATTCTTGTCTTGATCGCCAAGGGGAACTTGGAAATAGGCAATATATGCACATGTCACAAATGATGAAATATTGCGCCTTTAACATTGAAGTGTGTAACATCCACATATATAACAGAAGGTGTCAGGACTATTCTTACATTTACGCCTACTCAAAGAAGCAATGATTCAATCTTAAAACAATGTAAGAGGGTGTTTTATCAGATAATAATTTTTTATATTTAAAAACAACTACAATTATGTAAAAGTAATGTTTGTAAAACATTAATTGCCTTGTGGTTATGTTCATTCCAAGAGTCGTTGCCCTTTAACTTCAATTTAAAAACCAATGCATGCCATTAACTGTAACAAAAAGGAATTAAAATTACATAAAAACTTGAGCATGCACCAAAAATCAGATTTCAGATTTGGAATCAGCAATGCAGAAATATATAAAAACTGTTCTAAAACCTTGGGCAGCAGAAAAAGAAAAAAAATTGATCCCCATTGATTGAAGTCTGTGAACTCTTGTAGTCTCACTTTTAGAGGTCAACTGCTAATTTTGTCTTTTTGGTTTTGTTTTGTTTTGTATTTTGTTTTTTTATTTAGTGAGAGGAGGGGAGGCTCTACCACTGACCCAACCTGCCAGGGACTGATTTTCATAACATATCACTTTCAAAGTTTTTAATTGTGATGCATGATATCAACTATCACCAGCTTTTTGCCATTTGATAACATATTATTTGAAAATATAGTAGAAACTCAGTTTTCTAATGCAAATATGCTTTGTTTAGTAAAGCAAAAGCAAAGAAGCAGAACTTATATTTTAGTTCATTTATTTTCTAATGTTCAAACGGAAGCATGAATGCTGGAGGGGAAGGGAGTGTTTAAAATAAAAAGCTTTTCTATCTGCTCGTACTTGCTGGTTACCTTCAGAATTTAGTGCATTGTTTTAATGAGGTTACAGTTTCTGGTGAGATTTGTGCTGTTTGTTGCCACAGATTACTTTGTGGCCAACCATTTTACCAATGTGTCTAGATCATGAGCTAAACTGTAAGAATAGATTGTTGTAATTTCTTCTCAAAATGGAGAGAATAAACCATTCAAAAATGGTCTCTACTATTAATGGGTAGATGTGATACTGAGCAACAGTTTCTTGTATCCAGTTACTTCTGCACATTTCCATATGGTTATTTGATATTTATGTCAAACTCTACATATCCAATTGTAAACTCACCATGCCTGCTTCCTCTTCACCCAAGTGGAGCTGATAACATCACCAGCCGAAATATCAGACTGCAATTTTAGCAGCCATCTTTGGCTTTCATTCCCATACCTTCTTCATTCAATCAGTTTTCCAGTGTTATAAATTCTCTTTCATACAAATAATCTCAGATAAACCATCACCTTCATTTAGAACCATGTTATCAAGTGATGTCAGAGAAATGGTGCCGTGAGGAGCGCGACCGACAAATCTCCCTAAAATTTCAACAAGTTCATCAACCAGAGACAGAAAAATCCATCCTTGGAGTGTCCGGGAGTTCCACACACTGAAGGCGAAGGTAGGGTCGAGTGAAAAATTGACTAAATATATAATCAACCCTGAAGGAAATAAGTTGGACAAAGGAACACTCTGCCTACCTCACTAACCTGAGCAAAGGCTGCTTTCACTTGGAACTGAGAGTTGGGGGAGCTAAGGGTATGGAGGAGGCTAGGCTGCAGCATGGACGTTCGTTCAAGCTGAGGAAAGAGTGTGCCTGTAGTGGGTCAGCCCATGCGAGCAGACACCCGCGCACGCCGCTCCTGTGCCAAAGCGAACTTCCCCTCACCCGAGCTTCTCTAGGCAGGCGGGGCACCTCACCCAGCCATTCAAGCTAAAAATCAAGCAACTTTGGGAGGGGCGTGCAGGCAGCTTACAGTTCTTTCTGGAGCAGATCGGCAGATCCAATCACTGAAGTTAGCTTAACCCACAGGCTGCTCACCTCCCAACTGACCTACATGGCTCTAATTGACAAGATCTCTCTCAGTTCAGCTATCTAAGACAAGAGACGTGATATTTTCTAGTGCCTCTTGCTAAAGGGGTGGGGACAACTTCTGATTGGCAGAACTTTCATATTCAGGGATATATGCTAAAAAGAGGAACTTGGCAGATGTTAAGACCTCCTATACTGCAGGTAGCGACTAGGGCATCTTCTTCCCAACCAAAACAGGCTACAAAGTGCAGAAAGCCTGGGGAGAATGGTCCCACAGAGTGGTAGGTGTGCTGAACAGGCCTGGAAGCTCATAGAAAGTCACCTTGACAGCAATTGACTCCCAGCCCCGCCTGATTATGCTGGAAGCTCTCACTGCCAGAGCCTTACCCAAAGCCCTGCATTGAATGGGGATAGAGTCAGGATTTACCAGCTCTTTGAGCCTCTTACTCCCCAGGCAGAGGCAGCAGCAGCCTCATAGCTGGATCATCAGGCTGCTAATTCAGGAAGGAGAGACTATGAGAGAGGCTCCGGGAAAACAGACTCTCTCATTGTTGGGGCCTGCAAATGCTAACAAGCCTTGACTACCAACGAGACTGAAGCCAAATATATGACATTGCCGTAGAGTCTCATCAACTGCAAATCCCTACCTAAGCATGCCACAGGGGCAGAGCCTGGGGTACAGAGTCACCGACCAGGAAGAGGGAGAGAAAAGGAAAAGGAAGAAGAAGTTAACCTCTCAAAATCAAGAAAAATCCACAGATTTTATAACTTGTTTCACTATTTTTTTGTTTCTTTCATCTTCTTGCGTTTATATTATAATTTCTATTTCTTCCACGTTGGTCCTTTTATTCTCTGCCCATCTTATTCTTTCCTCTTCTTGTACTACACTACCCATAAGTGTTACATTTTATTTCCTTTCTTCTTCCTTACTCTCCATGAAGGTTACACTCCAAAACCCTTAACTCTCTCTCTCTCTTTCTGTTTTTTTCTTCTTTTCCTTTTCCCCTTTTTCTTATTTCTTCCTCTCTATCAGTTTCTTCTTTTGCCCTTTTACTTTCCCTCTCATTCAATTCTCAATCACAAACAAATTATTTAATTTGGGACTCAAGTTGGGTTTTTTGTGGCATTTTGGGTGCTTTTTACATCACTTTTTAACTCATTAGCATTCCTCCCAACCCAGGATCTCCAGTCTGTTTAGTTTTTGCTCCAATTAATACAATAGGTTTTTTTTTCCTTTTCCCATTTCCCTCTTATCCCTCTCATTATATCTCTCAGTTGACCATCATTTACAAGCAAATCATTTTATACTAGACCCAAATTATTCCTTTTTTGCATTTTGTGGGTCCCTACTTCCTTTTTTGCCCCTTGAACACTTCCCCCCAACTCAGACCCTCTGTTATAGGTTGTTTTTGTTCAATTTAGCATAATATAATTCACAGTTCATCACAATATTTTCCTAAGGAGGAGGGGAGAGGAAGTGAAGAGAGGAAAGAAAAGGAGGGAAATAATACATTATTAACTTTTTTGTGTGTTTTCTTTTTTCCAAATTTTTTTTCCATTTTATTTTACTTTTTCTTCTTTATTCTCATTACTGCTATCAATAAGACCATCCTCAAATGCCAGTAAGAAAAAGGAAATCAAATATCATGGATACAAAAGATAGAGAGGTAACACAGATAGATGTGGAAAAGTCTATGGAGAAAAAATTTAATATATTGGAAATCTTGGAGCTAAATGACAGAGAATTTAAAATAGAAATCCTAAAAAAACTCATAGATATACAAGAAAACACAGAAAGGCAATTTAGGAAGCTCAGAAAACAACTCAGTGAACACAAAGAATATATTACCAAGGAAATTGAAACTATAAAAACAAATCAAACAGAGATGAAAAATTCAATTCATGAACTGAAAATCGAGGTAACAAGCCAGATAGAAGGAAGGTTTAGTGACAAAGAAGACAAATAACTTCAGGCACAACAGATAGTGAAGAAGAGAGAGACTCAAAAATTTAAAAAAAAAATGAGAAAGCCCTACAGGAATTGTCTGACTCCATCAAAAAAAAATAACATAAGAATAATAGGTATATCAGAGGGAGAAGAGAGAGAAAATGGAATGGAGAATACATTCAAACAAATAATAGACAAGAACTTCCCAAGTCTGTGGAAAGAACTAAAGCCTCAAATTCAGGAAGCAAACAGAACTCTGAGTTTTCTTAACCACAACAAACCTACTCCAAGGCACATCATAATAAAAATGGCACAAACCAACGACAAAGAAAAAATTCTCAAAGCAGCCAGGAAAAAGAAGAATACATCATATAAAGGAAGGCCTTTTAGATTATCACCAGATTTCTCAGCAGAAACTCTACAAGCAAAAAGAGAGTGGACCGCAATATTTAAAGCCCTGAAAGAGAGGAACTTTCAGGCAAGAATACTATACCCATCAAAGCTATCCTTCAAATATGAAGGAGAAATAAAAACATTCACAGATACAGAAAAGATGAGGGAACTTATCATCAGAAAACCCCCACTCCAGGAAATACTAAAGGGGGTTTTCCAACCAGATTCAAAAAACAAAACAAAACCACAAGTAAAAGCTCCAAGAAGAACATAATAAAACCAAATTTAAACTGTGACAACAAAAGCAAGAAAAAGGGGAAAGGACGGAGATTAACAGTAGCAAAGGACGATGAAGAGCAGAAACACTCATAAAATAGGGTACTACAATGAATATGGTAGGTACCCTTTTCATTACTTAATGGTAACCACCCTTGAAAAAACCACCACAGAAGCACATGATTTAAAAAAGTTAGCAACAGAGGAAAGAAGTATGAAATACAAACAAACAAAAACAAATGATAGAAAAAAAAGAGAAGAATCAAAGGAGATACAAAACTAACAGAAAGCAATTTATAAAATGGCAATAGGAAACCCACAAGTGTCAATAATTACATTAAATATAAATGGATTAAACTCACCAATAAAAAGGCACAGAGTAGCGAGGAAAAAGATGGCAGCGGAGTAGGCGGATGCACAGACGCCCAGCTCTCACCACCAAACTGGAATACAAATCAATTTAGGAAAAATCAGCATGAAAAACCAACTCTGAACTGCAAGAATGGCTCTCAAAAACCAAGGAGCAAAGAGGAAATCACAGGAGTCCTGGTAGGGAGCCCCTGAACCTCCTCTGCTTGCCAGAATGGAGGGGGGATGGGGCTGAGAGCCCAGAGAGGATCTCAGAGGGAGGGGAGCAGAAGCTACTGCTCACAGCCACTTGCCTGGCGACCAGGGAGCAAGGTGCATTGAAAGGACCAGTTTATCTCCCAGGTGGAGAGGACAGGGAGAGGGATAGACTGTGAGGGGATAAGGAATGCAGGAGAGGAGCTAAAAGGGCTGACTCATCTGTGTGGAGGTGGCCATAGCAGGGGGAGGGACTGAACCTTTCACAAAAAGAGCTGAAGTGCTTCCGGATCAGAGACCTCCGGACATCTCTCCAGCTCCAATCAGCGCAACAAGACACAGCTGAAAACAAGAAGTGGGGAGGAGGGGCAGTAACTCAGATCTCCATGGAGATCTGAGATACACCTCCCCCTACTGAAGCTGAGAAAACACCATGCCCCCAGTGAGTCTAGCTGGCTAAAGAGACCTTCAGAGTCTCAGGTTACACCCACTGCATTCCTGGATACAGTTTCAAGGAAGCCCCCTGCTGAGATCAGTAAACAAGACTATCACCTGTTAAGAAAACAAACAAATCAAGACTTCAAAGCTGCCCAAATCTGAAAGTGGATTACAGATAAGAGCTGATACCAACCCAAGAAGACCTAGAAATAACACAACTGAAAACTGGAGGCAGACAACACCAAGCCTAGACTCTACCAACTCTACAAATAAAACAAACAAAAAGGATGAGAAGACAAAGGAGTGCAATCCAAATGAAACCACAAGAGACACCTTCGAGAGATGAACTGAGTGATATGGAAATAATCAAACTTCCAGATGTGGAGTTCAAAATAATGATTGTAAGGATGCTTAGGGATCTTAGAACAACAATGGACGAGCAGTTTGAAAACCAAAATAAAGAAATAGCAAGTATAAAAAAGAATCAGTTGGAGACGACAAATAAAATATCAGAAATAAAGACCACAATGGAAGGAATTAAAAACAAGATAGATAGAGCAGAGGATCGAATCAGCAAGTTAGAGGACAACTGGAATGAAGGCATAAAAGCAGAGAAGAAAAGAGAAAAAAGACTCAAAAAGTCAGAGGAAACTCTTAGAGAGCTCTGTGACAACATGAAGAGAAATAATATCTGCATCATAGGGGTTCCTGAAGAAGAAGAAAAAGAACAAGGGATAGAGACTTTGTTTAATCATATCATAGCTGAAAACTTCTCTAAATTAATGCAAGAGAAACTCTCACAAATCCAAGAAGCACAGAGGACTCCATTAAAGAGAAACCCAAAGAAACTTACACCAAGACACATCATAATTAAAATACCAAAGCTAAGCGATAAAGAGAAAATATTAAAAGCTACAAGAGAAAAAAAAGTTATCACCTACAAAGGAGCCCCCATAAGGATGACATCTGATTTCTCAACAGAAACACTTGAGGCCAGAAAGGAATGGCAAGAAATATTCAAAGTAATGCAGAACAAGAACCTACAACCAAGACTAATTTATCCAGCAAGGCTATCGTTTAAAATCGAAGGAGAAATAAAAAGCTTCCCAGACAAAAAACAACTCAAGGAATTCATTACAACCAAACCAATGCTGCAGGAAATATTAAGGGGCCTGGTGTAAACAGATCAAAGTGGTAAAAGAATACAGAAAAAAAAAAAAAAAGGAATACAGCTTTAAAGAAGAAAATGGCAATAAACAACTACATATCAATAATAACCTTAAATGTAAATGGATTAAACGATCCAATCAAAAGACATAGGGTAGCTGCATGGATAAGAAAACAGGACCCATACATATGTTGTCTACAAGAGACACACCTAAGAACAAAAGACACACATAGATTGAAGGTAAAAGGATGAAAAAAAAAACGTTTCATGCAAACGGAAATGAAAAGAAAGCTGGGGAAGCCATAATTAAATCAGACAAATTGGACTTTAAAACAAAGGATATAGAAAGAGATAAAGAAGGCCACTACATAATGATACAGGGAGTAATCCAACAGGAAGATATAACTATTATAAATATCTATGCACCTAACATAGGAGCACCTAAATATATAAAGCAGACTTTGATGGATTTAAAGGGCGAGATCAACAGCAATACTATAATAGTAGGGGATTTCAATACCCCACTAATATCACTAGATAGATCCTCAAGAAAGAAAATTAACAAAGAAACAGCAGACTTATTGGAAACACTAGATCAACTCGATTTAATAGATATCTTCAGAATCTTTCACCCTAAAGCAGCAGAATATACATTCTTTTCAAGTGCTCATGGTACATTCTCTAGGATAGACCACATGTTAGGGCACAAAAGTGCTCTCAACAAATTTAAGAAGACTGAAATTGTATCAAGCACTTTCTCCAATCACAACGGCATGAAACTAGAAATGAACCACAACAGAAAAGCTCAAAAATTCTCAAACACATGGAAACTAAATAGCAGGTTGTTAAATAATGAATGGATTAAGAATGAGATCAAATAAGAAATAAAAAAAATCCTAGAAACAAATGACAATGAGCATACAACAACTCAAAATTTATGGGACAGAGCGAAAGCAGTGCTGAGAGGGAAGTTCATAGCACTACAGGCACACTTTCAGAAGCTAGAAAAAGCTCAGATAAACAACTTAACCCTGCATCTAAAAGAATTAGAAAAAGAACAGCAAGTAAAGCCCTAATGTAGTAGAAGGAAGGAAATAATAAAGATCAGAGCAGAAATAAATGACATAGAGGCTAAAGAAACAATACAGAGGATCAATGAAACTAGGAGCTTGTTCTTTGAAAAGGTAAACAAGATTGATGAACGTTTAACTAGACTCACCAAGAAAAAGAGAGAGAGGACTCAAATAAATAAAATTAGAAATGAGAGAGGAGAAATAACAACTGACATAACAGAAATACAAAATATTGTAAGAAAATACTATGAAGAACTGTATGCCAAAAAACTAGACAACCTAGATGAAATGGACAAATTCCTTGAAACATACAATCTTCCAAAAATCAATCTGGAAGAATCAGAAAACCTAAACAGACCGATTACAACAAAGGAGATGGAAACAGTTATCAAAAAACTCCCAACAAAGAAAAGTCCAGGGCCCGATGGCTTCACAACAGAATTCTACCAAATATTCAAAGAAGAATTAACTCCTATCCTTCTCAAACTATTTCAAAAAATTCAAGAGGAAGGAAGACTTCCAAGCTCCTTTTATGAGGCGAGCATAATTCTGATTCCAAAATCAGGCAAAAACAACACAAAGAAAGAAAATTATAGGCCAATATCTCTGATGAATATAGATGCTAAAATCTTCAACAAAATATTAGCAAACCGGATCCAACAATATATGGAAAAAATCATACACCATGATCAAGTGGGATTATTCTGGGGAGGCAAGGATGGTACAATATTCATAAATCAATCAATGTGATTCATCACATAAACAAAAAGAAGGAGAAAAACCATATGATAATTTCAATAGATGCAGAAAAAAGCATTTGATAAAATTCAGCACCCATTCATGATCAAAACTCTCAGCAAAGTGGGAATACAGGGAACATACCTCAACATGATAAAAGCCATCTATGAGAAAACCACAGCCAACATCATACTCAATGGGCAAAATTAAAAGCAATACCCTTAAGATCAGGAACAAGGCAGGGGGCCCCCTTTCACCACTCTTATTTAACATGGTCCTGGAAGTCCTAGCCACAGCAATCAGACAAGAAGAAGAAATAAAAGGCATTCAAGTGGGAAAAGAAGAAGTAAAACAATCATTATTTGCAGATGATATGATATTGTATATAGAAAACCCTAAAGTCTCAGTCAAAAAGCTACTGGACCTGATAAATGAATTCAGCAAAGTGGCAGGATATAAAATCAATACTCAGAAATCAGAGGCATTTTTATACACTAACAATGAATAGTCAGAAAGAGAAATTAAAGAAACAATCCCCTTCAAAATTACAACCAAAAAAATAAAGTACCTAGGAATAAACTTAACCAAGGAGACTAAAGAATTGTACTTGGAAAATTACAAAGCATTGATTAAAGAAATCAAGGAAGATACAAACAAGTGGAAGCATATACCGTGCTCATGGTTAGGAAGAATAAACATCATTAAAATGTCTATATTACCCAAAGCAATTTATATATTCAATGCAATACCAATTAAAATACCAATGACATACTTCAAAGATATAGACCACATATTCCAAAAATTTATATGGAACCAAAAGAGAACACGAATAGCCTCAGCAATCTTAAAAAAGAAGAATAAAGTGGGAGGTATCACATTTCCTGATATCAAGTTATACTACAAGGCCATTGTACTCAAAACAGCCTGGTACTGGCATAAGAACAGGCATATAGATCAATGGAACAGAACAGAGAACTCAGAAATAAACCCACAGTTCTATGGACAACTGATATTTGACAAAGGAGGCAAGGAAATACAATGGAGTAAAGACAGCCTCTTTAACAAATGGTGTTGGGAAAATTGGACAGCTACCTGCAAAAAAATGAAACTAGATCACCAGCTTACACCACTCACAAAAATAAACTCAAAATGGATAAAAGACTTAAATGTAGGCCTTGAAACCATGAGCATCTTAGAAGAAAACATAAGCAGTAAACTCTCTGACATCTCTCAGAGCAATATATTTGATGATTTATGTCCATGGGGAAGTGAAATAAAAGACAGGATAAACAAATGGGACTATATCAAACTAAAAAGCTTTTGCACAGCTAAAGACAACAAGAACAGAATAAAAAGACAAACTACACAATGGGAGAACATATTTGACAATACGTCTGATAAGGGGTTAATAACCAAAATTTATGAAGAACTCGTAAATCTCAACACCAGGAAGACAAACAATCCAATCCAAAAATGGGCAAAAGAGATGAATAGACACTTCTCCAAAGAGGACATACAGATGGCCAACAGGCATATGAAAAAATGCTCAACATCACTAATCATTAGAGAAATGCAAATTAAAACCACAATGAGATATCACCTCACTCCAGTCAGAATGGCGCTCATCAACAAAACAACACAGAATAAGAGCTGGCGAGGATGTGGAGCAAAGGGAACCCTCCTGCATTGCTGGTGGGAATGCAGACTGGTGCAGCCTCTGTGGAAAACAGTATGGAGATTCCTCAAAAAACTGAATATCGAACTGCCTTTTGACCCAGCTATCCCACTTTTAGGAATATACCCCTAGGACACCATAGAATGGCTCCAAAAGGAGAAATGCACCCCCATGTTTGTGGCAGCATTGTTCACAATAGCGAAGATCTGGAAACAACCCAAGTGTTCATCAGAGGACGAATGGATTAAAAAGTTTTGGTACATATATACTATGGAGTACTACTCAGCCATAACAAATGATGACATCGGATCCTTTACAATAACATGGATGGACCTTGATAATATTATATGGAGTGAAATAAGTAAATCAGAAAAAAAAACTAAGAACTACATGAATCCATACATAGAAGGGACATAAAAATGAGACTCAGAGACATGAACAAGAATGTGATGGCAACAGGGGTGGGTGGTGGGGGTAGGGGGAGGAGGGATGGGGTGAAGAAGGAGAGAGGGGTTGGGGGAGGGGAGGGGCACAAAGAATACCAAATACAAGGTGAGAGAAGACAATTTAACTTTGGGAGAGGGGTATACAGCACAATCAAATGTCAAAATAATCTAGAGATGTTTTCTCTCAACATATGTACCTTGATTTATCAATGTGTCACTGCATTAAATTTAATAAATAAATTTTACAAAAAGGCACAGAGTTGCAGAATGGATTAAAAAAGAAAATCCAACTATATACTGCCCTCAAGAAACACATCTAAGCAACAAGGATAAAAACAAATTTAAAGTGAAAGGCTGGAAAACAATACTCCAAGCAAATATAATCCAAAAAAATCAAGAGTAGCAATACTCATAACTGATAATGCTGACTACAAGACAGCCAAAGTACTCAGAGACAAAAATGGTCATTTCATAATGAATAAGGAGACACTGAATCAAGAAGACATAACAATCCTTAATATATATGCACCAAACCAAGGAGCACCAAAATATATAAGACAGCTACTTATTGACCTAAAAACAAAAACTGACAAAAGTATAATCATACTTGGAGACCTCAATACACTGCTGACGGCTATAGATTGGTCATCCAAAGAGAAAATCAATAAAGATATAGTGGCCTTAAACGAAACACTAGAGCACCTGGATATGATAGACATCTACAGGACACTTCATCCCAAAGCTATAGAGTATACATTTTTCTCTAGTGTACATGGAACATTCTCAAGAATTGACCATATGTTGGGCCACAAAAATAACATCAGCAAATTCAGAAAAATTTAAATTGTACCAAGCATATTTTCTGATCATAAAGCCTTGAAACTAGAATTCAACTGCAAAAAAAAGGAAAAAAAACCCACAAAAATGTGGAAACTAAACAACATACTTTTAAAAAATGATGGGTCAAAGAAGAAATAAGCGCAGAGATCAAAAGATATATACAGACAAATTAAAATGACAATACTACATATCAGAATCTCTGGAATGCCCAAAAGCAGTAATAAGAGGGAAGTTTATATCACTTCAGGCCTATATGAACAAACAAGAGAGAGCCCAAGTGAACCACTTAACTTTACACCTTAAGGAACTAGAAAAAGAAGAACAAAGACAACCCAAAACCAGCCGAAGAAAGGAAATAATAAAAATCAGAGCAGAAATAAATGAAATAGAGAACAGAAAAACTATAGAAAAAATTAATAAAACAAGGAGCTGGTTCTTTGAAAAGATCAATAAAATTGACAAACCCTTGGCAAGACTCACCAAGGAAAAAAGAGAAAGGACTCATATAAACAAAATCCAAAATGAAAGAGGAGAAATGACCACAGACATCCTAGATAAACAAAGAAGTATTGTAGAATACTACAAAAAACTATATGCCAACAAATTCAACAATCTAGAAGAAATGGATAAATTTCTAGAACAATACAACCTTCCTAGACTGAGTCATGAAGAAGCAGAAAGCCTAAACAGACCTATCAGTAGAGAAGAAATAGAAAAAAAACATTAAAAACCTCTCCAAAAATAAAAGTCCAGGCCCAGACGGTTATACGAGTGAATTCTATCAAACATTCAAAGAAGATTTGGTTCCTATTCTACTCAAAGTCTTCCAAAAAATTGAAGAAGAAGCAATACTTCCAAACACATTTTATGAGGCCAACATAACCCTCATACCAAAACCAGGCAAGGACGGCGCAAAAAAAAGAAAACTACAGACCAATATCTCTAATGAATACAGATGCTAAAATACTAAACAAAATACTAGCAAATCGAATACAACAACATATTAAAAAAATAATACATCATGATCAAGTGGGATTCATCCCAGAATCTCAAGGATGGTTAAGATATGTAAAACGGTTAACGTAATACACCATATCAACAAAACAAAGAACAAAAACCACATGATCTTATCAATAGATGCAGAAAAGGCATTCAATAAAATACAACACAACTTTATGTTTAAGACACTCAACAAAATGGGTATAGAAGGAAAATATCTTAACATAATAAAGGCCATATATGATAAACCATCAGCCAACATCATATTAAATGGCATAAAACTGAGGACTTTCCACCTTAAATCAGGAACAAGACAGGGTTGTCCACTCTCTCCACTCTTATTTAACGTGGTGCTAGAAGTTCTGGCCAAAGCCATCAGACAAGACAAAGAAATAAAAGTCATTTATATCAGAAAAGAAGTAGAGGTATCACTTTTTGCAGATGATATAATGCTATACATCGAAAACCCCAAAGACTCCACAAAAAGACTACTAGAAACAATAAACCAATACAGTAAGGTCGCAGGATACAAAATTAACATACAAAAGTCCATAGCCTTTCTATATGCCAACAATGAAACAACTGAGAACGAACTCAAAAGAATAATCCCCTTCACGATTGCAACAAAAAAAATAAAATACCTAGGAATAAACATAACAAAGAACGTAAAGGACCTATATAATGAAAATTACAAAGCATTGTTAAGGGAAATCGAAAAAGATACAATGAGATGGAAAAATATTCCTTGTTCTTGGATAGGAAGAATAAATATAATCAAAATGGCCATATTACCCAAAGCAATATACAAATTTAATGCAATTCCCATCAAAATCCCTATGAGATTTTTTAAAGAAATGGAACAAAAAATCATCAGATTTATATGGAACTATAAAAAACCCCGAATAGCCAAAACAATCCTAAGGAAAAAGAATGAAGCTGGGGGCATTACAATACCTGACTTTAAACTATATTATAGGGCCACGATAATCAAAACAGCATGGTATTGGCAAAAAAATAGACACTCAGACCAATGGAACAGAATAGAAAGCCCAGAAATAAAACCACATATATATGGTCAAATAATCTTTGATAAAGGGGCCAACAACACACAATGGAGAAAAGAAAGCCTCTTCAACAAATGGTGTTGGGAAAACTGGAAAGCCACATGCAAAAGAATGAAACTCGACTACAGCCTGTCCCCGTGTACTAAAATTAATTCAAAATGGATCAAAGACCTAAATATAAGACCTGAAACAATAAAGTACATAGAAGAAGACATAGGTACTAAAATCATGGACCTGGGTTTTAAAGAACATTTTATGAACTTGACTCCAATGGCAAGAGAAGTGAAGGCAAAGATAAACGAATGGGACTACATCAGAATTAAAAGTTTTTGCTCAGCAAGAGAAACTGATATCAAAATAAACAGACAGCCAACTATATGGGAACTGATATTTTCAAACGACAGCTCAGATAAGGGCCTAATATCCAAAATTTACAAAGAACTCATAAAACTCAACAACAAACAAACAAACAATCCAATAAAAAAATGGGAAGAGGACATGAACAGACACTTCTCCCAGGAAGAGATACAAATGGCCAACAGATATATGAAAAGATGCTCAGCTTCATTAGTTATTAGAGAAATGCAAATCAAAACTACAATGAGATACCACTTCACTCCTGTTAGATTAGCTATTATCAACAAGACGGGTAATAGCAAATGTTGGAGAGGCTGTGGAGAAAAAGGAACGCTCATTCACTGTTGGTGGGACTGTAAAGTAGTACAACCATTATGGAGGAAAGTATGGTGGTTCCTCAAAAAACTGCAAATAGAACTACCTTATGACCCAGCAATCCCTCTACTGGGTATATACCCCAAAACCTCAGAAACATTGATACGTGAAGACACATGTAGCCCCATGTTCATTGCAGCACTGTTCACAGTGGCCAAGACATGGAAACAACCAAAAAGCCCTTCAATAGAAGACTGGATAAAGAAGATGTGGCACATATACACTATGGAATACTACTCAGCCATAAGAAATGATGACATCAGATCATTTACAGCAAAATTGTGGGATCTTGATAACATTATAAAGAGTGAAATAAGCAAATCAGAAAAAAACAAGAACTACATGATTCCATACATTGGTGGAACATAAAAATGAGACTAAGAGACATGGACAAGAGTGTGGTGGTTACCAAGGGTGGGGGGGGGAGGGGCACAGAGAACTAGATAGAGGGTGACGGAGGACAATCTGACTTTGGGCGAGGGGTTTGCAACATAATTTGATGACAAAATAACCTAGACATGTTTTCTTTGAATATATGTACCCTGATTTATTAATGTCATCCCATTACCATTAATAAAAATTTATTTAAAAAAAAAAAAAAAAAGAACTAGAGAATGATCTGTAAGAATAGAAAGGAAATGCCAGATGCAAGAGACAAGCATTTTGTTGCTAAAATTCCTTATGTTTAGCAGCTAATTGAACATGCTCAATGAAAGAAAAGGGTGGAAAAATGAAATCCACTATATACATATATATATTGTTAAGTCACTCCAAACCATTTGAGAAAGACAGTTTTCCTTATTTTGAGAACCAGTATGATATAGTGATTAGGGGAGTGCACTAGACCTCCCACTCTGTAACCCGGGATTGGTGCTGATTCTAGCATGTGGTTGTTGTGAAGATGAAATTTGAACCACTGATAACAACTATGTAGCTGGCCCATAGTCAGCACTCTATAATTAAGGATACAATGTGATTCTAAGAGATCAAAAAACTTTCATAAGCATAATACAACTAGTAAGTGGCAGATAAGCATATTCCGCTTATAAAATTCTTCAAAATTCATTGCACAACCTTAGCAGTTGATGGGAAAATGACCTATGGGATTTGCTTGGCCTCAAACCTAATACAGAGCTGTGGTGTTCCACAGCTGCTAACAAGCTAATGCAATCTGAGGATTCATTGATGGATATGCAGTGCTCACATCAAGGAAGATAATGCTATTATGTTGAGCTATGTGAAATTGCCATTTTTGTAGGTCAAACACGGTTGTGTTGGCCATTTCATGTGATTCACTGGAACACTATTGTATTTTGCTTTTGTGGGAGCAAATCTGGAGTGTTACTTTTCAGTTCTACATTTGAGACCATTGAAATGCCAAATATGTGTTTAAGGGGGCGACTGTCTTGAAGAAAGTTATGGAAGCTATGCCATAGCCATTAAGGAATGTTTAACCTAGAAAATACAAAGATTCTGAATAGCATAATAATTGTCCTCAAACTCTTAAAGTATTTTCATTTGGAAATGGGATGTATTTATTTGACATTGAAACAAAACAAAATAAAAAAAAAAAGGGAAGGAGAAAACTTGGCCAGAGGATGAAGGGATAAAGAGGCATGTAGCCTACTGTGAAGAAGACTTTTGTATCATTTAGAGCAGGGGTCGGGAACCTATGGCTCGTGAGGCAGATGTGGCTCTTTTGATGGCTGCATCTGGCTTGCAGACAAATCTTTAATAAAAAAAATAATAATGATAAAAATATAAAACATTCTCATTTATTACAATCCATTCATTTCCTACCGCTCATGTTCATGGTTGCGGGTGGCTAGATCCAATCACAGCTGTCCTCCGGGACACCAAATTTTTATTGGATAATATGTAATGTACATGGGTTGTTGTATGGCTCTCACGGTATTACATTTTAAAATATGTGGCGTTCATGGCTCTCTCAGCCAAAAAGGTTCCTGACCCCTGATTTAGAGTGTCCCACAGTAGAATGCGTTGTTCAGAACTGTATCCGGGGGCTCTAGTGGTTGCCCTGTATTAAAACAGATAAAAGGTTGCACTTTATTAGCTCTAATTTCCTCACAGGTCTGTGATTTTTAGGTGGCGTCGAGTTCAAAAAGAGTTTTCTACTTGTTTTTTCAATGCACTCAATTATCTTTTAAGTATTGAACATTATTTTACAAAAGAATAGCAATATCCAGTGTGATAATATGGGAGAGAAAGAAACTTTTCTCTGCCCTTTTAGTTCATTCTATATCAACTAGACATGAGGGAGATTAACAAAAAAAAAAAAATGTCCTAATTTAATTGCATATGTACGGATGGGAATCCCACATACGTGAGAATGTTAGAGACCCACCATACCTGGGAGATTCAGACAGGAAGGCAAAATGAGGTATGTATGATATTCTGAGTTTAGGATGAGGTAAGACATCTTGAGGCTTCAGAGGGGAGGAAGGTGATTGCAGGATGATAAGAAATGTACGTAGATAGTAATCAGAAGTTGGCCCTCATAAAAAAGTTATTTCTGATGATTATTCTTATTATGAGCAGGGGCCCTTATTTAAATTCTTTAAGGGAGTGTAAGTTTTTTAAGAGACCTCTAAGTACTTCCTCAGGTTATTTGGAATCAAACAATTAAAGTAATATTACAGATATTTGATTAATAGTTTTAAATATAATCAATTTAACATATACTTATTGCCTAGCTATCATGTAGCTGTAATGGTGGGGGAAAATTTAAAATAGACAATATTTTCACCTCAAGGAGCATGCAATATAGTTGGAGATTTTACCAGGAACTTCAGTATGTCTACACAATCAAGTTACTGATTTAGATATCAACAGCACAGCAATAATAAAGTGGTTGTGTTTATATTTGAATTTAGATGTATTCTGAAAAAATATTTGGTAAGGAGGAATAGAAAAATGAGTTTAAAATGTTTTGAAACAAATGCTCCAAATAAAGTGATAGACAATTATTTAAATTTATTCTATAATTGAAATCTCCAATTTTAAAATTATTTCTGACATTATTAGAATTAATTGCATATATTCAATAAATTCTATCTAATGATTGTGAATTATCCAAAGCTCTCAAAGTAATAGATCTTTTTAAAACTAAAATTATATTTTAGTGCATAATAACTTCAGAGCTAGAAATGATAATTAAATGCCACAAATTATGAAAATATTTATTGAAGAGATAAATTTGAGGATACCCTCAAACATGGGTGCATGCTTATCATGTTTTCAGAATTTATGAGTTGGATGAATCCCTTTAGATCATTTGGTACAAAGGTC
The DNA here is from genome assembly GCF_036850765.1 of Saccopteryx bilineata. Taxonomy (NCBI): domain Eukaryota; kingdom Metazoa; phylum Chordata; class Mammalia; order Chiroptera; family Emballonuridae; genus Saccopteryx; species Saccopteryx bilineata. The sequence continues at coordinate 142,793,970 of NC_089491.1, read as the reverse complement.
ACATTTTTCATAGGACATTTACGTGGTATGTTAATTAGCTCTGAGAACCCAATGCTTGTTGTACTGCTTTTTATCTTAACTTTAATGACCTATTATGTAATTTGAATTATAGCATATGTTGAAAACATGCTCTTTACTTCCCAGAGCTTAGGGGATATTCATTTCATATTCTCTTTTTACTTCTGTAAAAATATAGCTAGTCATCTAAAGTTACTGACATGGGGAAGAAGAAGTTCCCCACAGTCTTCAGGCAACATTGTTGCTAAGCCTTTGAGGGTCCCCCATGGCTGCTGACACTGACTCCACTATTTCAGAACAAGGGGATATTTTTGTTTGGTTTGCTTTTTTTTGCACTTTGTTTTCTTTTTTTTTTTTAAGATTTTATTTATTAATTTTAGAGAGAGGAGACAGAGAGGGAGAGAGAGAGAAAGAGAGAGAGAGAGAGAGGAGAGAGAGAGAGAGAAAGGAAAGGGAAGGAGGAGCAGAAAGCATCAACTCCATATGTGCCTTGACCAAGAAAGCCCAGGGTTTCGAACCAGCGACCTCAGTGTTTCAGGTCGATGCTTTTACCCACTGCACCATCGCAGGTCAGGTCTCTCTCTTTTTTTTTAAAAGAAAGATTTCAACATCATATACTGCTCAGCATTTGTTCTGTACAGATTATATTCCTTTACCAAACATTTGAAGGATTCTCACTGTAGTTATCGTGACTTCACTGTGAGTGATTGAGGGTATTGCAGCAGAAGACATTTGATGTTCTCATACAAGAACACTTGTGCAGCATGTGGTTGAAAGAACTTTGCAAAACCTACATGTTCCATGGAATGTATAGTCAGCCTTAATGCTTTACTGTTTTAACAAAAGCAAGTTGTGTGTCCCTACGGAAAATACTATATACATGCATTTAAATTTCCAATGCCAATCATACTAGTTTTGGTAAGAGAACTTCAGATAAGTCTTGAAACTTTTTTGTTCAGAAAGGACATAAATTAATTTTACAAATATTTCTTGCCACAGATAATTAGACCTGTGGTTTAATATAAGTTGCCCATAGTTTATAAGCTAAGTTGAAGCCTATTAGCTCTATCAATATGCTGAGATTTCCTGGCTTTGCTTCTCTCTCTTCTGTATTTTTTTAAAAAATTGACATTGGTTGGGGTGACATTGGTTGACAGGATCCTATAGGTTTCACGTGTGCATTTCTGTGATACATGATCTGTGTATTGCATTGTCTCTCCTCCATTTCTTCTTCTCGGTTACTGGTTACCGTTTCTTTTCTTTGCCACTGGTTGTTCCAAGCAAAAGTTGAGTAACACTAATTAACTTCCCTTCTCTCCAGCATTGGGCCCACCAGTTCTTTTCTGCCTTTGCATGCTGTAATAACACCAAGCAATAACTTTTTGTATCTCTCTACATATTGTGGTTCTCAGCAGGAGTGTTGGTTTGTTACAAGAGACTCCATTAGAGCTGGAGGCAGAAGTCCTTACCCAGATAATAATTGCTGAATGTTGTGAAATAAGATAAATTAGAGATAACTTGAGGCTTTGGTTGATTTTATATTTCTCCAAAGTGGGTTTACTTTGCTTCTAGGGAAACAACTAAACTAGGGAACATTCACCTAATTTTACTTAAAGATTTGACTGACTCTGATCTGAGCTTCACTCTTTTGGGGAAATGCTTTTCTGATTGATTCATTCTTACCTCTTTCAGGGTCTCAACTCAAAACCTTTGTTCTCCTCCCTTTAAAAATACTTCTTTAAAGAAATAAACACGTGACAAGTGGAAAGAAATGTAGAATAAACATGCATTTACCTCCTTTGGATTTTTAAAAATTCATTTGTCTTCCTTAGTTGGCTGAGACTATAAGTCTCTGCTCAGCTTGGCTTCTCTATTTCAGATGTAGGACTCTGTGGGGCTCCTTGTTCCTCTAAGTTTTTGTTTCCACAATTTATAACTTTTAATTAGATCTCTGGTGCCTGCAAAATGATTATTTGAATATTCTGTTCATTTTTTTTTCGTAGAGGAAAACTTGGTTTGAAACAATGTAATTGACAGAATGAAAAGTTTGCTGTGACCACATTTGTAAGAAAATAATTCTCGGACTTAGCTTTGCAATATATCTATTTTCTTGTAAAAAATTAAACTGAATAAAACTCATAAAAATAAACACTGAGAATTTAAGAATCTCAGGTCTGAAACTGTTGCCCACAGGTCTACATTAAACAGTTATGTTAGAAAAGGGAGAAAATGTGTTTCAAAACCTGAAGAAAGGCTGTAATAGAATATAATCTTTAAAAATCTAGGAATTAATTTGGAGGATTTTAAGAAATTGATTAAAAGTCAATTTTGAGTATTTTAAATACATTATTGCCTACTTTTTTTTTTTTTAAACAATTTTATTTTTTTAATGGGGTGACATCAATAAATCAGGATACATATATTCAAAGATAACAAGACCAGGGTATCTTGTCGTTCAATTATGATGCATACCCATCACCCAAAGTCAGATTGTCCTCTGTCACCTTCTATCTTGTTTTCTTTGTGCCCCTCCCCCTCCCCCTTTCCCTCTCCCATTCCCCCCTCCCCCCCGTAACCACCACACTCTTATCAATGTCTCTTAGTTTCACTTTTATGTCCCACCTACGTATGGAATAATGCAGCTCCTGGTTTTTTCTGATTTACTTATTTCGCTTCGTATCATGTTATCTAGATCCCACCATTTTGCTGTAAATGTTCCGATGTCATAATTTCTTATGGCTGAGTAGTATTCCATAGTGTATATGTGCCACATCTTCTTTATCCAGTCATCTATTGACGGGCTTTTTGGTTGTTTCCATGTCCTGGCCACTGTGAACAATGCTGCAATAAACATGGGGCTGCATGTGTCTTTACGTATCAATGTTTCTGAGTTTTTGGGGTATATACCCAGTAGAGGGATTGCTGGGTCATAAGGTAGTTCTATTTTCAGTTTTTTGAGGAACCACCATACTTTCTTCCATAATGGTTGTACTACTTTACATTCCCACCAACAGTGTATGAGGGTTCCTTTTTCTCCACAGCCTCTCCAACATTTGCTATTACCTGTCTTGCTAATAATAGCTAATCGAACAGGTGTGAGGTGGTATCTCATTGCTGTTTTGATTTGCATTTCTCTAATAGCTAAAGAAGATGAGCATCTTTTCATATATCTGTTGGCCATTTGTATTTCTTCCTGGGAGAAGTGTCTGTTCATATCCTCTTCCCATTTTTTTATGGGATTGTTTGTTTGTTTGTTGTTGAGTTTTATGAGTTCTTTGTATATTTTGGATATTAGGCCCTTATCTGAGCTGTTGTTTGAAAATATCATTTCCCATTTAGTTGGCTTTCTGTTTATTTTGTTATCAGTTTCTCTTGCTGAGCAAAAACTTCTTAGTCTAATGTAGTCCCATTCATTAATTTTTGCCTTCACTTCTCTTGCCATTGGAGTCAAATTCATGAAATGCTCTTTAAAACCCAGGTCCATGAGTTGAGTACCTATGTCTTCTTCTATGTACTTAATTGTTTCAGGTCTTATGTTTAGATCTTTGATCCATTTTGAGTTAATTTTAGTACAGGGGGACAAACTGTAGTCCAGTTTCATTCTTTTGCATGTGGCTTTCCAATTTTCCCAGCACCATTTATTGAAGAGGCTTTCTTTTCTCCATTGTGTGTTGTTGGCCCCTTTATCAAAAATTATTTGACTATATATATGTGGTTTTATTTCTGGACTTTCTATTCTGTTCCATTGGTCTGAGTGTCTATTTTTCTGCCAATACCATGCTGTTTTGATTGTCGTGGCCCTATAATAGGGTTTGAAGTCAGGTATTGTAATGCCCCCAGCTTCATTCTTTTTCTTTAGGATTGCTTTGGCTATTCGGGGTTTTTTATAGTTCCATATAAATCTGATGATTTTTTGCTCTATTTATTTAAAAAAGTCATTGGAAGTTTGATGGGAATTGCATTGAATTTGTATATTGCTTTGGGTAATATAGCCATCTTGATTATATTTATTCTTCCTAGCCAAGAACAAGGTATATTCTTCCATCTCATTATATCTTTTTCAATTTCCCTTAACAATGGTTTATAGTTTTCATTATATAAGTCCTTTACATTCTTTGTTATGTTTATTCCTAAATATTTTATTTTTTTTGTTGCAATCGTGAAGGGGATTATTCTTTTGAGTTCCTTCTCAGTTGTTTCATTGTTGGCATATAGAAAGGCTATTGACTTCTGAATGTTAATTCTGTATCCTGCGACCTTACTGTATTGGCTTATTGTTTCTAGTAGTCTTTTTGTGGATTCTTTGGGGTTTTCGATGTATAGGATCATATCATCTGCAAAAAGTGATACCTTTACTTCTTCTTTTCCCATATGGATGCCTTTTATTTCTTTGTCTTGTCTGATTGCTGTGGCGAGAACCTCTAGTACCACATTAAATAAGAGTGGAGAGAGTGGACAACCCTGTCTTGTTCCTGATTTAAGTGGGAAAGCCTTCAGTTTAGTGCCATTTAATATGATGTTAGCTGATGGTTTATCATATATGGCCTTTATCATGTTGAGATATTTTCCTTCTATACCCATTTTGTTGAGAGTCTTAAACATAAAATTGTGTTGTATTTTATCGAAAGCCTTTTCTGCATCTATTGATAAGATCATGTGGATTTTGTTCTTTGTTTTGTTGATATGGTGTATTACGTTAACCGTTTTACGTATGTTGAACCATCCTTGAGATTCTGGGATGAATCCCACTTGATCATGATGTATTATTTTTTTACTATGTTGTTGTATTCGATTTGCTAGTATTTTGTTTAGTATTTTAGCATCTGTATTCATTAGAGATATTGGTCTGTAGTTTTCTTTTTTTGTGACATCCTTGCCTGGTTTTGGTATGAGGGTTATGTTGGCCTCATAAAATGTGTTTGGAAGTATTGCTTCTTCTTCAATTTTTTGGAAGACTTTGAGTAGAATAGGAACCAAGTCTTCTTTGAATGTTTGATAAAATTCGCTGGTATAGCCGTCAGGGCCTGGACTTTTATTTTGGGGGAGGTTTTTAATGGTTTTTTCTATTTCTTCTCTACTGATAGGTCTGTTTAGGCTTTCTGCTTCTTCTTGACTCAGTCTAGGAAGGTTGTATTGTTCTAGGAATTTATCCATTTCTTCTAGGTTGTTGAATTTAGTGGCATAAAGTTTTTCATAGTATTCTACAATAATTCTTTGTATATCTACGGTGTCCGTGGTGATTTCTCCTCTTTCATTTTGGATTTTGTTTATATGAGTTCTTTCTCTTTTTTCCTTGGTGAGTCTTGCCAAGGGTTTGTCAATTTTGTTGATCTTTTCAAAGAACCAGCTCCTTGTTCTATTAATTTTTTCTATAGTTTTTCTGTTCTCTAATTCATTTATTTCTGCTGTGATTTTTATTATCTCCTTTCTTCGGCTGGTTTTGGGTTGTCTTTGTTCTTCTTTTTCTAGTTCCTTAAGGTGAGAAGTTAAGTGGTTCACTTGGGCTCTCTCTTGTTTGTTCATATATGCCTGAAGCGATATGAACTTCCCTCTTATCACTGCTTTTGCTGCATCCCATAGATTCTGATATGTCGTATTGTCATTTTCATTAGTCTGTATATATCTTTTGATCTCTGCACTTATTTTTTCTTTGACCCATTCATTTTTTAAAAGTATGTTGTTTAGTTTCCACATTTTTGTGGGATTTTTTTCCTCTTTTTTGCAGTTGAATTCTAGTTTCAAGGCTTTATGATCAGAAAATATGCTTGGTACAACTTCAATTTTTCTGAATTTGCTGATGTTGTTTTTGTGGCCCAACATATGGTCAATTCTTGAGAATGATCCATGTACACTGGAGAAAAATGTATACTCAGTCACTTTGGGATGAAATGTCCTGTAGATGTCTATCATATCCAGGTGCTCTAGTGTTTTGTTTAAGGCCACTATGTCTTTGTTGATTCTCTGTTTGGATGACCGATCTAGAGCCGTCAGCGGTGTATTGAGGTCTCCAAGTATGATTGTATTTTTGTCAGTTTTTGTTTTAAGGTCAATAAGTAGCTGTCTTATATATTTTGGTGCTCCTTGGTTTGGTGCATATATATTAAGAATTGTTATGTCTTCTTGATTCAGTGTCCCCTTAGCCATTATGAAATGGCCATTTTTATCTCTGAGTACTTTTCCTGTCTTGTAGTCAGCATTATCCGATATGAGTATTGCTACACCTGCTTTTTTTTGGATGTTATTTGCTTGGAGTATTGTTTTCCAGCCTTTCACTTTGAATTTGTTTTTATCCTTGTTACTTAGATGAGTTTCCTGTAGGCAGCATACAGTTGGATTTTCTTTTTTAATCCATTCTGCTACTCTGTGCCTTTTAATTGGTGAGTTTAATCCGTTTACATTTAGTGTAATTATTGATACTTGTGAGTTCCCTATTGCCATTTTATATCTTGCTTTCTGTTAGTTTTGTGTCTTGTTTGATCCTTCTCTTTCATTTTTCTATCTTTTGTTTTTATTTGGTTGTATTCCATACATCTTTCCTCTGTTGCTATCTTTTTTATCTCATGTGCTTCTGTGGTGGTTTTTTCAATGGTGGTTACCTTTGAGTAATGAAAAGGGTTTCTACCCTGTTCATTGTAGCAAACTATTTTGTGAGTACTTTTGCACTCCATCGTCCTTTGCTACTGTTAATCTCCATCTTCTCCCCCTCTTTCTTTTTGTTGTTGTCACAGTTTAAATTTGGTTTTATTGTGTTCTTCTTGGAGCTTTTACTTGTGGCTCAGTTTTTTTTTTGTTCTTTGTATCTGATTGGAGAACCCCCTTTAGTAATTCCTGGAGTGGGGGTTTTCTGATGATAAATTCCCTCATCTTTTCTGTATCTGTGAATGTTTTTATTTCTCCTCCATATTTCAAGGATAGCTTTGATGGGTATAGTATTCGTGGCTGAAAGTTTCTCTCTTTCAGGACTTTAAATATTGGGGTCCACTCTCTTCTAGCTTGTAGAGTTTCTGCTGAGAAATCTGATGATAATCTAATGGGCCTTCCTTTATATGTTGTATTCTTCTTTTCCCTGGCTGCCTTGAGAATTTTTTCTTTGCTGTTGGTTTGTGTCAATTTCATTATGATATGCCTTGGAGTAGGTTTGTTGGGGTTAAGAAAACTCGGTGTTCTGTTTGCTTCTTGAATTTGAGGCTTTAGTTCTTTCCACAGGCTTGGGAAGTTCTCATCTATTATTTGTTTGAGTATGTTCTCCATTCCATTTTCTCTCTCTTCTCCCTCTGATATACCTATTATTCTTATGTTATTCTTTTTGATGGAGTCAGATAATTCTTGTAGGGCTATCTCATTTTTTTAAATTTTTGAGTCTCTTTCTTCTTCTCTCTGTTGTGCCTCAAGTTGCTTGTCTTCTATTTCACTAATCCTCTCTTCTATCTGACCTGTTCTATTAGCTAAGCTTGTTACTTCGTTTTTCAGCTCGTGAATTGAGTTTTTCATCTCTGTTTGATTTGTTTTTATAGTTTCAATTTCTTTGGACATATATTCTTTGTGTTCATTGAGTTGTTTTCTGAGCTCCCTAAATTGCCTTTCTGTGTTTTCTTGTATATCTCAGAGGATTTTTAGGATTTCTATCTTGAATTCTCTGTCATTTAGCTCCAAGGTTTTCAATATATTAAATTTTTTCTCCATAGATTTTTCCTCATCTAGCTGTGTTACTCTCTTTCTTTTGTATCCATGATTTTCGATTTTCTCTTCCTTAATGGCATCTGAGGGTGGTTTTGTTGATAGTATTAATGAGATTTAATAAAGAATAAAAAGTTTAAAAAAATAAAAAATAAAAAAGAGTTGTTTTTTTTAAAAAAAATTAATAATGAAATAAAGAAAAATAAAATAATAATTTTTAAAAAAAGGAAATTATTCCCCCCCCTCCTTTTTTCCTCTCCTCTCCCCTTTTTCTTGAGAAAATCTTGTGGTGAACTGTGAATTATAACAAACAATGCCTGTGATGGTGGTCCTGAATTGAGGAAAAGTAATAAAGGGGCAAAAAAAAAAAAAAGAAAAAAAAAGGAAAAAAAAAGGGGGGGCGGTATGGACCCACAAAAAGCAAATAAGGAAAAAATTTGGGTCAAGAATAAAATGATTTGCTTTTAGGTGTTGGTGTTGTCTAAGAGTTATGATGAGAGGAATAAGAGAACAGAAAAATGGGGGGACAAATTAAAAAAATACTATTGTATTTAGTGGAACAAGAACTAGATAAAATGGAGAGCCAGGGATGGGAGCACTGCTAGTGAGTTAAAAAGATGAAGTAAAAAACCCCCAAAATGCCACAAACATAAGTTTGAGTCCCAGATAAGATAATTTGTTTGTTATTGAGGTTTGAATGAGAGGAGATGTAAAGGAGAAAGGAAGAAACTAATATAGAGGGAGAAAAGAAAGAGAGAGAGAGAAAAAAAGAGGGAACCAGTAAAAGAAGAAAAAAGAAAGGAGAGAGAGAGAGTTAAGGGTTTTGGAGTGCAACCCTCATAGAGAAAAAGGAAGAGGAGAAAAAAGATAATGGGAGATGTAACACTTATGGGTAGTGTTGTTCAAGGAGAGGAGAGAGTAAGACCGGCAGAGAGTTAATCGGCCAAATTGGAGGAGGAAAAAAAGTATCAAGAATGAAGATAAGAGAAACAAACGAACAAATATAATAAAATGGGATAGGTTATAAAGTCTGCAGATTATTCTTGATTTTGAGAGGTTATCTTCTTGTTTTTTCTTTTCTCTCCCTCTTCCTGGTCGGTGACTCTGTACCCCAGGTTCTGCCCCTTTGGCACGCTCAGGTAGAGGTTTGCAGTTGATAAGTCTCTATGGCAATGTCATATATTGTGCTTTAGTCTCGTTGGGAGTCAAGGCTCATTAGCTTTCATAGGCTCCGACAGTGAGAGAGTCCGTATTCCTGGAGCCTTTCTCCTAGTCTTTCCTTCCTCAATTAGTAGCCTGATAATCCAGCTATGGGGTTGTTGCTGCCTCTGCCTGGATAGTAAGAGGTTCAAAGAGCTGGCAACTCCCCACTCTATTTCCACTCAGCACAGGGCTCTGGGTAAGGCTCAGTCAGTCAGAGCTGCTAGCATAATCAGGCGGGCTTTCCGCCCACTCAAAGACCTCTGGCTCTGCCACTCTGTCCGGTAACACAGGCGGGCACCCACTTCCGGGGCGCTTGGAGGAAACTCTCATTCACTATCTGCGCGCGCAGACCAGGATATCCGGCCAGTAGTCTCACGCTCTGAGTGAAACCCCCAACCACATGGAAATTTGCAGCACTGGAATTCGCTCTCGCTCCGTCCCCGTGCGCGGCTTTTGCAAGGCGCTGGGGCGGCCCGAGATTCTGCTTTTGCCCACACAAAGGCCCCTGACTCTGCCCCTCTGTGCGATAACACGGGCGCGCCCTGCCGAGGCACTCGGAGGAATCGCTCACTACCTATCTGCGCGCGCACACCAGGATATGAGGCCGGCCGTGGTTCCCTGAGTGAAACCCTCACCAGCACGGAAAATTTCCACCGTTGGAATTAGTTCTCGCTCCCTCCCGTGCGCAGCTTTCCCAGGGCGCTGGGGCTGCCCAGAGACTCTGCCCTCTGCCCACAGAAAGGCCTCTGACCCTGCCTCTCTGTGGGGCAACACGGACACCCACTTCTGGGGCTTAGGAAGAAATCTCTCGCCCACTAACTGCGCACCAACCAGGAGAACGGGTAAAATGGCTGCCCCGCTTGTCTTTCTTTGTTTGGGTTTGGCGCGAGTGTTAGCTTGTATTGCCCGGCTTGCCACAGGAACAGTTTTTCCTCCGCTAGGATCTCCGTGCCACAGCCTGGTTCGGCCTTTTGTGCGCGGCCTGGATGTATTCACCCCCTTTGCCCGTCTCAGTTTCTATATTCACAGTTACCAGAGAAAGCCGCCCTGTTTAGGTTAGTGAGGAAGGCGGAGCATTTCTTACTCCCTATTTCCTTCAGGATTTGGTTATATATTTAGCCAATTTTTCACTCGACCATACCTTCGGGTGTATTGTGAAGCATCTGGAGGCTCCAAGTATAGGTTTTTCTGTTTCTGGTTGAAGATCTTGTTGAGTTTTGGGGGAGATTTATCGGTATCGCTTCCTACTCCGCCATTACTCTGACGTCATCCATTGCCTACTTTTTAATGAATGTCAGTCAACAACATATATTCTACATTTGCGTGAACTGATTTTAAATATTCAAAAACATATTTTTTAAAGACTTTATTCATTTTTAGAGAGGAGAGAGAGAGAAGGAGAAAGAGCGAAGGGGGGAGGAGCAGGAAGTGTCAACTCCCATACCTGCCTTGACCAGGCAAGCCCAGGCTTTCGAACTGGTGACCTCAGTAATCCAGGTCAACGCTTAATCCACTGTGCCACCCCACGCCAAAAACATATTTTCCTAGTTTATTTTCATGTGAATTAAATAACCATCTAAGTAAAATAACCTAATTTAAAATAATTGGGTAATCAAATTTTAAATAATTTAAAATAGTTATCTATCCAATTTATGTAAAAAATATTTTGTCTCACATAAATGAAAAACTAACTGATCTGTGAAAAAATTATATGTAATCTCCAGTAAGAAACTGATGAATAAATTGAGTCTATTTTTCCCCTTTTTTCAGATGGTAAAACATCACTAATCATAGTCTTAATAGCAAGGAAAGACATGGTAAAAGCAGTTCTTTAAAATACTGTTATTTTTTTAAGATTATGATTTAATATTGAAATGTTTTAAATAAGATTTTAACATTATGTAATCATTTAAAAAATCGATGCTGTTTAGTCCTTTCTATATTTTATGTGTGACAATTACAGTGACAGGAGAAAGGTGTCCTTTTCTGATGGTAAATAATTTAGATTCATGCTTAAAAACAGAACGTAAAAAGTGAACAAAAAAATTCCTTTATGTGAGATATTTTTTCTTAACTAGGAAGATTAGAAGAAAGTCACGTTACTTCTCATTTTCTCTCCTTCTCTGTGTGTGTGAACATGTATAGGTACTTCTATAGCTATATCTCATCGATCAATAATGTAAAATCTAGCTTATAGATTTTATACTTGTCTTTTAATTGAGTTTAAGATTATTGATTTGTAAGACAAAACAAAAAGAAAGAAAGAAAAAGAAGAGAAAGAGAAAGAAGGAAAGAAAGAAAGAAAGAAAGAAAGAAAGAAAGAAAGAGAAAGAAAGAAAGAAAGAAAGAAAGAAAGAAAGAAAGAAAGAAGAGAAAGAAAAAGTCTTCGATAATGTTATATGAGAAAACTGTATCTGTTTTCCTTAGAGAAAAAGGTCCATGGCTTCTCGGTAATCCCAGTGTTTAACTGCTAAGAGGAATTGTATATGGACGGACCTGGTGGTTATTATGCTGAGTCAAGTAAGCCAGGCAGAGACAGACAAATACCATAAGACCTCACCTATATGTAGAATCTAATGAACACAATAAACTGATGAACAAAACAGAAACAGAGGCAGGGTCACAGGGAGCAAAGGAACAGCTGTCAGAGGGAAGGGGGGAGAGGAGCTGGGATCAAAGAAGGTAAAGGGATCAGCCAAATTATATACACATTACACATGGAGACAACAAGGTAGCAAGTCCCAGACGGAAAGGGGAGATGAATTTAGAGGGAGGGGAGGCAAAAGGGGTGGAATGGGAAGGGAAGGAGACTTTGCATGGGGCATTGGGGGTACGATCCCGGGGGGTGAGGGTACCATATTGAGTGAGACACTTGAAACCATGTCAACACAATAAATTAAAAATAAAAATTAACAAAAAAAGAATGTAAATCTTCACCTTTAGGTTTGTGGGCAAGCACTTGCTCATACACTTCAGTTTGTTATCTTTTATGCAGGTTACATATGCGTGGTCCTAAACTGAGGTTCTTTTTATTGAATTTATCTTCATGTTATGTCTGCACTACTCATTTCATCTGGTCTTACAGTCTAATCTCTGGAGCCTGTCCTCTGTACCTGTGAGCAAGACTTAGTGATGTTCTAATAACTGAATTTAAGCTGTGCCCTGCTCCAGATGCCCATTTTCCTTCAGCACTTGTACTTCAGTTGAAATCTGAATATGATGCTGGTGGTTGTTCTGGCCCTTCACAATGTGCGAGACATTTCTGAACATTTGTCTTACGACAGAGTTCATCTGCTTGGCGCCGTGAATAGATGAACGTTCTTCCCAGTACCACTCCTCAGAAACAGTCTAACAGTGAGCTGATTAGAAATCAGGAGTATTTCCCTTCCATCATTTTCTGCAGCATTGGTTCCTAAATTGGAAAACAACATATTTATCCAATTAGCTCAAGCATAAAACAAAGGGAAACTTTCGAAGTCTTGATTGTGAATTGTTTTTTATTTTTTGCTTAAAGTTTTACAAGAAACACTATTTTATGTTCTATCGAAATGAATAGTTTATGTACTTTTTCAAGTGACTGAAAATTTTCATATTTGGTGAGCAAAAGAAGATGTTTTCTAATTGTGAGATGATGAAACAATACTGTATAATTATGTAAAAGTGCTTGAGTCTCCACATATTTGGGTCAGCTCTTTGTGCCAGAGATGATTATAATCAGGTTTGTAGGTACTTCTGAGAATTTAGTATTATTGATTTTCAGAAAGTGATATTTTTAGTATGCAAATTACAGTTCTTCCAACTGTAATTGTTTTTAGGTGTATACCATCATAAAAATTATTAATAATTATTTTTCATCAAAATTTTAATCTTTCAATCTGCATAGTATTATATGTTACTGTAAATCTTCTAAGCAATTAGAAAAGTTTTATTTAATAATATACAGCATTAGCTAAAACAAACTTTATTTCAAGTCAAAAAGATTAATCACTTGGAGTATAGCTAATATAATTCCAGCCTCTGGGAAGAACCAACATATTTCCCAGGAGCTGACCTAATCTTTTTTTTTTTAATTTTTATTTTATTTATTTATTTTAGAGAGGAGAGAGAGAGGAGAGAGAGATAGGGGGGAGGAGGAGCTGGAAGCATAAACTCCCATATGTGCCTTGACCAGGCAAGCCCAGGGTTTCGAACCAGCGACCTCAGCATTTCCAGGTCGACGCTTTATCCACTGTGCCACCACAGGTCATGCATGAACTAGTCTTAATGTATCTGTGGCTTTCTCATTATTGCCAGCTTTCACTTTTCAAGATAGAATGAATTAATGGGAGCAATGCTTCAAAGTTTTATATTATTGATTTTAGAAGTAAACATATCCACTGTAAGAAAATTTAAAAATGCAGAAATATATATTAAAAAAGTTAGAAGATAATTTCTACATTGTGGTATGCTTTCTCCTTTTATCTGTATGTGTGTGTGTGTGTGTATTTTTAATCAAAATTGATATACTATACATTATCCTTAATATTTTTTTCTCTGAACAATATACAGCAGATCTCTTGTAGTTAGCCATTTGCTCAATTTTGTACAGCTGTAAATCAAACTGATATGTTATCCTGTGCTTTCATGAAGCTCAAATGCCTGTTGAGGGACTTATCAAAGAAACAAATAAATAAAACTATAATTCCAAAATAGAAGTTTTATGAAGAAAAACAAAAACAGGCTGTGGAGAAGAATCAGTTTAGAGGTAGGAACCCAGTTTAGAGTGGCTATTAGACAGAGCTGGAATGCTGACATGTCAGCCAAGGCTTAAAGGATGAGAAAAAGCCAGCCATGCAAGAGCGGGGTTCAGAGCATTCTAGGAAGAAGAAACAGCAGGTGCAAAGGACATAGGATGGGAAGGGCTTGGTGTGTAAAGGGATTTGAAAAGACCAGCAGGCCAGGGCAAAAAGAAAGAAGGAGTTCTGACCCACAATGAAGTTCAAGAGGTAAATGGGTATAGGTCCTGTAGACAAAAGAGAAGAGGGTTTATTCCAAGTCCTATGGGAAGCTGTTAAAGACTTTTAGAGTGCTGAAATGGTATGACTGCATTTACATTTTTAAAAACATTACTCTGGATGTTATATGGGAGATGAGTTTAAGATGGAACAAAAGTAGAGTGAGAGATGAGTTAGGAGGCCCTTGAAGTGATTGTGAGTAAGATGAAAGCTTAAATTAAGCTAACAACAGACACTATGGAGAGATGTAAAGAGCGGTAAGATGTATTTTAAAATCGGAATTGACAACTTCTGAGTTTGTGGTAAACAGGTGTTGAGGATGAGTCCAATTCAAGGCCTAGAAATCAAGTAGAGAGTGGTGTCATTTATTGGCAAGAGGAATGCTTGGTGAGGACCAGGATTAGGGTGGTGGTTCTGGTATAAAATAAATATTTAAGTACAGATAATTCTGAGGGGCCTGTACGACAAGTGAATCTGTAAGTTAAGAAGACAGTTGTATTGTAGCATGAATGTTTATTCAGGTGGGTCTGGGCTGATGATACACATTTGAAAGTTGTCATCCTGTGGATGGCATTCAAAGCCAAAGGAGCAGATAAAACTACCTAATACAGGAGTGAAGATAGAGGGAGAGGGTCTCACACTGTGCTCTGACAACGGAGACTGCATGGCTGAGAAATGAAGAAGAGGGAAACGGGGAAGGTGTGCTGTCAGAAAGCCAGAAAAGGAGGCTTCAGAGAGGAAGACGTGGGCAGCTGTGTCAGTGCTGCTGAGAAGCCTTGTGCAGGAGGCCCATAAGTGACCACGGAGTAGAGCAATAGGAAGGTTATTGGTGATATCTTTCAAAGCCATTTCAGAGCCATGTGTCTGAAAGCATATTACAATGGAAGTTCATTATTCATAGAAAATTTGCTAAAATTTTAATGGCTACATATTATATGAATCTTCACTTGAGATAATAGACTATACTCAGCCAACCATATTGCTGACAAGCCAGTGGTCCCTGAGAAACAAGCCTGTGGGTGTTTTAGGTGCTCAGTGGCCCTCGAAATGGCTGGTTTGCAATTCAGTGGGGTGCACCCCGGGGAACTGCTCCTCACCTTATTACCATTGCAAGGAGTTGGGGTTAAAATTCACAATAAGGAATTGGGCGCTGGAGAATATGGATACTGGCTGAGCCTGTGTTTGAGAGTATTGCACATTTGCCTGTTTGATGCTCTCTGGAGGCATCAAACTGTTTGATTGGCCTGGAAACCACTTTACCCTCAAGAAGTAGAAAGGCTGGCTGGGAGGCCTCAGGCTCTCTCATTGGGATTTGTACTCCTTGACCTCTGCTCTGCTCTTTTGAGGTCCATGGGCACTGCCGGCCTGTGGCTATTAGGTGCATCAATACATGCTCTTGCTCCCATTCTGTTAAAATTGGAAACTATGGATGAACTCATCGTGGAACCTTTCCAGGCCCTAACATGTTCTTTGCTGAGATAAAGGAGGGTCCTAGAAAGAATGTAGGTTTGATCTGACCTGTGGTGGCGCAGTGGATAAATCATCAGCCTGGAATGCTGAGGTCTCTGGTCTGAAACCCCGGGCTTGCCCTGTCAAGGCACACATTACCAGCAATCACTGAACAACTAAAGTAAAGCAACTATGAGTTGATAATTCCTGTTCTACCTTCGTTGCTCTCTGTCCTCACTCTGTAAAATCAGTAAGTAAAATCTTTTCTAAAAGGAATGTAGAAAATCATTGTAGCGACAGTGACTTAGTTTGGGATCCTCCATTTAAATTCTCATGTCTACACAGTGGGGCAAATAATACCTACCATTCAGGGTTATGATAAAGATTTAAAATAATGTGGGAAAAGTGCTTAGAACCAAGTAAGTACTCAACAAATAGTGTCTGTAATCATTATTATGAAAAGTGAATGCTCAGTATTTTGGAAATGTTGAGTTCTTATCTTGGTTATGGTTTGTCTGTATATTTATCTGTAATGTGAAACACTGTCCAGTGCATAAGCCTGTGCAAACCAGTTTTTTTTTCTGGATAATTAGCCATAATGCACCTTTTGTCATCAGCATTTTGTACCATAGTTTTATTGTCAAAATTTATGTAAGCCCATGACCTTCATATTTCAGTGGATTAGCACAGTTTTGTTTTGTTTTTTACTCTTATTAAAAGGATAGTTTTTCCTTGAACTTTAATAAAAGTTGGTTCTCTGATAAGACAGCACACATAATGCCATACAGGACCAAAGATGAAAATTCCCTCATTAGAATTCCGTGGCTGTAGGAGGGAAAGAATGCAAGCCTAATACCAAAAAGGTGTGAAGTGTATATTTCTGCTCTGTCTGAGCCGGTGGTGCTGATGTCCGACCCTCACATGGAGAGGAAGGGCAGACGTGGGGTTGTCTGTTGCATTCTACTTTTGTTAAGATGGAGACACCCTTTTTCTAAACAAAAGTGCAATGCACTTGCTTAAAACCATGTAAGAATCATACATAGATCCCATGCTTTCTGTCTTGATACCATAAGGATTTAAACAAAACATAAACCAAATGATTGAAGTGTAATAGCTTATAAGAAAGTTCTGGCCAAAACATGGCTAATAACTGTTATATAGAGGACTATTTGATTATGAATAGCTTGATCCCTCCAATTGTAAGAATAGGTGTTGCTTAGCCTCATACACCCTAGCCTAGGCAAAGTATATGTGATAAATTTAATTTAAAGCTAGAAATATGTTCTTTTGATTAGAAAGGGATTTGGTGTTCAAGTGTGGAGAAAAGGGAGAAAGTTATTACAGCTTGGTATATGAATTTTCAGAAGCTGCTTTTCTAGTAATTTAAATGAATTCAGAGCTTGTTTTCTGATTGCCCTAGGTAAATAAAAGAGAGTGATATGATCTCTAAATATGATACTTTTCTGAAGGTAGTATCCAAGTATCTCTTGGATATTTATTGTTTTCAAGGAACTATGCTGTGACTATGTGCTATACGGTAATAAGTACCAAGCAAAGCCTGATTTTATCCTCTGTTTCTCAACAGTTTGGAAGCACAGAAGTAATTGATAACCCATTAAATCCAGATTTTTTTTAATAAATAAATTTTTATTTTAATGGGGTGACATCAATAAATCAGGGTACATATATTCAAAGAAAACATGTCCAGGTTATCTTGTCATTCAATTCTGTTGCATACCCATCACCCAAAGAGAGATTGTCCTCCATCACCTTCTATCTAGTTTTCGTTGTACCCCTCCCCTCCCCCCCCCTCCCTCCTTCCCTCCCCCAGCCCCCCATAACCACCACACTCTTGTCCATGTCTCTTAGTATCGTTTTTATGTCCCACCAATGTATGGAATCCTGCAGTTCTTGTTTTTTTCTGATTTACTTATTTCACTCCGTATAATGTTATCAAGATACCAACATTTTGTTGTAAGTGATCCGATATCATCATTTCTTATGGCTGAATAGTATACCATGGTGTATATGCACCAAATCTTCTTTATTAGTCTTCTATTTTTTTTACAGTGATTAAAACCTTTAAGCAAACTCTTGGCCAATACAGCAAGAATCCATAAAAGAGTAGTGTCCTTAACATGTTGACCAAGTCCAAGTTGGCCCCAACACCATGTCAAATCCATGAAAAATGTATCCCAAACCCAGTTCAGTCTGTTAGGAGCTGGCACAAGGAGCAGGAGTCCAGGAAAAGTCCACATCCAGGAAAAGTCCTCATGGCACTGGAATTGTTGTCACAATTCTATACTTTGCAGCTCATATCCAAGTCCCAATGACTGCTGATTCTAGCTGGTAATGATTCAGGTAGACTGGAAAAGCCATCTGCAGCATGTGTGGATGTATATGGAGCTTCTGTTCTCCTCTGCCTAGAGAGATGGGACCAGGTTGCTTTTCCCTGGAGCTCTGTGACTGTGGCTTGATAAAGAGAACCTTGGGATACACTAAGCTGGGTAGCAAAGGTAGATTCATAATAGAAGTTGGCAAAAGGGGGAAAGAGAACTCTAAATTAGGAGTAGGTCCCAGCCTGAAATATGAGTGGGGCATTGAGGTAGAAGGAATAAGGAAACACTATATATTAAACAAAGCACCAGAAAATAGGACTATCAACACCCACAACACAGATCTTCGAAGGAAGAATAAAAAACCTGACTATTCAGGCAAGACATAGTTAAGTGGCCCTTGTGCAAATGAGATCAGTTTACCTGCTTCTAGGAAGAAATGCCTCAGGCTCGTCCACAGTGTAGTAGATGGGGCCGACGGCCCTGGGCACCTTCAGCCTTCAGTGGCTAACCCCAGCATTCTGGGCAAGGTTAGGTCATAGGTGGCTGGAGCAGGGCTGGGAGAGACTGAACCCTCCCTTAGAGGAGCAAGGGAGAAGCCTACCTTCCAGTGTCCCTGTTTCCTCACAGAAGAGGCATGTAAGTCTGGCAGGCTTTAGCTCAATGACCTTCCTTTCCACTATTGAAGCAGGACCCAGATGTCATCCTATGAGACCCCTTTGGGGCGTTGGAGTCTTTAAGGGCGTATCCAAAAGCTGGTAGTTCCCCTGATCTCTATTGGGCTTTTTCTGCCTCTAGGTATCTTAAAAGCCATGCTCAGAAGATCTTGCTGAGGGGTCTGAGGATCCCCATCCGCCTATATAAATCTTTTCCATATATCTGGAGCTATTTGGAAAAAGACAAAACAGTGTTATTAGCTGAATCAAATAAAGAAGGTAGTAGTTTACAGGCAAAAAAAGATTTGGCGTCTCTTGTTCATCAGCATTCAAAAGAAATTAAAAAAATTTTTAAGTGAAAAGCATAATATGGTAGACCCGTAGGAGTTCCAGGATATGATTACCCAGTTTAAAAAAATTTTTTTAATTGACCTTAAAATATTTTCTGGGTCCACTTTAATAATACCTTAACTTTAAAGATTGTAAGAATGACAAAATACAGTAAATGCATTTGCTCCATATGCAGGAGCATTTTCAGTTTAACCAGTTTAGGAAATCCAATAATAGAACAATGCATACAGACAATGAGCTATAACATGCTTAGCAGCCTCCCCTGTTCTGACAGAGGTTACTATAAATCCAGAATATGTATCCACTGTAATGTGGACATAGGACTGTTTGCCAAATGAAGGTATATGAGTAACATTCATTTGCCAAAGTTGACCTGGTAGGGGTCCTTGAGGGTTAACTCCAAATGAAGGGGCAGATTGTAGTATAGGACCCCTTAGACAGGATTTCCCCTTCCCAAGAAAGTTGAAACTGTTTACACAGGGCTGCAGTGTTCTGGTGATGAATAGTATGAGACTGAATTACTCGATCTGTCATGGTTGCTCCAAATAATTTTCTTTTGGGTACCTTGATTAAGAAGGGCATTCCTAGGCGCTAGCCGGTTGGCTCAGTGGTAGAGCATCGGCCTGGTGTGCAGGATTCCCAGGTTCAATTCCCGGCCAGAGCACACAGTAGAAGTGCCCATCTGCCTCTCCACCCCTCCCCCTCTCCTTCCTCTCTTTCTCTCTCTTCCCCTCCCGCAGCCAAGGCTCCACCGGAGCAAAGCCACCTCGGGCACTAAGGATGGCCCTGTGGCCTCTGCCTCAGGTGCTAGAATGGCTCTGGTTGCAACAGAGCAACACCCCAGATGGGCAGAGCATCCCCCCCTCGCAGGCGTGCCGGGTGGATCCCGGTTGGGGATCTGACTGCCTCCCCATTTCCAATTTCAGAAAAATACAAAAAAAAGGGGGGGGGGCATTCCCTTGTGCTAAAACTCCAGGGAACATGGAGTGAGCTCGAGTATGTCCTATAAAACATGGAGCTCTATGTTGACATACAAGTCTTTGAAGAAGGAGGAACTGCTGAAATAGTTCATCAGCATTTGTCCCTAAGACAGCAGTCTTTAGAGTGGAAACACCATAAGTAAATATTTGCTGTCTGTATATAGATTAAAGGGGGAATATGGCAAATGCTGAAAAGCCATGATAATGGCATATAATTCTAGACTTTGAGCTGATTTTAAGTTGACAGTTTCAGTATAAAGTTGTCCATTGATTTGCAAGAGCAATTTGCCATTTAGTGGAAGTTTCCCAGAGCCATTGTTGTTGATCCTTTGAAAAAAGAAACAACAATAATTTTGAGGCTCAAAACCTATAAGCTGTAAGGGTTGCCTATGCCCCATGATAATCCAGGAGGCAACAAGATCAAAATATGGAAGTGTATTTCATGGACTATTAGATGGTTCAATGTGCCCAAGCTGTAGCTGCTCTTGTACCAATTGAGCAGCTGCCCTAAGTTTCTCCTGAGAAAGGGGCCATTGGTCTACCCATACAGGATTATCTGATTTCCAAGTAATTAGGTCTGCACAATGCATTATTGAGGTAGCAGGAGCTACCAAGGCCCCTATGCTAAATTTTGATATCCTAATCCACACCTTCTGGTATTGGGTGCCAATTCTATAGGGGTGAGAATTCCTCACGGTTCTTTCCCTAGTCGCCTGGTAGGCAAAAATCCCCGATCAAGCATCTGAGTACTGACTAAACTATTAGGACTGACAAGCAACACTCCCACATTTTTCAAAACATCTCTACCTCACAAGTTAATTAGCCATCCAGGGAGCACATAAGGCTTAAAAAATCCAGAATGACCTTCTTAATCTTCCCAACATAGAAAACTAGAACTTCGTTGAGGGGTTTTACTCTGCCCTATACCTTGTAATTCTGTGGCTGCTGCATGAGTGGGCCAGGAAGGAGACCAATGTAGCTTAGCATTAACAGATACATCAGCTCCAGTATCTAAAAGTCCTTTCAATTTATGCTCATGTATCATTAGTTCCATTTCAGGGCATTCCTGACCTATTTTCTTTTTAAATCCAATTGGCAAAATCAGAGAAGCCATTTGCTTGGGGTCCCTTTTGCAGGATGTGGCCTGAGAAGCACAATTAGCATCCTTATACTATTCTTCTAACTGTCTGAATTAGCCATGAGACACATTCTTATTTTTTTTTGATTAATTTTGATGGGGTGACATTGATAAAATTGTCTTCTGTCACCTTCTAACTAGTTTTCTTTGTGCCCCTCCCCTCCCCCAACCCCCTCCCTCTTCCCCCTCCCACCCTGTAACCCCAACACTGTTGTCCATTTCTCTGAGTCTCATTTTTATGTCCCACCTATGTATGGAATCATACAGTTCTTAGTTCTTTCTGATTTACATATTTCGCTCAGTATAATCAAGGCCCTTCCGTGTTGTTGTAAAAGATCTGATGTCATCATTTCTTATGGCTGAGTAGTATTCCATAGTATATATATACCAAAGCTTTTTAATCCATTTGTCCTCTGATGGACACTTGGGCTGTTTCCAGATCTTTGCTATTGTGAACAATGCTGCCAGAAACATGGGGGTGCATTTCTTCTTTTCAAACAGTGCTATGATATTCTTGGGGTATATTCCTAACAGTGGTATAGCTGGATCAAAAGGCAGTTCGATTTTTAATTCTTGAGGAATCTCCATACTGTTTTCCACAGTGGCTGCACCAGTCTGCATTCCCACCAGCAGTGCAGGAGGGTTCCCTTTTCTCCACATCCTCGCCAGCACTTATTCTGTGTTGTTTTATTGATGAGCGCTATTCTGACTGGTGTGAGGTGATATCTCATTGTGGTTTTAATTTGCATTTCTCTAATGATTAGTGATGTTGAGCATTTTTTCATATGCCTATTGGCCATCTGTATGTCCTTTTTGGAGAAGTGTCTGTTCATTTCTTTTGCCCATTTTTGGATTGGATTGTTTGTCTTCCTAGTATTTATTAAGTTTTACAAGTTCTTTATAAATTTTGGTTATTAACCCCTTATCAGACGCATTGTCAAATATATTCTCCCATTGTGTAGATTGTCTTTTTATTCTGTTCTTATTGTCTCTAGCTGTGCAGAAGCTTTTTATTTTGATAAAGTCCCATTTGTTTATCCTGGCTTTTATTTCACTTGCCTGTGGAGACAAATCAGCAAATATAATGCTGCGAGAGATGTCGGAGAGCTTACTGCCTATGTTTTCTTCTAAGATGCTTATGATTTCACGGCTTACATTTAAGTCTTTTATACATTTTGAGTTGAGTTTATTTTTGTGAGTGGTGTAAGTTGGTGGTCTAGTTTTATTTTTTTGCAGGTAGCTGTCCAATTTTCCCAACACCATTTCTTGACGAGGCTGTCTTTACGCCAATGTATGCTCTTATCTCCTTTGTCAAATATCAGTTGTTGATAAAAGTGTGGGTTTATTTCTGGGTTCTCAGTTCTGTTCCATTGATCTATATGCCTGTTCTTATGCCAGTACCATGCTATTTGAGTACAATGGCCTTATAATATAACTTGATATTCGGAAGTGTGATACCTCCCGCTTTATTCTTCCTTTTCAAGATTGCTGAGGCTATTTGTGTTCTCTTTTGTTTCCATATAAATTTTTGGAATATGTGTTCTATATCTTTGAAGTAAGTCATTCGTATTTTAATCAGTATTGCATTGAATTTGTAAATTGCTTTGGGTAATATAGAGATTTTAATGATGTTTATTCTTCCTAACCGTGAGCATGGTATATGCCTCCACTTGTTCGTATCTTCCCTGATTTCTTTTATCAATGTTTTATAATTTTCCGAGTACAAGTCTTTAATCTCCCTGGTTAAATTTATTCCTTGGTACTTTATTTTTTTTTGGTTGCAATAGTAAAGGGGATTGATTCCTTGATTTCTCTTTCTGACAGTTCATTGTTAGTATATAAAAATGCCTCTGAATATGTGGATGAGAGACAAGATGGCGCTGGAGTAGGCGGACGTACCAGCATCTACCTCCCAGAACCAATGTGGATTACAAACTAATTTTATGAACTATCAGCTGGAAAAACCAACTTTGGACTAAACTAAAAGGACTCTTCAACCAAGGAACGCTGAAGAAGCCACACAGAGACTGGTAGGAAAAGCGGAGACGCGGAGAGGGCTGCCCAGCTTCTCAGAGCGAACGGCAGCAGGGAGAGACTCTCGTGGCGGGAAGTGAGTTTAGCACAGGGGGAAGGGTCCTGAGCCCCAGGAACAAAGCCTCAGCCTGCAGCCCCAGAGCCCAGAAGAAGCGTAAGGACAGTATTTAGCTGGAAACAAGTCAGGATACTGTTTGTGAGAGAGTCTGATTTCTCAGACACAGGATCCTTCTTAAAGGGACCACACAGAACATCTCTCTCACAAACACTCACCCGGGGCTCCTGGAGATGGAGGGAGAGGGGAGAGAACCACAGTAACAGGAAGAGAGTGCAATCTAGGAGGCATAGGGAAAAACATTTTGGGAGATAGCCACTCTAACCCCTGGGACGAGTCACTCCCCAAAGCTGAAGTGAATATTTCCCCCGGAAACAGCAATACCAGCAAAGGGAAGCAGGAGAGCAGCCAAACAAGCTCCCCCGCAGCATTCAGAGCAGAGTCGCATAGAAGGAGGGAGCTTTCGGGTCTACAGTAGTGAGTCTTAGGGTTCGAGCTGCAACGCCCCCACCCACGCGGCTGAGGGCTCCCCGGAGGGCGGGCAGCAGCGGGTGACAAAAGCGCGGTTTTGCTGGCAGGGGTGGAAGCCGGCTGGCCACCAGTGGGCTCAGGTGTGAGCTCAATCTTGCCCGGCTAGGGAGAAGGGGGCGTAGAAAAGCGGCCAAGCTCAGCTGCCGGCAGCCTGTAATCCAGCCTCCGGGAGAAGGGCGGGAAACCCAGAAAGGGTAGAAACCAGCCCCGGAGCAAGGGCAGAGGAGCACATCCCTGCCCCGCCCATGCAACCCAGGCTTGCGGTCTGACTTGGTAGCCTGCTCCTCCCGCGAGGGTGGAGCCAAAAGCCCAGAAGAGGCGGAGTTCCACTACGAAGCTGAGCTTGGGCACGCAGCCCTGCCTGGCGGTAGAGCCAAGGCTAGCAGCTGTTCCTTGAGTGGGATCATCCTGCAAAGGCAGGGCGAAAGCTCGGAAAGAGGTGGAGACCCGCAGCAGAGCAAAGGTGCTTGCCAGTGCCCTCAGGACAGAGCATAATGTCACACACAGGAGCGGGGCAAAGGCCAAGGCCCCCAACCCTTGTGCACCCGAGCACGTGATCACAGCCACTCTCGAGAAGATAAAATGCGGAGGCAGAGAAATACAACACAAATAAACCAAGAGAAATCCCCAGAAAAGGACCTAAGTGAATCAGATATAACCAAATTACCAGATGCAGAGTTTAAAATAACGATTGCTAGGATGCTCAAAGATATTAGAACAACCATAGATGGCCATTACGAAAACCTAAATAAAGAGATAACAAATATAAAAAAGGACATTGAAATAATAAAAAAGAATCAGACAGAAATGACAAATACAATATCTGAAATAAAGAATACAATGGAAGGAATTAAAAGCAGGATGGATGAAGCAGAGAATCGAATCAGTGAGTTAGAGGACACAATAAATAAAGGCACGGAAGCAGAGCAGAAAAAAGAAAAGAGACTCAAAAAGTCTGAGGAAACTCTAAGAGAACTCTGTGACAACATGAAGAGAAATAACATCCGCATCATAGGGGTTCCTGAAGAAGAAGAGAAAGAACAAGGGATAGAGACTTTGTTCAAACATATTATAGCAGAAAACTTTCCCCAATTAAGGCAGGAAAACATTTCACATGTTCAGGAAGCACAGAGAACTCCATTAAGGAGAAACCCAAAGAAACCAACACCAAGACACATCATAATTAAATTACCAAAGCTAAATGATAAAGAGAAAATATTAAAAGCTGCTAGACAAAAAAAGACTATCACCTACAAAGGAGCCCCCATAAGGATGACTTCTGACTTCTCAACAGAAACACTTGAGGCCAGAAGGGAATGGCAAGAAATATTCAAAGTAATGCAGAACAAGAACCTACAACCAAGACTACTTTATCCAGCAAGGCTATCATTTAAAATAGAAGGAGAAATAAAAAGCTTTACAGACAAAAAAAAAACTCAAGGATTTCACTGCAACCAAACCAAGGCTGCAGGAAATGCTAAGGGACCTCTTGTAAACAGATCAAAGGAAAAAAAAGAATATAGCAAAAGAGAAAAACAGTTTTAAAGAAAAAAAATGGCAACAAACAATTACATATCAGTAATAACCTTAAATGTTAATGGATTAAATGATCCGATCAAGAGACATAGGGTAGCTGCGTGGATAAGAAAACAGGACCCATACATATGCGGTCTACAAGAGACACACCTTAAATCAAAAGATGCACACAGACTGAAGATAAAAGGATGGAAAAAAATATTTCACACAAATGGAAATGAAAAAAAAGCTGGGGTAGCAATACGTATATCAGACAAAATGGACTTTGAAACAAAGACCATAGTTAGAGATAAAGAAGGTCACTACATAATGATAAAGGGAGCAATGCAAAAGGAAGATATAACCATTATAAATATCTACGCACCTAATATAGGAGGACCTAAATATATAAAGCAGACTTTGATAGACTTAAAGGGCGAGATCAACAGCAACACTATAATAGTAGGAGATTTCAATACCCCATTAACATCATTACACAGATCCTCAAGAAAGAAAATTAACAAAGAAACAGCAGACTTAAAGGACATATTAGATCAACTCGATTTAATAGATATCTTCAGAACCTTTCACCCTAAAGCAGCAGAATATACATTCTTTTCAAGCGCTCATGGTACATTCTCTAGAATAGACCACATGTTAGGGCACAAAAGCGGGCTCAACAAATTTAAGAAGATTGAAATCATATCGAGCACTTTCTCTGATCACAATGGCATTAAACTAGAAATCAACCACAATAGAAAAATTGAAAAACATTCAAACACTTGGAAACTAAATAGCACGTTATTAAACAATGAATGGGTTAACATTGAGATCAAAGAAGAAATTAAAAAATTCCTAGAAACAAATGATAATGAGCATACATCAACTCAAAATTTATGGGACACAGCAAAAGCAGTCCTGAGAGGGAAGTTTATAGCACTACAGGCATACCTCAAGAAGCTAGAAAAAGCTCAAATAAACAACTTAACCCTGCATCTAAAAGAACTAGAAAAAGAACAGCAAGTAAAGCCCAGAGCTAGTAGAAGGAAGGAAATAATAAAGATCAGAGCAGAAATAAATGACATAGAGGCTAAAGAAACAATACAGAGGATCAATGAAACCAGGAGCTGGTTCTTTGAAAAGGTAAACAAGATCAATGAACCTTTAACAAGACTCACCAAGAAAAAAAGAGAGAGGACTCAAATAAATAAAATTAGAAACGAGAGTGGAGAAATAACAACTGACACAACAGAAATACAAAATATTGTAAGAAAATACTATGAAGAACTGTACGCCAAAAACCTAGACAACCTAGATGAAATGGACAATTTCCTTGAATCATATAATCTTCCAAAAATCAATCTGGAAGAATCAGAAAACCTAAACAGACCAATTACAACAAATGAGATTGAAACAGCTATCAAAAAACTCCCAAAAAAGAAAAGTCCTGGGCCTGATGGCTTCACAAGTGAATTCTACCAAATATTCAAAGAAGAACTAACTCCTATCCTTCTCAAGCTATTTCAAAAAATTCAAGAGGAAGGAAGACTTCCAAACTCCTTTTATGAGGCAAGCATAATTCTGATTCCAAAACCAGGCAAAGACAACACAAAAAAAGAAAATTATAGGCCAATATCCCTGATGAACTTAGATGCAAAAATCCTCAACAAAATATTAGCAAACCGGATCCAGCAATATATGGAAAAAATCATACACCATGATCAAGTAGGATTTATTCTTGGGAGGCAAGGCTGGTACAATATTCGCAAATCAATCAATGTGATTCATCACATAAACAAAAGAAAGGAGAAAAACCACATGATAATTTCAATAGATGCAGAAAAAGCATTTGATAAAGTCCAGCACCCATTCATGATCAAAACTCTCAGCAAAGTGGGAATACAGGGAACATACCTCAACATGATAAAGGCCATCTATGACAAACCCACAGCCAACATCATACTCAATGGGCAAAAATTAAAAGCAATCCCCTTAAGATCAGGAACAAGGCAGGGGTGCCCCCTTTCACCTCTCTTATTCAACATAGTTCTGAAAGTCCTAGCCACAGCAATCAGACAAGAAAAAGAAATAAAAGGCATCCAAATTGGAAAAGAAGAAGTAAAACTATCATTATTTGCAGATGACATGATATTGTATATAGAAAACACTAAAGTCTCAGTCAAAAAACTACTAGACCTGATAAAAGAATTTGGCAAGTTGGCAGGATATAAAATCAATACTCAGAAATCAGAGGCATTTTTATACACTAATAATGAACTGTCAGAAAGAGAAATCAGGGAATCAATCCCCTTTACCATTGCAACCAAAAAAATAAAGGACCTAGGAATAAATCTAACCAAGGAGATTAAAGACTTGTACTCGGAAAATTATAAAACATTGATAAAAGAAATCATGGAAGATACGAATAAGTGGAGGCATATACCGTGCTCATGGTTAGGAAGAATAAACATCATTAAAATGTCTATATTACCCAAAGCAATATATAAATTCAATGCAATACCAATGAAAATACCAATGACTTACTTCAAAGACATAGAACATATATTCCAAAAATTTATATGGAACCAAAAAAGAACACGAATAGCTTCAGCAATCCTGAAAAGGAAGAAAAAAGCGGAAGGTATCACACTTCCAGATATCAAGTTATATTATAAGGCCATTGTACTCAAAACAGCATGGTACTGGCATAAGAGCAGGCACATAGATCAATGAAACAGAACAGAGAACTCAGAAATAAACCCACAGCTCTATGGACAACTGGTATTTGACAAAGGAGGTAAGACAATACAATGGAGTAAAGACAGCCTCTTCAACAAATGGTGTTGGGAAAACTGGACAGCTACCTGCAAATAAAATGAAGCTAGACCACCAACTTACACCACTCACAAAAATAAACTCAAAATAGATAAAAGACTTGAATATAAGCCGTGAAACCATAAGCATCTTAGAAGAAAACATAGGCAGTAAGCTCTCTGACATCTGTCGCAGCAATATATTTGCTGATTTGTCTCCACAGGCAAGTGAAATAAAAGACAGGATAAACAAATGGGACTTTATCAAACTAAAAAGCTTCTGCACAGCTAAAGACAATAAGAACAAAATAAAAAGACAAACTACACAATGGGAGAATATATTTGACATAGAGTCTGATAAGGGGTTAATAACCAAAATTTATAAAGAACTTGTAAAACTTAATACCAGGAAAACAAACAATCCAATCCAAAAATGGGCAAAAGAAATGAATAGACACTTCTCCAAAGAGGACACACAGATGGCCAATAGGCATATGAAAAAATGTTCAACATCACTAATGATTAGAGAAATGCAAATTAAAACCACAATGAGATATCACCTCACACCAGTCAGAATGGCGCTCATCAATAAAACAACAGAATAAGTGCTGGCGAGGATGTGGAGAAAAGGGAACCCTCCTGCACTGCTGGTGGGAATGCAGACTGGTGCAGCCACTGTGGAAAACAATATAGAGATTCCTCAAGAAATTAAAAATCGAACTGCCTTTTGACCCAGCTATACCACTGTTAGGAATATACCCCAAGAACACCATAGCACTGTTTGAAAAGAAGAAATGCACCCCCATGTTTATGGCAGCATTGTTCACAATAGCAAAGATTTGGAAACAGCCCAAGTGTCCATCAGAGGACGAGTGGATTAAAAAGCTTTGGTATATATATACTATGGAATACTACTCAGCCACAAGAAATGATGACATCGGATCTTTTACAACAACATGGATGGGCCTTGATAACATTATACTGAGTGAAAGAAGTAAATCAGAAAAAACTAAGAACTATAAGTTTCCACACATAGGTGGGACATAAAGATGAGACTCAGAGACATAAACAACAGTGTGGGGGTTATAGGGTGGGAGGAGGAGAGGGAGGGGGTTGGGGGAGGGGAGGGGCACAAAGATCATGGCTTTTCAGCATTTGCCATATTCCCCCCTTAATCTATAGACAGACAGCAAATATTTACGTATGGTGTTCCCACTATAAAGACTGCTGTCTTAGGGACAAATGCTGATAAACTATTTCAGCAGTTTCTCCTTCTTCGAAGACTTATATAGAAACATAGATCTCCATGTTTCATAGGACATACTCAAGCTCACTCCATGCTCCCTGGTGCTTTAGCACAAGGGTATGCCCCCCCCTTTTTTTTTAGTATTTTTCTTTTATTTATTTATTTTTTGTATATTTCTGAGGATGGGGATGGGGAGGCAGTCAGACAGACTCCTGCATGTGCCTGACTGGGATCCACCTGGCATGCCTACTGGGGGGAATGCTCTGCCCATCTGGGATGTTGCTCTGTTGCAACCGGAGCCATTCTGGTGACTGGGGCAGAGGCCATGGGGCCATCCTTAGGGTCCAGGGTGGATTTGCTCCAGTGGAACCTTGGCTGCGGGCGGAAGGAGAGGGGGAGGAATGGAGAGGTAGATGGGCGCTTCTCCAGTGTGCTCTGGCCGGGAATCGAACCCGGGAATCCTGCACACCAGGCCAATGACTCCGACGGGTCTACCATATCATGCTTTTTACTTAAAAAAAAAAAAATTTACATTTCTTTTGAATGCTGATGAACAGGAGACACCAAATCTTTTTCGCCTGCAAACTACTACCTTCTTTATTAGATCTAGCTAATAACACTGTTTTGTCTTTTTTCCAAATAGCTCCAGATATATGGAAAAGATTTATATAGGCAGAAGGGGATCCTCAAACCCCTCAGCGAGATCTTCTGAGAATGGCTTTTAAGATACCTAGAGGCAGAAAAAGCCCAATAGAGATCAGGGGAACTACCAGCTTTTAGCATACACCCTTAAAGGCTCCAACACCCAAAAGGGTCTCATAGGATGCCATCTGGGTCCTGCTTCAATAGTGGAAAGGAAGGTCATTGAGCTAAAGCCTGCCAGGCTTACACGCCTCTGCTGTGAGGAAACAGGGACACGGGAAGGTGGGCTTCCCCCTCGCTCCTCTAAGGGAGGGTTCAGTCTCTTCCAGCCCTGCTCCAACCACCTATGACCTAACCTTGCCCAGAAAGCTGGGGTTTGCCACTGAAGGCTGAAGGTGCCCAGGGCCGTCGGCCCCATCTACGACACTGTGGACGAGCCTAGGGTATTTCTTCCAAGAAGCAGGTAAACTGATCTCATTTGCACAAGGGCCACTTAACTGTTTTGCCTGAATAGTCAGGTTTTTTATTCTTCCCTCAAAGATCTCTGTTGTGGGTGTTGATAGTCCTATTTTCTGCTGCTTTGCTTAATATATAGTGTTTCCTTTATCCCTCCTACCTCAATGCCCCACTCATATTTCAGGCTGAAACCTACTCTTAATTTAGAGCTCTCTTTCCTCCTTATGCCAACTTGTATTATGAATTTACCTTTGCCACCCAGCTTAGTGTATCCCAAGGTTCTCTTTACCAGGCCACAGTCACAGAGCTCCAGGGAAAAGCAACCTGGTCTCAGCTCTCCAGGCAGAGGAGAACAGAAGCTCCATATCCACGCATGCTGCAAATGGTTTTTTCCAGTCTGCCTGAATCATTACCAGCTAGAAGCAGCGGTCATTGGGACTTGGACATGAGCTGCAAAGTATAGAATGGTGACAACAATTCCAGTGCCATGCGGACTTTTCCTGTGGGGAACTTTCCTGGACTCCTGCTCCCTGTGGCGGCTCCTAACAGACTGAACTGTGGTTGGGTTGCATTTTTCGGGGATTTGGCATGGTGATGGGGCCAACTTGGACTTGGGGAACATGTTAAGGACACTACTCATTTATGGATTCTTGCGGTATTGGCCAAAAGTTTGCTTAAAGGCTGTTAATCACTGTAAAAAAAAATAGAGGACTGGATAAAGAAGACGGGGCACATATACACCATGGTATATTATTCAGCTAGGAGAAAGGGTGACATCGGATCACTTATAGCGGAATGGTGGAGTCTTGGTAGCATTATGCGGGGTGAAATGGGTGAATCAGAAAAAAACAGGAACTGCAGGATTCCATACATTGGTGGGACATAAAAGCGAGACTAAGAGGCATGAACAGGAGTGTGCTGGCTATGGGGGGGTGGGGGGAGGGAAGGAGGGAGAGGGAAGGGGGAGGGGTACAGTGAGAACTGGATGAAGGGTGGCGGAGGACGATCTCTCTTTGGGTGATGGGTATGCAACAGAACTAAATAACAAGATAACCTGGAAATGTTTTCTTTGAATGTATGTACCCTGATTTATTGATGTCACCCCATTAAAATAAAAATTTATTTATTTATAAAAAAAATGCCTCTGATTTATGAGTATTGATTTTATATCCTGCCACCTTACCAAATTCATTTATCAGGTCTAGTAGTTTTTTGACTGAGACTTTAGGGTTTTCTATATACAATATCATATCATCTGCAAATAATGATAGTTTCACTTCTTCTTTTCCAATTTGGATGCTTTTATTTCTTTTTCTTGTCTGATTGCTGTGGCTAGGACTTCCAGAACTATGTTGAATAAGAGTGGTGAAAGGGGGCACCCCTGCCTTGTTCCTGATCTTAAGGGGATTGCTTTTAATTTTTGCCCATTAAGTATTATATTGGCTGTGGGTTTGTCATAGATGGCCTTTATCATGTTGAGGTATGTTCCCTGTATTCCCACTTTGCTGAGAGTTTTGATCATGAATGGGTGCTGGATTTTATCAAATGCTTTTTCTGCATCTATTGAAATTATCATGTGGTTTTTCTCTTTCCTTTTGTTTATGTGAAGAATTACATTGATTGATTTTTGAATATTGTACCAGCCTTACCTACCAAGAATAAATCCCACTTGATCATGGTGTATGATTTTTTTCATATATTGCCAGATCTGCTTTGCTAATATTTTGTTGAGGATTTTTGCATCTAAGTTCATCAGGGATATTGGCCTATAATTTTCTTTTTTTGTGTTGTCTTTGCCTGGTTTTGGAATCAGAATTATGCTCACCTCATAAAAGGAGTTTGGAAGTCTTCTTTCCTCTTGAATTTTTTGAAATAGCTTGAGAAGGATAGGAGTTAGTTCTTCTTTGAATATTTGGTAGAATTCACTTGTGAAGCCATCAGGCCCAGGACTTTTCTTTTTTGGGAGTTTTTTGATAGCTGTTTCAATCTCATTTGTTGTAATTGGTCTGTTTAGGTTTTCTGATTCTTCCAGATTGATTTTTGGAAGATTATATGTTTCAAGGAATTTGTCCATTTCTTCTAGGTTGTCTAGTTTTTTGGCATACAGTTCTTCATAGTATTTTCTTACAATATTTTGTATTTCTGTTGTGTCAGTTGTTATTTCTCCACTCTTGTTTCTAATTTTAATTATTTGAGTCCTTTCTCTTTTTTTCTTGGTGAGTCTGCTTAAAGGTTCTTCTATCTTGTTTTGCTTTTCAAAGAACCAGCTCCTGGTTTCATTGATCCTCTGTATTGTTTCTTTAGCTTCTATGTCATTTATTTCTGCTCTGATCTTTATTATTTCCTTCCTTTTACTAGCTCTGGGCTTAACTTGCTGTTCTTTTTCTAGTTCTTTTAGATGTAGGGTCAAGTTGTTTATTTGAGCTTTATCTAGCTTCTTGAGGTATGCCTGTAATGCTATAAACTTCCAGATTTTGTAAGAAAATTTATCCTCGACTATTTTTTCAAAGAGATAATCTTCATTTTGACTTGTAACATTTACTAAAACTTGTTTTAAAAAGTTATTAATTAAAGGCAATTTTAATAACTTAAGTCTGGGTCCTATGTTTTGACTGAATAATAAATTATATTGGAAGTGAACCAGGATAATTTTCTTTAGAGTATGTCCTGAGCATTGTCCATAGTATTGCTTTGCATTTGCTAGGTTTTTGGCTATATGTTTATAGAAATAGTGAATGAACTACATATTTAACCAGGTAGAATATATTATGATTATATGAGTGTATGAGCTGTATATATGGACATTCTTTCAAACTGTCCTCTGCCTTAGTAGGTTTCTTACACTCCTCCTTCTAATCCACGGCAACCTCATTTACCCCACGGTGGACGTCTCTCAAATCTTTGAGTTTTCCTCAGCTGCTTTGTACAGGGCACAGATGTCTGCTCAACTCTGGTTTCATTTTATCATTTCAGGACCTCATAATTCTAAAACACTGGATGCTTGATATTTTTAATATTCCGGTGATTTTGACACTGAATCAGGCATATTAAGATATTTTTGTTAAAATCAATTCCCTGTCCACAGAGAATCTGGAGTCAGTTTGTTTATATTATTAAATATTGAGTCTTTGTTCCACAGAAGTAAACTCTGGTGATTGTTGAATTATCCGATATTGTTAAGATGAAATCTCATTAAAAGGGAAAGGTATAACATATACTGTGTGCTTAATATATTGAAATAATTAAAGAGAGTTTATGAACATTACAGTTATAATTTAACTAGCTGAAAATAATCAAGTAAACCATGCTGTCATGATTTATAAAGACATTTAAAATCTTATTTGAAAAAAGTCATAATTTGCCTATTTATGTAAAAAAAAAAAAAAAAAAAGCTCTCTACTCCTGATAGTCTTTCTCATTTTTCTCTAAAAGTGTCCAGGAAAATAACCTGCAGTGCCTGGTTAAAAAGGAGAATCTTATATACCAACCCCTTTCTTTCAAGACTTGTGGGAGCTATAAGTAGTTTTTGTGTTCATCAAGTAAAAATTTTAACCCCTCTTTGGTTTTTACTTCCCTGGAACCCATTTAGAAGTCATTAAAATGAGGCTCATGAGAAAAAACATAGAAGAATGTAATGATTTCCTAACCATGTTTATCATGGAGATTGCATACAGTGTTGTTATTTAAAAGCAGACATAAAAATCAGGTAGAATGTGGAATGATTCTCATATTGTTAGGGACTTACTTCATCGTAATTTTTAAAATCAAGTTTTTATTTTCTTACATCAGCATGAAACACCTTTAATTTTTTCCTTTACTTTTAACTTGGCTTTGTCCTAAACCAGCCACTTATTTCATAATTCTTTGTTCTTTCTCTTTATTTCCTTTTCTCTCTTTCTTCTCATTCATCTGTATTGCTTTCTCTTCTTTGAAACTAATAAATATTTATTATAAACCTGAGATAATACCAGCATTGAAAAATGGAAAGTTCCTTGTTATCCCTGTGCCAAAACATTGTTGTTGTTTTTTTATTCCAATGATTATCCCAACACAGTCAGTTCTAGCTTTCCCTATTGGTTAAGGGCTCCCTTATTCAGTGGTCTAATATCATGACTTTTCAGTCACTTTTATTTTATAAATATTAGAATCACCTTACTTTAATAATTGTTATTCACTCTTCAGTTTCAAACTTTAATTTCAAACTTAATTCACTTTCTTCCCCCTCAGTTGGAGCTGTTATCTCAACTACTACAGGAGAGAAAGGAGGTGGCAGAGAGAAAGGCTGGGGGATAGGGAGGCAGAGATGTGATCTCCTACCACCTGAAAAATCAGGACTTTACAGGGCACCAGCTTCAAGGTGCCTGTACTAAGAAAGCTGCTTAGCTTCCTCATTGTGTTGGAGAGACTGCACAGGGCCATTGTTTCCATTGTTCCTTGTGCCTCTTCTCTCAGAAGGCATTTCCTAGGATAGTGACCTTACCTTCTCTTCATTAGCTGCAGAAGAGGGACTTGCAGGCGTGTTCAATAACTGACTAGGGACCCAGATCCTCTCCTTCCCTTCCCTTCTCATGAACACACCAGATTTCTCGTCTCCCCTCTACTTGGCTTTGGGGAGTAGAAAGAACTTAGTACTTCCCTCCCAAGAGGTAGGAAATAGGCTGTCACTTTATGAGAAAACTTTGTGGAGAAGGGTCGGACCCTAATGCTAGAACTCATTGACTCATCCATCTGCAGCTCTGAACTCAGCATGGGGATCCTTAGCCTCTTTTGTTTTCGGCTTGGACCTGAGTTAGGTTTTTAGAATACAAGAATAGTTGCAGTTGACATCTGTTACTGTGTCATAGAAAACATAACCTTTATGATCCATCCAAATCAGCAACTGCAAATCAGGTGCTCTAATACTAAGATTCAGTGGTGAGAATAAGTTCTTTATAAAATTCTCTTAAGTAAATTTAGGAAAAATGTGGTGTACCTTTCTCAGGGTCAACTACTGAGTTTCTGCTTTATCATCCATTCTGTCTTTTTAAAGGAGAGTATGACACTCATAAACCGAAACAAGCACAAACATACCTGTGCACACACAAATGCTCACATTCACACACAGACATTGTAACAATTAGACTGTAGTGTTTATCTTCTGACCTATGAGGGTGATGACCAGAATTAGTCTTGATACTTTTGGAAAAGTTTGAAAGAAAATTCCATTGCTAGAAAAATCATGGTCATTTTGAATGCATTGTAATTCAAAATGTTATCAATCCAAAGCCTTTAGAGCAGCAGTTGGTCAGGAACCTTTTTGGCTGAGAGAACCATGAATGCCACATACTTTAAAATGTTTTTCCATGAAAGCCATACAGCAACCCGTGTACATTAGGCATTATCCAATAAAAATTTGGTGTTGTCCCAGAGGACAGCTGTGATTGGCTCCAGCCACCTGCAACCATGAACATGAGCGGTAGGAAATGAATGGATTGTAATACATGAGGATGTTTTATATTTTTAACGTTTATTATTTTTTATGTTTATTATTTTTTTATTAAAGATTTGTCTGCGAGCCAGATGCAGCCATCAAAAGAGCGTTATCTAGCTTGCGATCCATAGGATCCTGACCCCTGCTTCAGAGGTATTCTGCAGACTACCTATCTGGGGGATAATAACATTTATAAGGCTTTGTTAAGGACAATGATAGAGATTGTACTTGAAGATAAACCTTTGTGATTAAAACATATTTTTTGTTTTTGCTTCTTTTAACTGAACATGGCATGTTATTTCTCCCCAGTCCACACTAAAGCATTTATAGAAAGCAGTTTCCAGGACGGATTCTTCAGAAGGAGCCAGTGCAGTTGTTGCACCATTGACATTACTTCAATTGCTATTTTCAATCTTATCCTTAAAAAAAGTCTTGAATAAGAAGAATTTTTTTGTGTGTGTGCTAATTCATATAGGTCTTCAGTAGATGTTGGCATTTGCTGATTTAAAATTCTAGTTTACAGTTGTTGAGAGTGCTCAGCACACCCTGGTGCAGAGGAGAGTAATCTGTAATTCTTCTGAGGTAGGTATTTGCATCCCATAATTTTAAAGCCAATCTGTGGTAAAGGTTCCTTGCTAAGGAATAAGTGCACCTCTGCTCAACATCAGTACACTCAGTGAACTGGGTGGGATGCTTGTCCTTTTTTTTGACTGAGATGCTTTGTTTCTTTGTGAAAGCATTCTTGTTATGTCAGAGAGAAGACTGTAATTAACCTTAAAAAATGAGGCAGTTAAGTTTTGGTAGGAAGCTACACATAGGAATGTGCAAGGATTGTGATTTGGGAGAGAGACAGGTGCCAATGCAAATATGTTCCTGATATTCAAGAGTCTGGCAAATTCTGGTTGATTTAACCGTTAGTGATCTTACCATTTCTACAAATTCTTTATAAGGGGGGGAGGGGAGCTAAAGTAGTAGTGAGTGATGTTTTCCCAGGGTCTCTTCAAGAAATCATTTCTTCCTAGGACCAACTAGTCTAACACAGGACATATAGTAGTCCTATATAAAAACCATTTTTCTTGCTGTAAAATACACATTTTCCCCTATTTCTGTGATTGGGGGAAAAATAATGTCTGATTACTATAACCAAATCTGCAAGTTAACAGCAGTATTTGAGATATTTAATAAGAATTAAAATGTATACACATAATAGCCTCTTACTAGTTACCAACCTTTCTGTTTCTCTTTTAATGGGATCCAGAGAAGAAGAATTGCAGTTTTTAAGGAACTTTGGATGGTAAATAGTATTAGAATACTAATTGCTTCACAGAAAACAGAAATTCTAAACTTGTCTTATCATGTGGCAGAATGGATGACTGAAAATTATAGGACTTCTATTTAGGCTATAGATATACAAGTTTTTCCCCCCATTGGTATGATTCTGATTCATTTTTATATTATTTATGGTTTTTGGAACGTATTGATATTTTTCTGTAGCTGAATGTTGGAGAAATAATTTGAGTTTATATTTTAATCTTTTAGGTACAATGTTGATTCAAAGAGCTCCAACTTGTCCAAACATGTAAGTTTGTATTTTATATTTTTATGATGGTTGCATAATATAAATTATATCATGATTTATGATTAGTATTTATGCTGACTTATTAATATTAAACTTACCTGTTTATAACATTCATGTAATAGTTCCCACAGAAAATCAATAACAGTTTAAAGAACCTTAGAATAACATTTGGAAGAGCTTTCAAAAGAAAAATACCTTTCGTATGTGAAATGGATGTCATGCTTATTTTTTATTAAAAGAAAATGATGTCAGTTCCCTGTAATGTTTGAAGTTGGATCAAGTTAAGAACGTTAAAACAGTAAGCCTGTGTCTTTTGGGGAAAGCTTCACTTCTGAGTGAACGGGAAGTTCTTACTTGGGTGCAGCAGATGATTAGCTATGCCGCTGTCCTGGTAGTTCACTTGTTCAGCAATGTTTTCTAAAAACCTCCTTATGCAGAGTCCCGTGTCAGTTTCAAAGGGCACAATATGAAGAAGACAGACATAGCGTCTGTCTTTGAGTTACGCACAGTCTGTATTGTTCTATCTGGGTTCTGATCTTCCCATTCTTCTGTTGTGAAGAGCTCTACTCACAAGGCAATCAACCCTGACCTGGGGAATGTACAGGTTCAGGAGCAGTGGGCTGTCAGAGGGAGGCAGATAAAGGGGCAGAGATAGGAAGTGATGGATGAGAGTGGGGTTCTCTGGCTAGGTAGTGGTGGCTCAGATCAGCCTGCTTATTGTCCTGTAGGATTGGAATGAAAGCAGACCTAGTAGGAAGGGCTGAATGGAGGTGAGAAAAGCATTCTGAAAGGGGCTTAGCTGGTGGCATGGGAAATCTGAGTACCGAGATGAGAGAATTGGCAGCTCCCCCAGGATTGAGAGGCTAGCTGGACTAATGTCCATGTTCAGAGGGTCAGGTGGGTGAGACTTTCCACTGTTCTGTTGTAGGTTATTAACTAAGATAGGCTGTATATGGTATATGATGATATATGATATATATGATTTCCAATGCAGTTTGGTGAGGGGGAATGTCTCAGTACAGAGAAGGGAGGGGACATAAGGGGTGATCCCAAGCTCAGAGACTAATTTAGGGAAATGGGAAGCTTAGGTATGATGATAAAAATCATAATTTACTCCTCCTCTCTTTCTTTAAAAGAGTGTTTATATTTATTTTTTGTTATGAAGCCTAGAGCAGAAGCATTTGACAAAAGATCCAAAGAACAGTCTGATTGACTTTTCCACAAATTGTATAAAATGCTGTAAAATAAACTCATTTCTTCCCATAAGTGAAGCTGGGTGCAGTTGCTATGTCACCTTCCTCCTACTCATGATTAGATTTGAA
The DNA here is from genome assembly GCF_036850765.1 of Saccopteryx bilineata. NCBI lineage: Eukaryota > Metazoa > Chordata > Mammalia > Chiroptera > Emballonuridae > Saccopteryx > Saccopteryx bilineata. The sequence goes on along the minus strand of NC_089491.1, from coordinate 142,755,505 downwards.
GCAGTGTGACTGGACTTTAAAATTTCTATTGCTTTGTGTTGGAATTTTATTGGAAGGATCAGAAAAGCAACCACATATTTTAGTCAAAATTACTTAGTTGCTGGAAAGAAAAAGCATTCACTTATCTCACACATAGGTAGTTTATTGAAGATTTAGGACCATTTTATGTGTTACTTGCTCTTATGAGAAATGCACTAGAAACGGGCACAGGGACTCTCTCTTTTTTGTCTTCCCCTCTCTGGTCCCATATTATTTGTACTATGACTTTTCTCTGAGCTTCTATTTCCCTTTGAAGATCACATTTCTTGGTTTGTCATTGTACATATAGGGAAAATGATGTTCTTAATGATGACTGGAGACAGATTTTCAAGGACCCACTCTCCCTGATGTAATTTCTGCATCTCTTATTCAAACTAGTCTTCAGAGGGCATGATAATTAGGCAGTTAAGGACATTCCCACAGGGTTGGATATTTTGAAGATGAGTGTGAAGGTGGTAACGTGGTCCTTACCAAGTTAGTTGCCCTGGATTCAGAGCAGAAAGTAGTAGTGGGATAGGAAGATGCCTCAAACCTGCTTAACTTTCTTTTTTTCTCTTTTCTTTCCTTTCCTTTTCTTTTCTCTTCTCTTCTCTTCTTTTTTTTTTTCTTTCTCTTTATTTTAGTTAAGTGAGAGGCAGGGAGGCAGAGACAGACTCCTATATGTGCCAAAACTGGGCATCTACCTAGCAAGCCCCTACCAGGTGATACTGTGCCCAGCTGGGCCACAGCTCCATTGCTTAGCAACCAAGCTATTTTAGTGCCTGAGTTTGAGGCCCTAGATCCATCATCTACGCCCAGAGCAACTTTGCTCGAACTGTTCAAGCCATAGCTACAGGAAGGGAAGACAGAGAGAGAGAGAAAGATAGAGAGAGAGACAGACAGAGAGACAGAGAGTGAAAGAGAGATGGGGGAGGGGTGGAGAAGCAGATGGTTCCTTCTCCTGTGTGCCCTGACCGGGATTCAAACCCAAGACTTCCACATGCTAGGCTGAGCCACTGGCTAGGTCCTTTATCTTCTTTCAATAATCAGTAATGACTAAACAAAATTGTGTAAGAATGTCTTTTTTAAGAGTTGACTCAAGTGAAGTTGGTTAACATCACTCTCCCCTTGTGTTTCAGGGTCAGTTTTCTATAAACTTTTTTTAGTAGAAAACAAAGCTTTTAGGTTGAAACTTTGATGTATCATCAATGTCTTACTTATTTGTTTGTTTAATTTTTCTTCACAATAGTGAGGATTAACTTTATTGAAACTTCTACACAGTTTCCTTGATCCTTGTTAAAACAAAAACATTTCAAATTTCTAAAATAATTCCTTAAAATATGATATATCTATTTTTTGAACAACTAAGAATAAAAATAAACAATCAACAACACATGCAATAGTGGCTCATTTAACACAATAACACAGTGTTCCAAAATCTTTCAAAAGGTACTGAGACTTAAAACACATTATATCCACCTCTATCAAAGGCAGGATCTCTGAGATATTACTTCAAGGCCATTCCACATAAGGTTGAAGTGTCTTCTTTAGAGAACAGTGACAGTCCCACCCCAGGGGAGGTCTTGGAAAGCTCTGATGGCCCGGAGTCAATTATAGAAAGCCATCCCTTTGGAAACTCATGTTTCTTGAGTCATCACTTCCTTATGAATCTTACCCCATTTCCTTGCCTGAATGGAAGTCTACCATTAACTCTCAGTGCAATTGCTTACTATTTCCCGCCCCTTGTAGTTCAGGATCAGTCTTCCTTAACCCACTTTGTGTCTCACACACAGAGTCTAGTTGAGTCAACCAATTCTGTGCATTCTAACAAAGACTTGTTTCTCTTTTGTCTTTACTTTCTTGCCATTGCAACCATAGTTCAGATTCTCATCACCTTTTTCCTGAAGTGTTACATAGCCTCCATTAGTTCCTGTAGTTTATATTGTATTTTAGTGTATTCTGTACATTATTCTCCGTAATTTTTCTTAAAATTTTCATAAGCAGTACAAATTAGTTGATAAGAGACTGAGTGGATGAAGCATGTTGAAAGAGAAATGTGTTTTTGATTTTCTATAAGAATTTCTGTTAGAAATGAACAACAAAAGCCCTTCCTTATATGAATGCATCTAAATACAGATTTTAGGTAAAAGAGCACATAACTCATTCAACGCAAATGAATTCAGGAGGCTTTTGGAAGATCAGAGGAATCAATAAACAAGCTAAGTCTATTCCCTAAAGATACAATCCTTTAAAAGTGTGGTTGTCTACCTGCCAATTTTGCAAAGTGAAATAAAAGCTGGAACCTTTTAAGAAAGACTGCTAAGTGCCTGGGCTTTCATGGGGAGTGCAGGCACTTATCTGTTACAAAAGGAATTTGGTAGCAAGAGAGCCTCCTTAACAATAATGAGATGTTTGTATTTTTCACTCATTTCTGATCATTTTGAAAGAAACCCCCTTCAATGATTCTATTTGGTTTCCTGTACTTAAGAATCTTGGGTCAAATTCTCAAATTCCAAGTACTATTAGCGGAAATGGAAATATAGTGCTACACCTTAAATTTCTGACATTGCAAGTAAACATTTGGTGAGTTGATTAAAATTAGTATAACTTTGATACTGTTGATGGTAGAAAGTTTTACTGGAGAATATTATGATCCAGGCTGACTTATGAAATTCAGAGACATTTTCTTTAGATTTATCTACTTTATGACTATCTAAGGAAATTATTTTACTAAAATATCCCCTGAAAGATTTAGATATAATATTATGAACAAAATCTCATATTTTTAATTTCAGCTTTATTCTCTAAGTTGCTGTTAAACCCACTTACCTTAATGCCATTAGCAGATCTACAGGGCATAATTTCATTTACATAATTGCATTAGCCAAATTATTAATGAAAAGATTAATAACAGACCCATAATTGCTGTATCTAAGATTCTGCTTGGAATTTTGGACCAGGTGACATTGAAAGTGTACTTGGTATGCTTAATTATTTTACCCACGAGGCAATCCAAAATGCATTTATCCATTTGTTTGATCAAGAAGGTACCCACCAACATATTTGTTTTAGACATGTTAATGGCTCACTGGATTATTTTGGCCACAAAATACTGCCTTTAGTGAAGGTGAGTATGTTCTTTAAAATATTTTCTATATATTATAAAAAAAACTTCCATAGATAGATAAGTTACATTTGAAAATTTTATTTGAAAGTGACTTGTTTTGGACCATGAAATACGTTTTTCTCATAGGAATAGATTAGTTAGTGAGTTAGTTAATTAATTAATTAATTAAGTCAGTGAGAAGAGAGGAGGCAGAGAGAAAGATTCCACATGCACTCTGACGAGGATCTACACAGCAAGCTCCCTATGGGACAATGCTCTGCCATTCTAGGGTATTGCTCCATTGCTCAGCAACCAAGCTTTTCTTAGCACCTAAGGCAGAGGCCATGGACCCATCCTTAGCGCCAGGGGCCAACTTACTCCAATCAAGCCATGGTTGCAGGAGGAGACAGAGAGAAGATGAGAAGGGTGGAAAAGCAGAGGGGCACCTCCACTATGTGCCCTGACCGGGAATCAAACCTAGGATATCCACACATCAGGCTATTGCTCTATCACTGAACCAACTGGCCAGGGCCAGGAATAGATTTATAATTGGAGCAAGATTATTGCATTAGAATAAAAGACAACTTAACTCATATATAACTGAATTGATGTAAGGAATATTCATACAATCGGACAAGCAATAAATATAGTCGAAGCAGTGTTCTAGTGCCAAGGGATACAGCAATCAGTAAGACGAACATGTTTTAAAACAGCTTATATTTTTGGAGTTGAGTAGATTGGGTGGGTCAATTTATTCAGTAGCAATACTACTGGGCCATGAAAAAAGGACAAGATCTTACCTTTTGCAATAGCACAGATGGACCTGGAGAGTATTATGCTAAGTGAAGTAAGCCAGTCAGAAAAAGACAAATACCATAATATTTCACTCCTGTGTAGAATCTAATGAACAAAAAGAAACAAACTCATAGATACAGAGGACAGACTGCCAGCTGTTAGAGGGAAGGAGTGTTGAGGGGCTGAGTCAAAAAGGTAAAAAGATTAAGCAAAAAATAAAAAATAAAAACACCACCTCATAGACACAGACAATAGTATGGCAATTACCACAGGGAAAAGGGGGGTGAGGAGCAGTAGAAGGTAAAGGGGAGGACAAATGGTGATAGAAGGAGACTTGACTTGGAGTATAAACATAACACAGTATACAGAGGATGTATTTTAGAATTGTACATCTAAAACCTATATAGTTTTTTTTTTTTTTGTATTTTTCTAAAGTGAGAAGTAGGAAGGCAGAGAGACAGACTCCTGCATGTGCCTGACCAAGATCCAAACAGCATGCCCGCCGGGGGCAATGCTCTGCCCATCTAGAGTGTTGCTCTGTTACAACTGGAGACATTCTAGTGCCTGAGGCGGAGGCCATGGAGCCATCCTCAGTGCCCTGGCCAACTTTATTCCACTGGAGCCTTGGCTGCAGGAGAGGAAGAGAGAGAGAAAAGAGAGGGGGAAGGGTGGAGAAGCAGATGGGTGCTTCTCCTGTGTGCTCTGACCAGGAATTGAACTTGGGGCTTCCACACACTGGGCCAATGCTCTACTGCTGAGCCAGCTGGCCAGGGTCTAATACCTATATAATTTTTAAGAAGAAATACATACAAATGAATGATTAAGATAACTATTTTATAATACTTACATTAATAAGATAGTGATACTGAGAAAGAGTGACTGATGAAGCCCATATATGGGAAGCTTAAGTTTGTCTCAAGCAGGCAGTGTGATTTTGCACCAGTTCTCACCTTCAGAGTACTTACTAAAGAGAAGAAGGGTGCTATTGAAAACCTAGAGGATAAGCATTCAATACAAAAGGAACAGCAAAGATGTTGACTCAAAAAAAGTTTGAAATATTGTTGTGATGAAAGGTAGCTCTGTGTATAGAATATTGTGAATGACGAGGCATGGAATAAAATAGCTAAGAAAGGTATACAGGATTCAGGTGATGTGGAGATTTATAGGCCATAGTTAAAATAAAGTTTAGCTTTTTATTTTTCATGGATTTCACTAGAGGATGATATGACTTTATTTGTACATTTAAATAATGACTAGCACCTGAAGTGGAGAATGGGGTAAGGAAGCAAGACTGGAGTTAAGAAGACTGTTGGGGGAGGTCACTGAGAGGATGGGATTGCTGGTTGACCTGTGAACTGGTCCCAGGCAATCAGAGGCTCCTCCCTCCCTCCTCTGTCTTTAAAACATACATTGTGCCCAGAGCCAGAGACATTTCAAGAATACAGCCTTGACAGAGTCATGTGTTGTTAGACAATCTGGATTGAATACATAACTAAACCTCATTAAGGCCTCCTCAGAAACTTAAGACTCTGGTGGGTGGAGGTAGTAATCTCTTTCTTTTGAGGCTGTCCCACACTAGCCCAGGGTATAAGTTGCCTTGCTTATTATTAATACTGTCACCTACCAATCTGGAGTGGTCTGACTTTTCTTTGGTCTCTGCTTGCCTTCCATGTGAAGGGGGCAGTTTCAGTTTTCAGCCAGGGAACTCCCACGGCTGAAAACCAGTGGAATCCAGGTATAAGGCTGCTATAGTTTGGCTAGGTGGACATTTTTAGTAAGTATAGCTCTGGAAGTGGTAAGAAGTGATCAGACTTGGAATATATTTGGTGATATGTTTGCTGATGAATTAGATGGCAGGTGTGAAGAATGACTACTAGGTTAATGGTGGGAACAACTGGATAAATAATGATAGGTTTTTGTGCAGTTGGGTACATTGGGAAGGAGGAGACTGAGATGTTAGAAGAGAAGACAGTGAAATCAGTGGTCAGAGTAGATTTGTATTGTTGGAAACTCCAGGAGAATCCAACTGGAGACACTGATTAGGCCATGTCTGGAGATTAGAGTTGTAGCTCTGGGAACCATCAGCCTATAGAATTGGAACTCAATAAAGTCAACCAATAAAAGTGTAAATGAAGAAGAGGAGAGGAAAGAACCTTGGGGGAACTTTAGCACATAGAAGTTTGGTGGAAGACTAGCCAGAATTATCACCTTAAAAGGCTGGTCAGGCCATGACACTTTCTGGTTCAAACTCCCCAGTGACTTCCCTTCACAATTTTGATAGAACTCATGGTCTTTCTGGGCCCTTAGTTTCCTCCTCTCCTTCTCCTTTTTGCTCATTCTCTGCTAGCCCTGCTGGCTTTCTGGCTTTTCCTTGAACATCTCAGGTGCATTCTTGTCTCAGGGCAGCTGTGCTTGCTTTTTCTCCTGCCTGGAATGGTTTTATCCCAAATATTCCCATGGTTCTCTCCCTCACATTGTTCACATTTTTAATATTGTCACTGAGAGGACTTTTCTGACTACCTAGTATCCTTTGATGCCTTTTCAATAATTACTTTCTTTTTCTATGTGCATGTGTTCTGATCCTTATTAGATGATGAGAACTAGCCTTATAAGCATATTCAAGCTAAAGAATTTATGACTGATGCTCTGTAAGTGGATGATGTTCCATTTGCATTTTTAATAAGACTTTGTAGATCTGTCTTAGACTTTGAGAAAGAGATAGGTACAGTGCCTTAGGTATGTTTGATGACAATATCTTCAGCACTTATTAGTTATATTAGTCAGTATTATTTACAGGTAAAACTGCTCTGTACTGAGGACTTAGTGTTTAATAATGATATTGTTTGATAGTTGTATTTAATATTATTTAATAATGTTATAGTATATTTTATATTATTTAATAATATTTAGTAAGTTTTCTAGTTATTTGGCCTGTTGATTGTCTCACCATGTTTACTAGTAGTGAAAGTATTTACTTATTTTTTTAATGTGTTATATTTCTCATTTCTTGACTCATGAGTACTAGTATTCAATAAAAGTGATGTGCCTCCATAGGCAAATATTTTCTATATTTTTGTCATACTTTTGAATTGTATAACTTTATTTTGAAATCTATATTTCATATAGTTTGCAGATGTTGAATATATATGTTGTGGATCATATTTTTAAATTGGTTAATTTTAATTTAGATCAATGACCATGTGTTCGTTGTTGAAAGCGTAATTTTCATTCAACTGCCTTATTTAACTGCCTTTATTAAGACTCTTAGCAAGCTATATATATTTTGAAAATTAACAATTATGCTAAAAGATAAAAATAAATAAATTCAGCTTTAGAAAATAATTTTGAAATTGTGTTTATAAATTAACTGCTAATGTCTCAGTTTAAAAGTATTTATTAATCTCTTGAGTAGGATTCACATTTTTGTGAATTCAAAATGTGAATTTCACATAATTCATTCATTAAAAAGACAAATTCTTGCCTTAAAAAAAGCTGTATTATAGTAATATTAAACCATGACACATTGTTTCTCCTAAAATATTGAATCCAAATGTTTCATATTAAGATTGCATTATTTCCCAAACAATATATAGATATGCTAACAACTATTAAGATAGTAGAAGTCATTACTGGAGCAAAGAAGCATTTTGGTTATTAGAAATTAATGTTGTATTAGTATATTGCACGGAATATAACAAAGTCATATCTTGCTCTTTATAGTTGGTGTGATCTGTATGAATTAACTAAATACCAAGGAAGTCAGCAATATTAGTAGGGAGTTCCAACAATAAAATAGTAGTAGGTTATGTCAACTGTAAAATTTCACAGATAATACAAATGTTCCTCAATTTTTTTTTCCATTTGGTTAAAATATTGTAAAAGCAAATTTTTTATCATTTATCTTCTCTTGCTCTTACTGGTGTAGTATGAATATGTTTAGAATCAGTATAATGAGCATAAGGTAGAAGCAATTAATGGAGGCATATTAAGACTCTATCTTGGAGAGACAAGATGGCGCTGGAGTAGGCGGACGTACCAGAATCTACCTCCCAGAACCAAAGTGGATTACAAACTAATTTTAAGAACTATCATCTGGAAAATCCAACTTTGGACTAAACTAAAAGGACTCTTCAACCAAGGAACTCTGAAGAAGCCACACAGAGACTGGTAGGAAAAACGGAAACGTGGAAATGTGGAGAAGGCTGTCCAGCTCCTCCAAGCGAATGGCAGCAGGGAGAGACTCGCGTGGCGGGAAGTGAGTTTAGCAGAGGGTGAAGGGTCCTGAGTCCCAGGAACAAAGCCCCAGCCTGCAGCCCCAGAGCCCAGAAGAGGCGTAAGGACAGTATTTAGCTGGGAACAAGTCAGGATACTGTTTGTGAAAGAGTCTGATTTCTCAGACTCAGGATCCTTCTTAAAGGGACCGCACAGAACATCTCTCTCACAACCACTCACCCAGGGCTCCTGGGGACGGGGGAAGAAAGGAGAGGACCAGAGTAACAGGAAGAGAGTGCAATCTAGGAGGCATAGGGAGAAACATTTTGGGAGATAGCCACTCTAACCCCTGGGACAAGTCACTCCCCAAAGCTGAAGTGAATATTTCCCCCGGAAACAGCAATACCAGCAAAGGGAAGCAGGAGAGCAGCCAAACAAGCTCCCCCGCAGCATTCAGAGCAGAGTCGCATAGAAGGAGGGAGCTTTCGGGTCTACAGTAGTGAGTCTTAGGGTCCAAGCTGCAACGTCCCCACCCACGCGGCTGAGGGCACACCGGAGAGTGGGCGGCAGCGGGAGACAAAAGCGGTTCTGCTGGCAGGGGCGGAAGCCGGCTGGCCACCACTGGGCTGAGGTGTGAGCTCAATCTTGCCTGGCTGGGGAGAAGGGGGCGTGCAAAAGCGGTCAAGCTCAGCTGCCGGCAGCCTGTAATCCAGCCTCCGGGAGAAGGGCAGGAACCCCGGAAAGGGTAGAAATCAGCCCCAGAGCAAGGGCAGAGAAGCACAGCCCTGCCCCGCCCGTGCAACCCAGGCTTGCAGTCTGACTTGGTAGCGGGCTCCTCCCATGGGGGTGAAGCCAAAAGCCCAGAAGAGGCAGAGTTCCGCTACCGAGCTGAGCTTGGGCACGCAGCCCTGCCCGGTGGTAGAGCCAAGGCTAGCAGCTGTTCCTTGAGTGGGATCATCCTGCAAAGGCAGGGCGAAAGCTCGGAAACAGGCGGAGACCTGCAGCTGAGCAAAGGTGCTCGCCAGTGCCCTCAGGACAGAGCATAACGTCACACACAGGGGCGGGGCAAAGGCCAAGGCCACCAACCCTTGTGAACCCGAGCACATGATCACAGCCACTCCCGTGAAGAGAAAATGCAGAGGAAGAGAAATACAACACAAATAAACCAAGAGAAATTCCCAGAAAAGGACCTAAGTGAATCAGATATAACCAAATTACCAGATGCAGAGTTTAAAATAACGATTGTTCGGATGCTCAAAGATATTAGAACAACCATAGATGGCCATTACGAAAACCTAAATAAAGAGATAACAAATATAAAAAAGGACATTGAAATAATAAAAAAGAATCAGACAGAAATGACAAATACAATATCTGAAATAAAGAATACGATGGAAGGAATTAAAAGCAGGATGGATGAAGCAGAGAATCGAATCAGTGAGTTAGAGGACACAATAAATAAAGGCATGGAAGCAGAGCAGAAAAAAGAAAAGAGACTCAAAAAGTCTGAGGAAACTCTAAGAGAGCTCTGTGACAACATGAAGAGAAATAACATCCGCATCATAGGGGTTCCTGAAGAAGAAGAGAAAGAACAAGGGATAGAGACCTTGTTCAAACATATTATAGTGGAAAACTTCCCCAAATTAAGGCAGGAAAACATTTCACATGTTCAGGAAGCACAGAGAACTCCATTAAGGAGAAACCCAAAGAAACCAACACCAAGACACATCATAATTAAATTACCAAAGCTAAATGATAAAGAGAAAATATTAAAAGCTGCTAGACAAAAAAAGACTATCACCTACAAAGGAGCCCCCATAAGGATGACTTCTGACTTCTCAACAGAAACACTTGAGGCCAGAAGGGAATGGCAAGAAATATTCAAAGTAATGCAGAACAAGAACCTACAACCAAGACTACTTTATCCAGCAAGGCTATCATTTAAAATTGAAGGAGAAATAAAAAGCATTACAGACAAAAAAAAACCTCAAGGATTTCACTACAACCAAACCAAGGCTGCAAGAAATGCTAAGGGATCTGTTGTAAACAGATCAAAGGAAAAACAGAATATAGCAAAAGAGAAAAACAGTTTTAAAGAAAAAAAATGGCAATAAACAATTACATATCAGTAATAACCTTAAATGTTAATGGATTAAATGATCCTATCAAGAGACATAGGGTAGCTGCGTGGATAAGAAAACAGGACCCAAACATATGCTGTCTAGAAGAGACACACCTTAAATCAAAAGATGCACACAGACTGAAGATAAAAGGATGGAAAAAAATATTTCACGCAAATGGAAATGAAAAAAAAGCTGGGGTAGCAATACTTATATCAGACAAAATGGACTTTAAAACAAAAACCATAGTTAGAGATAAAGAAGGTCACTACATAATGATAAAGGGAGCAATCCAAAAGGAAGATATAACCATTATAAATATCTACGCACCTAATATAGGAGCACCTAAATATATACTCTATCTTATCAAGAAATTGATAATTTCTTGAACAGTTGACTGTATCTAATTATTGTGCTATATAAAAACTTTAGCTATTATTGGCCAGTTGATGTCTTTTAATTTAAATTATTTATTAATTAAAGATATTATATTTTAGATGCACACTGACCACTTTATAAAACAAAAAGCCACTTAAAGTTTACCTTCTAGACCTTTTAGGAAAAGATACCATGCTTTGAATATTTATGGAACTGTTAGTTATGTTGCTAATGATAAACTGCATGCATGGATTAACTTTGGAATAGTATAGAAATCATAAATTTCACTTAGCCATTAATGTCTCCTGGTTTATTATATCATGGTTTGTAAAAATGTAACTCTGTTACATAAATATTTATATGTTTACTACTTAACATGTAAGATAAGTTGGTGTATAATATACATTTTTATTTTATAATAACACTCAAAATGAGCATTTTTATTTACCACGAGTGTAAACTGATCTTGGAAAAACATATATTGTTCTATTGAAATAATTATAGTATCTCTAGTACTGGCATCTAGTGACAAATGATAAGTTTTGAGCATATAGTAATAGTCTTTTAACCCCATGAAAGGAGGAGAAGAAAGACATTATTTCTTAGATACTGTGTTCCAAACATTTGTTCTAAGTGCTTTGTATATATTATCTAACTTAGGCCTCCCCAAGGTTTAATATGTAGGTATTTTTTTATTATGTCTATTTTATAGAGTAGGATACTGAGGCATAGAGACATTAGTAAATGATCAGCCAGAATATAAACAGATGTAGTACAGTATGGACCCTCATAATTCTCACTGTCAAGGAGCACATTACAGTGCTTTGCTACACAAATAAGTAAATGTATGTGTATATATCAATGATCTTTAAAAAAGAATAAATAGGAATCATTAAAATTGGTAACTAAGAAGTGAGCCAACAAACAAAACCAATTTATTTACTGCAAAGTATATTACCTTTTAATATGTGTGGAATTATTAAAGTGCATAGCCTTTATGTAACTTTGATGAACATAGAGAAATAGCTACAATGTTATATAAAATGTAGATGGATGGAATTGATCAGTAAAGATTATACAAAGGAAATAATAAGGTAATAATTTTGAAGAAATGAGAATATTATGTTCACATATAGTTTTGCAGTTAAAATAGATATTCCTTTGAATATGAACAAGAAAGAGAAGAGAAACATAAATGTGGTTTTATAATAATTATCTGGAATCTCATGGCATAGCAATACTTCCTTGGATTTTGAATTGTGTAATGCTAGTAATAAAACTAAGATTACATTGTTATTTGAATCCAAATGCTCCCTCTTTTTAACTATCTATGTAATGCAAAACATATTATTGTCATTGCATTGTTGCAATCTCTGTTTTTTTCTTGTCTTCTCCATCTCACTGCTAGTTTTCATTTTAATACAAACATATTGGATTCAGGGTAATATGTGGATGCTTTCAAAGAATGGTAGAATGCATCTTATATATAATAAATATACATTTAAAAATTTTTGGTTGTACTACTATTAAGTCTTAGATGTAGAGCTTTTTGTTGTTGTTTTTTTCTATTTTTCTGAAGTGAGAAGCGGGGAGGCAGAGAGACAGACTCCTGCATGCTCTCAACCAGGATCCACTCGGCATACCCACCAGGGGGCAATGCTCTGCCCATCTGGGTTGTTGCTCCGTTGCACCCTGAGCCATTCTAGTGCCTGAGGCGGAGGCCATGGAGCCATCTCCAGCACCCTGGGCAACTTTGCTCCATTGGAGCTTTGGCTGCGGGAGGGGAAGAGAGAGATAGAGAGAAAGGAGTGGGGGAAGAGTGGAGAGGCAGATGGATGCTCTTCCTGTGTGCTCTGGCTGGGAATTGAGTTGTGTAATGCTAGTAATAAAACTAAGATTATATTGGGACTTCCACATGCTGGGCCAATGCTAAACCACTGAACCAGCCGGCCAGGGCTAGATGTAGTGATTTTTGAAAAAGATTTTACTTCTTTAGGCCAGTGGCTATAGGTAGCACCACCTTGTATACTATATATATCATAAATGCATTTTTAGTGACTGGGGTTTTAGTAATTTTTATTATAAAATTCATTTGTAAAGAAGGTAGTTAAATGTGTAAATGTTAAGAGAAAATGGTCACTAGGGAGTATATTCTCCACTTTTACCTTCAATTACTAGTATCATGTTTCATTTTTTTATTAGTTGCATGGGATAATCCTGTTTTCTTCAGTTCCAAATAAGGCAGAAAACAAACTGTAGACATTTTCCCCAATATTTTTCTTTCCCCCTCCTTTTTCTTCTCCTCTTGTTAATCTCAATTATTTTGATGCACTTAACTGTTTATAATAATCAAAAGCTCTAGAAAGAATATTAAGGCATACTGCAGAGCTAAATGCAATGTCTAAAAGTTTGGGATATTTTGAAATTTTCATCTTCAGTAGTCTTTTTTAAATTAATTTTAATGGGTTGACATTGATAAATCAGGGTACATATGTTCAGAGAAAACATCTCTAGGATATTTTGACATTTGAATATGCTGCATTCCCATCACCCAAAGTCCAATTGTCTTCCGTCAACTTCTAACTGGTTTTCTTTGTGCTCCTCCCCTCCCTGAACACCTTCCCACTCCTCCCCCCGACCCCATAACCCCCATACTCTTGTCCATGTCCCTGATTCTCATTTTTTGTCCCACCTATGTATGGAATCATATAGTTTTTAGTTTCTTCTGATTTACTTATTTCACTCAGTATAATGTTATCAAGGTCCATCCATGTTGTTGTAAATGATCCGTTGTCCTCATTTCTTATGGCTGAGTAGTATTCCACAGTATATATGTACCAAAGCTTTTTAATCCACTCGTCCACTGATGGACACTTGGGCTGTTTCCAGATCTTTGCTAATGTGAACAATGTGGCCAGAAACATGGGGGTGCATTTCTCCTTTTGAAAGAGTGCTATGATGCTCTTGGGGTATATTCTTAAAAGTAGGATAGCTGGGTCAAAAGGCACTTCGATTTTTAATTTTTGAGGAATCTCCATACTGTTTTCCACAGTGGCTGCACCAGTCTGCATTCCCACCAGCAATGCAGAGGGTTCCCTTTTCTCCACATCCTCGCCAGCACTTATTCTGTGTTGTTTTGTTGATGAGTGCCATTCTGACTGGTGTGAGGTGATATCTTATTGTGGTTTTAATTTGCATTTCTCTAATGATTAGTGACGTTGAGAGTATTTTTTCATCTGCCTATTGGCCATTTGTATGTCCTCTTTGGAGAAGTGTCTATTCATTTCTATTTTTGATTTTTTGATTGGATTGTTTGTCTTCCTGGTATTGAGTTTTACAAGTTCTTTATAAATTTTGGTTTTTAACCCCTTATCAGACGTATTGTCGAATATATTTTCCCAATGTGTAGTTTGTCTTTTTATTCTGTTCTTATTGTCTTTAGCTGTGCAGAAGCTTTTTAGTTTGATATAGTCCCATTTGTTTATCCTGTCTTCTATTTCACTTGCCATGGAGATAAATTGGCAAATATATTGCTGCGAGAGATGTCAGAGAGCTTACTGCCTATGTTTTCTTCTAAGATGCTTATGGTTTTACAGCTTACATTTAAGTCTTTTATCCATTTTGAGTTTATTTTTGTGAATGGTGTAAGTTGATGGTCTAGTTTCATTTTTTTGCAGGTAGCTGTCTAATTTTCCCAATACCATTTGTTGAAGAGGCTGTCTTTACTCCAATGTCTTTACTCTTACCTCCTTTGTCAAATATCAGTTGTCCATAAATGTGTGGGTTTATTTCTGGGTTCTTCGTTCTGTTCCATTGATCCATATGCCTGTTCTTAAGCCAGTACCAGGCTATTTTGAGTACAATGGCCTTGTAGTATAACTTGATATCTGGAAGTGTGATACCTCCCACTTTATTCTACCTTTTCAACATTGCTGAAGCTATTCGTGTTCTCTTTTGTTTCCATATAAATTTTTGGAATATGTGTTCTGTATCTTTGAAGTATGTCACTGGTATTTTAATTGGTATTGCATTGAATTTATAAATTACTTTGGGTAATATAGACATTTTAATGATGTTTATTCTTCCCAACCATGAGCACGGTATATGCTTCCACTTGTTTGTATCTTCCCTGATTTCTTTTATCAATGTTTTATAATTTTCCGAGTACAAGTCTTGAATCTCCTTGGTTAATTTATTCCTAGGTATTTTATTTTTTTGGTTGCAATAGTGAAGGGGATTGTTTTCTTAATTTCTCTTTCTGACAGTTCATTGTTAGTGTATAAAAATGCCTCTGATTTCTGAGGATTAATTTGATATCCTGCCTCCTTGCTGAATTCATTTATCAGGTCCAGTAGTTTTTTCAATGAGACTTTAGGGTTTTCTATATACAATATCATATCATCTGCAAATAATGATAGTTTTACTTCTTCTTTTTCAATTTGGATGCCTTTTATTTCTTTTTTCTTGTCTGATTTCTGTGGCTAGGATGTCCAGAACTATGTTGAATAAGAGTGGTGAAAGGGGGCACCCCTGCCTTGCTACTGATCTTAAGGAGATTGCTTTTAATTTTTGCCCATTGACTATGATGTTAGCTGTGGGTTTGTCATAAATTACCTTTATCATGTTAAGGTATGATATTCCCTGAATTCCCACTTTGCTGAGAGTTTTGATCATGAATTGCTGCTGGATTTTATGAAATGCTTTTTCTGCATCTATTGAAATTATCATGTGGTTTTTCTCCTTTCTTTTGTTCATATGATGAATCACATTGATTGATTTGCGAATATTGTACCAACCTTGCCTCCCAAGATAAATCCTACTTGATCATGGTCTATAATTTTTTTCATATATTGCTGGATCCGGTTTGCTAATATTTTGTTGAGGATTTTTATATCTAAATTCATCAGGGATATTGGCCTATAATTTTCTTTCTTTGTGTTGTCTTTGCCTGGTTTTGAAATCAGCATTATACTCGCCTCATAAAAGGAGCTTTGAAGTCTTCCTTCCTCTTGAATTTTTAAAAATAGCTTGAGTAGGATAGGAGTTAGTTTTTCTCTGAATATTTGGTAGAATTCCCTTGTGAAGCCATCAGGTCCAGGACTTTTCTTTTTTGGGACTTTTTTGATAACTGTTTCGATCTCATTTTTGTAATCAGTCTGTTTAGTTTTCTGATTCTTCCAGATTAATTTTTGGAAGATTATATGTTTCAAGGAATTTATAAATTTTGTCTAGGTTGTCTAGTTTTTTGGCATACAGTTCTTCATAGTATTTTCTTACAATATTTTGTATTTCTGTTGTGTCAGTTGTTATTTCTCCACTGTCATTTCTAATTTTATTTATTTGAGTCCTCTCTCCTTTTTTCTTGGTGAATCTGGTTAAAGGTTCATCGATCTTGTTTACCTTTTCAAAGAACCAGCTCCCGGTTTCATTGATCCTCTGTATTGTTTCTTTAGCCTCTATGTCATGTATTTCTGCTCTGATCTTTATTATTTCCTTCCTTCTACTACCTCTAGGCCTTTATTTGCTGTTCTTTTGTTAGTTCTTTTAGATGTAGGGTCAAGTTGTTTATTTGAGCTTTTTCTAGCTTCTTAATGTATGCCTGTAATGCAATAAACTTCCCTCTCAGGATTGCTTTTGCTGTGTCCCATAAATTTTGAGTTGATGTATGCTTGTTATCATTCGTTTCTAGGAATTTTTTTATTTCTTCTTTGATCTTATTGTTAACCCATTCATTATTTAATAACATGCTATTTAGTTTCCAAGTGTTTGAGTATTTTTCAGTTTTTCTGTTGTGGTTGATTTTTAGTTTCATTCCATTGTGATCAGAGAAAGTGCTTGATATGATTTCAATCTTTTTAAATTTGTTGAGACCACTTTTTTGCCCTAATATGTGGTCTATCCTAGAGAATGTACCATGAGCACTTGAAAAGAATGTATATTCTGCTGCTTTAGGGTGCAAAGTTCTGAAGATATCTATTAAATCGAGTTGATCTAGTATGTCCTTTAAGTCTGCTGTTTCTTTGTTAATTTTCTTTCTTGAGGATCTATCTAGTCATGTTAGTGGGGCATTGAAACCTTCTACTATTATAGTACTGCTGTTGATCTCGCCCTTTAAATTCATCAAAATCTGCTTTATATATTTAGGTGCTCCTATATTTGGTGTGTAGATATTTATAATGGTTATATCTTCCTGTTGAATTGCTCCCCTTATCATTATGTAGTGACCTTCTTTATTTCTTACTATGCCGTTTGTTTTAAGGTCCATTTTTTCTGATGTAAGTATAGCTACCCCAGCTTTTTTTTCATTTCCATTTGCGTCAAATATTTTTTTCCATCCTTTTACCCTCAGTTTATGTGCATCTTCTGTTTTAAGGTGTGTCTCTTGTAGACAGCATATATATGGGTCCTGTTTTCTTATCCACAAAGCTATGCTATATCTTTTGATCAGATCATTAATCCATTTAAGGTTATTATTGATATGTAGTTGTTTATTGCCATTTTATTCTTTAACACTCTATTCCTCTTTTGCTATATTCTGTTTTTCCTTTGATCTGTTTACAACAGATCCCTTAGCATTTCTTGCAGCCTTGGTTTGGTTGTAGTGAAATCCTTGAGGTTTTTTTTGTCTGTAAAGCTTTTTATTTCTCCTTCAATTTTAAATGATAGCCTTGCTGGATAAAGTAGTCTTGGTTGTAGTCTCTTGTTCTGCATTACTTTGAATATTTCTTGCCGTTTTCTTCTGGCCTCAAGTGTTTCTGTTGAGAAGTCAGAAGTCATCCTTATGGTGGCTCCTTTGTAGGTGATAGTCTTTTTTTGTCTAGCGGCTTTTAATATTTTCTCTTTATCATTTAGCTTTGGTATTTTAATTATAATGTGTCTTGATATAGTTTTTTTGGGTGTCTCTTTAATGGAATTCTCTGGGCTTCTTTAACTTGTGAGATGTTTTCCTGCCTTAATTGAGGGAAGTATTCAGCTATGATATGTTTGAACAAAGTCTCTATTCCTTGTTTTTTCTCTTCTTCTTCAGGAACCCCTATGATGGGAATATTATTTCTCTTCATGTTGTCACAGAACTCTCTTACATTTTCCTCAGACTTTTTGAGTCTTTTTTCTGCTCTGCTTCCATGCCTTCCTTTATCTTGTCTTCTAACTCGCTTATTTGATTCTCAGCTTCATCTATCCTGCTTTTAATTCCTTCCATTGTGTTCTTCATTTCTGATATTCTATTTGTCATTTCTGACTGATTCTTTTTTATTATTTCAATGTCCTTTTTTATATTTGCTATCTATTTAGGTGTTCGTAATGACCATCTATTGTTGTTCTAAGATCTTTGAGCATCCTAACAATCGTTCTTTTAAACTCTGCATCTGGTAATTTGGTTATATCTGACTCATTCAGGTTCTTTTCTGGGGATTTTTCTCGATTCATTTGTGTTGCATTTCTCTGCCTTCTCATTTTGTCTGTGTAAAAGAAGGTTTTGGCCACTGGAGTCCACTGATTTTGGCCTCTGTGTACCCTAGGTGTTTTCTGTCTGCAGGCCCACCACCCCCTCTGCTGTTGCTTCCTAGGGCATTTGGGTATGGGCATTGCCGGTGCCTGCCCACTGGAGCTGTTGCTGTGGTTTCCACCTCTCCTTCATGGGAGTGGCAGTGATTACATGCTCGGGTGTACAAGCCTCGGTGGCCTTGGCCTTCTCCGTGCCCCCGCGGGTGGTGTTATGCTCGGCTCTGAGGGCAGGGGTGAGCACCTTTGCTCAGCTGTGGGTCTCCACCTGATTTTGGGATTTCGCCCCACCCCTGTAGGAGGAGCCCACTCGTGGGATTGTGGGAAGCCTTAGCCCCACAGCCGGGCAGGACTGCTTGCCCACGCTCAGTAGTGGATCTCCGCCTGTTCTGGGCTTTTGGCTCCACCCCCACGGGAGGAGCTGGCTCCCAAATCAGCCCATAAGCCTCCGTTCTGTGGGCAGAGCAAGGCTGTGCTCCTGAACCCTTGCTGAAGGGTGGGTCTCTGCCCCTTTCAGGGCTCCTGCCCTTCCCCCACAGGCTGGATTGCAGGCAGCCCTCAGCTGGGCTTGACCACTTTTGCACGTCCTCTCCTCCCCAGCTAGGCAAGACTAAGCTCACAACTGGGCCTCAGTGGTGGCCAGCCAGCTTCCATCCTTGTGACAGAACTGCACTTCTGTGTCTCTCCGCCACCTGCCCTTGGGCGAGCCCTCAGCCATGTGGGGGGTGACACTGCAGCTCAGACCCTAACACTCACTATTGTAGTCCGGAAAGCTCCCTCCTTCTAAGCGACTCTACTCTGAGTGCCGCTGGAGAGCTTGTTTGGCTGGTGTCCTGCTTCCCTTTGCTGGTATTGCTGTTTCCAGGGGAAAGATTCACTTCAGATTTGTGGAGTGACTCGTCCCAGAGGTTAGGATGATTGTCTCTCAAAATGTTTCTCCCTGTGCCTCCTAGATTACACTCTCTTCCTGCTACTCCGGTCCTCTCCTCTCTCCCCATCCCCCAGAGCCTCGGGTGGGTGGTTGTGAGAGAAGTTTTCTGCGCAGTCCCTTTAAGAAGAATCCTGGGTCTGAGAAGTCAGTCTCTTTCTCACAAACAGTATCCTGTCTTTTTTCCAGCTAAATTCTGTCCATGTGCCTCTTCTAGGCTCTGGGGCTGCAGGCTGGAGCTTTGTTCCTGGGGCTCAGGACCCTCCCCTCTCTGCTAAACTCACTTCCCACCACGCGAGTCTCTCATGGCTGCTGTTCATTCCAAGGAGGTGGGTAGCCCTCTCTGCCTTTAAGCTTTTCCTACCAGTCTCAGTGTGCCTTCTTCAGGGTCCTTGGTTGAAGAGTCCTCTTGGTTTAGTCCAATGTTGGTTTTTCCAGATGATGGTTCTTAAAATTAGTTTGTAATCCACTTTGGTTCTGGGAGGTGGAAGTTGGTACATCCGCCTACTCCATCGCCATCTTGTCTTCTCTTCAGTAGTCTTTTAAGAATCTTAACCTTACAAAAGAAGCATCCAAACTTCACAAATCTGTTCACCTTCAATATCAAACACTATAGCTAAGCTGTCATTCTTCCATTCCCTGAATAAAACTGAACTTTACTTTCAATGTATTCAGTGCTATGCAAGAACTTCTTAGGATAAGAAGTCGTCCATGAAATCTAACTTCTCTTATTCAACTTGATTTTCTTAAAAAAATTTTATCAACTATTAGTTTGAAAAGTTTGAAGATAAACTACCTTTGAACATTCTTTTTATGTGTAATTTAATTTGATGTAATTATAGGATTTGGAAGCTTATGATTTAAATATATTTCATTTACTTTAATGTTTTTGTAAACAACTATACATAAATATTTTATTAAGTGTATGTAATTATTTTTTAATGAATACAATTTTTATTACATTTCTAGTGATTCAGACCCATGAAGATTCTTGGAAGAGCATTATTAAATCTACCTTTTTTGTTGTTGTTGAAAAAAAAAGAACCAAAAATATATATATTGCCAACTTAAAAATGTCTTTTAGTACTCATTGAAAGAAAAAAAAAGCAATTAAAACAGTATTTTTATTTCAGAGCAACAGAGTAGAGATTTCTGTGGAACTTTCATTCATGTTTTTAAATAGATCATTTTAAGTTTTTATCTTATATTTTCTCCAGAAAAGAAAATCATAATTCTTATTTCAGAAAGCTCTTAAATTACATAGAATTTTTCCTGAGTGGAAAATTATTGTTATATTAGTCTTGAAACATGTTTAAAAGTTACTGTCATATTGGTTATGGTATATAGTAAATAGAATACAAGGTGAGCAAAAGTAGATCGACAGTTGTGAGTACATGAAACACAGTTAATCAAGCTATTGTGATAAGTGTAAACTACGTCTTTTTCCATACAAACAACTGTCAACCTTCTTTTGCTCACCCATATATAGTGTAAGATGTGGCCCTTGTTCAGCTAATTCAACAAATCCAACTAGATAAGACTAAGAAAAACAAATTCATGCTAAGGGGTGGAGACACCTAGAGTAGTGATTGACAGACTGTGCAAATGTTAGAAGTATTTGCTGGCATTTGAATTATAATCATTTTACATAATCAGAAAAGATGAGATGCTCTTTAGGTGTTTCTTAGCTCCTCTGAGGATGGGGTAGCATAAACGAAACCTGGAAATTTGTTCAGATAAAATGGAGTTAATTGTCACTACACACTTCATGTTATCTGAAGGCATTTTGTAATTTAGGAAAGTGTTGATATTTTAGCTATCTTATTGTAAAAGGTACAATTGATTCCATTTTTAAAACCATATGCAATTAATCTTTTATTTAGCCTTTGACCTTAGTGGACATTCTTCTTAAGTGAATAGACATTACAAAAAGATTTAAAGGGGGGCTGTTTGTTTAAGCAATTGGAGATTTTTAAATTTTTCTAAGTAAGTGTAGGTAGGCAAATAGCAATGCTAAATGGGTAGTTAAATTTAGGGCTTGAGTGTAGAAAAAAGATTGGCTACAAAAAATAAAGCAAAGAATAAAATGGTAAGAATTGCAGAATGGTGGCGGGAATTAAATTAGCTACATGAGATAAAGTAAATATGAGAGATGGAATTCAAATGGGAGATTAGTCCAAAATAAGACAGTGTAACTGAATCCAGTTAGCTTCCTAGTGGAAGGATATCATGGATTTGCTTATCAAAGCATCCAGTAATATACTCAAGTGCTCTCTCCTGAGTAGGTACTCCAGCCCGGTGTGGATTGTGAAAAAAGAAAGTTTTTTTGTAGTCACTCACCATCTTGCTTGAGAAAATACTGGTTTTTATTAAAAGTTCTAGCTAGGAGAGAGGCATGTGTCTAGAGGAAGAGGAACATGTAGATCGAAGAACCAAGTCCACTGGGCTGAGCAGAGTGTTGTGGGTTCTTGGGAGTTCATGTGCTTTAAGAGAAGATGTAACTGCTATTCAAGTGGCA
This sequence comes from Saccopteryx bilineata, assembly GCF_036850765.1. Lineage (NCBI taxonomy): Eukaryota > Metazoa > Chordata > Mammalia > Chiroptera > Emballonuridae > Saccopteryx > Saccopteryx bilineata. The sequence continues at coordinate 142,733,927 of NC_089491.1, read as the reverse complement.
TTTTACCCCCTTACCTCAATGTAAAGGAAAAGCAGTCAAAACCATTTATACTTTTTGTTTGAGAAAGCATAGTTGGGTTGAGGAAGAGGGCAAAGTGCTGTTTACATGGGAGCTTTATCAAACTTTCTAATGTTAAAGCAGCCCTTCAGAGCAGCTTGTCCACTTCATGGATGCTTTCAGCTTTCACTCTCATCCCTGCTGACCTCTGCTCAGAGACATCCTTCTCCATATGCTTGATTTTTTGAATCAGTCTAATGGACAGATGGTGGGGAGCAGTGGTAGAATTCAGCTGCTTCTCACTGGTTCAGCTGAACCAATACCTAATTTTTTGTTGAGTTCAGCAACTGGTTGTTAAAATGGCACTTGTAAACAGGGTTGGTTCTCTGTAAGGTGGAAGCCTGGAAATCACAAATTTACATCCCTTATACTTTTTTAATGTTCATCTGTGCAACAGAGTATTCTAAGTAGTAATGTTCATTCTGTTCATGGGTGAAAAAAATTTAATGGAATTATGCTTGTAATATTTATTTATTTATTTATTTCATAAAATTAATTATACTTTCAAGGAAATACTACATTTTAATTTCCTCGTGTTTGTGACTTCAGTAAACAAACATATAACGTAAGGAGAAAAAGTGCTGAAAAACCAGGTGGTGACGAGCTGTCGTTTGTTTCAGCTTCCAATTAGGAAGCAATATGGACATATCTTAAATAAGTTTTACTGTTTTTTGGTCAGGTATTATTTAAAATGTTTTCATTAGTATTCTAAAACTCTTATAATCTAGTTTTGTATACCTCTTTTATTCTTATTTAAGTATTAATTGCATGAAATAATAAATTCCCTTTTGGTATATCATTTTTTTATAGTTAAAACAGTCAGTAGGGCAGAGTACCAGTTATTCTTTGAGATCCCACAGGTGACCCAGAACAACTTCCAGCACTCTCAGGGGTTCCAGTGGGAACTTCCAGTTGCTAAGGAACCTGGCTGGACAGGTGAGGACCGTTCTCTTGGGCATTCATTTGAATTTGGCTGGGTCTCTGGAACCTGCTTCAAGAGCTGGCACTTCTTAGAGCTAGGAGGAGTCAGGGACCATCCGCCCATACTCCTCAGGACTTGGTGAAGTATGGCCCTTCCCGCTGGGCCAAGATGAAGTGAGAATTGGAGCTGAGAGTGGGGCTCCTGGTCTCACCTTCACTGTTCTCCAGGATACTGGGGGAAAGCCACCTTCATCTCCAACATTGGTGGCATTTTTTCTTTTTTTTTTTTTTTTTAAATAAATTTTTATTAATGGTAGTGGGATGACATTAATAAATCAGGGTACATATATTCAAAGAAAACATGTCTAGGTTATTATGTCATTAAATTATATTGCGTACCCCTCGCCCAAAGTCAGATTGTCCTCCGCCACCCTCTATCTAGTTCTCTGTGGCCCTCCCCCTCCCCCTAACTCTCTCCCTCCCTCCCTCCCATGTCCTCCCTCTCCCCACCCCTGGTAACCACCACACTCTTGTCCATGTCTCTTAGTCTCATTTTTATGTTCCACCAATGTATGGAATCATGTAGTTCTTGTTTATTTCTGATTTACTTATTTCACTCCGAATAATGTTATCAAGATCCCACCATTTTGCTGTAAATGATCTGATGTCATCATTTCTTATGGCTGAGTAGTATTCCATAGTGTATATGTGCCACATCTTCTTTATCCAGTCTTCTATTGAAGGGCTTTTTGGTTGTTTCCATGTCTTGGCCACTGTGAACAGTGCTGCAATGAACATGGGGCTACATGTGTCTTCACGTATCAATGTTTCTGAGGTTTTGGGGTATATACCCAGTAGAGGGATTGCTGGGTCATAAGGTAGTTCTATTTGCAGTTTTTTGAGGAACCACCATACTTTCCTCCATAATGGTTGTACTACTTTACAGTCCCACCAACAGTGAATGAGGGTTCCTTTTTCTCCACAGCCTCTCCAACATTTGCTATTACCCGTCTTGTTGATAATAGCTAATCTAACAGGGGTGAGGTGGTATCTCATTGTAGTTTTGATTTGCATTTCTCTAATAACTAATGAAGCTGAGCATCTTTTCATATATCTGTTGGCCATTTGTATCTCTTCCTGGGAGAAGTGTCTGTTCATGTCCTCTTCCCATTTTTTTATTGGATTGTTTGTTTGTTTGTTGTTGAGTTTTATAAGTTCTTTGTAAGTTTTGGATATTAGGCCCTTATCTGAGCTGTTGTTTGAAAATATCATTTCCCATTTAGTTGGCTGTCTGTTTATTTTGATATCAGTTTCTCTTGCTGAGCAAAAACTTTTTATTCTGATGTAGTCCCATTCATTTATCTTTGCCTTCACTTCTCTTGCCATTGGAGTCAAGTTCATAAAATGTTCTTTAAAACCCAGGTTCATGATTTTAGTACCTATGTCTTCTTCTATGTACTTTATTGTTTCAGGTCTTATATTTAGGTCTTTGATCCATTTTGAATTAATTTTAGTACACGGGGACAGGCTGTAGTTGAGTTTTATTCTTGTGCATGTGGCTTTCCAATTTTCCCAACACCATTTGTTGAAGAGGCTTTCTTTTCTCCATTGTGTGTTGTTGGCCCCTTGATCAAAGATTATTTGACCATATATATGTGGTTTTATTTCTGGGCTTTCTATTCTGTTCCATTGGTCTGAGTGTCTATTTTTCTGCCAATACCATGCTGTTTTGATTATCATGGCCCTATAATATAGTTTAAAGTCAGGTATTGTAATGCCCCCAGCTTCATTCTTTTTCCTTAGGAATGTTTTGGCTATTTGGGGTTTTTTATACTTCCATATAAATCTGATGATTTTTTGTTCCATTTCTTTAAAAAATCTCATAGGGATTTTGATGGGAATTGCATTAAATTTGTATATTGCTTTGGGTAATATGGCCATTTTGATTATATTTATTCTTCCTATCCAAGAACAAGGAATATTTTTCCATCTCATTGTATCTTTTTCGATTTCCCTTAACAATGCTTTGTAATTTTCATTATATAGGTCCTTTACATTCTTTGTTATGTTTATTTCTAGGTATTTTATTTTTTTTGTTGCAATCGTGAAGGGGATTATTTTTTTGAGTTCGTTTTCTAATATTTCATTGTTGGCATATAGAAAGGCTATGGACTTTTGTATGTTAATTTTGTATCCTGCGACCTTACTGTATTGGTTTATTATTTCTAATAATCTTTTTGTGGAGTCCTTCAGGTTTTCGATGTATAAGATCATACCATCAGCAAAAAGTGATACCTTTACTTCTTCTTTCCCGATATGGATGCCTTTTATTTCTTTGTCTTGTCTGATTGCTCTGGTCAGAACTTCTAGCACCACGTTAAATAAGAGTGGAGAGAGTGGACAACCCTGTCTTGTTCCTGATTTAAGGTAGAAAGTCCTCAGTTTTATGTCGTTTAATACGATGTTGGCTGATGGTTTATCATATATGGCCTTTATCATGTTGAGATATTTTCCTTCTATACCCATTTTGTTGAGAGTCTTAAACATAAAATTGTGTTGTATTTTATCAAAAGCCTTTTCTGCATCTATTGATAAGATCATGTGGTTTTTGTTCTTTGTTTTGTTGATATGGTGAATTACGTTAACTGTTTTACGTATGTTGAACCATCCTTGAGATTCTGGGATGAATCCCACTTGATCATGATGTATTATTTTTTTAATATGTTGTTGTATTCGGTTTGCCAGTATTTTGTTTAGTATTTTAGCATCTGTATTTATTAGAGATATTGGTCTATAGTTTTCTTTCTTTGTGCCATCCTTGCCAGGTTTTGGTATGAGGGTTATGTTGGCCTCATAAAATGTGTTTGGAAGTATTGCTTCTTCTTCAATTTTTTGGAAGACTTTGAGTAGAATAGGAACCAAGTCTTCTTTGAATGTTTGATAGAATTCAGTAGTATAACCGTCTGGGCCTGGACTTTTACTTTTGGGGAGGTTTTTAATAGTTTTTTCTATTTCCTCCCTGCTGATTGGTCTGTTTAGGCTTTCTGCTTCTTCATGACTCAGTCTAGGAAGGTTGTATTGTTCTAGGAATTTATCCATTTCTTCTAGATTGTTGTATTTGGTGGCATATAATTTTTCATAGTGTTCTACAATAATTCTTTGTATATCTATGATGTCTGTGGTGATCTCTCCTCTTTCATTTTGGATTTTATTTATTTGAGTCCTGTGCCTTTTTTCCTTGGTGAGTCTTGCCAAGGGTTTGTTAATTTTGTTGATCTTTTCAAAGAACCAGCTCCTTGTTTTATTGATTTTTTCTATAGTTTTTCTGTTCTCTATTTCATTTATTTCTGCTCTGATTTTTATTATCTCCTTTCTTCGGCTGGTTTTGGGTTGTCTTTGTTCTTGTTTTTTAGTTCCTTAAGGTGTGAAGTTAAGTGGTTTACTTCGGCTCTCTCTTGTTTGTTCATATAGGCCTGAAGTGATATGAACTTTCCTCTTATTACTGCTTTTGCTGCATCCCAGAGATTCTGATATGTCGTATTTTCATTTTCATTTGTCTGTATATATCTTTTGATCTCTGCGCTTATTTCTTCTTTGACCCATTCATTTTTTAGAAGTATGTTGTTTAGTTTCCACCTTTTTGTGGGTTTTTCACCCTCTTTTTTGCAGTTGAATTCTAGTTTCAAGGCTTTATGATCAGAAAATATGCTTGGTACAATTTCAATTTTTCTAAATTTGCTGATATTGTCTTTGTGGCCCAACATATGGTCAATTCTTGAGAATGTTCCATGTACACTAGAGAAAAATGTATACTCTGTCGCTTTGGGATGAAGTGTCCTGTAGATGTCTATCATATCCAGGTGTTCTAGTATTTCGTTTAAGGCCACTATATCTTTATTGATTCTCTGTTTGGATGACCGATCTAGAGCCATCAGCGGTGTATTGAGGTCTCCAAGTATGATTGTATTTTTGTTAGTTTTTGTTTTAAGGTCAATAAGTAGCTGTCTTATATATTTTGGTGCTCCTTGGTTTGGTGCATATATATTAAGGATTATTATGTCTTCTTGATTCAACTTCCCCTTAGTCATTATGAAATGACCATTTTTGTCTCTGAGTACTTTTTCTGTCTTGTAGTCAGCATTATTAGATATGAGTATTGCTACACCTGCTTTTTTTTGGGTGTTGTTTGCTTGGAGTATTGTTTTCCAGCCTTTCACTTTGAATTTGTTTTTATCTTTGTTGCTTAGATGTGTTTCTTGTAGGCAGCATATAGTTGGATTTTCTTTTTTAATCCATTGTGCTACTCTGTGTCTTTTTATTGGTGAGTTTAATCCATTTACATTTAGTGTAATTATTGACACTTGTGGGTTCCCTACTGCCATTTTATAAATTGCTTTCTGTTAGTTTTGTATCTTGTTTGATTCTTCTCTTTTGTTTTTCTATCATTTGTTTTTGTTTGTTTGTGTTCCATACTTCTTTCCTCTGTTGCTACCTTTTTTAAGTCAAGTGTTTTTGTGGTGGTTTTTTCAAGGGTGGTTACCATTAAGTAATGTAAAGGTTACCTACCATATTTATTGTAGTACCCTATCTTATAAGTATTTCTGCACTTCATCGTTCTTTGCTACTGTTAATCTCCATCCTCTCCCCCCTTTTTTTCCTTTGTTGTCACAGTTTAAGTTTGGTTTTATTGTGTTCTTGGTGGGGCTGTTACTTGTGGTGTTGTTTTCTTTTGTTCTTTGAATCTGGTTGGAAAACCCCCTTTAGTATTTCCTGGAGTGGGGGCTTTCTGTTGATAAATTCTCTCATCTTTTCTGTATTTGTGAATGTTTTTATATCTCCTTCATACTTGAAGGATAGCTTTGATGGGTATAGTATTCTTGGCTGAAAGTTCCTCTCTTTCAGGGCTTTAAATATTGGGGTCCACTCTCTTCTAGCTTGTAGAGTTTCTGCTGAGAAATCTGATGATAATCTAATAGGCCTTCCTTTATATGTTGTACTCTTCTTTTCCCTGGCTGCCTTGAGAATTTTTTCTTTGTCATTGGTTTGTGTCATCTTTATTATGATGTGCCTTGGAGTGGGTTTGTTGGGGTTAAGAAAACTCGGTGTTCTGTTTGCTTCTTGAATTTGAGGCTTTAGTTCCTTCCACAGGCTTGGGAAGTTCTTGTCTATTATTTGTTTGAGTATATTCTCCATTCCATTTTCTTTCTCTTCTCCCTCTGATATACCTATTATTCTTATGTTATTCTTTCTGATGGAGTCAGACAATTCCTGTAGGGCTTTCTCGTTTTTTATTATTTTTGAGTCTCTTTCTTCTTCTCTCTGTTGTGCCTCAAGTTGTTTGTCTTCTATTTCACTAATCCTATCCTCAATCTGGGCTGTTCTGTTAGCTAAGCTTGTTACCTCGTTTTTCAGCTCGTGAATTGAGTTTTTCATTTCTGTTTGATTTGTTTTAATAGTTTCAATTTCCTTGGTAATATATTCTTTGTGTTCATTGAGTTGTTTTCTGATCTCCCTATATTGCCTTTCTGTGTTTTCTTGTATATCTCTGAGTATTTTTAAGATTTCTATTTTAAATTCTCTGTCATTTAGTTCCAAGGCTTCCAATATGTTAAGTCTTTTCTCCATAGATTTTTCCACATCTATTTGTGTTACCTCTCTTTCTTTTGTATCCATAATATTCGATTTCCTCTTTCTTATTGGCATCTGAGGGTGGTCTTGTTGATAGCACTAATTAGAATTAATAAAGAATAAAAAGTAATAAAAAAAGGTAAAACACCCCACAAAAAAAAAAGTAATAATTTATTATTTCCCCCTTTTTTCTTTCTTCTCTTTCCCTCCTCTCCCCTCTTCAGGGAAATATCGTGCCTATAATGGAGGGCCTGATTTGGGGTGAAGAGTTCAAGGGGCAAAAAAAGGGAGTAGGGACCTACTAAATGCAAAAAAAAAAAAAAAAGAAAAAGAAAATTTTAGACAAGCATAAGATGATTTGCTTGTAAGTGATGGTCAACTAAGAGATATAATGAGAGGGATAAGAGGGAACCAGAAAAAAGGACCAAAAAAAGAATAATAAAGAAGAAAAAAATAAAAATAATAAGTAAAAATCTGTTGTATTTAGTGGAGCGAAGACTAAATACAATGGAGACCTTGGGTTGGGAGGACCCAAAATGCCACAAAAATAAACAAACAAGAAAAAAACAAAAACAAAAGCAAAAAAGAAAAATAAAGCCAAAAAAAAACCTTGAGTCCCAAATTAACTAATTTGTTCGTGATTGAGGATTAAATGGGAGGAAAGTAAAATTAGAAAAAAAAACGAATAGAAAGGAAAAAATAAGAAAAAGAGAAAAACGAAGGAAGAAATAAAAAAGGAAGAGAAAAAAACAAAATAAAGCAAAAAACAAAAAAAAACAAAAGAGGAGAGAGTGAGAGTTAAGTGTTTTGCAGTATAACCTTAAAGGAGGGTGAGGATGAAGAAGAGAAATAAAATGTAACACTCATGGGTAGTGTAGTTCAAGAAAAGGGAAGCATAAGATGGGCAGAGAATAGAAGGACCAAGGTGGAGGAAATAAAGGCAATAAGATAGAAGAAACAAACAACAACAAAAAAAAAATTAGTGGAACAAGTTGTAAAGTCTGTGGATTTTTCTTGATTTTGAGAGGTTAACTTCTTCCTTTTACTTTTCTCTCCCTCTTCCTGGTCGGTGACTCTGTACCCCAGGCTCTGCCCCTGTGTCACACTTAGGTAGGGATTTGCAGTTGATGGGATTCTATGGCAATGTCATATAATTGGCTTTAGTCTTGCTGGTAGTCAAGGCTTGTTGGCATTTGCAGGGTCCAACGATGAGAGAGTTTGCTTTCCTGGATTCTCTCTCCTAGTCCCCCCTTCCTGAATTAGCAGCCTGGTGATCCAGCTATAAGGCTGCAACTGCTTCTGCCTGGGGAGTAAGAGGCTCAAAGAGCTGGGAAATCCCCACTCTATCCCCACTCAGGGCAAGGCTTTGGGAAAGGCTCTGAGAGTCAGGGCCTCCAGTGTAATCAGGCGGGGGTGGGAGTCAATTGTTGTCAAGGTGACTGTTCAGCGCCTAGCATTCAGTTGGACCTCTCAACCCAGGCTTTCCACACTTTGTAGCCTGTTTTGGCTGGGAAGAAGAGGCACTAGTCTCTGCTTGCGACTAGTGTAGTATAGATCTTATTATCTGCCAAGTCCTTCTTGTTAGCGTTTATCCCTGAATATGGAGGCTCTATCAATCAGAAATTGCCCCCGCCCCTTTAGCGAGAGGCACTAAAAAATATCACGCCTCTTGTCTTGGGTCGCTGAACTGAGAGAGATCTTATCAATTAGAACCGAGGGTGCGCAGATTTCATGGGTTAAGCTAATTTCAGTGATTGGGTCGCAGCTGTGCTCCTGAAGGTATTTTAGGCTGCCTGCGCATGTCCCTCCCCCAATGCTTGATTGTTAGCTTGAATGGCTGGGTGAGGTGCCCCGCCCACGGAGAGAATCTCCCAAGTAGAAGACCACCCTGGTGCCTCTCCCGCTCGCCCTGCCGCTGGCGGCTGGATCGCACCAGGCGCAGGATAATGGGGCACCCTGGGTGTGCGGGCCAGTAGGGCGCTCTGGGCGCGTGGAATGCCCAGGTCATGCGCAAGAATGGGGTGGTCCGGGCACCGGTGGCTGTCGACTCTCACTCGCAGTGCGCAGGCCGCTGGGAACGTTAGCGGTGCTCGCTCTGCAACCGGACCGAGCGCGCGCGGCAGCTGCTCGCTGCTCCCGAGTGTGGGCGGTGCTCGCTCTGCAACCGGACCGGGCGTGCGCCCACGGCTGCTGGGGGCTCCCGAGTGTGGGCGGTGCTCGCTCTGCAACCGGACTGGGCGCGCGCCGGCGGCTGCTCGCTGCTCCCGTGTGTGGGCGGTGCTCGCTCTGCAACCGTACTGGGCGCGCGCCCGCGGCTGCTCGGGGCTCCCGAGTGTGGGCGGTGCTCGCTCTGCAACCGGACCGGGCGCGCGCCCGGCTGCTCGCGGCTCCCGAGTGTGGGCTGACTCACCACAGGCGCACTCCCTCGCGGCTTGAATGAAGGTCCCTGCGGTAGCTTGCTCCACACCCTCGTCTCTCAGATTCAAGTGATAACAGTCCTTTCGCTTTCAGTTTGTGTGGAACTCCGGAATGCTCCGAGGATAAATTTTTCTGTTTCTAGTTGTTAAATTTGTTGTGATTTAGGGGAGATCTGTCGGACACGCTGCTCACGGCGCCATTTCCGTGACGTCACTCCGGTGGCATCTTTTTCATACTTGTCCTTGATGACCCCCTTGCATGTGTGGTAGACTTCAGCCCCAAATCACATGGCATCATGAAAGCTTTCAGTGCCCACTGTGAGGATCATGAACTCCTGCGTGGCCAGCTTGTTCCCAGCATGAGAGCCAACACTGATCACACTGAAGGCTTGGGAGCCACAGGACAGAAAAGTTACTGAGCATTTTCTCTTTCCACCCCTGGGAATGCTCACCCAGGATTTCAAATATCCACCAGCTTTCCAGATTATAAGTCTCATGTCCCCATCCTTTCTCTTTAGCTGCCCAAGTTCCCTTTCCTCCCATCAAGCTTCATAAGGTTTCATGCCCCCCCCCCCGACCCCTGGAGGAAGCACAGGCATGGCACACTGCTCACCGGCATGGGCAGGATGAGGTCTGAGTTTCCATCAACTGAGCAACGTGGCGATACAGGGGTAATTGCTGCTCAGCTACCCTGCCTTACACACAGCCAGGGACATGCCCAGGATGGTACTGGCCCCAAACGTGGCTGGGAGATTATGGAGGAAAGGACTGAGCAAAAATGTCCCCTTCTCCTTCTAGTCCTTGCCTCCACCTACACTCCCCAAAGGAGCCAGTAAAGGAGATCCCTCCTCCTTCCTCTCCTACATCTCACCCATTCTCTCTTGGGGTGTTTGGGAGGAGGCCACGGAAAAGGGCAGAAAGCTGTACATATTTCTAAATATCCCAAGACCAGACTATCTCACACCTACTCCTTTCTCTTTATACTGCAAAGAAGTTCTTCCTCTGTCTAATGTCAACCCACCATACACACACACACACCACCACCACCACCACCACTGCAGTTAAACTCATCTTTTCCTGCTCTGATTTTGGCAGGAGGATGGAAGAAGTCCTTCCTCTGGAAGCCCCTTCAGCACTGACCCCTGCGGTTCTCTGTCTGCTCCACACATCCCCACCCTCGGCCTCCCCACTGTCTCCCGGCCTCTGCTCCTATTGTTCTCAGTCCCGTCCAACTCCAACATCAGGTTGTCTGACTTGTCCTGCTCCACCACAGAGAGACCCTGTGGGCAGAGCCACAATCACCCTGGGCCAGAAAGAAGGCTGGGGCCTAAGACAGGGCTTTCCCCTTCACGCAGGCTCACATCCAGCCAGGGTCCAACCAAGTTCCTGTGCCATCCCATCTGGATCAAAGGACCTGAGCCCTCATGGGAGCAGAGGGCATTAAAGGGACAATCTTCCCACTCTTCCATTGGTAACCATGATTCCCAAGGAGTGGGCCTTTCTCCCTTTTTCTCCTCCTCTGCTACGCCCAGCAAAGAGTGAGCCTCACTGAGTTGATGAGGGTTAATGCAAGAATAGGCTTGGGGACTGGTGTGAGGTAGGAGTATAAAGCTGATGGGTGGAAGAGCTTGGAAAAGAGAGGGCCTCACTTTTGCATAAGTAATACTGTTGGTCCCCATCCCTTAGCTCCAGGGCCTCACAGATCCCAGCAGAGGCTCCACTGGGCACCGCAGCACTAAAAAGACCTGGGAGAGGAACATGGAGAGATGGACTCTACAGGGACCAGGGATCCCTTTAGCCCTCCAGCTCTAAACTCCTGCCTGCCACATCCAGCCATCTCCCCACACTGCTCCCTAATTCAAAGACACACACACTGACACAAACACACTGCTACCTGATATACACACAGCTAATACACAACCACTCCCTAATACACACACTGCCCCCTAACACACAAACACACACACACACTGCTACTAATACACACACACTGCTCCCTAGTACCCACATAAACACACACTGCTCCCTAATACAGACACATGCACACATGCAGGCAGATGCACAAGCAATGGCCTCCTCATCTGCCCAGCTGAGGTCCTACATGCACCAGTAGGAACCCAGAGAGATGAAGTCCTGCATTCATATGCACACAGACAGGTGCATACACAAACACAGTGGCAGGACATTGTCATACACTAAACTAGAACAGGGAGGCCTGCCCATCCCAGCTGCCCTGGACAACAGGATTCATCCTCTACAATCAGGGCTCTGAGCCTCCCTAGTGTTGCATCCACTGGGTACGAGAACAAATGTTGGAGACTTTCAGGAGTTTAGATGTTACTTTATTGTCCAGTTTATCCTGCACAGGGGCGAACTTCCAAGATGTCCGGAGACACGGTGCTCACAAGGAGCTGCAAACGGAAGCCGCGCCTGGTGCTTACAGCCAGGTCCTTATATATCCTAAGTGAGCAAGCATAGTACAGAAGCAGATGTGGCAGTTTAGCTATTGGCTAGGGAGGTTGCACGCAGCATAGCAACAGGGGCCGGCATAGCAACAGGGGCCGGTTTTAGCTTAGTGGCGAATTTCAAACATAAACTTCTGATAAGGGTCTCTGACCTTCTTTGTTCTCAGCCTCACAGGGGCCCTATCAGCACTCCTTGTTCCTTCAATAGTTACACTCTTGGCAGCCCCAGCATATCAGTACTCCCTGAATCTAACACCTAGCACCCCGTCCTTTCAGGGAATCAAGGGAGCTTTCCATCCCAGGCAGGGCATACCTAGCACTGGGGGGTGGGAGTGGGTGGTTATGTTCCGATCTGGGCCTGCTCAGTACTTCAGGCGGTATAGAGATCCACTTCTACTGTGGGGTTCTCACGGGAGTCCAAGATCTTCTGGGCCCAGATCTTCTCTATGAAGATGATGACTGGGATCTTGGGAGAAAGGGAAGTAATGAGAAAGCTTAGAGGGGTGGAGCCTGAGATCAGTGGGAGGGATCAGAGGCTAGGAAGGGTAGGCAAGAAGTTACTGATGTGGGTGGGGGTGGGGAGGAGCAGCTGCCTCCGTAAGTCCTAGAAGGGATTCCTGTCCCTCCCATGGGGAGAGGAGAAGGTCAAAGTAGTGAGGAAGGGGAGGTCACTGCACTACTGCATTGAGGGGTGGGGTAAGATCACTGAGGTGAAAGGTCACTGCAGTGAGGAGTGGAGCCCCCCACACACACACACACACACACTCAGTGGTTCCTCTCAGCAGTTTCGGCAGCCGGCTGGCAGGGTTCCTCCAGACCACCTCAGGACGAAATGGCTGCCAGGTTTGCCTTTCTCCTTGGAGCCAAGAAGAAGAGTAGTCTGGAGAGCTGAAGCCTTTCCTCCAAAGCCCCCGTCCCATCAGACTTAACACCCCAGGCCCCGGGCCAGTCCCAGTCTCTCTCTGAGATGTATATCCCTCCTCTTCCCCACGGATGTACAGTCAAGAAGTCTGGGGAGAGGGTCCTGTCTGTCCCTGGGCTTTGCAGAGGGGAGGGCCCGGGAGGAGAGACAGGGCCGGGGTGGGGGAGGCAGGGCTGGGCCCGTCCTCCCGCTGCCCCAGACAAATCTCCCCCAAAGCCCCGGTGCAGTGCAGAGGGGCGGAGTGGGGGAGGAATGGGAAAGAGGAGTCTAGAGGAAGTCTGGGGATGCCGGATGCTGCCGAACGGTGAGACAAGACATCGCCCCAGAAGCAAAGCCTAGTGTGCCAGGGTCCCGCAGAGCCGCGGGAGATTCTGAACTTAATGTCGACAGAACCGGAGGCAAAGCAGGGCATGAGGAGAGGGGCAGGCCAGGGTAAGGAAGGGTTAGTGCTCAAATGAGAAGGGGGCGACAGCCAGAAACTGAGAGGAGCGGTTTAGGAAGGAGGGTGCCGGCGAGGCTCTGGTGACAGAGCAGGTGCGCTGCGCCTGGAGAAGAGATGCACGGGCCAGTGGCCGGCTGGAGGGGCGCAGGCGCCTGGCCAGGGCTTCACCTTGGGGCTGCAGACTCAGCCTGTGGCATTGGTGGCAGAGCACAGAGAGTGGATGCGGCAGCAGCTGCCTTGGTGACTGCGACTCTCCATAGGGCGGGGCGAGTGCATGTGACCCCGATGAGTCAGGAGCTGCAGGCCGAGGAGCATGTAGGAGCGCAGGTGGGGGTAGGGGGTAAATGAGGGGGTGTGAGGGGGGGAGAAAGTGATGGGGGAGGGACTAGAGGTGACGCAGACTGCCTTCCCCACCACCCACGCAGGCTCCAGGCACAACCTTACTGAGTAATCAGACCTGTGGCCCACCACAGTCAGGGAAGCCCGCCTGTGACAGACTCGGTATTTCCCAAACACAGGCACAAGCATATCAGAATGTCTCTTTATTGGAACACAGCTGTTCCTAACACCCCAACCAACCTCTGCAGTCCCCTTGCAGCCAACTCTTATCACCATCCCTTTGGCCCATCCGGGCTTGGCTCCTACCAGACCTGCCTTAAGGATGACTGCTGCTAAGTTCCAGGCCGAGCCCCGGCCCACCCACCCCCTGCCCAGGTGCCCAAGTGCCCACACAGAGCCTGGGCGGCAGGCTGTGATGAATCCCCAGGTCTGAGGCAAGAGAAGGCATCCTCTGTCTCCGGATGAGGTTGTGCATGAGGTGGTCCTTGCTAATGGAGTCTTCTCAGGTCGTGGGGCCAGTGTCCTCGATCCCCTGGAGGAAGAAGACAGAAGTAAACTCTCTGGGCCCTACTGCATTCCCAGTGCTGCCTCTGCCTCCATTTTCTGGGCTCAGCTCCTCAGACTCGTTCTGCCTCACCCTGCCTCCTTTCTTCCCCCCACCCCTGTGTCCTGTTATTTTTAGCTTCAGATTTTTAGTGTGGCTCTCCCTCTTGCCTCCTCTCCTGGGCCTAGCTGCATTCCTCATAGGCACCAACCACCTCTCTCCCAGAACTACCACCTTGCCCCAGACCTGGCCTTGCCAGCTGATCTTCACTCTAGGTCAGGTATGGTTGGCCACCCCACACCAATACCTCTGCCTGCCACCCCAATTCTGTCCATTTATTCTTCTGACTTCCTAATGTACCTCCTAAGACTTTTCTCAGCTCTTCCTAGATCCTCCTGGTTCTAACTGCTCACTCTGAGTCACGCCCTGACGTCTAACCCTGAGTTCTCCAAGGGTTCTCCTTGTCGCATCCTTCCTGACCCACCTTTTCCTAGAGCACCTTCTCTCCCCCTCTATGTGCCAGGCCCTTGGCCTCCTCTTTCTGCCTTCTGCCAACTTCCTTACTATCCTTGAAGGTGAGAAGAACTGTAGCTACAATGGCTGGTCCAGCTCCGAGTCATGCTGAGGCTCAGCTTCCTGCTCTGGCTCCTGCTCCTCCTTCAGCCTCTGAAGACGAATCTCACTGGCCTCAGCCCGATCCTCCTCCTCGTACAACTCCTTGTCCAGACGTTTCAGTTGTGCCATCTGAACCAGAGCCTCCTGGCGGTAGTCATGGTCCTCTGCACACGGGTTGTCCAGCAGCACGAGGGCCCGAAGCTTAGGCAGGTCCCGGAGCTGGGCGAGCTCCAGCAGGTCAGTGATCCTATTGCCCCTGCCAGTGCAATTAGAAGGGGTTCACTGAGGAATAATGGGTTTTGGAAGCTAGCTGCCAGGAATTGGGCCTCGGGGGGAATCTCCCATGGGCTCCAGTTTCCCTAGAAACACCACCTATGTGGATGGGCTTGCCAAGCATTGCCAGATTTGCTGCAGAGGATGCTGTCCAGATCTATTCCCGTCCTGCTTCTGCTCTTCAAGGAACCCGTAAGTGCCATACTCTATTCTGTAATGTGTCACATTTGTCCTTTTGGAGCAGCAACACTAATCACAACCCTGTCTTATTGTTGGTGAACAGGAGGGAAATCTCCCTTTCAGCGACAGACTTCTGTGTCAGTAATGCCTAATCAGAGCTTAGAAGATAGGACTTGGACCAGTGCAGAAGAAACTGGGATTGAAGGCCAAAATGGTGGGTACTATGTTGGTGCTTCCCACTGGCAGGAACCTACAGGAAGAAATGGGCTGGGGCTTCCCAGCCTGAAAAACAAGCTCATCTCCTAATATGCCTCACTGTGCAGTATTCTGTGTTTGTTTTCATGTTCTTGCCTCAAGGCTTTATGAAATGAGGTTTAAATGTTTCCATCTTATCTCACTGAAGATGATGAACCTCACACTGTGTTTCTTGCAGGGAGTGCTACATGTACTTTGTGTTCGACTGTCCTGTGCTTTGCGAGACGTTTAACATCTTTGGCCCCAGAGGCGCTTCCTACTCAATGAGACAACATGTCTCCGCTATGCTTGCTTCCAACCTTCCCAACTGAATAGCCACTGAGAAGTGTCCCTATCCCTGTCTGGGCTATGAACTGGAAAACAGAAGCCCCATCTACCGGACCAGACCAACATGGCAGAGCTGATTAGCAAGAGATTGCTCCATGAATCAGGGCAGGAGTTGGGGTTCAAGGTGCAAGATTATGTTTCCATTGCTAATCTTGACTAAGGAGGCCTTGTTGGCTAAGGAGGCAGTTTCCTTACATCTTTGCTTAATGAAACCCATAAAATCCTCCATCAGACGAGTTGTTGAAAGAAAATCTCTCTGATCACCAGTGCTTTTCTATCTAGAGATTTCCTTTCAAATATTCTTCTCTGCTCTCATCTAAGCGCAGACTGTGTTTTATATCAGTAAGGGGGCCTTGGAGTTGGGGCTCAGGAGAAGAGAGGCAGGAGATGGGAAATAGAATTGGGCCCAGAAGATGAAGAAGCAGAGTACAAAGTTATATGGGATCGGGCCAAAAAATAAAACAAGCCAGGCTGAGTCCCTTGAGAACAGGGACCATTTCTAATTCCTTCAGATGTTCAAGGCTGTGATTGAATGTGTAAGGATTCAGGGGTCTCAGGCTACAAAGGTCTTAGTGTTGCAACTAGGACTAAATGCAAAAGAAAGTAAGGAAAGGAGGAATGAGGATCAGGATAGAGGTTAAGGGTGACTCTGGGAGTGGGCTAGGAATGGGGGTGGGGTGGGGTTGAGCCAGGGAAGAATACAGGGCCAAAAGCTGCTCCTGGTCAGGGGCAGGAGCAACGTGAGGCCTGGAGAGGTGCACACCTCAGGTTGAGGTACTGCAGTGATTTCATTTCCTTGGAGAAGCCACTCAGAGTTGCAATCTGGTTGTCTCGAAGATGCAAGGTAGAGAGATTCACTAGGTTCTCCAAACCTTCCACCTTCTTCAGCAGGTTCTGGGCCTAGACTCCAGGATACAGTAGATACATTGGGAGAAGGAAGAGAAATAGGAAAGGAATACAAGTCAGAGAAAGATGCAGCAAAAGAAGAGATCTACGAGGTAGAGAGGCAGGGCTGCAGGAGAGGGGTGGACAGGATTAGAGATTGGTAACGAGAGGAAAGAAATCCAGGAGAAGTTGCCATTCCAGAGAAAGGTCAGTAGTAACCCCCTACTGACTGCTTATCCCACCAAAGCCACCTCTGATTAAGGAGGCAATGCTTCAACCCACCCCCCAGTTCTAAGAGAACCCTATTGTACTGAGGAGAAATGACTTCAGTACCATCCTGGAACGAGAAAGCTCAAGAGTCTAAATAACTAAACATTTAAATGGTCTCCTCAGCCTGTGTTTTGTGCCTCAGCTATGGTACATTATGCTTCTACCTGTATCAAAACAAACTGTTTCTGCATTATTATCAGCTCTGCTAGGTGGTCAACACCTTGTCTGCTTTAACTTTGTATTACTGCAGCATCTGGCATCAAATAAGGACTCAGTAAAGAATACCAATTATCATTTTGGTGATACAGTTAGTAGTTGAGCCCACTAGAAGCCAGGCATCCTGGCCCCCACAACAGTGCCCTCTTTCCTGCCCAACCACCATCTGACCCAGTGAGCTACCAGGAAGAGGTTCTTCAGCTGAGGAAGGTTGATGCCCAGTGTGCTTTCCAGCTGGTTCCCTCGAAGCTCCAGTGTGTGCAGGCTGATCAGCTTTTGGGGGTCCAGACCTGTCGCCATGCGGATGTGGTTCCCTGAAGAGCAGAGGGTGTCAAGAGCTCAAAGGGCTACTATAAAACGCTCAGCAGGGCAGAGCCTGAATTTGGGGAGCCTCTGCATTTTGTTCCCTTCTAATGCCAGGTGGATATGAGGAGAGACAGGTCCAAACTTAACATGTCAGGGGCCCTGGAGCAAGCGGTCTGGTGGTCCAGGGTCTGAAGGACTTGTCCATCCAGCAGTTCACAGGGTTAACTCCCTCTCCTGCCTCTACTCTTTGCTCAGTGTCAGCTTTTCAGTGATGCTTTTCCTAACTAACATGTTTGAAAGTGCCACCTGTGTCCCCCCCCCAATTCCTTTTATCCTGTCTATTTTTTTCCATAGCAATATCACCTTTTAACTTACTGTATGAGTTTACTTACTACGTTTACTATGTTCATTGTCTGTACCTCTTATCTAGATTGTAAGCTCATGAGAATAGGGACTTTCTTTGTTCAGTATTTTATCTCCCATACATAGAACTGCCATAATGAATTGTAGTGTGTCTAAATGAATGAATGAATGCAAACTGCTGTGTGACACAGAAAGGACCACACGGCCCACTTCTGTTGGCCCCAGCTAGGATGGAAAGAATCTGTGCAGCCCTTCCTAAGGACCCACCTTTGAGATTCAGGATGCCCAGGTGAGGGTGAGAGATGCCCTCAGTGTCAGTGATCTGGTTATAGGCAAAACTGGCAATCTGCAGGTAAGGAAGTTCATTCAGCTGGGCACTCCGCAGCTGGTTGCCATCAGCCTTAAGCCAGAGCAGGTGGGTAAGGGAATTGAGCGGGGACAGGTCTGTCAGGTGGTTTTCAGAAATATCAACATAGCGCAGGTGGATGTAGGAACTCAGCAAGGAGATGTCTGTCAGATCTCTAGGAAATGGCAGAGGACACAGTTAAGATTAAGAATCCAGCAAGGATTGGCAGAGGTGCTAAAGTAGAGGATAGCATGGAGATGGCTTATAATGGGGAGAAGAATGGGTGACCTATGGGAGGGGTGAGGGAGAGAAGGCAGGTAAGTTAATAGTGGGCAAGGACCTCGTGTCTGTGAAGGGCTGGGACCTACACTCTGAATGACAAGTGCAGGAGTCCAGTAGGAATCCCCACATACCCTCTCACAGCTTCCAATCCCTGGGCCAGCCCTGACGCAGGGAGTCTCAGGACTCCTGAAAAGTGAGTTCTATCTTTCCCTCACACTGGCCCAAGATGAGAGAGATCCAAACTCTCAACCAAAACACCTACCCAGGAATGAAGGTGGGAAAGGAGCTTAGGCCCTACAACCCTAGTCCCCGCCCCCCAAACACACCTGTTTTTAACCTCCAGTTTGGCATAAGCATGTGCCAGTCCATGGCCGGTCTTACAGAGCAAAGAAAGTCCTTCCTTCATCACGTCCATCGTGAGGGGAGTGGGTATCCACTACAGGAGGAAGTGGAGTCAGGCATCCCTCTGCAGCCCAACCCTGTCCTTAGCCCACGATCCCTCCGCGACCATGCTCTCACTTCCTCAAAGAAGTCTTCCTCCTCTTTCTCATCCTCCCACTTGTCTGTGTCCTTCTCATCATCTTCCCTTTCCTCCTCTTCATCATCCTGGTCTGGCTCAAACTCATCCAGCTCTGCTTCATCCGACATGTTTCTTCACTGCTGAAGTCTCTGGAGTCTGATGGGGCCGAGTCCTCATCCTGAGAAAGAGGGTCTCCTCAGCCTCTGCCAACCCTCAGCTCCCTCACCTCCAGTGACGGGGGTATCACCCTCCCCATCACCCCATCTCTTCCCAGTTATGCTTCTTTCCTCATCCCGATAAACATCTCATTTTACCTCCCACCCTCCACTTCATATTCCCCACCAAGGACCCCTCTCTTTCCAGGATGCCTTTCCAGACCCCTGAGACCTTTCCCGCCCTGCAC
Organism: Saccopteryx bilineata; assembly: GCF_036850765.1. Classification (NCBI taxonomy): domain Eukaryota; kingdom Metazoa; phylum Chordata; class Mammalia; order Chiroptera; family Emballonuridae; genus Saccopteryx; species Saccopteryx bilineata. The sequence continues at coordinate 142,714,951 of NC_089491.1, read as the reverse complement.
AGTGGCTCCAACTCTCCTCCAGAAGCTCAGATTCCCCACTTCCTGGATGCCCCTCTCCCCAGTTCTTCCCATCTCCACTTGAAGCAACATCCTGCCCTGCTGGGTAGCTCAGTTGGTTGTCTAGATACACCAAGGTTGCAGTTTAATCTCCAGTAGGTGCACATACAAGAATTAACCAATGAATGCATAAATGGGACAAGAACTCCATGTTTCTCTCTGTCCCTTCTACTCTCTCTCTTTAAAATCAATAAATAAAAATTAAAAAAAAATTAAATAAACCTACATCCTCCTCCAGTCTCCCTTACCGATGCCTCCCTTTCCTTTCATCACTACCCTACCCCCACTTCACTCATTTCTTCTAACTCTCCCATCCTGCTTAGCCCCATGTCCCCGTCCCCTCAGGGACACCGGCCTGACACAGTCTCCAATCCTCCTTGGCAGAAGGACACACTCTGCTTCTGTTCAATTACAAGCAATTCTGGGGAGGGTCCTGGCCCGGAGAGTGAAGGATTATTTTAGAAGAGGGCAAAGGAGGAAGCAGGCCTTGTGCAGTGTTGTCATGGCAACAGAGGGCGAGGCACTTCACTTGGACAGTTGACAACTGTTGAAAGAAAGCTGGCAGTTGACAACCGTTGAGAGAAGAGCCTCGACTAACTGAACTGGATCAAGTCGTTGGCAAGTTACCAAACCGACTTTTTCAAACTCAGGAACCCAGATGAGGGGCCTTAATAGGCCGAGGGCTTAAAACTGTGCACGGGGCTTAGGACTTTGGAGAGGGGAGTGAGGGAGCGGAGCTGCCCATCACATCACCTTAAAGCAGGGGTCCCCAAACTTTTTACACAGGGGGCCAGTTCACTGTCCCTCAGACCGTTGGAGGGCCGGACTATAAGAAAAAACTATGAACAAATTCCTATGCACACTGCACATATCTTATTTTAAAGTAAAAAAACAAAACGGGAACAAATACAATATTTAAAATGAAGAACAAATTTAAATTTGTTTAAATTTAAATCAACAAACTGACCAGTATTTCAATGGGAACTATGGGCCTGCTTTTGGCTAATGAGATGGTCAATGTGCTCCTCTCACTGACCACCAATGAAAGAGGTGCCCCTTCCGGAAGTGTGGCGGGGGTCGGATAAATGGCCTCAGGGGGCCGCATGTGGCCCGCAGGCCATAGTTTGGGGACCCTTGCCTTAAAGGAACTGGACATACTCAAAGCAAAATATTGTGAATTCAAAAAGAAGCTCACCCCCTGAAGCAAAAGTTGGAGAACAAGGAGCAAAAATATCAAGATAACTGGTTTGGTACCCGCCCCACTCCCCACCCAGCCCCTACCCCAGGTCCCATGGATTCATTATTTTCAGGGAGTCCTTAGGATAGAAGAAGCCCAGACCCAAAGTAGCTTATTCTTTTGACTTTTGAAAATTTATTGATTTGAGAGAAAGAGAGAGAGAAAGAGACATCGATTAGTTGTTCCATTTTCTTATGCCTGCCTTGGTGGACTCTCCTATGTGCTCTGGCATCTGCAACCTTGGCATACAGGAACGATGCTCTCACCAGCTGAGCACCCAGCCAGGGCCCAGGCCCAGTGGGGGGACTCAGCAGGTTCGCACCGGTTCCACACAACTAATACCTAATTTTTTGTTGAGTCTGGTGAAACAGTTGTTAAAATGTCACTTGTAATCAGACTAGGTATGCTTTGTTTGAGTGTTTGAGCTGTGGAAAAGTACCTGTATTTATTACTGCACATCCTACACTGACCCTAGTATAATGACTCATAAACTGGATTAAAAAAACCCACCATAGTAAGAAACAATAAAGCAGTTTATATTCTATAGTTAGGTTTTATGTCTAAGTTTATCTAACTAGAGACCAAATTGTCTAAAAATATCCAATACAAGAAACTAATTATATTACTAGTGTTGCGTAAAATGCATAGGAAACGTGAACCATTGAGATGGCTGAAGGATGGATTCAGCAGAGCTCTCCAACACAAGCAGCAGTTGCCACATCATGCGCTGACTTTTGCGTTTTGAGAAGTAAATATGTTGCTTGATAAGGAATACGCAAGTAGCGACAGACATAAAATGACATAAATGCCATAACTATATATATTTAGGGCCACAGTGTGCAATAATTATGGATATAATGTGTGTAGGTGCACACCACATCTTTTCATTTCACATTTTATTCATTTTATTATTTTAATTTCCTTTTTGTCCAGTGATGATATTTGTCTGTTCATTGTTTACTAGTAAGTGTCTAATATGAATACTATGCTTAAGACTTTTGTTTTGTCTCTTTTAATTATAGCACAGAATACCTTTTACTGCCATTCATTACTCCATTAGCCAAATCCATTTACTGTGTGTGTAGTATGTGCAGCTGCCCATCAATATCAGTATCCCTGAAAAGAATTCTGGCATCCCCCATATGTGTTTTTGCAGCTCACTCAGAAGAGCAAGGATATAGTCCAAATCTTTAGTATTCAGCCCTAAGTATATGCCATGAGACTTAAGGAACTTTAGGTTTGTTTAAAAACACTAGGAAATGTATTTGTAAAATTTGTTTTCAAATTGGAAAGGACATGTTTTTATAAAAAATATTTAACTTAAATGCTGTATGTGAAAGGATACTTAAATCCTTTTTACTTGTGTGAAAGCAAAATTTTAGATGATTTGCAGCTTTAGGAAGGAATTGTCATTCTGTCAGCCATCAAGTTCCAGACCCAGAGTTACTTCTGTCGCTCGCTCTCGCCACTGTACCCCCAACATGTGCAAGCACAGCTTACATCAAACCTGTCACGTCTCTGTACAGTTCCCTACTGTTTTCTGCTACTTTAGTTTGGACCTTAACACTCTGCTTTTTAACTGAATGATCTGGCTTCCAGATTTTTCCTCCTTCCTCAGTCCATTCTGCAAAGTGATACCTAAATAATCTCCAGAATGCTTCTGATTATCCTAAGGCAACCCATTTCTTTTTCCTCTCTGCAGTCTGGGCTCTTCATCTCCATTTCCGCCCTGCAATTTAGACCCGCTCTTTTCTCGTCATCTCTTTCCTGCCCATGACCCTGCCCTGTTCTCCAGGACTAGAACAGCGGCTTTCTTCTCTCTCTGCTCTCACTCCTCCTGGCTCTCAAGGCTTGCTTCCTTTGGGAGAACACCCCCCTGACTCTCATGGGCTTAGAGCACCTTCCCACTTTTTTTCACTGAATAACATAGTTTTTAGCTCTTATTTCCACAGTATGAGAGGCAAAACACTCAAGTGGTTTTGGTGATTTAGCCTAGCTCTCCAAAAGACAGAAATTTGCTACAACAACGGGGATAGAAAAAAGTATAGCTAGAACCCAGAATAGGTTCTAGTCCATCCATGTCCATTAAATGGAACAAAAAGCAATATTATAGAGGCAGGAAGTTACAAGGTTGCTGGTTTGATCCCTGTTAGAGGCATATACTGGAAAAGATCGAGGTACCTTTCTTTCTCTCCCTTTCTCTCTATCTAAAATCAATAAAATAAACATTAAAAAAAATCCATCTGCAACAATCAATAGAAAGCAAACCAAATGAAACCAAAGAAACCACCCAGTCTCTCATAATACTTTTTATTCTTCATGTGCTTAATTTTAGAAAAAATTACAGCCTGACCTGTGGTGGCGCAGTGGATGGAGCGTCGACCTGGAAATGCTGAGGTCGCCGCCCGAAACCCTGGGCTTGCCTGGTCAAGGCACATATGGGAGTTGATGCTTCCAGCTCCTCCCCCCTCCTCTCTCTCTCCCTCTCTATCTCTCTCTCTCCCTCTCTCTCTCTCCTCTCTAAAAATGAATAAATAAAATAAAATAAAAAATTTAAAAAAAACTAGCAAAAAGTTTAAAAAAAAAAAAGAAAAAATTACATCTGTAATAATTCTTTTGAGATGTACCTGTAACTAATTAAGCCTTGAATTCTCTTATTCTTTCTATTTATCAACAAAATACAGAAAAATGTAAGTATGGGAAATTTTTCAAAATTTATTTTTTTGGTAACTTTCTATTTTGATATTATTTCAATTGTACTGAAAATTTACTAGAGCAGTACCAGAAACTTCTGTATGATTTTTTACCCAGAATATTTACTTTGAGCAGATATTAACTTTGTTTTATGTGCTTTATCATTTTCTCCCCAACTGTATCCTTCTCATCTCCCGTCTCTTTTTTTAGTTGGGTTTTTTTTTTTCTGAAGGATCAAAGAGTAAATTGGAAACATTATTGGAGACATAGTACCACTTTTTCTCTAAATGCCTGATTGTGTGTTTCCTAATAAGGATGCTCTTTTACATAACCATAAATAACCTGATGATCAAATTCAGGAAACTTCACAATGATACAATGATATTTATTTAATCCATACTTCATTTTCAAGTATCAACAGGGGTTTCATTAATGTACTAAAGTTATTCCTCCGCCCCATTTTACATTTTAATAAAGAATCACATGTTGAATTTAGTTGTCTCTATTTTACTCTTTTTACTTCTTCAACCTGTCATTGTCTTTGCTTGCCTTACATTGTTTTAAATAAACTTTATATTTTAGAAAGCTTTAGATTTATAGAAAAATTACAAAGGTAGTAGAGTTCTTGAATATTCATTATCCAGTTTCCCCTAACAGTACCCTATTACATTACGATGGTACATTTGTCACAACTAGGAAACCAGCATTGATACATTATAAATTAACTAAACTTTAGACTTTATTTGAATTTCACCTGTATTTCCACTAATGTCATTTCTTTTGTTTGTTTCAGAATTCAGTTCAGAATATCACATTACATTTAGTTATCCTGTCTCCCAGTAGTTTCTGTTCTTTGACAGTTTCTCAGACTTTCCATGCTTTGTTTGACCCTGACAGTTTTAAGAGGTACTCAGATATTTTGTAGAATGTACTTCTATTTGGGATTGTCAGATGTTTTCCTCATGATTAGATTGGAGTTGTGGGTTTGGAGGGGAAGGCCACAAAAGTGAAATGCCTTCTTAGTACATCCTTTCAGGGCTGACATAAATAGGATTATCACTTGTGATGTTGATCTTGATTTCTGGCCAAGGTAGGTTGCCAAGTTAAGATTGCAGCACATGATGGCGTATTTACTGTTTTGTAGTATAGGTAGTTCTTTTAAAATATATTTTGGAACCATAATTAGAGATGCATACAGTATTGATGTCATATCTCTTCCTAATTAAGTGAACCTTTTGTTATTACACAGTAACTATTTTTTCCTTTTTCTTTTTGAGAGGTGGGGAGACAGAAAGACTCCCGCATATGCCCCATGGGGATTCACCCGGTAAGCTTCTACCTGGGGATGCTCAGCTCATCAGGGGGCACTGCTCTGTTGCTCCGCAACCGAGCTATTTTAGCACCTGAGCTGGAAGCCATAGAGCCGTCTTCAACGCCCAGAGGCAGCTAGAACCATTTGAGCCATGGCTGTGGGGGAGGAAGTTGGGGGGGGGGGTGCAGAAGCAAATAGTCACTTCTCCTGTGCGTGTGCCCTTACCGGGAACTGGGACTTCCACACGCCTTATGGAGTCTCTACCGCAGAGCCAACCAGCCAGAGCCACACAGTAACTATTTCTAGCAATCTTTAAATTAAAAATCTGTGTTTACTATTAAAGTATGTGCAATATACAAGCTAAGAATCCAAATGTTGTAAAATTGTCTCAGGTTTGAAATTATAGGCATTAAAAATGGAGAGTATGGGCCTTCCATTCTCTGCTTTGAATAAATTAGAAGGTGGGGTTAGTAGGAGCCAATCAGAGATTGAATTTTCAATCTTCACTGTGCTCCAGCCAATCCCAGGCCTTGGAGCCACAACCCTCAGGCAAGGCCATTTGTTAACTGCTTGCTTGGTAGCCATTACTGCCCCAGCCTCATGAAACTGTCAGAGATTATGGCAGTTGAGATGGGCTGCTGGTGGGGGGGATCCTATCCAAGTCCAGTCGTGTGCCTGAGTGGAGGATGTTAGGTTGATGCACTATTTCCACTTCAGTCTTGCGACACTACTCTCCTAAAAATCTCGTATCTGGGTTTCCTGCCTGTGCACCACATATAATTAGCAATTCGCAATTCATCCTCAGAATTATCCCGCAACTGTGACCACCGACGCGCCCCTCCAATCGTTCCTCCATTAGCGCATGGGAGATGGCAGAAATAGGGGCTGAGCATTTGGATGGGATGGAGACTGTCGAGCAGAAACCTATGAAGCAGGAGCCCGTGGAGCAGAAACCCGTGGAGCGGGAGCCCGTGGAGCAGAAATCCGTGGAGCAGGAGCCCATGGAGCAGGAGCCTGTGGAGCAGGAGCCCAGTGGAGGACGTAGGGAGAAACAGAGCCTGGTCTTGGTGACCGAAACTAAGTTTCTTGTTATCATTCTAGCATCTTTTCTTGGTCCCAGTCTGCACCCTCATCATTTTGTATATATATACATATACATATATAATCCATAATATGACCTTTAAATACAGCCTCCCCCCACCCCTCCCTCCATTTAGAAAAGACAGTCTTTTATTAAAAAGTTCTGGGAAGACGCTTGGTTTCCTGTTCTGAAAGCAGGACAGAAGACTGAGTAATGTAGTTCTCAGAAATGGCACCACAAAGTGGAGTCAATACACTTTGAGGCTGCTGCTGCTGAAAATTAGACCCTCACACCCTTTCTCACCCTCCTAATGTTTTAATTACAGGGTGGTGAACAGAACACAGAGAAGATAGAGAAAATATAAACATTATTTGTTTTTTTGTTTGTCTTTTTTACATACGAGATAAAAAAAAATGACTTGTTTTCCCTAGGTAGTGCAACAAAGAATAAGCTAGTCACGTCATGCTTGTTATGTGGAAGCCTCGTCTTTACTATTTGGATATTGTTTAAAATATTTGCATCAAGTAAGTGAACAATTTCTGCCAGCAAAATAGTAATGCTATTATTACTGATTCAGTCTGAAACCAATGACTAGACTTTCATTCCCCTACGTTAAACTATTGAAACAGAATGTATTTCCCCAACCAGAACATTCTAATTCCTATCTAACTTGTCACTCTTTCCAGGTTTCCTTTCCTCGTTCCTTCTTTTCTTCCTGATTTCTTTTTTTCTTTCTTTCTTTCTTTTTTTTTTTTTTTTTGTATTTTCTGAAGTTGGAAACGGGGAGGCAGTCAGACAGACACCCGCATGCACCCGGCCGGGATCCGCCCAGCATGCCCACCAGGGGGCGATGCTCTGCCCATCTGGGGCGTCCCTCTGTTGCAACCAGAGCCATTCTAGCACCTGAGGCAAAGGCCATGAAGCCATCCTCAGCGCCCAGGCCAACTTTGCTCCAATGGAGCCTTGGTTGTGGGAAGGGAAGAGAGAGACAGAGAGGAAGGAGACGGGAAGGAGTGGAGAAGCAGATGGGCGCTTCTCCTGTGTGCCCTTGCCAGGAATCAAACCCAGGACTCCTGCACACCAGGCCAACGCTCTACCACTGAGCCAACCGGCCAGGGCCTTTTCCTGATTTCTTAACTTTGGTTTGCCCAGGGGTCAACCCCTGAAAAGTTTTGCTCTTTATCTACCCTTGCATCCTTGACCATCTTAAGCAGACTTACAACTTTAAATGTCACATAAACACTGAGGACCCCCACATCTCCAACCTGGATCTCTTCCCTGAATTACAAATTTTTAAATCTACTTACTTGACTCGATATTTAAGTCCCACAGAGCAAAGATATTTGCATGTTATATATATGTACACTGTTGTATTCCTATAGCTACAAAAGTCTCTGGCAAATAATAAAAGCTCAACTGGTAGTTGAATGAATTAGTGAATGAATTAGTGAGTGAATGAGAAAGCTTGGCTTTCTGGTGAGTCTGGTTCTGAACCAAACACTTGATTTTTTTGTTAACTGTTTATTTGAACCTGACTTTTTAAAATCATTTTGAACTTGATACTTTTAAATAATTTTGGTGAACTGATTTTTTTGCTTGGTTTTTATACCAGTCCCACAGTGCTGATTTAGTGTTCCATTTTAAGGTCTTCTCATTTACAGGCTTGACTATAAACCAGTATTTTATTTAATCTGTGGGTAGAAAGTGGCCTTTTGATAACCCTTGTTTTTCTTAGGGTTGTACCTTAACAAGGAACTTCATTTATCTAGTTGCAGTGAGTTGAAGAGTAATAAGTGGGTAGCAAAAGAGAGCCACCCTCTGAGGTTATGGATACATAATTGGTTTATTTACAGTGAGACATGTCCCAGATGCCATAGTAATTTGCAAGAAAAGAAAGATGAATAGAGAAAATGACAATATTATAAAGAAACTGTGAGGAAAAATGGCTAGAGAGTTTATTTGTTTATTATGGCTATCTGAAATTATGCATAGATCTGAATTCTTCATTTATAATTCCTTTTATGCTTTGTTCTTGGTCTTTTTCTGAGTTGATGTTTAAAGTTAAACCATTTGGATTGAATATGGAAAAATACATATTTTTCTTTCTGAAATATATGATAATCTTTTAACCTGAAAGTTAAACTCTTTTTTTCCCTTATACTTTGTTCATTTTTTATCTATCCCTGTGTTAATTTTAGCAGAGAACCCAGGGGACTTTCAAAGAAATAGATGCAGTTGGGATACAGTTTTATGTCCACAAGACTGGAAACGATTCCAGAATAAATGCTTCTTCCTTTCTGAACAAGAAAGAACTTGGAGAGAGAGCCTGACAAACTGTATCGTGGCCTATCATGGATCTCTGTTCATGTTCAACGTCCAGAATGAAATGGTTAGATTTTTTCTTTACAATATAAATCTCATTTATTTAGCTACTGTATGACAGGTATACTTCAAGGGTATGATACATCATTCAACAAAACAAAATTCTTTTCCTTTATGGAGCTTAGACAGAGAATAAAAATATAATTATAATAAATATGCAAATTATATAGTACAATATATTAGAAGTTATCAAGTTTCATGCAAAAATATGTATTTATAAATTAAATGCTATTGTGAGTGTTCTAAGTGGGTAGATTGCAAATAAGACATTGAGATGATGGCACTTAGATAAAAATGTAAAGTACATGAGGAATTAGTCAAGGGAATTTGGAAGATAAACTTCCCAGGAGGAAGAAACAGCTGGAACACAGACATTAAAGTAGGTGTGTGCCTACAATATTCAAGGAACAGAAAAGAGGAAGCCAATCAGTGTGCCTAGAATGAGGGAGTGAGTAAGGGATATGGATCATTAAGGTCTTGTAGACTATTATAAAGACTGATTTATCTTCTGAATAAAACAGGGAGATACTGCAGAATTATGAACAAAAATATGACATGATCTGACTTAAGTTTTAAAAGAATCATTTTCTTTGCTCTGATGGGCTAGTGAGTGGCAAACATAAAAGCACAGTGTCATCTTACAAGGCTGTTTCAGTAGTACTAACAAGAGAATAAAGAGCTCAAAGATGGCGCATAGCTTTGGAGGGAATGAGAATGAGAAAATAAGGAGAGATCCATTACAGCACTCTGTATTTTATATAAGGACTTTTTGACCAACTATCTGGGGGACTCTTCATATTGGATTGGACTGAGAAAGCAAAACGGAAGCAAACGCTGGATGCAGGCAAATAGAAATGTATTAAGCAATAGGTAAGCCTTAAAAACATTTATTTGTTATTAAATGTCTTAAGTATGGTAAAGATTCTGACTCTGTATTCAGCTAACCCCATAGTTTCCTCCACACCATGTTCCCCAAAAGCCCTCAACAAGTAGATGCCAGAGAGAACCTTCAGACAAAGGTTCTTTAGTGAGTGTTTGGCATCGGATAACAATATTTGCTTCTATATGGTGTGTTGGATTATACCACATGTGAACCACAAGTATTCATTTTATCCTAGACTAAATTGAAGTCTAAGTCATTTGATCCTTGCCCCTTTCCACTTATACTTTGCCTTTTGTTAGTTTGTTGTTGCTTCAGACTCTTACTGATGGAAGTCTTAAAAAAAAATACTCAATTCTATACTTACTCACCCATTGGTGGCCCAAAGTAGAAGAGAATAAGTGAGAAATAAAAAATGTTTGTGCCACTTGGTTTTTATTTAAAATCCTAGAACTTTTCTGTGTTCCTTACTTGTGAAATTGATTATACCTTTAGACTCCATTTTTGTTCTTGAAACACGTAAGATTTTCCCCAAGTTCAGGATGGAGAAAGAAATAGAAAAGATATTGAGTTCCTCACAAAGGGGACCACTAACTACATACTGCAGATTGGCATAGTCCTAGTTCTATGGTAATCTGTGCTAGATATTATATGAAGCATATGACATAAAAAAGAGTTGCAAGATGTTTTATGATATTTTCTAGATTATCAAACAGCATAAATTTAAGAAACTTCTGTCCCCATTATGTTTATATCCAATTTGGGGTGAAAATATGCACACAGTGATTTGAAGGTAATAATGTAGTCAGTAATTATGTTTTTTAATTTTGAAAAATGTAAGAAAAATACAAACTTTCTGACTACAGAACCTATTATTTACAGTATTTTTTTGAAAGAAAATATTGGCAGCTTAACATATTATATATAGTTCACTTAAAAATGAAGAAGTAAAAAGGCTGTAATTTGTTTACAGTTGGATTATTAGTTTGCTCGGGGTACTGCAATAGCACAGAGAGGCCTTAAACAACAGTTATGGAAACAAGAAGTCCGAGATCATGTCATTTGGGTTGATTTATTGTCTGGCCTCTCTCCTTGGCTTGTAGATGGCCATCTTCTCCTTCTGTGTCTTCACATGGTCTTCCTTCTTCAGACACCTACCTGTGTCTAATTTTTTTTTATAAAGACACCAGTCATATTGTATTAAGGCCCACCCAAAAGACATCATTTTAACAGAATCACCCTAGTAAACACTTTATCTTCAAACGCAGTTCATTCTGAGCTACTAGTGGTTAGGTCTGTACTGTGTACATTTGGGAGGTCATAATTCAGTTCATAAGAGCTGATGAGTTCTCAGTTGGCACTAAGGAATGCATAGGCACAGAAATACACATATATTTTGAAATCAGGCAGGATAAAATTTTGAAGGTACTCTGGAAATTAAGAAAGTGTACACCAAGTGCTTCCCTTTAAATTTTTAAGTACCGTGTAACCAGAAATTCATGACTCACCATTCTATTTTTCTTTTCCTCATTTTGAATATTCAATTTCCTATGTTAGTACATGATTTAAAATATAACTTTAGAAATTCTTTCTGGATATTTTATTTATAATTTATGTGTGTTATATACAATCAAAAACAAAATACCTATTTTACTATGATGATGTTTGCAAAGAGTGGACGAGTGAACATCTGTTTCAGCCTTGACATAGACCAATCTTTTTATGTGAAGCAGGATGGTCAGTGAAATATCAGTTATACTACTTGTCCTCTATATAATCTTCAAGCAGCTAATTAAGTTGCTTTACTAATTTTTATTTGAAAGTATAAAGAGAAGAATATAATCAACAAAATGATTTGCAGTGTTTGCTACATTATAAACAACATGAAGTCCCAGGACTGCCTGTCATTGTCAGTAAGGTTCCCTAGCATTCATTTCTTCCTACCACCGTGGTCCTGAGGGAGATCTTGAAGACTGATAAAAGAAAAGCAGTTCATTTCACTCCCTCTATTCCTTCTATGTACATTCCTATTTTGAAACATGTTTGCCAAAGTTTACACTATGTGTTGTAGGCTCTGCCTAGTCATTTTTCATGATGTTCAGTAAATAATCTTTGTTTTGTTCCAGGTTCACTCTCGAAGGAAATGGAAGTTGTGCCTTCATTTTTAAGATGGGCATAAGTAGTGCCAATTGTGATGATAGGAAAAAATATATATGTATCACAAAAGGTGTTTGTCCCTAAAGTTTCTTTATATAAGAAATAAATAAAAGCCATTGTTTTATGTATTATAAGTTCATATACATTTTCCTTCCCATCAAACAGATATATTAAGTTTACTGATGGAACTTTCAGTCATTTTTATCTTGATTGACATATATATCTAACTAGCCTGGAACCATAACTGAAATTTTAACCTTTCTACAATGAGGGCAGGGACTTCTGTCTGTTTTGTTCATGAAAATCTCTCAGATACCCAGAACAATATCCAGCACATATTAGACACTCCATAGAGGTAAAGAACCAAGAGATGAATGTTTGCATATATATTTTTATAACATACCGGACCACACATGTTGGTGTATCTAAGTCTGTGGGTACAATGGTGGTCTTGGTCATAACTGGTTAATCAGCATGCCTCAATGGAACAAATTGGAGGATAAAGAGAAAGGAGGGAGGGACCTCTACTTATCCAAAATTCAACTAAATCTGCCTAAAGAAAAAAGAAAAGATGAAACATGAATTGAGCATTGATATTCCACTCAGCCTTGAGTGGGTATGTAATTCATTTAAGATTTAGAAAGGAGGCCCATGGGAGAAATATTCAGAAATTAAGATTTTTTACCTTACATCACCATGAGAGACTCTGCTGTTGCCCAGTGATGCCAGTGACTGGGTGGGTAATGTGCCTCAGTCTGAGGGGCAGATTTGGAAAGTCCATGTTTATGTGTACTTATATTATAGTCTTTAAAATAAACTTTATTAGTAATAAAGCTGACTTTTCTCTCTTGTTTTTCTTGACCCTGAACACTGACAGGAAGGAGAAGAATATAGTTTATCGAGCTTTGCAAGATTCTCCCCCCAAATTGTGGCTCTTTCCAAATTTTTTCTCCCAGTTCTCTCAACACTTTTATAGCAATATTATAGAGGCAGAAAGTTACAAAGGTATGATTTCTAAGAAATGAAGGTTTAAACCAAAAGCCTAGGCAAGGAATTCAGGTCAGTTTAGGTATTGACTGAAGGAAAAAGGAAAGAGTAAATGGGATGATTAAGAAGGCATGAGATCATAAATACCAACTATAACCTTATTACCACATTGTAGATACAAAGAAGGATACACCTACATTTTTTTTGCAGAGTCATGTGTATACACACACAGTATAAACTAATTTCCATTTTCTTTTTAACTCTTCTATCTTTCCTCTCTCTTTTCCTCTTTCATTATTTTATGTCAGTCCATACCTTAAATGTTATTGAAATATATTTTAAAAGTTGAAGACAAAGAGGTTTTAATTCATTTCTTTTGAAAATTTGTATAAGGTCATCTGGGATCTCACTTTGGAACTTTACATCTTTTGAAATTTGGTGTATAGTATAAACCTTAATTTTCACATTTATTACAAATAAATGCACCCATGCAGATGCATTTATTCAAATATAGAAACATGTATTCATATATTCAAAAACACATAAGTATATGACTACAATATATACTAAAAATTTTTATACACATGTATATGTTTATAAGCATATGCTACATATCTAGACACATACTGTAATATATTCACATATATTTGCACAACTATAAATTTTACATATGTATTTATAAATACATTATAATTATATAAGTATGTGCATATAAATTATACATATGAGCACCAATGAAAATGTACATATTCCAAAGAAATCTGGAGTGGTTATATTAGTACCATAGTAGGTTTCTGGTTTTGTTGGGGGTTTTTTTATGACAGAGAGACAGAGAAAAGGGCAGATAGGGACAGACAGGAAGGGAGAAGGATAAGAAGCATCAATTCTTTGTTGTGGCATCTTAGTCGTTCATTGATTGCTTTCTCATATGTGCCTTGATCAAGGGCTACAGCAGACCGAGTGACCCCTTGCTCAAGCCAGCGACCTTGGGCTCAAGCTGGGGAGCCTTGCTCAAACCAGATGAGTTTGCGCTCAAGCTGGTGACCTCAGGGCTTCAAACCTAGGTGCTCTGCGTCCCAGTCCAATGTTCTATGCACTGCTCTACCTCCTGGCCAAGCCCAGACAAAGAAGATTTCTGAAGAAGAAATATTACTATGAATAAGAGGTGCATTTGATAGTAAATGGGTCAATTCATTAAGAAGATGAAACAATCTTATGTGTGCATTTAATAAGAGATTTAAAACAATAAAACAAAAACTTGAGATGTAGAAAAACACAATGATATTTGACACTTTAAACATTTTTTTGAAAAAACAAACAAACAAAAAAACTTCATTTTTTACTTTGCTATAATTTATGTTCTTGGATAAAAACATGTTCTATGATATTCCATGACAGCAATTAAAGTTTGGATATATTAACATTCAAGGCAAAAATGCTTTCAACTTATCAACACAATAATGTTTCTGTTGAATCATAAGCTGTTACTCTCAGACAGACAGACAGACATGCTTCTTACCTGGATTTTTGAGGTTATGCAGTCAATCAGTGGTCAAAAGTGTAGCGGCCCTGAATAGGAATATAGGATAGAGACAGAGTTCAGTGCCTTAAGGCAAAAGCCACAGTGGCTTCACTGATGGAAAGTACTGAATGCAGCACCATGCTGAACACAGCACAACAGGGATAGAATTAGCAATTCTGATTAATCAATAGGTGGGGTAGGTATCTCAAAAGTGAACTACTTCCCTTGTGTTTCTGTCTGCTCTAAAGTTCCCCTTCCTGCCTGACCTGTGGTGACGCAGTGGATAAAGCGTCGACCTGGAAATGCTGAGGTCACCGGTTCAAAACCCTGGGCTTGCCTGGTCAAGGCACATATGGGAGTTGATGCTTCCAGCTCCTCCCCCCTTCTCTCTCTCTGTCTCTCCTCTCTCTCTCTCTCTCTCCCTGTCTCTCCCTCTCCTCTCTAAAAAATAAATAAATTAAAAAAAAGAAAAATATATTTAAAAAAAAAGAAAGAAAAAGTTCCCCTTCCTGACTTTCTCATTCTCATCTCTGCTTCTATTTGTATGTATTAGTAAATATCCATAGGGACTGTGGGTCTGGGCTCTCATGGAACCTGTATAGGGGATTGTGAGGTGGTCTCCCCTAGAACCCTTGGTGCAAGCCATGTGGTCTCCAAGTAGTTATTGTTTCTGCCACACAGAAGATAGGTATTTGTCGTATGGAGGGCTAATTTGTGCATGGACCAGTGTGGCGCAATTCCATCCCTGAGGGAGAACAATGTGGAATGAAGAAAATAAACTTAAAAAGAGAAATGGGATGGGATCGGGAGGCCTCTGCAAAGCTGATAGCAAGACAGAGAGAGAGAGAGCTCCACCCCCAAAGCTGCTTTATTTATAAGGCAAAGTGAAGTTATTAGCAAATCAAAGAGATCATTAAAACAAAGTCACATTTCCAAGGCAATCCAAGAATTCTCCCTAGTGCAGAAAACCCTCCACCCTGCATAAGGTCTTAACTTCATAAAACAAAAGGTAAAAAGAAAACTGCCTCCAGTCTCTCCCAGGGACATGGAGGATGGGATGAGTAGAAACAATCCAGCATCACAGCTAACATGGAGGTGTGGAGAAAAACTTAGCCTTTAGCAACTTAACCAAGCAAGTGAGGTGGGGGGTTAGGATGAATGCAAATACTCAACTTCATAGCCAATATGGAGGTGTGGGGGTGAGAACTTAGCCTTTTACTAAGCCTAGCACTACAAGAGCTTTTCCCCTTGCAGTCTCCCACAAACTTGCATAGGATTTCCTGGGTTTACATATATACCCTACTATTGAGGAACAGTTTGTCTTGTATAAGAGTAAAAGACTCAGTTTTAGGACCAGCAGGTAGACAAATTCTTGTGAGGTTGTATGCTTTCCTGTAGGATACCTGATATGGCCTGAGTTCACTGAATGGTACATTTTCTCTCTTGGTCATGGTATTTGTTTCTTACGTATAAAACTCTGCATTTTTCTTGGGTTGAATATACCCAGGGAAGAATCTTTTCCCTGGAGACAGTTTAACAGTTTCATTGAGTTGGAAGTTGAAATCACTGCTTGGCAGTTTTAGGCTCTTATTTCCACAATGAGAGGCAAAAACACTCAAGTGGTTTGAGTGATTTAGCCTAACTCTCCAAAAGACAGAAATTTGCTACACATCAGGGATAGAAAAAAGTGTAGCTGGAACCCAGAATAGGTTTTAGTCCATCTATGTCCATTAAATGGAATAAAAAGCAATATTATAGAGGCAGAAAGTTACAAGGTATGATTTCTAAGAAATGAAGGTTTAAACCAAAAGCCTAGGCAAGGAATTCAGGTCAGATTAGGTGTTGACTGAAGGAAAAAGGAAAGAGTAAATGGGATGATTAAGAAGGCATGAGAGATACTTATCTGACAGGGGAGATACCATGATCACGAAGAAGGCATGAAATCATAAATACCAACTATAACCTTATTACCAGTTGTAGATACAAAGAAGGATACACCTACATTTTTTTTGCAGAGTCATGTGATACACACACAGTATAAATTAATTTCCATTCTCTTTTTAACTCTTCTATCTTTCCTCTCTCTTTTCCTCTTTCATTATTTTATGTCAGTCCATACCTTAAATGTTATTGAAATAGCCTGACCGGCACTGGTGCAGTGGAAAGAGCATCAGATTGGGACACAGAGGACCCAGGTTTAAAACCCTGAGGTCACCTGCTTGAGCACAGGCTCATCCGGCTTGAGCATGGGCTCACCAGTTTGATCATAGGGTCACTGACTTAAGTGTGGAATTATTGGCTTGAGCCCAAAGGTCGCTGTCTTGAAGCCCAAGGTTGCTGGCTTGAGCCCAAGGTCACTGGCTTGAGAAAGAGGTCACTTGCTCTGCTGTAGCCCCTCCCTCCCCCAGCCAAGGTACATATGAGAAAGCGATCGATGAACAACTAAGGAGACTAAGAAACCTCAATGAAGAATTGATGCTTCTCATCTCTCTACCTTCCTGTCTGTCCCTATCTGTCCCTCTCTCTGTCTCTGTCTCTCTGTCTGTGTCACACACACACAAAAAAAGGTTATTGAAGAAGAATTATGTTAAAATAAGAAAAGTAATGGGGATTTCCTAGAGATCCTGAATTAAGATGTAGTAACTAATAAATAGTTGTGGAAGGGATGAGTATATATTTGATATGCAAAGTATAATTATAATGTGTTATAAGTAATCATACATGTAAGTGCATGCATCCAAATACATATTTAGAATTTATAATAGGGGAAAAAAGCTCACTGGATATTTTTGGGACTGCTCACTGTCATTCTTCCTTTCTACATTTGGATTATTCTCACTTTGTGAATTTTGGTGGATGATATAGCCTGTAAGACCAGGGGCCATAAGCATACAGGTTCTCATTGGGTTCAGGCAGATGGTAAAGGAACTGTGGAGCCAGTAAATGGTCAACCATTCTGTTTATTAGAGTCTTGCAATAGTGGATGAGCAAACAGGCAGGGAAAACTGCTTCCCTGTCTCTCGGGGTTCCCAGTCCCAGCCCCCTCTCTGGACTCCCCAGACTCACTCTCCGACTCTCAGATTCACTCTGAGGACTCACTGGACTCACTCTCTAGTCCAGTGGTAGTCAACCTGGTCTCTACTGCCCACTAGTGGGCATTCCAGCTTTCATGGTGGGCAGTAGCAGAGCAACCAAAATATAAATAAAAAGATAGATTTAACTAGAGTAAGTTGTTTTATAAAGATTTATTCTGCCAAACTTAGCGAAAATCTGACATAAAGTAAGTAATTATTATTATATGCTTTAACTTGCTGTAACTCTGCTTTATAAATTTTATAAAGTTACTTCCCTACTTTATAAATCACCATTACTGTGGAACCAGTGGGCGGTTTGAAAATTTTACTACTAACAGAGATACAAAAGTGGGCAGTAGGTATAAAAAGGTTGACTACCCCTGCTCTAGACTAATTGGACTGACAGGCCTCGACCAGCAAAACAGGCCTGGCAGAAAATATTTTTTCTCTGGCAAACAATTGCCCCTTCCCCTTAGAGGTAGGTCATCCACAATTTGCAATCTGCCACTGAGGGCAAGCACCTGCAGCCTTCCATAGACCACATGCACATGGTGCTGCCCCACACCAATTCACCAATTAGGCAAAATACAAGCGAGCAAACCTAACTCACTTGTTAACACATTGATTTGCCCAACATAGCCTGATGCTCAATATAAATGCTGATAAACTCTAGATACTCATTTTCCCAGCATCCCTTGCATCTAGAGAATAATTTCTTTCTTCTCTTGGACCACTGTCTTTAAGGAAAAGAAACTGGATATTCTTTCTTAGCTAGTGCTAGCTGTGGTATAAGTGGTGTGAGTGGTGGAAGCTAGGGTGAAAACATGATAGTAAAGGTGGAAGAACTGTTGACAATGGTAACAAAGATAGAAGTTCAAGATATGTTACAGTTTTCCAGGGACACTAACCAAGTGGTACTAGATACAGTAATAAGTAGTCTATGCAGAAAATACCAACATTACTAGGGTGATATCTAATATTTGTTGGTAGCAGTCAGGGTGTATTCATTAGACTCTTTTTAAGGTGTAATTTATGGTCATTGTTTCTGAAAGGCAGAAATCTTGGGCTGAACCGAAAACATGAGGTTAGTGTGTTCCAAAAGCAAAATTTATTTTAAAAGCACTTGGGTGCAAATGGGCTGAGACCAACAAAGGCTGTCAGCTCTGAGCTTCAGGCGGGAGCTGTAGATACTGGGGCTAAGGGCAGATTAGCATATCTTGGTTTATAGACTTGGTCACTGACCTTACTATGAGCAAGAGGAGAGGACTTCAGCTGCAGAAAAGCCTCCTTTGCAAGTTCTTCTGAGGTAGCACAGGCCTAATCTGCGGGGTCTATCTGGTGTCCTTGGTAAATAAATCTTCAAGACAGCCAGTCAGTTTTCTCCCAGGAACAGCCAGTCCTGGTGCCCCCGAGAATTACCATATTTCCCCATCTATAAGGCGCACATTGTTTTGAAAAATTTGGAGTCTAAATACTGGGTGCATCTTATACAGTGGTCAGTGGTTGTAGATTTTTTTACTTGCATTTCCTGCTTTTTCGTGCTTGTTTTTGCGCTCATTATTGAAGACAGTGAATCGTCATCAGACACAGATGAGGACAGGCTAATGGATGGGAGTTTGACAGTGATGAGGAGTTGTATGAATTTTATGATGAATAAAACTTGAGCTCAATAACTTTATGTAATTTTTTTTTTCAAAATTCGGGTCCCCAATTTAAGGTGACTCTTATACATGGAAGTGTCTTATACATGAAGAAATATGGTATTTGTGAAATTTTTTTACAAGGACTCTATTTTCTTTAGGCCAGGGGTCCCCAAACTAAGCCCCGCAGGCCGCATGCGGCCCCCCTGAGGCCATTTATCTGGCCCCCACCGCACTTCCAGAAGGGGCACCTCTTTCATTGGTGGTCAGTGAGAGGAACACATTGACCATCTCATTAGCCAAAAGCAGGCCCATAATTCCCATTGAAATACTGGTCAGTTTGTTGATTTAAATTTACTTGTTCTTTATTTTAAATATTGTATTTGTTCCCGTTTTGTTTTTTTACTTTAAAATAAGTTATGTGCAGTGTGCATAGGGATTTGTTCATAGTTTTTTTTATACTCCGGCCCTCCAACGGTCTGAGGGACAGTGAACTGGCCCCCTGTGTAAAAAGTTTGGGGACCCCTGCTTTAGGCTATGAAGTAAAGGTTTAGGATTTGTGATCTAAGTTTCTAAATAATTTACAGCCTTATACTTTCCACAGTAAATCCTGTGGCTAGGCTTTCCCAAACAACTATTGTGATTTAAATTACCCTAATTTTCAGGTCCCCACCTCAATGTAAGCTTTTCCTGACATTCCTGAAAAGGTAAACTTTTTGCTACACTTCAAAGGCCAGAAAACCAGTAAGAGAGAGAATAGCAAGGAAATTAACTACAACTTTGCAGTGGGGTATGAGAATGTTCTGTTTTGAGCCCTTCCTCCTCCTTTGGGCCTGCATTGTTCTCAGAATGATAGCTGAGTAATCATTTTATCTATCAGTTTCTAATTTCATTGCCTTTGGTACTGGTTCTCTTGAGCTCCTAGTGATTCTGGGAGCTACTCACTATCTGTAAGGCCAGGAACCACCATCGTGGCCATTCACATGCAGGTTCCCATTGGATTCGGGCAGACGATAAAGAAATGGCGGAGTCGGAGGATGGTGGGCCATCCTATTTATTGGTGTCTCACCAAGACAGGCAAACCACAAAAGTAGACAAGGGGAAAGCAGAAGACCAGCTTTTCCCATGAAGGGCAAGGGATCAGGGAAGCCCCTGCAATTGTGATTGCAGGAACTGTGTGAGCCAGCTCCTGGTCTGTCCCACTTTATAGTGTAGAAAACCAAAAACCTCTAATCCAATATACAAACAAGGAAGTCTCTGATACAAAGCCACTTATCCGAGGCATAATTGGATTCCTCATGAGAGTGCACCACCCAGATCATACAATCAGTCAAGGGTGTGGTAAAAAGCCCAGTCTTAAAACTAAACCCTAGGCTACAACGACCCTGCCTGCCCCACAGTCCGTCCCCCACACCCAACACAAACCACAAGCGAGCAAACACATATATCATATTTACAAACTCATTTGACCAACACTATCCAATTAATTAACTTTGTATTTTAGTCAACCAAAGAGAGTTTTGGTTGCTTGGAATTAAATAACTTGAGTAACTTGACTGGTAAGACCTGTTGGTTTAAATCTTTCCTGTAAGAGAGAAAGGTATATGGGGTCAGAGGGGGAGGTTTTGCCAATTCTTCTGAGAATAAGAATTTCTTCATTCTTTCCTGTTGGGCAAATACATTGTAAAATTTGTGTTATTTGTTTTTGCTCACTGTTAAAAATGGTGCTGCCCAGGTGGGGCAGCTGATTACCTTCATGTTTGGGAAGGGGTTTGGTTATGCTAATGTGTGCTGGAGGAGGGGATTGTCCCACCAAAAGGTTTTAAAAGGAGGAGCTAGGAGGCCATTTAGGAAGAAGAGGAGGAGACCATGTTGTTCCAGGGGAGATAGGCCACGTGGTTGGAGAAGAGGAGGCAGTCAAGATGGCCAGGTGCTGAAGGAGAAGCCAGTTTGTGCAGAGAGAAGAAGGGAGATGGGCAACCAGAGGAGATGAGACTGGTGGGGGCCTTTGATTCTAGGAAAACTCGGATATGTCAATAGCTTTGTGAGCGCTGAATGAGTGGGTTTTGGCGCCCAGTCTGTTTGTGTTTACTTGCTTGCTGAGTGCAAGCTAGGAATAAAGGTAATGGCTCACCAGTTCTTGGCTCCACAGTTTCATTACCGTCAGCCTGAATTAAATGCAAACTTGCAAAAGCCAGGCAGTTGTGATGGTGGCCGCGGTTACTGGCCTATATTCCCTGATTACATTCTTCTTTTGAATATGAGCCTTGGAAGTTTCTTCCCACATATACATTAAACTTACAACAACCTGTCTTCTATAACATTAAATGAAAACATTTAAGGATACTCTTTAAGTTGCTTCCCTAAAATCATATTGGCTATATTCTATATTAACATAAATTTTCTTATATGCTATTTTAGGTGGTTTTTTTATTAGGGGTGGTCCTCTCAACTTTTTTTCTGCTATAAATAGTTTATAAAATCTTATTTTTTTAAAAAAAACAACTTAATTTTAACCAAGATTTGGGTCACTGTGAGACAGCAAAAAAGCAAAAGACTAGTTAAATACAACTGGCAAAGATTTAATTCAATGTTGTGTGCTTGAAAATTTAGAGATGGCTAAATTTAACACCAGTTAAATAAATTAAACTATTGTATATCAGGTACATTAGGCATTAACACCCAAGGTTAGAAAATGCTAAATATTTTATGCTTCTTGAAATTGACTTGGTTCTAAAATAAAATCATTTAGTGAAAATTAAAACTAAAAAGCTAATTTTTGGGCACTAGAAATGTGCAACAGAAAAGAACAAAAATTTTACAAGTTAGCCTGACCAGGCAGTGGTGCAGTGGATAGAGCGTTGGACTGGGATGCGGAAGGACCCAGGTTCGAGACCCCAAGGTCGCCAGCTTGAGTGCAGGCTCATCTGGTTTGAGCAAAAAGCTCACCAGCTAGGACCCAAGGTCACTGGCTCCAGCAAGGAGTTACTCGGTCTGCTGAAGGCCCCCGGTCAAGGCACATATAGGAGCAATCAATGAACAACTAAGGTGTCACAATGAAAAACTAATGATTGATGCTTCTCATCTCTCCATTCCTGTCTGTCTATCCCTCTCTCTGACTCTGTCCCTGTAAAAAAAAAAAAAAATTTACAAGTTATACATGCTGATATAAGAATTTACAGTAATTTAAAGAAATTATGTCTATAAATACACAGGTATAGGCAAAGGTCAATTTATAGTTGCGAGTACATGAAACATAGTTTATTTTTATATTATTACTTACTAATTATTGTATTACTTATTTGTATTACAACTGTAAACTGACTTTTGCCCACCTTGTATATATAGTTTATGTTCTCCTTGTCCCAGAGAATTTAATAATAAAAGCTATATGCATTTTCTTAGAAAAAAACACTTCCACAAACAATATTTTAGACATTATTTTATAGGAGTCATTGGCTCCTTGAAGCCCATCTATTAATTAATTCTTAGGGCCTTTGGCTAGCATTTTTAAGAAGTTTTTTATTGATTTTAATTTATTGTGCTTACATAGATTCAATTGTCCCACCAAATATATCTCCCTCCCCCCCACCTCCATGTTCCCGTTGATACTCCCCTCAGGATATGCTGTCCTACTCTCTATAACCCTATATATTGTATATAACACAGGGTTATATATATAATATATATATTATATATATATAATTTCACTAATCTTTTTCCCTTCTCTGATCCCATCCTCTCCTCCCCTTTAGCTCTGACCATTTTCCCTCTGGTCCCTTTGATCCTGCCTCTACCTCTATTTGGTTCCTCAGTTCACATTGTTCATTAAATTCCTAATATGACTGAGGTCATATGATATTTTTCTTTCTCAGCCTGACTTTTTTCACTTAGCATAATAGTCTCCAGGTCCAAATATGTTGTTGCAAAGAGTAAGGTTTCCTTCTTTTTCACAGCCATGTAGTATTCCAGTGTGTATATGTACCAATAAATTTTAATCCACTCGTCCACTGATTGACATTTGGGCTGTTTCCATATCTTGGTTATTGTAAACAATGCTGCAATAACATAGGGGTGCATTTCTCTTTTGAATCAGTGATTTGGTATTCTTAGGATATATTCCTAAAAGTGGGATGGCTGGGTCAAAAAGCATTTCCATTTTTATTTTTTTGAGGAATCTCCATACTGTTTTCCACAGTGGCTGTACCAGTCTGCATTCCCACCAGCAGTGCAGGAGGGTTCCCTTTTCTCCACACCCTTGCCATCACTTATTATGTGACGTTTTGTTAATGAGCACCATTCTGATAGGTGTGAGGTGGTATGTCATTGTGGTTTTAACTTGCATTTCCCTAATGATTAGTGATATTGGACAGTTTTTCATATGCCTATTGGCCATCTGTATGTCCTCTTTGGAGAAGTGTCGACTCAGTTCTTTTGCCCATTTTCTGATTGGGTTGTTTACTTTCCTGGTGTTGGGTTTTACAAGTTCTTTATAAATTTTGGTTATTAATCCCTTATCAGATTTATTGACGAATATATTCTCCCATTGTGTGGTTTGTCTTTTTATTCTGTTCATATTGTCTTTAGCTATGCAAAAGCTTTTTAGCTTGATATAGTCCCATTTGTTCATCCTGTCCTTTATTTCACTTGCCTGTGGAGATAAAGCAGCAAATATATTGCTGCGAGAGATGTCGGAAAGCTTACTGCCCATGTTTTCTTCCAAGATGATTATTGTTTCATGACTTACATTTAAGTCTTTTATCTATTTTGAGTTTATTTTTGTGACTGGTATAAGTTGGTGGTCTAGTTTCATTTTTTTGCAAGTACCTGTCCAATATTCCCAACACCATTTGTTAAAGAAACTGTCTTTACTCTATTTTATGCTCTTATCTCCTTTGTCAAATATCAATTCTCCATATAGGTGTGTGTTTATTTCTGGGTTCTGTTCTTTTCTATTGATCTGTATGCCTGTTCTTATGCCAGTACCAAGTTGTTTTGAATACAATGGCCTTGTAGTATAACAATATCAGGAAGTGTGATACTTTCCACTTTATTCTTCTCTTTTAAGATTGCTGAGGCTATTTGTGTTCTTTGATTCCATATAAATTTTTGGAATATTTTTTCAATATCTTTGAAGTATGATGTTGGTATTTTAATAGGAATTGCAATAAACTTATAGATTGCTTTGGGTAATATAGACATTTTAATGATGTTTATTCTTTCTATCCAAGAACACAGTCTATGCTTCCACTTGTTTGTATCTTCCTTGATTTCTTTTATCAATGTTTTATTATTTTCTGAGTATAAGTCTTTAACCTCCTTGTTAAATTTACTCCTAGGCACTTTATTTTTTTTTTGTTGCAGTAATGAAAGAAATTGTTTTCTTAATTTCTTTTCAGACAGTTCATTGTTGGTGTATATAAATGCCACTGATTTTTGAATATTGATTTTATATCCTGCCACCTTGCTGAATTCATTTATCAGGTCCAGTAGTTTTTTGACTGAGACTTCAGGGTTTTCTATGCACAGTATCATGTCATGAGCAAATAATGATAGTTTTACTTCATCTTTTCCAATTTGGATGCCTTTTATTTCTTCTTCTTGTCTGACTGCTGTGGCTAGGACTTCAAGACTTATGTTGAATAAGAGTAGTGAAAGGGGGCACCTCTGCCTTGTTCCTGATCTTAAGGAGATTGCTTTTAATTTTTGCCCATTGAGCATGATGTTGACTGAGGGTTTGTCATAGATGTCCTTTATCGTCTTGAGGTATGTTCCCTGTATTCCCACTTAGCTGAGGGTTTTGATCATAAAAGGGTGCTGGATTTTATCAAATGCTTTTTCTGCATTTATTGATATTATCATGTGGTTTTTCTTCTTCCTTTTGTTTATGTGATGAATCACATTGATTGTTTTGTGATTATTGTACTAGCCTTGCCTCCCCGAATAAATCTCACTTGTCATGGTGTATGATTTTTTTCATGTATTGCTGGATCTGGTTTGTTAATATTTTGTTGAGAATTTTAGCATCTAAGTTCATCAGGGATATTGGCCTATAGTTTTCTTTCTTTGTACTGTCTTTGCCTGGTTTTAGAATGAGGATTATGGTTGCCTCATAAAAGGACCTTGAAACTCTTCCCTCCTCTTGAATTTCTTGAAATAGCTTGAGAAGGATAAGAGTTAGTCCTTCTTTGAATATTTGATAAAATCCACCTGTGACTAAGGAACTAGAAAAAGAAGAACAAAGACAACCCAAAACCAGCCGAAGAAAGGAGATAATAAAAATCAGAGCAGAAATAAATGAAATAGAGAACAGAAAAACTATAGAAAAATCAATAAAACAAGGAGCTGGTTCTTTGAAAAGATCAACAAAATTGACAAACCCTTGGCAAGACTCACCAAGGAAAAAAGGCACAGGACTCAAATAAATAAAATCGAAAATGAAAGAGGAGAGATCACCACAGACATCATAGATATACAAAGAATTATTGTAGAATACTATGAAAAATTATATGCCACCAAATACAACAATCTAGAAGAAATGGATAAATTCCTAGAACAATACAACCTTCCTAGACTGAGTCATGAAGAAGCAGAAAGCCTAAACAGACCAATCAGCAGGGAGGAAATAGAAAAAACTATTAAAAACCTCCCCAAAAATAAAAGTCCAGGCCCAGACAGGTATACTAGTGAATTCTATCAAACATTCAAAGAAGACTTGGTTCCTATTCTACTCAAAGTCTTCCAAAAAATTGAAGAAGAAGCAATACTTCCAAACACATTTTATGAGGCCAACATAACCCTCATACCAAAACCTGGCAAGGATGGCACAAAGAAAGAAAACTACAGACCAATATCTCTAATGAATACAGATGCTAAAATACTAAACAAAATACTGGCAAACCGAATACAACAACATATTAAAAAAATAATACATCATGATCAAGTGGGATTCATCCCAGAATCTCAAGGATGGTTCAACATACGCAAAACAGTTAACGTAATACACCATATCAACAAAACAAAAAACAAAAACCACATGATCTTATCAATAGATGCAGAAAAGGCTTTTGATAAAATACAACACAATTTTATGTTTAAGACTCTCAACAAAATGGGTATAGAAGGAAAATATCTCAACATGATAAAGGCCATATATGATAAACCATCAGCCAACATCATATTAAACGGCATAAAACTGAGGACTTTCTACCTTAAATCAGGAACAAGACAGGGTTGTCCACTCTCTCCACTCTTATTTAACGTGGTGCTAGAAGTTCTGGCCAGAGCAATCAGACAAGACAAAGAAATAAAAGGCATCCATATCGGAAAAGAAGAAGTAAAGCTATCACTTTTTGCTGATGATATGATCCTATACATCGAAAACCCGAAGGACTCCACAAAAAGATTATTAGAAACAATAAACCAATACAGTAAGGTCGCAGGATACAAAATTAACATACAAAAGTCCATAGCCTTTCTATATGCCAACAATGAAATATTAGAAAACGAACTCAAAAAAATAATCCCCTTCACGATTGCAACAAAAAAAATAAAATACCTAGGAATAAACATAACAAAGAATGTAAAGGACCTATATAACGAAAACTACAAGGCATTATTAAGAGAAATAGAAAAAGACACAATGAGATGGAAAAATATTCCTTGTTCTTGGATAGGAAGAATAAATATAATTAAAATGGCCATAATACCCAAAGCAATATATAAATTTAATGCAATTCCCATCAAAATTCCTATGAGATTTTTTAAAGAAATGGAACAAAAAATCATCAGATTTATATGGAACTATAAAAAACCCCGAATAGCCAAAACAATCCTAAGGAAAAAGAATGAAGCTGGGGGCATTACAATACCTGACTTTAAACTATATTATAGGGCCACGATAATCAAAACAGCATGGTATTGGCAGAAAAATAGACACTCAGACCAATGGAACAGAATAGAAAGCCCAGAAATAAAACCACATATATATGGTCAAATAATCTTTGATAAAGGGGCCAACAACACACAATGGAGAAAAGAAAGCCTCTTCAACAAATGGTGTTGGGAAAACTGGAAAGCCACATGCACAAGAATGAAACTCGACTACAGCCTTTCCTCGTGTACTAAAATTAATTCAAAATGGATCAAAGACCTAAATATAAGACCTGAAACAATAAAGTACATAGAAGAAGACATAGGTACTAAACTCATGGACCTGGGTTTTAAAGAACATTTTATGAACTTGACTCCAATGGCAAGAGAAGTGAAGGCAAAGATAAATGAATGGGACTACATCAGAATAAAAAGTTTTTGCTCAGCAAGAAAAACTGATATCAAAATAAACAGACAGCCAACTAAATGGGAAATGATATTTTCAAACAACAGCTCAGATAAGGGCCTAATATCCAAAATTTACAAAGAACTCATAAAACTCAACAACAAACAAACAAACAAACAATCCAATAAAAAAATGGGAAGAGGACATGAACAGACACTTCTCCCAGGAAGAGATACAAATGGTCAACAGATATATGAAAAGATGCTCAGCTTCATTAGTTATTAGAGAAATGCAAATCAAAACTACAATGAGATACCACCTCACCCCTGTTAGATTAGCTATTATCAACAAGACGGGTAATAGCAAATGTTGGAGAGGCTGTGGAGAAAAGGGAACTCTCATCCACTGTTGGTGGGACTGTAAAGTAGTACAACCATTATGGAGGAAAGTATGGTGGTTCCTCAAAAAACTGCAAATAGAACTACCTTATGACCCAGCAATCCCTCTACTGGGTATATACCCCAAAACCTCAGAAACATTGATACGTGAAGACACATGTAGCCCCATGTTCATTGCAGCACTGTTCACAGTGGCCAAGACATGGAAACAACCAAAAAGCCCTTCAATAGAAGACTGGATAAAGAAGATGTGGCACATATACACTATGGAATACTACTCAGCCATAAGAAATGATGACATCAGATCATTTACAGCAAAATGGTGGGATCTTGATAACATTATTCGGAGTGAAATAAATAAATCAGAAAAAAACAAGAACTACATGATTCCATACATTGGTGGAACATAAAAACGAGACTAAGAGACATGGACAAGAGTGTGGTGGTTACCAGGGGTGGGGGGAGGGAGGACATGGGAGGGAGGGAGGGAGAGAGTTAGGGGGAGGGGGAGGGGCACAGAGAACTAGATAGAGGGTGGCGGAGGACAATCTGACTTTGGGCCAGGGGTATGCAACATAATTTAATGACAAAATAACCTAGACATGTTTTCTTTGAATATATGTACCCTGATTTATTAATGTCATCCCATTACCATTAATAAAAATTTATTAAAAAAAATAAATAAATCTGTAAAACAGTTCTGACCCCTTCAACCTGAATAAAAGGTATCCATGAAAAACTCACCTGTGAAGTCCACCTGTGAAGCCATCTGGTCCTGGACTTTTGTTTATTGGGAGTTTTGTGATAATAAATCTCTTTTGATGTAATCAGTCTATTTAGGTTTTCTAATTCTTCCGAATCAATATTTGAAAGATTATAAGTTTCAACAAATGTGTTCATTTCACGTAGGTTGTCTAATTTTTTAGCATACATTTCTTCATAGTATTTTCTCAAAATCCTTTGTATTTCTGCTCTGTCCATTGTTACTTCTCCACTCTCATTTCTAATTTTATTTATTTGAGCCCTCTCTTTTTTTTCTTGGTGAGTCTGGTTATAAGTTCATCAATCCTTTTTACCTTTTCAAAGAATCAGCTCTTGGTTTCATTGATCTTCTGTATTTTTTTTAGGCTCTATGTCATTTATTTCTGCTCTGGTTTTTATTATTTTCTTTCTTCTTCCTCTGGGCTTTGTTTGTTGTTCTATTTCTAGTTCTTTTAGATGTAAGGTTAAGTTGTTTATTTGAGCTTTTTCTTGCTTCTTAAGGTATGCCTGTATGCTATGAACTTCCCTCTCAGGACTGCTTTTGCTGTGTCCCTGAAATTTTGAGTTGTTATATGTTAATTTTTATTTGTTTCAAGAAAATTTTTTATTTCTTCTTTGATATCATTGTTTACCTATACATTATTTAATAACATGCTGTTTAGTCTCCAAGTATTTGAATGTTTTTCAGTTTTTCTATTGTAGTTGATTTCTAGTTTCATGCCATTGTGATCCAAGAAGATGCTTGATATGATTTCAATCTTTTTAACTTTATTGAGACTCATTTTGTGTCCTACCTTGTGGTTGATCCTAGAGAATATACCATGAACACTTGTAAAGAATGTATATTCTGCTGCTTTAGGGTGAAAGGTTCTGAAGATATCTATTAAATCCAGTTGATCTAGTGTGTCCTTTAAAGCTGCTGTTTCTTTGTTAATTTTCTTTCTTGAGGACCTGTCCATTTCTGTTAGTGAGGTATTAAAATCCACTACTGTTATAGTATTGCTGGTGATCTCACCCTTTATGTCCATTAAAATCTGCTTTATAAATTTAGGTGCTCCTATATTAGGTGCATAGGTATTTATAATGGTTTTATTCTTCTGTTCGATTGCTCCCTTTCTCATTATGTAGTGACCCTCTTTATTCCTTACTATAGCTTTTATTTTAAAGTCTATTTTGTCAGATATAAGTATTGCTACCCCAGCTTTTTTTTGGTTTCCATTTGCATGAAGTATTTTTTTCCATCCCTTCAATTTTAGTTTGTGTGTCTCTTTTGTTTTGAGGTGGGTCTCTTGTAGACAGTATATGTAAAGATCCTGGTTTTTTTATCCATGCAGCTCCCCTATGTCTTTTGATTGGAGCATTTAATCCATTTACATTTAAAATTGATATATAGTTGTTTATTGCCATTTTATTCTTTAAATCTACATTCTTTCTTTTCTTGATTTTTCCCCTTTGTTCTGTTTACAACAGGTCCCTTAATATTTCTTGTAGCACTGGTTTGGTTATAATGAATTCCTTGAGTTTTTTTCTCTGGGAAGCTTTTTATTTCTTCTTCAATTTTAAATGATAGCCTTGCTGGGTAAAGAAGTCTTGGTTGTAGGCTCTTGTTTTGCATTACTATGAATATTTCTTGCCATTTCCTTCTGGCCTCTAGATTTTCTGTCAAGATGTTGGATGTCATCCTTATGGGGGCTTCTCTATAGGTAATTGACTGCTTTTCTCTTGCAGCATTTAGTATTCTTTCTTTATCCTTTAATTTTTGTATTTTAATTATGATGTGTCTTGGTGTAGGCCTCTTTGGGTTCCTCTTTAATGGGGCTCTCTGTGCTTCTTGAACTTCTGTGACTTTTTCCTCTATCAATTTAGGGAAGTTTTCAGCTATGATTTCTTTGACCAAAGTCTATCCCTTGTTCTTTCTCTTCTCCTTCAGGAAACCCTATGATGCAGGTTTCTTTTCATGTTGTCACAGAGCTCTCTTAGAGTTTCCTCAGACTTTTTGAGCCTCTTTTCTCTTTGCTGCTTTGCTTCCGTGCTTTCGTTTATCTTGTCTGTTAAATCACTGAATCAATCCTCTGCTTCATTCAGCCTACTTTTAATTCCTTCTAGTGTAGTTAGTCTTCATTTCTGATATTGTATTTGTCATTTCTGACTGGTTCTTTTTATGATTTCAATGTCCTTTTTGATGCTTCTATCTATTTAGGTGCTCATTATGTCCATCCATTGTTGCTCTAAGATCTTTGAGAATCTTAAAAATCATTATTTTAAACTCTGCGTCTGGTAATTTGGTTATTTCCAACTCATTCAGTTGTTTTTCTGGAGATTTCTCTTGTTGATTCATTTGGATTGCTTTTCTGTGTCTTCCCATTTTGTCTGTGTATAGACTCCTCCTTTGGGTGTGTTGTTGGTGTAGCTAGCTGAGTCTAAGGTTGGTATTGTCTGCTTCCAGTTTCCAGTTGTGTTGTCTCTAGATCTTCTTGGGTTGGCATTAACTGTTGTTTGTAATCCACTGTGGGCTACTTGTCTGCTGTCATTGTTCTTTTTGCTGTTTGTGTTGGTGTTTTCTATTCCTTAGCTGGGTCAGATGTGAGGAGCCCTTCTTTAAGATACCACTCTAACAAGGGTTGTTAGGTCCTGATGTGATGCTCTTCATGTCTGGCCACTGGATATGCCTGCCCTGAACCTGCCTAGCCAGAGCCTGGTGTAGATCAGTGGGAGTCACTGCCTATGACTGGCCCTTATCAACCCTTTTGAGTATAGGTGATCCAGATCTTGTGGCTGCCTCTGCTGGGCCCAGGTGCCATTGTAAATATCATCTGCACTTCTAGGTAGCTCTTATCTACTCTTGGCCTGTGGGAAGTTCGTTTAAAAGTTCAAGTTCCCCTGAGATCCACTTTCTGCCACCTCTTATTGCTGGCTACTTGTTGGGCTCAGTACCATAATTCAAAGATTAGATATGGTATTGGATGTGGCTTGCCCCTTAGCCTCAGGTGTTACTCTATCCAGACCTTCATTTTATTTTATTTTATTCTTCTTTTCCATCCCTCAGAAGGGTGTGGCCACAGGCGTCCAATGGGTGTGGCCTCTGTGTTCCCAATGTATGGCCAGTATGGCACCACTGCTGCCGCCACCTCGGGTGTTCAGGCTTGGGTGCTGCCGAGGCTGGCCTGCTGCTGCTGTGGCTTCCTCCACCGCAGCTGAGCTTGCATGTGTGTGCTTGGGCCAACACTGAGGCCACCGAGGCTTCTGCTGTGGTGGGCGGGCATGCACGTACCTGCTGGTGCCACCTCTATGGCAGCCCCAGTTTCTGCCATTGCAGGTGGGCTTGCAGACTTGCGCTGGGGCTGCTGCCACGGCTGTCCCTGCTTCTGCCTCTGCAGGTGGGCTTGCGTGCATGCTCAGGTCGCAGCCCCAGCACCCTTGCCTTCACTGCCACAGGAGGGCTTGCGCGGGCATGCTTGGACCGCTCCCAGCAGGTCCACCCTCTGGCAAGTACTCAGCAGCGGCGGGGTGGCAGTGTAGCTCAGACCTCAGCACTTACTATCTGTGTCCATGATGTGCTTTCTGTTTCTACGTGCCTCTTTGCTCTGACTGGAGCAGGAGAGCCTCTGGTGAGTGGAGTAATTTCTTACCTTTGCTGGTGTTGCTGCCCCCAGGAAAAATAATCACATTAGATGTGGGGAATGACTCAGCCCAGGGGTAAAGGTGGCTGTTCCTCAGAGTGTCTCTCCCTGT
Source organism: Saccopteryx bilineata (assembly GCF_036850765.1). NCBI lineage: Eukaryota > Metazoa > Chordata > Mammalia > Chiroptera > Emballonuridae > Saccopteryx > Saccopteryx bilineata. The sequence continues at coordinate 142,682,758 of NC_089491.1, read as the reverse complement.
GCATCTGAGATTACACTCTCTTCTGGCAACTCCAGTCCTCTCAGTACTCCCCGCTCCCAAAACCCCGGGTAAATGTCTGTGGACGAGTTTTTCTCCGTGGTCCCTTTAAGACGGAGCCTGGGTCTGAGAGTTCTCTTTCTCACATACAGTATCCCGGCTATTTTCTCAGCTAAATACTGTCCGTATGCCTCTTCTAGGCTCTGGGGCTCTAATCTGGGGCACCGGTCCTAGGGCTGAGGATCCACAGCTCTCCAAGGAACCCACCCTGCTGCAAGAGTCCCTCTGGGCCACTGCTCACTCCTGGGAGTGGGACAGCCCTTTCCGTACCTCCACCCTTTCTACCAGTCTCAGTGTAGCTTCTTCAGTGGTCCTTGGTTATAGAATCCTGTTAGTTTAGTCCAAAGTTGGTTTTTCAAGATGATTGTTCTTAAAATTAGGTTCTAATCCACTTTGGTTCTGGGAGGTGGGAGTTGGAATGCCCGCCTACTCCATCGCCATCTTCTCTCTTTTGACTAGCATATTAACAATCTTTGTTCTACCATGAATAATCTACAAAAAGAAATTCAGTCAATTTTTCTGTCAATTTACTTTTAACTTTACATTATTACATCATAGATTTAATCATTTTTTTAGAATATAAATTAACTTGATCCAAATAACTTAATCTTATTATATAGAATAGTTTATGTATAGAGTTTGGGGAAACATCATACATAGTAGAATAAGTGTCATTAATTGTTTTTAAAAACAGAATCTATTTTCGCCTGACCAGGTGGAGGCGCAGTGAGTGGATGGAGCATTAAACTGGGATGCGGAAGGACCTAGGTTCGAGAGCCTGAGGTCGCCAGCTTGAGCACGGGCTCATCTGGCTTGAGCAAAGAGCTCACCAGCTTGGACCCAAGGTCGCTGGCTCCAGCAGAGGGTTACTCAGTCTGCTGAAGGCCCACGGTCAAGGCACATGTGAGAAAGCAATCAATGAACAACTAAGAAGTCGCAACGCGCAACGAGAAACTGATGATTGATGCTTCTCATCTCTCTCCGTTCCTCTCTGTCTGTCCCTGTCTATCTCTGCCTCTGTAAAAAAAAAACAAAAACAAAAACAAAAACAGAATCTATTTTCTATTGACTAAAGTAAGACTTTAGAAGGAAAGAAAAAATCTTTAGGAAAACAAAAGTAATTAAAAAATCTAAATCTGATCAGTCACAACAGTAACAGCTGTTCACAACAGCAGGAAGAAAAGGCACTGGCAGATAATTTGGTTACTGATTATTTGTGCTCACTAGTAGGAAGGCATGTGCCACCTGCTGCTGAGACAGTTTGAGCTGTGACTATTCCCATTTTGTACAAGCATGAATCAAAGTCTGAAGAGTGGGGATAGATTTCCACCAAGCAAAACTCTTGGAAGTAGACTTTTTTTGTCTGTGTTTTGCTGTTCTAAAAGAAAGTATCAGTGAGACAAGATGGCGCTGGAGTAGGCAGACGTACCAGCATCTACCTCCCAGAACCAATGTGGATTACAAACTAAATTTATGAACTATCAGCTGGAAAAACCAACTTTGGACTAAACTAAAAGGACTCTTCAACCAAGGAACGCTGAAGAAGCCACACAGAGACTGGTAGGAAAAGCGGAGACGCGGAGAGGGCTGCCCAGCTTCTCGGAGCGAACGGCAGCAGGGAGAGACTCGCGTGGCGGGAAGTGAGTTTAGCAGAGGGGGAAGGGTCCTGAGCCCCAGGAACAAAGCCCCAGCCTGCAGCCCCAGAGCCCAGAAGAAGCGTAAGGACAGTATTTAGCTGGAAACAAGTCAGGATACTGTTTGTGAGAGAGTCTGATTTCTCAGACCCAGGATCCTTCTTAAAGGGACCACGCAGAACATCTCTCTCACAAACACTCACCCGGGGCTCCTGGAGATGGAGGGAGAGGGGAGAGAACCACAGTAACAGGAAGAGAGTGCAATCTAGGAGGCATAGGGAAAAACATTTTGGGAGATAGCCACCCTAACCCCTGGGACGAGTCACTCCCCAAAGCTGAAGTGAATATTTCCCCCGGAAACCGCAATACCAGCAAAGGGAAGCAGGAGAGCAGCCAAACAAGCTCCCCCGCAGCATTCAGAGCAGAGTCGCATAGAAGGAGGGAGCTTTCGGGTCTACAGTAGTGAGTCTTAGGGTTCGAGCTGCAACGCCCCCACCCACGCGGCTGAGGGCTCCCCGGAGGGCGGGCGGCAGCGGGCGACAAAAGCGCGGTTCTGCTGGCAGGGGCGGAAGCCGGCTGGCCACCAGTGGGCTCAGGTGTGAGCTCAATCTTGCCCGGCTAGGGAGAAGGGGGCGTGCAAAAGCGGCCAAGCTCAGCTGCCGGCAGCCTGTAATCCAGCCTCCGGGAGAAGGGCGGGAAACCCAGAAAGGGTAGAAACCAGCCCCGGAGCAAGGGCAGAGGAGCACATCCCTGCCCCGCCCGTGCAACCCAGGCTTGCGGTCTGACTTGGTAGCCTGCTCCTCCTGCAAGGGTGGAGCCAAAAGCCCAGAAGAGGCGGAGTTCCACTACGAAGCTGAGCTTGGGCACGCAGCCCTGCCTGGCGGTAGAGCCAAGGCTAGCAGCTGTTCCTTGAGTGAGATCATCCTGCAAAGGCAGGGCGAAAGCTCGGAAACAGGTGGAGACCCGCAGCAGAGCAAAGGTGCTTGCCAGTGCCCTCAGGACAGAGCATAACGTCACACACAGGGGCGGCGCAAAGGCCAAGGCCACCAACCCTTGTGAACCCGAGCACGTGATCACAGCCACTCTCGAGAAGATAAAATGCGGAGGCAGAGAAATACAACACAAATAAACCAAGAGAAATCCCCAGAAAAGGACCTAAGTGAATCAGATATAACCAAATTACCAGATGCAGAGTTTAAAATAACGATTGTTCGGATGCTCAAAGATATTAGAACCACCATAGATGGCTATTACGAAAACCTAAATAAAGAGATAACAAATATAAAAAAGGACATTGAAATAATAAAAAAGAATCAGACAGAAATGACAAATACAATATCTGAAATAAAGAATACAATGGAAGGAATTAAAAGCAGGATGGATGAAGCAGAGAATCGAATCAGTGAGTTAGAGGACACAATAAATAAAGGCACGGAAGCAGAGCAGAAAAAAGAAAAGAGACTCAAAAAGTCTGAGGAAACTCTAAGAGAGCTCTGTGACAACATGAAGAGAAATAACATCCGCATCATAGGGGTTCCTGAAGAAGAAGAGAAAGAACAAGGGATAGAGACGTTGTTCAAACATATTATAGCAGAAAACTTCCCCCAATTAAGGCAGGAAAACATTTCACATGTTCAGGAAGCACAGAGAACTCCATTAAGGAGAAACCCAAAGAAACCAACACCAAGACACATCATAATTAAATTACCAAAGCTAAATGATAAAGAGAAAATATTAAAAGCTGCTAGACAAAAAAAGACTATCACCTACAAAGGAGCCCCCATAAGGATGACTTCTGACTTCTCAACAGAAACACTTGAGGCCAGAAGGGAATGGCAAGGAATATTCAAAGTAATGCAGAACAAGAACCTACAACCAAGACTACTTTATCCAGCAAGACTATCATTTAAAATAGAAGGAGAAATAAAAAGCTTTACAGACAAAAAAAAACTCAAGGATTTCACTGCAACCAAACCAAGGCTGCAGGAAATGCTAAGGGACCTCTTGTAAACAGATCAAAGGAAAAAAAAGAATATAGCAAAAGAGAAAAACAGTTTTAAAGAAAAAAAATGGCAACAAACAATTACATATCAGTAATAACCTTAAATGTTAATGGATTAAATGATCCGTTCAAGAGACATAGGGTAGCTGCGTGGATAAGAAAACAGGACCCATACATATGCGGTCTACAAGAGACACACCTTAAATCAAAAGATGCACACAGACTAAAGATAAAAGGATGGAAAAAATATTTCACGCAAATGGAAATGAAAAAAAAGCTGGGGTAGCAATACTTATATCAGACAAAATGGACTTTGAAACAAAGACCATAGTTAGAGATAAAGAAGGTCACTACATAATGATAAAGGGAGCAATACAAAAGGAAGATATAACCATTATAAATATCTACGCACCTAATATAGGAGCACCTAAATATATAAAGCAGACTTTGATAGACTTAAAGGGCGAGATCAACAGCAACACTATAATAGTAGGAGATTTCAATACCCCATTAACATCATTAGACAGATCCTCAAGAAAGAAAATTAACAAAGAAACAGCAGACTTAAAGGACATATTAGATCAACTCGATTTAATAGATATCTTCAGAACCTTTCACCCTAAAACAGCAGAATATACATTCTTTTCAAGCGCTCATGGTACATTCTCTAGAATAGACCACATGTTAGGGCACAAAAGCGGGCTCAACAAATTTAAGAAGATTGAAATCATATCGAGCACTTTCTCTGATCACAATGGCATTAAACTAGAAATCAACCACAATAGAAAAATTGAAAAACATTCAAACACTTGGAAACTAAATAGCATGTTATTAAACAATGAATGGGTTAACATTGAGATCAAAGAAGAAATTAAAAAATTCCTAGAAACAAATGATAATGAGCATACATCAACTCAAAATTTATGGGACACAGCAGAAGCAGTCCTGAGAGGGAAGTTTATAGCACTACAGGCATACCTCAAGAAGCTAGAAAAAGCTCAAATAAACAACTTAACCCTGCATCTAAAAGAACTAGAAAAAGAACAGCAAGTAAAGCCCAGAGCTAGTAGAAGGAAGGAAATAATAAAGATCAGAGCAGAAATAAATGACATAGAGGTTAAAGAAACAATACAGAGGATCAATGAAACCAGGAGCTGGTTCTTTGAAAAGGTAAACAAGATCGATGAACCTTTAACAAGACTCACCAAGAAAAAAAGAGAGAGGACTCAAATAAATAAAATTAGAAACGAGAGTGGAGAAATAACAACTGACACAACAGAAATACAAAATATTGTAAGAAAATACTATGAAGAACTGTACGCCAAAAAACTAGACAACCTAGATGAAATGGACAATTTCCTTGAATCATATAATCTTCCAAAAATCGATCTGGAAGAATCAGAAAACCTAAACAGAACAATTACAACAAATGAGATTGAAACAGCTATCAAAAAACTCCCAAAAAAGAAAAGTCCTGGGCCTGATGGCTTCACAAGTGAATTCTACCAAATATTCAAAGAAGAACTAACTCCTATCCTTCTCAAGCTATTTCAAAAAATTCAAGAGGAAGGAAGACTTCCAAACTCCTTTTATGAGGCGAGCATAATTCTGATTCCAAAACCAGGCCAAGACAACACAAAAAAAGAAAATTATAGGCCAATATCCCTGATGAACTTAGATGCAAAAATCCTCAACAAAATATTAGCAAACCGGATCCAGCAATATATGGAAAAAATCATACACCATGATCAAGTAGGATTTATTCTTGGGAGGCAAGGCTGGTACAATATTCGCAAATCAATCAATGTGATTCATCACATAAACAAAAGAAAGGAGAAAAACCACATGATAATTTCAATAGATGCAGAAAAAGCATTTGATAAAGTCCAGCACCCATTCATGATCAAAACTCTCAGCAAAGTGGGAATACAGGGAACATACCTCAACATGATAAAGGCCATCTATGACAAACCCACAGCCAACATCATACTCAATGGGCAAAAATTAAAAGCAATCCCCTTAAGATCAGGAACAAGGCAGGGGTGCCCCCTTTCACCACTCTTATTCAACATAGTTCTGGAAGTCCTAGCCACAGCAATCAGACAAGAAAAAGAAATAAAAGGCATCCAAATTGGAAAAGAAGAAGTAAAACTATCATTATTTGCAGATGACATGATATTGTATATAGAAAACCCTAAAGTCTCAGTCAAAAAACTACTAGACCTGATAAAAGAATTTGGCAAGGTGGCAGGATATAAAATCAATACTCAGAAATCAGAAGCATTTTTATACACTAATAATGAACTGTCAGAAAGAGAAATCAGGGAATCAATCCCCTTTACCATTGCAACCAAAAAAATAAAGTACCTAGGAATAAATCTAACCAAGGAGATTAAAGACTTGTACTCGGAAAATTATAAAACATTGATAAAAGAAATCAGGGAAGATACGAATAAGTGGAGGCATATACCGTGCTCATGGTTAGGAAGAATAAACATCATTAAAATGTCTATATTACCCAAAGCAATTTATAAATTCAATGCAATACCAATGAAAATACCAATGACTTACTTCAAAGACATAGAACACATATTCCAAAAATTTATATGGAACCAAAAAAGAACACAAATAGCTTCAGCAATCCTGAAAAGGAAGAAAAAAGCAGGAGGTATCACACTTCCAGATATCAAGTTATATTATAAGGCCATTGTACTCAAAACAGCATGGTACTGGCATAAGAACAGGCACATAGATCAATGGAACAGAACAGAGAACTCAGAAATAAACCCACAGCTCTATGGACAACTGGTATTTGACAAAGGAGGTAAGACAATACAATGGAGTAAAGACAGCCTCTTCAACAAATGGTGTTGGGAAAACTGGACAGCTACCTGCAAAAAAATGAAGCTAGACCACCAACTAACACCACTCACAAAAATAAACTCAAAATGGATAAAAGACTTGAATATAAGCCGTGAAACCATAAGCATCTTAGAAGAAAACATAGGCAGTAAGCTCTCTGACATCTGTCGCAGCAATATATTTGCTGATTTGTCTCCACAGGCAAGTGAAATAAAAGACAGGATAAACAAATGGGACTTTATCAAACTAAAAAGCTTCTGCACAGCTAAAGACAATAAGAACAAAATAAAAAGACAAACTACACAATGGGAGAATATATTTGACATAGCGTCTGATAAGGGGTTAATAACCAAAATTTATAAAGAACTTGTAAAACTTAATACCAGGAAAACAAACAATCCAATCCAAAAATGGGTAAAAGAAATGAATAGACACTTCTCCAAAGAGGACACACAGATGGCCAATAGGCATATGAAAAAATGTTCAACATCACTAATGATTAGAGAAATGCAAATTAAAACCACAATGAGATATCACCTCACACCAGTCAGAATGGCGCTCATCAATAAAACAACACAGAATAAGTGCTGGCGAGGATGTGGAGAAAAGGGAACCCTCCTGCACTGCTGGTGGGAATGCAGACTGGTGCAGCCACTGTGGAAAACAATATGGAGATTCCTCAAGAAATTAAAAATCGAACTGCCTTTTGACCCAGCTATACCACTGTTAGGAATATACCCCAAGAACACCATAGCACTGTTTGAAAAGAAGAAATGCACCCCCATGTTTATGGCAGCATTGTTCACAATAGCAAAGATTTGGAAACAGCCCAAGTGTCCATCAGAGGACGAGTGGATTAAAAAGCTTTGGTATATATATACTATGGAATACTACTCAGCCACAAGAAATGATGACATCGGATCTTTTACAACAACATGGATGGGCCTTGATAACATTATACTGAGCGAAAGAAGTAAATCAGAAAAAACTAAGAACTATATGTTTCCACACATAGGTGGGACATAAAGATGAGACTCAGAGACATAAACAACAGTGTGGGGGTTATAGGGTGGGGGGAGGAGAGGGAGGGGGTTGGGGAAGGGGAGGGGCACAAAGATCATGGCTTTTCAGCATTTGCCATATTCCCCCCTTAATCTATAGACAGACAGCAAATATTTACGTATGGTGTTCCCACTATAAAGACTGCTGTTTTAGGGACAAATGCTGATAAACTATTTCAGCAGTTCCTCCTTCTTCAAAGACTTATATAGAAATATAGATCTCCATGTTTCATAGGACATACTCAAGCTCACTCCATGCTCCCTGGTGCTTTAGCACAAGGTATACCCCCCCCCCTTTTTTTTTAGTATTTTTCTTTTATTTATTTATTTTTTGTATATTTCTGAGGATGGGGATGGGGAGGCAGTCAGACAGACTCCTGCATGTGCCTGACTGGGATCCACCTGGCATGCCTACCGGGGGGAATGCTCTGCCCATCTGGGATGTTGCTCTGTTGCAACCGGAGCCATTCTGGTGACTGGGGCACAGGCCATGGGGCCATCCTTAGGGTCCAGGGTGGATTTGCTCCGGTGGAACCTTGGCTGCGGGCGGAAGGAGAGGGGGAGGAATGGAGAGGTAGATGGGCGCTTCTCCTGTGTGCTCTGGCCGGGAATCGAACCCGGGAATCCTGCACACCAGGCCAATGACTCCGACGGGTCTACCATATCATGATTTTTACTTAAAAAAAAAAATTTACATTTCTTTTGAATGCTGATGAACAGGAGACACCAAATCTTTTTCGCCTGCAAACTACTACCTTCTTTATTAGATCTAGCTAATAACACTGTTTTGTCTTTTTTCCAAATAGCTCCAGATATATGGAAAAGATTTATATAGGCGGAAGGGGATCCTCAAACCCCTCAGCGAGATCTTCTGAGAATGGCTTTTAAGATACCTAGAGGCAGAAAAAGCCCAATAGAGATCAGGGGAACTACCAGCTTTTAGGATACACCCTTAAAGGCTCCAACACCCAAAAGGGTCTCATAGGATGCCATCTGGGTCCTGCTTCAATAGTGGAAAGGAAGGTCATTGAGCTAAAGTCTGCCAGGCTTACACGCCTCTGCTGTGAGGAAACAGGGACACTGGAAGGTGGGCTTCCCCCTCGCTCCTCTAAGGGAGGGTTCAGTCTCTTCCAGACCTGCTCCAACCACTTATGACCTAACCTTGCCCAGAAAGCTAGGGTTTGCCACTGAAGGCTGAAGGTGCCCAGGGCCGTCGGCCCCATCTACGACACTGTGGACGAGCCTAGGGTATTTCTTCCAAGAAGCAGGTAAACTGATCTCATTTGCAAAAGGGCCACTTAACTATGTTTTGCCTGAATAGTCAGGTTTTTTATTCTTCCCTCAAAGATCTCTGTTGTGGGTGTTGATAATCCTATTTTCTGCTGCTTTTCTTAATATATAGTGTTTCCTTTATCCCTCCTACCTCAATGCCCCACTCATATTTCAGGCTGAGTCCTACTCTTAATTTAGAGCTCTCTTTCCTCCTTATGCCAACTTGTATTATGAATTTACCTTTGCCACCCAGCTTAATGTATCCCAAGGTTCTCTTTACCAGGCCACAGTCACAGAGCTCCAGGGAAAAGCAACCTGGTCTCAACTCTCCAGGCAGAGGAGAACAGAAGCTCCATATCCACGCATGCTGCAAATGGTTTTTTCCAGTCTGCCTGAATCATTACCAGCTAGAAGCAGCGGTCATTGGGACTTGGACATGAGCTGCAAAGTATAGAATGGTGACAACAATTCCAGTGCCATGCGGACTTTTCCTGTGGGGAACTTTCCTGGACTCCTGCTCCCTGTGGCGGCTCCTAACAGACTGAACTGTGGTTGGATTGCATTTTTCGGGGATTTGGCATGGTGATAGGGCCAACTTGGACTTGGGGAACATGTTAAGGACACTACTCATTTATGGATTCTTGCTGTATTGGCCAAGAGTTTGCTTAAAGGCTGTTAATCACTGTAAAAAAAAAATAGAGGACTGGATAAAGAAGACGGGGCACATATACACCATGGTATATTATTCAGCTAGGAGAAAGGGTGACATCGGATCACTTATAGCGGAATGGTGGAGTCTTGGTAGCATTGTGAGGGGTGAAATGGGTGAATCAGAAAAAAACAGGAACTGCAGGATTCCATACATTGGTGGGACATAAAAGCGAGACTAAGAGGCATGAACAGGAGTGTGCTGGCTATGGGGGGTGGGGGGAGGGAAGGAGGGAGAGGGAAGGGGGAGGGGTACAGAGAGAACTGGATGGAGGGTGGCGGAGGACGATCTCTCTTCGGGTGATGGGTATGCAACAGAACTAAATAACAAGATAACCTGGAAATGTTTTCTTTGAATGTATGTACCCTGATTTATTGATGTCACTCCATTAAAATAAAAATTTATTTATAAAAAATAAAATAAAATAAAATAAAAGTGAAAAAAAAAAAGAAAGTATCATACTGTTGTCTGAGTCTTTTCAACAATATGGTGATTACAAAAAGGGAAAGAGGGGTGGTGGAGGCAGAAGAAGGTAAAGGGAGAATAAATAGTGATTGAAGGAGACTAGAGTTTGGATGGTGATCCCACAATACAATACACAGATAATGTATTATAGAATTGTACACCTGAAACCTGTAAAATTTTATTATTCAACATCACTCCAATAAATTTAAATAAAAAGGACACGTACAATAAAAAGATAAAATAAATAAAAGGAGGTATTATATTGTAGCGTAATCCTCAAATGAACTTTCAATGCCCTATTGATTTAATTTATGAAACAATAATGTGAGTTATATACTTGAGCCTGACCAGGCGGTAACGTGGTGAATAGAGCATCAGACTGGGATGCAGAGAACCTAAGTTCAAAACCCTGAGGTCGCCAGCTTGAGCACGGGTTCATCTGGTTTGAGCACAGCTTACCAGCTTGAACTCAATGTTGCTGGCTTGAGTAAGGGGTCACTCGGTCTGCTGTAGCCACCCCTACTCCCACCCCCCAGTCAAGGCACATATGAGAAAGAAATCAATAAACAACTAAGGTGTCACAACAAAGAACTGATGCTTCTCATCTCTCTCCCTTCCTGTTTATCTGTCCCTATTTGTACTTCTCTCTGTCTCTGTCACACACACACACAAAAATGTTAGTTACATATAAGAACTGATATCCACTTTCTGCCCAAACATAAACTTTGCTTTGATGTTATTATTTTTCTATTTTTTGAATCTTCTTTTCATCAAGGCCAATATAAAAGAATTTTCAACTGAATTACAGAAATAATCTTGGGAGAAGACTCACCTATCTAGCCATATGTTCTAAGATGGGATACAGATGAAGTGGTTTGTCAAGTCTTCTTATGGATGTTCAAAGACTTTTGGACAACTCCTCCAAATGACCATGTACAAAGCCATAAAAGAAGTCTTGACAAATTCTAAATTCTTATTACAGAATCCATGTTATCTGACAATACTGCAATTACATTACTAGTCGATAATAAAAAAGGCAAAAACTTTTTGAAAAAAGATAAATTCCTAAGTAACAAATTGTTTATAAATGAATTCAAAATGAAACATAAAATATTTGGGATTGAACAAGAACAAAGTACTATATATCAAAACTTATAGTATGCAGCTAAAGCAGTGCTATAGGAAAACATAACTTTAAATCATTTAACTAAATAACTCAGAAAAATAAAAGAGTAGAGGTAAAGCACATATAAAAGAGCATAATGAAATTAATAGATATTAAAACAGAAAACACGACACAGAAAACATGTAGCATCAGCAGAGCTAAATGACTGTGAGCAATAATAAATGCCACGAAACTTCAGAGGAGAAACAGATTAACTATGAAGGAAAGGAAAATAATGTGCTACAGTGAGAAGAATCCAGACTTGGAATTACTTGTTTGGACACATTTGCCACTTTAGATATTATAGGTTAGATAAGTTACTGAGCTTCCTTAAATCTAAATTTTCTTAACTGAAAAAAGGATTAAGTATATACATTTTAAAAAATACAATAACACTTCACAAGGTTTGAGTGAGAATTAAATGACAGTGGTAATTAACATTATTTAATATATGTCAACTTTGGCTTTCATTGCCTAAGAATTACTCTGATATAATAAATTTCATTCAAGAGTCTGCAATACTTAATGTGTGTACTCCACAATGCCATTCAGTAGCCTATAATACATATGTACAAAGGGAAACAAAACACCTCTATGATGAGAATTTAGATTTTGAAAACTCTCTCTGAACTGACATATCATACTGTCTCCTATTTAACTCTGCTAGTTTTTTTCCCATGAAAAATCTCCCATTTGTAATTCATGCAATACCTATTTAAAGTACACTTAATGAAGATGTTCAATTTGATAACTTTTGACGTATGTATACAAACTTGAGACCATCACCACAGTCACGGTTATGAACATACTCATCACCTTCCAAATTTTCTTTGTACCCTTTTGTTCTCTCTTTTTCTTACCTCTCCTACCTCCATCCCACCTCCTGGTTCCAAGGAAACCAATTATTGGCTGCATTTCACTAGGGGCTAGTTTATATTTTCTAAAATTTTACATGAATGAAATTATACAGTATGTACTCTTTTTGTCCCCTTTTTATGCTTTTTTAAAAAAAAATAGTTATAAAACTTATATAAATAAATAGTTCATTTTTTAAAAAACATTTTTTATTGTGTATACCACAGGCTAACAAACAAACAAATGCCAGGGGGAAGTTCTTTGGGTTTTTTTGTTGTTGTTTTTTGTTTTTAGATTTTATTTACTCATTTTTAGAGAGAGAGAGAGAAGGGGGGAGGAGCAGGAGGCATCAACTCCCATACATGCCTTGACCAGGCAAGGCCAGGGTTTCAAACCAGTGACCTCAGCATTCCAGGTCGATGCTTTATCCACCACACCACCACAGGTCAAACCAGGGGGGTAACTTCTTAGCTACATAATATACTGGGACAAAAGAAAACATTCTGTCATTGAATGAAACTCTAAACAGACCAAATTTCCAAGCAAACAAACCCTCAAAGCCAAAGCAGTATTTAAGTACAACATACTTAAGAGAAACAATTTTCATTCTATGAGCAATTTGAAATAAAAACTTCAGGATCATAATAGTGACTCCAACAAAATTTTCTGCAATAAAACTTCTATTTTGACAGATATGGCAATACAATAAAATCCCTATTGTTCCAGAAACTGTTTTAGAACTGAAATAGGATAATTGTAAAAATATTTGTTTGAAAATTGCATGTTCACTAGAACCATTGAAAATCATCAATTTCAGACTAAAACTAAGTCTTACGGGTACAGAAGAACTCCTCAGTAAGATCTGAAATGAAAACCAGGTGTGTCTCCTCATTCTTTTGTTGTTGTTGTTATTGTTGATTAATATCTAATTGTATGGAAATGCCATAATTTGTTTATTTATTTACCTTTTGTTTCCAATTTTTTTATTATAAATAAAGCTGCTAAGAACATTTACATATACATCTTTGTATCAATATATGCTTTACTTATCTTGGGGAAATACCCAGTAGTAGTATGACTGGATCATATATAGATAGTATATAACTTCTAAGAAACTTCTAAACTGTTATTTATTTATTTGTATTTTTCTGAAGTGAGCAGGGAAGCAGAGAGAGACTCACACATGCACCGGACCAAGATTCACCGAGCATGTCCACCAGGGGGTGATACTTGGCCCTTCTGTGGCACTGCTCTATTGCAACCAGAGCCATTCTAGCGCCTGAGTCAGGGGCCATGGAGCCATCCTCAGCGCCCAGGCCAACTTTACTCCAATGGAGCCTTGACTGCAGGAGGGGAAGAGAGAGATAGAAAGGAGAGGGGGAAGGATGGAAAAGCAGATGGGCACTTCTCCTGTGTTCCCTGGCTGGAATCAAACCCGGGACTTCCACATACTGGGTCGACACTCTATCACTGAGCCAAGTGGCCAGGGCCCAAACTGTTTTTTAAAGTGATTGTATTATTCTATATATGCTAAATAGAAGTATTTGATCAGATATGTTTTTTATTTATTTATTCATTTTTTAGAAAGGAGAGGGAGAGACAGAGAGAGAGTGAGAGAGAAGAGAGACAGAGAGAGAGAAGGGGGGAGGAGCTGGAAGCATCAACTCCCATATGTGCCCTTGACCAGGCAAGCCCAGGGTTTCGAACTGGCGACCTCAGCATTTCCAGGTCGATGCTTTATCCAGTGCGCCACCACAGGTCAGGCCCGATCAGATATGTTTTATAAAATATTTCCTCTAGTGGTGCCTTCTCTTTGTTTTCTTCCCAGTACCTTTCAAAGAATAGAAAATTTTAATTTTGATGAAGTCCAATGCATCAATTTGTTTTTTTTTATGCTTTTGCTATCATACCTATAAAACATTTATCTAACTCAAAATCATAAAACTTTTCTCCTAGTTTTCTAATTTTAGATTTTACATTGAGGTCTATGGTAGACTTGGTATAAATTGTTGTGTATGATATAAGGTACATATTAAAGCTTATTCTTTTTTTCAAATGGATATCCAATTGAATTGCTTTTAACTTTAATACTACCAACTTGTTTTCCGTGAAGGTTACTCCATTTTCCACTTCTACCAGCAATTTAGGAGTGTGTATCTCACAGTCTCACAACACTTATTTACCAGAATAGTATCTTCGTTTATTATATTGTCTTTTTAAAATTATAAGTGAATTTAGCATCATTTCTTATATTTTAGATTTGCATTTTCTTTCTCTGTGAATGGTCTATTTCTGTCTTTTGCTCATTTTTTTAAATTCTTTTTTTTTTAAAGCATTTTAATTTTTATTTATTTATTTTGTGACAGAGACAGAGAGAGGGACAGACAGGAAGAGAGAGAGATGAGAAGCATCTAGCCCTGGCCGGTTGGCTCAGCGGTAGAGAGTCGGCCTAGTGTGCAGAGGACCCGGGTTCGATTCCCGGCCAAGGCACACAGGAGAAGCGCCCATTTGCTTCTCCACCCCTCCACTGCGCTTTCCTCTCTGTCTCTCTCTTCCCCTCCTGTAGCTAAGGCTTCATTGGAGCAAAGATGGCCCGGGCGCTGGGGATGGCTCTGTGGCCTCTGCCTCAGGCGCTAGAGTGGCTCTGGTCGCAACATGGCGACGCCCCGGAGGGGCAGAGCATCGCCCCCTGGTGGGCAGAGCGTCGCCCCACAGTGGGCGTGCCGGGTGGATCCCGGTCGGGTGCATGCGGGAGTCTGTCTGACTGTCTCTCCCTGTTTCCAGCTTCAGAAAAATGGAAAAAAATAATAATAAATAATAAAAAAGAGAAGCATCAACTCTTTGCTGCGGCACCTTAGTTGTTCATTGATTGCTCTCACATGTGCCCCGACTGGGGGGCCACAGCAGACTGAGCAACTCCCTGCTCCAGCCAGCGATCCTGGGCCCAAGCCCGTGAGCCTTGCTTAAACTAGATGAGCCCACACTCAATCCACAACTTCAAGGTCCCGAATCTGGGTCCTCCGCATCCCAGTCTGATGCTCCATTCACTGCACCACCACCTGGTCAGGCAAAAATGCTCATTTTTATTTGTGTGTGTGTGTGTGTGTGTGTGTGTGTGTGTGTGTGTGACAGAGACAGAGAAAGGGACAGATAGAGACAGGTAGGAAGGAAGGTAGAGAGATGAGCAGCATAAATTTTTGTTGTGGCTCCTTAGTTTCCTTAGTTATTCATCGATTGCTTTCTCATATGTGCTTTGACTGGGGTGGGGGGAGCTACAACAAAGCGAGTGACTCCTTGTTCAAGCCAGTGACCTTGAGTTCAAGCTAGCAACCATGGGGTCATGTCTATGATCCCATGCTCAAGTCAGTGACCCATACTCAAGCTGGTGAGCCTGCATTCAAGCTGGATGAGCTCACGCTCAAGCCTGTGATCTCGGGGCTTTGAACCTGGGTCCTGTGTCCCAGTCCGATGCTCTATCCACTGCATAGATAGATGGTCAGGCATTCATTATTTTCTATTGCAGTGTTGATAATTTTTTGTTGTTGTTTTAAGAATTTACTTTAAAATTTTAAATTCTATTTGATTTATTTTAATTCAAATATTTATTGAATTTATTGGGGTGACATTGGTTAATAGAATTATATAGGTTTCAGGTATACAGCTTTACAATACATCATTTGTATATTGTATTGTGGGTACACTGCCCCAAGTCAAGTCTCCCTCCATCACTACTTATCCATCCCCCTTTCCCTCCTGCAATAAAAGAAAATCAAAGTGTAACACATGAATACTGTCTGTAAAAAATATTTGAACTTTTAAATAGTGTTTTAAAAGAAAGTCTCAAACTACTTCATAAGATAACTATTGCTGAGTTAAATGTGGAATTTTAATATTTAAATGTCCTCATTCACCAAGTTAATTTACAATAACATAGACTGACTAGACTAGCATTTGAAAAATCCAGAGGCGCAGTGAGGGCATGTAAATAGCTGCTTTGACTTAAATAAACTAAATGTTTTATTTTTGTTACTGTTTATATTTGTAAAACAAGACCATTTTAATAGAAAAAGTTGGCTCTAGTCAATAAAATATGTGTGGGTCTTCAACTGAAGAATTTACTACTGTGACTCTCCTTAAATCATCAATGTTATTATGAAAAGTTTCATCTATGCTGGTTTGGTCCTTCGACATCAACAGGCAAAATTAGGCAGATTTTGTGATGTAAACTTAAAGATAATTGTTCAAGGTCTTGGCTGTGTAGCTCAGTTGGAACATTATCCTGACATGCCAAGATTGCAGGTTCGATCCTCCATCAGGGCACATAGAAGAATCAACCAATGTATGCATGAATGGATGGAGCAACAAGTTGATGTTTCTTCTCTCTCTCTCTCTCTCTCTCTTCCTTTCTTTCTCTAAAAAAAAAAAGTCAAGAAATAAGGAGATTAAAACTTAATAAAAAATAATTGTTCTATGGATAGCTCTCCATAGATGAATTTTAAATAAAAAAGAGCTTAATAAATGCCATAAATTATTCTTTTATTAAAACATAAAGTAAATCTCAATACATTCTCTCAGAATAAATAACATAAGTCCTTCCTTTTAATCAAAGTTACCACTCTCAGTGACTGTGAAAACTCTCAACATCTAAAAACTTAAGATAATCCATTTACGTATTTCTGTAAACCGTACATTTTTAAGGGATTCACCCAGGAAACACAATAATTTAATGAACTGAAGTTGAATAGATAAATATGGTATCTATTGACCAATCATAGTAAATTTAACAGCAATTATCATGGTTATGAAAAACACTTTTGTAAATTACAAAGTTCTGCCCAAATTTCTTGGACAGTTAGAAAAAGGTCCTGAAAAATGTTAACAATTTTCCATTGAAACTACTTTCAAATATAATAAAAGATTAGGCTATCTCAGAAGAATGTTAATTTCAGCCAGCTATTAAATACTCAAGATTTATATTCTTTTCTCTTTCTGTGTCTTTCTAGTTTCTGACAAAACTTTCCTTCTTTTACATGGTTGCACATGCTAATTCTCCAAGCAGGAAAGAAACCAGAGCCGACTCTGACAACACACTAGTTAATGGTTATTTATCTGCCTTGCTCAAGAAGAAATCGAAATCAGATTTGAAAATTAGGTATTAATTCTTCACACATCATGGACATAAAATGCCAGACAGGTTCTTCTGTGAGGTCCTTAACAGGCAATTGCTTACAGAATATCTATTTTCTGCACAGAACACTTTGGGAATATGTTGGTCCTCATACTTAAAGAAGTGACACAGGACTCGAGGTGAGCTTCCAGGGGCATTTCAGCAGAAGAATCTGAAAGATAGACCTGAAATGATAACTGAAAACTTTTAGAGGATTCAGTAACATTGGAAACTGGCCAAGAAAGTGTGGCAACTCACAGTGAAAACAAAACAAGGCAATAAATAAGGTGAATTCGGCTTCTGCTATCATGATCCCACTGGCCTCTTTCCCTTTAAAAGCATCTTCTTTCTTGTTCTTAGTGTCTTGATGCTAGGGTTTTTCTCCCCTATTTTACCAAGTGTTTCTTCCCCACCTGTTTCTCTGGTGAAACCTTTGTTTTTCCTCCTTTCCCCAGGACAGCTACTCATCAGATTTTATTTGTATTTTTAGAGTTCCTTCGTTTCTCCCTGGAGTGTTCACACAAATCCTTGGCTTCAGCTACTAACTATAAGCTATTGACTGCAACCTGGACAATTCCATCCCATCACCACAGCCTGAAATGTTGTTGGCCATCCCACTTGAGTGCTCAGCTTTCTCCTGAACAACAGTGTATCAAAGCAAATTTCAACAGTCACTGGCTGCACAACAACTAACTCATCAGTCAATATGCTGGGTGCAGGAGGTAATCAGTGAAAAAGGACTGGTCCTCATGCTCTTGAAGCTCACAGTCTAGCAGGGAAAACAGATACCAAGCAAGTTGTCACACAACACTTATTTAAAAAATATATTTAAGGTAAAAGGTGCTATGACCCAGCTTATTTTGGGCATTTAGTTTGATGCTGCAGGATTAAAATAGTATATACTTCAAATCCTTTTATGTGAATATTTCTTCTCCATATTCTTTTGAAAAGTTTCACAATTTTTTAGGCCTGACCATTCTGACTTATTCTTGCAAATGGATTTCTTCCAGCAGCCTTGAAAAATGAACCTCTGAATTAGTTGATTTAGAGAAAACTTGCTTGGGTAAAACTTTAGATAAAGTTGGAGGCTGAACACATTTATCAAAGTAATACCTGTTCTTTGTTTAGTAAACATGATAAGAATAAGTCCTTGTAAAATTCTTACCACAGGTCCCTTTTAAAGACAGCTGGATTTCAAGAAGTGTAAGGTTTATTTTATGAAAATTCTTAAAGTTAACTAGTTATTATTGGATAATAGTAGTCAAAAGAATGTCTATATCTCTAGAAGAAATGTAAACTACCATTTTTCTTTACTAGATATCAAGAATCTTAGAATTAGCCCTTCTCTGTGCATTAAGTATATTGTCCTGTTAAATTAATTATTTAAAAATAATGCAAAAATATCTATTGGACATTTTGGATAGGTCATGAGGGATGAACAGGAGTTTGACCAAGTAAAAATGCAGTTAAGAAGAGATTTATAAAATGAAAAATAAAATCTTCAAGAAGGAGAGGAGCAGGGTAGGTTAGAACGGCTCAAGGGAAGCCACGTGACTGATTTATAGAAAATGTGGATCCCTTTAGTCATATGAGCTATGTAAGTAATTTAAAATTATTACCTGGCAGATAGGTGACAGTTCTTGGAAAGCAACTGGGCAGCTACTTGAAAAAATAAAGCTAGAGGATTTAAACCATTATCACCAAATTATTATTATTAACATGACTCTCATTTTAAATGCTAAGCACTAATTGAGTTACACACATTATCATTCATTTTCACCAACTGTGTATCATAGACAATAGTATCATTTTAAAGATAAAAATATTGAGGCTCAGAGATATTTGCAAAGGTTTTGTTGAGGCAGTGACATCTAACCCGGAATGTGAAGAATAAGTGTTAGTTAGGGAAAGAGGCACAACAGTCCTGGCAGAGATGACATGAATGATTTTGGCAGGAGTTTGAGAGGACCAGATTAATGTTTTATAAAGTTCATACCAGTGGCAGAATGGGGAGCAGATTGGAAAAGGGTATGAATGCAAACTGGAAGGCAGGTATAAGGGCATTACATTTTCCCAGGTGGAAGATGGTAGTAAACTGAACTAAAGGTTGTGCTAGAGGGAAGTGAAAGTAGAATAGATTTCAGAAATATTTGGATGTAGAATAGATTGCCAGTACTGTCCAGTAAACCTCTGCAGTGTGAAGGAAATGTTCTGTAGTATACTATCTAATTAATAGGGTGGCCACTAACCATATGTGGCTATTGCATATTTGAAATACAACTAATGCACTTGACCAGTTGGTGGTGCAGTGGATAGAGCATCAGGCTAGGACGTGGAGGACCCAGATTTGAAACCCCGAGGTCGCCAACTTGAACGTGGGCTCATCTGGTTTGATCAAGGCTCACCAGCTAGAGCCCAAGGTCGCTGGCTTGAGCAAGGGGTCACTCGGTCTGCTGTAGCCCACCAGTCAAGGTACATATGAGAAAGCAATCAATGAATAACTAAGGTGCCGAAATGAAGAATTGAAGCTTCTCATCTCTCTTCTTGTCTGTCCCTCTCTCTGTCTCTTTCTGTCTCTCTCTGTCCCTGTCACACACACACAGACATGCACACACAAAGAAATATAACTAATGCAACCGAGGAACTCCATTTTTAATTTTACTTAATATTAATTAATTTAAATTTAAATAGCCACTTGTGATTTGTGGCCACTCTACTAGACAGAACAGGATTGGGTAACTTTAGCTTACTTTCCTTTCACATATTGTCTCTCAAATTATAAGGACTTTTAAAATAACCTCACTGTATCCAAATTTACAGTCTCCTTCCATGGTGAGTTTGGTCTTCTCACTACTGTACAAACATGTGCAGTACTATTTTTACTTCTATATTTGTTTATATTTCCATACTTATCTTGTTCTGTCCTCTCTTTATACTATTAAAAAATATCAAGACCTGGCCATGGCCCAGTGGCTCAGTGGATAGAGTGTCGCCCCAGCATGCCAAGGTCACCGGTTCCATCCCTAGTGAGGGCACTTGCAGGAAGCAACTAACAAGTACACAACTAAATGGAACAGCTAAGTGGAAAAATGAATTGATACTTCCCTCTCTTCCTCTCTCTGTCTCCCCTTTCCCTTCTTTTTCTTTTTCTCTCCCAAGTCAATGGAAAAATTTAAAAAAAAATCAAGTCCCATTTTCCCAGTAAAGTTTTAATGGTTTTTCTTTCTCAATATGTCTTTCCTTGAGCATTAGTCACGTCAGTCTATACCACATGCTCTCATGACAAGTCGCAGCTTATTATTTTCTCTTTATTTTTAATTGGTATGACGAGTTGATGCTGGGCCTGACACTAAACTAATCCTTGAAAGCTGAGAACATATTCTTCATATTTTCTGTATTTCTTCCATCTCTGTTTAGTATATAGTTAGCAAAGCCATTCTTGAAGGCAAGACCTTGCTTACTACTATGATCCCACTCATTACAGTATATGCTACAAGACTTCTGGATCCTTATATAGATTTATTTTTTTCAAACAGAACAAATGAAAAGTAATGGAAAAATCAGATCAGTGTTACTTTCTGTAATGAAGGACATATACTGTGTTTTTCCTTCCATAAGACACATTTTTCCCCCCAAAAGTGGAGGTGAAAATGCCCATGCATCTTATGGAGCAAACGTTCATTATTTTTTAGCTGCTGCGGGGTGCTGTGTAGGTAAACATATGCAGAATGAGTGCCTGTTGGACCATAATCATACCTGCCACGGAATCTCTTGGTTCTGGTTTCCACAGTTGCATGCAGTGCAGGAGAGAAGGCAAGCATTGTTGTTTGGGCGCATTCATCTGGCATCATCAAGGGCAGACGTGAGAGGCGCGCTGCAGTGGTGGAGGGTTGCGCTGCAGCTGCTGGAGCTCTGTGCGAAGTGCTAACGTCACTTGCTGCCCTATTAGTGCTTGACCAGTTTAGAAAACATATTAGCAAAACCACAAAAAAAACTTTAAAGAAGTGAAGATTCATTTAACTATAATGCCTGGGGGTTTTACCAGCCAGTTGCAACCTCTCGACATTTCCATCAACAAACTGTTTAATGTCTTTATGCGAGAAGAGTGGAAGAGATTGATGGCTGCTGGTAATCCTGATCTGACACCAACTGGATGAATGAAGAGACTCACTATCACTCAAGTTTGTGAATGGGTGAAAACATCATGGCAGTCAGTGAAGAATGAAACCATGGTACAGTCATTCAAAAAATGTGGCATTAGCAATGCCTTAGATGGCACCAAAGATGGTATCATATATGAAAATAGCAAAGAAAGTGACACCAGTGATTGTGAACAACTGAGTTTCTTAAATTCTGACACTAGCAATGATGAGTTCCTGGGGTTCTCGGACAACTAGAAGAATATTTGAACATTAAAGTCTCTTCTCATTTGTTAATAACAGTGCTAATGGTTGTTAATACTGCTGTTGAGTTTACATTGTTGAAATATTATTGTGGTATATTTTATTAAATATTTTAACACACCATTTGGTTCAGAAGATTTTTTTTTCTTATTTTTCTCCTTAAAACCCTAGGTGTGTCTATGCTCAGGTGCGTCTATGGTCAGGTGTGTCTTATGGTCAGGTGCATCTTATAGTCAGGTGCACCTTATGGAGCAAAAAATATGGTAATTATTTTAGCCTTAATTGAATTGACTCTTTTTAGTGGGTAGTCTCCAAAGATGACTTTTAATTCCTTCTCTCACAATATGTGTATGCTGTTCCACTCTTTAAGTCCACTCAGACACCTCTCCTGCCTGCTTTGAATTTGGGCTAGCCTTATGACTTGCTTTGACAAATAGAAACCAGTGGAAGTGAGATTGAGCTGGTTCCAGATCTAGCTTTCTTAGAGCTTCCACTTTGGCTCTAGGAAAGCCAGTCACCAATGATGTATAGTTCTGGCTAAACTAAAGAATGAAGAGAAACCAGGGATGCCACATGGAGGAAGAGCATTGAGCTGCCAGACATGGTAAGGAAGACTTCTTGAAATTTCCAAGCTAGCCACCCTCTAGCTGAGTGCAACCATGTGCATGACCCCAGTTGATACTATATGAACAGGACTGCCTATCCAAACTCTACCCTGACTGCTGACTCAAAGAATCATGAAAAAGAGTAAAACTATCGTTGTTTTGAGTGGTTAAGTTTTGGAGTGGTTTATTACATAGCAATAGATAACTGAAATACTATCTTTAAAAAAAAAAAAAAGAAGATTCAGTCATAGCAAGATAACTAACTTCAGTTTAATTACTGATCCACCCCTTCCCAAATCCTCACAGGTTCATAGTGTCTCTTTATTGAATAGCCAGTGGTTGAGCCAAATGACTCCGTAGTAATGGAAAACTTAGTATTACCCAAACCAACCCAAGACCCTCAAAACACAATTTGAAATATGTTCTTCTGTATGCTTAAATTTAAGTATGAATTTCTGAAATTGAAAACCTGATGTATTCTAAATGGTGTCTTGAGTATAAAATTTTTAATTTATCAAACACAGAAAAAAGTTGTTATTTGAGAATAGGCTTACCTAAAGAACCATCCAAGATCTCTTGAAAAGGTTTTACTTGATTAGAATATCAGAACTAACATTTCTGGACACTTATTCACAACACATCTTAATCTTGCTGTTATTTGTAATATTTTAAATCTAATATTTTTTTCTGACTGCCTTGATCATTGGAAAGGTGGTATTTAAATATTGGTAAGATAATTATTTTATTTAGTCACAAAGGTAACTTCAAGCTATAGATATTAATTAGTAA
Source organism: Saccopteryx bilineata (assembly GCF_036850765.1). NCBI lineage: Eukaryota > Metazoa > Chordata > Mammalia > Chiroptera > Emballonuridae > Saccopteryx > Saccopteryx bilineata. Next base: position 142,659,712 of record NC_089491.1, on the reverse strand, counting down.
TATTACCTATTTTAATGCCTGAAATGATTGATTTATTTTCATATTTGATCCACTTTGGGTAAACTATCTTCAAATGGTTAGCAGGTCAGAGAGAAGGCAGGTAGGTACTCAGAGAATATGTTTTGGAGACTCATCAAAATGTTTTCCCTCAGCTGTAGTTTTCCCATAATTAAACAGCTAGTCCATTCCTTGCTATTATATAAGTTTATTTTATAAACTGTGCCTTTATAGAGCAAGGTAAGTGGCTAAATTGATTATATAGTTATCTATAGAGTTTAAGTAGTGGCATAGCTATCTATTTTCTTCAATTTCCTGAGGACATTTTGAAGGTGAGCATATGGCACTGCTGGCATTTCTGACTTGTCTTGGGCTGCAATAGTTGTGAGGCCCAACTGAGCAAATTTTCCACTGATGTAGCTATAGCCTGAAGAACTGCTCGGCGCAATTTGTTTTGGATTTCTGTGTGAGCTGAGGCAGCACTTGCCAGGTAAGGTAAATAAACTTTGTCCTTATAAGGATATGTTCTTTCAGGCTAGCTGATTCTTTTTGACCATGCTATTTTGTAAATAAATGCTTCTGGAAAATAATGAACAGTGACAATTTAATTTACAAACCGAAGGCTTCTCTAATCTTGTGGAATAATAAAATCTCGTAAATAAAAACTCTGATTCATTCTGTATAATCTCCACCCAGTCATCCATCTTCTTGCCAGGAGAAGCTTTACCTTTCAGGTCACGCACAGTGCCCAAGTACATAGTAAACATCCAACTAAATTTTACGGAATCACTGACTTGGTGAATAATGGTTGCTTATACATTTTAGTAAATAAAATTCATCTTTAATTTTTAACATACTCTAAAGGCATTTCTGTTATTTAAATACATTTTAAGAAGTCCAAATTTTTGAGTAAAAATAATTTAAAATAAAAGTTTAAAGAAACAGACATGTCATAATTATTAGATTAAAATTATTTTTAAAAATTGTAATCTTTATGTATTCTGCTATGTTAACAAAGAGTGAAAATATTTTAAAAGTTTTGTCATTAAAAGCTTACTTGAACAATGATGAACTTATGAGTACTGAATGTATAAGAAACTCTCAAAACTCAAGAATAATAAAACAACTCAGTAAAAATGAACAAAAGCTTTGGACAGTTTATAAAAGAAGACCTACAGGTAGCAGATAAGCACATGAAAATATGCTAGTCATTAGTCATTTATCCACAGTGAGACCCACATGACAACATCATTAGTCATTAACCCACTCCTACACAACTATTAGATTGGCTAAAATTTAAACGAGTAACATAAGTGTTGCTATGAATGAGAAACAATTGAAACTCATATAATGCTGTAGGAATGGAAAATAGTAAAACTATTTTGGAACAATTTAGTAGTTTCTTAAAAAGTTAAATATTCACATTCCATATGATCCAGCTATTTCACTCCTAGATATTTACTCCAAAGTAATGAAAGCATATGTCTACATGAAGACTTCTACGTAAATGTTCATAGCAGTTTTATTTATAATAGCCCAAACTTGGGAACATCTTAATGTTTATCCATGAGTGAATGGAAACACAATTTGTTGCACATCTATACAGTGAAATAGTAGCCAGCAATAAAAATAAATTAACTAATGATGCACTCAACAACATGGATGAATTTTGAAAGAGTTTTTTTTTTTATTAATAATTTTATTTTTTTAATGGGGTGACATCAATAAATCAGGGTACATATATTCAAAGATAACAAGTCCAGGTTATCTTGTTGTTCAATTATGTTGCATACCCACCACCCAAAGTCAGATTGTCTTCTGTCACCTTCTATCTTGTTGAAAGAGTTTTGCTCAGAAGAAGAAGCCCCAGAAAAACAGTACATGTTGTATGATTTCATATACAATATGTATATTTATAGAAATGCAAATATATCTACAGTGATATAAAGAATATCATTAAAAAAAAAGAAGCCTGACCTCTGGTGGTGCAGTGGATAATGTGTTTATCTGGAACATTGAGGTTGCAGGTTCAAAACCCTGGGCTTGCCTGGTCAAGCTACATATGAGAGTTGATGCTTCCTGCTCCTCCCCACTTTCTCTCTCTATCTCCTCTCTAAAATGAATAAGTAAATAAACAAAAAATTAAAAAAAAAAGAATATCATTAGTGCCTTCAGAGTATTTTTAGAGGTAAAAGGGAAACTGATTACAAAAGGGACATGAGAAAGCTTGTGGGGTGATAGAATGGGTTAATATTTTGATTGTGATGGTTTTCCAGGAGTATATATGGATTGAAATTTATTAAATGGTATAACTGAATTATGGGAAGTTTATTATATTGATATATCAATTACAGCTCAATAAAGTGGAAAAACTTAAGAAGTAAACTTCTTATGAGTTGAATACTATTTTAAAGTTCTCAACGTTTATTTCTTCAGTTGGCTTCTATACAATAAACGTCTTGTTAGCTTAAGAAAATGCAGAAGGTCTCTTCCCCCAACTTAATATTGGGCAAAATATTAGAATTGTACGGAGTTTTAGGGCATTTCCAAATTGTAATAAATGACAGTTTAATCTGTGATAGGGAAAGAGGGAGGAAGGAAGAGAAACAGAGAACCTCTGGACGTAAAGGGTGTTAAGTGGTGGATGAGATCAGAAACAGAAACCAAGAATGAAACATGAAAGGATACCTGGCAGGGGGAAGCGACAAGATTGTGTCCTCACCTGCATTCTATAGGTTCGCTAGGCAAGTGGCTCCAAATGGGTTGAAATGTTACAACTTATGTCAGGTCTTCACTCATGAAAATTGTTCCTCCCTGAGTTAGTCTTACCGGTTGGAAACTCAGTATTTGGACCACTAAATGAAAGCGGACACCCGCCTTCTACTCTCCTTGTCTGCCTTCCACTGCGTCCTGTTCTTGGTCATCCCTGGTGGCGAGCGCCCCGGGACCCGCAGGCGCACGGGTGAGGCTGGAGCAAAGGTGCTGACAATAAAGGTCGCTGACATGGAGGTGAGCGGAGGGTACCTCCTTATGCTTTCCCGCTTCTGCCTCCTGGCAACCGTCTGGCTGCCTCGGAATCCGGTTGCCCAAAGGCGGCGCTGCCTGGCACCTTTGCTTCTATCATTCAGTTCCGTTCAGGTGTTGCCGGGTGGGATTCTGGGTGAGAAAGCTGCGTTATAGGGTTGTGACCTCCGGTTTTTAAAGGCAGAACTTAAATGCATTTGGAAATGAGGGGGCGCAGAAGAACCCTGATTGTAGAAGAATTGTCACCATTAGACCCCACGTTCCGAAGAACTGAGGGAACAGGGAAAACAGATGACTCCTCTAAATCCCAAATAGCCCCCCCCCCCACCTTAGAGTCCAATCTGCTCCCGCATGGTCCCAAATATTGACCTGCCACTTGACCACCGCTCACAGAAGGTTGGAGATCGTCCTCATGTCCCTTCGTTCCCAACCCTCAAGTGGCGGAGGGCAGGCACTTCTAGAGCAGGGACCCGACTCATCTGCCCGAGGGCATGGCGGGAGGGACCCCCGTGGGCTTCGAGGGTGCGGTGAGGACCAGCGCGGGGTGGGGACGGGTGGACTTAGGATAGAGGAGTTAGGAACCAGCAGAGGCGCCCACACGTCCAGCCTCCAACCCAGGCGAAGCTGTGTGACATCCCGCTTCACACCTGATTGACAGGAGGGAGTCACGGCCCAGGAGGCGGGTGTGGGAGTGCAGAGGCGGAGACAAAACGCAATCCGCACTCAAAGCGGGCCAGGGCTTGCTCTCCTAGACGGTCTGTGTCTGGTGCCGCCTTTCCTGCCAGGCTGTCCCGTGGCTTCGCGGAGCCTTTCAGAGCCAGGAAAGGATTACGGAGTGTCCCCTGCTGGGAGAGCTGCCTGCAAGGAGGGGGCAGGGAAGCCGACAGCCCGGGGCGCCACTTCCCCGGCAGCTTCAGCCTCAGGCGGGACTAACTCGCGGTTCCCTCGGGGCCCTGAGCACAGGTCTGCCTTCTCACTCCCGCCTCCTTCCCGCGAGCTGCCTCCGCCTCCTCCCTCCGCCGCCACCCTCCACCCCCATTCCAGTCTGTCTGAAGCCGGGCTCGGAGCCCTCCGTCTGCCCGAGCTCTGGATGTGGGCGCCGGACAAGTCCACGGCGCTTCCACCCAAGATGGACAGCCGCTACACCAGCACCGCGGGCATCGGGGACTTGAACCAGCTGAGCGCGGCCATCCCGGCCACGCGGGTGGAGGTGTCGGTGTCCTGCAGGTGAGGACGCAGCCTTCCTCCTCCCCCCTCCTGCCCTCCCTTTGCGTGGTTGGTGGCGCGTGCCGAGCGCTCGGGATACTCCGAGGCTGGGAGCGGATGAGAAGTTGCGCGCCGAGTGGCCGACACCCCAGTTGTGTGTCTGTAGTCACCAGAGAGCGGGTAGCGGAACCAGAAGCGAGCGGTGGGTTACGGGACTGCGACTTTTTGTTTTCTTTCTGGGAAATGGTGTAAAAGTTGGCTGAGCTGTGACTCAGCGGTCAGAACCCCTGCCGCCGCCCACTTTACGTCCCAAACCCGAGCTGTGTGGCTGGGTGATGACGGAAATCGAAGGGGACAGCGTTCCCAAAAGCTTTTGTGACCGCTGCGCGCGGTGGCCCGGGACTCACCCTGCCACCGACCGCGGCAGCTTCCTTCCCACCCACTTCCTGGAGCCTCCCGGCTTGTCCTCCTCCCCCACCTTCCCGGCTTTGTGCCTCCCGCCTGATAGGTAGAGATTTCGGCTCCCTCCCTGCAGACGAATCTGCGCCTTACCTAAAATCTGGGCAGTCACGATTTTCTGCCAGCAAGTAGACACATTTGGGTGATGTTAACAACCGACAGCTTCGCCCAAGGACTGTAAATTTCAAACTCCTCTGCCTTACGTTCTTTAGGTCACTTTCCCTGTAAATCAAACAGCCCAATTTGCTATTTCGCAGATTTTGAGGAGATGGGCGGGCTAAAACTAAATTGATAATGACTGCAGGAAAAGGGGAATTTGCGAATATATAATTCACTCTCTTGTTGGCATACTTTGATCTCTCTCATTGGAAAACTCTCTTCTCATTTGTCCGCTTGGGCCCCAACATTGTTTTCATGCCCTCAAATCCTCCTTTTCCTTTCCTCGCTAAAATTTACCTTAAAAAAAATCTAATAAGCATGGGGAATCTTTCATGTAAATAAGCCCTGGAGCTTAAAATGCTGTCAACCTAGTGGTATTTGATTTTGCATTTTCACAAGACAAGGTTGAAAACCAAAGGAATGATTTTTGGGGGGAGGGGGGATTTGAATTCAAGCACCAACAACTCAGGTGGAGGTGTTAATTAGCAATCCCTGAAACGTTATCCCATGATTGCTTGATTCTCTTACTGCTGACCTCAAACTGTGGAAACAATAATGCTGATAATGATAGCTGAACATTGAGCTCTTGTCTGACTGTGTGGTCACAGTTTTAAGTGCTTCCACAGATTTCTGTCAATTGAACAGGTGAAGCTGAAGCTGTATGGAAAAACTCTTTTTAGACATTAATTTTCTAGACCTTTTTTGTTTTTTACTCTTGAGGTTGGCTTTGGATGCTAGAGGGAGGTTACTAATATATACTGATAATGCATGGTCAGAAGTTCTGTGTTAACAAAATTTTATAGAGTTCTCATCCTCTGTCAAACATCTTACAAAGTCTGAATGCAGTGTGGCCTGTACATGGAATGGATATAAATATGTTGTAAATTACATCTGAAATTCCTATAAGCTCTTTAGCACAATTATACCTTTAGAGAAATTATACCTTAGCTGGTCTTTCTGCCAGTAGGGTCCACATTTCATCACCTTGGGTTATTGTTACTATCCTTATTTCCTGGATGCTTGTTTGCTGTGAGTATGCTGGAATCCTGAAGTATACTGGCTTTCAGGCAGTTTCTTTCAGCTTGCTTCCTTGAACCCTGGAAATACCCTTGTTCCAGCCTTTTTTCACGCCTCTGATTTGGTGTCTTGTTTTTAAGTTTTCAAATAGATAGACCAAAAAAAAAAAAAAAAAAAAAAGGAAAAGTTCTGAAAGAGACTACCTACTGTACTTATATTGTTAAGAATTGAATCTTGTAATTATAGATGGTGTTCTGTGGGCTTTGGCATGAGACCTGGTTACAGATTCTGGCTTTGTGACTTGTTACCTTGGAGCAATGTCTTACTTAATCTAAGCTTCCTAAAGTGAGGATAATTGTGGTATTTATTTCATATAGTGTTGTCAGAGTTTAATAAGATGATGTCTAAAAAGTGCTCACACAATGTATGACACAAAGAAAGTGTTAACAAATGTTATTATGATACTGGCAATAGTATTTATTGAATAAATGTATTATATGATCCAGTTATGATATTCTGTAAATAGTCCTTTTCTTTTGAATTTAGGAAATTGGTTAAAGAAGACAAGGATAGAAGCAGCCTTGAGATACAATTCCTTCTTTCTCTTTGTCCTTTGATGTACATCAAGAGCATATATCCTAGGATGCTTGTGGGGATTTCATTTAGCAACCAGACAGAACTGTAGGCCTCTTAGCCTTACAATGGCGAACTGAGTGAAAAATTAGCATAAAACAAGTGCTCAATAAATTCCCACTTTGTATTCTTCCTTACACATTTGTGTCTAAAATTTATCACTATTCTAGGATTATTTGCAAATGACAGCTAACCTAAGAAGTCTACAAACACAGAATTCTCTCACTGCTTTTATAATCGCTAATTTCTCAATCAGAGAAAATTACAAAAATCACCAAAAGCATGTGTTAGAAACAGTGCAACAAACTAAAGTCCCAGGGAAAACAGGAAAAGTTAGAGCCCTCTGATGATTTGCTGACACTTAACAAGCAACTCAGCCATAGAATCCCTTTTGATAACATCTTTTCACTGTTCCCAGTCTAAGGTTTTTAAAAGCATTATAACGTTTTTATCTTCATTTGGGGGGGAGGTGAGAAAATCAACAATTGAAGCTTGATGCTCAATATGATTCCTGGAAATCATTTAATCTATTCACTGACCAAGTGCTTGAGTGTCTTTTACCAGGCTTATACCAGGCTTCATGTGAAATGCAAGAGAAATTCTCTGAAAAATGTAAAATGTGGTTGGGAGATAAATATGACATAACATGAAACTGTAGGTCAGGGTAGGATAGGGAAGGAACAGATGATTGTGGAACAGAGTGATTGGACTATATTACAAAGTGGATATGGGACTCAAGGGAAGACAAGACAGATGGACATGGTTTGCTTTATAGAAGGCATTGTACATAGAGGTTTTGTAGTGGCTACAAAATTGGTGTGTTAGGATGACAAGTATACTTTTCTTGCTGGATTTAGGTAGAAATAAGCTCCTACTCTTTGACATTGCTTCTACCCATTATTTAGTCCTTGGATTAGTTTTTCTTTATTATGTTAATTAATAGATTTAAAGTTAATTGAATTACCTAATTAAAACATCTGCAGCTGAAATGATACAACCTGAGAAATAGAAAATAACACCTATAATATTCCTATTTTATTCTGAAAACAGATCAATTATAATGAGATAAAACCAATGTGAAAAATAATATACAGTAATCACCTGTTTTCCCTGGGACCTTAGTTTGTTGCACTGTTTCTAACACATGCTTTTGGTGATTTTTGTAATTTTCTCTGATTAAGGAATTAGTGATTATAAAAGCAGTGAGAGAATTCTGTGTTTGTAGACTTCTTAGGTTCGCTGTCATTTGCAAATAATCCTAGAATAGTGATATATTTTAAAGACGAATGTGTAAGGAAGAATACAAAGTGGGAATTTATTGAGCACTTGTTTTATGCTAAGCATTCTAAAAAGTCCTTGACCTGGCCATAACTCTGCCTGCTCTTCCAGCACTCCTCACAGGTACTCTGTGACTGAACATGGTCTAAGAAATATGTGCTAAAACATGTCCCAGATAAATATGTGCTAAAACACAAAGAAAAGGAACAGTCCCAAAGCATGTGCTGTTGTCTTAGTGGATTGAATCCTTTTTGTTCTGTCTTCTCTTTCTTATCTTGATTAGCTTGGGCTTTTTCAAGGGTCAGGTCAAGCGCCCCTTTCTGTTATGACTTCTCTTGCAAGCTGAATTTTGCTGTTTCCCCAAAGCAATTGGTATGTAGCAGAAGCATAGTGTTGGGGAAAAAAATTTCCTCTGCACTTCAAAGTTCTTCTGGCTGGTGTAATTTTTAGAGTTTCTCCCAAGTCTGCTGTTTCTTCAAAATAAACCAACCTAACATAATATCCCCAAAGAGGCATATTTTGGGGTGGCAGACTTACTCTACTTCTACAGTTGCTCTGCAAGTCTTAATTTTTGTATTCTCCTTAAGGACAAGGTTTGTCTCTTGTGTCCATGTTGTTGAGGTAAGAACATCCAAATCTGTAAAAGAATTTATTTGAACCCAATGTAGAAGATATGCCTCATAACAAAATCTCAACAAATGAGAAAAATGTCTCTCAGAACGACAGTGCACAGTTGCTTTTATGCATTTGGAATCAAGGTGGGGACATAAGGAAGACTACCAGGGAAGTGAGAGAAAGCAAGGCGGGGGTTGGATTATGGAAGAATTAAGATTATGTGCTCTGGTAAGGGTGATTGTACTTCCCAGAGGTCTGAAAAGGGCATTTTAAAGGTGTGTTAACCTAGATGCATAGGAACAATAGACAGGGCTTGTTTCAGGAAAAGGTAAACCTTTTAATAGAGAAGTTATATTATGCCTGAGTGACTACTTACCGTGACCTTTTCCTCGTTAGGAATTTATTGATTGGTCACCCTGTGAATTTACTTTGTATTACTTGACTTGTCAGTTTTATTTTAGAACCTTTTTTTCGTCTATGATACTATAGTCTGAGCTTGGTACAGAATATGTAGTCAGTAAATGCTGGGTGCTGTAATTCTTTGAATGAATCATCTGGCACCGGGAAGGCACTTTGCCTGTTAAAATACAGACTCCTAGGCTCCCACACCAGATTTATTGAATCAGTACATAGGTTTACCACATACTGGTTAGTCACATTAAACTTTTTAATCAACTAGTTTAATGAGCAAATGACTTGATCTGGATTAGCAATACCTGCCCTACTAAGGTATTCAGGTGACACTTTTCAATAACCAGCTAGAGCTGGTTTAAATGGGATTGAGACAGGAATTTGTATGTCAGTTACATAAAGTGGTTATTAAAAATTAAATATGTAAACCTAAAATTAAATAAACTACATTTTTTTTCTTCTTTTCCAAGTGAGAGGAAGGGAGATAGAGCAACAGACTCCCATATGTGCCCCGATCAGAATCCACCCAGCAATCCCTGTCTGGCGCTGATACTCTGTCCATCTGGGGCCATGCTTGCAACAGAGCTATTTTTATCACCTGAGGTGGAGGCCCCATGGAGCCATCCTCAGTGCCCAGGGCTGATGCACTGGAATCAATCGAGCCATGGCTACAGGAAGGGAAGAGACAGTGAGAGAGAGAGAGAGAGAGAGAGAGAGAAAGGGGAGGGGTAGGGGTGGAGAAGCCAATGATCACTTCTCCTGTGTGCCCTCATTGGGAATCGAACCTGAGACATCCACACACTGGGGCCAATGCTCTATCCATGAGCCACCAGCCAGCGCGATAAATTACGTATAAAAAGAAAGTTAAGCCTGACCTGTGGTGGCGCAGTGGATAAAGTGTCAACCTGGAAACACTGAGGTTGCTGGTTCAAAACCCTGGCTTGCCTGGTCAAGGTACATATGGGAGTTGATGCTTCCAGCTCCTCCCCCTTCTCTCTCTCTCTCTCCCCCCTCTCTAAAATGAATGAATGAATAAAATAAAAAAGTTAAGGCATACTAAAAAGTTATCACTAATGTTACTATTGCCTGTATTCTTTACTATCATCTATGCTTAACTTTTTAATCTGTGTGGTGAAAATATGCAGTTGCTCATCTCTTCTCAATCCATGTTCAATGACATCACATTGGTAGCTTGAAATCGGCCATGGTGGAAATATTTTTACTAAGGAAATTGGCAAACACTGCATATCAGGGCTTGATTATTATTTTGTTATTATCTGCACTTAAGACATTCTGTGGGAATCACTTAGCCCTACAGAATTTACAATTACAAATATTATGTATTATGTGTAAATTGTGTGCTCAGCTACACATTATATCAGTAAAATTTATAATAAATTAGGTCAACACACACACACACACACACACACACATACATACACACTTAGTGTTTTATTGGAGAGCCTGTAAAACATAGACTTACTTTTACATCATTGTTTATAGGCCCTTTTGTAAAAGAAAAAGTGTCATACAAAGGAAGAATATTGCTGTTGTTAAACCATCATTGTTTGAAACAGGAGTGTTAAATTCAGCATGGTGTCTGGTATTACTTTTCTATTGGCCTAAGTGGGGTTGTGTGATTTTTTTATGGTCTGTGAAAGGTTGTGACAGCCTGCAAGGATGGTATGAATGAAACAGAAAGATGATTGAAATTTTGTATGCTTTTCACTGGTTTCTTCTCCTTTACCTGTGGTCCTTCCACATCTTTATTCTCTTACTTCAAAGGCTTTTGTTTGTTTCTCTGTTTCTCCATCCACTGGTGACATACACCTTGCAAGTTTGTGTGTCACAGTTTCAGTTACACTTCCTGATGAACTGACCATCTGAGAAAGCAAGTGCAGATTACAAAGGAGAATCTGATTAGCCCGTGGGAATAGGCCCAGTCTGAAGCTGATGGCTATGCTGTTCTGGTGAGCTCTGGTAGAAGAGAATCCATCCAAGTGTACAGATGCAGTTGGGGGGCTCTACTCTGAGCCACGTGGGTTTAGCTCTTAGACACACTTTACCCTTCTTTCGTCAAAAAGTTTGAAGTTTGTGTGTTTGAATGATGTGGTTAGCTGATAAATGATGTTATTGTAAGCTAGGACATTTAGAATTCCTGTTAGCCTGTTAATGAAGCATATGACCGGTGAACAGGAAGCTGTGGCACGTCCTTAACATCTCATTTTCAGGTCTCTGCAGCTCCTGAGTTCTTGTGGTTTAAAAATGCAGTCACCTCACTGTGCTTTTTTTTTGGGTTATATATCTATATTAGCCTCAGATGTATATATATCTGAGGCTAATATAGATATATAAATATATATTATATATTATATATTAGCTATATATATAAATATAGCTATATATATATATATATATTAGCTTCAGAGTTTAGGAAAATTTGTTCTAAGGTTATTTCTGGACAGTGATTTAAAAAAAATTATTGATTGATTTTAGAGCAAGAAAGAAAGCAACATTGACTGCTCCTGTATGTGCCTGACTGACTGGGGACCGAACCTGCATCCCCTGCACATCGGGATGATGCGCTAATCTCCCATGCTTTCCAGCTAGGACTGAACAGTGATTTTGAAAGTTCAGTGTGAGAGAAAAGTCTTACTCATATCCTTCCAGTAGTGTTTTGGTCTATCCTGCATTTGTTAGCATTTAGGGCCTGGGGTGTTCTAAAAGAGAGTCCTTTGATGTGGAGAGTAGTAGTCCAGAAGCAATTCACAAAGCTAGACCCTACTGAATAGTGTTTTGAGGCTGTGCTGTTTTAGGTACGTTATTTGTAGTATAACAAGCAAGAACCTTCATTTCTTTTTTGAATTTACTCAAGGCAGGGAGGAAATTCAAAAACAGTTCCTCTCAGAAATGCAAATTGAACCGCAATGAGATACCACCTCACACCTGTCAGTTTGGCACTCATTAACAAAACAAGGCACAGTAAGTGCTGGCGAGAGTGTGGAGAAAAGGGAACCCCCTGCACTGCTGGTGGGAATGCAGACTGGTGCAGCCTCTGTGGAGAACTGTATGGGGTTTCCTCAAAAAATTGAAGATGGAACTGCCTTTTGACCCAGTGTAAAGCCAGTAGCCACGGCCACCATCACAGCAGCCAGGCCCATGCAGGTTTGCATTGGATTCGAACAGTCAGTAAAGAAACAACGGAGCCAAAAACTGGGCCATTGTTGGGCAGATAAAATATATTATTCTCACTTTGTTAAAGACGGTGCTGCCCAGGAGGAGGCCGTCGCCCAGGTGATATTAATATGTGTTGAGAATCCTTGTAGCCTGGGGCTTGGTTTTGGGATTGAGCCTTTCCTACCCTTTTTGATGTGGGGTGGCACAATCCAATCATGCCTCAGAGAAGTGACTTTGTATTAGAGACTTCCCTATTGTGTATACTGGATTAAAGGTTTGGATTTCTACACTATAAAATAGGGGCAGAATAGGAGCTTGCGCTCTTGGTTCCTGGGATGATTAGCATGAGAGAGCAGAGGGAGCAGAGCAGAGAGCAGAAAGAGGCCATAGAATTAAAGACTATGGCCCACCAGTTTGTGGCTCTGTTGTTTCTTTACCGACTGTCTGAATCCAATGCGAACCTGCACTGGCCAGGCTGCTGTGATGGCGGCCCTGGCTACTGGCTTTACAGCCATCATCTTTAATCCTAGCTTGCACCCGGCCGGCAAGTAAAAAACACACACTGGGCTCCAAAACCCATTCACATTCAGTGCTCACAAAGCTACTGACTTATCCGAGTTTCCTAGAATCAAAGGTTTCTAGCTCACCAGATTTATTCACCTCTGTTCCCCATCTCCTTCCTTCTCCCTGCACAAATTCTGCACAAACTGGCCTCTCACTCAACACTCGCCATCTTGGCTGCTCCTGGCCTCCTCCATGTGGCCTTTCTCTGCTCTCTCCTATCTGCTCTCCTCTCTAATATTAATCTCAGGAACCAAGAGAGCAAGCTCCTGTTCTGCCCTCATTTTATAGTGTAGAAATCAAAACCTTTAACCCAATATATAAAATAGGGAAGTCTCTAATACAAAGTCACTTATCTGAGGCATGATGGGATTGTACCACCCCACATCAAAAAGTATGGGAAAGGCTTAGTCCTAAAACCAAGCCCCAGGCTACAAGGATCCTGCCTGCCCACTGCCCGCCCCCAACACACTTTAATATCACCTGGGCGACGGCTTCCACGTGGGCAGCGCCATCTTTAACAAAGTGAGCATAATATATTTTATCCGCCCATCACCCAGCTATTCCACTTTTAGGAATATATCCTAAGAATAAGAATACCAAATCACTGATTCAAAAGAAGATATGCACCCTCATGTTTATTGCAGCATTGTTTACAATAGCCAAGATCTGGAAATAGCTCAAGTGTCCATCAGTGGACGAGTGGATTAAAAAGCAGTGGTACGTATACACAGTGGAATACTATGTGGCTGTGAAAAAGAAGGAAATCTTACCTTTTGCGACAGCATGGATGGACCTGGAGATTATTATGCTAAGTGAAATAAGCCAGGCAGAGAAAGACAAATATCATACGATCTCACTTATATGTGGAATCTAAGGAATAAAGTGAACTGAGGAATGGAATAGAGGCAGAGGCTGGGTCATAGGGAGCAGAGGAACAGCTGTCAGAGGGAAGGAGGATGAAAGGATGGGATCAGAGAAGGTGAAGGGATTAGTGAAATTATATACATAACACGGAGATACAGATAACAGGACAGCAAATCCCAGAGGGAAAAGGGGGAGGGAGTTGGGGGAGGGGGGCAAAAGAGGTATCATGGGGGACAAGAGGGTGGGGGGTGAGGGTGTTATATTGAGTGGGACACTTGAATCCATGTTAACACTAACTTAAAATTAATAAAACTTAAAAGAAAAAAGTTAAAAAAACCCACTTTCTCTCAAAGGGGTTTTATTTCATTGTTAGCCTGTTTTATAATAGTAACACTTGCTTTTTAGAGCCACTTTTGTTTAGCCTTGAAAAGCATAGGTGTAAAACTAGATCAGCCCTACTATTACTAGCAGTGAAACCTTGAAAAGTTACTCTCTCTTCCTCAATTTCCTCATCTATAAAGTGGGAATAGTAGTAGCCTCTACATCTTATATTTGTTTTGAAGGTTAAATATAAATATGATAAGTTAATACATCTATAGGAGTCAAAACACTACTTGTCACATTAAGTAAGTACTCAGAAATTAGAAATGGATATAAACACAAAATAAAAACCACCCACTATTCCATCATACAATGAGAATTTGGTTCATTTCTCTATCATTTATAGTATCACATATATTCCCTCTTTCTCTCATGTGTTTATATGCTCATAAACATGTATAATGAAATCGTACTGTATTCCATACAATTTATATTCTCTATTTTTTCTGTTAAAAGCATATCACATAGATGTTGCTGTCATTAGCCTTTTGAAAATAACCTTCCATGACTTTGTAATACTCTATCACAGTGGTAGTCAACCTGGTCCCTACCACCCACTAGTGGGCGTTCCAGCTTTCATGGTGGGTGGTAGCGGAGCAACCAAAGTATAAATAAAAAGATAGATTTAACTATAGTAAGTTGTTTTATAAAGATTTATTCTGCCAAAATTAGTGAAAATCTGACATAAAGTACTTGGTAGTTATTATTATATGCTTTAATTTGCTATAACTGTGCTTTATAAATTTTATAAAGTAAAGTTACTTCTCTACTTTATAAATCACCATTACTGTGGAACCAGTGGGCAGTTAGAAAATTTTACTATTAATGGAGATACAAAAGTGAGCAGTAGGTATAAAAAGGTTGACTACCCCTGGTCTATCATATGAGTAAACTATATTTATTTAATCTCTTATTTTCCAAAATTTATTTCAAAAATGTTAATACACTGCTCACAAAATTTAGGGGATATTTTATAGCTTCATATTCATTTTGAAATATCCCCTAATGTTTGTGAGTGGTATATTTAAAATAATGCTACAGATGAGGATTGTTATTCACCAACCCTTGACAATTCCTATGATCTGCCACACCCCGGGATCGTTTTCTAGAGCTAAAGTAATAAGCTATCTTTTGAGGGGAATTTTAATATCTTGTTTTGGTTATTTTCCCCTATTTCTCTTTAAGTAGAGTCAAGTCTCAACTACTGCCTGTATTTCTAAATACTTTTATTCCCATGAGAAACTTGCATGTAAGATTAATGAGAATTTGGGGCAGCAGAGCGTAACAGCAAGAAAATGGAATTAGGAGTCAGACAGATGTTTTTAAACCCCATTTTTATCTCTTTTTGGAATGTTATTTTGAGTAACTTATATCAACTTTTGGAATCTCATTTCCTCATCAGTAATATGGAAATATTTAAAAAACCAAATTTATAAGACTATTGAAGTGAATGAAATAAACTGTAATTACGTAATATAAAGTACCCAGCACCATGCCTTTCACAGTACAAGCACTTAGTAACTGTTAGCCTTACCTCATTTTCTTTTGGGTATATTACTGTATGACACATAGCAACACAGAAGAGAGAGTACCTGTTCTTTGGACAGGTTTACAGTCAGCTTGGGGAGTCACAGAATCATGAGTTTGCAAGGTGCCGACTACAAAGCTGAAGACTACCTAAACTGCAGAATGGGTGTAGAATGAAACTGTGGCCAGAGACTGTAGATGTGGAAATGCATATGCAGTTTCTCTGATACCCTCCTACGGCTCCCTCACACCAACACTCTGACATGTGGACTTCATGGGATTTGACAGATAGGAGGTAGTGTTTAACAACAAAGTTTTGGAAAGAAATCACATTCTAGAACATTCTTACATGTGATCAATAAAAGCTATGGGCTGACATTTAGCCTGCTCTTTTCTGTTGGACATGTGATAAAACAGGTATCAAAGTAGATGACAACACAGGCCAAAGGAGAGCAAGGATTTATTGCTGACAATAAAATAAAATGTGTTTAAAGATGCCTTGCTGCAACTGTCAATGTTTGCTCCCTGACACATAGCATCTTAGTATTTTCAACCTTATGATAACCATCAGTGTTAATGCCTCATCAGCCAGGGACGTTAGTAACCAGGCATTCTTTTGCAAATTGTGAGATATTTCATCAAGTTTATTCTGTAAAGTATATTTCAGACATCCTAGGGGAATTACCTGTTATCTTCGTGAAACTGTTATTTTTGTGAAAAGAAGCAAAATAACGTTGATAATCCCTGGGAAATATTTCTGTTTATCAGATGGTAAAGCCATTCAAATATAAAAACTGTACTAATGAAGCCAAAAAACCAGAAAGCTTTAGACATTTGCTATATATTTTATTTAGATTAAATATTAAAGTCTAAAGTGTGATACTGTGTGTAAAGCACTTATATTCCAATTCACTCATCCTTCCAACAATTCTGTAAAACCGGTGATATTATATCCTATTTCACAGGTGAAAAGATTGGAATTCAGAGAAACTTTAAATAGTTTGGCCTAAGTGTCACATCTAGGAGCTGGCAAGGTTGAGTTCCTAATCCAGGGGTCCCAAACTATGGCCCGTAGGCTGCATGCGGCCCCTTGAGGCCATTTATCCAGCACTGCTGCACTTCCGGAAGGGGCACCTCTTTCATTGGTGGTCAGTGAGAGGAGCATAGTTCCCATTGAAATACTGGTCAGTTTAATTTAAATTTACTTGTTCTTTATTTTAAGTATTGTATTTGTTCCCATTTTGTTTTTTTACTTTAAAATAAGATATGTGCAGTGTGCATAGGGATTTGTTCATAGTTTTCTTGATAGTCCGGCCCTCCAACAGTCTGAGGGACAGTGAACTGGCCCCCTGTGTAAAAAGTTTGGGGATCCCCTGTCCTAATCCATACACAGTATGTTTAGCTCTAAGATGCATGCTTCTAACAACTAGCCGTATCATGGCACACTTCTTAAGTTCTTTCTTTTAGGCTGGAAAGGTAGGGCTCATTCCTATCCTTGTCCACATATTGGTGACTAAAGAGAAATTCCAAAACTGGGAGACACAGTCATAGACAATATTAATACTGTCACTAAGGGGACTACAAAATGCTTTTGTGTTTTTTTTTCTGTACCCAATTAGTGAGAGTTGTGAATAGAACAATTCAGTTGAGTGGTATAAATGTTATCTATTTGATGTTTAATTTCCAAGTATTGATTCTTATCTTTTTTTTCTGCTGCTGAGTTACCTAATGAAACTGTGGAAAATTAAGTAATGAGAAGACTATATAACTAGAAATCAGCAGGCATGGTAATATAAAAGCTAAATGCTGAAGAAAGGTAAGGGACTGGGCAAAATCTATGAAAAATAGATTAAAATTAACTGAATTTACTCTTTGATTTCATATTTGTTAGAGTTGAGAGTTGACTCCAAGCCTTATCATTTCAATCCAAGGCCTTCTTAATAATGAGGAAGTCACCATTTAGCATACTAGTTTTTTAATAAATTCCAGAGGTTCTTTTCAAATATGTTCAAATATGTACATATGACAATTGCGTTCCTCAGTATTGCATTCTGAGGAACGCGATACTGAAATAATCGCTTAGCTACTGAAAATGTCACTACGACACTCTATATGAATTGTGCCCTGAATTTGTAAAAGTGTTTTGTACTTTGCTAATTAGCTGCTCTCTTTATGTATATATGTAACAAATGTCATATTAATTTTATTAAAAACAATTGCAAATGCCAGAGAGTATAAAAAACCAGTTATGATTATAATTACCACAACTGGTTTAAACTAACACATTTCTCAGCCTTACTTAGCATAACAATGGTTTAAAAAACATTTTGAGAACTTTCTTACTGCCAACAGATCCTTATTATCGCATCGTGGCAGCGTGTATAACTCTGTGAGCATTCTTGCAAACCTTTTTTTTTATTAGCTAAGTGCACTCCTGTAAAGGGAGTATCACATTATTTGTGGTTTTCTCTGTAATTAAAAGCTCAATCATTCTTCTTTGACGTCCTCAATAGGTTTTTATGTTTCTTAGCTCTAAAGCAAAGACTACGAGAGAGCTAGTGGAGCAAAAGCAAGTGAGTGAGACTAAGGGCCATCTGAGAACTATACAGGACAATGACTTTATTTGCTCATCCCATTTAAATGACCTATTTTAAACATAGTTTACTATCTTGATATTTCAGTGTTCAAATTAATTGTGGAAGCGACAGTATTAGAAATTTGATTGCCATTGATTTTTATGCCAGTGATTTCATCCAAAGCCTCTTTGGAGGCATGGGGGGAGGGAGACATATGTTAAGTTGTTAGTGAATTGTTTTTCTGAATTGGTAATTTAAATTACTAAATTTAAAAACTATTTTTATTTTTTATTTTATTTATTTATTTATTAAAAATTTTTTCTTCTTCTTTGAAGCTGGAAATGGGGAGAGACAGTCAGACAGACTCCCGCATGCACCCGACCGGGATCCACCGGGCACGCCCACCAAGGGCGGTGCTCTGCCCACCAGGGGGCGATGCTCTGCCCCTCCAGGGGTCGCCACCAGAGCCACTCTAGAGCCTGGGGCAGAGGCCAAGGAGCCATCCCCAGCGCCCGGGCCATCTTTGCTCCAATGGAGCCTTGGCTGTGGGAGGGGAAAAGAGAGACAGAGAGGAAGGAGGGGGGGGTTGGAGAAGCAAATGGGCGCTTCTCCTATGTGCCCTGGCTGGGAATCGAACCCGGGTCCCCTGCACGCCAGGCCGACGCTCTACCGCTGAGCCAACCGGCCAGGGCCTAAACACTATTTTTAGAGAGAAGTTTGAAATATACTAGCTAAAAGATGATTGATTTTTCAACTCAAGATTTTTCTCATAATATAAAGTAAATGGCTCCAGGTTCCTTGCTTCACTTAAATCATTTTGTCATTTTAATGACATTTATTTGACTTCTTGCTTCCTTATGGAACATGTCAGTAAAGCACAGTGGAAACCCTGAGGTTTCGTTCTGTTTCTGATACTGGCTCTGGGACTCTTTACAGTCCCTCCACTTCTCTGGGCGCTAGTGCCTATGAAAGTTTGAATCTCTGGTCTTAGGGGACCTGGGATGTTACTTGGAGCTTAGAAACAGAACCATGAAATAAATTATAAAAATGTTCTGATTTAAGGAAAATTTGTGATTGTCAATACACATTTGCAAACTTAGGCCCTAATTCTATTGTCTGAGTATTTTAAAGCAGTGTCCCCAACCTTTTTTGGGCCACGGATCGGTGTAATGTCAGAAAATATTTTCACAGAACGGCCTTTAGGGTGGGACGGATAAATGTATCACGTGACCAAGACAAGCGTCAAGAGTGAGTCTTAGACGGATGTAACAGAGGGAATCTAGTCATTTTTTAAAAATAAAACGTCGTATGGACAAGAGAGTGGTGGTTACCAGGGGTGGGGGGAGGGAGGACGCAGGAGGGAGGGAGGGAGAGAGTTAGGGGGAGGGGGAGGGGCACAGAGAAAACTAGATAGAGGGTGGCGGAGGACAATCTGACTCTGGGTGAGGGGTATGCAACATAATTTAATGACAAGATAACCTAGACATGTTTTCTTTGAATATATGTACCCTGAATTATTAATGTCATCCCATTAACATTAATAAAAATTTATAAAAAAAAAAAAAAAAAGTCGTTCAGACTTAAATATAAATAAAACGAAAATAATGTAAGTTATTTATTCTTTCTCTGCGGACCGGTACCAAATGGCCCACAGACCGGTACCGGTCCGCAGCCTGGGGGTTGGGGACCACTGTTTTAAAGGATATTAAGGTAGGTTATTTCTTTTTTTAAAAAAGATGTTATTTATTGATTTTAGAGGGGGGGGAGAGAAAGAAAGAGAAAGAGGGTGAGGAGGAGTGGGAGCATCAACTAGTAGTAGTTGCTTCTTGTAGGTGCCGTGACTGGGCAAGTCTGGGAAGTCTGGGGTTTTGAACTGGTGACCTCAGTGTTCCAGGCTGATGCTTTATCCACTGCACTACCACAGGTCAGGCAGGGTAGATTATTTCTAGTGCCACTTCAAAGCCCGCATTTCACTTATATTCTCCCAAAAGGATGTCAGAGATGTTCTGCTGTTCTAGTTTCCCCCTCAATAAGGGTCTATAGCTTGCTTTCTTCACCCTGAAAACAAATGTTTGGTATTACTAGAGATCTTGCCTTTCTTGCAATCTGATTTTGTAATATGTTAACTTTTTTTTTTCACCATTTATGTGTCTATGGCCTAGATTTTATTATGGAGATGGCAAATGCGTTCAATCCTGTGTTGAGTAGCTGGTTGTTACTAACTGCTGGCTTCCTGAAGTGGTACCTGCAAGAATTCTTAGGGGACATTTGGCCTTGTGGGAAAGAGTATTATGCTGACTTTTGAAATAAAGTAAACTATACTATGTGGCATTTATGCTGTTACTTTTAATTGTTATAATCTTAAACTTGTTCACAGGGATTGATGAGTCACTGAAACGTGTTTTCATTCCATTCCTGCTGTTAACATTCTTATTCAGGAAGTTGTTTGTTTTCCCCAGACTATCACAATATTCCTGTGACTCCAGAAAATTTACTTCTTTGGTCTGTTGTACAGTTATCATCCTAAACAAAGGTAAAATTGTGTGAGTTTCTTTTGCAGGAATTTTTAGTCTTTCACTGTATCATGGGGTTCAGTAATATGATGTCAGGGTCTTTCCTCATCCTGCCCAGACAGCCCCCCCACCTCCTCATGGACATGGACTCTGGACAGTCTCGTGTGGACTCTTGCTTTCCACTATTGTTGGTGCTTTCTTTACCTGATATCAAGTGTTTTTTTGTTTTTTTTTAGTTCTTTCATCATAATTCTTGTCTTTTCTTTTATTCTGTTTATAATTATTTAGGGTTTTACATGTCTGTCTTCCCTAATAATGCATAGTTTATGACTGATTTTCACAAAACTTACCTGTGTGCTCTGCACATAGCAGGTTTTCGATAAATGCTGACTGATGGATAGATGGGAAGGATGACTCTCAACACCCATGAATTTGTGTATGTTTATAACCTTAAAAATATTAGTTTATATACACAGAGCATTAAAATTACCTGTCCAATGCAATTTAAGAAAACAATTTTTCGATCTTAGTTTACAAACTAAGATTTACTAAATTAGTTTATATAAGGTTTTATATGAACAAATTAGAAACAAGTAAGTAATTTCAAATTACTGATAGCTTTATATCCAAGCAGAACGAAGGCAATTTTAGAAGTAGACACTTAGGACTTTCTTATTACTGACAGACACTTTGCTTATGTAATCTCAGATGAGTAATAAGCAAAGGGAGAGAGAGAAGTAATAGAATTTGTATGTAGGATATCCTAAATAACATATGTAAATAGGGAATATAAATGAACATATCTTTAACCAAATGAAGATTTTTGTCTTGGGGAAAAAATGTTTCTAATAAATTACTTGGTGAACTGAACTGATAAAGTGCAACAGGATATGATGCTTTCACTTGGGAATAACCAAGGGAAGAGAGCTCTTTGGTGGCCTGGACTCTGTAAGATGCAGTAGGTATTTGTCCACTAACGGGCTTTCCCTCTGGATTTGTTTCACCAGTTTTAACTTCATGCCACAAAATGGTAAAACAAAATTTGAGAAGAGCCTGAATTCAACTAAAAATAAAAGTGTTATGAATGGAAAGATGGAAGAAGCAATGCTTTCTGTAGGGAAAGGAAAAACAAACAAAAAACAACCCAGAACTTATTTTCATGTGCACAAGTAAAATAATGAGCATTTTTTTTTTTTAGTCAAGTCACTATCCATAACTCACATCATTTCTTACATTTGTCTGGTTATAAAAATTTGTTCGATTGCCTAAATAATTTCCTAAGTGCTTGTAACACAGCTGAAGTATTGAAGTGCTCGTTGGTTATATTTAACCTAAAATGTTGTCCTGCCTAATTACGTCAGATCTTTCTAGAGACAACTGACCTCAATAGTGGTTTTAACTAGGAAATTAGAAAAAAACCAAAATTATACAGCTACTTTGTTTCAATGAGGACAGTGGATGGATGAATTAGTTTAACACATGCTGCTGCTAATGATGTTTGATGGACATTTCCAGTACACACAGAATATGCTGTGATTTAAAAAAAAATGAAATTATTATGTGGTTGTATCACTTTCATTTTAGGGGCATGGTCTGAACCAACTATTCTGGATAAGGGTAGCCATCATCAGAATTGCTTCAGAGATTTTTTCAAATGATGTGTAGGCACTCCTGAAATCCCAGTTTGCTTCCTTACCAGGAAATAAGTAAGCCCTCCTCACCATTTTCTTTATGCCCTCAATACCCACGAAGGCTTTCTGCCAGTTGAATCTCAAGCACTGATCTTCTTCCTCTTCTACTTCTACATGATCTCTTTAACATGGGTGACCACTCTGTTTCTGACTTGAGTCCAGGCCTGTCTAACTCCAACAGAGACCATGGCACAAGTTTATTGACCCTCCCAACCTCACATCTTGCTCTGGGCTACTTTCTTTTCCCTGCCGTGAATCTTATGCATTGGTCTAACAGAGGCCTGTTATAAAAGGGCAAATACCATCATACATGTAATCTCTTGTTAAAAAACCCTTTAATTGCCTCTAAGAAGTCTGTGAGGATCTCCCAAATCTTGACCTCGTTTTTTACAGGCCTCATCTCAAAATATCCATGTCTCACCACCTTCTCTCTCTACTGTCTTCTCAAAGCTGTCTCCTAAACACTAAGCCATTTCAGACCACTTGCATTTCCTGAGATAATCATGATGCTTACACCTTGGTTCTTGTGGGGATAATTTTGCTTCATTCTGTTATCTTACCTTATAGACCCTACTGATAGTTCAAGAATCACTCCCACTGTGAAGAGTTTGCCTGATTCTTTGGATAGAATTGATTCTCTCCCTTTTTCTGTAATTTGTAATGAATTTATTATATATATTTTACTCCACATATTTGTTTGCAAATCTGTCCCCATAATGCAATATAACTAGTCTAGGGCTAGAGCCCATGTGTTCATATCACAGTCTTCAACACTAAGTCTTTTTTCTGTCACTTAGTGTCCCTTAGTATTCCTTGGTAGCTTAGTACTTGTTGAATAAACATTTAAGAATATTAGACAATTATTAAATTATAAGTTCCCATAGGACAGTAACTGTGTCTTATTCACCTTTGTTTCTGCTTTGTATCTATTTCAATGTTTTACATATAGAAAGTGCTTAACTATAGGTATTTATTATATATATAATAGAAAAAAAGGAAAGTTGAGCATCTCAGAAAGTTGAACATGACATGACCAGAAGGTATAAATATAGGTAAAAGTGTAATATCAATGTACTTGATAAAGTTGTATAAAGGCAGAATGAAGGGGACATGGCTGAACAACTATGTGTGCTTATTTCTCTCTGTTATTTTTTAGGATTGATAAAACTATATGTATAGTTGGCTCATAGTTACTATACTAGTTGAGTATTTTGAGTCAGGAACAAATTCCTGATCTAATCATGTGTGACAAGGATAACAGATGCATATTAGAAAGTTGTTTTCAGTCTATTTCAGCTGTTTGGTCATTTATGCTTACAAACAAATTTTCTTTCCAGATTAATTCCTTCTGTTTAAGTTCTGTTTTTGAGTCAGCAAAGCTCATTGCTCTAAAAGACATTTGAATTGTTCAGTGGTTAGTGATCCAAAGAAACTACAGAAGATATTACTTAAAATATTGAGGTCAAAACAAAACCCTGCCGACCCTAGCCTTACCTTTATAGGCATATTATTTTCTCAATGGCATAGCCTATGTAGTGATTGATGAATCTTAAAAGGATCTGACTCAGGACAACGTTGTATAGATAAAGATTTTCTTATTAAATACTGACCCTGTATATGCATGACTTTTTCCTGATATAGAAGCAGTATACTGCTCAACAACTAATAGAGAAACAGAAAGTTTATTCATATGACCAACATATTTTGGTGTTTGGAAGGCAGCAACATCTGAGCTGATGTTGGTCAGAGTAGTGTTAGCCTTCAGCTCTTTACTTTGGGGGTAGACCTATTACAGTCATCAGAGCTAGGTTTTTGGACAAATAATTGTCACCTAGAAATATCATGCATTGAGTCTGGGAGAAGTGATAAATCCTGACAGACTGCTAATCTGGTTAACTGTTTAAGATATGTGCAACCTCATGGCCCACCTTGCTGTTAGCAAATGAGCTGAAAAAGATGGGATTGAGGAAAATAATGACACATGATCTCAAGTGTTGTAATGTAACTAGTGTAATGGTATAATGTATTAGGGAGCAGATCACAAGATTAGAGATAGAAAATCTGGATTTTGGAAAACAGTATGGTGTTTTCTCAAAAAATTAGAAATGGAACTGCTTTATGACTCAGCTGTCCCACTTTTAGGAATATATCCTAAGAATTCCAAAACACTCAGAAGAAGATAGGCACATCCATGTTCAATGCAATGTTGTTTGCAATAGCCAAGATCTGGAAACAGCCCAAGTGCCCATTAGTGAATGAGTGGATAAAAAAGCTGTGGTCCATTTACACAATAGAATACTATATGGCTTTTTTTTAAAAAAACAACAACAGGAAATCTTACCTTTTGCAAAAGCATAGATGGACCTAGAGATTATTATGCTAAGCCAGGCAGAGAAAGATAAATACCGTATGATCTCACTTATATGTGGAATGTAATCAATACAATAAACTGAGGAACAAAATAGAAACAGAGGCAGGCTCACAAGGACCAGATGAATAGCTGTCAGGGGAATGGAGGGACGAGATCAAAGGTGAAGAGATTAACCAAAATCATATATACATAACACATACAGACAACAGGGTAGAAGAACCAGAGGAAAGGAGGGTAGGCGGTAGGGGGAGGACGGATAAAGGGGGAAGTGGAGGGAAAGAGACTGCATTGCTTGGGGAATGGGGGCACCATGTGGTGTATGGAGGGTATTATATTGAGTGGGATACTTGAAACCATGTAAATGCAATAAATTAAAAATGAAAATTAATCAAAATCTCGATTTTCACTGCAGTTCCATATATATTCCAGTTGTGAGAGTTCAACTAAAAGAGTTAATCTTTCTGTGCTTTGTTTTATAAATGTAGATAGAAATTCCTTCTCTTACAGTTGCTATGGGGATTGTATGATTGTAGTATCATTATACAGTGTTTAGTAAGTTTCTCTCATTTAGCAAGGAACTCCTTTTTTGTACTGGTATTCAACAGAAATAGTTGAAAAACAGTGGACCCGCACTGTGGAAATAGTGAAGGCTCTAAAAAAACTTAAAATTTTTATAAACGTGCTACTTGCTCATTGTAACAACACACAAAGAAACAAGCCAAACAACTGTTGGAGAGGACAAAGGAGAACATTCAAATCATCCCAGATTCAACCCAGTGATCGATCATACCAACCAGATAGCACTCTGTACATTTATTTAGGCCTATGTAAAAAGTGTGTATCGTTTACACACTTTAGGCCTATGTAAAAATGGATCGTTTATATCCATTTTTTTTCTTTTAAAAAAATTTTATTTTTATTTTTATTTATTCATTTTAGAGAGGAGAGGGAGAGACAGAGAGAGAGAGAAGGGGGGAGGAGCTGGGAGCATCAACTCCCATATGTGCCTTGACTAGGCAAGCCCAGGGTTTTGAACCGGCGACCTCAGCATTTCTAGGTCGACGCTTTATCCACTGCGCCACCACAGGTCAGGCTATATCCATTTTTTGATGCCTGCACAAGATGGACATAGCTTTCCTTTGGATATTCAACTCCAAATATTAATACTGTAAACTGGCTTCCTCTCTGCAAACCTGGTGCCCCTGTCCGGAAGGCAAGAACTCTAGGGCGCCTCGCTGAGCCGATGATCTCAGCTGCCATTCCAGGAAACCCCTCGTCCTTCCTCTTCTGCTTCCGCAGAGCCTTCACTGCTGGAGGTAAAATGTCAGTGTTGAGTACCTTGGAAATTGTAGTGATGCCCCTTTGCTGCAAGGCCTGTTGACTGGTCTCTGTTGATTACAAGTGCTTATGGTTCTGGTCTTGTTTAATTCTTCCCATTGGGTCAGTTATGTTCCTATTTTCATCATAAATTTCCCTCTTTTATGTCACCAGAACATACAGTATTTCCCCATGTATAGGACGCTTTCATGTATAAGATGCACCTTAAATTTGGGGCCCAAAATTTGGAAAAAGAAATTATTACATGAAGTTACTGAACTCAAGTTTTATTCATCTGCAACAATAAGCGCAAAAACAAGTGCAAAAAAAGCGGGAAATGCAAGTAAAAATATATATAACCACTGTATAAGATGCACCCAGGTTTTAGACCCCAAATTTTTCGAAAAAGGGTGCACCTTATACATGGGGGAATACGGTAGTTATATCTGTTCAACTGCTGTTCCTAAAAGCACAGAGAAATGGAATTTGATTAAATTTGGAGAGCATGCTGCTTGGCTGTTTTGAGTCCCAGTTGGCAGAGTTCGGTGTTAGACTTGCTTTCATGATGACATAGGATTTGGAAGCAAGGTTACAGTGAATGAGAGCTGCATAACCCTTACATACTTCAGCAGCTGAAGACAATAGATAATTACCTAAAAGTATGAATTGGGTAGGACAGTTATTAACTGTTGATACCCCCAAAATGATTGACTTTTTTATATTCATCATGTCTCCAATCACTTTACTGAATTATCGTTTCTAATTTTAAAAGATTTTATTAGTTAATTCTCTTACTTTTTTTAGATACAAAATAAATCTTTTGCAAGTGATAATTTTTCTCTTTACAATAGTGTCATTTTTATATTTTCTCCAGTGCTTCCCAAGTGATGCTGAAGGATGATGTCATTTGCAATTCATTTTATTTTTGTTCTCCAGCCTGGGCCGGTTCATCCCTCCTTAGGCAACCTGGTAGTCCCCGCCCCAGGGAGGTCACCATATTGATGCCAAACTTAGTGAAGACAACCGGTTGGCATAGCGCACTGCAGCCCAGAAATTCTGGGCTCAAGCGATCCTCCTGCCTCAGCCTCCCGAGTAGCTGGGACTATAGGTGTGCGCCACCAGGCCTGGCTATTTTTGTTCTCAGTAATATAGACACTCAATATAGCAAATACAAAAATCAAAATGTTAAATCAATTAAAAAGTTACAAAAATGAACAGTGACCATGTACTATTCTTGTGACTCTGGCTACTTTAACCTCTCTGAATTTTATTAGCTCATCTGGAAAATGGATTCTGATAATAATTGTCTAGGACAGGTTGGGAACCTATGGCTCGTGAGCCATATGTGGCTCTTTTGATGGCTGCATCTGGCTCACAGACCAATCTTTAATAAAAAATAATAATAACATTAAAAATATAAAACATTCTCATATATTATAATCTGTTCATTTCCTACCGCTCATGTTCATGGTTGCGGGTGGCTGGAGCCAATCACAGCTGTCCTCTGGAGCAACACCACATTTTTATTGGATAATGCGTAACGTACACAGGTCGTTGTATGGCTTTCACGGAATTACATTTTAAAATATGTGGTGGTCATGGTTCTCTCAGCCAAAAAGGTTCCCGACCCCTGGTAGGATCATGATGAGGGTTAAATGAAATGATTTATTTAAAGTGCTGAGCCCCGTGCCTTGTCTTGTCTCAGTAAATAAATAGTAAGTGCAGAATATGTGAAATAGGTTCCCATTGGGTATAGTGGGGCACAGAGGAGGCAGTCATCAGTTCCACCTGCCCAGGGCACAACAGTGGGGACAGGGTGAAAGAGGTCCACTTTCCCAGCAGGAATGGGGTTGGTGAGGGAATTTCAGGGAAAAATGCTGTAAAACTTGAGTACTGAAATGGGAGGCAATATTAGTTTAAGTTAAGGAACTGCAAAAAGTCTGAAATGTCTAGAGCAGAGTCTATATGATATGGAATCTGGATAGAGGTGTAGCAGGAGATAAAACCAGGGAGAATGT
The DNA here is from genome assembly GCF_036850765.1 of Saccopteryx bilineata. Lineage (NCBI taxonomy): Eukaryota > Metazoa > Chordata > Mammalia > Chiroptera > Emballonuridae > Saccopteryx > Saccopteryx bilineata. The sequence goes on along the minus strand of NC_089491.1, from coordinate 142,631,914 downwards.
GGAAGTATTTAGTACTGTATTCAAGAGTTTGGAGTTTCTGAAGGTAATGGGTTTTATACAAGGGAGCCATTTGGTCAGGTTTTATAAACTCTAGAGAACTTTTCTCTTGGAGGCATTTTGGTGAATGAGTTTGGAAACAGGGCTGGAAGACAAGAGCTCTAAGGTCTAAGAAGTAGCGGGGACTCAGAATTAGAAGCCAAAATGGGGGACACATTAGGGAAGAGAGAGAGTTGAAAAGGAGGATGACTTCGGGGTCTCCTTTGGAAGAGAGCTGGGTTGGACAGAGTTGCTGTAGTAGTTTCCTGTGGTGACTGTAAGAAATGATCACAAATCTGTTGGCTTAAAACAAAAGAACTTTATTTTTTCACAGTGTTGGAGACCAGAAGTCTGAGATCAGCATCAGTTGGCTGAAACCAGGGTGTTGGTAGGGCTGCTCTCTAGAAACTCTAGTGAAAAATCCATCATTCCTTGCTTTTTACAGCTTCTGGTGGTAGCTGCCATACCTTGGCTTGTGGCTGCATCTCTTCAGTCAAGGATAGAGTCTAGAAATCTTGTTTCGCTCTGTTCCTGTTGTCTTTTCCTCTGATTGTCTCAAATCTCCCTCTGAATTCTTGTAAGGATATATATGATTGTATTTAGTGTTCACTCAGATAATCCTGGATAATCTCATCTCTTATCTCAGGATCACAGTATTTAATTACATTTGCAAAAACTTTTTTTTTTTAAAATCCAAGTAACTTCATATTAATAGGTTTCAAGGATTAGGCCCTGATATGTTTGGGGCTTAGGGGTGGAGTATTATTCTGCCTTCCACAATTGCCATTTTACTGAAATATGAAGTAGAGAAACATGGGGGAAGATAGTGAGAATACTTTTTTATGTGTGTTTTATGTTTTTAAAAAGACCCTTACTCTGTTCTCAGTCTCTTTTTATCCTGCCCGATTTTGTTAACATAAATGTTATATTTCTCTTCTTCAGCCAAAATCAGGGACTGGTTCTGTACCTTTTTTAAACGTAACAATAGTTTAAACTAACGGGTTTTTCTCTTTTTCCTTAGCTCAGGCAAACCAGAGCTCTGACATGTCGGATTTTGAAAAAAAAAAAAAAAAAAATCCAAAACCTGGGTTTCCTTTGAAGCAATTTTCAAGAATATCAGTTATAGGTGAATGCCTAAGGAGAATCAAAGTTTTCATTGTTAATTATATCCCTTTAAATTTCTTTCGGGGTATAAACCAAATTCGACCCATGTAAAGGTTGAAACTGTTATTTTTATCAGTGACCTTTTTAGCTCAATAGTACTAATTAATAAATACTTTAAATAACCTATTTCAGCAAAAATTAAGAATATCTTAAAGGTTTATTTTATTTGTAGTATGCTCAGGCTATGAGAGGAAGCTGTTGAGCTGAATTTTTAGTTTATTTGCACAACAAGTCTATTCTTATTTTCTTAAAAGCCAAATAATCTTGTTAAATACTTTCCAATGGCCCTATCTTTCAGAATTATTTGGTATCTTAGATTCTGGCTGACTTTGACTTTTCAGTAAGCTTCAGTTTCAAAATACTTCTTATTTTCCCCTAAAGCTTTACTTTTTGCCTGTGTACAATCTGTTTCTCTTTATTCTAGAAAATGTAGTTTCAAGAAAAATACTTTTTCCTTAAATTTGTATGCTAAATTTTCAGAGATAATGTTTATTGAATGAATAAAATAAAGAATGAATAAATGAGGGGATTAAGTTCTGTATCCAAATCACTTCTTGATTTAATCAATTTCTTTTCTGTTGGTTAAAAAGAGATCTGATTTCATTGTCTTTATTTAAAATAAACCCTGATAATAATTTTGTGTGTGTGTATATTTAAAAATGTATACATACACAGACACAGACACCTCCCCCAATCTCATCCCAAGAACACCCACATTCTAATCCATAAATTAGGGGTCATGATGGCCCAGTGACATGGGGCTTGTTTCTAATCCTTATAAAGCAATCACTCTCAAGTGTTTTCAGTTAATAGATTACTTATTAGGGCAATGGCCCTAAATGCTACCTTCCCTTTTTACATTTCTCCCAATAATGAAACATATCACCACATCTAAAGTGTAGATAATCGATGCTTGTGCTAAGGTACTGAAACCGTTTGTTTGTTTGTTCATTCATTCATTCATTTATTCGATGTTTGTTGAAACCTTGCTTATGTGCAAGCCTGTTGCCAAGTGATACTGAGGTGAACACCTTGCAGGTAGTCAGTCAGTTGTTCTGAGACTACATTGAATAACATGTAAATAAAAGGCTGCTAATAATTTCCTAAATTTTGATTTAACTCAGAATCATTTTGCTTATTGAAACAGAGCAGTTTTCAGGGAAGATTATTTGATGTAGAGGTATGGTTCACTGTCCACATGTGGAAAGTTTATGCTGAGCAATGTTTGTAAAATGATAAAGCATATTTTGACTCTGTTTATAGACAGTGTTTTTGTTTTTGTGGAAAATTAAATAGAACAATTTTTTTTGGCTCTAATGATAAGTTATGCCTTTTTTTCTTCTTATAAATCAAACAGAACAGTTCCACCAAGGTACAGCAGTAGGCCCCTTTACATGTTGTCTAAGCTCTGCTGGCCACAGGTAGCAGTGCGTTTTGGAACTCACTTCATACCTTTGATGTGAGGACGTATTCCTTAAAATAAGTATATTGTTGGTTTTGTTAAAATAGTACTCTAAAAGGTCACAAATGATAGAATTGCCTTCAATCAGACACTATTAAGTTTAAGATTCAGAATATATGCCAAATATATTTTCTTTTCCAAATTGCATCTGTGTTAGGATAATGATATCCTTTTAAAGCATTTTTTTTAAAAAAAACTTCGTATTTACCACACTATCAAAGAACAATATTAGGTGATTTTATTTACTAAGTAGGAAAGAGTTAGCAGCAGGTCTACAACTTTAGTGTAACTCACAAATCACTTTTACCTTAAATCTTGTTGTTATGCTCAATTTACATAAGAATTAGTAGAAGTTTTAATTTATTAGTTTTTTACTAATAAAGCCTTATTATATATAAATATAATAGGAAGGGATGCTTGGACTAGATACCTTTTTAGGTTATTTTAATTATATAGACATACCTATAAATTGTTTTCTTATGCTATATTTTAAAAAATGGTTGGAATATGAGTTAACCATTGTCCTTAATATATTTTTTAGTAGTAGCTGAATCAGTTTGAGTTTGTTTTTAGGTTACTGTTTCTTCTTCCTGTAACCTGTAATAAACTGTTATTTTATATACCAGCCAACACTGCTGTTTACTTATTTCTTTGAGTTTTTCTTCCAAGTAAAATTGATGTTTCTTGAAATAAGGGACCACATTTTTAATATTTATTGTATTTTTAGAAGTGCTTAGATTTTAGGCCTAGAGTATTTGCTCGAAAAATACTTGCAGAATTGCAATGAAGTTTAAAGAGAATTGCTATTTTCCAGATAGAGGAAGACAAACCAGAAATGCCATTTAAAGAAGCAAACTGGCTTGGAATGCTAATTGAGAATGAAAACCAGAAGTGTCAAGCAAACTGTGATATTTCTTGTTGGCCATTAGGCACAGTTCTGTGCTAATAATTACCTGAGAAACTATTTTAAAATCGAAAAGTGACTTCCCCATAAAATCGGAGCAGGCAGGGTTATCTGATGAGCTAACTCACTATGGTCATCAAGGTTGGATAACTCCACGCATCAGTCTTTGTCATCAGGGACGAATATTAATGAGGATTGAATTGTCAAGGTGGGGCATCTGGCAAGTCTTTCTCCTGGATGGTCCTAGAAAGATGTTACTAAATTCTTGCTTATCTACTCCTATTTCAGGCTTCATACAGAATAATGCCTTTTCCATTAACACAGTATTTCTTCTTTTAAAATTTTTGTTTATTATTATTAATTTTAATGGGGTGACATTGATAAATCAGGGTACATATGTTCAGAGAAAACATCTCCAGGTTATTTTGACATTTGATTATGCTGCATTCCCTTCACCCAAAGTCAAATGGTCTTCTGTCACCTTCTATCTAGTTTTCTTTGTGCCCCTCCCCTTCCCTAACCACCTTCCCCTTCACCCCCCCCCCCCCAATAACCACCACCCTCTTGTCCATGTCTCTGAGTCTCATTTTTATGTCCCACCTATGCATGGAATCATATATTTCTTAGTTTTTTCTGATTTACTTATTTCACTCAGTATAATGTTATCAGGGTCCATCCATGTTGTTGTAAGTGATCTGATGTCATCATTTCTTATGGCTGAGTAGTATTCCATAGTATATATGTACCAAAGCTTTTTAATCCACTTGTCTACTGACGGACACTTAGGCTGTTTCCAGATCTTTGCTATTGTGAACAATGCTGCCATAAATATGGGGGTGCCTTTCTCCTTTTGAAAAAGTGCTATGGTGTTCTTGGGGTATATTCCTAACAGTGGGATAGCTGGGTCAAAAGGCAGTTCGATTTTTAATTTTTTGAGGAATCTACATACTATTTTCCACAGTGGCTGCACCAGTCTGCATTCCTACCAGCAGTGCAGGAGGGTTCACTTTTCTCCACATCCTCACCAGCACTTATTCTGTGTTGTTTTGTTGATGAGCACCATTCTGACTGGTGTGAGGTGATATCTCATTGTGGTTTTAATTTGCATTTCTCTAATGGTTAGTGATGTTGAGCATTTTTTCATATGCCGATTGGCCATCTGTATGTCCTCTTTGGAGAAGTGTCTATTCATTTCTTGTGCCCACTTTTTGATTGGATTGTTTGACTTCCTGGTGTTCAGTTTTACAAATTCTTTATAAATTTTGGTTATTAACCCCTTATCAGACGTATTGTCAAATATGTTCTCCCATTGTGTAGTTTGTCTTTTTATTCTGTTCTTATTATCTTTAACTGTGCAAAAGATTTTAGTTTGATATAGTCCCATTTGTTTATCCTGTCTTTTATTTCACTTGCCTGTGGAGATAAATTGGCAAATATATTGCTGCGAGAGATGTTGGAGAGTTTACTGACTATGTTTTCTTCTAAGATGTTTATGGTTTCATGACTTACATTTAAGTCTTTTATCAATTTTGAGCTTTTGTTTGTGAATGGTGTAAGATGGTGATCTATTTTCATTATTTTGGAGGTAGATGTCCAATTTTTCCAACACCATTTGTTAAAGAGGCTGTCTTTACTCCATTGTATGTGCTTACCTCTTTTGTCAAATATCAGTTGACCATAATGGTGTGGGTTTATTTCTGGGTTCTGTGTTAATGTTCCATTGATCTATATGCCTGTTCTTATGCCAGTACCAGGCTGTTTTGAGTACAATGGCCTTGTAGTATAACTTGACATCAGGAAGTATGATACCTCCCACTTTATTCTTTTTCAAGATTGCTGAGGCTATTCGTGTTCTTTTTTGGTTCCATATAAATTTTTGGAATATGTGTTCTGTATCTTTGAAGTATGTCATTGGTATTTTAATTGGTATTGCATTGAATTTATAAATTGATTTGGGTATAGACATTTTGATTATGTTTACTCTTCCTAACCATGAGCACGGTATATGCTTCCACTTGTTTGTATCTTCCTTGATTTCTTTTATCAATGTTTTATAATTTTCCGAGTACAAGTCTTTAATCTCCTTGGTTAAATTTACTCCTAGGTACTTTATTTTTTTGTTGTTTCAGTAGTGAAGGGATTGTTTCCTTAATTTCTCTTTCTGACAGTTCATTGTTAGTGTATAAAAATGCCTCTGATTTCTGAGTATTAATTTGATATCCTGCCACCTTGCTGAAATCATTTATCAGGTTCAGTAGTTTTTTGACTGAGACTTTAGGGTTTTCTATATACAATATATATCATCTGCAATTAATGATATTTTTACTTCTTTTCCAATTTGGATGCCTTTTATTTCTTCTTCTTGTCTGATTGCTTTGGGTTGGACTTCCTGAACTTTGTTGAATAAGAGTGGTGAAAGGGGGCACCCCTGCCTTGTTCCTGATCTTAAGGGGATTGCTTTTAATTTTTGTCCATTGAGTATGATGTTGGCTGTGGGTTTGTCATAGATGGCCTTTATCATGTTGAGCTATGTTCTCTGTATTCCCACTTTGCTGATAGTTTTGATCATAATGGGTGCTGGATTTTATCAAATACTTTTTCTCGCATCTATTGAAATTATCATGTAGTTTTTCTTCTTCCTTTTGTTTATGTGATCAATCACATTGTTTGATTTGCAAATATTGTACCAGCCTTGCCTCCCCAGAATAAATCCCACTTTATCATGATGTATGATTTTTTTCATATATTGCTGAATCCGGTTTGCTAATATTTTGTTGAGGATTTTAGCATCTAAATTCATCAGGGATATTGGCCTATAATTTTTTTTCTTTGTGTTGTCTTTGCCTGGTTTTGGAATCAGAATTATGCTCGCCTCATAAAAGGAGCTTTGAAGTCTTTCTTCCTCTTGAATATTTTGAAATAGCTTGAGAAGGATAGTAGTTAGTTCTTTGAATATTTGGTAGAATTCACTTGTGAAGCCATCAGGCCCAGGACTTTTCTTTGTTGGGAGTTTTATGATAACTGTTTTGATCTCATTTGTTGTTGTTGTCTACGGCCATACCACCCTGAACGCGCCCGATCTCGTCATTTGTTGTAATCGGTCTGTTCAGGTTTTCTGATTCTTCCAGTTTAATTTTTGGAAGATTACATGTTTCAAGGAATTTGGCCATTTCATCTAGGTTGTCTAATTTTTTGGCATACAATTTTTCATAGTATTTTCTTACAATATTTTGTATTTCTCTTTTGTCAGTTGTTACTTTCTCCACTCTCATTTCTAATTTTATTTATTTGAGTCCTCTCTCCTTTTTTTCTTGGTGAGTCTGGTTAAAGGTTCATCTGGCTTGTTTATCTTTTCACAGAACCAGCTCCTGGTTTCGTTAATCCTCTGTGTTGTTTCTTTAGCCTCTATGTCATTTATTTCCGCTTTGATCTTTATTATTTCCTTCCTTCTACTACCTCTGGGCTTTACTTGCTGTTCTGTTTCTAGTTCTTTTAGATGCAGGGTCAAATTGTTTATTTGAGCTTTTTCTAGCTTCTTAAGATATGCCTATAATGCTTTATGAACTTCCCTCTCAGGACTGCTTGTGCTGTGTCCCATAAATTTTGAGTTGATGTATGCTCATTATCATTCATTTCTAGGAATTTTTTTATTTGTTCTTTGATCACATTGTTAACCCATTCGTTATTTAATAACATGCTATTTAGTTTCCAAGTGTTTGAGTATTTTTCAGTTTTTCTATAGTGGTTGATTTCTAGTTTCATGCCATTTTGATCAGAGAAAATGCTTGATATGATCTCAATCTTTTTAAATTTGTTGAGACTGCTTTTGTGCCCTAACATGTGGTCTGTCCTAGAGAATGTACCATGAGCACTTGAAAAGAATGTATGTTCTGCTGCTTTAGGGTGCAAGGTTCTGAAGATATCTATTAAATCAAGTTGATCTAGTGTATCCTTTAAGTCTGCTGTTTCTTTGTTAATTTTCTTTCTTGAGGACCTATCCATTGATGTTAGTGGGGTATTGAAATCCCCTACTATTATAGTATTCTGTTGATCTCGCCCTTTATATCCATCCACGTCTGGTTTATATATTTAGATGCTGCTATATTCGGTGTGTAGATATTTATAATGGTTATATCTTCCTGTTGGATTGCTTCCTTTATTATTATGTAGTGATCTTTTTTATCTCTTACTATAGCCTTTATTTTAAAGTCCATTTTGTCTGATGTAAGTATTGCTACCCCAGCTTTTTTTTCATTTCCATTTGCATGAAATTTTTTTTTCATCCTTTTACCTACAGTCTATGTGCATCTTTTGTTTTCAGGTGTGTCTCTTGTAGACAGCATAAGTATGGTTCCTGTTTTCTTATCTATGCAGCTACCCTATGTCTTTTGATTGGGTCATTTAACCATTTACATTTAACGTTATTATTGATATGTAGTTGTTTATTGCCATTTTATTCTTTAAGGCTGTATATTCCTTTTTTGCTATATTCTTTTTCCCCTTTGATCTGTTTACAACAGGCCCCATAGCATTTCTTGCAGCATTGGTTTGGTTGTAGTGAATTCCTTGAGTTTTTTTTTGTCTGGGAAGCTTTATATTTATCCTTCAATTTTAAACCATAGTGTTGCTGGGTAAAATAGTCTTGGTTGTAGGCTCTTATTTTGCATTACTTTGAATATTTCTTGATATTCTGTTCTAGCCTCAATTGTTTATTTTGAGAAATCAGATGTCCTTATGGGGGCTCCTTTGTAGGTGACAGCCTTTTTTTCTGTAGCAGCTTTCAATATTTTCTTTTTATCACTTAGCTTTAGTATTTTAATTATGTTGTGTCTTGGTGTAGATTTCTTTGGGTTTCTCTTTAATGGAGGTTTCTGTGCTTCCTGAACTTGTGAGATGTTTTCCTGTATTAATTTAGGGAAGTGTTCAGCTATGATATATTTGAACAAAGTCTCTCTCCCTTGTTGCTTCTCTTCTTCTTCAGGAACCCCTGTGATGCAGATGTTATTTCTCTTCATGTTGTCACAGAGCTCTCTTATAGTTTCCTTAGACATTTTGAAGTCTCTTTTCTTTTTCTGCTCTGCTTCCATGCCTTCCTTTATCTTGTCCTCTAACTCGCTGATTCGATCCTCAGCTTCATCCATCCTGCTTTTAATTCCTCCCATTGTGGTCTTCATTTCTGATATTGTATTTGTCATTTCTGACTGGTTCTTTTTTATTATTTCAATGTCCTTTTTATATTTGCTATGTCTCTATTTAGGTGTTGTAATGACCATCTATTGTTGTTCTAAGATCTTTGAGCATCCTAACAATTGTTATTTTAAACTTTGCATCTGGTAGCTTGTTTATATCTTTCTCATTCAGGTCCTTTTCTGGAGAATTTCTCTTGATTCCTTTGTGTTGCATTTCTCTGCCTTCCTATTTTGTCTGTATGAGATGGTTTTGGCCACTGGAGTCCACTGGGTGTATCCTCTGTATTCCCTCGGTGTGGTCTGTCTGCAGGCTCGCCACCCCCTCTGCCGCTGCTGCCTAGGGCATTCAGGTATGAGTGTTGCCTCCTGGGGCTGTCTCTGGGGTTTCTGCCTCTCTTCCACAGGAGGGGCTGTGATCACATGCCTGGTTCTCCAAGCCTCCGTGGCCTCGGCCTTTGCCCCACCCCTGCGGGTGAGGTTATGCATGACACTGGGCTGCAAGCCTGGGCACCACAGGTAGGTGTAAGCACCTTTGCTCAGCTGTGGGACTCTGCCTGTTTCTGGGCTTTCGCCCTGCCCATGGGGGAGGAGCCTGCTCGCTGGTCAGCTCTAAGCCTCATTCTGGGCTTTCACCCCACCCTTGTGGGAGGAGCTGGCTTGGGTGTCAGGCTAGAAGCCTGGGTTCTGCGGGCCTGCGGGGCTGCGGTACCATGTGCCCTTGCTCAGCGGCGGGTCTCCGCCCCTTCCTGGGCTTCTGCCCTTCTTCTGCAGGTGGGATTGCAGGCAGCCCCACAGCTGGGCCTGACCACTTTTGCGTGTCTCCTCCGCCCCTGCTAGGCAAGACTGAGCTCATACCCGGGCCTCAGTTTTGGCCGGTGGGCTTCGGTCCGTGGGGACAGAATCGTGCTTCCATTTTCCACTGCCGGCTGCCCTCTGGCGATCCCTCAGCCATGTGGGTGGGGGCGCTGCAGCTCAGGCCCTAACACTCCATATTGTAGTCCCAAAAGCTCCCTCCTTCTAAGCAACTCTGCTCTGAGTGCAGGGGTGGGGGGGGGATAGCATGTTTAGCTGGTGTCCTTCTTTCTTTGTTGGTATTACTGTTTCCAGGGGAAATATTTGCTTCAGATTTGGTGAGTGACTCAGCCCAGGGAATAGGGTGACTGTCCCTCAAAGTGTTTCGCCCTGTGTCTCCTAGATTACACTTTCTTCCTGCTGCTCTGATCCTCTCCTCTCTCCCCGTCCCCCAGAGCCCCGGGTGAGTGGTTGTGAGAGAGGTTTTCTGCGTGGTCCCTTTAAGGAGAATCCTGGGTCTGAGAAATCAGTCTCTTTTTTACAAACAGTATCCTGACTTGTTTCACAGTTAAACACTGTCCATACACCTCTTCTAGCCTCTGGGGCTGCAGGCTGGGACTTTGTTCCTTGGGCTCAGGACCCTCCCCTCTCTGCTAAACTCACTTCCTGCCTGGCGAGTTCCTCCGGGCTGCCGTTCACTGTTCACTTCAGGGAGCTGGGCAGCCCTTTCCACGTTTTTGCTTTTCCTACCAGTCTCAGTGTGGCTTCTTCATTGTTCCTTGGTTAAAGAGTCCTCTTAGTTTAGTCCAAAGTTGGTTTTTCCAGATGTTGGTTCTAAAAATTAAGCTGCAATCCACTTTGGTTCTGGGAGTTGGAAGTTGGTATGTCCGCCTACTCCATCGCCATCTTGCCACTCCCAACCCAGTATTTCTTGATGCAGGGTAAAGTTTAATTGATTGTGCCTTAGCTTTTTGTTTACGGTATTTCAGTTGTACTCATTCATGTAAGTCCACAGTCCAGGCATTGTAAGTGGAATCTGAAGTGATGACTAGGACTACTGAGGCATTCACTGATTGTGATTTTGATTAGGTTATTTTTCAGGTAAAATTTCTAATTCATATACTGTAGTTTTCCATAATTTCTTTCCAGAAATTTGTTCTCTTTCTTGTTTTGACTGCATCAAGATTTCTAGACTAGAAAAACATATTCAGGACTTTTCACCTAATAAAGTTGGACATCATGTTGTAAAACTATAGGCATAAAGTTATAAGCATCCTAGTTCAAGCAGATGACATCCCAATGGATGGGAGGATTAGCCTTCCTTTGTAAGAGGTGGTGTGTGTGGGAGTGTGTGTGTGTGTGCACACACACATGCTGTTTTTTAAAGTGCCTCATGTGGAAAGCAAAAAAAAAAATTTTTTTTCTATTAAGTATAGTTATGCTTGACTTCCTACTCTGGTTCTTTCTCTTTATTCTGTAGGCAGCATCTCTCTTCATATCAGTCCATGAACTAGAATTTATTTTATTTTATACTCTAATGGCTGAAGCAATAGTGATAATTTTGAGGCCTTGTACATTTTCAACATTTGCGGGAAAATAAGTTACTTCTTCTGGACATCTCCAGACTGTGTGGTATTTTGTGAAGAACAGGAAAATCTGGTTCCGGAGGAATGGCTGCATTGGTAAGGTGACCAACTTTTTTACAGTGAAAAGGAGGACAAAAATAAATTAAGAAAACAATATCCTAAATAAAAGAAACACTTTATTGCAACAATAATACACTATAATATAATAAATGCATAATAAAAACATTTGTAATATTTTATATTGTAATTATGCTTACATGCCTATTAATTTTTAATAATAACCTAATTGCAAGAAAAAAGGACTCATTTAGATATAAATACATCACATCACACGCAATGGATCTACTCTCTGCATCGATTAAATATGGACATTTACAGATTAGTCTTCCAATATCAAAAAAGAGGACATGTTGGAGGACACTTTTCGAGGGAGGATGGATCTTACAAAAGAAGGACTGTCTTCCCTAAAGAAGGACGATTGGGGCCCTGGCTGGTTGGCTCAGTGGTAGAGCATCGGCCTGGCGTGCAGGAGTCCCAGGTTTGATTCCTGGCCAGGGCACACAGGAGAAGCGCCCATCTGCTTCTTCACCCCTCCCCCTCTCCTTCCTCTCTGTCTCTCTCTTCCCCTCCCGCAGCTGACGCTCCATTGGAGCAAAGATGGCCCGGGCGCTGGGGATGGCTCTGTGGCCTCTGCCTCAGGCACTGGAATGGCTCTGGATGCAACGGAGCGACACCCCAGAGGGGCAGAACATCGCCCCCTGGTGGGCATGCCGGGTGGATCCCAGTTGGGCACATGTGGGAGTCTGTCTGACTGCCTCCCCGTTTCCAGCTTCAGAAAAATGAGAAAAAAAAAAAAAAGGACAATTGGTCAGTCACCTTAGCATCGGATGGTTGTCTACTGGGCTGTGTGTTCTTACTCTCGTTTACTCAGTGACCATGAGCCTCAGTTTACTTTCTGGTTTTTTATTTTTCTTTTCTTTTTTTTTTTTTAATAAAATGGTCTTCACAGTAATACCTATATAACATTTTACTTAGTGTGAATGGGCTTTATTTCTTCTAAATTGGGAAGGTAAAAATCTTGCATTCTTTTCATAAATCTAAACTAGATGATGTATATGGATATTCACTAGCATTTTGCAGAATATATATCATTTAAAAAAAGTTACCTTTCCCAAACTTTTGAAATCATATATGTTTGGGTAAGGAGTCTTTGGGAATTGAATCTAGTCAAACATGATCTATTCTACTTCATTCATATGACCAAAGCATAGATGAAATTTATCATCAGGCAACAATGAGACAGTTAAATTATAAATGTCAGAGACCAAGTTATGAAGAATTTATGGTGTTTTATTTCTCATCCCATAAATAATCTAAAATTTTTGTTGTTTTGCTTTTGACTTCATTATGTGTTATTGATCATAATGGCTGGAAGAAACAATGTGACTTGTGAAATCGATGATTAAGAATATTTATCCTTTTTGTTGATGGAAACCCATTATTTTATATTTGTGGTTAAAATCAAATTATTGTCTTTTAACTGTGTGTATAAGATAGTTTTTGAGTCCCAGTCACACTGTAAAATGTTTCACTGTCATCTCCCCTTGATAGTTCTGAACTGTGAAAGAAAGTTGAATTATATACTTTTTGGACACTTAATTAGCAAAACCTGGAAATATAGAAAGGGTTGGAGAATTCCTCCATAAGTGAAGAACTACTTTTTGTAAACATATTTGAGAAATTACAAATATCACAGTGATTTCTCAAACATTTTAATTTACTGTTTACCAGCCATTGCTGGAGTCAAAGTGTTTGATTAGGGTACAGAAAGATTAATTTGATTTCTGAATACTGCCCTTTGAACCTGATTAATTCCAAATAAAAATATGTCTGGTATGTTCTCTTCTTTCTAGGAATATTTCAAACATAATAGTAGTAGTAGTAGTAGTATTTTGGTATGTGCTACATTGTGCTGTTGACTATTGAAAAAATTTTTTCTCAGTATACAGTGATTCCATGAAAGTGGTAACTTTTTTTTTTCTGAACTGAGAAGGAGGGAGGCAGAGAGACAGAGTCCCACTTGCACCCAACTGGGATCCACCAGGCATGCCCACTAGGGGGCGATGCTCTGCCCATCTGGGGCGTGGCTCCGTTGCAACAGAGCCATTCTAGTGCCTGAAGTGGAGGCCATGGAGCCGTCCTCAGTGCCCCTGCTGACTTTGCTCCAGTGGAGCCTTGACTGCGGAAAGGGAAGAGAGAGACGGAGAGAAAGAAAAAGTAGGAAGGGTGGAGAAGCAGATGGGGCTTCTCCTGTGTACCCTGGCCGGGAATTAAACCTGGAATTTTCACACGCCAGGCCTACACTCTACTACTGAGTTAGCTGGCTAGGGTGGAAGTTGTAACTTTTGAGAACCTGAACTAAGGAAGGATACCAGATTGATATGAAAAAGAAGGCCTTTCAGAGACCAAGGGCAGCACAGGTAAATGCACATGAATAGCAAATAGTGCTATTGTCAGAAAAAGATTAGCATGGGATTCTTATAAGTATCAAATGTAGTAATATAATTCAGCTAGTATAAATTATTACCAGTTAATAGAAAATGAATACAGAGCACAACTTTAACTTTTGGAACCTTCACATCATCATTTTGGATAGCCGAATTTTTCAGACAAGGTTATAGCTTCAAATGTTCACTTTTTAGAAAGAATTAATTAGATAGATAACTTTTTTTCCTCTAACAATGGACTGCCTTATTGCTCAGAGCATAGTGAACTTTTTATATTACTCAGGGTTGTTATGAACATAAAGTATAGGATTGCATTGCTATCATTGAACTTAAGAGGGTATTCCAACACCAGAGAAATCCAGATTTTCACATTTCTGATTTTCCATTTTTATTCTGTTGTAAAAGTGGAAATATCTGTAAAAAAAAAGAAAAGAATATATAGGTGCTAATAATGACCTTGTCTACCTTTTTAATCTTTTCCTCTACTGGGAAAGATCTTTAAGCAAGAGCTGTACATTCTTCTTAAATTCCCAAATAACAGAATAGCAACACAAAACTCATGAGGGTTGATGCCACGCAAATGTCAATCGATGGTGCTTCGCTGTTGCCTTCTGATTGTATGGACTAATATGATCCTGTGCTCTGAATTCCAAATGGTGTGGGACTCACAGTTCAATTCAGGAATCATGTTTGAGCATTTATGTACTCAATAATGAAAGAATAAAAGAAAACCCAAACCAGTTAATTCTCTCAAGTGATTTTAATCTTAGACTGTGGAAAGTCTTGTTAGCAGCTCACTGCAGTGCAAGGCTGAACAAATAAGCCTTCTGGCTTCCTAGACTCCAGCAATGTTTTTAAATATAGGCAGGTCTGTGGCAAGTTCTCATTTGGTTGTGTGTGTGTGTGTGTGTGTGTGTGTACATATATATAGTATTATATATAATATATACACATTTATACATATATGTATATATTCATATAAATATTTTGGCCTTATATTCATGTAACATTTTTGGTTTTATTCAACAGAAATCTTCTTGACAGAGACACATTTTCTAAATCTGATCCAAGTAAGTGTCTGTTTACTTGCTTTTGAAAGTCTATTTCACTTACTAATTTTGCAAAGATTGTATGAAACTCATAGTTCTTGATTAAATATTTGTGTTAAAACCTAGAAAGAAGGCAAATGATTTCAAGCCCCACATGCTTCTCTGTCTGGGCAGTCCTCTCCCTAAGAGGAAGTTGCTTAGCTTTTTGAGAATTCAATGAAAGTATAGATGACTCCAGTGTAAGACTGGTCACCTTTGAAATTACAACCTCATGTTATGCTCATATGGTAGAAATTATATTTGAAAATTAGTCCTAATGAGTCATAATTTTAAGTGATTTAGTCACAGAGTAATACTTTACCTTTTTGTTTGTAAATGAAAGCAATATATAAGACATTATAAGGCATATAATATAACTAAGAAAATATAGAACATCTTATTTGAGCTGAATTTTTTGATTTTTTATTAGATATTTTGAAAATTAGAGATAACTTGTAAAGTAAAAAAAATAGTTTGTATTAGAATAGCAGAATTAGTGTATAAATCAGATAGTGTTTATAAATTTTGAATATTTAAAAGTTGATATTCAATATCTCTTTATCTCTCCAATGTATGAAAAGAAGTGGTTTAATTACAGGAGAAAAGTTTTGTCAGATGTTAGAACTCTTGAAATAGTCATTGGGAAATGGCATTACAATTTGTGGATATAAAAAATTCTTGTGGCTTATTTGACCAGGGGGTGGGACTTTTTTTGTATCCCTTAATCATTACCCCAAACCCTTAATATACCATTTGCAAACTTCCTTTATGATTGACAGGATTTCTTAACCTGTTTTCAAATATAGGTATACCTTGGAGCTATTATGGGCTCAATTTCAGACCACCACAATAAAATGAATATTGCAGTAAAGAAAGTCACATGGATTTTTTGGTTCCCCAGTGCTTATAAAAGTTATGCTTACACTATACTTTAGTCTATTAAGTGTCTAATAGCATTATGTTTAACAAATATACATACCTTAATTTAAAAATACTGTTGCTAATAAATGCTAATCGTCACCTGAGCTTTTAGTGAGTAGTAATCTTTGCTGGTAGGGGAACTTGCCTTGAAGTTGATGGCTGATCACGTTGGTGGTTGCAAAAGGTTGGGGTGCCTGTGACAGTTTCTTTCTTTTTAAGTGAGAGCAGTGGAAATAGAGAGACAGATTCCTACATGCACCCTGACCTAGATGCGCCCAGCAACCCTTGTCTGGGGCTGATGCTCTGCCCATCAAGGTCAATGCTCACAACTGAGCTATTTTTAGCACCTGAGGCAGAGGTTCCATGGAGCCATTGTCAGTGCCCAGGGCCGATGCGCTTGAACCAATCAAGCCATGGCTGTGGGAGGAGAAGGAGAGAGAAAGAGAGAGAGAGAGAGAGAGAGAGAGAGAGAAAGAGAAAGAGAGGGCAGAGCGGGAGGGGGGAGAAGCAGATGGTCACCTCTTCTGTGTGCCCTGACCAGGAATCAAACCCGGGACTTCCACATGCCAGGTGAATGTTCTACTGCTGAGCCAACTGGCCAGGGCCAGAAATTTCTTAAAACAGCAACAGTGAACTTTGCCATATCAATTGACTCTTCTTTTCATGAACAGTTTCTCTGTAGCAAGCAGTGCTGTTTGATAGCATTTATTCACAGTGGAGTCAATCCTTTCAAACCCTACTGCTGCTTTACCAACTAAGTTTATATACTATTATACTCTAATTTGTTGCATTTCAGCAGTTTTCACCATATTTATCTTCACTAGGGGTAGATTCTATCTCAAGAACTCCTTTCTTTACTCATCCATAATAAGCAACTCCTTATCTGTTAAAGTTTTATGATGAGTTTACAGCAATTCAGTCACATTTTCAGATGACACTTTTAATTCTAGCTCTCTTACTATTTCCACCACATCTGCAGTTACTTTCTCCACTAAAGTTATGAACTCCTCCAAGTCACCCATGAGGGTTGGGATCAATTTCTTTCAAACGCTTGTTAATGTTGATATTTTGACCACTTCCCATGAATCATAAATGTTCTTAATGACACCTAGAATGGTGAATCCTTTTCAGAAATATTTCCATTAACTTTGCTCAGATCTGACAGAGAAATCAGTATCTATGGCAGCTATGATCTTATGAGATTTTCTTAAATATTAAGACCTGAAAGTTTGAAATTACTCTTTGACCCATGGCCTGCGGAATGGATGTTTCAATGTTTTGTGAGCAACCATGAAAACAATATGTAAGCTACAGGAGGAGAAATAGTGAGACAGATCCTTTAATGTGCCCTGACCGGGATCCACCTGGCAACCCCCATCTGGGGCTGATGCTTGAATAACCAAGCTATTTTTAGTGCTTCAGGCTGACTTACTGGAACCAACCAAGCTATTCTCAGTGCCCGGGGCTGATGCTTGAACCAGTTGAGCTACTGGCTGCGGGAGAAGGGGGAGAGGAGGGGAAGAGTGAGCGGAAGAGAAGCAGATGGTCACTTCTCATGTGTGCCCTGACTGGGGTTTGAACCCAGGGTGCCATACACCAGGTTGCGCTGTATTCACTGAGCTGACTGACCAGGGCCCATGAAAACAATATTAATTGCACTATACATCTTCAGCAGAGCTCTTGGGTGACCAGGTGCATTGTCAGTGAGCAGTAATAATTTGAAAGGACCCCCCACCCCCATCAGTAGTTCTCAACACTGGGCTTAAAATATTTAGTAAACAATGTTTTAAACAGGTGTACTATCATCATCCAGCCTTTGTTGTTCCATTTACAGAGCACAGGCAGAATAGATTTAGCATAATTCTGAAG
This sequence comes from Saccopteryx bilineata, assembly GCF_036850765.1. Taxonomy (NCBI): domain Eukaryota; kingdom Metazoa; phylum Chordata; class Mammalia; order Chiroptera; family Emballonuridae; genus Saccopteryx; species Saccopteryx bilineata. The sequence goes on along the minus strand of NC_089491.1, from coordinate 142,614,396 downwards.
GGCCCCAGAATTCTCAGAATAGTGTATGAGCATTGGCTTCACCTTAAAATCGCCAACTGCTTTAGCTCCTAACAAAGAGTCAGCCTGTCCTTTGAAGGTTTGAAGCCTTGAAGGCAGTCATTGACTTCTTCTCTGTAGCTTTGAACATTTTAGATGGCATCTTCTTCCAAAATAAAGCTATTTTGCCTACATTCAAAATCTGTTGAATAAAAACAAAATCTGTTGTTTAGTGTGGCCACCTTCATTAAACATCTATGCAAGATTTTCTGGATGACTTGCTGAAGCTTCTACATCAACATTTGCTACTTCACCACTCACTTACATGTTACGGATTTGGCTCCTTTCCTTAATTTCATGAAACAACCTCTGCTAGCTTCAAACTTTTCTTCTGCAGCTTCCTCACCCCTCTCAGCCTTCAGGGAACTGAAGAGAATTTGGTACTTGCTCTAGATTAGATTTTGGCTTAAGGCAGGGGTCCCCAAACTTTTTACATAGGGGCCCAGTTCTCTGTCCCTCAGACCATTGGAGGGCCGGAGTATAAAAAAAACTATGAACAAATCCCTATGCACACTGCACATATCTTATTTTTAAGTAAAAAAACAAAACAGGAACAAATACAATATTTAAAATAAAGAACAAGTAAATTTAAATCAACAAACTGACCAGTATTTCAATGGGAACTATGCTCCTCTCACTGACCACCAATGAAACAGGTGCCCCTTCCAGAAGTGCGGTGGGGGCCGGATAAATGGCCTCAGGGGGCCGCATGTGGCCCGCGGGCCGTAGTTTGGGGACCCCTGGCTTAAGGGAATGTTGTGGCTGATATGATTGGTCTGGACCAAGAAAATTTTCTCCATGTAAGCAATAAGGCTGTTTTGTTTTCTTATCATTTGTGTGTTCAGTGGAATAAAACTTTTAATTTCCTTCAAGAACTTTTCCTTTGCATTCACAACTTGGCTAATTGGCACAAGAGGCTTAGGTTTTGGTTTATCTTGTCTTTCAACATGCTTTCCTCACTAAGCTTAGTCATGTCTAGCTTTTGATTGAACACTAAGAAGCCATTGTGGCCCTGGCCGGTTGGCTCAGTGGTAGAGCGTCGGCCTGGCTGCGGAAGTCCCGGGTTCGATTTCCGGCCAGGGCACACAGGAGAGGTGCCCATCTGCTTCTCCACCCCTCCCCCTCTCTTTCCTCTCTGTCTCTCTCTTCCCCTCCCACAGCTGAGGCTCCATTGGAGCAAAGATGGCCCGGGCGCTGGGGATGGCTCCTTGGCCTCTGCCCCAGGCGCTAGAGTGGCTCTGGTCATGACAGAGCGATGCCCCGGATGGGCAGAGGATCGCCCCCTGGTGGGCGTGCCTGGTGGGTCCCGGTCGGGTGCATGCAGGAGTCTGTCTGACTGCCTGCTCGTTTCCAGCTTCAGAAAAATACAAAAAAAAAAAAAAAAAAAAAAGAAAAGAAAAGAAAAGAAAAAAAAGAAGCCATTGTATGGTTATCAATTGGCCTAATTTCAATATTGTTGTGTCTCAGGGAAGAGGGAAACCCAAAGAGAGGAAGAAAGATCAGGGAATGGCTGGTTGGTAGAGCAGTCAGAACACACATAACCACATAACATTTATCAATTAAATATGCCATCTTATATTGTCCTCCAAGAAAAATAATAATAGTATTATCAAAGGTCACAGATCACTAAAACCAAAATAATAATGCAAATGTTTGAAATATTGAGAGAATTACAAAAATGTGACACAGAGACATTACATGAACACATGCTGTTGGAGAAATGGTGCTGATACAGGGTAGTCACAAACTTTTTATTTAAAAAAAAAGCACAATATCTGCAAAGTACAATAAAATAAGATATGCCTGTACTGAGAATGGGAGTTGCAAAAATTAAATAGAATATATAATTTGTACACGATGTTCTTCCTATGAAGGATTCGAGCACAGTAGGAAAAACATCTGACTTATATCTGGTACTATCCTGAAATATTTCAAACTGTCATAGTTTTAAAATTATCTTCATCTGTACATAGTGTAAAAGACATTAGTAAATTATTATATTTTTTATGTGTCAAGCTCTTTATATAATTAAGTTCTAGAGATCTGATAGAGTTGTTTGTTTCTTTACAAAAATTTTAGTCATTTAATGATTTACTAGCGATTTTCTTGAAATTAGTCTGGGAATTAGGAATTAATTTTGATTTTGCTATCGGACAGTTGAAAAATAAATTATATACATTTATATCTGATATTTATCAATGGCATTTATATATATTTTATCTTTTGTAGTTTGTGTCTTATATGTACAAGGAGTTGGAAATAAAGAATGGAGAGAGGTAAGAAATTTTTTTTAAAACATTTTACTTGAAAATATGTTACAGTCTGATGAAAATGATACTTTCCTGTTTTTAGTTATTTTGTCTTTTCAAACCCAAAGATTGAATTTGTTCTTCATTTTGTGAAAGTAATCTTTGCATTTTATTTTGTTTTATTTATTTATTAATTATTTTTATTTTAGTAAGAGGAGGGGAGGCAGAGACAGATTTCCATGTGTGCCTGGACTGGGCACACTCGACAAGCCCACTAGGGAGCGATGCTCTGCCCATCTAGAGCCCTTGCTCCATTGCTCAGCAACCAAGCCTTTTTTTTTTTTTATCTGTCTGGGGTGGAGGCTACTGGAGCCATCCTAAGCTCCAGCCTGAGGCCAATTCGATCAAATCCATTGAGCCATAGCTGTGGGAGGGGAAGAGAGAGAGAAAGAGAGAGAAAAGGAAGGGAGACGGAGGGATGGAGAAGCAGATGGTTGCTTCTTCTGTGTGTCCTGACCAGAAATTGAACCCAGAACATTCACACGCTGGGTTGACACTCTACCACTGAGCCAACAAGCCAGGACCTGCATTTTATTTTTAATGATAGAATTTTAAGATTTATCTTTAAAATTAGGCTGACATAACTTTTCTGTGGAACATTTTAGCCTTGAAACTTGTGTTTTCTTCAGTCAAAAGTTAATTTAATGTATTGTAATTCTTCTATAATTGAAGTCTGTGAACTCTTGTAGTCTCACTTTTAGAGGTCAACTGCTGATTTTGATTTTTTTGTTTTGTATTTTTTTTTTTATTTAGTGAGAGGAGGGGAGGTTCTACCACTGACCCAACCTGCCAGGGACTGATTTTCATAACATATCACTTTCAAGGTTTTTAATTGTGATGCATGATATCAACTATCAGCCGCTTTTTGCCATTTGGTAACATATTATTTGAAAATATATAGAAACTCAGCTTCCTAATGCAAATATGCTTTGTTTAGTAAAGCAAAAGCAAGGAAGCAGAACTATTTTAGTTCATTTATTTTCTAGTGTATGTCTATGTTCAAACGGAAGCATGAATGCTGGAGGGGAAGGGAGTGTTTAAAATAAAAAGCCTTTCTATCTGCTCGTATTTGCTACTGACCTCCGGAATTTAGTGCATTGTTTTAATGAGGTTACAGTTTCTGGTGAGATTTGTGCTGTTTGTTGCCACAGATTACTTTGTGGCCAACCATTTTACCAAATTGTCTCCATTGTAGTTACACCGTAAGAACAGATCATTGTAATTTCTTCTCAAAATGGAGAGAATAAACCATTCAAAAATTGTCTCTACTAATAATGGGTAGGTGTGATACCGAGCAACAGTTTCTCGTATCCAGTTGCTTCTGCACATTTCCATATGGTTATTCGATATTTATGTCAAACTCTACATATCCAACTGTAAACTCACCATGCCTGCTTCCTTTTCACCAGCTGAAATATCAGACTGCAATTTTAGCAGCCATCTTTGGCTTTCTTTCCCATACCTTCCTCATTCAATCAGTTTTCCAGTGTTATAAATTCTTTTTCATAAAAATAATCTCAGATAAACCACCACCTTCATTTAGAACCATGTTATCTTTTGTCTTCCTATGAGTCTGTGTTCCTCTTTTTTGTTCTAATTATCGCTTTGATATTTTTCCTAAAAGATATGTTCTCTTTTGTTATTCTGTCTACACCTCCCTTTGTCAAAGGTGGGGCACAATAAAGTGGAACTGCTGACTGGCCATAGGTCGGCTTGTAGGGCTAAGCATTTACCTGGAATGTTTAGAAAAGAACATTATTTGAGAGACCCATAAAGGAACTGAGATAAGAATCCATTAGGTACAGTAATAGGCGTCTAGACCAATGCAGATCCCTAATGATGAGGCTTCCCTGTTGCCTAAGCAATGAGATATACCATACGTTTCTTACTGATTTACAAAGTCTTTTGTACTAATGACTAATGTTCTGAGCTCTTTAGATATATTGACTAATTTAATTTGCACAACAACCCTAAAAGGTAGTTATTATTATAATCCTTACTTTACACATGAAGCAGCTGGAGCCTGGATAGCTTAAGTGACTTGACAAAAGTTACTCAGTTATAAGAACTGAGTAGAGCAAGGGTTCCCAAACTTTTTACACAGGGGGCCAGTCCACTGTCCCTCAGAACGTTGGAGGGCCGGACTATCAAAAAAACTATGAACAAATCCCTATGCACACTGCACATATCTTATTTTAAAGTAAAAAAACAAAATGGGAACAAATACAATATTTAAAATAAAGAACAAGTAAATTTAAACCAACAAACTGACCAGTATTTCAATGGGAGCTATACTCCTCTCACTGACCACCAATGAAAGAGGTGCACCTTCTGGAAGTGTGGCGGGGGCCGGATAAATGGCCTCGGCAGTAGTTTGGGGACCCCTGGAGTAGAGATTTCAGCTAACGCCACCTGGCTCCAGAGCCTCTGCACTTAGACCATCTTGATTTGCAGAATCTTTATCTGATTCCAACCTTTACATTCCGGTCTTTTTAGTGGAAAGACATTCTATAGAGTGATCTTTGGTGCTTTATACTTATTTTCTTAAGCTTGACTCTGAAGGAAAGACATTAGGACAAGGAGGCTGACTATTTAGAGAAAATAGCATAATTTAAAAATAAAAACAAAACGATATTTTACATGTTTATTTTTTTCTTTTTGAAAGAATAGAAAATTAATACAAGAGAGAATAATTCTCAATGGGGCTATAAAAACAGAGTAGAAATTGAGAGTGTGATCAGAAATAGCACCCAGCATTAAACAGAGTGGGTAGCAGCAGGTGGGCAGTACAGGAAGATACCAGTTAAAAGGCAATTTCAATAGACAGAATTTAAAAATGATTAATTGTTAAGAACTAGAGAATGATCTGTAAGAATAGAAAGGAAATGCCAAATGCAAGAGACAAGCATTTTGTAGCTAAAATTCCTTATGTTTTGCAGCTAATTGAACATGCTTGATGAAAGAAAAGGGTGGAAAAATGAAATCCACTATATACATATATTGCTAAGTCACTCCAAACCATTTGAGAAAGACAGTTTTCCTTATTTTGAGAACCAGTATGATATAGTGATTAGGGGAGTGCACTAGACCTTCCGCTCTGTAACCGGGGATTGGTGCTGATTCTAGCACATGGTTGTTGTGAGGATGAAATGTGAACTACTGATAACAACTATGTAGCTGACCCATAGTCAGCACTCTATAATTAAGGCTACATTGTGATGCTAAGAGATCAAAAAACTTTCAGAAGCATAATACAACTAGTAAGTGGCAGATAAGCATATTCCTGCATTATAAAATTCTTCAAAATTTATTGTACAACCTTAGCAGTTGATGGGAAAATGACCTACGGGATTTGCTTGGCCTCAAACCTAATACAGAGCTGTGGTGTTCCACAGCTGCTAACAAGCTAATGCAATCTGAGGATTCATTGATGGATATGCAGTGCTCACATCAAGGAAGATAATGCTATTATGTTGAGCTATGTGAAATTGCCATTTTTGTAGGTCAAACACGGTTGTGTTGGCCATTTCATGTGATTCACTGGAACACTATTGTATTTTGCTTTGGTGGGAGCAAATCTAGAGTGTTACTTTTCAGTTCTACATTTGAGACCAATGAAATGCCAAGTATGTGTTTAAGGGGGCAACTGTCTTGAAGAAAGTTATGGAAGCTATGCCATAGCCATTAAGGAACGTTTAACCTAGAAAATGCAAAGATTCTGAATAGCATAATAATTGTCCTCAAACTCTTAAAGTATTTTCATTTGGAAAAGGGATGTATTTATTTGACATTGAAACAAAACAAAACAAAAAAAAAAGGGAAGGAGTAAATTTGGCCCAAAGGATGAAGGGACAAAGAGGCATGTAGCCCACTGTGAAGAAGACATTTGTAACATTTAAAGTATCCCATTGTTCAGAACTGTATCCGGGGACAGGTAAGAAGTTACACTTGATTAGCTCCAATTTCTCACAGGTCTGTGATTTTTGGGTGGTGTAGAGTTTGAAAAGAGTTTTCTACTTGTTTTATCAATGTACTCAATTATCTTTTAAGTATTGAACGTTATTTTACAAAAGAATAGCAATATCCAGTGTGATAATATGGGGGAGAAAGAAACTTTTCCCTGCCCTTTTAGTTCCTTTTGGTTCATTCTATATCAACTAGACATGAGGGAGATTAACCCCCAAAAATGTCCTAATTTAATTGCATATGTACGGATATATGCAATGTATGGAAGCCCACATACGTGAGAATGTTAGAGACCCACCATATCTGAGAGGTTCAGAGACAGGAAGGCAAAATGAGGTATATATGATATTCTGAGCTGAGGATGAGGTAAGGCATCTTGAGGCTTCAGAGGGGAGGAAGGTGATTGCAGGATGATAAGAAATGTACGTAGATAGTAATCAGAAGTTGGCCCTTCACTATAGATAGCTCATAAAAAAGTTATTTCTGGTGATAATTCTTCTTATGAGCAGGGGCCCTTATTTAAATTCTTTAAGGAAGTATAAATTCTTTAAAAGACCTCTAAGTACTTCCTCAGGTTATTTGGAATCAGACAATTAAAGTAATAACACAGATATTTGATTAATAGTGTTAAAATAATCAATTTAACATATACTGATTGCCTAGCTATCGTGTAGCTGTAATGGTGGGGAAAATTTTTAAATAGACAATATTTCCACCTCAAAAAACATGCAATATAGTTGGAGATTTTACCAGGAACTTCAGTATGTCTACACAATCAAGTTACTGATTTAGGTATCAACAGCACAGCAATAATAAAGTGGTTGTGTTTATATTTGAATTTAGATATATTCTGGAAAAATATTTTTAGGTAGTGAGGAAAAAAAAAAAAAGGAGTTTAAAATGTTTTGAAACAAATGCTCCAAATAAAATGATAGACAATTACTTAAATGTATTCTATAATTGAAATCTGCAATTTTAAAATTATTTCTGACATTATTAGAATTACCTGCATATCTTCAATAAATTCTATCTAATGATTGTGAATTATCTAAAGCTCTCAAAGTAATGGATCTTTTCAAACTAAAATTATATTTTAGTGCATAATAACTTCAGAGCTAGAAATGATACCATAAATTATGAAAATATGAAAATCTCTTAGTGGCAAGTGGAAATAGCAAAGTAACATACCTAAAGATACACTCTTGACTTCGAAACGTTCGGAAAATGTTGAGTTAACTACTTTGAGTCACATTTTGGTTATCCATTGTTAATCTATTTTGTGAATTACTTTTAATCATTGAAATATAGAGTCTGTTCCAGATTTCCTAACTTAATATGTGATGAAAGAAAGCAAACTGAAGTTGTTTGTAACCCAACTTTATAGTAGTTTGAAGACAAATTTGTTGCCACATGCTCATTATTATTGTTTGATATTGTCTCTGTTTCTGTGCCATTCCATTGACATTGAGTTATTTTAACACACTGAGTAATATTTGCATAATATACAAATGCACACTCAGAAAGGATGAGAAGTATAGCTCAGTTTAAATGTTACTTTACCTACTAGTCGTCTCTAACTCTTACAACTAGAATTTCCTCCTTGCACCTTTGAAATTCCATAACTTCTGATTATGGTCCTTCTCACCTCCGACTTTATATCATTCAATGAACATCAAGGGTGTTTTTGTGAACTTACTTTCTTGTATTTCTTAGCTTCACTTCTTAACTCAGTGCTCCTTAAAGGTCAGGCAAGCCCCTGCAGTACAGCATTGAGGATAGGGCTTTATTCTTAGATGCTACTCAGTTAATATTTACTGAAGGGATAAATTTGAGGACACCCTCAAACATGGGTGCATGCTTATCATGGTTTCAGAATTTATGAGTTGGATGAATCCCTTCAGATTATTGGGTACAAAGGTCACATTTTTATTGTGAGGATATTTATGTGGTGTGTTAATTAGTTCTGAGAACCCAATGCTTGTTGTGCTCCTTTTTATCTTAACTTTAATGACCTATTATGTAATTTGAATTATAGCGTATGTTGAAAACATGTTCTTTACTTCCTAGAGCTTAGGGGATATTCATTTCATATTCTCTTTTTTCTTCTGTAAAAATATAGCTAGACATCTAAAGTTACTGACATGGGGATGAGGACCTTCCCCACAGTCTTCAGGCAACATTGTTGCTAAGCCTTTGAGGGTCCCGCATGGCTGCTGACACTGACTCCACTATTTTGAAACAAGGGGATATTTTTGTTTGGTTTGCTTTTCTTTACTCTTTGTTTTCTTTTTTTTTTTTAAAGAAAAATTTCAACATCATATACTGCTCAGCATTTGTTCTGTACAGATTATATTCCTTTACCAAACATTTGAAGGATTCTCACTGTAGTTATCGTGACTTCACTGTGAGTGATTGAGGATATTGCAGCAGAAGACATTTGATGTTCTCCTACTACATGTTCTCTAGTCTCCTGCTAGAACACTTGTGCAGCATGTGGTTGAAAGAACTTCACAAAACCTACATGTTCCATGGAATGTATAGTCAGCCTTAATGCTTTACTGTTTTAGCAAAAGCAAGTTGTGTGTCCCTACGGAAAATACTTTATACATGCATTTAAATTTCCAATGCCAATCATACTAGTTTTGGAAAGAGAAGTTCAGATTAGTCTTGACATTTTTTTATTTAGAAAAGGACATAAATTAATTTTACAAATATTTCTTGCCACAGATAATTAGACCTGTGGCTTAACATAAGTTGCCCATAGTTTATAAAGCTAAGTTGAAGCCTATTAGCTCTATCAATATGCTGAAATTTCCTGGCTTTGCTTCTCTCTCTTCTGTATTTTTTTTAAAAATTGACTTTGGTTGAGGTGACATTGGTTGACAGGGTCCTGTAGGTTTCACATGTGCATTTCTGTGATACATTGTCTCTCCTCCATTTCTTCTTCTCGGTTACTGGTTACCGTTTCTTTTCTTTGCCACTGGTTGTTCCAAGCAAAAGTTGAGTAACACTAATTAACTTCCCTTCTCTCCAGCATTGGGCCCACCAGTTCTTTTCTGCCTTTGCATGCTGTAATAACACCAAGCAATAACTTTTTGTATCTCTCTACATATTGTAGTTCTCAGCAGGAGTGTTGGTTTGTTACAAGTGACTCCATTAGAGCTGGAGGCAGAAGTCCTTACCCAGATAGTAATTTCTGAATGTTGAATAGGATAAATTAGAGATAACTTGGGGCTTTGGTTGATTTTATATTTCTCCAAAGTGGGTTTACTTTTGCTTCTGGGGAAATAGCTAAACTAGGGAACATTCACCTAATTTCATTTATAGATTTGACTGACTCTAATCTGAGCTTCATTCCTCTGGGGAAATGCTTTTCTGATTGATTCATTCTTACCCCTTGCTATATAGCCTTTCAGGGTCCCAACTCAAAACCTTTGTTTTCCCCACTTTAAAAATACTTCTTTAAAGAAATAAACACGTGACAAGTGGAAAGATATGTAGAATAAACATGCATTTACCTCCTTTGGATTTTTAAAAATTCATTTGCCTTCCTTAGTTGGCTGAGACTGTAAGTCTCTACTCAGCGTGGCTTCTCTATTTCAGATGTAGGACTCTGTGGGGCTTCTCTTTTCTCTAGGTTTTTGTTTCCACAATTTATAACTTTTAATTGGCTCGCTGGTGCCTCCAAAAAGATTATTTTAATATTTTGTTCAGTTTTTTTCTTAGAGGAAGAGTTGGTCTGAAACAATGTAATTGACAGAATGAAAAGTTTGCTGTGACCACATTTGTAAGAAAATAATTCTCAGACTTAGCTTTGCAATATATTTATTTTCTTATAAAAAATTAAACTGAATAAAACTCATAAAAATAAACACTGAGAATTTAATAATCTCAGGTTTGAAACTGTTCCTACAGTTCTACATTATACAATTTTGTCAGTAAGAGGAGAAAGTGTGTTTCAAAACCTGAAGAAAGGCTGTAATAGAATGTAATCTTTAAAAATCTAGGAATTAATTTGGAGAATTTAAGAAATTGATTAAAAGTCAATTTTGAGTGTTTTAGCTACATTATTGCCCACTTTTTATTTATTTATTTATTAATTTTTTTGTATTTTTCTGAAGCTGGAAACAGGGAGAGATAGTCAGACAGACTCCCGCATGCGCCCAACCGGGATCCACCCGGCACGCCCACCAGGGGCAACGCTCTGCCCACCAGGGGGCGATGCTCTGCCCCTCCGGGGCTTCGCTCTGCCGCGACCAGAGCCACTCTAGCACCTGGGGCAGAGGCCAAGGAGCCATCCCCAGCGCCCGGGCCATCTTTGTTCCAATGGAGCCTTGGCTACGGGAGGGGAAGAGAGAGACAGAGAGGAAGGAGGGGGGGGGTGGAGAAGCAAATGGGCGATTCTCCTATGTGCCCTGGCTGGGAATCGAACCCGGGTCCCCCACACGCCAGGCTGACGCTCTCCCGCTGAGCCAACAGGCCAGGGCCTATTGCCTACTTTTTAATGAATGTCAGTCAACAACATTTATTCTACATTTGTGTGAACTGATTTTGAATATTCAAAAACATATTTTTCTAGTTTATTTTCACGTGAATTAAATAACCATTTAAGTAAAATAACCTAATTTAAAATAAATGGGTAATCAAATTTAAAATAATTTAAAGTAGTTATCTATCCAATTTAAAAAATATCTTGTCTCACATAAATGAAAAAGTAACTGATCTGTGATAAAATTATACATAATCTCCAGTAAGAAACTCATGAATAAATTGAGTCTATTTTTTCCCTTTTTTCAGATGGTAAAACATTACTAATCACAGTATTAATAGCAAGGAAAGGCATGGTAAAAGCAGTTCTTTAAAATACTCTTATTTTTTAAGATTATGATTTAATATTAAAATGTTTTAAATAAGATTTTAACATTATGTAATCATTTTTAAAAATCGATGCTGTTTAGTCCTTTCTATATTTTATGTGTGACAATAACAGTGACAGGAGAAAGGTGTCCTTTTTTTGATGCTAAATAATTTAGATTCATGCTTAAAAATAGAAGAACAAAAAAGTGAAAGAAAGTCTTTTATGTGAGATATTCTTTCTTAACTAGGAAGAGTAGAAGGAAGCCACTTTACTTCTCATTCTCTCCTCTCTCTGTGTGAACATGTATAGGTACTTCTATAGCTACATCTCATTGATCAGTAATATAAAATCTAGCTTAAGCTAACTTCAGATTTTATACTTGTTTTTTAAATTTATTTTAATTTTATTTTTTACAGAGACAGAGAGAGAGTGAGGGATAGATTGGGACAGACACGGGAATGGAGAGAGATGAGAAGCATCAATTCTTTGTTGTGGCACCTTAGTTGTTCATTCATTGCTTTCTCATATGTGCCTTGACTGTGGGGCTACAGCAGACTGAGTAACCCCTTGCTCGAGCCAATGACCTTGGGTACAAGCTGGTGAGCTTTTGCTCAAACCAGATGAGCCCGCGCTCAAGCTGGCGACCTCGGGATATCGAACCTGGGTCCTCCGCATCCCAGTTGGACGCTCTGTCCACTGCACCACCACCTGTTCAGGATATATTTGTCTTTTAATTGAGTTTAAGATGATTGATTTGTGAGACAAAACAGAAAGAAAGAAGGAAGGGAGGGAGGGAGGGAGGGAGAAAAAAGAGAGAAAGAAAAAGAGAAATAAGGAAGGAAGGAAGGGAGGCAGGGAGGGAGGGAGGGAGGAAGGAAGGAAGGAGAAAGAAAGAAAAAAGATAGAAAAAGGAAAGAAAGAGAAAGAAGAAGTCTTGGATAATGTTATATGAGAAAACTATCTGTTTTCCTTAGAGGAAAGTGTCCATAGATTCTCAGTAATCCCAGTGTTTAACTGCTAAGAGGAATTGTGTATGGACGGACCTGGAGGTTATTATGCTGAGTCAAGTAAGCCAGGCAGAGACAGACAAATACCATATGATCTCACCTATATGTGGAATCTAATGAACAGAATAAACTGATGAACAAAACAGAACAGAGGCAGCGTCACAGGGAACAAAGGAACAGCTGTCAGAGGGAAGGGGGAAGAGGGGCTGGGATCAAAGAAGGTGAAGGGATCAGCCAAATTATATACACATTACACATGGAGACAACAAGGTAGCAAGTCCCAGACGGAAAGGGGGGATGAATTCAGAGGGAGGGGAGGCAAAAGGGGTGGAATGGGAAGGGAAGGAGACTTTGCATGGGGCATGGGGGGCACTATCCTGTAAGGGGGGGGATCATATTGAGTGGGACACTTGAAACCATGTCAACACAATAAACTAAAAATAAAAATTAACAAAAAAAGAATGTAAATCTTCACCTTTGGGTTTGCGGGCAAGCACTTGCTCATACACTTCAGTTTGTTATCTTTTATGCAGGTTGCATATGCGTGGTCCTAAACTGAGGTTCTTTTTATTGAATTTATCTTCATGTTATGTCTGCACTACTCATTTCATCTGGTCTTACAGTCTAATCTCTGGAGCCTGTCCTCTGTACCTGTGAGCAAGACTTAGTGATGCTCTAATAACTGAGTTTAAGCTGTGCCCTGCTCCAGATGCCCATTTTCCTTCAGCACTTGTACTTCAGTTGAAATCTGAATATGATGCTGGTGGTTGTTCTGGCCCTTCACAATGTGCGAGACATTTCTGAACATTTGTCTTATGACAGAGTTCATCTGCTTGGCGCCGTGAATAGATGAACGTTCTTCCCAGTACCGCTCCTCAGAAACAGTCTAACAGTGAGCTGATTAGAAATCAGGAGTATTTCCCTTCCATCATTTTCTGCAGCATTGGTTCCTAAATTGGAAAACAACATATTTATCCAATTAGCTCAAGCATAAAACAAAGGAAAACTTTCAAAGTCTTGATTGTGAATTTTTTTGCTTAAAGTTTTACAAGAAACACTATTTTATGTTCTATCAAAATGAATAGTTTATATACTTTTTCAAGTGACTGGAAGATTTCACATTTGGTGAGCAAAAGAAGATGTTTTCTAATTGTGAGATGATGAAACAATACTTTATAATTATGTAAAAGTGCTTGACTCTCCACATATTTGGGTCAGGTCATTGTGCCAGAGATTATTATAATCAGGTTTGTAGGTACTTCTGACAATTTAGTATTATTTATTTTCAGAAAAAATATATTTCTAGGTTGCAAATTACAGATCTTTCAAATGTAACTTTTTTATGTATATACCATCATAAAGATGATTAATAATTATTTTTCCTCAAAATTTTAATCTCTGAGTAGTATTATATGTAATTCTACATTTTTTAAGCAATTAGAAAAATTTTTTTAATAATATAAGGCATTAGCTAAGACAAACTTTATTTCAAGTCAAAAAGATTAATCACTTGGTGTATAGCTAATATAATTCCAGCCTCTGGGAAGAACCAACATATTTCCCAGGAGCTGAACTAGTCTTAATGTATCTGTGGCTTTCTCATTATTGCCAGCTTTCACTTTTCAAGATAGAATGAATTAATGGGAGCAATGCTTCAAAGTTTTATATTACTGATTTTAGAAGTAAATATGCCCACTGTAAGAAATTAAGAAAGTGCAGAAATACATATTAAAAAAATTAGAAGATAATTTCTACATTGCGGTATGCTTTCTCTTTTTATCTGTATGTGTGTGTATATACTTTTAATCAAACCTGATATACATTATCCTTAATATTTTTTTCTCTGAACAATATACTGCAGATCTTCTTTAGTTAGCCACTTGCTCAATTTTGTACAGCTGTAAATCAAACAGAGATGTTATTCTGTGCTTTCATGAAGCTCAAATGCCTGTTGAGGGACTTATCAAAGAAACAAATAATTAAAACTATAATTCCAAAATAGAAGTTTTATGAAGAAAAACAAAAACAGGCTGTGGAGGAGAATCAGTTTAGAGGTAGGAACCCAGTTTAGAGTGGCTATTAGACAGAGCTGGAATGCTGACATGTCAGCCAAGGCTTAAAGGATGAGAAAAAGCCAGCCATGCAAGAGCGGGGTTCAGAGCATTCTAGGAAGAAGAAACAGCAGGTGCAAAGGACATAGGATGGGAAGGGCTTGGTGTGTAAAAGACCAGCAGGCCAGGGCCAAAAGAAAGAAGGAGTTCTGACCCACGATGAAGTTCAAGAGGTAAATGGGTACAGGTCCTGTAGACAAAAGAGAAGAGGGTTTATTCCAAGTCCTATGGGAAGCCGTTAAAGACTTTTAGAGTGCTGAAATGGTATGACTGCATTTACATTTTTAAAAACATTACTCTGGATGTTATATGGGAGATGAGTTTAAGATGGAACAAAAGTAGAGTGAGAGATGAGTTAGGAGGCCCTTGACGTGATTGTGAGTAAGATGAAAGCTTGAATTAAGCTAACGACAGACACTATGGAGAGATGTAAAGAGCGGTAAGATGTATTTTAAAATCGGAATTGACAACTTCTGAGTTTGTGGTAAACAGGTGTTGAGGATGAGTCCAATTCAAGGCCTAGAAATCAAGTAGACAGTGGTGTCATTTATTGGCAAGAGAAATGCTTGGTGAGGACCAGGATTAGGCTGGTGGTTCTGGTATAAAATAAATATAAATATTTAAGTATAGATAATTCTGAGGGGCCTGTACGACAAGTGAATCTGTAAGTTAAGAAGACAGTTGTATTGTAGCATGAATGTTTATTCAGGTGGGTCTGGGCTGATGATACACATTTGAAAGTTGTCATCCTGTGGATGGCATTTAAAGCCAAAGGAGCACATAAAACTACCTAATAGAGGAGTGAAGATAGAAGAAGAGGGCCTCAAACTGTGCTCTGACAATGGAGACTGCATGGCTGAGAAATGAAGAAGAGGGAAACGGGGAAGGTGTGCTGTCAGAAAGCCAGAAAAGGAGGCTTCAGAGAGGAAGACGTGGGCAGCTGTGTCAGTGCTACTGAGAAGCCTTGTGCAGGAGGTCCATAAGTGACCGCAGAGTAGAGCAATAGGAAGGTTATTGGTGATATCTTTCAAAGCCATTTCAGAGCGATGTGTCTGAAAGCATATTGTAATAGAAGTTCATTATTCATAGAAGATTTGCTAAAATTTTAATGGCTACATATGATATGAATCTTCACTTGAGATAACAGACTATACTCAGCCAACCATATTGCTGACAAGCCAGTGGTCCCTGAGAAACAAGCTTGTGGGTGTTTTAGGTGTTCAGTGGCCCTCGGAATGGCTGGTTTGCAATTCAGTGGGGTGCACCCCGGGGAACTGCTCCTCACCTTATTACCATTGCAAGGAGTTGGGGTTAAAATTCACAATAAGGAATTGGGCACTGGAGAATATGGATACTGGCTGAGCCTGTGTTTGAGAGTATTGCACATTTGCCTGTTTGATGCTCTCTGGAGGCATCAAACTGTTTGATTGGCCTGGAAACCACTTTACCCTCAGGAAGTAGAAAGGCTGGGAGGCCTCAGGCTCTCTCTCATTGGGATTTGTACTCCTTGACCTCTGCTCTGCTCTTTTGAGGTCCATGGGCACTGCCGGCCTGTGGCTATTAGGTGCATATTATATACATGCTCTTGCTCCCATTCTGTTAAAATTGGAAACCATGGATGAACTCATCGTGGAACCTTTCCAGGCCCTAATGTGCTCTTTGCTGAGATAAAGGAGGGTCCTAGAAAGAATGTAGGTTTGGTCTGACCTGTGTTGGCGCAGTGGATAAAGCATCAGCCTGGAATGCTGAGGTCACTGGTCTGAAACCCCAGGCTTGCCCTGTCAAGGCACATATTACCAGCAGTCACTGAACAACTAATGTAAAGCAACTATGAGTTGATACTTCCTGTTCTATCTTCGTCGCTCTCTGTCCTCACTCTGTAAAATCAATAAGTAAAATCTTTTCCAAAAAGAATATAGATTTTGTAGCCACAGTGATTTAAGTTGAGACCCTCCATTTAAATTCTTTTATCTGTATAGTGGGGCAAATAATACCTACCATTCAAGGTTATTATAAAGATTTAAAATAATGTGGGAAAAGTGCTTAGAATCAAGTAAGTACTTAACAAATAGTGTCTGTAATCATTATTATGAAAGTGGATGCTCAGTATTTTGGAAATAATGAGTTTTTACCTTGTTTATGGTTTTTCTGTGAATTTGTCCGGGATGTAAAACACTGTCCAGTGCATAAGCTTGTGCAAACCAGTTGTTGTTTTTTTTTCTGGATAATTAGCCATAATGTATCCTTTGTCATCAGCATTTTGTACCATAGTTTTATTATCAAAATTTATGTAAGCCCATGACTTTCATGTTTCAGTGGATTAGCACAGTTCTGTTTTACTCCTATTAAAAAGATAGTTTTTCCTTGAACTTTAATAAAAGTTGGTTCTCTGATAAGACAGCACGCATAATGCCGTACAGGACCAAAGATGAAAATTCCCTCATTAGAATTCCATGGCTGTAGGAGGGGAAGAATGCAAGCCTAATACCAAAAAGATGTAAAGTGTGTATTTCTGCTCCGTCTGGGCCGGTGGTGCTGATGTCCCGCCCTCACATGGAGAGGAAGGGCAGACGTGGGGTTTGTCTGTTGCATTCTACTTTTCTTAAGATGGAGACACCTTTTTTCTAAACAAAAGTGCAATCCACTTGCTTAAAACCATGTAAGAATCATACATAGATCCCATGTTTTCTGTCTTGATACCATAAGGATTTAAATAAAACATAAACCAAATGATTGAAGTGTAATAGCTTATAAGAAAGTTCTGCCCAAAACATGGCTAATAACTGTTGTGTAGAGGACTATTTGATTAAGAATAGCTTGATCCCTCCAATTGTAAGAATAGGTGTTGCTTAGCCTTGTACACCTTAGGCTAGGCAAAGTATATGTGATAAATTTAATTTAAAGCTAGAAATATGTTCTTTTGATTAGAAAGGGATTTGGTGTTTTAGTGTGGAGGAGAGGGGGAAAGGTATTACAGCTTGGTATATGAATTTTCAGAAGCTGCTTTTCTAGTCATTTGAATGAATTTAGGGCTTGTTTTCTGATTGCCCTAGGTCAGTGGTCGGCAAACTCATTAGTCAACAAAGCCAACAGTACAACGATTGAAATTTCTTTTGAGAGCCAAATTTTTTAAACTTAAACTATATAGGTAGGTATTGTATATTCCTTATCGAGGTAGTGCCCATAGGTGGTGTTTTGTGGAAGAGCCACACTCAAGGGGCCAAAGAGCTGCATGTGGTTCGTGATCCGCAGTTTGCTGACCAGGACCCTAGGTAAATAAGAGAGAGTGATATGATCTCTAAATACTTTTCTGAAGGGCTTTATTTGATCAAATATCTTGGAACTTTATTACTGATGTTTTCAAGGAACTACACTGTGACTGTGTGCTATACGGTAATAAGTAACCATGCAAGGGCTGATTTTATCCTCTGTTTCTCAACAGTTTGGAAGGACAGAAGTAATTGATAACACATTAAATCCGGATTTTGTAAGAAAATTTATTCTCGACTATTTTTTCGAAGAAAGAGAGAATCTTCGTTTTGACTTGTAAGTTCTACTAAAACTTGCATTAAAATTATTAATTAAAGGCAATTTTAATAACATAAGGCTGGGTTCTATGTTTCTACTGAATAATAGATCATATTGGAAGTGAACCAGGATAATTTTCTTTAGAGTATGTCCTGAGCATTGTCCATAGTATTGCTTTGCATTTACTAGGTTTTTGGCTATATGTTTATAGAAATAGTAAGTGAACTACATATTTAACCATTTAGAATATATTATGATTATATGAGTGTATGAGCTGTATATATGGACATTCTTTCAAACTGTCCTCTGCCTTAGTAGGTTTCTTACACTCCTGCTTCTAGTCCACGGCAACCTCATTTACCCCCCCCCCCGGTGGACGTGACTCAGATCTTTGAGTTCCCTCAGCTGCTTTGTACAGGGCACAGATGTCTGCCCAACTCTGGTTTCATTTTATCATTTCATGTCCTCATGTTTCTAAAACCCAAGATGCTTGATATTTTTAATATTCTTGTGATTTTGACACTGAATGTGGTATATTAAGATATTTTTGTTAAAATCAACTCCCTGTCCACAGAGAATCTGGAGTCAGTTTGTTTATATTATTAAATATTGAGTCTTTGTTCCACAGAAGTAAACTCTGGTGATTGTTGAATCCGATATTGTTAAAACGAAATCTCATTAAAAAGGGAAAAGGTATAACATATACTGTGTGCTTAATATGTTGAAATAATTAAAGAGAGTTTATGAACATCACAGTTATATTTTAACTAGCTGAAAACAATCACGTAAACCATGCTGTCATGATTTATGAAGACATTTAAAATCTTATTTGAAAAAAGTCATAATTTGCCTATTTATGTAATAAAAAGCTCTCTACTCCTGGTAGTCTTTCTCATTTTCCTCTAAAAGTGTCCAGGAAAATAACCTGCAGTGCCTGGTTAAAAAGGAGAATCTTATATACCAGGCTCGTTCTTTCAAGACTTGTGGGAGGTATAAGTAGTTTTTGTGTTCATCAAGAAAATTTTATGCTCTCTTTGGTTTTTATTTTCCTGAAACCCCTTTAGAAGTCATTAAAATGAGGCTCATGAGAAAAAACATAGAGGAATGTAACGATTTCCTGACCATGTTTATCATGGAGATTGCATACAGTGTTGTTATTTAAAAGCAGACATAAAAATCAGGTAGAATGTGGTTTGATTCTCATATTGTTAGGGACTTCATAGTAATTTTTAAAATCAAGTTTTTATTTTCTTACACCAGCATGGAACCCCTTTAATTTTTTTCTTTACTTTTAACTTGACTTTGTCCTAAACCAGCCACTTATTTCATGATTCTTTGTTCTCTCTCTTTATTTCCCTTTCTCTCTTCTCATTCATCTTTATTGTTTTCTCTCATTTAAAGTTAATAAATATTTATTATAAACCTGAGATAATACCAGCATTGAAAAATGGAAAGTTCCTTGTTATCCCTGTGCCAAAACATTGTTTTATTTCTTCCAGTGATTGTCCCCAACACAGTGAGTTCTAGCTTTCCCTATTGGTTAAGGGCTCCCTTATTCAGTGGTCTAATGTCATGACTTTTCAGTCACTTTTATTTTATTAGAATCACCTTACTTTGATAATTGTTATTCACTCTTCAGTTTCAAACTTTAATTTCAAACTTAATTCACTTTCTTCCCCCTCAGTTGGAGCTGTTATCTCAACTAGTGCAGGAGAGAAAGGAGGTGGCAGAGAGAAAGGCTGGGGGATAGGGAGGCAGAGAAGTGGATCTCCTACCACCTGAAAAATCAGGACTTTAGAGGGCACCAGCTTCAAGGGGCCTGTACTAAGCAAACTGCTTAGCGTCCTCATTGGTTGGAGAGAGTGCAAAGTGCCATTGTTCCTTGTTCCTCTACTCTCAGAAGGCATTTCCTAGGATGGTGACCTTACCTTCTCTTCATTAGCTGCAGAAGGGGGACTTGCAGGCGGGTTCTATAACTGACTAGGGACCTCTTTTCCTTCCCTTCCCTTCTCATGAACACACCAGATTTCTCATCTCCCCTCTACTTGGCTTTGGGGAGTAGAAAGAACTTAGTACTTCCCTCCCAAGAGGTAGGGAATAGGCTGTCACTTTATGAGGAAGCTTTGTGGAGAAGGGTCGGACCCTAATGCTAGAACTCATTGACTCATCCATCTGCAGCTCTGAACTCAGCATGGGATCCTTAGCCTCTTTTGTTTTCAGCTTGGACCTGAGTTGGGTTTTTAGAATACAAGAATAGTTGCAGTTGACATCTGTTACTGTGTCATAGAAAACATAACCTTTATGATCCATCCAAATCAGCAACTGCAAATCAGGTGCTCTAATACTAAGATTCAGTGGTGAGAATAAGTTCTTTATAAAATTCTCTTTAGTAAATTTAGGAAAAATGTGGTGTACCTTACTCAGGGTCAACTACTGAGTTTCTGCTTTGCCATCCATTCTGTCTTTTTAAAGGAGAGTATGACACTCATAAACCGAGACAAGCACAAACATACCTGTGCACACACAAATGCTCACATTCACGCACAGACATTGTAACAATTAGACTGTAGTGTTTATCTTCTGACCTATGAGGGTGATAACCAGAATTAGTCTTGATACTTTTGGAAAAGTTTGAAAGAAAATTCCATTACTAGAAAAATCATGGTCATTTCGAATGCATTGTAATTCAAAATGTTATCAGTCCAAAGCCTTCAGAGGTATTCTGCAGACTACCTATCTTGGGGATGATAACATTTATAAGGCTTTGTTAAAGATAATGAAAAAGTGTGTACTTGGAGATAAACCTTTGTGATGAAAACATTTCTTTTGTTTTTGCTTCTTTTAACTGAACATGGCATGTAATTTCTCCCCAGTCCACACTAAAGCATTTATAGAAAGCAGTTTATAGGACCCATTCTTCGGAAGGAGCCAGTGCAGTTGTTGCACCTTTGACAGTACTTCAATTGCTATTTTAAATCTTATCCTTAAAAAAAGTCTTGAATAAGAAAATTTTTCTTGAATAAGAAAAATTTTTTGTGTTAATGCATTATAGGTTTTCAGTAAATGTTGGCATTTGCTGATTTAAAATTCTAGTTTACAGTTGTTGAGAGTGCTCAGCACACCCTGATGCAGAGGAGAGTAATTTGTTATTCTTCTGAGGTAGGTATTTGCATCCCATAATTTTAAAGCCAATCTGTGGTAAAGGTTCCTTGCTAGGGAATAAGTGCACCTCTACTCAACATCAGTACACTCAGTGAACTCAGTCCTGTTTTTGACTGAGATGCCTTTGTTTCTTTGGGAAAGCATTCTTGCTATTGTGAGAGGGATACTGTAAATAATTAACTTTAAAAAAAGGAAGTTAGGTTTTAGTAGGAAGCTACACACTGGAATGTGCAAGGATTGTGATTTGGGAGAGAGACTGGCGCCAGTGCAAATATGTTCCTGATATTCAAGAGTCTGGCAAATTCTGGTTGATTTAACTGTTTGTACTTTTACAATTTCTACAAATTCTTTGAAAGGGGGAGTCTAAAGTGATAGTGAGGGATGTTTTCCCAGGGTCTCTTCAAGAAATCATTTCTTCCCAGGACCAACTAGTCTAACACAGGACATATAGTAGTTTTATATAAAACCATTTTTCTTGCTGTAAAGTATTCATTTTCCCCAAGTTCTGTGATCGGGGGAAAAATAATGTCTGATTACTATAACCAAATCTGCCAGTTAACAGCAGTATTTGAGATATTGAATAAGAATTAAAATGTATACACATAATATAGCCTGTTGCCAGTTACCAACCTTTCTGTTTTTCTTTTAATGGGATCCAGAGAAGAAGAATTGCAGTTTTTAAGCAACTTTGGTTAGTAAATTGTATTAGAATACTAATGGCTTCACAGAAGAGAGAAATTCTAAACTTGTTTTATCATGTGGCAGAATGGATGACTGAAAATAATAGGACTTAGAAATACAAGTTTTTCCCCCCATTGGTATGATTCTGATTCATTTTTATATTATTTATGTTTTTTGGAAAGTACTGATATTTTTCTCTAGCTGAATGTTGTAGAAATAATTTGAGTTTATATTTTAATCTTTTAGGTATGATGTTGATTCAAAGAGCCCCAACTTGTCCAAACATGTAAGTTTGTATTTTATATTTTTATGATGGTTGTATAATATAAATTATAATGTCATGATTTTTGATTAATATTTATGTTGATTTATTAATATTAAACTTACATATCTATAACTTTCATGTAGTAGTTCCCACAGAAAATCAATAACAGTTTAAAGGACCTTAGAATAACATTTGAAAGAGCTTTCTAAAGAATGATACCTTCTGTATGTGAAATGGATATCATATTTATTTTTTATTAAAAATGATGTCAGTTCCCTGTAATGTTTGAAGTTGGATCAAGTTAAGAACATTGAAATAGTGAGCCTGTGTCTTTTGGGGAAAGCTTCACTTCTGAGTGAACGGGAAGTTCTTACTTGGGTGCAGCAGATGATTAGCTATGCCGCTGTCCTTGTAGTTCACTTGTTCAGCAATGTTTTCTAAAAACCTCCTCATGCAGAGTCCCGTGTCAGTTTCAAAGGGCACAATATGAAGAAGACAGACATAGTGTCTGTCTTTGAGTTATGCACAGTCTCAGTTGTTCTAACTGGGTTCTGTTCTTCCCATTCTTCTGTTGTGAAGAGCTCTACTCACAAGGCAATCAACCCTGACCTGGGGAATGTACAGGTTCAGGAGCAGCGGGCTGTCAGAGGAAGGCAGATAAAGGGGCAGAGATAGGAAGTGATGGTTGAGGGTGGGGTTCTCTGGCTAGGCAGTGGTGGCTCTGATCAGCCTGCTTATTGTCCTGTAGCATTGGAATGAAAGCAGACCTAGTAGGAAGGGCTGAATGGAGGTG
This sequence comes from Saccopteryx bilineata, assembly GCF_036850765.1. Lineage (NCBI taxonomy): Eukaryota > Metazoa > Chordata > Mammalia > Chiroptera > Emballonuridae > Saccopteryx > Saccopteryx bilineata. The sequence continues at coordinate 142,591,659 of NC_089491.1, read as the reverse complement.
AGAAAAGCATTCTGAAAGGAGCTTAGCTGGTGGCATGGGAAATCTGAGTACAGAGATGAGAGAATTGGCAGCTCCCCCAGGGCTCAAAAGCTAGCTGGACTAATGTCCATGTTCAGAGGATCAGGAGGGTGAGACTTTCAACTGTTCTGTTGTAGGTTATTAACTAAGATAGGCTGTATATGGTATATGATGATATATGATATATATGATTTCCAATGCAGTTTGGTGAGGGGGAATGTCTCAATACAGAGAAGGGAGGGGACATAAGAGGTGATCCCAAGCTCAGAGACTAACTTAGGGAAACTGGAAGCTTAGGTATGGTGATAAAAATAATAATTTACTCTTTTTTCTTTTATTAAAGAAGTATTTATATTATTTATTTTTTTTTAATTTTTTTTTCTTTCTTTTATTTCTGAAGCTGGAAACGGGGAGAGACAGTCAGACAGACTCCCGCATGCGCCCGACTGGGATCCACCCGGCACGCCCACCAGGGGCGAGGCTCTGCCCACCAGGGGGCGATGCTCTGCCCCTCCGGGGCGTCGCTCTGCCGCGACCAGAGCCACTCTAGCGCCTGGGGCAGAGGCCAAGGAGCCATCCCCAGCGCCCGGGCCATCTTTGCTCCAATGGAGCCTTGGCTGCAGGAGGGGAAGAGAGAGACAGAGAGGAAGGGGGGGTGGAGAAGCAAATGGGCGCTTCTCCTATGTGCCCTGGCCGGGAATCGAACCCGGGTCCCCCGCACGCCAGGCCGACGCTCTACTGCTGAGCCAACCGGCCAGGGCCTATATTATTTATTTTTGTTATGAAGTCTAGAGCAGAAGCATTTGGTCAAAAACAGTCTGATTGACTTTTTCATGAATTGACAAACATGCTATAATAAACTCATTTTTTCTCTTAAGTGAAGTTCCATGCAGTTGCCATGTCACCTTCCTCTTAGTCATGATTAGATTTGAAGCATTGTGACTGGACTTTAAAATTTCTATTGCTTTGTGTTGGAATTTTATTGGAAGGATCAGAAAAGCAACCACATATTTTAGTCAAAATTACTTAGTTGCTGGAGAGAAAAAGCATTAAGTTATCTCAAACATAGATAGTTTATTGAAGATTTAGGAGCATTTTATGTGTTACTTGCTCTTACGAGAACTGCACTAGAAACGGGCACAGGGACTCTCTCTTTTTTGTCTCCCCCTTTCCGGTCCCATATTATTTGTACTATGACTTTTCTCTGAGCTTCTATTTCCCTTTGAAGATCACATTTCTTGGTTTGTCATTGTACATCTAGGGAAAATAATGTCCTTAATGATGACTGGACATAGGTTTTCAAGGGCCCACTCTCCCTGATGTAATTTCTGCATCTTGTTCAAACTAGTCTTCAGAGGGCATGATAACTGGGCAGTTATGGACATTCCCACAGGGTTGGATATTTTGAAGGTGAGTGTGAAGGTGGTAACATGTGGTCCTTACCAATTAGTTGCCCTGAGTTCAGAGCAGAGAGTAATAATAGTGGGATAAGAAGGTGCCTCAAACCTACTTAATTCTATCTTTCAATAATAAGTAATGACTATTATTATGCAAGTATGTCTTTTTTAAGAGTTGACTCATTTTTAAATTATTTTTATTTACTTTTAAATTACAGTTGACATACAATATTATATTAGTTTCAGGTTTTAACATTGTGATTAGACATTTATATTCCTTTTGAATTGATCATCTTAATAAGTCTAGTACCCATCTGACATCATATGTAATTATGACAGTATTATTGACTCTATTCTCTGCTATTCTTTACATCCCTTTGACTATTTTTATAACTGATGATTTGTTCTTCTTAATCCCTTTCACGTTTTTGATCCATTGGCTCACCTTCTACCCCCCATCTGGTTACCATCAATCTGTTTCTGTATTTGGGAGTTTGTTTCTGTTTTGTTCATTTAAGTTGTGGTTTAGATTCCACATATAAATGACATCATAGGATAATTATCTTTTTCTGTCTGACTTATTTCACATAGTATAATACCTTCTAGGTCCATCCATGTTGTTGCAAATGGCAAGATTTCATTCTTTTTTAAAACTGAATAGCATTCTACTGCACATAAGTAGCACAAGTTCTTTATCCTTTTATTTATCAATGGACATTTACGTTGTTTCCATATCTTGGCTATTTTAAGCAATGCTGCAGAACATAGGGTGCATATATCTTTTTAACGTAGTGTTTTAGATTACTTTGGATAAATATCCAGTAGGAGAATTATAATTCTGTTTTTAATTTTTTGTGGAGCTTCCATGCTGTTTTCTGTAGTGGCTGCACCATGTTACAACCCACCAGCACTGCACGGGGCCTCTTTTTTCTTCACTTCCTAACTTATATGTATGTGTTTGTCAATTAATTGATGATAGCCATTCTTATAACCATGAAGTAATATCTCATTGTGGATTTGATTTGCATTTCTCTAATGATTAATTGTCGTGAGTATATTCTTATATGTCTGTTGGCCATCTTTATGTCCTCTTGGGAGAAATGTCTATTCATGTTCTAGTTCCTATATTTAATTGCATTATTTGTTTTGGGGGTTTTTTTGGTGTTTAAGTGGTATGAGTTTTTTATATATTTTGAATATTAACTCCTTATCAGACATGTCATTGTGAAATACCTTCTCCCATTCACTAGGTTGTCTTTCTTTTGTTGATGGTGATGAGATATCTCTTGTAGAAGTCATGAATGCACATACCTTTCAACTTTTAGGTTTTTTGTGGGTTTTTTTGGAAAATAGCTTTTTTCCACATAAGAAAAGTTTTATGTCTCCCTTATAGTAAAAATTTTTATCTTGGCCCCAGATGGTTAGCTCAGTCTGTAAGAGTATCATCCTGAAATGCCAAGGTTGCAGGTGTGATCTTTGGTTGGGGTACATATGGGAAGCAGCCAACAAATGCACAATTAAGTGGAACAACAAATGAATGCCTCTCTCTCTCTCCCTTGCTTCCCCCCTTCTCATGCCCCTTTCCCCTTACTTGTCTTTCTAAAATCAATCAGTAAAATTTTTTATCTTGACTCTGCTTTGTCCTCATGATACCTGCTTTACTATCTTCTCATCAGCATTCTTCTTCACAGAACAGCCTGGGTTTCTATCATAACTTCCTTTCCATTCTCTCTTCAACTCGCTTTACTGTATTCTGGTTTTCTTTTCTGTTTATGCTATTCTGATGTGGATTAAATCAAAATCCAGTGGCCTGTATTTATCCTTGACTGTACTTGACCTCTCCATTTTTTGAAATACCCCTTTGACTTCTAAGGAAGATTTTCCCTTGCTCCTTTTCTTAGCTCTCTGTGTACTCATTATCTATCATGTTTTAGTTTCTCTGCATTCTCCTATGTTTTACTATTAGTTTCTCATGACTTTATTTTCAATTTTCATCTTCTCTTAACTGCATAAGCTCTTCTTGGGAGGTTGAAACCATTTCCATGCCTTACCCTAATGACTCCCATGTGTCTATTCCTCTGTATCCTCTAAGCCAAGTCCCAACTACCTGTTAGATATATTATATATATATATACTATATTCTGCAGAAGACTAAACATCACATATAAATATAAAATGTATAACCCTTTCCATTCCAATTTTGCTCCTTGCCTATATTATCGATCTTGAGAATTATCTTCAACACAATATAATCTTCTTGTGAAATTGTTTAGTGGAATTCCCAGATGAAGTTGGTTAACATCGCCCTTCCCTTGTGTTTCAGGGTCAGTCTTCTATAACCTTTTTCTGTTGGAAAAGAAAGCTGTTAGGTTGAAACTTTGATGTATCATCAACCTCTTATTTATTTGTTTGTTTGTTTAATTTTTGTTCACAATAGTGAGGATGAACTTTATTGAAACTTCTATACAGTTTCCTTTGTCCTTGTTATCACAAAAAATTTTCAAATTTTTATAAATAATTCCTTAAAAATTATATATCTATTTCTTGAACAACGAAGAATAAAAATAAATAATCAATAACACACAATACTGGCTCATTTAACACAATAACACAGTGTTTCAAGGATCTTTCAAAAGGTATTGAGACTTAAAATATTTGAATCCACCTCTATAAAGGCAGGGTCTCTGAGATCTGGGCCATTCCACGTAAGGTTGGAGTGTTGCCTTTAGAGACCAGTGACAGTCCTGCCCTAGAGGAGGTCCTGGGAAGCTCTGACAACCCTGAGTCAATTACAGAAAGTCATCCCTTTGGAAACTCATATTTCTTAAGTCATCATTTCTTTATGAATCTTACCCTATTTCCTTGTCTTAATGGAAATCTAGTAGGAACTCTCAGTGCAATTGCTTACGATTTCCCGCCCCTTGTAGTTCAGGATCAGTCTTCCTTAACCCACTTTGTGTCTCACACACAGAGTCTAGTTGAGTCAACCAATTCTGTGCATTCTAACAAAAACTTGTTTCTCTTTTGTCTTCACTTTCTTGCCATTGTAGCCATAGTTCAGATTCTCATCACCTTTTTCCTGAAATGTTACATAGCCTCCTATAGTTCCTGTAGTTTATATTGTATTTTAGTGTATTCTGTACATTATTTTTTGTCATTTTTCTTAAAAAATTTATAAGCAGTATAAATTAGTTGATAAGAGACTGAGTGGATGAAGCATGTTGAAAGAGAAATGTATTTTTGAGTTTCTATAAGAATTTCTGTTAGAAATGAGCAACAAAAGCCCTTCCTTATATGAATGCATCTAAATACAGATTTTAGGTGAAAGAGCATATAACTCATTCAACACAAATGAATTCAGGAGGCTTTTGGAAGATCAGAGGAACCAATAAACAAGCTAAGTCTATTCCCTGAAGATAGAAGCCTTTAAAAGTGTGGTTGTCTACCTGCCAATTTTGCAAAGTGAAATAAAAGCTGGAACCTTTTAAGAAAGACTGCTAAGTGCCTGGGCTTTCATGGGGAGTGCAGGCACTTATCTGTTACAAAAGGAATTTGGTAGCAAGAGAGCCTCCTTAACAATAATGAGATGTTTTTATTTTTCATTCTCATTTCTGATAATTTTGAAAGAAACTCCTTTTAATGACTCTATTTGGTTTCCAATACTTAAAGATCTTGGGTCAAATTCTCAAATTCAGGGACTATTGGAGAAAGTGGAAATATAGAGCTGTCCCTTAGATTTTTGACATTGTAAATGAACGTGTGGTAAGTTGATAAAGATTAGTATAACTTTAACTGATACTGTTGATGCTGGATGGGTTTTTAGTGGAGAACATTATGACCCAGGCTTATGAAATCCAGAGACACGTTCTTTAGGTTTATCTGTTGTATAATTCTCTAAGGAAATTATTTTACCAAAATATCCCCTATAAGTTTTAAATATTGTGAACAAAAACTGACATTTTGAATTCCAGTTTTATTTTCTAAGTTGCAGTTGAAACTTCTTACCTTAATGCCATTAGCAGTACTACATGACATACTTCATTTGCATTATTAGTCAAGTTATTAATGAAAAGATTAATAATAGACCCATAATTGCTATATGTTAGTTTCTGCTTGGGTTTTGGAACAGATGACATCCAAAGCATACTTGATATACTAAATTTTGTTACCCACGAGGCAATTCAAAATGCATTTATCCATTTGGTTGATCATGAGGGTACCCACTAATATTTTTGTTTTAGACATGTTAATGGCTTGCTGAATTATTTTGGCCACAAAACACTGCTTTGTATGAAGGTGGGTATGTTCTTTAAAATATTTTCTATATATTGTATAAATTTCCACACATAGATCAGTTACACTTGATAATTTTATTTGAAAGTGAATTGTTTGGGCCATGAAATACGTTTTTCTCATAGGAATAGGTTTATAATTGGAGCAAGATCCTTTCATTAGAATAAAAGACAAGTTAACACATATATAGCTGAATTGATGTAAGGTATATTCATACAATCAGGCAAGCAATACATATAGTCTAGGCAGCGTTCTAGTGCCAAGTGATATAGCAATCAATAAGGTGAACATGTTGTAAAACAGCTTACATTTTTGGAGTTGAGTAGGTTGAGTGGGTCTATTTATTTAATAGCAATAGCTGGAATACTACTGGGCCATGAAAGAGAAAGATATCTTACCTTTCACAACAGCACAGATGAACCTGGAGAGTATTATACTAAGTAAAATAAGCCAGTTAGACCAAGATAAGTACCATAAGATTTCACTCATGTGTGGAATCTAATGAACAAAAAGAAATAAACTCATAGCTACAAAGGACAGATTGACAGCTGTCAGAGGGAAAGGGGGTGTTGGAGGGTTGGGTCAAAAAGGTGAAAGGATTAAGCAAAAAACAGGAAAAAACACCTCATAGACCCAGACAACAGTACGGCGATTGCCAGAGGGAAATGGATGGTGGGGAGAGGTAGAAGGAGGTAAAGGGGAGGATCAGTGGTGACAGAAGGAGACTTGACTTGGTGTGGTAAATATAACACAATACACGTAGGATGTAGTTTAGAATTGTACACCTGAAACCTATATAATTTTTAAAAAGAAATGTGAATTAATGGTTAACTTTTTTATAATACATTAATAAGATAGTGATACTGAGAGAAAGTTATTGATAAAGGGAAACTTAAGTTTGTCTCAAGCAGGCAGTGTGATTTTGTACCAGTTCTCACCAGTTCAAAAGTACTTACTAAAGCGAAGAAGGGAGCTATTGAAAATCTAGGGGAAAAGCATTCAAGGAAAGGAACAGCAAAGATGTTGACTTAGGCAAAAATTTGTAATATTGTTGTGACTAAAAGTTAGCTACTGTGTATAGAATATTGTGAATGATGAGGCATAGAATAAAATAGCTGAGAAAGGTACACACGATTCAGGTGATGTGGAGATTTATAGGCCATGGTTAAAATAAAGTTTAGCTTTTTATTTTTCATGGATTTCACTGGAGGATGATATGACTTTATTTGTACATTTAAATAATGACTGACACCTGAAGTGGAGAATGGGGTAAGGAAGCAAGACTGGATTAAGAAGACTGTTGGGGGAGGTCACTGAGAGGATGGGATTGCTGGTTGACTTGTGAACTGGTCCCAGGCAATCAGAGGCTCCTCCCTCCCTCCCCTGTCTTTAAAACATACATTGTGCCTAGAGTCAGAGACATTTCAAGAATGCAGTCTTGACAGAGTCATGTGTTGTTAGACAATCTGGACTGAATACGTGACTAAACCTCATTAAGGCCTCCTCAGAAACTTAAGACTGGTGGGTGGAGGTAGCAATCTCTTTTTTTTTAGGCTGTCCCACACTAGCCCAGGGTATAAGTTGCCTTGCTTATTAACACTGTCACCTACTAATCTGGAGTGGTCTGACCTTTCTTTGGTCTCTGCTTGCCTTCCATGTGAAGGGGGCAGTTTCAGTTTTCAGCCAGGGAACTCCCACGGCTGAAAACCAGTGGAATCCAGGTATAAGGCTGCTGTAGTTTGGCTAGGTGGACATTTTTAGTGAGAATAGCTCTGGAAGTGGTAAGAAGTGATCAGACTTGGAATATATTTGGTGATATGTTTGCTGATGAATTAGATGGCAAGTGTGAAGAATGACTACTAGGTTAATGGTGGGAACAACTGGATAAATAATGATAGGTTTTTGTGCAGTTGGGTACATTGGGAAGGAGGAGACTGAGATGTTAGAAGAGAGGACAGTGAAATCAGTGGTCAGAGTAGATTTGTATTGTTGGAAACTCCAGGAGAATCCAACTGGAGACACTGATTAGGCATTGTCTGGAGATTAGAGTTGTAGCTCTGGGAACCATTAGCCTATAGAATTGGGACCCAATAAAGTCATCCAATAAAAGTATAAATGGAGAAGAGGAGAGGATAGAACCTTGGGGGAACTTTAGCACGTAGAAATTTGGTGGAAGATTAGCCAGAATTATCGCCTTACAAGGCTGGTCAGGCCATGACACTTTCTGGTTCAAACTCCCCAGTGACTTTCCTCCATAATTTTGATAGAATTCATGGTTCTTCTGGGCCCTTAGTTTTTTTTCTCTCTTTCTCTTCCCTTTTTTGCTCATTCTCTGCTAGCCCTGCTGGCTTTCTGGCTTTTCCTTGAACATCTCAGGTGTATTCTTGTCTCAGGGCAGCTGTACTTGCTTTTTCTCCTGCCTGGAATGGTTTTATCCCAAATATTCCCATGGTTCTCTCCCTCACATTGTTTACATTTTTTAAATTTTAAAATTTTTTTTGTATTTTTCCGAAGCTGGAAACGGGGAGGCAGTCAGGCAGACTCCTGCATGTGCCCAACTGGGATCCACCCGGCATGCCCACCAGGGGGCGATGCTCTGCCCATCTGGGGTGTTGTGACCAGAGCCATTCTAGCACCTGAGGCGAGGCCATGGAGCCATCCTCAGTGCCCGGGCCAACTTTTTGCTCCAATAGGGCCTCGGCTGCAAGAGGGGAAGAGAAAGAGAGGACGGGGAGGGGTGGAGAAGCAGATGGGTGCTTCTGCTGTGTGCCCTGGCAGGGAATCAAACCCAAGACTCCTGCACACCAGGCCGATGCTCTACCATGTTCACATTTTTAACATTGTCACTGAGAGGACTTTCCTGACTGCCTAGTATCCTCTGATGCTTTTTCAATAATAACTTTTTTTTCTGTGTAATGTGCTTTCTGATCTTTATTAGATGATGAGAGCTAGCCTTATAAGCATATTCAAATTAAAGAATTTGTGACTGGTGCTCTATAAGTGAATGATGTTTTCATTTGCATTTTTAATAAGGCTTTGTAGATCTGTCTTAGAGTTTGAGATGGAGATAGGGACAATGCTGAGGTATGTTTAATAATATCTTCAGCACTTATTAGTTATATTAGTTAGTATTGTTTGTATGTAAAACTACCCCATATTTAAGACTTTATATGATTATTAGAAATTATTGTCATATTAGTACATTGTGCATAATGTAACAAAGTCACATCTTGATCTTTACAGTTGATGTAATCAGTATGAATTAATTAAATACCAAGAAAGTCAGAAATATTAGCAGGGAGTTCCAACAATAAAATGGTAGTAGATAATGTCAGCAATAAAATTTCACAGCTAATACAAACTTTCCTCACTTTTTTTTCATTTGGTTTAAATATTGTAAAAGCAATAAATTTTTTATCACTTATTTTTTCTTGCTCTTACTGGTGTAGTAAGAATGTATTTAGAATCAGTATAATGAGCATAAAGTAGAAGCAATTAATAGAGGCAAATCATGACTCTGTCTTATCAATAATAAATTGATTGATTTTGTGGACAGTTGACTGCATCCTATTACTATGCTTTATTAAAACTTTAGCTGTCAATAACCTAGTTAATATTTTTTAATTTAAATTATTTATCAATTAGCTATATTAGATTTTAAGTGCTCACTGACCATTTTATAAAACAAGAAAGTCATTTAAAGGTTATCTTCTAGACCTTTAAGGAAAAGATGCCATGCTTGGAATACTTTTCAAACTGTTAGTGTGATGTAGCATGTGTGGGGTAGTTTTACATGCAATGGTAAACTGCATGCGTGGATTAGCTTTGGAATAGTATAGAAATCATAAATTCACTTAACCATTAATCCCTCCTGGTTTATTATACCATGGTTTGTAAAAATATAATTCTTTTTGCATATATATGCTTATATGTATACTACTTATCATGTCAGATAAGTTGGTGTATAATATACATTTTTATTTTATCATGACACTCAAAATGAGCATTTTTATTGACCATGAGTGTAAACTGGTCTTGGAAAAACATATACTGTTTTATTGAAATAAGTATAGTATCTCCAGTACTGGCATTTAGTGACAAATGATGTTTTGAGTATATAGTAATATTCTTTTAACCCCATGGAAGGAGGAGGAGAAGAAAGACATTATTTCTTAGACACCATGTTCCAAACATTTGTTTGAAGTACTTCGTATGTATTATCTCATATCTCCTTCCAAAAATTTAATATGGAGGTATTTTTTATGTCTATTATATAACTAGGATACTGAGGCATAGAGACATTAGTGAGTGGTCAGCCAGAATATAAACAGATGTAGTACAGTATGGACCCTCATAATTCTCACTGTCAAGGTGCAAGTTACACTGCTTTGCTATGCAAATAAATAAATATATGTACATATGTCAATGATCTTTTAAGAAGAATAAATAAGAATCATTAAAATTGTTAATTAGGAAGTGAGCCAACAAACAAAACCAATTTATTTACTGCAAAGTATATTACCTTTTAATATGTGTGGAATTATTAAAGTGCACAGCCTTTATGTAACTTTGATGAACATAAAGAAATAGTTACAATATTATATAAAATATAGATGGATGGAGTTGATCAGTAAAAATTGTACAGAGGAAATAATAAGGTAATAATTTTGAAGAAATGAAAATATGCTCACTTAATATAGTTCTGCAGTTAAAATAGATATTTCTTTGAATGTTAACAAGAAAGAGAAGAAAACATAAATGTGTTTTTGTAATTATCAGCTGGAATCTCATGGCATAGCAATGCTTCCTTGGATTTTGAGTTGTATAATGTTAGTAATAAAACTAAAATTATGTTGTTATTTATGTTAAAGTGTTGGAATCCAAACACTTCCTTTTTTTAACTACATATGTAATGCAAAACATATTGTCATGATGCTTTGCATTATTTTGCTCTTTGTCTTTTTCTTGTCTTCTCCACCTCTTTCTGCTAGGCTTTCCTTTTTAATACCAACATATTGGATTCAAGGTAATATGTGGATGCCTTTAAAGAATGGTAGAATTCATCTTATGTGTAATAATAATATGTTTTATGTACATTTGAACAAATTTCAAGACTAAGTTCTAGCTGAGTATTATTTAGATTATAAAGAAAAAATAAACTCAGTTAACAAATATGTATTGATCTCCTGGTCAGTTTGGGAAAGCCCAAAAGGTAATATGATTGAATACATTGAAACATTTCCCAACTGCCAGGCAGTCTAGACTAAGTTTGGTCTGTGTGAGTGTTTGAGCCGGGGAAAGGTACCTGGATTTTTTACTGCAAATCTTACTCTGACCTTAGTAAACTGGATAAAAAAAAAATCATAGTAAGAAACAATAAAGCAGTTTATGTTTTATAGTTAGGTTTTATATCTACATTTATCTAACTAGAGACCAAATTATCTAAAAATATCCAATACAAGACACTAATTATATTACTAGTGTTGCATAAAATGCATAGGAAACGTGAGCTATTGAGATGGCTGAAGGATGGATTCAGCAGAGCTCTCCAACACAAGCAGCAGTTGCCACATTATATACTGATTTTTGCATTTTGAGTAGTAAATCTGTTGCTTGATAAGGAACATGCAAGTAGAGACAGGCATAAAGCAATGACATATATACCATAAATATTTAGGGCCACAGTGTGCAATAACTATGGATATAACGTGTGTAGGTGCACACCACATCTTTTTGCTGCACATTTTATTCATTGTATTATTTTAATTTCCTTTTTGTCCAGCAATGATGATATTTATCTGTTCACTGATTGCTAATAAGTGTCTAATATGGATATTATGCTTAAGACTTCCATTTGTCTCCTTGTATAATTACAGCACAGAATACCTTTTACTGCCATTCATTACTCCATTAGCCAAATCCATTTACTGTGTAGTATGTGCAGCTGCCCGTCAATATCATTATCTCTGAAAAGAATTCTGGCATCCCCCATATGTGTTTTTGCAGCTCACTCAGAAGAGCAAGGATATAGCCCAAATCTTTAGTATTCAGCCCTAAGTATATGCCATGAGACTTAAGGAAATTTAGGTTTGTTTAAAAACACTAGGAAATGTATTTGTAAAGTTTGTTTTCAAATTGGAAAGGACATGTTTCTATAAAAATATTTAACTTAAATGCTGTATGTGAAAGGATACTTAAATCCTTTTTACTTGTGTGAAAGCAAAATTTTAGATGATTTGCAGCTTTAGGAAAGAATTGTCATTCTGTCAGCCATCAAGTTCCAGACCCAGAGTTACTTCTGTCGCTCGCTCTCGCCACTGTACCCCCAACATGTGCAAGCACAGCTTACATCAAACCTGTCACGTCTCTGTACAGTTCCCTACTGTTTTCTGCTACTTTAGTTTGGACCTTAACACTCTGCTTTTTAACTGAATGATCTGGCTTCCAGATTTTTCCTCCTTCCTCAGTCCATTCTGCAAAGTGATACCTAAATAATCTCCAGAATGCTTCTGATTATCCTAAGGCAACCCATTTCTTTTTCCTCTCTGCAGTCTGGGCTCTTCATCTCCATTTCCGCCCTGCAATTTAGACCCGCTCTTTTCTCGTCAACTCTTTCCTGCCCATGACCCTGCCCTGTTCTCCAGGACTAGAACAGCGGCTTTCTTCTCTCTCTGATCTCACTCCTCCTGGCTCTCAAGGTTTGCTTCCTTTGGGAGAACATCCCCCTGACTCTCATGGGCTTAGAGCACCTTCCTTTACCTCCGCACTTTTTTTCACTGAGTGACATAGTTTTTACTTTTGTGTCTTGTTAAGCATTTTAAAACTTCATTTAATAAAACCTGAAACAACATTTTGTTTGCTGTCATTTTTCTACCTATCTTTTCTAGGGCTTCCCCTGGGCTAGTTGGCTGCACAAATTTAGGGAGGTCTCCCACCTTTTTCATTAGGACAAATTGGTATTACATTTGGGCTAAACTAGACAGTGTCTCTACCTAGAACACCTCCGGATTTCCTGCCTCAGACAGCCAGATGATGGTGGAGCCTTATTTTATTGGCACATGAGGTCATATTGTATTCATGGTATTTAATTCTTAGGCAGCATACCAAAATGTCTGGGTTGGTCCTGACATTGCTATTTACTGACTATTTAAAACATGGAGAAATTAACCTTCTAGATAATTAGTTTCTTTTTATGTGAAGTGAAGTGTTAATAACAGACTCGCATTTTACAAGGCTTTTTTGAGTCTTGAAAGTAAAAATCATCTAGTTGTACATTAATGAACTTGACAATGTTTCCTACTTAACTCAATTTTATGCACTTAATATGTGCCAATATCAACTCACGTAAAAACTCATTGAACCTCCAAACAGCTCTGTGATGGATACTGACACATGTTAGATATAAGGAAACTGGAAAGCAGTGAAGTCACGGTCACAGGTAGTAGTAGTGATACTGGAATGGACACCTGGCTCCATGGCTCTGGATCCCGCTTGCAGCCAGGACACTGCAGGCCGCTCTGCATGGAGCACTTGTTGCTAGCAGCACTGCCCTGTGCTCTCCGTCTGCCTTCTCAGCCAGAAGCCTAGTGGTTTCAGACACATCCAAAGGCAAGCCAGTTGTTTATTCAAATCCTGGAACTTTTTCCATTTTCACTGTAATTATAAAAAAAAAAATGCAATGTCTAAACACTCATAATAACAAACCTGGTTTGTGATGAAAAGAAATAAATGTTGTGCAAATGTAGGGAAAAATTGCAATGCTAAAGTGAATGCATATGAGTTAATTTTATTTATATTGGAAATTGAGAATTCAGTATTTCAGCAATGAAAACAATGCAAATATGATGTACAAAATATATAGCATAAAGACAGCCTGGGAACTTATCAGCTTTAATCCTTTTATCTATTTTAGGACTTTCTGGGACAAGTGTTTTGTACATTGGGGGAGATTGTTGGTTCACAGGGAAGTCGCCTGGAAAAGCCAATAGTGTAAGTATTTTATCATTCAGACAATAAAATATTAATTCTCATTTTTATTTTTTCATTTTGGAATTGATGAATACATGGTTTTCCATCAAAAGTGGGCTTTAAAATCTTACTGAGTTTTATGTCCAAAAATAATTTGGATGTGTTTGTTAAGGATAATTTATATTTCAGCTGTCATATTCCATGCTACAAAATATTCACAAAATGAAATGAACACATTTAAAGAAGAAATTGTGTCGTTTTCTTTTTGGGTGTACTATTAAGTCTTAGATGTAGTCCTTTTTGAACACAATTTTATTCTTTTGGGCCAGGGACTATATGTAGCACCACTTTTTATACCATATATTTAATAAATGCATTTTTAGTGACTGGGGTTGTAGTAATTTTTATTACAAAATTCACTTGTAAAGAAGGCTGTTAAGTGTATAAAATTTAAGAGAAGTTGATCACTATGGAGTATATCTTCCACATTTACCTTCAATTACTGGGATCATGATTCATTTTTTTATTAGTTGCATGGGATAATTCTGTTTTCTCTGGTTCCAAATAAAGCAGAAAACAAACTGTAGACATTTTTCCTAATACTTTACTTTCCTCATCCATTTTCTTCTCTGGTTGGTGACATATTTTGAATCTGATGTTCAATGATTTTTAATTTAATTTATTTTTTAAATTTTATTTTAGTGAGAGGAGGGGAGGAAGAGAGACAGACTCCTGCATGCACTCTGACTGGGATCCACCCATCTAGCCCAACAGAGGATGATGCTCTGTTGCAGCGGGAGCCGATTTTCTTGGTACCTGAGGCAGAAGCCATGGAGCTGTCCTCAGCACCTGAGGCCAACTCGCTTGAGCCCATCAAGCCATGGCTGCAGAATGGGAAGAGAGAGAGAGAAAGATGGAGGAGGGATAGAGAAGCAGAATGTTGCTTCTCCTGTGTGCCCTGACTGGGAATCAAACCCGTGACAGCCACATGCTGGACCAACACTCTACCACTGAGCCAACCAGCCAGAGACTGAATTAATTTTTAATAGTAGCTCAAATATTTACAATTTCCCGCAGTCTGAACTGTTGGATTCAAGTTTTGAGAAAATACAGTTTTCATATCTTAATTCTATCCTATGCTTTGGTCTTTTCCCTGAGCCCTCTGAAAATGAGTCTTGTGCTACTCAATTTGTCTGCAACACTCATTGTGTCTTCCTTTGACTCACCAGCTCCTCTCTTTAGATTGTCCCATTATGATTTGGCACTATACCCACTCAGCAGTGTGTCTTCTCATGCTGTGAGATTGTAGTTGTAGCCATCCAATTTTCTGCATGATGCTGGCAGACTCATATTTTTTCTATCTTTAGGGAATCTCAGGGATGGATTCAGAAAGTCATTCAAAATGCTAGAATCAGCATCATTTTAAGAAAGGTTGCCGTTTTCTGCTCTGAGAGCAAAGCGTTTATTATGTTCATCAAGTAGACCTGCGGCCCTGGCTGGTTGGCTCAGCGGTAGAGCGTCGGCCTGACGTGCAGGGGACCCGGGTTCGATTCCCAGCCAGGGCACATAGGAGAAGCACCCATTTGCTTCTCCACCTCCCTCCCCTCCTTCCTCTCTGTCTCTCTCTTCCCCTCCTGCAGCCAAGGCTCCATTGGAGCAAAGATGGCCCGGCGCTGGGGATGGCTCCTTGGCCTCTGCCCCAGGCGCTAGAGTGGCTCTGGTCGCCACAGAGCGACGCTCCGGAGGGGCAGAGCATCGCCCCCTGGTGGGCAGAGCATTGCCCCTGGTGGGCGTGCCGGGTGGATCCCGGTCGGGTACATGCGGGAGTCTGTCTGACTGTCTCTCCCGTTTCCAGCTTCAGAAAATTACAAAAAAAAAAAAAGTAGACGACCTGCTTGTTCCTATTATTCTAAAGCCGGCATGACTGATTCTGTATGGAAGCATGGGGGTAGGAGGCAGGGACTGATTTGATTATAAGAAGATTCTTACTTTGGGAAGAAGGCGAGTTTCTGAGGGTAACTGAAAAAGTAGCAGTTTTGGTTTAAGGAGATTATGTTCTTTGTAGGCTGGCCATAGCAGCATGTGATCTTGGCATCAGTAGTGGGTGGAGAATATACGGAGAGGTCCAAGAGGGATTAGTGAGTGTCCTGATAGGTGTTGAACATACAAGGACAGGGACTCGGAGGCAGGTGATAATTGGAATCCCAACTCTGACAAGGATTGAAGAATGAAGCCCGATAGTGCTGAAGTTCAGCGAGAGTCATGTGAGGAGGGGAACACAAAGAAAGGGAGCTTGGGAATATGACAGAAGACCACAAAACAAGAATAAGGCTTGAGGGAACTTGAAGCTGAGCCTTGAAGGGTTGGCTTAAAAATCTGAAACAAATGTGGCCTCATTCTGAAGCAATGCTGTGTTCATGAGTGTCATAGGCATCAAGAGTGAGTGTGAGAAGAAAGGGAAGGAAGATAAGAGAATGGTTAGTCTTAAAATTGAGAAACATAGATATATACAATAAAACAATGTATGTCTGTCTTCATTGTGCAACCTTTGCCTGTGAAAATTCAGTCAATTTAGGGTGAAAATCTGGCCTTCAAAGTCGTCCTTATTAACTTCCCCAAAAAGACTGATACTGTTATACTCTGGTTTATTTTACTGGACGGAATGTCGAGCTGGAAATTAGATAAGGTTTTTAATTCTATCTTTGTTACTAATTTTCTGTATGATATTACAGAATTTGTATATTTATATTTTATTTTTATATCTGTGGGTCACATTTGTAATATTAATTTAGTCTAGAGTTAAATAAATAACAATTGAATAACCATTGCAATGGAGCTGGTAGTACATAGCCTTTGGAAGCAGTCAGACCTGGGTTTCCTAATTTATTAAGTATGTAATTGATCAAATTATTTTAAAATCTGAGATCGAGTTTTTTCATTGGAAATGTATGAATAATATACTTCTTAAAGGGTTGTTGTAAGAAATAACAGTACTTTATATAATACCTTTGTCATGGAAAACACTGAAACTTCAAAAACAATAGTAGTTTTCAACCAATAGTGGTTGTTATTGATACTGCTGTTATTAAATATAGCCTACATTTTTTTAGGAAGACCTCTTAAATTGAATCACCTAATAATCTCCCTAGGAAAGCCTTTAGGCAAATTGTGTATTCTCTAAAGTAGAGGGAATTTTAGTACATTTTCTTAGGTATCTCGCACAGGATTACAAGTCTCCCATAAAATGAAATTCAGTGAATATAATATGTAGCTGGACTACTTTCTTTAGACATGTGTGGCTCTTAGCCGATGCTCCGGAAGGACCTCCAGGGATGTGATTGTTGACCCCGAGTAAGCAGTTTGTATATACAGTAGGTGCAAGCTCCCATGCTTCTCGGTTCTAGTCAGAAATTTTAGTGCATTTAGTCATCAAAGCAAGGAAAAGGGAAAGGGAATTTTTTTTTAACTATATTAGTGTTGAACTTGACTGAGTTCTTATAATGTGCCAGTTGCTATTTAGCCTGTTTTACACATAGTAGCTTCATTAGCCCTCATAACACCAATATGAGGTCGGTGTATATTATCAGTACCCCAGTCATCATCAGAAGAAACTGAAAGGACTCTGGAGAAACCAAGATTCAAGTCAAGATTGTTTAGCTTCTAAGACCATATATTTAACCATATTACTGTATTGCCATCAATAAATGGATATACAATATATATATATATATATATATATATATATATATATATATTTTGTACTACTTTGAGAGAAAATAAATACTTTTATTTTAATAGTACAAAAGTATTTACATACAAGTCAAGAACATCTTTGGGTGGTTAGAAGAACTCTCAAGGGACACTCATTCTAATAGCTCATTTCAGGGTCGAGGTTCCTTCTCATTATCTTAGCCGCACAACTCTTTCGCAAGTATAGTCCTCAGGTAAAACGTGCTCATCCGTCCAAGAGTAAATGCCTCTTCTGCCTGTTGTGGGTCATGAAGACTCAACTCCTATGACCTACTTCAGCCTTCCACAGAATGTGCGCTGAGACTCTTCTCTCCCCTGTGATTCCTGAGAAGACAGCAGTAGTCCTAGACGTGAGGGGAAAGATGGCTTTCTAGTCCCTGAATCTCTACCAGGGTCGGGGGGACTGTAGCCACTCTCTCTATGGTCAACTAAGAGGGCAGCACACTTTTCCCAGAGCAGTGAGTGCAGTCTAAATAGGAAAGTGACTGGACAGAAATTTATTTAATTTGGGAAAGAAAGAAATAAGCATATCAATTTTTTTTCCCTGATCTTCTGGCAAATCATTATTTTGAATTCACCATACGCTGACAGGTAAATGTTCTTATCATTCCTGGTCATTTCTTCCATTTGGTAATGCAGAATGACTTCCTCCGTTTTAAAAACACTGCTTTCTTTCCTTCCAAAGTTTAGGAAGAACTTTTCAACGTATATTTTTAGTCAGTGTATTCATTTTTCAATATATAAATATGCCCTTCCTAGCTACTGAATTGATAGCTTCTCCCAGCATTATAGTGAGGGTTCTTTCCTTCTTCCTTCTGTGCTCTTTTTATTTTAAATTCTCTATCCTCCTTAAACAGGCCCACTAAAAAAAAAATCAAGGAAATACACACTAGATGTTCCTGCTATGTGCTTATTAATTTTTGTGTGAACCATGACATATGGGTTCAACAACACATTGGAGCGAAACACCTGAACAACCTTATATAAAATTCAGTCAAGATGCTGAATACTTTCCCCATGCCTTTCTTCAGGTAACAACTGTGGAAAGACTTAAAAAGAATTATATCTTCTGTATTTTGAAGAACTGTTGTTGTATTTTATAAATAGTAAGATTTTAATAATGTTTATTCAACTGAATTTTTCAGCATAATAGTCACATTTGTATTGGTTTTTCTTTTTTGTTAAATATACTAAATGTCTCACCTACACATTATAATTTTGCATTCTAGTTTCTCAGGACTTGAGACAGAAGTTCTAGATAATGATATCATTGTTACATGGTGCATTTTATTACATTAGAAATGCAAAGTCTATTTTTGCTAATATTAGCAAGCTAATGTTTCTGTAGTTGAATAGATTTTATCACCAGCAAAGTAATTTAGAGCTAGGATCACACCATTCTTGTCAAAAATCACTTTTAAAGGAAATCTCACTCTCCAGAGATTATGAACAGTTTACTTTGTTAACTGAAAAATTGTGTATCAAATCATTGGTTGTAATCATTAGGCTTCTGTACCATGATAATAACAACCTTGCTTTCCTTTTCATGTCAACATTTAGCATTCTAACTATAAAATGGGATCACAGTTAATTTATTATAATGTTAAAAATTACAGAGTAACATGGATTTCTTAATAAGCTCAATGTTTCAAATTTTAAACAAATGTTACAGTTGCAATTTTCTGGCATATGACATATTTTCATAGCAAATATAATGTAATTTCTTCTGTGATAACTGATTTCATAAAATCTTACAAATGACATATTGTTAATATTTTATTATTTTTTATATTGTTAATATTTTAGACATAAAACATATTGCATAGAAAGACAAGTGCATCTGATTTAAATTGGATGAATAATTAGTTTTGAGATGCTATTTGCATGGATCTCTTATTTTTGCCATCGGACCTGACATAATTTCCTCAGGTAGTTTGAAAAGAAAGCTGATATACTAAAAGTCAGTTCCTTTCCCCTTGAATGTTCGGGTTAGAATTTTCAGTTTTGGGCCTATTCTTTTTTTTTTAAATAAATTTTTATTAATGTTAATGGGATGACATTAATAAATCAGGGTACATATATTCAAAGAAAACATGTCTAGGTTATCTTGTCATTAAATTATGTTGCATACCCCTCGCCCAGAGTCAGATTGTCCTCCATCACCCTCTATCTAGTTTTCTCTGTGCCCCTCCCCCTCCTCCTAACTCTCTCCCTCCTTCCCTCCTGCGTCCTCCCTCCCCTCCACCCCTGGTAACCACCACACTCTTATCTCTTAGTCTGGTTTTTTTTTTTTTTTAAATAAAATAAATTTTTATTTTAATGGGGTGACATCAATAAATCAGGGTACATACATTCAAAGAAAACATTTTCAGGTTATCTTGTCATTTAGTTCTGTTGCATACCCATCACCCGAAGAGAGATCGTCCTCCGCCACCCTCCATCCAGTTCTCTCTGTACCCCTCCCCCTCCCCCTCTCCCTTCTCCCCTCTCCCCACCCCCTGTAACCACCACACTCCTGTCCATGCCTCTTAGTCTCGCTTTTATGTCCCACCAATGTATGGAATCCTGCAGTTCCTGTTTTTTTTCTGATTCGCTTATTTCACCCCGCACAATGCTACCAAGACTCCACCATTCTGCTGTAAGTGATCCGATGTAATCATTTCTCCTAGCTGAATAGTATACCATGGTGTATATGTGCTCCATCTTCTTCATCCAGTCTTCTATTTTTTTTTACAGTGATTAAAAGCCTTTAAGGAAACTCTTGGCCAATACAGCAAGAATCCATAAAAGAGTAGTGTCCTTAACATGATCACCAAGTCCAAGTTGGCCCCATCACCCTGCCAAATCCCTGAAAAATGCAACCCAACCACAGTTCAGTCTGTTAGGAGCTGTCACAGGGAGCAGGAGTCCAGGAAAGTTCCCCACAGGAAAAGTCCGCATGGCACTGGAATTGTTGTCACCATTCTATACTTTGCAGCTCATGTCCAAGTCCCAGTGACCACTGCTTCTAGCTGATAATGATTCAGGTAGACTGGAAAAAGCCATTTGCAGCATGCGTGGATATGGAGCTTCTGTTCTCCTCTGCCTGGAAAAATGAGACCAGGTTGCTTTTCCCTGGAGCTCTGTGACTGTGGCATGGTAAAGAGAACCTTGGGATACACTAAGCTGGGTGGCAAAGGTAAATTCATAATACAAGTTGGCAAAAGGAGGAAAGAGAGCTCTAAATTAGGAGTAGGTCCCATCCTGAAATATGAGTAGGGCATTGAGGTAGGAGGGATAAAGGAAACACTATATATTAAGCAAAGCAGCAGAAAATAGGACTATCAACACCCACAACAGAGATCTTTGAGGGAAGAATAAAAAACTTGACTATTCAGGCAAAACATAGTTAAGTAGCCCTTGTGCAAATGAGATCAGTTTACCTGCTTCTTGGAAGAAATACCCTAGGCTCGTCCACAGTGTCGTAGATGGGGCCGATGGCCCTGGGCACCTTCAGCCTTCAGTGGCAAACCCCAGCTTTCTGTGTCCCTTCCAGTGTCCACCTTCCAGTGTCCCTGTTTCCTCACAGCAGAGGCATGTAAGCCTGGCAGGCTTTAACTCAATGACCTTCCTTTCCACTATTGAAGCAGGACCCAGATGGCATCCTATGAGACCCCTTTGGGGTGTTGGAGCCTTTAAGGGTGTATCCTAAAAGCTGGTTGTTCCCCTGATCTCTATTGGGCTTTTTCTGCCTCTAGGTATCTTAAAGGTGGGGCCATTCTTTATGTGCCAATCCTGATGGCTACTAAGTGACTAATGTGTGGGTAGCATTTCAGTGTGGACACACTGGACAAAGAGATGAGTTACATTCTGCACAGGACACAGTGGAGCATGCGAGATTTTATCACACTACTGAGAATGTCACACGATTTAAAATTATGGATCGTTTATCTCTGGAATTTTTTATTTAATATTTTTGGACCATGGTTGACTCCAGATAACTGAAACCACAGAAGGCAAAACAATGGATAAGGGGCAGGAGACCGCTGTGACCTTCAAGCCCCCGATCACACATACTTTCCTCTCCTCATTCCCAGTCTTTTACCTTTGCAACCTTACTTTTTACTCTCAGGGAAAATAACCAAAAATAATATTAGTTGCTGTTTGTTATGTAACACTATCTCCCTTCATGCTATACTACTTTATGATCCCAGAAGTTCATCTTTAGGCATATAGTAAGAAAATATATATTAACTTTTATTGTATCATTGTTTATACAGAAAAAAACAAAAAAACTGCCAAAATATTCTACTAGCTTAATATTAGGGGAATCTGGAATTCATGAAATGGATTACTACATGGCAAAGAAAAATGAATAAACTATGGTATAACCACAAGAAGTTCCATCAATTTGATATTTTCTTTATGGTGTATTTGGGTGAACAGAAATTCTCAATTTTAATGTCAAACTTAAGTTGTTTTTTTATTTGTACTTCTTTTTTTTATCACTTATTAACATTCTTCTTTATTCTCATATTTCCTCTAAAAATGATTTATTTTTGCTTCCTGCTTCTAAAGTTCTAAATTTTGAAATATTATATGATAGTGTATTCTCAGAATAACTTTATTGGTTATTATTATATTATCAATTGATTGATTTCATTTTATTTACCATCTCCAGCATTGTAAATATACAGTCCAGTATTGTTGTTATTCATATTAACGTATATCCAATCTTCAGAACATTTTCGTCTTGTAACACCGAAACTCTGTACTCGTTAAACAACTCCTCTTTTCCTTCTCCCAGCCATTGGTAACTACCATTCTACTTTTCTGTTTGTATGAATTTGAATGATGTTGGAATCCTTGTTGAAAATTATTTGACTGTATGTGTGAGGGTTTATTCTTGGAACTCTTCTATTTCATAGGTTTCCCCACCTAGCTATATGCTAACATCACACTGTTGTACTTCTGTTGCTCCTTGTGATATGTTTTGAAATTAGGAATTGTGAATTTACTAACTTTGTTCTTTTTCAAAATTGTTTTGTCTATTTGGTATCCATTGAGATTTCATAGAATTTCATGACTATTTCTATATGTTTCTGCAAAAAATGCCACTGGAATTTTAACAAGGATTATGTTGACTCTTTAGATTGATTTGGGTAGTGTGGGCATCTTGACAGTATCTAGTCTTGCAGTCCATGAACATAGGATATTTTTCCATATATTTGTGTCTGTGTCTTCAATGCTTTATAGTTTTCAGTGTGAAAATCTTCCACCTCCTTGGTTAGGTTTATTTCTAAGTATTATATTATTTTTATGCTATTGTAAATTGAATTATTTTCTTAACTTTTTTGGGGGGTTATTATTGGTGTATAGACATACAACTGACATTATTATGTTGACTGTGTAGCCTGCAACTTTGCTGAATTTGTTTACTAATTCTAACATTTTTTTAATGTGTTAACTTTAGGGCTTTCTACAAATAGGATTATGTCTTCTACAATCAAATAATTTTACATCTTCTTTTCCAATTTCGATACCTTTTATTTCTTTTTCTTACCTAATTACTGTGGCTAGAACTTCCAGTATAGTGTTGAATAGAAGTAGTGAGAGTGGGTACCTTGCCTTGTTAATGTCCTTACAAGAGAAGTTCCAATCTTTCAGCATTGAGTATGAGGTTAGCTATGGGCTTTTTATATATGGCTCTTGTTATATTGTGATAGTTTTCTTCTATTCCTTGTTTGTTGAGTGTTTTTGAATCTTATCAAATGCTTTTTCTGTACAATGTGAGTTGATTACATAGTTTTTGTCTTTCATTCTATTAATGTGGTATATTAAATTGACTTTAATATGCCGAGCCACCCTTGCATTTCAAGAATAAATTCACTTGGTCCTGGTATATAATTTTTTAATGTGTTATTGATTTCAGTTTGCTATTATTTTGCTTAGGATTTTTACATCAATATTCATCAGGGATATTGGTCTATAGTTTTTATTCTTTTCATGTGGTGACTTTGTCTGGCTTTGCTATCAAGGTAATGCTGGTCTCATGGAATAAATTTGGAAATGTTATCGTGACTTCAAATTATTGGAAGAATTTTAGGAAAATTCATGTTAATTCTTTTATAAATGTTTGGGAGAATTTTTCTGGGATAAAACATTTGGTCCTGGGCTTTTCTTTGTTGAGAGATTTTGATCACTGACTTAATTTCCTTAGCATATTCATTTTTAAATTTTTTATGATTCAGTCTTGGTTAATTATGTTTTTCAAGGAATTTTTTTAAATTTCTTTTGGGTTATCCAATTTATTTGCCTACAATTGTTTGTAATATTCTTTTATAATCTTTTTTATATATGGGGCATTGGTTGTAATATCCCCGTTCATTTCTGATTATATCTGGGTGTTCCCAGCTTCTTTCTTCTTAGTTCACCTAAGGCTTTATTAATTTTGTGGGGTTTTTTTTCCAAATAGAGCTTAGTTTCATTGATTTTTGTATTATTTTTCTATTCTCTATTCTTGTTACCTGTTCTACTCTTTATTATTTCCTTTTTTTCTGCTAAATTTGAGTTTAGTGTGTCCTTTTGTGTATGTGTGTGTGTGTGTGTTATTTGAGGTATAGGCTAGGTTGTTATGATTCATTTGTCTTTTTTTTTTTTTTTTTTTGGTATTTCTCTGAAGCTGGAAACAGGGAGAGACAGTCAGACAGACTCCCGCATGCGCCCAACCGGGATCCACCCGGCACGCCCACCAGGGGCGAAGCTCTGCCCACCAGGGGGCGATGCTCTGCCCCTCCGGGGCGTCGCTCTGCGCGACCAGAGCCACTCCAGCGCCTGGGGCAGAGGCCAAGGAGCCATCCCCAGCGCCTGGGCCATCCTTGCTCCAATAGAGCCTTGGCTGCGGAAGGGGAAGAGAGAGACAGAGAGGAAGGAGGGGAGGGGGGTGGAGAAGCAAATGGGCGCCTCTCCTATGTGCCCTGGCCGGGAATCGAACCCGGGTGCCCCGCACGCCAGGCCGACGCTCCACCGCCGAGCCAACCGGCCAGGGCCTTTCATTTGTCTTTTTAAAAAATATATAAGAATTTATAACTATAAACTTCCCTCTGGGCACTGCTTTCACTGCATCACATATATTTTGGCCTGTTGTGTTTTCATTTTCATTTGTTTCAAGATATTTTTCCAGTTTCCCTTGTGACTTTTTATTTAATCCATTGCTTGTTTAAGAGTGTGTGTTCATTCTCTACACACTTTTGCTTTTTATTTTCCTGTCACTATTGACTTCTAATTTTATTTAACTGTGATTGGAAAATATATTTTATATAATTTTAAGCTTTTTAAATTTGTTATGACTTGTATTGTGGCCTGACATGTAGTCTCTTATGAAGACTTTCCATGTGCCCTTTAAAAGAATGTATATTTTGTTGTTATTGGATGGAGCTGGCTGTATATGTTTGTTAGGGCCAACTAGTTTATAGTGCTGTTCAAGTCCCCTGTTTTCTTATTGATTCTTTCTAGTGTTCTATCCATTACTGAAAGTGGAGTACTGAGGTTTCCTAGCATTATTGTGTTTGTGTTATATTAGCTTTTACTAACACACTACTGAGTTTTTGTTTAATACTATTTTGTTTATATTTTTTACAAATTACTAAATTTATAGAATTTTTCAGGTGTTATTTTTATTATTGTGCATTCTTAGTATTCTCTCTTTTCTATTATGTCTCTTTTTAATAATGAGTTTTTACAAATATTTTAAATATTGACATTTGTCAGTAGTGTCTAACTCAATTGTTTTGATAAATGATTGTGACATTTTAGTAAATATTTTATGACATAGTATGTGGTGAATTTTAATAAATGTTGCATAAGTTAAAGCAAATTTGAAAGATGAGTAAAAATCACTGAGTTGATTCTTTGAGTGGTTAGTAGGGTGATTATTCCAGGTAAAGTTAGGGAGAAATGAAACATTTGATATGGATGCAGGAAACAAACAGTGTGACTCTTAAAAAATGGTGGAAAGATGGAACTAGAGACTTAATAGTGGCTGAATTTATGAAGGTTATTATGTCCTAATTAATAAGTATAAAATTGTCGTATGATCCAGATAGAGTCTCTGGAAAATGGAAAGCTTTATGACTGAATTTCATGATCAGAATTCATGATCCAATCAATTTGTCATCATGGAGAGGATAAATTAAAAATATACCAGCATGACACCAGTTAGGAATAAAAAAACTGTAATAACCCAAGATAAGTGGAAATGTATTTACTCAATTTTTAATGTTTGAACATATCTAGTTAATGCCTGTTATTAAAAGTGAATATACAGTATACAATCCTAGGGTGACAAATATTTTCTTTCAAGTCATTGGTGATGTGCTTCCAATCTTTCAGCTTCTAATCTTTTTTGTTTAGTATTCAGCTCTTAGCATAATATTCTTGCTTTGTAGGTCATCTATCCTTTTCTTTGGTTCCTTTGAATATATGCCCTTCATTTCCAGTGTTTTGCCCTGTACTTATCATGTGTATAGTTATAAATTTATTTTTATTTTTCCTGCTTGTGATTCATTGGACGTTTTGAATCCGGAAATTAATTTTTTTCATTCGTTTTTAGACATTCACTTTTCAAATATTTCATCTCCTTCATTCATTCTTTCCTCTGAACTTCTGATTAAACATATATTGAATCTTTTGCTTTTGTCCTGCATGTCTCTAAACCTCTTCATAATAGTTCTGTGTCAGCCTCTGTGTGCTGCATTGTGGATAGTTTTACACTCATCTGTCAATTCACTAACTGTCCTATGACTGAACTATATATAGTTAGATTCATCCTCTGGGCTTTTTATTTCTATTTTTATTATTATTTCTAGAAGTTCTATATTCTTTTTTTCTGAAATATTCTTGATTATTTTGTAGGCTTTTGCTAGTCACTCAGATTTCAATTTTTCTCTTTAAATTTTACTTATATGTATTTACATGTTATATATGATGCATAATATTTCTAGTATTCTAAGTCTGTGTTTGATTCTGCAGTTTGTTGTTTCTGGAGACTCTAAATACTCTAAAAGCATATTATATATGCTTTTTTAAAGTTTAAATGTGAGGATACTTTGAGATGTAGTTTGAAGGCAAACTCTTTCAGAGAGGTTTGCATTTACCAGGCACTTTGGATCACTTGCATTTACTAAAATTTTGGTTAGAACATTTTGTAACTACCTCAGTAGTACAAATTAAAGCAGCAAGCCTAGTTAGGGTCTGAATTATTAAGAGATATATTTTGTCTTTTATTCATCATCAAGTTTTAAGGCAGGGATTTATTTTAAGGCTTCTTCAGAGGGGATACCTTAATATCATATTTACACTACAGTCAGTCAAAATATTCATTCTGATCGAAGCTTTATGCTGTGAGTTGGCCATTTATTGAATTTCTCACCTGATGAGTCTCTCTCCCCCACTCCTTGTTTTTTGTCTTTTGTTTTCATGCCCTAAGCTAAGGAGCCATAAAAGCAAACCCAGATCAGACTCTCCTGGGTTCACTTCTGCTTGCCCTCTGGCTTTCCATCTTCAACTTCTGATTGGTTCTCACTTTCTTGCCTGGTTGTCAGACTAGTTATAAAGACTTTTTCCAAATTTTAGTCAGCATTTCAAAGTATTTTTAGGTAGATGTTCAGTTAAGGTGTTTACCATAGTGCTGAAAATATAAATCTTATTCACACACAGAAGGAAGAAAAAGAAGACACAGCTAGATTAGAAAAATTAACTGTGAAATTATGCATGGAGTATTTTAAGAAAAAATGTACAAGGATAAATTAATGGATCTCTTAATCATAAAGACCTGGAGGAGATGGGAGATCCTGACATTTGTAATTTCCCTAATGGGGAATAAAGAATGGAAACAAGATTTTGTGATAGGCGGGTTCCTGCACGAGCTGGCATTTTTAGTTCAAAACCAAGTGGTGTTCTCCATAAGAAATTTTAGAATAGGAAGAAAGAAAAACAGAGCAGTTTTAGAGTGGGAACAATTTTATTGATATATTCACAACTCAGAATATTTTAACTTTACATTCTTCTACCTTGTTCCCAGTTGAGACACTAAGACTCCAATCCCTTTATCATGGAGAATAAGGAGTTATGCATTTGTTGTCTACATGCTGGTACAAATAAAACTGTAAGATGAATTATATTCTTGTGGACAAAAGCACTCATTGGGCTCTAATTTTCCAACTTTAGTTCCCAGGACAAACAGAGGAGTTGAGAGGGCAAAAGAAGCATGAAGTATACTCTCAGAGCAAAGGTGAATCTGGAAGATTCTCATGGTCTTGTCTCTGTATTCCCTCCTGTAAAGCAGGGAACCATGCATACCCCTTGCGGTTTCCTGGTGGGCCTTTCTCTCAGTGTCAGCTAGAAGCTATATGAACATTAATATACCAGAGACATGTAAAAAGCAAACTGAATGGGAGTTAAACTTGCTTAATTTTACTTATGTATAATGTATTTTTCTTATATATTGACCACCCGCTATGTATCAGTATCTAACTTTGTTGGTTTACAAGAGGATTATGTCATGAATTTTGCTTTTATACAGCTTATAATCAACTTGCAAAAACAAAGGTTGAAAATACATGATTGTAATAATTTAGAAATAATTAAATGCAATAAGACTGTAAAGAAGTCTGAGCTTTCGTAGAACAAATGGAACTTCATCTGGGGATATGAAAAGTGTGAGGCAGCACAGAGAACAGTTAACAAACTCAGTCAGGTATGTCAGGGCATAGGAATGTCAGAAAAAAGTAAATGCAAATAAGTAACCATGTTAATGAAAGAGGAAAGAAGTATGAAAACCAAGATTAGGTATAAGTTTTAATCATATAATAGAAATCTTAGAAACCGTGGGAGAATGCTTTATTATTATATTATCTAAAACAATATGGTAGACAATATGAAGCTGTTGAATATTCTTGGGCAGAGGACTGACATGTTGAATGTGATCAATGTTTAGCTTGGTCAGGATATGTGGATATATAGGATAAACTCAGTGTTGGAACTGGGAATATATTGTGTTAAAAAAGAGCACATCCATTAATAGTACTCTATTAGGTTATAAAAAATAAAATATATAATATAAATAGAAAATATTAATGCATATAAAATATATATATTTTTTGTTTTAGAGGAATTCCAGGGAAGAAATGTGGTACTATCATACTTACAGCAGAGGAATTAAACTGTTGCAGGGTAAGTAAATATTTCTTCAATTTAAATAGTATTTCTAACATTTCTTTAAGCTGATATTTTTGAAACTTTACATAAATGATTAACTTAAGTAATTTTAGCAAAATATAATTGAAACTATGTGCTAAATAATTCTATAACTCATGAATTATCACTTTGGATACTTAGTACTTTAACCAAAGAGACTATATTCTATAGTCCAAAAAGGATAATCAGTTTTTTTCATAATCTTTTTAAAAGATAGAAAATTTCAAAATAAAACCTAATGTCATTATCATTATGGGCATTAATATAAGGAATTATCAATTGTACCAATCCATTAAGTTCCTATAAAAATTTTTTAAGATTTATTATGTGTGATATTGAAGAAATATTTTTAGTCATTTCACTTCAGCCCTTCTGCCACCCTAACATAACTTTTTCCATGTTTATAATTGAATTAATTCAGAATATACACAGTCCCATCTTTGTTAGCTTGGGGAGTCCACATTTGAAGAAAGAACCAAGTTACCACTCCAACTGGGAACATGATGATATGAAGTGTGTAGTCAGTGTTTTTAGACAACTTTTATTTTTAGTTGTGATTTGCTGATACAGCCATTGACACATGTTCACTGATTTCGTTGTTGTCAAGGAGAGCTGGTAGCTATGCCACTTCACATGGGAAGTCATGACGACTCTCTGAATCTGAAGTCAATACTGTCTGTCATTATGGCCCAATGGATCCCTGGTGATTGTTTTTTCTGGGGAAAAGAAATGAAATCTCAGTACTCTTTATTTACAAAATTTGCTTTATGATTTTAGGTATAGTAGTTCCTAAAAGTACCAAAATTTAGTACTTTGGAATTGGCCATAGTTTTTGTACAGACAGCTATTAATTATTATCTGTTTTTAACTTTAATTTCCAGATATATATTTAAATATAATCATTATGACTTTATGTACTTAAGTGTGTGTGTGTGTGTGTGTGTGTGTGTGTGTATTAAAAAAGGCATGTGGTCAGAAAAACATGATATTACGTGACAGCAAATGATGGAAACTGAGCATTTCAGTTGATTATATACTTTTGAGATTCTGGGGATTGGGTAGTGAAATAACAAAATGAAACTATAATAAGAGGGTTGTGGAGATAACTAAACAGGAATATTGGAATTTAAGCAGTTAAAAATGCATTTGAATGAGATCTTTTCTTTTTGCTCCCATTGTTTTCATCACCTTGAGCAGGTCCTCCTCACTTCAGTTTTAGTTTTCTCATTTGTAAAATGCCAAAAACTACTTACAGTAGAACTCTGCTAAGGACCATCAGACTGAGTTGAGTTTTGTTTCTGCCAGTATTGGTAATTTGTACTTTGGCTTATTTAAAAAAAATTTGTGTGTGTGTGTGTGTGTAACAAAGACAGAGGGAGACAGAGAGAAGGATAGACAGACAGGAAGGGAGAGAGATGAGAAGCATCAATTCTTTGTTGCAGCACCTTAGTTGTTCAATGGTTACTTTCCCATATGTGCCTTGACTGAGGGGCTATAGCAGACTGATTGACCCCTTGCTCAAGCCAGCGACCTTGGGCTCAAGCCGGTGAGCTTTGCTCAAACCAGATTAGCCCACGCTCAAGCTGGCGACCTCGGGGTCTTGAACCTGGGTTCTCCTCTTCCCAGTCTGACGCTCTATCCACTGCACACTGCCTGGTCAGGCTGTTCTTTGGCTTATTAAGTCACTTGATTGCTCTTTTACTTTCTCTATCTGCAGAGGGTGAGGGGGGGAGCCAAACATGTGAACCAATCACTAGAATATTTTTAAATTTTTTCTTATCTCTGAAAATTGACTACCATATTATATAATCTGAAAATATAATGTATATGAAAGCATTCTTGATATAGTACTAAAATACCTTACAAAAATATTATAATTATTTAAATGCAAAAATAATGCCTACCATCCTATTTCTTAAGTTTAATTTGTACAACGGTTTTTTTTAATGGTATCATCCAGGGGTAGTCAAACTTTTTATAAAAACCACCCACTTTTGCAGTGCTGGTCAACCTAGTCCCTACCGCCCTTTTCAGCTTTCATGGTGGGTGGTAGCAGAGCAACCGAATGGTGCCATGATTGGCCCACCATGAAAGCTGGACCGCCCATTTGCGGGTGGTAGGGACTAGGTTGACCAGCACTGCAAAAGTGGGCAGTTTTTATAAAAAGTTTGACTACCCCTTTTTGTTCATGTGTATGATGATAGGAGTTTTGTATAATGAGGGAGGAAGGAGAAAAAGAACTTCCAGGTCAATAGGATACATGTTCTTTAAAGTGACATTAACATGCTATTTTGTCAAAATCTGAAATTAAGGTGATTTTATATAAATATGCCAATGAACATATTTATATTAATTTGTTTTATAAGAAAACCAAGATACCAAGGCCTTGATACCATATTGAGTATGGCCTTGCATCTTATATGCCTTCCACTTTCAATTCTATTGTTTTGCTTGGAAAACAGGAAAATTCTTCTAAAGTGTCCATGTAAAAGAAGTGGAATCTGTTATTTAATGATCTACAGGCATCTTTACCACTTTATACTATTAAAGCTTTAAGAACATCTGCAATTATCTTTCAATAAGTAAACATATCTCTTATACTTAGAAATTATAGATCTAATATTTTAAAAACACTTAGAATATTTAATTTCATTTTGTATATTCTGTGTTCTGATAGCTACAGTGTTATCAATAATCACTATCTCTATTAATATGATATGTATAAACCTTGAAATAATATTTCATTACTATGCTAGTATAATAGAAAGAAGAAATATATTCAAAGAAATGTTCATATTTACTTCAAAAGAGACAGTGCCTTTTACTTACATTTTAGGGTACTTTTAAAATATTGAGAATTTTGAATGAGATATGTATTTCACACTTTACATTGTATGAATTGACATTTTATATTTCTTTAAAACACATTGGCAGTCATTAACTTGAGGATAAACTTTAGAGTCAGGACTACTAAATTTCAGTCTTTTTTTTTAACAGAGAAAGTGAGTCAGAGAGAGGGATAGACAGGGACAGACAGACAGGAACGGAGAGAGATGAGAAACATCAATTATTAGTTTTTCATTGCACATTGCAACACCTTAGTTGTTCATTGATTGCTTTCTCATATGTGCCTTGACTGCAGGCCTTCAGCAGACCTAGTAAGCCAACCTTAGGTTCAAGCTGGTGGGCTTTTTTTGCTCAAACCAGATGAGCCCCGCGCTCAAGCTGGCGACCTCAGGGTCTTGAACCTGGGTCCTTCCGCATCTCAGTCCAATGCTCTATTTATTGTGCCACCGCCTGGTCAGGCTAAATTTCAGTCTTATTTCCTTTACAGATGAGTGAGTTTATATTCTTTGAGCTTTAATTTCTGGACTTGTAAAATGCTGATATTCTTTTGTAAATTTATTAAAAATATTTTTCAATTAACAATTTACATTAATATTATTCTGTATTAGTTTCAGATATACAGCAAAGTGGTTAAAAATGCTGATAGTATTCTTAATATGCCCCTACCTCCAGATGGTTACTCTGTAGGAAAAAGGCGTCATTTGAACGATGTATAAATCATAACTTACAAGTAGGTTGAAAATATCCACAAAGACTATTTTTCATTCTGATCCATTGATTCAACAATATTATAAAATGTACTAGTCTGAGAAATGGATGCTTGGACTATAATTGTGAGAAAAAAACAACAAACCACCTTGGACCTTGTCTTCAATAAACACATAGTTTGTGGGGAATACAGACATTTATCAGATGACTGTGCAGGCAAATGGGTCATGATATGTACTAAGTGATCAAATATATTATGAGACAATTGAAAATCTCATTTCTATGGAGGAGTATGTCATGCAGGCCTCTTTGAAAAAAGGACATTTAGCTAAACCCTGAGGAGTGGCTTTCCAGCCAAAGGATAAGAATTCCAACAGTGTGTGCAACTGTGTATAATCCCTGAGAAGGGAAAGGAGTGTGTGTGGTGTTTGATGACAAGGACCTAAGAGTGTGAGATGATTAAGGTAAGACTTAGCGAGATGAAGGTGGAAAGGCAGCTTCAGAACCCCTTTGGTGTTGGGCTTTGTAGACCATGTTAAAGATTCTGTTTATCTGAAATATAGGGCAAAGCCTTGAAGCATTTTTAAGTTATGTATAGCATTATTTCTTTCATGTTTTAAGACCACGGCTCTGCTGAATGGAGAATGGATTGGATGTGTCCAAGAAAGGAAGACGGAGAAAGGAGTAAATGCCACTGCACATGTGTGGGTGGGAGAGGAGGTCAGCTTGGACTAACTACAGTGGTGCCAGGGTTGCTGCAGTGAAAATTTGAGGAGTGTTTTAGACTCAGAATGGTACAACTTGGTGAAGGATTGCATAGAGGGGAAGAAAAAGCAAGAGCTCGAGAGCAGCTCCTTGATCACTTGTGTGGATGACGAGCTGCTAATTGAGCTAGGAGAATGATAGGAGAAAGAAGTTAAATTTGAACTTGTTAGAAGTGCTTGGGAAATATTCAAGTGGATTTCTTCAATAGAAAGTTTGTTATACTGGTGTAGAGTAGCGAAGAAAGGTTTGAAAATTCTCTCAGGTGGCCTTAAGCATAAGAGATTTTTAAAAAGAAAAAACCTTTACAATGATGCCTGTATATTTCAGAAAATAAGTATAAATATATGCTTGATTTTTCCTAAGAAATTAGATTTTTTTCTATTTGTTACAGATAAAATCCCTGCTATGTTACTAACTTGGGTAATTGCAAAATACAGTTTTCTTATATTTATATAATTTGGTACACTGAAAGAAATCTTTGTTTTGAATTGATTATTCATTTTGCAAACCTTAAGGAATATAATTTGAATAATTACAACTTGGTATTATATTTATTTATGATCATATGATAATTTTTAAACAATATTTTATGTCTTTGAAGTTTAATTTATAATCAGTTTGAAATATAAACATTTTACTTATATATTATGCATTTAAGTATATCATTATGTTTTTGGGAGTCTAGATGCTTTGGGAGAATGTCTTCAAGGGTTTTTCTTTTTTACTTAGGGGCAAGAACAATGTCTTTGTCCCATGTACTTAGAAAATCATTCTCACCCAAGGCATTTAATATATGTGAAGACAAAAGAACATTCAAAACAAATAAAACAAACAAAAGAAAACGCCAGCCCTTTCTTTGCAGTTTTGCCTTTGATTTTATAGTTGGACCATCCAAGTGACTCTCTCATTGCTTCCTTAATGGATAGTACATAAATCTTTGATCTCTAAATCCCAATTTGAAAAGTGATCAAGGTGGAGAAACTTAAGTTATTAATCATATTCATTTTGTTGTTGCCCTTGCTTAAAATGTTTATTGTAACTGCCTGCTTAAAGGCTAGTGCCTGCTCTAATGTGAGTATTTCTCTGGCAGAAGTTATCACATCTATATTCTAAATAACAAAGTAAAATAACACTCGGCCAATGCTTTGGAAAAGGAAAAATCTAGAGCTAGGCACTTCTGTGCGTTATTACTTGAGAAATGTTACTAAGAAAGTATATGATTGAATGAATGACAAACAGGATCATCTCTTGTATAGTGTTCTGCAATTTCTGAAAGGAAATAGTCATCCCTCGGGATATTACAGTTCACTTTTCGTGGTCTCACTGTATCACAGATTTTTAAATCGCATATATCTAATTTTGTATCGCGGATGGAATTTTTGTGGTATATAGGTATATATATTTACTATTTTTATCATTTTTTTTTGTATTTTCTGAAGCTGGAAACGGGGAGAAACAGTCAGACAGACTCCCGCATGCGCCCGACTGGGATCCACTCGGCACGCCCACCAAGGGCGAAGCTCTGCCCACCAGGGGGTGATGCTCTGCCCCTTCGGGGTGTCGCTCTGTTGCGACCAGAGCCACTCTAGCGCCTGGGGCAGAGGCCAAGGAGCCATCCCCAGCGCCTGGGCCATCTTTGCTCCATTGGAGCCTTGGCTGCGGGAGGGGAAGAGAGAGACAGAGAGGAAAGAGAGGGGGAGGGGTGGAGAAGCAGATGGGCGCTTCTCCTATATGCCCTGTCCGGGAATCGAACCTGGGACCTCTGCACGCCGGGCCGATGCTCTACCACTGAGCCAACCGGCCAGGGCTATTTTTATCATTTTTGTGGCAAAATAAGTGTGGGAAAGGTTTATAAGAGTGTGGGGAGGGTTTATGAAGCTTTAAAATATATATAAATAATAAATATAAGGTCACTACTTCACGGATTTTCGCCTATCATGGGGGGCTCTGGAACCTAACCCCCATGATAGTCAAGGGACCACTGTAATGAAATTGTGGATGCTTAGTAAGTGTTACTGGACTTTGCAACATAAAGAAGTGGTGAATAAGAGAGTGCCTTTTTAGGTATTGTTAACATTTTCACCAAATAGTGTTTAAAACTGTGATGTCTTGATTTGATCTGAATTACTTTGACTCTCTACCTCTTTCCAAAAATGCTAGTGTCTTCTATCAGTTAAAAAAGCAAACAAAGCAGAAGTGATTTTATTATTAAATTTACTACAAAGTTTCTACCTTTCAAAAAGCTTATATTACTTAATTAAATAATGTTGCATATCCTTGATTTATGATACCCCAGTTTGTTTAAGCTAAATCATGTAAATTTTGAATGCTTGAGAATATACATTGATAAAAATGATTAGTCTGGAATAGTGGTTAACATACACATGCTTAATTGAAATTGCAAACTGAAAACAGGCGCTTTGCTTTTCTTGAAGTTCATTGCAATAGAAATTATTATTATTATTATATTTTGTGACAGAGAGATAGAGAGAGGGACAGATAAGGACAGACAGAAAGGAAGGGAGAGAGACAAGAAGCATCAACTCTTTGTTGTGGCACCTTAGTTCATTGATTGCTTTCTCATATGTGCCTTGGGGGGGGGGTGTACAGCCGACTGAACCAAGCCAGCCACCTTGGGCTCAAGCTGGTGAGCCTTGCTCAAACCAGATGATCCCATGCTCAAGCTGGTGACCTCGGGGTTTTGAACATGGGTCCTTGGAATCCCAGTCTGTCACTCTATCTAGAGTGCCACCGCCTGGTCAGGATAGAAATTATTTTTAAATGTAGTTATTGAGACATTGTGGAACACTTGTGTATATATAATTAAGAAAACGTTTTTCCCCTGTAGATGGTAAACGATGTGGTCAGAGTCTGAATCTGTCTTGTTCCTCATGTAGTCATCCAATATATCTTAACTTCTATACATGAGAGAGAGTAGATGCTTCGTAAATATTTCCTCAGGAATTAAAAAATGCTTATGTTCTAAAATTGTATGCTTGAATAACTGAAGATATGAATGAAGATATTGGTAATATGGTATTGGGTACCTAGAATCATCTAGCTTAATATCACTTTTCAGGAGGAAAATGTTACAGAGTTGTTAAAAGTTACAGTTGTGATTAGATCAAATACTTACAAGGTCAATTTTCCAATCTTCCAGTCCTTCAGAAAGCAATTGTATGTTGTCTGAGATTCTCTCACTCTTGGTCATTTGCATTAAAATGGCAAATATGTTTTCTTGTCAAGAGTTGCTTGTGATCTGCAGTTTCTAGTTATTTATAACCCAGATTTTGAGCTATTTTATTAAATTTGTTTTCAGGATGCTGTTCTGATGCAATTTTGTGCTAACAAATTGGACAAGAAGGATTTCTTTGGAAAATCAGATCCTTTTCTTGTATTTTATCGAAGTAATGAAGATGGCAGGTACATTTATATTTTATGCATTTATACTCTACAGTGAGGATGATATATGAATTATTTTTCTCAGAGAAGGTCATTAATGTGAACAAAGTAAAATATTTTTGTATTTTAATAATGTATGTGATTTTTACATCTCAGTAACAATGAATAACTTTCTAAGCATTTCACATGTTTTGTTTGATATTTAAAATGAATGATTTTCAGCTTCGTGGAAACAGTTCCTCTTTACATGTTATAAAATTATAATGTTGCCTTAATAATATGGAAGAATTTTTTTTTTTGTGGACATCTAATATATTTAGTTATAGACTATTTTCTTAGAGAAGGAAATGGACTTTACAGATTGGTTTTTTTTTCATAGTAGAGGCTTTATAAAAAAAAAGTTAACAGTCAATAAAACTTTTCATTATATTCTGGTAATTTAAATATATTACCAGTCATGATTAGATTTGTTTCTATGTAGTCTGAGAGTGTATCCATGGTTTATAGAGTATAATCTACTGTATATGACTCTACCACTAATTATATTTTATTGTTTCCTTTGATTCATATTGAATGTATTTATGAGAAAGTTTAGTGGTTAAAATTGTGGGCTAGGGTTTTGTTGACATGGTTTAAATTATGACCCTGCTAATCAATAGGCATGGGACCATTGGCAAGTTTTATAAATTATATGAGACTTAGTTTCCTCATTTGTAAATCAAACTTAATTTCTTCATTGGTAAATTATTAAATTATAGCTATTTCATAGGGTTGTTTAGAGTATTACTTGGGTTACTATGCAAAGTAGCTTGCATTGAAGCTTGCCTATCACATAAAAATAATTTAAATGTTAGTTGCTGTATTATTATTCTTATAGTATAATATTTTTATATTGTCTTTTCTTAACTATGATTAATAAAATATTAACTAAAGAGAAAGCATCATTTAGAGGTTAGAAATGAGGGGACTGGAATGGAAAAAAATCTGCTACACATACAATAAGATTATATAACATGTTAATATTATGTAATAGTATATAAAATGTTACATAAAAATAAAAGTGTGCTATTTGAAGTGAATATATTGGGCAGTAGAAGATGATGCTTTACTTATTGTGGGTTTTTGTTTTTGTATTTTTCCAAAGTGAGAAGCTGGGGGCAGTCAGACAGACTCCCACATGTGCCTAACCTGGATCCACCCGGCATGCCCACCAGGGGGCTATCTTGGCCCCTCTGGGGCATTGCTCCACTGTGATTGGAGCCATTCTAGTGCCTGAGGCAGAGGCCATGGAGCCATCCTCAGCACCCGGGCCAACTCTGCTCCAATGGAGCCCTGGCTGCTGGAGGAGAAGAGAGAGAGAGAGAAAAAGGAGAGCAGGAAGGGTGGAGAAGCAGATGGGTGCCTCTCCTGTGTGCCCTGGCTGGGAATCAAACCTGGGACTTCAACACGCTGGGCCAATGCTCTACTGATGAGCCAACCAGCCGGGGCCTTGTGGGGTTTTTTTGGTGCAGCTACTGGGCAATTGTTGGCTATTTTTGTTACGATGTCATATTATTGGATTTAGTGTACTTTCCACCTGTTTTGGTGATTAAAATGTTAGAGTAACATCTGCATCTGAACACTGATTTTATCCATGTGAAGAATATTAGACAATGAAGAAAATCACATTTTCTAATCATTTCATAGAAAAAAAAATTTAAGTGAGCTCAAAATTTTTGAATCACTATTTTCTTATGTCTCCTTCTGTCTGAATGCCTTGTTTCCAGAATTTTTTATTTTTATTCTTTTAATTTTATTTATTCATAAAGATTGGTTATACATTCCAGTGTTTCACATATTCTATGCTACTGGTAAGAGTTACATTGCAGAAATTTATTATGCTCATCTGAATGATAACTTATTCATTAAATGAAATCTAAATATTAAAGAATTGAAGTAGAACTCATCCAAAAATCTGAAATTAGTTAAAAACAACTATAGTATTACTAAAATTTGATGAATCTCATTTCAGAAAATTTTCCAACATATATTTATAAACATAAAACTACTTCACCAGCTAACCCAAGTACATATGGTAAGACATTCATTAATGTCTTAATAATGTGTGTGTGTATTATTTTAAATGGACAAAAATACATTTACTCCTCCCTTTTTAAATATAAGTCTCTATTTTTGACTGCAAAGATTTTAGCCTTATTTTTAGCATTTTTTTGAATTGGAGCTATTCCAAAAATTACCTGTTGCCTAGTATGTTTAAGAAAGAATAAAAGTAATTTCCATCAAAAGCATTAATGAAATCTTAATAATATATGAGTATAATTTTTTATTTTCTGCTTTTATATTAATTTGGTAACTTGACCTATATTTATAGCTCGGTAATAATTTTCCTTTGAAATAGCTGTTCGTTGGTAAAGGGCTTTATTTAAACCATTTTAGTACACATTATTTAATGATTTTTTTCTACTAGTGCTATTTGTAATGCAGCCATACACATTATATTTATATAATAATACTCCGGAATGCTAGAAAGATATATATCAGACTCCTATAAAGATTTGCACTAGTTACTCTAGCAGTGGAGTTTCTACTGAGATTTTGCTGTCTATATCACATCTAATGGATTACAAGTGAGAATAATTAATAAAAGACAGATGACTACCTGGCTCATAAATAGCTCACTAAGAAGATGAGTCATTGTCTTAAAGGAACTTTCAAGTGTCAAAGTATTTAATTAATATAGCTGGTGAGACTATAACAGAAGTTTTGATTTAACCATAAGCTAAGAGGTCAAAAAGAAGTCAGTAGATTATTAAGCACGTGGGATTGAAGATGGTTTGTTAGTTGCTCACTTTATCATCTATTTGTCTATCTATCTATCTATCTATCTATCTATCATCTATCTATCTATTCCCCATACCAAAGACTTAGAATATATTAGAATATGATACAAGAGAAGAAGAGAGGCCCTGGCTGGTTGGCTCAGTGGTAGAGCACCAGCCAGGGCACACAGGAGAAGTGCCCATCTGCTTCTCCACCCTTCCCCTCTCCTTTCTCTCTCTCTCTTCCCCTCCTGCAGCCAAGCTCCATTGAAACAGAGTTGGCCCGGGTGCTGAGGATGGCTCCAAGGCCTCTGCCTCAGGCACTAGAATGGCTCTGGTTGCAATGGAGCAACGTCCCAGATGGGGAGAGCATCGCCCTCTGGTGGGCATGCCTGGTGGATTCTGGCTGGGCGCATTTGAGAGTCTGTCTCTCTGCTTCTCATTTCAGAAAAATACAAAAATAAATAAATAAGTAAATAAAAAGAGAAGAGAAAGCCCCTTTGTAGATCTTTAAGAATGTGTCTTTCTAAAACAAAACAATATATATAGTTTTGTCCCTATGAATTTTTCTTAATGTTTTTTTTTGCTTTTTCTCATTTGAGTTCTTGTTTTTTTCCCTGCCTACCTCTCCCTTATCCCCTTTGCTTTTCTTCCCTCTTCTTTAGATACCTTGATCATGCCTTTCTGAGTCTTCTCAGTCTTTTCATAGCTTTTGTCTCTAGTGGTCTCTAAATTGCTTAAGTGAGTCAACTCTGAGAGCATTGACCACAGAGCTCTTTCAATTTGGTAACATGAGTTTCTTTAAATGGGTGAGGATACTACCAGGAAGGGAATGGCACTATGCCATAATTCTTGTAATGAATACTTGATCTTTTATATTATACAGGGGTGGGAAAAAAGTAGGTTGATAGTTGTGAGTGCAGGAAACAGAGGCTATTCTTGTATTATTATTAATTAATGTATTTATTTGTTTTACAATTGTAAACCAACTTTTGCACACCCATGTATTGCTATTTGACATCTTAATAGAAACAACCTCTTCTTGCCTGAAGGGAGGAAAATGAACTCAAAGTCTCTTCAAAAGAGAATATCTTTTGTAGGGTTAAGTGCAGAATGTTCATTACGATAGTTCTGTAAAAGTCTCGTGTTCATGATGGTAAGAGAGGACCCTGCATTTGAAATACTTTATGACTAAGGTCTTGATGAGGACCAGGTTTACATTTGATCTTACCAAGAATATTTTAAGCATTTTATAGCTCATGAACTGCTGTGTAAATTCACATTAAATAAGAACATGGCCCTGGTTGGTTAGCTCAGTGGTAGAGCATTGGCCTGGCGTGCAGGAGTCCCAGGTTCAATTCCTGGCCAGGGCACACAGGAGAAGCACCCATCTGCTTCTCCACCCCTCCACCTCTTCTTCCTCTCTGTCTTTCTCTTCCCCTTCCGCAGCCAAGCCTCCACTGGAGCAAAGTTGGCCCAGGCGCTGAGGATGGCTCACTCTGTGGCCTCTGCCTCAGGCGCTAGAATGGCTCTGATTGGGGCACAGCAATGCCCGGATGGGCAGAGCATCGCCTCCTGGTGGGCA
This sequence comes from Saccopteryx bilineata, assembly GCF_036850765.1. Lineage (NCBI taxonomy): Eukaryota > Metazoa > Chordata > Mammalia > Chiroptera > Emballonuridae > Saccopteryx > Saccopteryx bilineata. The sequence continues at coordinate 142,550,872 of NC_089491.1, read as the reverse complement.
TGCTGGGTGGATCCCGGTTGGGCACATGCAGGAGTCTGTCTGACTGCCTCCCTGTTTCCAACTTCAGAAAAAATACAAGTAAATAAATAAATAAGAACATGTACAGGACTCTATTAATGTCTGGAGATTGAATGGTTTGGTGTAAACAACACTGGAATTTGAATCAGAAAATTGAGTTTAAGGTTCCATGAATTCTATTCCTTATTTTGTATTCCTGAGTTGCTATCTTCCTTCCCTCTAGGAATTCTTTAGATATGAAGAGCCAAGAGTTTAGATAAAGAAGGAACCACATACTGAGTGGCCTCACTAACAATCATGATATTAATTTTAAATAGGCCCTTGGACTTCCCAGGAATCCTACTTTTTTCCCCTAATCTATCCACTTTACCTGCTCCTAGACACTTTAGCACTCTGTACTCTTTGCTGATGATCATGCTTCTTATAAGAAAATGGAAGCAATTGGAGAACTTCCTCATGATCTCATCATAGAATTTACCCTATGCTGTGATAGTGTGGCCTCCTGAATGTTCCTGAAGAATGGCTTTCAGTGCTCCCCAGGGCATCTCCTCCATGGGCAGTGTTAAGGACATTGCTCCAGTCTTTCTTCCCTTCCTCTCATTCATCACAAATTGGTTCCTCTCTAGAGGATACTGTCCTTTAGCATACAAGTTTGCTGTTATTTCCTTCTTGGAAAGAAAAAAAAAGTAGCAAAAAACAAACCTTTCTCTTGACTAATCTTTCCCCTTAAGCCAGGGGTCCCCAAACTTTTTACACAGGGGGCCAGTTCACTGTCCCTCAGACCGTTGGAGGGCCGGACTATAAAAAAAACTATGAACAAATCCCTATGCACACTGCACATATCTTATTTTAAAGTAAAAAAAACAAAACATGAACAAATACAATATTTAAAATAAAGAACAAGTAAATTTAAATCAACAAACTGACCAGTATTTCAATGGGAACTATGGGTTTGCTTTTGGCTAATGAGATGGTCAATGTGCTTCTCTCACTGACCACCAATGAAAGAGGTGCCCCTTCCGAAAGTGTGGCGGGGGCCGGATAAATGGCCTCAGGGGGCCGCATGTAGCCCGCAGGCCATAGTTTGGGGACTCCTGCCTTAAGCTATCTGAATTTCTCTTTTCCCCCCCTTCCGATTGCTCTTTAAATCTGAACTCAAAAATGTTGTTTACACACTCTGCCTCATTTTCTCTTCTCTTTTTCAAACCCATCCCAACCAGGTTTTTGTCCTCAACATGCCAACAAAACTGCTTTTCTCAGGGTTTGATGACCGTCAGAATTCTAGTGACCATGGGTATTTTTCTCTGTGTTAATATGTCCTCACAATTTTTAGAGACTTTTACAAAGCAATTTTAGAATTTATTGTATTTGCAAAAGATCTTTTTTAGTAAAGTTTACTCAAAATCTTATTGCTTTATATTACAGTGAGCTAATCTTTAAAGTTTTAAAACCAACAAATCCTGCTTATTCAAACATACAGCAGCAACAAAGGGATTGGCAACACTTATTCCGCACAAAAAGAAAGGGAAGAATGACTTCTAAAACAATATATCATAATTGAATCAAGAAAATAACTGAAAAACATTTTTTTTTTACAGTTTTACAATTTGTCATAAAACTGAAGTTGTCAAAAATACTCTAAATCCTGTATGGCAAGCATTCAAGATCTCAGTCAGAGCATTATGTAACGGCGATTATGACAGGTAAACTGAATGGCATCTTTTCTGAGAGCTTTGATTATTCACTCTAGATTTTGTATGCAATTGTTCTAAGTTGATTTTTTTTAAAAATACTTAAGGTGGCTTTTTACCTATGTAATTATGTATTCACAAGAGAATGAATGCTTTATTTAAACTTTTTAAAATAACCTTTTTTAAAAAATTCACAGTGATTGGGGAAGAGGAATAATTTAGTGAATTAAAATTGGTTAAACTGACTGTATTCCCAAGAACGAAAAATGAGGAAAGTGTTAAAAAATATATTCAATATTTAAGTTTTAACATATTACTCAAAAATCATTCCAGAATTTTCACTGCCTCATTGCTTTCATTTGGTATTGACTTTCTAGGCTGGAATAAGTAAATATATGAAATACAAGATAGTGACTAGGTATATTATCAACCCTGACAAACTCTTGAAAATGATATTTTTGGCAGCACTGTTCTCATGGTTGCTAAACCATAAAAGTTCTAAGAGTCTAGAACGGGATGTCGTGGTGCTGAACATCTTTCCACGGTATACTTGAAAATTTCTTAATATCAAAGTTTTTTCTTTTTTTTTGAAGTTGATTTTAAGATTATAATGTAAAAACCCCTGTTTACCTCGAAAGCAAAGCAAAAAAATGGAAAGTAAGAACTCAATCTTTTTATTTTTTTCTGTTACTTGTATATTTGAGAAAAATGAGAATTTATTTTATTATCTAATATCATAGAAGGAATGATTGATTACCAATATTTCATTATCTTTAAATTATGTCATGCCACTTGTCTCATTTATTATTTAATAGGATCATAACTCAATTTAACGGGTCCTTCTTTCTCTAAGAAAGTGGTTCTTGGGCTGTGGTTCAGCATCACCTGGTTAACCTTGTAGAATTCCAAGTTCTCAGGCCCCAGCCGAGATCTGCTGAACCAGGAAATCTGGTCATGAGGTCCAACAATCCATGTTTGGACAAGTCCCCCAGTGTTATTCTGATCCATGCTGGGATGAGAAATCCTGCTCTAGCACAATGTTTTCAAAACTAGAGAAATAGCTGCTTGCCACCCCATTGAGGAAGGAGTTGTATCAAACCACACATCTCTCCCATATACTTTTCGTACCCCCTGTAAAGAATCAGTACAGATTTTAAAAATCTCTGTTAAGATATAAATTGATAAGCAATAAAATTAGCAAAATCAAGTTCAAATTACATTGTAAAATCTTCAGACATATACTATTTTACCTAAAAAAGTTACAACTTATTTTTAAATTCTCAATCATATACTATTTTGATCTTGCTAAATAATTTTATGTGTATTTTTCCCATGAACAGAACAATCAAAGTAGAGGTATATGACTGGGATCGAGATGGAAGGTAAGACATTTTCTTTTATTCTTACTCTTGAAACTATGTTTTAAGAAACAAGTATACTGAAATGACCATATTTAAAATTTTTCATTTTGTCTTGTTTTTTTTTCCAAATATTATTGAAGTGTTTACTTGAGATTTTAAGAATGAATATATTGCCTTCAATGTAGAGATTAAAATAGAGGTATTCCTTATTATCCAGTAACACAGTAAATTTCAATCTGATGATTTCTAGCTTTATGGCTGTAGAGTATTGATTCTCAGATTTCTATATCTCACAATCTTTTTTACTTTATTTTTCTTTTTAATCAATTTTTTATTTTTTATTTAGAGTTGATATACATTATTACATTCATTTCAGGTGTATATCCCAGTGACCACACATTACATAACCTACTAAGTAATCTTCCCAATAAACCTTACACCCATCTGACAACATACATAGTTATTAGAGTATTATTGACTATATTCATTATGCTGTACTTTATATCCCCATGACTATTTGGTAACAACCATTTTATACATCTTAATCCTTCATATTTTTTACCCTCACTCCAACCCCTCTCCCATCTGTCAGCTGTCAAAATATTCTCTGTATCTATAAGTCTGTTTCTGTTCTTATTCATTTATTTTGTGTTTAGATTCCATCAATTATCGATAGATATGTATTTATGGCTATTTTAATGTTCATTTTTTTATATTTCCTTTTCTTTTTCTTAAAGAAGACTTTCTAACATTTTATGTAATAATGGTTTGGTTGTGGTGAACTTTTTTAGCTTTTTCTTATCTGAGATGCTCTTTATCTGTCCTTCAATTCTAAATGATAGTTTTGCTGGGTAAAGTAATCTTGATTGTAAAATCACAATCTCTTTGAAGGTTTCCATAGTCTTTATATTTCATATTATTCATGGGAACACACCTGAGTCTCTACCCCTTCTTCTCAGAATAGACATACCCCTCACAAACAATAAGCTAAAATGCTAGAATTATATCTGGTGATTGCCAATATAAATAGTTGTTCAGAGTTCTGTAATTATGGTCTCCCTCTGCATATCACAGCAGATGTTAAAGACCATAAAAGAGGGAATGTATTACTTTTTGTCTTTCTTCTTAAGTGTTTTTCCACTGTTTCTGTTTTAAGTAGGATTGATATTGAGGTTTTTATTTTATTATTATTATTTTTTTATTAAGTGAGAAGTGGGGAGGCAGAGAAACAGACTGCCATATGTTCCCTGACTGAGATCCACCTGGCAAGCTCCCTACAGGGCAATGCTCTGCCCATCTGGGACCACTGCTTCATTGCTCTGCAACTGAACCATTTCAGCTCCTGAGGTGAGGCTGTGGAGCCATCCTCAGCATCCAGGGCCAGCTTGCTAGAGTCATTTGAGTCATGGCTGTGGGAAGAGAAAAGAGAAAGATAGAAAAGGGGAAGGGGAAGGGTGGAGAAGCAGATGGTCACTTTTCCTGTGTTCCCTGACTGGGAATTGAACCTGGGACTTCTACACACTTGGCCAGCTCTCTACCTCTGAGCCAAACATACAGGTCCAGAGACTTTTTATTTTTATTTTAACATGATAGTAAAGCCAGGGTACCTAGAAATGCTCAAATCTCCCCTTAGCCTAGATAACTGCCTCTCCAGGTGGTGCCAAAGACTGTACATACAGAGGCCAATGGAGAAGGACAAATGGGAAAACAAATGGCATTTAGTTTTACTTGGTTGCATGCCTTAAACTTCAGCTCAGACATTCACTGATAAATGGAGCTAAAGCATGAAGTTAAAACTAAAATCTAAGGCACTATATGCAAGCCAGCAGCCAAGCTCGAGGGTCTGTATACCTAAGCACAGGCAGGAGCAGACCTAAAGGGTCTGGATACCTGAGCACTCTTATTCAGATAAGAACAAGGTTTGATCAAAAAGGTTGGACTGGGCCCTGGCCGGTTGGCTCAGTGGTAGAGCGTCGGCCTGGAGTGCAGAAGTCCCGGGTTCAATTCCCGGCCAGGGCACACAGGAGAAGCGCCCATCTGCTTCTCCACCCCTCCCCCTCTCCTTCCTCTCTGTCTCTCTCTTCCCCTCCAGCAGCCGAGGCTCCATTGGAGCAAAGTTGGCCCGGGCGCTGGGGATTGCTCCTTGGCCTCTGCCCCAGGCGCTAGAGTGGCTCTGGTCGCAAAAGAGCAACGCCCTGGAGGGGCAGAGCGTCGCCCCCTGGTGGGTGTGCCGGGTGGATCCAGGTCGGGTGCATGCAGGAGTCTGTCTGACTGTCTCTCCCCGTTTCCAGCTTCAGAAAAAAAAAAAAAAAGGTTGGACTGTCCTGAAGGAGCACCTCCTCTCATCCCTTCTCCAGCATGGGTAATAAAGTACCTAATTGGAACACCTCATGCAAGCACATATGTGCCGTTTTCCCGACAGTCACACACATGGTCCATTAGGTGTCCTGCAATTTGGCCCAATTAGTGTTTTCTCCTTTCTAAGGAGTGGTAAGAGAAGATGGAGAGCAAGGTAGAAATAATGCTCTACACTTCAGCAACTACCAAACAGGTACATGAGACTCAGTGCTTTTTTTTTTTTTTTTTTTTTTTTTTTTGAAATGCTGCAATGCTTAGCCTATGTTTTATTTTGAAGGGAAGACAAGAAAAAAAAAGACAGCTAAGAAAGCTTGTTCATATCCATGAATCAGGACAAATTCATCCCATTTTCCCACATAGATGATATATGTATAACTGTATTCATTGAGGAGCTCCAAAGTCTTTAACTACAAAAGAAATATTCAAATATTTGCCACCCTATATCTAGGAAGACTTGTGCTTGTTTTTTTTTTTTTTTTTGGACTTCATACTGATCACCCTTTATTTTTTTTATTTTTATTTTTTTTATATGTGCCACATATTCTTTATCTAGTCTTCTATTCTTTTTTTTTACAGTGATTAAAGCCTTTAAGCAAACTCTTGGCCAATACAGCAAGAATCCATAAAAGAGTAGTGTCCTTAACATGTTCACCAAGTCTAAGTTGGCCGCAACTCCATGCCAAATCCCTGAAAAATGCAACCCAACCACAGTTCAGTCTGTTAGGAGCAGTCACAGGGAGCAGGAGTCCAGGAAAGTTCCCCACAGGAAAAGTCCGCATGGCACTGGAATTGTTGTCACCATTCTATACTTTGCAGCTCATGTCCAAGTCCCAGTGACCGCTGCTTCTAGCTGGTAATGATTCAGGTAGACTGGAAAAAGCCATCTGCAGCATGTATGGGTATGGAGCTTCTGTTCTCTGCCTGGAGAGATGAGACCAGGTTGCTTTTCCCTGGAGCTCTGCGACTTTGGCTTGGTAAAGAAAACCTTGGGATACACTAAGCTGGGTGGCAAAGGTAGATTCATAATAGAAGTTGGCAAAAGGGGGAAAGAGAGCTCTAAACTAGGAGTAGGTCCCAGCCTGAAATATGAGTGGGGCATTGAGGTAGGAGGAATAAAGGAAACACTATATATTAAACAAAGCAGCAGAAAATAGGACTATCAACACCCACAACAGAGATCTTTGAGGGAAGAATAAAAAACTTGACTATTCAGGCAATACATAGTTAAGTGGCCCTTGTGCAAATGAGATCAGTTTACCTGCTTCTTGGAAGAAATACCCTAGGCTCGTCCACAGTGTTGTAGATGGGGCCGACGGCCCTGGGCACCTTCAGCCTTCAGTGGCAAACCCCAGCATTCTGGGCAAGTTTAGGTCATAGGTGGCTGGAGCAGGGCTGGAAGAGACTGAACCCTCCCTTAGAGGAGCGAGGGGGAAGCCTACCTTCCAGTGTCCTTGTTTCCTCATAACGGAGGCATGTAAGTCTGACAGGCTTTAGCTCAATGACCTTCCTTTCCATTATTGAAGCAGGACCCAGATGGCATCTTATGAGATCCCTTTGGGGTGTTGGAGCCTTTAAGGGCGTATCCTAAAACCTGGTAGGTCCCCTGATCTCTATTGGGCTTTTTCTGCCTCTTGGTATCTTAAAAGCCATGCTCAGAAGATCTCGCTGAGGGGTTTGAGGATCCCCATCCGCCTCTATAAATCTTTTTTATATACCTGGAGCTATTTGGAAAAAGACAAAACAGTTTTATTAGCTGGATCAAATAAAGAAAGTAGTAGTTTGCAGGAGAAAAAGATTTGGCGTCTCCTGTTCATCAGCATTCAAAAGAAATTAAAAAAAATTTTTTAAGTGAAAAGCATGATATGGTAAACCTGTAGGATTTCCAGGATATGACTACCCCCTTTTAAATTTTTTTAAATTGACCTTAAAATATTTTCTGGGTCCACTTTAATAATACCTTAACTTTAAAGATTGTAAGAATGACAAAATACAGTAAATGCTTTTGCTTCATATGCAGGAGCATTTTAAGTTTAACCAGTTTAGGAAATCTAATAATAGAACAATGCATACAGACAATGAGCTATAACATGCTTAGCAGCCTTTCCTGTTCTGACAGAGGTTACTATAAATCCAGAATATGTATCCACTGTAATGTGGACATAGGACTGTTTGCCAAATGAAGGTATATGAGTAACATCGATTTGCCAAAGTTGTCCTGGTAGGGGTCCTTGAGGGTTAACTCCAAATGAAGGGGCAGATTGTAGTATAGGACCCCTTGGACAGGATTTCCCAATCTGCCGTGCTGCTTCCCGAGAAAGTTGAAACTGTTCACACAGGGCTGCAGCGTTCCGGTGATGAATAGTATGAGACTGAATTGCTAGATCTCTCATGGTTGCTCCAAATAATTTTCCTCTGGGTAGCTTGATCAACAAGGGCATTCCTAGGCCCTGGCCTGTTGGCTCAGTGGTAGAGCATCGGCCTGGCGTGCAGTATTCTGGGGTTCGATGCCCAGCCAGAGCACACAGAAGAAGCACCCATCTGCCTCTCCACCCCTCCCCCTCTCCTTCCTCCCTGTCTCTCTCTTCCTCTCCCACAGCCAAGGCTCCAAGGGAGCAAAGCCAGCCCGGCCGCTAAGGATGTCCCCATGGCCTCTGCCTCAGGCTCTAGAATGGCTCTGGTTGTAACAGAGCAACACCCCAGATGGGCAGAGCATCCCCCCCGATAGGCGTGCCGGGTGGATCCCGGTCGGGCACATGCAGGAGTCTGTCTGACTGCCTCCCCGTTTCCAACTTCAGAAAAATACAAAAAAAAAAAAAAAAAAAAAAAAAAAAAAAGAACAAATAAAAGGGCATTCCCTTGTGCCAAAGCTCCAGGGAGCATGGAGTGAGCTCGAGTATGTCCTATGAAACATGGAGCTCTATGTTGACATATAAGTCTTTGAAGAAGGAGGAACTGCTGAAATAGTTTATCAGCATTTGTCCCTAAGACAGCAGTCTTTATAGTGGAAACACCATAAGTAAATATCTGCTGTCTGTATATAGATTAAAGGGGGAACACAGCAAATGCTGAAAAGCCATGATATAATGGCAAATAATTCTAGACTTTGAGCTGACTTGAAGTTGACAGTTTCAGTATAAAGTTGTCATTGATTTGCAAGAGCGATTTGCCATTTAGTGGAAGTTTCCCATAGCCATTGTTGTTGATCCTTTGAAAAAAGGAACAACAATAATTTTGAGGCTCAAAACCTATAAGCTGTAAGGGTCGCCTATGCCCCTTGATAATCCAGGAGGCGACAAGATCAAAATATGGAAGTGTATTCCATGGGCTATTAGATGGTTCAATGTGCCCAAGATGTAGCTGCTCTTGTACCAGTTGAGCAGCTACCCGAAGTTTCTCCTGAGAAAGAGGCCATTGGTCTACCCACACAGGATCATCCGATTCCCAGGTAATTGGGTCCGCACAATGCACCATTGCGGTAGCTAGAGCTACCAAGACCCCTATGCTAAACTCTGATATCCCAATCCACACCTTCTGGTATTGGGTGCCACTTCTATGGGGGTGAGAATTCCTCGCTGTTCTTTCCCTAGTCCCTTGGTGGGCAAAAGTCCCCGATCAAGCATCTGAGCACTGACTAAACCATTAGGACTGATAAGCAACGCTCCCATATTTTTCAAAACATCTCTACCCCACAAATTCACTGGCCATCCAGGGAGCACATAAGGCTTAAAAAAGTCCAGAATGACCTTCTTAATCTTCCCAATGTAGAAAACTAGAACTTTGTTGAGGGGATTTACTCTGCCCTATATCTTGTAATTCTGTGGCTGCTGGATGAGTGGGCCAGGCAGGAGGCCAGTGTAGCTTAGCAACAACAGATAAATCAGCTCCAGTATCCAAAAGTCCTTTAAATGTATGCTCATGCATTGTTAGTTCCATTTCAGGGCGTTCCTGACCTATTTTTTTTAAATCCAATTGGCAAAATCAGAGGGGCCAAATCACCAATTTTCTTGGGGCCCCTTTTGCAAGATGTGGCCTGAGAAGAAGAATTAGCATCCTTATACTATTCTTCCAACTGCCGAGACTCAGTGCTTTTAATCTTCAGGTTATATCCCAAACATGATTGTGCTAAAATGGCCTAACACTGTTTGACATTTACTCTTAGAAATGATCAATGCTATATCACTGATCTTGCCATTTTGATCAGATTATTCATTTAATTAATTTTTTATTTAGGTTTTCTTCACATAAATTCTACGTGCATTTTGAAGAAATCTTATGAGAAAACCTTATGTGGCCCTGGCCAGTTGACTCAGTGGTAGAGTATTGGCCAGGCACGTGGATGTTCTGGGTTTGATTCCTGGTCAGGGTACACAGGAAAAGCGCCAATTTGCTTCTCCACCTCTCCCCACCTGTTCTCACTTCTCTCTCTCTCTTTCCCTCATGCAGTCATGGCTCCATTGAGCAAGTTGGCCCCAGGCGCTGAGGCTGGCTCCATGGCCTTTGCCTCAGGTGCTAAGAAGAGCTTGGTTGCTGAGCAATGGAGCAACACCTTAAATAGGCAGAGCATTGCCCCGTGTGGACTCCTGTTGGGGTACATGCAGGAGTCTGTCTCTCTACCTCCCCTCCTGTCACTGAATAGCCCCCCCCCCAAAAACAAAAAAACTCTTGTTTTCTTATAGGGACTTTAACCTCATTGTTTCTCTAAGTTTTATTCACTGAGAAAATGAGTTTTTCTCCTTAGAATAAATGAAAAAAAAAAATGCCAATCTGAGTAAAGTAGTGTTTTACACCTTATATCATATACCCAGAAGATAAAAATATAGCGTATATGATATGAACTGTTATGATAGATCATATTTTAATTGAGAAAGGGCAAAATTTGTGGCCATTTTCTAGTAATTTAGGAAATTGAGAAAGATTTTAATTTAACAACTTAGACACAAGGGATATAAATTCAGATTTTATATGTGTCCATGACAATTCAGTTCAATTTTGCAAAAACTATAGATATTTTTTTGTCTTGCTTTCAACAGGTAAGTTTTTGTGACTCGCCTATTCTGAATCTACTTCTGAGCCACAACATTTTTGAATAGCTTTGAAGATCAGAGTTACCTTGGAATTTAATTATCCTTTTTTGATGTTGGAGCTTTGAGCATTTCTGTACAGGATATGGCTTATTTACTATTTCTAATGTGCCAAGTATTCTCTAAGCATTTTTCATGTTATTCCTATTTACTTTTCACAATAAGAGATAAGTGCTATATTAATACCATTTCACAGATAAAGAAACTGAGGAAAAGAATATTCCTAATGTCACACAACTAATAAATGGAGCCAGGACCTTAACCCCGGTAGTATATATGTTCCAACAATGCACTCATAACTAAGACACTATATATATTTTTTTTTTTTCTGAAGCTGGAAACAGGGAGAGACAGTCAGACAGACTCCCGCATGTGCCTGACCGGGATCCACCCGGCACGCCCACCAGGGGCGACGCTCTGCCCACCAGGGGGCGATGCTCTGCCCATCCTGGGCATCGCCATGTTGCGACCAGAGCCACTCTAGCGCCTGAGGCAGAGGCCACAGAGCCATCCCCAGCGCCCGGGCCATCTTTGCTCCAATGGAGCCTTGGCTGCGGGAGGGGAAGAGAGAGACAGAGAGGAAAGCGCAGCGGAGGGGTGGAGAAGCAAATGGGTGCCTCTCCTGTGTGCCCTGGCCGGGAATTGAACCCGGGTCCTCCGCACGCTAGGCCGACGCTCTACCGCTGAGCCAACCGGCCAGGGCGACACTATATATTTCTATAGCATTATGATTGTAAATTTTGGCACTTAAAGCCTTCAACCTTGATGTTGGTCTTACTCTATGATTCTTGAGTAATTGATAATGTGGGTGGGAATTATGAAGAATTCAAGAGCTGTTTAAGAAAGCTTTGGCCCTGGCTGTTTGGCTTAGAAGTAGAGTGTTGGCCTGTTGTGTGGAAGTCCCAGGTTCAATTCCTGGTCAGAGCACACAGGAGAAGCGACCATCTGCTTCTCCACTCCTCCCCCTCCGCCTTCTCTTTCTCTCTCTCTCCTCCTTCCACAGCCATGTTTCAAATGGTTTGAACAAGTTGGTCCTGGGTGCTGAAGATGGCTCTATGGCTTCGCCTCAGATGCTAAAATAGCTTGGTTGCGAAGCAGTGGAGCAGAGACTCCAGATGGGCAGAACATTGACCCCAGACGGGGATTGCCAGAAGGATCCCGGGGGATTGGGGTGCACGTGTGGGAGTCTGTCTGTCTGCCTCCCTGCCTCTCAATTAATTTAAAAAAAAAATGAAAGAAAAAAAAATCTTTGAACATACGTATGTTATTTGACATTTTATATTATCTGGAAAAATGTATGAAACAGTCCTAAGAAGCAAGTCTTATGTAACAGAAAGGTAGAAAAAAAATGAGTATTATAGATTTTGAAAGAATCTTAACAGAAATCAAATGGGCCAGTAAATGTATGGAGTTACTTCAGATTATGAGAAGGAGAGCTAAGGTTAGATCAACAACAAGTGAAAGAGAGTAAAGATAGGGAGAAAACAGAGAAAGAAAGGTCATTTATGGAGTAGAAGTAAAAGAAGGGAAGGATTTGGATCTTTAGATTGAAAAAATGGTGATTTACTTTTTGAGATATGGATTTAGAAAGAAGTGAAATATATAGATAAGAGATTTTGTAAACTCATGTTGTCATTAAATTATCAACTCTTTGGAGGAAAGATGGGCACTGGTGGATACAATGTTGATTAATTTTTAAATTTAACTTCAACATACCATTGTTAACAGCACATTTAAAAGAAGCCTTAGGAGTTAAAGACCTTTAAACATTCCTTGGAAATGAATTACAATTAGTAGGATAATTAGAGGAATGTACCATGATTCATAACTGGTCTAATAATTTTATAATGCTGGTGTAAAATGGTCTTTCTTTAATTCAAAATATAACTATATTTTATATGAAAAATTTCAGTGTGTAATTCTTTATAACTTATCTTCACTAAAGCAGCATTTTTCAAAGTTAGCAAAATAATCAGTTTGTGGATGACAAAAAGCAAAATTGCAATCATGCTTAAATAATTCCTGAAAACCCTTTCAACTAAATAATATATGTGAAATTTAAAAAGCATATGTCTCCAGTAAAAATGATGTATAAATACTCTAAAATCTAGGTATTAGTTTTGTAATGTAATAATAATAGTCACTGTGTAGATAGTTGGACAAGTTAATACTATAGCTTGTGGTTATGTGTGATATAATAACATAGCACTATTATATTATTTTCCATGCATTTTTGTTTATCTGACATAATTTCCCAAGTTCTTTCTGTAAATTAGAGTGAATATATGATGCTTATTTTATTTCATAACACAATGTAATTATCAACAGAGCTTGTTTCCTATTTTTGTTTGATTTCCCATCATTTTTAATATTTGTTGTAAATCCTATACATGTATCACTGTTTTTAGAAAAGATTACTTGGATTTTTTACTTTTACTTTTGACAAGATCAGTGGATTTTTTTTGACAGTATAGACCAGCATTTTTCAATAGAAATATAAGGTGAGTCACATAATGTAATATTAAATTTCCTCGAGGCAACATAAAAAGTAAAAATAAACTAGTGAAATTAATGTAATAATATATTTTATTTAATCTTATATGTTCAAAGTATAATTTTAATATGGGGTGAATATAAAAATTATTGAGAAACTTTATATTTTTTATACCAAGTTTTGAAACCTTGTGTGTATTTTGTGCTTATAGCACATCTCAATTTTAAGTAAGCAACCTATATCAACATATAGCTGGTGGCTACCATATTGGGCAGCACCATGTAGACTTAAATGAAGTATACTGGATGCATCCTAAGTATCTTCAGCTCAAATGGAATGTTTTGCATGCATTTAATAGTTTAGAATTGGCCTGACCAGGCAGTGGTGCAGTGGATAGAGCGTCAGACTGGGATGCAGAGGACCCAGGTTTGAGACCTCGAGGTTGCCAGCTTGAGCGCAGGCTCATCTGGTTTGAGTAAAAGCTCACCAGCTTGGACCCAAGGTCACTGGCTCGAGCAAGAGGTTACTCCGTCTGCTGAAGGCCTGCGGTCAAGGCACATATGAGAAAGCAATCAATGAACAACTAAGGTGTTGCAACGCACAACGAAAAACTAATGGTTGATACTTCTCGTCTCTTCTTTCCTGTCTGTCCCTGTCTATCCCTCTCCCTGACTCTCTCTCTGTCTCTGTAAAGAAAAAAAAAAGTTTAGAATTGTCCCCTTATAAAATGTGGAAAAACTGTGCAAACACCTGTATTATTTTGTGTATAAATTAAACCATAAGAAACCAAGAAATTATCTGATCTTTCGACCTGGAAAGAATATTTTGTTCAAAAGAAAATGCTTGACAGTGTTACTTACAGTTACATTTTGTTTTACTAGCTGCAGTACTTCAGGTATTTGAGGTGATGATATTCACATATTAGGAGCTTTCAGAAGTGATGTGACCGTGAGTCAGAATTCTGATGGTGTATTTGACTCAATCCATCAACTTGAAATTATTTCTGAAGTATATATCTTATTCATCTGTGGGGCATACAAAAATGTGGTAATGTTGTTGCTCAAGTAACCAGTTGACGGGAAATTAGGTACTTGGAGTTCATCTAGAATAGAAGAAATACAGACATTTGTCCCTTTATTTAAACACATTGACAATGGCCTGAGAGTGTAGAGGCATTACTTGACCTTGGTAGGAAAAATCAGTTTAAACTGCTTTACTTAAAACATCCCCATAATTCCCACCATTTCTTTAAGGGATGTGAAGGAAGAATATTTAAATCTCATTTTAACAGTTGAGAACCTGAAATGATGAGAAACTGACTAGTCTGTTACAGGCAATCAGCGGAGGCATCGGGAAAAGCTTCAGTTGATTGAAGTTGCTTCAGATGACTTTGTGTAGCTGAATTTAAAATTCAGGGAGCATTAATGGAACAGCTCTGCATTAAAACCATGAGATTCTAATGTGGGACTGATTGTAAATGGGCCACCAAGTAGATCACTGTCTCCTAGAAAATGATTTAATGAAAAGGCTCAACCAGCAAACTGCGTGTGCTGTCTGGTGAAAAGGAAGAGTAAAAGCTTCATTGTTATCACTGTGTACTTTATCAAATCTAGTCATTTTACACTGTGATCCTTCTTCTAAGTTCAAACTTTATTTATCTGTGAAATGTGTACGGATGCTATAATTTTTTAGTTACCTTTGACAATAATATCGGACAAATGCATTTAACATTTTTTTCTGTGATTATGCATTGTTAAGGTATGAAATAAGTGATTCTTGGCCTTTACTCAAGAACTTACTTATAAGTTGTCTAAGACATTATAACTCATGTAGGAGGAACATGTGTAAACCCTTTATATTTTTTCATTTATTTTAAATTTATTCACTTATTGTAATTAATTCTTCTCTAACATAGCCCCGTATTGGCTTGCAAAAATGAACTCTTGAGTGTCGTAAAAGCATATTCAATAGATAAATGAAGCCGTTTTCTTGTTCCGCTACCTACTACTTCTTTGAGACTTAAAAAATGATAAGTGGAACTTTGCAATATATACGTTATTTACTGATATACTATTTTATCTTCTACCTATTATAATTTTAGGGCTTTTTTTTTTTCACTTGTAGCTTATGGATTTCTTTTTTCCTGTTCACTTTCAATCTATCATTGTGTCCTTATGAAAGATTGAAATATGTCTATGTCTGATACCAAAAGTGGTAATCAATTTTTTACTTCTGTATGTTTGTATTTACAATCCCATAGAAATTCTATTCATTTATTTTGGAAGAAATTATCATTGAGCATTTATTATATACTAAAGTGTTTGGAAGGCAATGTGACTTCATGAGAAGCTGCAATTTTTATAAAACAATATTTTAATTTTTTAAAATATGGTTTCTCCTATCCTTCTACTCGTCTGGAGTGCTTTTGGATTCTCTCAGATCTAAATTTTAAGGGGGAAAACTTTTTCTGCTTTTCAGTAAAAAAGAAAATTATATAAACATTTCTCATTGGCCCTTTACTAAAAGACATTTGCAGGATTTGGGGTTGTTCAGGGTTAGCCCTTTGCTCTTCTATCACCGTAAACTTGTGTAAGTAGCCTCAACACTTTGAAAGGCCTTCTGTGCTTCTGTGTTTACTTCTGTTTGTTGGTTTTTTGTTCAGGTCCAACTTAAATGCTATCAATTGTCTGAAAGCTTTCCTTACACATTAAATTCATTTAATTTCTTTCTCCCGTGTGTTGTGTTTACCATTTAGGAATGTTTATTAGCAGAGCTAACACATTATGCCTTAGGTTGAAGTGATTTATTTCTGCTTTATCTTTCATATTAAATTGTAAACTCCTGAGGGTGAAGAACTGTGCTTTGTTTTATTATTTTTCACAGAACAGATTACAATGCCTTTAATATAGTAGTTTCTTGCTGTGTTATTTCAGTACTATAGAAGAGAGTATTTGAAATAACTGTCATTTTTCTAATGAACACTCAATCCTCCATCAGTGCTTTTAGATCTCATTTCCATGTTTTACTTGAAATTATTTGAATAATATTAGTGCTTTTATTTCTCTAGTGAAATTTCAGACAGTAAGTAATTAATTCAGCTTTCATTTTATGTCTTTTTTTATCATTTTCAGATGTCTTGGATTTTATATTAAGATCATATATCTGTGATCTTCTTGTCATGCAGATTAAATTTTCTGCTATATTCTATGTTCAAATACTGATACATTTCACCAAGTGAAAAACAGAACTATCTAATTCAAATCAACAAGTACACTTATAGTATAAATTTTGATTTTTGGTCATCTTACTGTTTATTTTATTTACCTCCATTAGAATGTCATCAATTAAATTAATTTCTTATTTCTGCATAAGGCAATATTAGAGGCCTAAAAGGATGGAAAAGACCTCTATAGTTACCTTTTTTTTTATAAGAAGGAGGCCGAGTCTAATTATTTCCAATATTGAATTCATCATCAACTTCAGCACTCAATTTGTCTTTCCTCTCTTAGGTTGTTATTTGTGAGAATACCAGGGGTGATATTCAAAATTTTTATCAAACATCAAAATAGATGAGAACTAAACAGTAGAAATAGGATCCTAGGAGTTCCTTTCTTTGCCAAGGAAAACCTTTTAATGGCTAGTTTACGGGTGGCCCGGAGAGTCCAGGGTGTTGTCCTTGGCAGCTGGTGTAGTAGGAGAGCACAAAGAGATTCAGAATAGCAGCTAATCATCAATGTGAGAATATACAGATGTTTTTATATTTGCTTTTACTCTACTGATTTACACCCTTGAATATTAATCTCTAGATATTACCATACTTCCAAGTTTGCAGACTTGAAAAATTATAATCACACTGACCCCTCCCTTGCTTTCATCTACCGTATCCAGTCAGACGACATCCCTTCCATCTGTAAGAAATGAGCAATGAAACGATGCTGATAGTCTTCAAGTTAATTTATAATTAGTTACAGTTTCCAGTAGGCTAGAAGGTGAAATAAATGTGGGTATTTATAATGTATAAATATTTATTGCTAAATTAAAATGGTTTTTTGCAAGTGTCATAATTTGTACTATAAAGTGATGGGAATAATTCTTAAAAAAAACAGATAATGGAAGAATAGTAAAGACAGTAACAAAGCAATAGAAAATAATTTTATAGCACAGATAAGGGAAAGAGAGTAAAAATCAGAACTAGAGAAAGTTTGAATCAGAAATGGAAGAAAGAGAATTTATATTCAAAATTTATATAGTTATAGAAGTAGAAGGGAATTTATAAGGAAGGCCTGAGAATAGAACAAAATATTCTAGCGAGCTCTGAAACGAGGGCAAAGGGGTAGAGCTGAGGTTCCTTTTTTTTGTTTATTTTTTTTAAACTGAGAGGCGAGGACTCCCTCATGCACCCTGACAGGGATCCAAGCCTACTAGGGGGCGATGCTCTGCTCATCTGGGGCACTGCTCCATTGCTCAGGAATGGAGCCATTTTAGCACCTGAGACAGAAGCCATGGATCCATCCTCAGTGCCTGGGGCCAAATTGCTTGAACCATTTGAGCCATGGCTGTGGGGGGGAGGGAAGGAAAGAGAGAGACAGGGAGGGAAAGAGAGAGAGAGTAAGAAGAGGGAGGGGTGGAGAAGCAGAAGGTTGCTTTTTTTTTTGAGACAGAGAGAGAGGGATAGATAGGGACAGACAGGAATGGAGAGAGTTGAGAAGCATCAATCATTAGTTTTTTGTTGTGACACCTTAGTTGTTCATTGTTTGCTTTCTCATATATGCCTTGATCAAGGGCTACAGAAGACCAAGTAACTCCTTGCTCAAGCCAGCAACCTTGGTCCAAGCTGGTGAGCTTTGCTCAAACCAGGGTCTCAAACCTGAGTCCACCCCATCCCAGTCTGATGCTCTATCCACTGTGCAACCACCTGGTCAGGCAAGAAGGTTGCTTCTTTTGTGTGCTGTAACTGGTAATCAAACCTGGGACTTCCACATGCCTGGCCGATGCTCTACTATTGAGCTAATCTGCCAGGGCTGAGCTGAGGTTTTATAAATGTTTGTCAGAAAAGATGTGGGTTCTAAGTCCACCTTTCCAAAATAGGTCATTTTATGACTCCATTGCCACCATTGCTGAATTAGGGTTAATTCTTTGGCATAGAAAAATAACTTAAGATATCTGAAAATCTTAGTTTTTAATTTAGTCTGTAGACATGAGTTAGTATTAAAATCTATAGCTCTTGGACCCCAACATTCTACAGTAACTCAAGTGGAGATCTGCTAGGGGGGTAGGCTGTTTGTTCATGGGCAGCCAAGTTTCTACTTTTGAGTGAGAATAGGAGGAATAATTTGCCAGTACCTTATTACCAAGACTGTGTGAGAGTCCTAGTTGCTCTAGTTGCTCTATGTCCTTGTGACTATTTGGATCCAGTATTGCAGTTTAGCCGTTCTTGTGAATGTCTCATTGTGCATATCTCACTTTGCATATTCCTGATCAAAAATCAGATTGAACACCTTTTCTTTAGTTTTTGGCCATTTGGCGCAGTCTGTAGATTTAAATACATAAAACTTTATAAGTAAAAAGGATCATACAATTAAAAAATCAAAGACTATTGGAAAGTTAACTGCAACATAATAGTAAATGTAAGATTTCTTTGGTATATAAAGAGCTCTAGTTCAATAAGAAAATGCCCACACCTAATCACAAAGGTGTGAAGACTTTAGCAATTTACTAAAGAAACAGAAATGGTGAAAAATTATGAAAAATGTCAAGTCTACTAATAGTAATCAGTAAAGAACAAGGTATATATGTGATATCAAGAAAGAGGGTAGGGATTTTAAGAGAAAGAAGACCGTGAACACAGTAAGTGAATGTTTCTGTTTCGAGCATGTGATTCTTGCTGAGTAGGTTGTAATGTATTAGAGGAATTAATGGGAAATACAAATATAGAAAGGTAGGTCAAGAACTTATAGACCTTTGACAGACTGAAAATTATAGGTTGAATCCCATTGTGATTTTTAATTGTCATTAAGAGATTTTAGTCCTGCCTGAGCAGTTGGTGGTACAGTGAACAGAATGTCAGCCTGGGACACTTAGAGTACCCAGGTTTGAAACCCTGAGGTCACCAGCTTGAGCATGGGGTTCATCTGGCTTAAGTTTGGGTTCACCAGCTTAAGCATAGCATTTCTGGCTGGAGCATGTGATGATAGACATGACCCCATGGTTTCTGGCTTGAGCAAGGGGGTCCCTGGCTCTGCTGAGCCCCCTAGTCAAGTCACATATGAGAAAACAATCAGTGAACAACTAAGGTGCTGCAACTATGAGTGGATGCTTCTCATCTCTCTCCCTTTCTGCCTTTGTCTCTCTTTCAAAAAAAAAAAAAAAAAAGAAGAAGGAAAGAAAGAAAAAAAAAAAGAAAAGATAGATTTGATTCCAAATCATGAACCAGAGACATTTTAGCATGATCAGAGCTATGGGAAAATATATGTAGAATGAAATGGATTCAGAGAGAGATAGCAATGTGCAGATTAGCAGAGGTTGTTAAGTAATGAAAACTTTCTCATTATAGCAATGCCTTTTCTTTATATAGTAGGATGATTATTGCTATATAATAGTCACCCACTATATTCTCTGTGATTCTAAATATGAAGACATTTTGAGATTTTGTATTTTCAACATGTGTTGTATAGCTGTTCCAAATACACGTAAAACTAAGCTTAGCAATATCTAAGTTCTAGAAAAAAGTTTGTTAAAATTTAGTGAGAAATTCATATAAATATAAATTTGCCAAATACTTTTACTTTTTTTAGTAATTTTAATATCCATTGGAATTGGCTAGTCCAATACTGAGAAATAGAGGAGAGAATAAGAATATGTATGGGAGAGACTATTGTGGTGTGGCCTTTTTGTTCTATAATTATCTCTTATGGAATATTTTGGTAATTCAATTTCATGATCATTCATTTTAAGAGTTTTAAATTTAACTTGACATTCCAAGCAATTTTATACATTCATTCTCAATTCTCAAAAAAAAATCCCAATAATAAATATTGTTCTTATTCATTTTTAGATATGAAAGTTAAGGCTCAGAATTTGGAAATGACTTGTCCATTTTATATGACTATTAAGTGGTCATTGGCTTTCAAACCAAACCACTGTTTATTTATCTACCATAACTGTCTCTCTGAGCATTAATTTTATCTCCCATTGTTTTTTGTTTGTTTGTTTGTTTTTTGTATTTTTCTGAAGCTCGAAACGGGGAGAGACAGTCAGACAGACTCCCGCATGCGCCCGACTGGGATCCACCCGGCACGCCCACCAGAGGCAACGCTCTGCCCACCAGGGGGCGATGCTCTGCCCCTCTGGGGGCGTCGCTCTGCCGCGACCAGAGCCACTCTAGCACCTGGGGCAGAGGCCAAGGAGCCATCCCCAGCGCCCGGGCCATCTTTGCTCCAATGGAGCCTTGGCTGCGGGAGGGGAAGAGAGAGACAGAGAGGAAGGAGGGGGGGGATGGAGAAGCAGATGGGCGCTTCTCCTATATGCCCTGGCCGGGAATCGAACCCGGGTCCCCCGCACGCCAGGCCGACGCTCTACCGCTGAGCCAACCAGCCAGGGCTCCCATTGTTTTTTACTTCTTGATGTAAGAAAAATGGAACATGATATTCAGAAGTCCAGAATCTTTCCTTTGAAAGATGACTATAGACTATAGTAGACATAATCGAAGAGAATTAATCTGAGACAAAAGTGTATTTTAGTCATTTATTCATATTACAGTAAAATCATGCTTAGAAAGGAAAATTTTATAGTTTTTGACTTAGAACTCTAAGACTCATGGAATATTGTCATTACCAGTGAAAATTTAGCTCTGGTCAATACTCAAGCACATTAGAGTGCTGATGCTATTTATTTTTAAAATTTTTTTATCTGATTACTGACAATTCTTTTTGGTATTGGTAAAACCTGAGTTTACTAAATGACATTTTATATGCTAAAATCATTTGCTACTCTTTTCTATCAAGCATTTCTATTCTAGTTTTAATATTGAAGTTCTGGTTTTCAACCTGATATCTCTTAGTTCTGGTTTGCTTGTGTGTATAATTTTGGTAATTAAAATTTCGAACTGTGACTACATATGCAAATTGAAGAGGTAAAACAAAGCCTTCAAAATAGTTTTATTTGAAATATACAAATAATTGTGTATTTGAATTATCAAATAATATACTCATTTCTGTATTTCATTAGCTATGAAGGGAACAACTTCTTTGTATATATACAACATTTCATAATAGTTTGAATCATTTCTTCATTATAATTTAAATCAGATAAGACAGTCCACATTAAGAATTATGCTACTAAAATGATCAACATTTTAATATTAGATAAGACCACATAAAATTCACATCTTTGGCACTGCACTGAATTTAACACCATCAAAGAGTACCTGAGAATAAGCCATTCCTTTTCATTTTTCTTATTTATTCTGAGTGTATTATTAAACAAACTAAATTTAACTATTTGGCATTAAGATTCAGTTAGAGCCTGACCTGTGGTGGCGCAGTGGGATAAAGCGTCGACCTGGAACACTGAGGTTGCCGGTTCGAAACCTTGGGCTTGCCCGGTCAAGGCACATATGGGAGTTGATGCTTCCTGCTCCTCCCTCCCCTTCTCTCTCTCTCTCTCCTCTCTCTCTAAAAAAAAAAAATTAATAAATAAAAAAAAATATATAAAAAGATTCAGTTAGAGGAAGTACTCAGTAACTTTTTCTTACTAGTAAATGTGGTCTTTAAAAAGAACTAGATATTTTTTGTTATCACAGTTTCTCCTATAATTAATATTTATCATATAATGTCTTTAAGGATATCAAAATAATCTGGATTTTCAAGTTAATTATAGATATAGTTATAATACAAATGGCATGTGTTAATTACAAGTGTATACTATGCTATGGAGTGTTGCAGAATTGTTGACAACCTTTTCTAGAAACCAGATCTTCTAAATCTTCATATTGATATACTCTTTTTTTTTGTTAATTTTTTTATTTTATTTTATTATTATTTTTATATATACTCTTAAAATAACACATAAATATATAAAATTATATAAATATTCATAGATTGTGCTACTTAAGTTACCTGGCTTACTGAAATTATTCTACAATTACACCTCTAAGATAGAAATATAAACTAAACATATATTTTGACCTCAGTTTATGATTTTGTACAAAAATAGAACAAAAACATGCAAACAAGAGAAGACATTTTTTCTAAGTGCAATTTGCCTTATGGTTTATGTTTAATTTCCAATTGAAATGTTTAAATAAATCTATAGAAAAATATCATTATACTTTAATGTTCACACATTAGCAGTGTCTATTTGAGGTCATTATTATCTAAACAGTTCTTTAGTGCTACTTTTCCTAAAAGTATAAAATAAGATATTTAATATATAGGGTCTTCCATATGTACTTTAGATCACATGCTAATATACTGTATTAGCGTATATTAGAGCATAATATAAATGAACAAGACAGTGGAACATATATATTATAAATTTACATTTTAACCTGTAAAATTACTTTTAACATATATTGAGATTAGGGCTGAATTTATGGCCATTTTCTAGGATAGTACCTTTCTTCTAAGAATCCAAAATAATTTTCTCATGGGTTGTTCAGAACAATTCAAGTTAATCAATGTAACTTCTTTTTTGAAATGAATAGGAAAATACATAGTATGGTTTCGAGGGATGAAAAATTTTTACTAGAAAGCTTGATGACTTAGTCTATAGAACCCAAAGGTGGAACCAATAGGCAGACATTATTTTTACTGGTTTTCACAGATATAATTTTCACTAGATAATTTACAATTTTTATAAGTTTTCTACTATGCTTATTATTAGAAAGAAGGAGCTTCTACAAATACATATCATACTACTTAAGTAGTCTGGACATGTACTCGCTCAGTATTTTTAATTATTTGATTAATGTTTTAGATTAGTATCTATTAAGAACTCATTAATTCTGAAATTGTGCTTTATAGTTTACTGAAGCCTCCTTTGCTTAAAAATATAATAATTAATTCAAGCTGTTAACAAAATCACTTTTATTAGGTTGACTGTCTTATTTTTATAATGCAGTACTTTAAAGATATTATCATAAGAGTAACATCCATCAAAATCACATAAAGAAATATTAAGGCTTCTCAGAGTACCTAAAAAGTTTGTTTCTAAGTAGCTTAAGAAAATAATTTTTATTTCAAAGAGTGGAAAGAGTAATAATAATTCAAAGCAAATCTTGTAAATCTTGAATGGTGATAAGTAGCTAATCTTGAATGGTGATAAGTACTTTATTATATTAATAAAAAAATAAGCAGTGAGTGGCTGAAATTCATTTGATTTGGAAATTTTGAGCTGCCAAATGAGATCTACATCAAGAATTACAGTAAACTCTATCAGCTCTAAATGTAAAATTTCACCAAAGTGGGATGACCATTTTTAAAATTTATGACATGTACCTGTTTTACTAACAATGCCTTTCTTGTCTATGCAGCACAAAATAAAATAAAACTTTGTAAATTACTTAGTTTTGTTTGAGATAAATATTCTTGGCAAATTCGATGAGAGCTGGGATGAATACTCAGACCTGAATTATTTGAATATCTACACATATTAATTAAAATCCACTATCACAATTCACATAACTTTGTATTGAGTAGACACATCTTTTCCTTTCTCATGTTTTTGACTTTTAAGTCTATTAAATTTAAAGCCTTGATAATGATCAAAGAAAGCTCTCTAAACTGCCCATAAGTTTACAATAATGTCAGTAGCAAATTTACTTTAATCTCCACCTCTTTGTGACTTACCCTTTGCAGTTGATCTCTGTTGCCCTTTTTGGAGTCCCTCAGTCTGTCAGTAAGATACTGGATAGTGTGGAGACCGGTGGCCAGCGAGACCGTGGAAACTGGTAGCCGGTTCCACAGGCAAGGATGGCAAGGGAGCTAGAACACTTACGTATCTGTTGGCAACTCTTTTTTTTTTTTTTTTTTTTTTCCATTTTTTCATTTTTCTGAAGCTGGAAACGGGGAGAGACAGTCAGACAGACTCCCGCATGTGCCCGACCGGGATCCACCCAGCACGCCCACCAGGGGGGACGCTCTGCCCACCAGGGGGCGATGCTCTGCCCCTCCGTGGCATCGCTCTGCCGCGACCAGAGCCACTCTAGCGCCTGAGGCAGAGGCCACAGAGCCATCCCCAGCGCCCGGGCCATCTCTGCTCCAATGGAGCCTTGGCTGCGGGAGGGGAAGAGAGAGACAGAGAGGAAAGCGCGGCGGAGGGGTGGAGAAGCAAATGGGCGCTTCTCCTGTGTGCCCTGGCCGGGAATCGAACCCGGGTCCTCCGCACGCTAGGCCGACGCTCTACCGCTGAGCCAACCGGCCAGGGCTCTGTTGGCAACTCTTGCACGACTAGTGGAAGTGTGGAGAGGATATGCCAGGGTTGGCAAAGAAAGTTATTTGTCATTGAAAAGACCTTACACTTGGGTAGCAGTGGACTGTAGTGTGCAACTTGCCAAATTCTGCTACTTCAGGCTGGAAGTTGTGTGTTATATAAATCTGTGTGTGTAGGGGGGGGGGGAGAGAGGGAGGAAGGGAGGGAGACTTGTTAGATTTTTTTTTTCCCTTGCACT
Organism: Saccopteryx bilineata; assembly: GCF_036850765.1. Taxonomy (NCBI): domain Eukaryota; kingdom Metazoa; phylum Chordata; class Mammalia; order Chiroptera; family Emballonuridae; genus Saccopteryx; species Saccopteryx bilineata. The sequence continues at coordinate 142,526,201 of NC_089491.1, read as the reverse complement.
TTCTTGGTTTGTGAAGTTTCAGGCTTAATCATTATGAAAAGGCAAGACAAATTATGGTCATATTATTATCTCTTAATGACATACAGTGGAAGTGAAGGCTTGCAGAGACTAAAGCTATCAATATGATATTAAATTTAAATAGATGGTAGATGGATTTATCTTTAATTCAGGCAATTTTTTTTTTTTTTTTTTTTGTATTTTTCTGAAGCTGGAAACGGGGAGAGACAGTCAAACAGACTCCCTCATGCGCCCGACCGGGATCCACCCGGCACGCCCACCAGGGGCTATGCTCTGCCCAACAGGGGGCAATGCTCTGCCCCTCCGGGGCATCGCTCTGCCGCGACCAGAGCCACTCTAGCGCCTGGGGCAGAGGCCAAGGAGCCATCCCCAGCGCCCGGGCCATCTTTGCTCCAATGGAGCCTTGGCTGCGGGAGGGGAAGAGAGAGACAGAGAGGAAGGAAGGGGGGGATGGAGAAGCAGATGGGCGCTTCTCCTATGTGCCCTGGCCGGGAATCGAACCCGGGTCCCCCGCACGCCCTGCCGACGCTCTACCGCTGAGCCAACTGGCCAGGGCCTAATTCAGGCAACTTTGAGTGAAAAAGTAAAATATAAATATTCTAATATACTAATCTATACTAAGCACTGAGAAATACATCAATATGTAAATGAGCAATATATAAAATCATATAAGATGCATAAAGTTTTTTAAACTCTGAATTGAATTTATCTTCTTATGACTGAGTATATTTTTTCCTTGAATAAAGGTGTATATTATTAATATGTTAGAAAGGAAGTAGTTACTTTAAATTGTATTTATTTGGGCCTGACCAGGCAGTGGTGCAGTGGATAGAGCATTGACCTGGGATGCTGAGGTCCCAGGTTTTGAGACCCCAAGGTTGCTGGTTTGAGTGCAGGCTCACCAGCTTGAGTGTGGTGTCATAGACATGACCCCATGGTTTCCAGCTTGAGCCCAAAAGTCGCTGGCTTGAAGCCCAAGGTCGCTGACTTCAGCAAAGAGTCACTGGCTCAACTGTGGGCAACCCCCCAAACCATCAAGGATCATATGAAAAACCAATCAATGAACAACTAAGGTGCTGCAATGAAGAATGATGCTTCTCATCTTTCTCCTTTCCTGTCTGTCTTTCCCTAACTGTCTCTCTCTCTCTCTCTCTTGTCTCTTGTCTCCCATAAAAAAATTAAAATATAAAAGAATTGTACATATTTGGTCATAGACCATGACATTTGGTCATGACAGAGAAAGAACAAAAACATACAGGAATAAAGATTTAGTATCCTGTTTTTTAAAATATTTTAATCCTTTGGTCAGCATTGAATTTATCATTTTATGCTAATTTTGCTTGTTTTTTTGTTTTGATTATTATAATAATACTATTAATAATAATACTAATTTTTTTAATTCTAATTAGTCTGAAAACAATAACACCCATTGGCTGAAATTTTAAATTATAGACAATACTGAATCACATTGATTTTCCTTTTTAGGGATTAATACTCAAGTTAAAAACTAGACTTTAATCACTTTGGAATTACAGAGAAAAAAGTAGGTGACATGGAAGGATGACATAAATATTTAAAACTCTATGAAACTGGAGAAGATTTTAATTTCAGATATCATCTCAGTTAACTAACACAATCCTAAAAATAAAAATTCCAAGATTCAGGCTAGTTAAAGAAATGGATTTAATTATATTTGTGAAACTATTCCTAGGTAAAGATACTTTATTCTAAGTATTTTGGGCCTAAATGTGTCATACTTTTTCTTTGATTGGGTATATTTTAATTTGAATGAGGATAGTTTGCTTGATGATATTTTGGTGCATTATGCTTATTAGAGACAATTAAAAAGAATTAAATGTTAATTAAATTAAAAAATTAAACTTCAAGTGTAGTTAAAATTTACATTATGTCTAATAGATACACATGCAATTTAAATAATCTAACATTATAAATACATGTTAAAAATGTCTATATCCTGTGTTGAATTTTTTTTTTGGAATAGTTATGTAGAATTATAATTTTGGTTTAAATGTCATAATCATCATATAGTACATTTTCTTTATTATGGTATATATCATTTTCTATATTAGTACCCAAATTAAAACAATGTCTTTATTGTAAAATATGTGACAGATATGATGACACAAGTTTGTATATATAAAATAAGTAAGTGAAAATAAAATTAATAAACAAAATATTAAATAATAGGTGATATATCAATACATATGAAAAGGGATGATTATATAAATGTAATATTACATATTATGTAAATTATATGTATTTGTACCAAAAAGACAATATTATTTTATAAATATATAGTATTTACATCTTTTAAACATTCTATTTGTATTAAAAATAGATCAAGAAGCTGATGTGGATAAGGCTGATAAAATTATTTTATTTATCCTGCTGAATTGTTAATATTTGAGAGTGATTACATCTCTTTTCCTCTTGAAGGAACAAAAGTGTTATTGTAATCTACCAAGGGAGCAAAAATCTAAACCTTTTGAAATTAATTAAAATTTAAATAAAACTGGTTGATCACTTCTACACTAAATACACTCTTAAACATCTTATATATAATTTCTACCAGTAAAAACATAAAGCAGGACTTCATGAAGAAAAAATTATTTTTATCAGAATGTGTTTATAATTTGTTTTTATTAGGCAATTAATTAAGCATCATGATAGTTCTGCAGATTTAGATTTAGACCAGCTCATAATCTGGGAATATTTAAATTACATATTTCTGGACTCTTAAAGGGAAACTAAATTTTTGTCAGGATTTAAGGAAGTTACAAGGGAAAAAGATTTGATTTTTTTTCCCTTTTGACAGTCAGAGAGTCAGAGAGAGGGACAGACAGACAGGAAGAGGAGAGATGAGAAGCATCAATTCTTCTTCATTGTGGCACGTTAGTTATTCATTGATTGCTTTCTCATATGTGCCTTGATGGGGGGGGGTCTACAGTAGAGTAAGTGAGCCATTGCTCAAGCTAGTGACCTTGGGCTCAAGCCATCAATCTTGGGCTTCAAGCCAGTGACCTTTGGGCTCAAGCCAGCGACCATGGGGTCATGTATATGATTCCACGCTCAAACCAGTGACCCCATGCTCAAGCTGGTGAGCCCATGCTCAAGCCAGATGAGCTTGCACTCAAGCCACAAGTTTGAACAAACCTCAGGGTTTCAAACCTGGGTCCTCCGCGTCCCAATCCGCTGCTCTATCCACTGCACCACCACCTGGTCAGGCAAGACTTGATTTTATTGACATTTTTAAATTGAGTATTTCTTTAAGAATCAGTGCAGGTTGATGTTAACTTGTTAAAAAAATTCTTAGATGCTGAAAAGTGTCAAAGTCAAAGGGTTTGACTGGAAGACAAAGCAAAGTCAGCTATCATGTTGTTAATTGTTATCTGGATTTCTGAAGAGTTTTTGTGGCAATCATGGGAAATCACAAACCCTGTGGTACATTTCACTTGTAATCAAGGAATTCATGGCTTGGTTTCAGTTAACTCCAGGGGAAAAAAAACTGCTGTTCTTCTACAAATACAGATTTAACCAGTAAAATTGTCTGCAACCTATGCATTGAATTCAAGTCACCATAACTACACTTCAGTTAGAAAGGTTTGTCATTTTGTGGCTGCTCAATATCTTGCTACTTTTAAAAATCTTGCCATGTTTGCAAGAACTGGAACAGATTAGATAAAATAGAGGAACATGGGAAATCAAACTGTTGCAGTACAAATGGAGGAGACAATCATATCTAGGGCTATTGTTCCCACAGAAAAAGATCTTGACAGTTTTTGTGCTGACATCTTTTCAACATTATAATCAGAGAAATTGTCTTTAATATACGGTTTACTTACTAGTCCTTACTTGAGATAGCCTTCAGTGCACAGCTGAAATAGGTCACACTGTGGTGTATGTACTCCAAAGGAGAACTATACCTAATGAATTAAGTATTCTTGCTCCAAAGCAGTGCAAGCCACAGATGTGTATGTAACTCCAAAATATCATAAGATAGCATGTGAAAATTCATAAGCTCATTACATATGTACAAGGTATTTTGTTTGAAGCTTCTCTAATCCTATATATATATGGTTGTTTTTGGAGTAGCTATGTAGAAATACAATATGTATGTATGTATGTATCTGAAGTCATATTCTTAACAATTAGAAAATTGCATTTTAATATATTTTTTTAAGGAGTTAAAAATCTTTCATAGAAAAAGCACATGAGGCCCTGGCCGGTTGGCTCAGCGGTAGAGCGTCGGCCTGGCGTGCGGGAGACCCGGGTTCGATTCCCGGCCAGGGCACATAGGAGAAGCGCCCGTTTGCTTCTCCACCCCCCCCCCCTCCTTCCTCTCTGTCTCTCTCTTCCCCTCCCGCAGCCAAGGCTCCATTGGAGCAAAGATGGCCCGGGCGCTGGGGATGGCTCCTTGGCCTCTGCCCCAGGCACTAGAGTGGCTCTGGTCCCAACAGAGCGACCCCCGGAGGGGCAGAGCATTGCCCCCTGGTGGGCAGAGCTTCGCCCACCGTGCCGGGTGGATCCCGGTTGGGCGCATGCGGGAGTTTGTCTGACTGTCTCTCCCCGTTTCCAGCTTCAGAAAAATACCAAAAAAATAAAAAGTAAAAAAAAACAACAAAAAACCACATGAAATCGCTGGGCTTATTTTTGAAACAGGAGGCATTGCCTCCACATTTTAGGTAAAGACATAGATGTTGGAAGTTGACAAGACTTACTCAAGGCCACATGGAAACTGAGAAGGGATGAGATGGATTCAGTGGTACTTAATGATTCACCCACATTGTGTGCAAAATTAGTGTAATCACAGTCCATAAACTACAGCATCCATTGTGCTCAAGGCGTGGCCTTCAGGAAAATCCTTTGAAAGGGCAACCAAAAACAATATTCTCTGCCTCTTTTTTGTATGCCTCTGGCATGATTATGTGGGTGCATTTCTGTGGGAAAATAACCCTTGTCTGCATTACTCTCAGAGTTCTTTTCAGGAGGTAGAGAGAGTAACAAAGTTAATATTATTGGCACTTGTGCCATTCTTTTCAAGTGAATATAGTTGATAGGAGGCATGTTTATGAATGTTGCTAGCAAGGAAAGAGCACATGGCTGTGATATTGTATTTTCAATGTTCAACAATGCCCATTATGTACCAGGAATGAGGTAGGTGCTAAGAATACTGAGATCAATTATGACCTTTCTTAATTTCAAGTATGATCAAGTCTGAGAGGAGAGAGATATAAACAGGTGTAATTCTATACAGGTAGTGTGACGATAGATGCTGGGGCTCTGAGAACAAAGGAAAGGCGTGTAGCAGGAAAGACTCCTTGGAGAGTATCAATAGCTAAACTGTAGAATAAAAGATAAGTGATGCTGGAGAAGATGCCAAAAGTCGGGGAGCACAGACTCATTATTTTTACATATTAAAATATCATTTTTAACCTTATTTTTGGCTGAGTATGTGCCAAGTATACCACCAAGTATAGATGAAGTTAATCACGATTTAACTGAATGAGAATAAAAGATTCAAGGTTTTATTTATAATATTACATACTTTTTTTAAAAATATCTGAAGATAAAGTGTTCTTTAAAATTCAAACTGTTAATCTTGCTTTGGAAACACTATTGTAGTTTGACTCGTGATTTTATGTAATAATACATAGTTTCATAGCTAAGATCTATAATGATATCATTAAAGTGAAAAAAGCAGATCAGAAAAGAAACAAATCAGAAAACCTGAACCCCACATAAAAAAGCAGCCGTTCATTTAAATTAGAAGAAAAACTTTCCTTTATTTAGCTACAAAAAGTGCAGCAATAAAAATCATTATATTTATTTATGCTGAGCAACTAATTATCCAATTCATATAATGATTATTGCTTCAATTTATAATCGGTTATTTGTGCTGGGGTTTTTTTTGGTGACAGACAGAGAGAGGGACAGATAGGGACAGACAGACAGGAAGGGAGAGAGATGAGAAGCATCAATTCTTCGTTGCAGCATCTTAGTTCATTGACTGCTTTTTTATATCTGCCTTGACAGGGGTGAGGGGGGCTGCAGCAGAGCCATTGACCTCTTGCTCAAGCCAGTGACAGCTTGGGCTTCAAGCCAGAGACCTTTGGGCTCAAATCAGCGACCATGGGGTCATGTTTATGACCCTGCATTCAAGCTGGTGAGCCCATGCTCAAGCCGGATGAGCCCGCACTCAAGCCAGCAACCTCGGGGTTTTGAACCTGGGTCCTCTGCGTCCCAGTCTGATGCTCTAGCCACTGTGGCACCGCCTGGTCAGGCTCTATATGTTTTTTATTACATATTATTTTGTATTAGCTGCAGGTATACAGGACTGTAGTCAGACAATCACAAAGTACTCCTCTTTCCATATTTCCTGTACCCACCTGGCACCATATATAGTAATTACAATGTTATTGATTATGTTCCCTATGCTGTACTATATATCCCCATGATTATTTTGTAACTACCAATTTTTACTTCTTAATTCCTTCTCCTTTTTTTGCCCAGCCCCTCAATCCCTTTCCCCTATAGCAATCTATCAGTCTGTTCTCTGTATCTGTGAGTCTGTTTCAATTCTGTTTGTACATTTACTTTATTTTTAATATTCCACATATAAGTGAAATCATTTGGTATTTGTCTTTTTCTGACTGACTTAATACTTAGTGTAATACCTTCTAGGTCCATTCATGCTGTCACAAGTGGTAAATTTCATTCCTTTTCATGGCCAAGTAATAGCCGAGCTCTTGGTTTCCTTGAGTTTTTGTTTTTTTGGGTTTTTTTTTATTCTATTTTGTTTCTATTCTGATCTTTATTATTTCCTTTTCTCTACTCACTTTGGACTTTGTATGTTGTTGTTTTCTAATTTCTTTAGTATTAAGTTTAACTGTTTACTTGAGGTATTTTTTGTTTCTATGAGGTAGGTGTGTTTTGCTAAAAATTTCTCAGGTAAGACTGCTTTCCCTGTGTCTTACAGAGTTTGGGTTGTTGTGTTTTCATTTTCACTTATCTTATAGTGTATTTTGATTTCTTCCTTGATCTCATTGTAAATAACACATTATCTAGCTTCCATGTGTTTGTTTTTTAATTTTTTTATAATGGATTTTTAGTTTTATACCATTGTCATCAGAGAAGATGCAAGTTATTGAGACTTGTTTTTGTATCCTAACATGTCATCTACCCTGGAAAATATACTGCTCACAAAAATTAGAGGATATTTCAAAATAAGTATGAAGCGATAAAATATCCCCTAATTTTTGTGAGCAGTGTATTTCATGTGCGCTTAAAAAGTGTATATACTCTGCTGCTTTGTGGTGAAATGTTCTGAAAATGTCTATTAAATCCATCTGGTCTAGTCTGTCATTTCAGGCTGCTATTTTCTTAATAATTTTCTGTTTGTAAGATTTGTTCATTGATGTCAGTGGGATGTTAAAATACCCTACTATGACTGTATTACTATTGATATCTTCTTTAATGTCCATCAGGATTTACTTTACATATATAGGTGCTCTTGTGCTGGGTGTATACATGTTTACAAGGGTTAGATCCTCTTGTTGAATTGATCTCTTTATCACTATGTACTGTTCTTTTTTTGTCTCTTTTGTAGCCTTTACCTTAAAGTCTATTTTGTCTAATACAAAGTATTTGTATTAGAAAAGTATTTCTAGCTCAACTTTTTCATTTGCATGAATATCTTTTTCAATCCTTGTACCTTCAGTCTGTGTATATCTTTAGTTCTGAGGGATGACTCTTGTAGAGAGTATATGTGTGGGTCCTCTTTTCTTATCCATTCCTCTTGTCTTTTAATTCAGTGGTCCCCAACCCCTGGGCCACAGACCGGTACCAGTCTGTGGACCATTTGGTACCGGTCTGCAGAGAAAGAATAAATAACTTACATTATTTCCGTTTTATTTATATTTAAGTCTGAATGATATTTTATTTTTAAAAAATAACCAGATGCCCTCTGTTACATCTGTCTAAGACTCACTCTTGACGCTTGTCTCAGTCACGTGATACATTTATCCGTCCCACCCTAAAGGCCGGTCCATGAAAATATTTTCTGACATTAAACTGGTCCGTGGCCCAAAAAAGGTTGGGGACCATTGTTTTAATTGAAGCATTGAGGCCATTTACATTTAAAGTGACATTGATAGGTACATATTTATTGCCATTTTATTCTTTATAACTGTGTTCCTTGTTTTGTTTTGTTTTTTTCCTTTCTTTTCTTTTTCTTAAAGAAGTCCCTTTAACATTTCATGTTATACTGGTTTAGTGGTAATAAACTTCTTTAGCTTTTTCTTGTCTGAGAAGTTCTTTGTTTCTCTTTAAATTTTAAATAATAGTCTTTCTAGAAAGAGTATTCTTGGTTATATGCCCTTGGTAATCGTTACTTAGAATATTTCATGCCAGCACTTTCTGGTTTGAAATGTTTCTGTAGAGAAATTAGCTGATAGGTTTATGGGAGCTCCCTTTTAGGTAGCTGTCTTTCTCTTGCTCCTTTTAAGCTTATCTCTTTGTTTTTAACCTTTGCAACCCGAGATCTGCCTCTACCTACCAGCTGCCTGTTAGCCCAGTGACTGAAAGAGCCTCTGGTTTACACTATTAGTATGTGGTAGGTTCTCAGTGAGTCACCAGATAGGTACCAGTGGTGTTCACCAGGTTAGTACAGAATCAGACTCAGCACCAATTGTGTTTGAGGGCCACTCATCAACAGTGTCAGGGTACACAAACACCAGCTGCCACCTGCCTGGGCTCATAGACCTTTGGGTGGAGTGGAACCTCAGGGGGTTGTCAGGGTGAAGCCAGAAGGGTTCATCAGGCTAAGACAGACCAAGATTTGGCCATGTGGAAGGAGGGCTCTGCACAGGAATGGTGGTGCCAGTGTAGGAAGGAAAAATTGATCTTGCCTTTTGAGACACCAAACTCAGTCTCTGCCAACCCAGGAGTCTGCCTGTACCTCTTCAAAAGCCTTCCGTGAAAGTTTGCACTGTGGGTCCAGGTTGGTGGCAACTCGCTGACTCCTCCACAGGTCTAGAGGTTGGCAGGGCAGGGCCACAGGGAGTTGGGAGGGTAAGGCTAGTGCATTCCCTTAGGCTGATGCCATATGCAAAGTAGTGCTCAGCACAGAGACCTTGGCTATATCTTTTGTCTTCTCCCCAGAGACACACACACCCTCTAAGTCACCTTTCCTCCTCTGGAGCTCAGGGTGAGTGGCTGCCAATGAGATTTTGTGTGCTTCTCCTTTGAGAGAGTGCCTGGCTTCTAGAAGACTCCCGTCTTTTCCTGGCAATTAGAATCACTGCTAATTTTCACAGCCAGATGTTATGTGGGCTCCTCTTTTTGTTTTCTGGTGCTCTGGGCTGATGTGAGGTTAAGACCCACGCTCCTCAGGGGGAACCTTTGCAGCTGAGATACCTACCCCTTTGGATTCTCAGCTGCTGCACGTAGGCGCAGGACCAGCCCTTTTCACACCTCTGCCCTTCCTACCAGTCTCAATGTGGCTTCTTTTGTATATCCTTGGTTATAAGATTTATGTTCAGCTAGTGTTCAACTGGTTATTTAGATTGATTTTTCTATAATTTAGTGTTGATTCCAGTTTGGTACTGAGAGGAGGGAAGTACTTCCACTTTCTCAGCCACTGTATTGGTTCCACCAGATTCTTTTGTGTGAGAGCAACCTGAGATCTGCCGCTGCCTGCCAGCTGTCTTTTAGCCCAGTCACTGAAAGAGCCTCTGGTGGTACAGTATTAGTGTGTGATAGCTTCTTAGTGAGTCATAGATAGGTGCCAGTGGCGCTCATCAAAAGTGTCGGGCGTACCAACACCAGCTGACACACATACGCTCATGCATATTTATATGTATGTGTGTGTGTGTGTGTATGTATATGTATATGTATCTATGTATCCATTGTCTTAAGTCACCTTTTGTCACTGCCTAACCTTCTCTTCACCCATCTGGCAGCTGTGGTCAGTCACTAGGGGCTAAGAGAGACATCTTGACTGGATCTCTCCTTCCAATCTTTTGCCTAACTTCAGCAGTCTTTTGAAGTGAATGAGCAGTTGTAGCCAAAGAGATCCCAGAATATGTGTAGAAGGGAAGCCAAGGGTGCCCCCAAACAGCACTGCAGAAGGCAAGAACATCAAAAAAATTTGCTCATCAGAGTTGGCAGTTTTCCTGCAGCTTTATAAATAATTCATGCGAGTAACGTTTACCAAGAACTGCACAATCACCTCAAGAGCCTGAGAATCTAATGGGGTTTTTAAAAAAATCTAATAGAAAAACATCAAATTACATCTTCATATATTACCCTCCAGTCTGTGATGGTACCTCAGTCTTCCCTTGTCTTTCAGGATCTCGACACTTTTGAAGAGTATTGACCAGTTATTTTGACTAATGCCTTTCAATTTCTCTTTGTCCGATTTTTCTTATGATTAGATTGAGATTATACATTATTGGGGAGGATACCAGAGAGGTGATGTGTCCTGTCACTGTTTCATATCAACAGGTACTTGATGACAATATATGGTTTGAAAATGTTCATCAATAGCACTAGATTTTTTAGGCCAGTGAGGTAATAAGCGGAAATGTATCTCTGAATAGAGCAAAAGTTAGTTTGGGTTACAGGGGTTGGAAATATGAGATAATGAGTGAGTTCTTCTCCCAGTACCTTATCGTGTATTCTTCCAAGCTACTACAGTGTAGGACAGGACATATTACTCTGTCAAGTCATTCATAGTACCTGAGCTCTCCTTCCTAACTCTGAAATTTATTCTGAATGGTCTGAGCTTTTTTCTGAATCTGATTTTCTGCTTCAGTATCCTAAGGATAGTGCTAGTAGAAAGAAGGGCACTAAATGAGTAAAAAGCATTCCAAATAGTGTGATTTCTCTCTGACCTTTTTAATGCTTTCAAAACATTTTTTAGAAGCATTAAAAGATGGCATTGGTTGACAACCCAACATACAGCTTTCATTATGGTTAAGGAGAAAAGTTGATATTGAAGGCCCTCATTATGTGTGGGAATAACAGGGTATTATAGTAGAATCACTCTTCTCACAAGAGCCTTTGAATTTTACACAGGACAGGAAATTGCAATCAGATCAGTCAGTTAAAGGCACAGCATTAATCTCTTGCTTAATCACTGACTTTGTTGGATATTTTAATTTTATTGAGGCAAATAAAGCTTGTGTGTAAATAAAAATGAAAGGATTGTGAGTATAAAGACTTTATTGCTAGTGCTCCCCTGTTGAATACAGTGATTTTCTGGTTTCCTGATCTGCAATGAATTGTAGTCAGTGGCATAAGAGAGCACCATATATTAATTCAAGGTGCCATGTTTTGCCTACAAAGCATAAATATTTAAACATTTGCATTACTATTTCTGAATGAGTGGGTTAAGTAGCTGTGAAATATTAACTCGTTCTTTTGGGTATGATTGAAATATTACATTTAATCCTTACTCCCAGAAGAACTCCCCCCCCACACACACACAAATCCCTGTGTTCTATGAAATGTTAAAGAGAAAAATCTCATTTCAGTGTCTTGCTTCATTTAACTGGTGTCAGGTCTGTGATACAACATGGCAACTGTGTTGCAGTTGAGAATTTAAGATTTTCATCCTGTTTTTGAGAACAGTACACAAGCGTACCTCACTTGCCCTACTTTCCCTAAAGGTTGTTTGTAAATTGGAATTTATAACTTCAGAAGCAGAACTGGAAACCTAGAGTTTTTTTTTTTAAAGGGAAGGTTGTTTTTGCAATGTTTTATATTCTGTAAGCTTGTTATTGTTAGTATTGAGATATTAAAGCAAGATTTTTTGCTTGGACTTCTGAGACCAAGAACTTCTTGCTTATTTAGGAACCAGATACTGAACTATATTTTAAATAAGTCGTATTAGTCTTATCCATAAAAAAAATATATATTCTTAGCAGGTGGTTTTTTAAAAAATGGAAAATGATAAGCATTTCACCATAATAAAAATTTGTTATTGTTATTGTTGGAAAAATAATACAAACCATAAATATTTATATATCTCCCCCACTGGATAATATGTGTGTCTATTTCCCAACTAATATGTTGGTATTTTCACATATTTTAATTCTACATGTATATTAAATCTCACCAGACATTATAGTAATTTTATACCTCTAATATTAATACATTATAAGTAATGTCCATAATTTATTCAGATTCCCTTAATTATTCCCTAGTGTTCTTTTACTGTTCTATGATCCCATTAAGGATACCATATTACATTCAGTTGTCTTATGTCCTTAGACATCTCTTGACTAATGTTTTTTCATAATTAGACTGGAGTTGTAGTAGTTTTAGAGGAAAACTACAGAGATGCAGTGCTATTTTTATCATGTGATATCGTGCTGTCAGCATGACTTACCACTTTTGATGTTAACCTTGATTAATTGGAGTAGTGGTTGCTAGGTTTCTCTCCACTATAAAGTTACTCTTTTATCCCGTTTTCACACTGTACTCTTTGGAAAAAAGTCACTATATACAGTCTCACACTTCAGGAGCGGTAGTTTTGCTTCTCTTTAAGAGTAGAATATCTACATAAATTATTTGGAGTTCTGCATTGGAGTTTTGTCTGTCCTTTCCATTTACACTGTTATTCAATTATTTATGTTGTAGGCATTAATTTATTTTATACTTTGAGTTATAATGCAGCTTTGCATTAGAGCTTTATTTTATCTCGAAACTCGTTCCAGCTTTGGCCACTTGGAACTCTTTCAGTTGTGTCCTTGTGTTCCTTTGATATAATACCATCTTTGTGGGTTTTGTGTTTTAGTGCTTATTTTAACTACCTCATTTTGTGGTACTACAAGTTCTTTCTCCAGGCTTATTTTCCCCCCAGTCTTAGGATCAACCATTTCTCTAAGGAGCTCTGATTGATAATGGTATTAAAAATCAAGATCTGGGTGTTAGGTGTGCTTGTTGCTACTGGGTTGACATTGCTTCTGGTCTGTCTCATCTGACAGAGCAGGAACACACATGTGTGTATACTAACCTGTGTGTAAATGTGTGTACTGATAAGGAGTCTATAGTATATGTATAAATATACAGATAGGGCCTGACCTGTGGTGGCGCAGTGGATAAAGCGTTGACCTGGAAATGCTGAGGTCGCCGGTTCGAAACCCTGGACTTGCCTGGTCAAGGCACATATGGGAGTTGATGCTTCCAGCTCCTCCCCCCTTCTCTCTCTCTCTCTCTTTCTCTGTCTCTCCCTCTCCTCTCTAAAAATGAGTAAATTAAAAAAAAAAATCCTTCATAAATATACAGATAGGGTAACCATCTATTTCTATATTAAGCTAAATATGAGTTTATACTATCGTTTCTAATCTCTTAATACATAGATTGTTCAAGCTTCCGCCTCTTGCTTATCTGTAAACTCTTTCTCGAACAGTGAGAAACCTGTTCCAGCTATCTGCCACTTATTTACTTAATTGCTCAATTCCAGTGTACTTGTATAGCAAATTCAGGATAGTTAACTTGCATTCTGTGGAACACAACTTTATACCAAAGAACAGTGCCTGTGTACAGTTTATTTTGCTTTCAGTCTTGCAAGCTCCAATTTTCAGTTACTTAGGTCGTCACCTTTCTCTCCACCCTCTTCTTGTGTGCTTTATTCATACATTTGCAACATGATCAGATTATATTTTCTTTAAAACAAATCCTTTTCTTTCATCATGTTTTATTCTGAGTATTTTCTTCTGACCTATGTTTTAGTTCATTAACTTTCTCTTCAACTGGGTTTATTACACTCTTCATTTTGATTATTATATTTTTCAGTTACATATTTTTCAACTTGTTTCTTTTTGATAATTTTCATTTTCCTATAAAAATTTTCAGTTATATCTATTATCCCTTTGAACATATTAAACATATTCTGTGTCTCATGGCTTCATTTGGATTTCATGTGAATTTCTTTACATTATATTTTTCCCCTCTTTGGTTTTTATCTTTTTGCCTAATTTTTTCTTTTGCTCTGTTTAAATTTTATTGAATTCCAGAAATTATATTTGAAAAAATGGCAGGTAAAATGAAATATAAGATGGTCTTCTTCCAGAGAGGATGTATTTTTTGCTTCTAGCAGGAAACTAGGACCACTAGAAATCCTGATAACGTTAACCTAAGTATAAGGATCGAGATGACTTGAAGCAGGGCTACTTCTATTGTGAAGATTTATTTATTTATGGTGCATAGCTCTTTTGAAAGTACCCAAACCAAAGAATAGAGAGTTTTTCCAGGGGCTTTTTTCTTTGATATACTGAACATTTTCAAAATCCCTACTTAACTTCTCAGTCATCACTTTTGTACAAGATTTCACTAAAAAGAGATGGTTGACTCAAATGATCCTAAGACCCTTGAGTGTAGGGCACTGAGTTGTGCTTAGACAAAGCTCTTACTTATTTCTCTTATAATCCTGAGACTAAAAGTATACATAAGAGGTGATGAGAGCCAGTTGAGCAATGCAGTGCTAAATTGAATTGTATAAACAAATAGAGAACAAGAGGATCTATGTTAAGTTGCTGTTTGTTTTTTATTGGGGTTTTTTTTTTGTTTTTTTGCAACAGAGAGAGAGACAGAGAGAGGGACAGACAGGGACAAGAGAGATGAGAAGCACCAAGTCTTTGTTGCGGCACCTTAGTTGTTCATTGATTGCTTTCTCATATGTGCCTTGACCCAGGGACTACAGCAGAGCGAGTGACCCCTTGCTTAAGCCAGCGACCTTGGGCTTCAAGCCATCAACCTTTGGGATCAAGCCAGAGACCATGGGGTCATAACTATAATCCCATGCTCAAGTCAGCAACCTTGCGCTCAAGCTGGTGACCTCGGGGTTTCAAACCTGGATCCTCTGTTTCCCACTCTAGCACTCTATCCACTGTGCCATTACCTGCTCAGGCTTAAGTTGGTGCTTATATAATATATAAAAAAAGAATAATACAGGTACATAAAGCAGAAATTGATGAAGGTTGCTGCCTATGCCTTGGAATTGGAATGATTGACTTTTTTTTTCATTTTTACATTTCATATCAGACATACTCTTTGGTGAGATAAATACATGACTGAACCTACCTCAATTTTAATAAAATAACTTCTTTAATAGATTAAATTTGTGTTTTTGTTTGGGGTTAGAGAGAAACATTTATTTTTAGAAAGCTTTCCCCATGGACCTTTAGAAGTAGATCCAATTTTCAGTTCCTCACCTTCCCTTTCAGATTTTGCTAGTGTATTGGCATAGTTAGACTTCTGGCCTTAATTCTGTGTCTTGTTTAACTGTGTGACGTTTTGAGCCTGAGATTCTTTATCAGCAAGTTGAATAATATATAAAAATGATTGGGAAGACTCACTGAAAGCTGAAAATTACATGTGAATTATCCATTGTTAGTATTTAGGGGAATGTCATTAGATTGTGAGCTGTGGAGATAATGATAAGTTTAGAAAGCTCTGGATATGGGCAGATAATGGTAATATTTCATTTAAAGGGAATTGAGACCTTCAGAAACTCAAATTATGATTTTTTTGTGTGTATGTTAATATTTATATTTAATTGTCTGCTTACTTGCTTAACAAATAATTACTGAGTATCTTAAAAGGGTGTGGCCCTGTGCTGGACACTGAGGTCTGAAGAGCAAATATGTACACAATCTTTGTCCTCATACAGTTTAATGAGTGAGATAGAACATTATCAAAGAATCAACCTAATAAAAGTAAAGTCACAACTATAACTGATTCTTAAAGAAAAGGACTGTGTTATTACAAGAATGCATAAGAAGGGGATGAAGTGTTTGTCTTGTTGAGCAAAGTCAGGGAAAACGTATTCAAGGAAGTGATGGTTGCTGTTGGACTTGAAATATAGGAGTTAGGAAGATGTGTGGAGGAGGGTCCAGACTATGTAGTCATGGTAGAGATTCTGGCCTTCATCCCAGGGATAACAGGGAAACCATTGAGAGGAAATTACATCATGATGAGGATACTCTATCCTCGTGATCAGATGATTTGAGTTGATCTTTATGATGTTTCATATCAGCCAGTTGAATCATCCATTTTCTATTATAATGTTTACATAGAAGAATAACTTCATGTGAACTATTTAATACAAAGAGAGATTTGTTAACTTTATGCCTAGGAGTGCATTATCAAAAAAACACAGAATATAATTCCAGATAGCATTTAAAAGTCATCAGACTTAAAAACAAATAAATAGATAAAATTAAAATCATAAGACTGTGTTCATTTACTCAATGAATAAAGGGTGGCTATTTTGCAGAAGTCTTTAGGATAAAAACAAGCCAAATTTGGCTTTCAGTTATATTCACTAAATTTTTATTTAAAAATATATATTGGTATATGCATATAATCAAGTTTTTCTATCTCAATTAAGAAGATGAATTTGAGTAAAATCCTAAGGAAGGCAAAAGAAAATTTTTAAGTATCTAGAGGCTCCATTTTGTGCAGTGAGGCCAGGACGAGTAAGGGCCTGAGGCGGGAATGGCATGAGTATTTACGGAGCAGCATAAAGGCCAATGTGGTTGAAGCAGAGTAAGGGAGCAGAAAACTGGCAGGCAACATGGGAGGAGGTTAAGTGGGAAAGAAGATACGTAGCCTCTTAGGATACTGTGAGGACCTTGACTTTGACTTAGAGGTAAGAGAACAATGGAGGGTTTGGTCAGAGAAATAATGTCATTTGACTTCTATATTAACAGGCTTTGTTTGGCAGCTGTGTTGAAAACAGACTTAAGAGAGACAGGGTTGAAAGCAGGGAGATAGTTAGGAGGTCATTGCAAAGATCCAGCCTGGGCTGAGTAGGTGTTGGTCCATAGTATTGGCAATGAAGATGAAAAATGGCCACAGGCCTTGCTGACAAATTGGATAAATCAAGGATGCCTTTGTGGTTTTTGTTCTGAAAACAGAAAATATATAATGACCATTTCTGAAAGAGGGAAGGCTGTTGGAGAAAAAAAAATCTCGATTTTGAGCGTGTTGAGTTTGAGATGTCTTATAGTCTCCACTGTGGAGAACCTTTTTAAAGCTAAATATTGCCTATCTCTTTTAAAGAAAAAAATCAGGGTTATAATGTTATCAAAGATTCTGCCTCTTTACTTTGTCTTATCAAAGATTCTGACCATGCAAGTCAGAATCTCTCCAACTTAAAACTCTCCAATGGCTTTTCACTGAATTTAGAATAAAATTTAAATCACTCCACCACACTCTCCAAGACCCTTCCTATATATCCTCCCTTGCCCAACTTACTTCTTAACATCTTCCTCTTCATTTATTATGCTACTTCTATAGGGGCCCTATGTCTGTATCTTGAATATGCCAAGATCATTTCGGTCTTGGGGACTTGTCGCTGTTGTCTCTTTCTGGAGTATTCTTTCCACTTTTTTGTTTTTCCTCTGTACCAGAGACTGTGCATTATCCTTTAGATTGTAGCCTTCATATTATCTCCTCAGAAAGTTCTTTTGTTATCTTTATTATTATTTTCATAGTCCTTCTCATCCTCTAAAATTATTTATTCACATATTTACATATTCATTGATTTGTCTCATTCATCTCCCACCAGGTATCTTATCTGACTAGTTTGCCACTTTATTCTCAGCATGTAATACAGTGTCTGGCACACATTAAACATTTAGTAAATATTTGTTAAATAATTGAATAGAGGTACGAAGAAAAGGACGAGGTGGAGTTGTGTTGGCTACCATGTGCCTCCATTGATGATTGCATTTTATGCTGTAGACTTTATAAGTTGCAAAGTATTTCATGTGGGATTTTACATTAAAAATACAAAATCATTAGGTCAGACCTCCCCATTTATATATGAAAATGAGGCTCTCAGGAAACAGATAACTTTCTATGCTTACTCTGCTTTTAAGTGACATTCTGACCTGACCTGGAATCCATGTCTCCTGACTTTGAATCTGGCGTTCTTTCCATATACCATGGTAGTTAGTTCTTTATGATTCTGTGGGCGCTAAGACTATCTCAAGAAGCAGCATGTAAACAAGTGGTTTAGATAAAGTGAGAAGTGGTCTCAGATTTTGCCGACTTGAGAATTATAACATAGAAAAATTATTTTAGTTTTAATGAAGTTAACAGGAAATAGCAAAACATTATTATCGAATCACAAGGAAATTGTTTGTAATTTGAAGTCTTTTTTGTCATATTTCTCTGTATAGTGAAAATTGTTTAATATTATACTGTTGAATATGATAAAGAAATGTAAATATTATAGTAAATTTAATTTTTCTCCTTTTAATCTTAATAAAAGCAAGGAAAAATTTATAATACAGAAGAAGATAATTATAAGAATAAATCTGTGAAAACTATGTTGATACTTTTTTAAGGGTACTTAACTATAAGTTAATATACAGTTGTTGTTTTTTTTAATTAGGGCAGGTTACAAAGGAAACTATAAATTTTTCATCATCTTGTGAACTCTACAACAAAACCCAAGCATCTCTCCATGAATCCACCCAAATTCTCTGCTTTATTCTGGACACAAGGCACTTTATTTCTAGGATTGGCTGTTTTATGATCTTTTAACAACTTCTCTCTTGATCATCCATTTCTCTAGAAAATGGATCTGAATAGATAAATGATGTGTTTTCCTTTAATTTCACAGAAATGTCTTGGAAGGCTGAAAAGCAATTTGTGATTCAGTACATTTTCTTGTCTACATCACAAAAATAGCATTGTATTTGTATAATATGCAAAATTTGTGTTTTATTCAAAATAACCATCTTGATTGAATAAGATTCAGAGTGGGGAGCAAGTATTTTACTCATTTTTAAATTTATTTATGACTTGTCTTATTCTTAAAAGTTTTCAAGGTAGTGTATAATAAGATACAATATTATATAAGGCATATAGTAAGACATGGTGAAGTAAACAATGTGAGGAAATTGAAGCAAAGGGGAAAATAATTGTGATATATCTAAAATATCTACAGGAGACAGTAGTAGATCATGAAGACTTATCCTGCTAGAAACGGGCCAAAATTTGGCTTAAGCCCTCTTTTCAGAGGGGAAATCTCCATTTCATAATAAACAGGGTCCTTTCAGAAGAGAAAACACAAATAAGCATGGATTGCTAGCACTGAAACCAAAGAGAATTGTACCCCGTTGTTCATCACTCGATTCTGTTAGAATAACAAATTTGACAAGAACAAAAAAGAACCAAATTAAAGAACTGCTTCTTGAAAAATTCCACAGTGACTTCAACATGAGCAGTTCAGTGTTCAGTTTGGAAAACCTGTCCACTTGCATTTGGGTCTGGTTTTATCAAGACGGGTATATTATTTGGATATAATTGAATATTTACATTTACTTGAAAACAGTAAATATTGCTAGTTTCTACCACGTTTTTGATTAGTGTTCAGTGGCAAGAATTTAATGTTAACAATGAGGGCTGAATTTAAACAATTAACCAAATAGTGGTAGGGTTTGCACAGTCAGAAAACTACCACAGGGATTAAATAATCCAGGCATTATTTTTAAGGTTTCTATTAGATTCTAATGTGGTGAGCTCTGGTTATATAAGGCTTGTCCATACTTATCAATATCAAAGTGTTATGTTTGAAGTGCTATAAATAGAAACTTTATCTCAGAGATCATTACTTAACGTACCAGAAACGTGCATAGGAATGGAGGAGGAAGATAGATTCTAAACAGAATCTCCAAAACTCGAGTTTTTAAGATCTGCAGTGAAATACATCACAAATATTAGCTTGCACTTCTGAAAGTCAAATAAAATTATTTCTAAGAATAAATAACTAAATGAACTAAAATACTGTGTTATAGTTTTCCTTGTGTAACTTGAAAGAGTGCGGGCTAGGGGTTTGGGCTTATATATACAAATATATTTATCATAGTCTTCAATTATCTTTTCCTTTCATAATTTTCATGTGTATAGAGCTACTTCTAAAAATTAAACCTAGAAGAGGTCAAGGAGATACTGGTGGAAAGAGGAATGCCTTGTGTAGAATACTTTGACAAATGGATAAGATATTTGAAGTAGGGGAAACTGGGAGTCTAGGTATCTAAATGAGCTGTATTTTAAATATTTTTTTAAAGGAACACTTCTTATTATAAAGTTCTAATCAAATGAAATAGCAGCTAATTTTTTCTTCTATATTCCATTTTTAGAAACCATATTTTGCTTAGCTAGACACAATTTTTTTGTGACTTGTCACTGGTCATCAGGTCTGTGGGAGGTTTATGGGTTTTAGTGATTCACGGCTAAGCAGTAAACCAACCTGTGGGCTTGGGAAAATGCCCCTTTTTATGGTGAGGAACAACATGCATTTGCAGGGCAAATAGGCCAATTTTAAGTTCTATGACAAACACAGCAGGGATACCCCATGTTTATTATAGACCATAGCACTGCCTTATCAGCAGTGTCTATTCTACCTAATGTTGGCCATTAAATTAGCACAGAGTAATGGAATACAAGTCCCTCTAAACTGCTGAATGCATAACATGTTTTACAGTTGCCTGGGTCAGTGTCAGTAATCACACTGATAAACATTTTATGGTGAGAACCAACAAATGCTTACTTAATCCCTAACCCTCCCCACACAAACTGGGAAGACATCTGTACAGGACCTGCTTTCTGAGAAGATAGTGCCAATTGCTTTAAATAGGTAAACAAATTGGAAATAACTGTTGGTATTAGCAATATACTTTTAAATTATCCTATTGAAAATAAGGCTTGGTGACTGTTATCCATGTTAACCTTTTGAGATAACCTTTTAAAAATAGTGTCCTATAACATCCTGATCATAGGAAAGTTTTGTAATTTTTTTATATTTGTGATTATTGATATGAGTAATAATCAATTTTTGAGTATTTTAAACTTTTATCCTAATTAATCATTTAGATAGCATGGGAAATGAAATGTTTTTGAGATATAAGTTGTTAAAACTAATATACCTGTTTGAAATATTAAGATTGGTGGGATAAATAAAATATTATTTGAATGCTAACAAAATGTACTTTTTGAGTACAGGAAGTCCTCAGGTTATGACAATCTTGACATAAGATGTTTCAAGTTTATGGCACTTGCTCCC
This sequence comes from Saccopteryx bilineata, assembly GCF_036850765.1. Taxonomy (NCBI): domain Eukaryota; kingdom Metazoa; phylum Chordata; class Mammalia; order Chiroptera; family Emballonuridae; genus Saccopteryx; species Saccopteryx bilineata. Next base: position 142,505,077 of record NC_089491.1, on the reverse strand, counting down.
ATAAAAAATTGAGATGTGAGTGTTTTGGCTTATCCTGTTAGCGTTGTACTTATGTACTACATGGGTGAACTAGTTTGGTTGTGCGGCAGAAAAATACGCAGTATTCTTTTTCTGTGGCTTAGTTGTGCTTTTGTGTTCTAGATTGTGATTTTACAACTGTGTTAAGTTAGGTAAGGGACTTAGGCCAGGGTGTGTTTTGATTTACACCAAAATTCAGGTTATGTCACTGTCTTAGCAACCGAACTGTTTCATAACCTGAGGACCTCTTTATACAAAGTTTTGGGTTAAAGAACAATGCAATTATGCTTCAGTTTCTTTTAAAATATAAGCTAAAGTATGTTTGTAGCAATACCAGGATTTTTTTTCATGATTAAGCTATACATTTCTAAAAAACTTTAAAATATAATTAACAGATATTTGAAAACTAATAATATATGTTTTTGCTCCTTAATTGTAGTCATGATTTCATTGGAGAGTTTACCACAAGCTATAGGGAACTTTCTAGAGGGCAATCACAATTCAATGTATATGAGGTAAGAGGAATTTTATTATATTATTTTCTTCTGGAATAAATAGATTTATGTTTTAAAAGTATAGATTTTACAAAGGATAAATATCAAAGGCTAACTTAATATTAATGTATGTAAGAATCTTTAAACTTATTGAGCAGACTTGTTTCCGAGATTAAATGTATTATTTTTCTTTAAGCCACATGATCTTTTAAACCTATGTTAAGAAATATAAAAATTTTTTCTATGTAACCCTTTCTTATTTTTAAAAAATTCAATAAGATACTAGTTTATTTTTTTTAAGTTTCACCTTTTTATGTTTTGCTTTCCTACCAACCTCCTTCTTAAGCCCTTTTTAATAAAATCAGTAGTATATGCATTTTAGTTGTGTCAACATGGTGTTGTAAAATGACCTGTGGTCTGCGTAGTGTGTTTGTGCACATTCACTGAGGTTTAGATGAAGACTGAAGGAAATGGCATGGTGTGATTCAGGCATTCCAAGTTATTAAAGCAAGCATGCTAGTTACTCCCACCTTAGCGACACACCTTTGCCAGGTAACTACCAGATGTGTGTTGAACAAGTGGCATGTTTTAGCACATGTTAACCTTTGAACTGTGACCTCTGTATAGTCTCTATATTTTTAAATTTAATATACCTCAATAACAAATGAGACTATCTCAGTATTTGGTCCCTAATGGCAACTTGTTTTCCTGCCAGATTAATAAATCGACCTCTTTTAAGTTAAGAGTGAAGGAATCACCTTCTTTTACCACCTTCTTGCTAGACTGAAGCAATTGCATTCCATGAATTCATTCATGTGTTAACTTTATAATAAACTATTTATTACATGTCTTCCATATTCCCACTTTGTGTCAGGCCCTGGGGATACAGTGATAAATGAAAATGTCAGTGTCTAATGGGAGAGACAAACACAGGAAAAATACACGTTTGGTGTATTTTGAACATTGCTGTGTACAAGAATGTACTTAGTGGACTATGAGATACTTGGGTGTGAGGCAGACTTCACTCAAGAAAACTTCTCAAGCAAGGACAAAGATGGAATAATGGATCAATTTTTCTGTTTGGTTGTTCCAAGGAAGGAATACTAAGGGTCTAAACAAGCAATGGAAGTAATATGGGACAGGCTGTACTTTATAGATGTCTGTTTTCCCTGTTTGCCCTCAAACCCGAGGAGGAACAATATGTGTACCAACCCTTCTTGTAATTCAGACTTGTGTGCTGCCAGTCACCACATAACCCTCCATAATTTAACCCTTTTGTATAAGGTGATACACTCCTTATATGCTCCAACAGTGTAACACTCTGCCTTGGTGATCATTTGCTGTTTAAGCAGAAACCCCTGGGCAGCCAGAAATTACGAGTTAAGGCGGCCTCAGGTCTTCCCCGGCCATGCACAGAGACCTGCACATGTACTTGGCCTTCTGGATTCCCAGCAATAAGCCTGAGCTTTTAAAAGCTTAAGCTAGTTTTGGCAAGTAAACCTTCTGTTTACTTCTTCTGGGATGATAGCATCTCCCCCAGAATTGCAGTCACGATGACTAGGAGCTCATTTCAAGGCTATTTCTAGGTCTGCAGTGGGGTCCTCAGTTGGTGTGCTTATTACCAGGAGCTCAGCTGGGCATGGGTTCTGTCTGGTCCCTAGGTGGATGAGACTGTCTCTAGCACCTTGTTCAGGAAGGTGGTGCTGGGCCATGCTTCTTTTTAGGGTGCACAGTTGAGTGTTCAGTCACCTGACCTGTTACTAGGCACATAGGACCTGTCAGGTCACGGGAAGAGCTCCCCTTGGAATGAGCAGGACTGGTCTGGACCATGCCTATGAGGACCTGGAATTAAGGCCATGCTATTTCAGGTTCCACGTCCAAGACAGGTCTATAGACCTGGCTCTGGGCGCACAGAGGCATGTCTCCCACTAGGTCCCTGGGTGGGCTGGACTGTTTCCTGGTCACGACTGGCGGGGCTGGAGCCAGATGTAGGGGTATTTCAGGATTTCTTGAGGTACATACCTGAGTGTTTCTTGATGGTTCTCTATACCAGAAAGATTGCTCTACACTGTGGCTGGGTGGGTCTGGAAGTGAGTGCTGGGCCCTTTAAGGACCTAAGGGGTTGCAGACAGCATCATTTCTACCTGAGACCCTGGATCTGCAAGATGTAGGGGACTGCAGCTCGGAGCGGGCTGGCCCTGAGTAAAGGATCCTTCAGAATGTCCACGAGTGCGGCCGCACTGTCTCCTGCTGGCTCCCAGTCACAGCAGGCCTTCACATTCTTTTTTAATCTTCATGTTTACTCTCTGCTCCAGCCAAGCTGGGCCAATTACTATTTTCTCTTTCTAGAATGTTGTATTTGTCTATTTTTCCCCCCACTGGAGCCCTAGTTTAAATTAATAAATGCTAGTTTAAAATATACTCATAAATTCTATCTTCTTCCTTTCCTTATCAAAATACTTCCTTTGTGTTTTGAAGTAAGATATGCTGAAAGATTTTTTTCCTAAGGCACTACCTATTTGATTTATCCTACTGATTGACAGGCCTTACTCATCTTTATATTCCCTATATCCTCCAATATCTTGGACAGGGTAGGAGTGCAGTAATATTTTCTCACAGCATAAACAGTTTAGAATTTAGCCTCTGGCCACAAACCACATTTACCAAATATTATGCAGCCTGGGTGTCTGGTTAAAATTATTAACAGTATAAAGCAATAGAGTTTATAGCCCTTATATAGTCACATATTTCAATGATCTGCTATGTTATAGTATATTTAATAACCTAATAAAAAATTATGTCTCTTGACTATACTTTTTTTCACAACTTATATATATTTTTTTCTACAGAGCAATCATTATTATTTAGAATGTGGGATAATAAAGGGCTTTTTCACTTTGATACAGATGGGTAAGGGTAATCAATGCCTAAAGTAATTAGAACATTAATGAAAAAGAGGTTTTTTAAAAAAATGAATATCCCTAGTAACTATTGCAGAGAAGTGTTGGCTAAATGACTGTGCGAGAGTCATACTAAAGCAGGAGTCGAAAACCTTTTTGGCTGAGAGAGCCATGAATGCCACATATTTTAAAATGTAATTCCATGAGAGCCGTACAACAACCCATATACATTACGCATTATCCAATAAAAATTTGTTGTTGTCCTAGAGGACAGCTGTGATTGGCTCCAGCCACCTGCAACCATGAACATGAGTGGTAGGAAATGAATGGATTGTAATACATGAGAATGTTGTATATTTTTAACATTATTTTTTTATTAAAGATTTGTCTGCGAGCCAGATGCAGCCATCAAAAGAGCCACATCAGGCTCGCAAGCCATAGGTTCCCGACCCCTGTACTAAAGGCATTAGTAAATGGAAGAAATGCATAAAAAGTAAAAGTAGTGGGTTAGAGCAGTGGTCCCCAACCCCCGGGCCGTGGACTGGTACCCATCCGCAGAGAAAGAATAAATAACTTACATTATTTCTGTTTTATTTATATTTAAGTCTGAATGATGTTTTATTTTTTTAAAATGACCAGATTTTCTCTGTTACATCCATCTAAGGCTCACTCTTGACGCTTGTCTCAGTCACATGATACATTTATCCGTCCCACCCTAAAGGCTGGTCCATGAAAATATTTTCTGACATTAAACCAGTACATGGCCCAAAAAAGGTTGGGGACCACTGGGTTAGATTATACATTTTAAAATATCTTTTGTATCAAACCTGACACATTGTAATTCTTTTATCTCTTTAAGGTGGTGAACCCCAAAAAGAAAGTAAAAAAGAAAAAATACATAAATTCAGGAACAGTAAGTCAAATATTATATTATTCATTAAGGACTCAAATAAATGAATAAAAAATATATAATATTTTTGGGAAGGATAAAAGTAATTCAAGACTGAGCTGTTTCACTTAGAATTTTAATATGAAGCTACATAATGGAAAAATAAACTTGCTGTGGGGATACTTCTAACGGAGAACACCCTATAGGACTGTGATGGCGAACCTTTTTATAGAAACCGCCCTCTTTTGCAGTGCTGGTCAACCTGGTCCCTCCCGCCCACTAGTGGGCATTTTAGCTTTCATGGTAGGCCAATCATGGTGCTGTTTGGTTGCTCCACTACCGCCCTCCATGAAAGCTGGAATGCCCACTAGTGGGCGGGAGGGACCAGGTTGACCAGCACTGCAAAAGAGGGCGGTTTCTATAAAAAGGTTTGCCATCATGGCTGTAGGAGGTAGTGACCCTGCCTTCTGCAGGTGGCTCTAGGGGTTGTGAGAAAAGCTGAAATTTTGTTAGGAATTCTTTACTCAATGCAAACACTGGAGAGAACCAAGCAGACATGAGAAATTTTAAGTGGTAGTGAGAAATACTATACTCTTTATAGGTTACACTTAATTATTATGACTCATTTTATAGGATATGAAAGTACTCATTTACAGTGCATTAAAATGTACAGCTCTGTAGGAATGCTGTACAGGAAGGTGCAAAAATGAAAGTATCTTAAAATTGTGAAAAATCAAAATCATCTTATTTTGATAAATACTATACTGAATATTTTATCCTTTTAAAGATTCTATAAAGCAAGACACTTAAAACATTAAAAGGCCTTATTACAGGACCATGACAAAAACACACATTTCCACTGATACGGCTTAGTTTACTGATTTTGATTTTTTAATTTTACCCATTTTCCCATTCATCTTTTCTTCTATTTAAGAAGGGAAGTAACACATTGTCCTTGTAGATAATTTTTATGGTGTTTTTTAAAGGCATAAACTGGTCATAGAAATTGAGTTAAATTGTTTGGCACTTTTCCTTCTGATAATTTTAAATGTAAGAACAATCAGTCTACAGAATTTAATAATTTTCAAATGCTAGGGAATATGATTTTATCCCTAATGGTTAGAAAAAAAAATCCATTTGGGGTTACAGTTAGTACTAGCAGTTAATTTTGCTTGATTTTCTTTTCCCTTTATTTCTTTTCTTCCTTTCCTTTTCCTTCCTCTTCCTTCCTTCCTTCCTTCCTTCCTTCCTTCCTTCCTTCCTTCCTTCCTTCCTTCCTCCCTCCCTCCCTCCCTCCCTCCCCTCCCTCCCTCCTTCCCTCCTTTCTTCCCTCCTTCTTCCTCCCTTTCCCCCTCCCTCCCTTTCTTCTTCCCTTTTTTCCTCCCTTTCTTCCTTTCCTTAATGTCTTCCTTTTTTTTTTTTTCAGGTAACCTTACTCTCTTTCTTGGTAGAAACAGAAGTTTCATTCCTTGACTATATTAAAGGAGGGTAAGTCATTCTCTGAAATTGTTTATTGCTTAAGCATTTCTTTCCATGTGTGTAGCAAGTGCTACCACTAGGTAATAAGCAACTGCAATGATCCCCTTTACTGAGCTTGTGGCAGACCAATTGCACTTTAGTTTCAGACCTGGAAGATGAACTTATATACCAAGAGCTATTACTTTTGGAAAAAAATTGTAACTATTTTGACCAAGAGAAAAAACTCGATTGTGTTAGTAATGGTTATAAAATTATTTTTAATAGGATATTTTTATTTGTTTAACACATGGGACTTTTTTAGATTGACTTTTTTTTTAATTGAAGAAAAACTTGAGGGCTTATTATAAATGTTTATTCTAGCTCCAGAATATTAATGAATGTATCTTGTCATGAAATCATAATGAGGATATCGATGGTGAATAGTCATTGAGTTGCTCCCTAAGCTTCTGGGATATTTAACCAATATTTTAGAAAAAAAGTTGGTGGTTGTAACCATTTTTAAAATTTCCCGGAGTCCTGACAGCCTGTCTAGGTAATGTGTTAGCTCTTCTTACATACTGGTTAATAAGGATATTTTCCCAACTTGTCCCTATTTTTCACGTAGTTGCTCCTATTTTTTACCTAACCAGGCATCCCCAGCGATTTCAAACAGTCAGATATTACCAGATGATCTAAAATATCCACATTTTCTAATTTATTTTCTGTTACCTTGTTACAATATATAAAAAATGGTAAGAGGCAGACTCGAATGTTTAGTACTTCATCACAGATAAGAGCAGCAGCCATATACAAAATTCAGAGCCCTAGCCTGTTAGTTCAATCAGTTAAGAGCCTCTCTCTGAAACAACAAGGTTGCAGGTTCTATCCCCGGTCAGGACACACACGGGAAGCAACTAATGAGTGCATGACTGAGTACAACAACATATGAAGGCTTCCCTTCCTCCTCCCCTCTCTCTTTCTTTCTCTCTCTAAAAAAACAAACATGTAAATCTCTTCCTAGTTATGATTCAGCAAGTTATTTCAATACTCAGTCATTGATTGATTGTCATGAGGCAGAAGAGGGAGAAGGCAGGATGGGGGAATGAGGGGCCAAAGGCCCAAAGATAGTTTCTGCAAGAAGTGCTTGGGCCATTTTGCTCTCATTTGAGGAAAACAAAACAAAATAAAACAAACAAACAAAAATGCTTGCCTAAGTGGAGAATCTTGGCTCTATGTAGACATCTTACAATCTGCCACCTGCGTACACAGTCTTAGAACCTATGGTAGTTGTTTCATTAAAGTTAAAGAAAAACATATGAAGTGGAAAAAAATGTTTGCCAACTCTCCTTCATATTCCAGTCTCTGCATATTCTTATCTTTAGAAGATGGGATAATAGAAAGTTGCATTTGTCATATAAGTAGATAAATGCACTGCAATGGTGGAAAACCATATTAAAAGCAAATATATAATTACACAAAATTTCTGAATAATAACAAAACAGAAAATAATGAGCTGTATTCATTTCACATTAGAATTAATTATAATGATCATTTATATATATATATGTATGTGTATATATATATATATATAGTTTCAATAATGGCTATTGACTCTCTTCTGAACATCAGTCAGAATTTCTACTCCTTTGCAGCTAAAAAGAATTCTGAAAACTGTTAAACACCTTGATAATATTTAGTATTCCTCAGAGTAATTTTTTTAAAAACCACATAATACTCTCATACTCTCTCTAGAGATAATTACTGTTAAAATTTTATTCTCAAATATGTTATTTTTGTAATAGTAGGATCACATTGTGCATAATATTCTATAATGTATTTCTGTTCATTAAATATATTGTTTATATATATTTCATGTCAGTACTTATATATGTACCTTATTTTAACTGTTTTTAATTGTATGAATGCACACAATTTAATTTAAAATTTTTCTGTGTGTGCTACACATTTTACTTGCATGCATTTTATTCTCCTTTTATAAACAAGGCTGCGATCTAAAATAACCCTGAAATGCATGTATTTGTGCATTTCATTAAGCACATCTACATGGTCACTTTGTAGAAATAGTGTTGGATGAAATGGTATGCATGTATTTTTGTGTGTATTTTTCTGAAACTGGAAACGGGGAGAGACAGACTCCTGCATGCAACCGACCGGGATCCACCCGGCACACCCACCAGGGGCGACGCTCTGCCCCTCTTGGGCGTCTCTGTTGCGACCAGAGCCACTCTAGCGCCTGAGGCAGAGGCCAAGGAGCCATCCCCAGTGCCTGGGTCATCTTTGCTCCAATGGAGCCTCGGCTGCGGGAGGAGAAGAGAGAGACAGAGAGGAAGGAGAGGGGGAGGGGTGGAGAAGCAGATGGGCGCTTCTCCTGTGTGCCTTGGCCGGAAACGAACCGGGACTTCTGCACGCCAGGCCGACACTCTACCACTGAGCCAACCGGCCAGGGCCGGTATGCATGTTTTATAGTTAGTTAGATATTTCTAAATTGTATTATGGAAAGGGTAATAATAATTTACACTTCTAACATTTGCATATGCAAGTTTACCATATCCTTACTTTTACTGAAGATTAATGCTCCTTTTTTATTTTTGCTAATAGACAAATAGTATAAATCGTCAGTTTTTATCTGTGAAACCTTTGTTTATTAATTGTGATGTCCTTTGTAAAGGCCAACTTTTAACCAGTGATGTCTCTGGAAACACAATTTCAGAACTTTTTTTTTTTTTTTTTTTTTTTCCATTTTTCTGAAGCTGGAAACGGGGAGAGACAGTCAGACAGACTCCCGCATGCGCCCGACCGGGATCCACCCGGCACGCCCACCAGGGGCGACGCTCTGCCCACCAGGGGGCGATGCTCTGCCCATCCTGGGCGTCGCCATATTGTGACCAGAGCCACTCTAGCGCCTGAGGCAGAGGCCACAGAGCCATCCCCAGCGCCCGGGCCATCTCTGCTCCAATGGAGCCTTGGCTGCGGGAGGGGAAGAGAGAGACAGAGAGGAAAGCGCGGCGGAGGGGTGGAGAAGCAAATGGGCGCTTCTCCTGTGTGCCCTGGCCGGGAATCGAACCCGGGTCCTCCGCACGCTAGGCCGACGCTCTACCGCTGAGCCAACCGGCCAGGGCCTCAGAACTCTTTTTAAAAATTTTTTTTACTGTTCTTCTGCTTCGTCTCCCCTCAGTCCCACCTAAAGAATCTGAGTATTTTCAACTGAGCACAGAAGATAGAAAAAACTGGCTGTCAACTACATCCCTTAATGCTGTCAGCACTTATGCTAAACTTTCCCTGATATTCACATTTTGGTCTGTGGTCTCCATGCCTCTTCTGCATACATCTAAAAAGATTCTTCTTAATTTTGCCATCTGGCCTTGCTTCTTCTTGCCTTGTGATTACATCGCAGGAGGACAATAAAATAAGCCAACATTTTGGGCTATAATCAAGCAAGCAACCCAAAATAGTATTTTGGAGGTTGTATTAGCATATCTGAAAATTTGTTTTCAAGGTCAGCTTTTTTGAAGAAATGTTCCATCGCATTTCCAAATAAGTATGATATTTCAGCAACTCTTGAAACTAAATGTTGAATCAGTTTTGTTCTTATAATAAATCATAATAACCACTACTCACTTTTAACTTAAAATACCAAACTATCAAGATATCAGCATTTAATACTGGTGTTTGTGGATTTTTTTTTTCTTGCTAACTAGGGTTAACATTATTGTTGCCAATTTTTGCAGGATCAATTCAGGGATCTACTCATCATCTACCTAGCCTTTCTAGTCTAGGAGAAACTATTGTTGAGTTATGCTAATTTATGTTGAATCTTAAATGAGAAGTAAAGCTAGAGGTCTTCAAAAAAGGTGAAAAATTATATAAAATATGAGTAACAACAATTAAATTGGTATTCAGTCTAGCTCTGGGCCATTTAAAATAGTTAGTTGAGGTTTTCCTGTATTGATTTTGTTCTCTACGTTGATTTAGACCCATGCCCTTACACTGGATATGTGGGAGAATGAGACTAAAGAGGACTGGTGTGGAGTATGGAGGATTGATAGATTGTGACTAAGCTCTTAAGAAATTCTTGAATGACACTTTAAAATTTCATTTCTCTTCTTGTGTCATCTCATAAAAAATAATGGACTGGAAAGTTATAAAAATATTATTTGTTTTCTCACAAATCTAAGTAGAAATTATGCAGAGTTAAGAATGAACGCATTTAAATACTGAACATAACTGTTTTCCTAGTCCTTGATATGTTCCCTTTCACATGAACCCTAATTCTTAGGGTTGTATATTCTAAGATTCCATTATTTCAGCCATTATGAAAGTAGGCATTTACATGAAAATATCACCTTGATTGTGAAATCATTTGTTAGCTTGTTACTCTTCATTCATTGTTTGAGTTCCTAAAACACTGTGTTTAGCTGCAGTCGACAGGTTTATGGATTCAGGCACACAGTGAACAGATGAGACAGATGAGAGAGAGGCATTCTAAATCACTCAAGATTCTATTTTTATGCAAATAATCTGTGAAATAAAAATCTGAATTTTAGAACTTTTTTGTTTAAGCAGTACCATCCTTTTCCTATAGCATAAGATACATTTTATGACTTGAGGTAGTAAAGAGTTTATTGTACATAGAAGAATCCTATCCATAAAGGATGCACTGCAAAATAATACAACATGAGTGCCTTTTCTGGATTGTTGACCTTGGGGTCATTTTTTAAAATTCATACCCTGTACACTTTTTCCTGTTTTTATTTCATTTTTCTTATTAAGAAATATTTTTAAATATTAAAATCTGATATAATTGACAATTTAAAGATGCTTACTCAGTAATCAATATATGGCATTGAATATCCCAATTACCATTAATAAGGGCAATGTCAGATTTATTTAAAATCACAGAAAGTTTTGAAATCTATACTTCTCACAAAAATTAGAGGATATTTCAAAATGAATATGAAGTGATAAAAAAAGGATTTAATATTTTTTATTAAACAAAAACATCAGAAAAGCAAATGACAAGTCAAAGAAAGTTGTTTGGTTATGCAAATGAGATGCAAAACCAAGTTTTATTTCATTGGTGAAAATGCAGTATACAAAAGGCTAAAAGTACTGGAGTATCTGCACATTCCCTGATTCCATAATTTTTGTGAACAGTATATAATAGTCCTTTAGGATAACATCATCATTATTATAATTATTGGTGAAATGAGTTTATTGACCTCTGCATGTTTGTAAAATACATATTTCTACATCCCCAACAACTCACACTGTAAGTAAATGAGGGTAGAATCATAAATTTCAATTTGGTTTTGCTTGTTCTTCAGTTTTCTGTATGTTTTAAGTCTTCATAAAACTCTTGGTACTCCACCACTAATGTGACCATGAACAAGTATCTATGGTTTCTAACCTCTTTGATGTGGAATGAAGGGGCAAAATAGATCACAAATTCCGGTGTACACTGAGTCCCTCTAAGCTCCCAGGATTTCATTTCCACAGAAGTCCTTGTCTGTGCTTTTATCAGAAAATTGAGTGTATTTAAAAACTTGCAGCTCTACAGACTCTCATTTTCTTCCTCTGAGGAAAGCCCAAACTCTCATCCAGCTGGTCCCAATGAGCTACCCAATTCCTTTCCATTTATAACCAGTGGTTGCTAGTTTCTCTGGGTGTCATTTTAATTGGTCTATTTGTATAATGTTTCTTCTCAAAGAGACTAGCAAATTTTAAATATTTTATAGAGCTGTCCACTGAGTAGCCACTGAATAAATATAAGCTAATTAAAAAGCCATTTTAAGCTGAATTTCAGCTCTTTCTCCCAAATCTCTTAATGTAATGAAACATTATAAATAAATAAGGCTTTTAAACAAAGAGTGTGACAACTCAAGTGAACTGGATTACAAACCCCCATGTGTGTCTCTCTCAGAATTTATCATCTTGTGACCTTTCTCTTTGTAAGCCTCATACCACAATTACCAAACTAAACAGATGGACCAGGCTTTCTGGAATAAGGAAAAATGCTTTTGTGTTGCCTCTGTCAGAAGTGATCTCAACTTAACTCCATATCTGTGTTCGTAGTGACTTGGAGAAAGGCAAGATCAAGATTAGAAGCATCAAGTGCTTGTTTTCCTCACATCTTAGAAAGGGAGCATGAGGGAAGGTTATAGGGGAGATGCTAAGTGGGCATGTTCTCTTTCGGCAGGAATCAAAATAAGACGTAAATCTTTGGGGAAAGGTCAAATCCATTGCAAAGATGTGGTTGCTGATCATTGAGGCAGTGCATAGTATGAGCCAAGAAGCTGGGTTCTGACATTAACTGCTTATTTCAAATCCTAGATCTACCTCTTGTTAGAATAACCTGTTTCCCTTTCTATGAAATAGAAATAAAAATAAGAACACTTGTCTCATAGGGAGGTATATGGATTAAATGGCATATAGTTAGCTAACCCTCAATAAATGTTATTATTTTTCTAAATAATTTGAATTTATTTAAAGTTTCAATGTGTCTTACCTCATTTGATTATCATCATGTCTCTATTTATCAGAGACATGAAGAGTAAAAAAGATGCTATATTTAAATTCACAGAGTCAATATTCGTAGTTCAGTTCTTCTTGCAGAAATGCCAGAACATTCCTTCCATTCTAGTCAATCTCAATGCAAAGTCTTGACTCTGAATCTAAAATTTGTCTGCAATTATTGATAAAAGGTTTATATTCCACTTAAAAAAGTAAAACGTAGCCCTGGCCGGTTGGCTCAGTGGTAGAGCGTCGGCCTGGCGTGCAGGAGTCCCGGGTTCGATTCCCGGCCAGGGCACACAGGAGAAGCGCCCATCTGCTTCTCCACCCCTCCCCCTCTCCTTCCTCTCTGTCTCTCTCTTCCCCTCCCACAGCCAAGGCTCCATGGGAGCAAAGTTTGCCCGGACGCTGAGGATGGCTCTGTGGCCTCTGCTTCAGGCGCTAGAATGGCTCTGGTTGTAACAGAGTGATGCCCTAGATGGGCAGAGCATCACCCCCTGGTGAGCATGCCGCATGGATCCCAGTCGGGCACATGCGGGAATCTGTCTGACTGCCTCCCCATTTCCAACTTAAGAGAAAATAAATAAAAAATTTAAAAAAAGTAAAAAGTCTTCAGGGGAGAAAAAAGAGCTCTCTACCTATTGTAAGCTAATTTTAAAGGCTTGAGTGGGCTTGTAGATACTGCTCATTTTAAACATGAGTTGAATGTCAGTAAGTCCTGTTATCAACAAGCTCCATAAGGATTTTTTTTCCTTAAAAATACTTGAAGCAAGTGCAATAATGCTTTTAAATGCTTGCCTTAGTTTTACAAAATTGGTTTCATTATATTGGATATGTTGCCTCTGGGAGCACATCTTGCCAGAAAATGCAACACTCTTGAGGTGTTTTTTTTCTAATTCAATTTCTTATTTGAAAACTGAATATACATGTTGAGGAGTTTTTACAGTGCTTCTTGTTGTGGCACCCATGTGTTTTGCCTTCACCAAATCTGTGCAGAGCTATGCCCTGCAGCACTGAATGGGGATAAATCTAATAAAAATAAAGCCATTCTGCCTTCTTTAAATCCATTCACATAGAACATTAGTGTATATAAACTAAACTCACCTAAACTAAAATTTAGAAAAGAAATTTTACAAATATCAAAAGTCATAAACGTTTTGGGTAATTCTTGATTCTAATGTTTTAACATGCAGAAATGCATGCTTGAAAAGTCTAGAGATGTCCAGTGATCTCTTTTAAGATTGCCAGCTTATGTTATTTTTCAAATGATTTTTTCAGAGCTATTCATTTCAAAGTCAAAGAAAACTCATGTATGTGCCATCATCAGAACTAGTGCTGGGTTAGCCAAACTAGCGACAGTCTGTTTTGTATCAGGCTGTTTCTTAGTTATGTTTCATGGTCAGAGTGTGCACTAATTTAGTCTCTTGAAATTATATCTCTTTGGTGGGCAATTGAAAGGTTGGGAGCTGGCAGGGGATGGGGGATGGGGGTTGATACAAAGATAAATAAGCAATGGTGGTTTACTAAGGGCAGGTTGTGGTAGGGTGGGTGAACTTATTACCAACATGGCTTAGCATTGCTGGTGTATAGTGATACTAGAATGTACATAAATTGAGTATTAGATGTAAATTGACAACATAAAACTATTATTTTAAGTTGTCTACAAACACCTCCTACTGCCTGTACTGTTGGGTGGTTCATTGCCCCGTAATTGATACACAGCTGACCAACACTGTTAAATAAAATTTCCCAAGGCCAAAAGACCAGAGAGAGAAGCTGATAACTCCATCATCACTGTATCAAGAGTTTATTAAGGGAACTTACATAGGAGGTGCTTCTTGGATGGCAGAAAGATGACTTGGGAATTTTTGTGCCTCCCCCTGCCCCCAGACTGTGTGTTGATATCTCCTAAGCAGTGAGCCTACATGCTGGGAAAGGGATGCTTGGGTGAACAATGGGACCAGGTGCTGCGAGGCACTGGCACCAGCCCCTGTTAAGACATACATAACATTGAGGGTGTCTTGCTCTGGATGCAGAACTAATGTGAATGTGTAATTAGCCCAGAGCTCTATGGATATTCTAAAACCCAAGGGGGAATCACTGCTCCGGGTTCAGTCAGGAGTCAAAATGTTATATTAGCTTCAAGATAGAGTCACCTTTGTTTCTCACAAACATTATGGGAAGAATTAATGAAAAAGAAATATATGTTAATGTAAAGAGAGAACTGTCTCTTCTGACTCAACATAGGACAGGATTAATGTGAACCAAGAAAGAATGATATGTATTGCTCAAGAGATTTTTCCTCCAGCATGTAAACTATTTGTTATATGGAGGTACTGCAAGATTTTATTTCTACTAATTAGAGGACTTCTTCAAAGTCGCTTTTATCTATTTATCATGTGAGACAAGTGTAGTTCAGACACTTGACAGTTTTGTACAGGAGTCACAATAAACTAGCTAGTTGTTATTCTGGGTTTCAAACTTCAATCTGTGATCCAAAAGTTCATAGTCTTTTTAATAAGCATCATTGCCTCCTCAGTACCTACCTTATTTTAAAAGAAATTCAGTTAGATAGTACTTTCATTTTTGTTTGGGGGTTGACATTTGATTAATGAGATATTTCTAAACTAGTGTTTAAAAAAGAGTTAGACATCTTGCATACCTTCCTTGATAAGCTCTTGAACTGTAAGACCTTGAGAAGTTGTACTTTGGAACACTCTTATTGTGTTTAAAAAAAGGTCAGTCTTCAAAGTCTGGACAAAGCACAAAGCTTTATTAATTTGTAAAAACTAGATTTAGTAAGGACCAAGATTATTAGCATAAATTGTTGAAGAATTACATCACTTGTCCTCAGTTTCTTCTTATTCTTCCTTTTGACATTTTACTGATCCCTCATTATCCAGAATGTATAGAGGGATAGAAAGGAACATAAGGTAGGGTCAAAGCTTAAAATCAGTTAATGCAGAGGGATTTTGTTTGAGGCAGTACCCAGGTAACAACTTCTAAAAAGTTAGCTCATTTGTGGTGCAGTTTGAGAATGGGGCATGTTTGGACCTTAGGAGCTGGTGTGAAGGAAAGGAAATCGGACATGGGAGTCAGGTTCTGAAAAATAACCCAAAACTCTGGAAAATCCAGAAATTTAATGAGCACTGAATACTCCAGTTTTCAAAAAAGTATACTAAAGTCAAGTCCTGCAAAACTGATATCAACAATAGTGATACTAATCATAACAACTAATTACTGAGTGTCTACCAAAGGGCAGATGCTTTTCTTGTCCTCACAACAACAATCTGTGTGCATGGGAAGCAGAAATTGTGAAGATGCAGCAAAACTTGGAATCAGGCTGCTGTGTTGTCAGATAGGTAGTTGAACTAGTTTTAAGAAAGAGAGAATGGTAAGACAGAAAAGGATTCACAGTTCATCCCATAGAGAGCTGGGGTTATGAAAGAAGAGGCTGTATAATAGTGAACAAGTTCAGGGCAGGTTCAAAACCCAAAGTATGAGCTAGATTGCATATGCCATAAAGCAAGGCGGAAGCATAGTCTTGGTGCCAGCGTGGCACTAATGAGAAGATTATTAAGAGTGGGTAGACATCTCAACTGCATTTATAGGTTCTAGATTCCAACAGTTTGTGACTCTGAATTGGCATTTGTCAAGATGATTTTTAAAAAGGATGAGAGAAAGTCCATTATTCATACTGATATTGTTAAATGTGTACAATGGAACAGGATTTGAGATTGGGAAGAAAGTGATGCCAATCCTCTGTACACCCCCATCACAGTTGTTAGTTCTCAGAAATGATGTATAATGACAGTTGTAGAAAAGTTATTTAAGCTGGTATTACTCTGTGAGTGTGTGTATGTGTGTAAGTGCATACATGTATGCAGTTTCTTTGATATGCACATATATATTACTTGTTTTCTGTGGATCTTTGCTTTGTGAGTTAAATCTCCCATCTTGACATCTGATTTTTCTGTCCTTCACAGCTTTTGGAAGGTAGCAGAGTAAAATAAGGACATTTTCCAAGTACATATTTGAGCAGTAGTAGGACATATGAATGAAGAAGTCTCATGAGATATTACTACTAACTCATGAAATTTGGCAAACATTCCTTTTTTATGCCTTTGAATGGAATATAACAAAAAATATAAAATATAGTAAGACATAAAATGACAGCTAAAGTAACACTTCTTAAACAGAATATTTTGAGAACCTGCATGTGATCGTTTTCTGAATATTGTCTGTCATCTCTTGTGAATTCATTTTTACTTTGACACATGATTGATTTTTTTCTCTAATATTAGACTTCAGTATTAAAGAATGAAAAAGGGTAACAAGATTAGTGATAAAGGTATTTTTTGTCTGGTTTACTTTTATGACACAAATAATGTATCAGAGTCTTTAGGAAATCTGTGTTATAGCCTGAAGTTATAGTTTTGTTAGCAACTTCTTTAAAAACACTTTATTTTTAAAAAATACACTTTATATATGAAGTGTACATTATAATATGAATGACAGATTCTTAGAAATCATGGGAATGGACCAGCTGTTACCCACAGTAAATGCACAGGTGAAGTGTAGGTTATGCTATTGACTGTGAATTTAATTATAAACTGCTGTGCTGTTTTTTTCTGTTTTTAATAGTAGGAATCTGGAATTGTAAGCTGTATGAGTTCAAGGATAGTGTTTGGCTTGCTCCAGTTTTCTCTTTATTACTTAAACACAGTGCTTGACAATTGGAACATGAACAATAAATAATTTTTGAATTGTAGGTTTCTCGATGAAAAATCCAGATGGTATAATAACAGGCTAAGGGACCATCACAACCATGAAATGTTTTATGTAATGAGCCATTATATTTTCCTTCTAATTTGAATACTGCTGATTCAAAACAGTAAAACAGTAAGATTCTTTTTGACATGCAGAATGAGGCAAAGAACTAATCAAATCTTAAAATCAGTTAACCACCAGGTGAGCATTACAATATGTAGAAAGCACTGTACAGACACTGTTTTAAAAGAATTGAATCAAGACAAGGTGTCTATCCCTACAATCTAAGGGAGATTGATCCTAAGATTGACCTAAGGACCCAACTCCTAAATTGACCTTTACAATGTGCTGAAACATTGTTCCGAAAGCTCGGAGTTATTTGTTATTTCTAAGGAGGTTTGTCATTTGAATAAAGTAACATAAGAAGGAATTTATACCAATAATTTGTGAATGATATATTTTATAACATACTTAATAGAAGGAGAAATTTGCCCAAACATGAGAGTATATCCTGGCATCTATATTATTAAGGATATTATTTGTAGGTTTGCAACATAGTAATCACTATCTTTTATTGTGTTCTTATTATAATCAGGCAGCTTATAAATATTTAATTATAGAAACAAAGTAGTATAAAGTTTATCCATAATGTCTTTCTTTGATGTTAAATATGAATTCAGATTCCAATACTGGTATTTATCGCTCATGTGGAAAGTTGTTGAATTTTGTGAGCATAAATTTTCTTGTCTATAAAAATGAATAATATTACCTACTTTTAAAAAATTATTATGAGGTTAATTGATATAAGCTATGTAAAACACATTATATATAATATGTGTTATATTTACATATAGATAGATAAAATGTTCTGTGTAGTTTTTTCCTGCCTTGCTTAATTATTGTGTGCCAGGCAAATCTGCCTGAGAGTTATAAATCTTGGCTAATGTCAGTAAACAGATTGTTAGAATTAAAACCTAGTTTTTTCAGACTTATAAGCTATATCCTTTCTAATACACCATACTTCCATGTATTAGTCAGTTTTCTCCTGATCAGAATGACAAAGCAATGTGCTGGTGGTGACAGTTCTTTCAAGTTCCTCAAAGGGTTTTATTATCTCAAAATGTGCTCCCAAGTGTATCCTTATTGTCCTTGTCCACATTTTTTAACTTGTTTGGTTCATACTGGCTAGTATATGTTCCAAATTAACCTATATTCTTATCCTATAACCCTAATTTCTACTCTAGGAAAAAAATTACCATATAGCTCTGAAAAGAATCTATATTACCTTTTTTATTTTTTTCAATGAGAGAGAGAGAGAGAGAGAGAGAGGGACAGATAGACAGGAAGGGGGAGAGATGAGAAATATCAATTCTTCATTGTGGTGAATTAGTTATTCATTGATTGCCTTCTCATATGTGCCTTGACAAGGGTGGGGGAGGGGTTACAGCAGAGCAAGTGACCCCTTGCTCAAGCCAGTGACCTTTAGGTTCAAGCCAATGACCCCACACTTAAGCCAGTGATCTCAGGGTTTCAAACCTGGGTCCTCAGCGTCCCAGGCCAATGTTATATCCGCTGTGCCACTGCCTGGTCAGGCTACATTACTTTTTATTAAATTTAAAGCATGAAAGCTTAGGGAGAAAAAAATGATTGAGCTTGTTTTAATACCTGAGTAATATTTAGGGCTTTTCAGGCTTAATTTTTAAAGACAGAAGGAAATATTACTATAGCTAATACCAAGAGAACTACCAGGGACCCTATGCTGTAATAACTAATATCATAATCATCGTCATCATCATCATCATCACCATCATCACCACCATCACCACCATCACCACCACTACCATCTTTAAGCAACAATTCCAACCTTGAAGTGGTAAATCAGTTGTGTGTGTCAAAAGTAATTTGTTACTAAAAATAGTCAGAAGTACTCAGGTTTTCAAATGATTTACTTATTAAATTAAAATTATGTTTAAAATTAGATATGATTGAAGGTTTTCCCAGTAATCATCATTGTCACATATTTGTGGTTTTTCTACCTTACTTGGCAAGAAAGAGGCTGCATTACGTGTAGTGAGAGTCAGAGGTACAGTGTATATTCAAAAGAGTGAGGCCTTTATGTGAACGCCATCACTGTGGTGCCTATCAGAAAATAAAGAAATAAAAAAGATAACTCCCCCAAATCATTTTGGGTTAGCTACCATGTGCTGAAAGTATATGTACCCAGTTTCACCTATATAAATATATACCTAATCTACAGCTACACACACAGGAATGTAGTAATCACTGAAAGGTAGAGCAATATCTGAAATATTTCAGTTTTGAGGAAAGCAGAAGAAAATTATGTGTTTTAGGATTGTTGGCAAGAAACACTTCAAGAAATGATATTGCTAGACATGATGTTAGCTATGGAAAACTTTTAAGGACATAATGATTTCACATTGACCATAGAATAGGTTTGAAAGCCAGTTAAGAATAAGTGCTGATATTGGAGACTGGCAATTAGTAATTTGCAGTTTGACTTCTTTATTATGAGTGCCTTACTAGGTTATTGTGCTCCCAAATAAGAGCTATTTTTATTGCTGACAACTTAAGTTTTATTTTACAGGTGTATGATTATAAAAGTATTTTACCAAGCTCTTACCTTTCAAAACTGCCTCTCTGGTGCTATCCATAATTATGTACTATGACATAATTGCCAGTAATAATATTTAAAAATATTAGTTATGTTAAATAATAAGATAACACAAATGGAAATCAAACTTGTGAAATTATTTAATTAATGATTCTAATTTACTTATATTCTAGAACACAAATCAATTTCACCGTGGCTATTGATTTTACAGCATCAAATGGTAAGTATTATGACTATCCTCTAATAAAAATTATCAGCACTTAAGTGAAAAATAAATATTTATTTTCATGAGGTTTAGATATTTTATTTCTACACTTTCACACTTTTGAAGTCTTTCATATAAAATTCAGATACTTTTTGGCTACAAAAATATAACAAAAGTACATAATAATTTCATTTAAATTTATTAAATATCAAATAATTTTGTTTCACATATTTTTTTCCAAACAGAATTTTAGATCTAGTTAAGCCTACTGTGTAGCTTGGCACATTTCTTCTACCTTTCCTTTATAATTCTGAAATTTGACTAGTTATAATGTTCATTTTTATAGAACTTTGTGTGTATTAATATATTATATAAATGTGATATAAGTGTATGTACCTTATTTGACATGCTTTACTCAATTTTATTCAATTATATTTTTAAGAATTATTTATGGTAACATTAATATTTAATTCATTCAGAAGGGGTGTCATCTAATATTCCATGTGCAAATACTCATAATTTGTATAGAAAATATTTTAAGAAAAAAAATAAAGTGTACTTTTAACTTTATTTTGAAGTAACTGTTTCAAATAGGACAATCATCTGAAATCAGTTATTACATACCATAAGAACATGAATCTCATTATTTAATTTTTACCAGAAGTTGCCATCAGTTTATATTTTTCTAGGGTTTTTATTTTCAAAGTATTTATTGTGCTTATTGCTCTACATATTCCTTTTACCTCACATTTCTTTTACATGGACATGCATTTTACAAAATAGTATAATTTTTAGGTTAGAAAGCACCTTGGCAATCACTTAGTCCAGTTGTCCTTTTATGCAAATGAAATAAAGATCCAGAATGTCTTTTTAGTAATAAATACATCTTGGCTTATTAATTCTTGGGTTAGAAAAAGAAATTAGGACACCAAACTCTAATTTAACTCACCTTAGACTACATGTTAGTTTTATTTTCCAACATTATGACTTCAAGTTAATGATTTTTACTCAAGTGTTTTATTCAGTAAAATATGGTGCATAGAAATGTAATTCAAATTCCCACTAGTTTAAAATAATAAACTTTGTTCACTGATAAACAGTGAGGAGAGCAAAGATCTATTCAATAGAAAGACACTAACTATTGTAACTGATTTAAAAAAACAGTCTGAACAGACCTATAGGACATTGAATTAGTAATAATGATAATAATAATAATAATAATAATAAAAACTACCTACAAAGTTTATCTGGATCTAAGGCCAGATAACTTCTCTGGTGAATTTTACCAAATACTTAAAGAAGAATTAATAACAATGCTTCACAAACTTTTAGAAAGAAATAGAAGAGGGAACGCTTCCCAATTCTATTTGGTCAGTATTACCTTGATATGCAAACCAGACAAAGATATAATAAGAAAAGAAAAACTGAAGAACAGTACTTTTTTAAAAATATAAATATAAAAATTCTCAATAAAATGTTAGTAAATTGAATGCATCAATTTACAGAGAGAATTATAGACACTGACCACATAAGATTTATCACAGGAATGCTAGTTATCTTAATATTAAAAAATCAAGTGATGTAATACACTATATCAATAGAAGAAATATAAAAAACCACGTGGTTATACCAATTGATGCAGAAAAAGCATTTGACAAAGTCCAATATACTCTCATGATAAAAATACTTAACACACTAGGAATAGAAGTTGACCTACTAAAGAGAGGAATATATAAAAACCCACAGCTAAAATTATACTAATAGTGAAAGGCTGAATGCTTTCTCCGTAAGATAAGGAATAGGAGAAGAATGTCTCTATTCTTGCCACTTCTATTCACCATTGTACTGGAGGTTGTGTCCAGAGCAATTAGGCAAGAAAATGATATAAAATATATTCAAATTGGAAAGAAAGAAGTTAAACTATTTTTATTTACAGATGATATAATCTTGTATATAGAAAATCTTGATCCACTAAAAATCGATTAGAACTAACAAATGAATTCAGCAAGTTATAAAGATAAAATATCAATAAATAAAATAATATTTTTCTACACACTTTCAATGAACAATCTGAAAATGAAATTAGGAAAAAACAATTCTATTTACAACATTATCAAAAGGAATCCAATACTTAAGAATAATTTTAACAAAGTGAGTGTAATGTTTATACTCTAAAAACTATTCTGGAAAAAATATTGAAAGATTAAAGATCTAAATAAGTGGAAAAATATGCTGTTCTGATTTCAGTATAGAGTGGTAACTTGAGAGGTAGTGATAAGAAGGAAGATATCATCAGTAGTCCAATGAAGAAACTGATCTGGATAAAGTCACTGGAGTTAGGTGACTTGATTGAAAGGGTAGGATCAGGCCCTGTTATGCATGATTGGCCAAGATGTTTAGACATGCTGGGTATTGGTGGTATTTTTATTTTAAGTTATGGTTTTCTTAGTGACATTGAATTAGTTGCCATATTGCAACCAATTCTTCTATTTGATAGTTGTGGTTAAATAACCACTCAATCAAGGAATGGAATTGCTTATCTGTGGCTTCAGTGGGCTTTTGACTAAGTAGCAAAATTCCTATTTTAGAAGAAAGTGTCAAAGGAAAATTGTACCAGGCCAATTAAACAGGTTAAGAAAACTTTGTTCAGAACTATTGCAAAACAAAAGAGGGGAAGGAATTTAAGTGCTGTGGTGAACTATGGGACATTAGAGGAGAGGTTGGTCTATGTGATTTCACCATCTATATAATATATTTACTAATTAATACTTACTGAAATTAGGCTCTTACCTTCCTACAGAGACTATAGGTAATAAGGTTGGTTTCTTTCTTATGATGACATTTCAAAGGGCTGGTTGCCAGGTCTTTGAGAAAGACATGCTTGAGTTGTAGAAGATTTAGACTTCAAAGGGCAGAGAATTTATCATTGCAAGTTTCCTAAATTAATTTCTCTAAGAAATTAATAGATAGGAGAAAACTGTCTAAAGTTTAGTCATGCTGAGGGGAGTATTAACGCCATCTTGGTCAGAAGACACTTCAGAATTTTGTCAGGTAGAACCAGCCATTGAATTCTTGTAACCCTTTAGAAATATAAATGCATTTATACAATAAATTATTTTTAGACCAAAAAATGTTCTTGGTATAATTATATGTATTATTAACCAAAGGAAGATCTCTCTGTTATTCTGTTTCTCTCTGGATCTGAAGTGCTTATTATTATTTTTTCAATCAGAAAATAACTATGCCCTGAGGCTTTCCTTCTTCAGGCAATATTTTAAACTAGAACTGAGCTTTATGTGTTATTATGAGTTCCATTTAACTTTCCATTTTTACTTAAGAAACTTAATGGACTTTCAGGCTGCCTACTGTTGGTAATTAGGGCAGCTCGATGTGAATCTCAAAGTGTTTAGGTGACAGCACATATATTACTTTCTCTCAAATTCATCTCTTTTTTTTTACATGGACAGAGAGAGAGAGTCAGAGAGAGGGATAGATAGGGACAGATAGACAGGAACGAAGAGAGATGAGAAGCATCAATCATTTTTCGTTGCGACACCTTAGTTGTTCATTGATTGCTTTCTCATATGTGCCTTGACTGCGGGCCTTCTGCAGACCAAGTAACTCCTTGCTTGAGCCAGCGACCTTGGGTCCAAGCTGGTGAGCCTTGCTCAAACCAGGTGAGCCCATGCTCAAGTTGGCGACCTCAGGGTCTTGAACATGGGTCCTCGGCATCCCAGTCCGACGCTCTATCCACTGTGTCACCACCTGGTCAGGCTCATCTCTTTTAAAATGCAACATCCTACATAGTATAAGGTATTGAAAATTCAGCACCTTGTGGGTGACTCAGACATTAATAAGAGTAGTAGTTAAACATTTTTCTGACGCCTTATTGGTTTTCATCACTTCCACACAAATAATTTCATCTTGTCTTTCAAGTAAATACTATGCTAAGATTTATTACAGGCATTTTCTAGGTATTGTCCTGCGAATGGCAAGACTTAACTTTGGGCCTTCTGCCACCTACCTTAATGTCTGTTTAGAAATGCTGAATAACTTTTCAGATGTATATACACTGCTCACAAAAATTAGGGAACATGCAGATACTCTAGTACTTTCAACCTTTTGTATAGTGCATTTTCACCAATGAAATAAAAGCTGGTTTTGCATCTCCTTTGCGTAATTGAACAACTTTCTTTGACTTGTCTTTCTTTTTATGATGTTCTTGTTTAATAAAAAAAAATTAAATGCTTTTTTTATTGCTTCATTTCATTTAGAAATATCCCCTAATTTTTGTGAGCAGTATATTTAATTAGCTTGAATTGACGATGATTTCCTTTTTTAAATGATAAATCGGGATACTTCTCAAATATTAAATTTATTTTTGTGATATAACTTTAGGAAAACCTCATAACTATTCAAACTCATAAATTCAGTTGTGTCCTCTGATTATAGGCATAAGAATTCAAGCTAATGGCACGTGATTTTTTTAAAAAAATAAATATTACAAAAAATTAGAAGTATTTTTATACTTCTCTGGAACTAAATTTCAAGGATTTCTTGTGATATTAACAATGAGGAATAATTTCTGAAAATAAGTCTGCATATACTTTGGTATATCTTTAGAAAATTTTCTACATGTGTGATTGAATATAAGAAATATTTCCATGTTAATATCCTTGGAAAAAGAATATTTGACACACTGGGGGTGTAGGCCAAAAAACATAATTTTAAATTTCATTCTGAAATAAATATTGAGAAAATTGTCCAAAAAATTGCATCTTTAGCATGATCACTCATGTTTGAAATGTTTTTCTGTTGTCAGGCAACCCTGCCCAGCCCACTTCTCTCCACTACATGAATCCTTACCAACTGAATGCCTACGGTATGGCACTGAAAGCAGTGGGAGAAATTGTCCAAGATTATGACAGTGACAAAATGTTCCCAGCTCTAGGTTTTGGTGCAAAACTGCCTCCAGATGGAAGGATATCGCATGAGTTTGCTTTGGTAAGAAGACATCACAAGGGTTTGATATATTCAATAATATAATCTGTTGGATTTTCAAAAATATTGGTTCACTACTTCAGCTTTAGTCACTCATAAAGCAGGATTTTGTGACTGTAGACCAGGGGTCAGGAACCTATGGCTGGCGAGCCAGATGTGGCTCTTTTGATGGCTGCATCTGGCTCGCAGACAAATCTTTAATAAAAAAAATAATAACGTTAAAATATAAAACATTCTCATGTATTACAATCCATTCATTTTCTACAGCTCATGTTCATGGTTGTGGGTGGCTGGAGCCAATCACAGCTGTCCTCTGGGACAACACCAAATTTTTATTGGATAATGCCTAACGTACACAGGTCGTTGTATGGCTCTCATGGAATTACATTTTAAAATATGTGGCGTTCATGGTTCTCTCAGCCAAAAAGGTTCCCGACCCCTGCTGTAGACTCAGTTTAATTTTGCTAAATGATTGATTTAAGAGTGTAATATTAATGGAAACAAAGAAGTTAAGTAGATTAGCTATAAATCTACCTAAAGTGTATCAGATTTATAAATAGAAGATCTATTATGGGTTTCTATTGCTGCTTAACAAAACTCCCTAGAAGTTTGAGGCGTAAACCAACACTCTTCCATTATGATCATGATTTGTGGGTCAGGAATTCAAGGAAAATGCAATAGAAGATGCTTTATTTGTTTGTTTGGTTGGTTATGTGTTTATTTTTTGTAATGTCTGGGGCCTCCACTGGGATGACTTGAGCGGCTAGAGATGGCTGGAATTGTTTGAATGGAGCCATATTCTTGATTCTCGCAGTCAGTTGAATTCCTCTGTTTTTCCCTATGTCATTTCTCCTGGGGATAGCATGCTCTCTCAGATGGTGTCTTTCCTCATGTCTGATGCCTGAGCTGGGATGACTGAGTTGGCTGGGGTGCCTGGACATCTCCCCGTCTTTCTGCATATAATCTTTCTATGCATTTATTTTGGGCTTCATCACAGTATGGTAGTCTCATGGTAGTCAAATTTCTTACATGACTACTGGCTTCCCCAGAGTGAATATTCTACACAGCCAGGGGAGATGCTTCAGGGTTCTTTATACCACAGCCTTGGAAGTCTCAGAGTATTCCTTCTGCCACATTCTCTTGATGAAGCAGGTCACTGAGGCCAGCCCACTCTCAAGGTAGCAATCTTTCACCTCTCAGTGGAAGGCAGGTCAGGTCAGAGAAAGTGTGGCCATTTTTAATCTATCTAAAATGCATCTGATTTATAAATCTTCTAAATAGGCCTCCTCTAAAATGGCATTTCAAATGGAAAGGACTCGTCATGCCTGGAATTAATTTTTTCAAACATAAAACATCACTTAGAGCTATAATTAATTAAGAGTTAAATATACTGGAGTAGATATGATTGGAATAAAAATATTTCTCTAGTTAATGTTTAATTTACATAGATCTACCTGCACATTGTGTGACTGCAGATAAGAAGTGTGCCACAGTCTGCCTTCAAAATAAATTCCAGCCTGACCTGTGGTGGCACAATGGGTAAAGCGTCGAGCTGGAATGCTGAGGTCGCTGGTTCAAAACCCCAGCCTTGCCTAGTTAAGGCATATATGGGAGTTGATGCTTTCTGTTCCTCCCCCTTTCTGTCTGTCTGTCTGTCGCTCTCTTTCTATCTCCTCTCTCTAAAATGAATAAATAAAATCTAAAATAAATAAATTCCACACAGGTAGTGCTGCTTGGCCCAGTCAGCCTCCTTCTCACATGCACTTTCTGATAAATATTCAGGGTAATCAGTATAGGATGGTGAGCTGTTGTTGTGATTTTCCTAATAGAAGTACCTGCCTATCCTACTTCATATGTTATAGCTACTAGTTAAACTTTCCTGTCACCTATATTTTTGTTGGTCTTTGTTGTTTTTATTCTTGTTACAAAAACAATGCGTGGCCTTGGTCAGTTGGCTCAGCAGTAGAGTGTTGGCCTATGTGTGGAAGTCCCAGGTTCAGTTCCAGTCAGGGCACACAGGAGAAGTGCCTATCTGCTTTTTTATCCCTCCCTCTCTCTCGTCTCTCTGTCTCTCTGTTCTTCTCCCCTCCTGCAGCCATGGCTCTATTGGAGCGAGTTGGCCCCAGGCACTGAGGATGGCTCTATGGCCTCTGCCTCAGGCCCTAAATAATGGCTCCCACTGCAGCGGAACAAGGGCCCCAGATAGGCAGAGCATCACCCCCTAGTGGACTTGCCCGGGTGGTTCCTGATGAGGCACATGCTGGACTCTGTCTCTGCCTCCCCTCCTCTCACTAAAAAAAGAAAGAAAGAAAGAAAAAGCAATGCATGGTCATTATAGGAAATTTTAAGTTCCTATAATGCAACATAGGCAAAAATAAACAATAATACTACCTTTCACGGAGTATCGATCTTAGTACTTAATACTTGTTTTCTTATTTAATCTTTATACGATTTCTGTATGTCATAGCTGTTATATTACACCACCTTAGCCATTGCCACTTGTATTGAATATGGTTAGAAGAGTGTACCTAAGAGTTACATAACTCAGCTCACTGGCTCAAAGTTTTAACCGGGGATCTAACAGACGGGACTTGAACCCTGATCAGTCTGTTTTAGTATCCATCTTCTTAACCACTACTAACCCACATTTTATAAAACACCTGTAATACTACTGCTCAAATATATGCTTTATTAACACATACATATATATATATACATATGTGTGTATATATGCATATGTGTGTGTATATTTCCAGATGTTTTTAAGTGGTTCCATATTTTTAAATATACATTTTAAGAACAGTAAACAATATTTTAATATTTTTATTGCTGTACATATTCTTGCTTTTTGTATCCCATCCCTTACACAAGTTCAGAAAAGGTTATAGTAGGTTTAACCCTCTCTTCCATGAGAGGGCCCACATGCCACACTCCCTATGTTGTATAAAAATGATTATCTGTTGGGATTTTGTTTCTGGGAGAAGTAAAACTTTCCAGAAATTTGTAAGATTGTAAAGATTACCTGTGTGATTCCATGTCTCAAATGCCTCAAGAAAAAGGTCATGAGCTATTTTAAGCTTAAGAAAAGGAGTAATTATGTTAAACTAAATGAGGTTCATTAATTTTCTTTCCATGAGTTTCCTCCCATGGTTGTGTATGATTTTTTCCTTTCTCCTTCCCACTAATCCTCTCCTTTTCTGCTTTTGCTACCTCTACATTGATTCCTTGTAACCAAACTTAATGCAAATTCCTACTGCTAAAGAAGGCTTTTGTTCTTACTTGCATCTTAAACTGTTCTTTGAACCCAACTCAAATACAGGAAGCACTCATACTCCTTTATATTTATGAAAAATTGTCTCCCAAATGGATGATGAAAACAAGAACAATGCTTCAACTTTAATTTTCTTCCAAGTACTTCTGTGTTCTTAGAGAAGTAAGCCAGACCAGGATTAAATGAGCCCCAATGAAGTATGTAGCATTTGACTTCATTTCTGCTACAGTATTCTGTATTGACCGCATGGTGAATAACTGCAATCTGTGTTCTCTAAGTACCCCGGGCAGCAGGTAGAAAACCTTCAGGTACCTGTCAGGCTGGCACTTCAGATACCAACTAAGGTTCACAAAGTCTCAGGTGTCCATGGTAAGAATTGTCATGTGTATTCACCACCATTCATCTTTTTATCCACACCAAGTTCAAATAATCTTTCAGGTGGCAAGGGAGACCTTTTAAAATATTAAATACTCCCTTTTTGGTGATTTGGGGTTTTCAAATGCTGAAATAGAGAGCTTTGCTGAGTTAAAAAAAATCTCAGGTAATCCCAGCATTTTCATGTGAAATGTGTAGAAGAATGGATGTAGTTGGATAAGAAAAGGGGATGGGGGAAGAAAGGGAAAATGTCCTACTATCACCAGGTTAAGCATTTTCTGGTTGGGGAAATGGTGAATCATTGCTCTCTTCTCTCCAGGATTCCTGCTGATTCCTTATGGAGTTGTAATTGACACTAAATTAGATTTGAATTGGGCACCTGAAACCTGTATAATTATGTCAACCAGTGTCACCCGTATAAAATTCAATTAGAAAAATAGAATAGTTCAGGGTTTTATGGGAAGTATTTCTAATAGGCATGTGGCCAGTGACACTTAAAAGAAGGGCTTTTGCATTGATCAACAGAGAAGTGCTACACCTGTCCAAGCCTGTTCTCCCACTAAACATCTAAAAGAACTTGCATGCTTTTCACTTATTTGGCATTTATAGGAATCTATGCAATTTAATATTATGTGTATGCTTTCTCTTTCAACTGGGTTTAATAGTTTAACAACCCTTTTGCCCTGTATGCATAAAATAGCAGCTCCATAGATGTGTTTATTGAATGAAAGGGAGAATTCTTTTTGCTTTTCTCCACAGTAAGCAATCTCTGGTCAGCAACAGTTAGCATTTCAAAGAGTAAAACAACAGCTCCTGAGAGCACTTTTCAGTGTCTTAGCCCTGCCATTGTGGCTGGATGTAACAATAGAGACTGGAGGCTTCCCTCTCCAGTTAGAACCGCTTAGGGACCGAGATAAAGAGAGGGAAAGTAGGTGAAAGCTAAACAACCCCCCACCACCACTTAAGTTGGCACAATGGGATTATTTCTCATTTTGAATTCTCTGTATATTTCTATGTGTTCCCCAAATTGACATTCATTATTTTATAAATGGAAAAGGTTGTTAGTTAAAAAGGAAGTATAAAATCGAGCGTCCATTGCCATCTTCATTAATGTAAGACAAAATTAAATAATTGAACGCTCTTATTTTCAAAAACATCCTGTGCTTTTTGGGCTGGAGCTTGTTAAATTGTTTTAACAAGCAAAAACTAATTCTCAACATAATTATTTTAAGAAATAAGTTTTTAAAATAGACTTAAAAAAATTCTTTTATAAAACATTACAATGTCATTAAGAGGAAAATCTCCTTTCTGATAGTCATAAATTGTTTTAACTAATCCTGATATAGTGCAAAGCATATATTTAAAAGAGTAGATAATTTTATGTAATAAAGTATTCTTGTCATTCAAGGTACATGAGGAGATTTTAGAACAATTTATTTTGGAATTAAAACTAATGCAGAAATCAGTGCTTCAGATATTTCGTAATGATGAAGAGAACATCCAACGACTATCTGTCCACTAAGAAAAATGAAATGGTGCAGAAAATGGTGACCTTATAATTGCAATTCCAAGGGAAAAGAAGAAATGTATTGTTTTATAGAAATATAAAACCTCACTCAAATGTTAAAAAGACAATCAAAAAGAAGCTCAGAATTACTCTGGTTTCTAAAGCTCATAATTATCTTGGTTTGCAATTGTTCCCTCAAGGAAGATATATATAATATATATTTAATGCCCCAAAATAAATAATGAGTCTTAATTTTAATTAGCTTCCTACCTTGATCAAGGGAAAAGATCACTGTGAAATTTTATTTAAAGGATGGTTAAGTAAATCAGCTCTGATTAACATCAAAACCATTAATAGCTTTGTGCTAAATATTAAGCTTTTACATTTTAATTTCAATTAATTGCTGTAACCAATTTTATAATAGAAAGAGGTCTTTTATTATTTTTCTGTTTTTAAATATTTCTGTGAGGTTTAATTAATAAGAAGTTTGGAGAAAAAAAGCAAGATTGTTAAAAAGAAAATGTGAGTATAAATTCTTCTCTCACACAAGGCAGAATTGAAGTGGTTGATAACATCTGGCTTAGTTTCCTAAGATCCGAGTCTTTCAAAATGCTTAGGGTTTCAAAACATGGTTTTGAAAGGTGGTGAAGGATTGCATTCTGGAGTTACACTGTGTGGGTTCAAATATTGGCTTTCACTTGTGTTGTGTGACTTTTGGCGCAGTATTTCAGCTTAGTTCCTTCATCTGTAAAGTGGAAATGATGACACTATTTTATCTATTTTTTAGGTTTGTAATTAAAAAAAGCTTTATAATATATGTAAATATTTTCATTTAAATCTTGCTATTTAGAAGTCAACAAATTTTAGTTATAAATTGGCAGTTACTTGTGATTGTATAGATAAAATTATTGTACATGCTAAAATTATTGTATAGATAAAATGATTGTACATGCTAAAATTATTGCTATGTTTAAATCTATTACTGTCCTTAGTGTTTTAAAATATAGCTACGAATTTTATTTATACCTCCTCCTGCCTTCCAGAAATGGTGCCTAATTCTTCTTCCTATGAGTATGAACTGTATACTTAGTGACTCATTTCTAGCAAATAGATTAAATTAGAAGTAATTGTATGTGACTTATGACACTAGCTTTTAAAGGTATTGGGACTTCCTCCTTGCTCTTTTTTTTAGACTGTTCATTCTGGGGAAGTTAGCAGCCATGCTCTGAGAAAACTCAAGTAGCCCTATGTAGAGTCCTTGTTGGCCTTCCAGCAGCCGTATAAGTGGATCTTCTTAAAAGCAGATGTCCAGTTCTGGTTAAGCTTTCACATGCCCAGCTCTGCATCTTGACTGAATTCATGAGAGATTCTTAGCAAGAACCACATGGTTAAGCTGCTCCTGGATTCCTGGAATAATTTGCTACATAAAACTAGATAACTAATATTCTGCCTTGTTTGTGTTATCTGTGGAATCTGGACTAGGAGAATTAAACCTAATAGTAATAGAGCATTCAAGATATAAAAAAGCTAGACCAAGGCTCCAGGTTTAAAGTTGTCCTTCTGGGTGTTGTTTTTCAGAATAATTTCTTCGCTGCAAGCTTCATTTCCCTTGAACAATATGTATATGTTTCTTTGCTTCATTTCCTTTTACCTTGTCTTCATTTGGACAGCCAATTCCATTCCTTCCTTCTGACCTCTACTCTATTTGGGGTTGCCAAGTGTAGCCTGAAGATGTGCATGTGGCATATATTTTACTTTTTCATTCTATAAGGTAAAACTGAATAGATAGCATTTATTCTTTTTCTGATTTTAATACATCATTGCAGAAACTTGGAAAATACAGACTAGTTTTTTTTGTTTTTGTTTTTGTTTTGGGGGGTGGTTTGTATTTTTATGAAGTTAGAAGCGAGGAGGCAGTCAGACAGACTGCCGCATGCATCTGACTGGGATCCACCCGGCATGCCCACCAGGGTGCAATGCTCTACCCATCTGAGGCGTTGCTCTGCTGTGGCTGGAGCCATTCTAGTGCCTGAGGCAGAGGCCATGGGGCCATCTTCAGCACCTGGGCCAACTTTGCTCCAGTGGAGCCTTGGCTGCGGGAGGGGAAGAGAGAGATAGAGAGGAAGAAGAAGGGGAAGGGTGAAAAAGCAGGTGGTTGCTTCTCCTGTGTGCCCTGACCAGGATGGAGCGCAGGACTGCCACACGCCGGGCCGACACTCTACTGCTGAGCCAACCAGCCAGGGCCCAGACTAGTTTAATGAGTGAAATAAAAGTACTTATATAGGCCCTGGATGGTTGGTTCAGCAGTAGAGCATTGGCCCTGTGTGTGGAAGTCTCAGGTTTGAATCTAGGTTAGGGCACACAGGAGAAGCAACCATCTGCTTCTCCACCCCTCTTCCTTCTCTGTCTGTCTCTCTCTCTCTCTCTCTCTCTCTCTCTCCTCCTTCTCCTCCTCCTCCTCCTCCTCCTCTTCCTCCTCCCCCTCCTGCAGCCTGGCTCGAATGAGTCAAGCAAAGTTGGCCCTGGGTGCTGAGGATGGCTCCATGGCCTTGCCTCAGGCACTAAAAATAGCTCAGTTGGTAAGCAATGGAGCAGCAGCAGCCCCAGATAGGCAGAACATTGCTCTGGTAGGGACTTGCCAGGTGCATCCCAGTCATGGCACATTTGGGAATATGTCTCTCTGCCTACCTGCCTCTCGCTTAAAAAAAAAAAAAAAGTACTTATATAAATAAAAGTAATTAAATAAATAATAAGTAATATTGCCTGACCTGTGTTGGTGCAGTGGATAAAGTATCAACCTGGAAACGCTGAGGTTGCTGGTTCAAAACCCTGGGCTTGCCTGGTCAAGGCACATATGGGAGTTGATGCTTTCTGCTCCTCCCCCCTTCTCTTTCTCTCTCTCTCCCCTCTCTATAATGAATAAATAAAATCTTTATTAAAAAAATAAAGTAATATTAAATAAAAATAATTATATAACCACTCAGAGTTAGTTCTCCAATATATTATTTACTTCTTTTTAGGATTTTTAAATGTTCATCTCTACATGTATATGGACCTGTATAAAATTAAGACATTATTATTATAGAATGTGATAGTCAACTTCTCAAGATTATTTAGAATATTCTTCTGCCATTGTTTTGAAAATAGATCTATTTTTAATTATTGTGCACATTATATCACAATCTACATAATATATTGTTAGCTATGGTTGAATGCTTAAGTTTTGCTGTTATAAATATATAAATGAGTATTCTTGTAAAACTCTTTATGAGTGTCAATGTTTATTATTCTTTTTTCAATTGATCTTTAATTTTTTACTGTTTTTTTTTGTGTGTTTTTTTGCCTATAACGCTCTACAGAATGGAAACCCTCAAAACCCCTACTGCGATGGCATTGAGGGTGTCATGGAGGCTTATTACAGGAGCCTGAAATCTGTACAGCTGTATGGGCCAACCAACTTTGCTCCTGTAATTAATCACGTAGCAAGGTAAGTGGAAGCACACAAGATATTTATTCCAGTGTACTGGACCACTGTGAAATCATAACATTATTGTTAGCATGACCTCACAAATGAAAGATTTTTTTCTTCTAATTTACCTCCAATAAAGTGAGGTAAATTTTGACATACAGTAAAAAGTCTCCAATGAGCCATCATGATACTTTGCTGAAACCTTTGCATCAGAATCTTAAGTGAGGAAACCTACACTGGGTTACATTAGGACCTGCATTTGTTCAACCAAAGAAAACTGCTTTTCTTTGAAAAGGCATCCATGAGTGCAATAACAAGGTTGGTCATGATCTCAACTATATAAATTATTCTTACCTAGTATCACATTCCATAGTAGCATAAAAGTAATAATAAACTAAAATTCATGAAGTTAACTATTCCTTTCCATGATATATAAGGCGCAGTATTTTTACCTCTCCGAAATTATTGTTTTAAATTCCAGAGCTCTGCTTGTATATAATACATAATATTAAGGTCAGAGTATTATTGCTTATGATTCCATGTACATGTTCTGGAAAAAAATTTTTAATGTAAAAATTTATATGCATTTGTTTATTATTTTTTATCAGTGCCTAAATAAATCAGGTATCATTTTTGAAACACTTGTAAGTTTGGCTTGACCTAGTTGCAAATCTTATGAAACCTTTCCTAATTTTTAGGTAATGAAAAAAGTATAGCTCTTGTATTCTTTTTTAATATGTAGCTAGCACTTGAAAAATTACTATATTCAAATCAGTGTATCAATGCAGAAAGGCAATATAAAAACTCTGTTTGAAGGTTCTGGTACTTACCGTATCCCCGTTAGACATCATGAGCAACTTAAATGTGTTCTACTTTTCATTATCTGGGACACAGATAAGATGCTAAAATAACCCTGCACCCAGGACTGACCCCAGTGGAACTCTACTGTGGAACTGCGCCTCAGTTTGACAATGATACAGATAACCATTATCTGAGTGTAACCCTTTAACAGGTTCTTTAAGTATTTTTATCCACAATCTATACTAAGTTATAAATTTTATATTTCACCTCTAGACACATACAACATAAAAAAATTAAGAAATAATACTTATTCTTATCTCATGTTTTCTTTTTATTTTCATGGTGCCTTGCACTTTTCTATTACTTTTTTAAAATCCAGGTCTTGACCCACAAAATTGATTTTGAAATCCACTAATGGGTCATTATAATTTGAAAAACACATCCTAGCTTATTATATTAGCTTGTAGACGTAGTATTATCCATAATCTATTTTCCTAGTGTATTTATGGCTGTCAAATAACGCAGAATCAAAATATTATTAATGCAAGTTAAATTATAGCTGACATTCTATGTCACACCACTACCATACTGTTCATTGTTTTATCTACAAAGATAAGAGAAAATGAAAGGATTTATTTTCTATGACTCATGCTAGTTGTGATAGATGTTCTCATCAATGCTTACAAATTAATTTTGTATTTTTGTCCTGGTATATCTGTTATAAAAGTTAAACTTTTAGATATAAAATGTCTAGTGGCATTTCTATATGCCATTTACAACTACAAGCTTCATGCTATTCTATTACCATTTTTTATGGTTAGTCCAGCATTTTTTAAATTCTCAGATAATAGACATAGTTGCCAGCTAACTCTTTCAGACTCTGTGAATATAATTCACAATCTAATAATTTTTTTATTGTTATTTTTTTTATTATTGTTATTTTTTAATGAGAGAAAATAAGAAACAGTAAGATACAGCTTTTTTCGGAATCATTTTCTTCCAACATAACTAGAAATTCCATGGATCTATTTCTTGTTATGAGTCTATATAAGAAATATCTTTCTCTCTCTTGCTGTCTTTTTTTTAATCTTTGATAGTTTTGTTTAATTTTTTTTTTAAAGATTTTTATTAAGACAGATAATTTCTGTCTGGCCTAAAATTAACATCTAAAAAATTTTAATTAACTAAAAAGCAAGTTACTATCTATTTCTAAATCAAGAAAAGTACCATAGCCCTGGCCGGTTGGCTCAGCGGTAGAGCGTCGGCCTAGCGTGCGGAGGACCGGGGTTCGATTCCCGGCCAGGGCACACAGGAGAAGCGCCCATTTGCTTCTCCACCCCTCCGCCGCGCCTTCCTCTCTGTCTCTCTCTTCCCCTCCCGCAGCCAAGGCTCCATTGGAGCAAAGATGGCCCGGGCACTGGGGATGGCTTTGTGGCCTCTGCCTCAGGCACTAGAGTGGCTCTGGTCGCAACATAGCGACGCCCAGGATGGGCAGAGCATCGCCCCCTGGTGGGCAGAGCGTCGCCCCATGGTGGGCGTGCCGGGTGGATCCCGGTGGGGCGCATGCAGGAGTCTGTCTGACTGTCTCTCCCTGTTTCCAGCTTCAGAAAAAAGCAAAAAAAAAAAAAAAAAAAAAAAAAGTACCATAGTGACAGTATGTATAACCTCTATGTAAAATTCCTAATGCATTTTGTTACTGATAATGCATTTCAACAGTACTTCACCCATGCCAGTCATATGGAAGTATGTACTCAACAACTGTCTAATCCATTCTGTATATGAGAAGATATTTGTCATTAAAAGTTAATTTTTATAAATTCAAAAGCAAACACATACCCTTACTTTTATATTTGCTTGATTTTTTCCCCTTTAAAAAAATGTTTTCTTTACTGGTAAAGCTTAGTTATTTGTGATAGTTTTCTATAAGCATTTTGATGAATGCTTTTTTTTAAAATGATTTTAAGTACACACTTATTTTTAGAAGAAAAATCTGTCATAAGACTATTAAATTTTGAGGTAATATTAATGAGAAATTATCGTGAAACAGTCAAGAAACAAGACATAAAGTTTATAAAACTTGAAGTTTTCTATGCTATTCTGAGTCTTTCTGACCCCCTACATCTAATTTACTCCTTTTCCACTCATTTTATAGTTGTCCAAGGAATAGCATTTCAAATAACGTAAAAACAAAACAAAACTAAAACCATTTAGCATCCACTGATTCCTGTCATAAATTTAAGTTCAAACATTTAAGTTCAAACACATTAAAGAACTCTCAGTATCTAACTGCCACCCACCCACCCATCCTCATTTCCCTCCACGTTATCCCGAGGTACTGCACTTCAGGTCGTAGAGAATCGCTTCTTCTGCTCTAGCATACCATTCCATGTGTACCTTTATCACTGCACTCACTAATTTGATCCTACTTCAATGTTACATATAGATCTTTCCTAAATTGTAGAAAGGAATTATAATTTAACCTCTCAGTACTGCCTATACCAAGACATCCAGACGTGTTTATTTAATTGACTGTTTTGTATACCATATATATATTATGAGTACATTTTAATAAGGTTATAACAGGAAACTAAAGAAATTAAAGAAATGGGAAAACCTTAAAAAAATAGAAAACTAAAGAAACTATTAATGATAATGCTTAGTCCATCTTAATGAGCTGTGGGAAGTGTGATTGTGATTAGTACCTACTATATCAGTCAGGGTTCTCAGGAGAAATAGAGCCAGTAGGATATACAGATGATAGGATTTATTATAAAGAATGGCCTATGCAGTGATGTGAGCTGGAAAGTCAGAAATCTGTGAGGAAAGCTGGCAGGCTGGAAACTCAGGCAAGATTATAGATTGCTGCAGTCCTTTTTTTTTTTTTTTTTTTTCATGGTAATTTTATTTTTTTAATGGGGCGACATCAATAAATCAGGTTACATATATTCAAAGATCAACAAGTCCAGGTTATCTTGTCTTTCAATTATGTTGCATACCCATCACCCAAAGTCAGATTGTCCTCTGTCACCTTCTATCTAGTTTTCTTTGTGCCCCTCCCCCTCCCCCTTTCCCTCTCCCTTTTCCCCCTCCCCCCATAACCACCACACTTTTATCAATGTCTCTTAGTTTCACTTTTATGTCCCACCTACGTATGGAATAATGCAGTTCCTATTTTTTTCTGATTTACTTATCTCACTTCGTATAATGTTATCAAGATCCCACCATTTTGCTGTAAATGATCCGATGTCATCATTTCTTATGGCTGAGTAGTATTCCATAGTGTATATGTGCCACATCTTCTTTATCCACTCGTCTATTGACGGGCTTTTTGGTTGTTTCCATGTCCTGGCCACTGTGAACAATGCTGCAATGAACATGGGGCTGCATGTGTCTTTACGTATCAATGTTTCTGAGTTTTTGGGGTATATACCCAGTTTGCTGCAGTCCTAAGTCAGAATTCTCTTTGCTCTGAAACTAGTTTTGCCAAGGCTTTCAACTGATTTGGTGAGGCTCACCACATTAGCAAGGGTAATTTTATTTATGTAGAGTCATTTAATTATATATGTTAACTACATTCACAAAATACCTCAGAGCAATACATTGATTAGGGTTTGACTAAATAATTGGATATTATAGTCTAGTCAAGTTAATACATAAGACTAACCACCACATCTACTCAAAAAATGTATTACGATAATGTTGTAAACTGAAAACAAATTTAAAATCAGAGAAATACTTAGGGCCTTTCATTTGTGAACTTAATAATATACCTAATGTCTCTAAGACTATGTTTAAACCTCATTAGTTAATAACAGTAGTGAGAGAATGGTAAAGAAATGATATGTTTATAGGTGTGTGGGTTGAGGAAAATAGAGGTCCACTTATCCCCTTATTAATCTCAGTTGCATCTTAGATATAGCAATTACCATTTTTACATTCCTGTTTGAGTACTTTTGTTCAAAGGCTTATTTTCATCTAGAATTCTGCCTCAATAATTTCAAATTATTTGGAATACATCTTATTGGTATTATCAGCTTATTACTTCAAAAATAAACTAATATATAAGGTCTACCGGAAAGTTCTGTCCATTTTTGGAATAAAACAAAATACAAATTTTTCTTACCGTCAGTAAAGTTTATTAAATAATATAATTGCCATTATTATTAATGATTTCTTGCCAGCGCGAGGGCAATTTGTATATCCCATTTTTGAAAAATGTTTTATCTTTTGATGCGAAAAATTGAACCAGTGCTTGTTTGATATCTTCTTCATTTTTTAATTTTTTGCCCTTGTTGCAAAAAATTTTGTAAGGACAAAAACAAGTGATAATCGGAAGGTGCTAAGTCCGGGAAATATGGTGGATGCGACAGACATGCTTCTGTAGCATTTCTTCCTTGTTGAAATTCGTAAAAATTACAGTGGCGTAAATGAACTTTATCAGTAGCCATGGGTACACTATTGCTTCACACATAAGACTAATGTGAATCAACTTTGTTTTAGTTATTTGCTACGTCAGTATGTATACATTAAGTGATAAAAATAGAGAGGCACACATGTGCCAAATAAACATGTGCTTACGTGTCGAAACTTGTTGTGACAGAAACGGACAGAACTTTCCGGTAGACCTTATATAATGAAAATATCAATTCTCTTTTCAGTCAATCATGAAAATATCACTGTGTTTTTTCACTGGACTTAAATAATATTCATTATTTCCTAACTCATTTTTTTCCTGTGTGGAACCAGTTACTTATTTCCAGGCTATCACATTTCAGTTTTTAAGAGGGATCTATGAATTTTTAAACTATTAGTTAGATTTATTTCTTAGATTTTGAAATTGAGAAAGATCAAGGATCCTGATAATCAACTAAAATTCATTTTCATTTTTCAGGAGATTCATTTTGGAATTTTTATAACTAATTTTAAATTTAATCTAA
Source organism: Saccopteryx bilineata (assembly GCF_036850765.1). Lineage (NCBI taxonomy): Eukaryota > Metazoa > Chordata > Mammalia > Chiroptera > Emballonuridae > Saccopteryx > Saccopteryx bilineata. The sequence goes on along the minus strand of NC_089491.1, from coordinate 142,465,819 downwards.
AAATGTGTTATGTTTTCTCTCTTTTATCTGTAGATCAGTAATAATAAAATCAAAACAGCTATCATTACTGAGCCTAAAATCTTTCTCAGGTGATCTGCTCAATGCTATAGTGGTTTCCTTCTTTTAATCTAAACTCCTCTAAAAGGTGACAATAATGTTGTTATTACTATTTTTCTGATAACAAAGCAGAGAGTGGCCATTTATGGTGGAGCTAAAATTCCAAACAGAATAATCCGATTTGAAATCACTGTGTTGTGGTGCTTTGCACACCTAAGCCTTTTTATCTCTACAGAGGTAGAGACACACAAAAGAAAGTATGACAGAACCACCTGTCATGTGTATACAGTTGGTCACTTCATTACACTGATGGAAATAGTTTGGCTAACAACTTAATAATGTAAAAATCACAGTGTACTTTGTATCAAACTATTTAAATGTATTCCTTTATTTAGTCATTGTACATATCAAAATTAAACTATTTAAATAAAACATTAATGAGTCAGTTTTTTATCTTTTGTTGCTCTCTCTATTCCTGTGAACTAGTTTGAGCTGAAAGAATATTCCACAAATCTGAGCCAACCATTCATGAGTTTATAAAAACACTCCCAGAAACCTGCTTCACAAAGACTTCAAAGAAATATTTGAATTCCAAAATCCTGACCAAGTTAACCTCTCCCTCAGACTTGCCATAATAATATTAAAATATAACTAATACATTTCTTAAATTTGAAAAAAGACAGCAGGCTTTCAATAATAAAACTTTTCATTGTGCAATACAAAAGGATTAATCATAAAATTCCTTTAAGAAGCCAGCTCCTTTAATAGTTTAAAATATAATTTGAATCTGTAATATATCAGTGTTACCTTTTTGAATATTGGGATAAGATCAGCTTCTGCTTTCTGCTTTATATATTTATGTAGCATTTAAATTTTTATAAACAATATACTTTTAGTACAAAATATGATTTTTGAAATTTAGATTAACTTTCGAAGTTCAACAATATGAGAATATTGTTGTATTAGCAAATTGTGTATAGCAAATGCCACAAAACAATGAATAGTTTAAATAATTTATGCTGCTAATGGTAATAAAGATGAAAATGGATTGAATAGTTCTTATATAGAATATAATTTATTTTCAAAACAAGGTATCTAAGCAGAAGTGAGAGCCACACAATAACCTCATGTATCTTTCTACAACATTAATTTTTCTCAAAGTGAAGAAATATTAATACAGGACATGTTTATTATAAAGTAAAATGCAAAACTACTATGAATTTTAAGGTAAAACAACAGACATCAGGTAAATTCCTGATATATCTGCTTCAGGATCTAGCCCTAGTTCTCTTGGTAGTATACACATATCTCCTGTTTTTTTGGTATACTTTCTAATGATTCCAAAGGAAACCAAAATATAACTGGATTATATGGATAAGTGGATAGAATCGGTGAATGGTTTAAAAAGAAACCATGTTTATAAGAAACTAAACTTAGATTTAAGAATCTACACAAGCTGAAAATGAAAGGATGAAAAAATATTCTATGCCAGTGGTAACCAAAAGAGAGCAGAGAGCAGGGGTGTCTGTCTCTATGTCAGACAAAATACCTTAAGTCAAACACTGTACAGTAAGGAACACAAAAAAGTCATTACAAAAAAAAGGGTCAATTCATGTGATAAACAAATGGATAATTTAATTCATCTTTAAAGAAGGAGTGCCTGCCATTGTAACAGTATGGATGAACCTGGAAGATGTTATGCTAGGTAAAATAGCCAGACACAAAAAGAGGAAAACTGCATGATCTCAATTATTTGTGGAATTTAAAAAAGTTAAATACATAGAAGCAGAGAGTAGAATGGTGGTTACCAAGGGTGGGAAGGAAGGGAAAATGGGAGATACTAGTCAAAGAGTACAAAGTGGCTTTATGTAGGATATATACATCTAGATAGTTAATGTAGTGGATGATTACTATAGTTAATACTGTATGAAACTGTAAAACTCAGAAGAAAACGGGAAAGCTTCATGACATTGATCTTGGCAATGGTTTCTCGGTTATTACACCAAAGTCACAAGCAAAAACAAATAGACAAGTGAGTTTATATCAAACTGAAAAGCTTCTACGCAGCAAAAAAAAAGCTTCTACACAGATAAAAGTGAAATAGCAACCTCTGGAATGTGAGAAAATATTTATGTACTATATAGCTGGTAAGGGTTAAGTGCCAAAATATATAAAGAACTCCTACAATTCAATAGCAAAGGAAAGATAACCTAATTTTAAAAATATGCAAAAGACTTGCACAAACATTTCTCCAAAGAAGACAAATGGCCAACAGGTATATGCAAAGATGTTCAACATTGCTAATCATCAGGGAAATGCAAATCAAAACCAGTGAACTGCCATCACTTCACACTTGCTAGGATGGCTGTTAAATCAAGTCAGAAGATAACAGTGAGAATGTGGAGACATTGGAGCCCTTGTACACTGTTAGTGGGTTTGTAAATTGGTGCAGCTTCTATGAACATATAGAGATTCCTCAAAAAATGAAAATAGAGCTACCAAAAATCCCCTTTCTGAGTATATATCCAAAACAACTGAAATCAGGATCTCAAAGAGATATCTGCTTCATTATTCATAACAGCCAAGACAGGGAAACAGCCTATCAACAAATAAGTGGATAAATAAAATGTGGCACATTTATATAGTGGTACATTATTGCACCTTTAAAAAGAAAGAAATTTTGCCATTTGTGACAACATGAATAGACCTAGAAGATATTATGGCATGTGAAATAAGACAGTCAGTGGAGAACAAATATTGTATGATTCTACTTATATGAGGCATCTAAAACAGTCAAATGTATGGAAATAGATTACAGAATGGTGATTACTAGGGGTTGGGGAAAAGGGTTATGTGGAGTAGTTGGGGTATAAATAAGTAAGACGGTATATATACACATATATACACACAAGATGAGAATTCCAGAGCTGCATTATACAACATAGTGCCTCTAACAATAAGGTAGTGTGCACTTAAAATTTTGTGAAAAGGCTAGATTTACTATAAATGTTCCTAACACATACATACAAAGGGACACAAACTTTTGGAGGTGAGGGATATGTTTATTACCTTGATTGTTTTGATGGTAACACAAGTGTATACATATGTTCAAACTCATCAAATTGCATACATTAGTTGTGTGCAGTTTTCTGTATTAACTGTTCTATCTCAAGCTGTGGAACAAAGACATACTAACAACTGAGACTTTCTCCACAGCGAGAAACAGTGAAAGAGAAATAAAAAAGGAAATGCCAAAACAAAAACAAAACAGACCATTAAGCCCTTTGAAGTGGTATTTATAAGAATGAGTAATAGTCAACTTTTTATATTGTTTTGAACCTGGTAGAAATATGTCATTTTAAGAGCATCATGTGGAAAGAGAAGTATAAAAACCTTCCTGTTGTACTATTAGAAGCTTTTCTCACTACTATTTATAGCCTTCCATTAATCACTTGAAATATAAAACTCTAGTTTCTAAAGTATGGTCAGGAAAAAATGCTTTTAAAAAAATGGATATTTAAAAATTTAAAAATAAATTTCTGAAGAAGATTATTAGCCTCTTAAAAAAAAGTTAAGGCAAAATAGAAGAGGCTCATATCTGTTTTGGATTGTTTTCCATTGATTGTGTTACCATGAAATTAATATCATACAAGTTTTTTATCTCCAAGATTGATTGTTCGGTATAGTGAGAGTATTTTTGACTATTCATTGTGGAACCAGTTCAACACTATCTTTACAAGGGATGTACAGGCCACTTACTGTAGTCTCTTCATTAATCTGTGAGCAGTTATTAGTTTCCCTGTCTTTGGCAAAGTTGTAAATACTTTTCTTGTTCATACAGTGGTTAATTATGCTCTCCAAGAAGTAAGTTTTGCCCTGAAATATTATGCTATTGATCTGTCTCTGACCTGTTTAACTTACCTTCTTAGGCTCCTATAGGGTGTGAAGGGATTTCATTGGTAATCAATGAAAGATTTTTTTTTTAATCTATTTTTTTCTGTGATTCACTCAGGGATTCTTTTTACAAAAATAAACAAACTCTTCTTGTTTATGGTCTCCTAAGATTAACATAATGCTTGCTTATCACTAGATATGACTTGTATACCAGTTATATACTAAAGATCATAAAAGTTTACTTGGTGAGAATTTAGACACAGAATTTACAACATGATGGAAAAAATATATAACAAATTCAAAAAATTTCTCTATAAATTACTAAGTAATTTGGTGAGATTTCTGATAAACTTTTTAAGTACTATATTCTTATTACATGCCTAATTTTTTTCTTTTTAGAGGGGAAATATTTGACCTTATTTTTTAATTTATTTTATTGGAGTGGCATTGGTTAATACAAATATATAGGTTTCAGATATCAATTCCATAATACTTCATCTTTATATTATATTGTGTTCATCACCCCAAGTCAAGTCCCCTCCCATCACCATTTATCCCCTCTTGTCCCTCCTCTACCTCCCCCACCCCCTTTCCCTCTGGTAATCACCACACTGTTGTCTATGAGGGTTTTGTTAATCCCTTTACCTTTTTTACCCTGCCTCCCAATTCCTTTCCTCTCTGACAACTCTTGGTCTGTTCTCTGTATATATGAATCTGTTTCTATTTTGTTGTTAGTTTATTTTATTCCTTAGATTCCACATATGAGTGAAATCATATGGTACTTGATTTTCTCTGACTGGCTTGATTTACTTAGCATAATACTCTCCAGATCTATCCATGCTTTTGTAAAAGATAAGATTTCCTTCTTTTTTATGGCCTTCTGTGCCTAGCTTTTTTTCTTTTTGTCTCAGGTTTCATTACTTTAACATATGTTAAGAACTTGAACTCTGGATATTTTTAAAAGCTTTTCTTTTTCATTTTTTTCATTCATTTTTTAAATGTGGAATTCATATAACATGATAGTAGCCATCTTAAACTGTACAGTTTAGCGACATTGAACACATTCAGGATATATGCAATGATGAAGTCTAGTTCCAAAACTAAAAGCACTTATGAGTATTGCTAACTTAGAGAACTGTATTATACTATATATTGAGTACCATACTAGGGGTTTCATTATTAACAATAGAAAGGTGTATTATCTTTCTTAAGACTAAGAAAATAAAACTTCAGATAGCTTAAATAGTTTACTGAAGATCATACACATAATATTATGCTTAACCAGAATATCTATTTCCAAAAGTTATATCCATTCCATTGTGCTAAACATAACCTCACCCAGTTCACTTATTATTAGTGAATAAATTTCCAAAGCAGGTAGGCATTGCTGTGTGCCAGCATGCAGTAATGTTGCTATTATTCTAGTGTGCTATTTCAGGAAAATATATATTTGTGAGTTTTCATGGTCTAGGATGCTAAAATATGTTTAAGTACTCTCTTGAGATTAAAAGGTTTGTTGACTATCCCAAATTATATTTAGCAACCATCGCGTGGAGAGGAACTTTTATTTTCTGTGATGTTCTTTACCTTTGATATTTTGTTTGTTTTGTTTTGTTTGCCTTTCAGATATGCTTCTTCTGTGAGGGATGGCTCCCAGTACTTTGTGCTCCTGATTGTGACAGATGGTGTTATCTCAGATATGGCTCAAACTAAGGAGTCTATAGTTAATGTAAGTAGAAGTTGTTAAGTTTCGGGCTGTCTGAGTGACAGCAGGGTGCTACGCAGGCTGAGACCAGAGCCTAAGCGACTTCACAGGGAAACAAAATGCCTGTGCTTTGGAGCCAGTTGTGTTCTTCACCTTCACCAGACATCATTAATCCATAAGGATTAAGCTAAGGGTGTGGATAACTGAGTTGTAACAAAATTATTTCCAAAAAAATAAAAATAAATAAGGTAACAGCACTCCCTTTATGTGCATGAGTGTGTTTATCTCCGTTAGTTTGATGTACTGGTACAGTTTTACAATGTGTACAAAACATTTAATATTCACATTTATGGGAGAACTGTGCTCATTTCTGTTCCTATAGAATTAGATAGGAACTGGACTTGATTCAAAAATCATTTTTTCTCATAATTCTTAATTATGTTATACTTAATGATTATTTGATTGTCTTCTTTATTAGATAATAATTTATAAAATCTACATTTACTAGATTATAATCAGTAAAATTATTTCTATTTTTACTTTCCTTTCTATATCCAGGTTTAGCGATGTTTGACACAAAGTATACATGTAGTAAAAATGGGTTGCTTGAATGCTTGTCATACCTCAGTTATTAATGATATAGGAAAAATATAATTAGCTACTTGATGTGAGAAAAAATAGTTTCACATGGGATAAAATCAAATACTTTATAGACATAAGCTTAGAAAAACCAAACATTAAAAGGAGAAGAAGTAAAGTCTTCTTACATTTATTAGTTTATTTTTTAACTAGACACACCTGGGCTCAATTTATCTTGATTTTTTTAATGTTCTGGTCAGTGGCATTAATGTGAACTTTAAAATATGAATTTAGGGGGCAGGAGGAGGGGAGTAAAGACGGACAAATATATAGTAATAGAAAATGATTTGACTGGGTGATGGGCACACAACACAATAAACTGTTCAAATGCTGTAGAACTGTTTACTTGAAACTGATGTACTCTTATTTGTCAATATCACCATATTAAATTTAATTTTCTAAATAAAATTTAAAAATAAATAAACCCATCACCAGAGGGAGGAAAATATGGATTTAATAATTTAGGTTTAAACTAACAGGACATGATGCACTGAGGAACAATTATTTACAGTTCAGTGATCTGCACAGATGAAGATGAAGCTGCTCTAGAGCTGCATCTGTCTGTGACTAGATCTCACATTTTTTCCATTAAAATATTTAAAGTGATATCATTTAAGTGATGCCTATAATGAGAAAACATGCCATAACACTGTCAGTGTTCCTCAGAATCTCATGGATACTTAATATATTAATTATTCATACTGATAATAACTTTCTGCAATTATCATTTGTATGCCCTTATTTGCTATGCAAATTGCTTTTCCTAATCATGAGTATAAATGAGATTGAATAAGGGACCACTGTTTCACAAATATGGTACCTTTTCTCCCTTTAGCAATTGAAAATTTTGTGAGAAGAGAGAGAACATGAGGAGAGACCAAAGATACCGAAAGTCATCTTAGGTAGATTTGGTTGATAATAGCAAGTGAAAGCTGAAGCTCGATACTTTTTATTTTTTATGTTATCCAAGGCTGGTCACTCCTGTAGAATGTCCCACTGCATTAGCCTGTGTACAGAGTTGGGAAAGCATACGAATTACCTATGTTATTCTGTGTTATTGTTAATATGTGTAAAACTACTTAATGGACAGCTGTGAAACAATATCAAAACAGGATAGTCATTTTTATTCTTAAATCTTAATTCTTTTCTTAATTCAGTTTCTTAATTGTGAACTAATTTTGTAATTTCTTTGAAGGCTTCAAAACTTCCAATGTCGATAATCATAGTTGGTGTTGGACCAGCAGAATTTGATGGTGAGTAATGAAATTTCAGTAGTATTCCTTGGGAATTTATTTAATCTGACTTATGCTCTTAAGTTTCTATTACTCTTTTTTAAATATAGGAATGTGAATGTGCATGTAGATTTATACATAATGTCCATGTACATTAGACAAAAATGTAGTTATCTCACAATGAAGTCTATTATGGTCAGCAAATTAAAAGACGTCTTCTGAGTAGAACATTATTCCTCTAGTATATATTAAAGCAACATGTATCTTTCTATTTCAATAGAGATGGTTTGTACATCACAATAATTTTTTTTAAAAATTTTCAGGGTGATAAGTTGAGTTTTTGTACACAGGGCAACATACTCCCCAGGTTTACTAAGACCCTTTAAGGATGAACACTAAATTAATAAACCATTTGGTTGTGAACAGAAATGTTAACACAGAATGATATGCTACTTTAAAGGATTTTCAGATCCTGACTAGTTGATAGACATTGGCTTTATAAATATCTAACTTATGTCATATGAAAGAGCAAAATGAAAATGGGACTGACGATCCAAGGTTTAAGGAAACTTTATGTAATCTTACTAAATTGACTTACTGGGCAGTTTTCTATTTGGGCTCAGGCTTTGTTCAAATAATAATTAAGTGGCAGGTGTTTGTGTAACTAGTGATCTGGTAAACTTCTTTAAGGACAGTTTGTTACTAGTTTCCGGGTGAATTCCTTTAAGAGAATTCTGTACTGGTAGGCACCTGCAAGACTTTGTAACATTCACCTGCTTCAGGTGTTTTATATTAACAATGACAGTTTCTTTGGCTTGGGACTTTGGAAATGCAAATAATTTTAGAATATTTGGAATGAACTTTGGTCTGTTACAAGTTAATTTGGGCATGTAGGTGGCTAATTTTAGTAAAATTATCACTGGGTTGATTCTCATTTAATCACTAGTATCTCCTTGTAAAGCCAGTATCCATGGCCACCATCACAGCAGCCTGGCCCATGCAGGTTTGCATTGGATTCGAACAGTTGGTAAAGAAACAACGGAGCCAAAAACTGGTGGGCCATAATCTTTAATCCTAGCTTGCACCCGGCGGGAAAGCAAAAAACGCACACTGGGCTCCAAAACCCACTCACATTCAGTGCTCACAAAGCTACTGACTTATCCGAGTTTCCTAGAATCAAAGGTTTCTAGCTCACCAGCCTTATTCTCCTCAGTTCCCCATCTCCTTCCTTATCCCAGATACAAACTCTGCACAAACTGGCATCTCACTCAGCACCCGCCATCTTGGCTGCTTCTCCTGGCCACATGGCCTCTTTCTGCTCTCTGCTCTGCTCCCTCTGCTCTCTCATGCTAATCGTCCCAGAAACCAAGAGCGCAAGCTCCTGCTCCGTCCCCATTTTATAGTGTAGAAATCCAAACTCTTAATCCAATATACAAAATAGGGAAGTCTCTAATACAAAGTCACTTCTCTGAGGCATGATTGGATTGTACCGCCCCACATCAAAAAGGGTGGGAAAGGCTTAATCCCAAAACCAAGCCCCAGGCTACAATGATCCCCAACACACATTAATATCACCTGGGCGTTGGCCTCACGTGGGCAGTGTCATCTTTAACAAAGTGAGCATAATACATTTTATCCGCCCAACACTCCTCCATAAGGGTAGTATAGATTTCTTGGTCCCTCTCAAGTAAAGAACTACAGTAAAAAATGTAAAGTTGACCATGAAATTCCTTCCTTTGATTCCATACTTAGCTGGTCATCCTTTTCATCATTATAGTCTTCCATTTTCTAAAGCAAAAAAGTCCTGCGGCCTGATGGATGTGCTTCTGCCAGTCGTTTCTCTGTCTCTGGATACTTGCGTCTGTTTACTTTGTATTTCAGGCATGAATATGACACAGTTCTCTGGAGTCAGGAAAGCTAAAACACATCTTTCTGCTTAATGCTTTGGGCACTTCATCTTCTGCATTAATTAGTGATAGACTGAGATTTACAAATTTCCCATTGCTAGGTTAAAATCACGCATACATTCTTCTTCAGCTACTAAATTGCTTTTTTTGCTTCTCAAGGATACACCTCTGATTGGGTCCATCTTACATCTCCCAGACTCCTGTGTAAGTCTGCCTAATGTGTACGTTCTCAGAGATAGCAAACCCTGGTCACCTGTTCATTAAGACCCCACACACATAATGCTTGGATACAGAGCCACTGACCCTTTTAGTGTATGTTTCTAGTCATATATCCTAGCAGAAGACACAGCTATTTATTTTGTCCTTTCCTTTAGTTCCCAGTGAATTATTTATTAGGGTTTTGAGGTGTGGTAATTCTTCATTTTCCTCTGACTTCTGAATTGACTGAGAAGAAGATATGCAGGAAACTCTCAGACAGAGACTAGGATATAAGCTTTATTGCTAGCACTACAGAATTGGAGAATTTGGATTAACTTGTGTACAGAAGCAGACTTCTCACTACTTTTCCCCCCAAGATTAAATGACCTCACCCTTATTTCCAGGCCCCCTCCCTATGAGAACTGAGTCTTGCCTTTTAAGCATGCCACAGGGAGAAATTGCCTTCAACCTGAGGATAGGCAGCCCCAAGAAAGAGAGATTCAAGGTCAGTTTCTTCTCCTAATCTTAGTAATCTTATGGCTTCTTCCTCTTTCATTGTGGGACAGTGAGTAAAGATTATAGACAAAAAAGGAAATTACCTTCCCAGTAGAATTACCTACCTCCTGGGAATTAAAGTGAAATTTTTTCCGGCAAACATGAACAAGTAATTCAAATCCTACAATACTTGGTTTCCACTTTAACCGTGATGGGAGTTTAAATAGGATGGAAAAATCTTCCAGGCCTAGTACTAGAAAGTAGGCTATTTCACTAGGAGACAATAGATGCTTCTCTAAAGGACTTTTTTTTTTCTTTCCTCCATGGCTAAGAGGAAGAGGGCAGAATACTCATGTTTAATATAGAAAATCTCCAATTTTCATTCAGATTGCTGCTGTATTATCAGAAGAGCCTTTCTCTGGGCACTTCTGAATCTACCATATAGAGTAAGTTTATATGCCACACTGACAAACTGATACAGGAAAAAAATGAAATAAAACTTGCAAGTTTTATCAGTTAACCACCTAAATCCAACATCTACACATTTTTAACCAGAAGGGCATTGTTTGCATGGGCAAGAAAAATAATATTTTGCCATCCAATCCATTCTTTGAAGGTTGAGGAAATGGAAATAAACTATTAGATTAATAAGTATTCAAATTTCTTATTTCTGTATTTTAATAAGAACAGTTTTTAACTTTCTGTAAAAATTTTCTCCCATTGACTTTCCACTCCTTTATAAAGCACCTTTATTAAGAAGAAAGAGAACAAGGTGGGATTTCTTTACCCTTTAAAGGCAAAAAAGTCAAATTAAAGCAGCATCTGGCTACCTGCTTTGATGCATGTTAGGAGTAGGGGAGAACTAAAAGGGTCTCTGATTTTATCCCATCTCTCGTGGCTAGAAAGTCTGTCTTGTATACTTTTCCAAGGACAGGTACTGCTGGGGAACTGGGACTTACATCAAGCTGATCGAGGACCAGGTGATCTTAAAATTTGAAGGTTGGCCCTGGCCGGTTGGCTCAGCGGTAGAGCGTCGGCCTGGCGTGCGGGGGTCCATGGTTCGATTCCCGGCCAGGGCACATAGGAGAGGCGCCCATTTGCTTCTCCACCCCACCTCCTTCCTCTCTGTCTCTCTCTTCCCCTCCCGCAGCCAAGGCTCCATTGGCGCAGAGATGGCCCAGGCATTGGGGATGGCTCCTTGGCCTCTGCCCCAGGCGCTAGAGTGGCTCTGGTCGTGGCAGAGCGATGCCCCGGAGGGGCAGAGCATCGCCCCCTGGTGGGCAGAGCGTTGCCCCTGGTGGGCGTGCCGGGTGGATCCTGGTCGGCGCATGCGGGAGTCTGACTGTCTCTCCCCGTTTCCAGCTTCAGAAAAATACAAAAAAAAAAAAAAAATTGAAGGTTGAACATTATTCTCCCACTACTTGCATTTCATTTCTTTCCTTCTTGCTCTCAGAAGTGCCACATACAGCTTTTTGACCCAAAAGACATGCTGGAGAGTGGGAGATACTGAAACTGGAAATGTTAGCATTTATGCTGCCTGTCGCCACTGAGCTACCAAGTGGAGACAGGTATTATAACTTTATTCAGATGGTTCGTGTTGGGCAGATAAAATATATGATGATCACTTTGTTAAAGATGGCACCACTGCCCATGTGGAGGCCGTCACCCAGATGATATTAATGTGTGTTGGGGGCAGGCTGTGGGCAGGCAGAATCCTTGTAGCCTGGGGCTTGGTTTTGGGATTAAGCCTTTCCTACCCTTTTTGATGTGGAGTGGTACAATCCTATCATGTCTCTGATAAGTGACTTTGTATTAGAGACTTCCCTATATTGTATATTGGATTAAAGGTTTTGATTTCTACACCATAAAATAGGGGCAGAACAGGAGCTTGTTCTCTTGGTTCCTGAGATTATCATTAGAGGAGAGAGCAGAGAGGAGAGCAGAGAAAGGCCATGTGGAGGAGGCCAGGAGAAGCAGCCAAGATGGTGGAATGTTGAGTGAGAAGCCAGTTAGTGCAGAGTTTGTGCAGGGAGAAGGAAGGAGATGGGGAACAGAGGTGAATAAGTCTGGTGAACTAGAAACCTTTGATTCTAGAAAACTCGGATAAGTCAGTAGCTTTGTGAGCACTGAATGTGAGTGGATTTTGGAGCCCAGTGTGTGTTTTTTGCTTGCCCGCCGGGTGCAAGCTAGGATTAAAGACTATGGCCCACCAGTTTTTGGCTCCGTTGTTTCTTTACTGACTGTCCGAATCCAATGCGAACCTGCATGGGCCAGGTGGCTGCTGTGATGGCAGCCCTGGCTGCTGGCTTTACCGTTTGCAATCTGAGAAGAATGAAGATCATGTACCCAAGGCTGCCTTAACATCTTATCTCAGCTAAACTTTTTAGAAGGGGAAGAAAAAGGTAGGAATAGGGTTTGGAACTCAAGATAAAATTAATTAGATCATATTCAGTGTGGGGGGGCAGCGTTCCATCCCTGTAGCACAAAGGCTTTGCTTGCAAACTCTTGGGGCACAAAGGTAGATTGACTGCAGATGTCGTGAAGTCATATAGGCCCATTCAGGTATCTCAGTTCCTGGAACAAATCTTTTACTTGCATTAACCATTATGCCTATTGATTATAACTAAAGCCAACTTGCACTAAAATTTTAACTCTTTAGTTTCCCTTATTAATACTTTATTGGATATCATTCTAATACATTTTTGCCCGAGTAACTGTTATTTTCTTTAACTAGCAAATTAGATAACAAAGGAGAAGTTTAGCTGGCTTGTCACCATCAATGTATATTTATGTCTGAAAGTAATATGAAAAACTTGAAAACAAACCTAGACCAAAAGAGGAATTAACTCTTGAAAATATTTGAATATAATGAAGTCTCTTCTTTACATCCTTAGTAAGTAGAAAAAAATAGGTCTTCTGTATTTTTATAAGTTAATTCCCTTATTATCAGTCACACACATATTTACTAAAGTATGACATATATTGTATATCTAAACAAATTTAGTGGTGGCTCTCTATCAAGGATGTGCACCAGCAATGCTGCAATAACATGTATAGAAAAATAAAACTTAAAACAATGTTTTTAACTCAAATATATTATCCATACACTGAAGAAAATAACAACAAAAAAAGAAGAAGATTACATTCTGACTGAACAATATTTTTTAGAAGGCTAAGAGGCAAATGTTATAATTGCAAGTGGCTCTCTGGAGTCTAGTAAATGTCATATGTATACAGAATGAATTATCAGTAATAAAATTATACTTTGAGCACAAATTAGCATTCCTCATGTAATTAATTATTTAGAGAATTCTAACTGAAAACCTAATAAACTCTGGAAAATGTTCTTAACTGTAGCATAACATTACCGTATCACCAGATGAACCATTTTATGGCAGCCTTCCCAAGTGTGAGTTGATCTGTGTAATGTTGAAATTATCTCTTAACCAACAAAAAATCATACTTTACAAAACCATACTTTAAGGACTACTGGTCAAGATGGCAGTGTAGGTAAATGCAGTACTTGAATATTCCCATAACCACATCAAAATTACAACTGAACTACAGAAAAACCATTATTCAGAACTGTCTGAAATCTAGCTGAATGGAAGTCTTATAACTAGGAATTTAAAGAAGTAAGCACATTGAGGCTGGTAGGAGGGGTGGCGAAGTGGAACTGGCTGGTCCCACACCTTGTGTGGTGGTTTAAAACTGGGAGGGATATCTTCGTTGTGGAGGTTCCCCTTGAGGAGTGAGGGGTCCTAGCCCCACACCAGGCCTCCCAGCCCAGGATTTCAGAGGCAGGAAGAGAAGTCCCCATAACTTCCGGCTGCAAATACCAGTGGATATTGTGGCTGAGTGAGATGGAGGGCTGCTAGAAACCCAGGTGGCTCCTCTTAAAGGCCCACACATGAGCTTACTCAGACTCACTCTGTCAGAGCTCCAGCACTGGGATAGCATCTTAAAAGGAACCAGGAACATATGGGGAGAAACTGGTTTATCAGGCATCAGGGCAAAAGCTGGAGAAGCAGCTTTCTTTTTTTCTTTTTTTTTTAAATTTTTTTTATTTTTTATTTTTTATTTTTTTGCATTTTTCCAAAGCTGGAAATGGGGAGGCAGTCAGACAGACGACAGACTCCCACATACGCCCGACTGGGATCCACCCGGCATGCCCACCAGGGGGCGATGCTCTGCCCATCTGGGGCAGTGCTCTGTTGCATCCAGAGCCATTCTAGCGCCTGAGGCAGAGGCCACAGAGCCATCCTCAGCGCCCGAACCATCTTTGCTCCAATAGAGCCTTGGCTGTGGGAGGGAAGGAGAGGGGGAAGGGTGGAAAAGCAGATGGGCGCTTCTCCTGTGTGCCCTGGCTGGGAATTGAACCCGGGACTCCTGCACACCAGGCCGATGCTCTACCACTGAGCCAACTGGCCAGAGCTAGGAGCAGCTTTCTGACAGACAAAGTGTGACAAAAACCATTGTTCATTTTCTGAGATCCCCTACCCCTGCATAGCTAGCAGGTGGACACCATAACTGAGTTCCCATCAACCTGGCTCACACTGGTTGCCACGTCCAGGTGATTCCCTGAGACCCAACCCCACCTAATTTGTAAGGCCACCCAAGCCGTGGCTTTTCTAAACAAATGGCCCCTCTTACCTCATGCTTTGAACTTTCCTAAAATCTCTCAAACAAGCAACATCTGGCCTCTGTGTACACTGTACATCTTGTTAAGTGGCCCCAGGCCTGGCACTAGTGGCAGACAACCTTGGTTCAGAGCTTAGCCTCTCCTGGGCACCTTCAAGCTCAGCACAAGTAGCATCCATCTGCACATTGTTCTGTAGTTCACGCTGGGTGGCCCCAGTCAGGGCACAGGCAGTGGCTGACCTTGCATCTCCCAGGAGGTCCCAGAGCAAGTCCTGCTCCTAAGGGTTGACTCCTACACAGCAGCTCTTTCACTGTAGTTGTAGCCAGTCCTTAAAGGTGACTGACCTGGGAGTCAGTCCCTCTCAGTGATGCCAGCAGCAATCAACGGCTCAACTACAACAGGACAGTGCACACAGCCTACATTAGGTTGTACCTGGAGCATCCAGCTCAGGTGACTGGGGAGGCTGTACAACTGAACCTTATAGGACCTCTATACACAAGACCACTCTATCAAGTCTGGGAAACATAGCAGCTCTACCTAATACATAGAAACAAACGGTCAGAATGCAGAAACAAAGAAACATACCCCAAAATGAAAGAATAAGAGAAATCTTTAGAAAAAGAACTGAACAAAATGGAGGCAAATAAACAACCTATCAAATACAGAGTTCAAAACACTGGTTATAAAAATGCTCAAGAAACTTAGTGACAACTTAAACAAGGAAAGAATGATCATATAAAAGGACACAGAAACCATAAAAACTCAGTCAAAAATGAAAGATGCACTAAAATGAAAAATAATTTACAGGGAATCAACAGTACAGTACATCAAGCTGAGAATCATATCAGTGATTTGGAATATAAAAAAGCAAAAAACACCTAATGAGAACTGCAAAATAAAAAAAAAAATCCAAAAAATGAAGATAGTGTAAGGAGCCTCTGAGAAAACTTCAGGAATACCAACATTTGCATCATGGGGGTGCCAGAAGGAGAAGAGAGAGAGCAAGTAATTAAAAACCTATTTGATAAAAATAATGACAGGAAGCTTTCTTAACCTAATGAAGGAAATAGACATACAAGTCCAGGAAGCACAGAGAGTCCGAAACAAGATGAACCCAGAGAAACCCACACTGAGACACATTATAACTAAAATGCAAAAGGTTAAATACAAAGAGAGAATTTTATAAGTAGCAAGAGAATAGCAGTTATTTACCTACAGGTATGGATGCCATAATTATGTCAGCTGATTTCTCAACAGAAATTTTACAGTCCAGAAGGGAGTGACAAATATTCAAAGGGATGAAAAGCAAGAACCTATAACCAAGATTACTCTACCCAGCAAAGTTATCATTTAGAATCAAAAGACAGATAAAGAGTTTCTTAGATAAGAAAGAAAATGCTAAAGGAGTTCACCAACAAACCAGTATTACATGAAATGTTAAAGGATCTTTAAGAAGTATAAAAAAATAAAGATAAAAAATATGAACAATAAAATGATAATAAATCATACCTATCAACAATTGAATGTAAGAAAACAAAATAAATAAGCAAAACAGAAGCAAAATTATAGATACAGTGAACATTTTGACATTTGCCTGATGGGAGGGGGGTTGGAGGGATGGGTGAAAAAAGTGAAAGGATTAAGAAGTACAGATTGGTTGGCACAGAAGAGTCATGGGAATTTCAAGGACAGCACAGGGAATACAGTCAAAATATATTGTGTCAGATGGGTATGAGACTTCTCAGGATGATCACTTAGTAAGTTATATAATGACTAATCATTGGGTTGTACACCTGTAATTAATATACTGTATGTCAACTGTAATTAAAAAATTAAAAATGACTTAAAAATGTTAAAAAAAACCCACCTTAATGACAAAATGCTTCTCATCTGAAATCAGTAGGGATTTTCCATCAGCATGAGCAATGACTGCAAAATCAACCCATTGTCAAGAGATTTGCGTATTTTAATTGTGTTCAAATAGAGGCTATAGTGCATTAAGTACCGTACCATGTGGTTTGGGAGTGATGTTAACTCTTGGTATATATAAATGTTAGGTGCATAAATACTGTAGCCTTGTTAGAGTAAGGCCTTCATTTATTTTGGTAAAGTGTTTAATATCTTGGTCTCTGTGAAGAACAAGATATTTAGAAAGATTAAAATGTAGATAAATTGCTTATACATCTCAAGTTACAAACACAGATGATCATAACATAATACCTTTAACAACATTGTCAAAGTCATCTCAAAATGCAAAGCTGATTGCTAAAATAATCTTGACGTTGAAGCCAGATAAGCCGTCAAATATATATATATTCAAGCTTTTAACTTAATACTCCAGCTCTGATTACTAGATATAAAGTAAAACCAGGATAGTATATTTTAATCATTCATTACTCACTCATTACTTAACCTCTTTTCAGTATTCTGATCTGTAAAATGGACCTATTAGTATTATCTACTGCATAACATTCTTATAACCATTAAATGAATTACTACCTGAAAAGTACTTAGAACCATGCCTGGCACAGATGACAACAGTGATACTGTAAAGGACTTTCAAGATTGAAAGATTAGCCTGACCTGTGGTGGCGCAGTGGATAAAGCATCGACCTGGAAATGCTGAGGTCGCCAGTTCGAAACCCTGGGCTTGCCTGATCAAGGCACATATGGGAGTTGATGCTTCCTGCTCCTCTCTCTGTCTCTCTCTCCTCTCTAAAACTGAATAAAAAATAAAAAAATAAAAACAAAAAATAAAAAATAAAAACAAAAAGATTGAAAGATTAAAAAAAAGAAACTTAAGAAGTTTTCCATTCAGAAGTTTGTAAAATAAGCTTTAACCCTGTATTTCTGAAGTCTAATGATTTCTTTGAAATAATGTCATAGGGATTGCAATTTTAGAAAATAAAAGTTCTAGCAAGTTACTTAAATTTTTAATGAAAAAGTTTAAACAGTTTCTCACCTACTTTAGGATCTCTCTGCTTCCATTTGAATTTTAGAATCAGTTTATCTAATTCTAGGGGAAAAAGTCCAGTTGGGATTTTAATTGGAATTGCAGAGAGTTTATAAACTAATAAGAAACAATTGGGTAAAATATCTTTTCTGTCACAAAGAGGTTTCAAATTAATAAGGGCATTTATTAATATAATTCTTCATATTCAAAATAAATTAGGTCCATAGAGCTGCTAAATTTTTTAAAATCAGAATCTGAGCTTTTGTAAGGATTCGTTTATAAAATAGAAGTAAAAGGACACTTACTTACTTGGATATTAAAAAGAATTATTCCACATACATACACAATATGTATATATACATGTCATAAGCAGAGATATATATGAGACACATTCCCACAAAATCAGAAGTATAATCAGACTGCCCGTGGTATCAAATTTTTTTTTCTTTTTTTTTTTTTTTTTGTATTTTTCTGAAGCTGGAAACGGGAAGAGACAGTCAGACTCCCGCATGCGCCCCACCTGGATCCACCCGGCACACCCACCAGGGCGTTGTCTAATTTTTAAATATTTATAAAACATGCTAGTAAAATAATACTTTGATACATGTTTGTAACATTTCTAGAAATACCTTTTTTCAGGAGGAAAGAGAATTGAACATACAATGTCATAATTCCTAACAATAATATCATCTATGCAAAGCAAGTTTCTGTGAAGGCTTTTCAGGGGGTCTCTATTGAAGGAAGTGAGCTCTGACACCAGGAAGGACTTCCTCATTTAGCTCCAAGTCATTAAATCATAGCAATCTTGGAAACAAATCCTCAAATCATTTTTTTAAAAATCATACTTTATCCAATCAGTATAAGGGCAGAGCAAACATTTTAAAATTTATTTTTAATGGAAATTAAGCAATGTAAATATATATTAAGCTTTGTTATAGTTTCAATAAGAATAAAGTACAAATTGTTATTGGAAATTCTATGATGATTTGTACCAAGTTTCTTAAATTAGGGGGGAAAAAAAAACTAAAATGGAATGGATTAGTATAACTTGCTCAAACAATCGCGGAAGTGTGTAACCCAAATTTGAGAACCCCTAGGATTGGGAGATACACCTAAGGACTGACTGTTCTCTATTTACTGCACTCTTCTCACCTTTCAATGGTCCCATGAGATGCTAGCTTGTTTTATTCATTTGTAAAATGTACCCTCTGTCGAGTTCTGTGGGAGAAATGACTGAGAAGATGAAGGGATCAACAGCTTTCTGATTTTACAGAGGATGTACTACTGCTCTTCACATCGTGATTTCCTTATTTTCTACATTGTTTTAGTATATTGTTAAAACACACTGGATAAATAATTCTATTTTATTTTCAAGCAATGATTGAGTTGGATGGAGATGATGTAAGAGTTTCCTCCAGAGGAAAATATGCTGAAAGGGACATTGTGCAGGTAAGAAATTTAATGGAAATTATTTACTTTGTTCCCTTGTCAATTCTGATTTGTAAATGAACAACTTAAGTTAAAATGAAGAGTCTCAGGCTCTGTTTAATTTAATTGGTGCATTCTTTATGAGATACCCATTGAGTAACAGGGCCTAAAATAAGCACCAGTTACTTTCCCTGGACTTGAGGTTCACCATGTATAAAACAGAATTGTTAATGTTACTTTCATTACTGTTTTATTATTAGCTACTTTATTATTACCAGAAAATATTGAGGTTTTAGTCAAAGTAAAATCTAAAAACATAAGGGGGCTTTTTAATAACATTATCTATTCGTGATTTAGTCTGCAGCAGCTGATACATATACATAATAGGTAAATTTAGTATAAACAAACCAAAAATGTAGATATTTTCATTCTTTCTTAATAGGTTAGAAAAGTAGAGAAATAGATCTTGAAATTATGTATAAATATATAAAATATATAAACTAGTAGATCAATACAGGTATTGATCTACTTACGACCTATGCAACTTACGACCACAATAGCTAGCTAGCCACGACTGATCCTCATCTGGCAGTGCAAGTGTTGCCCAGCTGGGCATACGACAGTGCAGACCAGCTTCTGGCAGCACTACCATCTCCGCGTGCACCATTTCAACTGTTATCCCAGACTTAGTACAGCAATTTGTGTTTTGTGTCTTGAATATTTTTCATCAAACCCCTCCCAAGATGTCTACCAAGAGGAAATTGTCTTTGTCTTTGACTTAAAGATTTTTATAACATCATTTCACAGTACTGTACATATAGCCTACTCAACTTACGACCAAATCATGTTATGACTGGTCTGTAGGAACCAATCGTGGTCGTAAGTCGAGCACTAGCTATAACCATAAATAAATAACATGACATAGTATGTAACAATATATAATGATATATATTATATATATATCATTAACAATTTTATTAGAATTTAAAAAAAATACTTAACTAAAGCCTATTATTCTAGAAGTGAATAGGAAGAAAAAAATAATAATATAATTAAAATGTATAATTTAAAAACAAGGAGTTAATTCAATTGAGTTTCTGCATACTTTAGTATCTCTATATCTTTTAGGACATCAGAATGGGAAAAGGCTATAAAGTATACCTTCTTAAATAAGAATGGGTAGGAGGTGTCAGTACTATTTGAGCACATGATATGAAAGCTTTGGAGAAGCAAACAACGGGCTTCAATATTTTCTCCTAAATAATAAACTATACATTCACCTATAATGCAGTCATTAAGAGAATCTAATTTGGAATTCAACAGAATTTGGTTCAAATCCTAGGTTGTTCAACTTTGATAACTTGGGCAAGCTTTCTAAATGTCAGTGTTCTGGCATTGTTATAAATATTGAAGGAGTTAATGTATATGAAATACATTTCTGAAATAGAGCTCAGTAAAATATAATGAAAATTATTAAAATAATTTGAGGAAGAATATAGCATACTGTTTGTAAATATGAGAATATAAAAATTAATGTTGATAATGTTAAATAGCATTATTCTTAATCAGTCTTAGCAAAATTAAATTTTAAGTTAGAAACATTTGTATAATGGTTTTTTAAAAAAGATAGTTAAATGTGACATACGTTTTAACCTAATGTTCTTGGTAGAGTAAAAATCATGTGCATGCACACACACACACGAATAATTAGGTTAAAAGCAACTAAGAAAGGGAACATAATAATGTGGTCATTTATTTAAGAATCCCCATGATATTTTGTTTTCATAATTGGACATATGATTATTCACCTGAATCTCATTAGCATAATTATAGTTTCAAATAATTATACTTTATCTAAATGTCTGGCTCACAGTTTCCAAAAGTTGAATTATTAAAAGGAAGTATGAATTTTAATTCCTTTAGAATGTGTTATGTTGCTATTATAATGCATTTTTACAAAGTTAACAGAGGCAACCCGGTATCTCATAGTATTATCTAAATGATGCTTACAGGAAACTTGGTATTACTTTCTTAAGATTGCTCAGATCATTAAGGTTTTCTTTAAGAGGGCTAACATATATAATAAAAGAACAACCAGCAATTTTTATTATATATATAAAATAACAATTCTCTTGATCATGAAAGTACTTAGGCTCTCAATGGATATGCTGTACTGGACAGAATATTACTAAAGGACTCATCTATGAAATTGTATTGTTGGCACTGTGATCTTGAACAAGTCAATAAATCTCTTTGAACCTTTGTTTTATGATCTTCAAACTCTGAATTCTTTTATCTTTGTTCTTCCCATGATGTTATGAGTCTCAGAGGAAGTAAAAGACATGAAAAAAAACATTGTTTCTTATCAGTATAAGGTATATATACGTATAATTATGTGCTTCTCTCCTTGACACTCAGAATCCTTAAGACAGTCAAACTACTGCCATAAAATGAAACTGATGCCCCCACAGGATTTGAAGGCACCTGGGGACTTTTAGCTAGACACTCAAGGGATTTTACTCCATAAAGTTGAACTGAAAGAGCTATGAGATTGTACAGATTCTAAACACAAAATGAAAATGTCTTCAGAGAATTAGTAGCCTACTGAATGACAGTGATATCTTGATGTACATGCCTATATTTAATTAAGGTTTGATACACTTTTTTTCTAATTTCATGGAGAACTTTCTAAATGGTGATTGGCCTTTGAGAAAATAGTAGTAAGCAAGGTAATTATTTACATATATTATTGTATTAAAGAAGAATCAGCATTCTCTCATCTTAAATAAGATTTTGAAATCATTCCATCATCACAATTTTCCAGCCTCTACCATCAACTAAAACATTTTCTAAATTAGTTATTTTCAAGAATAGAAATATCTTTGAATACTTAGGATGTTGGAGTAGCAAGGGCACACCACAAATAGCATTGTCAATCTTCTCATCATCAGAAAATATCTAAGCCATAATTAATGCTATAAACACTGATGGCTAAAATATATTAGAAATTATGGTTTATTTAGTCTCTCTTACCTTTTTACTACTTTCAGATTTTTACATGTTGAAGCTAATACATAGCAAACAAAATTCTCAATTTCTTGGGAGGACAAACACCTAAGCCCGGAAATAATAGTAGGTCACTGAGTTTCAGTAGATAAGTGGAGGTAGTAAGTGAGGTTTTCATTTTATTGTCAAATCCTAAGTGGCATCCAACTTCATATAATATTTACATTTAATCATTTATTAAGTCCTTCATGTGCTAGGTAGACTAAGATCTCTCTCATTACTTTACTTAGTTGTTAATTGACTTTATGAGACAGGTACTTTGATTATTAAAAGTTTAATTCCTCTTGTCCATAGTAAAAAAGCTATTAAGAAGTGCAGTCACAATTTAATCTTAAGATGTTTGATTCTAAAAATTTTGACAAGTATTTTATATAACTTTAATTCTAATTCCTAAGCATAACATTTAAGAGTCTTCATACCCTGACCCTGATTTTCCTCTTTAGCTAAACACACACAGACACTGTCCCCAATGGGTGTGCTTTTCTCTTGTCATTATACTGGAATAGTCCTTCTCACCATTGGGCCAATTAAAATTCTACATTTGGAAATTTCCCATATTACCTCCTTTTGCAATGGCCTTTCTGCATTCTTGAACTAATTCATCCCCCCCCCCTTTTTTTTTTACTTTATTCACATATCACTTTGTATCTTTCTAAAAATACTGATCAGTTTTTGTCTTATAATAATTTATGAATAAAGAAATTGAGTCCCAAGATGGTGTGTTAAACAACTGTACAATGTTATTTAGATCATAAATTGGTAGGTACTAATTTTCAGCACAGTTCTAATTAAGATCTGTTCTCCTTACTATCATGGTTTATCAGAGTTAGGTTAATTTGGGTTTAAATAATGACATATTTCTAACTATCTGATATTGGGTAAGTTAACTAAACTCTCCAAATTTCAGCTTCCTCTTAAGTAAATTCAAAATATGGATAATATGCCTATGAAAATTAAATATTATAAAATATTGCACTAAATATCAGCAGAAGGCTTCCCACTTATCAGTTCTTCAATAAATGCATTAATATCACTATTTGTTATTATTTTTAGTTAGTATGTTCGCACAATCCAATAGGAAGGCATTTTATGTCACTATTTCATAGTGGCTGTAGTCAGCCTTATGTGTAATTATAGTCATTGCCTCAGGATTCAATCTCATATGACTGTAGGAGAAACAGTAAGTGGGATGAGATCCTATGACTGTTATTCTAACACTTAACTGAGTTATTTTCATATACATATATTTATACTTGTTTGCTTGCTTGCTTGTGCTATGGATTGGCTATTGTGGATAAAGCAATGCCATTTCTCTTAGTTGCATACAGCTGCTGGCAAGCCTATCATTTCCTTAAAAATTATATTTAAATCATATTTTTCATTAAAAGGAGAATAATAACTTGAAGACTTAGACTTGAAAATCACTAATGGAGCTCTGCACAGTAGGAACAATCAAGTAAAATTGAGCATAACAGCAACTACAAGCCATTTGCCCAAACTAATTTAAACTTGTTTTCACAAATAGGCAGAACTGGCCATTAGAGCAACCATGAGGAACATTCTTCTTACAGTGGATGGATGCTAACAAAAAGATGTAGAATATCAAGGAAATAGTATATTTTTACAGGATAGAGTGCATTTATTGGTATTCTTCATATGAATGGGATAAATTAGTGCAAAATGCAAATTGATTTATTTCTCTAACCCTACCATTTTCAGGGTCCAAGGTAATTTGCGGTACTAGTCAATGAGCATTCATGCAGAAATGTGTACGCATTATTCTAAACAGGATGTCCCCAAGTACAGGGATTAGAAATGAGTGATTAAAAGAGTTAGTAAGCAATGTGGCCCAAGAGCTTGAGTGGAAAACTGTGATAGAAAAAGGATATGAGCAATAGTTTAAGAAAGAGGGCACATTTTTTTTTTCATGAAAACTTGAAGACTTGACCTTCGTTACTGGTAAAGGAAATGAAGTCACTTGTTATTTTCATTTCTCAGGAAAGCACTTTCAGACATGACTGAATTGAAGAATGTGCTTTTGTAAAAGATTTAGATAATATAAGTTTATGAATAGAGTTTTCAACACTTTTTTTTCCTACTACTGACATATGTGGAATGAGGTACACTCCTACCGATAACAGTAACTTTCTATGTCAGTGATTTTCAATCTGGGGCAAGGTTCCTTAATACTCAAAGGGCATATCTGTGTCCCCACGTAACAAATTTAAGTTAAACGTGATATCTATTTTTCTTATATTTATAAAACTTTTTCAATAAGTATAACTGTATATTGTGAGAACAATGATTGTGGTTCTTAGTTTTGACATTCCAGAATATCATAACATGCTTTAAAATAAATTTTAATTTACTTCAGTAAAGAAATCTGACATATCTTATAGCATTTGCTGGAAAGGTGAAACAACAGGTTTTTGTTTTGTTTTGTTTTTTCAAATAATATGAGAGAGTTTATTTAAAAGTTACAGAGGTAGCAGAAATGAGTTTCCTGAGCCACATGGGCTCAGAAAACAAGTTACAGAAGCAAAAGAAGGACCCCTGGAGCTTAGGAGGGAGGAGGCAAAGGCATGCTCCCAAAAGGGAGAGTACATGCTGCGTCCTTCATCTTGAGGGTTTTTTAACAGGTGTTTTAAAATTACAAAAAAGCCAGGAATTACTATTTTAGATTACTGATTTGTACTTAAATCTGAAAAAGATGAAATGGATAAAAATATCCCTTGTATTTAATGTTTGATAAGAATGTTAATATAAACTATAAGGAAGATAGTTTCATATTTATATTGAATATATAAATGTATAAATTGATGAATAGTAATGGTAATGATGATAATAATAACATATATAGTACTTATTATGAGTTAAACACTTTTTTAAACCACTTTACATGTTAGCTTAGTATAACAAACTAATCAAGTAGGTATTATTATTCTTATTTGATAGAAGAGGAAATTGAGGCAAAGAGTGTAAAGTCATTTGTCCAAGATCATGTCGCTTATAAGTAGCAGAATCAGCCTCAGAACATAGGAAATCTAATTCCATAGTTTGTATAAACAGTAAAGGAAAATGAATTTTATATCCCTGGTGTAAAAGAAAGGTAAAGAATCAAATCAAGCCTGGTGGCGCAGTGGATAGAGCGTCGAACTGGGATGCGGAGAACTCAGGTTCGAGACCCTGAGGTCGCCAGCTTGAGCGCGGGCTCATCTGGTTTGAGCAAAGCTCACCAGCTTGGACCCAAGGTCGCTGGCTCCAGCAAGGGGCCATTCGGTCTGCTGAAGGCCCACGGTCAAGGCACATATGAGAAAGCAATCAATGAACAACTAAGGTGTCACAACGAAAAACTAATGATTGATGCTTCTCATCTCTCTCCATTCCTGTCTGTCTGTCCCTATCTATCCCTCTCTCTGACTCTCTCTGTCTCTGTAAAAAAATTAAAATAAAAAATATATATATATATAAGGGCAAAGTTCAGGTTAAGGAAAGTCAAAGCAGGAGAGATTTTCCTACAGAATATCAACTGTTTGCTAGAGGTGTCCTTGTTTCCCTGAAAGGTAGGTATTAGCTACATATTTTGAAGAAAAAAAAAATGAACCCTTTAAAAAACAACTTAAAAGATAGTTAGATGTATACTAACCATACCAACATTACTAAATGTTAATTTTTAAAATACACTGCTCCCAAAGATTAGGGGATCAGGGAACTTGCTGATACTCCACTACTCTCAGCCTTTTGAATAGTGCATTTTCACCAATGAAATATAAGTTGGTTTTGCATCTCATTTGCATAATCAAACAACTTTCTTTGACTTGTCATTTGTTTTTCTGATGTTCTTGTTTAATAAAAAAAAAAATCAGGCCCTGGCCGGTTGGCTCAGCGGGAGAGCATCGGCCTGGTGTGCGGGGGGGCCCGGGTTCGATTCCCGGCCAGGGCACATAGGAGAAGCACCCATTTGCTTCTCCACCCCCCACCCCCTCCTTCCTCTCTGTCTCTCTCTTCCCCTCCCGCAGCGGAGGCTCCATTGGAGCAAAGATGGCCCGGGCGCTGGGGATGGTTCCTTGGCCTCTGCCCCAGGCGCTAGAGTGGCTCTGGTTGCAGCAGAGCGACGCCCCAGAGGGGCAGAGCATCGCCCCCTGGTGGGCAGAGCATCGCCCCTGGTGGGCGTGCCGGGTGGATCCCGGTCGGGCGCGTGCGGGAGTCTGTCTGACTGTCTCTCCCCGTTTCCAGCTTCAGAAAAATACAAAAATACAAAAAAAAAAAAAAAAATCAAATACTTCTTTTTTATATTGCTTCATATTTATTTTGAAATACCCCTAATTTTTGTGAGCAGGATACTTTTAAAATAAGGATGAAATAAATTATAGCTACAATTTGACATCTTGTTCTCATTAATCTTTATGTTGATTCCTATTTTCTCACTTTTCTAATTATAGTTTCAAAGATAAAATAAACCTTAACCTTTTTTTTTTGCTCTTTCTTAATTTTTTATTAAAAATATCTTCACAAAAGACATTAGTTGATAGGACTTCACAAAAGTTTACATTCCCCATTTTCCAATTGATGGTTATATTTGCTGTTAGTTTTTTCTTACACTTACTTAGCTACTTTCAGAGATAAGAATAAGATTTGTCACCTTTTTATTACACTTTTACAAAAAGTTGAGTTTTCCTCCTCAGACACATAGAGTAAAATTATAGTCATATAGGTTTGCTTCTGAACAGTGTGTCTTATTTTTGTAAGGAGTGATTTTTTTACTCTGCTTTGAAAGAGACTTCTTTCACTGTATAAAAGGGATTACACCTGCTATTTGAGTTCTTAAAATTTATACTTGGTTTACCTGTGGTAACCTGCAATTTTAGAGCCTGCTTCCTAATAACAGTTGTTTTCCACAATCAGTTCTTGAGTAACTCTTTAAGTCATAAGTTTTTCAAAGTAAATATAAAACAGTTATGTTAGTATAAGATGGGAGACCCTGGCTGGTTGGCTCAGTGGTAGAGCATCGGCCTGGCGTGCAGAAGTCCCAGGTTCGATTCCCGGCCAGGGCACACAGGAGAAGCGCCCATCTGCTTCTCCACCCCTCCACCTCTCCTTCCTCTCTGTCTCTCTCTTCCCCTCCCGCAGCCAAGGCTCCTCTGGAGCAAAGTTGGCCTGGGCACTGAGGGAGTCTGTCTGACTGCCTCCCCGTTTCCAGCTTCAGAAAAATACAAAAAAAAGAAAAAATGGGAGTGTGCTCAATTTATCTTTCTCTGGGGGAAAATGATTTAATTTAAAAACACTACACTTAGAAATTTTTCAATACCTCAAGATGTCTTCACTTCCTTTTCTGTAAGACCTAAAATTACTGTGCTCCTCAACTATCGCAACATTAATGCTTGAAATGATTTCCAAGTTGCTTAAAGAATCAGCATGTCTCTCAGGGGAAATTGAACAAATGCCCTCAAACAGCACTGTGTTCATTAATTTAAGTATCATTGTAACTGAGAATGGAATCAATGGAGTCGGGCAATCTGTTGCTAGAGTATCACGGGCTGAGCTGATAAGGGCTCTCACATAATTATTATAAAGATAGAACAATTATTTTTATGATGTTGATAATTTCATTAAGAGTATACCAAAATCTCATGCTGAGTTCTTTTCTCTCTCTCTTCCTTGTTTTTTCTTTTTTTTTTCTTTGCCTTTCCAAATAATTGCTATTAAAAAAAACAACAACATTGGGGAAAACTCAAATACTAAATACAGGGTAGCGTAAAAGTAGATTTACAGTTGTGAGTATGCTTAGCAGTTTATTCTTGTATTATTTATTATTTTATTATTTTCTGTAAAAACAACTGTAAACCTACTTTTGCCCCACCCTGTATTTCAGGTTTCCACTAATATGAACTGTGTGAATTTCATATTCATGTCCTTATGGTTTGATGTTCTAGTTATAATTTAAAATACGTGTGTTTAGGAGTCTTTCACAGCAGACCGTATTTTTTTACCCTGCATTGGATAATATCTCCCACCTTGAAATCTGAATTAGGCGTGGGCAAATCCCATCTGACAGGAAACTGAGGGCTGAAGAGGTCAGTGCTCCATCTTACTGGAGTCTGGCTGGGTAGAGAACTCAAAAGTGCAGCAGCATGGTGGCTGTTTCAGGACCAGGAGACCTGAATTACTGGGGGGAAAATAGAAAGCAATTATATCCCTTTTTAAGTAAAATTGTTATTAAAAAGTTTGGTACTGTCATTGTTTATAATGACTCAAATATCTTGAAAATGCACAGTAATTATATTGTCCATCTCACCATACCTCCGTTCTCCGATATACCTACAAGCATTGACATGCTGATTTTTGTGTCTATTAACTAGCATGCTAAAGTCTATGAATTAACTTTCTTTCACCTCTGCTTTATAGTTTGTGCCTTTCCGGGATTATATTGACAGAAGTGGAAACCACATACTGAGCATGGCTAGACTGGCTAAAGATGTCCTAGCTGAGATCCCTGAGCAGTTTCTCTCCTACATGAGGGCCCGAGGAATCAAGCCATTGCCTGCGCCTCCCCCCTACTCCCCCCCTACGCATGTGTTACAGACTCAGATATGACTGTGCTCTGGAACGTTAACGGTAACTACATGTCAGCGCTGCGGAGTCAAGCTTGGTCCTGGTGCTCTGTAATGAACCAGGGAATGAGAACCTTTCCTCCATTTGGTTTCAGCAGTACTAGTTAACAATGCTTTCTGGGATCCAAAACTTTTCTCTTTCTAAACCAAAACTGTAAATATGGTTGTTGCATGAGCAACACAAAACTTGTTTGAATGCTTGAAACAAAATATGGATGTCTTCTCTGAATCTTTACCTTTTTTGTTTGTTTGGACAGAAATGGCTAATTTCCAATGTGTTGTTGGAAAAAAGCACAAACTATGTTTTTAACTCAAATATTGTCCTCGACTGCTGGGTGTATAGGAAAGCAGTCTCTCTGTATCAATGTTTACATGTTACTACTTTTTAAATTTCAATACTTTTATAACTGTTCTTAAGAATAAGAGTTTTAAATATTGAATTCTTTGTCTTCTAAATTGCAATAGCTATAATTATAAGAGCAATATCTTTTTGAATGACTGTCTGGACGGACAAATACTATTGTAAACAAGGGAAAGGAAAGATACTTCCGTATTTCTTCAGTGAGTGTATTGTCTTATGAAACTGCATCTGCTTAGTAATCAGTTCCTCTGCATTTGCCAAGTCTGAGAGTTTCAGCTGAGCAGATGTGTATCCTGTAAGAACATGCATTTTTCATGGAGTTCGGGTTCTAAATTTAGACTGCAGTCAGTATATGCTCTGTACTGCTAAGTAGAAATTTTTTAAAAAATCAAACGTTGTGAACAATTTGTAAATGCACAGAAAATACTTTGTGTAAAAAAGTAGCGTCTTTGTATTATAATGCTATTTAGAAAGACTAAAACCAGAATATTTAACTGTGAACTATGTAGCAGAAGTCTTAAACTTTCTATTCCATTATACCTTGTCTAGATATATTAATTCAAAGGGATACTGGCTCTCTTGGGTTCCTTATCACCTTTCCACATTGCCTCACAGGGTGCACATGCTGGAAGTTTTTTGTGAAATTCCCAGTTAATATACACAACCATGTGACTTAGTGCACAACACATTTGTGAAATAATCTACTCCTATATACTAATTAATTAATCTGCCTGTCCACAATTAATTGTAAAGAGTTTCTGCATGTACAGTTTTTACAAGAATTACCGTTTTGTGATGTGTCCAAATTAAAGCATTTCTTTAGAACAAATGGCCTTAAATTCTCACAGAATTCCTGGAAATGATTGTGAATTGCCTTCAAATAACAGAAAAGTGTATTTATTTTTTTCTTTTGTGTCAACAATGTAACTGCTTTGTAATATTTTTCCTTACTTATACATTTACAATTTGTTTTATTTTGACTGTATATTATTCTTTTTGTCCCAGATTGACTTAGGGTGACTTTTATAAGCATGAGACTATTTTACTGAAAAGAAATATATATACATCCACATATCTAACAGTACCAATATTGTATAATTATGTAATACTAAATTGTCCATTTGTATGTATTAAAATCTTTAAAAGGATAACTATTTGCTCTGTAAATTTTATTTATAATGGCATGAAATCAGATGATTTCCTTTTTTGAGCTTAAATATTTATGCCAGCCTAGTTTATTAACCTACAGGTTTTTTTATTTATATTTATCAGTCCAAAATAAAAATAAGTAAGATATTTTTTCTTTCTTGTCAAACATCAGTTATTTTTCTTTGTTTTTTTTTTTTTTTTTTTTTTTTTCTGAAGCTGGAAACGGAGAGACAGTCAGACAGACTCCCGCATGCGCCCGACCGGGATCCACCCGGCACGCCCACCAGGGGCGACACTCTGCCCACCAGGGGGCGATGCTCTGCCCATCCTGGGCGTCGCCATGTTGCGACCAGAGCCACTCTAGCGCCTGGGGCAGAGGCCACAGAGCCATCCCCAGCGCCCGGGCCATCTTTGCTCCAATGGAGCCTTGGCTGCGGGAGGGGAAGAGAGAGACAGAGAGGGAAAGCGCGGCGGAGGGGTGGAGAAGCAAATGGGCGCTTCTCCTGTGTGCCCTGGCCGGGAATCGAACCCGGGTCCTCCGCACGCTAGGCTGACGCTCTACCGCTGACCCAACCGGCCAGGGCCAGTTATTTTTCTTTGAATTGATCAGCTAAAATGAAAGATGAGCCCTTTCTTATTTAAACAATAGTGTGCTTAAACCTAGTGAGGGCAAATAGCTAAGGATAGAACAAACCATTTACAAACTTATCCTTTGTATGGCTGTCAATATGTATAAGAAACATATGTGATGTTAGTCTATGTGTAAGATTAGAATACTCCTAGTCCTGTCATTGCCTAAAACAGTGTTTTTCAACCACTGACTGATGCATGGACCAGTCCACCAGATATTTCTTGCAGGTCTGCAAAAGACTTAACCATCCTAATGCTGTATGAAGATTATAGGCCCAGTGATCTTAGTCAAAATTGCTTATGTTTAGGGTGATTTATGCCTTAGCAGTCCTCAAAATAATTCTCCTCTTTTCACCGGCTCTCAAGTGTAAAAGCATTGAAAACCACTGCCCTAAAGGAAAAAACCAAGATTGAAGGGATTGAGTGATTTATCCAAGACTAGATAACTAGAGCATAGTTTTTTATCGTTGTGACAGTATTTGTTGTGATCACCTAAATGTTGTGAGTTGTCATTAGAGGCTGTGCAATGAAAAATTCCAGCCAATTGCTGTGCACCTCCATCTTCCCACAAAATATTCCTTCGTTTTTCTAATACCTGAAAGTTACTTAACAACCTGCAAAGCCTTTCATTCCACACAATATAAGGAGATGCCAAGATGAAAGACATGGAACTTTTAAGAATTAATAAAACATACTGACATAAGTATTTGCAGCAAGTCTTTCTTTTTTTCTAAAAGGCTTTTCTTCTTTAGATCTTTTCTTAAGCTTGGTACATCATTAGTATAGAACTGCCAGCACGGGTTTTCTTTGAAAATGTGAAAGGGAAATTAAGAGAACCAACAGTATGAGCCTTAGCTATGTTTATCACTCTTTTCAGAGATGGTCATCCTAACAGTGTTCACAACTCAGATTTCTGCTTCACAGCCAGAGGAAGGACCCACCAAATAGGAGTGTTTTTCCAGTGTAGAGTGGGGTAAATACCCATATCAAAATAATTATTTCTTAGCCTGAACTATGGTGGTGCAGTAGTTAAAGCATCGACCTAGAACATTAAGGTCTTCAGTTCAAAACCCTGGGCTTGCCTGGTCAAGGCACTTATGGGAGTTGATGCTTTCTGCTCCTTTCCCCCTTCTCTCTCTCTCTCTCTTCTCTCTAAAATGAATACATAAAATCTTAAAATAACAGAAACTCTTAAATTACTTTTAATTGATGTGACTCCTAACAACTATTTTACCATATGGAAATATTTGTATATAGTTAAACAAAATTTGCTAACATAATAAACAGAGGTCAACAGTGTTTATACTAAGAACATTACCTAGAGGCATAATAGTTCTGTTAACAGAATTCTGAACAGTTTAAGAGGAAACCTCTTTAAACCTCATAAGGAAGTGTTATTGTTTATTTCTACATTATCAAACCACCCCAGCATCTGCCATTGCTCTTACTTCCTGGCTTTTAGAGATGCTCTGAGGACCCCCCCCCAAAAAAAAAAAAAATCTAAGAGAGATGACCATGGAGTTCTTACTGTGAAAAAAACAAAAACAAACTGTTCTAAAGATTTGCTCATTTAGTTTCAAACCAGCAGTGGCCATGATCTCATGATTTTCTCATCACAAAGTTATTCACTAACTTAATTTCCATGAAACAGGCCTGCTGGGCATCCCTAATGTATTTAGATAGGCTGATTTCATAGAGATGGGATTTGCTATTAGTCAAAGAGGTCAATATCATTTGCCTTACAAATTAGGAGAAAGGATGAAGGAAGAAAATGTGCTTAGGGTTGGCTTCAAAATAGCTCCTCTTTAGAAATCTTCACCTTACAAAGTAAGTTAATGGAAATTATAACATTGATTCAGTTATTTGGACAGAGAATAACCAGTTTGATAAATCTTAAACATTTTCACAAGATAATTCTGACAAGAAATACTAAATAAAATCCCTTTTATTTATTAAGTATATTATTAAAGCTTTAAAAAATATTAAAATCTGAATCTACTTAAAAGTAAAAAATTGTTTGATTCATCCATTATTTTCAACAATAGCTAGAAGCATATTCCATAATTTATAGATAGGCAAATTTGACATGCACTTTAGATAATCTGCATGAGAAGGTTTTTGTGTTTTAAGTGGAGAGCCCTGATAGAGCAGCAACAATCACGAAAAACCCCTTTGAATTAATTGAGAACAAACTTTCAAGTCTAGATGTTATATGGACCCACCAAAAAACATTGATGGGTTAATCATCACATGACAGTCTGGAGAGAGAAAGAATTATAGGCTCTTTTAATTTTGTGTTTACTTTCTGAGAACATACAGTAGATTTAAATTAATGACTTAAAATCTAAATCCAAAGGATTATATATGAGTGTGGCCTCTTATATAGGCTGGTTAAAGACTTTTTAGAAGCTTCACCAAGAAAAGCATAACTTTTTGGAGTCAAAAGACCTGAGCTTCCCTCTTGGCTATCTGATTTTGGCAAAATATCACTTAAATATCTAAACCCAATTTTTATCATCCATATATAGGAATGATCATTCCAAAGGTTCTTACAGCATTATCTTTATGTTGTCCTCTCAATAATAAAATGTATTTTAATTGGAGCACATCCTGAAGTTTGGCTCTTTAAGAGGCTGGTGGGAGATTATTCAATTAACTTAATGTCCTGAGTAATCAAGGGGCTTCTGAGAGATTCATCAGCAAATGAA
Organism: Saccopteryx bilineata; assembly: GCF_036850765.1. Classification (NCBI taxonomy): domain Eukaryota; kingdom Metazoa; phylum Chordata; class Mammalia; order Chiroptera; family Emballonuridae; genus Saccopteryx; species Saccopteryx bilineata. The sequence continues at coordinate 142,432,144 of NC_089491.1, read as the reverse complement.
AAGTCTTGGCTTCTTATTTTTTTGTTGTGGTTTTGTTTTTGTTTTTTGTATTTTTCCAAAGTTAGAAGCAGGGAGGTGGGATGCAGTCAGACAGACTCCTGCCTGTGCCAAACTGGGATCCACCCGGCATGCACACCAGGGGGCGATGCTCTGTCCATCTGTCCATGAAGCCGTCAATGCCCCGGCCATCTTTGCTCCAATGGAGCCTTGGCTGCAGGAGGGGAAGAGAGAGAGAGGAAGGAGAGGGGAAGGGTGGAGAAGCAGATGGGCGCTTCTCCTGTGTGCCCTGGTCAGGAATCAAACCCAGGACTTCCACACACCAAGCCAATGCTCTACCGCCGAGCTCACTGGCCAGGGCCTTGGCTTCTTATTAAAAAGGCAAGTCATGAGCTTAGTCACTATTTCAAATCAGTCACGTATTCTCACTATTTTCTTGGCCTCAGAACCAGGAGGATGGGAAAAATGGGAGAAAAATCCAGATTGCTTTGTGAATGTCTTTGAGTTTCTTTATATGTGTCCTTATGCCTATGTGTGTTCCTGCTCTTATCTTTCTGTCATTTATTACATTTTTAATTACTCGTTTTTTGTCTGTATTAGCAGATCATCAATTGAATTATTGAAAGTGAATTGGCCCTGACTGGATAGCTCAGTTGGGTTAGAGCATTGACCTGATAAGCAAAGGTTGCTGGTTTGACCCCCAGTCAGAGCACATATAGAAACAGATGGCTGTTTCTGTCTGTCTGTCTCTCTCTCTCTTTAAAATGAATAAAATAAATTAAAAAAAGAAAGGAAGGGAGGGAGAGAGAAGGAAGGAAGGAAGGAAGGAAGGAAGGAAGGAAGGAAGGAAGGAAGGAAGGAAGGAAGGAAGAGAAAGAAAAAAGAAAGAAAAGAAAAGAAAAAGAAAACTGAGCCCAGGCAAGCTGGCTCAGTGGAAAATGTGTCCACCCAGCATGCCAGGTCTACCTTCTGTATGTGCCTCATGGTTTTGACCTTTGGTCAAGGTACATACAAGAAGCAATCAATGAGTACACAGCTAAATGGAACAACTGAATGAAACAATGAGTTGATGCTTCTCTCTCTCTCTCTCTCTCTCTTTCTCTTTCTCCCTCTCAAATTAATGGAAAACTAAAAAGAAGAAGGAAAAAGTAAATTGAATCAAAAAATTGGCCTTGGCTGGATAGCTCAGTTGGTTAGTATATTGTTTCGATACTCCAAGGCTCTGGGTTCGATCCCAGTCAGGACACATACAGGAATCAATCCATGAGTGCATAAATAATTGAAAAACCAAATGATGTTTCTCTCTTTCTCATTCTCTTTTTCTAAAATCAATCAATAATTTAAATTAAAAAAAAAGAACAAAAGATTGAGCACTAAGAATGTTGCATTAGTAACTTAGTATTTTAAAATTAGCCTGAATTTCAATGTTACCAGACTGAGAGAGATCAGTAAAATCTTAAATGACAGTATACCATACTTTTCCCATATTTGTTTATTCCCTTTCTAAAGCAAAACTGTGAAGGGAATGAGTAGAGATTAGCAGTCTCTCTCTCTCTCTCTCTCTCTCTCTCTCTCTCTCTCTCTCTCTCCACCTGCTCTCAGGCCAATTAGCAGTGAAATGGTAAAAAGGCAAACAGCAGGAGAGAAGAGATTAATGAAGCTTTGAAGCAACTGATAACCACAGGTCCTGACTTGGGATAGTCTGAAAAGAAAATTATTACGAATATCAGGATCTTACATTATTTCTGCTCTGAAATTCAATTCCCTTTGACCAAGAATACTAAATAAAACAAAACTAAACAAAAATAAAACTCTGAAAAAAGGATGTTGTACTACATTCTACTTAAAAATGAAAGCAACAAGAATTTGCATTTTAGTTATTGGAAGAGTATACTGTTTTCTTTGAATTGTGTCTGTGCTTTATGTATTTCTAAGTAGATTGTGCATGTTTGTGTGGTGGGAGTGATTATAGGCCTTCATTCATGCATATACCTGCATATATGTGTAAGCAATGTAAATTTTGGGACAGTAAAAAGGACAGAAGAAATGACAATGCTTATAAGCATTTACTGCCTTTCCTGGTGCTGATTATCTATCCCGGGGAAGTATTTTGGCCTGCCCAGAGTGCAGACAAGAACATGGAAGTTTAGAACTTGGCAACTGCATTTGTAATAGGACAGGGTGACTTGCAAATTCTACTATGCTAATATCTATGATTTTTAATGTATTTTTGCATCCTCTGCTCAGCAACGAGACAAGGATTTGATGAATATGAATTTGGTTGTGAAGAAGAAATGTGGGAAAGTATAGTTTTCCACCCACCAGTTGATAAGACTGAATTTCATTTAATTTACTAAGAAGGAATGCATAAATATTCAAAATCTAGCCTGTGCCCCCCATTAGATAATCTGTTTTCTATAACTATTTTCTAAACCATAGTAATGACTTTGGTTTAGCATTTAATCATTGACAGAGCACTATCTCATTGTAATCTCTGTCTACACCTGTTACAACTCTGTTCCTCCACCAAGCCTCAGCTCAAATGCTGCTTTCTCAGCAAAGCTTTCCTGCATTCCCTGAATTACTAAGAGTCGATACCTCTTTTTCTCCAGCCTGTATATAGCTACTCTACTCTGCCTCCATAGAGGCAGACTATGTTTGCAGTGGGAAGTCTTACTGCCATAACACTGGGGGTGGGAGGGCTCTAACCTAAGTCTGAGGTTCATTAAGAGAAAGTTCATCTTCATAAAGATGTGAGTCACAGTCTCCAATATGACCTTTGTCAGAGATAAAGGTAATGGTTTATATCTCATCTACTTTACTTCTTTCTCATTGCTTCAGAGAAGAAGAGGGTGCTTTATCCAGTCTCTCAAAGACCCCAACAGTCTGCCAGTGAATCCCCTCCCCTGCCTGCAGTGTTACCCCGTCTCCCGCATGGCTCTGCACAGCCACTCCTGCTGAGGTTGCGCCTACCTGGCCTGATAGCATCCACAATTCTTTGTGTTCTTACCCAGACAAAGATTGGGGTGCATGTAGTCTATAAGGGAGGTAATCTCCCAGAGTGGGAGTTGATGTAATTACTGTTATATTTAAATTAGTATCTACCATCTTACTATTTTTTTAAATTGCCCCACTCATGTTATGTTTGTTTTTTTCTCTTTACCAGACTTGTTTTTGATGAGTCAGGTACTTTTTGTTATTTCAGAAAAAAATTACCAATCTCTTAGCTTCAGGTTTACATATTCCTACACTATCTTTTTAGTGTCACTAGAGATTATACTGTATATCCTGATTTATCAGATTCTAGAGAAATTAGTAGTTATACCCCCTTCCAGATAACACCAGAATCGTAAACTTAACTGAACTCTTGATTTTGTTGCAATGAATTTTAATCCTACATATATATTAAACTCCATGAGATACTGTTATTCATTTTGTTCAATTATTGTAATGTATACTTAACACACATATCTTTTTCCATATTTCTTCATTACTACCTACATTTCAGTATTTCCATCTGAAATAATTTTCTTTTTATCTTAACAACTCTTTTCTTTTCTTTTAAGAGTATATAGGTGAGCCTGACCAGGCAGTGCTGCAGTGGATAGAGTGTTGGACTGAGATGCAGAGGACCCAGGTTCAACCCCGAGGTTGCCAGCTTGAGAGCGGGCTCATCTGGTCTGAGCAAGGCTCACCAGCTTGTGCCCAAGGTCTCTGGCTTGAGCAACGAGTTACTCTGTCTGCTGTAGCTCCCCCCTCCCCCCGCACCTGTTCAAGGCACATATGAGAAAGCAATCAATGAACAACTAAGGTGCCGCAACAAGGAATTGATGCTTCTCATCTCTCTCACTTCCTGTCTGTCTGTCTCTCTCTCTCTCTGTCCCTGTCACAAAAAAAAAAAAAAAAAGTCTATTGGTGATAAACTCAATTTTGTTTTACTAGAAAGGTATTTATTTTGTATTCACTCTTAGAGACACTTTTTCCTTTTTTTTTTTTTGAGCATATTAATCAGTTATTTTAAAATTTATGTCTCATAACACCAATATCTAGGATGTTGATAGATATATCTATCTATATATGTCTCTCTATGTAAATAGATAAATAGATAGATTAGTCTCTTGTCCTGTTTCTTGGTTTTCCTGCTAATTTTTATTTAACCTGAGACATGTCTGGAAAATTTATAGAATTTCTAGAAACTTTCTTTGCATCCCCACAAAGTATTCTCCCTGCATTCTTACAGGTAGATGGATGGTTCACGCTGAGTAAGCACCTAACTCTCATCAGGTGTTTCCCTGCAGGAAAGCACACTCTTGTTAGGCCAGTGCCACCTCTGCTCCACTCCAGCCCCTGAAGTGCAGCATTGTCTGGATTCCAAATAAGATTTATAGGGTGTATACCAGGTTCTTTTCCTTTATGGTGGCTCAAAACCCTAAGTTTTGTCTTATAACTCAATGAGTTGCATAAAATCTTGGCTGGATTCTCACTTTCTTTCTTTTTTTTTTCTTCTGAAGCTGGAAATGGGGAGAGACAGTCAGACAGACTCCCGCATGCGCCCCACCGGGACCCACCCGGCACGCCCACCAGGGGCGACACTCTGCCCACCAGGGGGCGATGCTCTGCCCCTCCGGGCATCGCTCTGCCGCGACCAGAGCCACTCTAGTGCCTGGGGCAGAGGCCAAGGAGCCATCCCCAGCGCCCGGGCCATCTTTGCTCCAATGGAGCCTTGGCTGCAGGAGGGGGAGGAAGGAGGGGGGCGTGGAGAAGCAAATGGGTGCTTCTCCTATGTGCCCTTGCAGGGAATCGAACCCGGGTCCCCCCACACGGCAGGCCGACACTCTACCGCTGAGCCAACCGGCCAGGGCCGGATTCTCACTTTCTTAACAGCTGATCTCAGCATTTTATCTTAACCTCTACCTACCTAGCAATACACCCCAAACTAAGTCTCAGCAAATGCCCCAGATAAAAAAAGTCAATGGCAAATGCTGAGCTTGACTCAATGAGCATCCCTTCTGTCCAAGAACTTGGACTTTCTTGAGTCTTCAGCTTTGGCATCATTTATTTCCTCCTGGACCTTTTCTCTGATCCTCCAATGTGGTATCTGTGCACTCATAGTATGTGGGTTGAAGGTTCTTATCAAAATTACATACTTGATTTCCTATAAATTTCTTCTTCTTTTCCTTCCCCTTCTCTTCCCCCCACTTTTTCTCCCTCTTGACTTTTCTAGATGTGTGTGTGTGTGTGTGTGTGTGTAAGTATTGGTTTGTCACAGCTCCTCAATCATAGTTAGAAATGAAAGCTTCTAGAATTATCAACATATCTGTATTCCCTTCTATAATGAAAGTTTCCTAAAGACAAATAATATGCTCTTCTAGTGAGGAGAGGAAGTAAAATGATTGAAGCAGTGAGAAAAGGAATTGACTAGTAGGTATCTGTCTGATTGTAGAGGAATAGCAGAGTCAAGGTTCAAAATTCATTCATTTATTCATTCATTGAAATATTTATTGGGTCTGAGTCAAGGTTCAAAATTTATTCATTTATTAATTCATTGAAATATTTATTGAGTTTCACACTACTGTAATGGTGAAATATAGCACAGGAAAAACAGAGGTCCTGCATAGGTGCAAGGTCACCTGAAATCAGAGAATACGAATGACAGTTAATTTGCATTTTCTTCCTCCTTGGTTTATAACCAAACACAGAACATTTCAAGATCTGCTATCTGTTCATCTGTTTAGCCTTCTAATTTTTTTCTCTCCCAGCTTCGATGCATGTACTTCAGTCACACTGCACTACTTTCTATGTCTCAAGGAGTTGTGCCATCTTTTATTTGGAGGCTCATTCACATCCTCCACGCTCCTTCTCCTAGCTAATTAATTCCTCTCCTTTTCAGATCTCACTTCAGACGTCATTTCCTTCAGGATCTTACCCAAAGCCTCTGCGGCTGGGACAAATGTCCTCTGTGTATGCTCCTACAGGGGTCAGTGCTCAGTACTATTCATGACTGTTTGGACAGTACTATTTTCCCACCTACAGGCATGTTTTCCTCACCATACAGTGAGATTCCTGAAGAGGAGACTGCATTTCTCTGTTGATAACCCATAACCTTATACACGTTCAGTACTCAATACACACATTAAACCAAATTGAATGTCCAGTGGGTTTACAGTATAGAAATATTGATAACCTTGTGCATGAAATATAAATTGAAGGAAAATTTTTAATTTTACCCATTCTACTAACTTTTTTAGGAAAAGCATGAAGCTCACCAGAGTTTTCACGCTGTTCTGATCTCTTTTTGATGGAATCTGTTTTGTAAATAGCTTCACAGGCTGTTTCTCTTTCTTCTTATATGATTGAAATCATTCCTCTAATTTCAATGTAAAGAGCAACAAGCCAATCAAAAGATATTATCTTGGAGACAAAATGTCATATCGGTTTAAAAAAAAATAGCTCTGAAAACCATGAACTGTTTTTAGTGGCTGATGTTTCTTCACCCTCTCATTAAAATAAACTGCAAAATGAAGACTTAAGCCTACCAGTTACCAGTCAAACCCACCCAATTATTTGAACTTGCATCTGCTCTACATTATGCTTCAACCCCTCCACCCCTTTCCACGGCAACAATATCAATGACCAACCAACCATTTTAGTGACTTCAGTAAATTTTTGTTTGTTCTTTGTCTGATAATGTCATTGCCTTGGTTACTGTTTCATAGATATTTTAATAAACTCTCAAGAAACCATCTTCCAATAACATTACAATGTTCTTATTCCTGTTTAAAGATTGAATTTGTAGTAACCTGTATTCCATCAAATACTGGAAAGAACTAATGTGTAAATATGGTGTATAGATCTATTTTATGTAATTACAAAAGGAAGAAGCAGGATTAGCTGTAAAGTTATAAAGAAACATATTTTATATCAATACAAGGAATTTTTATAAATAACAATTCAGAAGCCTTTAATTACAGAGTGGCTTGACCTAGAAGATAGCAAAGCTTTTCTTCCTGGACCTGTTTCACAATGGAGCTGGATGACTTCTACAGCTATCATAAAAAGTTTTTAGCAATATAGTTTTATAAAATAGCCTTAAAGTTCCAATCCCAGTAAAATTGCCTTGTTGTTGTTTCCCTTAAGTCATGCTTTTTCTCGCCTGACCAGGCAGTAGATAGAACATGGCCTCGGACAGTGAAGACCCAGGTTCGAAACCCAGAGGTCACCAGCTTGAGCATGGGTTTACCAGCTTGGGCACGAGGTCACCTGCTTGAGCACGAGGTCACCTGCTTGAGCATGGGATCATAGACATGACCCCATGATCACTGGCTTGAGCCCAAAGGTCGCTGGCTTGAAGCCCAAGGTCACTGGCTTGAGCAAGGAGTCATTGGCTCAGCTGGAACTCCCAGTCAAGGCACATATGAGAAAGCAATCAATGAACAACTAAGATGCCACAACAAAGAACTAATGCTTCTCATCTCTCTCCTTTTCTGTCCGTCTCTCTTGCTTAAAAAAAAAAAAGCCTTGCTTTTTCTCAAAATACTTAGATATATTATATATGGCAATATATTAAATATACACTATATATAAACTTATATATAAATATACCATATATATTTATAAACATAACAGGGTTGAGCAAAAGTAGTTTTACAGTTGTTCATATAGAAAATACTATAATATTTAATAAATAGTAATAATACAAGAATATACTCTGTGTTTCACATACTTACAACTGTAAACTAAGTACAATGAAGAAAATAAACTGGATGATACGAGAAAAAAGTGTTTGGATGCTTATTTTGGACTTAACAGTAGGAAGCCAACTAAAATCTGAAACCAAAAACTCACCTCCAAGATATAGGAGAAAAGAACATTTCAGCTAACAAAAAGCTCTGCACTGGAAACAATTTATCCTGGTAGACTTTCAGGAAAAAGAACCATTAAGACAACAGCCTAGTAAGGGCAAGAATGGTACAGAAAAGAGGCAGAGAAGGAGGGCAGGGTGTCTTTTTGCCCACGGATCTCTGAGATTTATCAAACACACTGACATGTTTGGGACAATTTGATGACTCACTTGTTATAACTCCTCTTTGATCCTTCACCAAACCATGTCTCCTAGGTTCAACTTTACGCACAGGTACTGCTCTCTCTGCAGGTAATGTAGTTTCTTACTGAAGCCAATTAATGGGACTGTCATACGCCAAAGCTGCTCAGTGTCCTTTTGCAGAGTTGACGAAAATGCCCCTTTTCCTTATTGTGGTATATTCTATTAAATAGCGTTACATTCCCTATTGTCACAAAACTGTTAGGTCTTTCTCTATATAAATAAAATTATTTCTTGAAAAAAAATTCATTAATCAAATATCTATTTAGTGCCTAATACAGAATGTGGCAAAGTAGGTTTATAGTTATAAGTACACAAAATGCTATTTATTTATTATTGTATTATTTTCCATAGGAACAACTATAAACCTACTTTTGCTCCACCCTGCATATACCAGGCAAAAGCCACTGGGCATGAATCAAACACAGGAGTGAAAGATGCAACTAGTCTCTAGCAACAGGCATCAGGTTGGAGTCAGAAGCATGGGTCCCTGTGCTGGCTGTCACACTGCTACTTGATAAACCTGGTTATTTATGGCTGTTACTTTCTTCAGAATTCATTTCCTCAAGAGGATGCCACTTTAATGGTTCAATTCACCCATTCACCTAATAACCTCAGCTTGTTTGAGACCAGTGGTAGAACTTGCCTAGGCTTAGTCTGATATTCTTAGCTTATTCTATTTATTAAAATTCTCAAATATGTTGATTTTGCTAAGTAATACACAATAAAACATGACAATATTCTAAAACTGAATTGTGTGATAGCTGCACAACTCTAAGTTTATTAAAATCAATGGATTTTTATGTTACAAATGCTGAATTTTGTGGTAAACAAACCACACTTCAAAAAAACTGTTTTTTAAAAATCCAGAAACATAATATTGTCTGTTATGGTCCATATAAACCAACATTTTAAGAGAGAGATGAAAAGAATTACCTCATTTTTATCTGGTCTCAATTACTTTAGATAATATAAAACATGACATGTTCCACAAATCATGCTTCACTGAGTTTGCTGCATATTTTCCTGACCACTCCATAGTCCTCTCAATAATGAACTTTTGATTAATAAATTTCTGAGTGTCATAGCCGCTCACCTCAAATCCCTCTTTCACCCACCACTTTTTTTTTTTTTTTTTTTTTTTGGTATTTTTCTGAAGTTGGAAATGGGGAGGCAGTCAGACAGACTCCCGCATGCACCCAACTAGGATCCACCCAGCATGCCCACCAGGGGGCAATGCTCTGCCCATCTGGGGCATTGCTCTGTTGCAACCAGAGCCATTCTAGCACCTGAGGCAGAGGCCATGGAGCCATTCTCAGCGCCCGGGCAAACTTTGCTCCAATGGAGCCTTGGCTGCAGGAGGGGAAGAGACAGAGACAGAGAGGAAGGAAAGGGGGAGGGGTGGAGAAGCAGATGGGCGCTTCTCCTGTGTGCCTTGGCTGGGAATTGAACCCGGGACTCCTGCATGCCAGGCCGACGCTCTACCACTGAGCAAACTGGCCAGGGCCTCACCCACCACTCTTATCATGGGATGACTGTGGCATGAATTCATTAAAAACCTGCAAAAAGAAACACTGGCATGGGTTTTTGCTAGGGACCTTGATTGGTCCCTAGCAAAGGGAACCCTATGCTGACCTACCTTCAGTGGTAGTAGGAATTAGGGAACAAGGTAAATTAATATGGAGATTGACAAACATTTACTGAATTTAAAAATATTGTAAATAGCAAGTGTATCAAGATAAAAGATTGACTGGATTGTTGCTTGGTCCAGAGTGATCCTCCCTGATGACTCTTTTTCCTATATTTATATGTTAGCTACTCCATGGAACTTCACAGTTCTTTGTATTTATTGACTCCAAAGAGAGGAGGGGACCGAAAGAGAAAGAGACAGAGATCGATTTGTTGTTCCACTTACTTAGGTATTCATTGGTTGATTTTGTATGTGCTCTGACCAGGCATTAAACCTGCAATCTTGGCTTATTTAGGATAACGTTCTAGCCAGCCAGTGTACAGTTTTTTGTAATTCTTTATTATTTTTAATTGGTTTCCTAAACAACTTAGGTATATCCCTATATTTTTAAATGGAAAAAAGTGAAATAAGTAAAAATAAACTAATTAAAGAAAAAAAGACACAGATTTACATTTTTTATGTATCTACCTATTCGTTCTAATTCACTTACAGCCAATTTTTTTCTGCTAGATTTGTTTGAAATGCTTTCATAAAATCTAAAATTTTACAACTTGCTTGAGTAAATACATGAATTATTAGAGAGCATTGTTTGCATAAGGATATGGCTTATAAGGAAGGCAATTAGCATGATTTTGATCTATAAGTTTCTCCATGATTAACAAAAAATTTTGTTATCTCTCAGCAAAATATTATATGAAGCTAAGAACATGCAGTTTTAGGTGTTGTGTTGCAAGATAGCTATAGTAGAAAATAATTGTGTCTGGAAGTACTCCACACTGGCAATTACATTTGAATGACCCACTGAAACCCCAACACACCTTTGGTTATTTTTGTCTTCATGTCTGAGATGAACAATAAGACCACAGGGTATTTGTTGGAGATTAAGCTCTAGTGGCAGTTTCTGGCCAAATAAGCTTTAAACCATTTACTTCAGCTGCTTATTACATCCTAGGATAGAGAACAAAGATTGTTTTCCATATATATATTTAAATTTATTTATAACATTTGCCTTTCCATTGCTAGGACTCTTCTTTTCCTCCTTCTCCTCCTTCTTCTCCTCCTTCTCCTTCTCCTTTTTCTCCTCCTCCTCTTCCTCCTTCTTTTTTCTTCTTCTTCAAATATAGATCTGCTCCGCTTGTCTGAATGATTCCAACGGATGCTCTGTGTATTTTTTGCTGTAGTTAAATTTTATAATCCATCAAGTATGACCTCCACTTGTTGTTATAGTTGATATATCTTTGCAAGCACAAGTCCCCACATCCTTAAAACTGGCTGCTGTTGGCCCGGGCCGGTTGACTCAGTGGTAGAGCGTCTGCCTGGTGTGCAGAAGTCCCGGGTTTGATTGCCGGTCAGGGCACACAGGAGAAGCACCCATCTGCTTCTCCACCCCTCCCCCTCTCCTTCCTCTCTGTCTCTCTCTTCCCCTCCTGCAGCCAAGGCTCCATTGGAGCAAAGTTGGCCCAGGCGCTGAGAATGGCTCTGTGGCCTCTGCCTCAGGCGCTAGAATGGCTCTGGTTGCAACAGAGCAATGCCCCAGATGGGCAGAGCATCGCCCCCTGGTGGGCATGCTGGGTTGATCCCGGTCGGGCGCATGCGGGAGTCTGTCTGACTGCCTCCCCATTTCCAACTTTTAGAAAAATACAAAAACAAACAAACAAAAAAAAAAACTGGCTGCTGTCATTTTGTGTCTGATTGCCAACTTTCATATAATGCCAATTGGATTATGTCACTTCTCTGCTTAAAATCCTTCAATAACTTCCTGTAGTTTTCAGGATAAAATCAAACCCCGTTGCTTGGCATACAAGCTCTTAAAAACATGTCTGATTGCTGTCTGCTACTTCAGGCTCATTTTTTATTACTGTCCTCACATAACCTTTGTTTTCATTGTTTGGAACAAATGTGAGTGCAGAGATTTCTCACTTTAAAATGTTTATTCTTCTCTTTCCTTCTTTATTCATCTAGTTAAGTTTCTATTATTACTAATATGGTCCTTTTCTCCTGCTATTTTGTACATTCTTGATCACAGTATTTATGACATAATGCTGTTTTTATGGAGTTAGTGGCTATTCTCTTCTAAGAATACTTCTGCTTTTTTTTTTTTTTTTTTTTTTGGTATTTTTCCAAAGCTTGAAACTGGGAGAGAGTCAGACAGACTCCTGCATGCGCCCCACCGGGATCCACCCAGCACGCCCACCAGGGGGCGACGCTCAGCCAACCAGGGGGCGATGCTCTGCCCCTCCGGGGCGTCGCTCTGTCGAGACCAGAGGCACTCTAGCGCCTGGGGCAGAGGCCAAGGAGCCATCCCCAGCGCCCGGGCCATCTTTGCTCCAATGGAGCCTCGCTGTGGGAGGGGAAGAGAGAGACAGAGAGGAAGGAGAGGGGGAGAGGTGGAGAAGCAGATGGGTGCTTCTCCTGTGTGCCCTGGCTGGGAATTGAACCCGGGACCCCTGTACGCCAGGCTGACGCCCTACCACTGAGCCAACTGGCCAGGGCCAAGAATACTTCTGCTTTTGCAGAGAAAATAACAAGTATCACCTTTAAACTACAGATTCTAACAGTGTTTGTTCATACTGAGTATTCAATGTGTGTTTGTCAAATAAATGAATGAAAGAATAAGGAATATTTGTTGTGCTTTGTACTGTTAATCAAACTAATGTAGTTTATCAGCCATTTAATGGGATGAAAGTCTTGACAGTCATTTTAAAGTCTTAGAAGTTAATTTTAATGACATCAACTAAATTTGTATTTTATACGTCTTATAGCTATAGCCATTCTCCCCATCCCACCTCCCCAAAAACAGTGCCCAGTGGAGACTTGAAATACTGGGGGCACCACTTTGTAGAATATATGATTGTCTAAGCACTATACTGTACACCTGAAACTAATACACAATAATATTGAATGTAAACTAGAATTGAAAAATAAAATTAACAAACACAAAACTATCTCTTTCCTCTCTTCTCTTCCTTTCCTATCAAGCTGTAGAAAATTTCTGATTTCATTTTAAACCTAGCATTCAAATTCTAGAATCTTTGAGTGAACTAGAAATTGTTAAGTAATGATGTGTTAAACCAATACTTCATTTTTTATGTATTGAAATACTAAGACAGAGTATTCTGAAGCATCAGTATATACAAAGCCGGTTCAGTTTTATCTGTGGCTCAATACCTGCTTGATACAAAATTTTAAGGGATTCCACAGAAATATCTTTAGTCTGAAATACATCATTAAGAAGGAAGCTATTCATAAAAACACTCTCACCAAATTTTGCCTTGTTCTTCTTGGGTTTATAATTGCCTTAGTCACCACTTTTCATACAGCTCGCACCTCAAACTGATTTGTTGAAAGTCCATATTATTTATTTGCCATAACCTAGCACTGTTCTGAGCTACATCTCTCCAGGAAGGATGACTTATGAGAGACAAGGGCATGTGCTGATGCTGCCCCGGTCTTATGTGTTCTTCCCTAGATAGAAGGCCCTGTTATGGCTTTGGAGTTAGAACAATGTTGGTTCTTGCCATTGTCACAATAAGAAACTATGTTATTACTAGTTCTGTAAACACACACACACACATACACATTCAATCCAGAAATCCTGATATTGCTTTAAAACCTCTTTTTCTCTTCTCCCATGTATTGTAACTCAGTCTCGCCTGTCTATTCTACACCTTTAATACTTCTTAAATTCACCAACTCTCTCATCTTCCATTATCACCACTCTATATTAATCCACCATTATCTCTGACTTGAATGACAACAGCCATCTAATTGGCTCCCCTTCCTTCTCTGTCAGTCGCTGCCAGCATCTCTGCTCATTACAGCCTGGGATCTTTGCCAATTTAATGACATTGTTCTCCTTAGTAAATTTATCAAATGTTTTTTACTGCCCTTAGTAAAAAGTCTAAATTTCTTGTTATGACTTTGGGTTCCAGTTTATGGGTCTTCATGTCTTATGCTCCCTGCCCCCACCGTTTCTTCCCTAATTCCTTTTCAAACACATACATACACTCATCATTGAAACTTTCAATTACTTAAATGTGACATCTTTTTGTCTCTTCTCCTATTGCATGGCTAGTCTTTCTCAGTTATTATTTGTCTCTTGAGCAACCTCCCTGGCCCCACATAACTTGTTAGGGGCTCCTGAACTACCCTGTTACATTGTACTGTAATATCTTTTTCTTTCTTTCTTTTTTTCTCTTCTTCTTTCTTTCCTTCCTCCCTTTTTCCCTTCCTTTCTCCTTTCTTTCTCTCCCTTCCTTCCTTCCTCCCTCCCTCCCTCCCTTCCTTCCTTCCTTCCTTCCTTCCTTCCTTCCTTCCTTCCTTCCTTCCTTCCTTCCTTTCTTCTTTCTTTCTCTTTCTTTCTTTCTTTCTTTCTTTCTTTCTTTCTTTCTTTCTTTCTTCTTTCTTTCTCTCTCTTTCTCTCTCTCTTTTCCTTCCTTCCTTCCTTCCTTCCTTCCTTCCTTCCTTCCTTCCTTCCTTCCTTCCTTCCTTCCTTCCTTCCTTTCTTTCTTTTTTTCCCACTGAGTTACAAAGCCGAGTCAGGGTTCGATAATGTCTAGGTACTCCATAAGCCATTGAAGAATTAAAAAAACAAACAAACAAATGAGTCTATTCAAGGTTCAGAATGCATATAGGTTGGATGACTTGTGATTTTGAGGCATACTTTATGTATTCAATATTTCCCTGAATTAAATAGAACAATTAAATTTATCTTCTTTGTAGTCACATGGCATTGATATTTTTATCTGCACCTCCAGGAGACTTAATCATAAATAACTGTGGAGACAGATACCAACAAGAGCTTCTGTTTTTTTTTTTTTTTTTAATTTTATTTATTTATTTATTCATTTCTAGAGAGGAGAGGGAGAGACAGAGAGAGAGAGAGAGAGAAGGGGGGAGGAGCTGGAAGCATCAACTCCCATATGTGCCTTGACAAGGCAAGCCCAGGGTTTCGAACCGGCGACCTCAGCATTTCCAGGTCAATGCTTTATCCACTGCGCCACCACAGGTCAGGCAAGAGCTTCTGTTAACATTTAACATTCATCACCCCCAAAATAATTCTGCTTTAAGCATTTTTAGTTTCAAATTCAATTTGCTATGAGATTTTTCTACATAGAAAATGAAGGCTATGCTTTAGAACGATTTCAAGTGTGATGATCTATATAAATAATGTTTTAATCACAGAAGTCAGCAATGCATGAAATTCAGGGATGACTTCAAAAAGTCCTGCTCCATATCAATATGTCAAAGTAAAAAAAAATAATAATAATTGACATTTTCAATTTAAAGAAATAAAGATGCCCTGGCCAGTTACTCAGTGGATAGAGCGTCAACCTGGTGGGCAGACATCCTGGGTTCAATCTTTGGTCAGGGCACACAGGAGAAGTGACCATCTACTTCTGTCCTCCTCACTCTTCCCCTCCTACAGGCCAGTGGCTTGGTTGGTTTGTCAGCCTCAGGCACTAAGGATGGCTTGGTTAATTCAAGCACCGGCTGCTGACGGGATTGCCGGGTGGATCCTGGTCAGGGCGTATGCAAGAATCTGTCTTTCTATCTCCCCTGCTCTCACATGAAAAAAAGAAAGAAAGATGACTCAACATAAATGAACAAAGAAACACTTTTAAGGAATTGGTACAGTAAGTAACATTGTCCCTTGTACCACCCAGGACTCTGCCTTACACATAGTAGTTACTCAGCAAAGATTTACTGAATTGAAGATGCTAGTACATTCAAAAGTGAATACTTTTTTTGAGGAACCATTGTTATAAAATATTCCTTGCTTCTGGTTAAACATATTTATATATTAAACATATTTTCTCAGACATTCTGCTTGATGCGTCTAAAGATATCTTTTTTTTTTTTTTTAAGAATATGGCAATTTATTGGAAGAGAGGTGAACCTCTCTGACCTCAAGGATGAAGGTAAAAGCAGACTCTCGACAGAAACCAAGAACAGAAAAGTCAGAACCCAAGTCTCTCCCTTTTCCTGGGGCCTCCTGTCTCTCCTCTTGGCCTGTATGCTTAAATTTCTGCTATTTATACACCAGTTTTCTCTGCCTTAATCTGCTCTTTCTTTTTTTTTTTTTAATTTTATTTTTTTAATGGGGAGACATCAATAAATCAGGATACATATATTCAAAGGTAACAAGTCCAGGTTATCTTATCTTTCAATTATGTTGCATACCCATCACCCAAAGTCAGATTGTCCTCTGTCACCTTCTATCTAGTTTTCTTTGTGCCCCTCCCCTCCCCCTTTCCCTCTCCCTTTCCCTCGTCCCCCCATAACCACCACACTCTTATCAATGTCTCTTAGTTTCACTTTTATGTCCCACCTACGTATAGAATAATGCAGTTCCTGTTTTTTTCTGATTTACTTATTTCACTTCGTATAATGTTATCAAGATCCCACCATTTTGCTGTAAATGATCCGATGTCATCATTTCTTATGGCTGAGTAGTATTCCATAGTATATATGTGCCACATCTTCTTTATCCAGTCATCTATTGATGGGCTTTTTGGTTGTTTCCATGTCCTGGCCACTGTGAACAATGCTGCAATGAACATGGGGCTGCATGTGTCTTTACGTATCAGTGTTTCTGAGTTTTTGGGGTATATACCCAGTAGAGGGATTGCTGGGTCATAAGGTAGTTCTATTTTCAGTTTTTTGAGGAACCACCATAGTTTCTTCCATAATGGTTGTACTACTTTACAGTCCCACCAACAGTGGATGAGGGTTCCTTTTTCTCCACAGCCTCTCCAACATTTGCTATTACCTGTCTTGTTAATAATGGCTAATCTAATAGGTGTGAGGTGGTATCTCATTGCAGTTTTGATTTGCATTTCTCTAATAACTAAAGAAGATGAGCATCTTTTCATATATTTGTTGGCCATTTGTATTTCTTCCTGGGAGAAGTGTCTGTTCATGTCCTCTTCCCATTTTTTTATTGGATTGTTTGTTTGTTTGTTGTTGAGTTTTAGGAGTTCTTTGTATATTTTGGATATTAGGCCCTTATCTGAGCTGTTGTTTGAAAATATCATTTCCCATTTAGTTGGCTTTCTGTTTATTTTGTTATCAGTTTCTCTTGCTGAGCAAAAACTTCTTAGTCTGATGTAGTCCAATTCATTAATTTTTGCCTTCACTTCTCTTGCCTGTGGAGTCAAATTCATAAAATGCTCTTTAAAACCCAGGTTTATGAGTTTAGTACCTATGTCTTCTTTTATGTACTTAATTGTTTCAGGTCTTATGTTTAGATTTTTGATCCATTTTGAGTTAATTTTAGTACAGGGGGAAAAACTGTAGTCCAGTTTCATTCTTTTGCATGTGGCTTTCCAGTTTTCCCAGGACCATTTATTGAATAGGCTTTCTTTTCTCCATTGTATGTTCTTGGCACTATCAAAAATTATCTGACTATATATATGTGGTTTTATTTCTGGACTTTCTATTCTGTTCCATTGGTCTGAGTGTCTACTTTTCTGCCAATACCATGCTGTTTTGATTGTCGTGGCCCTATAATAGGGTTTGAAGTCAGGTATTGTAATGCCCCCAGCTTCATTCTTTTTCTTTAGGATTGCTTTGGCTATTCGGGGTTTTTTATAGTTCCATATAAATCTGATGATTTTTTGCTCTATTTCTTTAAAAAACGTCATTGGAATTTTGATGGGAATTGCATTAAATTTGTATATTGCTTTGGGTAATATGGCCATCTTGATTATATTTATTCTTCCTATCCAAGAACAAGGAATATTTTTCCATCTCATTATATCTTTTTTGATTTCTCTTAACAATGGTTTATAGCTTTCATTATATAAGTCCTTTACATTCTTTGTTATATTTATTCCTAAGTATTTTATTTTTTTTGTTACAATTGTGAAGGGTATTATTCTTTTGAGTTCGTTCTCAGTTGTTTCATTGTTGGCATATAGAAAGGCTATTGACTTCTGTATGTTAATTTTGTATCCTGCGACCTTACTGTATTGGCTTATTGTTTCTAGTAGTCTTTTTGTGGATTCTTTGGGGTTTTCGATGTATAGGATCATATCATCTGCAAAAAGTGATAGCTTTACTTCTTCTTTTCTGATATGGATGCCTTTTATTTCTTTGTCTTGTCTGATTGCTCTGGCTAGAACTTCTAGTACCACATTAAATAAGAGTGGAGAGAGTGGACAACCCTGTCTTGTTCCTGATTTAAGGGGGAAAGCCTTCAGTTTAGTGCCATTTAATATGATGTTAGCTGATGGTTTATCATATATGGCCTTTATCATGTTGAGATATTTTCCTTCTATACCCATTTTGTTGAGAGTCTTAAACATAAAATTGTGTTGTATTTTATCGAAAGCCTTTTCTGTGTCTATTGATAAGATCATGTGGTTTTTGTTCTTTGTTTTGTTGATATGGTGTATTACGTTAACCGTTTTGCGTATGTTGAACCATCCTTGAGATTCTAGTATGAATCCCACTTGATCATGATGTATTATTTTTTTAATATGTTGTTGTATTCGATTTGCTAGTATTTTGTTTAGTATTTTAGCATCTGTATTCATTAGAGATATTGGTCTGTAGTTTTCTTTTTTTGTGCCATCCTTGCCTGGATTTGGTATGAGAGTTATGTTGGCCTCATAAAATGTGTTTGGAAGTATTGCTTCTTCTTCAATTTTTTGGAAGACTTTGAGTAGAATAGGAACCAAGTCTTCTTTGAAAGTTTGATAAAATTCGCTGGTATAGCCGTCAGGGCCTGGACTTTTATTTTGGGGGAGGTTTTTAATTTTTTTTCTATTTATTCTCTACTAATAGGTCTGTTTAGGCTTTCTGCTTCTTCTTGACTCAGTCTAGGAAGGTTGTATTGTTCTAGAAATTTATCCATTTCTTCTAGATTGTTGAATTTAGTAGCATAAAGTTTTTCATAGTATTCTACAATAATTCTTTGTATATCTACGGTGTCCGTGGTGATTTCCCCTCTTTCATTTTGGATTTTGTTTATATGAGTTCTTTCTCTTTTTTCCTTGGTAAGTCTTGCCAAGGGTTTGTCAATTTTGTTGATCTTTTCAAAGAACCAGCTCTTTGTTCTATTAATTTTTTCTATAGTTTTACTGTTCTCTATTTCATTTATTTCTGCTCAGATTTTTATTATCTTCTTTCTTCGGCTGGTTTTGGGTTGTCTTTGTTCTTCTTTTTCTAGTCCCTTAAGGTGGGAAGTTAAGTGGTTCACTTGGGCTCTCTCTTGTTTGTTCATATATGCCTGAAGTGATATGAACTTCCCTCTTATCACTGCTTTTGCTGCATCCCATAGATTCTGATATGTCGTATTGTCATTTTCATTAGTCTGTATATATCTTTTGATCTCTGCACTTATTTCTTCTTTGACCCATTTATTTTTAAAAAGTATGTTGTTTAGTTTCCACATTTTTGTGGGATTTTTTTCCTCTTTTTTGCAGTTGAATTCTAGTTTCAAGGCTATATGATCAGAAAATATGCTTGGTACAACTTCAATTTTTCTGAATTTGCTGATGTTGTTTTTGTGGCCCAACATATGGTCAATTCTTGAGAATGATTCATGTACACTGGAGAAAAATGTATACTCAGTCACTTTGGGATGAAAGGTCCTGTAGATGTCTATCATATCCAGGTGCTCTAGTGTTTTGTTTAAGGCCACTATATCTTTGTTGATTCTCTGTTTGGATGACCAATCTAGAGCCGTCAGCGGTGTATTGAGGTCTCCAAGTATGATTGTATTTTTGTCAGTTTTTGTTTTAAGGTCAATAAGTAGCTGTCTTATATATTTTGGTGCTCCTTGGTTTGGTGCATATATATTAAGAATTGTTATGTCTTCTTGATTCAGTGTCCCCTTAGCCATTATGAAATGGCCATTTTTGTCTCTGAGTACTTTTGCTGTCTTGTAGTCAGCATTATCAGATATGAGTATTGCTACGCCTCCTTTTTTTTGGATGTTATTTGCTTGAAGTATTGTTTTCCAGCCTTTCACTTTGAATTTATTTTTATCCTTGTTACTTAGATGTGTTTCCTGTAGGCAGCATACAGTTGGATTTTCTTTTTTAATCCATTCTGCTACTCTGTGTCTTTTTATTGGTGAGTTTAATCTGTTTACATTTAGTGTAATTATTGACACCTGTGAGTTCCCTATTGCCATTTTATAGATTGCTTTCTGTTAGTTTTGTGTCTTGTTTGATCCTTCTCTTTCGTTTTGCTATCTTTTGTTTTTATTTGGTTGTATTCCATACATCTTTCCTCTGTTGCTATCTTTTTTATCGCATGTGCTTCTGTGGTGGTTTTTTCAATGGTGGTTACCTTTAAGTAATGAAAAGGGTTCCTACCCTGTTCATTGTAGTGCACTATTTTTGAGTACTTTTGCACTCCATTGTCCTTTACTATTAATCTCCATCCTCTCCCCCCTTTCTTTTTGTTGTTGTCACAGTTTAAATTTGATTTTATTGTGTTCTTCTTGGAGCTTTTACTTGTGGCTTTATTTATTTTTTGTTCTTTGTATCTTATTGGAGAACCCCCTTTAGTAATTCCTGGAGTGGGGGTTTTCTGATGATAAATTCCCTCATCTTTTCTGTATCTGTGAATGTTTTTATTTCTCCTTCATATTTGAAGGATAGCTTTGATGGGTATAGTATTCGTGGCTGAAAGTTCCTCTCTTTCAGGACTTTAAATATTGGGGTCCACTCTCTTCTAGCTTGTAGAGTTTCTGCTGAAAAATCTGATGATAATCTAATGGGTCTTCCTTTTTATGTTGTATTCTTCTTTTCCCTGGCTGCCTTGAGAATTTTTTCTTTGCTGTTGGTTTGTGCCAATTTCATTATGATATGCCTTGGAGTAGGTTTGTTGGGGTTAAGAAAACTCGGAGTTCTGTTTGCTTCTTGAACTTGAGGCTTTAGTTCTTTCCACAGGCTTGGGAAGTTCTCATCTATTATTTGTTTGAGTATGTTCTCCATTCCATTTTCTCTCTCTTCTCCCTCTGATATACCTATTATTCTTATGTTATTCTTTCTGATGGAGTCAGATAATTCTTGTAGGGCTATCTCATTTTTTTTAATTTTTGAGTCTCTTTCTCTTCTCTCTGTTGTGCCTCAAGTTGCTTGTCTTCTATTTCACTGATTCTCTCTTCTATCTGGCCTGTTCTATTAGCTAAGCTTGTTACCTCGTTTTTCAGCTCGTGAATTGAGTTTTTCATCTCTGTTTGATTTGTTTTTATAGTTTCAATTTCCTTGGACATATATTCTTTGTGTTCATTGAGTTGTTTTCTGAACTCCCTAAATTGCCTTTCTGTGTTTTCTTGTATATCTCTGAGCATTTTTAGGATTTCTATCTTGAATTCTCTGTCATTTAGCTCTAAGGTTTCCAAAATATTAAATTTTTTCTCCATAGATTTTTCCTCATCTATCTGTGTTATCTCTCTTTCTTTTGTATCCATGATATTCGATTTTCTCTTCCTTAATGGCATCTGAGGGTGGTTTTGTTGATAGTATTAATGAGATTTAATAAAGAATAAAAAGTTAAAAAAATAAAAATCAAAAAAAGTTGTTTTTTTTAAATTAATAATGAAATAAAGGAAAATAAAATAATATAAAAATTTTAAAAAAATAAAAAAAAAGGAAATTATTCCCCCCTCCTTTTTTCCTCTCCTCTCCTCTCCCCTCTTTCTTGAGAAAATCTTGTGGTGAACTGTGAATTATATTGTATTTAATAGAACAAACAATGCCTGTAATGGAGGGCCTGAATTGGGGAAAAGTAATAAAGGGGCAAAAATAAATAAATAAATAAAAATTTAAAAAGGGGGGTATGGACCCACAAAAAGCAAATAATGAAAAAATTTGGATCAAAAATAAAATGATTTGCGTTTAGGTGTTGGTTGACTAAGAGTTATGATGAGAGTAATAAGAGGGAAACAGGAAAATGGGGGGACAAATTAAAAAATTACTATTGTATTTAGTGGAACAAGAGCTTGATAAAATGGAGAGCCAGGGATGGGAGCACTGTTAGTGAGTTAAAAAGGTGAAGTAAAGACCCCCCAAAATGCCACAAACATAAGTTTGAGTCCCAGATAAGATAATTTGTTCTTTATTGAGGTTTGAATGAGAGGAGACGTAAAGGAGAAAGGAAGAAACTAATATAGAGGGAGAAAAGAAAGAGAGAGAGAGAAAAAAAGAGGGAACCACTAAAAGAAGAAAAGAGAGAGAGAGAGAGTTAAGGGTTTTGGAGTGCAACCCTCATAGAGAGAAAGGAAGAGGAAAGAAAAGATAATGGGAGATGTAACACTTATGGGTAATGTAGTTCAAGGAGAGGCGAGCATAAGACCAGTAGAGAGTTAAATGACCAAATTGGAGTAGGAAAAAAAAAATCAAGGATGAAGATAAGAGAAACAAACGAACAAATATAATAAAATGGGATAGGTTATAAAGTCTGCGGATTATTCTTGATTTTGAGAGGTTATCTTCTTGCTTTTTCTTTTCTCTCCCTCTTTCTGGTCGGTGACTCTGTACCCCAGGTTCGGCCCCTTGGCATGCTCAGGTAGAGGTTTGCAGTTGATAAGTCTGTATGGCGATGTCATGTATTGTGCTTTAATCATGTTGTTAGTCGAGGCTCGTTAGCATTTATAGGCTCCGACAGTGAGAGAGTCTGTGTTCCTGGAGCCTCTCTCCTAGTCTTTCCTTCCTCAATTAGTAGCCTGATAATCCAGCTATGGGATTGCTGCTGCCTCTGCCTGGATAGTAAGAGGCTCAAAGAGCTGGCCACTCCCCACTCTATTCCCACTCAGCACAGGGCTCTGGGTAAGGTTCCGTCAGTGAGAGCTGCTAGCATAATCAACTGGGGCTTCTGCCCACTCAAAGACCTCTGGCTCTGCCACTCTGTTCGGTAACATGGGCAGGCACCCACTCCCAGGGCGCTTGGAGGAAACTCTCGTTCACTATCTGCGCGCGCAGACCAGGATGTCAGACCGGAAGTCTCGCCCTCTGAGTGAAACCGCCCGCCCGCACTAAAAAGTTCCAGCGTTGGAATTGGCTCTCACTCCCTTCCCGTGCACGGCTCCCTCAGGGCGCTGGGGCAGCCCAAGATTCCGCTTTTTGGCCCACACAAAGGCCCCTGACTCCGCCCCTCTGTGGGATAACACGGGCAGGCACTGCCGAGGCACTTGGAGGAATCTCTCGCTCACTGTCTGCACGCGCAGACCAGGATATCAGACCAGCGGCCTCACCCTCTGAGTGAAACCCCCTTCCGCATGGAAAAGTTCCAGTGTTGGAATTAGTTCTCACTCCCTCCCTGTGCGTGGCTCCCCCAGGGCGCTGGGGTGGCCTGGAGATTCCACTTTCGGCCCATACAAAGGCCTCTGACTCTGCCTCTCTGTGGTACAACACGGGCGCACACTCCCGGGGCTTTGGAAGGAATCTCTCGCCCACTATCTGCGTGCGCCGACCAGGAGTTCGGGTAAAATGGCTGCCCCGCTTGTCTTTCTTTGTCTGGGTTTGGCGCGAGTGTTAGCTGTATTGCCCGGGTTGTCACAGGAACAGTTTTTCCTCGGCTTGGATCTCCGTGCCACAGCCTGGTTCGGCCGTTTGTGCCGCGGTCTGGATCTATTCACCCCCTTTGCTCGCCTTAGTTTCTATATTCTCAGTTTCCAGTGAAAGCTGCCCTTTTTAGGTTAGTGAGGAAGGCGGAGCATTTCTTACTCCCTATTTCCTTTGGGGTTTGGTTATATATTTAGCCAATTTTTCACTCAATCATACCTTTGGGTGTATTGCGAAACATCTGGAGGCTCCAAGGATAGGTTTTTCTGTTTCTGGTTGAAGATCTTGTTGCGTTTTGGGGGAGATTTATCCGTATCGCTTCCTACCCCGCCATTACTCTGACGTCATCTCCCCCTAAAGATATCTTAATGAAATTTTACTTCTTTAGACTTGCCTGTTTGAGATTGTATAATGTATTCTAAAAATACAGGTAATCTAATATCACAGCTGTCCAAGTATTAGTGTGAACAGCTTCATGTATGTTCTGTTGACTCTATTACCTGTCTACCCTGTTGGGTGCATGGAATAGCTTAATAGAGCATTACCTGTTTAACTTTACTGGACAGAATGTTTCTTGACCTCCTAACTTCTGTACCTTTTATTTCAAAGGATGCCATTTATTTATTTAACAAATATTTAATGAGAACCCACCATTTTCATGAAGCTGTACAATGTAACAGTGAACAGAAAAAATAGAAATATGCTTTTATGGGCTCATGGAACTCACTTCCTAGTGGGAATGACAGAGAACAATAATTAACATTGCCAATATTGTTTGGATAATTAGATTACAAAACAAATAAAGAAATAAACTAGATAATTAGGGTGGGGTATGTAAATTTAAATTTAACTAACTAAAGTTAAGTAATTTAAGTAAATTTAAACAAACATGCCTTAACATCTTTTATTTGAGAGCTACAGATTTAAAAAATTTTTAATTAATTTTAGAGAGAGATGAAGGGAGAAAGAGTGAGAGAGACATCAATCTGCTCTTCTTTCAATTTGTACACTCACTGGTTAATGCATAAATGCACCCTCACCAGGGAGTAAACCTGTGATCTTGGCATACTGGGACAACGTTCCAACCAACGAAGCTAACTGGCCAGGGCTAAGCAGCTATAAATTTTTAATATTGAAAAGGCTTACCTTTTTTTGGTTAATATTACACAGAACATTATATTTGCATTAGCATTTTAACAAGAATTCTCATAGATTATTTTTTCCATTAAGTGAGTAAAACCCATTAAAATGTTCATAGGTCATCCATTTCCCTGAGGATGAGAAGATTTACATACAGGAAGAGAAACGGTCCCTTTCAAACTAGTACCAATATTCCATAAAATCTGTAATGCAATATTCAGTTGTGAGACATTTTTCTCCTTCACATAGGCCAATATCTATGCCAAAGCAATGCTTAGGAAATTGCTGTAAAAAGGCTCTTATTTTACTAAGCCTCTTTGGCAAATAAAAATAAGACATATATAACTCAGGTGAATAAGAAAAATTTTAAACTTTTAGGTTTTGATATTTTTATGTGTAGGAGGGGGTAGGTATTGACAGGGAACAAAAAGACTCCCCCCAAAAACAGCATTTTGTGGCTAAACAAATGCTGTTTTCCTTCACCACTGCAATAGGAGATAGAGTCTATCTTTCACTTAAAATTGTCTATGAGAATTTTTGAAAATTCAGCAGCTCCCTGATATTCATGTGGATATTTAGCTTCCACATGCTGTGAATAGCGTATATTATAATGGAATTAGAGTTGCACCCTTCTTCTGGGATGTCTTCTTGTAGAATCTGAAAATATGCAGTCTGGGAAGGGGCTGGTGTTTCGGAAGACATATGAAGCTTTCCCAGTATAGCTCTGTTCTTGTCATTCACTCATTTGTGCATACAGTTATTCAACATGAATTTTTTGAGTATCCACATAGGAAAACAAGTGTCAATATAAGGAAATTTCTTAGTTTCCTTAAAGTAATCAAGCCCAGACCCTTCCTCAAATGGAGTGATGCTCAGGCTTCTCTTTCCTTTCAGAATTGCTCCCTATCTCTTGCTGTCACTGTCACACTGACCTGAGGATTTCCTGACAGACTGAATGCCAGGCATGTGACTGTATTAGAGTACAAAGATTAATAATGTGTGGTCTCTGTCCTCAAGAAGCAACACAGTGTAGTAGGAGTTATATGTGGGTAGTCATAGGAGAATTAATAGAGCACAAAATATCTTTTAATTCAGGTGGATCAATAAGGCTTCTTAGGAATGGAGGGACAAAGATGCTACTTTTTAAAAATAGTGTATAAAGGAATTAAGCAAATGAGAAAGGTAGCAGAAGGAAAATAATACAGGTATTCTAGATTTAAAAAAAAAGATTAAGATTCCAAAGGCACAGAGCATGAAACAGGACAGCATTAAGAGAAAGACAATTCTCTAGGTATGGATGGAGTAAAGAATATATTTAATGCTTGACCAGGCAGTGGAGCAGTGGGTAGAACATAAGCCTGGGATTCTGAGGACTCAGGTTTGAAACCCCATGGTCGCTGGCTTCAGCGTGAGCACAGCAACCTGAGTGCAGGGTTGCCAGCTTGAAGGTGGAATGAGAGACGTGACCCCATGGTCTCTGGCTTGAGCCTAAAGGTTGCTGGCTTCAAACCTAAGGTTTGAGCCCAAGGTCACTGGTTTGAGCAAAGGGTCACTGGTTTGGCTGGAGCCACCCTCCTCCCCAGTCAAGGCACATATGAGAATGCAGTCAATGAACAACTAAGGTGCCTCAACTATGAGTTGATGCTTCTCTTCTCTCTCTCCCTTTCTCTATCTCAGTCCCTGCATGTCTATCTGTCTCTCTCTCCCAGGGGGGAAACAGGAGGAGAAGTTAAAAGAGATAGATTGGTAAAAATTTATGAAAGATCTTACAGCTTAAATTGAGAAGTTCTGATTATATCATAAAGCTTTATGAGAGGACTGCATGCATTTTGAGCAGGGGAGTGAAAGAGTCAGATTTATATTTTAGATGTTTGTGTCTGAGAACTGAGGAGAACATGGACACCGGACAGATGAGCCTCGACTCAGGGAGATTTCCATGGTCATTGCCATCATCCAGACAAGAAATGATGTCTACGGCCATACCACCCTGAACGCGCCCGATCTCATCTCAGACAAGAAATGATGATCACCTGAAGGCATGATAGAGTAATGATTGTTACAAGGGAGAGAATAGAACAGTTTTGAGAGCAATCAGGAAGGAATCTGTGAATGATTGAGCTTTAAGATGAGTGAGTGGGAACATCAAATCCACCCTAGGTTTCGATCAGGGGAACTGGGTACATGCTGATTCTTGGTATAGGGACAGAGAATAAAGGAAGTGGAGCAGTATTTCATTGTGATGTTTAAAATAGTCATGGTATCACCCTGTAGAGATGTCCAACAGGCCATTCATATCAAACATTTGAGAAAAAAGTTCTAGACTAGAGATACCTATACCAGGTTACAGGTTTTCAGTGTTACTATTAGCTTCTGACCCTGTTGGGAAAGGTTATAAAATGTACAATTTAACGAAACAAATATGGTATCATCCTAGCATTATTGTGCAGTATCTCTAGACTTATTGAATTTAAATATAATGAATTAAGTTTAAAGGACAATTTTTTTTCTTTTTTTTTAAATTTTTTTATTCATTTTAGAGAGGAGAGAGAAAGGGAGAGAGAGAGAGACAGAGAGGGAAAGAGAGAAGGTGGGGAGGAGCTGGAAGCATCAATTCCCATATGTGCCTTGACCAGGCAAGCCCAGGGTTTCGAACCGGCAACCTCAGCATTTCCAGGTCGACGCTTTATCCACTGCGCCACCACAGATCAGTGGATAGACCTGGGAGAGACCTTGAAAATAATTTAGTCTAATTGTTTTATCTTGTATATTGGGAGTCCAAGAATCAGCAATAGTCTGTTTGGTCACTCAGCTAGGTGAGGGACCTATATTTTATAGGTTCATATTCATTTTGAAAATATCCCCTAATTTTTGTGAGCAGTATATATGGCTGTTTGGCTATAGCATAATGTAATAAATTATCTCTTATTAATTGATATTTAGATTAATTTCAGATCTTTATTATTAGAAATAATGCCTCAATAAATTTAATTTGCACATTCATAGAGTATTATTGTTCATTTGAAGATTTCTTTATATATGAGAGGTTGTGCTTTATCTATATATATGAAATTAAGTTTTTTAGTTAATTTTTTTAAACTTTTAAATATTTGAGTTGTTTAAAATGTATTTTGATATGATAGATGAAAAGGGAAACCATGTTTATTTACTGTCTAGCTATTCACCCTAGTAACATTTATTGAATACTTCATCTTTCCCATTGACATTTATATGCTAAATTCCACATACAGCAAGCATACTTAGTCTTGTTTCTCTTAATTTTATTTATCCTCTCTGTATTTCCTACATCAGTGCCAATCTTCTTTAATTACAATGACATTTTAGTAAGTTTAATATCTTGTATAATCATACTCTTCCCTTGTTCCATTTTCTCTTTCTTTTTTTGAAATTAAAAATAAAATCAGCTTAAAGATAATCGAGTTTGATACTGAACCAATAGATGAAAGAAAATTGCAAGTTGGATCTACAAGCAAACTCAATAGTTTTATGAAACATATTGCCTATTTTGTGATATTTGTCATTTGTGATACTAGAGTTTATGTCAAAACTTCTGGTTTGTACACTTTTGAATGATTTCTTGCAACAAAATACAGAAAGAGT
Organism: Saccopteryx bilineata; assembly: GCF_036850765.1. Lineage (NCBI taxonomy): Eukaryota > Metazoa > Chordata > Mammalia > Chiroptera > Emballonuridae > Saccopteryx > Saccopteryx bilineata. The sequence goes on along the minus strand of NC_089491.1, from coordinate 142,404,075 downwards.
TATATGTCCTATGGCCAGACCTTCCACTTATATAGACCTCAGATCATCCAGTGTGAACACCTATCTATATACAGAATCCACTTCCAAGGGAACAGCACATACATGTAAAGTTTAAATTATTCCTAGCTTGCCTGACCAGTGGTGGTGCACTGGAGAGATCATTGACTTGGGATGCTGTGGCCCTAGGTTCAAAACCTGAGGTTGCCGGCTTGAGTGTGGGTTCATCAACTTGAGCATAGGATTGCTGGCTTGAGTGTGGGCTAACAGACATGACCCTATCGTTGCTGGCTTGAGGCCCAAGGTCACTGGCTTGAGCAAGGCGTTACTGGCTGGGTTGGAGCCCCCCCCACCCTCTCCCGTCAAGGCACGTATAAGAAGCAATCAATGAGTAACTAATGTGCTGCAACTTTGTGCTGCAACTAACGTGCTCATACTTCCCATCTCTCTCTCTCTTCCCCTCTCTCTCACTCTCTCTCTCTTTTGCATGAGCACACCCACACAAAAATTACTAGCTTTGTTTTTAAATAATTCTCGGCATTCAGCACTTATAACTGTGATTACTTTGCAAGAGCTTGTTAGTTAAAGTCTATATCTTATTTACTGTACGTAATAGACTGTAGAATGTTTTGCATTAGAAATGTGATTTTATTTGTGTTTGGTATGTACTATAAAATGTTCTAGTTCTGATTAAGTTTGCTGTGGTGACTGTGTCTCTGGTGGCAAGTGAGAGGGAAACAGCAAATCTGAGTATCTTAATCTTTAAAAAAAATGTCCTTGATAATTCTCTTTTGATTATTAACTTAGCTCCCAGTGATAGGAATATTTTTATGTGACAAAATTGAAGAATATCTGCAGAAAGAGCTACTAAGTAGCCAATACCAAGGGGTTAAACCTTTTATTAGCACAACAAATGAACTTAAACCTAGCACAGACTAGCTGCACCTCTACAATCACCTGGTGCACTTTGGAAATAAAGAAGTGTGAAAGCAATCAACATAATTATATGGCCAAGCTCTGGAGGACAGATTTCAGAGTTAATGTACAGTATATTTGGAAAAGAGTATGTATAAAATGACCTGAATCTACAAGAAAGGTAATTTTGAGAACAAAACTGCTTGAAATAAGTAGTTAACTAAATTTCAAGTACTTCTGGAAAATACTAGATATTGTCACAGGGTTATTTTGAACTTAAATCAGAGACTATCTAATAAAGGAATGCTTTTGAGTGCCAACCAGAGACTAGAGGATGCATCTATAGGGCTTCTCTACCAACTTTGGCAATTTCCAGATCAGCTCTCTCTGTACTGTACAGCTTAATTGAGAAACACAATTCGAAGCTGACCCTTAAAATAGTGGAGATTGATGTCCAGATAAAAGTAAAATAATGTCTAAAGATAATGGGGACCACAAACTGGAAGTTATTAAGGAATTTTTAAAAATCTAGACATGAAGTGAATTAGGCTATAAGAATTGGAGACTCATAGTATATAATTAGAACTTTCTGTACTGGGTGATTTTTAAAAAAAGATTTTATTTATTGATTTTACAGAGAGAGGAAGTAGGGGGAGTGAGAAGTATTCACTCACAGTTGCTTCACTTTAGTTGTTCGTTGATTGCTTGTCCTATGTGTGTTGACCAGGCAAGCCCAGGATTTTGAACTGGAGACCTCAGCATTCCAGGTCAAAGCTTTATCCACTGCACCATCACAGGCCAGGCTAATTTTTGCTTTTATTAAAGCTTTAGCTATGGCATTCTATTTCCCTGGATGCAAGGGGATTGGTGGGTGGTGGTTGTAGTATCTTGGTTTAGGTAAAAAATTTAATAATATTTGGTTGATATTATTAATCTATAAGGAGGTGAGACAGATGCAGGGAGAAGGCAAATAGAGGTCCAGATGACTGCTCCATGAAAAGATTGTAAAACAAACAAACAAACAAACAAACAAACAAAAAGAGAATCTGAATATAAAGCATCAGAGGAAAGTAAGAAATCTAAACAAGATCAAAAATGGGAGTGGAGTGTTGGTTATGGGAAATGCATTATTTTCCTAAACTCCTTGGTAGCTGGTATGGCTTTTTATAAGGAAATATTAAAAACATTGACACTTTCCTCATGCTGACTTGAAATGCTTAATTTATACTCTACAGTGTGTCTGTAAAGTCATGGTGCACTTTTGACCAGTCACAGGAAAGCAACAAAAGACAATAGAAATGTGAAATCTGCACCAAATAAAAGGAAAACCTTCCCAGTTTCTGTAAGATGGTGTGGCAGCATGTGCACATGCACAGATGATGACGTAACACCGTGTGTTCAGCGGAGCAGCCCACGGCCATGCCAGTCGAGATGTGAACGGTACAGAGGAAAGTTCAGTGTGTTCTGTAGCTCGCTAAATTCAAATCCGTGACCAAAGTGCAACGTGAATATTGGCGTGTTTATAACGAAGTGCCACCACATAGGAATAACATTACTCGGTGGGATAAGCAGTTGAAGGAAACTGGCAGTTTGGTGGAGAAACCCTGTTCTGGTAGGCCATCAGTCAGTGACGAGTCTGTAGAGGCTATACGGGATAGCTACAAAAAAATCTGTGCGTGAGCCCACATCGAACTGCACTGAATAGGTATGAAGAGTTTTCCTTTTATTTGGTGCAGATTTCACATTTCTATCGTCTTTCGTTGCTTTCCTGTGACCAGTCAAAAGTGCATAATGACTTTACAGACACACTGTACTATTCTTTCCACCAACCCAAACTCCATACAGGTTAGATTTAATAATATTTTTTTAACAAAGTCCTCTGCAATGATAGAAGCCATTCTCGATGATGGCTGCACAATAAAATCAATGATGAGTTTTTATTTTGTTTTTTATTTGAATATTCTTCCTGATCCCAGATAAATAATATCAGGCTCCGAAAAAGTGAATTTTGGGTTTTTTATAGTAGACATATTTTAGAATTTCCTCAAGTGCAGCTAGGAGTAAAATTAGACCTCTTTGATCTCATACTTCAAACTCTTATGACTTAAGATATATTGATATTGTAGAATCTGATTCTAAAGTATGCTTTCTTAAAATTTTCTTTGATAATTATAATAACAAAAATATAAAATTTTATTAAATTTTATTTCTTTCTTGTCTGCTTTTTCTTTAAAGTTACACTTTTCTAGTATATCACAATTAGTAAGGATTTATACTGCTCACCAAAATTAGGGGATATTTCAAAATAAAAATGAAGAGATAAAATATCCCCTAATTTTTGTTAGCAGTGTATTTCCCATATGTGGGCTTTCCTGAATAACCTGGGAAGACAGTGTGCCAGTCCTGGAAAGTCACTTAACCTGTCTGAGCTTTACTGACCAAAAAAAAATAATGAAACTCAGTTCTGATTGGTTTGATTGTGTGTGTACATGGATTAAGCAGTGTTATATTTCATGTAACACTCTAGGGACCTAATTAAACTTGAAAGTAAGCAAGAAGAATACTTTGTGAGATTAGCACAATCAAATCTGTTAACACACTAATAACTGAAGGCAGTTTAGCTTTCCATTATCTGTGGGAGTAAAAATAGGCCCATCAAATGGAAAATAAGGCACATCACTTTCAACTTAAAATATATTAGAAGATCTGCCTTCAGTGAGCAGAAAAAAAATGCTATTAAGATTTTGGGTCTACTGTTGGTTTATAAAGAAAATCTTAATTGTGAAGAGGATGAAGTTAGCTCCAATGAATATCATTGACATTTTTTCCCCTAGGGACATTTGCATTAGGAAATTAATTATTCCCCTCCTTTCTTTATTTTACAATTTTTCCTTGAATGTTATATATTGTTCCTGGTTTTATGTGTTGTGTTCTTCCTTGCAATTAGTTTGTTGCTTGTTTTATTTTATTTTTTAAAAATATTTTAGTCTGACCAGGCAGTGGTGCAGTGGATCGAGCATCAGACTGGGATGCAGAGGACCCAGGTTTGAAACCCTGAAGTTGCTGGCTTGAACGTGGGCTCACCAGCTTGAGCGTGGGGTGGCTGGCTTGAGCATGGGATCATAGACATGACTTCATGGTCACTGGCTTAAACCCAAAGATCACTGGCTTGAAGCCCAAAGTCACTGGCTCGAGCCCAAGGTCATTGACTTGAACATGGAGTCACTTGCTCTGTTGTAGCCCCTTGGTCAAGGCACATATAAGAAAGCAATCAATGAACAACTAAGGAGCCGCAATGAAGAACTGATACTTCTAATCTCTTTCCCTTCCTGTCTGTCTGTTCCTATCTGTCCCTCTCTCTGTTTCTGTCACACACAAAAATTATTTTGTTTCTTCTGGCAATTTTTAGTTATATTTCTATGTCTATTCAGTCTAATGAAACTAGAATGCTTCTGAGATGAAAGAGAGTTCTGGAAGCTGTGAAGAATGATAGACTGCCTCAGCTTTAATAAGCAACACTAACTTTTATGGTGGTATTAATACTTTGGGGAATTAATTCCGACAAGTTTCCATAGTTTCAGCTGACATGGCCGAATCATTATTGCTACTCCTTTTCAGACCAAATGAAGTGATGTTTTTCAGGATAGAGTATGTCATCACCCACTAAGCAACTCACTATAGAAAGAAGGTGGCAAGAAATAGAGAAAGTGATGTATGCTTTAGTCATATCCATGTTTTTCTGAGAACACAGTGGTGACATTCTGAGATGCTGTGCCAGCAAAAAAATTTGGTCCTGGTTTATTACAAGATTCTTTCATTTTCTGAGCTATTCATAGCTGTCACAAACAAACCAGCAAGCCTCTTTCCAAAAACAAATAAGCCCTTTGCACATTACTAAGACATTGTCACAGAGAAAAGAAAATTTTTGTACCCTCATATTTATTAATTCTTTTCTTCACCATTGATATTTACTTTTTAGAATCTTCTGCTTTTTTACTTTGTTATTGTTTTATGTATATTCTTAATTTTTTTCTATAGGATGTGTAAAAAATTATATAATGCAATATTTTTATGAGAAAACTGAAAACAACCAAAATAAAGATTTATTTGGAAAAATTAGAACAAATAAATATAATTAGTTTTAAATCAGAAAAAAATGATATACATGGGGCCCTCAGGCTACAACACAGTTCCATTTCTACGACAGTGACGTAACCCGAATATTGATGTAAGTCAAAACACACCTTAGCCTAACACAAATGGAACATTTGTGCTTTTAACAGTTCAAAGTGGCGTAGGTAAGCGTACTGAGGGATACCAATGCTCTCACTCATATGCTGCATTACTGCGTATTCTTCTGCCATGCTCAACCTAACTAGTTTGCCCATGTAGTCCAGAAGTACAGCACTAACGGCAAGCCAAAATTCACAGTCTCCATTTTTTAAAGTTTTTATGGGAGTGAGCATAGTAAACTTGACACATATGTAGAGACTGTTGTAACTGGAGGACCCCTTGTAATCAAAGATCAATGACTTGCAAATATATGTGTTAATTACTAAGTAGGTAAAAGAGGTTATATATGGCAAATTCTGTTAACACTATTCTCCTACTCTGTACTGCTACAAAACTGTACTTCTAGGAAAAATCCTAAATTCTAAGAGAAAAATGCATTAGGAAAACACACAGCCAAACTCACCAGGAAGAAAGAAATAATAGAAGTGAAGGGTTGCATTATGACAGAACTTTAGGCTGTTACTGAAGTCGTTCAGAGGTATGGCTTCTGGGATCAAGTTGAAGTATTGTTGCTCATATTGGAACAGAAGCTGTGGCTTTTTGACTTCATATAAGGTGGTTAGCTGGAACAGAAGCCTTCCATCCCAGCAAAGAGAAAAAGAATTGGATGTCATTACTGGTTACAATTTCTGTAGAAATTGGCTTAGAAAAACCACAGATCCAAGGAAGGATCGGGAAACATTTCAATTACCAGATCCTTAAATGGAAAATAAAATGTAACCTGGTAAAAATAAAAATCCCAATTTCAAATAAGATGCTGTGAGTTCTGAAAATCTATTATTCACAAGGTAGGAAGTCAAAAGTTAATAAAGTAACACTGGTTTCAGAAAAATCTACAGTCAACAATACAAGAGGCTTCCACAAAATAAAAAAAAAACAAAAAACACATACACGCACACAAACACAAAAAGAATCCCTCCCTTACTAGAGATGAGATCACAATAACAAATTCAATCTGTACATAAAAATTAATCACAATGCAAAATGAATAAAAAATGAAGCATATGTGAAAATAACATTTGAAAAACTTAAGGATAAAATGGTCTAAACATGATTATCTGATATTAGTATTTAAACTTATTAAAGAAATACATGAAGGTATAAAACCCACAATGGAAGCACTATGGCAATGAAAAAAACCCTAAATATGTAATACAGCCAAATGAAATCTCTAAGAATGACAAACATAATTATCAAAATTAAGAACACAAAGAACATATATAGGACATTAAATTTAACTAAATAAAATTTAAAAATAAACTTAATAGTTTATGCAGAATAAAGTAGGGTGAGATAAAGAGTTAAACATATTTATGGACATTAAAGATAGTAAATGAAAATCTAATATATAGTAATAGAAATTCCAGAATTAGCAACAAAGAGAAATTTAGAAAGATAATAGTCCAAAAGAAGATAATGGCTGGTAATTTGCTAATATTAAATATTATTATTCGTTTTCAGTTTGAAGAAGTTCAAAAAAATGGGCAAGTGAAGTTAGATCCATTCTATGTATTTCTTAGGAAGGATAAAAATCACACGATCATCTCAATTGTTACAGAACAGTATTTTACAGAATTCAGTATTCTTTAATAATATAAAAACTCAATAAACTAAAGATAGAAAGAATTAACCTTAAAATAATAAAGCTATTTATGAAAAATCCTTAGAGAATAATATACTCAATGATAAAAGACTTTCTCTAAATCAGGAACAAGGCAAGATTCTCTACTTTCACCGCTCAATCTCCTATTGTTATAGTTCTAGTCAGATTTTCTGTTTCTTCATGCTTCAGTCTTAATAGTTATTATGTTTCTAGAAATTTGTCCATTTCATCTAGGTTATGCAATGTGTTGATGTACAATTATTCATAGATATTCTCTTATGATCCTTTTTTATTTCTGTAGAATCAGTAGTAATGTCTTTACATTAGTTTCTGATTTTTGTAATTTGGGTTTTCTATCTTTTTCTTAGTCCACCTAGCTAAAGGTTTTTCAATTTTATTAATATGTAAACAGAACCAACTATTGGTTTTGTTGATTTTCTCTACTGTTTTATTATTCTCTATATTTATCTCTGGTCTGATTTTTATTATTTCCTTCCTTTGTTAGCTTTAGGTTTAGTTTGTTCTCTTTTTAGATCCCTCACTTATAAATTTAAGTTGTTGATATATCTTTTTTAATGTAAATATTTATAGCTAGACACTTTCTTTTTTACATTTTTTTCTTCAATGTTGATTTTTTTTTTAATTTAGACAATTGATTTTAATGAGGCGACACTGATTAATCAGGACACATAGATTTGGAGAAAACATCTGGTCATTTTGACATTTGATTATGTTGTATACCCATCACCCAAAGTCAAATTGTCCTCTGTCACCTTCTATCTGGTTTTCTTTGTGCCCCTCCCCCCTCCTCCCCTCCTCCTGGTAATTACCACAAGAGTCCATGTCTCTGTCTTTTAAAAATTTTTTAAATTGATTTTAGAAAGAGAAGAAGGTGGGGGGGAGAGAGAGAGAGAGAGAGAGATCAATTTGTTTTTCCACTCATTTATGTACTCATTGGTTGCTCCTTATATATGTCCTGACCAGGGATCGAACCCACAGCATTGGTGTATTGTGATGATGCTCCCATGAACTGAGCTACTTGATCAGAGCTATACATTTTTTCTTTAGCACTGCTTTCATTGTGTCCCCTAAGTTTTGGTATGAGTGTTTTTTATTTTCATATATCTCTATTTTTAAATTTCCATTGTAATTTCTTCTTTGACCCATTAGTTGTTTAAGATGGTCTTATTTAATTTCTACAAATTTGTAAATTTTCCTTTTTTATTGGTTTCTAACTTCATCCTTTTGTGTTTGGAGAACTTACTTTGTATGATATCTCTTTTTAAATCTATTGAGACTAAATTTGTGTTTTAATATATGGTCTAAACTGAGACTGTCTGTTGGTCAAATAAGATTTTAAATATGATATATATGTTTGTTCACTTATAGTTTGTATTGGGTTGGGGAAAGGCTATAAGCAGGCCGGGTCATTATAGCCTAGGGCTTAGTTTTAAGATTAAGCTTTTCCCCACACCCTTGACTGATTGCATGATGTGGGGTGGTGCACTCTCACGAGGAATCCAGTTATGCCTCAGATAAGTGACTTTGTATCAGAGACTTCCTGGTTTGTATATTGGATTAAAGGTTTTGATTTCTACACTATAAAATGGGGGCAGACCGGTAGCTTGCTTTCTCTCAGTTCCTGAGATTAGCATTAGAGAAGAGAGCAGAGAAAGGAGAGCAGAGAAAGGCCATGTGGAGGAGAGGAGAAGCAGCCAAGATGGTGGAGTGCTGAGGGAGAAGCCAGTTTGTGCAGAGAGAAGGAGATGGGGAACAGAGGTGAATAAGGCTGGTGAGCTAGAAACCTTTGATTCTAGGAAACTCAGATAAGTCAGTAACTTTGTGAGCACTGAATGAGTGGGTTTTGGTGACCAGTGTGTGTTTTTACTTGTCCACCAGGTGCAAGCTAGGATTAATGGTAATGGCCCACCAGTTACTGGTTCTTTTGTTTCATTACCGTTAGTCCGAATCAGATGTGAACCTGCACAGACCAGGAGGCTGTGAGGGTGGCTGTGGCTACTGGCTTTACACTGTCCTATGGACACTTAAGAAGAATATGTATTCTGTTTTTGGTAGACTGTTCTGTATATATGTTAGAGCTACTTTTTTATTTGATAAATTTTTTTTCTTTTATCATGTATGTTTGTCTTATCATTATTGACAGCAATGTAACAAAGTTCTCCAACTATCAATATAGACCTGTTTTCCCCTTCAATTCTGTCGATTTTTGTTTCTTATATTTTGGTGGTCTGTTATTGGTATGCAAATGTTTATAATTGCTATCTCTTTTTGATGTGTTGAACAATATGTAATGTACTTCTTGTTCTCTTGTAAACATTTTGATTAAAAGTCTAATTTGTGTGATATTAGTATATTCACCCTGCTCTTTTTCGGTCACCATTTGCATGCAATATCTTTTTCCATCTTTTCACTTTCAACATATTTGTTTCTTTGAATTGAAAGTGAGTTTCATGTGGATAGCATGTAGTTGGATCATGTTTTGTGAATTTATTCTGCCAATCTCTGTCTTTCGATTGGATAGTTTCATTCATTTAAATTTAAAGTAATTACTGATGAGAAAGAACTTATCTATGTCATTTTGCCATTTGTTTTCTAAATGTCTCATACTTTGTTTTATCCCTCAATTCCTACATTTCTGTCTTCTTTTATGTTTAGTTCATTTTTGTAGTGAACTGTTTTAACTCCCTTCTTATTTCCTTTTGTGTATATTTTATAGCAATTGTTATTTGTGGTTATCATGGGGATTACATTTAACATGCTACAGTAGAACATTCTAATTTGAATGTAAAGCAGCTTATCTTCCATAGCATGCAAAAACTTTGTACCTATTCCTCTCTAGCCCCAACCCTATTCAGTTGTTAATGTCACAAATTTACAATGTTATACATTTGTTTCCAAAAAATAGCCTATAAAAAATTTTAATACATCTGTTTCAATTAAAAGAGGAGGAATTTTTCTGTAGAAAACAGAAAAGGGAAGTTTCAAATCAAATTTGCAATAATACTAGCTTTTAGACTAATCATTTTAAAAAATCTTTGTGTCATAGATAATGAAGAAAATCTAAAGTAGAGTTACAAGCCTAAATTACAATAATACAGGTAACAAACTCCCTGATATTTTGTTTAGCTAAAATGTCTTAATTTCTCTTTCAGTTTTGCAATACAATTTTGCTAGATACAGGATTCTATTTAGTTCTGACTCTTTGTGCCAGGTTTTGTAAATTGCTGAGATGAGTCACGTCCTAGCTATATTTACGGATCATGACATATGGACCCTGCTAGGTCTCATCAGTAATGCGTTCCAACCAAAGAACTGAGCTCCAGATTTTTACTGATCCCTACATGAGTCAGAATGATCAGTTGGACCAAATGCTTGTAGAAATTCAAGAATCAGTAGTTTTCAGAAAGAATAAGAGCAGAGAAAGAAAATACTCTGAAATGAGGATTCTCAACATATTTACAAGTAAAATCTTTTTGTTTTTGTTTGTTTAGAGAGAGAGAGTGACAGGGACACACCGACAGGAAGGGAGAGAGATGAGAAGAATCAGTTCTTTATTGCAGCTCCTTAGTTGTTCATTGATTGCTTTCTCATATGTGCCTTGACCGGGAACTGCAGCAGAACAAGTGACCCCTTGCTCAAACCTGTGACCTTGGGCTCAAGCCAGCAACCTTTGGGCTCAAGCTAGAGATACCATGGGGTCATGTCTATGATCCCACCCTCATGCTGGCGACCCCATGCTCAAGCTGGTGAGACTGTGCTTAAACTGGGTGAGTCTGCGCTCAATCCGAAGACCTTGGGCTTTTGAACTTGGGCCTTCTGAGTCCCAGGCTAATGCTCTATTCATTGTGCCACCAACTGGTCAGGCACAAGTAAATTCTTAAAACTACTGGTGATTTGTTTATAAAGCTGACATCAATTTGTAAACCAAGCAAGACGAAGAATTTGTCACAGTTCATCCCACTGCAACCATTCCTCTGCCCTTGTACTCTGACTTGGTGAGATACCTAACAAATCAACTGCTCAGAGACAGAGTGGGCACAATAAAAAAGGCAAACCCTGTTTGAAAACCCTGAAGTGTTTATTTTCGGTGATGATTTCCACGTAGCAGCACAGAAACTTCTGAGAAAGAAATAAATCCTGCTGCTGCTCAAACTATTGAGGTATGATTCTTGTCAAAGGTCACACAGAAGCACTCAGAAATATTTTTTATTTCTTACTTTACTATAGAGGAATGTGGATCCCAAATTCCTCAAAAATATTACCTTAAAGATAAGAAGCTGCATTTTTCAATTTCAGACTTTATAATATTGCACAAGAATACATGTAGAAAATTTCCTTGCTTATGCAATCCAATCCACACACGCACACACACATGCACACTCAAAGCATAAATTCAATGACATTTTCCTCTAATGTGACAAATCTATGTTGCATAAATTACCTAGAGAAAATTCCAATCTATGAATACCATAATAGGCTTTCATCTCTTTTTTCTCTCAGTCAGAACCTTCTTATGAATAAAGCGTGCTGAATGGTAATTCTTGTAAAGATCGGAAATCTTAGCATCTCTTCAGTCTGATTTACAATTGGAAGGATTACATGATAGGTACAGGGACAAGAAACTATTACACAAACTTCGAAGAAAATATCTTAATATACTCAAAGGAACCTCAACATCATTTAATTACAGTTTGTGTAAATGGCCATAATACAAAAATCATAATCACCCCTAACATTCTTCTTGATCTAGCAATATAATAGAGCATATATAAAATGGTCATGCACTTTATATTCAAACAAAAATGTATTTATCAAAATAGCAATTCTTCACTGAGTATGAGAGCTCAGGATTTTGCATACATTTTCTTTAATTCTCAAAGATCCTCATAATATATCATAATTAATACTTCACAGTGAGGAAACTGAGGTTTCTTTGATGTCATACAGTTAGTGTGATACTATATTAAGGATATCACACCCAGGAAACAGAAAGCATGCTAGGTATTACATGCAGAAAGAGATCCAATAGAGAAAATAAAAGTTAGCTGCCACAGCCACATAAGATGGTCTCTATCTCATTTCCACTTGAATTTATGTTCATTTACATGTGAGTAAATCTCATGGATAAAACAAAAAGCTGTAAGGGAAAAGTACTTTAACTTACAGTCTCGGTTACACAAAAGTGAAATGAATGTACTTCTACTTTCTAATCCAGTTAATTCCTTTGTTTGCTCAGCAGTTATGCATGTTTCTATCAATAAAGTTATCAGTGCCAATACTGACAAAAATAAAAATAAATAGACTTCCCTAACTAACACACTACAACTCTCCCATGTAACTTACACTGTCCTCAATTGGAAGAGATAATTCCATCTGTCACTGTGTTTATCTCATAGTTTGTTTTTATTCTAACCCTATCACCTTTAGATTTTGATAGCCTATTGCTTTAGCATTAAATTAAACATTTGACCATAACTGGCTTGCTACTGTATGAATTAGTAAGGAAAAAAGAGGGGACTTCGTTTGTGATTGTGTATATAAAATAAGAAATAAATTGAATAGCTCTTATTATCTTTGATTTTGCAGCTGAACATTAAAAGAGATGAAACTACTGAAAACAGAGTAACCAGTGGGATTTAGATATGGCATCACATGAAGCTTCTTAGCAACAGCAATTCTACATCTTGAGACACCTAGGGTAGCCATATTATACCCATAGAGACCAGATAGTAGAGAGAGAGAGAGAAAGAAAGATAGACTCCTTCAGACCTATTTCTAGAAGGCATCCCTGTGTCCTGACCTCACTACACTCATCAAAACCCATCAGGAATTGAGCCAAATGGATCTTCTATGCATGCTGGCAGGTCCAAAAGAAAACAGTGATGATCAGACTTTAATATGCCTAGTTCTTCTCCAACATCAAAGGCTCTCTTCCTTTATGGAGGGATGAACTGAAAAAAAAATGGTAGAAACCCTTTCTTTTTAGTTCAAAGAAGTGGAGATTCCTACTTTAGAATACAAAAGTAGAAATTAGTGCAGATGAGGAGAGAATAATTTTTGTACAACCGTAAAAGCCAAATTTTCTATGCAAATTTTTAAGACAAATTATTTGTTAGTATCAGTAGTGCCATTAATAATCAGCTGAAGGGAGAACATGGAGACTAGAAATTGGTTACCCTCCTGTATAATAAAAAATATTTCAAATAGTTATTTAGATGGTATCAACAAAATGAATGTTATATTATTAATTAATTATCAAGACAAGATTGAAAATTGTATTCCAAAGGAAATAGCATTAAACTAAAAATTCAGATCATTGTAAGATTTGTTTTACAAATAAACTTGTGAAATGTGTTTTTGATTATTAAAAACAGTAAAAATAGGTCTCTTTTTCTTAACATTCCTGTGGGGTTTAGATTCTTTTTATCTCTGAAGCAATGCTTTAAAAATTATTCTCAGTCAATTTTATCTGGAAATGTCTAAACAAGTACATGAATTGAAATTCTGCCTGTTACCATACTTGGGTAAATAAACTTCTATCTTGAAAAAGTGTTTTTTCTATTTTTTTCTGCAGAATATAGGCTGGCACACTCTTGGATTCTCTGCTTTTTTACATACTACTTGTCTTCATCCTTGCAATGAGCTTCTGTGCCTTTTTAAACATTTTTTTCAAGTGATTTGAGATAGAGAGAGAGAGAGGATGGGAGAGAGAAGCATCAACTCATTATTCCACTTAGTTGTGCACCCATTGATTGCTTCTCATTCATGCACAAACTGGGGATTGAACCCGTGACCTTGGCATGCTAGGATGACTCCACTGAACCATCCAGCCAGGGTCCAGCTTTACTACCTTAACATCTACATCGGTAATACCTGTAATACTCTGGCTGCAGACAAAAGTTAGTCATTTTTATTCTTTGTCACTCAGACAAAAGCTTTGTGGTCTACAATTATGACATCTGGTGCAACTGGACTTATTTTTATTTTAAATGTACTAAATATGAGCAAAGGGATGGTGGGGAAAGAGGCTTTCAGCTCTTGCTTGCTAATTTCAAGAAAAATAAAATCATACTCTGAAGTTATGATCTCTACTTCCAATTACTCACATTTTCTTGCAAATAAAAAAGATATAAAATTCATGGATAATAATGGAGATCAATCAATTTCTTCACACAGCTCAAAATAGGAAATATTGTATATTTATGCCTCTCATCAAGGAACTATTCTGATACTGATGAGATATTCTTGTATTTCTGCCTCAGAACCACTTGCACAGTTTGGCTTTATCAAAAGTATTTATCTGACTAGTACCAAGCACACTATGCAGCATCAGAGAGGCTGTGGCTGTCACCACACAATCTCTAAACTTTGTTGATTAATTCCATGTGCCAATAATGACAATAGTCCTCACACAATTCAAATGTTTTTACAGCCCTTATCTTTATTCTCAGTAACTTTCTTAGCTATTGATAACAACAACAACAAAAAACCCTTAGAATTGGACTGCTCATAGAAAGTTGGAAGCAGAGATGTAGTATTAAAATATTGATATTTGGCTTACTTGATAACTAGATAAATGTATAGGGAAATAGATAAATAAATTTAATACATAAATAGATTATAAATAAATCAGTAGATGGAAAATAGATAAATACACATATACATATATACATATATATAAGTACACATATATGCACAGATTAGATATACTAAAGAAAATATAGTCACCAAAATTTAATGGAAGATATTAATTTTTTTAAAGAAAAAGATGAAAAGGAGGGGAGTAAAGAGGAACATATATACTGTGATGGAAAATGATTTGACTTTGGTTGATGGGCACACAATACAATCAATAGTTCAAATACTGTAGAAATGTTTACCTGAAACTTATGTATTCTTATTGAGCAATGTCATTCCATTAAATTAAAAAAAAAAGAATAATAAACTACTTTGAGTGGATGGTGATATGAAGAGAATGAGTTAATTTTCCCCAAATATCCATTTTCTTCTTCTTTCTTGATGATAGAACCTTGAGGTTTTACCTGAATTCACTGTTGCCCAGAAAAAAATTCCAGGTTTCCCTGAAGCTATTGTGTGACTAATGAAAAATTCTGGCAGATGGAATTAAGCAGGGGTATTACGTGCAATTTTTTGGGAAAGATTCTTAAAGAGAGATGGGAAAGGTAATTTTTTTTCTTCTGTTGCTTTATCCATGTGTTGACTGAAACACAGCTGTCTGGGGTCTGAGCAGCCATCTTGAAACAGACTAGGAGACACCACTGAGGACAGTAGAGAAATAAACACTGGGAATTTCAGTTCTTGTTACCATGACATAACATACCAGCCTAGGATTAAAATAAATTTCTCTTATGAGAGAAGGAAATAAACTTTCATCTTGTTTAATACCCTGCTATTGTGAGTTCTCTGTTACAGGCAACATAATGAAAACCTAATAAATATTGTGGGTTATTAAAAACATTAAAATAACAAAAGGTGATCAATGAGCTGTCTTTTACAGGTATAGATTTCTGATACTTGGAATATCCTTTTCTAAAAGTGCACAGTGATGAGTATGTGTATGTAAGTTTTGAGGCAAAAGCCAGAAGGGCAAAAATTATTTGCATAATAGAGAGGAAATTTTAATTGTTAGAGAAATTAAGGAAGAAAAAAGAGTAAACAAAAAGATTGAGTGAAGAGTGAAAAAAACAGGAAAAAAATAACCCATACAAACAAATTCAAAGAAGTAAAAAGAAATAAAACAACAACAAAAACAAAAAGCTCATTTGGTCTAACAATTGAAAGCAGTTTTACAAAACTAAGTTGTATATAATAAAGATTTTTAATATGCTTATTTTGGTTCGACTAGAAATCTTTCTCTATGATTTCCCTTTACAATTATCTGTGAAATCTAGATAACTCACTAAGATGCCTGTGTATATCTTACACATATATTAGTAATTTTTTTCTTTTTGGTTGAAACCATGGTGATTAACAGCAAAAGTGGAATCTACATGAGAGGCTATAATAGACAAGGATTTAGTTGCGTCACTGATATCTGAGATATTCTTTATTTTTTTTTCTGTCTTATGCCACTCAGAAGAGTAGAGCTAGATTTTCTTTAATCTTTGTCCACACCACACATAAATAGTGAGTATAGATAAAGCATAAGCCTAAGGACTATGGGTTAAACACTTAAGGTAGAGGAGATAAGAAGTCTCAGCAAAAGAGACAGAGGAGTGGTCAGTCAAGTATAAAGAGAACCAAAAAATTTTTGTGCCAGAAACAAAATGAAGAAACTATTTTAGCCTGACTGGGCAGTGGCGCAATGGATAGAGCGTCGGACTGGGATGCGGAAGACCCAGGGTCGAGACCCCAAGGTCATCAGCTTGAGCGAGGGCTCATCTGGTTTGAGCAAAAACTCACCAGCTTGAGCCCAAGGTCACTGGCTCGAGCAAGGGGTTACTCGGTCTGCTGAAGGCCCGGGGTCAAGGCATGTATGAGAAAGCAATCAATGAACAATTAAGGTGTCGCAGTGCGCAAGGAAAAAACTAATGATTGATGCTTCTCATCTCTCCATTCCTGTCAGTCTGTTCTTGTCTGTCCTTCTCTCTGACTCTCTTTGTTTCTGTAAAAAAAAAAACAAACAAAAAACAGAAACAAAAAAACCCCAAGAAACTATTTTAAGAAAAGTGATCAATGATGGGAAATGTTGCTGATGAGGCAAATAATATGAAAACTAAAATTAACCTTATAATTTGGTGAGTTGGAGGTCGTTGGAGACTTTCACAAGCACAG
The DNA here is from genome assembly GCF_036850765.1 of Saccopteryx bilineata. NCBI lineage: Eukaryota > Metazoa > Chordata > Mammalia > Chiroptera > Emballonuridae > Saccopteryx > Saccopteryx bilineata. Next base: position 142,387,451 of record NC_089491.1, on the reverse strand, counting down.
TTTCAGTGAGCAGGCAAACAGCTGGAGTGGACAGCAAGAAAGAATGAGAAAGAAAAGAATGAGGAAAAATGAACATGGACTATCCTTTGGAGAGATTTTGCTGTAATTGGACTGTGGCTGGAAGGGGTGTGGGTCAATTGAACATCTGTTTTTTAAGGTGTAAAGAATAATAGCATTTTTAATGTGAATGAGAATGAGAATAATCAAATAAAGGAAAAGTGAGGAGTTGGAAGAGTATAGGGAGACTTGTAGCAATGACTTTGAGTTGAGAGGAGGATCCAGTGAACAACTTGAAGACTAAGTCTTAGAAAGAGCATGAGTCATTGACACACAGTAACAGGTGGGAAAACAGAGCATAAAAATATAGAAATAGATGGTTTGGATATGTTTGATGATGGTGCTGTGTGAAAATAATACTTACTACATTTGAAATTATTATTTTGATTTCATGGTTAAGGGATGTCTCTTCCATTAAATTTCAAGCTGTCTTTGGGCTTGAAAAATCCCAATTAATGTGTCTAATGTATCACTGTGCTCTCAGTATAAATATATAGTAACCACCATTCAATAAATGCCCAATAATGAATGTATGAATGAATAATATCTACACACATGCCACTACCACCACTACCAGAACCACCTCAGTTGTATCATGCTTCTACCTGGATAGCTATCATTAAATAGACAGATTGGTATAAATAATATATTTCAACTCAAAAGTAACTATTTGTTTAGTTAAAGAGCAAATAATATTTGAATAAAAATGTATTAACCTCTATATTTCTGGCTCTTGACTGCTTATCAGAGCACAGATATTGTTATAACATCTCTTTTCTCTTTGGAACATTCTGCTCTGTGTCTATATAATTCACCTTCACCCAACCAAGATCAAACACAACCTGCTGTTTGAAGCTTTTAGCACTTGTAGATTAACTATAGCATGACTCTTACAAAGAATTCCTTTTATGGCTGCATTATGACTTGCTTTTAGTAGTCTTTCTCAAGTATGGGATTTTATTTCAACTTAATTATGAAGATTCTATTAATCTTATGTGGTTTCTTTCCAGAGACAAAGACACCTTTTTTCTCTCCTTTGAGCTTTTCAAACATAATTGGATATAATAGAGTAAATAGTTAAGCAAAAATTAGTAATAGTTTTAACATAATTTTTGATATTGATAATCATCTTAATATAACTTCTTTGTCTAGAAGATGGCAAATAGAATCGTGATTGCTTATGTCCTACTTAGCACTACAAACATCTTGTAGGTCTATTTCTAGATCAGTTATGTCAACAGTGAAAATCTTTATACAAATTTTCTTGGGTTTATTTTAAAATATACTAAGAAAATTCTGAAAAATATTCTTTGGGAGTATATATTTTTAAAGGATACAGACAAGGTAAGGTAAAAATTATTTCAGAGGGACTTTTGGGCCAAATATGAAGTAAAGGAATATGGTAACTGTGTAACTTATACTTAAACCTGCAGAGCCTGGGAAGAAAGAAACTTTTCTAACAGCATTGGCTACCTCAACTTGTTAGCTCCTTTAAGTCATATGTTGTTTATGAGTGGGAATAAACATTTTTATTAACAGCGTTGTGAGTTAGGTTAAAGGAACTTAAAGAAGTCCACATCCTAAAACCTTGACCTGTGAATAAGTTCCATTACATGTCAAAAGAAGATTAAAATTGCAGGTTATTAAAAGTTTCTAATTGTGCAATCTTAAAATGGGAAGATTATCCTGGATATAACACAAGGGTCCTTGAAAGTGGAAGAAGGAAGCAGAAGAGACAGAGAGAGACAGGTGGCAAGGAAGCAGTTTCAGAGTTGCTGTGCTGCTGGCCTTGAGCATGGAGGAAGGGGGCATGAACCAAGGAACAGGAGTGGCCTCTAGAAACTGCAGAAAAGCAAGGAAATGGATTTTCCCTTAAAGCTTTCAGAAGGAATGCCACTCTATTAAACTTTCATTTTAACCCAGTAAGGCCTGTGTTGCCTTCTAACCTACACAACTGTAAAAGAATAAATTTGTATTGTTTTAAGCCATTAAGTTTGTGGTAATTTGTTATGACAATAAATAAGAAATGAATACAGCAGGTACCATGGTAAGGTAGTAATTCTTTGTTATTAGAGTATATCTGCAATGTCTTTCTTGGCCGGCTATCTTCCTCTTAGTGGGAGAAAATTTTGAGTGCTGGGCCACTCAAATATCAAAGGTTAAAAATTAAATATTAGCATCAACAAAGAAAGGTTATAGCTGAAAATGCAAAAACTCAAGAAACATGGTAAACTAATCACTGAAGTTTGATGAGAACATACACCCTTGTGCAGTTACTGTGTGAACTTCCAGCTTTCCGAAGACACCAGCTTATCTGCTTTATGCCAACTTCAGTTTCTCTGCATAGCTTTGACCGCACAAACTGTTTCTCTATTTTTTCACACTAATCCCTATGAGTTTGGAATTTGAATATTTGTAGTGTCTACAAAGCTATCTTTGAATTTCAGGGTGATGAGTCGATCTCAAGTTGGTTCTAATTTGACATCATCTTATTTAAAGTCTCTTCTTTGAGTGCTTTCATTAGATACGTCTCCTTTTTTTTCATTAACTCCTGAGTTTGTGCCATAATTATCCTACTCACAATGAAAAGTAAAGCTATTTTAAACTGTTAAGTAACACCAACAAACATTTGTTGACTACTACGTATGAAGCATAGTGCAAAGTCATGAAAAAAAAAACAACAAGTAGGCCCTGGCTGGTTGGCTCAGCGGTAGAGCGTTGGCCTGGCGTGTGGGGGACCTGGGTTCGATTCCCGGCCAGGGCACATAGGAGAAGCGCCCATTTGCTTCTCCACCCCCCACCCCCTCCTTCCTCTCTGTCTCTCTCTTCCCCTCCCGCAGCCAAGGCTCCATTGGAGCAAAGATGGCCCGCGCGCTGGGGATGGCTCCTTGGCCTCTGCCCCAGGTGCTAGAGTGGCTCTGGTCACGACAGAGCGATGCCCCGGAGGGGCAGAGCATCGCCCCCTGGTGGGCAAAGCGTCGCCCCTTGTGGGCATGCCGGGTGGATCCCTGTCGGGCGCATGCGGGAGTCTGTCTGACTGTCTCTCCCCGTTTCCAGCTTCAGAAAAATGCAAAAAAATAAATAAATAAATAAAATAAAATCCTTCATAATCTAATCTCAGTCTCTTCAGCTTTATGTTTCTTTATTTTCAGCATATACTCTTTATCACACCCCAAAATCAAGCCATAATTATTTCTACTCCATTAACTGTGGAATGTGCATTTTAAATTTGAATATTTACTGCACAAGGCAAAAGGTGCTGAACATATATTAGAATCTTCATAAATACTTGATTGCTCAATCTGATGGCATCTATTGTCTCAGAATCATTCATGCCACCTCCTAAAGAAGTTATTGTCAACTTGTTAATCAATATCTTTTTAAAAAATGAGATTTCAAATTTAGAGAAAGCTTTGTAGAATTAATACTATAAAACATTGGCATATGGCCTGACCTGTGGTGGCACAGTGGATAAAGCATTGACCTGGAACACTGAGGTCACTGGTTCAAAACCCTGGGTTTGCCTGGTCAAGGCATATATGGGAGTTGATTCTTCCTGCTCCTCTCTCTCTCTCTCTCTCTCTCTCATTCTAACTCTCTCTCCTCTCTAAAATGAATAAATAAATAAAAATTAAAAAAAAACCATTGGCATATGTTTTGTCTAAAACTCATATTTAATGCAAGAACTGGGTCATCATTGCAACATCACTTTACTTTTTTTTTAGTGACCCATTAATTTTCTTGTTGGAGGAATTCATTGAAAGGATGTGACCAGTTGACTTGTAAGCTAGACCTGGGCAATTGGAGGCTCCTCACCCCTCCCCTGTCGTTGGACTCTGCCTTTGACTTTCCTTCTCTGCACTGTATCTCTATATGTAACGTAAGTCATTGATCAACGCAACAGCAGATGATTCTGTTAGAAGCATTTAGGATAAACATAAACAATAGCAGAGAAAGACTTGACTCTGAAACTACAGGTAGGGACTGTTACAATCCTGACCTGACCCTCTGTGCTCCGGATAGCCTCCATACAAATCAAGTTCTAGCTCTTTGGTCTTACAAATCCTTATTACTTATTTATTTTCTTGTTTTTAAAATATGGGTAAAATATTCAATTTAATTCCTTTAAAAATAATTTGACTTTGTATTTTTCCAACATCTTAGGAAATTAAAAAGAACAACATGTGTATAAATTTGAATAGCAATGGAGCAGTTCACAATGTATGTGCATTCATTTTCTAACTTGAGATAAACAGAGAAGGTATCCCCGTGCCCATTCTAAGCCTAAGGGTAACTGAGACTCCAAGATGTGAAGGGGTCAGTTCAAGATAAGGAGCCAGTCCTGTCTTTTCATCTGTCACCTGACAGTATCTTTGTAATAGCAATCACTTTGGAATGAAAATATACCAGCCACACCTTCTTTTGGCTGTAATGTGAGCTCCTACCTCTCTGTAAACTATCTGGCTGTAGTACTTAAAAATCTCAAATGCATTTTTATCAAGCTTAACAATGAATTTTGGTTGGTACTATAGAGTTTACCTGCCCTTCTACTACTTGTGATCCTGTACTGGTGGAATTTCTAGTTTTTTAAAATTAGAGTTTAACTGTTGTTCATGAGGCATCCTTTAGAAATTTGAGTTCCTTCTATTTTCCTTGTATGAACTGAAGACACAAAACAAAAGCCAGCCTGACTGCAGCTAACACGTAGATGGTTTCCTTGGTAACAGGTATGTGAAAGAATTCAGAATCTCCCCAGTTTCCATTCCTGCGTTTACAGTGGCTGTTCAGACTGCTAATATGGGTGTGTTCAAGTGGCAACAAGACATTCCATGTGAGAATAAGCACTTGAAAAAGAAGGGTGATGGTAAGGGCAAAACAGTGTTTAGCCAGAAGCAAGCACACAAGAGAAATCAACTCTCAACACTGAGGTTTAAGGGAATAGGAACATGAAGCCCAGAGCTCCAATTTTGAGTTCTTATAAATGTCACGAAAGGTACACTTAAATGACTATGACAATGCATTAAAAAATTATGTTCTTTCTAAAGTAAAGGTCACAGTCCAAACCTATGTATTTGTGCTCTATTATTTGCCATGTTAAAGAATGGCTATGTTCTGGGGCTTACTCAGTAATGAGATTACTCTTAAGAAGTTCCCTCCGTCCCCATTAACTACACATTCAAAAGTTACATTTTATATTGCATAGTAAACATAAATGTGGTTAATACCAGGAAATGTAGTTTTAGAGTCTTGAGGCATTAATGTCCAGAATCTCAGTATATTAGAGATTAGATGACAGTGAGAAATGTGTTAAGAGAATAAATGATAAGGACTGGCCCTGGCCAGTTGGCTCAATGGTAGAGGATCAGCCTGGCGTATGAACTTCCCAGTTTCAATTCCTGGTTAGGGTACACAAGAGAAGTGCCCAACTGCTTCTCCACTCCTCCCTCTCACTTCTCTCTCTATATATCTCTCCCCCTTCTACAGCCATGGAGAAAGTTGGTCCTGGGCACTAAGGATGGCTCCATGACTTCCACCTCAGGCTCTAAGAAGAGCTTGGTTGCTGAGCCATGGAGCAATGCCCCAGATGGGCAGAGCATCGCCCCTTAGTGGGCTTGCTGGGTGAATCCCTGCTGGGGCACATGCAGGAGTCTGTCTCTGCCTCCCTTCCTCTCACTGAATAATAATAAAAGAAAAATGATAAAGACTGTGTAATTAAAGGTCTATGGTAAGAATGTTGTGACAAATGTAGTAGTCATATGTATAAAATGTTAAATTTTTATATTCAATTCTTTATTAAAAATGAATAAACATTTAGGTAAGGTAACCAAGTCCAAAATGTATATTTCATATTGTGAGTGCTTAGAAAACAATGTAAGAACATTAAAGAGAGAGAGACAGATTTCTCTTTTACAATCAGGGGTCCTTTTCATCTTCACAGACAGGATAACATGCTGCACAGGGAAGATAACGTTGTTAATAGATGAAAGAGAGAAAGCAGGACCTTTTTGTTCTTATTTTGCTTCTGCTTTTCTTTCTTTCTTTTAGCAAAGAAATTAAAATAGAATGAAAAGAATAGAATTTTAAAGAAAGGACAAGTACAATAAAACAGAAATTGGAGTCAAAGTTAGCCAAGAAACTGAAAGAAAATCTACTCTCAACGATTCAAATATCTGGTTTCATTTATAATAAGCAAATTTGCTGAATGAATTTGCAAAACTGGTTGTTCAGAGTCACGTCAATCAATTGGGAAAGAACAAAGAATGAAAAGGGCACCAGAAAACTGTAAACAAAGAGGCAAATTCATTGTCAAAGCCAAGAAAATGCTTGATATTATTGTAACAAAATCATTATGGGATGAATTATAAAAGTAATAATTTAAACCTCAGTTACAATATAATAACAGAACGGCAGCATTTTACTATTTTCTTCTGGAAAATTGTTCCTAAACAGCAAAGAGATATGAAAGAAAAATTTATTATTATTATTAATTAGTATTTTTGGCAAAACTAAGAGTCAACTACTGTATATGCAAACTCCAGATGTATGTAGCTGAGATGATGTACCACAGAATAACAATGAGTCAGGTGAGCACGTAAGAGCAAGTGGAGAAAAGACACCACTGTGAAGGCTGGGGTGGCTGTGGGTCTCAGGGAAACCAACGAGACTGAGGGGCATACACTGAAGTGTAGAACCCAAATCCATAGTTTAGGACATCAAGACAAGAATGACATAGAGGAGACTCTCTCTACATTAGGGACAAAAAGTTTGTGGTTACTTATCATTGTTAGCTGTGGATATAAGTATGGCTAAACAATTCTTATGAAAACCACGGTCAGAGGCTATAGCCCATTTCCCTCATGAAATATCTGAAAATAGGTAATTGAGAGAGAGAGAAAAAAAGCCCTTCTTAAATAAAGTATAATAAAAAAATGGGGATAGGGTGGGGGCAGGACAGAAAAAGAAACTAGCAGATGAAGGATATGGTGGTAGTAGATACAGGTCCTCCCACATTTTGCTAATAGAAGAGTTTGAAAAATCAGATATGCTAAAGACAATAAAATTAAAACATCCCTTAATTGTGTGAACAGGTCACATACACTTATTACTGTTGAAATATTAATAGTCTTTGTGTTTTAATAACATTTTATTTTCTGCAATACATCTTTTAAATTTTATTTCTCAATACAGCTTACATTTAACATTATTTTGTATGAGTTTCAAGTGTACATCCTAGTGCTTAGACAATCATATACTTTACAAAGTATTCCCCCAATATTTCAAGTGCCCAACTGACACTATATATAATTATTACAATATCTTGACTTACTTCCTATGCAGTACTCTATATCCCCATAATTACTTTGTAACTACCAATTTGTACTTCTAAATAACTTCACCTTTTTTTACTCAGTCCTCCCACCCCTCTCCTCTGGTGACCATCAGTATGTTCTCTGTATCTGTGAACCCGTTTCTGTTTTGTTTGTTTATCTTGTTGTCTAGATTCCACATATAAGTGAAAGCATATATTTGTCTTTCTCTAACTTACTTATTTCACTTTGCATAACCTCTAGGTTCATCCGTGCTGTCACAAATGGTAAAATTTCATTCGTGTGTGTGTGTGTGTGTGTGTGTGTGTGTGTGTGTATTTCTCTGGAAATGGGGAGGCAGTCAGACAGACTCCCGCATGAGCCCGACCGGGATCCACCCGGCAGGCCCACCAGGGGGCGATGCTCTGCCCATCCGGGGCGTCACTCTGTCGCGACCAGAGCCACTCTAGCGACTGGGGCAGAGGCCAAGGAGCCATCCCCAGCGCCCGGGGCCATCTCTTGCTCCAATGGAGCCTCGGCTGCGGGAGGGGAAGAGAGAGACAGAGAGGAAGGAGAGGGGGAGGGGTGGAGAAGCAGATGGGCGCTTCTCCTGTGTGCCCTGGCCAGGAATCAAACCCAGGACTTCTGCACACCAGGCCAACGCTCTACCACTGAGCCAACCAGCCAGGGCCAAATTTCATTCTTTTTTATGGCCAAGTAATATTCCATTGTGTATATGTACCACTTATTTTTTAGACAGTTTTTCATCTATTGATAAGTACCCGGGTTGCTTGGGTTGCTTCCATGCTTGGCTATTGTAAATAATGCTGCAATTAACATAAGGGTGTATCTAGCCTTTCAAATTAGTGTTTTGGATTTCTTTAGATATATATCCAGAAGTAAAATCACTGGGTTGTAAAACAGTTCTTTTTTTTTTTTTTTAGAAAGAGAGAGGGAGACACAAAGGGAGATAGCAGGGGAGGAGAGAGATGAGAAGCATCAACTTATAGTTGCTTCACTTTAGTTGTTTATTGATTGCGTCTCATATGTGCCTTTACCAGGAGGTTCAAGCTGAGCCAGTGATCCCTTGCTTAAGCGAGTGGCCGTGGGTTCAAACCAGCAAGCTTGGGCTTCAAGTCAGTGACCTTGGGATCATGTCAATGATCTTATGTTAAAATCGGTGATCCCATGCTCAAGCTGGCAAGTCTACACTCAAGCCAGTGATCCCATGCTCAAGCCAGCAACCTTGGAGTTTCAAATCAGGACCCCAATGTTCCAGGCCAATGCTCAATCCACTGTGCCACCACTGGTCAGACTAAGGCAGTTCTATTTTTAATTTTTGGAGGTAACACTACACTATTTTCCATAGTAGTTACACCAACCTGCATTCCCACCAGCAGTGCACATGGATTCCCTTTTCACCACATCCTCATCAACATTTGTCATTTGTTGATTTATTGATAGCTGTTCTGACAGGTGTGAGGTGATATCTCATTGTGGTTTTAATTTTCATTTCTCCAATGATTAGTGATTTTTGAGCATCTTTTTGTATGTTTATTGGCCATCTGTATGTCTTCTTTGGATATAGACATACAGGTTCTTCTTCTCCAAAGAAGCCTGTTCAGATTCTTTGCCCATTTTTAATTGGGTTATTTGGGGTTGTGTGTGTGTGTGTGTGTGTGTGTGTGTGTGTGTTGAGTATTAGAAGTTCTTTATAAATTTTGGTTATTAACTCCTTATCTGTTGTATCATGAACGAATATTGTTCTCTTATTGAGTTGGTTGTCTTTTCATTTTGTTGATGGTTCCTTTTGTTGTGCAAAAACATTTTAGTTTGTTATAGTCCCATTTGTTTATTTTTTAATTTTGTTTCCCTTGTCTAGGAAGATATATCAGAAAAAAAATTATTGCTAAGAGAAACATCTGATATTTTTTGCTTGTGCTTTCTTCCAGGTCCTTTATAATTTCTACTCTTACATTTAATCTTTAATTTGTTTTGAGTTTATTCTTGTATATAGTATATGAAGGTGACTTAATTTTATTATTTTTTGACATATATCTGTTAAATTCAACATCATTTATTGAATAGACTGTCTTTACCCTGTTGTATGTTCTCACCTCCATTGTCAAATAGTAATTGGCCATAAAGGAGTGGGTTTGTTTCTGAATTCTCTATTCTGTTCTATTCTGATCTATTTGTTTTGCCAGTACCATGCTGTTTTGATTGTTATGGCCTTGTTGCATAGTTTGATATTAGGTAGCATGATTCCTTCAATTTTGTTCCTCTTTCTCAAAATTTCTGTGGCTATTTGAAGTCTTTTGTGGTTCTATATAAATTTTTGGATTATTTGTTCTAGTCTGTAAAATACATCATAGATATTTTGATAAGCATTGCATTGAATCTATAGATTGCTTTGAGTTGTATGGACATTTTAACAATGTTAATTGTTCCTCTCCATAAATATGGTATATGCTTCCATTTATTTGCATCTTCTCTGATTTCTTTCTTCAGTGTCTTATAATTTTCTGAGTACAGGCTTTTTTCCCCTTGGTTAAATTTATTTCTATGTATTTTGTTTTATTTTGATTCATTTGCCAATTGGATTGTTTCTTTAGTGTCCCTTTTTGATAGTTCATTATTGGTAAATAAAAATGCAACCAATTTCTAAATATCTATTTTATATCCTGCTAATTTACTGACCTTACATGTCACTTCTAATAGTTTTTCGGTGAAATCTATAAAATTCTTTATATACAGTATTAGGTTATTTGCAAATACTGCCAGTTTTACTACTTCCTTTCCAATTTGGAAAGCTTTTACTTTTTTTAGTTTATGTCTGCTGTGGCTAGGACTTCCAGTACTATGTTGAATAAGAGTGGTGAAAATGGACACTTCTGTCTTGTCACTGATCTTAAGGGAAATGCTTGTATTTTTGCCCATTGAGTATGATGTCAGCTATGGGTTTGTCATACAAGGCCTTTATTATCTTGAGATGTGTTCCCTCTACTCTACCTTGATGAGAGTTTTTATTATAAATGAGTGCTAAATTTGTCAAAAGTGTTTTCTGCATCTTCTGATATGATCATATAATTTTTATTCTTCATTTTGGTTATGTGATGTATCATATTAATTGATTTGTGGGTTTGTGCCAATCGTATATCTCAGAGTAGATGTTAGTTCTTTCAATGTTTGGTAAAATTCACTTCCAAAGCCATTAGTCCAGGACTTTGATTTGTTTAAATTTTTAATTGCTGCTTCAATTTTAATAGTTGAAATTGGTCTGTTCAGATTTTCTGCTTCTTTTTAATTAAGTGTTGGGAGATTGCATGTTTCTAGAAATTTCTTTCTTTCATATTGTCCAATTTGTTGGCATATAGCTGTTCATAATATTTTTTTATAATCCTTTATATTTCTGTGGTGTTAGTTGTTCTCTTCTGATTTTATTTATTTAGATATTCTCTCACTTTTAAAAAATTTTTTTACTTTAAAAAAAATATTTTATTTATTAATTTGAGAGAGAGAGGGAAGGAGAAAGAAAGAGATATTGTTTTCACTTTAGTTTTTCATAGATTGCTTCTCACATGTGCCTTGACTGGGCAAGCCCAGCGTTTCAAACCAGTGACCTCAGTGTTTTAGATCAACACTCTATGCGTGACCAGATGGTGGCGTAATGGAAAGAGTGTCAAACTGGGACGCAGAGGACAGGCTCATCTGGTTTGAGCAAGGCTCACCAGCTTAAACCCAAGGTCCCTGGTTTGAGAAAGGGGTCACTTGGTCTGCTGTAGTCCCTCGGTCAGGGCACATATGAGAAAGCAATCAATGACTAACTAAGGTGCTGCAGTGAAGAATTGATGCATCTCACCTCTCTCCCTTCCTGTCTGTCTGTCCCAATCTGTCCCTCTCTCTGTCTCTCTCTCTATCTCTGTCAAAACAACAACACTATCCACTATGCCACCACAGATGAGGCATGGGTACTTTCTCTTTTTTCCTTGATGAGTCTGGTTAGAGGTTTGTCACTCCTTGATTATCTTTCCAGAAAACCATCTCTTTGTTTTATTGATCATTTGTAATATTTTAGACGCTATTTTATTTCTGCTTGGATTTTTTCCCCTTTAACTTTCTTTCTTCTACTCACTTTGGGCTTTGTGTGTTGTTCTTTTTCTAGTTGCTTAGTTGAGATTTTTCTTGTTTTTGGAATTTGGCCTGAAATGATATGTATTTCCTTTTGAAGACTGCTCTCTCTGTGTCTCATAGATTTGATGTTGTAATGTTCTCATTTCTGTTTCAAGGTAATCTTTATTTCTTCCTTGCTCTCATAGTTAATCCAATCATTGTTTAATAACATGTTATTTTGCCTCCATGTGTTTGTTTTCAGTTTTTTTGGAATATATTTTAAAAATTGCTTAGTTCACTTTATAGATGAGAAAACAGGTTCTGACTTGATCCTCCTTACATATCGATGTAGGGGTGGAGCTGGGTTTGTACGCTGAACATAGCACTATGCCATTACTTTCATCATTCTAAAAACCGAAGTTCATATTTGGATAAACCATAATGGAGCTCAGCTAATAAATAATTAGGTCATTTATCAGTAATAAATAACTGCTTATTTATTTAACTTAAGTATATATATGAAATCAGCACTAATTTTGTGACTGAAACATTATTCTCAGTACTGTGGGGCAATACATGTTTGTTTTTTTCCTTTGAACTTCAAGTACGAGGTTTTTGTTAGAGAGATAGAGCTTACATACAGAAACATTTACGAAAAACAAGTTTACAAACTTGTTAAATAAATCAATTTTTAGGTACTATGAGAGATTTATTTGTTTATTTATTTATTGATTGATTGTATTTTCCTAAAGTGAGAAGCAGGGAGGCAGAGAGGCCGACTCTCACATGTGCCCAACTGGTATCCACCCGGCATGCCCACCAGGGCGTGATGCTCTGCCTATCTGGGGCATGCTCCATTGCAACTGGAACCATTCTAATGCCTGAAGCAGAGGCCACAGAGCCATTCTCAGCACCTGGGCCAACTTTGCTCCAATGGAGCCTTGGCTGCAGAAGGGGAAGAGAGAGAAAGAAGAGGGGGGAAAGGTGGAGAAGCAGATGGGTGCTTCTCCTGTGTGCCCTGGCCAGGAATCAAACCCAGGACTTCCACATGACAGGCCATTGCTCTACCACTGAGCCAGCCAGTACTATGAGAGATTTTTAAAATTATTTTTTTGTGAAGCTTTAATGCAAACATACGTATATACTAAGTCTTTTTGTTTTTTAATCCAAACTTTTATTTTTCTAGGAGCTGATATCTCCCTGCCCTTTGCAGGCACATAAATTTATAGAAGCAGAAAATTTTAAGACATTATTTTCTCTGGCCAAATTAATTTGCCTATCAACTGCCATCTAATTCAGGCTTACCAAGCAGATTCTCTTCTAGAAATGTTGGTGCTGGAACTGAAAGGACCAAATTAGACTCATTTCCTTCACATTGATGAAAATTAGAATTGGGAGCCTGAAAGCTGAGACAGGCTGTTTCTCTCAATGTAGAAGGAATAGCACAGAATAAAAAAAGGGAGAAATACAGAGAGACACAAAGGCAGCAAATGAAGGAAAGTCCTCAGTACTCACGTCCCAGGTTCCAATTGTTTCTGAGGGTTGGGTTACAAGAGGTTCTCTGCTCTTTCCTCAATCGAGTTGTTCACTTATCTTTTGGATCCTATGAAATACTTTCATTTCCCAGTCCTGACCCCTCTTTTGCCAAAAAGTCTCTCTTTCTTCTTCTTTCTTCCAAGTGAGAGAAAAGGAGATAGAGACAGACTCCCACATGCGCCCTGACCAGCAATTCCCATCTGGAGCCATGCTTGCAACCAAGCTATTTTAGTGCCTGATGTGGAGGTTCCACGGAGCCATCTTCAGTATCTGGGGTCAATGCACTCGAACCAACCTAGCCATGGCTTCCCGTGGAAGGGGAAAAGAGATAAAGAGAGAGAGAGAAAGGAGAGGGAGAAGCAGATAGTCGCTTCTCCTGTGTGCACTGACAGAGATTTGAACCTGGGACATCCACAGGCTAGGCTGACACTCTACCACTGAGCCAACCGGCTGGGGCAAAAAGGTCTCCTTTCTGCTAAAACTAACTCCAGTGGGGTTTCCATAATTCACAATTAGAAGAGCTCTAACTAATATAAAATATATATTAAAAAAGCAAAGCTGGCTTGATGCATGTCACATATACAAGTAAAGACTGTGCAAGGTAGTGGAAAGATGGCTGAGAAAGGGAAAAGTGTACGTCCTAGCGGCCCCAGTTCTGCACTGACTAGGTGAACTTTGATCCATCATTCATTGCCCCAGTTGCCTTATCCATAAAGTTAGAAGATTGGATGAGGCTTTTAAAGCTTTCTTAGTGGAAAACTGTCTAAAAGTGAAATGATAAGGATAACCCAATGTATTAAATTGACGGAAGAGAGGGGAACAGGGCGGGCTCCAGGTCCTCTTTGTTACCTCAAAGAGCCCCATGGAGCAATTAGAACAAGGTATTAGATAATGTCCATCTTAAGTCACCTTTAATATCCTGTGATTTAAAGAATAAAAACACATGAAAGGAGTTTTAGTTAAAGAAGTTAAAACTATTGGTTGAATTAAAAGAACAAAAAGCGGAAGAAAATTCTAGGTTGAAAAAAACCCAGTGACTAATTATACTTAAAAGCTGCTTTTGAGAGGTAAGAGTTCCTAGGCAGGTTCTCACGAAGCCTCCACAGGGGAGTTATTCCAGCTTCCCACTGATGACCAATTAGTCGGCCCTTTATAGTTCAGCTGAAGATTCTCCCCATCCACCACTGTGAATAAAACATTGCTGACAGTGTAGAAATGGGATCATCTCTATGGAAATCAAATGATTTTTAAGTCAATTCCCAGATCAAACCTGAGGAAGATTTCTGAGGATGAAAAATCTTTAAAGGGATAAAGAATACAATCAATATTGAAAAAATCAACCTTTGGATCAGGGAAGAAAATCCAATTGGTATTTTCTTGCTGTTATTCATTAATTGAATTTCTTTTTACCTTAAGTGCACATTGATTTTCCCCCGCTGGTATAAAGAGCATCACATATGTTATTTTGAAAATTATATGCTCAAAAGTAGTTTCAATTCTCAATTTGTAAAAGTCAACATCCTTTAGAGAAAATAGGTCTGCAAGACTCCCAATCCTGACAGGTTAATTTCCCGGTATGAGAGGTGCTGTATCTAATTTTATTTTCTGTGAAAGGTAATCTGATCCTTACTTTTTATTAAATTCTACAACTGCCTGGGCATATTTGGTTCTACTTAGGTAGCCTGAAAATCTCAAGAGAATAGTCTCTGTCGTGAGCTTTTAAGTCATCTGTATCTCATTACTGAACTGGAATACATTTTGTTTTCAATTTTTCCAACATCTTTTCTAACCAATGTTACCAGTGTGTAGGTTTGTTGTCTGGTAACCTGAAGGCAGAGGAAAGTTTTAATGTTCTTTTTTAAGCAATGCCGTAAGGCAGCTAGTCCTTCCATAACAGATGGTAAAAACTGCCGCGAAAGGGATTGAAAACAATGCCTAAGGTTAAGCAGCAAAATCTGAGCAAGGTTTAGGCTTTTAATTTATGCTTTTGAATTCCCATTTGATCATATATTTCCATTTCAATTAATTATTGGGAAAGTTAGACTGTGCTATCAAGTGAAACTGAAGATAGGGAATAAATCACCCTAAAAGATTAGAGGTAATAGTACCTAGTCCTCAAACAGCATCAAAAATAGTGTGTGCTCTCACCAAGCAGAGTGGAGGAAATACGTGATTCATAGAGCCTTGATAAATAAGAATACAGAGAAGAGGCTTACCTTAATGGTGTGGAATAATGAAACCGAGTTTGAGAACTACTCCAAACAGTGCCCAACAGATCTTATAACAAACCCAAATAAACAAGAATTAGAATGGCCTCAGACTTCTGCAGTAGACAGTTTTGCAAACCCACTGGGTAAGCTGTGAATACTGCGCGTGCACGCATACACACACACACACACATTTGTATGTATTCACATATAATAGTTATCTATGTTATAGATAAGATTATTATGATTATAAATACTGTGCCAACTTAGTTGGGTCCGCTGCAAATAAAGATTTACACAATAACAATTTATACACTAGATTATTAAAATAACAAAAACTATATACTTGCTTGGCAGGGGAGATACCATGATCATGAAAGTGGTTCTCCCAGGGCGAGGCTCACCCATTGCACTGTAAGTGTCCTGACCCTGTGATCTCCCTAAATGTGGGAAGTTCAACTGCATAATTTGTGGTAGCGGGGACCTGCATTCATGCTTTCCCCCTAAACAAATGGACAGACAAAACCAAACAAAAACAAAAATTTATGCAATAATAACTTGGAAGATGAAGGGGAAAATAAGTATGGATAGGATAGAACAATGCGGAATTTTTTTTCTTCTCTGGTACATTTACCAAGAGATTGTGTCTCAAATTTAAAAAAGAAAAGATATATATAAAAAGAAAAATTAAAAAAAAAGAATAAAGAAAATAGCTGCCTGACCAGATGGTGGTGCACTGGGTAGAGCATTAAACTGGGATGCAGAGGACCCAGGTTCGAAACCCCAAGGTCATTGGCTTGAGCAAGGGGTTACTCAGTCTGCTGAAGGCCCATGGTCAAGGCACATATGAGAAAGCAATCAACGAACAACTAAGGTGTTGCAATGACCAATGAAAAACTGATGATTGATGCTTCTCATCTTTCTCCGTTCCTGTCTGTCTGTCCCTGTCTATCCCTCTCTCTGACTCTCTTGTTGTCTCTGAAAAAAAAAATTAAAAAAAAAAGACAGGATAGGCCCTGGCCGGTTGGCTCAGTGGTAGAGCGTTGGCCTGGCGTGTAGAAGTCCTGTGTTCGATTCCCGGCCAGGGCACACAGGAGAAGCGCCCATCTGCTTCTCCACCCCTCACCCTCTCCTTCCTCTCTGTCTCTCTCTTCCCCTCCCACAGCCGAGGCTCCATTGGAGCAAAGATGGCCCGGGCCCTGGGGATGGCTCCTTGGCCTCTGCCCCAGGCGCTAGAGTGGCTCTGGTTGCAGCAGAGCGACACCCTGGAGGGGCAGAGCATCGCCCCTGGTGGGCCTGCCGGGTGGATCCCGGTCAGACGCATGCGAGAGTCTGTCTGACTGTCTTTCTGGAAAATATATATAAATATCAGGAGAAAAAGCTAAGAGTTAAAAACGGTTTGCTCTGGAGAGTAGTGCTCAAATACAGAGAAAGGTTTTTATTAAAAGCTTTGTAGTGATATTAATAAAAACAAGTTAAACATATTTGAAAATAAATATAATAAGCATTATGTGTAATAACCCAAAATAGAAACAACTCACCTATCAATTAAGCAATGAATAAACAAAATGGGTTTATTCATACGATGGAGATTACTCAACTGTAAAAAGAATGAAGTGCTGAGACATACTACAGCATGGGTGAGCTTTGCAAACATTACACTATGGGAAAGAAGCTAGGCACAAAGGGTGACATGTTGTATGATTCCTTTTACATGAAATGTTGAGAACTTGCAAATCTTTGGAGATAGCAATAGATTAGTGGTTACTAGTGGATAAGTAGAAAAGAAAATGAGTGTGACTGCTAATGGGCATGGGGTTCTCTGGAAAGGTGGGGGAAATGAAGATTCTGAAATGAATACTGGTGGTTGCACAGGCTAATGAATACTAATAGTCACTGAAGTGTACACATTAAAATGGTGAATTTTATAGTAAGTTAGTCTTCACACTCTCCTGGTGTTGACTGTTTTTTTAGGGTTCACAAGCTGTTAATAATGGTGCAAGGTATAAAGTCCACTTAGTTAGTCACACAGACAAAGGGGTAGCAAGGTGCTCTATCCTTGAAATAACAGACCATCTGTCTGCATTCCTTCCATGACAGAGTAGTTCAGAGTAGCTATCTATTAATACTTTCTCTATCTTTGGGTTTCTTGTAGATATCTGCTTCCACAGACACTTCTCAGGCCCTCCTGCAAAATAAACTTCTCATTTTATTTCAAAGGGGAAAGCCAGGGAGCAACCAAGAGAGAATAGAAACAAATTAACTATTTCCTAACACATACATAATCCCTTATTGATTATAACTGAAAGCTACTATTCCTGAAATAAAATTTCTAATTTTTGGGTTCCCCTATCAACTTTTGTTCAGACTAGAGCAGGGGTCTCAAACTCGCGGCCCGCCGAACAGCCGAACAATTTTGTGCGGCCCGCAGACTAATCCACAAAGTTCAAAATATTTTGGATAAAATTAAGTAAGCCTAGGGGCCTACTTGTATTTTTCATTTCTCTAGCATCCTAGCTAGATATTAGCTTAGTTAACAGCAGTTGTGATGCGAACTACAGTTTCTGGTCGTTTTGTGACACTGAGTAAACTGCATGTACGATTGTGCTTGTTGTACTGATTTTTTTTTTTCAACTGCAGTGAGAAAAGTGTTGCGTAACAGTTGCCTTTTGTAGACCTAGTGCGGCCACCGAAAGGCTGTGATCTTGCTCTGCGGCCCACATGCTGAGTTGAGTTTGAGACCTCTGGACTAGAGTGAATGGATATGAATGATGCAAAAAGAAGTGCTCTTTTATTCCTGTGGAGTCACATGCACATTCTCACTTAGGGTATAACTCTCTACATCTGTATTATAGTGATTTGTTGAGGATAACAGAATGTCAGTTTGCAGTTTTGAAATTTTTAAAGTTCCTTTTGTAGCAAATCACCACTTAAAAATGATCTCATAGTTCATCTAGTACTTTGTAATAGTAGGTATTCTACTTATGCAAGGAAGCTGAAGTCCTGAAAATTCAAAAGACTTTCTCAAGGTTATTTATCCATTTAGTCTGGTGGAGAACATAACCTCAGTCCAAGTTTCTTTCTTCCTTCCTTTTCTTCTTTCCTTCTTTCTCTTTCCTTCCTTCCTTTCTTCCTTCCTTCCTTCCTTCCTTCCTTCCTTCCTTCCTTCCTTCCTTCCTTCCTTCCCTCCCTCCCTCCCTCCTTCCCTCCTTCCTTCCTTCCCTCCCTCCCTCCCTCCCTCCCTCCCTCCCTCCCTCCCTCCCTCCTTCCTTCCTTCCTTCCTTCCTTCCTTCCTTCCTTCCTTCCTTCCTTCCTTCCTTCCTTCTTCTTTCTCCTAGACTAGTAATCCCTACTATGCTACTCTGTCTACTTCAAAAGGCAATATAATTGGGTAATGAACCATGATTTTATACCATGAGATGGTATAAAATATACATCTAATGCTCAGCTCTGGTAATGTCTGGCTCTTGGCAAACTGCCTAAACACTCTGAACATCAATTTTATTCCAATAAGATGAAAACATTTACTCAATCAATATTGACAGGAAATTCTGAGATTCTTCTTTAATGAGTTTTTAATTAGAGAGCCTTTTTTTGTCCAAGTGGGTCTCCAGCAAAACAATAAGAACAAATAAAATTAAACAAAGCAGAAATTAGCAACTTCTTACAAATGCATACTTGCCAAGTTGTTTTTTTTCTGAAAGATGACCATTATTGCTTGAAAGCAATATAGGTATGAATATGTATATGTTGGACACAGTCAAATCTCATCTCTCCCCCTCATTTTGTCACCAAATCTTTATTATTTTTTACATTTATCTTAAAGGTTTCCATCATGCTGTTCTCTTTTACTTTAAGACAGATTTCCTGAATTGTAAGCAAGAATTGGAGCATGTGCACCTATTTTTCACCTTTGCAGATGCATATAATACTTCTCAATATCAAAGCCCTTTTGTTTTTAAAGAAGATTTCTGTATTTCTTGTGATACAGTTGAGAAGATAATCTGAAACCATATAACAAATCTGCTTGTCAGCTGTGGAATGATACATAAACATTTTGGTGCTTTCTTTCTTTCTTTATTTATTTATTTATTTATTATTATTTTTAATTATAATTTTATTTTTTTAATGGGGTGACATCAATAAATCAGGTTACATATATTCAAAGATCAACAAGTCCAGGTTATCTTGTCTTTCAATTATGTTGCATACCCATCACCCAAAGTCAGATTGTCCTCTGTCACCTTCTATCTAGTTTTCTTTATGCCCCTCCCCCTCCCCCTCGGTGCTTTCTTTAATAGCAATGTTAGCATCAATATTTAGAAAATAATGTTTAGCTGGATCCTCTTATTTAATATTTAGAACAAAGTATTGCAACCCACAAAGCAGAACTATCATTATGGCATCACATTCCCCAGTGCTAAGACTTAGCATTTTCTTAGTACACAAAGCACTTGAAACATGAAATGGAAGTAGAACCCACATACAGATTAAAATGCAGAAAATGCCTCAAACCAAAACAGAAGCAGATGGGAAGGTCCCAGAGGAGCTTTATCCTAAAGGAAAAGGTGCAACCTGCCATTCCCACTTACTGTTACAAAACTGAGCGCTAATTAGGATAGGTTATATTTCTGCAAAAGCTTTGAAACAAAAAGACCTATTTTTTAAAAATATATTTTAAAATATTGCTACATTTATTTGTGACCAAGTGAAAAGTATTCAGTGCCTCCAGACGTGTTAATGGTTATTGTCCTGATTCTTACATATTTTTGTTGTATACCTTGGGTGATTAAGCAGATAAAGAATCAAAACATTGCTTCACATCTTTTGACACTTTTGGGGGTTAAGACTTCATAACACAGCCTGATCTTCCCATTATATTTACACCAATTTCTTCCCAAATTCCTTTCCCTTTTGCCAGAGAGTTTCTTTAAAAATCAGAAAGGTTTTCATGGGCTTTTTCATGTCTTACTATGATAAATCATTATAAATTCATTCAATCAACTAGTATTCATTAAATGCTTTCAACTATTAAGACCCATCTGGGTAGTATAGAAGACATAAAAAGAATAGTAGAGCCTGACCTGTGGTGGCACAGTGGATAAAGCATAGACCTGGAAATGCTGAGGTCGCCGGTTCGAAACCCTGGGCTTGCCTGGTCAAGGCACAAATGGGAGTTGATGCTTCCAGCTCCTCCCCCTTCTCTCTCTCTGTCTCTCTCTTCTCTCTCCCTCTCTCTCTCCTCTCTAAAAATGAATAAATAAAATAAAATTAAATTTTAAAAAAAGAATAGTAGTATACAGTATTTTCTTTCAAAAGAGGTAATCTAGTAATAAAGCAAAACCAACTACCTTTATATTGTGTAGTACTTCATTATTAAAAATGCCTCCTTTATATCATTCAATTTTATTGTTATAATGTTTGTGATAGGCAGAACAACAGATGCATTCATTCATTTATTCTCTCCATACATATTATTGAGCACTCACAATGTGCCAGGAACCGAAGTAGGTTCTTGGGATAGAGAAAAGACAACCTCTGTATTTTTTGTTTATTTATTTATTGACAGAGACAGAGAGAGAGAAACAGATAGGAATAGACAGACAGGAAAGGAGAGAGATGAGAAGCATCAATTCTTTGTTGCAGCACCTTAGCTGTTCATTGATTGCTTTCTCATATGTACCTTGACCAGGGGGCTATAGCAGAGCAAGTGACCCTTTGCTCAAGCCAGGAACCCTTGGGCTCAAGCCAGCAACCATGGGGTCATATCTATGATCCCATGCTTAAACCAAAGACCCCACGTTCAAGCTGGTGAGCCTGCGCTCAAGCCGGAGACCTCAGGGTTTCTAACCTGGGTCCTCCGCATCCCAGTCCGGTGCTCTATCCACGGCACCACTGCCTGGTCAGGCAACATCTGCATTCTTCAGTAGTTCAGAGATCAGCTAGGAGAAAGGAAAAGAAAGAGATAACAACGGTGCTCTGTAACGAGGGCTCCATGGGGTGTGCAGCAACTTGTATGAACTTGAAGGAGTGGCAACTGTTTCAGGCTCATTTGGTCTTGAATCCAGGCTTGACTCCTCAGGAATGTGACTTCGACCAGGATATTAAATTGCCTTGGGCCTTGATTCCTTATCTGTAACATGCATTTATTTCATATAGCTATTGTGAGGACTAAATAAGGTAATGCTGGTACAATTTCTGGCACATATATCACAAGCTAGCTCATCACATCTTCAGGAACATGTCAGTCTACTTGATGTATTTCTCTCTTTCTCCATCTCCATCACTCTTTAAATGTTTTGTCTCAGGTCTCAAAATGTCAGATGTTTTGCAAGACGAACAACAGCATGCAATGAGCTAGAGGAAAGAGAAGCAACAGAGAGTCGAAAGGGTCCAGAGAACCATCCATCACATAGCCATCCTGCCTTAAAGTGAAAAGTGCAATTCCCTAAGAACCTGACCACACACATGACTGAGCATCCTGCTAGTCTCAGCAAAATAATAAATATGAAGAAGCCTTGTTTCTTCAATTGGCTAAGGCTAACTGAGAATAGAAAACTCCAGATTGAAAAAGAATGAAAACCAAGAGTTCTTCCCGTTCAAGTGACACCATTGTTAATGAACATTTGTGAAGATCAAGTCGTTCTCAAAAGATCAAAACCATTACGATTTAGGGTTGGCAGCTTGCTCAAAAGATTGTTTTTTAAAATTGCAAAGGCAGCAATCAATGAAGGCACAGAGAATTGAAAGAGGCAGGAATGATGAGTGAAAGAGTCAGTTTGTTCTGGTTGGTAGGGGGTAAAATCTGACACGGCTAAAAATGTTGTAGATTAGATTTGCAGAAATGAGTAATAGAAAAAGAGATAAAACCTTTTTTTTTTTTTTTTTTTTAAACAATTGTATACTGTTTCTTTAGCTGTAGCTATGCTCTAAGTTCCTGGAGGGCAGCAATCACAAATTTCCTTCTCTCTTCTGCCATGCCAAGAATAAACCTGACAGAGTAGAGGTTCCACAGTAAGTCCTACTTGGCTGATGTCTATGAATAGAAGATAAGCAAAGCACAGAAACTCCTTTATTATTTTAATATGAATTTACATTGATATTACTTTCTCCATAAAAAAGGGAATAAAGACAAAACTCAGAAGCTACATCTTGTTACTTGCTTTCACTTGGCACAGCGATGTTTGTTGAAGGAGTCATTAAGAGAAACAACAGCAGGGGTAAGTGGACAAGCGATGCTGCATTGCTGTTGCCTTGATGAAAGAACCGTCCCCTTCCATCTCACTGGGGCAGGCGTCCTGGCCACCACGGCAGCAGCAGAGATGCAGGCAGCTGCATTTCCTTAAAATAGGACCATGGATCTACAGCTTATAAACTGTGACTTTCTGATGGGAGCGAGGCATCTGTTCTATCGCAATGACAAGCGTCCAGGTGGGCCCTTGACAACACCTGTGGAGATGATTGAGTCATTTATTGTAGCTTTTCTGTTCTCATAGCTTCTTTTCTTTTCTTTTCTTTTCTTTTCTTTTCTTTTCTTTTCTTTTCTTTTCTTTTCTCTTTTCTTTTCTTTTCCAGAGACAGGGAGAGAGTCAGAGAGAGGGATAGATAGGGACAAACAGGAACAGAGAGAGATAAGAAGCATCAATCATCAGTTTTTTGTTGTGACACCTTAGTTGTTCATTGATTGCTTTCTCATATGTGCCTTGACCGCGGGCCTTCAGCAGATTGAGTAACTCCTTGCTCGAGCCAGCGACCTTGGGTCCAAGCTGATGAGCCTTGCTCAAACCAGATGAGCCCGCGCTCAAGCTGGCGAGCTCAGGGTCTCAAACCTGGGTCCTCGGCATCCCAGTCCGACGCTCAATCCACTGTGCCACCACCTGGTCAGGCCTCATAGCTTTCTTATTTGCCCAGTTTCTCCAATTTTACCTGAAATTCCTTCATTTATCACAAAGAAATCAAACAAAAAATTCAAACCTTATTGAGATGATGTCTTTGTAGGTTTGTTACCCACCCTTCCTGGTTACAATATTATCTTTTGGAAAGGAAGTCTCATTTGAGATATGAAATGTGGGTCCACCATCTACTTAGAAAACCTTTCATAGCAAAGGTCTTGAGTTTTTGATGTGTTCACCCTAGATTCGGGCAGGGTTGGCAGTGTCAGGAGACTGTTGGAGAGATGGTACAAACAAGGATCTAGTTATTTAGGGAATCAAGTCTCTCTAATCACAGAATTCATTTACTCAACTAATATTTACTGAGTTCCAACAGTGTTATAATGTACCAGACCTTGTGCGAGGCACAGAAAGCCATGATCTCTGCCCCAGAGAAGATAGGCAATGAGCAAGTGAAGTAAGAACTTCAAAGGATTATAGAATACTGTGGAAGCATATTATAGGGGGATTTAACCTAGGTTAGGGAGGGAGGTCAGAGAATACTTACTAGAGAAATTATATTCATGCCGAAACCTTAAGAGTGAGTTGTGTTGCATCAATGCGGATCAAGGGAAGGAAAATTGACTACTCTTAAGCGTGACAGGGTGGTTGGGGAGCATGATGTCTGTCTCACGGGTCATCTCCTGGACTATCTTGTTTAGATTTGAGACTTAAAAGTGCAATGTCAAAAAACAAAACAAAATCGGGTGTGGAAACAAAGGAGGCTAGGACTGAAATCTGCAAAGCTGGAGCTTCTCCTCCAAAAGAGCAGATTTTTATGGTTTCCATGTCGAAAAGAATTATTACCTAGGGCTTTGTAGTTAAGGGACACAATGCTATTTCTTTAGTATTGCTGTAATTTGCAGAGATATTAGTGGACAGAAGGGCTCGCCTCTGGTAAGCAGGCACAAGCACACAGTTCACAGCAGCAAGTCAAACCAGTACAGGCAAAGAATCAGAAAGGTAGTGGGATAATCACAAGTAGAATATCCACAGGTGGGCTCTGGTCAGGAAGCTCAGTTGTTTGGAGCCTCACCCAATATACCAAGGTTGAGGGTTCAATTCCCATGTGGGGCACAACCGATAAATACATACATCAATGGAGTAGGCCCTGGCAGGTTGGCTCAGTGGTAGAGCATCAGTCTGGTATATGAAAGTCCCAGGTTTGATTCTTGGCCAGGGAACACAAAAGAAGAAACTATCTGCTACTTTGTCCTTCCTCTTCTCTCTCTCTCTCTTTCTCTTTCTCTCTCTCTTCTCCTCCTGTAGCCATGGATTGAATGGTTCAAGCAAAGTTGGCCCTGGATGCTGAGGATTGCTCCATGCCTTGCCTCAGGTGCTAAAATAGCTCGGTTGCCAAGCAGTGGATCAGCGCCCCAGATGAGCAGAGCATTGCCTGGTAGGAGGTATGCTGGGAGGATCCTGGTCGGGGTGCATGCAGGAGTCTGTCTCTGCCTTCCCAATTCTCACTTAATTTAAAAAATAAATCACTAAGTGGAGCAACAAATCAATGTTTCTCTCCCTTTCTTTCTCTTTCTCTCTCTCTCAAAAAAAAAAAGCAAGCAAGCAAGCAAACAAACAAAACACCCCACTAGAATGTCCACAGGTACTCTCAGAAAAAGTGGGAAGAAATTTGAGACTAGAACTTCTATGTAAGAGTAGATGGTATAAGTGAAAGCTTGCATTATGATTATTATATTAACTTAGTTGACACAACTCAGGGACACATGTTTGCCTTATTGTCTTTAGACTTTGGGTTTCAGCTTGTCTTCACATTCTCTCACCTAGAAACCTCCTCTGAAACTTGTACGCAATTGTTCTTTTAGGTATCAAGAATGTAAAGAGATGGGCTAAATGAACTAACTAAGAATTTTTGTCTAATTGCTAGTTTGGTTTTATTTGAGGGAGAATTTAGTCCCTAAATACTGTAAGGCCATGATGGCGATCCTATGACATGCGTGTCAGCACTGACACACGTAGCCATTTTTGATGACACACGGCCGCATACCAGAGAAGTATGGGGCCACATGCCAAGAAGGATGTTTCATCCTCGGCTCCTGCATGGCCAGGTGCAGGATCCGAGTATAAAACATTTGCTGTAGTGTAGACACTCTGTGCCGGAGGTCTGTAGGCCAAAACAACAGAACTCTGGCACAGAGCGTCTAGTTCTGGAACTTCCGGTTAGGCATTAGGGGATCTTTGACCTCACTTCCCACCAGTGGAGCGGGGAGCAGTGGAATGCCATGGGGGATGCATCTCTGGGGGCCCTGTGATCGCCATTACCAGCAACCACATAACCACAGCAACCATCATCCAATCTACTGTTCTGGGTGTCGTGGATTTCTAATTGACCATCATTACTGAGATAAGTGATGGGGAGGCTGGGAGAGGCGAGGGCCTGTGCTATAGGTGCCATTTCCCGCCATTAGAAATAGCGGCAGCCATCTTAATTTACATAAGATGCAACTTGCAGAATTTCAAGATAGCATCTGGGCTCAGGTGTTTGTCAACTTGAAGTCAAAGCTTGAGAATCTGGAAAGGTGCTGCTTGGAGAATCAAGAAGAGTGCCACTACGAACAGGAAGTTTTGGAGTGCCTGGAACTGATTACCAGACACTTTTAGCACCCTGAAAAATATAACAATGGCTTTACTCACAATTTTTTCTTCTACATAGTTTTGTGAGACCTTATTCTCACCAACAAAAGAAACAGATTGACAGATAAAGTTAGTACTGCTTGCTTGGGCTTAAAGTATACAGAATATCAACCTTCAATTGAAGATTTAGCCAATGAAATTCAGCAACAAAAAAGTCACTAATAGGCAGGTTAGTTAAAGAATTCCCCCTCCCCCTCACTTATCTTAGTCACGGCACCCCACACAAGTTAAACAATATCAAGACCAACAAAAGAAACCGACTGACAGATGAACAAAGAAGTCACTAAGCAGGTAAGTTAAATAATTAGTTTTTGGTTTATTAAATACAGTTTTATATTACAATTATACATTTTTGTTATTTAAACTATAAATATAACGAAATTATGGGGGTTTATTTTCAAAGTGACACATCACCCGAGTTATGCTCGTTTTTTTGGCGAATTTTGACACACCAAGCTCTAAAGATTGTCCATCACTGTTGTAGGGTAACTGATTTTTTTACTACTATACTTATCTCATTTCAGTACATGGTTGGCCTGCATACCTTGTAGGTTTTGTGCCCTCCTAATTGTGGCTCTGCAGTGATCAATGCATTCAACAAGATGCTTTGTCTAAAACAGTTGAGATATTTTAGTAAGAAGGTCGTGTCCAAAAACCAATGCATTCAATCTGTTATGTTCTAATTGGGCTCTTATTGTTTCAGTCATTATCACAAATATTATACTAATGAGTATTTAAGACTTGGAAAGCCATAGAGCCAAAGGGATTTAAGAGAAAAATAATAAAGTCATTGGCACAAACAAATAGAATGTTGGCCAAGTGTTTTGGGCTTTTTCTGAAATTCTATTATCCTTGCCAAATAAAATAGGATGTGCCTCAATTAATATCATTTACAGAAAGCCTAGATTAGAGATAAAAACCTATTATTATTATTATTTTTTCTTTGTATTTTTCTGAAGCTGGAAACGGGGAGAGACAGACAGACTCCCGCATGCGCCCGACCGGGATCCACCCAGCACGCCCACCAGGGGCGACGCTCTGCCCCTCTGGGGCGTCACTCTGCCACGACCAGAACCACTCTAGCACCTGGGGCAGAGGCCAAGGAGCCATCCCCAGCGCCCGGGTCATCTTTGCTCCAATGGAGCCTTGGCTGCGGGAGGGGAGGAGAGAGACA
Organism: Saccopteryx bilineata; assembly: GCF_036850765.1. NCBI lineage: Eukaryota > Metazoa > Chordata > Mammalia > Chiroptera > Emballonuridae > Saccopteryx > Saccopteryx bilineata. Next base: position 142,360,471 of record NC_089491.1, on the reverse strand, counting down.
GAGAGGAAAGGGGAGGGGTGGAGAAGCAAATGGGCGCTTCTCCTATGTGCCCTGGCCGGGAATCAAACCCCGGATCCCCGCACGCCAGGCCGACGCTCTACCGCTGAGCCAACCGGCCAGGGCCATAAAAACCTATTTTAATGAATGTCATCTTGATGTCCACTTTTATATACCTAGGTAATTTTAACATTTTGCTGGCAGTCCATAATAAATATATCTAATTAATATGGCCACTTTTGAAGTGAAAAAATTCTTGAATATATACATTCATATGGTTCTGAATATTGCTAAATTATTTTTAAATATATAATATTTGTACTCTACAGCTGTATCAGAATATATATTCCATGTTAAATTCCTCTGGGCTCTGGCTGGCCTAGCATATGGATGCCCCAGGTTCAGTTCCTGGTCAGGCACACAAGAGAAGTGACAATCTACTTCTGTTCCTCTCCCTCTCCCCCTTTTCTCCCTCTCCTCCTTCACTCCCTCTCCCTCTTCTCTCCCTCTTCCCCTTCTACAGCCAGTGGTTCCCATTGGTTGAGCATTGCCCACAATGCCCAGAATAACTCAGTTGGTCTTAGTGCATCAGCCTCGGGCACTAAAAATAACTCTACTCATTGGCGTACTGGCCCCAGATAGGGGTTGCCAGTAGATTTTGGTTGGGGAGCATATAGGAGTCTGTCTCTCCATCTGCCCTCTTCTCACTTAAAAAAAAATTTCTTTTGGAATGTAGCAATCTTTAATGTTATTTATTTATTTATTTATTTTTCTTTCCATTTTTCTGAAGCTGGAAACCGGGAGAGACAGTCAGACAGACTCCCGCATGCGCCCGACCGGGATCCACCCGGCACGCCCACCAGGGGCGACGCTCTGCCCACCAGGGGGCGATGCTCTGCCCATCCTGGGCGTCGCCATATTGTGACCAGAGCCACTCTAGCGCCTGAGGCAGAGGCCACAGAGCCATCCCCAGCGCCCGGGCCATCTTTGCTCCAATGGAGCCCTGGCTGCGGGAGGGGAAGAGAGAGACAGAGAGGAAAGCGCAGCGGAGGGGTGGAGAAGCAAATGGGCGCTTCTCCTGTGTGCCTTGGCCGGGAATCGAACCCGGGTCCTCCGCACGCTAGGCCGACGCTCTACCGCTGAGCCAACCGGCCAGGGCCTAATGTTATTTTTTTCAGGCATGGTAATCAGAGTCCTAAAAGTTTCTATTTTACTTTATTTTGAATGTGGAGTGCTTCATGAATTTGTATATTTGTATGTTATCCTTGCACAAGGGCCATTGCTAATCTTCTCTGTATAGTTTCAATTTTAGTGTATATATTGCCAAATTGAGCACAAGTTCTTATAAATGATTTTTATTTTCTCACTTTGTAAAGAAGCTCTTGATATTTGTCCTGGTGGAATTAAAAAAACCCACACAACTCCACATTTTGAAACAAACCATGAAGTGATAGTTAAGTGCTTCCATTCGATGGTGATCCCCATCATTCACAAATTACATCCTCCTCATCTTTGAATTTCCTGCACCTAGCACTAAACAGTTGCTAATGTTAGTTGAATGATTCAAACAAAATATGTAAATTCACATCTTTCTATGAACAGTAAATTATTTGATGGCAAGAACTTGAAAAGAATCATTGCTTTCTGAAGTACCATGTTGCAAACTAAACTTGGCTTAGTTAAATATGGCATTAATAAAACAACGGTCTTTTCTCTTCACAAAAAAATGATAGTAGCTTGTGATGTTATTTGTTTCATCCAACCAAGAGCAGATCTACTTTGCCAATATGAGCCAAGTGGTGTGTAAATTCTTGGAATACCACCAGTACAACATTTGGAAGTAGACATTATTAACACAATTAACACCAAGGCTACATAACCCCTTCCACTTTCCCAAGAAACCACTCCAACTGTTTGAAAGTGAACTGCACACCTAATCATTGCCGTTACCTTCTTTTGCTATACCTATATCTGTAGATTCATTTTTATAAATGAATATACCATTACAAGCTTTCTATTTCCTCCCAACAATCTCCAATTTTCATTGAATTTACTTCAAATATTTATTTTGTGTAATCATCATTTTACCTGGATTAGAAGATCTCTTGACTTCAAGATGGTCCTTTTCTTATAGATGCTCTGTTGTCACCACTGACATTTTAAAAGCACATGTGTGATGATGTTGTCATCTGCCTGCTTAACATATTTTATTATCCTTCTCCTTTTTGTTGTAAGAAATAATTCCAAATATGGCTTATAGCAATCATTATGACTTGGTCTCTGATTATTTATATTTTATGTATTTTAAAATGCATATATATAACCAAATATATATATACATACATCACACATATATACATATACATAATCATATATATGTTTATATAGAGAGAGACACACACTGACATATACCCCATATTCCATTCACCTCAGACCTTGAGGAACAGTGTAAATAAAGGCAAAATAAAGAGAAAAGTACCCCACAAGAAGCAACCTTCAAACAAGGGAGAGGAGCTTTCTCTTCTAAAAGATTTATTTAGTAGGTCTTTTTAAAGGGAGGCTCACTTGAGGAAGGAATTTCAGTTATCTTAGCTCAGAAAAAGACATCTACTATATTTCACAGCTGGATATAAATGTTCATGGTGAGATCAGTTTTATGACAAAGAAAAGTTTTCTTAAACACTGACAAGAGTTTGGGATAACTCAGCAGAACTAGACACCACTTTTAGAAAAACAACTAAAACTACACCCACCTTCACATGGGGTAAACCACGCCCTGGACTTCCCCTCACTCTCATATCCAAGCAGGTAGATAGCAAGGGTATAAATGAGACCAACTTAGATGTGAGATGTGGTATTAAACTGGCCTAAAATTAGTTGAAGTCAAGCCTCAGCTGGATGGCTTAGTAGATAAAGTGTCCACAAGGCAAACCAGAGGTCACGGGTTCCAACCCCAGTCAGGGCACATAAGAGAAGCAATCAAGGAGTACACAACTAAATGAAACACAAGTTGATGCTTTCTCTCTCCCTCTCTCTCTCTCTCTCTCAAATCAGTGGGAAAATTAAAAAAGTAAAGTAGTCCAAATGAGTGCTTTTTTGAACAAATATATATAGTGAACACTGATCAGGTACCAGAAGTCATGCTATGGTAAACAACACACTATATTTATCATTTGGGAGCTTAAAGTCTTAAAAGACTTATGGACAAGTGATCAGGCAATTACAGTGGAGCAGGATAAGTATTATGAGAAAGATAAGTGAAGGTAAGTGTAGGGTGCTGTGGAAGCAGGAAGGGCGACCACTTAACTACTGTGGAGATGTGATCAAAGGACGTGTAGAGGAGATTTTACAAAACAAGCAGTATGTAAAGCCAAAGGGGAGGAAGGACAGAGAATTATCAAGCAGAGGAGGCAATGAATACAAAAGCTGTGGTCCAGAAATCCCAGGGAATGACTGGCATGCTTGGTTTAGCCTTAATTGGTTTCCTTTTAGCAGCGAAATAGAGGCAACAGAAGCTCTACTTTGGGGGGGGGGCTGTTTTTGAGATGATAGGACATTGGCTTGGGTGGACAAGTCTGTCAAATTCTAAGATTTGATATTAGAAAACCCATTTCAATGTAAGTTTTGTCCTCCAACATGGTCTTTACCAAGGTAATGCTTCAGTTTTTCCTTTGCCTTATTCTTCAATGTGTTCAAAGACTAAATAAAAAAGAGATTTTCTCAGAGACTCTCAGAAAAGTCCAATTTTTTAAAAAGCACTTGGGGACTCTGCTAATCCTTCGCCTATGCTGCATTTTAGTTCAGTCAAAGGGTCTTCTCCACAATGTTGCACATGAACAAACCCTGAGATTGATTCCAGCCTCAGCAGAAAACAAAAATTTGCCTTATGATGAAGTCACAAACTGGATTTACTTTCAACTACTACTGACTTGCTTGGTAGTGGACTATGCCTTAACTTGAACTTTAATATTTGTGTGTGCCTGATACATGAATAAATACTCGGTTGAGTGCTCGCTGCCTTCCCACTGTTGTCAATCTCTGGTATTTTTAAGGTCTGGACCACTTCCATGTTTGTTCCAAACATTTGTTTCAAGTTTTTTCCTGGTCCTCTTGAGAGTGACTTTTTCATATATCTGTATTCCATCACTCCCACGCACCTGGTGTAGTAAAATTAGAGACAGCTGTTATGTTGCTTTTTATAAAAGCATGGCAGAGAGGGAAATACCAGAGACTTGACTGCCAGAAAAGTCTAGTTTGCCTTATATCCCAATGTTTACTAGTTCTATGACCTTGAACAATGGTAACGACAGTGACAAAGTATTGAGTGTCTGGCACATGCTAAGATCTATTACTTCTAATATCTGCTAACCAGCTCTGCCAGCCCTGCCAAGTAAGTACATCATCACCGTTCAAAAGGGAGTAAGCGAAAGAGATAAAGGGCTTTAACATAGTGCCTGGCACATAATAAGTATTCAAAAATAAATAAATAAATAAATAAATAAATAAATAAGGATTGCTGGTCTTCCCTTCTCATTTTAATTTTATTTGTATTGTTTTACACTTAAAACATTCAAAAATCACAATGATAAAAAATAAATACTCTGAAATATTTTGGACACTTTCCCGTAGTCAGTTCCCCCCATCCCCCTTCATTTCCTGTACAAAGTCATTTTTATATTTCTTGTTTATCCTTACACTATATATTTGTATAACTATAAAGACATGTATATGCATTCACACACATGATCTTTCCACCTTTTTTATAAAGTATAATGTACTTTGTAAAATATCGCTGTTTTTCAGTCACTAAAGCCTAAAATCTTCATGTCAACCTTGACTCCTCTTCGGCCTAACTTCTTACATCTAATTTTAAAACATCTAATCTTTTAGTTAATCATCTTGTCTGCCTTTACCATGTGAATATTATGACCATACGTACCTCTTCTGCCCTGGTCCAAGCCACCATCATCTCTATCCTGGATTAACTGCAATACTGTCCTTACTGCTTTTCCAAGCTTTTGCACCTAACCCACCACCATATAGTCTCACATTTGTCAGAATAACTTTTTTTTTTTTTTCCTGAAGCTGGAAACAAGGAGGCAGTCAGTCAGACTCCCACATGCACCCGACCGGGATCCACTCCGCACGCCCACCAGGGGGCGATGCTCTGCCAATCTGGGGCATTGCTCTGTTGCGACCAGAGCCACTCTAACGCCTGGGGCAGAGGCCAAGGAGCCATCCCCAGCGCCCAGGCCATCTTTTGCTTCAATGGAGCCTCAGCTGCGGGAGGGGAAGAGAGAGACAGAGAGGAAGGAGAGGGGGAGGGGTGGAGAAGCAGATGGGCGCCTCTCCTGTGTGCCCTGGCCGGGAATTGAACCCGGGACTTCCACACGCTAGGCTGACGCTCTACCACTGAGCCAACCAGCCAGGGCCCAGAATAACTCTTAAACTGTATGTTGGATCATGTCATTCTGCCCCTAAACCTAATGAATATGTATCCCTATTTAACTCTGAATAAAATAAAAATTTATTAGACTGGTGTGTCTGTTATCGATTGCTGTAGCCATCCCCTAAATTTACTGGCTTAGAACAACAACCATATATATATATATACTATATAGTCATGACTCTCTAATCTGGGTTGGGTCCAGCTGGGAAGTTCAGCTGGTCTTGCCTGGAGTCACTCATTGGCAGTTTTTCTGAGATGCCTGGTTCTTTTTCACATGAGTTCTCCAGTAAAATAGTCTGGATTTCTTTACATGGCCTGGTCATTTTAAGGGTTTCAGGAGAGCTAGTGTGAAAGTACCAGGCCTCTTGAGATGAAGATTTAGAACTCAGACAACCTCACTCTGACATTTTATAATGCTCAAAACAAGTCCAAAACTGCAACTTAGATTCAAGGTTTACAGCATATGCTTCATTTGTTTATAGGAGCTTTCAAACAACCACAATAGACCTGTAACACCTTCATGGTCTGACCTCTGTTTTCTTATCACTTTTTATTCTCCTCCACACTCATGTTGCTATAGGCCCAGTGCCTGCTCATTCTTTGATCCTCATACAGACCAGGTGTATGAAAGGTTTTCTCTGCATGGATCATGGTCTGCACATGGCTAACTGCCTCATTTTCATTAAATCTTTGTAACTATGTCTCCTACTTAAATGAGGTATGCCTTTTTAAATTGTAATTTGAGCCCTGGCTGGATAGCTCAGTTGGTTAAATTGTCTGATATGCCAAGGTTGCAGGTTCAATCTCCGGTCAAGGCACATACAAGAATTAGCCAATAAATGCATAAATAAATGAAACAAAACAAAACAAAAAAAGATGTTTCTCTTTCTCTCTCTAAAATCAATGAATTAAAAAAATAAATTGTTATGTAAACTTGCAAACTGATTTGGGATATTTATGAAAATGCAAAACAATGTGGAAACAAAAGAGGAGTCATCAAAGTAATTAAGGCACAACATTATCGTACAGGGATGCAGAACTTAGAAACAGACCTACACATCTATGATGACCTAAATTATGACAAACTTGCTACTTCAATTCAGCGGAGAAAGAAGGGTCTTATTTAAAAATGATGCAATTAAATATTCATATGAGAAAAAATAAACATTGACCTTTTCCTCACATCATAACAAAAAATTAATTTGACATAGACCATAGAGATGAATATGAATGTAATCATAAGATGTCCAGTAGGAAAAAAAGGAGAATATCTTCATGGCCTTAATGCATACAATTATTTTCTAAGCCATAGGCTGGGAGAATATATTCATAATACATGTATCCAACAAAAACACTTGTATCAAGAATATAAAAATAACTCCAGCTCTGGACAGTTGGCTCAGTGGTAGAGCATCGGTCTGGCGTGCAGGAGTCCCAGGTTCAATTCCTGGTCAGGGCACACAGGAGAGGCGCCCATCTGCTTCTCCACCCCTCCTCCTCTCCTTCCTCTCTGTCTCTCTCTTCCCCTCCCGCAGCCAAGGCTCCATTGGAGCAAAGTTGGCCCGGGTGCTGAGAATGGCTCCATGGCCTCTGCCTCAGGCACTAGAATGGCTCTGGTTGCAACAGAGCAATGTCTCAGATGGGCAGAGCATTGCCCTCTGGTGGGCATGCCAGGCGGATCCCAGTCTGGCGCATGCGGGAGTCTATCTGACTGCCTCCCCATTTCCAACTTCAAAAAATACAAAAAAAAAGAAAAAGAAAAAAAAAGAACTCCAAATCAATAAGAAAAAGATAAACAATAACAAAATGCACATTAAAACCACATTGCGATGGCACCAGAATAGATAAAATAGAAAGAATTGACAACAATATTTTAAAGAAGGTAAGCTTTCCCTCCCACATGTTCTCAGCCAGATTCCAAGATGGGGACAGAGTAGGCAGATGTTCCAACTGCTACCTCCCAGGACCAAATTGGATTACAACTTAATTTAAGAACAATCATTTGAAAAATCAACTTTTTGGTTTTTCAGCGATCAGTGGCTGTGGGTCTAGAGGAACTCACTGCAAGGAAGGTCGACCTGAGAGATGTGGGTCCTCAGCCCCCGGTCTCGAGCCCCAGCCTAGATCCCCAGAGCCTAGAAGAGATGCCCAAACAGTATGTGGGGGTGAAAATAACTGGGGTTTCTGTCTGCAAGAAAGAGACAGAACTCTTGGAGGTGCAGGCTCTGTCTTAAAGGGCCCAGGCAGAAAATCTCATTCACAACCAATTACCCGAGGCTCTAGTGAAGGGAGAGCTGAGAGGACTAGAGTTACATGAGGAGAGTACAAAGTTGAAGGCCCGGGGAGAGACACTGCAGGGTCAATCACCAGAACCCCTATGTTGAGTCATTCTCCAATACTACAGTCGCCATCTTTCTTGGGTGGAGCAGTCCCCTCTGAGCAGTATCAGCCTTGGAAAAAGCAACTTCCCTGCCCTTGGAAATATCTCAAGACCCACCCCATGGAGACTGGATTGTTCTAAGAGGCCAGGAAACAGGAGGTGTGTCAGTGACTCAGTTTTCTGGTATTGAGACCAGAGCTTTCCCCTACATGCTCTTGAGTCTAAGACTGGTGTTTCCCCCTAATGGGAGACTCAGTAGAAACTATCTGGACTGAGTGCAGACCACACCTTTGGGACTCAGAGGCCACACCCACTAGACTCCTCGGGCCATACTCTACTGAAGTCTGTGAAAAAAGTCTGAACAGACTGATACCTGGGGAAAAGGAACAGAGCCACACCCACCATCCTTCCTAATCTCTGAATTACTGCAGGCTCTAGACCAGGCATGGCCAACATAAGGCCCACAGGCCAGATGAAGCCCATGGAATGAGTTTATGTGGCCCGTGATTAATTTTTTAATATTCTTTGCACGACGCACTGTGGAAATGAAATAAGTGGTACTTTTAAATCGTTATATATAAACTATGATATCTAACCATTGTAAAACAATGAAAGTTAAAATCTCAGTTACTCAGAAGTGGAAGCATCTTATTGGAAATCAAGATATTTAAGAAGATAGTGATACGTGGAAAAGAATTCTGTGTGTGACTAATCTAGGATTAACTTCCAATAATTGGTCTAATGGATTTGCGATACTTCTTTATTTTTTTTAAAAAAATCCATTATAAACATTTACAACTTTTGTACTCATCTGTGCAATTTTTATAAGCAATTGAATAATGGAAAATATAAAAATTAAAAAAAACTTGCCAAAGAATATTTAGTAATCTTCAGCCCAACTTATATTTGTGAACAAACTTTTTCTTTAATGAATCTAAATAAAAGTACAACAAGATCAAAATTGAATAATTTACATTTGGAGGCTATGTTAAAATAGCTACTACAAGTATAGAGCCAGATATTAAAAAAATAATAGGCAATGTAAAGCACCTCAACAAGTCACATTAGTTTTTTTGTTAATTTGTCGCACTAAATTATTTATTTATTCATAAACAAATTACATAATAAAATTTTGTTTATTTAAATGACTTGTTTTGTATTTAACATTTTTTAATTTTAATATTTCATCTGGCCCGTGAAAAAAGTTTTCTTTCTAATCTGTCCTGAGGGCAAAAACTGTTGGCCACACTTGTTCTAGACTCTACCAGAGGTTTTTTCACTGGCCAAGCCCAACAAGCAGCCAGCAGACAGAGGGTGCAAGAGGTGGAACTCAGGGAACTTGGTCTTTTAAGCGGACCTTTCTCCAGGCCCAGTGTGGATAAAAGCCAGCCTAGGAGTGCAGCTTGGTATTTCCATGAGCACCTGGGCCCAGCAGAGGCAGCCACAAACTCTGGATTGCTTGTAGCTCCAAGAAGATTGCTGAGAGTCAGTCACAGGCAGTGTCTTGAATTGGTCTGTGCTGGTTTCCTGCCAGGAAGGCCCAGAACTGGCACATCCAGTAGCCAGCTGTGGTGAGCATTGGATCAGTACCTAACAACTGTTGCTAGAATGGTATCCTAAGGAAGGGCTCCTCACATGTGGCCCAGCTGAGGCAAGTTCAGCTCTCTGTGATCAGCAGCAGCACAGCAGCTCATGTACATTGGATCAGGTGGAGCTTCACAATCAGCCGGCCTGGGTGCTAGATATCATGCCCTGCTGTGCTAGACTTCAAAGCGAGAAGGGAGAGAGGTTTGGAGCATGGACATTTAAAGTGTGTGTCCCTGTGAGCCTATTATTGGATCTGGTCATTGGGCTTAGCCACTTTCTAGGGGGGCACAATCAGCCCCAAGAGAAGACTCTCTCAGTCTTCCTCTCTGAGACCAGGGTCTCACCAGCTGTAAGAATTTCTTCAGAGGGGACTGTTGGCCCCACTTCGATCTGAACCTGCTGCTTGCCTTGTTGGGGAGAAATAAAATTTGAGTGTCTAGCAGGGGCTGAGTAATTAGGCTCTGGAGTAGGGGCCACATTTTCTGTACTGAGCTACTGACCAAGAGACCCCTGAAGTAGGTAGTCCCATTATCATTGTATTCCCCACCTTAGCTGCCCTAATCCAACAAGCATGCAACCTGTAGATGGGTTGGTTGGGTGAGTCTAGTCTGGACCCACACTATAGTCTTTCTATAGAAGACTCTGTGGGAAGACCAGGCAGCTCCAAGAGGAGGTGGCACAGCTGAAAAGTGGAGGCAAGTCTTATGGAGCTTGGGGCTTTTACGGAGCTACTGTCATCTCTAAGCAGGAAGAAGCTGATCCTTATACACAGGTTGGCCTCTCCCATACTACCCAAGCACAGAAAACACAAACAGTAAAATCAGTAGCTGCAGACAGGTAGCCCAAAGGGGGTTACAAGCAACAGCTGATGTCAACCCAAAAAGATCTAGAAACAACACAACTGGTAGTGGGTGGCAGATAGCACCACCCCTAGACTCAGGTAACTACACAAGCAGCACATCCAAAGGAAGAGTCTAGCAGGCAACAGACACTGTGAAGAATAAATACACCCACAAGGACAAACATTGCACAGTGTGTAATACATATGATCAAGGTTGACTCTTAGAGCAAGCCAGCCTAGAGGAATCACCATACCCCTGAAAGTACCAACTGTATTCAATACTCACATACAATCGGAGGAAAAATAGTACCCTCAAGAAGCATTCTTAGAAATAAGAAAACAGGTGGCCTGGAGGTCAATACAACCAAGCCCATCTTCCTCATAAAGACACCACAAAAATTTCAAAGTCAGACAGTGCTACCTAATACACAGACAAAATTGGTCAACAGAGAAATGTGACCCAAACTAATCAACAAAAGAAATTGAAACATTTATCAAAAAACTCCCAGCAAACAAAAGTCCTGGACCAGATGGTTTCACAGACAAATTTTACCAAACATTCAAAGAAGAACAAACTCCTATCCTTCTCAAGCTATTTCAAAAAATTCAAGAGGAGGGAAGATTGTCAAGCTCCTTTTATGAGGCAAACATAATCTTCATTCCAAAACCAGGCAGACACTACAAAGAAAGAAAACTATAGGCCAATATCCCTGATGAATTTAGATGCTAAAATTGTTAACAAAATGTTAGCAAACCTGGTCCAGCCATACATAAAACAAACAAACAAAAAAAAAAAACATACATCATGATCAAGTGGCATTCATTCCAGGGAGGCAAGGCTGATACAATATTTGCAAATCCATAAATGTGATATATCACATAAACAAAAGGAAGGGTAATAATCTCATGATTATATCAATAGATGCAGAAAAAGCATATGATAAAATCCAGCACCCATTTATGATCAAAACTCTCGGCAAAGTAAGAATACAGGGAACATACCTCAACATAATAAAGGCCACTATGACAAACCTACAGCTAACATCATACTCAATGGGCAAAAATCAAAAGCAATTCCCTAAGATCAAAAACAAGGCAAGGGTGCCCCCTTTCACCATTCTTATTCAACATAGTTCTGGAAGTCCTAGACACAGCAATTAGACAAGAAGAAGAAACAAAAGGCATCCAAATTGGAAAAGAAAAAGTAAAACTATCATTATTTGCTGATGACATGATATTGTATATAGAAAATCTTAAAGTCTCAGTCAAAAAACTACTAAACCCGATAAATAAATTTGGCAGGGTGGCAGGATATAAAATTAATATTCAGAAATCAGTGGCATTTTTATACACCAACAATAAACCATCTGAAAGAGAAATTAAAGAAACAACCTCTTTCACTATTGCAACAACAACAACAAAAAATATCTAGGAGTAAATTTAACCAAGGAGATAAAAGACTTACACTTGGAAAATTATAAAACATTGAAAAAAGAAATCAAAGAAGATACAAACAAGTGGAAGTATATTCCTTGTTCATGGATAGAAAGAAAAAAATCATTAAAATGTCTATATTACCCAAAGCAATCTATAAATTTAATGCAATTCCTATTAAAATACCAATGGCATACTTCAAAGGTATAGAACAAATATTCCAAAAATTTATATGGAACTAAAAAAGAACATGAATAGCCTCAGCAGTCTTGAAATGAAGAATAAAGTGGGAGGTATTACACTTCCTGATATAAGTTATACTACAAAGTCATTGTAATCAAAATAGGTTGGTATTGGCATAAGAACAGGCATACATTTCAATGAAACAGAAAAGAGAACCTAGAAATAAGCCCAAGTACTTTTTGGCCAATTGATACTTGACAAAAGAGGTAAGAGCATACAGTGAAGTAAAGACAGTCTCTTTAATAAATGGTGTTGGGAAAATTGGACAGGTACATGCAAAAAAAAATGAAAGTAGGCCACCCACTTACACCATTCACAAAAATAAACTCAAAATGGATAAAAGACTTAATTTTAAATGTAAGTCGTGAAACCATAAACACCATGGAAGAAAGCATAGCATCTAATGTTTCTCACAGAAATATTTTTGCTGATTTATCTCCACGAGCACGTGAAATAAAGGACAAAATAAACAAATGGGACTACATCAAACTAAAAAGCTTTTTCACAGCAAAAGGCACCATGAACAAAATAAAGAGACAACTGACACAGTGGAAGAACATATTCACCAATACGTCTGATAAGGGGTTAATAACCAAAATTTATAAAGAACTGCTAAAACTCAACAGCAGGAAAGTAAACAATCCAATTAAAAAATGGGCAAAAGAACAGAATAGACACTTCTTCAAAGAGGACATACAGATGGCCAATAGGTATATGAAAAAAAGTTTAACATCACTAATCATCAGAGAAATGCAAATTAAAACCACAATGAGAAACCACCTCATACCTGTCCGATTGGCGCTCATTAACAAATCAACACACAATAAGTGCAGGTGAGGATGTGGAGAAAAGTGAACCCTCCTGCACTGCTGGTGGGAATAAAGACTTTTGCAGCCACTGTGGAAAACAGTATGGAGATTCCTCAAAAAATTAAAAATAGAATTGCCTTTTGACCCAGCTATCCCACTTTTAGGAATATGTCCTAAGAATATGAAATCACTGATTCAAAAGAAGATATGCACCCCCATGTTTATTGCAGCCTTGTTTACAATAGCCAAGATCTGGAAGCAGCCCAAGTGTCCTTTAGCAGACAAGTGGATTAAAAAGCAGTGGTACATATACACAATGGAATACTATGTGGCATTGAAAAAGAAGGAAATTTTACCTTTTGTAATGGCATGGATGGACCTGGAGATTATTATGCTAAGTGAAATAAGCCAGGCAGAGAAAGAAAAAAATCATATGATTTCACTTATATTTGGAATGTCATGAACAAAGTGAATTGAGGAACAAAATAGAGGCAGAGGTGGGTTCACAGGGAGCAGAGGGACAGCTGTCAGAGGGAAGGGGTATGAGTGAATGGGATCAGAGAAGGTGAAGGGATTAGTGAAACTATATATATATATATATATATATATAACACAGAGATACAGATAACAGGACAGCAAATCCCAGAGGGGAGAGGGAGGGGAGTGAGGGGGAAGGGGACAAACGGGGGGTAGTGGGGGATACAGGGGTGGGGGCTGAGGGTGTTATATTGAGTGGTATACTTGAATCCATGTTAACACAATACATTAAAATTAATAAAAATTAAAAAAAATAAAGAGTAAATTTGGGACCCTCATATAGCATATGTGGGTGGGCATGTAGCCAACAGAATAAATAACTCTACACTAAAAGCATTCATAGACTATAGCAACATTACTTATAATATAACCATAATTGAGAAATATATAAATTGTGGTGTCAGTGGAATAGAACATCTTGATAAAAAATAGAAAAACACTATTGCTGTACACAATACAGATGAAAGAATCCATACACTAGAATAAATACTAAATGATTTCTGTAAATGAAGTTCAAAATAGGTAAAATTAATTTATGACAGTAGAGGTCAGAACAGTGTTCACTTGGAGGGAATATTTATTGCTGGGGGAACAGGGATCATCTGGGTTGCTACAACCTCCCACCGCTGGGAGTCAGTGTGCTTCACCATTTCTCATTGGCTTCCCTTAACTCCACTCACACTTTTTTTTTCCCTTTTGCCCATAGCATATTTAAATTTTTTATTTAGAAACTTAAATTTAATGGAGTGATCAATAAGAGTGCCACTGCTCACATTTTTTAAACTAGACTTTTTATTCTTTCATTTTTCACCAATCCTTTTTAAGGAGCCAATTATTTCTGACAGAGATCTCACTGATGCAACACTGCTCTTCCTCACCCTAAACTGCTGGTAAGATCTCCCAGCTGCCACTAAAATCTTCCCTTCCCCAAGGTCCTATTTTGCCTGATCTTTTGCTCCATGTGTGAAGTCTGACATAGCTTAGAATGGCGTTAGCCCCAATTCCATGCTCAGTCAGTGAGAAACGAGAAATTCTCTTTCTTCTGCAGACATTTTAAGGTTTTGCTTAGTTGTAGCCTGGAACATATCTTTTCCCTTATTCCAAAGGTTGGTATATATTAAAAGTCTCAGATTTAATTTTCCACTTTTATGGCAATTTGTTTTCTTATTTCTCTTTAAAGTTATAGGAATCTACCATATAAATTATAATGAAGTATTGGAACAGAGACTTTTTTACTTTTTTAATTCTACAACACATCTCTTTTTCTTCTTTATATTAATTATTTCTATATATAATATTCATATAGCCTTAATTGTTTTCTATTTGTCACATTTTAAATGTTTTAATAAACTACTTTAAATAGTTTTGCAATGGCATTGGGAATAAATAAGCAATTTTTTTTTTTTTGCATTTTTCTGAAGCTGGAAACAGGAGAGACAGTCAGACAGACTCCCGCATGCGCCCGACTGGGATCCACCCGGCACGCCCACCAGGGGCGAAGCTCTGCCCACCAGGGGGCGATGCTCTGCCCATCCGGGGCATTGCCATGTTGCTACCAGAGCCACTCTAGCGCCTGGGGCAGAGGCCAAGGAGCCATCCCCAGCGCCCGGGCCATCTTTGCTCCAATGGAGCCTTGGCTGCGGAGGGGAAGAGAGAGACAGAGAGGAAGGCGAGGCGGAGGGGTGGAGAAGCAAATGGGCGCTTCTCCTGTGTGCCCTGGCCGGGAATCGAACCTGGGTCCTCCACACACTAGGCCAACAATCTACCGCTGAGCCAACCGGCCAGGGCCAAATAAGCAATATATTAAATAACTTAGCTATACAGTATATATTGAACACAACATATTATATAGCTAACTATACATCTATTAAGCTATTGTTATAATTCCTGATCTAGTTTTTTTCCTTGATTATTAGGGAGATATATGACCATTAACCACCATTAACTAAATTATTCAAAGATTTGTTTATAAGAGAAGCAACTTAGCTATAAGCCAATGTTGGCAATTTCATCCATCAAGCATGCTGTCTTAATATATTGAAAATCCTAGCTAATGTCTCATGAATCTGAAACAGAAAAATGATTGAAACACTTCCGTTTATACAGATCTATGAGTCTTGGTTATAGTTTTTTTGTTTTAATTAATCTCCACCTACTTTACTTGTTTCCAATTTCTTCTCCTTCTCCTCCTGTTCCTCCTCTCCTTCTCCTTCTTCATTTTTTCTCTTGATCTCTTCCCTCCTCCCCTTCTTCTTTTTTCCTTCTATTTGTTTATGGTTTCTCACTTTCATGTTTCTATAAGCAAAAAATTCTTATTGATTTCATTACCTTATTGGAACAATCTAGAAACTTCTAACAAAGATTGATTTTTTTATAAATAAATTTTTATTAATCTTAATGGGGTGACATTAATAAATCAATAAATCAGGGTACATATATTCAAAGAAAACATGTCCAGGTTATCTTGTCATTCAATTATGTTGCATAACCATCACCCAAAGTCAGATTGTCCTCTGTCACCTTCTATCTAGTTTTCTTTGTGCCCCTCCCCTTCCCCCTCTCCCTCCTTCCCTCCCCATGCCCCCTGTAACCACCACACTCTTATCCATGTCACTTAGTCTCTTTTTTTTTTTTTTTTTTTTTTTTTTTTTTTTTTTGCATTTTTCTGAAGCTGGAAACAGGGAGAGACAGTCAGACAGACTCCCGCATGCGCCCGACCGGGATCCACCCAGCACGCCCACCATGGGGCGCCGCTCTGCCCACCAGGGGGCGATGCTCTGCCCATCCTGGGCATTGCCATGTTGCAACCAGAGCCACTCTAGCACCTGAGGCAGAGGCCACAGAGCCATCCCCAGCGCCTGGGCCATCTTTGCTCCAATGGAGCCTTGGCTGCGGGAGGGGAAGAGAGAGACAGAGAGGAAGGTGCGGCGGAGGGGTGGAGAAGCAAATGGGCGCTTCTCCTGTGTGCCCTGGCCAGGAATCGAACCCGGGTCCTCTGCACGCTAGGCCGACGCTACCAGCCAGGGCTCTTAGTCTCATTTTTATGTCCCACCAATGTATGGAACTCTGCAGTTATTGTTTTCTTCTGATTTACTTATTTCACTCCGTATAATGTTATCAAGATCCCACCATTTTGTTGTAAATGATCCGATGTCGTCATTTCTTATGGCTGAGTAGTAATCCATAGTGTATATGTGCCACATCTTCTTTATCCAGTCATCTATTTTTTTTTACAGTGATTAAAGCTTTTAAGCAAACTCTTGTCCAATACAAAAGATTGATTTTTGTTAGTCCAATTGCTAACTCTTCCCCCAACTAATTTACTTATTTCTCACTCCTGCAGGAGTTGAATATGTGCCAGCCATCTTTCTCTGATGAAAAATTAATTTGCCGCACTGTGTGTTTCATCTTAAAGGGATATTTGCATTTTAATGAAAAACTCACATAGGGTTACATGCCGATGTAAAGGGATTAATGTCGTAAATGGAGGCCACCAATTCTATGGCAAGTCAGCTGCAATGTTATTCTTCATGAGACATTCTTTCCCGAGCACTTCTCAAATCTAACAAGTTGCTTGTACTCAGTCTACAAGGATATTAGCCTTTTCTTTCTAGATAAGTACAACTATAGATGCTAATCACATTTTGATTGGAACACTTATTAGCATACTTAAGTGCTTGCTATGTATAAAGCATATACTAAGTGTAATTGACTCATGGCTAGTAGATGACAGATAGAAGATTTGGACTAGAAAACCTGATTCTGAACATTCTTCCTATAATATAACTAATTCCTTTCAATTTATGTTTTTTTATACTTTACCAGAATTTTGATATCAAAAGCTTTCTAATTGACTGTCAAGAAGTTAACAATTCATTGTTAACCTTGATAACATTATACAGAGTGAAATAAGTAAATCAAAAAACTAAGAACTATATGATTCCATACATAGGTGGGACATAAAAATGAGACCCAGGGACATGAATAAGAGTGTGGTGGTTACCAGGGGAGGGGTGAGGAAAGAGAGGGAGGGAATGGGGGAGGGGAGGAACACAAAGAAAACCAGATAGAAGGTGACGGAAGACAATTGGACTTTGGATGATGGGAATGCAGCATAATCAAATGTCAAAATAACCTAGAGATGTTATTATACAGATGTTCAGGTACACCTGAACATACGTACCCTGTTTTATCAATGTCACCTCATTAAAATTAATTTAAAAAAAAAGCACTTAGGTAAAAATAATAATAACCTGGAGATGTTTTCTTTGAACCTATATACCCTGATTGATCTATGTCACCCCATTAAAAATAATAATAAGATGAAGAAATAAGTTAACAATTCAAATTGGTAATTTAAAAAATTAGGGGTAAATAAAATATCAGAAAATACATGTGTATGTATTGCTATCTGAAACTATTTCATTGACTACAACATTTTTTTTTGCTATATAACTTTCAGAACATATTAATTTGTGATGTTTTTCTTACAGATTTAGGAAACTGAAGCCAAATAGTCTTTTCTGGAGGGGGATATAATGGAGGGTTTCTTTCTAATTGTATTATAGAGAGAGGCTATATTTTTTATACTGATTATTTTCAAAGAAAGTAATACACCATTTTCCAAGCCCTTGGTGGGTCATACCTGTTTATAATTTTAAATAAGCCAAGGAATACATTTTCACTGTGTAAATGGTATAGTTGAAGCCCCTGTGCACTAGAAAAAGAAGTCATGGAACAAAGAGCATAGTTCAGGACAGAGGTGATTCTAAGGACACCAGCCCCAGAGCTGGTGAGATTTCACCAGAGAGATTTCTACCTGACAGAGTGAATACCCTGTTGCAAAAAGCACACTGAAAATACTAATTAATTCATACCAAGATTTAAAAGCATACTGATGATTTGTTTGTTCAAACTGATTGAACTTAATATAACTGACATTTTAAAGCGTTAGAAAGCTAGCTTAATTTTTAAAATGATTGTTTGTGATATTTTTCTGTTTCTTCAATGACTAAGAGCAAGGCAGATCAGACCAGAGAGATTTAGAAAAACAAGTCGGTATCAAACAATGAGGCACCTCTATTTCCCTGCACTTGTTCTACAGGTCTCTGGAAAATTCACTCCAGCAATTTATGGAAGCCATAAATAAGCACAGAATGTTTAACAAGAGCAAAAATAAAGATGCAGTTTAAAGAAGAATTAAAATGATAAGGCAGACTACTGAACACCTCAATTTATGCTAAATATTTTCCTTTGTGAATAAAGAGCTATTGATTCACTAACTGGCAATGTTGACCAAAAAGTTTACAGAACTGGGAAAATCAGGTGTGGAGATAACAGCTCACAACAAATCCATCAAAAAGTCACACAAGCGTATAACCTGATTGTCACACATACATATCACATGAGTTTAAATAGATATTTTTTTTATTTATCAACATTACTAAAAGTCATGTATTTTTAACATTTTAAGGCACAGTTTTAAAGCAACTGCTACAAATGTTGGGGATTTTTACAATCCAATTCTGGTTTTGTTTGTTTGTTTGTTTGTTTTTTGTATTTTTCTGAAGCTGGAAACGGGGAGAGACAGTCAGACAGACTCCCGCATGCGCCCGACCGGGATCCACCCGGCATGCCCACCAGGGGACGATGCTCTGCCCCTCTGGGGCGTCCCTTTGTTGCGACCAGAGCCACTCTAGCGCCCGGGACAGAGGCCAAGGAGCCATCCCCAGCGCCCGGGCCATCTTTGCTCCAATGGAGCCTCAGCTGCAGGAGGGGAAGAGAGAGAGAGGAAGGAGAGGGGGAGGGGTGGAGAAGCAGATGGGCGCTTCTCCTGTGTGCCCTGGCTGGGAATCGAACCCAGGACTTCCGCACGCCAGGCCGACGCGCTACCACTGAGCCAACCGGCCAGGGCCCAATTCTGTTTTTTAAGGTAAAAAAACCCTGTTCACTATAAAAGTAAATAAGACATAAAATAAACAAAAATGACCACTTGCTGTTTAGTAAATATCATACAAATGCACGACAACATTTGAAATTGTTACCATTATTGTAATCTAAGATGTTTGCTTGTTGAAATATGTTCATAAAATATTCTAAAGAAATAAAGATATAAGAAATTAAAACAAAGAGGAGAAAATGGACTTTTGAACTGAGTATTTGCAGATTGTTAAAGACTTAGGTTTATTCTCGCTGCTCAATCAAACATGTATAATACCCAAATATTTTGTTGCAGAAATAAAAGACTCTTTACCCTCTGTAGAGTCCTGCTTATAGAAATAACAAAACTGAGCAGGTAATCGAAAGAAAACATTAATATACCTCATGGACTGACAAATATAGATGCAGATTTTGGTTCATTGTAATTTCAGGCTTTGTAGTGGCAAGTTTCATCATAGCCAAGATTTTGAATAAATTTCTTTCTTTCTGAAAGAAAATATCTTTCTGAAAAGATAATAACTTCTCCTGTTAGCAATAAAGAGACCAAAGAAATTAAATGATCTTCTTATTCAACATTAATAGCCCATTGTTAATCCAGGGATAAATTCGTAAAGTCTTTCAGCTCCCCACTACTGAGCTAATAGTGTGGGTGTTTTTAAAGATCATATTTTAAAACTTTTACCAGTTTGCTCTTGAGTTTGACCAACCATTCCCATTTCTCTATCATTTCAGTCCCCTCTTTCCTTAACATCCCATGGCGTTATAAGGCAAATGAAGAGAGTACTTTGAAGGCAGAACAGAGAAGAGACTGATTTGCCAACTCTGCTGTACCTAAAAGATTTGTATTACAGAACAAGAACATAAAATAAGAAAAGTTCACACTAGTGAAATTTTCAGTACACTTCCAGAGGGATGTTACTACCATGTAAACAGGGTTTCAAAGTCATTTTTTATTGTATAAGGTCTACCGGAAAGTTCTGTCCATTTCTATCACAACAAGTTTTGACGCGTAAGCACATGTTTATTTGGTGCATGTGTGCTTCTCTATTTTTATCACTTAATGTATACATACTGACGTAGCAAATTAACTAAAACAAAGTTGATTCATGTTAGTCTTATGTGTGAAGCGATAGTGTACCCATGGCTACTGATAAAGTTCATTTACGCCACTGTAATTTTTACGAATTTCAACAAGGAAGAAATGCTACAGAAGCATGTCTGTCGCATCCACCATATATCCCTGGACTTAGCACCCTCCAACTACACTTGTTTTTGTCCTTACAAAATTTTTTGAAGGGCAAAAAATTCAAAAATGAAGAAGATATCAAACAAGCACTGGTTCAATTTTTTGCATCAAAAGATAAAACATTTTTAAAAAATGGGATATACAAATTGCCCTCATGCTGGCAAGAAGTTATTAATAATAATGGCAATTATATTATTTAATAAAGTTTATTGACGAAAAGAAAAATTTGTATTTTGTTTTATTCCAAAAATGAACAGAACTTTCCGGTAGACTTTATTTTTTATGGATGCTTATGCACTGTCAACTCTTGAAATCTACTTTGCCTTTTTAGACAATATTTTAATTCCAAAAAAGCTCAAGCTGATCTCCAATTTATACAGAATAAGTCTTGATTTTTAATGTCTTTTCATTATCCAACTCATAAAAAATAATTATGCTAACTCCTCCATTATTTTAGAATTTTTATATTGTTGATCTCAAAGATGTATGAGAATATATAAATATATAAAGGATTCCCAATTCTGTTATCTGGACCTAGATTTGTCAATCTTCCCATACAATCAAACGAGTGCATAAACAGATGAGTGCTGGGTTTTTTCAAAATAAAGTGGGCGCTAGTTCCAGAGATAGAAATCCTCCTCAGGGAAATATTAGTCCTCTGACAGTTTTGTGGAATTCAATCTGGGTGTGATAGCAGTGTTTGGCTGGTTTCAACTCGGAAGGCGTTATTGAAGCATTGATGGATTTAACCAGTTTCCAGCCTTGACCACAAATACACAGATTTCATAATGAAAGTGTGTATCCTATACTGTATTAAATTAAGAAGTCAGTTGTAAATGAAAAAAAAATATATATATATAGTGGAACAATCAACTTTGATTTAAATGCCTTACTGGATAGGTAAAAAAGTGAAATGCAATCCTGCTTTTCCATAGTTTGAAAACATGTAAATTCAAGTAGATATGCTTAGTTAAGGAGTGCAAAAATGTGTCCAACAGAGCAATTTGTGGAGAGCACTGAGTAAACTCATGCAAGCAGGTGACACTATTGACCCAATCCATCCAAATCTCTAGTAACCTTGGCTCTTGGTTTTTCTGACCTAAAATCCCTATCCCATTCCTCTTCTCATTCAAATTTCTCCAAGCTTCTTCTGATCTTCAATAAAGAAAAAAATTCCAGTAGCTCCTAAAATATATCACTTTAGCCTTCTAGTGATCTCTCTCTTTAGAAACCCCTAACAATGTACTAAATATTTTCTGAATAAAAGAATAAACATGCACAATGCTCTACCAAGTGATTTTACACAAATGGTATTTTTGGTACCGAGAACAATCACATGTGCTGGGGTGTAGACAGTACTATTTTTTCCTTTTTCAGACTAGCTACCTGGAGCTCAGATAGCTTGTTCAAGTTGTAGCAGAAAGAGCAAAGTATAGTGTAGTTCTCACTTCTCTTCTACTTGTCCTTAAAGCCAGATTGTTCATAAGCTAAGGCTGCATTCAAGGATGTATTCTTTCAAGCAGGTATGTATTCTGGGAGAGTTCATTTTACTGTCAGATTTCTAAGGAGTAATTAAATGATTTAAAACATTGCTTTATATGAAACAACAGATAGATGTGTAAGGAGAACACAAAATTTTTATGTTTTCAAAAAAGGATATTATAAAACGTTTACTCAGGAGAAACACATTTTTTAGAGAACTCTTTGCATCTTTTCTTTTCATCATCCATTCCCAACACACACACACACACACACACACACACACACACACACACACACACTTGAAGACATCATTTGAATCAGAAAGAAAACAACAACAAGAATTTCATCAAAAAATATAAATACAAATATAAAAACCAAAAATAAAAATTTAAAAGTAATAAACCCTAACTGCCTAACAGGAAATAATTTCTGTTTAAGTGTAAGATATCCCAAAAAAGACACAGCCCACAGCAGAGGGAAGCACCAGGTAATTCTAATGTCCACAAAAGACAATAAAGGTTAATAAGAAACACAGTTTTATTCTAAACAAAATAAGCGTACTAAAGTGTTTCTCATTTTAGCAATAAGACAGAGAAAGGGGTGTCCATCTTGCTTGTTTGCTTCACTCTCATGTTTACAAGAAGGAAGTCTGCCTTTTCAAATAATCCACCCTGCATATGGAATCTCAGTTACTTTCTTTTTAAAAGACAAGCTTATTTGGGAAACATCTACAAAAATATAGAAAGAGCCTTTCTTAATTATGTAGTCATCTCCCTGGTCTTTTGTCTATTAACATAAACAGAACCAACCACAGAGGACTTAAGAAGAAACAAATGGACTAAGTCAGGGGTCGGGAACCATTCTGACTGAGAAAGCCATGAACACCACATATTTTAAAATGTAATTCCGTGAGAGCCATACAATATGTTTAACACTAAATACAAGTAAATGCTTGCATTTTATGTAAGACCAACACTTTTAAAGTACAATAAGTCTCTGAATTCTTTTTAATAATGTTGTTATGCTGTTGCTAACCAATGATGAAAAAAGTACTTCTTACCATTAATGCAGCTTCTGGTGCTGCTTGGTTTTGCTGATGGCTTTGTAGTCTGGTTGATACGTGGTGAGGTTAAGCTTCATGCAGGTGTTGAGACTTCCATCCGTTAAATGTGATCGTAGGTTGGTCTTAACATTCTTTAGATATGAGAAAGACTGCTCACATGCATACGTAGAGCCAAACGTTGTCAGTACAGTAATATTCACATGCTGCAGTGCGTGGTATGTGCTGGGAAGCGAGTTCCAAGTTTTGACAATCAGCTGATCCACGCATTGAAGTTTTTTCATTTCTCCCCACTAGTGTTTGCTCACCAACTCTGCTTGCTTTTGTGCAAGTCTTTCCAAATCTTTATTCAGTGACTTGAACTTATTCAACCACATGTCTGAGGCCTTCAGGTCAGCAGCTTGTAGCTCAAAATCTCTGACAGAGACACCGGGGATGTAACTCAGGTCAGCGCTGTCCACTGCACACTCCTGTGGATAGGTGATGAACTTAAAAAGACAAGTGCACTCATGAAATTCTCCAAAGCGTACTTTAAATGACTTCAGGAGATTAGGTATGAAGCCCACTAGGTGCTGGAGATCAAGATGTTGAGCAGGGTCACTTGCTGTGCATGCATCTTTAAACTCTCCCAGTTTTTCAAAGTGTAGTAAACGACCTGTTTCAATGTCAGCGATGAAGAGTTCCAGCTTGTTTTCAAATGCAAACACTGCTTGTTGAAAGGATAAGACTATTTCCAACGCCTTGCATTTTCACATTGAGCTGGTTCAGATGTTCAGTCATGTCCACGAGATAGAACTTTAGGAGCCACTCAGAGTTTGCTAACTCAGGATGCTCAAGGTTTTTCATTTCAAGAAAAGTTCGGATTTTGCTCAGACAAGCTGCAAAATGGCTGAGTACCTTCCCTCTTGACAACCAACTCACACTGCTGTGCAGAAGCAGACCAGGATAATTATTCCCAACTTCATCCAGCAGTGTTTTAAACTACCGATCACTTACAGCTCAGGCAACAATAAAGTTGACCACCCAAATGACCAGCGACATCACCTCACCAAGCTGCTCACCACACATCTGAGCACAAAGCGCCTCCTGATGTAGGATGCAGTGAAAACTTAGGATGGTCTCTTTTCATGTTCACGAAGAAGCGCTATGAATTCTGTTTTTCCTTACCATGCACGGAGCACCATCAGCACACACTGAAATAAGTTTATCCATCAGTGAATTTTTTTCTTTAGCAAACTCAGTGAAAGACTTGAATAAATCCTCCCCTCTTGTTGTCTGTTTCATAGGCAAAACAGCAAGACTTTCCTCACGTAGTGTGTCACCGACAGCATATCTTGCAATCACGCTTAATTGGGATAAATGGCTTACGTCTGATGACTCATCCAAAGTGAGAGAAAAGAATGGTGCTGCATTTATGTCCTTCACTTGTGTTGCCTCAATTTGATTTGCCATCATGATGGTACAATTGTGAACAGTTCTTGCCGACAGAGACATGTCTTTTATTCGTTTGATTATCTTGTCTTTATCTGAAAAGGCGTCAAAAAGTTCATTGGCAACATCAAGCATGAATGTTTTGGCATACTCCCCATCTGTGAATGGCTTTCCATTTCTTACAATTGCTAAAGCACCAGCAAAGGTAGCCAAATTCCAGTCACCTTGTTGGGTCCAAACACGGAGTTGCTGCTGACTAGCTTGCACTCTGCACAGTAGCTCTTGACATGCTTTCTTCCTGCTGTTCCCTGCTAAATATTTCGATGCAAATGTAGTATGGCGTGTGTCGAAGTGCTGCTTTATATTTGACCATTTCATTGATGCAATTTTATCATTGCATATTTGACACATTGCAGAACCTGCTCTCTCCACAAAGGCGAATTCCTCTGTTTATTCCTGCTAAAAAGTACGACAATCCTCATCTTTTTTTCTTTTAGCCATCTTCTTGGTCAAAAGGGTTTCTGCAATTAGCTAGCTGACTACTTGATTAAAAGGAGGGAAGTTTACTTCCTGATCTCGCAACGACTCGTGTACATTACGCATTATCCAATAAAAATGTGATGTTGTCCTGGAGGACAGCTGTGCTTGGCTCCAGCCACCCGCATCCATGAACATGAGCAGTAGGAAATGAATGGATTGTAATACATGAGAATGTTTTATATTTTTAACGTTGTTAAAGATTTTTATTAAAGATTTGTCTGTGAGCCAGATGCAGCCATCAAAAGAGCCACATCTGGCTCATGAGCCATAGGTTCCCGACCCCTGGACTAAGTGAACAAGCAGATGATTGACAAGATTTATTAAAAATATCATTTCTTAAACTAAAAATAAGTCTAACAGAATAATCACTGTTCAAATTTAGAGAGTGAAAGACAAAGATAATACCTCCCAAAATACAGAAAAATAAGAAAAAGAAATTAAAAATGAAATAAATGCTGACAGCATAAAGGACTAATTCAGTAGGCTCAACAGCTATCTAATAATAGTTATAAAGAAAATACAATAAAAAAGGGAAGGAACTATACTAGGATACTATTAATATTGGGAAATTTCCAGGGATTAAGGAAAAGAACTGAACCTTCAGAATGAAAATCTCCATTAACTGTGAGGCAAGGTAAATATTGAAATTTCAAAACTTCAAAGATAACAAAGAAAATCTTCAAGCTTTTGGCAGAGGCAGCTCACCTGCCAATGAGTCAAAATCAAATTGTTTGCAAGAATGTGACTTCTGGTATCAGACTACACTAGGTTCCATTCCAATTGTGTCACTTTCTTACCATAAAACAAAGAAAAACAACATAACATTTTTCAAGCACCATTTTTCTTACTTGTTAAGTAGATAAACAGGACATACTTTATTGGTTAGTTTTGAATATTAAATGATATCATCAATTAGAGAACTATGTACAGCAACCTGGCACTTTGTAAACTTTAAGTATCATTTTTGTAGTTTGGTAGTATCAGTCAGAAATATTTTTAAAAAACTGTGGTAAAATAATCTTGAAGGTAAAATTCAATAAAAAACCAAATTATTATTCTGATATGAAAGGTGATGATAATTTTAGTTATATAAATGTTTAGATAGATAGTTCAGCACTTATAGACTGAATGTGAAACCATTCCATATAGATTTAGGACATCAAAATGAAAAAAAGTAAGCTGGGAGAAAAAAATGTGAACTATGTTAGGATACAATAAAGTAGCAAACTCAGAATTGACACTTCCAAAGCAAAAAACAGAAAATAAAACCTTGGAAAACAAGAACAAAATGACCATTGAAGAAAGAAGGATCCATAGAGAATATCTGTCTCTAAGAAAAACATAAAACTAATTGCAACAAATAATAAACAAAGACTTAATGGAATAAAACTTACCTTAAATGAATGAAGATACAAATCTGCAAATTGAAAGAACCCATAGAACCACAGAAAAAAATAATGTAAAACTCAGAATATTTTAAGACTTCTCTTAGTGATATTGTTGAATTACAAATTCAACAGTGGGTGGGGTAGGTACAGTATGAAGTGGATTAGAAAGTTTTTATCAACTATTTTGGAAGCCAGAGAACAATAGAATATCTAAATTATACATTTATTAAATCCTTCAAGGTTGGATTCAAATGTCACAATTAGATCTATCTGACCACCTATAAAGCCAGTGGCCGCAGCCATGGCCATGTAGGTTCACATTGGATTCAGGCAGATTATAAAGGAACATGGAGCCAGAAAATGGTGGACCATTCCGTTTATTAAAGTCTCATAACTGCCAATGAACAAACAGGCAGGGCTCCCAAGTCCCTCAGCATTCTGGACTCATTAGGACTCACAGACCCCCACCAGCCTCAGCACTCCCCGGCCAAACAGGCCAGACTGAAATCTCTGGGCTCCCAAGCCCTTAAAATATCTCTCTCTCCCTCTCTCTTTCTCTCTCTCTGCACTCTCCAGCAAAACAGGCTAGGGGAAAAAACCCTTCTCCAGTAAACAACAGCAAACAATGGCCCCTCCCCCATGGAAGTGTAAGGACCAAGAGAAGATCAGAAAATAAGCAGGGCACTAATGGAACAGGGAACTTAAGGGTTACAGGCAGGTCCTGCTCCTGTTCTGTTAGGAATAACATGCCCAAGGTCGTTCAAGAAGCAGAGACAGATAGGGACTCTGGGAGGCTGAGAGAGAAGAGAAAAAAAAAAAAGAAAAAGAGACAAACGTTTGCATTCTATTGGTTAAAAGACCCTTATCAGAAGTTTAGGTTTGGAATTCGCCAATGAGCTAGACCCCAGCCCCTGTTGCTATGCTATGTGCAGCTCCTTTAGCAAATAGGTTACCACCACATCTGCTTCTGTATTAGGCTTGCTTGCTTAGCTTATAAAAAGATTTAGCTGTGAGCGCTAGGTGCGATTCCCATCTGCAGCTCCTTGTGAACACAGTGTCTCTGGACACCTCGGGAATTTGCCCCTGCGCAGGTAAAACTGGCCAATAAAGTTACATCTATACTCCTGAAAGTCTTCGACGTTTGTTCTTGTACCCGGTGGATGCTACAGAGGCAGGTAGTGGGCAATTTGCAATCTGCTGCCCTGAAGGCAAGCACCTACAGCCTTCCATAGACTATATACACATGGCACTGACCCAATATAAGTGAGCAAACCTAAAATATATACTTGTTTACCCAACTTTCTACCCCTTTTGCTTACTTCATAATCTACACCACAGGAATCCCTGTGCTAGAAATGGGGTACATTAAACAAACAAACTATAGCAACAGCACAAGTTACACAATTGCAACAATGACAAAGGTGCCCTTCACAATGTCTCCTTGAGCACTTTGCCCAAGGAGTAAACTGGACGCCCATCTCTAGATTCCTACCCCACAGTAGGTGGAAGGGCCTATATATTCCAGGGCTGTGTACCTGAAAACCTTGTCCTTGGTGAGTTTCTCCAACTGGATGAGAGACTGTCCAAAAGCAGCATGTCCACCCAACAAGGGAGCCAGTGCCCCCTCTGGTTGCAGTTCAAAATTCCAATACACCACTCAGTGATCAGTTGATGATAAACAGCTCAGCTGTCTGTGCAAATCACCAAGGTAAAGGTCCATTATAGGCAACTAGGTTTGCTTATGCCTCAGGCCTCCCCCCTCATTCCTGCCATCAGGGCAGCTCTGAAGACACTTCCTTAAAGAGGAGTATGTGGCAACAGTGGCCAACCTCTCCATCTCTGCTCTGGAGAGCATGATGCCATCCACCCTTATGTACCACAATCGCAGCAAGCCCACCAGGGCCTTAGTATGTACTCTTTGCTGCTGGGTTTTTACCTTCTGAACGACAACTGGCCAACCTCTGAATGTGCGGACTGCAGCTTCAGCTTGAGCCTCCTCATCCTCAGAAGAGGAGCTGGAAACGTCTGCTCCCGCCAACTCAGAGCCACTCCTCCTGCACAGCTCCATCTTTGGCCCCTGCGGCTGTTGGCTCTCGGCCTGAAGCAGAACCCACAGTTGTTCCTTCAATAACGGCTGCCTGCCAGCGTTCAACTTCCAGGGCAAACTGCAACTCATGAACCTGTAGATCACTCCAGTTCCAGGCGCCGTTGGTGCTCAGCAGCTCTTGAACCCAATTGGCTTCCTTTTCCAGTGCTCGCTCCAGCTCAAGCCTTTGCTGGTGCTCACTTTAGGTGGACTTGCAATTCTCAGATCTGCAGCTGTTCATGGAGGTTTTGACCCTGGGCAGTCTTTCCTACAGAGCTCTCAGTTTCTTCTTGCAGGGCTATAGAAAACATCCAGCCCACAGCTCCCAAAAGGAGAGCCACAGGGACCTATACACTGAAGAGCAATGACCAGTCCTCACCACCCCTCAAAGGTGGTTGTGGCTTCATACCAATCTGATCTGAATCCTGCCGGCTGCACCAGTTGTAAGGCCAGTGGCTGCTGCCGTCACGGCCATGCAGGTTCACATTGGATTTGGGCAGATGGTAAAGAAACAATGGAACTAGAAAATAATGGGCCATTCTGTTTATTAAAGTCTTGCAATGGCGACAGATGAGCTAACAGGGCTCCCAAACATGTCAGCATCCGGACTCACCTGGACACACAGACCCCCACCAGCCTCAGCACTCCCCAGCCAAACAGGCCAGGCCAAAATCTCAGGGCTCCCAGGTCTCTCAGCTCTCTCTCTCTCTCTCTCTCTCTCTCTCTCTCTGCACTCTCCAGCAAAACAGGCTGGGGGTGGGGATCCTTCTCCTGCAAACAATGACCCCTTCCAACGGTGGGAGGCAGTCTGCAATTTGCAATCTACTGCCCTAAGGGCAAGCACTGGGCAGCCTTCCACAGACTATACACACATGGTACTGCCCCAATACAAGCACTCAAACCTAAAAAAACACTTGTTTACTTGTTTACCCAACACCACGCTATTTAAAATTATAGTTCTTCTACTACCCAACAATTTTTCATCCTACTTTTTCCCCCATAATACTTTTCTCCTAATAAACAATATTATTTACTCATTTCTATGTGTATTTCTGTGTCTGTTTCACTCCAGTAGAATGTAAGCATTTAGAGGAAGATGCACTCTGTCTAGTACCCAGCAATAGTAGGTATGCAGAAATCATTCATTAAAACAATGAGTGAATAAACATGTAGTGTTGGAAAGAGTATGAGGAATGGGTAACCTCATGCATGGCTGATGAATGTGTATTTATACACTGTTATAGGCTTCCAAAGGGTAAATTGATCATATCAATTAAAATTTAAAAATTCTTAAACTCTCTTATTAAGCTTTTCTATTTCTAGCTATTTTAGAAAAGATGTCACATCAACAGTAAGACTTCTACAATGATTTTCACTGCAGCCTTCTTTGAACTACTAAAAATGCAAAATATTCCAAATGCACAGAAAAGACAAATAGTTAAAACTATGGGGTAACTAATTTATGTAACAATCTAGGATTTTTAAATGAATCATTTACATAAAAACAAAACAAAACAAAGCCATATACTTGGATATGCACATATAAACAAGTATAAGTGGATGAAGAAAAGCAGGACAGCCCGATCAAATCAAGGGACGACTGGAAAGGACAGCTGCAGGGTGGAGAAAGTGGAAGGGAGGAGAGGTGTGGGAGGACTTCCACAATTTACTGTGGATGTATTTCTATATTGTGTGACTGCTTTACAAT
This sequence comes from Saccopteryx bilineata, assembly GCF_036850765.1. Classification (NCBI taxonomy): domain Eukaryota; kingdom Metazoa; phylum Chordata; class Mammalia; order Chiroptera; family Emballonuridae; genus Saccopteryx; species Saccopteryx bilineata. Next base: position 142,330,313 of record NC_089491.1, on the reverse strand, counting down.
GAGATTCTTCAGGTGTTCTTGTGTAGCAATTTTATGATTAAAATTAAAAGAAGGCAAACTGTCCATCACGAGAATGTTCAGTATGCATGACAAAAATGTTTGTGATATTAATAATAATTGAATTGTTTAGATTAGTAATTTTATTATGATAAAGTTATTATATATTATTAATACTAGTATCTGTTAAGGTTTTTGTGCTAAGACACTTTATTAATGAATGCATTATTTGATTTAATCTTCAAAACCATTTTGGTACTGTTGTCATTTTTTTTTTTTTAATCTCTGAGGATACTATGGTTTACAGAGGTTAAATAATTAGCCCCAAATCCCACAGCAAGTAAGTGGAGCAGAATAGGGCATGTGTAATATGCCGAATTATTTCTATTTTTCAAAATAATGCTTCCTTAGCTGTTCTAGTCTTTTAAAGTTGATTAGGACCAAACTCAAGTGTTATACAAAATTGTGTCCTTACATATATGGGAGAACTAAATAAATGCCTGTTGCCTATGACTTTAAAAGTACACACAAGAAATGTCTATCTTATTTTGCTGACCACATTCTATACCATATCATGAAGTACAGATCTTTTGGAGTCTCACAATTTTTCTCTATTTTAATGATAATAAAAAAGATCAATTAACAGTTATATCTACACCAGACTAAACTGCTATTGGTTTTTTCTCCATGAAAGTTCATATTTTCAACTTGTAGTTTCAACAGTGAATTAAATCTATGTGCTTTAGAATTACACTGAACTTTTCTCATATTTCTAGATAAATAATAAGACACTTTTAATTTTTTCTAAACTATTTAGTTTGTCTGTTTTTTTCTCATAATAATTCTTCAGTAAAATATTAGATCCAAAACTGTTCATCTTACCCATGCTTAGTTGCAATATGTGATATTTGTTTTTTCTAGTCTAAACATGAGCATTGCTTTAGAAAAGCAATAAAGAAATATTAAAAACATAAATTAAGGCAAACACAAGGCACTGGAGGATTTTCCAATACTAGATTGGAACACATTTTAAATGAAGAACATGTTTCAGACTCTGTATAGAACCAAATAATGGAAAAGAAACAGCCAATTTATATTCACTCAAAGGCTCCAAGTTCAGGTTTAAATATTTGAGAGGACACTGAATATTAAGTTATCAATGAGACTTCTGAATACAGGATCCTTTTTCCCTCATGAATTTACACAATAAAGCCAGTGATTATTTCTCAAACATTAATTGAATGTGTTTTCCTTTCAACACAATGAGTTTACAGAGCTACCTTGAGTGCACACGCGTTACACTCTTTCCTTGGTGTTCGTGATTGGTTCCCACTGTATGGTGGGTTTCTTTTTCTTTTCTTTTTTTTAAATTGTGACAGAGACAGAGAGAGAGAGAGACAGATAGAAGCACAAAGAGGGACAGACAGAAAGGAAGAGAAAGAGATGAGAAGCATCAATTCTTCATTGTGGTTCCTTAGTCTCCTTAGTTGTTCGTTGATTGATTTCTCATATGTGCCTTGACTGAGGGGCTGCAGCAGAGCAACTGACCCCGACCCCCTTGCTCAAGCCAGTGACCTTGGGCTCAAGCCAGCATCCTTGGGCTTCAAGCCGGTGACCTTTGGGCTCAAGCCAGTGAGCAACTGACCCCTTGCTCAAGCCGGTGACCTATGATCCCACGCTCAAGCTGGTGAGCCCACGCTCAAGCCAAATGAGCCTGTGCTCAAGTCTGCGACCTCAGGGTTTCAAACCTGGGTCTTCCTGCGATAGGGGCCTAGTGTTGTGTATGGGACCTCAGTATTGTGTATAAAGAGGAACTTTGAACTTGCTTTTGGTAGCTGCTTAGAGTAGAAAATCTCCAATAGTCTGTACAAGGAAGTTAAGCATTAAACAGAGCTGGCCTGAGGCAGTAGCTTAGAGTAAAAATTTTTTACAAGCCCAACTAGTTAGATATCTTGACTTGAATCTTGCCTACAGAAGCAGGATGTAATTTTATACTTTAGCCTTACAGAAATTACAAGAAGAACTGTAATCAGCTTTAAAACAAAGAATGCTTTCTGCCGAAATGTCAAGAATGTTGTGCAAACAGGTTGCAATAGCTATGACTTTGTGGTTTATCCCCTTGAATACTGCTCTCCCCTTGGGTTTGGGGCTGTTAGCTGTTTCCCTGTGTGGATTCTCAGCTAGCAGTCGCTGGCTTGCTAATAAAGGCTCTTTAAATTTATAATCAATTTGAGCTCTGATCAACTCGCATTCGGTCCAAAACACTCCTTGTCCCATTCTGACACTCTATCGATTGTGCGACGTCCTGGTCAGACTGTATGATGGGTTTCTGATTGAGCCTCATGACGAATCTGCTGGCTAGCTGGAATTGAGGATTGCACCTCCAGGACTAAAACACCACAGAGTAAACCAGTTCTCAGAGATTTTCATGGGTGACTTTAGACTCGCTAGTTGGAAACTAATAACCACTTCCCACTAGCATGACTATCCTCATTAGAATCATTTCCACTTTGCAAGGAGTATTCTCTTTTTTATTTTGTTTTCCTTTTGCATTTTTCTTATATTTTTCTATCTCATCCATGTGAATAAAAAATATATTTTATTTAAATAAACTCACCCTTTATTATTATTATTTTTGTATTTTTCTGAAGTTGGAAACGGGGAGGCAGTCAGACAGATTCCTACATGTGCCCGATCAGGATCCACCTGGCACGCCCACCAGGGAGCGATGCTCTGCCCATCTGGGGCATCATTCTGTTGCATCCAGAGCCATTCTAGTGCCTGAGGCAGAGGCCACAGAGCCATCCTCAGCGCCCGGGCCAACTTTGCTCCAATGTAACCTTGGCTGCGGGAGGGGAAGAGAGAGACAGAGAGGAAGAAGAGGGGGAGGGATGAAGAAGCAGATGGGTGCCTCTCCTGTGTGCCCTGGCCAGGAATCGAACCCGGGACTCCTGCACGCCAGGCCGAAGCTCTACCACTGAGTCAACCAGCCAGGGCCTCACCCTTTAAATAAATAGTTCTGCTTAAATAAATGCACCCTTCAGTCTTTTCTAATAAGATAGAATGTCACTTTTTAAACATTTTCTGAATATGTGAAACCCATAAAAGGATACTGTATCAAATTTGAGTTTGATAATGAACTACATGTATTGAATTAGGTGTTTTGGGGACCAAGGGAGGAAAATCAGACTTTCCTCTTTCTCTTTTTCTTTTTTTTTTTTGTCCTTTTTTACTGCCTCATTTCTTGGAATAAAAGGTTCAAAAAATCAAAAATTAAACTCTACATTTTAAAAAGAGGATTTAGAATTTTAAAGCATGTGGTAGGGAAGAAAGAGAAAAAAAGGAAACTTAAGGAGCCTAAAACAATGATTGCTCATTATTTTATACTGCATTTCTTTGTTGTAAGAGTATTTACCTATGTGCCAAAAGCCTGTTCAACCATTTGTCAAATTGGCACTTACTTCATATTGCTAATTCATTTCCAAGTCCCAGAGATAGGAATATAATATGAAAAGCAGCCTCATCTGAAAACATACAAATCAACAAACATTTTATGAAAATGAATTATTTTTTTTTTAAAAAAATGATAAGAACAAATGGACAGCTGTCAGGTGGAAGGGGGAGGTGGAGATGGAATCAAAGAAGGTGGAAGGAATAGCCAAAACCATAAATACATATACAGACAATAAGGTAGCAGTAGCCAGAGGGAAAGGGGGATAGAGGTAGTGGGAGGGAGGGTAAAGGGGGAGAAATGAGGGTGGAAAGTGACTTTACATGGGGCATGGGGGGCATGATGTGGTATGTGGAGGGTTTCAAATTGGGTGAGACACTTGAAACCATGTCAACACAATAAATGAAAACTTAAAAGAAAAAAGAGTAAAAAAATCACTTAACACATGTCAGAATGACTATCATCAATAAATCAACATCAACAAAAAAATAATAGAAATCTATTTCTGTTTGATTTTGCAGATTTTGTGTATAAATATGGCCAAAACAATTAATTCATCAAATGCATGTGAATGGAAGTGCTGCTTAAAGAATGTGTCTCAATCTGTGATGGTGTTATGCGAAGACAACTATTATGAGGTCAAAATGGGTCTGTGTGTCTGGTTCCTGCATATATGCCTTAAGAGCATCATCTTAGGTTGTTATCTGAGATAGGTCAAAGATGCTTAAATATCCACTAATAAATTTAAGCAAGGGGGTGGGGCTATACATGAAATACTGTGGTCATTATTGATGATTGCTGTAGCCAAGTGATGGGCACATAGAGGTTTGTCAAACTATTCTCTCTATTTTTGAGTATATTTGAAATTTATTAATGTATGAAGTTTCTTCTAAAAAATCATCTCTCTGGTTATTGGACTAAGAATATATTGAAATATTGGAAGAAGGGAGTTAATGAATTTTGATGGTAATTTACACCAGAGTGATATTGGTGGAGTTAATGGAAATTGGTCAGATTCTGAATATTTTGAAGGAATAATCAATAGAATGTCAACATATGGGTATGAAAGAAAGAATAGCCAAGACTTTGGGGTCTGCAAATGGCAAAATGTAACTGCTATTGACTGAACTGAGAAAAGTAGAGGAGGAACAGTTTTCAAACATTAGAAAGATGTAGAGTGAAGCCTTGGACACAGTGAGTTTGAGGCAGAGATTGGACCTTAAGCAGAAAGTTGGCCACATGAGACTATAATCTCAAGACAATCAAAGGCTGTACTGCTTTTCAGAGTGACATTAATAACAGAACTCATAAGGTGAATCTATTTATTATAACAATATGATCCAAACCTTTACATAGATTGCTGTTCCCCAGTATAAACAAGGTCTAGGAAATAATCAGTGCTATGGTCCACTACACAGTTCTTGAAGAATTTCACAGATACTCAGCAGCTTGGAAATACACTGCTCACAAAAATTAGGGAATATTTCATCATTTCATATTCATTTTGAAATATCCCCTAATTTTTGTGAGCAGTATATTTGCCTCAAGGTAGTTTGACTACAATATAGGTTTCTGACTAAAAAAAGCATCAGAGAATTGCAAAACGTTAAATTTGTCAGGAAATTTACATTTGTCTCAAAATGTCCAAAATTGTGACTTTCCTTTATTCTTTACATTTTTTATTATTAATTTTAATGCAGTGACATTGATAAATCAGGGTACATATGTTCAGAGAAAACATCTCCAGATTATTTTGACATTTGATTATGTTGCATACCCATCACCCAAAGTCAAATTGTCTTCCGTCACATTCTATCTGGTTTTCTTTGTGCCCCTCCCCTCCCCCCACCCCCCCCTCCTTCCTTGCCCCAACCCCCCCCTTAACATCACATTCTTGTCCATGTTTCTGAGTCTCATTCTTATGTCCCATCTATGTATGGATTCATATGGTTCTTAGCTTTTTCTGATTTACTTATTTCACTTCGTATAATGTTATCAAGGTCCATCCATGTTATTGTAAATGATCTGATGTCATCATTTCTTATGGCTGAGTAGTATTCCATAGTATATATGTACCAAAGCTTTTTGATCCACTCGTCCACTGACAAACACTTGGGCTGTTTCCAGATCTTCGCTATTGTGAACAATGCTGCCATAAACATGGGGGTGCATTTCTCCTTTTGGAACAGTTCTATGATGTTCTTAGCGTATATTCCTAAAGGTGGGATAGCTGGGTCAAAACACAGTTAGATTTTTATTTTTTGAGGAATCTCCATACTGAATTCCACAGTGGCTGCACTAGTCTGCATTCCCACCAGAAGGGTTCCCTTTTCTCCAAATCCTCGCCAGCATTTATTCTGTGTTGTTTTGTTGATGTGCGCCATTCTGACTGGTGTGAGGTGATATGTCATTGTGGTTTTAATTTGCATTTCTCTAATGATTAGTGATGTTGAGCATTTTTTCATATGCCTATTGGCCATCTGTATGTCCTCTTTGGAGAAGTGTTTATTCATTTCCTTTGCCCATTTTTTGATTGGATTGTTTGTCTTCCTGGTGTTGATATTTACAAGTTCTTTATAAATTTTGTTTAATAACCCCTTATCAGATGTATTGTAAAATATGTTCTAACATTGTGTAGTTTGTCTTTGTATTCTGTTCTTACTGTCTTTAGCTGTGCAAAAGCTTTTTAGTTTGATAGAGTCCCATTTGTGTATTCTGTCTTTTATTTCACTTGCCCGTGGAGATAAATCAGCAAATATATCGCTGCAAGAGATGTTGGAGAGCTTACTGCCTATGTTTTCTTCTAAGATGCTTATGGTTTCACGGCTTACATTTAAGTCTTTTATCCATTTTGAGTTTATTTTTGTGAATGGTGTAAGTTGGTGGTCTAGTTTCATTTTTTTGCAGGTAGCTGTCCAATTTTCCCAACACCATTTATTGAAGAGTCTGTCTTTACTCCATTGTATGCCCTTACCTCCTTTGTCAAATATCAGTTGTCCATAGAGCTGTGGGTTTGTTTCTGGGTTCTCTGTTCTGTTCCATTGATCTATATGCCTGTTCTTATGCCAGTACTGGGGTGTTTTGAGTACAATGGCCTTGTAGTATAATTTGATATCCGGAAGTGAGATACCTCCCACTTTATTCTTCTTTTTTAAGATTGCTGAGGCTATTCGTGTTCTTTTTTGGTTCCATATAAATTTTTGGAATATGTGATCTATATCTTTAGTATGTCATTGGTATTTTAATTAGTATTGCATTGAATTTATAAATTGCTCAGAATAATATAGACATTTTAATGATGTTTATTCTTCCTAACCATGAGCATGGTATATGCTTCCACTTGTTTGTATCTTCCTTGATTTCTTTTATCAATGTTTTATAATTTTTCAAGTACAAGTCTTTAGTCTCCTTGGTTAAATGTACTCCTAGGTACTTTATCTTTTTGGTTGTAATAGTGAAGGGGATTGTTTCCTTAATTTCTCTTTCTGACTGTTCATTGTTGGTGTATAAAAATGCCTCTGATTTCTGAGTATTAATTTTATATCCTGCCTCTTTGCTGAATTCATTTATCAGGTCCAGTAGTTTTTTGACTGAGACTTTAGGGTTTTCTATATACAATATCATATCATCTGTAAATAATGATAGTTTTACTTCTTTTTTTCCAATTTGGATGCCTTTTATTTCTTCTTCACTGATTGCTGTGGCTAGAACTTCCAGGACTATGTTGAATAAGAGTGGTGAAGGGGGGCACCTCTGTCTTGTTCCTGATCTTAAGGGTATTGCTTTTAATTTTTTCCCATTGAGTATGATGTCAGCTGAGGGTTTGTCATAGATGGCCTTTATCATGTTGAGGTATGTTCCCTGTATTCCACTTTGCTGAGACTTTTGATCATGAACGGGTGCTGGATTTTATCAAATGCTTTTTCTGCATCTATTGAAATTATCATGTGGTTTTTCTCCTTCCTTTTGTTTATGTAATGAATCACATTGATTGATTTGCAAATATTGTACCAGCCTTGCCTCCCCAGAATAAATCCCACTTGATCATGGTGTATGATTTTTTCCATATATTGTTGCATCCAGTTTGCTAATATTTTGTTGAGGATTTTAGCATCTATATTCATCAGAATATTGGCCTATAATTTTCTTTCTTTGTGTTGTCGTTCCCTGGTTTTAAAATCAGAATTATGCTTGCCTCATAAAAGGAGCTTGGAAGTATTCCTTTCTCTTTAATTTTTTGAAATAGCTTGGGAAGGATAAGAGTTAGTTCTTCTTTGAATATTTGGTAGAATTCACTTGTGAAGCCATCAGGCCCAGGACTTTTCTTTGTTGGAAGTTCTTTGATAAATATTTTGATCTCATTTGTTGTAATCTGTCTGTTTAGGTTTTCTGATTCTTCCAGATTAATTTTTGGAAGATTGTATGTTTCAAGAAATTTGTCCATTTCATCTAAGTTGTCTAGTTTTTTGGCATACAGTTCTTCATAGTATTTTCTTATAATATTTTGTATTTCTGTTGTGTCAGTTGTTCTTTCTCCACTCACATTTCTAATTTTATTTATTTGAGTCTTCTCTCTTTTTTTCTTGGTGATTCTAGTTAAAGGTTCATTGATCTTGTTTACCTTTTCAAAGAACCAACTCCTAGTTTCCTTGATCCTCTGTATTGTTTCTTTAGCTTCTATGTCATTTATTTCTGCTCTGATCTTTATTATTTCCTTCCTTCTACTACCTCTGGGCTTTACTTGCTGTTCTTTTTCTAGTTCTTTTAGATGCAGGGTTAAGTTGTTTATTTGAGCTTTTTCTAGCTTCTGAAAGTGTGCCTGTAGTGCTATGAACTTCCCTCTCAGTACTGCTTTTGCTGTGTCCCATAAATTTTGAGTTGTTGTATGCTCATTATCATTCATTTCTAGGAATATTTTTATTTCTTCTTTGATCTCATTCTTAATCCATTTGTTATTTAACAACCTGCTATTTAGTTTCCATGTGTTTGAGAATTTTTGAGTTTTTCTGTTGTGGTTGATTTCTAGTTTCATGCCATTGTGATCAGAAAAAGTGCTTGATATGATTTCAATCTTCTTAAATTTCTTGAGACCGCTCTTGTGTTCTAACATGTGGTCTATCCTAAAGAATGTACCATGAGCACTTGAAAAGAAGGTATATTCTGCTGCTTTAGGGTGCAAGGTTCTGAAGATATCTACTAAATCAGGTTGATCTAATGTGTCCTTTAAGTCTGCTGAAAAAATTAATTTCTTTGTTAATTTTCTTTCTTGAGGACCTATCTAGTGATGTTAGTGGGGTATTAAAATTCCCTACTGTTGCCTGGCCGGTTGGCTCAGCGGTAGAGCGTTGGCCTGGCGTGCGGGGGACCCAGGTTCAATTCCCGGCCAGGGCACATAGAAGAAGCACCCATTTGCTTCTCCACCCTCTCCCCTCCTTCCTCTCTGTCTCTCTCTTCCCCTCCCACAGCCAAGGCTCCATTGAAGCAAAGATGGCCCGGGTGCTGGGGATGGCTCCTTGGCCTCTGCCCCAGGCGCTAGAGTGGCTCTGGTCATGGCAGAGCGATGCCCCGGAGGGGCAGAGCATCGCCCCCTGGTGGGCAGAGCATCGCCCCTGGTGGGCGTGCCGGGTGGATCCCGGTTGGGCGCATGCGGGAGTCTGTCTGACTGTCTCTCTCCGTTTCCAGCTTCAGAAAAATACAAAAAAAAAGATTCCATACTGTTATAGTATTGCTGTTGATTGTGCCCTTTATATCCATCAGTCCGCTGTATATATTTAGGTGCTCCTATATTAGGTGCATAGATATTTATAATAGTTATATCTTCCTGTTGGATTACTCCCTTTATCATTATGTAGTGGCCTTCTTTATCTCTTACTATATCCTTTGTTTTAAAGTCCATTTTGTCTGATATAAGTATTGCTACCCCAGCTTTTTTTTCATTTTCATTTGCATGAAATATTTTTTTTCCATTCTTTTACCTTCATTCTATGTGCATCTTTTGTTTTAAGGTGTGTCTCTTGTAGACAGCATATGTATGGGTCTTGTTTTCTTATCCACGCAGCTACCCTTTGTCTTTTGATAGGATCATTTAATCCATTTACATTTAAGGTTATTATTGATATGTAGTTGTTTATTGCCATTTTATTCTTTAAAGCTGTATTTGTCTTTAGCTATATTCTTTTCCTACTTTGATCTGTTTATAATAGACCCCTTAACATTTCCTGCAGCATTGGTTTGGTTGTAATGAATTCCTTGAGGTTTTTTTTTTGTCCGGGAAACTTTTAATTTCTCCTTCAATTTTAAATGATAGCCTTGCTGGATAAACTAGTCTTGGTTGTAGGTTCTTATTCTGCATTACTTTGAATATTTCTTGCCATTCCTTCTGGCCTCAAGTGTTTTTGTTGAGAATTCTGATGTCATCCTTATGGGGGCTCCTTTGTAGGTGATAGCCTTTTTTTCTCTAGCAGCTTTTAATATTTTCTCTTTATCACTTAGCTTTGGTATTTTAATTATGATATGTCTTGGTGTAGATTTCTTTGGGTTTCTCTTTAATGGAGTTCTCTGTGCTTCTTGAACTTGTGAGAGTTTCTCCTGCATTAATTTAGGGAAGTTTTCAGCTATGATATATTTGAACAAAGTCTCTATCCCTTGTTCTTTCTCTTCTTCTTCAGGAACCCCTGTGATGCAGATGTTATTTCTCTTCATGTTGTCACAGAGCTCTCTAAGAGTTTCCTCAGACTTTTTGAGTCTCTTTTCTTTTTTCTTCTCTGCTTTCATGCCTTCATTCAACTTGTCCTCCAAGTCACTGATTTGATCCTCAGCTCCATCCATCCTGTTTTTAATTCCTTCCATTGTGGTCTTCATTTCTGATATTGTATTTGTCATTTCTGACTGATTCTTTTTTAATATTTCAATATCCTTTTATATACTTGCTATTTCTTTATTTAGGTGTTCGTAATGACCATCCATTGTTGTTCTGAGATCCCTAAGCAACTTTACAATCATTATTTTGAACTCCGCATCCAGAAGTTTGGTTGCTTCCATATCACTTAGTTCATTTCCTGGAGGTTTCTCTTGTGGTTTCATTTGGATTGCACTTCTCTGTCTTCTCATTATGTCTGTGTGTTTGGGTGTTTTGTTTGTAGAGCTGGTTGAATCTAGGCTTGGTGTTGTCTACCTCCAGTTTTCAATTGTGTTATTTCTAGGTCTTTTTGGGTTGGCATCAGCTATTATTTGTAATCCACTTTCGGATTTGGGCCACTTTGAAGTTTTAATTTGTTTGTTTTCTTAATAGGTGATAGTCTTGTTTACTGATCTCAGCAAAGGGCTTATTTGAAACTGTATCCAAGCCCTGTTGTGTCATAGTGGATAAAGCGTCAACCTGAAACTGTATCCAGGAATGTTGGTTTAACCTGAGACTCTGAAGGCCTCTTCTGCCAGTTTCTCTCTGGGGGCAGGGTGTTTTCTCAGCTTCAGTAGGGGGAGGTGTATCTCAGATCTCCATGGAGACCTGAGTTGCTGCCCCTCCTCCCCACTTCTTGTTTTTAGCTGTATCTTGTTGCACTGATTGGAGCTGGAGAGATGTCTGGAGATCTGCGACCCAGAAGCACTTTAATCTTTTGTTTTGTGGAAGGAACAGCCCCTCCCCAAGCTATGGCCACCTGTAGCACTGGATGAGTCAGCTTCTCACGTTGTCCCCTGCATTCCTCTGCCCCTCTCTCTGTGTCTATCTCTCTCTCTCCCCTTTCTTTTTGGAAGACAAGCTGGCCCTTTCAACACACTTCGTTCCCTGGTTGCCAGGCAAGTGGCTGTGAGCGGTATTTTCTGCTCTTTTCTTTGGAGTGAGAGCCCTTCTGGGCTCTCAGCTTCACCCCCCTCTGTTCCTGTAAGCAGGGAAGATTCAAGCACTCTCTACCAGAGAGTTGTTGTGGCTTATTCTTTGCTCCTTGGTTTTTGAGAGCTGTTCTTGTAGTCCAGATTTGGTTTTTCATGCTGATTGTTCCTAAATTAGTTTGTAATCCAGTTCGGTGGTTTGAGCTGGGAGTCTGTGCGTCTGCCTACTCCACTGCCATCTTCAGGTTCCCCCTCTTTTTTTTTCATAACTGAACATGCTCAGATTTCTTAAAACCAATTTTGCAAGTGCTACACTTAAAACTTTAAAATAGCATTTAACAATACTTTTAAATACTATATTTGCTGATTGAGTCTCAAAGTTATTCACTTTGAGGACATTTCATCAAAAATCTAAACTTATTAAATATTTTAATGCCAAAATGTTTATCTACCTTACAAGTTTATTATTTTTGTAGTTGTACAAATTTTAAAATAATATTAATATAAAATATTAGTAAAGAATGTTTGAAAAATGCATCTTTCTAGTAAAATAGCTTTATCTGGGGAATTGTTTTATCTTTGCCTAATCATAGATATATATTGCCCAATCATAGTTTGATATAATTTTATAACCATCTGTTCCTCTAATAACATTAAATTAACATACTTTTAAGATGTTACATAATTATTTTAATTATTATTTTAATACAACATGAACTTGAGTAAGTAGATATTGCATGAACTAATAATTTTCCTGTTAGATAATTTTGTTGCCTATGATTTTTTTTCTAGTATTAAAAAAAATGTTATATACATATTCTCTCTTTCTCACACACACTCACATATGCCCAAATATTGATGCAGGTTATTCAAAAAATTATTTTGGATGATTTATTTTCTCTTTTTTTTTTACTTAGGAAATAGAAATTATTGTTTTGCTTACCCATAATTACACAGTTAGTAAGATTCTTAAATTTTGTGCCCAGTATTTGATACTTTTCCACCTTCTTGAATGATTTTCTTTATCATATATTTTCTGTAGTGCAATTATTAGTTATAAAAGTGTTGATGAAATTGTCAAACTATTTCTAAAAGTCATATGTACCAATTTGACTGTACTTGCCAACCTTGAGTATATTATTAAAATGTGTTTTAGCAATTTTAGGCATCAACCCAGTTTTAGTTGCATCCACAGGCTCTATTGTGAGATATAAACTTTTATTATGTTTTCTCTCAATTTATCTATTGGAATTTTAGTATCATTTTCTAAAAACTTTACATGCCCTATTATTTAATCTTTGTCTGTTTTCTGTGATATTTTTCCAATTTATATTTTGATTTTAACAAAGAAGTCATAGTTAGCTTTCTTAATAATGTGAAATATGGCCCTACTTGAATAATAACTATATATATATACATAACTATATATATAAAATATTCCATGTACCCAACAATTGTAAAATGTAAAAAATACAAACTATTATATCATCTATTAACTGGCTTTAGCTCAATAATCACAATTATTATTATGATGGCTAAAATTTATGAAACACTTCTTTAGGAGTAAGACTCATGTGGGAAAACTCATTTAATTCCTATAGCAACCCTCTGAGTTAGGTAGCATTATGACTAAAAATGTCAACGTTTCCAGTGAGTCCCTGAAAATAGGTCATTAGACTTTGCACTTATGGAATAATTAGGCAAACAATACGAAGTCATTTTCTTTAGAGGAAAAATGTTCTGAGGATTTTTACTACAGCTGGTTGATCTTTTGTGCTTGAACAAAGGAAGCAGAACTTGAACTGCAGGAATCCTGGTCTTTTCTCCTTAGATGTGCTGTCGCTGCCGTTTGAGCAAGCCCCACCCCGCGCCCCCATTTCAGTGCCTCACAGTAATAGCTGTTTCTTCAGTATCTTTGCTTAACTGATGCTTTACTTCGTCCTGCTGATGTGCAGTTGGCAGAGATGTTCAATAGCCTCTAAATTAGACACTTGGAAAGACTTTGAGGTCAGCTATTTACCATATAAAATATTCTCATTGGTGGCTCTTTATTTTCTGTTTATGAACAAAGCTCTTATGCAGGGAGACTGCCCTTCCTTAACAATTCTCTTTCTCTGGCTTATCTAGAATGGAAAGTACTGACCTCAAAAACTACTGCTACTGAGCCCTGAAAGGAAAAGAAAGAGAAAATAAGATTTGGATCTCTCGATGTTCCTGGGAGTGAATGTGAAATGCGCATTTTTAACTGGGACTTTGGCAAACATGTCAGATAAGCAGAACTCCTTAAAAAAAAAGCTACTTTACATAGATAAAATTGCTTAAGACCTAATTTTGGGGGGCAGCATTTCAAATACTGTAATTCAAAGTCAGATATTTATGAAATATATTCTTTGAGACTGAAGTTAATGCTATTCTGTTTTTTTTCCTTTGGCTGAGAATGTCCTGGATAATTTTGCAGCGAATGGAATGAATTATTATTGATCAAGTACTGTTGGCATATTCTGTGCTATACAGACTTAACTGAAAGGATATAATTCTTGGCTTGAGTACCTTTTATTCTGTTAGATAAAATGACCACACACTCTGGACTCGGTCCTATTGGTGCTTTTATCTTACAGTGTGGTGTAAAATGTCATTTGATGTGGTTCGCTCCCATAGTTTTATCTGCTGGACAATGACTAGCTGGTGTTCTGGGGACATAGATTGTGTGGAGAGCTTTGAAGAGTGAGAAGAGTGTCTGAGGTTCACCAGGGAAGATCCTGTGAATCACAGTGACCTAAGAGTGGGTGAGAAAAACAACAGCCAAAATGGACAGAAAGCAGCAAGGAGGATCTGGAACAAGGAGAAGGGTGCTTTTCTTCCAGGAGGATGAGGCAAGAAATGTCGGCTCCGGAAGTTATTATTTAGTTTTGGGCAAACTAAATGGCAAAATATATGAGAATGTTTATAAGTTTTGACTTCAGCAGAATTTCAGATTGGTTGAGCACTGTGTCCTAAAGTGTGTACTTTTCCTAAGAAGCACTGAGTGAATATTCCTGTTTCTGATTTCCTTAAGTTTGTTCACTTACTTACTCTTTACTTAATTACATCTGCCATTATTGAAAAAACAGAACCAAAAAAAAAAACAACAAAAAAAAACTATCTCCAAGAGTAAGCATTTTACACAATTCTTATAATTTTTTTTTATTGATTTTTTAATTGATTTTTAGAGAGAGGGGAGAGAGAGAGAAGGGGGAGGAGCAGGAAGCATCAACTCCCATATGTGCCTTGACCAAGCAAGCCCAGGGTTTCGAACCGGCAACCTCAGTGTTCCAGGTCGACGCTTTATCCCACTGCCTCACCACAGGTCAGGCCCTCTTATAATTTTTTGATACTTCAATTTCCATGATGGATATTGACAATTTATTTTAAAAACTTAATTGTTTTATTTACCAAAATGATGTGTGCTTAGTTAGAAAGTCAAACAGTATCAAAAGACCTGCAATGAAAGTCAGAAGTCTGCCTCACTTCTTCCTATCACTAATGGCTGCTCCCAGAGATGGTAAAAAATAATTTTCAAAAGTGGTAAAATCATGACTTTTATGCAGATATAAAATGAACATAAGCTCTGGCCAGTTGGCTCAGTAGTAGAACAATGGCCTGCTATGTAGATGTCCCAGGTTCAATTCATGGTCAGTACACACAGGAGAAGCAACCATTTGTTTCTCCACTCTTCTCCCTCTCCCTTCTCTCTCTGTCTCTCTCTAAACTTCCTGCAGCCATGGCTCAATTAGCGCGAGTTGGTCCCAGGCACTGAGGATGGCTCCAAGGCCTCTGCCTGAGGCGGTTGCTGAGCAACAAAGCAACACCCTCTACTGGGCTTGCCAGGTGGGCTCTGGGGGGACACATGTGGGAGTCTGTCTCTGCCTCCCCCTCTCTCACTGAATAAAATAAAATAAAATAAAATAGAATAAAATAAATAAAATGAATGTATATCAAAGATTTAACTCATTAATTATTAATGAAGAAACCAGTGTAAACAATTCCCAAACCAGACAAATATATAAGATTATCAGAAAATATTTGTATTACTGTAAGTTTTCTATACAGTACTTCTGTCTCTAGGGGGTTGTGTAGTAGCTGAAAGTCAATAAAGGGCACAATATAATCTTATACAATCTTATATAATCTTATAACCCCAAAAGATATGTTCTAACAATGCAGAAATCACTGCTGAAGTAACCTGGTGCTTTTTGGTACATGTCAATATCTTCTACAATGTTGCCTTGCAGAGTGTACCATTTTCTACTGTTGTAGCTGTTCTAGTATTTACCTCCATATTTCAATACAGACTATTTAAGCTGTTTGTTCATAGTTGCTCATGTTTAGAGACTAGTTATTGACTTCTTTCTATAGTAAATGAGGATTTAATATTTTTCTATCACTCCTCACATGTATTTTTACTTGCTTTTTCCAATCATTACATTCAAAATCTAACTCATTTTATTAAATTTATATTCCTTAAGGCTATGCAAGTACTGTTTCTGTCCTATTTGTATATTTCTTTTACTTCTCCTTCTTCTCATTCTCCTTTTTCTTTTATTATTCTCTTTAATGCTGAATCCATGCCTCTTGGATTCCTCTGTCTTCTTGATGAACTTGGGCTGATGGCTTTTTTGGGCTGCTGTTCACAGAATACCTAGGAATTCCCTTTATCCTGTTTCCTTGAGTAGACCCTCCATTGCCTGGGTTCTCGACTTCCTTTAATTCGATAAAGCCCATCTCATTAACTTCTGAACAAAGGGCGAATGGGAGGTAAAATCTGAGATCCTGTACCTCTGAAGGCTATAATTAGTCTACCCTCATATTTAATTAATAGTATAGCTGAATGTAGGTGTCTAGGTTTTAAAGTAATTATCTTTAATAATTTTAAGGCTTTGCTCTAGTATTTTCTAGATTACCACATAGTTGTCAAGACAACTGTTATTCTTATTACTTCTTTGCATATTCTCATTTTTCTTCAAAGTTTTGAAAAAATTCAATTTGTTTTAATATTTTTATTTATGTATTTATTATTGAATATATAGGGGGTGATATTGGTTAAAATTACATAGGTCTCAGGTGTACAAGTCTATAATAGGTCATCTGTATACTGTATTGTGTGTTCACATCAAGTCAAGTCTCCCTCCATCACCATTCATCTCTCCTTTTCCCCGTTCTGTGTTCCCGCACCCCCCTTTCCTTCCTGTAATCACCATACTGTTGTCTGTGTGTTTAGGATTTTTTTTTACTGAATCCCTTCACCTTTTCATACAGCTCCCCAACTCCCCTCCTATTT
This sequence comes from Saccopteryx bilineata, assembly GCF_036850765.1. Taxonomy (NCBI): domain Eukaryota; kingdom Metazoa; phylum Chordata; class Mammalia; order Chiroptera; family Emballonuridae; genus Saccopteryx; species Saccopteryx bilineata. The sequence continues at coordinate 142,313,718 of NC_089491.1, read as the reverse complement.
GACAGCTGTCAGTCTTTCTTCTTTATTCATGAAACTGTTTCTATTTTGTTTGTTAGTTTATTTTGTTCGTTAGATTCCACATATAAGTGATATCATTGGTACTTTCTCTGACTGACTAATTTTATTTAGCATAATACTCTCCAGTTCCATCCATGCTGTCTCAAATGGTAGCTAAGTTTTCCTTCTTTCTTTTATATAGCTGAGTACTATTCCACTGTATAAATGTACCAAAGCGCCTAACTAGGTGGTGGCACAGTAGATAGAGCATTGGACTGGGACATGGAGAACCCAGGTTCAGAACCCCAAGGTCACTGGCTTGAGCATGGGCTCATCCGGCTTGAGTTCAGGGTCACTGGCTTCAGCTTGGGTTCATAGAAATGACTCCACGGTTGCTGGCTTGAGCTGAAAGGTCACTGTCTGGAAGCCCAAGGTCACTGTCTTGAGCAGAAGGTTGCTGGTTTGAGCAAGGGGTCAGTTTCTCTGCTGTAGCCCCAGATCAAGGCACATAAAAGAAAGTAATCAATGAACAACTAAGGTGCCACAACAAAGAATTGATGCTTCTCATCTCTCTCTTTCTGTCTGTCTGTCCCTCTCTGTTTCTCTCTCTGCCTCTCTCTGTCAAAAAAAAAAAATTACCAAAGCTTTCATATTCACTCATATACTGATGGGCACTTGAGCTGTTTTCAAATCTTGGCTATTGCAAATAATGCTGCAATGAATACAGCGGTACATATATTCTTTCAGATTAGTGTTTCTGGTTTCTTCAGGTACATTCCTCAAGGTGGAATCTCTGGGTCATAAGGTGGTTCAATTTTTTTTTTTTTTTTTTTGTATTTTTCTGAAGCTGGAAACGGGGAGAGACAGTCAGACAGACTCCCGCATGCGCCCGACCGGGATCCATCCGGCACGCCCACCAGGGGCGATGCTCTGCCCACCAGGGGGCGATGCTCTGCCCCTCCGGGGCGTCGCTCTGCCGCGACCAGAGCCACTCTAGTGCCTGGGTCAGAGGCCAAGGAGCCATCCCCAGCGCCCGGGCCATCTTTGCTTCAATGGAGCCTTGGCTGTGGGAGGGGAAGAGAGAGACAGAGAGGAAGGGGGGGGGGGGGTGGAAAAGCAAATGGGCGCTTCTCCTATGTGCCCTGGCTGGGAATTGAACCCGGGTCCCCCGCACGCCAGGCTGACACTCTACCGCTGAGCCATCCGGCCAGGGCCACAATTTTTAATTTTTTGAGGTAACTCCATACTGCTCTCCACAGTGGCTGCACAATTCTGTATTCCCACCAGTAATGTACAAGGGTCTCCTTTTCTCCCCATCCTCACCATGCTTATTTATTGATTTATTGGTGATAGCTATTCTGACAGGTGTGAGGTGATACCTCATTGTGGTTTTAATTTGCATCTCCCTGATGATTAATGATATTTAGCATCTTTTCATATATCAATTGGACATCTGCTTGTTTTTTTGGAGAAGTGTCTATTCAGGTCCTTTGCCCATTTTTTAATTGGATTGTTTGATTTTTTAATGTTTTAGTTTTTTATAAGTTCTTCATAAATTTTGGATATTAACCCCTTGTAAGATGTATTATTGGTGAATATGTGTTCCCAGTCAGTGAATTTTATTTTTGTTGATGGTTTCCTCTGCTGAGCAAAAAGATTTTAGTTTGCTGTAGTTCCCTTTGTTTACTTTTTCTTTTGTATTCCTTGCTCAAGGAGATATCAGAAAAAAATGTTATGAGAAATGTCCAAGATTTTACTGCCTATGTTTTCTTTCATTATTTTTATGGTTTCAAGTCTAACATTTAAGTCTTTAATCCATTTTGAGTTTATTCTGTGTATGGTGTAAGAAGGTGGTCTAGTTTCATTTTTTTGCACATATCTGTCCAATTTTCCCAAAACCATTTATTTAATAGATTAACTTTACCTCACTGTACATTTTTGTCTTCTTTGTCAAATTGTAGCTGACCATTTGTCTTAATATTTTATAATGTTATGCCTTGGAATAAGTCTTTTTCTCACTCAACGTCTAAGTACATAGCTGATTCTTCTATCCTGAAAAAACACACTGTAGTTCCAAAAAATAACCTTGTATTGTTTCTCTAATAATTTTCCGCCCTGTTTTCAGTCTTCTTATCCTTCAGAATTGCTGATGTTCAGACACAGGATTGCATGGAAGAACCTCTAAGTTTCTTATCTTCTCTTTACTATTTTATATGTGTTTCTTAACTTTATTTGCCAAATTTTTCTTGACTTATACATTCTTTGCCATGGTTTTAATCCAAGCACTCTCTTCCTGCTTTTGTTCTCATTTTTCTATATCATCCTACCCTTTCCTTTTTATAAATACAATGAAATATCTACCAGATAATTTGGGTATAATATTGACTCTTTCTTCTGTTGTTCGCTTTTTCTGGTTAGTTATTTGGTTGTGACTATTTTATTCTATTTCTTTCATGTTAGAAACTTTCCTCAAATGTCTGGTGGCACCCAGCTGCACTTTATAGTCAAACTAAAGAACAACGGTCCGGATGGGAGCTGCGAGTGCACTGAGGAAATGAATGCTGTTTAGATTCCTCGAGGTCAGACACGATGTATTTTTTTTCTGGAAACTCTAACACCTATAATGCTTGGCAACTATTTGTCTTTGAAATGAAGAAAAAAGTTCTTGTTAAAGGAAAAAATATAAAATATAAAGGAAGAAAGTCAAAGCCATGGGTCAGATAGTCCTATGGTTTCTCCTTAGTTAAGAAAGAAAAGGACTTTAAGACAAGTGGAAAACCTATTAAAATAAAATCTTAAATAAATCAAGCCCTGGCCGGTTGGCTCAGCGGTAGAGCGTCGGCCTAGCGTGCGGAGGACCCGGGTTCAATTCCCGGCCAGGGCACACAGGAGAGGCGCCCATTTGCTTCTCCACCCCTCCGCCGCGCTTTCCTCTCTGTCTCTCTCTTCCCCTCCCGCGGCCGGGGCTCCATTGGAGCAAAGATGGCCCGGGCGCTGGGGATGGCTCTGTGGCCTCTCCCTCAGGCGCTAGAGTGGCTCTGGTCGCAATATGGCGACGCCCAGGATGGGCAGAGCGTCGCCCCTGGTGGGCGTGCCGGGTGGTTCCCAGTCGGGCGCATGCGGGAGTCTGTCTGGCTGTCTCTCCCCGTTTCCAGCTTCAGAAAAATACAAAAAAAAAAAAAAAAAAAATCATGCTATGAGTCCTAAAAATCACACATAACAGAAAATGTTATAAAGTGAACATTTTTTTCTAGCATTTTCAGACACCCTTTGTGTCATTTTCAGTCTGTGTGAAAGCTCCGCCCCTGAGCCCTCGCAATTGTGCAATACCCCTGACTTCTCTCTCCTCCTCGATACTTCACCTCATAAAAAGAAAAGAGAGAGAGAGAGAGAGAGAGTCATCTTCTGTACCTTTTCATTTTAGCTTGTCTGCTTCTCTTATCAGGTTAGTTAAAATTTAAACGTCAACGTTTCTTCTGGAACTAAAGGCTTAGTTAGCTTTTAGCTGAGGAATTTAAACCTTTTAGGAAACTGGTGAGATGAACATTTGGAAGCATCTGGAAACCTTCCAGGTCTGTGACAGTTGCCTATGTTATATTGTACTTATTTTGCATATGTGTGACACTGATGGTACTTGGAGACATAAACTTTCCAGGGAGATGTCCGAGGCAGGAAGGAGACATTCTTGCTTGTGTTGATAAATGCACCTCAGAAGAAGTGGTCATTAAGAGAAATGATTTTGAAAATGTATTTTGAATTATTTTTTTGCTCTCAACAGTTCAGAAAATGAACTTAACAAAATTGATAAATTACATAAATACTGGACATGAGCTGATATTTTAGCCCAAGTATTATAGAAATACAAATACCCAGCTGAATGGGTGTTGGTCAAATAAGTTTTTAAATATGACATATATGTTTGCTCAAAGGTGGTAGAGGAACAGAGGTGAATAAGTCTGGTGAGCTAGAAACCTTTGATTCTAGGAAACTCGGTTAAGTCAGTGGCTTTGGGAGCCCTGAATTGAAAGGGAAGTGTTTTCCCACTGTGTGTTTTTACTTGCCCACTGGGTGCAAGCTAGAATTAAAGCTAATGGCCCACCAGTTCTTGGCTCCATTGTTTCATTTCCAATCGTCCGAATCTAATGCAAACCTGCATGGGCCAGGCGGCTGTGATGGTGGCCATGGCTCCTGGCCATACATTTGGCGTAGTCTGTGGCAGGATTCAATACAGTTTGGTATGGAGCCACCACCACCTTTGAGTGTTGGAGAAGAGGACTGGCTGCTGTTATGGTTCCCCATGACTGTCCTTTTGGGTACTGTAGGCTGGCTGACTTTTACAGCCATGCATGAGGAAACCAAGAGCTCTGTGGAAGAGGCTGCCCAGGACCTACAAATGGAGCAGTGGAAGGAGCTAAAACTAATGTGGGAGAAAGAGATGCCGACCCTGGAGCTGAAGCAAGCACTGGAGAAGGCCGACCAGGTTAGCAAGATTCACTTGGAAATGGAGCAGATGCTAGAGAAGGAATCACAGGTGTGTGAGTTGCAGATTGCCCTGAATGTTGTGGAGAGCCAGCAGCTGTGGGAGGCTGGAGCTGGAGCTGCAAGGTCTGTGGAGCAGAAGGCGGCAGCAGCCCAGAACTTGAATCTGGCAGCGCAAGCTAGTGTTTTCAGTTCATCTTTGGAGGATGAGGAGAATCGATCTGAAGTTGCGATCCGCAGTTTCCAGAAGATGAGAGCCCAGAAGCGAGTTCTTACTACGCTCCTGGGAGGTCTGCGATTTTGGGACATAAGGGTGTGTAAAGCCAGTAGCCACGGCCACCATCACAGCCACCTGGCCCATGCAGGTTCGCATTGGATTTGGATAGTCAGTAAAGAAATAATGGAGCCAAAAACTGGTGGGCCATCATCTTTAATCCTAGCTTGCACCTAGCGTGCAAGTAAAAACACATACTGGGCTCCAAAACCCACTCATTCAGTGCTCACAAAACTACTGACTTATCCGAGTTCTCCTAGAATCAAAGGTTTCTAGCTCACCAGACTTATACACCTCTATTCCCCATCTCCTTCCTTCTCCCTGCACAAACTGGCTTCTCACTCAGCACTCCACCATCTTGGCTGCTTCTCCTGGTCTTCTCCACGTGGCCTTCTCTGCTCTCCTCTCTAATACTAATCTCAGGAACCGAGAGAGCAAGCTCCCGGTCTGCCCCACTTTATAGTGCAAAAATCAAAACCTTTAATCCAATATACAAAATAGGGAAGTCTCTAATACAAAGTCACTTATCTGAGGCATGATGGGATTGCACCACCCCACATCAAAAAGGGTGGGAAAGGCTTAGTCCTAAAACCAAGCCCCAGGCTACAGGTTCCTGCCTGCCCACAGCCTGCCCCCAACACACATTAATATTACCTGGGCAACAGGCTTCCACGTGGGCAGCGCCATCTTTAACAAAGTGAGCATAATATATTTTATCTGCCCAACAAGGTGAATGCCATCATGCTCTTCAGAGCTGAGATGGAAATGCTGACTGCCATTGCCACATGCTCCTCTTTGCGACAGTGTAAGACCTACCAGGATGTCAGGGATGAGGGGGGTGGCTGAGGTGCCATGTGTGTGGATTGATTTCCTGGACTATGACCGGAGTGAGCACTGGCTCCTTTATTGGATGGACTTATGGATTTTGGACAATGTAAAATACCCTGATGGGGGTGTGGGCGGCTTTGCTAGAGACCCTCTCACTTGCCCCAGGAAGATTTCCCATGGCTAGAAAGAAGGCCAAGGACATTTTGCACTTTTGGCAAAGTGCTCAGAGACTAGTGAAGTGTACCTTTGTAATTGTTGAAATTGTATGTGTTGGTCAGATAAAATATATTATGCTCACTTAGTTAAAGGTGGCGCTGCCCATGTGGAAGCCCTTCACCCAGGTAATATTAGTTGCCCTTCTTGCTTGGAACGGGCGTGATTATATTAAAGTGTGTTGGGGCAGGCTGTGGGCAGGTAGGATTCTTATAGCCTGGGGCTTGGTTTTAGGACTAGGCCTTTCCCACCCTTTTTGATGTAGGGTGGTACAATCCCATCATGCCTCAGATAAGTGAATTTGTATTAAAGACTTCCCTTTTTTGTATATTGGATTAAAGGTTTTGATTTCTGCACTATAAAGTGGGACAGACCAGGAGCTTGCTCTCTTGGTTCCTGAGATTAGCATTAGAGAGGAGAGCAGAGAAGGCCACATGGAGGAGGCCAGGAGAGGCAGCCAAGATGACGGAGTGCTGAAGGAGAAGCCAGTTTTTGCAGAGTTTATGCAGGGATAAGGAAGGAGATGGGGAACAGAGGTGAATAAGTCTGGTGAGCTAGAAGCTTTTGATTCTAGGAGAACTCGGATAACTCAGTAGCTTTGTGAGCACTGAAAGAGTGGGTTTTGGAGCCCAGTATGTGTTTTTACTTGCATGCTGGGTGCAAGCTAGGATTAAAGATGATGGCCCACCAGTTCTTGGCTTTGTTGTTTATTTACTGACTGTCCAAATCCAATGTGAACCTGCATGGGTTGGGCAGCTGTGATGGTGGCCCTGGCTACTGACTTCACAGTATGATTTGTCATGCTGTTGTAATTTGTGTAATGTGCCTTATTTCCTTGTGCACGGATACCTGTGCTTTAGATTGTGAAGCGAGCAAAAGGGGTAGAATATTGGTCAAATAAGTTTTTGGTGTTTTTTTTTTTTCTGAAGTTGGAAACGGAAAGACAGTCAGACAGACTCCCACATGCGCCCGACCGGGATCCACCCAGCACGCCCACCAGGGGGCGATGCTCTGCCCATCTGGGGCATTGCCCTGTTGCAACCAGAACCATTCTAGCATCTGAGGCAGAGGCCACAGAGCCATCCTCAGTGCCTGGGCCAACTTTGCTCCAGTGGAGCCTTGGCTGTGGGAGGGGAAGAGAGAGACAGAGAGGAAGGAGAGGGGGAGGGATGGAGAAGCAGATGGGCGCTTCTCCTGTGTGCCCTGGCTGGGAATCAAACCCGGGACTCCTGCACGCCAGGCCGACGCTCTACCACTGAGCCAACTGGCCAGGGCTGGTCAAATAAGTTTGTAAATATGATATATATGTTTGCTCATTTATAGTTTGCATTGTGTGTGGGGGACAGGCTGTAAGCAGGCCGGGTTGTTATAGCCTCAGGCTTAGTTTTAAAACTAAGTTTTTCCCCACATCCTTGACTGATTGCATGATGTAGGGTGGTGCATTCTCATGAGGAATCTCATTATGCATCAGATAATTGACTTGGTATCAGAGACTTCCTTGTTTGTATATTGGATTAAAGGTTTGTATTTCTACACTATAAAGTGGGGCAGACCGGAAGCTTTCTCTCTCTTGGTTCCTGAGATTAGTATTAGAGGAGAGAGCAGAGAAAGGCCATGTGGAGGATGCCAGGAGAAGCAGCCAAGATGGTGGAGTGCTGAGGGAGAAGCCAGTTTGTACAGAGAGAAGGAGATAGGGAACAGAGGTGAATGAGTCTGGTGAGCTAGAAACCTTTGATTCTAGGAAACTCGGATAAGTCAGTGGTTTTGAGAGCCCTGAGTGAAAAGGAAAGTGTTTTCCCACTGTGTGCTTTTACTTGCCTGCTGGGTGCAAGCTAGGATTAAAGCTAATGGCCCACCAGTTCTTGGTTCCGTTATTTCATTATCAACTGTCCGAATCAAATGCAAACCTGCATGGGCCAGGCGGCTGTGATGGTGGCCGTGGCTCCTGGCCTTACAATAGGTTCTTAAAAGAGGAGGATAATAAGGGGCTTCACTTATTTATAACAGGGTCATAACTTGCAAAGAGGTAAAAGATTGAGTGCTTTTTCTGTTATGGCCGCTTCATCACTGTGCTTCCAGACCTTTTCCTTGGCATTCCATTTCTACCATGTGAAGGATGAGAAGAGGAGCAGAGAAGGGAGAATGGCAAGTGGAACAGGGAAGCCTAACTTGTTCAAAAGTTACCTTACACCGCTGTAATTCAGAACTGGAGAAGTGTGTCCTTTGTGAATAGAATCCCATCTGGTTTGATTTCCACTTTATTATGAATACAAATCTGGGATTGCTAATGTAAATATTGCAATTCTAAGCAAATATTTAGGAATAGTTACAATTGTAGAACTATTGAAAGCATTAATTGTGTCATTACATAGAAAGAAGGCCTGGGGGAAAGTTTTGCACCGTCAATATGAAGTAATCTTGATGTTTTATATATCAAATTTATTACCTACCAGAGCAATTAGCATCATTTCAAAGATCTCCTAGGACTTGCCTTCGGCTCTCAATTTGTTCTTTCTTTACAAGTCTTTATTCTAGCTTCACAGATGCTGGAATATTTTTCAGAAAACAAATCCCATTCTGAAAAAAAAAAATTCCTTTCACTTTTCTTTGAGAAAAAGAGGAAGCTCTTTAGGTGGCTGCAGTGAGGGTCCCTTTGCTTATTTTCCATGCTCTTTTGCATATTTGCATATGTCCTTCAATTATTCTGTTCATTTATCCTTTTTTAAAATTTTATTTATTAGTGAGAGAGACAGAAAGAGGGACAAATAGGGACAGACAGACAGAAAGGGAGAAAGATGAGAAGCATCAACTCATAGTTGCAGCACTTGTTCATTGACTGCTTTCTCATATGTGCCTTGACTCACAGGCTCCAGCCAAGCCCATGACCCCTTTGCTCAAGCCAGCAACCTTGGGCTTAAGCCAGAGACCTTAGGCTCAAGCCAACAATTTTGGACTTCAAGCCAGTGGCCATGGAGCCATGTCTATGATTCCATGCTCAAGCCAGCTACCCTGCACTCAAGCTGGTGAGCCTGTGCTCAAGCTGGAGACCATGGGGTTTCCAACCTGGGTCCTCTGCAACCCAGGCCGAGGCTCTATCTATTGTGCCACTACCTGGTAAGACTGTTCATTCATCCTCTTAGCTTGGGGAAGGCATGCAGCAGAGATAGTAGAGGGAGGGGTTTTTATTGGCTGCATATTGGTTTAGAAACAGCTGCATTTTGTTAGAGATAGTACAGGTCCCTGTCCAAATATACAGAGGATTCACTAACACTCAAATCAGATCAGGAGCAAGTGCTTTCTCTACATTCAATATGACCACCATGACATAGTACAAGCTGAAAGACTCTTAAGCATACTGAAGACGTCCAAGTGCTGGAATGGAAGGATCCCAGCCTTATGAATACCATTCTAGGAATTTTGTGACATCTCATATCACAGAATCTGTTATTAACGAGAAAGAGATCAGAATTAACCAGGATGCAAAAGCTGGGGAGCCAGGAAGGTATTTATTGAGAAAATGGCATATGATAACTTTTGAAAGATGATGAGACATTTGTCATACAGAGTCTCCCCCAGGCACAGAAAGTGGTATTAGAAAAGCAGGGAGCTGTGAAAGAGCATGGCACTTGAGGGCAAAGAAAGCAGTCTGATGAGTCTGCAAAGCAGAGTGGAGGAAGCGGCAGGCAGTAAGAGGCTGAGCAACCAAAGAGGGCCCATCACGCAGTCCTTCACAGGCTGAGCTACTAGCACGTTACAACACTAGAACTTCCGACAGACACATATGTATAACAAAATCACATGTGTTACATGGAGTTTTGTAATAAAAGATTTAGAGAATAAATCAAAATAAAAAATTTTAGTTTATATTGATTTATATGTAATATTTACTAGAAGTACCATGAGATTTGTCAAATATTTCTAATGTCCTTGCATTTAGCCACATCAGGAACAGGGTGGCTGGGCCTCTACCCTGTCATCATTTTCTTTTCAACAAAGTAATATTTATACTGGTAACCACGGAAATCTTTTTTTTAGAAGAGCTTGTAAAGAAAAGCAATATTCTCCTACAAAACCTTTCCTAACCTTCAGTCTCCCTTTCCAGCCCTGACCTGCTTCCTTCGGATAAGCATGTCTTTCTTCTTCTGTTCTTAAGTGAGATAAAAAAATACACAGCCAGAATGAGGCATTTTTATGTAGTTGTTAAAACATATAAAAATTATTTCATGTTTGTGTCTCATTGAGCTAAAACCTCTTGCTACATTGTTTCATGAGTGATTACAACATGAAGATATGTACAGAAAAGAACTTACATTAGATAAATGTGCACATGCTGATAAAAATTTAGGGCTAATGAAAACCAATGTGTGCTTACTTCAGAGTGAACTAACATTTATTGAAGGTCTATCATGGACCAGGAACTACATGAAGCATTTTACATTTGATATACTTTTAACAATCATATACTTTACAAAGTGCTTCTTCCAATATTTCCAGTACCTATGTGGTAGCATTCGTAATAATTACAATATTTTTTACTATATTCCCCATGCTGTACTTCACATCCCCAAGACTATTTTGCAATTACCAATTTGTACTTAATTCCTTCACCTTTTTCACCCAACCCCCAAACTCTCTTCTCTCTGGCAAACTGTTCTCTGTATTTATAAGTCTGTTTCTGTTTTGTTTATTTTGGTCTTTAGATTTCACATATAAGTAAAATCATATGGTATTTGTCTTTCTGATTTATTTCACTTAGCATAATACCCTCTAGGTCCATTCATGCTGTCACAAATGGTAAGAGTTCATTCTTTTTCATGGTCAAGTAATATTCCAATGATTCTATGAACCACCACTTTTTATCTACTTGTCCATTGGCACTTAGGTTGTTTAAATATCTGGGCTATTGTAAATAATGCAGTAATAAACATAGGGTGCATATATTCTTTCAAATTAGTGTTTTGAGTTTCTTCAGATATATTCCCAGAAGTGGAATTACTGGGTCATTAGGCAGTTCCATTTTTAATTTTTTGAAGACACTTCCATACTGTTTTCCACAGTGGCTGCACCAATTTGCTTTCCCACCAACAGTGAACAAGAGTTCCCTTTTCTCCACACTTTCACCAACACTTGTTGTTTGTAGTTTCATTGATCATAACTATTCTGACAGGTGAGAGGTGCCATCTCATTGTGGTTTTAATTTGCATATCTCTGATGATTAGTGATGTTGAGCATCTTTTTATACATCTGTTGGCCATCTGTATGTCTTCTTTGGAGAAGTGTCTATTCAGGTCCTCTGTAGCTGGGATCTTTTCTTTGTTATTTCTTTTTTATTTTTTTAAGACTTTATTTATTCATTTTAGAGAGGAGAGAGAAAGAGAGAGGAAGGAAGGAGAAACAGAAAGCATCAACTTTCATATGTGCCTTGACCAGGCAAGCCTAGGCTTTAGAACCAGCGAGCACAGTGTTTCCAGGTCGACACTTTATCCACCGTGCCACCACAGGTCAGGTGGGATCTTTTCTTTTGATCTTCCCCACATCTTCCATTTAACTTGTGCTCCTCCTGGGACCCTCTCAGCCCACAGAAACTGACCTATATATACAAATACTTAACATTCAAACTCACCAGTATCATCAAGCAGAAACTGCTACTACTCATGCTATAGCTTCTGTTTTGCTTATCTTTGTTCACAACTAATAATCATTTTTTATTGGTAGAAAATTTCTTTCAAAGTAAACTTTTCACTTACTTTTGGATGGCCTAGGCCCTAGGCTTCTTTTCCCATGAGTGGTTCTGATGAACACAGAGTTTGTTGGTTAACACATGCTCATCTGGGTTTTTTTAATCTGGAAGACAGTGTTTGTTTTAGAGTGTATGTATGTACTCTACACTGCAATGTTTTATGATTCCTTCTTGATTTTAGGTTTTTAAAAGACAAGAGTTTTATGCTTCAAATTATTCATCATTTATATGAAGACACAAATGCACAGGATTCGTATTCTTACCCTTAGCCTCTGTCTGTCTGTTAAATGTCCCTTAACTTCCTTTGGTGTATGTTTACTTATGTGTAAAATAAGTTGTTTTTCCTCTTTAATTTCTTCCCAGCTTCAAAGTTGAATCCTTTAACATGATATTGTTTCCCCAAAATATCTTTATGAGCATCATCAAATTGGAAAATTTAAATACCAACTCATTACTCTGATGGCTAAGTATCAGGCTTTTCTATTACATATTTACATATTTCTTTCAAAAGCATCTCATTTTACAGAGTTTAAGATTAGTTCCCTGCTGGTACCCTATGGTCCAGGAAACCTAGTTTTAGTTTTGCTGAGCTATGAAGCAGATAACTCACAGGATTTGGGCTAACTGATAAGACCTAAGTGAAATTGCTGGTGTGGAAAAAAAAAAAAGTTTCCCCTTGATTCCCTCTCATAATCCTCCTAGAAAAAATTTCAATCTCCAGACACGCTGGACTAAAGAAAGAACTGTTGTCAAGACAAAAACACCTGCCCTGGAACCGCTGAGCAGATTGCGCATTTCTTCTCTGTGACAGCTGTGAGAAAGGGGCTTGGAAACTGCTAATTCAGTCGAGAACTCTTTAATGCAATTTGATGGATTTCCAATATAAATCGGGCTATGTTACTATTTTGAAAAAATAAATCCCAGCACAGAAACTCATGGCTTAAGGAGTAGCAGCAGCAGATTGAAAATTTTGCTGGTTCTCCTAATGAAATGGAGAGTTAATAGATCTGGTCTCTGTCCAAAGCAAATCTATAATGAATTGAAAGAAAGTAATTAGAAAACTATTTGATGGGGAAAGCTAGGAACTTTCATGACAGAAGGAGGTAATATATTTGATAAACTGAAAGTTCCGTTAAACAGTTTAGCCTTCACATTTCCTCTCTTCAGAATTGTAGGTCCCAAACCACAAAGTAAATCTGGGTTAGACAATATAATATCATAAAACCACTAGAGAAGTCAGTGAGCCATGACGTGGGACCAAGGAAGAATCATAAATGAAAAAATAGACTACTAATAAATCTGCAGTGTATCTTAGATTTGTAGGTGAGCTGGCATTGATTTATTTCTCTTTGATTAGCAAATACCTTAAATTGGTAACTGCAAATCCAAAAGCCAAATGGGGAGAAGTAAATGAGATAAGCATAGAAATGGTAGGGGCTGGGGTGAAACTGCTAACATCCACCCTGTCTCCAAGTGGTAGCCTCTCCTTAGTTCCAACTGCCCATGGTTATGGGTATGTTTGCCCCCAGCATGCCAAATCGTCAGAATTTTCAGGACAATTAGATACCCACAATTTCTATGTGCAACATTCAAAATTTATATGTTGGCTTAATTTTTTTTTGGCTTAAATTTAAAATAAAACAAAAACAGTTCTAGTCAAAGCAACGACATCTGTGACCTGGCAGTTTGTGACTGCTCCAACCTCTGGTGTTCAAGGACCCTCTGTATGATAGATGCAGCACTTGTTTCTCATGTCTATTTGCAAAAGAAATTATTTGATTTGGAACTGTTAGGTAAAAAATTTGCATGTTTTAATACTTTTGATATACATGGTCATATTGTTCTAGAAATTGTAAAACATTTAATACTCCCACAAGCAGAGTATAAAGTAATCACTCTCCATACTTTGAACAGTGTTGAATATAGCTGGGCATACATTTTAAAATTTATTAATTGACTATAAAAGTAAAAGCACTGTTATTTTTAATTATAAATATATTTTTAAAGAATAATATTGAAATACGTGAAACTAGATGAGAAAACATTAAAATTCCCTCATCTTTCCAGATGTCTCCTTCATACATATCTATACACACACACACACACACACACACACATACACACACAATTTTATGAAAATGAGATTACTTCATAAATACTATTTTATTGCCTGCTTTTTCTTACATCAGAAAAACATGGGAAAATGACAATGTATCAGAGTTCTACACATCGATACCAATATAGACACATCTAATCATTTTTAATGTGCTTCATAGAATTCTAGGAGGAATATCTTTATTCAAATAAATTAAAATACGTAATATAAGAATATTGCAGCTATTTATTTAATCAGTCTTTTTTTATGAATATTAAGCTTGTTTGCAACATGTCATTGTTAAAAACTACTCAACAATGAATACCATATACTCTTCACATTTAATCACTTGGCAATTATCTCTTTGGAATTATTTCTTGAATCATAGTGTAGACATATTTAAGTTTTCATGAATATTGGAGAATCATTTTTCAAAGGTCTGTATTAATATACTTAACAATAGGATAAGATATAGTTACCATTTTGTGGTTCTTTATTATTTTATCCTTTCTTCTTATTATGTTTTTCAGTCAGGTAGATGGAAAGTAAATAATTTTGCATTTAGTTACATTTTACTATTAGTAAAGTTCATTTAAAAAATATAATATTAACGTTACATTTCTCATAAATCTGCTGTCTTCTGTGTTCTTTTTTCTGTTGATTCGTAGGAACCTTTTGTGTATTAGAGTTATCAATTCTCTGTCAGACATGCTGCAAACATTATTTCCTCTTAAGTTAGAATTTGTCTTACAATTTTGTTAAGGTGTATTTTTTTGCCATACAGAAGTTTAATTATTATTTACTTGTTTTGTGATTAAGTTTATTGCAGTTCTTGTGCTTTCTGGCATTAGTAATATATTAGAAAGACCTTCCTAATATAACTTCTATCTTAAAAACTCACAATACTTTTTTTCCTACAATTTTAGTTTAAATTTTTATATTTAAATTCACTGCTTTTTTTATTTAAAGTCTGTTCCACTGAGGAACAATTTTTATTTTCTGTTGCATGAGGTTTTAGAACTTTTTCTATATATTTCTGCATTGCTGATTCCAAATTTGAAATCTGTTTTTTTGGTGCATGCTCTAGTTTTTATGCAATTTTAATTTCTTTTTGTTACAGTTAATGGCATGCATTGGTTTTTATTTTTATTTTTGAGACAGAGAGAGAGAGTCAGAGAGAGGGATAGACAGGGACAGACAGACAGAACAGAGAAATGAGAAGCATTAATAATAAGTTTTTCATTGCGTATTGCATCACATTAGTTGTTCATTGATTGCTTTCTCATATGTGCCTTGACCATGGGCCTTCAGCAGACCGAGTAACCCTTTGCTCGAGCCAGTGACCTTGGGCTCAAGATGGTGAGCTTTTCCTCAAACCAGATGAGCCCGCGCTCAAGCTGGCGACCTCGGGGTCTCGAACCTGGGTCTTCCACATCCCAGTCCGATGCTCTATCCACTGCACCACCACCTGGTCAGGCCATGCATTAGTTTTTAAATTGGAGTTAAAGGGCAACAACACTCTTGGATTGAACATAACCACAAGGCAATTAATGTTTTACAAACATCACTTTTACATCATTGTAGTTGATTTTAAATGTAAAAAATTATTATCTGATAAAAAACACCCTCTTATTTTGTTTTAAGATTGAATCATGGCTTCTTCAAGTAGAAGTAAATGTAAGAATAGTCCTGACACCTTCTGTTATATATGTGGCTGTTACATACTTCAACATCAAATGTGCAATATTTCATCATTTGTGACACATGCATACATTGCCTATTTTCAAGTTCCCCTTGGTGATCAAGACAAGATTTGGGCTCCTCATATTGGGTGTCACAATTGTGAGGAAATGCTTCGTGACTGGACAAAAGGAAAACGCAAAGGAATGCCTTTTGGTATTCCCATGGTTTGGCGTGAACCTAAGGACCACAGCAGTGACTGTTATTTCTGTCTGATCCATACAAAGGGCATCGGCAAGAAAAAATGGCATATGATCACATATCCTAATATTCTTTCAGCAATAAAACCTATCCCACACTCTGAGATACTCCCGGTTCCAGTTTTCAATGGTTTTATTTCTTCTAAGAACGAAGAAAGTTCGTGAACATGATTATCAAGTGTATTTTGATAAGATGCATGAGGAAACAGTTGTAGAATCTGAAGGGTCTTCTTCTGATGCCAAGCAGTCATTAACCCCTCAGCAGTTTAGCCAACCCAAACTGAATGACTTAGTAAGGAGATTTGGGCCTATCAAAGAAAGCAGCTGAGCTATTAGCCTCCAGGCTTCAAGAAAAAAATGTACTTCACTGGTCAGCTACAGTATCCCATTTCAGGAAGCGTGAACAAATTTCTGTGGGCTTTTTTTCTGAAGACAAACACTTTGTTTACTGTCATGATATCAGTATTCTTCTCAGCCAGCTCGGTGTTACCACTTACAGTCCAACAGAATGGCGGCTATTTCTTGACAGCTCTAGACAGAGTCTGAAATGTGTTCTCCTACACAACGGTAATGTTTATGCAGCGGTTACAATTGGTTATTCAACTCATTGCGGGAAGATTATAATGACATAAAAATTGTTCTTGACTTTCTGAAGTATGAGGAGTATAACTGGATTATTTGTGTGGATCTTAAAATGGTAAATTTCCTGCTAGAACAACAGAGAGATTACACAAAGTATCTTTGCTTTCTGTGTTTGTGAGACAGCTGAGCTCGAGAGAAACACTGAACACAGAAGGAGTGGCTGAAACGTGAAGCTCTGGAAGTAGGGATGCAAAATATTGTGAATGAACCTGTAGTTAATCAAGACAGGATCATTTTTCCCCCACTTCACATCAAACTTGGCTTAATGAAGCAGTTTGTTCAGGCTTTGAATAGAGAAAATGAATGCTTTCAACATATTATTTCTGCTTTTCCTGCCTTGTCTTTCGAGAAGATAAAAGCAGGTGTATTCGATGGACCTCAAATTCGAACCATCATACATGATGAAGAATTTGCCAGGAAGATGAATAAAGAGGAAAAAGCAGCATGGTAGTCCTTTGTGGCAGTTACAAAGAACTTCCTTAACAACAAAAAAGCAGAAAACTATGAACTTCTGGTTCAAAGGATGCTGTTGGCTTTCTGTGACATTGGATGTAACATGAGCATTAAGATTCACTTCCTGAACAGTCACCTTGATAAGTTTCCCGAAAATCTTGGAGCTGTTAGTGATGAACAGACTACTGCTGGAGCATCAAACGAGATTGTCTTCAACAAGTACACAAATGCAAGAGCTACAAATGCAAAGTTTTACCTGAATAGAATTTAAATAGGTTTTGTGCAATTTTTTGATTAAAATAAGTGTTAATATGTTCTATTTTGAAACTGTAGACAAATTATGATGCAATCATATCTTTTAGTGTATTAGTGTATTCACTGCATTATATAAATTATTATATTTTCACAAAGATGATGCCCAAGAAGACATTCTACTTCATTATGTTATACTAAATGTTGAAAATTTTACAATAAGATGAAAACCTAAAATCTTGAATTGCAAAAACCTGTAGCTTACAGAGAAAAACTTATGTCAGATTTGAGATCAGCACACTCGAATTAGGTAAGAACAAGTGTTTTTGTGGATGCAACAAAAATTTTGTTCCCCAGTGTTATCTCATTTATATCTCTTATAGTACCACACTATTTTCATTTCTAAGACTTTACAGTATATTTTATAAAAAAAAAAGAGAAAAAATTTTCTTTTTTTTTTTTTATAATTGCCTGACCTCTCATAAGTGAATACTTCTGGATAAACTGTAAAACATTGTCCTGTAAGAAACAAGTCCCCTTGGTACTTTCACTCAAGTTTTATTGCACTTCGAGATTAATTAATAAAGTTCTATCTTTATAGTGTTGATTTTCTTGCCAAGAATAAGTTATATTTTTTTCATCATAGAAATATTTATGCCCTTGCCCAACCAGGTGCTCATGTAGTACATAGAGCATCAACTTGGGACACTGAGGACTCAGGAACAAAACCTGAGGTCACCGGCTTGAGTGTGGGCTCACCAACTTGAGTGTGGGGTCATCAGCATGGGATCATAGACATGACACCATAGTCACTGGCTTGAGCCCAAAGGTCACTGGTTTGAGCCCAAAGTCACTGGCTTGAACAAGGGGTCACTTGCTCTGCTATAGCCCCCAAGTCAAGGCACATATTAGAAAGCAATCTATGAACAACTAAGGTGTCACAACTATGAGGTGATGCTCTCATCTCTCTCTCTCTCTCCCTGGTCTGTCTGTCTCTTTCTTTCTCTCACTTAAAAAAAAAAAGAAAGAAATATTTATGTCCCTTAATGTATTTTAATAAATTTCTTCATAAGGCTTGATGTTTTGGCACAAATTTGTTGAATGAGTTGTTTTGCTGTTTTTAAAATTTTCATGTTTAATTAATTAAAGAGTTACTCATTTTTAAATATTTTGTTATTTATTACCTTATTAAACTATCCTAGATTATTCAAGTGTTCAGTAATACCATACCATAGGCATATAATGATAATTATGCCCCTACGTTCTAATATTTTCAAACTTTATATTTATGCTTGTAATTTTTAAGCAAGAACTGGCAAGCATCTTGTTTTGAATCTTCACTTTAAATCATACTTGCACATTTTAAATTAGTTTCACAAATATGGTTTTATTTGAGCCTAATTTAATTAACAGATGGTATAGTTGATGTAATCACACAAATGACTTTTAAATATATGGAAAAAGATTTTAATCATATGTTGACCGCTCTTGTTAAAATTTTGTAAGTTTATATGTATCACTCCTGATCCAGTAATTAAAATGATTTAGAAAAAAGAGCTAGAAATACACTCATATACCTATCTACATTCACACCTACACAGAGAGTGTCCTCAGATACTCAGTTTCTTAATAAACGTCATTCAGATTGTTCTTTTTAGTCATGTAAGGTAAAATGATAAAATTGGTTTTGGTTAATAAACAGGAAGGAAGTAGCTGCCTCTCTGTCCACTTGTCCTTTGGGTGTCTCCTTGTAAACATAATAGGCCCAATGGATAACCGGGAATTGTGATTTTCCAAGGCAAGATCATGGGCCTTCCTGATGTTTGAAACTGTCAACACATACTTCCAAACTTAATTCATAATTTTATCACCGGTTTTATAGGAAAAAATCACAAAGTGCATCTATTTATTTCTCAAGAAGGTAGAAACATTTTTACTGTTTTTCTGCTTTACTCTATAACAGGGGTCGGGAACCTATGGCTCGTGAGCAAGATGTGGCTCTTTTGATGGCTGCATCTGGCTCGCAGACAAATCTTTAATAAAAAAAATAACGTTAAAAATATAAAACATTCTTATGTATTACAATCCATTCATTTTCTACCACTCATGTTCATGGTTGCAGGTGGCTGGAGCCAATCACAGCTGTCCTCTGGACAACACTAAATTTTTATTGGATAATGCATAACGTACACAGGTCATTGTATGGCTCTCATGGAATTACATTTTAAAATATGTGGCGTTCATGGCTCTCTCAGCCAAAAAGTTTCCTGACCCCTGCTTTATAAGTTTATGGGCAGATTTTGGAGTCACTTCCATGCTAATTTTCACACATGTAAATCTGATAATGCTGCCTCAATAAAAAATGGTGTTCTTTCTTTATTTATAGGAAGAATTTTTGGTTAGCAATCTTGTTGCATATTTGCAATGATTGATGAGATACAATATTTTCCTTTAAAGCAAACATCACATTTATCAGTAACTTATGAAAAAAAAATTATATCAGTGAGCATTATCTCAAATTGTTCTAATAGCATAAACTAATAAATATAATCAATTGTATGGAGGATTTTTTTGTTTTGTTTTGTTTTGTATTTTTCTGAAGCTGGAAACGGGGAGGCAGTCAGACAGACTCCTGTATGTGCCCAACCGGGATCCACCCGGCATGCCCACCAGGGGCTATGCTCTGCCCATCCAGGGCGTCGCTCTGTCGTGACCAGAGCCACTCTAGCACCTGGGGCAGAGGCCAAGGAGCCATCCCCAGTGCCCGGGCCATCTTTTGCTCCAATGGAGCCTCGGCTGTGGGAGGGGAAGAGAGAGACAGAGAGGAAGGAGAGGGTGAGGGGTGGAGAAGCAGATGGGCATTTCTCCTGTGTGCCCTGGCCGGGAATCGGACCCGGGACTTCCGCACACCAGGCCAACGCTCTACCACTGAGCCAACCGGCCAGAGCCCAATTGTATGTTTGAGAGCTCATTTCTCTTGTATAGTAGTAATGAGTTGTCTACGGCCATATCACCATGAACAAGCCTCATCTAGTCTGATGTCAAGTACTATAATAGTAATGACTCTATAATTTTATCAGTATGTATATTTACATATATTTTGTTTTAAATTTATATTAAAAATCATAAACTAGTTCTGCTAGACTTTTTGTCCCAGAAAATATTATTATAAGTTAATGATGTTTTCCTTCTGCAACACTAACTCAATACTTACACAAGGCAAAGCAACATCATTATTGCTGAAATCCCATATTTTATCTTCTCAACAAAATTCCTTTTGGCCCAGGAAAATGATTGAAACTTTCACAGCAGTGCCAAATTCAGATGAACCCCGTGGGTTACATAATAAAATTTTAATTGTATTGAGTAAAATAAATGATTGGAAGCACTCCATAGAAGCCAGAAATATCTGACTGGATTTAAAACAAATAAGGAGAAAAATAGAATTACAGAAAAGAATGATTAATGATTAAAAGGTGTTAACTCTGCTTTTGAGCACTCTGGGCTCTGAGCTGTCATCTGGAGATCATAGCCCATTGGAATATGGCTCCCGTGGGGAATCTGATAAAGTTAATAGTGACAGCTACAAACTTGGTTCAAGTTCCAATAGTTTCTGAATCCATCTCACTACAAAATATTGAGCAAAAACATGTTCTTTCTCTGGATATTTTCTCCCTTTTTGCTTTCACTTCTTCCTTTCCTAATTACTGAAAATAAAGAATGAGTCTCGGAGTGGAACACTCTTAATATACAAGAGTTAGATATAATTGGAGGAAAATAACTTTTTTTTAGAGAGAGAGAGAGGTAGGGGACAGACAGGGACAGACAGTCAGGAAGGGAGAGAGATGAGAAGCATCAACTTGTTGTTATGGTGTTTTAGTTGCTTATCGATTGTTTTCTCATATGTGCATTAATGGTGTGGGGGGCCTCCAGCTGAGCCAGTAAATCCTTGAGTAAGCCAGAGACCTTGGGCTCAAGCCAGCAACCATGGGGTCATGTCTATGATTCCAGGCTCAAGTCAGCGGCCCCTCGCTCAAGCTGCTGAGCTCTTGTTCAAGCCAGTGACCTAGGAGTTTCAAACCTGGGTCCTCAGCATCTTCGGTCAATGCTCTATCCACTGTGCCACCTCCTGGTCAAGAAAAAAATAACTTGCTTAAAATGGACTTAACTAGAATTCATTCACGCATGAGATTAGTTGATGATACATACCACTCAAAGAAATAATAAAGTTTAAAATATGACATGTGAATATGAATAATGAGATAAACGTGTACCCCTCAATATTGTTAGGCAATCATAAAACTGTAAACTCAAATATAATGAGTAAAATTAGTAAAAAATACATTGAAATTCTGGAAATGACAACATTCACTGGAGGCATATTAAAGTGATGGAGAGGATTTTGTAATTAGAGAAGAAATACAGACTGTCATGTAAGGAAAATACTAAAAAATTTTGGAGGAAAAGGATAATTTTGTATTTTCCCATCACTGCCTAGAAATTATCTTTACTGACTGCTTGATACTAGGACCCTTATTTCCCATTAAAAAGCCCTTACAGAAAACAAGGCTATATCAGGTACCACAACACTGTGAAAACACTCCTAAAGTCATCCAACTACCTTTTGCTTTCTGGTACTTTTTTTCTGTTTTGGGGCAAATATTCTGGAAGAAAATGTTATACTTGTTGACATGTATGATATATATGATCTCTTTGACAGTATCTATTACAGAGAAAATAACGAAGTTATTCTGGTTTAGGAATAAAATTCATTTGTGTTTGATGACCATCAATCAGTCCTTCAGAGTCTGAGTACCTACATCTTAATAAACCACTGCTTTTGCAAACTTGCTGAGATGTGGAAGTGTGAGAGGGCAGTGCAGGACAAACAGATTAACACAGAACAGAGAAACTGTCCTCCCAAACACATGCCCACCTGCCACTGTTAGGCACTATTCTAAGCCTTTTTCTTAAAATAATTTATGTAATTCTTAATAAAAACAACCTTGTGAGTTTCTTACTAATCTTCTCATCATCCCTACTTGATACATGAAGAAACTGAGGCTAGTAAGAAGCAAACTGAGTTCACACGCAAGTAACGCCAGGTAACCTGCTTCCACATTCTGCACTAAACCAGCAATCTACTGCCTCAGCTCTATAGAACTCTCCCTTTCTTCCTAGGTTTGCACCGACACTTGCTTTGCCTGCCTGAGAGTAACAGAAATAGTGGGCCACCAAATCAATATTTTATAATAGTCCCTTTTATCCTCCACAAAATAATCAAACTTTCTTTTTTTAATAATCTTTTTCAATATCAAAGCTGCTTATAGAGAGCTTGTATTTATCTATATAGTTATTGAATAATTTCCACTTTTTTTTTTAAGCTTCAGGATCTTTGTAGCTCAATCAGATGTCTCTGTGATCATTTCTGGAAGCTTTCTGTGGCATAGACACAGAAGTAAGGCATTGTAAAAATTATTTTCTGTAATGTAATCTTACTGGTTTTACCTTCAAAATGTATCTATAACCTAAATGTTTGTCATTGTTCCCACTGCTGTCCCTTAATCCAAGCCTCCTTCATCATCTCTCACCACGGACATTCTAATTGCTTCTAAGTGGCTTCCCTAGGTCTGCCCTCGCCTGCCTGAGACGTACCCTGAACACAACTGGCAGTTTGATCTTATTAAAAACATTAGTCAGGTGGTATTATTCCTTCTCTAGAAAGCCTCCAGCTGCTCCCAAGCGTCGGTCTTTCCAGGGATTTCCATGGTGGTCTCACATAGTTCGTTTTTTATCTTCTCCCTGACTTCATCTCTTAGCACTGTTCTCTCTGCTCACTCTGCTCTGGTCACATTGAACTCTTTAATATCCTTACATATGACAGGTGTATTCCTGCTTTCGGGTCTTTGCTGGCAATTAAGAGAGTTGCTTAATTCCCTCTATCTGGAACATTCAGTCAGATACGTACTTGGCTTACACATTTCTTCAATTTGTTCCTTGTATGTATCTTCTTCATTAGGTTTACTCTGACTGTTCTTTTTTTTTAGATTTTATTTATTAATTTTAGAGAAGTAAGAGAGAGAGAAGGGGGGAGGAGAAGGAAACATCAACTCCCATACAGCTAGTACTCGACTTACTATCACAATTGGTTCCAACAGACCGGTTGTAACACAATTTGGTCGTAAGTTGAGTAAGCTATATGTACAGTACTGTGAAATAATGTTATAAAAATTTTTAAGTCAAAGACAAAGACAATTTCCTCTTGGTAGACATCTTGGGAGGGGTTTGATGAAAAATATCCAAGACACAAAACATAAATTGCTGTACCGAGTCTAGGATAACAGTTGAAATTGTGCATGCAGAGATGGTACTGCTGCCGGAAACTGGTCCACACTGTCATATGCCCAGCTGGGCAACGCTTGCGCTGCCAGATGCAGAGCAGTTGTGGCTAGTGATTGTGGTCGTAAAGTCGAATGGTCATAAGTTGCATAGGTTGTAAGTTGATCAATACCTGTATATGCCTTGATCAGACAAGCCCAAGGTTTTGAACAGGCGACCTCAGTGTTCTAGGTTGACACTTTATCCACTGCGCCACCACAGGTCAGGCTCTGACTGTTCTGTTTAAACTTAATGCCCCTCATTCCTGATCCTCAGCAACCCTAATTGCCCCTACCCTTCTCTACACTTTTCCTATGGCAATTGTCATACTCTTTATTATTATTATTATTATTATTATTATGCTAGTTGATTATTGTCTATCTCTGCCATTCTCAGTCTAGAATATAAATTCCATAAGAGCTGGAATCTTTGTTCATTGTCTCAACTTTTATATCTGAAACCTTTTGGAACAGTGTCTTTGAAGTATAACAGGCGATAGATCAATATGTTGAATGAATGAATGAAAGATACTAATATAAAAGTAGTAATATTTTATCAGTGCTTACTTGTTCCTGGAAGAGTTTTAAGGATTTCAATTTTATTACATCATTTAATCTTCACAGAAAACCTAGGAAGGAAGTGTTAATATTATTCTCAGTTCATAGATAACAAAACAGAGGCAAGATAGGCACAAATGTTTACCTATTAATCATTCAAATTAACTGAGTTCCTGCCTAGAATGTTGACCACAACAACAGAAAAAAAAAAAGAGAAATAATTACTATCCAAGATTTTAAAGTTTCTGAGTCCTAGGTAAGAAAACTGTTTATTTAACTATTTAATTTTTAAATTTTAAACATGAACACATACTAAATATATTCTAAAGATTGCATAATTCTAAATCTAGATCTTCCACTTATTTTTTCATAGACTTGATCAAAGACTGCTTTAGCCAGCTGCTTTCTGCTGTCACGAAGATAGACACATTATAAATTAAAAGGAAATTTTTGTGATGTTTTACAAATATAAAATACTTCAAGTAGCAAATATAAAGTTAATCTTTAATCTATTTTTCAGTAGAATTAAGGAGTTATAAACTATAGAAATAACAATATGTACTTACTTTAATAAGTAATTATTAAATATTAATAATCATAACATGCAATAGGAATAATATAGTTAACAATACATTACATAATGTTATTGATAGAATGCATTTTAATAGCAATATATTAAATTTTATTATTAATATATTATACATATTATATACTATATAATAATATATGCAGTGTTGATATGTATTAATATTGATAATGTATTATTAATATAATATATAGTTAATATTAATATAATATATAGCATATATAATTATATATGTAAAATATATACTTATATAATATATTAATATCAATACTACGTATTCTATTAGTAATACATATTAAAATATTTAATAATATATTTAAAATTATATTTTTATGAAAAGCCTTTTTCAGTTTACCAAGTACTTTCATATATGTAATCTAATTTTTGTCATTATAGTAGTGGAGAAAGGTATTACTTTATTATTCCCATTTTACAGATAAAAAACACAAGTTCTAAAACTTAAGTTGTTTTTCTAAAGTCACGTAATTAGCAGAACCAGGAATCAAAACCAGTGGTCTTTTCATCAAACCAATCTCACAAAGACTCTTAGAAAATATTCTGCAACATATAACAGAATTGTATTTCCTGCCTAGAGCAGGTACAGTATCTTAAATTGGTCTGACTTTAAAGTCCCAAAGCATATTCACCAGCAAATATTTATCAAAAGAATAAAGCCAGGAAGTAAAGACATATGCATAGAGAGAAGATCTGACCAGTTTAGGAATTCCTCAGGGCTGCAGGTAATGACAGTGATGGTAATTGTGTATGTGGGAGTTAATAGTGAAGTTTTAATTTTGTGTGTCAGGGTGTTTGGCTCTATCTAAGGAATTTACTGACTAAGAACATTCTCAATCTGTCATTCTGACTATCTGCCAGGTGCAATTAGGGAAGGGAAGTTCTGTTTCTTAGTTGCATTCATAAATAGCACAAAACTAAGGAGAAACTGATTTCTGCTGCAGTCACACAAGAAAATACTGCTTGTACATCGGGTCTGTTATTTCTGAAGACCTGGGAAAGGATTCTTGTTCCTCTGTTTAAAGAAAAAAACGTTTTGTTTTTTTTAGAATACTGAATACATTTAAAATTTTTGTCCTCTATAATCTGTCTTTAGCACATTGGCATCCATAGAGCACCATCAACGTACTGTACCTCTGATCCCACACTTGCGGGGCAGTGGCATGAAATGAAGGTCTGGAAAAGGAATATGTAATATCTTGACAATATAGAGACATGCAGCATCATTATCCATATTGTGCACTATGCATTTTTCGTCTATCGGAACATACCCTTGGTAACAAAAGAACCATTTCATTTTGTATGTGTTTGCTTTTTTAATATCCAATATAATAAAAAGGGTTACTGAGGGATTCTTCTAGGCCCTTGCATCATAATTAAAGTATCATTGAAAGAATCTTCAATCCTTGTGCTGTATCCTATGAACTGGTTTGTTACATTCAAATGAAAGTCATTATAAGTTAGAGATTATAAGGTCAATTGGAAAAAAAAAAGGTAAGACTACATGTCATGAGCTTCTACTTTTCTTCCTTTGTGGAGTTAATGAAAAAAGCATATTCTAGAAGGAGCTTCCATTAACTGCTAGCTAGGCTGTGCTCATGGAGATGAGAAAGAGTGAGACCCCTCCCCTCCAGAAGTGGAGGCAGTGCCTCCATAGCCAGAGATCTTGAAAGTGCAGCAACTCAAAAAAGAGTTCCTCTAATAGCGTCTCGTTCCTCACTTCTATTAGGCTAACATGACATATATCCGAATGTACAAGCTGCCTTTCTGAAGCTCTGATTTCCCTTACGGCTATGTCTCTATGGCTCAAAGTATAGGTCACCATCATGACTCATTTCAATGTGTACTGTGATCAGGCCTCAAAATATTCCCTACGTGATTTTAAAAATATCCCAGGCAACCTATTTTGTCGGTTCCATCAGGAAAGCAGTGGGCTGTTTTAGGAGCTTACAAAATTCCTAGTTGACTCAATTATGTAAATTTTCCAATTTCAGAAGCTCAAGCCTCCCTACTCTAGAGCTTCTCTTAAGAAGTACTGGTGTCTGTGGAGATTTTGAAGTGTTTTTATGTGACTCCAAACATCTCTCTTTTCCAGATCTTTAGAGGAAGCTCAGTTAAGTTCCACAAACTGTAGTAAATAGAGTTACATTGCCTAGAACTGAGGCTCTTACCCTGGGATGCCTGGACATTCAGGAAAATCCTTAAAAGGGCTTCAAAAGGTTCATGAACACCTGGCATTGTGTGGAAGAGATGGTATCAGTATGGGCTACTAAAAGTGAACTTAGTTCAAAATATTCTTTTTATTTATTTATTTTTAATTTTTTAACTTATTGATTTTAGTGAGAGGGAGAGAGAGAGAGACAGGAACATCAATCAGTTCCTGTATGTGCCCTGCCTGGGGATCGAACCAGCAACCTCTGTGCTTCGGGACGATGCTCTAACCAACCAAACTATCCAGCCAGGGCTCTTTTATTTTTTAATTTATGGTATTTCTTGTAGAAACTTTGGATACATTTGAAACATTTCTTTAACAACAATTACTCATCTGTGTCCATAGAATACATTTAAAAAGAAAAAGATTGTCACTTGTTATAAAGCCACATTTAAAGTTTTAAATATCTAATAATGTGGTTTGACAGAAGTGAAATACGTTGGAATAAGCTCCTCATATTTCGAAGATTCAGGGGTGTGCGTGCGTGTGCGTGTGTAGGTGTGTGTGCACATGTATATAACTATATAAATGCCATTTCCCTTACATTAGCTTTTAGAAGGCAGAGATCTTGTTGCCGACAAAATTTTAAGTTGTGCCTCAAAAACTTGGAATGAATATATGTTTGTTTATCCAATGTTCAAACTAGTAGTCACTGAGCACTTGTTATATTAGAAACAAAAATAAAAGATATAAGTAGATTAAATATAGTATGAATCAGTGAGTATAATGGTTGAAGCATGAATGTTATGGGGAGAAGACATAAAAAATAGACCAATTACATGGGGAGGTTGAGGAAAGCCTAACAGAGGAGACGATCCCTGAGTTAAATTGGGATGAAGAGTATTAAAGAAGAGGAATAGCTGATTTCAAATAGAGAAATAGTTTAAAAAGCAAAGCCACAGTCAGTCAGTCCTGGGTGAGACTGTGCATGTCTTCCAGCTATAGGTGTATGCCCTAATTTACATCCATATGCGAAACAAAGTAAAGGCTAAGACTTTGACTCTGCCATAGTTTTAGTCTGTCAGTTAATTAAACGATCTATAAATCAAACTGCGCAGGATCAAATCATAGCCTTGATATTTAACTTCTCCTGGACCTATTTTTTAAATCTTAAAATGATGATTAAAAATTGGAACATGCTGTGGCTTATTAAGAAAGAGGGGCACAAAGAGAACCAGATAGAAGGTGACGGAAGACAATTTGACTTTGGGTGATGGGTATGCAACATAATCAAATGTCAAAACAACCTGGAGATGTTTTCTCTGAACCTATATACCCTGATTGATTAATGTCACCCCATTAAAATAAAAAATAATAAAAAAGCATAGTTTCACCACTTGCCTGGCTGAGTAACTATAGGCAGATCACATGGCCTCTCAGGGCCTTAGCATCCCCATCTGTAAGACTGGGCTAACGATAGTTCTAATGGCCTAGCATTAGGATAAAGTGTCATGTGCTCAATAATTACTATCAATTCTTACTATTACTGTTATTAAGCATTATGACTATGATAACCATCATTTAGCTGGTGCTAGAAGGATACTACAAACAAGAAGTGATAATAATGTAATTACAATGAAGAAATTATAATTATAATACATTTCATGAAACTATATTGAATAGGCATGAAAGTGGGTTAAAAATACATCCCTTAATTAAAAGCAGCATTTTCAGAAACAGTGAAAAAATGGAAACAAAAAATAAAAAAAGAAAGTGATATTTGATCATGGGCCTAACAAAGGTAGCTCATTAGACAAATGGTATCTGAGAGAAGAATGTTTCAGAAGGAGGGAACACTAGATAAAAGCTGTAAGTGCCTTGTATGTATATGCGAGGAGGCTAATGTGGGTGAGGTCCAGTGATCAGTGGGGAATAGTGGTGAAAAATGAGCTCAGAGAGGTAACAAGAGGCAGATCACATAGGGCCTGATAAACCATGGGATGTTGAGCACAGGAGAGGCAAGATCTAATCTGAGTTTTAAAAGAATAACTATTGAAAATAGATATTGGCAAAATTTGGGGAAACACACAAATTAGAAAAAAGAGAACTTATCATTAGGTTATTACAGTAATCCAAGCAAGGTAATTGTTGATTTGTATGAAGATTACAGTAATGGAGATGATGAGACATGGACAGGTGCTAGATGTGTGTTCAAGTCAGAGCCAGTATTATTTCTTTGTGGATATAGATCTAGAAAGAAAGAGAGCAAACAAAGATGACTCTTAAGGTTTTTTTAAAAAAAAGATTTTATTTATTAATTTTAGAGAGAAGAGGGAGCAAGAGAGAGAGAGAGAGATAGAAGTGGGGGAGGAGCAGGAAGCATCAACACATGTGCCTTGATCAGGCAAGTCCAGGATTTCAAACTGGTGACCTCAATGTTCCAGGTCAATGCTTTATCCATTGGGCCACCACAGGTCAGGATGACTCTTAAGTTTTTTTGACCTAAGCAACTGAAAGAATGAAGTTGTCATCTATAGCTCTGTGTGTGTGTGCATATTTTACTCATATATATGTGATATTATATACACAGATGTATTGCATATGAAACCGAGGGGCCTTATGACTTTGATTAAATTTATTTTCAAATCCTCGTTCTAAAAATTATATCCCTATTTCTCTGTATATATCCCTCAGAGACCTAGCCTTTCCCTGGGATAATCAGCAACCTCCCAGGCAGCAGAAGACAGTACCTGGGATCTAACTAATAATGGCCACAAGGTCTGGACCTCTAGCAGGCTAAAAATAAGTTTTGACCTAAACTTATGTTTCAGTTTCTGAACCCTAAGGCAGAACAACCTCCCTAGCTACTTTCACCTGAAACCGGACAGGGATGCCAGAGCAGACCTCAGAACTGCTCTCAAAACCTGAAAATATGATGTATCACCCTTACCTCACCTCTGACTGATTAGCTCCCAGCACCAGTTTGAACCCCTAATCCAAGATGCCTTATGATTTTACCCTACATAATCTGTAACCTACATACCACTGTGAGAAGTTTGGGCTTTTAAACATTGGATGCCCTTTCTCCTGCATGAAGCTATTTACAATAAAATATCCAATATTTTTCCTCTACAATTTTTAATGTGTAGTATTTGGTTTGCTAGTGCCAGATGGATGAACTCTTCCTGTTTTGTAACATATATAGTCTCTTTATATATATATATATACACACATGTATTTATATGTATGTGATATACTCTCTACTTACAAAGTTATTGTGATGACAATAAAATGATTTAGCACATGTAAAACACTTAGAATAATGTTTTGCACATAGCAAAAATCCAATCAATATTAGCCATTTCTATAAACATTTGTCATACTTTACATGTTTTTTTTGGGTCAAGTTGGTTATTTTTTTTATGGGACTATGACTCATTAATAGCTTTTGGGTCAGACTAAAGCTACCATGTGACCTAGTGTAATGCAGGAGATCCAGTCCCTCAAAATTGATCTGGTATTGTTGCAAGTTCCCAAAGAAACCACAAGAAACAGGACATAGCCTTTATTGCTTACATACAAGGGCAGCATTGATGGCAGTATGTCAGTGAAAGCTTCATGTCCTACTGAAGGGGGCCACAGTTTAAATAGCAAAGTCCTGGGCAGTTGTTCAAGCCAAATCCTATGTCAATATGCAATCAAGCAGGTGCTTAGCAGGTAGAGGGTAGTGTACATGTCATTCTGTGTTGCTCCTCCTTGATACACATCTGATGACTCACTTCCATTGTTCTTAGTAATACCTTAGTTCAGTGGTTCTCAAACTTTTTGAAGTCGGGGCGCATTTAAAATCCTACAAATAATTGTAAGTACACTATATACAAATTTGAGAAATATGTTATAATAATTAAGTCAAATATTAAAAAAAATATATGAAGTCCAAGCGTGCTTTTATGGTAATTAAATGAAATAAATACAACAAAATTAAATTTATTCTGACATTAAAAGACATTTTTGTGTTACATTTTTTTGAGTTATGCTTTTTAGAATTCGTAAGAAAGAGGGGTTAAAAAAATAAAAAAACAAAAAAATAGTTATCTTTTTATACATGTGGCTACATTCTTAGTAAGATTTAGTAAATTTGGCAGGTCCCGGCACAAATGTGTTAAGTTTTTTCATGCTTGTATTTATGAGAAACATAAATAATATAATGATGTGTTAATAATAAATATAATAATGATCTGTTAAAAAAAAAAGCAGTATTTTCATAATGAAATGGTATAATAGAGTAACTATATTTATTTTTATATCTGGGCACATGCCGTGAACCAGCGCAGTTAGTAATTCCAGGTCCTGAGTGGGAACAGTGTGGAATTAAGAAAATACGGGGTTGGAGGTGCTGAAAGACAATTTTATCAATGTCACGCCATTAAAATTAATCAAAAAAAAAAAAGAAAGAAAATGTGGGGTTGAGAATGCCCTGTAATCGCTGCTGGCAAGAACAAAGCACGCCCAAAACCGCATCTCACTTTATTTATAAGGCAAAGTGAGGCCATTAGCAAAACAATGGTCTCAGATCTCATTTCCAAGGCAACCCAAGAATTTTTACCAAGTATGCTCCCCACCATACATATCATCTTAACTTTACAGCAAACAAAAGATAGAAGAAACTTGCCTCCAGTCTTTCCAGGGACCATGGGGGGTAGTGTAAACAATCCAGCAACACAGTTTAATAGCCTTTTGCAACCTAATCAGGCAAGTGAGGTGGGGGGTTGGGCAGACTGTCAGCTTACAGCCAATTCCCCACACCTCTGTCCCCCCCAAAATCTAAACTCCAAAAACCCTGTTGAGTTTTGGTCCCCAACAGGCACATATTTCTCTGGAATACCATAGGGTGCACCTGGAAATCTTCTAGGGCGCACCAGTGCACCCTGGCACAGACTTTGAGAACCACTGCCTTAGTTATAGTTTTACTACCCTCTATGCCGGGGGTCCCCAAATTTTTTACACAGGGGGCCAGTTCACTGTCCCTCAGACTGTTGGAAGGCCATCACATACAGTGCTCTTCTCACTGACCACCAATGAAAGAGGTGCCCCTTCTGGAAGTGCAGCGGGGGGCTGGATAAATGGCTTCAGGGGGGCTACATGCAGCCCATGGGCCATAGTTTGGGGACACCTGCCTATGCTATGGTCTGCGGTCAGGATTTGTGACCATGTTGACATGTAGCTGGAGATAGAGAAGGTCCATGTCCAGTATTGACCCTACATCTAGAAATTTAGCCTGCTGAGTAGAAAAGAAACTGTAAAACTTTTCTTTAGCAACTTTATTTCATGGTGTTCAGGGAAAGCCTCAAAAGTCTAAACTCAGGATCTATTCTAAAGATTTGACATGTGGTCTTACTCACATTCATAAGGACTTTAATAGGAGAAATGAACATACATGGGCATATGCGCAGCAGCTGTTCCCTCTTGATGGTGGCAGGCTGAGCAAAATTCACCCCCTCCTCTAACGGGGTCTCCCCCTTTTTTATCAGGAGTTAATAGCAAAACTATATGGTAAGTAATGACATAGACCATCAGAAAGAACAATGCATTTCTAAATTAAAAGATAACTCAGGCAATTATTACCCACTACACATTTATTCATCTCCGTCCTGGGACATGACGTTTATCTTTAGGGGCAGCACTCTGGTTTTTGGGAGCAGTCAGCCCAGTGGGAGTTTGCAGAGAGTCACAGAGAGCACAGCACTTCCCAAATGCCTCTGCTGTTGGAGCCATATTGCATCTCTCTAGTGAATTCCTCTACACATGGTGTAAAGCCAGTTGCAGCGGCCACCATCACAGCTGCCTGGCCCATGCAGGTTCACATTGGATTCGGACAGATGGTAATGAAACAATGGAGCCAAGAACTGGTACGCCATTAGCTTTAATTCTAGCTTGCACTCAGTGGGCAAGTAAAAACACACACTGGGTTCCAAAACCCACTCATTCAGTGCTTACAAAGCCACTGACTTACCCGAGTTTCCTAGAATCAAAGGTTTCTAGCTCACCAGACTTATTCATCTCTGTTCCCCATCTTCTTCCTTCTCCCTGCACAGACTCTGCACAAATTATCTTCTTCCTCAGCCCTCCACCATCTTGGCTGCTTCTCCTGGCCTCTTCCACATGGCCTTTTTCTGCTCTCCTCTCTGCTCTCTCCTCTAATGCTAATCTCAGGGACTGAGAGAGCAAGCTACCGGTCTACCCCAGTTTATAGTGTAGAAACCAAAAACCATTAATCCAATATATAAATAAGGAAGTCTCTGATACAAAGTCACTTATCTAAGGCATAATGAGATTCCTCATGAGAGTGCACCACCCCACATCAAAAAGGGTGGGAAAGGCTTAGTCCTAAAACCAAGCCCCAGGCTACAAGGATCCTGCCTGCCCACAGCCCACCCCCAACACACATTAATATAATCATACCCATCCCAAGAAGAAGGGCAACTAATATCACCTGGGTGACAAGCTTCCCCATGGGCAGCGCCATCTTTAACAAAGTGAGCATAATATAATATATTTTATCTGCCTAACACATGGCAAATTATCTGGAAAGAGCCAAATTAAAAATAAGGAGAAAGAAAAAGAAATCAGATTCAGAAAGGAGATGCAGACACCTAAGAGATAATAGCTCAGAAACTGTGTCATCTATCGAAACTGAAAGGCTGAACTGAAAACACAAGGCTAATGTGTTCTAAAAGGAAAATTTGTTTTAAAAGCACCTGGGTATAAGCGGGCTGAGACCTGCAAAGGGTGTCAGCCCTGAGCTGCAAGTTGTGGGAGGGTGCATTAGATATAGGGATTGTTGCAGGCATTTGCTGGCATTGGGTTGGATGCACCAGGTCATGCTCAGATTAGCATATCTTGGTTTGTTGCCTTTGGTCACAGACTGTCTCCTTTTCCCAACTCTCAGGTCCCTCCTGATGACCTTGTCCCAAGGACACTTTTCAGAACCTTCCCAAGGTGAGGGGAGATGCTTAAGGGGAGGGGGAGGTTGAGCAAGGGAGATGCTTAATAAAAAAGTTGTCCTTGTGGGAAGTTGGGTGAGGCGAATTTGAGTTTTAAAGGGGCTTTGGATCTAAAGGAGCCCTGAACCCAAACTTAACAGAAACAGAGTGTCATTGTGTGATCTGATTTATGAGAAATATAGTGTGTCCCTAAAGTCATGGTGCACTTATGACCGGTCACAGGAAAGCAACAAAAGAAGATAGAAATGTGAAATCTGCACCTAATAAAAGGAAAACCCTCCCAGTTTCTGTAGGATGATGTGGTAGCATGTGCGCATACGCAGATAATGACATAACACCGTGTATACAGCGGAGCAGCCCATGGCCATGCCAGTCGAGATGTGGACAGTACAGAGGAAAGTTCAGTGTGTTCTGTGGCTCGCTAAATTCGAATCCATGACCAAAGTGCAACGTGAATATTGGCGCATTTGCAATGACCACATAGAAATAACATTACCCGGTGGGATAAGCAGTTGAAGGAAACCTGCAGTTTGGTGGAGAAACCCTGTTCTGGTTCTGATAGACCATCAGTCAGTGACGAGTCTGTAGAGGCTATACGAGATAGCTACCTAAGGAGCCCTAAAAAATCTGTGCGTGAGGTCACATCAAACTGCACTGAATAGGTATGAAACTGGGAGAGTTTTCCTTTTATTTGGTGCAGATTTCACATTTCTATCGTCTTTTGTTGCTTTCCTGTGACTGGTCAAAAGTGCACCATGACTTTACAGACACACTGTGTGTGTGTGTGTGTGTGTGTGTGTGTGTGTGTGTGTGTGTGTGTATATATATATATATATATATATATTTTTTTTTTTTTTTCCTGAAGCTGGAAACAGGGAGAGACAGTCAGACAGACTCCCGCATGCGCCCGACCGGGATCCACCCGGCACGCCCACCAGGGGCGACGCTCTGCCCACCAAGGGGCGATGCTCTGCCCATCCTGGGCGTCGCCATGTTGCAACCAGAGCCACTCTAGTGCCTGAGGCAGAGGCCACAGAGCCATCCCCAGCGCCCGGGCCATCTTTGCTCCAATGGAGCCTTGGCTGCGGGAAGGGAAGAGAGAGACAGAGAGGAAAGTGCGGTGGAGGGGTGGAGAAGCAAATGGGCGCTTCTCCTGTGTGCCCTGGCCAGGAATCGAACCCTGGTCCTCCACACGCTAGGCTGACGCTCTACCGCTGAGCCAACCGGCCAGGGCTGTATATATTTTCTAAGTGTTGAGATTGATAACAGTTCTTTGTTATGTTAATGAGGCAATGTTTTGAATAGGAACTGGCTGTTTCAGCCCCACCCTGGACCTGATGGCAGGGGAGGGAAGGGAGAGAGGACCTGCAGATTGAATCATTGTCAGCAGCCAATGATTTAATTGATCATGGCAATGTAATGAAGCCTACATAAAAACCTACCAGGACAGGGTTCAGAGAGCTTCCCAGTTGTTGATTATGTGGAGATGTGAAGATAGTGGCTCACCAGGAGAGGGTGTGGAAGCTCCGCCCCTTCCATGTATCTTTCCCTCTGTATCTCTTTGTCTGGCTGTTGTGCAGGAAAAAACATTCAAACCAAACCTGTAGAAAGCTTTAATGAAATTTATTTGAAACAAATTTGGAGGACATGCCTGGAGACAGAACTCTCCCCTGGTAGAGAAATGCTCTGGAAAATGACAGTTTTGCAGCTTATTTTTTATACATTTAGAATCAAAAGAGGTAATGTACAGAAAGCTACATGAAATCTATTGGTTTTAGAATATGGAAGCGTGAGAAAGCAAATCAGGGAAATCTCTAGGATTGGTTAAAAAAGAAAATGTAGAGACACATACTTCTTTTACATTGTTGGTTATAGAATAGTTGCTAATTAGCATTTCCTGCACATGGAAATGGTGTGTGGGGAACAAGATAACAATGAGAGGCTCTGTCTGTGGTCTCCTTCTCCAATGGCCTTGTGCTCCAGTGCCTGTGATTGTACCTTTAAGAAGTCTGGAATAATATTACTGAGATATTTCAAAGACATGTTTTCTTAGATGTTTAAGAACAATGGGCAGGGCTCACTTAAGTTAAAGATTGACCTTTTCTAAGAAAGTCATAGGCATGGGATGTGACTTCACCATGACCTGCTGAGTTAGGAATCTATGATCAGCCCAACCTGTGTGGTCACTTTCAACTAGCCACTGAGCTTGCCGGGCCTGCCATGTAGCAACCTGAGCCTGTCTGGTCTACTATGTCACCTTTTTTCATCTATTCTGTTAATTCATATCCTTTAATATCCTTTGTAATAAATCAAAAATTGAGTGAGTAATTGCGATTCTCTGAGTTCTGTGAATCATTCTAGCAAATGAATCAAACCCAAGGAGGAGGTCATAGGAACCTCTGGCTTATAGCCAGTCAGTCAGAAGGATAGATAGCAATCTGGGCTTGAGACTGGTGGCTGAAGTGGGGGAGGTCTTATGGGGCTAAACCAAAATCTATGGAATCTGATCTATCTCTGGGTAGATAGTGTTAGATTTGAGTTAATTCTTAAACACACACAATGGAATTGGGTCTAAGAACCCTTTCATATAGTCATTCTCACAAAAGATTAGGAGAGAGTGTAGAGTTATACAAGTTCAGAATGGCAGCTCTGACATGAGCCATAAGATTAAATTGCTACTGGAGAAGGTCTTGTAGCTTTATAACTGAACAGGATATTTTAAAAAGTGACATGACATTAAGTCAGAAAATATAAGTTTGAGAATCTAAGTAAACTGATAAAAATGTCAGTTCCCGATTATAGACCACTAGCACGGCTATTTGAGATCTCACCTGCATCTCTGGAATACCCATATTTCTATTTAACACAAAATTGTATTATTCAGATTAAATGAAACCAGATTTTTCTCTTCCACATTGTAAAGCCAGTGGCCGCGGCCACCATCACAGCAGCCTGGCCCATTAAGGTTCGCATTAGATTTGGACAGACGGTAATAAAACAATGGAGCCAAGAACTGGTGGGCCATCATCTTTAGTCCTAGGTTGCACCTGGTGGGCAAAAAATACTCACACTGGGCTCCAAAACCCACTCATTCAGTGCTCACAAAGCTACTGACTTATTTAAGTGTCCTAAAATGAAAGGTTTCTAGCTCACCAGACTTATTCACCTCTGTTCCCCATCTCCTTCCTTTTCCCTACACAAACTCTGCACAAACTGGCTTCTCACTTAGCACTCTACTATCGTGGCTGCTTCTCCTGGCCTCCTTCATGTGGCTTTTCTCTGCTCTCTGCTCTCTCCTCTAATGCTAATCTCAGGAACCAAGAGAGAGCAAGCTCCTGGTCTGCCCCAGTTTATAGTGTAGAAATCCAAACCTTTAATCCAATATACAAATAAGGAAGTCTCTGATACAAAGTCACCTATCTGAGGCATAATGGGATTCCTCATGAGAGTGCACCATCCTAAATCAAAAAGGGTGGAAAAGGCTTAGTCCTAAAACCAAGTCCCAGGATATAAGGATCCTGCCTGCCCACAGCCTGCCCCCAACACACATTAATATAATCATGCCCATCCCAAGAAGAAGGGCAACTAATATCACCAGGGCAATGGGCTTCCACGTGGGCAGCGCCATCTTTAACAAAGTGAGCATAATATATCTGCCCAACACACACCTAGACAGAGACAGCTGTTTTAAAATCATATATGGGCCCTGGCTGGTTGGCTCAGCGGTAGAGCGTCGGCCTGACGTGCGGGGGACCCAGGTTCGATTCCCAGCCAGGGCACATAGGAGAAGCGCCCATTTGCTTCTCCACCCCCCCCCCTTTCCTCTCTGTCTCTCTCTTCCCCTCCCGCAGCCAAGGCTCCATTGGAGCAAGGATGGCCTGGGCGCTGGGGATGGCTCCTTGGCCTCTGCCCCAGACGCTAGAGTGGCTCTGGTTGCGGCAGAGCGATGCCCCGGAGGGGCAGAGCATTGCCCCCTGGTGGGCAGAGCGTCCGCCCCTGGTGGGCGTGCCAGGTGGATCCCGGTCAGGCGCATGCGGGAGTCTGTCTGACTGTCTCTCCCTGTTTCCAGCTTCAGAAAAATACACACACACACACACAAAATCATATATGGGAATACTGTAAATAACTTGACAAAGTGACACAGTTCTTAGAGTTTCACAGATAGCATTGACTAGAGAAACACTACCTTGAAACAAGCAGAAGAAAATCAGGGCAGATTAGAATGCTTTCCTGAGGAAGAGCCAGATCAAAGCTAGTGATTGCTTTCTTTAAATTATTATTAAACCAGAAGTAAGAAATTGACTCCAATTTGAGCATTATGAAAAGGAGATAGAAAGTCAATAGCCAGCTAAAAGGCATTCCACAGTAGAAATGAAACAAATTAAGGAATAGAAGAGGCTCCAAATACTCTTTAGTTTTCAAATGATCGATTAGCAGATCTGTCTCCTAAGCAGCTTCTCCAGCTGTTTATTATACTCTGAATCACATATTCTTCTCTTGACATTTTAGTATAGTAACAGGGGATATATTAAAACTTGAAGTACTCACATAATAGATTTTTGTTCAGGTAATTAAAGATAACAGCTGGAGTTTTGACTTCTATTGACATGTTAAGGAAGAGAAAGAAAAATGATCTTTGACCAACAGGTTGGAATCTCAGTGGGGGTAAAATGGTTTTCCACATAGGCCATGATTAACCTGAGCTCAGAAGAGCCCTTAATACTCTTTCTTCTCTGTGGATTTGGTAATTTTCTGTCTCAAAACATTTAACTATGATGAAGCATACAAATAATGTAGCCTTGTAAAAAGTATGATAATGAGAATTTTTTTTTTGAGGTAATCAGATGATTTTTATTTTCCATTTTCTTAATGGGATAGTTCACATCAATTTGTGGATGTTTTTTGTTTTTTTTTTAAATAAATTTTTATTAATGTTAATGGGATGACATTAATAAATCAGGGTACATATATTCAAAGAAAACATGTCTAGGTTATCTTGTCATTAAATTATGTTGCATACCCCTCGCCCAGAGTCAGATTGTCCTCCGTCACCCTCTATCTAGTTTTCTCTGTGCCCCTCCCCCTCCCCCTAACTCTCTCCCTCCCTCCCTCCTGCATCCTCGCTCCCCAGAATTTATTTTTTAATAAGTCTGTTTTCAAAGAATTCAGAATACTAGTTTAATTAATAAGCCTGGATGACCCTAAGCACAATTAATTCTACCCATCCATCTCATAAGTAGAACTGCCAACGTCCTTTTTTTGCAGCTGTAGGGAGAAGGGAAACATGGTGTTAACACAGAAACTTACCTTTCTCTTTCCTTCTTCTTCCACCCATTCTTTTTGGCAGCTAGATTTCAGTTTTATTTGTATAACTAATCAGATGGTAAAAAAGTCAGAACACCAACTTAATTAATTCAAACACATGGATGGAATATATTTAAATGTCACATGAGAGATCCTCCTTTAAACTGCCTTTTGTGTCATCACATTTCGAAGGTTAAGTGGATTCGCTTTTGCTGTAATCAAAAGCAGCCTATTGACCACTTCATTTTAATTACATCTCTTTGGGACTATTTTGGTGCCAGAAAAGATCTTGCACTTGCTTTATGAGGACCATGATTAAAGTTGTCAGCTCTCAAAAATCAAAATACATGAGAGCAGAAAGGACTTGGTTGCTCTAGGTTTCCATTTAATCAAAGCACAAAAAAGATTATGTGTAGATGAGGTACATACAAGTGCTTGATTTGCAAAATGCTAGGGATTCTTTGACATGAAAAGGGTTGTGTGCATATAAGGTATTGCCATCGATTTTCTGAATGAATGGAGAGCAACATCCGGAGAAATAATAGAGGCAATGGAAAGGAGTGCATACTAACGTGCTCACGGACAAATGCTTCGTTGGCTTTCTGCTGCTTCCCCAAAATTCAGCCTGCCCACACAGAAGCCAACCTCATTGCCTGACTAACATGCTTGTAATTGATGGAAATTATTTATATTACTTTCTGCTGCACTGCAGTTCTTTAGCTCTAAGATCAGCCATAATGCTCGGACTTCTGTGTGCTTTTGAGGAGAGTGGTGAAAGGGAAAGCTTCTGGATTCTACAATAGAGAGATAGTTTGAAATTTTTGTTTTCTTCATGCTTATTTTAAGAGGACAAAGAAATTTAATTATCTTTGAATAAAAGAAAGATATTAGAAAATTCAAATCATGTTTGCTAAGAATATCAATATTCAAATAACATGAATGACAGGCAAAAGGCAATAATAAAGGATCATCATTTATTACATTTAAATTAAGCATTGACTAAATGTTATTTAGTTCCAGCCCTTAAGAATATCATTTTTTTTGAGGGGAATACATTAGGTTTTTTAAAAGGACAAGAATTGAAAATCCAAGAGTAGCTTTCCTTTCAGCTTATTTGCTGTTTTGACTATGACAGAACCTATCAGTCCAAGTTTCTCATTACTGCTTTGCCTCCAGAAGAGAAGATCACATGAAGAATTCATTGAAAAGAAATAACTCAGAATCTACAACAGCCAGAACAAGAAAATCTAGAATAAATATCTCCTTTTAAACATAGAATTTGGTATTTTATGTTAAGTAAGTCAAGGAGTCTTGATAAACAATGTCTGCATCTTAATAAAACAGTTTCCCTTTACCACAGACTTTAATGATATTGATTTCATTTCTTTGTTCAGAAAAAAAGTGGTGTTGGTATCTGATTAAATAAAGATATGTGGTAAAGGTTAAACTTATACATAAATTACTGGTTCTCTTAGTATCAGAAGAAATGACACTGAAAGATAAGGCAGAAAATATTTTAGAGCTGGTGCAATTTAAGAAAACTCATCTGTTGGTCAAATAAGTTTGTAAATATGATATATATGTTTGCTCGCTTGTGACTTATATTGGGTGTGGGGGACAGGCTATAAGCAGGCCAGGTCGTTGTAGCCTAAGGTTTGGTTTTAGGACTAAGCTTTTCCCCACACCCTTGACTGATTGTATGATCTGGGTGGTGCACTCTCATGAGAAATCCAATTATGCCTTGGATAAATGACTTTGTATCAGAGACTTCCTTGTTTGTATATTGGATTAAGGGATTTTGGTTTTCTACACTATAAAGTGGGACAGACCAGGAGCTTGCTCACTCAGTTCCTGTTATCAGATTGCAGGGGCTTCCCTGATCCCTTGCCCTTCATGGGAAAAGCTGGTTTTCTGCTTTTCCCTTGTCTTCTTTTGTGGTTTGCCTGTCTTGGTGAGACACCAATAAATAGGATGGCCCACCATCCTCCGACTCCGCCGTTTCTTTAACATCTGCCCGAATCCAATGGGAACCTGCATGGGCCAGGCGGCTGCTTTGATAGTGACAGCCATGGCTCCTGGCCTTACATCATCTTAATAAGGTCAGAGTTATTAGTCTTCCCTGTACATTTGGGCAACATGTAACCTATAAGTATCATGCTCTTCATCTTTATAAGTTCTTTATTGACTCCAAGAGGAAGTCAGGTTTGAACTTATAATGTCTATTTTTAGTACTATTGTACTGCATTTGTTGAGAAATTCAGTTATGAATTTACCCCCCCCCCCATTCATCCAAGTCAAGACTTCACACCTCATGCATTTACCTGCTTAGTAAATTTTGAGAACCCAGATCAAAAGATTGTCAAGCTCAGTTTCATTCTCACTTCTAGCTAGCATTAAAACATGGGTCAGCCTGACTGGTGGTG
Organism: Saccopteryx bilineata; assembly: GCF_036850765.1. Classification (NCBI taxonomy): domain Eukaryota; kingdom Metazoa; phylum Chordata; class Mammalia; order Chiroptera; family Emballonuridae; genus Saccopteryx; species Saccopteryx bilineata. Next base: position 142,272,386 of record NC_089491.1, on the reverse strand, counting down.
GAACAGTAGATAGAGCATTGACCTGGGATGTTGAGGTTCTAGGTTTGAAACCCCAAGGTCGATGGCTTGAGTGTGAGTTCATCCAGCTTGAGAACAGAGTTGCTGGCTTGAGCCCAGAGGTCACTGGTTTGAGCCCAAGGTTGCTGGCTAAACAGGGTTCCTCTGGTCAATGCACGTATGAGAAGCAATCAATGAACAACAAAAGTGCCACAACTACGAATTGATGCTTCTCATCTCTCTCTCTCTTTCACTAAAATAAATAAATAATACTAAAAAAATTTAAAACGTGGGTCACTTTGTCTTATATCATCCATGTAAACCATGTTTACTGACTATATAGTTGAATAGCTCAAATAAATAAATTCTTATGTATACATATAAATATATTTTGGTGTTTTCATGTACTCAAGTAACTGAAAATGTTAGCTCCATTGGCCAATTTGCCAGACCCAATAATTAGATGTGAAAGTAAAGTGCCTACCTGCATTGTCTGAAACATTCATAAAATGCTATAGTCACAGAAGTGTTTTCTTATTGGTTGTCATAAAATAAAAACCAATGACACATGTCCCTTCATATAAGTACATAGCTTAAAGACAGATCATGATTTCTAGCAAAGTACTGTTGAAGGAGAAGGCAACTAAAAGGAAGAGTGTGAAGGAAAACTACTCTTACTACTAACAATAATTGAGTGCTTCCTATCCTTTAAGTGCTATACAGATATTATCCTATTTAATTATTACATTAATTTTACATTTACTTCAAAGGTATGTGTTGGTCAAATAAGTTTGTAAATATGATATATATGTTTGCTCGCTTGTGACTTATATTGGGTGTGGGGGACAGGCTATAAGCAGGCCAGGTCATTGTAGCCTAAGGTTTGGTTTTAGGACTAAGCTTTTCCCCACATCCTTGACTGATTGTATGATCTGGTTGGTGCACTCTCATGAGGAATCCAATTATGCCTTGGATAAGTGACTTTGTATCAGAGACTTCCTTGTTTGTATATTGGATTAAGGGATTTTGGTTTTCTACACTATAAAGTGGGACAGACCAGGAGCTTACGCAGTCAGTTCCTGCTATCAGATTGCAGGGGCTTCCCTGATCCCTTGCCCTTCATGGGAAAAGCTGGTTTTCTGCTTTTCCCTTGTCTTCTTTTGTGGTTTGCCTGTCTTGGTGAGACACCAATAAATAGGATGGCCCACCATCCTCCGACTCTGCCGTTTCTTTACCATCTTCCCGAATCCAATGGGAACCTGCATGGGTCAGGCGGCTGCTTTGATAGTGACAGCCATGGCTCCTGGCCTTACAGTATGGCAGCTAAAACACAGAGAAGTTCATTAACTTGTGTATTTCTCCAGCCATCTGGGAACTACCAGTGTCCCATGGAAAATCTCCTCAAGACACAAACTGTTGTCAAGAGAAGTGTGAGAGGCAGTCAAGAGAGACTAACCTCCCAAGTCCCCTTCTCCCAGGGCTTTTATGGATTAGAAGCAGAACAAAGGTGACAGGATTACAGGGGAAGGAGATCAGGTGATAAGGAGTTTAACAAACACAAAGGAAGGGGCAATCTATATACCTCTAGGCTAATTTCCTTAAACCCGTTCACATGCATTCCTTTGTGTTTGCACAAAGGTCACTTACTCACAGAGTTTCTTGGTATTTGCATCCAAGGAATTACATTCACATCACCATTCACATGCAAAGCTTTTTAACTAAAGTTCCCAATCCAAGTTATAGAGCAAAGGTAGTCAACCTTTTTATACCTACCACCCACTTTTGTATCTCAGTTAGTAGTAAAATTTTCTAACCACCCACAGGTTCCACAGTAATGGTGATTTATAAAGTAAGGAAGTAACTTTATAAAATTTATAAAGCAGAGTTACAGCAAGTTAAAGCATATAATAATAATTACCAAGTACTTTATGTCGGATTTTTGCTAAATTTGGCAGAATAAATCTTTGTAAAACAACTTACTATAGTTAAATCTATCTTTTCATTTATACTTTGGTTGCTCTGCTACCGCCCACCATGAAAGCTGAAACGCCCACTAGTGGGCAGTAGGGACCAGGTTGACTACCACTGTTATAGAGGGTCCAAGATCAGATGGGTGATTTCCTGCAAACTTGCCCTAGATTAACAGAGCCACTATATGATGGAGATAGGATTTCAGACATAGGAGGTCTAGCTCTATTCTTAATCTTATTTAGCTTAAATCTCTTGTAATTCATTTTAGTTTGGAACCAAATATTAACAAGTATTCATAGACAACAGGTCTGTGAAAAGCAGAAAAAGAGGAAACCAAATTTTCATCACAGTTTTTCTCTAGGAATAACCTGCATCCCATAGGGAAGAACATATGTTGGGTAGGTAGGCAATAAAGACTGCTCACCTTTTGGTTTCTAGGATACAGTGGCTTCCTCTTTGGGGTCAGAATCATGACTGGGAAGCTACACTCTTTCATCATTTCCCTTAAGTGCTACAAGCAGTTCTCTTCAAAGTGCATGAAATGGGGCTAACTGATCATTAACAGTCATTGTTGGGGCTTCCTTTGATATAAAGGTAGGGTGGTGAGACTCCCTATGGTGAATCTGTGAGGGTAAGATATTTTAAGAGAAGGAATTACTACATCCTAAATTTTGTAGTCCAATTTTCAAAGTCTATGAAACCAATGTTTCAGATTCTGGAATTGAGGTCTCAATTGACTGACTTCCCCAAACTCACCCAACTAATTTGTGTTAAAACTGTGATTAGATCCAGATTGGGACAATCCCAAGTCAGTGCTCTTTCATAAAACAATTTAAAAGATATATCTATTTATATCTGTTGGGCAGATAAAATATATTATGCTCACTTTATTAAAGATGGCACTGCCCACATGGAAGTTGTTGCCCAGGTGATATTAATGTGTGTTGGGGGTGGGCTGTAGGCAGGCAGGATCCTTGTAGCCTGGGGCTTGGTTTTAGGACTAAGCCTTTCCCACCCTTTTTGATGTGGGGTGGTACAATCCCATCATGCCCCAGATAAGTGACTTTGTATCAGAGACTTTCTTATTTTGTATATTGGATTAAAGGTTTTGATTTCTACACTATAAAATGAGGGCAGAACAGGAGCTTGCTCTCTTGGTTCCTGAGATTAATATTAGAGGAGAGAGCAGAGAAAGACCACGTGGAGGAGGTCAGGAAAAGCAGCCAAGATGGTGGAGTGTTGAGTGAGAGGCCAGTTTGTGCAGAGTTTGTATCTGGGAGAAGGAAGGAGATGGGGAACAGAGGTGAATAAGTCTGGTGAGCTAGAAACCTTTGATTCTAGGAAACTCGGATAAGTCAGTAGCTTTGTGAGCACTGAATGTGAGTGGGTTTTAGAGCCCAGTATGTGTTTTTACTTGCCCGCCGGGTGCAAGCTAGGATTAAAGATGTTGGCCCATCAGTTTTTGGCTCCATTTTTTCTTTACCGACTGTCCGAATCCAATGCAAACCTGCATGGGCCAGGCTGCTGTGATGGTGGCCTCTGCCACTGGCTTTACAATATCCCTGGGCACTTGGGATTAAATATTGAGCATACATAAAATAAGGAAATATTTAAAGAAAATAATTGTGTAAAAAACCTTTATAAAGAAAATGGTTTTCAAAGAGAGCACTGAAATAATAACAATGAGTTAGTAAAAGGAACAGGAAGAACCGTGGTAGGGACTTATATGTACTTAAGAAAAGAAGCAGGATTGACAATTGTTGGTGAAATAAGTTTGTAAATATGATGTATATGTTTGCTCATTTATAGTTTGTATTGGGTGTGGGAGTCAGGCTGTAAAATGGCCAAGTCCTTATAGCCTAAGGTTTAGTTTTAAAACTAAGCCTTTCCCACCCTTTTAATACTAAGATCTTTTCAACATCCTTCCAGTACTAAGATCTTCTCAAAACAAAGCTTTTCTCCACACCCTTGACTGTTGCATGATGTGGGGTGGTGCACTCTTAAGAGAAATCTCACTTATGCCTCGGATAAGTGGCTTTGTATCAGAGACTTCCTTATTTGTATATTGGCTTAAAGGTTTCAATTTTCTACACTATAAAACAGTGGTTCTCAAACTTTTTGAAGTCGGGGTGCATTTAAAATCCTACAAATAATTGTAGGTGCACTATATACAAATTTCTGAGAAATATGTTATAATAATTAAGTCAAATATTAAGGAAAAAATATAAAGTCCAAGCGTGCTTTTATGGTAATTAAACAAAATAAATATGACAAAATTAAATTTATTCTGATGTTAAAAAACATTTTTATGTTACATTTTTTGAGTTATGCTTTTTAGAATTTGTAAAAAAGAAGGGTTAAAAATTAAAAAATGACAAAAAAGTTATGTTTATATATATATATAGATACTTTCTTAGTAAGATTTAGTATATTCGGCAGGTCCCAGAGCAAATATGTTAAGTTTTTTCATTCTTGTGTTTATGAGAAACATGAGCCTGATGTGATTTCTTCAATGTTTGGGCATATATTTGAAAGGCAGACTCTCATTTCCTCATCAATATATTGAAGAATTCCTCTCTTTTTACTCTTAATTGTGTTGAGGGTTGAAAATCTTAATTCACATAAATAGGATGTTGAAAATTGTAGTAATATGTTCAAAGCTTTTTTAGATATTGCTACATATTCTTCTTTTATAGAATTCCAAAAGGCTTCAAGAGACAATTTCTTATGTTTAATCATCAATCCACGATCAGTGGATATAGCTGCCAGTTCTTCTTCTTCTGTTAATGTTAAACAAAAATCACTTGAAGCTTCCATGAATGGGTTTCTACTCCAATCATATTGTTCAGTGTTAAGTGATGGAAAATGTTATAAATTAAATTCTGCCCGTCAGCCTTCAAGTCCTATTTTATTTACACTTAACTTTTGCTCACTTTCAAAATCAGATTCTTCAATATCACGCTTCTTTTTGTGAAATCTACCCATTTTATTTGGGTGTACTTACCTAAAAATAATATAATGTTGTGTTAATAATAAATATAATAATGATGTGCTAACAAAAAGAGTGGTATTTCCATAATGAAATGGTATAATAGAATAACTATATTTATTTTTATATCTGGGCATATGCCATGAACCAGCACAGCTAGTAATTCCAGGTCCTGAGTGGGAACGGTATGGAATTAAGAAAATATGGGGTCAGGAGGACCCTGTAATTGCTGCTGGCAAGAACAAAGTGCACCCAAAAACCGCATCTTGCTTTATTTATAGGGCAAAGTGAGGGCATTAGCAAATCAATGGTCTCTGATCACGTTTCCAAGGCAACCCAAGAATTTTACCAAGTGTAGAAAACCCCCACCATACGTATCATCTTAACTTTACACCAAACAAAGGATAGAAGAAACTTGCCTCCAGTCTTTCCGGGGAACGTGGGAGGTAGTGTAAATAATCCAGCACCACAGCTTAACAGCCTTTTGCTACCTACTCATGCAAGTGAGGTGGGGCGTTGGGTAGACTGTCAGTTTACAGCCAATTGCCCACACCTCTATACCCCCAAAATCTAAACTCATAAACCCTGTTGGGTTTTGGTCCCCAACAGGCACATATTTTTCTTTTTCTTTTTCTTTTTTTTTTTTTTGGTATTTTTCTGAAGCTGGAAACGGGGAGAGACAGTCAGACAGACTCCTGCATGCGCCCAACCGGGATTCACCTGGTGCGCCCACCAGGGGGCGACACTCTGCCCCTCTGGGGCGTCGCTCTGTTGTGATCAGAGCCACTCTAGCACCTGGGGCAGAGGCCAAGGAGCCATCCCCAGCGCCCGGGCCATCTTTGCTCCAATGGAGGCTCTGCTGCGGGAGGGGAAGAGAGAGACAGAGAGGAAAGAGAGGGGGAGGGGTGGAGAAGCAGATGGGCGCTTCTCCTGTGTGCCCTGGCTGGGAATCGAATCCGGGACTTCTGCACACCAGGCCGACACTCTACCACTGAGCCAACCGGCCAGGGCCAACAAGCACATATTTTTCTGGAATACCATAGGGCGCACCTGAAAATCTTTTAGGGTACACCAGAACCACTGCTATAAAATAAAGCAGATCAGGGGCTCTCTTGCTCGGTTCCTGTCATCAGCATTGCAGAGAAGAGGCAGCCAAGATGGCAGTGCTGAAGGAAAAGCCAGTGTGTGCCAAGTTTGTGCAAAGAGAAAGAGATGGGGAACAGAGGTGAATAAGGTTGGTGGGCCTTTGATTCTAGGAAAACTTGAATAAGTCAGTGGCTTTGGGAGCTGTACCAAGTTTGTGCAAAGAGAAAGAGATGGGGAACAGAGGTGAATAAGGTTGGTGGGCCTTTGATTCTAGGAAAACTTGAATAAGTCAGTGGCTTTGGGAGCTGTACCAAGTTTGTGCAAAGAGAAAGAGATGGGGAACAGAGGTGAATAAGGTTGGTGGGCCTTTGATTCTAGGAAAACTTGAATAAGTCAGTGGATTTGGGAGCTGTACCAAGTTTGTGCAAAGAGAAAGAGATGGGGAACAGAGGTGAATAAGGTTGGTGGGCCTTTGATTCTAGGAAAACTTGAATAAGTCAGTGGCTTTGGGAGCCCTGAATGGAAAGGGAAGTGTTTTCCCACTATGTGTATTTTCTCGCCCACTGGGTGTGAGCTAGGATTAAAGCTAATGCCCCACCAGTTCTTGATTCCATTGTTTCATTACCATCTGTCTGAATCAAATGCAAACCTGCATGGGCCAGACGTCTCTTATGGTGGCCGCAGCTACTGGCCATACAACAATATACCTGTAAATCAGTCAGAAGCTACAGTCAGTTAGAGGAAACTATTATGCTGGGGAAAACGAGGGAGAAGGTGAAACAAAAATGTCAGGGGTTAGAGGGAAGAATAGAATCACTGTGAAACACTGATTCTATACCAGGCTCCACTGAGTTGTTTTTGGTTTTGTTTGTTAAGGTATTCATTATTCCCTAATATGATCATTATATTCATTTTCTTTTTAAAAGGACTAAGATAATTAGATGATGAATCTAAAATTCAAACCAAGACTAATTTCCCTAAACAATTATACTATGTATGATGACTGTTATACCAAAGAGTCTTGATAAGAAAAGGAGCACTGCATGTATAAATATATTTAAAGTTTGCCTATAAGCATGCAGACTACTTAAAACTGCTTTGCTCTTAACTAACTGCAAGGATTAGAAGCATTTGTCAGTGAAGTAGCTGAAGATAGAAAATCTCTGAGGTTTAGCATTTTACCTGTTCAGGTTACTTAAAAAAGACTTTGCTTACTTATCTACAAGGGAATCATATCATAAATTGATGAGAACTAGCTCCAAGGAAACAAGATCATAAATGTTTAAACAACAGTAAATCATGCATTAATAGTTGAGCCTTCCACATTTCTCTATTTGAGCAGTGTCAATTAAATAGCACCTCAGAACCTGCATGCTGGAATTGGTCACATTAAATCTGAGATTTTAGTCCCAAATATATATATTTTTGGCAACATAAATTTATGAGAAAACTATAATGCTCTCTCTCTCTATATATATATAGAGAGAGGGAACATTGATTTGTTGTTACACTTATTTACGCATTTATTGGTTGAATTTGGTATGTGCCCTGACTGGGAATTGAACTTACAGACTTGGCATATGGAAATAACACTCTAACAACCTAAGCTACCTGGCCATGACCATAATGCTTTAATAGAAGGAGTACAGCAAAAAAGATTGAGTGCATGTTTCAGAATCAGTAACATTGAGTTTGAATTCTGACTTTGATACTAGTAACTAAGCAGTTTTATTCTCTAAAGTAACTTAGTTTTCAGTATCTATTATACTTCATTGTTGCAGGTACAAATTAGATGAAATAATACATATGATTATGTAACACTTGGAAAATAGTAAGCCATGGATTAATTGTAGCTATTATTATTGGAAAAATGAACTAAGGCATAAAATAAATCAGCATAAGGGGATTTGTTTCAGCACATGGCAGTCTGGGTATATCTACTACAGAGTATTCTGAAAAGGTCAATCTTGTTGGCTTACTATGCAAAGATCTTCATGAACTCATCAGTATAGCCCAGGATAAAGAGCATGAGTCCTGAACTCCTACTTGGTTCAAATCCTTTCTGTATGAATTTGGCTAATTGATTAATCATCTATGGGGCTCAATATTCCCATATGTAAAGTCCTATAGCAACAATTTCTATGTTTCACAGTTGTAAGGATTAAATGAAGCAATCAATGTGAAGCCAATGCCTCAAATAAACACTGAATGCATGTTATCTAGAACGTAAGCTGGCTGGTCCTGGCCTCACCCCTTGCTACACTGATGCCTCACTGTAGGCCTGTCCAAAACAGCCACTGCAGTTGCCAGCACACTCCTGCGACCCCACACTTCCTTTCCTCCATATTGTTACTGCTGCCTCGGACTCCCTTTGTGCTCCCTCTACCTATCACCCTCTTACTGTTCTTCAAACCTCTGCTCAGATGTCCCTCCCTTTGCACTTTCCCTGACTCACTTAGATTTGGGTCTCCTTTCTGCCTCACAGTTTGCTGTATTATGCAGCTGGCCTGTGCTATTTGTTACCCAGCAGGGTCATCTTGGCTTTACATTGCAGTTTTTCTCACTAGAACTTGCACTCCTTGAGAGTGGTTCTTCATAAACTACTAATAAGTGATGGAAAATAAATGAAAGAATAAATAAGGCTGACTTGCTCAAACGTTACAGTAGTAATCAACATCTAAAATTAGTCTCTAGCATTTAGGGACAAAGCAGTGAAGAAGTTAAGAACTTGGTAGCCTGAATTCTAATTCCTGGCTTGTCATTCCCAGTCAGGTGGCTTTGGGGACGTTATTTCAAGCCTCTGTGCCTCAGTTTTTCTCATCTATGGAATGAAGGTATTAACTGTACATATCTCACAAGGTAGGAAGAAGAGTTAAAAAATAATTCCTGTAAAGTAGTTGGAATAGTGCCTGGAACATAACAACTATTCTGTAAATGTTAGCTATTCAACAGGGACCACAAACCCTAGAATATGAAGCACAAAGTTGACACCGCTGTCTCAAAGGGCTTGGAACAATTTAGTGTTCAGCGTAAAAGCAAAGGCATCTGTTGTGAGGTAGTTAAATATAGCCCTTGGTTAACTGGCCAAGGGACCAAAGAGTGGTCTGGAGACACCTCTAATATCACACTCAGATAAATGATGGCATGAGTACTTTGTTCATGATGTGAAGCTGATTAGAGAGGTTTTCATTTGATTATTATTCCTTCTTGCTAAATATGCAGTGTTTGTTCTCTCCTACTTTTTGCTCCCCTCCAGTAACACTTTGATTAGTTTTCCATTGCTGTAAAATCCATAAGAATATTTGCCTACCCTTCTTGTCATGATAGAAATAAGGAGACTTCTTAGTACAGTGCTGAGTTTATAGCAAGCCCGTTGAAATGGATAAAACATTTACTCTGTAGACTAAGTAGAGTGACTATTAAAAACTAAATGAAGCCTGACCAGGTGGTGGCGCAGTGGATAGAGCGTCAGACTAGGATGCAGAAGGATCCAGGTTCAAGACCCCAAGGTCACCAGCTTGAGCGCAAGCTCATCTGGTTTGAGCAAAAGGCTCACTGGCTTGGACCCAAGGTTGCTGGCTCCAGCAAGGGGTTGCTCAGTCTGCTGAAGGCCCACGGTCAAGGCACATATGAGAAAGCAATCAATGAACTAAGAAGTCGCAACACGCAACGAGAAACTAATGATTGATGCTTCTCATCTCTCTCCGTTCCTGTCTGTCTGTCCCTGTCTATCTCTGCCTCTGTAAAAAAAAAAAAAAAAAAAAAAAAAAAAAAAAACTAAATGAAAAAAAAAAAGCTAGATTCTGGCTTTGTTTTCACTGGAAAGATTTCTTCTTGGCTGAGAGGTTAGGAAAATGACTTCTAACATTCATTTCAAATTAAAAAAAAAAGCAAGCAGATATGATCCTATGGATCTGAACATGTCTTAGCTTCTAGAAAAAAAAATCAATAAAATAAATAAAAAGAAAATGATCAGATAAAAATTTAATCTCAGATCACTTTAATAAAGATGAAAAGTATTATTAAATTATTTATTAGTTTAATTAGTTTGTATCAATAAGTCAGATAATATAAATTCATATGAATATCAGAAATTTAGGCAAATGAACAAATATATAAAACAACTAAATTAAATAGAAAATGCAATTAAAAGCAAGAAGTTTTTCAAGTATTTTTACAGAGACTAAATCTTTTGCAACCTCTCTGAACAGTGATTTCCCCACTATTAAAGTAAGGTTTAAAATATCAAGCCTACTTAGTTTATAGAGTTATCTGAAAAGAAAATAACAATAGATTCAAAGGTATTTGTAATGTTACCCATGTGCAGTCTGGGTTTAATATGCCCAGCTTAGAAATCAATGAAGAAAAGTTGTATCGTATTTTATAAAACAGCATATCTTGACTCAGAGTCACCCTGCTGTATGTACTTACTCACTTTGATAAGCAGGAATGTCAATATTTTCCTGTAAGTAATTTCCTCCAAAACTTCTGAGAATTTCCATGGGTGTTTATATATGCAATAGAACATTGTCTATTCTCCATCAGTTTAAGAGCCTCAGGTGAGGACTCTCACCCATGAGAAATTGCTAGTGTGGGTAGCAGGTCCCGGGTGACTGGGAGTGATGTCTCACGTGATCAGCCCCTCTGCTGGGACTGCCCTTCTCTTCTGCTGTTCTTGGGTGCTTTGCTGCCCACCCACTACCCATTTCCTCTGACTAACCCAGTGACATGCTCTTGATGACTCTCAGTCTGTTTCTTTTTTATTTTCTTCAAGATCTCTGGGTTCTTATACATTTTATGATTCTCTTTGAGTGAGTTAGTTCTGATGGAGTTTTCCCAACAGAGTTCTGAAGCTCCAGCATTATGGTAACCCCACAGTTCTTCCATGTCAAGGCCATCACCCTCCTGAATCACAGAGACCCTCCACAGCAGGTTGGCTGAGGAATGGGAAGGAACAGAGCTGACCTGTCTGAGCAGGAGCAACCTGATACTGTCCTTCCTAAAATCCCAGTTTCTCCACACCCAGGGGTTGCTGCCTGCTCCAGCCCACTCCTTCACTCTTGTTCATTGAAAGTGATTAATTTTTATCTCACAGGTCCAAGTGCCCAGCTTCTTTTGGGGACTCACATTCCATATAATCCCGAGTCCCATAGGTATGAATGACATTCAAGTGTTCTCTCTCGGGTCCTTCAGATCACAAGAACAGTTCTCTGCACCCAGCACATGTTCTAACTTTGAAGACAAAAGTGTCCAACATTGTCAGAGAGGAGGCTGTTCTGCCCAGGGCTACGGAGGTCATCAAGGGATGGCAGAGTCCTTATTAAGCCCAAGTACCTTGTTGTGCATATTAAAGATTATTATTTTTACATCAAGCAGTTATAAGTCCTTAGCGGACCTATGCCACTTATCCTCACAGCACAAAGCTCTCCCTTCCTTTTTTCATTTTCTGAAATTATTTGCTTTCAGTTACTGTTCCTACTCATTGTCAACTACCACAGTAACACAGTCACTCTCCAACGTTTCAGACAGAAAAATAGAGCTAATTTTTAAGTTTAAATTGACTTAAACTTAAAAAATATATACACATATTGTAACAACCTGAAATTCACAATGGCATTAGTAAAGTTTTGTGCTAGGTTGTAGGATGCAAACTGAAAGTTGGTTTCAGGGAGTTAAAAATCTAATATAACTTAGTTTTACAGTAATGATACTATCAAGAAAGGAAATGGAATTACTTTGATTAGAGAACCATGATGGGAATGGGCACTTATTACAAGTCATAAAAGATTGGAATATATCATTCCAATTTTGACATTAAGATCCATTTATATATGGCACCTCTTAATAATATCATCACTTAAATGTGAAGAAGAGTTACTGCTTACCCTGTATCTCAAGCAATTTTAGATTCAGATAGGCATGGTGGGTCGATAGTGGCAAGATATATTCAAAGAATAAGTTATTCTCCACATCTGTGGCTTGTGGTTCTGAAGAAATAGCCTCTAATAAAATGCAGTAAAAGAGAGGCCCTGGCCGGTTAGCTCAGAGGTAGAGCGTCAGCCTGGTGTGTGGGAGTCCCAGGTTCAATTCCCGGCCAGGGCACACAGAAGAAGCGCCCATCTGCTTCTCCACCTCTCCCCCTCTCCTTCCTCTCTGTCTCTCTCTCTTCCCCTCCCGCAGCCAAGACTCCATTGGAGCAAAGTTGGCCCGGGCGCTGAGGATGGCTCTGTGGCCTCTGCCTCAGGCGCTAGAATGGCTCTGGTTGCAGCAGAGTGACGCCCCAGATGGGCAGAGCATCGCCCCCTGGTGGGCATGCCGGGTGGATCCCGGTGGGGCGTATGCGGGAGTCTGTCAGACTGCCTCCCCATTTCCCGCTTCAGAAAAATAAATAAATAAATAAATAAATAAATAAAATAAATAAAATAAAATATAGCAAAAGAGAAAAAAATTTTTCCTCTTAGTCTTCATTGGTGCTTTGGGATTCCTGGCTTCTTATTCTTAAAATATTTCCCCAAGGAAGTATAAGCATCAACATTGATTCACTTTGGAACTCTGAATGAGTATCCTGGTTCGGCTCTTTATTCCTTTAGGTTCTTACACACAGCAAAAGGGAAAAAACCACAGGTAATGTAAATAGTTTTTAACTGAAGAGGGTAGATGTGGGAGGTAGGAGATTGCTCTTAGAAGGAAAAACTTAAGTGTCTCCTTATCAATACTTCATCTAAAGTTCATCCTCATCATTCTATTATACATAATCACAAATTTCTATTTTATTGTCTTTAAAACACTTGGCTTTATTCAAAATTATAATTATATTTGTTTACTTATCTTCTCTCTCTGCTCAAGTGAAAATTTAATCCTTGATCACCGTGGACTTTTAATTTTTTTCATCATTATTTCTCCAGTTAATAATACCCAGAGTAGAATCTCAAAAATGTACTGAATGGATGAACAATGTATATTCAGTACATTAGTAAGAAAAATTATTTTATAAATGAGGCCAATATTTGCAAATAACCTCACTCCTAAACTTTAAAAAATTAATGTTTTAGGATTCTGTCCTCTAAAGATTTCTTTCAACCAAATATATTGGTTTATGGCTCATTGACCAACTAGAACTATTTATATTTCCACTAAATTTTGCAGCATATAAATATAGGTAAGTAAATTTTGTAGTATCAACTTGATCAAATGTTATAATGCTTTTAAAGTATTAATGTAAAGACTTATGCAGCTAAATGGAAACATATACATATATTGTTAAATGAAATAATTATAGTGAATATGCTTTCCTAATGTTATAAAATTATAAGAATGGAAAGAAATAAAATTGAATGAAAAAGATTATCTTTGCTAAAATATTGGTGCTCAGGATAACTTCCTGTTTTTATTTTGTAACGTTATTTTTTCAAAAATGTTTATTTTTGTTTTGAAAATTATTTATTGATTTTTGAGAGAGAGGATGGAGCAATAGAGAGACAGAAACATCAATCTGCTCCTGTATGTGCCCTGACCAGGGATCGAACCCACAACCTTTGTCAGTAAGCAGCCAAAGAAAAAGAAATGTTTATGTTTTTAAAATATAGACATTTGAAAATTCTTGGGACCTGTCCCAGACTGACTCAATATTTGAACTGGCCATATATCTAGAATTCTCTAAAAGCTTCTCAGAACTGACTACTTTCTTGTATGTTTCTCTAAACAAGATATCTGTTGCCTCCAATTTTGGTTGACTAAAAACTGACATTTTTCTTATGGCTCTCTGTATTTATCACACAGTGATTAACTCTATTATTGGCCCCTTCCACTGATAATTCTCCCCCTATTCTTTCTTGTTTTAATTCTGTGGACAGCTATAACAATTATCTCCTTAATAATCAGCATAGACATTCTGTGTGTGTGGGTTTATGTGTGTGAATATTGGATAACAAGGAGAAATGTGAAGAAACAACTGTCCACAGACATCGAGCAACCCATATAATTCTTTCCCCAGGAGCTGTTATCAACTTCAAATAAAAAATCCTCTTAAAATTAAAGATTTATGAGGTTTTTCTAGTAATAATAAAACTCTATGAATACTACACATATGGCATATTTTCAAAAACAAACCTTTTTCTCACCTTATCTCTTTTTACACAATAGTGCCAAGAGAGAAGTAAATCAAGCAGTCATAAATTTAAAAATAATTTTGCTAAACATATCCACAGGTTCTGTAATTTTTCTGTTCTTTCTTTTACCACTTTTTCTTTTAAATGTATCTTTCTTGTAGATATTGTATAAATGCATTCCTCTCATACTGATATCTTATTTGTTCTTCAAAATAAGATTAGTTACTACATGCTTCATTTCCATGAAATTTTGCATTACGTAGGTTTTGAAATCAGTGAACCTGAATAATTCTATGTAGCTCTTGATTTGCACTCTCAAGACATCTTGTTATAAATAATATCACTCTAGATAATTTACCTTTAAGATAGTTTAGGTTGAAATATTATTGTTGTTGACTGAAAAATCAAAGATTAGTTATTTTGGCTGCAATTATTCATGTGAGATGACTGAAAGGACTCTAGACCTTTGGCGTGCTTCTGTAAAGGAGAACTTCAAATGAAGATGGAATGGATTGGGGTTCACAGGGTTAACTAGTTTAATTATTGTTTATAGTTTTCAGAGAGAGAGATGGTTGACATTCATAAATTTACAAATGGGAAACTGAAATACAAAAGAATAAACTTTGGAGAGGGTCATACTTTGAGAAAATCATGGCATTCTGAGACTGTTTGCCACAGGCTGTCAGCAACCTCCTGGTAAGAACCAAACTGACCTACTAAATTGATAGCACGTAATATATGACCACACATATCCTAGATTCCCAGTGACTGCCGCATGTGACTAGGGCAATGCTTCCTCCCTGCAACAATGCTGCTGAATCAGTTTTTGTCAGACACTGCTTAAATTTCCTCAGTTTCCCTTTCTTTCCCCTATGCGTGTTCTGGTAGGTAACATTAAACATCCCCAGCTGTACCACTGAGTGTGTTGAATGATGGCCCCTTGAAACATGTCCATGTCCTAATACCCAGACCTGTGAATGTTACTTTATGTAGAAAAAGAATCATAGCAGATGTTAATAAATTAAGGATCTTTGGAATATATCAGTGGGTCTTAATCCTTTCATGAATGCTCAAAGAAGACAGACAAAGAGAAAGCCGTATGACGATGAAGGCAAGGTTGGAGTTATATAGTCATAAGAAAAGGAATGCCTGAAGCCACCAGAAGGTAGAGAAGGAAGGAAGGATACTTCTCTATAGCTTTTTGAGGGAGTGTGTATCTACTGTAACCTTGGTTTCAGACTTCTGACCTCCAGAACTGTGAGAGAATGAATTTCTAATTTTTTAGATCACCTCGTTTGTGGTAAAGTGTTGCAATAACCATAGAAACTAATGCAAGCCAGAATGGTAAGTGGTGGAGAAGAGACTTTGAGTAGCTAAAACAAGGACTATTCTAAGCTATACAGATTTAATTTAGGCAATAACTCCAAGAAAGAGCAAGTAAGTATGTGTAACAACATAAAAAAGAGAAACATTTTAGTAAGTTGACCGGAGAATAGGCATTTGTATTCAGATAGCTTACTCAGTTGGTGTGTTTGCCTCTTCAACAACTACTAAAATACTATAGAGATACTTAGTGTATTCAAATAATGTCTTCTCCCACTTCAAGTTTCTCTGATTCTATGTGTATAAGTGACCAGATATTCTCTTTTTTTGAACTGTGGGGAAGGAAAAATGTTCTCCTTCTACCCTTTTAGGTTCTGTGGTTGGTCTAAAAATTAAATTGATATAAGACAGGTTAACAAGAGGAAAAAAAGTCTGTTTTAATTACATACATATGCATGGTAGCCCCCAAAAGATATAAGATTCAAAGACAGCTGGACAATTGAGACTTAGATACCATCCTGAGCTAAGGAAAAGAAAGGGATAGGGGTTTAGAGCAGGAAAAATGTAGCTGTTCATGGGAAGGTACAAAGAGAAAATGTTGATTAAACAAAGGTTGCCCCACCATGCAGATAAGTCTCTCAGGTGAAAATTTAACTCTGATTATCTTCGATACTTTCTTGGTTCCATTCTAATAAAATTTCCTATATAAGTGTAGCTTTTCCCCACAAATGGGGTGATTTACATTTTCTTTTTGGTACTTAACAGGTAAGTAAAGTGTTTCTTAGTCTGCTGGGTCTTATTTGCCTTCTGCTCAAAATAATCTTCATGCCAAAATGGCGTATTTTGGGATGACATATTCTGAACCCCATTACTACTGAAAAAATAAACACACTCAACGTTGCTCTGCAGTGGGAAGCTTCAGGGCTAGTCTTGGGTAGAAAAGCCGGAGGCCAAAAGTGAATCCTTTACCATGTAAAAGTGCGTATGGTCTAAGTTTGTGATCACTTGATGTCATGCCTGTAGAATGGCATAAAGATAGATATCTATGTATTTTAGAATACAAAAGCAAAAATAATATTTATTTATAGAAAAATTTCTCCTCTATAGAAGTCATTTTTTTAAAAAACTGTAATCATGACCTTTATTTACTTACAAAATAATAAACCCTTAACTAGCTACTCTACTCTAATGGAGGGACTTAGTATACAGATACCCCTAGCTAATCAAATAAGGCTTTGTCAACTTTTGAGGGGGAGGGAGAGAATAATTGGCATAATGACTATATCTCTGAGAGACAAGGGAGCCTAGCTGCATCTGTTTAAGCTTGATTAAAATCTCTCCATCACACACTAAGTGTTCCAGGGGAGTCCAGAGGCATTTCCCCAAAGTGGTCTTTGGCTGTAATACTCTTGCTGTGGTCATTTGATCAGGAAACTCGATTTCCAGCATTTCGGGTCCTCCCTGCTGTGAAGTGCAATGCTGAGAGTACAGCCAGCTGCACAGGACACCTGCTAATCACTTGTTGTTACATCTGCTGTTCGGTAGTTACCTCCATGTCATAGTCTTTGCCACTGGTATTTGAACTCGTTTTTTATTCCTTATTTTACTGTTCTTTTCACTTACTTTTGAAAAAAAATTAAGATGTTGTGTTTTTTACTTTTCACTTTAAAATGACCAAGAATAAACTCACAGGCAAAGGAAATGTTTATCAAGACAGTCCCTTCCTTAAGCCCTGGGAGTTACATACATTTCTCCTCAATTGTACTTTTCAGAGCCCTAAGCAAGCTTTTCTATCCCTAGAAAAGCCCTTGCTACATAAATCAGCCCTAAAGGATTGTTGATTTATGTTAAGAAAAGTTGATAACATTACTGCAATAAAAAAAAAAAGAAAGAAAAAATAAAAATGAACCAGATAACTCAGAAGAAACACAGCCAAATTTTCCCTTAGGATAACAGGTTCAGCTTCAGTAATAGTTCAACTGGAAGGATATTTATTCCTTATAGCTCAAATAATTTGGTCTCTTGAAAAGAAAATGAATAAGGTGAAATCAATAATTTCAAGTCTATACAATTGTTTAGACCCAACCAGGTGTGGCAGAAACATAGAAATTTCTCTGTGACTAAAGCAGTGCCTAATTATAAATATTTCAACCCCTCTAACAAGATGCCAAGGTGCAACAGTGCGTAAGTCACCACCAAGTTATAGAAATTGCTCTTGCACAGGCTGTTAGAATAGGTAGCTAATCAGACATGAGCCAGGTCAGGGAATAGAGAGGAAAAGGAAATATCAACCTTAAATATAACTATCATCTGATAACCAGATGGCTGAGGTAGGTTTTCATGCTCCTGATACTTTCTGAGGCAGTCACACCCTGTAGGAAGCATGCACAAAGCGACTGACAAATAAGGCAATGACCAATACCTACCTTCCACTGGGGACACTAGATGTAGAAGGGCAGAATGATAGAAAACAGTATGCCATGACCTCAAAACATGAACAGCACAGTAAACGACTGCCCACTACTGGCAGAGAAGTGCGCATGCAACAGGCAGAAGCAAACCATCCAGGGAGGAGGAGTCGGAGGGCTGGGAGGGTGCCCAAGCAAGCAAAGAAATCCATCTCTGTAAACAAGCGGGGCCCTCAGATCCCTCTGAGTCACCCGCTTGAAAATCTTCCAAGTGCACTTTCCCTACTTTCCCTTTACAAATAAACCGCTGCCGCTTTGCTATTTGCGGCTCTACTCTGAATCCTTCACTCCGGAAGACGAGAGTGGGGACCCAGAACAACACTGCAGGAAACGGTGATAGGGCTGCATTCATGTTCTGCTCAACTAGAACCAGAAGGCTTACCTTGAGGTCTTGTCTCAAACTCTTGAAAAAACAAACAAAAGAGATTTCTGGGGCTGGGGTTAAGGTTTAAATAGGTTTTAGAGAAAATAAGTAGAAATTGTCTGTAAGGCCAGTAGTTGTGGCCATCGCTGTTATGGCCATTCACATGCAGACTCATTGGATCTGGGCAGACAGTATAGAAACAGTGGAGCCAAAAAATGGTGGGCCATTCCTTTATTATATTCTTGCAGCACCGCCAAGCAGACACAGAGGGCTCCCAAGCCAATGACACATTCACCGGTTCCACAACCAGGAGAATCTTCTCCAGTTCCTCCTACAATCAAAGGCCCCACCAAGTCTCAGCGGAGCTCGCAAAAGCCCTCAGCTCTGGTTCCTCATCTGCACACCTTCTCTTTCCCTGCCAACATCGCTTCTTTCTCTTTGCACAAACTGGCTTCTTCTTCAGCACTCTGCATTCTCTGCTCTCCCTGCAAAACATGACTTCTCTCTTTTCCTGACAACATGGCTTCTTTCTTTTTCTCCTTCTCTTTTCAAAACTTTCTGGTGTGAAAAATTCTCCTCCAGCAAACATTAGCAAAATAATGGCCCTTCCCCAAGCAGGAAGGTAATTTGCAATTTCACAGACCACATATACCTGGCGCTTCCCAGCCCCCAATGCAAACTATAAACAAGCAAACATAAAAATCATATTTTACAAACTTATTTGACCAACATAGTCCTCAATTGCTTAGTTATTTCAACATACAAAGAATAGAAACCACCATATTAGTCAACCACGACTCGATTAGATTTTACACATTTCCAATAAGTGCCTGATCAGGAGGTGGTGTAGTGGATAGAGCATTGACCTGGGATACGGAGGACCCGGGTTTGAAACTCGAGGTAGTCGGCTTGAGCATGGGATAATAGACATGACCCCATGGAAACCAGCTTGAGCCCCAAAGATCACTGGAATGAAGTCTAAAGTTGCTGGCTTGAGCAAGGGGCCACTGGCTTGGCTGGAAGGTCTTCCCGTCAAAGCACATATGAGAAAGCAATCAATGAACAACTAAAGAGCTGCAACAATGAGGTGATGCTTCTCATCTCTCTCCCTTCCTGTCTCTCTCTTACTTGCTAAAAAAAAAAAAAAAAAAAAAAGACAGTATCTTCCTCATTTTCTGATAATAAATTTGTTTCTCAAAAGGAAATAATCTGATTGTGTATATCTAATTTTAGAAAGACTTTTTATATTGCTCAGGATTGTCCCTATTCCCAGGCCATGGTAGTTTAGAACTTTATTTGGGAGCCTAGAAGTTATGTAGCTCTATTTTTCTGATGTTTTCAGCTGAGCTCTGTAGCATCATTCTCCAGTCAGCTTCCATATTTGGCAAATGTATTGGGAGAAAGATCAGTCATATTTCTGAGATCCCACAAATTTCCAATACTGTCACTCCAGCCCTTGAGCAAATAGAAAAATCTCATCTGTTTTTTGTGTTCCATACAAGATGCCTCCTGCTCTGTTCTAGGCTCCAGTTGTTAGGTTCCTGCACTGCTAATAATCGGTTAGTGCCCCCATGTCAATAATGATTATTTTAGTTTCAGTTCACCATCAGCTTTAGGTCAGTGGTTCTCAAAGTATGATCCTGGACCAGCAGCAGCACCAATACCTGAGAGCTTGCTAGAAATACAAATTCTCAGGCCACATCTCAGAATTATTTGAATCAGAAACTCTAGGTTAGAAGTCCAACCATTTATCTGTGTGTGTGTTTTTGTGTGTTTTGGTTTGTTTTCTTTTAAATTTAAGTGAGAGGAGAGGATATAGAGATACAGACTCCTGCAAGAACCTGGACTGGATCCACCAGGAGCCCCATCTGGGGCTATGCTCGCAACCTAGCTATTTTTAGCACTTGAGGCAGAGGTTCCATGGAGCCATTCTTAGCACCTGGGGCCAACTCTTTCCAGTCAATCGAGCTATGGTTGTGGGAGAAGAAAAGAGAGAGAGAGAAAAGGGGGAGGCAGAGGGGAGGAGAAGCAGATGGTCCTTCTTTTACATGCCCTGATTAGGAACCAAACATGGGACTCCCATATGCCATGTGGATGCTCTACTACTGAGCCAACTTGCCAGGGCCATCTGATTTTTAATAAGCCTTTACATGACTTTGATACACTCTAGAGTTTTTTCAAAGTTTCTAATTCAGTAAGTCTAAAGTGAGGCTCCAAAATTCAAGTGTCTAGCAAATCGTCAGATGATGTTGATAACACTAGAGCATAATCACACTTTGAGAGTCATTGCAACAAGGTGTCATGGCTTGTCTGTTTTCACATTGCTTCCCGAGTTAGTCTTTGTTAGTTAGAAGATATGAAATTTTATTCTGCTTGTGAGGTTTTGATCTAGTGTTTTTTTGTTTGTTTGTGTTTGTTTTTTGTTTTTTTGTTTTATCCTTTTGAGTAGCTTAAGAACTTAGCAATATTTTCAGGGAGAAATCAGCATATGTTTGAAATTCTTCAACTCCCAAATTTGCTCATTCTAGTCATGTCCAATTGCTTCAAGTTTTGAAGTTTTGTTTATTTCTTGTTTTCCCAAAATCTCCCTTCTGCCAGGGTCACAGGAAGCCTACTCCCATAACTGGCAACAGTCCTCAGGGAAGAAGAGCTGCCCTAAGTCTTCAGCTCACCCTCAAATTTGTCCCCTGTGGGATTTTAGTCTATCAATCTCTGCTGTTGCCACAGCTCTCTGGTACTTTTAAAATATATGATTTTTATAACATTCTATTTTTCTAGTTGATTTCAGCAGAAGTATTTATCTGTCATGACCTATTACATCCTATCCAAAAGAGGAAGTCAGTATTGTTGACTTAATTTCAAATTTATTATTGTGTAATGTGTTAAATGCATGTGATATAAAAATTTTTTATGTGTATTTTTTTTGAAGTGAGAAGTGGGGAGGCAGAGAGATGAACTCCCAAATGCGTGTGACTGGTATCCACCAGGCAAGCCAATTAGGGGGTGATGCTCTGCCCAACTGGGGCGCCACTCTGTTGCAAAATCTAAAGTGTGCCACACTTTAGATTCAGGATTTTACAATTGTTACAGCAATCTCATGAGACTGGTTAATTACCACTTCTAAAAATGATAAAACTAAGGGTCATAACTACAACTGTTGCAACCAGAGCCATTCTAGCACCTGAGGTGGAGGCCATGGAGCCATCCTCAGTGCCCCAGCCTACTTTGCTCCAGTGGAGCCTTGGCTATGGAAGGGGAAGAGAGAGATTGAGAGAAAGAAGGGGCGGGGGGAAGAGTGGAGAAGCAGATGGGTGCTTCTCCTGTGTGCCCTGACCGGGAATCAAACCTGAGACTTCCACATGCTGGGCTGATGCTCTATCACTGAGCCAACTGGCCAGGGCCAATATAAAATTTTAAAAATATAGCAAGATGTATATTGAATTCAGTTCATTAGCCAGATATCATTAAGGAATATTTAAGTAGTCTTACATATTTTTCTATTTTGCAAACAATGGATAAATAAGTATTCCTCTAAAATGTCATTTTAAACTTGTGTAAAAAGAGATAGAATTCCTGGGCCTGGGCATATGTAATTTTTAACAGCTTTATTAATATGTAATATAGATGCCATAAAAATCACTGCTGTAAGTGGTTTTAGTCATTTGATAGAAGCGTGCAAGCATCATCCTGATCCCGTGGAAGGTTTCCATCACCCCAAAGTGTTCTTGTGAGCCCATTTGTTGTCAATCATCACTTCTATTTCTAGAGCCTTAGGCAGCTTCTGATCTGTTTTAGGTCTCTATGAATTTGCCTTTTCTGGGGAAATTTAATAGAAATGAAATCATATACTATGTAGTCTTCTTTTTCTGGCTTGTTTCACTCAGTGAAATATCTCAGAGGTTTATCCATGTTGTAGCATGTATGTATCAGTTGTTCATTGCTTTTTCTTTTTAAATTATGTTCCATTGTATGGCTACACTGCATTTTGTTTTTCCATGCATCAGTTTATAGGAATTTATTGTTACAATGTATGCTGTCCTACAAGTCTCTGTGCCAGCATGGGTTTTCCTTTCTCTATCAACTCTCTTTTGGTTTTGTTGTTGCTTTTATCTAGCTCTCCAGGCCTCTATTCAAGGACTTGGCATTATAATTTTAATTCAGATTTACTACCATGAAGACAAGGGAAATGACAGATCCATGACAGAGCAGTGGGCAGTTTGCACCGACTCAGGATTGCTGTGAAGATTAAATTGCACATTGATAAATAAGGTAAATTCAAACTTTTACAAAGGTAGTCAACGAAGGATGTGAAGGTGTGAGAGATAAAGAAAGAATATGATTGATGGTAGCAAGTATTCTTACTGTTTACGCTTTAGATTCAGGATTTTACAATTATTACAGCAATCTCATGAGACTGGTTAATTACCACTTCTAAAAATGATAAAACTAAAGATCATAACTACTACTAATTCACTAAGGATCCCATAGTAAAGACTTCAGAAAGGATCTATTACCAGTTCTGTACATTGCCAAAGTTTTCAAAGTATTCTCAGGACTTTAATTCATTTGTGAAAACAGCAGATTAATAAATTACAGTATATCTTTAGTTGTAATATCTCTGCTGTTTAAAAAATATCATTAGTTACTGAATGCCTAGTTGCCTGAACAATAGCAAATAAAGTTAGGTAGGACAAAATTATCACACAGAATTTATATTATATGGTGTGTTAACTTAAATATTATACCTTAACAACTATAGAATTCTAGAAGGATGTTGAATATTCTTATTTACAAACGAGAAAACTGACATTCTTGAATAATAAGATCAGGATACGACCACACATAACCTACAGCAGAGCTGATATGAGAACCTAGAGTTCTAGAGACTCAGTAGAGCACTGTTGCCATGTCCTGTCTGTGGTAACAAATTCTTTTATGAGGACTTCCATGAGCTTCAGCTCTGATTAAAAGATATTTTGACATAAGAAAATTCTAGTTTAATGAAGATCTTAAGAAGTCTTTTAGATTTAACATATTTGGCTAAAAATCTCAGACATTTTAAGTATTTTATTTCTCTAACAGTTTATTTATAAATCCAAAAAACAAAAACAATAAACCCTCCAACACCTTTGCCTATAAATTAAAGTGAGAAAGTTCTGCTTCAGCATAGGCTCATACACAAAACCACCTGGGCCCTTGTTAAGAAAGTCCTTGGAAGAATTGTGAGGGGACTCAGAATGTATCCTGAGGACTTAATGAAGTGTCAAGTTAGCTCATTATACTGTTTGAACCACTGAGAAATGTTAGTTATTAGTCCATAAGCATTGATCATGCTTTGTTTTGTATTTTTTCTTTCATTTTCTTTTCTATCTTTTTTTTTTAAAACCAGTAACATCAAGAGAGTCATTTGTGATGGCATTGAAAGAATCATTTGAAACTGAAAACACTGGTGTTTTTCTTTTACAAATGAGCAACCACGGACATTTTTCTTGGCTCCCCTTTCCAAATAAGCAGTGAGTTAGGGACAGCTGAGGAGGCCAGATCCAGAAGTCTGCCTAACGGGTCATTTGTTTCCAGTTTTTGGAGCACTGAGACAATCACAATGATTGTAGCTCTCACAGTACAGGCTTTTTTGTTCTTGTGCAGTAATAGCGTGGGCATGCATTAGTCATCTTCACCAGCTGATGTCTGATTTGGCACTCCTGCCTTGCTATCATTTTAATTAACAGGAAAGCCATTTGCGACTCCTCTTCCTCCTGACAAATCCAGAAAAGAGAGAGCCACACAAACTAAAACAATAAAAATGAATGAAATACAGTCAGGAAAAGCATATTTCAGAAATAGAGAAAAAAAGATCAAAAACATTTCATATTGTCAAATAATAGAGGTTTAATGAGATTTCAATCAAATTTTCCCCTCCAGGGGACACAAATATAGATTTTTTTTTTTTAAGTTTAGATTTCCTATGTATTGGGAGATGAATATTTTAGCAACTTTGACTCAATTGACCCATGAGAAACATTCTTTGAGAAAGCATTCTCTCTTTTATCAGTAAATACTCCCTGAGTTTAGAGCTCGAATGAGAAAAATATGTACCAAATTTAAAATAATTAAGAAGTCTGAAGCATGTTGGAGAAAAATCTTTTCTTTTTCAGGATTTTATGTAAGAAGACTATGTTAGACGTCTAATTTTATCTTTAGGATTTTAAGCTAATGCCAAGTATTCCCTTAGCCAATGAAATCTCTTTTTTTCCTTTTCCTTTCAGTAGTGTAAGTAGGTATTCTATTAGTTTAGGCACTTTCTCTTCTTTTTTTAAAATTTTATTTTATATTGTGCTCAGTGGCATAAATTGCCAATCAATAAATTAATCAATCATCATCGAATATTTATTGATAGGCACCAATGATAAGAAAATATCATTGGTCAAGTCAAAATTCTGGGTTGAAGTCCCACTTTGCTATTAATTGCTCATGTGATTTCAGGCACTTAATCTCTGTGTCCCAGTCGGATGCTCTGTCCCCTGCGCCACTGCCTGGTCAGGCAGGCACTTAATCTCTTAGTAAGTTCCTCATCTATACACTGGTGAAGATGAGTGAGAAGTTCTTTTGCCTCTATGGTTATTATAAAAATTGTATATAGTATAACATGTTTTAAATGCAAAATTAAATAATTAAGATCTATGATGCATATTATACATTAAAAGGTGCTTATAATCATAAATTTTACATGTCAACTTGGCTAGGCTTTGGTGCCTAGTTGTTTGGTCAAACATTAGCTTAGATGTTGCTATGTAGGTATATGATAGATGTAGCTAACATTTACAATCAGTAGAGTTTAATTAAAGTATATTACCCTCCATAATGTCAGTGGCCTCATCCAGTCAGTTAAGTCACTTAAGAATAAAAACTGAGGTTTCCTAGACAAAAAGAAATTCTGCCTAAAGACTGTAACAATATCTTGCCTGAAATTCCAGCTTGCCTGTGAGCCTGCCCTACAAGTTTTAAACCTACTAGACCTCACAATCATGTCAGTGAATTACCTATCATCTATCTACCTACTTATGTATGTATGTATGCATGCATGCATGTATGTATGTATGTATGTATGTACCTATCTTTCTAGCAACTATATTCAAGAAACTCCAGACATCTTCCCTTAGGATATATTGAAAATAACAAAATTAATATTGTGGTCATCAACACCATCTCTAGGACATATAAAGAGAGACGGGGACTTCACAAGAATTAATTGAAGAAATTAAAAGTGTATGCAAGAAGGAGAGACTGGATGCTTTTGAGTTTCAGTGACTTTAGTACTTAATTTTTTTTTATAAGAGGATTGTGAGGGATAGCTTAACAAGTGTTTGTGAAAACTAGGAGTTTTTAATCCAGATCTAGAGACTGATGCTTTCTTCTCATCAGGATATTCCTGAGGTAAGCAGCTTTTCAGTATAGCCCACACAACCAGGATGAATAAGGACTCTAGTGCAGAATATCTGGGTATCATGAATGTTTGGCCCTTGAAGAAGGTACAAAAATACTTCCTATGGTTTTACATGTAGGCAACAGGGGATTAGAAGGAATAAATCTAAAATGAACAATAGATTGTATTAATCAAGGTTCTCCAGAGAACAGAAAGTATATATATACATTCTATTCTATTCTGTTCTATTCTATTCTATTCTATTCTATTCTATTCTATTCTATTCTAATTACATTAATAGTGTGTGTGTGTGTGTGTGTGTGTGTGTGTGTGTTTCGAAAGAATTGGTTCATAAAGACTGAAGATGAGATGTCTTGTTCCAGCTCTACAGTAAGGCAGGAAAAAATGGACAAATTCTTCCTACAGTTTTTGTTCTACTCAGACCATGAAAGGATTGAATAATGCTCACCCAATCAGCAAGGGCAATCTACATTACTGAGTCTATTGATTGATTCAAAGTCTAAACTTATCTGGAAACATCCTCATAACCACGTCCAGGAAGTTGACACATCATTGTCACACAAGTCATGTGAAAAGATACCTTACTGAGTAATGAGGGAGGAGAGGATTTTGTGCTGCTCTTAAGACTAAAGGCTAATGTAGCTCTCCGAGAGCTTCGTCATACATCAAGAGTGCAGGTTGAATTGAGATGTGCCCTGAACAATCAACACATAACCACAAAGGACACAAGCACCAACGCATGGAGACAGAATGAACTAGGGAAGACCAGAGCCATCTCCAGGGAGCCTTCCCTGATTATCTCACATCAGAAGATATCTCTCACATCTCATCTTATTCTAGCTTCATTCACTAAAATAACTAAGCCTTGAAAAGGGAATAGAGAAATATCTTCTTTTAGTCCATCTTTTCCACACAAGCAGCCAGTGTGATTACTTAAACTAGGGGTTAGGAAAGAATTATTAATAGGTTTAAAGAGGATTGGTACATTTCAATAATGAAAGGGAGTGGAAATTTTGGACTCTATTAATGATGTTTATTCTCTCAACAAAGCAGAGTTGAATTTGTTGCCAGTGGAAATGGGGTTCGTTCACGGAGCCACACGGAAAGCATTTCAGGACCCACATATGGGAGGATAACATGTAGTGGTACAATTTACTGTAGAACCAAAATCAAAGGACTGCCCTGGCTTCCCCGTGTCTCATCTCTGTCAGTCCCGCTGTGAGAAAAGTCCAGCCTTGTCTTCATCAGGCTCAGAACAAAGACTAATGTCCAGAAACTCTGCCATTTGTTCAGTCCATGACAAAGCTTAGTCTGGTTCTCTGTTCCTGCCTGCGCTTTGGCTGGCGCTGTGCCCAGGCTCATGCTTGGAACCTGTTGCTCGTAGTTGTGTGGCTGTCGCCCCAGGCGGCTGCTAGGGTCACACGGCTGCTATGGAGAAAGAAGGCAAGAACAAATGGGTGAGCACAGGTTACAGAGAGAGAGAGAGAGAGAGAGAGAGAGAGAGAGGGCGCGCAAGAGAGAGCGAGCGAGCTTTCTTAAGCTGATTTTATTGTCTTTGACTTGGAAAGGACCAGGCACTTTTTCAAATCAATCAGCTTCCCAATCTTTCCTTGTTAGGGTTGGGTCTTCCCCTTAACCAATCCATTTCTTAGACTTTCCAGAGTTCTGTGTCCTTATTTAATCCATTCCTTCTCCCTGGTTAGGCTCCACCCCTTCATGTACCACATTGGTTTCTACTCTGTGTCTCCAAGTAGGCATAGCTTCCCCCTCCTCCATCTTTCATCCTGTTGGAAATGCTCCCAGCAGAGAAATTTCCTTTGTATTATTTGTTCCTCCTCTGCCACAGTCCAGGCCAGTGGACCCGTTGTACCCCAGGGGAGATTGGAAAGCCAGTCCTTCCTCCCTATACAAGGGAGGTGGGATACTACTCCTCTTGGGGCAATGCCGCGATCCCCTGGCCTATGCATGCTGCAAATTCCTGGTGAAGCCGGCCCAGTATTTGATTTCACTACCAGTTTATTAGGCTTTTTAACGTCGGATTCCCCTTGCTCTCTTCCTTTATTAATATCTAAATATCTATGCTAACAAAATCAAGTTCTGGAAAAAACTAAACCAATTTTATGTTTATATTCTGAGTTGAGAGTTCTTAATAAACAACAAAAGGTAAAAGATAATATAGAATAATTTCCGTGACGTCACGGAAATGGCGCCGTGAGAAGCGCGTCCGACAGCTCTCCCCTAAATCACAACAAATTTATCAACTAGAAACAGAAAAATTTATCCTCGGAGCATTCCGGAGTTCCACACAAACTGAAAGCAAAAGGACTGTTATCACTTGAATCTGAGAGACGAGGGTGTGGAGGAAGCTACCGCAGCGACGCTCATTCAAGCCGCCAGGGAGTGCGCCTGCGGTGAGTCAGCCCATATACTTGGGAACCGCAAGCCGCCGCTCGCGGCCGCGAGCCCGCAAGCTGCCGTGAACCCCCGCGAACTGCCACCGCGAGCTGCCGCGAGCCCCCGCGGAACCGCCACCGCAAGCGGCCGCCACGAGCCGCCGCGCGAGCGCCCGGTCCGGTTGAGCACCGCTGACGTTCCCAGCGGCCCGCACACTGCGAGTGGGGGTCGCCGGCCACCGGTGCCCTGAGCGCCCCATTCGCACGCGTGCCTTGGGCATTCCACGCGCCCAGGGCGCCCTACTGGCCCGCACACCCAGGGGGCTCCATTATCCTGTGCCTGGTGCGGTCCAGCCGCCAGCGGCGGGGCGAGCGGGAGAGGCTTGGGAGATTCTCTCCGTGGGCGGGGCACCTCACCCAGCCATTCAAGCTAACAATCAAGCGTTGGGGGAGGGGCGCGCGCAGGCAGCCTAAAATACCTTCTGAAACACAGCTGCGACCCAATCACTGAAATTAGCTTAACCCATAAAATCTGCGCACCCTCGGTTCTAATTGATAAGATCTCTCTCAGTTCAGCGATCCAAGACAAGAGGCGTGATATTTTTTAGTGCCTCTCGCTAAAGGGGCGGGGGCAACTTCTGATTGATAGAGCCTCCATATTCAGGGATAAACGCTAACAAGAAGGACTTGGCAGATAATAAGGTCTATACTACACTAGTCGTAAGCAGAGACTAGTGACTCTTCTTCCCTGCAAAAACAGGCTACAAAGTGTGGAAAGCCTGGGTTGAGAGGTCCAACTAAATGATAGGCGCTGAACAGTCACCTTGACAACAATTGACTCCCACCCCCGCCTGATTACACTGGAGGCCCTGACTGTCAGAGCCTTTCCCAAAGCCTTGCACTGAGTGGGGATAGAGTGGGGATTTCCCAGCTCTTTGAGCCTCTTACTCCCCAGGCAGAAGCAGTTGCAGCCTTATAGCTGGATCACCAGGCTGCTAATTCAGAAAGGGGGGACTAGGAGAGAGAATCCAGGAAAGCAAACTCTCTCATCGTTGGACCCTGAAAACGCCAACAAGCCTTTACTTCCAGCAAGACTAAAGCCAATTATATGACATTGCCATAGAATCCCATCAACTGCAAATCCCTAACTAAGAGTGACACAGGGGCAGAGCCTGGGGTACAGAGTCACCGACTAGGAAGAGGGAGAGAAAAGAAAAAGGAAGAAGTTAACCTCTCAAAATCAAGAAAAACCCACAGACTTTACAACTTGATCCACTAATTTTTTTTTTTTGTTGTTGTTGTTGTTGCTTGTTTCTTCTATCTTTTTGCTTTTATTTCCTCCACCTCGGTCCTTCTATTCTCTGCCCATCTTATGCTTCCCCTTTCTTGAACTACACTACCCATGAGTGTTGCATTTTATTTTTCTTCTTCATCCTCACCCTCCTTTAAGGTAATACTCCAAAACACTTAACTCTCACTCTCTCCTCTTTTGTTTTTTTTTTTTGTCTTGCTTTATTTTGTTTTTTTTCTCCTATTTTATTTCTTCCTTCGTTTTTCTCTTTTTCTTATTTTTTCCTTTCTATTCGTTTTTTCTTTTCTCATTTTACTTTCCTCCCATATAATCCTCAATCGCGAACAAATTAGTTAATTTGGGACTCAAGGCTTTTTTTTGGTTTTATTTCTCTTTTTTGCTTTTGTTTTTATTTTTTTTCTCTCTTGTTTGTTTATTTTTGTGGCATTTTGGGACCTCCCAACCCAAGGTCTCCATTGTATTTAGTCTTCGCTCCACTTAATACAACAGATTTTTACTTATTATTTTTATTTTTTCTTCTTTATTATTCTTTTTTGGTCCTTTTTTCTGACTCCCTCTTATCCCTCTCATTATATCTCTTAGTTGACCATCACTTACAAGCAAATCATCTTATGCTTGTCTAAGATTTTCTTCCTTTTTTTTTTTTTTTTTTTGCATTTAGTAGGTCCTTACTCCCTTTTTTTGCCCCTTGAACTCTTCACCCCAAATCAGGCCCTCCATTATAGGCACGATATTTCCCTGAGGAGGGGAGAGGAGGGAAAGAGAAGAGAGAAAAAAGGGGGAAATAATAAATTATTACTGTTTTTTTTTGTGGGGTGTTTTACCCTTTTTTTTTTTTTTTTTTTTTTTTCTTCTTTTTACTCTTTATTAATTCTAATTAGTGCTATCAATAAGACCACCCTCAGATGCCGATAAGAAAGAGGAAATTGAATATTATGGATACAAAAGAAAGAGAGGTAACACAAATAGATGTGGAAAAATCTATGGAGAAAAGACTTAACATATTGGAAGCCTTGGAGCTAAATGACAGAGAATTTAAAATAGAAATCTTAAAAATACTCAGAGATATACAAGAAAGCACAGAAAGGCAATATAGGGAGATCAGAAAACAACTCAATGAACACAAAGAATATATTACCAAGGAAATTGAAACTATAAAAACAAATCAAACAGAAATGAAAAACTCAATTCACGAGCTGAAAAACGAGGTAACAAGCTTAGCTAACAGAACAGCCCAGATTGAAGATAGGATTAGTGAAATAGAAGACAAACAACTTGAGGCACAACAGAGAGAAGAAGAAAGAGACTCAAATATAATAAAAAATGAGAAAGCCCTACAGGAATTGTCTGACTCCATCAGAAAGAATAACATAAGAATAATGGGTATATCAGAGGGAGAAGAGAAAGAAAATGGAATGGAGAATATACTCAAACAAATAATAGACGAGAACTTCTCAAGCCTGTGGAAGGAACTAAAGCCTCAAATTCAAGAAGCAAACAGAACACCAAGTTTTCTTAACCCCAACAAACCCACTCCAAGGCACATCATAATAAAGATGACACAAAACAATGACAAAGAAAAAATTCTCAAGGCAGCCAGGGAAAAGAAGAGTACAACATATAAAGGAAGGCCTATTAGATTATCATCAGATTTCTCAGCAGAAACTATACAAGCTAGAAGAGAGTGGACCCCAATATTTAAAGCCCTGAAACAGAGGAACTTTCAGCCAAGAATACTATACCCATCAAAGCTATCCTTCAAGTATGAAGGAGATATAAAAACATTCACAAATACAGAAAAGATGAGAGAATTTATCAACAGAAAGCCCCCACTCCAGGAAATACTAAGGGGGGTTTTCCAACCAGATTCAAAGAACAAAAGAAAACAACACCACAAGTAACAGCTCCACCAAGAACACAATAAAACCAAACTTAAACTGTGACAACAAAGGAAAAAAAGGGGGGAGAGGATGGAGATTAACAGTAGCAAAGGATGATGAAGTGCAGAAATACTTATAAGATAGGGTACTACAATGAATATGGTAGGTACCCTTTTCATTACTTAATGGTAACCACCCTTAAAAAAACCACCACAAAAACACTTGACTTAAAAAAGGTAGCAACAGAGGAAAGAAGTATGGAACACAAACAAATAAAAACAAATGATAGAAAAACAAAAGAGAAGAATCAAACTAGATACAAAACTAACAGAAAGCAATTTATAAAATGGCAGTAGGGAACCCACAAGTGTCAATAATTACACTAAATGTAAATGGATTAAACTTACCAATAAAAAGACACAGAGTAGCAGAATGGATTAAAAAAGAAAATCCAACTATATGCTGCCTACAAGAAACACATCTAAGCAACAAGGATAAAAACAAATTCAAAGTGAAAGGCTGGAAAACAATACTCCAAGCAAACAACACCCAAAAAAAAGCAGGTGTAGCAATACTCATATCTAATAATGCTGACTACAAGACAGAAAAAGTACTCAGAGACAAAAATGGTCATTTCATAATGATTAAGGGGAAGTTGAATCAAGAAGACATAACAATCCTTAATATATATGCACCAAACCAAGGAGCACCAAAATATATAAGACAGCTACTTATTGACCTTAAAACAAAAACTAACAAAAATACAATCATACTTGGAGACCTCAATACACCGCTGACGGCTCTAGATCGGTCATCCAAACAGAGAATCAATAAAGATATAGTGGCCTTAAACGAAATACTAGAACACCTGGATATGATAGACATCTACAGGACACTTCATCCCAAAGCGACAGAGTATACATTTTTCTCTAGTGTACATGGAACATTCTCAAGAATTGACCATATGTTGGGCCACAAAGACAATATCAGCAAATTTAGAAAAATTGAAGTTGTACCAAGCATATTTTCTGATCATAAAGCCCTGAAACTAGAATTCAACTGCAAAAAAGACGGGGAAAAACCCACAAAAATGTGGAAACTAAACAACATACTTCTAAAAAAATGAATGGGTCAAAGAAGAAATAAGCGCAGAAATCAAAAGATATATACAGACAAATGAAAATGAAAATACGACATATCAGAATCTCTGGGATGCAGCAAAAGCAGTAATAAGAGGAAAGTTCATATCACTTCAGGCCTATATGAACAAACAAGAGAGAGCCGAAGTAAACCACTTAACTTCACACCTTAAGGAACTAGAAAAAGAAGAACAAAGACAACCCAAAACCAGCCGAAGAAAGGAGATAATAAAAATCAGAGCAGAAATAAATGAAATAGAGAACAGAAAAACTATAGAAAAAATCAATAAAACAAGGAGCTGGTTCTTTGAAAAGATCAACAAAATTGACAAACCCTTGGCAAGACTCACCAAGGAAAAAAGACACAGGACTCAAATAAATAAAATCCAAAATGAAAGAGGAGAGATCACCACAGACATCATAGAAATACAAAGAATTATTGTAGAATACTATGAAAAATTATATGCCACCAAATACAACAACCTAGAAGAAATGGATAAATTCCTAGAACAATACAACCTTCCTAGACTGAGTCATGAAGAAGCAGAAAGCCTAAACAGACCAATCAGCAGGGAGGAAATAGAAAAAACTATTAAAAATCTCCCCAAAAATAAAAGTCCAGGCCCAGACGGTTATACTAGTGAATTCTATCAAACATTCAAAGAAGACTTGGTTCCTATTCTACTCAAAGTCTTCCAAAAAATTGAAGAAGAAGCAATACTTCCAAACACATTTTATGAGGCCAACATAACCCTCATACCAAAACCTGGCAAGGATGGCACAAAGAAAGAAAACTACAGACCAATATCTCTAATGAATACAGATGCTAAAATACTAAACAAAATACTGGCAAACCGAATACAACAACATATTAAAAAAATAATACATCATGATCAAGTGGGATTCATCCCAGAATCTCAAGGATGGTTCAACATACGCAAAACGGTTAACGTAATACACCATATCAACAAAACAAAGAACAAAAACCACATGATCTTATCAATAGATGCCGAAAAGGCTTTTGATAAAATACAACACAATTTTATGTTTAAGACTCTCAACAAAATGGGTATAGAAGGAAAATATCTCAACATGATAAAGGCCATATATGATAAACCATCAGCCAACATCCTATTAAACGGCATAAAACTGAGGACTTTCTACCTTAAATCAGGAACAAGACAGGGTTGTCCACTCTCTCCACTCTTATTCAACGTGGTGCTAGAAGTTCTGGCCAGAGCAATCAGACAAGACAAAGAAATAAAAGGCATCCATATCGGAAAAGAAGAAGTAAAGCTATCACTTTTTGCTGATGATATGATCCTATACATCGAAAACCCAAAGGACTCCACAAAAAGATTATTAAAAACAATAAACCAATACAGTAAGGTCGCAGGATACAAAATTAACATACAAAAGTCCATAGCCTTTCTATATGCCAACAATGAAATATTAGAAAACGAACTCAAAAAAATAATCCCCTTCACGATTGCAACAAAAAAAATAAAATACCTAGGAATAAACATAACAAAGAACGTAAAGGACCTATATAATGAAAATTACAAAGCATTGTTAAGGGAAATCGAAAAAGATACAATGAGATGGAAAAATATTCCTTGTTCTTGGATAGGAAGAATAAATATAATCAAAATGGCCATATTACCCAAAGCAATATACAAATTTAATGCAATTCCCATCAAAATCCCTATGAGATTTTTTAAAGAAATGGAACAAAAAATCATCAGATTTATATGGAACTATAAAAAACCCCGAATAGCCAAAACAATCCTAAGGAAAAAGAATGAAGCTGGGGGCATTACAATACCTGACTTTAAACTATATTATAGGGCCACGATAATTAAAACAGCATGGTATTGGCAGAAAAATAGACACTCAGACCAATGGAACAGAATAGAAAGCCCAGAAATAAAACCACATATATATGGTCAAATAATCTTTGATAAAGGGGCCAACAACACACAATGGAGAAAAGAAAGCCTCTTCAACAAATGGTGTTGGGAAAACTGGAAAGCCACATGCAAAAGAATGAAACTCGACTACAGCCTGTCCCCGTGTACTAAAATTAATTCAAAATGGATCAAAGACCTAAATATAAGACCTGAAACAATAAAGTACATAGAAGAAGACATAGGTACTAAAATCATGGACCTGGGTTTTAAAGAACATTTTATGAACTTGACTCCAATGGCAAGAGAAGTGAAGGCAAAGATAAATGAATGGGACTACATCAGAATTAAAAGTTTTTGCTCAGCAAGAGAAACTGATATCAAAATAAACAGACAGCCAACTATATGGGAACTGATATTTTCAAACGACAGCTCAGATAAGGGCCTAATATCCAAAATTTACAAAGAACTCATAAAACTCAACAACAAACAAACAAGCAATCCAATAAAAAAATGGGAAGAGGACATGAACAGACACTTCTCCCAGGAAGAGATACAAATGGCCAACAGATATATGAAAAGATGCTCAGCTTCATTAGTTATTAGAGAAATGCAAATCAAAACTACAATGAGATACCACCTCACCCCTGTTAGATTAGCTATTATCAACAAGACGGGTAATAGCAAATGTTGGAGAGGCTGTGGAGAAAAAGGAACCCTCATTCACTGTTGGTGGGACTGTAAAGTAGTACAACCATTATGGAGGAAAGTATGGTGGTTCCTCAAAAAACTGAAAATAGAACTACCTTATGACCCAGCAATCCCTCTACTGGGTATATACCCCAAAACCTCAGAAACATTGATACGTGAAGACACATGTAGCCCCATGTTCATTGCAGCACTGTTCACAGTGGCCAAGACATGGAAATAACCAAAAAGCCCTTCAATAGAAGACTGGATAAAGAAGATGTGGCACATATACACTATGGAATACTACTCAGCCATAAGAAATGATGACATCAGATCATTTACAGCAAAATGGTGGGATCTTGATAACATTATAAGGAGTGAAATAAGCAAATCAGAAAAAAACAAGAACTACATGATTCCATACATTGGTGGAACATAAAAATGAGACTCAGAGACATGGACAAGAGTGTGGTGGTTACCAAGGGTGGGGGGGGAGGGAGGACATGGGAGGGAGGGAGGGAGAGTTAGGGGGAGGGGGAGGGGCACAGAGAACTAGATAGAGGGTGACGGAGGACAATCTGACTTTGGGCGAGGGGTTTGCAACATAATTTGATGACAAAATAACCTAGACATGTTTTCTTTGAATATATGTACCCTGATTTATTAATGTCATCCCATTACCATTAATAAAAATTTATTAAAAAAAAAAAAAAAAAAAAAAAAAGATAATATATATGAAGCTAAATAGCACCTCATCCATTTATGCTCCTTTCCAGTTTACATAGTTCAATCATATTATCTTACTTATAAGAATCCCATGAAATGTTATTTATATCTTTATTTTTTAAAATTCAGTCTCAGAATGATTAAGTAAATTGCCTAAGGTCCCAGAGTTACAGAGTGAGAACTATATCTGGTCTAATGAACTAATCTGATCTAATCTGATCTAAGCACAAACATTTTTCTGCTGATTATGGTTTTATGGGTTAATTATCTCATAGCAATCTCTGAAATAATGGAGTCTGTTGTTAAAAGGGACCATTTTCTGGTACTTTTGCCAGTAACTCAGAGCAACTGTGCCATGACTTGTTGACTACTACAAGGACACATTAAGAATGATCAGCATTTTTAATAACAGCTTTTCATTAAATCCTTATGTTGAATGCTGTGTGTGCATTATCTCATCTAACTGCATTAACATAATAATACCAAATTGCACAGGACATGCTTTATTCCTTGACTTAACCTTCTGGCTTCCTCCTTGTCACCCACAATCAAACAGCTCAGCTACATAATTGGAGAAGAATATGTGTTTTGAATATATTCATGAAGGATTAATGAAATAATGGCTACAAAGTTGACAGGTAGCATATATTGACTTTCAGCCTCCCATCAAGTGAGCCTCTACTTTTAAGTACTCAGCAAATATTTGTTGAAAGTATTACTATATAAATGAGCCATGAATTACAAAGAGAAATCTATTTTAAGGATTGGGCAGAGTAAATCAATATCACTTTGATTCTCAAGATCAGAAGATCATATATGTTTAAGCTGGTTTTATCCCCCTCTGCCAATCTCAGTACAGTCATCCCCCTCGTTCACATTATTTGTAGCTTCACTTTTCATAGTTTCAGCTACCCATAGTCAACCACAGTCCAAAAGTGTTAAATGGAAAACTTCAGAAATAAACAATTCCTGTTTTACTTTCATACCATTCTGAGTAACATGGTGAAATCTCATATTGTCCCACTCTGTCCCCTCAGGACTCATCTCTTTGTCCACGGTCTTCACACTGTGCTGTTCAACCTTAAGTCACTTAGCAAACATCTTCATCTTCAGATCGCCTGTCACATATTGCAGTGCCTGTGTTCAGGTAGCCCTATTTCACTTAATAATGTCTCCATAGCATAAGAGTAGTGATGCTGGCAATTCAGATATGCCAAAGAGAAGCCATAAGGTGCCTCCTTTAAATGATAAGGTGAGTATGGTATGGGAAGATATTTTGAGATAGAATATTCACATAACTTTTATTACAAGTACATTGTTATAATTGTACTATTTTATCATTAGTTATTGCTGTTAATCTCTTACTGGATCTCATGTACAAATTAAAATTTATCATAGATATGTATAGCTAAAAGAAAACATAGCATATATATATATGATTTGGTACTATCTGCAAGCATCCAGTGAGGGTTTTGGAACATATCCCTCCCAGATAAGGGGTGACTACTGTAGTTAAATGTTTTTTCTTTTTTTAGAAAAAAATTAAAAAATTTTATTTATCATTTTAGAGAGGGGAGGGAGTGAGAGAGAGAGGA
Organism: Saccopteryx bilineata; assembly: GCF_036850765.1. NCBI lineage: Eukaryota > Metazoa > Chordata > Mammalia > Chiroptera > Emballonuridae > Saccopteryx > Saccopteryx bilineata. The sequence continues at coordinate 142,234,994 of NC_089491.1, read as the reverse complement.
AGAGAGAGACAGAAGGGGAAAGAGGAAGAAGCATCAACTCCCATATGTGCCTTGACCAGGCAAGCCCAGGGTACCAACCTCAGCATTCCAGCTTGACGCTTTATCCACTGTGCCACCACAGGTCAGGTGTGTATTTAACTTTTAAATAATAAATTATTAAAGGTATCATAATTTATTCTATGGTTCCATATTGTTCCTCTGAGAAAGTGATGGTACATTTTATTGGAAAATAAAGTATTATTCTTTATGGATTAAATTCAACACATTCTTGTACCAGCTTTTGCTAATCAAAAAGTTTTTCCCTATGTCTTCTGACTTAGTTTTTCTTCAAGTGATTTAAGCTATGTCATTTCATTGCTCTTTGTTAAAATGAAGACTTTTTGGTAAGAGTAATTGTTTTTCTCTAATTCTTACTAAACTATTTTTTTCCAGACTACGCTATTTCTTTTACTTGGCTAGGTTCAACTTTAAAGACTAGAAATTTAACTCTGGCTTATATAACAAAGAAATCCATTATTTCATGAAAAAGGCAGTCCAGTGGAGAGTCATGCTTCAAGTTTTTGTTGATTTTGTTTTTAGGTTTTTGGAGGGGGATCGCTCTCTGATGTGCCAGCCACAGCCCAGATTCAATCCTAAATCAAGATTTCCTTCTGGTAAATAGTAAAGTTTAATCAAGATTAAAGCCACAGACTATCCAGTGGCCGCCTCTTCCTGATGCTCTGTCATGCCTTCGCCACTCTGACCTCTTTCCACCCAGTCCTCCTTCCCCATTCTGTTCCGGTTCCACTGATCGTTATGCCATGCCTTTGCTTAGAGCCTCTACTCTGTTTCCCCTGCCTAGAACGATCTATGCCGCATCACATATTCACTTGGCTAATTTTATCTTGTCCTTAAAATCTGCCCAAATCTCACAGACTTATTTTGATCATTTTATTTAATGAGGCAATTTACCTCTGAGCACTCTCAATCCCACTCTGATCTCTTTTTATTTTACATGGTATGCATCACCTTCTAACTTGTTACACCAGTGGTTCTCAAAGGGTGCACCCTAGAATATTTCCAGGTGTGCCCTATGGTATTCCAGAGAAATATGTGCCTGTTGCAGACCAAAAAACCAACAGGGTTTTTGGAGTTTAGATTTTTGGGGGACAGAGGTGTGAGGAATTGGCTGTAAGCTAACAGTCTGCCCAACCCCCCACATCACTTGCCTGATTAGGTTGTAAAAGGCTGTTAAGCTGTGGTGCTGGATTGTTTACACTACCACCTCCCCCCCCCCCCCCACCCCGTGTTCTCAGGAAAGACTGGAGGCAAGTTTCTTCTGTCCTTTGTTTGGTGTAAAGTTAAGATAATATGTATGGTGGGGGGTTTGGATTGATGATTAAACATAAGGAATTGTTTCTTGAAGCCTTTTGGATTTCTATAAAAGAAGAATATGTGGCAATATCTAAAAAAAGCTTTGAACATTTTACTACAATTTTCAATATCCTATTTATGTGAATTAGGATTTTCTAATTAAGAATAACACAATTAAGAGTAAAAAGAGAGGAATTCTTTAACGTATTGACGAGAAAATGAGAGTTTGCCTTTCAAATATATGCTCTAACACTGAAGAAATCGCTAGGACACATCAGGCTCATGTTTCTCATAAACACAAGAATGAAAAAACTTAACACATTTGCACCGGGACCTGCCAAATATACTAAATCTTACTAAGAAAGTATCTATCTATATATAAAGAGATAACTTTTTTGTCATTTTAAAAATTTAAACCCCTCTTTTTATAAATTCTAAAAAGCATAACTAAATAAATGAAACATAAAAATGTTTTTTAATGTCAGAATAAACTTAATTTTGTCATTTTTATTTCATTTAATTACCATAAAAGCACGCTTGGACTTTATATTTTTTTCTTTAATATTTGACTTAATTATTATAATATATTTCTCAGAAATTTGTATATAGTGCACCTACAATTATCTTTAGGATTTTAAATGCACCTCACCTTCAAAAACTTTGAGAACCACTATGTTAATATAGTCCATTATTACAGCAAATGATTATTATCGATCTCCTCTGATAGAATACAAATGCAGGGGCAAGCTTTTTCGGTGTATTTATTAATGAAAGGAACTGGCTTATCTTGTTCTGATGTGAACAAGGAAGCTTTTTAAATTTATTTTTATTTTTTAATTTTTAAAAATGTTTATTTTATTGGTGAGAGAGAGAGAGAGAGAGAAGAATGTTGATCTGTTTCTGTGTGAGCCCTGACCGAGGATCAAACTGGCAACCTCTGTGCTTCAGGACAATGCTTTAACAAACTGAGTTATCCAGCCAGGGAAAGGAAGCTCTTTTTTAGAACAAGAATCTATATTATCAGGAAGCTCCACTCTCAGAAAAGACAAACAAAACTCTGCTCATTCTCAATGGCTAAAAAAGCACATGCCCTTTCCTAAATCACTCCCAGTCAAGGAAAATGAGATAAATGAAATTGGTTTAAATTAAGCAGAACTTATTTCTCCAGTTTGAGGATGGGTTGAACTCATCTAACTTAGGTCACATGGGCTTTGTGAGGAAGCGATGAATACTTGCACAAAGTTAAAGTTTCTGAGAAAGAAGAAACTCAATACCAGTTAAGTAACCAACTATGTCCACTAAACTTCCCATAGGCAGTGGTGGGATTCAAATAATTTAACATTAGGGCTTCTCTGTCCTAATGACCGTTTTAAGTATAAAAAAAGATATACTGAAAGGTAGTTTATTATTTCATGCACTTAGTACTTAAATAAGGACAATAAAAGAGGTACATAAAATTAGATTATGTTATAAGAAAGAGTTTTAAAATGTTAATGAAAAAATATTAAATAATACTTGACAAAAGACAAAAAAAACTCTTTTTTTTTTTTTATTAACTGAGAGGTAGGGAGGCAGATAGACAGACTCCCACATGCACTTTTACTGGGATCCACCTGGCAAGCCCCGTACTGGGCGACGCTCTGCCCATCTGGGGCCACTGCTTCGTTGCCCAGAAACTGGCTATTTTAGTGCCTGAGGTGAGGCCATGAAGCCATCCTCAGTACCCAGGCCAACTTCCTCAAACCTTTCAAGTCATGGCCATGGAAAGGGTAGAGAGAGAGAAGTAGGAAGTGTGGAAAAGCAGACAATCACTTCTCCTGTGTGCCTGACTAGGAATTGAACCTGGAACTTCTACATGCCAAGACAATGCTCTACTGCTGAGCCCACTAAACACGGCAAAAACTGTTATTTAAGATATTTCCATGTTGCTTTTTGATTGGCATCTTCACTTGCAACTTTCTTCTCTTTTATTCTAGCTTCTTTTTTTTTTTTTTTTTTTGTATTTTTCTGAAGCTGGAAACGGGGAGAGACAGTCAGACAGACTCCCGCATGCGCCCGACTGGGATCCACCCGGCACGCCCACCAGGGGGCGATGCTCTGCCCCTCCGGGGCGTCGCTCTGCCGCGACCAGAGCCACTCTAGCGCCTGGGGCAGAGGCCAAGGAGCCATCTTCAGCGCCCGGGCCATCTTTGCTCCAATGGAGCCTTGGCTGCAGGAGGGGAAGAGAGAGACAGAGAAGAAGGAGAGGGTAGGGGTGGAGAAGCAAACGGGCCCTTCTCCTATGTGCCCTGGCCGGGAATCGAACCCGGGTCCCCCGCACTCCAGGCCGATGCTCTACCGCTGAGCCAACCGGCCAGGGCCTATTCTAACTTCTTATTGGTTTCACCTTTCGGGGGCAGAACAAACATTACTACGGGCATTTAGAAAATGCTGTTGCGCAGATGAATGTTAAAAGAGAGTCAGGAATATAAATTTGATTTCCACATTGGGTGCTGCTCAGGTGCCCACTTTATAGAGAACCTTGATTACAAGTGCCATTTTAACAACCGATTCTTCAAACTCAACCAAAAATTAGGTATTGGTTCTGCCATAGGGATACTTAATAAACTTTCTCTCTTATTTCTTGTTTATGTTATAGTCCCTCAGACAATAAACAGACAAGGAAGACTTTATTCAAGACTTTTGCACCTGACTGGGCAGTGGTGCAGTAGATAGAGCGTTGAACTGGAATGCAGAGGACCCAGGTTCGAGACCCCAAGGTCACCAGCTTGAGTGCGGGCTTATCTGGTTTGAGCAAAGCTCACCAACTTGGACCCAAGGTCGCTGGCTCGAGCAAGGGGTTACTCCAGGGGTCGGGAACCTTTTTGGCTGAGAGAGCCATACAATGACCTGTGTACCATTACGCATTATCCAATAAAAATTTGGTGCTGTCCCGGAGGACAGCTGTGATTGGCCACCCGCAACCATGAACATGAGTGGTAGGAAATGAATGGATTATAATACATGAGAATGTTTTATATTTTTAACGTTTATTATTTTTTTATTAAAGATTTGTCTACGAGCTAGATGCAGCCATCAAAAGAGTCACAACTGGCTCGCAAGCCATAGGTTCCCGACCCCTGGGTTACTCGGTCTACTGAAGGCCCACAGTCAAGGCACATATGAGAAAGCAATCAATGAACAACTAAGGTGTCACAACGAAAAACTAATGATTGATGCTTCTCTTCTCTCTCTGTTCCTGTCTGTCTGATTCTCTCTCTGTCACTGTAAATAAAAAAAAAAGGACTTTGCAATAAGAGAGAGAGACTGAACTCAACTCTGCTGAAGCAGAAAGTGGGAGAGATCTTAAGCACTGGAGTGAATTAGTAAAAACTATTAGAGCATGTTTAGTGGGGTGGTTAGTCAAAATGGTGCAGCCATCTATGTCTCCTACTTGTTTCCTGTTGAAGTCCAGCTCCTCCAGAAAATGTATTTGTATCCAAAAATCTGTATGGTTCAGCAACAAAGACATGGAACAAAGCCTAGGCTGACATATAATGTGAAACATGATCAATCTTCATTGTTGGGTCCATTTTTACTGAAGCATACTGAATCAACTCATTGATACAACTCTCTTTCAGTTTAACTTTTTGGTTTGTATTTCTTTATTTCCTTTAGTTTCATTGTGGTTTTGTATAAATGGTGAATTTTGAGTGCATTATTATAAAATTAAACTTACAATTCATTTCATGAATGTGCTTATTTTATAAATAATAAAGGAGAATGTTTTTAAAAGCTAATTTTTATCTCCCTTATTTAGAATTCAAAATAATAGAAAGCAGCCAATCATGGTATAGTTCCTACTATCTTTGTTTGGTTAAAAGAGTGTTGGTACTCTTAAGACGTTTCCAGGGCAGCCTGCATATCAAGCGTCTGACTCCAGTTTATGCAGCTAATGGACTCACTACTGTACATGGTTCACTGGGGGAAAGCAGTTTTATATATGTGAGAGTTTTGAAGTTATGTCAGGAAGTTTACATTTTTACTCTTGGATTGGTATTGAACTTGAAATTTTGCCTTCTTCAAACTCAAAGAAGAGCTGACCTGAGTCAGAAAGGTAATTGCTGTAGTGCTAAAAGAGAATAGACTCCTCAGCTTTAATCTCTGAGTTCACTGGAGCTGACTAATTCTATTCTGCTAATTGCTGTCAAAAAGAAATGCCGGGTTCTCATGCCAACCTGGGCGAGACTGACATTTTCTTGGCTTAGGATCACAATAAACATTGTAACAAAACTTACTGATCTCTCTTGAAATGAATCTGACATAGAAATACATGGTTTATCATGAAATATTTCTATTCCTGCTCTTTGTGTTCACCACTTCCGTGGCAAAAATTGTTTTTCCTGCTTATTCTGGCATTTTTCTTTTTAATCTGATGTCTGCTTTTAGTATTTCAGGAACTCCACGGGTTCAAATTCCACAAAATCCAGTTCCTTCTTGTTTTTGAGCTGCTCTGGCCTTCTGTATAGAAAGAAAGAGATTGCATCGTGTGCTCATGTTACCATACTACTTATTTTTTGGATTGTCATCAAAATGAAAAAAGAAAGATCACATACAACTTCAGACCTCTGAAGTCACGTCCTCAGAGCTCAATTATTTTTAAATACTAAGCTTCGCCATGTTGAAATAACACATTACTGCTTTCCTGTAATTAAATTTATTTTGGTACTTTTTTGACAAACATCTTAAAGCAACCTGGAAAATATTCTTCTTGCTCTTGCAAAAGCTGCCTTGCCTGCACATCAACTTCTGAAGCAAAGCAGGTGTGAAAAGCCCAAAGCAGGCCAATTTGCACAGATGGTATGGAGGGTCAAGTGAAAAAATATTATATTTTCCTGAGTTAACACTTGTGAGTAGTGTGAAAACATCAGTTATAATACTTTGATAATAGTCAGGTCTGTATCATTTATGTGTACTTAATAGTTCTCCAGTAACATTGTCCTTTAGAAATCTAATAATGGAAAATAATAATGCATCATACAATACTAAAACTTCTTATAATGACACAGGGAATATCAGCCAGGAATAGTTGGCTAAAGAGACTATTTAAAGGAGTGAAAATAGAAGGCCTGAGTTCTGTAAAAGCATATTGTACATTTTTTTTTCATTTCCAGACAAACAGCATTGCAGTAATTATTAAGCCAGGATTCTTAAGGCAGTTGCCAAATCAATGTATTGAGTTACTGATACAAAAGGGAGCCATTTATAATTAATTGTCCCTAAAGCAATCCTTTTAAAAATCAACATGTTTTCTTGGACTTATTTACTGAGTTTTATAAAGCCTATCAATATTTTCATTTGGTAAGAATCTACAGGATCTGGACACAAAACACAATACTAGAAATGTGACACACAAATTAGTCTCAAATTACTGAAATTTTAAAAAATTTAATTCTTATTCAAGAAATCTATTTGAGCTTTTCAGAAGCATCTAAAATTTGCATACTTGCAGCGGCCTCTTCCTACTTGCTTTGTGTACTTTCGGGTCACATGCTCTGAGCAGCACTGCCTTTTTGGCTCAACATCACACGTGTGTAGTGAAGCATCATAAAATTTCTTCAGTTTCAGGGCTATATTAAGCTCTAAAACCTACTTTTGGAAGCCATCTATGAATGTTCTTTTAAAAACAGGCACTTATTCTTCACCATGAATTATTTGCCATGGGGGATAAAGGAAAATATATCTCATCAAATATAAGTGAAACAAAAATTAGTACAAAATCACTTGGGGCATGACAGTAATTTTGGATCTACATATGGTATGATCAGGACCAGTTACATCACACAGTCCGGGAACTAGAATTCACAGAGGAAACCTGAAGTACAAATAGTTTCACCATTAAGTATGGCTTTGAAAATGAGTACTTTTACTAGTTAATTCATTCATCAAAACCTTATTATCACATCATTATCACTTTTCATCCAACTGCATTTAGACCTAGAGATTTTGTAGCATGTTCACAAACCCTGATTAAAATAAAATACAATATGCACTAAAATCTTGCACAGTGGCATTCCTGGTGTGTTACTTTTTATTTAGCCTTTCCCATGGAGGTGGGTTAAAGGTTCAAGACTATGATGAAAGACAAGTCCTTTGTCTTTAAGAGATGGTTACTAACGTTTTATGTGCTCAATTTTAAAACAATATTTTGTTCAGTGAGCACATATTCAATTTATTCAAAAGTGCTGTGATACCAGCTTTATGAGAGAGAGAAACATTGCTGGCACCTCCAGGCCTTTCTTCTTCTTAGAAGACGTGGGAACAGTTAGTAAGCCTCCATGGTGTCAGATCCACAATAACACCCTTCAAGTCAGGATATATAGCAAACTTACAAAAATGAGTATTGTAACCAGACAGGTGGAAGCTCTCGTTTTAATACCACATTTTACTCACTGTGTGATTTGGGATAAACTGTTTGGTCTCTCTGGATCAATTTCTTTCCTTTTTCTGTCTTTTGTTTTCTTTCTTTTTTCTTTCTACCTTCCTTTCTTTCTTTTTAGTGAGAAGAGAGAAAAAGAGAGAGAGAGAGAGAGAGAGACAAGAAAGGGGAGAGATGAGAGGTTGCATCATTTTAGTTGTTCATTGATTGCTTTTTATACGTGCCTTGACTGGGGGACTCCAGGGAAGCCAGTGACCCCTTGCTCAATCCAGAGACCTTAGGTTTCAAACCAGTAACCTTTGGGCTCAAGCCACTGATCATTACTGTGATTACGTCAATGATCCCATGGTCAAGCCAGCAACCTCAGTGTTTTGAACCTGGGACCGTGACATCCATCCACTAAAGTACCACTGGCCAGGCTCTGGGTCAATTTCTTATTTGGAAAAATGAACTAAAAACTTTTCAGTTTTGTATGCATGTATGTATGTGGATGTAGATATAGCACAAGCTTCAGGAATTGTGAGCATTTTACACTAAACCTTGTTTAATATTCATACTAGCCCTAGTGGTAGCTACTATTATAGCTATTATATCTTGTTTTACAAAGAAGGAAACCAAATTCAGAACATAAAGAACTTGCCATAAATCAATGAGTGATTAATCATTGAAGCTGAGATCTGTATGCAAAGGCCTCCTGATTTACCTCTATTCTGTGATGCATGTTTGGGCTGTGTAACACCTAGTGCAAAGAAATTTAAATGACCTCTATTTTGACCTACATAAAGAGATTAAGACCATTGGATTTAATTTCTACAGGTCATCATTCAAATACTGACAGTCTTTGGAGCCAAGAAATAGTACTATTTCCAGCAAACAGAAGGACCTATGGGACTGAGAATTTCTTATATCCAGGTATGCCAATTATGCAAGATGATAATTTAAACACAAAGGAAAAAGAGAGTACATGAGGTCTCACAGACAGGGGCAGTGGTGGTAAAGAACTTGTGTGCTAGCATTTCTTCTGGACCTTTCTCATGCTGGTTCTTTACCCAAAACCTTATTTTATCTTTAAAACAACCTTATAATTTAAATAAAATTACCCGATTTCAGAAATGAGAAAACCTAGACTCAAAAGGTAACTTTTTTTCCCAAGATTAAAGAGTTGTGAGTAATGGGACCAGGCTCTTTATTAGTGCTAGATAAGAATTGTAGTTTATTTCAGCATGGAACCAGGTACAGCCTTTGTCAGTAGCACCGGGGTTAGCTTACAGAAGAGCATAGCAATTGTCATGCATTTTATCAAGCCATTTTCATTATGTAACAAGAAAATCTCTACTCAATTTTGAACTGATCTTCAATGATCTTTCTGGTACTGGCCATGTGTTTATCTAACTACTCTTGAATCTAGTTTTACTTGTATATTTTCTGAATGGTAGAACATTCCAGAATTTTTGCCACCGCTATGAAAAGAAGTGTTTTAATTTTTATTTATTTATTTATTTATTTTTATTTTTTTTACAGAGACAGAGTGAGTCAGAGAGAGGGATAGACAGGGACAGACAGACAGGAACGGAGAGAGATGAGAAGCATCAATCATTAGTTTTTCATTGCGCGTTGCAACACCTTAGTTGTTCATTGATTGCTTTCTCATACGTGCTTTGACCATGGGCCTTCAGCAGACCAAGCAACCCCTTGCTGGAGCCAGCAACCTTGGGTTCAAGCTGGTGGGCTTTTGCTCAAATCAGATGAGCCGCGCTCAAGCTGGCAACCTCGGGGTCTCGAACCTGGGTCCTCTGTATCCCAGTCCAACACTCTATCCACTGCGCCACCGCCTAGTCAGGCAAAAAGAAGTATTTTATGTTTGGTTTTAAAAACGATTTCAAGGCATTGATATAGAGTGTAGGTGGCAATTAGGACAAGAAGAAAATAATGAAATTTAGGAGAGAATTAGGTTTTTTTTTTAGGACTTAGTCTGACTATGTACATAAGAAAACAGGATTTAACTAAACTATTCTTAAATTGGAGTCCATGAAGATCTATTTGTTTATGGAAAGATGATAGGTAGAAGGTTTGCAATCCTGACATTAGGGGAAAAATTCTGTGTGCATTTATATATCTGCAGGTCTTTTTTTTTAGGGTGAGAGACCAAACTTTACAAGATTCTCAAAAATCCCACCATCTTTCATTCATTGAATTAACACATTTTTATTAAACACCTAATATGGACCAGGGAACATGCTAGTACTAGACTTACAGTGGTGACCATTTAGAACTGCAAGGAGTCTGACATTTACTCTACTTGAGAGTTCACTTACAAGTTAGCCTTCCACAGATTAATGAATGCTAACAGAAGGCACTAAACTCTTGGGGCAGAGAACAAAAGCAGTTTATTACTCAGAATAATAATATTAGCTAACATATAAGAATTTGTATTAGTTCCCCAAGCCCAATTCCCCCCTGTGCACTGTAAAGAATGACAAATGGTACCTGTACACACAGTGGAGTGATTTACAGTAGAGGAACCCTGAGACTAGAAAGCTCAAAAATTTCATTATGGGCAGTAAGCACGTCTGAGCATTGCTCTAGATGAAGACATTATTTGTACTATACCGAATATTAAGAATGCTTTCCTAAGAGACATTATATCTTGCAAAGCTGTTTGCTATGCAAACATCCCTGAAAAGGTAGGAACAAAGGCAGTCAGAGTTTCTACCATCATGATACTAAAAAGCTTGGGAAATTCATGAAAATTTACATTCCAAAAGTGACCAAAAAATACATACCCCCTTCCCTTATGAAGTTTTTCTGTCTGACTTTGTAAACAAATATATTATCAAATATGTACAGTTGATCCTTGAACAACACAGGTTTCCATTAAGCAGGTACACTTATATACAATATTTTTTCAATGCATACAGTACTCTAAATGTATTTTCTCTTTTGACTTCTTTAAATAACATTTTCTTTTCTCTAGCTTACTTTATTGTACGAATACAACATGTAATACATATAACATACAAAATATGTGTTAATCAGCTGTTTATATGATTGGTAGAGCTTCCAGTAAATAGTAGGTTGTTAGTAGCTAGGTTTTTGGGGATCCAAAAATTATACATAGATTTTCATCTATTCAGGGGGTTGGTGCCCTTAACCTCCATGTTGTTCAAGGGTCAACTGTAATTAAATATTGTTATAAAAATTGAGAAAGAAAAAGAACAATGTGCTATTAGAAACAGAAGCTTATAAGTTAGATTGAGTGGGCTCAGAAAAGCCTTTCTGAAAAAGGGACTTTTAACCTGAGATATGAAACAGGAGTTAGGCAAGCAGAGTGGAGGAGGGAGCATTTTAAACAGAATGTTTGAAGGTTTATACTTCATAGAATTCAGAGATTACAACAGCCAGTATGGGCAGAACACATGAGAGAGGAGATGAAGGTGGGAGATGTGGTTGAATGGGTAGATTACTATATTTAAAGAGCAATAAGAAGGCTACTAAAGGGTTTAATTTAGGAGTCTTGTCATCTGATTTACACTTTTAAAGATGGTTATGCTATATGTGGGATGCATAGGAGGGTAAAATGATGGAAGTAAACCAGGTAGGAAGAGAATAGAAGATTACTGTTTGGCATGGAAGATGATAGCAGAGGTGAAGAAAAGTGAAGCAGGGTTGTATACCTGTTTTAACCTCCTGTTTTCAGATTTTTAAAAAAGACTTGAGTTTGTTTTCACTTTTCCAATACTTTCCAAGTTTTGCAGTTCACTACTGAGCAGAAGTAGCACATATACTATGAAGGAGGCCAAGTCACACCAACAAGTGGGATCTGCAATGGCACGATCATTCAAATATCACTATCAACCCTATTGTTGACAAATAGCCCCAGGTTAAGTCCAATTTGTATAAGTTTTTGGCTTTCTGGTCACCCAAACTAAGTATTTTACATCTTTATATCTCATTAAGTAAACAGATGAATGCATAAATGAATGTATGCATAAAGGCATGAAAGATTTATGATCAGCAGGTTTTATTATCTTGGGAAAACTTCAAAGAAACCAGATAGATCCCCACCCCCAAATTTGGTTCAGATATCGAGACTGATGACACCACACTCACATCACGAGCATTTGAAAAGATTTATTTTCACATAATGAAGTTTCCTGGGCAGAGCAGGGTAGTCCTCTCAAACTGGTCCAAAAATGTCTTGAGAGAACATGGAAGAGCAACTGGCTTGGGGTTTTTATATAATTAAGGGGTGGGGCTAGAGTGAAGTTTCTTGTGAATTTCCTGCTAGCAACAAAGGAAGAAATGCTGGAACATGATCAGTTTGTCAGATGTGGAGCAGAAAAGGAAGAGGGAGGGGTGAGACTTTAAAAAGATATCAGCAATCAGAAATTAAGAAATAGAGTTGGAATCTTTATTACACACGTTTACTAGAATGAAACTTGAAAGAAAGCAGGAAAGTGATGTGATGTGTGTTTATTGGGGGATAAGAGTGTTAATTAAATATAAATATAATGTAGATTTTTTTGGGGGGGTATTTTTCTGAAGTTGGAAACAAGGAGGCAGTTAGACAGAGTCCCGCATGCGCCTGACCAGGATCCACCTGGCATGCCCACCAGGGGGTGATACTCCGCCAATCTGGGGCGTTGCTCTGTTGCAACCAGAGCTATTCTAGTGCCTGAGGCAAAGGCCATGGAGCCATCCCCAGTGCCCGGGCCAACTTTGCTCCAATGGAGCCTTGACTGCAGGAGGGGAAGAGAGAGACAGCAAGGAAGGAGAGGGAGAGGGGTGGAGAAGCAGTTGACGCGTCTCCTGTGTGCCCTGGCCGGGAATTGAACCCGGGACTCCTGCACGCCAGGCCAACACTCTACCACTGAGCCAACTGGCCAGGGCCTTAATGTAGATTTTTTTTATATTAAATTTCTGGTTAGCTCTCTGCCTTCACAATAAATAACCATCTTGCATAACAAAATTCATCTTGCTACCTAGAAACTAATCTATTAATAACAAAATAATGATCATTAATTCCTACAATAAAGTTAAATTTGTATTTAATTAAGGGCTCAATATGAGCACGAGCACATTGTACTCAAGAAATTTGGATATGGGTATATAAAAGAAAAAAAAAAGCTCTAGTGATATCTCTTTTCCAAAGGTTAATAATTGAAATGGGCACATTTAAATAGTTCACCTTTTTCTGGCAGTGAACAGGTTTGGCAAGACTGGAACAAATTGAATGTGCCTATCATAATTAACTTAATAAAAAGAAGTGGGGAAAATGCTCAGGAAAAGGACAATGTATAAAATCTTGAAAGAAAAACTATTTTTAGAAATAGAACATGTGCTCAATTACAGTCTGACAATAGACAAAAATAATTAGCTGGAACGGTTCCTTCAACACATTTACATATTTGAAAAATAAGACCTTTATTTCTTTTCAATATAAGAATAGAAAGGGAGTTTATATTCTTACAGCAATGGGACCATCAGAGCCTGTGAATATTCAGGAGCTGATTTTCTAGGTTGGGGGCTATCCACTCCCATCGCTTCTCTCTCTCTTCCCTTTTGCTTCCTGACTTTTGACTGCTTCCTTGCTCATTAGCATTTATTCGGTAGCAAGTGTCTAAAAATGGAATAATAAAAGGAATGAAATTCAGATGAGTCTGTTGGCTACCTTGTAAGCATATCAGATAATAGAATTAATTAGGGTAGAGGTATTTATACCTATTTGCTAAAATGATTTCCCTTTTCTATGCTATTGTCCCTCAGTCACCGTGGATAATCAAAAGCTAGGCTAGCTTCATGTAACCAAGCAAAGACTATTTTCTTTGTATGGTTACTGGGCATTCTATGGAGTCATAGATACTGGTTCCAGTGATTGTCTAACTTTGGAATAAACAACAACAACAACAAAAAAATAGTTTATAATTCCACACCTATCAGGTGTTAAATACAGAACAGTCAAATAAATACAGTAATCACAGTAAATCAATAATTTGGTGATTTTTTGTAATCTTAATTAGCATAAATACTAAAGTGCACTTGTAAATATTTGCATGGAAAATGCTTTTAAGAAGAGAAAAAAATTTCCCTATTTGCATTTTATACAAGACAATGAACACTTTGTTAAATTTATTGGGGTAACATTGGTGAATAAGATTATACAGGCGGTCTCTGGGTTACAAATAAGATAGGTTCTGTAGGTTCTTAAACAGAATTTATATGTAAATTGAAACAGGTACATTTATCTATTAAATGCAACTTAGATAGATGTTTGTTTTAACATAGTATTTATTTTTATCTTTCTGTGCTTATAAATAATTAAACATTTTCAAACCCAAAGAACCTATCTCATTTGTATCCTGGGAACTGCCTATATAGGTTTCAAGAGTGCAGTTTTATGATATGTGATCTGTGTATTGCATTGTGTGTCCACCACCCAAAGTCAAATCATCTTCTGTCACCATTTATATGACCTTCTTTACTACTCCCGACCCCCCTTTTCTCTGGTAACCACTTTACTGTTGTTTGTTCCTGAATTTTTAAGACAAGCAACACTTGAAAGGTAATATTAGATACCTGTCACTTGACTTCTTAAATATTCAACTTAATAGAATGTACCACCATTCAGACATACTAAGAAGTAAAATTTTAAAGAAAAACTAGAAAATTATATCCTAAAAAGGACTGAGCTTCATAAAATCTAACAATCACACTCTTTGGTATTTACCCAAAAGAGCTGAAAATTTATGTCCACACAAAACCTTCACACAGATGTTTCTAACAGCTTTATTCATAATTGTCAAAATTTGGAAGCAACCAAGATGTTCCTCAGTAGGTGAATGGATGAATAAAATGTGGTAAAACTAGACAATGAAGTAATATTTATCACTAGAAAGAAGTGAGCTATCAAGCCATGAAAAGACATGGAAGAAACTTAAATCCATATTGCTAATGAAAAAAATCAATCTGAAAAGGCTGAATATTGTTAGGATTCCAAGTATATAGCATGAATTTGAACTGTGTACTTTATTTCTATGTATATTTTTTTCAATATCTACCTGTATGATGGATTTGATTCGTGGTTGGAAATCTACTAACATGAAGGGCAACTTTATACATTGATCTATGCTAATTTATAAATGGGTCTTAAGCATCTGCAAAACCAATCCCCCATGTATACCGAGGGACAACTAAGTTTCGGAGGAGTCAAATTATATGCAGATTTTCGACTGCATAAAGGTCGGCTCCTCACGTTGTTCAAGAGCCAACTGTATATGATATTCTGAGAAAGGTAAAACTATAGAGACAGTAACATGACCAGTGGTTGTAAGGGGCTGGGGGGAGGAGGAGATGACTAGGCAGAGCACAGAAGATTTGAGGGGCAGTGAAAATACTTTGTAAGATATTGCAATAATGGATATCTCTCATTATACACTTGTTCAAACCCATAGGATGTACATCACCAAGAGTAAACCCTAAAGTAACTATGGCTATTGGGTGATTATGCTGTGTCAGTGTAGGTGTATCAATTTCAATAAAGGTATTTCTCTCGTGGGAGATTTTGATAATAAAAGAGGCTGTGAATGTGTTGAGGTAAGAAATACATGGAAATCACTGTATCTTCTCAAATTTGCTGTGACCTTAATACTGCTTTAAAAAAAATAAAATCTGTTTTAAGAGAAAGGAAGGAAAGAAGGAATGAAGGAAAGGAGAAAGAAATGTTATGAAATCTTGTCACTTGTTAAGTTTCTATATTTAAACTTGATATTGTTTAAATATTTTGACTGAGAAAACAGTGGTGTCTAGGAGTTGAAGAATCCTATTAGGCTGAGTAGTATTCCATAGTGTATATGTACCAAAGCTTTTTAATCCACTTGTCCTCTGACGAACACTTGGGCTGTTTCCAGATCTTCGCTATTGTGAACAATGCTGCTATAAACATGGGGGTGCATTTCTCCTTTTGGAACCATTCTATGGTGTTCTTGGGGTATATTCCTAAAAGTGGGATGGCTGGGTCAAAAGGCAGATTTTCAATTTTTTGAGGAATCTCCATACTGTTTTCCACAGAGGCTGCACCAGTCTGCATTCCCACCAGCAGTGTAGGAGGGTTTCCTTTTCTCCACATCCTCGCCAGCACTTATTCTGTGTTGTTTTGTTGATGAGTGCCATTCTGACTGGTGTGAGGTGATATCTCACTGTGGTTTTAATTTGCATTTCTCTAATGATTAGTGATGAGCATTTTTTCATATGCCTATTGGCCATCTGTATGTCCTCTTTGGACAAGTGTCTGTTCATTTCTTTTGCCCATTTTTTGATTGGATTGTTTGTCTTTCTGGTGTTGAGATTTACTCAGTCATAAGAAATGATGATATTGGATCATTTACAATAACATGGATGGACCTTGATAACATTATATGGAGTGAAATAAGTAAATCAGAAAAAACTAGAAAACTATATGAACCCATTGCATAGATGGGACATAAAAATGAGACTCAGAGACATGGACAAGAATGTGATGGTAACAGGGAGTGGGGTGGAGGGGGTGGAGGGGGCGAGGAAAAAGAGGGAGGGGGTAGGGAGAGGGTAGGGGCACAAAGAAAACCAGATAGAAGGTGACAGAAGACAATTTGACTTTGGGTGAGGGGTATGCAGCATAATCAAAGGTCAAAATAATCTGAAGGTGTTTTCTTGGAATATATGTACCCTGATTTATCAATGTCACTGCATTAAAATTAATTAAAAAAAAGAATCCTATTAGGTACAAGAGTATGGCCAAAGTAAAAAAAAAATAAAAAAAGAGCCAGAGAAAGAGAAGTTGATGGCCAGAATCTGAATTATAGTTCAATATTTTAAAAGTGACCCTCTTTGGTATGTCCATAAAACTGAGCAACTGATATGAAAAGAACATGAATAATAACCAGAATTCTAAATGTCAAGAAGCATAGAAACCAGACTATTTTGGGTAAATTGGCCACATGGATATTGTCTCAGGATGATAGAACTTCCTTTGATAGTTGAATGGTTTTTTTTTCACAGTAGGCCTGATATATCTTAAAAGCTATGTAAATGAATAGTCATATACAAAATGTTTCTGTCATCTGATTTGCCTTTTAGGGACAGAAGGGTAGAAAGTGTTATTTTCCAAGTCAAACACAGCAATTCCTTATTCTTGGCCCATGGAAAAATATAGAACACATCTGGGACTCCTAATCTTTACTCACCCATAAGAAGCTACTTTCTGCTTACTATATCTTCTCTAGATCATCTAGTATTCCCCCTAGATAATACTTTTTAGAGTACTCCAAATCACTAATTTAAACCTCAAGGGGACATTTTCTAGACTAGCTTTATGCCTATATAGCTGCTATTTTTAGATAATAAACTTTTTTTTTTTTTTGACAGAGGCAGAGAGAGTCAGAGAGAGGGACAGATAGGAACAGACAGGAAGGGAGAGAGATGAGAAGCATCAATTCTTCATTGTGGCATCTTAGTTGTTCATTGATTGCTTTCTCACAATGCCTTGATTGGGGGGCTCCCGCAGACCGAATGACCCCTTGCTTGGGCCAGTGACCTTGGGCTCAAGCTGGTGAGCCATGCTCAAACCAGATGCCTGCACTCAAGCTGGCGACCTCAGGGTCTTGAACCTGGGTCCTCTGCATCCCAGTCCGATGCTCTATCCACTGCGCCACCGCCTGGTCAGGCGATAATAAACTTTTTAACTTTATTTGAAATTAGGGAGAATGACATTTTTCTTTATGTAAAATATTATTCATTGACTCACTCTTCATCTGGCAATTGTGCCCCAATTTTTTAAATGTATAACCCCAAATTACTCTCTCCTGCCATAGATCCGTTCACACATATTTTTCTCCCTTTCTCCACAGAGAAGCTGAGAGTAGGTTTATCATGGATATTTTCTGTTCTTTCCATCATGTTTGCCATATCCCTTGATGCCATTTCAGCATTATTAATAGTGACCCATAGTGCATGAAAAAAGTCAGATTCAGTACTCATAAATGTTCTGATTACATTTCATTTTCATATGGATTTCCACCCATCAAAAACCTGTCCTTTTCAAAGAACGAGACCACACTCTCCCAACAAATTTAAACCTTTGCTCTTTTTAAGTGTCCTACATATTCTCCCTTTGCTTTGATCTAATCTTCTTGTTTGGATCTCTTTTAATTATTGAATCATTTATTCAATAAGCATTGACTACCTCCTACTTGCCAAACGCTTGTTAAGTATTAGGGGTATAAAGAGAAAGATAGCACAGACTCTCCCACAGAGAGGCCTTAGTTTATTAGGAAAAAAGAATATGTAAATATGTACTTGCAACATATTTTTAAATGCAGTTATTAAATACATCATTGTATTATAACTATTCATATAATTATATTATTTCTCCTAAGATATTATAAGCTTCCAAGGGATATGGTTCCACCTATTCATTTGGCATCTGAGAGTGCTTAGTACAGTCTCTGGTCAAAGGTAGATTTTTAGTAAAGTTGATGATCCAATTCTACCCTTAATTAAATTTAATCCATTAATATTTTTAAACACAAAAGATCTTTTTAAACCTGTTTACCTGAGAAGCATGGCTTTCTATTATCATGGTTCTCTGACTGTATTCCTCACAGGAATAACTAGCATACATAGCACACAGCCCCTATTTTACCAGCATACTTACTCTGTACCTCGCTACCTTCAGTACTCTGACCCAGACTACATGTTCCACTCACGGTATTTGCTTTCTTTTTTAAATTAAATTTATTAGGGTGACATTGGCTAATAAAATGATATTGGTTTCAAGTTCATAATTCTATTATACATCATCTTTATATTGCATTGTGTGCCCACCAACCAAAGTCAAATCTCCTTCCATCACTATATATTTGACCCCTTTTATGTTTATCTAAGCCCCATCCCCTTCATTCCTTCCTTCTTTTTGGTTGTTTTTCTTGTTTGTTCATTTGTTGCTTTCATTTTTATATTCCACATATGAGTGACATCATGTGGTTTTTAACTTCTTCTGTTTGACTTATTTTGCTTAGCATGATATTCTTAAGATCCATCTATGTTGTTGCAAATGGAAATATTTCATCTTTTCTTATGGCTGGGTAGTATTATATTGTATGTATGTACCAAATCTTTATTCAGTCATCTGTTGAAGGACACTTTGGTTGTCTCCATTTCTTGGCCACTGTGAATAATGCTACAATGAACAGAGTAGTGTATATCTCTTTGAAAATAAATATATTTTCAAAATTTTTATGTCAATATCCAGAAGAGGGGTTGCTAGGTTATATGCTGCATTTACTTTTAATTTTTTGAGTAGCACCCATACTGTTTTCCATAGTGGCTGTACCAGTTTACATTCCTAACAGGAGTAAATTTGGATTCCTTTTTCTCCACAACCTCTCCAACACTTATTACTTGTATTGTTGATAATAGTCATTCTAACTAGTGTGCAGTAATATTTCATTGTAGTTTTAATTAGTATTCCCCTCTTAGCCAGTGGAATTGAGCATCTTTTCATATATCTGTTGGCCATTTATATGTCTTCTTGGGAAAACTATTTGTTCAAGTCTTCTGCCCATTTTTAAAAGAATAAATTGCTTGTTTGGTGTTAAGTTGTATGAGTTTTTAGTTTTTATATTATTGGGTACATTCACATCATTCTTACACACTTACAAAATTTCAGA
This sequence comes from Saccopteryx bilineata, assembly GCF_036850765.1. Classification (NCBI taxonomy): domain Eukaryota; kingdom Metazoa; phylum Chordata; class Mammalia; order Chiroptera; family Emballonuridae; genus Saccopteryx; species Saccopteryx bilineata. The sequence continues at coordinate 142,215,518 of NC_089491.1, read as the reverse complement.
AAAAGAAATTGAAAACAATTTCTTCTCACAATTGTAACAAAAAGAATAAAATAATTATAAGTCAACTTAACAAAGAATGTGGAGGATCTATACATTGAAAACTACAAATATTATTGAAAGAGATTGAAAAGGACAATGGAAAGATCTACTGTGTTCATGGATTGGAAGAATTAACATAGTTAAAATGTCCATATTACCCATAGCTATATACAGACATAATGTAATCCCTATTAAAATCTCATTGCCATTTTTTAAAATAAATAGAAAAAAATTATTAGATTTGTATGGAAGCACAAAAGACTCCAAATAACCAAAGCAATCCTGAGAAAAAAAGAACGAAATTGGAGGTATCACACACACGGACTTCAAATTATACTACAAAGGGTGTTACTCTCTTCAAGGCCTCAAAGTGCAGGTAATTTTTAGATCCGATACCCTACTCTACCCAAACCAAAGGATCACTAAACCTCTAATTTTATGACAGCTTCAATGAAGGGAAACACAATTGTTGCTTTTCTACTTTTGTTCTCCTGTTATTCTATTCAGAGCTGCCAAATAGCCCTGTTTGTCCAATAACTAAATAATTTCTGACTATAGTAAGTCAATGAAAAAATGAATTATAAGGCAAGCTTTCCATTTTTAGACAGTTCTCCTTGTTATTTACAGTTATGAGGTTAAAGTGTAAGAATATACATTAAATAATATTCAACTGGCTTTATTATAAAAGTAACATCTGCACACGGTAAAAATTAAAATGTTACAGAAAGGCATCCAATGACTGCCTGAGGGAACATTTACTCACTTGGCTCACATGAAGGAAGATTTCCTCTATGAGCAAATTCTGATTCTGTTTCTCTGCCTCTAAAGAAATATCATGCTGGAAATTTTGGTAATATTGGTAAATTATCATATTGTAAATTTGGCAAAAATGAATAGGCATGTTTGACTTACTTCTACCCTCTTTATTCTGCTTTGAGTCTTTCCGTCCTCAGGGAACAGTCTGTCCACTAGTTCTCCAGTGTGATTTCTTTTGCAGGTAGTAAGAAATTGGAATCTTCACCTATCGGAAAATAAGCCTCTTTCTGAGATTCACTTAGCAGATCTATTTAAGTCTTACACTCTGAATTTAACTTCATAATGGCCTAAATCTGTACAAAAGTGAGTTTTTTTTCCATTATTATTTTGTTTCTCAAATTGCTAACGGCCTTGGTGAAGAAAAAAATCTGCTATTCATGAAAAATCACTTTGTAAATAACAATCACCTATGCAATATCAAATATTAGTTCTAGTTCTGAGTTAACATGTACTTGTGTTGCTGTAAAGGAAAAAAGAAACATATATAAATGTATATACTACACATATTTATATTTATACCTTTTTTTTAAACAAGTAGGATCATTAGGGTCATCACTCTGTTCATCATTATGATTTGACAGTGAATACTATGTCTTGAAGAGCCACAGAGTATGTCATTGTCATATGATAGGCTCTAATTAATTGACACCCAAGATAAAGTCATCCACTTCATTATTTTCATAAAATACTTTGAATACAGTAAGTCCGAGTTACAAACATCCAACTTACGTACAACTTGTACTTAAATGAATAAAGTGCCATAAGGGCTATTGGTAATCAACTGTAGTTGAATATCAGCGAAAATGATACCATAGAGTTACTCAACTCCCACAGCAGAGAACTAATCAATAAAGACCTTATGGAACTAGAGCAGAAGATGATAGTATTTAGGGAGAAAAACAGGAACCTAGAAACTCCAGAACCAAAAAAGTTTTCTACAGAAGAGTTAGCTGATGCTTTTCATCTCACTGGAGCAGGAATGGCAAAGTCAGAGGAGCAAGATGTTGATACAGAGAGGTTCACCAAAGTTGACTGTACAGTTACAGAAGGCCTGAGATGATACAGGACCATTTATGATGAGACAAAGAAAAGCTCTGTCCAAACCTCCCTTGATGCCTACTTTAAGGAACAGAGTCCAGCAGCCGAATCAAACCCTGATTCTCTTAACACCAGTCCCATCATCTCCAACAAGTCCATCATCTTCTGCATCATCCAAGATTGTTTAAGGTTGTATTTGAAAATGTTTAAGTATTTATATGCACAGAAAGGTAAAAGTAAATACTATGTTAGACAAACATCTATCTAAGTTGCACTTAATAAGTAAAGGTAATGTTCCAACTTACATAGAAATTCAACTTAAGAACAAATCTATAGAACCTCATTTGAAGCCAGGATTGCCTGTAGTAATAATCTAAATCATATCTGATGTATTTTACCACAGTTATGCATGACCTGGTTTTGTAAATTTATCCATCCCAACAATTGGGAGCAGATCATGGTACAAAACACTTCTCTATGGTGCTTTTTTTCTTATACTATTACATGTAGCAATTTATATCTTCCTATTTCTTCCAAATACCTCATTTAGTCTCTTAAACCTTTTCTGAAGCTGTAAAAATGTTATCACTAGAAAGATCTCCTCATCAAACTATTTCTTATTTATTTATTTATTTTTTAAAATATTGGGTATTTCCATTTTATTTTTTTAAGACTTTATTTATTCATTTTAGAGAGGGGAGAGAGAGAGAGAGTGAGAGAGAGAAAGGGGGAGAAGCAGGAAGCATCAACTCCCATAGATGCCTTGACTGGGCAAGCCCAGACTTTTGAACTGGCGACCTCAGTGTTCCAAGTTGACACTTTATCTGCTGCACAATCACAGGTCTGGCTCAAAATCTTTCAATCCCACTCTTCTCAGTATCAGAGTGAAGAATGTTCTCAGTAAGGATCAGATATATGCATTTTTGTATTTCTTATCAGAGGGAGAACATAAGGGACTCATTTTCTTCAGGGAGTGCATCCAAATCGATTAACACAGTGTTTCTCCACCTCTGTACTTTTAAGACAACTGTTAATATAGACAATATTAAAATGGCTAAAAGCCGATTCCTGGCCAGGGCACACAGGAGAGGCACCCATCTGCTTCTCCACCCCTCCCCCTCTCCTTCCTCTCTGTCTCTCTCTTCCCCTCCCGCAGCCAAGGCTCCATTGGAGCAAAGTTGGCCTGGGCGCTGAGGATGGCTCTGTGGCCTCTGCCTCAGGTGCTAGAATGGCTCTGGTTGTGGTAGAGCGCCCCAAGATGGGCAGAGCATCGCCCCCTGGTGGGCATGCTGGGTGGATCCCGGTCGGGTGCATGCGGGAATCTGTCTGACTGCCTCCCTGTTTCCAGCTTCAGAAAAGTACCAAAAAAAAAAAAAAATGGCTAAAAGCATCAATGAACCTAATATAATTTCTCTTTATTAATCACAAGATCTATACACAATTGAAAAAAGATGTACATTAATCTGGAAGGCATATACAGCCTACCCATCTCCATTAATCAATGCTTTATATCCACATACTACCATTTCAGATTTATATTATCCCCAAGGGAGTTTTTCATTTAGAATTGTGTTTAAGGATTTAATAAGTTCATTATTTAGTCTGTATAATTGTTCAGTAAAGGGATGTAGTAAGGGGATTTCAAAGCTATAAAAAAGGATATGTATAAATAAGCAGTAATAAAAACAGACATTTTTAGCACCATTTTATAATTTTATTTAATCCTAACTCCCACCTTTAAATGTTTTATATTAATACTTACTCTATGAAATAGGTATTAGTTATTTTTTTACTAATGAAGAAAATAAATCTTAGGAATGTTATTGATGCATTAGTAAATGGCAAAATTAAGATTTGCACCTACAGTCATCTAGCTCTTACAATTCATCCTATATGAATAGGAGAAGAGAAGGATAAGTTACATGTTAAAAAATGTTTTTGGCTTGATCAGGTGGTAGTGCAGTGGATAGAGTATCGGACTGGGATGCAGAGGACTCAGGTTCAAGACCCTGAGGTCTGTGCCAGCTTGAGCACAGGCTCATCAGGTTTGAGCAAAGCTCACCAGCTTGGACCCAAGGTCGCTGGCTAGAGCAAGGGGTTACTCGGTCTGCTGTAGCCCCATGGTTAAGGCACATATGAGAAAGCAATCAATGAACAACTAAGGTGTCACAACGAAAAACTGATGATTGATGCTTTGCATCTCTCTCCGTTCCTGTCTGTCTGTCCCTATCTATCCCTCTCTCTGACTCTCTGTGTAAAAAAAAAAAAAATGTTTTTAAATGTTTAATGACATGTTCTAAGAGCTCCATCTCTTTAAAAAAAGATAAAGCGATAAGTTCCTCGAATTCATGTGAAATTTCATTAGTTTGGGACCCAGCAAAACACTTCATATACCTAAATATTTAATAGAAGTTTGAGGCTTCTTCTATACATGGCTAAATCTTTTTTAATAGCAAAAAATTTAACTGTTATCAGCCTTTTTCCAAGAAGAGATTATCTATCAATGAATTAAAAAAATTTTTTTTGGAGTAAAGTAATGTGTAAGGAACTTTAAATAAAATTCTGCACTTGGGAACAGTCTCTGTAGTCAAAGAGTTTAAAACTGACTAGAAGGATAAAGCTACACCTTTATAAGTGGTTCTGTTTTTATAACTGAGGGGAAATAGGAGCTCAGAAGCAGCCATGGCCATAAGAGAGTCTTTCATAGAAGAGATGGGCTTTGAATTGAACCAAAGTAGAAAAAGCATAGCAAAGGCATGAGGTAAGCGAGAGGGAAGAAGACATGTTTGATGAGGTTGGAATAGAGCAGAGAGAACGTCCTTATAGTGAGAGGAACAGAAGCCGTGTACATTTTTATCCCAGTTAGGGTTCTATCCCTGGTGCCCAGTAAACACCTTTCATTTCTTCCCTGTCTATTTATCCTTAGCCTAGGACCAAAACACTCAAAATAATTTTTGTGTCAGGATAAACCAAAAATACCAAAAAGTTAGCTAAGCCAGTGGTCCCCAACCCCCAGGCCGTGGACCGGTACCAGTCCGTGGGCCATTTGGTACCGGTCTGCAGAGAAAGAATAAATAACTTATATTATTTCCATTTTATTTATATTTAAGTCCGAAAGATGTTTTATTTTTAAAAAATGACCAGATTCCCTCTGTTACATCTGTCTAAGACTCACTCTTGACACTTGTCTCGGTCACGTGATACATTTATCCGTCCCACCTTAAAGGCCAGTCTGTGAAAATATTTTCTGACATTAAACCGGTCTGTGGCCCAAAAAAGGTTGGGGACCACTGAGCTAAGCTATATATATATATATTTTTTTAAAAAACAACAAAAAACAAAAAAAACATTCCAAAGCTAACCACAAATGGCTTTCAGATTTTATACTATAACTGAAGTATTCATTCACCCTCTCCTCTTTATTACATAGATTTGGGAACTCTGCTGGCATATGAAAAATAAAAAGTTTTCCAAAAAAGAAAAAACAATTAGCTCCTTTCCCACAAGCACCACTGTATTTTTATACTGATATCAAACAACTCTCTTTTTTTAGCTTATCGTTTTGTGAAACATTTGCCTGCACTAGACTTGCTTTATTGTTTCCCATGTTGCAGTAATTGGGAACACAGTCAGTTTCAGTCCAGGAGAGCCGAGGTGATCAGGGCCTCCTGAGAGCAGACTCAGAGGCAGCGTCATGCCCAGCAGATCTCAGAACAGGCTGCTCGGAGCTCCGGGGCCACAGAGGCACAGCTTCTGCCCGGTTCTCGCTGTTAATGGGGGCTCTGAGCGTGCGCACTGGCGGTGTGCATGGGAATAGACATCGATTTCACTTACAAAAACAAAAACAGCTGCAACAAAACTATTTTTCTTTGTGCACGTTTTACTTCAGATTTCTTTTTATCTTGGCACAAGAAACCAGGCCACATTTAGCAGGGAATCATTCACCACTTGGTATTATGAGCCCACTTGATGTTGAAAATTTCAGAAGTCCAGATGGGCACTTAATCATTGGTGTGTATAATCAGCAGGATGCTCGAGGGATAGATGGCCCCATGCCTCACATTCTTTTATTCTATTGACATTTATTTACTTGGGCCTTTGAAATGTCCTCAGTCTTCAGCCCAGAAATCAGACTCCTTTTGGTGTCAATGTCAAAGTACATCATTGGATTGGAGAATCATGAACTTCTGCCCTTTCTTGCTTCTTTTCCCAGCATACAAAATTTAAAAGTGTCACGCTATGAGGCATTCAACATTGCTGCTGTCAAAATAAATGCTGTATAATTTATTTTCAGGATTATTTACCAAACTGACATTTCCCTCTTTTCCTTCCTTTTTCAGAACTGAAAAAAGAATATGGAACAGAGACTCAGATAGTACATGGTACATATTGAAATATACATACATGCCAAATCTAGCCTATTAAATGCTGGGGGACTCAATACAGAAACAGACAATGGCCAGCTTATATGACAACAGAACTCCAACCCACACAATCTCTGCAGCAGCCCTTCCTGGAAGCCAACCGCCACATCTGCAGCAAGCAGCCCAGAACAGCTCAGATTGGTCAGTAACTGCCAGCTTGCCTCATTTTTGTTTCTACTTCCAATTCTGAACCAACTAGAGAAAAACAAATATGTCCCCCCAATTAATTATGCAGGAGACCCCACTTCTGGTTAGCCTGCCACAAGCTTCCTCATTACAGCAACCTCCACTTTTTTTTATTATAAAGTTTTCTGAGTGACGTCACGGAAATGGCGCCGTGAGCAGCGCGTCCGACAGATCTCCCCAAAATCTCAACAAATTTATCAACTAGAAACAGAAAAATATATCCTCAGAGCATCCCGGAGTTCCACACACACACTGAAAGCGAAAGGACTTTTGCTGAGGAGGGAATACGCCTGTGGTGAGTCAACCCACACTTGCAGCTGCCCGCGCCATGGTCCGGAGAGTCCTGGCCACCGTAGTGCACTAAGAAGCCGTGCACGCGCGCCCCGTGCCGCGGTCCGGGGAGTCCCGGCTACCAGCGTGCACTGAGAAGCTGCGCCCGCGTGCGCGCCCCGTGCCGTGGTCTGGGGAGTCCCAGCTACCGGCGTGCACTGAGAAGCCGTCTGCGCCCCTGTGCTGCAGTCCGGGAGGGGCGCCAAACCTCTCTTTATTAGTCGGGAGATTCTCTCCGTGGGCGGGGCACCTCACCCAGCCATACAAGCTAACAATCAAGCGTTGGGGGAGGGGCGCGCAGGCAGCCTGAAATACTCTCTGGAGCACAGCTGCGGATCCAATCACTGAAATTAGCTTAACCCACGAAATCTGCGCACCCACGGGGCTCTAATTGATAAGATCTCTCCCAGTTCAGCGATCCAAGACAAGAGGCATAATATTTTTCAGTGCTGTTCGCTAAAGGGGCGGGGGCAACTTCTGATTGACAGAGCCTCCATATTCAGGGATATACCTAACAAGAGGGACTTGGCAGATATTAAGACCTATACAGCAAGCAGCGAATAGTGCATCTTCTTCCCAGCCAAAACAGGCTACAAAGTGTGGAAAGCCTGGGTTGAGTGGTCCAACTGAATGGTAGGCACTGAACAGTCACCTTGACAACAATTGACTCCCAGCCCCACCTGATTACGCTGGAGGCTCTGACTGCCAGAGCCTTACCCAGAGCCTTTCGCTGAGTGAGGATAGAGTGGGGATTTCCCAGCTCTTTGAGCCTCTTACTCCCCAGACAGAAGCAGTAGCAGCCTCATAGCTGGATCACCAGGAAGGGGAGACTAGGGGAGAGACTCCAGGAAAGCAAACTCTCTCATTGTTGGACTCCGCAAACGCCAACAAGCCTTGACTACCAGCGAGACTAAAGCCAATTATATGACATTGCCATAGAATCCCATCAACTGCAAATCCCTACCTAAGAGTGACACAGGGGCAGAACCTGGGGTACAGAGTCACCGACCAGGAAGAGGGAGAGAAAAGAAAAAGGAAGAAGTTAACCTCTCAAAATCAAGAAAAATCCACAGACTTTATAACTTGTTCCACTAATTCTTTGTTGTTGTTGTTTCTTTCTTCTTTCTTATTGCCTTTATTATTATTTGTACTTCCTCCACCTCGGTCCTTTTATTCTCTGCCCATCTTATGCTACCCTTTTTTTGAACTACACTACCCATGAGTGTTACATTTTATTTCTTTTCTTCATTCTTACTATCCTTTAGGGTTACACTCCAAAACCCTTAACTCTCACTCTCTTCCCTTTTGTTTTCTCTTTGTTTTTTTTCCCTTTCCTTTTTTTCTTCCTTCGTTTCTCTCTTTTTCTTATTTTTTCCTTTCTATTAGTTTCTTCTTTTCTCCTTTTACTTTTCCTCCCAGTTAATCCTCAATCATGAACAAATTATTTAATTTGGGACTCAAGTTTTTTTGGGTTTTTTTTGTTTGTTTTTTCTTTTTTTTTCTTTTCTGCTTTTGTTCTTGGTTTTCCTTTATTTGTTTGTTTTTGTGGCATTTTGGGTACTTTTTACATTGCTTTTTAACTCACTAGCATTCCTCCCAACTCAAAGTCTCCATTGTATTTAGTATTCGCTCCACTTAATACAACAGATTTTTACTTATTATTTTTATTTTTTTCTTCTTTAAATATTATTTTTTCTCTCCTTTTTTCTGTTTCCCTCTTATCCCTCTCATTATATCTCTTAGTCGACCATCACTTACAAGCAAATCATTTTATGCTTCTCTAAGATATTCTCCCTTTTTTTTTTTTGCATTTAGTAGGTCCCTACTCCCTTTTTTGCCCCTTGAACTCTTCACTCCAAATCAGGCCGTCCATTATAGGCAGTTTTTGTTCCATTTAGCATAATATAATTCACAGGTCATCACGATATTTCCCTAAAGAGGTGAGAGGAGGGGAGGAGAAGAAAGAAAAAAGGGGGAAATAATAAATTATTACTTTTTTTGTGTGTGGAGTGTTTTCCCTTTTTTCCCCCTTTTTATTCTTTATTAATTCTAATTAACACTATCAACAAGACCACCTTCAGATGCCAATAAGAAAAAGGAAATCAGATATTATGGATACAAAAGATAGAGAGGTAACACAAATAGATGTGGAAAAATCTATGGAGAAAAGATTTACCATATTGGAAGCCTTGGAGCCAAATGACAGAGAATTTAAAATAGAAATCTTAAAAATACTCAGAGATATACAAGAAAACACAGAAAGGCAATTTAGGGAAATCAGAAAACAACTCAATGATCACAAAGAATATATTACCAAGGAAATTGAAACTATAAAAACAAATCAAACAGAAATGAAAAACTCAATTCACGAACTGAAAAACGAAATAACAAGCTTAGCTAATAGAACAGCCCAGATAGAAGATAGGATTAGTGAAATAGAAGACAAGCAACTTGAGGCACAACAGAGAGAAGAAGAAAGAGACTCAAAAATAATAAAAAACGAGAAAGCCCTACAGGAATTGTCTGACTCCATCAGAAAGAATAACATAAGAATAATAGGTATATCAGAGGGAGAAGAGAAAGAAAATGGAATGGAGAATATACTCAAACAAATAATAGATGAGAACTTCCCAAGCCTGTGGAAAGAACTAAAGCCTCAAATTCAAGAAGCAAACAGAACACCGAGTTTTCTTAACCCCAACAAACCCACTCCAAGGCACATCATAATGAAGATGACACAAACCAATGACAAAGAAAAAATTCTCAAGGCAGCCAGGGAAAAGAAGAACACAACATATAAAGGAAGACCTATTAGATTATCATCAGATTACTCAGCAGAAACTCTACAAGCTAGAAGAGAGTGGACCCCAATATTCAAAGCCCTGAAAGAGAGAAACTTTCAGCCAAGAATACTATACCCATCAAAGCTATCCTTCAAGTACGAAGGAGATATAAAAACATTCACAAATACAGAAAAGATGAGAGAATTTATCAACAGAAAGCCCCCACTCCAGGAAATACTAAAGGGGATTTTCCAACCAGATTCAAAGAACAAAAGAAAACAAAATCACAAGTAACAGCTCCACCAAGAAAACAATAAAACCAACTTTAAACTGTGACAACAAAAGAAAAAAAAAAGGGGAGAAAAGATGAAGATTAACAGTAGCAAAGGACGATGAAGCGCAGAAATACTCATAAGAAAGGGTACTACAATGAATATGGTAGGTACCCTTTTCATTACTTAATGGTAACCACCCTTGAAAAAACCACCACAAAAACACTTGACTTAAAAAAGGTAGCAACAGAAGAAAGAAGTATGGAATACAAACAAACAAAAACAAACAATAGAAAAACAAAAGAGAAGAATCAAACAAGATACAAAACTAACAGAAAACAATTTATAAAATGGCAATAGGGACCCCACAAGTGTCAATAATTACACTAAATGTAAATGGATTAAACTTACCAATAAAAAGACACAGAGTAGCAGAATGGATTAAAAAAGAAAATCCAACTGTATGCTGCCTACAAGAAACTCATCTAAGCATCAAGGATAAAAACAAATTCAAAGTGAAAGGCTGGAAAACAATACTCCAAGCAAACAACACCCCAAAAAAAGCAGGTGTAGCAATACTCATATCTGATAATGCTGACTACAAGATAGAAAAAGTACTCAGAGACAAAAATGGTCATTTCATAATAATTAAGGGGACACTGAATCAAGAAGACATAACAATCCTTAATATATATGCACCAAACCAAGGAGCACCAAAATATATAAGACAGCTACTTATTGACCTTAAAACAAAAACTGACAAAAATACAATCATACTTGGAGACCTCAATAACTGACAAAAATACAATCATACTTGGAGACCTCAATACACCGCTGACAGCTCTAGATCAGTAATCCAAATAGAGAATCAATAAAGATATAGTGGTCTTAAACGAAATACTGGAACACCTGGATATGATAGACATCTACAGGACACTTCATCCCAAAGCGACGGAGCATACATTTTTCTCTAGTGTACATGGAACATTCTCAAGAATTGACCATATGGTGGGCCACAAAGACAATATCACCAAATTTAGAAAAATTAAAATTGTACCAAGCATATTCTCTGATCATAAAGCCTTGAAACAAGAATTCAACTGTAAAAAAGAGGGGGAAAATCCCACAAAATTGTGGAAACTAAACAACATACTTCTAAAAAATGAATGGGTCAAAGAAGAAATAAGCGCAGAGATCAAAAGATATATACAGACAAATAAAAATGAAAATACGACATATCAGAATCTCTGGGATGCAGCAAAAGCAGTAATAAGAGGAAAGTTCATATCACTTCAGGCCTATATGAACAAACAAGAGAGAGCCGAAGTAAACCACTTAACTTCACACCTTAAGGAGCTAGAAAAAGAAGAACAAAGACAACCCAAAACCAGCTGAAGAAAGGAGATAATAAAAATCAGAGCAGAAATAAACGAAATAGAGAACAGAAAAACTATAGAAAAAATCAATAAAACAAGGAGCTGGTTCTTTGAAAAGATCAACAAAATTGACAAACCCTTGGCAAGACTCACCAAGGAAAAAAGACACAGGACTCAAATAAATAAAATCCAAAATGAAAGAGGAGAAATCACCACAGACATCATAGATATACAAAGAATTATTGTAGAATAATATGAAAAACTATATGCCACCAAATACAACAATCTAGAAGAAATGGATAAATTCCTAGAACAATACAACCTTCCTAGACTGAGTCATGAAGAAGCAGAAAGACTAAACAAACCAATCAGCAGGAAAGAAATAGAAAAAACTATGAAAAACCTCCCCAAAAATAAAAGTCCAGGCCCTGACGGTTATACTAGTGAATTCTATCAAACATTCAAAGAAGACTTGGTTCCTATTCTACTCAAAGTCTTCCAAAAAATTGAAGAAGAAGCAATACTTCCAAACACATTTTATGAGGCCAACATAACCCTCATACCAAAACCAGGCAAGGATGGCACAAAGAAATAAAACTACAGACCAATATCTCTAATGAATACAGATGCTAAAATACTAAACAAAATACTGGCAAATCGAATACAACAACATATTAAAAAAATAATACATCATGATCAAGTGGGATTCATCCCAGAATCTCAAGGATGGTTCAACATACGTAAAACGGTTAACGTAATACACCATATCAACAAAACAAAGAACAAAAACCACATGATCTTATCAATAGACGCAGAAAAGGCTTTTGATAAAATACAACACAATTTTATGTTTAAGACTCTCAACAGAATGGGTATAGAAGGAAAATATCTCAAAATGATAAAGGCCATATATGATAAACCATCAGCCAACATCATATTAAATGGCGTAAAACTGAGGACTTTCCACCTTAAATCAGGAACACGACAGGGTTGTCCACTCTCTCCACTCTTATTTAACGTGGTGCTAGAAGTTCTGGCCAGAGAAATCAGACAAGACAAAGAAATAAAAGGCATCCGTATTGGAAAAGAAGAAGTAAAGGTATCACTTTTTGCTGATGATATGATCCTATACATCGAAAACCCGAAGGACTCCACAAAAAGATTACTAGAAACAATAAACCAATACAGTAAGGTCGCAGGATACAAAATTAACATACAAAAGTCCATAGCCTTTCTATATGCCAACAATGAAATATTAGAAAACGAACTCAAAAAAATAATCCCCTTCACGATTGCAACAAAAAAAATAAAATACCTAGGAATAAACATAACAAAGAATGTAAAGGACCTATATAACGAAAACTACAAGGCATTGCTAAGAGAAATAGAAAAAGACACAATGAGATGGAAAAATATTCCTTGTTCTTGGATAGGAAGAATAAATATAATTAAAATGGCCATATTACCCAAAGTAATATATAAATTTAATGCAATTCCCATCAAAATTCCTATGACATTTTTTAAAGAAATGGAACAAAAAATCATAAGATTTATATGGAACTATAAAAAACCCCAAATAGCCAAAGCAATCCTAAGGAAAAAGAATGAAGCTGGGGGCATTACAATACCTGACTTTAAACTATATTATAGGGCCACAATAATCAAAACTGTATGGTATTGGCAGAAAAATAGACACTCAGACCAATGGAACAGAATAGAAAGCCCAGAAATAAAACCACATATATATGGTCAAATAATCTTTGATAAAGGGGCCAACAACACAAAATGGAGAAAAGAAAGCCTCTTCAACAAATGGTGTTGGGAAAACTGGAAAGCCACATGCAAAAGAATGAAACTCGACTACAACCTTTCCCCGTGTACTAAAATTAATTCAAAATGGATCAAAGACCTAAATATAAGATCTGAAACAATAAAGTACATAGAAGAAGACATAGGTACTAAACTCATGGACCTGGGTTTTAAAGAACATTTTATGAACTTGACTCCAATGGCAAGAGAAGTGAAGGCAAAGATAAATGAATGGGACTACATCAGAATAAAAAGTTTTTGCTCAGCAAGAGAAACTGATATCAAAATAAACAGACAGCCAACTAAATGGGAACTGCTATTTTCAAACAACAGCTCAGATAAGGGCCTAATATCCAAAATTTACAAAGAACTCATAAAACTCAACAACAAACAAACAAACAATCCAATAAAAAAAATGGGAAGAGGACATAAACAGACACTTCTCCCAGGAAGAAATACAAATGGCCAACAGATATATGAAAAGATGCTCAGCTTCATTAGTTATTAGAGAAATGCAAATCAAAACTACAATGAGATACCACCTCACCCCTGTTAGATTAGCTATTATCAACAAGACGGGTAATAGCAAATGTTGGAGAGGCTGTGGAGAAAAAGGAACCCTCATACACTGTTGGTGGGAATGTAAAGTAGTACAACCATTATGGAGGAAAGTATGGTGGTTCCTCAAAAAACTGAAAATAGAACTACCTTATGACCCAGCAATCCCTCTACTGGGTATATACCCCAAAACCTCGGAATCATTGATACGTAAAGACACATGTAGCCCCATGTTCATTGCAGCACTGTTCACAGTGGCCAAGACATGGAAACAACCAAAAAACCCTTCAATAGAAGAATGCATAAAGAAGATGTGGCACATATACACTATGGAATACTACTCATCCATAAGAAATGATAATATCAGATCATTTACAGCAAAATGGTGGGATCTTGATTACATTATACAGAGTGAAATAAGTAAATCAGAAAAAAACAAGAACTACATGATTCCATACATTTGTGGAACATGAAAACGAGACTAAGAGACATGGACAAGAGAGTGGTGGTTACCAGGGGTGGGGGGAGGGAGGACACAGGAGGGAGGGAGGGAGAGAGTTAGGGGGACGGGGAGGGGCACAGAGAAAACTAGACAGAGGGTGACGGAGGACAATCTGACTCTGGGTGAGGGGTATGCAACATAATTTACTGACAAGATAACCTAGACATGTTTACAAGTTTTCTTTGAATATATGTACCCTGAATTATTAATGTCATCCCATTAACATTAATAAAAATTTATATAAAAAAAAGTTTTCTTACTTCTGGGTTTGAATCTATACCAAATTCAAGTGAAGGTAGACCCAGTCTCTTGCTATAGCAAACTCTGAGTAGACAGCCTCTGTGTTTTCTCATTTGAGGTGTTTTTGTTTATGTTCACAATGTTCTCCTTTCAAAGCCTGGATCAGTCCAACATATGGTCAAACAATCCTGTAGACACTTTAAAACATATATTAGGTTTAAAAAATAACGTTCAGGGACCCAGACCTCATTAATCTTATCCATTTATCCTAAAAATAATCAGACCAAAAGAGACACAGTAGCTAAAACGTATTATCAATCTGACTTGTGATATTGGTTTCTACTTACATTTTTAAAATTAGATGGTTACTTTGGATTATACCAAAAGAAACACCAACAACTACAACAAAAAAACAAAAATTAAAGATTCACCTTTTAGATATCAAAGTCAGTATGTGTGTCAAATAGTATGGTTCAATGACAGTGTATGGCTTCTTTGTGAATACCTGCAGTTTTATGGTGCTAGAACTTTAATTAGACTACAATAAAAGTATATTTTATTCAAGGTTTACTTATTCTTTGCTTCATGTTATTATGCCCTGATGTGGTATCCTTGGCCACTTGTATTGCTCGACTTATAAAATAACTAGTATCCACAATACAGCGCTCAAAGTTTATTAACAGATCATGTTTGGTCTCTTCTCAGCAGGACTTACATTGAATACAATTTTGATGCAGCTAGATTATGTGGTCTGGCACTCAGGGTCTCCTTTTCTTGTGCCCTTTCATCATCTCCTGTCTTCATGGTTTTTCTATTTCTTATTTGAAAACCTGCTCTTAAATGTGCTGATAACTAAATGACATTGACAGATGTATGACTGAAAGACATTATAGTAGATTTTAACATGCTGTTGTATATGATAGAAAATTAAAAACCTTTAGGGCCTTTGTCTTTGTAATAAATATATTTTGAGTGTGTGTATGAATAAATATAAAAATTCATACTAATATCTATTGAAACTTTCAGGCTTACATTGAATGGAATGAAGAGTTTCTAAGGTCCCATAAATAAAGTTATACAATCTTCAGATTTATTAAGGAATAAAAATCAGATGAATTCTTCTTTTTTTTTTTTTTCCAAGTGAGAGGAAGGAAGATTTCCGCATGTGCCCCAACCAGGATCCAGCTGGCAAACCCCTTTGGGACCCATGTTTGAATCAACCAAGCAATTTTTTAGTGCCTGAGCTGATGTGCTCCAATGGAGCTATCCTCAACACCAGGGAATGACCTCTGAACTATTCAGGCCACTGGCTGTGGGAGGGGAAGAGGAAGAGAATGGGGAGAGGGATCGGGAGAGTTGAGAAGCATCAATTTTTTGTTGCAGCTCCTTAGTTATTCATTGATTGCATTCTTACATGTGCCTTGACTAGGGGGCTACAGCAGACTGAGTGAGCCCTTGCTCAAGCCAGAAACCATGGATTCAAGCTGGTGAGCTGTTCTGTAACCAGATGAGTCCATGCTCAAGCCGGCGACCTCAGGGTTTCGAACCTGGGTCCTCTGCTTCCCAATTTGACACTCTATCCACTGCGCCACCGCCTGGTCAGGCCTCAGATGAATTCTTATCCAAAAAACTATTCTGTGATTCAGGGCATTTTATTTACAAATTTGTAAATATTATAAGTAAGTACTGTTATATTTTAGATGATTATATCTATAGTAGTTCTTGATTAGTTATTAATAAGAAGTACCAATGATTAAGAATAAATAAAGTGGTAAATGATTTTAAAATAATGAGATTAAGATTTCAGGTACTTGTTATCTATCAAGTTTAGAAGAATAATGATTTGAAATTTTTTTTACCATGTTTTCTTTTTACTATCTACATGCATTGTCCTGACTGTGTCATAATTGTATTCATTGTCTTCTTCAGAAATTCACTGTGTCACCTCTGAGATGACTATAAAGAACTGATGTATAACACAAAGTTGAGTTCTTTCTGCCTCCTCACCAATTCAGGAAAGTGATTTGTATTACCTTGTGAACAACTTGTACTTATTTAAGTCTGAAATAAAATAAGCTAACTGATAGTAAGAAATTGCAAAAAAAAAATTTTTTCAACAACAATATACTTTGGAACCATAAAGTTACAGAACTCCAGACGTGGAAGCATTTGTAGATAATCTAATAGAGATCCTTCATTTTAAGGTAATAAAACCTAAGGTAATTGAGAATTCACTGGACATTGAAAACTATCTTAGAGATAAAGCCATGGAGAAAGCCATAAGTGAATACCTCTGATCAACACTTGGTTAGTCTATTGAAAAACATCCCAATGGGCTGGAAGTTTCAGAAATTTGGACTCTCTTAGTGATATATAGATAGATAAAATAATTCTCACTTGCCATATCTTTTAACTGTATGGATTTGACCCTATAATAAGAGAGGAGTCATTTTGCCTTAGGGTTGACAGAAAGATTTTGATGGCAAAGAAAATGTGAAGGGATTTGAAATATTTTTTCAAATCACACATCAAAGATGTAACAATGTTTCTCAAGTGCCAGTCCCTGGACCAGTCTGCCAGAAATTTTGTGCCTGTCCACAAAAGAGTGAACTACTCTGATGTGTGAAGATTATAGACCCAACAACCTTAGTTGAATTCATGTGTGTTCGGGGTGATTTCTGCCTTAGCAGTCCCCAAAATAATTCTCTTATTTTCATTGGTCCTTAAGTGTAAAAAGGTTAAAAACCACTAAAGTAGAGGACTTTCTTGGAAATATTAATGAAAATATATTAGCATTGACACTCTTTAAAATTGAGATGTAATTGACATATAACATTATATTCATTTCAGGTGTACAACATAATGATTAGGTATTGTTATGTATTGTGAAATGGTCACCACAATAAGTCTTGTTAACATCTGTCACCATGCCTATTTATAAAAAATTTTTTTCAAGCCCAACTCTCTTAGCAACTTTTAAAATACAAAATTTTAACTATAGTAGCCATGCTGTACATTACAATCATGTGACTTATATATTTTATAATTAAGTTTGTACCTTTTGACCCTTTTTGCCCATTTTACCCTGCCTCACCCACTCCCTGCTTCTCAACCACCAATCTGTTCTCTGTATCTTACTTAGTATAATGCCTTTAAGGTTCATCCACATTGTTCCAAATGACAAGATTTCCCTTTTTTAATAGCTGAATGATGTGTGCATATCTCTTTAATATCCTTTATTCACTTCATTTCTATAAATACCAGAAGTTGGATTGCTGGGGTATATAGTTGTTCTATTTTTAATTTTTGAGGATCCTCCATACCATTTTCCATAATGGCTATACCAGTTTGCCTTCCTTTCAACAGTGTACAAAAATTCTATTTTTCTCCACATTGCTCCAAGCATTTGTTATCGCTTATATTTTTAGCTAATAGCCATTCTAACAGATACAAAGTGATATCCCCTTGTGCATTTGATCTGCATTTCCTTGATGATTAGTGGGTTGTGCACCTCTCTATGTATTTGTTGTCCATCTGTGTGTCTTCTTTGAAAAAAATGTCTGTTTAGATCCTCCGCACAATTTTTAATTGGGATTTTTTGGGGTTATTCTGCAACACACTTTATATACTGAGACAAAGTAATGACCTCTCAAAGTCATTTTTAATGTAAAAGAGAGAGGGTGGATGTAATGAAAAAGTTCTATCAACATCAGAGAGATAATAGAAGGAAATTTGAGCTTTGAGAATAATAACTAAGCAAATTTAGGCAAGGCATTCAAAGCTATTTACTGAATGAAATGAAGGATTAAAACAATACTACTCCTTTAATAAATAATAGTTTGAATTCCCATAAAATGAATGTCATGAAAATTTCTATAGAGTGCTGTTAACCTTTCCATAATGACTCTCTCTCCTCTTGCATGCCTCTCTAGGAGCCTAAATTCTCACAAGGAAGTTATATTAATAATATTGTTGAGGAGTTAGACAAAACAAACGAGAAAAAATGGAGATGGATCACTTCAAAATAAATGGAAAAATGATTTAATCTGAATACTCTAGAATTAGATAATTCTTCTGGGTTAATGTGTTATATATTTCTGTATTATTATAGAATTATCCAAATTACCAAACTCAAATATAATGACTTAATAATAAACTGAACATGGACTCAGGAGTAAAATTCAAGAGAGAAAAAAATAAATAAAAGCTCATTGTCAATAACCAGAATGCTATTTAAAACCTAGCTCTTTTCCATCCAGCTAGATGAAACATTTTACTAGCTGCTTAGAAGGAAAGAAAATAACTTCTATGGTTTCTTTTATATTTTTGCACACACAATGAACTTTTAAAAAAACTTTCTTATTCTTCTATGAAGTAGCTATTTTCCTCCTGTCTTTTCTCACCATAGTCTTAAAATATCAACCTTGGAGGGGAAGAATAAGTCAGTTTTGAAAGCCGGTGTTCCAATGTCTCAAATATATCTAAAAAATAGAAGTTTTTAGGGCTTGTTGCCCAGGACTGAGAGATCTGGAGCTAAAGATTGAGGTTGTATCGCTCTGGTTTTCAGCCCTTTAATTGTGCAGAATGACCTGAGTGGATCAAAGGGGCCCCGTGGGAACCACGGAAAAGACACAGCACATTGTGAAACCTGTCACTCACAACCTGAGCGCCCATTGTGAGCGTGGCCTGCTTTGGGTGTGCTGTCCTTGCCACACGATCCACCCAGGCTTGGGAGGCGCTATCAGTTTTGATGACAAACCAATTAGATACATTTAGAAAACCCGGTAAGCACTCCAGCTGCATGTTTCAGACTTTCATAAAGAGGATGGCTTCCTAAGAAAGTTTCTTCTACCCTCTCTAATAATAGAGAATAGTACCACAAAGCTTTTGACTTATTGAATTGTCAAACTAGTAAGATCCTTGGGGAGTCTAAAGTTTATCACCATTGTAAAAAAAAAAAAAAAAAAAGAAAAAGAAAAGAGAAATTCACAAGCTCAAGACAGATGATTTTACAGGTAGGAAAAAAATAGAAATGTATAAGATCATACATCATTCATAAAGGGATAATAGTAGGTTATAGAAACATTTAATAGAAGCTCTATAATAGAAATATTGATTTAAAAACATTTAGTTTACTGCTAAATATTTTTGGTAAAAATAATGACATGTACAAAAGCATAATAGAGAGGAAGACTGTGGTATGGTTAGAAAGTTATTAGAAAGCTATGAATTATTTGACATAGAGCATGGATTGGAAGAAGATCTCCCAGTAAGAATAAAAACAAGGCTTGATTCAACAGGACCTTACTATGTCAAATCCATAAGTGGATTTGATCCCAGACAGAGAGAAAGAGGAAAAAAAAAATTCTTTGAATGTTTTTAAAGAGAAAGGCACTATGACTGATACGAATTTTAGAAAAATCATTCAAGTGGCAACATATATAAAAAGGAAATGAGACAGACTGGAAGATTAGTGAAAAGATTTTGTAATAGATATGTGTGTGGAATTACATAAGACTGAATTAAGAGAGTAGTAGAAAAATAAAACGAAGATGATAGAAGAAATGATATCTAACCCCCAAGACTTTCTGATTTGCAGGCTGTAAGAAAGTGACTTAGAAACCTAGAATTACTCAACTTTTTAGCCTGAGAAACTAGGCAGATAGTCAACCTTCAACCTGAATAAGATGTTAAACTACACTATGAAAACAAAAGAAAATCAGTGTCTGTGTATATAGAGATATAGTGTGTCCGTAAAGTCATGGTGCACTTTTGACCAGTCACAGAAAAACAACAAAAGATGATAGAAATGTGAAATCTGCACCAAATGAAAGGAAAACTCTCCTGGTTTCATACCTATTCAGTTCAGTTCAATGTGGGCTCATGCACAGATTTTTTAGGGCTCCTTAGGTAGCTATCCTTATATAGCCTCTACAGACTCGTCATTGACTGATGGCCTACCAGAACGGGGTTTCTCCACCAAACTGCCGGTTTCCTTCAACTGCTTATCCCACCGGGTAATGTTATTCCTATATGGTGGCACTTCATTATAAATGCACCAATATTCACGTTGCACTTTGGTCACGGATTCGAATTTAGCGAGCCACAGAACACACTGAACTTTCCTCTGTACCGTTTACATCTCGACTGGCATGGCCGTGGGCTGCTCCGCTGTATACACAGTGTTACATCATCATCTGTGCATGCACACTTGCTGCCACATCATCCTACAGAAACTAGGAGGGTTTTCCTTTTATTTGGTGCAGATTTCACTTTTCTATCGTCTTTTGTTGCTTTCCTGTGACTGGTCAAAAGTGCACCATGACTTTATGGACACATTGTACTGTATTTAGTAGATAATTAGATATATCAACTAAGGGGGAAAGAATCTGTGCTGGAGATTTAGAGTTGATAATGGTTACCATATTTGTACTTGGGAGAAGTGGTGGGAATGAATGAAATTATTCAGCAGGAAGCTGTCTGGAGAGGAGCCTCATCAGAGAGGAAGAGGAATAAGAGGTAATGAAAGAAATGGGATACAACAAAGAAAAAGTAGGAGAAAATAATGTACCAAAGGCTATACATGGTCAAATGAGATAAAGTTGAAATTTTTCCACTGGTTTAAAGAAGCAGAAGTTGGCAAGAGCAGTTAGTTTCACCAGAGACTGTAGAAAGCTGAAGTGAGGAAGTTGATAAAGTGAATGTGAGCTTCTCTACCAAAAATGAAGTACAGTTAGTATGAAATCAGGAGGCTGAATGCACAGGCTCTGGAGGCAGCTTTTCTATGTTGGAGCTCAGCTCTCTTGCCTACATTTAGATCTACCTTAACTGGCTCTGTGACTTTAGTGGGTTATATAACTATGCTGTGCCTCAGTTTCTTTATTTGTAAAAAGTAATATCATAATTACCTAAGAGAATTAAATTGGATGATACCTATATAGCAACATATATTATTATTAAGTAAGTTGGTTGAAAAGTCCAAAGTGATAGAAGAAATAAAATAGGAGAGAAATGTTTTTGCTTTTTCGCTGTTTTCAGATTTGAGGGTTTTTGTTGTTGCTGTTGCTTAAATTGGGAGGGACTTGGTGTAAAACAAAATATTCAATAGAGAGAAAAAAGGGTGGAGAAAAAGAAATGGAATGATCAATGTGGAAATTTAAGTTGATAGAAGAGGACAGAATCTAGAGCTAAGTAGAAATGACAGCCTTGACAAAAATAAAAAGAATAAATAAAAGAATATGGATATATGAAAAACTAACAGTCCTCCCACATGACAGTCTCTATGGTCTATAGACTATCAATAAAAAGTAATGAAATATTTAGTTTTATAACATCCACTCTAAAATCACCTTAAGCTGCTATGAGATGTGTGACAATGATATTAATTTCTACCATACTGCACACCAGTCTCATATTATATTTACTGAATCCACAGGTTTTTTTAATGCTAAGACTAGTTCTGCCCTTCCAAAAGAACTTCCAAATGTGTGCCTAGTATTTACATAATTGCACATTCCCTACCTTTTACATTTCTCCCTTTAATAATTTTTTCTTTTCAATATTCAAAAATTCTGAAATAATATATAGCTTAGAAACAGTATATGGCATTTACATCTTCCAAAAAATTTCCAATCTTTGCAAATTAAAGAATTATACCATATCACTTATCCTTACACTAAAGATGTGCTATTTCCTGGAAGTTAGTTTTAACTATTTAAAAATTATTATAAGAAATATAGTTAGCCATAATTGCTGTTTAATCAAATGATAAAGTAGCCCCTAGATTTTGTTGGTATAGTGTAATGGGTAAAATCCCTATAGAGAAGGGACAACAGTAGGCAGGAGATTTTTAAATTACTTGTAAATAATGGAGAACAAAAATTATCAAAGCATTTCTTGCCAAATGAAAAGCATGGGTTCGCTAAGCACCTTGGGATCTTTTCTCCTTCTTTAAGTACTTTAGTTAAATAGGTACTGCATATTTTTTGTGAATCAATTCCTAGATATTTAACATTTGGGACTTATAACGAATGGAACATTTATATTGCAATATATTTTCTAGCTTACTCAGTTGCTATTCTATAGCTACTGATTTTTGTACAGTTTTTAATTAGTATCTTTGTATTAATGTTTCTAATAATATTTTAAATTGTTTATCCTTAGTTTTCTAGAAATACTATTGCAGTACAAGCCAATTTAACAAGTTTCTCTTTTTCTTCCTGCATTTCTTCCTCCTTCCCTTCCTTCCTTCCTTCTTTCTTTTCTTTCTTTATTTCTCTCTCTTTCTCAGGATATATTTGACATGTACCATTGTGTAAATTTAAGGTGAACAATATATAATTTGATACATTTATATTGTAATGTGATTGCCATTGTAGTATTAGCTAACATCTCTATAGCATCACATGATAATCATTTCTTCTACTGTTGGGAAAAATTAAGACCTAGTATTTTAGGAAGTTTAATGTTTATAACACAATTTTTTTGCCTATAATCATTGCACTGTATATTACATGTTCAGGAATTATTTATCTATTAGCTGCAAGTATGTACCTTTAAACAACATCTCTCCCATTCTCCTAATCCCCAGGCCCTGGTAACCACAGTTTCACTGTCTATGTTTGATTTTGTTTTTTTTTTCATATTCCACATGTAAGAGAGATCATACAGTATTTTTATTTCTCTGACTTATCTCATTTAGTACAATGTCCTCAAGGTCCATCTATGTTATTGTAAATGACAATATTTCCTTTTTCTCATATATATATATGAGAAGATGTGATATATATAAATATATGTTCTTTATCCATTCATTTATTGATGAACAGTTAGGTTGTTTCCATATCTTGGGTATTGTAAATAATGCTGCAATAAACTGGGAGTATGGATGTCTCTTCAGGAACCTGCTTTTATTTCCTTTGGATATATAACCAGAAGTAGAATACTGGGTCATATGAAAGTTTTATTATTAATTTTTTGAAGAGCTTCCATACTGTTCTCCATAATGGCTGAACCAGTTTACATTCCAACTAAGAATATATGAGGTTTCCTTTTCTCCACCTTTCCTCCAACACTTGTCATTTCTTGTCTTTCTGAATGATCACCATTTTAACAGGTGTGAGGTGATATTTCTTTATGGTTTTCATTTGTATTTTTCTGATGATTAGTGATGTTGAAGACCTTCTCATTTGCCTGTTGGCTATTTGATTACCTTCCTTGGTAAATGTCTGTTTAGGTGATTGTACATTTCTTACTCGGATTATTTTATTTTTTGCTATTGGGTTTTATGAGTTGTGTATATATTTGACTATTAACTCCCCATATCAGATATGTTTGGCAAATATTTTTTTCCATCTAATAGGTTGCTTTTCCATTTTGTCGATTTTTTTCTTTTTCCTTGTTGGGTGCAACTGGAGCCTATAATTAGCAGTTGGGATTAGCTGCAGATTTGCTTCCCTGCTCTGGCAAGGTCATAGAACAAACTTCGTAGCTGATAAGGCTTGTTGGCTGGGGACCCAAATTAGGCGGAACTGGTAAGCAAGTTCCTTGGCCAAATGGGGCCACCAGTCTGCCCTGCAGATAGGCATCCTCCAGTGGGTGGAATCTTTGCTTGGGAATCATTGCAAGCAGGAATGAAGTCAGTCAAGATATGAGCACTCTTTGCTGTAAAACCCACTCTTCTTCTCTGTCTCAAGATGATCCCCAGAGTCGAATCTCAAACACTCCCTCAATGACCCCCATGAGAAAAGACCTAAGTGGACATCCTAGGAAGGATCTTGCAATTTGAGGGGATCTGGATGTCCGCCTTGGGCTTTCATTTTTTTCACTGGAGAAAAAGTAGATTCAGGGGCCCCACTGGGCGCAGTGCTGCGCTGACCTGGTAGAGGTAATGTAGTCAGAGTGTAGCTTCTCCTCTCACCTTTCTAACGTAATCCCTGTTGGTTACTGTAGTACAGGTACTTACTTACTCCTGGGTGCTGGGATTTTCTCTATAGCATCTGGTCTATACATAGTTGCTAGGTGGTCTTCTTGTGATGAGGACTAATATAGGAAATAACCTTTGTTACCATCTTGATGACATCAGTCCACTGTTTGTTTTTTTACTTTCTTGATGGTGTCATTTAACATTCAAGTTATTGATTATGATGGTGTCCAATATTTCTGTTTTTTTTCTTTTGTTGTTTGCATTTTTGATGCCATATATATGCAACCATTGCCTAATCCAAGATCACAAAGGTTTATGCCTATACACTATTTTCTAAGACTTCAATAGTTTTAGTTTCTACATTTAGATTTTTGGTCATTTTGGGTTAATTCTGCAGATAATACTAAGTAGGATTTCAACTTCTTTCTTTGGCATGTGATTCTCCAGTTATCCCAGCACAAATTTTTTAAAAGACTTTTCTTTCTCCATTGAACGGTCTTGACAACCTTATCAAAATCAATTTATCATAAATGTGAAGGCATATTTCTGAATTCTCAGTTCTATTTTACTGACTCGCATGTTTCTTTTTATTCCAGTGCCATACCATCTTATATTTTATGAATGTGCACCACAGAAATTCAGAGAGATTATCACCCCCACCAAGGCAACCCTCAAGTAATGAGCTATGGAAGCCCACACCTAAGTGCTTGTGCCTGTCAATCCCAGTGTGGATGATTATACCATCCTGATTCATAGCTGTAGCTTTGTAGTAAACATTAAAATCAGAAAATATGAACCCTTCTATTTTATCTTTTTTTGCTTTGGCTTTTCTAGGTCCCTTGAATTTTATATGAATTTTAGGATCAGAATGCTAATTTATTTTTAAAAATTTAGAATGGGGTTTTTATAGAGATTATATTTACTCAAATGTGCAGAAACGGATACTTTCCAAATTCCATTTATTCACAAACCTCATTCTGTTGTTTTATATGGTTATGTCTCAAGCTATTTGGAAGTGAAAGATTATTTAGAAAGAAATATATTAGCCCACAGGTGTGGCTAAGTATACAAACAATCTAATTCAGATTATAACAAGTATATACATATTAAATGAACTAGTTATTGCACACTTTCTGGCTTCTTGAAAGAGGACATTATTTTTATTCCAGTGTTTACCACTTATTGTCATTCATTATTATAGTCTAAGGTCCTCCCTAATTGAATCAATCTCCTCATCAGCAAGCTCTAGCTTTGTGAGTATTCTCTGATTTTCGCTTCTCTTAGATGTTTCCCCATTCTCCCATCAGTCATATTAATCAATTTCATCTAGTTCATTTACTTACTTGATGGTGTAGTACATGTAATTGAAAGCCAGTAATTCTGTGATCCATGATGGTTCCTGCCAATTACAGTGTGCCCTTTGACAAATAGGACTCTCACTGGGCATCCATTCTCTCTTCATTTAATTGTGTATAACAATAACTTACCTCACAAAGTTTTGAGAATTTAAGTGAAATTATGTAATTATAAGTAAGCATCTTTGAATATGCAATTAATATTAACTTTTCTTTCCTTTATCAATTGTCTTTATTTCTCAGATTCTGCTTGAAAATAGTCTCTAATTATTACCCAGGATTGCACCCTATTTTAAGTTCAAATGTATAGGTGTTTAAGCCACTGACATGCCAATGTTGGCCTACTGGACTATCTTTAAGAAGCATTACAAAAATGTACTATATTTGCAAAATCCTACCGTCTTCATATTTTCTGACTCAAAATTTGATCTCATCTGCATCTTAGACTAGCTCAAACTTGAGGATGTTTATTCACTATAACAGATTACAGTGGATGAATGGATAATACCAGAATGCTGATTTAATTTACAATGAGTAAAGTAATCGCCAAGGGTAACAGATACTCATTTCTCTAACCATCATATTCTTACTCTATAGGAAGCTGCATGGGAAGTCAAATTATAATCAAAAGATTACTCAGGGATCCAGAAATCAGCACAGAGGTTGCTGGAGCTTTGATTGCAGTGCTTAATGGTCTTCAGTTTTGACAGGTGGATGTGCTCATTTCCTCAAGGTCACCTGCCTTCTAAACAGGACAGGTCTGTTCCTGTGTCAAGTAGTGACAGTGCTTCCATGTAGCACAATTTTAACAAGTACCATTTACATGGTTGTCTATGTAATTGGTGTCCCTTGGAATTGTGCCACAGTGTCATATGGGACCCCTTTTCCTTAAGTGGTATTTTGATGTGCACTGCCAATCTATTTTTCCTGGACACTTTTTTTTAATGCTTCCTCTGATAGCCAACTCCCTTTATGATAGACAGGCTCATTATTTCTTCAGGTTTTGCATTGCATTGCCTTTGTTTATTTGTTAACTTTGTCATGTTGCTGTCAGAAAAGCAACCTTCTAAAATATTTTCAAATAAAATATGGCATTTCATTACATTTTAATATTCTGAAGAAATAAAATGGGGCCTCTAAAAGAACTAGTGCCAAGGCTATAATGGTCTAAAGCATTCTTGCACTCAATAATCTCAACTTCTCTTGGCCGAATACACTTAAACTGATTGCCATGAAAAAGGAAGAAGGTGCTTTTTGTCTTAAAGGGAATGAGGGTAGTTGCTAGGTACTACTCCATAGGTGCCCTTGTTTTGCTACTGATTTTGTAGTGAACTAAAAATGAGAAGCCCTATATTCCCTTCCCTGCCACCTTCCAGTCTGATTATGCAGGTTAATAGCTTTGAGAATCCCTGCAGTAAATAAATCTGCTTGCCTTTGTTTAATGCAGGGCTTTTTAAACTTTCATGAGTAAGATTATTTTGAAAAATAAGATTTATTAACATCCTTTATCATATACTTGAAAACTGGGACTTACTTTCTACTTATTTCTATAGTGAATATAATTTTCATTAAAGTAGAGAAAAAATGGTTTTGAGAGG
This sequence comes from Saccopteryx bilineata, assembly GCF_036850765.1. Lineage (NCBI taxonomy): Eukaryota > Metazoa > Chordata > Mammalia > Chiroptera > Emballonuridae > Saccopteryx > Saccopteryx bilineata. The sequence goes on along the minus strand of NC_089491.1, from coordinate 142,188,267 downwards.
CAAATCATATCTGCTATTAACACATGTTGTAAGTCTTAACTTAAAAGGAGAGGAGTGAGACACCCCTCCCCCACCCCCTGTGGTTAAGAGAAATGAAAAGGAATACATACTTTCATTATCTTTGCTGTACAATTGTCCTATCTAGCCATTTGGCCCTTACAGTTCTGTAGGCTCTGCCTAATCTCAGCTGAGGTGGGTATTCTAAGAAGCCTCTGGCAGAGTTCCAATACTGGATGCTAAAAGTTTAAGGTTGCATCTTTTATCATTTCACACCAAAAATCAATCCACCCCTGGAATCCACCTAATAGTGGTCATTTCCTATTGATTCTACTGTGGAGCGCCTGTGGTTGGCACTAAATAACCAAGAACTAATTAATTTCTTCTCTCTGTGTCTCTCTTTCTCTCTCCCCCTCCACACTCACATTAAAAAGACTACAGATTTGTTTTTTATGTAAATTGGATTGAAAAGTATTATGACAAGTAAACTTTAATATATTCCTGTTATACATGCTCACAGATATATTTTTTTCTGTTAGGAGAATCTCTCTCCTTAGGAATTTTGTGTCACTTTAAATAAAAATAGCCCCAGAATATTTTGACAGGGTTTTTCTACATGAATGCATTCACTCAAATGTTTCATTAATTTGTTTACCATGACACATTCTATAACTTTCAGTTTCCAGTTTAACAGTCCCAAGTGTATCATGGTATTTATTTGTCTGATTAAGCAGCCTAGATGTATTTTTTTTCCTGAAAGTAAAATGCAATTCCTATACCATACAGCCCAGGAGTCCTTTCCTTTCCCGAATGGCGAAGATCAAGGAGAAAGAACATAGCTATCACCTTAGAGATGTATTGCTTCTGAATGGACAGAGATATTTTACCCTGAAAAGACCCCCAGAAGAGAAACCATGGATCTCCCTGCTTAAATGAATCTCAGTGCTATCCCCCTGTGTGACAATAGCATCCCTTAATATCATGTAGAGGTCCAGGTCTTTCAGCTCTCTTCCTTGCCTTTAGTCAGCACAAGAGTTCCTTACATGCTAGTGTAAGAATAACTAAAGCCATTTTCTACTGGGTGCTATGGAGCCTTATTTAGGGAATATAGCAAGTGACATAATGCGGTCTCTAAGAAGACTTTCTAAAAGATGAAAATAAAATCTTTGACAATTTCAAATGATGAAATTCTCTAAATCAGAGTTATAAAAGCAGAGCTAAGTATCAAAGCATCCCAAGAATATCCTGTGCAAAGCGAGATGATTGCTGGGTTCCAGAGATTTTCAGACGGGGAGCTATCATGGCTTAGCAAGTCACTCAATACTTAATAGCTTCCATGAGAGTCACATTAGCTTCCAATGTTGAAGAAAACAGTAAGAAGAGATTAGAGATTCCTGTGCATGGAATCCACCCCAGGCTGGGCATTATCTCTGACCTTACCACACAGCTTTATAACGTTTGTTTTGTATTTATCTCCCTGAGTGGACTGTGAGTTCCTTGAGAGCACAAACTATATAACAGGCACCTTTGTATCCTGAAGCCTAGTAAAAAGTCTAGTGCTCAATAAGTGTTTTCTCAATTAATTAATTAGGAAGTTTTACTTCCATGATCATCACCGTCACCAGCATTACTGAAGCAAAACAGGTGAAATGACCTTTCTCTTTTTCTTTATCTTCTAGGATATCTCTTGATGGTGCATTCAAATCTGATTTAAGGTCATGGAATTAGGGAAGACTTTGATAAAATGAATATTATTGAGACTCTACCAATATATGTGTTATTTCATTTAACCCTTCCATGAAAGTTTATTTAAACAATGTAAGACTTATTTTATAGGTGACAAAGCAAGTTCAGAGATTAAGAAGACAACACTAACAGAGCTGGAATTTGAACAAATCTGTTTAACTCTAAAGGCTGGGTTTCCCCCAATATACTGTACTATGTCTTTTAAAAATAATTTCTCTTATTTTATAAATCAGAGATTTAAGGATCAGAGATACTTATGAACTGCCTAAAGCCAGATGTTTGATTAATGTTGTTCATTACTTAAATTCTGATTTCCAGACAAATATCTCAATGGAATTTCCACTAGAACTAATGTAAGAATGATGTTTCCCACTAACTCTTAATGCTGTGCCTCACATGTTATCATAGTGCCTTATAATAGGGCTCAAGGACTGGAAATGTAAGGCTGAGACCTAGATTTCTTGTGTGGCAGATTAGGGGGAGGTGGTGATATTGATGATGTGGTTGGTAGTGGGGTGGGGAGCAGAGGGATCATAGTCATGGTCATGTTTCTTTGTTTCTCTTGTAGCCCCTTTTTTTACCAGGATTTAAATTTTTCTCTGTTCTTCACCTTGGTTGAAAAAGCTCCAAACAGGACTTTGATACTGGTAGTCATTTCCAAGGCACAGAGCTTGGGATGTTTGTGTATTTGTGAGTGTGTATATATGTTCTATAGGAGTACAGATAAAGAAAATTCTGGAAATAAGAAAGAGATCTTGGGGGAAAGAGAGTGATATCGCATTAGGAAGAGAAAAGCATAATCATGGAAACCAATAGTCTAAGGTACAGTGTTCTATAACAAAATAAATTAGTCAAGATTTACAGTTAAATTCATCTAACATTAGTCATGTCTAATTTCATGCTTTGTAGTGTTTCATTAAACAAAAATCAACAAATGATTAGTTAAATCTATTACCTGAAATGCTAATAATTTTTATTTTCACTCTTCAAAGGGGTACCCTTAATCAGCGGAGAAAATTTGTTCTTTTCCTGTAGATAGTAGGTAGAATGTTTATTGCATTTCTTCTATCACACAGGGATATATGAAATTACTCTTTTAAAATAAAGAAGTCTGTCACTTCTCTCTGTATTCAGTTTCTTAACTATAGAATAAAAGGGACAAAGTGAAATGATGCTTGCAGCTCATTTTTGTTTAAAAAAATTTGCAGCTCTAAACGCAGTGTTTTAAAAATCTGAGGAGCATAGCAACATAGAGGTTAAGATCGTAACTTTGGAGTCTGACAGTCCCAGATCCCGTCTTTTCCTAGCTGAGGGAATTTGAGAAGTTATATCTCAGTTTAAAGGTATAATAATTGCAATATCATTTAGGCACCTCAAATTAGAAAAATTATTGTTAACATATACCCCTTACACTCACCCTCTTTGCCATCGAATCGAACTCCAGATCTTAGCAAATCTGTATTCAAAATACATTTTGAATCCATTCTGTATTTAGTCACTGGGCCTGCCATAATACCACAAACCAGCTGACTTAAACAAGAGAAATTTATTTTCTCATAGTTTTGGAGACTAGAAGTCCAGGATCAAGATGTCGGCAGCATTGGCTTCTCTCTGGGGTCTCTCTCTCTCTCTCTCCGTGGCTTGCAGATGACCACCTCTGTTTCCGCCTGGTCTTTCTTCCATGCCTCCGAATCTTAATCTCTTTTTCTTATAAGGACATCAGTCACACTGAATTAAGGCCCACCCACACTACCATATTTTTTACTTAATTACTCCTTTAAAGGGCCTAGCACTAAATACAGTCACATTTTGACTTACTTGAGGTTAAATTTGAATTCTGGTGGGCAACAATTCTGAATTCTGGTGGGACACAATTTGCTCTTTAACACATCCACTTCTCATCTCCACAGATGCCATTTCAGACTTAAACTGCTAACATCTCTCACCTGTAGTACTGTATACATTTCTAGCTATCAGCTCATAGCCACTTTAATTTATTCTCCACATAGTAGCCAGAGGGATATTTTTAAAAATCGATATCATATCATGTCAACTATTGTGGCTAGGATTTCATCAGCAGAGAGCAAGTTAAATTATTTTTTTTAAATCTAAATAAAACAGTAGTTTATATATTTTAAAAGCCTTAAATGCTTTGATATTTACTCTAGATAATTTAAAATGCAAAAAGTATCTTGTATGAAGAATTAGAGGTTGAGAGAAATGAAGGCATCCACTTTTAGGGCTAACGTTTATAAAAAGCATTTCACTGTGATAGCAGTTTATATTCTCATTCCAAAAAAAAAAAAAAATCTATAGGGAATTAAGTACCTTGCTCATCCTCCCTTTAATTTCTCTATTCTCGCCCTGTAGTCATTCCTAGAGAGTGGATTCCTGATATCCCTTGCTGGTCTTCCTATCTTTCCAGAGCTCTAAGATATCATCATTGAGATGCACTTGGTCTGACAACAAAGCTATGATCATTTTTCCTCCAAGATTTGTCCCTTCCATAACTTTCCCATTTCTTCAGACTCATTCTTCCTAGGTAGTCCATGACATGTAACTGCCAATACTGTATCGCACATTTATATCTACTTATAACTTCTCTCACGCTGCTATTTTTCTTCCCATTCTGACCATCATTTCTGATGTCAGTTAAGTTACAAAAGTTTTTAAATTAGAAACAAGTTTTACTGAACACGCACAAGGTAGTTGGTGGTTACAGCAATAATTTTCTTCCCATTTTAGCAAAAAAAAAAAAAAATCCTAACAATAAACAAAACTATTAAGGGTAAATTGTGGGTGAGCCATGAAAAATATCAGATTTCTTACTCATATCATAGCATTTTTCAAATAAGAAACCATGCAGAAAAAATTGTTGTAATTTTAGAAACATGGAGTAAGGTTATGGGCAAAGAAAGAAAATCATATATCTTTGATCAACCGAGAGTATGTCTCTGAAAGTTCCCAAGTGACACTTTTCAACAATCTTCTTTTAATAGCCATAGCTTATGTCTTTCATTGCTATAGTACCAAAGCAACTCTTGGAGAACAGTGGAGCCCACAAATGTTGAATGAGAAAAGCAGGCAGAATAGAATCAATATTCTTGGAGAATGTGCACCTTTCCAAATTGATAGCATCCCAGCTCTGTAATGCTGTTTTAACTAAAGAGCACATTTCTGAGTATTAAGCATGTCAAGCACTGTATTTTGAAGATATTTTCAATTGATTCAAACCTCATTGGATTGGAACTTGACTGACCTGTAATTATTTTCCTTTTACTAAAATTGAATTTAGACATAAATGCTTTTTTTTTTTTCCTCCACCACAGAATAGAAAATTTGATGTAGTTAGTGTCTGGCATCAGCTATGAATTTACAAAACATTTTCTTGCTAGATTTTTGACAAAGATTTTATTAGTGTCTGCCCACTGATAGACAATAAATATGAAAAGGAGAACTTGCTTAAAAGATTCTAGTTGTGGTTAATCTGATAGGACACAAGTCAAGTAAAAATGATAGCATTGATGAGATAAACAACTCTAACTAACATTTCTATTTATGCTTAACCTTGCAGTTTTTGAGATGGGAAACCAAATATGAAATGTAACAGCCTGCTGGGGAAAAAAATCAATTTTTAGGTGATTTTGAAAGCATCAACAGAAATAAGAAATTATTAAATTTTTATAAAAGTAGGTCACCTTTTATGCATAAAAATGTTACAATAGATGGGTGTAGAAAAAGAATAAAATAAGAATAAAAAGATGGAGGAGTCAGAGGGAAACACCTGAGGTTTCCACACAGTAGAGAAAAGTCATGAGTGAGAGAGGGGTCAGCAGAACTGAGTACTGGTTTCAGCTTTGCTGCTAAGTAGCTATTTGATTTTAGGCAAAGGGTCACTTCTCTTGGATTAAATTCCCCTGTTACATGAGGGTCATAGCATCTGAGACCTCTACCAGATGCTATGACCAGTTTCAACTTCTATGAACCCATCAGATGAAATACCACCAGTGAAAAATGTTTTGGAAAATACAAAACTCTTTGTGAGGGACAGGTGTTGCATTGATTGATGAAATGTCTTACCTAAAGAGGAGACCAGGGGCAGATTTCGCAGCCCTTTTCGGACACGTGTGGTGAGTCATGGTGGGGGTACACGCTGCTTGAGGCTGAGCTGCATAGGGGTGAGGATGTTCACACTCTTCAGTGAGATGGGGGTGGCACCAGGTGTGATGTGCTGGTGGCCCGCGAGCCTCCCCAGAAGCACATCCAGGGTGAAGACAGAGATATGGCAAAGCTTCAGATTCCTGTGACCCCTCTTTGGAAACAGACAATTTCAGCAGCAGCATTTTACTCCTTTTGGCCTTTAAAAGATCCAAAGACCTCCCAGGCACCTTCACAGGCTGACTTTCCTCATGACTTTTCTAATCCTTTAAGCACTATCAGCCCCTGAGACCAGAATTTGATTCTTCAAAGAAAACAGCTGAGACCCTGGCTGGTTGGCTCAGTGTGGATGTCCTGACTGGATCCCGTCAGGGCACTCAAGAGAAGCGCCCATCTGCTTCTCCACCCCTCTCCCTCTCGCTTCTCTCTCTCCCTCTCTCTCTCTCTCTCTTTTCTTGCTCTCTCTCCAGCCATGGCTCAATTGGAGTGAGTTGACCTGGAACACTGAGGATGGCTCCATGGCCTTGCCTCTGGTGCTGGGAAAAGCTTGGTTGCTGAACAACAGAGCAACACACCTAATGGGCCTGCTGGATGAATCCTGGTGGGGGCACATGGAGGTGTCTGTGTCTGTCTCTGCCTCTTCTCCTCTCACTGAATTAAAAAAAAAAAAAAAAAAAAAAAAAGGAAAACAGGTGAATACGCCATGATCCGTTATTTACCAATTTTTTTTTACACATATGCTTTATCATCTGAGAATCCGAAGCTCAAATGCAATTTATGAAGGCTGGAAAAGTGACAGAATGAACACTTTTGAGACATGTCCTGTTTCACTTAATGTTTCCCTAAGCTCTTCTTTTCTACCTGACTGTATCAAACATCTTTTAAAAAACTCTCGAAGTAGAAAAGAAGAGCTTAGGGAAACAGTGGTAAATAATAATGGATCATGGCATATTCAGCTGGTTTCCTTAAATAATCAATAGTTCACACAATCAAGTATCCAAATGACAGAGCTGGTGGTGATACTCTGGCTCAATTAGAGTATCATTGTATATGCAAAGGTTGCAGGTTCAGTCCCTGGTCAGGGCATGTACAAGAAAGAACCAATTACTGCACAAATAACTGGAACAACAAATCTATGATTCTCTCCCTCTCCCTCTAAAATCAATAAATAAATTTTAAAAATTTAGAACATAATATAAAAGCCATCTATGAAAATGTCTGCTCCTGCCTCTCCCAGTTTATTCTCTACCCTTTATAGACAACCAGGCATGAGTTGGCTTCAGTATCTATTGAGCGTTTTGTTGTGTATATCAAAACAATTAGGTGTGTGAACACATACCTTCTTATTTCTCTGCTAGCCTTACACAAAAAGTTGCATACTAAATACCATACACTCCTGTGCCCCTTGTTCTCAAACTTCTCTAATGCAGTCTGCCGTTGGGGCACTTTGCAGTGTTACGGTCACACGGTCCCATTTATAGTAAGCAGAAAAGCCGGGTCTGATTCACCGAAAGGTTATTGCCCTGCTGAGGAGGAAATGAAATCCTATGTTGCAATTTTAATTTTAAAGTAATTCTGGTGCTGTGGCATAGGCCTGACCTAAGCAATAACCTCATCTCACTGTCTTGGAACATTCTGTTGGCATTTGATGTCCTTAATATTCCAAAGAAGTCATTACATAAAAGCTCTTTAAAAAAATTTGTTGAATTCAGTTAAATTTCAGAAGAAACTTGGCTACTTTGCTTTTGCTTTTTTTGTACTTTAATGTTTTAAATGAGAGGATAAGACAAGTGGCTTGGATCTTAAAAGTAAGTAAAAAACAGTTGGGTTGACATTGGAAGCCATATAAAATGAATGTGTTTTTTTTTAATTTATCTATTCAGCCATTCATTCAATAAGAATTACTAAATTCCTTCTATACCAAACAAATGATTCCAGGCCCTGAGAATATGAAAAACTCAAGCTCACATCAGTTTGATGCCTATTTTCTTGTCCCTGGTACATTCTCTCACCCCTAAACACAGGCACAATTATCGTTCACCCAGATTATTGCCATGCTTGCTGTCTCATCACCTTGCTTCTACTCATCCACCCTGTAACATGTACTGAAAATAGTGGCTGGACTGTTGCTATTTCTTTCGACTCCACGTATGAAAACAGTTATGATTAAACTCTAAATACAGGCACTATCTTAAATAACCATAAATTTCCTTTCACAAAGGCATTCCAATATTTAAAAGAAATGGGTAGAAATACATACTTTTATCATCTTTGCTGTACTATTTATTTGCCCTATCTAGCCACTAGCTAATAAGAGAATAAGCCAGAAATCACAGAAAAAAATAATAATTAAAAATAGTAGATCTAGACAAGGATGAATTAAAGATATTTGAGTCTTTCCTTTGGAATTTGTCAAAGTTCAGAGACAGTCTCAGGATTAACAGCCTTCTACGAACCCATGAAAAGATTCCAAATGTATCTTTCACATCATACCACAAGAGGAATAAAATGGTGCTTGGTTTCATTTGTTTCTAAGTTATGAGTCAGCTATTAAATGCTAGAGATAATTTCCAGACAACTGATGAGAAGATTTTGAGACTCTAATTATTTATATCTTCCCATGTATCCTTGGCAGGACAGATTATACTGCTAGAATTTTCAAATGATATGCTAAAAAAACACTTTCAACTCCAGAAGGAAAGCAGTTCATTCATCAAACAGTATTCCAAAGTCTTAATATTCCAAAGTCTTAACACAATTTTCACAGTTACACTGTAGACACTCCTAAATGAATAAATTAATACTTGACAAATATAAGCCTCTGTTGTATATTTCTTAGTAGAAAGAAAATGAAAAACCAGGGCCATCTAGTATATTTTCCTGTGTCTAGAATACGAACCTCTCTTTCTTTGGAATTCCTTACTGTCACGTGTTTGTGTTTTAGATCCAATGAAGTAGTATGGGTAGCAGAAAGAGCAACATAATTGTGAGTTCACGTCATGGCATCTTGCCTAGTAGTTGAGTGAGTGACCTTACATATATTACTTCTGTGTTCCTTTACCATCTATAAAATTAGGCTAATACTACTTGCCTCTCAGAAACCTAGTGAGGATTAAAGATGATAGTGCGTGTATGAAACTCAGGACTTTTGCATCATTACTGTTCTCTTTTATCAGAATATTCTTCTCTTTACACTTTACTTAGCTCTTTGTTTCTTAATATTCAGGGTTCAGCACAAATATTTCCTTCTCATAAATGCCCCTATCTATTTCAAGGGCCCCCTTAACCTTCTCTATCACATCATCCCTTTTAAACTTTCTTCCCATTACTTACTATGATCTGAAATTAGCTTATATTCTTGATGATCTGCCTTTTCTATTAGAATGTAACCTTCTTAAACCATGCATCTTAACTAACTGGTTCACTGGTCTGTCCTCTGCCCTGAAAAGTAAGTATATTAAATGGATTAGTGACAATAAATAGCCAATGTAATTCATGAAATGTTAGTTTTCTCCCTCTTGCTAAGGGCAGGGCCAATATTAAACATGGTTAAGAGCATCTGATCAATAAATAGTTTGGGAAATACAAGAAAAGTTTCTGTACTTTGAGAACCTCTAGACACATTCTTAGAAATATCCCTTGGTATCTTCTATTAACTTTGATTTTACCACCCTATGTGTGGCTATATTCATTCACACACATACAAAAAAAATGTTCTCTTGTGAATGAGGACCCATTTGGCATTCCCAATACCATCTCTATATACAGTTGGATAATAATGTCTCTAGAGCTTTCAGACAAGTAAAGTCTTCAGTCAAAAATTCACCTCAGCCCTTGAAACTACCATGTTAAGTGAAATAAGCCAGGCAGAGAAAGAAAAATATTATATGATCTCACTCATTTGAGGAATCCAAGGAGCAATGTGAACTGAGGAACGGAATTGAGACAGAGGAGGGATCAAAGGGACCAGAGGAAAAGCGGATGATAGGATGGGGTAAACCTGAAGGGAAAGGGGGAGGGTGCTATCAGGAGGGGGGCAAGGGAGATGTTGAGGGGAATATGGGGGTGGGGGTGGGGGATGCAATCTAGGTGACACTAGAATCTATGTAAACACAATAAATTAAATTTAAAAAATTCACCTCAGAATGATCAGTTTGCCTCTTTGTCTTTGTTTATGGCATGTTAAGAACAATGACTAGTTTCTAAAGGGCTTTTCTTTTCTCTTTGCTAAGGACAGTAATGAAGAGGAATTGCTCTTGGGTTTGAGGACACAGGAACAAGAGAGAGTCGTTAACCTGCACACCTCTTGCCAGCCTCTTCACTGGTAATGGGAGCGTTCAGAATGAGAAACTTGGGTGTTCTATGGGATTCAAATAAAATAAAGAAGATATATAACAGTTGACAAAGAATTAAAGCTAAAATGGAGTGGACAGAAAATCTCCCTCATTTATGGAAAGTTAACTTGCTCCACAATACCACATTTCGAAAGGTACAAAATCCTCTTGCTTTATGATTCAAAGAATTTGTCCTGCAGTATGAAACTTTGATTTATAAATTGCTCTAAGTCATTTCACTGCTTAAGAGTGTGTTATTTATATCCAACAATACAAAGTACTTGTGCTGTTTTTTTAGGAAATTATAGGTAAATAAACATTTTTTATAAAGTTGATAACTAATGCTCATATAAAGGATAAGAAATAATACAAAGCTGAGCTTAAACAGGGCTAATCATAATAAAATGGAATAAATCCAATAAAAGATTTGTGACATGTCTTTGCTTTACATGGTTATTTACTCTTCAGTCAAAATTATATTTAGTCCTTTTATTCCCCAGCTATCCAGATAAGCCTGACATCAATTTTTTTTCAAATCTAAGAGTCCTGAATTATATATTGCCAAAATAAAATAAAATAACAAAATAAAACTCACCTATAAATGTATTTCAAATTCAGTCTCTTAACAGAGGATCCATTGTTAATTATATGAAACTATTGTAGAACATGAATAGTCATTTCCTGGGAGAGGTCTGTGTAGAAATTTGGGAAATATTTGACCACTATTTGCTCAAAAGATCCAAATCATGGCAGATTGACTAAAATGTCACCCCAGGGGCAGCCCTCCATGTACTGAATCATGGCTCTGCCCTTTAGTAGCTGTGAGACTTTGGAAAAGTTATTTAATGTTTTTGTTCTTTAATTTCTTCATCTGTAAAATGCACATGATTTGAAATTATACCTACTTCATATGATTGGCTCCAATAGTTCCTGTGAGGATTAAATTAATCATGCAGAGCTCATAGAAAAGTACCTGGCATGGAGTAAAATTCAATAATTTGTATTTAATGATGACAATAAGCTTCTCCGACACTGGAGCCAGAGTAATCAAAGGTAATGGATGAGAGCAATCTGAGTCCAAATACTTCCTTTCTCTGTGATTACGACGCTGGTTGCTTCTGCCCGTCATTCTTCCTGACTGAGTCGAGAAATCCGGCTGCAGTAAAGAGAAAATACGTATTAGTAGATAGCAAAGAGAAACAAAGATAAAAGACAAAAATGGGGATGTTGGGAATTTTGAGGGCCAGTTGTAATTCTGACATTCTTGGAAGGGTCTGTGTTCTTGTAGCTCTTACTTTAATCTTCCAATAAATTCCTTTTTTGTTTTATTTTTCTATTATTTAAGTTTCGGTTGTTTTTTCTGTACCTTGCAACTAATAGGCTCTTAGTGGACCCTGGGACTAATGGCATGACACCAGATGAAGCCATCAGAAAGATCATACGCTCATGTAAGATTTGTCAGGCTCTTATGTGTCAGTCTAGCTCCAGAGTCCATTTCCACCAGGCCTTCTGCGAAGACCCTTTAGGGACAAAAAACAGCATGGAGTAAGCTCAAGAAAGTGAGTAAGAAGAGAAGGAACCATGGAAAAACAGAAGTGTATGGCTCTATGATAAAGAAAACATTTTTTATTTAATGTGCGACTTCAGAGTTCTGAAGATAATTCCAAAGAAGGTGACTCCAAAATATTTAGTACACAGATTAATCATTTCAATAAATGTAGATCCACAAGGGGACTATTTTGGATATTACATATATATGTAATGTTAGCACTTTGCTATAAAGGTAAATATGTAATGAATCATTTCAAAAATTCCAAGAGAAAAATTGGCCTACTGGTGACAGTTACAATCTATTCTCTTAAAACAAAGTTCAAGGCTTATTATTTATGTGATTATATTTCTTATACTTGAGGAATTTAGAATCAAATAATTCAAGATTATATAGCACCATTTGAGCCAAATGTATAAAAACGGCTAATGAGTTTTTGGTCTATGAACCAAAAAATAGTATATAAAGTGATAATAAAAAGTTTAGAATAAGTTAGTTTATATATTATAGAAATAAGTATTTAACTTCATGGAGGTGAGTTAAATTGCCAAATTTGGAAGCATGAGAGAGCAGAAACAGTTGTTGATTAACTCACCAATCACAAGATGTTTAGTATTAATTGTAGTTACGAATAAACTAATACTCTTTTAAAAAGCAATGTAGGAGTACAAACATACCTCATTTTTTTGTACTTCACTTGATTATGCTTTGAAAATATTGCATTGTTTTAACAAACTGAAGGTTTGTGACCTAACCCTCTGTTAGGTACGTCTATCAACACCATTATTCCAACAGCATTTGCTCACTTTGTGTCTTATTTTAGTAATTCTCTCTGCATTTCAAACTTTTACATTATTATTATATTTGTTATGGTGACCTGTGATCAGTAATCTTTGGTGTTACTATTATAATTTTTTTTTTGGCTCCACAAACTGCACCCATATAAGACTAAGAACTTAATTGATAAGTGATATGTGTATTCTGATTGCTTCCACTGACCAGCTGTTCCCTTGTCTCTCTCCCTGCCCTTGGGGCTCCCTATTCCCTGAGACACAACAATATTGAAATTAGGCCAATTAATAACCCTACAATGACCTCTAAGTGCTCAAATGAAAAAAAAAGAGTCACATGTCTCTTGTTTTAAATCAAAAACTGAAATGATTTAGCTTAGTGAGGAAACCATGTGGAAAGCCAAGATATGCTGAGTTAATTATTTTGCATCAGGTAAGAATTAAAAGTTAAGTGTTTTGCATCAGGTATGAATGCAAAGGAAACATTCTGGAAGGAAATTCAAAGTGCTACTCCAGTGAACACACAAGTGATGAAGAGTGAAACAACTTCACTGCTGATATGGAAAATGTTTTAGTAGTTTGGATAGAAGGTAAAACCAGCCACAACATTTCCTTAATCCAAAGCTAATTCAGAGGAAGGCTCTAACTCCCTTCAATGCTATGAAGCCTGAGAGAGGTGAGGAAGTTGCAGAAGAAACATTTGAAGCTAGTGGAGGTTGGTTCATGAGGTTTAAGAAAAGAAACCATCTCCATAACATAAAAGTTCAAGGTGAAGAAGTGCTAATGTAGAAGCTGTAGCAAGTTATCCAGAAAAATCTAGCTAGTATAATTAATAAATATGGCTACACTAAACAATAAATTTTCAATGTAGTCAAAACAGCCTTATTTTGGGAGAAGCCATGTAAGACTTTTACAGCTAGACAGAAAAAGACAATGCCTGTCTTCAAACTTCAAAGGACAGGCTAACTCTCCTGTTAGGGGCTAATGCAGCTGGTAACTTTAAGTTAAGGCCAGTGCTCAATTACCCTTCCGAATTCCCTAAGGCCCTTAAGAATTATGTTGAAGCTATTCTGCTTGTGCTCTATAAATAGAACAACAAAGCTTAATGATAGCACATCTGATTACAGCATGGTTTACTGAATATTTTAAGCCCACTATTAAGAAGAAAAATCACTTTCAAAATATTACTGCTCCTTGACAATGTACCTGGTTACCCAAGAGTGCTGATGGAATTGTACAATGCGTTCATGTTGTTTTCATGCCTGCTAACACAATGGCCATTCTTCAGCCTATGGATCAAGAAATACTTTTAACTTTAAGATTTATCATTTAAGAAACACATTTTGTAAGACTATAGCTGCCATAGATAGTGATTCCTCTGATGAATCCGGGCAAAGTAAATTGAAGACCTGGAAAGATCCACTACCCTAGATGTCACTAAAAATATTCATGATTCATACAAAGAGGTCAAAATATCAACATTAACAGGAATTTGGAAGAAGTTGATTCCAACCCTCATGGAAGACTTTGAGAAGTTCAAAACTTCAGAGAAGAAAGTAACATCAGCTGTGATAGAAATAGCAAGAGAACTAGAATTAGAAGTGGAGCTTGAAAATGTGACTGAATTTCTGCAATCTCATGACCCACATTTAATGGATGGGGGGTTGCTTCTTGCAGATGAGCAAAGAAAGTGGCTTTTTGAGATGAAATCTACTCCTGGAGAAGGTACTGTAAAGATTGTTGAAATTACAAAAAAGCATTTAGATAATTACAAAAATTTAGTTGATAAAGCAGCAACAGGATTTGCTAGGATTGACTGCAATTTTGAAAGAAGTACTACTATGGGTAAAATGCTATTACACAGCATTGTGTACTACAAAAAATAATTCATGATAGGAAGAATCAATTAATGAAGCAAACTCTATTGTTGTCTTATTTAAAGAAATTATTATACCCATTTCAGTTTAACCACCACCATCCTGATTAGTTAGCAACCATCAGCATCAAGACAAAACCCTCTACCAGCAAACAAATTACAACTTACTGAAGGGTCAGATGATAATTAGCATTTTTTTTTAGCAATAAAGTATTTCTTAACTAAGGTATGTACAGTTTTAGACATAATTTTATTATACACTTAATAGACTACAGAATAAATATAACTTTTGTATGCACTGGGTAAAAAAAATTTTTTGTATGCACTGAGTCACAAAAAAATTCATGTGATTCACTTTATTGTGATATTTGTTTCACTGCAGTGGTCTGGAACTAAACCCACAATATCTCCAAGGTATGCCTGTTCATAAATAAGTTTTAAAATAATTCACCTGTGATTGATTTTAAAAGTCATCACAAATTCTTTTCTTTTCTTCATCCACACTGTTTGGAAGTACCTTTCCATAGTGACTCTGGCTTGGTTCTATGATTTGCTTTGTCCAATGAAACAGTAGCAAAAATAAAACAAAAGGTTTACACCAAGATATAGCAAAAGGTTAAAGACAGAGAAAATTTCGAAATCAATAAAAGCAGCTAATTTCCTTCAAGGAAACCCCCACAAGATTGTCAGCTGATTCCTCAACAGAAATTTTGCAGGCCAGAAGGGAGTGGCACAAAATACTCAAAGTGATGAAGAGCAAGGCCATACAACCGAAATTACTTTACCCAGCAAAGCTACCATTTAGAATCAAAGGACTAATAAAGAGCTAAAAGATAAGAAACACAAGACAAAAGCTAAAAGAATTCATCACTATCTAAGTAATATGACAAAAAGTATTAAAGGCTCCTTTTTAAGAAGAAGAAATACATATAAAATATACCAATAATAAAATGGCAATAAATACATGTATATCATCTATACTTACAATGGCCATATGGAAGCAACCTCAGTGTTCATCAGTAGATGGATGGATAAAGAAGTGGTGCTTTATACAATGAAATATGACTCATCCATAAAAAAGAATGAAATCTTGCCATTTGCAACAACATGGATGGACTTAGAGGGTATTGTGCTGAGATAAGTTGGACAGAGAAAGACAAATGCCAAATGATTTCACTTATATATGGGATCTAAGAAACAAGATAAATGAACATGCAGAACAGAAACAGACTCATAGATATAGAGAACATTTTGGCAATTGCCAGAGTGGCAGGGGGCTAGGGTGAAGAAAGTGAAGGGATTAAGAAGTACAAATTGGTAGTTACAGAATAGTCATGAGGATGTAAAGTACAGCACAGTGAACATAGCTAATAGTATTGTAATAACTATGTATGGTGTCAGATGGGTACTAGCTTTATCAGGGTGATGGTTTCATTATATATATATATATATATATATATATATATATATATATATATATCACTGGGTTGTATACCTGGAACTAATATAATATTGTACATCAACTCTAAGTGAAAACTAAAAATTATTAAAAAGAAAAAATAATAAATCAATAAAAATGCAAGCAGAGACTTAATCATTGCTTTATATATTGTGGCTTAGCTACCTTCCTGGTCAAAATGGTTTAGCTAAGCTTGTGAATCTAGCTGAGACCATTAGAAAAGCAACCGTTCAAGTGTGCACCCAGTCCACATTGATGACCCACCAGAATAATGGGCTAAATAATTGATGTTTTAACTACTATGACTTTATTGGGATATATATATATATCCCAATATATATATATATATATATTACTTATTGATATATATATATTTCTTGTTGATTTTTAGAGAGAGTAGAAGGGGGAGAGAGAGAAACACATCAATTTGTTGTTTTATCCTATCTATGTATTCATTGGTTGATTCTTGAATGTGCCCTGATCAGGGATCAAACCTGCAACCTTGGCATAATTGGGACAATGCTCTAACCAACTGAACTACCCAGCCAGGATACTTATTGTATGCTGTGCTCTATAATAGTAAAAATAGGTAGTGATTATAAATGTAAAATTCTATAGAATTGCTCAGTAAGAATTATAACTTCCTATTATATCAAACCATGTATGAGTTAATTCACTGCAACTAAAATCATTAAGTGTTAAGATCTGCATTTTAAATGCCAAACCAGTAAGAAATATAAAGGCCAAATTTTATCAGGATTTTTTTCTTAGGTGCTTGCTAATTATTTCTCATAATTAGCTACTTTACTTCCAAAACTACCATTATTTCAATTTTATAAAAATTGGCTCTTGATTGAGAAAAACTGAATTAGGAGGAAAGTAAAATTATATTAATCACTTACATTTTAATGATAAGCATTTAACTAGGAAGTTATGAAGGAAATAACAGAGTATCCCTAGAGAGTCACAGATTATATGCTAATACATTTGTGATCTCCCAAATTTAATAATATACATATATACTAACATAAAGAAAGAGGTACTATAACATTAAACATTATAAAAGACAAAAGACCCATAGTCTGCCAACTTTCTGCTTTCTAGCGACACAGAATTAAAACACAGCAAAAGCTGTATGGCAAGTCACATAGGACAGGGTGGGCAAAATTAGATCTACAGTTGTGAGCACGTGAAGCACAGAGTTAATGAATCTAATGCAATAATCATAACTTGCATGTCTTTTTCCATACAAACAATTTGCCCACCCCTGTGTATAACTGCAAGCCAGTTGGATATTTGCAGTAACTTTCAAATTGCAATTATTTTAGCTAAAATGAGTGACTTTTAAAATTTTACTTCCTGTTACTCACATAGCACTACAAGTGAAATGCTTTCTTTTCTAAATAAGTAAACTGCTCTGTAACACAGCTGTCAGAGAATGGTTGATTTCTTTTTTATTTTATTTATTTATTTTTATTTTTTTGTATTTTTCTGAAGCTGGAAACAGGGAGAGACAGTCAGACAGACTAGACAGACTCCCGCATGCGCCCGACAGGGATCCACCCGGCATGCCCACCAGGGGGCGACGCTCTGCCCACCAGGGGGCAATGCTCTTCCCATCCGGGACCTCGCTTTGCTGTGACCAGAGCCATTCTAGCGCCTGGGGCAGAGGCCAAGGAGCCATCCCTAGCGCCCGGGCCATCTTTGCTCCAATGGAGCCTGGGCTGCGTGAGGGGAAGAGAGAGACAGAGAGGAAGGAGAGGGGGAGGGGTGGAGAAGCAGATGGGCGCTTCTCCTGTGTGCCCTGGCCGGGAATCGAACCCGGGACTTCTGCATGCCAGGCCGAAGCTCTACCACTGAGCCAACCGGCCAGGGCCTAGTTGACTTCTTATCTAATGGTCAGCTAGAGGGAAACAAGAATTTCTCATTAATTGTAATTTTTTAGAATCATTTTGTGTGTGGGTATGTGTTTTTATTTATTTCCACATGAATTAAAACTGCATTTATAAATTCCGGTTTTGACCAATATTCTGACTGGGGAGAAAAAGAAAGAAAATATGAATGATTCTATATATTCTTAATAATGGGGAATGGGATGCAGTTGTAATTATCTGATTAAAGTTACCACTGGTCATATGTTTTCTAAATACTCCATGACAAAAATAAGCAAATATATATTTGCTCAAAGCTAAACATATTTAAAGAATCTTTCAAAAAAGAAAAAAGAAAAAATCATTAGTATTTGTGATATTTTGATGATAAATAAATTGGTATAAACTTTGCATTCAACTAACAACCGGAAAAGGTATCTAAGATTGCCACCTTGAGTGAAATTTAGAATAATGCATTAGCAAAAAAGGGCTAAAAGTTGCCCAGCGCAGTTATTCTCATTAAAAATTAAAGTCATTCTGAATTTTCATTGTACAAGTGGGGAGGTCAGCATGGCTTTTCAATGCACATTCTGTTACATTTCTCTTTCTTTCCATATCAGTATGATCTATGCATTCCATAAGAAATTAGCCTCCTTACTGTATTATTCCATACGTAGGTGGGACATAATAGTGAAACTAAGAGACATTGATAAGAGTGTGGTGGTTACGGGGGGGAGGGGGGAATGGGAGAGGGATAGGGGGTGGGAGGGGCACAAAGAAAACAAGATAGAAGGTGACAGAGGACAATCTGACTTTGGGTGGTGGGTATGCAACATAATTGAACGACAAGATAACCTGGACTTGTTATCTTTGAATATATGTATCCTGATTTATTGATGTCACCCCATTAAAAAAATAAAATTATAAAAAAAAAAATAAATAAAAATAAATAAATAAATAAATAAATAAATCTAAAAAAAAAAAAAGAAATTAGCCTCCTCAATGAACTACACTGCTCACAAACATTAGGGGGTCAGGGAACGTGCAGACACTCCAGGACTTTCAGCCTGTCGTATAGTGCATTTTCATCAATGAAATAAAAGTTGGTTTTGCCTCGCACTTGCATAATCAAACAACTTTCTTTGACTTGTTTTTGCTTTTTTGATGTTCTTGTTTAATTTTAAAAAATCAAATGCTTTTTTTGTTTCATATTCATTTTGAAATATCCCCTAATTTTTGTGAGCAGTATATTTTAACGAAGAGAGTCTGAGAGTCATTGCTATATGACTTCTCATTAGCCTTTTGTCTTCAGCCTGTCTGCTTCTCTTCCCAGCAATGTTCCCAGAGTTCTCACGCTCTTCATCTCCAGCGGGACTTGCACTTTTGTGGATAGCGGCAGCGGGGATGGGGGTGTGACAGGGTGCGGTGGTCGGAGGTTTGGAGGGACACACGGAGTTCCTTATATGGTGCTACAGTACTGATGCCTGCTTAGCCTTCATGTGTTAGCTCTCCTTAAGTTTCAAAAGGGACAAAAATTCTGACCAAGGCACTGACTTCAAGGTAGGGTTAATTAAAATTACTATCTTAGATCAGAAGGGTCTCCTGTAAGCCAGGGTCTCCATACACCTCTAAAACTTTGCAACATATTTGGTCATCCAGTCACAAGACCAAAGACACACAGGCATCATTTTGAGTTCCCATTTCAAGTCAGGCCAGGTTTGTTCACCTAAATTTCATCCTTTCACCATTATTTTAGAGACTGACAGGTTGTAAAAGAAACTATAGCCTGACCAGGAGGTGGTGCAGTGGATAGAACGTTGAACTGGGACATGGAGGACCCAGGTTTGAAACCTTGAGGTTGCTGGCTAGAGTGTGGGTTTGTTGGCTTGAGTGTGGGATCATAGACATGACCCCATGGTTGCTGGCTTGAGCCCAAGGTCACTGGCTTGAGCAAGGGGTCACTCGCTCTGCTATAGCTACCCTCCCCCGCGTCAAGGCACATATGAAAAAACAATCAAGTTGCCACAACGAAGAAAGATGCTTCTCATCTCTCTCCCTGCCTGTCTGTCCCTATATGTCCCTCTGTCCCTGTCACACACACAAAAAAGAAACTATAAAAATGATTTATAACAGTACCTGTTGAGAGACTGACATGGAACCTGCTTCCTCTTAGAGATGCTTCTGAGAAGATGACCTCTTTTCCTTCTGCTTTCAAACCTTTCCGGCCAAATGTTTTAGGGTAGCTCCCCAAACCCTTAATGTTTCTCATTACACACACCTGTCCCCCTTTCTACAAGCACCACCATCAATAGGAGTTAAAGTGGGGGAGGGGCATACAGAGCAATTTCTTTCATCTTTATATTGTAATGGAGCCTTCCTGTCTTCTCCCAAACAGCAGCTGCTTTCCTCCAATCCCACTCATCACAGGGTCTGTGTGTGGGATAGGTGTTCTTGCTCCTCACTGGATGTAGCAGAACATTGTTCTTTTTTCCATATATATATATTTTCACAGGCTGTCAAATTATACAAGTTTAGAAGGAGGTAGTATGGTGCCCTACTTAGGAGGGCGGGTCCTGGAGCCATGCTTTAAGTGTGTGAATGGTTTCACTATTTGCTGTGCCTCATTTTCCTCATCAATAAAGTGGGAATACAAGTATTTGCCTTGCGGAGATATTACGAGACTTAATGAATTCATATTTAATATTTAGACTAAGTGCCTAGCACACAGCAAGCACTCCACAGTTTGGCTGCTGGTACTGTCACTGCTGAAGTAGATAGTGTTACTGTTCATGCCCCTTCGTTCTGCCTGGAATGTTTTACAGTGTCTGCACAGATCTCCATCAAGTATAATCTCAGATGCCAATTTTCCCATGAAATATTTCTTGTCCCTTTTGCCAGAAATAACTTCTTCTACCCAGTTGGCCCAGCTCTTATGTGCCTCAATTAGAAGCCCCTAATTAGAAGGTGAGCTCCTCTTGCCTGAAGGTCAAAGTCACTTTTGTTTCTTGATAACATTTTCACAAGAGGGACCCTCAAATGTTCATTAGATTTAATTACAAATATTATGATTTGTAAATCATATTACACATATTATGATTTACTGTATTAGGGGACCATATCAGAAGTCAATACTCCAAAAAAACTCACTGACCCTACTGTAAAGCCAGTAGCGACAGTCACCATCACAGCTGCTTGGCCCTGTGCAAGTTCGCATTTGATTCGGACAGACGGTAATGAAACAATGGAGCCAAGAACTGGTGGGCCATTATCTTTATCCTAGCTTGTACCCAGTGGGCAAGAAATACACACAGTGGGAAAACACCTCCCTTTCCATTCAGGGCTCCCAAAGCCACTGACTTATCCAAGTTTCCTAGAATCAAAGTTTTCTACCTCACCAGCCTTATTCACCTCTGTTCCCCATCTCCTTCTCTCTACACGAACTCTGCACAAACTGGCTTCTCCTTTAGCACTCTGCCATCTTGGCTGCTTCTCCTCTCCTCCACATGGCCTTTCTCTGCTCTCCTCTCTAATGTTAACCTCAGGAACCGAGAGCAAGCAAGCTTCTGATCTGCCCCATTTTATAGTGTAGAAATCAAAACCTTTAACCCAATATACAAACAAGGAAGTCTCTGATACAAAGTCACTTAGGGTGGAAAAGGCTTAGTCTTAAAACTAAGCCTTAGGGCAGGCATCCCCAAACTACAGCCTGTGGGCCGCATGTGGCCCCAAGGCCATTTATCCCTCCCTCCCCCCACCGCACTTCTGGAAGGGGCACCTCTTTCATTGGTGATCAGTGAGAGGAGCACTGTATGTAGCAGTCCTCCAACAGTCTGAGGGACAGTGAACTGGCCCCCTGTGTAAAAAGTTTGGGGACCCCTGCCTTAGGGTATAAGGACCTTGCCTGCTTACAGCCTGTCCCGCATACCCAATGCAAACTATAAGCGAGCAAACATATACATCATATTTGCAAACTCATTTGACTGACACCCTACCTAAATTATTTTTAGGACTCTCCTATTTAGTTCTTGAAAGAAAAAGTAACAACCTCAACTTCCTTACACATAAGTAGAAAGTGACAACTAATCAAGACAAGGCTTGTGGGCAGGTAATGGCAGAGAAATTTTAATTATATTAACTCTTCTACAGATTGATGAAAAGAAAATCAATTTGAAGGCATCAAAGAGCAAACTAAAGCAGGCAGGAACTAGATAGGATTTAATCATTGCAAATCTCACTGGGTGATTTTTCTGCCCCTGACACACCCTAGCGGAAAGTTGCAATATAACTGGCTTGAGATGTGAGAGGATAGAGTTTAAGATGCCAGAGTGGCTCTAAATTAAGCAGGGAAATCCCAGAAAGGAGGGTCACAGAGGAGGAAGCTCTGCATCAGTCCATGGCTGATCTCTGAGCTGGAGCCCAGTGGAAAGCAAGGGCTAGAAGTCTGAAGACACAAAGCAGGGATCTCTTCTTACCACAGGGATCAAAATTGGGGGTTTGAGTCCTACTTAGTTAAAGGTGTTTGGAAAACATGTTGGGCTTTCTATAGATCTGTACTAACAAAGAAACCCAAGCCTCCACAAGTTCAAAGCAATCAGCCAGTACCCTAACCGCCTTTCACTAGTAGGAGAATAAAATACATTCATACAGGCTAGTGATGGGCACTTACAAATATGATTTAGTTCAGTTCTGTTATTTCAAAAAAGACTGATAAAGCATAGGATTTGTGGGTAAGAAACAGAGGAAAATGTCTGCTAATTCAAAGTGAGTGAAAGAAAGAGCCAATAGCATCTAGTTCAGAATAAGAGGATGTTAGACACGATGAATGATAAAATATGCATTTATTTACAAACAAAATGAAACCATAATATTTGAAAAAATTTTAAATAAGTCTTTTATTCTTATAAAGAATATATTTATTCAAAAATCAATTTTAAATGCCATGAACCCACAGTACAATTTTAGAAGTAAAATAAACCTATTTTCCAGAAGAGTATCTAACAAAATATGAAACTTAAAAGCATCTAGAAATATAATTTTTTGAAGATTAAGCTTTTCAGTTAAAATTTTAAAAATATTCCAAAGTATGCCATGTTTACCTAACCATTCACTTCCAAATATAGAGTCTCTTTGAGAAACTAAGCATTAATTTTTGAACAACTATGCACCTCCATTTGGTAACTGGAATCATTCTCCTTAAAACAAGGGTCTTTATTTCCATGCAAATTATTATAGCCCAAAACTCTTAATCCTGAGGGTTTTTTTCCACCCTTATTTTTATATCACTTTGAGATAGCATCACACAGACACAAATGAAAGACACAATGGAAGATTATCTGCCTGTGGAAGAGCCACAATCAGCGTGAGCCTCGTTTTCCCAAGCTATACAAATAGGGGGCATTACCACATTCTCCACAATCGTTTTTCTTCCTAAAATGTTACAAACTTGAAGGTAGACTTTGTGCCCTACTCCTTCCATGCCCCCCACAAAGCTAATAGCAGTTAACACGTTTTCTGAGTTGGCCTGCCTAGGTTTGAATTCCAGTTCAGACAGCTATTTTAGACTCTCCGGCGAAATACTTCCTCTTTCTATACTCAGTATCCTCATGTCTGCCTAGAGTGGGAATATTAACAATAGTACTGATTCGATAGGGTTGTTAGGAAACGAATTACACGGGTAAAGCAGCCCTTAAAACAGGGGTCCCCAAACTACGGCCCGCGGGCCGCATGTGGCCCCCTGAGGCCATTTATCCGGCCCCCGCTGCACTTTTGGAAGGGGCACCTCTTTCATTGGTGGTCAGTGAGAGGAGCATAGTTCCCATTGAAATACTGGTCAGTTTGTTGATTTAAATTTACTTGTTCTTTATTTTAAATATTGTATTTGTTCCCGTTTTGTTTTTTTACTTTAAAATAAGATATGTGCAGTGTGCATAGGGATTTGTTCATAGTTTTTTATAGTACGGCCCTCCAACAGTCTGAGGGACAGTGAACTGGCCCCCTGTGTAAAAAGTTTGGGGACCCCTGCCTTAAAACATTGGCTGATAAAACTCTACACGAGTTTTCAAATTTGTCACCATTGCTGTTTGTGGCAAAAGATCTTGACTATGCCATATGAAGTAAAGAGTTTCACATGTGAGCTCTATTAAGTTAAATCACCCAATACATGACTAAAAAACACAAGAATAATTTTCTAATATTTACCTTAGCTTTATACAATTCAGAAACCATTTTGAATGACATTATAATAAGTAAATGTGGATGCTATAAATTACCTTGTAGTTCAAAATTTATAGCTAAGAAAAAGTTAAACCAGACTAAGAAAGTTTTATATAATAACACTTGGAAACATAGCGCAATATCGCCACCTAGTGGATACTGCTTTTGAAACAATTTTGCAGATTGAGCTTACCCTATTATCTTTAGGGGAAAAACCTTTTCAAAGAAAAGCACATTCTCTTCACTAATGTAGAGGAATTTAAAATAGGAAACAAATTAAATACTGTATTAGCAGTATTCTCACTATAGCTAATACCTTCTTCTAAGTTGTGTATCTCAAATTTGTTTCTAAAACAAGGTAACAGTTTTTGTTCAGAAATTTGTATTTATCAGACATGTGAGTCACCAGTTGTTTCACCATGATTACCAATTAATGCAAAAAATATTAGCTGTAACACTTATAAATTTCAAATCATAGGATTGTGAGGCATCTAAAAACCCCATTTATTCTACCTACCTGCTACTTCAATCTCTTCTGAAGCATCCCTGACAAATGGAAATCTTGCCCTTAGTGAGCAAGCAAGCTTACCTTTATTATTATATTTTTTTACAGAGACAGAGAGTCAGAGAGAGGGATAGATAGGGACAGACAGACAGGAATGGAGAGAGAAGCATCAATCATCAGTTTTTCATTGTGACACCTTAGTTGTTCATTGATTGCTTTCTCATATGTGCCTTGACTGCGAGGCTACAGCAGATCGAGTAACCTCTTGCTCAAGCCAGCAACCTTGGGTCCGAGCTGGTGAGCTTTGCTCAAACCAGATGAGCCCACACTCAAGCTGGTGACCTCGGGGTCTCGAACCTGGGTCCTCCGCATCCTAGTCCAACGCTTTATCCACTGCTCTACCACCTGGTCAGGCACAAGCTTACCTTTCTCTGGGTCCATTCCCCTGCAGAGACTTAACAGTTAGGAAATGTTTTTCATAAGTTGAAATCTACATTGTAAATGCTGGTCCTTGATTTATACTTCAGAGAATGTAGAATACTCCAAGTCTTCTTCCAAATAATTATTCAATTATGAGAGCTTACCGAGTTATAGAATCTCTGCTGTTCCAAGTTAAGCGTGCCACATACTCTTCTAGCCATTTCTCTTGCAATATAATTATAAACATTTGTCATCTGTTCATGCTTCTTTAAATAGTTTCTAGCATTTCTAAAAATGACTACAACCAATTCACAAAATAATATGCCATGAATGGTCTGGCTAATGCAGAGTAGAGAGAGATTATCACCTCTCTCCATATTCTACTTCTCTTAATGAAAAACTTTCAGTAAGGGCAGAGTAGCAGTCAAAACACACTCATGGAATACGAGGGAGAGGGAATGTATTCGGTGGGATACTTGAATCTATGTAAACACAAATTTAAATCGATGGTCTCATGGAAATCAGACCATCTATGTTCTTAAGTAGTGGCATTGACTTTGGGCAAATTACTGTATCTGCTTGATCTTTAGTTTCTCCAGAAAGCAACATCTGCCTCACAGGAATATGAAAAGGATCAAACATGACAGTAATTGTAAATCAGCCTGGAGTATTACACCTACAACACTGTGTTCAATAAATGATCGCAATTATTTTGGATGTGCCACATACACACAAATATATGGTTCAACTAAAC
Organism: Saccopteryx bilineata; assembly: GCF_036850765.1. NCBI lineage: Eukaryota > Metazoa > Chordata > Mammalia > Chiroptera > Emballonuridae > Saccopteryx > Saccopteryx bilineata. The sequence goes on along the minus strand of NC_089491.1, from coordinate 142,162,594 downwards.
TGAGTTTCCCAATCAGTGTGAAAAATCGTGTTTACTATTTTTTCTTGTCAGAAAAATATTCTCTGGTGGGATGGTGACTTCAAATTAACACTAAATTAATCAAATAATGCTCATTTTTTTTTATAAAGTAAGTTAAGTTCTGTTATTTCAAAATATAAAGTAAAATATAAAGATATTGAGTTTTTTCACTGTGGCAAAATTTCTTTTCCTAGAAATGATTTCCAAACATTAAAGAATTGTGTTTGATTCGTGGATGTTTCAAAAATATAACCTCAATGTTTTTTTATAACTTTCTCAGCTATACAAGTTTTAGTATATTGTTTGTCAACATTTAAATACATAAAATGTACCCTAAATAATTATGTTACCCCTAAAGTAGTAAAATTCAGCCTAAAACACACAATATTCATAAATAGTTGAAAATTGGTTTTCCTTAAAAGTCTAATAACTATCAGTTCAAATGCTATTATAACTTAATGGATGAGTTGTCTTATTTTAAATAGACAGCAATAATTTTGAAATCACTTCCTATTATAAAAACATATTTACAGGTAAATATATGTGTAAGTATTAAGCACTATGGTAAAGAAAACATCTTAAAACTAGGTCAGGAAATGTAGGGAAAAAAAGATTAGGACAGCTCTATGAAATATGTAATTTATTTCCTGAAACTAGCTAATAGGATATATTTTCCCTAGTGTATTCACTTCTTTCTACACTAAAAACTTTACTCAATATACATTTACTCGATACTTATTGTATTTATAAACATTTTGGATATATGGCAGGGGTTCAATTCTGAGATAAGGCTAGACATGTCCCAGGCACTGACTAGTGAGGACAAATATATACTATACTCATTTGAAATGAGGTGCAAAGATGAAACTATTGGCCTACTCCAAAGCCACAAACATAAAAATCCTGCCATTTTAAATGCTTTTTCTACAAGCCCATGTTTTTCAAGTCATGTTTAAATTTCCCTAATAAAAAAAAATTTTCCTGTTATTTGCATACTTTTTGTTTCACTTTTTAATGAAATGCTAATTGCTTTAAAGATAATACATGATCTCTAAGTTAATGAATATGAATTTATTTCTTTATATGAACATTTTATTTAGAAGTGAGTCTACATAGAATCAGACATTTTACATTTTGATGGTCGCCGGATAGGAGTTGAGGGGATGGGTAAAAAGGTGAAGGGATTAAAATGTACAGATTGGTAGATACAGAAGTTACAGGGATGTCAAGTACAACATAGAGAATATAGTAATAACACTGTAATAACTATGTATGGCGTCAGATGGGTACTAGATTTATCGGGTTGATTAGTTCGTAAGTTATATAAATGTTTAATCATGGGGTTGCATATTTGAAACTAATATATTGTACACCAACTGTAATTGAAAAAAATTTTAAAGTGCATTTAATATGATAGTCTCCTATTTAGGGGTTATAAATAAAAATTGAGGAGAAAAAAAAATTGAGGAGCTTTACTCATGTCTTCAATTACAAAGAAAGAAAGTGTGAAGTGGCAGTCTGCCAACGTAGTCAAGCCCAGTGACGGTTTAACTCAGACTAGAAATGCACTACTACTGTAAACTACTTGTTTATCAGAAATCAATTGCATTAAACTTTTTATATTAAGGTACTTTATGATAAAGTAAGTACATTCCAGAAATACCTTTAAGAAGAGGAGGAAGTGGCCAGAGAGCTAACACAATGTTTCTTTCCAAATAACACAGTTTTAACCTCAGGAACACTACATTTCCAAATACAGCGATTTAAATACAGTCAGATGCATTAGAACAGACTTCTAGGTATCCACTGAGAGAAAACATAAATAATATGAGGGAAAACAAAGAGCATATTGGAATCTTTCAAATGCTGTATAAAAATAATATATACAAAGTATCTATGAAACTTCATATAACAGAAAAAATTCAAACATTACTGAGCCTAAACATATTAAGACTAAATTCTTTTAACATTGTTTAATATAATCCTACTTACATACTTTAATATCAGTAATTGCAAGGTTCCACAGGCTCTCTACTTGATCAATACATCTTTTATAATCACATTTTAAGGAAGTGAATTTTTTAAAAACTTTGTATTGAAAATATCTACCAAAGTTTTCAGTCCATAAGATGCACCTGGCCCTGGCCAGTTAGTTGGCTCAGTGGTAGAGCATTGGCCTGGCATGTGGAAGTCCCAGGTTCGATTCCCGGCCAGGGCACACAGGAGAAGTGCCCATTTGCTTCTCCATCCTTCCCCCTCTCCTTTCTCGCTGTCCCTCTCTTCCCCTCCCGCAGCCAAGGCTCCATTGGAGCAAAGTTGTCCAGGTACACCACAATGGCTCTGGTTGCAGCGAAGCAACGCCAGAGAGGGGCCGAGATCGCCCCCTGGTGGACATGCTGGGTGGATCCCGGTCCGGCACATGCGAGAGTCTGTCTGCCTCCCCCTGCTTCTCACTTCGGAAAAATAAAAAAAAAAAAAAAAAAAAAAGAAGAAGACACAACTGACCATATGACACACCTAGGGTTTTGAGGAGGAAAATAAGAAAAAAAATATTCTGAACCAAATGGTGTTTTAAAATATTTAATAAAATACCGTATTTTTCACTCCATAAGACACATGGGCATTTCCCCCTCCACTTTTTTGGGGAAAAAGTGCATCTTATGGAGCGAAAAATACGGTACTTGATAACTCCTGAAAAATGTTCCAAAGATCACTTAGAATGTCTAAAAGCAATGCTAGCACCTTTTAACTCACAACATTCTTTTCTAAAATGTTAGTATTGTATTTTATGTACTTTGGAGAAAACACCTAATATTAACCTGTTTTCTCTGAATGTAGATTTTCTCCAAACATCTCTTAACATAGCAGGAACTTAAAAATTAGCTGGAATTGTGATTCCCTCAATCTACGGGGTAGAATGGTTTTCTCATTTTTGCCAGACTAGAAAGGAAAAGCTTTCCCACCTCAGAAATATTCCTAAACACAAAAGCCTTTCATATATAACAGACAAGAAAGCTGTTTTTTCCTGAATTAATTTTTTTTTTTCAATTTTGACTTCCTGGGATTCAGACTGCCATCATAAATAATAATTTGAGTGTGCTTTCTTGTCTAATAAAAAAAATTTAGGTAAAAACATGTCCTACAACTACTGTAATCAACTAAAAAGTCAATCTACTTTCTAAGTACTGAGCGGAGTACAAAAAATTGTTCTGTATTATTTATTACTCAACCATTCCTATAATTTTCACTTGTACAAAATTTTATATTGAATATTTGCAAATGTACTTTCCAATTCCACTCCTTATTTCATATCTAGAGAAATCATTATTCAACATTTAAGACAATTTATTCACACAGCTAATTTAAAAAGTTTACAAACATAAAATGAGGTTAAAAGATGGATTCTATTCACAGTTCTAAGTTTACATGTCAAAGTTAACATGTCTAAATAATACTTTTCTGTAATGGAACAACAACCCAATGTACGTACTCAAAATAGTGGATGCAGAATCCAAAAACCAACACACAAAAAAACTACTTGAACAGTTGTTACCTAGTCTACAAAGTAGGACTACTAGATCAAATGATTTCAAGTATAACTTTTCCTGGATAATGGAATCAAATACCAGTTACCTTTAGTTTTATGTTTTTGTAACTCTGAAAGTCATTTTTTTTCAAACTCTCAGTAAAGATAAAATTTTATTTAAACTATCTCAGCAAAGAAATTATTTCCTACACTCTTATGAAGTTTATCCTAAAATCTCCTTTGGTAACCTTAGTGGGTTGAAAAGTATCCCACAAAAAGATATGTCTACTTGGAACCTGTAACTGTGGAAAAAGGGTCTCTGTAGGATTAATAACGTAATCATGAGATTAATAACTGGATTAATAACGTAATCATGAGAACATCCTGGATTAAGGTGGGCCCTAAATCCAAAGACACTGTCCTTATGAGACACAGAAGAGAAGACAGAGGGAAAGCCATGTAGAGACAGCAGAGAGTGGAGTGCTGAAGCTCCACACCCAGAGCACCGAGGGCTGCAGGCGGCCACCAGCAGGGAACATGAAGCGCCTCTCCCTGCGCCTCCAGAAGGAACTGTGCCTGCCGACACCTTAATTTTAGATTTATGGCCCCCCGAGCTGTGAGAGAAATTTTTTAAAGCCATCAAGCTTGTGGTAATTTGTTATGGCAGCCAAAAGAAAATACAGTAACATATTTCAAAAAGAAAATCCCTTTTGAAACATAATCATCAACACAATTTACCTCTGGCCATCACATATTTCACATTTGGTATTAATGAAAAAGCTGCATCATTTCTGGATTTTTAACAAAATTCAGTAACTTAAATTCTAGGAAGACAAAGATGAGCCTCAAATTTGTAATACTAACTACAGACATGAGTCGATTTTGCCTTATGATTAAAACTGTATTTACTGAAACATTCAGCAACTTTTTATCAAGAATATTACCTGATCATTTATAAATACCAAAAAATATCTTGTCTGCTATTGCTTTCTGAAGAGAATATGTATGTTCCAGTATTCTAATGCATGGCCAGTTTTCTTAAACTTGTATCCATAAAAAGTTTCCAAGTTTTCTGAGTAGCCAGTAGTACTGAAGAGTTATCATGAAATAATTGTAAACATTTTCATTTCTCCATTATTACTCAGGCTTGTGGGACAAGTCTTAAACTTTTCTAAGTTCTTTACTACTCAACTCCCTTGGACTTGAGATACATGTTTAAAACACATACATCTGATGTTTAAAAATAAAAAATCTGATGTTGAGCTGATTATCATCACTGTGCTTAAAACAAAACAAAAAAAATCCATAATTCTTACCTGTTCAGTTGCTCGTGTGAAAATAGTCTAAATAATAAATCTATTTCTAGAGATATCCATGACATTACCACATAAACCTCTGAGTGTCCTGACTATTTGGCCACTGAAAAGTCTTGTTCAGAAACATATAAAAAGTTAAGAAATTAACAATTACATAGCAACCCAGTTCACAAACAAGTCTAGATGTGGGCGGTAGAGGTATGTTAAGCCTATAAATAACATAAGGTAAAATAAAGTAACGAAATTCTAGCAGTTTCTGAGGTACTGTAACAGTAAATAAGCATATAAAAAACATTAAGTTCCAGAACACTGACTTGGATTTCAATGAGTCAGCTATACTCCAACCAGCAAATATATAGACTGGAACTAACAAATATTTCATAATTTCATACCTTTGAATGATTCTTTTCCACACATAGAATGTATAATGTCTATTATCTGCTAGCAAGTATTTATGTACATAAGTGAATTTCCAAATGAAAAATGCAGAGGCTAAAGTAAGCAGAAAAAACTGAATTCTACGTTTCCAAACTAAGCAAAGAAAAGCTTTCATTTTGCTAGGAGACAGTAGGTGAGGAAAGGAGAAAAAGAGAGTGAAAGAGAAAAAGTAGAAAAGCTGGGGAACGTGCAGACAGAGTTCATGACTGCTCCGATCGCCAACAACGATCCCACCGTTAATCGCCACGAAAACACAGAACAGAAACATGAGAAGTATGTACGGCCAAGTCAAAAGGAACAGCACACTCAAGTTCTTAAGGGACATGGAATAAACCAAGAGGAACTGAAGAATTTTCCTGAATTCTGAACATGGTCCTTTAATAGGGGGAAGTCTCTCTTCCTTCTTCTTTTGCAGCTCGGTTTTCCAAGCTTCGGCTAACTTTTGGGCCACGACGTTTCCTGCGCAGAAGACAGCCCAGACGATGTTTGTTTGACGGAACATGAAGCCACAGAATCCAAGCAAGGCTGATGTTTTATGATTTCCATAAAGACACATCAGATAGGCAAAAAGAGTAAAAAACATAGATCCTGCTTCTGTATAATAAAGAAAGTTAAAAAAATAGAGAGTAGGAAATACTGCTAGAGTTAATGTGGACAAGATTCTCTGGATACTTGAGCCAGCCTAGGAGGAGGAGAAATCACAGTTAAAATCCTTTTTATGATAAAAAAAAATAAAGGATTTTCAGTTGAACTAATAGACTTCTTAAAAAAAAAACAACTACCTGAATCATATTTAAAAATTATTCAATATTAATTTTATTTATGGCTTTGCAAAACATGACACATATTTACAAGAACACTCTTAACACTTCCTAATTATACCCATTAGTTTGGAAGTTGATAAGACAATAAATATGGGTGCCAAAACTTCAGGGCCTAAAATACTTTGAATCATTCAACAATAGTTAAGGAGTTATTATGTACAAGACACTGAACTAAATTCTGTGTGGAACATGGAGATGAATGGGACACAATGCAGGTGATTCCCCTTCCTTGAGCTAAACTCTCAGAGCCCTCAATAAGCATTTACTTAGCCATTATTACCAATTTCTTCTAAGGATATCCCTTCAAAACTCTGCACTAGAGAATGTAAATATGTATACAGTAGTATATATATATACTACCATACCCAATGGTCTTACTATTTTATGTTGAAATTTCAGGGATTTTCTTGAAAATACTGGGCTCAGTCTAAAGTTAAATGTCTTTTCTGAGCTTTCCTGACATACTATTTCAGAATTTGAAAGTGTTCTCATCTCCTTGCATTGCAGCCTTCATTTAATCTAAATCACAAAATCAAACCATGCCACTGCCTTGATTAAAATTAAGGGTAGTCCATCTATTCGAGTTGAAAATCCTTTCCATGACATTTAAGGACATTCATGACTTCAGCCCTACCTATTCCTCCAGCCTCACATCCCCATACTATTACAATCTTCTAATTCCAAATACCAGTACCCTGGATCTGTGGCTCATCCTTTCTACTTCTGCTTCTGCTTCCCCTGCCAGGATTCACTTCCAACCCTACAGCCCCATCTGTTCATCAAGACTCAGCCTAGGCCCTGGCCGGTTGGCTCAGCGGTACAGTGTCAGCCTGGCGTGTGGGGGAGCGGGTTCGATTCCTGGCCAGGGCACATAGGAGAAGCGCCCATTTGCTTCTCCACCCCCCCTCCTTCCTCTCTGTCTCTCTCTTCCCCTCCCGCAGCCGAGGCTCCATTGGAGCAAAGATGGCCCGGGCACTGGGGATGGCTCCTTGGCCTCTGCCCCAGGCGCTAGAGTGGCTCTGGTTGCGCAGAGCGAGGCCCCGGAGGGGCAGAGCATCGCCCCCTGGTGGGCAGAGCATAGCCCCTGGTGGGCGCATGCGGGAGTCTGTCTGACTGTCTCTCCCTGTTTCCAGCTTCAGAAAAATACAAAAATAAATAAATAAATAAATAAATGACCCAGCCTAGGTACCATCTTCTCTGTGAAGCCTGAGCCACCACCACCCACATCTCTCCCTCCCAGTCAGGCTGCAGTAAGCGCTCTGTTCCTTCTCTGTGTCCACACAGTATCTCACACCTGTCCCCTTCCCCGTCACTCATAATTTACACTATTGAAATAATCTCTTCAAGTTAAAAATAACTACTATAACTAGTATTTATTGAGCCCTCATTATTATACCAGGCACTATTCTTAGCACCTTCTCTTATTAATCTGCTTTACTCTTCATAATAACCCTGTGAAGTAGATTTTACATTATTCCCGTTTAACAGATGAAGGTGTGAGGTCACTGAGGGGTAACCTGCCTAAGGTCATATAATTAGTAAGTGGATAGAATTAAACCCAGGTGATTCACCCCTTGGGCCTGCATTAAGTCACATAAGGACTCCTCAGGTAAAGCCTGTTCCCCTTAATGAAAATATAGCTTTCTTATGAAAAAGATTGTCTCATTTACCTCTGTCATGTCAGTGCGTAGCACATAAGAAAAGGCTCAGGCCTGACCAGGCAGTGGTGCAGTGGATAGAGTGTTGGACTAGGACGCAGAGGACCCAGGTTCGAGACTCTGAGGTTGCCAGCTTGAGCAAGGCTCACCAGCTTGGACCCAAGGTCGCTGGCTCGAGCATGGATGGGGTCACTCGGTCTGCTGGAGCCTCCCAGTCAAGGCATATGTGAGAAACCAATCAATGAACTAAGGTGTTGCATGAAGATTTGATGCTTCTCATCTCTCTCCCTATCTGTCCCTCTCTCTGACTCTCTGTCACTGTCAGACACACAAAAAAAGGCTCAGTAAATATTAAGTAAACTGGCTTGGTAAAAGAACAAACATTTACTTTAGATTTTATAAGTAAATAAGTTATTCAGGTATTTAAATATAAATTTCTTCTAAAATGGAGGTGGGGTCCTTGCTTTATCTTTACAAAATATATACAAATACTGTTAAAGACATTTTCCACCAAATCTCACAAAACCAATTTATCATAACTCTGTACCTAACTGCATGTAAACTTATAATATTTTGAAAATGTACCTTGTGTCTGTGTTGTAACTTGCGAAAAAGCAAATACAGTAAATAGAAGTTGCCGACGCTGAAGAGAAGATTTACAAATCTGAGCATCCCAATGGAGCAGACAACATGTTCAGACCATCCGAAGATCCAACTGGCAGGTTTGACCACTCCAACTGACAGCAGGTAGAGGCCAGGCAATGTAGTAATCATAGGGTCCCACTTAAAAAGGAAAAGCTGACAATGAAGCAAAAGCAAGAGGACTGACACAAAGATGCCAAGCTCAAAAACATCTTTACCAACAATCAGGCATTTTGAGAAGGCGTGCTGTGACACAGTAAGTCCTCTGTAGATCAGATGTCGCCTCTAAGGAAAAGTTTTGCTTCAATTTGGCCCCTGCACCTGCTTTGCGATTGTTGAGCTATCACTAGCAGGAGATAACAACTTACAATCAGTTTCTATTCTTCAGAAAGACCCCCCTCTTCTGGAAGCATTTTGGTGACTAGATCGCAAATGCTCCAGTTTTTAAACGAGTGGGAACATTAGTTGGAACTCTGATGAGTTTGGAGAAAGAAGAGTTTAAAGAGATTAAACCACAGACTCTACAATGAAAGCTAACATGGGCTGAGCCAGGAATTTTGCTAAACCCTTTGTATTTAATCCTGCAGCATGCCCTACAGTAAACACTATGATTGACATTTTCAGATGACCAACTTGAAACTCCAAAATTTACAAGGTCATATACCTAGTAAATAAACTCCCCAGAAATGGAAATCAGGTCTTTCTCTAACTAGACTTCACCTCTAACCACCACTCTAAACTGGCTCACCAGAAGAGGAATAATATGCCTACAGTAAGTCCTTTCTTAGCATCGGTGATGGGTTCTACTCCTTTAAGCGAAACATAAAACAAAACCAACTTTACTGCAAGATGATTGCTATAAACAAGAATTAAGTTCCTATCACATCTCATCGGAGGTTATCAGGAAAAGTAGTCAATGATATATTTAACAGGATGCCACTTTATCCAGTTTAACAAAAGGATCCTGAAACCACCAAGGATGGAAGGAAAGTAAATCGTCACTTCTTGGTGGCTGAAGACAACCCCTCCCCACCCTATCCCATTCCTCAAACACAGGAAGGTGACTGGCAGAGGAGCTCAAGTGAAGTTTCCCGCTATTTCCCGGGGACCGCCCCGTCTTCCTACCGGGAAAGGGGAAGAAAAACTAAGAACTGCCATCAGTCGCCAGGAAAGGGGGCCGTCAGAACGTTACTTCCCAGGAGACAGATCTGCTCATTCATTCATTTCACACCCATTGCACAGCCGAGACAGGAACGAGGACTACCCAGGTCCCGCTGTGTGTCGAGGCTGGAGGGTGGGGCAGAGGGCTTCGAGGCTCGGGCGGGAGAGCCAGCGCCGAGGCCGCCCTCCGGGCCTGCCGGGGCCGGGCGGGGCGGGGTGGGGACCGCACCTGCGAGAGGGCGAAGTGGCCCTCGCAGTAGCGCTGCGCTTGCGGCAAGTGGAAGATCTCGTCCATGTAGGGCTCCCGAAGCGCCCGGCTGAAGGCGGAGAAGAGCAGGCAGGACACTAAAAAGGTGCAGCTCAGGGCAGCCGAGAAGTAGTAACCCTCCAGCTGCGCCATTCCTGCCCCCATCCCCACTGCCCAACAACCCAGTCCTGGGAAACCCGGGCTGGCTTCCCGAGCCTGGAAAGTCGAACTTGAATCTCAGGCTCGAAATGGGCGCGCAAGGCGGGACTGGCCGGACGAGACTGAACATAGCCGGAAGACAAAGGATGCTGGGAGAAAGCGGACCCTGAGCTTCCGGGAGGATCCGGTCACTGTTTCCGGAGCGACGAATTTAAGTAACGGACCGGGCTGTTGCCCTGTCAATCACGTTGAGCAGGGCACGCTGAGTGGTTAAAGCTGCCAGGGGATGGGGGGTGCGTCTCGGAGTAAACCCGTGTGAGAGACGCGCGGTTTAAGGCTTGGAAAGTCAAGAAGCTGGTTAGCCTTAATTCAGTCGCCGTTTTCTCCTCCTCGTTTCCATATCCCACCAGGAGGTGGCACTATTTCTCCAAATTTTCAATCCCCAAACGATTAAAACTTGCTTGTTCCGCCTTACCACCGCCCCCTTCACCAGTTATTTCTGTATTTTCTTTAATGATCTGAGTTACTAAAACCTGCATGCAGTTCCAAGACATTTGATTTCATCAGCTCTGGAGGTTGTGGGAGGGGATCATTGATTGTGGAAGCTAATCTGAACGCCCGGAAACCATTCACTGATGAAAGAACTTCACTAATTAGTGGGTTGTTTAAATTAAAAGAGAAGTCTTTTAAAATGCCTATACTTTCTAAGTGGATTAGTTAAATCGGCATTCATAGTACACTCTGGCAGCCAGATCACAGTACTCTGGGAGTTGGGGAAAGCAATTGTTTTAGAATTTGGGGTGTTTTATGTAAGGGAGTCTTTTTTATGCCTGTGAGTGTGATTGTTCTTGTTAATCTATTGAAGCATTCTATTTTTCCTACTAAATAATAGGCGTAAGTATCGTAACGGGTGGCACTATATATGACTTATATTTGTAGACGCCCAAATGGCTTTCACATATTATGCACATCACCTATTTCTTGTATTGAGGCTTGGGGAGCAGGAGGTGAAAGAAAATATTCAAAGAATGCTTAAGATAAATTATGTCTTGGACTTTTTCCTTGAACGTAGTTGGCAATATTTTGTAGAAAAACGAACTCTTGGGTAACCTCAGGTTGTGTTTGATGAGAATACATCTCAAAGGAGTCAGGATTTGTTTCGAGTTGGCAAACCTCAGCTCTTTCTCTGGGTCAAAGCTAATTCAGACTCTCAATTTAGGCAAGTTTGTCAAATTAAGCTGACTGCCTCTCTATTCAGTCTCCCCTATTTCCTCATTAATAAGAGAGGTAAGAGGTGAATAAAGGAAAAGATGGGAATTTATTTAAACAATGGAATGAAATCACATCAGGATCCTACTTTGATGTGATGCTTAGGTTTGTTTTCCCCATGAGCTCCCGTTTAATTATGAGTACATGCTGCACTCATCCATTTGAGGTAAGCGCATATGATTCAGTCTTCAAGAGGTTGATAAGATCTATGGGTAGTTGGCCCAGATCTCATTGCTTGCTCAGTTGTGATATACTTATTGGGGGGCGGGAGATATCTTTTTCCCCTACCCTTCTAAATTTTCAGCTGGGACCTCTGTTACAAAGACAGATCAACAAATAAAAGGTATACAAATTTACTTAACACAAGTTTTACATGACACAGAAGCCTTCATAAGGAAGTAAAAAACCAAAGAAACAGTTAAACCTGAGCATGTTTATGCTGAGTTTGATGAAGATTGGGAAGTTGTAGGAGGATATGATGGTACAAAGAGTATGAAGTGTTGTCAACTGGAGGAAACTTAGCAAGGCCTCTTTATTCATATTCCTCTGTATTCTGTTGACTACAGAAGTAAGGATGCTCCTTTCCTATGGATATGAGAAGGGTACCTACCATATGAAGATTTTTATGATATACTTCAGGGGAAGATAAAAAAATCTTTCCTGCACATTCCATTTCTCAAATTCCTTGCATTTGAAATATTCAGTATGCCCAGGTGCAGTATTTTGAGCTAGCATCTCCTGAACATCAAATCACACCCCTGTCCCATTCAATAACTTGCAGCTTACTGAACTTCCCTAGAAATACTGGGCATTTTTTTGAAGGTAGTAGAGCAAGGCCAGACATTTCTGTTTTATATTTCTCTCCATAATAATTGCCACCAAGAGCTTATATATATATTACAGCCTATTTGAGGTCATTAAAAAGTTTCAAGGAAATATGGGTTTTTCAGACTGCTAGAAAACTTCATTAATGATCTACTTGATTTTATTTCTTAGAAGAAGCTGAAGTTAAAGTATTTTACCTGAAGTCACATAAGAAATTAGTGGCAGAGCTCTGGGTAAAAATGAGAACAACAGATCAAGAGTAATAAAATGACCCCATAGCATTATGGTTTAAAAGAATCTTCCATTTATACTGAACTGAATATTTTTCTAGTCTCAATAATCTTATATTCACATTCTACTCATTTATGTTTCCATCCACCAAACTGAAAATACAGGTTTCATTTTTTAAATGTTCACATGGAAGACTAATTATATGAAAATCTCCTGGGGAGCATTGCAAAAAACTAAATTCCAGGAAATCATCTCAGACCACTGAAAAACAATCTTCAGACTTGGAGACCATCAGAACAAAACATATTACTTTAGAATGCTAAGAAATTGTATCAGCCCAACAGAGGTCTTCACAGAATTCTCCACTAGTTTGTTGGTGAATTACTTTTTCTATATACAAATTGACAAAATTGTTTACACTTGTCCACTTTGGGATTGCCATATCTCCAATAACTTGTAAATGCTTTTACAAGGTCTGCCACTAAATCAAACCTTACCTTAAAATAGCGACCTCTAGAGATTTCATGAAGAAAGTTATATTTTCTTAGGCCTATCCTGTAAAACAGGATCAGCGCTAATCCTCCCCTTATATTCTTTTTTTTTTTCTTACCAGAGTTTAAGTAATTATTTTATTTTATTTAGATAATTAATTATAATGAGGTGACATTGATCAATTAGAGTACATAGATTCAGAGAAAACATCTCCACATCCTTTGGACAGTCGATTATGTTGTATGCCCATCACCCAAAGTCAAAACATCCTCTGTCACCCTATATTTTCCTTCTCTTTAAGCCTCTCCCTTTCCCCCCCGCCTTTTCCCTCTTCACCCTTCCTTTCCCCCTGGTAACCACTGCACCTCTGTCTATGTCCACGAGTCTCTAAATTTTGTGTCCCACCTATGTATGGAATCATACAGTTCTTAGTTTTTTCTGATTTACTTATTTCACTCAGTATAGTGTTATCAAGGTCCATCCATGTTGTCGTAAATGAGACCATGTCATCATTTCTTATGGATGAGTAGTATTCCATTGTATATATGTACCACATCTTCTTTATCCAATCCTCTATTGAAGGGCATTTGGCTCTTTCCCTGTCTTGGCCACCATGAACAATGCTGCGATGAACATGGGGCTGCATGTGTCTTTATGTACCCATATTTTTAAGTTTTGTGGGTATATACCCAGTAGAGGGATTGCTGGGTCATAAGGTAGTTTTATTCTTAATTTTTTGAGGAACCACCATACTTTCTTCCATAATGGTTGTACTAATTTACATTCCCACAAACAGTGAATGAGGGTTCCTTTTTCTCCACAGCCTCTCCACACTTGTTATTACCTGTCTTGTTGATAATAGCTAATCTAACAGGTGTGAGGTGGTATCTCATTGTAGTTTTGATTTGCATTTCTCAAATAGTTAATGATGATGAGTATTTCTTCATATATCTGTTGGCCATTTGTATTTCTTCTTGGGAGAACTCTCTATTCATGTCCTCTTCCTATTTTTTTATTGGATTGCTTGTTTGTTGCTGAGTTTTGTGAGTTCTTTATATATTTTGGATATTAGTCCTTTATCTGAGCTGTTGTTTGAAAATATCATCATCCATTTAGTTGGTTGCCTATTTGTTTTGTTGACCTTTTTTTTTTTTTTTTTTTTTTTTTTTGCTGTGCAGAAGCTTGATGTAGTCCCATTCATTTATCTTTGCCTTTACTTCCCTTGCCTTGGGAGTCAAATTCATAAAATATTCTTTATGGCCAAGGTCCATGAGTTTAGTACCTATATATTCTTCTATGTAATTTATTGTTTCAAATCTTATGTTTAGTTCTTTGATCCATTTTGAATTAATTTTTGTGCAAGGAGATAACTGTAGTCAAGTCTCATTCTTTTGCATGTAGCTTTCCAATTTTCCCAGCACCATTTATTGAAGAGGCTTTCTTTTCTTCATTGTGTGTTTTTGGCTCCTTTATCAAAGATGATTTGACCATATATATGTGGTTGTATTTCTGGGCTCTCTATTCTGTTCCATTGATCTGTGTGTCTATTTTTCTGCCAGTACTATGCTGTTTTGATTATCATGGCTCTGTAGTATAGTTTGAAGTCAAGTATTGTAATGCCTCCAGCTTCGTTTTTTTTTCCTTAGGGTTACTTTGTTTATTCGAAGTTTTTTATGGTTCCATATAAACCTGGTGATTTTTTGTTCTATTTCTTTAAACAATGACATTGGAATTTAGATGAGAATTGAATTAAATTTGTATATTGCTTTGGGTAGTATGGGCATTTTAGTTATATTTATTCTTCCTATCTATGAACAAGAAATATTTTTTCATTTCATTGTGTCTTTTTCAATTTCCTTTAATAATGCTTTGTAGTTTCAGTATATAATTCCTTTACATTCTTTGTTATTTTTATTTCTAGGTATTTTATTTTTTTGTTGTTGCTACTGTAAAAGGGACTTTTTTGAGTTCTTTGTCTGAAATTTCATTGTTGGCATATAAGAAAGCAATAGACTTCTATATATTAATTTTGTATCCTGCAACTTTACCATATTGGTGTATTGTTTCTAATAGCTTTTCTATGGAGTCTTTGGGGTGTTCTATCAATATATACAGGGACATGTCATCTGCAAAAAGTGAAACCTTTACTTCTTCTTTCCCAATATAAATGCTTTTGATTTCTTTCTCTTGTCTGATTGCTTTGGCTAGAACTTCCAGTACTATGTTGAATAGTAGTGGAGAGAGTGGGCAGCCTTGTCTTGTTCCTGATTTTAGAGGAAAAGTTTTCAGTTTTTTACCATTTAGTATGATTTTAGTTGATGGTTTGTTGTAAATGGCCTTTATTATATTTAGATATTTTCCTCTATACTCATTTTGTTGAGTGTTTTAAACATAAAATGATGTTGTATTTTATTGAATGCCTTTTCTGCATCTATTGATAAGATCATATGATTTTAGTTCTTTGTTTTGTTGATATGGTGTATTACATTAATCGTTTTACATATGTTGAACCATCCTTGTGTTTCTAGGATGAATCTCACTTGATCATGATGAATTATTTTTTTGATGTGTTGTGTATTCGATTTGCTAGTATTTTATTTAGGATTTTTGCATCTGTATTCATTAGAAATATTGGTCTGTAGTTTTCTTTTTTCGTGTTGTCCTTGCCAGGTTTTGGTATGAGGGTTATGTTGGCCTCATAAAATGTGTTTGGAAATATTGCTTCTTCTTTAATTTTTTGGAAGACTTTGAGAAGGATAGGAACCAATTATTCTTTGAATGTTTGGTAGAATTTACTAATATATCCATCTGGCCCTGGACTTTTATTTTGGGGAGGTTTTTCATAGTTGTTTCTATTTCCTCCTTTCTTATCAGTCTATTTAGGCTTTCTACTTCTTTGTGATTCAGTCTAGGAAGATTGTATTGTTCTAGGAGTTTATTAATTTTTTCTAGATTATTGAATTTGATAGCATATAATTTTTCATAGTATTCTGTGATAATCCTTTATATATTTTGGTGCTCCTTGGTTTGTTGCATATATATTAGGAAGTATTATGTCTTCTTGATACACTGTCCCCTTTATCATTATGAAATGTCCATCTTTGTCCCTGGTTAACTTTGTTGTCTTGTAGTCCACATTGTCAGATATGGGTTTAGCTACTCCTGCTTTTCTTTGGATGTTGTTTGCTTGAAGAATTGTTTTCCAACCTTTCACTTTTAATCTAATTTTACCCTTGTAGCTTAGATGTGTATGTTGAAGTCAGCATATAGTTGGGTTTTGCTTCTTGATCCAATCTGCTACTCTGTGCCTCTTTATTGGTGAATACAATCCATTTAGATTTAGTGTAATTATTTACATTTGAGGATTTCCTATTGCCATTTTATATACTGCTTTCTGATAGCTTTGTGTCTTGTCTGTTTTTCTTTTTTGTTTTTCTGTCATTTGTTTTTGTTTGGTGGTGTTCCATACTTCTATCTTCTTCTATCTTCTGTTTCTTCTTTTTTTAAGCTATGTGTTTCAGTAGTGGCATTTTCAAGGATGGTTACCATTAGGTTATTAGAAGAAAAATTATCATATTTATTAGAGTCCACTATCTCTTGAGTGCTTCTGCATTCCATCCTCCTATGTTACTGCTGATCTTTATCCTCTCCCCTTTTATGTTATTGTCATCACAGATTATCCTTGGTTTTGTTCTTTTTTTTAACAGAGACAGAGAGTCAGAGAGAGAAACAGATAGGGACAGACAGACAGGAATGGAGAGAGATGAGAAGCATCGATCATTAGTTTTTTGTTGCGACACCTTAGTTGTTCATTGATTGCTTTCTCATATGTGCCTTGACTGGGGACCTTCAGCAGACCGAGTAACCTCTTGTGGTGAGCTTTGCTCAAATCAGATGAGCCCATGCTTAAGCTGGTGACCTCAGGGTCTTGAACCTGGGTCCTCAGCATCCCAGTTCGACACTCTATCTATTGGACATCCACCTGGTCAGGCTATCCTTGTTTTTATCATGGTTTTGTTATAAAATTTTTACTTGTAATTTTGTCTTGTTTTGTTTTTTTGTATCTGGTTGGATAGCCCCCTTTAGTATTTCTTGTAGTGGGGATTTTCAGATGATAAATTCCCTCAGCTTCTATATGTCTATAAATGTTTTCATTTCCCCTTCATATTTGAAGAATAACTTTGATGGATAAAGTATTCTTGGTTAGTAGTTTCTCTCTTTCAGTACTTTAAAAGTTGGGATACATTCTCTTCTGACTTCTAGAGTTTCTGCTGAGAAATCTGATGACAGTCTAATGGGCCTTCCTTTATATGTTATATCCTTCTTATCCCTAGCTGCCTTGAGGATTCTTTCTTTGTCATTGATTTGTGATAATTTCATTATGATGTGCCTTGGAATAGGTCTGTTTGGGTTGAGGTAACTCTGTGTTCTGTTTGCTTCTTGGTTTCGAGGCTCTAACTCTTTCCACAGAGTTAGGAAGGTCTCATTGATTATTTGTTTCAATATGTTCTCCATTCCGTTTTACCTCTCTTCCTCTTCTAATATACCCATTATTATTATATTGCTCTTCCTGATGAAATCAGACAATTCTTGTAGGGCTTTCTCATTTTTTTTTAAATTCATGAATCTCTCTCTTTTTCTCTATGTAGTACCCCTAGTTGAATGTCTCCAATGTCACTGATTCTCTCCTCTATCTGACTTGTTCTATTGGCTAAGTTTATTACCTCATTTTTCAGTTCATGTATTGAGGTTTTTTTTTTTTATCTCTGTTTGGTTCTTTTTTATAGTTTCAGTTTCCTTCATGAAGTGCTCTTTGTGTTCATTAAGTTGTTTTTTGAACTCACAAAATTGCCTTTCAGTGGTTTTTTTTTTTTTTGTATCTTATTTCAATTTTGAAGTCTCTGTTATTAAGCTCCAAGGTTTCCAAGTAATTGAGACTTTTTCCTGGGGATTTTTCATTGTCTATCTAGCTACGTCTCTGTTTTGTATATCCATATTTGATTTTTTTTCCTTGATGGCATTTGTGGGTAATATTGTTAATAACCCCAATAAGAGACAATTATTCCTTTTTCTGGCAGAGGGTGCTGCACTACAAGATTTGCCTCTATGAGATCCTTGGGTGATCTGTTAAGGCTTAGCTGTCACCTTTGTAATGACAAAGGCAGAGTCATCACATTGATAGGAGGGGCTTATTGCTAGGGATTTGCAACTTTATGATACTGGCACTGGCTGACCAGGAGTCCTCCAGGGACCTCCCCCATGTCCCCACAGAGCAGGGGATCTAGTTTCCAAGTGCCTTTGCCTCTCACAGGAAAGAACAGCCTGGAGACCTAGTGGAGGGGGATCCACCACGACTGCTGTTTTCACAGCAAGGGGAGCAATGAGGAACTGGGAGGCTGGGGTGACAGAGTCCAGTCCCTCCTCTGATATCACTCTAAGCCAGGGGTCATGAGCTAGATGTGGCTCTTTTGATGGCTGCATCTGGCTCACAGACAAATCTTTAATAAAAAAATAATGTTAAAAATGTAAAACATTCTCATGTATTACAATCCATTCATTTCCTACTGCTCATGTTCATGGTTGTGGGTAGCTGGAGCCAATCACACCTGTCCTCTGGGACACCAAATTTTTATTGGATAATGTGTAATGTACATGGGTTGTTGTATGGCTTGGCTCTCATAGAATTACATTTTAATATATGTAGCATTCATGGTTCTTTCAACTAAAATGATTCCCAACCCCTGCTCTAAGCTCTCCAAACACAGCCCTGGGCTGGACCATGCCAGGGGTGCATGCCACAAGCTGGTGTCCCCATGTTTTTGGAGCAGCTGTGGCAGAGATCACAGATCAGGGGCTTCCCATCCACACATACTAAACTCCCTCCAGCAAGCCGGTGCCCAAGCTTCAGAGCTGGTGGCGCGCAGATCCCAGATCCCAGATCAAGTGCATCTGGTGCCACAAGTCTAAATTGTGCTGGTTGGGTGGACAGATCAAATGCACCCCAGTGTCCTGTGGGCCGATCTCCATAAGCTATTCACCTGCAGTTCTTGGGAGCTTGCCACTGGTTTTGTGTGCACCCATGCCTGTAATAGCTCAGCCCTGCAATCATGGGTGCAGCAGATGCTGGGAAGTGGCCCTGCTCCCCATTCTTGGTCATCACCCACCCCTTGTTCTGCTCCTTCCCCTCAGACTCTCCACCTGGCTCCTCCAGGTCTGAGACAAAGCCTGCACAAACAGTCCCTCCCTCCCTCAAGTCTGTGAGGAAGGAGAAAGACTCAGCCCTCTGGTGTTATTTTTTCTTCTGTGCTTTGGCCTGCCTTCTTGCATGATTATACCTTTGTCTATCTGGTGTGTGTATATTTCAGGTTCATCTGCCCCCCCCCCCACATATAGTTGTAGAATTTGTTGAAATTTCAAGGGGAGAGATGAGGAGTATCTCTCACGCCACCATTTTTCTGGTGTCACTCGATTTCCCTACATACAGTATGATGTCATCTGCAAATAATGAGAGCTTTACTTTTTTTCTTTCCAATTTGGATGCCTTTCATTTCTTCTTGTTTGACTGCTATGGCTAGGACTTCCAGTACTATGTTGAATAAGAGTGGTGAAAGTGGACATCCCTGTCTTGTTCCTGATCTTCAGGAATACTTGTATTTTTCTGCTCATTGAGTATAATATTGACTGTAGGTTGGTCATATATGACCTTTATTATCTTGAGATGTGTTCCTTCTATTCCCACTTTGCTGAGAGTTTCTGTCATAAATGGGTGCTGGATTTTGTCAAATGCTTTTTCTGCATCTATTGATATGATCATATAATTTTCATCCTTCATTTTTTATGTAAGTATCACATTTATTGATTTGCAGATATTGTACCAATTATTCATTCTAGAAATAAACCCCACTTGATCATGGTGTATGATCTTTTTCATGTAATGCTGAATATTACTTGTTAAAATATCACTGAGAATTTTTGTATTTATGTTCATTAGGGATCTTGGTCTATAATTTTATTTTTTATAGTGTCTTTCTCTGGTTTTAGAATTACAATAATTTAAATGGCCTCATAAAATAAGCTTGGGAGTTTTCCCTTCTCTTGAATATTTTGGAACAATTTATTGATGATTTGAGTATTTTCATCTATGAAACTTTTATTCAAATTAATTTCCATTTTTACATTAAGTTGTCTTTTACTTTTTGATTTTTAGATCTTCTTGTTATATTCTTGATGTGAGCCCTTTGTTGTTTGGATGTTTGGAAAGTGTCTTTTCCCACTCTCTGTAACTTTAAAAAGAAAGTGAACACTACTAAATTTATGTATTCAGATTTATCAGTCTTTTTCTTTATAGTAAATTCTGTTTATGAAGTTCCCTTATATGCTGAGGTCAGGAAGATACTCTTCAATAGTATTTTATAGAATCTGAATTGTTTCCCTTCAAATTTAGATCTATTATCTACCTACAATGGGTTGTAGTGCATTGTGTGAAATATAAATATAGTTGTTTCCCCCCCAAATAAGCAATTGTCCTAGTAACATTTTCAAAAGATAGTTTTATTACCGCTGCCTTGCAGTGCTACTAGTCAAATGAGGAAAACAAGGGTTTATATTTGCATATATCTGTTTCTAAACCTTCCATTCTATTCTATTGTGTTTGTCATTGTAGCAATATCACACTGTTTTACTGTACTTTAATATAAATCTTAATAACTGATAGAGCATTTCTTTCCATTATGTTCTTTTTTGAGATCTTGAATATTCTTGGTTATTGCACATTCATTTATATTTTGTCAATTTCCACCAAAAAGTCAGCCCTCTGGTGTTATTTAACTCATATTGTATTGAATATGTACAATTATTTGGGGCAAAAATGGAAATTTTATACTTTAATTTTGTATATAAGTAAATAATTCATATAAACCACATTGTTATATTTTATAATATAAAGTCATTTGATGATTTAAAATAATGAATAATTAATAAATAGTAACATAAGCATGTCATTTCAATTTATCAAGGTAACTCAGAAGGAACAGCTTGAAGAGTTGAAAATGGTTAAATTAGGGTGATAAATAAAAAATTGGGAAGGATAGTGTCCATTTAAAAAACTTATAAATTGTTAAAATTTATTTTACTTTGAAAAACCTTTTGTACATGTATTAACCAAAAAATGTGGTATAGATTTCCTTAATAGAACCAGTTCTCTACCATAGGTAGTTTGAGAAAACTCTATTACCTTGTGATAAATGCAAATTTAACCTAAAGAGCAAAACAAAACCTTTGAACTACTGTATATCCAGAAGATACATAAGGTAACTATTTTTAACCAGGTGATTTAAGAAATTTAATATAATAAATATCCAAAACATAGTATTTCCATTTGGCTAACATCATTTAATATAATATTCAACACTTAATCTAAAATTGCCCTTTTTTCTCCTTTTGAGAAAAAAAAAAGTGCTCTGTAAGTGAAAGATTACTTATCAAGCTAGCCTGAACTAATTTGGGTTTTCAATAAGTGGCAGAATTTTTTTCTGTTATGAATATGGGTACTCGACAACTGTAGGGACAGGCTGG
Source organism: Saccopteryx bilineata (assembly GCF_036850765.1). Lineage (NCBI taxonomy): Eukaryota > Metazoa > Chordata > Mammalia > Chiroptera > Emballonuridae > Saccopteryx > Saccopteryx bilineata. The sequence goes on along the minus strand of NC_089491.1, from coordinate 142,141,214 downwards.
TGAAACTTCCAGTTCTCCCCTTCTGCAAATTTATTTTCACATGGTTCTTTAAAGTATAAGTAAAAGCTAAGCTAATTCTTCAGGAAATGGACATTTATTGGCTCTAATAAGGCAGAGCAGCCATAGGTTGTCTATAGTTTGAAGGAGTTCCTCTCCACTGCTGTTTGGTAGGTATCCTGGCCAGAACTTTCAAGCATGCTTCATTCCCAGGTAATGTGGTGATGTTCTAATAGTACAATTGACAAACCTTGAAATCAGGTCCTGAGGTAGGATTTCTTTTTTTTCTTCCTACCCTTCCTTCCTCCCTTTCCTTCCTTCCTTCCTTCCTTCTTTCTTTCTTTCTTTCTTTCTTTCTTTCTTTCTTTCTTTCTTTCTTTCTTTCTTTCTTCTTTTCTTTTTCTTTCTTTCTTTCTTTCTTTCTTTCTTTCTTTCTTTCTTTCTTCTTTTCTTTTTCTTTCTTTCTTTCTTTCTTTCTTTCTTTCTTTCTTTCTTTCAGTGGTGAAAAACTATATTATTATTTCTGGACCTCTATTACAGTAGGGTCCTGTTATCCCAGTCCCAACTATTCACTTGTTAAATAGCAATTATTATAGCAATTAAAAAATATGTTTTTTTAAAATTTACATTAATTACTACAACTTAAAATGTTTATACAGGTACAGAATCTTTTTTAAAAATTGTTTTTATTGATATAATTTATGCAGAGTAAAATTTACTCCTTTTATCTGTATAGTTCTATGCATAATTCTTCATGAGCATAAGTGCATGGCCTCCCGGTAGTCTTTTCATGTGTTAATTAGCCAAACTCAAATGCTTGCATCAAAAATAATTAATATGCTAAATGGTTGATCAAATTTTTTGATTTAATTTAACCTATTCATAAACATAAAGGGTGGGACCAAAGTAGGTTTATAGGGGTAAGTTTTGTTTTAATTTCTATTATTTCTCAATCTAATATAAAATATAACAGCTTTACTAAAATATCACATGATTTCCTTAATGTAGAATGTTTAATTGCCACTAATGTATTTGTGCCAATTGCTTGCATAGCTTTGTTTTATTTTTTGTTCATATCTTTATTTATTGAGTTTATTGGGGTTACATTGGCCAATAAATTATATAGGTTTCAGGTGTACTGTTGTACAATGCATCATCTGTATATTATATTGTGTGCTCATCACCCCAAGTCAAGTCTCCTTCCTTCACCATTTATCCCCAGCTTACCTTCCTCTACCTCCCCACACCTTCCTTTCCCTCTGGTAATCACCACATTGTTGTCTCTATGAGTTTATTTGCTTGTTTTCTGCTTAATCCCTTTACTTTTATCACCAACCCCCCAAAAACCTTTCCCCTTTAAAAGCTGAAAATAAACTAACAAACAGAATAGAAATGGACTTATAGATGCAGAGAGCAACTTGCATAGCTTTGAAATCAGCTTGCATTCAATGCCACTAACCTAGACAACACACTCCAGAAATATGAGCACTTCTGTGGAGGGATATGAGTTTTCCAGCTTGTTATTCATAATTTCACTATTAATTTTCTTTTTTTGATGTCTTGCACAAATGTATGGACAAGATTGACAGACATTTTCTGGGAAGATCTAGATAGAAAATATTTTCAGTACTGTGGACCATATGGTCTGTTGCAACTACTCAACTCTGTTTTTGTGGTGTGAAAGCAATTATAGACAGTACATAAATAAAAAAGCATAGCTGTATTCCAATAAAAGTTTATTTACCAAACAAGTGGCAGGCAGGATTTGCCACATGGATTATAGATTGGTAGTGCCTAGTATAGGCAATCATTAATAAGCCTAATAGTTTCGACCTTACTATTGGCTTGTATTAAGACATCATAAAATTTTTATAACAGTTATATTAACAATAAAGAGATTATTAGGGCAGACTTCAAAAGCCCATATATCTCATGAATACCAACAGTATTATTTCAACTAAAAGTACTACTATTTATGACCTGGAATAACATAAACACTCCATCCTAGCTAAACCTCTATAACTGTGCTGCCTTAGGACAGTGAATCTAATGGGAGTAACTTAAGAGCACCAAGGATTCATCAGTTCTTTAAATCTTCCCCTAAACTGCATTAGAGAAACTTCTCTAGGTCACTGAATCTCTGGATATTTTTTTTACAGAGAGAGAGAGAGAGAGAGAGAGAGAGAGAGAGAGAGAGAGAGAGAGAGACAGGGCTGTTACCTGTGAGAAATAGGGATTTTGGACCCCCTTTCCTGACTCATTTATCTGTAGGAATACTCTTCCCCAGTGGGAACTACTTGTTAAATCAGGGTCGGGAGAATATTAAACCCTCCTCAGCTGGTGCTGTTTGGCTGAAATATTTTAAAAGCTGATATATCATAAAAGTAAATCTTTAGATCAGAAGAATATTCAAGAAAAAACTGAAAATACTTGCAAGTGTTATACAGGAGAAGGTTACACAGAGGAGCAGATTTCCAAGGATGATGAGTCTGGCTTATTTTACAAGGACTTGGGCAGACAAACCTATATAACTCAGATGGCATTTTGGTTGACAAAACTGTTGTGACTAAGAGCTTTCAGGTTCTGTTGGTGAAATAGTTCAGTATTTGTTAATTCAGTGTTTGTGCTGACTTTGTAGAAAATAACTACTATGAACTACAAGAATCAACTGTGCATCCCATTCAAGCAGAAGAATTCAAAGCCACTGCCGAGTTAGATCTAGCTCTTTCCTTCTGCCAGGAGAATTTCAGGTCTGTTTCTTAAGCTTGAGTTCTGGAATGAGAAAACACATAGAGTTGCAGCAGTCAACCCACAGCTATCTACATGTAACATTAATGAGAAATAAATGTTGTCTGAGGTTGTTACTGCTGTAAAGCTACCTAATACAGTGTATTTATTGTGTGGCTAAAATGAACAGAGAAAAATTATCATGTAAACGCAATAGCAAGGAGCAGGTTCTATGCTTTACATACTGTCAAACACTATAGCTCTCAATAATTACTAAATGAATGAATGGATAAATGAATAAATAAAAAAGAGTGGAGAAATGTCATAGTATTATATAATATCCCTTAAGTTCGTTTGAGAAGGAGAAAAGTAGTAAGTCAGTGGGGCTCTCTGCTCCTCCCTGTTCAACATGCAGCTGCATCTTGTTCAGTGCAAGCCATGACCTGAGACATGACAGTGAAGGCTAGACTAAATAAATTTGGCTGTACTGAGCTCCTGGTTCCCAGGGCTGCTTTTAACTCTGGTGAGTGGATACTGTTGTAGATATTCAATGACCCCCTTCATTGACCTTAACTATATGATCTAGATGTTCCAATATGATTCTGTCCATGACAAGCTTAGTGTCACAGTCAAGGCTGAGAACTAGAAGCTTGCCATCGATGGAAAACCCACCTCCGCCTTCCAGGAACAAGATCCCACCATCATCAAATGGAGTGATGCTGGTGCTGAATATGTGGCGAAGCCCACTGGTCTTCACTACCTTGGAGAAGGTTGGGGCTCACTTGAAGGACAGAGCCAAAAAAGTTATCACCTCTGCCCCTTTTGTGGTTGTACCATGTTTCCAATGAGTGTGAACCACGAGATGTATGATAACTCCCTCAAGATTGTTAGCAGTGCCTCCTGTACCATCAACTGCTTGGCCCCTTTGACAAAGTCATCTGTGATAATTTTAGTATTGTCGAGGAACTCATGATTGCAGTCTACGCCACCACTAGCACCTAGAAGACTGTGGACAGACCCTCTGGGAAGCTGTGATACGACAGCCATGGGGCTGCCTAGAGCATCATCTTTGCTTCTACAGGTGTTGCCAAGACTGTGGGCAAAGTCATCCTTAGGCTAAATAAGAAGCTCACTGCTATGGCCTTCTGTGTGCCCACTGTGATGCATCAGTCATGGATCTGATCTGCTGTCTGGGGAAAATGCCAAATATGATGACATGAAAAGGTGGTGAAGTAGGCATTGGAGAGCCACCAAAGGGCATCCTGAACTACATGGAGGACCAGTTTGTTTCCTGTGATTTTAAAAGTGACACCCACTCTTTCACATTCAATGCTAGGGCTGGCATTGTCCTCAGTGACCACTTTGTCAAGCTTAACTTCTGATATGACAATGAATTTGCCTGTAATAACAGGGTGGTGGACCTTATGGCCTACATGACCTCCCAGGAATAAGAGCCCCCTGGAACACCAACCATAGAAGAAAACAAGGAAGAAAAATAGACAAGAAATGAAAAAAAAAGCAAAGCAGGAAGAGAGAGGCCCTCAGTTGCTGGGGAGTCTTCCCAACTCAATCACCCACCACATTAAGAGTTTCTCATCCTCAACAGTTTCTATCCCAGACCTCCTGAAGAAGGAGGGACTTAGGGAGCCCTACCTTATCATGTACCATCAATAAAGTGCACTATATCCAGTCAAAAAATAAATAAGTAAAGTCATCAGGAGCTACTTGAGGGATTGAAAAAGACTGGATCCTAGGAAACATCATGAAGTCATTTGCCTACATCTATGCAATATCATTTGCCCAAGAATCTGTAACTAATTCAGTCTAGACAACAGTTTGGTAAAGCTTGAGTAGTGAATCATGTGCTTAACATTCTGCCAGTAAATATTTAATAAATATCTGTTGATTGCAATGCCATTTTAAAAAACATTTCATGTTAAAAAGTGTCCTGTCTTATTAAAATAAGGAAATAAACTAGAACCCAGATATAATCCATCAAAGATTATAATATTTCTTTGATCAAAAATGAGTGATTAAAAAAGTCCATGTGACTAAATCAAGATCACAACAACACAATTTACTTCATTTGTTTATTTTGGAGAATAAATTTTAGCTTTAATTATTTATGATAGTTTTAAGTATGCTCACAAATTTACTGCCTTGTTTAGAAAGTATAATTAAATCTCTGCTTTGGGAGTTACTAATATTATTAATGTGTAAAGATAAATCTGAAAGTACATAGTGAAATGGAAGAACTAATAGCTTAGTCCAAATAATTGCCTTTCTCTCTTAGCAACTTTAAAAATTATGTTTATATGATGAGTCATTTACATCCAAAAGACTTAAAGTTGATGTAAAATCAATCTCCTTGGGACTACTACCATTTTCTCTCTCTCTCTCTCTCTCTCTCTCTCTCTTTAGTATTGCAAGCAGATATGTCAGTTATTTTACACATGGAATTTTGGAAGAATAGTAAAATGTAGCATGACACATTTTATTCATGTCTTAGAAGTTTATCCTAGATGCTATATATAACTAAAATAACTTCTCAGGCCAACCTGAGTCAATGACTATTATTATAAGGAAGCCATATACCAGCATTTTGGCCTTCTTAAAAATGTTTTTCTAAGTTTTAGATTGACCTGCTAATATACAAAATTTTAAAGCATTGCAATATTTGCTTTCCAAAACAATGGATTAATGCAAATATAAAACACAGAGTCCAAGCTTTAACTATTCACTTTATTACTATTGAGAGTTCATTTTCAGCATCTGGTTAAAGAAAAGAAAAGCTTGAGAGACGTCACAGTGATGGCGCGGTAGGAAGCGATACCGAAAATCTCCCCATAAACTCAACAAGTTCTTCAACCAGAAACAGAAAAACCTATCCTTGGAGTCTTCAGATGCTTCACAACACACCCGAAGGTAGGATCGAGCGAAAGATTGGCTAAATATATGGTCAAACTCCGGGGGAAATAAGGAGTAAGAAATGCTCCGCCTTCCTCTCTAATCCAAACAGGATGGCTTTCACTGAGAACTGAGAATATAGAAACTAAGGCGGGCATAGGGAGTGGATAGTTCCAGGCTGCGGTACAAACAGCTAAACCAGGCTGTGGCACGGAGATCCAAGCCGTGGAAAAACCTGGGCAATTCAAGCTAACACGTGCGCGCCAAACCCAGACAAAGAAAGACAAGTGAGGCAGCCATTTTCCGTATCTCCTGGTTGGCGTGGTTAGTGGGCAAGAGATTCCTACGAACACTTCAAGGGTGGGCGCCGCCCGTGCTAATCCACAGAGAAGCAGAGTCAGAGGCCTCTGTGTGGGCAAAAAGCAGCATCTCCTAGGAGCCCCAGCGCCCTGAGGGGACCGGCACAGGGAGGGAGCTGGAGCCAACTCCAACTGCGGAACTTTTCTCTGCGGGAGGAGGGCTTTCGCAGAGCGAGAGGCGTCCCCGATCCTCATAATCTGGTCAGTGCGCACGCACGCAGAGTGGGCAGGAGATTCCTCCGAACTCCTCAGGGGTGGGCGCCCGTGTTTTCCCTCAGAGGAGCAGAGTCAGAGGCCCGTGAGCGGGCCAGGAGCGGAAGCCCCAGCGCCCTGGGAAAGCCGCACGGGGACAGAGCGAAAGCCAATTCCAACCCAGTAACTTTTCCGTGTGGGCAGAGGGCTTTCTAGGAGTGAGAGGCATCCCACCTGAAACTCATAATCTGGTCAGTGCGCACACAGGAAGAGTGGACAGGAGATTCCTCCGAACTCCTCAGAGGTGGGCACCCGTGTTTTTCCCACAGAGGAACAGGTCTGTGAGCGGGCCAGGAGCGGAATCTCAGGCAGCCCTAGCCCCTTGGGAAAGCCGCACGAGGATAGAGTGAAAGCCAATTCCAAAGCTCGATCTTTTCCGTGTGGGTAGGGATTTCACTCGAAGTGTGACCTGTCTGGTCTGACATCCTGGTGGGTGCGCACGGAGAGTGGGCAAGAGATTCCTCCGAACGCCTCAGAAGTGGGCACTCGAGTTATCCCACAGAGGGGCAGAGCCAGAGGTCTTTGAGTGAGAGGAAGCCACGCTTGATTATGCTGGCAGGTCTGACTGACTGAGCCTTACTCAGAGCCCTGTGCTTAGTGGGAATAGAGTGGGGAGTTGCCAGCTCTTTGAGACTCTTACTATCTAGGCAGAGGCAGCAGCAACCCCATAGCTGGATTATCAGGCTTCTAATTGTGGAAGGAAAGACTAGGAGAGAGGCTCCAGGAACACTCTCACAGTGAGAGATCCTCTCACTATTGGAGCCTATAAACACTAATGAACCTCGACTGCCAACGAGACTGAAGCCCAATACATGACATTACCATAGAGAATTATCAACTGCAAACCTCTTCCAGAGCGTGCCACAGGGGCAGAACCCGGGGTACAAAGTCACCGACCAGAAAGACAGAAAAGAAAAAGCAAGACGACAACCTCTCAAAATCAAGAATAATCTGCAGATTTTATAACCTATCCCATTGTATTATATTTGTTTGTCTGTGTCTCTTTTCTTCATTCTTGATTTTTTTTTTCTACTCCAATTTGGTCATTTAATTCTCTCTCAGTCTTACTCTCGCCTCTCTTTGAACTACACTACCCATAAGTGTTACATCTCCCATTATCTTTTCTTTCCTCCTCCTTTCTCTCTTTGAGGGTTGCAATCCAAAACCCCTAACTCTCTCTTTCTCTCTCCTCCTTTTTCTTTTTTCTTCTTTAAGTTGTTCCATCTTTTCTCTCTCTCTCTCTCTCTTTTCTCCCTCTATATTAGTCTCTTCCTCTCTCCTTTACGTCTTCTCTCATTCAAACTTCAATAACGAACAAATTATCTTATCTGGGACTCAAACTTAAGTTTGTGGCATTTTGGAGGGTTTTTACTTCACCTTTTTAACACATTAGCAGTGCTCCCATCCCTGGCTCTCCATTTTATCTAGTTCTTGTTCCACTAAATACAATAGTAATTTTTTAATTTTCCACCCCTTTTTCCTGTTTCCCTCTTATTCCTCTCATCATAACTCTGAGTCAGCCAACACCTAAAAGCAAATCATTTTATTCTTGACCCAAATTTTTTCCTAATTTGCTTTTTGTGGGTCTATACTGCTCCCCCCTTTTTTATATATAAAATTTTTTTTCTTGTATTTTTTTTCTTTTTTTTCTTTTTCCTTTACCCCTATATTACTTCTCCCCAACTCAGGCCCTCCACTACAGGTATTGTTTGTTCTATTTAGTACAATATAATTCACAGTTCATCACAAGATTTTCTCAAAAAAGAGGGAAGAGAAGAGGAGAGGAAAAAAGGAGGGGAAGGAATTATTCCCTTTTTTCCCTCAAATTTTTATCTTATTTTATTTTTCTTTATTTAATGATTAATTTTTAAAAAAAAACGTGCAATTTTTTATTTTTATTTTTATTTTTTTATCCTTTTATTCCTTATAAAATCTCAATACTATCAAGAAAACCACCCTCAGATGCCATTAAAGAAGAAAAAATCGAATATCATGGATACAAAAGAAAGAGAGGTAACACAGAGAGATGAGGAAAAATCTATGGAGAAAAAATTTAAGATATTGGAAACCTTGGAGTTAAATGACAGAGAATTTAAAATAGAAATTCTAAAAATACTCAGAGATATACAAGAAAACACAGAAAGGCAATTTAGGGAGCTCAGAAAACAACTAGATGAACACAAAGAGTATATCTCCAAGGAAATTGAAACTATAAAAACAAATCAAACAGAGATGAAAAACTCAATTCATGAGCTGAAAAATGAGGTAACAAGCTTAGCTAATAGAACAGGCCAGATAGAAGAGAGGATCAGCGAAATAGAAGACAAGCAACTTGAGGCTCAACAAAGAGAAGAAGAAAGAGATTCAAAAATTAAAAAAAATGGAATAGCCCTACAGGAATTATCTGACTCCATCAAAAAGAATAACATAAGAATAATAGGTATATCAGAGGGAGAAGAGAGAGAAAATGGAATGGAGAACATACTCAAACAAATAATAGATGAGAACTTCCCAAGCCTCTGGAAAGAACTAAAACCTCAAATTCTAGAAGCAAACAGAACTCCAAGTTTTCTTAACCCCAACAAACCTACTTCAAGGCACATCATAATAAAATTGGCACAAACCAACTGCAAAGAAAAAATTCTCAAGGCAGCCAGGGAAAAGAAGAATACAACATATAAAGGAAGGCCCATTAGATTATCATCAGATTTCTCAACAGAAACTCTACAAGCTAGAAGAGAGTGGACCCCAATATTTAAAGTCCTGAAAGAGAGGAACTTTCAGCCACGAATACTATACCCATCAAAGCTAACCTTCAAATATGAAGGAGAAATAAAAACATTCACAGATACAGAAAAGATGAGAGAATTTATCACCAGAAAACCCCCACTCCAGGAATTACTAAAGGGGGTTCTCCAATCAGATACAAAGAATAAAAAAAAAAAAACAACAAAGCCACAAGAAAAAGCTCCAAGAAGAACATAACAAAACCAACTTTAAACTGTGACAACAATAAGAAAGGGGGGGAGAGGATGAAGATTAACAGTAGCAAAGGGCGATGGAGGGCAAAAGTACTCACAAAATAGTTCGCTACAATGAACAGGGTAGGGACCCTTTTCATTACTTAATGGTAATCACCATTGAAAAAACCATCACAGAAGCACATGATTTAAAAAAGATAGCAACAGAGGAAAGATGTATGGAACACAACCAAATAAAAACAAAAGATAGAAAAACAAAAGAGAAGAATCAAACAAGGCACAAAACTAACAGAAAGCAATCTATAAAATGGCAATGAGGAACTCACAAGTGTCAATAATTACACTAAATGTAAACGGATTAAACTCACCAATAAAAAGGCACAGAGTAGCCGAATGGATCAAAAAAGAAAATCCAACTGTATGCTGCCTACAAGAAACTCATCTAAGTAACAAGGATAAAAACAAATTCAAAGTGAAAGGCTGGAAAACAATACTCCAAGCAAATAACATCCACAAAAAAGCAGGCGTAGCAATACTCATATCTGATGATGCTGACTACAAGACAGCAAAAGTACTCAGAGACAAAAATGGCCATTTCATAATGGCTAAGGGGACACTGAATCAAGAAGACATAACAATTCTTAATATATATGCACCAAACCAAGGAGCACCAAAATATATAAGACAGCTACTTATTGACCTTAAAACAAAAACTGACAAAAATACAATCATACTTGGAGACCTCAATACACCGCTGACGGCTCTAGATCGGTCATCCAAACAGAGAATCAACAAAGACATAGTGGCCTTAAACAAAACACTAGAGCACCTGGATATGATAGACATCTACAGGACATTTCATCCCAAAGTGACTGAGTATACATTTTTCTCCAGTGTACATGGATCATTCTCAAGAATTGACCATATGCTGGGCCACAAAAACAACATCAGCAAATTCAGAAAAATTGAAGTTGTACCAAGCATATTTTCTGATCATAAAGCCTTGAAACTAGAATTCAACAACAAAAAAGAGGGAAAAAATCCCACAAAAATGTGGAAACTAAACAACATACTTTTAAAGAATGAATGGGTCAAAGAAGAAATAAGTGCAGAGATCAAAAGATATATAGAGACAAATGAAAATGATAATACGACATATCAGAATCTATGGGATGCAGCAAAAGCAGTGATAAGAGGGAAGTTCATATCACTTCAGGCATATATGAACAAACAAGAGAGAGCCCAAGTGAACCACTTAACTTCCCACCTTAAGGAACTAGAAAAAGAAGAACAAAGACAACCCAAAACCAGCCGAAGAAAGGAGATAATAAAAATCAGAGCAGAAATAAATGAATTAGAGAACAGAAAAACTATAGAAAAAATTAATAGAACAAGGAGCTGGTTCTTTGAAAAAATCAACAAAATTGACAAACCCTTGGCAAGACTTACCAAGGAAAAAAGAGAAAGAACTCATATAAACAAAATCCAAAATGAAAGAGGAGAAATCACCACGGACACCGTAGATATACAAAGAATTATTGTAAAATAATATGAAAAACTTTATGCCACTAAATTCAACAACCTAGAAGAAATGGATAAATTCCTAGAACAATACAACCTTCCTAGACTGAGTCAAGAAGAAGCAGAAAGCCTAAACAGACCTATTAGTAGAGAAGAAATAGAAAAAACCATTAAAAACCTCCCCAAAAATAAAAGTCCAGGCCCAGATGGCTATACCAGCGAATTTTATCAAACCTTCAAAGAAGACTTGGTTCCTATTCTACAGAAAGTCTTCCAAAAAATTGAAGAAGAAGCAATACTTCCAAACACATTTTATGAGGCCAACATAACCCTTATACCAAAACCAGGCAAGGATGGCACAAAAAAAGAAAACTACAGACCAATATCTCTAATGAATACAGATGCTAAAATACTAAACAAAATACTAGCAAATCGAATACAACAACATAGTAAAAAAATAATACATCATGATCAAGTGGGATTCATCCCAGAATCTCAAGGATGGTTCAACATACGTAAAACGGTTAACGTAATACACCATATCAACAAAACAAAGAACAAAAACCACATGATATTATCAATAGACGCAGAAAAGGCTTTTGATAAAATACAACACAATTTTATGTTTAAGACTCTCAACAAAATGGGTATAGAAGGAAAATATCTCAACATGATAAAGGCCATATATGATAAACCATCAGCTAACATCATACTAAATGGCACAAAACTGAAGGCTTTCCCCCTTAAATCAGGAACAAGACAGGGTTGTCCACTCTCTCCACTCTTATTTAATGTGGTACTAGAGGTTCTTGCCACAGCAATCAGACAAGACAAAGAAATAAAAGGCATCCATATCAGAAAAGAAGAAGTAAAGGTATCACTTTTTGCAGATGATATGATCCTATACATCGAAAACCCCAAAGAATCCACAAAAAGACTTCTAGAAAAAATAAGCCAATACAGTAAGGTCGCAGGATACAGAATTAACATACAGAAGTCAATAGCCTTTCTATATGCCAACAATGAAACATCTGAGAATGAACTCAAAAGAATAATCCCCTTCACGATTGCAACAAAAAAAATAAAATACCTAGGAATAAACATAACAAAGAATGTAAAGGACTTATACAATGAAAACTATAAACCATTGTTAAGGGAAATCGAAAAAGACATTATGAGATGGAAGAATATACCTTGTTCTTGGTTAGGTAGAATAAATATAATCAAGATGGCCATATTACCCAAAGCTATATACAAATTTAATGCAATTCCCATCAAAATTCCAATGACATTTTTTAAAGAAATGGAGCAAAAAATAATCAGATTTATATGGAACTATAAAAAGCCCCGAATAGCCAAAGCAATCCTAAAGAAAAGGAATGAAGCTGGGGGCATTACAATACCTGACTTCAAACTCTATTATAGGGCCACGACAATCAAAACAACATGGTATTGGCAGAAAAATAGACACTCAGACCAATGGAACAGAATAGAAAGCCCAGAAATAAAACCACATATATATAGTCAAATAATTTTTGATAAAGGGGCCAACAACACTCAATGGAGAAAAGAAAGCCTCTTCAACAAATGGTGCTGGGAAAACTGGAAAGCCACATGCAAAAGAATGAAACTGGACTACAGTCTCTCCCCCTGTACAAAAATTAACTCAAAATGGATCAAAGATCTAAACATAAGACCTGAAACAATAAAGTACATAGAAGAAGACATAGGTACCAAACTCATGGACCTGGGCTTTAAAGAGCATTTTATGAATTTGACTCCACAGGCAAGAGAAGTGAAAGCAAAAATTAATGAATGGGACTACATCAGACTAAGAAGTTTTTGTTCAGCAAGAGAAGTTGATAACAAGATAAACAGACAGCCAACTAATTGGGAAATGGTATTTTTAAACACCTGCTCAGATAAGGGCCTAATATCCAAAATATACAAAGAACTCATAAAACTCAACGACAAACAAACAAACAATCCAATAAAAAAATGGGAAGAGGATATGAACAGACACTTCTCCCAGGAAGAGATACAAATGGCCAACAGATATATGAAAAGATGCTCATCTTCTTTAGTTATTAGAGAAATGCAAATCAAAACTGCAATGAGATACCACCTCACACCTGTTAGACTAGCTATTATTAACAAGACAGTTAATAGCAAATGTTGGAGAGGTTGTGGAGAAAAAGGAACCCTCATCCACTGTTGGTGGGAATGTAAAGTAGTACAACCATTATGGAAGAAAGTATGGTGGTTCCTCAAAAAACTGAAAATAGAACTACCTTATGACCCAGCAATCCCTCTACTGGGTATATACTCCAAAAACTCAGAAACATTGACTTGTAAAGACACATGCAGCCCCATGTTCATTGCAGCATTGTTCACAGTGGCCAGGACATGGAAAGAACCAAAAAGCCCATCAATAGATGACTGGATAAAGAAGATGTGGCACATATACACTATGGAATACTACTCAGCCATAAGAAATGATGACATCGGATCATTTATAGCAAAATGGTGGGATCTTGACAACATTATACGGAGTGAAATAAGTAAATCAGAAAAAACCAGGAACTGCATTTTTCCATACGTAGATGGGACATAAAAGTGAGACCAAGAGACATTGATAAGAGTGTGGTGGTTACGGGGGGAGGGGGGAGAGGGAGAGGGAAGGGGGAGGGGGAGGGGCACAAAGAGAACTAGATAGAGGGTGACAGGACAATCTGACTTTGGGTGATGGGTATGCAACATAATTGAACTTTAAGATAACCTGGACATATTATCTTTGAATATATGTATCTTGATTTACTGATGTCACCCCATTAAAAATAAATACAATAAAAAAAAAAGCTTAATGTGAGTCTTTGATACATAGTTCAATAAAATAGTTAATTGATATATTAACCACAAAAGATAAAAACATTTCTCTGACATCTTAGAGTAAATAAATGCACCTGAAAAAACACTGATAAGCCAGATTAATTTAGTTCTAGTGCTAGATAAAACTTCCCAAAGATGCTCAGGCTTACACTAAAAAGCAATATAATTTCAGTTAGATGTCAAAAAATAAAATAAAAATGAGGGAATCGGAAAAGCATTTCATTTAGAGATAGTGGCATGTGACCAAGTAAGGATGTATAAAAATGTGAAAGTTTTTTTTTTTTTTTTTCATTTTTCATTTTTCTGAAGCTGGAAACGGGGAGAGACAGTCAGACAGACTCCCGCATGCGCCCGACCGGGATCCACCCGGCACGCCCACCAGGGGCGACGCTCTGCCCACCAGGGGGCGATGCTCTGCCCATCCTGGGCGTCGCCATGTTGCGACCAGAGCCACTCTAGCGCCTGAGGCAGAGGCCACAGAGCCATCCCCAGCGCCCGGGCCATCTTTGCTCCAATGGAGCCTTGGCTGCGGGAGGGGAAGAGAGAGACAGAGAGGAAAGCGCGGCGGAGGGGTGGAGAAGCAAATGGGAGCTTCTCCTGTGTGCCCTGGCCGGGAATCGAACCCGGGTCCTCCGCACGCTAGGCCGACGCTCTACCGCTGAGCCAACCTGGCAGGGCAAAAATGTGAAAGTTTTGAAGAAGTTCATTGAAATTTTATTTTCAGAAGAAAGCTATGGAGTAAGTAAAGAAATAGAAATATATATTCTCTCTCTATGATATACATATGGCCATTTAAAGCCTCATGGCAGTCAGTCATGTGCTTCTTAACATATCACTTTGTGCAAGGACATCAACATTACTTTAGGTTCCAAGAGAAGTGAAGGCATACCAGCTCTCTTGGAGTCATTGGTTCTCAAAAGTATGTATATATTTCACACTTTATTGTCCACAGTCATGCCCACTTTGCTGATGTTATCATTCACATCAAACTGGCTGGCTGAAAGTAATGTGGTTAAGAGAACTATAGCTATGTCTTATATATTTGTGAGAAGTACTTGCACCTTGAATAAGAAAAGTTGAATCTCTTAAAAGATGTGGACTGAGATCACTTCCAAGTCAACACTTTCTTTTGTTTTTGAAAATAAATCTGTGCTAATGGAATAATTTTCCAGCATGAATTAAATTATTGTGCTCTATATTTCTTGCTGGAGTGAGTAGGTCCCTGGCAATACAATGTTACATTTGCATTTTGACAGCACACAGTGTTAGGCTGTTCTCTTCAAATTCAGAGAAGTACAAATTTATTATATTAGAGTATTCTCAAGAGAAATATAAGTATTCCATTATATTTCACCAGGCACATTCATGGGGCTTCAATAAAACCTGTAATTTCATAAATCAAAGAACAAAGTAATGAAATACCTTACTTTCCATAAAGTAGGATACATGCATCTATTTCATCATTGATAAGCTTATTTCATTTTTCCTGCAAGGACATTAATAATCTTTCAGACTTACTTGTGTTACAAGAAGATTTTCTCAATGCCAGTGTGTATGCATTAAGATAACAGGTGAAATGTTTAAGCATGTCAATACAATCTTAGAAATAAAAGTTTAAAAAACATGAATTTACAACACAAACAACAGGGGAATAAATTTTCAAATTACATAATGATCTCACTGTGTAAAATCAAAATTACAGCAGCAAAATGGAGATAGGTTTCCTTTAGATTTCAGATACCCTGGTTTATTTAAAGAAGAATTCAATTTTTAAAATATCAATTGGTATATAACTTTGCAAAAACACATTGATCTAGTGAGGCCAGTAGATATGTATAAGACATCAGCATTAACAAACATGCTTGGAACATTTAGACTGTGCTAGATTCCATGAAGTTTTCTATTGTCACAGCGCCCATTCGGTAAGAATAGTAAATCAAAATAAATTTAACTTATTGATTGAAATTTATTATTTTTATAATACCAATCATTAAAATTTTATTTATTTTTGAATTTACATAACGATTTCTTATACAGTCTCTTTTAACAATAATGTGAAGTGCAATGGGACAAATGAAGTTTGGAGAAATTAACACAGTTACAAAATAGGGAAGGTTTTCTAACTTTAAGTTTAGAATTGTTCATAATAAACAGTGGTGAAATAATGAGCTGTGTACAAATATTTATTTTAAATCCATTAATTTAATGTTTCATAAATAAAAGATATAAATCCAATCTCCTTTCCCTAGTATGTTTACTCTATCACAACGCTTTTTAGTTTTAAAACATAATTTATATACACAGCTTTCTTTTTAAATCAGCAATTTAATATTTTAACACGTATTTATTAGGCACTAAAACTAGGGGGAAAGCAGTTAACAAGATAGACATGCACAGCTAAGTAATGCACGTGGACTCTAGAAACTGGAAAAAACAAGGGAACATATTCTTCCCTAAAGTCCCCAGAAGGAATCAAATCCTGTTGATGCTTCAGTTTTAGCCCAGTGATACCCATTTTAAATTTTTGACTTTCAAAACTATAGAGTAACATATTTATGCTGTTTTATGCCATTAAATTCATGGTAATTTGTTGCAGCCACATTAAAAAAATACAACCAGCTTATTCAAACAATGCCTACAGATCATAGAATCCTTATAAGGTAGTTTAAGGCCATTTTTATACCCCTCAGCCCACCTTCTTCTTCGCAGTTTAAGTGCTAAAAAAAGATGATTCCAATCAACCACACTTAGGACATACATAGAGAATTCCTAATAAATATATTTTTATTCCTCTCATTACATTTCTAGTAATGTTTGATGGCCAATAAATTAATAGGCCATTAAATAATATTCAATTAATGTATTGGATGTACTCTTGAAAACAGCTTAACCACCCCATATTCTGGCTCAACATTGAAGGAGTGATAAAGATTCTCTTAAACAATCAAAAGCAGAAGGAATTTATCACCACTAAATGTGCTTTATAAGAAATGCTAAAGGAAGATCTTCAAGTTGAAAAAAAAAGACACTAATTAATAACATGAAAGCATGAAAGTCTAAATGCTCTAGTGGGTTCGATTTCCATTCAAGGCACACAGGAGAAGTGACCATCTGCTTTTCTCCCCCTTCCTCTCACCCTACTCTTCCTTTTCCCCTCCCACAGTCAGTAGCTCAATTGCTTCTAGTGGGTCCTGGGCACTGAGAATAGCTTCATTGGAGCACGATAACCTCAGGCACTAAAAATAGCTTGGTACTCAAGCATTGGCCCTATATGAGATTGCAGGGTATATCCCAGTTGGGGTGCATACAGGAGTCTGCCTTATTATATCCCAGCCTCTCACCTAAAAACAAAAATGCACTGGTAAAAATAAGTATGTGATCAAATTCAGAATACTCTAATACTATAATGGTGGGGTGCAAATCATTGATAATTCTAATATAAAGGTTAAAAGGCAAAAGGATTAAAATAATGATAGCTACAATAATTTATCAATGTATAGACAATATAAAAAGATATAAACTGTGACATCAACAACATAAAAATAGGGGAATAAAAGTGTGGAGTTTTTGTATGCTATTTAAGTTATATCAGCTTAACACAGACTGCTATAGCCATAAAATGCTTTATGGAAGACACACACACACACACACACACACACACACACACACACACACTACAAACCCTCTAGTAGTTACAGAAATGATAGAGTAAGGAATCAAAGCATACCACTACAAAAATATTATCAAACCACAAAGGAAGACAGTAAGAGATTAAGAAAGGAACAAAGAAAGTACAAAATAGTCATAAAACAATCAACAAAATGGCAACAGTAAGTCCTTACCTTACCTTAAATTAAATAGTTAAATTCTCCAGTCAGAAGACAGAGTGACTGAATGGAAAAAAGAAAAAGAAAGAAAGACCCAACAATATAATACCTATAGGAGCATATATTGTAGTATGATGCTGGCATAAAAACAAATATGTAGACTATCTAGACAAGTAAAAAATAATTGAGAACCCAGAAATATGTTCACAGATCTATGGTCAACTGATTTAGACAGGCCATCAAGAACACACAACAGAGTAGGGATTGTCACTTTAATAAATGGTGTTAGGAAAACTGGAGATCTGCATGCAGAAGAGTGAAATGGAACACTTATCTAACACCATACACATAAATGCACTCAATATTGATTAAAGATTCAATGCAATGCCAAAACCACAAAACTACTAGAAGAAAACATAAGGAAAATCTTCCTGACATTGGTCTGGGCAATAACTTTTTGGTATGATGTGGGAGACTGCAAGCTGGCAAAGCCCTCACAGTTTAAGATTTAAGCTAAAGGCTAAGCTCTTCCCACTACTCCAAATTGGTTATGAAGCTGAGTATTTCTATTTGTCTCATCCCCCCACCTCACTTGTTTGATTAAGTTGCTAAAGGCTAAATTCTTCCCCACAACCTCTGACTGTTTGCTTAAGTTGATAAAGGCAATTAACATGCCTTTCCCCACAACTCCGTGTTAGCTATGTTTACCCTTTGTTTTGTGAAGTTAAGATGTTATGCAGGGTGGAGGGCTTTCAGCACTTGGGAGAATTCTTGGATTACCTTGGAAATGTGACTTTGTATCAAAGATCTCTTTGATTTGCTAATGACTTTTGCTCTCCCTATAAATAAAGCGATTTGGGGCTGGAAACTTGCTCTTGCAAGCTATTGGCTGAGCAGAGACCTCCTAATTCCATCATTTTTCTCACTGAGTTTCTTTCTTCATCCTGCACCATTCTCACTGGACAATTACTAGCCACGCTGGTCCATGGCAGTATGAACCCAAAAGTACAAGCAACAAAAACAAAAACAGATAAGTGGGATTGCATCAAACTAAGAACCTTCTGCAAGATAAAGGAAATAATCAAAATGAAAAGGCAAACTACAGAATAGGAGAAAATATTTGCAAACTACTTATCTAATAAGGGATTTACAGCCAAGATGTATAAGAAACTCAACTTCATAACTTCATAGCCAAAAACAAACAAAAAAACAAACAAGCAAACAACCCCACTGGATTAAAAAATTGGCTAAGGACCTAAATATTTTTCAAAAGAAAATATCCAGATGGCCAACAGGTACATAAAAAGGTGCTCAACATCACTAATCATCAAGGGAAAGCAAATCAAAATCACAATGGGATACCACCTCACACTATTAGAATGGTTATCAAAAAGAGAAACGGTAAGTGTTGGCGAGGATGTGAAGGAAAGGGAACACTTATACACTGCTGGTGGGAATGTAAAATTGTGCAGCTGCTATGGAAAAAGAGTAGAGAGGTTCCACAAAAAATTATAATAGAACAATTATATGATTCAGCAATCCCACTTCTAGGCATATATCCAAAGGAAATGAAAACAGTATCTTGAGGAGATATCTGCACCCCATGTTTGTTGCAGCTTGTTTACAATATCCAAATATAGAAACAACCTAAGTGTCCATTTACAGTGAATGGATAAAGAAGATGTGATATCTGTATGCAGTAGAATATTCTGTAGTTTTAAAAATAATGAAATCTTGCCATTTGTGAGAGCATGGTTAAACCTGGACTTTATGCTGAGATAAGTCAAGCACAGAAAGACAAATAATGAATGATATTACAAATGTAAGATCTAAAAAAGTTGAATTTATGAAAGTAAGGAATTGAGTGTTGCTACTAGGAGCTGGGAGAAAAGGGGAAATGGAAAGATGTTGGTCAAAGGGTTCAAAGGTTCAGCTATGCTGATGAAGTTCTAGAGATCTAACGTATGAAATGGTGACTACAGTTAATAATACTGTGTTTTATACTTGAAATTTGCTAAGAAAATTGATCTTAAATGTATATATGTGTGTGTGTATCTGAAAACATCACAATGTATACTTTAAATGTATACAATAAAAATTATTTGCACCTCTCCCAGGTTGCTGGAGAATTTTAATGCTGATACAAGTACCACAGATAGTGACTCAATTATATATATGAGATAGTTGAAAAAATAAAATAACTTTTAATACCATAAAAATAATGTTCTGTACATCAGGTTTGCTAATTCACGTGTTGTTCATGGATGGGAGAGTGGCATCTTCTTCAAACCACGGACTTTTAGTTCAGCAAATAATGTAATCACTCTACTTGTCTCATGATGGTGCTATTTCCTGTTTTTATAGGACCAAGAGAGAAAAACATTAATGATGGCTTTTTCACAGGTGACAAGTTTTAATTTCCCTCTAGGGTAGAGTTTTAAGAACAGAAAAGATATCTAAATTCCTTTATTATAAATACACATACATATTCCAAAACACTTTTACTTTATTTGAATATATTTAAATATATTAGAAAAATAATAATCTTACATTTATAAAAGTTCCAAACTTAGAAAGCTGAAGAGTATGAGTTTTTGATCTTTATATAAAACCTGCAAAGATTGGTAAAGCAGCTATAAATTACCATTTTGTAGCTGAAAACAATTGGGTCTAGAAAGGTCTACATACCTAAATTCATGCAGATGATGAAGTGGCAAATCTATGACATGAACCCAGATTCCTTCACCAAGATTGCTTTTTTGATTTATTGGTGAGCAAGTCAGTAAGTGCAATAAGTGATCCTAACACCCTAACACCTAGGAAGTTAGAATCATCCATCTGGAAAAACAGTTGATTTTATTATAGAACTTTGGGTAGGATATTAAGGAAAGTTAGAGAAGGAAACTAGTGTTTATTGTGCTGGAACTTGGAGGCCATAGATGTATGGTAAATACTTAGTGAGTTGAGCAGGTCATTTCTTAGGTTTTCACCTCCAACATTAAAAAATCTCCTATTTGAACGTTTTTCTATATAACATGTAACTGGCTATTTACATGCATATTTTGGTGTCCTTCTTGACTATTGGTGATGGATGTATTCTCTCTGTAATGCTTGGTTTTAGCTGATAGGCATTTGCCTATTATTTGATTTAATTTTCACAATAACACTCTGAGTTACACAGTATTTTCTCACTAGAATCCATGACCCAGAGATTGCATGCTCTGCCAAGTTCATGCACTGAAGAAATGGCCATCTCACAGCCATTCTTTCTGACATCATAGAGCCTACCACTAAATTTGAAGTGAATTACTGGTTCTCTTTTTTGAAGGAAGATTTCTGCAAACCAAGTTAAAGAAGGTCCCTTGGAGAAGGAATGTGTTATTTCTCTTTTATCAAAGTTCCCCTTCCTTATGATAGCTAGTGACTGATGTGATTGACCCCTCCATGTGATAAGAAGAGGTAACAACAGTGTTTTTAAGGAAAACTACCAAAGTTCTAGGGAAACCTTTCACCAAAGCCATACGGTGGACAAAAGAAGGACCTTAGGTGACACAGGTGGAGACGGCCTAAGAGCCTGCCAATGAAGAAATTCATTGCAAACAAGACAGTGAGCCCGGGTTAGACTGACTCAAGCTCTAACACCACAGGGGAATTAGAAAACAGAGTTTCATCCCTGAGGAAGGTACACATTACAACATGGCTCTCCTGATGGTGGTGTTGACTGAAGAAACCAGTTTTTTAGATAGAATGTTCCAGATACTTTGGAAGGCCTCTCATTTACTTAATATATTTTGGTTCCCAAAAGTAATACACATGGATTCTTATCTCTGTGCACTGTTTAAAAGTAAAGGTTACAGTCACGTAAAGGGAAGCATAAGGTGTCTGCTCTGATGTTTTCTGATCATAGAACCACCTCTGGCACATCTCAGGCTCTCAGTAAATATTTGTTGAGTGAATGAATCAGTAAACCACTGTACTGGGCAACCCTCAGTATTACAAACTTAGCAGTGCATTTTACTTAGCACATGAATGGAGCACTTACTTTTAGCACAAATAAGAAAGGCTTTAAAAATAATCTAATCTAACCTCCTCATTTTACAAATGAATATGAGGTCCAGAGGGGAAAAACAAAACAAAACAAAACAGGTTTATCCAAGGTTACAAAGAAGCCAGAAATCTAGGCAGAAATAGAGAAAAAATTCTGAGCTCCAATTCAATATCCTTCCTTCCCACCTTCCTTTCATTTTCTTTTTCTTTTTTTCTTTTCTTTTTTTTAATTTTTGGGTGTTTTTTTTTTGTGACAGAGACAGAGAGAGAGACAGAGAGAGGGACAGATACAGACAGAAAGGGACAGAAAAAGATGAGAAGCATCGATTCTTTGTTGCAGCTTCTTAGTTGTTCATTGATTGCTTTCTCATATGTGCCTTGACTGGGGGGTTACAGCAGAGTGAGTAACCCTTTTCTCAAGCCAGCGACCGTGGGATCATGTCTATGATCCCACCTTCAAGCTGGCCACCCCGTACTCATGCTGGTGAGCCTGTGCTCAAGCCAGTGAGCTCAGAGTTTTGAACCTGGGTCCTCAGCATCTCAGGTCAATGCTCTATCCACTGTGCCACAGCTTGGTAAGGCCTTACTTCTTTCTTTTCTTCTTTCCTTTTATCTTTCTCTCTCTCTCTCTCTCTCTCTCTCTCTCTCTCTCTTTCTCTCCTTCCTTCTTTCTCTCTCTCTCTTTTTTTCTTTCTTTCTTTCATTCTTTCTCTCTCTCTTTTCTTCTTTCTTTCTTTCCCTTTCTTTTATCTCTTCCTCTTTACTTATTACATGATTGGCAGCATCCAGAAATTAGTTAAAGGAGATTTATAGAACAGACATAGAAACTAGTTCCTATATAAACATTAAAAACTCAAGCCAATCTCAAATTCTACCCCCTACACTAAAGCTTAGGCTCAATGACTGCTAATGTCCCCTCTTTGTATACATCATCATTTAGATCAGGGGTCCCCAAACTACGGCCCGTGGGCCACATGTGACCCCCTGAGGCCATTTATCTGGCCTCTGGCACTTCTGGAAGGGGCAGCTCTTTCATTGGTGGTCATTCTGGAAGGGGCAGCTCTTTCATTGGTGGTCATGCATCCTGTGCTCCTGGAGTACTGTATGTGGCAGCGCGGCAAAGTGCAGTGTTGCTCACGTACAATACTACTTCCGGTGAGGCGGGATGCATGTGTCACGGCTCCGGAAGCGCGTCATATCACTTGTTATGGCTAGCAGTGACAAATATGGAACCGGACATTGACTATCTCATTAGCCAAAAGCAGGCTCATAGTTCCCATTGAAATACTGGTCAGTTTGTTGATTTAAATTTACTTGTTCTTTATTTTAAATATTGTATTTGTTCCTGTTTTGTTTTTTTACTTTAAAATAAGATATGTATAGTGTGCATAGGGATTTGTTCATAGTTTTTTTTATAGTCTGGCCCTCCAATGGTCTGAGGAGCAGTGAACTGGCCCCCTGTGTAAAAAGTTTGGGGACCCCTCATATAGATGTTACACCTCATATATGGGTATGGCCCAAGAGCACACATGTGTGTGCTTACCCTTTTCTCTTTGTACTGGCGGAGAACAAGGTGGAGTGTCTTCATTCCTGAAATGAAACTGGATTCACAGAAGGTAAAGTGGATGTGTGAAGACTGCACTTCCACAGTATGTGACTTTTGGCTGCAGACTGACAGCTCACTTCTTTGTCTCAGAAGTAGTCACATGTTGTTAATGGAGGTATGGGCTGTCCATAGTACTGCATTGTACTTAACATGTCTGCTCGAAGTTATTTGTCCAAACTTCACGTTCTGAGTGGAATGTGGCTACCTCCCCAGAAGAATGCTAACCTCTGTTATGTCACTCACAGTATTCATTCAGGCTGATTGCTAGGTTCCATTAAATTATACATTTTTGGAGCTAGAAAAGCATAATAGTTAACTATAGGTTTTGAACTCAACACATCTGGACTTGAATTTTATCTCTAGCATTTCTTTAGCATAATGAGTAAAATGAAGACAATAATATAAACTTCTGGAAGTTGTTCTACTTTTAAGTGAAATAATATGCATAAAGCACTTAGCATAATTCCTCATATACTCCATTGCCTTTTAGAATTATTATTGTCTGTTTTCTATTTTATATGTGACACTACATGATTGCTTAAATCTCTGTTCTACAAAGTGTTTTGCCAACAGTGGACTAGATTCAACTGAAGTCTTCATTAGCTCCCTCAATTCAATTTTGGTTTCATAAATATTTCAGTCCCATATTAGGTCCAAAAGTTAAAAAGATGAAAAGAAATAAGCTATTCATGGTTGCTTATAGAAATGTAAACCAATAACTATAATGTAATGTATGATTGGTGTTATTTAAAAACTCATTTGAAGTACGACATTATGATCAAAATGAAGTGATTGACTTTCGAAGAGAAGCAGATAGTAGGAGAAAGTGATATCTGAACTGGATTATGAAGGATAAACAGGAGTTCACTAGGAGAAAATTATGGAGAAAGACATTCCAGACAGAGGGAATGAGTTGCATAAAAAATACAGAACTATAAAATTGCCTGAAACACTCAAGGAACAAAAAATAGTTCAATACTGCTGGAACATTCTGGGAGAGGTATGGACATCACAAAATGAGTTTTGATAGGTAAACCAGAGTCAGATTACAAAGAGCCATGTAACACAGATTTTAAAAATGCTGGTTTTATATTGTAGTTTTCAGATGACTCAATTTTAATGGGTATGCTTATGTCTTTCGATACAAAATGTACTGTATAAAAAGTCATACATTTTTTAAAAGAAATGTAGAATTTGTAACATATATATTATATATATATGTTATTATAGATATATATGTACATATGTGTGTATGTATGTATATGTATATGTGTGTATATATGTGTGTGTGTGTGTGTGTGTGTATATATATATAATTAACATGGTGATAAAGATTCAGTGTCTTAGACCCTGGTAAATATTTGCTAAGTTGCTGAAAGGACAGGAACTGCATCTAGAAGACACTCTGGTACTCGGTGAGCTTCTTGCTTTTCTCTGGGGCTTTGTAATGCCAGTGGTCTTTGATTTTCCAGAAAGCTTTCTGGGAACTTTTAACAATGATATCTGGCATTTCTACGTATGCTTTTTTTAAAAAAGCAAGGCCTAGGATGTATTCATCTTTGTAGTGGTATTTGTCAGATTGGGGCCAAAAATGTCACAGCTCATCTGTTTTCACTAAAAATGAGGAGTGCAGGGTGCCATTTGAGGAAGAAACTCAGCCTCAGGCCACTCTGAAAACAAATGACTTGTCTTCCAAGCACTAAGTGTTCCTTGGGATCAGAGTATTTTAGCCCTTTGGCAAAAATAGTCAACCCATCTGCTCTACGGAGGCCTGAACTAGCAAGTCCAAGATGAAGCATCTCAGGCACAAACTCAGGTCACTGGATGAAAAGCATTCTTGAAGCAAAATGATATCCTAAGCCTGTCACTCAGTGTCAGTAGAGGAGACTAGTTTTGTTTGTTTTTTACATAAATGCCTTATAATATCACAAATGTTTCCTGTGCCAAATAGAAGCAGAAAGGGAAACAATTTATATTAGTTTTAGTTAAAGACTATCTGGGCTCATTGCAAAATAAGAAATGTAGTTATTTTTAAAAATACTATGTGCATTATTAACTACATGTAAAGTGCATACATGGGCTTGTAACAGAAAGGCAGAAACCATAGGCTGAACCAAAAACACGAGGCTAGTGTGTTCCAAAAGAAAAATTTATTTTAAAAGTGCCTGGGTGTGGATGGGCTGAGACCAACAAGGGTTTCAGCCCCCAAGCTGCAGGAGGAAGTAGTAGATATAGGGGCTAGGGGTAGATTAGCATGTCTTGGTTTATGGCCTTGGTAACTGACTTGAAGGTGAGCTAGAGGAGGGGGATTCAACTGCTGAAATACCTCCTCTGCAAGTTTTTTTTTGGATGTAGCACAGGCCTAATCAGTGTGGTTCTGTCTGGTGTCCTTGGTAAATCTTTAAGACAGCCAGGGTCAGGTATTTCCCAGAAACAGCTGAGTCCTGGTGCCTCTGGGCCTGTGGCTAGGCTTTTACAAACAACCATTGTGACTTAAAGGCCCCTAATTGTCAGGTCCCTCTCCCAATGTAAGATTTTCCTGACATTTCTGCAATGGTAAACTTTTTGCTACATTTTAAAGTAAAGGCCAGGAACCCATTAAGAGAGAGAATAGCAAGCAAATTAACCTCAAACTTATAGTTGGGGATGGGAATGTTCTAATTAGAGCCTTTCTTCCTCCTTTGGGCTTGCATTGTTCTCAGGATGGCAGCTGAGTAGCCATTTTATCTATCAGTAATATATGTTCACATGGTGATACTAGCGATGACCATGAAGTTGTTCATCTTTGAATCCCTTTGACCTGTTTTCCTTGTGTTTATGATTCTCACAGTGAGGCATCTGTAAGCCTTCTCACTGTCTCTGAGGGCCAACTTTGCCATATCACCTGGTTCCCTCCAATCAAAATGTGCATATCCCATTAGAGACTGCTTTAGTCTTTACTCAGTGCCTGAATAGGTAAATGACTTACCTCTAAACATGATGCAATATGCCATCAGCTGAAGTCCAGCTCTTGCACAGGGTGTTTGCAGAAGTATAATAATTTAGGCAATTTCAAACACAATGCCACATCAACATCAATGTGTTGTAGACCAGAAACTTGCTACTTGAATTGTATTCTGTGGACCAACACCAAAAACATCACCTGGGGATTCATAGAAAAGCCAAATCTCAGCCCCACTGCAGATTAATTGAGGTGATTCATGTACACATAAAAATTTCCAAATTACTCCTTTAGAGTTGATGCATTTAGAATACCTGGCCCATGGAGCCACTTCATATGTGTTTGTTTTCTATCCTGACAGGTTTTCAGAAACTTCTAAGCCTTTAAAATGTTAGTACCAGTTCCATGGCTGAGGACACAGCTGCAGATACTTTTCTAATTAGGAAGAAAGAAAAGAGAAAAATAAATAAATAAACTAACACTTAGGAAGCCTCAGCTTGGATTTATGACTAGGTTTTGTAGCAATCCAGAGACTAAAAATGTTCTTAAGAAATCTTTCAAGTGATTGTGTTGCATCTGATTAGGGTCCACTTATCCCCGAGGATAACAGGCTGTTTACCTAGGATCTATACACGACACATTGTGTTCCTATCAGGCATTCGGGCAAGGCACAAAAGCATCCAGTAGCATGTTGGGTTCAGGACACCAGTGTGATTTAGTAGGCTAGGTGGAAAGAGGAGAATCAAAATTTAAAAAATAATAAATAAAGCAGAGAAAGGACAGGACCAAAAAGGGATGAAATTTGTTTGAAAATCCTGGGAGGTGGAGCCAAGAGTCAGGGAACCATGTGTCTTTTTGGAAACTATTCTGATAGTACTGTAGGGAACTGCAGGAAGATGAGAATAGAAACCAGGCCAGTTCACAAAATATTCTAACATCAAGGTAAAATGTAGTTAATCCCTTCTGAACTCTGGTGAAGGAAGTAAGATGGAGAGTAACAGATGTTTTAAGGCATAGTAAGGAGAGAATTGAAAAGTATGAGTGACCTATGTTGGTGTGGAGTTATGGGAGAAAGAGTCAAGGTGACTTCAAGGTTTTAGACTTTTATGAAAGGATGTTGCTACTTACAAAAATAAGGCCTAAGAGTGAAGGAGCACATTTTGGAAGAAAGATAACTTTGGCTTTATACAGTTTGGGTTCAGTTTGCCTATGACACATTCATATAGGACAATCTAGTGAACTAGTTGGCTCCAGTGCAATATAAAGATTAATCCAATTATGGGTTATGTCAGGGGTCCCCAAACTATGGCCCGTGGGCCGCATGCGGCCCCCTGAGGCCATTTATCCGGCCCCCACTGCACTTCCGGAAGGGGTACCTCTTTCATTGGTGGTCAGTGAGAGGAGCATAGTTCCCATTGAAATACTGGTTGGTTTGTTGATTTAAATTTACTTGTTCTTTATTTTAAATATTGTATTTGTTCCCGTTTTGTTTTTTTATTTTAAAATAAGATATGTGCAGTATGCATAGGGATTTGTTCATAGTTTTTTTTTATAGTCCGGCCCCCCAACGGTCTGAGGGACAGTGAACTGGCCCCCTGTGTAAAAAGTTTGGGGACCCCTGGGTTATGTCCTATAGAATAAGTGCACTAAAACTGACCTTTAGTCTTTTCTACATTTTTGGACTGCTTCTCTCTTCTGGCAGCATTTCCTTGCCTCCTGCAATGTTCTGCTTGCCAAGAGCATGCCATAGTGGGTAAAGCTTGGCTCTTCAAGATAGAGTAAATGATAACTCCACTATTTATTAGGCATTTTACTTTCAATAATGATTTTAATTTTGAAGTTTAGGGGTCTTCCTCTTCAAAGGGCACTATGAGGATCAGACATGACTATGTGGGAATATGTAGCACAGTGTCTGAAAATAACTGGTGCTCGATAAAAACTAGTTTCCTTCACCACCTTTTAGGTTCTTTTTTTTTTTTTTTGAAGTTAGTTGAGGTGAATTAAATATCTTGCCAGGATATTTTAATTAGTGTGTTGAGTTATTGTGCTAATATTTGTTCACAAACAGGACATTGAAACATGTTAACACATTCTACTTCTGTATTATTATTGCAGGAGAGATGAATTTTCCTCTTAGGTTTGTTAGATTTCTCTTCCTCTTATCCTACATTTGGTAAAGAAAAGATCTCTCATTATAGCTATAAATTAATTAGGGTTTGGATACTATCAAGCAAATACATTCATTTCTTTATGCATGATTGTGTTAGCATCTGCTTTAATAATTCCAGTATTGGAAGCCTTTTTGGCTCTACCTGTCCCACAGTTTTCAACTGGTTTTAACTTGCAACTCAAGGTTCCTGTGTTTTCTATTACTTTTTAATATACTATTTAGATATTGTATGTGAAAAAGTACAAGAACAGTTTGAGGTATAATATGAAGGTATTTTCTCCACAGAATATCCTTTGCTTCTGCTAGGTACCAGAGAGCATTACCAGTCTGCAACTACTAAAAACGAGTTTAAGTTTTGAGGTTCCTTGATCCAAAAATAGTCTCACTTGGGCCCTGAAATTTGGGTCCAAATTCTATGTAACAGATCCCTCATTTTTAATTTTCCAGCACTTTGGGAGCCTCAGAATATCATAGAAATGGTTCTCTGTTAAACCAGCTCTGAACTCTAAATTATGCCTCTATCACCTCATCAAACGGGGGAAATGAAAAATCTAGTATTACAGAATCAGCAAATGCTCTCAGGGCAAAAGTGGTCTTAATGCATTTTATCAATCTGGATCCTTGCTTTCCCTTCATTTTCGGCACGGCTCTTCCTGACGGCTTTGTCAACTCTTGAGGCTTTTAGGAAGTTTAAAAAATATATATTAAATTAAATGAAAATGTTTTTGCCTAGCCACATATTTCTGTAAAGTTACATGGTTTATCAGACTAACTTAGCTGACCATATGGAAAAAAGTTTCCTCCTTTACTTTCTTAACTATGTCAAAAAAGAGCTGCTTTTACTTCTTTTACTTTAAGATATCTCCCATTCACATCAACTGACCCACAGTAAAATGCATTACAGTGTTTAATGGGCATTTTTGAACATCCTTGCAGCCATGTCCACTTAGACATTTCAGTTTTGCACAACATTAATTGTGCCAGATAGCTGACTCTTTCTATCAAAACTCATTTTTATTTTTAGTCTCTTACAATGTCAGAGGCATCTACAAACCTAGTCCTTGCAGCTTCAAGTAGCCACCACCTCCAAATCCAGATCTTTCCTTATTAACAATAAGAGAAAAGAAACAGGGTCTACTAAAAGCATCTTGATCTTCTAGAGCACCTCTGTAGTTAAAACATAACTATGCATATTTTGATTTCAATACACATATATGTTCTTTCTTTCTCAGACTGACATCCCTTCACCAGCTGCATGAAATAGTCAATGAGGTAAATCAGGGGTCAGGAACCTTTCCGGCTGAGAGAGCCATGAATGCCACATATTTTAAAATGTAATTCTATAAGAGCCATACAATGATCCATGTACGTTACGCATTATTCAATAAAAATTTGGTGTTGTCCTGAAGGACAGAGTGATTGGTTCCAGCCACCCGCAACCATGAACATGAGTGGTAGGAAATAAATGGATTGTAATACATGAGAATATTTTATATTTTTAATGTTATTGTTATTTTTTATTAAAGCTTTGTCTGCGAGCCAGATGCAGCCATCAAAAGAGCCACATCTGGCTCGCGAGCTGTTGGGCAGATAAAATATATTATGCTCACTTTGTTAAAGATGGCACTGTGATCTGTGGTGGCGCAGTGGATAAAGCATCGACCTGTAAATGCTGAGGTCGCCGGTTTGAAACCCTGGGCTTGCCTGGTCAAGGCACATATGGGAGTTGATGCTTCCTGCTCCTCCCCCCCTTCTCTCTCTGTCTCTCTCTCCTCTCTCTCTCTCCCTCTCTCTGTCCTTTCTAAAATGAATAAATAAATAAAAATAAAAAATAAAAAGATGGCGCTGCCCACATGGAAGCTCTCACCCAGGTGATATTAATGTGTGTTGGGGGTGGGCATGGGCAGGCAGGATCCTTGTAGCCTGGGGCTTGGTTTTAGGATTAAGCTTTTCCCACCCTTTTTAATGTGGGGTGGTGCAATCCAATTATGCCTCAGATAAGTGACTTTGTATCAGAGACTTCCTTATTTGTATATTAGATTAAAGGTTTTGATTTCTACACTATAAAATAGGGGCAGAATGGGAGCTTGCTCTCTTGGTTCCTGAGATTAGCATTAGAGAGGAGAGCAGAGAAAGGCCACATGGAGGAGGCCAGGAGAAACAGCCAAGATGGCAGAGTGCTGAAGGAGAAGCCAGTTTGTGCAGAGTTTGTGCAGGGAGAAGGAAGGAGATGGGGAACATAGGTGAATAAGTCTGGTGAGCTAGAAACTTTTGATTCTAGGAAACTCAGATAAGTTAGTAGCTTTGTGAGCACTGAATGTGAGTGGTTTTGGAGCCCAGTGTGTGTTTTTACTTGCCCGCCAGATGCAAGCTAGGATTAAATATGATGGCCCATCAGCTTTTGGCTCCGACTGTCCGAATCCAATGCGAACCTGCATGGGTCAGGCGGCTGTGATGGTGGCCATGGATACTGGCTTTACACGAGCCATAGGTTTCCTGACCCCTGAGTTAAGTGATGACTCTAACTCTACAATAAAACTATCTTTATTGAAGCAATATCAGAAAGGAGGAGTCACAGATATGAAAAGTATGTAACTCTAGAATTGAGAAATGTTGGTGCTAGTTTTGTCTATTACAAACTAGATGTGATCTGGGCCAATTATTTAATCCCCTACATCTTTGTTTCTTTTTTTATAGCAAGAATTAGCTTGCAACTTCAGTAAACATTCTTGGAGGTAATCAAAATTATACAAAACCTTTATTTCATAATAATTTATTAAAAAACTCAGCAAAGTACCATACATAGATTATTAGAATTATTTCATTTTATGCTCTTAAGAACCCAATAGAGTAGGCACTGTTACTATTATTTATATTTTATTTTATTTTTTTGTTTTTAAAATACATTTTTATTTTAATGGGGTGACATAAATAAATCAGGGTACATACATTCAAAGAAAACATTTCCAGGTTATCTTGTCATTTAGTTATGTTGCATACCCATCACCCGAAGAGAGATCGTCCTCCGCCACCCTCCATCCAGTTCTCTCTGTACCCCTCCCCCTCCCCCACTCCCTCCTTCCCTCCCCCCACCCCCCATAGCCACCACACTCCTGTTCATGCCTCTTAGTCTCACTTTTATGTCCCACCAATGTATGGAATCCTGCAGTTCCTGTTTTTTTTCTGATTCGCTTATTTCACCCCGCACAATGCTACCAAGACTCCACCATTCTGCTATAAGTGATCCGATGTCACCATTTCTCCTAGCTGAATAATATACCATGGTGTATATGTGCCCCATCTTCTTCATCCTCTATTTTTTTTACAGTGATTAAGAGCCTTTAAGCAAACTCTTGGCGAATACAGCAAGAATCCATAAATGAGTAGTGTCCTTAACATGTTCCCCAAGTCCAAGTTGACCCCATCACCATGCCAAATCCCTGAAAAATGCAACCCAACCACAGTTCAGTCTGTTAGGAGCTGTCACAGGGAGCAGGAGTCCAGGAAAGTTCCCCACAGGAAAAGTCCGCATGGCACTGGAATTGTTGTCACCATTCTATACTTTGCAGCTCATGTCCAAGTCCCACTGACCACTGCTTCTAGCTGGTAATGATTCAGGTAGACTGGAAAAAGCCATTTGCAGCATGCGTGGATATGGAGCTTCTGTTCTCCTCTGCCTGGAGAGTTGAGACCAGGTTGCTTTTCCCTGGAGCTCTGTGACTGTGGCCTGGTAAAGAGAACCTTGGGATACACTAAGCTGGGTGGCAAAGGTAAATTCATAATACAAGTTGGCAAAAGGAGGAAAGAGAGCTCTAAATTAAGAGTAGGTCCCAGCCTGAAATACGAGTGGGGCATTGAGGTAGGAGGGATAAAGGAAACACTATATATTAAGCAAAGCAGCAGAAAATAGGACTATCAACACCCACAACAGAGATCTTTGAGGGAAGAATAAAAAACCTGACTATTCAGGCAAAACATAGTTAAGTGGCCCTTGTGCGAATGAGATCAGTTTACCTGCTTCTTGGAAGAAATACCCTAGGCTCGTCCACAGTGATGTAGATGGGGCCGATGGCCCTGAGCACCTTCAGCCTTCAGTGGCAAGCCCCAGCTTTCTGGGCAAAGTTAGGTCATAGGTGGCTGGAGCAGGGCTGGAAGAGACTGAACCCTCCCTTAGAGGAGCAAGGGGGAAGCCCACCTTCCCATGTCCCTGTTTCCTCACAGCAGAGGCATGTAAGCCTGGCAGGCTTTAGCTCAATGACCTTCCTTTCCACTATTGAAGTAGGACCCAGATGGCATCCTATGAGACACCTTTGGGGTGTTGGAGCCTTTAAGGGTGTATCCTAAAAGCTGGTAGTTCCCCCTGATCTCTATTGGGCCTTTTCTGCCTCTAGGTATCTTAAGAGCCATTCTCAGAAGATCTCGCTGAGGGGTTTGAGGATCCCCATCCGCCTATATAAATCTTTTCCATATATCTGGAGCTATTTGGAAAAAAGACAGAACAGTGTTATTAGCTAGATCTAATAAAGAAGGTAGTAGTTTGCAGGCGAAAAAGATTTGGTGTCTCCTGTTCATCAGCATTCAAAAGAAATGTAAATTTTTTTTTTTTAAGTAAAAAGCATGATATGGTAGACCCGTCGGAGTCATTGGCCTGGTGTGCAGGATTCCTGGGTTCAATTCCCGGCCAGAGCACACAGGAGAAGTGCCCATCTACCTCTCCACTCCTCCCCCTCTCCTTCCTCTTGGTCTCTCTCCTCCCGCCCACAGCCAAGGCTCCACCGGAGCAAATCCACCCTGGCCACTAAGGATGGCCCCATGGCCTCTGCCCCAGTCGCTAGAATGGCTCCAGTTGTAACAGAGCAACATCCCAGATGGGCAGAGCATTCCCCCTGGTAGGCATGCCAGGTGGATCCCAGTCAGGCGCATGCAGGAGTCTGTCTGACTGCCTCCCCATCCCCATCCTCATAAATATACAAAAAATAAATAAATAAAAGAAAAAATACTAAAAAAACCAAACAAACAACAACAACAAAAAAAAAACCAAAAAGGGGGAGGCATTCCCTTGTGCTAAAGCTCCAGGGATCATGCAGTGAGCTTGAGTATGTCCTATGAAACATGGGGGTCTATGTTTACTTATAAGTCTTTGAAGAAGGAGGAACTGCTGAAATAGTTTATCAGCATTTGTCCCTAAGACAGCAGTCTTTATAGTGGGAACACCATACGTAAATATTTGCTGTCTGTAGATTAAGGGGGGAATATGGCAAATGCTGAAAAGCCATGATCTTTGTGCCCCTCCCCTCCCCCAACACCCTCCCTCTCCTCCCCCCACCCTGTAACCCCAACACTGTTGTTCATGTCTCTGAGTCTCATCTTTATGTCCCACCTATGTATGGAAACATATAGTTCTCAGTTTTTTTCTGATTTACTTCTTTCACTCAGTATAATGTTATCAAGGCCCATCCATGTTGTTGTAAAAGATCCTATGTCATCATTTCTTATGGCTGAGTAGTATTCCATAATATATATATACCAAAGCTTTTTAAGCCACTCGTCCTCTGATGGACACTTGGGCTGTTTCCAAATCTTTGCTATTGTGAACAATGCTGCCATAAACATGGGGGTGCATTTCTTCTTTTCAAACAATGCTATGGTGTTCTTGGGGTATATTCCTAACAGTGGTATAGCTGGGTCAAAAGGCAGTTCGATTTTTAATTTCTTGAGGAATCTCCATACTGTTTTCCACAGTGGCTGCACCAGTCTGCATTCCCACCAGCAGTGCAGGAGGGTTCCCTTTTCTCCACATCCTCGCCAGCACTTATTCTGTGTTGTTTTATTGATGAGCGCCATTCTGACTGGTGTGAGGTGATATCTCATTGTGGTTTTAATTTGCATTTCTCTAATCATTAGTGATGTTGAACATTTTTTCATATGCCTATTGGCCATCTGTGTGTCATCTTTGGAGAAGTGTCTATTCATTTCTTTTGCCCATTTTTGGATTGGATTGTTTGTCTTCCTGGTATTAAGTTTTACAAGTTCTTTATAAATTTTAGTTATTAACCCCTTATCAGACGCTATGTCAAATATATTCTCCCATTGTGTAGTTTGTCTTTTTTTATTCTGTTCTTATTGTCTCTAGCTGTGCAGAAGCTTTTTAGTTTGATAAAGTCCCATTTGTTTATCCTGTCTTTTATTTCCCTTGCCTGTGGAGACAAATCAGCAAATATGTTGCTGCGAGAGATGTCAGAGAGCTTACTGCCTATGTTTTCTTCTAAGATGCTTATGGTTTCACGGCTTACATTCAAGTCTTTTATCCATTTTGAGTTTATTTTTGTCAGTGGTGTAAGTTGGTGGTCTAGTTTCATTTTTTTGCAGGTAGCTGTCCAGTTTTCCCAACACCATTTGTTGAAGAGGCTGTCTTTACTCCATTGTATTGTCTTACCTCCTTTGTCAAATATCAGTTGTCCATAGAGCTGTGGGTTTATTTCTGAGTTCTCTGTTCTGTTCCATTGATCTATGTGCCTGTTCTTATGCCAGTACCATGCTGTTTTGAGTACAATGGCCTTATAATATAACTTGATATCTGGAAGTGTGATACCTCCCGCTTTTTTCTTCCTTTTCAGGATTGCTGAGGCTATTCGTGTTCTTTTTTGGTTCCATATAAAATTTTGGAATATGTGTTCTATATCTTTGAAGTAAGTCATTGGTATTTTCATTGGTATTGCATTGAATTTATAAATTGCTTTGGGTAATATAGACATTTTAATGATGTTTATTCTTCCTAACCATGAGCACGGTATATGCCTCCACTTATTCGTATCTTCCCTGATTTCTTTTATCAATGTTTTATAATTTTCCGAGTACAAGTCTTTAATCTCCTTGGTTAGATTTATTCCTAGGTACTTTATTTTTTTGGTTGCAATGGTAAAGGGGATTGATTCCTTGATTTCTCTTTCTGACAGTTCATTATTAGTGTATAAAAATGCCTCTGATTTCTGAGTATTGATTTTATATCCTGCCACCTTGCCAAATTCTTTTATCAGGTCTAGTAGTTTTTTGACTGAGACTTTAGGGTTTTCTATATACAATATCATGTCATCTGCAAATAATGATAGTTTTACTTCTTCTTTTCCAATTTGGATGCCTTTTATTTCTTTTTCTTGTCTGATTGCTGTGGCAAGGACTTCCAGAACTATGTTGAATAAGAGTGGTGAAAGGGGGCACCCCTGCCTTGTTCCTGATCTTAAGGGGATTGCTTTTAATTTTTGCCCATTGAGTATGATGTTGGCTGTGGGTTTGTCATAGATGGCCTTTATCATGTTTAGGTATGTTCCCTGTATTCTCACTTTGCTGAGAGTTTTGATCATGAATGGGTGCTGGACTTTATTAAATGCTTTTTCTGCATCTATTGAAATTATTATGTGGTTTTTCTCCTTTCTTTTGTTTATGTGATGAATCACATTAATTGATTTGCGAATATTGTACCAGCCTTGCCTCCCAAGAATAAATCCTACTTGATCATGGTGTATGATTTTTTCCATATATTGCTGGATCTGGTTTGCTAATATTTTATTGAGGATTTTTGCATCTAAGTTCATCAGGGATATTGGCCTATAATTTTCTTTTTTTGTGTTGTCTTTGCCTGGTTTTGGAATCAGAATTATGCTTGCCTCATAAAAGGAGTTTGGAAGTTTTCCTTCCTCTTGAATTTTTTGAAATAGCTTGAGAAGGATAGGAGTTAGTTCTTCTTTGAATATTTGGTAGAATTCACTTGTGAAGCCATCAGGCCCAGGACTTTTCTTTTTTGGGAATTTTTTGATAGCTGTTTCAATCTCATTTGTTGTAATTGGTCTGTTTAGGTTTTCTGATTCTTCCAGATTGATTTTTGGAAGATTATATGATTCAAGGAATTTGTCCATTTCATCTAGGTTGTCTAGTTTTTTGGCGTACAGTTCTTCATAGTATTTTCTTACAATATTTTGTATTTCTGTTGTGTCAGTTGTTATTTCTCCACTCTCATTTCTAATTTTATTTATTTGAGTCCTCTCTCTTTTTTTCTTGGTGAGTCTTGTTAAAGGTTCATCGATCTTGTTTACCTTTTCAAAGAACCGGCTCCTGGTTTCATTGATCCTCTGTATTGTTTCTTTAGCCTCTATGTCATTTATTTCTGCTCTGATCTTTATTATTTCCTTCCTTCTACTAGCTCTGGGCTTTACTTGTTGTTCTTTTTCTAGTTCTTTTAGATGCAGTGTTAAGTTGTTTATTTGAGCTTTTTCTAGCTTCTTGAGGTATGCTTGTAATGCTATAAACTTCCCTCTCAGGACTGCTTTTGCTGTGTCCCATAAATTTTGAGTTGATGTATGCTCATTATCGTTTGTTTCTAGGAATTTTTTAATTTCTTCTTTGATCTCAATGTTAACCCATTCATTGTTTAATAACATGCTATTTAGTTTCCAAGTGTTTGAATGTTTTTCAATTTTTCTATTGTGGTTGATTTCTAGTTTAATGCCATTGTGATCAGAGAAAGTGCTCGATATGATTTCAATCTTCTTAAATTTGTTGAGCCTGCTTTTGTGCCCTAACATGTGGTCTATTCTAGAGAATGTACCATGAGCACTTGAAAAGAATGTATATTCTGCTGTTTTAGGGTGAAAGGTTCTGAAGATATCTATTAAATCAAGTTCATCTAATATGTCCTTTAAGTCTGCTGTTTCTTTGTTAATTTTTTTCTTGAGGATCTATCTAATGATGTTAATGGGGTATTGAAATCTCCTACTATTATAGTATTGCTGTTGATCTCGCCCTTTAAGTCTATCAAAGTCTGCTTTATATATTTAGGTGCTCCTATATTAGGTGCATAGATATTTATAATGGTTATATCTTCCTTTTGGATGGCTCCCTTTATCATTATGTAGTGACCTTCTTTATCTCTAACTATGGTCTTTGTTCTAAAGTCCATTTTGTTTGATATAAGTATTGCTACCCCAGCTTTTTTTTTTCATTTCCATTTGCGTGAAATATTTTTTTCCATCCTTTTATCTTCAGTCTGTGTGCATCTTTTGATTTAAGGTGTGTCTCTTGTAGACAGCATATGTATGGGTCCTGTTTTCTTATCCATGCAGCTACCCTATGTCTCTTGGTCGGATCATTTAATCCATTAACATTTAAGGTTATTACTGTTATGTAATTGTTTATTGCCATTTTTTTTCTTTAAAACTGTTTTTCTCTTTTGCTATATTCTTTTTTTCCTTTGATCTGTTTACAACAGGTCCCATAGCATTTCTTGCAGCCTTGGTTTGGTTGCAGTGAAATCCTTGAGTTTTTTTTTGTCTGTAAAGCTTTTTATTTCTCCTTCAATTTTAAATGATAGCCTTGCTGGATAAAGTAGTCTTGGTTGTAGGTTCTTGTTCTACATTATTTTGAATATTTCTTGCCATTCCCTTCCTACCTCAAGTGTTTCTGTTGAGAAGTCAGAAGTCATCCTTATGGGGGCTCCTTTGTAGGTGATAGTCTTTTTTTCTCTAGCAGCTTTTAATATTTTCTCTTTATCATTTAGCTTTGGTAATTTAATTATGATGTGTCTTGGTGTTGGTTTCTTTGGGTTTCTCCTTAATGGAGTTCTCTGTGCTTCCTGAACATGTGATATGTTTTCCTGCCTTAATTGGGGGAAGTTTTCCGCTATAATATGTTTGAACAAAGTCTCTATCCTTTGTTCTTTCTCTTCTTCTTCAGGAACCCCTATGATGCGGATGTTATTTCTCTTCATGTTGTCACATAGCTCTCTTAGAGTTTCCTCAGACTTTTTGAGTCTCTTTTCTTTTTTCTGCTCTGCTTCCGTGCCTTTATTTATTGTGTCCTCTAACTCACTGATTTGATTCTCTGCTTCATCCATCCTGCTTTTAATTCCTTCCATTGTATTCTTTATTTCAGATATTGTATTTGTCATTTCTGTCTGATTCTTTTTTATTATTTCAATGTCCTTTTTTATATTTGTTATCTCTTTATTTAGGTTTTTGTAATGGCCATCTATGGTGGTTCTAATATCTTTGAGCATCCTAACAATCGTTATTTTAAACTCTGCATCTGGTAATTTGGTTATATCTGATTCACTTAGGTCCTTTTCTGGGGATTTCTCTTGGTTTATTTGTGTTGTATTTCTCTGCCTCCGCATTTTCTCTTCACGAGAGTGGCTGTGATCACGTGCTCGGGTGCACAAGGGTTGGTGGCTTTGGCCTTTGCCCCGCCCCTGTGTGTGACATTATGCTCAGTCCTGAGGGCACTGGCGAGCACCTTTGCTCAGCTGCGGGTCTCCGCCTGTTTCCGAGCTTTCGCCCTGCCTTTGCAGGATGATCCCCCTCAAGGAACAGCTGCTAGCCTTGGCTCTACCGCCAGGCAGGGCTGCGTGCCCAAGCTCAGCTTCGTAGCGGAACTCCGCCTCTTCTGGGCTTTTGGCTCCACCCTCATGGGAGGAGCCGGCTACCAAGTCAGACCGCAAGCCTGGGTTGCATGGGCGGGGCAGGGATGTGCTCCTCTGCCCTTGCCCCGGGGCTGGTTTCTACCCTTTCTGGGTTTCCCGCCCTTCTCCCGGAGGCTGGATTACAGGCTGCTGGCAGCTGAGCTTGGCTGCTTTTGCACGCCCCCTTCTCCCTAGCCGAGCAAGATTGAGCTCACAACTGAGCCCAGTGGTGGCCAGCCGGCTTCCGCCCCTGCCAGCAGAACCGCGCTTTTGTCTCCCGCTGCCACCCGCTCTCCGGTGCGCCCTCAGCTGCGTGGGTGGGGGCGTTGCAGCTTGGACCCTAAGACTCACTACTGTAGACACGAAAGTTCCCTCCTTCTATGTGACTCTGCTCTGAATGCTGCGGGGGAGCTTGTTTGGCTGCTCTCCTGCTTCCCTTTGCTGGTATTGCTGTTTCCGGGGGAAATATTCACTTCAGCTTTGGGGAGTGCCTCGTCCCAGGGGTTAGGGTGGCTATCTCTCAAAATGTTTCTCCCTATGCCTCCTAGATTGCACTCTCTTCTTGTTACTGTGGTTCTCTCCTCTCTCCCTCCATCCCCAGGAGCCCCGGGTGAGTGTTTGTGAGAGAGATGTTCTGCGTGGTCCCTTTAAGAAGGATCCTGGGTCTGAGAAATCAGACTCTCTCACAAACAGTATCCTGACTTGTTTCCAGCTAAATACTGTCCTTATGCTTCTTCTGGGCTCTGGGGCTGCAGGCTGGGGCTTTGTTCCTGGGGCTCAGGACCCTTTCCCCTCTGCTAAACTCACTTCCCGCCATGCGAGTCTCTCCCTGCTGCCGTTCACTTCGAGAAGCTGGGCAGCCCTCTCCACATTTCTGCTTTTCCTACCAGTCTCTGGGTGGCTTCTTTAGCGTTCCTGGGTTGAAGAGTCCTTTTAGTTTAGTCCAAAGTTGGTTTTTCCAGCTGATAGTTCATAAAATTAGTTTGTAATCCACATTGGTTCTGGGAGGTAGATGCTGGTGCGTCCGCCTACTCCAGCGCCATCTTGTCTCTCCTTATTTATGTTTTATTAATGAAGAAACTGAAACTAAGAGATTTTGAAACTTTCCAAATGTCATACAGTGTATGTATGTAAGAGCTGGGTAACAAATCAAAATGTTTGACTCTAAAGCCTTTCTGTAGACTCTCTTATACTCTTAGAATGATTAAGGGCCACCTCCTTTTGGCCACTCAACATTGTATAACAGTGCTTACTAAAATGTCACCTAAATATAAAATAATGTGTAAAGTATAATGCTAACTATATGAGCAATGGGCAGAAATATTCAAGAAATTTGTCGGTTTTGTTTCCCCAGTAAAATAAGATGCCTTCAGGTGAAAACCTAATTCTGTTAGGAAAATACCACCTCTTTTCTTAAATTTGTAACTATGCATAGCCACTGTTACTCACTGAAAGCCAATTAGTATTTGCAACCCCAAGAATCCTCTTTGGAGAACAAGTTTCTAACTGAATAATTGGTGAAAAGAACTCAATGTTAATCTTAAATTTTATGCCGCTTGCTTTGATTAAAAAGATAAGTGGCCTGACCTGTGGTGGTGCAGTGGATAAAGCATCGACCTGGAATGCTGAGGTTGCCGGTTCAAAACCCTGGGCTTGCCCGGTCAAGGTACATATGGGAGTCGAAGCTTCCTGCTCCTCCCCCGCTCCTCTCTCTCTCTCTCTCTCTCTCTCTCCCCCCTCTAAAATGAATAAATAAATAAATAAAAATAATTAAAAAAAAAAAAAAAGATAAGTGGAGGCAGAGACCCACAGCTGAGCAAAGGTGCTCACCCCTGCCCTCAGGGCCGAGCATAACCCCACCCACAGGGGGCAGGGTGAAGGCTGAGACAACCAAATTTGTACACTGGAGCACTTGATCACAGCCCCTCCCATGAAGGAGAGGCAGAAAACACAGCAACAGCCCCAGTGGGCTGGCACAGGCAATGCCCATACTCGAATGCCCTAGGCAGCAGCAGCAGACAGGATGGAGAGCCTGCAGACAGACCACACCTAGGGAACACAGAGGCCACACCCAGTGAACTCCACTGGCCAAAAACTTCTTTTACACAGAGAAAATGAGAAGGCAGAGAAATGCAACACAAATGAATCAAGAGAAATCCCCAGAAAAGGACCTAAATGAGTCAGATATAACCAAATTACCAGAAGCAGAGTTTAAAATAACAATTGATAGGATGCTCAAAGATCTTAGAACAACAATAGATGGTCATTACAAATACCTAAATAAAGAGATAACAAATATAAAAAAGGACATTGAAATAATAAAAAAGAATCAGACAGAAATGACAAATACAATATCTGAAATAAAGAATACAATGGAAGGAATTAAAAGCAGGATGGATGAAGCTGAGAATCAAATAAGCGAGTTAGAGGACAAGATAAATGAAGGCATGGAAGTGGAGCAGAAAAAAGAAAAGAGACTCAAAAAGTCTGAGGAAATTCTAAGAGAGCTCTGTGACAACATGAAGAGAAATAACATTCGCATCATAGGGGTTCCTGAAGAAGAGAAAGAACAAGGGATAGAGACTTTGTTCAAACATATCATAGCTGAAAACTTCCCTAAATTAAGGCAGAAAAATGTCTCACAAGTTCAAGAATTACAGAGAACTTCATTAAAGAGAAACCCAAAGAAATCTACACCAAGACACATCATAATTAAAATACCAAAGCTAAGTGATAAAGAGAAAATATTAAAAGCTGCTAGAAATAAAAAGGCTATCAGCTACAAAGC
Organism: Saccopteryx bilineata; assembly: GCF_036850765.1. NCBI lineage: Eukaryota > Metazoa > Chordata > Mammalia > Chiroptera > Emballonuridae > Saccopteryx > Saccopteryx bilineata. The sequence goes on along the minus strand of NC_089491.1, from coordinate 142,099,752 downwards.
AGCCCCAATAAAAATGACTTCTGACTTCTCAACAGAAACACTTGAGGCCAGAAGGGAATGGCAAGAAATATTCAAAGTAATGCAGAGCAAGAGCCTACAACCAAGACTACTTTATCCAGCAAGGCTATGGTTTAAAATTGAAGGAGAAATAAAAAGCTTTCCAGACCCCTCCCCCCCCAAAAAAAAACTCAAGGAATTCACTATAACCAAATCAATGCTGCAAGAAATGTTAAGGAGTCTGCTGTAAACAGATCAAAGGGGAAAAAGAATATAGCAAAACAGGAATACAGTTTTAAAGAATATAATGGCAATAAACAACTACATATCAATAATATCTTTAAATGTAAATGGATTAAATGATCCGATCAAAAGACATAGGGTAGCTGGATAAGAAAACAGAACCCATACATATGCTGTCTACAAGAGACACACCTTAAAACAAAAGATGCACATAGACTGAAGATAAAAAGATGGAAAGAAATATTTCACGCAAATGGAAATGAAAAAAAAACTGGGGTAGCAGTATTTATATCAGAGAAAATGGAATTTAAAACAGAGGCTATTGTAAGAGATAAAGAAGATCACTACATAATGATAGAGGGAGCAATCCAACAGGAAGATATAACCGTTAAAAATATTTACATACCTAATATAGGAGCACCTAAATATATAAAGCAGACTTTGATGGATTTAAAAGGCAAGATCAACAGCAATACTATAATAGCAGGGGATTTCAATACCCCACTAACATGACTAGATAGATCCTCAAGAAAGAAAATTAACAAAGAAACAGCAGACTTAAAGGTCACATTAGATCAACTCAATTTCATAGATATCTTCAGAACCTTTCACCCTAAAGCAGCAGAATATACATTTTTTTCAAGTGCTCATGGTACATACTCTAGGATAGACCAAATATTAGGGCACAAAAGCGGCCTCAACAAATTTAAGAAGATTGAAATCATATCGAGCTCTTTCTCTTATCACAGTGGCATGAAACTAGAAATCAACCACAACAGAAAAACTCAAAAATAGTCAAACACTTGGAAACTAAATAGCATGTTATTAAAAAGCAAGTGGGTTAACAATGAGATCAAAGAAGAAATAAAAACATTCCTAGAAATGAACGATAATGAGCATACATCAACACAGAATTTATGGGACACAGCAAAAGTAGTTCTGAAAGGGAAGATCATAGCATTACAGGCATACCTTTAAAAGCTAGAAAAAGCTCAAATAAACAACTTAACCCTGCACCTAAATGAACTAGAAAAAGAACAACAAGTAAAGCCCAAAGGTAGTAGAAGGAAGGAAATAATAAAGGTCAGAGAGGAAATAAATGACATAGAGGCTAAAGAAACAATACAGAGGATCGATGAAACCAGGAGCTGGTTTTTTGAAAAGGTAAACAAGACTGATGAACCTTTAACCAGACTCACCAAAAAAAAAGGAGAGAGGACTCAAGTAAATAAAATTAGAAACGAGAGTGGAGAAATAACAAATGACACAACAGAAATACAAAACATTGTAAGAAAATACTATGAAGAACTGTATGCCAAAAAGCTAGACAACCTAGATGAAGTGGACAAATTCCTTAAAACATATAATCTTCCAAAAATTAATCTGGAAGAATCAGAAAACCTAAACAGACTGATTACAACAAATGAGATCAAAATAGTTATCAAAAAACTCCCAAAAAAGAAATGTCCTGGGCCTGATGGCTTCACAAGTAAATTCTACCAAATATTCAAAAAAACAAAAACAAAACTAATTCCTATTTTTCTCAAGCTATTTCAAAATTTCAAGAGGAAGGAAGACTTCAAAGCTCCTTTTATGAGGCAATCATAATTCTGATTCCAAAACCAGGCAAAGACAACACAAAAAAAGAAAATTATAGGCCAATATCCCTGATGAATTTAGATGCTAAAATCCTCAACAAAATATTAACAAACCTGATCCAACAATATATGGAAAAAATCACACACCATGATCAAGTGGGATTTATTCTTGGAAGGCAAAGCTGGTACAATATACGCAAATCAATCAATGTGATTCATCACATAAACAAAAGGAAGGAGAAAAACCACATGATAATTTTGATAGATGCAGAAAAAGCATTTGATAAAATCCAGCACCCATTCATGATCAAAACTCTCAACAAAGTGGGAATACAGGGAAAATACCTCAACATGATAAAAGCCATCTATGACCAACCCACAGCCAACATCATACTCAATGGGCAAAAATTAAAAGCAATCCCCTTAAGATCAAGAACAAGGCAGGGGTGCCCCCTTTCACCACTCTTATTCAACATAGTTCTGGAAGTCCTAGGCACAGCAATCATACAAGAAAAAGAATTAAAAGGCATCCAAATTGGAAAAGAAGAAGTAAAACTATCATTATTTGCAGATGATATGATATTATATATAGAAAACCTTAAAGTCTCAATCAAAAAACTACTGGACCTGATAAATGAATTCAGCAAGGTGGCAGGATATAAAATTAATACTCAGAAATCAGAGGCATTTTTATACACTAGCAATGGATTGTCAGATAAAGAAATTAAGGAAGCAACCCCCTTCACCATTGCAACCAAAAAAATAAAGTACCTAGGAATAAATTTAACCAGGGAGATTAAAGACTTGTACTCGGAAAATTATAAAATATTGATAAAGAAATCAGGGAAGATACAAAAATGTGAAAGCATATACCGTGCTCATGGTTAGGAAGAATAAACATCATTAAAATGTCTATATTACCTAAAGCAATTTATAAATTCAATGAAATACCAATGAAAATACCAATGACTTACTTCAAAGATATAGAAGACATATTCCAAAAATTTATATGGAACCAAAAGAGAACACGAATAGCCTCAGCAATGTTGAAAGGAAGAATAAAGTGGGAGGCATCACACTTCCGGATATCAAGTTATACTACAAGTCCATTGTAATCAAAACATCCTGGTACTGGCATAAGAACAGGCATACTGATCAATGGAACAGAACAGAGATCCCAGAAATAAACCCACACTTTTATGGACAACTGATATTTGACAAAGAAGGTAAGAGTATACAATGGAATAAAGACAGACTCCTCAACAAATGGTGTTGGGAAAATTGGACAGCTACTTGCAAAAAAATGAAACTAGACCACCAACTTACACCATTCACAAAAATAAACTCAAAATTGATAAAAGACTTAAATGTAAGCTGTAAAACCATAAGCATCTTAGAAGAAAACATATGCAGTAAGCTCTCTGACATCTCTTGCAGCAATATATTTCCCGATTTATCTCCACGGGCAAGTGAAATAAAAGACAGGATAAACAAATGGAACTATATCAAACTGAAAAGCTTTTGCACAGCTAAAGACAATAAGAACAGAATAAAAAGACAAACTACACAATGGGAGAACATATTTGACAATGTCTGATAACGGGTTAATAACCAAAATTTATAAAGAACTTGTAAAACTCAATACCAGAAAGACAAACAATCCAATCAAAAAATGGGCGAAAGAAATGAATAGACATTTCTCCAAAGAGGACATACAGATGGCCAATAGGCATATGAAAAAATGCTCAACATCACTAATCATTAGAGAAATGCAAATTAAAACCACAATGAGGTATCACCTCACTCCAGTCAGAATGGCACTCATCAACAAAACAACACAGAATAAGTGCTGGCGAGGATGTGGAGAAAAGGGAACCCTCCTGCACTGCTGGTGGGAATGCAGCCGGGTGCAGCCACTGTGGAAATCAGTATGGAGATTCCTCAAAAAATAAAAATCTGCCTTTTGACCCAGCTATCTCACTTTTAGGAATATACCCGAAGAATATCATAGCACTGTTTCAAAAGAAGAAATGCACTCCCATGTTTATGGCAGCATTGTTCACAATAGCGAAGATCTGGAAACAGCCCAAGTGTCCATCAGTGAATGAGTGGATTAAAAAGCTTTGGTACATATATACTATGGAATACTACTCAGCCATAAGAAATGATGACATCAGATCATTTAGAACAACATGGATGGACCTTGATAACATTATACTGAGCGAAATAAGTAAATCAGAAAAAACTAGGAACTATATGATTCCATACATAGGTAGGACATAAAAATGAGACTCAGAGACATGGACAACAGTGTCGTGGTTGGGAGGGAGGAGAAGAAAGAGGTTTGGGGAGTAGAGGGGCACAAAGAAAACCAATTAGAAGGTGATAGAAGACAATTTGACTTTGGGTGATGGGAATGCAGCATAATCAAATGTCAAAATAACCTGGAGATGTTCTCTCTGAACATATGTACCCTGATTTGTCAATATCACTCCATTAAAATTAATTAAAAAAAACAAAAAAAAAGAAATATAAGTGAATAAGTCTTAACAATAAATTATCTTTTCTTTACACATAATTTAATGTTCATAACCCAAGAAACTCCAGAAAAATTGACACTATAGCATTCCTTCTTTCCAATAGGTATCTATTTTTGTCTTGGCAGTTGTGTGAAAAAGTGTTTCTTAGCACATCAATTTTCTGATGAAAGAAATCTGCCCCTACAGGGGAGGGAAACAAAGAATTAGAAAAAGGAAGAAGTCACTCTTTAAGGAAGAGGCAGAGAATGACTTAGAATAAAACAAGAGAGCCCAAAGTGGATAGTGATTCATTATCAAAAACATCAGCATTATAGTAAGCAATGACTGCCTGGCTTAAGAAATATAGTCTTTAAGATCATAATTTGGGCCTGCAAACAAATGAAAAACTTAAACATTTTTGTTAGTTGACATTGGTGGCTCAGTTAGGAGTAAAATACTCTACACCAGTGGTCCCTAATCTTTTTTGGGCCACGGACCAGTTTAATTGGAAAAATATATTTTCATGGACCGGCCTTTTAGGGTGGGATGGATAAATGTATCATGTGACCGAGACAAGAGCCAAGAGTGAGTCTTAGACGAATGTAATGTAAGGAATCTGGTCACTTTAAAAAAATAAAACACCATTCAGACTTAAATATAAATAAAACAGAAATAATGTAAGTTATTTATTCTTTCTCTCGGACCAGTACCAAATGGGGGTTGGGGACCACTGTACACCATGTTGCCCTTTGTCAAGACAAAGCAAATGAAGTGACCAGGGACAGGGAATGATTTATCAATGGGAAAAGGACCAGTACTACTAAGGTGTATTCAACTTTGTACATCTAAACTAAGCATAAGTTAAAAAACACCTTAAAAGACATACCCTGCTAATTTGAATAACCTTAGGTCAAGTTGTTCAAATACATTATTGTTTAATTCTTTCCTGCTCTTCAACGTGCTCCTTATATTCTTCTGCGTACCCTGAGAAGAGCTCATTGGTTATGAGGGAGGGTAGCCATGACTGTTATCTCTTGCTTTGTTGAAGTTTGTTCTAGTTTATCTTCAGGGGAAAAAATTATTTTAATTCCTTGTAGTTTTCTAAAGGAGTAAATCTATTCAACTACGCAGGATTCAGTATTACTGGAAGATTTAGGGTTCCCTCCCTTTTCACCCTAAACTTATTAATATTGTACCATAGTCAGAAAGTTCTAGAAGAAATGGCTGTAAGAAGTCAGAATAGTCTGATCTTCTTATTCTACTCTATAATTGTTACTGTTGTCATCTATGTTTTGTGTGAAAACTTCTTTTCATGATGTTCAGCAGCTAACAGTTACTAACATGAACAGCTCATGAATATTCAAATATGATGGGGATGATTTTCTGAGTTTTTAGGACTCTTGACTAATGACTTAAACACTAAAATTTTTTAGTGACTAAATTCATAAATCAGATGATAGCAAATTCTAATCAGATACTTCTGAGGGTGAAACATCAAACGTAGTTATCTTGTTAAGGCATTGATTTAAAGTACAAAAAAATAAAGATATATACACAATTGTCCTTGTTTATTTCTTTGAGTGATCTGGGAACCTACAGGGAAGCTACAGAGACAAAGCTGTAAGGTAACTTTGGATAATCATCTTATAAATTCAAGAATCATACATTATCATTCTGAACAGCAGCTGGCCACTTGTTTATCAATAAATATTTATTGAGTACTATTCCATTGCATGCAGTGTTATATGTTGTGGGGTTATAACATTAATCAAAATAGTCAAGGTCCAAATTCTTATAGAATGTATAGTCAAATAGAAGAGGCAGAAAATAAAAACAAATAAGCAAGAAAAGTATTAGACAATTGTAAGTGCTATGTAGATAATTAAAATAGGGTGATGACAGACCCTAGCCAATTGACTCAGTGGATTGAGCATCAGCCTGGCATTGTGGATGTTCTGAATTCAATCCCCAGTCAGGGCACACATGGAAAGTAACCATCTGCTTTTTGTCTACTCCTTCTTCCCCTCTCCCTTCTTTGTCTCTTCCCCTCTTATAGCCAGTGGCTCAATTGGTTCAAGCATTGGTCTGGGGGCTCAGTATAGCTCAGTTGATTTGAGCATCACTTCCAGATGGGGGTTTCTAGGTGGATCACAGTAGGGCAGTGATGGGCAATCTTTTGAGTTTGGTGTGTCAAAATTCATCAAAAAACCGAGCATAACTCGGGTGGTGTGTCACTTTGAGAAAAACAGCCTAACCAGAAATTCCAGAACTAGACGCTCTGTGCAAAGTTCTGTTGTTTTGGCCCACAGACCTCCAGCACAGAGTGTCTTCACTATAGCAAATGTTTTATCCTCAGCTACTGCACCTGGCCGTGCAGGAGCAGAGGATGAAATGTCCTTCTTGGCATGTGGCCGCATGTCATCGAAAATGGCTACATGTGTCAGTGCTGACACACGTGTCATAGGTTCACCATCACGGGTGTAGGGGCTCAGGTGGGAGCCTGTCTTTTTCTATCTCTCCTCCTCTCATGTAATCAAAAAATATAGGGTGATGACAGTGATTTGGAAGCTACTTGACATTAGCATGTCAAAGACTTCTTAAAGGAGGTGATATTTGAACTAAGATCTAAATGCCTTGCAGACCCTGATAATACAAAGATTAAGCAGCAATCGTTTCTGATCAGAGAGAACAGCTAGTAGCCCTATTTTCTCTAATTAAAAACTAAGTCCCTAAGGATGGAGCAAACCTTATATAGTAGGTAATAGAACAATATGATTAAAGGAAATGATAGGCGGGGAAGATCAGGTAGATAGAGACCTGATCATGGTATTCTTTTTAAGTGAAAATAAAAAAAATTATTGCCTAACCAGGCGGAGGCACAGTGGATAGAGCATTGGACTGGGATGCGGAGGTCCCAGGTTCAAGACTCCAAGGTCTCCAGCTTGAGCACAGGCTCATCTGGTTTGAGCAAAGCTCACCAGCTTGGATCTAAGGTCGCTGGCTCAAGCAAGGGGGTACTCGGTCTGCTGTAGCCCCGTGGTCAAGGCACGTATGAGAAAGCAATCAATGAACAACTAAGGTGTTGCAACAAAAAACTAATGATTGATGATTCTCATCTCTTTCTGTTTCTGTCTGTCCCTATCTATCCCTCTCTCTGACTCTCTCTCTGTCTCTGTTAAAAATAAATAAATAAAAAAAATTATTGATCCATCTGGAGCCCAGCAATCAACATTAACATTTTCATAAAATTTCTTCTCTTTCTTATACCAAGACACAGACTGCAGAAGTTGGAGTGAGATTCAGCTGAATAGCATAAAAGGAAGTGTGTGTGTGTGTGTGTGTGTGTGTGTGTGTGTGTATAGAAAGGGGAATCATGTTGAATGGCATTATGGGCTAAATGATACCCCCTCAAAATTTATATATTGAAGTTCTGACCCCGGTACAGGTACTTCAGAATTTGACTGTATTTGGAGATAAGGCCTTTAGAGAAATAATTAAGGTAAAATGAGATCATTAGGGTGGGCCTTAATCTAATATGACTAGTACCCTCCTAAGAAGAAGAGATTAAGACACAGACAGGTACAGAGCAAAGGCCATATGAAGATGCAGAAAGAAAGTGACCATCTACACCAGGCATGGTAAGAAATCAACCTGCTGACACATTGATCATGGGCTTCTAACCTCTATAACTGTGAGAAAGTAAATTTTCTGTTGTTTAAGCCATTCAGTCTATGCTACTTGGTTATGGCAGCCCTAGCCAACTGAAACCGAAGACTAACAAACCTCTTGACACACAAGATAACTGATTAAGGAAAGCTCAGCCAAAGGTAAGTTACAAGTTGGAAGCTTGGAATTAATTCACTTCCTTTTTTTCCCTCTAACAATGTGGACATTTCTAGAATATGCATCTGTACCCCTAAAATTTTCCTGGATGTCTATTATATTTATATAGAATTTTATTCTTCTTCCCTATCCATCGTAGTGTTTCAGGGGAAGTCACACAGAAAACCAGTTGGTATATCATTTCTATAATACTGTACTCGTATTTTGCTATCAACCTAATATGTTTAATAAAATATAGTTCTTTTCTCTTTATCTGTTTTGCACTAAAATGTATGAAAGTATAGATAATTTTTTACCAGGCTTAGATGGTATGCCTCTCACGTCTGATTTAAATTTAGGCTACATAAAGAATTCAACCTGAGGAACAGGCACCACAAATAGTTTGACATTTTTCAGTACAGTGAGAGAAATGTGTAAATGTTGAGAGACATATCACATGTATTAAGTCTGAATGTAGAGGAAAAAAACAAAGTGATTTAAAATATTAGATAAAAGTCCTGGCCGGGTGCTCAGTTGATCCAAGTGTCATCCCAAAATACCAAGGTTGGGAGTTTGATCTCCAGACAGGGCACATAAGGCATGTGACCAATGATTGCACAACTAAATACAACAAATGAATGCTTCTCTCTCTCTCTCTGTGTCTCTTTAGAATCAACCATTTTAAGAAATTCAAAAACCTTAAGTAAAACATGAGATAAAAATCCCATAGACAAACATTCTGAATTATATAACCATTATTTTTTGGTCAATCTTTTTTTTGTCTTTTCATTATTTTATCTATTTAGATTATTTTTATTTTTTGGTCAACCTACTTTTTGTATAAGCACAGGACTTTATTGAAAGTGAATGACACTTGAAACCATGTCAACATAATAAATTATAAATAAAAAATTAAAAAAGAAAGTGAATAATATGCCTGAACAATGCATGAACAGATTATTGTATTCTATCTTTTTTTTTTGCTTGCACATAATAGTGCTTTATATAGTGTCACAAATACAATATTTTATCTAGGTCTTTCCAAATATTACAAAAGCCCTGCTTTCCTGTATCCTTTCTTGAACAATTTGATCTATCTTTACCAAAATTTTTTATTCAGTAGTATATGACCCTCTATGCCTTGGAGAATAGTGGAGACCACATTGTTCTGTTTGACCAAGGCAAATGTGTAATGGAATAGGTTTGAACAGGGTAGTGTAGAAAGGACCAAATTGAGGAATAGTGAACAAAATAAAAGAGAAATTTAGAAATAGCATAGTACAAATCTCAATGTTTTATTACCCATAATTTTTTATTCTCAAATTAATAATTTGTTTTGATACTAAATCGATACAAGACTTTTCAAAAGGTCCAGAGTTAAGTACTATGACATTTTCCTGTTGGTACTGAGATGTGTGAAATTTCAAATCCTTTTGTGATTTCTACATTTTTTCCCCCCCCTTAGATTCTGGGAGTCTAAGAAGGATCAGCCCAAGAAATTATTAGTAAGGCACTTGAAATTGACAAACCAGTGTAATCAGCTCTCTTGGAAATGGGCTGATTAATTTACATCTCAGTAGGCTTCAGAAAAAGGTCTAAGTGACTCTGTCACACAATAGCTGAGATCAATTATAACCTGGGAGCTTCCAAGTTTGAAAAAAGACATGGAAACCTTTGGTTTCAATCTAATTTAACTTGACCTTCCTAGTTATAATTCCCCCTCCCCCCAGAAAAGTCTTTTACTGAAAGTAAGTCTAATTGAGGCATTTTCTAAAACCAGGATATATTAAAATAATTGAAACTGCATTGAAATTGAGCTTTTTTTGTGCTTCATGATCAAACTGCATTTTTAATCTGGTTTCATCATGACATATTTGAAGTTTAGGTCTCTTTCATTATTTTTTTTATCTTTAAAAAAGAAAAGCAAATAGCTTTATGGGATATAACCAGTGATGGGATTCAGCCAGTTTGCACCAGTTTGGCAGAACCAATACCTAATTTTTTGTTGAGTTTGGTAACCGGTTTGTTAAAATGGCACTTGTAATCAGGGTTCTTTCTAAGGTGGGTGCCTGGACAGCCACTCAATGTGGAAATCACAAATTTACATTCCTTACTTTTAACATTCATATGTGCAACAGCTTATTTTAAGTGCCTGTAGTAATGTTCATTCCATCAACAGGTGAAAATATTTTTTCCTAGTGAGGACGCCAGTCAAGAAGCAATATGGAATTGTGGCCAGTTGGCTAAATGGTAGAGTGTCAGTCCAGTGTGTGGCTGTCCCAGGTTCAATTCCCAGTCAGGAAACACAGGAGAAATGACCGTCTACTTCTTCTCCCTCCCCCCTCTCCCTTTTTTCTATCTCTCTCTTCCCCTCCCACAGACAAGGCTCCACTGGAGCAAGTTGGCCTGGGTGCTGAGGATGGCACCATGGCCTTATCGCAGGTGCAAAAATGACTCTGGTTGCAATGGAGCAATGGCTCCAGATGAGCATAGCATCACCCCTTAGTGGGTTTGCTGGGTGGATGCTGGTCTGGCACATGCAGAGTCTGTCTCCCTGCCTTCCTGCTTCTCACTTAAGAAAAATAAATAAAAAAAAAGAAAAAGGAAGCAATATGGAAATATTTTAAATAACAGTTTTATTGCTTTTTGTCAGGTATTTTAAAATATTTTTATTAATATTTTAAAACTCATAACATAGTCTAGTTTTGTGTACCTCTTGGTCATTAGGGCAGAGAACCTGTTGTTAAATTATTTGAATCCCACCAAAGGACATAACTGACATAAAATAAGCTGCACATACATGAAAGGTATAATTTGATACATTTTGACATGTCATGTGACTCATATAACCATCAGCACAATCAAAATAATAAACATCACCCTCAAATTACTCTTTGGTGCCTCTTTAAAATCTTTCCTCCCTCCCTACCTTGCCTTTCCCTGAATTATTTCTTCCAACTGTCCTCAGCATCTGTATACTGAACAGCTTAATCAAACAAAAGTGTGCTGGTGGGGAGTAAGGAGACCACTTTTTGTTCTATATATATTATTACTTGTTTGGCTAGGAAACTTTAACCAAGCAATTGAAAATCTTTCGAATAAGAAAGCTGAGTTAAAATAATTTAATCTTTTCCTTCTGTTGAAATGTTCTCTGATTCTGTAATTCTAATATGGTCAAGGATACATTGTCATATTATCAATAGTAAGTATTTTAAGAGGGAAAGATATTTTTGAAAAAATGTCTTGCTTCATAACTTCTTTCATTAGCCCATGTCATGTCATACCATTCTACCCATCTATATAACTGGAATACCTGCCAAAATAAATCAAATTTTTGTTAAAATAAATTTTGTTAAAATAAAATAAATAATGGAATAGAGGAGAGTTTGTCCAGGGTTTCTAGTCACGGTCTTTCAAAAACGAGATTTGTTTCATGGCAATGAATAGAATGAACATAGTACCAAGGGAGAATATTTCATAAATATCCTTTAATTCTCTGAAATGGGTTTAATTTGTTCAGTAACAAGTATGTAAAGAAGTTTGGACCATATAATGTTTGATATGAAGTTAATGGTCCTTTTATAATCCTTATGATATATCTAAAAGTTAACTCTGTATTTAATATTATTGTTATTAACTATTAATATTTTGGGTGTTAATGTTAACATTAAAGTTGTGAAAATAAACTCAAATTATTGAATGTTGAACTAAAAAAAATCTTGTCATTTGGTAAATTTTTGTTCTGATATATTCTCAATAAATGTGCAATGCAGTTACAAAAAGATGTCATAAAGGTAGATTCATTAAATCACAGTGAGTTCTCTCTGGATGATTATCTGTTGCAAACTTTATTTGGAAATGTAAGTAGCAATTTAAAAACTTCTACTTAAAGACTTTTGGTTTAAAAAATATCAAAAAAATTTTTGATTTAGCATGGACTCATAAGGTTACTGTGATACTGTTCATAGTGACATTTTTAAAATAAAATTTACAAGTTTGGTATTGAACTAATGGTTTTACTTTTGACCAAAAGGAAAAAGATGTTAGTCATAGTAAGACTGTATTAAATTATAAACAAGCTGCTTGCATGACATAATCCATGAAGATTTATTTTATTCAAATACCATTATCTGATATTAAGAATGGATGGTTTGCAATAAGAAAACGATAAGAAATTGGTCTATTAAATGGGCAAGCTCACTTCAAGCCCTTGAAACTTCTGTTTATTTGGCATTGTTCTATGTTTAGTCTCTCAGTGCCAAGCCACCTACTGACACTGCTAATCACCTCCCTTAATAAAATGTCTCATTGCAATAGCATCTGCATTAGATTCTGCCATTAAAGGAAGCAAAGTATCATTTAACCAGAGTACTTTTAAGAATCTTATTTTAACCTTCTTTGTTTAGGTGATTATGTCTTAAGTGATGCAATCTCAAAGCAAGTTTATTTGGTTTCCCACTTTACTCATTTGGGCTAGTAATTTCCTTGCTCCTAAGTAAAAATTTAGGCAAGCATCACAATTTTTAAGACTTTATGGGTCATAAAACCCTGATTTAATTTAATAATTAGAGTATACAATCTCCTGATTGTCTAAACTTTGAGGCCTTTTCTGTTTTCCAGCTCAGGCTTCTTGGAGGTGAGAATTGTAGAAAATGTTAAACCTGAGTTGCCACTATTGTATGTGTTGTAGAGATTGCCTTTTATCCTTGGGAGTTTTTCTTCTGAAGTACCCTTCACCTGGGTAAATGCATTTCTTTTCTGGAGAGTCACTTCTTTCTTCCTCATCCTTCAGCAGCCTTTCTCTGATGAGGTCTCTGTGCTCTGTTAACCAGGACCTAAGGCAAGCTCACTCTGGCTATGTCTCTTCCAATGCTTCTCATCTGGTTCACAAAAAACACTCATATTTTATTGCTGCAACAAGCTTTACTTGTGCAGTCTACTTATGTCAAATCTTCTTCAGTCATTCTCTTGTCCTTTAGATTTTGTATGAGTGTAGGTAGAGTGCAGAACATTTACCTGGCAGCTGTGGCTGATGCTGTGCTGTGAGAACATTCCAACAAGGATAAACCTTCCCCAGCATGCCCTGGAGGGAGCTCACCCACTATAGGTAAATGACTCAGTGCTAGCCAGGCAGCCTCCTGACCTTTTTTGGCCATTTGTCCTAGTATAACATTCTATTGGCTGAACCCACGTATATAAGCTAGCTTACTTCCTGAATAAAGTGGATCTGCGTCACTGAACCTGGTCCCCGGAGTTGGGTCTTTGCATCTCCGTCCTCCTCACCCCCGGCAGGACATGTCCACATATGGGGGTAAAATGCCAGTCTATTCAGCTCTCAAATACAGGGGACATATATGTTTACTGGTGATTACAGTAATTCTAGCCTCCTAGAGACCATTTATCCCCATGGATGTTAACTTTTTGCTCATACTGCTAAGATCCATGTCAGCAGTGAGTTTATACCATTTCCTGAGTCTTTGCTCAAATGTTGAGTCCCTTGTCCTGAGAAAGTATCCTCAGATAAATGAATTCTTGTGTATGGATAGTCTTATATTCTGCTCCCCTTTGATAAAGAAACTGCAAAACCCAATGCCAAGAATGTTCCATTATCACTTCTTGGTAAATGCAAGCTAATTCTTGAAATATTTTGGATGTATATTGTCTCCTCACCCACATCAGACTTAGCGCATCTCTAGCCAGGTTTTGCTGAGATTTATTGTTAGTTCTTAGCCTGACAGCCGGAAAAGGATGTGGGAGCAGCTCCTGAGCGGGGAGCACCTGTTACCTTGTGGGAAAGAGGCTTCTGTGGGAAGATGTTCAGCAGAGTGGAAGTGCTAGCTATTATTACTAGGGAAAAGTAAGATACTTCTGCAAGCCCAGAGCATCCAGGTAAGTTGCAGTGTCAATATCCTTGAGACATCCTTTCAGACATACCTGATCTGTTTTCCAAAATCCTAGTCTTTCCTGACCAGGGATCTGAATTCTGCATAACAGACCTCACTTGGTGAGCGTTCAAACATCTCAGAAGCTCAAGAACTCTAACAATTAGTCCTTCAGCTTGCTGCTTGAGTGTGTCTGTTTCTTCCACTGCAAGAGATACTCTCTGACTTTCATATTTAACCACAAAACTGACTGCCAAAATCCCTCAGTAATTCTCCTTCTGCAGTGAGTCCATACAACTTAACAATAACCATCTAATTTTGCTGTCTTTATAAGAATTATGCCCCCAACATTTTTTGTTTTGAGTCATTATACTTATAGCATTTTCCTCTGCTGGGACATTTTCTCAGATCATCACTCCAGCAATTGAATCATCAGCTTGTACCAGGAATTCTTCTTGCCCCACCTACCAACCAGGAAAGAATCCACTTCAACTTCCAGGCAGTAGGTAAGTCAACCCGACCATCAGTTACTGCATGACTGCCATTAAATTAGTTTGGGTCCTCCAGAAAAGCAGATGCCAAGACAGTATGAAACATAGAAGAAATTCATTAGAAGAGATTCCTGTGAAATCAGGTGGAGAGGGAGTCAAGGAAGACTGAGAGAGCTTTGACACTGCAATGAAAGCCTGACCCCTACTGAGGAAGAGAAGAAGCAAGAAAAGTTGGAAGGGCTCTACACTACAGTGTTCTTCGAGGAAGGTTCAGCAAGGTTATTGGGGCATTCTAAAGTCAAAGGTAACTTTAGAGAAGTCCAGGAATGGGACTAGCCATAGTATCCCTGTTATGCTCAGCCATTGCCTAGGAATAGCACAATGGATTTCAGCGTGGGTCCTTAGTTGTGCTCCCTGTTTTAGAGGTTTGCAATATTCATCCTCTTGGCTTTCTGAACTAAGCTGGGATGAAGAAATAGCAACCTCATTTTTCCATTTCACCTTGGCAGTGGGCAGATTAGGACCTACCAATAGCCATTTCCAAAATTCCTTGTCATTAAATGTTATCATAAGTCTTACCCCCTCCCACTAGTTTATATCCCCCGTATAAATTATGAAGCTAGAGTTACTTTTTCCCTTTAATTATTTTGAACATTTATATATTGTCTTTATTATACTTTGGTTAAAATGGAGACAAGAAGAGCATCAGTTTTAACATCCTGTGAGGTTTGCATGAACTAATAGGGAAGAAGGCTTGTTTGATACTGGGTGAAAGGAATTCATTTTGGTGATATAAAGGAGGACAAAATGGAATGGACCAGGATTATGTAGATATTATGTATCTCCCAATCCAGTACTAAAATTGAAATTGAAGGAAGTAACTTTCTTTTTAAACTGCAGAATTGATGAAATTTTTGGCAAGAATGAATATCTAGAGGATGAGTTCATAAGAGTGTCAGAGAGATTTATGAAACCATGGGTACAATATGAGACCAAGTGGCAAAACATAGCCCAGACTCAGGGAGGAGGCTATTCTACCCATTGCTAGGTGGAAATGAGAAATGTGTTGGAAACATATATGACATTTTCTTTAGAGTGAAAAAAATTCTTTGTCAGCATGGGCAATGACAGTAGGTAAGCATTTTAAGTGGCTTTATACAATGTAAAAATGGAACTGTGGGTAACAGATTCATCACAGTGACTATATCAAAAAAAGTAATCTTGAGGTTCAGTTTTAGGTATTTCCAAAAATAATTGAGTCAAATTTTTCATGGGCCTAATTTCTGACATTCAGAATTTGAACTTTGTCTATGTAGTCATTCAGGTTTTAGACAAACACAGGAATAATTCTATGTATTCTGATTTTGAAGGATTTTAATGCAGGAAATTAGAGGCTTATATAAGCATTGCTAGCTGTCAAATGAAAGTTAGGTCATCTTCTAGAGACTACTGCATTCCTTGGCTTGTGGCCCCCTTACTTAATCTTCAGAGCCAGAAATAGTGGATCAAGTGTTTCTGACACTGAATTTTTCCTCCTTTCTCATATTTCTGAGTCAGGCAGGCAAGGCTTTCCATCCTAAAACACTCACAATAGAGCCTACCAGGATAATCAAGCTTAAGGTCGCAAGATCCAGTTGCCTTACTTACATCTGCAAGTCTATTTTGCCATATAATGTAACATATTCACGGTTTTGGGAAATTAGTACAAGACCATCTTTGGTGAACCATTATTCTGCTGACCATGCTTTAGGAAAAGTTTATGAAAAATAAAAAGAATAATAAAGGCAATAATTAAACATTTAAATTTAATTATTAGATCCCTAACATCAGGTCATCAATATTAACTTTGAATAACTTTTGTTATGTGAAGTTAATGAATTTATTGCTAATAATAAGAAATTCAACATTCTGAAAAGGATTGTGTCTTGGAGCTCTATTATTTGTGACAATGGAATGTAATCTAATTGAGTTTTTGTTCAAAGATAATTCTCATAGGAGGCAGTCTCAGAAACATTTTCTACTCTTATTAGAAAACACAAATTTCAAGAAAAAATTAAAATTACCTAATTGATATATAATACATTGGTATAATATTTTGTGTTTTATAAATCATTTTATTTAAAGTAGGCCATCTGGCTGATCTGGAACTAATTAAAATAAAATAGGAGAGTGACAAAATGCTGAAAACAGTAATTATTAAAATTTTCATTGAAAAGCTTGATATCTTGAGAAATAATTTAAACTTAATTATTTAATTTTACTTTAAAATCTTTCCTTGAGGTTTTAGCTGTACTGGCTCTTGAGTTGAGTATATTCCTAGAGAGCCTTGTTCTGACATTCTTCTTTTTTTTTGTGGCAGAGACAGAGAGTCAGAGAGAGAGACAGATAGGGACAGACAGAGAGAAAGTGAAAGAGATGAGAAGCATCAATTTTTTGTTGTGTTTCTTTAGTTGTTCATTTATTGATTTCTCACATATGCCTTGACCAGGGGGCTACAGCAGACTGAGTGACCCCTTGTTCGAGCCACAACAGGTTCAAGTGATGAGCCTTGCTCAAACCAGATGAGCTTGTGCTCAAGCTGGCAACCTCGGGGTCTCGAACCTGGGTCCTCCACATCCCAGTTTGATGCTCTATCCACTGCGCACCCCCTGGTCAGGCTGTTCTGACCTTTTTTAAGGATAATGTGAAGCTAGCTGTTCTTCCTAAAGTCTGGAGAGAGAAACACAGTGCAGAGTAGAGAAGGTGGATGTAGATGGAAAATTGTCCAGATATCTAAGAACTTGAAGTAAAAGCCTGCAGAGTTCAATCTTATCACTGATTGAGGATGGGGTCCATGTCCCTTGTTTTTTTCTACCTGGGAGACATTATAGGTTCTTTCTCTGATTAGTAGTAGAACAGCCTGGTGTTGAAAGGTACAAAGTCTTCCACAGGGTTCAGGTAATTTTGTCTCCCCAGGTTAAATGTGTGACTAGTACAGAAGTGTTTAGTGAATGGTTATGACTCCTACTACTAGAGTATCAAGTGAGTAACTAAGAAACATTTCTTTGGTCAGATCCTAATTAGATAGCAAAGCAAAAATCTTCCACATTACCTACCCAGTTACCTTGAAGAAAACAGGTTTTGTGTGGAGGTCTGTAAACCCCGCTCACTTGACTATACCTTGAATGACCCACAGGATCACATAATCAATGAATTATCTACTATGATCACACATCTATACAGAAGTTAATAGCAGATGCCTTGAAAATGCCTATTTTGGTATAGCACTTATACCTACATTCTGGGTAGTACACCTCCATTTGAACAATGCTTGACATTGAATTTCAGTTGATATCACCCCTAATTACTAAAATTTTGTAATTACTGTGCATCAAGAAATTCCATTCATGTTACATCAGTGCAACACTCATGCAAACTAGAGTTACTCAGCAGAGTTTACTTTCTCATTAAATAACAGTGGTATATTCAAGAATATGCCAAAGGCTGAAACACTGGAAAAGTGCATGGAGGACTTTTGGAGGAAAGCTAAAGCACTGAGTAACTTTCTGTTCCCATCCTGAGGAACTGAAGGTCAAGGCCAAACACTCATGACTGAAAGCAGTCACATTCAGGGAAGGCCCAAGGATGTGGGTGTTTAACCCAACCGGAGCTTTCTGCAGGTCAGGAATCAGACAGACAGACGGTGTTATGTCTCAGAAAGGGCAAGATAAATCTAATCAGTTTTGCAAAACTAAGTAATAAAATTGTACACTGTATTCTGCTTGTTAGTTTCTTATGCAGGATGACATATTTCTGTTTAATAAATTGGATAGTTGATCTCTCTAAGGCACTTCAATCCTGGAGAGATTGGGGTCTTCCACTTGCAGTTTGTTGTTGCTGCCTCTTTCCTTTGCAACTCTTCTTCATGAAACTCTGAACATTAACAACAGAGGATTTGTGCATGTAGCAGTACAGCCTGCAACATACCTAGTCCCAGTGTCTTTTGGTGAACTTCACTCACCTAAAATACAAAGTCTCCATCTCTTTTATACATTTATTTTCTTGAAATTTTTAACTGAAGTGCATGCAATAAAGTGCATACATTATACTATGCAGCTCAGTGAGTTTTTATGAAGTCAACACACTTAAATAACAGTGCCAAGATCAAGAAACAAAATGTTATTAGTAATCCAGAAGACTCCTTTATCTCCCATGAGTCCTGAGTGTAGCTACATCTCAACTTCTCACTATAGATTCATTTTTTCTACTATTGAATTTTATATAAATTGAAAAATATATGATGAATTCTTTTGTCTTTGGCTTCTTTCACTCAACATTATCTATGAGATTGATTTATGCTGTTGTATATAGTTGTAGTTTATTCTCAATACTGGATGATATATATTACATAAATATACTATAACTCATTTATTCATTTTAGAGTTAATGGACATCCACATTGTGTTTTATAATATTAGCTATAATTCTGCTAATGAACTTTCATATATAAATGAAAATACACCCTCTCACACACATAGATTTCTGTTAGCTATACTAGATACAGAATCACTACAGAATCATAGGTGGTACATATTGCTAGCTCTAGTAGGTTCTACTAGATAATTTTTCAAAGTGGCTATACCAATTTACCCTTCCACAAGCAGTGTAAGGATATTTTAATTGTTCTATATCTGACCAATACTTGGTATCAGCAGTGTTTTTTATTTTAGCCTTTCCAGTGAATACATAGGGTAGGATTGCCATATAGAATGTCATTGGTGCCTAGCAAAGTAGATCTTCTTTCATGTGTTTTTACCCATTTAGATATACTTTTTTAGTCTTATGTCTATTTTCTGATGTGGTTGTTTACAGCCCTAATCTTTGAGAATCTGGTTAAAGGACATGTAAACAGACCTTGAAATACTCATAGCAGTGCTATTTAGGTGACTGCTATTGGGATCATACTTATCTATAGGCTGGGTGGTTTATAAACAACAGATATTGATTACTCACATTTCTGAGAAAAGTTCAAGATGAAGGCAGAAGAAGATGCTTGCTTCCTGGTTCATAGATGGCCCTCTTCTCACTGTCCTCATAGAAGAAGCAGCAGGACTGTACTCTGAGGTCTCTTTTATAAGGGCACCAATCCCATCCAGGAGAGCTCCACTCTCATGACCTAATTACCTCCCAAAGGCCCCACTTCCTACTACCATTACATTAGGGGTTAGGATTTCAACATGTAAATTTTGGGGAAACAAATATTCAGACCACAACAGTGTAGCTGACCAAAACCACGAAAGGATGGAAAAAAAAGGCAAATAGTTATCACAGCAGACAGAACTGTATGTAGGTTGCTTAGTCATGACTAATCAGAATTACGCAGAGGCAATTGGTCTGGTGCACACCAACACCAGAATTGTTGTCAGCGACCTGTTTGTGTCCAGGCAAATGGGCATAATTGTTTGAATGTCCACTTGAAGATAATTTGTAAATAACTCTTTCAATCTTCTCTGGTTTCAAGATAAACATGATAAATCCAACCAATGAGATTTCTTTTGTGGAATTAGCAGATTGACACTTTAAAAACAGCTTTATTGAGGTATAATTAATATTTTTAAATTTGCACATATGTACTGTATTTAATTTGGACATATGCATATATCTGGTGAAACCAACACCATAATCACAATAACAAATATATCTGTCACCTCCATGTCCCTTGTTGTGTGTGTGTGTGTTAAGAATACTTAACAGAGAGAAAAGAAAAATAAATTTTCTAAGAACCAAAATTTCTAGAAACCAAATGTGATATATAGCATATAGAAATCACACTAAAAATATCTAAATGCTCTCACTTATCACAGCATTATTGCGCCATGTAATTACAGCCAGAATTATTTGTCTCAGATGTTTATGAGCTTTCTTTTTTTTTTCAAAACAAAGGCTAAAAGGCCTGATATCTGGCACAATGGGATGTTAAGAGATCTACTTTCATAAATGTTTAATTTTTTATTTTTATTTTATTTATTCATTTTTAGAGAGGAGAGAGAGAGAGGAGAGAGAGAGAGAGAGAGAGAGAGAGAGAGAGAGAGAGAAGGGGGGAGGAGCTGGAAGCATCAATTCCCATATGTGCCTTGTCCAGGCAAGCCCAGGGTTTTGAACCGGCAACCTCAGCATTTACAGGTCGACGTTTTATCCACTGAGCCACCACAGGTCAGGCTTACTCTCATAAATGTTTAAGTGTACATTACAGTATTGTTAACTATAGGCACTATGTTGTACAACAGAACTCTGGAACTTATTTATCTTTATAACTGAATCTTTATACCCATCAAACAACTCCCCATTTCTCATTTGGATGATAACAGGGAATAACAAGAGTTAAAATTAAAATAACAAATAAAATTAAAATAAACAAATAAAAAGAGAGAAACGGTTGAAAAATACCAAGCCTGAAATTTAATCAGTCAGCTAAAGAAAGCTAAATTGTAGATAATATGAGTGGGTAAATAAGTCATGGGGAGCGTGAGTGGAAGAGGAAAGTCCATTGGAACATGTTTGAGGGAGATGAAGTGGATCAAGGAGTTGAGAAGAAAAGATATGTGAAACGTGGTGATTAGCTAGAAGAGACAATGAACTCCAGAGTGAAGAATGTGTGAACAACTGAAGCCTCAGGAGGCATGCTGTGCTGTGTTCTATTCTATTTGCATGTGTACCTATACATAGAAAAGACTTTAAATTTAAATTAAAAATTTTGAAGTTTATTATAATAACTACATTATACAAATACATGCATCTTTTCAGAATACAGAAGAATACAGGCACATTGATTGCTGCTGAAGATCCCATTTTTGGAAGCACTTTGGAGTAATGATCAGTTTGAGCTAATGTTTTTTTTGTTTTTTTGTTTTTTGTTTTTTTTAGAGAGGAGAGGGAGAGACAGAGAGAGGAGAGACAGAGAGAGAGAAGGGGGGGAGGAGCTGGAAGCATCAACTCCCATATGTGCCTTGACCAGGCAAGCCCAGGGTTTCGAACAGGCGACCTCAGCATTTCCAGGTCGACGCTTTATCCACTGCGCCACCACAGGTCAGGCCGTGAGCTAATGTTTATTGAGCAACACCCTTTATGTAATGGGTGCTTCAACTTACAGTTTTAAATCTTTATACAGATCCTCTTATTCTGAGAAGTAAAGCAATGCTATGTGTAGACTCTGGTATTAGACTATCTGGGTTTGAATCCTGCCTCTTTCCATTACTTTCTAGATAACAAAGGGTGAGTTCTTTAATTTCTCTCTCTTTCAGTGTTCTTTATCTATACAATGAAGCCAATAAAAGTCTCTAGCTTAGGGCTCTTATGAAAATGAAGTAAAATGGTACATATAAAATGATTAACACATTGACACAAACTAAGTACTATATAAGGTTAGCTACTGGTATTATTATTATTATTATTTAGAAGAAGAGGATAAAGAGGAGGAAAGTCATCTCAGGTCACAATATGACTGGCAGGGAGCCCAATCTCTTTCAATTGGACCCTTCCTTAACAACATCTGGGTTGAAATACTTCTGCTGTCTTTTCTACTGCTGTAAGGATAAAGTCCACATTCCCTAATAAGATGTTTAGGTTTATTTTTAATGAGGCTTCAAAAATCTCCTTTACTCATCATATGGTTTAACTACTCTGGTCTACTTCTCTGACATAAGCTTCCCATTTCTGTATCTTTGTTCATTATTTCCCTTTGTTGGAGTGTTCTTCCCTGTCCATTTTTATATCTGGAGAATTTTTATTTATCTTATAAGACATAGCTGTCTTAGTCAACAGTTATTCGGAGGCAGTAATAAATGCCCTTAAGCTAGATTTTATGGGACCTGTAAATTTAATGGTGGAACACAAAGGTTGTCAAACAGAACCTAAGGGCAAGAAGTTAGGGAAGGCTTCAGGAGGACTGAAGTCAGAAATTGCAAATGGATTGGAATCAAAACTCTTTCCCTCCCTCTCTGAAGCTAAATGATGTTTCTTCTCTTTCCTTCAATGTCTGCTTCATACTTGTCTGTCTCAGAGATTGAACTTCTCTCTCTTTTTTTTTTGGGGGGGGGTACATGATGGAAATAGCTACCACAGGTTACATAACCTTTCCATTTAACTGATAATATAATGGGCTAGAATTTCTATTTCCAAATTACAAATTTCTTGGAAAAACAAATCAATGACTTTAGCCTGGGCCAGGCTTCTATTCCTATAAGACCAACGTTAGCCAAGAGAGTCAGAGTTCTTTACTCAAACATGTCTTCAGGGGACAGGTGCATGTAGGGCAGGAATCCTGCACTAATCTTCTCTTAAAGCACATTCAGAACCGGGCCAGGTAGGCCTAATGAGTCCCCTTAGTGATCTTGTGGAGCTTGTCAGTTGATAATATTGTTAATTATATAACACACACATAAATATCCTCATTAGAGTATGAACTCCTCAAAGATGAGTGGGTTATCTAATTTATCATTATATTCCCAGGACTTAATAGTGGTAGGGCCTGCAAAGAGCTCCATTTAAGAAGGTAAGACCAAGAACAATATCGATTGCAATACAAGGAAATATTTGATAAGAGAAACAAGTCTTAAAGGAGTTCAAGGGAACTAGAGGTCATTTTGGATGTGAGTAATTAACATTGTACTGAGTGAAATAAGTAAATCAGAAATAGCTAAGAACTCCTATGATTTCACACATAGGTGGGATATAAAACTGAAACTCATGGACCTAGATAAAAGTGAAGTGGTTACCAGGGAGAGGGGGCATAGGGGAGGGGGTGGGGGGAGGGTGTAAACAGGGACAAATGTAAGGTGATGGAAAATTATTTGACTTTGGGTGATGGGTATATAACATAATCAATGTTCAAATGCTATAGAAATGTTTACCTGAAACCTATATACTCTTACTGATTAATGTTATTCTGTTAAATATAATTTTCTAAATAAATTTTAAAAAAAGAAAACTAAGCCAAAAAAGTTTTCATGAAGAAAATAGCATTTGATTTGTAACTTGAAAGATACAGTATGTAGATTGTGCCTGGTAAGGCATCTCTAGCTTTGAGTCAAGCAGGAGTAACATTGTGAAAGCAGGAAAATAAGATGTACATATAAAAGTGTAAACTGGGATTCAGTAAGAATCTGTGGTTATTTAGAATCTGTAGAAGGGATGAATGAGAGGTGAAGTAAAAAGTACAATTAATATAAATTTAAAAATCTTGCAACAATAACATTTTGTTGTTCTCTGCAACATGTTCTACTATAAGACATTCAAGTAAAAAGATACATTAAAATGGTTGTTTCTGGAATGAGAGTGGGGAATAACAATGTAATATAAAGATAAAAGGAAATATGTAATAAATATGTAGTTAGGGAGCTAAAAGTCATATTACGTTTTCTCTTCTGCCTAGAACATAATACATTTTATAACAATTCAATTTATAGGATACATTCACTAACAAATAACATTCAATGAATTGTCAGATCAAAGATATGTATTTTAGTTATGCCTGTGTGGAATGAATAAAGGCCACACAAATGAGAATAAGCAGTCTATTTATTCTGAGCCTACTATAGCAAGAGAATCAGGAACCAAGAGCAGAGACTCAAAGTCTGTCAGAAAAAAACTTTATAGTAGAAAAAAAAAAAAGGTTTCAGGTGTGCCCTGCCTGGAGAGTGTTGGTTATGAGAGATGTGTTGGTTAACAAAATAATGTTAACTCGAGTTAGAGCATCCTATGTGATTGTTTTGTGGAACACACTGGATCATTTCTTGTTGACTAAATTGGAAGTGATGGCAAAAATTGGAGAATCTGTCAGTTATTAATCAAGTCCTGGTTCTTTGGGTTGCTTGTTACAGGGATTATTGTTTGGTTTCCTGGACTGTTCGCTGGAGACAATAGTCTGACTTGCCGCAAGTCTGACTTGTAGAAAGTAGGTTAACTTCCTGGGCTGGTTACTCCAGATAGTGGGTCAGAGTTCTACTTTTATATGTAGTCTAGCCGCCATTGTGCATTTTGATTATTCAGCCTCTGATTTGCAAGAATAATACTACTTGCCTCTATATTCAGCCTCATTTGCAAGGATTCTACTAAATGCAAAAAGGATCTTTTCTTCTCTACAGGTATATTATCAAAGACTACAAATAACTAGTTCTTAGTTATTATAAATATGTTGAACAAATTCAATATATATGCAGCAATAAATGATAAAAACAGAAATACTTTACATACTATCCCTAAATTATCCCAGGCCTAAGCATTTACGGGCATAAGAGTATCATGCTGGTAATAACAATACTTATGAACTTGGTTCTTATCCTCATACTCTGGTAAGGTATTTTTGTTGTTGTTTTCCCAGTGTTTTAATGTTAAGTCATTACCCAGAAGCTCCTGCTTGGTGCCGTTTTAAACAGTCTCTACCTTTCCCCTACCCAAACCCGAGGGCATTTTTTTTAAAACTGGGTCAAGTTTTCCTTGCCTGGTTCTTTCTCTCTTTTCACAGGAAACTCTTTGTTTCCTATTTTTAAAAGATATATATAAATAAAACCTTTCTCTTCATTTTGTTGGCCATTTCCTGGCAAGTATGTATTCCATTTGGTTCTGAAGCTAGAACCTGAGCTGTATGTAAATGAAATACGACCAAGTCCATGTGAATGAAATGGGATTACTCTGCCTTTGTCGCTGGATAATCTGTGCTCACCTGGGCTGTGCAATATTTGGTGCCTTTGACAACTCTCTCTTTCTGGAAATGCTTTGACTTTGATTTCCACAATAACACATCCTTTCAGCTTTTCTCTTAGGCATCTGTTTCATTTCATCATTTATGAAGAGATTGTCCATTCTTTGTTCTTTCCTTTGTGATCTCTGGTGCTATCCTCAGAAGTCTTATTCCCTAAGTGATCAATTAACTCCTGAAGCTTCAAAGACTATTTATTTGCCAACCTCAGACCTATATCTCTTATGAATTATGAACCTGTATTTTCAGCTCCCTATTGGATGTATTCCTTTGAACTTGAAGTAATTTAATAGTTGTTCTTTCTCTTCTTTGGCTTTCACTGTGGGGAGGGAAAACATAAGGATTCATGTTGAGATGAAAATAAAACTCTAGATTAGAGCTTTCTGGTAATTTCTAAACTGGAGACTCTGTCAAAGTTTCCATTCCTTTTTTTACTCTCCTGTTAACCTTACTTCCTACAAAACCATGACCTGTCTCACATTCAATAATGTAGAGAAACAGAGAGAAAAGAGATGTTTTCACTAAATTCTGGTGTTTTTACCCCATATGTAAATTTAACCTAATAGAGCCCTTTTTAACCTGATAAATAGATAAATTGTTGTTTTGGGTTTTTTTTTTTCACACACAAAGAGGGAGGTTTGAAAAAGGTGTAGTGAGTGGGCAGAATAATATTTCTCTGATACTTATTTATTTCTCTGAATCTAGAGGGTATTGTGCTAAGTAAAAGAAGTCAGACAGAGAAAGACAAATACCATATGATTTCATTTCACATGTAGAATATAAAATATAAAATAAACAAACAAAACAGAAATAAACTCTTAGATACAGAGAACAGACTAATGCTTGCCAGATGGGAGAAGAGTTGAGGAACTGGATAAAAAAGGTGAAGGAATTAAGAAGTACAAATTGGTAGTTACAAAATAGTCACAGGGATGTAAAGTACAGCATAGGGAATATAGTCAATAATATTGTAACAACAATGTATCATGTTGGGTGTACTAGATCTATCTGGGGAATCACTTTGTAAGTTATATAAATGTGTAACTACTATGGCTATGCAGTACACATGAAACTAATATTGAATGTCAATTGTAATTGAAAACCATTTTTTAAAGCCATAGGAGAAAGCATTAGGTTTCTACCAGCAGTCTCCAACTGGATGTTCTAAAGGAACTGCAAATTCAACAGACAAAATCAGTCTCTCATTTCATTTCACCTCAGCCTGCTTTTCCTCCTAGTCTCACTGACTCAGTGAGTACAATCACCTCTCTGTTATGTAACTGAGAATAAAGAAAAGACAGAAGAATATGCAATTCCTGTCTTTTTCTACATATTTTCTAAGAAGCATTTAAGTATTCAAAATAGAAAGGGAAAATGTACATTCATCTCGGCAACAGTATCCCTTTTACAACTAACTGATCCTCTACATTTCATGATGCCAGTTGAACTTTGTGGATATCATCAATTATTTGATGATGGTTTAGTCATGAGTTTGCATAGTGGTATCTGATAGTTGTGCCTCTAAATCCTACAGTCTCATTCTTGGTTGCCTATTTTTTAGAATTCCATTTTTTCCCATTTAACCTATAATAACCACTTCATATCAAATAGTTTACAATATACAGACATGCTCAAAACTATGTGTAGGAAACACACATTTCATTGAACCATGTTAAATAGATGGATAGTATATTGATTGTTACAAGAAAGGGACTATTCATAAGCAGCAGTCTTACTTTAAATGCCAGGTTCTTGTTGTAGATTGAATATAAAAATAATTACTCTAAAAGTTAATGTGATATCTTTTTATATATATTGAATATAATAAAAATGATGTTCTCTAAGAATTATAATTCTTAGAATTGCAAAGAACACATCATATTTCACAGAAATGTACTAGATTTTATCACTTATTTTACTTTTTATCTTAGATAAAAATAAATGTTAAAATTCACCCGTCAAAATGATAGCCTCTTAATCTTTGATTCTGTCCATTCACAGAAAATGGCTTAGAGTTTTTCCATAAAAATAATTTTCTTTAACACTTCCCAACTATTATAAACTAAGAAGTATAATATTTGTAATAAACAATCTTTTTATAACAACATTACTAAAAAGTCTTGACTATAAAATGGTTTAAACCCTGGCTGGGTAGCTCCATTGGTTAGATATTAATCTGGATATGCCAAGGTTGTGGGTTTGATTCCTGAAAGGGCAATACAAGAATCAATCAATGAATGGCATAAATAAGTGGAACAAAAAATCAGTGTTGTTCTCTCTCTCTCTCTCTCCCTCTTCCTCTCTCTACAAAATTAATCAATAAAAAAGTTTCAATGTATCAGTGTGCAAGGTATCAATTTTTGTTTGTTAAAGCAATAATGACTTTGTTCACTGCTTTGTTCTGAGTGTAAGAACAAAATAATCTTTGTAGTGATTGTAGCTAACATAAACAATGTATTTACTATTTGCCAGACATTCCACTATGTTTTTTATACATGAATTTATTTAACCCTATAGAGTTATAGGTACTAAAGGTGAACAGTCCTTAACCTGAAAGCCTTGTGGCTAGCTGTGTTTTAAAAATTAGAGATTTTCAAGTTTTTGTTTGTTTGTTTGTTTGTTCATTTTTCCGAAGCTGGAAACGGGGAGGCAGTCAGACTGACTCCCGCATGCGCCCGACCGGGATTCACCCGGCATGCCCACCAGGGGGCGATGCTTTGGCCATCTGGGGTGTCACTCTGCTGCAATCAGAGCCATTCTAGCGCCTGAGGCAGAGGCCACAGAGCCATCCCCAGCGCCCGGGCCATCTTTGCTCCAATGGAGCCTCGCTGCGGGAGGGGAAGAGAGAGACAGAGAGGAAAGAGAGGGGGAGGTGTGGAGAAGCAAATGGGCGCCTCTCCTGTGTGCCCTGGCTGGGAATCGAACCAGGGACTCCTTCACGCCAGGCCGATGCTCTACCGCTGAGCCAACTGGCCAGGGCCAGAGATTTTCAAGTTTCACAGAATAATATAGTGCATATTGTGTATATTAGGTAATATTTACAGATAATCTGGGGCAGCATTCTAAATCAAACACATTAATATTTCAATGGAGAAATTGATCAATGTTCACATTACATGGGAAAATACGGCTATAAATAACCCATATCTTTCCAGATTTGTTCTTGTTGCTAGATGTTTGCTCCAAATGTGAAGACTTTAGTTTGAGAAATTGTGGCTTTTGTATTTGTACATACACAATCGGTGACCCACTTTTGGTGACCCTTCTGCATTTTACAAATGAAAAAATTAAGAAACAGAGTCATTGAATAGTTTATCCAAAATCATATTGAAAATCTAGAAATTGAACCCAGGCAGTCTGGCTCCAGAATCTTTCAGCTCTATGATCTAGCACTACCCCTTGATGCTGGACAATAAAGAGAAGACACGTTTCCCTCCTTAGCAAGTCAAGAAGTTTTTATAGCATCTCTACAGAGGGATTCTCTTAACATAATGTAATTTACTACTTTACAAGAACCTATTATGATTTTTAATGTTGAAACTTCTTCATAACCTCCAATCACTATTTGTAATTTTTCCTTTAGAAGCAACAGACAATAAATTCACTTCTTAGTGACACTATTTCAAATAGTTAAGAATGGTCCGTAACATTTTCCTATATTTTTCCCTTTGTTTAAACACTGCCAATTCCTTCATATATTACAGTCTTTCTTTTTCTATAATAAGTCTAAATGTCTTTCTGACAAGTACCATGTTTTTATTAATGGTCACTTACAAGATATATTGATGAGAAGAAAAGTTAGTAAACTGATTTGTTTTTTAGCATTGAGTACAGTGGGATATTGTGATATAACACCATTCTTACATTGTTGGAAACTAATGTGCTGACTTTTTATCTTAGATTTCACTATCTATAGTCTGCTGTTAATTTATTACTTCTGTGGTTACTGATCCCCACGTATCATTATTATGAGTTACATCAGTGGTAGTCAACCTGGTCCCTACCACCCACTAGTGAGAGTTCCAGCTTTCATAGTGGGCGGTAGCAGAGCAACCAAAATATAAATAAAAAGATAGATTTAACTATAGTAAGTTGTTTTATAAAGATTTATTCTGCCCAACTTAGCAAAAATCCAACATAAAGTACTTGGTAAGTAATTATTATTATATGCTTTAACTTGCTGTAACTCTGCTTTATAAATTTTATAAAGTAAAGTTACTTCCCTACTTTATAAATCACTATTACTGTGGAACTGCTGGGCGGTTAGAAAATTTTACTACTAACAGAGATACAAAAGTGGGCGGTAGGTATAAAAAAATTGACTACACCTGAGTTACATGCAAGCATAATTTTTCCCATCATACACATAATAATTTTTAGTAAATGAATTTATTTCACTCAATACATTTTTAAAAAAACAAAATCTAGTATTGCAGATTTGTTGAAGTCACATTTAACAGTTCTTAACTCTGCCAGGATAATTTAGAATCTTGAATCTGTTATCTCTTAGGTATCCTTTTGGTTTTATGGAATTTCAATCTCTGCTTAGTTTCGCCTCAAACATTCCATGTTTGATTACACTTCATAGACTTCACATTCCATTACCTTAGAATTATTATTTTATATGATATATGTACAATAATTTCTATATGCATGATAACTTCTATATGCAATTTGCTTTTTTATTTGTTCTCCATCTTTCTCAAACAGAAAGTATGCTCCTCGAGAACCGTCTTTATTTTATTCACTCATATACCCAGTGGCATTATAACAAAGCTTGACACTTTTACATATTGAATAAATATTTAAATTAATTGAATCTTAAGGTGCATTTAATATCTTCATCAGGGCATTGATGAAACTGTAAAACAGCTAGATGGCCAAAGATAGAATCTTACAAGCAGGTCGCTGAATGTCTTTTGAAGTTTGTTACATAGCCATTAATAAACAACTTCAATGTTTGATACCATTTTAAAGCAAAGACATCTCTAAAATTTTTAATTATTATTTTGGTTTTACAATGATATATTTCTGTCCACCCTTCCCTAATGAATGGATAAATACTATCAAAAAACTTATTTTACTATAATTCACCTTGAATAAGTAATGATGTCTCTTGAAAATCACCTCATTTTTCTCATACTAGTATGCAAACCATGTGTTTAATAACTGACTCTATAGTTTTACCAAAAATCAAGACCTAGCCTATAATTTCCAGCAGTTATTTGTTCCTTGCAGTTAGAAATTAGTGCAGTCACCAATCTATAGTTTTCAGTTATTCTTCCAATATATGTGATTTTTTAAAATACAAATGTTCTTATATGGTATGTGTATGTTCTTTTTCCCATCCATTATAAAATTAACCTTAATGAACTGATGTTGCTTTCGCCCATTGTTTGTTCTCTTTCCAATCCCAAGCTTATTCTAAATGTTAGAGAAGACACATTTGGGAATGTGTCTTTTCTGTAACCTATTAATTTTATATCATCTTCATCAGTCAGTAGCTCATTTTCTCATCTTCCTCATTTGCTTTATATACTAATGATAATAATAAGTAACATTTAAGGAGATTTTTCTTGTGTCATGTATTTTTTATATTTATTCTTATTTAATCCTCAA
This sequence comes from Saccopteryx bilineata, assembly GCF_036850765.1. Classification (NCBI taxonomy): domain Eukaryota; kingdom Metazoa; phylum Chordata; class Mammalia; order Chiroptera; family Emballonuridae; genus Saccopteryx; species Saccopteryx bilineata. The sequence continues at coordinate 142,068,846 of NC_089491.1, read as the reverse complement.
AATGATCCCAGGGGTTAGTATTTCTGTTAGCCTTATTCTCAGAAATAGGTAATATGTCAACATACTCAATTCACACAGTTCAAAAAGGGCCAGGGCAATGGCAGTCATTAGAAAATTAATAATAAAACCAGAAGTCATTAATAAGCTCTTAAATAGCTGATCTGGGTTCTAACACTAACTAGTTAACATTTCATTATTTCCAGCTCAATTAGTTTGGCAGGAAACTTAATTTCACAAGATACATTATAATAAGTAGAGCAAGAGAGTGAAAAGAATTTGCTTTTGTAGAAGGAAGACAGACCCATCTGCTGTTAACTCGTTTAATATTTTAATCTAGTAAATAAACATTTAAACTGTCCATCTTTAATGGTAGCTACTAGAAGACTGTGAAAATAAATACAGCATATTATTTATCATAGATTTCTATTCAGAAATAAACCAAAGTTTTTCCTCTCAAGAAATTTGGATTTAAGCTCAAAAGGGTGAGTGTAAAAAGTCTCTGCTAAATGCAAAGTCACATTTGGTGGCATGATGGGAGAACTGATTAGGTGCATTTTCTACCTCAAATGTCCTTAGAACTGTTTAGCGTGTTTATCCCCTTGATTTGAAGCTCTTGAGGTCTATGTTCCTTTTCTCTTTCCCAATCTTTTCAAATTGTATTGGTAAGACTGAACATTTATTTTTAAAAATCAGAAAAACTTAGGGATATGTATTTTTTCATTTCTCACAATTTATTTTTGGAGATGCTAACCAGGGTTAATAGATTTTCCCATTACAAGAAAGCTTGTTTATGTGTGTTTTTTCTAAAACAAAATCCTGAATGGTGAAGTCAAAGGATCTCTCATGAGCACAAAGGGACTGTCCTATAAATATCTCCAACCCTACCTAAAGTGATGGAAATTCATGGCTTGCAGAAATATCTTGAGTTGGAACAAAAGTTTTCTCCCAGGCCCTGGCCTGTTGGTTCAGTGGTAGAGCGTCGGCCTGGCGTGTAGAAGTCCCGGGTTCGATTCCCAGCCAGGGCACACAGGAGAAGCGCCCATTTGCTTCTCCACCTCTCCCCCTCTCCTTCCTCTCTGTCTCTCTTCCCCTCCCGCAGCCGAGGCTCCATTGGAGCAAAGATGGCCCAGGCTCTGGGGATGGCTCCTTGGCCTCTGCCCCAGGCGCTAGAGTGGCTCTGGTCGCAAAAGAGCGACGCCCGGGAGGGGCAGAGCATCGCCCCCTGGTGGGCAGAGCATCGCCCCCTGGTGGGCGTGCCGGGTGGATCCCGGTCGGGCACATGTGGGAGTCTGTCTGACTGTCTCTCCCGGTTTCTAGCTTCAGAAAAATACAAAAATAAATAAATAAGTTTTCTCCCCACAAAAATTGCATTGATTTTGGTCTTTCAGTGCCTGAGTAATTTACCAATAATTTAATTTCTTAGCATTAAGAAATTTTGTGCTTTAGAAGGCAACACTGACCTGCAAGGCAGTCCTTGAGAACTTTCATAATTTGGCAGGGACGAGCTGATCAGCTATCTCAGTTTATCAAAGACTACTAGCATCTTAGATAAAAGAAAAGCATCTTGTCTCTGAAGGGTAGTTTTTAATGGGGCTGGAAACATCTTGAACTCTTATCTGCTTCACAGAAGGCACAAGAGGCCAAACATTACAAATGTGCAGCCCTACACGGGGCAGAACAAGAGGGCTCCTGTTTTTCTGTGTTATTTTCCTTAGCTGTCGGAAAATTTCTTATTGAAAAGATTGTTTTTTTTCTGAACACATTATCAATACTCGGTAATCAATATTCAATTTTTTACAAGTAAGCTTTCCTGTCACTTGGTTAATATTATCACTTAATAAAATATTAATATGGAAAGTGGAGGCTGTTGGGTTTGGGCAAAATTTTCCTGAAATTGTAAGAGTGTTTTTTCTCTTTGGTAGATAATCTACTTTAAAATATTCCTGTAGTTCTTAGTTAGTGCTTGTTTTTATATTAGGCCTCAAATCCAGCCTGGGTTAAGACTAACTTAATTTGTTCCTTTTCCATAAAAACAACAACAACAAAAACTCTTGAATTTCCATTTTGAACAACAGAATCTTGGTTACAAAATTAGAGTTTATGTGGCTGGAACCAAGAAAGGGGTTTTTTTTGTTTTGTTTTTTTTCTGTATTTTTTCTGAAGCTGGAAACGGGGAATCGAATCCGGGACTTCTGCATGCCAGGCCGACGCTCTACCACTGAGCCAACCAGCCAGGGCCAAGAAAGGGTTTTGTAACTGAGGACTTTATTGAGATAGTAAAGGACCTATTTAACTGCGACTAAATTACATTACTGATAGAGTTAATTTGACATAACTATTATGTATGTTCTGATACTATGTGTGTTCTGATAGTAATGTTAATTTCTCTTCATTAAAAATTGTTAAGCCTCTTTGCCAAGGAGTGACTAAAATATTTCTATGCTGATCTACTTTGAGTTTTCCTATTGTTTTCATTTTTAAACATTCAAGTTTTGATTTTTCTTTTATATGTGCTTATCACCTTGCTGGTGATAATAGGGATGGTCATTTTTTTCTGATACTATAAATTAAAAAGTTATCAATCTCTTTACCTGAAATTGCTCAAAGATTTAAATGGAAAAATGTAAACACATAACTTCATAAACTGTGTTTGTTTTTAAAATAAATGTACTTTTCCCCCTTTACTGTAAAAGTAGCACACGTACATTAAAATGTTTATAAACATGAAGATGGTAAGGACCATCCATTAGTCTATTGTACTATATGTAGTTTCCAGATTTTTAATGTATCTTCTTGTACATAAAATCTTCTTGTACACTGTATATTCTGTTTTGCACCCTTTGTTTATTTTACCTAATATATCATGAATCTCTTTCCTTTTCAATAAATATATGTCTATGATATCTTGAATGGGCATTTTGAAACTCATTTAAATAACACTGTTTTTGAACATTTAATTTACCTTCTTTTTGTTCTATTATAAACAACACTGTGGCAATTATCTTTGTAATTAAATATTTGGGCACACAATGATTTCTGAGAAATGAATTTTCCAGATGAAAAGACATACATATTATAAGGCTTTTCATAGGTATTGTTCTATTGTCAGCTGTGGTTTAAAACACCCCCTGCAATCACCTATTTCTGGATATGTGAAAATTTTTCATCTAAGTATTCTGATCACAGCCATGGTATTCATCTTTTGCACTGCAGTGTAGGGTGTTTTATAAGCTTCTGTCTTTTTGGGTGGAAACAGTGACATTTATTTAAAATATTACCCGCTGGTTAGAGCAAGGACTCTGGTAACACCAGGAGTCCCAAATCCAGAGAATGTGCTGTTAAAGATGTCACGACAGTTTGTGTGGGCAAAGTTTGTGCAATTCAGAACATGAGCCTCCTCCCCCATAACTTCTTCAGGATCTGCAGGTTCCAGAGGCTTATAGTCTCTTGGTCATTTCCAAATCGAAGATCCCACTTGCCTGAGGCTCTTAGTCTCACTCCTGTCTGCTTCTAGGGCGCTCTGTTTTCTCTGTATCACAAAGTTCCAAATGTGAAACTCACCTCAATTTTCATCCATTTATATACCCAACCACTTTATGGGCAAACATTAATGAGTACCTAACATGTGTCAAGACTGGTTCTAGGTGTGAGTGAGCAACATAGCTATTAACAAGCAGTTTGAGCTTATGTTCCAGTGGGAGAAAGATAACATAAAAGAAAAGAAACAAAACATATAATGTATCAGGTGCTGTTGGATAAACCCTTGTGTGTATAGTCTATGGAAGGATGCAGGTGTTTGCCTTCAGGGCGGTAGATTGCAAATTGCAGATTCCCTTTCTGCTTGGGAGGGATGTTGTTTGCTATTGTTTGGCTGGGGAGGAGAGAGAGGGAGAGAGAGAAAGAGAGAGAAAGAGAGAGAGAGGGGGGGAGAGAGAGAGCACTACAGAGAACCTGGATTGCTATGGCGGCAGCCACTGGTCCTACAGGTACTGATAAGGACTATGTATTAATTTTCTAGGGCTGTCATAACAATTTACCACCAATTTGGTAATTTAAAACAACAGAAATTCATTTCCTCATAGCTTTGGAGGATAGAAGTCTGAAATCAAGGCTTTAGGGCAAAATCTTTTCTCCTTCCTTCCAGCTTCTGCTGGCTTTGGGCATGCCTCAGTCTGGCAGCATGACTGCAGTCTCTCTTCCCTTTTCACATGGACTACTCCCCAGTATTTATGTCTCAAACCACCTTCTGCCTTTGTCTCAGAAGGACAAGAGGCATTGGATTAGGACCCACTCTAAATCCACGATGATCTCATCTCAACACCCTGAACTTAATCGCATCTACCAAGTCCCTTTTCCCAAAGAAGATTGTATTCACAGGTTTCAGGCAGATGTATCTTCTGGGGCTATCATTTAACTCAGTATAGAGAGTAAAATGTGTAGGTAAATAGAGGGATCAATTTTAAATAAAGTGACAGAGGCCTCCCTGAGAAGATAATATTTTTTAAAGAACTGAAGGGGATAAAAAGCAAATCATATGGATGAATGTTTTTGAATGAGTATTCCTCACAGAGGGAACAGCAAAAGGAAATACCCAGAAGTTAGCGTGTTTTTGGTACGTCCAGAAGCAAGGAGACTTGTGTCACTGTGTTGCCTCTCTATTATGGACTTCCAGACACTGATATAAATATTGTATAATGATAACATACATATATATTCCTTCCCATTTAATTGGCAGTATACCCCAGTTTTCTCTACAGTTACCTCAGCACCTTCATTTGCATGTCCAAAGCCTAAACAATAGGCCACCATTTCTGGTTTCTCTCTTTTTTCTTTCTCTTCACTCTTTCCTGCAAACAGAACTGAACACTATAGGTTTGTTCCTCTGCTAATGTGAGTTAATAGTTTTAACCAATAAAAATTTTGTTTGAAACAAAATATTTTCCTTTATATTTAAATATTGAAAAAAACATTTAAAATGTTGTCAATGTTGCATCCTTGCATTTTGACTCCTTGGCTGCCTCAAATTCAGGTGTTCCATGCTTTCTTGATTCCAGATCTTTTTTGATTCCCTTGACTTATTTATTTATTTATTTATTTATTTATTTACAGAGACAGAGAGTCAGAGAGAGGGATAGATAGGGACAGACAGATAGGAATGGAGAGAGATGAGAAGCATCAATCAATAGTTTTTTGTTGTGACACCTCAGTTGTTCATTGATTGCTTTCTCATATATGCCTTGACTGCGGGCCTTCAGCAGACCAAGTAACCCCTTGCTTGAGCCAGTGACCTTGCTTGGGTCCAAGCTAGTGAGTTTTTGCTCAAACCAGATAAGCCCGCGCTCAAGCTGGCGACCTCGGGGTCTTGAACCTGGATCTTTTGCTTCCCAGTCTGACACTCTATCCACAGAGTGACAGCCTGGTCAGGCTTGACTTATTTTGCATATAACCCAGAATGACACCAGCCTCTGCCATCATCACTACCTACTCTACCCCTATTTCCCCTCTCTTGTTGTTTGTATTTATTTGAATTTCACTGTCACCTCTCCTGTACTCTCTCTCTAGTTATTCTTGATGACAACTGTAAAGCCAGTAGCCGTAGCCACCATCACAGCTGCCAGGCTTGTGCAGGTTCTCATTGGATTCAGGTCTACGGCCATACCACCCTGAACGCGCCCGATCTCGTCTCATTGGATTCAGACAGATGGTAATGAAACAATGGAGCCCAAAACTGGTGGGCCATTACTTTTAATCCCAGCTTGTACCCAGCGGGCAAGAAATACACACAGTGGGAAAACACTTCCCTATCCATTCAGGGCTCTCAAAGCCACTGACTTATCTGAGTTTCCTAGCATCAAATGTTTCTACCTCACCAGCCTTATTCACCAGTGTTCCCTATCTCCTTCTCTCTGCACAAACTCTGCACAAAACTGGCTTCTCCTTCAGCACTCTACCATCTTGGCTGCTTCTCCTCTCCTCCACATGGCCTTTCTCTGCTCTCCTCTCTAATACAAATCTCAGGAACCGAGACAGATAAAGTACCCGGTCTGCCCCATTTTATAGTGTAGAAATCAAAAACTTTAATCTAATATACAAACAAGGAAGTCACTGACACAAAGTCACTTAGGGTGGGAAAGGCTTAGTCTTAAAACTAAGCCTTTGCACAGGGGTTGGGAACCTATGGCTCGCGAGCCAAATGTGGCTCTTTTGATAGCTGCATCTGGCTCTCAGACAAATCTTTAATAAAAAAATAACATTAAAAATATAAAATATTCTCATATTCTACAATACATTCATTTCCTACCGCTCATGTTCATGGTTGCAGGTGGCTAGAGCCAATCACAGCTGTCCTCCGGGACAACACCAAATTTTTATTGGATAATGTGTAACATACACAGGTCATTATGAGGTCAGGAAGTAAACTTTCCTCCTTTTAATCAAGTAGTTAGCTAGCTAATTGCAGAAACCCTTTTGATGAAGAAGATGGCTAAAAGAAAAAAAGATGAGGAATATCGTACTTTTCAGCAGGAATGGACAGAGGAATTCGCCTTTGTGGAGAGAGCAGGTTCTGCAGTGTGTCTAATATGCAATGATAAAATTGCATCAATGAAATGGTCAAATATAAAGCAGCACTTTGATACATGCCATGCTACATTTGCATTGAAATATTCCGCAGGGTCAGCAGGAAGAAAGCATGTCAAGAGCTACTGTGCAGAGTGCAAGCTAGTCAGCAGCAACTCCATGTTTGGACCTAACAAGGTGACTGGAATTCGGCTAGCTTTGCTGGTGCTTTAGCAATTGTGAGAAACAGAAAGCCATTCACAGATGGGGAGTATGCCAAAACATTCATGCTTGATGTTGCCAATGAACTTTTTGATGAGTTTTTCGATAAAAACAAGATAATCAAATGAATAAAAGACATACCTCTGTCAGCAAGAACTGTTCATGATCATACCATCATGATGGCAAATCAAATTGAGGCAACATAAGTGAAGGACATAAATGCAGCACTATTCTTTTCTCTCGCTTTGGATGAGTCAACAGACGTAAGCCATTTATTCCAGTTCAGCGTGATTGCAAGGTATGCGGTCGGTGACACACTATGTGAGGAAAGTCTTGCTGTTTTGCCTATGAAAGAGACAACAAGATGGGAGGATTCATTCAAGTCTTTCACTGAGTTCGCTAAAGAAAAAAATCTACCAATGGATAAACTTATTTTGGTGTGTACTGATGGTGCTTCGCGCATGGTGGGGAAAAACAAGGGATTTGTAGCACTTCCTTGTGAACATGAAAAGAGATCCATTCTAAGTTTTCACTGCATCCTACATCAGGAGGTGCTTTGTGCTCAGATGTGTGGTGAGTAGCTTGGTGAGGTGATGTCACTGGTCATTCGGGTGGTCAACTTTATTGTTGCTTGAGCTTTAAATGATCACCAGTTTAAAACACTGCTGGATACCTGACCTGTAGTGGCGCAGTGGATAAAGCATTAACCTGGAACACTGAGGTTGCTGGTTCAAAACCTTGGGCTTGCCTGGTCAAGGCATATATGAGAGTTGATGCTTCCTGCTCCTCCCTCCTTTCTCTCTATCTCTCTCTCATTCTCTCTCTTTCTCTGTCTCTCTTCTCTAAAATAAATAAATAAATAAATAAATAAATAAAGTTTAAAACACTGCTGGGTGAAGTTGAGAATAATTATCCTGGTCTGCTTCTGCACAGCAATGTGCGTTGGTTGTCAAGAGGGAAAGTGCTCAGCTGTTTCGTGGCTTGTCTGAATGAAATCCAGACTTTTCTTGAAATGAAAAACGTTGAGCATCGTGAGTTAGCTAACACTGAGTGGCTCTTGTGTGGACAAGTCCTGCCGGGGGTGAGGACGATGGAGATGCAAAGACCCGACTCCAGGGACAAGGTTCAGTGATGCAGATCCACTTTATTCAGAAAGTAAACTAGGTTATATACATGGGTTCAGCCAATAGGATGTTACAGCGTGTCCTTCATAGCCAATGGCTGAAAAGATCAGGGAGCTGCGTGGTTGGCGCTGAGTCACTTCCTTATAGTGGGCGAGCTCCCTTCCTGGGTGGGCCCACTTCTGGGAGCTGGAGTATTCTCACAGCATTGCGTCAACCACAGCTGTTAGGAATGCGCTCTGTGCTCCATCCACACTCCTGAAGTTCTACTATCTCGTGGACATGACTGAAATCTGAACCAGCTCAATGTGAAAATGAAAGGTGTTGGAAATACAGTCTTATCCCTCAACAAGCAGTGTTTGCATTTGAAAACAAGCTGGAACTCTTCATTTCTGACATTAAAACACGTCATTTACTACACTTTGAAAAACTGGAAGAATTTAAAGATGCATGCACAGCAAGTGACCCTGCTCAACATCTTGATCTCCAGCAGCTAGCGGGCTTCACATCTAATCTCCTGCAGTCATTCAAAGCGTGCTTTGGAGAATTTTGTGAGCGCACTTGTCTTTTTAAGTTCTTCACCCATCCACATGAGTGTGCAGTGAACAGCACTGACCTGAGTTACATCCCTGGTGTCTCTGTCAGAGACTTTGAGCTACAAGTTGATGACCTGAAGGCCTCAGACATGTGGGTGAGTAAGTTCAAGTCACTAAATGAAGATTTGGAAAGACTTGCACGACAGCAGAGTTGGCGAGCAAACACAAGTGGGGAGAAATGAAAAAACTTCAACCCGTGGACCAGCTGATTGTCAAAACTTGGAACGCGCTACCTGTCACATACCACACATTGCAGCGTGTGAGTATTGCTGTACTGACAATGTTTGGCTCTACGTATGCATGTGAGCAGTCTTTCTCACATCTAAAGAACGTTAAGACCAACCTACAGTCGTGTTTAACGGATGGAAGTCTCAACGCCTGCATGAAGCTTAACCTCACCATGTATCAACCAGACTACAAAGCCATCAGCAAAACCATGCAGCACCAGAAGTTGCATTAATGGTAAGAAGTACTTTATTCATCATTGGTTAGCAAGAGCATAACAACATTATTAAAAAGAATTCAGAGACTTACTGTACTTTAAAAGTGTTGGTCTTACATAAAATGCACACATTTTCTTGTATTTAGTGTTAAACATATTGTATGGCTCTCACAGAATTACATTTTAAAATATGTGGTGTTCATGGCTCTCTCAGCCAAAAAGGTTCCCGACCCAGCCTTAGGGTATAATGACCCTGCCTGCTTACAGCCTGTCCCCCACACTCAATGTAAACTATAAGTGAGCAAACCTGTATATCATATTTACAAACTTATTTGACCAACAACCTTGACCCACACTTCTCTGCCCATCTTATAGGGTCATATTACTTTCTGTGGTGCCACAGGAATTTAAAAGAAAACAATATTCTTTGTCTTCTCACCTGAAATTTTTTTAGGTTGAGCCCTTTGTCCCCAAGGTCAACAGTCCTAGACTCGGAGATTTATACAACAGTAGGTCATGGCTAAGCATTGAGCACTCCACTTGTAATTAACATATCTTTGACTTTGGAATTAAAAGATGGTTTTGCTAAACCCGGGTTGTTGTGTTTTAGTGTACCCCAAGTTCATAGTGACTGAGATTCTGCCTCATCCCTCTTGCTCCCACTAACATTTTCTGCCTGCTAACTCATTTCTGTCTAGTGGCCTTTACTTCAAACCGTCTCATTCTCCATCACTGACCACCTGATCCTGCTGCTATAAATCTCTGATGATTAGCCAGCCACCTACAGTAACCTATGCTGATTTACTATCACTTAGACTTTTGGTCATTATGTGCCCCATTGCTACTTGAATAGATAGCTAGATTTTCAGCTCAGTTCAGATATCTTGTTTATTCCCTGGAGGCCTTTGTTCATGGTTTCCTTAGATTCATCCCTAAGATAACACAGACCTATCCTTATTGATAATGCTAGGATACCCCTCTCCTTTCATTTGTTTCTCTGGCATATCTTATCAATATTCGCTCTTTGGTGCATGTTGGGTAAACAAGTGGGTTTTTTTAGGTTTGCTCACATGTATTGGGGCAGCGGCATGTGTGTATAGTCTATGGAAGGCTGTGGGTGCTTGCTCTCAGGGTGGCAGATTGCAAATTGCGAACTGTTTGCCACCATAGGTGGGAGGAGCGATTGTTTGCTGAAGAAAAGTTTTTTTTTTCCCCCAGCTGGTTTTGCTGAAGAGTCAAGAGAGAGAGTGAGAAGAGAGCAGAGGGGTTTGGGAGCTCAGAGATTTCGGCCAGGTCGGTTTGGCTGAGCCCTGCTGAGGCTGGTGGGGGCCTGTGAGTCCAGGTGAGTCTGGAGTGCTGAGGGCCTTGGGAGCCCTGCCTGTCTGCTCATCCCCCATTATGAGACTAATAAACTGAAAGATTCACTATTTTCTGGCTCCACAGTTCCTTTACCATCTGCCCGAATCCAATGGGAACCAGCATCTGCATGGCTGCATTGGCGGCCACTGGCCTTACAGTGCAGATACCTATTAAATTGCTATATTTCATCTTTAAATTTCTTTAGAACTTCTTACTTAACAGCACTGACTCTCCATTCTTCTGACTCCTTAAAGTCCATTCCTCTTAAAGTCATTTTTGTTTTTATTTCCTTTTGAGTAGTGACTCATGAATATTCCTATTACTGACTATTGTAGCAAGACTATTCATTTTATTGTTGTCTACAAATTTAAACTAATTCTTCAGGATAATGGCATTTTTTAACTTAAATGAATAAAATGTTATTCACTTCAAAAGCTTTAAGAAACATTTGTTTCAGTACCTAAAAGACTGATTATAATGTTGGGTGATAAGTATGCTTATACTTCACAGATTATTTTTTAGGGTAGTTATGCTTTTTCACCTCTGAGTATTCTTGTGATTGCAGTTAAACTGAAAATAATATTTTATTTTTTGTATACACTTTTTTTTGTAAGCTGAGAACATAGCTTCAATTTTACCAAATGCAAGAAATTTTGGAAGCTGCAACATTCTTTAAGTCTACTGCATTAATAGAAAAGTAATTACTATACAGGCAATGCTCTCAGGGTGGCAGATTGCAAACATTTTCACAAAAATGTTATCTTTGCTAAACCCATAAGTGAATAAATGACAAGACATGATTTATGTATCTGGTTATAGAGAGTCAATTAGGTTAAACAGTCTTTAGTAATAATGTCATAAAAGCCCACAGTATTTCTTAGGTTTGGATGGAAGCAACAGAAACCCAAACCAGAGCGGCATGATGAAAGTTTATCTCTCTCTCTCATATTAGTCTGAATTTAGATAACTCAAGGCTGTTAAGGTAGTCTAAGATTCATTAGTTACTCGGACTACTTCCAGATTTCCTCGACGGTGTGACCTTCATCCTACAGTTTCAAAGTTGAGAGAGCTCCAGGAATCACTTCCCTGCTCTGAGCAGCAGTAGATAGAAACTTGGTTGACCAGGGGCACACACTTCTTCTGTTAGTGACATGGTCAAGATATTTTATACACCACTTCCATTTACAGTCTCTTAGTGACAACTTAGCCATGTGACCACACCTAGTTAACCATGTGTCTAGAAAAAGACATCAGTCTATGACATCAGTGAACTGTTGTTATTAATATAGTCTATATAAATGTCAATATTATTGGGATAAAGGTCACTAACACATTGATACCCCATTTTTTCAACCAAATGTGAAATCCAACATATGAACCAAAGAATTGCTCCTGTGTCACACATTTAGCCTTATCTCCACAAATCCACTCTCATAAAGGCATCTGAGGCACCCCCATGTTGGAGAGTCAAGTACTACTTTTTTTTTCTTTAATAAGCAAATGGTCATAACACTATCTCTGAGTCATGAAGCAATTACTAATTCATATTCATAAAATTCCTATTCTAAGGAATTTCATTGTAATTAAGGTATTTTAAAAAAGATTTGTAGACTTGTGGTCAAGATGGTGATGTAGGTAAACATGGTACCCACCTCCTCCCATAACCGCATCAAAATTACAACTAAACTACAGAATAGCCATCATTCGAAGCTGCCTAAAATCAAGCTGAATGAAAGCCCTACAACTAGGGAATTAAAGAAGAAGCCACACTAAGACTGCTGGGAGGGGTGGATATGCAGAATGAGCTGATCCCACACCAATGTTTAGTGGCTTAAAATTGGGAGTGGTATCTTGGCTGTGGATGTCCCCTCTGAGGAGCCAGAGGTTCCAGCCCCACACCAGGCCCACCAGCCCAGGGTTCCAGTGCCAGGAGGAGAAGTTATCATAATTTCTGGCTGTAAAATCCAGCAGGGATTGAGGATGAGGAAGACAGAGGGCAGCTGGTGTCCCAGGCACTTTCTCTTAAAGGGCCCACACACAGAGTAGGATTCACTCTTTCTGAGCTCCAGTGCAAGGGCAGAGCTTAAGCGGCCCCAGAGACATAGAGAGAGGAACTGAATTGTCCAACATCAGTATAAGTGCCGGAGAGCAGCTTTCTCCCAGACAGAAGTACTGACAGAGGCTATTGTTCCTTTAATGAGCCCTTCTCCCACAGAGCTGTCAGATGAGTACCGTATCTGAGACTCCATCAACCTAGCTCACACTTTTGGCCCCACCCTGGTAATTCCCAGAGGCCCTACACCACCCAACTTTCAGGTCCACCCAAGCTGCTTCTGGTGGCCTATCCCTACAAATGGCCTGTCTTGGCTCATGATTTAAGTTTTCCTAAAATCTCTCAAGCAAGCAGCATTGGCCTCAGGGACATCCATCCTCTTGCTAAGTAGTCCCAGACTCAGCACTAGCTTGGTTCACAGCTTGGCCTTGCCTGAGTATCTCTAAGCTCAGCACAAGTCGTAGCAATCTACACATTGCTTTATAGCTCATGCCAAGTGGCCCCAGAACACAGGTGGTGGCTGACCTTGGCCTGCATCCCCTGAGAGGGCCCAGAGCCAGGGCTTCCAGTGAACAGAGTCCCAGTTGCAGCACCACCACCCAACCACCTCCACAAGCAAAAGATTTAAGGAGCAGACTCAGAGGACAACAGAGCCCTGCTGAAGTAAGTCCTGCTCTGTGTGGTGGGTGCCAGCACAGCTGACCCACCATGGTGGCTAAAGGTCGGTGGTCAGGGATCACAGATAGTCCTTGTAGCTGATCGGCCAGGGAGTAAGTTCATCTTATTTATATCCAACAGCAAATAAGGCGCAACTACAAGAGGAGGGCGTACACAGTCCACATGGGGAAGCGGCACACCTGGAATATCCAGCGTGAGTGAAAGGGGAGACTGTGCCCTACAGGACACCTACTATATTAGGGCACTCTATCAAGCCTGGAAAATGTTGCAGCTCTACCTAATACATAGAAACAAACACAAGAAAGTTGCCAAAAATGAGAAAACAAACATATCCCAAATGAAAGAACAGAACAAAATTTCAAAACAAGAACTAAACACAATGGAGAAAAGCAATCTATTAGATGCAGAGTTCAAAACACTGGTTATAGGATGCTCAATCAACTTACTGAGAACCTCAACAGCATAAAAAAGACCAGTAAGAAATGAAGGATATGCTAATTGAAATGAAAAATAATTTACAGGAAATCAACAGTAGAGTGGATGAAGCCAAGAACCAAATAAGCGATTTGGAATATAAGAAAGCAAAACCCACCCAATCAGAACAGCAAAAAGAAAAATAATCCAGAAAAAATGACAATAGTGTAAGGAGCCTCTAGGACAACTTCAGGCACACCAACATTTGCATCGTAGAGGTGCCAGAAGGAGAAGAGAGAGAACAAGAAAGTGAAAACCTATTTGAAAAAATAAGGAGAAAACTTTTCTAACGTGGCAAAGAAAATAGACATACCAGCTCAGGAAGGCAGAGTCTCAAACAAGATGAACCCAAAGAGGCCCACACCAAGATGCATCATACTTAAAATACAGAAGGTTAAAGACAAAGAGAAAGTCTTAAACGCAGCAAGAGAAAAGCAGTTAGTTACCTACAAGAGAAGTCCCGTAAGACTGTCAGCTGATTTCTCAACAGAAACTTTGCAGGCCAGAAGGGATTGGCAAGAAATATTTAAAGTGATAAAAAGCAAGGACCTACAACCAAGATTACCCAACAAAGCTTTTATTTAGAATTGAAGGACAGATAAAGAGCTGGACAGACAAAAAAAAAAAACAAAAAACAAAAACAAAAACGAAAAACCAACTAAAGGAGTTCATCACCACCAAACCAGTATTATACAAAATGTTAAAAAAATCTTTTTTAAGAATAAGAAAGTAAAAAGATCAGAAAAAGGAGCAATAAAATGGCAATAAATACATAAATATCAACAATTGAATCTAATAAAACAAAATAAACAATCATAACAGAAACAGACACATAGATACAGAGAACATTTTGATGGTACCAGATTTGGGGGGGAGTATACTTGTGAAATGGGTGAAAAAGGTGAAAAGATTAATAAGTAAAAATTGATTATTATAGAATAATCATGGGAATATAAAGTACAGCTTAGGGAATATAGTCAATAATATTCTAATAACTATGTAGGGTATCAAATGGCTGTGAGATTTATTGAGAAGATCACTTAGTATGTTATGTAATATCTAATCATAAGCGTGTACACCTAAAACTAATATAATAATGTATGTCAACTGTAATTGAAAATTTTAAAATGATTAAAAATAATCAAGACTTTGCATATGTGCTGCCAAAATGAGCACGTCAAGATTTTGTAACTAGGCTCTGGCCAGTTGGTTCAGTGGTTGAACATCAGCCCAGTGTGTGGAACTACAAGTTTGATTACCAGTCCGGGCACACAGGAGAAGCAACTATCTGCTTCTCCACCCTTCCCCCTCTCCTTTCTCTTCCCCTCTGCAGCCAAGGCTCCATTGGAGTAAAGTTGGCTAGGGTGCTGAGGACGGCTCCATGGCCTCCACGTTAGGCGCTAGAATGGCTCTGGTCGCTGAGGAGCAACACCCCAGATGGGCAGAGCATCGCCCCCTGGTGGGCATGCTGTTTGGATCTTGGTCAGGTGCATGCGGGAGTCTGTCTGTCTGCCTCCCCACTTCTCATTTCAGAAACACACACACACACACACACACACACACAGACAAAAGACTTTGTAACTAAAGAAATAATAACCAGTTATTTTAAAAAGCTTAAAGACCTCTCTGTGTTAGCTACCATGCTTGACTTTGGAAAATACTTTTTCATTTTACCTTAAAATAGGTTGCAAGTATGCCAGGCAAATAAAGTGTTATTGAATACAAATTCAAATCTTCAAATATGATAAAGAAAGCATTAATTTTATGATTTTTTTAACAAGAATTCATATTCAGCTTAATTCTGCACTATTGCTTTGATCTACATCAACAAAGAATCATAGAGTTTTAGAATCACTTGTTGGGAATTGAACTCAAGAGTCAATCAAGTCTAATAACTCATCTGATGTTTAAATGAACTTTGATGGGAGCCAAGTCATTAATGAACTTCTCCAGGAGTAGAACTTTGATTTAAAGAGCAGAGCATATACATTATCACTAATAATATGATTTTGTATTTTCTTTTTCTTCATTATCTTTTGAAAGACTAAAATTATTATTATTTCCCTAAAAACCAGTATAGGTAAGACTTAAAGACAAAGAAAATGTTAAGTTACAAAACGTAATTTTTTTTTTGTATTTTTCTGAAGTGAGAAGTGGGGAGACAGAGAGACAGATTCCTGCATGCACCCCACCGGGGTTCACCCAGCATACCCACTAGAGCACGATGCTCTGCCCATCTGGGTTGTTGCTCCATTGCAACCGGAGCCATTCTAGCGCCTGAGGCAGAGGCCATGGAGCCATCTTCAGTGCCTGGGCCAACTTTTGCTCCAATGGAGCCTTGGCTGAGAGAAGGGAGAAAGGGATAGAGAGAAAGGAGAGGGGGGGAGGGGGAGAAACAGATGAGTGCTTCTGTGTTCCCTGGCCGGGGATCAAACCCAGGACTTCCACATGCCCGGCTGATGCTCTGCCACTGAGCCAGATGGCCAGGGCAAAACCTGATTATTTTTGATGGTGAAGAAAAAGGCTAATAATTGTTTCATGTTTTTAATAATGGCCTGGGAAAAATTACATGGGAACAAGTTTAATTTTCTCTTGGTGTAGTCACATGGAAGGTAGTTCAGAACTTGAGTTTTAAAGATCTTTAGGTGTGTCTCTAAATAATTTAGGAAAATGAATTGCAAGCTCATTATAAACATTTTAGTTATGGAGGTCCTTTTCAGTCACTATGTTAGAAAATTTCATAGCAAATCAATCATCTGAACTGTGATATGACTAGGGTGGTAGAATACAAAATTGAATTTCTAATACTGGAGCACCCTGGGAAGGATAAAGTTTGTATTTGTTTCCTATTGCTGCTATTACAATCTACCACTACAAGCTTGGTGGCTTAAAACAACACACATTTATTTTCTTAGAGTTCTGAAGTCAGGAGTTCAAAATTACTTTTTCTGGAATCTGTACTAAAGTCAGGGCAATTGCAAGTCTATAGTCCCTAGAGGTTCTCAGGAGGAATTGACTTCTTGAGACCACTCACATTCTTTGTGTCATGGTTTCTTGTCTCCATTTTCAAAGTCAGAAACAGCAGAGTTTTTACCTTACTATATTATTTCCTCTTTCTTTCTCTTCCATGTGTAAGGATCTTATG
The DNA here is from genome assembly GCF_036850765.1 of Saccopteryx bilineata. NCBI lineage: Eukaryota > Metazoa > Chordata > Mammalia > Chiroptera > Emballonuridae > Saccopteryx > Saccopteryx bilineata. The sequence goes on along the minus strand of NC_089491.1, from coordinate 142,052,198 downwards.
TTTACATTGTTATTATCTAGATAGTCCACAATAACCTCCCTATTATAAGGTCATCTGATTAGTAAATTTAATTACATCTGCAACTTTAATTTTCTTTGTAATTTTAGGAGTAATCTTACATATTTAAGGTTCCAAGAATTAAAATGTGGTTTTTCTTGGGGAGGGGGATTATTCTGCTTACCACAAAGGTTTTTAGGTAATGTATTAGTTTTCCAGGGATGCCATAACAAAATACCACAAATTGGGTGGCATAAACAATAGAAATTTATTGTCTCACAGTTCAGGAGGCCAAAACTCTGAAATCAAGGTTGCAGGGTTGGTTCCTTATATGGACTGTCAGGTAGGGATCTATGCCAGGCCTCTATCCTTGGCTTTTAGATGGCAAACTTCTCTTCACATTGTGCATGCATGTGCCTGTCTGTGTCCAAATTTCCTCTTTTTATATAGATAGCAAATAATGGATTAGGGACCATCTTATTGACCTTATCTTAACTTGATTCCTGTTTTAAGATCTTATCTCAAATAAAATCACATTCTGAGGTACTGGGAATTAGGATTTCAACACATAAACTCTGAGGGTACATAATTCATCCCATAATAGGCAATATTTTTAAAACCTTGCCCAATAATTTTACAAAGTTCTTAACCATTTTGCATTATATATAACAGCTGAAATTTTAAGAAAGAACTATTTTATTTTCTAATAAGATTTATTTAAGTAATGAAGGAGAGAAAGTATTGTTAAATTCTCAATACTTTGCCTCAGCTAACATAAAAAATATTTTTTTATTCACCTGTCCCTACAACTTAATAAAAAAAATTCAACAACATGGAGCCATAAAATCAAATTAAAACCTCACTGTTCTAGAGTATTTGTAAAGAATTAGCAAAAAAATTTAGATGACATATTTGCCTAATTTATAATTACTAAAATATTTGAATTCTAAAATTTAATAGAAATGTTGTCTGCATAGTTAAGGGCCTTAAATCAGTTCTTAAATGTTAATTATTCTCATTAGTAACATTTCCCTGGTGGTGTTTATGCCCTTACATAATCCATTTGTATCTGCTTTCTTTCTCTTTTCCAGTCCCCAAGGAAAAGAAAATTGTGTTTCCCCCTTCCTGAGAATCAGTTAGTCTGTTGGTGAGGGGCCTCTGCTATGCACAGTCAGGTACTATGTTTTATGAGCATGAAAACATTGTAAAAGAACAACAAAACATATTCCCTGACCTGGGAAATCAGTCAAAGCTATGCCATAATTTGCAGAAACTGAAAAGAATATATGATTCTTCATATCATCACAATATAGTGCTCTAATATCTCTAAAGGAAAAGAGAAAGGGACTATATATAATGTGGCAGAAACAACTGAAGTATGATTAATATATAAATTAACTTTGTTTGTCACAGGAAATATTGTCACACTTCCATTAAAATAGAAATGAAAATGTAAGTATATGAGTCAAATTTCATTGATACATCCACTATTGTCCTATTGATTGTGTCTGCTTTATGACGCTTGTGGGAGGAAAAAATACTATGGATAATGCTTTCAATCTTGGTTTTTACTAATATCTGGGCATCCAACACATAGCCTCTTTAACATTTTTGAGTTATAACAAACATGTTTTCCTAGTTGCCTGGTATAGACGAACCTTAGTCTAGTAGTGTGAATGTCGAACTTCAAGAAGAGTCACACAACTAATTTCCAAAATTTAGGTAACCAGATCAGCTATAGAACAACTCTTAATTGTAAAGAAAGCTGAAAGTAATTTATTATAAATTAGAAGTGTTCAAGTTTAATTTTATGAATATTCTGAAGTAGGGCATAATGGGTGAAAATCAGTATGAATAAAATGTGATGTGCTTGCCTGGAGTTGGACTCATGAATTCCAACTTCTCACAATAGGTAATGTAAAATTCATACATGTGGGACACATATGTTAACATGCCTCAGCAGGCAACAAAGTCAGATACCGCTGTTATAATACAATACTGTTAGCTAATTAAGGCTACAGGAAGAAACATAACATAACTTATATTTTCAAGAGAAAAATAACTTGTTTTCATGCCCTTGACCTGGCAACCTGAAAATAATTCTATTTTTCTCTCCCCCCCTTTTTTTTTTTTTTTCTTTTCATTTTTTCATTTTTCTGAAGCTGGAAACGGGGAGAGACAGTCAGACAGACTCCCGCATGCGCCCGACCGGGATCCACCCGGCACGCCCACCAGGGGCGACGCTCTGCCCACCAGGGGGCGATGCTCTGCCCATCCTGGGCGTCGCCATATTGCGACCAGAGCCACTCTAGCGCCTGAGGCAGAGGCCACAGAGCCATCCCCAGCGCCCGGGCCATCTCTGCTCCAATGGAGCCTTGGCTGCGGGAGGGGAAGAGAGAGACAGAGAGGAAAGCGCGGCGGAGGGGTGGAGAAGCAAATGGGCGCCTCTCCTGTGTGCCCTGGCCGGGAATCGAACCCGGGTCCTCCGCACGCTAGGCCGACGCTCTACCGCTGAGCCAACCGGCCAGGGCCTCTCCCTTTTTTCCAGAAAGGATAATTTGATTCTTTGATCCTGGTCAATGACATTTTGCTTGCCAGTCTTACCAGACATTTAACAATTACATGTATAAACTTGACAAAAGGTTTTTAGAAATTGGCCGAGAGTCTGTGCTTGAGAAATTCATTTTTCTTGCTTCTGTTTTCTCTTTATAATAAGATATTTGTTCTTTGTAATAACTTGTTTTACTCTGGGACAGAACCCAGGAGTCTGCAGCCACTGTCACCCAGCTGAACCGGATTGGATGATGGGGCCCTTGTGCCAGACAATGTCCAGACCAGACAGGGCCCACTGTTACCTCCTCTCACTGCTGCTTGCTATGGCTAGAAAGAAAGGGCAGCAGAATTTTTTTAGTGGTAGCGAAAGAAAGTTAAATTAATAAAGATACACCTAGAGAAAAACAGGATCTAATTTGAAAGCCCCAAAGAATGTTTATTCTAAAGGAAATAATACTTCTCTATCTCTGTCTCTCTCTCTGTCTAATAGTTCCTTCTCCTGCTTTCTGAAGAGGAAAAAAACACTGCATCATTTTTTTTAAAATATAAAATACTGCCAGAACTGTAACCACAATAACTCAGTAAGACAAATTATTGCAGGTATGCTTGTATCTACAATGCCTAGTTTTCTGTGGTTATTGAAGTATACAATAAAGAGAAACAGTTTATCATCCAGGGTCATAATCATAATCTTGGGGAAATTCACATGTGTGGGTCCAAGAGCCTCCTCTACCCCAAAGTGGGTTCAGCAGTGGAGACTGGGCAAGATCTTGTGAATCCTGTGGAAATCACAAGGGTTCTTGTGAGGACTGAAGGAGCGTGGTCTTCTTTTCTCCTCATCAGATAATTGAACTCATGAATGAAATGAGATTGTTTCTAACAATTTTCTGTGCTTGTAGAAATATACAACCTTAGCCTGACCAGGTGGTGGCGCAGTGGATAGAGTGTCGGACTGGGATGCGGAGGACCCAGGTTCGAGACCCCAAGGTCTCCAGCTTGACTGTGGGCTCATCTGGTTTGAGCAAAGCTCACCAGCTTGGACCCAAGGTCGCTGGCTTGAGCAAGGGGTTACTCAGTTTGCTGTAGCCCCAGGGTCAAGGCACATATGAGAAAGCAATTAATGAACGACTAAGGTGTTGCAACAAAAAATTAATAATTGATGCTTCTCATCTCTCTCCTTTCCTGTCTGTCTATCCCTATCTGTCCTCTCTCTGTCTCTGTCACACAAAAAAAGAAAGAAAGAAATATACAACCCTAAACTAACTCCAGAATTATAAAAGGTTTTCAAAGGGCCTCAGGGTACATAGCCAGCAAAGTGGCAAAATCTGAATGCCTCCCACTTTCTCACTGAAGGGACAGGGAAATATGTTGTCTGTCATCTGTAATTATTCTTTTTTACGTTGCACCTCCCCCAAAACCCAAGTGCTCTAAAATATTATCTAAATATGGGTTCTAGAAAACCGTATTCTTCTGGATGCAAAACTTTGACATACCAGAACATTAGAAGATTTTGCTTCTGTATTTGTTTATTTTTGACTGCTCACACAACACTATTTATAACAGTGGCATATTGTAAGTGTTAGAGAATGTCAGGACAGTGGGCAAGGAATAAAGATGTAGTTTGGGGAATCAGAGGCCACAAAACCCAGGGGTTATGCAAACCAGGGTATCTGAATTGAAAACAAGTAAAATAGGTTGGATCCATTTAGTTATAAGGGTTCAGTAAAAATATGATTAAAAATTCATTCATTGCTCACAGCTTGGGACCATGTAAAAGTCAGAAACTAAAAGCTTTCTGCAAATGTTTTCATATAGATGCCATTTCACAAATAAGACATTTCTTATAAAAAAATCTCTTGACCCATAAACCTTTTGAAATCAAAGATTAATTTATTCTGTTTTATTTCCAGACACTTTCTCAGTGTGACTGGTTGTTTGTGAAACCCAAAGATGTTAGTGGTGTTTAGCTTATCTTGTATTCCACTATGGAGCATCCCAGTTTTTGTCTGGGATTCTACATGCCTTCCTGCCTCTCGTGTGCCAGGGAGAGGAGAGGAGTCCCACCACACAAATAAGAATAACAAATTGTTGCCAAAATAGCTACCATTTATTGAATACTTAATACACAGAAGTCCCTTTGTTAAGCACGTGACAGAACCATCTCATTTTGTCTTCAGGTATTATGATTCATCATTTACAGATGAAGAAATGGAAATGGAAACCGAGAGAGAGAGAGAGAGCAATTAACTTGCCACATAACAAATATCTTATAAACTCAGGATTTGAACTACTGCTGGTTGAATCCCAGAACCTATACTCAAGCATTCCACCATTCTGCTAATATAGATCTAATTATTCATTTCAGGCCTTGACAATCCAGATGGAAGTGAGTGGTGTTTAATACAACCCCTCGAAGTGCATACTTAGAGTATATGAAACACCCTCTGACCCAAGAGGAATCCATGCCTCAGGAACCAGAAGAAAGTACCTTAGAGGCAATTGACAGCTGAGAATACATCCTAAGGGACCTGAAACACTAGTCTGAAAGAACATCATGTGATCTTACCTGTATGTGGAATCTAACAAACACAATAAACTGAGGAACAAAATAGAAACAGATGCATGGACATAGGGAATAGATCAGGGGTCTCAAACTCAACTCAGCATGTGGGCCGCAGAGCAAGATCACCGCCGTTAGGCGGGCCGCACTAGGTCTACAAAAGGCAACTGTTATGCAACACTTTTCTCACTGCAGTTGAAAACAAAAAAAAATCAGTACAACAAGCACAATCGTACATGCAGTTTACTCAGTGTCACAAAACGACCAGAAACTGTAGTTTGCATCATAACTGCTATTAACTAAGCTAATATCTAGCTAGGATGCTAGGGAAATGAAAAATACAAGTAGGCACCTAGGCTTATTTAATTTTATCCAAAATATTTTGAACTTCGTGGATTAGTCTGCGGGCCGCACAAAATTGTTTGGCGGGCCGCGCGGGCTGCGAGTTTGAGACCCCTGGAATAGATGGACGGCTGTCAGAGGGAAGGAGAAAGAGTAGACTAGATCAAGGTGAAAGGATTAGCCAAAAAATATATATATACATAACACACAGATACAGACAACAGGGAGGCAATAGCCAGAGGGAAAGCGGGGGTAGAGGAAGGGGGGGGGTCAGAGGGGGGAAAAACTGAGTAGAAACAGACCTTGTATGGGCGAAGTGATGAGGCATGATGCAGTGTGTAGATGGTGTTATATTGAGTTGTACTTGAAACCTGTATGGTTTGATGAACCATGTCAACCTAAATAAATAAATAAATAAATAAATAAATAAATAAAGAGTTCTCACTTCAGCAGCACATATACTAAAACTGGAATGATACAAAGAAGATCAGAAGATTAGTATGCTCCCTACACAAAGATGGCACACAAATTTGTGAAGTGTTCCATATTTTTATAGAGCAAAAAAGAACAATAAACAACAGCAACAACTTGTGAACAACAATGTGGTGATTGCTGGGAGACGGGAGGTGGAGGAATGTATGGGGGTAATAATGATGATGGATGAAGACTTGACTTGAGAGGGTGAACACGCAATACAGTGTTTCTGTAGATGTGCTGTAGAATTGGGCACCTGAAACCTATATAATTGTGTTACTAGTGTCACCCTAATAAGTTCAATTAAAGTTCTATTTTTAAAAAATAAATAAGATGATAGATATATGGAACTTCCTTGAAAGTAAAGGTATTTAAAACCCAACTATTATTGTCATTTCATAACAACTCTAAGATAAATATTTATAGTAATGTGAGTTCCTTATGATAACAATCTTCCTCCCTCCTCTGTGTCATTGCTGTCATTCATTTCATTTGTACATACTCACACATAACTGCATATAAGCATGTACTGCAATTGTTATTTTGCATGTATTCATCTATTGGATCACTGAAGAATAAGAAAAATAAAAGTTTTATCTTCCCTTATTCCTTCTCTAACACTATTTATGTAGATCCAAGTTTCTGAAATATATCATTTTTCTTTTCTCTAAAGAATTTCTTTTAACATTTTTTTGCAAGGTAGGTTTACAGACAACAGGTTCTTTCAGTTTTATTTGTCTGATAAACTTTTTTTTCTCCCTCACTTATATAGAATAATTTCATAGGACACAGAATTCTAGGTTGGTGGAGTTTTTCTATCAACTCTTTAACTATTTCACTTCATCCCTTCTAGCTTGCCCAGTATCTGAGGAGAAGTCAAACATCAATCTTACTTTTATTCCTCTCTATAGAAGCATTTTCCCCCCTCTGGTTCCTTTCAAGTCCGGTTTGTCTTCGGTAAAAGGCCACCAGATTAGGCTTTGATAAAATAGTTTCTCCTGAGGAAAGACCTTTTAAAGTAGAACAGAGTGTTTTGGCATCTTTTTAAAGTTTTTCTTCCTCTGCCCCTGCCAGAAGCACAGAGGATTTTCTCTGATATTACTGTGTAGGGTCCCGGTGGGTAAACGAAAGTGCCCGGCCCCTCTCTGACTGGGACCCCTAGTGATTTTGATTCTCAGAGTTCTCTGCACTGAGCCTCAGCAGTCTGACAATTACAGCCCAGGTGTTCCGACCCCAGCACTGGTTCCTGCTGAAACTTCTGTTCCTGGGTTTGTGCTTCAGTAAGCTGTGCGTTTCTGTATCCACCTGTCTCTGGGCGTTGGAAGCCACAGTTTGTCCTGTGACCTCACTCTTCTGAAAGATCTAAGAAGAGTGGTAGATTTCTTTTTCAGTTTGATCACCTTGTGACTTGTTAGAATGGAGTGGTGACGTATGAGCTCCTGCCAGATCAGACTTGCAATGAAAATGCCATTGATTCTTCAACTCAACTTCTTTTGTAAGGTAGAGTGACAGTATTTTCGCTCCCTTTCCTGCCCAAACTGTACCAGGTAAAAAAGATGTGTGTTGACTGAAGATAGTCTTTTCTCATCTTGTTCTAAACAACTTTGTCTGTGGAAAGGGTCATTATTTGGCAAATCCAGGGCACATGGTTCTGACAGGGACTTTTGAGTGAGTAGAATATGTTTTACCCTAATAAAGAAGGCCTGAATATTAACTCTCCATTGAAAAACCTGGGAAGGCTATTCTAGTCTGCTCAAGTGATTTTATGCCTTTTAACTTTGCCAAGGCAATCTCAGAACTGACTTTAACAGGACATTAAATATAATTTAATGTCAGCAAATTCCCTATTTCAAATTCTTAACTAAGTTTCAACTACTTGATCATCATTCTGCTACAGGGACTCCACTACATCATTGTGTGAGGGTTTCCAACCCTCTTGAAGTCCATAAGGACAACGAGGTTAAGACAAAGGATCGCAATTTCACCAGCCGGAGTCCCGTCGGTTGCGTTCTTCTCTGGGTATTGTTTCTTTACTCCTTGATTTCCAAGGCTGTACTGGGAATAGCCACATTAGAGTACAAGATTATAGTCACCCTGCTCCCCAGTGGTGTCCTTCCTCTGTGATTTTAAACTCTAAATATCCCTTAAAAGAATATGAGACTAGGTTTTCTAGGAACCATAAGTGAAATATCTGTTACTGTAGAATTTACAGAAATATATGTATCTAAGAATTTTTTATACTGGTGGGAAGAATAATGCCTAGAATCAATTCAGACCCTGGATCCTAGTCTAAGTCCCAAAGGAGGATTTATTCTAAAGAAAGATCTATGTTTTTTTGGAATCCAAGGGGAGGAACAAATGTAACTGGCATTAAAGAAGGAACCAGAATAAGAAATTACAGAGCTACTCATCAATGCTTATATTTTCAAGTCTGCGTCATCTCTCTTCCTGTGGGCTGCTCTGCTCTGCCCCCGCGGCCCCTGCAGAGACTGCCTGGCCATTGTTACAATTGGAGGGCGTTGATTCATCACACCCCTCCTCCCACCCTTCATGGGTTCCGAACCAATTTTAGAGCTGTAGGAATCAGACAGACGAAGATAAAAATATCAGGCTTACTCCTAGTAAAACTGGATTGGAGAATGTAGGTTGAATGTAAGGCCAAATGGGCTCCCTAATACTTTCTCTCTTGAATTAAATCCTCTTAGTGGTACTGGTCTCACCCCTGCAGGGACAGAGTCTCCCCAGGAAACTTACAACTGGGCAAGAAGCCATTTACTTGCAGGGTATTAGTTCTACTCAAGGAAAACCAAAGAATATTAAAGGTCAGAGTGTCACTATATAACCACTCAGAAACATCCATTATGAGTAAGGTACAGGGAGAGGAAAGACTGAAAGTATTAATCTGGGAAATGACATCTGTGAGAACAAAGCACACATTTTTTCTTAATCATTTAGTCTTATTTTTAAAATAACTGGTGAGAAAAAAATCTTAGTGACTTAGTTTGGGTCAGGTGTCTTTAGTATGTTCAGTCCATGGTAGCCAGGGGAGAGATCCTTTGCAGGACAAATTTAGCTGCTAGAAATTCTTCTCATTGGACTTGGGGACAGAACTCCAAAGAAAAGCAAAAGTTAGGAGTTTGGTAGACACCTTTAAAAACATCTAATGCATGCTTCCACTAGCTATGAATGAGAAAAGTTTTTTATTTTCATATTGTTTCCAACTCACAGAGATGCTACAAGAACAGTACAAGGAATTCCCACATACATCAGTGGTTTATATATTGTCTCAGTTATGTTATTATTTTATTTAGATATATCTACCTTTCCTCATATTTTCTTTGAAATTTGAGGGTAATTGGGAATTATCATTCACTTTTATCCCTAACTATCTTCAGTGTGTTTTTCCTATGAAAATGACATTCTCTAACATAACCAGAGTTGTTACCATAGACAGATTTAAAAGCAGTACCAGAGCCTTCACTCAATTTTATTAAATTGTCCCAATAATGTTCTTTCTGGCATTTTTTTTGTCTCCAAAAGAGAACTGGGTCATATATTGTAGGTAGTTATAAAATCTCTTCAGTTTCCTTTAATGTGAAATAATTCCTCAGCTTGTTTTGTCTCTGTGACCTTGATATTTTTGAAGTATACAGGACATTGTGGAATGTCTCTGATCATTATCTGACTTTTTTTTTAAGGATCAGTTTATGCAATTATTTTTGGTGAAGAATATTACTAAAGTAAGGCTAAGTTCTTCTCAATGCATCATTTAAGAAAACCCATGTCAGTTTCTCATAATTTTGATATATTAGCTTTGATCTCTTGGTGAAAATGGTTACTGCTAGGTTTCTCTATTTTAAATTTCCTTTCTATTCTTTTTATTAATAAATGATATGTGTAGAGATATTTTAAGATGATGCAATGCAGATTTCCTGTGTGTAATCAAATTTTCACTTACTGCTTTTATCATCCATTGATAATTTTTCAACTTACCTGTGTGTTAAATATTTATTGCTATTTATGCTACAATAAGGGTTTTCCACTTCTGCCTATTTATCTACTTATTTTACATATATATATGCTAACTAATTTTTATTTTATGAAATGGATTATATTTACTATTATTATTTATCTTCATGCTCAATTCTTCAACATATGTCCGGTAGGGGTCCCTTCCAACTGACTCCTGTGTCCCTACATTATGGTTCCATCATCTTTTTTGGGAGGGGGGCCACTTTTTACCTTATGCTGTAATAAGATGTCCCAAGCTCAATTTATGTTTCCTCTGCCTCAGTAGCCCTGGTTCCTTTTAATTGAGAAAATATTTAGAAACTAAACAGTATTTAGATGTATTTGTTCAATTGGAATGCCATTGCTTCTAGAGAGCAAAGACAATGATAAATATGCAAAGATGTATTTATATTTCTATAAATCATATATTTCTTTATTCAATACTTTAAAAGTCATGAGTGTATGCTGATACAATTTCAATACAAATCCACAGAGTATTTTAGTATTTGCTCTTTCTATATTTGTATAGAATATCACTGTGAACAATGAAATTTAAACTATAATTTAATATTTATTGCCTGTTATTTTATTGTGGTGATAATATTTATATGCAGTGAAGTGTACAAATTTATTTGTCTAATTTGGTAGGTTTTTACAAATAAGCATATGTATGTAACTCACATTCTATCAAGATATATATTATTTTCTTTAAGAAGTTCCCTCATTATCCTTTCTGATTTTTTTCACCATGTATTAATTTTGCCTGTTCTAGGATTTCATGTAAATAAAATTATAGTTATTATTCTTTGTGTTTGGCTTCTTTTTGCTCAGTGTATTTCTGAAATTAACCCACATGTTTTGTGTATTGGTGTAGTAGTTCATTCTTTTTTTTTTTTAGTTCATTCTTTTTTATGTCTACTAATAGTCCATTGCATAGATATGCCATATTCATGAAATCTTTCTCCAACATTTAGGTAGCTTTATGTAAAGCTTGTATAAGTAATACATTTTCATTTTCCTTGGGTGCTAACGTTGGAGAGGAATTGCTGAGACCTAGGAGAGATATATATATATATCTCTCCTAGTAGCTTAACTTAGTAGAAATTGTAAAACTACTTTCCAAAAGTATTTTAACATTTTACGGTCCTACTGGCAATGTATGAGAGTTCCAATTGTTCTACAACCTCATCACTACTTAATACTGTCAGCATTTTAACAGTTCTTCTAGTATGTATTATGGTATTTTATTGTGGGGTTAATTTTTATTACCCTGGTGATTGATGGTATTAAGTATTATTATGAATTTACTAACTTATAGTCATATATTTTCTTTTGTAAACTAGATATTCAATTCTTTAGCTCTTTAAAACAATTGTTTCCTGTTATATAAGTTCTAAATATAAATCCTTTGTCAGATTTATGTAGTGTAAGTATTTTCTCCCAAATGATGGCTTATCTATTCATTTTCTTTCTTTCTTTTTAATTTTATTGGGGTGACACTGGTTAAAATAATTATATAGGTTTCAGGTGTCCAATTTACCTATTAATTTTCTTAATGGTGTCTTTTGATGGCATATGTTTTTCATTTTCATAGTCCAATTTATTACCTATTTTATTGTTTTAATTTTATGGTTAATTGCTTTAAGTGTCCTGTCCAAGAAAAATGCTTGCTTATCCCCAAATCATAAAGATAATTTATGTTTTATTCTAGAAGCGTTATTTATTTAGCTTCTACGTTTAGACCTATAAGTCATCTAGAATTAATGTATATATATACTGGGTTTTTGTTTTTTTTTACTGCACATGGATAAAATGTTCTAGCACCATTTGTTGAAAGACTTTCGTTTTCCCCTGTTGAATAACTTTGAGGTCTTGTCAAAAATCAATTGATCATCTTTGTGTGGATTTATTTCTGCACTCTTTATTTTGTTCCTCCAATCTATTATCTTATGCCAGTATCGTACTGTTTAGATTAGTGCAGCTTTATAGTAATTTTTAAAGTCAGATAGTAAAAATTTTCCAATTTTATATGTATTTTTAAAAACTGTATTGGCTATTCTAGGTCCATTGGATTTCAATTAGTACATTTAGAAATAGTTTGTTCATTTTTATGTTTTAAAATGACCCTGAATTTATATTTGGAGTTGCAATGAATTTATAAATCAATTTGGGGAGAATTGATATTTTAAAAATATTTAGTTATCTAATCAATGAAAATGCTATAACTTCTTATCTGTCTTTTAAAAGTTTCTGCAATATTTTGTAGTTTTCAATGATGAGGCCTCTTACTTTTTCTTGTGTATTCTGTGTGCTTTATATTGTTAGTGCTTATTAATGAGAATTTAATTTTAATTGTTTCCTCCTATTATTCAGAAAAAGAGTATATTTTAATTTAATTCTTGTAATTTGTGACATTGATAGATTTACTTATTAGATTTAATAGTTGCTTTATAGATTCCTTAGAGTTGGCAAACTGTGGCATGTGGAACAAATCTGGACCAGTGCTTGTTTCTGTTAAGAAAAAAAAGTTTTATTGAAACACAGTCATGCTGTTTCATTTATGTATTTTCTATGGTTGTCTCCACAAGAGTTGGGTGCAATATAGACCAGTGGTCCCCAACCCCTGGGCCGTGGACTGGTACCGGTCCATAGGCCATTTGGTACCGGTCCGCAGAGAAAGAATAAATAACTTACATTATTTCCATTTTATTTATATTTAAGTCTGAATGATGTTTCATTTTTAAAAAATGACCAGATTCCCTCTGTTATATTCATCTAAGACTTACTCTTGACGCTTGTCTTGGTCACGTGATACATTTATCCGTCCCAACCTAAAGGCCGGTCTGTGAAAATATTTTCTGATATTAAACCGGTCCGTGGTCCAAAAAAGGTTGAGGACCACTGATATAGACCATAATTATGGCTCGAAGAACCTAAAATATTTACTATCTGGCTAGTGGTGGGGTTCAAATAATTTAAGAACCAGTCCTCTTCCCTAATGACCGTTTTAGGTATAAAAAAACAATATACTGAAAGGTGGTTTTTATTTCAAGCATTTACTACTTAAATAAGAAAAATTAAAAGAAGTACACAAAACTAGACTATGTTATGAGTTTTAAAATATTAATAAATATGATAACAACTGACCCAAAACAATAAAACTGTTATTTAAGATATTTTCATATTGCTTCTCAATTGGTGTCCTCACTTGAAATTTTTTTCACCTATGAACAGAATGAACATTACTACAGGAACTTAGAATATGCCGTTGTGCAGATGAATGTTAACCTTAGAGAGAACTCTGGTTACAGGTGCACTTTAACAACCAGTTCGCTGAACTCAACAAGAAATTAGGTATCAGTTCTGTCCAACTGGGGTGAACTGGCTGAATCCCACCACTGTATCTGGCCCTTTAAAAAAATGTCTGTTAACCCATGCTCAAGATTTCTCTATATATTTAACCCTAGCTTCTGTGAATAGAGAAATTTTACTTCTTTATTTCCAATTTTTATGCCTTCCATTTATTTTAGTACTTTATTTTTTATTGTATTCACTGGCTATACACCCATCCCCCAGTACAATGTTGAGTATAATAGTGAAAATAGCAATTCTGATTTGGTCGTAAAAGGAACAAGTTAACTATTTAACCATTAACTATGACATTAGCTGTAGGTTAGTTAGCCATAGATATTTTTAATTGGATCAGGAAATTTCCCTTTTATCTTTAATTTTCTGAAAAATTGTGCACATTTTTTAAAATCACAAACACTGTGGCTATAGCATAGAGTTGTGAGAATATTAAATGAATTAAATTTATGAATTGCTCAGTATATAGTTATAAGCACTTAGTAAGTGATCAATTTGCATAGCTATCTTATTAGAGATAAAAATAAAAAAGTAAAGATCTCATATAAAAGCAAGTAATATTTCCCCAAAAAAGCATTTTGAAATGGAAGGTTAGATGGCCTGTTTTTCTTTCTGAATTTTGATGTAGATATAATTAGAATGTAATATCAATAGTTCACCTGCCAATGTGTGAAGCTAATCCTCACCTTCATGCTTTACTTCAATTCTTTCTCCAGTGATGCTTGGTGAGTCAGGGAAAGGTTAAAAAAAAACCTGAAATGTTATTTGCTAAATCTGAGTGTGAGATTGAAATGCGTTTATCATATTATTTTTATTAACATTGGTCTCTCTGACACACATTTGGATACTTGCAAGAATGAGATCAGACTTCATGTGTGAATATTAAAGGAAGAATAGAAGACAATTTGATGTGATTGGACTTTTTCAGGTAGATCTTTCTTTTTTAAAAACTTTGAAATGAGAACATAACATGATAGTGAATATTAAATAACTCTGGAATCCTTTTCAGTAATTATTTACCAGAAAGAAAAAAACAAAATGAGGAGCTTCCAGCAAGTTGTTAGCATTGAGAGTATCTCCTTTTGTTACTCTTCACAAGCCGCACACCCTTTTGAATTTAGCTCTGAAAATTGTTCATTGTCTACTGATATACCATTTTCTTTATAAATTCCTTTAATTATTTTAGGTAATGGAACCATCCTGTGCAATATAATCTTATCATCATTATTATTAATAATTAAAGCCATCTTTGTCCTAAATAAAAATTATATCACTGAGATATTTTCTCATTATTTTAAACAAGAACTAATTTTATGATTGTTTGTACCATTGGCTAAGGAACATAACTAAGTATATTCTTTTTCAGTATAAAATGTATTCTGGACAACAATGATGCCTCCTGAACTTGTGGAAGGAAGTGTTTTTGCCACTTTCTGGGAGGCAGTGCACAATGGTTAAATGCACAGACAGGTAGTTAATCTACTAAATTTAAACTTAAATTGGCCTTGCTCTCTGTATGCTTCACTTTTCACCTCTGTGAACATCCTGTGCCTATCACTGTATCATGAGTGGTATGGTATCCTATTCATTGTATCTCCAATGACAAGCAAACAGAGATGTTCAGTTATTTCATACATTCATTAAAAACAAGTAATTATATGCCTAATTTCATGAAATAATGGGCGGAGAAAGCTTATATCAAATATTTAGAAAAGTAAACTGGAAATCTGGTCTGCCATTTTGCTAGTTAGACTACTAACTCTTGTTGTGAGACTCTAGTAAGATACTAAATGTACTCAGGAAAAGGAAAGAAAGTATTTCTTTTCTCTGCTAGCTGACTATTTAGACTTTGTATTTTATTTTGCTTCAAATTTTTAGTTTTATTATTAAGCATATTTTTTTCAACAGGTGAAGTCAGAGAGGAAGAGGTAAAAAAGTAAAATCTAAGAACTTCACAGGAGAAATTCCAATAAAATTTAAACCTGTTTTAATTAATAGTTAAAAAATGAGTAGAGGGTTTTTACAAAGCAAAGTGACCTCAATTATTTCCAGCCTCCATTATTGTTTTTAAAATCAAACCCCAAATGTATTAATTAAAAATATAGAGTTTATTTAAATATTTAAGAAAACAGATGGAGGGTTACATGAAATTCCACATAACAAAGTGTTAGTGTTTTCTTAAAACACACATGTGGGTGGAGCGCAGAGCGCATTCCTAACAGCTGTGGCTGACGCAATGCTGTGAGAACACTCCAGCACCTGAAACCCTCCTGGGCACACCCAGGAAGGGAGCTTACCCACTGTAAGGAAGTGACTCAGCGCTAACCAGGCAGATCCCTGACTTTTTCAGCCATTGGCTTTGAAGAACACGCTGTAACACCCTATAGGCCGAACCTGTGTATATAAGCTAGCTTACTTCCTGAATAAAGTGGATCTGCGTCACTGAACCTGGTCCCCGGAGTCGGGTCCTTGCGTCTCCGTCATCCTCACCCTCAGCGGGACTTGTCCACACACACATACACATTCCTTTTAACAAGGTTCAAGCATGTTGACTGGAGTTATCCTCAATAATATCAATAGCATCTAACAGTTGTGTTGTGTCTATTCTTTGTTAGGCAATATTCTATGCCTCTTACACATTTTGACTCTTTTATTCCCAACAACTCTATGTCCTACAGACACTGTTATTATCTTTACAAATAAGGAAGCAGAAACACAAAGATGAGAGATATGACCAGAGTTAAATTACTCCACTTCCTCCTTATTATTATTACTTTACAAATATGTTTTTGAATCTTCTTTTGAGGAAAAAAAAATGCTGTCTTATAACATCTTTTGCTCCTGCTTCATGTTTCCATTCCACTTTTACAGGATTGTGCTGCTCATTATACAGATAATTTCAGTTTCAAGCAAATTAACTTCTAGTTTTAGAGATTTCCAATGCAGATATTCTGAAGACATTTGGACAAACATAAGCTAAGGGAAAGAGAGCTAGATATACAGAGCATGTTAGGTTGGTTTCTTTCTCTCTCTTTCTCTTCCTCCTGCCTCCTCCTCTCCCCTCCCCTCCCCTCTCCTTCCTTCCCCTCTGCTCCCTTCCCCTCCCCTCCCCTCCCCTCTCTTCCCTTCCCCTCGCCTCCCCTCTCTTCCCCTCTCCTCCTCTCCCTTCCTCTAAGCACACTAGCATGGAGAGCAGAGAACCAAGTATCAAAACACAGTGAGTCAAATAAATACTGAGCCATTTAGTGGGCCATTGGGCCAGCCACCTGCTCTGTTTCCTGTCAGGCCAAACTCTGTCCACTTCCATACCTCCCTCCACACCTACCAGACTTGTTCTCATACATCTAATTTCAAGACAAAAGAATTGATGTAGCAAAACTACAATGAGATGCTACCCCACACCTGTTAGAATGGCTATTATCAACAAAACAGGTAATAATAAGTGTTGGAGAGCTTCTAGAGTAAAAAGAATAATCTTTCCAGGCTGGTAGGAATGTAAACTGGTACAATACTATGGAAAAACCTCAAAAAAATAAGAATAGAGTTTCCATAGGACCCAGAAATCCCTCTTCTGTGTAGCTACTTGAAAAACTCAAAAAATATTTATCCACAAAGATATACATACCCCTATGTTCATTGCAGCATTATTCACTGTGGCCAAGACATAGAGACCACAAAAGTGTCTTTCAATAGAGAATTGGATAAAGACAATGTAGTACATATATACAATGGAATACTACTCATCAATAAGAAAAGATGAAATACTGCCCTTTGTGACAATGTTGATGGACCTTGAGAGTATTGTCCTAAGTAAAATAAGTCAGTCAGAAAAAGCTAAGGACAATATGATTTCACTCATATGTACAATATAAAATTGAAACTCATAGAAATAGACAACAGTATGGTAGTTACTAGAGGGAAGGGGATGGGAAGTAATAAAAGGTAAAGGGGGCAAATATATGATGACAAACAATGATTTGACTTTGGGAGATGGGCATGCAATATGATATACAAATTATGTGTCATAAAAATCTATACTTTTGAGCCTGACCAGGTGGTGGCGCAGTGGATGGAACATTGAACTGGAATGTGGAGGACCCAGGTTTGAGACCCCAAGGTTGCCAGCTTGAGCATGGGTTCATCTGGTTTGAGCAAGGCTCACCAGCTTGAGCCCAAGGTCACTGGCTTGAACAAGGGGTCACTCGGTCTGTTATAGCCCCGCGGTCAGGGCACATATGAGAGATTGATCAATGAACAACTAAGGAACTGCAATGAAGAATTGATGCTTCTCATCTCTCTCCCTTCCTGTTTGTCTGTCCCTATCTATACCTTTCTCTGACTCTCTCTGTCTCTGCCACACACAAAAATAAATGTACACTTGAAACTTCTATGATCCTATTAACCAATGTCACCCCAATAAATTTAATTCTTAAAATGCCATGCTACACACACACACACACAAAAAGAATTAAAAAGGAATGTGGACTATGCTTCTTCAGGTTTATGGTCATAAATTCATGAGATACAAAAACTTTTTAATGAAGTAAAAATCATACCATTACCTAATACATAAACATAAAATACATTTTAAAATTTTATCCTAGTGCTCAATTTATTAGACATTCAGTTCTATATAAGTGGTACCCATATATCTACCAGCCAGGGACCTATCAAAAGAGTAGGAGAATTGAGCTCACAGGACCATGTGCCAGGTTTTTCAGCAAGAGTCACATGTGACCTGTTATTACTGCAATTGTCATTTTGGAGTGTTCAGGAAGAAACATATATTGAGTTAATTACTGAGAGAGGAATGAGATGGAAAAGAAAAAGTATATATTAAAAGTATATATTAATGTCACATATATTAATAAGATGTATATTTAAAAATATATGTCAAAATAGTAAAAGAAATATTATTTTAGATTTTTGGTCACCAAATCCTAGACTAATAGTGTCTTATAGGACCTTATAGGGAAAGGTCAACGGAAACATTTATTTATTTATTTATTTTTAATTTTTCTTTTATTAATTTTTAGAGAGGAGAGAGAGAGAGAGAGAAGGGGGAGGGAGGAGCAGGAAGCATCAACTCCCATATGTGCCTTGACCAGGCAAGCCCAGGGTTTTGAACCGGCGACCTCAGCATTCCAGGTCGACACTTTATCCACTGCACCACCACAGGTCAGGCGAAAGTAACATTTATTAAATGTCTACTGTATGAGATAATATTCTAGGTATGCATAATCTTCCTGATAACCCTTGAACACTTAGAGGTATTGTCCTTTTCTTTCAGGTGAAGAATTTGAAACTCAGAGCTATTCAAATTGCATTGCTATCAATGACAGCACAATGCATGAACTGATTAAGTGGTGATTCAGTCAGTGCTTGGATGCTGTCAGCTTAGGATATATAATTCCTGGTTACCCAGGCAATTGAAAAAAGCAACTTGATTTGTATCAAGATTGTGATAAGCAAAGTTAGAAACTTAGAAGGATTTTTTAGGCCTCTTTCTCTTTGCTTCATTTTAGCAAAATTTTATGCTCAGTTAACTTTACAAAAGTATGAGAAGGCATTAGATAAATTCCACTTTAAACTTGCCATCCCAGATCACAAGTAGGAGTCAAATTTTCTTCATGGTGTACTTCTGTGGCAGGGAGTGCTAGTGTTCACCAAAACTCACTCTCCTCTCCTTTCAGGGTCCATGGCGAGTCCACACTTCCCATCTGCCCTTTTAGTTGTGATTGAAATTCCAACCAATTGAATGTGAGCAGAAAGATGTGTCTTTCCCAGGTAAACTCATTTAAAAAGTCCCTCCATGCTCTTCCTTTTTTGCCGGTCAATGAGATGATGATGAAGTCCTGGGAATGTCTGAGCCCAAACAGAAAGGAATCTGAGCTTCTGAATCTCTGACCAGGAACACTCACTTTGAAGTCCTTCCATGGGAGAGAAATAAACTTCCATTGTATTTGACAAACTTTTACTAACAAAATACAAGAGGCCTTAAAATTTAAAAAATAAAAACACTGGGTTTAGATTTGGTGCTCCTTACCTACTATAAGACCATGGCCAGTAGTAAATGGTCTTTTCTGAGCCTATTTCTTCTATAAAACAGAAATAGTCATTTTCAATTTATGGAATTGTCATAAAGGTTAAACTAAATAAATATGAAACTGCTTTAAAAATGATAATCACTAAGCAAATGTAATTGTTAGCCTTTAGAGAAATCCTTTTTTTTTTTGGGTAACAGTTTCACTGAGACATAATTTATGTACCATACAGTTCATGCATTTTCAGTGTACAATTCAATGAGTTGTAATATATTTAAGGTGTCTTACAAATACCACCATAATATAATTTTAGAATCTTTTTATTACCCTAAAAAGAAATCTTATACTCACTCACAGTCACTGCCCACTCCCATGTCTACATAATTATCAATCTATCTATACATTTGCCCTTTTTAGACATGTCATATAAATTGAATCACAGTTTGTGCTCTTTTGTGTCTGACTTCTTTCATTAAAACATAATGTTTTTGAGGTTTATTAATGTTGTAGCATGTATGGATATTTTATTCCTTTCTATTGCTAAGTAGTATTTAATTCTGTAGTTATACCAAATATTATTTATCCATTTAAGAGTTGATGGACATTTGGGTTGTTTCCCATTTGTATCTATTTTGAATAATGCTGCTGCAGATATTCCCATGCATTTATTTGTGTGAGTCTACATTTTCATTTTTCTTGGGTACATACCTAGGAATAGAATTGCTAGGTCATATGGTAACTCTATGTTTAACATTTTAAGAATCTGCCAAACTGTTTTCTAAGGTAGCTGCTCCCTTTATGTTCCCACCAGCAACATAGAAGAGTTCCAATTTCTCCATGTCCTTGCTAACATTTGTTATCTGTCTTTTTTATTATAGCCATCTTTATAGGTGATAAATGATATCTCATTGTGGTTTTGATGTGCATTTCATGGATGGTTAATAATGTTGAGCATCTTTTCATGTGCTTAATGGACATCTGTATATCTTCTTTGGAAAGATCTCTATTCAAATCCTTTACTCTTTGTCTTGTTCAAATTCATCTTTTGCGTGTGGATAGCTGATTGTCCCAGAACCAATTTTTGAAAAGGCTATATCTTTCCCATTAATTTTCTTGGCACCTTTGTTGAAAATTAACTGACCAGAATATGAGGGATTACTTTTGCTCTCTCAATTATGTTTCATTGATCTCTATGCCTACCTTATGCCAGAAGTACACTGTCTTGATTCTTGTAGCTCTGTAGTAAGATTTACACTTTGGAATTATGATTCTTTTTACTTTATTACTCTTTTTCAATATTGTTTAGGCTATTTTTGGTTCCTCAATTTTCATATAAATTCTAGGGTTGTTTCATCAATTTCTGTTAAAAAGTCAGCTAGAATTTGATAATGATTGTATATAACCTGTTAACCAATTTGAGGAGTAGTGCTACCTTAAAAATATTAAATGTTCCAATCCAGGGACATGGGCTGTGTTTCTATTTCTTTAGATTGTCTTTAATTTTTTATGAGGCTGTATAGTTTTCAATAAGCATGCCCTGCACTTATTTTATTAAATTTATTTCCAAGTATTTTATTTTTCTGGATGTTATTATAAATGGAATTATCATCTTAATTTATTTTTACATTGCTAGGGAATGTCCTTTCATTTGATCTACATTATCATATTTCATATGCTCAATATTGGTTTTATTATTTCTCTCAAACCAAGTAAATGCTATCCATGATATCTGCTAACATGGTATGGAGAAAGCCACATACATGTTTCTCAACAGTCTGCACCATAATTATGGCCACATCCCCATATCAGCATATCAGAAGGCAAATTTATTTTCCTAGCATAAGAAAAACAATATATATTAAATAATTATTTTTGAATTCACTATTTGTTTCATTTATCATCTTTTTAATAATATATAGATAAAAATTCTGTTACTGGAGGTTCCCTCAGAAATTCCAACAATAAAACCACAATGACATCACTAATAATAATAACTAATATTACATGTAAAACATCCTTTTAAATGCTACCGATTTAATAAAATTTTTATGATATCATTAATCTATGAGGATTGTTATCCATTTTACAAATAAGGGGGGGGGAACCTTGAAGCACAGAAACATTATGTAACTTGTTCAAGGTAATGGAGTTAATAAAGACCAGAGCCAGGAGAAAAGCCCAAGCAGTTCAGCTCCAGAACCTGTGCTCCTGTAGCCACTGCATGATACTCCCGCATATGCATTCATTTCTTCTCATTTTGCTAATAAGAAAACTAAGGCACAGAGAAATGAAGTAATTCACCCAAATTAGCACAGGAAAGAAGTGGTGGAGCTAATAATGAAACAAACAGCTTACACTCAACCTTCTGAGTTCTGAGTCCCAGACCAGACAGACAGTAGGGGAGGTCAACTCTCCGAGCTATTAATAATAGCGATGCAGAGAAGAACACTAGGCTCAGAGGGACTCTGTGCCAGTTCACCCAGCTGGGGAATTACTGAGCACGGATTCTCACCCAAGCCAAGGAGGCACTGATCTTACTCCTGCAGTCTCCACACTCCATACTTTTGCAGTGTTTAAGAAAATCCCTTGAGATAAAAGACGAGTTGAAATGAGGTTTTGTTTTTTTTTTTTTTTGCATTTGTGGGTAATAAGAATGAGAAAATATTTAGAAATGATTAATTTTTAAGTTTATATTTGGAGTTTATGTTTCTGATTTTGAGAAAGAATGACTAGACAATTGCTTTAGTTATAGCAGAGTATTTAAAGATACTCAAACAGTAAGTGTGTTGAGTTTGTTTCAGACATGTGCCTCCAGCCCAAGGAGATTAAGAAAGAGGATGCTTGCTAACCAGCAGTGCTTACCATCAATTCTTGAAAAGCAGTCAGCTGCTCTTCTGCTTAAACTACTCATGTCTCTTGGCAAAGTCAAATAGACATTTTCTGCTTTTGAAATCATCAAGAAATTGAAATGTCAAAGAAAAAAGATGAGATGGAAGGCATTATTTAAGTGAGTGTTTCTCTTTTTAAAATGTGTATGTGTTCATGTATACAAAAGTAAAAATATATGACAGCAATGGGCAATTTTAAGAGAAGTGCGATTCAAACGAAATTCTATGGACAGATTGCTATAGAATTTGACAAAAGATCCATAGCTGTTTTTAAAAGGAAGGCAATGTTATTTGTGTTTCCAACAGTTCATTTGTTATTTGGCAGACACTGAAATGTTTCTTTTATAGGTAGAAAATGTTTAAGAAGATTGACTGTCATCCCTCTTTTACCATTACAATATTTGGTGGCTTCTCCTTTCTCTTCTCCTGTGGCTATAAGCTTCTGACTTCCATCTCCCAAACCATTATTTTAAAAAATACAGCTAAGCCAAAGAAATAATTCATTTTTGCAAAAGCCTGGCTTGTTTCTCAGATCAGGAAGAGCTACTCATGTTTCATTAAGATAATGAAAGAACAGTAATTTTTCTGAAATGAGATTTTTAGAACACCTTTTCTGATGTTGCTGTGTTCTTCATTATGTCTGGCGGTTATGCAATCCTTATTTTAAAGAGCTCAATGCACTTTACAAACATTTTATTACTCCACCCTGACTTTTGGTATTGAATTATAAATTGTGTGCCCTGAAAAACATTTTAAGTTATAAGGAGAGCTGTTTCCTTCATCAGGTAAATTATATCATATTCTATTTTCATTTTTTTGATTAAAAAGTGAGTCATTCACACTCTCAATATAGTTTCAACCTCTGTGCTCAATCAGCCATTGAAAAATCCACTTTTATAAGTGAAAAGGTATTTAAATTTATATTCAAGTCATATATATGCACATCAAGTCACTTTGTGTTGAGGTGTTTTTTTGTTTTTTGATTTTTTGTATTTTTCCAAAGTAAGAAGCAGGGAGGCAGAGAGACAGACTCCCGCATGTGCTGGATGGGGATCCACCTGCCATGCCCACCATGCAGCGATGCTCTGCCCATCTGGAGCATTGCTTTGTTGCAACCGGAGCCATTCTAGCACCTGAGGCAGAGGCCATGGAGCCATCCTCAGCACCCAAGCCAACTTTGCTCTGGGAGCCTTGGCAGCCAGAGGGGACAAGAGATACAGAGAGAAAGGAGAAGGAAAAGGGTAGAGAAGCAGATGGGTGCTTCTCCTGTGTGCCCTGGCTGGGAATCGAACCCAGGACTTCCACACACTGGGCCAACACTCTACTGCTGAGCCAACCAGCCAGGGTCTGTTTTTTTTTCTTTAAATTATGATATTCTCATGGGAAAATATGATATTTTATGTGTCATATTTTCGGTGTGTGGGGGTGAGATCGATCACTTGATAGATTAAAAGGGGTTGCACATAGTTGGTGTAAACTTCTGCAGTTCCTGTGGCATTTTAAATTTTACTTTCTAAAACTAACTCTATTTAAAGACCAATTGGCCAGATTTAAAACAAAGGTAAGCCTTTGTTAGTTACAGTAGTAATCATTGCATAGTATGTAATTACTGCATCTAGTATTTTACTGAGTATGATGTAAATGTAAGAGTAGACAAAAGGCATAACAGACAAATTGTTTTCCCCCAAAATGTTTTTAATACATCTGGAAGAACAAACTATCAATACAAAGTGACACAGGAATAGTTGATGAAATTGAATAAAACAAGCGAGAAGAACAAAAGGTATATGTATTGACTCATGGAAAGTATGTGTGTGTATATATATATATATATAATGTAGTCTAAAGACGTAGAAATCTAGAAGTGATTCAGAAGACTTCTCTGTAAAGAGCTAGATGACAAGATCACAGGTGAGACTGATTGCACATGGAAAATATAAAACCTTTTATTTATTCATTTGTTTAACTTATGAGTATCTACTCTGTGTCAGCCTTATGCTGTATGCTAGGTGAGAATATTAAACAAAATCTCTGCCATGAATTTTGGTGGGTTGCTAAGTCTGTAAATAAGAAGTTATAACATGTTATAAGTACTGTTACAAGAATAAGCAGGATGGTCACTTAGTCCAGAATGGTCTGCCTTGTTAAGACTGGGTTGCAGAGCTCACGAGGAGGAGGGGACTTGGGAGTAAAAAGTAACCAAGTAGGAGGCCGTTACTACTATTCAGACAAGTGACAAAGATTGATGTACAGCAGTAATAGTAACTGAGAACTGGGAAAGATCCAGTAAAGGCTAAGAAATAGCCTACTCAGTGGCTCCTACAATGAAAATATTAATAACTGAAGTAAATATCATTGAGAAACAAAAGCTCAGTTTTCTCTCATCATAGAACACAGAGGGCAGCATCTTATAAACTCAGAGATGCTTTCTGTGAACTTCTGAAATGTGGGAGGAGAAATGATCTGTTCTTTCAATGCAAACAAATAAGCTCCGTTAGGTGCAGGCACTGTCTCTGATCCTGAGAATAAAAACACCACGTCAGACACAATTCCAGCCCTTCACAATCATTTGATGGAGGAAGCCCAGATGAAAGGAAGTATCTGCATAAAATAATTAGCCTGAAAAATTATGTTCATAAAATCACTATAAGAATACAGAGTTTGAGAGGATGGTCATGTATAGATACCAAAAGGCTTGTCTTTGTATTGGCATTTACAGGATGAACAGCCCGTGGGCCATAAATGCACTCAGACATGAGGTAGAGGCAGGAAGGAGTGCTGGTAGGTGGGTGATAACAGCTTTCCTGGATTCCCAGGAATTCCAGAGTGTGGTTCTGAAGTGAAAGCTAAATACTTGTCTATCTATTGTACCATTCATATTTTATGATTCTTTCTTGATTTTACATGTATTTTCTGTTTTGTAGTATTCTCTATGAGAACACGGCATGATTTTATTATCTATTCTCCTGTTGGGCAATTAAGCTATTTTTGAATAATGCTGCTATAAACACTTATACATGTTTCTGTGCTATTTCCTTTTAAATATTACAGCATAGACATCGTGGTATTTTTATGTGTGTTAATTAGAATCAGGCTATCTACAAGTTATTGTATTTCCCCATGTGTAAGACTCATCGTTTTTGGAAAAATTTGGGGTCTAAAAACTGGGTGCGTCTTGTACAGTTGTCGTAGATTTTTTTACTTTCATTTCCCACTTTTTCACACTTGTTTTGCGCTCATTGTTGAAGACAGTGATTCATCATCAGACACAGATGAGGACAGCTAATGGATGGGAGTTTTGACAGTGATGCAGAATTGTATGAATTTTATGATAAATAAAACTTGAGTTCAATAACTTTATGTAATAATTTTTATTTAAAATTTCAGGCCCCAAAATTAAAATGTGTCTTATATTTATACATGGGACCATCTTACACATGGGAAAATACGGGTAGGTATTGTCAATTGCTATCATCAGGGATTTACATCTTGGCACTTGTCCATTGTCCTTTAATCAGAACAGCTCCATATTAGAAGCAGCTACTTCTTATGTCCACATACTTCAGTATTCCATTTGTCATACGTATGCAATGCAATTTTTGATACATGAAATCACTGCTGAAATTATTGACTTTCCCATCAGCATGGTGCATGTTGGAAATAGAAACTCATTGGTGAAAGCAGTGATAATAACGATCAGATTAGCTAAAACATGTTGGACAAACTCTCCACACTAACTGAACAGGCTATATGCATCTACCAAGTCCTGGAATTTGTGCCCTTGAGAGGGGTGCTTGAGACTTGATTATTAAAGAATCCTTTGTCCATCCGTTGCCATGGAGGCTTTTGTCTTCCAAAGTGACTGTACCATTTCACATTCTGCTAACAGTGTATGACAGTTCGAGTTCCTCCACACCTTCAGAAGCCCCTGGTACCTTCAGGTTTGTTTTTGTTGTTGTTCTTGTTTTGATTTCTTTAGTAAGTGCTATAGGTGTGAAGAGGTATGTCACTGTGGTTTTAATTTGCATTTTCCCTAATCACTAATTGATGTTGAGCTTATTTTCATATATTTAACATCTGTATTTAAAATATTTAATATTCTTTGGTGAAGTGTTTGTTATAAATATTTTGCCTATTTTTAATTTGGTTTTTAAAAAATTATTCAGTTCTTTATAGATTCTGATCTTTATAGGCCCTTTATATGATAAATGCTTGCAAATATAGGGCAAAAAATAGGCTGGAAGAAACCACCTTGACAAAAATAAACGCACCAAACAATAATAATGGTTGGTTGGCAGTTTATGCCTCAGAATATGCAAAAATATAGGAAGCATCAATATAGGGCAGGGGATCTGTAGTATGAAGAAAGGGTCCCATTTCATCCCCTTTCTTACCTGTTTTTCAAGTTTAAAAATCTTACCAGTGCAGAGCAGCTTGACACACTTAACTGCAGAGGACCATGAGGTTGAGTTTTATATGCACATTAAATGACACTTAGTAACAGCTCTCTTGTCAGCTATTGCTTCGAAGAGATGGCTTTCTCAAACATTATTTTTTCTGTCGCTTAGCAACACTGATTATTTTGCTAGCATGGTACCTGTGATGGATATTGACCTGAACAGAAACACATCCTTGAACAACAGAGGACATAAAGGAGGAGACTTTTGTTTTTCTAGTTTGGCTTCAGGCCTGGCACATGGTCCTTACTGTTAATGATATTAAGATACAAATTAAGCATCTTGTTTGCCTTTTGATAACATGTTTTGAATGTATTAAGGCTGATTGTTTTTGCTCCCGCAGTGGCATGCCAGCATTTAAATTTCTTATGAAGATTCTCTCTGTGGTTTTCCTCAAACTGGTTTTCAAACAGAAAAATGTTCTGTTATTTAAAGTATGTTGAAATGGCTTGGCTTTACTAAAGAACTCCTCTTATGACAATCAAAATGTTGGTTAAGAGTGTCATAAACTTGTGAATGTGTGTACACCCGAGAAAGGGAACATAGTAACTACTTGAAACGATATACTCAATACTGTTCTGGAGAAATGTAATGCTCTGCACTGCTGGCTGTCACTCTGTGCCTTTTTTCTATCCCCAGGACCTCTTCCTTGCTGGCGTGTCTCCAATTAGAGCTACTAAAAATATCGGATAATCACATTTCTCGCTTTCATTGCGGTAGCACCTGAGAATGTGACTCAGCCCTGGCCACTGGGATCTAAAGGAAAAGTTATGAATCAGTCTCGGGGAAAAAATTTTCTTCCTTAATAAAACAAACACAGGAGGAGAACCTCCTCTGTCCTTGAACATGCGCAATCCATGCCCTTCCAGAGAATGCGGCCACCCTCTTGTAACTATAAAGTCAAAAGCCTTAGGAATCAGTGAAAGAAAAGTGGTTTTAAGTGACTCCAATAAAGTTTGAGGCCTTTATTCATCTGATAAGCCACGAGGAAGCCTATGAAGAGTGAGTGACTCCCCAAGTCCGGATAGGATTGTCGATTTATAGGCTGAGAAAAAGAAAGGGGTATTAGTTGGTGGTAGCAGTTTTCATTGGATCAATTAGAGATTATTCAGCTTTTTTCTTTTTTCATGTCTCTTACTATCATCAGTGAAATACATACAAGAAGAGTGCTTTTGAGAGCTGTTCTTATATGACTTGTGGTATGCTGTTAAAATTCAGGGGGAGGGTGTGGACAAAAGTAATGGGAGGGGGAGAGATGAGGAGAGAAGAGTTGGGTAGGGGAGAAAAAGAGTGTGAACAAGTCCTGCCAGGGGTGAGGACAACAGAGACACAAAGACCCGACTTCGGGGACCAGGTTCAGTGACACAGATCCATTTTATTCAGGAAGCAAGCTAGTTTATATAACCTGTGTTACAGCGTGTTCTTCAAAGCCAATGGCTGAAAAGGTGAGGGAGCTGAGTTACTTCCTTACAGTGGGTGAGGTCCCTCCTGGGTGTGTCTAGGAGGTTTCAGGTGCTGGAGTGTTCTCACAGCATTGCATCAGCCTCAGCTGCTAGGAATACACTCTGCGCTCTACCTATATTTCCCCCTCCTTTTTAATTAGCGCCAATTGGACTTGATGAACGACAGCTTGCTGTTGTTGTAGCTTCTGAATGCTACGCATTATGCAATGGAACCCTAGTAGAACTAAAACAACTATAATACCTATTATACTATATGCTAATAGATTAGCTGGATTAAACAATGAGGTAAGTAAGCTTCTGTAATGTTTGACTAGTTAGGAATTAGAATGGGGGTCTTAAACAGGGGATTCCTCCTAGGGGTAAGGATGTCATTTCCCTCCCATTGTGTTACAGAGACCTTCTAGGTGCCATTAAACACAGTTCCATTTTGATTGTAAAAAATGAACATAGGTCCATGCACGCCCCCTTCCCACAAAGGTCCCAGCATCCAAACACAGAACGTATAGCTTGCCGTGGGCTGCGTACTGCATATGGTTACATCCGTCTCTCAGCCTCTGATGCCAAATTCCAAGGTGGATGGTCTGTGCATCCGGGCCAGAGGCAATGCGGCAGTCTCTCCAGGGAATTCCTTCTCTCAGGAATGTTCTTAGATGTTCATCATACAGGAATGGGCAAAGAGGCAACCCTGGAAAGGCAAGGTTAGCGGGGCGGGCCCAGCTGTTGGTAGCTAGGAGGAGGAGGGCTTGTAGGCCAAGTACTGAGCCTTGGTTGGTAGTACTGTTTTCAGCAAAGTCCCCCGTAGTATGATTTTGAAGGAGGACCCATCCCTCCAAGGGGACAGTGTTATTATTCAGAGTAAACTTAGGTAGCATTGGGTCACTGAGGTTACCCCATATAGTGCCGTTCCACTGTTGGGATTCCCAGCCACTATTGTCACAAGGGAGTCTAAGGGAGCAGTTACTGGACTATACTGCTGGAAACTGTGGGCTATTAACTTAAACAGGCATAATTATGCCAGGGTGGGGAACAGCCACCCTACGTGAGGATCTTCTTGCACCTGGGAGTTTGCTGTGATAATGGCACACATGAGGAGGAACACAGTGAGGACCTCCTCCAGGTGGCCATTCAAGGCTGAAGCTGGCCATCTCCTGAACTGGAGGGTTTGCAGGTGTTGGAGGCGTCGTCGGTGGGGTCATCTTGGGACACTGGGGCTGGCCTTATGTTTCGTCTTGGGATCCAAATTCGCTGAGGGCTGTTTTCTGGAAAGACACAAGCATAACCTCTTCCTTGCATTAGAAGGAGGTGCAGTCCCTGCCACTGGGCTGTGGCTGGGTCCTTCCAGTGTACTAATGGCTACAGGGTCAGTTGGCTATGAAGGCCTCCCCAATGTTTATAAGTGGGAGTTACTCCTTCAGAATCAAAAGTTAAATAATTGAGAGTGAATACAGCACTGAAGAGCACTTCTCCGGGTGAGGCCCGGGGCATATCCCCCCTTTCTTTTTGAATTTGAAGCTTGATGTCTCTGTGTCACCATTCTATTGTACAATGGCTTGTCCTTGGGGATTATAAGGATTACCAAGGTGGTGTGTGATTTTCCATTGGGAACAAAAGGCTATAAATTGGCTGCTAGTATAACAGGGCCCATTGTCAGTTTTAATTTCTCAAGGTACACAAAGGCAAAGCATGGCCTGTCGAAGGGCACGAATTTCATGTGTAGTTTTTTCTCCTGCTAGGGCCATGGTTGAGACGGCTCCAGAGAAGGTGTCTACTGCTATGTGTACTTAGCAGAGTTTGCCAAATTGGGGGACAAGAGTGATGTCTATTTGCCATACAGCATTAGGCTGTAAACCTCGAGGGTTGACACCCTGTGGTTGTAAGGGTCCTAAGGGTAGTAAGGGCCCGCACTATTTACATATACGAACAAGGTGTTTGCAGGTTGCATGAGTGAGATGGGGAGAGATTTGAGAGAATGGGCAGACATATGAAACCGGGCATGAAGTTGTCTGGCTTGCTCAATAGAGGAGACTGTTAAAACTAGATGATCAACTTGTGTGTGCCTGCTGCTAGGGGGCCAGGCAAGCCAGAATGGGAGCGAAGATGCTGAATATACCAAGGGTGTTGCTGCTTCTCTAACAATTCTTTAAGCTGGCTGAGAGCCCTATCTAGTAATGTCTGCTTGGGATGGAAGGTGGAATGGGCAAGGCCTTTGACGGTTTGTACTGCATAAGCACTATCTGAAAAAATGTTAAGGGGGCCATGTTGCCAAAGGCGTAGCGCATAGTAAATGGCTAGTAGTTCACCTATTTGTATGGATCCCTCATAGCTAAGTTTGTGGAATTTAGTGCCTTCCATTTGTGCTTTGAACACTATTCCACAATAGTGTCGACACTAATCTAGCTGTGGACACAGAGTTAATAGCAGTGTTGATATTCACTATAACCTGTTTTGCTGCTGTAGTTAGATGGTGTACGCTAGTAGGCTCTATGTTGCCCTCAAAAAGGGAGATTAGGGGGTCTAAACCGGCAGTAGAAACATGTATCCAGTTTATTTGGCTGCATAGCTCTTGTAATTCATGTAAAGAACATTGTTGAGGGATTGCGAGCATAGGGGAAATAGGTGTAATTTCTTCCCCTATGTGGTACCCTAAGAAAGTAAAGGGCAGCAAGGTCTGTACTTTCTCTGGTGCTACAGAAAACCCAATGGCATTCAGATTAGTTAAGAGCTGCTGGTAACATTCTCGTCCATATAATGGTAGATGAGGCACTGTTCCTGTAATGGTTGCGTTGCAGTGCTTTCATAGTACTGGCAAATGGTGGGGCTATTCTTCATGCCTCTGGTAGGTCTTCCCATTGATACCTTTGAGCTGGAAGGGCATGATTAATAGATGGCACAGTAAAAGCAAAATAAGGCTTGTCCTCCAGATGGAGGGGGTTGAGAAAAAACTATCTTTGATGTCTAGAATTTTAATATGGGCAGCCTGTGGCACCGCAGAGGGATGTGGCAAGTCTGGTTGCTAAGTGCCCATATTTTCCATGTGCTTGTTAATAGCCCTTAAATCATGAAAGAATTTCCATTTTCTGGATGCCTTTTTCTGAATTACCAAAACAGGCGAATTATGAGGACTAGTGGAAGGCTCAATATGTTTGACTTCTAATTGTTGCTGAACTACTTTGTGTAATTTTTTTAATTTAGAGGCTGTTAATGGCCACTGCTCAACCCAAAGTGGTTGGTCGGTATCCCATGTAAGTTTGATGGGTTCTGGAGTTTTTAACTGAGCAGTGGCCTTTAGAATTGGGGGGGGGGGGGCTGGTAAGAGAAAGACAGCATATCCCGTCCCCAAAGTGTATGTGGCAATTCAGTCATAAATACAGGACTGAAAACTCCAGTCACATGGTCAGGATCTGTCCAATGGAGTGGCCGGATGGCTTGTTGGGCCAGTCGTGCTCCACTAACTCCTTGTACTAAAGGTCCGGCCACGTGGCCCAGCCTTCCTTTTTATCTTCCTCTCTGATTACAGAAACATCAGCACAAGAATCTATGAGCCCAATAATGGGATGGCCCTCTACTTGCAGGGTTAGAAAGGCCTTATTCTGGGTTAAGGGTAAGGTCCAATAGACTCCTGTGTGGAGTTGCTCTCTTATGGGCGAGGCTGAGAGCTGCCCCGCTTCCCATTTAAAGGCTCTAGAGCAGGGGTCGGGAACCTTTTTGGCTGAGAGAACCATGAGCGCCACATATTTTAAAATGTAATTCCGTGAGAGCCACACAATGACCCACGTATGTTATATATTATCTAATAAAAATGTGGTGTTGTCCCAGAGGACAGCTGTGATTAGTTCCAGCCACCTGCAACTATGAACATGAGTGGTAGGAAATGAATGAATTTTAATACATGAGAATGTTTTATATATTTTTTTTATTTTTATTTTTTTATAATTTTATTTTTTTTAAGGGGTTGCATCAATAAATCAGGATACATATATTCAAAGATAACAAGTCCAGGTTATCTTGTCGTTCAATTATGTTGCATACCCATCACCCAAAGTCAGATTGTCCTCTGTCACCTTCTATCTTGTTTTCTTTGTGCCCCTCCCCCTTTCCCTCTCTCATTCCCCCTTCCCCCCCCCCCATAACCACCACACTCTTATCAATGTCTCTTAGTTTCACTTTTATGTCCCACCTACGTATGGAATAATGCAGTTCCTGGTTTTTTCTGATTTACTTATGTCGCTTCATATCATGTTATCAAGATCCCACCATTTTGCTGTAAATGTTCCGATGTCATCATTTCTTATGGCTGAGTAGTATTCCATAGTGTATATGTGCCACATCTTCTTTATCCAGTCATCTATTGATGGGATTTTTGGTTGTTTCCATGTCCTGGCCACTGTGAACAATGCTGCAATAAACATGGGGCTGCATGTGTCTTTACATATAAATGTTTCTGAGTTTTTGAGGTATATACCCAGTAGAGGGATTGCTGGGTCATAAGGTAGTGCTATTTTCAGTTTTTTGAGGAACCACCATACTTTCTTCCATAATGGTTGTACTACTTTACATTCCCACCAACAGTGTATGAGGGTTCCTTTTTCTCCACAGCCTCTCCAACATTTGCTATTACCTGTCTTGCTAATAATAGCTAATCGAACAGGTATGAGGTGGTATCTCATTGCAGTTTTGATTTGCATTTCTCTAATAGCTAAAGAAGATGAGCATCTTTTCATATATCTGTTGGCCATTTGTATTTATTACTGGGAGAAGTGTCTGTTCATATCCTCTTCCCATTTTTTTATTGGATTGTTTGTTTGTTTGTTGTTGAGTTTTATGAGTTCTTTGTATATTTTGGATATTAGGCCCTTATCTGAGCTGCTGTTTGAAAATATCATTTCCCATTTAGTTGGCTTTCTGTTTATTTTGTTATCAGTTTCTCTTGCTGAGCAAAAACTTCTTAGTCTGATGTAGTCCCATTCATTAAATTTTGCCTTCACTTCTCTTGCCTGTGGAGTCAAATTCATAAAATGCTCTTTAAAACCTAGGTCCATAAGTTGAGTACCTATGTCTTCTTCTATGTACTTAATTGTTTCAGGTCTTATGTTTAGATCTTTGATCCATTTGGAGTTAATTTTTGTACAGGGGGACAAACTGTAGTCCAGTTTCATTCTTTTGCATGTGGCTTTCCAGTTTTCCCAGAACCATTTATTGAAGAGGCTTTCTTTTCTCTATTGTGTGTTGTTGGCCCCTTTATCAAAAATTATTTGACTATATATATGTGGTTTATTTCTGGACTTTCTATTCTGTTCCATTGGTCTGAGTGTCTATTTTTCTGCCAATACCATGCTGTTTTGATTGTCGTGGCCCTATAATAGAGTTTTAAGTCAGGTATTGTAATACCCCCAGCTTCATTCTTTTTCTTTAGGATTGCTTTGGCTATTCGGGGTTTTTTATACTTCCATATAAATCTGATGATTTTTTGCTCTATTTCTTTAAAAAATGTCATTGGAAGTTTGATGGGAATTGCATTAAATTTGTATATTGCTTTGGGTAATATAGCCATCTTGATTATATTTATTCTTCCTAGCCAAGAACAAGGTATATTCTTCCATCTCATTATATCTTTTTTGATTTCCCTTAACAATGGTTTATAGTTTTCATTGTATAAGTCCTTTACATTCTTTGTTATGTTTATTCCTAAGTATTTTATTTTTTTTGTTGCAATCGTGAAGGGGATTATTCTTTTGAGTTCGTTCTCAATTGTTTCATTGTTGGCATATAGAAAGGCTATTGACTTCTGTATGTTAATTTTGTATCCTGTGACCTTACTGTATTGGCTTATTGTTTCAGGTAGTCTTTTTGTGGGTTCTTTGGGGTTTTCGATGTATAGGATCATATCATCTGCAAAAAGTGATACCTTTACTTCTTCTTTTCCGATATGGATGCCTTTTATTTCTTTGTCTTGTCTGATTGCTATGGCTAGAACCTCTAGTACCACATTAAATAAGAGTGGAGAGAGTGGACAACCCTGTCTTGTTCCTGATTTAAGGGGGAAAGCCTTCAGTTTAGTGCCATTTAATATGATGTTAGCTGATGGTTTATCATATATGGCCTTTATCATGTTGAGATATTTTCCTTCTATACCCATTTTGTTGAGAGTCTTAAACATAAAATTGTGTTGTATTTTATCAAAAGCCTTTTCTGCATCTATTGATAAGATCATGTGGTTTTTGTTCTTTGTTTTGTTGATATGGTGTATTATGTTAACCGTTTTGCGTATGTTGAACCATCCTTGAGATTCTGGGATGAATCCCACTTGATCATGATGTATTATTTTTTTAATATGTTGTTGTATTTGATTTGCTAGTATTTTGTTTAGTATTTTAGCATCTGTATTCATTAGAGATATTGGTGTGTAGTTTTCTTTTTTTTGTGCCATCCTTGCCTGGTTTTGGTATGAGGGTTATGTTGGCCTCATAAAATGTGTTTGGAAGTATTGCTTCTTCTTCAATTTTTTAGAAGACTTTGAGTAGAATAGGAACCAAGTCTTCTTTGAATGTTTGATAAAATTCGCTGGTATAGCCGTCAGGGCCTGGACTTTTATTTTTGGGGAGGTTTTTAATGGTTTTTTCTATTTCTTCTCTACTAATAGGTCTGTTTAGGCTTTCTGCTTCTTCTTGACTCAGTCTAGGAAGGTTGTATTGTTCTAGGAATTTATCCATTTCTTCTAGGTTGTTGAATTTAGTGGCATAAAGTTTTTCATAGTATTCTACAATAATTCTTTGTATATCTACGGTGTCCGTGGTGATTTCTCCTCTTTCATTTTGGATTTTGTTTATATGAGTTCTTTCTCTTTTTTCCTTGGTAAGTCTTGCCAAGAGTTTGTCAATTTTGTCGATCTTTTCAAAGAACCAGCTCCTTGTTCTATTAATTTTTTCTATAGTTTTTCTGTTCTCTAATTCATTTATTTCTGCTCTGATTTTTATTATCTCCTTTCTTCGGCTGGTTTTGGGTTTTCTTTGTTCTTCTTTTTCTAGTTTCTTAAGGTGGGAAGTTAAGTGGTTCACGTGGGCTCTCTCTTGTTTGTTCATATATGCCTGAAGTGATATGAACTTCCCTCTTATCACTGCTTTTGCTGCATCCCATAGATTCTGATATGTCATATTGTCATTTTCATTAGTCTGTATATATCTTTTGATCTCTGCACTTATTTCTTCTTTGACCCATTCATTTTTTTAAAGTATGTTGTTTAGTTTCCACATTTTTGTGGGATTTTTTTCCCTTTTTTTGCAGTTGAATTCTAGTTTCAAGTCTTTATGATCAGAAAATATGCTTGGTACAACTTCAATTTTTCTGAATTTGCTGATGTTGTTCTTGTGGCCCAACATATGGTCAATTCTTGAGAATGATCCATGTACACTGGAGAAAAATGTATATTCAGTCACTTTGGGATGAAATGTCCTGTAGATGTCTATCATATCCAGGTGCTCTAGTGTTTTGTTTAAGGCCACTATGTTTTTGTTGATTCTCTGTTTGGATGACCGATCTAGAGCCGTCAGCGGTGTATTGAGGTCTCCAAGTATGATTGTATTTTTGTCAGTTTTTGTTTTAAGATCAATATGTAGCTGTCTTATATATTTTGGTGCTCCTTGGTTTGGTGCATATATATTAAGAATTGTTTTGTCTTTTTGATTCAGGGTCCCCTTAGCCATTATAAAATGGCCATTTTTGTCTCTGAGTACTTTTCCTGTCTTGTAGTCAGCATTATCTGATATGAGTATTGCTACACCTGCTTTTTTTTGGATGTTATTTGCTTGGAGTATTGTTTTCTAGCCTTTCACTTTGAATTTGTTTTTATCCTTGTTACTTAGATGAGTTTCCTGTAGGCAGCATACAGTTGGATTTTTTTTTAATCCATTCTGCTACTCTGTGCCTTTTTATTGGTGAGTTTAATCCGTTTACATTTAGTGTAATTATTGACACTTGTGAGTTCCCTATTGCCATTTTATATCTTGCTTTCTGTTAGTTTTGTGTCTTGTTTGATCCTTCTCTTTCGTTTTTCTATCTTTTGTTTTTATTTGGTTGTATTCCATACATCTTTCCTCTGTTGCTATCTTTTTTATCTGATGTGCTTCTGTGGTGGTTTTTTCAATGGTGGTTACCTTTGAGTAATGAAAAGGGTCCCTACCCTGTTCATTGTAGCAAACTATTTTGTGAGTACTTTTGCACTCCATCGTCCTTTGCTACTGTTAATCTCCATCTTCTCCCCTTCTTTCTTTTTGTTGTCACAGTTTAAATTTGGTTTTATTGTGTTCTTCTTGGAGCTTTTACTTGTGGCTCTGTTTATTTTTTTGTTCTTTGTATCTGATTGGAGAACCCCCTTTAGTAATTCCTGGAGTGGGGGTTTTCTGATGATAAATTCCCTCATCTTTTCTGTATCTGTGAATGTTTTTATTTCTCCTTCATATTTGAAGGATAGCTTTGATGGGTATATTATTTGTGGCTGAAAGTTCCTCTCTTTCAGGACTTTAAATATTGGGGTCCACTCTCTTCTAGCTTGTAGAGTTTCTGCTGAGAAATCTGATGATAATCTAATGGGCCTTCCTTTATATGTTGTATTCTTCTTTTCCCTGGCTGCCTTGAGAATTTTTTCTTTGCTGTTGGTTTGTGTCAATTTCATTATGATATGCCTTGGAGTAGGTTTGTTGGGGTTAAGAAAACTCGGAGTTCTGTTTGCTTCTTGAACTTGAGGCTTTAGTTCTTTCCACAGGCTTGGGAAGTTCTCATCTATTATTTGTTTGAGTATGTTCTCCATTCCATTTTCTCTCTCTTCTCCCTCTGATATACCTATTATTCTTATGTTATTCTTTTTGATGGAGTCAGATAATTCTTGTAGGGCTATCTCATTTATTTTAATTTTTGAGTCTCTTTCTTCTTCTCTCTGTTGTGCCTCAAGTTGCTTGTCTTCTATTTCACTAATCCTCTCTTCTATCTGACCTGTTCTATTAGCTAAGCTTGTTACTTCATTTTTCAGCTCGTGAATTGAGTTTTTCATCTCTGTTTGATTTGTTTTTATAGTTTCAATTTCCTTGGACATATATTCTTCGTGTTCATTGAGTTGTTTTCTGAGCTCCCTATATTGCCTTTCTGTGTTTTCTTGTATATCTCGGAGGATTTTTAGGATTTCTATCTTGAATTCTGTGTCAGTTAGCTCCGAGGTTTCCAATATATTAAATTTTTTTCTCCATAGATTTTTCCTCATCTAGCTGTGTTACCTCTCTTTTTTTTGTATCCATGATATTCGATTTTCTCTTCCTTAATGGCATCTGAGGGTGGTTTTGTTGATAGTATTAATGAGATTTAATACAAAATAAAAAGTTAAAAAAATAAAAAATTGAGAAGAGTTGTTTTTTTTTAAAAAAAATGATAATGAAATAAAGAAAAATAAAATAAAATAAAAATGTTCAAAAAAAAGAAATTATTCCCCCCCTCCTTTTTTCCTCTCCTCTCCTCTCCCCTCTTTCTTGAGAAAATGTTGTGGTGAACTGTGAATTATAACAAACAATGCCTGTAATGGAGGGCCTGAATTGGGGAAAAGTAATAAAGGGGAAAAAAAAAGAAGGGGGTATGGACCCACAAAAAGCAAATAAGGAAAAAATTTGGGTCAAGAATAAAATGATTTGCTTTTAGGTGTTGGTTGTCTAAGAGTTATGATGAGAGGAATAAGAGGAAAACAGAAAAATGGGAGGACAAATTAAAAAATTACTATTGTATTTAGTGGAACAAGAACTAGATAAAATGGAGAGCCAGGGATGGGAGCACTGCTAGTGATTTAAAAAGGTGAAGTAAAAACCCCCCAAAATGCCACAAACATAAGTTTGAGTCCCAGATAAGATAATTTGTTTGTTATTGAGGTTTGAATGAGAGGAGATGTAAAGGAGAAAGGAAGAAACTAATATAGAGGGAGAAAGAAAGAGAGAGAAAAAAAGAGGGAACCACTAAAAGAAGAAAAAACAAAAAAGAGGAGAGAGAGAGAGAGTTAAGGGTTTTGGAGTGCAACCCTCATAGAGAGAAAGGAAGAGGAGAGAAAAGATAATGGGAGATGTAACACTTATGGGTAGTGTAGTTCAAGGAGAGGAGTGAGTAAGACCGGCAGAGAGTTAATCAGCCAAATTGGAGGAGGGAAAAAAATATCAAGAATGAAGATAAGAGAAACAAACGAACAAATATAATAAAATGTGATAGGTTATAAAGTCTGCAGATTATTCTTGATTTTGAGAGGTTATCTTCTTGCTTTGTCTTTTCTCTCTCTCTTCCTGGTCGGTGACTCTGTACCCCGGGTTCTGCCCCTTTGGCACGCTCAGGTAGAGGTTTGCAGTTGATAAGTCTCTATGGCAATGTCATGTATTGTGCTTTAGTCTCATTGGCAGTCAAGGCTCATTAGCATTCATAGGCTCCGACAGTGAGAGAGTCCGTGTTCCTGGAGCCTTTCTCCTAGTCTTTCCTTCCTCAATTAGTAGCCTGATAATCCAGCTATGGGGTTGCTGCTGCCTCTGCCTGGATAGTAAGAGGCTCAAAGAGCTGGCAACTCCCCACTCTATTTCCACTCAGCACAGGGCTCTGGGTAAGGCTCAGTCAGTCAGAGCTGCTAGCATAATCAGGCGGGGTTTCCGCCCACTCAAAGACCTCTGGCTTTGCCACTTTGTCCGGTAACACAGGCGGGCGCCCACTTCCGGGGCGCTTGGAGGAAACTCTCGCTCACTATCTGTGCGCGCAGACCAGGATATCCGGCCAGCAGTCTCACGCTCTGAGTGAAACCCCCAACCGCATGGAAAAGTTGCAGCGTTGGAATTGGCTCTCGCTCCGTCCCCGTGTGCGGCTTTTGCAAGGTGCTGGGGCGGCCCGAGATTCCGCTTTGGCCCACACAAAGGCCCCTGACTCTGCCCCTCTGTGCGATAACACGGGCAGGCACTGCCGAGGCACTCGGAGGAATCTGTCTCTCACTATCTGCGCGTGCAGACCAGGATATGAGGCCAGCCGCATTTCCCTCTGAGTGAAACCCCCACCAGCATGGAAAATTTCCACCGTTGGAATTAGTTCTCACTCCCTCCCATGCGCGGCTTTCCCAGGGCGCTGGGGCTGCCCAGAGATTCTGCTTTCAGCCCACAGAAAGGCCTTTGACTCTGCCTCTCTGTGGGGTAACACAGGCACCCACTCCTGGGGCTTAGGAAGAAATCTCTCACCCACTAACTGCGCGCCGACCAGGAGATCGGGTAAAATGGCTGCCCCGCTTGTCTTTCTTTGTTTGGGTTTGGTGCGAGTGTTAGCTTGTATTGCCCGGGTTGCCACAGGATCAGTTTTTCCTCGGCTTGGATCTCCGTGTCACAGCCTGGTTCGGCCGTTTATGCTGCGGCCTGGATCTATTCACCCCCTTTGCCCGTCTCAGTTTCTATATTCACAGTTACCAGAGAAAGCCACCCTGTTTAGGTTAGTGAGGAAGACGGAGCATTTCTTACTCCCTATTTCCTTCAGGGTTTGGTTATATATTTAGCCAATTTTTCACTCGACCATACCTTCGGGTGTATTGCGAAGCATCTGGAGGCTCCAAGTATAGGTTTTTCTGTTTCTGGTTGAAGAAGATCTGGTTGAGTTTTGGGGGAGATTTATCAGTATCGCTTCCTACCCCGCCATTACTCTGACATCATCTCCCATGTTTTATATTTTTAATGTTATTATTTTTTTAATTAAAGATTTGTCTGTGAGCCAGATGCACCATCAAAAGAGCCACATCTGGCTCGCGAGCCGTAGGTTCCCGACCCCTGCTCTAGAGGCTTTCCATCCGCAGTGGTGGTTGAGCAACAATCTTGCTTCCAGTGAAATCCCTTTCTACAACAGGGGCACACAGAAGGTGGCTTTTTACCGTTCTTTCCTTTCCTGTTAGGGCACTGCTGCGCAAAATGTCCTGTGCCCTTGCATTCAAAGCAGGCCACTTGTGTCAGTTGACTTCTCTGACAGGAGACACTTAACTGGGCTGCAAGAGCTGTAGCAAGGGCCGCTGCTGAGTTGCTGTCTACATCTCAGCAGGCAAGGACCCAATCACCTAGGGATGCAGCTCTAATTGGCCCTATTGCCTGTCTACACTCTCCATTGGCGCCTTCCCACACCAATTCTTTAGTTAGAGCATCGGCCGCATCAGCGTGTATAACTACGCTTTACAGCTTCTTGGACCCTTCCTAGAAAATCTGAAAAAGGTTCATTGGGACCCTGAAGCAATTTGGAAAGCTTTAAGGACCTTCCATGAGCATAAGTTTGGTTAAAGGCTCTAGTGGAACATAGGCGCACTTGATCAAAATACTGAGGGGTCCTGTAGCCTGTATGGCAGGGGAGGCAAATTGCCCGTCTCCTTTGAGGGCTTCCGGGGGGAGGTTAATACCAACCCTTTGATTCCTTTCACCTATTATTTCACATTGCTCATTGTATAAAGCTTTCCATTGAATTAAGTCTTCCATGGTAAGGTCTGCTCGGGCTAATGTTTTCCAATCATGGAGACAATTTAAATCAATACTGATATTTTCAAGTAATTGCTGAACATAGGGGGAATGAAGGCCACCTTCCTGGATAGCTTTTCTGAGAATAACGACTGTTTTCTGGTCATGTGGATACCAAGCTTGCGGTCGTGCGGTGGTAGGGTTAATATTGACTGGAAAAAGGTGAGGGGTCTCTAGTCCTGATGCTGCAGGGAAAATATCTCTTTGCTGACACATGGGGGCGTATAGGCTGGCCCATGGGTCTGCAGCAGGAACACGTGTTGGAGTTAAAGCTGGGGTAGAAAATGGCACATGAGAGGCTGGGGTGGGGCATTGAGCCCTGGCAGGGAATGCGGAAGTAGCCGACTTCCACTTCTTCAGGTGGTGGTGGAGCTGATGGCATGGTTTCTAAGGTATCTATTGATAGTTTTGTTTCTGCACGCTCGGCTGCAAGTTCATCATACTCTGTGGCCCAACCCTTTTCTTCCTCTACAGGGGGAGGCGAATACGGAGGTAGGGGTTCCTCTGAAAGAGGAGTAGCAGTGTAGAACCTTAGGGACCAGTGGAGGGTCCCCAGCAGGAGTGCCGGTCAAGCAGGCGTGTATTGCCAATAAGGCAGGAGTGAGGCCGAGAGAGGTTTGCCCCCCATGCACCTCGGCTGAACAAATGTGTCAGAGAGCCTGGGCCCAAGTATCCGGGTCCCAGAGGAGTGTGTCCTCAATCCAGGGATTGAGACCAGAGAGAATCTCCCAGTAAGTACAGAGATCCTCTTCACAAACTTCGACTCTGCAATAGGGTATGCAGGGCTCAGGCCTGTGGGGCTCAAGAATGGGGGAGAAGGTTTCCTATTGCAGAGGGTCACTCACCCACCCCTTGGATGCCAGTTAGGTCCCTATTCAAGGTGCCAGTTGTGCCTACCGGGGGTGAGAACTACGGAGACACAAAGACCCAACTCCGGGGACCAGGTTCAGTGACGCAGATAAGCTTTATTCAGGAAGCAAGCTAGCTTATATACACAGGTTCAGCCTATAGGGTGTTATAGTGTGTCCTTCATAGCCAATGGCTAAAAAGATCAGGGAGCTGCCTGGTTAGCACTGAGTCACCTCCTTATAGTGAGCGAGCTCCTTCCTGGGTGTGCCTAGGAGGATTTCAGGTGCTGGAGTATTCTCACAGCATTGCAAGCAGCCACAGTTGCTAGGAATGTGCTCTGTGCTCTACCCACAAAAGAGACAAGAGACGAGAAGGGAACGAAAGGGAAGGGAAGGGAAGGGAAGAAAAGGGAAGGGGAAAGGGAAGGAGAAGGGGAAGGGAGGGGAGGGGAGAAGAAAGAAACTGGGGTCACTCTATTATGTCTGTTTTAATCCTTACACAATCAAGCCAAGATAGCAAAGATGGCAAAGCAGAAAAATGGGTTTGATGATATTGCTGAACAACTGAGCCAACACAGGAACCAGGAAGAACCTTAAAAGGATATATCTAATTAGACTCACTGAGAATAATCTCCCTATCTGAAAATTAAATGATTTGGGACATTAATTACCTCTACAAAATTTCTTTATAGTAGTAACTTAATTACTGTTTGATTGAATAAGTGGGAGAAGATGAGTGTATGTTAGGGGGCAGGAATCATGGGTATCAGCTTATAATTCCATCTGTCATATAAAGCAGTAAAATTTTAGAAGACATTTAGCATACTGTATAGTGACTAACTTTTTCTAGATTTTAGCTTTTCTAGTTCTTGTTAAATAAAAGCTATATAACTTGGTTGTGCCATCTAATCCATTTAATATGGAGATTTGGGCTTCTTTTTAGCTACTTAGGCTACCTACCTGAAAGTTAATAGCACCATATGCCAGTTTCACACTGGGGGCATTTGAAGAAACAAGTTAATTTGAACTTTACTTTTTATGTCCTCCTGAAAACAGGAGAAAAACTCAGAGTCTAGTTTTCAAAAAAATTGCTGTCACTAAATATTTTGAGCCTCGTTATGTAAAGGAAAATCAATAATAAATACCTCCCCACCATATCCCTACTATTAAGAGACTGCTAGGTCTCATGAACCCTTATGTTTACACTCAGCAGAGCAGAAACAAAAACTGCTGAAAATATAAACCATAAATCAACCCTCATGTGAATTTGCAGCACAGATTCTCATACTGACGGGATTCAAAACTAAGATGGAAATTTCAGAGTAAACTGGGAGTTACTTCCGCTATGATTTTGCTAGAAGAAAACCTCACTATTCCCTAAAGGAAGCCACGTTCATTCCAGGACCTCAAAACCTTCCCACAGACCAATGTTAACAGGCAATGTTGAGTCATCTTTGTCTGCTCTGGGTAAATCATGTGAAATATAATTGAAGTTCAACTTCATGTAGTAAAACATTCTACTTGAAAAATAATGGAGGTTTGGTGTGATTTCTATTCACTTCACATCATGACTTTTAAAACAACCATGAACAAAATAAAAAAAAAAGAAACTCTCTTAGTAAGAAATATTAGTAATAAATAGGAAAAAATATCACGAACTTAACTCTCACATATGCACTACACAAATGCTATACAAACATTACCTATTAAAGATTTGCCATGTATGAATTGAAATATCTGTTGGCAAACAAAATACTGTATATTCCCCATGTACCAGACACTCCCATGTATAAGACTCACCTTAATTTTGGGGCCTGAAATTTGAAAAAAGAATTGTATTATATAAAGTTATTGAACTCAAGTTTTAATCATCATAAAATTCATACAACTCCTCATCACTGTCAAAATTCCCATCTGTGGGAATTTGTGTCTGATGTCCTCATCTGTGTCTGATGACGAATCCCTGTCTTCATATATTGCCTCGTCCTCAGTTCCATCTATGGCATTTGAAATGCCACAGCCACTATATAAGATGCACCCAGTTTTTAGACCCCCAGTTTTTTGAAAAAGTGTGTATCTTATACATGGGACAATACAGATAATTTGCTCATCTATGTTGAATGACTTTGACCATGCTGTGAAATGTTGTTTTACTATTTGATAAAGATATTTTGTCTGTCCTTTGTTTTGCTTTGCCTCTGGTTATTGTTATTTATTGTTTACTTTTTAGACCAGTTTTCAGGCTTCCCAAACAGTGTAACTGACTCGTTTTCTCCCTTTAAAGAGTATAATTTTGAGCGATGGTTTTAGTTTGTGCTGCTTTTTGCAAAATTCATCCAATTAACAGTGACTATTGGTCATTTGAGTTTTTCCTTAAAAAGTCAATTATTTATCAAAGTAGTAACTGTGCTTATTTTTTAAATTAGTATAAAACCTTCAGTTATTTTTAATTACTGTAGACAAAATTTTATATTACTCAGCTTTTTAATTTTTTTTTTGCATTTTTCTGAAGTGAGAAGTGGGTGGGGGCAAAGAGACAGACTTCCGCATGCACCCAACCAGCATCCACCCAGCATGCCCACCAGGGGGCGATAATCTGCCCATTTGGGGCTCTTGCTTTTTTGAGTCTGGAGACATTCTAGTGCCTGAGGCGGAGGCCGTGGAGCCATCCTCAGTGCCTAGGCCAACTTTGCTTCATTGGAGCCTTGGTGTGGAAGGGGAAGAGAGAGATAGAGATAAAGGAGAGGGGGAAGGGTGGAGAAGCAGGTGCGTGTTTCTCTTGTGTGCCCTGGCTGGGAATCGAACCCAGGACTTCCACACACCAGGCCGACATTCTACTGCTGAGCTATCTGGCCAGGATGTATATTACTCAGCTTTTTTGAAACTAAAGCAAAAGAATCAATGGTCTAATTTAATCCAGATTTAAGTTATTGTCATCTTTACAATATTTGACCTATACTTTTTCACCTGTCTGTAAAAAAAAAAAATCTCACCATCACAGATAAACTCATATTCTTTACTTGTAATAGAGTCTTATTTAATATTGTTTCTTACATTTTTTTTTTGTTGTTTTTTTCTTTGTGTCAGGGCACATGATTACCCAACTATTTTTTTCTGGCCTTATTTGCATATAGGTACAATCAGGTGATTGACTTCTGACCAATGAGATCTGAATAAAAGCAATTGTGACATTTGAGGTCATGTTCTTTAAATGAAGTTGCTTCTTTTCCCCCTAACCCTCCCCCATCATCCCCTGGAATCTGGGATTGAGACAGGTGGTGACAAGTCAGTTCTCAGCATGTGGATGGGGGTGACAATG
This sequence comes from Saccopteryx bilineata, assembly GCF_036850765.1. Classification (NCBI taxonomy): domain Eukaryota; kingdom Metazoa; phylum Chordata; class Mammalia; order Chiroptera; family Emballonuridae; genus Saccopteryx; species Saccopteryx bilineata. The sequence continues at coordinate 142,007,340 of NC_089491.1, read as the reverse complement.
TAGGAGGTGATGAAGCTTTAAAGAGAGAAGGAACCTGAGTCCCAGAGATGACCATATGAGCAGAGTTTTCATACCTCCCTGCACTGATAACCAGCTAAGAATTTCACAGGAGAGAGCAAAAAGCCTTTCATCTTGTTTAAGTCAATGGCATTTGGTCTCAATTAAAACTTCAGAGCCAATATCCTAACTAAATATAGTTTGTCTGTTTATGTTATTATTTTAACTTTTTTATTCTATAAACTCATTAATATATTATATGATTGAGAATATAATACACACTTAGTTACAAGAAAAGGATCCAATGTAACAAAATACTACAGAGCAGAGAAGTGAAATAAAAATACATATATTCAGGATAGACTTTGTGATATTAACTAAAAGACACTGCAAAGCTTCTACTTGTACTTATTTTGCATGAACAATCTCTATTCATGCAAATCACATATGAAGAATTTCCATAAAAGGCATAATTAATGTTATATAATTCAAATTTGTGAAATGTATCTGAAAAAAATTTCTACACTAATGTTTTCATCTTTAGAAAACTGCCAAACACTGGACTGATGATCAGGAACTAGCAATGATTTCAGGATGCTTTGAGAAACACTGGCCAAGGCTTTCAAATTGGGTTTGTGTTTATGAATTTTGTTGCATAAACAATTTACTTATTCATACTTAGATAATGATGATCAGCAAATGTTGGAGGCAATTATGACATTTTAAAGCAATGAGAAAACATGTATCCGATAAAGAACATACTGGACAATTTCTTTACAATTTTCCATATTTACTGAAGCAGCTAACTGCCATCTGACAACGAAATATACGGTGCAGATTTATCTTCAGACAACGTTTACAAACGTGGAATTTAAATGTCTTCAAATAGGCTCATATTTCTTCCTTCTGCTATGTGCTTGCTTCCTTCCTATTCCCACCTTGGATTCTCCACAATGTATGTTACCAACCTGGCCTGTAAAGTCAGAATTTGGATCTTTAGTCTCTGTGTGCATACATAATGTGTAAATGTTAAAATCTGAGAACTATTGAGAGAGACAGAGAGAGAGAGAGAGAGAGAGAGAGAGAATGAGAGCAGAAATTACATAAGTGCCCACATCACCAGTCACCACACCCTAGAGGAAAATGTTTACTTCTTAAGTCTTCATGTTTAACAGAGTTGCAAAAGTTCCATGCTGCTTCAAAACACCGTTTTTGTTGTTTCTTATTTCTATTCAGTTATAGAGAAAGTAAATTGATATAATATGAATATAAACAGGCTTTGCAGAAATGAGCACTAGTAAATAATCTCCTTTAGGTCTTCATCTTGGTGTGCAGTAAGGCTAGGGTGAACTTTGATATTTTGGGGTAGCCAATCAAGGCAAGAGAGAACAGTGAAAGTTTCAGTAAAGTACAATACTTTGCATTGGGAGCACAGTGATGAACAAAGCTGGTATGTGTCAGGACACACAGTTTTCTAATGGTAAAATCTAAGGGGGGGAGTAGAGGAGGATAGAGGGACATAACTGGTGATGAAGGGAGACTTGGGGTAGTGACCACACAATACAGTATATAGATGACTAACCAATGTTATCAATGAATTCAATAAAAATTTTAAAATAAAGTGCATCAAACATTCAAGGAATTGTTAACAGGATCCATCACCAAGATGACAAAAAGAGGACCTGATCTAATCAAAGTACTTAGAAAACCAATCTATCTAGCTTTTTGCATAAGATTCAGTGGCATGGCCAAAGGATTTATACAATGGCATAACTAGGTAGATGGACCTTTATTCTCAGTTCCTCATACTGGCATGAGGACAGTACTTTTCTACTCTTGTATAAATATTCCTTCTCCTTTTAAGTTGAAGTCATTTCATCATACATGTATTCTTTTTTTTTAATTTTTATTTATTGATTTTAGAGAGAGAGAAAGGGGAGAGACAGAGACAGAGACAGGAACATCGATCTGTTGCAGTATGTGCCCTGACTGAGGATTGATCCGGCAACTTTTGTTTTCGGGCTGACACTTATCAACTGAGCTATCTGGCCAGGGTGAATACATGTATTCTTTTTTTTTTTTTTTTTTAATAATTTTATTTTTTTAATGGGGTGACATCAATATATCAGGATACATATATTCAAAGATAACAAGTCCAGGCTATCTTGTCATTCAACTATGCTGCATACCCACCACCCAAAGTCAGATTGTCCTCTGTCACCTTCTATCTTGTTTTCTTTGTGCCCCTCCCCACCCCCTTTCCCTCTCCCATTCCCTCTCCCCCCCGTAACCACCACACTCTTATCAATGTCTCTTAGTTTCACTATTATGTCCCACCTACGTATGGAATAATACAGTTCCTGGTTTTTTCTGATTTACTTATTTCGCTTCATATCATGTTATCAAGATCCCACCATTTTGCTGTAAATGTTCCGATGTCATCATTTCTTATGGCTGAGTAGTATTCCATAGTGTATATGTGCCACATCTTCTTTATCCAGTCATCTATTGATGGACTTTTTGGTTGTTTCCATGTCCTGGCCACTGTGAACAATGCTGCAATAAACATGGGGCTGCATGTGTCTTTACGTATCAATGTTTCTGAGTTTTTGGGGTATATACCCAGTAGAGGGATTGCTGGGTCATAAGGTAGTGCTATTTTCAGTTTTTTGAGGAACCACCATACTTTCTTCCATAATGGTTGTACTACTTTACATTCCCACCAACAGTAATACATGTATTCTTAAACATTGCTATACCCGCCACTCATTCATGACTTTGGCATTTGGTTCACATTGTCTATTTCTATTCTCAAATTCTATTGGTAGTTCAGTAGTTAATTTTCCATCCACACTCTTAAGTTCATATTTCTGTGACTACAAAAATATTTATCTCCACTCTATCATAAGGATTCATGCTCATAGCCACACTCTGGGCTTTGTTACCACTAACAAGTATTTTATCTTTGAAAAATAAAAAACTAATCTTCTACTTACAGTCATTATCATTTCCTTACTCCAGCTAACACTAATAATCTTGTGATTTGAACTCTTCTATCACCTCTCAATACTTTGGATTCTGCCCCTTTATTCTATCTAGCCTGGACTATACAATCCCTCACTCTAACAGTCTAGTGCTAATACCTGGAGGGCATTAGCTAAATCCTAACCTATGAGTCTGCCTCTGTCCTATACCCAGGTTTTCAAAGAATGCTAAAGAAAGATCCCACATCAAGTCTAGAAATACTGCAAATGAACTCTTTCCATTGAAGCTCAGCTTTGGTTTTAGCAATCCTTGACAATATATTTCTGCGTCCCTAAAAATGTGCTCTGCCTTTACTTAGAACAAATGTTTCAAATACTCATTATTCTCTGAAATTCTTTAATCCCAACATACTGCTTCTCCAATGTTTCCAAAATAAATACATATTTAGTTTTCTATATTTCCAAAACTATTCTACAAAAGGTATATTTGGACATCCGATATTTTTTCAGAGGCCCTTCATGCCAGTAAATATGATATGAATGTAGATGGAGAACTGTCTATTATATCTCTCCTCTAAAATTTCCCCAGAGAAGACTAACCTATTTAGTCATTTGGGGTATTGAAGATGCATTCTTACTCCAGGGAACCACTTGTTTATCAGAGCAGCCCAGTGATCTATCAGACCAAGTAGCTTGCAGTTAACGATGTACTGTTGTATTAGTTGGTCTGCTATTAATTATTTCTTTTATATACACTTTGCAAAAAGTGAGCCAATTTTCATCTATCACTTTAATAACCACAGTGCATATGTATTCAGAATAAAGGATAACAAAATTAATCATGCTCCCTTTCCTTGTTTGGGACCTATTTTTGTGGCAAGAAAGAGAAATCTATTAAGCAACCTTAAATAAAAGTGAAAATTTTTTTTATTGGATACAGGTATATCTCAAAGGACTTGGGTGTAAAAAGCTTAGTCAGACATCAAGGGAAGTAAATTTATCAAATGACACTTCCCTCCAATGTTTTTGTCCTCCTTGGGGGTTACATGTTATCTCGTCTTTGTTTAATGTCTGGTTTTGTTTCTAAGAAACAAAATGAGATATTAGAAGCATTTAAATAAATTAAAAGTAAATGCCCATAAAGTAGCACTTGTCATTTTTCAAGAATATAAACAAAGTAAAAGGTAGGCCCTGGCCTGTTGGCTCAGTGGTAGAGTGTCGGCCCTGCATGTGGAAGTCCCAGGTTTGATTCCTGGTCAGGGCACACAGGAGAAGGGCACATCTGCTTCTCCACCCCTCCCCATCTCGCTTCTCTCTCTCTCTCTTTCTCTCTTTTCCTCTCCTCCTGTAGCTATGACTCCACTGGAGTGAATTGGCCCTGGATGCTGAGGATGGCTCCGTGGCCTCCACCTCAGGCGTTAAAGAACAATGGCTCCAGATTCAATGGAGCAAGAGCCCCAGATGGGCAGAGCATCGCCCCCTAGAGGGCTTGCAGGGTGGATCCAGGTGGGGGCGCATGCAGGTGTCTATTTCTGCCTCTCTCCTCTCACTAAAAAAAAAAAAGGAATATAAACAAAGTAAAAGGTGAATATTTTAAAGATTAAAATAGTGTATGGAGGTGGAAAGATTAAACAAGAAGAATGGAGATGGAAGAAAATCAAACAATCATGCAAGAGAGAGGACTTCCCCACCTAAACAATGTGTGCCATCAACTGAAGAGTATAATAAACTTAGTACCTGATATACAAGCAAATGAACACGAGTAGGAAAACAAAGAAATGGAGGTATGTCTTAATATTTTTCTAAACTATTTTCAGGATATTCATAGAACATAACATGCTTAGAATCTTGCTCTGAAGTTCTCTAGGGCAGTGGTCCCCAACCTTTTTTGGGCCACAGACCAGTTTAATGTCAGAAAATATTTTCATGGACCGGCCTTTAGGGTGAGATGGATAAATGTATCACGTGTCCAAGACAAGCATCAAGAGTGAGTCTTAGACGGATGTAACAGAGGGAATCTGGTCATTTTTAAAAATAAAACACCGTTCAGACTTAAATATAAATAAAATGAAAATAATGTAAGTTATTTATCTTTTCTCTGCAGACCGGTACCAAATGACCCACGGACTAGTACCGGTCCATAGCCCGGGGTTTGGGGACCACTGCTCTAGGGTGCGTTTATGAGATCTGTTTTCACTATGCTTTTTCTTTTGCAAATGGAGAGACCTCTTCTAAGCCATCTCATTAACCCAGGTTATTCTTAGCTAATTCCTTTGCTTTTTTCCTTTCTTTTCTTCAGCTATCAGTTTTACTAAAACCCTCTGGTAATTATAGAAAAGGTAAGGCCTAATGGGATTCACTAAAATCCCATAAAGAAAATGGGTCTTCCCAATGCAGGTAAGATGAGAACTGTAAATTTTATTGATGATATCAAAGAACAGTGTGACTCAGTTGACCTTTAAGTAATACTTGTAGTACATAAGGTGAGTACTTTCTAGTCACAGTTTAGGAAGTAGGTGGTTAACATATACCTGGATGGTTTTTGCTAAAGTATGAGTAAATATTTATATTTTCATTTTTAGAAAGGAATAAAATAAGTTACAAATGCTGTAAATGAGTCATTCATTACTAAACCCAAAAATCATATTCTACTGTTCTGCTCAGATTTTCATTATTAATGCTCTGTATCCTCTTCATCTTTTCTTCTTACATGATTACAACATGATTCTGCTACACTCCCAGGCTTATTAAACAAATGCAAATATAACAAAAGCAGTAATAATTTGAAACCCAAATACATTTCCATCTATCAAAGCAGGCTGACTAAAATCCTACTGTGTTATTTCACTGATCAGAAAACAGTACAATAAATTTAGTCTGAGGAATTTGAAAGGAATACAAATTCCTAAAACTGTAATGTGTTTCAATTAGTTAATTTTAAATAAAAGCATAATTTAAAAGTGAGAATGACTGAGTCCATTCTCTCCTCCTTAGCACCCTCGCCATTGGTTGGTTTTTATTAAACTGTTGGCATAGCTTTATACGAAGGCTCCTCTTGATGAAATTCTCCTTGTCCAGAATTTCTTTTCTAAGTTGGCAACCTGTTCTCTCTGTGATGATCATTGGAGGTTGGCTAGGAAAGGCATTCATTCCTATACAGAACAGTGAGTTGTCTCCTTCAGAAACACAAGTGTGTCTCAAATCACAAAGTGATAGACCTGGCTCCAAAAATTCATTTACCAGTTCTCAGTTCCTCAAAGCTCAGCATCCCACTGTCCTAAACCTATGGGATAGATTCACTCAACAAAGCTCTAACTTGCCAAATTGATTTTTTTTTAAATCTTAGTTTCACTAACATAATTACATCAAAAATACAAATCCCACATGTTAAGGACACTACTCTTTTATGGATTCTTGCTGTATTGGCCAAGAGATTGCTTAAAGGCTTTTAATCACTATAAAAAAAAATAGAAGACTGGATGAAGAAGATGGGGCACATATATACCATGGTATGCTATTCAGCTAGGAGAGATGATGACATCGGATCACTTGCAGTGGAATGGTGGAGTCTTGGTAGCATTGTGTGCGGTGAAATAAGCGAATCAGAAAAAAACAGGAACTGCAGGATTCCATGCATTGGTGGGACATAAAAGCGAGACTAAGAGGCATGGACGGGAGTGTGGTGGTTACGGGGTGGGGGGAGTGAAGGGAGAGAAGGAGGGAGAGGGGGAGGGGGAGGAGTACAGAGAGAACTGGATGGAGGGTGGCGGAGGACGATCTCTCTTCGGGTGATGGGTATGCAGCAGAACTGAATGACAAGATAACCTGGAAATGTTTTCTTTGAATGTATGTACCCTGATTTGTTGATGTCACCCCATTAAAATAAAAATTTATTTATAAAAAAATAAAATATATAAAAAATAAATACAAATCCCTTCCAATTTTTAATAATCCACCTGACTCCTTATATAAAAGACTTATTTTTTTATTATTATCTGTTCTCTCTGCTTCTTCTGCTCCATACACATATCTTCACGTATTCACTGAATCTACCCCATCACAAACTCCAAAGCCTCTATTATTTCTAACAATGTCTTAACTTTAGAAAAACAGGGTTTGTGCGAAGGAGTAAATAAAGCATGGATAGTCCTTCCTAGCACTCTCACAACTGTAATTTTGATATATTTGTATTATTTGGATATGTCTTTCTTTTTCTCTTATCTCTATGCTCTAAAAAGACAATTTTTTTTATCACTGAATCTCTTGTAGTATAAATGCCTGTCTCGTGGTAGGCATTTAATAAATTATATTTATTAAATAAATTTGTGAATAATAAAATGAACACAATGTACCGAGATGGAGGATCAGGAAATAGATCAAACACTGTTCATTCAACACTGTTCTGCCGCCTTCTCTTCCTACAGGAGTGGTGAGATGAACGAGGATTTGCCTTCATCTTGGGAAGTGGTAAACTGCTCTGTGAGCTCAGGCAATACCAAAGAAAGAGTGAAACTAGGCCCTGGCTACATAAGTTTAGCTTTGCTTCTAGCGTCAAGGAAACATGTAACAGGGTGTAGAGGTCCTTCCTTCCCAGGTATTTATCATCTAAGAAGAGATAAGAATTCAGACAGGACCCTCTTTATTCAGTCCCTCATAGATGCAGGCTTCCTCTACGCTGTGATGCCACATCTACAACTAGGACTCGAGGTTGCTGCAGCAGGGAAGAGAGAGGTGAGGAGGCGCCTGACTCTAGACTTCGATAGTCTATAAATGATACACATCACATCCATTCATATTTAGTTTCCCAGAACTAGTCACAAGGTCCCAACGCACCCAAAAGAGAGGCTGAGAAATGGAATATATTCAGAGAATTCAATTTTAATTAAAAAAGACAAAGAGAGCTTTGTTAGAATGGAAGAAAAGTCAAAATATAGGGGTTGACAAAAATAGGTTTACAGTTTATTCTTGTATAAATTATTCATTAATTATTTGATTATTTGATTTTTTTTCCCATAAGAACAAATGTGAACCTCCTTTGCCCATTCTTGTATATAGTGTAGTGAAGCAACATCTGTTTACCAACTCTCTCCTCTCTAGCAATTTGTCACTAATTAGCTGTGGTTTATGAAAAAGTTAACCAAGCTTGTAAAGCTCAGATAAATTTAAAAAAATTCTGACAAACAAAACTGATCTAAAGTAAAGGTAAAAAAACAAAAACCATGTGTTTAAAACATTGTCTTTCATTGAGAAAATTTTTTATCATTTAAATAATTATTTAAGTACTAGATAATTATGAATCACTAAATAATGCACTCTCTATAAATAGAACATACCAGGTTATATGTTATCCAACTGTTGATTTTTGCAAGTTTTTAGAGGTAGAATCAACTAATTTATCATTTACAAAATATTTCCTTATCAGCTTCTATGAAGCACCAGGGATTGAATTCGACAAGGTGAATAAAATGGGCATAAATACTTCATTTGAAGCATATAGGCAATGAGAAGACAATCCAAACCATAAGATCTGGTTATTATTGCTGCCTAACAAACTGCTCCAAAACACAGTAGTGGACAACAACAATAATTTCATTAGGCTCATGGGTTGGATGAGTTGAGAATTTGAAAAGGGTGCAGTTGGGACATATCTCTGTTTCATTCAATGGCTCTCTGTGTTGCAATCATCTGGAGTCATCTTTATTACATGTCTGTTACTGATGCTAACATTGGCTGGATCTTCAGCTCTGCTTTAGGTCAGAAAAACCAAATGTGGGTCCACTCCTTGGTCTCATTCTGGGGCTACTTCTGCTTTCTCAGAGCGTGGTGGCTGGATTCCAAAAGTGGCAGGAGTCCCAACAGGAAGAAAATAGAACCTACTAGCTTCTTAGGACCATTACCAAGAAATTACCAGAGTGACAGTTTGTGACTTGGTCTTTTTTTGTCTGGTCCAAGAATAGCCAGTTCTCTCGGTTACCATTTCCATTTTCCAAACTTTTCCTTTCAGCCTATGTGTATCCTGAGAGCTGAGGTGAGTCTCTCGTAGGCATAGTAGATAACTGTTCTTGCTTCTTGTTGTTGTCTTTTTTTTAATCCATTCAGAACTCTATATCTTTTGATTAGGGAATTTCATCCATATGTATTTAAAGTAATTGTTAATAGGTGAGGATTTATTATTGTCATTTTGTTAAGTGTTTTCTCGCTGTTTTGTACTGTATAGTTCCTCTGTTTCTTACTTCCTTTCTTGCCTACCTTTTTTGACTTGGTGATTTTTTTTGCCATGGTATGCATTGATTTTTCTCTTTATAGTTTGTGTACCTGCTATAAGGTTTTATTTTATGTTTCCCATGAGTCTTATATAAAACATCTTGTAGTTATATTATTTTAAGCTAACACTTGAACTTCGATCATATACAAAAACTACTTTTATTTCTTTTCACATACATGCTTCATGTTATTGATATCACCATTTACATATTTTTATATTGTATATTCATTAAAAATTATTTTGTAGTTATGATTATTTTAATATATACATCTTTTAATTTTTATAATATAGTTGAAATTGATTTATATACCTTCATTACAGTATTATAATATTCTGATATATTTTGACTGTTTCTCTGAAGAGCTCTGACTAATGCAAGTTGAAATCCCCAGAATAAGAGCGGGTTACCTATGACTGTGCAATAGAGAGAATACAGTAGCATTTCAGGAAAAGGCCATAATATATGCAAAGTTTCTGGGGTAAAATAAAAAATAAATTTCTAGGGTTGATGAACTGAAAGAAGGCCAGTGAGACTGAAGTTTGGTGAGCGAAGGAGGAGGAGAACCAAGGTCAGATGAGCCATACAGGTGATAAAGCATAAGAAATTTTAATTTGCTGTGATCAGATAGTGTTTCAGCTGACAAATAACTTATAGAGTGTGTTAAAAGTAACTAAGTGAAGGCAAGTCAGTTATAGAGGATATCAAAGTATAGTAATAGGTAAGATGTAGTAAAGAAAAGGGAAGGGAAAGAGGTAGTCAAGGGTAAGACATTTCATCTTTTCCTAGCATTGCATGCAGGTGTCCGCTTTTGTCCTGTCCTTTCATGTGGAAGCTGTCCACTTTTATAGGTATCAGTACTTGGAAATTCCTGAGAATCTTCAGTATGAAGTCTCTCAATGAAATAAGCATCCATTAGTCAGGAGAAAGTCATATATTTCTTTTTATTTGGGAAAAATGAATCCAAGGATCAAATCTTTAGAATTTTATTGCTGTTTGTTGTTAATAATATACTGTAAGTTCCTATTAATTGTTTCTCAAATGTAGTATTTATACACTGTCTTTTCCAGAATATCAAACCCCAGGCTTCTGATCATACAAAGACTGATTAGTAAGTGTTTAGGAACTTTCAGCTTGTAACTGTTGGTATCATATAAATACCTATAGTAATTAATCTTAGTCCCCTGTAATAGAGAAGAATCTAAGAATGGAAGAAATATTTCCAAACAGGACAGTCTTTTATTAACTCACAAGGAAATAATCTGTGGGTTCTAGAGGCTTGACGTTATTCAGATCAGTAATAAGGGCAATAATTTAGGTCATGGAAGTTTAAGGGTTTCTGAGAACTTTACTAATTCTGGTTATAGAATTTTATTATTTCTGTTCACTTTCCCCTACCCCCAAGTTTATGTATGACAAGGACAATGCCATTCCTGAGTAAAAGGTAAAGATTTAGAGACTTCTTTTAGTAACAGTCTCAGTGAATTCTATACCCTGTTACTGGACATCACGAAATGGTGAAATATCATCTGTAACACAAGGGCAAGTACTTTAGAGGAGTTGGAAATTGTCATCAGAGTGAGATTATTTTAGGTCAGTATTTTAACTGCAGCACAGTTTCTCTTGCTGAGAAGAGTTTAGTTGTGCTCATCTGCGGAGCAGAGGCTGAGGCAGACTAGACAAAGTTCATTAGTATTAAGTATGCAAAGAAACTGAGAGGGTCAAGGGTCAGGTGGCTGAGCTAGAAGATCTGTTTGGTCAGCGGTCACCTGGATCTTACTTTTTTCATGATTTATTTGATATTTGAAAGTGAAGTGCTGAAGATTTGAAAGCATTCTTTTTCAGATTGTCCTTTTTTGTTGTTGTTATATTACCAAATATCTTTTTTGGGATAGAGAGCTTTGAAATAGAAGTTTATTGACATTTATAATGGGGGTATGGTATTAATATTATGAATCTAATCAGAGAAATTAGAAAGAACAATGGACATGGTAAAATTGCCTAAAGAGAATAATTGGAATAGGTGTCAGCCAACATTTAACTAAGTTGACCCCCCCACACACTAAGTTTTAAAAAACTCTAATTCCTTGTATGATAACAGCAAAAGCAGGCACTTTTTTGGGGGAAGGGTACTCTTTAGTATGTCTTACATTGTATTGTATTGAAAAGCATCTATATTTTGAATACATTCTTGTTTGAATGATGATTTCTGAATTTGGAGAAGCTAGGCAATATTAAGTCAATTGCTGTGAGCCTGTAAAGATATAGGGAAGCCTTGCCCCTGTAGTATTTAAAGGTGCCTGTAGCACACCTGTTTGAAGAGGTTTTAGAGAGGCTTTCATTTGAAAAATAAAAATTTTTGTGAGCAAAGCCTATGCTCCTGTGAATACATTCTACATATTAGTCTAATTAGTCTCAATCAGTACTATGGTTGTCTAGACTTGTACTGACTAATAAGGGTCACGGTAATATCTTCAGTTTGAAGCAAACCAGTAATAGCTCTTTGGCTTGTGCATGCATAAGCCCCAGGCTTTTCTTCTGTCTCCTTCTCTTCTTAGACTCCTTTCCAATTTTGAAGCTGGAGAGGTTAGGGCAAACCCCAGTGATCCCTAAGGGTAGACTCTTTGCAAGGCAAAGACCAGGAACTTTTAGTTCAGGTCAAACCCAATGTGGCTGCCTTTAAAGTTCATCTGAATTAACATTCAGTGATATTTTTGTCAGCTGTGACTGCAAGCAACATCATTACAGTGAAATAGTAATGCAAATAACTCTGCATAGCTCCATTAAATGCCACATTGTTCTATAATGGAAGTGACATTTCATTATTTCTCAAACATTGAATGCATCATGGCACTCACTGTCAGGTGTACTTTAGGCACATTAATATTTGTGGCAGCTGTGATAACTCCAGGAAGAGTAAAGAAGATAAGGATGACTGATAGGGGCATAATAGTTACCAGACATGCTTATGAGGCCCAATATAAATGGGCCATGAATAGAGTGTATAATTATCAATGACCTTATCTACCCATAGAGCCCATGACCCAGAAACACATATATCCTGATTCCCTTAATTGCCTAAGAGACACTGCAAGTGAGTCATCTTTTGTGGTGTACTTTGGGGTTCTTTGGGTACTTAAAAAATTCTTTTGCCTAGCATAATAAAAAGGTTCTCATGACAAAAGCTGTAGTATTTTAAAATAGAATTGTCAAAACAGAATACTTGAAACCAAATGAAAAAATTTAAGTGACATTATAAACTCCTAGAAATGAGGTGCAAAAACAAGATGATAAATAAAAGCAAGATTTGAAAACATTGTCATTCAGCAGTGTGGGAAAGGTGAAGAGAGTTTTGATATAGCATTCAGGAAGGGAAGTTGGACTTAATCACTCCTAATTCTAATAATCAGTGAAATACCTAGCACATAAATACAGGTGAAGTTTAAGAAGGAAAATTTCCAAGACCCATGGCAAGCCTAGGAAATAGACAACAGGGATATTTATTGAGAAAAGAAACAAAGGTCATAAATTGATTTGGGATCCAGAAATTATATGCAGCAATGAAAATGATCCTTCAGTTCAGTCCAGTTAGAGTGGACACTAGGATTCTGCCCTTTGGTCTATTGGCTAATTGCAAATCTATAGTCTAATTAATGTCTGGAGAAGGTGAAGGGGTTTTAGATGTGATTTGCTAATTCACTGTACGAGAGGATTGTTTAGCAGGGAAGAAATAGTGCAGGCAAAAGACTGGCCAAAAAAGTCTCGGGAGTTAGAGACATCTCAAACTAGCTGAGTACTTTGCAACCGGAAAAATATGATGCCAGGGGACAGCATAAAGGAATGCCTCCTCTCTGTTAATATTGTTACATGATCCAACAATTCCACTTCTGGACAGTTATTCTAAAGAGTTGAAAACAGGATCTTGAAGAAATATTTACACTCTCATTTTATTGCAGCATTATTCAAAATAGCCCCCAAAAAAGCACACACACACACAAAAACAGAAGTGACCTAAATATCAGTTGATGGATAAATGCATAAAAAAATATGGTACACATACAATGAAATGCTATTCAACCTTAAACAAGAAGGGAATCCTGTCTTATACTATAACACAGATGAACCTTGAGGACATTATAATAAGCAGAATAAACCAGACACAAAAGGACAAGTACTGTATGTTTCCATCTGCATGAAGTGCATAGCATAGCCAGATTCATAAAGACTGACAGAATGATGGTGATGGCCAGGTAACAGAGGCAAGCAGATACGGGGAGTTGCTGTTCAATGGGTACTGAGTTTCAGTCATGCAACATGAAAAAGTTAAAGATCTCCTGCAAACAAAGTGTATATAGTTAACAATACTGTACACTTGAAAGTTTGTTAAGAGGGTAGATTTTATTTAAGATTTTTACTACAAAATTTTAATCATTAATGATTAAAACTTTAAATATTTATTAATCCATTTTTGCACTCATTCATTAAACATGTAATTTTAGCATTTACTGTGCCAATTCTAACAGATAATGCAGCCAACTAGAAGTAAGGCTACTCTGTTACAGAGTAGGAGAGAGTTCACATTTCATATATATTTGAAGAGATCCTGGCATAAAACACACTGCTTTGGCCATTTTGTGAGCTACTGGAGATATGCATAATGTAACATCAGTTTAATTTAAATTGCCGACCAGTAGAGAGAAAGTGATCAATCTGATTGTAGCTGAAAATGAAAAGGTGAAAGCTAAGTAACTAACTAAATCGACCAGCAGGAGGGACTGCCTCTGGGATAAGCCTTGCTCAAATCACAAATTCCTTGAGGCATAGTGGGTCTCAGCTAAGACTATTTATTGTTAAGTTGTAGCAAGGAGAGGAAGAAAGTGCCTCTAGCAAGCAGAGATTGTTACTACCAGGAGAAAAGCACAGTAGGATAATGTCAAATACTGTAAAAGGTCTGTAAGTTTCTATTTACAAGTTAACATGTTAGCCAGCCACAATTTCACGGAGGCTGACAAAAAAATACAAGTTTTTTTTTAGGTCAGATACAGATGGCAGACAGAATTTAAACTTAACTTATTTGACTTTAAAACCCTGCTGCATATCTTTAATATAATAAAATAGGCATCTTTACTTTTTCAAGAAAAGAGGGAAAGGGAGGATAAATGGTGACGGAAGGACACTTGACTTGGGGTGGCGAACACACAATACAATATAGAGTGATATGTTATAGAATTGTACACCTGAAACCTACATAACTTTATTAACCAATGTCACCCCAATAAATTCAGTAAAAAATTAAAAAAGAAAACAGAATGCGAGTGAGGGCCTAAAGTGGGCACTAGAGTTAGGACCAGATGTGCGGTAACACACCAGTATCCATCACATCAGTGTGATGACTCTCAATGGCAAGGCTCATTCAATTTTCAATGTATATTATTACAGAACTCGGCCCTTGAACATAAAAATTTGGCTTTTATAAAACAAATATGATTTGATCTTTTAAGCTAAACAAGATATTTAGTCATAAAATCTATAATGTTTTATAATTTGGTATTTTGAAAGAGACATTGAATAATTGGCAGACATGACTCAATACTAGCTTACCAAGAATTTTGATAACAGTTTTTCTTAATATGTCACATATAGTCTTTTCACATAGTTTTATATAAATATATGTGTGTGTACATATATATATCCCCATATATGTATATATAATATATATGTAGATTTAACTTCATAGATAGTTATGTAAATAACTATTTCCATGTCTGGAAATGTTTGCCATTTGTCTCAACTTTGTGAGTGAAGACATGATTTTTTCAACCCTCATTTTAATGCTATTCCATCTGCATTTTTATATTTATGGGGCTATCAATCATTAACGATTTTAGGAAGCTGGGCCAAGTTCCATTTAGGCACTTTAGCATTTGGCTGATCTTTAAAATCAAGAGGAAAATGCTTAATAAGTCACGAGGCAACATTCTATGCCTAGAATTATTCTAATTTTCTCGATGTCAAATAAGCTTCTCTCCCTAGGTACTTCAAAGACCTTACTTTGCTCATTGCAAGGACACTTTAAAGTTTCACACCCTGGTATAAGATTAATTTCTGTTCCTCTGGCTAAAGTTTTCACCTTTCTCCTTTGTTAATTAAAACACCCCCTCCTATAGTTCAGGCATTATATAATCATTATTTAAGTGCATGCCTCCACAAATAATGCTGGCATGTCAGGACTTAATGAACTACTTTATTCATTAAATCAACATCTATTAAACAACTATTAAGCAATTATAGCAAAGATAAAAATCCCAGACAAGAAAATTCAAGAGTATAAGAATGTAACATGCTATATTTTCCTATCTGAATAGAATGTCTACCCTTAAGGTTTGATTTCAGCTAATGGCTGCAATACTCAACCTACTACATTATTGAAAAACAAAAATTTTATTTTATATTTTAAATTCTCAGTGATTTAAGATGAGGCAAATATTTGCTATTAATATTTACTTATTCTTAAATATTTGGAATGCAATATTTGACACATATCAAAGAATATGTATAACATATATGTAAGTTATAGAGCTAATAGTTAAAGAAACCCTTAAATAATTTAACATCTAGAATATAGCATCTTCCTGGGTGTTCCTTCCCCATTCCTTGGCACCGCTTGCTAGGTAATTGCAATCTTAATTATTTTCACATATTCATTTTTTAAGACATAGCTGTGATTTTTAATATATCTTATATATCTAAACTACATATTGCTTCTTTGTACTTGGTTGAGCTTTATCCAAATGCTACATTTTATGCAGTATTCTATAACTCCTTTTTAGTCAGTTTCCTGTTTCTACGTCATCCACCTTCCAAAAGAAAAACTTCCAGATAAAATTACTTCACCAGATCTTTGAAAAGATCAACAAAATTGACAAACTCTTGGCAAGACTCACCAAGGAAAAAAGAGAAAGGACTCATATAAACAAAATCCAAAATGAAAGAGGAGAAATCACCGCAGATATCATAGCTATACAAAGAATTATTGTAGAATACTATGAAAAACTATATGCACCAAATTCAACAATCTAGAAGAAATGGAGAAATTCCTAGAACAATACAATCTTCCTAGACTGAGTCATGAAGAAGCAGAAAACCTAAACAGACCAATAAGCAGGGAGGAAATTGAAAAAACTATTAAAAACCTCCCCCAAAATAAAAGTCCAGGGCCAGACAGCTATACTAGTGAATTTTATCAAACATTCAAAGAAGATTTGGTTCCTATTCTACTCAAAATCTTCCAAAAACTTGAAGAAGAAGCAATACTTCCAAACACATTTTATGAGGCCAACATAACCCTCATACCAAAACCAGGCAAGGATGGCACAAAAAAAGAAAACTACAGACCAATATCTCTAATGAATACAGATGCTAAAATACTAAACATAATACTAGCAAATCGAATACAACAACATATTAAAAAAATAATACATCATGATCAAGTGGGATTCATCCCAGAATCTCAAGGATGGTTCAACATACGTAAAACGGTTAACGTAATACACCATATCAACAAAACAAAGAACAAAAACCACATGATCTTATCAATAGACGCAGAAAAGGTTTTCGATAAAATACAACACAATTTTATGTTTAAGACTCTCAACAAAATGGGTATAGAAGGAAAATATTTCAACATGATAAAGGCCATTTATGATAACCATCAGCTAACATTATATTAATATTAAATGCCATAAAACTGAGGACTTTTTCCCTTAAATCAGGAATAAGACAGGGTTGTCCACTCTCTACACTCTTATTTAATGTGGTGCTGAAAGCTCAAGCCAGAGCAATCAGACAAGAAAAAGAAGTAAAAGGCATTCATATTGGAAAAGAAGAAGTAAAGGTTTCACTTTTTGCAGATGATATGATCCTATACATCAAAAACCCCAAAGACTCCACAAAGAGATTATTAGAAACAATAAAGCAATACAGTAAGGTCGCAGGATACAAAATTAACATACAAAAGTCTATTGCCTTCCTATATGCCAACAATGAAACATCAGAAAATGAACTCAAAAAAATAATCCCCTTCATGGTTGCAACAACAAAAAAAATAAAATACCTAGGAATAAACATAACAAAGAATGTAAAGGACCTATATAATGAGAACTACAAAGCATTGTTAAGGGAAATCAAAAAAGACACAATGAAGCCTGACCTGTGGTGGCGCAGTGGATAAAGTGTCAACCTGGAAACACTGAGGTTGCCGGTTCAAAACCCTGGGCTTGCCTGGTCAAGGCACATATGGGAAGTGATGCTTCCTGCTCCTCCCCCCCATCTCTCTCTTTCTCCCTCTCTCTCTCACTCTCTCTCCTCTCTATAATGAATAAATAAAATCTTTTAAAAAAAGATACAATGAAATAGAAAAATATTCCTTGTTCTTGGATAGGAAGAATAAATATAATCAAAATGACTATATTACCCAAAGCAATATACAAATTCAATGCAATTGCCATCAAAATTCCAATGGCATTTTTTAAAGAAATGGAACAAAAAAATCATCAGATTTATATAGAACTATAAAAAACCCCGAATAGCCAAAGCAATCCTAAGGAAAAAGAATGAAGCTGGGGGCATTATAATACTTGACTTCAAATTATATTATAGAGCCACAACAATCAAAACAGCATGGTATTGGCAGAAAAATGGATACTCAGACCAATGGAACAGAATATAAAGCCCAGAAATAAAACCACATATATATGGTCAAGTAATTTTTGATGAAGGGGCCAACAACACACAATGGAGAAAAGAAAGCCTCTTCAACAAATGGTGCTGGGAAAACTGGAAAGCCACATGCCAAAGAATGAAACTTGACTACAGTTTGTCCCCTTATACTAAAAGTAATTCAAAATGGATCAAAGACCTAAATATAAGACCTGAAACAATAAAGTACATAGAAGAAAACATGGGTACTAAACTCATGGGCCTTGGTTATAAAGAGCACTTTATGAATTTGACTACAAAGGCAAGAGAAGTAAAGGCAAAGATAAATGAATAAGACCACATCAGACTAAGAAGTTTTTGCTCAGCAAGAGAAACTGACAACAAAACAGACAGCCAACTAAATGGGAAATGATATTTTTAAGCAACAGCACAGATAAGGGCCTAATATCCAAAATATACAAAGAACTCATAAAACTCAACAACAAACAAACAAATAATCCAATAAAAAATTGGGAAGAGGACATGAACAGACACTTCTCCCAGGAAGAAATACAAATGGCCAACAGATATATGAAAAGATGCTTATCTTCATTAGCTATTAAAGAAATGCAAATCAAAACTACAATGAGATACCACCTCATGCCTGTTAGATTAGCTATTATCAAAAGACAGGTAATAAGTGTTGGAGAGGCTGTGGAGAAAAAGGAACCCTCACTCACTGTTGGTGGGAATGTAAAGTAGTACAACCATTATGGAAGAAATATGATGGTTCCTCAAAAAACTAAAAATAGAACTACCATATGACCCAGCAATGACTCTACTGGGTATATACCCCCCAAACTCAAATACACTGGTATGTAAAGACACAGGCAGCCCCATGCTCATTGCAGTATTGTTCACAGTGGCCAAGATATGGAAACAACCAAAAAGCCCTTCAATAGATGACTGGATAAAGAAGATGTGGTACATATACACTATGGAATACTACTCAGCCATAAGAAATGATGACATTGGATCATTTACAACAACATGGATGGAGCTTGGTAACATTTTACTGAGTGAAATAAGTAAATCAAAAAAACTAAGAACTGTATGATTCCATACATAGGTGGGACATAAAAATGAGATTAAGAGACATGGATAAGAGTGTGGTGAGGTGGGAGGGGAGGGGCACAAAGAAAACCAGATAGAAGGTGATGGAAGACAATTTGACTCTGGGAGATGGGTATGCAACATAATTAAATATCAAAATAACCTGGAGATGTTTTCTCTGAAAATATGTACCCTAATTTATTAATGTTACCCCATTAAAATTAATTAAAAAAATACTAATTGCTCTTTATCATACTCACCAGTAAGAATATGAAGAGGCTAGCCACAGAATGAGAGATGAGGGAAGTTATTTAGATTATATATGTACTTAGAATATATATCAGACCCTTCATGAACTAGAAATCAGGATGACCAGTAAACACACGAAAAGTGTTTGTTCTCACGAGTTATCAGGAAATTGTATATTAAAATGTGAGCCACCACCAGCTCCCCACAAGACAGCTGGAAGTGAAAAGCAAGTGTAGCTGAGGATGTAAGCAAGGGATTCTTGTGCACTGATAACGTCACTGTAAATGGGTCCCAACACCCTGGAAACTAGTTTCTCAGTGTTTCTGAAAATTGAATATGTACATACTTCATAAAAAAGCCATGGCACATTTATATATAACAAAAAAATTTTTCTTAATATGTCACATACGGTCCTTTTACATGGTTTTATATAAATATTGTCGAGACACATACAAAGTTGTACAAGGCAGTATCATTCATAACAGTTCAAAACTAGAAAAATAAAATTGTCCATCAAGAAAATGACACGTGGTACATTCACAGAATACAATAATACCTTTCAATGAAGTGAATTACTCCCCGTGTCAATATAGATGAAACTCAAAAATATAGGTTGAATAAAAGAAGCAGACATAAAATAAGGTGATTTCCAGAAATTAAATAAATCAGTGACTTTACATTCAACCAAGATGTGTTTCCAGTGTCAAAACCATAGAAAAACTGGCCTGACCTGTGGTGGCGCAGTGGATAAAGCATCGACCTGGAAATGCTGAGGTCGCCGGTTCGAAACCCTGGGCTTGCCTGGTCAAGGCACATATGGGAGTTGATGCTTCCAGCTCCTCCCCCACTTCTCTCTCTCTGTCTCTCCTCTCTGTCTCTCCCTCTCCTCTCTAAAATGAATAAATAAATTAAAAAAAACTATAGAAAAACCATTTTATACATAAACTGAGAGAATGTTTTACCTATGAGCTCTTACTTAGATATCTACAAGAGAATGAGCTCCACCCAACAGACAACAGGAAAACTTCAGCAAAAGAATTGATGCTTTTAATATACTTCATTGTAAGAACTGAAACAAGAGTTGTAGTAAGAGTGAAAGAATAATATATAAATGTTACATGTTCTGAAAAATAATGAATAAAACTAATGTTGTGTATATAGGTTCGTGTGTCCATCACCTCAGTTATGATATAGAACGGCTCTATCAGAGGGTCCTCTCTGTTTTTATTTTATAGCCCCAGGCACCTTCTTCCCTCCCTCCACCCTGGCAACCATTAACTGAATATTTTTAAAGCAATACTTTTTTTAAAAAAACGATCATCTCAAACTGTAACTCAGGACTTTGTCAATACAGTTAGGTAAGTTGAGAAAAAAGCATTCAGGAATACCTAGCAATCTCTGAAAATGAAAATGAATGCAAGGGAGTAGTTTTGCCAGATATTGGAACAGGCTATAAAGTCACTGTAATTAAAAATGTTCAGTATCAATACATGAATAGACAGATAAATAAGACAGAATATGGAAATTGAGTACCTATTAAAACTAGCATTTCAGATCACATGGTCTCTGGCTGCTTGATCCATATTGCACCAGCTTTCTCCTGTCATTTTGAAACTTTTTCAGAGGTCATGAATTTCCCCACCGAACATTCATATCATGTTGAAGGCACTGAAAAATTGTGTTGCTCTCTCATATCACTGCAAGGGTGCGAGAAGCTTGATGAGTCTGTACTTGGCTCCCTATACAGCCATTGCTATTGGGATGGGAACTTCTACAAGACTTCTACTCCCAGGGTCTCAGACAAGAAAATTGAGCAAAATATTTTGTTTTGGTCATGTATTTCTGGAGATGTGACCATGGCTTATCAGCACCGGGGCCCAGAGATCCCTAGAGCCTACCAACATTGCATTCTCTTGCCATTTTCTCTAACTCTTTCCTTCACACCTCAGAGAATGTCATCTAGTTGTGGATGGGATACTGTACATTCTTCCAAGTTTTTTCCTGACTTGCCCTTAGGCATAAAAGTCAAGAGGAGTTTGGTGTCCTGATTTTCTGGTTTTGCTGTAAAAAATTTTCTAAAGCCATGAATACTTCTGGTCTAGCAGTTTAAATTGAGTTGTTCTGCCTGACCTGTGGTGGCGCAGTGGATAAAGCGTCGACCTGGAAATGCTGAGGTCGCCGGTTCGAAACCCTGGGCTTGCCTAGTCAAGGCACATATGGGAGTTGATGCTTCCAGCTCCTCCCCCCCTTCTCTCTCTCTGTCTCTCCCTCTCCTCTCTAAAATGAATAAAAAAGAAATTAAATTGAGTTGTTCTAGGATGGGCAAGGTGGATGGCAGTTTATGGAAGTAAATAGTGCTCTATAAATGAAACAAAGAAAAGACATTGATTATTGCTTTGTGCAACGTCCTTCCATTTATGGCAAGTGCAGATGTTTATGGAGTATGTAGCCATGTAAGAGGGCCTGTTAACCTCAGTACCTGGGCTACTTGCTTCAAAATCTATGACAAAAAAAAAGAATGTTGCTTCTCTCCTTAGGGAAGTGGCTCTCTGCTACACTCAGTCCAGTAGTGGGATTCGGCCAGTTTGTCCCAGTTTGGCAGAACTGATACCTAATTTTGTGTTGAGTTCAGCGAACTGGTTGTTAAAATGGCACTTGTAATCAGGGTTCTCTCTAAGGTGGGCACCTGGTCAGCCGCCCAATGTGTAAATCACAGATTTACATTCTTTACTCTTTTTTTAATGTTTATCTGCACAACACCATATTCTAAGTTCCTGTAGTAATGTTCATTCCGTCTATAGGTGAAAAAAAATTCACCAAGTGAGGACACCAATCGAGAAGCAATATGGAAATATCTTAACAGTTTTATTGGTTTTTTTGCCAGGTATTATTTAATATTTTTTCATTAATATTTTAAAACTCTTTCTTATAACATAATCTAGTTTTGTATACCTCTTTTATTGTTCTTATTTAAGTATTAAATGCATGAAATAATAAACTATTTTTTGGTATATCTTTTTTTATACTTAAAACTGTCATTAGGGCAGAGAACCGGTTGTTAAATTATTTGAATCCCACCACTGACTCCATCACTTTCAGGAGGCATAGATCCTGAGAGCAACCAATGACAGCAATACACATAGGCCTGACTGCTCTTTAAACAATACTTCCTTTCCTCACTCATCAAGCAGGGATCAATTCTGTAAAAAAGAAGAGGAAAAATAAGAGGGGAGCTGAGCCAATACCAAGAAGCAGACAAAAACACAAATTTTTTTCCTCCTCCTTTGATACTCTGAAGTATTTACTTAATATACTTCCCAGCTTTTAAGCAACAATCATCTCCCTCTGGACACTTGAGTGCCATGAATTAGTTCTGAGGCTCCTGATCTTTGGCTTCTCAGTAGGCAATTCCTGGCACTCAGCTCAAATTCCTGTTGTGAAGACATTAGGCACTTCTGCAGGAAAAGTTTATAGGTTCTTAACAGATTCTTTAAATGTGCTGGGAAATTCAATTGCCAAATAAAAGTTTCAATCTAATTGAAATAAACTGGATTATTCTACAACTAGGAGGTTTTTACTTTTAGGAAAGAAAATTCGGTAAGTTGAAAGATCATTTACAGCTTAATTTGAGCTTGTGTTTGGCATGTAAGTATAAATAAAACGTTTCCCTGTGAAGTTAACCATTAAGATATCATTCTGTTATAATGTATTTCGATGAAATTCCTAAATTCTTATTAAAATAAAGAGTGCAAATAACACCTGCAGGTTTTTTTCAGCACCAAAGAAAACCTTGAGTAAATAAACCCAATCAAATGTGTGGACTCACTGAATATTATTCCTCTCTATATATCCTCAATGAAATGATGAAACCAAAATACTAAGAGGGAAAGGCAGAGCAGCAGTAGCTTTAAACTATAAATGTTGATGATGAACAGTTGAAAGTTTTTGAGCATTAAACTTTTCCACAGCATGTCAGGCCTATGTGCGTCATTAAATAAAGAGTCCAACGAGAATAAGCTAAAGCTCGGCTGTAGTTTTATTTTTATTTATTTATTTATTTATTTTAGAAAATGTAAGAGAAGACAACATCTAGAAATATTTGCCAACTTCCTGATTTTGCTATGTATAAGGTTTGCTTTGTAGCATTCTTTCATACGTCATTGGAAATGCAAAAAGAGCTGTAACTGTGCATTCCAAATTTTTCAGAAAAAAAGAAATTCCCTGTGTGTTTTATAGAGCCCTAAGTCTATCGAACATGACTGGGACTAGAAGTTCCACTGAACAATATGTGATAAAACACTTAAACAACTGACTGCTATTTATTGGTTTGGTGTGTGTGTGTGCGCACACTGATTTGTGGAGCATATAACTTTGAAAGCACTCCTCTAGGAAAATTATACATGTATTATACTATTCATTAGAATAATAATGGGAGAAAATTTTCAAACCTCTCCTAGTTCCATTAGAGAAGTAATTTGTAAAGAGAATACTTTCTCAATTGGCCATGATCTGTGCTTTTGAAAATATATTAAGGCAAACCTCTGCCATTGACCTTTTACAGTTAAGGAGAGACTCAATTAGGTTCTGAACTGAAACCACTGTAGAGTCAAGGGAAGTCAGGAAATAGTTTCATAATTACACACAATGGAAGAGAGTACAGAGGATTAATTGGGGTTGAAGGCCAAGAAAAGATGTTCTTTTACAGAGTCTTCTCAATTGCCTCCCTGTGAAATTTTATTTCCTTCATTGGCTCTGAAACAACCATTTTAAGAATTCTGATAGAAATCTAATTCAGATTTACTGAGTATTCAGCCTTTGATCATTGAAATATGCATTACAAAATAGTGAGACATAAGTTACACACCCCCAAATGTACACAATGTATTTTATAATCTGTGATAAAAAGCACTATTATGAAAAATAAAACTAATACCCATGTACTCATACCAGTTTAAAAATTAGAATATATATATATTATTGCAGCTTATTGTCAAATCTCTTTTTTAACCCCAGCTAAAGGAATATCTTACTGGCTTACCTAACCTCCCTTCTTTCTGTAATCCTGCCTCAGCTGCTTGCTTTCTGTAATCATGCAGAAACTCCATTTCTTTAATATGACCCTTTCTATCTGTCCACTTCCTTCCATAATTATTAAGTACTAATGACATCAGATTATAATCTGTATCAAACTGTCTTAAGAACAAAGTTTTAGGTCTGTTGACCACAGAAACAGAGTTTCTGTCAAGCTAAAGATAATATAAATATAAGATCTACCGGAAAGTTCTGTCCGTTTCTATCACAACAAATTTCAACACGTAAGCACATGTTTATTTGGCGCATGTGTGTCTCTCTATTTTTATCACTTAATGTATACATACTGACGTAGCAAATTAACTAGAACAAAGTTGATTCACGTTAGTCTTATGTGTGAAGCAATAGTGTACCCATGGCTACTGATAAAGTTCATTTACGCCACTGTAATTTTTACGAATTTCAACAAGGAAGAAATGCTACAGAAGCATGTCTGTCGCAATCCACCATATTCCCCGGACTTAGCACCTTCCGACTATCACTTGTTTTTGTCCTTACAAAATTTTTTGAAGGGCAAAAAATTCAAAAATGAAGAACATATCAAACAAGCACTGGTTCAATTTTTCACATCAAAAGATAAAACATTTTTTCAAAAATGGGATATACAAATTGCCCTCATTCTGGCAAGAAATCATTAATAATAATGGCAATTATATTATTTAATAAAGTTTATTGATGGTAAGAAAAATTTGTATTTTGTTTTATTCCAAAAATGGACAGAACTTTCTGGTAGACCTTATATATTGACTTCAGCTGTGTTTCAGCCCCAGGCCCATGAAATCGAAAGGACCCTCTGGACCACACCCTCAGGAAACCAGAGAGAACAATGCCACCGCTAACATCAGGACCTGATACAATGACCAACTACTTCCTATCTGGCCCCAACCAATCAGTAGAACCCATGACCCCAACTCATTTGACCACCATGATTAATGATTTATGATTTTTCTTCTATATAACTAGCCCATTCCCTGAAAGCCATCAGAAAGCTAGGTCTTTGAACACTGGCTCACCTGTGACTTTGGGTGTAGCACCACCTCCTCAAATAAAAACACTTACTTTTTTGGCTACAAACTTCTGTTCATTGAGCTTTGATGAGAGCAGGCAAATGAACCCCTTTAGTCCCATAACACTTCCATACCATCTACTGTTAACGGGGTAAGTGAACTCATTTTCTTTTCCCTGTTGCAACACCTCATATTGAAGCCTGACAAAATCTAATTATTATTGTTAATAATAATGTATTTTATTTATGGTAAGGAAATAAATCCATAACTCTGTTTTGTAGCATAAGACTAATTCAAATTTGATTTAGTTCAAATTAGGTAATTTTCCTACCACAAAGGCACCTGGAAATAAAAATTAGATTCCTGGCATTGTTCTAATTCTTATTTCCATAGCAGTCAAGGAAACTTGACTGAAGAGCTATGGCTTGCACTGTGACCTGAAAAACGAAGTTGTGCTGAATTCGGAAACACCTGATAACATCCACGCTTCTTCATCCAATTTTTCTCCCTGTAGTTAGAAAACCTCCTCTTTCAATTTTCTAAAACCCAATTCCCATTGTAGTGGTGGAGGCTTCCCCACATACCAACACCAACAAACAAACCATCAGAATGTTCAAGAACTCAACTCAATTCTGACACTATCTACCTGGAACTAGTCTCAGATTTCACAGGTTTGGGGTTCAGTCCTACAAAACTGCCTTCCCCGCACCCCCTTCAGATGTGAGTTGCAAACCCAGGCTGTGCTGCTGACCGATCAACTACAGATGGGAGGTTCCAGCAACTCCTCCTTGGCAACTCAGTTGAGATGCCACTCACAAGCCCAGATTGTTACCTGTACTTTTGATCAATTAGGAATCAATCAGAGGTTCGCAAGATCCTCTCCTTGGCTGGGTTCAATTAATTTGCTAAAGTAGCTCACAGACCTCAGGGAATCATATATTTACTAGATCCCCAGTTTATTGTGAAAGGATGTATAACTCAGGAATAGCCAGATAGAATTGATAAATAGGGCAAGTTATGTGGGAAGGGGTGTGGAGCTTCTATGGCCTCTCTACGCACCCTATCCTCCCCAAATCTCCAGTGTTCACCACCCCAATCTCCCCAAACTGTTGTCATTTTGGATTTTTATAGAGGCTTAGTTACATAGGTAGGATTGATAAAATTGTTAACTACTGGTAATTAAATTCCTTCTGGAACTCCTCTCCTTCACTCCCAGGTGTGTGTGTGGGGGGCTGGGGGACTAAAAGTTCCAACCCCCCCAAATTAAATCCCTGGCTCTACTACCGGAAACCAGCTCCATCCTTATGTGCTTTCCAAAAGTCACCTCATTAACATAACAAAAGTCACCTTGATCTTTTTTAACATTTAGGAAATTTCTAGAGTTTTGGGAGTCATGAACCAGGAATTGTGGATAAAGGCCAAATATATATTTCTCATAAATTACAATATGTCATCTCCAAAGCTATTTCACATCTATTCATCAAATGATGCACAAATGTTTAGACCACTAATCAGCTGCTGTTCTTGGCAGGTAGAAAAGTCATCATAATACTGATGAACCACAGACTTAACTTTGAATTAAAAACCATATGGTTAGAGATGAAAGAGAAAAAAATTTTTTTCTTTTTTCCTCTGCTGTTAATTATGCAAATACAAGCATACACAAAACTGACGCATATTTATTTTTCTCACCTCTGGTCACTTTTGAGACTTGTACTTATTAACATGAGATAAAGAATGTGTTTGTGTGTGTGTTTTTTCAACTCAACCACTTTTCTTTTAATGACCATGTTTTTCTGAGGAATAGGTGAAGGGAATTTTATAGCAAAAAGCCAGAGTGACTAACAGTGAGGTGACTTCTCAGATCTGAAAGAAGTAGCAGTTTTACTACATGACATTGGCATTAACTTCCAAATACATTAACAGACTGGTCAAAAAACAACAACAACAACAGAGAAGATACTGGTCAGTGACAACACCCTAGGTCTACAGTCACATTCTCCTCAAAAGACAAAAAAATAAACAATCTTAAGAATACAGTTTCTAGATCATTTGTTCTTTAGTTAGTCATTTTTTATTAATCAGCACCTACTTTAAACCTTGCCCTATATACAAGGTAAAGGTCCCTTTTCTCAAAAACGTCTCAAACTCTACAACACATAGATAGTAGATACCTTGCTCTCATGAAGTATAATTTAATTTGGGGACTAAGAGTTTTTCTAACCTGCTTTGAAAAAAGAGAAAGACCTATGAAATGGGACTTTAACTTAAATAAAAATCTGTTCGTGCATTTCTTTACTGTTAATGATTAAATATAAATATATAGTCATAATCTTGTGGTGGTATTATTTGGGTGGGGATTATTTTCAAATGTCATATTTACTCAGCTAAGGCAGGAGAATCTGTGATTAAGGAAGCACAGGACAGTAAGGTTCTGACTTAAACAAGAAATACTTTTGAAGACCTTGAAATTAGTTTAAGCTACAAAGTAGGCACATGATGAAAAATGTTATGGTTTACTTCAGTGTGTTGTGGGTTCACTCTGAATGACTAGATTTGCATCTCCAAGATTCAGCCAAATTTATGAAATTTCATGACAATGGAAATATCTTTTACTAAAACAAATAACTTAAACATCCAGATTTATATATACTACAAGTATGCAGATAATAATTACATACAAAATATTTATACTAAAGGGATCTTTAAAACAGCAACTGCCATTTTCCACTTATAAAATTAAAATTGTTTAGAAAATAATTTGTATTTTTTCAAATTTCTGAACTCAACTCTATTATATATACCTAGGCAATTTTTGGGCAGATAAGACATATTTTGCTCACCCTGTTAAAGATGCCCGCTGCCCACAAGGGGTGGCTGATTGCCTTTCATGCTGGGGGAGGGCCTTTCACGCAAAAAGGTTTTTAAAGAAGGAGCTAGGAGGCAATTTAAGGAGAGTGATCACGTTCTTGTATAGAGAAAGAGCCCATGGTGTAGCAGAGTAGAGAAGCCATGTGGAGGAGGCAGCCAAATTGGCAGAATGGGGGAAGGAGAAGCCAGTTCATGGAGGAGGAGATGGGGAACAGAGGTGAATAAAACTGGTGAGGTAGAAGCCTATGATTCTAGAAAAACTTGAATGAGTCAGTAGCTTTGTGAGCACTGAATGTGAGTGGGTTTTGGAGCTCAGTGTGTTTGTTTTACTCGCTTGCTGATTGCGAATCTAGATTAAAGGAATATAGACCACCAGTTTTTGGCTCAATTGTTTCTTTACAATCAATCCGAATCAAACCTGAGCCTGCGTTGGCCAGGTGGCTGTGATGGTGGCCACGAATACTGGCTATACAGCAATCATATATCACAATATACTACATGTAATGTTGAAAAAAAGAATATTTACTCTCTGGAACAAATTAATTTTGAGAGAGACAATATTTAATTTTAGGCATTCAGGAGCACTTACACTTTGACAAATAAATGGTTTATATAATCTTTCCTGAAATTTCCTCACTGTTCAAGTAGTTTATAAAGTATGTTTCCTTTTATTAAAATATATATGTAAAGCCAGGAGCCACTATCATGGCCATTCACATGCAGGTTCTCATTGAATTTGGGCAGACAGTAAAGAAATGGCAGAGTCAGAGGATGGTGGGCCATTCTGTTTATTGGTGTCTTACCAAGACAGGCAAGCCACAAGAGAAGCCAAGGGAAAAGCAGAAAACCTGCTTTTCCTATGGTGGGCAAAGGATCAGGGAGGCCCCTTGTAAAGCCAGTAGCCATGGCCACCATCACAATCGCCCGGCCCATGCAGGTTCACATTAGATTCGGACAGACGGTATTGAAACAATGGAGCCAAGAACTGGTGGGCCATTAGCTTTAATTCTAGCTTGCACCTGGCAGGCAAGTAAAAACACACACTGGGCTCCAAAACCCACTCATTCAGTGCTCATAAAGCTACTGATTTATCCGAGTTTCCTAGAATCAAAGGTTTCTAGCTCACCAGACTTATTCACCTCTGTTCCCCATCTACTTCTCTCTGCACAAACTCTGCACAAACTGGCTTCTCCCTCAGCACTCCGCCATCTTGGCTGCTTCTCCTGGCCTCCACATGGCCTTACTTTGCTCTCCTCCCTGCTCTCTGCCCTCCTCCTAGAATGCAATCACTCTTCTCCTCTAATGCTAATCTCAGGAACCAAGAGAGAGCAAGCTCCCAGTCTGCCCCATTTTATAGTGTAGAAATCAAAACCTTTAATCCAATATACAAACAAGGAAGTCTCTGGTACAAAGTCATTTATCTGAGGCATAATGGGATTCCTCCTGAGGGTGTGCCACCCCACATCATGCAATCAGTCAAGGGTGTGAGGAAAAGCTTAGTTTTAAAACTAACCCTTAGGCTATAACCACCCTGCCTGTTTACAGCCTGTCCCCACACCCAATGCAAACTATAAGTGAGCAAACATATATATCATATTTACAAACTTATTTGACCAACACCCCTGCAATGGTGATAGCAGGAACCGAAAGAGCCCGAGCCCCTGGTCTGTCCCCATTTTATATTGTAGAAATTAAAACCTTTAATCCAATATACAAATAAAGAAGTCTGTGATACAAAGTCACTTATCTGAGGCATAAATGGAATTCCTCATAAGAGTGCACCACTCCCTATCCTGCAACAGTCAAGGGCAGGGATCCCTAAACTTTTTACACAGGGGGCCAGTTCACTGTCCCTCAGACCATTGGAGGGCTGGACTATAAAAAAAAACTATGAATAAATCCCTATGCACACTGCACATATCTTATTTTAAAGTAAAAAAAAAAAACAAAAAACAAATATAACATTTAAAATAAAGAACAAGTAAATTTAAATCAACAAACTGACCAGTATTTCAATGGGAACTATGCTCCTCTCACTGACCACCAATGAAAGAGGTGCCCCTTCTGGAAGTGTGGTGGGGGCTGGATAAATGACCTCAGGGGGCTGCATGTGGCCCGCGGGCCGTAGTTTGGGGACCCCCTGGTCAAGGGTATAAGGAAAAGCTTAGTTTTAAAACTAAGCCTTAGGATATATAATGACTTTGCCAGCTGATAGCCTGTCTCCCACACCCAACGCGAGCACACATATATGTCATATATAAAAACTTATTTGACCAACAATATATAAGGTCTACTGGAAAGTTCTGTCCGTTTCTATCACAACAAGTTTCGACACTTAAGCACATGTTTATTTGGTCTCTCTATTTTTATCACTTAATGTATACATACTGATGTAGCAAATTAACTAAAATAAAGTTGATTCATGTTAGTCTTATGTGTGAAGCGATAGTGTACCCATGGCTACTGATACAGTTCATTTACGCCACTGTAATTTTTACGAATTTCGACAAGGAAGAAATGCTACAGAAGCATGTCTGTCACATCCACCATATTCCCCGGACTTAGCACCTTCCGACTATCACTTGTTTTTGTCCTTACAAAATTTTTTGAAGGGCAAAAAATTCAAAAATGAAGAAGATATCAAACAAGCACTGGTTCAATTTTTCGCATCAAAAGATAAAAAATTTTTAAAAAATGGGATATACAAACTGCCCTCATTCTGGCAAGAAATCATTAATAATAATGGCAATTATATTATTTAATAAAGTTTATTGATGATAAGAAAAATTTGTATTTTGTTTTATTCCAAAA
This sequence comes from Saccopteryx bilineata, assembly GCF_036850765.1. Lineage (NCBI taxonomy): Eukaryota > Metazoa > Chordata > Mammalia > Chiroptera > Emballonuridae > Saccopteryx > Saccopteryx bilineata. The sequence goes on along the minus strand of NC_089491.1, from coordinate 141,976,257 downwards.
ATGGACAGAACTTTCTGGTAGACCTTTTATTAACATAATTCTAATCAGATTATTTCCCTGACCTACAAAATGTGATGATTTATCCGCCTAGATGACACGGAAGCATCTGATTACCACTAGTAAGAGCCTTGGGGTTTCATTCAAGTCTTGCCACTTACTATCCTTGACAACTGTAGAGACCCTGAATGGCAACATAGAACAGAGACTGAGTCAGTTCCCTGAGGCAAAAGCCACAGTGGCTTTACTGACAAAAGTACTGAAGGCAGCACAATAGGAATAGAATTAGCAATTCTGATTAATCAATAGGTAGGGCCATTTGAGCTACTCCCTTGCCTTTTTATCTGCTGTAAGAAGTTCCCCTTCCTGACTTACTCATTCTCATTCCTGCTTCTATTTGTGTGTATCAATAAATACCCATAAGGACCAGGGGTCAGCTGTCTAATGAAACCTGTATAGGTGTTGTGAGGCAGTCTCCTCTAGGTCCCTTGGTGCCCGCCATGTGATCTCTGGGTACTCATTGTCTCCGTGACAAGTGGTGCCCATGTGAGCAACAGAAACCAAAAGAACAAATAGGAAAGTCTCTGAGAGGAGTCTTTCTGTCCCATCAAGCCCCAGAGAGAGCGGTTAGCAAATTATTTAGTCAAATTTCAGGGTCTTTGGCGTGAGCAATGTCACTTTGCCTTTGATGGTTGTGAGTATGAGTTTGGCCCTTGCTTCTGCTTCTTATTTTCCAATGGGCAGGAAAGAAAAGTGGCCAGAGCCTTTTACAGCATGGGGGAAAATCAGGATACAGTTTTCTTGTTTTTATTTTCCACCTCGGTATATAGCACTGATAAGGTACACCAGGTGTAGGTTCTCTCTTTTAAAAATGGCAAGATACTGGGAGAGGAGTTTGGGCTTAGAAGGGTGGAAAGAGGCTGTGTAAGTCTGTAATTGGGCAATGTTGGGCAGATAAAATATATTATGCTCACTTTGTTAAAGATGGCACTGCCCACATGGAAGCTCGTTGCCCAGGTGATATTAATGTGTGTTGGGGGTGAGCTGTGGGCAGACAGGATCCTTCTAGCCTGGAGCTTGGTTTTAGAACTAAGCCTTTTCCACCCTTTTTGATGTGGGGAGGTACAATCCCATCATGCCTCAGATAAGTGACTTTATATTAGAGACTTCCCTATTTTGTATATTGGATTAAAGGTTTTGATTTCTGCACTATAAAGTGGGGCAGACCGGGATCTTGCTCCCTCTCGGTTTCTGAGATTAGCATTAGAGCAGAGAGCAGAGAAAGGCCATGTGGAGGAGAGGAGAGAGGCAGCCAAGATGATGGAGTGCTGAAAGTTAGTGCAGAGTTTGTGCAGAGAGAAGGAGATGGGGAACAGAGGTGAATAAGGCTAGTGAGCTAGAAACCTTTGATTTTAGGAAACTCGGATAAGTCAGTAGCTTTGTGAGCACTGAATGAGTGGGTTTTGGAGCTCAGTGTGTGTTTTTACTTGCCCACCAGGTGCAAGCTAGGATTAAGGGTGATGGCCCACCAGTTTTTGGCTCCATTGTTTTATTACCGTCTGTCCGAATCTAATGCGAACCTGCGTGGGCCAGGCAGCTGTGATGGCAGCCATGTATACTAGCTTTACAGGCAACATAGTCTACCTTAGATATTAGAGTCCTCCAGGAATTAGATTAAAAAGTACAAGAGATTTATCCTATTTTACTTTTTAAAGTCCTCATTGCAGCCCTTTATTATTTTAACTCATGGTTTGAAAAATTGTAACATATCTTTAAAATATTTTTGAGTAAACTTGAAAATATATTAGAGCTCCCTTTTTTTCTTCTTTCTTATTCTCATTTTTCTTTCCCTCTTCCTTTCTCTTCCTTTTCTTCCTTCCTCTTTTTTTCTGAATAATACATTTCTAAAATTAAGGGGGACAGAACAAAATTGAAGTTTGCTAGGCTGGAAGAGAGCGAGGAGACCCAAGGTTATCCAGACAAGATGTCTGAGCCCAAGTGTAATAAGGAGGACATGGCTTAGGGCAGTGGTCCCCAACCCCCGGGCCGCGGACCATACCGGTCCATGGGCCATTTGGTACCGGTCCTCAGAGAAAGAATAAATAACTTACATTATTTCCATTTTATTTATATTTAAGTCTGAACGATGTATTATTTTTAAAAAATGACCAGATTCCCTCTGTTACATCCGTCTAAGACTCACTCTTGACGCTTGTCTCGGTCACATGATACATTTATCCGTCCCACCCTAAAGGCCGGTCCGTGAAAATATTTTCTGACATTAAACAAGTCCATGGCCCAAAAAAGGTTGGTGACCACTGGCTTAGGGGAGCTCCCTAGTATAGGTTGTCAAAGCCCTAGAGAAGCAAACCAAGACCAAGGAGGGTCTGCGCACAGGAGGGCTGCCCAGATGAGGTATCAGAGAACCAGATGTTGAGAAGAGTGCTCACAGAAGGGGTGTTAGAGCTCTAGCTGTTGAAAAGGAAACAATGCAGTGGGGCTCCTTAGTGAGATACAGGAGTGAGCAAAGGTAGGTTTACAGTCATTTATATGGAAAAAGATGTTTATGTTATGATGACAATAGACTATAGCTTTATATTATCTCAAGAGAATGTCACAATACAATTACAAAGGTACTTTTGCTCACCCCTGTAATATGGTCTCATTGGTCAGGGTTAACTTATGAGGAGTGTCAGAACCCAAGTAGAGACAGGAGACCATTTATGGACAGGGGGCTCATCATAGATATCAGCACACAAGCAGGCTGAGCAGGAAATTCATGCAAAGGGATAGCCTGTTAAAATCTGTATGTGTGCATAAGGGCATCTCCTTCAGGAAGCAGCTTTCACGGGGTGTCAGATGAACTGAACAGGGAGAGTAGGATGTCTTAACAGCCTGGAAAGGGGTGGTGGAGCCTGAGTGGGGTGAGAAGAGCCTCCATGCTTGGGGGTGCATGATGTCAGCCCCTGAACGTGGTGAGAAAAGGTCTGCACATTAGTGTTCAAGCCAAGGTGTTGAAGCTTCAATGATGTGAGGAGAGCATCTGCATGGAGGAAGGGCTGGTCATGAAGGTGGAAGATTGATTACCTACAAGGGAAAGATTATATAAGCCAGAGTTCTCATTGTCAGAAAAGAGACTTCAAATAGGAAAAAGTAGGAAAACAGAATGAATCTTGCTGGGTGAAGGGGGTTTCTAATTGAAGGAATAAGTATAAATTAATGTTTTTTTTCCTTAAGTAAGATGAGGGGAGATAGACTCCCATATATACCCCAACTGGGATCCACCTGGAAACCCCTGTCTGGGGTCGATGCTCTGCCCACATGGGGCCTACATCGGCAACTGAGCTACTTTTAGCACCTGAGGCAGAGTCTCACGATGGAGCCATCATCAGCACCTGGGGCCAATGCACTGAAACCCATCTAGCCATGGCTGCAGGAGGAGAAGAAAGAGAGAATGAGAAAGGGGAGAGAGAAGGGGAGGAGAAGCAGATGGTTACTTCTCATGTGTGCCCCAACTGGGAATCAAACTTGAGGCATTTACATGCTGGATCAATGTTCTACCACTGAACTGATCAGCCAGGGCCATAAATTATAATGGTTTTCAAAAATATTGGTGACAATAGAAATCAACATGGACGTAAATGTGTCTATTCATACACACATTCATATATGTACACATACTTAATATTTCTTAGCTTGGTTTATTTAAAGGTCCTGGAGTGATGATACCTCATAAATAGTGGTGAGTACATCCAGCATCCAGATCTTGGTTACTGTAAAGCATTCTCCACTCAAAGAAAGCAAGAATTCTTAAAGAAATAGCAATTTCCAGGCCTGAGGCAGAGAAAGTACAAGATGAACCAGGAATATGTGTTATCAGAGGGCAAAGAAGTGCTTGAATAGGCTCTCTTTACCCAAACCTAGGGTAATTTTAGTATCAAAATATATAATGATAGTAACAGATTATAACTCACTGAATAAAACAGGAAAGTACAAGGCCATGTGATTTTTGTTGTTTTGTTTTGTTTGTTTGTTTTTGAGAGAGGGAAAGAGATGAGAAGTATCAACTTCTAGTTACATCACTTTTTAGTTGTTCATTGATTATTTCTCATACATGCTTTGACCAGGTGGGTCTCAAGCTGTGTCAGTGACCTTGGGATCAAGCCAGCAACCTTTGGGCTCAAACCAACAACCTTGGGATTATATCAATGATCTCACACTCAAACTGGCAACTCCTATGCCCAGGCTGGCGAGCCTGCACTCAAGCCAGATGAGCCTGTTCTCAAGCTGGAGACCTCGGAATTTCAAACCTGGGAACTCAATGTCCCAGGTCAATGTTCTATGCACTGTGCCACCATTGGTCAGGCCATTATTTTTGAATAAATAAAAGAGTAAACAAGAAGTTTGATGAGGGACAGGATGTTTACTTAGTTCCAACTAGTTACTCACAAAAAACTTAATAATTTCCCAAATGGCAAAAGAGTAACATTAAGTGCAAAAGACTGATAAATAGCACCAATCTCTGTAAGTAGAACACAGAGCGCATTCCTAGCAGTGTAGAATACTCCAGCACCTGAAACCCTCCTAGGCACACCCAGGAGGGAGCTCACCCGCTGTAAGGAAGTGACTCAGCACTAACCAGGCAGCTCCCTGACCTTTTCAGCCATTGGCTGTGAAGGACACACTGTAACACCCTATAGGCTGAACCTGTGTATATAAGCTAGCTTGCTTCCTGAATAAATCAGATCTGCGTCACTGAACCTGGTCTCTGGAGTTGGGTCTCTGCGTCTCTGTCGTCCTCACCCCTGATGGACCTTGTACACAACTGGCACCCGGACAGGGACCCAATTGGCATCCAAGGGACAGGTGAGTGACGCTCTGCAATGGAAAACCTTCTCCCTCACTCCCGTGCCCCGCGAGCTTGAGCCCTCCATGCCCTATTGCAGAGTAGACGAGTTAAAGTTAATGAAAAGGATCTTCGTACCTACTAGGACATCCTCTCAGGTTTCAACCTTTGGCTTCAGGACGCACCTCTTTGGAACCTCAATACTTTGGCCCGAGCTCTCCAGTGCGTCCGTTCAGCGGAAGTTCACAAAGGGCAAACCTTCCCCCTTGGTCTCACTCCTGCCAATGACCCTCTCCCTATTCCAAAAATATTACAGGCTATCCTCTCCCTGAGGAGCCCCTACCTCCCTATTCACCCCCCACCACTGAGGAGGAAAGTGGCTTAGCCTCCAAGTTTAACACACTCATGGCTGAGCGTGCAAAAACAAAACCAACAGAATTGATAACTGTGCCATCAGCTCTGCCAGCTGAAACCACCAGCTTTGCCAGCCGAAGAAGCGAAAGTTGCCACTTCTGAACCCCTTTACCATTGGTATGCTGGAAGGACCCAGCCATGGCACAGTGGCGGGGTCCACACCTCCTTCGAATGCAAGGGAAAGGTTTTGCTTGTGTCTTTCCAGAAAACAGCCCTTAGCCAATTTGGATCCCAGGACGAAACATAAATGTCAAGACTCCAGAAGAAGACCTCACGGCTAATGTGCGCACCCCATCACCTGGGAGGATATGAAGGTTTTAGCAGAGCAAGCCCAGAGAATGGCCCCTGATGGGCCACCAGGCCCTGGTAACCGCTAATCCCAGATGTGGGTGGATACCCATGTCTGGGCTACTTTTCCCCACCCTGGCATTATCCTGCCCATAGAGACAACAGTAGCAAGCTGTCATTCATCAAGTCCAACTGGCCTTAATTAAAAGAGAAGGGGAAAATGTAGGTAGGGTACAGAGTGCATTCCTAGCAGCTGTGACTGATGCAATGCTGTGAGAACACTCCAGCACCTGAAACCCTCCTAGGCACACCCAGGAGGGAGCTCACCCACTGTAAGGAAGTAACTCAGTGCCAACCAGGCAGCTCCCTCACCTTTTCAGCTATTGGTTTTGAAGAACACGCTGTAACACCCTATAGGCTGAACCTGTGTATATAAACTAGCTTACTTCCTGAATAAATCGGATCTGTGTCACTGAACCTGGTCCCAGGAGCCAGGTCTCTGCGTCTCTGTCTTCCTCACCCCCAGTGGGCCTTGTCCACAGATCTCAAATAACCAAAATGAATGTCATTAATATGCAGAATTTAAGACATATGCACCTGACAATGCAATAATAAGAGCACAGCATTACTTCTGTGGCAGTCCTACCAAAGATGAATATTCTGAACCTACTGAGGAAACATCATAGACACCCAAATAATCTACAAAGAGGTCCAGGTCAAGAGAGTCAGAGAAAGAAAAAGAACTGTTACAGACTGAAGGAGAATAACAGGACATGTTGAGTAAATTCAATGTTTGATTCTGAACTGGAACTTATGCTAATAAAAAGATATTATGGGTAAACCAGAGAAACATAAAAGGAGTCTGATGATTAGATGGTAATAATGTACCAAGTTAATTTCCTGATTTCAATGGTTCTATTTTCATAATACAGGATGTTCTTGTTTGTAGGAAATACTACAAAATTTTAGGGTAATAGGGGCATTACATTGAAAACACACTTCCAAAGTTCAGGATAATATGCTTTGTACTGTTCTTGTATTTTTTTCTGTAAGAATGTAATTATTTCAAAAACACAGAGTATTAAAATATATTTTAAAATTAAATTAAAATAGAATAAAATATATTAAAATACCTCATACTGTGAAATCAGTTACTGGGAAAACAACTATTAGAATACAGAAACATTTATAAATAAATAGATTACTTGCATAATGTTTTGGTTTAACATATATTTTAATATAAGCTTCATTTTACTATTTGCTCAAATTCACCAACTGCACATTTTGACACACTTGCTGTCTGATCCTCTCTCTCTCTCTTTATATTTCTATATGTATTATAGGTAGATAAATAGACTTTGTATTTATTTTCTGGACAGTATGTTCCAATAACCCTAAATAATTCAGTATATTTCCGGAGGGTTAGGGAATACAGTGCAATTTCAAAATTAAGAAATTTAAATCAATACAATATTATTTTTAAATCCATAGTTTATAATCAACTATCACCAATTATTTCTATATTTTTTTGCATTTGACTGTCATATTTCTTCAATTGTCCTTAATCAAGAAGAGTTTTTGAGCCTCTGTTTATCTTTCTTGACCTTGGTATTTTTGAAGAGTATCGCCAGTTGTTTTGTGGAGTGTTTCTGACTTTAAACTTGCTTGAAGTTTCCACATAATTAAATTTAGATTATGCACTTTGGGGCAGTAATATAAAAAATATATGTGCTGTCCTTCTCACACAATCATCAAACACTTACTTCTCTCAGTTAGTGTCAGTATGCACGACATTTGCTTGGATCACATGGTTGGAATAGTGTACACTAGGTCTCTTCACACTGAAGTAATTTCTTTTCTGTTTTTATTAATAGATATTTAGTAGGGAAATATTTTAAGACTATATATATTTATGTGTGTGTATATATATATATATATATGTATAGTCATCAAACTTTAATCTGCTATTTTTAGCATCCACTGATGATTTTCTAACACCATCACTTCTATATTTATAATTGTCATTCTTTTTAAATAGATTTCCTTCTCCCCATTTATCTGTTTAAGGTCCACATGACCCACATAATCTTATTTCAGCCAATATATTACAATAAATAACTATTATTATATATTTTGATGTTCTGTGGGAATGCTTTCAAACTGGCTTCTCTGTTGTTTTATAATTACCTCATTTCTACATAAGCATGTCCTCACTTTCTGCTACAAGATGTTACAAGCTTACTTTCACTTTCCCTACTACAACCTCAAGTTAGCTATTTCTCTGCAGAGACCCAGCTCCTTTTATTACTAACTATGTAGTTTTTTGAAAACAAGATCTGCACTTTATATAATTTCTTTGCTACTAGATATGTTTTTTAAGAATCAATACCTATAGACCCTGGCCAGTTGGCTCAGTGGTAGAACATCAGCCCGGTGTGTGGAAGTCCCAGGTTTGATTCCAGTTAGGGCACACAGGAGAAGCGCCCATCTGCTTCTCCACCCCTCCCCCTCTCCTTCCTCTCTGTCTCTCTCTTCCCCTCCAGCAGCCAAGGCTATATAACAATATACAAAGTTATATATTTTCTTAGACAATAAACAGATCTTTCAAATAAACCAATAAGAGAAAACCAGCATCCTTTACAGCCTGGCACCCAGAAGGGAGGAACTGCCATAATCAAAGTCATGACTTTCTTGTGACAGAAAAAATAAAAAGAAGACTGTTACCTTCTTGGAACTGGCATAGGCCAATTTATTCTTTCATTTAATTGGTCAAAGCAAGTAACATGCCTAAGCCATGTGCCATGGGAAAGTATAATTCTGCCATAGGAAGACACTGCAAATGCCACAGCAATGAATGAAGATTATACAAAATTTTAAAAATCTAAGATGGGAAGGTATCAGGTGGATCAGAATTTTGGCCATGTCAAATGCATATTAAATAGATTATTGTTTTTTTTTGGTATTATATAGTTTGCCAAAGCTCCTTACAGTTTTTTTTTAAACATGTGTATTATTTTCAATTCTTTTTTTTTAAATTTTATTTATTCATTTTTAGAGAGGAGTGAGAGACAGAGAGGGAGAGAGAGGAGAGAGAGACAGAGAGAGAGAAGGGGGGAGGAGCTGGAAGCATCAACTCCCATATGTGCCTTGACCAGGCAAGCCCAGGGTTTCGAACAGGCGACCTCAGCATTTCCAGGTCGACGCTTTATCCACTGTGCCACCACAGGTCAGGCAACTCCTTACAGTTTTGATACAGCAATTGGTTTTATAACTTAGGGACAAGACTTGCAGTTTGTACTCTAAATAGACTTGACAATTTTTTTGTGGCAAATCACAATTAAAATGCTTGGACTTTCTCTAAAAGACATTATTTTATATCTAGATTCTGAATAACAAATGTTGAAACAATAAATATCAACTAAATTGTTAAATTAACGTGCTATTGGCCTTTTTCAGCCATGCTGCAAGGAATTTTGCGGATGCATTAAAAGATATTCACATCACCGTTTGTACTTGCACACTTGGGCCGTTTTTTTTCTTTTTCCATTAATGTGCCACTAGTGAACCTACCAATTCCCTGTTCCTTTTCAAGGGTTTTCAGTCCTTGAGAATACACAAACATCCCCATCTAAAATGGCTCAAACAGTTCATCTTTTCATCCATACTGATCACCAGCACCTCTAGTTATTTTACTCACATACCTCACTCTACCCATCCAGCTTCCTGAACACCGAGTCAATTGTTATGCTTTCTTTCACTTAATCCTTCTAGATGGAGAGTTCTTTTGGGAAAATGAGGCATAACATTTACAGTTATTTCTATTATAAATTTGTGTTCTTCAAACTCAGGTGGGACTTGAGAAGATACAGATTTTTTAAAAAAATTTGGTTTCCTTGCAAGTATTCTGAGCTCCATATTTAAGGTGAGAATAAGCACTGATGATCTAGGAAGAGTATTGTTTAGATTATTCAAGGTTCTCAAAAATATTTGGGAATATTGTCATCTGCTTGTTCGGTCTTCAAACATAAAAATAGATTGTAAGCTAATAATAAAGGATACCTATACAGCAAATCACAAATACATTGCTTCCTGACTCTTATTAAAAGCCTAGAGAACTGCCTGTAGGACACAAGCTCATACATTATTCTAGATATTCAAATTATCATCCCTAAATTAAGCTGAAACATTAGAAACCTAAATATTAAGTCCTGACTGGGTAGCTCAGTTGGTGAGAGCGTCGTCCTGCTATGCCAAGGTTGTGGGTTTGATCCTTGCTCAGGGCACATAGAAGAATCAACCAGTGAATGCATAAATTATTAGAACAACAAACAGATCTCTCTCTCTCTCTTCCCATCTTTCTAAAAATTAATAAAATCTAATAAAAGTTTATAAATAAAAGAAGCCTGAATATATATTCACACATAGATTCTCTACCATAGATGTTATTCACTATTTTTATTGGGCTTTGACAAAATTTCCTCACCTCTTGGTTAAACCTATTTAAAATACCTTTATGAAACCCATAACAGTATATGTTTTAAGGATCATTTGAGGTTATGTTCATTATTTCATTACACACACATACACACATATTTTACCTTACATGAGAAATGTCTGTCAGAACAAAATGACAGGAGTTGCTTCCCATAACAAATTTGTATGTTTTTTTTTTCATGAACAATAAAGTAATGAAAATAAACATTTTAAACTTTTTTTAGGTCATCAGGAATGCATAGTCAATTTTTCAAACAAAATTTAGCAATTACATAAGTTGTTTCATGGTGTGTTTTTCTAATTTCTATAGACAAGTTTCATTTTGTGTACAAATCTCATGTGAAGAGAGGTAAGGTGCAGATTTACTAATTCACTATGTTTGGTTGAGATCTCATTGCTGCCAGAGAACCCATTTGTTTTAAATCATCCACTCTGCACCTTTCCCCTTCTCTACTCTGGCATTCTAGAACATCACTAACACCATCTGCCCTCTTAGTCTTAACAGGTGGCTTACCTTGTCTCCTACAAATAAAAGCTGTAAACAAAATCTCTCTACAAATAAAAGCCATCAACAAAATCTCCCACAAGGTGACATCCAATTTACCTCTGACTTCCCCTATAAATTTTCCCCAATCTTTGTAATTATAATACCCATTCCTATATCCATATGGTTTTTGTTTTCAACTGAAGTGTGACAAACATACAGAAAAGAAGTCAGACCTATACAGCTTAATAAGTTTTCATAAGATGAACACCCTTTTATAACCAGCACAAAGAGTAAGAACCAGAACATGACCAGCATTTCACAAACCTCCTCATGCTCCATTCTAGTTACTGTCCCTCTGTCAAGGGTAATCACTATTCTGACTTCTACAGCATAGATCTTTTATTTTTTTTTCTTTTCAACTTTGTACCTATGGACTCCCACAGCACATGCTCTCATGTTGGTCTTTTACTCTGAATGTCCCCAGTTATTTAGAACCTAGATCTTTCTTGTTCCATTGCAGCCTTGATAAACCAATATTACCTTTTCCTTCTAGCACATAATCTCACTCTCTGCTGGCTCCCTTTCCTTGACCCTCAAAGCTACTGCTTCTGCTCATTTTCCTCATTGTCAACTTTCTTGAAGAGTCTTTCTCAAACGCATACTACCTTTCAGTGCCAGTCTCCACTTCTGAAAATCTTCTTGCTAAGTTTACTTGTGCCTTTCCTTTTTTAAAATTGTTAAAAGACCAGTTTATTTCCCTATGGCATTTGACATTACAGGACCATTGATCCTCTCTGAGGGATTCACCATATTATTTCACCATTTTGAACTCTTTGGCTGACTGTTAATTTTTTTTTTTTTGAGAGAGAGAGAGTGTGAGAAAGAGACAGGGAGAAAGAGAGACAAGAACACTAAGCTGCTTCTATATGTGTCCTCACTGGGGATTGAACCCACAACCTTGTTGCTTTGGGACAATGTTTTTCACCAACTGAGCTAACCAGCCAGGGCCCTGACTGCTAATTTTAATCTTAGTTTTCCTTTTAGGAGAAAGTTTAGGAGTGTTGACTCTTTCCATTTGACCATACTTCTCTGCCCTGTGAATTAAGGCTGAACATCCTATATCAGTGTGATATCTCCTGCCTGGTGGGCTTCTCCTCTCCTACAGCTTGAACAGGAAATGGGGACAAGGTTCTCCCTGTACCCACAATTTCCTTTATAATTTACCCAACACTCCTCTGACCCTGGATATAGAATTACAGCTTGATAGCTTCTGTTCTTTTAGCATTTTAAAAATATAGTTCCTGTTATATTATCACATTTCTTGTTTTCAGTAAGAAATCTTGCCTTTGTCTATATGTCTTTTTTATGTGGCAGCTATATATGAGTTTGTCTTTATCAATGGTTTTAAAAAATTTGACTGTTATGTGACTTGGTGTTTTTTTTTCCCCTCCATGGTTCTTTTCTGAGGGCTCATGAGATCCATGGATATGTGAATTTATATTTTTCAGATTTTTTTTCTGAGGCCCTCCTCCTATAAGGCCTTCAACTATACATTATGTATCATGTTAGAGTGTGTGTAAGTGCATATATATTAACATTACATTCTCAAACTCCATTTATAAGGTAGATACCATTAACATTCTTATTTTTAAAACAGAAATGGTACAGAGAAATTAAATAATTTGTCCACAGTTTGGCTGCATAGCTCTTGCTCTTAAGCACATCCCTAAACTATCTTGAAGCACTTCGTTTGATTTTAAGTTCACCAACAGTACACAACTCATGTAAAATTCTGGTCATAAACCAACCAAGTAAGTAGTATCATATCACTGTCACTGCTTATTTCGTAGCTATTAAAAGTACTCATTAATAGAATAATCATAATTGAGGACCTCTAAAACTACTTTTATTAGATTTTTTATTTATTCTTCCATTGTCTCCTTTTGAAAATAGAAGCAAATACATAACTTTGTTTTTATGACCATCTCCTTTCTTTCACAAAAGTTGGCAGGCTATATAACAGGTTAGAACCTTGTTTTCTTAAATATATATGGAGTATCTTTATCAACTCAAAAATATCTCCCTGACTCACTTTTCTAGCTGTATGGTACCACATTGTTGAGATGTATTATAGCTCATTTGGTCTCCTATTGGTGGTTTGCTTCTTCCCCTTCTTACTCCTCCTCCTTTCTCCAACTCTTCTTCTTTCTCCTTCTTCTTCTTCCTCTCTCTCTCACACACACACACGTAAAATTTTGCATAGTCAAAGAGTAAGTGCATTTGTACATTTTCAATGTATGTCCAAATTCAGCTTCACAGGGAACTGTGCCATCTTGCATGCCCACAAGCATTGCATTAGAGTGCTTGTTTTACCAACAGGGTTAAGTGCCAATGATTTAGATTCTTAAGAATATTCTATGTTGAAAAATATTATCTCAATGTAGTCTTTTTATGATACAGATATGTTTATTTCTTCTGTTTTTGTAGTTCTTAAATACAGCTTTTTTTTTTCTTTTTAAATGAAGGGTAAGATTTTCAGGCGTTCTTTTGTATTACAGGCATCAACTGTTTTTTTTTAATATAACTTGCACATGCATTTTTTTGTTACATCTTATTAATGTGTTTTGTACCATAAACATTTCCAAAATATTTTTCATGTTGAGTGTAACAAAGTAGGTTATTAACCTCATTTTCTGCGTATATAAAAATATAATAATAATACATAGTCTATAGAACAATAATGAGGATTAAAGGAGTTAATGAGGAAATTATGCAGAACACTCTCTGCCCCAGAAAAAGGGTTTCAAAATGTTAATTATTATCTTATTAAATAAAGCATAAAATTTCCTTAGAACAAACAACATTTTTCTTCTTATAAAATTCAAAAATGAATGTATTATGTAGGATTTATAATCAGCAGATAGAATGAAATATATTTTTGTTCCTTTGTTTTTTGAGAAAAAATAAGAGTGTATTGGTCAAAGAATGGGCTTGAGAGTGCTGGTCTGTAGTCCAAGGGCAACCCTTTCCTACCATCTGTGTGACCTTGGGCCAATTATTAGTAGCCTCAGATTTTCATCTGTAATATGTGTATCTACTTTAGGAAATATTGGGAGGTACCTATTATATTATTGGGCATATTGTAGACACTTGATAAATGGTAAGTATTATGAATTTTAATTTATTAAGGTGATTCTCTGAATGGGAGAATAAGAAATAATAGTCTCATACCTAACTTTATATTAAAATAGAACTTCAAGTACCTCAAATATAAATAGCATGATTAAAAATCATACTAAAATATACTCTTATCAATGTCTTTAAAAAGATCTTATGTAACCAGTGAATATTGATCTATACAACTTCAATTATTTTATGTGTCTTCTTTAATGACAGGAACAAAAATTGTTCAGCTACTAGAAACTATTACCTTTCCTAAGTTAACCAGCTTAAAAAATTATTCCACAACTGAAATCTACAGACCTTTGAGCAAAATTTATATGGAAACCAGAGAAGACTAAACACAATCTCACAGGAAAAGCCATATTTTTATGTTTGAAATCAATAAGAAGACTGAGTCCAAGTCCCTCTAGGAGATGAACTGCTTTGTATAAAGTCACACACAGCAACTTGAATTTGAGATAGAACTGAGAGTAGAAAGCCTATTATTCTGATGATTGCAAGTAAGAGCACTTTTCTATTACCACACTAATTCTTTCACCAGGAAGTCTAGAAAACCAAGACATTCTAAGGAAAGGACTGTTATGATACAAATCTACATGGTTTGTCCTATCACTGATCTTTTCTGTATATGTCTACACACTTAAATTATCCAAATATATTTTCTCAGGGGTACTTCACCAGCTTATATTCTTAAGCAATTTAACAGTGACTTTGGGGAATTTTTATATCTATATTTCTCTTGACATAGTAAAAACAATTACTTTTTTTGTATTCCTTCCTTGTTATATAGTGTTTGGTTGCTTGATAATAGTTTTCTTGAAAAGTCATCTGCAATAAAAAGTATGCAGATGGTAAAACTTTTAGAAAGTCATTTTGTTCATTTCTTAAAGTACAAATATTTAACTCAATTCCATCTTTTATTTTATATCTATTAGATGAAACTGGGTTACTCTCTAGGCCTTAGATATCAAAATAAAATAGATAAGTAAAATATCAAAATAAAAATATTGTTATTACAACTATCTTCCCTCTTTCTTGATAGTTTTTGGATGTACTCCATTACTCTCTTGAAAGATACAGAGAGAGCAGTTAAACTTTTGCTGTCTGAAGGCATCAGAAGTGAAGAGACAATTATTAAGGTATTGCTTGTGGGTTCACTTATTTTTGGAAATAATACTGGCAGGAATTCAAGTTCTTAAAACTATGGAGAAAGGTAAAAATCGTGGGCCAATTTTCCAAGTGCTTTGAACCTCTTCAAATCACTGGAAATATCATGATTTGACAGGATACAAAATATAAACCTTTATTTTGGAAATAGTATAATATACAACATAGGTTCAGTACAACTGCTCTTAAATGGTCAAATATTACTTAAAAAATGGAATAGAAGGTCTTGACTTAATGGCATGTTAGGATGTGGAATAACACTATTGTCTGATTTTTTTTTTCAGTTGGACACTCTGCAGTGTCAGTCATGGTAAACTTGGTGTATGATTACCTTTGGCCACCAGGGCTGGCTAATCTATCCACATTTCATTATCATTTTGCTAACCCAAAGAAATGTTAGTGTTTGGATATATACTGTGTTCCAGAGATAGTAATTTACATTTTTCAAATGTAGTCTGTAAGGCCAATGGCCACCACCATGGCCATGCAGATTCACATTGAATTCGGGCAGATGGTAAAAGAACTATGGAGCCAGAAAATGGTGGGCCATTCCATTTAGTAGAGTCTCATAACGGCAGACAAACAAACAGGCAGGGAAGACCGCTTCCCTTTCTCCCATCTTAAGACCCCACCAGTCTCAGCATTCCCCAGCCAAACAAACCAGGCAGAAATCAGGGCTCCCAAGCTCAAATCAGTCTTCAGTTCCACAACCCAGACTCATTCTCTGGACTCACCCTCTGAACTTTCTGCTCTCTCTCTCTCTCCAGCAAAACAGGCTGGGGGTAAAAATCCTCCAGCAAACAATACCAAACAATCGCCCCTCCCAAGCAGGAAGGCAATCCACAATTTGCAATCTGCCACCCTGAGGGCAAGCACTCACAGCCTTCTATAGATTATACACACATGGTGCTGCCCCAATACAAGCAAGCAAACTTAAAAAACATTGTTTACCCAACATTCCATATCCTTTGCTCACTTCACAATCTACACCACAGATATCCCTGTGGGAGGAATGGGGTATGTAAAGCCAGTATCCACAGCCATCATCACAGTCACCTGGCCAGTGCAGGTTCGCATTTGATTCGGACAGATGGTAATGAAACAACAGAGCCAAGAACTGGTGGGCCTTAACTTTAATCCTAGCTTGCACCCAGTGGGCTAGAAATACACACAGTGTGAAAACACTTCCCTTTCCATTCAGGGCTCCCAAAGCCACCGACTTATTCGAGTTTTCCTAGGATCAAAGGTTTGTACCTCACCAGCCTATTCACTTCTGTTCTCCATCTCTTTCTCTTTGCACAAACTGGCTTCTCCTTCAGCACTCCTCCATTTTGGCTGCTTCTCCATGTGGCCTTTCTCTGCTCTCCTCCCAAATGCTAATCTCAGGAACCAAGACAGAGCAAGCTCCCAGTCTGCCCCATTTTACACTGTAGAAATCAAAACCTTTAATCCAATATACAAACAAGGAAGTCTCTGATACAAAGTCACTTAGGATGGGAAAAGCTTAGTCTTAAAACTAAGCCTTAGGGTATAACAACCCTGCCTGCTTACAGTCTGTCCCCCACACCCAATGCAAACTATAAGCGAGCAAACCTATATATCATATTTACAAACTTCTTTGACCAACATTCCACCCCTTTTGCTTGCTTTACAATAAAGCACAGGTATACTTGCACAAAAAAATTAGTCACATTACACAAATTACAACAAAATGACAAATCATACAATTTCAACAATTACAAAGATATACTTCCCCAGTCTCTGAGCACTTTGCCAAAAGTGCAAAATGTACTCGATCTTTTTTCTAACCATGAGAAAAGCTTCCCAGGGTAGGGGATGGCCTCCGACTAAGTTGTCCCCCCACCCCCATCAGGGTATTTCACATTGTCCAAAATCCCTAAGTCCATCCAACAAAGGAGCCAGTGCCCACTCCGGTCATAGTCCAGGAATCAGTCCACGCACATGGGGCCTCAGCCACCTTCTCATCTCTGCCGTCCTGGTAGATCTTACACTGTCCCAAAGAGGAGCACGTGGCAATGGCAGTCAGCATTTCCATTTCTGCTCTAGAGAGCATGATGACATTCACCTCTATGTCCCAAAATCTCAGACCTACCAGGAGCATAGTAGGTGCTCCTTGCTGCTGAGCTCTCATCTTCTGGAGACTGTGGATTGCAACTCCAGCCCGATTCTCCTCATCCTCCAAAAAGGAACAAAAAACACCAGCTCCTGCTGCCGGGCTCGAGCCCTGGGCTGCCGCCGCCTTCTGCTCCACAGACCTTGCAGCCCCAGCCCCAGCCTTAGCCTCAGCCTCCTGCCACTGCTGGCTCTCCACAACATCCAGGGCAAGCTGCAACTCACAAACCTATGATTCCTTCTCCAGCAGCTGCTCCATTTCCAGACGAATCTCGCAAACCTGGTCGGCCTCTTCCTCCAGTGCTTCCTCCTGCTCCAGGGTCAGCATCTGTTTCTCCCACGTTTGCTCCAGCTCCTTCTACTTCTTGGTTTGCATGTCCTGGGCAGCCTCTTCCACAGAGCTCTAGGTTTCCTCACAAATGGCTGTAAAAGTCAGCTAGCCTACAGTCCCCAAAAAGACAGACATGGGGAACCATACCAGCAGCCAGTTCTCTACTTCACCACTCAAAGGTGGTGGTGGCTCCATACCAAATTTTGAATCCTGCTACAGACTACACCAAATGTAAAGCCAGTAGCCATGGCCACCACTACAGCCACCTGGCCCATGCAGGTTTGCATAGGATTCGGACAGACAATAATGAAACAATGGAGCCAAGAACTGGTGGACCATTAGCTTTAATCCTAGCTTGCACCCAGTGGGTAAGAAATATACACAGTGGGAAAACACTTCCCTTTCCATTCAGGGCTCCCAAAGCCACTGACTTATCCGAGTTTTCCTAGGATAAAGGTTTGTACCTCACCAGCCTTATTAACTTCTGTTCCCATCTCCTTCTCTGCACAAACTCTGCACTAACTGGCTTCTCCTTCAGCACTCCACCATCTTGGCTGCTTCTCCTCTCCTCCACGTGGCCTTTCTCTGCTCTCCTCCCTAATGCTAATCTCAGGAACCGAGAGAGAGCAAGCTCCTGGTCTGCCTCATTTTATAGTGTAGAAATCAAAACCTTTAATCCAATATACAAACAAGGAAGTCTCTGATACAAAGTCAGTTAGGGTGGGAAAGGCTTAGTCTTAAAACTAAGCCTTAGGGTATAACAACCCTGCCTGCTTACAGCCTGTCCCCCACACCCAATGCAAACTATAAGCAAACAAACCTATATATCATATTTACAAACTTATTTGACCAACAGGGTACATTATATAAACAAACTATAGCAACAGCACAAGTTACACAATTGCAACAATTATAAAAGTGCCCTTCACAATGTCTCCCTGATCACTCTGCCCAAGGCACAAACTGGAGGCTTGTCTCTAGCCCCCTACTCCATGGTAGGTGGGAGGGCCTCAGGGCTGTGTCCATGAAACCCTTAAAGTGTCCTTGGTGCATCTCTCCTACTGGACGAGAGCAGCTTTCTGGTGCAGGAGGGCCTCTACCAGAGATGCCTCCCCATCAGGGTCTCTCATATGTCCAAAGCTGCATGTTCATCCAACAAGGGAGCTGGTGCTTCCCTCTGGTCACAGTCCAAGAGTCAATCCACGATAGACAGCCCAGCTGTCTGTGCAAATCACCCAGGTAAAGGTCCATTACAGGCAACTAGGTTCACATAGGACCTCAGACCTCCCCCCTCATTTCTGCCATCACCGCAGCTCTGAAGACGCTGCCGCAAGGAGGAGTATGTGGCAACAGTGGCCAACCTCTCCATCTCTGCTCCAGAGGGCATGATGCTGTCCACCCCAATGTCCCACAATCACAGCAAACCCACCAGGGACTCAGTATGTACTCTTTGCTGCTGTGTTTTTACCTTCCAAATGACCTCCAGCCAAGCTCTGAGTGTGCAGATGGCAGCTTCAGCCTAAGCTTCCTCATCCTCAGAAGAGGAGCTGGAAACACTTGCTCCCTCTGACACAGAGCCACTCCACCAGCACGGCTCCATCTTAGACTTCTGTGGCTGCCGGCCCTTGGCCTGAAGCTGAACCCACAGTTTTTCCTCCAAAAACTGCCACTGCCAGCATTCTACTTCCAGTGCAAACTGCAATTCATGAACCCAACCAGCCTCATTCTCCAGATACGGCTCCAATTCCAGGCTCTGTTGCTACTCAGCCAGCATTTGCAATTCTCAAACCAAGTTGGCTTCATTTTCCAGCCATTGCTGCTGCTGGGTCTACAGCTTATCCTGGACCTTTCGACCTCAGGCAGCCTCTTGCAGGGCTGTAAAAAACAGCCAGCCTATGGTCCCCAAAAGGACAGCCACGGGAAACCATAATGATGACCAGTCCTCTACCTCACACCTCAAGGGTAGCTGCTGCACCATACCAATCTGATCCGAATCCTGCTGACCATGCCAGATGTAAGGCCAGTGGCCTCCGCCATGGCGTTCTCATTTCACTCTGGCAGACAGTAAAAGAACTGTGGATCCAGAAAATGGTGGGCTATTCTGTTTATTAAAGTCTGGTAAGGGCAGATGAGCAAACAGTCAGGAAAGACTGCTTCCCTTCCTTCCACCCCAGGACCCCACCAGTCTCAGCACTCCCCAGCAAAACAGGCCGGGTAAAAATCAGGGTTCCCAAGTTCACAGTCTCCAGTTCCACAACCCAGAATCAGTCTCTGGACTCACCCTCCAGACTCTCTCTCTGCTCTCTCTCTCTCTCTCTCTCTCTCTGGATTCTCCAGCAAAACGGGGGGGGGGGGGAGGAATTTCTTCTATCTCAAACAATAGCAAACAGTTGCGCCTCCCCACACAGCAGGAATCTGCATTTTGCAGTCTGCTGCCCTGGGGGCAAGCACCCGCAGCCTCCCATAGACTATACAGACATAGTGCTGTGCCAATACAACCGAGCAAACTTAAAAAACATTTGTTTACTCAGTACAGTCATTTAAATCTATAGTTCGGTAATCATTATCACAGAGCACATTAGAAAAAATTTTTTTAGTTTCTTATTTTTTAATTTATTGATTTTAGAGAGAGAGGAAGGGAGAGAAAGAGAGCGAGACAGAAACATCGATCTGTTCCTGTATGTGCTCTGACTAGGGATTGAACCCACAACCTCTGCATATTGGGGCAGTATTCTAACTAACTGAGTTATCTGGCAAGGGCAGAAATGAATTTTTATTAGTAGAAGTCATAATCTGTGAGATGGTTAGTTGGGTAGAAAAACTGAACAGGCTCCACTCGGCTCTCAGGAACAAGGTATAGAAATAAATATTGAGTAAAGACTACCCAAATCTGAGGGACAAGCATGTAAGATGTAGAGCCACTGGTTCTGTGTCCTTCCCATTCATGAAAGACTCTTTCACTTGAACCCAGTACAGGAACTACTCTTCTTGCAGTTACAATACACTATTTAAGGCAGCTCAGAGTAAACTTCTCATTGAAATTTCTGGGTGAAGCACCTGAGGATAGAGTGGGACATCCTTGTTTTACAGAGCAGCTTGTATGACTATTTGATGCTTCTCGGTTGAGAAATGTCCCAGTGGTAGTCTACCTGGTCCCTATCACCCACTGGTGGGTGTTCCAGCTTTCATAGTGGGTGGTAGTGGAGCAACCAAAGTATAAACAAAAGGATAGATTTAACTATAGTAAGTTGTTTTATAAAGATTTATTCTGCCAAACAGTGAAAATCCGACATAAAGTACTTGATAAGTTATTATTATTATATGCTTTAACTTGCTATAACTCTGCTTTATAAATTTTATAAAGTAAATTTACTTCCCTACTTTATAAATCACCATTACTGTGGAACTGGTGGGTGGTTAGAAAATGTTACTACTAACAGAGATACAAAAGTGGGCGGTAGGTATAAAAAGGTTGACTACCCCTGGTCTGTATGCTTGACAGAAGGCTTATTATAAGACTGGCTTCCACAACTACATTTGGTAGGAAGGTATTGAAGGAGAAAAGCATGAACCCCACTTAACATATGATTGAGGCTGCCTATATTCACAAACACTATACATCTGCTGAACAACAGGGTGATTTAGTTCTCTTCACATCAATCCAAATGATTAGAGTATTTGAACTTTATTCTAGAATTATTTGAGTTTATATAGCAAACGAATTGGATGAGTGACCATCTTGAAAGTTTTTAGCCTCCCTCTGTCTAAATTCATCCGTTTATAAAGAGGGACAAAAATTCCTCAATTTTAATTTTAAGATTGTGAAACAGCTAACAAGTGATCAGGAGGTGACCTCAAATGCTTAGAAATAAAATATTCTATAAATTTTAGTTTGCATAATTATTTACCCATACTCAACAACTCAAATAACACATTTTCTCTTCTCTCTCCAACCTGACAAAGTAGCTGGCTGATAATGATAAGTACATTGGTACTTTGAGATACGAGTTTAATTCGTTCTGTAACCAAGCTTGTAAGTCAGTCAACTCGTATATCAAACAAATTTCTCCCATTTAAAATAACTGAAATAGATTTAATCCATTCCAGCCCTGTGAAACATCTCCAAACCATCCTAAATTATGAAAAAAGGCATGGTTTTAATGAAGAAACACACATGTATACTTTACCAATGCATATCAAAATATATGAAATAAAAAAAAGTGTTATTTAGTACTGTATTCTTACCTTGGAGATAGATGAGTGCAGCTAATGGAGGTGAACAGTGGAGGAGGAGGGAGGGAGGAAGGGATGCAGGCACTGTAGACACATAAACTAAAACAGCACTTTCTTAACACTAAATATAAACTAAAACTGCATTTTCTTTACTTTAAACAAAACTAAAACTGCACTTTCTTTACTTAAAATAAAACCACAAAAACTTAATTGTAAAAAAAATGCACTTTCTTAACTTTAAACTTAACCTAAGCTTAACATTACGTATTTTTCATTTAATCATCACCTGTTTTTGCCTTTTTGGCTGCACTTTCAGCACTTTCACTTGCAGGACTTTTGAATAAAAATCTATCAAAACAGGTTTGCTTTTGCCTGCCTTTTAAAATGTTACAGAAGTGTGACAAACAAGTGTCATTAAAAAGTGCTGAAACAGGACCAGTTGAAACTTTTTCTGGATGTTTCTTTTCAATGAAACTTGAATGCTTCTCCCACATTGCCAGCATGTCTTTAATTTCACTTGTAGAAATCACTTCCTCTGACTCTACCTCCTCCTCACTACTAATCTTTTGCAGAAGCTCCATATTTTGCATCATCTGTAGCTCCTTCAACTCCTCAGTTGAGAGTTCCTCCTCATGTTCCTTGAAAAGCTCATTTACATCACCCTCATCTACCTCCAAACTCATCAACTTTCCAAGGGACACAATCTCCTCTAACGCTTCTACCTTGGTCTCGGTCTCTGGTTCGAATCCTTTGAAGTCCCTGTTTGCAACAACATCAGGTCATAACTTTTTCTATGCCAAGTTCAACATTCTTCTTATAACCTCTTTCCATGCCAAGTCAATAATGCATAAACATATCATGATGTTGTAGTGATCTTTCCAAAATTCTTGAAGGGTTAGATTTGTATTCTCAATCACCTCAAAGCAGCAGCGGAACAAGTGCTTTGTGTAAAGCTTTTTAAAGTTAGAAATGACCTGCTGATCCATAGGTTGCAAGATTGAAGTCATGTTGTGTGGGAGGGAGAAGATTTTCACAAATTTGAACTCATTGAGAATGTCATCTTCAAGACCAGGTGGGTGGGCTGGAGCATTTTCAAAGATTAGTAATGCTTTCATCGGGAGTTTATTTTCTTGAAGATATTTCTTTACTGCAGGACCAAAGACAAGATTTACCCATTCAATAAAAAACTGCCACATGCCTGACCTGTGGTGGCGCAGTGGATAAAGTTTCAACCTAGAATGCTGAGGTCACCGGTTCAAAACCCTGGGCTTGCCTGGTCAAGGTACATATGGGAGTTGATGCTTCCTGCTCCTCCCCCTTCTCTCTCTCTCTCTCTCTCTCTCTCTCTCTCTCCTCTCTAAAATGAATAAAAAGAAAAAAATGTAAAAAAAAAGATTTAAAAAAAAACCAAAACTGCCACATAACCCATGCCCCACCATTGGCATGCCACATAACCTGCAGTTTTTCTTTAAGAATCTTGTGAGTCTTAAAGGCTCAAGGATTTTCAGAATGATACACTAGCAATGGCTTTACTTTACAGTCACTGCTAGCATTTGTACACAATGCAAGGGTCAGACAATCCTTCATGGGTTTATGGCCTGGCAGCTTCTTTTCCTCTGCGGTAATGAAAGTCCTCCAAGGCATTTTTTACCGAAACAATCCTGTTTCGTCACAGTTGAACACTTGTTGGGGGATGTAACCTTCCTTTGTGATAAGTGCAGCAAAACATGTGATGTACTCCTCAGCTGCCTTAACGTCAGCACTCACAGCTTCACCATGCCTCACTACCGAGTGGATGCCAGATCTCTTTTTGAAATTTTCAAATCAGCCCTGACTTGCCTTAAATGTATCTTCTTCTGCCTCTTTTGAGGTTGATAGTTCTTTCTTCTTCAAGTTGCCGTAAATAATACATTCCTTTTTGCATATCACAGTCTCTGTCACTGTATCTCCTGCCAGCTCTTTCTCTTTCACCCACACCAGCAGACGCTTCTCCATTTCTTCATGAATATTTGTCCTTAATTGAGACAAAATTGTAGTTTCTTTCACTGGATTTGTGCTTTTGATGGCATCCTTTTGTTTAAGGATGGTACAAATTGTAGATGTATTACGGTTGTACAGCCCTGCCAGTTCAATCACTTGTACACCACGCTCATGTTTTTCTACTATTTCTTGCTTTACTTCTATCAACATCATTCTCTTCTTCTCACCACTGTCCTTTACACTCACTTTCTTTGGCCCCATGATACCACACAAAGAAAGTTAGTAAAAAATGCAAAAATGATGCAAGAACAAGTACAGTGCATGAGATTTGACTTAATTCTGTGGTAACATGTGAGAAAGAACGAGATGCTGGTGTTGTGCTGCCAATACTGGACCCATGCGCCAATGCGCCAACTAGTGGCAGCTTCCTGATCACAACTAGTATCTTGGAATTTCACTCAGATCTCGAACAAAAATATGGATTGAGTCACAGCTCATATCTTAAAAAATTTGTATGTTGGTCTGCTTGTATCTCAAGGTACCACTGTACTTGGAAAGTATTTGTCATTCCTCCCATCATACACAAGTGTCTTACTCAAAAAGCATTTATTGCCCTGGCCGGTTGGCTCAGTGGTAGAGCGTCGGCCTAGCGTGCGGAGGACCCGGGTTCGATTCCCGGCCAGGGCACATAGGAGAAGCACCCATTTGCTTCTCCACCCCTCCGCCGCGCTTTCCTCTCTGTCTCTCTCTTCCCCTCCTGCAGCCAAGGCTCCATTGGAGCAAAGATGGCCCAGGCGCTGGGCATGGCTCTGTGGCCTCTGCCTCAGGTGCTAGAGTGGCTCTGGTCGCAATATGGCGACGCCCAGGATGGGCAGAGCATCGCCCCCTGGGGGGCAGAGCACCGCCTCTGGTGGGCGTGCCGGGTGGATCCCGGTCGGGCGCATGCGGGAGTCTGTCTGACTGTCTCTCCCTGTTTCCAGCTTCAGAAAAATGAAGAAAAGAAAAAAAAAAAAAAGCATTTATTAAAGATCTGCTAGACCTGGGTCAAATGCTAACTAAAAGTATTACAGAGAGCAATACATGTATCCTCAGAGACTTGATTTGGCATGGTGAACACACAATACAATATACAAATAATGCATGATAGAATTGTATACCTCAAACATATATAATTTTATTAATGTATACCTCAAACATATATAATTTTATTAATGTCACCCCAATAAATTTGAAAAAATATATATACATATCCCCTTCTTTTAGGTTCCTTTACAAGAAATGAAAGGCTGGGTCTGTATCTGGACAATTAAATGAGAAGTGTGGTCAAATTCATAAATATTGTTATCTAAATGTATGAATGAGAAAAATGAAAATATCTAGATTACACTATAAGTTACTTATATAGTAATAAATTATGAAAAGTTCAAAAACTATGGTAATATTGAAAATAGTTTTAATGGAAAATAATAGCTTTGGATTATAAGCAATAATCTGTTAATAATAACAATTGGTTGCTTAGCAAGAGCTGTTCCTATAAGATACACAGATTATTCAGTCTTCTAGTTGACACTAGGAAGAGTTTCCCATCAAAATGTCATAAGTATATGCTAGAGATAGCAAAAATTAACTTGTATTCTTTAGCTTTTAATAAAACATCTCCTGGACTGGTTACAAATCTAATTAAATAACTTCACACTAATGAAATTAATGATGCACAATCATTTTTAATAATTACATAAACTCTGAGAAACACCTAACCAATTGAGTCTGGTGTTAATAACTACCCTTGCATCAAAAGCAGCCTAAGACAGTGTACCTGCTCTTGGAAATCTGAGAGCTAATTAGAGAGAGAAGCCTGATTAACTGATCCAATAATTAAGAATATAATAATAACAAACCATCAATTTCATAACATTGTCAATTAAAGATATTTATTAGAGCCCTATATATATGTATATCTACATATGTATATATAGATTATATATATACATATATCATACTTAATAGCATAAAAGGAGATAGATAACTAAGACAGCACAACACAAGAACCCTGCTATTCAGAAGGTACTGTTCTGAGCACAGCAGATGAAGCAGTAAATAAGACCAACATGGTTCTTGCCCAGGAGGACCTTTTATTTTAATGGGAGAAAGACATAAAACAACTATCAACATACTTATATGTTTATTTATTATTGGGATAAGTTCTATGAAGAAGGAATGCACTATCACCAGGAAAACATCTGTACTTGTACAAACTGGGTTTATTACTGAATGCAGCAAGAGAGAATGTACAGCATGGGCATCTCAGTAAGAGGGTGTTAGAAAGGACCGATTCAAGCTGCTGGCTTAGGTTGGACCATTTGGGGGATGGCCCAAGAAAGCAGTTTCA
Source organism: Saccopteryx bilineata (assembly GCF_036850765.1). Taxonomy (NCBI): domain Eukaryota; kingdom Metazoa; phylum Chordata; class Mammalia; order Chiroptera; family Emballonuridae; genus Saccopteryx; species Saccopteryx bilineata. The sequence continues at coordinate 141,950,315 of NC_089491.1, read as the reverse complement.
CTCCAGTTTGAATACTTGAAGAAAGTGGGGACAGTTCTACATTAGTGTATCTTAATAAACCTTATATATCAGGAGAGCAGGTGAGAACAAGGCTAAAGTTGTGATTGGTAAAGACTCACTGGCCAGGCCCTGGCTGGGCAGTTCAGTTGGACAGAGCATCATCCCGGTACATCAAGGTTATGAGTTTAATCCCAAATCAGGGCACATACAAGAATTGACCAATGAAGGCATAAATATGTGGCACAACAAAGTCAGTGTTTCTTTCTCTCTCTCTGAAATCAATCAATCAACCAATCAATAAAACATTAAAAAAAAGAAAGAGAGATGCAATGGACAATTATATTAGCTGGGGTGCGGGGAGTGCTTGGTATTTTGTAAGTTATATAGTAACTTTGTTTTTGTTGGTGCTTAGAAAAAGATATAAAGTGGTCTTTTTCCTCTCACTTTATTATGGTCTCAGAGTGACTTTGTCTGATGTTGGTGTTCTAAGAGATTATGTCCAAGAGGAGAATGACTTGCCTCGCTTTGAGTGCTGGGCCAGCTTTTTAACAACACTGCGGCCAGATTGTAATTGTCAGAACAGTTCCCAGGTTCCGGGCCTTTTTCTTTTTCTTTCTTAAGAAGAAAACAAATTTTTTATTAGAAGTTGGTGATTTTACTTAGTCATAATTCAGAAGTACTTATTCAGACAGTTAAACATGCAAGTTTGAGATTTAAATAAAGAAGGGCCTGAACCATAAATATAAATTTCGGAATAATTGTATACACATAGCAGTTAAAGCTAGAAGATCCCTAGAGAGTAAGTTTAGAGTGTAATTAATCTAAGGTTTTAAGAACTTCAACAATTAAAAACTGGACAGAGGAAATAAAGTCAACAAAGCAACAGAAAAATTATAGCATGAGAAATTTGAGTAAAATAAAGGGCATTGTTATGGAAGTCTAGTGCAAATAGTTACTCTAGAAGAGTGGCCAGCACTGTTAATTGCTTTTGATAGGTCAGCTAAGAGAAAGATTAAAATATTATTTATTTAGAGATGTTGATGCTGTAGCTAACTTTAGCAAGGAATGAGACAGTTAAGTATGACAGTGGTCAGAAAATTGGGGTGGATTGAACAGGGAGTTGGGGAGAAGCACAGTGATTAGAGAGAGAAGAACATAGAAAGGAGAAAAGTCTTAGAGAAAGAGAGATTTGGGAATTTTAAAATAGTAATGGGAAACAATGAGATATAAGAGAATTAAAGCATAATAGCTTCTGTAAAATTATTGCAAAAATGGAAGGGCAGTGTGGGGAAACATTTGGTAAGGGTGAAGGAAAGTGAGAATAGGGGTGGATATTGGAGGTGTTGGATGTCCTGGGAGAGTGAAGGAGGTCCATTCCAAAACCTCTAGTTTCTCAGTGAAACAGGAAGGGAAGGAAAGATGGAGAGGTGTTCATATTTTAGGGAAAATAAAAAAGAAATAATTTTACTTGTTTTATGTTGTCATTTCAAACAGAAAGGAGAAAGTTCAATCCTGAGGAATATTTTCCCACTCTTTTTACACTATCTTAATCTGCACATTATTATAATTTAGGCTAAGAAAAACTCCCTGGCCTCTTGGCAAACATAACAAAAAGTCATGCATTTAAGATATTAGCTTCAAACCACACATGTTTTATAGACTGCTTTTTAATGCATCCAAAATAAAACTTAAACCAAAGATAGTTTTGCTCTTTCCTAGTACAACTGCTCTTCCAAACCAGGAAGGGGAAGAATGAATACTTAACAAAAGCAATACACTTAAATGTAACCCAAATTTGATCTGTGTAAAGTTATTTTGACAAAAGAAAAAATATAGAAAGTAAAACTTTTTCAAATAAGTAATCAGTATTCCCACACTTTGATGTTGTATACTCCACATTTCTTCCTGTTCTTCTAAATAACACATTTCTATTCTATTATACCCTATTATAAGCATGGTTCTATTTCTTAATGCTGTTCTATTTTATTCAACTGCACAATTATTCCTGCATTTGCACATTATAAGTAATTGTAGTGTTTATTGGATTTGAGCCCATGATATCACTGTTAATATAAAACAAAGCACTCCATTAATGTTTTTTAAAATTATGAACATTGATCTTCATTAACACCTTCTACATTTAGCTTTTGTTTTTAATTTCATTTAATGACTTTGTAAACAGGAAATTATAAATAGCTTTCAGAAAAAGTCTTATCTCTGCAAATTAGCACACCAAGTAAATTTACTTTTTGTATTTATGTCCATAAAACATTAAAAGAAAATAGTACCTTTTAGTTAGAATTTTTCTCTTCTTTTGAAATGAAAAGCTAAGAAAGCTTACAGGACTAGAATTTTCTTCAGACTTTCTCTAAATATAATGTCATATTTTTGTATCTTTAGGCAAAACACTTCAAATTTAGAAAAAACTAAATGAAAGCATGGCATAGCTGTTCTCTGCTTCTTTACAGAGCATCAGTGAGGCTAGAGAACATGGTAATTTCAAAAGAAATCCATATGCAACTGTTCAGGGGACTTCAGAAAATCCAGTGGCTGTGTGTGTGTGTGTGTGTGTGTGTGAGAGAGAGAGAGAGAGAGAGAGAGAGAGAGAGAGAGAGAGAAGAGAGAGAGAGAGAGAGAGAAAGCGAAACGTCAATAAACTATTCTTTGTAATCTCTAGCATTACAAAATCAATGCTCAAGGTAGGGCTTTTGTTGTTATATTTATAATCATGCCTCATTCTGTAGAAATATGTTCACTACTATCTATATCATCAATTTTTAAGATTAATTATAGTGAGCAAATTAATAAAAAGACTAAATTTTCCCCTCTACAACACATTCTTAAATAGAGTTTTAAATAGGCCCATGTACTACTGGCTTGAGGCAGCTCATAGCATTGTTTTCCTCTAGGCAGCCTCATATACTTTCTGGATCCACCCATTCAGACAATAAATAGAAAGTTTCCCGCTGTTCTTTCTTTATACTCTCAACCTTCCCCATCCCCACCCACCCCCCCTACTTTAGCTTCTCTGCCTACCAGCTGCTGTCTACAAGCTCCTGTGTTAACACTAATAGAGAGCTAGCCTTGAAATTCCATTTTGATATCTTCAAGGTAAATATTTACTAAAATACTCCAGCAATGTCCCCTATCTTTTTGTTTAGTTGGTCAATTATGTTTGTTCTTAAGTTAGTGAAAGATAATTTATGTTGTTTATTACAAAAGAACCTTGAATATTCTTGAAATCAATTTGTAACACTTTTCACATTTACAATTTGAGAAAAACAAGGCTTCATTAGTTGCTCAGTGAATAAAAAAATTTAAATTATTTTGCTGGAAATGATGATATTCTCAGAATAATTAGATTCAAGCCAGATATACTGCTGGGACTCTTGCTAATTAACTAAACAAATCAGAGGGTAAATAAAACAGCTTGGTCCACTTCCTCCTGAACGTCTGCATTTTGAGATTTACTTTCTAATTCTATTTGTTAGAAATTCCAGGTTAAGCCTTGGCCAGTGGCACAGTGGATAAAGTGTCGGCCTGATGTATGGACATGTCAGGTTTGATTTCTAGTCAGGGCACACAGGAAAAGCAAACATCTGCTTCTCCCCATCTCCCTCTCCCCTTTCTCTCGCTCTTCTCTTCCTGCAGCCAGTGGCTCAATTGGTTCAAGTGTGCACCCTGGCACTGAGGATAGCTCAGTTACACTTGGGGCATATCAGTCTCAGGCTCTAAAAATAGCTTGGTACTTGAGCATTGGCCCAAGATGGGGTTGCCAGGAGGATTCTGGTTGGGGCGCATGTGGGAGTCTGACTCACTGTCTTCCATCCTCTCTCCTATCCAGGTTGATTTTACTGTAATTTACTCCCAGAGTCTTCTCTGCTGTTTTCTCCTTTCTCTCCGTCTCCTCTGCCTTCTTCTTCACTTTTGTGACACTTATAATTACAATCTACTCTTCAATATCAGTCTTTTCCTTTGGAAACTCCTGAACAACTCAAGGACTGACATCATCTTATTCTCCCAGTATGCCCAGTACTTCACAAGGTGCCTGGGCACATAGTAGGCACTCAAGACAAGTTTGTAAAGTAAATGAGTGAGCAAATGAATGGATTATTTAAAGAAGATAACATTTTTTTTCTCATAATAGAGAATACTGGTCTCTTTGCATTTACCCTCCATATAATTACCATTTTTTTCAGTTTAGAGAGACTCTATTTAATTGATTCCACAGCTATCCATCACGTGCCTGTGTAAGGTTTTGGACTTGGCTAGTGATAAATTCTACATTCCTCAAGAACTTTTTTGTTGTAGTAATATAAGGTTATAGTAATTAAATAAATAGAAATATAAAAATATAGAAGATATATAAAAGTAATTAAAATGATATTAAAAATAATTATTAAAGGTAAATAAAGTTATGCCATTTGGATAGGAATTAATATAGTGGCTTGGTGCCATAACTCTGTAATGTGATAAACAGACTCTGACTTACAAGCAGGGTTCAGTTAGTATGTGTGTGAAGTTATACCTAGTTAAGAAGTGGCTTGGTGTTATTTACACTAACTTTGTAAGTTAATGTAAATAAGAACATCTTAAAAAGTGGTTTGATATAAACATTTCAGTAGATTGACATAGAGGGGATTCCCTGCGAGGAACTCTCAAAAAGGTGGTTTGAGGTGATAATCCTGTAGATTGACACCTGTAAGAAGGCGTTGGCCAGAAAAGATACTAAAGCTGAGGGGCCCCGTGCTGCAGTAGTCGCCCAGACTCCAACGTTGATGTGGTTGATGTGGACTGTCTCCACGCTGCTCTGAGCTCTGACCAAAGACAGCAGAGAGGAGCACGCCAACGGGGCCCCCTTTAAGCTGTACCCAGGCATGCCAAAAGGATTTGTGAGTAATAAATTGCCTGTGTGATTACTGCAACTAATTTGTGTGTCGGTCGTGTCTTTCCTCCGGTGGCACTTAACAGTAGCATCCTCAGAGCCACCTCAAGAGTAGTGTTGAAGAGGCTGCCAGTCCTGCTGATAAGCAGGAGTGTCCCACTGCATGAGGAAGTCAAAACAGGGACACCTGATTGACGTAGAGCTTGGGCTCTACTGGGACATTTTTAATTTAATTCAGGCCTTCTCAGCCTGGATCCTGTAAGTTTCCTAGATAGGTTTTAGGGATTTATTGTCCCTTTTTTTTACTTATGTCTCTAAATTCTTGTTATTCACCTTTCTTTTGATTCATGCCTATTCATACTTCCACAGACCTACCATCACAGCCTTAATTCATTCTCTGATCCTATCATCTGATATCTTGACCACTGCAATTACTTCTCTGCCAACCTTTCCAATTTGATTTACCCACTGTTCTAATCCACAGATCACACCGATTCTATTTTTTTTTTTGTATTTTTCTGAAGTTGGAAATGGGGAGGTAGTCAGTCCGTCTTCCACACGCGTCCGACCGGGATCCACCCGGCACGCTCACCAGGGGGCGATGCTCTGCCCATCTGGGGTGTTGCTCCATTGCAACCAGAGCCATTCTAGCGCCTGAGGTAGAGGCCACAGAGCCATCCTCAGTGCCCGGGCCATCTCTGCTCCAATGGAGCCCTGGCTGCGGGAGGGGAAGAGAGAGACAGAGAGGAAGGAGAGGGGGAGGGGTGGAGAAGCAGATGGGTGCTTCTCCTGTGTGTCCTGGCCAGGGATAGAACCCGGGACTCCCACACGCCAGGCCGACTTTCTACCACTGAGCCAACTGGCCAGGGCCAATCACACTGATTCTAAATTAATATTTCTACATGTTGTCATTCTATGGATGAAGGATTAAAAAGGAACTGTAGAGAGAAGGTTCATATCATCATTGACCACAGGGCCTGTATTCCCTTTCCTTTATGGCCCCTGGGAATTGTCAGGCACTGAGTATCATGCCCCATCTCTTTATTAGAGTCCAGGAGGAGTTGGTCCATAAATAATAACTCAGACTTGGGGTAGTGCCAATGGATAAGGCAGGATAAAAACATATCTAAGTAAATGGATCTCTTCTTGTGATTATGAATGAATTTTTAAAAATAAAACTGTGGGTTAAACTTTGGACTGAGAAACAAAAACTTAAGGACAAATCCAAGAATATCAGATTGAGCATCTCCCCTTGTATACTGCAAGTCAAGTTTTTTAAAAATGACTCATAACCATCAATAAAAAAAATTCATTTATGTTTGCATGGTCTGGCAGGTCACTCAAAAGAAGAAAACATGACAGGATCAACATGGGAAAGGAGACATTTCTCACCTCCTCTATTCACTGCACTAGTGAATGTGGTTGCAGTCCATTCCAGAGGGAACTGGAGTTGGAGGGGGCACCAGCAGTGGAGATAGATATGATATAAGATGGTGACGCCTCAGAGCTGAGACAGCACTAAAAGAGGGAAAGAGAAGCAGAACACAGAGCAAGAATGTTGTACAAAGGAAGGACTCAGAGAGGAAAACCACTGTTCAATTCAGGAGGCTCCTTATCTTGCAAAACAAATGATAGGGGACAATGAGACACTATCAAAATAAAAAGAACACATAGATTTTTTTGTCCCACCAATTTTATATCTAAGAATTTATTGTAGTTATATACTTGTCAAAGAAAATAAATATATATAAATATATATTTATTGTAATATTTCTTGATGTGAGGAATGCTGAATATTGGAATATTTGGTAAAAATAACCAATCAATACATCTACATATGAAAGGATAAAATTATGCAGAACAAAGTGATTTTGCAGAAGAAAAAAAAAAGGCTGTGAGCTGCTCAATTGTTCTGTGAAAATTCTATGAAAGGTAATTTTTGTTGTTGTTGTTTTTGTGACAGAGACAGAGGAAGACAGAGAGAGGGACAGACAGACAGGAAGGGAGAGAGATGAGAAGCATCAACTCTTCATTGTGGCACCTTAGTTGTTCATTGATTACTCTCCCATATGTGCCCTGACCGGGAGGCTACAGCAGACCAAGTGACCCCTTGCTCAAGCCAGCGACCTTGGGTCAAGCTGGTGAGCCTTGCTCAAACCAGATGAGCCCATGTTCAAGCTGGTGACCTTGAGGCTTCGAACCTGGGTCCTCCGTGTCCCAGTCCAATGCTCTAGAGTCTAGTCACTGCGCCACTGCCTGGTCAGGCTGAAAGGTAATTTTTAATTTTATTTGTTTTATAGCCTCAAATATTAGAGACATCTGATGAACAATGATTAAATCTATACTACATTTCCTACAAAGTTAACAACTTTTTACAAAAGTGTAACAAGAACTTTATTCTATTAAGGTGGTGGATTTTCTTAAATTCCAGTACCCTCTGCTGGATTGTGAGACCTGGATAACCTTCAGTAGATCTGCAAGACATTACCCAGTATCTGTCATATGACTGAAAATCATTATGTTATTAATCATTTATTTAAAGAATCCAGTTTGTTAAAATATATATATAGACTAAATCCTCTCGACTTCTTTTTAAAGAGTGAAAAATGTTCAAGTCTTCTTACACTTTCCCACTGACAGCTGAACACATTAAAAGCAGTGTCATTTTGTCCTGCCAATTTTATAGAAATAATAAAACAATACAAGAACAAAAGCTGTCGACCCAGTACCTTGTACTTTCAACCTCTTTTCAAATAACAAGAGAATAAAATAATGTAACAGCCATATGAGATGTAGTCAACTTTGTTTTTTTTTTTTTTGTTTTGTTTTGGTTTTTTTTTTTCATTTTTCTGAAGCTGGAAACGGGGAGAGACAGTCAGACAGACTCCCGCATGCGCCCGACCGGGATCCACCCGGCACGCCCACCAGGGGCAAAGCTCTGCCCACCAGGGGGCGATGCTCTGCCCATCCTGGGCGTCGCCATGTTGCGACCAGAGCCACTCTAGCGCCTGAGGCAGAGGCCACAGAGCTATCCCCAGCGCCCGGGCCATCTTTGCTCCAATGGAGCCTTGGCTGCGGGAGGGGAAGAGAGAGACAGAGAGGAAAGCGCGGCGGAGGGGTGGAGAAGCAAATGGGCGCTTCTCCTGTGTGCCCTGGCCGGGAATCGAACCCGGGTCCTCTGCACGCTAGGCCGACGCTCTACCGCTGGAGATGTAGTCAACTTTGAATTTGTGATTATATATTCATAATTGAGGTAAACATACATACACACTTTGTTGAAACTATTTTAACATACTGAATTCAAGTCCCATTCAGAACCCACTGTTCAAGTCACTGAACCTATGACAGTTTCTCTTTCTGTTACAAATGTCTCTTCTCAAATGTTGCTAAAAATCAGTAAAGAAATCCTTCAGTATTTTTTCCCCAAGAGTTTGAAAAAAATAATTTTTCAACTTCCTTTCTTAAAAGTGTTTCAGGAAATAAGAAAATTAAATACTAATGTCTAATAATTTCCAAATTTTGTACCTTTTGTTATTTTTTTCCTTGATATACTAGCTAAGACTCCAGAATAAGTCAAATCTATGTAATAATATGAAGATTATCCTTGTCTTTTACTACTTTCCAGAGATATTTTATAAAATTTATATTTTCAAGCATAAAGATTGCTATAGATTTTCTGTGGTTATGTATGTATGTATATAAAGTTGTGTGGGTAATGTAGAGAGAAGGTCTAAGACAATATACATACAAAGACTTAGAATTAGAAAATATAGAAAGTATATAGATATGAAAATCAATATATATAAAATCAATTCTTTTTCAATATACTTATAACAAGTAAAAAGTGAATAAATACTCAGACTAAAATTTACCCAATACTTGATACACATATCATTCTTCAACATACTGTACTTTAACTCTAGAACAGTAAAACCAATTCAGAACAAAACAAAACAAAAAATCTTCAGAGATACCCAACAATAACAAATAATAAAAGACGGCCTACAAAAGAATAAAAGACTTCACTTATGGACATTAAAGAATTGTTCAATAGATACTCCAAAACCCAAAAAGCAAGATATAATGCAAAAAAAAAAATGATATTTTGAGTAAATTGCAAATCTGTTGCTAAATCTGAAAAATCAAACTAATTTGGGGAATATAAAAACAAGAGTTATGAAAGGGTTAGATGCTAACATGGAGAAAGATAGTCTAAATTAAAGTCCATAAAGTTGCAAACTAAACTAGTGTGATAAAAAGTCTGGATAGGGTAAAAATAGAAACTGAGATTATACAAGAAGCACAAGGAAAATTTGAGGCTGATGAAACATTTGCTATTATGATGATGGTTACAATGTCACAGGAGTAGACAGATGTCAAAACTTACCAAATTGTACTATTAAAATATATAGTTTATTATATGCCACTTATACTTCATTAAGTTAAAACAAAATTTTAAAAATCTATAAAACAACTACAGAAATGCATCCTATTGTAAAATTAAAGTAAAGCTAATTTGTGTGGCTGGAGCTGAAGCGTTCTATCCTACAATACTCAGAGGCTTAAACTGATTACTGCAGAGATTTCTATCATTCTTTTTATTCAAATTTTTCTTGATAGTAGAGACTTATAGAAATTGTGCTAAAATATATAGCTTCCATGCCTTCTAGACTTTGAATGGTGGTGTTTTTTATTTAGACTTTGGGGAGCCCAAGAGAGTATACATGTCTATGTGTCAGTAGGCAGAGGAGAGATATCAGAAATATGGAAATTCTTTGTCTCATCTAAATCTCTTAAATAACTTTTTTTCTGTAACATATTTTGTATATTCTCTTCTCAGCATAAACAAGTGGTCTTAGATTTTTGGTAAGAAGCACTGAAATATAACTATAATTGGCTAAAAATTATATACCAGCACATTGTATGTGGTTCATGGGAAGATGAAGTTATTATCAGTGATTATATAGAAAAAAGGCAAGAAGAAATGAAAATGAAATAAATTGCAGTTCTTCGATGTGTTAGACTGTGTTCTGCTTTGTGCTTTTTATAAATACTTAAAGACACATCAGAACAGGTGCATTGAAAGAGAGGCTTACAGGCTGAAGATTTTGGAAATGCACAGATCTCTGGAGTGTGTGTGAGTGTGAGTGTGTGTGTAGTGTATAGATGCACACTTCTGTGAGTGCTGAACTATGACGAAAGATGAGGAAGAGTTTAGCCAGTTGTAAGCCCAAGAAGTTCATAGTATATAATTTCAAACCTGTTGAAAACTCCAGAGGATATTCCAACCTTTGGTATATCAGTCATTATTTATATGAACAGAATCTACATTTTCTAAATGAGCAGAACACTTTCTATCAGATTTATTATATATTTTTTTGTTTTTGCTTTTATTACAATTTGTACTCACCTCCTGGCTATGCTTCTCAAAATATTTCAAGTAATTTAGTTAAAAAATAGAGGTAGAAAAGTACAAAGGTTTGTTACCTTGGATTGCTTTTATTTTTAAAAAAATTTTATTTAGAAAATTAACTTTAACATGGTGACATAAGAGTACATAGATTTCAGGTTAAACATTTCTATAGCATTAGAACTGTTGATTATGTTGTGTACCTATCTCACAAAGTCAAATCATTTCTTCACCTTATATTTTTCCCTCTTTACACCTTTCCTCCCCTCACGCCTCATCCCCCTCTCCCTGGTAACCCCTTCACTTTTATCTATATCCATGAGTCTCAGTTTTATATCCTACCTATGTGTGAAATCTTAGCTTTTTTCTGATTTAGTTATTTCACTTGGTATAATACTCTTAAGGTCCATCCACATTGTTGTAAATGTCACTATGTTATAATTTCTTATGGTTGAGTAGTATTCCATTATATGTATATATGTACCACATTTTCTTTATTCAATCCTCTATCAAGGGGCCCTTTCCATGTCTTTGCCACTGTGAATAATGCTGCAATGAATATGGGGATGCATGTATCTTCACATACTAATGTTTTCAAGTTTTAGGGATAGATACTCAGTAGGGGAGGATTGCTGGGTCATATGGTAATTCCAAAGCTTCTCCAATACTTGTTATTACCTGTCTTGTTGGTAAGAATGCTTATTTTATATATATATGCTTCACTGCAATGAACACAGAAACTGGGGAAAAGGATGTGTGGAGAGGTGCTCCACCCACTCTCAGCAACAAGGCACATTTTTATTGGCTCTACATAATATCCTAATTTCAGTCTTGGAATATATTTGTAGCTCCACAAAGGTTTACTGAATGTCGTTAATACAGGAAATAAAGTATATATGTTGTCAAACATAGTGACAATTCTACATGTTCAATAATTATTTAAAATAATTACTTTTTTCAAGATAGAAAGTTAAGAAATACAACAAATATCTTCTCTTCTCAGGGAAAGATTAGCCACCATTATATTCCAGTGCATTTCAAAACTTCTCATAAGACAAATATAATGTTTTTCTAAAGAAATCCTAGTCATAACTCTCCCATTTGTAATAAAAGTATTCCTGGCCCTACCTAATTCTTGGGGTTGTTATAAGGCTCAGATAACCCTATAATTTTAAAATGTTTAGCAGAAAGTTTACCTAAATTTTAATTTTGCATTTCATGATTTAGATAAGGATTAATACAGAAGTTAAACTATACCTTCCAACTACTACCGGCTGAATATAACAAGTCTGAACACTCAGAAATGGACTTTTAGCATTTGTTGTATACGCCAGTGCTTAGGTAGTGATCACATGCTGAACATAGATTATAAAACATTTTGGAGCATAAATTTATCAAGATTTTTGGAAAGTTAGAAAACATTCCTACCTTCAAGCTTGTTTAGGAAGGCTTAGCAGGAATGCTTTGTTATTTAATTGCTTCCACAAACTTTCATAAATAAGGAACACTTGCTTCTCTTTTAGTACAATCATATTGCATCAGTGGCTCCTGTATTTGCTGTGTGTGTTGATTTCATCCCTTTTTACTTCTGAATTCATAAGTATGATTAAAATATCCTTCTGGATATTTGACGAGTAGCTTTTAGAGATTCAGATGTTGCTATGGAGAAGGTGAGGTATAAAATAATTTTGATAAATCTATTGCATCCATCAAAACTGATGCATTCGTCCTGGCCGGTTGGCTCAGTGGTAGAGCGTCGGCCTGGCGTGCAGAAGTCCCGGGTTCGATTCCCGGCCAGGGCACACAGGAGAAGCACCCATCTGCTTCTCCACCCCTCCCCCTATCCTTCCTCTCTGTCTCTCTCTTCCCCTCCCGCATCCAAGGTTACATCGGAGCAAAGATGGCCCAGGCGCTGGGGATGGCTCCTTGGCCTCTGCCCCAGGCGCTAGAGTGGCTCTGGTCGTGGCAGAGTGATGCCCCTGAGGGGCAGAGCATCGCCCCCTGGTGGGCAGAGCATCGCCCCCTGGTGGGCGTGCCGGGTGGAACCCGGTCAGGCGCATGCAGGAGTCTGTCTGTCTCTCCCCGTTTCTAGATTCAGAAAAATACAAAAAAAAAAAAAAAAAAAAAGAAAAGAAAACTGATGCATTCATTGACCCAGAATGTCGCCAGTTCAAAACCTTGGGCTTGCCTGGTCAAGGCACATATGGGAGTTGATGCTTTCTGCTCCTCTCCCTTCTCTCTCTCTCTCTCTGAAAATGAATAAATAAAATCTAAAACAACAACAACAACAAAAAAAACTGATGCATTCATTGATACAATAATCACAATCATCTTAATTAATTCCTCTTTCTTTTCCTTTTATTCTTTTTCATTCATATGTTGAGTTATATTGATTAAGCCAGTTTAGTTAATCATCAGAAAATATCTTTGTGGATTGAGGTAATCAATATGACTATATTTTTAGGTGAATTGACTAGATATTTTGGCATCTCTCCATGTGCCATGATTCATATTAATAATTTTATTTATTTAAAGAGAGATAGCCATGAAAATTCCACTGGCGGATTAAAAGACAACACCAGCAATGTACTATTTCTTGAATTCCCCAAAGAGCACATGTCTTCACTTCAACAGCGAGAGAACTATATAAAATTGATGACATTTCCCTTTCAGTGTTGTTCAGATAGACCCCAGAGCTCAGCCTGTTTGCTTTTTCATTTCCTGTGTCATGCTGTCAAATTCAGTAGGAAACAAGACTCATTAGAAAGAGAATAATAAGGTGGCTCAAACTCTATTTAGAACTATAACTGTTATTGGGTCCTAGTGACTGTCACTGAATCAGAGATGAGTTGGGGTTTTAGAACTTTCTGATAATCTACATATAGGAAGAAAGTAGAAACACCTTTATATTCAATTACCTAGATCTACTCCTCAAAGGATATTAAAATGATGTGGCTTTATTTATTATTTATAAATATTTCACACCATATAAATACCCCATATAAATGCAATGTCCAGATATATGCTACCATGTTGCCTACCTCTTGCTATACTTTTTGTCCATCTAGCCATGCTTTATGAATACCAATAGAAATATATAAAAATCTTTAAGTACTGCCTCCAGTGATCTTCTTTACCCTCCGCATCTTCATTCTATTTTTTAGCTCCCAATCAACAGTGCACATTTTATTCTCATCCTGTCCAGACTCAGTAATTCATTTCAGGATAGCCTTTGTCCTAAGACCAATGGAAAGCAGAGGATTGGAATACAACAGCCTCATGCTGTCAAGTAAATGATGCTCGTCCACCATGACTGCTCTCTTAATGGATTGTCCTCTCTCTCACTTAGAAAGAGTCAAAATATTAGCCTGGTTTTTGTCACGTGGTGAAATACCATACTCTATCTTGCCTTTAAATTTCATCCAACTGATTCAGAACTAGTCTTTTTAACACCAGATCAAACAGAGTAGGATAAAGAGAACATTCTGGCCATGTTTCTGCTCCCATTTTTATTGTGTATCACCGTCCTGGGAACACTTTGAGCTTTGTTTTACTCTATTACTGATTAAATTTTCTCTACCATGTTCTTTTTCTTTCCTTGCACTGAAACACTACTTTATAGGAAAATGATTTGAAGAGTTATTTTGCTTAATTGTTCTGCCATATATCTTTGTTAGGTCAACATCATGTTGTAATGTGCCATTTTTTAAGTTACACTGTAAAAGAGTTAGGCTAAGCAGGATTAGGTTAAAATTAACCAGGACAGCCTGGCCTGTGGAGGTGCAGTGGATAGAGCATCAACTGGAAATGCTGGGCTTGCCTGTTCAAGGCATATGGACAAGAAACAAGCAAGCAATGAACAAATAAATTGTAGCAATGATATTCCCTCCCCGGCTTTTGTAAAATTAATAAGTAAAATCTTTTAAAAATAAAAAATAAAATTAACTGGGATATGCAAAAGCCTACTTTTTAAAAATTTTATTTAGACAATTTTAATGGGGTGACATTGATCAATTATAGTACATAGATTGAGAGAAAACATCTCCAGTTCATTTTGACATTTGATTATGTAATATACCCATCACCCAAAGTCAAATTGTCCTCCATCACCTCTTATTTGGTTTCCTTTATGCCCCTCCCCTTCCTTATCCCCTCCTTCTCCTCCCTTCCCCTTCCCCTTGTAACCATCACATTCTTATCTATGTTCATGAGTCTCAATTTTGTGTCCCACCTATGTATGGAATCATACAGTTCTTAGTTTTTTCTGATTTACTTATTTCACTCAGTATAATGTTATCAAGCTCCATCTGTGTTGTCATAAATGATTTTATGTCATCATTTCTTATGGCTGAGTAGTATTCCATAGTATATATGTACCACATCTTTTTTATTCAATCATCTATTGAAGGGCTTTTTGGTTGTTTTCATGTCTTGGCCACTGTGAACAATGCTGCAATGAACATGGCCTCTATGTGTCTCTATGTACCAATGTTTTTGAGTTTTGGGGGTATATACCCAGTAGAAGGATTGCTGGGTCAAATGGTAGTTCTATTATTAAGTTTTTGAGGAACCACCATACTTTCTTCAATAGTGGTTGTACTACTTTACATTCCTACCAACAGTGGATGAGGGTTCCTTTTTCTCCACAGTCTCTCCAGCACTTATTACCTGTCTTGTTGATAATAGCTAATCTAACAGGCGTGAGGTGGTATCTCATTGTAGTTTTTTTTTTTTTTTTTTTTTTTTTTTTTTTAATTTTTTTTTAAACTTATTATTTTTTTTAAATTTTATTTATTTATTTTTAGAGAGGAGAGAGAGATAGAGAAGGAGAGAGAGGAGAGACAGAGAGAGAGAAGGGGGGAGGAGCTGGAAGCATCAACTCCCATATGTGCCTTGACCAGGCAAGCCCAGGGTTTCGAACTGGCGACCTCAGCATTTCCAGGTCGAAGCTTTATCCACTGCGCCACCACAGGTCAGGCTCATTGTAGTTTTGATTTGCATTTCTCTAATACCTAATGAAGATGAACATCTTTTCATATATCTGTTGGCCATTTGTATTTCTTCCTGGTAGAAGTATCTGTTCAGGTCCACTTCCCATTTTTTTAATTGGATTGTTTGTTTCTTTGTTGTTGAGTTTTGTGAGTTCTTTGTATATTTTGGATATTAGGCCCTTATCTGTGCTGTTGTTTGAAAATATCATCTCCCATTTAGTTGGCTGTCTGTTTGTTTTGTTGTCAGTTTCTCTTGCTGTGCAAAGCTTCTTAGTCTGATGTAGTCCCATTCATTTATCTTTGCCTTCACTTCCCTTGCCATTGGAGTCAAATTCATAAAATGCTTTTTATGGCCAAGGTCCATGAGTTTAGTACCTATGTTTTCTTCTATGTAATTTATTGTTTCAGCTTTTATATTTAGGTCTTTGATCCATTTTGAATTAATTTTCGTACAGAGGGACAAACTGTAGTTGAGTTTCATTTTGCAAAAGACTACTTATTTTTAAAATCTAATTTCTATGAAATGTCCACAAAAGCAAATCTACAGAGACAGAAAGCAGATCTGTCTTTTTCTAGGTCTAGGGATTGACTATGAGTAAATACAAAAGAGCTTTTGGAGATAGTGAAAAGATTTTAAATGAAATTGTTAAAATGGTTGCACAATTCCATAAATTCACTAAAAGTGATAACAAAATAGGTAATTTTTTTTTATTTCAGAAAGATGAATTGCTCATGGTGGAACTTCAGAGACAAAAAAAAAAAAAAAGGTAAATTTTATGGCATGCAAATGATGCCTCAATAAAGCTATAAAAATAACTAAATATCCAGCAACAAATAGGCTTTTGGGAGGCAGAAATAAAAGAACATTGCCAATTGTTGAAGTTGGTTGACAGGTAATGGGGATTGACCTTTGTATTTAATTTTATGAGCTTTTCACACTTAAATGTGAAGAAAAGAAAGGTAACTTCAGGAGACCATAATCATAGCCAAGACAATGACTATAAATCTGGATATTTTTAACACTTACTTGCTTCCTAATGTGCTTTATATAGATTTGATATTAAAGGTAATTTTCAAGTACTCTCCTATTTTTTTCCTTATTATTCATGGTAGGTTATTAGTGTCTGCCCTAATCAAATCTCAGGACTTCTATCCCTAGTCTCACAGTGGACCACTCCTTCTACCTAGTTGCTCAGTGTTTCTTTTGTACACCATTCTTTAGTCTGGCACCAAATAGCGCTGTCTTGAATTTATGCTAGTGGCACAAGAGCCTGGAAATTTGCAGTGAATATGTCAGTCAGCATTTAGTGCTGTTGTGCTCATGCTGTAAGAAAACCCCAGGAAAGGGACCAAGATTCATAGAGGGACATTCAGATCTATGAGCAAGGCAGAAAAAACTCCAACATATAACTTTCATTTCAAAATACATACAATTCAAATTTTAACATACTGACAAGATAAGCCTTAGTCAAACATAATTTGGAAACAATAGTGACATTTCTAGACTTATCTGCATATCTTTTATGAGTGAAAAAATCATTAAAAGTTTATATGATAGGGTTATAAATAGAAGGAGATGAGTAGCTTCAGTAGCTTTCCACTAACCACCTTTGAACAAAAGTTTTCTGCTATTTAGCTGTTGTTTTAGTTGTTTTGGGACAGTGCTCTGAGCTCCCAGTAGCTGCTTCAGAAACTCTTTTCATCCATTCAGATATCTCAGGGATGTTAGTATGTACATTTCTATACCTATCCCTTTTTTGGGTGATTTTTGCAAACTTCTTTCTTTCTTGTAGGCAGTGCTGATAATGGCACACCAAGTTAAGAGCAGGTAGTTGGTTGGACACATTCAATAAATAGCTGATAGGTAGGAAACACTCAGTATTAAATAATTTTTAACAAAAATTTACTCTATGTTCTTTTCTTTATTTTACCTTTTTCTCTTAACTAGTTTAAATCATTTAGAGATTTAGAGATATTTTATCTATAAAACTATCAATTCATCTTTTAATAGTAGTCTTTATTAATAAATGCAATGATGAATAAATACTTAAGTAGTTTAAAGTTATACAGTTAAAATAAAATATTTCTCCCACTCTAGATCTCCAGTACTATTTCCCAGAAGAAATGACTCATAACTGGCTTACTTATATATTTGCCAAGAGAAATTAAAAATATTCTGTTATATATTAAATAATAGATTTTGAAGCTCTTTTATATCAGAATATTCAAATCAAAAAATTCCTTTGAATAACTACATTCATTATATGAAAGTAACAAGATTTTTAAAATCACTATTCTGTTATGGGCAGCTAGGTTCTACTTTTCTTTCTTTTTTTTTCCTTTGTTATTACAACAATATTTTGTGTATTTGTTGAATTCTATATCTGACACAAATTTGCCCTCCAAATGACATATGCATTTGCACTGCACTCTTGTCTATAGTACATAAGAGACTTTCTTTTTTAGTGAGAGGAGGGGGGGCAGAGACAGCCTCCCCCATGCTATCTGACTTGGATCTACCCAGCAAGCCCACTAAGGGGCAATGCTATGTCTATCTGGGGCTGTTGCTTTGTTTTTCAGCAACTGAGCCATTTTTTTAGCACCAGAATGAAGGCCACAGAGACATCCTCAGCACCCAAGGCCAACTATCTCAAACCAATTGAGCTATGGCTGCAGGAGGAGAAGAGAGAGATAGTAAGAGAGAGAGAAGGGGAGGGAGAGGGGTGGAGAAGCAAATGGTTGCTTCTCCTGTGTGTCCTGACCAGGAATCAAACCCAGGAATCCATATGCCAGATTGACACTCTACCACTGAGTCAACCAGCCAGGGCATAAGAGTTCTAATATTCCCAAACACATAGCAGTGCTAAGAAACATAATGTTTAAATTTAATATGGTGTTTAAGACTTCAGGGATATTTTTCTTGCAAAAGGTATCAATTTCTCTTTTAATTAATAGGTGAGGCTTTTTTTTCATTTGCTTTAAGAAAGTTATACCAGAACTTCTGCTTCTGTCTTTATTTCAGAGGTTCAAAGCAGAGCAGAGCTGCCTCTGAGAACAATTTGAAAATTCAGATAAAAATACCAAAATCATCATTTTAGCATAACTGATGGCTGATGAGAGGATGAGAAGCAAAAAGGAAAAGACTCTGGAGAGAAAAGAAGCTCAGGAGTAGAAAGAATTCCTCAACCAAGTTCAGTCTGGGCATGGGCTGATTCTGGGCATTAGCTGCACATGCAGATCCCACAGTTCACGTATGCTCTGTGAAACCAGGACAGCTTTTGAGAGAGCTGGAGGGATCTCAAGTACATGGTCCATTGTGCTCTCAGGAAATGTGATGATTCTGAGCTTATACAGGATGAGAAACTAAAATCCTAGGCAGAAAGCTTCCAAAAAACAGTGCACAATATCCAACCATTTCACAAGACAAAGATCAGAGTTCAAGGCCAGCTGGGAGGGGCAGTAGAGAATATACAAGGATCTTAGCCAAAAGAATCTAATGGGCCAGGGATGAACCAGAGGTGGACAGAACTGCTACACAAGAATGACACAATGGTATTTTTACAAAGTACTTAAATTTTGACTCTCCCTCATTATATGCATTTACCTTGTTTGTTTCTTTATTTTTAATTTTCTATTAAAATAAGCTATACATGAAAAAACGTTCAAACATTTTGGCTTCTATACATGGTACTGGAACAACTGGAAATCTATATGTATAAAAACTAATTCAGATTTATACTCCATGTCATTTACAAAATTTAATAAGGTAGACCAGAGATATAAAAATATAAATCATAAAACTATAAAACTGTTAGGAAGAAACTTTCATGACCTTGAATTAGGTAAAGATTTCTAAGATATGACAACAGAACAATCCATAAAAGAACCAATTAATAAACTAGACCTCACTGAAATTAAAAATCCTGTTCTTAAAAAAAAATACCATGAGGCAGTACTGGTTTGGTTGTAATGAATTCCTTGAGTTTTTTTTTTGTCTGGGAAGCTTTTTATTTCTCCTTCAATTTTAAACAATAGCCTTGCTGGATAAAGAAGTCTTGGTTGTAGGCTCTTGTTTTGCATTACTTTGAATATTTCCTGCCATTCTCTTCCAGCCTCAAGTGTTTCTGTTAAAAAGTCAGATGTCATCCTTATGAGGACTCCTGTATAAGTAATTGACTTCTTTTCTTTTAAAGCTGTTAGTACTTTTTCTTTATCTCTTAACTTTGGTATTTTAATTATGATGTGTCTTGATGTAGGCCTTTCAGGGTTCCTCTTTACAGGGACTCTTTGTGCTCTTGAACTTGTGCAACTTTTTTCTTCATCAATTTAGGAAAAATTTCAGCTATGATTTGTTCAAACACGTTCTCTATCTCTTCTCCTTCAGGATCCCCTATAATGCAAATGTTATTTTTCTTCATATTGTCACAGAGTTGTCTTATAGTTTCTCAGATTTTTGAGCCTTTTTTCTCTGTTTCTGTGTTTTCATTTATCTTGTCCTCTAAGTTGCTGATTTGATCCTCTCCTTCATCAAGCCTGCTGTTGAGTCCTTCTAGTGTAGTCTTCATTACTGATATTGTAATTGTCAGTTCTAATTGATTCTTTTTTATTATTTTAATTTCCCTTTTGGTGCTTGCGATTTCTTAATTTAGGTGTTCATAATGTCCATCTATTGTAGCTCTATAATCCTTAAGCATCCTAACAATCATTATTTTAAACACTGCATCCAGTAATTTGGTTACTTCCCTCTCATTGAATTCTTTTTTCTGGGGATTTCTCTTGTTGATTCATTTGGATTAAATTTCTCTGTTTTCCCACATTTTCTGTGTGTGGTTTGCAAGCTTGTTGGGGTAGGGCAGCTGAGGTTGGTATATTGAATGTGGCTCCTCCTCCAGGGCTTAATCCCTCAGCATCTGCTGGTTGCTTGAATTTTAATATTCCCTAAGAAGGTGAGCCACATAAAAGTATTAATTTCCCTGCTGTTTAATTGCTGAGCCCAGCAGGTAACTTTTGTGATTAGAATAAAATAGAGGTAGAAGCACAGTGATATGGAACAGAAGAACAGCTGTCAGATGGAAGAGAATTCAGAAGATTAGATCAGAGAAGGTGAAGGAATTAGTGAAATTAAATAACACATCACATAGATACAGATAACAGATCTGGAAATCTGAGAGGGAAGAAAATAAGGAGCTGGAAAAAAATGGCCAAAGGTGTATAATGGGGGATATGAGGATGGGAAGTGAGGGAGAGTAATATTGAATAAAACACTTGAATCCATGTTACCACAATAAATTAAAATTAATAAAAATGAAGGAAAAATGAGAATAAAATGATCCAAAAAATGATAAAAGAATAAGAAAATGAGAGGTGATTTATTTGGATCCCTAAAAAAATTTCTATACCTATAAAAATTTGCAGCTTTTATTCTTGAGGATTTTGAATGCATCTTGCCTATATATTATTTAACTGATGAAACATTTTAGAGTGAGAATAAAACCCTGGATGAATGTTACTTCTTATTGCTAGGAAACTATTCTGTATGTGATGTCACAACTTCTCAATTTGACAAACATTGTGATGATATGATTGTTCTTAGAAGCTGCCATATTCAAAATAGTGAGATCTGAACAGCAGCCACAGAAGAATTGATGTGAGATGACACATGTTTCTTCAGGAACTCAAGAGGATTCTTCTCAAAATGAATTTACTGATTCAGAAATCGCCATTAATACTGCTTTGTGTGATGATGTATACTCTGATTTATTCTTGAGGTCCTTGATTGAAAAAAATGCCTTTCAGGCTTTATGTGATGGACTCTTAATAAGAACATTACACAGTTTGTACCTTCGAACCAAAAGTACAGAATGAGTATCTTGCTATGACATTTCCCAGAAAACTGTCGAAAATATATAGTTCAAAGCAATCTAAGTCTATTTAGTGGGATAAAAATGGAACTTCTATAGTTATTAATGAAGAAATCTTTAAGAAAAAATGTTTGGAGAAGGAGGCCCCTTTCAAAATATTTGGAACTAAGAATATTAAGTTTGGTGAGGCAATTAACCTTTATGGCTTTTGTAAAATACAGAAAAATATTTCAAGATCTGTATCTTTAGCTGAGTTTCTGGAAGAAGAAAAAAAAAGTCTCTGTTTTAAGCAAGTTACATTTTTACCAGAACTCTAATTTTAAACGTGGATGTCCCCAACTTCTAGTACAAATTAAAAGAAGAATTGGGGTTAAAAAGTTTTCACCATCATCTTCTTCAGTCCTAGATTTCAAACAGAAGCACTTTGGAGCAGAGGCTCCTGTGGATAATCGTAAATCTCTTTTTATTTCTGAAACAAGTCCTGAAAGTGTATTTTCACACTGCTCAAACTTAAGTATACCTCTAATAATAAATCCTGCTACTAGCCTGATAATTGCTAAGACAATAGCTCCAGTCAGAGTGTCTACATGCAAGATCTTGCCCAAATTGTGAATTTCATTACAACCACAACCACAAGTTCTACTTTTCAGAATCAAGTGATCTCTTTCTAACAGAGAAGTCATCAGCAGGGAATGGTTCTGTGTTGGGCAGATAAAATATATTATGCTCACTTTGTTAAAGATGGCACTGCCCACATGGAAGCCCATCACTCAGGTGATATTAATGTGTGTTGGGGGCAGGCTGTGATCAGGCAGGATCCTTGTAACCTGGGGCTTGGTTTTAGGACTAAGCCTTTCCCACACTTTTTGATGTGGGGTGGTGCAATTCCATCATGCCTCAGATAAGTGACTTTGTATCAGAGACTTCCCTATTTTGTAAATTGGATTAAATATTTTGATTTCTGCACTATAAAGTGGGGCAGACCAGGAGCTTGCTCTCTTGGTTCCTGAGATTAGCATTAGAGAGCAGAGAGCAGAGTAAGGCCACGTGGAGCAGAGGAGAGGCAGCCAAGATGGTGGAGTGCTGAATGAGAAGCCAGTTAGTACAGAGTTTGTGTAGAGAGAAGGAGATGGAGAACAAAGGAGAATAAGACTAGTGAGTTAGAAAACTTTGACTCTAGGAAACTCAGATAAGTCAGTAGCTTTGTAAGTGCTGAATGAGTGGGTTTTGGAGCCCAGTGTGTTTTACTTACCTGCTGGTTGCAAGCTAGGATTAAAGCTAATGGCCCACCAGTTTGTGGCTCCATTGTTTCATTACTGTCTGTCTGAATCCAATGCAAACCTGCATGGGCCAGGTGGCTGTGTGGTGGCCCTGGCTACTGGCTTCACATTCTGCCTTCTAGCTTTATAAATTGACATCCAATCTTACTAGTGAATGGTGTCCTTTCTAATATCCTGCAAGAAGTAGGCAACCAGAATATTAAAAAAAAAAAACACCATGAAAAGAATAAAAAGACAAGTAACAATTGTGAAAAATATTTGCAAAGTATATACTATGATAAAGTAATTGTATGAAGAATATATAACTCTCAAAACTTAAGAATAAAAATCACTTTAATTTTTAAATGTGGGCAAGAGGTCTAAACAGATGCTTCACCAAAGAAGACACAGAGATGGTAAATCAGCACATGAACAGATGCTCAATATGTTTAGCTATTAGGTAAATGCAAATTAAAACTGCAATAATACCACTATGTAACTATTAAGATGGCTAAAATTAAAGACTTATAATACTAAGTGTTGACAAGGTAATAAAGGAACTGAAAATGTCATACACTGCATTATCTTAAACTGCAAATACATCAACAGATTAATTTACCTGACCCTTTTTTTTGTCTACTTATTTTTAACCTGAGTCATTTGCTTTTTACACATATCTTAATTATGCAAATATTTGTTCTATTTTATTTAAATCCAATCAGGATGTTTTATTTGACTGGATAAGTTTACTTCATTTCCACATATCAAATCAACAGATCTTGTCTCTGTCACTTTATTTAATTGGTATTTTAACAGAGACAGAGAGATAGACAGAGAGAGGGACAGATAGGGACAAACAGGAAGGAGAGAGATGAGAAGCATCAATCCTTTTGTTGTTCATTGATTGCTTTTTTTATATGTGCCTTGACTGGGGGGCTACAGCAGAGCGAGTGACCCCTTGTTCAACCTAGCAACTTTGGGCTTTGAGCCAGTGACCTTTGGGCTCAAGCCAGCGACCATGGATGGGGTCATGTCTATGATCCCACGCTCAAGTCAGCGAACTCACACTCAAGCTATGAGCCCCTACTCAAGCAAGCAATCTCGGAATCTCAAACCTGGGTCCTCCATGTCCCAGTCCAACACTTTATCCAGTGTGCCACCACCTGGTCAAGCATCTTATTTAATTTTTACCTTTTTAATTTTAACATCTTTTTCATTTTTAAAACTTTGTTCACTGTATGGTTTATGGTATCTGTTACTTTATGTATTGGCTTTCTTTCCAAATAGTTGTTTCTATAATTTGATTTTAGTCTTATGGGTTCTTCTGTGATAATTTTATTTAATTAGCTTAGAGTTTAATGATTTAAGGATTTAACTGAATTTAGTGTCCTCCCATATTATACTCTGAGAGATAAGAAAAATAGCATTTATAAACTTCTTACAAACTCTTCATACTCTACACTGCAATTTTGTTAACTATAAATATAAAGCATTGTAAGTTCTGCAATATCAAGAGTTCTATTCTGCCCAATTCATTTTTTTAGTTATTTTCCCTTAGTTTTGTATTTTAATAGACTCCATATTCACCACCAGTTTTTTCCAACAAATTCTTCATTCATATATTTGTTAGTACAATTTCATCAGTAGGTGATTTTTTAAGAATAAGCTACGCATCTTATAGTCCTTTATTTCTTCCCTATTTGAAAATAACTGTGTGTCATTTTGAGCCATTTCTTTGCAGAAGAATATGGGGTAAAGTTTGGGGAAATGTCCCTGGAAGTAGGCACATTGGTTTCAGTTGTCATAAACCATTTCTCAAATTGTGTGTTGCACATATGACCTTGACTAAATGTTTTTCCTCATGAGGACAAGGAGGTTGCTGAGTTGCATGGAAGATATCTGATTTCACTGCCTTCTGTCAGGTGATCTAGCACTTGAATTTATCTTTGTTTACTGAGATTAGCAGATACAGAGCTCCTGTAATGTGTCCTCCCTTCCCTCAGAGGTGACTTAGTTCCAAGTTACACACTTGGATTTCCAAGTGTGTCACCAATTTGTGAGAATCCTACAGCTTGACTGTGTACTGGGGCATGTTGCTTTCATATCCTCTCAATAGTCAGTCTAATGTTATTTCTCATAGTGAGGATCAGAATTGTAACTGTTTTCTAATTTCACTGGAAACTGAGTAGTCTGTATAGATCATTCTTTTCATAGTTTCCACTTGGTTTCAGGAGGGAGAAAGGTAGAAATGGCTCTAACTTGCCATTTTTATCTGGAAGCCTCCTGATTGTTTTTTCAACTGAGTCATATAACAAAATAATTGCTTGGGAACAATTTAATCACACACTTAAAACTAGTAACTGATTTATCTTTGGAGTTAAGTTAAACATAATTAATTGAAAGCACAACGTATCAATTTCAGGTTGGTTTTGATAACTTGAGCCTTTTAATACAAGGTAAGTGGTATTTAGCCCAAGAAATCAAGGCCTGCTTCTCAGTTCAACTGTCTTCAGATTCATTTCCAGTTCAAGTTCATTTTCAATCTACTCTGTCCCCTTAAAGATTTAGCTTTCATTCCCTTGCGTGTTTCAAAAGACTCAGAAGTTATATGCCATAAATAAGGCAGTGTCCAGTCCAGGAGGCTGAAATCATATACCTGCAAGGACCAGTGAGAAATGGTGACTCTGCAGCAGAGGAGGCCTGGAGAGGAAGCGGTGTGGGCTGTGATCAACAGGAGCCTGCACACCGCAGCGAAATGAGACAGTACACTCATCTCCACCAGATCGCTGCCTGGTAGGGAATAGGGCATGTGGTTGCTGGATTTCCATTTTGTTCCAGTAAACATGAAAATGTGATGTGACTCTGACAATTTTTAAATGTTGGATTAAGGAGTAACATCAGCAACATGGCTGAATACAACATTTCTTGTCATCCCCTCTCCTGCCCCATCAACAACAATTTAGTATCCACCCACAGACAAAAGTGCCTGTGGGAGCTGTGTGAATGAGTACCATATGCCAAGTGACCTGGGAGGAGTCTTGCCCACCTGCATATTGAGATATACAGATCTTGGTCCCAGTTGTGGCCCCTGTGGTGGCCTGAAAACTAGCTCCAGCTCCTCCTACCTGTGGTCTAGGTTCCACTGGTGAACTCTGCCTTTGACAATTATCCACTGACAGTAGAGCCTTTGTGAAAGTCTAGGTTACCAGCAAAGAAATTTCATCACACCATTGGAGCAAAAAATATGATTTCAGATGGATACATTAGAAAGGAAAGAGGAACAGTTTGACTTTACCTGCATACGCCTTCCCCAAAGAAGGCATAGCTCAGTGCCAGGAGAGATCTCAGCCCACAATTTCTCCCATGGGTAAAGTGAGCATGTGAGTTGGCACCCAATTTCCCCAGATCTGCAGGATGCTGTAAAATGGACCCATTTCTCTGTCACCCCATCCAGAGTACTGAGTCATGAGCTACATGACTGCAAGAAGAGCATTTAGGACTCATGGAGGGTAATAAAGGGACATGGATCCTACTAACTATCCCATACACTCCAACAGATGCCTTGCCCACAGATCCCCAAACTGCCTATTGGCACTGCCAGTACAGTGCATGTCAGTCATACAGTCTCCCCACCCTGTGGCCAGTTCTCATTGTATGCTATTGAGGGTGGAAAGAGTGAGGTATGATAGATGTCTAGTGAGCATATGCAGAAAGCTGGCCCAAATCTACAGGCTAGGGAATTGACTAATAATAAACTTTAGCCTTGTCTTTGGAAAAGCGAAAGAGAAGCTTTCAATACCAAGCATGGTGAACTAAAGGATCAAGAGGAGCCATATAAGCTTAAGAATTCTGCCACAGGCCCTGGCCGGTTGGTTCAGTGGTAGAGCATCAGCCTGGCGTGCAGGAGTCCCGGGTTTGATTCCCAGCCAGGGCACACAGGAGAGGAGCCCATCTGCTTCTCCACCCCTCCCCCTCTCCTTCCTCTCTGTCTCTCTTTTCCCCTCCCGCAGCCAAGGCTCCATTGGAGCAAAGTTGGCCTGGGTGCTGAAGATGGCTCTATGGCTTCTGCCTCAGGCGCTAGAATGACTGTGGAATCAACAGAGCGGAGCCCCAGATGGGTGGAGCATCGCCCCCTGGTGGGCATGCCGGGGTGGATCCCGGTCCAGAGCATGTGGGAGTCTGTCTGACTGCCTCCCCGTTTCCAACTTCAGAAAAATATATATATAAAAAAAAGAATTCTGCCACAATAGGAAGCAAGAAGCATGGAGTAGGTATGTCCACAGAAGGTCTGAAAAAGCCTCAGAATCCCTAGCAGGGCTGATGGAAAGTATTTCTCTCCCAAGGTCAGTTTGTAATAACTAGTACATATAAATGCTATTTCAAATGCAAAGACAACAATGCAATACTTCGAAAAACATGAAAAATCAAGGAAATATGATATCACCAAAAGATCACAATAACCTTATAGCAACCAGTTCCAAAGACATGGAGATCTGAAATTTACCTGATAGAGAATTCAAAATAGTTGTTTTCAAGTTTCTCAGTGGACTACAGAAAAACACAGAAAGATAATTCAACAAATAAGAAAAACCATACACAAACAAAATGAGCCTAAAAAGAGATAGATCATAGGAAAGAAACAAACAGAAATTGTCAAGAGTTCAAGAATACAATAGAGTAAATAAAAAATGCAATTGAGTGTATCAATAACAAAATAGATAAAGTAGAGGAAAGAATCTATCAGCTAGAAGACAAAAACATTGAAATTAATCAGTCAGAGGAGAAAAGTGATAAAGACAAATACAGTGGTACCTTGAGATACAAATTTAATTTGTTCTGTAACCAAGCTCATAAGTCAGTCAACTCATATATCAAACTGCCAATACTGGACCCATGCGCCAACTAGCGCAGCTTCCCAAATCATGACTGACTTGTATCTCAGAATTTCACTCAAATCTCGAACAAAAATATGGACCTAGTCACAGCTCGTATCTTAAAAAAAAAATCGTATGTTGGTCTGTTCGTATCTTAAGGTATCACTGTAGTAAAGAGAACATATGTGACTTATGGAATGCCATTTAAAAATTCCTCTAGTTCTTGAAGTTTCAGAAGAAGAAAGAGAGAGAGGAAAATAAAAAATTAATTTAAAGAAATAATTGCCTAAAAAGCTATGTACAGCAAAATAAACCATCAACAAAATTAAAAGACAACACATAGAATGGAAGAACATATTCACTGATATATCTGATAAGGGTTAATATCTAAAATTTATAAAGTAATAAATTCAACACCAAGAAAACAAACAGTCCAATTAAAAAATGGCAAAGACCTGAATAGACATTTCTTTAAAGAGGAAATACAGATGGCCAATAGGCACATAAAAAAAACGCTCAATGTTCTGTATCATCAGAGAGATGCAAATTAAAACCCTAATGAGATACTACCTCATACTTGCCAGAGTGGCTATCATCAACAAAACAACAAACTACAAGTACTGGCAAAGATATGGAGAAAAGGGAACCCTCCTGCACTGTTGGTAGGAATGCAGACTGGTGCAGCCACTGTGGAAAACAGTGTGCAGTTTCTGCAAACAATTAAAAATGGATCTGCCTAGGTCTGACCAGCGAAGGTGCAGTAGATAAAGTGTCGACCTGGAATACTGAGGTCGCTGGTTTGAAACCCTAGGCTTGCCTGGTCAAGGCACATATAGGAGTTGATGCTTCCTGCACCTCCCCCTCTTCTCTCTCTCTCTCTCTCTCTCTCTTTCTCTCTACTCTGTCTCTATAAATGAATAAATTAAATATAAAAAATAATGGATCTGCCTTTTGACTCAGCAATCTCACTGCTGGGACTATGTCCTGAGAATCCCAAAACACTAATTTGAAACAAATATATGCAGTCCCATGTTCACTGCAGCATTATTTACAATAGCCAAGATATGGAGACAGCCCAAGTGCCCATCAGTGGACAAGTGCATAAAAAAGCTGTGGTATGTTCACACAATGGAATACTATGCAGCTATAAAAGAGAAGGGAATCCTACCTTTGGCAACAGCATTGATGGACCTGGAGATTATTATGTTAAGTGAAATGAGCCAGATAGGGAAAGACAAATACCATATGATTTCACTTATATGTGGAATCTAATGAATACAATGAACTGATGAACAAATAAAAACAGAGGCATTGACCCACAGAACAGATGGACAGCTGTCAGGAGGGAGGGAGATGAGGGGACTGAATAAAAGAAGGTAAAGGGATTAGCCAAAAAACATATATACATAACATGTAGACACAGACAACATAATGGCAATAGCCAGAGGAAAATTGGGGGCGGGGTGTGGGTAGGTGAAAGTGAGTAAAGGGGATGATAGAAACAGAAAGAGACTTTGCTTGGGTCAGAGGGTGCCTGATGTGGTGTGTAGATGGTGTTATGTTGAGTTGTACATTTGAAACCTGTATGATTTTGTGAACCATGTCATCCCAAAAAATTCAAATAAAAACAAATGCTAATTATGTGAGGAAAAAAGAAATAATGGCCAAGAACACCACAAAGCTAAGGAGAGATTTGTATTCTCAAATTCATAAAGCTCATAGAACACAAAATAAACTCAATATAAATAGATCTTCTCCAAGACACATAAATAAACTGTCAAAAAATTAAAGATGAAGAGAGAATACTAAAAGTAGCAAAAGAAGCTTGTAACTTACAAAGGACCCTCATAAGGATATCAGCATATTTTTTTTTAGCAGAAACCTTAACAGAATAGAACAATGTGAGATAATATATGCAAAGTGCTGGAAAAAAAAACATTGTGAACCAAAAACACTCTTATCTGGCAAAGTTGTCCCTCAGAAATGAAAAAAGATAAAAGACTTTCCCAGACAAAAAGGGCTGAGGGAGTTCATCATGACTTAATCAGAATTATAAGAAATGTTGGAACAAGTTCTTCAAGCTGAAATGAATATGCTAATTAATAACATGAAAATATATAGCACATTGGTAAACATATGTAGTGTATTTCAGAATACTCTAATACCGTGATATGATGAGGTATTCTTCACTTACCTCTAGTATAAAGGTAAAGGACAAATGTATCAAAAATAAATATAGCTGTAATAACTTGTTAATACAATATAAAAAAAGTAAATTGTGACATCAAACACATAAAAGGGAAAGGGAAAGGGTAGAGCTTATCTATGTGATCAAAGTTGTTAGCACAAGATTGACTTTTATTCCTATAATTTTATGAAATCCTCATAACTACAAAGCAAAACTATACATTAATAAAAAAGATAAAGACAATAAAAGCATACAACTCACAAATTCACAAAGACTGCAAGAGAGGGAAAAAAGGAGAGGGAACTGTGAAACAACCAGAAAACAATTACATTAATGAACCCAAATTTATCAGAAGGGAGAAAATAACAAATATTAGAGTAAAAATAAATAAATAGAAATAAGGAAACCAATTGAAAAAATAAACAATGCTAGTTTTTTGAAAAGATAAACAAAATTGATGAGTCTTTTGTTAAGAAAAAAAGAGAAGAGACTCAAATAAAATCAGAAATAAAAGAGGAAACATTACAACTGATATGACATATATTGTGTGTGGTCGAAGAGGTGTATGTGGGAACTCTGCAGTGTCTGCTTAATTTTTTTGTAAATTTAAAACTGCTCTTAAAAATCAAGTGGAAAAAACTCCTTGTTATCGTGTTGTTTCAAACTTGTTTCTCCTATACTGTGTCTTATTTAAGGAAAATCCTATCAGCTATTCAATTGCACAAGTGAAAAAATTAGGCATTATTCTTGACATCTCTTCCTTCATCATTGCCTGTATCCAATGCAATATCATGTTTTAATGATACTTTCTAATATCTTGTAAATCTACCCTCTTTTCTCCCTGCCCATATCTAACAACAACGTGTGGCCATGCTAGGACAATCAAAAGAGAGATTGCTACATCTGCTACGTTTATCTTGCAACCTCTACCCTCCCTTTTGAACCTTGTCTATGGAATAATCTTTTCAAAACACGAATAAATAATGTCACTCTCTCCACTCAAAACTATGTAATAATGTCTGGTTCTCTGGATGAAAGTAGAGATTTCCAACATCTATACATGTTCTGGTCCCTAATTACCTTCCAGCTTCACAGCTTACTATACTTTAATTTTCATTTAGCAATATTGACTTTCTAATAGTCTTATACTCTTCACTCTTTCCCACTACAGAAACATTGCACATGCTGTTGACTCCATAGTGACTTTTGGTTTTCTTCTATTTCCCTTATTAAATTTATGCAACAGTGCTATTTACCTGGGACTCCACATCTACCAAAATGACAGGATCCTGTTTTCCAAGGTTCACTTTAGTACTGAAAATTCTTTTTTTTTTTTTTTTTTGCAGTAGTTGTCTTCATTTCTACTTTAAATTAGTTTTTATGTATTTATTTGAATATTTTCTAGTTCCAACTCTAGATTGCAAATTCCATGAGAGGATGCATCTTCAACATTTGTTTCCTTATATCTATCTTTATTGTCTTGCTACTATCTCACATATGGGGTTTGTGAGTTGGGTAAAAAAAGGTGAAGGGATTAAACAAAGAAAAAAGAGTTATTGAAACAGACAACAGTGTGGCAATTGTAGGAGGAAAATGGTAAGGGGGAGGTGGAAGAAAATAAGGGGGATAGATGGTGATGGAGGGAGAGTTGAATGGGGTGGTGAATACACAATACAATATACAGATTATGTACTGGAGAATTGTGCACCTAAAACTTGTATAATTTTATTAACCAATGTCACCCTAATAAATTCAATTAAAAAATTGCAAGGAAAACAAAAATCCACTACTTTCTGTATACTAAAAATGAAATTTCAGGGAAAAAAAATTAAAAGCCCTGGCCGGTTGGCTCAGTGGTAGAACATCAGCCTGGCATGTAGAAGTCCCAGGTTTGATTCCAGGTCAGAGCATACAGGAGAAGTGCCCATCTGCTTCTCCACCCCTCTCCCTCTCTTTTCTCTCTCTTTCTTCTCCTCCTACAGCCAAGGCTTCATTGGAGCAAAGTTGGCATGGGCACTGAGGATGGCTCCATGGCTCCACCTCCGGTGCTAGAATGGCTTGGTTGCAACTAAGCAATGTCCCAGATTGGCAGAACATTGCCCCTTAGTGGGCATGATGGGTGGATCCCATCATGCAGGAGGCTGTCTGCCTTCCCACTTCTCACTTCAGAAAAATACAAAAAATATAAAAATAAAAAACATTCCTTTAGTAATTGCAAACAAAAGAATAAAATACCTAGGAATAAACTTAACAAAGGATGTGAAAGACCTATATACTGAAAATTACAAAGCATTATTAAAAGAGATTGAAAAAGACAAAATGAAATGGAAAGATATTTTATATTCATGGACCTTGGCCATAGAGAACATTTTATGAATTTGACCCCAAAGATGAGGGAAATAACGAAAAAAATAAATGAATGAAACTATATCAAACTAAAAAGTTTCTGCACAGCAACATAAACTAATAACAAAACAAAAAGGCAAACAACCAATGTGAGATAATATCTGCAAACAATAGCTCTGAGAAGAAGTTACTATTGAAAATATGTGAAGAACTCATACAACTCAACACTGAACAAACAATCTAATTAAAAATGGGCCAAGGACCTGAACAAACACTTCTCCCAAGAAGTCATTCAAATGGTCAACAGATGTATGAAAAGATGCTCAACTTCACTAGCTATTAGGAAAGTGCAAATCAAAACTATAATAAGATACCACCTCACACCTGTTAGAATGACTATTATCAACAACACAGGTAATAACAAGTGTTGAAAAAGTTGTGGAGAAAAAGGACCCCTCAGTCATTGGTAGTAGGAATGTAATCTGGTACAGCCTCTAGGAAAACAGTATGGAGGCTCCTGGGTAACCAAGAAACTTGAAAACATTTATGTGCAAAGATATATGCACCCCTATGTTCATTGCAGCATTATTCATGGTGGCCAAGACATGAAGACAACCAAAGTGTTCTTCAATAGAGGATTGGATAAAAAAGATGTGATACATATATTTATCACACAGTATATATATATATACTATGGAAAACTACTCAGCCATAAGAAAAGATGAAATACTGCCATTTACAACAACATGGATGGACCTTGAGAATATTATGCTAAGAAAAATAAGTCAGTCAGAAAATGCTAAGAACCATATGATTTCATTCAAATGTGGGAAATAAAACTGAAACTCATAGACATTGACAACACTCTGGTGGTTACCAGCAGGAAGAGAGTGGGGGAGTAGTAAAGAGTAAAAGGGGCCAAATATATGGTGAGAGAAGATGATCTGACTTTGGGTGGTGGGTGCACAATGCAATATACACAAAATGTATTGTAGAAATGTACAAGTGAAAACTATATGATATTATTACCCAATGTCACTCCAATAAACTTAATTTTAAAAACTACATATTTCATTGAGTTAATAAAAAAGATAATGAACACATAAATTAAGCATTAAGTGAGTTTTCCAATGTGTTCTAAGGAAAATATTATAGTATTGGCTGAAGGAGAAATGATAGACCTTAAGACAAAGGCTGTAAGGCCAAATTTTACCAATAAAAAGATGTTTATTCTTTTCCTTTAGAAAACAGAGCAGTCATGTTTAGGTAACAGATATATATATTTTTTTTCTTCAAGGTATCTGTTGCTATTCAGTTGGGTCTGCTACAGCTGTTCAGTCCTTTGTTTAGTGTGTTAAATGAAAGACTGGAACAGTCAGTGGCAATGTGGCTATTGCAGCAGAGTGAAGAGGAAACAGTGCTCAAGGTCTTGTCTGTAATCATCCAGAAAAACAATGGAGAGCCTACATCAAACTAAGAGGATGACAAATAGCTCACAAAGGAGCAACAAAGGAATAGGCCCCAGATAAGACTCCTGTTTTTCTCCAAAATATTTAAACCAACCAACAAACAAATATTAAAGATATGGAAGTGGTTACATTTGGGTAACACATGATAGAGTCTTCAACAATTTTTGCTGAAAATAAGCAACTCACTTTTCCTCATTCTAAACTAGTAATCTTTTCTTTTAGCTTACTCAGAAAACAGAGGGCAATTTTGTGGCCTTTGAGATGCATGAAGCATTCGATCAACAAGGTCAGTGGGTACCCCAGAAAATTATTGGTATTCTGGGTTTGAAATGTGTGTTAAAAATAAAGGCCAAGCAGTGTCACAATGGCTCGTGGAGGTGAGGGCCCTTGCAGCTGTGGCACTGCCATTTATTGCATGGTAGAAATCTATAACCGTGTATTTTCTGCTTTGAAAATATGTTAGAAGGCCTTTTATCAGCATGATCTTTAAAAACCATAATTCTTCGTTTTCAATTACAGTTGACATATAATATTACATTCATTTCAGGTATACAACATAGTGATTAGACATTTATATAACTGTTTATACTGTAAATTTTGTATAAAGTGCAATTATTTCTTTTATAAAGTTAATCCCTATTTAAATGGGTATCCTTTTTAAAAACTACTTATATTTTTCAAGCTATTATCTGTACTGGGTTTTTCCATGATTTTAGCACTAACTATATAAATCAAATATTTGCATTTGTATTAACTGCCCAGGATCCAGAAAAAAATAAAACCATTTTTATTATATAATATCTTCTATCAGAAATTTATGTCATGGCATCCATTAAAAACAATAAAAAGAAATTGACCAACCTATTTCTGTTTGTTTATTGGAGAAGGAACCATAGATAATAGCAATTGAGTCTTAGGCAACTTGATTTAAGTTTTTCCCTCATCAGTGGATATTCCAAGTTCTTGGCTTTAGCTTTAGTCTATACAAAGTCCTATCCCCATCTTAATACTTCCTATGACTTTTTCTTTTTATTTTCCAACAAAAAGCTATTTCCAAATAGACTTGGTTATGAAATACTCCTTTTGTCAGATTTTAGTCACCTCGTATTAAAAGTTGCTGTTATATAAGTAGAGAATAAATTGGTGGTTCTATTTTAATCAGCGAGAAAACAAAAGGGAAAAAGCAGCATCCAGCCCTTTTTTAATTTTAAGTACCACAGGGATGTTATTTTCTAATTAATAAACATATTCATTTAGGTCTACAAACCTGAGATTACCATATATACATTTTTAATAAGAATGCTGTTATATAACATAATCTAGCAAAAATTACTGTACATTAATTTCAGTCTTTTAATCAGTTGCAATTATTCACATTGAGTAAACAAAGGATAGGCCCCCCCTTTGCCATTTTGTCTTCTTTAAAAAAATGTGTATTGGGCAGATAAAATATATTATGTTCACTTTGTTAAAGATGGAGCTGCCCACGTGGAAGCCCATTGCCCAGGTAATCATATTAGGTGCCCTTCTTGCTTGGAATGGGCATGATTATATTAATGTGTGTTGGGAGCAGGCTGTGGGCAGACTGGATCCTTGTAGCTTGGGGCTTGGTTTTAGGACTAAGCCTTTCCCACCCTTTTTTTTTTTCTTTTTTTTACAGGGACAGAGAGAGAGAGAGAGAGTCAGAGAGAGGGATAGATAGAGACAGACAGACAGGAACAGAGAGAGATGAGAAGCATCAATGATCAGTTTTTTGTTGCGACACCTTAGTTGTTCATTGATTGCTTTCTCATATGTGCCTTGCCACGGGCCTTCAGCAGACCGAGTAACCCCTTGCTTGAGCCAGTGACCTTGGGTCCAAGCTGCTGAGTTGTTTTTTTTTTTTTTTTTTCTCAAGCCAGATGAGCCCACGCTCAAGCTGGCGAGCTCGGGGTCTTGAACTTGGGTCCTTCTGCATCCCAGTCCAACACTCTATCCACTGCACCACCACCTGGTTAGGCTCCCACCCTTTTTGATGTAGGGTGGTGCACTCTCATGAGGAATCCCATTATGCCTCAGATAAGTGATTCTGTATTAGAGACTTCCCTATTTTGTATATTGGATTAAAGGTTTTGATTTCTGCACTATAAACTGGGGCAGACCGGGAGCTTGCTCTCTTGGTTCCTGAGATTAGCATTAGAGGAGAGAGCAGAGAAAGGCCATGAGGAGAAGGCCAGGAGAAGCAGCCAAGATGGTGGAGTGCTGAGTGAGAAGCCAGTTGTGCAGGGAGAAGGAAGGAGATGGGGAACAGAGGTGAATAAGTCTGGTGAGCTAGAAACCTTTGATTCAAGGAAACTCGCATAAGTCAGTAGCTTTCTGAGCACTAAATGAGTGGGTTTTGGAGCCCAGTGTGTGTTTTTACCTGCCCGCCAGGTGCAAGCTAGGATTAAAGCTAATGGCCCACCAGTTCTTGGCTCCATTGTTTCATTACCATCTGTCCAAACCTAATGTGAACCTGCATGGGCCAGGCAGCTGTGATGGTGGCTGTGGCAACTGGCTTTACAATGTGATAAAGCAAATTATACTTTTTAGCGTGCACACAATAAAGAGAAGTAGGAAAAATTTGGAGCATTTATTTTTTTGTATTGAAAATGGCCATAAACCCACAAAATAACTCTATTTTGTCAAACATCAAATACAATTTGAGAATAACATAATTGGATAATCAATATATAAAACTATTAGGAGGCTACTTCTCTGAAAGTGTCACTGCTTATTTAACTTTTTTCTGTGCCGTTGGCCAGCTGCAATGAGTACATTCAGGTCCAGAGCAGGAATGGTATGGAATTGAAGAAAATAGACAAAGAATTAAAGACGTAAAAGATAGGTCCAGGAGGGCTTCACAGTTCCTGCTAGCAGTAAATTACTGCCCTGGCAAACTGCAAAACATGGTTTCCCCCAGAAATGCATCCTTCTTTATTTACATGGCAAAGTGGAAATTAGCATACAGTTTCCAAGGCAACTCAAGAACTCCACCAAGTGTAGAAAACCCACACCAATACATAAACATACACAAAGAAGCCAGTCTTTTCTGGGGAACATGGGGGGAAAGACAAACAAATACATGGAGGTGTGGGGAAGGCCTTAGCCTTTACACCTTCAGAAAACAAGTGAGGTTGGGGGTTGGGCAGCAGACAGTTCCCAGCACCTCTGTCCCCCAGAGATCCAAACTCTAAAAACCCTGTTGATTTTTCAGTCCTCAACATTCCTGCTTTTACTTTTAAAAATATTATGTACCTAGAAGCAGTCATCAGTAATTTCTTTAATATGCAAAATTTTTTGGCACCCAACACTTGAGCTTTTGACTGTTGCCTCCCTTTCTTCAGCCTGTCTTCTCTTTCATACTGATACCCTCACCCTTTATACTAAATTGCTCAGTGATTTCATTTTTTTCATCCTTTAACAAAACCTGTTATTTGAACCTAAGAGTAGAAATCTCTGCATTATAGATTTATAATTGTTGCCAGTGATAGGAATTACTAAGGTGACAAAATCAAATGTTTACAGAGGCCACAGGAGATGTCTTTTTTAAAGAATGGGATGGATACTGGAACAATCAGGGAGACTGCTCTGTAAAGTGTATGACTGTCTAACCACAATGCCGTACACTTGAAACTAATATAAAATAGTATTGGATGCAAACTGTAATTGAAAAAAAAAACCACTCATTAAAATAAAAGAAGTAAAGTGGTCTGGTGAGATCAATATGACAATGGATTCATGGCCAAAGAAGTAAATAAATGGGGGAGTGGGCAAAGAAGGTGCAGAATCTGATAAAATAGTAGTTTAGCTGAAAATTAGCTACTTCACGACTAAGAAATATTTAATATCATCTATTCAGAATCAGAAAATTAAAAGTTGGGAAAAAAGATAAAAATTGAATAATGGTGAAGCTTCTAACAAAGCCCAGGGGAAGAATGATGAACTGGTGCAAGAAGTCGACTTTAAAATACTTCAGTGTGGAGACTGTGATTAAAATGTGAGTTAGTTTAATTTCCACCTCAGGAACAGCAGTTGCCCTAATCAAAAATTCACACTCTGAGGGTGGTCTGCTATCTTTCAATCTAAAAGGCCATCACCAAAGGTAACTTCTAAAGGTGTTCCAGCTATCTTTATCTTCCATCAACACCTGAAGCTATGCTAATTAACATAATAAAAGTTAGAAAATGCTGACCCATTGGTAAAATTTGTGGTTCCTAACTTAGGGTAGAGGCTTTTTTTTAGAAAGGAGCTTTCATTGACAAAATTGGTGTGCTTTATTTAAATAAACTTGGTACTCACAGCGAATTGGAAGGATCTGACTCCAATAACTGGTGAGTAGAATTTTATTTCCAGACCATTGTCATATTTGCCCCAGATGAAATTGGGAAAAATAATAAAAATGGAGCAATTTCAAAATGGACTAGGAGCTGCCATCCCAAAGGACCTGCCTTGCATGGTATCTCCCTCCTCAAAACTTGGGATTTTTAAAGTGGGTGTTGGACAGATAAAATATATTATGCTGTTGGTCACATAAGTTTGTAAATAATAATATTTATATATATGTTTGCTCACTTATAATTTGCATTGGATGTGGGGGGACAGGCTGTAAGCAGGCAGGATTCTTAAGGCTTAGTTTTAAGACTAAGCCTTTCCCACCCTTTTTGATGTAGGGTGGTGCACACTCATGAGGAATCCCATTATGCCTCAGATAAGTGACTTTGTATCAGAGACTTCCTTGTTTGTATGTTGGATTAAAGGTTTTGAATCTACACTATAAAGTGGGGCAGACCAGGAGCTTGTTCTCTCTTGGTTCCTGAGATTAGCATTAGAGGAGAGAGCAGAGAAAGGAGAGCAGAAAAAGGCCACGTGGAGGAGGCCAGGTGAAGCAGCCAGGATGGTGGAGTACTGAGGGAGAAGCCAGTTTGTCCAGTTTGTGTAGAGAGAAGGAGATGGGGAACAGAAGTAAATAAGACTGGTGAGGTTAGAAACCTTTCATTTTAGGAAACTCAGATAAGTCAGTGGCTTTGGGAGCCCTAAATGGAAAGGGAAGTGTTTTCCCACTGTATGTATTTCTTGCCCACCGGGTGCAAGCTAGGATTAAAGGTAATGTTCCACCAGTTTTTGGCTCCATTGTTTCATTACCATCTGTTCGAATCTAATGCGAACCTGCACAGGCCAGGTGGCTGTGATGGTGGCTGTGGCTACTGGCTTTACATCTGCTCACTTTGTTAAAGATGGCACTGCCCACGTGGAAGCCCATTGCCCAGGTGATATTAGTTGCCCTTCCTGCTTGGGATTTGTGTGATTATACTAATGTATGTTGGGGGTGGAATGTAGGCAGGCAGGATCCTTGTAGCCTGGGGCTTGATTTTAGGACTAAGCCTTTCCCATTCTTTTTGATGTGGGGTGGTACAATCCCATCATGCCCCAGATAAGTGACTTTGTATAAGAGACTTCCCTATTTTGTATATTGGATTAAAGGTTTTGAATCTACACTATAAAGTGGGAGAGACCAGAAGCTTGCTCTCTCTCAGTTCCTGAGATTAGCATTAGAGAAGAGAGCAGAGAAAGGCCACATGGAGGAGGCCAGGAGAAGCAGCCAAGATTGTGGAGTGCTAAGTGAGAAGCCAGTTTGTGCAGAGTTTGTGCAGGGAGAAGGAGATGGAGAAAAGAGGTGAATAAGGCTGGTGAGCTAGATAGCTTTAATTCTAGGAAACTCGAATAAGTCAGTAGCTTTGTGAGCACTGAATGAGTGGGTTTTGGAGCCCAGTGTGTGTTTTTACTTGCCTGCTGGGTGCAAGCTAGGATTAAGCAAATGGACCACCAGTTCTTGGCTCCATTGTTTCATTATCGTCTGTCCGAATCCAATACAAACCTGCACAGGCCAGGCAGCTGTGATGGTGGCTGTGGCTACAGGCTTTACAGTGGGCAAGACCTTTGGACTGGGCCGAAGCAACACTGTATCCCAAATAACTGGAAGAAAAGCTAACAGGAAAATAGATATTCTGAGTACTGGACTAAAAATTAAAGAGATTCTCCAGAATTGGCACCACTGCATATAGCTAATGACTAACTTAGCTTACTTGAACCTATAGAAATTTCTTTCTTATATATTTATGCAGTAATTCCCCTTCCTTTCTCACAAACTCTGATCAGAACATTATTTAGCTTTCTTCCTGAATCAGTGCTTTCTAAATGCTATTCTTTGGATCTCAAATAAATGCTTTTTGCCTATCACTTTGGCCTTTTATTTTTAGGATAACACATCTTAAAGGCAAGGCTTTCCAAGAATCCAAAAATAATGGAGAACTTGGTCCTCATTCAGTTTGCTGCAAGATACTCTATTATTGTTTTCTACTGGCTTGCTAAAAAATGTCTACAGAGTTTATGAAAGTCTTATTTTTATTAGAAGCTGATAGTAAAAATTTCAGAGAGAAGAAAAAAAGAAAGAGGAGGGAGAAAGGGAAGAAAGGGTGAGGTCTCAATGGTTATATATTTTCTAATTGAACTAAGCTGGTTCACAAAAAAATTGGTTTGCAGAATTACCATGAATTTAGGGTTTCCTGTGAACATGGGAGAGTGTTCAACACTGACAAAAGGCTCAATAAACTTTTCACGCGCTTCATGACAGGTGATGGTTTTAGAGGCCCCTGTTAAGGTGAGGCCCTTACTCCCCCACAGAAACTGGGAGTTGGGAGTTCTATTTTCCCTGATGATAACATTTCAAAAAGATGGCTCCCAGGTCTTTGGAAAGGCATTCATGGATCTTAAAGTTAGCAAGAGGCTTATTAATCTTTTAAAAAGACTTGTACACATTTAAAAGAGACAGATAAATACCTTACAAGTTTTCTTGTAATGCTCTCAGAAAAGGGAGGGGAGAGAAGTCTCTTCCCTAATTTTTGACAGGGGGAATTAAGCCCCTTATTTTTATACACATTTGCGTTTATACATTTGATAACACTGGGGAACAATTTTTTTGTTTTCATTTACTGTTGCATGATGTTTTAGAACTCTTTCTATATATATCTGCATCGCTAATTCCAAATATGAAATCCGTTTTTTGGTGCATCCTCTAGTTTTTATGCAATTTTAATTTCTTTTTGTTACAGTTAATGGAATACATTAGTTTTTAAATTGGAGTTAAAGGGCAATGACTCTTGGATTGAACAAAACCACAAGGCAATTAATGTTTTACAAACATCACTTTTACATAATTGTAGTTGTTTTTAAATGTAAAAAATTATTATCTGATAAAAACTTCCTTTTATTTTAAGATTGAATCATGGCTTCTTCGAGTAGGCATAAATGTAAGAATAGTCCTGACACCTTCTGTTATATGTGTGGCTGTTACACACTTCAATGTCAAAGGCACAATATTTCATCATTTGTGACATGTGCATATATTGCCTATTTTCAAGTTCCCCTTGGCAATCAAGACAAGAATTCGGCTTCTCATATTGTGTTTCATAATTGTGAGGAAATGCTTCATGACTGGACAAAAGGAAAATGCAAAGAAATGCCTTTTGGTATTCCCATGGTTTGGTGTGAACCTAAGGACCACAGCAGTGACTGTTATTTCTGTCTGATCCATACAAAGGGCATCGGCAAGAAAAAACAGCATATGATTGCATATCCTAATATTCCTTCAGCAATATGACCTATCCCACACTCTGAGACATTCCCGGTTCCAGTTTTCAATGGCTTTATTTCTTCTAAGGACGGAGAAGGTGAACATGGTGATCAAGTGTATTTTGATAAGATGCATGAGGAGATGATTGTAGAATCTGAAGGGTCATCTTCTGATCAAGTAGTCATTAACCCCTGAGCAGTTTAGTGAACCCAAATTGAATGACTTAGTAAGAGATTTGGGTCTATCAAAGAAAGCAGCTGAGTTATTAGCCTCCAGGCTGCAAAAGAATGTACTTCACTGGTCAGCTAAAGTATCCCATTTCAGGAAACATGAACAAATTTTTGTGGACTTTTTTTCCAAAGACAAACACTTTGTTTACTGTCATGGTATCAGTAGTCTTCTCAGCCAGCTAGGTGTTACCACTTACAGTCCAACAGAATGGCGGCTATTTCTTAGCAACTCTAAACAGAATCTGAAATGTGTTCTCCTACACAACAAACAGTAATGTTTATGCAGCGGTTACAATTGGTTATTCAACTCATTGCGAGAAGATTATAATGACATAAAAATTGTCCTTGACTTTCTATAGTATGAGGAGCATAACTGGATCATTTGTGTGGATCTTAAAATAGTAAATTTCCTGCTAGGACAATAGAGAGGTTTCATGAAGTATCTTTGCTTTCTGTGTTTGTGGGACAGCCGAGCTCAGGAGAAACACTGGACACAGAAGGAGTGGCCGAAACGTGAAGCTCTGGAAGTAGGGATGCAAAATATTGTGAATGAACCTGTAGTTAATTGAGACAGGATCATTTTTCCCCCACTTCACATCAAACTTGGCTTAATGAAGCAGTTTGTTCAGGCTTTGAATAGAGAAAATGAATGCTTTCAACATATTATTCCTGATTTTCCTGCCTTGTCTTTCAAGAAGATAAAAGTAGGTGTATTTGATGAACTTCAAATTCGAACCCTCATATGTGACAATGAATTTGCCAGGAAGATGAATAAGGAGGAGAAAGCAGCATGGCAGTCTTTTGTGGCAGTTAAAAAGAATTTCCTTGGCAACAAAAAATCAGAAAACTATGAACTTCTGCTTCAAAGGATGCTGTTGGTTTTTCGCGACATTGGATGTAACATGAGCATTAAGATTCACTTCCTAATCAGTCACCTTATAAGTTTCCCGAAAATTTTGGAGCTGTTAGTGATGAGCAGACTACTTCTGGAGCATCAAACGAGATTGTCCTCAACAAGTACACAAACGCAAGAGCTACAAATCCAAAGTTTTGCCTGAATAGAATTTAAATAAGTTTTGGGCAAATTTTATGATTAAAATAAGTCTTTTAATATGTTCTATTTTGAAATTGTAGACAAATTCTGATGCAATCATATCTTTTAGTGTATTAGTGTATTTACTGCATTATATAAATTATTACATTTTCACAAAGATGATGCCCAAGAAGACATTCTACTTCATTATGTTAAACTAAATGTTGAAAATTTTAAAATAAGATGAAAACCTAAAATCTTGAATTGCAAAAAAAACTGTAGCTTACAGAGAAAAACTAATGTCAGATTTGAGATCAGCACACTCGAATTAGGTAAGAACAAGTGTTTTTGTGGATGCAACAAAAATTTTGTTCCCCAGTGTAATTGTCAAAAACACTAAAATTTGAGAACCACAAATCTAATCTTTTGTTGAAATATCTTGTTTTGTATCCAAGAATACATTTTGTATTTATGAAAATAATTTCTGTTGTTCTGTGGTTGTTTGCAACAATGAGACAGTAGCTTCTTAAAAGAAAATTTCAAAAAATGTAAAATCAGGACTCTCTCTATATATAAAAATACACACACTTTAAAGATTTTATTCAAATCCTTAATCATGAAGGTACCAGACAGATGTAATACTTAATTCAAAAGAAAATCCAAAGATAAACATGTTTACAGATCAGAAATATATAAAAAGCATTTTTTTCCAGGCAGGGAAATCAATTAAAATTCTACAGAATAGGAAAGTATTTACATGTCTACAGGCAAGACATCAGTCACTCTTATCAGTTACTGTCATATTCCATTCCAACTGCTACAACAAAGACTTTTAAAATGGGTGTTAGTCAAATAAGTTTGTAAATATGATATATATGTTTGCTCGCTAATAGTTTGTATTGAGTGTGGGGGACGGCTGTAGGCTGGCAAGGTCCTTACAGTCTAAGGCAGTGGTTCTAACATTGTGTGCCAGGGTGCACTGATGTGCCTTATAAGATTTCCAGATGCACCCTATGGTATTCCAGAAAAATATGTGCCTGCTGGGGACCAAAAGACCAACAGGGTTTTTGGAGTTTAGATTTTGGGGGGACAGAGGTGTAGGGAATTGGCTGTAAGCTGACAGTCTGCCCAACCCCTACCTCACTTGCCTGATTAGGTTGCAAAAAGCTATTAAACTGTGGTGCTGGATTGTTTACACTACCCCTCATGTTCCCCAGAAAGACTGGAGGCAAGTTTCTTCTATCCTTTGTTTGGTGTAAAGTTAAGATGATATGTATGGTGGAGGTTTTCTGCACTTGGTAAAAT
Source organism: Saccopteryx bilineata (assembly GCF_036850765.1). Lineage (NCBI taxonomy): Eukaryota > Metazoa > Chordata > Mammalia > Chiroptera > Emballonuridae > Saccopteryx > Saccopteryx bilineata. Next base: position 141,906,813 of record NC_089491.1, on the reverse strand, counting down.
TCTTGGGTTGCCTTGAAAACATAATCAAAGATCTCATTGATTTGCTAATGGCCCACTTTGCCCTATAAATAAAGCAAGGTGTGGTTTTGGGGTGTGCTTTGTTTTTGCCAGCAGGAATTGCAGGGCCCTCCTGACCCCATATTTTCTTAATTTTGCATATCTTCTTAATTCCACATTGTTCCCACTCGGGACCTGGAATTACTAGCTGCACTGGTTTGTGGCATGTGCACAGATATAAAAAAAATATATAGTTACTCTATTATACCATTTCATTACAGAAATGCTGCTCTTTTTGTTAACACATCATTATTATATTTATTATTAACACATCATTATATTATTTTTAGATAAATACACCCAAATAAAATGGATAGATTTCTCAAAAAGAAGCATGATATTAAAGAATCCAATTCTAGAAGTGAGCAAAAGTTAAGTGTAAAATAGGACTTCAAGGCTGATGGGCAGAATTTAATTTATAGCATTTTTTGTCACAACACTGAACAATATGATTGGATTAGAAGTCCATTCATGGAAGCTTCCAGTGATTTTGGTTTAACAGTAACAGAAGAAGAACAGGCAGCAATATCCACTGATCATGGATTGATGATTAAATATAAAGAATTGTCTCTTGAAGCCTTTTGGATTTCTATAAAAGAACAATATATGGCAATATCTAAAAAAACTTTGAACATTTTACTACAATTTTCAACATCTATTTATGTGAATTAGGATTTTCTACCCTCAACACAATTAAGAATAAAAAGAGAGGAATTCTTCAATGTATTGACGAGTAAATGAGAGTTTGCCCTTTAAATATATGCCCAAACATTGAAGAAATTATTAGGACACATCAGGCTAATGTTTCTGCTAAACACAAGAATGAAAAAACTTAACACATTCACACCAGGACTTGCTGAATTTACTAAATCTTACTAAGAATGTATCTATATATATAAAAAGATAACTTTTTTGTCATTTTTAAAATTGTTAACCCTTCTTTTTTACAAATTCTAAAAAGCATAACTCAAAAAATGTAACATTGAACTTTATATTTTTGTCTTTAATATTTGACTTAATTATTATAACATATTTCTCAGAAATTTGTATATAGTGTGCCTACAATATTTGTAGGATTTTAAATGCGCCCTAACTTCAAAAAGTTTGAGAACCACTGGCCAAAGGCTTGGTTTTAAGCCTAAGCCTTTCTCACTCTTTTAATACTAAGATTTCTCAAAACTGAGCTTTTCCCCACACCCTTGCATGATGTGAGGTGGTGCACTCTTATAAGGAATCCCATTTATGCCTCAGGTGAGTGGCTTTGTATCAGAGACTTCCTTATTTGTATATAGGGTTAAAGGCTTTAATTTCTACACTATAAAATGAGGCAGACTGGGGGCACTCTCGCTCAGATTCTGCCATTAGCATTGCAGAGGAGAGGCAGCAAGATGGCGGAGTGCTGAAGGAGAAGCCAGTTTATATAGTGTTTTTGCAGAGAGAAGGAGATGGGGGACAGAGGTGAGCAAGACTGGTGAGATAGAAACCTTTCATTCTAGGAAAACTCAGGATGAGTCAGTGGCTTTGGGAGCCCTGAATGTAAAGGGAAGTGTTTTCCCACTGTGTGTATTTACTCACCCATTGGGTGCGAGCTAGGATTAAAAATAATGAATGGCCCACCAGTTCTTGGCTGCGTTGTTTCATTACCGTCTGTTCGAATCAAATACAAACCTGCACAAGCCAGGCGGCTGTGATGGTGGCTGCGGCTACTGGCCATACAATGGGTAACTTATAAACAACAGAAATTTATTTTTCACAGTTCCACATCAAGGTACCAGCTACCTAGTTAGTCTATCATCTTTTCTTTGTGACTTTATATGGGCTCTTTCTTTGGCTGCTTTTATAAGGGCACTAATCCTATTCATGAGGGCTCTGCTTCATTACCTAATCATCTCTTAAGGGCCACACCTCCTAATACCTTGGGGGTTAGGTTTCAACATATGAATTTGGATGGGGGTACACAAACATTGAAAGCATAGCAGTTTACCTACAATGTACAGACTTGCAAAATAAGCTCAAAGATAATGAAAGACTAGATTCAGATAATCTGGAGGGGTGTTCTCCAGTAGTACATAATTGACGTATATTTCTTTCCTACAAGATTAGTGACTTAATTTGAAATTTTTAATGGATTCCAGGCATAATAGTTTAATTTGCAAGGCATTAGATAATTTGATTATTGGTATGCAGTAGTTGAGTACTTATGACAAGCTGATTTATTTCATTTATAAATTTGATTTATTAGATTTGCAAGAATTGTTCTGAGAACTTTAATGATCTTTCAGTTCTACACACAGCTTACAACTCTCAGAGCTGGAATTATAATCAAATCCCCTTTTATACACTGCTATTCTTCCTCACCAGATTATGCATAAAAAGCAGAACGAAACTGTTTTTTCTCAGCTTCTGAAGAGGTTACATCAAAGATGAACACAAATTAGATATAGAGCTCTCAATAATCCATACATGTAGAATAGTATTTCTCAGTCTTCCTTCCCCGTACAATTTATGTGACTTTTCTGCCATGAATAAATACCTCTTGCATTATTATGTACATAAAATTATGTCATATTATGTAGTTTAACTTAATATTAAAGTAACTCACTTAAAAATTTTATCTTTATCCTAGGCAGTGATATCTTTGAAATCACAGGTTCAATATATTTGTTTTTCTAAAATTATTTTTATTTATTTACTTTTTTCTCCTTCTTTTCCAAGTTAGAGGAGGAGAGACAGAGAGACAGACTCACGCTTGCACCCTGACCAGGATCCAATGGCAACCCTCATCTGAGGCTGATGTTCTGCCCATCTGGGGCCATGCTCACATTTGAGCTATTTTAGCCCCTGAGGTAGAAACTCCATGGAACCATCCTCAGCACCTGGGGTGATGTGCTCAAACCAATTGAGCCATGGCTGTGGGAGGAGAAGAAAGAGAAAGAGAGAGAAGGGCAAGAAAAAGCAGTGGAGAAGCAGATAGTTGCTTCTGTGTTCCCTGACTGGGAATCAAACCGGGATATCCATAGACTGGGCCAATGCTCTATCACTGAGCCAATCAGCCAGGGCCAAATTATTTTAAAATATATAAATATTATAAGTATAAATGATTGTCAATGGACTGCCTATAATTATCTTATATAGCACTCCATGTGTACATCACATATTCTGACAAACATTGAGTTAGAGAAAGAGGGAAGGTCTTCCTCTACGGGTCAAAACACATTCAAAAGGGCAGAGAGATTTCAGAGTTGTCAGGTTCAGAGTCATTACTTTTCAGTTCTATTTTCAATTGAGTATAGGATTTAAAAAGGTAATAGATCTAATGATCCCTGAAACTGAACAACCAATGTGTAAAAAACATCATTAAAATAAATTAATGTATTTGAATGTACTTTACAAATTGCAAAATATAAACAAAAAATGTAGAACACTGAAATGCTTCAGAAATTCACAGCAAGTTCTGACATGGCTACAGAATAAGTAAAGACTTACAAATAGTAAATTATTAAGAAGTAATATATAGCCTGACCAGGTGACGGTGCAGTGGATAGAGTGTCAGCCTGACACACTGAGGACCCAGGTTCGAAGCCCAAGGTCACAGCTTGAATGTAGGCTAATAGACATGACCCCATGGTCACTGGCTTAAACCCAAAGGTCACTGGCTTGAAGCCCAAGGTCCCTGGCTTGAGCCCAAGGTCAGTGGCTTGAGCAAGGTGACACTGGCTTAGCTGGAGGTCCCTGGTCAAGGCACATATTAGAAAGCAATCAATGAACAACTAAAGGGCCTGCTACTATGAGTTGATGTTTTTCATCTCTCTCCCTTCCTGTCTGTCTCTGTCTGTCCCTCTCTCTCTCTCTAAAAATAAAAATAAAAATAAAAAAAGAAAAGAATATATAGTTTTTTAAAGTTTAGATAGGAGATAAGTCCTAAGATTGTTTTTATTTAATGCATGTTTTGAATTAATGTCTTATGTCTTTAATCTTGGAATATAAACTTTGATTAATAGTCACAAATACATTCCATTAAATGTAGCTCTTCTCTAAAATGCATGTGTTGGGCTATGTCTCTTACTTTTTTAGTTGTGATAATGTCAATCACAAGGTCCATGAGATAATGATGTCTTATTACTTCTCTGTAGTCACAGACCCAGAATTACTCTTCTAAATTTGTGCAGTATGTCTGGAAAAATCATAATTTTAGATCTGGCATTTTTCCTAAGAAGATTGGAAGGAGACATTTTAATTTTGCCCTCTTATAGTTTCCAGTAGATGTGATTCTTTGCCTAAGCAATTTGTTTTGCATAAAATCCTAAAAGTTTTGAGTTTTATTGTTTTAAGTTTCAAGAGTTAAATATTTTGTCAACTAAGATTGAAAATGTTAATGTATCTAGATGTTGTCCCAATGGAAATCTTGAGAAAATGGTGTACTGTATGTTAAAATTCTATCTCCACTCATTCATTTTATATAAAAAGGTGGGACTCTGACTTTATAAGGGCAAAGGAACTAAGGAAACAGCTAGGACTGATGTAGGTAGTTCTAAAGTAAGTAAGTGACTACTTAAAGTTTATATAAAAAGAAATAAGTATAAATATTCAAAAAATTAGGCACCTACTTTCAAATTCAGTTTTTCATTACTACCAAAAAATTTAGCTTCCTTTACTCTCCAGATTGGGATTCCAGGCTTTTTTGCTTTCATCCCTTTCTTTGGAATCCTTGCTTTGATTTACAGACTTTCCTCCTGTGATATTTCCCATTACCGATTACTCATTCTATTATTTACAAAGAATTCAATTTCCAGAAACTGCTTAATCTCCAGAGTGGTACAAAGTGATATTTCACTGTGTTCTTAGTAATATGGACTCTGAGTAGTTCTATTTATGTGTGATTTTCTCTTCTACACCATAGATAGATAATTGTATGACCAAGTAGAAGATTAAAAATTACAAACAAAGCTCCTGCTAAAATTCCCCTAATTTCTTTTTTTTCTTTTTTCTTTTTTTTTTTTTTTGTATTTTTCTGAAGCTGGAAACGGGGAGAGACAGTCAGACAGACTCCTGCATGCGCCCGACCGGATCCACCCGGCACGCCCACCAGGGGGCGACGCTCTGCCCACCAGGGGGCGATGCTCTGCCCCTCCGGGGCGTCGCTCTGTTGTGACCAGAGCCATTCTAGCGCCTGGGGCAGAGGCCAAGGAGCCATCCCCAGCGCCTGGGCCATCTTTGCTCCAATGGAGCCTTGGCTGCAGGAGGGGAAGAGAGAGACAGAGAGGAAGGAGAGGGGGAGGAGTGGAGAAGCAGATGGGTGCTTCTCCTGTGTGCCCTGGCGGGGAATCGAACCCGGGACCCCTTGCATGCCAGGCCAACGCTCTACCACTGAGCCAACCGGCCAGGGCCCCCCTAATTTCTAATGTGAGTTTATTTCGATTTATGGAGAACTGTTTTAACTGCATATTTTAAAAATAGAGGGCCTAGCTGGTTGGCTCAGCTGTAGAGTGTCGGCCCAGACTGTGGAAGTCCTAAGTTCAGTTCCCGGTCAGGGCACACAGGAGAAGCGTCCACCTGCTTCTCCACCCTTCCTACTCTCCTTTCTCTCTGTCTCTCTCTCTTCCCCAACCACACCAAGGTTCCATTGGAGCAAAGTTGGCCCAGGCACTGAGGATGGCTCTATGGCCTCTGCCTCAGGCACTAGAATAGCTCCAGCCACAGTGGAGCAACACCCCAGATGGGTGGAGCATTGTCCCCGGTGGGCATGCTGGGTGGAACCCAGTAGGGTACATGCAGGAGTATGTCTGACTGCCTCCTTGCTTCTAACTTCAGAAAAATACAAAAAGAAAATTTTTTTAATTAAAAAAAGAAAAAAATAACAAAGAAACCTTTAGTCAAAATCAAATGAGTTTTTCATTGTCTTGATAGTCATTATAGATATATAACTATGCACTCTTTTATTGATATATTATCAGCATATTTTTATCATTTTTTGCTATATGATTATTTTAGAAAAATAATCAATAGGCAAAATTTAAAGTATAATTAGTGCTTATAAAATCCCAAATCATTAAAATAATTTGTTAGATTCATTTATTTGTATTAGATTATTTCTATTTTCATGTTATTCCATATTAAATTTAAATAGGCAGAGCATAAATTAGTAAAAGGCTCAGTGTAAGTGTATACCTATAACATTAGTGGAGTCTCATATTACTTTAAATCAGAGAGTGTTTATTCATGATTCTTATTAGATGCCTAAGGCTAGAATAAAATTCTTTCTGTGAAAACAATATTAACATTAAAGTTACTTCAGAAAAAAATGAAAACCAATAATAATTAAAGTCATTTAAGTGACAAAGAGCAGGAGAATAATTTAGAGAATAATTTCCTGTTAAATTATGAAATAATTTTACCGATGAATAAGGCATCCTCAGTTTCTGATCAAAATATTAGAGTATATATAATAGTTACTTTAAGATATAGATGACATATTATTAGAAACTACAATTTTTTGGTGACTCTGATGTGCCTGACATTGAACTAAGCTCTTTTCCAAAGTTATCCTTTTTAATCGTTATTTTAATCTTATCCCAATTGTTAGTACTAATCTTTTACAATTTTCTCAAAATCTCACAACCAGGGATCAAAGTTCATTTATTTGACTAAAATCTATCTGAGCTCACTGTCTATGCACTTTCCCGATGCTACACTTTTCTTCATACCAATTAGAAGAGAGATCTTGTTTAGACCCACTATTATAATAACTAAATATTTATTTTTTCAGGTGGCATACAAGCCCCCAAATCTTTATTTTATTTTTTAAATTCAATTTATTTAAATGAAAAAATAAAACAGTTCACCCATTTGTCCCCTCCAACCCCATCCCACCCCCATTTCTGGCAACCACAATCTATCCACTATCTCTATGAGCTTAGTCTTTTTGTTTTGTCTTTTAGATTCCATGTATGAGTGGAATCATGTGGTATTTGTCTTTTTCTGTCTGACTTATAATTCCCTTGAGATACGTTTGTCACAGATAGCAAAATTTCATTATTTTTTATGGCTAAGCGATAATCCATTGTGTGTGTGTGTGTGATATATATATATATATATATATATATATATATTATATATATGACAATTTCTTTGTCCGTTCATTCACCAATGGACTTGTAGGTTGTTTCCATATCTGGCTATTGTAAATAATGATGCAATGAACATAAAGGTGCATATATCCTTATAAATTAATATTTTTGTTTACTTTGGATAAATACACAAAGGCAAAATTGCTAGATCATATGATAGTTCTATTTTTAATATTTTTGAGGAACCTCCAAGATGTTTTTCACAGTGGCTGCACAATGTATATTCCCACCAGCTGTGCACAGTGTTTCCCCTTCTTCACATCCTCATCAATTATTTCTAGTCTTTGTGGTAATAGCTACTCTAACAGATGTAAGGTAATATCTCGGTGTGGTTTTGATTTCCCAGATGATTATGAAATTGAATATTTTTTTATGTACCCGTTGGTCATCTGTATATTCTCCTTGGGAAATATCTATTTAGATCTTCTGCCCATTAAAAATTTTTTTTCTATAGTGAGTTCTTTATATATTTTTGGTATTTACCATTTACAGATATAAAATTTGCAAATATTTTCTCTCATTCTCTAGGTTGCCTTTCATTTTGTTGATTGCTTCTTTTGTTGTGCAGCTTTTTAGTTTGATGTAGTCTCATTTGTTTATTTTTGCTTTTTTTGTTTTTGCTTTTGGTGTGAGATTCAAAAATAATCATTGCCAAGACCTCTGACAAGGAGCATGCTGCTTGTTTTCTTCTAGGAGTTTTATGGCTTTTTGTTCAAATATTTAATCCATTTTGAGTAATTTTTTATGGTATAAGATAATGGTCTAGTTTTATTTTTTGGTTTATGGCTACCCAAATTTTCCAGCACCATTTATTGAAAGACACTGTCCTTTCCTCATTGTATGTTCTTGGCTCTTTTGTTGTAAATTACTTGACCATATATATGTAAATTTATTTCTGGGCTCTCTATTCTGTTCCATTGGTCTATGGTCTATTTTTATGCCAATGCCTTGTAATTTTTATAGCTTTGTAATGTAGCTTGAAATCGGGAAGTATGCTGCCTCAAGCTTTGATCTTCTTTCTCAAAATAGCTTTGACTATTTGAGGTCTTATCTGATTCCATACAAATTTTAGAATGTATTATTTATTTCTGTAAAAAATGCATTGGAATTTTAATAGGGATTGCATTGAATTTATAGATTGCTTTGGTAAGTATGTACACTTTAACAATATTAATTCTACCAATGCATGAACATGGAATATCTTTCTGTTATTTGTATTGTTTTCTTTTTCAGGTTCTTTCATCAGTGTCTTATAGTTTTAAATATATAGCTCTTTAAGTTTCTTGGTTAAATTTATTCCTGGGTATTTTACTATTTTTGATGCAATTATAAATAGAATTTTAAAATATTTTCTTTGTGATATAGAAATGCAACAGATTTTTCTGTATTGATTTTGTGTCTTGCAACTTATATTGAATTGGCTTATTAGTTCTAACAGGTTTTTGGTGGACCTAGGTTGTTTCAACTCTGCATGTAGACTTTAGTTCAGAACATTTAAATCAGAACAGTCTCTGGTAGCATTATTGTCACTGTCAAAGAAATTAACTAATAATTAAAGACCATAAATACTGAGCATTTTTTTGTTTCAGAAAAATTATTTCTCACCTTCTTGACAAACATTTGAGATAGGCATCATTGTCTCAGATATACATGTAAGCAGCTACTACAGAGACAATAATTAAATTAAATAAGGCGACCAAACTCCTCAGTGGCTCAGTGGAATTGGAATCCAGCCCTCTTAATGTTGAAGCTTAAATGAGTGGCACAATGTCATTTCTCCTTGTTGCAATTAACATATTTTCCTACCAAAAATTCTGCCTTGCTGTAACTCTAGTTAAGATAATGAAGTGACTTGAGTGAACTAGAAGTGAATTATTGATCTAGAACAGACTGAGATTGTCATATTTCAACACCTTGACTAGCTTGCTAATTTTTATATTATTTTACTCTTAACTTGCCTTTTCAATCATTTTATTTGAAAGGCTTTGTGATGATACCTGCCACAGGCCTTGGAAATCCTTATTTATAATATGAGTACAAATGGTTCTTTAATTTAAATATACTTTAAGATTATTTTAAAATCAACAGTTCTTTTCTTTAGTAAACACTGTAGTTGTTTGGTTTACTGTAAAATAAATTATAGTAAATATATTGTTACTTTCTATATTTCTCTCTACACTATTTTATTATATCTGCCAAGGGATGGGCAACATATAGTATAATTTGGGTCTATATACTATAGCAAATGTATCACTTTCATAACCCTTTATTGCATTATTTACTGTGAATTGTTCTATTGTATAACAAGTTCAATTCAGTCACAGAGAACCAGAGATGTAAACTTTACAGTGCACAAACCAATTGACACATTTTAAATGACATACATTATTCAAAGAAGTTTATATATATACTTTTTCTGTAACTCTATAACAAATTACCACAAACTTAGTGCCCAAAGAACACCCATTTATCTCCGTTTTTTTGTAGGTCAGAATTCCAAGTATGGAATAGGTGACTTCCTGTTCAAGGTCTCACAAAGCTAAATTCAAGGTTTCAACTAAGATGCATTCTTATCGGGAATTTGGGGTCTTCTTTCAACCTCATTCGGGTTATTGGTGAAATTCAATTCCTTGCAGTTGTAAGATGGAGTTTCTCGGGTTTTTTGTTGTTGTTTTTTTGTTTTTGTTTTTGTTTTTTTATGGCTGTTGGTCAGGATGGTTCTCAGCTTCTAGAGGCTCCAGTTTTACCTATGTGGTCCTTTAACAGTGCAACAGCTTGCTTCCAAATTAAAGGTCAAGTGGAGAATCTCTTCGAATTTGCTAGAGTGAGGCCTTATATAATGCAATGTAATCATATTTACTGTCATCATATTCACAAGTCCTACTGACATTCAAGGGGAAAATGTATTCAGGGAATCTGTCTCGGAATTCCTAGGCCAACTCAGAAAAGGGGCTGGCTATTCAGGAAACATTTACTAAGATTTGTATATTAGATACTATGTTAGGTCTTGAGTTACAGTGATAAATAATATAAGGTCCTTGGCCCTGGCCAGTTGGCTGAGCAGTAGAGTGTTGGCCCAGTGGTAGAGTGTGAAAGTCCCAGGTTTGATTCAGGCCAGGGCACACAGGTAATTTAACCATCTGCTTCTCTACCTCTTCTCTCTCTCTCTCTCCCTCCCTGCCTCCCACATCAATGACTCAAATGGTTCAAGCAAAGTTGGCCCTAGGTGCTGAGGATGGTTCCATGGCCTTGCCTCAGTCACTAAAATAGCTTAGTTGCTGAGCAACAGAGCAGCTGCCCCAGATAGGCAGACCATTGCCCTGGTAGGGGGCTTGCCAGGTGGATCCTGGGCGGGGCACACGCAGGAGTCTGTCTCTCTGCCTCCCTACCTCTCATTTAATAATAATTAAAATAATAATAATAATAATATAAGGTCTTTGACACAGAGGCACACTTGGATGATTACTGGAGTATTACAAAGTGATCAAAGGGATTTTACAAAACTGGAAAAAATAATATAAAAACATAGTGAGAGAAGTCAAATTTCTTGACTTCATTTAAATTACATATGTTCTTTTTGTCTGATGTCTTTTGCTTAATATTTTTTAATTTTTTTTAATGTTGTATCATTAGCAATTGGTTCCTCTTTATTGCCGGGTAGTTGTTGCATGATCCTACCACCTATTGATAAACAATGAGTTATTTCTGCCAGTTGTTTATTATAAATGAAGCTGCTATGAATGTGTAAATATATGCATACATTTTTGTTTTGTTTTCACATGTACTTTCATTTCTCTGGGGTAAATACTTCAGAGTGAAATTTCTCAATCATAGTTCTCCAGACTAGATATAGATCCGGTTATAATTTCATGTATAATGATGATTTTAAGGAATATTATCATTCCTAAAGGGTGAGGAGGCACTGGCTTTTCATGTTTCTTCCTCTTTCTAGCTCTCTGATTTTGTTCCCTTTTACTTACATTTATAATTATCACACGGAAAATACTATAAATTTCCCAACTAACATGCAGATACTGCAGTATTTCTGTATTAGCCACTTGCAAGTCAAAACATCAAAGAATCAAGAAATAAATAGCCTAAATGTGCAAACAAGAGGAATTAGTGTGCCTCGATAAGTAGAGTATTAGGAAATAAAATTAGTGTGTTTTTAGCTGCATATTTTCCTTTTTTAGTTTCTAAACACATATTTCTTAAACTTTACACCAGTTAACATCTTTAGTAGCCTATGTCAATTTTTAAAAAGTATGTTATGGTTAATAGGCTGAAATCTTACAGCATTCATTATTTATTTAAAGAAAGTGATGATAGTTTATTTCTAGAAGAAAACTGATACCAGTTATAATACATCACATTATTAGAACCAAAATTCTGCATCTTCCCCAGGGAATGAACAATTTACTAAGTTACAGATGAAAACACTTTAAACAAGTAAAAATCCTGCTATTCTAATACTGAATGATTTTCAGAAACAAGAATTATTTAGGAAAGTACTGTCAGAATATTTTAAAGTTAAACATTTTACTCAGAATATCTTAAATTCCTTACCTACACTGAAAAATTAGTTTTTTGAAACACCATATGATTTATTACTATAAGGATTTTAAGTCTTGTTCCTTATACTCACTACTGAGGCTGAATTCACAAGGACATCTGAATTGATATGTATAGGACACTAGCTATAAATATTTTTGGCTCATTAATCACACTGTAGAAGCAGAAAATTGTCCAATTTATATTTCCCCTACTTGTTGAGGAAAAACTGTCTATCTCATATTTATTTCTTTTGAATGAGTCTAAATTTTCAGAGCTAGGCAAGTGTAATCCTTAGTCTTTAATCATAAATTTTAAAAAACCAATGAAAGTATGAATAGATAATGTAGTTAAAGGAAGAAGTTAATATAATGAAATACAGAAAAACTATGGAACATCATTGGCTCCTCCAAAAGAGATGAAAACAAATGAGAAACAAAAAAAATGAGAGGAATAAATATTATTTAATTTATATACTTAAAATTCAAAAGACTATTGCATAAATAAATCAAAGGTAGGTAATAATAAAGAGAAGAAGAAAAATGCAAAATTCAAAAGAAAACTGTGTAGAAGAAAATATTGATTTTAGTAATAAGTACCACAATGGAGTATGCAAAAAACAGGCAGTAAAGGAGGTCACAAGTTTGTATAACTTTTACAGAACTCAGAGAGGAAAAAATAGAGAAAAAGTAAATGAACATGAAACATAGTCTTAAGAGAATCTAATTGCAGTTGAAATTGTAGAAAGAGAGAACACAAATAAAGGATAAATAATAAATTCACTGATATAGTTATTCAAGAAATTCATATAAGCTACTCGAATGCCTGTTAGACACTGGGAATAAAATAAGGATAAAATATCCATCATCACTGTCATAAGAAAGTTAATGGCTGCTGAATGAAAAACACACTGATTTAATAATCACACAAAAGAGGGTACAAGTTCATCTGTAGTCAGTGCTGTGGAAGACCCATACATTGTACAATGCTAGCATGTCATACGGGACTCACCAAGACTGGAGGGAGAGCACAGGAATTTCCATTGCTACTTGAACAGACTTCATTAGTAGGGTTTTTTAGGTGAGGAGTAGTAGAGGAATGGGCAGAAAATAAATGTCACAGGCAGAAGCAATGTCTGGACTAAAGAAAGGCATGAGTTGCAAATAAAAGTTCAGTGAGAACCAGAGATTATTCATTGAAGCAAAATAATTCCTGGAAATATGTTTGACTACCATAGAATGAAGAGGGGCTACCAATATCCAGGCTTCAAAAGCAGTTTATATTTTAAAAGTACCAGTATTTTGTTGGTCTCAGATATCTCCACACCTCTGTATTCTGCAAGACAATTGTGTAATATTTAGAAACATTTGAGTTGGAAAATATTGTAACCCAAGCTCTCTTTTTTATCACCCTTTATCCAATTCTTTGTCTCTTCACCAGAAGTAACCATACTCCTGAATTATATTTTCTAACTTTCTCTTGGGTTTCTTTGTTTGTTTAATTATCACATATGTATGAATCTCTAATTAATATATATTATTATTTTTCTTTCTGTTGGACTTTATAAAATATAGTTCCATGTCATACAATTTCTTTTGAAACTTTTTAAAACATAAATTTTGTTTTAAATATTAATCTGTGTTCACATGTGCATCTGTGATTTATACATTTCTAATGGTATAAAGTATTATATGATGTAAATATTTCACAAGTTATTTACCTCTTTTCGTGCCAGCGTGTACCTGGGCTGTTTCCACTTTGGAGTTACAAGCAAAGCCATTATAAAGGCTCTCGTACATGCATCCCAGTGCACAAGTGTAAGAATTTCACAGTATCGTAGCTGGTGCTGAGCAAATGTCACTCCAGCAAGTGTTTTCAATTAAAGATGAAGGTGCTTTTGCTGAAATTGACGTAACATCTATTACTTGAGTTTCCTGGGGTTTAGCCTGGGTTTGAGCTTTTAGAACAAATTGTCTTGCATTGTGGTTCTTCACATTATATTATTTCTCTTACAGTGTTGTAAATAATGTATTAGAAAAATGTTTCATTCTTTTTTGTTTCCCATGGGGTGATATCTTGCCTAGTACATTGTTCAGAATTTCTTGAAATCAATTGAACATCTAACAGTGCATTTTATATTTTAAGATTAACCACTTTTAGCTTGAAAATGTTTGCTTTCCTACCAGAGGCAGAAAAATAGCTATGTGGCCTTTAAATTTTTTTCTCTGACTTTTCAACATTTTGCATTAGACTCTCAGTCCCTCTGCCTAAAGAATTTATTTGAGAGGACTCTTTTGTCAGACTCAGTACAATTCTTAGTACATATCTAATTTATTGAATATACTTTGTTTTAGAGGTGAGAGGTAATATAACTTAAGGTTCTGTTTTAACACACATATGTAGTGCAGCAAATAATTTTAATAGAATTTATACTTTCAGCCTGATTCTTGACTCTGTCCTTTTTTAACATCAAGACATTTTTTTCCAAACTCCTTTATTTATTTATTTATTTATTTATTTAATATTTATTTATTTCTATTTTAAGAGAGAGAGAGAACAGGAAGGGAGAGAGATGAGTAGCATCAACTCATAGTTGCAGCATCTTAGCTGTTCATTGATTGCTTTCTCATATGTGCCTTGATAGGTTGGGGTGGGGCTTCAGTCCAGCCAGTGACCTTTTGCTCAAACCAGTGACCTTGGGCTCAAGCCAGCTACCTTGGGCTTCAAGCCAGCAATATTTGGGCTCAAGCCAGCAATCATGCGGTCATGTCTATCATCGCATGCTCAAGCCAGTGACCTTGCGGTTTCAAAACTGGGTCCTCAGCATCCCAGGCCAATGCTCTATCCAATGAGCTACCACCTGGTCAAGCTCTTCTTCCAATTTCTATTCAAAATGTTAACTGGCACTCTGGCCTAAAAGAAAACATAGTCCAGCCTTTACTTTCTACTGGATTTAAAGAGTTTTAATGTATATTTGTATAGTTATAAGAACCAAAATCCAATAGCTTGCTTTTATACTCAGGAATAATTCTTAGATTTGTGTTCCTGTTTTATTTTTATTATTTATTTATTTATTTATTTATTTATTTATTTATTTTGTATTTTTCCAAAGTTAGAAATGGGGAGGCAGTCAGACAGACTCCCGCATGCGCCTGACTGGGATCCACCCGGGACACCCACCAGGGAGCAATGTTCTGCCCATCTGGGGCATTGCTCTGTTGCAACCAGAGCCATCCTCAGCACCTGGGCCAACTTTGCTCCAATGGAGCCTCGGCTGCGGGAGGGGAAGAGAGAAACAGAGAGGAAAAAGAGGGGGAGGAGTGGAGAAGCAGATAGGCGCTTCTCCTGTGTGCCCTGGCTGGGAATCGAACCCAGGACTCCTGCACGCCAGTCCGACGCTCTACCACTGAGCCAACCGGCCAGGGCCTGTGATCCTTTTTTAAAAGATTATGGAACCTCTGGGGTCATCTGAGAATATTCCATCTAAATAATCTTATGGAAGTTTTCCCAATACATTGTGTCGCATCTCTTTATTCCTTGAAACACAAATTAAGCTGTCAAAATATTGTTTTCATATCAGTTTTATTAACATATAAAGTAAAAGTCATTTATGTGAGAACTATGTGGTATTTAAATTGTATCACTTTAAGATTTGTCTATGTGAGCCCCTATTAGTTAAATTAAGAAAAAATTTAGTCAATTTGTCATTATTTTGCTTAAAATAAATAAAAAACAAAAACAGAATATTAAAAGAATGATAAAAATATTTCTAATTGCTTCGATTTACAAATAAAATTTCAAAGATACAAAGAAGTAAAGTTATATAGCTATCTTATGGCTGAATGTGGGCTAGAAAGTTCTTCTCAACTTTGTTATATCTTCCACTGGAAAATAATTTCATTTTTGCCTTCCAATCAGCCAAACAACACATGTGCACATGAGCATGCATGCACACACACACACACACACACACACACACACAGAGTAATATCTCCATTGCCTCACACTTAATTTCAAACGATGCATTCAACTAAATAATTTTGGCCTAAATTACTTGGGTACCTAATAATCAACTTCTCAGTAAGGAATAGAGAAGACTTTCAGATTGCTTGTAATTTGTTCCATCCTATACAAATTGCACAGCATGGAGCTTTTTACAGATTTGCAGATTGGTAAAATAAATGCCAGTTTTAAACATCTAAAATACGAATAAAAGATAAGGGTTTCAGAACTGCATTGCATTTTGTTTTCTTTGTGTTGAGCATATTTAAACATGCTCTTTTCTTACCCAAATGCCCAGAGTTATTTTGGGTGCCTTTATCTGCACACTCCAACAACTCCCTTAATGTAGCACAGAAGTATTTAGCTCTATGATGATTTTCTCATAGTCTATACAGTAATAGACTATACCAATCTATTACACTATTGGGTGATCATTCTATTAAAAATCAGATTGCCTGGTTAGACCGCAGCTCACCGATGTAGCTAAGTATTTGCAATTTAGCTCTAATATGTGAACACTTTATCTTGACATTTCCAAAGGGAGATTGTGGAGTAGTGAACATCCTTAAACATTGAGCTAATGAATAAAAGTCACTGTGGATTTCAAAGCAGTCAGCTTTTCTGACAACACAGATAAAACATTACTTCAATTCTTAATTTCTTCTGCCACTTTTTGAAAACACCTATTTCCAGTGAAAGGAAATACAATTCATTGATTTTTAAAAAACATAGGTGTCCTGTTTTATTGTTTTATTTTAAAGAGGAACAATCAAAATATTGGTCATCATTGAGGTGTATACCAGTGACTCAGTTGCAATTGCTTTTATGTGCCTTGAATACATTTTTTTTCTTTGCAAAGGCTACTCGGCCCTATCATCTTGCTGCTCCTAAATGGCCTCTGTAAAGTAGTTGAAACACCATTGGAAGCTCTAGCAGAGTAATTATTAAGTTTACTATAAATAGGGCTGAACATTTTATTCTGGGTGGCATGAAGAATAAAATCTGTCTCCTCAAAAGATAGCTCTTCTGCCTTCTCCCCCACCCCAAGTAGTACATATCTTGCAAAAGCATATAAGCAAGGATTGAATCCCAAAATGAGTATAAAGAGAACACTAAGAAAAGAGGAGATGCAACTTATAACAATATTTTTCTTAGGTCTGGTTCCATTTATAATGGACTCTGGGAAACTCTAAATAGCCAGTCTCTACAAAAGTACATCAGTTCTCACAAAGCTCAAACTCCCCAACATGAAGACAAATGGGATTTGAATCATTAGACAAATTGCCTTTCATTTGAGTACAGGTTTTGAAAGGGATGCAGCTGTGTGCTTTCAGCAACAAGACGTCTGGTGGCTGGGGGAGTGAGTGTTTATGCTCTGATGCTGGGGACCTGGCTGGGGCATCACAACACCCACCACATGCACTGGTCCTAAGTTCTTTAAAATTCCTTTTCTTCCATTCCAAAAAGGACAGGTTTACCAAACAAATTTGTAAACAGAGTAACAAATTCATATGATAGTTTAAAGACACTGTCTTAAGTTATCTCTTGCTGTTTAACAACCTACTCCCAAACTTAGAAGCATAAAAGAAGGAAGATTTATCTTAGTTTCTGTAGGTTGTTGAGGACACAAGTTGTGACATACCACAATGCCTCTGGTTCAGGTTCATTCATGAAATTATAGAAACACAGTTGGCCAAGGCTTTGGTTTCATCTGAAAGCTCAGCTGGTGGACGCCCCGATTTGAAGCACACTCACAGGTTGTTTGGGCTGAGGCCTTCCTCAGTTCTTTGCCATGTGGCTGAATTGTTATAGGCTGAATTGTGCCCCCCCCCGTCAAATTTGCATGTTGAAGCCCAAACCCCCAGTACTTCACAATGTAGCTGTATTTGGAGCTGGGACCTGTGAAGAGATGATTAAGTTAACATCAGACTGTTTGGGTGGGCCCTAATCCAATCTGAGTGATGTCTTTATAAGAAGAGGAACTTGGGCACCAAAAAGACACATCAGGGGACATCATGTGAAGAGGCCCCAAAGGAACAATTATCTGCAAGCCAAGGAGAGGGGCCTCAGAAGAAATCAACTGTGCTGTCAACCTGATCTTAGATTAATGAGAAAATAAATTTCTGTTGTTTCAACCACCCAGCCTGTGGCATTGTGTTATGATGGAGCTAGCACACAAATAGTCTTCCACATAGGGCAGCTCACTAAACGGCAGTTGGCTTTCCTCCCTCAGAGTGAGAAAGCAAGAAACTACACCCAAAATGAAAGCCAATCTTTTTGTAACCTAATCTCAGAAGTATCACCTTAAACTTGTCTTATTTTATTCATTGGGATGCAACAAGTCTAGCTAAAACGCAAGGGGACTGGATGGCATGAAGGCATAAAAATCATGAGATCGGAATCATTATGGGAATCTTAGAGGCTACCTGCCAGACACTTACATAACATCTGCAATGATTGCGGTCATCTAATATAGATGAAGAAGAAAGAAAACATAGAGAATAGCACATGATGATCAGGAGCCAGAATAAACAACCTTTATGAGTGTTTGGATGGGTTTAAACTAAAAGAGAAATTTTAAACACAGGATAGCTGTAAACATTTTCATCACATAGTGTTACATAAAAAGAAACTTAGTAGCTTCCTAGCAATAATCATAGTTGCTATGGGGTCTAAATCTAATTCTGTCTTTTTTATTATCACCTACCTCTACTATCTTGTCTTACAAGCAAGAATAAAAAGTAGGAGGCATTTTAATTAGGTGAGCCTCATCAGTTGCCCTTGAACTACTGCTTTGTATTTAGTTTTCCCTCCACCCCTTGCCAGTTTTCCTGCTTGGCTTAGTAACACTTCTACGGAAGTGAACTTTGCTGTCAATTATTATGTGACAGTACCAACTATTGGCCTAAATATATATGCAAATTAATGGTTAGATAGTGGGCATTTCTAAAGCATAACAGTCCTGTAAAACAAATAACCAAGCCAGCTGGAAGATTATTTTGGGTGCATTGTCCTACCTTAGGATCATTATTCATTATTCAGGACCTATTTCAAAAATTCACTTAGAGAAAAAAAAATGTACACTTGGTATAAACAAGTACTAGTAAAATACATGCTATAGAAGGTGAGAAATAAGTGCTGTGAATCCCAGTCTTTCTTTAAGAAAAAATAAAAATAAAAAGAAGCGGCTCCACATATTTTAAGAGATAAAAAGAACACAAGGGCATATTTATGATTATTTCTTTCTATGGAAATTTTAACAAGATAAAGAGAAAGAAGGCCATTTTTGAAAAATTTGGAGAAGACGAATTTTTGGTCCAGGCATGACACCTTTTAAGTTACTAAAACAAATCCTTAAGTTTAAATTTTGAACCACTCAGTCATTTAAAAATATGTTCCCCAAAAAACAGTTATACTCTTGGAATGGATATACATGGAATTACAACCTCTGGGGTTTAAAATTGGCATGGGGCGGGGTTCAAAGCTTCATCGCCAAACATCTCTATCTCTTCCTGTGTCATATAAGTGGCACAGTAATTAAGAGTCTAGAACCTGGAGTTGGATTGACTGAATCTGAATCCTAACTCCGTCCTTTACTAGCTGCAAGATATTTCTGAGACTCAATTCTTAATTATAGTCTGGGAATAATAATGGTAATTATAGGGAATTCATGAGGGATAAAAGAGCACTTTTTGATTATTATGAAATGCCTTTCAATCTTTCAGCTTGTCAAATGCATTTTCCTCCTTGAAGATACAACTTAAATGTTTCCTGTTTTAGGATATCTCTGACAAGCCTTCCAAATTCCTTCTGTGCTTTCAAGCCATTTAATTTTAATCTTTATTTGTGGACTTGTCACTCTCATCATGACTTTCCTTTTTTTAATTTTATTTTATTTATTTATTTTTTTTACTTTGACCCTCTACTTCACCTGAGCTGTTTGAGAATATTTGGCTCATGATTCTTCCATTTGGTCCCATTTAGTAGGTGCTTAACAAATGTTTAGGAAGTAAATGAATGGCCACCCAGAGATTGGTATGACATCTTGTTGGGTGAATGTCAGGATAGAGTAAGTTTTGTTAGCTAGTATCTTTGGAAGATTTATAAAAATATCCTCTTCTAAAAATATCTTGTCAGTATATTCTAACAAAAACTACTCATCATTAATATTTTGGCATGATTGGACATTTTGAACAAGAGTATGTTTAAAATATACCGTGTTCAACATCACTTACAAAAATAACTGTTTACATAAGGGTTCATTGTGATTTGTCAGGTAGTCATTTACATTTGGCACTTCAAGACATTTATTGGAGCAGAATATCATCGATTCAGATAAAAATAGCTTAAATTAAGAATGCTAGTCAGTGATTAAAGTTTTTTGAAAACTACTATTCCAGGGACTAGTCAAAAAAACTATTCAGTTTTTATATTTGACCACAACCAACATTTAACATTATAGCACTGTGATTTATCCTGATGCCCTATGAAAGAGCAAAATCCATTCAAACGTGTCTTAGTTCAAATAAATTATTACTCTGTGCTTCCACATCTTTCATCTAAATATCAAAATGTCAAAGCTTTACTTTCTACCCTGACCTTTAATGATATATTTTCTAATTAACTTTGCACCTGAATATATTATCAATTCTTCAGTACTTGGTTTGAAATCCTAATTAGCACCTATCCAAATCAGCATTATTTCACAATGTAAACAAGTTTCTCATTTGAATGAAAGACTTTAAACTTTAAAAATAATGTAATTTAATTATCTGGACGTGTTTTTGTTAAAGTGTTGCAAGTGTCAGTAAATATCACAGAATAAAATTTCAACTTCTGTTTATTAATGTACGTAACACTTTTTTGTGGCTAATATTATCAAAAGGTTATATATATTATTCATATAATTGAATATAAAAGGATTTAGGGTATAATTAAGCTGCATACACTAAAATAAGGAATGTTTTGGGGTTTTTTGTTTTTTGTTTTTTTTACAGAGACAGAGAGAGAGTCAGAGAGAGGGACAGACAGGTACAGACAGACAGGAACAGAGAGAGATAAGTAGCATCAATCATCAGTTTTTTGTTGCAACACCTTAGTTGTTCATTGATTGCTTTCTTATATGTGCTTTGACTGTGGGCCTTCAGCAGACCGAGTAACCCCTTGCTCAAGCCAGCGACCTTGGGTCTAAGCTGGTGAGCTTTTACTCAAACCAGATGAGCCCGCCCTCAAGCTAGCGACCTCAGGGTCTCAAACCTGGGTTCTCTGCATCCCAGTCCGGCGCTTATCCACTGCGCCACCACCTGGACAGGCAAGAAATGTTTTATATTTGGTCTTTTTTTACATTTTTATTGAATTTATTGGGGTAGCATTGGTTAATAAAATTATATAGGTTTCAGGTGTACAATTAATTCCATAATACATCATCTGTACATTGTATTGTGTGTTCACTACCCCATGTCAAGTCTCCTTCCATTACCATTTATCCCCTCTGTATTCCTTTCTACCTCCCCCTAACCTCCCTCCCACTGGTTATCATCCACTTGGCCTATACTTTTAATTTACTACAGAATGCTGTCACTGCCATCTCCAAATTGTATCTAAAACTCTTTCTTCTTCACTGCCACCATCATAGACCATGTAACTGTCACTTTTTTTACTGATTATTGGCAATCACTTGTTAACAGGTAACACTAATGCTTCCCCTTCTATGTTTTTTCTATAGTGAATATATTTTTACATTAGGTCAAATGTTTCAGCAGACATTTTTCAAACATTCTAAAACCAGTGCTAGCATCCCCTAGTGGAGAGGAATGGTGCTGCTCCGTGTGCTGGCATCTGAACACCATGCAGAATCGAGTTCCCCAGGCCATGTCTGTCTATCCGTGGTCAGTAAGGGATGAAGCTGCAGAAAAGCTTAATCTCACCCTGAAACCAATATCATTACCAATTTATTCTTCCATCTGATAGAGAAAAAAATTTGACAAATAAAAAGAGAAATAGGCAAATCTTCAATTATTGGAAACTTGAACATAGTTTTTTCATACAAAACAAGCAAGCAGATATAAAAACCAGTAAACATAAAGATTTGTATGGAATAATTTCACCAGATTAATCCAATTTATACCAATAACTGAAAGATACATATTTTTTCATGTTCATGTGGAACATTTACCAAAGTTGTCTGCTATCTCTACATTTTATTTAATAATACATTGAAAGTCCTAAACAGTGCAATAAAACAAAAAAGGAGAAATGAAAATTAAAAAGATTGAAAAGGAAAAGTAATGTTTTTTTGTTTTAAAAACCAAAATGAATCTATAAACATGCTATTAGGAGAATAAAGAATATCCAAATACTAGGATATAATATCAATGCACAAAAATTAATTGTATTTTTATATTAAAAAATCAAATAGAAAATAAAAACTTAAAAATATAAATATTTACAATAGTATAAAAATGCTGGAATCCTATGGCTAAGAATATTATGGCTATAATCCTATAGTTAAAAATAAATCAGGCAAAAATATACAATATTTATGAATTTTGAACTACAAAGAATCAATAAGAGAATTTCTAAAAGACAAATAAATTCAGAAATATATCATACATATGGAATTGGAAGACTCAGCAATGTTAAGATTTCAATTTTTTTCCAGGTTGATCTATAGCTTCAATGTAATTCCACTTACAAATTCAAGCTGGATATTTTTTTTATTGTTAATTTATTTCCTTAGATCAAGTATTTCTTTATCTGTTTCTTTAATTTTGAAAGTGCCATTCTGGTACTAAAATATATATGAAAATAATCAAGAATAGTTAAGCAAATCTTGAGTAGCAAGATGTAGAATGTTACCAAATAACAAAACTTGCTATAAAGTTGCAATTGTTAATACAGTGTGATATTGCTATAACATTATTATAACACACTAATGGGACAGAATGATACTAAAAAAGACAAATGCATACACACTTTTCTATTTTATAACAAGGTATTGTTATAATTCAGTGAGGAAAAGAGAATCTTTATAATAAATGGCACAGAACAATTGGATAAACACATGAGAAAATGTGTTACTTACTATACATAAAAATTAACTCAAGAGGTATGATGTAAGTACTTCAGTGTAAATGGTAAAATACTAAAACTTTTAAGAAATGACATAGGACTACATCTTCACAAATACAAAGTAGTCAAAGTTATCTTAAATAGGGTATTAAAAATTCTAACCAGAAAAGACTGACAAACCACATTTTATAAAAATCAAGACAGCAAAAAAATAAGCAACAAAATGAGAGAAGATATACACAATACAAAGCAACCCAATTAAAATTTAACAGAAAACTTGAACAGGCATTTTTATACCTGTACAAACTATTCCAGAACTATACCAAAATGGCCAGTCACTACATAAATGGATGGTAAACAATATTAGTCAGCAGAAAAAAAGAATTAAACTACAATTTGTTACTGCTGCATGCCCATCAGAATTATTAAAATTAAAAAGATATAATATCAAGTGGTGGCAAAGATTTGGAGCAATTTGAAGTCTTTGCCAATGGGAGTGCAAATTGGGTTAACCAATACTGCAAACCCTGTGGTATTATCTACTACAACTAAACATGTGTGTGCTCTCTGTTCAGCAATTGCACTGTTGAGTTCAGTGGTCTCTTGTCTATTGCGGGGGTCAGGCTCCAGAACCGCCCGCGATAGGCGAAAATCCACGAAGTAGCAACCTTATATTTATTTTATTATTTATATCTATTTCAAGGCTCACTCTTATAAACCTTTCTCACACTTATTTTTCTAATTTTACTGCAAAATAATTAAAATAATAAATATATAAAAGTACCTATATACCGCAAAATCCCACGACATAGCAAAAAAATCTGCAATTTAAAAATCCATGATACAGTGAGACCACAAAAAGTGAATTGTGATACGGTGAGGGACAACTGTATATTCCCCAAAGTATATAATTATGATGACTGAAAGTCATGGTCAGTAATACTCATAGCAATATAAATAAAAGAGAATGGACTGCGAAGCACAACATGATAAGGCAGTGAACCCGGAAGCACTGTTGACTCTCACAGACATAAAATTTAATGAAAGGCTTCAGACACAAAAGAGTACAGATTGTATAACTCCATTTACATAAAGTTCAAAAATAGGCAAAATTAATCATTCGTGAAAGAAATTAGAATAATCATTTTACTTGCTAGGTTAATATTGACTTGGTTGGATCCATAGCACAAGAAAGTTTTCTCTATCTTGATAGAGAAAATACATTTTACATGTAAATATATATATATACATGTATATATATATTTAGTATAACTCCATGTAACTTATATTTCAATAAAATATCACTAAAAACAAAAATCTAGGCATATAACTGGGACTCCAACTCTCCCCTTTCTGCTATTTGCTGTACTAAATGATGTCTTCTGTGCCCTCGCCCATTCTCCAAATATCATCTTTCCTCCATCTTCCAAATACACTCAAAGCTCAATTTTACATTCATCTTTCTTTCTACTTATCAAATTCTTTGTTAATAAAAATATTCCCACCTCACTGTTAGATTCATGAAAAATTTTCTGGGGAGTTCATATTTTCAGTTTAAATATGTTTGATTACACACTGCAGTAGTTTTTGCTTATCATCTCATTTCTCCCTGAACTCCTGTTGCTAATACTAGAATCTGTTTTCATTTATGCACAGTCTGTGCCAGGTACACAGTGAGCAGTAAACTAATCTGTGATGATGATGACAGATGAAGAAATAAAGAATCCTTCAGCACTGGGGAAGAACCCAAGCCACTCCTCTGCTCTTATGACTTGCTTTCTTCAAAAGAAGAAACAGGAACGACGCTTAGCACTTTCACCAACTGGGGACAGTTTCCCAATTGACAATTAGAGTCAAAATATTCTTTCTGTAATAGGCCATTATATTAATGGTGGGGTAGATCTAGGTGATCTTATCAATGCGGAACGCCTAGTTGCCTCAGGGTTAAGTAAATCATTTTCCTTAGATAACAGTTATTAAATGAATCATAGCAGCAGGACCATTTTCAATCTTTGAGTCAGAGGCAAGGATGATTCAAATTGCAAATTGTCCAGTCCTATCCACAGAGATTCTGACTTAGAATTCTTAGATGAGGCTCAGTGATCAATATTTTTAACAAGCAACACAATCATTTAATAAGTATGTTTGCATGCCTCTTGTTAATATTTTACTTTATGTATAGCTGTGAACAAAACAGATCAAAATTCTTGCTTTTGTGGAGATTACAATTCAGTGAGAAATTCTGGCATAAGGGTTTACAGTTTTTAAAAGAGCAGTCTTTAATATTTCCAAAATTTTTAAATATTGTTGTTTTATATGAGGCTCTTCAATATCTCACTGTGTTTGGTATAATACTTGAGAAGGAAATATTTTCAGAAAACATAATGTGTAATGTTGATAACACAACTACTGCATCTCTATATGCTAATACTAATTTTTTAATTTTTAATGCCCAGTACCTGAGCTATATCTTTTTTATTATAAAATTGCTTCTCAGTCCTGGCTGGCTGGCTCAGTGGTAGAGCATCGACCCAGTGTGTGGAAGTCCTGGGTTCAATTCCTGATTAGGGCACACAGGAGAAGCACCTATCTGCTTCTCCACCCCTCCTACTCCCCCTCCTTTCTCTCTCTTTACTCCTCTCACAGCCCCGGGTGCTGAGGATGGCTCCATGGAACCTTTACCTCACGTGCTAAAAATAGCTTGGTAGCGAGCATGACCCCTGATGGGCATAGCATTGGCCCCAGATGAGGGTTTCTGGGTGGATCCTGCTTGGGGCATATGTAGGAATCTGTCTCTCTATCTCCCCTCCTCTCACTTGGAAAAGAACAATGAAGAATTGGTTCTCTTAGATATTAATCAGATCTATGATGATATAAAATAGGAGTGGCTTTTAAATCTGTTTGTGAAAAGGCATTTAAAACTCTCAACTATAATACTATAAAATTTTTTTAATGAAGTTATGGACACTTGCCAATTAGAAAAAAACATTCAAATTTGCTTTAGTCAATATATTAAAGAGAAGAATGATCCTTTCCAGTTCTAAACACCTTCATGAGGTCCTTACTTCCTACCTTCTCCTCAACCACCCTCTACAGAAAAAGATTTGTTATGCAATTTGTAGAACTGTAGCAAGTGTTAATATACCATTAGTCATGTCAGGCTCAATAGCTGAAAATGGAAGAAAGGTTCTGCATGAGTATCTCACACCAGGAAAATGCACTCTTTTAGGCAGAAGGTGAGATGGTGCTCTCAACAACAGGGAAATAGCCCCAAAGCCAAAAACTATGTAATTTGGTCCAGGCAAATATGCCAAAGTAAAGGGAAGGTGTACACTATTTGAAATATTTAATTCAAATACAACCCTGGCGTTTGTCAGTATTTTTAGTTACAATCACCAGATGCTTTTCTAGGCTGACTGAAAGAAAAATTGGGGGGAAAGCTGACAAAACAAACTTGAGTCTAATTAATATTTCAGGTACAACAAATGACCTGAATTGCTGTGTAGCACCATTATTATAAAGAAAACAGTGCCATGATGTAATGCCAGTGGCCGAGGCCTGTCAGGTTCACATTGGATTCAAGCAAACGGTAGAGAAACTGCGGAGCTGGAACGTGTCGGGCCATACCCGTTTATTGGAGGCTCCCAAAGACAGGCGAGCAAATAAACAACAAAAGGGAAAGAGCTGATAAACAAAGGAAAATCTGCTATTCGCAGTAAGGGCGAGGGAGCAAGGAAAACCACACCTCACAGTGGTGCGGGAGCAATCTGGGAGAATCACCGCCCAGGGGAAGCACCCACAGCTTTATAGAGGCTATGCACACGTGCCTCTGCCAAGTGCTCATGCACTAAGCAAGCAAAGGGCTGGCAGCTGGTAAACCTGCGAGCAAGCCTAACACAGCTGCCCCACACATTACTTCTGAGCATAGACATTGTGGTTTCCAATGCTAATGCTTTCGTACCAGGAGCTCAAGTCTGCACTCTGCCTCTTTGTGCCACCAACTCCTGCGAGTAATCCTGATGAGGATGTGTTTAACTGGTTGTGGGGAAAACAGCTATGTTAGGTTTGCTCACTGGGTTCCCGGATGTAAGCACTTTTCTTGATTAGTGTGTGAGCATGTGGCAGAAAGCCACATATGTGTCTCTATGAAAAGCTACGGGTGCTTTCCCTCAGGGGCGATTCTCCCAGATCACTCTCCATGAGGTATGATTCTCTGACCCCTTCAGCTGCCAACGTGAGGGGTGGTTTTCCTGATGATCCCTTGCCCTCCACTGCAAAAAGCAGGCTTTCCTTTGTTTTTCACTTGCCTATCTCTGCAAGCCTCCAATAAATGGGTATGGCTAGATGCTTTCTGTCTCTACAGTTCCTCTATGCATGCGTCCCCAAACTATGGCCCGTGGGCCGCATGCGGCCCCCTGAGGCCATTTATTCGGCCCCCTGCCACACTTCCGGAAGGAGCACCTCTTTCACTGGTGGTCAGTGAGAGGAGCACTGTATGTGGCGGCCCTTCAATGGTCTGAGGGACAGTGAACTGGCCCCCTGTGTAAAAATTTGGGGACCCCTGCATGCAAACTGGCCTGGCCTCACCCACCAGCATTATACTGGTAGACGCTGTTACATTCCTGTGTCTTAGCTGCAAGGGAGCCTAAGAAAGAACTTCCAGCTTTGAAAGAAGAGGCTGTATTTGTACCTGTGGGGCAGCTGTGTTAGGCTTGCTCATGGGGTTACCAGCTTTGCCTGATTGTACGTGAGTGCGTGGCTCACCAAGTGTGTATGTCCTATATAAGGCTATGGGTGCGCTCAAGAGAGCTGGGGGACTGCAGATGCATGGATTGCCTGCCAGCCACTGTGAGGGACCATTCTGCGGTTTGTTTGCTTGAGAGGCGGTTTCCTCTGCCTGAGTGCTTGTCTGCCATTGTGAGACTTTATTAAACAGAATGGCCCAACACTTTCTAGCTCCACAGTTTTTCGACTGTCTGCCCGAATCCAATGTGGACCTGCCTGGCCTCAGCCACCGGCATTACAGTACCCTAACAAGATTCAGAAAAACAAGTTATTCTTTACTGTGAGTTCAAATGATGGACAAACTGAATGATAAGGGACAATTACAGCTTCGCCTTGCTAATTTTGTTATTAATACTTTCCACTTTGGGGAAATGTTCTATGAGAACTCTGGGGACTTTGCTACAAAGATCAGGGTTCCATGCTAAAAAAATCTAGAAAAAAAACTAATGTATTTTTTTTCTTTTAGTGGCTGGAGAGAGTTGTTGTTGTTTCAGTTAATCACTCTACTGTAAGTAGTGATTCTGAGTTACATCTGACAGAATGAAATGTGACCACTGAAAAGCAATTCTTCCTGAAACATAAACACAAGTAATTCAGGTGATTCTAAGCTGGACAGAAAGGAAGAAAGATTTTCAGCAGGTTCTGATATAGCTTCAGTGTTCTTCCAGTGGTCATTGTTAGTTTTGTAAGAATTCTCTTTGAAAGGAAGACATGCCTCTTCAGTCTTTCAGTTTCTTAAACTGTGGTGCAAATTTTTTAATAATTAAAAACATTATACCTCCTCTAATAATTTACATTTACCCCTGGTTATAGAGTAAATTAAAATCAGACTGAAATCTCAAACTTCTAGATGTATACCAATTGCCTGAGATAAAGAAAACAAAATAAAGGTTCCGTTTCCAAGTGTGTGGACGGGAACTGAGATCTGCATCTCTAACAAGCTCCCAGGTGATGCCAGCTGCTGGCCCAGAGATCACACTTTGAATAAAAAGGACTTCACGCTTTCATTAGCAATGGTTAATGAAAAATCCTGGGCACCTGTTGTCACAGGTGCTTGGTGGACTGCTGGGCTCTGAGCTAGCCATCCCTATCTAATTAAATTTGGATAACAGCTTGGGGTTCTTTTGAAGAAAATTGCTTTAAAAAGACTAAGAATAGAAATCTTAATTTCTGTTGGGGTAAAGGTCCCTTCCTGTTCAGTTTATGTTTACTGTACTTTGTACTTGTGACCATGAAAAGATCATGGCTGGTTTGTTGATAGTTCTCTTGAACTATGTTCTGTACTGCTCACAAAAATTAGGGGATCAGGGAAAGTACAGATACTCCAGTATTTTCAGCCTTTTGTATAGTGTATTTGCTCCAATGAAATAAAAGTTGGTTTTGCATCTCATTTGCATAATTGAACAACTTTCTTTGATTTGTTGTTTGCTTTTCTGATGTTCTTGTTTAATAAAAAAAATCAAATGCTTCTTTTTTTTATCACTTTATATTCATTTTGAAATATCCTCTAATTTTTGTGAACAGTATATTTGTTACATCATAAATCAGTAAGTCATTTGCCAGAGGAAAATTGAATATCCTACTTTTAGAAGAAAAACAATTTACATATATATATTTGTGTGTATTTTTCCAAAGTGAGAAGCAGGGTGGCAGAGAGACTCCTGCATGCACTTTACTGGGATCCACCCAGTATGCCCACCAGGGGGTGATGCTCTGCCCATCTGGGGCATTGCTCTGTTGCAACGGGAATCATTCTAGTGCCTGAGGCAGAGGCCATGGAGCCATCCTTAGCGCCCAGGCCTTGGCTGTGGGAGGGAAGAGAGAGATAGAGAGAAAGTAGGGAGGGAGTGTGAAAAAGCAGATGGGCGCTTCTGTGTGCCCTGTGTAGGAATCAAACCCGGGACTTCCACATACCAGGCTGATGCTCTATTGCTGAGCTAGCTGGCCAGGGCCTCCCATAAGTTTTAATACAGTGAGGCCAAAAAAGAAATTGAGGCAAACTTGACCCTTTTAAATATATGTATTTATGCCACTCATCTCCCAGAGAATTTTAGAATATGCTCCTTGAAGTCAGAGCTAGTGGATTATAATTTACAGAACAAAGGTTGTCTCCCAGATGTTGAGATCTGAAATTATGGTTCTCATCACACTTATTTAATGTAACTGAAACCTAATTGTTCCCCAAATAGAGATTAGAAGAACATGACAACCTGTTTCTGAACTGATTTCATTTGTGCTACCAAATAATGATCAAAAATCAAAACAATATTTCTTGTCAGATCTGCATTCATGGCTTTCAATGAAAAAGGAAAGGATTAAGCAAAGAAAAAAACTTATTGACACAGACAACAGTGTGGGGACTGCAGAAGAAGAAGGGGAGTAGGGAGTGGGAGAGGAGGGCAGAGGGGGACAGATCGTGATGGAGCAAGAGTTGACTTGGGGGTGAACATGGTGAACACACAATGCAATATACAGATGATGTATTATGGAACTATATACCTGAAACATGTATAATTTTATTAACCAATATCACCCCCAATAAATTCAATAAAAAATTTTTAAAAAACAGTAGTTTTAAATAAACACTGATTTTTTTATTGGTTTATTTGGGGAAAACAGCTGTGTTAGGCTTGCTTGCTTGTACTTTGCATGATTAGTACATGAGCACGTGGCAGAGCCACATATGTATAGTGTATGTAAAGGTACCAGTGCTTGCCCTCAGGGCAGATTGTGGATGGCAGATTCCCTGCCTGCCACTGTGAGGGCCCATTTATTTGCCTTCTGCCATGAGAAGTAGTTTTCCCCTGCCTGTTTGCTCGTCTGCCATTGGGAGACTATTAAACAGGAATGGCCCAATACCTTCTGGCTCCGCAGTTCCTCTACTGTCTGCCTGAATTCAATGTGGACCTGCCTGGCCTCGGCCACCAGCATTACAGTTTATATAATCCATATTCTCTAATTGGTTTAAAGGCCATTAAAGTGATTTGATAGTTATTATTTTATTTAGTATATACTCTAAATTGGAAAAATATTGTGATAAAAATGATGTGAGTAAAAATAAGAGGTTCATATTTAAAATATTGAATTTTGAGAGTATATAAACCAGATCTGTAGAGAAGATATTGGTTCAAATCAGAAAATGGCACAGCTAAAACAAATTAAAAAATGACAGATCATTAAATATATGTTAATTGCTAAATATTCTGAGAAGAAACTCACATATATGGCATATTTTAAGTCTTCTAACAATTCCACAGTGGTTATTTTCAGCCTTCTTTTGTAGATAAAGAAATAAGGTTCAGAGTAGCTACTTAACCTGCTTGACATTATATAGCAGAGATGGGATGCAAACAAAAGTCAGCCAGACTCCAAAGGCTGTGCCTTTTGCAAGCCAATAAAACCAAATTTGAAATTGTACTCTGGCAGAGAAAGTGTAGAATAACCATTTCTTGCTTGTAGGACAACCCAAGTCTCCTAATTCAAAGCTGAAATAAACAGTATGGTTTGCCTTTGCCAGCCATTCGTGTTCTCCACTGAATACTCATTCAGGCTAAATGTACTTCTCATTAGCTTCATTGCTTCCATTTTCCCCTGTAGCTACTACACACCAGCTTAATTTTTTATCTTTATAATGTCAAATGTGGCAGGTTTAGTGTGCCTTTTCTAATATAAACTCTTCAGCTAAAGATGTATCATTAGCCCAATACAAAATAAGTAAATAGTTTTAAAAGAAGTAAGTTCTGAGGATCTAATGTATAGCATAGTCCCTAAAGTTAGTAATACTGTATTGTATACTTGAAATATGTTAAGAAAGCAGATCTTAAGTGTTTTCAACCACACACACACACACACATACACACACGCGCGCGCATGCACACAAAGGAAACTATGAAAGGAGATAGATATGTTAATTAACTTGATTGTGGTAATCATTTCACAACATACATATATATCAAATCATCACATTGTACAGCTTAAATGTATGATATATAATTTTATTTGTCAACTATACCTCAATAAGGCAGAAAAAATAAATAGCATTCATTTTACCTTTATGAAGGTAAGGTGATTAATTTTTGAAATAGAAAATGAGTACGCTTGATTCCTTTTGAAAAGTAGTTCTTATCTTGAAACATTAACTTTTTAACAGTGTGATTCACTAGCTTCATCTTAGTAAAATAGCAAAACACAGATGGCTAAGACACAATAGCAAGAGAAATCTATTTTCAGGAGAATTTTATCACTTCCCATTATATATTAAGCATTTTCTTGTTGCCATAGTTTCAGTAAGCCTTAATTTTAATGACTTGAGATTCCATTGAATCAGTGTACCATAGTTTTCATAGAATCCTTCTATTCTTGGGTATTTAAATTATTTAACAATTTTCCTTATTAAAAATTAAAATAATGTTAGATAACAAAAACAAAAATAAACAAATGGGACTTTATCAAAATAAAAACTTCTGCACAGTAAATGAATCATCAACACAACAAAGAGATAACCTACTAAATGGAAGAAAATATTTATCATTATATATCCGATAAGGAGCTAATATGCAAATTGTCTAAAAAATTCATACAACTCAATAGCAAAAAATAAAAAATAAAGATCAATCTAATCAAAAGAGGCAGAAGTTCTGAATAGACATTTTCCAAAGAGGACATTCAGCTGGCCAATAGGAAATGAAAAGGTGCTCAACATTATTAATCATTAGAGAAATGAAAATCAAAACCACAATTAGATTATCACCCCTCACCTCTTAGAATGACTAATACCAGAAAGACAAGAAATAACAAGTGTTGGTGAGAATGTAGAGAAAAGGGAACCCTGGTACACTGCTGGTGGAAATGTAAATTAGTGCAGCCACTATGAAAAACAGTATGGAGTTTTCTCAAATAATTAAAAAATAGAACTGTCATATGATCCAGCAATTCCACATCAGGGAACTTATCCAAAGAAAATGGAAACATTAACTATAAAGTTATATGCATCTCCATGTTTATTTCAGCACTATTTATAATAGGCAAAATATGGGAACAGCCTAAGTGTCTTTCAATGGATGATTGGATGAAGAAACTATGGTTTATTTATAATGAAATATTATTCAACCATGAAAAAGAATGAAATCTTGACATTTGTGACAACAGAGATTCAACTCCATGGCATTACACTAAGTGAATTAATATAGACAGAGAAAGACAAATACTGTATGATCTCATTTATATGTGGAATATAAACAAAAAATATCTCATAGATAGAGAACAGATTGGTGGTTGCCAGAGGCGGGGAATGGGGGTCGGGTAAAATGGGTGAAGGAGTCAAAAGGTGCAAACTTCCAGTTATAAAATAAATAAATCATGAAGATGTACGAAAAAGAAATTAAAACAATGCTAATTAGTTTTTATACTTCACTTTTATGATTAGAAATATGTACATCCTCTAAAATAACAAGTAAATTCCTGCTCAAAGATAGTTTATATTTTTAATATATTTGATAATTATTAGCTACTCTTTAGAAATTTCTTTTGTTTTCTTAAAAACTGTTTCCTATACTTTTCTTGTATTTTCTTTATCTCTCCTAAAGTTGGTAGATTGAGTCTCTTGGATACACATATCAATTACACTAACTCTGCACCCTTCTCCAGTGAAGGTCCCATTTCCTACTAATTCATAGAATTTAGAGAAAGATTCTCCATACTCTGCTCTCAAATAATTGTCTTGCCATTGTTACTCAATTATTTTTACTATTCAATGTATTTTTACATTTAACATATTTACTACTGTTTTGGACATTCTAATCTCTGCTTATTTGTCTATCCTTCCCTTCATCCTTCTCTCTCTTATAATCCTCCTTTTTCCTTTATATCAATTTCTAGACACTTTAGTTCCTTCTCCCTGACTTTAGAATCTTTTTATTTTATTCTTTGATATCATCTTGGGTAATTTCTATATCTAAAAGGAGAAAAAAAAACAAATAAACAATTAAAGTTAGAGAGATCAACTTTTTTTTTCTCAGTAATTGATGAAGCAAGTAGATAAAAATTGGTAAGAATATAGAAGACTTGACCAACACTATTAATAAAACTAACCTAACATATAAAACTTTAGGACCAACAAGAGCAGAATGCATATGCTTTAGGTGTACGTTGAAAAATCACCCAAATATAGCATATTCTGGGCCATAAAGCAAGACTCAATAAATTTAAGAGCATTGAACTCATCCAGAATATTTTCTCTGGCCACAATGGTATTAAACCATAAATCAATATAAGAAAGATAGTTGGAAAATACCATGAATGTTTTCAATGTAAGCAGTATACTTTGAAATAACCCATACACTAAAGAAATTACAAATGAAATTATTTTTACTTGAGTGAAAATGAAAACATAACATATCAAATATTTTGGGAATTACTAAAGCAGTTTTTAGAAGAAAATTTGTGGTATTAAAAGCTTTATTAGAGCCCTGGCCGGTTGGCTCAGCGGTAGAGCGTCGGCCTAGCGTGCGGAGGACCCGGGTTCGATTCCCGGCCAGGGCACACAGGAGAAGCGCTCATTTGCTTCTCCACCCCTCCGCCGCGCCTTCCTCTCTCTCTCTCTCTTCCCCTCCCGCAGCCAAGGCTCCATTGGAGCAAAGATGGCCCGGACGCTGGGGATGGCTCTGTGGCCTCCGCCCCAGGCGCTAGAGTGGCTCTGGTCGCAACATGGCGACGCCCAGGATGGGCAGAGCATCGCCCCCTGGTGGGCAGAGCGTCGCCCCATGGTGGGCATGCCGGGTGGATCCCGGTCGGGCGCATGCGGGAGTCTGTCTGACTGTCTCTCCCTGTTTCCAGCTTCAGAAATATAAAAAAAGAAAAAAAAAAAAAAAAAAAAAGCTTTATTAGAAAAAAAAATAGTTCTCAAGTTTAGATGCTAAGGAAAGAAAGGCCAACTAAACCCAATGTAAAACACAGGTAAGAAACAACAAAGTTACACCCAGAAACTAATAAAATAGAAAATAAACGAGAAAAAAAACAATAAAACCAAAACAACCAAAACTGTTTGTTTCTAAAAGTTAATAAAATTAATATATTTCTCAACAGACTGACAAAGTGAAACAAAAAGAAAAGAAGAGAAAAGGCACAAATATATTAAAAACATGATAGAATTTAGGCAACTGAAAAATGTTACTGGATAAAAAAGTTCCCTAAGGACACAAAGTACCAGAAAAAAACGCATATGAAAACGAACAATAACTTGATTCACATTTAAGTACCTTCTCGGCATGATCTTCAGTCAGTTTAATGAAGTTTTACATGACATACAGAGCTTCACCCTGTATGTTCAGACAGAGTCATGTTATAAGTTTGCAGGCACTACTGGCAATTCTGTGCCATTTTGGCTTCCTTCAAAAAATAATTTAAGGGAAAAACACAATATTAAATCCACGTGAAAAATGCCTCAGCCCAGGAAGTTCTGCTATCATTAATTTGATTAAATACTCCTTTCAAGAATATTGAGGAACCTTTCACGCTGAGGCATTTCTTTTACTTCTGAACAAGAGGTTGCTTAAAATAAAGGTAGTGCCTCAGTGGTAGAGCATTGACCAGGTGTATGGAAGTCCCAGGTTTGATTCCTGGTCAGAGCACACAGGAAAAGTGACCACCTACTTCACTTTTTCATCTTCTCTCTCTTTCTCTTCTCCTCCCACAGCTATGGCTCATTTGAGCAAGCTGGCCCTGGGTTCTGAGAATGGCACCAAGATCTTATCTCAGGTATTAAAATAGCTTGACTGCCAAGCAACAGAGCAACAGCCCCAGATGTGCAGAGTATCACCTGGTAGGGAGCTTCCTGGGTGGATTCTGGTTGGGGACATGTGGGAGTCTGTCTCTCTGCTACCCCACCTATAAATAAATAAATAAATAAATAAATAAATAAATAAATAAAGGTAGTGCCATATGCTGCTTTATTAATTTTTTAAACAAGAAGTAAGCTAGATTCTGGAAGATGGCAATGGAGTAAATGGAGATTTCAACTCCCACTTCCCAGAACCAAAGTGAATTACAACTTAACTTGAGAACAATCATCTTGAAAAACCAACTTTGGACTAAACTAAGAGGAATCTATAACCAAGGATAACTGAAGAAACCACACTGAGACTGGTAGGAAGGGCAGAGACACAGAAAGGGCTGCCCCACTCCCAGGAGCGAGCGGTGGCCTGGAGGGTCTCTCATGGCAGGATGTGTTGCCTGGAGAATTGTGGATCCTCAGCCACAGAACCAGAGCCCCAGCCGTGAGCACCAGAGACTAGATGAGGTGTATGGACAGTATTTAGCTGAGAGAAGAGCCAGGTGACTGTAAGCAGGAGGGAGACAGAACTCTCAGACCCAGGCTCTGTCTTAAAAGGACTGTGCAGAACATTTTATTCACAGCTACTTTCTAAGGGCTGCGGGAGCAGGGAGCCTTGAGAGGACTGGAGTTATGAGAGGAGAGTATAACCTCTGAGGCACAGGGAGAGACACCATGGGAGCAGCCACACTAATCCAGTGCTGAGTCACTCTCCAAATCTAAAGTGGCCATTTTTTCTGGGAGAAGCAACACCAGCAAAGGGAAGTGACTGGTGGTCACTGGAGGCTCACCCCGCCACCGGAGGCTCTCCTACTCTAGTCAGAGCAAAGAGTTGCAACTCAATCAATGTGATTCATCACATAAACAAAAGGAAGGAGAAAAATCACATGATCACATCAATAGATGCAGATAAAGCATTTGATAAAATCCAGCACCCATTCATGATCAAAACTCTCAGCAAAGTGGGAATACAGGGAACATACCTCAACATGATAAAGGCCATCTATGACAAACCCACAGCCAACATCATACTCAATGGGCAAAAATTAAAAGCAATTCCCTTAAGTACAGGAAAAAGGCAGGGGTGCCCCCTTTCACCACTCTTATTCAACATAGATCTGGAAGTCCTAGCCACAGCAATCAAATTGGAAAAGAAGTAAAACTATCATTATTTGCTGATGATATGATTTTGTACATAGAAAACTCTAAAGTCTCAGTCAAAAAACTACTAGACCTGATAAATGAATTCAGCAAAGTAGCAGGATATAAAATCAGTATTCAGAAATCAGTGGCATTTATATACCAACAATAAACTATTTGAAAGAGAAATTAAGGAAACAATCCCCTTCACTATTGCAACAAAAAAATAAAGTACCTAGGAGTAAATTTAACCAAGAAGGTTAAAGACTGGTACTCAGAAAATTATAAAACATTGATAAAAGAAATCAAGAAAGATACAAACAAGTGGAAGCATATACCGTGTTCATGAATAGGAAGAATAAATGTCATTAAAATGTCTATATTACCCAAAGAAATCTATAAATTCAATGCAATTCCTATTAAAAAATCAATGTCATACTTCAAAGATATAGAACAAATATTCCAAAAATTTATATGGAACCAACAAAGAACACGAATAGCTTCTGCAATATTGAAAAGGAAGAATAAAGTGGGAGGTATCACACTTCTGGACATCAAGTTATACTACAAGGCCATTGTACTCAAAACAGCCTGGTACTGGCATAAGAACAGGCATATAAATCAATGGAACAGAACTGAGAACCCAGAAATAAACCCACACCTTTATAGATAATTGATATTTGACAGAGGAGGTAAGAGCATACAGTAAAGACAGTCTCTTTAACAAATGGTGTTGGGAAAATTGGACAAATACATGCAAAAAAATGAAACTAGACCACCAGCTTACACCATTCACAAAAATAAACTCAAAATGGATAAAAGACTTAAATTTAAATCATGAAACCATAATCCTTTTGGAAGAAAACATAGGCAGTAAGCTTTCCGACATCTCTCGCAGCAATATATTTGCTGATTTATCTTTATGGGCAAGTGAAATAAAGGACAGGATAAACAAATGAGACTATATCAAACTAAAAAGTTTTTGCACAGCTAAAGACAATATCAACAAAATAAAAAGACAACCCACACAATGGGAGAACATACTCAACAATACATCTATAAGGGGTTAATAACCAAAATTTATAAATAACTTGTAAAACTCAACACGAGGAAGGTAAACAATCAAAAAATAGACAAAAGAAATGAATAGACACTTCTTCAAAGAAGACATACAGATGGTCAATAGGCATACGAAAAAATGTTCAACATCATTAATCACTAGAGAAATGCAAATTAAAACCACAATGAAATACCACCTCACACCTGTCAGAATGGTGCTCATTAACTAAACAACACATAATAAATGCTGGAGAGGGTGTGAAGAAAAGGAAACCCTCCTGCACTGCTGGTAGTAATACAGACTAGTGCAGCCACTGTGGAAAACAATATGGAGATTCCTCAAAAACTTTAAAATGGAACTAAACTGCCTTTTGACCCAGTTATCCCACTTCTAGGAATATATTGTAAGAATACCAAATCACTGATTCAAAAGAAGAAATGCACCCCCATGTTTATTGCAGCATTGTTTACAATAGCCAAGATCTGGAAACGGTCCAAGTGTCCCTCAATGGACAAGTGGATTAAAATGCAGTGGTACATATACACAATGGAATACTACGCAGCTGTGAAAAAGAAGGAAATCTTACCATTTGCAACAACATGGATGAACCTGGAGACTATTATGCTAAGTAAAAGAAGCCAGACCAAAAAAAAAATATCATATGACCTCACTCATTTGAGGAAGCTAATGAACAATGGGAACTGAAGAACCGAATAGAGGCAGAGGTGGGATCAAAGGGATCAGAGGGAAAGCGGTCAGAGGGAATGGGGATGAGAGGATGATATCAGAGAAGGGAAAGAAATTAGTGAAATTATATATACATAACACAGCATTATAGAGAACAGGACAGCAAATCCTGGAGGGAAGAGGAGAAGGCATTGGGGGTAGGGGCCAAGGGGGATCGAGGGGAACAGGGGGTGAAGAGGAGATATATTCGTGGGACACTTGAATCTATTAAATACAATAAATTAAAATCAATAAAATTTTTTAAAAAAGAAGTAAGCTAAAACAATTGCAAAACTTTACAAAGTCAAGGTCTATCTATCTAAGTTGATAAGAAAAAGAACAAATTATCTACTGTGGCAAAACAGTACAAAAAAGAACATTAAAAGCATCATAATGGGATGTCAGAGTAATGGCGGGGTAGGAAGGGATACCGATAAATCTCCCCCAAAACTCAACAAGATCTTCAACCAGAAACAGAAAAACCTATCCTTGGAGCCTCCAGATGTTTCGCAATACACCCAAAGGTATGGTCGAGCAAAAAATTGGCTAAATATATAACCAAACCCTGAAGGAAATAGGGAGTAAGAAATGCTCCACCTTCCTCACTAACCTAAACAGGGTGGTTTTCTCTGGGAACTGTGAATATAGAAACTGAGGCGGGCAAAGGGGGTGAATAGATCCAGGCCATGGCACAAACGGCCGAACCAGGCTGTGGCACGGAGATCCAAGCCGAGGAAAAACTGTTCCTGTGGCAACCCGGGCAATACAAGCTAACACTTGCGCCAAACCCAGACAAAGAAAGACAAGCGGGGCAGCCATTTTACCCGATCTCCTGGTCGGTGCGCAGTTAGTGGGCGAGAGATTTCTTCCAAAGCCCCAGGAGTGGGTGCCCGTGTTACCCCACAGAGAGGCAGAGTCAGAGGCCTTTGTGTGGGCCGAAAGTGGAATCTCTGGGCAGCCCCAGCACCCTGGGAAAGCCGCGCATGGGAGGGAGTGAGAACTAATTCCAACGGTGGAACTTTTCCGTGCTGGTGGGGGTTTCACTCAGAGGCTGGGAAATGCGGCCGGCCTGATATCCTGGTCTGCACGCTCAGATAGCGAGAGATTCCTCCGAGTGCCTTGGCAGTGCACGCCAGTGTTATCGCACAGAGGGGCAGAGTCAGGGGCCTTTGTGTGGGCCAAAGCGGAATCTCGGGCCGCCCCAGCGCCTTGCAAAAGCCGCGCACGGGGACGGAGCGAGAGCCAATTCCAATGCTGGAACTTTTCCATGCGGTTGGGGGTTTCACTCAGAGTGTGAGACTGCCGGCCAGATATCCTGGTCTGCACGCGCAGCTAGTGAGCGAGAGTTTCCTCCAAGCGCCCCGGGAGTGGGCACCCGCCTGTGTTACCGGACAAAGTGGCAGAGCCAGAGGACTTTGAGTGGGCAGAAACCCCGCCTGATTATGCTAGCAGCTCTGACTGACTGAGCCTTACCCAGAACCCTGTGCTGAGTAGAAATAGAGTGGGGAGTTGCCAGCTCTTTGAGCCTCTTACTATCCAGGCAGAGGCAGCAGCAACCCCATAGCTGGATTATCAGGCTACTAATTGAGGAAGGAAAGACTAGAAGAAAGGCTCCAGGAACACGGACTCTCTCACTGTCGGAGCCTATAAATGCTAATGAGCCTCGACTCCCAACGAGACTAAAGCACAATACATGACATTGCCATAGAGACTTATCAACTGCAAACCTCTACCTGAGCGTGCCAAAGGGGCAGAACCTGGGGTACAGAGTCACCGACCAGGAAGAGGGAGAGAAAAGGAAAAGCAAGAAGATAACCTCTCAAAATCAAGAATAATCTGCAGACTTTATAACCTATCCCATTTTATTATATTTGTTCGTTTGTTTCTCTTATCTTCATTCTTGATACTTTTTTTCCTCCTCCAATTTGGCCGATTAACTCTCTGCCAGTCTTACTCTCTCCTCTCCTTGAACTACACTACGCATAAGTGTTACATCTCCCATTATTTTTTCTTTCCTCTTCCTTTCTCTCTATGAGGGTTGCACTCCAAAACCCTTAACTCTCTCTCTCTCTCTCTCTCTCTCTCTCTCTCCTTTTTTTCCTTCTTTTTGTGGTTCCCTCTTTTTTTTTCTCTCTCTCTTTTCTCCCTCTATATTAGTTTCTTCCTTTCTCCTTTACATCTCCTCTCATTCAAATCTCAATAGCAAACAAATAATCTTATCTGGGACTCAAACTTATATTTGTGGCATTTGGGGGGGGGGTTACTTCACCTTTTTAACTCACTAGCAGTGCTCCCATTCCTGGCTCTCCATTTTATCTAGTTCTTGTTTGACTAAATACAATAGTAATTTTTTAATTTGTCCCCCCATTTTTCTGTTTCCCTCTTATTCCTCTCATCACAACTCTTAGTCAACCAACACCTTAAAGCAAATAATTTTATTCTTGACCCAAATTTTTTCTTTATTTGCTTTTTGTGGGTCCATACCCCCTTCTTTTTTCTTTTTTTTTTTTTTTGACCTTTATTACTTTTCCCCAATTCAGGCCCTCCATTACAGGCATTGTTTGTTATAATTCACAGTTTACCACAAGATTTTCTCAAGAAAGAGGGGAGAGGAGAGGAGAGGAAAAAAGAAGGGGGGGAATAATTTCCTTTTCTTTAAATTTTTATTTTATTTTATTTTTCTTTATTTCATTATTAATTTTTTTAAAAAAACCAACTCTTTTCAATTTTTTTAACTTTTTATTCTTTATTAAATCTCATTAATACTATCAATAAAACCACCCTCAGATGCCATTAAGGAAGAGAAAATCAAATATCATGGATACAAAAGAAAGAGAGAGATAACACAGCTGGATGAGGAAAAATCTATGGAGAAAAAAATTTAATATATTGGAAACCTTGGAGCTAAATGACAGAGAATTCAAGATAGAAATCCTAAAAATCCTCTGAGATATACAAGAAAACACAGAAAGGCAATTTAGGGAGCTCAGAAAACAACTCAATGAACACAAAGAATATATTTCCAAGGAAATTAAAACTATAAAAACAAATCAAAGAGAGATGAAAAACTCAATTCATGAGCTGAAAAACGAAGTAACAAGCTTAGCTAATAGAACAGGTCAGATAGAAGAGAGGATTAGTGAAATAGAAGACAAGCAACTTGAGGCACAACAGAGAGAAGAAAGAGACTCAAAAATTAAAAAAAATGAGATAGCCCTACAAGAATTATCTGACTCCATCAGAAAGAATAACATAAGAATAATAGGTATATCAGAGGGAGAAGAGAGAGAAAATGGAATGGAGAACATACTCAAACAAATAATAGATGAGAACTTCCCAAGCCTCTGGAAAGAACTAAAACCTCAAATTCTAGAAGCAAACAGAACTCCAAGTTTTCTTAACCCCAACAAACCTACTTCAAGGCACATCATAATAAAATTGGCACAAACCAACTGCAAAGAAAAAATTCTCAAGGCAGCCAGGGAAAAGAAGAATACAACATATAAAGGAAGGCCCATTAGATTATCATCAGATTTCTCAGCAGGAACTCTACAAGCTAGAAGAGAGTAGACCTCAATATTTAAAGTCCTGAAAGAGAGGAACTTTCAGCCACGAATACTATACCCATCAAAGCTATCCTTCAAATATGAAGGAGAAATAAAAACATTCACAGATACAGAAAAGATGAGGGAATTTATCAGCAGAAAACCCCCACTCCAGGAATTACTAAAGGGGGTTCTCCAATCAGATACAAAGAACAACAACAAAAAAAAAACAGAGCCACAAGTAAAAGCTCCAAGAAGAACACAATAAAACCAAATTTAAACTATGACAACAACAAAAAGAAAGGGGGGGAGAAGATGGAGATTAACAGTAGCAAAGGACGATGGAGTGCAAAAATACTCACAAGATAGTGCAGTACAATGAACAGGGTAGAAACCCTTTTCATTACTTAAAGGTAACCACCATTGAAAAAACCACCACAGAAGCACATGAGATAAAAAAGATAGCAACAGAGGAAAGATGTATGGAATACAACCAAATAAAAACAAAAGAGAAAGATCAAACAAGACACAAAACTAACAGAAAGCAAGATATAAAATGGCAATAGGAAACTCACAAGTGTCAATAATTACACTAAATGTAAATGGATTAAACTCACCAATAAAAAGGCACAGAGTAGCTGAATGGATTAAAAAAGAAAATCCAACTGTATGCTGCCTCCAGGAAACTCATCTAAGTAACAAGGATAAAAACAAATTCAAAGTGAAAGGCTGGAAAACAATACTCCAAGCAAATAACATCCAAAAAAAAAGCAGGCGTAGCAATACTCATATATGATAATGCTGACTACAAGACAGCAAAAGTACTCAGAGACAAAAATGACCATTTCATAATGGCTAAGGGGACACTGAATCAAGAAGACATAACAATTCTTAATATATATGCACCAAACCAAGGAGCACCAAAATATATAAGATAGCTACTTATTGACCTTAAAACAAAAACTGACAAAAATACAATCATACTTGGAGACCTCAATACACCGCTGACGGCTCTAGATCGGTCATCCAAACAGAGAATCAACAAAGACATAGTGGCCTTAAACAAAACACTAGAGCACCTGGATATTATAGACATCTACAGGATATTTCATCTCAAAGTGACTGAGTATACATTTTTCTCCAGTGTACATGAATCATTCTCAACAATTGACCATATGTTGGGCCACAAAAACAACATTAGCAAATTCAGAAAAATTGAAGTTGTACCAAGCATATTTTCTGATCATAAAGCCTTGAAACTAGAATTCAACTGCAAAAAAGAGGGAAAAAATCCCACAAAAATGTGGAAACTAAACAACATACTTTTAAAAAATGAATGGGTCAAAGAAGAAATAAGTGCAGAGATCAAAAGATTTATACAGACTAATGAAAATGACAATACGACATATCAGAATCTATGGGATGGGATGCAGCAAAAGCAGTGATAAGTGGGAAGTTCATATCACTTCAGGCCTATATTAACAAGAGAGAGCCCAAGTGAACCACTTAACTTCACACCTTAAGGAACTAGAAAAAGAAGAACAAAGACAACCCAAAACCAGCTGAAGAAAGGAGATAATGAAAACCAGAGCAGAAATAAATGAATTAGAGAACAGAAAAACTATAGAAAAAAATTAATAGAACAAGGAGCTGGTTCTTTGAAAAGATCAACAAAATTGACAAACCCTTGGCAAGACTTACCAAGGAAAAAAGAGAAAGAACTCATATACACAAAATCCAAAATGAAAGAGGAGAAATCACCACGGACACTGTAGATATACAAAGAATTATTGTAGAATACTATGAAAAACTTTATGCCACTAAATTCAACAACCTAGAAGAAATGGATAAATTCCTAGAACAATACAACCTTCCTAGACTGAGTCAAGAAGAAGCAGAAAGCCTGAACAGACCTATTAGTAGAGAAGAAATAGAAAAAACCATTAAAAACCTCCCCAAAAATAAAAGTCCAGGCCCTGACGGCTATACCAGCGAATTTTATCAAACATTCAAAGAAGACTTGGTTCCTATTCTACTCAAAGTCTTCCAAAAAATTGAAGAA
Source organism: Saccopteryx bilineata (assembly GCF_036850765.1). Classification (NCBI taxonomy): domain Eukaryota; kingdom Metazoa; phylum Chordata; class Mammalia; order Chiroptera; family Emballonuridae; genus Saccopteryx; species Saccopteryx bilineata. The sequence continues at coordinate 141,862,859 of NC_089491.1, read as the reverse complement.
GAAGCAATACTTTCAAACACATTTTATGAGGCCAACATAACCCTCATACCAAAACCAGGCAAGGATGGCACAAAAAAAGAAAACTACAGACCAATATCTCTAATGAATACAGATACTAAAATACTAAACAAAATACTAGCAAATCGAATACAACAACATATTAAAAAAATAATACATCATGATCAAGTGGGATTCATCCCAGAATCTCAAGGATGGTTCAACATACATAAAACGGTTAACGTAATACACCATATCAACAAAACAAAGAACAAAAACCACATGATCTTATCAATAGACGCAGAAAAGGCTTTTGATAAAATACAACACAATTTTATGTTTAAGACTCTCAACAAAATGTGTATAGAAGGAAAATATCTCAACATGATAAAGGCCATATATGATAAACCATCAGCTAACATCATATTAAATGGCACTAAACTGAAGGCTTTCCCCCTTAAATCAGGAACAAGACAGGGTTGTCCACTCTCTCCACTGTTATTTAATGTGGTACTAGAGGTTCTAGCCAGAGCAATCAGACAAGACAAAGAAATAAAAGGCATCCATATCGGAAAAGAAGAAGTAAAGGTATCACTTTTTGCAAATGATATGATCCTATACATCGAAAACCCCAAAGAACCCACAAAAAGACTACTAGAAAAAATAAGCCAATACAGTAAGGTCGCAGGATACAAAATTAACATACAGAAGTCAATAGCCTTTCTATATGCCAACAATGAAACAATTGAGAACAAACTCAAAAGAGTAATCCCCTTCAGGATTGCAAAAAATAAAATAAAATACTTAGGAATAAACATAACAAAGAATGTAAAGGACTTATATAATGAAAACTATAAACCATTGTTAAGGGAAATCGAAAAAGATATAATGAGATGGAAGAATATACCTTGTTCTTGGCTAGGAAGAATAAATATAATCAAGATGGCTATATTACCCAAAGCAATATACAAATTTAATGCAATTCCCATCAAACTTCCAATGACATTTTTTAAAGAAATAGAGCAAAAAATCATCAGATTTATATGGAAGTATAAAAAACCCCAAATAGCCAAAGCAATCCTAAAGAAAAAGAATGAAGCTGGGGGCATTACAGTACCTGACTTCAAACTCTATTATAGGGCCACGACAATCAAAACAGCATGGTATTGGCAGAAAAATAGACACTCAGACCAATGGAACAGAATAGAAAGTCCAGAAATAAAACCACATATATATAGTCAAATAATCTTTGATAAAGGGGTCAACAACACACAATGGAGAAAAGAAAGCCTCTTCAATAAATGGTGCTGGGAAAACTGGAAAGCCACATGCAAAAGAATAAAACTGGACTATAGTTTGTCCCCCTGTACAAAAAGTAACTCAAAATGGATCAAAGATCTAAACATAAGACCTGAATCAATTAAGTACATAGAAGAAGACATAGGTACTCAACTCATGGACCTGGGTTTTAAAGAGCATTTTATGAATTTGACTCCACAGGCAAAAGAAGTGAAGGCAAAAATTAATGAATGGGACTACATCAGACTAAGAAGTTTTTGCTCAGCAAGAGAAACTGATAACAAAACAAACAGAAAGCCAACTAAATGGGAAATGATATTTTCAAACAACAGCTCAGATAAGGGCCTAATATCCAAAATATACAAAGAACTCATAAAACTCAACAACAAACAAACAAACAATCCAATAAAAAAATGGGAAGAGGATATGAACAGACACTTCTCCCAGGAAGAAATACAAATGGCCAACAGATATATGAAAAGATGCTCATCTTCTTTAGTTATTAGAGAAATGCAAATCAAAACTGCAATGAGATACCACCTCACACCTGTTAGATTAGCTATTATTAGCAAGACAGGTAATAGCAAATGTTGGAGAGACTGTGGAGAAAAAGGAACCCTCATCCACTGTTGGTCGGAATGTAAAGTAGTACAACCATTATGGAAGAAAGTATGGTGGTTCCTCAAAAAACTGAAAATAGAACTACCTTATGACCCAGCAATCCCTCTACTGAGTATATACCCCCAAAACTCAGAAACATTGATACGTAAAGACACATGCAGCCCCATGTTTATTGCAGCAATGTTTACAGTGGCCAGGACATGGAAACAACCAAAAAGCCCATCAATAGATGACTGGATAAAGAAGATGTGGCACATATACACTATGGAATACTACTCAGCCATAAGAAATGATGACATTGGATCATTTACAGCAAAATGGTGGGATCTTGATAACATGATACGAAGTGAAATAAGTAAGTCAGAAAAAACCAGGAACTGCATTATTCCATACGTAGGTGGGACATAAAAGTGAAACTAAGAGACATTGATAAGAGTGTGGTGGTTACGGGGGGAGGAGGGGGGAAAGGGAGAGGGAAAGGGGGAGGGGGAGGTGCACAAAGAAAACTAGATAGAAGGTGACAGAGGACAATCTGACTCTGGGTGATGGGTATGCAACAAAATTGAATGACAAGATAACCTGGACTTGTTATCTTTGCATATATGTATATTGATTTATTGATGTTGCCCCATTAAAAAAATAAAATTATTTAAAAAAAACAACAACATCATAATGGTACTTGGGGGATAAAAATTTAAGTAGATATTTTGTCTTTTTTTACCATAAAGAATTTCCCTTATTGCATCCTCCTTGACATTAAGGGAGCAGTATCAGCACACAATCTCAATAGAAAAACTGTGATAGAGATTAAATAAAATTTGTGAAAAAAAGCATAATATTATATTTTGAGTAAAAAAATCTCTATTATATTACTTGCAGCCCATAAATTATTTTAAATATTCTAAATTAAAAATGTCCAAGCACATCTATTTCTGTGTAATCTTACAAGTTACTTACTCCATTAGTTAGAGTTAAATGACTGGTCTATCGACACAAAGATGTTTATCTTTTCTTCCATTACATATTTCTGTAATTGGCCTTCATACCAGATATCATAAAAATTGCATCATTAGCCTTAAGAGGTCATATTTAAATAAGAAAAAACTTTCATCAACATTCATTCATATGAATGATTAAAGTGTGATGACATTACTACACATATATACAAATCCAACCAGTAAAAACTGGTTGGGTACTTTCCTCAAATATCTCCTTTTTCTTAAAAGTGTAGTTCTTACAATCCAGATTATTAAAATTTTGAATGTGAAGATTTAAAATTGATCATATGGCCTGACATGTGGTGGCGCAGTTAATAAAGCATCGACCTGGAAATGCTGAGGTCGCTGGTTTGAAACCCTGGGCTTGCCTGGTCAAGGCACATATGGGAGTTGATGCTTCCAGCTCCTCCCCACCTTCTCTCTCTGTCTCTCTCTCCTGTCTCTCTCCCTCTCTGTCTCTCTCTCCCCCTTTCTCTCTCCTCTCTAAAAAAATGAATAAATAAAATTTAAAAATAAATAAATAAAAGAATTTAAAAAAATAAAATTGATCATATTCTAAATATATCCAAATCACTGCTAAAAGAAAGTACCAAAAATAATTCAAGAAAGTATGCACATAAAACAAACTGTATTAAATGATTATTAAATTGAGTATCATCAAGTTTTGATTTAATGTACAATGGTGCTATTCATTTTATCTTTAAATATAAAGTTTCATTAAATCAAACATATTGATAACTGCCAAGTGGAAGATACCAGAAGAAATGTCCTCCTTTCCTAGGAGCAAGTAAATGAACCAGAAAAAGACTAATAGCTAACTATACAGTATTGTGGGGTCACTAAGGCTAAGAGAGAAGGCCTAAGGTTTAGGACCTCAACTTGGAGCAGAATTAAGCTCCTGGTAGAATTGTTCAAAGGGTAGAAATATAAGACTTTGCTCTACTTCAGTCCACTAAGAGTGCAGGTTTTTTTAAATTGCTACTCTGACCTTGACCATTCCTCCCATCAGAGTTTCTTCAAAGCCTCTGCATGGAGAACCCATTTTTTAAGTAGATGGGAAAAAAATAAAGGTAATATAAGGCCATTAAATTATGTTCTCTGGAACTAATGGTAAAAAAAAAAAAAAAATCCCTATAGTCACAAAATGATAAATGTTTTAATAAATGAGTTACTGTCACCCAGCTCTTAAAGCCTGATTTTCAACTTGCACAACTGCATTAACCCAAAAAGGCCAAGAATGTAATGACACAACTTAACTGCAATTCAGAGGGTTTAAGCAAGTTATTTTCTCAAATGATAACTCTCTTGTGATGTTTATCCCTTTTTCTTTTCTTAGTTTCTGAGTGGAAAAAAGCACAAAGCTTCTTTTTGAAAAAGTATTTAAAGAAATCTATATATTTTTTTGAAGAACCAATTTGAAAAAATAACATTGTATTTTTTCTAATTTAAAAAATAAATCTTTCTCTCCATTAGCCTTTATTTATAAAAGCAATAAAAATGAATTGAAAATTTTTTTCCACCTTAGATATTCTGGCTTTATAAATTATATATAATTAATTAAAAATCATGCTATAAATTTTCACTTATAAAGATAGTGCACATCTATTCAAACTTTGTCCCAGGCACTATGGAGAGCAGATAAATATGACACTGGTGATAGTAAGAAATATAGTCATGTAAGATATTTACTCAAGTGATATTTATCCAACATTAGAAAAGCCTTACAAAGCTTTCCAGGATTATCAAGTAATCTTGAATATCTAGGAGGATTTTGTATACAATAGCTACTTGACAAATCCTCGTTGTAGTGAACTGAAGGAAATTTTGGTAAGTAAGATCACTTATTTTCTTTTCTTCATTTACTCAAATGCTGATTTACATCTGTAATTACACATTTCTTCTGTGTAGACTTCAAGTTTCCATAACTACAGCTTTATCTTTAAAATTCAGTCTGCGGCTGTGAAATAGGTAAAGAGGATTAAGAGGTACAAACTCCCAGATGTAATGTACAGCATGGAGAATACAGTTAATAATATTGTAGTAACTTTATATGGTGACAGATGGTAACCAGATTTTACTGTGCTGATCATTTTGTAAAGTATGTTTATATTGAATCACTATGATATATATCTGACACTAATAAGATATTGTATATCATTATGTTTTAATGAAAATTAAAAATAATAAAATTCAGTATATTTCTACAAACTTCCCTAGCATGTTTCTATAAAATTTGGCATTGGTGCAAATTTAGGCTCTTTCATCTGCCACATGCCACCTAGAGTAGTTACCAACCTCTCTATATCTTCATTTTCTTATCCATGAAACAGGGATTATTCCCAAGGGATTGAGGATTAACTAATACAATATTGGTGAAAAGGTTGTGTGCATAACAGAGTGATATACATTTTAGCTAAACTCACTGTATTAGATAACATGTTTTAAACTATGTGAAATTATTTTTAAGCACTTATTATGTTATATTCTTGGAGGGGTTACATCTTTTTCAAACTAACAAAATATTCGGAAAATTAACTTCATAAATAATGTGTAGATCAATTATTTAACTGCTCCTTGCTTCACTGTTTGAAAAAGCAAATATTTTAGTAAATTATTTCAACTGCATAGGCTATGTGTCAATGCATCATTCTTTTAGAGGATTTATTTTGTTTAGGAGTTCATTCACTTTTAGAACAAAGTGGAAGGACCATGACTATGGCTTTGTGTACAGAGTTTGAAGCCTAGATAAAGAGGGAAGAAAATTAACAGTTATTTCATACTTACTATGTCAGGTGCTACTCTAAACATTTTACAAAGATGATTCTGTTGATTCTCTGGTCAATCTCCTCAGGAAGATATTATTATCACTATATTAAAGGCATACATTTAGTAAGTGGTAGACAAGAATAGAGGAAAACACTAGGTTTTAGTTTATTATTCAAAATTTTAGAGTTCCTCAAATATCAGTTCTTATCATTTTCTTGAAAAATTTTCATTTTAAATAAGAACTCTACATTTCAGCTAAATAAATTTTAATAATTTTTGTATTGCATATAACTAAAATTAACTGAATTTTCAGGGCTCTTTTTTTCCATAATCTATATGTTTCTTGGGACTTAAACATACTGAAACACCTATAAAATAAGGACTCATTTAAATAACATTATTAAAATATCATTATTATGACTAGTTAAGTAAAATATCATAAACAGTCAGCACTAGCACATCTCACAAAGCACTCTAGAGCACAACATTTGATTCTGAATTCTGTGAACAACATATTATTTTTCCATGCTTAATTTCATACTTAAAATAAAATTTAAAAATCCTACAAGGTCCCACATGATCTGGCCCCTAATACCCCTTCTGACCTCATTGCCTCCCTCTCTCCCTCTTCAGCTTGCTGTCCTCAAGTACACAAAACACCTTTGCTCACAGGGTCCCTGTTCTGGTTGCACAATTCACAGGCATCCACCCTCACCTCCCCACCTCACTACGGGCTGGCTCAAATGGGACCTCCTCAGAGAGGCCTTCTTCCAAGTTGACCAGTGTATCTGTAAGAATATCTCTATCTCCCTCTGTCCCCTTCCTCTGTATTTCTTTATTTAATTAATTACTTATTTAACTTAATCTTATTGCTATTATAAGTGTTGGTCAAATAAGTTTGTAAATATAATAGATAGGTTTGCTCGCTTATAGTTTGCATTGGGTGTGGGGGACAGGCTGTAAGCAGGCAGGGTCATTATAGCCTAAGGCTTAGTTTTAAGACTAAGCCTTTCCCACCCTAAGTGACTTTGTATCAGAAACTTCCTTGTTTGTATATTGGATTAAAGGTTTTGATTTCTACACTATAAAATGGGACAGACCAGAAGCTAGCTCTCTCTTGGTTCCTGAGATTAGCATTAGAAAGGAGAGCAGAGAAAGGCCACATGGAGGAGAAGAGAAGCAGCCAAGAAGGCAGAGTGCTGAAGGAGAAGCCAGTTTGTGCAGAGTTTGTGCAGAGAGAAGGAGATGGGGAACAGAGGGGAATAGGCTGGTGAGGTAGATACCTTTGATTCTAGGAAATTTGGATAAGTCAGTGGCTTTGGGAGCCCTGAATGGAAAGGGAAGTGTTTTCCCACTGTGTGTATTTCTTGCCTGCTGGGTGCAAGCTAGGATTAAATGTAATAGCCCACCATCCTCCAACTCTGCCATTTCTTTACCGTCTTCCTGAATTCAACGAGAACCTGCATGTGAATGGCCATGATGGTGGCCCCTGGCCTTACAATAAGATACATTTATTTCTCTTTCTCTCAAGTATATTGTGATCTTCATGAGGGCAGGAACTTTATCTCTTTTGTTCCCTGTGCTTTCCCATGGCCTAGAACAGTGGTTTTGTATGAAATATTTGGTGCCGATATACACCTTTTCATTTGTTAATTGTCTCTGACAAAAGCCATCCATTTTATTAATAGATGAGTTGAGATGATTTATTTTAAAGGTATTATGTACCTGTGTATCTTTTGGTCACTGACCGACTAGATACCATGGTGTAGGACATCACAATGTAGAGAAATAAGCACTAGACCAGGAATTAAAAGACTGGAGTATGATACTCTCTATGTTTATAGCTTTAAGTAAGTTATTTTACCTTTCTGGATGCAGTAGTCTTAATGTTATCAAAATTCTAATTTAAAGAAGAAAAAAATACATGCCAAAGTTCACATTATGAGTCTGGTTTATAGCCCAGGTGTTCCCATCTCTAAAGTTCACTCTCTTTTTATGATAGCCATTCTTCTACATTAAAACTAAAGAGGAAAATTGACATTTATCTAATTTTTTAAAAGATTTTATTTATTGATTTTAGAGAGAGGATAGAGAGAGAGAGAAAGGCAGGGGTTGGAGCAGGAGCATTAACTCATAGTAGTTGCTTCTTGTATGTGCCTTACTGGACAAGCCTGGGGTTTTGAATCGGTGACCTCAGCGTCCCAGGGTGACACTTTATCTCAGAGGTCTTCAAACTATGGCCTGCGGGCCGCATGCAGCCCCCTAAGGCCATTTATCCAGCCCCCGTCGCACTTCTGGAAGGGGCACCTCTTTCATTGGTGGTCAGTGAGAAGAGTACTGTATGTGGCGGTGTCGCTCACGTACAGTACTACTTCCGGTGACGCGGAATGAACGCGCCACAGCTCCGGAAGCACGCCATATCACTTGTTAGGGCTAGCAGTGACAAATATGGAACCGGACATTGACCATCTCATTAGCCAAAAGCAGGGCCATAGTTCCCATTGAAATACTGGTCAGTTTGTTGATTTAAATTTACTTGTTCTTTATTTTAAATATTGTATTTGTTCCCGTTTTGTTTTTTTACTTTAAAATAAGATATATGCAGTGTGCATAGGGATTTATTCATAGTTGTTTTTTTTTATAGTCCAGCCTTCCAATGATCTGAGGGACAGTAAACTGGCCTGTTGTGTAAAAAGTTTGGGGACCCCTGCTTTATCTGCTGTGCCACCATAGACCAGGCACATTTATCTAAATTTTAATCCGTGAAAAAGCAATCTAATAGTTTTTAAAATAGTTAATCACCCAGGTATTTATTTCTCAGGCTAAATTTTTGGATAACTTTAGTTTCTTTTGTAGATCTTAGTGACTCAGAAATACTGATTACAGAGGGCAAATAATCAAAATGAAAGATCCAGTTTAAATCACATTGCAAGAGAAAATCAACCAGAGCACCATTAAACATAGCTGTTATTTAAAAGCCTGTATCACACCAGAATAGCCGAAGGCATGCTCTGTCTTAAAGAAGAAGAAAAGCATTTTTATAGAGCTTTAGTAAAAGAGGTTAAAGTTTAGCTCTTTCTAGCATCACAGTTAAAAAGTAATTGGAAAAAAATAGTTTTAATAGATTAATTAGTAAGCTTTTTGTTGAGCAATTTCAATTTATTAAGAGGGGTAAGAGAGAAACAGATGCAGAATCTAATATATGTGAAAACCTGAGTAAAGAATTTACAGTCCTCTAAAGTCTCTCATAATCCCTCCTTTTGCTCAAAAGGGAGGCTGAGTCTTACTGTTTCATGACAATGGTGTGTATGCCAGATCTATGTTACTTGGATAAATTTTAGTCTCAGAAACTTTGCTGCTTGCTGAAAGTGTTTCTTACAACTTCTGTCATCGTAGTCAAATTTCAATCTTTTGTCAAAAGGGTAGTTACATGAAAATATCTAAGACTCTCTACAGAACACAGCAAACAAATGTTGAGGCAAAAGGTATTAAGATAAGAATTATCAGAAAGCCCTGGCCAATGTTTGTTAGCTGCGTCCTGCTGCTTGTTAGATCAGGCAGGAAACTAAATTCCATCCCACCCAGAGTTTATAGAAAGAAATGTGGTTTAATGTTAATTGGCTTGTGTAACAATTTTTTATATTTCTGATTTTCCCAGAGTAAAATGCTTAGGTGAAAAATCTTGAGAAACTCATTTTAGCAATTAGAAACAGAGCCCCCTCTGTTTCTAATTGTAAAAGTATAGCTAGGAAAATAAAACAACAGGAAGCAAGAAAGGAATGTTACTTATGGTTCTGGGGATTTGGAAATTTTTTTTTTTTTCATTTGGAATCTTGATCTGTAGATATTGTGTGGAAATCATCCTTGTTTAGTGATAGAGTTGCAGGTGGGGGCCATGACCCCTCCTCCCTTAACTGGACAAAGGGACACTGACAAACTGGATGTTCCAGGACACTACCCCCGGGGCATCTGGGTGACTAACCCGGGAGTGGAAGGTCCCCTAGCTTCTTTATAGTTAATCTTACAGAAATCACTGAAAGCTACATTTTTCCTTAATGACTACCAGCCCCCACCCTCAAATCCCCTATTTAACCCTACCTGTTAGAGAATCTGGGCTGCTCTCCCTTACAAGACAGCCCAGCAGGTGTCCTTTCAATAAAGCCTGTTACACAGATCTTTCGGACTCCGATGGATTCTATCATATAGAAATATAGAAAAATGTAGAAGATATATAGAAATAAGCTAGGATGTAATATTAAAAGCCATCAAGGCAAGTGAATAAAGCTATGCCCTTTGGGTGAGAACTAATCTGGTGTGTACATATATGATAGGTAAGAATATGCCTTTTGGGCAGGGCCCAGTTAGTGTATGTGTGAAGTTACTGTATTTTTCACTCCATAAGATTTACAGACATTTTCCCCTCTACTTTTTTTTTTTTGGGGGGGGGGAATGCATTTTATGGAGCAAAAATATATGGTATATATAGATAAAAAGTGTCCTGATGTGACAACTCTGTAGATTAACATAAAAAAGAGCTTCCTGTTAGGAACTCCCTAAAAGTGGCTTGATGTAACAATTATGTAGATTGACGTAAAAAAGCTCCCTGCTGGGAACTCCCAAAAAGTGGCTTGATGTGATAATCCCATAGATTAACACTTGTTAGAAGGCATATGCCAGAAAAGGGAACTAAAATCGAGGGGTCCCCTGCTGCAGTCAGTCATCCAGACTCCAAGTTGAACGTGGACTGACTCCACGCCGCTCTGACCAGAGACAGCTGAGAGGAGCGCGCCAACGGGGCCCCTTTAAACTGTACTCAGATACACCGTAAGGATTTATGAGTAATAAACTACCTGTGTGATTCTTGCAACTAATTTGTGTGTTGGTCGTGTTTTTCCTCTGGTGGCAGTTGGTCTCAGTACCAACAAGTAGAATCCTCATAGCCACCTCAAGAGTAGTCTCGAAGAGGCTGCCTGCCCTGCTGTTAAGCAGGAGTGTCCCACTGCACGGGGAAGTTGAATCAGGGATGCCTGATTAACATAGAGCTCTAGCTCTGCCGGGACAGTCGAGAATTAGTGGTGAAAGCTCCTTGGCTCTATGCTATTTCTGTTGAAGTGGATGTAAGGGAAAAAACATTGGTCATAGCAACTGAAATTTATTGAGTGTTTTGCAAGTCTGTTTTAAAATGCCATTTTTTTTGTTCTGTTTTCCTTCAGAAGGTGGCCAGCGCAGCAAAAATTCTGGGTGGCATGCAGAGCTTCACAGAGTTACTTAGTGTTTGTCAAATAAGTTTTTATATGATTTTTATGTTTGCTCACTTATAGTTTGCATTGGGGGCTGGGCAGTGCCAGGTAAATGTGGGTCTGTGAAACTGCAAATTACCTTCCTGCTTGGGAAGGGCCATTGTTTATCTAATGTTTGCTGGAGGAGAGGTTTTTTTCTTTGTTTGTTTGTTTTGGTTTTTTTTTATTGTCTTTTTAAAAATTTGTTGTGTTTACACAGTTACAACTGTTCCCCAAAATATATCTCCCTCCCTCCCTGTGTTCTCCTAGATACCCCCTTGGCCCCCTCCCCCCACTGCCTTCCCCTCTTCCCTACATAATTTACTATCCTGCCCTCTATCTCTCTGTGTTATGTGTTTATTCTTTCACTAATGTCTTTCCTTTCTTTGATCCCCTCCTCCCATCCCCTTTCCCTCTGACTGCTTTCCCTTTGGACTCTTTAACCCCTTCTCTGCCTCTCTTTCATTCCTCAGTTCACATAGTTCATTGTATTCCTCATATGAGTGAGGTCATATGATATTTTTCTTTCTCTGCCTGGCTTATTTCACTTAGCATAATAGACTCCAGGTCCATCTATGTTGTCACAAAGGGTAAGATTTCCTTCTTTTTCATGGTTGCATAGTATTCCATTGTGTATATGTACCACTGCTTTTTAATCCATTTGTCTACTGATGGACACTTGGGCTGTTTCCAGATCTTGGCTATTGTAAACAATGCTGCAATAATCATGGGGGGGGGGTGCATTTCTTCTTTTGAATCAGTGATTTGTTATTTTTAGGATATATTCCTAGAAATGGGATGGCTGGGACAAAAGGCAGTTTAGTTCCATTTTAAATTTTTTGAAGAATCTCCATATTGTTTTCCATACTGGCTGCACCAGTCTGCATTCCTACCAGCAGAGCAGGAGGGTTCCCTTTTCTCCACACCCTCACCAGCACTTGTTATGTGTTGTTTAGTTAATGAGCACTATTCTGACAAGTGTGAAGTGGTATCTCCTTGTAATTTTAATTTGCATTTCTCTAACGATTAGTGATGTTGAACATTTTTTCATATGCTCATTGGCCATCTGTACGTCCTCTTTGGAGAAGTGTCTACTCAGTTCTTTTGCCCAATTTTTGATTGGATTGTTTACTTTCCTGATGTTGAGTTTTACAAGTTCTTTATAAATTTTGGTTATTAACCCCTTATCAGACGTATTATCGAATATGTTCTCCCATTGTGTGGGTTGTCTTTTTATTTTGTTCATGTTGTATTTTGCTGTGCAAAAGCTTTTTAATTTGATATAATCCTATTTGTTCATCCTGTCCTTAATTTCACTTACCCTTGCAGTTAAATCAGCAAATATATTGCTGCGAAAGATGTCAGAGAGCTTACTGCCTATGTTTTCTTCCAAGATAATCATAGTTTCACAACTTACATTCAAGTCTTTTGTCCATTGAGTTTATTTTTATGAATGATGTAAGTTGGTGGTCTAGTTTCATTTTTTTGCATGTATTTGTCCAATTTTTCAAGAACCATTTGTTAGAGCAGGGGTCCCCAAACTTTTTACACAGGGGGCCAATTCACTGTCCCTCAGACCATTGGAGGGCCGGACTATAAAAAAAACTATGAACAAATTCCTATGCACACTGCACATATCTTATTTTAAAGTAAAAAAACAAAACGGGAACAAATACAATATTTAAAATAAAGAACAAGTAAATTTATATCAACAAACTGACCAATATTTCAATGGGAACTATGCTCCTCTCACTGACCACCAATGAAAGAGGTGCCCTTCCAGAAGTGCGGCGGGGGCCGGATAAATGGCCTCAGGGGGCCGCATGTGGCCCGCAGGCCGTAGTTTGGGGACCCCTGTGTTAGAGGGTGTCTTTACGCCATTGTATGCTCTTACCTCCTCTGTCAAATATCAATTGTCCATAAAGGTGTGGGTTTATTTCTGGGCCTCAGTTCTGTTCCATTGATCTGTATGCCTGTTCTTATGCCAGTACCAAGCTGTTTTGAGTACAATGGCCTTATAGTATAACTTGATATCAGGAAGTGTAATACCACCAGCTCTATTTTTCTTTTTCAAGAATGCTGAGGCTATTTGTGTTCTTTTTTGGTTCCATATAAATTTTTGGAATATGTGTTCTATGAACTATGACATTGGTATTTTAATAGAAATTGCATTAAATTTATATATTGCTTTGGGTACTATAGACATTTTAATGATATTCATTCTTCCTATCCATGAACACAGTATATGTTTCCACTTGTTTGTATCTTCCTTGATTTCTTTTATCAATGTTTTATAATTTTCTGAGTACAGGTCTTTAACCTCCTTGGTGAAATTTACCCTACATACTTTATTTTTTTGTTGCAATAGTGAAGGAGATTGTTTTCTTAATTTCTCTTTCAGACAGTTCATTGTTGGTGTATAAAAATGCCACTGATTTCTGAATATTGATTTTATATCCTGCCACCTTGCTGAATTCATTTATCAGGTCCAGTAGTTTTTTGACTGAGATTTTAGGGTTCTATGTACAGTATCATGTCATCTGCAAATAATGATAGTTTTACTTCTTCTTTTCCAATTTGGATGCCTTTTATTTCTTCTTTTTGTCTGATTGCTGTGGCTAGGATTTCCATTACTATGTTAAATAAGAGTGGTGAAAGGGGTACCCCTGCCTTGTTCCTGTACTTAAGGGAATTGCTTTTAATTATTGCCCATTGAGTATGATGTTGGCTGTGGGTTTGTCATAGATGGCCTTTATCATGTTGAGGTATGTTCCCTGTATTCCCACTTTGCTGAGAGTTTTGATAATAAATGGGTGCTGGCCCTGGCTGGTTGGCTCAGTGGTAGAGCATTGGCCTGGCATGCAGGAGTCCTGGGTTTGATTCCTGGCCAGGGCACACAGGAGAAGTGCCCATTCGCTTCTCCACCCCTCCCCCTTTCCTTCCTCTCTGTCTCTCTCTTCCCCTCCCGCAGCCAAGGCTCCACTGGAGCAAAGTTGGCCCGGGCACTGAGGATGGCTCTATGGCCTCTGCCTCAGGTGCTAGAATGGCTCTGGTTGCAACAGAGTGACGCCCCAGATTGGCAGAGCATTACCCCCTGGTGGGTTGCCAGGTGGATCCTGGATCGGGTGCATGCGGGAGTCTGTCTGACTGCCTCCCCATTTCCAACTTCAGAAAAATACAAAAAAAAAAAAAATGGCTGCTGGATTTTACTAAGTGCTTTTTCTGCATCTATTGATATTATCCTGTGGTTTTTATCCTTCTTTTTTTTTATGTGATGAATCATATTGATTGATTTGCAAATATTGTACCAGCTTTCCTCCCTAGAATAAATCCCACTTGATCAAGATATATAATTTTTTCATGTATTGCTGGATTTAATTTGCTAATATTTTGTTGAGAATTTTAGCACCTAAGTTTGTCAGGAACATTGGCCTATAGTTTTCTTTCTTTGTATTGTCTTTGCCTGGTATTTGAATGAGGATTATGTTCACCTCATATAAGGAGTTTGAAATTTTTTCCTCTTCTTGAATTTCTTGAAATAGCTTGAGAAGAATAGGAGTTAGTTCTTCTTTGAATATTTGGTAAAATTCATCTGTGAAGCTATTAGGCCCAGGACTTTTGTTTGTTGGAGTTTTTTGATAATTGTTTCAATCTCTTTTGTTGTAATTGATCTGTTTAGGTTTTCTAAATTTTCCAGATTGATTTTTGAATGATTATATTTTTCAAAGAATTTATCCATTTCATCAAGGTTGTCTTATTTTGGGGCATACAGTTCTTCATAATATTTTCTTACAATACTTTGAATGTCTGCTATGTCAGTTGTTACTTCTCCACTCTCATTTCTAATTTTATTTATTTAAGCCCTCTCTCTTTTTTTCTTGGTGAGTCTGGTTAAAGGTTCATCAATTTTGTTTACCTTATCAAAGAACCAGCTGTTGGTTTCATTAAACTTCTGCGTTGCATTTTTTTTTTTGCTTCTATGTCATTTATTTCTGCTCTGATCTTTATTATTTCTTTCCTTCTACTCCCTCTAGGCTTTACTTGCTGTTCTTTTTCTAGTTCTTTTAGGTGTTGGTTAAGTTGTTAATTTATGCTTTTTCTTGTTTCATAAGGTATGCCTGTAATGCTATGAACTTCCCTCTCAGGACTGCTTTTACTCTATCCCATAAATTTTGAGTTGTTATATGTTCATTTTTATTTGTTTCAAGGAAGTTTTTTATTTCTTCCTTGATCTCATTGTTAACCCATTCATTACACTGGTGATCAAAATTTTTGTTGCATCCACAAAAACACTTGTTCTTACCTAATTCGAGTGTGCTGATCCCAAATGTGACATTAGATTTTCTCTGTAAGCTACAATTTTTTTTTGCAATTCAAATTTTAGGTTTTCATCTTATTGTAAAATTTTCAATATTTAGTTAAAAATAATGAAGCAGAATGTCTTCTTCGGCATCATCTTTGTGAAAATATAATAATTTATATAATGCAGTAAATACACTAAAACACTAAAAGACATGACTGCATCAGAATTTGTCTACGATTTTAAAATAGAACATATTAAAATACTTATTTTAATCATAAAATTTGCTTAAAACTTATTTAAATTCTATTCAGGCAAAAATTTGCATTTGTAGCTCTTGCATTTGTGTACTTGTTGAGGACAATCTCGTTTGATGCTCCAGAAGTAGTCTGCTCATCACTAACAGCTCTAAAATTTTCAGGAAACTTATCAAGGTGACTGTTCAGGAAGTGAATCTTAATGCTCATGTTACATTTAATGTTCTGGAAAGCCAACAGCATCATTTGAACCAGTAGTTCATAGTTTTCTGGGTTTTTGTTGCCAAGGAAGTTCTTTGTAACTGCCACAGAAGACTGCCATGCTGCTTTCTCCTCCTTATTCATCTTCCTGGAAAATTCATTGTCACGTATGAGGGTTTGAATTTGAGGTCCATCGAATACTCCTGCTTTTATCTCCTTGAAAGACAAGGCAGGGAAAGCAGAAATAACATGTTGAAAGCATTCATTTTCTCTATTCAAAGCCTGAACAAACTGCTTTATTAAGCCAAGTTTAATGTGAAGTGGGGGAAAAATGATCCTGTCTTGATTAACTACAGGTTCATTCACAATATTTTGCATCCCTACTTCCAGAGCTTCACGTTTCAGCCACTCTTTCTGTGTGCAGTGTTTCTCCTGAGCTCAGCTGTCCCACAAACACAGAAAGCAAGGATACTTTGTGAAACCTCTCTGTTGTCCTAGCAGGAAATTTGCCATATTAAGATCCACACGAATGATCCAGTTATGCTCCTCATACTACAGAAAGTCAAGGACAACTTTTATGTCAGTATAATCTTCTCACAGATGAGTTGAATAACCAATTGGAACCGCTGAATAAACATTACCATTGTGTAGGCAAACACATTTCAGACTCCGTTTAGAGCTGCCAAGCTCTAAAGAAATAGCTGCCATTCTGTTGGACTGTAACTGGTAACACCTAACTGGCTGAGAAGACTACTGATACCATGACAGTAAACAAAGTGTTTGTCTTTGGAAATAAAGTCCACAAAAATTTGTTCACGCTTCCTGAAATGGGATACTTTAGCTGACCAGTGAAGTACATTCTTTTCTTGAAGCCTGGAGGCTAATAACTCAGCTGCTTTCTTTGATAGGCCCAAATCTCTTACTAAGTCATTCAATTTGGGTTGGCTAAACTGCTGAGTGGTTAATGACTGCTTGGCATCAGAAGAAGACCCTTCAGATTTTAGAACCATTTCCTCATGCATCTTATCAAAATATACTTGATCACAATGTTCATTTTCTTTGTACTTAGAAAAAATAAAACCATTGAAAACTGGAACTGGGAGTGTCTCAAAGTGTGGGATAAGTCATATTGCTGAAGGAATATTAAGATATGTGATTATATGCCATTTTCTTGCCGATGCCCTTTGTATGGATCAGAGAGAAATAAGAGTCACTGTTGTGGTCCTTAGGTTCACGCCAAACCATGGGAATACCAAAAGGCATTCCTTTGCATTTTCCTTTTGTCCAGTCATGAAGGATTTCATCACAATTATGACACATAAAATGAGGAGCCCAATTCTTGTCTTGATCGCCAAGGGGAATTTGAAAATAGGCAATATATGCACGTGTCACAAATGATAAAATATTGTGCCTTTGACGTTGAAGTGTGTAACAGCCACATATAATATTGTGCCTTTCACATTGAAGTGTGTAACAGCCACCTATATATCAGGTGTCAGGACTATTCTTACATTTATGCCTACTCAAAGAAGCCATGATTCAATCTTAAAACAAAATAAGAGGGTGTTTTTATCAGATAATAATTTTTTACATTTAAAAACAACTACAATTATGTAAAAGTGATGTTTGTAAAACATTAATTGCCTTGTGATTATGTTCAATCCAAGAGTCATTGCCCCTTAACTCTAATTTAAAAACCAATGCATGCCATTAAATGTAACAAAAAGAAATTAAAATTACATAAAAACTAGAGAATGCACCAAAATATGGATTTCAGATTTGGAATCAGCGATGCAGAAATATATAGAAACCATTCTAAAAGCTCATGAAACAAAAAATGAAAAAAAATTTGTTCCCCAGTGTTATTTAATTGCATGCTATTTAGTCTCCAAGTGTTTGATTGTTTTTCAGTTTTCCTATTATAGTTGATTTCTAGTTTCATGCTGTTGTGATCAGAGAAGGTGCTTAACATGATTTCAATCTTCTTAAATTTGTTTAGATTTGTTTTGTGTCCTAACATGTGGTCTGTCCTAGAGAATTTACCTTGAGTACTTGATAGGAATCTATATTCTCCTGCTTTGGGGTAAAAGGTTCTGAAGATATTCATTATATCCAGTTGATCTAGTGCAGTGGTAGTCAACGTGGTCCCTACTGCCCACTAGTGGGTATTCCAGCTTTCATGGTGGGCAGTAGTGGAGCAACTAAAGTATAAATAAAAAGATAAATTTAACTATAGTAAGTTGTTTTATAGTGATTTATTCTGCCAAACAGCGAAAATCTGACATAAAGTACTTGGTAAGTAATTATTATTATATGCTTTAACTTGCTGTAACTCTGCTTTTTAATTTTATAAAGTTACTTCCCTACTTTATAAATCACCATTACTGTGGAACCAGTGGGCGGTTAGAAAATTTTACTATTAGCAGAGATACAAAAGTGGGCGGTAGGTATAAAAAGGTTGACTACCCCTGATCTAGTGTGTCATTTAAGGCTGCTGTTTCTTTGTTAATTTTCTGTCTGGAGGTTCTATCCATTGATGTTAGTAGGGTATTAAAATCCCCTAGTATTATACTATTGCTATTGATCTCACCGTTTTTGTCCATCAAAATCTGTTTTATATATTTAGGTGCTCCTATATTTGGTGCATATATATTTATAATAGTTATATCTACCTGTTGTAATGCTCCTTTTATCATTATGTAGTGACTTTCTTTATCTCTTATTATAGCTTTTGTTTAAAGTTTATTTTGTCAGATATTAGTATTGCTATCCCAGCTTTTATTTCCTTTCCGTTTGCATGAAATATTTTTTTCCATCCCTTTACTCTCAGTCTATGTGTATCTTTTATTCTGAGGTGGATCTCTTATAGACAGTATATATACAGGTTCTGTTGTCTTATCGATGCAGCAATCCTATGTCTTTTGATTGGAGCATTTAATACATTTGCATTTAAGGTAATTATTTACATGTAGTTGTTTATTGCCATTTTATTTTTTAGATCTACAATTCTCTTTTTCTTGATTTCTTTTTTCCTTTGCTCTTTTTACAGCAAGCCCCTTAACATTTCCTGCAGTACTGGTTTGGTTGTAATGAATTTCTTGAGTATTTTTTGTTTTGTTTAGTGTTTGTTTGTTTGTTTGTTTGTTTTTTGTCTTAGAAGCTTTTTATTTCCCTTTCAACTTTAAATGATAATCTTGCTGGATAAAAACGTCTTGGTTGTAGGCTCTTGTTTTGCATTACTTTGAATATTTCTTGCCATTCCCTTCTGGCTTCAAGTGTTTCTGTTGAAAAGTTGATGTCATCCTTATGGGGGCTCCTCTATAGGTAATTGATTTTTTTCTCTTGCTGCTTTTAGTATTTTTGCTTTATCTCTTAACTTTGGTGTTTTAGTTATGATGTGTCTTGATGTAGGCCTCATTGGGTTTTTCTTTACCCGACCCTCTGTGCTTCTTGGACTTGTGTGACTTTTTCCTTCATCAATTTAGGAAAGTTTTCAGCTATGATTTCTTCAAACAGGTTCTCTATCCCTGTTCTTTCTTTCCTCCTTCAGGAACCCCTATGGTGCAGATGTTATTTCTTTTTGTATGTCACAGAGTTCTCTTATAGTTTCCTCAGACTTTTTGAGCCTCTTTTCTTTTTGCTGCTCTGTTCTGTGTTTTTATTTATCTTGTCCTCTAATTCACTGATTTGATCCTCTGCTTCATCCAGCCTGCTGTTGATTCCTTCTAGTGTAGTCTTCATTTCTGATATTGTAATTGTCATTTCTGATTGATTCTTTTTTTTTTTTTTGTATTTTTCTGAAACTGGAAACGGGGCGAGACAGTTGGACAGACTCCCACATGCGCCCGACCGGGATCCACCTGGCACGCCCACCAGGGGGCGACGCTCTGCCCACCAGGGGGCGATGCTCTGCCCCTCCAGGGTGTCGCTCTGTTGCGACCAGAGCCACTCTAGCACCTGGGGCAGAGGCCAAGGAGCCATCCCCAGCACCTGGGCCATCTTTGCTCCAATGGAGCCTCGCTGTGGGAGGGGAAGAGAGAGACAGAGAGGAAGGAGAGGGGGAGGGGTGGAGAAGCAGATGTGTGCCCTGGCCAGGAATGGAACCCGGGACTTCTGCACACCAGGCCGACGCTCTACCACTGAGCCAACCGACCAGGGCCTGATTGATTCTTTTTTTATTATTTCAATGTCCTTTTTGATGTGTTCTATTTCTTTATTTAGGTGCTCATTAAGTCTACCCATTATAGTTCTGAGGTCCTTAAGCATCCTAATAATCATTATTTTAAACTCTGCATCCAGTAATTTGGTTACTTCCATCTCATTCAGGTCTTTTTCTTGGGATTTCTCTTTTTGATTCATATGGATTACATTTCACAGTCTTCCCATTTTTTCTGTGTGCTGTTTGCAAGCTTGTTTGGGTTGTGGGTCTGAGGTTGTTATATGGAATGTGGCTCCTTCTCCAGGTCATTATCACTCAGCCTCTGCTGGTTGCTTGGATTTTAATTCTCTTTAACTAGTAGAGATGCTTAAAAGTCTTAATTTTCCTGCTGTTAGTTTGCTGAGCCCGGCAGGGAACTTCTGTGTTTAGGACAGGGGCGGTGGGCATATCTTGCTCTTTGGCTCCAGTTGAAACTCTATCCAGAAATGCGATAGGTGTGACCTTTGAGAACCAGAAGGTGTGGTCTGCACAGTTACTCTCCAGGGATGGGGCATGTTTTCTGTATCAGAAGGGGGAGGTGTAGCTCAGTTCTCCCTGGAAACCTGAGTCACTGCCCTGGAGGAGAGGTTTTCATGCAGAAAGTTTTGAAAAGAAGGAGAAGGAGGACAGGAGCCATGTTTGCAGAGTGAGAGAGCAGAAAGAATGAAGAGTGCTGAGGAAAAAGCCAGTTTCTGCAGAGAGAGAGAAGGTGTGCAGAGGTGAGTGGTTTTTGTGAGCTCCACTGAGACTGGTAGGGCCTTTGATTCTAGGAGAAACCAGAGAAGATTTTTCTGGTTGTGGAACCAGAGAATGTGTCAGTTGCTTTGGGAGCCCTGAGTGAAAGGGAAGTGTTTTCCCTGTGTGTGTTGCTCATTTGCCGGTGTGAGACTTTAATAAAGAAATGGCTCATAATTCTTTGGCTCCACTGTTTCTTTACTGTAAAGCCAGTAGCCACGCCACCACCACAGCAGCCTGGCCTGTGCAGGTTCGCCTTAGATTAGGACAGACAGTAATGAAACAATAGAGTCAAGAACTGGTGGGCCATTACCATTAATCCTAGCTTGCACCCGGTGGGCAAGTAAAAACACACACTGGGCTCCAAAACCCACTCATTCAGTGCTACTGACTTATCTGAGTTTCCTAGAATCAAAGGTTTCTAGCTCACTAGCCTTATCCACCTCTGTTCTCCATCTCCTTCTCTCTGCACAAACTGGCTTCTCCTTCAGCACTCCGCCATCTTGGCTACTTCTCCTCTCCTCTACATGGCCTTACTCTGCTCTCCTCCCTAAAAGTAATCTCAGGAACCGAGAGAGAGCAAGCTCCCGGTCTGCCCCATTTTATAGTGTAGAAATCAAAACCTTTAATCCAATATACAAACAAGGAAGTCTCTGATACAAAGTCAGTTATCTGAGGCATAATAGGATTCCTCATGAGAGTGCAGCACCCCCCACAATGCAACAGTCAAGGGTGGGAAAGGCTTAGTCTAAAAACTAAGCCTTAGGCTATAACAATCCTGCCTGCTCATAGCCTGTCCCCCACACCCAATGCAAACTATAAGAGAGCAAACCTATATATCATATTTATAAACTAATTTGACCAACATTTACCATCTGCCCGAATCCAGTGAGAACCTGCATGTAAATGGCTACAATGGTGGCGGCCCTTGGCCTTACACTTAGTTAGTCATTTAATTAATTTGGCATCTGTATCATTTGGCAAACATTTAGGGTTTCCTCAAGTACAAAGAGAAATACAGACTATTTCTTTTCTGCTTAAGAGCAATTGTTTTACATCAAGAAAAGTCTTCTAGCCAACCCCCCAAAAGATATACAATATTAATAATATACTCAAAACCACACAAAGGTTAACTAAATAAAATTCACTTGTTGATGTTCAAAAGGGCCTAAAGTGTTGGTTCATATTTATGTCTCCTCTCCTTCTTTTCCTAGGATTGTGTGATTAACAAATGGGGTATCACCTGACCTGTGGTGGCACAGTGGATAAAGCGTCGACCTAGAAATGCTGAGGTCGCTGGTTCGAAACCCTGGGCTTGCCTGGTCAAGGCACACATGGGAGTTGATGCTTCCAGATCCTCCCCCCTTCTCTCTCTCTGTCTCTCCTCTCTCTTTCCCTCTCTCTCTCTCTCTTTGTCTCTCCCTCTCCTCTCTAAAATGAATAAAAAAATAAACAACAACAACAAAAAAAACCAAATGGGGTATCACCAGAGAAATCCCATAAAATCTTATAGAAGTTTTTCCATTTCAGCATCTCAGGGCATATTAAAAGAAACAAATTGTTATTATCTTTCTATTTAATTGTGAAGTTGTCCACAACATTATTTTTTTTCTTGGAAATAACATATAAAGTGATAAAATACCCCCTAATTTTTGTGAGCAGTATATAAAATACATGGGACTTCACTCTATATCAAAATTAAATAATTTCATTAAAGCCTGACCAGGTGGTGGAGCAGTGGATAGAGCACTGAACTGGGATGCAGAAGACCCATGTTCAAAACCCCAAACTTGCCAACTTGAGCATAGGCTCATCCGGCTCATCTGGCTTGAACATGGACTCACCAGCTTGAGCATGGAGTTGCTAGCTTGAGCGTGGGATCATAGACATGACCCTATTGTCACTGACTTGAGCCCAAAGGTTGCTGGCTTGAAGCCCAAGTCTCTAGCTTGAGCCCAAGGTTGCTGGCTTGAGCAAGGGGTCACTCACTCTGTTGTAGCCCTCCAGTCAAGGAACATATGAGAAAGCAATCAGTGAACTAGTAAGGTGCCACAGTGAAGAATTGATACTTATCCCCTCTCTGTCTGTCTGTCTGTCTCTCTCTCTCTGTGTGTCTCTGTCAAAATAATAATAATAATAATAATAATTTTATTAACATTGTTCTCAATTTGATTTGAAATTATGGAGGAAACAATGACTGAGAATAAAAGAGATAGAAATCTAGAAGACTGTTGCATCATGAAAATTAAGGGAGAAGAATTAGTAAGTGATACATGGTCTTTAAAAAATGGTGCTGCAAAGAAGTAATTAGCTATATGAATTAAAATGTCCTTGGTGACTTTCAAAGAGTAATTAGACTAGATTGTGAGTCCAGAAATTAGATAGCTACAGGAGGTTAAGAATATTAACTGTGATCAGAAACTGCAGGTCATATACGTATGTAAAAAGTTCTTTCAAGATTTGAGAATGGGTAGAAGGTGAAATCTTAGGGAAATAGCAGGGAGAATATTTGAGAGATTTGGAATATGATCTTCTTCAGATGAAGTGACAAGTGGTGGGCCAGAGAGAATGAGAATAAGAAAAAGCAGACTTTAACACAATGATCTATGAATAGTTAAATATTGCAAATATATACAATTAAACCATTCATTTCTCTTTTCAAATACTTTGGAAGCATATATAAACATATGTTTTGAACAAAATACTCATTGGATTACTCCTGTGTTTTTATTTTTTCTTGTCTATATTTTGAATTTTTTTAATTTTAGCACTCATTTATTTTTTTAATTCAGTGAGAGAAGGAGAGGCAGAAACATACTGCCGCATGCATTCGACTGGGATTCACCCAGCAAGACCACTAGGGGGTGATGCTCTGCCCACTTGGGGTGTTGCTTCCTTGCTCAGCAACTGAGCTCTTCTTAGCACCTCAAGTGTAGGCCATCAGCCATACTCAGTGGCCGGGGTCAACTCATTCCAATCAAGCCATGGCTGCAGGAGGAGGAGAGAACAGAGAGAAGCAAGAAGGGGGAGAGGTAGAAAAGCAGATGGATGCTTCTCTGTGTGTCCTGACCAAGAACCAAACTCAGGACACCCACACACCAGGCAATGCTCTACCACTGAGCCAACCAGCCAAGGCCAATTCTATGTTTCCACAATTAATTGCCCTGTCATCCCTGAATAAATTATATTTTCTTTTCTTTGTTTTTTTTCCCCTTTTTTATAAAGTGTGAGGCCGGGAAGCAGACAGACAGACTCCCACATACACCCCAACTGGGGATCCACCCAGCAAGCCCCCTATCGGGTGATGTTCTGCATTCTAGGGCCACTGCTCTACTGCTTGGCAAACCAAACTATTTTAGTGCCTGAGGCAGGGCCATGGACCCATCCTCAGCACCCAGGGTCAACTTGCTTAGACCATTCGAGCCATGGCTATGGGAGGAGAAGAGAGAGAAATAGAAAGAAGCAGGGAAGGGGAGGGATGAAGAAGCAGATGGTCACTTCTCCTGGGTGCCCTGACCGGGAATTGAACCTGGGACTTCCACATGCCAGACCAACCCTCTACCACTAAGCCAACCAGCTAGGGCCTTATATTTTCAATTAAATGCATTTTGGGGAAGACACTGAGCTACTCAGGATGTATCACCACCTTAAAAGAGGGGCTTTTATTTTAATAAAATATAATTTTATTAAATAAATTTTTTTCACTAAAGCCTTGTATTTTAATAAAAGTTGTAAAATAATTTGGTTGCTGACATATTAAGTAGTATTATTTTATATTCAGAAAGTTGATAATCATTTTCCAATGGTAATTGTAATCCGGAGGGACCCGAAACATTGAAGACATGAACAAGGTCCGTCGATTACACACCAAAGCTTTATTGTCTAGCTTGGCCAAGTGGCAGCAAACTCCGACAGTGGTCTGAGGGAGCACGTGCTAGCCCTTTGTTCTACTTAGTTTTTGGTACCTTACA
This sequence comes from Saccopteryx bilineata, assembly GCF_036850765.1. Taxonomy (NCBI): domain Eukaryota; kingdom Metazoa; phylum Chordata; class Mammalia; order Chiroptera; family Emballonuridae; genus Saccopteryx; species Saccopteryx bilineata. The sequence goes on along the minus strand of NC_089491.1, from coordinate 141,838,237 downwards.
ACACCTGTGGGTGAAGTGGCTCAGTGACTCTTCCTTCCCCTCTCTGAATGGGAGGATAAGACGTGGTATCACCAAGGGGAGAGGCTGGTAGGTGGGCTGAAGCGTGGGTCAAAGGACCAGGAGGTTGGCGGCCCCTAGCTGGCATTTGACCAGGGTGGGATAAGCAATAATCAGGTATTGCTCTTTGTTAACTGGGCAGGTGAGATGGGTGGTTAGGCCCAGCACCTGTCCCCTGGATATAAAAAAACACCCTGTTTATATTTCGGTCTTCAACAGATATTAAAATTTCAAATTTGTGTGTTCTGATTCTTACTCATCTGAATTCCCATGTTCGGATTTGGAGGCAGACTGGAAAAATATAATATAAACAACAATAAAACAGCCAATGCTAACAGATACTATAACAAGCATGCCAATACAATTAAGTGATTAAAACCTACCAGATCACCAAGCAAAGTCTTAACTAATACAACAGGATTTAAAATAAAATTTTTAGTCCCAAATATCCTTAATATGTTAATGTAATTTCACCAAGTCTATATTGACACCATTATCGCTTCATATTATTTGTAAATGAAACCTAACCGCTTCAGTTTGAGAAGTGTCCCAAGGAGCAGGAGTCACACACATTCAGGAAAAGTTCACAAGGCACTGGAGTTGTGGTCACATTTCTATGCTTTGTAACTAGAGTCCAAGTCCCAATGACTACTGCTTCTAGCTGTTAACAATTCAGGTAGACTGGAAAAGCCGTATGCAGCACGTATGGAGACGGAGCTTCTGTTTTCTTTAAACTGGAGAGGTGAACCCAGGGTGCCTTTCTCTGGAGCTCTGCAACCATGGCATGGTGAAGAGAACCTGGGGATACACTATGCTGGGTAGCAGAGGTAAATTTGTCTAAATTAGGGATAAGTCCCAGCCTAAAATAGGCATGGGGCATTGATGCAAGAGGAATAAAGGGAACACTAAATATTAAACAAAGCAGCAGAAAATAAGACTATCAACACCCACAACAGAGATCTTCGAGGGATGAATAAAAAACTGAATATTCAGGCAAGGCATGGTAAGTGGCCCTTGTGTCCATGAGAAAGGAGATCAGTTTACCTGCTACTTGGAAGAAATACCCTAGGCTTGTCCACAGCAACATGAGATGGGGCCGATGGCCCTGAGCACCTTTAGTCTTCAGTGGCAAGCCTCAGTAGGCTGGCAAGGTCAGGTCACAGGTAGCTGGAGCAGGGCTAGAAGAGACTGAACCCTCCCTTGGAGGAGTGAGGGAGCAGCTTACCTTCCAGTGTCCCTTTTTCCCATAGTAAAGACATGTCCCTGGTGGGGGCCGAGAAGCCTGGCAGGCTTTAGCTTAATGACTTTCCTTTCCACTCTTGAAGCAGGGCCCTAATGGAGTCCTATGAAGTCTCTCGAGGGTGTTGGACCCTTTATGAGTGTATGCCAAGAGCTGGTATTTTGCCTGATCTCTTTTTGGCTCTGTCTGCCTTTTCTGTTCCTCTCTTGGTCATTATAGACCTTAATGCCATGCTCAGAAGATCTCATTAAGGGGTTGAGGGTCCCCATCTGCCTATATAAACTTTTTCTATATACCTAGAGCTGATTGGAAAAAGACAAAACAGCATTATCTGCTGGATTAAATAAAAGAGGGTAGAAGTTTTCAGGAAGAGAAAAGAAGTTTTGGCATCTCTTGTAGGATTTCAGAGTCTCTCAGTTGCTGAATAAACCTGTACATTAGTATTTAAGAGAAATTTTTTTTAAAAGGTCCAAAACACGAAGTTTTATTGAAAACAATAAAATACAGAAACAGCAGATTCTCATTTTAAAGTAAAACTGACATTTCCCAGATCTTTCTTAGTACCACACTATTCTAATCACTATTATCTTCATATTTATTTTTTTTTATTTATTTTTCTTCACACATTAGCATAGAAAGCCAATGTCTGATTCATGTTGAAAATCTATACAAAACGAAAAGACCTGCTATTCCAGGGAAACCTTAAGGCAAAAGCAAAAGCCTTATGCTACAAAAGAAAAACAGAGCAGAGGCATGGGGGCTGTGAAGTCGGCTCAGAGGAATAAGTACCACAAGGATGAAGGCAATTTTTGTACAAACATATGCAAGAAGTTTTAAAAGGTGCATTCAACATCCATTTTTCCTGCAGAATTAATTGTCATGTCAGACAGCTTAACTCCTGAAACAAGTTTAGATTTTAACAGAATTTTAATTCTCTCCGATATTTACCAATGGAATCAGAGCCTTGCTTGGGGTGGCTCTTCTTTCCCCCTTGTCACCACACAGACTTTTAAGCATTTGTTGAGTACACTTTATAATACCTTTACTTCAAAACTGTAAGAAATAATTGTCTTTATGTTAACCTAACAAAACATAGTAAATGCATTTTTAAGTAACATTTTCAAACTTATTAAAACATTTCTATTCTATTTAAATTTAAATGAGCATGTTACATTTACTCCAATTAAAATTAGAAATTCGTAGGGATGATATCATCTTTAATCCTAGCTTGCACCCGGCGGGCAAGCAAAAACACACACTGGGCTCCAAAACCCACTCACATTCAGTGCTCACAAAGCTACTGACTTATCCGAGTTTCCTAGAATCAAAGGTTTCTAGCTCACCAGACTTATTCACCTCTGTTCCCCATCTCCTTCCTTCTCTCTCTTCTAATATAATCTCAGGAACCAAGAAAGCAAGCTTCCGTTCTGCCTCCATTTTATAGTGTAGAAATCAAAATCTTTAATCCAATATACAAAATAAGGAAGTCTCTAATACAAAGTCACTTATCTGGGGCATAATGGGATTGCACCACCCCACATCAAAAAGGGTGGGAAAAGCTTAATCCCAAAACCAAGCCCCAGGCTACAAGGATCCTGCCTGCCCACAGCCCGCCCCCCAACACACATTAATATCATGTGGGCAATGGCTTCTGCCTCCGCGCACTGCTGTTTCCCAGAACGCCCCCCCATGGACCTCCTTCCAGGCACAGAGGCAGTCCCATGGCCCCCAGGATGCCGACTGGGCCCCTCTTTTTCTCCCCAGCCAAAAACCGTCCAACCTCGCTGGGGCGGGGGCCACCAAACCCTGCCGCCACAGCCGTACACAACTCCCCCCCCCATCCCCCCCCCACACACTGAAAGGCGCTTCCCTCACAATGACACCGGGTCGTGGAGCACCCCACACAACCATCCGGGGACACCAAAGAGGTGGCCACTGAACCGCATGGTGAGAGAGGGCACGCGCCCTTGGGGCTAGCCAGGCACCCGTGGCAGGGAGGGCCAGAGGCACAAAGCAGAAGGGGGAGGCAGCAGGGCGTCACGCCAAACGAAACGAAGGAAACCACAGAGGAAACCAAGTGGGTGTGGGAAGCACCTCCGGGCAACAGGCGGGTCCACCGGGAAAACACACAGGGAATCCCTAAAACCTCCACACACGTGCAGCCCGTGAGGCCCAGGACGCCGGCCGGCCCCCCTCAGTGCACACATGCCCATGCCTTCCTTTCTTTCCCCCCACACTGTACTTAAGAACTTCACTCTCTAAAAGCTTTGACGAATGCAGTGACAAAAAAAAAACCAGACAAACAGCAAAAACATAGACAAACAGCAAAAACAGATAGACAAACAGCAAAAACATAGACAAACAGCAAAAACAGAGAGACAAACAGGCACTACCTTCCCTCGAGCTCGGAATATCTAAACTCAAACGGGGTTCCCTAAAAGTGGGGTGCCTTCCCAAATCTCCCAACCTCGTGTCCAAGGGGAGATGGCCACCCGCCCTTCTCCTGGCTTGTCAGCCAGGGCTCACATGGCAAAGAGTCGCGACCTTGTTCTACTTACCTGTGTTTGAACAAGAAAGCTCCGGTGTGCAGACCGACGGCAGTCCCTCGATCCTGGACGAGCCCCCAAATGTTAATCCTAATCTGGAGGGACCCGAAACATTGAAGACACGAACAAGGTCCATCGATTACACACCAAAGCTTTATTGTCTAGCTTGGCCAAGCGGCAGCAAACTCCGACAGTGGTCTGAGGGAGCATACGCTGGCCCTTTGTTCTACTTAGTTTTTGGTACCTTACAACACCTGCGGGTGAAGTGGCTCAGTGGCTCCTCACCCAATATACATCGAAAAGAAATATGCAATAAAATTTTAAGTTTTATCTAGTGATTTAAATCAATGAGGACAGCAAATATGATTATTCAGGCCCAAACTCATTTCGTCTTCAATAACAATTTTTTTAAAGTACGTATTTGAACATTGTTTAAATTCAAGACCTGATTTTTCTAATGGAGAACATAAATGTTGACAATTTCTAAATTAGTTAAATTAAGAACCAGGTCTTGAGTCTGATTCCTAAGTGTAAGAGAACAAATAATCACCATGTCTGGCTAAACTGTGAAGCACAATTAAGCCAGCCTCTCCTATACTTTACTGCATATTAGTAGAATATGACTATAATCTAGTTTTATTACAGAATTATTTCTCAATTAATTTATTGCTTAACTTGAGAACATTTTACATGATCACATATAATTATGAGTTTGCTTTAAAATATTGTTTTAGTAACAATTAGGAATAAAATAAATTTTCAAAAACAAGAAATAAGCATTTATAAAATGCTATACAAAATTGTGATAGTCAAATCATCATGCATTAATAAAGATGCTGTGATAAAAGCAAGACAACTGATTATAAGAGATTTTGCACTGGTCAATAGGAGTGCTCTAATGAATGCATTTACTAGCATTATTCCAAAAGTTCATTTGAACCTTTGGAACAAAGGTATGCTCAAATATTTCTATGGGTGCATTTCTTTCCTAATAAGTCATGTAAGAGCAAAGTATGGCCTTTTGGCTTTCCTACTCACTTCACAAGCAAACTTTGCTTTATACAGTAAGAAATTTGAAAACATCTTATAGAAATGCTATAAAATGTATGTAGGTTATTAATCACTGAATATTTTGAGTACATTAGTCATTGATAATCTGCCTGTTAAATGGCTCCTGTCTGAACTCTCATGCTTTGGAGAACTAACTGTTCCTCCAGAAGACAGCATTGAAGGGCCACGTGGCACTTCTGCGTGATCTCCATTATGGCACTGTGCAATTGTTTCAGTTAAGTCATCCTAGAGTCTAGACAATAAATACACGCTTAGTATCACTGTAGCTCCAGTTGTCAGGGATTGAGTTATCAGTTCTTTGAAGAAATAAATTTTGAGGAGGTTTAGGAGAAAGGAATACATTTTATAAAATCTTACAGTGAAGCTCTCGACTAACCTTTGAGTACCAGAGTTTTAAGTATGCTATAAAAATCTGTAATGGATGGTTAAGGAAATTACCAGACAATAAAAGAAACAGGTGAGCTTGCTAAACAAGGATTTCAGCATTGATTTTGTCTTTATTTAATGATTTTTTTTTTTTTTGTATTTTTCTGAAACTGGAAACGGGGCGAGACAGTCAGACAGACTCCCGCATGCGCCCGACCGGGATCCACCCGGCACGCCCACCAGGGGGCGACGCTCTGCCCACCAGGGGGCGACGCTCTGCCCCTCCAGGGCGAGGCTCTGTTGCGACCAGAGCCACTCTAGCGCCTGGGGCAGAGGTCAAGGAGCCATCACCAGCGCCCGGGCCATCTTTGCTCCAATGGAGCCTCGGCTGCGGGAGGGGAAGAGAGAGACAGAGAGGAAGGAGAGGGGGAGGGGTGGAAAAGCAGATGGGCGCTTCTCCTGTGTGCCCTGGCTGGGAATCAAACCCGGGACTTCTGCACGCCAGGCCGACGCTCTACCACTGAGCCAACCGGCCAGGGCCTATTTAATGATCTTAAAGGAACAAGTTACAGTTAAAGACTGAATGGAAGAACCTGCCATTATTCCACATCTGGTGGTTGCTGTTCACATTCCTTTGCTGAGCCTGTATCTTCATAAAGCTTTTTAGCAGGAATGGGTCTATACTGTTCTATGGTCACGACTGGATCAGAAGCCATGGACACAGATAACTCATCTGTCTGTTTTCTTCTATCTTTTTCCATGACTCTATCAACTGCTTTGTCTTTATTTACAAGCAAAACCTGGAAAACCTACAAATGTGTTTTATGGTTATCTAGGAATAATACAAAAAATATTCCTGTTATTAGTGAAGAAAGTCAATTCTGTATAGTTCATTCCAACGTAAATGTGAGTTTTGTTTTAAAAAATAAGAAATAGAAAAATGTCATATGGTGAGGTTGCTGAGATCTGTGATAAGAATGAATCTTCTGTCCATGAAACTGAAGAACAAAAGAGAAATTCATGCTGATTTTTCTGTCCTATCTTGAACTGCAAAAGTTACAGCCACAATGCATGGTAAGTGCTTAGTTAAGATGGAAAAGGCATTACATTTGTGGGTGAAAGACATGAACATAAAACACGGTCCAGTTGGTGGCAACATGTGTGCCAGGAAGCACTGAACCTATGATAACACTAGTGAGGGGTCCCCAGAAATGAGTGACACCAAGCCATTTGCTGTAAGTAAGGGGTAGTTACACAGGTTCGGGAATATGTTTTGCAATTTATTTCACACCATCACAAGAAGAAGAGTGAGTATACAGTACAATGAAATGTTTTTAGAAAGAGAGAGATACACAGAGAGAGAACATTTATATACACTTTCAATGCTGTCTTTTGGAGAAACAGTTCATTCTCCAAAGCATGAGAGTTCAAACAGGAGCCAGTTAAATGTGAAGATTATCAATGGCTGCTATACTCAAAGAAGTCAGTGATTAAGTGGCCTTCATACACCTTGTAGCTTTTCTATAAGGTGTCTGTAACTTTCTTACAGATTTTTTTCAGTAGCAAATATAAGAGGAGACTTATTTTAAAGTCTCTGAGGTATTTTCAGTGGCTTCTGAATTACCTGTAGGGAGCTCCAACTTAGTTGTCCGGAGTTTGATAAATGTGTCTACTCTTAAATCCAAGTCGTGTTTTATATCCAAATTTATGTAAATCAAAGCTAAGTTACTTGCCCATTATTCTGTCCAATTGTTCCTCAGGTGTGCTTTGGATGCTTTCACCCATTTTCATAGCATTCATTCTAAACCTTCATCACAGGAAGAATACACAGGATCTTGGGCAATGCATAAACATTAGGCAGGTGGAGGACTTCATAAACGGTGGACAGAACCTCCATATCCTTCCTTCTGTGTTTCCACTTGACTCTCCAACAATGTAGCTTGGCTGAGAGAGTGTATCAGGGCTGGGTTAGCTGCTTCTGTATATGGTACTCCTCCAATGTACTAAATTTGAGCTGTCCCATTACAGAGGGTACTAGGGAGAAGCATTTAAGAGCTTTGAGGTGCTGTTCTGGGAATATATCTTTCAGTTTCTGAATAATGTGACCCATTGTTGGAGCACTTACTGCTTCTTTATAGTGACTCTCAGAGGTCAGCTAGGAGATCCAAGTTTCCTTTGCTGAACTCTGCAGAACTTCCCAGGGAGCTTCATCTGAATATCAAGTTTGATTGCCGATTGGTGACTTCCTCAAACCTAAATTCATGATAAACTGCAATCTTTTCCATCACTTCACTTACTGAATGCAGCATGGCAGTAATCTATTGGCTGCAAAGAAGGCATCAGAAGTTTGCCCCTGGAGACTTTTCCCCAAAGGCTTTTGTAAAAGATAGAACATTTTTAAGAACAACAATAGTAACAATAAAATTAAAATCTGTTACTGCGCTACAGAAGACAAATTCTTGGCCAGCTATACAGCCATTCAGTCTAATATTTGTGTCACTATCCATACCATCTTAACATAAAAAAGTACTTATAGGAGGTCTAGTAGAATTTCAAAAGCATCATGCCTGCCTGTACACTTGAGAACAGCAAATTTCCTGTGGTTCTTTACCCCTTTCTTCATTGATCTGAAAGAGGACAGAAATTGTATTGTCAAGCTCTAAAAGCAGTTGTGATCAATGGAAAAAGAACAAATTTTCTCAATTGTTTCCTAATGCAACAGACACTCCCATGACAGGCACCAATTCTGCCAACCACATATTTAAGGCACAGGAAGAGCAGAGGGTCTACAGCTAGGGGATTTCTCTGTAAGTCTAGAGTAACAACTTTCATATTGGAAGAAAATCCACTGGCCACAATGTAAGCCTGGCTACAACAATATTCCATGCTTAACCCCCACTTCTCAGTTATCATTGCGTGAAATTTTATAGCCAAAATTTTGGCATCAGTTTCATAAGGCGGGATGCCCACAAATCTCTTTCTTACATTGTGAGATTGGTCAACAAACCTCACCAGCACGGGCCAGTGGTCCTCTCCCGCTATGTCCACTATGTCGTCAGTGATAATCAGAAAGTGGTGAGAGTCTCTCACTCCCCTGAGGGTTTCTTCCTCAAAAGCAGCTCTCGCAGATCTCTAGCATCTGCTTCTGCTGTGTTTTTGAACAGAGTGATGTGTTGCCTGCTGTTGCCCAAAGTGCTTTCTCAGAAACTCTTCACCAGAATTTATCCAGCACTCCAGGGGTGCTTTACGACCAGGAGTAGAGACCTCTGGGATTTTCATACACTTCATGTCCACCCAGAGGTATGTTTTTGTTTTTCCATAAGAATCAAAATTCAAATAAAGATATTAAGTATTCTATTTTTCTTCTCTTCCAGGGTTAAAAGTAAAATTCCTTCATCCTGTTCTTCGCTCCCCTGTGCATTGTGGTTATTTATTTCTTTGTGGTTTTGCTCCTATTCAGAAGTTTTGTCAATTATTTTCTGTTTCAGTATCCTGATTTCATCTTCAGTCAATTCTTTTATTAGTTTTCTGTCTCTACTATGTGGACTGTTCAAATGACTGATAAGATCAAATGTTGTTTGTATTGCATTGTCTTGAAGGACCTATAAGCACTAGCTCTACAAATCATAGAGATCTCAAAGTGTTTGGCACATAATCAATAACGTTCATTAGGTTGATCGGGTGTTTTACCTTCTAAGTCTGCTCTGCTACAATTTTCCATCCATGTCTGGTGTCTGGCCAGATTCCCCAGGGGAAACTGAAGAAGGCCGGGTCCCACTGCAGGCTCTGCCAAGTTCACTATCATTGCCCACCCATGGTGGCAGCGAGCTCCTCTCCCCACCTCTTCAGGGCAGTCTGCCACCTGTGGGAACTGACGAGGGGAGCCAGGGAGGGAAGCCAGGCCAACTGGCTGGCTCAGCCTTTTCTTTTCCTTATTAATTTAAGAACTTTCACCTTTTCACATAAAGGAAGCACTGTGGCTTCTCTTTAGCATGTCTGAATTACCAGTATCACTACTCTTGCATTTGGAGGCCATTATTAAGTAAAATAAGTGTTACTTTTACACAAGTATCACAATACCACCAGGGTCCATCTGATAAGCTAGACAGTAGCTAAATGACTAAACAGACAGGAAGCGTGTACAGCCTGGTGAAGATGTTGGACAAAGGGAGGAATGACATCCCAGGTGGGACAGAGTGGACGACACGCAATTTCACCACGCTACTCAAAATGGCATGTAATTTTAAACTTATGAAATGTTTACTTCTGGAATTTTTCAATTAATATTCTCAGACCACAGTTGACTGCAGGTAACTGAAAACAAAAAAGCAAAACTGTGAATATGGGTGACTACTGTAATTAGAATGGTCTTTCTAAAGTGCAAATGTGATCAGGCCATTTCCTATGCAAAGAGCCCTTCCCTATGTCTCCTACTTTCTTCCTAGCCTCATCAGTTCCAACTTCACAGCTTACACTCTGTTTCAAATATACTCACCTACAAGCAGGTCTGTAAAACTCACTGCCATGTCTCACTTCCCAGCCTCCAGTCAAGTAAATACAGCTGCCTTATCTGTCCTTTTCCCTCTCCTTTGTCCTTTGCAGTTACCTCCTAAACATTCTGCAAAACTCGGTGTTAGCATGGCTTTCCTCAGGAAGACTCAGGGACTCCAAGCAGGTGCTCCGCTGTATGCCTCTTCAGTTCTGGACTCATGTCTACTAGAGAACTCCTCCTACTCCCCATTCTTCATATTTGTTCCCCTTAAAACTCAGAGAGTTAACATGAGTGCAGTTTTTGTTTTATTTTCTACTTTATCCCCAGGGCTTGGCACAGATGGGGTGTTCAGTAACTAAATGGATAAATAAATTACAAGTCTCGCATTATACTTAAAATGAAAGTTAGATAAGAAAGAATTATACCGTATTTTTTTTAAAAAAACATATAGGGGGTATTATTGTGAAATGAATAAGTAGGGTCAGACAGCTTGTGACTGAATCCCAATATCACTGAAAATTTGAGTAAATGACAACTATTTGTAGCTTTACTCCCTGGTAAAATAAAGTAATATAGGCTGAGTATCAGGTAAATTAAAATATATATGGTCTACCGGAAAGTTCTATTTCTATCACAACAAGTTTCAACATGTAAGCATATGTTTATTTGGCGCATGTGTGCCTCTCTATTTTTATCATTTAATGTATACATACTGACATAGCAAATTAACTAAAACAAAGTTAATTTATGTTAGTCTTATGTGTGAAGCAATAGTGTACCCATGGCTACTGATAAAGTTCATTTACGCCACTGTATTGTATAGGAATTTCAACAAGGAAGAAATGCTACAGAAGCATGTAGAAATTTATTGAAAGTGTTTGGTGAAGGTACAGTTTCTGATAGGACATGCAGAAGATGGTTCGAAAAATTCGAAACAGGTGATTTTGACCTTTCTGATAAGCCATGTTCTGGGCGACCATCTTTGATCGATAATGATGTTGTTAAGACCATGGTGGAGCAAGATCCTTTTCTGACAACATCGGATATCGCAGAAAGGCTTAATTCAGCTCAGCAAACCATTTTGGACCATATTTGGAAGATAGGATTGGTGTGGAAATTATATTATTTAATAAAGTTTATTGATGGCAAGAAAAATTTGTATTTGGTTTTATTCCAAAAACGGACAGAACTTTCCAGTAGACCATATGTAAAATTCTCAACCTGATGCCTTGCACAAAAATATGCCCATAAACATGACTTGTATGTTTTTTTTTTAACCTGTAAGAAGCACGAGGAGTAAAGTCACTAGATCAAGAAGTGCAAGTAGATAAAGATGTCAGTGAAGTGATTTTCTAGCAAACTACTTGCATATTTTGAATCATAAATAGAACCTTGTCAAGTGGATAATGTGATGTTCCCAAGCGCCTTGTCCTAAATATGTAAATAACTCTTGGTACTTAAGAATGATTTAGTTCCTACATTTACATTTTTTAATTTAATTTTTTTCAAGTGACATATTTCAGATATTATAAACTTATTTTTTTAATTACATAAAATTGTATTATTTTCCTCATTTCACTCTTTATGGTTTTACAGTATACACACAGGTTCCTAAATAATGTATTACAGAAAGTAATTTGCATACCAGGACAGAGGATAAAGTAGGCTGACTCTAGAATTGTGTGAAGATCAAGGATAATATTTTCTTTAAGTGTGATTATCTTCTCTCTTCCTTTACGGAATGTGTAGATGTGATTTTAAGTGTAGAATTTGAGGAGGAATGGAATTGCATAGAGGTGACATTAGTGAAGGTTTAAAATACACCATAATCTATTGCCTAGAATCAATCACACATGATAACAACTGATCCCACCTTTAAGTCTCTTTCTTATGCCAGTCATATTAGTAAAAACTGAAGTAAGCAAATTGCTGCTTATCAATCTGATTTTTAAAAAAACTTTTTCCAGAGAGATGACGTCAGAGTAATGGCGGGGTAGGAAGCGATACCGATAAATCTCCCCCAAAACTCAACAAGATCTTCAACCAGAAACAGAAAAACCTATACTTGGAGCTTCCAGATGCTTCGCAATACACCCAAAGGTATGATTGAGTGAAAAATTGGCTAAATATATAACCAAACCCCGAAGGAAATAGGGAGTAAGAAATGCTCCTCCTTCCTCACTAACCTAAACAGGGCGGCTTTCTCTGGTAACTGTGAATATAGAAACTGAGGCGGGCAAAGGGGGTGAATAAATCCAGGCCGCCGCAGCACAAACGGCTGAACCAGGCTGTGGCACAGAGATCCAAGCCGAGGAAAATCTGATCCAGTGGCAACCCGGGCAATACAAGCTAACACTCGCGCCAAACCCAAACAAAGAAAGAAAAGCAGAGCGGCCATTTTACCCGGTCTCCTGGTCGGTGCGCAGTTAGTGGGCGAGAATTTCTTCCTGGGAAAGCCACGCACGGGAGGGAGTGAGAACTAATTCCAACGGTGGAGATTTTCCGTGCTGGTGAGGGTTTCACTCAGAGGGAACCGCGGCCGGCCTCATATCCTGGTTTGCGCACGCAGATAAGGAGTGAGCGATTCCTCCGAGTGCCTCGGCAGTGCGCTCCCGTGTTATCGCACAGAGGGGCAGAGTCAGGGGCCTTTGTGTGGGCCAAAGCGGAATCTCGAGCCGCCCCAGCGCCTTGCAAAAGCCTCGCACGGGGACAGAGTGAGACTCAATTCCAACGGTGGAGATTTTCCGTGCTGGAGGGTGTTTCACTCAGAGGGAACCGCGGCCGGCCTCATATCCTGGTTTGCGCGCGCAGATAAGGAGTGAGCGATTCTTCCGAGTGCCTCGGCAGTGCGCGCCCGTGTTATCGCACAGAGGGGCAGAGTCAGGGGCCTTTGTGTGGGCCAAAGCAGAATCTCGGGCCGCCCCAGCGCCTTGCAAAAGCCGCGCACGGGGACGGAGTGAGACTCAATTCCTATGCTACAACTTTTCCCTGCGGTTGGGGGTTTCACTCAGAGCGTGAGACTGCTGGCCGGATATCCTGGTCGCAGACAGTGAGTGAGAGTTTCCTCCAAGTGCCCCGGAAGTGGGCGCCTGCTTGTGTGACCGGACAGAGTGGCAGAGCCAGAGGTCTTTGAGTGGGCAGAAAGCCCGCCTGATTATGCTAGCAGCTCTGACTGACTGAGCCTTACCCAGAGCCCTGTGCTGAGTGGAAATAGAGTGGGGAGTTGCCAGCTCTTTGAGCCTCTTACTATCCAGGCAGAGGCAGCAGCAACCCCATAGCTGGATTATCAGGCTACTAATTAAGGAAGGAAAGACTAGGAGAAAGGCTCCAGGAACACGGACTCTCTCACTGTCGGAGCCTATAAATGCTATTGAGCTTCGACTGCCAACGAGACTAAAGCACAATACATGACATTGCCATAGAGACTTATCAACTGCAAACCTCTACCTGAGCGTGCCAAAGGGGCAGAACCCGGGGTACAGAGTCACCGACCAGGAAGAGGGAGAGAAAAGAAAAAGCAAGATGATAACCTCTCAAAATCAAGAATAATCTGCAGACTTTATAACCTATCCCATTTTATTATATTTGTTCGTTTGTTTCTCTTATCTTCATTCTTGATACTTTTTTTTTCCTCCTCCAATTTGGCCGATTAACTCTCTACCGGTCTTACTCTCTCCTCTCCTTGAACTACACTACCCATAAGTGTTACATCTCCCATTATCTTTTCTCTTCTCTTCCTTTCTCTCTATGAGGGTTGCACTCCAAAACCCTTAACTCTCTCTCTCTCTCTCTCTCCTTTCTTTTTTCTTCTTTTAGTGGTTACCTCTTTTTTTCTCTCTCTTTCTTTTCTCCCTCTATATTAGTTTCTTCCTTTCTCCTTTACATCTCCTCTCATTCAAACCTCAATAACAAACAAATTATCTTATCTGGGACTCAAACCTATGTTTGTGGCATTTTGGGGGGTTTTTACTTCACCTTTTTAACTCACTAGCAGTGCTCTCATCCCTGGCTCTCCATATTATCTAGTTCTTGTTCCACTAAATACAATAGTAATTTTTTAATTTGTCCCCCCATTTTTCCGTTTTCCTCTTATTCCTCTCATCATAACTCTTAGACAACCAACACCTAAAAGCAAATCATTTCATTCTTGACCCAAATTTTTTCCTTATTTGCTTTTTGTGGGTCCATACGCTCTTTTTTTTTCTTTTTTCTTTCCTTTTTTTTTTTTTTTTTTTTTTTTTTTTTTTTTTTTTTGCCCCTTTATTACTTTTCCCCAATTCAGGCCCTCCATCACAGGCATTGTTTGTTATAATTCACAGTCCACCACAAGATTTTCTCAAAAAAGAGGGGAGAGGAGAGGAGAGGAAAAAAGGAGAGGGGGAATAATTTCCTTTTTTTAATTTTTATTTTTTTTCTTTATTTCATTATTAATTTTTTTTTTAAAAAAAAAACTCTTTTCGATTTTTTATTTTTTTTATTGTTATTTTTTTAACTTTTTATTCTTTATTAAATCTCATTAATACTATCAACAAAACCACCCTCAGATGCCATTAAGGAAGAGAAAATCGAATATCATGGATACAAAAGAAAGAGAGGTAACACAGCTAGATGAGGAAAAATCTATGGAGAAAAAATTTAATATATTGGAAACCTTGGAGCTAAATGACAGAGAATTCAAGATAGAAATACTAAAAATCCTCCGAGATATACAAGAAAACACAGAAAGGCAATATAGGGAGATCAGAAAACAACTCAATGAACACAAAGAATATATGTCCAAGGAAATTGAAACTATAAAAACAAATCAAACAGAGATGAAAAACTCAATTCACGAGCTGAAAAATGAAATAACAAGCTTAGCTAATAGAACAGGTCAGATAGAAGAGAGGATTAGTGAAATAGAAGACAAGCAACTTGAGGCACAACAGAGAGAAGAAGAAAGAGACTCAAAAATTAAAAAAAATGAGATAGCCCTACAAGAATTATCTGACTCCATCAAAAAGAATAACATAAGAATAATAGGTATATCAGAGGGAGAAGAGAGAGAAAATGGAATGGAGAACGTACTCAAACAAATAATAGATGAGAACTTCCCAAGCCTGTGGAAAGAACTAAAGCCTCAAGTTCAAGAAGCAAACAGAACTCCGAGTTTTCTTAACCCCAACAAACCTACTCCAAGGCATATCATAATGAAATTGACACAAACCAACAGCAAAGAAAAAATTCTCAAGGCAGCCAGGGAAAAGAGGAATACAACATATAAAGGAAGGCCCATTAGATTATCATCAGATTTCTCAGCAGAAACTCTACAAGCTAGAAGAGAGTGGACCCCAATATTTAAAGTCCTGAAAGAGAGGAACTTTCAGCCACGAATACTATACCCATCAAAGCTATCCTTCAAATACGAAGGAGAAATAAAAACATTCACAGATACAGAAAAGATGAGGGAATTTATCATCAGAAAACCCCCACTCCAGGAATTACTAAAGGGGGTTCTCCAATCAGATACAAAGAACAAAAAAAAAACAGAGCCACAAGTAAAAGCTCCAAGAAGAACACAATAAAACCAAATTTAAACTGTGACAACAACAAAAAGAAAGAGGGGGAGAAGATGGAGATTAACAGTAGCAAAGGACGATGGAGTGCAAAAGTACTCACAAAATAGTTCGCTACAATGAACAGGGTAGGGACCCTTTTCATTACTCAAAGGTAACCACCATTGAAAAAACCACCACAGAAGCACATGAGATAAAAAAGATAGCAACAGAGGAAAGATGTATGGAATACAACCAAATAAAAACAAAAGAGAGAAAAACGAAAGAGAAGGATCAAACAAGACACAAAACTAACAGAAAGCAAGATATAAAATGGCAATAGGGAACTCACAAGTATCAATAATTACACTAAATGTAAACGGATTAAACTCACCAATAAAAAGGCACAGAGTAGCAGAATGGATTAAAAAAGAAAATCCAACTGTATGCTGCCTACAGGAAACTCATCTAAGTAACAAGGATAAAAACAAATTCAAAGTGAAAGGCTGGAAAACAATACTCCAAGCAAATAACATTCAAAAAAAATCAGGTGTATCAATACTCATATCGGATAATGCTGACTACAAGACAGGAAAAGTACTCAGAGACAAAAATGGCCATTTCATAATGGCTAAGGGGACACTGAATCAAGAAGACATAACAATTCTTAATATATATGCACCAAACCAAGGAGCACCAAAATATATAAGACAGCTACTTATTGATCTTAAAACAAAAACTGACAAAAATACAATCATACTTGGAGACCTCAATACACCGCTGACGGCTCTAGATCGGTCATCCAAACAGAGAATCAACAAAGACATAGTGGCCTTAAACAAAACACTAGAGCACCTGGATATGATAGACATCTACAGGACATTTCATCCCAAAGTGACTGAGTATACATTTTTCTCCAGTGTACATGGATCATTCTCAAGAATTGACCATATGTTGGGCCACAAAAACAACATCAGCAAATTCAGAAAAATTGAAGTTGTACCAAGCATATTTTCTGATCATAAAGCCTTGAAACTAGAATTCAACTGCAAAAAAGAGGAAAAAAATCCCACAAAAATGTGGAAACTAAACAACATACTTTTAAAAAATGAATGGGTCAAAGAAGAATAAGTGCAGAGATCAAAAGATATATACAGACTAATGAAAATGACAATACGACATATCAGAATCTATGGGATGCAGCAAAAGCAGTGATAAGAGGGAAGTTCATATCGCTTCAGGCATATATGAACAAACAAGAGAGAGCCCAAGTGAACCACTTAACTTCTCACCTTAAGGAACTAGAAAAAGAAGAACAAAGACAACCCAAAACCAGCCGAAGAAAGGAGATAATAAAAATCAGAGCAGAAATAAATGAATTAGAGAACAGAAAAACTATAGAAAAAATTAATAGAACAAGGAGCTGGTTCTTTGAAAAGATCAACAAAATTGACAAACCCTTGGCAAGACTTACCAAGGAAAAAAGAGAAAGAACTCATATAAACAAAATCCAAAATGAAAGAGGAGAAATCACCACGGACACCGTAGATATACAAAGAATTATTGTAGAATACTATGAAAAACTTTATGCCACTAAATTCAACAACCTAGAAGAAATGGATAAATTCCTAGAAAAATACAACCTTCCTAGACTGAGTCAAGAAGAAGCAGAAAGCCTAAACAGACCTATCAGTAGAGAAGAAATAGAAAAAACCATTAAAAACCTCCCCAAAAATAAAAGTCCAGGCCCTGACGGCTATACCAGCGAATTTT
Source organism: Saccopteryx bilineata (assembly GCF_036850765.1). Taxonomy (NCBI): domain Eukaryota; kingdom Metazoa; phylum Chordata; class Mammalia; order Chiroptera; family Emballonuridae; genus Saccopteryx; species Saccopteryx bilineata. Next base: position 141,821,158 of record NC_089491.1, on the reverse strand, counting down.
ATCAAACATTCAAAGAAGACTTGGTTCCTATTCTACTCAAAGTCTTCCAAAAAATTGAAGAAGAAGCAATACTTCCAAACACATTTTATGAGGCCAACATAACCCTCATCCCAAAACCAGACAAGGATGGCACAAAAAAAGAAAACTACAGACCAATATCTCTAATGAATACAGATGCTAAAATACTAAACAAAATACTAGCAAATCGAATACAACAACATATTAAAAAAATAATACATCATGATCAAGTGGGATTCATCCCAGAATCTCAAGGATGGTTCAACATACGCAAAACGGTTAATGTAATACACCATATCAACAAAACAAAGAACAAAAACCACATGATCTTATCAATAGATGCAGAAAAGGCTTTTGATAAAATACAACACAATTTTATGTTTAAGACTCTCAACAAAATGGGTATAGAAGGAAAATATCTCAACATGATAAAGGCCATATATGATAAACCATCAGCTAACATCATATTAAATGGCACTAAACTGAAGGCTTTCCCCCTTAAATCAGGAACAAGACAGGGTTGTCCACTCTCTCCACTCTTATTTAATGTGGTACTAGAGGTTCTAGCCAGAGCAATCAGACAAGACAAAGAAATAAAAGGCATCCATATCGGAAAAGAAGAAGTAAAGGTATCACTTTTTGCAGATGATATGATCCTATACATCGAAAACCCCAAAGAATCCACAAAAAGACTACTAGAAACAATAAGCCAATACAGTAAGGTCGCAGGATACAAAATTAACATACAGAAGTCAATAGCCTTTCTATATGCCAACTATGAAACAACTGAGAAGGAACTCAAAAGAATAATCCCCTTCACGATTGCAACAAAAAAAATAAAATACTTAGGAATAAACATAACAAAGAATGTAAAGGACTTATATAATGAAAACTATAAACCATTGTTAAGGGAAATTGAAAAAGATATAATGAGATGGAAGAATATACCTTGTTCTTGGCTAGGAAGAATAAATATAATCAAGATGGCTATATTACCCAAAGCAATATACAAATTTAATGCAATTCCCATCAAACTTCCAATGACATTTTTTAAAGAAATAGAGCAAAAAATCATCAGATTTATATGGAACTATAAAAAACCCCGAATAGCCAAAGCAATCCTAAAGAAAAAGAATGAAGCTGGGGGCATAACAATACCTGACTTCAAACTCTATTATAGGGCCACGACAATCAAAACAGCATGGTATTGGCAGAAAAATAGACACTCAGACCAATGGAACAGAATAGAAAGTCCAGAAATAAAACCACATATATATAGTCAAATAATTTTTGATAAAGGGGCCAACAACACACAATGGAGAAAAGAAAGCCTCTTCAATAAATGGTGCTGGGAAAACTGGAAAGCCACATGCAAAAGAATGAAACTGGACTACAGTTTGTCCCCCTGTACTAAAATTAACTCAAAATGGATCAAAGATCTAAACATAAGACCTGAAACAATTAAGTACATAGAAGAAGACATAGGTACTCAACTCATGGACCTGGGTTTTAAAGAGCATTTTATGAATTTGACTCCAATGGCAAGAGAAGTGAAGGCAAAAATTAATGAATGGGACTACATCAGACTAAGAAGTTTTTGCTCAGCAAGGGAAACTGATAACAAAATAAACAGAAAGCCAACTAAATGGGAAATGATATTTTCAAACAACAGCTCAGATAAGGGCCTAATATCCAAAATATACAAAGAACTCATAAAACTCAACAACAAACAAACAAACAATCCAATAAAAAAATGGGAAGAGGATATGAATAGACACTTCTCCCAGGAAGAAATACAAATGGCCAACAGATATATGAAAAGAGGCTCATCTTCTTTAGCTATTAGAGAAATGCAAATCAAAACGGCAATGAGATACCACCTCACACCTGTTCGATTAGCTGTTATTAGCAAGTCAGATAATAGCAAATGTTGGAGAGGCTGTGGAGAAAAAGGAACCCTCATACACTGTTGGTGGGAATGTAAAGTAGTACAACCATTATGGAAGAAAGTATGGTGGTTCCTCAAAAAACTGAAAATAGAACTACCTTATGACCCAGCAATCCCTCTACTGGGTATATATCCCCAAAACTCAGAAACATTGATACGTAAAGACACATGCAGCCCCATGTTTATTGCAGCATTGTTCACAGTGGCCAGGACATGGAAACAACCAAAAAGCCCATCAATAGATGACTGGATAAAGAAGATGTGGCACATATACACTATGGAATACTACTCAGCCATAAGAAATGATGACATCGGAACATTTACAGCAAAATGGTGGGATCTTGATAACATGATACGAAGCGAAATAAGTAAATCAGAAAAAAACAGGAACTGTATAATTCCATACGTAGGTGGGAGATAATAGTGAAACTAAGAGACATTGATAAGAGTGTGGTGGTTACGGGGGGGAGGGGGGAATGGGGGAGGGAAAGGGGGAGGGGGAGGGGCACAGAGAGAACAAGATAGAGGGTGACAGAGGACAATCTGACTTTGGGTGGTGGGTATGCAACATAATTGAACGACAAGATAACCTGGACTTGTTATCTTTGAATATATGTATCCTGATTTATTGATGTCACCCCATTAAAAAAATAAAATTATATAAAAAAAAAAAAAAAAAAAAACTTTTTCCAATTCCAGAATAAATTAGAAATAAAACATATGCATGGATTTTCTTGGAGTGGGTTATAAAATAGTATAACATTGAAGGGCTTTCACTGAAAGTTCAATAAAATTGAATTAAGTCTTGAGTAAAAAGTCAGAAGAGCCTTTCAGAATTAAATTATTTTGATTTTTTCTGGTTTTTAAATAAAAATTTTCCTTTGAAACTTAATTTATAAATTTGTACTTTAAATAGTAGTTTGTTAAAAGGCTAAGTCATTATACATTGGAAAATTCAAAATCATTCTTATTTAGAAGCTATAAATAATATTCACTATTCTTGATCCACTAATTTTGCAGCCCTGTTTTCATCAAATGAAAAATGAAAGGCAAAACAAAGAGAGTGATTTTTATTTAGAATCATTTATCTCACCTTTCATTCATTGTTCCATAACCATATTTGATCTAACCATAAATGAATCTGTTATATCAGAGACAATTCCAAGTTAGTTTTCATTCATCATACAGCAACAAATAAGTTTTTTATTACATTTCTTAAGTAACTGGAAAATATAGCAGAGCTATTTTCTTCAAATACTTAAAATATTCTATTCCTCTGTAATGACTTTCCTTTTATAGACTAACAGTCTGTAAAAAGGTAAATGCAAGATTTTGTAGCAGTTAGTCCCATTTTTTTTCTCAGCCCTCGATGTACCAAGCCAGCAAGTCTGTCACAGCTATAGTAGGTTGAAAGATGGGATACCTCTTTATCCCCCGCAGGGTTCACACTCTTGTCCCTATCTTTTCCCAGAATTCCTTCCCATCCTTACCACCTTGCTCAACTGCAAGTACATTCATTTCCAGTAATGCTAAATGTTTCCCACCCATTCCAAGTGATTTCATTCCTCAGTTACATGTGTGCACACCATTAACTCTCCCTGAAGTAGATTTTTTTCCATCTTAGCACTTGGCAAATTCAGTCTTTATGTCGATAATATTGCCATTTTAAAACCTTCATTGCCTCCCCCAAGAAGTCTTCTTTTGCTTCCTAATTTTTGCTTGCAATTATGCTTTGTTTATATCTCCCCTTAGCACTTTTCATATTACATTACAGTTTTTTTAATGTTAGTTTTCATTACTACACTGAAGACAGGGATCATGTCTTGTGTGCCTCATTATCTTCACTCCTTAGCATAGCATCTGGGATGATGTAAACACCCAAAAAGTATTCAAATGTTATAAACATTTGTAGTCACACCACATTTTCTTCATTAAGCTTACTTTAAAATAACAACTATTATGTTTCCAGTTGTACTGTTGTGGTCATCTCACACAAGTCTAACTTTTAGAGCCCAAATTCAGAATGTCACATTTATTACTTCAGTATTTATTTCAGCTTGTTAAATTTTACCTTTATTTTAACATCTCAACTTGAGTTACTCACAAATTTGATATTCTCTTCTTTTATGGCTAAATAAATGAATTTATTTTAAAAAGGATTAAAAATAAGTAACACTCATTGACACAGCATTAGAGCTTAATGCAGGCAAGATTATTAGGGTACTTAAATATGAATGAAGAAAATCAGATTTATACACAAAGGAGGAAGATATTTAAAGATTTAGAATGAGGGGAGTGGTGTAATTAAAGAGGGATCTTCAAAATATTAATCTCTTATTAGTGAGACATTGATATAAAGAGATCAGTTAAGAAATTCTTGGTGCAGGTTAGGTGGAAAAAGATGAGACCTGGAAATGGAGTAATAATAAAATGAAATGGAAGGTTTGCATGTGAAGCTATTATGAAAGAATTTCTGAGATCTGTTGATTCAGTATATAGATAAAAAGAAAAAGAGAAAAAATTAAAGACAATTCAAAAAAGTTAAGCCTGACTGCCTAATGTGTACCATTAACACAAAAAGGGGAAGCTGAGGGAAAGACTAGAAGTTTTAGATGTACCGAGTTTCAAATGGGAGGCTATGTCTAAATGTGTGTGTGTGTATGTGTGTGTGTGTGCATAGACACACACATATACATAAAATACATGTAATTAATAAGTATTATATTGAAACTCTAGGGGAGACTTCAGAGCTATAGAAAATAGATGATATCTTCAAGGCAAAGAACTTATTTGGAGTAGTTGTGATGTAAAGTCTATATAGCAACTTTTTAGTGCTTTCTTCTCATAATAGACTCCAAGCCCAGGACTCTTTTTTTCTACTGAAAACAAAGCCAAATATATTATTTCCATCACCTACATGTTCTCCAGGATGCTTCTGGTGCCCTACATAGCTATCTTTAATGATCTATGCGTAATTACTGCTAACAGCTCAGTTACACCTTAATCCAGAGAATTGCTCTGAACCAAAAGCAACCACCACACTCAGAGATGTCTGGGAGGCACACAGGAACCCCTCAAAAGATGACTCTCATCTCATGACTCAGTGATGAGAAAGACATAAAAGACTAGACAAGTAATTTCATGTGGGAAAATTACAGTACCATTTAAGCTCCCTCAGGAATTAAGCTGATGCAACAATATAACCATAGAAAATATATTTAATGTATACAAATTTGATATAGAATCAAAACCCAAAAATCTTTTGCATTTCTATACACTAATAATAAACTATCAGAAAAAATAAACAATCCCATTTACATTTGCATTAAAAAGAATAAAACACCTAGAAATAAATTAAACCAATGAGATGAAAGACCTGTATACTGAAAACTATAAGACATTAAAGAAATAAATTGAAGAAGATGCAAATAAATAGAAAGATATTCTGTGCTGATGGGGTTAGAAGAATTAATACTGTATAGGTAAAATATCCATACTACCTAAAGTAATCTACAGATTCAATGTAATTTCTATTAAAATTTTAATTGCATTTTTTGCTGAAATACAATGAAAATTTCTAAAACTTGTATAAAACTACAAAAACAAATTCTGAATCCCAAAATAATCTTGAGAAAAAAGAATAAAACTGGAGACATCACACTCCCTGATTTCCAGCTATATTATAAAGTTATAGTAATTAAGACAGTATAATACTGGCATAAAATTTGACACTTAGATAAATGGAAAAGAATAGAGAGCCCAGAAATAAACCCATGCATATATGTATAATTAACTTATGATAAAAGAGCCAAGAATATATCATGAAGAAAGGATAGTCTTTCAATAAATGGTTCTGGGAAAACAGGATAGTTATATACAAAAGAATAGAACTTAACCACTATTCTATACCATACACAAAAATTAACTTAAAATGGATTAAAGACTTAAATATCAACGGCTCAAGCATGGGGTCATAGACATGGCCCCATGGTTGCAAGCTTGAGTCCAAAGGTCGCTGGCTTGAAGCCCAAGGTCACTGGCTTGAGCAAGGGGTCACTGGCTCAGCTGAAGTCCCCCCATCAAGGCATATATAAGAAAGCAATCAATGAACAACTAAAGTGCCTCAACAAGTTGATGCTTCTCATCTATCTCCCTTCCTGTCTGCAGCTGCCTGTTCCTCTGTCTGTCTCTCTTGCTAAAAAAAAAACAAAAAACTTAAACATAGACCTAAAATGATACAACTCTTACAAGAAAATACAGGTGGTAGATTCCTTGACATAAGTCTTAGTGATTATTTCTTTTTAATCTGACACCAAAAACAAAAGCAAAAAAAGCAAAAATAAACAAGTGGGACTACATCAAACTACACAGCATCTGCACAGCATAGGAAACCACCAACAAAATGAAAAGGCAACATACTGAATGAGAGAAAATATTTGCAAGTCATATATCTAAAATAGGCTAATATCCAAAATATATAAAACATTTAAGGGGGAGAAACAAGATGGCGATGGAGTAGGCGGACGTACCAACTTCTACCTCCCAGAACCAAAGTGGGTTACAAACTAATTTTAAGAACCATCATCTGGAAAAACCAACTTTGGACTAAACTAAGAGGACTCTTCAACCAAGGAACACTGAAGAAGGCACACTGAGACTGGTAGGAAAACTAGAAATGCGGAGAGGGCTGCCCAGCTCTCCAGAGCAAACAGCAGCCAGGAAAGGCTCACGTGGTGGGAAGTGAGTTTAGCAGAAGTAGGAGGGTCCTGAGTCCCAGGAACAAAGCCCCAGCCTTCAGCCCAGAGCCTAAAAGAGGCATGTGGATAGTATTTAGCTGGAAACAAGTCAGGATACTGTTTATGAGAAAGAGACTGATTTCTCAGACCCAGGATTCTTCTTAAAGGGACCATGCAGAACACCTCTCTCACAACCACTCACCCGGGGCTACGGGGACAGGGAGAGAGGAGAGGTCTGGAGTAGCAGGAAGAGAGTGTAATCTAGGAGGCATAGGCAGAAACATTTTGAGAGACAGCCACCCTAACCTCTGGGACAAGTCACTCCCCAAATCTGAAGCGAATATTTCCCCTGGAAACAGCAATACCAGCAAAGGGAAGCAGGACACCACCCAAACAAGCTCTCCCGTGGCACTCAGAGCAGAGTTGCTTAGAAGGAGGGAGCTTTCGGGGCTACAGTAGTGAGTCTTAGGGTCTGAGCTGCAGTGCCCCCACCCACACGGCTGAGGGCTCGCCCGAGGGTGAGCGGCAGCAGGACGTGGAAGTGTGGTACTGTCGGCAAAGGTGGAAGCCGGCTCACCACCACTGAGGCCCAGGTGTGAGCTTGGTCTTGCCCGGCTGGGGAGGAGGGGCGTGCAAAAGTGGTCAAGCCCAGCTGCAGGCCATTTATAATCCAGCCTGTGGGGGAAGGGCAGAAGCCCAGAAGGGGTGGAGACCTGCCCTTGAGCAAGGGTGCAGGAGCACAGCCTTGCCCCGCCTGCAGAACATAGGCTTGTGGCCTGACTTGGGAGCTGGCCCCTCCCATGGGGGTGGAGCCAAAAGCCCAGAACAGGTGGAGTCCCACTACTGAGTGTGGGCATACAGTCCTGCCTGCCCTGTGGAGCCAAGGCTTGCAGCCTTCCCATGAGCGGGCATCTCCTGCAAGGGCGGGGCGAAAGCCCGGAAACAGCCAGAGACCTGCAGGTGCTCATTCCTGCCCTCAGGGCCGGCATAATGTCACCCGTGGGGGTGGAGCGAAGGACAAGGCCACCTGGGCTTGTACACCTGAGCACGCGATCACAGCCACTCCCATGAAGGAGAGGTGGAGACCAAAGCAACAGCCCCAGTGGGCAGGCACCGGCAATGCCCATACCAGAATGCCCTAGGCAGCAGCAGCAAAGGGAGTGGCAGGCCTGCAGACAGACCACACCTAGGGAACAAAGAGGCCACACCCAGTGGACTCCAGTGGCCAAAACCTTCTTTTACACAGACAGAATGAGAAGACAGAGAAATACAACACAAATGAATCAAGAGAAATCCCCAGAAAAGGATCTGAATGAGTCAGATATAACCAAATTGCCAGATGCAGAGTTTAAAATAATGATTGTTAGGATGCTCAAAGATATTAGAATAACAATAGATGGTCATTACAAACACCTAAATAAAGAGATAGCAAATACAAAAAAGGACATTGAAATAATAAAAAAAAAATCAGTCAGAAATGACAAATACAATATCAGAAATCAAGAACACAATGGAAAGAATTAAAAGCAGGATGGATGAAGCTGAGAATCGAATCAATGAGTTAGAGGACAAGATAAATAAAGGCACAGAAGAAGAGCAGAAAAAATAAAGAGACTCAAGAAGTCTGAGGAAACTCTAAGAGAGCTCTGTGACAACATGAAGAGAAATAACATCCACATATAGGGGTTCCTGAGGCAGAAAAGGAAGAACAAGGGATAGAGACTTTGTTCAATCATATCATAGCTGAAAACTTCCCTCAATTAAGGTAGGAAAACATCTCACATGTTCAAGAAGCACAGAGAACTCCATTAAAGAGAAAACCAAAAAAATCTACACCAAGACACATCATAATTAAAATACCAAAGCTAAGTGATAAAGAGAAAATATTAAAAGCAACTAGAGAAAAAAAGACTATCACCTACAAAGGAGCCCCCATAAGGATGACTTTTGACTTTTATTGACAACTGATATTTGACAAAGGAGGTAAGAGCATACATTAGAGTAAAAACAGCCTCTTCAACAAATGATGTTGGGAAAATTGGACAGCTACTGCAAAAAAATGAAACTAGACCACCAACTTACACCATTCACAAAAATATACTCAAAATGGATAAAAGACTTAAATGTAAGGTGTAAAACCATACGCATCTTAGAAAAAAACATAGGCAGTAAGCTCTCTGCCATGTCTCGCAGCAATATATTTGCTGATTTATCTCCATGGGCAAGTGAAATAAAAGACAGGATAAACAAATGGGACTATATCAAACTAAAAAGCTTTTGCACAGATAAAGACAATAAGAACAGAATAAAAAGACAAACTACACAATGGCAGAATATATTTGACAATACGTCCGATAAGGGGTTAATAACCAAAATTTATAAAGAACTTCTAAAACTCAATACCAGGAAGACAAACAATGCAATCAAAAAATGGGCGAAAGAAATGAATAGACACTTCTCCAAAGAGAACATACAGATGGCCAATAGGCATATGAAAAAATGCTGAACATCACTAATCATTAGAGAAATGCAAATTAAAACCACAATGACATATCACCTCACACCAGTCAGAATGGCACTCATCAATAAAACAACACAGAATAAGTGTTGGCGAGGATGTGGAGAAAAGGGAACCCTCCTGCACTGCTGGTGGGAATGCAGAGTGGTTCAGCCACTGTGGAAAACAATATGGAGATTCCTCAAGAAATTAAAAATCAGACTGGCTTTTCATCCAGCTATACCACTTTCAGGAATATACCCCAAGAACATCATAGCACTATTTGAAAAGAAGAAATACACCCCCATGTTTATGGCAGCATTGTTCACAACAGCGAAGATCTGGAAACAGCCCAAGCATCCGTCAGTGGACGAGTGGATTAAAAAGCTTTGGTACATATATACTATGGAATACTACTCAGCCATAAGAAATGATGACATTGGATCCTTTACAACAACATGGATGGACCTTGATAACATTATACTGAGTGAAATAAATAAATCAGAAAAAACTAAGAACTATAGGATTCCATACATAGGTGGGACATAAAAATGAGACTCAGAGACATGGACAAGAGTGTGGGGGTTATGGGGAGGGGTGGAGAAGAGAGAGGGGCACAAAGAAAATCAGTTAGAAGGTGACAGAAGACAATTGGGCCTTGGGTGATGGGAATGCAGCATAATCAAATGTCAAAATAACCTAGAGATGTTTTCTCTGAACATATGTACCCTGATTTATCAATGTCACCCCATTAAAGTTAATTTTAAAAAAAAGAAAAAAATAAGAGAATGGTGAAAATATATACATAACACAACGTTATAAAGAGCAAAAAAGTTAATCCTGGAGGAAAAGGGGTGGGTGTTGTGGAGAGGGGGTAAAGGGGGATGTTGTGGGGAACATGGGGGAGAGGGGGATACATTCGGGCAGACACTAGAATCTATGTAAACACAATAAATTAAAATTAATAAAGAAATTTAGACCACTCAATAACAATAACAAATTTCAAATTATTAGATTTAAAAATAGGCAAAAATCTGAATAGGTGTTTTTCAAAGATATACAGATTGACAAGTATATGAAAAGATGCATATTATCATTAATTATCAAGAAAATGCAAATCAAAATCAGATTTTACCTCTCATCTGTTAGAATGACTATCATCAAAAAGACAAGCAATAACAAGTGCTTGTTATTATAAACATACCCCACCAGAGCAATACATTTGTTATAACTGGTAAACCGACATTGACAAATCATTATTATCCAAAAGCCTATCACTTAAATTACAGTTCATTCTATGGGTTTAGAGTCTAAAGACAAATGTATAATACAGAGAAAAGAGAACCTTTAAGCACTATTGGTGGAAATGTAAATTGGTACAGCCACCATGGAAAACAGTATGAAGTTTCCTCACAAAATTAAAATAGAACTATCTTATGATCCAGCAGTTCCACTTATGAGAATTTATCCAAAGAAAATGAAAACACTAACTCAGAAAGATACATGCACCCTCATGTTCATTGCTTTACAAGGAGTTGGGGAAGGTGGAAGAGGGTAAAAAGAGTCAAGTATATGGTGAGAAAAGGAAACTAGACTTTGTGCAGTGAGCACATAATGCAATACACAGATAATGCATAATAAAATTGTATGCTTCAAACTTACATAATTTTATTAACCAATGTCACCCAAATAAATGTAATTTTTTAAAAAGCTCCTAATTAAAAAATACAGATTGTTGGTTTCTAAAGTGGGAGTTTGGTGGGGTGTAAGAAATGGGTGAACGGGGATTAAAGGTAAAAAGAAAAATCTTTAAATATTTCAAATTCAGAAAACACTCCATAAGGAATAATTGGAGAGCCAGATATTTCCCTCTTTAAAAATAAGATAGTAACATACAGGCAGCTCCACTCTTAGCCAATCTTTAAAGATAGACATATCGGCAAGTATGCCATTCACTAAATATCTTCTCATAAATTTGTCCACCATAGTGATTATATACCACTTTCTCTTTTCATGATAACAGCAGTAGAAAATAAAAATCGGTATGTACAAGATTTACTTATATATAAATTTAGAAAATGGTATGTTTTTAAACCATATATGTCATATTTTAAATGCTCCAAATTTTAAACTATATTCTGCATTGTAAAATTGTAGAATATCCTCTTTCACTGTTTGGTTTGCTATTCAGATACAATCTAGTTGTCAATGTGGATAGCACTTGGCTATAGAATTTAGTTTCATTAACTCTATTTTCAGAACTTTCAGAAATGCTTTTAGGCAGGCACAATAAAGAATGATAAATGGAACATACAACTTTTTAGAGGCAGTACATAAATTCTTGTATTGGTTTCAACACTGCACTGAAAGTAGTTTAAAAAGTGGAAAAATTGAAAAGATTTAGACATGATATTACTCTTTCCCTGTACACATCTGTTACATAGTACAATAATCAAAGCTATGTAATTAACTTTGTTACAATATCTAATCTACAGAACTTGTTCTAAAATTTGCAAATTTCATCCCACTAATACTTTATACATCATTCTTTTAAGTCCAAAACTGCTTATTACGTTTAATTGTCATGTCTTTTTAGTCACCTTTAATCTGAACATTCCACTTTTATTTTATGATCATGTCAAACTTACAGAGTTTTTATAGAATATGTTTTTCTGATGTGTACACATTATAAGACTATGTTAGCCATTATTTTGTTAGGGGTACCATGACAGTGATACTGTTTCCTTCTAAGTGCATCATATCAGAGAGCATATGCTGTCCATTCATCCCCTTATTGATGATTTTTAACTCTGATCACTTGGTTAAGGTGATGTGGTACCCAGCTTCTTCAACTGTAAAGTTATTCGTTTTTACCTTGGTGATTAATAAATATTATGAAAGGAACAGATTGATGCTATGTAAGATGTTTCTCATAAAATTTCAGGATTCATTTGTTATTTAACCCAAAATGTAAAAATATTATTTCAATATGTAATCAATACAAAAATATTGAGATCGTTTACATTTTACATGTTTTTTTTTTTTTAATCATTAAAACTTTAGCTTTTTGGGAGAGTTTCAGTTTTACAGAAAAATTGAGATTTGTCATATACTCCCTGACCCTACACATGCAAAACTTTCTTAATTATAAACATCCCCCACCAGAGTAGTACATTTGTTAGAGTTGGTAAACCTACATCGACAAGTTATTATTATCCAAATGTCCTTTGTTTAAATTATAGTTCCTTCTATGGGTTTGGAGAAATGTATAATGCCCTGCATTCATCACTATGGTATCACACTGAATAGTTTCACTGCCATAAAAGTCCGCTGTGCTCCACCTATTCATCTCTCCTCTGTCCCCTTCTGTGCCCACCCCAAACAATCCCTGGCAACCACTGATTGCTTTTACTGTCTCTATAGTTTTGTCTTTTTCAGAATGTCATATAGTTGGAATTATAGTATGTAGTCTTTTCAGATTGGCATTTTTCACTTAGTAATATGCATTTAAGTTTCTTCTCGCCTGACCAGGTGGTGGCGCAGTGGATAGAGCGTCGGACTGGGATACGGAGGACCCAGGTTCAAGTCCCCAAGTTTGCCAGCTTGAGTGCGGGCTCATCTGGTTTGAGCAAAGCTCACCAGCTTGGACCCAAGGTCACTGGCTGAGCAAGGGGTTACTCAGTCTGCTGTAGCCCCCCCCCCCCACGGTCAAGGCACATATGAGAAAGCCATCAATGAACAACTAAGGTGTTGCAACGAAAAACTAATGATTGATGCTTCTCATCTCTCTCTGTTCCTGTCTGTCTATCCCTCTCTCTGACTCTGTCTCTGTTAAAAAAAAAAAAATGTTTTTTCTATGTCTTTTCATGGCTGGATATAGTTCATTTCATTTTAGCACTAAATAATATCCCATTGTCTGAATGTTCCACTTTATTTCTCCACTTACCTACTGTAGATCATCTTGGTTGTTTCCAATTTCTGGTAATTATGTATAAAGCTGCAATAAACATTCATATGCTGATTTTTGTGTGGATATAAGTTTTTATCTCCTTTGGGTAAATATCAAAGAGAATGATTGCTGGATCATATGGTAAGAGTATGTTTAGCTTTGTAAGAAACCACTAAACAATCTTCCAAAGCTGCTGTACCTGCTAGATTTCCCATCAGCAATGAATGAGACCTCCCGTTGTTTCACATTCTCACCAGAATTTAGTGTTCTCAGTGTTACAGATTTTAGCAATTCTAGTAGGGGGTGTAGGTATTTCATTGTTGTTTTGATTTGTATTTCCCTGATAACATATGATGTGGAGTTTCATAAAATGTTTATAGTTGCTGAAAGCAATATGCTAAGAAAATTAAATTTGTATAGCTACAAAAAGCAAAACTGGGGTAAAATAAATTTATATTTTATTTAAAGCCATTGCATTTTGTGTATTTTTTTTCTTCCTCTCATTTTAAACATCTATACAAAAATAAATTAAAAAGGAAAGAAAAAATAAATAAAAGAAAGCTTTCTGCAAGAACTTTTTCAATGCATGTTCTCATACTGCAATACCATTTATACATCAAAGAAAGGTCATGTCCTGTCATATTTTTATCTTATCTGACAAGCTGTAAAGTATCCCTTAAAAAGAAAAAAAAGAAGTATGAATGTCTAATTGTCTTCTTAACAACTTGAATAAGAAACAGTGCCCTTAATGATAAAATTCTGTCCTGAAATGATGAAGAGATTATTCTGTAAATAATGTACAAGTCTCATTTGTACTAATCTACTTTGCTTAGAAATCTTATAGGGTTGCATAAATATTTAATAATAGTATATTCTATCACAGTAGAGTTGAATGACCTTTAAGTAACTTGAAGTGAACATTCCACACAAGAACAATACTCCACCAACAGGTGAGGGTACCATACATTTATTTCTGTAACCCACTTAGCGTGAGCATTTAGATAAAAGGAAGTAGTTTTCTGAATAAAGGGTTTGCAAACCTAGTCACTTTTTCTTTAGCTTAAGAATCTGTTATTACTGAAGAAAAAAACTTGTATGTGATTTAAAGTTTCTCCCACTGACACAATACCAGCACCATTTGACTGATGTCTTTTGATAACCTTTGTGCTCAAAAAGCACAGGGAGCCAGGGGCTTGCTTCTCCACCCTCTCCTTTCCCGCTGACCACCCCTGCCCCCTACACACCACTGTTGGGAGGCTGCAAGCCTGAAGAGCTGTTTGCTGCTCCTTACTCTTGGCAGGACCAGGATCCTCTCTCTCACCTACCTGCCTGCAGTGTTTCTGTGCTCGGGGACCAACTTTAATATTCGGGAAATTCAATGCAACTTGCCAATAGTAGTGAAGAAATAGAATGAGTCAGGGAAATCTACAATGAGCCAGAGACTAGGAATCTAGTTTCTCTCTGAAAAAAATGGTAACAGTGTAGCTTAGAGACAACTGTCTAAATAATTGTGAGAATACTGTGATAAGAATGCTAATAAATGTGTTTCTAAGTGTGAGAAAAGGCTCTACCTGCTTGACTTTAGCAAGATCATTTTGAAATTTTCATACACCCTGTGTTTTATCCTTTTTCTTAAAAGCCCCAATTCAAATCATATCGAATGTTTTAAAAATGTTGCCACATGCCGCTACATTTTGGCTGGATCTCTGGAAGCCTGTGTCTTTGGCACTGTGCCTACAGAGTTTAGTGAACACAACAACCAATCTTGAGGAGAGTAAGAAGGCTACAGATGGAAATGAATGGCTGAGCTGGTATTTTAAGAATGCATAAATTATCGTAGCACTAAGGGAAGATGAAGGTTGCATTAAGAAAATGGAAGCAGCATTTGCAAAGCCCTGGTGGCAAGACAGAGCTAGTGCTGAGTTTAGGAAGACGGCTGGGGAGTAAAAGGAATGGTTGGCAAGTTATCAGATGATTACAGAAGATCTTTAATATATCCTGATTAATGAGGTGCTATTTACATAAATGTTGGTAAACCGCAAAAGGAGATAAGCATCCTTTTTTTTTTTTTTCCTTTTTATTTGAAGGTCCACTCTGGAGGAATGAGGACCACAGCTTTAATTGGGATGCAGGGCAAGACTGGAGATAGGGAGCCCAGTGGCACATAAAAAATCTTGTCCCAAAGGCCCCTAGACCTTGAAGTCCAACATACCATTCCTATATCCCTGGCTTGAAGTAGGGAATAGCTCATTCCCTATAGGATTTTGTGAAGGAAAAAGCTATCTGGGTTGTGTTTAGCACAACAGATAATTGGGACTGACAAATCCTTCTCCTTTCCATTTTCTCCTAGAAACCTGCCTTGCAGAAACTGACTATAAACAAACATCTCTGATCATTTCTCTGAAGACGACAAAATCCCACTGTCTCTTCTTCATGAAATACCTCTTGTACCTTTCCTCTGCAACTATGTTTAAAGTGAAAGACGTCGTTCCTCCCTGCTGCTTCGTAAAACCAGTAAAAGCCCTTGAGCCTGATTTTCAACAGAGATACAAAGCTGGTGTCTGGGGAAGTGCCCCTGTGCTATACTGTGCGTCTCTCTGCGGCCTGAATTGCAGCTTTGCAGTTCACTCTGATTAGCTTGTGCCCGCGTAAAATGCAGGCGGTGTACTTCACAATTCAAACTGCAGCAGCAATCAGTACTTCTAATCAGAACATCTCTCCAGCCAGGGCTTCCTACTGCTCTTACCTCCAGTTTTGCTGAATTATATCTATTCTTGGTCAAAGTGTGTGAAGCAAAGATTATTGATTTGAAACTTGGCCTTGGATTCGAGTTCTAATGTTGACATTAACTGAATGTGTGAATTACTCTTTTTAGGCCTCAGCTTTCACCTCTATTAAACATCAAGAAAATAAGTTAAATGATGTCCAAAATTCCCTTCTCCAAATGTATTTGTTATAGTGGAAACCTTTTGTTCAGTGGTACCCATTGTAACAAGAACTTCCATTGTAGAGATCACCTGTAGAAAATAAATGTTGTATAAATTTGTGCATTTAATACCTGCTATTTTGTGTCTCTTTAACATGCTGCGGATGGGATTCTTGCTTTTAGAATTCTAGCTCTCAGAAATGTGCAAATGCTTTGCTTTTCATTAGCCACAGCTCTAGTTCTTGCCTTGTATGTTAATTACTTACCAGGTATCCTTGCTGACATAACGGAAAGGAAATGTCTCCCTTCACATTCCCCCCCACATTTCAGTGCGATCAGCTTGTACAGTCAGCTATGCAGATAATGACCTTGGCAGTCACAGTGCAACAATGGGGAAAGAAGTCTGAAGAAATTCAAGTAGCAAAAGCATCCGGAAACTTTTACTTGTTTTTTTATCTAAATTCATCTCATTTTTTTTTGTTTGTTTACAAGACTTTTAAAAAATATTTCTCTATGGAAAAATTTAAATAAATTTGGTAGTTCATACAATCATGCTAATCAAAAAACATCATGTATGTAGATACTAATTCTAGGGAGTTTTGACTTGATGATGCAAATCACAAAGCAGGACTCACTTCACAGCCAATTCACTCACTGTCAACTCATAATCTTACCATGCAGGTCTGAGACACCATCCAAAGGTCAAATGTCTCCAAATAAAAGAGAGGAAGTGAATCAGAACAAATGTTTAGATTTTATGTCAATTCGCTGTACAAACGATCTAGAAGCTTAAAAACAACTGAAGAAGTTTTGTGATATTAGATCATTCCCAAACCATCTTCATTTAACTTTGCTCTTGCTTCAAACTGATATGCTAAGTGATCAAATTGAAGACCTTCCATCACAATGCACACTAATGCAACTGCTGGAGACACACCTTTCACACTTTCCATGTCCACCTTGTGAGAATTTTGTCTCTAGAGATTTGAAGGCATTTGTTTTCTCACTAGGTTGCAAAGCTTTGCTTAAAAGTAGGTAGGGGGAAGGGTGGACATGTCACACATTTTGAGGGCCACCATAAATATACCCATTTTCAATCTTCCTCTTGCCAATCATTAGTGACTTCTTCATCTTCACTGTTCATTACCCTGGGCTTGAGATCTAGTTTGTATGTATAATGTATAAATGTCTAACTGATTCTATTCTAAAATGTGAATTAACCTGATATGACTGAAGATTTCTAGAGGCAATATGTCTAAGATTGCAGAAAGTGGAGCAGAAGATGGGATGTAAACAATAAAGATACATCAAATAGAGATAAGAACCAATATATAAGATATGCTTTCTAAGGAAGTGTCCTTAGCTACTTGGCACTTACAGGACTTGAGCTTTTACTGAATGATTCTAAACAGTAAAAATCTTTCCAAAGAAGGTAAAACTCATTTTTACCCTATCGAATCAATGATACAATAAACAAAAGGCAGAGTGAAAGAGAACTTTTAAGGTATTTTAAAAGAACAATGGAGAGAAACATGAGAAATTTGTGAGTAGCTGCTATAAAGACTGTGCAAACAAATATATAGGTGACAATTTTACAATGTTTTTAATATGAGAAGTACTTTATTTTATCATGTGACACCATATAACAGCCATATTTACAGCTGCCTAACCGCAGTATAGACTTGAATAGGGAAAATGGCTCAGAAATAGCAGTATTAGTGATTTAACTATTGATCTTTATTTGATAAAGGATAGAAGTTTTGATGATAGGTTTACCAGAGTTTTAAAATGCAATTTTATACTGAGTTGTTTTCTTAAGAAGAACTGTTTTAAACTAAATGTAAACTAGGTATATTCACATAATACTGCATTTAAAAGCAAGCTAAAATTTTCCCATGTCTGTCAATTTTCTCTTCTCAGTATTAAAAATGCCTAATTCCATCATCATGCTGAATGCCTCAGCATCTTTCATATCATTTCCAGGGGACTTCCTGGGAAGTATTGAGTGTCTATCTTGCCTCAGACAGTGATAACCAAAATTTTTCTTACTACATTTTGCTATATAGTCCTATAACCTGTACCTTCTGCTGTTTTGAGATATGCTTCTTATAGGCACAGGAAAAAAAAATACAGTAAGATTTTGGAAACCTAAATTCTAAGCCTATTTATATTATAAACTACAAAATAATCTTAAATAGGTCATGAAAATTCCCCAGGCCTCTGTTCTCTACTGCAAAACAAAGACGAATTTGTTGACCTTTATTATCTTCACAATTACTCTTAGAGTTAAGTAGCAATGTTCTAATCATGTATAGAGGAAATTCAACCTCAAAGAGGCTACACAATCCATCCAAGATCACAGGTAGTAAAATGACAGAGTTAAATTCATATAATGTTGCTCAAGAACCTCGTACTAGTATATAATCTGCTCATACATTTGTTTTTTGTTAGTTTGTTTTTTAGAAAGAGAGAGGGAGGGAGAGAGAGAGAGAGATAGGGACAGACCAGGACAGACAGACAGGAAGGGAGAGAGATGAGAAGCATCAACTCATAGTTATGGCACTTTAGTTGTTCATTGATTGCTTCCTCATATTGACTCATATTGACTGGGGAGCTCCAGCTGAACCAGCAACCCCTTGCTTAAGCCAGTGACCTTGGGCTCAAGCCAGCAACCATGGGGTCATGTCTATGATACCACACTCAAGCCAGAGATCCTGTGTTCAAGCTGGTGAGCTCATGCTCAAGCCGGAAACCTAGTGGTTTTAAATCTGGGTCCTCAACATTGCAAGTTGATGCTCTATGTACTGTACTACCACCTGGTCAGGCTGTTCATAAATTCGTTAAATGAATCAATAATTTCCAGGTTCTTTCCAGTAATCACAGTTTATGCTTCTACTTGTTATTTTTTCTCTTCTTTCAACTAGCATTTAAATTATAAAATATATATATTTGGTCACCAAATTTCATTTATCATGGTTCTTTGACTTAACCATCCTTTAAGTTTTTCTTGTATGTCTACATTAACCCTTTGAGAAGTTTTTTCATACTCACTGACCTCCAAGAGTGTTTTTTTTTCTTCAAAAATGAAATTAGTTACAGTTTTATTAACTTAAAATCATGTTTGTTTGATAACCAATTTATGAAAACAAGAAGAACATACACTTGCCTTTTTTTAATGTTGCCTTATACATTTTTTAAATAAATCGATCATACTCTGGATGGTCAGGAGGCATGAGGACATACATAAATGTTCATACTACTCAAAGGGTTAAGACCAGAGAAAAGTATTTTTCAGATAGTTCCCACAACTGCCTGCCTCTCTGAAAGCTTTTGGACATATTTTGATGTCTGTTACAATGCAGACATTCTTATTTTGCTTCTTAAGAGACTCTAGTAAATACTGTTTTCTCTGAATGAGAACAGGCATGAAATAACCTTTATTGGACTAAACACATTTTACTAGCTTTTAGTTTTTCCAGTGGTCATTCACATTATGCTATCAAAGTATGGTTGCAGTTTTCTTCTATAGACAGAATAAGGTTCATATGTAGAAATGAAAATACTACTTCAAAAGTTATGGCATTTGGACACAAAAAAGTAAAGGTAGGAAATGCCTTATGTTTCATTGTAAACCAATTATCAAGATATAAACTATAAAAGATAAAACACTAAGAATTTTTTTAAGGATGCAGATTAGAAGGGAAGGAGAAGAGAAGAAATTCTAAATACAAATACCATGTATTTGTGCATATCCATTTAAATATTTAAAAAGTGGATGAACATCTTAATGCCCATATTACCAAAAAAATAAAGAAGTCCATTTATATTTTCATAAGATATTGAATGGATTTTTATCAAAACTAAAAGTGAAACAACTGAATCAGAAAAAAACCATTTATGAGCAATAATAAAATTTAAATTGAGAGAAAAGTGAAAGTAATGTATCATCTTAAGTTAAAGGTTAATTAGCTCATAAAATGAACCTCAGAACATAAAACTCAACTTTCCCCATACTACACTATTAGATGAGAAATTTTTATTCTAGTTTTAATGTTTTTATGCCCTAAGTAGAGCAGATAATTCCTAAATTGGTTGGCATTTATGTCATCATGAATAGATAGAAAAATAAAATAGTGCAGCAACATTTTAAATTGTCACAGATTGCAAGGTATGGCAACTTTCCTATTTTGGTTTTAAATGTATAGAAAGAAAAAGCTGAACTGAAAAAATATTTATTTATATATCTAATTCTAAATTTAAGATTAAGTAAAAGAATCCATGAAAATACCAGATGAAGACTATTTTAATTAAAACAAATAGACTTGCAGAGGCCTCATGATTGGATGTACTTGGCATGCCTTATGAATGAAAATAAGGCATGTATGAATATATAATAGGACATAAAATGAAATAGAATGGTAGAAATTGAGGATGGTAGAGGTAAACCATGAGCCTTGTAGGTAAACCATGATAAGGTCTTTGAAGTTTATCTTCAATGTGATGAGAATTATTCTGAACAATGCGCCAATGCTATCACCTTTAGATGTTATGGCATCAACATTTTCACTATGAGATAGACTCCTCTACAAAACATCAGTGACAGGCCACACTACTAACTATATAAAGTTCAAGGTCTAGAGCATCAAGACATCCTGAGACCCTGAAATATCCTTGGAAAACCAAGTCAAATTACTTTGCCTTAAGTAAAATTCTTGTACCATGGGTTTAGGGATAGAAGGTGTTTTCTGCTGTTGCTCTTAGTCTTTTTTTCCCCTTCCTATCAATAAAAGGGGTTTTTAATTCTATATTCTGCAGTCTATAGTTATGTTACATATTCATTCACTCACTTATTTACTCTTTTATCCAGCCTTTCAAAAACAGCCTTGCCCTTTAAGAGATGCTATTCTAGGCATTGGATATATAGTGCTGACCAAAACAAGTTTGGTGTCTGATATCAGTAAATTAATCTAGTTTCTTAAAATCTAGAAACTATTTGCAAGCTTCAGAGAGATTGTTACCATCTAACTGGAAACCATGCATCTACTAACTCAGCTTTAAAACTCAGTTTTAGCCTTGGTCAGATAGCTCGGTTGGTGAGAGCATTGTCTTGATGCACAGAGGTTGCTGGTTCAATCCCTAGCCAGGGCAAATACAGATTGATGTTTCTGTCTGTCTCTCTCCTGTCCTCCCTCTCTAAAATCAATAAAATAAAATTCAATAAAACTCAGTTTTATATCAATGTATTTTAAAGACTCATCCTGGGTATCAAGATTACTCCAATAGTTTATAGTTTTAATGAACAAGAGAATCACATTTTCAGATATCGAAGTTAAATGTTATGAGTGAAAAAAATGCTAAGCTCAATAAAAATAAAAATTACATTGTTTTGAGGAATAGACTGTATGATGCATCCATGTCAGATCAACCTATATTTGAAATATAAACTTATTTCAATAGGAACACTAATTTGATAAATTAGAAAAGGAAGTCTTATTCAGGTGGGACTTCTGTTACCAGAGGTGTTGTGCATCACTCTTCTCTCAGGAGTTATGTAGAAATAAGCTATGATATTTTATTCTATTACTACCATTGCTTAAATTAGTATTTATTTTTAACAGGTTTATTACAAGTATAATGGAAAACATTAAAGATGTACAAATTGGTGTTTTGACATCAATGTAGATGCATGAAACTATCAACATAATCAAGGTAATGAAGATCTTCTCCACACCCTAGATCCCAAATGTTTCCTTATTCTACCTTGTAATTTTTGCCTCCTGTCCAATTCTGCCCAAGGTCTCATATGGAAACCACTGTTCTGCCTCCTGCACTATAGATTAGTTTGCATTTTCTATAAATTCACATGAGTAGAATCATAGAGTATACATTCATCTTTCTGTTTCAGCATCATTATTTTGAGATTTGTCCATGTTGTACACATCACTAGGCTGTTCCTATTTATTTCTGAGTCATATTTTAGTTTATAGATATTTCACAACTTGTTTATTCATTTGCCATCTGAGTATTTCTTCAGCCATATCCCACAATTTTTGATGGTTATGTTTTTATTTTTATTCAGTTCAGATTACTTTTTAATTTCTTTAGAAATTTGGGCTGTGGTTTATTTAGAAGGATATTCAATTTTCAATACTTTGGAGCTTCCAAATATCTCTGTTTCTTTTATTTCAAATTTAATTTCATTGTGATAAGAGAGCATGCACTGTATGACGCAAATCCATTTAAATTTATTGAGACTTATTTTATGGTTCAAATATGGTTCATAAATATTCTGTGTGAACTTGAAAAGAATGTGCATTCTGCTGTTATCAAGTGAAAGGTTTTCTAAATGTCAGCTAGACAATTTGGTTGCTATGTTGTTCAAGTCTTCAATATTCTTACTGATGATTTTTGTCTTCTTAGTCTAACAAATATTGAGGATCTGTTTATTTCCCTTAAAGTTAGTTCTCTATGTTTCTGTTTTGTGTGTTAGAAAACGCTCGTTTTATGTGTACAAACATTTATTACTGATATATTTTCTTGATTAATAGATTCATTTATTATTATGAAATGATACTTTATATTCCTGATAAAATCTTTTGTTCTAAAATCTATTTTTATTTTAATATAAACATAATACTTTTCTTTGGGTTACTGTTAGCATGTTATACTCGTTTCCATCATTTCACTTTTAATCTATTTGTATGTTCATACTTAAAATACATGTCTTGTGGGAAACATATAGTTAGGTCTTGCTTATTCATTAAATATGTAAATCTCTTCTTTTAATGCAATATGCTAATATGGTTAGGTTTAAAACTACCATCTTTCTGTTTGTTTTCTATTTTTCCCATCTGTATTTTCTTTCTCTTTGAGCAAATTAATTACAATGTGCATTCATGTAGTATTCATCATGTTTCTTCATGCCTGCTTTTCTAATTTTTAGTTTTTTGAGTCTGTCAATTTATAGGGTTTTTTTTAATCAAATGTGGAAGAAAATGGCTATTATTTCTTCAAATTTTTTTTCTTTACCTTCTTTTCTCCTTTTGGTCTCCAATTACATGAATGCTCAGCTGCTTGAAATTGCTCTATATGTTACTGATGCTCCACTCATTCTTTCAAGTTCACCAATAAATTCTGCCATGTGCATCTACCAAAAACCACATGGTCTAGTTTTTATCTCAGATACTGAAGTTTACATTTGTAGAAGTCTGATTTAGATTTTTAAAAACATTTTCCATGTCTCTACTTAGCTTCCTGAATATAGAAAATAGTTGTAATAACTGTTCTAGTGTCCTCCTCTACTAACTCTATCATCTACGCCATTTCTCTCTTGGTTTTACTTGAATGCTTTTTCTCTTGACTGTGGACTGCATTTTGCTTATTTGTATGCTTACAATTTTTTATTAGATGCCAGGCATTGTGACTGAATTTGTTGGACTCTGGATATTATTGTATAACATAAATATTCTTGAGCTTTGTTCTGGATGTGATGAAGTTATTAGAAATATATTATTTCATTTAAGACTGGATATAAGGATTTTTAGGCAAGACCAGAACAGGAATAAGTCTATAGTTAATTTTTCTCCACTACTGAGACAAAATCCTTTTGATTACTCTAACTAACATCTCATGATTTATAAAATTTCCCCCTCTGGCTCATGGAACAGGAGTTGTTCCCCGCCCTATGTAAGATTCAGGACCATTCACTATAATCCTTTTAAGTGGTTCTTTCCTCAGATAGTTTCTTCAGATGTTTCTGCTGAATATTCAAATATTCTGCAAATCTCTGGAGTTCTCTTTCCATGGCTTTCTCCTGTCTACTACTCCAGACTCTGTGCTCTCTCTGACTCTCAGCTCTATTTCCTTGACTCAGGAGGACCAGTTGACTCTGCCGGGGTTGGCTCTACCTGTTCTATGTCCTGCAAGTACTCTCCGGGCAGCCCAGTAACCTGGAACAACTTTCGGTCTCACACCATTTGTTTTCTGTCTCCCAAGGATCATGTTCCTTCATTATGTGATGTCCAATGTTTTGAAAACCATTGTTTCACATTTTCTGTCAAGTTTTTTACCTGTTTCAGGTAAAAAAAAAAAAAAGTAAATCTGATTCCTCTTGCCTCATTTTCATCATAAACAGAAACTCAAAATGTGCTATTTTTAATAAACAAGATTTATGAGATTTAAATATCTCTGTTATTATGCATGAGAAATAAAAATAACTGCTTTTATCTAAAATAAGTGGCAAACAATCATTAATCCGTAAAATTAGATTTTAACAAAAAGTAATGAATGATAAAAACCTACAATTACTGCAACAACTGAAATCATGAAGCAAAGAAAACACTTTTATGATACCTCTCTTTTTAATTCCACAGAAATATTTTTCTCTTCAATATTTTATAATCAATGAACTCATGAATTGGATAATAAATATTCACTTCATTTTGTGAAGAATTGTATTGTAACTTTGAAAATATTCTTATACAAGTTAAATATTTCCACTAGGTGTACAACTTCTTTATAGTTCCCACTATATGGGTTTAGCTGCTTTTCTGATGTGTATCTTCAATGTTTGGTTTAAGTATTTGAAGAGTTAGCCAATGGAAATTATCAAAAGGATGGCCATATTCTAATTGCTGGGTAACAGATATTAGTAAGACAGAAAACATAGGCTCTGTCTCTTTAGACATCCTACTTTGGAAAAAGCTCCCCAACAAGAAAATACATATAAATATTTGGGGGGGGGACATAATGCAATTATATACATTAGTGGAGTGCTTTTTTTGTACATAAATTCTACAAGTTATGAATAAATGTGCCTATGTGCCTTAGACACCACTTAGAGAGAGGGACAGTAAAGATGCCTTGTCCTTGATGAACTTACGATCTAACACATAGCTTTGGAAATCCTGCCATAGTATCCTAGTGAAGATGCTTTCTTTTTGTATTTAATTTAAAATGGGTTCTTTAGATGTCCATATGTGTTCAAAAACAAATTATTCACAAATGTCCCCACCCGCAAAACTAAAGTGTCTGGCTGTATATCAGGCAAAAGAACGCTGAAAAACACTGCTGGTTCAGTTTAATAGAATACAGAGGCTAAATCGTCTCAAATTTTGACATCTCAGCACTTATTTTATTTCTATTTTTTTTAATTTTTCTGAAGTGAGAAGCGGGGAGGAAGACAGACAGATTCTTGCATGCAGCCCACCAGGATCCACTTGGCAAGCCCACCAGGGGGTGATGCTCTGCCCATCTGGGGTGTTGCTCTGTTGCAACCAGAGTCATTCTAGTGCCTGAGGCAGAGGCCATGCAGCCATCCTCAGCACCTGGGTCAACTTTGCTCCAGTGGAGCCTTGGCTGCGGGAAGGGAAGAGAGAGATAGAGACAAAGGAGAGGGGGAGGGGCGGAGAGCAGATGGATGCTTCTCCTGTGTGCCCTGGCCGGGAATTGAACCTGCTACTTCCACATGCCGGGCTGACACTCTACCACTGGCCAACCATCCAGGGCCAGCACTTTGTCTTTATTAACTGCAGTCATCTCCATCTAATCTGCATGAACATAGTACAGAAGTGTGTATGCTAATGTCTATACGTACACATAGCAAAAGTTACACTGAACCATTTAGAAAGTTTCATTCACCACATACAGCTCAATAAATTAGTAATTGTAAATGACAAGCCACCAGAGGGCTAAACTCATGATTTCAAGATCTTCATAAATATCTGCCTCCTAAACACTTATACTTGGATGTCTCAAAGTCAAATCACATCCAACATAGTCAATATGTTGTATAATCCTTAAATTTAATCTTATCAATTGATAAGCAGTTTCATTCATCCTGTTCTAGATTTCAGTAAGCTGAGGGTAACTTTTTACTCTACTCTGTCCTTCAACATCCAAATATAACCTATAACTCTAAGTCATCAAATTGACTTTGGCAATATCTGTTATCTCTCTTCATTTCTATGAGCTCGTGTTATTCTAGTTTATACTGTCACCATCCCTGTTTCCTCAAGTATATTCTTCATTTCCTCTGATTTGTTCTCCACACCTTATTCAGAGCAATATTTTCAAAACAAAATCTAATCATGTGTTGCAGCCTCACACATGTCATATGATTAAAATGACTTGACTTCCAATGGTCTTAGGATAAAATATATTAAAAAAAAATACTTGCCATCACTTACAAAACCTGGTTAAAATCCTACTTTTGAAAATCTATTCTTAGTCTTATGTTTAAGCCACATTGAACTTCCATTAATTCCTCAAACTGATCTCCTTTCATAGAACTTTAAATGTACTCTTCCTTCTCTCTATAACCTTCCTTTAATTTTAATTCCTAGACATCCTCAGTCCTCAGTTCAATGATTATTTCTTCATAAAATTATTCCTTTCTCCCCTATTTTAGTTTAGGCCTGGGTATTTTTTTCCCACAGCAGCTTGTACTTTTTCTTCTTTGTACTTATAACAGTTGTGAATTTTATAATTATGTGTGTTGCTATTTAGGTTCTTTTATTTTCCAAATGAGCCTGTCAGCACAGAGGGAAAGAGATTATTCAGGCAGTGAATGAAAGTCAACTCAGCAGCAATTTACCTGGACCTTCTCTGACTGAGGACCAGAGAAATGAAGGCTTATCACTGGATGCCTCAGTAGACGTATATAGTCTTCCACCAGCACTCCATGGCTTGGTACTACTGAGACTGCTTGCCTAGCTTAGACACGGTTATGGGGAATTGGCAAGAAAGTCTTAACTGACTAAGGTTGTTTCTTTAACCTAGTGAAATGGGACTTTTGAAGAGAAATTAAGTTGATTGAAAAAAAGTTGAGAGAGATTTCTTTTAAACCTTAATTTATAAAGACTGACACGTACAACTATTGTTCCTTCATTATAAACAATAATAAAAAGCAGCAATAATAAAATTGTTTAAGATACAAAGGAACAATCAATTATTCAAGATATAAAGGAAATATTAAGTAAGGTTTTCAATCTTATATTTTTTCTCCTTTTTTACCCCTTTTAAGCCTTTTCTTTCTAAATCCCAGAGGACAGGAGCAAAGATATCGCAGTCTCTTTAGTCAGAAAAACTTACTAGGGTTGGCAAATTACACTTTAACATCTTCTAATTGGAATTTTACTAATTCCTAGTTAGGAAAATGGCAAATGCAGACATTCAGCTGTGATTCCCTCTTACACCATTTAATGAGTTCCCTGCTGTATTTAGTTATGTAAATACTGTTATTGCAAAGCCTGTTGAAGATCATGGCTATTTTTTCATAAATGCAAGCACAATCTGTATCCTGACAAGTGTCCTCAGAGTATTGCAGTTTGTTCCTTGTTGCTATTTCTGTTATTTATGTAAATAAAAAATTAAAGGGAGGGGGTAGAAAAGAAAATCTTTTAAATATCAATTTTAGCCAGACCAGGCAGTGGTGCAGTGGACAGAGCATTGGACTGGGATGCAGAGGACGCAGGTTCAAAACCTCGAGGTCTCCAGCTTGAGCACAAGCTCACCAGCTTGAGCGTGGGGTCGCTAGCTTGAGCCCAAAGGAAACTGGCTTGAAGCCCAATGTTGCTGGCTTAAATCCGGTCACTGGCTTGAGCAAGGGGTCACTGGCTCTGCTGAAGCCCCCCCAGTCAAGACACATATGAGAAAGTAATCAATGATCAACTAAGGTGCTGCCACAAAGAAGTGATGCTTCTCATCTCTCTTCCTTTCTGTCTGTATCCATTTGTCCCTCTCTCTGTCTCTGTCACAAAAAAAAAGACTTCAAAAAACAAATATCAATTTTACAGTAATTGGAACCCTTCCAAAGAAAAAGTGTGTAAATAAATTCAGAATTTCTTCCAAATATAGATACAGGTAAGTTTCACTGAGATAATTTACTCTACCTGTGATACTTTAGAGGACACTACTATTCTAAGTTTTCCCCAACTACCATTATATTTTCCTATTATAGGAAAAGTTGTAACTACCTTATTGAAATCAGTTTTGATAACTTGTATTTCAGGTATGGTTATTCTTAGCATTACTTAGTTTAAAAATATTTATAGAATACTTATTCTCTATCAGACATTGGGCTGCATCCTAAGAATACAATGGTGAGAAGAATAAAGCTCAGAATAGAAAGAAAGGATTATATAAAGGTAAAG
Organism: Saccopteryx bilineata; assembly: GCF_036850765.1. Lineage (NCBI taxonomy): Eukaryota > Metazoa > Chordata > Mammalia > Chiroptera > Emballonuridae > Saccopteryx > Saccopteryx bilineata. Next base: position 141,792,932 of record NC_089491.1, on the reverse strand, counting down.
TCATCTGTCTTACATATCTGTGTTACTGGCTTAAAAATTTTATCTCCTACAAAGTAAGTGTGAATTTGAGATTGCAAGAAACTCTTTTTCTTTGTATGTTTGCAATATAAACTGATTAAAACACGAGACTCAAGTGACCTGAAATCTATAGGGAAAAAAGTGATATACAGAGATGACAAGAAACTTTAAAAATTACTCGTGATTTCAGAAACCTCAGTAGATTGACATGACACTGACTTTAAAAGGGTAATACAGAATGGTAGCCATTCCCTTAAGTAAATGACCATGGCCTGGTTAGAGCTTGAGGGCTAGATTTAAATTCTGACTTTCAGGAGAACTGCTTAAAAGAAACAATATGGAAGATAATTTTAATTTGCCTGTCTTGAAATTTAAATTACTAAAAAACAGACAAACACACACACACACACAAAACACATGGTCTATACTTAAAAAGGAATAAGTAATTATAGTAGATGTTGTTACCTCGAGTCGCCAAAGCAGAGGAAAACCTTGACGATTATTGAATTGTCCCAACTCCTATTGGCCAAAAATGCACTTCTGAGCTTGGCAGAGGAGGCTAGTTTCTCTAGTGATACAAGAAAGGGCCCTGCCAAACCTGGGACACTAATGTTCTAATTCAGCTTTTCAGAGTATAAAACTACAAAATGGTCTTATTTTGTCTTTCCTATCATGAAATGATGAATTGAACATTACATGTTAGATGATATCTGCAAAGAGAACTTCATGCTGAGGTTAAGAGAGGTTTGGGATGTGGCTGACAACCAGAGAGGAGGTGAAGACTAAAACTGTGATAGTCATATTATCATACAAGTAAAGTTCCTTTTGCATTCATTTTCCTCTTTGTTAGATGTTGCATAATTTTGCATAGAAAGAAGTCATGGCAAGAATTTATGATGGCAAAATGCCATTATCATTGACTGCCTTTAAGCAAAGACATTTGTTCAAATACACATACAATTTTTTTGTTCAAGGTTGACCAGAAGTTTATCTCAGTGCAAGTTAAGTGCTCCCTGATCCTGTGGTCCAGGGAAAGAGATGGGAAGAAAAGTCTGAATAAAGCCATTTGGGGAGAAATGAAAACTTGTCCATTATCTACATTTACTTGTCGAAATGCAAGTTATCCACCAAACCCTTTCCCTTCCTCATGGCTATTGGGCTGACTGAGTTACATTTCCAGCCAACTCTTTCAGCTGTTTCTCATCACTTAACTAAGTTTTCCCCAGTAGCATATGCATGAATGGCTCATGTAAATCTTCTCCACTAGTTTATTAGGAAATTGTTGCTTGCAATTCCTTTTTAAATCCTGTTTTCCTCAGCTAGAGCACAGATGATTAAAGCACAACCCAGCTTTAATCAGGATGGCGAGAGAATACAAAGGATGGTGCGCAATAAGGAGAAAGGCACCAGGATCTGTGAATGACCATTTAGAATGGAGTAACTCCTTGACCCCAAAAAAGCTGAAAATTTCCACCTGAGAGAAAATATAACTTAATCGTTTTTAAGCAACTATATTCTGGAGAGGTATTTGTTTAAGCTGTTTAGTATTTACCTTGACTAATTCATTTATGTATTTGGCTTTTCACAGTCTAGGAAATAAACTATTTACTTGGCTATGTTCTTCATTCTGTGATGACTATTACAATTTTGAACTGAGACCTAGGAAATTTATTCTTGCAGTTGAGTGGGAAGACACAGATGGAAAATTAAAGTTTTGTTGTTATTGGTTGTAAATGCTGCTGTTTATGAGGACAAAAGATCCACTAGCATAATACCCTGTTTCCCTGAAAATAAGACATCCCTCAAAAATAAGACCTAGTGCATTTTTTTCAAACTTAGAGATATAAGGTCTCCCCTGAAAATAAGACCTAGCGTGTCTTTAGGAGCAAAAATTAATATAAGACACTGTCTTATTTTGGGGGAAATAGGGTAGATTGTTATACATAGAAACAGAATCACAAGAAATTCTTGATGGAATTCAGTTTGGCTAGCTATGCTGATGTTTTTGATGACATGACTACAGTATATTTATAAATGTTGATATTTTGTTCAACAATAAATGCAAATTCTTGCTCATGGAAAAATAAGACATCCCCTGAAAATAAGACCTAGCACGTCTTTAGGAGCAAAAATTAATATAAGACACTGTCTTATTTTGGGGGAAATATGGTAGTTATTATTATCTCTCAACTCCAACTCCACCTTTTAATACACTACTTCTTGTTGGCTCTCTGCAAGGCACATTTTTCTTTTGCCAGCTGGCTCCATATTAGAGGACTGGAAGGCCAGGAGAGGGGCCAAATATTGGTCTTTTATTTTTCTGTTTGGATTTCTGTTATTGTTAGTGTCATCCTAGTCAAGGATTTGTTTTTTATTTGTTTGTTTGTTTATTTGTTTTCCATTTGGCAGTATCTGTTTGTTCCATTGGCACCTGCTATATTTGGTATGCAGTTTTTTGAACATTTGCAACTAAATTTACTACTCCCCAATCAGAGAGCTGGTACTCCTCTTCAGAGGTTGGTTCCAGGCCCTCGGTAATCCTTTTGGAGACAACAGTGCCAACTTAGGAGTCTTTCCTCTTCAGATGTCTGGTTTCAGAGAATCCCTTCTAAGCATCTAAGTATTAACAATTTCAAATAATTCCAACCCTTTAACTTTATCCCCCAGCCACAGGAAGCAATTAACTACTTTTTGCAGCTGTTCACTTCATAATATTTTAGTGCTCACTCTTTGCCTTTACAATTCTCTAATACTTGATTAACAATCCTTTTATTAAATTATATTTAAGTAACATGAAATTTCTGTCTCCTGATTATAACCTGTCTGATACAATTAAAAAGAAAATGAAGATATTATACATTATTGATATCTTATACCAAGATTTTCTCTTCGTTCCTCTCCCTCTTGACCCTTCTTCCAATTCAGTAGTACATTTAACCAATAATTATTAACTAAGAACATAGATTTCATAGCAGAAATCAGAGAAGACATTTATGGAACAAATATGCATTTATGGAACAAATAGAAAGGCATATGTGATATATCATGGAGAATACCTTATGAATAATAGTTAAACTGTGAATCAAAACTAACCACAGGAATAAATGGGGTTACCAACTCAAATGCCTACATAGTTTAGGCAGTCAAGGGAAGTGAGTGAAGCAGACAAGGTGAAAAGAAAAAGAAAACGAGCACATGAATGACAATAAATGACGATTGACATATATTCTCAGCATCAGAGAGCCAAGAAAAAAATGGAAGCATCTCTGAATAACTGGCAATGTCAACTCATTAAAAACAACAGAAATAGCCTGTGTCTGGACAATTATTACTATGTGGGAAGAATGACCAACTGCTCCCTAAACTCTGGATATACAGTAGTAGTCTTTTGCAAAGAAAAGCAAAAAATTTGAATTTTATCTGAAATCATTTTACGTATAATTGTTGTCATTTAACCTTTGGGAAAACATTCTGAGAACCAAACAAATCATGACTTTGGGCCTAATCTGACCTCTAGGTATCAGCTTGTACTAATGCGTAGATATTTTGTATTTCTCTGAAATAGACAGCTTATCAAGCCCTAAATGTAGGTCAAAACAGTAATTCTTGGGAAACAGGGAAGTGTGTTTAGGTAGAAGAATTTTAGGTATAGTCAGAGAGCTCCCTATAGGAAAGTAGAGTGGCTTTTATACCCCTTGAAGGTACTCAAGCTCTGTACTCAGTAATAATTGACAAAGACTTGAGAGAGTTCTACAGTTTTGTGAGCCCCAGTGTAGAGGGAAATAGCCGAATCATCTGTACACAAGTTAACTTAAGAATCTGAGGGAAAGCCAGAAAGTTGAATAGACCTTGTTATCATGAAAGATAAATAATGCAACTATAAATAACATGGCAAAAAACTGAACACAGGACAGGAATGAAGACATATTAGTGGATTCCGGTGTGGATGACTGAAACACCAAGATCTGAAAGCCTTCAACCCATGCGAGACTGGTTACATAAAATCCCAGAAAATCCAAAGCTACTCTCTGGAAGACAGGGTTTCTGAATTAGCTGAGATTAAGTTTCTGCCACCTTGCAGAATGCAAATTACTAAAAATTCAATGGAAGAGAACTAAAGATAATTATAACATTGCATACCTGAGTTTGCCTTTTGAGGTTCGTATCAGCTACAAACTGATTGAAAGTAAACACTTGCCTTTCTGAGTCTGTACTAAAAAGGATATATACTGCTCACAAAAATTAGGGGATATTTCAAAATGAATATGAAGTGATAAAAAAGTATCAGTTTTTTTTTTTATTAAACAAGAACATCAGAAAAACAAATGACAAGTCAAAAAAAGTTGTTCGATTATGCAAATGAGATGCAAAACCAACTTTTATTTCATTGGTGAAAATGCACTATACAAAAGGCTGAAAGTACTGGAGTATCTGCATGTTCCCTGATCTTGAAAGTGCACATCCTGCAATTTCCCAGCCCTCGCAATGCCCCTGCAACACGATTTGCCCAAATGCAAAGCCTGGAGAGCCATAGGACATCTTGAAGCTGGTCAAACAGAGACGACAGTGACAACAGCACTTGGGACATCCCAAAGCATGATTAGTAGACTCTGAAATCACTTTAAAAAGACTGGCACAGTACGAAGAAGATGAGGGCAGGGTTGCCCATCTGCTACAACAGCAAGAGATGACTGCTACTTGACCTTACCAGCAAGAAGAAACAGGTAAAGCAAAGCAACAGAGCTGTGGGGACAGTTTCTTGCTCCCACTAGACAACTAATATGCACTCAGATCATACGAAATCAGCTCCATCATGTTGGACTGCATGCCCAGTGACCAATGATATGCATTCTGTTATATGCTAAACACAGTAGAATCTGTAGAAGGTGGGCTGATGAGCACCGTCATTGGAACCATGATGAATGGTCAACTGTCCTTTACTCTGATGAGTCAAAGTTCAGTCTGCAGCCTGACAATCATCATGTACTGATCTGATGAATGAGGAACATGGAAGAATCCATGTTTCATGTGAGAAAGGGACTCCTTTGGTGGTGGTGGAATCATGGTGTGGGCTGGCATCAGCATTCGTGGTCGTACCAACCTCCACATCATCAAAAATGGGTTGCTGATTGCTGTCAAATATTGAGATGAGGTCCTGCACCCTACAGTAGTACCCTCTGCTGGAGCAGTTGGAAACAACTTTATTTTCATGGATGATAATGCAAGGCCCCACTGTGCGCATCTTGTCAACAACATGCTTCAGGAGGCAGGAATTGAATGCATGGACTGGCCTTCATGTTCTCCAGACCTGAATCCCATTGAACATGCTTGGGATGTACTGGGAACAGAGGTGAATTTAATGGTGGGCACACCGAGTGTGCGCCCTGGGCCCCGCCTTCTGAAGGGCCCTGCAAAACCCCAACTTTATGCTTTTTTCTAATGACATCAAGTTTGGTTTCATATATGTAATTTTAACATTAATAGTACATATTTTTCAGTTCCCTTAGCAGAAAGTTCCTGACTTAAGAGTACACATAGTTTCTCATTGTTCTTAGAATAAAGATCAAAGTCCTTAATAGAGCCTACTAAGCCCTCACTAATGTGGTCCATAATTAACTCTGAAGATTGATCTTCCCCTAATTTCCACCTTGCTCTCTCCCCTCCTAACATACTGACCTTTAAAATCCTTGAAATATTCCCATGTTGCTTGTTGTCACAAAGGTTTTTACTACATAATTTCTTTCTGGAATACACTTTCTTCCACCTTTCACATTCACCTGTTGCCCTTCATTCATTCTTAAATATCAGCTCAAAAATTGAATTAGCAGAGAAGCCTTCCCTGGCCCTACAGTCTACAGAAATTTTGTTATACAACTACATTTATCTTTTTTAGATCATGTGCTTCTGTTTATAATTGCATATTTATTAGCATGACAACTTGTTCAAGGTCTGAGGTACTCCACTAGATTGTAAAGTTCTTGAGAGAGTTGTCACTTTGGAATCATCATTTCATCTCATCATCTAGTTAAGTGACTGGCACATAGTAGGTGCTCAAGAACATAAAATGCCGAATTCTTCTCTTATCTCCCTAGCCTCTCATTCTTTATATCTTTAGCAAGTTAATTTTTGTCTCCCTGATCATTAAATGTTTTAGCTTCTCAAGATTTGGTCTGAGGTCTTCTCCTCTTCTCATTCCTTACTCTTCATAAGATGATTTTATTCAATTTAATGAATTTAATTCCCCCCTATACAAAGATCACACTCAACTGTAGATGTCTCACCTAACCAGAACTCTTCTGTAAACTCTAATCCTATTTGTTCAACAACTGACTTCATCTTCTCAACTGAGTATCATAATGATAAGTTTAACTTAATGTGTTTGACTGACCTCATGTTTTTTCTACTTTAAACCTGTTTCTCTAAAATTCCACTTAATTATGCTGAACACATGGTAGCTATGCTTATGAAAATAACTGAAAATATATTTGGTTCTGCCTTGATTGAAATTATAGTTGATAACAGAGGTCAGAGAATGGAATATTGTTGAAACAATTGCTTTTGAATGTGCAAAGAACTAGCTAGCCATAATCATTAACTTAGCTGGTTAAAGAAGGTCAGTAATTACTTGTTTCAATGCAGTTCTTATTGATATGTAGAGGCTTTTAATATATTTTGATAGTAGTTATTTGTCAGTTGTGTGTATTATACATGACTTGATATTTGTCAGATTCATTGACCAATAACTTTCCAGTTCACGAAACAGCTTATGAAGAGTCCCAAATAAATATCAAATAAGGCTTAATTACATTCAGAAGGTATATTTATATATATTCCTCAGGTAGTTTTACAGCTAGGTTAGGACAAGTACAATTCCTCTCAATTTCTTTGACTAATAAAGCATTAGCTTACTAAAAACAGTCATTTACCCAAGATAAATATTTATGATAGATAAATGATGTAATTTTATTTAGTTCAAAACTTTGGTTCCTATTAGGAAAAAGTGGGTGGGAAATACAACCCACCTGAAAAAAATGAAATCATTGTACTTGATCAGATCTCTCAAGGAGACAAAAGTGATGAGGAGCAGGAAGTGACTGCAGTTCAGACACCCGGGTCTCTTGGCCACATTCTACCTCTTTCTTTACTGCAAAGTGGGTAATAGGAAGGCCTATGTACAAATCTAGGAGTTTTTCCTGCCCTTTTGAATAAATCATAGAAATAAGTCCACTTGGTTACAAATTTGTGAGCTCTTGAACGTTCATCTGATTAGACTGTTGTGCTTTGAGAAAAGGTATGTTCCGCCTTTTCTTAGGTCCCTGTAAGTGCCCCAGAGTTCTTGTTAATCATTACAAAATCTGCTGTCTTGTGGTGAAAAAATATTGAATTGAAAACCTCAAAAGTGTCAAAAATAAATTGTAATTGTGATCATGGTTGTTTCAAAGTTTCTGAACATTTTCTAGGCTTTAATATCAAAGCACCCTAAGGCCATCAGATTAAAATTAATCAAAGCCTTTGCAAAGCTTACTGATTGATCTATGGACACAAGGAGAAGCAGGTTCCAAAGTTAATCTGCAGGCCCCTAGGAGTCTGATGGGAAAGAATGGCTAGATCTACCTTCTGACATTATTTCATGGCAGAAGGGAGCAGGTGTTCTCTGTGTGGATCCTTGGCAGTGCGGGCCAATTAGTGATGGCAAAAATGAACATGGCTGGTGTAAGGTGGCACATGAAAAACAGGAACTACAAAAATGTTCACAGATACAAATGGGATCCATTAAAAAAGGCTCCTTTAACTGAACACTCATTGTATTGTAATGAATCATTCTAACATTTAATCAGTATTATCACTCCTTTGGTTTGCCATCTACTCCCCACATTGTTACTTATCCATTTTCTCTGCTGGTTCTTCCTCTTCTCCCTGACTTTATCATTTGGAGTAGGTAAGAGCTTTGTCTTTGAAGTTTTCTTCTTCTCTATCTGTGCTCATTCTCTGCGTGACCTCATTCAGGATCATGGATTTAAATGCCATCTATTTTGAATCTCCAGTCCATGAATGCTCCCTAACACTTAAGATTTGTTTACTTAACTGCCTACTGAAATCTCTACTTGGATGTTTAAATATATCTCCGACTCAGCAAAATCAAATTTAAACTCCTAATAAGCTCCCAGCCCTGCTCCTTGTCTTCAAACTGGCCTCTCTTAGCCTCCCCGATCACTAATAATACCACTCCATCCTTCCATTTATTCAGTACAAAAATTTTGAGTTCTCTTTTATTTATTGCCTTTATTGCCAGTCCTCCAGAAAACCCTGTTTGTTTTTTCTTTAAAATATATTCAGAATCAGATTGTTTCTTACTATGCTTCTCTGATCCGCCGTTACTCCTTATCTGGAAGAGTCAATAGGCCTCCTAACAGAACTTCTCGCTCAGACACCCAACCCCATTAAGTCAAGTCAGAGCCTAGCAGACAAAGGGTCCTTTTACTATATAAGTCAGTGACAATATTTATATCATGTCTTTATTTCTCTTAAAATTCTCCGGTGACGTCACGGAAATGGCGCCGTGAGCAGCGCGTCCGACAGATCTCCCCAAAATCACAACAAATTTATCAACTAGAAACAGAAAAATTTATCCTCGGAGCATTCCGGAGTTCCACACAAACTGAAAGCGAAAGGACTGTTATCACTTGAATTTGAGAGACGAGGGTGTGGAGGAAGCTAACTACCGCAGGGACATTCATTCAAGCTGCGGAGGGAGTGCGCCTGTGGTGAGTCGGCCCACACTCGGGAGCAGCGAGCAGCCACCGGTGCGCGCCCGGTCCGGTTGCAGAGCGAGCAACGCTAACGTTCCCAGCGGCCCGCGCACTGCGAGTGAGAGTCCCCAGCCACCGGTGCCTGGAGCACCCCATTCGCACACATGCCCTGGGCATCCCATGCACCCAGAGCACCCTACTGGCCTGCACACCCAGGGTGCCCCATTATCCTGTGCCCGGTGCGCCCCAGCTGCCAGCGGCAGGGTGAGCAGGAGAGGCGCCAGGGTGGTCTTCCCTACTTGGGAGATTCTCTCCGTGGGCGGGGCACCTCACCCAGCCATTCAAGCTAACAATCAAGCGTTGGGGGAGGGGCGCGCAGGCAGCCTGAAATACCTTCGGGAGCACAGCTGCGGACCCAATCACTGAAATTAGCTTAACCCATGAAATCTGCGCACCCACGGGGCTCTAATTGATAAGATCTCTCTCAGTTCAGCGATCCAAGACAAGAGGTGTGATATTTTTTAGTGCCTCTTGCTAAAGGGGCGGGGGCAACTTCTGATTGATAGAGCCTCCATATTCAGGGATAAACGCTAACAAGAGGGACTTGGCAGATAATAAGATCTATACTACACTAGTCGCAAGCAGAGACCAGTGTCTCTTCTTCCCAGCCAAAACAGGCTACAAAGTGTGGAAAGCCTGGGTTGAGTGGTCCAACTGAATGCTAGGTGCTGAACAGTCACCTTGACAACAATTGACTCCCACCCCCGCCTGATTACACTGGAGGCTCTGACTGCCAGAGCCTTTCCCAAAGCCTTGCGCTGAGTGGGGATGGAGTGGGGATTTCCTAGCTCTTTGAGCCTCTTACTACCCAGGCAGAAGCAGTAGCAGCCTTATAGCTGGATCACCAGGCTGCTAATTCAGGAAGGGGGACTAGGAGAGAGACTCCAGGAAAGCAAACTCTCTCATCGTTGGACCCTGCAAACGCCAACAAGCCTTGACTACCAGCAAGACTAAAGCCAATTATATGACACTGCTATAGAATCCCATCAACTGCAAATCCCTACCTAAGTGTGACACAGGGGCAGAGCCTGGGGTACAGAGTCACTAACCAGGAAGAGGGAGAGAAAAGAAAAAGGAAGAAGTTAACCTCTCAAAATCAAGAAAAATCCACAGACTTTACAACTTGTTCCACTAATTTTTTTGTTGTTGTTGTTTGTTTCTTCTATCTTATTGCCTTTATTATTATTATTTCTATTTCCTCCACCTCAGTCCTTTTATTCTCTGCCCATCTTATGCTTCCCTTTTCTTGAGCTACACTACAGATGAGTGTTACATTTTATTTCTTTTCTTCATCCTCACCCTCCTTTAAGGTTATACTCCAAAACACTTAACTCTCACTCTCTCCTCTTTTGTTTTTTTTGTTTTGCTTTATTTTGTTTTTTTCTCTTCCTTTTTTCTTCTTCCTTCGTTTTTCTCTTTTTCTTATTTTTTCCTTCCTATTCGTTTTTTCTTTTCTCATTTTACTTTTCCTCCCATTTAATCCTCAATCACGAACAAATAAGTTAATTTGGGACTCAAGGGTTTTTTTTTTGGTTTTATTTTTCTTTTTTGCTTTTGTTTTTGTTTTTTTGTTTGTTTGTTTGTTTATTTTTGTGGCATTTTGGGTACTTTTTACGTTGCTTTTTAACTCACTAGCATTCCTCCCAACCCAAGGTCTCCATTGTATTTAGTCTTCGCTCCACTTAATACAACAGATTTTTACTTATTATTTTTATTTTTCTCTTCTTTATTATTCTTTTTTTTCTCCTTTTTTCTGGTTCCCTCTTATCCCTCTCATTATATCTCTTAGTCGACCATCACAAGCAAATCATCTTATGCTTGTCTAAGATTTTCTTCCTTTTTTTTTTTTTTTTTTTTTTAGTAGGTCCCTACTCCCTTTTTTTGCCCCTTGAACTCTTCACCCCAAATCAGGCCCTCCATTATAGGCAGTTTTTGTTCCATTTAGCATAATATAATTCACAGGTCATCACGATATTTCCCTGAGGAGGGGAGAGGAGGGAAAGAGAAGAAAGAAAAAAGGGGCAAATAATAAATTATTACTTTTTTTTTTGTGGGGTGTTTTACCTTTTTTTTTTTTTTTTACTTTTTACTCTTTATTAATTCTAATTAGTGCTATCAAGAAGACCACCCTCAGATGCCAATAAGAAAGAGGAAATAGAATATTATGGATACAAAAGAAAGAGAGGTAACACAAATAGATGTGGAAAAATCTATGGAGAAAAGACTTAACATATTGGAAGCCTTGGAGCTAAATGACAGAGAATTTAAAATAGAAATCTTAAAAATACTCAGAGATATACAAGAAAACACAGAAAGACAATTTAGGGAGATCAGAAAACAACTCAATGAACACAAAGAATATATTACCAAGGAAATTGAAACTATAAAAACAAATCAAACAGAAATGAAAAACTCAATTCACGAGCTGAAAAATGAGGTAACAAGCTTAGCTAACAGAACAGCCCAGATAGAAGATAGGATTAGTGAAATAGAAGACAAACAACTTGAGGCACAACAGAGAGAAGAAGAAAGAGACTCAAAAATAATAAAAAATGAGAAAGCTCTACAGGAATTGTCTGACTCCATCAGAAAGAATAACATAAGAATAATAGGTATATCAGAGGGAGAAGAGAAAGAAAATGGAATGGAGAATATACTCAAACAAATAATAGATGAGAACTTCCCAAGCCTGTGGAAAGAACTAAAGCCTCAAATTCAAGAAGCAAACAGAACACCGAGTTTTCTTAACCCCAACAAACCCACTCCAAGGCACATCATAATAAAGATGACACAAACCAATGACAAAGAAAAAATTCTCAAGGCAGCCAGGGAAAAGAAGAGTACAACATATAAAGGAAGGCCTATTAGATTATCATCAGATTTCTCAGCAGAAACTCTACAAGCTAGAAGAGAGTGGACCCCAATATTTAAAGCCCTGAAAGAGAGGAACTTTCAGCCAAGAATACTATACCCATCAAAGCTATCCTTCAAGAACGAAGGAGATATAAAAACATTCACAAATACAGAAAAGATGAGAGAATTTATCAGCAGAAAGCTCCCACTCCAGGAAATACTAAAGGGGGTTTTCCAACCAGATTCAAAGAACAAAAGAAAACAACACCACAAGTAACAGCTCCACCAAGAACACAATAAAACCAAACTTAAACTGTGACAACAAAGGAAAAAAAGGGGGGAGAGAATGGAGATTAACAGTAGCAAAGGACGATGAAGTGCAGAAATACTCATCAGATAGGGTACTACAATGAATATGGTAGGTACCCTTTTCATTACTTAATGGTAACCACCCTTGAAAAAACCACCACAAAAACACTTGACTTAAAAAAGGTAGCAACAGAGGAAAGAAGTATGGAACACAAACAAAAAAAAACAAATGATAGAAAAACAAAAGAGAAGAATCAAACTAGATACAAAACTAACAGAAAGCAATTTATAAAATGGCAGTAGGGAACCCACAAGTGTCAATAATTACACTAAATGTAAATGGATTAAACTTACCAATAAAAAGACACAGAGTAGCAGAATGGATTAAAAAAGAAAATCCAACTATATGCTGCCTACAAGAAACACATCTAAGCAACAAGGATAAAAACAAATTCAAAGTGAAAGGCTGGAAAACAATACTCCAAGCAAACAACACCCAAAAAAAAGCAGGTGTAGCAATACTCATATCTAATAATGCTGACTACAAGACAGAAAAAGTACTCAGAGACAAAAATGGTCATTTCATAATGATTAAGGGGAAGTTGAATCAAGAAGACATAACAATCCTTAATATATATGCACCAAACCAAGGAGCGCCAAAATATATAAGACAGCTACTTATTGACCTTAAAACAAAAACTAATAAAAATACAATCATACTTGGAGACCTCAATACACCGCTGACGGCTCTAGATCGGTCATCCAAACAGAGAATCAATAAAGATATAGTGGCCTTAAACGAAATACTAGAACACCTGGATATGATAGACATCTACAGGACACTTCATCCCAAAGCAACAGAGTATACATTTTTCTCTAGTGTACATGGAACATTCTCAAGAATTGACCATATGTTGGGCCACAAAGACAATATCAGCAAATTTAGAAAAACTGAAGTTGTACCAAGCATATTTTCTGATCATAAAGCCTTGAAACTAGAATTCAACTGCAAAAAAGAGGGGGAAAAACCCACAAAAATGTGGAAACTAAACAACGTACTTCTAAAAATTGAATGGGTCAAAGAAGAAATAAGCGCAGAGATCAAAAGATATATACAGACAAATGAAAATGAAAATACGACATAGCAGAATCTCTGGGATGCAGCAAAAGCAGTAATAAGAGGAAAGTTCATATCACTTCAGGCCTATATGAACAAACAAGAGAGAGCCGAAGTAAACCACTTAACTTCATACCTTAAGGAACTAGAAAAAGAAGAACAAAGACAACCCAAAACCAGCCGAAGAAAGGAGATAATAAAAATCAGAGCAGAAATAAATGAAATAGAGAACAGAAAAACTATAGAAAAAATCAATAAAACAAGGAGCTGGTTCTTTGAAAAGATCAACAAAATTGACAAACCCTTGGCAAGACTCACCAAGGAAAAAAGGCACAGGACTCAAATAAATAAAATCCAAAATGAAAGAGGAAAGATCACCACAGACATCATAGATATACAAAGAATTATTGTAGAATACTATGAAAAATTATATGCCACCAAATACAACAATCTAGAAGAAATGGATAAATTCCTAGAACAATACAACCTTCCTAGACTGAGTCATGAAGAAGCAGAAAGCCTAAACAGACCAATCAGCAGGGAAGAAATAGAAAAAACTATTAAAAACCTCCCCAAAAATAAAAGTCCAGGCCCAGACGGTTATACTAGTGAATTCTATCAAACATTCAAAGAAGACTTGGTTCCTATTCTACTCAAAGTCTTCCAAAAAATTGAAGAAGAAGCAATACTTCCAAACACATTTTATGAGGCCAACATAACCCTCATACCAAAACCTGGAAAGGATGGCACAAAGAAAGAAAACTACAGACCAATATCTCTAATGAATACAGATGCTAAAATACTAAACAAAATACTGGCAAACCGAATACAACAACATATTAAAAAAATAATACATCATGATCAAGTGGGATTCATCCCAGAATCTCAAGGATGGTTCAACATATGTAAAACGGTTAACGTAATACACCATATCAACAAAACAAAGAACAAAAACCACATGATCTTATCAATAGACGCAGAAAAGGCTTTTGATAAAATACAACACAATTTTATGTTTAAGACTCTCAACAAAATGGGTATAGAAGGAAAATATCTCAACATGATAAAGGCCATATATGATAAACCATCAGCCAACATCATATTAAACGATATAAAACTGAGGACTTTCTACCTTAAATCAGGAACAAGACAGGGTTGTCCACTCTCTGCACTCTTATTTAACGTGGTGCTAGAAGTTCTGGCCAGAGCAATCAGACAAGACAAAGAAATAAAAGGCATCCATATCGGAAAAGAAGAAGTAAAGCTATCACTTTTTGCTGATGATATGATCCTATACATCGAAAACCCGAAGGACTCCACAAAAAGATTATTAGAAACAATAAACCAATACAGTAAGGTCACAGGATACAAAATTAACATACAAAAGTCCATAGCCTTTCTATATGCCAACAATGAAATATTAGAAAACGAACTCAAAAAAATAATCCCCTTCACGATTGCAACAAAAAAAATAAAATACCTAGGAATAAACATAACAAAGAATGTAAAGGACCTATATAACGAAAACTACAAGGCATTATTAAGAGAAATAGAAAAAGACACAATGAGATGGAAAAATATTCCTTGTTCTTGGATAGGAAGAATAAATATAATTAAAATGGCCATATTACCCAAAGCAATATATAAATTTAATGCATTCCCATCAAAATTCCTATGAGATTTTTTAAAGAAATGGAACAAAAAATCATCAGATTTATATGGAACTATAAAAATCCCTGAATAGCCAAAGCAATCCTAAAGAAAAAGAATGAAGCTGGGGGCATTACAATACCTGACTTTAAATTATATTATAGGGCCACGATAATCAAAACAGCATGGTATTGGCAGAAAAATAGACACTCAGACCAATGGAACAGAATAGAAAGCCCAGAAATAAAACCACATATATATGGTCAAATAATCTTTGATAAAGGGGCCAACAACACACAATGGAGAAAAGAAAGCCTCTTCAACAAATGGTGTTGGGAAAACTGGAAAGCCACATGCAAAAGAATGAAACTCCACTACAGCCTGTCCCCGTGTACTAAAATTAATTCAAAATGGATCAAAGACCTAAATATAAGACCTGAAACAATAAAGTACATAGAAGAAGACATAGGTAGGTACTAAAATCATGGACCTGGGTTTTAAAGAACATTTTATGAACTTGACTCCAATGGCAAGAGAAGTGAAGGCAAAGATAAATGAATGGGACTACATCAGAATAAAAAGTTTTTGCTCAGCAAGAGAAACTGATATCAAAATAAACAGACAGCCAACTAAATGGGAACTGATATTTTCAAACGACAGCTCAGATAAGGGCCTAATATCCAAAATTTACAAAGAACTCATAAAACTCAACAACAAACAAACAAACAATCCAATAAAAAAATGGGAAGAGGACATGAACAGACACTTCTCCCAGGAAGAGATACAAATGGCCAACAGATATATGAAAAGATGCTCAGCTTCATTAGTTATTAGAGAAATGCAAATCAAAACTACAATGAGATACCACCTCACCCCTGTTAGATTAGCTATTATCAACAAGACGGGTAATAGCAAATGTTGGAGAGGCTGCGGAGAAAAAGGAACTCTCATCCACTGTTGGTGGGAATGTAAAGTAGTACAACCATTATGGAGGAAAGTATGGTGGTTCCTCAAAAAACTGCAAATAGAACTACCTTATGACCCAGCAATCCCTCTACTGGGTATATACCCCAAAACCTCAGAAACATTGATACGTAAAGACACATGTAGCCCCATGTTCTTTGCAGCACTGTTCACAGTGGCCAAGACATGGAAACAACCAAAAAGCCCTTCAATAGAAGACTGGATAAAGAAGATGTGGCACATATACACTATGGAATACTACTCAGCCATAAGAAATGATGACATCAGATCATTTACAGCAAAATGGTGGGATCTTGATAACATTATAAGGAGTGAAATAAGTAAATCAGAAAAAAACAAGAACTACATGATTCCATACATTGGTGGAACATAAAAACGAGACTAAGAGACATGAACAAGAGTGTGGTGGTTACCAGGGGTGGGGGGAGGGAGGATATGGGAGGGAGGGAGGGAGAGAGTTAGGGGGAGGGGGAGGGGCACAGAGAACTAGATAGAGGGTGGCGGAGGACAATCTGACTTTGGGCGAGTGGTATGCAACATAATTTAATGACAAAATAACCTAGACATGTTTTCTTTGAATATATGTACCCTGATTTATTAATGTCATCCCATTACCATTAATAAAAATTTATTAAAAAAAAATTCTCCAATAGCTCCACATACAATGGCCTACTAAGATCTACATCATATGTCCTCACTTTACATCTATCCTTCAGTTTACTCCCTTAACCAATCAATCTCTTTTAGTTTTCTACTCTAGCCACAGGACTCTCTTTGCTGTTTCTCAAATGTTCAAGAAAATACTCACCATACAGCCTTTGCACTGCTTCCTCTGCCTAGAACTCTTTCTCCAGATGTCCATATAGCTAACTCTTGACATCTTTCTCAGATGTCACTTTCACAATGAGGTGTGCAATCATTCTGTTAAAAAGAGTAACCCACCGGCCTGGCTGGGTAGTTCAGTTAGTTAGAAAGTTCTCCCGATACTCCAAGGTTGCAGGTTCAGTCCCCAGTCAGGGTACATACAAGAACCAGTGGATGCATGAATAACTAAAACAACAAATTAGCGTTTCTCTCTATCTCTCTCCCTTTCTTCTTCCACTCTCTCTAAAATCAATAAATTAAAAATATTAAGGAGTAGTACACCACTCCTGCTCATTCCCAGTAATAATTCCCTTTCATGCTACTTTAGTTTTTTCCCCATAGTACTCTTTTCCCCATTTACTACTTTCCAGTTCCTAGCATGCAGCACATTTTATTTTTTATTGTCTATCCCATTCTTATGATAGAATATAAGCTCTATGAAGGAAAAGATCTTTTTATTTTTGTAGCTGATATATTCCAAACACATAATATAAAGCTTGACTCAGAGCAGGTGCTTAATAAATATTTGCTGAATTAAAACATTACATATTTACATATATAAATTATTTAGATTCAGTTGTACCACTTAATGTTTAATTCTCTCCTAAACTGCAGAGTCAATAAAGGCAAATATTATGTCTATCTTCTTCACCATTTACCCTTAATACTAAATATACTATTTGGCATATAGTAGGCACTCAGAAAACATTTGTTGTATGAATGATCACAAAATACAACAGTGACAGATCCTTTATAAGTTACTTTAAAAAAAAAACCCCTATACATAGAAAAGATCTACATGTGTTTAAGCATGACTAATTCTAGATTCTGAACCCCTCATCCAATCACTCCCTTTCCTATGGCATGTCATATTATTCCCCACAGGGTCATAAAAGCAGCCAGCTCTTATGTCTGCCCCATAGCTTACATATTAGTCAATTGATCAGTCAATCCAGCAGCCAACTTTATTGGGAAATTTGGGCAGATCCTGTTAACTTTCAAGAATCCCTAGTCTTGATTCACAAAAATATTCAAATGCATAATCCTTACATACAATTCCTCTCTTATTTGTTTAGCAGTTAACCTGGAACCATTTTATAATAATCCTAGAAATCTTTTAAATATTAGTTGTAATTCAAGTCATGGTGTTTTTGCTTATGTGTTCCTGTATTTGCCACCTTTCTCTCTCACTGGTTTACAGGCTGCTTGAGATCAGGACCTGCATCCTATTTCTTTGAATTCTAATTATATACATAATATTTTTTGCTCCTTGGGTTAGGAGTACATGGTCATAGCTCCAGCAGTAACTTAGATGTCTAAATCTAAGTTTAGAATTAGATGTCCTATCCCAAGCTGATCTTAAAATCCTGGAAAAAAAATTATGTCACTACTCATATTCCAATTATCTCAGAGGGACCCTAGAAGTTATTAGATAAAATTGTCCTACATCACTATTACCAGAGTTATGAAACAAATCAAGAGTAGTGTTAAAACAAAATTCAATCAAGTAGATATGAAGATCTAGTTGGTTTCATTAAGTGATTCATGAATCACGCAGCATCCCAGGTAGAAATCAAAAGTGTGCTCTGAGGGATTGTACACAATGGAAGGTTTTTGTAGGGGGGGAAAAAAAAAGGATGAGACAAGGGAGTTATTCACAAAAGAAGAGAAAGGATTATTTTTAGACCAGTACATCTTCTTGGGGAGAGACTAATAATGGTAAGAATGAAGGTTCTTTTATTATGCAGATTGACTCTTTCTTTCTTTGGGGGATGGAGAAGGCTCACATAACATTATTATTTTGGTGTTGACCAAAAAATTCCAAAGTGGTTGATTAAGAGGTTTATCAAAGTGACACGTTTGGATGTCTGGTTTGCTCCTTTAGAGTAGGAAAATTTTCCAACAACCTCAGGATAGATAGCCTCGGACAAGGCTAGAATTAGACTAAGCTTACATGTATACAGGACCAAGGAAATACAATACAGCAATTAGGCAGTAGCAAGGGGGACAGAGCAGACCTGAGACATACTAGCTTAACTACCTTGAAACATTGAGTTTAAATGTTAGAGCTCAGGATATTCTTCTAGAAACTTCTGTTTTAAGCTCAAATCTCCAAGAATGCCTGCCAATAAGGCTCAAATGCATTAAAGAAAAAGTAATATGAAGATGTTTGTAAAATTCATCAATGAATATTATTCATTCTCATTCACTTTTCTTCTTGAAGGAACTAAAAGAAACATTAGCTTTGACAGAAAACTAAAGCTTTGAAGAGATATTGGATGGAAGACTCATTTTACAAAGACCAGAACTGCCTGCAGGTTACTGCTGAATCCAAATTGAAGTAATAATTTAAGGGTGAAAAGCTGTCTCATTATCTGTAACTTTTCGTCAAATTATTCTTTAAGATGCTATAATTATTTTCTATTATGTACTTTGTAAATTAATGTTTAAGTACCACCAAGAAAAGGGTGGTATTTCAGAGGAAAATTTTATTGAATTTGCTCATCTTCAATTATCAAACCTGTGTGATAGAAATGATAATAGAATGTTCTCTTCTTCCAACTCTGAAGTAGTATTAATGAGCCATTTTTTAATCAGTTCCAGTACAGAACAACTCTTCCACAGCCTCAGTACAGAAAGACAACCTGAAAACCTTCAGAGTAGGCTTGCTATGTGATTCTAAAACATTCCACAACATTTAAGAATGGTAATACCTGCTCTGCCTACTTCCAGGTAATTATCTAGGCCTTACATTAATATGAGGTCAAAAGGGCTATTTAATTGGAGAGATATTCCTGCTGTTTGTCAGGAGTGGGAATGGCTGGTAGAAATGACATTGCTGTTTTAGAAAATAAGCTTTATTCCAGACAGGCAAAGGTACAGGTAGTTTTACTATATGAATTCTCTTACTTTCTATCTTATTTCCACCTTAAGTACAGACTTTGTCTCACATGGCCTCTAATATGACAGTTTTATTGCTAACACAAGAAAATAACAAGCCATAATTTGGTTGACTGAATCATAATAGGAATCTGTTGTCATAACAAGAAATTCTTCATTTCTCTAAAAAAAAACCTAACTATATATCCAAGTTACTTTCAATTTTGAAGCAGTGGATAAAACAGATGACAATTTACACAGATATAGATTCAACCATCCTTACAAGACAAGTAGTCAGTCATTCATTCACCTGTGTCACACTTAACCACAATTAGATGATAATCACTATTATATTACTAGCTTAATTTGACGGGGCTTCAATAGACACAAAAGTCACAGTTAAAATAAAAGCAATTCTGGAAAAGGGTAAATGATGGTATTATTACCAATACATATATCAAATCAATGAATGGGTCATCTTACAGTACCTTGTAAGAATGGGGAAGTGAAGTGATGAGCAAGTTTTTCATGAGAGAATCAAATCTAAATATGCCCAACGGAGAGGCCACAATCTGAGAAGACAAGGTCAGTTGTGGCAACACTAGAGCAGGGCCTTGCTCAAGCAGGAGGTAACATGATGTCACTTAGATATATGGCACTAAAAGGAGAAGATACCAAAATAAGAGACTATCCCCAAACAGGTGGTCAGACTATCTCAACAATAGATTTCACTTACTTTTATTCAGCATGTATACAATACTTCAGAGTTTATGATGTGCTCTTATATACAGTGTATCATATTATAGTCATAGCCATATTGTAAGAAATTTAGGCAATATCATCATCTTAAATGGGGGGTGGGGCAACACTTCAAATTAATGAAGAAATAAAAGTCCAAAGAGGTTTTTTCTTATCTTTAACTTATTCATTTACATAAAAATCATTTTTCTTTCAGCACATGATACTGTCTTAGGCTTTGAAAATAAAGTACTCAGTAAGATAGATAAGATTCCTTTTCTAATGGAAATGACATTCTAGTGGAAGAGTCAGATAATAAGTAGACAGACAAATAAATATAATTATTCTCAATTTCAATAAATGCTATATAGAAAACAAACAATATGTGTAGCAACTAACCTCAAATACAGTCTGGAGGAAAAACCTCTTTAAAGAGATGATATATCACTGAGACCTGAAGGATGACAGATCATTAACTACTCAAACTATGGGAGAAGAATATGATAGGAAGATGGAAAAGAATGTGCAAAGGCTCTGTGACAAGAAAGGAGTTAGAAAGTTAAGGAGATGAAAACTATGAAGTCATGGAGGTAAAACTCAGGCCCTTTCCAGGTGTGCCTCCCAACTTTATTATATATATTTTAATTTTGCCTAAAGTCAACTCTGAAGCAAATGAAATATAATCCAAAAATCTCCCAAATGGAAAGAGTACAAGAAGTCTTACTTACTTGGGGGTCACTAGTGGTTGCCATGGATTATGTTAATGATCAGTTTCTCAGTTAAATAGCCATTCAAGTGGCTAAACTAATTTTACTGAAAATACCACAGTCAGATTTTATAGTCAAAGGGTTTCAGTTTATGAGATTTTCCTGAAACTCAGAAAAATAAATAGCATAGTAAAATCAAGAGCATAGTGCTCAAAAACAGAGACCATGATTTGAATACCAGTTCTGTTACTTACTGGCTATATCGTCTGAGGAAAGTTATATAGGCTCACTGAGCATTACTTTTATTTTCCATAAAAAAGTTCTACTACTATCATATAATACTGACATAGGGATTAAATGAGAAAAAGTATGCACCTTAATACAGAACTTTTTCAGAGGAAAAAAGACTCTGTCTGATCTAACATGAATTCTTTCTCTTTCATTGAATATGTCTAATCCTCTCCTAAATTTCCTATACTATTCTTGTCCTAACACGGCTACTTGTGAGAAATCATTTACTTAGAATATAAATCCTATTCTCAATATTTAGATATGCACTTGTTTAGTTTAATTCTTTTATCTGTTCTACACAGAACCACATATATTCTTTGGTTAAAAACTTGTCAGACCTGACAAGTTTTTAACCAAAGAATATATATATATAGCTATAAAACATCAAGAACATAGAAAAAAACATAAAAAGAGAGCCAGGCAGCTTGTAGAGTTATTGCTGTTATTTTCAAATTGGATAAATGAATGATAGACTAATATATGTGTCAATGATTTAGTTTGTGATATAATCTAGCTGGAATTAGAGATTTACCCACTGGTTATTAAACATTGTTATGTAATTCTAGTTTTTCTGAGAGTTGAAATCATGACTTTGTTTTTACATATCCAATTTTAGTTTATTATATATAGTAAAATAATCAAACTTCAAAATATATGAACTATGTAATAAAATATCATTTTAAATATAATTAATATTTTCTAGGAGGTCATCATTGGATATGTATTGCATCAGAGCATACCAAGAGAAACTGCTCTTCTAAACATAGAAAAGTATACATGTAAATTCCTAAATATAGGAGAATATATACACATACACACAAACTATGCAAAGAAAAGAGTAAGTGGTTGTGTTCTTCCTTTGTCCACTAAATACCAATAGTCATTCCATTTGTGTATCACAGGATCTCAGTTATCCAGTATTCTTCTCATTTCATCTGAGAAGCCATCACTAAAATTCAGTCTGCAGACAAGCAAGCATGCTATGTTCTTGTAAACCTAATTACCCAAATCATTAATACAAGTAAAGTAGCACAAAGGGAACAGAAGGATTCAATTAAAATAATTATGAAAACTACAACTCCCCTGATAAGAGCACAAATAATTATACTTATAGGTTTTCTGGCCTGTTAAAGCAAATATCTCTGTAGTAAACATGAAAGTCATAATACAAACTGCACAAAGCTGAAGAACTGTAGGCATAATAAACCAGTAATTTTGATGCTCTATATTTTGGAACATTTCTTGGCAGTGGTGGCTTGGTGGCATCTATCTTTCAGTAGCAAAGCTAAGAGATTGTGTTTGCATAGCCATCTAACACTGACAAAAGTCAGACTTATACATCAAAGAATTGGAGTTGGGCTGATAGAGAAAGTAGCACTCTCTCACTGCAAGCTACACTTCTTTTTTTTTCCCCCACTATTTTTTTTTCTAAGACCACAATTAAGAACCCAAAAGCAGTTGATGCAAAAAAAAAACCGAGAGTTCAACCATAGTTTCAGGAATATTTGTTTTCCAAGCAAGCTGATGCCTTAGCCTGACCTGTGGTGACACAGTGGATAGAGTGTCTACCTGGAATGCTGAGGTTGCTGGTTTGAAACCCTGGGCTTGCCTGCTCAAGGCACATACATAAAGGAACTATGGTTTGAAGCTTCCTGCTCCTCCCCCTGCCTTTTTCTCTCTTTTCTCTCTAAAATAAATAAATAAAACTTTTTTTAAAGTTTATACCTTAATAGATAATTCAGCTGATTCTCCTATCCATTAGGTTTTAGAAAGTAGGATAAAAGGTTTTAGGTGGGAATAGAAGTACAAATAAAAAAAATAATCTACCAAAAACAGAGTCTTCTCTTCACATATCACTACATATGTGTCAACTTTTTGAGCATTTTTTCATAGACCCACTGTTGCTGTTTCCTTTGGGGCTCTCCTCGGGCTGCTGCAATCCTGGAGAGCCATAATCATCACTTCATTTCATTCGTAAACAATTCTTGTTACTCCTTCCCACCTATAAAATTAGATAAAGTGCCTAAAACTATAACATTAGCTGAGATCATTTTTAAGAAAACTTCTAAGTTCTGAGTGACACTTTGTTTTTAAAAAATAAACTTATTTTTTTAAAAATAGGTTAGGCAACCATATAATTAGAATGTTGTAAGCAACGTGCACAACTGACTGGTTTTTCTGTGCAAGATCCCAGATAACTGCATGATTTCCTTTGCTAATTTCTATTCCCTAGATGATTGACAGAGGAAAGAGGATTCAACAGGAAATTTTGCCACCATTTGCTCTACAGATAACACTCTGTACCTATAGTGTAAGTATATAATTAAAAGTAGTCTAATATGTAACAAGTGTAAGGCTTTGAATAAGAATGTAAAATATCTTTCAAAACCAAAGTGAGAGAAAAAGTGAATAGTTGTAACCCATTCACATTGTTATGCAGCATAGAGGTTAATCAAGAGTTAAAAATCTAGGCCCTGGCTGGGGAGCTCAGTTGGTTAGCTCAGTTAGTTAGAACATCATTCCAATATGCCAAAGTTGTAGGTTCAATCCCCAGTCGGGGTACATACAAGAATCAGTCAATGAATGCATAAATAAGTAAAATTTAAAAAATCTTTCTCTCTCCCTTCTTTCTCAGGGGTGATAGAAACTGATTTGACTTTGGGTGTTGGGTCCACAATACAGTGAACAGTTCAAGTGCTATAGAGATGTTCTCCTGAAGCCTATATACTGTTGTTGTTGTTTTTTAATTTTTATTTTTTTTTTACAGGGACAGAGAGAGAGTCAGATAGAGGGATAGATAGGGACAGACAGACAGGAATGGAGAAGGATGAGAAGCATCAATTATCAGTTTTTCGTTGCGACACGGTAGTTGTTCATTGATTGCTTTCTCATATGTGCCATGACTGTGGGCCTTCAGCAGACTGAGTAACCCCCCGCTCGAGCCAGTGACCTTGGGTCCATGCTAGTGAGATATTTTGCTCAAGCCAGATGAGCCCACGCTCAAGCTGGCTATCCTGGGGTCTCGAACCTGGGTCCTTCCACATCCCAGTCTGATGCTCTATCCACTGCGCCACCACCTGGTCAGGCTATATACTGTTATTGATCAATGTCACCCATTAAGTTTAATTTCTAAATTAAAAAAAGAAGAAAAAATAAGAGTTGAGAATCTACTTAGAGAGATCTGCATTAAATTCCCTGAAATATCTTTTCCTAGCTGGATGACTTTGACACATTATCTTCACATAATCTGTTACTTAATCCATAATATGGGCATAATACTAGTACCTGTTTCATCAACTAGTGACAAAAACCTGAGGCATGGAGAAATGTGACAACTGAAAATGTTGAGTAACTAAGTAAAAGAACTGGTACTAATAATAATCCACTGTACTTTCATATTCATCATAAAATACTTATTAATAAAATAGCCTGACCTGTGATGGCGCAGTGGATAAAGCATCAGCCTGGTAACTGAGGTGGCTGGTTCAAAGCCCTAGGCTTGCCTGGTCAAGGCACATGCTTCCTGATCTTCCTCTCTCTCACTCTCTCTTTCTCTCTCTCTCCCCCCCCTCTTAAAATCACTAAATAAAATTTTAAAAAATTAATAAAATAATCATTAAGTCTATCAATGCCCATTAATGCCATATAAACTAGTGTTATGATTAAAGTACATTAGGAATTTTCATTATTACTTCTGTAATTAGGTAGCCATCTGATCACTTAAGAGCCATAGCAAAGTAGAGATGATCCTTTTCCTGGTCCTAGGGTCAAATGTGTAGGTAAATAAAAAGACAAAGAAATTACATCTATGTCTCTAGAAGTGAAAAGATTAAACATTATAGGGTGCTAGAAATGCAACCTGCTTACATAACTTCAATGAAGTGTTTTCAGGAAAAACAAACAGTTTTAATACAATGTGTTTTATGTTTTTTAATCAAAAGTTATTGACTAAAATATTAGAAAATGGCTGTGAAAATTATATGTTATAAATGGGAGAAATACTATATAGAAATTCAAATAAGCTCTAAATAAAATTTTAATATTGTTTGGATCAAAATTCTCTCTGGTAATCTTTCTGAAAATTTTCCATGAAAAGAAACATCACCTGAGGAAAGGAACCAATTTATTAATCACTCACAATATTCTGAGCATTTCACATTCATCATTTTATTTAGTATATATATCATTAAACATCCTGACAACTAAAGAAGCCTCTGTCCTCTAGGAATGCTTTAAACAAAAGGACATCAAAGAAAAAAATTAAACATCAATAAAACATAATACACTCCTCCTGAATTTTCTTCCAATTTTCAACTTTTGTTCTCAAACACAGACATTTTAATCACAAAACAAGGTTGTCTCTCACAGTCAAATGGCATCTGTATGTGTTATGTACTGTTGAGTTAGCTCCAACTCCTGGCAACCCTATGAATGAGTGATGTCACAGTGTCTGTCCCCAACAACCCTGCTCAGCTCCTGTAGATGCATGTCTATGGCTTCTTCTTCTTCTTCTTTTTTTTTTTTACAGGGACAGAGAGTCAGAGAGAGGGATAGACAGACAAGAACGGAGAGAGATGAGAAGCATCAATCATCAGTTTTTTGTTGCGACACCTTAGCTGTTCATTGATTGCTTTCTCATATGTGCCTTGACCGCGGGCCTTCAGCAGACCGAGTAACCCCTTGCTCGAGCCAGCGACCTTGGGTCCAAACTGGTGAGCTTTTTTTTTTTCCTCAAACCAAATGAGCCCGCGCTCAAGCTAGCAACCTCAGGGTCTCGAACCTGGGTCCTCAGCATCCCAGTCCGACGCTCTATCCACTGCGCCACTGCCTGGTCAGGCTATGGCTTCTTTTATGTAGTCAATCCATCTTCTTTCTGGTCTTCCTCTTTTCCTGCTGCCTTCTATTTTTCCAGCATTACTGTCTTTTCCAAAGAATTCTACCTAAAATAGAATAGCTTCAGTTTTGTCATTTTTGCCTCCAGTGATGTTTCAGGCTTCACTTGTTTTAAGAGGGACTTGTTCATCTTGCTGGTGATCCAGGTTTTCCATAGAGCTTTCTTTCAATGCTATGTTTGAAAAGAACCAATTTTTTTCCTATTAGCTTTTTGCACTGTCTAACTTTTGCATTCATACATAGTAATTAGAGAAAGAAGAGAGTGAATGATCTTAGCTTTAGTCTCTAATGATGCATCTTTGTTCCTGATGATCTTTCCTAATTCTTTAATTGCTATCCTTCTGAGTCTCAGCCTTCTCTTAATTTCTTGGCATAGGAAGTATAATAAAGAATTAATGTCTCATTGTGCTACAAGACTAGTATGTGTGTGCTATTTTTTTTAATAAAACAGCGTTAAAATAATTTGTGAGGCCTGACCTGTGGTGGCACAGTGGATAAAGCGTCGGCCTGGAAATGCTGAGGTCATGGTTCAAAACCCTGGGCTTGCCTGGTCAAGGCACATGTGGGAGTTGATGCTTCTA
Source organism: Saccopteryx bilineata (assembly GCF_036850765.1). NCBI lineage: Eukaryota > Metazoa > Chordata > Mammalia > Chiroptera > Emballonuridae > Saccopteryx > Saccopteryx bilineata. The sequence goes on along the minus strand of NC_089491.1, from coordinate 141,766,237 downwards.
GCTCCTCCCCCCCTTCTCTCTCTGTGTCTCTCTCCTCTCTCTCTCCCTCTGTCTCTCCCTCTCCTCTCTAAAATGAATAAATAAATACATTTTTTAAAAAAGAAAAAAAAATAATTTCTGAATGTGTAGCTGATATATGCAAGTAAGCAAACAATTTACTGGCTCTAATTTTCCCAATTAAAAGCCAAACATACTCCACTCATCTACTCTACAACTTTTCCTTGTTTACTACAAGAAATGGCTCTTTCTCCAGGCTCTCTTTACTGTTCATAAAATTCCGTCATTATTGTTAAGTATTGATTCTTTAAATGAAATATAAATTCTTATTATACTATAGCATTCCACAGAAAAGACATTAACTAACTACCCCTCTCTTAATTATTCCTAGCTCCTCAAGTTAACTAAGCTACTTCCTTAGGCTTAACTACATTTAGCATCAAACTCATCCTGGCAGACTCCTCAGGAGATTGTGCAGTAAAGAGACACTCCCCCGGAGCAATTTTTCTAAATCATCACAAAACCTGACATATTCTGGTGGGTATAATTTTGTGGTCTTAATCAGTCATTTGACCAGGTATTAGAGCAGTGGTTCTCAAACTTTTTGAAGTTGGGGCACATTTAAAATCCTAAAAATAATTGTAGGTTCATTATATACAAATTTCTGAGAAATATGTTATAATAATTAAGTCAAATATTAAAGAAAAACAAAGTCTAAGCGTGCTTTTATGGTTATTAAATGAAATAAATACAACAAAATTAAATTTATTCTGAGATTAAAAAACATTTTTATGTTACATTTTTTGAGTTATGCTTTTTAGAATTCATAAAAAAAGGGGTTAAAAAATAAAAAAATAAAAAGTTATCTTTTAATAGATACATTCTTAGTAAAATTTAGTAAATTCAGCAGGTCCCGGCACAAATGTGTTAAGCTTTTTCATTCTTGTGTTATAAAAAACATGAGCTTGATGTGTCCTAGCGATTTCTTCAATGTTTGAGCATATATTTGAAAGGCAAACTCTTATTTCCTCGTCAATACATTGAAGAACTCCTTTCTTTTTAATCTTAATTGTGTTGAAGGTAGAAAATCCTAATTCACATAAATTGAATGTTGAAAATTGTAGTAAAATGTTCAAGGCTTTTTTAGATATTGCCACATATTCTTCTTTTATAGAAATCCAAAAGGCTTCAAGAGACAATTCTTTATATTTAATCATCAATCCATGATCAGTGGATATTGCTGCCTGTTCTTCTTCTGTTACTGTTAAACCAAAATCACTGGAAACTTCCATGAATGGGTTTCTAATCCAATCGTATTGTTCAGTGTTCAGTGATAGAAAAAGCTATAAGTTAAATTCTGCCCATCAGCCTTCAAGTCCTATTTTATTTACACTTAACTTTTGCTCACTTCCAGAATTGAATTCTTCAATAGCAAGCTTCTTTTAAGAAATCTATCCATTTTATTTGGGTGTATTTATCTAAAAATAATATAATGATGTGTTAACAAAAAGAGCTGTATTTCCATAATGAAATGGTATAATAGAGTAACTATATTTATTTTTATATCTGGGCACATGCCACGAGCCAGTGCAGCTAGTAATTCCAGGTCCTGAGTGGAAATGGTGCGGAATTAAGAAAATACATGGAATTAAGAAAATATGAGGTTGGGAGGGCCCTGTAATTGCTGCTGGCAAGAACAAAGCGCTTCCCAAAACCGCAACTTGCTTTATTTATAGGGAAAAGTGAGCCATTAGCAAATCAATGAGATCTTTGATCATGTTTCCAAGGCAACCCAAGAATTTTACAAAATGCAAAAGAACCCCACCATACATATTATCTTAACTTTACACCAAACAAAGGATAGAAGAAACTTGCCTCCAGTCTTTCCAGGGAACATGGAGGGTAGTGTAAACAATCCAGCACCATAGCTTAACAGCCTTTTGCAACCTAATCAGGCAAGTGAGGTGGGGTGTTGGGCAGACTGTCAGCTTACAGCCAATTCCCCACACCTCTGTCCCCCAGAAATCTATCTAAACTCCAAAAACTCTGTTGGTTTTTTGGTCCCCAACAGGCACATATTTTTTTTTCTTTTTGTATTTTTCTTAAGTTGGAAACGGGAAGGCAGTCAGACAGATTCCTGCACGTACCAGACCGGGATCCACCCGGCACACCCACCAGGGGGCTCTGCCCATCTGGGGCATTGCTCTGTTGCAATGAGAGCCATTCTAGCACCTGAGGCAGAGGCCACAGAGCCACCCTCAGAGCCCGGGCCAACTTTGCTCCAATGGAGCCTTGGCTGAAGGAGGGGAAAAGAGAGACAGAGAGGAAGGAGAGGGGGAGGGGTGGAGAAGCAGATGGGTGCTTCTCCTGTGTGCCCTGGCCGGGAATCAAACGCTGGGCTCCTGCACGCCAGGCCGATGCTCTACCACTAAGCCAACCAGCTAGGGCGGCACATATTTCTTTAGAATACCATAGGGCACACCTGGACATTTTCTAGGGTGCACCAGTGCCCCCTGGAACACACATTGAGAACCACTGTATTAGAGCAAGTCCAGAGCTCCTTTGTGAAAATAATCGTGTTCTTGCCTTGATTACATTACAAGGACCCACACTGATGTAAGCAGATGAAATCCATCAGAAAACATGCTCTAGGCTGCTCATTGGTCCTTATTAGAGAATCAACTCTGCCCAGGGTCATGTGGCTCCCATGATATAACGATGTTTGCTAAGTCAGCAGCATTGAGTGCAAACAACCAGAAAATGAGATCCCATGTCTGCTTTGTAATGCCTAGCAGAAGACTAGCCCTACCCCAAATAATATTTATGAATAAAATTTAGAAAAGCTCTAGTTCCAAAATAAGTTGATTCTCAATATCATCTGGCAAGCTTTTAAAAAGGCAGATGCCTGGGCCTCACTCACCATTTAAAAATTAGAATCTCCTTGTGAGGAACCTGGGAATCTCTTCTTTTTAATGTTCTCCAGGTGATGCTGAGGATCAGTCAATCCTTTTGGAAACTCTTGCAGGCGTCCCCAAACTACGGCCCATGGGCTGCAATGCAGCCCCCTGAGGCCATTTATCCAGCCCCCACTGCACTTCTGGAAGGGGCACCTCTTTCATTGGTGGTCAGTGAGAGGACCACTGTATTTGGCAGCCCTCCAATGGTCTGAGGGACAGTGAACTGGCCCCCTGTGTAAAAAGTTTGGAGACCCCTGCTAGTGGATATCCTTGTCTGGGTATAATAAACTCTAGACTGAGTTACTCTTTGTACTTGAAACCCAATAGGCTGCACCTTTACAACATCACCTTTTTCTGTCATGTTATGTGTTCAATTTTTATGAAATTGTCCCACAGAAACAAGCTTATGAAATATACTTTTACATGCATAGTCAACTACCTATTAAACTACTTAATGTCCATTATGTAAAATACTGAGAAGTTTTTCAGAAAATAATATCAAAAATAAATTATCTTTCTTCTGATAAACTGTCATGTTTCCATCTTTTGTATAATTGAGGACGATGATCATGTATTTTAGTTCTTTTTCTGTCTGAATTGTCAGAAATCCCAAATTTAATTTTTTATTCTACTCTCAGCAATTTTTTCTGTTAGGACTGGTATTTTTTTCCCTCCTTTTTCTCCATCCTAGATTCCTCATTTTACATCTTCATTTATTAACTTTATACAAAGCATCAGTGTAACAGTTCGAATCTTCAGAATTTCTTTATATATCATACCTATGCTAAATGCTTTATCCTTATATATAAATACCTGTGATAAATGTTTTTTTTTATTTATTGATTTTTGGAGAGAGAGAGAGAGAGGGGAGAGGAGCAGGAAGGAAGCATCAACTCCCATATGTGCCTTGACCAGGCAAGCCCAAGGTTTCGAACCGGCAACCTCAGTGTTCCAGGTCGACGCTTTATCCCACTGCGCCACCACAGGTCAGGCCAAATGCTTTATATAAAATATTTCGTGTCCATAATGTCTGTTTTCTGTTCAGGTTGCTATAACAAAATTCTATAGACTGGGTGGCCTATAAACAACTCTCGTTTGTTTTTCATAGTTTTGGAGGCTGTGAAGTCCAAGATCAAGGTGCCAGCAGATTCAGTGCTGGGTGAGAACCAATCCTGGTTCATAAATGGTCTTCACTGTGTCCTCCTATGGTGAAAAGGGCAAGGGAATTCTGGTTGTTTTCTGCCCTATCCTATTTACAAAGGGTCCACCCTCGTAACCTAATCACCACCCAAAAGCCTAATCCCCCAAAGTCCCCACCACTTTGAAATACCATCATATTGAGCATTAGGTTTCAGCATGTGAACAAGAGGTGGGGGATGGTGTTTGACAAGCATTGCCGAGCATACAACAAAACTGGAAGACAGATGGATATTAACATCAACACATTTTCCTGATAAAAGCACTAGCTTAGATAAAAAAAAAATTAACTATCTTTCCTAGTCATACTCCTAGTAAGTGGACCATATATAATTTGAATACAGAACCAATTCTTTTGTTTACTGTGGTATCTGCCCTTTAAGATAATTGTGTGTGTGTGTGTGTGTGTGTGTTAAATAATTTGGGGGGGGAGCGTAAAGGAAAAGATAAGGTAGAAAAAGAAAGCAATTTAGCAATTGATGCTATTTATGTGATTGTTAACAATTTTATTATGTTAGGTTCTTACTTAATTGATTCTCAATAATCTAAAATAACCAATTATACAAAATAAAGCAGTTGTTAAAGAGAAAAAACTTTTTTTTCTACCCATCTCAGTTCTTTTTGCTTGTCTAAGAATTAAGTTGATATGAGACAGGTTAACAGGAGGAAATATTGAATAAAATTTAATTATGTACATATGTGAAATCTACATAAACGAGAGATTCTAAACATAGGCAAAATGAGGCTATATCACTTTGAAGTAAGAAGAAGGAAGGGGAAAGGGGTCTGAAACTTCAAACAAAGGCAAACAATTCACAGAAAGATGAAAGCAGCAAATGTTTGCTAAACAAATACAAAAACAATGGGACACAAGAATTTTAGTAGACTTCACTAGACTCCTCCCTGTCTACCACACCCAGTTAATATTAGACTAGTCACCTGTGGTGATCGCTTCCTTTCTGAAACAGGTTTGCTAGGTAAATTCTTTTGCTCAGTTAGGGGAAATATTAAAAGTTGTTTTCTAGTCTTTTGTTTCTTAAAAATAACCAACTGAAAAAAATCAATATCCCCCAAAAGGCATCATCTTGGGTGGCAAACTCTGCTACAATTTAGAAAAAAAAAATTGCCATTCAACATAATAAACAAACTTGACTATTTGCATATTATGCAATTAAATGCATCCCTCATTATTACTTCTAAATAACATATTTCCATAAAGTAGAGAGAAATTAGATTTTCTACAATAAAGTATGAAATACATAAGAAACATAAATAGGCCTGACCTGTGGTGGTGCAGTGGATAAAATGTCAACCTGGAACTCTGAGGTTGCCAGTTCAAAACCCCAGGTTTGCCTGGTGAAGGCACATATGGTAGTGTATGCTTCCTGCTTCTCCCCCACTTCTCTTTCTCTCTCCTCTCTCTCTCTCTAAAAATGAATAAATTTTTTTAAAAAAGAAACAAATAGTACTTATTAAATAATGTAAAAATATATTCAAATGTTTATTGAAAGCACCAGCAGTTTAAATCTAAACACCAGTAATTATATATAAATTCATGTTTCAAATACGAGATAATTATATAACTGTATGACCAATATAATGGCTTCAAGTTAATATAAGCCAGGGGCTAGTCATTCCAGTCTGCCAATGGTATGCTTTGTTTTTGGCACTGCGGAGGCTGAAACATCTCTACTCAGTACTGAACACATAACTACAAAAAGAAATACATTCAGCATTGTGCAGAAAGTGGGTCAAAAGAGAAAATTTTCAAAAATAAAAGCTACTCACATTTAAAATTTTTAATTTTCATCCTGTGACTTAAAAAAAAAAGAAAAGAAAACCACTTATAATCTCATTTCATGCTCTACTCTCCATTTCCAAGACAAACCCTGTGTCTGTGATTTCTGAAGGGACTTTCTTGGTGAAGCAGGCACCACTCTCATGTCTCCTAGTGTTCTATCCGATGAAGGTCACTTGTCATCACTTTGGGCTCTAGTTTGTGTTTCACACCGTACTGTGTGTGAATGTGAGAGAGTCACAAAATTAAATGAAGGCAAATAAAATAAAGGAAATGAAATAATCATGGACATGTAAGACTGGACCATCCATTAGATAACAATGTGTTTCCTTACTAAAACAGTACTGGTTCTAACTATATAAACTTCCATTGCAAAAGGCCAGAGAAGATAGGTCTAGTGTAAATAAAATTCCATGCAAAATTATGCCTGTTAAAAAGTTCTGAAAATTATGATGTAATAGAATAAATCCTTTTAATCCTTATCCAATTACCATCTTTGTCATGTAGAGAACCTAGAATTCCTGTTATATTAACCCAAGGGTTTTGCTTCTCTTTTTTTCTAATAACTCAGGGAGTCACAGGATTTTGAACTATAGCCATCATCCAGTCCACTTTGAGACTTGCCAATTATATGTATTTATTAAACATTGAAATGCAGGCATTAGTTATATCTTTAAATTGTTTCTGTCTCACTGCCTGAGATTTGACATCATATATTGTAGTATTCCATGAAATAGAGGTCTGACTTTGAAACTTTTTCTTAATACTCACCATTCCAGATTACTTGTATTCAAAAGTTCTTTAAATTTTCTTTTATTACTCTATTTAGATAGTACAAACTAAAAAAAATACAGTCCACTCAAACCTATGGCAACAGATCTTAAATGTATTTGAATTACAGTAGCTAACTGATTTCATAAGCACTGGCTCAAAACCAAAGAGTATGCTTAAAACATAGAAACAAACAAATAACTTGACTCCCATTCATCTCTTGTACATTATAACACAATTTGAAAAATCATGTATGTAGTATGTAAAAAGTGGGTAGAAATAAGGAATGGCAGTTTGAAAAATATTTTTTTTCTATTTTTTATTTTCTAATCAGTATATTTTTAAAAGCCAAATTTAAATTATACTAAAAAAATATATCATAACTAACTGAAGTATATTCCAGAAATATGAGGTTGATTCAATATTTAAATTAATTTCTATAATTCATCATGTGAACAAATTAAAAGTACATTTATAAAATATTATAGAAGAAGAATCCAAACTTTATCTAAATCCCGAATTAGCCAAAACTACCCAAATGCCCATCAAGAGAGGAATGCATCAACAGTTCTTGGTGAACTCATTATCTTAGTTCAGGCTTCTATAACAAGGTACCATAGACCAGACAACAGAAACTTATTTCTCATAGTTTTGGAGGCTAGAGATCAGGGTTGTAGAATGCCGTCTTTTTACTGTGTGGCAAAAAGCAGGGAGAGAAAAGAAGTTCCCTCCTGATTCCTTATCCCACCCATGAGGATCTATCCCCAACATCTCACCTAATCCTAATAACCTCCCAAAGACCCCACCTCTTAATGCCATCAAATAAGGGTGTTGTTGTGAGTCGGGGTGCAGAGAGAGAGATCAGCAGATGAAATATTCGTGAACTAGCAAAGGACCACCGCTCGCTCAGGCAAATGGTGCCGAGTTCGCGTTGTGTCCTGTTTTTATTCACAAGACTTCAAAAAGCTTGTTTACTTAAAAATTAGCATAGCATCAAGCATAACCTTTACTTAAAGATACATGGAATACATCTGCATGATAGCTTAATAACAATACAATATAAAAAAGCATTAACTGTTATTGCTTCCCACAACATTCCTCTCTTTATCTCAAGAAATAGCCTTGAAGGGAACAATAAAATCTTATGAGAATGTTTTACTGAGAAGAGAGTCTAGCAACCACCTTCAGTCACATAGACTTGTTTCAGTGACTCGCCTTCAAATCACAAAACAATTCTCTTGGCAAAACACTCTTTTCTTGTTGGCTGTGTTCCCATCCAAGGTCTAGCAATGGATTATCCTACTACATTTCCCTTTTTTTGTTTATGCTTAATGTTATGAAGCACCACAGAAAACACAGCCTTCTGTTGTTCATCCCTTATTTCTCTTGCTTTGATTCATTGACAGACTACATATAAAAGAAAACATAGAATTAATATTATTATAAAAAGTCCCACAGTGGATCCCAAAAATCCTTTAATATGTTCAATGGGATTTAATTGTGATAAATTAGCTATTAATCCCTTCAATATAGGTTGACCTGTTAGAATTTCTAATTTTCTTTGAAAAGCTTCATGAATATGTATTTGTAATTTAATGATTTTTTTAGTTACATTGTCATGATTTAACAAATGCTTTCTAACATTTTCCTAAGGGAAATAAGTATGATTTTAAGGACTAGGGGTAACACAGAAAGTAATTACATTCTAATCACATTTTAGCTTAATTTGTCTTTGCAGGCTAACAATTTGATCTTTTAACATAATCATAGTCTGTTTTAAATCATTATCTTTAGTATTACTGTTACTATCTATACATTATTGAGAAGTCTTCAATTGTTCAGAATCTTCATACTATTTTTGTACAAAGTCCACAGCCTGTATACTTTGATGTAATGTAACTCCAGATACAGCAGCTGTGATGGTTACAGCTATTAGTCCTACAATGATGGCGACAATCAGTCTAACCAGTCTCTTGGTTTGCTTCAAGAACTTAATAAGATGTTGTAACAGCATCATGGAAGGGGAACCCTGCTATATCCAATGTATCTGTACTGGAATCCAGACTCCTGTTTGGGTTCTTAAAATGTAAAGACTTTGACTACTTTCATTAAAAAGAATAGAAGAGTTAATACATGTATAAAAAGCACACTTATTGCAAGTTATTGAATAATTTTCAGCTATTTGGTTTCACCTATAATAAACATATAAGTCAATCTAACACAAGCAGATATGAAATGTGTTTCATTTTTCTTAAAGATTAAAATAATATGTTTAGAAGGATATTTTTTCCAGATTTTTCCTTTCTATACTGACATATGTTTAAGTGCCATGGCTATTTTCCACAAATGACATTGTATAGGGCCAAATTTTATATGAGGAGCTCGAGGTGATATCCCTCCTCTATGCCACATGATAGTATGATTACTTTGACCATCAGTTGTAATTAAACCATTGTTTTTATGCCACCTTAAATCAGCACCCTGCCCTTTAACTCGGGCAGAACCACGAGGGCTTTAATCTATGATGTTTCATGTACAGATGTATTACTTCAAATCCATATCCTCGTAACAAACGTTTTTCTCCTCTCTTTTACTGTTATCTTTGACAATAGAGAGCCAAGCTTGAGCTTCTATTTTTAAACAATGTGGCTCATGTCCTATACATACATTACCTTTTCTCTAGGTAAGCCCTCAACTCCTGTTGTATAATTTTCTAATTTCATACCTTCTTCTGAAGGTGCTAAGGGACCTCTATCATTAAAAGGTCCTGGAAGCCAATTAGAGTCATTAACAAAAATAGGAAAGGCACTATTTTCCTAATGAAAAGCTCTGCTCTACTTAATGGAGGATTAGGGATATATGCCCAATAACTAAAATTTTCAGCTCTACTTACCGGAATTGTTATCAAAGCAATCATTGCTAGAAACAGGTTACTAGCATTTTCTTCTTTTCCAGTAACTTGTAGCATCTTTTTACTATTAAAGGTCAGCTTTTTAAGTTGACCCCAACTTGGTATTTTAGCTTTTCAATACCAAGCAGCAGCACCTTTAAGATTCTTCTTTTGAAATTCAATTCTTCCATCTCAGCAATGGGCAGATATGGAAAGAATCTATTGTTTTTATTCATGTTGTTAGTTTAATTCTGTGAGCAGGAATCCAAAGGACTTCACTGGATTCTGCAATGATACAAGCAAACCCTCTTCTCCAATGTTGCACTACACTAGGTACCTATTAATTCTACTCATTTTTATAATGCACAGGTTGATTAATCTTAGAACTGTTATTTTTTGTTCAGTGTCTGTCTGCAGCAAATTATCTTCTCCTGTATTTAAGAAATTTAAAGTAAATAAAGCTTTGTGTAACATAATTCTAGGTGATAATCTTCCTTCTCTCTCCTATTTAAGTAACTTTTTTTTAGAGTGCAATTACTGCGTTCAATAATCGCTTGTCCTTGTGGATTATATGGAATTCTAGTAGTATGTTTAATATTATAAAATGCTAAGAATTGTTGAAATTTAGCAGATGTATAGGCAGGACTATTGTCAGTTTTAATTGCTTTAGGAATGCCTATAACATTAAAAGCTTCAATAAGATGCTGAATGACACAATCAGCCTTTTCTCTAGGCAAGGGTGTGGCCTATCAAAAGGAAGAATAAATATAAATAAAATAGTACATAAGATAGTTTTCTAAAAGAAGAAATATGAGTAATATCTATTTCCTACAGGTTATTAATGTGTTGTCCTCTAGAATTCATTCCTCTTGGTAATGGAGGAGCATTTATAATACTATACTGAGGACAGTTTCTAACAATATTCCAAGCTTCTTGTCTGGTCATTTTAAAATTTTGCATTAAACCTTTTCTATTTGTATGAGTCTTTGCATGAAACTTAGTAGCTATTTCTATTGATCCAGTGAGTAATTGATTAACTTTATTATTTGTAGTAGACATAGGTCCTGATAAAGCTGTATGAGAATGAATGTGACTTATATAGACAGGCGAATTTCATTTTTACAATAAAAGTTGTAACTTTTGAAACAATTTGTGCAATCTAGAACTACCATTTGAAATGTAAAAAGTTTCTGTAAGTTTAACTATATGTTCTACATATTATGAATCAGTAACAATGTTAATAGGACAGGATGTTTGAACTTTGTCTTCAGCTATAATTAAACTATACTGATTTAAGGTTGCAGAAGCATCTTTAAGGATGACTGAAAGCTCGGCATTATTTTCACAAGCCATTAATATGTCATCTATTTAATGAATTATTAAAGATTGAGGATATTTCTGATGAATTTTTTTTAAAGGTTTAGTTACATAATTTTGATACAGTGTCAGGCTATTCAACATTGCTTGTGGAAGTAATATAAACTTAGTAAAAATAGTTATTCTGCTTATTGTTATAGATACAACAGCTAGCATTGTTAGAAACAGAGTCAAAGATGGATTTTGAAGTCTTAGTCTTAATTAAAACATTTTTTGCCTTCTGGGTAAGTTTATTTAATTGTCAAATCTCCCTTTTTTCTATTTTTGACTCATACCGAGGCTTCAATCTTCTGGAAGGTATCTACTGGTCTCCTGTAGCTGTGGAGATAAGAGCAAATCCTCACCCCTACATTTTGCCTACATTGCTGTTGTAAATTAGCAAACTTTCCATCTAAAAAGTTCATCTTGTGTAATATTAATAAGAGGGTTAGCATTAGCTTGAATATAAGCCTGATTCTCCTACTAAGTCATAAATTGTAACTCTTTTGCTTTTGAAAGAACAGTCTGAGCTAACATTTCTAAATTTTTTGAGATAAAACATTCAGAGTCTATGAAGGAGGATAGCAGTTCCTGCGTATAAAAACAGTTCGTTTTATACTGGGAGCAAGCTGTTTTTAACTCTTTAAGAGCTTTGACAGAAATTTGGTCATAGTGAGTATAAAAAACTCCTTGTCAGAAAGTTTAGACTGTAATTTAAAAAGTTGCTCTTTTAATTATTTATACAATAAATGTTTTTCTTTATCAGAGGCCAAATGACCCTTGTTATTTTCCTATTGTAAAAAAAATCTTAGAGCTTTGTTAGGGACTTCTCCTAAGCCATGCAGCTTAGTGACTATTGCCTACCAAGGCTAAAAAGAAAACTAATGTTACTTAGTAATAAGAGATGCATCAGCTTCTATATATAAAAGTCTTTTGTATTGTTAAGTCTATTATAGAGCATCAGAGGAACTAAATTTCCACTTTCCTCGGTGCCTTCTTTTTCAGGATGTGGCCTTACAAGCAGCCAACTGCCTAAAACGCTTGAGATAAATTCTTAAAATGACTTAATTTTACTTAATTTCTTAGTTTTATAGATTTGAGCATATTCTTACACACAAACAAGACAATTTTCAACACAGAAACACAAGTATGACATATAACTTTAATTAATCCTAATTCTTGAATTCTTATTTAATTTCAAACTTTGAATACACCTTACAATGTATTAACCAAATTAGCAAGTCTTAAGGATCCATATTCTATTCCATTTAAATTTAAATGAGTGCTCCTTAAAATTTTTAATTTTAAAGCAAAAAATATAAGGATTAAACTATTTTTTTTCAATATAAAAGCCAGAATTTTTAGTTTTTGCATGTAAACACTTAGTTCAGGCCTTAAAAATCACATTTTAGACAAATCAAACAAAAACTAAACAGAAATTAGAATCAGACAAACTAGACTAGACAAACCAAAGAGAAACCCGGGATTTAAGAGCACAGTCAGACTAGAAAAATGCCTACCTGATTTTAATGAGGGCATTTTCTGACAGAGGGACTGACAATGAATGGGACTAAACAAATTTCCCCAAGCAAATTTTCTTGGCAGCTGCTGGGATGTTTTCTATAGTCAGATCCAACACATGTCCCTCGCCTCAGTTTCCAGGCAGAGAATAAGAAAGAAACAAAATGATAGCTCAGAGCATTGTAGCTAAAACACCAAAGAAAATCAGTATTTATTTTTTATTATTACAAAGACTAGAGAATTCTAAGGACTTCATAATTCTTCTATATGTCCTAATTCTAATTGAATTTGTATCAACTGATGTAAAGCTGCAAGCTTTTCTCTTTTGTCTCCAACTCTAGTGATTTGCATCCAGGCTTTAAGACAAGGAGATCTAATCTGAGCTATAACAGCGTCAGTATAGCCAGTTTGTTGTCCCACAGCTGCATAGGTGCCAACGCCTGATGAGCATTTGAAAAGTAGCTCCTAAGGGATTATTTCTGGTGTTTATGTGAGATATTCAAAGAGCCTCCTCTCTCCACCAAGATTTGAATTGCAAATATTGTCCCCATTCCAAAACTGTACTAGTAAGTAAATCCCAATCCAAAGGAATCATTAAATGATCATTATAATAGGAAGAGAAAAGGCCTTGAACATATGGGGACTGAGGTTCATACGTAGCAACAGATTGTTTGATTAGCTTTAAGAAAGTAAATTCAATTTGGTCGAATTGAACATTATACCCTCCCCCAGGATGTTGAGCATTAGAAGGGAAAGGCTGTCAAATAATTGGAAAAATAGATGCAGAAAAATTACTAGAATTAGATTCTAAATCATCATGATGCACAAGTGCCTGTTGCATTTCAGAGATTTCAGGGAATTGAAAAATCCTTTCCCTGCCAGTACCAGTTAATTCTTGACCTTGAAGTGGAGGAGCCGTAGGCTGACATGTATTTTGCTTTTGAACAGGATAAGCAGTATACTGATTTCCAATCTCCTGTTGTTCTAGTGTAAGTTGTAATTTATTTAATAAATATTTTAATTTTTTTTCTTTTTTTTTTTTTAAACTGAAGCTGGAAATGGGGAGAGACAGTCAGACAGACTCCCACATGCGCCCGACTGGGATCCACCAGGCACGCCCACCAGGGGTGACGCTCTGCCCACCAGGGGGTGATGCTCTGCCGTGACCAGAGCCACTCTAGTGCCTGGGGCAGAGGCCAAGGAGCCATCCCCAGCGCCCGGGCCATCTTTGCTCCAATGGAGCCTTGGCTGCGGGAGGGGAAGAGAGAGACAGAGAGGAAGGAGGGGGGGTGGAGAAGCAAATGGGCACTTCTCCTGTGTGCCCTGGCCGGGAATCGAACCCGGGTCCCCCGCACGCCAGGCCAACGCTCTACTGCTGAGCCAACTGGCCAGGGCCTTTAATAAATATTTTAGACAGGCAACATCATCTATAGGGGCTCCCTCATTTTTGGGGAAAGAGGGATGAAAGCCCTATGGATGGCTGAATTTCATTAAGATTATTCAGTAACCTCAGAAGCAGAGACAGTATTGTCCAAATCATTACTCTGCTCATTCTGTGCTGAATCAAGTCCTTATAATAAATAATCTCACTCAAATCTTTAACGAGATCTCCATCTAATTGCAAAGGGCCAAGGGCTGTAGCAATAAAATTATAAGCAACCTACATTTCAGCATCAAGCGGATCTCCATGCTGATGAGCACGGCATAAAGATTTCCCTACTTGTTGCCAAACATTCAAATTCAATTGATTACAATGTTCAGGAGTATACCAATAACAATGTTTCTGAATAGCATTTAGAAGACGTAACAAAAACTTGTCTTTTATTTGAATTCCAGATTCCTTTAAAAGGGATTTTGAAACTTGTACATAGTCATCAAATAATAAATGGGAATTCCCCATGACTTTGCTAGACTTTGCTAGTTATTCCCAAAAGTTTGCGTACACAGCGCATCCAATATACCCTTTCGATTTCACCCGTTCTTAATCTCTTCTTAAGGCCCCACATTGGGCGCCAAATGTTGTGAGTTGGGGGCACAGAAAGAGAGATCACCAGACAAAATATTCGTGGCCCTGGCCGGTTGGCTCAGCGGTAGAGCGTCGGCCTAGCGTGCGGAGGACCCGGGTTCGATTCCCAGCCAGGGCACACAGGAGAAGTGTCCATTTGCTTCTCCACCCCTCCGCCGCACTTTCCTCTCTGTCTCTCTCTTCCCCTCCCGCAGCCAAGGCTCCATTGGAGGAAAGATGGCCCGGGCGCTGGGGATGGCTCTGTGGCCTCTGCCCCAGGTGCTAGAGTGGCTCTGGTCGCAACATGGCGATGCCCAGGATGGGCAGAGCATCGCCCCCTGGTGGGCAGAGCGTCGCCCCCTGGTGGGCGTGCCGGGTGGATCCCGGTCGGGCGCATGCGGGAGTCTGTCTGACTGTCTCTCCCTGTTTCCAGCTTCAGAAAAATGAAAAAAATAAAAAAATAAAAAATAAATAAAAGAAAATATTCGTGAACTAGCAAAGGACCACCGCTCGCTCAGGCAAATGGTGCCGAGTTCACGTTGTGTCCTATTTTTATTCACAAGATTTCAAAAGCTTGTTTACTTAGATTGGCATAACATCAAGCATAACCTTTACTTAAAGATACATGGAATACATCTGCATGATAGCTTAATAACAATACAATATAAAAAAGCATTAACTGTTATTGCTTCCCACAACATTCCTCTCTTTATCTCAAGAAATAGCCTTGAAGGGAACAGTAAAATCTTATGAGAATGTTTTACTGAGAAGAGAGTCTAGCAACCACCTTCAGCCACATAGACTTGTTTCAGTGACTCGCCTTCGAATCACAAAACAATTCTCTTGGCAAAACACTCTTTTCTTGTTGGCTGTGTTCCCATCCAAGATCATGCAATGGATTATTCTACTACATAAGGGAATGGGGGTAGTATTTCAATGTGTAAATTTGGGGGTTAGGGGTACACAAAAATTCAGTTCTCAACACTCACATGATGGAATATTGTTCAGTAATACAAAAGGAACAAACTATTTATACAAACAACATGAATAAATTTCTAAATAATTATACTAAGTGAAAAAAGTCAGATAATCAGAATGCATACTGTATGATTCCATGTAATAAAATTCTATAAAGTTCAAACTAACCCATATTGAGTAAAAGTAGATTCATGTTTGACTGGCTTAGGGCAGTGGTTTTCAAACTTTTTGAAGTCAGGGCACATTTAAAACCCTAAAAATAATTTTAGGCACATTATACACAAATTTCTGAGAAATAAGTTATAATAATTAAGTCAAATATTAAAGAAAAATATAAAGTCCAAGCGTGCTTTTATGGTAATTAAATGAAATAAATACAACAAAATTAAATTTATTCTGACATTAAAAATATTTTTATGTTACATTTTTGTTATGCTTTTTAGAATTCATAAAAAAGGGGGGTTAAAAAATAAAAAAACACCCTGGCCGGTTGGCTCAGTGGTAGAGCGTCAGCCTGGCGTGCGGAAGTCCCGCGTTCGATTCCCGGCCAGGGCACACAGAAGAAGCGCCCATCTGCTTCTCCACCCCTCCCCCTCTCCTTCCTCTCTGTCTCTCTCTTCCCCTCCCTCAGCCGAGGCTCTATTGGAGCAAAAGATGGCCCGAGCGCTGGGGATGGCTCCTTGGCCTCTGCCCCAGGTGCTAGAGTGGCTCTGGTCGTGACAGAGCGACACCCCGGACGGGCAGAGAATCGCCCCCTGGTGGGCGTGCCAGGTGGATCCCGGTCGGGCACATGCGGGAGTCTGTCTGACTGCCTCCCTGTTTCCAGCTTCAGAAAAATACAAACAAACAAACAAACAAAAAAAAACGACAAAAAGTTATCTTTTTATATATATATAGATATATTCTTAGTAAGATTTAGTAAATTCGGCAGGTCCCAGCATGAATGTGTTAAGGTTTTCATTCTTGTGTTTATGAGAAACATGAGCCTGATGTGTCCTAGTGATTTCTTCAATGTTTGAGCATATATTTGAAAGTCAAACTCTCATTTTCTCATCAATACATTAAAGAATTTGTCTCTTTTTACTCTTAATTGTGTTGAAGGTAGAGAATCCTAATTCACATAAATAGGATGTTGAAAATTGTAGTAAAATGTTCAAAGCTTTTTAAGATATTGCCACATATTCTTCTTTTATAGAAATCCAAAAGGCTTCAAGAGACAATTTCTTATGTTTAATCATCAATCCACAATCAGTTCTTCTTCTGTTAATGTTAAACTAAAATCATTTGAAGCTTCCATGAATTGGTTTCTAATTCAATCATATTGTTCAGTGTTCAGTGATGGAATATGCTATAAATTAAATTCTGCCCGTCAGCCTGACCAGGCGGTGGCACAGTGGATGGAGCATCAGACTGGGATGCAGAAGGTCCCAGGTTCGAGACCCCGAGGTCACTGGCTTGAGGACGGGCTCATCTGGTTTGGGCAGAGCTCACCAGCTTGGACCCAAGGTTGCTGGCTCAAGCAGGGGGTTGCTCCGTCTGCTGAAGGCCCGTGATCAGGGCACATATGAGAGAGCAGTCAATGAACAACTAAGGTGTCGCAACGAGAAAACTGGTGGTTGATGCTTCTCATCTCTCCATTCCTGTCTGTCTGTCCCTGTTGGTCCCTCTCTCTGACTCTCTCTCTGTCTCTGTGAAATAAATAAACAAAACAAAACAAACAAACAAAAAATTCTGCCTGTCAGCCTTCAAGTTCTATTTTATTTACACTTAACTTTTGCTCACTTCCAGAATCAGATTTTTCAATATCATGCTTTTTTTAAAGAAATTTATCCATTTTATTTGGGTGTATTTATCTAAAAGTAATATAATGATGTGTTAATAATAAATATAATAATGATGTGTTAACAAAAGAGCAGTAATTCTGTAATGAAATGGTATAATAGAGTAACTATATATATTTTTATATCTGGGCACATGCCACGAACCAGTGCAGCTAGTAATTCCAGGTCCCAAGTGGGAACAGTGCGAAATTAGGAAAATAGGCAGAATTAAGAAAATACGGGGTTGGGAGGGTCCTGTAATTGCTGCTGGCAAGAACAAAGCACACCCAAAAACCGTATCTTGCTTTATTTATATGGCAAAGTGGGCCATTAGCAAATCAATGAGATCTTTGATCATGTTTCCAAGGCAACCCAAGAGTTTGACCAAGTACAGAAAACCCCCACCGTACATATCATCTTAACTTTACAGCAAACAAAGGATAGAAGAAATTTGCCTCCAGTCTTTCCAGGAAACATGAGAGGTAGTGTAAACAATCCAGCACCACAGCTTAACAGACTTTTGCAACCTAATCAGGCAAGTAAGGTGGGGGTTGGGCAGACTGTCAGTTTAGAGCCAATTCCCCACACCTCTTTCCCCCAAAAATCTAAACTCCAAAAACCTTGTTGGTTTTTGGGTTCCCAACAGGCACATATTTCTCTGGAATACCACAGGGCACACTTAGAAATCTTTTAGGGTGCTCCAGTGTGCTCTGGAGCACACTTTGAGAAACACTGGCGTAGGGTAAAAGAATAAATGGAGAGGGGAATGACAGAGAAATATGAAGGAATTTTGGGAGGGGGGTGATATATATAATCATTATATTCACATGTACATTGCAATATCATGTGTGTATATATATATATATGTTAAAATATAAAATTGAACACTTACATTTGGGCAGTTTATTATGCCATCTGTGCCTCAATAAAAACACTAACAATAGTAAATGAAATATATCAGTCCATTCTAATAAAAATAATTAAAAATCAGGGCCCTTTCTATAGAAAACTATGAGCAACTATTAAAATATAGATGTTGCAAAGGTAATATAAAAAGTCATAATACATGGTAAGCCTAGCCTCCTTGTTTGCCAATGTAAAGGTATAATTCTATCATTATGTTATTAGTATTTTAAGGAAGCAGTCTAAGGAGAAGAGATAAAAACAGTATTTTTGATCATTTGTGGGGATTGGGAATAAGAATAATTGAGGAAAGAGATAGATTGAGCAAATCAACTAAAGTAAACTGGGATATATTAAGACATTAAAACAGCGCTAGGCCCCTCAAATTGCAAATCCAGGGAAGTAATTTAGATAATCAAGAAACTAGAAGAAAGTGTGTGTCAAGGAGGACGAGGAGGGAAAGAGACTGACAGTGCATGAGTAGAAGGGAAGAAAACTAAATCAACCCAGAAACGCCGTTTGATATTTCTTCTAGGGTTGTCCCAAGATGAACTGCCTTAACAAAATTGCTGTATATTACTTCATATAAAATTAATTAAAGATTTATTATTAAAAAGCCTCTGAAAACTTAAAGTAGACTGCACGCATGAGTGTGTGTGCATGCCTGTTGGGGGGGGGGGGGGCTTCTGTTCATTTAACAGTTTTTATCTCCACATACCTCCCCGTTGGTCCAAACATAATCTTCTGAAAATGACATTTTTTCATGTTAACCAGATTCAGATACAGTGCACAGACTTATAAGTCAGAACCTGACATCAGAATTATTTTGTACATCTGTAAAAGTCCTAAACTTTACCCTGACATATAAACTGCATAGAAACTACCCACATTTTAACACATACCTATAATTTATACCTGCTGATTTCCAAAATGAACCAGAGGGAACTCACTCTAAAAGACTGAATTTAATTCAGTAATTTTTAAAAAATAAAGAAAAAATTACTAGATTGAATTACTGAATATAAAATTTACCTGTTTTCTAACATGCAAAATCACAAATAAATTAAGATAATGTTGCCTGACAAGGCAGTGGTGCAGTGAATAGAGCATCAGACTGGGATGCAGAGAACCTAGGTTAGAAACCCCAAGGTCGCTGGCTTGAGAACAGGGTCACTGGCTGAGCGTGGGATCATAGACACAACCCCATGGTCGCTGGCTTGAGCCCAAGGTTGCTGGCTTGAGCAAGGGGTGACTCCCTCTGCTGTAGCCCCCTGGTCAAGGCACATATGATAAAGCAATCAATGAACAACTAAGGTGCCACAACAAAGAACTGATGCTTCTCATCTCTCTCCCTTCCTATCTGTCTGTCCCTACCTGTCCCTCTCTGTCGCAAAAAAGAAGAAAAAGAAGAAGAAGAAGAAGAAGAAGAAGAAGAAGAAGAAGAAGAAGAAGAAGAAGAAGAAGAAGAAGAAGAAAATGTTATCCTCATTACATAATGAGAGTAAACATAAAATTTACAGGATAAAATATGTATTGTATCAGCACAAATTTCTACAAGAGTTCATTCATGTGATAGAGCTTTTTATAAGTAGCATTGATAGTGTTGATATCTTACTTTTAGCAATGGTTTACAGGATATAAGTTTCTAAATTGTGTCTCTTTTAAGACCCCAGAACTTAGTTGTAACCTGTATTCTTTCAAAGGGATTTTAGTAAGCTCCTGGTAAACACAGCCTGCCTTGCTTCTAACTGGTGAAAGGCCTCATGAAATGGCTAGGACAAGTGTATGCCCTGATTTTCCCAGGACAGTACCAATTCCTGCCTGCTGCCTCAGCTTACGGATTAATAGCAGCCTTTTACTTTCAAGAGCATGTCAGTTAGAATGATAAATTATATGCTTACCCTATAAATGGCTCACTTGTAAGAATCGGTGGCAAATGCTATCAGACACATAAAAGTATAATAGATCCACAGTCTTTACATTGGTTAAATATTAGGATATTTTTAAATTTGAAAATTAATTGGTAACAATCAAGTAGAGAGAAAAAATAGTAATATGATCTGAACAGGCATGTAAAAAATACTGAAAAATCCAATTGATGTTATCTGCGTACCTTTTAGGGAAGTACTTTTCTGTCACTTCTTTTCCTCTTTCCTGACACCACCATTTTCTTTAAAATAGTTGTCATGGTTATAAACAAATTTCCTTATATTTAAATATATATATATAAATATAGTTCTGGCACAGTGCTTACTGATAAGAATATTAGCTAAAATTTTCCATGTCAAAAATTCACTCCCAAGAACATTGAGAATAAATACACACTTCTTCTCATATGTCAGAGCCATCATTCTATTGCCTCATGTAGAGTTTTATTTTTAGTGGCTAAGAAGACTGTAAGTCAGAACCATGGTGAGAGAGGTAACTGATGCCACACAGCACAGGACAGAGAGCTCATGTAGCACTGTAGGAAGGGTGTTGGCAACAGAAGATAGCAGGAGCTGCAGAATTCTCACATCTATCAAAATTTATGGGACCAGCAAGAGGTGAAACTGTTTTGGTTGACCTGACCTTTTCTTTGTGTATGTGTAAGTAAAAAGGTAAAAATACTGGTTCTTTTTTGAAAACTTCAGTTGAATAAAAAGCGAAATCTGGCCCTGGCTGGTTGGCTCAGTGGTAGAGCGTCGGCCTGGCATGTGGGAGTCCCTGGTTCGATTCCCGGCCACGGCACACAGGAGAAGCGCCCATCTGTTTCTCCACCCCTCCTCCTCTCCTTCCTCTCTGTCTCTCTCTTCCCCTTCCGCAGTGAGGCTCCATTGGAGCAAAGATGGCCCGGGCGCTGGGGATGGCTCCTCGGCCTCTGCCCCAGGCGCTAGAGTGGCTCTGGTCGCAACAGACCGACGCCCCGGAGGGGCAGAGCATCGCCCCCTGGTGGGCAGAGCGTTGCCCCTGGTGGGCGTGCCGGGTGGATCCCTGTCGGGCGCATGCGGGAGTCTGTCTGTCTGTCTCTCCCCGTTTCCAGCTTCAGAAAAATACAAAAAAAAAAAAAAAAAAGCGGAAATCTTTAATTTCCCATAAATGCAGTCTACTTACATATTAAGGTTTGCTTTAAAAAAATTCTTAGATTTCCTGATTTAATATATACGAATGGACAAATATGGATGCATTTCCCCACGCATGGGCCATGTTCTGATGCGGTACAATGAAAGGTTCAGGCTGTGGAGGTAAAATATTTATTCAGGGCCACTATTGGTAGAATGACCGAAGAAGGCCAATAAAGAGAGCTGGTGCAGCATGCCAGAGACACATATGATTTAAAGATTTGAAAGAAAAAGTGTGCCCAAGAGAAGGGAAAATAAGTAGGAACTAAAATCACTATGTAAAGCAGCTCAAATATGACTAAAAGTAAAAAATAGGAGCAATTCATAGGCCTGAACTAGAATGGTAACATAGAGATGGTCAGAAGTTATCAAAGTCCAGTTTTATGTGTGTTTATATATACTTTTTTATTTATTGTGAATATATATATTCTTTTATGTATGTATATATATACTTTTTTATTTACTGATTTTTAGAGAGAGAAAAGGGAAGAGGGGAGAGAGAGAAAGAGGATCATTGAGGTGTTCCTGCATGTACCCTGACTGGGGTTTGAACTGACAAACTCTACATTTTGAGATGATGCTCCAATCAAGCTACCCAGCCAGGGCAAAGTCCAGTTATACTTTAAAGCACACCTGAATTTGCTTATATGAATGAGTATAAAAAAGATAGAGGAGTCAAGATAATGCCACAGTTTCTGGCCTGAAAAATAGAATTTCTATTAATTAGGATTGGAAAAACATATAGAAATAAAAATTTTATTAACTTATAACCCAATAAGAGTTGTATGAAGGCTTTTATGCCAAATTTAAGTTTTCATTTTTTTATAAAATAAACAAAAAAAGTAAAGTAAATAACCTTCACCTCAAAAACATAAGATGATTCATATTACCAACCAATGGCAAAATGATACTAGGGTAGGCAATTGTATTGTAGTGATCTACCTAAGTTGGAGAAAATTACAACTTTTGAAATAAAAATAGAATTATTTATTACCTAATTTGCTAAACTTTTACTTCCAGGACAATTATTTGAAACAAAACAAATATATATTTTTTTTCATGTGTTTTTTCTTGATTCTATGGTTTAGATATGGTTTAGAACTGTTTCCAGAAAAATTTGTAACACAAACCTCACCATGTCACATCTCTGCCTAAATGGCCTCAAAGATTCTCCATCATGTACAAGATTACCCAGGTTGTTCAGAATAACATTTGACACTCTGGACTAGTCTCTATGTAATTTTCTTCAGTCCCTGCCTTACTTTTTTGAGAAAACAGGGCATTTTATTTTTTTTGTCTTTAGCATTTTTTTGTCTTTATGCACTAATTCCCTTCCCTCTATCACCTTATCCAGTTAAAGCTCACTCTTTCTAGTAACTACTCATAAATGGACTACTTTAGGGGGCACTTTTCCACCCCACATATCAGGCTAAGGGCCTTCCTCTGGACTACCAAATCTATACACAGAGAAAAGATATAAAGGTGGTCAAGTGCCAAAACTCCCATGTTCCAAGGCCTAAATCTTTCTCTTAGTTTCAGCTGGGACCTCAGTTAAATAACTCACTTAACCTTCTTAAGTTTCAGTGTCCTCATTTGTATTTTAGAAATAAGAATAGTACCCTCATCATGAGATTAGGTTAAAAAGAATGAGTGAGATGAAGCCTCAAAGTTGTTATTATCATTATTGTAATTAATATGTATCCATTTTCCCACTCTATTCTAAGGTCCCCTTAATATGAACACTTATTAGGTTTTCAATAAAGAGTTGCAGACTAGAGCTCCTCTCTTTTGCATATCTAACATTCTTTTTAGTTAGAATGCAAGAAACTAGATGTCAAATAGATGTTGTGAGAGTAAAATGTTATAATTATGTAGATTATTGTCAAGATTTAATTTTCTTTAGGTATTAATCTAGATAGTTTAAATATATTTACACATTTGCATTTAAATTATCTTGAATAATAAATAGTAGAGGCAGACAACTAAAATTTATTATTGTTAGAATATTAAACTTCTCTAGTATAATTAAGCTGTAATTCTACAGGAAAATCTATTTGTTGTGAACCTTTAAACATTATCATGCTTTTATGTAATCAAGAAGAAAAATTAATAGTGTCTAAATTCACTTTACCTGCAAACAGACAAAAATGGATCCAAAAACTGAGATTTAGTCAGCTATTTTCTGCTAACAGCTATCAACAGATCATCTCAATATTCCTCTAATCTTTTTACTCATCACTAGCTTCCTTCCTATTCTGTCCTAGTCACTATTACCTTCTCTATGCCACCAACTCCAGCCCACTCACACCCTCGTCAATAAATACCCTAATATTCCCTCAACTTTCCACCCTGCCTTGACATTTCTAAAGAGTACTCTCTGCTAAAAGTGAGTCTTTTCCTAAACTGACCCTATTCCTCACCTCCTGACTCTATCCTCACCTCTACCTCAAAAATTTTTCACAAGTTGCCCTTTCTTTCTTCTGAATCTTTATTCTTTCTCATTATAATTTCTTAAATTTCATCTACAAAAAGATTCAGGTACACATAGTCCTTAAATACCTTTCCTTTGATCATTTTTCCTTCTTCAGCTCTAGCCTCATGTCTTTCCATTTATTATTATTATTATTATTATTATTATTAGAGGCAGGGAGGCAGAGAGACAGACTCTCACATGTGCCCTCACTAGGATCTACCCAGCAAGCCCTCTATGAGGTGATGCTCTGCCCAGCTGGGGCCATTGCTCTGTTGCTTGGCAACTGAACTGTTTTAGTGCCTGAGGGGAGGCCATGGTGCTATCCTCAGCATCCGCAGAGCCCAGGGCTAACTTGCTTGAATGAGCCACAGCTGCGGGAGAAGAAGAGGGGAGGGGAAAGAAAGGAGGAAAGGAAGAAAGAAATGGGAGGGTGGAAGGTGGAGAAGCAAATGGTCACTTCTCCTGTGTGCTCTGACGGAACTGAACCCAGAACTTCCACACACCAGGCCAACGTTCTATCACTAAGCCAGCTGGGCAGGGCTCATTTTTCTACGATATTTTTTAAAAGATAAATCTATACTCTATTTAGATTTTTAAACTCTCACTTCTGCATCTTACTTCACATGTGGTTCTTACTCTCATTATGCACTAAAATGATTTGTCTCATCACCCATGGCATTCTAAGCTGAAATTGCTATTTATAGCTCTTTCCCTTCATTTCATAGCCTAGTTCACCTCTCTGTGATATCTGTTAATTTTTGGTTACATCTTCTTCTGAAATTGTATTTTCTTATGTTCCATGACACTATTCTCTTCTAACTTTCCCCTTATATCCATCTACTCTTTTTCAGATTCTTCTACTCTCTAAACACTGATGTTCTCAGTTATCTGTTCTCCTGCCTAACATCTATCTAAGTCTAATAACTAATAACTTAAAATTTTATATATTTATCAAGTACTTTTAAATTGGTAGCTCCAGTTTACTTTTCTCCACTTAGTATTTTCTTTTTAGCATCAGATTTAAATTCCCAAGTACCTAGTGGCCATCTCTCAATAGACCTTTTGCACACATTATAAACTCAACATTCTTAAAATAAAATTTACCTTCTTTGAAACTCTGGAAAAGCAGCAGGTTCTCCAGAGTTTTTTAGCTCTGTTAAGGGCAGGCACTACCATCCTACCAACCAATAAGAGCTAAAATTCTGAAAGCCATATTAGGTCTTCTTTCACCTTCTAATCTATTAGTTCAACAATTTTTGTGGATTCTCTCTGTATATAATATATACAGCATATGCATATATGTGCATGTATTCTACCTTATTAGAATTACTAATAGCTTTTAATATATTATCTAAATATAAGATCACTGTACAGAACTATTTTTTTCAATACAGGGGAAATACAACTACAAAAATAACTAAATATAATGTGCCTATAAATATCACAAAAGATGTTTAAATCTTTTACAGATTTAATGATAAAACATTTTAAAAATTAAGTGCTAAATAAATGAACATTTTTACTAGGCTATGCACAGAAAATTAATGTCATTAGGATGTGAGCTACTTAGAATAAAGTATTTATTCATCTTGTATTATCTACATCATATAGTTGAGTGCACAATATGTATTTGCTATTCTATAAGTGTCTATTGAGTGAAGTGGGTTGGTGTTAGAATGTCTTAATAATTAGCTATTCAATGTGTATAAGATTTCATTTATGCAAGATTAATAACTTCTGGAGATCTGCTGTAACTAACACTACAGTATTATAGTTAAGGTAGATAAATCATATAACACATATTCACTTCAATGTGTTTTCAGTGATTTTCTTTAAAGTTTAAACCTTAATTACCTTTCATTTCCTTTTTATCTGAATTTTTGCTAAGATTTGTACAAAAAAAGAACAAAAAGAAACATAATAAAGGAAAAAAAGTTAGAATAGAACTTCACTTAAACAAGCTCTCAGGTACGTCAATAGGAACAGTGCAGCAAAAGACTTGGAAGGGATTATCAAGAATCCACAAGAATGGAACTTGACAATGAACCAATGTCTTTATTGAGAGTATTATCCTAAAACCAGTTGTGTCTTTTGTTTCCTGCCTGGCGGCAAGCTTAATCTAATCCTGCAAGTATCAAGATGAAAAAGACTATACAGAAACAAGAATAGTTCTTAACACTGGATTCTACTAATAACCATCTTTCAAACATAGGTCTCAGAGACCCAAGACCATATCGTCTACATTTATTTTGTGCTCAGCCAATAAGACACACAAGTGATCACAGAAGAAAAAAATGTTCTTTTTCTGGAACATTTGAAAATAGAAAGGTTTCCCCTTTATGTAGAAGGATGAATGAGGAACCATCACCATCATCAGGTAAAAAATGGTGCTACATAAGGTTAATGTGATTCTTCTTTAAATTGCTGAATACATTTATCCTTCTCTGATTTGATGATGATAACCCAGTTCACTGAAAAGTTTACTAGGTGAAGAAAATGAATGACACTGCTGGTTAGTTTCATACCAATTTAATGAAATCTGTGCTCTGGGAATAAGTCAATTTTCCTGAAGAGTGAATGAAATAAATCTACTATATCATTTGCTGAAGAAAGTTTAGTAACAACCCTCTTTTTGTATTGCTCACCCCTTGATTCAAATAAAATAAAGTTAGAGTAAAAGAATATATAATAAAACAATTCCCAGGGATGCCAACTATTTCCAGACCTCTTTTCCATTTTTCTTCATCTCTAAAATTTGGTAAATTACCAAAAAGTTTAAAACCTGATTTGAGAGTCCTATTAAAGGAACACTTAACATTAACTATAAAAATAAGTATGGGCCCACTGTGCAGAGTTTAAAAGAAAATTACAGAGGTCTTATTAAGAGTCCAAAGATAGTTTTAATGAGAATGAGTCAGCAAATTTAAAAAGAAATTTTAAAATGCTCCTTGCCCTCTTTCCCATCTCATTTTGGCTTGGTGTGTGTGTGTGTGTGTGTGTGTGTGTGTGTGTGTGTGTTACTCAGTGTTTTGAAGACAGCTAAGAGTTTATAAGCTCTAAACAATTTTTTTAGTTTTCTATATAGTGAGCAGAAGAAAAAGGAAAGAATGATAGAAATGAGAAGTAGTAAAAACTTTTTTCCCAGGCATATGTATATTCTTTTAAAGATCTTGACATAGCTATCTGTGCAGAGATAATTATAAAATGGTCAAAGATTTATTTTCTAAAAGCCTGAGAAATACCTTACTACAGAAATAACATTCTCTTAGTTCTTGTATAACTCAATCATTGACCAGGTTAAAAAAAACCATTAAAGCAACAACAGCATTAAAGGGTTATATATTATTGTACTTCAATTACCTCTATAGATTAGGGGTTTGTTTTGATTTGGTTTGTTTTTTTGGGTCTCCAAGTATAAAAACAAAGGATCAAGTTCTAAGTCTGTTTCTGACTTATTAGTAACTTTTGTTCTATTTTTTAAGATTTTCATGCCTTAGTTTCCACATGTATAAAAGTGGAAAAATGGATGTCATTATATTGTACAAGAACACTGTCAAAGTTTTTACAATGTTCTGCACCAAATAAAGTACCTGAACAAAGAGAAAATTAAACATAGATAATACTACTAACAATTATTCAGATTCAATGCCATTTGAAAACATGGTATATAAGGAAGGAAAATTGTAGCTGCACTTAATTTATGTTATAAGAGTTAAAATTGCCAAGATAGAATTATACTTGACCCCAAAATTTCTAATTCAATTGTGAATTTCAAGAATATTTTCATTCTTTGAGGCCAATATTACCCTGAGATGAAAACCAGACAAAGACATTACAAGAAAAGAAAACTAAACATTAATATCTGTCATGAACATAGATCCTAAATTCCTCAACAAGATATTAGAAAATTAAGTCCAACACTTTATAAAAAGACTTATACACCATGACCAAGTAGAATTTATGCCAGGTGTGAAAGACTTGCTTAACATCCAAAAATCAGTTAATATAACCCATCTTATCAACAGACTAAAAAACAATCACATGATCATATCAATCGATGCAGAAAAGCCTTTGACAAAATCCAATACCCATTCATGATAAAAACTCTCAATAACCAATAAATAGAAAGAAACTTTCTCAATTTGGTAAAGAAGATCTACAAAAAACCTACAGCTGACATCATACTTAATGGTGAGAAACTTGAAGATTTTCTACTAAATCAGGTACAAGGAAATGATGTCCCCTCTCACCACTCCTTTTCAGCATTGTACCAGAAATCCTTGCTAATGCAATGAAACAAGAAACAGAAATGAAAGATGTACAGATGAGGAAGAAGGACATATAACTGTCTTTCTTTAGAGATGACATGATCATCTATGTAGAAAGCATCAACAAAAGAAAAATCTCCTGAAGCTAGTAAGCAATTAGAGCAAAGTTACAGGATGCAAAATTAATATACAAAAGTCCTTTTCTTTCTTATGTACTAAAAAAGAACTAGCAGTATTTTTTTTAATAAATTTTTATTAATGGTAATGGGATGACATTAATAATTCAGGGTACATATATTCAAAGAAAACATGTCTAGGTTATTTTGTCATCAAATTATTTTGCAAACCCCTCGCCCAAAGTCAGATTGTCCTCCGTCACCCTCTATCTAGTTCTCTGTGCCCCTCCCCCTCCCCCTAACTCTCTCCCTCCCTCCCTCCCATGTCCTCCCTCCCCCCCCACCCTTGGTAACCACCACACTCTTGTCCATGTCTCTTAGTCTCATTTTTATGTTCCACCAATGTATGGAATCATGTAGTTCTTGTTTTTTTCTGATTTGCTTATTTCACTCCTTATAATGTTATCAAGATCCCACCATTTTGCTGTAAATGATCTGATGTCATCATTTCTTATGGCTGAGTAGTATTCCATAGTGTATATGTGCCACATCTTCTTTATCCAGTCTTCTATTGAAGGGCGTTTTGGTTGTTTCCATGTCTTGGCCACTGTGAACAGTGCTGCAATGAACATGGGGCTACATGTGTCTTTACGTATCAATGTTTCTGAGGTTTTGGGGTATATACCCAGTAGAGGGATTGCTGGGTCATAAGGTAGTTCTATTTGCAGTTTTTTGAGGAACCACCATACTTTCCTCCATAATGGTTGTACTACTTTACAGTCCCACCAACAGTGAATGAGGGTTCCTTTTTCTCCACAGCCTCTCCAACATTTGCTATTACCCGTCTTGTTGATAATAGCTAATCTAACAGGAGTGAGGTGGTATCTCATTGTAGTTTTGATTTGCATTTCTCTAATAACTAATGAAGCTGAGCATCTTTTCATATATCTGTTGGCCATTTGTATCTCTTCCTGGGAGAAGTGTCTGTTCATGTCCTCTTCCCATTTTTTTATTGGATTGTTTGTTTGTTTGTTGTTGAGTTTTATGAGTTCTTTGTAAATTTTGGATATTAGGCCCTTATCTGAGCTGTCGTTTGAAAATATCAGTTCCCATATAGTTGGCTGTCTGTTTATTTTGATATCAGTTTCTCTTGCTGAGCAAAAGCTTTTAATTCTGATGTAGTCCCATTCATTTATCTTTGCCTTCACTTCTCTTGCCATTGGAGTCAAGTTCATAAAATGTTCTTTAAAACCCAGGTCCATGATTTTAGTACCTATGTCTTCTTCTATGTACTTTATTGTTTCAGGTCTTATATTTAGGTCTTTGATCCATTTTGAATTAATTTTAGTACATGGGGACAGGCTGTAGTCGAGTTTCATTCTTTTGCATGTGGCTTTCCAGTTTTCCCAACACCATTTGTTGAAGAGGCTTTCTTTTCTCCATTGTGTGTTGTTGGCCCCTTTATCAAAGATTATTTGACCATATATATGTGGTTTTATTTCTGGGCTTTCTATTCTGTTCCATTGGTCTGAGTGTCTATTTTTTTGCCAATACCATGCTGTTTTGATTATCGTGGCCCTATAATATAGTTTAAAGTCAGGTATTGTAATGCCCCCAGCTTCATTCTTTTTCCTTAGGATTGTTTTGGCTATTCGGGGTTTTTTATAGTTCCATATAAATCTGATGATTTTTTGTTCCATTTCTTTAAAAACTCTCATAGGGATTTTGATGGGAATTGCATTAAATTTGTATATTGCTTTGGGTAATATGGCCATTTTGATTATATTTATTCTTCCTATCCAAGAACAAGGAATATTTTTCCATCTCATTGTATCTTTTTCGATTTCCCTTAACAATGCTTTGTAATTTTCATTATATAGGTCCTTTACGTTCTTTGTTATGTTTATTCCTAGGTATTTTATTTTTTTTGTTGCAATCATGAAGGGGATTATTTTTTTTAGTTCGTTTTCTAATATTTCATTGTTGGCATATAGAAAGGCTATGGACTTTTGTATGTTAATTTTGTATCCTGCGACCTTACTGTATTGCTTTATTGTTTCTAATAATCTTTTTGTGGAGTCCTTCGGGTTTTCGATGTATAGGATCATATCATCAGCAAAAAGTGATAGCTTTACTTCTTCTTTTCCGATATGGATGCCTTTTATTTCTTTGTCTTGTCTGATTGCTCTGGCCAGAACTTCTAGCACCACGTTGAATAAGAGTGGAGAGAGTGGACAACCCTGTCTTGTTCCTGATTTAAGGTAGAAAGTCCTCAGTTTTATGCCGTTTAATAGGATGTTGGCTGATGGTTTATCATATATGGCCTTTATCATGTTGAGATATTTTCCTTCTATACCCATTTTGTTGAGAGTCTTAAACATAAAATTGTGTTGTATTTTATCAAAAGCCTTTTCTGCATCTATTGATAAGATCATGTGGTTTTTGTTCTTTGTTTTGTTGATATGGTGTATTACGTTAACCGTTTTGCGTATGTTGAACCATCCTTGAGATTCTGGGATGAATCCCACTTGATCATGATGTATTATTTTTTTAATATGTTGTTGTATTCGGTTTGCCAGTATTTTGTTTAGTATTTTAGCATCTGTATTCATTAGAGATATTGGTCTGTAGTTTTCTTTCTTTGTGCCATCCTTGCCAGGTTTTGGTATGAGGGTTATGTTGGCCTCATAAAATGTGTTTGGAAGTATTGCTTCTTCTTCAATTTTTTGGAAGACTTTGAGTAGAATAGGAACCAAGTCTTCTTTGAATGTTTGATAGAATTCACTAGTATAACCGTCTGGGCCTGGACTTTTATTTTGGGGGAGATTTTTAATAGTTTTTTCTATTTCCTCCCTGCTGATTGGTCTGTTTAGGCTTTCTGCTTCTTCATGACTCAGTCTAGGAAGGTTGTATTGTTCTAGGAATTTATCCATTTCTTCTAGATTGTTGTATTTGGTGGCATATAATTTTTCATAGTATTCTACAATAGTTCTTTGTATTTCTATGATGTCTGTGGTGATCTCTCCTCTTTCATTTTGGATTTTATTTATTTGAGTCCTGTGTCTTTTTTCCTTGGTGAGTCTTGCCAAGGGTTTGTCAATTTTGTTGATCTTTTCAAAGAACCAGCTCCTTGTTTTATTGATTTTTTCTATAGTTTTTCTGTTCTCTATTTCATTTATTTCTGCTCTGATTTTTATTATCTCCTTTCTTCGACTGGTTTTGGGTTGTCTTTGTTCTTCTTTTTCTAGTTCCTTAAGGTGTGAAGTTAAGTGGTTTACTTTGGCTCTTTCTTGTTTGTTCATATAGGCCTGAAGTGATATGAGCTTTCCTCTAATTACTGCTTTTGCTGCATCCCAGAGATTCTGATATGTCGTATTTTCATTTTCATTTGTCTGTATATATCTTTTGATTTCTGCGCTTATTTCTTCTTTGACTCATTCATTCTTTAGAAGTATGTTGTTTAGTTTCCACATTTTTGTGGGTTTTTCCCCCTCTTTTTTGCAGTTGAATTCTAGTTTCAAGGCTTTATGATCAGAAAATATGTTTGGTACAATTTCAATTTTTCTAAATTTGCTGATATTGTCTTTGTGGCCCAACATATGGTCAATTCTTGAGAATGTTCCATGTACACTAGAGAAAAATGTATACTCTGTCGCTTTGGGATGAAGTGTCCTGTAGAAGTCTATCATATCCAGGTATTCTAGTATTTCGTTTAAGGCCACTATATCTTTATTGATTCTCTGTTTGGATGACCGATCTAGAGCCGTCAGCGGTGTATTGAGGTCTCCAAGTATTATTGTATTTTTGTTAGTTTTTGTTTTAAGGTCAATAAGTAGCTGTCTTATATATTTTGGTGCTCCTTGGTTTGGTGCATATATATTAAGGATTGTTATGTCTTCTTGATTCAACTTCCCCTTAATCATTATGAAATGACCATTTTTGTCTCTGAGTACTTTTTCTGTCTTGTAGTCAGCATTATTAGATATGAGTATTGCTACGCCTGCTTTTTTTGGGGTGTTGTTTGCTTGGAGTATTGTTTTCCAGCCTTTCACTTTGAATTTGTTTTTATCCTTGTAGCTTAGATGTGTTTCTTGTAGGCAGCATATAGTTGGATTTTCTTTTTTAATCCATTCTGCTACTCTGTGTCTTTTTATTGGTAAGTTTAATCCATTTACATTTAGTGTAATTATTGACACTTGTGGGTTCCCTACTGCCATTTTATAAATTGCTTTCTGTTAGTTTTGTATCTAGTTTGATTCTTCTCTTTTGTTTTTCTATCATTTGTTTTTGTTTGTTTGTGTTCCATACTTCTTTCCTCTGTTGCTACCTTTTTTAAGTCAAGTGTTTTTGTGGTGGTTTTTTTAAGGGTGGTTACCATTAAGTAATGAAAAGGGTACCTACCATATTCATTGTAGTACCCTATCTTATAAGTATTTCTGCACTTCATCATCCTTTGCTACTGTTAATCTCCATCCTCTCCCCCCTTTTTTTCCTTTGTTGTCACAGTTTAAGTTTGGTTTTATTGTGTTCTTGGTGGAGCTGTTACTTGTGGTGTTGTTTTCTTTTGTTCTTTGAATCTGGTTGGAAAACCCCCTTTAGTATTTCCTGGAGTGGGGGCTTTCTGTTGATAAATTCTCTCATCTTTTCTGTATTTGTGAATGTTTTTATATCTCCTTCGTACTTGAAGGATAGCTTTGATGGGTATAGTATTCTTGGCTGAAAGTTCCTCTCTTTCAGGGCTTTAAATATTGGGGTCCACTCTCTTCTAGCTTGTAGAGTTTCTGCTGAGAAATCTGATGATAATCTAATAGGACTTTCTTTATATGTTGTACTCTTCTTTTCCCTGGCTGCCTTGAGAATTTTTTCTTTGTCATTGGTTTGTGTCATCTTTATTATGATATGCCTTGGAGTGGGTTTGTTGGGGTTAAGAAAACTTGGTGTTCTGTTTGCTTCTTGAATTTGAGGCTTTAGTTCCTTCCACAGGCTTGGGAAGTTCTCGTCTATTATTTGTTTGAGTATATTCTCCATTCCATTTTCTTTCTCTTCTCCCTCTGATATACCTATTATTCTTATGTTATTCTTTCTGATGGAGTCAGACAATTCCTGTAGGGCTTTCTCATTTTTTATTATTTTTGAGTCTCTTTCTTCTTCTCTCTGTTGTGCCTCAAGTTGTTTGTCTTCTATTTCACTAATCCTATCTTCAATCTGGGCTGTTCTGTTAGCTAAGCTTGTTACCTCGTTTTTCAGCTCGTGAATTGAGTTTTTCATTTCTGTTTGATTTGTTTTTATAGTTTCAATTTCCTTGGTAATATATTCTTTGTGTTCATTGAGTTGTTTTCTGATCTCCCTATATTGCCTTTCTGTGTTTTCTTGTATATCTCTGAGTATTTTTAAGATTTCTATTTTAAATTCTCTGTCATTTAGCTCCAAGGCTTCCAATATGTTAAGTCTTTTCTCCATAGATTTTTCCACATTTATTTGTGTTACCTCTCTTTCTTTTGTATCCATAATATTCGATTTCCTCTTTCTTATCGGCATCTGAGGGTGGTCTTATTGATAGCACACAGGCGCACTTCCTTGCGGTTTGAAAGAACGTCCCTGTGGTAGATTCCTCCACACCCTCGTCTCTCAGATTCAAGTGATAACAGTCCTTTCGCTATCAGTTTGTGTGGAACTCCGGAATGCTCCGAGGATAAATTTTTCTGTTTCTAGTTGATAAATTTGTTGTGATTTAGGGGAGAGCTGTCGGACGCGCTGCTCACGGCGCCATTTCCGTGACGTCACTCAACTAGCAGTATTTGAAGTTAAATTTCAATACTATTTATATTAGTATCCCCAAAATAAAATACGTATGTATACATCCTACTTAGGTATATAAATCTAAAACAAATCTATGCAAGATCTGCATGAAAAAACTATAAAACTCTGCTATAGGGGGTCTTTGAGTTATGACACAGTCCTGTTCCTACGACAGTGATATAACCTGAATTTTGGTGTAAGTCAAAACATAGCCTAGCCTAAGTCACTTACCTATCCTAAGACAGTTGTAAAATCATAATCTAGAACATAAAAATATAACTAAGCCACAGAAAAAGGAAAAGGACATAAATATACTGTACTGTACACTGTATTGCAGTAACAAAAAAATGAGTGTAAAAAAATTCCTTACTTTTATTCCTATTGTTGGCTTGCACACTGGAACAAGTATTGCAAGATGGGAGAGAGTGACCTATTAGGAGGAGGAAGCTGGAGAGGCAGGAGAACCTGCAGGAGGTGCTGGAGATACTGGGTCAAATGAATCAGGATTGCCTAAGGACCATGCAGGAGACATTGGAAATAATTCTACCTGTTCTACTGGTGTTCATCTCGAAAAGCAACTGATGTAGAGGGTATAGGATCTGTTGTAGGCCTCTCTGTCTTCTTAAAGAATTGTTCCAGGCTAGTCTGAAAGGTCGATTACTTCTCTTCCAAAAACCGCCTATTCATTGCAAGGCATCCATAATAGCTCTGAAGACCTTACTGAATCTGTCATTGCTGAGGTCCTCAGCCTGAAATTTTGCCAAGGCATCCTCTATCATAGAAAAACAATCTGGCCCTGGCCAGTTGGCTCAGTGGTAGAGTGTCAGCCTGGCATGTGGATGTCCTAGGTTTGATTCCCAGTCAGGGTACATAGGAGAAGTAACCATCTACTTCCCCACCCCACCCTTTTTCCCTTCTCTCTATCTCTTTCTTCTCCCTCAGTCATGGCTCCATTGAAGCAAGCTGGCCCAGGCACTGAGGATGGCACTATGGCCTCTGCCTCAGATGCTAAAATGGCTCTGGCTGCAACAGAGCAATGGCCCCAGATGGGGAGAGCATTGCTCCCTAATGGCCTTGCTGGGTGGATCCCGGTCAGGCACATGTGGGAGTCTGCTTCTCTGCCTCCCTGCTTCTCACTTAAGAAAAATACAAAAAGAAAGAAAGAAAGAAAGAAAGAAAGAAAGAAAGAAAGAGAAATAAGAAAGAAAGAAAGAAAGAAAGAAAGAAAGAAAGAAAGAAAAAAGAAAGAAAGAAAGAAAGAAAGAAAGAAAGAAAGAAAGAAAGAGAAAGAAAGAAAGAAAAAACACCTCTGCCAAACCCTTTCTTAGTAAATCTTGGGTTCTAGGGTTTCTATATCTTCCTTTTCAATCAGCTATTTCTCCAGCTGAATGATGTCCTTAGCAGACAGCTTCTCTCCATGGGAGTGAGTGTCATAAACTCGAAACATTGTATGACAAGACTGTCATAACCCGAGGACCCCCTGTATATAAAATCAAAGAAGAACTAAATAAACGGAGAAATAGTCTATGTTCATGGATAGGAAGAGTCAATATTGTCAAGATGTCGTTTCTTACCAACTTAATCTATAGATACAATGAAATCTCATAAAAACCCCAGCAAGTTATTCTATCAATGTCAACAAACTGATTCTAAAGTTTATACAGAAAGGGAAGAGACATAGAATAGCCAAAAACATATTGCAGTAGGAAAATAAAGTAGGAGGATTGATGTCAACTGAATTTAAGATGTACAATAAGACCAAAGTAATCAAGACAATGTGGTATTAGGCAAATAGATTAATGGAGCAAAATAGAGAGCCCATAAATATACCCTCATACATATAGTCAACTGGTCTTTAATAAAGTAGCATAGACAATAAATATAATGGAACAAAAATTATCTTTTTGATAAATGGTGATGGATCAACTGGATATGAATCTAGAAACCTAGATGACCTTGGGTATGATAATAATTTTAGATACAATACAAGATTTATAAAAGAAATAATTAATAAGCTAGACTTCATTAAAATTTTTAATTCTCTGTAAAAGACCTTGTCAAGAGAATTAGGAAACAAGTTCACAGAGTAGGAAAAGGATTTGTAAAAGATACATCTTATGAAAGACTGTTACCCAAAATATATAAAGAACTCTTAAACTCAACAATAAGAAAATAGGCAACAACCCAATCATAATATGGGTCACAGACCTTAATGAACACTTCACAAAAGAAGATGCAAAGATCACAATTTAGGATATAAAAAGATGCTCCAAATCATATGTCATCAGAGAAATGAAACAGTAATGAGATACCATTACACTCCCATTAAAATGGTCAAAATCCAAAACACTGACATTTAATGGTGTTGAGGACATGGAAAAGCAGGGATTCTTATACATTGCTAGTGGAGGTGCAAAATAGTAAAGCTCCCAAAATGGTACATTTGGAAGGCAGTATGGCAGTTTCTTACAAAACACACATACTCTTACTATAAGGTCCAGCAATTGGGCTCCTTGGTATTTATTTGCTCAAAGGAGTTGAAAGCTTGTATCCACACAGAAACCTACAGAGATATTTATAGCTGCTTTATTCACAATTTACTCAAATCTTGAAAGCAACTAAGATATCTTTCAGTAGGTGAACAAATAAGTTGTGGTATATTCAAACAATGGAATATTATTAAGAAGAAATAAGCTATCAAGTCATGAAAAGACATGGAAGAATATAAAATACGTTTCATTAAGTGAAAGAAGCCAATCTGAAAGGCATACATACTATATGATTCCAACTATGTATCATTCTGAAAAAGGCAAAACTGTGGAGACAAAAGATCAGTGGTTGCAGAAGGTGAGGATGAATAGACACAGGTTAGAGGATTTTTAGGGCAGTAAAAATACTCTGCATGATATACTATAGTAATGGACGTATGTCATTATGTTTGTCCAAACTCATATACTGTACAACATCATGAGTGAATTCTAAAGTACACTATGGATTTTTGAGCAACTACAGTATGTCAATGTAGGTTCACCCTTGGTTTAAATAAATGTGTCATTCTGGTGAGTGATGTTAATAATGGAAGAGGCTATGCATGTGTAGGGACAGGGAATATATGGGAAATCTCTGTATCTCCCTTTCAATTTTGTTATAAATCTAAACTACTCTAAAAAAAAAAGTAGTCATTTTAAAAAATATTTTTGACTCTTTAATTCCATGGTAACTTAAAATTCCAGAAAACATCTTCAGTCTTATTAGATTATGACTATTAATTTTTTCTATTCTGTAATTGTTGTTTGAGTTGGTGTTAGCTGACAACCTGAAAAAAAATTATTTTACCTATTCTGCTCTGGGTCTTCTCTTTGCTCTCCAGAGAACAATTTGTTCCCGTGAAGTAGAGAAAGAAATATGTGAGCAGCCTGGCTTAATATTATGTTTTGCTCCATTTTGATCATAGCATGTCTATTATGCAAAGCACAAATAACATTTAAAAGTTGTTGCTGCATAATTTTTTCCTGCTGCACATTTTGCATAAAATGAATCATTCCTTCAATACGGAAATTTGCCTGTTTGAGTTTAAAATATATAAAGAACTTTGATTTAATTAAATGTGTGACTCATAATTCTGTATTTGTTAATGCCAGTTTTTCAAGCACTGAGAGCCTCAAGGATATTATTTTCCTCTGTTGAAAGACAACAAATTGTGAAATGCACACTGATATTATGACATAAATACAAATCAGAGTTCAAGTATCTTTCACCAACAGAACTCTGAGGATGGATAGGAAAGTATAGGAGAATTTCAACTATATAAATAAATTATTATTTCCCAAGATCATGCATTCTTACATCTAGTACAGATTGGCACACACAAAAAAAATCAAAGAATTAAAATAATAATAGTTTGCTTTAACTTAAAATATTTTCATTAGAAAGGCAAGACAGTCACAATAAATATTCAGTATTCTTATTTTTTTAAATATCCAAGAAATTTGTCTTAATTTGAATTGTCAAAAGGCCTTTAGTTTCAACTTTATAATATGGTGTAACTATGTATTACAATGGCCTTGCTAAAGTGCAAAGGTTATATTCACACTGAATACTCATAAAAGCTTGTTATTAAAGCCATGAGAAGCCTTGCTATCTCTACTACCTGTATGATATAAAGGAGCTTTAGATTTATCATCTGTCTTATGGCAGAAACAAAGCTAGCGTGCTTTCACATCCTATATATTTTAATGAACTTGTACAGAACAAAAAAAATTGTCAGTTTCTGAGGCCTGGAAAATTCATTTATTATGTGTAAAAGACAGAAAAACTTAGTGTAATAAAGAGCTGTCCAATTATTTTTATTATATCTGGATACCTAATCTACATAAACGAGCAAGCTACATTGTCAACAAATTATAACAGGTCACTTGCATCATGCTGTGAAAGAACAAAGGAGGTATTTTGACAATTGCAACAGACACAAAAGTTTCCACCAATTCCTTATAGTGTAAACTACTGAATTTAAAAACTGGCAATAAGTTTATCAGTTGCTCATTTATAATTGTCTTACTTAAAATGCAGGACATTTAGGCCTGGCCGGTTGGCTCAGTGGTAAAGCGTCGGCCTGGAGTGCAGAAGTCCTGGGTTTGATTCCCTGCCAGGGCACACAGGAGAAGCGCCCATCTGCTTCTCCACCCCTCCCCCTCTCCTTCCTCTCTGTCTCTCTCTTCCCCTCCCGCAACCGAGGCTACACTGGTGCAAAGATGGCCCGGGCGCTGGGGATGGCTCCTCGGCCTCTGCCCCAGGCGCTAGAGTGGCTCTGGTCGCAACAGACCGACGCCCCGGAGGGGCAGAGCATCGCCCCCTGGTGGGCAGAGCGTCGCCCCCTTGTGGGCATGCCGGGTGGATCCCGGTGGGGCGCATGCGGGAGTCTGTCTGACTGTCTCTCCCCGTTTCTGGCTTCAGAAAAATACAGGAAAAAAAAATGCAGGACATTTAAAAACTGTTTTCTATGCATTGATTAGTTTTTTCCATTAGATTATCTTGATCTATGATGTAAACTAGCCCTCTGCTGAAAACTAGGATAAAGTTGCTATTTATTTAATGTAAAATAGTTAAAAGCATTCAAAATATAATAAATTATAGCTTCTATAGGAAATTATTCCAAGATCTTGTTGTATAGGTAATAACACAAATAATGTTGGTGCCTTAAAGAGTTGGGTTTTTTTTTTTAATGAAAATCATTATTCAAG
Source organism: Saccopteryx bilineata (assembly GCF_036850765.1). Taxonomy (NCBI): domain Eukaryota; kingdom Metazoa; phylum Chordata; class Mammalia; order Chiroptera; family Emballonuridae; genus Saccopteryx; species Saccopteryx bilineata. Next base: position 141,727,047 of record NC_089491.1, on the reverse strand, counting down.
AAGTGGAAATCATCATTCAAGAAGCACTTGTGCCTGACCTGTGGTGGTGCAGAGAATAAAGTGTCGACTTGGAATGCTGAGGTCGCTGGTTCGAAACCCTGAGCTTGCTTGATCAAGGCACATATAGGAGTTGATGCTTCCTGCTCCTCTCCCTTTTCTCTCTCTCTTTCCTCTCTCTCTCTCTCTCTCCTCTCTCCCTAATAAAAATGAATAATAAATAAATAAAATAAAATAAAATAAAGAAGCACTTGTTTCTATCTAATATATATATATATATATATATATATATATATATATATATATATATTTCCTGTGACTTTTTCTCCAAAAGAATATGGTCTCTTTGTGACCATGTATTATTATCCAGCTGCACAAAATTTTGAACTATGTACATTTTTCATGAAATACATAACTATTGTACAAGTTACCTTTTAATTATCTTGCTTGTAGAGATTTGTTCTCTTAAGCTCTTATAGTTTTAATGCCTTTTCTGAATCCATTAGTATAAATTTCTATTTTTAATCTTTTTTTAAATAATTCTATACTGAGTATTTTTATTATAATGATTATTTTAAAATAATGTTCCATATAGAAAATAGACATGACATGTGCCTTATTCTGCATCTAACTACAAAATGTCTCTAATATCTTATACTATGAAAAAGGATGCAGGTCATGAGTATCTGTCATCTTCACCCCAAAGGGATCTTGGGGATAAAACATGAGGTAAGTGTTAACTTTTTAAAAGTTAAATCCCTCTTATAAATCATACCATAATACTACAATGTGATGGACACTATCATCCATTTCCCTTGAAAAGGCTAATTCTATGTTGTGTTGAATAGCTATTAGAATACCAATTATTGTTTTCAGGCATATTACATTTGTGTTAAACATCGAGCAAAGTAAGTAGAAAATGTATTTTTTAGTTTAAAGCCTAAATGCACTTCATTATTTTGTTCTTTTTGTTTGTTTTTAAATTTTATTTAGAAAATTAAATTTAATAGAGTGACACTGACCAATAAGAATACATAGGTTTCAGGTAAACATTTCTATAGCATTTGAACTGTTGCTTATGTTGTATACTCATCACCTAAAGTCAAATTGTTTCTGTCACCTTATATTTGTCCCTCTTTACATCGTTCCCCCACCACCTCCCCTTGGTAACCATTTCACTTTTATCTATGTCCATGAGTATCAGTTTTATATCCCACATATGTGTGGAATCATACAATTCTTATATTTCTCTGATTTACTTATTTCACTCAGTATAATGTTCTCAAGATCCATCCATGTTGTCGTATATGGCACTATGTCATCATTTCTTACGGCTGAGTAGTATTCCATTGTATATATGTACCAAATCTTCTTTATCCAATCCTCTGTCGAGGGACACTTCTGTTGTTTCCATGTCTTGGCCACTGTGAATAATGCTGTGATAAACATGGGGATGCATGTATCTTTATGTACCAATGTTTTCGAGTTTGGGGGGTAGATACCCAGTAAAGGGATTGCTGGGTCATATAGTATTTCTACTCTTAAATTTTTTGAGGAACTACCATACTTTCTTCTATAATGATTGTATTAATCTGTATTCTCACCAGCAGTGAATGAAGGTTCCTTTTTCTCCACAGCCTCTCCAACATTTATTACCTGTCAGCCTCTCCAACATTTATTACCTGTCTTGTTGATAACAGCCAATCTAACAGGTGTGAGATGGCATGTCATTGTAGTTTTGATTTGCATTTCTCAAATATCTAGTGAAGATGATTATCTTTTCATACACCTGTTGGCCATTTGTATGTCCTCTTGGGAGAAGTGTCTGTTCAGGTCCTCTCCCCATTTTTTAATTGGATTGTTTGCTTGTTTGTTGCTGAGATTTTTAGTTCTTTTTATATTTTGGATTTTAACCTCTTATTGGAGTTGTTGTTTGCAAATATCATCTCCCATTTAGTTGGCTGCCTATTTGGTTTTTTGTCAGTTTCTTCTGTTGTGCAGAAGCTTTTTAGTTTGATGTAGTCTCATTCATTTATCTTTACCTTTAATTCCCTTGCCTTTGGAGTCAAATTCATAAGTTGCTTTTTACAGCCAAGGTCCATGTGTACTGACCATATCTGAATGATCCAGTTATTCCTTATATGAATCCTAAATAGCCATCATAAAAAAAAGTAAATTATTTTTCACTGAAGTTTCCTACATGGAAAATACATAGAAACTACTTTTGATCTATATAATATAGTATTTAAATGTAATATCTAGATTAGAATATTTAAAATATTGTCATATTGGCCTGACCTGGAGTGCTCAGGTCACCAGTTTGAAACCCTGGGCTTGCCTAGTCAAGCCACATATAGGAGTTGATGCTTCCTGTTCCTCCTCACCTTCTCTCTTCCTCTCTCTCTCTCTTCCCCCACCCTCAAAAAAGTGAATAAAATCTTTTAATAAATAAACAAATATTGTCACATTATTTCTATGAATGCTAGTTTAAGCAAGTATTCGTAATTGTAGTCTATCTCTTATTAAACAACCTATTGTTCTTTTGAAAGCAAAATAATAAACAATAATGTATTTATTTTTTATTAGTAAGACACCACTTATACCTCTTGGTCACATACCATAATAATTAGTACTAGATGTTAGAAGTTATAATCAGGTTTTAAGATAAAGTTTCTCCATCTGAAATTTATCTACTTCCATAATTATCAGTATAGATATAGATACAACTATAGATATAAATACAGATATAGATAGGTAAAGATATAGAGGGTGGAGACATTTTCCCCATTATTCTTATTTAGTAATCTAAGGACAGATGTTAATATCTTTCAATTTCCCATTTAATCTATGACTAAAAGAGCCATAACATTGAAATAGTTAAGTATAAGTTCAGGTGCAGTTGATCCAGCCAGGAAATAGAAAATATTCACATATTTCCACCAAAGACCTTTAATATAGAAAATTAGTTATATAAGTTTTGGAGTGTTGAAAGAACAAAAGGGAGATGCTATGATAACTCAGAGATAATAACTGTGAAAATTAACATACCACCCTTTGCAAAGAAAACAGATAATTTATCTCAATGTCTCAAAAAATAAACCAGTACATAAATAACCAAAAGAATAATAATTTCAATATCAAACTTTAAAAAGTTTAAATGACTAACACCTCCCAACAGATTTGTGTACTGAACAATTAAAGAACCACATCACATCACATCACATGTCCTTAGACATAAATGACTAATGCTGATTTTAGTGAGACACACTCTAAATTCTACACACATAGAGTTAGAGTAAAGCTAGTCAAAAAGATACAAAAACACTCACAAGATTTGACTGTTGATATATCTTAAGAGGTAATGGATTATTCTGAATTAAGGTTGATCTTTCAGGAATCTGGATAATGAGAATCAGTAAGACAGTGGGAGTTAGTAATTGCAAATATCTGAACTCACTATTAGATTGCCTGATCTCATTGATTTGAATGCATAGGCCATGGAATCTGATGCTATTAAACATAAAATATTATTTGTAGCTCTGATTTGCTTAGAGACTATGTGTGTCCACTGAAAGTCCCGCTGATAGCTAAGCTTTCCCTGTAGTTTTTCTCATGGAAGGAATCTATTACTCAAGATGATTAACTGAGAATTATAAAATAAATGAACAAGTTGGCATTCTACCTTACCCACTGAAAAGTCTCATGATTTTGGTTAAGGCAAGTCATTGGGACATTCAATATCAAGATTCTCAAGTTGGACATCGTCATATCTATCCCTGGAGATTCCTGCACTGGCTGCCTGCTTCTGCACCTTTATTTACAAAATAAATTGTTTTAAACTTTGATTAACACTTTAAAGCTATTTTCCTGATATCCTAAAATGATATGTCATTTTCTTATTTCTTATTAGGTTATAAAAGACAGGAGGTCAGATAATCTCTTGTAGAAATTTGTAACATAGATGGAACTATAGAACAAGAAGTGGCCTTAAAGATTTCCAAAATCCAAATCCCTGTCTTCCACATCCCCATTGTATGGAGGAAGTCCTGATGCCATATATTGTGGCAGACCTTGAATACAGGTCTATAATTCCACTTGTCATCTACCCAAATCAGTACATCTCCCACAGGATATCAATAAATTTGTGTTGAGGAAATGAGTGAACACATGAATAAAGATATCAATGAAATAATGAATGAATAAGCTATAACATCCTAAATTCACACAAAAATAGAAATTCAGTTCCCATAGAGACAAGATTTGTTGAACAAGCTCCTTAATATTATCATTCATGACCCTGTCAGCAATTCCTGATTAATCATATGTCAACTTTAAAATACACAGCACAGGTTATTTGATCTGAATATCACAGTTATCTTGCCAGTTTCAGATAAGGCAACAAATCCTGAGCTTGATCTAAAATGTTATACTTTGGACTTTATATAATCTTAGAACCTGCCTGCCTCATTATTAGCTTGAGAATTTCTACTACATGTGTCAAGGACAAAAGAAATAGTGTTGCTTTCACTTAAAACATACACATTCTTTGATGCATCATTAAAATAATGACAATACTATTAAAACTGTTAAATTTTTTATATAAATATAGGCTATAAGGCTGATTAAAAAAATTTAGGTCCTCTTCTGAAAGAAATCACTCTCAGTTTTTAGCTAAGGAAACACTTCATAGGAACACAATGGAAAATAATAGCTCACAAAATTTCAGCACAAGTTACATTTCATTTTAAGATATATATCATATATATCATATATATGATAATGAAAGAAATGTTTTCTTATAAATAATAGGTGGTCAATATACTTTAGTTACAAAAAAGAAACTGTTGTATCTTTCAGATTGTTCTTATTAGTATTATATATATTATATTTCTAGGCAGTGGGTTATATTTGTACACACAAAGGCTATAATTTAATAAGCATTGCTCTATTGGAATAAATAATTTAAAATACTATTATTAATAGTTTATTTTAAATTTAAATTTTTATTTAATTATTTGTTTTCAGTAGCCACTTTTATTTAATCCATATTTGTAAAATTATATATTTTTCTCATGCCTAAGGAAAGTTCAAATTACCCTCAATTGTGCAGAATGCAGAATGAAAGTCCTGTTCACCTACCACCTATAAATACTTCTTTAAAGTTAACAATGAGAGTGAGAGTTACAAAATGATAAATTGTCATTTCTAGTTCTTACTGACAATTACATTCTTGTATTTTCTCTTGTGAACAGAAAAGTACTTGGATAGAAAATATAGAGTGATTCAGACCAATGGCACTTTAATGGAGCCACCTCAATATCCTCAAAAAATCAGCATCTTGTCACTAGCTATTATCTTTAGAAATATAGATAGCCTTTAATCTACCTTGCCTTCCTAAAAGCAAATGACTTTTTTCCTTTTTGTTGAATTTATCGGATTAACAACATCAGTTAACCAAATTATACAGGTTTGAGGTGCACAATTCTATAACACATCATCTGTACACTGTATTGTGTGTTCACCACCCCAAGTCAAGTCTCTTTCTATCACCATTTATCCCCCTAATTTAAAACCTTTAGTTCTTTACTTCTTTTGTGTAGGAATATCATAGATATTTACACTGCTTTTGCAATAATAAAAAAACCTAATATTTAAATAATACTATGTGTAAGTACTATTCTATATTCTTAACTCATACTAAATTATTTAAGTCTCACAATAATTCAGTGAGATGAACAGATGGATGGATTGATTGATTGATTGATTTTTCTTAAGTGAAAGGAGAGGCGATAGAGAGACAGACTCCCACATGTGCCCCAACCAGGATCCATCTGGCAACCCCTGTCTGGGGCCAATGCTCTGCCCATCAAGGGTCATTCTCTCAACTGAGCCATATTTATCACCTGAAGTGGAGGCTCCACTGAGGCATCCTCAGTGCCTGGAGCCAATATCCTTGAACCAATTGAGCCATGGCTGTGGGAGGGGGAGAGAGGGAGAGAGAGAGAGAGAGAGAGAGAGAGAGAGAGAGAGAGAGAGAGAGAAGCGGCAGGATGAGGGGTGGAGAAGCAAATGGTTGCTTCTCCTGTGTGCTCCGACTGGGAATCAAACCTGGGACATCCACAAGCTGGGCTGATGTTCTACTACTGAGCCAACTGGTAAGGGCAATTCAGTGAGATTTATATCATTATTATCTACCCATTTTTTTTAAATTACAAATTTGGCACAGAAAGTTTAAATAATTTTTGCAAAACCTATATATAAATGTAGTGACATTTATACTGAGGAGACCTAGCTTCATCATAATTTTAGCCATTATATTTATGCTGTCCTTCATTTTAATTTCTCATTGATTGATTTTAGGGAGAGAGGAAGAGAGAGATAGAGAAATACAGGAACATCAATCTGTTCCTGTATGTGCCCTGTCCAGGGATTGAACCAGCAACCTCTGGGCTCAGGCTGACACTCTTACCAACTGAACTACCTAGCCAGTGGCTGTCTTTCATTTTAGATTCAGCAAGTTTGATAAACTCTTAACTGGCTCTAATAATTTGTTAGTCTCTTGTAGTTTTTATTGAAACAATCATATTGTATAGTATACCACATTTTTATTTTCAGTCTTTAAATCTTTTACTTTTATTTTGCTTATCTAATGGCATTGTCTAGCACCTCTATTGCCATGTTAAACAGAAGTGGTAAATGCATGATTCCTTGCCTCATTATAAATTTTAAATATAAGTTTTCATTTTTTATGAAAACTCATTTCTAATATTAGTTTGCTAAACATCTGTTTTTAATCAGGAGACCCTATTAATTTTGTGTGTGTTCAAAAAGTATTTTTCTTAAGGACCTTTTCTGAGGATACATCATTGAACAAAACAAAATATACAATAAGATACATAATTCAATTATTTTAGTATGTTAGAAAAGTTATAAATTCCATGGGAAATAGAGCAAAATTATCTTTGCTGTAGGGTAGGAGAAGGGGTAAGCCTCATTAAAAAGATGGAAAGACTGGAAGGACTGAGTCACACAGATACTGGGGAGGAAGAGAATCCTAGCTAGAGGAAACAGCTGGTGCAAAAGCACTAACTTGGAGCAACATTGGGATGTTCATGGAACAATAAGGAGAAAAGTGTGTGTTGAGTGGAGTGAGTAGATTAGTAGAACATGAAGAAGAGAGGTGAGGGGAAACACCCATAAGAAATTTGTTAGTGCATTGCAAATTTTTTTAACTCTATAAAAGGGGGGATTTGAACTAAGAAGTGAGACATAAGGATCATGACATTTCTTTTTTAAAAATAGATTCTAGATGACAAAAGAAAAGAAATTGGGAGATGATGTCAGAGGCTATTTCACCAATTTAGTCAAGAGATGGTGGTTACCTGGACCAAAAGTAAGGCCATGAGAAGTAGTCACATGGTAGAATTATAAACATAATTGGAAAGTAGAGCCAGTAGAACTTTTTGATGTATTGGGTGTGGTGTGTTGGAGAAAGAGAGATTTATAGGATTCCTCCAGTGTTTTTAATCTGAGTAGCTGGAAGGAGTTGCCATAAACCAAGATAAGGATTGTAAAAGAGCAGATTTCAGTGGGGAGAGCAGGAATTCAGTTTTTCTTGATGTCTGAAACAGTTGTTTTATATATTTTGTGTCATTTTCTAGGTGTTTCTTTTTTTATCAACAAGAAGACAAATCTAGTACCAGTTACTCCAACATACCAGACGTAGAAATTCCTTGTTGCAGCACATTTTTCTTCTATATTTTTTCCTCTATTTTTATTTTTACATGTTGTGTTTTCTTTTCCTAGCTTCTTAGGTTAGATGCTCTTACTTCACAGGTTTTGAGTATTTTTTCTTCTCTTTTAATGCATTTAAAAACTACTATTTCTTTCACCATACAATTTTGGCTATACCTATATTTTTTATTAACTGAGAGGCAGGGAGGCAGAGACAGACTTCCACATGCACCCCAACTGGGATCCACCCAAAAAAACTCCAACCATGTGATGCTCTGCCCATCTGGGGCCGCTGCTCCATTGCTCTGCAACCCAGGTATTTTAGCACCTGAGGCAAGGCCATGATGCTATCCCCAGCACTAGGGACAAACTTGCTTGAACCATTTGAGCCATGGCTGCAGGAAGATAAGAAAGAGAGAGAGAAGGGGGAGAGGGAGGGATGGAGAAGCAGATGGTCGCTTCTGCTGTGTGCCCAGACTGGGAATTAAACCCAGGACTTCCACATGCTGGGCTAATAAGTGTTAATAAGTGGTATGTTCAATATACTTCTGAATATATTATCATGTGCATTAAAAGTTATTCTTTGCTCTGAAAAGCATTTACAAATATATTATCTTTAACATACTATTTTTTTTATTAACTGAATTGTACTTAAAGCATATTCTCTGTATGTTATTTGAAAATTTGGAGTCATCATTTATGGCATACTAATTGTCCAATTTTAGTATATATTCCATAAATGATTAAGAAGGACATAAGTTGTTCAATTTTAATTTCACCTTAACTATTTTTAAGCATATTAACTTTGTTCTGCATCTCTATTAATGTGTACTTGATTTGTCATTTATTTAGTAGATACACTGTATTATCAGATAGTGATGGTTAATTTACCTACCAATGATTATAAACATTTTAATTTTTTCTCATATATTCTGAGAGTAGGCTCTTATAAGCTTAATGTCTAGAAGTAAATTATGTTCATAGAGGCATGACCTGTTGAAATTACATTTTGACCTTTCCTTAATAGCCCTTGCTATAAAATATATTTTATATTGACATAGCAATACAACTATTATTCTAATGGGTAAAAACACAAACTTTTAAGTGGTATTAACTTATTCCCACCTATTTAACTGTTCAAGTGTTATACACTGCTCACAAAAATTATGGCATTAAGAAACATGCAGGTACTACAGTATTCTCAGCCTTATGTATAGTGCATTTTTATCAATAAAATAAAAGTTGGTTTTGCATCTCATTTGCATAATCAAACATTTATTTACTTTTTGTTTGCTTTTCTGATATTCTCATTTAATGAAAAAAATCAAATGCTTCTTTTTTTTATCACTTTATATTCATTTTGAAATATCCCTTAATTTTTTGAGCAGTAATATATTATATAAAGCCTGATATGAAGAGGCTATGCCTGTGTGTTAAGAATAGAAAAGAGAAAACTTTTTCATTGAAAAATTTTATATCCTTAAATTTCAGATTCTTGTATATTCCACCTTGGTATTGCCCAAAGAATATTTATATAGGAAATAGAAATAGATATACACAAAGATACATATATAAACATTATTTAAAATGTCTCAAAAAAGCAAAAAGGAATCTATTCATATCTTGGCTTAATATCAGAAAATACTTCATTCATATTTTTGATCAAATATTCAATATATTTGTATATATTTGGTTAATTTCAGTAATGCCTGTGGTGGATGAACTATTTACCATGTATCAGAACTAAACTATGCAGTATATATGTATAATCTTAATAAGTATATACCTGTGGGCAAGTTACTTGATTTTACTTTTGCCTCAATTTCCTCATCTTTAAAGGAACACAGTACTATCAATTGGTCATCTGAATTGCTTTTTAATGCTATAAATTTATGAGAGATACACTCTCCTGCGAGTTTTCCTGAGGGGCCAAGGAGAAGGGGGAAGCTTTTGTAAGCTTAAAAAAATGAAAACTCTTAAGTTTTATACTCCTATACAAAAGACATGTGAAACAATAAGGGGAAAAAATAAGCCTTTAATAGGTAATTTTTATTTAAAAAAAAAATTGTGCACATGCTCACACACAGACAAAACTAATAATTATATCTTTTAAAATGTTTCTAAGTGCCCTGGTCACTTGCTCAGTGGTAAAGCATCAGCCCAGTGTGTTGATATCCTGAGTTCGAATCCCACTTAGGGCAACATGAGAAGCAACCATCTGCTTCTCTGCCCCTCCCCCTTCTCTCTCTCTCTCTCTTTCCTCCTCCTGCAGCCAGTGGCTCTATTGGTTTGAGCACATCAGCCTGGGCACTGAGGATGGCTCCCGTTGATTTGAGCATTGACCCCAGACAGGGGTTGCCTGGTGGATTCTGGTCGGTGCATATGAGAGTCTATCTCCCCTTCTATCACTTGGAAAGAAAGACAAAATTAAAAAATAAAAAATAAAATAATTCTAAGTAGTGAGGACACTCATAAAAGGGCAATCTACTAACAATATGATGGGCTCACTGCCACAATTTTATTCATATACTAGTCCACAAAAATAAATTTTCTTCCTCGCTAATCTGTTTGTTTTATTACTGCATGTATAGAACTTTCCTCATTGGCTAAATGGCTTTTTTTTATATTAGTAATTCAGTGTTCTCCTTTATAATTTAGTTTTCAGGTTTAAAAATGTTAACACAATATATAAGAACATTTATAATATTAGAAATACTTTGGCCTTGGTTGGTGGCTCAGTGGACAGAGCATCGGCCTAGCGTATGGACATCCTGTGTTTGGTCCCTGGACAGAGCACACAGAAGTGACCATCTGCTTCTTCCCTTTCCTTCTCTCCCTTCTCTCCCTCTTCTCTTCCAGTACTCAGTGGCTTGATTGGTTCGAGTGTGGCCCTGGGCACTGAAGATAGCTGGGTTGGTCCAACTACCATCCTCAGGGGCTAAAAATAGCTCAGTTGTTTCCAAAACTGGCCTCAGAAGGGGTTCCCAGGTGGATCCTGGTCAGAGCACATGTGGGAGTATGCCTCATTATCTCCCCTCCTCTCACCTAAAAATAAATAAATAAATAAATAAATAAATAAAATAGAAATAGATTAATAACATAGTCCCTATCAAATAAAAATTAATTATTAAACTATACTCTTTTTTTTTTTTTTTGTATTTTTCTGAAGCTGGAAACAGGGAGAGACAGTCAGACAGACCCCCGCATGCGCCCGACCGGGATCCACCTGGCACGCCCACCAGGGGCGAAGCTTTGCCCACCAGGGGGCGATGCTCTGCCCCTCCCGGGCGTCACTCTGTTGCGACCAGAGCCACTCTAGCGCCTGGGGCAGAGGCCAAGGAGCCATCCCCAGTGCCCGGGCCATCTTTGCTCCAATAGAGCCTTGGCTGCGGGAGGGGAAGAGAGAGACAGAGAGGAAGGAGGGGGGGTGGAGAAGCAAATGGGCGCTTCTCCTATGTGCCCTGGCTGGGAATCGAACCCCGGTCCCCCGCATGCCAGGCCAACACTCTACCGCTGAGCCAACTGGCCAGGGCCTTAAACTATACTCTTAATTTTCTGTATCTTATTATCTTTTGACATCTGAAAAAGCTTGCTGACTTAGGAAATACTGCCTCCCAAGGCTAGTCAGTTTTGTTTTTAAATCTTTAATTTTTTTAGAACAATTTTAGGTTTATAAATAAGAGAGGAAGGTACAAAGAGTCTTCATACACTTTCTGTTCCCATGTCTGTATAGTCTCCTTCATTATCAACATCCTACACCAAAGTGGTCCATTTTTTTTTCACCAAGGATGAATCTACATTCATATAACATAATCACCCAAAGTCCTCAGTTTACATTAGGGTTCACTGTTTGTGTACATTCTATGGGTTTGGACAACCTACCATTTTAGTATCATACAAAGTATTTTCACTGCCCCCAAATTCCTCTGTGTTCTACCTCTTCATTTCTCCATCTTCCCAATCCCTTGACAACCACTGATCTTTTTACCATTGCCATAGTTTGCCTTTTCCAGAATGTCATATATTAAAATCATACAGTATGTAGCTCTTTAAGATTAGCTTCTTTTAGTTTATAATAATCATTTAAGATTCTCCATGTCTTTTCATGACTTGATAGCTAATTTCTATTTAGTGCTGGAGAATATTCTATTGTCTGGATATACCACAGTTTATTTATCCTTCCGCCAACTGAAGGACATCTTGGTTGCTTCCAAGTATGGGCAATGATGAATACAGCTGCTGTAAACATCCATGTACAGGTTTTTTAGAAGACATATATATGCTTTTGTTTCCTTTGGGGAAATACCAAGGATTGTGACAGCTAGATTGTATGGTAAGGGTGTTTAGGTATGTAAGAAATTGCTAGACTGTCTTCCAAAGTAGCTTTATCATTTTGCATTCTTATCAGCAATGTAGAAGAATTCCTTTTGCTCAACAACCTCACCAACACTTGATACTGCTGGTATTCAAGATTAGTGGTATCTCAATGTTTGAATTTGTATTGCTCTGATGAAATATGATGTGGGGCATCTTTTTATATGCTTGCCTTCTGTATATCTTCTTTGGTGAGGTGTGTGCTAAGGTCGCTGTCCTATTTAATAACCAGGTTGTTTGTTTTTTTATTGTTAAATTTTTGAGTTATTTCTATATTTTGAATAATAGTCTTTTACCAGATGTATCTTTTGCAAATGTTTTTTCCCAGTCTCTGGCTTGTTTTCTAATTTTTTTTGAGGTTAATCAATTTTTAGAGATATCAAATATGTCAGCCAGGAGCCCATATTTCATATAATAATAGATCAGTCTCAAGTGTTTAGCCTAACCACCCTATATCTTTCACATGCCAAGCCGGTATCCTGCCTAAATCATCCCAGGGCCAGGCAGCAAGCAACTAGAGAATACTCCTATAGCCCAATCCACCAGAATTACTCAACGTAGCTAGTTCTTGATAGATATGTGAATTCCAAACTGCCCTCTTGATGTTCTGCTTATCTGTCAGACCTCACCCTTACTGGACTATCGCCCCTAAGACAGAGGAATTCCAAGAAGCTGGCAAGCCCCTCAAGGAGGAGCATTCTGGACATACCAGGACTTTTGCCTCAGTATCCTCTCAGGCTCTCCCAAACACTATATAATTCACCCCTAGTCTGTAACCGGTGCCCTTCTCCCCAGGAGAAGTGCCTGGCAGGGTTCCTTTCTTCTTTTCAATAAAGCGTGTTACTTTGGTCTTTTCAGACTCCCATGGATTCCAACATTTGGTGCCGAAACCCAGGACAGGGCACTAACTGTCTAGACAATCCCTCTTTGCCGTCCAAACTTACAACCAGGGAAGCAATGGGAAGCAGCAGCTCATCCCAGGCTTACTCCCTGATTCTGTTTGAACATGTAATTGTAGGTCAATTGGCCATCGGTTGACACAATTGTACTGTAGAAAGAGGGACATGAGAAGGTAAGCTGCCCTCTTGCTCCATGGAGGGAGGGTTCAGTCTCTTCTAGCCCTGCTCCAGCTACCTATGACTTGACCTTGTCCAGCATGCTGGGAATTGCCACTGAAGGCCCAAGGACATCATTCACAAACCTAAGGTATTTCTTCCAAGTAGCAGATAAGCTGATCTCATTTCTTATAAACACAAGGGCCATCTACTATGCCTTGCCTGAATATTTGAATTTTATTTATCCCTCAAAGATTTCTACTGTGAGTATTGACAGTCTGAGTTTGTTACTTTATTTAATGTATAGTATCTCCTTTATTCCTCTTGTCTCAATGCCCATGCCTATTGTAGGCTGGGATCTTCTGCTAATTCCAGCTAGAAGCATGGTTACTAGGACTTAAACTCTAACTGTAAAGTGTAGAAATGTAACCACCCTTTCCTTAAGTACTTGCAGGATTTATAGGTTACTCAGCAAACTGTTCAAAGACTGTCCAAGAGGTGCTTCCAGCATTACATCACCCAAGGACTGACTTTCACGTGGACAGGTCCACACACTGTAATCCTGACAACTCCCACTGCTGCTAAGGGTGACTCTTTCCTCCACCCTGACCATCTGGAGCTCAGAAACAGAAAAACAAAACCGACCCCTTGTCCTTCCATTCTCTATTCACCTCTCAGCCTGCCTCACCCAATCAGGGGCTTTCTACTCATGTGGGACCAACACCTATATGTGTCTCCCTACTAATTGGACAGGAACCTGTACCCTAATCTATCTAACCCCAAATATCAACCTAATCCCACCCCATGAACCTCTTCCAGTTCCTAGTACACTACCCATCAATCTAAGGACCAAACGAGCTGTACAGGTAATCCCTCTTCTTGTTGCTTTAGGAATCTCTACAGAAGTAGGTCTAGGGGCAGGATACTGGCCACTTCCCTATCTTATTCCTACTCTCTCTCTCTCTCTCAAGCCCAGTGAATTCGTAAATATGGAATCAGTGGCTTCACACAAACTGGGTGTCTTGACTATTGCCTTTCATTGGTCCACTCACTCTCCTATTTATTCTTCTAACTTTTGGACCCTGCCTCTTACATTTGTTCACTAGTTTCTTACAGAACTTCATGCAGACCTTTGCCAATCAGAAAATTGGAAAAATCTACCTAACCCTACACACCAACCCTGAAACCTGCCCTCACAAGATAGAAAAATCTGAAACCCTATATCAACAAACCTCCTAAATTCTCTCTTTCAACCCCTACAGGTCCCCTAACCCTAAAGCTCTCCTGTATCCCTGAAGAACTAGGAGAAGAAATAGCATTCTCAGTCTTTTTACCCTTCACAGAGTAAGGGGACAAGATCACTGGGCCTTCTTGGCTGAAGAAGAGCCTACAAACAGACATGAAACATTTCTTTTAGTTCAAGCTAACTGCTCTCTCCAGGGCTGCCAAGAAAAAATATCTCTACCATGGAAGAACTTTTACCCTGCTACACAACGCTCCTTATCTCTGAATTCCTAATCTCCATATACTTGATCCCTTCTTTATCAAGTTCCTACAGGCCCGGATGAGAGAAATCTCTAGGATTACCTACAATCCAGTGCTCCTACAGTCCTATTCTCCAATACCCCAAGGAGAACTTCACGAGGGAAATATCAAATAGGTAGGGATAACAGCAGGAAGAAACCATCCCTCAGCCCGAGAAATTCCCTCCTGAATGTTCTCCAAACCTCCTTCCTTTTATTTTTATTTATTTTTTTCTCTTTTTTTTCATTTTTCCGAAGCTGGAAACGGGGAGGCAGTCAGACAGACTCCCGCATGCGCCTGACTGGGATCCACCCAGCATGCCCACCAGGGGGTGATGCTCTTCCCCTCTGGGGCGTCGTTCTGTTGCATCCAGAGCCATTCTAGCACCTGAGGCAGAGGCCACAGAGCCATCCTCAGCACCCGGGCCATCTTTGCTCCCATGGAGCCTCAGCTGCGGGAGGGGAAGAGAGAGACAGAGAGGAAGGAGAGGGGGAGGGGTAGAGAAGCAGATGGGTGGTTCTCCTATGTGCCCTGGCCAGAAATCGAACCCGGGACTCCTGCACTCCAGGCCAATGCTCTACCACTGAGCCAACCGGCCAGCGCCCCTCCTTCTTTTTAAATCACACATATTCAGTCCTTCTAAAAACTTACACCAACAGGTTCCCTGTCTGTAAAAATCTCCACATGTCCTTCCATTCAAGAGGAACCAGACCAGCACGTCTCATGAGGCTCATCCAGGAGACCATGTATCACCATGTCACTCTGTCCACTCGGCACTCGCAGCAAGCAATGCACAATTATTACCTCACAAATTTTTTTTACTCCCTCACTCAGGTTTTCAGAGACATCGCCTGGTTCAGAACTTACAGCATGGAAATTGATGACCTCCTTTACTGGATGTGGGACTTAGCTTGGCAAGGTTCTTTTCTTGAGTTCTCTCCAGAGGAAGCAATAATTTACCATTTTTTTTCCTCTTTCTCCTCATCACCCCTCATCGTATATTATAAAATTAATAACTGCCTTTCTTTTATATGTAACCACAGAGTTGAGAAATGATAGATACGTGAATTCCAAACTGCCCTCTTGATGTTCTGCTTATCTGTCAGACCTCACCCTTACTGGACTATTATTGCCCCTGAGACAGAGGAATTCCAAGAAGCTGGCAAGCCCCCCAAGGAGGAGCATTTTGGACATACCAGAACTTTTGCCTCAGTATCCCCTCAGGCTCTCCCAAACACTATATAATTCATCCTTAGTCTATAACCGATGCTTTTCTGCCAGGGAGAAGTGCCTAGCAGGGTTCCTTTCTTCCTTTCAGTAAAGTCTGTTACTCTGGTCTTTCGGACTCCCATGGATTCCAACAGTTCTAAACTGTTTACTCTGTCCTGCTTTGCCTTTCATACAGAAACCCTAATAAAAGCTCTGGCTTAGACCTTCCTCTCAATACTGTTTTCTACCATCTTACCAAGAACTGGCACTTCCTCTTTGGTTCTGAGTGGCATGCAGTGTTCCTCTCTCTCTAAAACATAAGAGTCTATCTAATTAATTTCTTCCTTCAAGGTCCCATTTTCATTTTCCCCTCTGGCTACACAAACTTTACCCCATTGAATTTGTATTAGGTTCACTGGAGAAATAGAAACAATGGGATATAGATGAAGATAAAGATATAGATAGATAGATAGATATAGATAGATAGATAGATAGATAGATAGATAGATAGATAGATAGAGACTAGATATAGATATAAAGATAGATATATAGATACAGATATAGATATAGAGGCTATATAGATAGATGATATAGAGATATAGATATAGATGATGTATAGATAATAGATATAGATATAGATATAGATATAGAGATAGGTGATAGATACGTGAATTCCAAACTGCCCTTTTGCTGTTCAGCTTGGCTGCCTGACCCCACCCTTAATTACCAGACAGTCGCCCATGGGACAAAGGAACTCCAGGAAGCTGGTCAATCACCCCAATGAAGAGTATTCCAGAAAGCCGAACATACCATCACACCCTTGCTCGAGGCTATCCCCAACTCTATAAAGTTTTACCTCAGTCTGTTTTCAGTGCTCTTCTCCCTGGGAGAAGTGCTTGGCAGGGTTCCTTTCTTCCTTTCAATAAAGCCTGTTTCTCTGGTCTTTCTGACTCCCATGTATTCCAACACCTTACAAGGAGCTATGAGTAAGTATTCTTTTACTGAATAAATGCCTATTAAATACCTCTACAAGATATTCATGTAGTGAGAGACATTTACGTAAAGACTATGTTATTTGAAAGGGATGAACGTATTCAGGAGAGAGAAACTGTAGGGGCCATTACGGTCATACCAACACAGTGCATATCAGAGGCAATTTGGACTACCTGAAGATTATTTTTGAACCGCTCTGTATGATCATAGTGCCTCCACAAAGCTTTGTGCAAAGGATAACCTTTGTCTGAGTTTCACTTGGAATTAAGTGTATATTTTCCAGACTCATCAATGAGAAAGAAAAGAGCAATTATACAACTGGTAAGAGCCAGCATATACAGCACACCAGGCTCAAAATTAGTGGTGGCAAAGATAATTAACAGATAATGTCAATGCAATGAAATGTTGTCACAAGATAATGGCCCCCTGCTGCTATATAAATATTGAAGTGAAGCCCATTTTTCAAAAACAAACATCAAAGTTGAGATGAAAATTCTTATCCCATAAAATAATATCCTTAAAACACTTTACTCCAATAATTTATTTCTGATAGATTATAATTTGCTCTGAAGATGATAGAAAAAAATTATTATTTTATGATAGGAATGTTATCATTTTGTCCTATCAGCTATTTGTTATCATACTCAATGTTCTGGCTATTCAACTTAATCATAATTGGGTTTTTTAACAATTTAGAAATATTTATTTTAGTGTGTATTCCAGTACAGCTAGTTATCACCTTCCTTGTTATACAGCTACCTGGTACAAACTGTACTTAAAACAATGATTAGCATCTGAGTGTCTAAATGGCAGATCATGCCCTTTTTAATCAACAAGCATGTCTTCATTGGTGACATTTTAAAATTCATTGTTACTTTTTTTAATCTAATACTGTCAGTTGAACATAATAATTTTATATATCTATTTTTGAAAACAAACTGAACATTTCTCTCTCCCTCCAAGATATACATCTTTTCAATAGAGGTAACAACACAAACCCAGAATACAACTAAGTAATCACATAATGATTATTACATGCCTCATGAATCAATAGTGGAGGCTATTGCCAAAGTTAAAGAATGTGCTTTGTTAATATTTTACCTAGCCTGACCTGTGGTGGCGCAGTGGATAAAGCGTCAACCTGGAAATGCTGAGGTTGCTGGTTCGAAACCCTGGGCTTGCCTGGTCAAGGCACATATGGGAGTTGATGCTTCCAGCTCCTCCCCCCCTTCTCTCTCTCTGTCTCTCCCTCTCCTCTCTAAAATGAATAGATAAAAAAAAATTAAAAAAAAATAAAGGAATATTTTACCTAACTTTTTACCTACTTTGTGTAAAATGCTTTTTAATAGTTTATCTAACTTTTCAAACTTACTTTGCTAAAATAATTTTACGATAGTTATCCATTTGTTGTTTCTCAGTAAAAATACTCTTTTATTTCTTGCTATGCACTAATGGAAATCACAATATGACCCTGTAAGCATTTCTCCTTTGCTAGCTGGCACAATGTTAAGTTTGGTAGTGCAGAGTACTGACGGGACCCAGCAGGAGGAAGGATGTCTGCTTCTTGGTTTCAGGGTGCCCCTTTTAGTAAATTCCTGCAGCATACACAGCCAGCAGCGCTTCACTGTGAGCAGCTTCCCCCGGAAGGCAGCTTCCCAGTTTGTCCCCCTTGCAGATTACCAGTGAGCTCACAGTGCAGAGCCTTAGCGAATGTATTCACCATCCTATGGGCCACTGCTACAACCTCTGTAATAAGATCAGGGTCCCAGCCTTGGAGGAAGGTTCTTCCCTGTTTGGTTCCTTCCTCAGATGTTCTGTCTCAGCAAAAGAAAAGCAAAACAAACAACAAAAACAAACAACAACAAAAAAAGGCCTTCTCCTTATATCTGCTCTTCTTGCATTCTTCAGAGTTCTCTTTTCCCATTAGTAGGTAATCCACTATAATTAGTACTGTATTTCTTCATATTAAATTTTCACTGTTAAATAACTCTGTGGTTTCTGTCCTTTTATTGGATCCTGACTAGTATACTTTGGGTTTCATCCCATCAGTTTTTTAAGTTAGTGGAATGTAGTGGGTTCTTTATTTTCTTATTGAGGTAGAATTTACTCAATATAAAGTAGACCACTAAAAATGCATTTATACATTGACAATGTTGTTGTAACTCTAGCTAGGTCCAAGATATTTTTATCACCCCAAAAGAATACCCTGATCTCATTAAGTGGGCACTTCCCATTGCCCCTTTGCCTCAGCTCTGGGCAATAACCAATGTGCTTTTCGCCTCTATAGGTTTACCTATTTTTATCCTTTTATATAGATGGAACTATATAAAATAAACTTTTATGTTGACTTCATTCACATATTCTGTTCTCAAGTTTTATTTATATTGTAGTATGTATTATGAGTCATCAGCAGATGATATGCAGATTATCCTCCCAAGATTACTGTTTTACTGTTTGTGTAACTATAAAAGTAGTATAGAATAAAGCACAAATTAGATTAGATTTTAAAAGACAAGACATGTTTGTTATAAAAAGATACTTTTTATAAAAAAAAAAGATAAATAGTGTTCATAATATACTTTTATTCCAGTGGATAATAATATAATGGTTATTGAGTGATTAATATGTGCCAAGCACTGTCTTATATATATAACATGAATTATTTCATATAATTATTTCAACAAGACCATATCATAAGTCCTATGCCTTCATTTTCCCCAAGTTATATATCTTTTTTCTTCTTTTTGAAGAGAGATTGAGAGAGAGAGAGAGAGAGAAAGAGAGAAGCATCAACTCATTGTTCCATTTAGTTGTTCCATTTAGTCATGTGCTCGGTGATTACTTCTGATATGTGCCCTGACCAGGGATCAAACCCAGGACTTCAGTGTGCCAGGAAAATATTTTATCCACTGAGTCAACTGACCAGGGCCCCAATTATATATTTTTTATTTGTTTTTCTTTCTTTATTGATCCATTCACCATTACTCCCCTAACCACAAGCCTACCTTCAGTAACCACCAATCTGTTCCTTGCATCTAAGAGCATGTCTCCTCCTCTTCCTCCTCCTCCTCCTCCTCCCCTTCCTTCTCTTCTACTTCTTTTTCTCCTTCTTCTTTTTCTTTTTCTTCTTCTTCTTCCTCTTCTTCTTCTTCTTCTTCTTCTTCTTCTTCTTCTTCTTCTTCTTCTTCTTCTTCTTCTTCTTCTTCTCCTCCTCCTCCTCCTCCTCCTCCTTCTTCTCCTCCTCCTCCTCCTCCTCCTCCTTCTTCTTCTCCTTCCTCCTCCTCCTTCTCTTCCTTCTTCTTCTTCTCCCCTTCCTCCTCTTCTTCCTTCTCTTTCTCCTTCTTCCTCTTCTTCTTCCTTCTCCTCGTCCTCTTTCTTCTCCTCCTTTTTTCTTCCTCTTCTCCTTCTCTTTCTTCTTTTTTTGATTTCATATTTAATAAAGATTGTATGGTATATATCTTTCTTTCTGACTTATTTCACTTATCATATTTCCCTCAAGGTCCATTCATGTTGTCACAAATGACAATATTTCATTCCTTTTTAAGGCTGAATAATATTCCATTGTATAATATAAAATATTCTTCACTCATTTATCCACTGAAGGGCACTTAGGTTGTTTCCATATCTTGACTAATGTAAATAGTGCTGCAATAATAGTTAGTGTTTTCATTTTGTTTGGATAAATACCCAGAAGTAAAATTGCTAGATTGTATTTTAAATTTTCTGAGGGTCTTTCATATTGTTTTCCATAGTAGTAGCACCAATTACAGTCCCACCCACAGTACACCAGCATTTCCCTTTCCTACATCCTTGAAAGAACATGTTATTTCCTGTCTTTTGATAATAGCCATTTTAATAGGTATAAAGTGTTAATCACATTGCAGTTTTGACTTGTATTTCCCTGGATGATTAGTGATGTTGAGCATCATTGCATGTACCTGTTGGCCACTTATATTCTTTAGAAAAATGTCTGCTCAGATTCTCTGCCCATTTTTTAATCAGTTGTGGTTATTTTTGCTATTGAGTTTTATGAGTTATTTCTATAATTTGGATATTAGCCCTGTGTCAGATATATGATATGCAAATATTTTCTCCCATTCTGTAGGTTGCCTTTTTATTTCACTGATGGTTCCTTTTGCTGTGCAGAAGCCTTTACATTTGATGTGGCCCACTTATTTATTTTTGCTTTTGCTTTTGGTGTCAAATTCAAAAGATCATCTCCAGGACCAATGTCAAGAAGCTTGCCCTTACATTTTCTTTGAGGAGTTTTATGGTTTCAGGTCTTACATTCAAGTCTTTAATCATTGTAAGATTTTTTTTTTTATGTATGGTATAAGATAGTGGTCCAGTTTCATTCTTTAGCATGTCACTATCCAGTTTTCCCAACTATATATATATATATATATATATATATATATATATATATATATATATATAATTTTTTTTTTGTATTTTTCTGAAGCTGGAAATGGGGAGAGACAGTCAGACAGACTCCCGCATGCGCCCAACCGGGATCCACCTGGCACGCCCACCAGGGCCTACGCTCTGCCCACCAGGGGGCGATGCTCTGCCCCTCTGGGGCGTTGCTCTGTTGCGACCAGAGCCACTCTAGCGCCTGGGGCAGAGGCCAAGGAGCCATCCCCAGCGCCCGGGCCATCTTTGCTCCAATGGAACCTTGGCCGCGGGAGGGGAAGAGAGAGACAGAGAGGAAGGAGAAGGGGAGGGGTGGAGAAGCAGATGGGCGCTTCTCCTGTGTGCCCTGGCCGGGAATCGAACCCGGGACTTCTGCATACCAGGCCAACGCTCTACCACTGTGCCAACCGGCCAGGGCCCAACTATATTTATTGAAGAGACTTTCATCTCCCCACTATACATTCTTCTCTCCTGTGTTATAAACTAATTGACTATATATTTATGGGTTTATCTTGGGACTGTCTATTCTGTTTCATTGAACTATGTATCTGTTTTTATGCCAGAACCATACTGTGTTAATGACTATAGCTTTGTAATCTAATTTAAAATGGGTTTCTTCTTCTTCCTCAAAATTGCTTTGGCTAGTGGAAAGGGAGATTCACAAATATTTGAAGATTTGTTCTATTTCTTAGAAAAATGCCATTGGAATTTTACTAGGATTGCAATGGATCTGTAGATTGTTTTGGGTGGCATAGATATTTTAATAACATTATTTTTCCCAACTCATAGCATAAGAAATATTTCAATTTATTTGTGTCTTCTTCAATTTCATTCATTAATGTCTTGCAGTTTTCAATATGCAGGCCTTTCAACTTCTTGGTTAAATATATTTATTGGTATTTTTTTCTTTATTTTTTACTTAAGTATAGTTGGTACAGAATATTATATTTATTTGTAGGTATTCAAATTTTTAGGTAATGTAAATGAAATCATTTTCTCAATTTACTTTTCAAATTGTTAATTGATTTTGATAGAAATGGAACTTTTTATGTATTTAGTTTTTATTTTTTGTTTTTTAAATTTTTTCTTTCAATTTTATTTTATACTGGTTTCAGGGATAAGATTGTTGAAACACAACTACACAAAGCAATTTTGATGAATTCATTTATTCACTTTATTAAAAGTTTGGGAAGGAGTTCCTTATTGCTGTGTATGCCTTTAAATTATTGTCTAATACCATTTCATTATATCATAAAAAATTTCCTTTAAAGGGCAGATCTACAGCTTTTTTCTCTCTCTAAATATCTTAATTATTCTTTCATTTTTGAAGGATAGTTTTCCTGGATATAAAATTTTTGGTTGATAACTCTTTTTGTCCCACTGTTTTCTTACTACATGATTTCTAATGGGGTATCAGTTATTATTCTTATTGAGGATCAGCTGTAGGTGATGTGTAACTCCTTTCTTGCTACTTTCAAGATTCTCTCTTTATCTTTGACTTTAGACACTTTAATTATAATGTATTTCAGTGTGAATCTCTTTAACTTGATCCTATTGGAGTTTGATGGACTTCTTGGATTTGTAGATTCATGTATTTCCTCAAAATTGTTAGGTTTTCCAGCCATATTTCTTCATATTTTCTTTCTTCCTATTTAATTCTCTCCTCTCTTTCTGGGGGCTCCCATAATTCTATGTTAGTACAATTGATAGTGTCAAACAGTTTCCTTAGGATCTATTTATTTCACTTTATTTTTTCCCTATTACTTAAAGCGGGTAATTTCATTGTCTTATATCTGAGTTTATTAATATTTTCTTCTGCCTACTCAAATATGCATTTTTATCCCTTTTACAGAATCTTTTATTTCAGCTAGTTGTATTTTTTTCAGCTCAAAATTTTCTATTTTGTTCCTTTTTATAATTTCTATGCCATTATTGATATTCTCTATTTCATGAGACATTGGTCACCTGATTTCATTTAGCTCTTTGTTGATGGTTTCTTTTAGCTCTTTAAATAAATTTAGAATAGTTTATTTCAAGTTTTGTCTAGTAAGTTCAATGTCTAAACTTCTTCAGTTATGATTACTATCCATTGTTTTGGGGTTTTTTGTTTGTTTGTTTTTTCTTCTATGAATGGGTCAGACTTTTCTGTTGTTTTGTTTACCTTGTAATTTTTTTGTTAAAAAACTATAATTTTGAACATTGTAATATTGGATCTCTGAAAATGAGATTCTTCTCCCTTTCCAATGTTTGCTGCTATTGCTTATTAAGAGCTTCAGTTATCCCTTTATTTAGTGATGTCTCCAAACTATTTTAGTAAAAATTGTTGTTCTTATTTTGTGTAGTAACTGAATTCTCTGTTCCATTATCTCAGTAGACAGACAGCCAATGCCCTGACAGAGATTTTCTTAAATGCTGAAAATCAGTAGTCTTTTCTTTCATTAACCACTTTCCTAGTCACTGTTTTTCACTAGATTCTAGAGTTCAGAAAAATTTCCTTCTGTCAGTTTTTGCCAGCTTAATCATTGTTTCAGTTGGGTAACCTCCTTATTCTGCTATTTTCTCTGTTATATTTCTTAAAATGTATTTTTAAATGTTTTATACAAGACTGTGACCAATTATGACAGAATTTATGAATTACAAATAGAATTATCTTATTTGCATTCATAACTTACCATATTTCCCCATTATAAGATGCACCATTTTTTTTGAAAATTTGGGGTCTAAAAACTAAGTGTGTCTTATACAGTGGTTTTGGCATTTCAAATTCCATACACAGAACTGAGAATGAGGCAATATATGAAGACAGTGATTTGTCATCAGACACAGATGAGGACAAGCTAATGGATGGGGGTTTTGACAGTGATGAGGAGCTGTATGAATTTTATAATGAATAAAACTTGAGTTCAATAACTGTATGTAATACATTTTTTTTTACAAATTTTAGACCCTAAAATTAAGGTGTGTCTTATACATGGGAGTGTCTTATATGTGGGGAAATATGGTAGTTATAGAACATATTCCCTATAAAATCTAGATGATTGACAAGTTTTTCTAAATCTTTAAATACTACAAAATAATCAAATTATGTTTCACACTTACCCTCACAATGACATTGTTTTTGAAAATCTATTCAGTAGAATTTAAAAGCACTGAAATTTCTTAATCAAGTGTCTTTTAAAGGAATAGCATTCTATCTATTCCAGTACATTTTATTGGAATTCAAGAGTATGGTATATAAACATTAAAGAAAAAATTTAAAGTATTTACATTTTATTTTATTTGTATTTTTCTGAAGTGATAAGTGAGGAGGCAGAGAGACAGACTCCTGCATGCACTCCACCAGAATCCACCTGGCATGCCCACTAGGGGGAAATGCTCCGCCCATCCAGGGTGTTGCTCTGGTACAACCAGAGCCATTCTAGCACCTGAGGCAGAGATCATGGAGCCATCCTCAGTGCCTAGACTAACTTTGCTCCAATGGAGCCTTGGCTGCAGGAGGGGAAGAGAGAGATAGAGAGAAAGAAGAGAGGGAAGGGTGGAGAAGCAGATGGGCACTTCTCCCGTGTGCCCTGGCCAGGAATCAAACCCAGGACTTCTACATGCCTGGCTGACACTCTACAGCTGAGCTAGTGGGGCAAGGCCTCCATTTTATTTCATATAATCATTTTTAAAAATTTTTACCAGGTTAGACCAAAGTTGAATATCTTAGTATTCTTAGGCTATAAGTAATAGCCTAAATTCTAAATTCATCTAAATTCTCCTCAAAAGAATTATGCTGCTCCCCAGAAGATATGGAAAGCCTATCTGAGGAATAGTAATGTCACACTGCACAGACTAGCATAACAGATCATTCTTTTCTTCTACATTTCATTTCAATCAAATAAAATAAGCTCAATATTTTTAAATTTTTTAATTCCATGTTTGTTTATAGTGCCATTCAAATGGTGATTAGAAAATTGCACAAACACAGTTTTTTCTATTTACCAACATTCACATTACAAAAGAGAGAGAAAGAGAGATGTTACCCTTGTTTGATTTTTGTTAACCACAACAAATAAAAATATAATGCAAAAATAATTATATGCACATTTAAAATGAGAAAATTCAGAATGAGTGTGTTTTTTCAACTTGAAATACAATGCAAAAATAATTATATACATGTTTAAAATTAGAATGTTCAGAATGGCTACGTTTTTTCAATTTGATGGCTCTACACAACTGATTTCTGATGCTCTTCCACAATTCAGCTAATGGAAGATAAGCTATTTGTATTTGTTCTCAAAGAAAACAATCTGGGCTAACCTATTTGTAAACTCAATATATATAAATTTGAGAATCAATTAAAAAAATAGATGCACCATGCCAGAACTGATATATGCAAGGTTTTACAAAGTTTGTAAGCAAAAGAAGAAGACAGAAAGAATTAAAGAATATGTTCCTGCTAGCCTGGGAGGGTGGAGTCAAATAGGTAGTCCAAAAATAAAGTTATGGCAAAAATTAATCTAAAGAAAAAGATTAAAAATGTATGTGTGAAATGGAGGATTTGATTTACAAAAAAAGGAGTAGGGTAGGAAAGTCAATCAATTCAGTAAAACTGATGCAAATTTTAAAGTCTCTTTTTTCTTACCTCTGTATTTTTCCACCCTCAACATGAATTTAAAGCCACCTGTGAGACTTTGTTAAAATGCAGGTTTCTGAAATCTCCCCTTGGAGAGAGAAAGTCCTGCAGATCAATGATTAATGTCCATGGATGCATCCTGCTAATTCATTTACGAATGTTAATGTAAATATCTATATAGCCTTATTTTTATATATCTGTACCCATTTTATTAAGCAAAGTTATCATCTCTACCCTCTTTTGGGATTCCACATGCAAATACATGCATGAATTTAAATAAATTTATTCTATGGGCTATTTTAATTTTTATTTAATGATCAAATAAGAAGTAGGAATCTTAGAAATATATATTTTATAGCCTTGTAGAATAGCAAATGCATTTCTTCAAGCCCTAAAATTCAGTAACTAGACAATATAAACTATGATGTTTGCGTGCCCCAACCTCAGAGTCATTGCTTAGAAAGTCAGGTAAAACTTGATGTGCATCTAATTCATTTCCTATTATTTCTGACATAAAAGCAAAAAATGTCTGCTATGTCCTTTCTCGTGGCTTGCTCTGGCCTTTCAGTACAATGTCATTAGAAGCACCATGACCTTTACTCCTTCTGATAACAAATAAGAGTATAATATAAAAGAATAAGTTGAATTTTGACTCTGTTAACAGCTTGAGTGTGCCCACTCTGGGGATGGGAGGACAGCCCGAATTATAGAAAGTCTGAACAGAAATCAAGGTAACAAAGAAGAGGCATTCCCTGAGTGGATTGTAACAGTGACTCTTATGCTTTCTCACTCAATCAAGCAAAGCAGATTTCCCAAGAAAAACTACACCTATCTATTAGTCTTAGAAAACGGAACTATTGTTCATATAATGAAAACTTCACATGTTTTAGAGTCCAAATAAATCAGATTTATATTCTAGCCACAATACTTCCTAGTTGGGTAACTTTGGGCAAAGGATAAGTTGCATAACCTCTCTGTTCTTCTATTTCTAATTCCATAATTTGATAATAAATATATTGAAGCACTATAGGGAGAATTAGAGATGTGTGTGTGCATACACATGCACAGAAGAAGCTACATCTGCTTCTTTCTGCACAGACCAAATAAGTGAATAGTGATGTGGTAGGAATCACCATCTCTGAATCTTTCAAGTTCTCAGTGGTGACACTATGGTCTGTGATTTCTCCAGGAATGGGATGTTGCTTTTGGTTTACTATTTTCTTACATAGAAGCAGGTCTAGTGGCCTCCTCTCAGCCTTTCCTATTGTAATAGGGGAATAATACGGGATTCTGCCAGTTACTAAGTACTTCTATCCCAATTATACATTCTAATAATAGGGAAATAACCACAAGATTATTTAAAGGAATTACTGTGAGATCTGAGCTAAAATGCAACTGAACACCTGAACTGCAAAAGCAGCTACTCTTATTGGTAGAACTCAGTAACATTTTAGATCTCCCAGAATTAGTCAGTCCAATAATCCTCCAAAAGTCTGATTATTTCTTCTTCCCCAAAGCACAGTTGCCCTGGTAAAAATCTACAGGTCTCTATGGGGAAGGATGAGGTAAAGTAACAGAATACGTTTTTAGCAGTGTAGTGAAGGCCTTACTCAAGAGTACCAAGTTCCCTCTTCATTCCAGGGGCCTGGGTCTATAAACTCATGCAAGCCTAGGAACTGATTGAGGAGTCAGTATGTTCTGTTATGGTGATTCAAGTTAATTTTCTGTTCATTCATCCTAGAATTCTCCTATTAATACATATTAATTCAGAATTTAGTACTGCCCATCTATTTTTTTTTTCTAGGATCATCATGATCAACTAGCCAACACTACAGGTTTCTTGAAATCAGACTGTTATGATTAGTAATTTGACTCTACTCTTAATTACATTAACCACTTTCACCTTGCCTTTGGTGATTAAGTGTCATCATTTAGCCCCTGCCACCCCAGGATCCAATTATCTCCCTTGCATGTAGGGAGTCACAGTTCAATCACAGCAATTCCTACTCTGGCCTCCTGCGAATAACAAACACAGAGCTTTTCAAGGATGCTGAAGCTCTTATCACAGATTTATTTCTCACTGTCATGGTGAAAGGTATGCCCTACCACTTGCCTTGGTAATTGAACAGGTCTTACATGATAATCCATTCTCTATAGCAGGCGTCCCCAAACTACGGCCCGTGGGCCACATGTGGCCCCCTAAGGCCATTTATCCAGCCCCCGTGCACTTCTGGAAGGGGCACCTCTTTCACTGGAGGTCAGTGAGAGGAGCACTGTATGTGGCGGCCCTCCAACGGTCTGAGAACTAGCCCCCTGAGTAAAAAGTTTGGGGACCCCTGCTCTATAGTATGACAAGGTATAACAAGGCAATTCTGGTATTTCATCACCATTTAGTCACTAAATGGTGTATGCCATATTTTGGTCCAAATTTCAACCAATCAAATAAGCAAACTGCTAGAGCCCTTTCTAACCCCTTAAACTAAAATATTAAATCCAGAATCAGTGCTTTGTGAACCTTTTCAATAGATTTGGCCTGATCTAAATTTACATTCCTCTCACTATTATTCTGCACCCTTAATGTGCATTTCCACACATATTCCCCAGATTTCTGTCCACATAAATTGGAGAAACCATGCAGTTGTTTTGCTGTCTAGTCATTCTCCTTGTAGTCACACTTTGTACCTTACCCTTTGGGTCCTGCTTAGACTAGCATGTAGTTAGAGATCTAGAAGCAAAGGCATGTGGGAGCATGCCTGAGGAACATCAGTGGTGTCCCATAAGGCAACTACATCACGGGAGGTTCTTCAGGAAAGGCAGAAAAAACACCTGCAGGCAGCAATGCAAAGGGCTGCCTCTATAGCCAAAGGAGCCTCAGCATAACGTAGGAACTCAATGTACTAAACTTCATTGATATCTTCCCATATGTCCCCATTCCAATATTCAGAATTTCACTCCTTCCTAATCAGTTCTTTTACTTTAATAGAGAACATCTGCAAAATTGGGAATTCTACTTATGTTGTAATCCAACTTGAAACTCTGAGTTTAGCTTTCAGAAACCTCAACCCTATAACTATAGAAGTTAAGGGTTTCTGTCAGGGCAGACACACAGGAACTTTCAGATCATGTATGTGAAATTGAGCTGGGAATTTGAAATCCTGAGTTCATCCTTAATCTTTCTTACTTTCCCCTGTATAGTTAGGAACAATCAGTCAATCTCATTATACTCCTTAGTTTAACCAAAATGTTCTAAGTTATCAAGTGCAAGTTCCCAAGAAGCTTGCCTTTAGGAAGTTTTTGATTTGGCATATCCAACAGCCATATTTTGCATTTCTCTATAGCCACAATCAGGCCATGGACTACCAATGTTCCCTTTACCACTCCAAATAGAATCATCTATGTCCTTAAATCTGACGAGATTAGAGAACCGATTTGAGAAAATCTAGGAACAAGTTTAAAAACTCATCCTAAAATTCTCTTTTTCTAGAACCACTTTTGGTATCAAATAATGTGTACATCAGGATTCTAATATAGAAATAGTGCCAGTAGGATAGATAGATAGATAATAGAATAGTAAATGCATTTCTTCAAGTCCTAAAATTCAATACTCAATGTAAACTATTACAGTATAGGGAAACACCACATTTGTTTATCCACTTATTAGTTGATAGATATTCCTAAAACATAAAAATAACGATGCTACAAATTCCAGTGTACAAGTTTTGGTGAGTGAACATATGTTTTTACCTCTGTTGTGTAGATTCCTAGGAGTGGAACTTCTGGTCATATGGTTACCCTATCTTAAACATTTTGAGAAACTTCCAAACTATTTTCCAAAGTGGCTGTACAATTTATATTCCTTGTTTATTTTGTTCACTGCTATATCTCCAGCACCTAGAACACTCAATAAATAGTAGGTCTCAATAAATATAAGCTGAATGAATGAATGAACATAGTTCTAGTACTTGTTAACAAGTTATCACTTTAAAAAATTAATGCCAAACACTTATTTGTAAGAAAAGCTTGTAAGTGAAGAAGGAATCCCTAACCTCATTCTCATCAGTTAAAGCAAAAAGGAGTTTCAAATAGCTGCCTACAACTTAGGAGCACATGTCTCAAGGAATAATCCTCATGACATCAGTGTTTCAGAGCTCAAGTTCTTAATTACTGTGATAATACTTTGTTCCAATGCATTTGAAACTTATATAAGCTTATTAACCAATGTCACCCCAATAATTTAATTAAAAAATTTAATTGTAATCTTAAAAGAAGCCCCTTTGTAAACTTTAGATTTATCTCAAACATTATTAATACAGGAATTATACATTCAAAGTAACTTGTAGTGGCATCATGATTTACTCCTAATTAATACTTAGCAGATCAGCTCAATTGTTTAGTGCATAAGCCAGTTAAACCAAGGTGGTAAGTCTGAACCCCATAAAAGATGGTTTTCCATTTCCAATGGCCACTTATTGCAGTCCTCTTCTTAGGCAATGTCACATAACAAAAGAAAAACGTAACTACAACTATCAACACATCAGTAGAAACCATTAGCTCTATTAAACAAGGTTGAGACATTGACAGTTGAGTTTCTGAGATCTATCTGTAATCATACAATATTTAGGTGTATATTTAACGGTAACATTTACTCGGCATACTCTGGATACTTGAGTTTAAAACAGATCAAATGCATATTCTTATTTTAAATTCCTAAGAAATTCATTGTGTGCCCTCATTTGCTATTTACTCTGCTAAAAGTTATGATGTGTATCTATGGAAGCACAGACTCCTTAATTATCATTGATGCTCTTCTGTATTTTGAACACTAGGCTGGTTCTTGTTTCAATTTAAAACAATTCAGTGAACTGAAAGAACCCGACAGTCACTAAATTCAAAGTAGCAATTGCTATCTTCAGTAATGTCAATGATAAGGAAGAAATATTTTTCAGTTCACATGAAGAAATATTTTCACTTAATGTTTCCATGTTTCTGACATCTAATTTAAATGAGATTAGGACATTTATCTAGGTTTATTTTGATGTGGTATAATATAATTCAGTTCAAAGAAGAGCATTTCAGGAATACATACATGAATGTTCTTATGATCATGATCAGGAGACATCAGCTCTATGAAATTTTAAGGGAGACAACAAGGCTGTTGCCATTTACTGAATCCTTTAAAATATTAAGCATTGAGATCTTTGCTTTACGTAATTATCTCATCTAATGTTCACACCATAAATTGTCATATCCTCTGAAGTTTTGGAAGGGTTATTGCTTAAGAATGCTTAGGGAAGAAGTGGCAGTGCTGGGATTTATTTAAACCCACAATGTTTCCAGAGCCCCAGCTCTTAATTACTAAATGATAATACTTTGTTCCAATACATTTGAAACTTATATAAGCTTATTAACCAATGTCACCCCAATAATTTAATTTTAAAAAATTGTAATTGTAATCTTAAAAGAAGCCCCTTTGTAAGCTTTAGATTTATCTCAGACATTAGTAACATTATCATTACTATTATTATTATATAGATTTATAGTACAATAATAATACATGATTATTGTAGGACATTTAGATAATGCATATAAGCTAAAGAACAAAAATAAAAATAATCCAGTTGTATCAGTGTTCAGTGTTCATTTGTGAAGAACAGAATCCCTTCTGCCAATGTAAACCAAAGACTTTACTAAGTACTAAAAGGCTTGCAGAACTTCTGTAAAGAGTGAAGAGACAGATGGGAGGTTGTGATTTCAGAAGTGAATCCCACAGCTATACTATAGGGAACTACTGATTCTTCAAAGATTAGAAATTAGGATTCAAAATCTGCCATCACTGCCAGGACAGACACTTGCTCCACACGGTACCCTAGGCCTGCTATACACACAACAGCAAAATGAATGTTCCATGTACAGCTTCATGACAATCACATTGCAAGTGACTTGACATTGGGGCCTCTGATGATGCTGCAGCAAAAATTCAAATGCTTCTATGACTATGCTTGCCAGCAGAAATGGCAGGCATGACAAAAGTGTAGCTTCTGCCATACTTGCACCATCCAAACCTCCTGCAGTGACATACGGCTCATGGATGCTAATTAGATACAGAACAGAAACTACAGAGGAGTCTAAGAAATGAAATTTCTAATTTTCTAGTCTCTACCATATAGAAAAGCATTGGGGAAGAGGTTGAAAAAAATGATGAGCACCAGCAATCATAGCCACTCATCCCAATATCTAATATAACCACTGTGAGCATTTTGTTGCTTTTTATTACTATAGTATTTAGAAATGAATTCATTTGTACCAACTTTTCTATAATCTAATTATTTTTATTAAATAACTGAATGGTGTTCAATTTTACAAATATATCATAATTGATTTAATAAAACCCCCATTTTGAAAATGCAGATTGTTCTAATATTAATATTATAAATAATGTTTCAAGGAGTATTTTTGTTGCTAAATCAATAAACCCATTTATGATATTTTGATGTTTTCTTTAGGATAAATTATTAAAAGTGGATTTCTAAGTATGCAAAACTGTACCACTGTTAAATAGTTTAGAGAAAAATATTGTATCAATTTATTTTCTAACAAGCAATGCAAACAATTACCCAGTTTCACCTAAATCTGGCTTATGCTAACTAGGTCTTATCAGTTTTTAAAAGGATTATCATATTGTTAAATTTTGTAGTTATATTGACTATTAATGAGATTATGCTTATATGGTTACTAGAAAGCCCAGCGGTCATACGAAATGACCGCTGTTCTAGACATTATAAATTGTAATTAAAATGATTTGTGCAAAGGTGTCTGCTAATTCAAACTGAATTACCCAGGGCAGGCGGCGAGGACGTCCCTTTGCTTAGTGCCCCATGGGGTTTCCCCCTTCTACTTGCTTAATTGCTTAAAGTAGAGTGAAATGAAGGAAACCACTGGCGGTACATTTCTTAAGAGCCACCGCTAGCTCAATAAATAAAGGTGATTTAAATAATAAAATGTTAATTCACATGTCAAAGATCTCTTTGTACACAACATTTTTTGTGTAGATCTTTCCATCATTTTTAAGCTCACCTTGCAGAGGACCATCAATTATTTTTAATTTTATGTCTGTTCTTTCACGAACTCTTGACCAGTGAGCAAACTTTCTTTTCCCATCAGAAGGATGCAAAGTTCCAGTTTGGTGGTAAACTTGACCATGAAGTCGAAAGCAATAAAGTCCTGGTCCAGGCAAGTCAATTGGTTTGTTTCCCATGGACCCAAAAGCAAACGAACTATTAATGGATCGAATATTATCCATGTACTGTTTGCTATTTGGATGCTGATCAGTCAATAATTTATTCAAGAGTGGTGTATAATTCTCAATTAGTGGAACTACAATGTTTCCGTACTTGCAACATTGAGAAAATCCTTTCTTGCCATAGTCAAATCGATTAGTTTCTAACTTGAAGTTTAAGGACTGACAGTGTTCACATTTAATATTCATGTCACCAGAGGAATGCTCAAAAATTAAAGTTTCTGCGTTTGAAACTGTTTTAATCCTTTTTGCATTTTGGTCAGCATTACTCTGTCATTTTTTTGCATTTCTCTCCTGCCTTTGTTCAAGGGACTCATTTTGTCGAGACAGGCTTTTTTGTCTTGCATCTGAGGCAAGCCTGTTTCTCTATGCTCGTCAGTCTCATTTTGCCGAGAAAGACACATTTGCTCTGTGACTGAAGCAAGTCTTGTCTTCCTCTGCTCAGTGGTTTCTTTTTGTCGAGAAAGCCATTTTTGTGCAGCTTTAGCTCCTTTTCTCTCCTCTTCAGTGCTGTATTTTCTAGGAGGCATTCTTAAAAGAAATTACGTTAAGACGTACTTTTTATGTAAAACAGGTGATTGCCAATGCAAACAAATGTTCACCTTCCCCCTGACACGCTCAATTTGCGTTCAGCCTTAAATTGTTTCAAAAGCAGATGATTGCCAATGCAAACAAATGTTCACCTTCCCCCTGACCCGCTCAATTTGCATTCAGCCATGGCAACTTCACCCCTTTGGCTAGTACAGTTATGCAAGCAACCAATAAGCTATCGGTGACAAACAGACACTTAAACTGCATATAATAAAGATTTGTCATATGTACATTTTTGAAAAATATGGTTTCTTAATTCATTATTAAAATTTGGATTTTGTTTTAATTAATTTGTAAGAGATATTTTATTAAGATGTTATTGTTAATATTGTTATTAACCTTTCTTGCATACATATATGTTAAATTTTTAATGGTGTCTATTCAGTATATATTTGTCCTATTTCAATTTTTACAATTCAAATTCACTAAAAGAAATTTTTATTTTATAAATATATATATATATGTGTGTGTGTGTGTGTGTGTGTGTATATATATATATATATATATATATATATATATATATATATATGGCATTGAAAAGTTAAATGAGCCTTATGGTGATAAATTAGCTTTAAAAATAAATTCAGTGAGCCCTGGGCAGACAGCTCGGTTGGTTAGAGAATCCTCCCAAAGCACAGAGGTTGCCAGTTCAATTCCCCAGTCAGGCACAGATTGATGTTCCTGTCTCTTTCTCTCTCTCTCTCTCCCACTAAAATCAATCAATCAATAAAAAAATAAAAATAAAAAATAAATTCAGTGAGTTATAATTCACATACCAAAATAGTCACCTTTTTAAAGTTTGTAATTCAGTGGGTTTTAGTCTATTTACCAAGTTATGCAAACAACACCACTACTTGATTCTGGAACATTTTCCTCACTCCACAAAGCAACCCCATCTCTGTTAGCAGCCATTCTCCTTCCACCCAGGCCCTGGAAGCCACTAGTCTATTTTCTCTAAGTATTTGAGTTCTGGACATTTCATATAAACAGTATCACACTGTATGTGGTCTTTTGTAACAAGCTTCTTTCATTTTGAGACAATCTTCTCATGGTTAATCCATATATCAATATCAATAATTTACTTCTTTTTATTGCCAAAAATATTTCACTGTATGGATATACCACCTTTTCTTTCTCCTTTATCAACTGATGGAGGTTACAATTTATTGGCTACTAGGAATAAACCTGCTGTGAACATCAGTGTACAATTTCTTTGTGTAAACATGTTTCCAATTTTCTTGGGTAGATACTGAGTAATGAAGTAGTAGACAGACACCTAGTAGGAATTTTCAAACTGCTTTCCAAAATGACTGCATCATTTATATTTCTACCAGAAATGTATGAAAGTTCTATTAGTCCATATTCTCTCCAAGACATGCTATGTTTGTCTTCTTAGTAATAACTGTCTTACTTAATTTGAAGTGGTATATCATTGCAGTTTTAATTGAAATTTCCCTAACAACTAATGTAGTTGAATAACTTTTTGTATGCTATTGACCATTTGCTTAATATCTTTGGAAATATCTATAAAAATCCTTGATCCATTTTATGTCAGGGAATCTGCCTTTTCATTGTTGACATAAAAGTTTTTATATTTTTTGTTTAAAAGTCCCTTATTATATGTATGTTTTGAAATATTTTCTCCAAATGCATGGGTTGCCTTTTCAATTTCTTAATGGTTTGTTTCCTTTGAAGCACAAGTTATCATGAAGTTTAACTTATCTGTTTTTCTTTAATTAATTGAGCTTTTGATGTCATATCTAAGAGATCATTTTCTAACACAATGTTAATTTACTATGTTTTCTTCTAAAAGGTATGTAATGTTATTTCTTATCTTTAGGTCCATAATCCATTGTCAGTTAATTTGTGATGATATGAAAAAAGGTCCACCTTCATTCTTTTGTATGTGGATACCAGTTGTCCCAGATCCATCTGTTGTAAAAGAATATTCTTTCCCAATCTAATTATGTTGCTACCCTTGTTAAAAATTAATTGTAAATAAGTGTAAGGGTTTATTTCTGGTCTCTCAATTCTATTCCATTGACAACATCATTATACTAGTACCTCAGTCTGAATTACCGTAGAACTCTGCAGTAAGTTTAAAAATGAGAAGTTGTGTCTCCAACTTTCTTCATCTTTCCAAGATTATTTTGGTTATTCTGAGTGCCTTATATTTCCATAAACATTATAGGCTCATTCCAACAATTTATGCAAAAAAAAAAAAAAAAAAGGCAGCAGTGATTTTTAGAAGAATGGCATTATATCTGCAGATAATTTTTTTATTTTTTTTTATTTTTCTGAAGTTAGAAGCAGGGTGGCAGACAGACTCCCACACGCATCGGACCGGAATCCACTAGGCATGCCCACCAGGGGACGATGATGTGCCCATCTGGGGCGTTGCTCTGTTTTGGCCGGAGCCATTCTAGGGCCTGAGGTGGAGGCCATGGAGCCATCCTCAGTGGCCCGGGCCAACTTTGTTCCAATGGAGCCTTGGCTGTGGGAGGGAAAGAGAGAGATAAAGTGGAAGGAGAGGGGGAAGGGTGGAGAAGCAGATGGGCACTTCTCCTGTGTGCCCTGGCTGGGAATCAAACCCGGGACTTCCACTTTCTGCTTCTGCAGAAAACTGACTCAACAAATTGAAATTGAAAAGTTGTGTGAGAATAAAAGCCATTCTTAGACAGTCATTTCTGATATTAATCCAAAGCTGCTTTCCTAGAACTTACTCCATTTCTGCTCTTAAATTTAGAACAAAATTTCATCATCTTTTCTGATGGGAAGAGTACTTGATATTAAGAAGTACTGGGCCAATGTTCTACCACTGAGCTATCCAGCCAGGGCCATCTGCAGATAGATTTTTTTAACTCATGAACATGAGATACTTTTCATTGATCAAGGTCTTCTTTCTTTCAACAATATTTTGTAGTTTTCAGGGTTCTAATCTTGCACTTTATTCATTAACTGTATTCTTAAGTATTTTATTATTTTCCTGCTATTATAAATAGAACTGTTTATTTAATTTAATTTTGAAATTGCTAATGTACAGTAACACTGTTTCTAAAATACTGGTCTTGTATCCTGCAAACTTGAACTCATTTATTAGCTGTAATAATTTTGATAAGGATTCCTTCAGACTTTCAAAATTATATTCTCTGCAGAAATAGTTATGCTTCTTTCTTTCCAATATAGATACCTTTTACTTCATTTTCTTGCCTAATTTCTCTGGCTAGAACTTAAAATGTTGACTGGAAATGGCAATTAAGAGTGGGCATTCTTACCTTTCTTTAATTTTAAGAGGAAAGCTTTCAATCTTTCACCATTAGTAACATGTTAGCTGTGGTATTCTCATAGATGCCCATTATCAAGCTAAGGAAGTCACCTTCTATTCCTATTTTATTGAATGTTTTTTATAATAAAGGGTTTTTATCTACTTGTTTTTAAAGTCAATACAGGGGTAAGCAAAAGTAGGTTTGCAGTTGTAATACAAATAAATAATGCAACAATTTATAGATAATAATACAAGAATAAACTCTGCTTCATATACTCACAACTGTAAGCCTACTTTTGCCCATTCCTGTATTTATCCTCCAGTATTCAAGATTGATAAATAAAATATTTAATCAAATTACACTTATACGATTTAGGTTTTAAAATGTTGGTGTTATCCTGAAGTTCTTTGGGTTTTCCTGATAGCATGTGAATTAACTTTGAAGTTAATTCCAGAAGAAGAAATTCCAAAAATATTTTTGCAAATGTAGCAGTATGGAAAATAGAGGTAACCCTATATAAACAACTATTCATAAAAACAATATAGTGCTTATTTATAGGCACATTCTATGTTCTAGTACTTAACCTTTCATGTTTGGAGCCAAGAATATTATAAATGCTTCTGCAGAAAACTGACTCAACAAATTGAAATTGAAAAGTTGTGTGAGAATAAAAGCCATTCTTAGACAGTCATTTCTGATATTAATCCAAAGCTGCTTTCCTGGAACTTACTCCATTTACTCTATTTCTGCTCTTAAATTTAGAACAAAATTTCATCATCTTTTCTGATGGGAAGAGTACTTGATATTAAGAAAACTGGTTGTAGTCTACCAAGTTAGAATTACTGTTTTTTATTCCAGCTTTCTTGCAAGAACAGAACTTGGAATTCAAACATTGTGAGAATTTACATACTGCTTATTTTATCCTGTATAAATTGCACAAATATTTGTTTGATGAACGAATAAATTCTAATCACAGTGATTTACAAAATATTTGATCAATATATTCTCACTGTGGAAATTCTCAAAATAATCTAGTAATGTTTAAATGTTCTGATATTTGCCTGATCAGTGGTGGCACAGTGGATAAAGTGTCGACCTGAAATGCTGAGGTTGCCGGTTCAAATCCCTGGGTTTTCCCAGTCAAAGCATATACAGGAAGCAACTACTGCAAGTAAATGCTTCCTGCTTCTCTCCCTTTTTTCTCCCTCTCCCTCTCTTCTGCCCTTCTCTCTAAAAATCTATTTAAAAAATCTTAAAAAATAATAATTTTCTGATATTTAAAAGTTGGTACAGCACACCTAATCTTCTATTTCAAACTTGTCAGTCCCAGACAGAACCTACCTACACAATATTATACAGTTTCATTTAGTCACTAAAAAGCTAAATTGTTGTTTTAGTCCTACTCTACCCATCATTGTTCTCAGTTCTGGATATGCAGTGGGTGAAAGAGTCAGAGATCAGGCTTCCACGGAGTTTGGACTCTAGTATGGGGAAGGTAGATTGTAAACATATAAACAAACAAGAAAAAGGTACAATTTTCAGTTATAAAATAAGTCATGGAGATATAATATACCATATAGGGAATATAGTCAATAATACTATAGCCCTGGCCAGTTAGCTCAGTGGTAGAGCATTGGCCCAGTGTGTGGATGTCCTGCATTGAATTCCCAGGCAGAGCACACAGGAGAAGTGACCATCTGCTTCTCCACCCCTTCCCCTCCTCTTTCTCTCTCTTCTCCTCCTGCAGCCATGGCTTGATTAGTTCCAGCAGATCAGCCCTGGGTACTGAGGATGGCTCCATGGAGCCTCCACTTCAGATGCTAAAAATAGCTCAGTTGCCAGCACGGCCTCAGATGGACAGAGCATTGGCCCCAGACGGGGGTCACCGGGTGGATCCTGGTCCAAGCACATGTGGTAGTCTATCTCTCTATCTCCCCTCCTCTCAACTTGGAAAAGAAAAAAAAATACTATAATAACTTTATATGGTAACAGATAGTACTAGATTTATCATGGGGATAATTTTGTAATACATGTAAATATCAAACCATATGTTGTATACCTGAAATAGAATATTGTATGTTAACTTCTCATATATTTAAAAATAACTTTTTCAAAGGGGGATAGTACTATAGAGATATTCCAATATGTTTTAAAACAACTGGAACCACCTCTTCAATGAACAGAAATTGGACAACACTGTCTCAGAAAGAATTTTAGGGAGTTTAGTGGTATGCTGCATGAGGTTATTCATCACTTCTTGCCCCTTGAGAAAGGTGTATTGTTCCTTTTTAAGGATTTTGTGGTTCTCAATTGTTTTAGGTAAAGGCCATACTTTTATCAGGACATATTTTTGTTGAGTACAGCTGCCTGTCTGAATAGCCCTTCAATCTCATTCTGCCTACTGTATAAGCATCTCATGAGGTTAGATGAGAAGCAGCAGCATCCTGCAATAGCTAAGAGCCTAACTTCTACAACCTTAAGGCCTTATTCCAAATACAGGCTCTACTACCAATGGCTCTAGGACCTAATAAAGACTACTTCAGTTCTCTGCGACTCAGGTTTTAAACCTGTAGAATGGGAAAATAATAGTACCTATCTCATAAGTTCCGTATGAGAATTAAATGAGTTAATACATGTAAAAAGCTTAGAACCATGCCTGTTACTGTCCTAAATAATTTAGTACCTGAGTGATTATAACAATTAGCTTACAGTACTTAGTTTTACATAGCAAATATATATATAACCATATCACTCACAGTTTTTTAGTGCATTTTTAAAAAAAAATGTATTCAAAATAATGGCAAGAATTTAAAGGTAATCGCATTGAAAAGTAGTAGCAAATATGAATTATCATTATTAAATTACATGTATAAAATAATATAACAGACCTGACACAAAGCAGGTGCTCAAAAGTTAGTGTTTATTCCTAAGATATAAATGACCATATTCTTCCTTCATGAAGGACATGTTACACTACTATCATTCACTCTTCCTCCTAACTCCTCTCCTACTTCCCTGCGAAGAACCTTTCATTAGTCCTACTATACCCTGGTATTACTGAAACAAGTAAAGGCTTTTATTGCTGACAACTAGAAGGAAACCAGGGTTAACAAATTACTCATTCAGCAAATATTTATTTTGTGACTATTACTGGTGGCACAGAACAAGTCACTTGGAAAAGAACAGAGCCAAGATACGTTCTCTACCTACCAGAGTTTATCAAATTATTCTATTTAAATTATCTGTGTTACAAAAAAAGAAATAGAGAATAAAAAGAAAATTCAAAGTCAAAGAATTCAGAAAAGACAAAGAAAACAGGCAGAGGCCAGGCCAAGATGGGCTTCTACAGGCCACATTCACGATATTCGAAATACCCAAAGCACAATGCAAAGGCACTGGAAGTGACACGATCAGAATGATGGCTTGGAGACATGCATGTGTTCCTTTCCCTCCTGAAATTACACTGAAATGACAACATTTATAGCAATAAAAAGCTATAAACATAACACGACAAAAAAAAAAATCAAAAAGGAGATTGCAAAAGGCCAAAAGATGTCAGTGGGTTTAGAAAACGAAAGCAGGTGAAGGAGCAGAAACTACTGAGCAGAGGGAGGTAACCGTCCAGAGGGAGAGAGCATGAGAAGCGAGTGCTTCACCACACAGAGCCAGAAATGGGGTCCCCTGTACTGATTCTGCAGAAGGTGGGGAAAGGTGAGAGGCTGAAAGAAGCGGTAGGAGTTGATGCAATTCTTACAGTTATCTTGAGGCTCAAGTCTCCACCCACACAACTCCTTGGTCAGGTGATTACCTTTCTCTAAACTTGCAAATATAAGAGTTTATCTCTGAAAATATTAAACTAGAAAGGCTCCAACCCAAGACACCAAAACTACAAGAGGAAAGAATGAGGCCCCAGAACAAAAATGGAGGGTTAAGTAAAAAGCAGACAGATTATAACCCCAAACCCACATCCCTAATGAAGGATTATATCATCTCACTTAGATATTTGAGAGTGCTCCAATTCAAAATACCGTGAATCACCCTTCAGTGAAGCCCACTCACCAGTTATAAACCTTGCTAATGCACCTTCAACTCCATACTTGATTGCTCTTAAATGTAAATAGAGAGCATTTATATTTAATCATTTATATCAGCAAACGCCTGAGACAGTCCTATGACATGAAGAACAACAGCTAAACCAAAAAACCTGAAAAGAAATTTATTCAGAGAAAAAAAGACACAAGACAGAAGCAGGGAAGGGAAATTAAAAATACATTATTAATATAGTTAGAGAAATAAGCACAGACTGTGCATCCATAAAATAAGTAACAAAAAATCAGTAAACAAAAAGTATGCATATTTTAAAACTATAATAGCTAATAGCTGATATTGTAATAATATTAGTAATAGAAAGCTCAAAAGAAAAAGTCAAAGACAGCGCCCTCAAATTAGAATACAGGGAGAATGGAGTGATAGAGATGAAAATAGAAGGAAAACACAAATTGGAGATTCAATCCTGGCAGTCAAATATCCAACTCAATGAGTTTCAGGGAGGGACTACTCAGAAAAATGGAAGGCAGAGAATTATTGAAAGAATAAATCAATAGAATTTCTCAAAATTAAAGAACTCAAAACTAAGTCTCTATTTGAAATGCTCACTGAATGAACACAGTGAAGACAATGGAAAAACAGAAGACACCTAACCTTCAGAGTAAGGAATCAGGCTGACTAAAAGATCTGAAGTTATTGCAGAACTGAACTTTTCAGTAGCAACACTAATAAACCCATTCATGCAAATCAGAAATCTAGTCATCATCATCACCAGTTGTATTTCTGAAATAAGGCATAGGAGCAAGCCAAAGTGTGTATAAGAAATTAGAATTGGCCTTTTATGAAGCTGAGCTAGCTATAGAACAGAGAGAAGAAAGGTATGGATGATCTAAAGTAAGTTAAAATCTCTGATCGTCATCCAGACCAAGTTCTGCTGTTTTTTGAGGCTTCCTCATTTACCTACCTTTTTAGTTCTTGTCTTGAGGATTATGTAATATTTGAAATTATAGTCTCAGGAATTCTCCTTACCCTAGGGGTTTAAGGAGATAACTCCCTTCCCTGCAGATTTTAAAAGGGGCATGGGAAGGGAAGAAAGAATTGGAAAAGGATTAAGCAAGTAGGAAAATGAGTGTTGAACCTTCAAAATTACCACTCGAAGCTAGATTAGCTCACAAGGGAACTCTCTTAGGCTCTTCCCTTCCAAATCAATTATTTCTCCACTGAATGTAGTCATTCAGAAGGAAGCTCTGACTATCAATGCCTCATATAGCACTTCATACAGCAAATGGTGCTCAGGGAATATAAATCTAACATGCTCTCCCTTTATTTATTGTTTTAGCAACTTCAAAGTGTGGGCAGGGAAACCTGTATCGTGTGGCTTACTTTTTAGGCTTTTGCTAGGTGAAATAATTGGCAGTGTATTTATTATTATTATTATTAAAGATTGTGAATCAAAAATCTTGTCAACTTATGCTTCATCATGGGGTGGGGGTGGGGGGTGGAGAATTACCTCGAATGCAGTTTTACTTTTTCCAAAACTTTTACCTGAGCTGTTAACAAGTGATAAGAAAAACTGGGTTGAACCACCTGCTAATGAGCTGTGAGATGTTCTAAAGAACAAAGGGAGAAAATATCAAACCTTACAGTATTAATTTTAGATGAAAGCAAAAATATTTCAAATAAACTCAGAAAAATGAATGAATAGCCACATGAAATTAACTCTGCTTTTTGTAGAAAGAGTAGTAAGAGTAGCCAGGAACAGCGCAAACATACACCAGGAAAGTTATTTTCAGAATATGTTGTTAATATTTAACACAAAAATCAAACATAAGAGGATCATATTAGACCTTCTGCATTACTCCACTTAAGCAATAGAGTCTGTAAATAGCATAGGTACTCATGTGGTTCTTCCAAACAACAGTTTGTTCCTACAGGAAACATAAAGCACAACCTGGCATTGCAGGTTGTTTTACATGGGTCTGCCTGCCTAGACTGTAGCTTTAGTTCCGTAAGTAATTCGCACTGTTTGCATTAAAAATTACAAGAGCTAGAAAGTTGGAGCCTCTCATTTTACAGACTGAGATAAAGATCTGAAAGCAAGTTCTTCAAGGTCAAGCAGATATATGTGACTGGTTTGAATTTAACCCCTGAACATCCATGCCTTGTCAGTTCAGTATTTAAATCACTTGCAAAAGTGACAAAGGGAGTCACGTTGTGCATCCTCACTTGCCAATTCTGGATTAATCGACAAAATCCTGGCAATTAAGAAAAATAACATAGAGTATTTCATTTTGCGATCGCCTAAGAGGGCTTTCAAAAAATCAAAAGCAATCAATTTAAATTTGCCTCGTCACTGTATTTGCACAAAGGAAAACTGAACTGGCTAAAAAGTGCACCTTATGGTGAATTTCACTGCTAGTAATAAAAAGACGTCTCGGATTAAATATTGTGTCAAAACATCGTCAGAAATCTTTTTTTTAATGCTTTATTCTTTTTTTGGACGTCTGGTTTGATTATTCATTTATACATTTTTAAATTTTAACTTTTTCTATTTGTCTTCAGTTGGAATGACGTTTTATTAAAGCAGGAGCCGAGAGAGCACAGACAACAGCACACCTCTGTATAAAGTTGAAAGGAAAAGGCAGTTGCGGTGGGGGGCTTAGTCTGGGAAAAGTACAGAGAAAATAAAGATGGCTCCGCCCCGGGGCGCCCCAGATTAGCACTCGCGGCCCCAGGCAGGAGGCCGGGCACCGGCGCCCGGCCGCGCCCTCGGGAGCCCACCCCAGCCTCAGGTGACGGCGCAGGGGCGCTGCGCGTCCGCCGCTAGTCGTCCGGGCCGCGCCGAGCTGCGATTGGACGCGCCGCCGACAGCGCCCGCCAGAAACACAAAAGCGCCGGGAAGGGGAGGGGGGCGTTCCTGCGAGTAGAGGGCT
The DNA here is from genome assembly GCF_036850765.1 of Saccopteryx bilineata. NCBI lineage: Eukaryota > Metazoa > Chordata > Mammalia > Chiroptera > Emballonuridae > Saccopteryx > Saccopteryx bilineata. The sequence continues at coordinate 141,682,996 of NC_089491.1, read as the reverse complement.
CGGCTTGATTCCGTCTCCCCCTCTCTCTGCACTCCATGCCGGGGCTCTCTCGACAGCTCGCCTCGGCTCGCGCGCGCGGCCGGGAGTTGGCGCGAACCTCGCCGCCGCCGCATCGCGGGGGTGCCCGCCCAGCCTCTCCGCCTTCCCTTGTGCCCTGCGCTCCCGCCATGGGGCCAACTTGGGGCTCCTAAGAGTTGCCGTCTGTCAGCCGCGCGCTTTCCGCCCAAGTCCCCGCGGGCGGGATATGGCTTAGGGCGCCAGCGGAGCCTGCCTAGAGGTCACGGAAAGGGGAGGGGACAGCCAACTGGCGAAAAAGAAGCTAAACGATGAGTTTCCACAAGGAGGACGGAGTGAGCAGCCTGTGCCAGAAGGCGCTGCACATCGTCACCGAGCTGTGCTTCGCGGGCCAGGTGGAGTGGGAGAAGTGCTCGGGCATCTTCCCCCCGGACCGGGGCAGCCAGGGCGGAGGCAGCACAGGTAACGCGGCCGCCCCGCTCGCGTCTCGCCCCGCTCGCGTCGCGCGCTCCCCCGGGCCCCGCGCGCTCACCCCTGGCTCCCAGTCCGGCGCTTCCCGCGCGGCGCTGGGGCAGCTTTAGGACGCTGCGCCTTCCTACCTTGCTCCATCCTCCCACTCAGCAGCTGGCTACCTGGAGCGCGGGCTGTTCGGGTGCTGCCTCCCATCTGCGCCCTCCCGGCTCCTTCCACTTCTCTGGGCTGCTCCCGGCCCGCGGTCCCGCTCCCTGGCTTTCGCACCCCGTCGCCGCGCACTCCCACGCCTCGCGTCTTGCTCCGGGAGTGGAGCGGCTAGCGCGGGCGGCGACGCGGGGGCCGCTCGCCTGTGGGACTCGGGCTGCCCTCCCTTGTCCCGTGGATCGCGGGCCGCGGGGAAGGGGTCGGGCGAGACAACCCATGCTTGGACGCAAAGAACTGTTTTGCACTAAGGGGTGCCTTGGCCTCGGAAGGCAGCGAGGATCCCGGAGGGGGTAACCCACAGCTGCAACCTGTTGAGCACTTGACAGTTTCCAGAGCCCTTTAATATGATTTTTCTAGGGCTTCGTTACAGCGTGGGCAAACAGCAGGGATTATTGATCGCCCGTTAGGCTTCAACTAAGGCTCAAGACACATATAAAGTAAATGGAAGAGGGGGAAAAGATTATATAGCCTTTCTACACACGTTCTCATACACACCTCAACATACAGGCATCTTCCTTCGGGAAACTTGGAAAGAAATGGGGTGAGATGAGGGAGAACATCGGCTGTCAGAAATCTCGAGGAAGAAATCTCAGGTGGCAGATTTCTCTCAAGAGGGAGGGAAGGAGGAAGGGACTGTCTCAGAACCCCTGTTTTGGTCACGCTTAGGGGCAAGGGTTTTAACGACCGCGCAGTGGTTTGTGCAGCCTGTTGTGCCAGTGACACGGGAGAGATGGACTCCGAGGTTGTGGTCCTCGGGGTATCAGGAGTGACCTGTGAGAATCACTTGTTGCTGTGGGAGATAAACGCCGGTTACGGTTTTGGGGTATCGGGCTGAAAGGTTGCCGTTCCTCTTGGGTCTTGTTTCTTCCCCTTTGCTTTCCAGTCATGTGAGTCTCCTGGCCCAGCTTTGTGCTTTGCGGGTAGCCAGGGCAACAAGAGCTGGACCGCTAAGAGCCCTGCGTGCTGGAAAGGAGCCAGGAGGGCACACTTAGTGATCCCTCCAAAGCTCCCCTCCTCCCCTCCCCCACACACCACCACCACCACCACCACCACCACCACCACCACCACTGCGAACCACCAAAAACAAAGGGAGAGGGAATGGGGGTGGGAATACATCTGGTTTAGCTTTTACATACCATTATTTAAATGGAATACCTGCGCGTGGGAGAAGGGGTCGAATTCTCTGATCGCAGGTAACCGGACAAGAGAGACTTAAGTGTGCACTTGGCAGAACCTGAGGAGGTGCTGCTCCTTGGACCGCGGAGCAGAATGATATATATAATTGCTGCTGTCTACATGCTGGAATCTTAGATTTTTTGTGAGTGTATAATCACAGCGGAAGTCTTTTCTATTTGTTTAGTAGTTATTAAATTCCTCATCTATTAAAGGAAGGAACTGGTGAACATCACATATATGCATGTCATGTGTATGGTTAGTACACACGAAATAAATAGAATAGTGTGATCCTGAAGTCCTCTGTGGTGATATTGGATAAGGTCTTCTGTAATGTCTTTAGTGATTCACGAGCTAAAGATAAGACTCAGAGAAGGGGGTACAGCGGAAGAAACAAGAATATTTAAGTTTAAAGACCTGAGTTTTGGCCATTTAACAGTTGCTGTTCAGGAGAAAAATACTAATTTCTCCTCCTCCTCCCCCCCTTTGTGATCATACACCTAGTAGTGGTTTCCTGGGGCCTGAATTGGCTGGTAATGCAGAAAAATTGTGAAGGTAGGAAATCAGATAGTACTGAGCTTCTAAATCTTTATAAATGTGCCACTCTATCAGCTTAAGGTAAAACCCAGTGCTGTATATGAATCCTAGAAAGGTTTCTGATCCTACCCTAAGTACTACAAAAGTAATTGTCATCCTGATTCCTTTTGGACTTTACCTTGAGAACAAAAACGGGGGGCATTATTTTAAAACAAATACATGGACATTTTTACCTTTGAGAGAAAATATATACTCAAATGTATTTGATTTGACCTATGAATATATATTAAGTGGCTATCACTAGAGGAGATACTCTACTAGGCTGTGTATGAGATATAAAGCTGCACAAGATTTTATTACACTTTCCATTTGTAAATCTATGTGACAGAAGTTAAATACTTTAATTGGCAAGTAAATTCCAAATATCAAGAGATAGCTATGAAGTGGATTCTAATTTTGTTTACCAAATATTTAATTATATTAATTAGCCACTCAGCTTCACGTGTTTTAAAATAGATTTTCTTATAACTTAAACATTTGTGCCCTTTTATCATATGTCCCAAAATAATACTTTCAGAAGGTGATCCTTCCACTCACACTTATTGGTAGGAGGACATCGACATTGATTGGTTATTTACTTTGAATGTTAATCAGCATTGCCCAGATGGTGTCAGTTACTGTAAGGATTCAGTGACAATTGCAGGCTTCCAGATTGTGTATATTTTTAGATTCCCTCACATAGGGGTAGAGGGAGAGAAATTGAGGTAATCTCAATTAAAGTCAATCTACATTAAAGAAGTTATGAATCACATATATATAAGACATTATTCTGCTGGTTTTTAAAGTGCCAATAAAGAGCAAGCATCACTGTCCTCTACCATAACAGCAGCAGCAGCGATATTGACCTTGAAGGTCTACCAATAGTTGACCAATGCCATATTTCAGTAAAATTTGTGAAAACTTAGACTGTGTTCAGCTGCCTACACTGGTTAATTCACTCTTTTGGAATAGTGTGTTAAAGATATCACTAGGACACTAGAAAGTTCATAATGTATAATTTTTAGAAAATCAGATTTTCATAGTCTTCATACCACTCATTCTCTCCCTCCCCTTAAAGAAATCTACTATCCACTAATTCATCTTGATACGTAGTATGATTTAATATGAGAATACTTAGAAAAAAATACAAAACAACTTATTGGTCTCAAATGTTATTTTTCAGATATACATTGATGAAATATACATTATAGTTTTTGAACTGGATTTGGGTTCATTTCCACTCAGTCTCTATTGCTGCTCCATATGCAAATGCTTAGGAAGTTTTAGGAAACTACATTATTTGAAAGACCTCATATATAATAGCTAATTAAACTCATAAACACAATCATATCACAGTTGTACGGATCTAATTTAATTTAAATATTTTAAATAAACATTTAATACATTAGTGTTTTAATTTTGAATTTGTACACTTTTAATTTGAGAATCAAATTCTAAAATAAAAGTCTAAATAAATTCTTCTAAATTCACATGTATGTTCTTCAGTTTCTTAGATGTGGGGCTGAGTAGGAAAATGGCAAAGAATTTCATTGAAATGACTTATTAAGAAAAGATAGGTACATAAAAGATTTTAAATTACATTATGATTTTCCTCTGATTAAGACATTTTAAGTTTTATTATACAACCTTAAAATGAATAAGGGGACTTCATAGGTTTTCTCTGCAGACACAAAGTAATGATTATTTATAATTTTTATATCACTATACTGCTGAGTTTTAAACATTCTAATGATTATATAAAGAATTACAATTTAGGGCCCTGGCTGGTTGACTCAGTGGATACAGCGTCGGCCTAGCATGTGGACATTCCGGGTTTAATCCCCACTCAGGATACACATAAGAATTGACCATCGCCTGACCAGGCGGTGGCGCAGTGGATAGAGCATCAGACTGGGATGCAGAGGACTCAGGTTCGAGACCCTGAGGTTGCCAGTTTGAGCACAGGCTCATCTGGCTTGAGCAAAAAGCTCACCAGCTTGAACCCAAGGTCTCTGGCTGGAGCAAGGGGTTATTCGGTCTGCTGAAGGCCCGCGGTCAAGGCACATATGAGAAAGCAATCAATGAACCACTGGGGTGTCGCAATGCGCAATGAAAAACTAGTGATTGATGCTTCTCATCTCTCCATTCCTGTCTGTTTGTCCCTGTCTATCCCTCACTCTGACTCTCTCTCTGTCTCTGTAAAAAAAAATAAATTAATTAAAAAAAAAAAAGAATTGACCATCAACTTCTCTTCCCCTTCCTCTCCCCCTTCTCTCTCTCTTCCCCTCTCACAGCTAGTCACTAGATTGGTTTAAGTGTCAGCCCCACAACCAAGTGTGGCTTTAGGTGCTGAAGATAGCTCAGTTGGTCCAAGCATTGGCCTCAGACAGAGATGCTGAGTGGATCCCAGTTGGGGCTCATGCAGGACTCTATCTCTCTATCTCCCCTCCTCTCACTTAAAAAAAGTAATAATTACAGTTTAGAAACATAGTGGAAAATTTTCCTTGAGATTTGTGAGTTTGAAAAAGAACAACTAAAACCACAGTGAATTCAGAAGTATAGATTATTTGAAGAAGGAAGTATAAGAGGGTTTTTTCCTTCATCCCCATTGTCTTTCCACTGAAGAAAGACCAGGTTCTACTATTTCTGATCTCTTTTTTGCCTGTTCATCAGTACATGTTGTGCTTGGTCTCGTGTTCTCTATGGGAAATGAATGACTACCTTCAAAAGGCCAAACAGGTCTCAGCAAGCATCTAATTTTCTTAATTCTGAAACATCAATATTTTGGCAGTATAAGTAGGATATTTTCTCTTGGAAAAAATTAAGATCTGTATTTCCTCTTTATATGAGCAGTGAAACTCTGAAATCTGATTCTTATGAAAATGATTTTTTTTTTGTATTTTTCTGAAGTATGAAGCTGGAGGCAGAGAGACAGACTCCCGCATGCTCCCCACCGGGATCCACTCAGCATGCCCACCAGGGGGTGATGCGCAGCTGCTCTGGGGCATTGCTCCATTTCAATAGAGCCATTCTAGCTCCTGAGGCAGAGGCCATGGAGCCATCCTCAGCGCCCTGGCCAACTTTGCTCCGATGGAGCCTTGGCTGTGAGAGGGGAAGAGAGAGTCAGAGAGAAAGGAGAGGGGGAAGGGTGGAGAAGCAGATGAGCGCTTCTCCTGTGTGCCGGGGCCGGGAATCGATCCTGGGACTTCCACATGCCGGGCCAACACTCTACTGCTGAGCTAGGGCCAGAGTGATTTTATATACAAAATATATAGCTATCCATTTTATTTTAATCACATTTTTTTAAAAACCAAATCATCATTCTAATTTTGTTTTATGAAAAATGGTCATTTTGGGGGTATATCTGGAATTATTACAAGTTTTTATTGTACAAAATTCTGGCAGGAAATGAACATTATAAATGTTTAATACACTTTCCAATGCCAATTAACCCTTTGAGTTGTACAAATGTTTATGTATGTCCTCATGCCTCCTGAACATCCAGAGTACAATAGATTTATTTTAAAAATGTGTAAGGCAACATTAAAAATAGGCAAATGTATGTTCTTCTTGGTTCCATAAATTGGTTATCAGACAAACATTATTTTAAGTTAATAAAACTATAACTGAAACTAATTTCATTTTTGAAAAAACTCACTCCTGGGGATCAGCGAGCATGAAAATACTACTCAAAGGGTTAAAATGATCTATACTTGATAATATAATTGTGTTCTTTGTGATTTACATTTTATTGTACTAATGATGTGCACATTAAGTCAAATAGAATGTAAGCTCTTCCAAGGCAGTTACTTGTTGACCTTTTTATCTCCAGTGCCTAGAAAAATCTGGTTTCTGATAGAATCTCAATAAATATTTATTGAATAAATGAAAGAATAAATAATTAAATCAATCAATTTATCCTCAATTTCTTTACATATAAAATTATGGGTAGTATTTAATAATCTCCAAATCACTTCTGTAAATAAATTGTATATATTTGTATCTCTAGTTTTTGATACAGATCCTATGTAGATAAGCATCAAAATGTTTTAGTTTATGATATTAACAGAAATTAGAGTATGCGAGGCATTTAAAAGCTAGACTATAATGAGCAACGTACTCATGAAAAAAGCAATGAATGCCATGGCTAAATTTGTATCATATGATAAATATATTGAATTTATTGAAGTTTAGTAAAGTGGAAATGTCTGTGTAATATATCCATTTACAATGGTGAAAGAAAAGCCTGTTGGTTTGCTTAACTAGAAAGTAGCTTGGAAAATATTTATTATTTAAATTGCTGTTAGTCATTCCAGTTAGAACTAGAAATCATTATTTTGTAATTGTGAAAACTAATGCAGGAAAAATTAACAACTTCCCCTCAAATCACAACTAGTTAGTGATTGAGCTGGGATAAGAAACCAGGGTTCCTTAAAGCCTACATTCAACAAAAATTAGGAATAAGAAGAGACCCTGGGAGCATTTATGGTGCTAAAGGGGACTGGAACCAATGTTTGTAAAGATAGGCTCTTCATTATTATTGTACTGTTGGCTGGAATTAGTGGTATATCGTAAGGTATCAATAAGATTTCTCCCTGTGCAATTATGACCCAAACCCAATCTTTGTTTTTACTAGATTTTCTGTCATCCAGATATAAGATACAATGTTCATCATTTCATTTACTTAAGTATATGCATACATATGCACTTAAGTGTATATAACTCTTTACTCATATTCTTTGCAAATATAATTGATTTATTTCACCAGTAAAATCTTGTAAAAGATTTTAGTGTTTTAAATGCACAACTTTGAACTCATATAATTATAAATATAGTTCCTAAAAAACCCAAAATGAAGCAGATATTAAATTACCAGTTAAATTGTCTTTGTTAATTTTTAATTTTAAAAAATTTATTAAAATTTCATTTGTTCTATGGTAATTAACCATTCATATTATTATTAAATTCAGCATTGACAGTAAAATATTACAGTGGAAAAGAACTGAGAGTTGTCTATTTAAAGGTTCCAAAGTATAATTAGAACGAATGTATCAAAGGAAACTAGACCTCCTGATAGGGAGTGTTATTATTAAAGGTCAATAAATTATTTTTCTTATTTCTAAATTGTATAATATCAATTTCCTTTGTTGGTGGAATACCCAACACAGCTAAGTTTAGAAGCAGAATCCCTGACTGAAGAGAAGGCTTATTATTATTTTATACAATAGTTTTTTTTTTCTCATAACTTTAAATATCCTAAGTGGCCACTGAAGCTGTGAGAACTGACGTTAACATGACCTTATGCAGACTATTAGAAAATAAAACACTACATATAATTGATGTTGTGCTCTGATGGCCACAGAGCTAGAATGGTAGAATCATCCTGGGGTAGTTGGGGTGGGAACATCTGATACTAATAACTATTTTTTTTTATTCAGGTAGAACCTGAAGTGTGTTATGATCTACTGTGTAACATTTCATTATTGAATAGAGAACAATTACAGTCAATTTTTAAAATCTTGTAAATGTCAATTTGTTCATATGGCAGAATTATTTTAATTGAACAACAAGTACTGTTGCTTTCTCTTCCAGTCTTTATTATTCCCATAGTTCTGTTTCATAAATCATAAATTTATAGGAATAATTGATATAATAATACAAAGCTTACTGTCATTCAGTGTGATTTGTTAATGTATATGAGAGGTGGTTTTAACATTATGCTTTTATTCAAAAACTATTAACTGAGCACTTACTATGTGGAAGCCACTGTTCCAAATAGTAAAATTTGCTGCTGTCATTAATTAAATGCTAGGCATAGTTGTGCAAGTTAATTTAAATATATAGTTAATAAAGGTTATAAATCATTTACTCAGTAATGAGCATACATAAAGCTTTTGTTATAAAGTTGAATATTTGAATGCCATATTGGGACACCACATTCGATTGAATCCAAGATACTATTGATTATGAGATGCATTATTATTTTATATAGTACCAAGGAAAAAAAAGAATACTGCCAGTTAAGGACTTGAAACTTTCTTACAGTATGGAATTTTCATTTTCATTTTATACTTATAGAAAGACCACTTTTAAAACTTAATTAGAGCCCTGGCTGGTTGGCTCAGTGGTAAAGCATCAGCCCAGTGTGTGGATGTCCCGGGTTCAATACCTGATCAGGGCACACAAGAGAAGCACCCATCTGCTTCTCCACCCTTCCTCCTCTCCTTTCTCTTTGTCTCTCTCTTCCCCTCCCGCAGCCAAGGCTCCATTGGAGCAAAGTTGGCCCGGGCGCTGAGGATGGTTCCATAGCCTCTGCCTCAGGTGCCAGAATGGCTTCGGTTGCAGTGGATCAACGTCCCAGATGGCCATGTGGGAGTCTCTCTACCCGCCTGCTTCTCACTTCAGAAAAATACAAAAAAACAAACAAAACTTAGACATAGATTTTAAAAATCATATATCACTCTTTTACAAATGTAAAAAGGAAAACAAATAAGTGGATTAAAGTAACTTTAAAGTTCTGAGTCTGATTCTTCTGAATGGCTTTTTGATTCAGAATTGGTGATGCATTGTTATTTCACTCATTATGGGACTGTATACCATCAAGAATATTAGTAATACATTTTTTCCTTAAAATAATTCATGAAAGATACAATTATGTTATACGTGGGCAATGTTGCCAGACTCATGTGACACGCTGTTTTCCCCCACTCAATCCCATCAAAAGTTTGGTTTAAAGCATTAAAGATATGCTTCACTCTTCTCTTCATTATTTTCCTCCAAGCCACTGAGATTCATTGTATGACTTTCAATGGTGATGCTTTTCCTCTGGTGCATACAAGATGGAGAAAACTCTGACATCATTACTTCCTGGCTACTTATGATTGTAACGAGCCATTGATACTAAGATTCATTCTGATTTCAGAAAATGAAATGTTTAAAAGTATGCATTTTAAAATCAAATATGATATTACTATAAAGTTTTTTAATCATTTATTAAAATTCAAAAGAGGGGAGAGGCTCCGGGAAAACAGACTCTCCCATTGTTGAAGCCTGAAAATGCTAACAAGTCCCGACTGCCAACGGGACTGAGGCCTAGTTCATGTCATCGACATACCGACACATCAACTGCAAATCTCTACCTAAGAGTGCCACAGGGACAGAACCTGGGGTACAGTGCCACTGGCCAAAAAGAGAAGAAAGAAAAAAGAAGAAGATAACTTCTCAAAATCAGGAAAAATGCACAGTCTTTATAACTTTTTCCATTTGTTTTCTCCTTCATTTTTTATCTTTTTTTTCTTCCACCATCGTCATTTTATCCTCTTTCCATTTTATTCTTTTCTTTTCATTTTGAACTTCATCACCCATAGGTGTTACATGTTCCATTCTTTTTTTTCCCTCTCTATGAGGATTACATTCCAAAAACCTTAAAAACCTTAACTCCTTTTTTTTTCTCCCTCTCTTTTGGTTTCTTTTTTTCTCTTTCACTTTTCTTCTCATTCGATCCTCACTCACAAATTGTTTTATTTTGGATTCAGATTTTTTCTTTGTGGCATTTTGTGTGCTTTTTACTATGTTTTTTACCTCATTAGCATTCCCCCAACTCCGGCTCTCCATTCTATGTAGTTTGTTCCACTTAATACAATAGAATTTTTATTTTTCACTGTATTTTTTTCTTTTTTTCTTCTTTTCTCTTACACTATAGCTGTCATCCGACTGTCATTTACAAACAAGTTATTATATTCTTGATCCAAATTTTTTCCTAGTAGCAATTTGTGGGTCCTTACCTCGTTTTTTTCCTCTTTGTACTTCTCCTAACTCAGGCCCTCCATTCTATGTAGTTTTTGTTCCATTTAGTACAATATAATTTTCAGTTTTTCACTGTATTTTCTCAAAAAATTTTTTTTTAATTTTATATTTTTAATTTTTATTTTTTTATTTTATTCCTTATCAATTCTTATTAGTGTTATTAACAAAACCACCCTCAAATGCCATTAAGGAAAAAGGAATCAAATATCATGGATACAAAAGACAGAGATGCAGCACAGATAGATGAGGAAAAACCTATAGAAAAAAATTTCAATAGCTTAGAAATCTTGGAGTTAAATGACAGAGAATTTAAAATAGAAATCCTAAAAAGTACTCAGGGATATACAAGAAAGCACAGAAAGGCAATTTAGGGAGCTCAAAAAACAATTTAATGAACAGAAAGAATATATCACCAAGGATATTGAAACAATGAAAATGAATCAAACAGAGATGAAAAACACAATTTATGAACTGAAAAACAAGGTAACAACAAGCTTAGCTAATGGAACAGGCCAAATAGAGGAGAGAATTAGTGACAGAGAAGACAGGCAACTAGAGGCACAACAGAGAGAAGAGGAGAGAAACTCATGAATTTAAAAAAATGAGAAAGCCCTTTAGGAATTGTCTGACTCCATCAAAAAGAGCAACTTAAGAATAATAGATATATCAGAAGGAGAAGAGAGAGAAAATGGAATGGAGAACATATTCAAACAAATAATAGACGAGAACTTCCCAAGCCTGTGGAAAGAACTAAAGCCTCAAATTCAAGAAGCAAGCAGAACAATGAGTTATCTTAACCCTAACAAACCTACTCCAAGGCACATCATAATGAAATTGGCACAAACCAATGACAAAGAAAAAATTCTCAAGGCAGCCAGGGAAAAGAAGGATACGACATATAAAGGAAGGCCTATTAGATTATCATCAGATTTCTCAGCAGAAACTCTACAAGCTAGAAGAGAGTGGACCCTAATATTCAAGTTCTGAAAGAAAGGAACTTCCAGCCAAGAATACTATACCCATCAAAGCTATCCTTCAAATATGAAGGAGAAAGAAAAACATTCAGAGACAGAGAAAAGATTGGGGAATTTATCACCAGAAAACCCCCACTTCAGGAAATATTAAAGGAAGTTTTCGACCAGATACAAAGAACAAAACAAAACAAAACCACAAGTGAAAGCTCCATCAAGAACACAATAAAATCAAATTTAATCTGTGACAACAAAAAAAAGGGGAGAGGATGAAGACTAATAGTAGCAAAGGAGGATGGAGTGCAGAAGCACTCATGAGATAATGTACTGCAATGAACATGATTGGTACCCATTCCATTAGTTAATGGTAACCACCCTGAAAAAACCACCACAGAAGTACATGACCTGAAAAAAGAAGTAACAGAGGAAAGAAGTATGGATTACAACCAAACAAAAACAAATGGTAGAAAAACAAAAGAGAAGAATCAAACAAATAGAAAACTAACAGAAAGCAATATATAAAATGGCAATAGGAAACCCTCAAGTGTCAATAATTACACTAAATATAAATGGATTGAATTCACCAATAAAAAGACACAGAGTAGCAGAATAGATTAAAAAAGAAAATCCAACTGTATGCTGCCTACAAGAAACACATCTAAGCTACAAGGATAAAAGTCAATTCAAAGTGAAAGGCTGGAAACAATACTCCAAGCAAATAACATCCAAAAAAAAGCAGGTATAGCAATACTCATATCTAACAATGCTAATTACAAGACAGAAAAGGTAATCAGATATAAAAATGGTCATTTCATAATGATAATGGGGACATTGAATCAAGAAGACATAACACTCCTTAATATATATGCATCAAACCAAGGAATATCAAAATATATAAGACAGCTACTGACTGACCTAAAAACAAAAACCGACAAAAATACAATCATACTTGGAGACTTCAGTACACCGCTGATGGCTCTAAATCGTTCATCCAAACAGAAAATCAATAAAGAAATATTGGCCTTAAATGAAACACCAGAACAATTGGATATGATAGACATCTATAGGACATTTCATCCCAAAGTGTATATGGAACATTTTCAAGAACTCACCATATATTGGGCCACAGAAATAACATCAACAAATTCAGAAAGATTGAGATTATACCAAGCCTATTCTCTGATCATAAAGCCTTGAAACTAGAATTCAACTGCAAAAAGGAGGTAAACAAACCCACAAAAATGTGGAAACTAAACAACATACTTTTAAAAAATGAGTGGGTCAAAGAAAAAATAAAAGCAAAGATCAAAAGTTACATACAGAAAAACAAAAATAACAATACAACATATCAGAATCTCTGGGATGAAGCAAAAGCAGTAATAAGAGGGATGTTCATATCACTACAGGCCTACATGAACAAACAAGAGTGAGCCCCAGTAAACCACTTAACTTCACACCTTAAGGAACTAGAAAAAGAAGAACAAAGGCATCCTAAAACCAGCAGAAGAAAGGAAATAATAAAAATCAGAGCAGAAATAAATGAAATAGAAAACAGAAAAACAATAGAAAATTAATAAAACAAAGAGCTGGTTCTTTGAAAAGATCAACAAAATTGACAAACCCTTGGCAAGACTCACCAAGGAAAAAAGATAAAGGACTCAAATAAACAAAATCCAAAATGAAAGAGGAGAAATCACCACAGATATCATAGATATACAAAGAATTATTGTAGAACACTATAAAAAAACTATTTGCCACCAAATTTAACAATCTAGAAGAAATGATAAATTCTAGAACAATACAATCTTCCTAGTCTGAACCATGATGAAGCAGAAAGCCTACACAGACCCATAAGCAGGGAGGAAATAGAAACAACTATCAAAAACTTCCCCAAAAATCAAAGTCCAGGGCTAGATGGCTATACTAGTGAATTCTATCAAACATTCAAAGACTTGGTTCCTATTCTACTCAAAGTCTTCCAAAAATTGAAGAAGAAGCAATACTTCCAAACACATTTTATGAGGCCAACATAACCTTCATACCGAAACCTGGCAAGGACAACACAAAAAAAGAAAACTACACACCAATATCTCTAATGAATACAGATGTTAAAATAATAAAATACCAGCAAATCGAATACAATAACACATTAAAAAAGTAATTTGTGCCTGACCAGGTGGTGGCGCAGTGGTTAGAGCATTGAACTGGGATGTGGAGGACCCAGGTTCAAGACCCCGAGGTCGCCAGCTTGAGCACGGGCTCATCTGGTTTGAGCAAAGCTTACCAGCTTGGACCCAAGGTTGCTGGTTCAAACAAGGGGTTACCTGGTCTGCTGTAGCCCCATTGTTAAGGCACATATGAGAAAGCAATCAATGAACAACTAAGGTGTCACAATGAAAAACTAATGATTGATGCTTCTCATCTCTCTCCATTCCTGTCTGTCTGTCCCTATCTATCCCTCTCTGACTCTGTCTCTGTAAAAAAAAAAAAAAAAAAAAAAATCATCATGATCAAGTGGAATTCATCCCAGAATCACAAGGATGTTTCAGCATACATAAAATGGTTAATGTAATACAGCATATCAATAAAACAAAGAAAAAAACCCACATGATTCTATCAATAGATACAGAAAAGGCATTCGATAAAATACAACACAATTTTATGTTTAAAACACTCAAAAAATGGGTATAGAAGGAAAATATCTCAACATAATAAAGGCCATTTATGATAAACCATCATCTATCATCATATTAAATGGCATAAAACTGAGGACTTTTCCCCTAAAATTAGGAACAAGACAAGGTTGTCCATTCTCTCTACTTTTATTTAACATAGTGCTGGAAGTTCTAGCCAGAGCAATCAGACAAGAAAAAGAATTAAAAGTCATTCATATTGGAAAAGAAGAAGTAAAGGTTTCACTTTTTGCAGATGATATGATTCTATACATCGAAAACCCAAAGACTCCACAAAAAGATTACTGGAAACAATAAACCAATACAGTAAGTTTGCAGGATACAAAATTAATATACAAAAGTCCATTGCCTTCTTATATGCCAACAATGAAACATCAGAAAACAAACTAAAAAAAAAAAACAATCCCCTTCATGGTTGCAACAACAAAAAATAAAATACCTAGGAATAAACATAACAAAGAACATAAAGGACCTATATAATGAAAACTACAAAGCATTGTTAAGGGAAATCAAAAAAGATACAATGAAATGGAAAAGTACTCCTTGCTCCTGGATAGGAAGAATAAATATAGTCAAAATGGCTATATTACCCAAAGCTATATACAAATTCAATGCAATTCCCATCAGAATTCCAATGGTATTTTTTAAAGAAATGGAATTAAAAATCATCAGATTTATATGGAACTATAAAAAAACCCAAATAGCCAAAGTAATCCTAAGGAAAAAGAACGAAGCTGGGGGCATTACAATACCTGACTTCAAATTATATTATAGAGCCATGACAATCAAAACAACATGGTAATGGTAGAAAAATAGACACTCAGACCAATGGAACAGAATAGAAAGCCCAGAAATAAAACCACATCTATATAGTCAAATAATTTTTGATAAAGGGGCCAACAACACACAATGGAGAAAAGAAAGCCTCTTCAACAAATGATGCTGGGAAAACTGGAAAGCCACATGCAAAAGAATGAAACATGACTACAGTTTGTCCCCTTGTTCTAAAATTAATTCAAAATAGATCAAAGACCTAAATATAAGACCTGAAACAATAAATTACATAAAAGAAAACATAGGTACTAAAACTCATGGACCTTGGTTATAAAGAGTACTTTATGAATTTGACTCCAAAGGGAAGGGGAGTGAAGGTAAAGATAAACGAATAAGACTGCATCAGACTAAGAAGCTTTTGCACAGCAAGAGAAAATGACAACAAAAGATAAAGACAGCCAGGCCCTGGCCGATTGGCTCAGTGGTAGAGCGTCGGCCTGGCATGCGGAAGTCCCAGGTTCGATTCCCGGCCAGGGCACACAGGAGAAGTGCCCATCTGCTTCTCCACCCCTCCCCCTCTCCTTCCTCTCTGTCTCTCTCTTCCCCTCCCTCAGCGAGGCTCCATTGGAGCAAGGATGGCCCGGGCGCTGGGGATGGCTCCTTGGCCTCTGCCCCAGGCGCTAGAGTAGCTCTGGTCACAACAGAGGGTTGCCCCGGAGGGGCAGAGCATCACCCCCTGGTGGGCAGAGCATCACCCCCTGGTGGGCGTGCCAGGTGGATCCTGGTCGGGCGCATGCGGTAGTGTGTCTGACTGTCTCTCCCTGTTTCCACCTACATAAAAAAAAAAAAAAAAAAAAAAAAAAAAAAAAAAAAGATAAAGACAGCCAACTAAATGGGAGATGATATTTTCAGATAAGGACCTAATATCCAAAATATACAAAGAACTTATAAAACTCAACAACAAAAAATCCAAAAAAAGAAAATGGGAAGAGGACATGAATAGATACTTCTCCCAGGAAGAAATACAAATGGCCAACAGATATATGAAAAGATGTTCATCTTCATTAGGTATTAGAGAAATGCAAATCAAAACTACAATGAGATACCACCTCACACCTGTTAGATTAGCTATTATTAACAAGACAGGTAATAACAGGTGTTAGAGAGGTTGTGGAGAAAAAGGAACCCTCAACCACTGTTGGTGGGAATGTAAAGTAGTACAACGATTATGAAAGAAAGTATGGTGGTACCTCAAAAAATTAAAGATAGAACTACCATATGACCCAGCAATCTCTTTACTGGGTATATACCCCCAGAACTCAAAAACATTGGTACGTAAAGACACGTGCAGACCCATGTTCATTGCAGCATTGTTCACAGTGGCCAAGACATGGAAACAACCAAAAAGCCCTTCAATATATGATTGGATAAAGAAGATGTGGTACATATATACTACGGAATACTACTCAGCCATAAGAAATGATTACATCGGATCATTTACAACAAAATGGATGGACCTTGATAACATTATATTGAGTGAAATAAGTAAATAAAAAAAAACTAAGAACTATATGATTCCATTCATAGGTGGGATATAAAATAGAAACTCAGAGACATGGTCAAGAGTGTGGTGGTTGGGGGGGGAGGGGAGGGGCACAAAGAAAACCAGATAGAAGGTGACGGAAGACAGTTTGACTTTGGGTGATGTGTATGCAACATAATCAAATGTCAAAATAACCTGGAGATGTTTTCTCTGAACATATGTACCCTGGTTTATCAATGTCACCCCATTAAAATTAATAATAAAAAATAAAATAACTTGAAAAATATTCAAAAGAAAGGTAATAATCATTATAATTAAAATGGAAACTAAGAGGCTTTGTTGCAAGGATACATATGTTGAGTGATTAAGTATCAGATCAGGAAGAGACTGCTAGTTGTCTCCCAGTGTTTACTTTCCCCTTCTGTTTCACAGATTGAAATTCTTTCTTTTTAAGTGGTATGTGGCAGCATTAAATTAAAATTAAAAAAAAAAAAACTTAAAAGGACTTTTCTCAGCCTCTCTTGTGGTTTGGTGCAGCCAAGCGACTTCTGCCCATTAGAACGTTAGCAGCAGTGATGTGCACTTCTTCCAGATTGTGCCCTTAAAATGAAAGGACATTCTCCCATCATCCTTTTTCTCTTATTATTCTTCCTCCATCCAGCTGCCTAGAATGAGGACATGGTGGCATGCCATCTTGGACTCTAAGGAGAGAGCAAAACCCTTTGGTTAGCAACACAAAAATATAGAAGAAATCAGGATTCCAGACATATTGAAGCTAATGTACCCCCTGCCCTGGCCTGCTTGTGCTGGGACAGCTAGCTATATGAGTAAAAAGAAACTTCATCTTGTTTAAATCACTATGCCCTATTATAATAATAACATTATATAAATAGTATAAATAAGTTAACTTCAAAAATAATTCCAAATTTTCATGCTAAAGGCAGTTTGCCTCAACTTCCCTGAAGCAGCTTGCTTCAGCTTTTTTTTGAATAGGATTCCTACTTTGATTTAAGTTTTACTCCTCCTCTTTCTCTACAGAATGATGCCATAAATATGGTCTGTGGTCAGGCAGAAATAGGGAACCACCAAAGAAACTAAAGGCTTGGAATAGCCGGGAACTAAATTATAATTTATGATTAATTATGAGAAATCACTTTCTGTACATTTTGAAAATTTACTAGCATTTTGAAAATTAAGATTAAAAAAAACCAAGATGCATAAAACACAGATAAAAGTATCAACTTAGGCAGTGGTAAGTGAGAATTCAGAGCATGCCAATTTGTCTATATTTGTCTATGCTTTACTGTGTGGTAAGAGCCATCCGCATGAGTAGTAGGTTATTAGACCTAACAGTTGTCACAAGCCATAGTGACTAGGACCATGTAAATGTTATGATCTGGTTATACAGACTTTTAGTAAAGTAAATTTCCTAAAAGTTTCTGAGGAATTGGCATTTTTAGGCTTACTCTATTTTTGGATGAGAGTGGGCTTTTCTCAGTTTTTCCGAACTCTGTCAATTATTTGATGATATTATGACATGACAAAAGAGTACAATTTCTATACAAAATAAATAAATCAGAGCTATACAGTCAGACAGATAAATAGTGGTAGAACAATGGTTATGCATATGTATGTAATCAAACCAGAGTTTGAGCAATTTTAAGCCTAATTATCTTAGCATTTAATCTAATTTTTAAATAAATTTTATTAACTTTTAGTTTTACCAGAATATAAATAGAATGGATGTTATATAATGGATTATTTTTGATTATCCAAAGACATTAAATATTTGAACTAGAGAATCTTACTCATCAGGTTGGCCCATTGCAATAAGCAACTTCCTAGTCTATGTGGAAAAGGCAAGCCATTCATCCTTACTGCCCTGGGTTCCCAGTGGTTGGCCTTTTCCTCCAGTGATCTTCTAATCTTCCCCACATGATCTCTTTCCTTTTATGATCATTTTATAAGTATGTGCTATTATACTGGAAAAGGCTATCTTAGAATTATAAATTCAGATATCTCAACCCCCAACCAAAAGCTCCAATGGTTTCATCTCTGTCATTTAGAAAATTTAAAACAAAACCATTCTACTTCTTTGTGGATTCCCTATGATGCATCCTTCCTCATTGCAATCACTTTCTGCTTTGTGGTTTATCACCTTTTGCCGAGGAGGGAGTGAGGAACCTTATTCTTGGACAAATCCATCTGTTTCTCTATCCTTACACGAAAGCTTCGTGTAAGCCAGGGGTCTCAAACTCAACTCAGCATGTGGGCCGCAGAGCAAGATCACAGCCGTTTGGCGGGCCGCACTAGGTCTACAAAAGGCAACTGTTACGCAACACTTTTCTCACTGCAGTTGAAAACAAAAAAAAAATCAGTACAACAAGCACAATCGTACATGCAGTTTACTCAGTTTCACAAAACGACCAGAAACTGTAGTTCACATCACAACTGCTGTTAACTAAGCTAATATCTAGCTAGGATGCTAGAGAAATGAAAAATACAAGTAGGCCCCTAGGCTTATTTAATTTTATCCAAAATATTTTGAACTTCGTGGATTAGTCTGTGGGCCGCACAAAATTGTTCTGTGGGCCGCGAGTTTGAGACTCCTGGTGTAAGCTTTGATACTAATAGTGATACTAATAGTGTCAAATTTCTATTAGTATCAAATTTCAAAAGAAGCCTCAATTATGATCAGTCATCCTATTTTTTTCTTATTTAGTTTTCTTTTGCTCTCTATAGTTTTTATTTCAAACTATCCCCACTCTACTTAAATATCCCAAACTATTCCCAAATAATCCCAAATAATTGGCAGTTGACCCTAACTCCCAATTTGGAGAGAAAATACAAACAGGAATTTACTTGAATTCCTACCCAAAGACCCATAAACTTCTTTTCTTCCAGAACCACCCTCCCTTTCTTACAAAGGAAGAAGTGATCCAGTCCGTGTGCCTTTGCCGCAGACCCCATCCATTTTCATCTTTTATGAGACTTCATTATTTTTCACTCTGCTTAAGTTTCTGTCTCTTTTTGTCTACTCATTCCATAAGTTTTAAAACATAATTATGTATTGCCTATCCTAATAAAACTCCTTTATCAACTCCATGTGCTTCTCTGGTTGTTGCTCGTACTCTCCTCTTTGCCTAAAATTCGTTTCCTGAAGGAGTTATCTGCTCTCATAGAATGCACTTTCTCCCATTCATTAATAAACCACATTCATCTAACACAACCTTTATTTCACTAGTCTCATGGAATTCACTAAGGAGCTACTGTTAATGGTTACTTGTCAACTGTCAAAATAGTCTTTTCCAGGCTTTTATGAAAACACATTGCCCTGACTTTTTTTTAATGTTCCCGCTCTTTATCAGTCTTTTATACATGCAGGCTTTTTATTCCTTTAAGGGTATATTTCTTTAAATATTGGTGTACTCAGGATTTTGTGGAGGAGTTTGTCTTCTCTTTCATGGATTCAGATTCCACTACTGAAGGAAGTTCTTCAGTTTTATCTTGAGTTGCAGTCGTGTATGATTAACAGTTCGCTCAGAATTTCTATTTGCACAACCACAAGTACTTTTTTTTTTTTTTTTTGTATTTTTCTGAAGCTGGAAACAGAGAGAGACAGTCAGACAGACTCCCGCATGCGCTCGACTGGGATCCACCCGGCACACCCACCAGGAGGCGACGCTCTGCCCACCAGGGGGCAATGCTCTGCCCCTCCGGGCGTTGCTCTGTTGCGACCAGAGCCACTCTAGCGCCTGGGGCAGAGGCCAAGGAGCCATCCCCAGCACCCGGGCCATCTTTGCTCCAATGGAGCCTCGGCTGCGGGAGGGGAAGAGAGAGACAGAGAGGAAGGAGAGGGGAAGGGGTGGAGAAGCAGATGGGCGCCTCTCCTGTGTGCCCTGGCCGGGAATCGAACCCAGGACTTCTGCACGCCAGGCCAATGCTCCACCACTGAGCCAACCGGCCAGGGACCACAAGTACTTTAAACTCAGTAAGGCAAAGCTGAAGTCATGCTCTTCCTTACCTAATCAATCTGTTTGTCTCCCAATGTGTCACATTCTTGTCCTTCAGTCTTCAAACTCTTACTACAGCTTTGACTTCCCAATTATCTCTGGAATCTGATCATTTTTCCCATTTCAGAAACCCTCATTTGAAGCCACTATAATCTCTCTTGTAGGTAACTATTGTAATCTATTAACTAGTTTCTTGCCTTCTGGTTTACACTCTTATTTTGCCCCTAGCCAGAGTGTTATTTATAAAATGTATGCCCAACCATTTCAGTAACTGACTTACAGATGTTACTGGGGCTACTTGTTTTCCTTTGCACTAAGTCTAAACTCATAACATTCATTTTTTTGTGTGTGACAGAGACAGAGAGAGACAGAGAGAAGGACAGATAGAGACAGACAAGAAGGGTGAGAGATGAGAAGCATCAATTCTTTGTTGCAGCACCTTAGTAGTTCATTGATTGCTTTCTCATATGTGCCTTGACCGGGGGCTACAGCAGAGCCAGTGACTCCTTGCTCAAGCCAGTGACCTTGGGCTCAAGCTGGTGAGCCTTGCTCAAACCAGATGAACCCAAACTCAAGCCGAGGACCTTGGGGTTTCGAACCTGGGTCCTCCGCATCCCAGTCCGACACTCTATCCACTGCACCACTGCCTGATGACTTTATAAATCCTTCCATAATCTTTTTTTTTAATTTCCAATGATTTGAGAGAGATAGAAAGAGGGAGGGAGAGAGAGAAACATCAACTCATTGTTTCATTTAGTTCCATTTAGTTGTGTACTCGTTGATTGCCTCTTCTATGTGCCCTGACCAGGGATCAAACCCATGACCTCTGGCACACCAGGTAATGGAGCCACCCAGCCAGGGCCCCTCCAATAATTTTTTGATGGTCAGATATTTTGTTAAAGAAATTTTGTTGAAAAAATCATGTTATAAAGATCTAAGTATTAAACAGTGATGTATTAGCAAATCCACTTTCTGATAGATCTAAGGTGATATTCCCGAGTATTTTAATTGCTTACTGGCTTGAATACTGTGTCTGTCTCTCACTTGTGCTGTGCACAAATATGCAGGGAAATGGAATGTTATTGATGAGCTTCCTGAACATTAACACTTACTTAGAAATGTTGGTTTCCGTTATAAAAAAAATTCATTCTTCAGTACAAGTTATCAGAAGATGAGTCTCTTCTCTTCTTTACTAATGTGACCTACCATTCAATTCATACCTAATCCATACCTTTTTGTCTTTTCCCCTCAGTACTCTTGTTTAAAGAAAGATAGTTGATAATAATAGCAACCCACTGCTGTACATATTATGCAAATTTCAATGTTAAATACTATAGATACATTTTCGGATTTAAACCTCACAACATTTCTATGAAATAAATATCCCTATTTTACTGAGATTCCTAAAATCTGAACAATTCTCCCAAAGTCATATAATGATCGAGCTGACATTTGAATCTATATCTAAATTGTTCCACAGTACAAGCTGTTTTCTGCCTTCCTAGTTAATCTGCATAGTCCCTCCAAATCAGTCAACGTTAAGTCATTCAGCCACCTTGGAATTCACAGACAATTGGACGTCATTTTAGACAACTCCCAAAATATAAGTAGCTCCATAAACATTTTGGACTATGTGATATATGCTACAGTATAAAAATAAAAGGGTGAATAGATTTGGATTTTGTTCTGGCAGATCAAGGAGTGAGTGTATTAGCAGTAGGGGAACATTTGGGAAAGCAAAGTAAGTTCAGATCCACAGTTCCTTATCCACAGTTATGAAACCTCAAAACCCGGAAACTGAACATTATTGTATAAATGATGACAACTTGGTATTAGTGCCTCACCTAAATTGGCATTAGACTACAGCTAGTGCTCGACTTACGACCACGATTGGTTCCAACAGACTGGTTGTAACACGGTTTGGTCATAAGTTGAGTAGGCTATATGTACAGTACTGTGAAATGATGTTATAAAAATCTTTAAGTCATACTTTATCATAATTTTCTTTCATTGTTATATATCATAATTTTCTTTGTTCATTTGTATCATCTCTACACCATTTTGTTTCTTATTTTTACAATCGTCAGGTTTAAGTAAAACACTGCATAACCAGTACAACTGGTTTAATATTTGCAAAGATAATTTCCTCTTGGTAGACATCTTGTAAAGGGTTTGATGAAAAATATCCAAGACACAAAACACGAATTGCTGTACCGAGTCTGGGATAACAGTTGAAATGGTGCACGCGGAGATGGTAGTGCTGCCGGAAGCTGGTCCACACTGTCGTACGCCCAGCTGGGCAACGCTTGCTCTGCCAGACATGGAGCAGTCGTGGCTAGCAATTGTGGTTGTAAAATTGAATGGTCGTAAGTTGCATAGGTCGTAAGTCAATCAATATTTGTACTTATAGTCTTGAATGGTCCCACTTGGTGTTAACTAATTTATACATTTCATCATAGATATATTAGTGGGTTTTATTACTGGATATTATCCCAGATAATGTGTACCATATTACCTTTGTAATATCCAAAAGAAAATAATACTAATTTTTGAAACACATCATGTTCCAAGAGTGTGGGATAAAGGATTATGGGCCAATCAGTTATTACAATTTTAGTACAGTGTGTCCATAAAGTCATGGTGCACTTTTGACCAGTCACAGGAAAACAACAAAAGACGATAGAAATGTGAAATCTGCACAAAATAAAAGGAAAACTCTCCCAGTTTCATACCTATTCAGGGCAGTTTGATGTGGGCTCACAGTACAGAATTTTTAGGGCTCCTTAGGTAACTATCCCATATAGCCTCTAAAGACTCATCACTGACTGATGGCCTACCAGAACGGGGTTTCTCCACCAAACTGCTGGTTTCTTTCAACTGCTTATCCCACGGAGTAATGTTATTCCTATGTGGTGGTGCTTCATTATAAATGTGCCGGTATTCATGTTGCACTTTAGTTACGGATTTGAATTTAGCAAGCCACAGAACACACTGAACTTTCCTCTGTACCGTCCACATCTCGACTGGCATGGCCATGGGCTGCTCCGCTGTATACATGGTGTTACATCATCATCTGCGCATGTGCACATGCTGCCACATCATCTTACAGAAACTGGGAGGATTTTCCTTTTATTTGGTGCAGATTTCACATTTCTATCATCTTTTGTTGCTTTCCTGTGACTGGTCAAAAGTGCACAATGACTTTACAGACACACTGTATTATAGTGGTGGGTGTGCCTTAAAAGCCTGTAGGAATAGAAGAGGCAGAGAAGACTTCAGGGAAGAGGTACCTTGTATCTCATTATGGAAGGATGAATAGAAATTTGTCAGGCAGCCAAACAGGAAGAGAAAATACCTGAACCAAATCATGAGAGAGGCAATGGTGTAGTCAGAGTAAGGAGCAGAGGTAGGAGAGTGGCAGAAAAATGAAGCTGATCAATAGCCAGGAGTCACATCACAAGGATGCTGTGGAATGCCATGCAAAGTTTGGATTGGCCCCAGATGGCTTAGGTGACCTAGAAGGATGGTAGGCTAAGAAAGTTAGGTGGACTATGTCTCAGTGGCTAGACATGACTTTGTTTCTTCACACTACCCTAGATTTACTGATACCACCACCTTTTACTTTCAAAAGTGGCTTGGTTGAAATGTTTTATGGTCCTCCAAATGATAGAAGCAGATATTGATTTTAGAAAGAAAATTGGCAGCAATAGGTATGATGGAACTGGAGTCCGAGATTTCCAGAGGGCTTTTTTCTAAGATGAGAACAACCTTATGAATGCCAAAGCCTATCACTAAGGAACTGTGGCATAAAAGAATTTCATAAAATCCTTGTGTATTGAGTAATAAAAGTTCTCTAATGCCTGACCCTCATTAGTAAGAAGGAGAAATTTTCAGTTATAAACTGAAAACTACTTTCTTCCATCCCCTGACCTCATATTGTCCTGCAGTTTTCTTATATCTTGGTTTTGGCTCCCACTGGGTAGAAGTTAGACTGTTGGAAAAGTTAATTGAGTTAAAATATCCATAAAAATATAATATAAATGGCGCTGAAAATACATGAAGATTATAAAGCCAGTATTGTAATATTTATTCCTCCATTTTAAAACCATAGTCAATATTTAGGAAGCACATTAACTTTATTCTTTTTCTCTTTTTCATAAGTATGTTGCTAATGGAAATAAAAAGTAAAAATAAAGTGAAGTACAAATATAAAATATGATCACACATTCCCCACCAATGGAATATAAATAGGAAATATACTTAACAGGTCTTTTCGGTAAGCAACTAAGAAGTGAGGGAAAATATTAATGTCTCTGTATTATAGCCTGTCAGAATTCACTTTTATCCTTATAATTAGCAATAAAAACTTGGAATTATTTCAATTTCTGAATGGGTTTCCATTAGCTACTATTGGGAGTTTACAAAGAACCACTTTATCTTATCAATCAGAGAAGTCTAAATTAAGACAAGGTATAATTTCCCCATCAGATCATTAAAAAGAAAGTGCAGCAATGTTTATCTGAGATTGTAGGAACTGGCAAACTCCTATGGTGTTTTTGTTATAGCCACTCGGGGTCATTTTAGAAATACCTAGTAAAACTTAATATGTGCATAACCTATGGCCCTGCAATTCTATTTCTAGATATTTACCTTAGAGAAACAGTCACAAAAAAGCACAAGGAATAGGGTGAAGGATGCTCATTGTAGCTATGTTGTAACAGAAAAACATGGAGCATGAACTAAATAGCCATCACGATGTAGTATTATGGAGTGCTATGTGACATGAAGTGAGACCTCAAGTATTGCTGAATAAAGAAAAAAAATAAAGCAAATTGAAGAAGTATGCAGTAAACCATTTATGTAATGAAGTATATTAAACAATTCTATGTTTCTAAGAGATATTCTTGTTTATTAGTACTTGGGCTGGACAGATACACACCCAGCCAGCATCAGTGGTTACTTCCAGGGAAGGGAAGACCTTGATTTACAATGGTAGTTAAAGGAAATAAGGTTCACTATGTATTGGTTTGCTAAGGCTGCTGTAACAAGTTCCACACAGTTAGTGGCTTGAACAGCATAAACTTATTTCCTTAAGTTGTGGAAGTGACAAGTCTGACATGAAGGTATCAGGAGGGTTGATTCCTTCTGAGGTCTCTCATCCTGGCTTGTGAAGGGCCACCTTCTCCTTGTGTCTTCCCATGGTCTTCCCTCTGTGAGTGTTTTTGTCCTTATCTCCTCTCTTTAGGAAGACACCAGTCGTATTGGATTAAGGCCCATCCATATGACCCTCTTCCTGAACTACTAATTTAAAGGCCCTATCTCCACAGACAGTTACATCCTGAGATAGTGGGGGTTAAGACTTCAACATATGCATTGGATGGAATAGAGGAACAGAGAGAATTCAGCCTATAACATATTTCTAACATTTTTATTTAAAGTAAACAAAAGAAATTGAATTCATATTTGACACAGAGGCCAAATAGAGTTGTAAAAGAAAGTGTGAAGTTATTTGAATCTAGAAGAATTTTCCTTTATGGGAAGTCTTTTTGGTTTTCAGAACTTTGAGTGCTAGAACACCAGACTGCTAGCATTAGTTATGTAAGGGATATGAAAATGGAATCAGGTGGACAGATGTTTACTTTTGTAAAATGTATCTTTTTAGAACAGTTTCAGATGTGCAGAAAAAATTGGGAAGATAGTACAAGTTTTAATTAACATTTTACGTTAGTATAGTATATTTGATACAATTAATTAACCAGGATTGATGCATTGTTAACTGAAATCTATACTTTATTTAAAATTTCTTAGTTTTTACCAAATATTCATTTTGTATTCCATGCTTCCGTCTGGGCTCCCACACTGCACTTAGTTGTCATGTTACCTTAGTATCTTCTGGACTTTGACAGTTTCTTAGACTTTATTTATTTTTGATGACCTTGACAGTTTTGAAGAGTACTGGTCAGGTATTTTGTAGAATGCTTTTCTACTGCACACCGTCTTAAATTTTTCTCACAATAAGATTCGGATTATAGGTTTGTGGGAATAAGACCACAGAGATACAGTGTCATTTTCATCATATTAAATCAGTGGCACATACTGTCAATATGATTCATCACTCTTAATGTTCACCTTGGACACCTGAGGAGGGTTCTCCACTGCAAAGTTACCCCTCTTGTACCCCTTTCCATGCTGTATTTTTTTGGAAAGAAGTTTCTCTATGTGAGGACATGTGCTCCACTTCCTTGGTAGCAAAATATCCACTTAAAAATGTTTGCAGTTCTTCTGCATTAGATTTGTTACTTCTCTCCCATTTACTTATTTACTGGAACTTAACTTCTTTTACTATATTCCTTTGAATCATTTTACATAATAACTATATATTAACTTTGTAATTATTTTGAAACAAGAATATTTTAGAGCTACTTAAATAACAAATTATTAATTTTGGGCTTTGGAAATTAGGAACATACAAGGTTATCAAACTATGGAGTTTGAAAACACAGTTAAAAATGCATACATTCTGTGATCCCATCCTCTCAAGGGATTAGTGGAATTATATATACATAACAGAGATACAGATAACAGGACAGCAAATCCCAGAGGAAAGGGGGAGGGAGTTGAGGGGAGGGGGGCAAAGAGGGTGTAATGGGGAACATGGGGGTGCGATTGAGTGGGACACATGAATCCATGTTAGCACAATAAATTAAAGTTAATAGAAATTTTAAAAAGGAACACACAATGTAACACACAGACAATTTATTATAGAATTGTATGCTTGAAATCCACATACTTTTATTAACCAGTGTCACCTCAATAAATTTAATAAATGCTTTTTATAAAGCAAATAAATGCATACATTGTTAGTAATGTGTTATTCTAACTTACACAATGTGAAGAGTTTATACAAACATTTAACATTATTCCCTGCTTAGAGACTGCACATCCATCTTTAGGTCAAAGATGAAGCAAAGAGAAGCTTTTGCTGCACATGCATTTTTCTGAGTTCCTTAAGCTTCATCACTTCACAACAGCTTTCAAGTTGCCAACCTTCATTTTGCAAACTCTTGGACCCCTTGTAGCAACTTTGGAAATAATAGATGTACTGTATATTATGCTCTTCTGGTACACAACTGGAAACTTCTCCTGGGATGGATTTTTTCAAATATCTCCTTTGATAATTATCTGACATAGTTACTATTTTTTTTTCTCCCTACCAAGATAACTTAGAATTTTGAAATTTTAAATGAGGAAGCTGTTATTAATCATTATAGTGGTAAAACTACCTCACCATTTTTGCTCTGTTATCTATGTGTCAATGAACTAATATTTATTTACCTTGTAATTTTTTCCAGATATTTCGGTCAGCTTGTTAGCAGTTGTTGTCAGCTTCTGTGGGCTGGCCTTGTTGGTTGTCTCCCTTTTTGTCTTCTGGAAGTTGTGCTGGCCTTGCTGGAAGAGCAAACCCCTGCCTTCCAACATCAGCCCCCTTCCCCAGAGCACTGCAAATGCTCCTACTGAAGTGTTTGAGACTGAAGAGAAAAAAGAGGTGAAGGAAAATGGAAAGCCCGCCCTGAAAGCTATTGAACCTGCCATAAAAATCAGCCACACATCCCCCGACATCCCAGCTGAAGTCCAAACTGCTTTGAAAGAACATCTAATTAAACATGCACGTGTGCAGAGGCAAACTACGGAGCCTACATCTTCCTCCCGGTAAGGAGAGATGAAACATACAAAAGTGTGTTGTGTGTGTATGTGTCGTGTGTGTGTTGTGTGATTTTATAAGAGAGAAAAACTGAGGTGGGAAAGGAGGAAAAAACATCAACAGAAGAAATGAGAAATAAATAGGAAACATAATTTAATAAAGAGGGAGTGGATAGGACAGATTATTATTGACTCTTTTCCTGGAAATATCATTAGTTGATAATAGCTATGTACAACCTTTCAATTTAGTTTCAATTAATATTGAGAAAAGAGACATGAAATCATCTAGAGGTTCACAATCAAAGCCTTATAATAGAGATTAATGTTTTTTTAGTGTACAGTTGTTTAGCACCAACTCCATAAACATGGAACTGCTGGTAAATTTCATTGCTCCTTTGAACTTACATAGACCAAACTCTTATACTAGGCAGAGTAGGGTAAGTTCCACAAGAGCTTTTTTTTTTTTTTTTTTTTTTTTTTAATTTTTTTTTTTTTCAATTTAGAGAGGAGAGAGAGGGAGAAAGAGAGAGACAGAAGGGAGAGAGAGAGAGACAGAAGAGAGAGAGACAGGGGGGAGGAGCTGGAAGCATCAACTCCCATGTGTGCCTTGACCAGGCAAGCCCAGGGTTTTGAACCGGCGACCCCAGCATTTCCAGGTCGACGCTTTATCCACTGCGCCACCACAGGTCAGGCTCCACAAGAGCTTTTTTGAGTAGCAGGAGCATACATGCCAAGGGTTATACATGGACAGAAGGAAGATGGAGACCTCCTTGCATTTTACCTCAACCTGGAAAAATCAGCAACAATTAGCTTGAATGAAATTAATTTGCTATAGCGTATTTCAGATTGTGTTAACTGTAAAAGAAAAAGAGATTCTTGTGGGGAGTTTTTTTCCTACTAAGTATGGTCTTCAATCCTAAAATGAATACATGATAATAATAGTTTTTCTTTTTTCCCTGAAGTAGCAACTAATTTTAACCTAGGGCAGGGTAATTAATTGTATTGGGAGGTAAGTTGCTAATTAACTGACTTCCTGATCATATATTCCTACCTCTCTAAATCGAAGGTACATCGATGCTTTTGATGTGACATATTTTTGTGTGTTTAGAAATCTATCACATTGAAAAATCTGGCATGGGTCATGTTTGCTAATAGAATTGAAAGGATATATTCAATATATCTTTTATAAAGTAAAAAGAATTGCATCTATCAATAAATCCTCTTCTTCCTGAAATAAATTCCAAGAGTATAAGTAAAAATAATTATTACTTGGGGGTTAAGGAACTTTGGGGTAAGGAGAATATATATGGGTATCTTTTCCATGTTATGCCTTTCTATTTAAATTCTATAACTGTGGTATGCCTCATATTCAGTTATTATTTTGACAAGTTTTTTGAATAGTGGTATTTAAGGGTATTTTAAATGTTTTTATGATTTTTCTCTAATATGACCCAGTATATGTTAATGCAAATTTATTTATTATGGTTATTTAATTGTAAAATAATTATCCCATGTGCCACTTTTTAAAATATCTATAGAAAAGAACTGCTTTAAAATTATCTCATGTAGTTACTTGATTATCACTACTATCATTGCTGCACAATGTGACCAAATTTTATATTTAATAAAGCATTATGACACTCAGTTACTTCAGGGTTAAAATATTCTATTAAATTACCCCCCAAAATTTAAAATACTAACAACAGCTGTGAGTAGATACCAACTTATTAGCCTTCAGAATTACTCAACTCTTTTAGTTGATAAGTGCACCCTGTATAAGGAGGCTCAATTCATGTAAACAAATTGAGGTAGCTATGAAAATTTCTTGACTTTCTCTGCCCAAATGTTCTTTTTGGAAGGCTCGGAAAAACAAAATACTATCTTCAAACTGTTATCTGTTAAAAGTAAAGAGACAGCTTATCTGATTATTCCTAGCTAGGATGGATTGAAAGAATATATACTGAGAACCCATGTGTGAAGACTTGGTCTTAGATACAGAACTGGTTCCTAGAAACAATATAAAATAGGAGTGAAGACACACTATTCTAGCCTGAGATTTCTCAGTAATTATGCAAACTGAGTAAATCAGGAAAAAGCGCTTTGTCTCTCAATTTTAAAAAACATAAATATTGGATTGTACATATCTCATATTTTCCAAGAGAAGAAGTAGAATATAAGTTCATAGTTTTGCTAGAACTTCAACATTATTTCATCTGCCTCTTTGAATCTCCTTGTTTATATGAGTAGCTGGTAAATAAAGAAAATATAATTTTGATTATTTTCAATTTAGTCACTTTGCTAGGCACGTTCCTGCAAATCCTCCATCAGCCAACATGAAGTAAGTGTTATTAATTATCCCCATTACTTGTGAGTTAACTGAAGCCCAGAGAGATTTTAAAATTTGCCCAAACTCATGCAGCTGGTGAAGAGTTAGGATTCAAATTCATCCAGATTGATGAAATACATTTTAAGCAATAAAGCTAAGCAAATGGAGTTTTTTGCAAAGATGTTGTTTATAAGTTGCCGAGGACCGTAGTTTGGAGGATGGAGAATGAGGATATCATTCTGCTCATTTAACTAAGAAATATGGAGTTATATGTGTTTATCATGAATGACTAGAGTCATGATTTTAATTTGTTTGGCCTCAGGATGAATTTCTTGCAGAAAACTTGATTATATCTAGTTCTCAAAAACCCTAATCTACATTAATTACTTTATCATACTAGAAATTACCTTTATGTAGAGAGGAAGAGGAAGTCGCTAAGTTCATTATGCAGCCCACTTAGACACAGAGATCAATGGTACATTATTATAAATCGGATTATTCTGCTCAGATACTAGCTTTTCACTGAAATGTAGCAAAAGCAACTCACAAATACACATACAAAATGAATTTAACTTTAATACTTGGTTTCCTCACCTTATTAGGAAACTCAAGCTCCAGTCATTGTTGGGACTCTTCTTTATTTGGCTCAGGCAATAGAAGACAAACATCATACTCTTTCGAGTTTTAATTGTCTTTACACTTAACAACCTGATTTGTTCAGAAGTTAATAGCATTGCTGGAAGCTGCCACATTTTCAAGTTCTCATCTTCCTTTTTTTAAGTCCCTGGACATTTGATCCCATCAGTCTGTTGGGCGACCCAACAACCCAGCAGACCTTGGTGGGTTTCTTCATTACACATTCTTCTAGCATTCATCTTCATTGATTTTTCATTTATCCAATAGGCTTATTTAGTACATATTTACTTCTGGGAATAATCATTGTATTCTACATACTCTTTCCACTCCGCAAACTCAAGAGAGCTGGAAAATATTAGCAACATAATGCAAAGATAAAATACTTAATACCAACTTCAATATAGAATTACAAAATGCAAACTGTGTAGTAAAGAATGCAGAATTCAGAGAATAGGAAAGTTATTTCTAGTTGAGGCATGGGAGAGAGCCAACTAGTAACCTGGGGCTAAAGGAAACCAGGAATTTATATAAATAGGAGGTGTTATGTATCCCAAATGGAAACATTTTATGGAAAAGACATAGAAGAAATCTAAGAAAACAGCAGGTAAATTACCTTAGTCAGAATATAGAATTCACTGGAGGAATAATGGAAGATAAAGTCAACTGGAATTAAAATATGAGGAAACCTTAAATCAGGGGTCCCCAAACTTTTTACACAGGGGTGCAGTTCACTGTCTCTCAGACTGTTGGAGGGCCGGACTATAAAAAAAAC
Organism: Saccopteryx bilineata; assembly: GCF_036850765.1. Classification (NCBI taxonomy): domain Eukaryota; kingdom Metazoa; phylum Chordata; class Mammalia; order Chiroptera; family Emballonuridae; genus Saccopteryx; species Saccopteryx bilineata. Next base: position 141,651,319 of record NC_089491.1, on the reverse strand, counting down.
TATGAACAAATCCCTATGCACACTGCACATATCTTATTTTAAAGTAAAAAAAACAAAACGGGAACAAATACAATATTTAAAATAAAGAACAAGTAAATTTAAATCAACAAACTGACCAGTATTTCAGTGGGAACTATGCTCCTCTCACTGATCACCAATGAAAGAAGTGCTCCTTCTGGAAGTGTCGCGCGGGCCAGATAAATGGCCTCAGGGGGCCGCATGCGGCCCGTGGGCCGTAGTTTGGGGACCCCTGCCTTAAATCATAGCCAAAATGTTCAAAGTCGGTTCAGTCAAAAATATTTGTAGCAGAAGACTCCCTTGAATAAAGAACTATGTTTTAGGAAAGTTAATTTGGCCAGAGTTCCTAGGACAGACTATAGAAGACAACATCTGTTTTGTAACTAAATAATATATATTTAAAGCATAATAAAAATCAGAACATAGCAACAACAAAAAAGACAGAAACCTGGGAAAAGTTGTAAAGGAAGAATCTAAGATCCCTTATTAAAAAAAATTGACACTTACGTCTTTTCAAGTTTAGTCCAAAGTTTTTAAAAGCTTGATGATACCAAGCTACCATTATAGTATTTTTGGTGGTTCCACATACCTCCACATATATATCTCTGCACTGCTTTTTTAGGCAGAAAAATCTGCCAAATTAATTTCTGCACTGCTTCTAGCACCTAGACTAAGCACTATAGGAACTCAGATGTCAGGGTCAAGAGGTCCCCTGGGAGGTGCGGTGGTGCTGAGGAAAAAGAATGCACAAGGAGTCAACATGGGGGAGAAAAAGTTACAGAAGCTGCTAGCACTTCATTTCCCAAGGCCAGTGTTATACAGTGCAGTAGAATTTACACATGCCTGACCCGCTTCCGCTGAAGTAAACTATAGATAAGGCAGCAGGTTCTATAACTCTGGGAGCAACTGCGCATGTGCTCCCACTTGGGGGGGGGATCGTGTCCTTTGGCATAGCGACTGTGCAGATAGAAGTTCTGGGCTCTAGCTCATAGCTGGGCTCTCACATATTTGTTGAATACAAAATATATATCATTAACAAATGAATGTGATGACTTCATCTTATCTATTCAAAATGGCTCTTTTATGGTTGCCAAGGAGAAGGGTACCTGGTTGTTTTGTCATCGTTCTTTAGACCTCAACTCTCTGCCTCAGTCTGGAACAGGGGTTGGGAACCTTTTTGGCTGAGAGAGCCATGAACACCACATATTTTAAAACGTAATTCCCTGAGAGCCATGCAATGACCCATGTATGTTATGCATTATTCAATAAAAAATTTGGTGTTGTCCCGGAGGACAGCTGTGATTGGCTCCAGCCACCCGCAACCATGAACATGAGCCGTAGGAAATGAATGGATTGTAATACATGAGAATGTTTTATATTTTTAATGTCATTATTTTTTTTTATTAAAGATTTGTCTGTGAGCCAGATGCAGCCATCGAAAAAGCCACATCTGGCTCGCGAGCCATAGGTTCCCGACCCCTGGTCTAGAATGACCTCTTTTTTTATTTACTGTAAGATCTTTAAAGAAAGAGCATCCGAGAGTCTACTTTTTCTGCCCAATTATAAAGTATTAGCCTTTATTTTTTAAAGCCATAGTTGCAAGGTAACAATTAATTCCTTATTGTCTTAATATTGAGCTCTGTTTGCCAGACTAGATCCTAAATTCTCAGAGAACAGGTTGTGCCATCTAATCTCCATCGCTGTGTAGGTATGTAACAAGCATCATGTGAATGTTTTTGCTTGATTGATATCTCTCCACTTCACTTTGCTCCTTTAAAAGCAGCATTAGGTGGTGATAGAACTGTGATAATATTAGAAAGAGGTTAATGATGCTATCCTCCCAGGCATAAGTATGAGGACCAATTTTCTGGGCATTCATTAGTGCGGTAAAGACGAAGTGAATAGTAAGTGGCAAAATAGTTTGTTGAGGATGAGGAATTAATATAGGTTGGCCACTGTTAGGATTCTAAGTATATACCTCCTGAAAATATATAATTAGGAAATCTAAAGGCAGATCCAGTGAACAAAAGCAGGAAAATGTACATGGAAAGAAATCATTGACTTATATGTGCTGATGGATTTACAGTTAGCTTCGGTTGCTTAGAAAAGTAATTCTTCAAGTCATCACACATAACGTCAGAGAGAATACTCAATGTACAAGAGAAGTGAAAGATTATGTAAAAATATGTAAAACTGGATTGCATAGTTTTCTTTAAGAGGCTTTTTAAAATTAAATTTCTCTTTAGAAAGGTAGCAAAAGTTGCAGTGACCCAATCCAGGACCCTGTAAGGAATGGAAAGTGAGGTGGTACACCACAGGAGAGCTTAAAAGGCACGTTGTTAACCAGGCTACGAAGAAGCAGCGCTTGTCCAGAACAATGGGAGAGACTGAGATCTATCTCCTGGAAGTGTAGTTTTATGAATTATGCTGTGCAAATGCTTGATGCGGTTAAGCAATCCCCTTCATGAAGCATATGCATTTGGTGTATGCGCTAGCTTCTTTTCTGACATGTGATGGCTCTTTAAGCCAAGGTCAGCAACAAAACCTTATAAAATAGGTTCAAACTTGGAGAGTTTGCTTCCTGGCACTGATAAATATTATCTCCTCTTTAAAAAAAAAAAAAAAAAAAAAAAAAGCTATAATTTTAAATTGATAGGGCCCTTCTTGTTCATAGTACAAACAGTGCTCAGGAAGTTTGATCCAATTATTCACAGGAATCTTAGGGTAAATTATTTTCATACAAAGTCCAAAAGACATTTTCTGAGTTCCAGTATATGTTAGTATGAAATTCATAATAAAAAAAATGACTACTACTGATTCCACCATTATAAAGAAGGCAATCAAGTAAAAGGGTCACAGAGTGGAAAATGAAATTTTAATACTCTTTTTGCTGTATGTTCAACGGAATGTGGAGGTACAGAAAAGTTGTCACCCAGGGTGTTAGGTGAACGCAGTTGGAAGACTAAAACATCTTTCTCCAAAACCTAGCTGAGCTCACCGGAAAGGAGGCTGATGATAGCCAGCAGCATACTTCCAGGTAAGAGAAGGACAAAATGACACACTGAGCGTAGGAATTAGAGCTAAAATACGTAGTTAAGATCAAAGACCCTCTGGAGATCTAGTAATACTAAGTAGAATGTTCTTGGACCTATTATTTTGTCCAGTTATCACTGAGATTTTTTTTAATTTAAGGCTTCACTTTGTATTTCTTCTTTTCTTATATTATTCAGTATGTTCTCAGAAATTTATTTGTAGATTCAAAACTATCAAGATATATTTTCCAACCTAATTCATAACATTCTTTTAAATATATATTAGAACAAAAACAATTGCTTATCACCTGTTGTTATGATTTTTATACCTTTTTTTAATATGGAGAAAGGTGAGGGGCAAGTACTGTCAGAATAACTGAACATTTGTTTTGTTAATTGCTATTAAATTACAGGTTGCTGGTAAATTTTTTGAACAGAATAAAGAAAACTTACTTAAATGCATTTTAATCACTATATTACATAATTGAGAGGGTAACAGTTTTCTCTTCAAACAGGTTTTATTATTAATAGATTGTATATGGCTGAATTTTAAGGGAGAAAACAATTTATCAATTTAATTGTATTTATTGAACACTTGTTACATGCTAAGCATTTTTTTTCTAAACATTTGCAGTATATTAGGGAAAAAAATTGTCAAAAATCGCCACCCACATTCTTGTGAAAAATAAGCAGACAGCATAACTAAGTAAATTACATGATGTATTAGAAGGTAATAAGTTCTATAAAAAATAATAGTGCAAAATAAAGAGATTGGTAGGTCTAAATGGGGGGGGGGAAGCCTTACCATTTAAAATATAGGAGCCAGGATAGAGTTTGTTGAGAAGGTAAGACATATTTCAGCAACACTTGAAGAGCTGGGAGGGTATCTGGGGATAGCTCTCCATGAAGAGGAGGCAGCCTCTGAAAAGGTCCTGACACCAGAACCTGCCATCTGTGTCCCAGCTGCAGCAAGGGGCCGATGTGGCTATAGCAGAGACAGCAGGGTGCGGAATGTCAGGGTTAAAATCAGAGAGGTAGCAGAAGCTAAACCTTTCTTGGTTTTTACTCTGAGCAACATGAGAAGCCACTCTAGGGTTTTTAATCAGAGGGATGGCATGATTTGATCTGACTTATGCTTTGAAAAGATGAGTTCGTTGTTTTGATAATAGACATTTAAAGAGACACAAGAAGTCAAAAGACCATTAAGGAGGCAGTAATCCAGGCCAGAGGTGATGGTAGTTAATGATGATGAGGACTGGCTGGATTTAGGATATAGTGTGAAGGTAGAACAAACAGAATATCTTGACAGATTGACTGTGGTACATAATAAAAAGAAAGTCAAGGAGGACGCCAAGGCCCTGGCCTGAACATCAGGAAAGATCAAGTCGAGATAGCAAGACTGTGAATGGGGTAAATTTGAGAGGCAGGAACAGAAGATCTAGACCTGTTGAGTTTCAGGATTCTTTTAGAAACCCAAGTGGGGAAGTTGAGTAGGCAATAACTTGAGTTCTGGAGAGAATCTGTGATACATATGCAAATTTGGGGTACACATGTAGATGGTGTCCAGAACCAGGAGATGGTATCGTCAAAGAGGTAAGTGTGGATAATAAAAATAGAAAACCAGAGATGAATCTCTAAGGTAGTCTATTCTTAAGAGATTAAGAAGAACATAGAAGACTGAGAAGAACAGACTGGTGAAATAGGAAGAAAACCAGGAGGCAGTAACCTAGAAACCATGTGAAAAGACTGTGAACAACCAGGAGGGGCTCTGCTACAGTCAGGTGGGAGGAGAACTGTGGATTGAGCTGTGAGTTTTGCAATGTGGGGGAGACATTGTTGACATTCTCAAGATGGGTTATGTTGGAGTCGGGCATGTGAAAAGCTAATTAGACTGGTTTTAAATAGAATGGGAGGAGATAAATTGGACAGTGAACATACCGTCCTCAATTCTTTCAAGGAGTTTGCTGCAAATGTGTTAGAGAAACAGAGCAGTACAAAGAGGGAAAGTAAGATGAATAGAAGTTTCCTCGAAGATAGGAGAAAGAACTTATGCTGATGGTAACACTGGGGAACAATTTTTTTCCCATTTTCTGTTGCATAACGTTTTAGAACTGTTTCTATATATTTCTGGATTGCTGATTCCAAATCTGAAATCCTTTTTTTTTGGTGCATGCTCTAGTTTTTATGCAATTTTAATTTCTTTTTGTTAAAGTAAATGGCATGCATTGGTTTTTAAATTGGAGTTAAAGGGCAATGACTCTTGGATTGAACATAACCACAAGGCAATTAATGTTTTAAAAACATCACTTTAACATAATTGTAGTTGTTTTTAAATGTAAAAAATTATTTTCTGATAAAAACAGCCTCTTATTTTGTTTTAAGATTGAATCATGGCTTCTTTGAGTAGGCGTAAATGTAAGAATAGTCCCGACACCTTCTGTTATATACGTGGCTGTTACACACTTCAACATCAAAGACGCAATATTTCATCATTTGTGACACGTGCATATATTGCCTATTTTCAAGTTCCCCTTGGCAATCAAGACAAGAATTGGGCTCCTCATATTGTGTGTTATGATTGTGAGGAAATGCTTTGTGACTGGACAAAAGGAAATGCAAAGGAATGCCTTTTGGTATTCTCATGGTTTGGCGTGAACCTAAGGACCACAGCAGTGACTGTTATTTCTGTCTGATCCATACAAAGGGCACCCGCAAGAAAAAACGGCATATGATTGCATATCCTAATATTCCTTCAGCATTATGACCTATCCCACACTCTTAGTCACTCCCGATTCCAGTTTTCAATGGTTTTATTTCTTCTAAGGACGAAGAAAGTGAACATGGTGATCAAGTATATTTTGATAAGATGCATGAGGAAATGGTTGTAGAATCTGAAGGGTCTTCTTCTGATGCCAAGTAGTCATTAACCCCTCAGCAGTTTAGCAAACTTGAATTGAATGACTTAGTAAGAATGACATAAAAATTGTCCTCGACTATCTAAAGTATGAGGAGCATAACTGGATCATTTGTGTGGATCTTAAAATGGTAAGTTTCCTGCTAGGACAACAGAGAGGTTTCACAAAGTATCCTTGCTTTCTGTGTTTGTGGGACAGTCGAGCTCGGGAGAAACACTGGACACAGAAGGAGTGGCTGAAACGTGAAGCTCTGGAAGTAGGGATGCAAAATATTGTGAATGAACCTGTAGTTAATCGAGACAGGATCATTTTCTCCCCACTTCACATCAAACTTGGCTTAATGATGCAGTTTGTTCAGGCTTTGAATAGAGAAAGTGAATGCTTTCAACATATTATTTCTGCTTCCTCTGCCTTGTCTTTTTGAGAAGATAAAAGCAGGTGTATTCGATGGACCTCAAATTTGAACCCTCATACATGACAATGAATTTTCCAGGAAGATCAATAAGGAGGAGAAAGCAGTGTGGCAGTCTTTTGTGGCAGTTAAAAAGAACTTCCTTGACAACAAAAAAGCAGAAAAGTATGAACTCCTGGTTCAAAGGATGCTGTTGGCTTTCCATGACATTGGATGTAACATGAGCATTAAGATTCACTTCCTGAACAGTCACCTTGATAAGTTTCCTGAAAATCTTGAAGCTGTTAGTGATGAGCAGACTACTGATGGAGCATCAAACGAGATTGTCCTCAACAAGTACACAAACGCAAGAGCTATAAACGCAAATTTTTTTCTGAATAGAATTTAAATAAGTTTTGCGCAAATTTTATGATTAAAATAAGTCTTTTAATATGTTCTATTTCGAAATTGTAGACAAATTCTGATGCAATCATATCTTTTAGTGTATTAGTGTATTTACTGCATTATATAAATTATATTTTCACAAAGATGATGCCCAAGAAGACATTTACTTCATTATGTTAAACTAAATGTTGAAAATTTTACAATAAGATGAAAACCTAAAATCTTGAATTGCAAAAAACTGTAGCTTACAGAGAAAAACTAATGTCAGATTTGAGATCAGCACACTCGAATTAGGTAAAAACAAGTGTTTTTGTGGATGCAACAAAAATTTTGTTCCCCAGTGTAATGATCCAATAAAGAGAGGGAATTAATCATACAAGAATCAGAGAAGGGCAGTTTTGAAGGTTACATGCGAGAAAATGGAAATTAGTCTACAAGTGGAGGGATTGGCTTTACATGGGAGCATGGATACTTAATATCAACTGGAAGGCAAAATATATGAGTACAGATTCTGATAGGGTTGATGAAGTATTGTGGGTCTCTGGAAGGTTCCTGCTCTTCGCTTCCGTTTTCTTAGTGAAGTGGAAAATATCATTAATTGAGACTGGGAATGAAGAAGTTGATAAAGGTGTCAAGAAAGGCAAGAAGGTATGTAATAGTCTTCTTGACAATCTGGAAGATTTGAGAGAGAATGGATTGCTGTGCAGCATTAGCGCCTACATGAGGAATGTGGTCTTAAATTTAAAGTGAAGCAATGAGAACTGTGTTGTGTTTTACTGCAGTCATTTTCACTTGGACATGTACAGGTGTGGTGATGGAGAACTGAATTCAACTAGTGGTTTTGCTGTAGAACTAAGAAAAAGCATAACAGGGAAGTGGGAACATATGTGTAAGAGTGGCTTTAGTGATTAATCATGGGGTGGAAACTTGGTAAAGAGGGAAAAATTATATCAAGGAATTAGTGATTATGAAATGGTAATAAAATCTATGGAGATTCTGTTGAGTTGGGAAGGTTAAGTTGGATAAAAGAAAGTCTGAGCTAGAAAGTTGAGAGATCAGAGAGGCATGCATTCGGCAATACTGACTGTACCTAGCTACTGTCAGATGTCCCAGGGAAGGGAGGGAAGTTTTTCCTTCTCCATCTGGAAGTGTGCTTGGGTGACACTTTTCTAGATTTGAAGGGTAAGAGTGGGATCAGACATAATCAAATGGCCTGTTCTTGAACTGGTTGAATATTGTGTAAGACTAGCCACATCTCATGGTCCCTCCAAAGGAGAAAAAAAAGATCTTTGTTGTCATGGTGATAGTTTAACATTGTAATAATTAAAGCTTCTGTTAGCTAACTAGCTAAACTGTGACTTAGAATAAGGACCTTTACCCTATAATTAGGGCACTGACTTACTAGAACAAAAAAATGTTACTACCCTGATTCCGGTTAGAAGGGGCTCTTTACAACTACACAATTATATTCAGAGGCATAAGAAAGAAATTACTGATTTTTAGAAAGAGGATAGACTATTAATATTTCATTCTATTGAAAAGTATAAGTGAGTGTGAAGTTATGGAATCAACCTATAAAAAATGAGGAAATAACTTTTGAATATTTTTGCTCACAAAAATAAAAAAGTTATTGCATAAGTAAAAGTGATTTTGATAGAAATATTTAGATTATTTAATAAAATATTCTAAATCTCTTAGGACTATGTAAACTGGATTATACTATACCTTTTTAACAATTCACAACAATATATACTACCTGTATTCCTTTTTTAATTATTCTTATTTTCAAAAATGCATTTAAATGGAATCCATCTGAAACAGGTCATTTCAGGCTTTAAGTCAGTAAAGACTATATGTATGTATATCTGTATGTATATATATATATATATGATAGATAGATAGATAGATAGATATTTACTTAGATACAGAAAATAAAATATTGGGTCTTAAATTTAGTATGACTTTACTTAGAAGCTAATTCCCTCATATGAGATGGAATAGTCTTACTGTTTCTTTACATAGAAATAAATTTTCAATTCTTAATCAGTTTTGAATGTGTAATAGAGCATAAATTACCTTACAGATTTCACTTTGCTATTTAGTATTTTCAAAACAAGTTGTTTGTTATCAAATAAAAACTAAAAACTGGTAGAATTAATAAAAATTTGGTACATGTCTGATTATAACTTATAAATTAAACATTTTTGCTTTCTTTCAATTTATGATAACTAACCAAAAATGTTTAAAATAGTTATAAAAAAAAACTCTAGTTATTTTAACTCAGTAAACTTTGGACCTTAGTGAAGTAAACATTTACATCATATATAATGTGTAAGTGGAAAAACTTACATAAAAATATATATAAATATTGTTAATTATTTTATATAGTTACTTAAATTGATTAATTTTGAAATATTTTAATCAAATGGGATATCAACCCTTATGACAGTACAGTATTAATGGTTAAAGGTATAACCACTAGACCTAGACTGCCTCAAATTGGTGAAATTTCCATTCCAGCACCTGCTTAGCTAGATGACTTTATTTTTTTTATTTTTTAAAATAATTTTATTTTTTTAATGGGGTGACATCAATAAATCAGGATACATATATTCAAAGATAACAAGTCCAGGTTATCTTGTCATTCAATTATGTTGCATACCCATCACCCAAAGTCAGATTATCCTCTGTCACTTTCTATCTAGTTTTCTTTGTGCCCCTCCCCCTCCCCCTTTCCCTCTCCCTTTGCCCTCCCCCCCCCCCCCCCCCCCCCCGTAACCACCACACTCTTATCAATGTCTCTTAGTTTCACTTTTATGTTCCACCTACGTATGGAATAATGCAGTTCCTGGTTTTTTCTGATTTACTTATTTCACTTCGTATCATGTTATCTATAAGGTATTACCATTATGTTCCCCCCACTGAGGCGCAAGTGGTAAGTGACTTATGGATTACATGAGGATCAAGTAAGTTGATAAAGAATTTACAACTTTACCCCCCCACATAGTAAGCACTCAGTACAGGGTGGGGCAAAAGTGGGTTTACAGTTGTGAGTACACAAAACAGAGTGTATTCTTGTATTACTATTTATTAAAATTGTATTATTTTCATATGACAACTGTAAACCTACTTTTGCTCTATCCTGTAACCTTGACTGGCAAAATCTGAAAATGAAGTTTTTTTTAATTTTTTTCCTGTTTTATTAATCTTCTTTTATTTCATTCCAGATTCTCATTGGATATTATTTTCTCCATTCTAAATATTGGACTCTCATTTTTTCCATAGGCCTTCTTCTTTCTCCCATATCATCCACTACCACTGCCCACTGAAGGCCTCTCTCAGGCAAAGAGAATAAGCAGACCATCCACAGTGCTGGAGGGTATTTCCCTGTGCTACTCTTCCACCGTTTACCAGTCTCAACCATTATCTTAATTTGCAACATATGTGCTCAAATATAGTTTCTTTTAAAAAGCTTTGTGAGAAGTCTATAATACAGTGAAAGACAAAGAGTTACTAACACTTGCACATCCCCTTTTGGTTTGTCATTTTTTCTTTTTTTTGTATTTTTCCGAAGTAAGAAGTGGACAAGCAGAGAGACAGACTCCCACATGCGCCTGACCAGGACCCACCCGGCATGCCCACTAGGGGGCAATGTTCTGCCTATCTGAGGTGTTGCTCTGTTGTAGCCAGAGCCATTCTAACACCTGAGGCAAAGGCCATGGAGCCATCCTCAGCGCCTGGGCCCACTTTGCTTCAGTGGAGCCTTGGCTGTATGAGGGGAAGAGAGAGACAGAGAGGAAGGAGAGGGGGAAGGGTGGAAAAGCAGGTGCTTCTCCTGTGTGCCCTGAACGGGAATCGAATGTGCGACTTCCACACACTGGGCCGACGCTCTACCACTGAGCCAGCCGGCCAGGGCCTTGGATTGTCTTTCTTATTTGTGTAAAAGGGGACTATAGACAGGTTGAAATCGTTTCAGTACAACTTTAGCATTTTTATGGTGTTTAATTAATTGTTCAGTGTTTCAGTTCAGTTATAGATAATAAGCTGTTTAAATATGAGTGAACTTAAAACACCTCAAATAATTTTGATTTTAAAAATAACTCTGTTTTATTAATACATAGAGTAATGATATCTTGAATAGTTAGACCCATAAAATTACTAAAGAACCACCAAATGACAGAGCACCATAGAAATTAAGTGTTATAAAACAGAGGTCTAGCATCTCACCTGAGACAGATATGTTTTCTTCCACATCTAACCTTTGCTTCTACACTTCTCGTTTGGATAAGTTCATCACCTCTCCATTTTGGACAGCTCTGGATATGTTTAAACATTTCCTTATATCAAGCTGAATTCTGGCTACCTATAACTTCCATAAACCCTGTTAATTCTGTCATGACAGGTCTTCAGATAATAGAAGGCAGCCCAGCATTAATCCCATCTTTGCTCTCTGCCCCCACTTTTTTCTTTTCTTTCTGGATTTAACATTCTCAGTTCCTTTCATTCTCAAATGGTATCATGGCTAGGTATCTTACTCAGGATATTTACCAATTTTTTCTTCCTCTTGAATCAGTCCTTATGTGTGTATCAATGGATCATGTGTTAAGCAGTGTCGTCGGTATTAGTGCTATAAAAGATGTAGACCTGATGTAATTAGACAACATAGATGAGTAAAAGATTTTGGAGTAAGTGCTGGGTAGATATTAAGTGTGGGGGAGAGCTGAAAGAAGGAAAGTCACCTGAGGGCTACTCCAGAAAGCAAACATAAGGTGATGAGGATCTGGACTGATTAGCAAAGGAAATGGAACAGAGTGGACAATTATATGAAGTGTTTCACAGCAAACATTAACAGGATTTAGAAAATTGAGTAAATCCCATGGGTAAAGGAAAGGTTATTCAAAGCATATGGCAGATTTCCTAACATAAGTGACTGATAGAAGTGTTAACACTATTGTTGGAGACTATGGAAGAGAGAACTAGTTTAAGAGCAAAAAGGAGAAAATAATGAGTTTGCTTAAGATTGGGGCAAAATTAGGACATACATTTAGAAATCTTTCTCAGAGATAATAGAGACATGGGACTGGAAATTTATGTATCTGGGATATTTCTAGGGAAACACCAGATTTAAGATAATAATTATAGTCTAAAAACTGATGATTAGTCTATGGACAGAATGAGGAAAGAAAAGAACAAAAGATCTGGAACTAAGTTTTGAGGAGACACAGGGTGACATACTCATGCCAGAAATCATGTGGGAAGTATAAGAGAAGCAGATCTTAATGTAAATCACATTTGCAGGACCCTAGAAAGCTTATGTAGCTAATGTTCTGGAAATGTTGACTAGATGAATAGTAACAGTAATTATAGGAAAGTCAGTTTGAATTTTAAACACTTTATTATGTTGGTCCCAAATTTTGGAAGTCTGCGTTTTTTTAATCCTTAGAATTTCTGAAGCCCACTCCCTGTTGAAAAAAAAGAAAATGTGCTCATTTGGGCTGTCACAACTATATATATACATATTTTAAAAGTAAATATTCATTTAGTTATCTTAAATGTTAAAAATAATTAACACACTATAAGAAAACAGGGAGTTATGTTTTAATTTTAATGGCGTAATCACCAAAATATGAAATCCATGACATAAATGTCCATATAAAAAGAAACCAGCTATCTGTATAGCTTGTCTACATAATACTTACCTCTAGATATGCCCAGGTGATTGAAAATTTATAGTATTTTGTGAAATATTGAACTTTTTTGCTAATTGTGTTCTTTATAGCTGCATTTAATTAATGCTTATGATTGAGAGTACAAAATTTCAAAAGCTCATAAATATTTACATGTGTGTATTTCAAATGTTTATAATTTTAGGAGACTTTATTTAAATATCGCATTTGTGGTTTTTTAAAAGTGTGTGTGTGTGTGTGTGTGTGTGTGTGTGTGTGATCTATCAATATAGATATAATGCTTTAACTATCCTGGGGGTGGGTGACAGTTCATATGCTACTGTTTTGTTACCACAAGTCTACCTAAATGATCTTGTGTGCATGTGTGTGTTTGCAGACACAATTCCTTCAGGAGACACCTACCAAGGCAAATGCAGGTTTCCAGTGTTGATTTTAGCATGGGCACAGAACCTGTTTTACAAAGAGGAGAAACAACCACCAGCATTGGGAGAATAAAACCGGAGCTCTACAAACAGAAATCAGTCGACTCTGAGGGCAACAGGAAAGAGGATGTGAAAACCTGTGGAAAATTTAACTTTACCCTCCAGTATGATTATGAAAATGAACTTCTGGTTGTTAAAATTATCAAAGCCTTAGATCTCCCTGCTAAAGACTTCACAGGAACTTCTGACCCTTATGTGAAGATGTATCTTCTTCCAGACAGAAAGAAGAAATTTCAGACCCGCGTGCACAGAAAGACTTTAAATCCTGTATTTGATGAAACCTTTCAATTTCCTGTAGCGTATGATCAACTAAGCAACAGAAAACTACATTTCAGTGTATATGACTTTGACAGATTTTCTAGACATGACATGATTGGAGAAGTGATTCTTGACAATTTGTTTGATATCTCTGATCTCTCCAGGGAAGCCACAGTATGGAAAGACATTCACTGTGCTACCACAGTAAGTAAAAGTTCTACCAATATATTGTTTTATTTTGTCCTTTTGTGGTATATAAAACAAAGTATTGTCTATTGAAATAAGTTTACAAGGTTATGGAGTTTATGTGGTAAGAACCAGGAAAGGTAGGTCTTAATTGCACACAATAGTAATAACTCAGGTAGCTAACAGTATATAGGTAACATTTTGATTGGGTAAATGAAAAAACAAAAAAGAGCTCTTGTAAGTTACTAAAAATAGTAGGTTTTTTCCTCTGGTAAAAATGTTTATTTCTCAGCTTTTCCTAGCACTCAATTACTTTATAGTTAATATTGATTATATTATTTAAGATGATTTTTTCCCTCAGATCAAACATAAAATGTACTTTGATACTATTTTGAATAATAGTTCTTGGTTTGAGCTAAAACAGCCCGTTTCACCTGACCTGTGGTGGCGCAGTGGATAAAGCGTCGACCTGGAAATGCTAAGGTCACCGGTTTGAAACCCTGGGCTTGCCTAGTCAAGGCACATATGGGAGTTGATGCTTCCAGCTCTTCCCCCTTTCTCTCTCTCTGTTTCTCTCCTCTCTCTCTCTCTCTCTCTGTCTCTCCCTCTCCTCTCTAAAATGAATGAATAAATAAATAAATAAATAATAAAACAGCCCATTTCTTCAGAAGCTTTTATGGAATAGACACAATTACACTATTTGAAATGCTGAATGATAAAAAAGTCATTTTTTACATTAGAACTTTTAACTACAAAATGCTTTTTTCTGTTTATAAAATAACTAGTGTTAAAAATTTGGAAAACAGCGTAAAATTAAAATACTCTCTAATGCTACCAGTTATATATAATATTTGACATAATTTCAATTTTTTTCTATGAATGTTTAAAATTACTGAGATTAAACTCAGTTTAAATTTTTTTTCACTTCTTTCATGCTATATTTGTTTTAGTGCATAATATTTAAACATACGATCCATTTACCTAATCATTTTTTTATTGATGAACATCTGAGTTAGGCACAAATTTTGATATACTTAAAATTATTTGTGTTCTTTTATACATAAATATGTTTTTTTAAATTCAAAATTATTTTTCCAGGACAGAATTACAGAAGTGGAGTTAGAGAATGGGGCCTTTAGGATTAGACTGATGAATTGTTTGGATTTGTTGGTTTTTAAATGGAGGCATTTAATTTTTAACCACCAAGTTGTTTTGATGTATTTACCATCTTTTGTCTAACTTTCACTATAAGTTTAGAATATAGACATTATGAATATAAACAAGGCATTCTTCTTAAAAAGAAATTCAAAATAGTTTATTTTGTATCTTTTTTACTTACTGATATTTCATTTATTAAAATCTGTATTTGGGGTCATTATATTTTCACTACAACTTATATGGATATGTTAATTTTAAAATATAGGCCCTAGCTGGTTGCTCAGTGGATAGAGCATCAGTCTGGCATATGGACATGCCAGGTTTGATTTCTGGTCGGGGCACACAGAAGAACCATCTACTTCTTCCCTGTTTATATCTTCCTTTCCTCCCTTTTCCCTTCCTGCAAACAGTAGGTCAATTGGTTCAAGCATGACCCTGAATGCTAAGGATAGCTTTATTGGGAGCACATCAGTCTCAGGTGCTGAAAATAGCTTGGTACTTGAGCATCAGCCCTAGATGGGGCTTGCTGGGTGGATCATGTTTGGGGCACTTGCAGGATTCTGCCTCACTATCTCCTCCCCTCTCACCTAAAAGAATAAAATAAAATGTATACTGCCAGTTTATTTCATTACCTAATGACAACATTTTAAGTTGTATTTTTATTTTATGGTCTCCATTGTGATATATATTAGGGAACAAAGAAGAAAATTTGAAACTGGAACATATTTTAAAAGTATTGTTGCTCTTTTGATTTCATATTGTTTTTTACCTTATTACTTATATTCCTACAGTGGAAAAAATGGTGAGCCATGATTTTTACTATTTTAAAAAAATGACACCTAGAATTCTACAAATGCATATAATAATTAATTGTTAGGTTATTTATCTTCATTCCTCAATCTTATATCATTTCCTCTTTAATTCATTCAACAAATATTTTGAGTGCCTGTGTGGGTAATCTAGTATAATCTCAGAATTATAAATAACTATGTAATTAAGCATAAATGTTGAAAAACTATTCTTATAATTTAACTATTCTTATAAATCAAGGTTTATAGTCTTAATACATCTGCACAGTTCCCTTTGCCATGCAGGTAGCATATTTACAGATTCTGTGAATCAGGACATGGCTATCTTAGAGTGCCTTTATTCTATATACCACACCTTTAGACATTTTCAGTTCAATATTCTGTATATAAAAGTAAGTAGGCAGATAGTGAAATGTATTATTATATTATTCTCGTCAAAGACATTTCTCTTTAACTGGATAGTTGAGCTACACAGTATTCTAGATATTGTGTATGGATTTTTTATTAAGAAGATAGTAATGAAAACTAAATACTTTTTAAACTTTATTTGTTGTGTTGAAGCCTTTTTATTTTTCTTAACTTTTTATTGAATTTATTGGGGTGACTGGTTAATAAAATTATATAGGTTTCAGGTGTATAATTCTTTAATATACCATCAGTATACTGTATTGTATGTTTACCATCCCAAGTCAAGCCTGTTTTCAGACTTGACTTTTCAGACTCATCTACCTCTCCTCACCATAATCCCTATGCTGTAATCCCTATACTGAAAAAAAAAAAAAACTTAACAAAATGGAAACAGACTCATAGATATGAAGAGCAAGCTGACAGCTGTCAGAGAGGATGAGGTTTGGGGGCCTAGGTGAAAAAGGTAAAGGGATTAAGCAGAGAAAAATCTCATAAGACAGACACTTCTTTAACTTTGAATAATTTTATACTAAAATTAGAGACTTTTCTACAAAGAAGAAGGAAAAAGGAAAGAAAAAAATATACTCATATGCCCTCACTCATCCAAATCATGTAGAAATCTACAAAAGTAATCCAGCTGATAAACATAGATATAAAAGAATTTATATTTGAATTAAAATATTAGCTATTTTTTGTATTAGGAGACACTGATGATAGTATAAATAACTATGTAGTTAAGCATAAATGTTGAAAAGCTATTCTTATAATTTGTTTTTATTCGAAATAATCATATCATGGGTGTTTTAAGAATGCCTTTATATAATTGCAAATTTCCAGCTTAATCAAATTATAGTTGGGAAAAAACAGCTGTCATCAATTTGTAAAGAAATAATTGATCTATCTTTAATTTGTAATGAATCACTTCAGTATCAAGTCCTGCTTTACTATTATATTGGTACCAATGCCTTGGACTTCCTTTTTTTTCTTCACACCAATAATTTAACTGTTGAAAATAGAAGTTTGTGAGAATCAGAGTAGCTGTTTTTTATGATATTATTATTTTAAATTATTTTATGTGTCTCATTCCAACAGGTTTTCATCAAAGAATTTGTCACATTTTTTTTCATATACCCAAAGGCCTGCCCAAAGCCTTATTCAAAAAATTTTTTCTAGGCCAGTTTATTAGGTTAAATTAATTTTTTCTATAGCATTTTATTCAAATAGCTTAAATTTGATTACATAAATATTTGCTGAGAACATTCTATGTAAAAAGTTTATACTTTGTACAAAGTAGAAATAAAAACTAGTATAAATAATACTGTATAATCATTTCCTGATAAGCTCCACAATGTGGTCTTGTACACACACACACACACACACACACACACACACACTGTTGGTATCTCAGATGAAAATAGTATTTAAAATCACCTTTGGATGATGGTAAAATTATGAAAAAAAGAAGATGAATGTTCCCTGAAGAGAAAACAATGTGAGGTAAAGAAAATAAATCACCCTGCCTGGATAGCTCAGTTGGTTAGAGCATCGTCCTATTACACAAAGGTTGTGGGGTTTGATCCCCAGTCAGGGCACTATAGGATCAGGGCGATGTTTCTGTCTCTCTCTTTCTTCCTCTCTAATAATCAATAAATAAAAATTTAGAGGAACAAAAAAGAAAATAAATCAAAGCTAGAATGTTTTCAGGGGGGAAAAAAAGACGACTTGTGAGCAAGACTATGTCAGAAGAGACTAAAGGAAACCCAAAGTAGAATGTGATATTTAAAGTACAATCAATAGGACTTTCAATGCCAGAAGGGACTAAAGGGAACCCCAAGATGAATGTGATATTTAAACTGCAATCAATAGGACACTCAATGCCAGAGGTTTATATTTATTTTGTTTTTATCAGGGGAGTGGAACTACTAGAGCCTCGGCATCTTGGTATATATGGTAGATAGGAGTGAAGGATTGTGGAATATAGAGGTCAGGTTAGGAATCTAACATAGCTGGGTAGATGAGATTAAATGATGTCTGATTGAGGCTAGTAGCAATAGAGATGGAAAGAAGCTAATGTATGCTAATGGAAGATTTTTCTGTTGTGCTTATTTCAACATTCTAAAAGTATTATGTCTTATGTCAACCACTTGACTCTGAGTTTTTGGAAGAAGCAATTTTTTTATGTATCTCTTGCATCCCTCATGGCATATATGAGCACTCAGTGGTTAATCAATAAATACTTTTAAAATAAATTAACACAAAATTTTCATAGAAGGTCAAGTGTAAGAATATGTGCAAGTACAAATCTCCCTCTGCCAGGAGGAATAAAGCAGTGCAGTGATGTACCCTACTGATTACAAATTAATAAGTGTACATTTAGTTATATTTGTGAACATTAACTACTTCCCATTGACAAATTTTTTTAAAAATTATTCAGTGTATGGCACAAATTCATAAGTAAAATAAACAAAGAATATTTTTAATTTATTATCAAAAATTCTATCAAATTGAAATGAGTCACATTCTATTGTATATTTATAATCTCATTACTAATAAATTATTTCTATACAAGAAGAATTTATATTTTTATCAGATTTTTTATTTTAAATTAAATGACAAAAGAAATTATAAAGATGTATGTATCTTTATTCTGTACAAAAAATATTTTTCATTTTAGGATTATCTTACTATGTATCACAAATATGGCAAACCACTCATCTCTTACACTAACAGGAGTGTCTCCAATGTAGGAAAAAATCTCTTTGAACCACTATGTCTGTAATGGGTAGGAGAAATATTTATTTACTGTATATTTAGTTATATATATAAATATATCTATGTAAAGATACAAAAATTTAATAATATTAGTTACTAATTGGCAAAATGGTAAAAATGAAATAAATATGGAAAAGAAATGATTTGCAACATTTGCTTTGTATAATATTCAAAATATTAAGTTTTTTAAAGTCAATCATTATAAAGACTAATATTTTGAATATTTATGTAGTTTTCTAATGCACTCTACAAGCCATTGAAAATACAAGTAGATAAAGAAAAGCTCTTTTTTGAATATAAGTAACCTCACTTTGCCTATTTGTTTATTTACTTATATATTTATTTTCTTAGACAGACAGGAAGGAAGAGAGATGAGAATCATCAAATTATAGTTGCAGCACTTTAGTTGTTCACTGATTGCTTCTCATATGTGCCTTGACCAAGGGGCTCCAGCTGAGCCAGTGACCCCTTTCTCAAGCCAGTGACCTTGGGCTTCAAGCCAGCGACCTTTGTGCTCAAGCCAGCAACCATGGGATCATGTTAATTATCACACTCTAAGCCAGCAGCCCTGCACTGAAGCTGGCGAGCCCATGCTCAAGCTGGTGATGTTGGGGTTTTGAACCTGGGACCTCAGCATCCCAGGACAATGCTCTATTCACCGTGCCATCACCAGTAGGGCTTGCCTATTTATTTATTAACTCATCTATTCAATGAACATTTTTTAGCACTATGTTTTAGACACTTACGAATTCTCACAAGAAAAGGAGATATATATGCATAACCACTTCACCTTATTTACAACTAGAAAGTGCTTGACTCTGCTACCTTCTAACTGAGGATCTGTCAAATATTGTCTGAAAGAGTAGACCTTGACATGACAAATACAAAGAAACTGTTGTGTTCATTGTACCAACCGTTCAGAGTGCTAAATGTACTAGCTGAGTTTTGGTTTAAAGTAATGTTCTTTACATATTACTAAAATTTCTCTAAACTTCAAAAAAGTTTTGTTTTCTTATTTCTGTCAATATTTTTAATTCTTCCCCAACCATTTTGGATCTATCTCAGGATTAGAATAATACTATGTATTTTTGCATTTAGCTATCTGTGAACTTTCTCATAAAGTTTGTTAACTATGGAATAATGGGTTAGCCAATAACATTTTAAAAAGGGACAAAATTCCAGCCTTGTTCTAAGGACAAAGTGGGGTGGAATGCATGGAAGTAGGGAATAAGCTGTTTGGTCAGGGACTGTTTCGCTAGACCTTCCAGGTGCAGCAGGCAGTATTGTAGCCAGCGGCCTGCAGATTGACCACATCTGTCCCTCGGTGAGCATTCTAATTTTATATTTCTTCTCTGCTGTAAACCTGACCCTGGAGTGTCATGGTATCACATCTGCTAATGGGCTGCCACTAATTATTAGCTCAAATGATGCAAATAAATCCCATTAACCTATCTGTAAGGTCTTTTATAGTTATTTTGTAAGAATGGATAGGAAGCATCTATGTTGCAATATAAAATTAAATTTGTACTAAATTTAAAATAATAGAGTCTACCATATCACAAAATTATGATAGTTCCCAAAGCCTAATTCTTCTTGACATTAGCACCTGCTCAACTCAGACCCAACTGTTAAAAGAAACTTATTATCTCACAAATATTTGGTATTTGGTAAGTTACCACAGGTTTTCTTTGTGTGTGTGTATGTGTGTGTGTGTGTGTGTGTGTGTGAGAGAGAGAGAGAGAGAGAGAGAGACAGACAGACAGACAGAGAGACAGGGACAGACAGAAAGGAAGAGAGAGAGATGAGAAGCATCAATTCTCTGTTGCGGCACCTTAGTTGTTCATTGATTGCTTTCTAATATGAGCCTTGACCGGGGGGCTACAGCAGACCAAGTGACCTCTTGCTCAAGCCAGCAACCTTGGGTTCAAGCTGGTGAGCTGTGCTCAAACCAGATGAGCCCTCATTCAAGCCAGTGACCTCAAGGTTTCGAATCTGGGTCTTCTGCATCCCAGTCCGACACTCTATCCACTGGTCAGACCCATAGTTTATTTTATTATTTTTAAAGTTAATTCACATGCATCTACATACATACAGAGTATAAGGCTTCTGTGTCCATTTTGTCTGTTTTGACTATACTTTGCATTTCAGTTAAAGATTGAAGATAAATTGGCTTTAAAATACCCTACAACAATGATTGTATTAGCCTTTTTAATATGAGTTTTTTCAGTAGCTTTCTGTAGTATGGATTACAGTGTTCTATTTCACCAAACAAAAAATCAAAATGAAGCATTCTGAAACTTCTGCTTGTGCCATCAGTTTTAGACTTAATTCAACAGTGATGCCATACTTTTTAAATAAACGTAGAATAGTTGGGGAAGCACAATGTGATATTTTGATTAATTGAAAAAATATCATTAAAAAATTGGTAGTCAAAGCTAACCATATTTTAATCTATATATGTATGTTTCAAAAAGCAAGATGATTTTTTCCTAAATTCTTTGCATATACATAATTTACCATCTAAATTTCTTCATTGTTCTACTGACAAAGACTATAACTGCCATCTAACCTCTTCTTCACCCCTTAGTCCCACTCCCCCACCCCCTACCCCGCTCCTCTCTCTCTCTCTCTCTCTCTCTCTCATTCTCACCCCTAGGCTCCGGGGCAAACTGAACAGCCTTTGCAGCCCTACTTGAGTCACTTATCCATATAGCTTTGAGAAAGTTACTAAATCTCTTTAAGCCTTTGTTATTTTATCTGTACAATGGGAAGTATGAGAAGGCAAGAAGGTCAACTGTACTTTGTTGAATAAACTAAATAAGATAACTACTTAGCACAGAGCCAGACATTTGTAAATACTCACTATGTGTTAACTGCAAAGTATAAGCAGAATGATGTCATCAGGATATGTTTTTGGTTGTTGATGTAGTTTACATATTAAATAGGAATAGAGACCTTGGTGTTAAAAATGGCTGACCTATTACTATGACAGGAGCTACCTTGAGGTTACGTTTTCTATTTAGGTTAGAAAGTTTTGTGTGAGGAGTAATTTAGTTACTATATGCTATAATTCTGTGAGTACCGGTAGATAACTTTTCTCTTTATGATGTAATGTCACCTAGCATGCCCTCATCTCCTGCCTGATCTGACTCTTCCCTTTTCACTGTCCACTTCCTCCTCTATATCCTTGATCAGCCTGTGCATGCACTTATGTAGTGCATCTTTACAACTTATAATCTTATACAATCTATCTTGTTAACAACTTTTATCTAAACTCATGAGGAACTAAGCAATAACTCTTGGCACCATTCCAAAGATGAGTTGGAATCAATGTTATTTCAGGAAATTTTTAGGCAATTTGTTTTTCTCAAATTAAATCTCAAAAACATTTGAGATATATTTTAACTGTGTCATTTGCGTTTTGTGGTATTTTAGAGCTTGTATGTTGTAGGAGATAAGTTCTTTAGCCTCATAATGTGTTAGTAACATGTCTATTGCAAGTTTTAGGAGTTGAATATATTTCTAGAGGTACTGTTGAGTTAAAGTTGTCCCTTTCTCTCTTTCATTTAACTAGGTTAATCATTAATTGTTAGCATGCTCTTGTATAGTGTAAAGAGTATATAGTTGAATTTTAAATATGAATGTTCCAAATATTCTCCCCCATAACAGACTGCATTAAAAAGTTTCTTATAAATCAGGTAACTGATTTTCTAATTTCTAAAAAAAATCTTTCAAACATTTTTCATCTGCTAGCTTTGACATGTAAGACCATGAAAACAATTTTAACTTTGCTTTTCTGGCCTGTAACATTTGAAGCACTATTTCCATTGGGAAAAGCCACAGAAGGAAAAACAGAAAACCATAGGAAGGGAAGTGCTTGTACTTCAGTTAGAATCCTGGCGCTGCTACCTTCTAGCTTTGAGTAAGTTGCTTAATATTTGTGAACTTGTTACTTCATTTATAAAAAAAAAAAAAGTGGTTTATAATATCAACCCCGTAGGAATATTTTGAAAATAAAGTGAAATAATGAGAAGTACCTGTAAATTTATGGTTGCCAAGTGTCATAATCTTGCATATAAAAACAACTATTTACTACCCACTTGATTACTAATATCCCAATTTCTTTTAAATTTTAAATTTCTTACCCTGATATTTAAACTTCTTAAAAGTATATTCTTAATATTTTTAAATGAATGAGAGATACTTATTCTGTACTCTTTAACTCAACTTTAAATTGAATAAAATATAACAGTGTTGTAAAAGAATATGCCATGGCATATATTGTATGAGGTCTATCCATAAACTCACTAAATCAAAGATCTTATTAACCGAACATCATTTTTATTGAAGTTTTTTGTAGTATTTTTAAATGTAAAAACTCTGTGCACAACCCCACACCCTATGGTAAGTAAAGCAGGCACCTACAGAATAACATGGATAATAAAAGCAGAAAATTACGCCATGTTCATCATTATCATACCCAGTAGACTGCAAATGTTTTAACTTGTGATCTATAATAGTTATATCGCGAGAAGTAATTGTTATATCTTGCCCAAGCAGAGTAAAATAATGACTAATTGTAATAGAGGCTGGTTACCTGCCCTGACCACTTGTAAAATAAGCACTTTAAATCTACGAATTCAGCCAACTTCTATTTAGTTTTTCTGTTTACCAGACACTCTTCTGGATGCCATAGGACTCAAAATGTCCACATTCATTCTACTTTATGAAAAAGAAGAGACATAATAACAAAAGAAATATATACTATGTCCAGTGAATGCAAGTGCTTTAAGAAACATGAGGCAGAGCGAGGAGTAGGAAATGGCAGAGGGCAGGGACACTCCAGATAGAGCGGTCAGATACGACCTCTGAAGAGAGGGGGAGGAAAAGGAATCAGAGAGACAGCTGAGGGTCACGTCATCTAGAGCTCCGTGGAAAGAGCTTTGACTTTTATTCTGAGTGATTCTTGAGACTGTTGATGGCTTTGGATTATAAGTGAGCCATACTGACAGTATCAATAAGATCTCTGGCTACTCAGTATCAATAAGATCTCGGAATAGACTTTGAGGAGCAGGGATGAAACCATGTGCACCAATCTCAGGTAGACTTGAGAATAGTAAGGCCAAGTTCTTCCAATCCAGGTTTTACATGCAGCAACACTGAGAGGGATTCCTTTAATTAGGGTTTTTGGAAAGATATTCAAAAGCATCAAACTCGCTAAGGAGAGCTACATACAGTTTATTACACCAGTTTTTTATGCCCCCATCTATAAATAATGATTTAAGTTTGACAATAAGTCTCCACTCACCAAGAAGCTTAAGATATCTTTTATCCACTATGATGAAGGGAAGAGTTCAAATTTGGGTCCTATTCTTATGTCCTAGGTTGCTGTTGTATTGCCCTATCCCCTCTTTGCTTCAGGCTCCTTATTATGCAGATTTGTTCAAGCCAGGAGAGGCTGTTTCAAGGCCTCAGCTCTGTCTCTACAACCTGAGCCCTTCACGGCCCCTGGTAGCTAAGTCTGCAGCTGTGTAAGACAGGGAAGAGCTAAACTGTTCCAGCAGGCAGAAATATTTCCCACTTGACTGGGAGCTGAAAATGGTTCTCCCACAGAGCAGCCACACGGCACTATGAAATAGCATCCTGGCAGTAGTAGCTCTGGGCTGTGACTATGAATGACATAATGCTTTATGAGATTTATAATTACCCCATCTCTAACACTGCCATGTTCTCTGCCCTTTACTGCCCTGAGTTCAGAAAAATTTCCCCAGGACTTTGTACCATAGCCAAGGACAGTTCTTAGTATTATATGCTAAATGCAAAATGCACTTCCTTCTTGCAGAAATACAAGCAGGTCCTACTTGAGGGGACCTGGTGAGCATTTTCTCTGGCCTCAAGTAGAGATGGTAGGAAAAAAATCAATAATGAAAAATATGATTAAAAAATCCAGGAATCTTAACTAGGTTTTGTGATAAAACGCTCCTTGGCCTGTTCCTGCCCCACCCTCATGGAACACAATGAAATCTGATTTAATCAGAATCAGCCAGGAGGTGAAAGGGCAGGATGGAAGTACTGTGTGAAAACTGTAGTTCTTTGAAAGAAAGGAGGAAGGGGGCTTAGAAACTGAGGAAGGGTTACAATGTTAATGACATTTTCCGACTGTATTCTACCAAACAGCTTCCGCTTTCTTCTCGTTTTCCTCCCAGAGTTGCTAGACTGCTTCTGCTGGTGGGCTGGAGGAGATGG
The DNA here is from genome assembly GCF_036850765.1 of Saccopteryx bilineata. Lineage (NCBI taxonomy): Eukaryota > Metazoa > Chordata > Mammalia > Chiroptera > Emballonuridae > Saccopteryx > Saccopteryx bilineata. The sequence continues at coordinate 141,626,552 of NC_089491.1, read as the reverse complement.
CCAGATGTGGAAAGGAACAAAGTAGTTTATACATGTTGGGGGTACACTTGACTCTGAAATTCCAGTGTGCTATGGAACTACAGCAAACAGTTTCTCAGATCACACTAGACTAGAGGGATCTGTGGAGAAATGAAGTTCACAAAAACAAATAGATAAGTCTCCTCTAACTTTAACTCCCTAAACCCTAAGTATATCTTTAAAGGGCTCAAAACTGTTATGACTGTAGTTTATTGTATTCTCAGGGCCACCGTACATGGACATGCCCTTGCACTGTTCTAGGGGTTCTACTCACAAAGCCCACAACCCCCATAGACAGTGTTGCAGTTTGCTTACTTGTTCCCTGCTTACTGAGTAGTCTTCACTCCTTCGAATAATTGTCCCTGGAAGTTATGACCAGGCATGATGCTTTTATGATTTATTCATTCACTTATTCACTCAACAAACTATTTATTAAGCATTAACCTTATACCAGTCACTGACCCCAGAAAAATTGTTTTAAACAAGAGCATCTATTATGTGTCAGGTTACAAACTGGGCCCGTGATATATAATATCTTTTTTTATATTATTCCTTCTCCATCTATATGCAACTCCAGGAAATTATTATTAGCTATGAAAATGGCTCTCACCCTGACTGCAGAGAAAATCTGAGTAAGTATTCTAAGGAGGAGTCATTAGCATAGGGCCAGTGTGCTGTCATTTAAATTATACTCTGGGATTCTCATAGCCAGTGGTCTCTCTTTGGCCTTCCGGTTCTTGTTGGCCATTCCAATCCTCCAAGCCTCTTAATATGCATCTCCCTTTATTTTTAATTCCCTTTCCTTTGACTCATTTTTCAAGGTTCAGATTAAATGTCATGCACTTCTGAAGTCCTCCTAGATCTTCATGAGAAGAATCAAGTACTTTTCACCTCCGTTCCTTTAATTAAAACCCAGGAATTTCTCTAATAAACATGTACAACACTGGATAAAAAAAAAATAGCATGTAAATATAAAAGTATGCAGAATTATGTTTTCTTTTAGCTTTTACCCTAATTAATTATGTGATGTTCTGAGAGATTATATGAGTTATCTAAAATCACACAATAAACCCTTCAGGGAGAATAATTTTTTTCGGTCATCAGTGTTCTCCCAATGACTAGAACATTGCCTGGCATTTCAGATGCTCTCAATAAACACAAGCATGCTAACAAACGAACAAATGTTTAGAGATTGACAAGGCATTTGATATAGCTAGAGTTTTGAAGTTGCAGCAATATCACGAGATATTTGTTAAGATGAAGGTTGACAAACAACTAGGGACCAGATTCTTAGAAACCACATGTGTCATGTGGAGGGGGGGGGTGTTCTGTTTTAGGCCATGTGTTTAGCACATATCAGAGAGTCAAAAACAATCCTATCCCCTGGACATTTTTAGCAGAGCCAGGAGATGATATAAATGACAATGCACATTGATTATCCGTATGGTCTTTCCACACGATCCCCAATCAGATCAACCCTGATGCTCTCTGACATAAGGATTACATCCTTCTTTATCTAGCACATTGTCTGGAAATCAAAGTCATAGCCACTTTTTATGACCACTTGTTCTTGAACTTGAAAGTTATTGGTACCGATTGAGCCTTTGTGGTCATTCCACTGAGGCCCCAGCTCTATTGCAAGCAGAGCAAAAGAAGGCCTGTCCCTACATTCCCAAACATGCCTGAACTGTATGTACTAGTTAGTCTTCATTTTACCCGTGCTTATAATTACAAGCGTACAGAGCTAAAAATAAATTTGATCATATCTTTGAACACACTTATATTACACCAAAAAAACAGAGATCAAGTGAGGTTAAGTGGATTGCTCAAGGTTAAATTCCATGATTTATTTTAGTTGAGTAGGAGTTGTGCATCAGAGAGAAATAAACATTTTACAGTGGTTTGAATCCAGCAGACCCTTCTGGGTCTCCAATTCACTGGAGCTTCATTTTATGAGCAGATAGGTCAAGGACTAGTAAGTTAATGAAAAAGCTTGTTTGATCTAGTAACTGCTTCACAGCGTGTGGAAAGCCATAGAGGAAAAGTAGAATGTAAGTGGCATTTAGGCTGTTAAATGGATGTGATGGCCGTTGCCACCATGGCAACCAATTGTTTGCTTAAAGGTTTCTTCAATAAATCTTGATGACTTACTTTCTAATATATTACTAAATTCAAACATTTCTCCAGCCAACACCTTACCACACATATTTACTTCAACAGTCTCTCTCTTCTATCTTTTTCCATCCTAATCTAGCCTTCTCAAAAGAAACATTTTTCAAATTTTATTTTGTTACCACCATTAACCAAAGTACTCATGTACAACATTATTCATCTCCTTCCTTGTAAAGCTCATCTGTTTAGTTTTGCAAACCCCGATGTGATGCTTATTTCTCTCCAGGAATGCTTCCCTTAGTTATTGCACCCTCGGGTATGGAGCCTTTATGGTCTCTGACACTCAGTTGTGATAGTTTGATCTTACTGTTAGTTCAGTTAGTCCTGAAGTAGGATATGCAGTGCAACTATTTGTATATCAATTTATCTTTCCAATAGCTTTTATTTTTATTTTGGAGAGATAGTACATGAAAAAAAACCCCACTTATAACTGGGACTATATTTGTGAGGTTGATGATAGCCAATCACCAAAAATGACCCCGAGCTCTGTCCGTGGAGCCAGGATGAAAAAAAATCAAATGTACAGTCCCTGACCCAATCAGAAGACTGCCATCTCAAATGTTCAACCAAATACAGTAGTGTGTATGAGAATGAAATAAAGGTCTTCTTATCTGAAATTTCATAGAACAGTCACTGTATCCTAGACTTTATAGCCATCTTGCAAATGATTATTTGCTCAAAGATACCAGAGTGTTTTAAAGGTTAATATAAGAAGTTCATACTTATATCAAATTGCAGTAAATGAGATTACCCATAAATAAATTTTTCAGAAACAGAAAGCCTTTCTCATTTTAAGCCAAAATTACCACATTAAAGATTTTAAGGACTTTGGATAAAAATAACTCAAAAACAGTGTACGCATCTCAACCTTCTTCAACAGAGCATATAGGACATTTTTCCTTAGCTTGAGTACTCAGAGTCGTCATTTTGAATAATAATTACTTTTCAGGTCTGTAACAAACTGTTGTTTTTAAGTTGCTGCGTCATTATTGTTAGTTCCACATGATACAGAGTGATCTAGATTGCTATTTCTTTGAGAATATTTGCTTCTCTTTTACGTGTCTGGTGTCCTTGCAGTTAGCATTTATTTCTGCCTGCACTAGACCTACTGTTCTTAATTTCCCCATTCTCCACATTTCATGTGAGTTTTATCCGGATGTAGATTGCTGTACTAAGCCAACATTCTTGTTAAAATAGTAGTAAATGGGTGTTGAATATGAAATGATGTAGCCTCATTAAATAAGAGAATTTTACTGCATAACTTTGTTATGTTTATGCTAGCTGTTCAGAGACCTTTCAGCTTATTTCCTGGTTCTTTGCTCCACAGGCACCAGAGGGTTGGGATTGCTGGGGCTGAGTGTGGCCTTCTAAGCCACAGTGGTCTGGGGCAGATAGAGAAGAGGCAGCAATTAGAACTTGACCTGCGCCTGACCTGTGGTGGCGCAGTGGATAAAGCGTCGACCTGGAAATTCTGAGGTCGCCGGTTCAAAACCTGGGCTTGCCTGGTCAAGGCACATATGGGAGTTGATGCTTCTACCTCCTCCCTCCCTTCTCTCTTTCTGTCTCTCCTCTCTCTCTCTCTCTCCTCTCTAAAATGAATAAATAAAAAATTTAAAAAATTAAAAAAAAAAAAAAAAAAGAACTTGACCTGCTCCCTGGAATTGGGCCATCCACACAGGACAACTCGGTGGTGGGCACTGAGAATCAGTGGACACTAGCTCAGAGCACTTAACCAAAACCTAGAGTTCTGCTGTTACATCTACTGTGTGACCCTTTTAAAGGTCCTATAGCCATTTTCCTTCATGAAGTTCATTTCTCTTAGATTGCTTGCAGATTTTAAAAGTTGGAGAATACTGGTTATTTACCATAGAGAGTGTTCGGCCCTTCTCAGTGCACAGACACTTTTAGTTCTTCCACATCTCTACTTCCTGAAGAAAAATCTAGTCTACTAAAGAAAGAAACTTTTGTGCAATTATTATGGATGCATACTATAAATGAATATTCTACCTAGTTCATTCTAATTTTTTTGAAAACTCCTGACTATATGTAGTTTAAATATTTAAGTAGATTTCTTACCACTGTACTAGGCAAAATGCCATCTAGTTTGTCGTTACAGAGCTATTCATAGATGCCCTTTAATCATGCTTTTTGTTTTTCATTTAGTACTTAGGTCAAGTCCTCACTAGCCTCTTTATATTTACCGATACTTGTTAATAACAGATAGTCAAAATTATGCTGCAACTGGATCCATACAAAGGATCTTTGTGCAATGAGACCAAACGTGATGAACTTTCTTTGTTCCAGTTAGTAAGCATGTGATCTATCTAGAGAAGTACAAAATTACTCCCACGGATTCCTTAATGTGTAGAAGTAAAACCATGTCAGTCAGACACATGAAAACATTTGTTTACTAACCAGAGGCGGATTTAACAGCCGTTGCACCAGACACATGTCCTGGGCCGTGTCTTATGAAGGGCCCCGCAAAACGCCAACTTGACACTTTTTTCTTCTGTGCCCGGGGCCTAAACTGACTTTAACCCTTCTCTGTTACTAGCCCCTTTAGATATCTCTGTCTGCGCACTTTTTGCCAGTTTTTCTGCTGTGCATTTCCTGTTGGATTCTAAGCATTTAATCTCTGAGACCATGTCTTTTATTCTGTTCTAGCTCCTCCTCCATCACCACTCCCATACTGTCTTTCTTGGTGGGACATGGCATCTTACTCTGCATTCATAATTTTTACCAGCTGACAACAAAATGCTGACAGTAATTGACAGTTTCTGGAAGGAGAACTACCCGGTGAGGGAAGCGGGAAAGGCTGCCAGACAGAAGCCTCAGGACTATTGACTAAGCCTAAAGAAACATTTGGGAAAAAAAGATATAATAGAAAGAGAACAAGAAGAGAATCATCAGATAACGATAGAGTTCAGACTAACTTGCTTAGCCCCTGTACAGACTACTCTTCCTTTTCAACTGAGATCTTCAAGGGCAGAATCATGCTGTGTCTGTCTTAGTGTCTACAGCACCCATGGTGGGCCCAGCAAATAGTAATAATTGCTTGGTGGTGAAAGTACCAATCCCTGGCAGGAGGCTGTATCTTCCTGTTTTCCCTCAGGCCTGTCCTCTTGGGTCTTGCTCACTATTTTGGGTCTGGAGCAATCCAACAGCACAGAGGAGACCTGGTTGGGTACACCTTTCTTATAAAATATTTATTTTTACTAATTCTTTTCAAAAAATAATAATTGCCTTGCTTAACTAATTTTTAAAATTTATTCAGTATTTACTGAGCACCTGGTATGTGTAAGGCAGTGCTTCCATGTGATAGCAATACAGCAACAAATAGCATCTTTTATCATATGCCAGATACTGTCAAATACCTTGGACTTTGTTTAGAGTACCTTATTTAATGATTAAATTCCCCTGTGATGTGGGTGTTTTCTTCAGTTTGAAAATGAAGTTTCAAGGATTCAGAACTTAATTACATTTTTGGGGATCTTATAGCTGAGAAGCAGAAAACAGGAGTGAAAATCCAAGTTTAACTGACTCAAAATTTATGCTGTTAATTACTAGGCTTTACTACTTTTAGACCATGAATAGAGAAATGGGAATACATAAATCAGGACCTGAAAATATGTCCAGTAAATGTTAATAGCTTGTCAGGAAGAATTTTTAAGAACCCTAGTTCTTTAACCTGAAGGCATAGCAACCTATCTCCCCCCTCCCCCCAGTTAAATCTACTACAGATTGTCTTACCAGGAATAATTTGATTAAATCCTGGGAATGACTTTTTGACAAGCATCCTAAATGTGCATTGCTCATACTCATTTTCATTTGTCCACAATGCACCAAGGACAGCAAATATATCTATATAGGGCACTGTGGCAGTTTATTTATGAAACTAAGTAGGTCATTTTTTATCCAGGTTAATCAGTAATCTTTTCATTCCTTCAAAACATGCACTGAGAGCTAGCTATTCACCAGCCATTCTAGTAGGATGAAAAAATAAGACAAACAACCCTGCTCTTTCAGACCTTATAAGAGTTAGGAAACAAGAAGTGAATTTAAGGGATAATTTCTGGTGATGGTAACCACTATGGAGAAAAGTAGGAAGGATCTGTGAGAAGAGTGAGTACTGGCTAGGAACGGGGAAGGCCTTACTGGAGAGATGCTGTTTGAGCTGAGTCCTGCATGGTGAGAAAGAGTCAGCCACGTTAAGATTAAAAAAAAGAAAAAGAAACTGCAAGATCAAAAGCAAGAACAAACTTCAGTTTTTGAATAACTGAAAAAAGACTTTTATTTCTGCATCAGAGTAAGCTGAAGGGAGAGGCAAGAGATAGGTTAGAGAGAGAAGTATGGCCCAGGTCACACAGAGCCTTACATGTACAACCTCGTAATGCATTGTCCAAACAAAAACATGCTTAAGAACTAAAGGGGATATTTTAAATAATTACACCAGGACAAGAGGTGTAAACCCAGAATTTCCCAGATATAGCAAGATTTATAGTTACCCCACTTATATGCCAGGGCAAATAATTTGAATTCTACTGCAGGATAGTTATGAGCCCTTCGATGGTTTTAAGCAGGAGAGTGAAATAATTTGACTTGCATTCATAAATAATCACTTTGGCCACTGTATAAAGTTTAACTGCTGAAACAGGAGATCAGTTTTAGAGACTAATGAAATAATCCTTGCTAGAGGCGATAGTGGCTTGAATGGTAGTAATATGGTTGAAAAGAACGTCAGCAATTTGGGATGCATTTTGTAGATAGTGTAGATAAGACATGGGTTGGATGTAGGCCTGAGGGAGAGATAAGAATAAAAGTGACTGTTAGGTTTTTGGCCCCGCCCTTTGGGTGAATTATGATACCATTGGCTGGTTTTGGAAAGACTGACAGAGGAATTGGTTTGAGATGATGATGGGGAATGAGTGGAATCAGCAGTCTGGGTTCCGCTATGTTGAGTTTGAGATTCCTATTAGAAATACAAGTGGAGGTGTCAGGTAAGCACCTGGGATATATTCTCTTTTCTTCCTCCCCTTGGAACAGCTTTCTTACAATGTTACTTGTATCCTCAATAAAACAAATTAAAATGGCATTCAAATACTCTAAGTGATTTTTTTACTCTACCACTTCAATTACATTTTGCTTGAAATTTCTAACATTACCAATTGCCTTTCTAGGAAAGCGTAGACCTGGGTGAAATCATGTTTTCCCTCTGTTATTTGCCAACTGCTGGACGAATGACACTGACAGTCATCAAGTGCAGGAATCTGAAGGCGATGGATATCACTGGCGCATCAGGTATGCACACAGCTGGCTAGGGAGCCAAGGACACATTCCCAAATCAAGTATTCTACATATCCAAAATTATATGTAACAATTGAATTGCTGAGTTCATTTGTCTGTAATGGAGTACTATAAAAGTAGAAAGAGAGATTACCAGCTTTTATTTAAATTACCATTACAATATTTTTAAAAGGTGATACCAAATAGATTGACTTTGAACTTAAATTTTTATTTTTATTTATTTCTCTACTGATTCAGTGCTTTCTGAAAAATATGTAATTTACTGTCCACTTTTGGCTAATCACTTGCTTATAAAAGGAGATTCTTGGACATTAAGCCATGCACTTTAAACTTGCATTAGTCTGTAAGGACCATTTGATGACAGTAGTAAAGGATGATATGGGGCAAGTTAACAATTTGTGGTCCTCAAAAACAAAAATACCCCCTAAAATCTCATTACAAAAAGAATGAGGGAAGTCTAAATTCTAGTATGGAAAGAGGTACAGGATTTACTAAGTGAACATTAAAAATGAGGTGTAGCCTGACCCAGGCGGTGGCTTAGTAGATAGAGCATCAGCCTGAGATGCTGAAGACCCAGGTTCAAAGCCCTGAGCATGCTGGCTTGAGCGTGGATCTCATCTGCGCGGGGTCACTGGCTTGAGTGTGGGATCATAGACATGACCCTTTGGCCGCTGGCTTGAGTCCAAGGTCACAGGCTTGAGCAAAGAGTCACTCACTCAGCTGGAGCTCCCTCCCCCACATCAAGGCACATATGAGAACGCAATCAATGGACAACTAAGGAGCCGCAACAAAGAATTGATGCTTCTTGTCTCTCTCCCTTCCTGTCTGTCCCAGTCTTTCTATCTCTTGCTAAAAAAAGAAAAAAAAATGAGATGCAAATATAAAGATGGATATCATGTTCCTTTCTGTTTAAGAATGGGAATTTTTAGGATATATATTTATATTGCTAATATTTGCATAAATAAATACTGGAGTGATACACAGAGGTAGGGATGGAGCGGTATGGAGACAGATGGGAGGGAGGCTTCTCACTTGACGTCTTCCTCTAGCATCTTGATTCTTGAATTATGTCATGATTTACCTATTCATTTATTTTTAATTTGCCATATACAGTTTGTTTATATATAAAAAGATGGGAAAAAGCAAGTAAATTCCACATTTATTTTTAAATAACTCAAGAAAAATTCTTGGGTCAACAAATGTGGAAGAACTTAAGATAAACAGTGTACTCTGCAAATTATTGCTTATTCTATTCTTTCTACCATGTATCAAAAGAGATCAAATTTTGAGACAAGCAAACAGCATCAAAGTTGTAATTAAGTACAAGATTACTTTTTATTTATGTGAAGCTTTCTATGGAGGAGTACATGCTTTGAGAACACCACCTCATTAATTCTCACAAAAGGCTTGTGAATCAACTAAGGAGCCGGTAAATTATCCTTGTCATGAGTAAAGAAATGTCATCAGAGACACGAGGGGGGCATTGAAGGATAAACCAGGCCTTGTTCTCAGTGTTAACGAGGGGCCTAGGCCGAGGGCTTGTACATAAAAGTGGATCACAAATTGAGCTTCTTCCTTAAAACATACTTCCTATTATTGAAAAATGTAAAAACAAATGGAAAATAGCCATTGAAGATTGCTCTTTCACCTTGTTTTTTTCTACATGCCCTCGTGCTAGCAGCACAGTATGTTTTTGCCCCTCAGAGGAGATGTTTATGAAATACACAGATTTTTTTTTTCTAGAGCTCTAAAAGCATTCATTTGCTCAACTAAAATTAATACTGCCACCATTTTGGCCTATTCTAAAGAAATCATATTTATTACTGTATTGATGGGAAGAGAGGAAAAGTGGTGCTAGAGTTGGGTGATGACCAGAAAATAAAAAATAAAGATAGAGCTTAGAAACCGGTTGTTTGAACCACCTACCATGCTCACTCTAGTGCCAGCACCCCCTCCCGAAGCCATGCCTCCTTTTTATAAAAATGTAAAGCAGTTTGAGAAACTTGTATGCTGCTATATAACTTCCTAGACTACAGTAACAGTGGTTCTACTCAGGTGGCAGGAGTAAGGAGGTAGAGACAGCTGGGCAGAACTTGTTAATGGTTATTTGATCCCTTTGGCCCATAAAAATATAGCCCAACTAAATTTTTCTCTTTCCAGTTGGTGTCATACAAATAATGTCATAACAGAAAGCTTCCTTGTGGCCATCTTTAAGGCACGTAATGACTTTTTTGTTGTATGCTGTTGAGCGTTTAATAATTATTTGCAGTGATCATTCTTTCAGAGTTCCTTATCGAGCACTAACACAAGGACTGTAAAATGAGACCTCTAATTTTAGTCCCTTTCCAGCAATTAAAGAAAATTCAAATGTAGTTCTTGCTTTCTTATTTCTTCTCATTGTGATTACATATGCTTGTCTAGATATAATATTACTCTCTCACAAGTTTTAGTATTGTTATTTGAAATTACTTTGAAAGAAATTAACTTGAATACAATTATTCTTGTTAGGGTGACATTCCCTAGAAATCATCATTTCTAACAAAATGTGTCCTCAAATAACTGTGACTAAAAGCTCATTAAAGCTCTGAACTGGCTCTTGATAAACTAGTGAGTTTTGTTGTATTAAAAACAGTGAGAGCAAGTTAATTCTCTTCTAGTTCATTCAAGATAAATGCTTTCATTTAAACTAAAGTCTTAAAGAGACTACTATCCCCAAATAAGTCATTTGAATTTATGAATTCTTTTTTTTTTTTTTTTTTTTTTTGACAGAGACATAGAGAGAGATTCAGAGAGAGGGACAGATAGAGACAGACAGATAGGACGGGAAAGAGATGAGAAGCATCAATTTTTCATTACGGCACTTTAGTTATTCATTGATTGCTTTTTCATATGTGCCTTGACCATGGGGCAACAGCAGACCGAGTGACCCCTTGCTCAAGCCAGTGACCTTGGGCTCAAGCTGGTGAGCCTTGCTCAAACCAGATGAACCCCCACTCAAGCTGGTGACCTCGGGGTCTCAAACCTGGGTCCTCCACATCCCAGTTCAACACTCTATTCAATGCGCCACCACCTGGTCATCATTTGAATTTAAAACTGATAATATTAAGAGCTTAGTATACCACTCTTCTTAGTAACAATTAGTTATAATTTTATTTATACTATTCCTTTTATTTTAACAAAATTACCTTCCCACTTCTAGATCCTTATGTCAAAGTGTCTCTGATGTGTGAGGGTCGAAGATTAAAAAAGAGGAAAACTACTACAAAGAAAAACACTCTGAACCCTGTGTACAATGAGGCCATTATTTTTGACATCCCTCCAGAGAATGTGGAGCAGGTCAGCCTCTCCATCGCCGTCATGGATTACGACAGGTACGTACATCTATCTGCTCCTTAAGGAACAGCTACATGTAGTCATATGCAAACCAAATTCCTCTATAGCAGTTTTAATGTCAATTAGAAGAGGGAAAAATTATTCATTCAAAACTCATTTTTCCCACTTTTAATATTTTTTTATTATTATTATTCTCCAAAGAAGTGTTACTCTTTTTTTTTCTTTTTTTTTTTTTTTTTTTTTTTTTTTTTTTCTGAAGCTGGAAACAGGGAGAGACAGTCAGACAGACTCCCGCATGCGCCCGACCGGGATCCACCCAGCACGCCCACCATGGGGCGATGCTCTGCCCATCCTGGGCGTCACCATGTTGCGACCAGAGCCACTCTAGCGCCTGGGGCAGAGGCCAAGGAGCCATCCCCAGCGCCCAGGCCATCTTTGCTCCAATGGAGCCTTGGCTGCGGGAGGGGAAGAGAGAGACAGAGAGGAAAGCGCGGCGGAGGGGTGGAGAAGCAAATGGGCGCTTCTCCTATGTGCCCTGGCCGGCAATCGAACCCGGGTCCTCCGCACGCTAGGCCGACGCTCTACCGCTGAGCCAAGAAGTGTTACTCTTAAGTTGAGGACGGGACGTGTTAGGGCTGGGGAATGAATGGGTGCAAAAGCAGTGTGGAGCACATGACAGAAAGCACTATTGTGAAGCCTTTGTACAGTAACCGCAGAGATTAAAATCAAGAGTGTATTTTCCCAACTGGGCTGGAATATGATTATTATGGTTCTTACCAGAGCTCAGTCATTAACTAGCTGTGTGAAAGGGAAAGTTATGGAATCTCTTGGGTGTGCACTTTTCCCATTTGTAAAACCTTAGTGTGATATGGAACTGCGAACACTAAGAGGAGAAAGCGAATAGCGGCCATGGGAACACAGCCTTGCAGCTTTCACATCAATCTTAAGACAGTGCTTTGTGGACAGCTCTTCCGGCTTGCACACCTGGAGTCACTTCTTTCCTGAAATAAATTGCAGGCTCCCAGGTACAGCTCTGAAGGTTCTTCCTGCCGCAGCTCCTACCTGTACCTGCCCACCCTTCCCGTGTCTGGAGGATCACCTTGCGCTGTGGTCTCATTCCCCCATGCCATACAGCCCTGCTCAAGTCACCACTTCTGTGTCTTTCTGGCTAACCAACCTCTTCTTCCCTTGAACTCTTGTCCCACTGTAAATGTTCATATCTCTTCTTTGGCCCTTAATCTGTATTTCTTTTTATTGTTTTGCTTTTTATATTTATAAACCTTTTAGAAGCGAATACTGCCTATTTAACCTACAAAATTATGAGCACATAGTGTCTTACTACATTTATTTTGTTCTAATAACACAAGTGGAACAGAACACACATATACAGATATTTTAAAAGAATATCCATTTTATAGTATCATGAAAATGGTAGTAACCAGGACCCTATAACCTAGAGAAATTAATATTTCTCTATTGATTATTATTAGCCAGAGCAATCCTCTGGCTCAGAACTAGCAAAATGAAGCAGTGAAAAATGAAATGATAGGTTTCTTCTATACTGTTCACAAAAATTAGAGGATATTTCAAAATGAATATGAAGGGATAAAATATCCGCTAATTTTTGTGAGCAGTGTATTTAAAATTAAATTATATCACAATTCATATAAAAAAAAAAGCTATCATTTTAGAGAGAGAGAGAGAGAGAGAGATCTTGAATTAGTTGGAATTCCAAACTAAAAGCCCTTGTCCTGCTTGACAAAAAGTGACTCCTATTGACTCCTCAGAGCAGTGGCTGCAGGTAGAGTCAGCTGAGCACGGGCCACCCAGGCAAGTTTAGGGAAATGGATCCTGACAACATATAAAACCGAAAGATTAAAGAAACTTACTTTTAAAAGTATGCTTGTTTGGAACACTTAATATTGAGGGAAAGGATAGTAAACATACAAATCTATATCAGTGACAGGAAGAAAGTAATGAAATGTCCTAAAGTCATCTCAAAGTCTCCTTAGAGACATCTGTCAAAATAACCTTTGAAATGCTTTATATTACACTACATTCTTTTTTTTTTTTTTTTTTTTTTTTTTTTACACAAAGACAGAGAGAGCATCAGAGAGAGGGATAGATAGGGACAGACAGACAGGAAGGGAGAGAGATGAGAAGCATCAATCATTAGTTTTTTGTTGCGACACCTTAGTTGTTCATTGATTGGTTTCTCGTATGTGCCTTGACCGCGGGCTTTCAGCAGACCAAGTAACCCCTTGTTCGAGCCAGAGCCCTTGGGTCCAAGCCGGTGAGCTTTTTGCTCAAACCAGATGAGCCCGCACTCAAGCTGGCGACCTCAGGGTCTGGAACCTGAGTCCTCTGCATCCCAGTCCAACGCGCTCTGTCCTTTGCACCACCGCCTGGTCAGGCTACATTCTTGAGAAGCACCTTAACCATTTGTGTCCTTGAGTCGATTCAAATCCTGCCTCTGCCTCTTACTAAGATCGAAAAGCAGGGAGGTCCCTGGACTCCTGGGTGCTTACTTTCTGTCTCTGTAAAATGGGATGATGATAATGTTACTCATTTTTCATGGTGTGAGGATTACGTGAATCAGTATATTTAAATTTCTTAGAATAATGTCTGGTATATGATAAGCTCCAAAAATACTCATTGTCATTATTATTTTTGATTTGTTCCTATAAAAACAGGACATGGATGGAAAATAGGAATGTTGTTCAATATGCTCTGGTGCTATACAATGAAAAAATCAGATGTGTGGTCCTGAACATGCATAGCCCTGCCCTGTTTAATTAGAGTACAAGCATAACATTTACTGACATATCATTCCAAGTCAATTAAATGTAATCATTTATATAAGAAAGAGCTCTTGGTGAGAAGTCTAAGTGTCATTAAAGACCATTAAGCCTTGTGGGAAGAGGAAGATTTTGATTTACATCACATAAAGTTAATAGAATTGCTTCTAAGAAAGAAGTACATCATATAGGTAAGAATGAGTTAGCATCTCTCATTCACACTGTATTTATTATTGTGAAATGTACTCAAGTTACAGAGCACTAAAATGTTTTATGTGTGTACTTGTACAGCTTCATTATTTTTTATTGATTTGAGAGAGAGAGAGAGAGGAAGAGAAGGAGAGAGAAAGGAATATTGATTTGTTGTTCCATTTGTTTTATTCATTGGTTGCTTCTTGTATGTGCCTTAAACAGAGATTGAACCCGCAACCTTGTCATATCAGGACAATGATCTAACCAACTGAGCTACCCGGCCAGGGCCTACAAATTCATTTTTAAATGCTGATACTATTTGGTAAATTTTAGTTGACTTAAGGGGTTTTTTTACTCGATCTGAAGTAGTTTGATCTGAAAAGTCATTTAAAACCTGTCACAAAATCTGTTTTAATCATATGTTTAAAATTCTGCTAAGATGTGTGAAACTCCATGTATCTTTAAATATTAGAATGAAAGTGTAATATTCTCTGAATTGCAGGGTAGGACACAATGAAGTCATAGGTGTGTGTAGGACAGGACTAGATGCTGAGGGTCTTGGGCGAGACCACTGGAACGAAATGCTGGCCTATCACCGAAAACCAATAACGCATTGGCACCCCTTGCTGGAGGTGAGCTCTGTGATTCCCAGATACCTACTCTCTTTTTTTTTTTTTATCTCTTTTGCTTAAATATGCTGTCTGATAACAATATTCTGTTGTTTTATATATTCACCTATTTAAAAAAAGTTATTTTAAAACAGATACTGCTCTTGCTTTTGCTCCACAGATTCTATCTTCTGATATTCAGAGTTCAGATGCCTTGTTCGGTTTCAAATATCACTAAGCTTTCTGTGTTTCATATTCCTGCAAGTCGGTTATTTTCTTTGTGTAACCTAAAAACTTGTATCAATGAATGGTGGCGCAATTGAGTACATTCATTACTAACTGGAAACTGAATGTTGGTGCTTCTCTGTTGTGAAAATAACCACTTGACCTAAACTTCCCCAGAATCCCTTAATAGAGGCATTATCAACTACTACAACTCATCTAGGTAAGAGGACAGGTATATCTACCCCAACTTGGGCCAGGAAGTAAAAGTGCTTACAGATTTTTAAAATATCGAGGCATCAGCACGATCAGAGCCAGGCGGTGCTGTGTGACTACATACTGAAGAAACTTGGGGCAGATGACTTTAATCTAGGTTCTGCTGTTACTCTGTCATAGTAGTAAATTTGTAGAGGAAATATCAGTAAAATGCCAAATATTGAGTGCTTGGCATTAAGTATGACACAATGTTAGCTCTGAATATATTAAGTTGTATTATCAGAAGAAATATTAATACCAGTTTCTAAGAGTCTACTGGAAATTGTCAGTCTACTCAAAACACTAAATGGAATAACAGTGGTTACAGCCTCTTGAAGAGTCATAAAGTTAGTCATTCATATAACCCGGTTAATTGAGAGATAAGGCATGTTGACAAAAGAATTTGTGGTCAATGATGGAATTTTTGCAATTCGGTGAAAAGAATAGCTATCATAACCACATAGTAAGTGAATGATATATTGCCACATCTCCATGACAAGATTCTGCTTCTTGTTCTGACACTAGGCACAGTGTAATTCCTACTAAATGTGCGTAGGCCCAGGTTCTAGTCTCAGCTTAATTATAAAAATGTGTCCTCCGCTGTGTCTCAGGACACAGAGAAAACTAGATGAATGCGGTGTGAACATTTCATGCTCAGACAACAGAGGTGAACAATCATTATAGAATCTGTTTATATATGTGTGCGTTACAACTATTTACCTCACTTCATCATTTCAGAGACAGAACACATGCACACGCACAGGTACCCAGGTACCCAGTGCTTTCCCCTATGGTGGTTTCAGAAATACAGACAAGTACATTCTTAAATAGCTCAACAAGTCTAAGAAAGGCTGTCTTTTATTTCTTGTTTTTGGTAGTGGGGGTGGAGGGAGAGAGACGGAAACATCGAGCTGGTCCTGTATGTGTCCTGATGGGGGAATCAAACCTACAACCTTCACACTCTGGGACAATTCTCCAACCATCCCAGCTATTTAGCCAGGGCTTAATTTTTTTTTTTTTTTTTTTTTTTTTTTAGAGACAGAGAGAGGAAGGGAAAGGGGGCAGGGTGGGGGGTAAGGGAAGAATTCATTTGTTGTTCCACCCAGTCGTACATTCATTGGTTGCCTCCGGTGTGTGCCCTGACTGGGGTTTGAACCTGCAACCTTGTCTTTTTGGGATGATGCTCTAACCAACTGAATTAACTGGCCAGAGCTTGTGTTATATTTCAATAGTGTATATTGTCTGAAGTATAAAGTATACTGTAGTGCTTACTATACATTTATGATCCTTTCTTGATTCTCATCTTTGTTTTTATTTAAGGTTTGAAAAGTAAATATTAGTTTTAAGAATCTAGACATAAGAGTAAAATTTGCGGGCAGAGCACCACACTGAAGGGGCACATGGGTTCTAATCCTTGCTCCCGTGGCTGTGTAATCCCAGGAAGACCACCACCTCCGTCTACAGCTGCCATGCTCCATACTTAATGGAAATGGAAATCAGGCCCCTCAGACTTCACAGAAACTATGTAGGGAGAAATGACATGATGTGAACAAGAGCTAATGAAAGGCATGTGTTATATGACCCAGGGTATATTATAATTACATATGACTGTTTAATGAGCATTATGCTATACATTTATCTGATAAAGGGAAATGATGGACTAGGCATGTGTTTCTGTCAGTCATTATAGGATATATAGGAAGAAACATTACAATATGGACATCAGAAGAAGATCTTAGATATTCTTCTAGCAGTAGAGTAGCAAACCACAAGTGGACTAAAAGATTATGTAAATGCACTTTCTCCAGCAAACAGCTTGTTTTGTCCAACTCCTGCGCTTACATTCAATGGTCAAACAGAACATACGGACTAGAAACCTAAGAACTGGCTACATTTTGCACTGTGGGAAAGTGATGAGTATGAAATTAGGTGTTTTGTTGCCAGAAGAAGGATTAAACTGACAAAGGAATAATTTGAGAGCTGGGTAAATTGGTGGTACAGAAACTAAAGCATCATTTAGAAAATCGGGTTACTTCTACGTAGATAATTGAGAATTTATTCTGTTGTAACTAAACTTATTAAATGTACATAATATTTAGGGACCATGAGAAATTAATCTTTATCCCTTGTAGCTCTCTTTTGCCAATCTTAGTCCCTGTCATCTCATTAATTGCTCCTATAAAAGTTACTTCCTGCTTTAGAACAAGTAAAGCACGGTCTGTTATGTCTAGAACCTCTTACTGCATTTATCTACCAATTGCGCCCCACTGTAATAAATCAGTAGTTGTTTTACAATAAGAACTGAAAGCCTAGCACAGAATGTGAAATGGAACTGCAGTCATGAGTAGCTATCTACACGTTGCTGCTCTGCATACCATCTTTGTACCACACTCTGCCTACATCTCTATGAGATATTTGTGTTCTCTCATGCTACCTGAGAAGGTGAGTTCTGAAGTACAGGGTAGTTATATATATATTTTCTCTTCAGAGACTTGCATATCATGAGTGACTATTCACTATTTAAAAAAGCAATTATGATCCATTGTATTATTTTTTTATACTAGATTATACATTATGAAATTATTGTCTTTCAGTTACCTGGCAGGGCGACCAGTTTTGACAGTCAAGGATCTTGTTCATCTCCCAAACCACCTTCCACACCGTAAAGCCTCCAAAATAAGACCATTGTAGTAGGGACCCAGGAGGACTCATCAGATCAGAAAAAAGTAGAAGGTTTGATTTCCTCATTTAAAATATATCCTAGTTATAAACAAACTTAATATGTAATTTTTTATTTACTTATTTTTGTCTGTTTATTAACTTTGGACATCTTGATATATTTTACTTGAAAACAGATAGTCTTTACTTCCATAAGGCATTTTGTTGTTCTTGTTCTATGCCTATTAGCACAAAAAGTGTGTATTAAGTTTTAATTCTTTGCATAAGCAAAGAAATACATTTTCAAAAATAATACCTAGAATTTAATATTGTTTATGCTGCTATTGTATAAAGTAGCACAGGTCACATGTGTATGGTTTTGATTTTGTTACAACTATGTTCGTTTCTTGGTATGCACATATTTCTGTATAACCTTTAATGGAAATTTTGAACTTACTTCACACAGCATTAAATCCTTGTGCAATCAAATTCACGTTACTTTTCTGATAATATATTTCATTCTAAGCAAATTATTTTCTTGATGAGGTTTGGCTCTGCTAACCCCAAGATACTGTCTCTCAAGCTTGTTGTTTATAACATACAGATAAAGCTGTAATTTAAAGAACCATTTTGAATATAAATTTAAGAAGTAATATTTAGTAGCTGGAAAATGGAGGTTGAGCCATTTGGGCTACCATTTTATATTGTCTTAATGTTGCATTAGTTCACACATCTGTTGTACTGTTTAACTGATATTTTAAAAATTCTAATAATCTTAATCTCAAATGTAGCATTAGTATTCCTAAATAACTAGAATTAGAAGTCATTCATTTTTTGTGTTTGTAAGGTTTTCAAGTACTGTGACATGTACATTTTGTGACATGAAGCTATCATGAAGATCTTGTATTTCTGATAGACCATACTAACAGACACCAAAGGTACAATAAATGTCTGCTCATTGTTGTTAAGGTTGTACACAGTATGGTGACTTTTCAAAACCAATCAGAAGCTAATCGTTAAAACTGGGTATTTTCTTAAAGAAAGGATGACTTATTTTTCAGAAAATTATATAAATATACCATAAATAATATAATTTCAACCTTTAATAAAAATAAAATGATTCTGAAGGCCCAACCCCATCGTCCTTTCAGGAAAGACATTTGCCTAATTAAATAAGGATCAAGGACAGGCCACTCGTGGTGAAAACTATGCAAATGTTTTTACAGGATAGAACTTTCTTTTAAATCAAGTTAACTTTTTATTGTCTTATTTCTGGACCCTGTTGGAAGGTATCTCTGTTGAATAACCTCAACCTTACTTTTGAGATTTGTACTGTGGATAGTGTTATTTCAAGTTTCTCCCAAGATAGGAAAATAAAAGACCAAAACAAAGCAAAATAAAAAGGCGAGAATTTCTGTTCTTAGACTATGAAAACACCTTCATCAGAATGAGAAATTTTATCAACAATTATAAAGTTTTTATTTTAGTAAAATTCCGTACTTCTAAATATTAAAAAATAAAAAGTTTTAAAAGCCTTGAAAGTTGTTTATTGGCATCTCTCATAACGATGGCATTACTGTTAATTAAGATGTAATTTATACATTTAACATTATAAAGCCAAACAATTCCCTAAAATTTTTCAAACACTGTACCATCCTAGTGAAAGCTAGTATTCCTAGCTAAATTTTCTAATTGAAGATAAAAGAAGAAACCTGTTTGAAATACCTGATTATCTTATCAAGCCTGTAATAATCATTGCTGTAGACTGAATCACTGAATAGAACACTTCCATTTTGGAATTCTTTATTTTACTAGAAAATAACAATTGTCAAATGGGAAGACAAAAGTTACCTTCTTAATAAAATGACATTTTTGGAGATAGTTGTTTGATTAGTAGCTATAGCTACAGCTTATAATTAATTAGTAATATATATCCTAAGTGATTATAATAATTGTTTCCATCTGTAAATGTATTTTCAGAACTTTATATTCATTCTTAAAGCTTATGCTTTTTTTGCCTCATACAGAGAAAAAGCCAATGCTTGCAATGGGGGGAAAAAAAAGAAAGAAAGAAAAAATGCAAACAATCAACCAGGCAACTTTAATATGGGAATTGTAGATTAAAATATGTTTTTAATGTAATTTTCTAAAATTATTTCCTAGGGATTAGAATAAACTCAGCAGGCCAGAGTACTTGTTAACCCTGTGAAAGAGATTAAGGAGAGAAAATTAACCACAAATTATTTTTCACGCAATACATAAGAAAGGTTTACACTCATATTGATAAAGCATTATTTAAAATGATAGTGCACATTATATAATGTAATCCTACCATATTTTAATACAACACATTCTCACTCTACACAGCCACAACATGCATCCAACCATAACGTATTCTCTTTCTACCTGTGATTGCAGATGGAATGTGTTTCATTTCAATATTTAAAATAAGGTGTGATCTTATAGATTTCCCCCACTTGTTCGTGTGGGACACCACATTTTAATGACAGCACTGACACATTATGAAGTTGCAGCTTCAGTATATAATGAATACCTAATTTCAGGGACTTATTCAGGGACTTGCCAAACTTAAGTCTAGGAAAAAGGAGCCAATGTTGTCTCTTTAGCATAACAACACCGGTGTTCTTTTCAAGTTATTTATTTATTTACTTATTTATTTTACTTGATTCACTAAGTAATCCGGAGAATGAGGAAACTGAATATAAAAAGAGCATTCTTATTTGTGGAGTACATAATCTCCCAAAACTCTGAATAGTTGATGCTTTTTTTTTTTACACTGGTTTCTTAAAAATATTTTTCTTGACAATTTTAATATTTCTTTTTCAGGCTAGTCCTGTTTGTAGTACTTGATTTACATGTAAAACTCATCAGTACGTTCACAGTTGAGTACAAATTTCATCAGGACTATTGCCAGGAAACAAGAGACAGGAAGGCAGAGCCAAGCACCGACTTTCTTACGCAGTTTTGAGGAGTGTGTGCGTTGTTCTAGTTACTACAGGGAGATCACAACTGATCAATACTGACTCAGGTTTTAGATAAAAGCAAATATCTTTGAACCTATTTGGTTGTGATATTTAATTGACATTTTCACCTGTTTAATCTCCTGTTATGTTTATTATTTTAAAATTTTGTGGACTTAGTAAAGAGCTATCAACGTCTTAAGGCTTTCTTTTAATGAGTAACTGTTTCAGAAATAAAAAAAGCTAAACTTCCATTCTTTTCTCAGCTTTTACTATCATAAAGGAAATATAAGTTATTTCAGAATGAGTTATCAAAAGAGCCAAAGACTTAGCATTGAATGCATGGTCATTTCTTTACCTTTTTAAAAAAGGTTCTTGATGTTATCTCACAATGAATATTTTCATGGAATGGAGCTTCATCTGAAATTATTTTGCTACCTTAGTTGTGATTATGACCAGGTAATTTAATAACCTGATAATTATAAAAAGAAAAACTAGAGTTAATAAAGATTTAAGAAAGTCATTCAACCTCAATAAAGTCTAAACGAAAATGCTGAGATCTGTTTTTTTCACAACTTTTTGTTGTAGCAACTCTGGTTGTTCCAAGGCACTTAATTGATCTAAACTTTTATAGTTACTAGGCTAATAATTTATTGCTGCCAATAAGAAATGATACAAAGGCACAGAACATAAAACAATTTAAAGAATCTACATAAGTAAATGATAAACAGATGTGTTAATGCATATTGAAATAAAAATATTTGAATTTGAATATAAAGCCAAAAACTCCTTTGTATTTAAACTTTTAGTGGAAAGTAAATCCACTAACAGTGTTAAAAAAAAAAAAAAAACACCAAAAACCCCATGATACAGTATTTTTAATAGTTACTCAGTGACCAGGCTCAGGATATGATTTGTCTGAGCCATTATATAAAAGAAAATGGTGAGTTTGCATTTGACATGGGAAACAGCTAATTAAACTAAATGCTGTTTCTAACGCATTATTCAGTAATACTCTTTAATATAAGAATTTTCTGTTTCTAAAAGACTTTTCCTACATTTACTCAATCTTGTGTTAATTTGAGTGAATGGTAATTTAATAAAAGATGCACTGATAATCAACTGTTTGCCAAAAATATGTATATTTGAATAGTGGCATTTAATATTCAGTTTAAGTGTTTTCTCATCAAGAAAATAAAAACTGATTTTATTTTTTCCCTGTTCATCATGAAGATAAGTAACCAGGATTTTATTTGATGGCACGACAATATCATTCTATAAACACTTTTAAAAAATCACTAAATTAAGGTTTGAGGTAGGATTTTAGGATTTATCGAATGCCAACATTTTGAATACTAGATGTAATGATTGAAAAACAAAATAGATGTTTAAGGGAAAAGATCGACATCTTTGTGCCTGAAATTATTTAAATATACTCCTACAAGGAGGAATTGATTAAAATAATCCTATTTTTATTTATATTGAGGCACTGGAAGTGACCTCAGTAGATCTTGAGAGGCAGATTGTATTTATATGGAAATATTCTCATCTCAAACTGACAGTAACTTCTATGCTCACCGAGGTCGTGAGAACCCTCTCCAAGAGCAAACTATGCCTGATCTTGTCATGAAAGGGTAAAAATTGCCATTTTCTTTGGAAATTTTGTTCTGATTTGCATCTCCTATGCACAGAATCCCTATTCACTGTACAGGGTGGTGGATTTCAATTATTCAATTTCACGTTTTTGTGCCCTCAGTAACAATGTATTGGAAAACAATGCATGTTATAGAAATCAGTCAAAAATTCTTAAGAGAAGTAAGTCTCAACATTGGAAGGTTAATGCATTGGGGTTTTGTCTTTGTTCTGTCTTTCAAAAAATTGTTCCCGTCTGAACATCACTACATCAAATTATGTTTGACTATGATTTTGCTGTAGAATAAAGTTTGTGAGCAACAACAACAAAAATCCTATAATCCCTAAAGCTATGTACAAACTGGCAACAGAATCATTCTCTAAAAAATTGCATGGTTTACTCTGCTTATATAGATCGTTTTGTGGGTTTTATTATATATTTGTTTTTTCTTTAAAAACACCCTCTAAGATTTCCATTTAAAAAAAAACAACAGTAATTTCCAGTGTGAATAGCTTCATAAATTCTATTACTAAAAAAGAAGCTGGTAGACCAACTTTAAGATAAAAATATTTGCATTTATAATTTTTAGAGAGAAAAAGTTCAATCCAAGTTTGTATTATTTGCATTAACTTTTTATTGACCCTTCCAACTGAAAGATGTAATTGGGTTCATTTACAAAATACGTGTAAATTATGCAACACCATAAAGTGAGGCCTTCATTTTATTATGAAAAGTGAAGAAGTCAAAATAGAAAAGAACTGCCTCACATTGTAAATGTGATGATTTCACTAATAAATATCCAAGATATTTTCCAAACTGGCAGCAACCATGAAAATTCTTCTCTTTTCACATGACATTGAATAATTTGGATCCACCATATTTAATTCTGCTTTGTATCTGTCAGTCATTGTTCATAAGGTGACTTTTTAACTGAACTTTGTGATGTAATATGTAACCATTGTTCAAATCAGTATGTTTGACTTCCGTAGTATAGAACGAAAATTTTAAAATCTTTCGAAATTTGTGTTTTCAGCTTTTGTACATGGTAACCAGCCATTTGTGAAACTTGACAGCATATAATTGTATTGCTGAGAACAAATGTTTTTGCAGCTACCTTTAAAAGATGTTACACATTTCAGTATTTTTACAATGTCTTTAGAATGTGTGAACATATTTGTCAGGTTCAGATGAATTATGTAACAATGAAACCTCAAAGCTGTTATGAAGTTTATGATTACTTTTGTAAAAGAAAATGGAAAGCACTTGAAATATAATTTTACTGTTTCATATGTATTTTGAAAAATAAATAAAGTGATAAAAATTATTTTTGTCTGAAAAAAATACTTTTTCCATATTTAATTTTGAGATGTTTATGTTGCTACTTCTTTAATAGTCATCTTCTTTTGGCACTTACATTAGAGAGTGGTTTAATTCATTCATCAGTATTTCAGCAATTCAAAAAATTGCATATATCTTAAAAAACTTTACTTACTACATACCATTTTTTCCACAAAATTATTAATTTAAGGCCCTGGATAATTTCTATTAAGTGGTAATTATTAGTCAAGTGTTAAAAGAGGTAAATACCATTGATACATATTAGCTACATTGTATCATCTGGAAAAAGCCCCTATAAATACTTTTAGCAGGTGATCCAGTAGTTGGGACATACCAACTACTGAATTTGTTTCTGTTTTGCCTCAGATATCCTTTTTTTTTTTTTAATTTATTTTGTTAAGGTGGTTTCAAGTGTCCCACTTAATATAACACCCTCAGCTCCCCCACACCGTGCCCCCATGCCCCACGCAAAGTCTATCTCCAGTCCCATTTCACCCCCTTCACCCACCCCTACCTCAGATTTTCAAAAATATTTTCATAAGGAATGTTTGTAGCAACTAACTTTAGGCACTTGATACAGTACTGACTCAAAAGAAATTAGAACTGTTAAAAAACCAGATAGTTGTTCTGTCCCTGGAGTCATTGTTTTAAATGAAATACAACTCAAAGAAACAAGTAAATAAGACTGTATAGAATGCAGGAGAAAGCAGCCAATGATCTGACTTGTCGTCCTTGCTTAAGTCCTTATATTTAAAAGTGAGGAGACTGACTGAAATCTAAGTTTCTTCTGAAAACAAATGGCCACTTCTTGTTACTATTTCTAAATATCTCCCCAATAAGTGTTTATACTTATTTTCTTAGGACGGGTACATATTTATACTGACACTGATTTAAAATGCAGTTCCCGCTAACAATATATGAGTTTTCAATTACTCTATACATACTTGGCATTATTGTTTGAGTATTTGCCAATTTGATCATGACAAAAAATGGTATCAATGTTTTAATTTTTTTCTAGTGGTATTGATCATTTTTATATATATTGATTGTCGATTTAAATTTTATTCTTTAATATTTTTCCCATTCTTCTGTTGGAATTGTTTTCCTAATTGATTTTTAGAGATTTTTATTGTTTCTCTTTTTAATGCAGACAAATTCTTCATATGATCACATCTCAAACTGATCTCCATTTTGCAAAGCAAAAGGTGCAATATTAGGCTATAATCTGTAAAGGCAATTTATACAATATATAAATGAAAAAATACATATATGAGAAATATACAGCAAAATGCAATTAAAAGTTAACCAAACCTTGAAAAATATGAGTTGTTATCTTGACAGTTTTCTATGTAATTTGAGGCTGTCACCACCATTGTATATGAAAGAAGCTGAAAGCATCCAATTCATGGATACATCATTATTCATGCTATTGTTTAAAATTCATTTTTGTGCTATATTTGAACAGTTTTGATTCTATTCACTCTCATAAAATAATATAGAACTCAGGGAAGATATGTCCATTAATATCTACAGAAAATTAACTCAAAAATCTGAACAGTAACCACGAATAGGACACTGGACAGTTTTCATGTTTTTTAAACCTACTTTTCCTTCACATAAAAAAAATTATCCAAAGCTCCAATTACAAGTATAAATTGTGTGAACAAAATCAATTCCCACAGTGAATTTATTTAGTGAGTCTTATTATTTAGCTTGTGTATATTTTCATGATCATTTTTTCCTTTGACAAATTTCACCTTAAGTGGGAAGCTAGGCCTGAGTCACTGGTGGGAACTCACACCATTAAGTAAAAAAACTACCAGTTAAGAATCACATTGAGAACACAAGAAGCCACCAAACTGCACACTTCCTGGAGTCCTGGACCACCCTGTGGCCTGTGGAAACAGAGCCTCCAGAAGCATGCATACCCTACCACCTTGTGTTGGTGAAGCACAAGGGAGAAGCAGTACTGAAAGCTACAGAGTCCTGTTAACAAGAAACTGTAATTTCCAGATAGAATAAAAAATTAGATTTTTTTAAATTGGACATATTGCCTAAAACATACAGAACATGTACCATGCACCAAGCACTGTGCTCATTACTTACCTTATTCCTCATCTGTACAAAATCCTTGTGATGTACGATTATGACTATTTGAAGACAGAGAAATTGAGGCTCAGATCAATTAAGTGGATATACATGTAGGTAATAGAGCACAGCTTTGAACATCTGGTTAACTTAATTCAAAATCTAGGCTTCTAGACTCTACATGTCATGAAATATGAAAACTAATATTTGGCCTCGGCCAATTGGCTCAGTGTATAGAGTGCCAGCCCAGCATCTGGACATCCTGGGTTCAGTTCCTGGTCAAGGCACACAGAAGAGACCATTTGCTTCTACCCCTGCCCTCTCCCCCTTCTCTCCCTCTTCCTCTCCCACAGCCAGTGGCTTGATTGGTTTGAGAACCGACCCAGGCACTGAGGATAGCTCAGATGGTCTGAGCATTGGCCCCAAGCAGGGTTGCCAGGTAGATACCTGTTGAGGCACATGCAGAAGTGTCTCACTATCTCTTCTCCTCTCACTTAAAAAAGTAAAAAACAAAGAAAACTAATACAAATTTAAAATATTTTCACATATGCTATTGCTTAATCTGAACATGAGGCATGTGAGTTTTATCATTCATGGGGTGATTGTGTTTAAATGAAAGTCCAAGGTATGCAGACAGTGGAACTGGGCCTTAAATCTATGTCTTTGGCCCTCAAATTATATTCATAATTTACTACCTGATGCTTTTCAGCAGAACACACTAAATATGTTGTGAAACAAGGAAGCACTTAATGGCTTTTGTGCCTCTTTAGATAAATCAGCAAGGTAAAAATTATATGAAATTTATTGACCTTTACTCACCTATAAATTGAGATCAGTTGTGCTTGATCTACCGATTCATTCATATATGTGTCATTTATATAATATGGAAACCACTATGCCACTAATAGTTACTAGGATTTTTGTTTTGTTTTGTTTTGTTTTTACCAACATCATTCCCATCGTTAATACCTGAAATCCATGGATGGGATAAATATTTTCAAAAATTGTAAGATAGGTGTGTGTCCAGATCAAGTTGCTAAGAAGGTAGTTGAGAGACTGACTTGACTCTGGCCTGGCGAAAGAAGAGCACAGAAAGAACGAGAAGGAGCTGGTGCATATGCTCAAGTCCTGGAGGCTCCTGCTCACCATAGCATATTTTAAAATTCTTTTACCATTGCCACTATTGTAGTTTAGGCCATTAAACCTCTTGTCTGGGCCTGACCTGTGGTGGCGCAGTGGATAAAGCGTCGACCTGGAAATGCTGAGGTCGCCGGTTCGAAACTCTGGGCTTGCCTGGTCAAGGCACATATGGGAGTTGATGCTTCCAGCTCCTCCCCCCTGTCTCTCTCTCCTCTCTGTCTCTCTCTGTCTCTCTCTTCTCTAAAATGAATAAATAAAAATTAAAAAAAAAAAAAACCTCTTGTCTGCATTTTATAAATCATGAAAATTGATTTTAAAATCTCCAGATTCTTCTCATTGAAGTCATTCTCTATTTAGATTGCTTTCATATCTTGGCTTTGGTAAATAGTGCTGCAGTGATCATTGCTTTCATATCTTGGCTTTGGTAAATAGTGCTGCAGTGATCATTGCTTTCATATCTTGGCTTTGGTAAATAGTGCTGCAGTGATCATGGGAGTGCATGTATGTCATCGAATTAGTATTTTTGCTTTCTTCAGATAAATACCCAGAAGTGGAATTGCTGGATTACATGGCAGTTCTAGTTTTAATTTTTTGAGGAATCTCCATACAGTTTTTCATAATGGCTGCAACAATTTATTTTCCCACCAATAGCATCTGTGGGTTTCCTTTACTCCACATCCTTGCCAACATTTGTTTTGTTTTGTTTTTTGTCTTTTTGATAATAGCCATTCTAACAGGTGAGAGGTGATAGCTGATTGTGGTTCTGATTTGCATTTCCCTGATGATAAGTGGTACAGAGCATCTGTTCATGTGCCTGTTAGCCATTTGTATGTGCTTTTTGGGAAAATTTTGTTTAGTGAAAACAAACATCTTTTGTTTTGCTGATTTTTCCTTGAATTTTTATTTATTAGTCTCAACATAAAAATTGAGACGAAGCTGAATTCTCTTGCAAAATTAAAGAAAAAAGAATTTGAACTTAACAGGAGGCAAGTGATAAATTGCAGAGCCAAAAAGACTGGGAACTACAGGGAAAGGTGTCAAAGAGACACTATGGTGACAACAAAGCCCAGAAAGGGCATCAGAGAACACAGTGCCTGATCAGATTTTAAGATTCTGTTGTGATCCTTCTATAATGCCGGTGGCCAAGGCCAGGCAGGTACACATTGGATTCAGGCAGACGGTAGAGAAGCTGCGGAGCCAGAAAGCTTTGGGCCATTTCCATTCAATAGAGTCTTGCAACTGCAGACAAGCACACAGGCAGGGGAAAACAGCTTCTCAGGCAAATAAACAGCAAAATGGCCCCTCACCGTGGGTGGCAGGCAATCCGCAATTTGCAATTCGCCATTCACCCTGAGGGCAAGCACCCATAGCCTTACATAGACTATAAGCATGTGGTGCCACCACCTGCTCACACACTAATCAGGCAGTGTGCTGGCAGCTGGTAAACCCGCAAGCAAGCTTAACACAGCTGTTTTCCCCACACCCTCCTTAACATTCTTTCTTTTATAAAGCCTTTATTGTTCACAATGACATTGTGTGAGCAGATATATTCTTTAGGGGACTTGCAAAGGTGCTAAGTTCCATGTGAGGGTGGTGGTGGGGGAGGAGAGAGAGCACACAGCACTGGAGGAGAGGAAGTAGAGCAGTCTCACTGCCATCTCAGCTACAGTTTGGTGCATAGAAAGTTTAAAAGTAAATAAACTGTGACTGTATCAGGACAGTGCATTTTGGTGTGACTGATTGCTTCTTTTTGTGTGATTGGTTTCCTCTTTCTTTATTTTAGTACATTTCACATAGAGAATGCATTTTACAATAAATGCCAATGATTTTCTAACAAGGATAAACAAAAGACAAATGCTTTAGTCATTAGTCCACTCAATAAATATCTACTGAGCAGCTACATTGTCAGCCATTTTTCTTGAGATGTAAAATTTACCAATGATCAAAAATACAAAAAGAATCAAAATCTGAGATCTTATGGTGATAAAATTCTAGTCAGAGAATCAGACAATAGAAGGGTGGGGCCAACATCTGGCTGGGAGAGGGAAAGCAGGGGGTTGAGATAAATCAAAGCTGAGGGATTTCACCTGACCAGCAGTGGCACAGTGGATAGAGTGTCGGACTGGGATGCGGAGGACCCAGGTTTGACCCCGAGGTCACCAGCTTGAGCACGGGCTCATCCGGTTTGAGCAAAGCTCACCAGCTTGGACCCAAGAATCACTGGCTCGAGCAAGGGATTACTCGGTCTGCTGAAGGCCCACGGTCAAGGCACATATGAGAAAGCAATCAATGAACAACTAAGGTGTCACAACAAAAAACTGATGATTGATGCTTCTCATCTCTCTCCATTCCTGTCTGTCTGTCTCTGTAAAAAAAAAAAAAAAAAAAAAAAAAAAAAAAAAAAAAAAAAAAAAAAAAAAAGCTGAGGAATTTCAGACTGAACACAACAGCTGTTAAGAAGAGCAGAAGAATAGAACTGTGCCTGGCAGTAAAAATAGGGTCAAGAAAAGTTTTAACTTTTCATCAGATGGGAAAAATAGCATCATACTTCTGTATTGTTGAGAATAAACCAGAAAAACACAATACAAGAAAGGGGGACAGATTGCTGGAGCAATGTATTTATCTGAGCACGAAGAGCTGAGGTCAAATGACCAGTGGAAGCATCCACTTGAATCAGGTGTATGAGTGTTGATGCATCAATGTGTTGTCAGCTCTTTTAGCTACAGGTATCATTAGGTTGGTAGATGTGGTGGTGGGACCTGAAGAAGTTCTCCTTTGAATGCTCTGGTGTTCTCAGTGGAGAAGTAAGCAAGGATGTCAGCTGAAAAGAAAGGCCACAGGGGAAGTTTGCAAAGTCTGAGGAAAAAAGAGGTGAGAAAATCTTCCAGGTGAATGGAGGGTGAGCAGCCTGGGGAAAATGTACTGTGATTGCTGGACAGAATTAATCTAACCAGCATGTGGAATTTAAAGTAGGAGCAGTCGGCATGGTTGTGTGTGTTTTTTTCTAGTCATGCTCAGCTTCAGGGGTACAGGCACAAAATTTTGATGGAATAGGATTAATACAAGAAATGAGCTGGAAAAACAGGAGCAAGAGACCCACAAAAGCAGTGCATGAAATTGAGAAAACAGAAGAGTTGTAGTTATGTATGTCTTCTTTGAGGAAAGAAAATTATACCTTTGTAAGTCACAAGTTAAATTTGTTGGGATACTGGTTAATAAAATTATATAGATTTCAAGTGCACAGTACTATGAAACATCAACTGTGTATTGCACTATGTGTTTATACCCAAATTCAAATCTCCTTCTGTCTCCATATATTTGATCCCATTATGCTTAACTAGCCCCCAACCCCCTTTTCTCTGGTAACCACCATATTGTTGTCTGTGTCTATGTGTTTTTATTTGTATGTCCTTGTTTGTTCATTTGTTACTTTCAGCTTTATACCTCACATAGTGAAATCCTATAGTTCTTGACTTTTTCTAATTTCACCTAGCATGATGTTTTCATGATTTATCCATGTTGTCACAAATGACAGTATTTCATCTTTTCTGTGATTGAGTAGTATTCCATTGTATATATGTACCACATCTTCCTTATCCAATTATCTATCAAAGGACACTTTGGTTGTTTCTATGTCTTGGCCACTGTGAATAATGCTGCAATGAAAATAGGGGTGCATACATCTTTTAAGATAAATGTGTTCAGACCCTGGCCAGTTGGCTCAGTGGTAGAGCATTGACCTTACATGTGGAAGTCCTGGATTTGATTCCTGGTCATGGCACACAGGAGAGGTGACAATCTGCTTCTCCCTTGCCCCCTCTCTCTCTTTCTCACTATTCTACTCCTACAGCCATGGCTCGATTGATTCTGAGAACATCAGCCTGGGTACTGAGGATGGCTTCCTCAATCCTCCACCTCAGGTGCTAAAAATAGCTCAATTGCGATCATGGCCCCCAGATGGACAGAGCATTGGCTCCAGATGGGGGTTGATGGGTGAATCCTGGTCAGGGCACATGCAGGAGTCTGTCTCTCTATCTCCCCTCCTCTCAGTTAAAAAAAATAGATGTGTTTAAATTTTTCAGGTAGATATGCAGAGAAGGGGTTGCTGGGTCATATGGTAACTCTACTCTTAATTTTGAGGTACCTCTGTACTCTTTTCTATAGTGAATGTACCAGTTTACATTCCGACCAGCAATGAATGAGGGTTCCTTATTCTCACAGCCTCTCCAACACTTAATTTTACTTGACTTGATAATAACAGCCATTCTAACAGGTGTGAGGTGATATCTCATTGTAGTTTTGCATTTCCCTAAGAGCTAGTGAAGTTGAACATCTTTTCATATATCTGTTGGCTATTTGTATATTTTCTTGGGAGATTTGTCTGCTCAGGTCCCCTGCCCATTTTTTAATTGGATTTTTTGTTTGTTTATTTTGTGATTCAGTTGTATGAGTTCTTTATATATTTTTCAGTTTTTAAAATGTAGTAAATAGGCTGATTTAAGGTTGTTAATTCACTTATTTTTTATGGATGTTACTGAGAATCTATATGAGTATACAAAGTTGACCCCGACCCTACCATTATAGAGCTTAAACTGAGGGTAGGAAAGAGATTTTAATCAACAATTCTACTTGAGGCATGCAATTTTTATTTTATACTGTGTAACAGTTAGACCCAACCTAATCTGTTGAAGTATGGCAAATGAAGATTTCTTTGGAAGAAGGGATATTGTAGTTGAGAAGAGGAGAATGAGAAGGTGTAAGGTGGGTGTGACAGAAAACAGAGAAAGCCTCTGTGAAAAGGCCCTGAGTTCACTAAAAAAATGAAAGATATTGACTTTGGATGGGACAAAAAGATGGGCGGAGTGAGGAGTAGTACGAGATGAAGCTGGAGAAACAACAAGGAAGGACCAGCTTATGCGGTAGTACGACCACTAAGCACTTGGACTTTCTAGTAGGAGAATTGGATGCTTATAGACAGGAGAGTCTCAGATCTACATTTTTTGGATATTGAGAGAATAGACTGAAAGGGTGCAAGAGTGAAACAGAATGCACTGGAGAGGGGGCATTTTTGATGGAGGGGAGATTCAAAAATATTTTCTACATACTCAGTTTGAGGTGACTGAAATATCTAAATGTCTATGGCAGGTGGTCCAAATTACTTTATGAGAGCTTGAATGAAGTAAGCTCTTTAAGGACAGAGAGGAAAGTTCTGAAGTAACTACTGAAGAGCACAAGAAAGCTACATGAGTTAATGTTGATTCTGAAAGGCGAAAGCATAAACATCAATGATTCCACAACATGGATGGACCTTCAGGGCACTATGCTAAGTGAAATAAGTCAGACAGAGAAAGAGAAATACTGTATGTGGATATACTCACTTATATGTGGCATCTAAAAACACTCTATTTGTAGGAACAGTCGAATAGTGGTTAGTGGGGCTGGGTGGGGTAGGGGCGGTGCCAGGGGTCTGGTGAATTGAAAGATGTTGGTGAATGGGTACAAACTTCTGGTTATAAGATGGTTGAGTTTCCAGGGGTCTAATGT
Source organism: Saccopteryx bilineata (assembly GCF_036850765.1). Classification (NCBI taxonomy): domain Eukaryota; kingdom Metazoa; phylum Chordata; class Mammalia; order Chiroptera; family Emballonuridae; genus Saccopteryx; species Saccopteryx bilineata. Next base: position 141,594,268 of record NC_089491.1, on the reverse strand, counting down.
GATGCATGATGACTATAGTTAACAATACTGTATTATATACTTGAAAGTTGCCATGAAAGTAGAGCTTTCATGCTCAAACCGTAACCATAACAAAATGGTAATTACGGTATGTGCCGTAAAAGCTATGTTAACGAACCTTGTTGTAGTAAATATTTTGAAGTATCTACATGTATCAGTCACATTAGTACAGTATGCATCTCAAACCTACACAACATTATATGTCAATTATATCTTAATAAAATGAGGGGGCAGAAGGGCAATGATCCCAATAGGCTGTATATGCTGACAAGAAATATAAGAAGTTGTGGCCTTACAGTAGAGTTTCTGAATTGGAGATTTTAAGGTGGAACAGTTTTGGGTGGCAAAAGGTACAGGATGCACACATACAGGTAAGACTCTCAGATGGATGAGATGACATCATTTCAGGCAGGTGGTCAGGCATAATGGCTTTAGTGCTTCGTATGATCACAGCTGGAGGAGAATGTGAGCAGGTGAGAACTGCTGCTTGAAAGATGCACCAGGAGGAGGTCAGGGTAAGGCGAACACGTGCAGACACAGAGGCTTTACAACAGTTTGCTGATCGTGGTTCAGGAACAGCAGATGGCACACGCGGTGAAAGGGTTTAGGGGAGTGGAAAAGGTGTGGGCGACTCGATCATGGAAAAGCCCCAGAGCATTGTGAGAATGTGAGCTTGGGGCGGTTGAGAATGACCAGAGTGCCTGAGAACCGCAGGAATTCCAACCAACAGATTTCACTTTAGCAGTTCCGGGAGGGTGGTGGGCACTCAGCTTCCCAGGGTTGCTGAAGTCTGAGAAAAATGCCCTGAGTTTTGTGATAGGGCAGGCGGCAAGCTTTCTTGATCTCTTTGAGTGACAGTTGTGGGAAGCTCCTAGGAAACATTTCTTTTACTAAATTGCATATCCACCTAACCAGGCAGTGGCACAGTGGATAGAGCGTCAGGCTGGATGCAGAGGACCCAGGTTCCAAACCCCAAGGTCGCCAGATTGAGCACGAGCTCACCAGCTCGAGCACAGCATTGCTGACCTGAGCATGGGATCATAGACATGACCACATGATCGCTGGCTTTAGCCCAAAGGTCACTGGCTTGAAGCCCAAGGTTGCTGGTTTGAGCCCAAGGTCACAGGCTTAAGCAAGGGGTCACTTACTCTGCTGTAGCCCCCCAGTCAAGGCACATATGAAAAAGCAATCAATGAACAACTAAGGTGCTGCAACGAAGAATTGATGCTTCTCATCTCTCTCCCTTCCTGTCTGTCTCTGTCCCTCTCTCTGTCTCTCTCTCTCTCTTGTCTCTGTCACAAAAAATAAAAATAAAAAATATTGCATTATCCAACAGCTCTATTGTATTTTAGGTCTCTGAAAAAGGTAAGAAGAGAGATTAATAGCTTTAGTGATGGTTGGGAGCATGAGTCACTTTATCCCCAAGGACCACCCTCATGCCCTATGGGCTGAGCTGGAAAGCAAGCTCTCCAATGTTAAGTATGTCTTTTCATTTTTTGCCGCTTTGATGACACTTCACTTTGAATAAAGTGGTATGTTCCTCTACCATAAATGGAGACTCTTTAGCTGAGGTATGATACAGTTTTCAATAAACCGATTCCCTTATTCTGAGTTGTTTTTGATAAAAGTTAGTTTATGCAACCCATTTTAACTAAATGAATTGTTCTCATATAAGTTGTATCTATATCATGAAAGCAATGACTAAAGCACTTCAAAATCTTTTTATCAAATGTGACTTGTTCACCCTCAGTAAGAAAAGTCTTATGAGTTCAGGCTGTCCATCAACGGTCACGTGTGTGATGGGTGCCATCAGCGGGCTCTGTTCTGAGCTTCTTGAAAGGCGCAGTACCAATAGAAAGTTTTTAACCAAATGTTTATCACTTGAGCTGCTACTGAATCCTTCCCTTATTTATAATTTAGAGAGTAATTTGGGGCAATCTAGGGATATAAAGAAAAAAGGGTCTTTTTTTTAAGCTCTCTTTTTTTGAACCCAAAGCACTAAGCAGACCTCAGGAGATAAATGACACTTCACCCTGAATTCTCATTCCCCAGAATTCAAAACTCATCTCAAAGAGCAGGTATTCCTTTCATTCATTGGGAGAAAGACTGAAGGCAAGAGCTCTTTAAAACCCTAAACTGAAAAGTTATCACATCGAAAACTTCAAATGACCATGAACCTCCTTTGCTTTCTGAATTTGGTCATCCAATTTTGTCTCTTAGGAAAGCTAATAAAATTAGTAATCCCAACAGATACTGAGTGTTCATCAAGAACCATTTATCAGAAACTATGTTTTTGGTAGGGACACTTACAACTCTAGTTTTTTAACAGATGAAGAAACTGAGTTGTGGAATGCTTCAATAGCCTACCCTGAATCACACAAGTTCTAAATAGTAGGGCGAGGTTTTTATTCCAAAAGCCTAACTCCAAAGACTGATGTACTGAAAACTGCACTCCACTCCTTAAGGAGACTGAAAGCAGGGTGGACTGACATGGCAGTTGGCTCCCTTTCCTCCCAGAGTGTAAGGTTTTGTTCTATTACCTTGCGGTCTCTTCCTGTGTTTCTATGCAGTGATTGATAACCCCTTGCAGACAAAATATTTCATGTTCTGAAATAAAATTCATGGCATGCAGTCAAGGATCAAGTCAGCAAGCCTAGCTTGTGCAAACCCTGCACATTCCAAACAAAGGTTTCATCCTTGACTGGCTCCTAGAAGATAATCTCTGAATAAATGTTGAGCCCTTAGAATATTATGCCTGAAAAGAGTGTCTTTGTTTACCTATGGCTTTGGGTCACAACAGGTAGTTTTTGTTAACAACATAATTTATGATGGGGTTTGGAGCCGCACAATATCAATTCGTTCTTGGAGTTGCTGAAGACTGAGTAAGTACGGTCAGCCATATGGGCGCTCCATAATTATGTGACTGACCCCCAATAAAACCTCTGGGTGCCGTGGTTCAAGTGAGAACCCTGGTTGCCCATACTTCATACACATTGTGGCTGGGAGAATTCAACATTGCCCATGCGACTCCACCAGGAGATGGCAGCCTAGAGCTTGTGCCTGACCTCTCTTGATTCTGCCCTAAGCATACAAAATATTTACTGTAATATAAAAGAACACATGATAGGAAAGTTATTTGTAATAAAATAATGATCTTTAAACATGGAATTATTTGGGCATGACAATACTACAGTGTGTCCGTAAAGTCATGGTGCACTTTTGACCAGTCACGGGAAAGCAACAAAAGACGATAGAAATGTGAAATCTGCACCAAATGAAAGAAAAACTCTCCTAGTTTCATACCTATTCAGTGCAGTTCGATGTGGGCTCACGCACAGATTTTTTAGGGCTCCTTAGGTAGCTATCCTGTATAGCCTCTACAGACTCGTCACTGACTGATGGCCTACCAGAACGGGGTTTCTCCACCAAACTGCCGGTTTCCTTCAACTGCTTATCCCACCGAGTAATGTTATTCCTATGTGGTGGCACTTCGTTATAAACGTGCCGATATTCATGTTGCACTTTGGTCACGGATTTGAATTTAGCGAGCCACAGAACACACTGAACTTTCCTCTGTACCATCCACATCTCAACTGGCATGGCCATGGGCTGCTCCGCTGCATACACGGTGTTACATCATCATCTGCACATGCGCACATGCTGCCACATCATCCTACAGAAACTGGGAGGGTTTTCCCTTTTATTTGGTGCAGATTTCACATTTCTATCAACTTTTGTTGCTTTCCTGTGACCGGTCAAGATTGCACCATGACTTTACAGACACACTGTATATAATGTATATAATATCAAATGCTTGGATGTAGACCTCAGGCTATACGACAGCATTTATCATTGGAGGAAAGTTTTCTCCAAATGGTTAATGACTCTTGGCAAATTTCTGAACAAAGTAGTATAATCTTCCCTCAGTAGCACCATTTCTGGAAAATTAAATATATTTCAACGCTATGCAAACAATGCTTTGCGTCGGTATGTAAAACAGAGTTGAGTTCTAGTTTGAGATCATTATGCATAGGCTTTTATCTACCTGGATGTTCTGCGGATCAATTAAAAGTCATGCAGAATGCTGGACAGTTCTTTCCTATGATGGCTGCTCTGAATTTTGTTAAACAATAGCATCCCTGGTCTTTCCTCATTAAATGAGATGGGCCTATGACATGCAAAACATCGCCCTAGGAGCATTGACAGCTACTGATCTAATGGTGTTACTTCTTTTTCCATGGTTTAATCTTGTGTGATATCGTTAAACTTCCTCCTATTGGTCATTAGATCCTTGAGTTTCTTCTTGATGACCTAGAAAGGGGCTTATAGCCGTTTACACATGTGCATACATCTGACCAGTGGCATAACCAGCACGGTAGGATAATAGTTTTAGATGTTTACATGCTGTTGCTTTTTCCTTTCTCCCTGGAGTTCAATTTTTCTTACCTCTTTCTTCTTCTGCTTTCTGCAATCAAAACAGATCTTCTATGACCATTTTATCAGGGGAGAAATATGACAGAAGAAAAAAAGATTGTCTTTCTGGCTTTTTTGTTTCAGAAGCCAATACTTTTGGGGGGCACAGAGAAGACTCAGGCAAATTAAGGCAAAGCTTTCCTCCACTTGACCCCTGTGAGAGAGAATAGGTTTTCTAGGCCGCACGCTGGGAAGCTGAGCCAGGATGAAGTGGCCTGACATGAATGAACCATATGGAGAGGAAGGAAAGATTTTAAAGCAAAGGATAACTCTTGGGAGTGCTTTATTCAAGGACCTGGCAGCTATAGAAAAGCTGCCTCTCCCCAGTTACAATGGAGGGGGCACCACCCACCACCCATTCCCATTGGTTAAACTCTCTACTGATTGATTACAAGACCTCCCTTGGACCACAGCCAACTCTAAACTGAGTGCCACCTATCAGGGAGTGATGTCTGCCAAGGCTGTAATGCCTGGCCCCTTCCTAGCATATTCCAACTACTACTGACTCACTCGAATCTTTTAACAGTATCCCAGGATGAAAGAAGGGCTGGAGACTGGATTGGTAATAGACCTTAATTTAGGGAATGTCACTGGAACTGATTTGGGGTGGGGAATGCAGTTCAAAATCTTTCCAAGCTGATCAATGGCCTAATACATATTCATTATGCTGGAAAAACTGAAGCCAACTCAAGTGTTCTGTCACCTCAACTTAGGTACAAATGTCGACGCTCACCTCATTTCTCCATATAGGAAAGAAAGCAGTTTGATTATTCAACGGTGAGATTTTTGTTTGTTTGCTTATTTGTTTGTTTGGTGTGAGGAAGCAAAGGGTACATGAAGAAGTGGAGATTGGGTTTTTATTGTTTGTTTGTTTTGATTTTGTACTTGTTGTTTTAGTTTGGCTTTAGATGCACACAAATATTGATCGCAGCTCATTTCAGTAGATCTAGATGCTCTGTAGGGTTTTCCCTGAATGTGCAACCTTGTGCAAAACTGATCTCCGGTTGACTACTGAGCCATTATCTTATCACGGACAACAGACTGGATGTGGGAAGACATGGCTGGTTCACTTTGCCCAGGTGGCCCCTCACTTCCCTTTATTCTTCCTCCGTCACTTCCCTTTATCCTTCCTCTTGCTCTCTGTCTCCTTTCTCTCAGACTTCATCTTTGAGAACTTTCTTACATTGTAAAAAGTACACAATTAGAAGGGGCAGCTGTGGCTCTTGTTTCAGAATAAACTTGTTCGACCTAACTTTGCCAGTAGAAACCCACCCTGAACACAGCAGCATGGGCACCTCACCAGGACCTCAAAGTCCCCACACCAGAACATAAGGGTCATGTGCTGAGTGAACCCACTACACAGAGCCCACTGACAAACAATCACATGAAGAGATTCTGAAAGCAACTTGTGAGTATTACTTTGGGCAGCTGGATTACATGTGTGCTAACAAAACAGGATTGGGATAACTCAATATGCATTGAGGTAACTTTTTATTAATATGTTTTAAATTTTAAAAAATATTCAGACTTGGTTATATTAAACTGTCTAATGCAGTGATGGCATCATATTAAGAAAAACAAACATGATTTGTGCAGGCATATCACCTCTTGGGAACTAGAAAGCCTGGCTGCTGGCCCCATCGCTGCGGGTCTCCCACCCCAAGTGGATGCCCATGCTGTTGGATCTCAGGTTAGTACCGTGTTCTTTGCAGTTTTCAACCTCATGCCTCTGACGGGCAGACCCAGGGAGGCCAGGCTTCACATCCATGTGTTCATGTTCACAGAGTTTTTGGTTTGAGATTTTGTTTGGAGGAAAGGGACAGATTGCAGTGTTTTGTACTTGAATTTAATACTCACCCAGCAGGTCTAAGCAAAAGTATGTACATGTAATGGAGAAAGACCTCCCAGCTACTTATGGGCTTTCCTTCCCAGATTGAAATTCCAAGGTGTGCCTACTGAGTACAATATCAGGAACAGAAAAGGGGTGCAGCTGCCAGTCTCCAGGTGGTGCCCTCATCCGTCCTCTCTTCCTAAATAGTACTGGACTCTGCAGAGCATACTGTTTTGTCACTGGCTACTGAGTGTCGTAGGTCTGCTCAGGCTGCCACAACAAGATACCACAGACTGGGCGGCTTATGCAGCAGACATTTATTTCCTTACAGTTCAAAAGGGTGAAACTCCAAGTTAAGATGCCAACAGGTTTGGTTTCTGGTCAGTCTCCTTTTCTGGCTTGCAGATAACCACTTTCTCACTGTGTCTTTATATGAGCTTTCTTTTGTGGACACAGAGAAAGAGGTGTTTCTGTTGTTTTTTCCTCTTCTTATAAAGACACTAGTCCTATTGGATTAAAGATCTGCCTTATGGCCTCCTTAAAGGCTCTATCTCTAAATACAGTGACATTGGGAGTTAAGGCTTCAATATATTAATTGGTGTGGTGGGGAGGCAGACATAATTCAGTCCATAGCAATAAGTATTGGGTTAAAGGGAGAAGCTAAGAATCTGTATTCTACTCATCATCCAGTCTCTCCCATAACCTTATTCTCTCTCATTTTCTCTCTGTCTCTATGTATGTTTCTGTCTCTCTTTCCTTTCATTCTCTTTGTACCTCTGTATTTCTACTTTCAGTCTTTATCATATGCAGCATAGCACTGGGAAGGACCTATATAACTCCTGAATTTTGACAAAAAGAGAACAAATTCCATGTTAAGTAGTCTGAAACCATTTTTCCTAACTTCCTGGAAGCCACTAAATCTTTAATATTTCTATTTGATATTTAAAATCCCTTCTTCTTTGCAGCTACTTTAAATTTATGCAGAAAACATCAGCAGCACATGTCAATTCTTTCTGTGACATATTTCACCAAATTATGTTGTTGTTTTCTCCAACATAAAAATAAATTTCAGATTCTAGTACCTGAAAACAATTGTGGCCACATGTCTTGCTATAGTTTATTATCTGGCTCAGAACATTTTGTCTTTTATCTCTGAATCACAAAGTGACCTTACCAGTTAACCTCCTATTATTGAAATAAAATCTAAATAACTTCCAGAGCTATGGCTGTCACACGTGGCAAAATTGAACAACACTAAACGTGTGCTAATTCAGTTGGTATAAACCAGCTCATCAAGCCTGTTCATTTCTATGAACAGCAAACCTGAAAACCCTAGAGTTCTAAAGGAATCACAATGCTTATTGTGGAGAGTTGGTCTACTGAAATTTGGGGCTTAGACAAAAATTGACAGCCCCAGAAGGAAAAAGCTTACACAGCCTTTGATGGAAACTGGCCTTTTCTCTACTATATCCTCTAGTTTTTCATCCTCACCCATCCAGTAATTTCATTCCTATACTCCATTTAAAGACAACCAAAATCTCACACCCCTCACTGTCCCTTTAAGATTCCAACATGCAGATTCTTTTTTAAATCTCTTAGCTTTTATGCTATAAAACTAAAACTTGATAATATATATACTGGATTGCCCTTTCAAGTTGTTTTCTTGACAAGATTATAAAATTTACAGCCACAAAGCCATGTATTTTTTTTATAGTAAACAATATGAAAGTAGGCACATATCAGAATTATAATAAATGTTTTCTGTTTTGATTTGATAATGGTTAATTCTTAATTCAATTAAGATTTCCCCTCCAAATTCTTAATAGCACAAAAATTCCTTGGTTTGTTAAAAAGCAATTCTGAGGAACATGATCATATCAGCAGAATCAATAAACCATAGGACTGGAAATAGCATAATATAGGACTAAATTTTTCATATAATATATTCTTGTTTGAATTGTCCCAATTTTATTTTGTATTTGGTCTTGAAGAAACCCTGGATAAAAATATTATCCTGTCTATATCAAAAATATTATTTTATTATTATAAATACAAATTGTCAAGCCAGATTCTAGCTATGCAGCTTATTAGCATGACTCTATTTCACCTGAAGAGAACTAATAAAAGGGCGCGCCTTAGAATTTGTAATGGTAAATTTCTGCACAGAAATAATTATTGTGTTGTATTTTTTTGCTCTAGAGAATATTCAATGTTCTTTCTAGCAAAGAATTTAGATGTAAGAAACCATAAAACTTTAATCACAGAAATAACCCTCTCAGCTTGATAGTCAGCAAGCACTATTACAGGAAATAAAGATTTGCTACACCTAGTAATCAAAGGTAACCAGTAATGAAGGGAAGGAAAATGCTATGAGATAGAAGTTCAATCGTGTTTGATCTGATTTTAGTTCAGATCCCCTATGAAACTTGTATTGGACAATGCTGTGAGCATAAATAAGGGTAATGACATTTCTGTGGACCTAAGAAAATTAGAAACAAAGGTAAGTCAATAAGAGGTGAGCTGACTGCTGAGTAACTCACCATGATCAAAATAAGGACACCTGAAAACTTCAATGCTCTATTTCTAAATGAGGCTCAAATTGAAAGTACATCATATAGATGTAATGATATCTAGTATTTTTCATTCAGGGTTATTTGTAGAGAAATTCAAAGCATGATATAGTGACTAAAACCATGTGAAACACAATAAAAGTAGATCAATGTGTAATCTGAAAAAGTAATCATATATGCATAACTGCATGTCCAAATGGAGATTGAGGAAGCTGAAAATTAATATAATTTGGAGTAAAAACCAAGATCTAGAACAATAATGGGGAAGACGATTAATAGAGAGTCCCAGAAAGATGAGCAGAGAGCCAAACAGGGGCCTGACTGCTGTGAATGTTGCGTTCTCTGGCCTCGGGGCAGCAAATCTTACTGCTACCTCTTGGGGAATTTCTTGTTATATTAAAAGCAGCAACTGCTGACTCAATACTGAATAGATATGCAACTGGAATAGATTCCTAAACTTCTCTATACTTCAATATGGAGTATGTCTACACCTTCAGAGGAGGCTGAATGGATTCATTTTAGAAAAATGTAAAGGTGAGAGTTTCCAGAGCTGAAATGTCCTCTCTAAAAGTCAACTTGCCTAGGTTTTATAAAAGGTAAATTTATTTGAGAATTATAGAATGCAAAATGCCAGTGAAAGTATAAAAATAAAGCACTGGCTATTATAATCTCAGAGTTCATTGACATAAAATAATTTTAACCATATATTAAAACCTGTTTGATAATTATAATGTTCATGTGACATACTTCTCAAATAAATATGCTTCAAATTAAACAGCACTGACACTATCTTATCCTCAAAGTTTACTCTCTTGTTTTTAAACTTATCACCTTTGAAAGGAATGATGGGAGAATATCACAAGAAATAGAAGTGCATGGCACTGTTGATTCATACTTTAAGAAAATTAAATCAATATTTAATTATAGTAAATTATATTCTTATTCCATACTCTGGTGCTCTCAGTTTAGTTTATACCTAGAGTGAAAACAATTAATATAATGTTCTCTAATTATTTAAGTTGTTTCTGGAAACTGGAGGCAGAAATTACAAAGTAACAAAAAAACTCAACATGTGGTACACATTTATTTATCTATAGTATCTTCGTCAAAATGACTGTGAGGAGCCATGCAACACTTTGGTGCTAAGAATACATCAGTAAGAAGACACACAAAGTTGCTGTGGTCAGAGAATTTATATACATATCTGAGGTAGAGAGATAGGCAATAAAAATAAATAAAAGAGCTTCACTATTGTGAACAATGCTGCTATAAACATGGGGGTGCATTTCTCCTTCTGGAACCGTTCTATGGTGTCCTTGGGTTATATTCCTAAAAGTGGGATGGCTGGGTCAAAGGCAGTTCGATTTTCAATTTTTTGAGGAATCTCCATACTGTTTTCCACAGAGGTTGCACCAGTCTGCATTCCCACCAGCAGTGTAGGAGGGTTCCCTTTTCTCCACATCCTCGCCAGCACTTATTCGGACGAGTGGATTAAAAAACTTTGGTACATATATACTATGGAATACTACTCAGCCATAAGAAATTATGACATCGGATCATTTACAATAACATGGATGGACCTTGATAACATTATATGGAGTAAAATAAGTAAATCAGAAAAAACTAAGAACTATATGAACCCATGCATAGATGGGACATAAAAATGAGACTCAGAGACATGGATAAGAATGTGATGGTAACAGGGAGTGGGGTGGAGGGGTGGGGAGAGGGCGAGGAAGGAGAGGGAGGGTGTTGGGGAAGGGAAGGGCACAAAGAAAACCAGATAGAAGGTGACAAAAAGAAGAAAAAAGAAACTACATTTTCTCTTTACGTTAAAAATAAATAAATATAAATAAATAAATAAATAAATAAATAAAATATAATGCCAGATTGTGATAAATGCTAAGATAAAAATAAATGTGATATGATGAAGAATAAATGAGTGCACCTACTTTAAATAAGATAATCAAAGAAGACCTTTTAGAAGATAGCATACATTTAAGCTGACACCTAATATATGAGAAGAGAACAAAAGAAAGCTAAGACGAAAGTGGACAGCAAAAGTGCACCCATCCCCTGGGCAGTGGAGAGACTAACTGCTAGAGGAGCCTGAAGAAGATAGTCAGGATCCGTGTCCTTTCAGGACCAATTATTACACTGAAATGGCCCTGTTCTCCACCTCCCCAAAGGGGCTGCTTTCAATACAGACATCCAAAACCTGCAGGAGACCTACAGCTGTTGCCTGAAAAAACTAGAGTAACATAAGATTATAATGGAGCTATTGGGGGCAGGGACAAGAAGCAGTGGGGCCGACTAATGAGGAGTGTAGACATTACTCATTTGCAACAGGAATCCAAAGAAGAGAATTAATCAAGATTATAACATGAAGCCGCTTTTTTTTTTTTTTTTTTTTTTTTGATCAATCACAATGGCTTCTAGGTTTCTCCCTTATCTCTAATGGTCCCTCTCTTAGGAAATGGCCAAACCAGCAACAGTAGATGGAAGCCTTGCCAGTTGAATAACCAGTGTAAGTTCCACGTGCTGTACTGGGCCCTTGCCTCGAGTGTGAATGCTGTGTCTATGTGAGAACGCTTTCTCCTCCATCACAACTGTTACTCCCTGGAGTTAAAAGGATGACAAACTCCACACTAGCCCAGCCATTTTAAGAGGTTTGTAATTAATGTGTCACAATGATTCTTGAGTTCAGCCAATCAGCCATTTTTAAAGAAAATATCACCACACAGCAGGGGACAAGGTGAAAGAGCCACAGTGGAAAGACTCCAAGTTCTATGTGTTCTTTGAGGGCAATTATCACCTGCCATGGCCCTGTTTGCCACCTCCTGACACAGGCTGCTTCCAAGCGTCTATTAGAGGTCAAAAACTCAAATGCCTAGAGCCAGGCAAAGAACATAAATGATTGAAACAGGTGCGACGGAGACCAAATAATCTGCTCCATCTAAAGAGGTCAGCAGCTACTCAGTTTCGGCAGGTTATTGCCTTATAAATCCATATTTTAAAAAGAATCTTCCATATTTTAATGAGAAGCTGAATTCTCTATGTTAAATGCTGCTACCTAATTAAAAAGTATTTATATTACTATAAGGATCAAAATTTTAATAGGAAACAAAGAATTGCAGTTTTTCACCTTGGATCTGACCTGTCAGGAACGAGTTTGCAAAATTTCCTTTTTGGTATTTTTGGAAGCTCACACCAATTCAGATCTGTCCAGACCTCCTGCTGTTTCCTGAACCACAACCCAGTCTACTAAGATTTGAAAGAAACTCTCACAAGATCCAGTACATTGGTGGACCCAGGAATATAAATTAACTATGTATTAATTAATTACTACCAATTAATTATTAAAATGTTGAGATTACTCTTGAAGACTGAAGGATGCATAACAACAGAAAAATAAAAGAGAGTCAAAGTTAGAATTGAAATAAAAAATAAAGTGGGGGAACAAGCAACAAGATCATGGAAAGTAGAAATGTAGGAACTAAAAAAAATATATGATTGAAATGAACACATGAGGAAGGTAGAGAGAACTCACACAATCTCCTACTGACCCATGTAGGAGAGGGTGAAGAATGAAGTGAGTATAGACTTCTCCTTGACCAGTGATTTTATTTGTGAACCTGAAAAGCAGGTTTATGAGAATACGATAGAGGGTGCTGAAGGGTGGGGGTGGCAGGTGTGATAAAGTGAAGAGAGTGGTAATGGACTTGTTGAGAATAGCTAAATGAGAGTACATGTGTGCTAGAAAAGCCTGAGACTTGAAGGGAACCGTTGTTATTGTTGATGCTGTGCTAGAAAAAAATTTGGGGAACTATTTTCATAGTTCACTCTTGCAAGTAGCACATTTGAAAGACTATGATGAACAGGAGGGCTTATGCTCTTGCAAATGATGATGGCAGGGCGGTAAGGAAGGGGCTCACAGGTGTGCACCTGGTGTATGGTTCTGCGATGATAACCTGGGGTCACATCCATGTGAGGAGGCATTGTTAATAAACAACTCTTGGGAGAGCAATAACAGCTGTCTGATTCCCAGTCTCTCCACACCCTCTCTAAAACTCCATAAAATCCAGAGAGCAAATAACATCCATGATTTTCTGTTGTAATGAAACACACATTAAAATATTGAGGTATAAAGGGCCATATGTATGTAATTTCCCCTTAAATTGTCCAGAGGAGAAAAATTTTCTGATTTTCCAAATGGGTCATTTACTCATGCATTCATTGTTCCCTCAACAAGCATCATCTGTTACATACACCTTATTCAACATCACCTCTTCAAGTAGATTGCCTGCTATTCAATATGTGCTTAATAGGTAAAACACACATAAAACTAGGGTATCTTATTACATTCAAAAGATATAGAAGTCCAACTCCATAAAATACTGAGAATATTGCTGGCCTTTATTACAGTTCACTTGAAAATGTATTGGAATTACTTTCCATATTAGACACTAAAACTTTCCCAACTCCTTCTAAGTGCTGCTTTAAATAGCAGTTACTTACATCTCTTAAGTCATTCCTACTTGCAAAATTTAACTAAGCCCCTGATTTCTAATCTCAGATCCTCTAAATTTCTTTTTGACACTTCCTGTGCTGGTGATGCCAGAGCCTCTCAGCTTCTTCCAATGTTCCTACTCCTATATCCAGTGGTGGGACTCAAATAATTTAAAAACCAGTTCCCTGCCCTAATGACCATTTTAACTATAAAAAAATATATACTGAAAGGTAGTTTATTATTTCATGCATTTAATACTTAAATAAGAACAATAAAAGAGGTACACAAAACTAGATTATAAGAGTTTTAAAATATTAATGAAAAAATACTAAATAAGACCTGACAAAAAAACAATAAAACTGTTAATTTAAGGTATTTCCATATTGCTTCTTGATTAGCATCCTCACTTAGCAATTGTCTTCACTTTTATCTGAGCATCACTGGCTGTGTGATTTATCCTTAACCATCTTTTCACTGTAGGAGTGGGATCCCATTCCTTTAGAATGTAAATTTGTGATTTCCACATTGGGCGGCTGTCCAGTCGCCCACCTTAGAGAGCACCCTGATCACAAGTGCCATTTTTTTTTGCTTTATTTATTTATTAAATTTAATGCAGTGACATTGATAAATCAGGGTACATATGTTGAGATAAAACATCTCTAGATTATTTTGACATTTGATTGTGACAAGTGCCATTTTAACAACTGGTTCACCAAACTCAACAAAAAATTAGGTATCAGTTCTACCTAATCAGTGCAAACTGGCTGAATCCCACCACTGCCTATAGCCACCACTTTTAGGGTCTTATAAGCACAACAAAGACTTTTAGCTGACCAAGCTACAAGGCAGCCTTTCTCCTCAGAAACCTGACGCAAAGGGGAGGAAAAGTTTGGGTAGCTGGAGGAAAAAGGGAAAGGGAAACACAAGCAAATATATATTTTTTCCTTTATTTCTATCACACAGATGTATGTGGAATAAATAAAACAGACTTTTCTGCTATTTCTTCAAAATGAAATGAAGATAATTTTTTGCCTTGAGAAACTCCCAATCTGATACAGTCCAGAAATTCCCAATGTGGTATACAATCAAAAAAATAAACAACAGGTCCTGGCCAGTTGGCTCAGTGGTAGAGCATCAGCCCAGCATGTGGAAGTCCCAGATTTGATTCCTGGTCAGGGCACACAGAAGTGACCATCTGTTTCTCCACTCCTCCCCTTCCCCCTTCTCTATTTCTTTCCCTCTCTCTTTTCTTCCCACAGCCATGACCCAATTAATTCAAGCACATTGGTCCTGGGTGCTGAGGATGGCTCTACCTCAGGCACTAAAAATAGCTTGGTTGCAAACATGGCCCCATATGGGCAGAGCATCAGCCCCAGATGGGGGTTTTCAGGTGGATCCCAGTCTGGGTGCCTGCTGGACTCTGTCTCTCTATCTCCCCTCCTCTCACTTGGAAAAGAAGAAAAAAATAAAATAAATTTTTAAAAAAGGAACAACAAAAGCTGATTCATGTAGTTGCAGAACCAAACATAATATAAGAATTTCTATTGGTGTGGCAACCATGTATTTCCTGAGACAATACTGGTCTATGACTGGGATTCCTGTGTATTAAATAACAGTGTGCCCTTCACTCTTAATTGTCTCAATTTGGATGAAAATTTACATCTGCCCTATTCACCAGTAAAGTAGAGTGAGGTCTAACTTTAATATGAGAGAAGTCCTTCTAAAAGACAAAGGTGGCCAATATTACAGGACCTCATAATAACTAGACGTTCACTAGAGAAATATTTCAGGGGAGATGTCTGCTAACTTCAGACAGCTACTGTTAAAGAAAGTTTCTTTTAAGTTGTAATATTAGTTAGGCCTCTTGGGGAAAATTTGTACTCCTTGTTCAAATACCAAAGTCCTCTATTATTCTGAGCTTAGAGCAATTGGATGCTGAGAAAATTTATTCTAGGCTGGGCCTGTCCTGACCCTCAGGAGAATAGCTAGTCTTTGAGTGAGACAATGAATGACAAGATTTTCAATACTGATCCTCTCCAACTTCAACGACTAATTTTGATAATTCCAGTGATGACAAAATGTTATCTTAATAGAATGGTCAAACAGATCAATGATCTATTTTGAAGTGAAATTGAGAAAGGCTTTATAGATCTATAAAAACTGTTAGAGTGTAACTATTTTTAAAGCAGAGATTCCAAATCAGAAAAAAAAGCTTGTTCTATGCATATGAACAGCCCTATATTATATAACAGGTGGGCATTAAAAGAAAAATCTTTATAGAATTAAATATTGACACTTTTTTTTTTTTTTTTTTTTTTTACAGAGACAGTCAGAGAGAGGGATAGATAGGGATAGACAGACAGGACGGAGAGAGATGAGAAGCATCAATCATCAGGTTTTTTTTGTTGTGACATCTTAGCTGTTCATTGATTGCTTTCTCATATGTGCCTTGACCGCGGGCCTTCAGCAAATGGAGTAACCCCTTGCTCGAGCCAGCGACCTTGAGTCCAAGCTGGTGAGCATTTGCTCAAACCAGTTGAGCCCGTGCTCAAGCTGGCGACCTCGGGGTCTCGAACCTAGGTCCTTCCATATCCCAGTCCAATGCTCTATCCACTGCGCCACCACTTGTTCAGGCTAGATTGACACTTTTAAGACATAGAGATAAAAGAATAAAATATTAGTAATTTTTAGAATGCCTTCACTGTCTTTCTGCCTTTTGCTGAAAGGTTTTCTGCCTCAAACATCAGCTTTAGGCAACCAATGAAATGAATATATATTTCTCTTTGAGAATTCAAAAAGCTCAATTACTGGAGTGGAATGTTTAGCATAGCTTCTTGACTATTCTCTATTGAATGATACAGACTAATGTTGATCACTGTTAAAATTTGTATACAAAAAATACAGGCCTTTTAAAGTCATATGATATTTAAGGCCTCCACCCCATTTGTTAAAAAGGTCCCACCCCCAAATAGGACCTTATCCTCTCATATAAAACACAATCTGAAAACGACTAGGTACCAAATATCATCTGTTCATTTTTCCATACTATACTAGATATATTATCCTGTTAAATTCCTAACGAAGGTATACTTTAAAGTTTTCCATGTCTTCTAGCTTAATTCACAGTCATCTTAATCTTCAAAGTAAATCATTGCGATAAAATAAGTCCCATCCAGGTCTTGGCCGGTTGGCTCAGTGGTAGAGCGTCAGCCTGGCGTGCAGGAGTCCCGGGTTCGATTCCCAGCCAGGGCACACAGGAGAAGCGCCATCTGCTTCTCCACCCCTCCCCCTCTCCTTCCTCTCTCTCTCTTCCCCTCCCGCAGCCAAGGCTCCATTGGAGCAAAGTTGGCCCGGGCGCTGAGGATGGCTCCATAGCCTCTGCCTCAGGCACTAGAATGGCCCTGGTTGCAACAGAGCAATGCCCCAAATGGGCAGAGCATCACCCCCTGGTGGGCATGCCGGGGGGGGGGGGGGGGGATCCCGGTCAGGCGCATGCGGAAGTGTCTGACTGCCTCCCCATTCCCAACTTCAGAAAATACAAAAAAAAAAAAAAAAAAGTCCCATCCAAGTATAAATGTTTTATAAAAAAATTACCTTGCCTGACCTGTGGTAGCACAGTGGATAAAGCATCAACCTGGAATGCTGAGGTTGCCAGTTCAAAACCCTGGGCTTGCCTGGTCAAGGCACATATGGGAGTTGATGCTTCCTGCTCCTCCCCCCCTTCTCTCTCTCTATCTCTCTATCTCTCTCTCTTCTCTCTCTCTCTCCTTTCTAAAATGAATAAATAAAAGAAATTCAAAACCCTGGCCTTGCCCGTTCAAGGCACATAGGGGAGTTGAAGCTTCCTGCTCCTCCCCCCCTTCTCTTTCTTTCTCTTTCTCTCTCTCTCTCCCCCCTCTAAAATGAATAAATAAATAAAATTAATTTAAAAAAATTACCTTGAGGAGAAAGCACTCAAATTTAACAGAACAGTTTTCGAACTTTATTATGTACTGATATATAGTGTTAAGTGCTATGAGGATCACAAAGATGAAAATGAAATGGTACAACTTAGTCCCCAAGGAATTCATAACCGAGTAAAAGGGAAAAATCACAAACAAGCCATGCAATACAGATTAAATAAGGCACTTAATAAGGTCCTCTCAATGATCTGTAGGATAACAAAATGAAGGCTCAGCCTCAGGAATTTACAGTTTCCTGGCAGAGACTAATATTCTACCAGTGGGAACACTGAGTAAAATGCCCTTGGAGGTTTATTAGACATCATTTCTGGTAAAGACATTTTAAAGCTTCTCCTGTTTGCCAGTCTCTGAGTGTGACTCTCACATATTCATTAGCTCACTTAAAGAGAGTGGTCTGTGTACTAAAGTTGATAGCTGCCTTATTGCTTCCACTTTCTCAATTTTTTTCAGTTTATTGGTTCTACAGGTGAATTTTATAGAGAAAATTTTAAAATGTCATCAATTTATATATAATAAATTTCATTGAGGACATACTCATTTAGTTTTACTCGGTTTAGAAGTATTCCTCAGATTCCTACTTTGGTTTATTGGCACTTTCAATGTAACTGTCTACTATAACAGTATTTTTTTTCTTGTCTTTTAATTCAAAAGACTTATTTAAAGAAGAAAACTTGTTCCAACTGCCAAAGGTTTATTTTCTCAAATTTGTTAACCCCAAAATGGTTACCATGTAATTAAATATAATAACAGTTAATGTTGCCTTATTCAGTGTTCTTAAATTCATTTAGACTTCTCCTATCTGTTTCAAAATAACTTATTATTTCTCTGGCATTAATCTACTATCATTTATCTAATAAAATATATTTGGAGGGGGAAAGCTACTGGTAAAAAAATATTGATTTATGTTTGGAAATGCCTTTACATAAGTATATTTTTTTAATTTCTAATAAATCTTTTTGTGTCATCTTTTATAAGGTTTAGCATACATGACTTAGTCATGATTGGCTAGGCTATAAATAGAAAAAAACCCTGAAACCTTAATGGTTTAATCTAATAAAGATTATTTCTTGCTCACATCAGTCCAATGTGTGTTGATCACCCCATTTCCATCTTGCAGCTACCTCTGGAAACATATGGTTTCCAAAGTCCCTACCTCAAAAAAAAAAATACTGCAAGAGCTTTTTTTTTTTTTTTTTTTTTTTTTTTTATTAAAATGAGAGGCTGGAAGGCAGTGAGACAGACTCCCAAATGAGCCCTGATTGGGATCCACCTGGCAACCCCTACCAGACTATGCTCTGCTTACCTGGGGCCGTTGTGCTGTTGCTTGGCAACCAAGTCATTTCAGCACCTGAGGCAAGGCCATTGAGCCACCTTCAGGGCCTAGAGCCAACTCACTTGAACCATTTGAGCCTTGGCTGTGGGAGGGAAAGAGAAAGAGAAGGGGGAAGGGGAGGGGTGGAGAAGCAGAATGTTGCTTCTCCTGTGTGCCCTGACCAGTAATCAAACCCAGGACTTACACATGCAGGGCCAATGCTCTACCACTGACCTAACTGGCCAGGGCCACTGCAAGAGCTGTTTTTAAGGGATAGGCTTGTGTGAGCATTTTTATACTAGGCTCGATGAACAATGGAAAGCTGTGAAGAAATATAAGATGAAGGGTATAAACCATGGTCTCTCTCTTTTTTTTTTTTTTTTAATTTTTCTGAAGCTGGAAACGGGGAGAGACAGTCAGATAGACTCCCGCATGCGCCTGACCGGGATCCACCCAGCACGCCCACCAGGGGCGATGCTCTACCCACCAGGGGGCGATGCTCTGCCCCTCCGGGGCGTCGCTTTGCCATGACCAGAGCCACTCTAGCGCCTGGGGCAGAGGCCAAGGAGCCATCCCCAGCGCCCGGGCCATCTTTGCTCCAATGGAGCCCTGGCTGCAGGAGGGGAAGAGAGAGACAGAGAGGAAGGAGGGGGAGGATGGAGAAGCAAATGGGCACTTCTTCTATGTGCCCTGGCGGGGAATCGAACCCGGGTCCCCCGAACGCCAGGCTGACGCTCTACCGCTGAGCCAACCGGCCAGGGCGAACCATGGTCTCTTAACTGGGGGAAAGTTAAGCAAGGCCTGGTGAGATTCTTCTTGGTGTCCCTTCATCTTCAGAAATAGGATGTTTCTTTCTTTTGGATATAAGAAGGGCACCTCTCATTTGAGGGTCTTGTGACCTGCCTCAATAGAAAGTCAGAAAGTCCTTTCTGCACCTGCTATTTCTCAAATGTTTTCATGTTAACATATTCAATATTCAAGGTTCCATATTTTGGGATAGTGTGTCCTGTTATGTTGGCCAAAGACATGGGTTGTGAAAGAATTCACAAACAGTGGAAAGGCTGAAACAGAAGAGTTTGTTAATTTCCAAGAGTGAAAAGAACCAGGCACCAAGAGAACAGTGCTGGCACTGAGCAAGGTGGGGGGTGGTTTTTATTGGTTCTCTAGAGGCAGCGTGGTTTTTGTCCCAGGACAGTTAGGCCTAGGAGGGTAGTTTGTTTCTTCAGTTGTCCAGCTGCAGTGAGTCATTAAAATGATCTTAAGCAATAGCAGTTTTTTACAAGGTGGAGGCGGCTTAGCCAGTGGGTTCTCTCACACTCCTCCAGGTCTGCAAAACAAACTTAAAACTATGTCAGGAGATTAGTTTAGAGTTGAAAGATGGACCTTTTGGCTTTCTGTCCTTTCATGTCCTGAATCTCATCAATATCATCAGTTTGCAGACAATCCAAAGCAGCAATACATCTATTGGCTTAGCACAGTGACTGTTTTCAATGGATTTTACCTGATATATTATTGCTTTGATATAAGTATTGTTGAAAAAAATTAATGAATAGCTATAGGTATAGGCTCAATTTTTCCCATGTGACATGGAAAATATTTATATAGTTTTATTTTAGGCAAATATGTCACTGTTGTAATGTCACCACTATGTTGTAGAGGCAACAGTTGCCATTGAGATAGAATACTAAGAGCTCAAATGTCAGCAAAAAGAACAAATAAAAGAGAGAAGGCCATAACTCTTTAATTGTATATGACCCAGATATTAGGACGCATGCTTCTTATGTTCTAAAGAAAATTGTCTCAAACTCCCAAATCCATAACATGTAGAATCCCAGAACTCTTTCCAAGATTTCTGCAGTTTTTTGGAGGGCTTATATCCCAAGGTTACATCTTTTGCTAAACTCTACTTCTATTTAATCAGTTCAAATTATGGATTATTTCACTGCCCAAATGAACCATGCTTGTCCCACATTATTTCCGCCAAGTCATGAAACTCAGTTTATGCCTCAATTTCCACACTTAATAAGGTGTCAGTGTGTATATTTTTATCAAGATACTTTTTGACTAAATTTGCATTCATGGAACCTCAACTTGAGTGGTTAGTATCTCTGCTCAAAATATCTTTAGTTCACCACTCAGCTGCAGCAAATATTTTCACTGATGACTTCATGGAGTGCTGCAGTCTAAAATCATCTAATTTTTTTCTTTATCTCAAATCATCTTTTCTCTCTTGAATCACCTTGAAAATTTATACTGCTTCTCACTCTTTTTTATTTTTTTACAAAGTAATTCAGATCTCTTCTGCCCACTCTTAAACTAACCTCAAGTCCTCCTTTCCACATCTAAGTTCACCAGGGTAGTGAATTCTTTTTCTAACATCTTTATTGAACAGTCCATTTTAAAACATCTTTCTTAGCAGGCAGTGATCATTTTATTCTCGATTATGAGTGAACATAGAGAATCTCTTCTAGATATTTTGTGGCAAAATATGGTCATAATCTAGGCAGAGATGAGCTCTATTTCAAACTTCTTCTAAATTTCTCTGATAACTTTTTGTTCATAAAAGATCTGGAAAGGTAAGGCAGTTTAAAAAACTCTAATCAAATCCAGAAATATTGTATTTCTTTAGCATGTTGTACTTTGCTATTGTCTAAAATCCAAAGGAGCATTAATTATAGTGCCTCCCATCAAAATAGTTTGACAGTTAAATAAGCAGTACGAAAACATATTTCCATATAATACCAAGATGGGTAGCATAGATAAATTCTTTTAAAGTTCAAGAGAGAGATACACATGAGTTGGAATGTATTATCTGGGAGTAATATTATTCTGATGTGCTAAAGATTTTCATTTTAATTAGTAAAGATTTCTTTGAAATAAATTCCTTTACCATTCTGATTATTGGTTCAATAGAAAAAGAAGGGGGCGCTCTAAGTGTTAACCAAATCCAAATTAGTAGAGCTTAAACTCAAGGGAAAAGTAAGAAAAATGACTTAATCCTTTATAATGAGAGGGAGGATACAAGAATACTGATTAAAAAAAGAAAAGACATGTGTTGGGGAAACAGGAAAGATCTCCGTATTACTTGCCAGCCTCCAAACTTACTTCTAGGTTAACCATAAGGTAAGAATGTGATGTTGGTCAGAAAAGAAGCAGAACTGGACAGAAAGGAGGTCTGACCCTCATGGTGCCACAGAACATTCAGGTTTCCAGTCTCCTATGAGCAAGACAGAAGACATCCATGTTGCTTAGGTTCCAGAGCATGTACAGGACCAGATACAGAAAGTAAGAGATTATATAAGCAGCTTTTTAAGGCTAAATACAAAATAGAAGCTGATTATACTGGAGGCAGAGATCACAACTAAAGGAGATAGAACTATGTACTTCTGGTCCAACTGAGTGAATGTAGGCAGGATACACAATGACTGCTTCCGTATACCTACATGCAGATCACCTGTGATCAAGAATAATTATGAAACCAAACACAACAAAGGATAGAATGTCCTGTTTTAGTTAGGGTTCACCAGAGAAGAAGAACTAATGAGAAGGTATATAAAAAGAATTTTCACAAGGAATTGGCTCGTACAGTTATGGGCTGGCAAGTCCCAAGACCTGCAGTGTGAGTTGGCACACTGGAGACTCAGGAGAGCCAATGGTGTAGTTCCAATCCAAAGGCCACTAGGCTAGAGATCCCAAAAGAACTAATATTCTTAGTTCAAGTCTGAAGGCAGGAAAAAACCTAATTTCCCAGACTGAAGGGCATCAGGGAGAAAAGAATCTCTATTACTCATGAGAGGTTTGACCTTTTTTAAAAATACTTAAGCCTTCAACTGACTGGATGAGGCCCAACCATATTAGACAGATGGTTCAATATACTTTACTCAGTCTACCAATTTAAATGTTAATTTCATTCAAACACATCCTCACAGAAACACCCAGGATGTTTGACCAATTATCTGGTTACTTTATAGTCCAGTCTAGTTGACACATAAAGTTAACCATCACATGCCCCTTTTCCAAAGCCTCCCACAGCAAAAGCGCCTTTAAAAAGTATTTAAATATTTCAAACTCATGACCTTTAAATTTTAAAATTATCTTTTATGAAACAAGAGAACATACACCTTTTAATGACTATGCTGAAATATTTCTAAATAAGGCACTGCACATATTTATTCAAATTGAGTCAATCAAAAGCTGACACAACAGATGAACAATAGTATGTCATCCAGAAAAATTCAAAACTTAAAAAGAAGACTAAGTGTTACTGAAGACAGACTTTTTTGATAGATTGATTTTATTCTCACTTCTCTGTAAGATCTGCTTTATCCTCCAAATATTCCATAGAAATTTTATGTTCAGTAAAAAACTATGACTTAAAGAATCACTTGCAGGAAGTGAGCAGGTGAGCTCTATAGATCTAACACCTTTCTCAGATAATACAAGCTATGACCATCTCCATTGAAAAAGAAAATTACAACCATTGTTGGGCTCTGAGCCTACAAAAATACTAATAGGAAAACATGAGAATGGTTAGCCTGCCAAAAAAAGGGTAGCTACTTTAGGATCTTAGAGCAGGGGTCAGGAACCTATGGCTCGCAAGTCAGATGTGGCTCTTTTGATGGCTGCATCTGCCTCACAGACAAATCTTTAATAAAAAAATAATAACGTTAAAAATAGAAAACATTCTCATGTATTACAATCCATTCATTTCCTATCGCTCATGTTCATGGTTGCGGGTGGCTGGAGCCAATCACAGCTGTCCTCCGGGACACCAAATTTTTATCGGATAATGCCTAACGTACAGGGTTTGTTGTATGGCTCTCACAGAATTACATTTTAAAATATGTGGCGTTCAGCCAAAAAGGTTCCCGACCCCTGGCTTAGAGGTATCACCTCAGATTCAGTCTTCCGGTGCCTAAACCTACTATTCAAGGTGCATAGGACGTAAGAGGAAAGTCCTCAAACACTCAAATCTTCACCTACTCTAAAGCATGTTCATTAACAGTATTAATGTTCAGATCTGTTTATATTTTTTTTCTATTCAGATATGAAGGTCTATATGCAGACTATAGGATGTGAATAAGCTCTAAAGTACAGCTATTTTCAGTGACTAATATCTCACTGGCCATTGCCTAGTGTACGTCCAATATGCTGGATGCTTCCTTGAATCTGTTGTGCATCACCTGCTCTGTTGTGTGTACACACGTGCTTCTTCCCTCTTAGCTTCTGAAAGCTAAATTGCAGCACTGTCACAAAGATCACAACAAAAAAATCTACTCATTTCTCATCATTCTCATTTAAAACTGTCTTGCAGTAGTGTGTTTAAATTCAAGTAGAAAAAAGTTTATGTAAAATGTATATTTTTATAGTATGAATGAGTCTTCTATGTAATAGATTTTTATTAAAGTAAACAACAAGAGCAGACAGAATAGAACATGTAACCACTCACGTATACTGAGACTATTTTAATGATTAGCAAAATACTCATTCTTAAGTCAGATGACAACATATAGCCCTCCCTAAAATAAGTTCTGAATATATTTCTCTTTTCTATTTACCTTTCAAAAAATGTTTATATTGAGTTTAACTTTTGACAGAAATGTAATATCTTAAAGTTAACTGAATTATACTATGAAACACATTAAATACCAGATAACTTCTAGTCACACAGAGATTCCTCACACCTCCTTTCACTTAAAGTTGTTTCACTGTCTCTACTTTGTAAAAAGTGGTAATGTTTAAGTAACGTTGAACCCATTTAGCAGCTGTGGGCAGATTGCAACTACTGTAATCTCCAATTATCTTCAGTTTTTATTTCTGTGGTTTCTGTTACCTGCAGTCAAGCACTGTCTAAAAATATGAAGTGGAAAATTCCAGAAACAAGCAATTCTTAAGGTTTAAGTTGCACACCAAGTTGTGTAGCATGATTCTCACAAGGTTCCACTCCACCCTCCACATAGCAGGAATCACCCCTTTGTATAGCATCTCCAGCTCTACATGCTCTGCAAGCCCATTTATCACTTAGCAGCAGCCATCTTGCTTATCAGATCGACTGTGGAGGTATTGCAGTGCTTGTGTTCAAGTAACACTTAGTTTACTTAATAACGGCCCCAAAGTGCCAGAGTGGTGATGCTGGCAATTTCTTGCCAAGGGGAAGCTGTAGTGCTTCTTTTACATGAAAAGGTGAAAGTTGTTGAATTGATAAAGAAACAAAAAATGTCTTAGGCTGAAGCTGCTAAGCTTTATGGTAAGAGCGGACTGTCTATACATAAACTTGTGAAGAAGGAAAAAGAAATTCGTGCTAGTTTTGCTCTCTTACCTCAGACTGCAAAAGTTACAGCCACAGTGTATGAAAAGTGCTTAGTTAAGATAGAGCAGGCATTAATTTGGAGTAGAAGACATGAACGGAAACGGTGTTCTATTGATGACAACATGTTGAGCCAGGAAGCACTGAGCCTACACAAAGACTTCAGCAAGGGATCCCCTGAAAGAAGTAACAGCAAACTGTCTGCTACAAGTAAGGGTGCTTACATGGAGTCAGGAAGTTTCGCCATTTTATCATCTCACATCATCACAAGGAGAAAGGTGAGTACAGTACAATTAGACATCCTGAGAGAGAGAGAGAGAGAGAGAGAGAGAGAGAGACCACATTCAAATAACTTTTATTACAATATATTGTTATAATTGCTCTATTTTATTATTACTGTTGATATCTTACTGTGCCCAATTTATAAATTAAACATTATCATAGATATGTATGTACAGGAAAACATAGTGTGTATAGGGTTCAGTACTCTCTGCTGTGGGTCTTGGAACATACCCCCCAAGGGGAAGGGGGAACTATTGTCACGGCAAAAATGAGGAATTATGCATCTAAGAGACCTGCCCCATAAATCTACTCAAAGCAGTAGTTAAACACATAGGTTTATCTTTTGTTTTCCATGTCA
The DNA here is from genome assembly GCF_036850765.1 of Saccopteryx bilineata. Taxonomy (NCBI): domain Eukaryota; kingdom Metazoa; phylum Chordata; class Mammalia; order Chiroptera; family Emballonuridae; genus Saccopteryx; species Saccopteryx bilineata. The sequence goes on along the minus strand of NC_089491.1, from coordinate 141,568,645 downwards.
AGGTCTCATTTAATAGACAATATAATCTGTTACCATATCACCTTAGACCAGGGGTCCCCAAACTACGGCCCGCGGGCCACATGCAGCCCCCTGAGGCCATTTATCCAGCCCCCGCCGCACTTCTAGAAGGGGCACCTCTTTCATTGGTGGTCAGTGAGAGGAGCATAGTTCCCATTGAAATACTGGTTAGTTTGTTGATTTAAATTTACTTGTTCTTTATTTTAAATATTGTATTTGTTCCCGTTTTATTTTTTTACTTTAAAATAAGATATGTGCAGTGTGCATAAGGATTTGTTCATAGTTTTTTTTATAGTCCGGCCCTCCAACAGTCTGAGGGACAGTGAACTGGCCCCCTGTGTAAAAAGTTTGGGGACCCTTGCCTTAAACCATTTTAGTCAGAGCTTGGAAGTAGAATAAAAATGACAGCAATATTATCTATCAGTGAGAATGAGATTTTAGCTGCATGTAACAGAAATAACAAAATCCAGCAATTATACTATATAATTAACTGCATGTAGGGCTATTTTTCTCTCATTTTAAAGAAGTCCAGAGATAGAGACCGGACTGGTCTTGCTGTTTCTTGGCCGTTGGTGTTTATGTACCTATTCAGCCATCCTAAGCACATGACCTTCAGTTTCTTTGTGTTCCAACACCTCCAGCAGTGGTCTAGCTGGGTAGATTTTTAGGAAAAGTATCAAAAGTGTCTCCTGGTTCCTTCTTGCTTCTTACAATAAGATGTGAGAGAAGAGACATCAGGTAAAGGAAAGACCACTAACTACAAAGAAGCAAGGACTTGGTTATGATATTTCCTAGCCTTTCAAGGTGGCAAAAACTGATACAATTTAAAAACGGCTTCCAAAGATCAAAACTGGGACACTGCCAGGAAATTTTGGTCAAAGGTGAAGCCCGGCCTTCACTTCAATGTGATATAAGCAAGAAATAAAAATTGTCATTGTGTTGCACCACTGGAACGAGGGAGTTTTAATTGTTATAGCGGAATAGCTGAGTATAGTCTTGCCAATTCAATGAGCAAGTCCAGCAAAGCAGATTAGAGAGGAATAGACTGTATCAGAGGACCTCCAATGAGGCAATGTTGTCAGAATTCTCTTCAGGCCAAAATTCTCATAGCTGCTTCTCCTCTCTAACCCCACCCCACTTTTAAAGAATTTCTTTTTCATATGGGTGGTCCACAGTGAATAGAATAGCCAGGAATGGGACTAGCTAAAAGATCAAAGATGAAATTAAGTAACTAGAGTTGTATTGCATCCTGAATTATTTAAGTTGTTCTCAAAATTGCTTTACAATTTAGAGGCCTAAGTACAAATCCCAGCCTAGATGTTAGACAATGTTAGACAAATCACCTCACTTCTCTGTGGCTCTGAGAGATTGAATCTACCTCCTGAACTTGTAAGATTTGATCCCCTTTATACATTTTTTAAAAGGCTAAGAACAGAGACTGTTAAGATAAACTGAGACTGAAGTTTCCCTATATACAAAGTCTCAAAGACTGCAGTTTAGTGATTAAGAACACAGACTCTGGAGGTTTGAATCCTGGCTCTACCACTTCCTCATTCTGTGACTTTTCATCTTTTCTATCCCTCAACTTCCTCATTTGTAAAATGGATTTGTTAGGAGAATGGAGTTAGTATTTGTGAAATAAATGAGTTAATTTGTGATAAAAATTACTTTGTAATTAAGTTAATACAGTGGTATCTTGAGATATGAATTTAATTCGTTCTGTAACCGAGCTCAGAAGTCAGTCAACTCATATATCAAACTGCCGATACTGCACCCATGCGCTAACGCACCAACTAGCAGCAGCTTCCAGAATCACGACTTGTATCTCGGAATTTTGCTCAGATCTCGAACTAAAGTATGGACCAAGTTGTAGCTCGTATCTTAAAAAATTCGTATGTTTGTCTGTTTGTATCTCAAGGTACCAGTGTATATAGAAGTACCTGGCTCATGGTAACTATAACAAATAAATTTAAAATCAACATGTATATCTTCATGAACTACAGATTTTTCTAGTTATTGGGTTCTGTTCTTTACCTTTTTATGTTTTTTACTTGTCTTTTTTTTTTTTTTTTTTTTTTTTTTGACTAGACAATAAGGCATATGAAGAATTCTGGATTCTCCTCCTTACCTCATAATTAGCTTATCTCATTTTTTTATTGTTGATTTAAGTATGTATCAATGGAAGTCAAATACTTCTCCTGTTAGTCACCTGGAAGTTTTTGACAGGTTGTTGATAGAGCCTGAGTGATATAAACTGCTCACAAAAATTAGAGGATATTTCAAGATGAATATGAAGTGATAATAAAAGCATTTGTTTTTTGTTTTTTTTTAAAAAACAAAAGATCAGAAAAGCAAATGACAAGTCAAACAAAGTTGTTTGGCTATGCATATAAGATGCAAACTCAGTTATCATGATTGAGTAGCAAGTGACATATTGGTAGGGGTGAACAGAAGTCATGTCAGACTGGACAAAAGTGCCAGACATTGACTGTTCAGTAGGGTATACAGTCACCCAAGACTGCCCCAACACACTGACAGCAATGGGGCATGGGCAGGATCAGATTGTCCAGCAGTTCTTGTGGGATCCTTTGCCACTCTAGCTCCAGGGCAACTTGTAGCTCAGGAAGTGTTGTGGCAGGCATTAGACGGTTTGCCAGATGTCTTGCCAGTGCTTCTCAAGCATGTTCAATGGGATTCAGGTCTAGAGAACGTGAAGCCCAGTCCATGTGTTCGATTACTATCTCCTGAAGCTTATTGTTGATGAGATATGCATGGTGGGGCCTTGCATTATGGTCCATGAAAAGAAAATTGTTTCCAACTGCTCCAGCAGAGGGTACCACTATAGGGTACAGGACCTCATCTTCATATCTGACAGCAATAAGCAATCTGTTTTTTTTTTAACTTTTTTTTTTTTTAGATTTTTTAATTTATTTTTTAGAGAGAGGAAACAGAGAGAGAGAGAGAGAGAAGGGGGGAGGAGCAGAAAGCATCAACTCCCATATGTGCCTTGACCAGGTGAGCCTGGGGTTTTGAACCAGTGACCTCAGCATTCCAGGTCAACGCTTTTACCCACTGCAACACCACAGGTCAGGCAGCAATCTTTTTTTGATGACGTGGAGGTTGGTACAACCACCAATGCTGATGCCAGCCCACACCATGATTCTATCACCACCAAAGGAGTCCCTTTCTTGCATGAAACATGGATTCTCCCGTATTCCTTGTTCACTCCAGATCAGTACATGATGATTGTCAGGCAGCAGACTGAACCATGACTCATCAGAGAAGAGGACAGTTGACCATTCATCATGGTTCCAATGACAATGCTCATCAGCCCACCTTCTACAGGTTCGATGGTATTCAGCAGATAATGGAATGCATACCATTAATCACCAGATATTCAGTCCAACAGGATGGAGCCAATTTTGTATAGTCTGGGTGCATATTTGTCATCTAGTGGCAGCAAGAAACTGTCCCCACAGCTCTGTTATATTGCTGCGCCTGTTCCTTCTTGCCAATAGGATCAAGTAGCGGTCATCTCTTGCTGTGGTGGCAGATGGGTGACCCTGCCCTCATCTTCTTCATACGGTGCCAGTCTCTTGAAAGCAATTCCACAGTCTACTAATCATGCTTTGGGATGTTCCAAGTTCTATTGCCACTATCGTCTCTGTTTGACCAACTTCAAGACGTCCTATGACTCAACAGGCTTCACATTCAGACAAATCGTGTTGAAGGGGCATTGCGAGGGCTGGGAAATTGCAGGATATGTACTTTTAAGAACAGGCAACAAGGAGATACTCCAGTACTTTCAGTCTTCTGTTCACCAATGTAGTAAAAGTTGGTTTTACATCTAATTTGCATAATTGGACAACTTTTTTTGACTTGTCATTTGCTTTTCTGATGTTCTTGTTTTTATTGCTTCATATTCATTTTGAAATATCCCCTAATTTTTGTGAGCAGTATAGTTTTTATGACACACTAATCAGTCACTTCAATCTCTTCTAGCTTTGAAAACTTCTGTGTTCTATTCTGAGAGATTTCTTCTGTCATTAAATTACTTGGCTTGTGACAAGTAATCTTCTGTACACAATGTAACTTTACATTTTAATGATGCATCACAATGCAATCCTTTCAAAGACATTTTAAGCAAGTATTAGGAATCCAGAATTAACTTAAAATTCAATTGCCTGTGGAGTTAGTTATCAATTTAAGTGTCTCTATTGAGGTGACAATCAAAAGAAGCTCTGTAAAAAGCTGAGTTGTCCCAAGCAAAAGCAATGGAAACTTTTTGTCCAAGTGACCACTATGTTTTTTTTTGACAGTTCTAAGATACATCCCAATTTCAGGAAGAAGTGAGGAAAATGTGCAATTGGGAAGACAGGAAAGAAGAAAAATTATTGAATTACTTACACAGATTCTGTGCGATTTATTTTACATATTTTACCTGTACTCCTTATAATCTGAAAGATTATTATTGTTATTTTTTTCTTTTTTCTCAGGTGAAAAAAAAGTATAACCTCAAAAATAATTTAATTAACCCAAAATCACATAGTGATACTCATATACCTACAATATTGCAGAAGTAGAAATTAAAGCCAGGGGTGTCAAAACACAAGATCCATCTTTATTGTTTCCTCTCCTATGAAAGTAACATGTGCTATTATATATGTGATTAATTAATTAAATAAAATCTCCTAATTTTTCATTAACATAACTAGTATACCATGATCTTAGAGATAATATCAATACTTACTGAGACAGATGCATTTTGGTGATCAAAACTTTAAAATTTCCCTCAGTCCCCACTTTATCTTTTTTCTTTAAGTTCCCCCTGAAAATCATCTATTTTTGGTCTATTATATGATATATTGCTGCACCTTGTTTCCTCAGACTTAGGCTACTTTTGCCTATCTTTTTGTTTGTTTGTTTGTTTGTTTTTGTTTTTTTGTTGTTGTTTTTAAATAATTTTATTTTTTTAATGGGGCGACATCAATAAATCAGGATACATATATTCAAAGATAACATGTCCAGGTTATCTTGTCGTTCAATTATGTTGCATACCCATCACCCAAAGTCAGATTGTCCTCTGTCACCTTCTATCTAGTTTTCTTTGTGCCCTTCCCCCTCCCCCTTTCCCTCTCCCTCTCCCCCCTCCCCCAGTAACCACCACACTCTTATCAAAGTCTCTTAGTCTCACTTTTATGTCCTAGCTACGTATGGAATAATGCAGTTCCTGGTTTTTTCTGATTTACTTATTTCACTTCGTATAATGTTATCAAGATCCCACCATTTTGCTGTAAATGATCCGATGTCATCATTTCTTATGACTGAGTAGTATTCCATAGTGTGTATGTGCCACATCTTCTTTATCCAGTCATCTATTGACGGGATTTTTGGTTGTTTCCATGTCCTGTTTTGCCTATCTTCATAAAAACATTCTTGAATAAAATTTTGTAATCATACTAATTTTTTGTATCCTCTCTTTATAAGGTATTAATGTTAATTTTTAATTACTCCTATTTTATTTTTATGTCAGTACATTAATAGTTTTATATTTTACCACATTTTAACTGTACACAGAAGTTGTCCTACCTAGGCAATCATTAAAGATTAAATCCTTCTTGATCTACTATTTTCATAACCTTAAACCTATCTATAAAATTACTCTCTTATTGTGTGATTTTGCTATTTTGTCTCAATTTCTTCACCTTTATTTTTCTAGTCTATAACTCAGTTAATTGAGCTCCTAGTGAAGAATATCAATTTTGCTTTTTAAACTTTGTTTTACCCTTTGCTTGAGAATTCTCTTCATTTTATAATTTTTGTCTCAATACTTTCTGAGCTTTTGTAAAGAAATAAGACTTTCTTCTTATAATTATTATATTGACCTATATTTTATTTTTTGTTTCCATATGAAATTGCACACCTTCCATATACTCTGCATAATTAATGAATTTTACTATTTCCAGAGCATTTAAAAATACAATACACAACACAGTGAACATTCATATGTATGTGTTGCTTCTACTTTTTTACAACTCTCAACTAGACTCACTTGTAACACACTTTGTGTTCTGTTCTTTACAACCTTTGTGAATACTGTTTCAGAGTTAATTTACAGTTATTTGCATCCTTATTGTTCCAAAATAGAACTAAAATTCCCAACCTAGTAAGACTCTAAACTCTCAATTTTTCTTTTCATGCAAGCTCCATATGTTAACAGTTACAGATTTGATCCATTCCTTCCCTTAGTCATTGCCATAATTATATATCTGCAATCTAGGATTCATATATAATATTTTGAACATCTATGATACACGAACCAGCATTTTTTTTAATTATTAAGTTAACAAATATATGTCCCTAGCCCTTTATTGTGTACTGAGCATAATAAAGGTGCCAACCACTACTCAAAGCACTTTATGCCCTTTAGCCAGAGATCTCTGGGAACAAACTCCTGGCCACCATGGAAGCGTGGAACTGACTCCTACAGTGGACAGAGCATCCCAAGCTCAGGGGAAGAGGCAGCATATGCTTCTGCTTCCTCTTGTTCTTTTTAAGGACTTTTCTTTCTGACAATAACAAAAGAATTTCAAGCATATATTTAGGGAGATATTACCAGTTCATGTTTTATTTTCTCCTCTTTTGAAACAGACCAGATTAACTGTCTTCTTTATGATAAGCTATATTCTCATTTACCCCAGAAACTCTTTTCTGCAGAAAACTCTGTTGTGTCTTTCTTTTCTATATCCAGAATGTTCTTCTGATTGGACATTTCACCAGATGACTATTGGAACCACATCCATATCATATCTGGGCAGCTTCCCTGTTTGTCCACAAAAGAAAAGAAATGAAAGAACCTAGTGTCGTATTAGGTTATTAAATGCTTGTGGGTGAGAAATGATTTAAAAGAAAATCCCTGAGCTCTTAATAGTGTTGTGGAGTCCATGTCATACTCAGTGTCAGGGGAAGGGGTGGGAAGTAAGCTGTCTGTAGAGAAAGAATTCTGGACTCACCATATCTAGATCCCCACTGCAATTCCAGCTGATGCATTTTTTCATGTTCATTCCATTTACTTGGGGCCTATCCCATCATCCTATTCTCTCTTTCCCTCTCTTATTTGTGTCAAAAACTGAAGAAGTCTCTGTAGCAAGTAGAAGTCTAGTTTTCACAATATTAAGAAGATATAAAAACTATATATACTAAGCTCTCAAGTAATGTAATTCCGAACAGACACCTAAGGAGAAGGTGAATTAAAAAATTAGTTCTTGGATACATCTTTCAATTTTTTTTTTTTTATTGAGAGACAGACAGACAGGAAAGGAGAAGGATGAGAAGCATCAACTCATAGTTGTGGCACTTCAGTTGTCCATTGATTGCCTTCTCATATATGCCTTGATCAGGGGGCTCCAGCCAAGACAGTGACCCCTTGCTCAAGCCAGCGACTTTAGGCTCAAGCCAATAACCTTGGGCTTCAAGCCAGCAATCTTTGGGCTCCAGACAGTGACCATGGGGTCATGTCTATGCTACCACACTCAAGCCAGCGACCCCATGCTCAAGCTGATGAGCCCATGCTCAAGCCAGATGAGCCAACACTCAAGCCAGTGATCTCAGGGTTTCAAACCTCAGTGTTCCAGGCCAATGCTCTATCTACTGTGCCACCACCTGGTCAGGTTACATTTTCCAAATTCTAAATTACAGGGCCCACCCTCCCACTTCAGTTACATGGGAGTCTGTGCTATGAGACATCATGTAATGTTTTGCATTATTGCCTTTTCATAACCAGTGGTCCCCAAGGAAATGCATATTAATCATCCCTATAAAAACTGAATTCATCACCTACTGTCACCACAGAAGTACTTCCTGACAACATCAGGTTTCCTTCCCTTGCTTTGCTGCAGCTGCCGGAGCAGAAGGAAGTCTCAGGGTATGAAGGTTCCATAGGGGTAGAGCTAAGATTAGCCTGAAGCCTAGGAGGCACCAACTAATATTTTAGACTCTAGATTACATAACATATTAACTCAACTCACATGTGTTATTTGTAAAAATAAACATGAGTTATAGCAGTCCCCTTGAAGGTGACTGAGACACTCCTTTGACTTGTGCCCTGTATCTTTACTTTGGACCCCTATTTTCTAGCAACTAACCAGATGAAGTCAGAAATCATATTCCCTAAGACTTGAACACCTCTTGTTCCTGCTGACCTTGGGGATGGGAGGGGAAAGAAGCTGCATGCCCACCAGGATGAGCCCCCCAGAGCTCACTGCAAAGGGCAGCAGGAGCCTATAGCCTGTGGCTCAAATACCTAGTGTGTAGTTCTCTTGGGTGTTGCCATTGGAAAGAAATGTGAACATTTGGCACCTGACTTGTAAGGGCGACAAGGAAGTACATTGCCTCTACACTATTTGGCACAATGTCTGGTGCCAGAGATGAAGACAAAGGCTTAAGGCTTTATTTGGAAGAAAAATCTCATTAAGGAATATTTTAGGCCTAGTGCTAAAGGGGGAAAAAATAAAGTCTGGAAAATGTATATGGTAAGTAAAGGCAAGAGTTTCTAAAGCTTTTGTAATGCCAAAGGAAGAGATACGGTAACTCAATAGATTACTTAAATCACAAGGATAGCAAAATAATAAACCTCTAGACAGGAATGAGAATGTAGCACTGGCCAGATAGCTCAGTTAATTAGAGCATTGTCCCAATACACAAAAGTTGCAGGTTTGATCCCTGGTCATGGCACATACAGGTACAGACTGATGTTTCTCTCTCTCTTCCCTCTCTCTCTTTTTTTTTTTTTAATAAATTTTTATTAATGGTAATGGGATGACATTAATAAATCAGGGTACATATATTCAAAGAAAACATGTCTAGGTTATTTTGTCATTAAATTATGTTGCATACCCCTCGCCCAAAGTCAGATTGTCCTCCGCCACCCTCTATCTAGTTCTCTGTGCCCCTCCCCCTCCCCCTAACTCTCTCCCTCCCTCCCTCCCATGTCCTCCCTCCCCACCCCTGGTAACCACCACACTCTTGTCCATGTCTCTTAGTCTCGTTTTTATGTTCCACCAATGTATGGAATCATGTAGTTCTTGTTTTTTTCTGATTTACTTATTTCACTCCTTATAATGTTATCAAGATCCCACCATTTTGCTGTAAATGATCTGATGTCATCATTTCTTATGGCTGAGTAGTATTCCATAGTGTATATGTGCCACATCTTCTTTATCCAGTCTTCTATTGAAGGGCTTTTTGGTTGTTTCCATGTCTTGGCCACTGTGAACAGTGCTGCAATGAACATGGCATCCATATCGGAAAAGAAGAAGTAAAGGTATCACTTTTTGCTGATGATATGATCCTATACATCGAAAACCCGAAGGACTCCACAAAAAGATTATTAGAAACAATAAACCAATACAGTCAGGTCGCAGGATACAAAATTAACATACAAAAGTCCATAACCTTTCTATATGCCAACAATGAAATATTAGAAAACGAACTCAAAAAAATAATCCCCTTCACGATTGCAACAAAAAAAATAAAATACCTAGGAATAAACATAACAAAGAATGTAAAGGACCTATATAATGAAAATTACAAAGCATTGTTAAGGGAAATCGAAAAAGATACAATGAGATGGAAAAATATTCCTCTCTCTTTAAAGTCAATAAATAAAAAAAAAAATTAAAAAAAAAAAGAATGGGAATGTCCTTGCTCTCCACTCTTCACTATGCCAATTGTGCATTTCGCTCCTTCTCGTGAGACTGACAGCTGCCTTGCTGAGGAGAGGCCCACAGTGTGGTGCCTCCCCAGCTGGCTGTATTCCTCCTTTCCTCATTCCTTCCAACAACTCAGCAACCTCTCCCTTTCAAAATTTAGAAATACAATGACCCATTTTCTCACTCAATGGTTCAGCCTTCTGTGGAGGTAATGCCATTCCTGGGAACTGGATCACTCCATTTTATTCCCAACCCAAAGGTACTATAAACTTGTACTTAAACCTAACATTCTGTTCTCTTATGGTCACATGAGTTCCACATTCAAATATAGTGTCTCTATAACATTCCCATAATGTCATAGACACAGCTGCCCTTGTACTGTCTTTTTTTCTGTGTTCAAAGCTTTTTCCTCTCTGAACTTATCTTTAGTATTTAGGTTGTAGAGACACTGCTGTGAATCAATTCCTACAATCCAAAAAAAGATCAACTTGACAATTGAGTATGTAGTTATATTGTGATAAGGTGCCAAAGAATTGCAAAAATTAACAGTAGTATTTTAAAAGGAGAGTCAGGCCCCCTTATGCTTCCTTTCTGAGAAGAAAAAAAAAAACAGACAAAGAGATTAAAGGGGCAAAAGTTAGTAACTAATCATAGTTTAACTATAGTTCTCTGGAAGGACTAAGGCCACTTGCTAGACAGCAAAGTAGACAAAGGTTATCTGAAAACTTCCCCTTCCCCTTCAATAAGATCCTTTAGAAGACAATGTTTATACTAATTTTGGCTCTTCCTCCCTTCCTGGAGTCCTGAGAGAGGTGTATACCTCTAGACAAAGGAACCACGAGACCACCCCCCTTGCCTGAAAAATCTGCATTCTGGAACTATTTCCTTATCCAAAGCCTGTGATGGCGAACCTTTTTATAAAAACCACCCACTTTTGTAGTGCTGGTACAACCAAACGGCACTGAGATTGGCCCACCATGAAAGCTGGAATGCCCACTAGTGGGCGGAAGGAACCAGGTTGACCAGCACTGCAAAAGTGGGTGGTTTTTATAAAAAGGTTTGCCATCACAATTCTAAACTAAAACTTTTCACTGTTGTGGCAATGACCCTAGATTATTTGAGAATGTCTTTGATATGTAAAACGACATTTATCACTACTGTTTTAATATGTAAAATGACATTTATCACTATTGTGTTATCTTGTAACTTTTAATATGTAGGAATGTTTTTTTCTTTTAATAGATCCTATAGATGAATATTGTAAGCTTGTTAGTAATTGAATATTGTGTCATGCTCCCCCAACCTGTATGTGATCATGTCTATATAACTAGCCTCAGAGCTATATTCAAGGCTGCACAATTTGGGTTAGCTATACCCCATGTAAGTAATATGTAGCCCGCTTATTAATAAATCTCCTCCTAAAACTTATTCTGTATCCTGCCTTGGTGTCTCTATGTAACCCATAGAATTAAGGTATGCTACTTTATAACAATATATGGAAAAAATCTTAAGACTACATCATCCAAAATATTTGAACTACTTAAAAAGGATAATATCTTATGATAATTATATAGGATATTAAAGTATAGGGCAGTACATCTGATATGAACAATTTTCTCAATTTTCAGTAGTGTAAAACAATATGCTCAAATAACTAAAATCAAATAATAAATATCTGCCATCTACTTTGCTGTGATTGTCCTGGCAAATGATTGTACTCTCATTTATTTTGAACCTTTACAAATTACGTTATTTAATTGATAGGAAAAAAAAATGGTAGGAAATATAAACAGTATAAGGGTATTCTGAAAACCACATTTTTTTCTGAAAACAGATGTCTGACTCTGTTTTCCACATCCCACTGTCAATAGCTCTTACCAAATTTTTTAATGTGAACATACAAAAATATTCAAAGCAAATACATATACCCAGTACTATTCTAATTATATACAAAAAGTTACCAATTCCTCATACCAACCAATGAGTACATATTCCTTTTTAAAAAAAAAATAATAATTATACTTGGCTCTGGCTGGTTGGCTCAGTGGTAGAGCATCTGGCTGGCATGTAGAAGTCCTAGGTTCGATTCCTGGTCAGGGCACACAGGAGAGGCAACCATCTGCTCCCCCCCCTTCCCCCTTCTCTCTCTCTCTCTGTTCCTCTCCTGCAGCCATGGCTCCAATTGTTCCAGCAAGTTGGCCCTGGGTGCTGAGGATGGCTCCGTGGAGCCTCCTCCTCAGGTGTTAAAAGTATCTCGGTTGAGAGCATGACCCCAGATGGGCAGAGCATCACCTGGTAGGGGGCCTGCCAGATGGATCCCAGTCGAGTACATGTGGGAGTCTGTCTGTCTGTCTCTCTGCCTCCCCACCTCCCTGCCTCTCACTTTAATAAAGAATAAAATCATACTCATTTTTCAGACATGGAAATTAAGGTACAGAAAAATTGAGTAACTTGTTTACAGTCTCACATTTTATATGCAGTAGAACAATAAATCTACCACAGAAAACCCAGTTTCAACTAATGTCCACTTAACCACAGAGCTCTACTGGCTCTTCATAGCCCTTGTCATTAATATTGGATGCCATTATGCACATCTCTTCATTTTACATTCAACAAATGTAACAAGTGAGAATCCAAATTGCTTTTGCACATTTGTATGAGAATGCTCACATGATTTTCAAAACCTGTTCTCTGCATCTGCAAAAGTTTGTTAGGAATGTAAAGAAATATTTTTATGTATGAGGTTATAAATGAAGTCTTTTGCAAAGTTGCACTTCATGCCTTATTTTAAAGAAAGGACATAATACTATGGGAATTGACTTCCTTTCTCTTCTAGCTCTCGATTATACTTTTCTCATACTCTTGTAGGAGTGTGTGTGCTCCTATATAAAATCAAGAATATCATTAGAAAACAAAGAGTAGCAGTGTTATCATCTGTAATTTTTTTATATTTGTCTTAACTAGAGTAAAAAAGATAGAATAGAAAAAAGAGGAGCTTTATTATATATCGCTACATTAATATTCTCTTATTTTGAAATGCAATGCAGGTATAAAATAGCAAGGAGTGTGCATAGAACTACAAATACTTTAAAATTGAACAGCGGGCTGTAACACAATGGGATTATCTTGTGAATAATGATAAGACACGATAGATACAATCAGGGCATATAAAGTCATGTTGGTAGCAAAGAATATGGAAATTATGGTGATGATTAAACAGAGCTGAAAACAAAAGAAAGGCTTCTCAGAAGGAAGTGCGACTTCCCCAGCCCTTCATATTCACACAGTGGTGGTGCAGCTTCCAACTGTAACACCTGAGTAGAGTGACAGTGATGATTCTGCCAAGTGCAGGAGCTCGCTTTGCCATTCCTACGATGCTTCCTATTCTCCTACCTGCTCCCATTCCAAACAATCCATACAACTCTACCAGGAAGTTTTTGCTTTAAAATTCTCCATGACATTTTTACACATCTTGTATGAGCTTTTGTCCAGAAGTGTCTTGAAATGATGACTGTATAACAGACAGATGTGGAAGATAGAGCAGAGAACAGATTTGTTTCCCGACCAAGATAATTCAAATAATGTCTCCCTCTGGGGGAAAGTTGGATGGGTTTGCTAGCAACCCCCTTAAAGGATTAGGGTTTCCTAATCTCAGGGTTCCTCAGCTGTAGCACAAACCCACTGTGTGTACAGTATCCACTGGAGCCTGCCTCCACACTGCCCCCACGGCACTCAGGGTAAAAGGAAATTGAGGCAAACATGAGAATCATGCTGCCTGCTCAGGCAGATGTGACAAAGTCCTTTGTCTCTGACCCAGGAGTTTGTGTCTTCTGCCAGCATCTGAAAACTGTATTAGGCTAATTTAGCTTGCAAAGGGATAAAAATCTCAAAGCCTTCACAGTTCTTGATGGGCTTTTCTCTAATACAATTAATATTATTTATTTATTTATTCATTTTAGAGAGGAGAGAGAGAGAGAGAGAGAGAGAGAGAGAGAGAGAGAAGGGGGAGGAGCAGGAAGCATCAACTCCTGTATGTGCCTTGACCAGACAAGTGCAGGGTTTCAAACTGGTGACCTCAGCATTCCAGGTCGACGCTATATCCACTGCACCACCACAGGTCAGGCAATAAGGTCAGGCAATAAGTTGCCTTCTTTAAGTGTCATTGTGGACATCTTACAGACAAAACAAGTTCTAATTTGATCACTGTATTTCTTTTGATGTTCAGTATGTCCCTACTTGTGCTCTGGCATTTTTTCCTCAGACTTCCGTATGTGTCCCTTCATATACTACCTAAAAGCAGATATGAAAGCATTCCTGTATTTGACAATAAGATATTGTAGGCTTATGACAAATTTTCCTGTCTTAAATAAACAACCATCTAGTCTCTAAAAAGCTCTTAGTCTATTGAAAGAAGAGTAGAGAAGACCGAAGTCTGGAAACCAAAATAGTCATGATGATGTTGTAGTGTAGCAAAAATGTTCCATTTTTTTGTTCAAAGTTCATAAATTCACACTCATAAAATTTCTTTTTTACCTTGCTCTGAAGTGAGAGTTTATTCACTCAATTGTTTTCTCTTCCCACAGCTTTGATGCTACTTATTATCATGTTATGCCATGTACTCAAATACAAGGTGATCCCCTCCACCTCTTTAGAGGTTTCTATTTTCCTTTTTTTGAAGGTCTTTGGGTTGGCTTCAAGGTGCACAGGTCTAGATAACACCCCACAGTGGTACCTGCAAGAGGGTAAGACACCCTTAATTCCCTCTATCATCCGAAGTTCCATTTCAAGCAATAGAGAGCCTCTTGCTATAAAAAGCCAAAAAGAGTTAAGTGCTTTGAAAATTCTTTTAAGAGGTGGAAGAGAAGATTCTAGGATGGGTTCCCAGGAATAACTACTTGAACAATATTGTAGAACAGGTCTGTCCAGGGAACTGCTTTTCAAGAACAGTACCGAGCTGAGAAAATAAATGATAATTCTTAAAATGCTTCATGCCTTATATAACAAGATTATCACATTTCATATATACATTTCATATGTACATACATTGAGAGAAAGTTCTAAACATAGCACCCTAAACAGATTTTCCCCTTATTATTTTGCTCCCCAAATTGTTTTCTTTTTTCTTTTTCTTGTGACGGAGACAGAGAGACAGAGAAAGGGACAGGTTCAGACAGGTTTAGACAGAAAGAAGGGAGAGAGATGAGAAGCATCAATTTGTTGCGCTTCTTAGTTGTTCACTGATCGCTTTTTCATATGTGCCTTAACCGGGGGACTAGAGTAGAGCGAGTGACCCCTTGCTCAAACCAGTGACCTTGGGCTCAAGCCAATGACCATACAGTCATTGATCCAGTGCTCAAGCCAGTGACCCTGAGCTCAAGCTGGTGAGCCCATGCTCAAGCCAGTGACCTTAAGGTTTCAAACCTGGGTCCTCTGGTTCTTAGTTTGATGGGATTATCTTGTGAATAATGATAAGACACGATAGATACAATCAGGGCATATAAAGTCATGTTGGTAGCAAAGAATATGGAAATTATGGTGATGATTAAACAGAGCTGAAAACAAAAGAAAGGCTTCTCAGAAGGAAGTGCCTAGTCAGGCAAATTCTATTTTATTTTAAAAATTCTAGCCCAATATGAGGTCTGAACTGAATCTTTTCCCTAAGTGGGGTCAAACTTTATTTCTGTAAAAGATCAGAGAGTAATTATTGATATTTTAGACTTTGTAAGACATGAAGCAAAATCAACGATGTTATAAAACTACTTACAGAACCATTACAATATAATCATTTAAAAATGTAAAAGCCATTCTTAGATCAGGAGCTACAT
Organism: Saccopteryx bilineata; assembly: GCF_036850765.1. Taxonomy (NCBI): domain Eukaryota; kingdom Metazoa; phylum Chordata; class Mammalia; order Chiroptera; family Emballonuridae; genus Saccopteryx; species Saccopteryx bilineata. The sequence continues at coordinate 141,553,092 of NC_089491.1, read as the reverse complement.
AACAACAGGCCATAGGCTGGATTTAGCCTCCTGGCTATAATTTTCTGTCATTTGCCCTAAAATACAATATCCTTATTATCTAAAATTACATTGACATTCATTTTTTTAAACCCAGTAAAAAAAACCATATTCAATATTTCTTTTAAATGTTCTCAGTTACCATTCTTTTTTCTAGCTTCCTCTTATCTACTCTAATCATATTATTTTCTCCTACTTTAATTTAGTCACTGATTTAAATTACAAATGAGACCTTTCAATTCAAAGTTTCAGCTTTTTTTCTCTAAGAGAGCTTTAGCAAAAGTACTTTTTGTTAGAGGTTGGACAACGTAGGTAGTAAACAATTTACTAGAAAACTTGCACTGAGTAATTGCCCTGGTCCTAAGCCATCAAAGTTTGCAATATAGTGAAAGCACCTTAATTTAAATAAAAGGACATATTTTTTTTAAATAGTGAAGTAGCAAAATGAAACGATAAGTATATAATAATATAAAGGCACATATAAGAATCAACCAATAACACCATGAATAAGTAGAACACATCAATGTTGCCCCCTCTCTCTCTGTCTCTCTCCTCTTCTCTCTCTCCAAAAATCAGTATTTTTTCAAATAATAAAATTAAATTTAGTTTTAGTATAGGAAAATATTTGGATGTTTAAATTTTTTCTCTTCAGTTTGAAGCACCGATCCTTCTGCTGTAATGAGTACCATCAAGAGCTCCAGGTCCTTTCTAGGGGCTACACTTTAATGCTATGACCTTTCTTTTCTTCATAGTACATGCTCAGATCTATTATCTTAAATATAAAAGAAAACTTTTTAACATTAAGTGTAGAAAATTTAGGAGACAGACTTTTGTTATGTTAGAAAGTCTGACTCCACATTTGATGTGTGACTGCTGACAGTTTTTTAAGTTCCACCTCTTCTCCCTCCTTGTTCCACATGTGGGCAAGCTAATAAAGAAAGAGAGAAAGCCTGCAGCTCCCTCTTTGGGAAGTTCAAACGACCCAAACCCTGCCCCTCTTCAGGTCCCCCCTTTAACCACAATAAAAAACCAAAGCCATTCACTCAGAGGCAGATTTAACAGCAGGGGCCCTGGGCCCCACAAAACCACAGCCTCATACTTTTTTCTAATGACAACAAATTCGGTTTCATATGTGCAATTTTAACATTAATAGTACATAATATTTTTTTATTTATTTTAAAATATGGTTAATGTGTATTTTTATTTTTCCTGTCTCTCTCTCTCTTTTTCAGGGGCCCAATATTTTCTTCTGCTCCCGGGGCCTCAACCGACCTTAATCTGCCTCTTCATTCACTCTTCCCTTCACTCGGGCTATTCGAGACTAACCTGAGTGTTTATCCTGCTCTCCCTAGAAAGCTTCATATACAAATAATAAACCCTTTCATATCTTCCTGGTGCATGCATGAAATCATCAGTCTCAACACACAAACCTTTGGGTTTATGTTGAGTGGAGTGTAGGTGTTATCTGCCATCATGTGGCAACAATGGTTCTGGTCTGTTGACTACTGTTCTTTCAGCCTGCTTAAGGCCACCTTGTTCACAGATGCATTTATTTATTCTCTAAATTAGAATTTTGCATTTTCTTCTATATTCTACCTTACATCTATGCGTAGTTCAAACTGAGTTCTCAAGTTTCTTTGGTCATAGAAAAGTGATCTCTTTCATTCAAGCTGAGGTTATACGTTAGTCCTGGATAGGTTTTGTTCTCTGGAGGTGTATACTCTTCCACTGTGCTCAGAATTCCCAAAGGATTTCCACTGCTCACTCATTGGCACCATAATCTCCCTGCCTTTGTCTAGACATGTTGCCCCCATCTTCTATGCAGTCTAACTTAATCCCATACAATTTATGTACTCTTATAATTAGCATAACTATAAATGGAGGCCTTTTGACATACGCTTTGTTTGTAACAAAGCTTTATCCCAACACAGATAAAGATCCATTGCAACAGGGAGTTTTCAGGGAGTTTTCATCACGTCTTTAACATGTCATTTAACTCCATATATTGTGTTGGAATATTCACCTCTCATATACTTGCATTAGGTGACCAGAGAGGGGTCAGTCTTACAACTAACATTCAGGCAGTCCTAATCATTCCCCAGTGTCTGTCTCCATCTTTTCCCGGTCACAAATGGGTTTAATTGTTAGAAAGCATCAGGTAAGCAACTTTATTTTTCTTTCACTCTCCATTAAACTCATTCCATTAAAGAGTTCTTTTCAATCCTCTGAATAAAACTGCAATGAAATCCCTATCTTTTAAAGATAAAAAGTAATATAATTCTGGCCCAATTATCATAGGACTTCCAAACTCACTTTACCTGCTTCAGCTGACATCACGCTTGGGAGGCTGAACTGGGGAGGGCTGCTCTTGAGGTTTCCTCAGACTCTATGCTCCCAGGAGCTTGGTCGGTCTCGCTCATTGTCCACTTAGATTCTCTCTGCTTCCTGGTTTCCAGGGGTTTCCCCCTCTTCTGGAGTCATTTCACCACTCCAGATAGCTCTCGTATGTGCAGCCCCCTTACATATGGCCTCACACTGGTGCACATTTTATACCGAATAATGTATCATTCTTGCCAGTATTTTTTTTTTATCTCTTGCCCTTTTTTCATGGTCATTCTAACAGGTGTGAGGTGATATCTCATTGTGTTTTTGATTTGTGTTTCCCTGCTGATGAGTAATGTTGAACCCCTTTCATGTGTCTGTTAACCATCTCTATGTCTTCTTTAGAAAAATGTTGATTTAGATCCTCCTCCCATTTTTTAAATGGGCTGTTTGTTTGTTGCTATTGAGTTGTATGAGTTCTTTATATACTGGATATTAACCCCTTATCAGATATATGGTCTGCAAATATTTTTTTCCATTTTGTAGGTTTTTACATTTTCTTGGTTCTCTTGCTGTGCAGAACCTTTTTTTGTTTCATTATTCCCATTTGTTTACTTTTTATTTTGTTACTTGTGCTTCAGGTGTTATATCCAAAACTCATTGCTGAGATCAATGTCAAGAAGCTTTTTTACTATGTTTTCATTGAAGAGTTTTATGATTTCCAGGCTTTTATTTAAGTCTTTAATGTATTTCAAGTTAATTTTTATGAGTGGTATCAGATAGAAGTCTAATTTTATTATTACATTTGAATATTTGTTTCTTCCATCAGCATTTATTGAAGACTGATTTTTTTCTCCATTGAGTATTTTGGCTCCCTTGTCGTAAATTAATTGACCATATATAAGATTTATACTTGATATGACTTTACCTAAAGTGATCAATGATACCACTTCATCCCCAGAAGAAAGTCAGATCAGCCTCATTGGCCAGGGTTGTTATGAATGGTAGACTTGTCCTAGACTTCTCCTTTTAAGCTAAGGTAGAGTCTATATAATCACAAATACATCCTACTTCACTTGGCTTAATATCTTCTGCCATTACAAAACTTTAATGCATAAACAAACAAACAACACCTGGCTTTGTATGTCAAACCTCTGGTTTATGTGACTTGTCCAGCTAATAATGTTTAGAACATTGAGTGTATGGATGAGGTCAATATGGCAGGTTGGTCTCAGTGGCCTGATGTTGCTAATTGCATTTTATTTATTTATTTTTTTTTTGTGACAGAGACAGAGAGAGAGTCAGAGAGAGGGACAAACAGGGACAGACAGGCAGGAATGAAGAGAGATGAGAAGCATCAATTCTTCGTTGCAGTTCCTTTAGTTGTTCATTGACTGCTTTCTCATATATGCCTTGATCAGGGGGCTACAGCAGAGTGAATGACCCCTTGCTCAAGCCAGTGACCTTGGGCTTCAAGCCAGCAACCTTGGGCTCAAGCCAATGAGCAAGGGGTCATGTCTATGATCCCACACTCAAGCCAGTGACCCTGTGCTCAAGCTGGATGAGCCTGCGCTCCAGCTGGCAATCTTGGGGTTTTGAACCTGGGTCCTCTGTGTCCCAGTCCAACACTCTATCCACTGCACCCCCACCTGGTCAGGCTGCAATACTTTTGATAAAACATTAATTAGACTTAATGACGTCAGAGTAATGGTGGGGTAGGAAGCGATACCGATAAATCTCCCCCAAACCTCAACGAGATCTTCAACCAGAAACAGAAAAACCTATCCTTGGAGCCTCCAGATGTTTCGCAATACACCCAAAGGTATGATAGAGCGAAAAATTGGCTAAATATATAACCAAACCCCGAAGGAAATAGGGAGTAAGAAATGCTCCGCCTTCCTCACTAACCTAAACAGGGCGATTTTCACTGGAAACTGAGAATATAGAAACTAAGGCGGGCAAAGGGGGTGAATAGATCCAGGCCGCGGCACAAATGGCCGAACCAGGCTGTGGCACGGAGATCCAAGCTGAGGAAAAACTGTTCCTGTGACAACCCAGGCAATACAGCTAACACTCGCGCCAAACCCAGACAAAGAAAGACAAGCGGGGCAGCCATTTTACCTGATCCCCTGGTTGGCGCATAGTGGGCGAGAGATTCCTTCCAAAGCCCCCAGAGGGTGCAACCGTGTTACTCCACAGAGAGGCAGAGTCAGAGGCCTTTGTGTGGGCCGAAAGCCTCCAGGCTGCCCCAGCACCCTGGGAGAGCCACACACGGGGAGGGAGCGAGAGCTAATTCCAACACTGGAACTTTTCAGTGCGGGTGGGAGGTTTCACTCAGAGGGCAAGACTCTGGCCACACATCCTGGTCTGCACGCACAGAGAGTGGGCAGGAGACTCCTCCCAGCACCTCGGGAGTGGGAGCCCGTGTTGTCCCATGGAGGGGCAGAGTCGGGGGCCTTTGTGTGGGCCGAGGGCGGAGTCACAGGCCACCCCAGCGCCTTGAAAAAGCCGCACACGGGGACGGAGCGAGAGCCAATTCCAACACTGAAACTTTTCAGTGTGGGCAGGGGGTTTCACTCAGAGGGTGAGACTTCCGGTCTAACATCCTGGTCTGCGTGCACAGATAGTGAACGAGAGTTTCCTCCAAGCGCCCCTGGAGTGGGTGCCCGCCCGTGTTACCAGACAGAGTGGCAGAGCCAGAGGTCTTTGAGTAGGCGGAAGCCCCAGCTGATTATGCTAGCGGCTCTGACTGACTGAGCCTTACCCAGAGCCCTGTGCTGAGTGGGAATAGAGTGGAAAGTTGCTAGCTCTTTGAGCCTCTTACTATCCAGGCAGAGGCAGCAGCAACCCCATAGCTGGATTATCAGGCTACTAAATGAGGAAGGAAAGACTAGGAGAGAGGCTCCAGGAACACGGACTCTCTCACTGTCGGAGCCTATAAATGCTAATGAGCCTCGACTCCCATGAGACTAAAGCACAATACATGACATTGCCATAGAGACTTATCAACTGCAAACCTCTACCTGAGCGAGCCAAAGGGGCAGAACCCGGGGTACAGAGTCACCGACCAGGAAGAGGGAGAGAAAAGAAAAAGCAAGAAGATAACCTCTCAAAATCAGAATAATCCGCAGACTTTATAACCTATCCCATTTTATTATATTTGTTCGTTTGTTTCTCTTATCTTCATCCTTGATTTTTTTTTTTCCTCCTCCAATTTTGTCATTTAACTCTCTACCGGTCTTACACTCTACTCTCCTTGAACTACACTACCCATAAGTGTTACATCTCCCATTATCTTTTCTCTCCTCTTCCTTTCTCTCTATGAGGGTTGCACTCCAAAAACCTTAACTCTCTTTCTCTCTCTCTCCTCTTTTTTCTTTTTTCTTCTTTTAGTGGTTCCCTCTTTTTTTCTCTCTCTCTCTCTTTCTTTTCTCCCTCTATATTACTTTCTTCCTTTCTCCTTTACGTCTCCTCTCATTCAAACCTCAATAACGAACAAATTATTTTATCTGGGACTCAAACTTATGTTTGTGGCATTTTGGGGGAGGGGTTTACTTCACCTTTTTAACTCACTAGCAGTGCTCCCATCCCTGGCTCTCCATTTTATCAAGCTCTTTTTCCACTAAATACAATATTAATTTTTTAATTTGTCCCCCCATTTTCCTGTTTCCCTCTTACTCCTCTCATCATAACTCTTAGTCAACCAACACCTAAATGCAAATCATTTTATTCTTGATCCAAATTTTTTCATTATTTGCTTTTTGTGGGTCCATACCCCCCTTTTTTTATTTTTTATTTTTATTTATTTTTTATTTTTTTTCTTGCCCCTTTATTACTTTTCCCCAATTCAGGCCCTCCATTACAGGCGTTGTTTGTTCTATTAAATACAATATAATTCACAGTTCACCACAAGATTTTCTCAAGAAAGAGGGGAGAGGAGAGGAGAGAAAAAAAGGAGGGGGGGAATAATTTCCTTTTTTTAAATTTTTATTTTATTTTATTTTTCTTTATTTAATGATTAATTTATAAAAAAACACAACTTTTTACGATTTTTTATTTTTTTAACTTTTTACTTTTTTTAAAATCTCATTAATACTATCAACAAATCCACCCTCAGATGCCATTAAGGAAGAGAAAATCTAATATCATGGATACAAAAGAAAGAGAGGTAACACAGATAGATGAGGAAAAATCTATGGAGAAAAAATTTAATATATTGGAAACCTTGGAGTTAAATGACAGAGAATTCAAGATAGAAATCCTAAAAATACTCAGAGATATACAAGAAAACATAGAAAGGCAATTTAGGGAGTTTAGAAAACAACTCAATGAACACAAAGAATATATGTCCAAGGAAATTGAAACTATAAAAACAAATCAAACAGAGATGAAAAACTCAATTCATGAGCTGAAAAACAAGGTAACAAGCTTGGCTAATAGAACAGGCCAGATAGAAGAGAGGATTAGTGAAATAGAAGACAAGCAACTTGAGGCACAACAGAGAGAGGAAGAAAAAGACTCAAAAATTAAAAAAAATGAGATAGCCCTACAAGAATTATCTGACTCCATCAGAAAGAATAACATAAGAATAATAGGTATATCAGAGGGAGAAGAGGGAGAAAATAGAATGGAGAACATACTCAAACAAATAATAGATGAGAACTTCCCAAGCCTGTGGAAAGAACTAAAGCCTCAAATTCATGAAGCAAACAGAACTCCAAGTTTTCTTAACCCCAACAAACCTACTCCAAGGCACATCATAATGAAATTGGCATAAACCAACGGCAAAGAAAAAATTCTCCAGGCAGCCAGGGAAAAGAAGAATACAACATATAAAGGAAGGCCCATTAGATTATCATCAGATTTCTCAGCAGAAACTCTACAAGCTAGAAGAGAGTAGACCTCAATATTTAAAGTCCTGAAAGAGAGGAACTTTCAGCCATGAATACTATACCCATCAAAGCTATCCTTCAAATATGAAGGAGAAATAAAAACATTCACAGATACAGAAAAGATGAGGGAATTTATCAGCAGAAAACCCCCACTCCAGGAATTACTAAAGGGGGTTCTCCAATCAGATACAAAGAACAACAAAAAAAAATAAAGCCACAAGTAAAAGCTCTAAGAAGAACACAATAAAACCAAATTTAAACTGTGACAACAACAAAAAGAAAGGGGGGAGAGGATGGAGATTAACAGTAGCAAAGGACGATGGAGTGCAAAAGTACTCACAAAATAGTGCGCTACAATGAACAGGGTAGGAACCCTTTTCATTACCTAAAGGTAACCACCATTGAAAAAACCACCACAGAAGCACATGAGATAAAAAAGATAGCAACAGAGGAAAGATGTATGGAATACAACCAAATAAAAACAAAAGATAGAAAAACGAAAGAGAAGGATCAAACAAGACACAAAACTAACAGAAAGCAATCTATAAAATGGCAATAAGGAACTCACAAGTGTCAATAATTACACTAAATGTAAACGGATTAAACTCACCAATAAAAAGACACAGAGTAGCAGAATGGAATAAAAAAGAAAATCCAACTGGATGCTGCCTACAGGAAACTCATCTAAGTAACAAGGATAAAAACAAATTCAAAGTGAAAGGCTGGAAAACAATACTCCAAGCAAATAACATCCAAAAAAAAGCAGGCGTAGCAAAACTCATATCTGATAATGCTGACTACAAGACAACAAAGGTACTCAGAGACAAAAATGGCCATTTCATAATGGCTAAGGGGACACTGAATCAAGAAGACATAACAATTCTTAATATATATGCACCAAAACAAGGAGCACCAAAATATATAAGACAGCTACTTATTGACCTTAAAACAAAAACTGACAAAAATACAATCATACTTGGAGACCTCAATACACCGCTGACGGCTCTAGATCGGTCATCCAAACAGAGAATCAACAAAGACATAGTGGCCTTAAACAAAACACTAGAGCACCTGGATATGATAGACATCTACAGGACATTTCATCCCAAAGTGACTGAGTATACATTTTTCTCCAGTGTACATGGATCATTCTCAAGAATTGACCATATGTTGGGCCACAAAAACAACATCAGCAAATTCAGAAAAATTGAAGTTGCACCAAGCATATTCTCTGATCATAAAGCCTTGAAACTAGAATTCAACTGCAAAAAAGAGGGGGAAAAACCCACAAAAATGTGGAAACTAAACAACATACTTTTAAAAAATGAATGGGTCAAAGAAGAAATAAGCCCAGGGATCAAAAGATATATACAGACTAATGAAAATGACAATACGACATACATATCAGAATCTATGGGATGCAGCAAAAGCAGTGATAAGAGGGAAGTTCATATCACTTCAGGCATATATGAACAAACAAGAGAGAGCCCAAGTGAACCACTTAACTTCCCACATTAAGGAACTAGAAAAAGAAGAACAAAGACAACCCAAAACCAGCCGAAGAAAGGAGATAATAAAAATCAGAGCAGAAATAAATGAAATAGCGAACAGTAAAACTATAGAAAAAATTAATAGAACAAAGAGCTGGTTCTTTGAAAAGATCAACAAAATTGACAAACCCTTGGCAAGACTTACCAAGGAAAAAAGAGAAAAAACTCATATAAACAAAATCCAAAATGAAACAGGAGAAATCACCACGGACACCGTAGATATACAAAGAATTATTATAGAATACTATGAAAAACATTATGCCACTAAATTCAACAATCTAGAAGAAATGGATAAATTCCTAGAACAATACAACCTTCCTAGACTGAGTCAAGAAGAAGCAGAAAGCCTAAACAGACCTATTAGTAGAGAAGAAATAGAAAAAACCATTAAAAACCTCCCCAAAAATAAAAGTCTAGGCCCTGACGGCTATACCAGCGAATTTTATCAAACATTCAAAGAAGACTTGGTTCCTATTCTACTCAAAGTGTTCCAAAAAATTGAAGAAGCAATACTTCCAAACACATTTTATGAGGCCAACATAACCCTCATACCAAAACCAGGCAAGGATGGCACAAAAAAAGAAAACTACAGACCAATATCTCTAATGAATACAGATGCTAAAATACTAAACAAAATACTAGCAAATCGAATACAACAACATATTAAAAAAATAATACATCACGATCAAGTGGGATTCATCCCAGAATCTCAAGGATGGTTCAACATACGTAAAACGGTTAACGTAATACACCATATCAACAAAACAAAGAACAAAAACCACATGATCTTATCAATAGACGCAGAAAAGGCTTTCGATAAAATACAACACAATTTTATGTTTAAGACTCTCAACAAAATGGGTATAGAAGGAAAATATTTCAACATGATAAAGGCCATATATAATAAACCATCAGCTAACATCATATTAAATGGCACTAAACTGAAGGCTTTCCCCCTTAAATCAGGAACAAGACAGGGTTGTCCACTCTCTCCACTCTTATTTAATGTGGTACTAGAGGTTCTAGCCAGAGCAATCAGACAAGACAAAGACATAAAAGGCATCCATATCGGAAAAGAAGAAGTAAAGGTATCACTTTTTGCAGATGATATGATCCTATACATCGAAAACCCCAAAGAATCCACAAAAAGACTACTAGAAACAATAAGCCAATACAATAAGTTCGCAGGATACAAAATTAACATACAGAAGTCAATAGCCTTTCTATATGCCAACAATGAAACAACTGAGAAGGAACTCAAAAGAATAATCCCCTTCACAATTGCAACAGAAAAAATAAAATACTTAGGAATAAACATAACAAAGAATGTAAAGGACTTAGATAATGAAAACTATAAACCATTGTTAAGAGAAATTGAGAAAGATATAATGAGATGGAAGAATATTCCTTGTTCTTGGTTAGGAAGAATAAATATAATCAAGATGGTATATTACCCAAAGCAATATACAAATTTAATGCAACTCCCATCAAAATTCCAATGACATTTTTTAAAGAAATAGAGCAAAAAATCATCAGATTTATATAGAACTATAAAAAATCCCGTAGCCAAAGCAACCCTAAAGAAAAAGAATGAAGCTGGGGCATTACAATACCTGACTTCAAACTTTATTATAGGGCCACGACAATCAAAACAGCATGGTATTGGCAGAAAAATAGACACTCAGACCAATGGAACAGAATAGAAAATCCAGAAATAAAACCACATATATATAGTCAAATAATTTTTGATAAAGGGGCCAAGAACATACAATGGAGAAAAGAAAGCCTTTTCAATAAATGGTGCTGGGAAAACTGGAAAGCCACATGCAAAAGAATGAAACTGGACTACAGTTTGTCCCCCTGTACTAAAATTAACTCAAAATGGATCAAAGATCTAAACATAAGACCTGAAACAATAAAGTACATAGAAGAAGACATAGGCACTAAACTCATGGACCTGGGTTTTAAAGAGCATTTTATGAATTTGACTCCAATGGCAAGAGAAGTGAAGGCAAAAATTAATGAATGGGACTACATCAGACTAAGAAGTTTTTGCTCAGCAAGAGAAACTGATAACAAAATAAACAGAAAGCCAACTAAATGGGAAATAATATTTTCAAACAACAGCTCAGATAAGGGCCTAATATCCAAAATATACGAAGAACTCATAAAACTCAACAACAAACAAACAAACAATTCAATAAAAAAATGGGAAGAGGACATGAACAGACACTTCTCCCAGGAGAAAGTACAAATGGCCAACAGATATATGAAAAGATGCTCATCTTCTTTAGTTATTAGAGAAATGCAAATCAAAACTGCAATGAGATACCACCTCACACCTGTTAGATTAGCTATTATTAACAAGACAGGTAATAGCAAATGTTGGAGAGGCTGTGGAGAAAAAGGAACCCTCATACACTGTTGGTGGGAATGTAAAGTAGTACAACCATTATGGAAGAAATGGTTCCTCAAAAAACTGAAAATAGAACTACCTTATGACCCAGCAATCCCTCTACTAGGTATATACCCCAAAAACTCAGAAACATTGATACGTAAAGACACATGCAGCCCCATGTTCATTGCAGCATTGTTCACAGTGGCCAGGACATGGAAACAACCAAAAAGCCTGTCAATAGATGACTGGATAAAGAAGATGTGGCACATATACACTATGGAATACTACTCAGCCATAAGAAATGATGACATCGGATCATTTACAGCAAAATGATGGGATCTTGATAACATTATACGAAGTGAAATAAGTAAATCAGAAAAAACCAGGAACTGCATTATTCCATACGTAGTTGGGACATAAAAGTGAAACTAAGAGACATTGATAAGAGTGTGGTGGTTACTGGGGGAGGGGGGAAAGGGAGAGGGAAAGTGGGAGGGGGAGGGGCACAAAGAAAACTAGATAGAAGGTGACAGAGGACAATCTGACTTTGGGTGATGAGTATGCAACATAATTGAAAGACAAGATAACCTGGACTTGTTGATCTTAGAATATATGTAACCTGATTTATTGATGTTGCCCCATTAAAAAAATAAAATTATAATTAAAAAAACATTAATTACATATTTTATCAAAAATATTAAATGAATATGATCCCACCAACTGTTGGTCAGATTAATCAGAGTAGCCAACATAGTAATATACTCATAGGAAAATTCTCCTCAAGTCAAAACAATGTAAAAAAAAGGAGTAGATATTTTGGGACAATAATTCTTCATAGATCTTATCTATCTGTACACACCTTGCAAGCAGAGGCTATCCTTTGTCTGGACCATCTTTTCAAGAATGTGTTAATAAGAACAGCTTTACAGCTTTAAAAGATAATGATAATGTTGCCATGTAGAGCAAAGTACAAGTTTTTTTTAAGTCTTGGAAGATAGAGATATTATCTTCTTTCAGAGCAAAAAGCAAACATGCTTACTGTCCAGTACAGTACAAATAGACTCCCCTTCAGGAGCAAAGGGCTGACATGCTAATCACCCATAATAAAAGATGTGGATTCCCTAAGCTTTCCTGTAATGAAAGCATGTGCACAGCCATCCACCTGGGCCCTCACATTGTGGGTCTTAGGGGAAAGGGGAATTGACATAGACATGCTGATGCTCTTGCTACTTGTTCTTTCATGAGTAATGAAATCATTTGTCTCTGATCCATGAGTCTCATCTTCTACAGGCACATGAAACTGTGATAGACTGTCACCGAGTAGGGTAGAATCTTAGACCCTTCATGGTTGACAGTGACATCCCCAGCTTAAAACATTTCAATGATTTTCTCTGCTCTTAATATTTACCATTAGCTCCTTACCAAGTCCGACAAGGCCTGTATCATCCAGTTTCTACCTACTTCTAAAAATACCACTTATGTTATGCTCCACAACTTTCTCTACCCCTTTCTGACTCAACAAGATTTTCCCAAATGTCACTATTTGCTATTTTACATATGTTTGTCATTGTTTTTATTTATAATTGTCCTTGCTTTGAGGATTGTCTTACCCTTTCAGGGTATAGGATAAATTGACACTAGAACAGTGATTTTTAACCTTTTTATATGTGGGGATCGATGAAAGTAGGATAATTATTTTGAGAGTGCTGAGGCAGATATTACCCTGAGCATAAGTGAATTCAACTAAGATCATTGGTCTATAATCTCCATACAGTATCAGGATGGTTAATTCTTTTGCAGACCAGCACAAAATTTCTGGCAGTCCAGTCTATAGACTGGTGGTTGACAAACACTGGTCCAGAAGGAGGAGAGAAAGAGAAATAGTACAGAATGTAAAACAAAGTTTTAGGAAACTATATCCCTATACCACATTGTTGGAGAATTGTTATCTGAGAGTCAAGCCAAATTGCCATATTAGCTTCTACTGCTGCTGGTACACCGTGCATGGGTTATCTTACAGTTCTCTAAGTCACAAGTCTGAGCAGAGCTGCATCTGTTTTTGGAGGCTCTAAGAAAGAGTCCACTTCCTTGTCTTTTCCAATTCCTAGAGGCCACCCACATTCCTTGACTCATGGATTCCTTCCTTCTCCTTCAAAGTCAGTAACATTACATCTCTCTAGCCAGTACTTTATAGGTTTCCTTCCAACCACAACTGAGCAAGGTCTGCCTTTCCTAAAGACCTGTGTAAAGGGATTTTCCAATGCTCGGAGCCCTGTGGTTGCTCAATATTCTTCTTTTTTTTTTAATTTTTATTTATTTATTTATTTTTTACAGAGACAGTGAATCAGAGAGAGGGATAGACAGGGACAGACAGACAGGAACAGAGAGAGATGAGAAGCATCAATTATTAGTTTTTCATTGCACGTTGCAACACCTTAGTTGTTAATTGATTGCTTTCTCATATGTGCCTTGACCGCAGGCCTTCAGCAGACCGAGTAACCCCTTGCTCGAGCCAGTGACCTTGGGTTCAAGCTGGTGAGCTTTTCCTCAAACCAGATGAGCCCGACTCAAGCTGGCGACCTCAGGGTCTTGAACCCTGGTCCTCTGCATCCCAGTCAGATGCTCTATCCACTGCATCACCGCCTGGTCAGGCTGGTTGCTCAATATTCTTGAAGGACTATTGTCAGTGGCTTTCATAAATGCATTTTTCCTATTGAGAATGCTTTCTTACTTTTTCATTTAAGTTCAGAAAAATTACTCTTAATGTTTTCTAATTAATTCTTAATCATTATGTGCCATCTTTATTCCCATATTGCAATAGAGGAAACAGACTGAGATATCAAGAGATTTTAAAACCACACAGGCAGCAAGTGATGGATCTAGGACATAAAACTAAGTTTTCTAATAACAGAGCTCATGATTTTCTACTACCATTTGACAGTTTAGTTGTATATGTGTGTGTGTGTGTGTGTGTGTAATTTTGAGTCAAAGACCATGCAGGATAAGGCAAAAGTAAGTTTACAGTTATGGGTATGTGAAACTCAGAGTTTATTCTTGTATTTTATTTATTAATTACTGTATTATTTTCCATACAGACAATTGTAAACCTACTTTTGCTACAACCTGTGTTGACTCAACAGGGGTAAAATAGAAAATTCAGTTTACTACACTAAGAATATTAAGGTACAGAGCTCATTAAAATAAAGCTTTGGCCTGACCAGGTAGTGGCACAGTGGATAGAGCGTCAGACTGATATGTGAAAGACCCAGGTTCGAGACTCTGAGGTTGCCAGCTGGAGCACGGGCTCATCTGTTTTGAGCAATCTCACCAGCTTGATTTCAAGGTTCCTGGCTTGAGCAAGGGGTCACTTGGTCTGCTGTAGCCCCCTGGTCAAGGCACATAATGAGAAATCAATCAATGAACAACTAAGGAACCACAACGAAGAATTGATGTTTCTCATCTCTCTCCCTTCCTGCCTGTCTGTCCCTCTCTCTGACTCTCTCTGTCTCTGCCACTAAATAAATAAATAAATAAATAAAGCTTTAACAACTGAGTCTCGTATCTTAATATTTATTTTCAGAATAAATCAGTTATTCTGTCACAGAGAGAGCTACTGGAAAGTTTTTAAGGAAAAATCTACCATTGAAAGACCATTAATTTTGTTAATTGAAAAAGAAAGTTCCTGTCTTTGAAAAACAATATTTTCTTGAAATTTTAGTGCAATTGCATGAAAAATCAATTGCTTTTAAAAATCTTACTCCTTTCCACAACATCCCAAAAAGGTAGATAGATTGTTTTTCTCTGATATTGAAAGTAGTTTTATGACAATTACTTTCCTGTAACTTTGGTGTTTGCCTTTTAATGTGTCCAGAGGATATTTTCACGGCCATAAGTATGACACTACAGATCTGTAGCATGGCTTTAATAGTCCACCTGTGCAATGGGGAAAAAGGAATTTCAGTTTATTTTCTAGTCTTTTTCATGCTAACAGGGAAACTACAATATTGGGTTGGGCTTCTATTTTACAATTATTAATCACCTAGAAAACTAAACATTGCATTTATTGATTCATCGAGACCAAGAGGTAGAAGGCTGCAGTAAATTTTTCTGTATTGATTTTATGATAATTGAGGTGTCTCTCCTTGTACCAGTGACTTCTCATTTTCAAAGAGTAATCTACATTCATAATAAAAAGAATTTGTTATTCTGAATAAAGAAAATTTTCTATTTCATTAAACTGGACTTATTAAAAGGCACGAGGTTTAGTTTTATTATGAGTAAACTTTTCCCCATGTATCATTTATTTCTTCCTTCAGGAAACAGTAAAAAAATATCTGAAACATGTCTGATTAGTCAGGGTTCTCCAGAAAAAAACAGAATTGGGAATACACACACACACAAATAGATGTAGATTGAGATGAGAGCAGTGATGGGATTCAAATAATTTAACAACCGGTTCTCTGCCCTAATGACCATTTTAAGTCTAAAAAACCAATATAATGAAATGTAGTTTACTATTTCATGCATTTAATACTTAAATAAGAATGATAAAAGAGGTACACAAAACTAAGGTTGTTATAAGAAAGTTTTAAAATATTAATTAAAAAATATTAAATAGTAACTGGCAAAAAACAATAAAACTGTTATTTAAGATATTTCCAAATTACTTCTTGATAGGTGTCCTCCCTTGTAATTTTTTTCACCTATGGACAGAATGAACATTACTACAGGCACTCAGAATATGCTGTTGCACAGATGAACATTAAAAAAGAGTAAGGAATGTAAATTTGTGATTTCCACATTGGGAGGCTGCCCAGGCACCCACCTTAAAGAGAACCTTGATCACAAGTGCCATTTTAACAACCGGCTCACCAAACTCAACAAAAAATCAGGTATCAGTTTTGCCAAACTGGTGCAAACCGGTTGAATCCCACTCCTGGATGAGAGAAAGAGAAGTAGATTTATTTTTAAGCAGTGGTTCACACAGTTTGGGGAGCTGGCAAGTCCAAAATCTTCAGGGCAGGCCAGCAGGCTGGAAACTCAAGCAAGAATTAATGCTGCATATTTACAATAGTTAAGATATGGAAACAGCCCAAGTGTCATCAATAGATGAGTAGATTTAAGAAAAAAGCTGTGGAATATTTACACCCTAGAATACTACTCGGCCATAAAAAAGAATGAAACCTTACCTTTTGCAACAGCATGGGTGAGCCTAGAAGGTATTGTATTAAGTAAAATAAGTCAAACAGAGAAAAAGATATATCATTTGTTTTCACTTATATGTTGAATCTTATGAACAAAACAAACAAGCAAGCAAAATAGAAACAGACTCATAGATACAGAGAACAGACTTACAGATCTAAAAGGGGAGGCAGTGTGGGAGGCTGAGTGGAAAGAGGTGAAGGGAGTAAGCAGTACGAACTGGTAGTTATAGAACAGTCACAGAGATGTAGGGAATACAGTCAGTGATATCATAATAACTGGATGGGCCCAGTTGGGTACTTAAAGCAGCAAGGGGACCACTCTGTAAAGTAGATGATTTTCTAACCACTTTGCATACATCTGATACTGATCTGGAATAATATTGAATATAATTTGTAGTTGAAAAATAAAATAAATTTATTTTAAAAATTAATGCTGCAGTCTTGAGGTATAATTCTTTCTCTGGGAAATCTTGGGTTTTGTCCTCAAGGCCTTTGACTGATTGGAGAAGAAGCCCACCCATATCATCAAGAGTAATCTTTACTTAAATTAACTTATTGTACATGTTCGCTGCATCTACAAATACCTTCAAAGAAATACTTAATGTTTAATTCAATAACTGAGTCCTATACCCTAGCCATGTTAGCACCTAAAATTAACCATCACAATGCCTTTATTGTTTTTTTTTTAATTCCTGGTGTTAGCACAAACTGGCTGTGTGACTTTACACAAGTTACTTAACTTTTCTGTGCCTATTGGTGAGAAAATTAAACAATCTTGACAACAATCTTTCTCCATACCAAAACTATAGAAGAGAGTATGAGAGGGAGAGCATGAGTAAGTGTGCGTCACAAATTTACATGCATTTAAAGATAGTACAAAAATATCCCTAAAATCTAGAGGAAATTTCACCCAAAAAAGTAAATGAAAGAACAATGAAACTTTTGTTATCTTCTTGAGAAACAAGAGCACTCACTTTGTGATTGTCTCTTATATATATCACTAGGGACTTTTAAGTTAATTTTGGATTTAATTTAGAGAGATGTGTTTACAGTTCCAACAATCAGAAGGCCATGACTATGCCTTGTAAATTTGAAAGATCCGGCCTCTCAGCTTTAAGTGGATGCACTAAGGAAGCGAATGCATTTGGCTGCCTCCTCTTTATTCAACAAGGAAAGTTAGAGGGTCTTACCCTTACACTATTTTCTCTATAAAGTGGCATAGTAGTGTAAGTATGAAAAGGTAATAAAGTTGTTGAAAGGATTAATTAAATCAATTCCAGGAAAGAGCTTAAAACAATGACCTGCTCGTGGTGGCCTCAAGTAAATGGAACTATTGTTACCTTACTTACGCTATGTTCTGCTTTGTGCTCTTTGTTGTGGAAGTTCTGCCATGGTCTCTTGGTTTACAAACAAAAATGTGAAAATGATACCGTTAAGTTTGTGTTTTTATTATCACTTACCTAGACTTTCCGAGTAGTCTCTTCTGTGTCTCTCCGTCTTGCATTTAATCTGTCATCCATACAGCTATTGAATCTTGTACATCCATCATCACCATCACCCACCATTTCCATGAAAACCTTACCATTAACTAGGATAAGGTATGATTATCTGACCATGACCCAGAATGCCCTGTAACCTGATCGTGTCTGCCAGTACAATCACAACTCTGGCCCCCTTTGTCGCAACCTTTATGGACTACTAATATTCAACCCCTGAGAAAGCTGACACCTTTGTCTATCGGCTCATGTAGTCAACACCCTGTGCCTGGGATGCCCACTCTTTTTTGTTTCCCTTTGTACTGTGGTCCCATCTGCCTGGCCATCCTCATCTCTGCTACTGCTTTTCCTCCATCACCGTGTTCCAACCACAGTGGCCTTTGTGGAGTCTCTAGGCTTCAAGGCGTGTGGCTACACCCTTCCCTCTTGTTGAAGATTTTTTTCTCCCCCCACCCCATTTTTTACTTTGAGGGTCCAAATCCTATGTAAGTCTGAGTTCCTCAGAATGCATCTGACCCTCTAATTTGAATTTGATAGCTATCCTGCCTTCTTATAATGATCAATTTTTTCCATCAGATCATGTGTCCTATGTGTAATTGTATATTTACTTTTGAGTTTGTTTTTAATTTATAACTCTCCTACCAATTCCAATAGATTCTCCTAAATCTGTGAAAGAAAAGGCAATGCCTGCTGTTTACCATGGAATGCTCAGTACCTAAAGGGAATGCTTGGCATGAAGAAGGCCCTCAATTAAGATTTGCTTATTGAATAAGTAAATATTTGAAGAACAAGATGATATTATTATTAACCCCATGGGGTAAGCCTATTCAATATGCATTCTGCACTCTTCCTTGCAAACAGAATCCCATCTATATTTGGGGCATCAATAAGGTAAAAATCTGAATTCCTCTGTCTCTGCTTTTTCCTATTGATAGATCAACTAGTAAGAGGCTGAGTCTTTGATGAGTGTGCAGTTACATGTGTACATCATGGCTAAACTAAGGTAAAGTGACAAAAATTGAAGTATAGAGCCCAAGGAGACATTAGGAACAATCCAGTTTGAGCCTGCCTTTTATAAAGGAGGGAAGTGAGGTCCAGAGAGATTACTCGCTGAAGGTTTTATTGAAGGTAAGGAGTAGATGCAAGATTATAATTCAGTTTCCTCACTTTCAGGCCAGTGCTGGGTTGTAACTTCTCTGTGGGTCATTGCTATAGATTTCCTCATGCAGCAGTATTGAAATTTCTACATAGCATTTTCCAGGAAGGTGACATAAAGGAGGGAGTCATCTTGTCAGTTTAGACAGCAAGACATAGAGAAAGAAGCCAACTTAATAAGGTAGAAAAAGGGGAGACAATAATGAAAATCATGCTATTTTAAGAAGAGGCTGACTTTTATTTCAGAACTCAGAGAAGATATTCAGGTTGTTTTCATGGAAAATTGTCTTCCAAAGGAAGGGAATTATGATATTTAGTTTGGTTAGTTTTGTAATGAAATAAAATTTCCTAGTGTATTTATAGACTTGACTTAACTGCTTATAATACAAGCTACCAGTTTCCAAAAAACATAATACCATTCCAATAATGCAATAATAAAGATGGCATATTTTTACCATAAAATGTTGCTGTTTCATCATATGAGAAATGTTGGTAATTTTGGAAAAAACATTTCTAATATGTCCATTCACTGAGGCAATTTGACATTGCATGTAAAAATATAGAAGAGAGAAATATCTTCTATTACATAGACTTATAGAATGCTTCCACATTAGTGAACTTGACAGTGATCTTACAATTGTATAGCACAAGGGACAAAACTATATTGGATATTATGTTTATGATATAATCCTGAACACCTTGAAATCAAGCGCACACACACCAAAAAAGTTATATATGATTACATCATAACATGGAATAGTGTCTGGTAGGGGTGCCTTTTTAATAAATATTGTTGAATAAATAACGTTTTTTGTTTGTTTGTTTGTTTTTGCATTTTTCTGAAGCTGGAAACAGGGAGAGACAGTCAGACAGACTCCCGCATGCGCCCGACCGGGATCCACCCGGCACGCCCACCAGGGGGCGACGCTCTGCCCATCCTGGGCGTCGCCATGTTGCGACCCTCCTGGGTGTCGCCATGTTGCGACCAGAGCCACTCTAGCGCCTGGGGCAGAGGCCACAGAGCCATCCCCAGCGCCCGGGCCATCTTTGCTCCAATGGAGCCTTGGCTGCGGGAGGGGAAGAGAGAGACAGAGAGGAAGGCGCGGCGGAGGGGTGGAGAAGCAAATGGGCGCTTCTCCTATGTGCCCTGGCCGGGAATCGAACCCGGGTCCTCCGCACGCTAGGCCGACGCTCTACCGCTGAGCCAACCGGCCAGGGCTAAATAACGTTTTTTATTCCAACCATGAATGTATAGAAAAAGAACACATAGTTCCTTCCTTGGGGAGGAGTAGACCATATTAATCTGACTGCTTTAACATTTTTTTTGTAAAATTTATTGGGGTAACATTGGTTAATAAAATTATACAGGATTGACATGCACAGTTCTATAATACATCTTCTGTATATTGTTCTGTGTGTTCACCACCCCAAGTGAAGTCTCCATCACCATCAATCCCCCCTCTACCCTCTCCACCTACCCCAAGCCCCCTTTTCCTTCCTGCAATCACCACATTCTAGGTAACCTCTAAGTAATTTCTTGTAATAATGTGTTAGTCAAGATTCAGCTAGCAAAAAAACAAATTCCAGCCTAGGTATTTTAATGCGAGGTGGTAAACTTCCTAGAAGTCAGTGGATTACAAAAATTTTTGAAGACTACAGGAACAAAAATGGTGTGTGGCGGAGGTGGCCAGGGAGGAAATAGGCATGTTCTACAGAAACCAGGAATTGTAGGAAGCTGCTATCACCACTGCAGGAGACGGCACTGATGTAGCCACTGTTGACCTGCAGCCACAGAGAGCCTGTCTGTATCTTCTGCTGCTGTCGGGGAGTACTCCTAAGAAGGATGTCCGGGTCAGATGCCCCACAGCTGCAAAAGCTCAGAGACGTTCTAACTCCTTTTCACCTCCCAGTCTCAGACACATGCCTCCCATTGGCAGGACCTAGGCTGGAGCCCTGCTAGCAGTGGAATTTAGACTCTAGCAACTGTGGAGGTCATTTATCTATTTGTCCTGCACAAGTTTTTAGATATATAGTAGTGAGAAAAATAGCAATGATCCTTAAATTATTATCATTAAAATATACCTCATTCCCTATGGGCAAAAGATAATTATAAAAACAATAAATGTAAATATACATGTACATATATATCACACATTTTACATATAATACAACACATACTCTATATATAATATCTATATATTAATATTTTTATTTTACAATATATTTAAAGTAATATATTTTATTAACATATTGCATATTATATGTCAAGCACAATTCTAAATCCTTTAAAAAGTTTTAACTAAGTTAATCCTCATAAAACTCATGTAAAATAAGCATAATTATCATTTCCATTTTACTGATGAGGAAACTGAAACATTGGAAAGCTAAATAAAATGTGCACAAGTTCACACAGCTAGCAATAAGCAAATCTGGGCTTTGCACGCAGGTTCGTCTGGCTCCAGCTCAGGCCTTCCTGCGCTCGCTGCCTCTGCCTCTGCCATCCAGTTAGGACAGGAGCAGTAAGAAGTTATGACAGCATATGACAGGGAGAAAAATTAATCTAACATAGAAGATTTCAGAGAAGTCTTTCAGGAGAAAGTGACATTAGAGTGGAGGCCTTGAGAAGGAGTAGAAGTTAGCTAGGTGAAGAGGAGGAAAATGGTATATTCTGGAAGAGGCCGTGTAGTCTCAGGCAGGAAAAGGCTTGGCTGTCCATACAAAAGTGAAAGCCAGTGAGGCTAGAGCACAGGGCGAGCGAAGGAAAATGGCAAGTGATGAGCCTGCAGAGGAACCTGGGCCCCTCTCCAGGAGCCAGCCATTACGTCTGCTAAGCTCCAACCCTGAGTGTCTGGGAGCTAGCGAGTGCAGCTAAAGGATGAATCTCCTAGTACTCACTACCCCCAAGGAAGTACCCCTTTCCCAGCCTAGACTTCATTAATAGGCAACCTGGAAGAAATGGATGTTTTTCAGCCTAAAGCAATGCCCAAGGCCAGTTAGTGCTGAGGAGGTGGACTGAGGCTGAAAATGAACTTGACTTGTACTAATATCAATAATGATATCTGAGTCTATTTTCCAAAACATACATTTTTTTAACAGATACCAATAAATGGTTCCTATAGTTCTTTTTTTCCCCTCAAGTCTACCCATATTTATTGAAGAACCAATTGTTTGCTGAAAACAATGCAAAGCCCTAAAGTTAAGAAATGAAAGACAGCCTCTGCACTCAAGGAGAGAGAGGATTATGAGCAGCTCTAAGAATCACAAGCACAGGGGGCTGGAAGAGCTCCTACCTACCCAACAAGAGGGGAACAGAGGTCAGGGAGGCAGGACTACCCTAATTTTGGAAAGCAGAGGGGGAAAGGGGGATATGGTTAAAGACAGAGTCATCATTCCTGAGGAATTCAGTCTATAAAGGGCACCAGGAGAGCATTCGGAAGTTTGGACATTTTGGTAATGTGACTGGTAGAGACACTTCCTAGGAGGGCCTGCAAATGAGTGCAGATGAGGAATGGATTGAGACGGTGGCAGAAGACAGAAGCAGATGGTAAGCAGGCAATTTGCCAGACATCAGAGAGAAATGCCGAGGGAACAGATTTAGTTCTAACTACAGCACATCTGGGGAAAAAAACAAAGACAAAATGACTAAGGACGTCTCAAAACTGACATCGAAATGAATCCCATTAATTGAGAAAATAACTTGATTGTAAATCTGTTTGCTAATTATAATTTTCAACAAAATATTTGCCAGGAAGTAATTTTACTAAAAAATTCTTATAAACTAATCAAAGATTGATTGAGAGAATTAAAAATAAAATAAAAAACTTTTCCGTCTATTAATGCCATTAGCTGGCAGCTAATGATATTAGAGATTATAATATAATAAAGCTATTCCTAAGCATTCTTAACTTGCATTTGGCAATATAACTTTTAAAAGAATATTTGACTAAGGCACTGTGGCCTCTCTTCACATAGTTAAGAAACTTGACTGGTCCAGTCTAGAAAGCCAAACTTTTTTGTTCTCTCTTACTCAAAAATTTTATTTTATCCAATCTAATCTGTCGACCACATTCCTGAATGGTAAGTAGCTAAAAAAAAACCCTGCTCCTGGCCCTGGCCTACCCTAAGCTCCAGTGCCCACGTGGAAGCCATGGAGACCTCACTAACAATTCCTTCAGACAGTTACCAAGTCCTAGTATGAATCTATAGAGCATCAGCACGGCGTGTGGACGTCCCAGGTTTGATTCCCAGTCAGGGCACACAGGAGAAGTGTCCATCTGCTTCTCCACCCTTGCCCATCTCTTTCTTCTCTATCTCTCTCTTCCCCTCCCGCAGCCAGGGCTCCATTGGAGCAAAATTGGCCCAGGCGCTGAGGACGGCTCCTTGACCTTCACCTCAGGTACTAAAATGGCTCCTGCTGCAACAGAGCAACGCCCCAGTTGGGCAGAGCATCAACCCCTGGTGGGCATGCTGGGTGGATTCTGGTCAGGTGCATGCTGGAGTCTGACTGCCTCCTCACTTCTAACTTTGGATAAAAAAATACATAATATAATAATAATAAAAATTAAAAAAACCCTCCTTTTGGGTTTTTATTGGCAGAATCCATGGAGACAAATGCAGGCAGCCTCGTTTCTGGGGTACTTTCTGCTTGCTTGCTCAAAGGTTTATTTCTGGACAGCCTCACTGCTTCTCTAGCTTACAGACTGTATGTGTATTTGTTCTGTTTTACTGCAGCTTTGCTTTTAGTTTTGCTTCAGTTTTCTGTTAAAAGTTGCAGTGCAAATTAACCAAAGCTCAGCACCATGCAAGCATAAATAACTAAGATGTATAATGTCATGAATTTGATTATAACAATGGAGAGAGATTGGAAGGAAGAGATAAATGGTGAGCATTTGCTTCTGGCGTTAGGAAACTTTCCAAATGGCAGGCAGACCAACTGCGAAAGGGGAGAGGAGAAATGGGCAATGATCCAGGCTAAGCACCGAAGGCCTCTTAAAAGTCCTTGCCCTCGACTTTACATGTTTATTTCCTATTAATAGCGGAACGTCTCCTTGGATACTGCTGGATGGAAGCAGGGCCATATCTCCATGCTGCTCTCCCCAGACCGGCTCCCTCTGCTTCTTCCTATGCAGGGGAATACAATCACTGTTCTCCCAGAGCTCCAGTGCCCGCTTGGAAACCATGGAGACCTCACTAACAATTCCTTCAGACAGTTACCGAGTCCTAGTACGAATCTATAGGGCACTGTTATTCTATCCTGTATTTCTCTTTCTAATCCCAAAACCAATACTTGAAGTCAAGCCATTGGTGTTTCTTAACAAACTTTAATCTCCCAGATTTTGAAGCCTTCCAGGCTAATCCTATCTACAGAATGATTTTCACAAATCACTGCATTGATCAGGTCACTGTCCTGCTCAAAGCCTTTAGATGTTTCCCTTCTGCCTGACCTGTTAAATGCCAACTTCTTTGCTTATATTTAAAGCCTCATACAGCATGGCCCAGACTCACCGGTCCAGGCTTTATTCTGCCTGCTCCACTTTATGTGCTCAATGACATGTACAAATGAAGCAATTCAATCCATTTTTCTCCTGTTGAAATATTCTCTCTACCTTTCTCTCAAAAACAGTGTTCCCGTTGGTCCAGGTCCATGAAGACTGCTGCCATCCACAACTGTTTCTTCCCTCTCCTGAGACCCAGTAGCACTTTATGTCAATCTCCCTCAAGGCGCATACTCCCTTCTATCTTAGTTTTTACTTATTTTTGTGCCTGTCACTTTTCCTACTAGGTTATATTATGTAGGTGAAACAGTGAGGATGTGATTAAGAATATGGATTTTAACCTTCTGCTCCTTAATCCCTATGTGGCCATGGGCAATTACTGGACTTCTTTAAGACTCAATTTCCTCACTTGTAAAATGGAAGAAGTAACAGTATTTACCCCATACAACTCTTGTGAAGGTTAAATAACTTAATACATGTAGGAGATACGGAAGAGTGCCTATACACAGTAAGTGCTCAAAAGTGATTAATTAGGTTCAGTTTTTATTTTTTGGTTTGTTGTTTGTTTTTTTTTATCTTTATAACTCTTACACCACCAAGAGTATAGCACTGTATACAGAAAATGTTAAATAACATTGTACCTGGGAGCCCAAGCCCGTGCCCTCCAGCCAGTGGCACACAGGGTTGGGCATTCTTTGCTCCTCCTCCAAAAGCCAGATGAACTATCCTGGAAAGTACTGGAAAGGGGAATGTTACTTATTTTTATACTGCATATATTTTCCTGTAGCCTGTTCATTCCCTGTTTCTCTGAGAGTGATACCTATCTCAATATTTTGATATTGTATGTTTTTAAAAATGCTTTTGATCCTCCAGGGTCTGTATATTTATTTCCATAGAAACTGGTTATTTTCATAAAATACATTTTTAAAATAAAATAGTAGACATTGAAACAGGAAGGGGAGAGATGGTGTCATTGAATTAATAAAATGGAAAGGGAGGGAAAGATGGAGGAAGGGGGTAAGAGACAGAGGGAGGGAAAAATTAAAGTGAAGAAAAAGAAATTACAATGAAAGCTTTATTAATGCTAAATTTGGACAAATACATTTATATTGCAAAAGGGGCTTCCAACCAATTAGTTTCATTGTGCTCAAGTCCTGACGTATGTTTTTCAATATAATGCAAAGAAGTTGCATTTCACATTAATATGATACACTACTTACACTAAGGGCATTCACATACATTATTTCAACACATAGGACAGAAGTGCCTAGGCACAAAATAAGGAGAAAGCCATGTACTGGCATTTCATTGGAGCTCTTTATTACTTCACTGGGTAAGTCCACTGAAAAGAGAGAAAGAAAGAGATAGGGAGGGAGAGAGAATAAGTACAATGTAGCCCTTCAACCACACAGAGTCTAATCTATTCCATTGCCATATTCTAAGGTTGTGCTAGTAGGTGATGGTTCACAGCTCTGTAAATGAAAATAATATGGTAATATGTTCTAAATAGATAAAATTCTTCTTATTCAAAAGACCCTTTGACAATTTAAGATTTATATAAATACACAAACATCATTCTCAGAGACAGATTTTATAATATGTGGGTGGGTGTAGCAGAATGCAAAACCCCTGCTTCCAATCAGTGTTTGAAATGGCAAGAGTAAATGAGAATTATTGGGGTCAAGTAACAATTTGAAAAGTGATGTATGCTGAAGAAATTGAACATGATTGTTGTCAAAGGAAACATTAACACAACCAGAAAACTCTGAAAGTTGAAGGAACCAAAACAATGGTGGAAAACAGAAGAATTTTGTCAGTGTGGACAAAGGAATCATACATTATTGTTTGAGACCACAAGAATAAATCTAGGATAAAATCATCTATCTCTTTAGAACTTTTCTGTGTAATATGATTACCTTAAACTGATAGCTTAGTAATATATGAGCTTTGTATTTCGCCCTAGTCTATATCTAATCAGGCTATGTTTTTCTACCATATGACTGTTTAGAGAGACCCAACAGATAACACATACTGAAAAGTAAACTAATTTTCACCCCCTTCCTCACCTCAAACCTGCTATGTTGCACCTTCTGCCTGAAATGCCCCATTCTCTTTTATGCTTACTACTAACTACCTTCTCCTCCATTATTTACCTAGAAATTTTTTCTCTTTCTTGGGCTTTGTCAAGACACATGACTTCCGCCCTGCCTAGTTGGCTCAGCTGTAGATCGTTGGTCTGGTATGTGGAAGTCCCAGGTTCAATTCCTGGTCAGGATACACAGGAGAAGCGACCATCTGCTTCTCCACCCCTTCCCTTTCTCTCTCTCCCTCTCTCGCTCTCTCTTCCTCTCCCACAGCCATGGCTTGCTTTGAGCAAGTTGGCCCAAGGTGCTGAGGCTGGCTCCAAGGCCTCTCACCTCAGGTGCTGAAATAGTTCAGTTGCTGAGCAATTGAGCCAGGGCCCCAGATGGGTAAAGCATCACCCTCTAGTGGGCTTGCCTGGTGGATCCTGGTCAGGGTGCATGCAAGAGTCTGTCTCTGTGTCTCCCCACCTCCAAGGAAAAAAAAGACACATAACTTCTCTCACTACCCTAAATGCACTAACTTCTTTCCCTGCAGACCTAAAACACTTTTCAAGAAATTAACTAACCCATCAAATTTTGTCATAATTTTTTTTTGTTCACCTTACCAGCCTATGGCAGAAGTTTTGTCAAGATTTCTTTAACAGTCTCCCTCACACACACACCCACTGCCACATCCCAGCAGCTGCTCTTCCTGTGGCCACCTTCTCAGTCTATCTTAAATCCTGACCTGCAATATCAGTCCCAAATATTGGTCTCCCAAGAAGTCTTTCCTGAATCCTGATTCAGATGCCACTCCTTGGTGCTCTACACATCCCTATCATAGTATTATCATGTTGTACTGAAATGATTGGTTTGCTTATAATCATTAGATTATAGTCACGTTTCCCTGGGTCCAGGACTGGATCACATTCCACTCTGCATCTGTAGCTTCTACATCAGTATGGCCTGTACTGTGCTGAGAAAGTGGCTAAATAAATACCTTATTCCTCTACCATAAGTTAATTCTACTATCCTTCTTTTTTGAGACAGGTGGTAAATAAGGGGAACTGTCAATTCTGCATGGTTATTCTCTTTGCAGTGACAATTATCTTCTGTTAGTCATCTCTATTGCTTATACATGATAATAATAAAAATTCTTTGACAACTGAAAGAAGCCTCAGAAATTGCCTGGAACAAGCCTTTTGTACAAAAGCACAAAGATAATATATTAGTGAGTCAGGGACACCGAAAACACTACATGTCGAAAACCAGACTCAACATGCTTTCTTCTAATGCACTTTTACTTTCTTGTGTAGCTGGTGTGGTATGCATGTTTTGGAAATACCTGCCAGTGGTTAATATATAACTAGTCGGTTAATTAATGTGTTAAATTTGCTAGGCTAAAATCCCTTGTCATCCCGACATTAATCCTGGTATTGTTGTGAAAGCATTTTGTACATGTAACTAACATCTGCCATCAATTGACATTTTTATTTTACTTAATTTATTGGTTTTTAAGTAGGGGAGAGAGAAAGAGAGAGAGAGAGAGAGAGAGAGAGAGAGAGAGAGGAAAAGCAGGGAGCATCAACTCATAGTAGTTGCTTTAGTTGCTTCCTGTATGTGCCTTGACCAGGCAAGCCCAGGGATTTGAACTGGCAACCTCAGCATTCCAGGTCGATGCTTTATCCACTGTGCCACCACAGGTCAGGCTGCTATCAGTTGACTTTTAAATATAAGAGACTAGAAAGCCCAGCGGTCATACGAAATGACCGCTGTTCTAGATATTATAAATTGTAATTAAAATGATTTGTGCAAAGGTGTCTGCTAATTCAAACTGAATTACCCAGGGCAGGCGGCGAGGATGCCCCTTTGCTTACTGCCCCATGGGGTTTCCCCCTTCTACTTGCTTAATTGCTTAAAGTAGAGTGAAATGAAGGAAACCACTGGCGGTACATTTCTTAAGAGCCACCGCTAGCTCAAAATAAAGGTGATTTAAATAATAAAATGTTAATTCACATGTCAAAGATCTCTTTGTACACAACATTTCTTGTGTAGATCTTTCCATCATTTTTAAGCTCGCCTTGCAGAGGACCATCAATTATTTTTAATTTTATGTCTGTTCTTTCACGAACTCTTGAACAGGCAACATAAAGTTGACCGTGTCCAAATGCAGGCTCAGGTAAAAAAATGCCAACACGCTTAAGCGTTTGGTCCTGAGACTTATTAATGGTCATAGCAAAGGCAAGTTTTACAGGAAATTGTCTACGTCTCGATTGAAACGGCAACTCTGTTTGAGATGGAGCCAAATCAATTCTTGGAATGACATGTATTTCACCTTTAGAGGAGCCAGTCAAAGACTTAGCTATTATGACATTATTTTTCAATTGGAGAACCTCTAGTCTTGTACCATTGCAAAGACCCCTTCTGGTGTTAAGATTTCTTAACAGCATAATAATTGCTCCAATCTTTAACCTCAATTTGTGAGGTGGCATGCCAGAAAGCGGGACTATTTGAATGCCATGGCAACTTCACTCCATTGGCTAGTACAGTTATGCAAGCAACCAATTAGCTATCGGCGACAAACAGACACTTAAGCCGCATATAATAAAGATTATCCTTAATAATCTGAATAGGCTTAATCTAATCAGTTGGAAGGCCTGAAGAGCAAAACTGTGGTTTCTCTCAGGAAGAAAAAATTCCACCTATAGACAGTCACAAGAGTTTCTAGCTCACCCTTCTTGATAGCCTACCCTATAGATTTCAAACTTGCCTTGCCAGTCAACACAATAGCACAATAGCATAAGCCAATGTCTTACAACAGATAGATGACAAGTAGGTAGGTAGGTAGGTAGGTAGATAGATAGATGATAGATAGATAGATAGATAGATAGATAGATAGATAGATAGATAGATAGATAGAATCTGACTGGATACTTTGATAGGCATAATCAAGAGCATAGAGGTAAAATCTGACCTCACCATTGAAAAATTCTTCTGAAGGTTAAGGAAATGTCTTCTTAGAAGAGCATGTTTTCCTTTATAAAAGTAGCTACAAATAAAAGACCACGAGCAATTACTGGAGGGATTCTGCAATATACACATACAAATGAGCCAGACAGGGTCCGGTGTAAGTACAACAAAATCCAAGAAGAGCAAACACATATTATAACAGTACTGGTAAATTAGGATTTCATTTTCTTTTCTTGCTACTATTCAACACCCTCTCCATCTCCTGAAGGGTCTGTAATTGAAATGAGCAAGTAGAAATGGCACTAACTGAAAAATAAAGATTTCTGGGCCCTCTTCTCCTAAAGGAAGGTGTCAACCTCAATAGAGTCCAGATGAGGTAAAGAATAAAAAGTTTTACTATTAAATAAGGTTGGAAGTATGAATTATTACAGTTATTGAGTTAAGACTGTGTTTGCAACTTAAAGTGACTATAGAATTTTTTATAGCTATTGTGTTTCAGATGAATACTGTAACTACAATAAAAGGGGGTGGGGGAGAAAGAAGGAACTAAGCCAAGTAATTTATGAATACAACATTTCACTGAACACTCTGTCTTAAGTGTAATGAGTAAATATATAAGCATGTACGTGATAAATCTGAGGTAAAATTTTGCTAAAGAGCAAACAAGGTATACGTGCATGCTCTGAGTATATCCCACAGAGGGCTTACTAAATTACAAGGAAAAAAATAGCAACTATACAATAGAGAAATTGGGCAGTAACCTGGCAGGTGATCAAAACTGACATGACCAACGAAGGTCAGATGATCAATGTGCACCTGCAAATGGGATACTCTGAGAAGGGTACCTTATCTACATGCTCTCTGGACTGGAATGCATAATCTAACTACATGCAAAGAGAAACCACAGACAAACCCAAACTGAGAACCATTCGATTCATTGTTTTAAAAGACTGTATTTTGGGGAACAGGGACATGGATTTCAACCATAAAACAAAACCCTGAACAAATTTTTTAAAATATAAAAAGACTGTATTTTTAAAATGCTGTCATGAAAACCAGAGAAAACTGAAAAAAAAATTACTATTTTTAGAGAAGTGTATTAGAGAAGTGTAGAGAGATATAATTACATATAATTACTATTCATATATTAGATTCTAGATGGTAAGGGGGAAAAAGTGCTATAGAAGTCATTATTGGTTCAACTGATAATATTGAAGTATAAGATAGGTACGGTAAAAGTAATATATCTACGTTAAATTTCCTGAAGGTGACAAACACACTGTACATTTGAGAATTTTATTGAGGCTAAATAAGAGCCTGTACTGCCGATAACTGTGCAAACGACACTGGGAATAGAAAAGGCCTTAATCTTAGGAAGTAGTCACTGAAGAATTTAAGATTAAAGGGCCATTATGTATATGCATTGATAAAAGGCCTTCATTTTAGGAAATAGTCGCTGAAAATTTGAGATTAAAAGGCTGCATGTATGCATCTTAATATCAAGTGGTTCAAAAATATTAATTATATAGATTGTATAGAAAGAAAGAGCAAATGATAGAAGCAAATGGAATAAAATGTTGAGAATGGATTAATCTTAGTAAATAGTATTTGAGTGTTCTTTGTGCTGTTGTTATTCTTGTACTTTTTGTAACATTAGGATTTTTTTCCAAATTAAATGTTTTTTTAAAGCTTCCTTACTTATTCTTCAATAATGTTCAAAGTAAAGCATTTTGATGTGATTATCATGCTATTAAAGTAAGCCTGAGGCTAAGAATTTCACTTAAAATCAAAATACCCTAATTTGGCAACTCTCTGGTCTTTCATATTAGGGAACATAATTCAACCAATAGAACAGAACTGTGTAGAGGCAGTGGTGGTTGTGAGGAAGTTATTTAGCTAGTCAATGAAATGTGTCTTCCCACCTATGTGCATTCACTCTATCAACTTATGAAAATATATGTACAACTGCGTTCATATGAGGTCTCTGAATGTTTAACAATAAAAGGCAGTCTGATCTAGATTAGCATTAAACTAACTAAACATACATAATTAAATTCAAATTCTATTTCTAAAGTATCACCCAGGGAGGCTATAAAATCTCAATTTTCATGCATCTAATTTCTCATTTGTTTAAAAAAAAATTGAATAAGATTATCATTAACGTCTTTTCAATTAAATGCCTAAAGTAATTTAAGTGAGTCCTGACCAGGAGAGGAGAGGGGAATGGGATGGACCAAATCACAGACCCCAGAGAAAGAGACCAAAGGGGAAATACAGTCCTTCGGAAATTAAGCAATGACCTATAAAATATGTAGTTTCACTTTTCTTCCTTCTTTTACTTGTATTTATAGAAATATAATATTTTGACAATGAAGGGCTATTTGTGCTTTTTAATCCTATTTTCTGAGGACTGTGGAATTCAGGAAACAGGAAGTAATCAGTAGTTTCAGTAAGTATACAAAGGAACAGCACACATTTCAGAAAAATTTTTGCTTTAAAAGTTTTGAAAACTGACTTTAAGTTCTGCAATACTAAATTTATAAGTGTGTTTGCTTCTCTCATACAATTATAGTATTCTTTACAATAGTATTTTAAAGACACAGAAACAAAAGTTCTCACCAGAAGTTTTTACTTCTTTCTGGCCGATGACCAAACATCATTTTATAACAGCAACAAACAACCTTATAAATTCACAGACACCTTAAGTATTAATAGCCACAATGCTTTTAATATCAACAGATAAAGAAAAAAAAGTGAAGCAAACAAAATAAAGAACCACTTATTTTTATTCACTTTAAATACCTTCATACAATGTCAGTAAAGGAATAAGAAAGGTGAATGTCCACAGGAAAAAGAGAAATAGACAATATGACAAATGACAAAAGATGTCAAATCCAGAAGACTGGATGGAGACATAAAAACTAACCTAATGCAGTGGAGAAGTCTGAAAACTAGTTGCCTATGGGCAGGTAGGGGTAGGCAATCAAAGATGTGCGAACTGCGGCCATTTGAAAACCAGAAATTTCAGGCACCAAATATCTCAGAAAGCCAAAGTTCAGGTGAAACTTGCAGAAGAAATACTGTTTAAAGGACTAAGTAAGGAACACTAAGACCCCTCTCCTGACCTAAACAGCAAGGTAACTAATCCTTCCCATCCAACAGAAGATATTTACACTCTAGAGAAGTTAAATGAGAAAAGTTTGGAGTCAAGGATAACAGTCACAGATGAATAAGCGGCAAAAATGAGGTTTACTTATTAAGACTGCATAATAACTGATAAGGTCCCCACCTACTAAAAATCCAATATTCCAACTAGGAATATTCTGCAGGGAAAAGATTGAAGGAATTATCATACTTGAGTGATTTGCCTAAGAAAAAAGATCTAGAGTTACTGACGTCAGGAGACCTCATCAAAATGCCCAGCACCTCGCCTACTCAATCTGAAGCTGTGTGTATGGGAGGTCACCATGGATAAATTCCTCCCATACACACAGCTTCAGGTTCTTTTTTTATTTCTCTTTTGAATATCAAAATAGCCTCTTCCTCTCCCTCTAAGCAGCATGAGGTGTTCTCTAAAAATGATTCAGTATTCATTTGATCCAGAAAACCCCACAAAATCATGAAATCAATCAATTCAAATCTTTCTGTTCACTTTAAGAACACTCATGAAATTGTATAAGCAAGCCTTCAAGGGTATGCATATCTGAAAGGCCACTGAGTATTTGCAAGATGTCATTTTACAGAAGCAAAGTGTAACATTCCAGTGTTACAATGGTGGAATTGGTAGGTGTGTCCAGGCCAAACAGTCTAGATGCGATGTCAACCCCAAAATAGTGCTGAATTTGTGCTGCACCTGCTTAAAGATGCAGAGAATAATACTGAGCTTAAAGGTGTAGGTGTAGATGGGTCATTGAGCACATCCAGGTAAAACAGGTTCCCAAGACGTGATGTACAACGTACAGAGCTCATGGCTCTGTAACCCATAATCATGGCAGATTAAGCCATAGATGAGCTTTCCCTGCCACATTGAGATAATACTGACTTTAAAAAGAGCAGATTGTTTCTAAACCACAAGAGGAGGTTGCACAGAAAACAATATCCCAGAAGAAACTGAAGAAACAAAAACTTTTGGCCAGAGAATAAATTCATTATAAAATAAATGCTAATAAAAATAAAGGTGAAAATATAAAATAAAATAGAAAGAAAGCTAAGATAATTGACTATAAGGTAACTAGGAACTTGATGAGAGCCTCTTGTATGAAAGAAATAGATAAAACACTATTTTTAGGGGGGAAAATAGATAATGCAGAGAACAGAAGAAAATTTGAAAGAAATGTAATTAATATTTTCTGAGAGCTAAGCAAAGGTATTTTATCCATGAAATAAAAACAATACAAAACAAAACAAAAATTCATAATTCTTAGAATTTAAAATACTATAGTCAAATCAAAAAGTCTATTGAAGTATTAATATATAAAATTGAAAAATCTTCTAAAAAAGCTTGGAAATAGAAAAGACAAATAGAAAAGCTACAGAATCAATCAATAAGATCTAACATTCCATAAATAAGATGTCCAAAAAAAAAAAGAGACTACCAGTAAATAAAATGAAGAGGAAGTTTTACAATAATTTACTAAAGGAAATTGCTAAAGACATATATTGAAAGGCCCCACAAATACCCTGAACAATGAATTTAAAAGACTCATATCAAGCTACTTCAATGTGAAAAGAACACTAAGAACAAACATAGGATCTTAAAACTTCCCAAACAAACAAACAAAAAAAGCACATATGATAGAATGGGTATCAAGTAGGATAAAAAGGAAAATTGAAGAAAATGTAGTAATGCCTATAGAAATTCTTAGTAAAGTGAGATCTAAACTTCTATACATAACCCAGCTATCAATCATTGTTAAGCATAGAATGAGACATCTTCAGACATACAAGATCTCAAAAATTTTACTTCCTGGCTGCTGGTGGGAATGCAGACTGGTGCAGCCACTTTGGAAAACAGTATGGAGATTCCTCAAAAAATTAAAAATCGAACTGCCTTTTGACTCAGCTATCCCACTTTTAGAAATATACCCCAAGAACACCATAGCACTATTTCAAAAGAAGAAATGCACCCCCATGTTTATGGCAGCATTGTTCACAATAGGGAAGATCTGTAAACAGCCCAAGTGTCCATCAGTGGACAAGTGGATTAAAAAGCTTTGATACATATATACTATGGAATACTACTCAGCCATAAGAAATGATGACATCAGATCATTTACAACAACATGGAAGGACCTTGATAACATTATACAGAGTGAAATAAGTAAATCAGAAAAAACTAAGAACTATATGATTCCATACATAGATGGGACGTAAAAATGAGACTCAGAGACATGGACAAGAGGGTGGTGGTTAAGGGGGAGGGAGTGGAGGGGCACAAAGAAAACCATATAGAAGGTGATGGAAGACAATTTGACTTTGGGTGATGGGTATACAACATAATCAAATGTCAAAATAACCTGGAGATGTTTTCTCTGAGCACATGTACTCTGATTTATCAATGTCACCCCATTAAAATTAATAATAAATTTTAAAAAAAGAAAAAAAAATTACTTCCTGGGCACCAAAATACAAAATTCAATAAATAAGGTTTCAAGGATGATGGAGAAGGCAGGAGTTATGATGCCAGGAGTAAAGCAGATTCAAGAATAACCAGTCCAGATTGGAACTGATAGCAGATTGACAGATGATGGACATTTGGTACTAAAGATTATCTAATGTTTTAAATATCAGGTGCATACTTCTGGTAGAGAAATTAGGGATGTATTATTAGTAGTAAGTATAGAGTTAATTAATTAATGCCCCCAAACCATAATTATTAATAACCTAAAAAGGCAAAACAAAGCATATTGTTTAAAATGAAATAATGACATCATACATATCATTATATGGCTCAACTATAAGTTAATATTTACTTGGTCCTAATAATATAAAATCTGATTACTTTTTAAAAATTGTGCAGATGGTTAAAGAGGAAGAAGACTAAATTGTTATCTTTCTTATTACAAATCAATGAGTAGTGTCTAAAACAGAAAATTCAAGAAACAGGAACATGTGTGTTATTCAGAAATTTTAAGATGAATATCAGAGAAAATAACTACACACTGAGGTAATAGCTTATGAAAAGGTAGAACTAGGTAGAGGTATACAAGGCTGAAACAGAGGTCTCTTTGTTTCCAGTATAATAAACTCACTGACTTCTAAAAATTATGTGCACATATCACACACATATTTAATGCAAATAAGATAAATTTAAATAAGAATAATAACTGAGAAATGACTTTAATACATTTAGTAAAACTTTAAAATTTATTTTCATTTTATTCAATATGATTGCAGCTACCTACATTTGAATATTAATTTTATATATGTGTATATACTGTGTTCAGTTTTCCACAACTCTGGCACTAACATATCAACTTCCCAAGAACCCATAGCTCACAAGTTTGGAAACATTACTTTAAATCTTATATTTTAATTCAGTGGGGTCTAACTGAAAAGAAGCTATAGGGATTGCTCACAGCAAAGGGGTTATGAAACAGTTTATTTTTGTGTGTAATTAATAAAATATATTGTAAATATGGTATTTCATGGGGAGAGGGTAATATAAAAAAATCTATAATAATAAAGGTGATGATTTTCAGAGTGCTTGTGAAAAACATAAAGCTCTAAAATCAACCCAATCTTTTTTTCATCCCTCTTCCAAGGATAAAAGAGAGTAGCCGTGAAACAAACCAACAAAAAATACACCCTGAGGTGTTTTATTTTCTTTTTCAAAGAACAAACCCAAAAAATTACCTGCTCTGTAGAGTAGCTAATTATCTGTCATGTTGCTAAGGCATTTAATTGCTTAGATTATGCAACATCATGTTAGCTAATCTCCTTGGGAAACAGTACAAACAGTTTAAGACTAACCTTCACCTTCTTTTTCAGATTTACTGTATAAAAACACATCTATTCAAATTATAAACAAAATAATTCTGTCATGCCTATCAGAGACAATAGGCCCAGAATTAAGACTTTAAGCCCAGCAAACACAAATACATTTTATATTGAGAACATATGTCTCCAGAATGCCCTACAAGTAGACTAAATTACTTTTTTAAGGCCTAAAAAAAAAATTAGAAAGAAAACTTTTTTCACATTTTCTATTGCCCTTTTACAAAGTTACCATTAAACAAGCATTTACTTAATACTAACTTCTTGCCAATGATTGCGGCCAAGCCAATGCCAATTCAATAAAAATAAACAAGACATTGTATCCACCATTAAAAAGGTCTCATTCGAGTAAGGAAAAAATATGCAAACCCATAATTGCAAGGTGTAGTATATTCAAACAATCAAACACTACTGCAATTAATTGAATAAATTATAGCTACATATAACAACATGAATAAACCTCAGCAACAAAATATTAAGTTGCAGAAGATTAATACAGTGTGATTCCACTTATAAAAGACTCCAAAATATGCAAAACTGAACAATCTCTTGTTTAGGGATAAAACGTAAGTAACAAAAAATAAAAGTAAGGAAGATAAGCATAAAATACAGAAGCTATTTTTTCTGCTCACAGCCAAAAAGTCTCTGAGCTGTCTTTTCTTTTGCTCAACAATTGACCATAGGTATCCATTGAATCTAACAAGTTTCTACCACCTTAGCCAGAAAAGCCCTCACTTGCCTCAAAAGAATAGCAATTTTACTTCATTTAAGTTGAATGAAGGCTACAATGATATACAATGAGATTTGATTCAATATTTTCTTTATGTCCTTTCAAATATTTTTAAAATAATTTTAAAATTAGTGGTAACAATGTGAAAACGTCATGAAATGACCAGGAAACAGTGTGCAATCTAAAATGAAAAGCAGTGCCACTTCCCACCTGCAACATTTTCTTTCACGGGAGAATAGTTGCAACATATTGACTTTTTCTTTATTTTTATTTTTAATTTATTGGAATGGCATGGTTTACCAAACCATACAGGTTTCAAATGTACAATTCAATATATCACCATATCATGCACCCCTGGCCCTAAACAAAGTCTCTTTCTGTCCCTATTCCTCCTTCGCCCTCTTCTTCCCACGTTCACCCCCCTTCCCTCTGGCCATTGCAACCCTGTTGTCTGGATCTATGTGTCATGTATATGCTTTTGGTTAACCCCATCGATTTTGTTGCATCCTCTCCTTAGGGCTCACAGATCCCCTCTCCTCTTCTGCTTTATGACAGGCTTCAAACCTCTAATCATCCTCAGGATGCCCAGTGGTGACATTTAACAGGTCGGTGCCCCCTCCCCTTAAGTGAAATAAAATACTCTGGAAATTTTTGAGTGCCAAAAAAAAAAAAAAAAATTAGTTCTTTTAATTAAACTCAAAATATGTGATACATTAAATGAAAGCAAAAAAATAAATAAATAAAATTTCTCAGGTCTTATAGATTCAAACTGAAATGATTAAAACTAACTTGACAACATAATTCTTCCCATAGATAAGTGCTGGCAATAAAGTTTAATGGAAATTATGGGTTTGAAGTAGTTTTTCAATTAGATTCAGGCTTCCTGGTGCTTTTATCTGTCTTTTGAGTGCAACTTGCCTCCATATACCAGGATTTAAAAATGAAATGAAAAATGTCTTCCCAAGAGGACTGCTGAATAAAATTAATATTCATGAAAATGCTAAGAAATGTCATCCTTGCTTTTATCTTGTGGATCCAACACCTGTGAAAGTCCTATGGTTTTCATAGACAGCTAATCTGCAATAAATACTATCTGTTACTAAAAGTATCCCTAGGATCAAACCAATGATGCTATAAATGGCATCATTTATAGCAAAATGATGCCCAAGAAACCCATGAGAACAACCCAGACCCCCTGAAGCAAACACAGTGTAAGTAATGCATTTTGTACATTGATTTATTGGTTGTTAATTTGATCCCGTCAGAACAAAACTGAAGAAATATACCTGAACCAGGAAAATCAAATTAAGAACTATGTGCTACAAGTACAAACTTCATTATGAAGAAAAGTGTTTGGATGTTTCAAGTCTCAAGTTCTTAAAATACCAGTAATAATCAGTAATCGTCAGACCATGGAAAAATATCATTCTGTAAGTAGCATTGACTTCTGTGGGTGAATTAGACTTATTCTTCCCTGCTGACTGTAGTGCATAGCTTCTTTCTATTGCTCATTTAAGGGCTTGCACGGCACAATCAATCCTTCCTGCAGATTGATGAAGCTTGCCAGAATTAAGCTGGGAGAGTTTTCCTGAAAAAATAACAGTATAACTATAACAGAAAGAAAAATAAGGCTTGTCTGTTGGCTTGAATGTAGTTAGAAGCATGGGAAATGCTTAACCCATAACACATCCCAAATAAAACCATAGATCTGTATTAAAACTACAGCTTTTAAATACAGCATTAAAATAAAAAATGAAAATGCTAAGGACATATTTCATACTATACTGCTTTGTAATTATGCTCACTTGGAATTTTCTATTTAAGTTTTTCAAAATCAAAACCGAACTGTGGTTATGACCTTTTCAAAGTTTAATTTCTTTAGTGGTTTATACTTTCTGCTTTACATAGAACTATTTATTAGGTAACTAGATTATTTATTATGTAGCCAAATTTAGGGAAGGGGGTTACTTAAAATGACCTATTTGTAAACAGTTTGCTAGAGCAACAAAATTAGCTAAGAAGTTGGACAGTTTTCATTGGGCTGTTGAGGTTGCCTGCAGTAAGGAAACGATGGAAGTGCAAGTTTGACACAGTTTGGAGGACGAGTAAGGAAGAAAGGTTCTGCACTAGAATGTCATTTGGGTTATCTTCAGGTTTAGTGGGCAGGGACATTGTGGCACAGTAGATAAATGAGCTATTGTCACAACAGGCTCTGCAGTCAAGGACCATCACAAGCCCATTATTTTATAGCTTAAAAAAGAAACATTTAACAGGCAGCAGGAGGGGACAGCCCTCCTGTAACATGCAGAGAATAGGGGCAGAACAGAATAGAGGATACAGTCTTCTCAACTTAAGAGCTATGTCATAACTTGATCACAACAACATGGATTTCAAGGCTCTCCACAGGCTCTCCATCCTCTGACCACAGCCTAAAGCAGGGGTCCCCAAACTTTTTACACAGGGGCCAGTTCACTGTCCCTCAGACCATTGGATGGCCAAACTATAAAAAAAAAACTATGAACAAATCCCTATGCACACTGCATATATCTTATTTTAAAGTAAAAAAAAACAAAACAAGAACAAATACAATATTTAAAATAAAGAACAAGTAAGTTTAAATCAACAAACTGACCAGTATTTCAATGGGAACTATGGGCCTGCTTTTGGCTAATGAGATGGTCAATGTGCTCCTCTCACTGACCACCAATGAAAGAGGTGCCCCTTCCGGAAGTGCGGCAAGGGCCAGATAAATGGCCTCAGGGGGCCGCATGCGGCCCACGGGCCGTAGTTTGGGCACCCCTGGCCTAAACCATATGTCCTGTTCAACATGCTAGGTGACCAACGATCCATTCTCATAAACTGTCATGCTACACATTGTCACAAACCCTGCACTATCCCAACTTAGTACTAAGAACAATTGAAACAGTATGAGTTCAACTATGTGAAATACACGTGTAGACAGCAAACTATGAAAAGATACACGCTAAGTGTTAAAAAGTGGTCACTTTTCAGAGATACTACATTTCTTTTGTGCTAAACGTTATAAATGAGCATGCGTTTTGTTTCCTTTGTGAGCAGAAAGCATTATTATCTGAATGTCTGTCTCTGAATACAGAAATATGTTTTTCTTTCTTCCCACACATTCAAGCATTTCATCTTTTTCTAACAGAGTAAAATAAAACACAGAGAACAAACAACTACATATTCTATTTTCTGTTTTTCATTTAACCATAATCATTGTTGTTATTTTTGACATATAAAATTATACAGCAAGAATTTTTTTTCCTTAGTGCAGATTATGGTGACAGTGGCAAGGGGTCAGGTTGGGGCAGAATAACATCTTTATAGAAAAGTGTGTTGTTGAAGAACTCATAAAACTCAACAACAAACAAACAAACAATCCAATAAAAAAATGGGAAGAGGATATGAATAGACACTTCTCCCAGGAAGAAATACAAATGGCCAACAGATATATGAAAAGATGCTCATCTTCTTTAGCTATTAGAGAAATGCAAATCAAAACGGCAATGAGATACCACCTCACACCTGTTCGATTAGCTGTTATTAGCAAGTCAGGTAATAGCAAATGTTGGAGAGGCTGTGGAGAAAAAGGAACCCTCATACACTGTTGGTGGGAATGTAAAGTAGTACAACCATTATGGAAGAAAGTATGGTGGTTCCTCAAAAAACTGAAAATAGAACTACCTTATGACCCAGCAATCCCTCTACTGGGTATATATCCCCAAAACTCAGAAACATTGATACGTAAAGACACATGCAGCCCCATGTTTATTGCAGCATTGTTCACAGTGGCCAGGACATGGAAACAACCAAAAAGCCCATCAATAGATGACTGGATAAAGAAGATGTGGCACATATACACTATGGAATACTACTCAGCCATAAGAAATGATGACATCGGAACATTTACAGCAAAATGGTGGGATCTTGATAACATGATACGAAGCGAAATAAGTAAATCAGAAAAAAACAGGAACTGTATTATTCCATACGTAGGTGGGACATAATAGTGAAACTAAGAGACATTGATAAGAGTGTGGTGGTTACGGGGGGGAGGGGGGAATGGGAGAGGGATAGGGGGTGGGAGGGGCACAAAGGAAACAAGATAGAAGGTGACAGAGGACAATCTGACTTTGGGTGGTGGGTATGCAACATAATTGAACGACAAGATAACCTGGACTTGTTATCTTTGAATATATGTATCCTGATTTATTGATGTCACCCCATTAAAAAAATAAAATTATAAAATAAATAAAAATAAAAAAAAAAAAAAAAAAAAAAAAAAGAAAAGTGTGTTGTTGTTTTTTTTTTAATTTTTGCCTGCTTCACTAAGAATTGAATCACATAATCCCTAAGGCCCCTTTGGGCAGAAAAATTCTGTGATTCTACGTTCATTTCTGTGTTCAACCTTAGTTACCAATTTCACTTGAGACTTGGATGTATTTGAATATGTCTACTTGTTGGTCTGTCCCTGATCCAACTTTTTTATAATCTTTGCCCAAACACTAGTAAAATTGAGTTATAGAAATGTTTACCTGAAACCTATGTTATCTTATTGATCAATGCCACCGCTTTAAATGTAATTTTTTTAATAAAATTTTAAAAAATGTGTTAAAAGTCAGCTAGTAAAACTGATGCTTAATAACATTGTGTTTAATGGCACAGGATTATATTAACCTGTCTTCCACTCTGAAATTTGGATCTTCAATATTTATTTCCATTTCTCTAAAAGAATGGTTGCTTTGAAATCATGATGTATGGTGGGCTTTAGAGTTTTATGCCTTCATATTGTTCATTTCCTGACCAGTTTATGAGTAAATTGCTTTGTTGCTGGGGTAAATGTTGTAAAGCATTACATTGGAAGATGTAGATTCTATAGAATTTATACCTTCTGAATAAAATTGTATCTACCCATACTGCACTTATTTATTTAGAATTCATAAAAGAGAAGAAAGACATATTTGTGTCACAGTGTAAGGCTCTCTTCAGTCTCAGAGGACAGTCACCAGACTAAGAATGTCGAGGCAGTAGAATATTATAAAGCAGGCTGGATTAAAGCAGTCCTTCTCTGGGCTGTTATCCCACTCTCTCTCATGGAAAGTAAGCAACCACAAAGTACTGCTTTCTAATTTTAAGAATGTGTTTGTCTTTCTCATCCAACTGATATATTCTCATAAAAACCAGCAGAAATCATTTCAAAATTTTTTCATCTATTTTTCTTTTTCGTGATGACAAGATGGACACTAGGATACAGATTCCACGAAGGACATAATTATTGGCCTCATGTTGCCTGGTGTCCCTCATGATAAGCACTGTATGTGGCATGGTTTGAATTAAAAAATGAATGAGTGAATGAATGAAAAAATAAGTGAATCATAAAATATTAGATCTAGAAGGGATCTTAAAGTTCAAAAACCTCAACTAAAATTTTAGGTAAATCACACAGATAAATAATATAAAAGCCAGAGTCAAAATTATTGTCTCTTGATGTCTTTTCTTCTGTGCTATACTGTTCCTTGTCTACCTCTTTTCATTTTTAATTTTCTCTTGGTGCCTGATATAGTATGATAGTAGATACATATATGTTTTGTTTGAACCACATAATACAGAGAAAAAGCATGCTGAATTATTGAGCTTATTTTTTTTTTATTTTAATATTTTTTGAGTTTTCTTTGGTGCTGACACAATGCAATAATGAGAGGTAACATTTAAACTGAGACCTAAAAGGATAAGAAAGAGAAAAGAGGATAGCAGAAGTACATATGAATGCCTTGGACCAGAAAAAAGAAAAGGAAGAAAGAACATTTGTGCATCTAAGAAAGTGAAAGAAGTTGAGAGATATTTGAGCATCACAAACCAAAGGAGTGAGAGATGAGAGGAGGTGGTGAGGTAGATTAGGATTAGATTTGGTAGGACCTCATGGCACAGTGAGGGGTCTGAACATTGTTCTGAGAAAATATAGAGTCTAAGTGCCCATATAAGGCAAGTATATCAGACTATTTTCAGATTTCAGAAGCTATGTTTTTGTCCTACTTTTCTCCAATTAACTATAACTTACATTACAGGGGTACTTCCCAGGGCTGGGACTAGGGTGAGGAGAGATTGGGTAGTGATCAATGCCTTGGGTACAAAATTTTACAGGATGCCAAAAAACAAGTAATCAAGATAAATATTCTTAAAAATTAAAATCCATGATAACATATCAAAATTTTAAATACTATTATGTTATTTATAAATATATTATTACATATTATATATTTATATATCATAGTTTTCCCTTTAACTTATAAAATGCTTATTTTAACATTTGTCTTATAAATTATAATTTTACTGAGAAATTATAAATTCGTTAATATAAGAGCTGTAGTCTATTCAATCTAGCACAGCTCCTTGTTATAGAAAATATTCAACAAATATTTCAATAGCATCTTCCAGATGCCAAAACAAAATTAAAATTACAACTCAATCAATGATAAAAAGCAGATAGAGAGACAGACAGATTAGGGCAGGAAGCACCTCATCTGTAGGAAGGTCTCTCAGCTCAGGTGGCGCTAAGCACAGAGGCTGCTGTTAGGACACTGAGCAGCGTGGTGAGCCCTGGTACCCCCACTGTGTTCACGGATCACCTGGAGGTTGCCAGGAAGAA
Source organism: Saccopteryx bilineata (assembly GCF_036850765.1). Classification (NCBI taxonomy): domain Eukaryota; kingdom Metazoa; phylum Chordata; class Mammalia; order Chiroptera; family Emballonuridae; genus Saccopteryx; species Saccopteryx bilineata. Next base: position 141,509,136 of record NC_089491.1, on the reverse strand, counting down.
CATGGCCTTGGACCTAAACCTGAGACAATCCTGAAAGGATCCTCAGTAGGCCAGTGCACTCCTGGGAACAAGGTCTCTCTTAGAGGGATATCAGCCACACACTGCCAAGGCTGCCGAACGACTGTCTGAGGAAGTGAATAATAATATTATAGCAGAAGAGCTAACATTTAATTTCAGGGGCCATTTGTATTTGTATTTCTATACACACACATGCAAAAAAAACCCTTCAGAAGTGCTCTTCAGAATACATGGTTATCACATGTATCATATAATTGCACTGTGAAAACCCATGCCTATGTTTGTATTAAAGCTCTAAAATTATCACATTATATATTATCTCTGAGTAAAAGTCTTTAAGACTGGGGTTCTAGATGAATTTGTATTGACAGTACTAAAAATTTTATTCAGAGAGAAATATATCTACACACAAGTGGTAATTTCTTGTTTTGTATATTCTTATATTGATGCATAAAAGTAGGCATGCCTGACCAGGTGGTGGTACAGTGGAGAGAGAGTCGAACTGGGATGCAGAGAATCCAGGTTCAAAACCCTGAGGTCATCAGCTTGAGTGTGGGCTCATCTGGTTCAAGTAAGGCTCACCAGCTTGAGCTCAAGGTCACTGGCTTAAGTAAGGGGTTATTCGGTCTGCTGTAGCCCCCCCCCCCACACTCCCAGACAAGGCACATATGAGAAAGCAATCAATGAACAACTAAGGAGCTGCAAGGAAGAATTGATGCTTCTCATCTCTCTCCCTTCCTGTCTGTCTATCTCTATCTGTCCCTTTCTGTCTCTGTCAAACACACACACACACACACACACACACACACACACACAAAAATAGGTCTAACTTTACAATGTCTCTAAAAATGCAACTGATGATGATAAAGTAAAAATAAAGTGAATATCCTTTTTTTTAATTAAGGTGTAATTGACATACATAAATTGCCATTATATGTTTTTGGTATATATTGGTATTTCCTTTTTTGAAAACCATTTGCAACAGATATAAATATGAAGTGTGTTTGCCTTCCAATCCAATTGTTTTTTTCCAAGAAAATTTTCCTAAGGGAATAATACAATGTATATAAGTATTTATATTTGTATGTATGTTATGTAGGTATAAGGCAGTTAATTATAACAGTGGTTTTCAACCTCTTTACACTTGAGGTCTGGTGAAAATAGAAGAATTATTTTGGGACTATTAAGGCAGAGATCACCCTGAGCATAAGTGAATTTGACTAAGATCACTGGGTCTGTAATTTCATACAACATCAGTGTAGTTAACTCTTCCACAGACCAACACAAAATTTCTGGCAGACTGGTCCATGGACTCACAGTTGTAAAATACTGTTGTGAAAAACAAAAACAATTAACTGTCCATCTATAAGGAATTCATTAGGTATATTACTGAATATCCTTACACCTCCCTCAGTCTTGACTAGCACACCCCTCAGTTTCAGCTTTTTCTGCCACATATTATGAAACCAAAGATTCTACCCTGTGTCTCTCTGCAACACCTCTATGATGCCATTGCTGTCATTTATTAGCTGCTGTCCGCTTCCTGGAACTCCTATTCCCAACCCTTCAGTAGGGAAATGTTCTCTCACTTCAGGTCCTAAGAGGAAGGTTGCTGAGGACAGGCCACGCTTGCCTTTACTGCTGCAGCCTTTTGTTTAAAATACCATTACTCTGCACAGACTACCTGACAGGGTGGATAAAAGGAAACACAGCACAGGAGGAAATTTTGAACCACGGACAATATGACATTTCCCTTAGCCCCAGAGGAAGGCAACCTGAATGCAAATAATCAAGGCTGCTTAAACAGTTGCTGTAAGAAGGCCTGACTAAATAGCGACAGGAGTCAGAAGCCAGGGGAATGACATACTACAGCCTTTTCTCTCATTTCTTTGAGGAAGCATGAATTTGAAAGGCATATTGACTTCTACCAACACCCATATTACATATCATTTGTACCCTCTAAATTAGAATGTAATGGGGCATATTGTTCTCAAATAACTGTTTGATGCAAGCCGGTCTTGATTGCCCAAAGATGTCTTATACTTCTTTGTATGTATATGTAGATGCTACAAAAATACTCAGACAATAGAAATATTGTCTCTTTTGAAGGAGTAACCTACAGATAGTTCTCGTTATATCCATAAGCAAAGATAATACAGAATTAGGATAAAATGAAAAATCTCAGTGTAAAATGTTTCTAATGATATTTTCCATGAGAGACAAAGAATAAATTGACTTCCTTTTCTTCTTACTAATAAGCTAAATATTTATAGATTCCTCCCAGTCCTACCAGTCAGATGGCAATTACATTGTAAGAAGCACTAAGCAGTGATCATACCCCATATTTCATTGACGGGTTACATGGAAAGCAGATAGATGCCCCTTTCGTGCTCAGATGCCCCTTAGTCATCATCTCCTGGTAACATTGTTTGTGGTACCAAAGAGTCCTCTTCTTGACTTAACTGAATGACTTTAAATATATATTATTTTACCACCTTTGCTTTTGGGTTTTGTTTTTGTTTTTTTAATTTTTAGAGAAACAGAGAAAGAAAGGGCAATTTTTGGTTGGTTCCGGTGTGTGCCCTTGACCGGCGGGGATTGAAACCACAACTTTGTTGTTTCGGGACAATGCTCTTAACTGACTGAGCTAACCGGCCAGGGCTGCCTTTAGTTTTGTGGTGTTTTTTTTTCTTTAAAACAAGGAGGGAGAATAAATCTCTGAGGTACCTTTTGCCCATGGCATCCTGAGATTCTTCTTAAATGAGTAAAGATTAATTGTCAATGAATAGAAGCTGCAGACCACAGATGAGAAACAGAGGCCACCACAAATGGCTGTGTCTGCAAAGGAAAGAGAAAAACTCATTTATTCCCCAGGTTAAAAAAAAAAAGGCGCTCATGGAAACGGCTCTTTTAGACTGCTGCTGTTCACACTGTCATTCATCACCATCATAGCAAAGGGCAGCAGTATCTAAACTAGTTCTCCCAAAGTAAAACCCACAATTTTTCAAAATAATTTAAATCACTAAGCTTTTTTGTTCATGTACCTCATCAGTAACAACTCTTTAAACAGATACCACCAATGTATAAATATGACTTATACATTACCTATATCATTACTATGAATTAGATATTAATGCAGGCTTTCTTATTGAGAAAAACATACAGGGGGTCCTCGGTTTATGACACAGTTCCATTCCTATGACAGTGATGTAACCCAAATTGTGGTGTAAATCGAAACACACACTAATCTAACACAAATGGAACACTTGTGCTTTTAACAGTCCAAAATGGCGTGGGTAATCGTACTGGGGAACGCCAACTCCCTCACTCATATGCTGCATTACTGCGGATTCTTCCTCCACACACAACCAAACCAGTTCGCCTGCGTAGTCCGTAAGTATGACACCAGCAGCAGAAGCCGAAACACTCACATCTCAATTTTTTAAAGTTTTTATGGGATTGAGCATCGTAAACTCGAAATGTTGTAGGTCAAGACTGTTGTAACCTGAAGACCTCCTGTGCTTATAAGTAAAATTTCTAACACTATTACCACATCTCTCACTTTAGAGACCACTTTCTCAAGTCACCACAATGAGCTGCATTGGGTTTTCTTCAATAAAGCTCAGATTAGTCTACAAATTAACTTTTAATTCAAACTAAAATCAGGTGTTATTTTATCTCCAATAAGGTTTTGAGGCTTGCTCGAAGTAGAAACAAGAAGAAATTAGTTTGATTAGTAGGATAGAAGTATATGCAGTTAATTGGGCAGTAAATGGAGAATAAGCCCTTCTCAGTTTTCTCTAATTACATTTTATCTAGTAAATTGGGGGGGGGGGGGCTTTTCATGTTGTTTTTTTTTTTTTAACTTATAAATTAACTTTAATGGGATGGCATTGGTCAATAAGAATACATAGGTTTCAGGTGAACATCTCCACAGCCTTTGAACTGTTGCTTGAGTTGTGTGCCCATCATCCAAAGTCAAATCATTTTCTGTCATCAAGTATATGCATTTGAATCAGCTCTGCAGATGACACTCATTTTCTTAGCTGGGGAACCAGAACTAAAAACACATCCATGGAAATAACTTAAAAATAAAAGAAAAAGTATCATTGTTAAATATGATAAAAAAATTTTAAACACGTTAAATCTGAATACATCTCGAGATATTTCAGTGCCTGCTAGGTTCATTCTTGTTGGTTTGGTGACATGTAAATTATCTATATATAATGTTAGGGATTTTATGAAAAATTAATAAATGAAATAAGAAAGCCATTAGCCTGACCAGGCAGTGGCGCAGTGGATAGAGCGTTGGACTGGGATGCAGAGGACCCAGATTCGAGACCCGGAGGTCGACAGCTTGGGCGCGGGCTTATCTGGTTTGAGCAAAGCTCACCAGCTCAGACCCAAGTTTGCTGGCTCAAGCAAGGGGTTGCTCGGTCTGCTGAAGGCCCACGGTCAAGGAACATATGAGAAAGCAATCAATGAACAACTAAGGTGTCACAACGAAAAACTAATAATTGATGCTTCTCATCTCTCTCCATTCCTGTCTGTCTGTCCCTATCTATCCCTCTCTCTGACTCTCTCTCTGTCTCTGTTAAAAAAAAAAAAAGAAAATCATTAAAATTGTGATGGATTCTATCACAATTTTAACATGCTATATGTAAACATAAAATGTCACATAAAATATGTATTAATAAATGTAAATATTAAACTATCAATATATAAATTTTATGTCTATTTTCAATTGGCTATTTTCTATTTTGTTTTCTACTCTTATTATTATAAGCTATTTTCTATTTATTTTAAATTTAATTTTTTTATCATATTTTTAATTCTTAAGGTGGAAATATAAGTCACTTATTTTTCATTGCTATTTTTTTCTAATATAATCATTATGAGGTACACATTTCCTTTAATTACTGCTGTAACTGCATCCACAAATTTTGATATGTTCTATTCTAATTATCATTCAGCTTAAACTATTTCCTAACCTTCCTTATTATTATTTCTTTACCCAGGTTGTTTAGAAGTATGATGCTTAAATTCCATATATTATGGAATTATTTAGACATCTCAATGTTATTAATTTCTAATTAGTTCTGTTATGATTAGAAAACATGCTCTGTTTGAGTTCAATATTTTACTATTGATATTTATTAAGAGTTACATGTACTATTATGTAGTCTGCATGTTCCATATGCACTTTAAAAGACTATGTCTTGTGAAGTTATGTACAATGCTTATAAATATCATTTAGATCAAGGTTATTGCAGTGTTTTCCAAATCTACTATGAACTTACTAATTTTTTGAATATATGGTTTATGAATTACTATAAGAGAATTGTAAAAATATATTGTAACTATAAATATTTTCATTTGGTTAATTGAGTTAGCTGTGCTTCATTAATTTTGATGCTTTGTTATTGGGTTATTGACATTTAGTGGAATTATTAATATTATTAGGTTTAAGTCTACCACCTTGCTACTACATTTTTTTATAAGTTTTTGATTTTAGAGAGAGTGGAGGAGGGAGGGAGATAGAAAGAACTGTCAATTTGTTGTTCCACTTATTTATGCGTTCACTGGTTGATTCTTGTCAATCAAACAGGAAGTTCTTGTAAGCATTATCTTATTTTGTTAATTCTAAATTCATATATATATATATATACACACACACACACGCATATATATATATGTATATATATATGCGTGTGTGTGTGTGTATCTCAGTTTACAGAATTGTGTTTAAGCAGTGCCAACTTAAAATTTTTTTCCACAGGTTGTTTTTCTGTTATATAAAAAGTAATATATTTGGGAGCAAGTGTTTTTATTTTCTTGTTCCAAGACATTATGTTGCAGGTGGTAGAAAATCAGAAAGAAAAAGAAAACAAGAACAGTGAAAAAGATATATGAGGCATGCATGCAGAGCACTCAGCTTGGGCTAATGGCTGTGTTTTTGTATCTACTGGTCCAGGTTTTCTGGCTTTGTGAGGATTGTTGCTGGGTTACAATTGTATATTTTGTGTAATCCACATAAAACCAACTGGCTAGACAGGTTGTTCTCCACCAGCCTTAGAAAAAAAATTCATGCTATTAGAATTGAAATTTCTAGTTAAGAATACTTGTTAGGACTTTAAGAATAGACTGATGGCTTTCAGATGGGAGTGGGTTGGGAGGCTGGGTGAAAAGGTTAAGGAATTAAGCAAAATAAATAAATAAATAAATAAATAAATAAATAAAGCCTCATAGACACAGACAGCAGTATGGTGATTGCCAGAGGGACGGGGAATGGGAGGAGGTACCTGAGGGCAAAGAAGGGGAGAAATGGTGATGGAAGGAGACTTGACTGGGGATGATGAATGCTCAATACAATATACAGATGATATATTATAGAATTTATACCTGATACTCATGTAATTTTATTAACCAATGTCACTCCAATAAATTCAGTTTTTTAAAAAAGAATATTTGTTAGTCTTCTTATTTGAAAGATTTACTTTGGCTATTAAAGTTCATTAAAGATTAAGAGATTTAAGACACTTGAACTTTTCTTCATTGCTAAAGCAAACATAAACATTGCAGGAATAAAGAATGTCTAACCATCAGGTAAAGCTAGTTTTCACTAATTCTGTAATACTAGATTGTGTAGTGATGGAAAGCAGATGTCAACCAGATGGAAATTGGATTATGATGCCTCTGATAGCCAATGTTCCAGGTTATGCAGAGGAGAGAAAACTGTATGCAGAAATGCTTTTTCTAATCAAATTTCACTATTATCTCTATTTCCCTGGTAGATGAAAACCTATCCACTTCAGACAAAGAGTTCTTAGATGTGACACAGAAAGCATGATTCATAAAAAGGAAAAATTGGCAAAAGACATGAAACATATCACTGTGAAAGATAGAAGCATGTCAAATGAGCATATGTAAAGATATTCAGTATGTTAGCCTTGGGGAGATGCAAGTTAAAATTACACCAAGATATCACTGCATACCTTTCAGAGTGGCTGAAATAAAAAATAGTGACAATATCTAATGCTGGTGGGGATTCAGAGAAACTGGATCCCTTGTATATTATTGGTTGAAATGTAAAATACTAGACCTTCTGCAAAATAGTTTGGTAGTTTCTTAATAAACTAAACATGTAACTTCCACACAATCTAGCAATTATAGCAATTGTACTTCTAGGATTTTATCCTGAAGAAATGAAGATATACCTTTACACAGAAATCTGTACATAAAATTTTATAATTATTATTTATAATAGTCAAAACTGGAAACAATTCAAATATCATTTAACTGGTGAATAGTTAAACATTGGTACATCTATACCATAGAATGCTACTCATCAAAAGGAACAAAAACACATAGCAGCCTGGATGAATTTCCAGAGCCTAATGTAAAAAAAATAAATAAATAAAGTCTATCCAATGTAAAACACACTTTGGAAATGCTAACGACACAACTAATTGACAGTGGTTACTAAGAACAAAGCCAGCTGGCAATATGGGATAGAGTCTTAAAACTGAAAAAAGGAAAGCAGTTTGAAGTCATTGTTCTTCAACAAAACTAACATATCAACAACCCTGAGACCATTTTTTTTAATGTTTACATTTCTAGTGAACTTTCTTCCCTTACCTACCTCCAATAAGACTGTAATACCCTGAGAGTAGGCATTTACATGTATCAGAATCACGTGAAGGACTTGTTGAAACATACATTACCTGAACCCACCTCCAAGAGTTTCTTATTGATAAGTTTGGGGTATCTTGCAAATTCAAAGGTGATATTGACTCTACTGGTTCAAGGACCATACTTTGAGAAACACTGGCTTCAAAAAACTAGGAATGCAAATGAATAGTGATTTCATCCTAGTTAGAGAGTCTTAACATGTTGCAGCAAAGAGTACAGTAAGTGTAGTGAGATAAATCCAGCAGAAAAATCTGGGAAGAGAAAAAAGTCACTATGGAGGGATATTGCCACATAAAACAGAAGTGTTGCTTGAAAGGAAACATAGTCAAAAAGTACTTAATTTTTTCCAGAGGCAAATGAATTCTTAAGACCTGGGATTCTGTTTTCTATAAGCAAAATAATTCTGATTGAGAAGACATTTACAAATAAAGAAAAATATTCCCTTGGGCAAAAGTGAAAGTTAGCCAACATATCTGGGAATGAACCTGAAAAAGGACAGTAAAAATCTGATCATAATGCACCTTAATTCCTTTATGCAACAGTGACAGTCAGCACTGAGGGCCCATCTGTTTTGGATAATGAGGAAGTCACCAGAAAAAATGGAAACTCATAGCACCACCCAAAGCCAGGTGACCGATTAAGACCTAATAAATGCAAAGTGGGCAGAAAATAAAAGAGAGAGAGAGAGAGAGAGAGAGAGAGGGTTGGGAGGGTGGGAGAAATAGAGAGAGAGGGAGAGAGAAAGAGAGAGAGAGAAAAGAAAAAGAGTGAGAAAGGGGGAATCCAATTTTTAAAAAAGCAAAGAACCTGAGTATTTTCCCAAAGAAGATATTCAAATGACCAACAGGTGCATAAAAAGGTGCTCAACATAACTAATTATTGAGAAAATCCAAATCAAAACCATAATGCAGCCCTAGCCGGTTGGCTCAGCGGTACAGTGTTGACCAGGTATGTGGAAGACCCAGGTTTGATTCTTGGTAGGGCACACAGGAAAAGCACCCATCTGCTTCTCCACCCCTCCCCCTCTCCTTCCACTCTATCTCTCTCTTCTCCTCCCGCAGTCAAGGCTTCATTAGAGCATAGTTGGCCCAGGCTCTGAGAAGGCTCCACAGCCTCCATCTCAGGAGCTAGAATGGCTCTGGCCAAAATGGGTACAGTGCACCAGATGGGTACACCATCGCTCCCTGGTGGGCACGCAGGGTGTATCCCGGTTAGGCGCATGCAGGAGTCTGTCTGACTGCCTCCCTGCTTCTAACTTTGAAAAAATACAAAAAACAAACAAAAAAACACAATGCAATGTCACTTCACATCTGAAGAATGGCTATCATCAAAAAGACGAGATAACAAGTCCTGGGAGTAGGCAGAGATGGAGAAATTGGGGAAATGGACACAGAACACTTTGAGGCAGTGGGCACACAATACAGTGTGCAGATGACGTTTTATTGAGTTATACACTTAAACCTGTATGGTTTTGTGAACCAACACCACCACAATAAAGTCAATTAAAAATAAACAAAGACTTTAAGGCAAAAAGAGAGAGAAAGAGAGACCAAATGCTGGGGAGGGTGTGGAGAAAAAGGAGCTCTATTGTGCTGTTGGTGGGTTTGCGAACTGGTACAGCCACTATGAAAAAAACCAGTATGGAGGTTTTTTAGAAAATTAAAGATGGAACTGCTATATGATCCAGCAATTCCACTTTTGGGACTGTATCCCAGTGATAGTTACGTCAAACAGCCTAACCAAAGATAGGTGCCCAAGTGTGAGGTCATGTTAGCAGCAGCAGTAAAAGAGGGCTGTACAGCTTTAAAAGGCACTCAGATATCTAGAAAAAAGAAGATGTTCCTTTATTTCATAGAGATTGGTTTTGAGCAAATCACAGTTTCACATGTGTCTTCTCTCACATGTACCTCTTCACACATGTGTTTAGTGATGGTGATAACTGGGACAATGGCAGTATGTAAGATGATGTATGAGACATGTAGTGAGACATTACAGACTGGGATGCATAGTCCCCATAACGAGTGGTACATGGGGCAAAGATGGAAGCCATCTGGTAGCGAAAATAGTAGAAAATGTGGTATTTCATGCATCTCATCTAGTTCAGATAGTGGAGGTAGGAGATCTTCTTATTTTAGGCCAGAAAAGCTAAGACAAATAAAAGACTACTGGATACTGAGCTAGGAGGTAGCCCACATATCTGGCTCCCAGCTGTGGGAGGAGTAGGGAGTTGATTCAGCCAAGCAGACAGAAGGGCACCCAAGGTAACTCACTGGCACACTTTGCGAAAACACTGTCCATTGGCCAATTCTCAGGCTTAATAGGTTTGTTATTATTTGAGGATGAGTAAAACAAAACATAGCAAATGTGTCAGACAAAAAGAAGAGAACCAAAAGAAGAAATGTACATAGAAAACTTTAGCAAAATATTTAGTATCTTCCATTGGATTAGCAAACATATGGCCTCCCGGAAACAGGACCAGAATGACAGTGACACAGCATTGGGTTAGTAGGAAGCAGGTGAGATGTGGGGCTATAACATGGTAGGAACACTTTGGTTGACTGAATTGTATTGCTAGTCATTACCTTTTTAAAGGTGTGTGAAGTCTGTAAGAAATATAAATTTTAAAATGCTATTTCTGAAATCAGCTCTTCAAATAGTTATGTCAGTTCTGAGATGTTTTTTCACATTTTCTGTGCAGACTATTTTTAATTTTAAATTGGGAGAAATATCTATGTTCACAGATTTTTCTTTGATAAAAGATGTTGGACAGAAAAAAAACTGAGAGAGAGAATGAAATTCTCTTCCAGGTCCTTACTCTTCTAATTTGTTAAAGCAGTTTGAAATTCCTCTGTCCTCATAGAGAAACAGTCATGAGCAGGGCTTGGGAAGGCTGACCAACCATATGCTCTGCCGTGCAGGCCTCCATTTGTTCCTCTGCGCTGTCTGTGGGTGCTTCAAATCTTAGCAAGGTTAATGTTTTCTACTTGTTGGTAGATATGGGCCTTCACCACTACTGATCATATAACTGGCTGTATTTTCTATGTTCTTTTGCCTTACGGACTTGAAAGTTTTATATCTCTGGGTAGATAGGGTGAAGGAGGATAGGTATTTACCAATTTAAACGTAAATACGAAAGTGTCCCTAAAAAAATCTTTGTCCAAGATCTTCTAGGTCCGAACTAATAACTCATGGGTTCATTAGAGTCTGAACCAAAACATACTGCAAAGAAACTATAAATACAACAATGAGATTATAAACTTCATTAGAGTGAACAAAGAGCAAATCCGATAATACAAAAGTTTAATTGTTCTATAGAGGGCAAAGTTTGTGAAGTATCCCATTAATAATAGATCTAATAGAGAGGAAAATATAATGAAGTTTAATTATGACCATCTCCTATCTGAGTCCAAGTAACATATCAGACTATTTACAGAAAAGACAATAACCAAAAGATAAATAGAAAAAAATTCTTGTGATGAAATTTCTATATGTAAATAAATGTAGGTAAATAAATGCAGATTGAATAAAATCTGAATCTCATACAAATTTCATTTCAATTCCACTCATATTTTAAAAGATCAAATTCTAATTGTTCTGGCAATTTATTTTATATCTTTAAATATAAAGATATTTGTTTTTGGCTGTCAATTCCAGCCAAAAAATAACAAACATATACACGCATACAAGAACAAAAGCATCAAACTTATATCAAATTTATCCTTTGCCAAGATGTCAATAGAATGACATTTGCAGAATTAAGTAGTAAGACCATGATTAAAAGTTGTCAGTCCAACCAAGTTGACTTTGTATTATCTTCACACTTAAAAAAATATTCTCTATAATACAAGAACTCAGAAAATACACCCTATAATTTTCATGTGAAAAAAAATAGTTATTTCAGTTGACTGATAAATAAACCAAACATAAATGCCCAGGAATGAAAAGTTGTCACCTAAAAATAAAGTAAGAGTGTTTGAGCATTATTAAAGCATAATAGAGGATCATTATTTATGTCCCCATACCAGTGATGGATATATATATATATATATATAGTGGAAGCCTAATAGTGGAAAAAACAATATGATTTATTATAAAAGCAAAAAATCTAGGAGTCAGAGGAGCTGTCATTGAACCTAAGCTCCACCAATTATCTGGACTCTTTGTTGGTTCAACCAGTCAAGAGGCATAAAATTGGTCTCCTTGCCTTCATCCTTACCTTGTTAAATCTATTCTCACAGAGCAGCCAAAGTGATCTTTTAAAAAGCTAACTCAGTAAATCTTTCCTCTGCTTAAAACACTCTACTGCTTCCTAACTCACCTCAATAAAAGCCTCATCTCAGGCCTTTGTACTTGCTGTTTGTTCTGCCTAGAATGCTCTTGCTCCAAACTTACACTTGGTTCTCTCTCTCTCTCTCTCTCTCTCTCTTTCTCTCTCTCTCTCTCTCCACGCCTTCAGTTCTTTGCTCAAATGTCAGTTGTTAAGTAAGGTTTCTTCTATGGTCCTATTTTAAAATGCGCTCCCATTCTTCCCTCCTGGCTTTCCCCCTATAAAACACATATTATTTGGGGGAGGGGGGTGCTGTCTCTTTCCACTGAAATAAAAGCTCCATGAATGCATGGATTTTTCTTTGTCTCATTTGCTGCTCTATTTCTAATACTGAGAGAAGTGTCATAATAGACGCTTCATAAATATTTCTTGATAATCAATAGTTTTAGGATAGTCTTTATTCTAATATCTGTGCTTTTCAATTTTGCACAATGGGCAGCAATTACTTAGATAATCAAAAAAATGTTATAATAAACATAAGAAAAGTCATCTGACTTCTTTAAAGACTTTAGGAATAAAATAAAAAAATAATGGCTGGTCCAGAAATTTTACTGTTTCAAGATTTACTACCTCAAGCTTTTCATTTGTTATCTTGAAATATAGAAGTGATTTTTCCCTCTTGTATGTGATACTATCATTCTCAGACACATTTTGTCAAATATAAATTTAAAAAAATATTTATACAATAGTTGAAGAAAAAGTATAAAAATTAAGGTTGTTTTAGTTGGAAACATCTAAGTTGTAAATAAGAATTCTACAACCTTTAAGCCTCCATTTTTTTATTGATTGAAGAAGCTATTAATAACGTCAGTTTTATAGCAGCAGTAACCTACAGAGTGAAAGAGCTTTAGGATGGAAACAGCACAAAATTAAATTAGTTTCCTTGGTATTTGATCTAAACTGATATAACTTGTTGACAGCGGAAGCTTTTTAATTTGTCTTTTCACCCACCCACTTGTCTTTCTTTAGCAAAGATGACCCAGGGCTGAAGTTGCCATTAAAAGTTAATTCATTTGGTTTTTTCCTGGCCATCAGTCACACATGCATGTGGGAAACAAGCAAAAGAACACTGAGTTTTCATATAAATCAAAACAGGAAAATTGATTTTTTTTTTTCAATTGTGGAACCCACCAAAGAACTGATTGCCTGCTGCAGTTGTGGGCAAATGTTGTATTCCTTAGCTGATGCTCAGTGTCCTAAAATCTTCCCCCGGGAACATCCTGGCCGTTCCAGGGGTTCTGGCCTCCAGACCCTGTTTTCCATCACTTGGCACTCTGGCCAGTTGCCGACCTCAGAGAAGACCCCTAGCCACGAAACCACTCCACCTCGCCACAATGGCCCTCTGTCCACTTAAGAGAACTGTTCTCCTGACTAATCCTTCAAGTGAATATCTATTAATGTTTCTTTGCTTGTGATATGATAAATATCAACTCTCTGTTTTGCCTGATTTATAAACTAATTGGAAGTTAGACCAATTATATTTAAATATCCCCTTTTGAGTGCCAACTGTGATTAGTGACTTATTTCCAACAATTACAGTATTGAAAGGGAGAGTAGAAAGAGTAACTTTACAGGGGCTAACCTGGGATATATACTACCTTGGCCTGATGATTAAGTGATAAGTGATGTTGATAGCATGCACCCCTGATAGGATATGATGAGTATGGCACTTCACCTCAGTCGTATTCTTACTCAAGCCCACAATCCCTGTGTAAGCCTGAGAGAAACATTAGACATGTTTAACCTGACCACTCTGAAATACTTCACCATCTCAAAACTGTAGAGGTCATGTAAAACAAGGAATATCTGAAAAACTATTCTTGATTAATTGACTACTAATTTGATCCTGAAACAGTAAAAGGACATTAAAGGAAAAACTAGTGAAATATAAATAAACTTTGGGTTGCGATTACTAATTATATACCAATGTTTGCTTTTTAGTTTTGACAAAATTATCCCGGTGATGTAAGATATTAAAAAGGCGAAATTTCCTGACTGATAGTGTAGCAGTGGATAGAGCATTGACCTGGGACACTGAGGTCCCTGGTTTGAACCCCAAGCTCGCTGGCTTGAGCATGGGATCTTCAAAATAATCCTATGATCACTGGCTTGAGCCCAAAGGTTGCTGGCTTGAGCAAAAGGTCACAGGCTTGGCTAGAGCCCCCACCCTGTTCAAGCCATGTATGAGAAGCAATCAATAAACAACTAAAGTGATGTAACTACAAGTTGATGCCTCTCATTTCTCTCCCTTCTTGTCTCTTTCTCATTAAAAAATAAATAAAATAAAAATTAGGGAAATTGTGTCAGGTATATATATAGGAACTAGCTATACTACCTGTCCAACTTTTCTGTAAATCTACAACTATTTGAAAATGAAGTCTATTAAAAAATATTCCTTTTAGTTTGATGATTTAGTTTTTAATTGCAAAACCAGAAATAGGCAGATTTTCCAGACTTACAGAGTTGCACGGGGCCACTATAGACTTTCTGAGGTGGGGCCTGACCTTTTAAACAGCTTGGAGGGGAAAACAGGATGGGAACATTCTACAGGTAATTAACTGGTTTACAAGAAGAATAAAAGGGTTGAATCATACATGCCTGGTTTCTCTCCCAAACTCACTAAGGGTAAATTATTGTTCCACCCCTGGAGAAGAGTGAAAAGGCAGAGTGAGACCCAGGGTGTAAATCTAATGAAGGTGCCTGGAAGGAAACAGGAATGAGGAATAAATGTTCCCTACTAACATTTCCTCAGATCTTGATCTCTTAGCCATTGGAGTTCAGTGACTGATTAAGATAATGGTCATGCAAAGGTACAGTTTGCTCATTTTTGAGGAGAAGATCAGAAGTTTAGTTTCTTTGAGCAATCCTGCTTTCACCTTATGAGGCTGCTGCCCATACAAACTGTAAGGTATTTTTCCCCACCGAGAAGGAAGGAACGGGGCTCAGAGCCACAAAGTGTGGAATAACAAAAGGCTTTATTCAGTACAGAGCATTCCTCGGACGAGATTCACTGACCTGGAAGATGGAGGTCAGGAAAATCGCACATGGAGAGACCGCGTGGGTAAATTTAAAAAGGGGTCCCTCTAGGGAAGTTGGGCTAATATGAGATAGAGAAATCTCACTGGCTGACAGTCAGTTTCTTTTTTTCCAAGGACTCCTAGGAAGTTTCTTTTGGCGCGCTTGGTTGTGGGCGGTCCTAGCCAAAGTTTGCGGTCCTGAGTTCCCCATATGACCATCCCCCATTATCCACCCACCTTACACAAACTTCTCCTCTTATTAGGATCCCATAATATGCAGTGTTGATTTTGATCCCAAAATACTTCCAAACAGCTCCTTAACCAAAATAACTCTGAGGTCACTCACTCCAAGACAGAAAATCCCCTCCCATTCTATTGTTTACCCCATATTAAGTCCATGTTACCCATAAAAGCCTATCACAGAGACTTCCAGTTTTAGCTCCAACATATAAAGAACTTGAAAGTCATCACAACTGTCCTTACAATAAGAAAGAGCTGAACACACTGAAATCAATGTCTTTTTTGAGAAACTAATCAAAGCATTGAGGTCACAGAAAAAATTATCACCCTGAATCTGGAGAAACTATAAGGATAATGAAATAGTTCATTAGTACCTTTGCTTTATATTCTCTCATAACTTCTCCATGACCCTTCTCTTTGAAATGCAAAAGAAGCTTCTCTCTTATTGGCAGCCTCTAGGAATCATCTGAGAGGTACGCAGAAATTAAGAAAGGAGATGGGCAGTCTAGATCACTTAGCCTCAAGGAGGAATGCAGAGATTAAAAAGGCAGATAGTCTGTTATCTATCTCAAGAACATAGCATTCTGATCTGCCTTAGAAAGACACCCCACGACACCTTGCCTATGTGACTAACTGCACAGAATTTTCCCTTTGCACCATTACTAATAATTCCTGAATCGTATAAAAAGAGAGAGCAGAACAAGAGTGTTAAGGCAGACCTTAGGTCCAAAGCCCTCTGCCTTCTCAGGTTTGCTGGCAACTTGAATAAAAACATATATTCACTTCAGTCCTCGTTTCTGTATATTAGCTTCATAGCAACAGGCAGCATGAGCTCTGACTTGTTCTGGTATTAAAACAGGTTAATTCAAGATTTACGGAGGAGATATGCTTACCTGGGTCAGACTCAACCAGGACTCTAGTAGGAACACTGAAATGTAGCCTGACAACTTGCTGGAACCTGAAGAGTGTGGATTAGAATGAAAGTGAGAACTTCCTGAGGGTTTTGCCCCCAGGAATATCATCAGTACTCATGGTGAAGAGTAAAGAAAGATTCCTCCTGGTTCTGTCTGGGGAAGGAAGGATACTCATTGTAAAATAAACATAGACCATTCTCCCTAACAAAAGACAATTCTTCAGAAGAAACTTTCGCACAGTCTTATTTTACCTGGAGGTAGGACAATTTTACCACTCTACACCCTCTAGCCTTCCTGTCTCATTGATGAAGGGGTATGGCTATAAAAAACCATCAGTGAAGTCTGAAGGACACAGTTCCACTAAAAATTGAGCTTTAACTGAACAATATAAAATGCTTTCTCTCTTCCATACCTCTTCACCACACCTACCTGGCTCCAATTATGATAACATCTCAAAGAGCTGCAAGACATGGACTCTTTCTGAGGAGGGGCCTTAGGAAAGTCCTAAGTCAACAAGGAAGACAAATAGAAGGACCCTGGAAGAATTTGAAGCCTCCTGCTCTATAACTACAGTAAACATTAAAAATAGACCAATTCCAAGCCAAATTAACGCAGAACTTCACACTAGTAGCCTGTTCACCTCAGTTTGTATCACTGAACATATCATGTCTAGTTTTCAACAACAACAAAATTACAAGGCATTCTAAAAGAGGCGGGGGACATGTTAGATTCAGGGAGTACTGATATGCTGGGGCTGCCAAGAGTGTACAAGGTCCCTGTGACACTGAGAACAAAGAGTTCAGCAACATCCTGCATTGAGTCAGAGACCCTTATCAGAAGTTTATGTTTAAAATTCTCCACTGAGCAATACCCCCCCCACTGTGACTGCACACGACCTCCCTAGCCAATGACTAACAGCCACATCAGCTTCTGTATAATGCTTGCTCATCCTAGATAGCCACCCTATAAAAAGGAGCCATTTTAGAAGCTCGTGGCTGCAGTGCTCCAGTCTCTTCGGAGGCGTGGGTTGCCTGCAGTCCCTGCGCAGGTTTGGGGGGCTGCAGTGCTCCCTTGCATGGGTTGCCTGCAGTCCCTGTGCAGGTCTGCAATAAAACGTATAAAATTTACTTTGTGTCTGCTGTGGCCTGTCTCCCAGGATGTAACAGGACACAGTGTAAAGAGAAAGCAAGAAGTAAAATTAGATTTACATATGACACAGATATGTGAATTACTCGACAGGGAATTTAAAATAACTAGAATTAATATGTGAAGGACTCCAATGAAGAAAGCAGACAGCATGCAAGAACAGATGGGTTATGAACGCAGAGATGAAAACTCTAAGAAAGATTTAAAAGCAAATACTAGAATTGAAAAACACTGCAATAAAAATGAAAAAATGCCTTTAATGGGCTCATTGGTAGACTGGACAAGGCTGAGGAAAGAATCAGTAAGCTTGAAGATAGAGCAATAGAGACTTCTCAAACTGAAGTGAAAGAAAAATAAGAATAAAATAAAAGAAATCAAACAAAGCAACCAAGAACTATGAGACAATTTCAAAGGAGTCACATGGGTGTGTTTGCAATACCATAAAAAGGAAGAGAGAAGAAACAAAATATATATTTGAAGTAAAAATAAAGATTTTCCAAAGTTATTGACAGAATAAATTACAGATCCAGAAACTACAGAGAACACCAAGCAAGACAAGTATCACAAATTTATTCCTAGGCATTTCATATTAAAACTGCAGTAAATCAAAGATAAAAAAAAATCATGAAAAACACAGAAAAAAAAGAAGTGGCCCATGGACTCATGATCCATAAAAGGAATAATTGATAAGCTGAACTTTGTTAGAGTTAAAAACTTTGGCTCTGTGAAAGACATTGTCACGAGAATGAAAAGGCAAGCCACAGATTGTGAGAAAATATTTTCCAGAAAAAGTATGTAATAAAGAACTATTATCTAATATATATCAAAAAGAAAAAATCTTATAACTCAACAGTAAGAAAGTGAACAACCCGATTTTTAAAAATGGGCAAAAAAAAAATCTCAACAGTTACTTTACTAAAGATATATAGATGGCAATAAGCATATGAAAAGATCTTCCACATCATATTTCATCAGGAAATTGCAAATTAAAGCAATAAGATACCAGAACATATCTATTAGAATGACAAAAATACAAAACAATGATAGCAAATGCTAGTGAGACTGTGGAACAACCGAAGCTCTCATTCATTACTGGTGGGAATGCAAAATAGTACAGCCACTTTGGAAGACAGCTTTATGGTTTCTTTAAAAAGTAAACATATTCCTACCATATGATCCAACAATCACACTTCTTGGTATTTATCCAAATGAGTTAAAAGATTCTGTCTATACAAAAACCTGCACATGGATGTTTATAACAGCTTTTTTCATAATTGCCAAAACTTGATATCAACCAAGATGTCTTTCAGTAGGTGAATGGATAAATTATTTATATCCAGACAATAAAATATTATTCAAAGCTGAAAAACAAAAATGATCAAACTAGGAAAGACAGTGAGGAAATTTAAATACATATTCCTACATGCTAGAAGTCAATTTGAAAAGGATGCATACTATATAATTCCAACTATATGATATTCTGGAAAATGAAAAACTGTGGAGATAATAAAAGGATCAGTAGTTGCCTGGGGTTAGGGGGTGGGAGGGATGACTAGGTAGAGCCCAGAAGATTTTTAGGACAGTGAAACTATTCTTAATGGATGCATGTTATTAGTATCTGTCCAAAACCATAAACTGTATAATGCCAAAAGTGAACCCTAATGTAAACTATGGACTTTGAATGATAAAAATGTGTCAGGATAGGTTCATCAGTAGTAGCAAATGTACCACTCTAGTCAGGAATTTTAATAATAAGAGAGGTTGTGCATGCATAAAGACAGGGGTATATAGGAAATCCTGTACTTTTCATTCAATTTTACTCTGGACCTAAAACTGCTCTAAAAAATTGTCTAGCCTGACCAAGCGGTGGTGCAGTGGATAGAGCATTGGACTGGGATGCGGAAGGACCAAGGTTCGAGACCCCGAGGTCACCAGCTTGAGCATGGGCTCATCTGGTTTGAGCAAAAGTTCACCAACTTGGACCCAAGGTCGCTGGCTCAAGCAAGGGGTTACTCGGTCTGCTGAAGGCTCACGGTCAAGGCACATATGAGAAAGCAATCAATGAACAACTAAGGTGTCACAAAGCGCAACAAAAAACTAATGATTGATGCTTCTCATCTCCTTGTTCCTGTCTGTCTGTCCCTGTCTATCCTTCTCTCTGACTCTCTCTCTCTGTCTCTGTTAAAAAAAAAAAAAATTAAGTCTACTTAAAACTGAAAATAAACAAAAAAACAAAGTCTATAATAAAAAATAAACTTTAACAAATATATTGTCTGTTAGAAAAAATTATTTGTTTTATCCTGTCAGATTGCCAGTCTGCCTACCAGATATCTGGAGTCTTTGAACTATTAACTTAAACTTAATTAGAAATTTTTCTATCAAAATAATTACAGTAGACCCTTCTTATCCAAAGCTTTTCTTTCCCTGTTTTCAGTTACTGAAAGTCAACCTCAGTCCAAAGCTATTAAATGAAAATTTTCAGAAATAAACAATTTATAAGTTTTAAATTTCAGGCTGCTCTGAGTAGCGTGATGAACTCTCACAAGTCCTGCTACAACCTGACCAGGATGTGACTCAGCCCTTTGTGCCGCTGTGCACACTGTTCACGCCCCCACCCATTAGTCCCTTACTAGCCACTTTGGTCACCAGCTGGACTGTTGGGGAATTGTAGCACTTGTGTTTAAGTAACTCTCATTTTACTTAATAATGGCCCCAAAGTGCAAGAGTAGTGATGTTGGAGATTTGAGTATGCTAAACAGGAGCTAAAATATGATTGCTTAACATGAAAAGATGACTACATCACAATGGGATATTCTGAGAGAGAGAAACTACATTACAGTCTATTTTTATAATTGCTCTATTTAATTATTAGTTATTTTTGTTAGTCTCTCACTGTGCCTAATTTATAAATTAAACTTTATCATAGGTATGTATGTGTTGTCAAAACATAGTATACAGAATGGAACAAAATTAGGTTTACAGCTGTGTGTTTGTGACACACAGAGTTTATTCTTATGTTGTTATTTATAAATTATTATATTATTAATATTTTCCATACAAGCAACTGTAAATCTACTTTTGCCCTATCTTGTATATAAGGTTCAGTATCACATGAGGTATCAGGCATCCACTGGGGATCTTGGATGGTGTCCCCCAGGTCCCCAAGGGATAAGGAGGTACTACTTTAATGCATATTTATTATATCTGTGGAGGGATTGAGCTGTGTAGTTTCTTACAACTTTTGTGATGTGCTAGCCTTCTGAAAAAGTGTAGAACTTTACACTGGTGGCAGTCTCACTCACTATGTCTTAGTTTAGGTGCCTGTTGTAATAACCAATGTTTTCATCTTAGGAGTAGACACTTTCTACCCTGTGCTGGTAGTTGCTGTCATTATTGCTTGCTTCAGAATAGTGTAAGCCTTGCCAGAAAGGTTTGTCCCTTGTCTGCACAATGCTTTCAGCTAGAGAATCACTCTGGGCAGATGGCCAAACTGGGGCTGTTCCAGGTGCTCCCAAAGCACGTGCTAGGGAGGCCTGCTGGGGACTGCTGCCTCCCGCGTGCTTTTCAAGACATGTCTTTCTATACTTGAATATGTCCAAATTTAAGAAGTTTCTCATTCTGTTCCACCTTTTACTGTAGATAGGAGATACCTCTCTAGTCTTTCATTGTCCTCTGCTCTTCTCTTGTAACAAATGAGGTTCAAACGAGTTTCTAACAATGTAACCTACTTCGGAAATTGCACCTTTTCCTTCTCTACAACACAGGTCAGCACTACTTCCTGCAATTAAATGCCTGCCTTCTTTTTCTTTAAATTCTAGTTGCCATTTGTTTTTCTATGATATTCATCTAAACATTGTCTTTCTGTTTTATAATGAGAAAAATGAAATTAGTATCTTCTAGATCTCTGAAAAGGACCTATTATTCACAAAATCTTGTGTTCTTTCATTCCCCTGAGATGGACAATCCTTTTCCCTATAATCTACTTCCTCCCATGTTGCACCCACATGTTGAGGCTACAGCACCTGCCTGAATCTACCAAGGCATTCTGGATACCTCATGGTCAAATTACAACAACCTGCACACCAAGTCCAACCTGTTCAGCACCTTCTGAGACTTTCACTTTTGCTTAAGGTACTTAATTTTAAGGATGCACTGCTGAACCCCTGTTCTTTGTTTCTTCTAATTGGAGAAGTTAGAAAGCTGCAATCCACACTCACCAAGTTCACTTGCAGCTAGGATTCTTGTTGCCAATTAAGTTATGTCAATTAAATGAGCTCTTGTGAGAATGAGAAAAGAAACAGAAATCATCTTACTGTGGCCCTCAGCTGATGAGTTTTTTGTGAAAAAGAGTTAAGAATTGTGAATTCTTTGGGCATAGTTTTAGTGTCCATTTTCCAGTTTCCTGACTATGAAAAGCACTTTGTTGTGGTGGATGCAGCTTCCTGCTTTAATGTCACTTCAAGTTTGATGTCAAAGGTAGTGACATTCTCAGTGAATAAGCCCTATATTGTCCTACAGATCTTTTCAGGAAGCCTAACTACAAACTTAAGTCTTTTAGCACTTCTATTAATTTTCAAAGTACCTATATATAGTCCACCAATTCTAAAATATGGGGGTTTTTTTTCAGAATTTTATCTTTCTGAATTTAAGGTACCTCATATAATCATTGGCTTTATTACAATCTCTGTTAACCATGTAACATTCATGACACAATTTTTTTTGAAGTTCTTTCATTGAAAACTTTGTTAAGATCAAGACAGCACCAGTATGAACACACCTTAGTGTAATTTCAAATACAAATTCCATTACACTTGAGTTTGTTTGAATATTGTGTTTTCTGTACTAAACCATCATTAAGAAAGTAAGACAGTCATGTACCATTTGCTCGAGTTCTCGTGAATACTACTCCTTCTCTATAACAGCCTCTTCCCTGCTAAAAAAAGAGCTCTTTGCTTGGAGGAAGAAACATCGTAAGTTTCAGTGCTTTAGTGTGAAAATCCACTATGACTACTGCTTAATTCTAAAGCTGCCTGCCTAGGTTACAAGAGTTAATAAATGAACCCTTGACCGCAAAATCCAGCCCCAAGGAATAATATTAATCATGATGAAGTTCAAAATTCCAATTTTAAAAAGTGGCATCAAATTAAAAATGACCTAGTCAGAGTTATTTTGTTCACCAAAGCCAGGTTTTTATCTACCTCTCAAAATTTCTGACATATTCACTAGAGGTTAGTGTTTCAAGAAGGCCTATGAATAGCATCCATTTTCTCTGCCCAAGCTCTAAATCACTTGAAAAATAAGACCGAAGACATTTTTTTTCTTTAAGACAACAGATAAAGACCAAGATATCCACATCATTAGTAAAGTTGTGATCATAATACTTGGCTTAGGCATGTAGTTGAAATAGACTTCCTAGTACTGAAACCCAGAATTAGAGAGCTTTACCATTCACCACAGGCAGTATTATATAAATAACCCCATTCCTTCACACACGGTCTCTGCCCCTTAAACTTATGACATAGAATGTGTTTTCCTACAGCCAGAAGGGACAAAATATGGAGCAAGAGTCACATGCCCACTTCCTCCCCAAATCTCAGTATTCCCAAAATAAGAAAGAAAAGAAAAAAGTAAATAAGTGACAGAAAATCCTATGATCTCAAAGAGATTTTGTTGGAGAAACTAATCTTCTGAAGGGCAGAGACTGTCTTATTTAACACCATGTTCTTGTACCTAAACCATTTCCGGCACTTAGTGAAGCTCAATATTAGTTGAGTACTTCTAATGGGGGAGGGGGGGGAAGATTCATGTTAGCACCTTACATTTTTTTTCTTGCAAGTAACTAACTCAGAATAAATAAGCAAATTGTTTAGTCACATAATTTTTCCCAAGAAAAATATCCCCAGCAAATATACTGCTCACAAAAATTAGGGGATATTTTATAGCTTCATATTCTCTTTGAAATATCCCCTAATTTTTGTGAGCAGTATAGCATTATTTACCTGGAGCAGGTGGCACTCAGCACAGCTTCTCGTTCAACCCCCACCTCTGCTGCTGCCACAGCAGAGAGGACCCAAAGGATTTCACAAAACCTCCTTCTGGCCCCAAAGACCCTGAATGGCTTCTGCCCAACCAATAGTCCCATGCTTGCTATAGATTTAGCCACTTTACAAAGTACAATTAAACAGATTTTTTTATCTTTAATCTACTGATGACAAACAAGGATGAAAAGCCTATGCAAATGGAAATGAAAAGTAAAGTCTTTTCTTGTACAGCCTGTAAACAAACTGAAGAAATTATAATAATAACCCTATATTTATATAAACTACACTACAAATTTTCCATTATTAAGCCTATCAGAAGAGGTAAATGATAATCTTGACATTGCCAGCAATAATGCTAGGATATAACTAAACATTAAAAGTCTCTACAGACAAGCCCTGGGTGGAGAGGGACTGGCCTCCCCTGGAAATTCTCAAGCAGCATGAACTCTTCTCTTTTTTATTGAGTGTCTTGTAAGCTGTCAGGTACAATTTAGTTGAAATTCAAGATAACTTAATCTAAGAGGATGCAGTATTATTTGCCCATGTAAATGTGAGAATAAGGTGAAGACAAAATGAGACTGGAAAAACATGATGTTGGGCTTTTTGTTTTAGTTTTTTGGTTTAGTTATTTTTGTTTTTGTCATTGTTGTGACTGTTTGCAATACATCTGCCTAAATTTTGAAGTCATATCAGAGTAAAAATTAATAACACATATTATATATATAAATATTCTAGATATTGATCGTAAGTAAGACTATATTAATAATATTTGGTATCAAATGACCAACACTTAACAATTTGATTAACTATGTTGGTGCATCTAACATCTCTCCCCCCTCTGTTCTTTCACTTGGACCATATATTTTTTTATTTTTCTTTTATTTTTTACTTTCTATTAGAATACAAAGTTCTCGATTGGGCTATGTCCTTTTTTACTTGCTTATGTATATAGAACAACATATGACATCTGCATATCTAAGAATTTAGTAAGTACTATTTAAACACTACAAACATTTCAAGGTAATTAAGAATTTGAAAAGGTTTAATCTTCTCTATACAGTAATTAGGTTTCTCATCCTGCAATATACTTAAGATAAATCAGAGAACTTCTTCATAGTCTATACAAGATAAAAATGTGTTAGGTCCTATGAGAAATCTAAAGATTAGTACTTCTAGCTTAAATGTATTTGAATTTAAAATGGTAAAACTCTAGTGGCCTTTCAAAAGTCATCTAAGAACTTTATAACACTGTACTGGATATGTGATGCTCTATTATTTAAAACATTGAGGGAAAATGGGCTCACGAAGTCCAAAGTAGTGACTTTAAGGTTCATAAGACATACAGAAGTCTCCCTAAATATCTAGCCCAGATAACCTTTCCCATTCCAGATCTATATTTGTAATTGTCCCCTGAATCTCTCCCCAAGACAACATATCTGCCATGCTTACGCTAAGAAATGGGCTCTGATAATCTTGGAAATCAAACCTGGCTCCCAGAAATAAGATTAAGATAGGGCCATTAATGAAGATACAGACATAGGCCTCATATATGTGAAGTTATCTTCCACTTACGTATCCTGCTATGACTCACACCCACTTGTGACCCCACTAGAAATGGGACAAGCCCTTGTATGTGCTCATATCTATCAATAAACATGTGGCAGCCACTATTTCCATGGACATTTTAAAACTCATGCACATCACTGGTAAAATTTTCAGATTGAAAGGTGTATCTTACCTCCTGCTCAAACACCAGTCTTTGCATCTTTCCGAATTCTTTTAAGGCTAATTTCTTAAGGTCATAGGTAAACCCAGGACAGCTAGGCTATATAAGATTAGTTTCTGCATCAAAATCTCTTTGAGATCATAGGCTTTTCTGTCACTTATTTACTTTTTTCTTTTCTTTCTTATTTTGGGAATACTGAGATTTGGGGAGGAAGTGGGTATGTGACTCCCACTCCGTATTTCTCCCCTTCCGGCTGTAGGAAAACACATTCTATATCATAAGTTTAAGGGGCAGAGACCGTGTGTGAAGGAGTGACTTAGGAAGAGGAGTCTTTGCACATTATATGCCATGCAATACATATTATAATTCTGCTGTATCACATCTGATCTGAATAATTTGAATACATTTATAGCTTTGGTGATTGCAAGATGTGGTTACTTTTGTCTTTAGGAACACAATAGGTGGAAAATTCAGCTTATACCATCTGACAGTTTAGGGTAAGCCTTTGAAAAAAAGATCCATCAAAGAGCAGCAGAGCAGAACTCCTTACCCCAGCCGTGCTCCTCTTCCTCTGCTCCCTGAATTAGTGAAAGACACCACCATTTAAACATCAGGCACCTTAAATTACTACCTCTTCCTCGCACAAGCATAGGATTAATGATAAAAGTCCAATCAAGGTAACTTCTTAAATAATTCCAAAACTCATTTTCTCACTACCATTACCAGCATTACTGCCTCTCTAATCTGAGTTACTTCAACAGCTAAGAGTCATGTCCCTCCTCAAGGTGATGTAAAATGCAAATCTGATCGTGTCATTCCTACTCCATCACTCTCCTCTGCCTTCAGACAAAGTCCACAGGCTTTGATAACCTAGCTTTTGCCTAGTTCTCTAACCTCACCTGTTATCCTTTTTCTCTCATACTCTTTCTTCAGCCTTTCCAAGTAACTTGCGCTTCCTACAACACACCACACCATACATGTTCACACTGATTTACCCTACACTTTACTTAAAATTCCTCTAAAACATAAACTGAGATGAAACCTTCTAACACCCTCCCAACCAGGCCCACACCCAATGCCAAATTTATGTTATATATAACTTTTCAGATGTTCCACCCTGTGCTGCTGTCTCTTCTAACACTTTATCACTCTGTGTAATAATTGTGTGTCTGTTTCCCACAAGCCGATCGCTTGCTTAAAGACACGGTCTCATGTTCTCTGTCTCTATATCCAGGAATAGCCTCCGGCACATCATGGAGACTCAGTAGATATTTATTGAAAAAATGATAAGACAACAAACAAATTTAAATCTAACATTCCTGATATTTTCACTCTATCATAATCATTCAGCTAAGTCAGTGGATAACCCAAAATAGGGCGTTCATGAGAGTTATGACCATGCTTCTAAGCCTCTTTCTGCCAAACTCTATTTATCAGAGGAAGGGAAAGAATTGTCTACTGAAAGTGCAGGTGGTACCTAGTGTTTCTTCAGTGCTGCAGACTGATGGTCAGAGCACCATAATGAGCATGAACAAAATATGCCCCAAATAGGAATGGAAAATTTAACCTTTAAAATCTACAGAGTCCTTTGCCTATTGACAGAGGGATTGTAATCACATAAGGCATTGTACATGAAGCCGAATCGTCCACGTGAGGCAAAAAACAAGCTTCCTGTTTTGAGGTATATGGATTTACACTGACAAATGTATAGGGTTGCTTTCTCAGGTATATAAGAAAAATAAAACTGCCTTGTGGAAATTTGAATTCTAAAGTAACTGATTTTAAAACATTTTAACAATTTCACTAGGCTATTTATGAAATATTTGATACAATTTAAAGTAAAATTCTAGGCATTTAAAGTTTTCTTCCATAATACTTCTCAAAAAATATGGTATGCAATAAAATCTCCTGAGAGGTTTATTCAAAAATTAAAAAAAAAAAGAGTCCTGAGTTTTATCCAAGATCTATTAAATCAGAATTTCTTCAGGTTGGGTCTAGAGCAATAGTTTTAAAACTTTCTCAGGCCCTAGCAGGTTGGCTAAGTGGATAGAGAGTCAGCCCAGCATATGAACATCCCAGGTTCAATTCCCAGACAGGACACACAAGAGAAGCAACCATCTGCTTCTCTATTCCTCCTTTTCCTCCTTCTCTTTCTCTTCTCCTCCTGCATCCAGTGACTCAATTGGTTCAAGTGTCGGCCGTGGGAGCTGAGAATAGCTCATATTGTCCTATGAGGGATTCTGTCTATCTCCCTTCCTCTCACTTAAAAAAAAAAAACAGGTTGCTTAACAATTCTGATCAACCAACCTTGCTTCTGTGAACTGGTATGTGAACTATTCCTCCAAGATATTATTTATAATTCTAATAGAGATGATCACATAAGTAGACAGTTCTTGAAGTGACATTGTAGTTATCCAATACTCTTATTTTTCAGATGAGAATTTTTAAGCTGTTGATTAGTATTAAATATTACTGATTTTTAATTTTAACTTATAAAAATAATTGACTTATTAAACTGCAAGACTGAAGAATCCTCTGAATGCTTACCAGGACCATAAATCACTATATAAAATATATATAAATATAACTACAAAATAAACATTATCACAAATCTATACTTTAGGAGTTGCTTATTTACTATAAAATCTTCATTATATAATTTTCCCATAAGACTGGCCAAGACATCACCAAAGTCGTTGACATAGAACTATGCCTTCTTCCTCATTAGAATGCCAATGCTCAGCATTCTAATAAAACAATGAGCATTCTTTCAAAACCATCCACACCTTCCATGACTGAGTCATAGTTTTAAAACACTAGAGATCACCTTCTTTCTCAAAAATCCTTGCTTGGCCATTTGTACAAGTATCACCACCACCAGGCCTAGTCTCTCTCTGCCTCTAAAAGTTTTTAATGATTTCTAGACTAATTCCACTTAGACTCACTCTAGCTTATTAACCTTCCAAGTTCCCTGACAAGTTTGCACATAAACTCTGTTTGGAGTGTGCAAAATAAGTCAAGGAGTCAGATATGTGCAAACTTTTAGTTAAAAAATAAATAAGTCATGGGATATAATGTACAGCATGGTGACTATAGTTAAAAAGCTGTATTGAATATTTCAAAGTTGCTTAGAGAGTAAATCTTAAAAGTTCTCATCACAAGAAAAAATTTTTGATTTGTATAGTGACAGATGTCAACTAGACTTAATGTGGTGATCACTTTCCAATATATACAAATCATTATGTTGTCTACATAAAACTACTATAATGGTATATGTAAGTTATACTTCAATAAAAAAAGAGATACAGATTTGAGTAAGAAAATTTTTAGAACAGGTATTTTCACATAGTTTAATTTTCATGGCTATTTGCAAAGCGTTTATAACTATTTCCCAAATACAGAAGAGAGAATTTGGAAGTGTCACAATAGTAGTGACAAGAGCCTGTGTTCAAGTCTATCTTTTAAATCGGGATTCCAGAGTCCTTCGTAAAATATTGCTGCCTCACATCAAAAATTTCATACATACAAACCTCAAATATAAGGCTATTTGATAGATGAACTCAGAAATACAGACAGTGCCATGTAACAACCACTTCATTTCAAAGAAATAACCTGTGGGAGACTAACTTTACATAGAAAATTTGACTCTAATTTTCTGATGCTTGAATATTTCTCTTCAATCTGGACAGAAGTCAATGTTGCTGTTAAAGGTTCTGCTACACACAGGAAGACTTATACACACACACACACACACACACACACACACACACCACGCGCATGCGCGCACACTGCAGTATTCAGGTAAAAATGCCAATAGTGCCAAAGTTGAGAAACACTGCCTTACAGTAAAGCTTCACCCAGTAAGTATCAGAAGCAATTTAGACTCAACTAAGTCTTATACATTTTAATATAGCTCCACTTAGTTATTCCACTTATTTATTCCTAATAAAATACTTAATATTTGTTGAGAGTCTGTGTACCAGTCACTCTGCCAGTTGATGTCAATACAATGACCAAAGGAGACACGTGAGTCCTGATTTCTTGAACATGTGTTCCAAAACACATAGGTGAAAAAACAACCACTCTGTTTTCTAAATCAAAGTATGCCTCTGAGTTTATTTAACAGAGTATGAAAAAAATTTTAATCCAAGACCTGCCTAGGGAGCCCAAAAATTTAGGGGGCTCTTATGATTCCTAGAAAATGGAAGACAAGGCCTGAGGCTTGGCCTTTGGTGTCGATATGATTACTCTTTCTGCTGCCAGGGCTGCGCTGAGCCCCGCCCTCTGCCTTTTGCAGCACGCAGTATTTCTGTACCCCCCCACCACCACCACCGTCATCTTCTCCACTGACCCCAGCCTCAGAGAGCAAAGCCATCCTGCACCTTCCCCATCCAGAACACTGCCCTCTATTTGAGATGAAAAACTCTGAAATCTCTGCTCCTCTCCCAGTGTCGAGGGCGTTTAAGCTGTTCCCCTATGTCAAGGGGCCTTTGCTTTTTCTTTCCTTGGTCTTTCTCTCCTTGATCTCTTGTGGTTCTTCTCTCCAACCAAAATCTAAGTAGGAGTCATCTTCTGAGGGCTTAGCAAATGCAGGGCAAGAAAAATATGTCT
The DNA here is from genome assembly GCF_036850765.1 of Saccopteryx bilineata. NCBI lineage: Eukaryota > Metazoa > Chordata > Mammalia > Chiroptera > Emballonuridae > Saccopteryx > Saccopteryx bilineata. The sequence continues at coordinate 141,479,404 of NC_089491.1, read as the reverse complement.
TTTTAAAAATTTTTCTACAGCAGCTAAAACAAAATGAGCAAATATCTTCAAGGACCCTCTGTGTAGACTGGCAGGTCACAGCTGGTGTTGAATATGTACTGTGCTCGAGCAAAGCACTACACTGCCCAGAGAAAAGTCTGCAGCTCTTGAGTCACAGCATGTGAAAAGAAGATTAGAAGTTTTTCTTTTCCATGCAACTTTTAAAATTAAATTTATTGGAATGACATTGGTTAATAAAATTATATCAGTTTCAAGTGTACAATTCTGTGATACATCATCTATATATTGCATTGTGTTTTCCCATACAATTTTTAGAGTTGCAAGAAGAGTTTTAATTGAATATATCCAAACTACATCAGGCATAATTGTCACTCTCATGTTACTTAAGATTTTTTTAATTGTTGTTTATCTCTAATGACATTTTATCAAAAATTAATGAAGCAGATTTGAGATTTACTTAACATTAGTAACTTCCCTCATTAACATGACATCCCACTGATCTAAGTTACAAACGAAATGATCCTCTCTGCAGTGAGGCAGCCAAAACATTTGCAGCAAAGCGGCTGATTCAATTATGGTGTCTATCTATCAGGAAGGAGATGACATTTGGGGGCAGTCATAGGCAAACATTCTAAGTAGGTGACATATGCCATCTAGCATTTTCAGCTTCCCTGAGTTAGGTCTTTTGCCCTCTTTAGGGTCCTCGTTTCCCACTTCAGGAACTCGGGATGCTTTGTTTTATCCACTCCCCCAACATCTGTCAAAACTCTCCGGAAATGTCCCAATTAGTCATCTAGACTGAGATGCAAATGATTGATGCTGTTTAAACTGAAACTACTTTGGGGACACCTGCAGGTATTGACTTTCAGGCCTGACAAGTAGGTGCGGAAGGATATGTTTAGGCAGGATGACTGTTCAATCCCTAAAAATCACACTAATATGCCCTTACTGAGACTAGTTCAAGTAAAATGTCTATTTTCAGATGTTCTAGAAAAGGTACAAGATGTCTTAGTATCTACTAAAAAAGTCACCTAAAAATAAATCACTGTCACCATCATAGTAGATTACATATGTCTAAATACCTTTTTTTAAAATTTTATTTATTTATTTTAGAGAGAGGAGACAGAGAGAGAAAGGGAGAGAAGCAGAAAGCATCAACTCTCATATGTGCCTTCACTAGGCAAGCCCGGGGTTTTGAACCAGCGACCTCAGCGTTCCAGGTCAACCCTTTACCTATTGCGCCACCACAGATCAGGCTAAATACCTTTTAAAGTTAATAATAATAGGGTACTTAAATGATACCAAATTCTGTTCTATTAACTTTACCTGAGTAACTCTGTTCTTAATAATAACCTTAGGAGATGAGTACTGTTATCCCTACTTCACAAATGAGGAAACAGAGGCAACAGAAAGTTAGATGCAGTTGCCTTGAGCAATGTGACAGTTAGGGTGCCCCCTTGCAGTAAAAAATCCACGTAAAACTTTTGTTTCTCCAGACACTAAACTGCTACTATCCAACTGTTGACCAAAAGCCTTAAGAATAACATAAACAGTTAATTAATACAAACTTTGTTTGTTGGAGGTATTGTATACTATATTCTTACAACAAAGTAACCTAAAGAAAGGTTAAGAAAATCATAAGAAAGGGAAAATACATTTACAATATTGTACATATGTATTGAAAAAAAATCTGTGTTAAGTGAAGCCCTATAGCTCAAACCCATGTTCAAGGGTCGGCTATAGTTTTTCTAAATTCAAAAAGTTAAAAAGTAATCTTCTTTGTAAACTCTAACCTATAACTATCATAATCATAATAATTATCGATGTTATTCTCTGAGCTTGTGGTGTATGGGATGGGGAACAAGAGGGAATGATGAGGGGTACTTTGTGTTTTGTATTACTTATCTAAGGAAAAGTGCAGGCAACACAGTTTTTGTAGCTAACACTTGGTAAACCTTCACTACAGCCCAAGTAGCCTGGTGAGAGCTGAATATACGTATTTATTGCTTCCCACAGTCCTAGAAGTATGTCCTGTTAGCTGTCTTCATTAAACAGATAAGTAGAACCAAGTCTTAGTGTTTCGTCCAACATCATACACATAGCAAGTTGTGTGTCCAACCAAGATTTGGTCCCAGGCAGCCAGCCATTCACCAGGTAGTCATTACATGCCTCCACTGTATTAATGGCTTTACGTACTTTATCCCATTTAATCTTCACAGCAGACTTACAATTAAGATTGTATAGATGGGGAAACCAAGTCTCTGAAAAGTCAAATAATTTGCTTAAGTCTTCACAAGTACGTGTTAGAGCTGAGATTTGAGCCCAGGCGTGTGTGATCTTCAACCCCAGCTCTTCGCTGTTATATTTTGTGCAGAAGTCACAGTATGTTAGAAGGTTATAGAGTACTTAAAGATTGAGGATAAAAACCTGTGCTGGAAGGTGAGGGACTACATCAAGAGCTCTCTACTACAGCCTATATCTCAATTCATTTTCTGTGATTCATGAACATGTTAGAGATAAATATTCATGAGAATAAGTTATTATCAATGTGTTTTAAAAATATATAAGAAAAGCAAATAAGTGTAATAAGGGTCATATTTTTTTTTCAAAAAGAGGAAATACTTGACTTTGCTGAGGGGCACAGTGGCCCCCAGAAGACAATGGAATATAAGGGTCTTGAATTCACTGTCCAATATACTGAATTTATACATTCAACTGTTACTTTGTACGTGGTGATAGGACATACTTTTTGCAGATGTAACTTAGGCCGGGTAGGGAAATGCATTTTTTATTGTTTTTCTGGATATGTTTGACTAAGATTATCATCCTAAATTTATAGCTGGTACCCATTATCAAGACTAAGATGCTTTGAAATCTGTCCAAGCAAGAAGATTGAATATTAATAAATTCAATGTGCAACTGTGACAGTGATGATGAAATTCACAATAATTGATCATGCACTCTAAAAAAAAAAAAAGGGATGATTCTATTTACAGAGAGACTCTATGAAGAAATGCTCATTGCCTTAAAATAAAAACTCTTTTGTGGCTCTGGCCAGTTTGCTCAGTGGTAGAGCATCAGCCCAGCATGTGGATGTTCTGGGTTTGAGTCCAGGTCAGGGCACACAGGAGAAGTGACCATCTTCTCCACCCCTGCCCCTCCCCCTTCTTTCTCTTACCTTCTCTTTCCCTTCTGCAGCCATGGCTTGATTGGTTCTAGCAAGTCACCGTGGTGCTGGGGATGACTCCATGGCCTCCCCCTCAGGCACTAAAATAGCTCAGTTGCGGAGCAACAGAGCAACAGCCCCAGGTGAGCAGAGCATCGCCCAGTACAGGGCTTGCCAAATGGTCTACGGTGCATGGGGTAGCCTGTCTCCTGCCTCCCTGCCTCTCACTTAATAATAATAATAATAAAACCTCTTTTGTTACTCATTGTCAGAAAAAGACATGTCTTGTCCAATTATATGTCAATGACATCCTAAAATATCAATGTTTCATGCAGTTTTAAATAAAAAGCTTTCTGGTTTAGCCTTTTTGAAATAATCTATTAAATTAGCATTATAATAGATTATAGACTTTCTAACCTAGCAGTTTCGGTACCCATCACATTATAGCAAATTTTAGATGGAATAATCTATATTCTATAACTCAACTACAATTAATCATGTATATAGTATGAAATGAGATCAATTTATTTTATATGCATATATATAATTGATTCATTATCATTTGTTTAAAAGTGTGTTCTTTCCTCACTATCTATGTCCTTGAAAAACTAATATTATTTTTCTAAAAATAGAAAGTAAGTATCAAGTTGAATAGTAAATTGTAAGAATTCACTCTAAATACCAAATAAAAAGTATAGAAAATTAGCTGCTTTTAAATTTCAGGTCTTCTGTAATACTGCCAGAAAGCATTTGTGATTCATTGGGAAAAATGTTAAAGACTTAGATTAATAAACAATAATGATTCTGGATACAAATGAAAAGAGAATTCAAAGATATTACCAGGAGGGTAGGTTGTAAATCAATTCTATGTCTAATTTAAATTTCTTTTTTTTAAATAAAAAAAAAAAACTTGACATTTACATTTTCCCAAAAGAGATGGAAGGCACTTATTGTTCAGTAATATTTTTATTTTTAGGCCACTAATAAAATGGCAAACCATAAAATAAACAATACAGTTTATGAAACAAGATTTTATTTTAAAACATCCAAGAGTTGCTGCTACTGAATAGTGTCTTCTCTCTCTTAATATCTTAGTATGTTGATCTTTTCCAGCATTTGTAATAGGGCAGGGCATAATGTTATTATCCCAAATAAGAAATTATTAAAATAAAAGCATGTCTTTTGTAAACAAAAATTACTGCAGTAATACAAAAGTGGTGACCATTTATTTTACATGAAATATAAATTAATTATTAAGAATCATAGAAAATACTTCCATAGTATTTGCCACATACCAGTCATTACACTAAACATTTTGTGTATGTATACATTGTCACAACAATCCTATGAATGAACTATACTAAGTATCCTCATTGTACAGATAAGGTGAGAGATGGACTATCTTGCCAAAGTCATAAAGCTAGTAGGTTGATGAATCCAAGATTTAAACCTACATAAAATAGTAGTTCAGTTAGCTAATATGCTATGCAACCACTTTGCAGCACCTTGCAAGCATTTTGACAAATTGAGTAACAAGGCTGCTAAAAGATGTGTATTGTATTTCAAATGCATTTTTCTAATTTATTCTATCTCCCTGTTTTTCTTGACTGCCAATTATCTGTATGCATAGAGCTTAAATACTCAAAAGCAATGCTCAAGTTCTTGAGCACTGTGCCTATATACATGCACTCATGACAGGGAACAATCTATTACCCTGAGAAAACATTAGTTTTTCCAATCAGCAAGTCACTTACGCCTGACTGATTTGTATTTTGTGGTTCTAGATCATAGGTCGGGAACCTATGGCTCGTGAGCCAGATGTGGCTCTGTTGATGGCTGCATCTGGCTCACAGAAAAATCTTTAATAAAAAAAATAACGTTAAAAATATAAAACATTCTCATGTATTACAATCCATTCATTTCCTACCACTCATGTTTATGGAGCCAATCACAGCTGTCCTCCGGGACAACACAGAATTTTTATTGGATAATGCATAACGTACACGGGTCGTTGTATGGCTCTCACAGAATTACATTTTAAAATATGTGGCGTTCATGGCTCTCTCAGCCAAAAAGGTTCCCAACCCCTGTTCTAGATTCTCCTTCTATGCAGATACATGCTTTGATTGGGAATTACCCTGGGATACCTACTTCAAACCAAGCCAACTCCTTTACACAGAAGAGAATTCAGCCTGAAGTTAGTTTCAGTGAGGAGGTATTTGGGATCTTTTTGCTCTTTTTTTTTGAAAAAGAACTATAGGAACATAAGATAGTGGTTTAGAACATGGACTGTAGAGCCAGGCTACTGTATTCCAAGTTCAGCTTTGCCAGCTGTGCAAGTCACTTCCTCTCTTCATCTCAGTTTCCTCACCTGTAAAGTGGAGATGATAATATAGCAATGACTTTCCAAGTTTGCTGTGAAGATTTTATTTAGGATTTTTGCATCCACTTTTTGTGTGTGAAATAATACTGTAATTTTCTTTCTTTTATATTCTTGTTTGGCTCTAACATCAAGATTATTCTAGGTTCATAAAATATATTGGGAAGTATTGCCTCTTTTTCTATTCTCTACAAGAGAGTGTGTAGGACTTTAAATATTTGGTAGATGGCATGCTGATAAGCTTTATCAGCATGGAAGTGTGGAAATATAACTTATATTATGGATTATACCAAAGATGTAATTTTTTTAATATTATGATAGTATTTTTATTTTTATTTCTTTTTTTAACAGTTCAGTTAGAACAGTGGTCCCCAACCTTTTTTGGGCCATGGACCGGTTTAATGTCAGAAAATATTTTCACGGACTGGCCTTTAGCGTGGGATGGATAAATGTATCATGTGATCGAGACAAGCATCAAGAGTGAGTCTTAGACGGATGTAACAGAGGGAATTTGGTCATTTTTTAAAAATAAAACATCGTTCAGACTTAAATATAAATAAAACGAAAAAAATGTAAGTTATTTATTCTTCCTCTGTGGACCGGTACCAAATGGCCCACGGACCGGTACTGGTCCGCAGCCCGGGGGTTGGGGACCACTGAGTTAGAATATATTTTAGCAATCAATATATATCACCAAAATTTTTAAATTTATTATTATAAAATTGTTCCATTTTTAATATCCCCTTTTGCTATTTTTAATGTCTATAGAATTTGAAATTCTTTTTCTGCGTTCCTGATATTATTTATTCTCTCTCTTTTCCTCAATAATCACACCACTTTTGTATTTATTAATACTCTATTGTATGGTTCCTTTTTATTTAATTAATTTATGCTCTTTATTATTTTCTTCTACAGTATTTGGTTTAATTTGTCACGCTTTCTCTTCTTTCACTCACTGCTTAATGACCTTACTTCTTTTCTGACATAGTTTAAAACTATACATTCCCTCTAAGTAGTGCTTTAACTACAAGTTTTATTAGGTATTATTTAATTATCATTTGGTTTAAAATGTTATCTAGTCTCCATTATGATATCTACTTCTTTATCCTACCTATTATTTGAAAATGTGTTTCTTATTTTTCAAATATTGGGGTTTTTACTACCTTTTTGTTATTGATTTCTAGCATAATGGCAATGTGGCAATTAACACTAAGTATGATTTTAATTTTATTTATTTATTTTTTTTTTTAATTTTATTTATTTATTTTAGAGAGGAGAGAGAAAGGGAGAGAGAGAGACAGAGAGGGAGAGAGAGAGGAGAGAGAGACAGAGAGAGAAGGTAGGGAGGAGCAGGAAGCATCAACTCCCATATGTGCCTTGACCAGGCAAGCCCAGGGTTTTGAACCGGCGACCTCAGCATTTCCAGGAAGACGCTTTATCCACTGCGCCACCACAGGTCAGGCTGATTTTAATTTTATTGACATTGGCTATATGCCTTGTGATTTGCCCAATGGTTTTAAACAGTCTATATTCTAGTCTGTGTCTGATACATCCAAAAGCAAGAGTCTTTATTGGTCTTCTTTTATTGTCTACTTCTATTCATTTTCTTTTTTGCTGTCTTGTGTTCTTATTTTCTAAATTATATCTTATGATAAACAAGCATTTTATTTGTAAAATTATCTGTAGAAATAATATTTTGAGAACTCAGATGATGTAATTTTTTTCTAGAGAGAATTTATATTTCCTTCTACTAGACACCTGGTGTGAAGCCAGTAGGCACGGCCACCATCACTGCTGCCTGGCCAATGCAGATTCACATTAGATTCGGACAGTTGGTAAAGAAATAACGGAGCCACAAACTGGTGGGCCATCATCTTTAATCCTAGCTTGCACCCAGCGGGCAAGTAAAAACACACACTGGGCTCCAAAACCACTCACTCAGTGCTCACAAAGCTACTGACTTATCCGAGTTTCCTAGAATCAAAAGTTTCTAGCTCACCAGACTTATTATCTCTGTTCCCCATCTCCTTCCTACTCTTTGCACAAACTCTGCACAAACTGGCTTTTCCTTCAGCACTCCACCATCTTGACTGCTTCTCCTGGCCTCCTCCACATGGCCTTTCTCTGCTCTCTCCTCTAATGCTAATCTCAGGAACGAGAGAGCAAGCTCCCAGTCTGCCCCATTTTATAGTGTAGAAATCAAAACCTTTAATCCAATATACAAACAAGGAAGTCTCTGATACAAAGTCACTTATCTGAGGCATAATGGGATTCCTCATGAGAGTGCACCACTCCACATCAAAAAGGGTGGGAAAGGCTTAGTCCTAAAACCAAGCCCCAGGCTACAAGGATCCTGCCTGCCCACAGCCCACCCCCAACACACATTAATACAATCACGCCCATCCCAAGCATAAGGGCAACTAATATCATCACCTGGTAGACAGGCTTCCACATGGTCAGCACCATCTTTAACAAAGTGAGCATAATATATTTTATCTGCCCAACACCTGGGGCCACTGGTAACCTGGGGTCTCTTCAATCCAGTTTTCATGTACTGAGATGAATCTAAACTGAGCCATCTGAGAGAACCATGGCAACATCTTATTACTTCCTGCCAAGATGCAGTCCCTTTGAGGGCCATTCAAAGCAAGCAGTTTTGCGACTTCTCCGTCTGGAAACCCCCAGGGCCCAACACTAGTTGCTATTCACCCAGCTCAGGGAGGCTGTCACAGATACTGTTCATTCACCCCCTGTGGAATTGGCCAAGAACACAGAGGAAAAAAAGGCCACAAATGCTTACTTGACCTTTTTGGGCCTCCGTCCTTCCCTGTTTCTGGCCTATTCATTCTGTGATATCTTGTTTGTTTTCTAATGCCTTCAAATACTTTTCTTTTAATTGAAATATATTTGATATATAACATTGTATAAGTTTAAGGTATATAACAAATTGATTTAATATATTTATATGGTAATACGATTGCCATTATAGCATTAGCTAATGCCTCTACCACATCACATGATTATCATTTCTTTTCTGTGGAGCAAATAATTAAGATTTAGTCTCTTAGCAAGTTTGATATTTTTAATACAATACTGTCTGTGATCACTATACTGTGCATCAGATCTCCAGGACTTATTTGTCTACTAGTTGCAAGTTTGTATCTTAAACAACATCTCCTCAATTTCCTTACTCCCAATCCCTGGGAACCACCATTTTAATTTCTGTTTTTTACAAGTTTGACTTTTCTATATTCCACATATAAGTGATTGTCATATATTTGTCTTCCTTTCTCTTATTTATCTCATTTAGCATAATGTCCTCAAGTCTATTAATGTTTTCACAAATGGCAGGATTTCTTTCTTTCTCACGACTGAATAAAAATCCCATTTTATGTGTGTGTGTGTGTGTGTGTGTGTGTGTGTGTGTGTGTGTGTGGTGTATATACATGTACATTTATCACATCTTCTTTATTAGTCATCCATTGACAGGCACTTAGGTGGTTTCCATATCTTGGTTATTGTGAATAATGCTGAAATAACGTGGGAGTGTAGATATCGCTTTAATATCCTGTTTCCATTCCTTAGAATGTATACCCAGAAGTGAAATTACTGGATCATATGGTGGTTCTACTTTTAGTTTCTTGAGGAACTTTCATACTGTTTTTATATTGTCAGTACCATTTTATCCACATCTTCCCCAAAACATACCTTGTCTTGATGGTAGCTATTGCAGTTGTTCTGAGGTGAATTGATCTGCATTTCCCTGATTATCATGATGAGAGCACTTTTTTATGTACTTTTTGGCCACTTAGATGTTTCCTTTGGAAAAGGCTTCTCTGCCTATATTTCAATCTGTTTGATTTTTGTAGTTATTAAGTTGTATGAGTTCTTTACATACTTTGGTCATTAATCTCTCATCTGATGTGTAGTTTGCAATATTTTCTCCCATTATGTAAATTGCCTTTTCATTGTGTTGATTGTTTCTTCTGCTGTGCAGAAGCTTTTAAGTTTGGTGTAGTCCTACTCACCCACTCTTGCTTTCATGGCCTGTGTTTTTGGTGTCATATCCAAAAAATCATTGTTAAGACCAATGTAAAAGGAGCTTTTACCCTATGTTTTCTTCTAGGAGTTTTATGGTATCAAGTCTTATGTTTAAATAGTTTTTTGGTTTTGTTTTGTTTTGTTTTTGTTTTTGTTTTTTTTGTATTTTTCTGAAGTTGGAAACGGGGAGGCAGTCAGACAGATTCCCGCATGTGCCTGACCGGGATCCACCTGGCATGCCCACCAGGGGGCGATGCTCTGCCCATCTGGGGTATTGCTCTGTTGCAACCAGAGCCACTCTAGCGCCTGAGGCAGAGGCCATGGAGCCATCCCCAGCGCCCGGGCCATCCTTGCTCCAATGCAGCCTCGCTGAGGGAGGGGAAGAGAGAGACAGAGAGGAAGGAGAGGGGGAGGGGTGGAGAAGCAGATAGACACTTCTCCTGTGTGCCCTGGCTGGGAATCGAACCCCAGACTCCTGCACGCCAGGCCGACACTCTACCAGGAGCTTGTTTAAATAGTTTTTATATAATTACTTTCCCCAGATTTATTTATTTACTTGGTAAGAAGACTGGTCTGAACCGTGTAAGCTAGCACTACCAAAGATTGTTCAAATTCAATCTTTATTTTTTTTTAATTTTAAAGCTATGAAATTGTCTCTCTTTATTAACTTATAAAAATACAAAGAGGTTGATGAGAAAAAGCATGTAGAACTCGCCATGAGCACTGTAATTCTAATGTGACACTGAATGATTTAGTCTGGATGTTACTTAGATGCTAAATACAATTCATGGTGGGGACAGCTATACTGCTCAAGTTTAGATCTGTTTTTTTACTAGAAACTTAGCCTATCAAATAAATAACGATAATTCTGTTTTACAGATAGTCTACTGTAATTACTGTTAAGAACTATAATCATTAAGTATAATTAGCACCAAGTGAAATTTTATACAACATAAATAGTAACATAATTTGCAGATTCAAGCTGTCTGCTACTCTAAAATTAAGTAAAAAATTTTCAGCAAAATCTGTATTGCAGTTAATACATATTCATAAGCATACTGTATATTGCCCATAAACTCAAATGAAATTATAAATCTTACATAGAAAATCTGAACCCAACTACTTTTATTTCCTCCAATATATTAAACTCTTAAAAATTTATTTCAGAATTTTTCAGACTATGTCATAGATGCCTATTAAATTTAAAGAAGATAAAAATAAAGAAAATAACAGTTTACCTCCCAAATAATTTTTTTGTTTTGTTTTGTTTTTTTGTTTGTTTGTTTGTTTGTTTGTTTGTTTTTTCATTTTTCTGAAGCTGGAAACAGGGAGGGACAGTCAGACAGACTCCCGCATGCGCCCGACCGGGATCCACCCGGCACGCCCACCATGGGGCGACGCTCTGCCCACCAGGGGGCAATGCTCTGCCCCTCCGGGGTGTCGCCATGTTGCGACCAGAGCTACTCTAGCGCCTGAGGCAGCGGCCACAGAGCCATCCCCAGCGCCCGGGCCATCTTTGCTCCAATGGAGCCTTGGCTGCGGGAGGGGAAGAGAGAGACAGAGAGGAAAGCGCGGCGGAGGGGTGGAGAAGCAAATGGGCGCCTCTCCTGTGTGCCCTGGCCGGGAATCGAACCCGGGTCCTCCGCACGCTAGGCCGACGCTCTACCGCTGAGCCAACCGGCCAGGGCCTACCTCCCAAATAATTTGATGTTTATATTTGTTCTCACATCCTTCCCACAAAATAACAGAAAATAGCCAAAAACAACAAAAATAATTTTGAGAAATTTTGTATATTCAATTAATTAAGTTAACTCTCTCAATTCCAAAGTTTTTGTTTGTTTGTGACAAAGAGAGAGACACAGAGAGAGGGACAGATAGGGACAGAAAGGAAGGGAGAGAGATAAGAAGCATCAGTTCTTCGTTGTGGCACCTTAGTTGTTCATTGATTGATTACTTTTTCACGTGTGCCTTAACCAGAAGGCTAGAGCAGAGTGATTGACCCCTTGCTCAAGCCAGAGATGTTGGGCTCAAGCTGGCAACCTTGCGCTTCAAGCCAGAGACCTTTGGGCTCAAACTAGGACCATGGGGTCATGTCTATGATCCACGCTCAAGCCAGTGACCCCGTGCTAAGCTGCTGATCCTGTTCTCAAACCGGATGAACCCGTGCTCAAGCTAGATGAACCCATGCTCAAGCTGGTGACCCTGGGGTTTTGTACCTGGGTCCTCAGCATCCTAGTCCAATGCTCTATCCCCTGTGCACCACTGCCTGATTAAGCTCAATTCCAAAGTTTTAATCACTGAAGTTCACTTTCCAAATATCATGGAATCTAGACCAAGAGGAGAAGTGTGGAGTGTGAACTTATACCTACTGGGACTCTGGCAAGCACAGAATTTCCCCCAAATGAATACCTCAAGTCAGTAAAATTTAACCTATAATTCTGATTAGAATGTCAAAGTTGAAAAGATGGATGGGCAGCATCAAAAGAGGTAGTTTTGTGAAAATTAGATTCCTTTAAATAGTCACACAACATTATTAAGTGTCAATGGTCAAACCATGCTGTCACACTATATCTATTATTAATAAATATCCTAGATTTTCAGTAGAGCAAAAATCACCAGAAGTGTATGAGTGGTTTGGAGGTAGAAATGGCAACAATTACCAGATTTTAGTACAGAAAGCATAGATAGGTCCTTAAGAACTTTGTCCTGAGCCATACCATTCTCTTTAAAAAACTAATGCATCACAGATTAAAAAAGAAGAGTGATAAAATGACAGATCTGATGAAGAAGTCTTCAAGGCCACAAATGGTAACTATATATAGTCATCAATCTCTTATTTCCCCCTATGTCCACTCCTGTTCTCAATCTATTCTTTCAGGGGTTAATCAATTCCATTTGAGAATAACTCATAATCAGAAAGAACTATGCAATAGGCATTATGAAATGCACATAAACTGTGGGAGAAAGATGAGGAAAGGCAAGTGAGAAACACAAACCAAATGGAAATTTAGCTATTGTAACATGAAGTCAGACAAATATAAATTTCTGTTTTCTCAAAGAAATTACAAGCACTGAACTTTTTCTTCTTAAAAAAAGGTCAATGAGCAGGTTCAAAATGTTTAAAGAAGAGACTAGAGAAAGAGGTGAAAGGTGAATTTCAGAGTTCAGAATAGAAAAGGAAAAGAAAAATAACACAATAGAGACAAAAGCCAGATTATTATCCAACACATACATATACACACACACGCACACTCACTATTAAAAACACAGTCAGGAACATAGTAAATAGGATATTGCAATTCAAAGAAAACAAATGTAAAAGAATAATAATTTAAAATTGAGTATATAGAATAAATAAATAGGCATGTAAAGAGATCTAACAAAATCATAATTGGTATGTTTTGGGAGAAATAAAGAACTGAACAAATAGAACGAAAAAAATATGCAAGTCTGAAATAGAAGAAAACAATCTTGAAATGATTGCTTTCGTTTGCAGGTCAAAAAAGTATATTATGTCCCAGGAAAAATCAATACGGTAATATCAACATTGACACATACTGTCAGAAAGTTACTGAACTACAAGAACAAAGAAAGAATTATTAAACATCCAGGTAGGAAAACAAAAATTCATGTGGTCAGTTGGCCTCAGATATCAGTAGAAGTATTCTTGCTAAAAGATAGTTAAACAACACAATCAAATTTTGAATTAAAGAAAGGATGACCCTAGATTTTTATACCTACTATTAATGATTAATAGGTTTTATTAATTCAAGTATTAATTATTAATTAGTATGTTTTAATTTACAGATCTTATGCAGCTATCTCCAGTTGTTCCAATATTGTTCTTTATTACAAAAGAAAACCCCAGATCATTCTTTGTATTTCATTGTCATGACTCATTAACCTTCTTTAATCTGTAACAGTTTCACAATCTTATTTTTATTTTTTTACATTTCTTCATATTGACTTTTTTTAAGTCTTTTAAATCGGTGTTGGTTCACAAACTGGCCCTTGTACATGAAGAGCTAAGGGAAAATAAAGAAAGGCAGACCACTCCAGATTGATATATATATATATATATATATATATATATATATATATATATATAGAGAGAGAGAGAGAGAGAGAGAGAGAGAGAGAGAGAATATGTAATATGTATGAGGCTTGCTAGGGCAACTACAAGGTGAGTAGATCCTCACCCCATCCACTGAAATCTTAAAAGTTTATACAGAGGCCTTAACTGGGTATATATAGTCATGTATTCACTCCATAAGTTCTCAACAATAGCTTATTCTCTCAAGGCTGTCCTTGGAACAGCTTCCATGTGGGAATGGTGGGCAGACAGTACAATGCAAGGACAAAGGAGGGGATGAGGAACCTCTGATTGCCCAAATTCAACAATTAAGTATGCCTGATGTTTACTCCTAAGGAAGACCAGAGATACCATCTTAGCCAAGGGATCAAATGAAAATCTCTAGTCATGGGACAAATTCATATCATAGTTCTCTTCGTATAATGAGTGGAGAATAACAACCTCAAAATTTGAAGTCTTAACATAACTGATATAAACTATATATATATTCCTGGTTATAATTTTTTTGATAAAGAAGTATATGTAATAAGAGTAAACTTCCTGTCATACTGTTAACAAACTCTTAGCCTTGTAACTGAACTGAAGCTAGCAAGTAACTTGTAAACTAGAGTTACTGTTCTCTGGTGCCTACACATTCCTATGATCAGGTTGTCCTCTTGGACTTATTTGAGAATCAAAACTGCAAGCTTCAGTGGGGTCGAGTGAGGGGAGAGGTTCTGAGGTGGAGTCATGTAGTTTCGATGTATGTCCATTTTTCTTGCTTTGATGTCATCTCTCAAAGTGCACCAGACAGAAGGAAATAGGCCAGTCAACTATAACAAGAACTTGGCAGGAGATGAAGGCATAGGGTTGATGATATACTTTTGATTTGTTACAGAATACATAAATTTGATTACTAGATTAGTAATATTATATCATAGTTACAGTTAGTATAACTATAGCTGGGTTTGATATTTAACTAAGGCTAATATGAGTAGCTTTATAGAAATTCTTTTATAAGCTTATTTTATTAGTATTTTTTTATTTTAATTATATTTTATGGCTAGGCAGACTAATATCCTTAATATCTCTGTTTTTTATATATATAAATCCTGCCAAACTATCCTCTAAATCTACTCACTATTTTATGTTTCTACTAGCTATATAAAGAGAATCTGTTTCTTCCATATTTTCCTCAACACTTAATAGTAACCACAATTTGTAATATTTACTAATCTATTAGAAAAATGATCTTATTAATTGCCAGAGAGTTTGTCAAAGGTTGCTAAAAATATTAATACTTTTCCTCCTATATTCTAAGTTCTTCTAGCTGGGCTAATAATTTAATAGGGACAGATTAACAGGAGAATCAAAGTTTTAATACATGTGCATGGGATTCCACATAAGTATAAGAATTTCAAAAACAGTGAAGCAACATTGAGTATTATATGACATTTTGAACAAAGGAAAAAGGGGGAGGTGAGTGGGGTCACTTCACAAGTGAGGATGGGAAATTAATAGGTAGTTGAGAAAGAACAGAATGTGCAAGGCAGGAAAAGTCTTGCTAGTTACTCAGAAACAATGGGACACAGCATGTATCTAGTCCAATAGGAGTCTGCCTGAAGTCCTCTTGTTTACTTACCATACTAAATTCAAATTAGGCTAAGGTGACATCCTAAGGCAGGGGTCCCCAAACTTTTTATACAGGGGGCCAGTTCACTGTCCCTCAGACCGTTGGAGGGCCGAGCTATAAAAAAAACTATGAACAAATCCCTATGCACGCTGCACATCTTATTTTAAAGTAAAAAAACAAAACAGGAACAAATACAATATTTGAAATAAAGAACAAGTACATTTAAATCAACAAACTGACCAGTATTTCAATGGGAACTATGGGCCTGCTTTTGGCTAATGAGATGGTCAATGTCCGGTTCCATATTTGTCACTGCTAGCCGTAACAAGTGATATGATGCACTTCCGGAGCCGTGACACGTGCGTCCTGCGTCACTGGAAGTAGTACTGTACATGAGCAATGCTACACTTTGCGGCGTTGCCACATAGAGCACTCCAGGAGCACAGGATGCATCCTCAGGGGGCCGCATGAGGCCCGCGGGCCATAGTTTGGGGACCCCTGTCCTAAGGTCTTCCTGAAGCAGATTTCTTTGCCTGAATCTCTTGGGCTCAAAAGGATCAAAGTTTCTTTCTGAGTCTTGTTTCTTAATAAACAGTTTACAATCAATATCCCAGAAATAACCTTCAGGGTGGAAAACATTGGTTCCCTTCATGTGTCTGTCTTTACATATATTTATTTATCATTGCTTTAATTCTTCTATGAATTGTCTATTTATACCTTCTGCACACTTAAAGCCTGCACATTTTTCTTATTTATTTTTAAGCTGCTCTTTATGTTTCTTTGCATGATAATCATATACAATACTTAGTGTATGGCCAGTGGCTGCCACTATCATGGCCATGCAGGTTCTCATTGAATTCAGACAGATGGTAAAGAAACAGTGAAGCCAAAAAATGGTGGGCCATTTCATCTATTAAAGTCTTGTATTGGCCGACTAGCAGACACACAGGGAAAATGCTTCCCTTTCATTCAGGGCTCCAAAGCCTTGATGCATTCTCTGATTCCTCCTAGAATCAAAGATCCCACCAACCTCAGTGGGGCTCCCAAAGCCCCTCAGCTCTGATGCCACATCTGCACTCCTTCTTCTCTTTCTGCAAAAACTGGCTTCTTCTTCAGCATTCTGCATTCTCTCTGCTCTCCCTGCAGAACTGCCTGGGACCACAAAGACCCCTCCTCCAGCAAACATTAGCAAAACAACAGCCCCTCCCAAGCAGGAATGCAATCCACTATTTGCAATCAACTCTCCTGCTCTGAGAGCAAGCACGCACATGGCTGCCCAGTGCCTTTTTTTTTTAACAATAAAACTGAGCAAGCTCAAAAAATACAAATTTTACAAACTCATTTGCCAAACACTTAGGTTGCCAATATGTGTTCTCCCAAGTGTAAACAAAATTTTATTCAAGTACACTTTACACTAGATTGCTGGGAGAAACAAAAAATCGAAAGTCCCATTGCCTTGCTTTAACTCAAGAGAAACTTAAGGCCTATAGTGAGGGAAATATTAATTTATTCTAAGCCCTTAGTCTTCCATCACAATACTAAAATAAGTGCAGGATGGTGGAAAGTTTAGAATTTATATGCTTGTCAAAAGACCTGGGTTGGAACCTGAACTGAGCTAATAATGGATTACTCTTGAATCTACTATTGGGCAAGTACTTTAAGTCCCTTGAAGGAGGATTTAACTTGGAATATAAAGGCACAGGTTCAAGCCTTGTTTCCACTACTTACTAGCTGTATATACTTGTTGCAAATCAAATTCCTCATGTGTAAAGGAGATTACAGATATATGCTTTACATATTTCAAATCAGTATGTGAGAACTAAATATTATGAAAATGAAAGAGCTTTATACCTTTAAAATATTACACAAATACTGGCCAAATCATAGTAACTTTTGGTAATATAAGGTAACTCCTGACCCCCAAAATAAACCAATATCTCCTAGAGATCAGTGTTAATAAAAAAAAAAACACAATGTTTTAATATTATGTACAAGATCATAGAGATTTCTGTTGCACAGAGGTTTCTATCTTCCCTATCACTAATCTTCACAAATCCAAAATTAGTTTATCAAAAGGACATACATCCTTAAAGCTACCCTAAATTTCTATCATTTATTATTTTCTTTATATTTAGTTTTAATTTACTTGGTTTAGAACTTGGAATTAAAATGCTCAAATTTATTTTAGTGCCTAAGGTAGAAAAGTGTTGAAGACAAACTTTATGACATTGATAATTCAATTTTTAATCTTCTCATGAAAAGAACTGCCTGAAATTATAGAAGTTAATCATTATTTTATATGAACTATAAACACAATTGTCAGAATATAGCATGTTGTCATAAAATCTATCATAATTGATTTGCTTTTGGGTGATTTGAGTCCTTTTTAAATACTTCTCAATTTAATTACTTCATCCTTTCAGAGAAAAATGAGCAAATGAAACTATTACCAAGTGCATGCAAGGTCTTCTAGTGCCTGTCTGCAGAAAAATTACAAGAGGGAAATAAAACCATTAATAGAATATTTATCACTTTGATGAAACTGTGCATTGGAATTCACTCTCACATATATCCTATTTCTTTTGGCTTCAGAATAATGTTTATTAACAGAGGCTAGTGACTTCTTTATGGGCATTAACATGGTCGCTGAAAACAATTCAAATGCACTAACATTCAGGAGGACTTTTTAAATACAAGTAGTTCTTCTTTTACAATAGAAAATTTGATTTCATAAATATCTTGGATTTTTTATGCTAACATTTTACTGTAAAATACAAACTGTAAAAGTAATAGCTTGTTCATTGCAATTAGTCAAATAGGGATACTCTAAATGGTCTCAATTTTACTTCAACATCACTAAAAAGATGAAAGAATTCGGTATAGTATCCATGTCTAGGAAAGACTAAATAAGCAATGAGCATTCACTGAATTAATAACATATATAAATGCTTCCTAGAGTGCAAAAAACCCTTATTGGTGGTTTAGTACTTCAGAACAATGAAACAATATAAAAATTTAAGTCTTATAGTTTAATATTTTTCTTGATACATCTTTATTGATGTTTATTTATACTTTGATAATAGCTTTCTTCTATAATTTTATGATGTCTATCCTTTTCACATTATTATATTTAGGCCATTCTTCTGATTATGCACTGAAATAAAACACATATAGGTGTTCCCATTTTAAAGTCAGTGCCTGTGAATGGAATAAAGTTCACTTTAGCATGATTCATAGGTAAGAAAAAGTCATCACTTCTCTTGATTTCCATCACAAGTCTCCAGTCAAAGTGACCTGCTCCTCAATACCAGATTCTCAGTAGATGAATCAATAAACAATGCTAATCTGAAGTTTTCATAGAAGAGTTTCCCTCTTTCAAAGATAGCCATTTAATTTCAACTTTCTGATTTTAAGCTCTTCCACATTTTGCAATTTTAGCTTCAGCTTTTTTCACTTAGAAAAGGGTTCAGAAATATCTTTTTAATGGAAGACCCCAGGGTGGTGAACTAGCCCTAAAATTATATAAATAAATAATCCCTAAATCCAGAAGCAAGGTCAACAATCTCTACTGTATTGTTAAAGAACTATGAACAAGCAGCCAAAAAAAAAAAAAGTAGTCAGTGGCCTTGGTTTTGTTTTTTGTTTTTTTCACTCAGTTAAACAACAACAACAAAAAATGAGTTAGTAGTATTTAAAAATAAATATATTTCACATGAAATTTTGTAAGTGCGATATCAGTTTCCTTTTGAAAGTGGGATATCTGAACGTCACCAAGCACATAGTCACATGTTGTAATGACTGAGGCTAACCTGAGGCTGCTGGGGCTAGGTGTGCACACTTCAAGTCACCCAAACCCCCCACTTCTAATTTGGTACACCGCCATCTTTTCATCCTTACTTCTTGCCTTTCTTCCTGCCTACCATCTCTCTTTAATCTCTTTCTTTCTATTGTTTTTCTTTCTTTCTTTCCCAGTCATCTGGGTTTGACATCTCAAACTGAAAATAAACAAAAATTACAACACAATTGAGAACATTAGATGAAGATGTCATTCTACTTTGAGCTCTGTCACCTTGAGAAATGATATTCACTTTCTGAAGATATCCCCTGATGTATTATCATGAAGCTCTCATCTAAAAACTAAGGGACACTTTACTCTTAGAAACAGTAATTTGCCATAAGGCCTTTTAGAAACAGAATCAGTGATATTTATTCAAGTCCCTTTCATGACGGACAAACGTTGGGGAACACAGTGACCCAGATAGCGGGCTCCTCACGTTTGGTCTGGATGCAGAAGGGCTCTGGTTTCAGTGCATAGACACAAACTAACTGAAGCAATACCATATAAGGTTGCCAAGCCAGAACCAAGATGAAGAGCCCCAGACTGAGTTATTGAACTGAATGTCAGTATTAGGAGAAGCAATACACAGTCCATGGGAACCAAGAAACTAGGCAACTGTTTTTTGAAAAAGTTACATGTGTCTCCCCAATCATACTTTCTTACATGTTTGGGTATATTAAATGCTTACACAGTTAAAGGTGTGGAAATAGAGCATATGGCAGTTAAACCTATGGGTGTATCTTATTTTAGTGTGTGTGGGTGGCTGTGTGTGTGTATACGTATATACTCTAAATTTAATTATTTAATATCAATTTTATAATAAAAATAATAGTTATTATTTTAATGACAATTGCAAAAATAAAGAAATTCTGTCTGAAATCTTGATGAAAAATGAGCATCTTTGCTGAGCATGGTTCTTTGTCTGCATGAAAATACCAATCAGTGATAAATTAAATCATGTATTAATTATATATCAAGTACCTTCTATGTGTTTATATATCAAGTACCTTCTATGTGTTTTCCTGTTCTGGTGCTGGATACACCATGATGAATAAGAGAGTGCATACTCTCAAGTAGCTCAGAAACCAAAAAAGACAAACAAAAATATCAAATAAAATAAAATTAAGACTAAGATGCCCTCTATAATTAGTGTTATGATAGAATGTGTTTATAATACTGTGGTATGCATGGAGAGATATCTCATTAAGTCAGGGAGAATAGTATCTTGAAAGTATTAACCCTTGTTGAACCATGAATGGTAAGAATGGATATTACATCATCATTCAATTTTGCAGAATGCACACTATCTATTGATTATAGAATTCTTCCCAAGTAGTGGAAAATATATAATCACCAGCCAGAAAGCACTATTTTAAACTAACTGTTCTCAAGAGTATACTGAAGTTCAACTGAAACCATAAAGTTTGAGTGTGTGAGCACCTATGGGATTTGCACCCTGCTTAATTTTTAGGTGTTTTATACGTTTTCTATTTAGCAAATTACAACTAGTCAGCCCTGGCCAGATAGCTCCATGGGTTAGAGCATCATCTGGATACGCCATGGTTGCAGGTTTGATCCCCAATCAGGGCACATACCAGAACAGATTGATGTTCCTGTGTCTCTCTCTTTCTCTCCTTTCCCTTTCTCTAAAATCAGTAAATACATTTTTAAGAACTAAAAATAAATTACAGCTAGTCAAACAGTATACCTGAATTATGTGAGGATGGCTACTAGCAGCAAGGTGTTTGTAAGTTGTGATGTAATGTAATTTGATGCTTCTAGCTTTCACAATGGAAATATGTTTCCACTTGGCATGTGGCGTCTCTTATATAAGAAAACACCAAGCCTGACCAGTGTTGGCGCAGTGAATAGGGCATTGACATGGGACACTGCAGTCTCAGGTTCAAAACCCTAAGGTTGCTGGCTTGAATGTGAGCTCATCAGGCTTGAGCACAGAGTCATAGACATGATCCCAAGGCTGGCTTCAGCAAGGAATCACTGGTTGTCTTGAGCTCCCTCAACCCCCAGTCAAGGCACATATAAAAAGCAATCAATGATCAACTGAAGTTAGTTGATGCTTCTCATCTCCCTCCCTTGCTGTCTCTCTCTTGCTCTCAAAAACAAAAAAAGAGACCACTAAAATTTTTCTTCTAAAATTTAATTTCAAGAAAATGATCTTTTCATATTTGATTTTTAATCATATAAAAATTATGATTCATCTCATGTTTTTTTCCTTTTGTAGTGAGGAAGAGAACATAAAAATACAAGCATTAGTTGTTGTGCTTATCTTCCCATAGATCCCAGAACAAGTATTTTTCTTCTTTTAAATTATTTCTGATCATGTTTGTCATTTTTGGCCATTTTTATATATTCAAACACCACAATCCATTAAAAGTCCTTTTAAAATAAGAAATACTCTAAATTACTAATTAAAAATAAGTGGACAGAGAATAAATGACTGGGTAGATAGTTTTACAGATTAATAAATAAATGATAGTTTTCATCCTACAAAATATTTAGACTCTCAGATATGGTCAATGTTAGTGCTGCATTATTTTTTCCACATGTTTTTTAATCAATGAAATATCATTACTAAGATAATTAACAAAGTATATTTTAGACCCAAGACTGTGTTTAGGTTTGGATGAATTATTCAATTCACCAAGGTATGCATATTTACATTTTTAAATCATAATACTAATGAAATAATATTTTTAATGCACTTAAAATAATACCAGGCATATAAAAATGCTGTCCCATATGTGCTTATTATATAACATGACCTAAAAATATTACAAACGGTTGATTAAACTTGAGAATTATCAAGAAAGTTAATTATAATAGCCACGATTAACTGACATAATACAAATATTTCAAGAAAAAAATAATGGTAAATATTTTTAATACTTTCTAAAATCCTTGTAATAGTATTTCAACAAAGCATCATCATCTCTATTGTGTTGCAATATTAACATTTAAAACAAATGTGCCTTAGGATAGAACTGATTCCAATAAAACAATACTCCCACAGAGAAGTTACAAAATGCCACTTACTGAGTCTGAAATTTAAAAAAAAATTAGTGCATTCTGACCACCAGGGACTAGTACAGAATGAGAACACGATGTACAACTGCATATATTGATATTAATTATACATGAGTAGATTCATGATTTCACCAATTATCAGGGCACTCTTGAAACTCAAAGCTGTGAATGTGGGATAAGTGAAAAAAGGACAGGTCTCCCAGGATCTGAATACAATAACAGCTCCATTAGGGGACTAAAGGTTAAGAAAAAAAAACAGAAAGGAGTCAAGATTCTTAAGAGTATTCTCCAAATTCTTCTCTCTTAGACCACAACTATGGGCATGATATTATTTGACTAAAGAAGAAATGAAAGAAGTGGCTTTATCAAAAAACAAACAAACAAACAAAAAACCTGAGGCGTGATTTCTCTGAGGCTCATCTCCATGCAGAGGCAGAACCACTACAAATGCTAGACACAAAGGAGCTCTCCATAGTTCATTAAAAAGAAGCACCACCTAGGGGTCTATTGAGCAATGAGAACACCAAGCTCCAGTTAGAAACTGGAAGAGGCTGAAAATGCAATTGATATCAAGTTTTATCCCTAAGGAGCACAAAGATATTAGCAATACTATTGCCTACACACGGGAGTTAGATTCTAACAACGAAACCTATAACGGGCTGAATTTAAAAGACACCCTTGCATTTAGTCTCTGCAACAACTTCCAGATCCATGTAAATTACTTAATCTTATATTTGAACCCAGTTTGATATATATATTATACACATTGTAGGCTACATCATACATTTTGGTATATAAAATACAATTGAATAGTCCATACTTATATGAAAGAATCTGTACCTTTAAAACTGACAGTGATAATGAAGCCAATTTCAGGTGTCATATATGAAATGGGGATGGTATTCTCAAATCAAAGACAAAAGCAAATCCTCAAATGTGTGCTTCTTAGTCTAGCAACACCTTCAACCTTCTGTTTGATAGCCAGTCTTCTGTTCAAGCCAGAGTGTGAATAGAGCTCTTCTCCACTACTGATTAGCTATAATGAAACCTGTTTCCTCATCTGTAACATTGGAATAATAATAATAGCTACCCCACAAGAGTAGTTTGTGGAGTGTAAAAGGCAATTTGTGTAAGGATTTTATCAGCATGCCCTAAAACTGTGCCAACCCATAGAAATATAATGTTAGCCACAGATGTAAACCACATAATTATAAATATTCTAGTAGCCACATTTTAAAATGAAACAAGGGGAATTAATTTTAATTGTATATTTTCTTTACCCTAATATATCAAAAATATTATTTTAGCAAGCAATCAATGTAAAAATTATTAATGAGGTATTTTACATTTTTGTAACATCTTTTACATCTGATTCATATTTTACACACAGACAGAGTACATCTCAGTTTAGCCCCATTTCAAGTACTCGATAACCATATGTAAATATTGAGTACTATATTGAATAAGGCAACCCTAAAATACAGTTAACATTCAATAAAAATGTATTATTATTAATTATTATAGTAGTATTCACATTAGTACTAGTTGGTATTGCTGGTATTGGTATTACCATTACTCTTACAATAATCCTAAGCAGTATTCATAACTATTCATAGAATCACAAAATAATTTTAAATCTCTTGCTAATTTTCAGTATATAAAAACCTCCAGGCCCTGGCTGGTTGACTCAGTGGTAGAGCGTCAGCCCGGCGTGTGGAAATTCTGGATTCAATTCCCGTCCAGGGCACACAGGAGAAGCACCCATCTGCTTTGCCACCCTTTCCCCTCTTCTTTCTCTCTTCCCCTCCCACAGCCAAGGCTCCATTGGAGCAAAAATTGGCCAGGGCGCTGAGGATGGCTCCATGGCCTCCACCTTAGGCCCTAGAATGACTCTGGTTGCAGCCATGCAATGCCCCAGAGGGGCAGAGCATCGCCCCCTAGTGGTGGGCATGCTTGTGGATCCTGGTCAGGATCATGTGGGAGTCTGTCTACCATCCCCACCGCCCCCCCCTCCCACTTCTCACTTCAGAAAAATACAAAATTAAAAAACCTCCAGTGATGCTACAGGCTAATAAAAATGAAAGCAGATATAAATCTAAATATGTTAGGAAAAATTACAGAAAGAAATTGCCAGAGTACAGCAAATGTTCAGTGAGGAAAAAAATGGAAGGCCATGAGGGAAAATGTCAGAGCACCTATTTCAATAAAAGGTTCTTAAAAGGCAAGATTTAAGGCTGCAACTGTGGAAAATAGTATGGCGTTTCCTCAAAAAAAATAAAAATGGAACTGCTTTTTGACTCAGCTATCCCACTTTTAGGAATATATCCTAAAAATATCAAATCACTGATTCAAAAGAAGTTATGCACCCCCATGTTTATGGCAGCATTGTTTACAATAGCTAAGATTTGGAAACAGTCCAAGTGTCTGTCAGTGGACGAGTGGATTAAAAAGCAGTGGTACATATACACAATGGAATACTATGGGACCGTGAAAAGGAGGAAACCTTACCTTTTGCAACAGCATGGATGGACCTGGAGACTATTATGCTAAGTGAAATAAGACAAATATCATATGATCTCACTTATACGTGAAATTTAAGGAACAAAGTGAACTGAGGAATGTAATAGAGGCAGAGGCAGGGTCACAGGGAGCAGAGGGACAGCTGTCAAGTGCAAGGGGAATAAGAGGATGGGATTAGAGAAGGTGAAGGGATGAGTGAAATTATATACATAACACAGAGATACAAATAACACGACAGCAAATCCCAGAGGGAAGGGGGGGGAGTCAGGGGGAGTGAGGGGGAGGGGGCGAAAAGGGTATAAATAGGGACACGGGCCTGACCTGTGGTGGCGCAGTGGATAAAGCGTTGACCTGGAAATGCTGAAGTTGCCGGTTCAAAACCCTGGGCTTTCCTGGTCAAGGCACATATGGGAGTTGATGCTTCCAGCTCCTCCCCCCTTCTCTCTCTCTGTCTCTCTCTCCTCTCTCTCTTCCTCTCTCTCTCCTCTCTAAAAATGAATAAATAAAATTAAGAAAAAAAAGTAACCTTATTTAAAAAAAAAATAGGGACACGGGGTGGGAGGTGAGGGTTTTATATTCAGAGGAACACTTAAATCCATGTTAACCCAATAAATTAAAATTAATAAAGAAAATTTAAGGTTGCAGAACATAGATTTAAATTTTTGCTTATAGCCAATATAATGAGAATTAGCAACTAAAAGTCTCTGTTTGCTTATTACCCAGAAAACCCAGATAAATGTAAAGGCCTTAGTAAGGCAAATAAGATGTTCAGTTTTGAATTAAACAAAATCAGAGTTGTAGAAGACCTTATAAAATTGTTTTATAAGTCAGAAATTGTCAGTGGAGAAAAAAAAGTAAATTGAGTGGTTAAAGATTTATACCTAAAGGAATATGTAGGCCATGTTTTCAGATCTCAACCCAGGAGTTCCACAGGACAGTGGGCCTCCTGGGGCTGGCAATGAGTTCACGACCCTGAGTCCACAGTGCATTCTATCCCGCCCACTGACCTCTTTCTGGCAAAGGCCTCATCACGCTTCAGATCTCAGCCTAGCCTTCCCTCTCTTTTGGAATCATCTCCTGACCCTAAAGGATGCTGACAGATGCTATGGCACCCTTTTTTACCTTTATGGTACTTCTTACCACAGTGTATTTCACTTACGCGGACGTATGCCAATTTCTCTTTTTCTTCTTGAAATTCCTTTGTTGTTTAATTTCTATTTCTGTAGAAATTATATAAGCTGTTATGTTTTCAACTATCTATCTATAGCTTTGGACTCCATCCAAAATCTGTCAGACTTCTCCACTTTCATAAATACAAAAATAAAATTATCATTCTATGATTTCAAAACCATCTCCTCCTCCTGACTCCTCATTTCTTTTAACAGCTTTGTTGTTCCCTTGGTCACAAAGAAAATCTTAAATTCACTCTTGGCTCTTCTTCTCTCTATGCCACCCAGATCAAACATTGCCAGTTCTGTAACTAGTGCCACTAACGACTGTTTTCAGAATGCATTTCCATTATTCTATGTACATAAACACTTAGCTGGCCTTTCAGTTCAGGAATCTCTCCTAACCCAGTCTATTAAAACATTGCTGCCAAGTTTTCTTAATGCATCTGTTTGTCCAAGCTACTCCTCTGTTCAAACTTTTGACTTGTCATAGCATAATAAATCTTAACCTCTAAGCCTGGCTTTCTAAATCCCCTACAATATGGCCCCATACTGTCTTGTAGCCTTATCTTCTACAATTACCCTCTGTTAATTAAATATTCCAGCCAAATTAATTCTCTGTCCCTCGAAGCAGCCCCTATACTTTCTCAGTTTCATTATTTCCATTTTCTCTGCATAGGAAAATCAACACCTTATATCCCATATTTTTCCTGGTCCTTTTCTTAAAAAGTGATCTTTTCCTCACTTGAACCCCAACCTGTATTTTGAGACTTAATTTGTATTATCGGATTTCATTTTTATTTGTTTTACATGAAGTTCTTGGAAGAAGGAATAATGTTTTGGTTTCCTTAATATTGCCTTCAATTCACTGCCCTAGAGGGAAGCAGTAAAATTATGAATGGAAGAAGACTCCCCAGATGATATACCTGCAAGTGTC
The DNA here is from genome assembly GCF_036850765.1 of Saccopteryx bilineata. NCBI lineage: Eukaryota > Metazoa > Chordata > Mammalia > Chiroptera > Emballonuridae > Saccopteryx > Saccopteryx bilineata. Next base: position 141,452,603 of record NC_089491.1, on the reverse strand, counting down.
ACATAGTAAATTGGAAGCAATTTTAAGAGTCTAGTTATGCCTTAAATAAAAGAAAAACCTACTTAGTGTAGGCTTCTTGAATTTGTGGGGAATCTGAAATATCGCAGAAAAGATTGGTAGGTAAATAGTGGAAAAAATATTTCCATTAAAAATATTTGTGCATGTCAATTATTTAATCACCCAGTACTTAATAAATGCCTATTGACATTCACAAAATATTTTTGATGCAGAAAGAAGTTCCAAAGGACAAAATACTTTATACCATTTGCACTATTCAAACATTATTGAAAGTGACTGTACTGTGAAGTTTCCCTCAAGAATAAAAGACAGGCAAAACCATCTCTACTTGTTTTCAAAGACACCTTTTAACTCAGAAGCTTCCTGGAGTTGAAATAATAGTAACACAAAATCTCTGAGCATCTAAACTCTAGTCACCTTTGAATACTTTTTATAGTTTTATAGTTTCTCTGTTTTTATTACACACTTAAAAAAATAAAAACTGGCTCTGAATAGAGAGGAAGCACTAGATTTGCAAGAAGAAAATAGGCAGTTAGATAATAAAAAAAAATGCAAGCAAAACAGCAAATGTAATTACAAATACATTTAAATGTCAGCTATAAAAAGAATCATGGCTCAAAATCCTAACAGATGCAAGTGATTTTAATACTCTAAAAAGCAAGACCAGAGATAGTTGAAAAGAAAACCAGAATAACAGTGATAGAGGTGATCCAAGATGGTTGCAGACAAGGTGGATGTTACCCTCACCTCCTCCCAGGACCAAACTGTAGTTACAGCTAAAATATAGAATAATGAAACAGAATAACCGACTGCAGACTAGCTGAATAAAAGTCTTATAACCAAGGATTTACAGAAGAAGCCACATTGAGACTGGCAGGAAGGGCAGAGATGCAAAAAGGGTTGGGCCCGCTCCCATGAGGAGCCGCTGATTTTCCAGAGGGATACCTCAGATGCGGAGGAACTCCTTGAGAAGGGCGGAGTCTCAGCCCGGTGCCTGGTTCTCCAACCCAGAGCACCAGAACTGTTAAGAGGCATCCATATAACATCTGGCTGTGAAAATCAGCAGGGATTCTGTCTGCCAAGGAGAAATAGGACTGCTAGAGACAAAGGTGCCCTCCTATAAGGCCAACACACAAAGTCTTGTTTCCAACCACTCACTCTGGGCTCCAGCAGAGGGAAAGTGAAGTGGACTGGAGCCATGTGAGGAGAAACAGGGGTTTGTGGTTCTGGGAAGGGAATTAAGGGGACAGCCACTGGGAACCCTGTGCTGAGTTACTCTCCTGCTCCACAGATGCCATCTTTCTTAGGTGGAGCACTGCCATCCATATGGAAACAGCCCGGAGAATGCAATAGCTCCGCCCTCTAGACTCCCACTTACCCCACCCTGCGGATCTTTCATCCTGCTGAAAAGACTCATGGATGCAGAGAACAGACTGACAGCTGTTAGAAGGGAGGGGTTTTTGGGGTCTGGGTGAAAAAGGTGAAGGGATTTAGCAAAAATAGACCTCATTGACACAGATAACAGTATGATGAGTACAAGAGGAAAAGTGAAGTGGGGGAAGGCAGAGGAGGGTAAAGACGGGATAATAGTGACAGTAGGAGACTTGACTTAGGGTGGTCAACACACAGTACGATATACAGATGATGTAGTATAGAATTGTGCACCTGAGACCTATGTAATTTTATTAACCAATGTCACCCAATAAATTCAATATATATATGTATATATATGTATATGTGTGTGTGTGTATATATATATATATATATGGCCAATGGTACCTGAACAAAATATTTAATTATTGTGACTATTGAAATAAAATCTCTAATTAATCAGAATGTTCTCAGGGTATAAAATTATATTCTTCTTTTAAAAATAAATATAAATATAAAACATGCTGGATAATTTTTTTCTTATAAATATAGCTTAACAATCTCTGAATGGTTTACGTGTTTTTTCTCAGATCACTCAAATTTTTTTAAAGACTAAATAAAATTATGTGCACCAATACATAAGATGACTTCTCTGAGAGCACACATTTTGAAAAATTATTTCAGGTAATACCTTTCCGATAGCATGAGCAAGACTTTCCATGTTTTATATACATATAATATACAGTGTGTCCATAAAGTCATGGTGCTTTTTGACTGGTCACAGGAAAGCAACAAAAGATGATAGAAATGTGAAATCTGCACCAAATAAAAGGAAAACTCTCCTAGTTTCATACCTATTCAGTGCAGTTCGATGTGGGCTCACGCACAGATTTTTGGGCTCCTTAGGTAGCTATCCCGTATAGCCTCTATAGACATGTTACTGATTTATGGCCTACCAGAACGGGGTTTCTCCACCAAACTGCCGGTTTCCTTCAACTGCTTATCCCACCAAGTAATGTTATTCCTATGTGGTGGCACTTCGTTATAAATGCACTGATATTCACATTGCACTTTGATCATGGATTCGAATTTAGTGAGCCACAGAACACACTGGACTTTCCTCTGTACCATCCACATCTTACTGGCATGGCCGTGAGCTGCTCTGCTGTATACATGGTGTTACATCATCATCTGTGCATGCACACATGCTGCCACATCATCCTACAGAAACTGGGAGGGTTTTCCTTTTATTTGGTGCAGATTTCACATTTCTATCATCTTTTGCTGCTTCCTGTGACCAGTCAAAAGTGCACCATGACTTTACGGACAAAACTGTATATATACATATACATACACACACACATATGTATATATGTATATGGCATATAATTAGTGTGCAATAAATTATAAGAAAGTAAATGAGAGTTAAGCATGACATAAACCTTCCCTATTATGCCAGTCTTATTGTCTATTACTCCTTTAAAATATCCAGGAAGTCTAACCATATTTAATCACTCATTTCTGTAGAATCTCCAAATTCGCCTACATAAGTATTCCTCTGTTGTTGCTACTTTGTCTTGCTTTTATGGTATTTCCAATTTGCCCACATGGAAGACTCCTACTCATCCTTAAAAACTTAATTCTAGTATTATCTTGTCTCTGAAGTCTTCCCTATCTATTCTCAGACCTACCAGACACTGTATATGTAACCCACTGGTAATTGTCATATTGTGTTCTATTATTTCCATCTTTTTGATACCAGAGTCTGTGTTTTATTTGTCATTGTGGGAGTCAACACATAATACCATATAAGGACCTACTGTACTAAAGGATGAATGTTGATGATCAAATGTCTGTCTCTATGAACTACTGTAAGTTCATGTCATTAGAGGCATTGTGACATTAATCACTGTACACAAACATAACATAGTGCAAGATGGCCCTAAATAAAACACAATTGCAAGAATTACCTTGAAATTAAGAAAGGGCAGAGTGTAAAAAATTAGGTATTAGGAGTTAACCAATCATTTTACAATAAATAAAGAGTCATATACCTACACAGAAGGAAAATACAGTATATTCCAAAAGTTCCTGAGTTAATTAATATAAATTCCTTTTTATAAATCATTTTGTTGTTATTTCCTGGAAAAACTCAGAAACATTTGTTTCTTTATAGAGGACTCTCAATAAAAATATAAGGCCCTGGCCATGGCTCAGTGGAGAAAGCATCCCAGCACACTGAGGTCATGGGTTCAATCACCTGGTCAGGGGACATAAGAGAAGCGATCAATGAGTACACAACTAAGTGAAACAAGTTGATACTTCTCTCTGTCTCCCTCTTTCTCCCCATTTCTCTTTTTCAATCTATGGAAAGATTAAAATAAATAAATAAATGAATAAAATTCCCTCAATAAATTGTGTACCAACCCAGATAATGTTTTCATAATGTAAGGGATGAAGGAAAAGAAAAAAGAGTTGTTATTTTGAAATTTATTTTTATTTTAGGCAATGTGATATTATAGGAAGTCAGCACAATATAGTGCCAGGGTTAGATGCTCAGCCAACTCAAACACATCTGAGTTTGCAACCTCAAATAATTTATTACCTTCTCTGTGCCTCCATTTCCTCAGCTATAAAAGGGAAGAGAAATAAGAGTACTCTCTTCGTAGCACTATTGCAAAGATTAAATTTGTTGCGGTTTTCATAAACCACTGTATTTGGAAACATAATAAGTACTCAATAAATAAAATGGGATTATAATATTAATTTACCAGATGGTCTTTAATAATAAGAGGGAAATTCCATTCATTCCAGTGAAGGAAGATGAAAGTTCCCTGATCTTCCATGTGACCTGACTAACCAAAGGAGCTCTGAATTGCTGCAGACTTTATAAAACAGGCATCTCTATGGGTCTCAAATCTCTTTATTATGCAAAGCACCTGAAACCCATGGACTTTTTATGGAATAGGATAAAACAAATAAAAAGTGAATACACTTAATTCTATCCTACATACAAAAAAAAATTTCTATCAGAAAATATTGTTATATTGTAGAACACATATTAGCAAAATGCATGTTCCCTAAACAAAGTATGTTTCTATTAGTTGTTAATGATTATTCTTTCAACATTTATTTTGTTTACTAACATTAACACTCACTATTTATTTATGATTAGTCTCTATAACTAAAGAAAAGCTATATTAATATCTAAGAATTAATTTTTCTTTATATTTTTGTGCACAATTTTTAATTTGTTTATTATTCATAGGTGTGATTATGCTCTAAAAATAAATTTGCAACTCATTTTTCACTTTCTTTTCATTATAGAAACATTCTTTTACCTTAATATAAACTCTCTCACTGTTAATATAAGTGGCTACATAATATTGTGATGAGTACATATGTATATATTATCACTTAAATATTTCCCTATTACTAGACATTTAGGTTGTTTTATTTTTATTATAAATAATGCTATTATAAATATTTTCATGCACACTTTTTTTGTTTTGTTTTGTTTTGCTTAAAACCCCAGAAAAATTTAAGGTCCTGAAAATTTTTAAATTGGAAATCGCCTGAGCAGGGGATGGCGCAGTGGATAGAGCGTCAGATTGGGATGCGGAGGACCCAGGTTTGAGACCCCGAGGTTGCCAGTTTGAGCGCCTGCTCATCTGGTTTGAGCAAAAAGCTCACCAGCTTGGACCCAAGGTCGCTGGCTTGAGCAAGGGGTTACTCGGTCTGCTGAAGGCCCACGGTCAAGGCACATATGAGAAAGCAATCAATGAACAACTAAGGTGTCACAACGAAAAACTGATGATTGATGCTTCTCATCTCTCTCCATTCCTGCCTGTCTGTCCCTATCTGTCTCTGAAAAAAAAAAATTTAAGCTGGAAACAAAATTAAAAGAACTCAATACTTTAGTTTAAGATGTGTTTTCTATAAATTGGGAATAAATTAACTAGCAGTGAAGCATCTTGCACTACCATGAGGATTATCGATGTTCCATAACACATGAATATTAAGTTTTTAAATCTCTGTTTTAAAAAATTAAGATAAAGGATAAAACAGACTGTTATTTAGGGAAAGTGACCTAGAAATGACAGAAGGAAAACAATAGTGTTCAGTTCACATCTTCTAGCATTAAGAATTAATAACAGAAAAATTAATTGAGTGCCTAATAATGAGTACCAGAATTATGATGTCATTTATGTGCATTACCTTATTTGACCATCATAAGAATTCTTTGAGTGGGATACAAATTTTATTCCCATTTGTCAGTTCATAAACATTTCATAAACAAAGTCACATAGATGTTAAATACCTTGCTAAATATCACACACTTAGTATTGGTGGAAGCAGACTTCAAACCAAGGCAAACTAACGAAGAGCCTGTGCTCATAACTACTCCAATCGTCTGCTTCCACAGAGGTTGAAGGTAAACCCCAAATGAAGGGTGTGAAGTACAAAAAGGATAAACAATAAAAACCAGTATAAATAAATTCAAATCTATAGAACCAATTTTTCTATACCACACAGTTGGTAAACATATATAAAACATATATATCAAATTTGAAGATGACAAATTTAGACAGACTATGTCAGAATCAAAATTTAAATAAATTTAAAGATTATAGAAGGATTTTGGTTAATTCCTGAATTCTTGTTCCGATGATTCATAACATGGACACCAGTAATGTAAAAATTTCTCCATGAAGTTTAGTTAACCACAAATTCAACAGCCACATAGCTATTAAAAATCAGGATTATGGACAACATTTTTCATTAATACAACATTAATAATTGATCAACTACTATGTGCCAGAGGATTATGATCAAGGGAAATAATAGTCCCTCTGTGTCTCTATTGGCCGGATGACGTCTGTAATATCATTTCTGGTTTTGCGTCTCATTTTCAAGGAGGGGCATTCAAAAGAAAAATGATATCAGGATGATTAAGGATTGGAGGTGAAAAAGAAAAAACAAAAAAAAACAAAACTGCCCTCAGATATTTGAAGGGCCATTATTGTGAAAATGAACAGGGTTTATACTGCATTATTGCAACTACATAACACATTTGAGGAGCTAAATTTTTCAAAAAAAGAAACTACCTAATGAAATAAACAGTCGTTCACTAGTGGAAAAGTTTAAACACAACACTGAGGGTCATCTATCAGAATTGGTAAAAATCTTTAAAACATTAAGGAGAAAACTGAACTAGAGTGCCTATAACTGTTTCTTTCAGCTATAAATTGTGATGCTCTTAAATTCTAAAAACAAAAATAAATTCTAAAGAGATTTCTATAACAGTAATATCTAATGTCATTAAAATTTTATTACAGTTGGTTACTTTCATTGACGGGTAACTTAATGACATTGCTCATAGGCAATTCTGTTGTAAAAACAAAATACATCTTTTAGCTCCTGAAGGAAACAATAAATGCAGCCAAATCTTCATTGATCTCACTCTATTCAGAAATCCATTAAAGTAAATCTACCACATTGGGAATATCTTTAAAGTGGCACTTTGTAATAATTGGCTAAAGATTTGGCAAAACGAAGAGAAAAGCCTGAGTTATAACATATCTATTCATTCCTCAGGGTATAAATGGGGATCAAATGAGTTTATTAACAATGTTATAAAGCCCTAATGGCATTTTCATTGATATACTAATCAATAATATCTTAGAAAATGGGCATTTAGTCAAACTTAAATTATCTATGCTAGAGTTAATGCTAAGATAACATTTCCACTGTGAAGCTTGCTTTTAATTTAGCAACCTTATATCTTTTGAGAAAAGTACCCTTAATGAATAAATTATGTGTTTTATCTGTAAGTGAATTGTAATATGGAAATGGCTCTTGAAAGCAATCATAACTACTTCTATAAGATAAAGAGTTTTGAAAATCAAGTTCTTCCTAGTGGATTCTTCATTGCTGAGAAAAATACAATGAATTTTTATAAACTCTTACTAATTAAGAGTAGATAATATATTTATACAATTATATGTAAAGCAAGAACACAGGTAAATATGATTTTAAAAAATAAAAATCTCTGGTTACAATATTGAAGTAGAAATAGCACTCTATGCCTTCAGCAGAATTTCTATCAGAAAACATTAGGACAATAGAGGTGGAGGCAAACCAGAAGATTTAAAGAACACAAATTAAGCATGGAGAGGAAAGGATAGGAGATGGCCCAGTCTGTCTATGTTCATGGAAGAAAGGTTAAAATTTATTTGTTAACCGCAATCTGAAAGAGTTTAACATAAAATTTATCAATCTATTTGATTTTGGGATAAAATGCCTGGGATCTAGGATTTACTGCAAATAATTTTTCTCAAAAAATGGGGGGGGGGGGGGAATAAAAGCTCAAAATAGCAAGACTGAATAGGATTTGAGAAAAACAGAAAAGTTTGGAAGAACTTTTAAAATGAATGAATTGGTCATAAGAGATAGATTACAAGATGACCTGAAATTCTTGAGAGCTTTTGTGAAATTATCCAGTATCAGTTTGTTGTTCCCACTTCATTTAAGAATACAGGATGTATTTTTATCAAATTTTTAAGTAATTTTGGGATAGACTACCTGCACTAAAAGATATGTATCTCTTTTTTTAAATCAGAAACTTATATTTAAATATTTTATTCAATACACACTTATTCACATTATTTTTATGTCTGAACCTTATGAAATGATTTGCCTATGCAAAAATTTTTTGAATATTTATTTTTTATTTTATTTATTTTTATTATTAATTTTAATGGGGTGACACTGATAAATCAGGGTACATATGTTCAGAGAAAACATCTCTAGGTTATTTTTTTATAAATAAATTTTTATTAATTTTAATGGGGTGACATCAGTAAATCAGGGTACATATATTCAAAGAAAACATGTCCAGGTTATCTTGTCATTCAATTGTGTTGCATACTCATCGCCCAAAGTCAGATTGTCCTCCGTCACCTTCTATCTAGTTTTCTTTGTGCCCCTCCCCCTCCTCCTCTCTCTCCTTCCCTGCACCCCCCCCCATTACCACCACACTCTTGTCCATGTCTCTTGGTCTTGTTTTTATGTCCCACCAATGTATGGAATTATGCAGTTCTTGGTTTTTTCTGATTTACTTATTTCACTCCATATAATGTTATCAAGATCCCACCATCTTGTTGTAAATGATCTGATGTCATCATTTCTTATGGCTGAGTAGTATACCATAGTGTATATGTGCCACATCTTCTTTATTCAGTCTTCTATTTTTTTTTACAGTGATTAAGGCCTTTAAGCAAACTCTTGGCCAATACAGCAAGAATCCATAAAAGAGAAGTGACCTTAATATGTTCACCAAGTCCAAGTTGGCACCAACACTTCCAAATCCCTGCAAATGCAACCCAACCCCAGTTCAGTCCGTTAGGAGCTGTCACAAGGAGCAGGAGTCCAGGAAAAGTCCACATGGCTCTGGAATTGTTGTCACAATTCTATACTTTGCAGCTCACATCCAAGTCCCAATGACTGCTGCTTCTAGCTCTCCAGGTAAATTTGACATTTGATTATGTTGCATACCCATCATCCAAAGTCAAATTGTCTTCCATCACCTTCTATCTGGTTTTCTTTGTCCCCCTCCCCTTCCCTCACCCCCTCCCTCTCTTTCCTCCCCCTCCCCCTGTAACCACCACACTCTTGTCCATGTCTCTGAGTCTCATTTTTATGTCCCATCTATGTATGGAATCATATAGTTCTTAGTTTTTTCTGATTTAATTATTTCACTCCGTATAATGTTATCAAGGTCCATCCACATTGTTGTAAATGATCCAATGTCATCATTGTTTATGGCTGAGTAGTATTCCATAGTATATATGTACCAAAGCTTTTTAATCCACTCGTCCACTGACAGACACTTGGGCTGTTTCCAGATCTTCGCTATTGTGAAGAATGCTGCCATAAACATGGGGGTGTATTTCTCCTTTTGGAACAGTGCTATGGTGTTCTTAGGATACATTCCTAAAAGTGAGATAGCTGGGTCAAAAGGCAGTTCGATTTTTAATTTTTTGAGAAATCTCCATACTGTTTTACAGCCCTTCTTAAAGACCAATGGCTTTGGTGGACTTAACCCTGGATTGTATAGGCCCCCCATCTGAGATGGGTGGCCTTGTTGACACCATGGGGAAAGAAGCTAGAGGTGGATCTCCAGTTAACTCCTTGGGCAACCAGCACCTGGCCACCTAAGGTAGAAGTGCTCAGGGGAACAGCATTATGAAGGGCATGTTTGTAATTTCTTTATGGCCAATAATGAGTTCTCCTATTTTACTACACATAGAACCAGCAGATACTGGTGTATTGGCCAATAAGGTTTGGTATACCCGCTCAGGGAGGCCTCTGGTACCAGCTACAGTGCTGTCTGCAGACAAAACTCTGGCCTGTATTCTGCCAGAGGGAAAAGATTTGCCTCTCTTGGTGCCGCTGACAGCTCTCTCATTTTGCCCATAGCTTTTGATTTGTTAATCCTATTGCTGTATTTGTACTATCTCTGTTTATGCAATGTATCTCACTCCTTGTACAGTGACCATCATGGAAGATACCTGTGATTTAGATTGTGAAGGAAGCAAAAGGGGTGGAATGTTGGTCAAATAAGTTTGTAAATATGATATATATGTTTGCTCGCTTATAGTTTGTATTGGGTGTGGGGGACAGGCTGTAAACAGGCAGGGTCATTATAGCCTAAGGCTTAGTTTTCAGACTAAGCTTTTCCCCACACCCTTGACTGATTGCATGATGTAGGGTGGTGCACTCTCATGAGGAATCCCATTATACCTCAGATAAGTGACTTTGTATCAGAGACTTCCTTGTTTATATATTGGATTAAAGGTTTTGATTTCTATACTATAAAGTGGGGCAGACCAGGAGCTTGCTCTCTCTCAGTTTCTGAGATTAGCATTAGAGGAGAGAGCAGAGAGGAGAGCAGAGAGAGGTCACGTGGAGGAGGCCAGGAGAAGCAGCCAAGATGGTGGTGTGTTTAAGGAGAAGCCGGTTTGTGCAGAGAGAAGGAGATGGGGAACAGAGGTGAATGAGGCTAGTGAGCTAGAAACCTTTGATTCTAGGAAACTCAGATAAGTCAGTAGCTTTGTGAGCACTGAATGAGTGGGTTTTGGAGTCCAGTGTGTGTTTTTACTTGCCCGCTGGTGCAAGTTAGGATTGAAGGTAATGGCCCACCAGTTTTTGGCTCCATTGTTTCACTACTAGCTGTCTGAATCATATGTGAACCTGCACAGGCCAGGCGGCTGTGATAGTGGCCGTGGCTACTGACTTTACAGTTGGCATAGTCGTCAGGATTCACATTATCGTTATGTCTGAAACTTATGAAATTATTTGCCTATGCAAAATTTTTAATTTAACATTTTAATTTAAAACTTTTATTAAATATAATCTTTTGCTTATGTTTCATGAATTGAAAAGGCAACACCTCTAAGTGCTCACTAATTTTTTGAAGTGAATGGTTTTAGTTCATTTCTTTGAATACATGTAGGAAACTATGCCAGCAAAAAATACCATAGTGGAAATGAATCTGGATTGCGCACATCTCTTCCCAACTCTATAATCAATTATGTTATGTTGCTAACTTACAATTAGCCACGATGGGACTATTTACACCACAGAAGTTGGCAAAGCAAACAATAAAAATCAGAACTTTCATCTTTTTCTCTTTTCAGAAAGCTAGCTATTAAATATTTATTTTCATATCACTGGTTCCACATTTAAAAAGATTTTAAAGAGGTTGAGAGGAAGAGCAGGAACAAGATAAGCAGGGAAGGGGGGAGAGACAGAAGAAGAAGGAAGGAAGTTGGTTTCAAGGGCACAGAGAAGAGTAACTACCATTCAACAAAGTTCAGCTAACTCAAGAGCAAATGAGATTGACATACTACACAAAGAAGGTTTCATCCCCAATCTGGAAAGTCCTGCTCCTTTGAAAGCAGCCTACACTATTGCAAAAACTGAGGAATAATTGAGCACAAGAATAGGAAATTATCCTCAGACTGACTGAAATTGAGACTTGAACTGGCTGAGCTCCTTAACAAAATGGTAAAAATCCCGACCAGGATTTGACAGGCCAGAAAGGGTCAGGCCATATGAATTATAATAGCTTTAAAAAGACAAGACTAATTTCAAATTAGCCTAACCGACTATGCTAAGGGCCTTACATATAATCAATCAGTGTCTGACATTTTAATTCTATTGCTGATCTTTCTATGAAAGTATATGCTGTTTGAATGCGCAGGTCATGTTGAACCCAATTGTAGAGCTATTTGGATTTCTATAATGAAACATCTCCATTCCCATTGTGAAACCTTTATCATGAAACAGCATCCAGAAATGGAGAGTAAAAAAGTAACATTAAGGCCTTTAAATATATTTGTCAATTGAATTTGGATAGGAGACAAAGAGTAATTTTCCACCAAATAACACTAAATCCTATGAACTACCAATTTTTAAAATCTTCTGCAATTTCTAGCAGTGACATTTCTACTGTAACTACAAACTCTCCATGTTACAGCTCATGTGCCCCCATGTTACATGTTATTTGCAATTAAACTGCCTCATTGGGGCTGTGTATGATGGTCAAAAGTGAGAATCCACAGATCTTAACTCTGGTTCCAGCATTATTCAATGCGTGATACTGGGTTTATTAGTTAATCTCTTGGGACTTCAGTTTTCTCATTAATAAAATGCCTAACTCAGAGAACATACAATGAGAATAAATGAGTTTATGTATAAAAAAAGATTAGGATAGTATATGACATATAACAAGCACTCTAATAACTCAGTGGCCTTGATTGGAAGAAAAAAGGCAAATTTTTCAGACATACTTTTGTTAAAGGTGTTTAGTTGTTTTAGAAATTCTAATCTGGCTCTGGCCAGTTGAATCAGTGGTAGGGCATTCACCCAGCATGTATAAGTTCTGGGTTCAATTCCCAGTCAGGCACACAGGGAAAGCAACCATCTGCTTCTATACCCCTCCCTCCCCTCCCTCTCTCTCTCTTCCCTTCCTGCAGCTTGAGCAGAGCAAAGTTAGCCCCAGGTGCTGAGGATGGCTCCACGGCCTTCCCTCAGGCACTAAAATAGCTTAGTTGCTGAGCAACAGAGCTGGGACCCAGATGGGAAGAGCATTTCCTGGTAGGGGGCTTGCCAGGTGGATCCTGGTCGGGGCACATACAGGAATCTATCTCTGCCTCCCCGCCTCTCTCATAATAAAAAAATAAATAAAATATAAATTTTAATCTATAATAAATTTATTCAGCATGGTATTAGTCTAACACTGTTATGCAGCATTGACAAATAACTGCAAAATCTCAAACATTTTTGTTAATAACTTCCATTTCTCACTCATGCTACATGTCCATAATTGTTTGGCTGAAACTCTGCTCCCCTGTGTGTTTATTGCATGGCCCAGACTTACAAAACAGTCTGCCTTTGGGTCTCAAGACAAAGGAAAAATGAGACATGGATGACTATAAGCTCACCTTTAAAACTTATGCACAAAGTGACACATCACATTCATTGACTAATGCAAGTCACATAGCCATTCCTGAGTCAAACAAAGGATGTATAATCTTCCCATGGAGTGTCAGCAAGTATCTTGAATAATAATATGTTCTACCATGGTCAGTACACCAGGACTTACTGATGCCAGGAATTAGGGGGTTACTTGAGGGGAGGAGGTGTTTGTGAGTTTTGTTTTATTTTGTTTTGCTTTTTTTTATTTGTTTGTTTGGAGGGAGGGAGGGAGGGAGTTGTTTTTTCTCTGTGTGGTTTTAGGCAACTTTAAAATTTTTATATTGATTGATTTATTTTAGAGAGAGAGAAAGGGGATGAGAGAGAGGGAAAGAGAGAGAGAGAGAAGCATCAATTTGTTGTTCCTCTTATTTATGCCTTCATTGTTTAATTCTTGTATGTGCCCTAACCAGGAATCAAACACGCAGCCTTGGCATATTGGGACAATGCTCTACCAACTGAGATATATATATGGCCAAGGTCCAGTTTTGCGCAATAGTTAATGTTATTTTGTTTTCCCATTTCTTACCTGTTTTACTTATTATGACTTAGAAAAGAAATTCTACCTATAGCTTGAAACTAAAACCATTAATGGCCTAATGGCACACAATCCAAAGTATGACAGGAGTCAAAATCCTCCTTCTTCTATGCCATCTTTCTCAATTATTTTCTTACACTTCTGTGACTAATAATTCCAACCATGGCAGGAAACTTTGTGTTTGATTCGTTATTAAAATTATTATTAATATTTTTTCCTTAAAGGTGCAATAAAAAGGCAATGACTAGATCTTCAGGAAATAACACTGATTCTCCTACATATTCACCCATTTTCCTAGGGAATATTGCACTTCATTGAATCTAAGACTCATGCTTGTTTTTATATGTTAACCCTCATAGGTTGAGATTCTTCTTTAAATGGTTATTAAATGGGGTTGTACAATATTAATAAAAATTTTGGCTATATCTACAATTATGGTGTGTTTTAAAATAGTTTACATTTTACATTTAATGAAATATGGTTTTTATTATTATGTATCCCATGTTCGATAGGTACTAACATGTTGAATCCTTTGTCTGCTAAGTCATGGTGCTGTGAACTACTTTTCTCTAGATGTGGCTATGTCACAAGCCCGTTGTGGCAATGTGGGACTGCTCTGCAAAGAAGCTACACTGACCAGCCAACACACCAGCACTCAGAGTGCTTGCTATGTCAATAGGGTGAGCTTAAGGAATACCAGAATTCTCTTCTTTTTTCTTACTTTTATTGTTAGAAGTTTTAAATCTTCATAAAATTTGAAAGAATAGTGCAATGAATAACCATTTAAACTTCTTCTAGAATTACCACATTTGCCTTCTGTGTGTGTGTATGTATGTGTGATTTCTTTTGCAAAACCACTTGAAAATAAATTGTAGACATCATAAATTTTAACTCAAAGTCTTCGACATCATGCATCTCCTACATAAGTATAGACCATTATCACACCTAAAAAGTTAATAACTCATTATATCATCTAAGATACCATCCATACAATTTTTTTTTATTTTTATTAACTTTAATTTATTGTGTTAACATGGAATCAAGTGTCCCACTCAATATAACACCCTCATCCCCCACCCTTGTGTCCCCCATTATACCCCTTGTCCCTCTTCCCCTAACTTCCTCCCCCCTTCCGTCTGGGATTTGCTGTCCTGTTTTCTGTATCTCTGTGTTATGTATATAATTTCACTAATCCCTTTGCCTTCTCTGATCCCTTCCCCTCATCCCCCTTCCCTCTGACAGCTGTCCCTCTGATCCCTGTGACTCTGCCTCTGCCTCTATTCCATTCCTCAGTTGACTTTATCTGTCTATAGAGTGTGTGTGTGTGAAATGACATTTTATCGACTTTTTGTTGTTATGATTTTTCAAGTCTCTGAATATAAGACATTATGCCACGTTTGTTTGGTTGGCTGATTGTTTTTCAGGTTACTGACTTTTTAAAATTGCCCAGGAAGTTGTAGAACTTCCATTTTCTGTTTCCTGCCTCTTAACTAGATTTAGATTGCTTTGGGCACAAAAAGTCAAGCAGTGATGGAGTGTACCTCTTCTAGCATCTTATCAGAAAGCACATCGTGTCAAGTTGTCCCTCTAATTGATGTGACCGAGTTTGAACATTTTGTTAAGGTGATGACCACCAGAATTTTCCATTGTAAAGGAATACTTTTTCTTTGTGATAACTAAGAATAAATAGGATATTGACACTAATGACTGAGGGTGTGAAGAGACCTCATAAGTGTCATTCCCATTTTGCATCCTAGTTCTGTTAATGGTAAATAGCACAAGGAAAACCATCCACAATAGTAGTTTTCTTACCTGTTCAAAAACAATCAGACTGATTCTATCCTAAGTCTTGTACTATGAAACTCCTAGCACTCCAAAGGAAATCTGCTAGATCTTCCCTATCAGCACTTGCCACACATGGCTACATGAATGGATTCTACCAAAGAGATAGGATCCCGTAAGATACAGAAAGCTGAAGAGAAGTGGAGGCAATACGCTAACAAACAAGCTTGGACAGATGTGAGTGTCCCCAGTGAAAGACTACTCTTTCCATGGTCTAACCATTCCCGTGGATGGTGTAGAACTGCTGTAGACCACAGTGGCAGAAGCCACACCACAGCACTATATATGACCTTCAGATTACAACTTTGGTGTACTGAACTTGAAGCCAAAAATCTAATGGAAGCCCTTCAAGTTCCACTCTTCCAGTACATCCCAATGATTTGTGAGCCCTAATTTTCTCCATTTACCTATGCTTGAAATTCTTAAGAAAACTTGTAGTTCTTCATTGAACCATATCTTAATAAAGAGGTACAGCTAGTTGTGCCACAGTAGTCCCAAACATTTGATAGAGAGCTAAATTGTTCTGGAGTTTCAAGAAAGGATATTTTCAATAAATAGATCCTATGCAGAAATATGCAAAATAGAATGCAAATGAGCTGTAACAGGTGTTATGGTACTGCTTCTAGAAAGCTGACTCTTTAGCCAGAACTCTTCACTAGGGAATACAATAAGCGAAATGTCACACTTTTCATTTAAAAGTAATCTGTTAGTTTTTTTTAGGAGTGCTGTTACTCACCTTTTCTATAATGTCATCAGTTCTCTCATGGGGGAAACAATGGATAAGCTTTTTTACAAAATATGGTCCCTTGAGTTAAACAAAATAATGCAGAGTAGATTTCTGATTTAGCAACTTTAGGAACATTCTGTGAAAGTTACAGTGGAAAAACAAAACTTTTCTTACAATGCTCACTTACCTAAATGGAAGCATCTGGTGTGAAGACTAGTGCACCCTGGACAAACTCAATGGAAAATGTGCCAGTTTTCATCTCTAAAACCCACGTGTTAATCAGCTGTACATTTTAAAGTCCTCCAAAATTTTAGGGTCATAATTTTCTCATTTAATGTTTCAACAAGTCCTCCTTCATACACTGAGAAATCTGGACAGCTAAGGAGCCCCAACATTTTCTTAGAGGATTATTAAAAATTTGCATTGCTCTCATATGCTTCTCAATCTAGTGTCCTGCTTTATCTAAAGGTTTGATTGCCTTCTCCCATGGGACCTATTCACCTCCTACACAGCTTAGCCTGAGCTAGACATTTTCCCTCTTTTGAGTTCCCTCCGGGGAAACAGAGAATTTTACTGAAATTCATTGGATTAACAACAGGGAACTTAACTCACAATTTAATACTAACCATTTCTTTTTCTGATATCCCTCTTCACTGCTCCATACTAGAGACTTTCCTTTCTAGAATGGCCTGGAGATTCCCTCCCCGACATGGTCCGGGTTACCACTATATTGCCTTAGGACCCTTCTCTGCAGCTGGCCCTTCTCTGTGTCTCCTCTTCTTTCTCATTCTCTAGTCTCCTTACCCAGTCTCTTCTCGATCCCAAACTCTTGGTATTTTATTATTTATGACATAAAGTATTTTTATTTTCTTTGTTGTAGTCCTAATCCATCAACATGATGGATTAGGACTCACTTTGCCTAAACAGAAGTCAGTTAAAGTGTTCTTCAACACTTGTTATCTTCTCTAGTTTCTCTCTAATGAAATTAAGACATTGCTATCAGTTAAGAATAGATGTTACTTCACAAGTAGCAGTGTCTTAACCACATTGAAGTGAAAGAGTAAATTTTTTTTTCACAAAATGTGTAGGAATGATAATTTGGCTCCAAAAAGCCATCCATGACCCAAGCTCTTCTAACATTTAATGGCATGACACTCCTAGCATGTGTCCCTTTCCCTCATGCTCATAATATGATGTTCCTCTTCCTGCAGGAAGATGAGCAACTATAAATAAAAGAAGAAAAGGAGGGGGAAAATAGCAGGTAGGTAGGAGGAAGGTAGATAGATAGATAGAAAGGAAGGGAAGGAGAGAAAAAGGAAAAAAAGCTAAAGGAACAAGCCAGCCTATTCCTTTCACAAAAAAAAAATACCTAGCAGTCCCATCCAAAGATATCTGTTTTTATTTTATTGGCTAGACCTGAATTATACACCTGCCACATTACACGTGTGTACACAAAATTAGGGTTCTGTTAGTAAAAAGAAGAGAAGGAATATTTTATAGGCAACCAGAAATGTCCACGATCTAACAACAGAGAAAGTGAAATTCGAGGTCTTACCAAGCAGCCTATCAAAGGCTCATGCTGAAAAGAGGCTCAGAGGAAGCCGAGAGGCGTCAAAAGCAGATCCCCAGCTTATTCCCACCAAACACTCCTCCTGGCCCAGAATAAGTGAGATCTCCACGTCAGAGTCACAGAACCACGTCATACAGAGAGAGCATCTAAATTATGAAATACGTCCACTTCATACTCCACAGAGATGTGCCACCTTCATCACATTGTAATGAGACCAGGTCACCTGCCTCCTCTCTGCCCTCTCCCCAGAGTAATTTTCTCCTTCAGGCTGCTTTCATTTCTTTCTCCCAGTCTGCAATGAGGCTTTCCCTTTTTTGCTGGGTTGAAGATATGGAACTGTTTTCTTTTAGTTTTGACTTTTTCTACTTAAGTGAGATAAAGTTCTTAGGCCAGAATCCTTTGTGCAAAATGGAGTGGATAAAATATGTATTCTCTCCATCTTGAGTCTAGAGATCATGCTCCCCATAGTCCATGAGATTTTTTTTCTTTCCTCATATCTACAAATTAAGATGACAAATTGATGGAGCCTGCTAAATGCAGTTTATTCTGCAAGGCACTGGGAGTCTCAAAATGTATGAGAACTCATCCTTGCCCTGTTAAGCTTACAGGTTTAGGGAGGAGTTCAGTTCATAACCAGACCATCACAATGCAATGTGAAAAGTTCTACAATAGCACTATTCCTCAGGTACCAGGGAGCACTGAATTGGACAAGTCACCCAGATGAAAGGTAAAGGAAATGGTAGATTAATGACGCTTCACAAGGGAGTATTCCTTCACTGAATCTTAAAGGGAACTAAGGCATGGGGACGTTCCAAGCAAAGATAAAATGTGAACAGAAGGGAAGAAATCTCTGGTGTGTGCCCAGAGCAATAAAGCCATTTGTGCTCATTAGAACATAAAATATGAGGCAGACAATGCTGAGAGATGTACTTGGAGATGGCTTATGTCAGATTGTGGAGAACCTCACATATCATCTTAAAAACGTTTAACTTGATCCCGAAGTTAATGGTGAACTTTTGAAGAATTTTAGACTAGAGAGGGACAAGATCAGAGATACATTTGTTTTCTGGCTCTAGATTAAAAGGTAGATGAGAAATGAGAATAATACTACAATCAAGGAAACTGGATTGAAGGCTGTTATAATAACCCAGGCAAGAGTTGCTAAGAACCTGAATGAAACACGTGCTATATGCAGAGAGTTCTACTAGAGAAACACTTTGTATATTCATTTAATGAATACTTATTGAGCATGCACTATGTTTCAGGCACTATTATGGGCACAGGGATATAATAAAGAGCAAAACAAACAAAAATCCCCACCCTCATGAAACAAGGCAGTTTAAAGTTCTTTTATATCTGTGGATTAATACATACTGATTGATCCTGGCCAGCTAGCTCAGCAGTACAGTGTCGGCCCAGCATGTGGAAGTCCCGGGTTTGATTCCCAGCCAGGGCACACAGGAGAAGCACCCATTTGCTTCTTCACCCTCCCTGCTCCTTTCTCTCTATCTCTCTCTTGTCCTCCCACAGCCAAGGCTCCATTGGAACAAAGTTGGCCCCAGGCTCTGAGAATGGCTCCATGGCCTCTGCCTCAGGAGCTAGGATGACTCTGGCCACAACAGAGCAACGCCCCAGATGATCAGAGCATCACCCCTTGGTGGGTATACCAGGTGGATCCCAGTTGGGCGCATGCAGGAGTCTTTGTTTTTACTTTTGCTAGATGCATCTGGTTTTGCTAAATTATATTTAGAGAGTACACTTTTCTACTTTCTAGAATTTTTTTCTTTTTTTTTCTTTTTGAGTTCCTGGAGACTTAAAAAAAGGTGGCGACTATGGCATAAAAAATTTTATGGAAACTCTATTAATTATATTAGATTATTTACTAGAAATATTATATTTTTATTAAAGTTTGGATTTCTCAGTCTTTCCAGAATGAAAGAAGTATTAAAATTTTCTGGCTATAATTTTTTTTGTTTTTATTTTGTATTTTCTTTTTTTTTCTTTTTTTTTTTTTTTTTTTTGTTTGTGTTTTTTTTTATAATTTTATTTTTTTAATGGGGTGACATCAATAAATCAGGATACATATATTCAAAGATAACAAGTCCAGGTTATCTTGTCGTTCAATTATGTTGCATACCCACCACCCAAAGTCAGATTGTCCTCTGTCACCTTCTATCTTGTTTTCTTTGTGCCCTTCCCCACCCCCTATCCCTCTCCCATTCCCCCCTCCCCCGGTAACCACCACACTCTTATCAATGTCTCTTAGTTTCACTATGATGTCCCACCTACGTATGGAATAATACAGTTCCTGTTTTTTTCTGATTTACTTATTTCGCTTCGTATCATGTTATCAAGATCCCACCATTTTGCTGTAAATGTTCCGATGTCATCATTTCTTATGGCTGAGTAGTATTCCATAGTGTATATGTGCCACATCTTCTTTATCCAGTCATCTATTGATGGGCTTTTTGGTTGTTTCCATGTCCTGGCCACTGTGAACAATGCTGCAATAAACATGGGGCTGCATGTGTCTTTACGTATCAATGTTTCTGAGTTTTGGGAATATATACCCAGTAGAGGGATTGCTGGGTCATAAGGTAGTTCTATTTTCAGTTTTTTGAGGAACCACCATACTTTCTTCCATAATGGTTGTACTACTTTACATTCCCACCAACAGTGTATGAGGGTTCCTTTTTCTCCACAGCCTCTCCAACATTTGCTATTACCTGACTTGCTAATAACAGCTAATCGAACAGGTGTGAGGTGCTATCTCATTGCCGTTTTGATTTGCATTTCTCTAATAGCTAAAGAAGATGAGCATCTTTTCATATATCTGTTGGCCATTTGTATTTCTTCCTGGGAGAAGTGTCTATTCATATCCTCTTCCCATTTTTTTATTGGATTGTTTGTTTGTTTGTTGTTGAGTTTTATGAGTTCTTTGTATATTTTGGATATTAGGCCCTTATCTGAGCTGTTGTTTGAAAATATCATTTCCCATTTAGTTGGCTTTCTGTTTATTTTGTTATCAGTTTCTCTTGCAGAGCCAAAACTTCTTAGTCTGATGTAGTCCCATTCATTAATTTTTGCCTTCACTTCTCTTGCCATTGGAGTCAAATTCATAAAATGCTCTTTAAAACCCAGGTCCATGAGTTGAGTACCTATGTCTTTTTCTATGTACTTAATTGTTTCAGGTCTTATGTTTAGATCTTTGATCCATTTTGAGTTAATTTTTGTACAGGGGGAGAGACTGTAGTCCAGTTTCATTCTTTTGCATGTGGCTTTCCAGTTTTCCCAGCACCATTTATTGAAGAGGCTTTCTTTTCTCCATTGTGTGTTGTTGGCCCCTTTATCAAAAATTATTTGACTATATATATGTGGTTTTATTTCTGGACTTTCTATTCTGTTCCATTGGTCTGAGTGTCTATTTTTCTGCCAATACCATGCTGTTTTGATTGTCGTGGCCCTATAATAGAGTTTGAAGTCAGGTATTGTTATGCCCCCAGCTTCATTCTTTTTCTTTAGGATTGCTTTGGCTATTCGGGGTTTTTTATAGTTCCATATAAATCTGATGATTTTTTGCTCTATTTCTTTAAAAAATGTCATTGGAAGTTTGATGGGAATTGCATTAAATTTGTATATTGCTTTGGGTAATATAGCCATCTTGATTATATTTATTCTTCCTAGCCAAGAACAAGGTATATTCTTCCATCTCATTATATCTTTTTCGATTTCCCTTAACAATGGTTTATAGTTTTCATTATATAAGTCCTTTACATTCTTTGTTATGTTTATTCCTAAGTATTTTATTTTTTTTGTTGCAATCGTGAAGGGGATTATTCTTTTGAGTTCCTTCTCAGTTGTTTCATTGTTGGCATATAGAAAGGCTATTGACTTCTGTATGTTAATTTTGTATCCTGCGACCTTACTGTATTGGCTTATTGTTTCTAGTAGTCTTTTTGTGGATTCTTTGGGGTTTTCGATGTATAGGATCATATCATCTGCAAAAAGTGATACCTTTACTTCTTCTTTTCCGATATGGATGCCTTTTATGTCTTTGTCTTGTCTGATTGCTGTGGCGAGAACCTCTAGTACCACATTAAATAAGAGTGGAGAGAGTGGACAACCCTGTCTTGTTCCTGATTTAAGGGGGAAAGCCTTCAGTTTAGTGCCATTTAATATGATGTTAGCTGATGGTTTATCATATATGGCCTTTATCATGTTGAGATATTTTCCTTCTATACCCATTTTGTTGAGAGTCTTAAACATAAAATTGTGTTGTATTTTATCGAAAGCCTTTTCTGCGTCTATTGATAAGATCATGTGGTTTTTGTTCTTTGTTTTGTTGATATGGTGTATTACGTTAACCGTTTTACGTATGTTGAACCATCCTTGAGATTCTGGGATGAATCCCACTTGATCATGATGTATTATTTTTTTACTATGTTGTTGTACTTGATTTGCTAGTATTTTGTTTAGTATTTTAGCATCTGTATTCATTAGAGATATTGGTCTGTAGTTTTCTTTTTTTGTGCAGTCCTTGCCTGGTTTTGATATGAGGGTTATGTTGGCCTCATAAAATGTGTTTGGAAGTATTGCTTCTTCTTTAATTTTTTGTAAGACTTTCAGTAGAATAGGAACCAAGTCTTCTTTGAATGTTTGATAAAATTCGCTGGTATAGCCAAGCCCTGATGGGCCTGGACTTTTATTTTTGGGGAGGTTTTTAATGATTTTTTCTATTTCTTCTCTACTAATAGGCCTGTTTAGGTTTTTTGCTTCTTCTTGACTCAGTCTAGGAAGGTTGTATTTTTCTAGGAATTTATCTATTTCTTTTAGGTTGTTGAATTTAGTGGCATAAAGTTTTTCATAGTATTCTACAATAATTCTTTGTATATCTATCGTGTTTGTGGTGATTTCTTCACTTTCATTTTGGATTTTGTTTATATGAGTTCTTTCTCTTTTTTCCTTGGTAAGTCTTGCCAAGGGTTTGTCAATTTTGTTGATCTTTTCAAAGAACCAGCTTCTTGTTCTATTAATTTTTTCTATACTTTTTCTGTTCTGTATTTCATTTATTTCTGCTCTGGTTTTTATAATCTCCTTTCTTCAGCTGGTTTTGGGTTGTCTTTGTTCTTCTTTTTCTAGTTCCTTAAGGTATGAAGTTAAGTGGTTCCCTTGGGCTCTCTCTTGTTTTTTCATATAGGCCTTAAGTTATATGAACTTCCCTCTTATCACTGCTTTTGCTGCATCCCATATATTCTGATATGTCGTATTTTCATTTTCATTAGTCTGTATATATCTTTTGATCTCTGCACTTATTTCTTCTTTGACCCATTCATTTTTTAAAAGTATGTTGTTTAGTTTCCACATTTTTGTGGGATCTTTTTCCTCTTTTTTGCAGTTGAATTCTAGTTTCAAGGCTTTATGATCAGAAAATATGCTTGGTACAACTTCAATTTTTCTGAATTTGCTGATGTTGTTTTTGTGGCCCAGCATATGGTCAATTCTTGAGAATGATCCATGTACACTGGAGAAAAATGTATACTCAGTCACTTTGGGATGAAATGTCCTGTAGATGTCTATCATATCCAGGTGCTCTAGTGTTTTGTTTAAGGCCACTATGTCTTTGTTGATTCTCTGTTTGGATGACCGATCTAGAGCCGTCAGCGGTGTATTGAGGTCTCCAAGTATGATTGTATTTTTGTCAGTTTTTGTTTTAAGATCAATAAGTAGCTGTCTTATATATTTTGGTGCTCCTTGGTTTGGTGCATATATATTAAGAATTGTTATGTCTTCTTGATTCAGTGTCCCCTTAGCCATTATGAAATGGCCATTTTTGTCTCTGAGTACTTTTCCTGTCTTGTAGTCAGCATTATCCGATATGAGTATTGCTACACCTGCTTTTTTTTGGATGTTATTTGCTTAGAGTATTGTTTTCCAGCCTTTCACTTTGAATTTGTTTTTATCCTTGTTACTTAGATGAGTTTCCTGTAGGCAGCATACAGTTGGATTTTCTTTTTTAATCCATTCTGCTACTCTGTGCCTTTTTATTGGTGAGTTTAATCCGTTTACATTTAGTGTAATTATTGATACTTGTGAGTTCCCTATTGCCATTTTATATCTTGCTTTCTGTTAGTTTTGTGTCTTGTTTGATCCTTCTCTTTCGTTTTTCTATCTTTTGTTTTTATTTGGTTGTATTCCATACATCTTTCCTCTGTTGCTATCTTTTTTATCTCATGTGCTTCTGTGGTGGTTTTTTCAATGGTGGTTACCTTTGAGTAATGAAAAGGGTCCCTACCCTGTTCATTGTAGTGAACTATTTTGTGAGTACTTTTGCACTCCATCGTCCTTTGCTACTGTTAATCTCCGTCTTCTCCCCCCCTTTCTTTTTGTTGTTGTCACAGTTTAAATTTGGTTTTATTGTGTTCTTCTTGGAGTTTTTACTTGTGGCTCTGTTTTTTTTTTTTGTTCTTTGTATCTGATTGGAGAACCCCCTTTAGTAATTCCTGGAGTGGGGGTTTTCTGATGATAAATTCCCTCATCTTTTCTGTATCTGTGAATGTTTTTATTTCTCCTTCGTATTTGAAGGATAGCTTTGATGGGTATAGTATTCGTGGCTGAAAGTTCCTCTCTTTCAGGACTTTAAATATTGGGGTCCACTCTCTTCTAGCTTGTAGAGTTTCTGCTGAGAAATCTGATGATAATCTAATGGGCCTTCCTTTATATGTTGTATTCTTCTTTTCCCTGGCTGCCTTGAGAATTTTTTCTTTGCTGTTGGTTTGTGTCAATTTCATTATAATATGCCTTGGAGTAGGTTTGTTGGGGTTAAGAAAACTTGGAGTTCTGTTTGCTTCTTGAACTTGAGGCTTTAGTTCTTTCCACAGGCTTGGGAAGTTCTCATCTATTATTTGTTTGAGTATGTTCTCCATTCCATTTTCTCTCTCTTCTCCCTCTGATATACCTATTATTCTTATGTTATTCTTTTTGATGGATTCAGATAATTCTTGTATGGCTATCTCATTTTTTTTAATTTTTGAGTCTCTTTCTTCTTCTCTCTGTTGTGCCTCAAGTTGCTTGTCTTCTATTTCACTAATCCTCTCTTCTATCTGACCTGTTCTATTAGCTAAGCTTGTTACTTCGTTTTTCAGCTCGTGAATTGAGTTTTTCATCTCTGTTTGATTTGTTTTTATAGTTTCAATTTCCTTGGACATATATTCTTTGTGTTCATTGAGTTGTTTTCTGAGCTCCCTATATTGCCTTTCTGTGTTTTCTTGTATATCTCAGAGGATTTTTAGTATTTCTATCTTGAATTCTCTGTCATTTAGCTCCAAGATTTCCAATATATTAAATTTTTTCTCCATAGATTTTTCCTCATCTAGCTGTGTTACCTCTCTTTCTTTTGTATCCATGATATTCGATTTTCTTTTTTAATGGCATCTGAGGGTGGTTTTGTTGAAAGTATTAATGAGATTTAATAAAGAATAAAAAGTTAAAAAAAAATAAAAAAATAAAAAATCGAAAAGAGTTGTTTTTTTAAAAAAAATTAATAATGAAATAAAGAAAAATATAATAAAATAAAAATTTTAAAAAAAGGAAATTATTCCCCCCCTCCTTTTTTCCTCTCCTCTCCTCTCCCCTCTTTCTTGAGAAAATCTTGTGGTGGACTGTGAATTATAACAAACAATGCCTGTGATGGAGGGCCTGAATTGGGGAAAAGTAATAAAGGGGCAAAAAAGAAAAAAAAAAAAAAGGAAAAAAAAAAAAGAAAAAAGAAAAAAAAAAGATCGTATGGACCCACAAAAAGCAAATAAGGAAAAAATTTGGGTCAAGAATAAAATGATTTGCTTTTAGGTGTTGGTTTTCTAAGAGTTATGATGAGAGGAATAAGAGGAAAATGGAAAAATGGGGGGACAAATTAAAAACTTACTATTGTATTTAGTGGAACAAGAACTAGATAATATGGAGAGCCAGGGATGGGAGCACTGCTAGTGAGTTAAAAAGGTGAAGTAAAAACCCCCCAAAATGCCACAAACATAGGTTTGAGTCCCAGATAAGATAATTTGTTTGTTATTGAGGTTTGAATGAGAGGAGATGTAAAGGAGAAAGGAAGAAACTAATATAGAGGGAGAAAAGAAAGAGAGAGAGAAAAAAAAAGAGGGAACCACTAAAAGAAGAAAAAAGAAAGGAGAGAGAGAGAGAGAGAGTTAAGGGTTTTGGAGTGCAACCCTCATAGAGAGAAAGGAAGAGAAGAGAAAAGATAATGGGAGATGTAACACTTATGGGTAGTGTAGTTCAAGGAGAGGAGAGAGTAAGACCGGTAGAGAGTTAATCGGCCAAATTGGAGGAGGAAAAAAAAGTATCAAGAATGAAGATAAGAGAAACAAACGAACAAATATAATAAAATGGGATAGGTTATAAAGTCTACAGATTATTCTTGATTTTGAGAGATTATCTTCTTGCTTTTTCTTTTCTCTCTCTCTTCCTGGTTGGTGACTCTGTACCCCGGGTTCTGCCCCTTTGGCACGCTCAGGTAGAGGTTTGCAGTTGATAAGTCTCTATGGCAATGTCATGTATTGTGCTTTAGTCTCGTGGGAGTCGAGGCTCATTAGCATTTATAGGCTCCGACAGTGAGAGAGTCCGTGTTCCTGGAGCCTTTCTCCTAGTCTTTCCTTCCTCAATTAGTAGCCTGATAATCCAGCTATGGGGTTGCTGCTGCCTCTGCCTGGATAGTAAGAGGCTCAAAGAGCTGGCAACTCCCCACTCTATTTCCACTCAGCACAGGGCTCTGGGTAAGGCTCAGTCAGTCAGAGCTGCTAGCATAATCAGGCGGGCTTTCCGCCCACTCAAAGACCTCTGGCTCTGCCACTCTGTCCGGTAACACAAGCGGGTGCCCACTTCCGGGGCGCTTGGAGGAAACTCTCACTCACTGTCTGCGACCAGGATATCCGGCCAGCAGTCTCACGCTCTGAGTGAAACCCCCAACCGCAGGGAAAAGTTGCAGCATTGGAATTGAGTCTCGCTCCGTCCCCGTGCGCGGCTTTTGCAAGGCGCTGGGGCGGCTCGAGATTCCGCTTTGGCCCACACAAAGGCCCCTGACTCTGCCCCTCTCTGCGATAACACGGGCGCACACTGCCGAGGCACTCGGAGGAATTGCTCACTCCTTATCTGCGCGCGCAAACCAGGATATGAGGCTGGCCACGTTTCCCTCTGAGTGAAACACCCTCCAGCATGGAAAATCTCCACCGTTGGAATTAGTTCTCACTCCCTCCCGTGCGTGGCTTTCCCAGGGCGCTGGGGCTGCCCAGAGACTCTGCCCTCGGCCCACAGAAAGGCCTCTGACCCTGCCTCTCCGTGGGGCAACACGGGCACCCACTCTAGGGGCCTAGGAAGAAATTCTCGCCCACTAACTGTGCACCGACCAGGAGACCGGGTAAAATGGCCGCTCCGCTTGTCTTTCTTTGTTTGGGTTTGGCGCGAGTGTTAGCTTGTATTGCCCGGGTTGCCACAGGATCAGATTTTCCTCGGCTTGGATCTGTGTGCCACAGCCTGGTTCGGCCGTTTGTGCCGCGGCAGTCTGGATCTATTCACCCCCTTTGCCCGCCTCAGTTTCTATATTCACAGTTACCAGAGAAAGCCGCCCTGTTTAGGTTAGTGAGGAAGGCGGAGCATTTCTTACTCCCTATTTCCTTCGGGGTTTGGTTATATATTTAGCCAATTTTTCACTCAATCATACCTTTGGGTGTATTGCGAAGCATCTGGAAGCTCCAAGTATAGGTTTTTCTGTTTCTGGTTGAAGATCTTGTTGAGTTTTGGGGGAGATTTATCGGTATCGCTTCCTACCCCGCCATTACTCTGACTTCATCCTCCTATTTTGTATTTTCTAAATTTGTATTTATATATTTAGATGCTATGTTATTTACTGTCATCTATGAACAATGCAAACATTTGTATAATATTACCATATTTTTTTTTTCCTTTCTCTTGTTTTGAAGATAGGTCCTGGAACATATTTCCTAGAATACTTTAAATTAATAATTATTATTCATTATTCTATTATATAGTTTTGCCCATGAGTTCTAATTATAAACTTTGTTTTGTAACTATGGTTTAAATTTCTAAACTGCAGTAATTATATTTTTCAAAACCAGTATTTACCACCAGTATTTTCTTCCCACAGTTTCAAACTTTTGCTTGAATAGATTATGCATTCAGGTAGATTTTTCATGTAGAGTACATAAGACATCTAATTGGAGTCTTTGTATATTTGAAAATATCTTCCTGTGGCTTCATGTGTTAGTGACATTTTGACTGGATGTGCCCTCTATTCTACTCTCCCTTCAAATTCTGGAGGTATTGCTCTCTCTTCCTCTTGCATGTAAAGTTTCTGAACTTAACCAATTTTTCTTAATTGATGAATTGTTTATATATTCTATGGTGCCAGCTTAAACACTGAAATTCAATAATTTTATTAGCTATGCCTTAGTCTTCAATAATCTTTACTCTGATTCTAGAGACGATAGTGGATATTTATTGTTTGTGTCCCTGGGACCTAACCCCCATTTTTCAGACAATAGAATTATTTCACTTTTTTCTCACATTCAATCTATATAATTTATGGGGATCTCCAACCCCAATTCATTTTTCTTTGTAGAACATGCTTTCACTGGAGCTACTACTTCTCTCTTTTTTGTTAAGAAGGATAATGTTTTTCTTCTCCCTGAGTAAAAATGTAAAGTTTAATAAAAAAAAAATCTATTTCTTCCTTTTCTATTTAATTATATAACAATATTTTATTACCAAAATATCTGATACTAATATCATCATCTAATTTATTTTTCTTAGTAAAATGGACACTTGTGGTTTGGAGCTGGTAAGAAACAATTCACCCTCATGTCGATGACAATGGCCATTTTTCACTTGGGGATCTACTCTTCCTTATATTTTCAGTCCTTTGAGTGTCCTGCTAGATCCAAAGGTGGTATATGACCTAGGATGGGTATGTAGTTATTTAGAATGTAACAATGGCTATGAGAAATGGTGTTATGAGGTGAATTGTGTCCCCACTACTTTCATATGTTGAAGTCCTAACCACCAGTTATTCATTATGTGACTGTATCTGGAGACAGGGCCTTTAAAGAATTAATTAAGAGCTTGACCAGGTAGTGGTACAATGGATAGAGCATCAACCTGAATGCTCAGGACCCAGGTTCAAAACCCCAAGGCCACTGGCTTGAGCTCAAGGTCTCAGGCTTGAGTGTGGGATCATAGATATGACCTATGATTGCTGGCTTGAAGCCCAAGGTCACTGGTTTGAACTCAAGGTTGCTGGCTTAAGCAAGGGATCATTGACTCATCGGGAGCCCCCTGGTCAAGGTATATATGAGAAAGTAATCAATGAACAATTAAAGTGCCTCAACTATGAGTTGATGCTTCTCATGTCTCTCCCTTCCTGTCTGTCTGTCCCTGTTCCTCCCTCCCTCTCTCTCTCCCCTCCTCTTGCTCACTAAAAATAAATAAATAAGATTAAATTCAGTCATTAGGGTGGTTCCTGATCCAATATGACTGGTGTTCTTATAAGAAGAGGTGATTAGGACATAAACACACATACAGAAGGAGAACCAGGTAGAGACAGAGAGAAAAGGTGGCCATCTGCAAGCCAAGATGAGAGGCTTCAGAATAAATCACACCTACTGAGATATTTATCTTGCACTTCTGGCCTCCAAACATGTGAGAAAATAAGTTTCTGTTGTTCAGATCACCCAATCTGTTATAGCAGCCTTAGCAAACTAATACAAATGGGTATTTGAGTCAAGTCAATTCTATAAGAACCAATAAGATTCAATTTTGGAAATGAAAATGTTTTCACTACTGCACTTAAAGCTGAGGGCTGCTGCAGCCCTCTTGTCACCATGAGGCTAAACTTGTCAGAGAATGTAACCAACAAAGAAAAAATGGTGCTGAAAAATTGTATAAATAAGAAAAGTACAGTGCTTTCATTTGAGTCCTGAAGGTAAGCTGAAACTAAAGCCACATCTACTCATAGACTTTCCAGTTTTGCAAGTAAAAAAAAAATCCCTTTTAATAATATAAATAGAATTTTTTTCTTTACATCCAAAAGAATTCTAACTAATAGTTTTTATATCCAAGAGTTCTGAGCCAAGAATTACTCAAACGTACAGGTTGTTTGTTTTTAGTTTGGTTGGTTTTTTTGGGGGGGGGTTGCTTTTTTTTTTTTTGCTAAACAGCAATTGCTTTGAAATTATATTATTTTATGGAAAAATGCCATGACCCCTTTTTATAGAAAAAATAAATTAAAAATAATAAAAAAATTATAGGAAAATTCTCTGCAAGATTCATCTACTCTGTAAAAGTTATTTGCTCTAGAAAGAGTGATTGGTTTAGGATAGGAAGATTTATAAAGATTTAAGCTTTACTTTATGTACTCCTTAATTGTTTTATCTTCTACAGACAGTATGCTATTGTCAATAACATTTTGAAATAATAAAAGTAAAATTTATAAAGAAAAGTGAGGTAGCTCTGGATTCTGAGAGTTGAATTCACAAGTTGACCTTTTTGTATATATTATAATTAACTAAACATGATACCAAATACTAATTTTCCACTAGGGAAATACAGTTAGAACTAAGCAAATGCTCAGGAACCATTTTTAACATGTGAGATTTTATTTTTTTTCAAGGTCTTAAAAGAAATACACAGATATATCAAACTTATTCCCAGACACACCTACACACACACACACACACACACACACACTTCATTCCACCCAATACAAACTTGTTCTGAAATAAAAAGTACCAAATAGTCAGAAAATCCTTTAAATCTTTAATTTTAACCTGTAGGTAGATTCAGTGATGTAATATACGTTTTCACATGAACAATATTGTGATGTATACTTATTTTACATGAACAATATTAAGAATCTTAAAATGTTGGAATGTATAATTTTTATATATTAAAAATTAATATTCAACATGCTTAAAATGGATTACTATAGTATAAATTGTATCATTTGACAATAAAAATGTTGAACTTTTTCACTTTTTAAAACATAAAATGCATACCTAGAAATCAGTACTCACATTAAGTTTCATAAAAATTATTTTTCTGCTGACTTGATCTCCAGCATCAGTGAAAAAAAACAACAAAGAAAGTTATTTGGAGAATTCAGGCTGGATACATGTACTGTATATACTTTTATATACTGCTCACAAAAATTAGGGGATATTTCAAAATGAATATAAAACAATAAAAAAAGAAAGCATTTGATTTTTTTTATTAAACAAGAACATCAGAAAAGCAAATGGCAAGTCAAAGAAAGTTGTTTGATTATGCAAATGAGATGCAAAACCAACTTTTATTTCATTGGTGCACGATACAAAAGGCTCAAAGTACTAGAGTATCTGCACATTCCCTGATCTCCTGACTGTTGTCAGCAGTTTATATATACTTATTTTCTCTTTCCATGTTCTCTTGTTCCTACAAAATAATATCTATAACACATTGGGAATTATTTTACATTTCCTTTATTCCTCTTTACAATTTTACTTTTGTTATGTGTACATATGGCTTTTACAACAATTTCTCAGAGTGCATTTGTAGTGTATCTGTGCATGCTATTAATAGACCATAATTTACAGCACTCTCATGCTTACAGTGATGGTCATTATTTTAGGCTCCTCTGTGAAATGTTCATAATATTTTAAGGTAATTGCATACTAATTGGTGAACAGATTCTAAAACCTGTGAATTAAATTGCAGACTTCTATATCCCATAAGCTCTGGAAGCTTTGATGTTCCAAAAATTACTAATAATTCCTCTTTCTCTCTTTATTTAACACTGTTGCTAATCATTTGTCTCATACAAACATCACTAGAATAGTAATATAGAAAAAAATAGCATGCTTTATCTATCGACCTGAGAAACAGTCAGTTTTGAGATGCTTGTCAATTTCTTCATTATACTGTCATCACCCCTCCAAAAATCTAAAGTAAATAACTCCAAAGCCAAAGGAAGGAAAGACTAGGTTTTGACTAGTGAGGCAACACCTAAAATAGTGTACAAGAGTAAGACCAACTAGATCAGGGGTCTCAAACTCGCGGCCGTGCGGCCCGCAGATTAATCAAACTTCGTGGATTAATCTGCGGGCCAGTCTGTGGGCTGCACAAAATTGGTGGGCGGGCCCATGCGGCCCGCGGGCCGTGAGTTTGAGATCCCTGAACTAGATCAACTTCAGTGTAAGAATTCTTTCAGTCAAAAAAGTAAAGAAACATCTAATATGCCATGAAAGCAATCAAGAATTACTTTATGCCTGACCAGGCGGTGGCGCAGTGGATAGAGCATCGGACTGGGATGCCAAGGACCTAGGTTCGAGACCCTGAGGTCGCCAGCATGGTTACATCTGGTTTGATCAAAGCTCACCAGCTTGGACCCAAGGTCGCTGGCTTGAGCAAGGGGTTACTTGGTCTGCTGAAGTGGTCAAGGCACATATGAGAAAGCAATCCATGAACAACTAAGGTGTCGCAATGTGCAATGAAAAACTAGTGATTGATGCTTCTCATCTCTCTGTTCCTGTCTGTCCCTGTTTATCCCTCTCTCTGACTCTCTCTCTCTGTCTCTGTAAAAAAAAAAAAAAAAAAAAAGAATTATTTTATGTAGAAGGAGGGGAGATAGTGAGACAGACACACACATGTGGCTTAACTGGGATCCACCTGGCAACCCCCCATCTGAGGTTGATGCTCTGCCCATCTTGGGCCATGCTCCAAATCGAGCTATTTTAGCATCTGAGGCAAAAGATCAACAAAGCCATTCTTGGCATCTGGCCAGGGGCTGATGTGCTTGAACCAGTTGAGCCATGGCTGCAGGAGGGGAAGAGAGAGAGAGAAAGGGAAGGAGGAAAGAAAGAGAAGCAGATAGTCACTTCTCCTTTGTGCCCTGACCAGAAATCGAACCCTGGACATCCACACATCAGGCCAATGCTTTACCACTGGGCCAACCAGCCAGGACTAAAATTTTTGTTTTATACTTAATCCAGTAATACATGAAAAATAGCTATAATTATTCAGCCATTTTTATCAATGAGAAACAACAATCCATTATAATTTTTAGTCCAAAATAGTTTCCAAACAACACATAATTATTCCATGACTGTTAGGTGCTATTTACTGTATTAACTGCTGGGACCTAACAATAAACAAGACCCAGTCTACACCCTCGAGTCTGAAGGATTCTCAGAGAGGTAAGTAGATAATTAAAATTATCTTAGGATACTTTTTACTTAAAAAAATTATCCAAGCAACCATTGAAAGAAGCTAATCCTCTCTCCTGTTACAAAGATGAATTTATTCTTAGAAACATAACCTAACTCCATAACTGTTCAATTATAGGATAAAGAACTTCTCATTAAGCAAACTTTTCCATCCCAAAATTAAGTTGCCAATGTCTAATCCTTAACTTACTATCGGAATAATTACAGTATAATTAGGCTACCATGATGCCTATTCATTTTCCTCTTACCTATAATATCCACTTATAAGTATTATTTTAAAGACATGAAAGTGCTTATTCAAAGAATGTGAAAGACATCTTGGTTCTCCATTGAGTGGGCATGGCAAGGATTCTATTAAAAGACACACAGAAGAGCCTTTCAACAAAAATTAAACTAGCTGTGTTACAAATTCATAAGGCTGAAAAGAACATTGGCTTTCACTTTTCATTCCCTTTCTCTCTTTCTTGCTCCCCCATCAAAACCCCCACCACACACACACACACACACACACACACACAGCCCCACTTATGCAGGAAGATGGTTAGTAAACATAAAAGTCTATATTAAAGTTTTGATTATTGGGCCTCCACTTTCATAACAATAAAGAGGTACAAGCTCCATTACAATGAATGCTGTGTTAGAGGAGTTACTGGCGCTGGGTAATACCAGATATTTCACTCTCCTTTCTTTGTATGTATTTGTGTGTACACTTATAAACTGGGGAGAGGGGTCTTCCTACAACAAAAAACACATCAACTATTGTATGCCAAAAATATATGGAAAATAATTAGATATAAAAGTTTTGTATGCAAAGAATAGTGATGTAACTTTTAGTTAGGCAACTATGTCATTCTAGAAATTTCCATAATTGGTCTAAGAACCAATAAGAAGATTTAAGAAAATACTAAGATTAAAACAAAAAAGAAATCCTTATTCATGCTCTTCTGTATTATATAATTACATTGGTGATTTTTATCTAATCATAGAAATATCAGCTCTACTAAATTAATTAAATTAAATTCTCTTTATAGAGTGACAATTAGCTCAATTTGATTTACTTAATTCAAACAGATATTTATATTAACAAGGTATCACTGACATTTTTTTCAAAAATAAATATTATTATAATTTAGCTTAGTAAAAAAATTATAAAGACAACATACTATCATAAAATAATCATATACAAATGTTCTAAATTTTTAGTTATATATCATTGGAAAAATAATTAAGCCTTACTCTTCTTTATTTTCCTTATCTGAAATATGGTTAATATACCTATTTTACATTTGATGATTATAAGAACTGAATGAAATAGTTGCATAAATCACAAAACATAGAGAGGTACTTTATATATACATATATATTCATATATATTTTTTATATAAACAATATCATTTTTGAAAATAATACTGATAATATTGCTATAGATATACTTTTTTAAATTAATGTACAAAAATAAAATTTACAAAAGAGATAGAGTATAGTGTGCATGATTTTTAAATGCATTACCTCAAATGACTATTTCACCACAAAAATTCTTTACTTTGGATCCTCCTACTCATTGAAAAGATGGCTGGATATATAAAAATTGCAATTATATATAGCAGAGTGTAACAGGAACAGCAAGAATTTGCTGTCAGTGAGATCAGAGTGAATCATTACCAGCCTGTGAACTTTGCTAGGTTATTAAACTCATCTGAGTCTCCCATTTTTTAGGGGAGAGGGGAGATTCCTTAGCATTCCACAAGAGATATTTCCTCTTCCCATATCAGAAATAGCTTGATGCATCAAGATAATCATGATGGCCCTGGCCGGTTGGCTCAGCGGTAGAGCGTCGGCCTAGCGTGCGGAGGACCCGGGTTCTATTTCCCGCCAGGGCACACAGGAGAAGCGCCCATTTGCTTCTCCACCCCTCCGCCGCGCCTTCCTCTCTGTCTCTCTCTTCCCCTCCCGCAGCCAAGGCTCCATTGGAGCAAAGATGGCCCGGGCGCTGGGGATGGCTCTGTGGCCTCTGCCTCAGGCGCTAGAGTGGCTCTGGTCGCAACATGGCGACGCCCAGGATGGGCAGAGCATCGCCCCCTGGTGGGCAGAGCGTCGCCCCTGGTGGTCGTGCCGGGTGGATCCCGGTCGGGCGCATGCGGGAGTCTGTCTGACTGTCTCTCCCTGTTTCCAGCTTCAGAAAAATGAAAAAAAAAAAAAAAAAAAAAGATAATCATGATTTTTTAACTGAATTTATTGGGATGACATTGGTTAATAAAATTACATAGGTCTCAGGTGTACAATTCTATACTACATCATCTGTACACTGTATTGTGTGTTCACCACCCCAAGTCAAGTCTCTTTCCATCACCATTTATCACCCCTTTACCCTCTTCTACCTCCCCCACCCCCTTTCTCTCTGGAAATCACCATATTGTTGTCTATGTCTATGAGTGTTTATTTTGGTTTGTTGTTTTTTGTTTTGGTTTGGTTTGGTTTTTTGCTTAATCCCTTCTCCTTTTTCACCCAACCTTCTCAACTCCTCTCCCCTCTAACAGCTGTCACTCTATTCTCTGTCTCTATGAGTGTGTTTCTATTTCATTTGTTAGTTTATTGAACTGCAAAATGTTTAGCACAGGTTCAGAATCCCCTATATACTCAGTAAGAGCAGAAGAGTATTCTGTTTATTATTTCAGATAGATTTGAACACCTCATTGTTATGTCTGGGCCAAGTGTTAGCAGCCAATATCTCTGACAAAGTCACAAATGGAGGCTAGTTTCTTTGCAGCCCTTCTTTCCAGC
The DNA here is from genome assembly GCF_036850765.1 of Saccopteryx bilineata. NCBI lineage: Eukaryota > Metazoa > Chordata > Mammalia > Chiroptera > Emballonuridae > Saccopteryx > Saccopteryx bilineata. Next base: position 141,416,934 of record NC_089491.1, on the reverse strand, counting down.
TCTGCCTTGTACCGTAAGAGACTTAATTAACAAGAACTGGTAATGCCAGAACTTAGATCTGCATTTCAGGGAAAAAAAAGAATAACTAATTATGAGTGAAATAAAATACAACAGGGACCCAAATGCCAGGTTTATTTATGCCAGGTGTCCTTGCCTGACTTCCCTCGGCACATTCATCCAAGCCATGCTGCAACCTGCTTGTCAGAACACCAGAGTCAGACTGTTACAATAAAGCAGGAAACATTGTTTTACACAATGCTTCAGGCCTGACTTTCATAAGACAACAGAGAAAATAATAACCAGATGGTCAAGAAAAAGTAACATTTTTCTCAAGGGTGAAATGCATTTCTTAGGTCAACGGAAGCAAATGTGTTTGCAGAATTTCATCTCAGGAACACAGTGGAATTGTACTTTTTCCATTCATGAATGCTAAAATGTGACTCTACTTTCAAGAATTTGCTTTGACAGCTCAGATTTTTAAAAATCAGTGTTTGTTATACTCAATTTCCACTGGGTTAGGTGAGCATACTAAAACATTTACAACACTATGCTCTCTGTTATGTTATGTAATAAATATTTGAGATAGATTTGTGTTTAAAATAAGGGATTTGAACTAAGTATAAAAATAAAATCAAAGCCCTTTCCCTACACAAGATTTATGGCAATACAGCCTCTCAGCTGAATTTATACTATTGATCCAAAAGTGTTAGTTCAGATCTATGTACTTGAAGAGGAGTTTCAGACTCCAGTCTTCCAAACTCTATACCAGTTCAAAACACTCATACAGCTTGTGTTTTCTCACATAACCTCATAACTGCAGAGGTCAGGTAATGAATATGTATTCGATACCAACTTTCTCCTACATATCATCCAAGTATGAATTTTGGGATCTGAGGGTCCTAATTTCAAGTCCTGTTTCTGTCTTGTGGTCACATAACTTCTCTATAACTCAATTCCTTTCTCAGTAAAAATGTTGCTAATAAAATCTATATGTGGTGTTGTCATGAAGATGAAATAAAATAATTTATAAAGTCTTCATACATAATAGGCCTTAATAAATAGCCTGACCGGGAAGTTGGTACAGTAGATAGAGCATCAGACTGGGATGCTGAGGACCCAGGTTCCAAACCCTAAGGTCACCAGCTTGAGTGCAGGTTCATCTGGCTTGAGTATGGGTTGATCTGGCTCAAGCATGGGCTCACCAATTGAGTGCGGGGTCACTGATTTGAGCGTGGGATCATAGACATGACCCCATGGTCTCTGGCTTGAGCCCAAGGTTGCTGGCTTGAAGCTCAAGGTTGCTGGCTTGAGCAAAAGGTTATTTGCTCTGCTATGGCCCCCCCACCCCGGTCAAAGCACATATGGGAAGGCAATTGATGAACAACTAAGGAGCTGCAACAAAGAATTGATGCTTCTCATCTCTCTTCCTTCCTGTCTGTCCCTATCTGTCCCTCTCTCTGGCTCTCTCTCTGTGTCTGTCTAAATAAATAAATAAATAAATAGTAGCTCTTACTATTGAGGGAAGGTCAGGTTAGACAGCAATGCCCACCAGGAGAGAAGAGTGAGAAAGGGGCTATTCCATTCAAACCAAGTGGAACATACACACCACAGTCCTCAATTCAGTTTTTTACTCAGAATAGCCTGTCAGCCTTATCATCCCTCCAGGGAATAATAAAAATCCCTTCAATGATTCATAGCTATCAGGTCGTAACGCTTTAAGTGTTGCTAAGAAACACCACAAAAATTATTTTTACTCGGATGACGTCAGAGTAATGGCGGGGTAGGAAGCGATACCGATAAATCTCCCCCAAAACTCAACAAGATCTTCAACCAGAAACAGAAAAACCTATACTTGGAGCTTCCAGATGCTTCGCAATACACCCAAAGGTATGATTGAGTGAAAAATTGGCTAAATATATAACCAAACCCCGAAGGAAAATGGGGAGTAAGAAATGCTCCGCCTTCCTCACTAACCTAAACAGTGCGGCTTTCTCTGGTAACTGTGAATATAGAAACTGAGGCGGGCAAAGAGGGTGAATAGATCCAGACTGCCGCGGCACAAACGGCCGAACCAGGCTGTGGCACACAGATCCAAGCCGAGGAAAATCTGATCCTGTGGCAATCCGGGCAATACAAGCTAACACTCGCGCCAAACCCAAACAAAGAAAGACAAGCGGAGCGGCCATTTTACCCGGTCTCCTGGTCGGTGCACAGTTAGTGGGCGAGAATTTCTTCCTAGGCCCCTAGAGTGGGTGCCCGTGTTGCCCCACGGAGAGGCAGGGTCAGAGGCCTTTCTGTGGGCCGAGGGCAGAGTCTCTGGGCAGCCCCAGCGCCCTGGGAAAGCCACGCACGGGAGGGAGTGAGAACTAATTCCAACGGTGGAGATTTTCCATGCTGGAGGGTGTTTCACTCAGAGGGAAACGTGGCCAGCCTCATATCCTGGTTTGCGCGCGCAGATAAGGAGTGAGCAATTCCTCCGAGTGCCTCGGCAGTGTGCGCCCGTGTTATCGCAGAGAGGGGCAGAGTCAGGGGCCTTTGTGTGGGCCAAAGCGGAATCTCGAGCTGCCCCAGCGCCTTGCAAAAGCCGCGCACGGGGACGGAGCGAGACTCAATTCCAATGCTGCAACTTTTCCCTGTGGTTGGGGGTTTCACTCAGAGCGTGAGACTGCTGGCCGGATATCCTGGTCGCAGACAGTGAGTGAGAGTTTCCTCCAAGCGCCCCGGAAGTGGGCACCCGCTTGTGTTACCGGACAGAGTGGCAGAGCCAGAGGTCTTTGAGTGGGCGGAAAGCCCGCCTGATTATGCTAGCAGCTCTGACTGACTGAGCCTTACCCAGAGCCCTGTGCTGAGTGGAAATAGAGTGGGGAGTTGCCAGCTCTTTGAGCCTCTTACTATCCAGGCAGAGGCAGCAGCAACCCCATAGCTGGATTATCAGGCTACTAATTGAGGAAGGAAAGACTAGGAGAAAGGCTCCAGGAACACGGACTCTCTCACTGTCGGAGCCTATAAATGCTAATGAGCCTCGACTCCCACGAGACTAAAGCACAATACATGACATTGCCATAGAGACTTATCAACTGCAAACCTCTACCTGAGCGTGCCAAAGGGGCAGAACCCGGGGTACAGAGTCACCAACCAGGAAGAGAGAGAGAAAAGAAAAAGCAAGAAGATAATCTCTCAAAATCAAGAATAATCTGTAGACTTTATAACCTATCCCATTTTATTATATTTGTTCGTTTGTTTCTCTTATCTTCATTCTTGATACTTTTTTTTCCTCCTCCAATTTGGCCGATTAACTCTCTACCGGTCTTACTCTCTCCTCTCCTTGAACTACACTACCCATAAGTGTTACATCTCCCATTATCTTTTCTCTTCTCTTCCTTTCTCTCTATGAGGGTTGCACTCCAAAACCCTTAACTCTCTCTCTCTCTCTCTCCTTTCTTTTTTCTTCTTTTAGTGGTTCCCTCTTTTTTTTTCTCTCTCTCTTTCTTTTCTCCCTCTATATTAGTTTCTTCCTTTCTCCTTTACATCTCCTCTCATTCAAACCTCAATAACAAACAAATTATCTTATCTGGGACTCAAACCTATGTTTGTGGCATTTTGGGGGGTTTTTACTTCACCTTTTTAACTCACTAGCAGTGCTCCCATCCCTGGCTCTCCATATTATCTAGTTCTTGTTCCACTAAATACAATAGTAAGTTTTTAATTTGTCCCCCCATTTTTCCATTTTCCTCTTATTCCTCTCATCATAACTCTTAGAAAACCAACACCTAAAAGCAAATCATTTTATTCTTGACCCAAATTTTTTCCTTATTTGCTTTTTGTGGGTCCATACGATCTTTTTTTTTTCTTTTTTCTTTTTTTTTTTTCCTTTTTTTTTTTTTTTTTTTTTGCCCCTTTATTACTTTTCCCCAATTCAGGCCCTCCATCACAGGCATTGTTTGTTATAATTCACAGTCCACCACAAGATTTTCTCAAGAAAGAGGGGAGAGGAGAGGAGAGGAAAAAAGGAGGGGGGGAATAATTTCCTTTTTTTAAAATTTTTATTTTATTATATTTTTCTTTATTTCATTATTAATTTTTTTTAAAAAAACAACTCTTTTCGATTTTTTATTTTTTTATTTTTTTTTAACTTTTTATTCTTTATTAAATCTCATTAATACTTTCAACAAAACCACCCTCAGATGCCATTAAAAAAGAAAATCGAATATCATGGATACAAAAGAAAGAGAGGTAACACAGCTAGATGAGGAAAAATCTATGGAGAAAAAATTTAATATATTGGAAACCTTGGAGCTAAATGACAGAGAATTCAAGATAGAAATACTAAAAATCCTCTGAGATATACAAGAAAACACAGAAAGGCAATATAGGGAGCTCAGAAAACAACTCAATGAACACAAAGAATATATGTCCAAGGAAATTGAAACTATAAAAACAAATCAAACAGAGATGAAAAACTCAATTCACGAGCTGAAAAACGAAGTAACAAGCTTAGCTAATAGAACAGGTCAGATAGAAGAGAGGATTAGTGAAATAGAAGACAAGCAACTTGAGGCACAACAGAGAGAAGAAGAAAGAGACTCAAAAATTAAAAAAAATGAGATAGCCCTACAAGAATTATCTGAATCCATCAAAAAGAATAACATAAGAATAATAGGTATATCAGAGGGAGAAGAGAGAGAAAATGGAATGGAGAACATACTCAAACAAATAATAGATGAGAACTTCCCAAGCCTGTGGAAAGAACTAAAGCCTCAAGTTCAAGAAGCAAACAGAACTCCAAGTTTTCTTAACCCCAACAAACCTACTCCAAGGCATATTATAATGAAATTGACACAAACCAACAGCAAAGAAAAAATTCTCAAGGCAGCCAGGGAAAAGAAGAATACAACATATAAAGGAAGGCCCATTAGATTATCATCAGATTTCTCAGCAGAAACTCTACAAGCTAGAAGAGAGTGGACCCCAATATTTAAAGTCCTGAAAGAGAGGAACTTTCAGCCACGAATACTATACCCATCAAAGCTATCCTTCAAATACGAAGGAGAAATAAAAACATTCACAGATACAGAAAAGATGAGGGAATTTATCATCAGAAAACCCCCACTCCAGGAATTACTAAAGGGGGTTCTCCAATCAGATACAAAGAACAAAAAAAAAAACAGAGCCACAAGTAAAAACTCCAAGAAGAACACAATAAAACCAAATTTAAACTGTGACAACAACAAAAAGAAAGGGGGGGAGAAGATGGAGATTAACAGTAGCAAAGGACGATGGAGTGCAAAAGTACTCACAAAATAGTTCACTACAATGAACAGGGTAGGGACCCTTTTCATTACTCAAAGGTAACCACCATTGAAAAAACCACCACAGAACCACATGAGATAAAAAAGATAGCAACAGAGGAAAGATGTATGGAATACAACCAAATAAAAACAAAAGATAGAAAAACGAAAGAGAAGGATCAAACAAGACACAAAACTAACAGAAAGCAAGATATAAAATGGCAATAGGGAACTCACAAGTATCAATAATTACACTAAATGTAAACGGATTAAACTCACCAATAAAAAGGCACAGAGTAGCAGAATGGATTAAAAAAGAAAATCCAACTGTATGCTGCCTACAGGAAACTCATCTAAGTAACAAGGATAAAAACAAATTCAAAGTGAAAGGCTGGAAAACAATACTCTAAGCAAATAACATCCAAAAAAAAGCAGGTGTAGCAATACTCATATCGGATAATGCTGACTACAAGACAGGAAAAGTACTCAGAGACAAAAATGGCCATTTCATAATGGCTAAGGGGACACTGAATCAAGAAGACATAACAATTCTTAATATATATGCACCAAACCAAGGAGCACCAAAATATATAAGACAGCTACTTATTGATCTTAAAACAAAAACTGACAAAAATACAATCATACTTGGAGACCTCAATACACCGCTGACGGCTCTAGATCGGTCATCCAAACAGAGAATCAACAAAGACATAGTGGCCTTAAACAAAACACTAGAGCACCTGGATATGATAGACATCTACAGGACATTTCATCCCAAAGTGACTGAGTATACATTTTTCTCCAGTGTACATGGATCATTCTCAAGAATTGACCATATGTTGGGCCACAAAAACAACATCAGCAAATTCAGAAAAATTGAAGTTGTACCAAGCATATTTTCTGATCATAAAGCCTTGAAACTAGAATTCAACTGCAAAAAAGAGGAAAAAGATCCCACAAAAATGTGGAAACTAAACAACATACTTTTAAAAAATGAATGGGTCAAAGAAGAAATAAGTGCAGAGATCAAAAGATATATACAGACTAATGAAAATGACAATACGACATATCAGAATCTATGGGATGCAGCAAAAGCAGTGATAAGAGGGAAGTTCATATCACTTCAGGCATATATGAACACACAAGAGAGAGCCCAAGTGAACCACTTAACTTCACACCTTAAGGAACTAGAAAAAGAAGAACAAAGACAACCCAAAACCAGCTGAAGAAAGGAGATAATAAAAATCAGAGCAGAAATAAATGAATTAGAGAACAGAAAAACTATAGAAAAAATTAATAGAACAAGAAGCTGGTTCTTTGAAAAGATCAACAAAATTGACAAACCCTTGGCAAGACTTACCAAGGAAAAAAGAGAAAGAACTCATATAAACAAAATCCAAAATGAAAGAGGAGAAATCACCACAGACACCGTAGATATACAAAGAATTATTGTAGAATACTATGAAAAACTTTATGCCACTAAATTCAACAACCTAGAAGAAATGGATAAATTCCTAGAAAAATACAACCTTCCTAGACTGAGTCAAGAAGAAGCAGAAAGCCTAAACAGACCTATTAGTAGAGAAGAAATAGAAAAAACCATTAAAAACCTCCCCAAAAATAAAAGTCCAGGCCCTGACGGCTATACCAGCGAATTTTATCAAACATTCAAAGAAGACTTGGTTCCTATTCTACTGAAAGTCTTCCAAAAAATTGAAGAAGAAGCAATACTTCCAAACACATTTTATGAGGCCAACATAACCCTCATACCAAAACCAGGCAAGGATGGCACAAAAAAAGAAAACTACAGACCAATATCTCTAATGAATACAGATGCTAAAATACTAAACAAAATACTAGCAAATCAAGTACAACAACATAGTAAAAAAATAATACATCATGATCAAGTGGGATTCATCCCAGAATCTCAAGGATGGTTCAACATACGTAAAACGGTTAACGTAATACACCATATCAACAAAACAAAGAACAAAAACCACATGATCTTATCAATAGACGCAGAAAAGGCTTTCGATAAAATACAACACAATTTTATGTTTAAGACTCTCAACAAAATGGGTATAGAAGGAAAATATCTCAACATGATAAAGGCCATATATGATAAACCATCAGCTAACATCATATTAAATGGCACTAAACTGAAGGCTTTCCCCCTTAAATCAGGAACAAGACAGGGTTGTCCACTCTCTCCACTCTTATTTAATGTGGTACTAGAGGTTCTCGCCACAGCAATCAGACAAGACAAAGACATAAAAGGCATCCATATCGGAAAAGAAGAAGTAAAGGTATCACTTTTTGCAGATGATATGATCCTATACATCGAAAACCCCAAAGAATCCACAAAAAGACTACTAGAAACAATAAGCCAATACAGTAAGGTCGCAGGATACAAAATTAACATACAGAAGTCAATAGCCTTTCTATATGCCAACAATGAAACAACTGAGAAGGAACTCAAAAGAATAATCCCCTTCACGATTGCAACAAAAAAAATAAAATACTTAGGAATAAACATAACAAAGAATGTAAAGGACTTATATAATGAAAACTATAAACCATTGTTAAGGGAAATCGAAAAAGATATAATGAGATGGAAGAATATGCCTTGTTCTTGGCTAGGAAGAATAAATATAATCAAGATGGCTATATTACCCAAAGCAATATACAAATTTAATGCAATTCCCATCAAACTTCCAATGACATTTTTTAAAGAAATAGAGCAAAAAATCATCAGATTTATATGGAACTATAAAAAACCACGAATAGCCAAAGCAATCCTAAAGAAAAAGAATGAAGCTGGGGGCATAACAATACCTGACTTCAAACTCTATTATACGGCCACGACAATCAAAACAGCATGGTATTGGCAGAGAAATAGACACTCAGACCAATGGAACAGAATAGAAAGTCCAGAAATAAAACCACATATATATAGTCAAATAATTTTTGATAAAGGGGCCAACAACACACAATGGAGAAAAGAAAGCCTCTTCAATAAATGGTGCTGGGAAAACTGGAAAGCCACATGCAAAAGAATGAAACTGGACTACAGTCTCTCCCCCTGTACAAAAATTAACTCAAAATGGATCAAAGATCTAAACATAAAACCTGAAACTATTAAGTACATAGAAGAAGACATAGGTACTCAACTCATGGACCTGGGTTTTAAAGAGCATTTTATGAATTTGACTCCAATGGCAAGAGAAGTGAAGGCAAAAATTAATGAATGGGACTACATCAGACTAAGAAGTTTTGGCTCTGCAAGAGAAACTGATAACAAAATAAACAGAAAGCCAACTAAATGGGAAATGATATTTTCAAACAACAGCTCAGATAAGGGCCTAATATCCAAAATATACAAAGAACCCAAAAAACTCAACAACAAACAAACAAACAATCCCATAAAAAAATGGGAAGAGGATATGAACAGACACTTCTCCCAGGAAGAAATACAAATGGCCAACAGATATATGAAAAGATGCTCATCTTCTTTAGCTACTAGAGATATGCAAATCAAAACGGCAATGAGATACCACCTCACACCTGTTCGATTAGCTGTTATTAGCAAGTCAGGTAATAGCAAATGTTGGAGAGGCTGTGGAGAAAAAGGAACCCTCATACACTGTTGGTGGGAATGTAAAGTAGTACAACCATTATGGAAGAAAGTATGGTGGTTCCTCAAAAAACTGAAAATAGAACTACCTTATGACCCAGCAATCCCTCTACTGGGTATATATTCCCAAAACTCAGAAACATTGATACGTAAAGACACATGCAGCCCCATGTTTATTGCAGCATTGTTCACAGTGGCCAGGACATGGAAACAACCAAAAAGCCCATCAATAGATGACTGGATAAAGAAGATGTGGCACATATACACTATGGAATACTACTCAGCCATAAGAAATGATGACATCGGAACATTTACAGCAAAATGGTGGGATCTTGATAACATGATACGAAGCGAAATAAGTAAATCAGAAAAAAACAGGAACTGTATTATTCCATACGTAGGTGGGACATCATAGTGAAACTAAGAGACATTGATAAGAGTGTGGTGGTTACCGGGGGAGGGGGGAATGGGAGAGGGATAGGGGGTGGGGAGGGGCACAAAGAAAACAAGATAGAAGGTGACAGAGGACAATCTGACTTTGGGTGGTGGGTATGCGACATAATTGAACGACAAGATAACCTGGACTTGTTATCTTTGAATATATGTATCCTGATTTATTGATGTCACCCCATTAAAAAAATAAAATTATATAATAAAAAATAAAAAATAAAAATTATTTTTACTCTATGCAAATACCCAAATATATTCACAAATCAATTCAGACAGAACCCAAAAATCAACACTTCACTGTTGGAACTTTGAGGTAGCCCAATACATATAGAGAAATAAAGGAATAAAACAATAAATCAAAATACTATTGTTTGATTGATAAAGACCACATCATAGGTCACAGTCTAATATAAGGGCTAAATTGGCTTGCTAACTGAACCCAATGTTAGGCATATTTATATATCTAGTCACAGGCACTGCAGGACAGGAGCAGGTAAGACTTAAAGCACAGAAGAGCTGTAGAGAACCTCTGTTCTGGGCATGCTCAATTGATCCATTCCAAATTTTTATGAGTTACTTTTGGGGCAGAGTGAAATGAATGGAGAGTGGTCAGCATTGCAGTGGGTTCCTGAACTGAGAGAGAATTTTAGGAATGAGGGTAGAAATATTCTCCTCTAATATCCACAACCAGAAAATAAACTTTCTAAGAAATCTAAGGCCATAATGCATTTATCTATTACCAAACGGTGGGGTCAACCCCAAAAATGTGTCATGTTCTGCAAAAGTTAAAATACTCTTTAAACATATTTTCAAGCATAATAGTAAAAGGACTGAAAGGTATTTGCATCCCAAGCAAGGCATATATTAAAAACCATCTTCAGGAGAACATTTCTTATTTGAGTCCTCATCCAGATCATTCAGAACATAACTGTTGGAGTATGTTATGGCTCTAAAGGGCCGGACAAATCCCTTCCTTTAATGACTTCGAAACTAATTTATAAATGCACACAGATGCCAGGTCGGAATTAAAATACATGTTTTACCACTGGTAGAGATGAAATAAAGACTAGGACTCGGATCTGGGTCAAAATTCAGCTTTCCACTCATTTTCCCCAAATTGAATCTAGCAACTACAAATTTCCACAGGAACAGAGCTTCCCCAGGTAGGTGTCTGTATGGAGACAGAGGACAGGCAGGAAAGGGGAAGATAATTCCAGTGCTTTCACAAGAGAGAGAAATAAGGCATTGTTAGAAAGACATTGAACTCTGTATTCCTGCTGAAAAAGAAAATTTAACATATGATGGCAGACCTTTGCCATTTCATCAAGGGATAAGGCATTTTTCTTTACATGTGGAGGAATTAGTGAAAGTGCCTCTTATTCCATACTTTCAAAAGTATGGAGTGTGAAGCAGGAGGAGCAAAGCATCTCCCGGACATGGTGCCGTGATCTGCCAAGGCAGATTCTGCAACAAGCACTGCTTTTTGTGGTGAGTGTGAATTTTAGTCCATCTTTTATTACAGGAAAGAAATAGAACTTGTTCAGTTTTTCTGTGATTCATCTTAATTCCTTTTAGAGGAAAATGACTATTTTCCCTGGACAGTCTCACTTTACACATGCTAATCTGGTTGTACTATAAATAGCGCCCATTTTCACCCTCAAAGGTAACTCAATTTGGAAAAAAGCAATATGGTCCTCCTAATAATAACCCTATTCTAATGGGTGGTAGAAATTTAATCCCAGTCAATCCAGAGGAAACCCCCTTTAACTCCATATAGGAGGAGGGGTTGGCCTCACGGACACGAGAGGATTCAGAGAGAAAGGTATCAGACCCAGGTAGGCAGCTACTCTGGCATCTGCATGGACCCCTATTCCTGTCCTGTTTCGAGTGTCAGCCCATACAGGCTGCCGCTTCTTAGGTTTCAGTCCTTTCCTAAAGGCGCTTCATGGTTGAGCTCCTTCTGGTACTTTAGCAGCAGGGAAGTCACTGTGGAGCTGCCCGCACCATTCTGGCTCACGGGAAATCAGGAAGTTAACTTTCCCTGTCCCTCTCACACTGCTCTCTGACAGAGAACTCAGTCTCTGCCCCTACATCATCACCTGGGCCCACTATGAATCCACCTTCCTTATTTGGGACTCATTCTATTATTCTCACCCCTCACCAGGACACAGAGAATTCTGTAAAACTATTGCTCCAAATCTTGCTGTTTTGTCAACTCCATCAGGAAACAGGCACGGCATGCCCTTACCTCTCTCAGATCCCACTGGAACATCTAGGGTTTGGCCCCAAATGGCAGAGTACAGAACCGATCGTCATTATTATTATTTTCCATTTTATTATCTATAAAAGATATGACAAGAATTATTTTCTACCTTGTAATGAAGCTCAAAGAAGTCATCCTTTATCATAAGAAAATTAATGCTATTTTTTTCTTCTGACTGTGAGTTCTTTGAGGAAAGTCACTGTTTTAATCTTTAGTTTTATTGATAATATTTCCCACAGTAAGTTATACATAATGTATTCAAATAATGTTTTCAGTAAAATTATTGCCAAAAACATACATAAAACAATCTCTAACACAAGCAAAAATATATATTTTTTATCAAAGTAAATAAAAATGATGTTATCTAGATAGTTATAGCTCCCCAAACTTAACCGAGTAGAAAACATGTAACAGGAAAGTAGTGAATATCTGTAGAGCAATTGATTCACTTTATCCAAATATGCCTAATTGGCTACTGATAGCTCTTAAAGCAAGAATGTAACTTTGAGAATGTCTAACTTGTATCATAGAAACAATGAGAAAATCAAGTTCAAAAGGTCACAATAATATTCTGGAAATATTATTTCCAAATATGGAACAATGGGAAAATATTAGGTTAAAATTGTGTCAAGAAAACCCAACAATACAGTGACAAGTAGAGAAAAGGAAATTCATTTCTCTGTCACATTTCAGAAAGGTCAGGCTGGCGGGTCTGTGTCATGCAGTCCTTCGGGGCCCAGGTTCCCTCCATCTTGGTTCTCAGGGTCCCTAGGACAATGATCTTCTGTGCCTGGTAGAGTCTGAATCAGCATATCTGTGAGAAGGGATAAGGTCTAGAAGTAACCCCATCACTTCCGCTGGCATTCCATTGGCAAGAGTTTAAATCACGTGGTGTAAGAAAACCTGCCAGGGAAACTGGGAAGAAAGGGAGAACAAATTTTGGTAAGCAACTAGCAGACATAATTACTATAAGAAAAAAATTTTTGTTCCAAACTGATCAATATTGCTTAACTTACAGATTGTTTTGGTGTAGCCAAAACAATACCTGTGCAGACCAGAAAACCAGAGGAGTTGATGTCCCTCTGCATAATTTATTTATAGCTACCGACTATAATTGGCCAAAAATATAGTTATGTGGTCATTGAACAGTGGGCATTTATCTCATAGGTGAAAAACAGAAGCTACAGAAGTCTCTCTAGCCAAATAGAATAAAGAGTCATAATCAAAAATATTGTTTGACTTAACCTTATATAAAACCTACCAAATATGAGAGAAGAGAAACATTAATGAATTGAAAAAATCTTCTTTCAGTATCCATTTTAGTTAGAATTCCTAACTTGAGGTAGTTTATAAAAATGAACACCAAAAGAGGATAATAATGAATTAATTATAATAACAAAAACCTAAGGAGTATTTAAAATAATAATGCATTAACAACAACTCTTAGAGAAACTGCAAATCAAAAAACAATTTTTTAGCAATTGTTGTTCCCTTTTATCCTACTTTTTGAGATTAATAAAATACGCAATGTTCATATTCTATGCAGAAGAATGAGATAATTTTAAAACAAATTGTCAATCCCATAACAATTTGAAATTTAGAAAATGATTTCCACAGAATACTATTTTTAAAAGCAATGATTAATAGATTAATAGATTTAAAATAGGCTTTCATTTTTTAGCATGCTTATGAATTAAATTTACATTTAATAACATATATAAATATAGTATATCATCATAGGCTTTGGGTTCTAAATTCTTTCTCCTTTTTCCCTCAGTTTTATTAATAAATATTTGATATACATCACTGTATAAGTTTAAGGCACTTTCTCCTTTGCAAGAAAATGTTTATAGTCATTAAATTAATCAATAGAATTTTTTATAAAATTAGGAATTCACCATACATATTCAGCATCTCTTCTGTAAAAAAAAAAAAAAGATGCTTAAAAGGTCTACTTAGCTTGCACATCACTGTAGTGACTACACCTGACAGCTGAATGCACCTGATTCAGACAGTCTTTATTAACAATGTGATACTCACTTTAAACTTGGGGCCAATGCCTGGCACATGACCCCATATATGTAGCTCTGATCATTCTTAGTATGATTATATACCTACAACAAGAGAACATATTCTTTGAACTGGTGGTTGCCAGAGGGGAAAGGGTTGGAGGACTGGGTGAAAGAGGTGAGGGCACTAAGAAGTACAAATTGGGGGTTACAAAATAGTTACAGGGATATAATTAAAGCATGGGGAATATAGTCAATGATATTGCAATAACTATGTATGGTCCCAGTTGGGGTAATGGCAATATTGAAGGAAACACATTGTAAAGTATATGACTGTCTAACCACTGAGCTGTACACCTGAAACTGATACAAAATAAACAATAAACAAAGAGAACATGCTCTTGTGATAGCAGCTAATCCCACCTCACTAGAATATTTGTAAAATCCATAAAAAGACAATATTCTTTTTAGATCAGATCAAGGACATTTACCACTTTCATAGCCTTTATTCTTGTAATCCCCTTTAGACCACCTTAAACTGGTCTCTGTACAAAAATGGTCATCATTGAAGAACTCGGAAAGTAGTATGTGTTCACAATTGCTCCAAAGTGCTGTAGAGTCTCCTTTAACTGTCACTCTATTTCTGGATCTTGTAACTACTGTGTACATCTCAGCAGAGATCAAAGGAAATGGAATCCTCTGTTGTTGTCCATTACAAATGCCTTTGCTCTGAGACCCTGAAAAGGGACTTGTCTTTTGTTTAGGGTTTTTTTTTTAAAATATACTTTATGTAACGAAAATAGTCTTCACTTTGTGCTGTGACGTAGAAATATTAGTCCATGATCAGGTGTAAAAAAATTACAACTTTCATTTATAACTATTTAGTTATCCTTTTGTGCCACAAGTCTTCACAAATTAAGATTTTTCTCCTTTTATCAAGTAACATATAATGTCCACTGAGAAGAGGATGTTTATAGCACCTATCCTTTGGTGGCTGAAGGGAGGGGGGAAGTGTCTGTATCTGATTTTCAATGTCATATAACCACAAGAGTGTCTACACAAACGTATATCATCCCAGCTCTTCCTTGGTATTCAATTTATTCCAGGTTTGCTCCACAACATCTCATGTTTCTGTCTGGTCCCTTCAGGAATTTGGCTCCCTTTATTGCATCAGTGACATGCCTGAGGCCACAGGAGTCTCTGCAGGCCTGACAAAGCTCCCATTTCCCCAGACATGCCCCTGCTTTCTGTGCCCTGGGCTCTCCCCAGCAAGCTGGAGGATGTGGGGAACCTCTCAGTGAGGTCTACCAATACCTGTTCACTTCTCACCTCCCCTTCATCTCTCTTCTTCCTGAAGAAGAAACTTTTCTATCACCTTGTTCCTCCCAAATCCTCATGTGCACCTTTTTTTGTTTTTTAATTTGTGAACTTATTTTTATCTCCACAAAGATGTGCAGACTTTTGAAACATGTTGGTTCACAACCTTGGAAATTCCTGAGTGAAATCTGAAACTGGCCCTGGACCCAGAGGACACAACTGAAGAAAGAAGCAGACCATAGCAGACTGTAGGTGGCAGGTTCCATTAGGAAGGAAGGTACTTAGGAGGCTTGTCTTGAGCTCTGCAGGATGAGTAGATCCTTGCTTTTGAAAGCAAGAAGCTGAGAAGGTTATATAGAGGCCTTAACTAAGTTCAGTCATATATACAGTTCAGATGGTTTCAACAACACATTGCTCTCATGGTTCTGTCCTTGAAGCAACTACTCACATGAGAGTACAGTTGACCCTTGAACAACATGAAGGTTAGGGGCACCCACCCCCGTGCAGTCTAAAATCTCCATGTATGGGAAACCCTGGGATATGAAAAAAAATCTGTGTGTAAGTGGACCTGCACAGTTTAAACCCGTGTTGTTCAAGGGTCAGCTGTAGTAAGCAGAAGGTACATCCTAAGGACAGAGGAAGGGGAAAGGGCCTTCCCACTGCCCTTGTCCAGATCACAGGTCAGCCAGCCCTCACGTCCTCTCAGTGACCTCCACCAAGAACATGAAAGCCGGGAGGCTTCAGGAAACAGACACTGAGATGGAGATGTGGGGCAGGCAGACTCTCAGGAAAACTGACTGTAAGAGTCAGAGAGGAGCTGACTTGAGTAAAGCGGGAATTTCACAGGATGCAGGTGCAACAGAGGCCACACCTGATCTGACAGAAAGCTCAAAAGCAGGAGCAGCTCTTTGGAGATGCCCCGAATTGAAGTAAATTTGGTGTTTTCTCACCAACAAATGATTGGTCAAGTGCTGCACCAGAGAGGGACAAAACCTTGGATGAGGCTACACCTTTCAGTCTTAAGCAACTCCTAGAGCTATGGGTAAGCTACATCCCTGGAGGCGGGAGTAATAAGCATCTCAGCTATAAAGGGGGGTTGGCTACACTCACTACACCAGGGTTCTCAATGGCATCAGACTCACCTGGAGGTGATTGACAAACAGATTGCTACCCCAGTGTCTCTGACTCTTTAGGTCTGGGTTGGGGGTGGAGCACTTGCATTCCAACCAAGTTTTCAGGTCCTGATGCTGTTCTTTTGGGTCGCCCTTTGAAAATCACTGTCCCCAACTATTCCAAGCTTACTCCACCTATTTTCATTCAACAGACTACAGAACACTTTAAAAGTTAGGGAGAAGTCCAAAGAAGACAAACAAAATAAGGGTGAGTGGAGAATGAGAATCTGTTATGTTTTCAAATTCTGTCCCTTCACAACTCACTGGGATAATAGTTCTTTTACTCATTACTTTGGAGTCTTTTATTCTATATTTAATTCCTATTTTCTTCCTTTTATGAACTAAATATGTTTTTCTCTATGATTATTTCCAGCATTTCTCTGTCAATATGTCCCCATCCTGACAACAAAACTCCTCAATGTGCCTCATTCTGATTCACTAATTTTCTCAGAAATCATTTACCTGGGCCCATGTATTCATCTGTTATGTCCGAATTCGCTACTGTGAAAGAGTTTGGTGCATTTAACACTTATCTTCACCAATGTGCGTATGGTAGCACATACACATAGGAAAAACTACAAAGCTATGTGGAAAAGGCTAGGTGACCTGCAAGCAGGGCTATAAGTAATGACAGAATGATGCCTGAACAGAAAGATAGCAAGGTTTGTAAATAAGCACCACACCATAGCTTATAACATGAAGTGGATTGTAGGAGCCTTGATGTATGTTCTCATTACACCCACAATTGGTTCAGTTACAATCACACTAATAGGTGGCAAGTGAGCTTCATGGAGAAGATGTTGTCTTTACTTTCTATACTAAAAACACCAGTTCAGTAAAACACAGTTAGTTATTGATGATCATGCCCACAGACTAGTCATGGTCTCTGACAAGCCCAAGTTTCCTTTTTCCTAGACTGTTTCCTCTGCACTCTTCTGCATGAATTGATGTTTATTTGTAACATTTCACCTTGTTTCTGCCTCTCGTGACTGTAGCTCTGATTCTTTACAATATTGTTTTGATGTATAAAATGGTAGTGAATGGTAGCAAAATCATGTCTTTTTATCTTCCTCTGCAAATCTTAAATCCTCCAACTCTTTTATTTATTTTTTTTCTATTACAGTTCATTTCAGTATTTTGTATTGGTTTCAGGTGTACAGCACAGTGGTTAGACAGGCACATACTTGACAAAGTGCTCCCTCACCACCCCCATACACACCCCATCCTCCAACTCTTTATGTGTAATCTTCCCCTCTAGGAGAGTATGCAATTTTTCTGGGCATCATAGCTAATGAATGATGTGTGAAATTTGAAAATCATTTATTCCTTATTAAAGAAGATGTTTAAAGAGCAGTAAAGATAATTTCTATGAAGAAATATTAGAAAAATCATTATTATTTAGGATGAAAATTAAAGGGTAAGAATTAATTTAACAGTCTTCTTCAGAGATATAAAGGGTATCTAATAGGTTAAGATTGAGAGGGGAGGAGGAAAGCGAAGAGAAACACTCAATTTCTGCTGAGAAACAAGGGATAATATCAACTAGAATAAAAGGTTTCTCTACCTTGCAAACAGTTCAGTGTTAATTAGGCACCTGAAAAAAAATTGTATTATCTCTTTTCCTGTAGATCTTTAAAAACAAAACAATATTATATTTCAAAACAAGATCAGGTGTTGTCCTACTGGGAAACAGGTTAGTAGAAAAGTTGACCTTTTAAGTTCCCTTCCCACCCTACAATTTTATATTTATAGTAGCAGTTTAGAGATATTCTGCTGGGCAAAATTGATTTCTGGCAAAGGACACATCTCCAAAGAGCCATTTTTCATAGCTTTGTATATAATTTTTATTGATGCCATAATCTTCAAAGACTGAAGAGATGGCTCCCAGGTAATGAAAACCCTTGGGCCATTCTTGCTGTTTACTTGGAAAGATTTACATTTCTATGATGTCTGAAAGTTTTTAACTCATTGTGACCCCAATCTAACTCTTACCTTATAGGGAACCTGGTTAACAATGAGAATATGAGACAACAGTCTACAACAATATAAATTTGAAGCATAACTCTACCCCAAAATATTTGTAAATACCATCTTTATGACATAGTTTTGTCTTTCTCATATTGTTTTATTTCCATACATAGGATTTTATAAGGATCAGGTTAATATCAGATAAAGACAACCAACCTGAGAGGGCTGTCCTCACTCTTCAGAGAGAAAATTGGTAAGATGTCATGTTGTTGTTGTTGTTGTTTTGCCATCCTAAAACATACAGTATTTCTCCATGCATAAAACGCACCCTTTTTCAAAAAATTTGGGGTCTAAAAACTGGATGCATCTTATATGGTGGTTGTAGTTTTTTTTTACTTGCATTTCATGCTTTTTTGTGCTTGCTTTTTGCGCTCATTGTTGAAGACAGTGATTCATCATCAGACACAGATGATGACAAGCTAATGGATGGGAGTTTTGACAGTGATGAGGAGTTGTGTTAATTTTATGATGAATGAAATTTGAGTTCAATAACTGTATGTAATTTTTTTTTCAAATTTTGGACCCCAAAATTAAGGTGCATCTTATACATGGGGAAATGTAGTCACCAATGTATGGGTTCTAGAATGCGGAATAGAAAGCTGAAGAAGTGAGAGAGGCACCAAGGAGCTAAGTTCTTCCGACCTGAAAATTTCTTAGTCCTTTCTATGTATCAAAATTCTATTGTACCATTAAATTTCAGCCAAAGTGTCCCTTGTCTGGAAAGCCATCCTCACACCCGTGTGTTATGGTAGATCCACTCGTATCACCCTGAGTTTAAATCCTAATTTCAACAAATACTATTGTAATGCCGGTGGCCAAACCAGGCTGGTTCACATTGGATTCCGGCAGATGGTAGAGAAACTGCAGAGCCAGAAAGTGTCGGGCCATACCCATTTATTGGAGACTCCCAAAGACAGGCGAGCAAATAACAAAAGTAAAAGAGCTGATAAAGGAAAATCTGCTATTCGTAGTAAGGGCAAGGGAGCAAGGAAAACCGCACCTCACATGGCAGTGGCGGTAGAGCGATCTGGGAGAACCACCCAGGGGAAGCACTCATAGCCTCAGAGAGGCCATGCACACGTGCCTTTGCCACATGCTCACGCACCAATCAAATAAAGTGCTTGCAGCCGGTAAACTGCGAGCACACCTAACACAGCTGCCCCACAACTATCTAGGAAAACTTGGACATTTTACTTAACATCTTAACCTCAAGATTAAATGGTTCATGTATGTTTGTGAAACCATCTAGAATGGTGGGATACACAGGACAGGTATTCATCAAGTGTCAGTTCCCACTTCCAAATATATAATGGGTCATTTTTATATTTAGATAGCAATTAATTTTCCTTGTAAAATCACTATTGCTTATATTTTTGTATCCTATCCCCATTAGACATAAATTTCATAAGACCAAGTACTGTGCATGGTCATTTACAAACTCTTGGTTGCTAATGTAGTACTGGCATACAGTAGGTGCCAAAACCATATATTATATATATTTTTCTTAATTTCTAAAGTCCAAAAAATACTACATGTCAATCATCTTAAAATATATTAGAAAAGTTTTCAATAGTATAAATTGTCTGTTATGATCTGGACCTCTGGCATAAAAGAAAGTTAAAAGTAAACAAAAAGCATAAATAATAATAGCATAAACAGAAGACAGTCTGTGATCTTCTAAAATTTATTACCCTTCCATTCTCTGAGCTGATTTCTGGGAACTTGTAGATGAAAAGGAAAAGTACAATGAACTGAATGTCTGTGTCTCCCCAAAAATTTATTTGTGTAAACCCTAATCCCAGTGAAATGCTATTAGGATGCTGGGCCTTTAGGAGGTGTTTAGGTCATGAAGGTGGAACCTTCATGAATTGGATTAGTACCCTTATAGTAAGAAGCCTTTCTAGATAAGAGATACAGAAGGAAGATGGTTCTCCAGAAAGAAGGCCCTCATCAAGATCCTGACTGTGGAGATACCCTTACCTTGGGCTTCTAGGCTCCAGAACTGTGAAAAATAAATGTTTCCTGTTTGAGCCAATCTATGGTGATTTGTTGTAGTAGTCTGAACCAATGAAATCAAAGTATACAGTGTTAAGATTATGTGGATAGGAAAAAATTAATTCTGGCTCTTATTACTTTAATATATTACCTAGCATAATTTAGGTATGAATGATCACTGTTTTAAATTAGAACAATGTAGGAAGAAAAACAACATAAAGACGTATGACCTTTATCAATTTTCTTCCAGTATTTTCCATATTTCTGATCATATTGTAATAATGTTTGTCTTTTTAGTTGTTATTTATTTTGCCAAAAATAGGGTAAAAATTTTTCAATGTTATTACAAACTATTTTAAAACATTTTATTTGCTTCCAAATAGAACTTTGTGCATACATAATATAATCATTCCCTTTTAATATTTTAATTTCTATATTTTTATTTCATAAATACCCATTTAAAGAAATAAATCCAGATATTGTATTCAAATTTAAAATAATAGAGCTAGCCTGACCTGTGGTGGCGCAGTGGGATAAAGCGTCGACCTGGAACACTGAGGTCGCCGGTTCAAAACCTTGGGCTGGCCTGGTCAAGGCACATATGGGAGTTGATGCTTCCTGCTCCTCCCCCTTCTCTCTCTCTCTGTCTCTCTCTCTCTCACTCCTCTCTCTCTAAAAAATCAATAAATAAAATATTTTTTAAAAAAAGTAAAATAATAGAGCTAGATCTTGCCTAACCTGCAGAATGTCGACCCAAAATGCTAAGGTCCCCAGTTCAAAACCCTAAAGTCGCTGTCTTGAGTATGGGGTCATTGACATGATTCTAAGGTCATTGGTTTGAGCCCAAGATTGCTGGCTTGAGCAGGGGATCACTGTCTCAGTTTGAGTGTTCCTGGTCAAGGCCCATATGGAAAGCAGTCAATGAACAACTAAAGTGATGCAACTACAAGATGATGCTTCCCATCTCTCTCCTCTCTCTCTCTCTCTCTCTCTCCCTATCTATCTCTATCTCTATCTCATTCAATCAATAAAAAATAAAACAAAATAAAGAGCTGAATCTAAATAATACCATCAGAACAACTTAAAATATTGACTGAATTACCTTATCTAATAAATTAGTAAGAATTTTTTTCTATACACAAAAATAGTTCATCAATTATTTTACAACAAATATGTGGTTGTCTTATAGATAAAGTTTAAGACTAGAACCACAAAAGTCAAATATTTACAAATTATACTCTTATTTTGTCCCAAACTATTATTTTCTGTGAAGGAAGGGGTGACAGAGCCAGCATGGGGATTAAAAGAATGTGAAAATACAAATCACTATCACAGGAGTTTATTTGAAACAATCTCTCATGTGTGTCATAAATTGATAGAAACAAAGACTAAAAGAATAAACCAATGCTTTTTTTGGTCAAACATCATCAGAGATTTCTTCAGTAACAAAATTAAAGATATATTCCTCAGTTTAGACTACACAGCCCTCCAAACTGTGGCCCCAGCCCTCCTTCTCAGGCCTCATCCTCTATTCCTACTCTATGAATACCCTTTAATCCAAAAGAAACAAATTATTTGGCACCCTGACATGCTCCAGGCCTTTCCACTCTCATCTCTACACGTTGAAATCTTGCCCTTCCCTTCCTTCAAGACCCACTTCAGACACCATTTTCTGCCTGATGCCCTTTCTAACGTCTCTCATTTGAATAGTTTCTCCTTCCTTTCTGTTTTTACAATATGTTTCTTCTTTCCTTTGGCACTTAGTTTGTTCCACATAGCCTTGTAGTATAGGTCAGTGTGTATTTACCATCTCGAATAGAATTGCAACATCTTTAAGTCTAAAGGTTTTGTCCAGTTCAATGGTCCTTTCATCATCTTCCCATTAGTTCTTATTCAATATTTAATGCCTACCCTGTTGCAGGCCCCATGCTGGGCCCTAGAGACAGTATGTTAAGCCAGCCAGAAGCAGTCCCTGCCCTAACATAGCTTATGCAATCAAGTAGAGGATAAAGAAAAGAAAACAGGAAATTAAACTAAAGTGAAACCACATAAGTTCTATAGCAGGTGTAGAAAAAGTACCAACCAGTCTAGATTGGGGAAAAAGAGATGTACTACTATTTCAGGCAGAAGGAACAGAGCTGGGAAAGAGCCTAGAGTTACAGATGGTTTCAAGGACATAACATAAAATGTACAAGGTGGCTGAAACATAAAAGAGGCTCTGAAGATGGCAACAGCAGAAGGGCCATTCCATCATGGCACTGTGATTAAGGCTAGGAGTTCAATCTTGATTCTGAGCTTATGAGAAGTTGTTAAGCAGATATAAATTGATCAGAACTGACACAGATGATTACAGAAACAATCCATATATATCAGCTTATTTCTTAAGAAATGATTATTGATAGATTTATACTCTGCCTCAATTCTAAAAATATTTAATGTAGCTAAAATATTTATTTGCAATACAGTATATACAAATTAGCCTATTTCCACTTTCAAGGAGATTTTGCAAAATATAAGAAATTGAGATATGTTGATACCAAAATCAAGGATACATAAAGTATGGACACATTTCACGAAAAAATAAAAAAGACTCGCCACATAGAAGCTATAATCGTAACAGCACCACATGGGAATCTTTAAACTCATTGTGTTCTTTTTAATGTATGTAACCTTGCTCTCAGGTCACTTTGTGATGAAGATATACTCTTTAACTCTTCATCATATTCTTCTACAGCACCAAAGCACTCCTTAAAATCCTTTAAACCAGGCATCCCCAAACTAGGGCCCAAGGGCCGCATGCGGCCCCCTGAGGCCATTTATCCCTGCTGCACGCACTTCCGGAAGGGGCACTTCTTTCATTGGTGATCAGTGAGAGAAGCACTGTATGTGGCAGCCCTCCAATGGTCTGAGGGACAGTGAACTGGCCCCCTGTGTAAAAAGTTTGGGGACCCCTGCTAAGCCATAGACATAAAGAGAGATACATTTATACATTTAAAAAATATAAACTAAATCTTTTATCTTCCAGAATTTCTCTTGAGATTATTAAAGGAAAGACATATTTTGATAAATCATTTGACCACCCCAACAGCCTACTCAATTAACAAAAAATTATTAAAATGCATCTGCAGTATAGAATGTAAAGGTAAAAACTTGGTTGTCCTAAGGATAGGGAAAGGATAAGAAGAGTAGGCAAGGGAATGATGAGAGAGGAGGCAGCTGCAAAGCATGTGATCCATGATATGATTCTGTGCTAGAACTTGTCTTCAGAAAAATAACTCAACCCACAAAATCTTGGTGTGAGTATATATATATATATATATTTTATATAACTGAGGGGGAACCTAACATTTATGCCCAAATGAAATAAGGCAAAACAGGGATAGTAAATACAGGCAGACATATAAACCAAGCAGATTAGGCTTTAGATGACAGTAAATCACATATATTTTGCAATAGGTCAAAATGTTAAGGGATTATTTTATTCAACAAAAAAATCTTCTAGTTGACGGTAATGATAAGGTGAACAACACTTTTAAAAGAAAAAATAAAATAAAGAAATAACAATTCTTATGTGTTGAAATTTTGAAATATACTTGTTGGAACTCTCTCAAAGATATAAGTCAGCCCTGGCTGGTTAGCTCAGTCAGCTAAGAGAGTCATCCCTAAACAACAAGATTGCAGGTTCGATCCCCAGTCAGGGCACACACCGGGAAGCAACCAATGAGTGCACGACTGAGTGGAACAACAAATGAATGCTTCCCTTCCTCCTTCCCTCTCACTCCCTGACTCTCTCAAGAAATAATAATAAAATAAAGATTTAAATCAGAACAGAAAATGAACCTCTCATGAGTCCTCTATTTAAGTAAAGGAAACTTTTGAAAGTAGATTTTCTTTCTACTCACTAGAGTGGTATCCAAGGTTTAGCAGGCTTTGAAGCAGCTACACCTTCATCTACTGATAATTTCCACATTAGGCTATTTTCAAGCTATGAAGATTCATGAATTTCAGGAGGTTTATTATACCAAGCTCATGGAAAACCAAAATATGTCAAAACTTGCCAAAAGGGATAATGTGACTCACTAATAAATGGAGACAGATAGAAAAACACATTTTTCTTGTCATTGAGTTACTTGATCTAAATGGCATTTACAGTTTAAATAGTATAAAGAGGTAAGTCACCATTTTCTCAGAAAAGCTAAGGTAGAAATACCAAATTCAAACACCAGTATTAACATCTAAAAGAGAGCAGCAGTTGAACTTATAGACATTAAGATGAAATTTTACCTGAATCTTGGAAGAGTCTTTTCTCTCAATTTTCACTAGTAAAATGTCCCTCTGAGATAAATAAGGGAAGATATAACGTGTGCTTACAGAAATAATTCTTGTAGCAAAATAAAAGATGATCGAAGAGACAGTGAGACTGGGAAGCTAGGAAGACACTGAAATCACTTCAAGCGGTTCCACTTCCAGCCAAGACAGAGTAAGAGGTACCCTCCACCTAAAACAATGGAAAAACTAGATGAAATATACGAAACAACAACACACATGTGTGGAAAAATACTTGAGGCCAGAAACAAGTATCCAAGATAATTAGAGGGAAAGTTCTTGTTGTTCACATGAGGCTAACACAGTGCCTTTCCAACCATCCAGATTGGAAAACCTATGATTCAAGGAACATTAGTTTTCAGAGAATCTTGTGAGAACTGTCAAATTAGAATTCTATGCCCCATAAAAATACCTTTTGAAAACAAAGCCACACAAAAGCACATTTTTCTACTTTAGTCTCTTAAGATGAATAACTGTAATTAATCATTTTAAACCAATCTTCCATTTTTATAATGTCTTGCTTAGACATGATGTAACAACCTATTTAAACATAGCTTGGTTGAGTTCAGTAATATTTGGTTTAAATTATTTCAACTTTGTTTTTGAATGGATTCAGCTGTTATTTACCATCTTTTGCTGTCCCTATCATATAATACAGGGTAATGCTTGCATTGCAGAGGACAGTATTTCCTTCTAGTCAAGACTCTATAATAACTTTATGCAATATTCAAATTACTTGTTCTTAAACATATAGTAGAAATTTTTAGGGGAAAATCTGGGCAGCAAGGTTTTTTTCGGAAATTTTCCTAAGAATATAGTGTCCTTAGTGCCTTTAAGGATGATTCGTTTTTCTCTTTTCTCTTGAGACAGTTTTGAAGTTATTATTTTTTAGGAATTAATACATTTTACCCAATTTTTCAAATTTATTAGCATAAAATGATCTATAGAATCCTCTGAATTATATATATAGCAATAATTTTGTCCTTTTTTATTTCTGATATGTATAGTCGAGTCTCCCTTTTATTCTTCTGTCAATCTTGCCAGAGGTTGTCTATTTTATTAGTATTTTTTAAGTCAACTGTTCTTTAGTTGCTATTCTCAATGTTTGTTTTTCTATCAGTAATTGCTGCTTTTATCTTTATTACTATCTTGTTTTATATTTGTTTTCTGCCTTCCATTGCTGTTGATGAGAAGTGGCAGACACTGTCCCTGTTGCTTTTTTTTTATATCATTAGTCTTTTCTTTTTGACTTTTTGAGATCTTCTCTATCTGTGGATTTCTTCAGCTTTACTTTTATATGTATAGGTGTAAATTTTGTTCCCCTTTGGGGAATTTGTTGATTTTTTTAAATTTATGGATGAATTATTTTCATTATTTGGAAAAAATTCTGAGTCATTATATTTTTAAAATAAAATTTACAATAAATTTATTTTTACAGCCTGACCATGCAGTGGCACAGTGGATAGAGGGTCAGACTGGGATGCAGAGGACCCAGGTTCAAAACCCCAAGGTTGCCGGCTTGAGCATGGGCTCACAAGCTTAAGCACGGGGTCACTAGCTTGAGCATGGGATCATAGACATGCCCCATGGTTGCTGGTTTGAGCACAAGGGTTGCTGGCTTGAAGCTCAAGGCTGCTGGTTTGAGCCCAAGGTTGCTAGCTTGAGCAAGGGGTCACTCACTCTGCTGTAGCCCCCAGTTCAAAGAACATATGAGAATGCAATCAGTGAACAACTACAGAGACCAGGGAGCCACATCAAAGAGTTGATGCTTCTCATCTCTCTCCCTTCCTATCTCTCTGTCCCTATCTGTCCCTCTCTGTCTCCCTCTCTGTCTCAGTCACACACACACAAAAATTATTTTTACAGAAAATTTTGGAATTCTCATATACTCCATAATACTCCATACCTAATTCTCCCTATTACTAATATCTTTCAATATTATAGTACATTTCTCACAAATAATGAATTATATTGATACATAAAACTAAAGTTGTAAGATTTATCAGATTTCCTTAATTTTACCTAATGTGCTTTTCCTATTTCAGGATCCCATCCAGAATACCACATTGCATTTCCCCCCTGTTTTCTTATCCTCCATTTGACTGTGACAGTTCTTCAGGTATGCCTTCTTTCTTTTTTTTTTTCTTAATTTGAATTTATTGGGATGACATTGGTTTGCAAAGCCATACAAGTGTCAAGTGTTCAATTCAATATAACACCATCCACACATCACACCATGCACCCTCCACCCCAAGCAAAGGCCTTTTTTTTTAATGACCTAGACAGTTTTTGAAGAATACTGGTCAGGTATTTTGAAAAAATTCTCTCAGTTGGGATTCATTTGATGTTTTTCTCATTATTAGACTGGGGTTGTAGTTTCTTAGCAGGAAGACCACAAAGGTTCAGAACTGTCTTCATCACATAATAACAAAGTACATATTACTGATATGGCTTATCATTGTTGTTAACCTTGATCATCTGGCTGAGGTAGTTTGTTAGTTTCTTCCCTTGTAAAGTTTTTCTTTTCCCTCCCTCCCAAACTGTACTCCTTTGGAAGGCAGTCACTCTGTGAAGCCCCCACTTAAGGACTGAGGAGTTATAGTCTATATTCTTGAGGACAGAGTAACTGTATAAATTGTTTGAAATTCTTTGGCATAGGAGACATGTCTACTTTTTATCATTTATTTATTTACTCAATCATTTGGTTATATTAGTATGGACTCATAGCTCTTTTACACTTTGCGTTATACGTAATCCATTATTACTTTATTGTATTACTCAAATTGTTCACTTTGATCATTGGGAGGTTTTTTTTGGGGGGGGGGGGGGTTTGCTGGCTCTTGTGACTTTTTGACATACCAAATCATTGTGGTTTGCTTATGTGTTTTATCTGGTTTTGTTTTGTTCTGTTTTGTTGAGCACTTCCTTTTCTGGCACTACAAGATGATTCAGACTCATCTTGCATATTTCCTGCCCAGTCCTAGAATCAGTCAGTTCTCCAATGAGCTTGCATTGCTTTCATTAAGGAACAGATTGAGAAACCAAGATGTGGATGCTAGCTGTAATCATTGCTACTGCAATCTCATTGTTTTTTGCTCTATATACCAAAGGAATATATATTATGTGTACTAGTCATTATATCTTATTAATAATAGGCTTCATTTTTATAAGTTTCATATACACAGCAAAATTGAGCAGAAAGTAAAGAGATTTTCCATCTATCTTTTGCCCCACACAAGCATAAATTCCACCATGATAAACATCCGCCAGCAGAGTGGAATGTTTGTTACAATTGATGAACCTGCATTGGTACATCGTTATTACCCAGAGTTCATAGTTTACATTAGGATTGACTTTTGATGTTACACAGTCTATGGGTTTGGATAAATGTATGACATGTACCCACCATTGCAGTAGCCCAAATAGTTTACTGCCCTAAAAATCCTCCATGTGCTGCCTATTTGCCTCTCCCTGGCCTCATCCCCCACCCAGCAATCACTGGTCTTTTTACTGTGTCCCTGTCTTTGCCTTTTCCAGAATCTCATATAGTTGGAATCATACAGTATGTTGCTTCTCAGATTGGCTTCTTTTGTATGGCAATATAAATTTCTTTTCATTGCTTGATTACTTATTTCTTTTGAGCACTGAAAAAGATTCATTTGTCTAGATGTACCACAGCTTGTCCACTCACCTACTAAAGGACATTTCAATTACTTCCAAATTTTGGCAATTATAAATAAAGTTACTACAAGTATACAAGTAAAGGTTTTTGTGTGGGTGTAAGTTTTCAACTCATTTGGATAAATACCAGGGAGCACAGTTGCTGAATCGTATGCTAAAAGAATGTTTAGTTTTGTAAGAAATGTCCAAGCTGTCTTTCAAAGTAGTTGTATCATTTTGCATTTTCACCAGCAATGAATGAAGGTTTCTGTTGCTCTATATCTTTGTTATCATTAGGCAGTGGTGAGATTCAAATAATTTAACAACTGGTTCTTTGCCCTAATGACTGTTTTAAGTATTGTAAAGTCGGTGGATAATGGGAAAGGTCAGACCCGCGAACTTTGGCTAGGACCACCCGCAACCAAGCACGCCAAAAGAGGCTTCACAGGAACCCTTTGGAAAAAAGCGACCTTCTGCCAGCCAGTGAGATTTCACCACGTCATATTAGCTTGACCACCCTAGGGACCCTTTAAATATCTCCCACGCGGGTCACCACTTGTGACTTCCCTGGCCTCCATCTTTCCTCAGGGCCAGGGAACCTCGTCAGGTGGGATGTGCGCTCTCTGTACTCAAAAAAGCCTTTTGTTATTCCACACTTTGTGGCTTCGGCCCCCTTCCTTCCTTTTCGGTGGGGGAAAAATACCTTACATTTTGGTGCCGAAACCCGGGACTAGTTGAAGTCCGCAAGGACCACTCCTCTTCCCATCCCCTCCGAGAAAGAACCAGGATCTCCGACCTTCCACCCACTTCGACGCATGGTGCAGTAAGTCCCCTGCCTCCAGCCTTCCCTTCAGTTCTTTCCGCTGAGACTCCCTATCCGAAACTGTAGCTACATCAGAGAAGTCTTTCTGTTCTGAGTGCATGTGCTTGTGGAGACATCCCGAGCACATCCACTTTACCTTATTCGTCTGTGGCCAGAGCTTGAGTTTTGGGATGCTGATGCTCAAATCTGACCACTCTGATGACTGAGGGTAGCTATGGGGGCACAGGAACCTCCTTCCCTAAAGAAGAAGAAACTGTTCTTCTCCGCTGTGGCCAGGCCACAGAACCCACTGAATTAGCCTCCTGAAGGGACTTTCAGTTTTAATGCCCTCACCAATTTAACTATCGCCAAAAAAGCTGGGAACTGATTGGAGATCTCTTACATACATGGCTTCTAATTATTCGCACGCCCGTCCTTAATCTCTGTGCCGCCTGTTCCACCATGCAGGCCTTTTTCTGGCCAGAGAAACCTCACCTAAAACCTCTGATCCTAATCTTTCCTTCTCCATGGACTCCCAACTCTCTTTCCTTCCTGCCTGACCCCCAGGGGCACCTCTCTCTCTAGGGACTTCTCTGGTCCCTCTGCAGACCTCTTTTGCTCCAAAAGACCCCTCCCTTTGCAAAACCTTGTTTCTTATTCACCACTACCATTCTCTTTCTCCTCCCCTGCTGGTCAGGGACCCCTTCCCTTTTCCACTGCATTCTTAAGTCTCTCCTCCATCAGGCCATTCTCAGCCTGGCATTGGCTCTTATACCGGTTTGCAGGACCCCAAGGCCCAACCCCAATTTTCTTGCAGGAAGTTCTGGCCCTGTCCTGCCTTTGGCTCCAGCATTTCCTGCTGGATCTGGGTGCCAGGCTCCTCATGAGCCCTCCTCCTCTTATTCCCAACCCCCAAACCCCTATCCAGAACCTGTGAACACGGCATTTAAAGTTTTTAATGGTCCCAACTAATAGAAACAGGCCAAGGCTGTTAGCCAGGCCTGCATGCAGCAGAAGGTAATGTTCCAAACCCAGGCTCTTGTGGCAGCCCTGAGGCCCACAGAGCAACAGAGGCAAGGCACAGGAAGTGCCCAACCCAAGTCCAAGCCGCAAAGAGCAGCTTGCTTTAAGTGTGGCAAGCAGGGTCACTGATCCTGGCAGGACCCCTACCTGCAGCTGCCCACTGAGCCATGCCCTGACTACAAGCAGCCCAGTCACTGGTGGAGCAATTGCCCCTTTGGGCAACAGGCTTTTCCTCAGCGTCTCTACATGGAGGAAAAGCTGCCCAAATGGGAGGCCAATCCAGCCAGGTGGGTGCATCGCTCGAACTCCTAGGACATGGCCTGGACTTGGAGAACCCCGTGTTCTGCAACTAGTGGGTAAGTCCATCTCATTTCTTGTGGACACAGGGGCTACCTTCTCTGTTTTGCCATCACACTCTGGACCTCTAATTCCCTCATGGGTCTCAGTTATGAGAATGGATGGGACCCCTTCCTTTCCCCCTCTTAGGCCACTCCTGACATGCAGTTTTGCCTCAAGCTTGCCTCCATACAGGACCACTGGCAATCGGAACCACTGGACTCCATCCATCTCCAGCTCACCAAAAGGCTGGACCCTACAAATCCCCCATTACTCCTCTTTTTTTTAAATCCTTACAGGACCGCATCTGCGAAGTTTCTCAACTTACGGCCAAAGAGATGTTCCTCCTGACACCCCTCAAAGCCACCACCTTCCGATCTCCCCCTCCCCATGATGCCCCTAATCAGCAGGAAGTAGCCAGACAAATAAATGGCGCCCCTGTTCTATTTAACACAAAAGGTCAGAATGTAAGGTCGGTAGATAATGGGAAAAATCAGACCCGCGAACTTTGGCTAGGACCGCCCACAACCAAGCGTGCCAGAAGACAGTTGCCTTTGGAAAAAAGCAACTGTCTGCCAGCCAGTGAGATTTCACCACGTCATATTAGCTCGACCACCCTAGGGACCCTTTAAATATCTCCCACACGGGTCACCAGTTGCAACTTCCCTGGCCTCCATCTTTCCTCAGGGCCAGGGAACCTCGCTGGGGGGGATGCGTGCTCTGTACTCAATAAAGCCTTTTGTTATTCCACACTTTGTGGCTCCGGCCCCCTTCCTTCCTGTGGGGAAAAATACCTTACAAGTATAAGAGATGATATACTGAAAGGTAGTTTATTATTTCATGCATTTAATACTTAAATAACAATAAAAGAGGTACACAAACATAGGTTATGTTATAAGAAAGAGTTTTAAAATAGTAATGAAAAAAATATTAAATAATACCTGACAAAAAACAATAAAACTGTTATTTAAGATATTTCCAATGACAGCTTGTCACCCCCTGGTTGTTTGGTACTTTTTCTCTTTACATTATATATTTGTTTACTGAAGTAACAAATTTGAGGTAATTAAAATGTGGTATTTTATCAAAGATATAATGAGTTTTATGAAATTAATAAGTAAATATTGCAAGCATAGTTCCGTCAAATTTTTTTCACCTATGGACAACATGAACATTACTATGGGCACCTAGAGTACTCTGTTGCACAGATGAACATTCAAAAAGAGTAAAGAATGTAAATTTGTGATTTCCACATTGGGCAGCTGCCCAGGTGCCTACCTTAGAGGGAACCCTGATTACAAGTGCCATTTTAACAACCAGTTCAATGAACTCAACAAAACATTAGCTATCAGTTCTGCCAAACCAGTGAACTGGCTGAATCTGACCACTGGCATTAGGTGTTATCAATGTTTACGGTTTTCACAATTTCAATGGATTTGTAGTGGCAAATCCATTACTTTTGTATAGTTTTACTTTTGTATAGTTTTAATTTTCAATTGCCTAATGACATATAATGTCAACTTTGACATTTATGTCAAGTTAACATAAATCAACTTTTCATGTTTTATTTGCCATCAGCATATCTTCTTTGGTGAAGTATATCTTAGATCTTTTGCCCGTCTTTTAATTGTGTTGTTTATTTTATCATTGTTTGGTAGTAAGTGTTCTTTCTATAGTTTTGGATAATAGTCCTTTATCTAGTAGATATTTTTAGACATATTTTCTCCCATTCTGTGTCTTGTCTTCTCATTCTCTTGACTGGTTTGAAGAACAGAAGCTTTTCTTTTAATAAAATTTGGCTTATCAATTATTGCTTCCACGGATCCTACCTTTTTTTTTTAGACATTGCTTTTTCCTACTTGTGTTTTTGTCTCCTCCTAAAATACAAATACGTAAACACCAAGCTTTTCAGTGCCTTTTCCACATCTCTTACACTTCCTTTAGAATGTACAGAACCTTGTCTCTCTGTACTACTCTTTATGTGGCCTTGTGCATAATTTTAAATTGCAAGATACTCAATTTCCATGGAATTTTATTTGTAGAAAATCTTTACATTCTCAATCTTTTCTTATATCTACCTAGTGCTATCTAGGACAACTCTAAGTTCTCAGAATGAAGTTTTTAGAGTACAATAAATTTAGGCTAAATACAAATGAGACTTGTAGCACCAAATTCTTAGTATTGCTTTTTTCTCTTTTTATAAATTTTGGTTGCTACTCAGCACCAAGTTCAATGTAGTAACTGTTTCTTTGCGACAGTAAAAAGAATAAGTGTTTGATTTATGTCTAGGTCACCTATATGATGAATATGTAGTGGAATGTTGGGGCTATATGAGAGGAGTTTATTCTATTAAACTCACTAATTGGTTGTGCCCTGAATTTTATCTCATATATCTCAATCACACAAAGCTTGCCAAATGCCTTCAGGGTACAAACAAGTTCTGTGCTCCACTGTCCTTTCTGAGATCTTACTTTCACTAGGTTATCTTGCTACCAAAAAAATTTACTTCCATGCAAGATCATCAATTCATTACAATTATTTAAATTGTTTGATTCATAATTTTGAGAATTTTTCAGCAAAAAAGATTAATTTAAGGGCCTAATCTGCCTATAGGTAAAAATACAAATCTCCCACTCAGTTTTCTACTTCTTTTCTCTCTTGTAGAATCAAGAGCAAATTCTAGAGAAATGCAATATACTTACCTTTCCGAAAGTCCTAAACAGTGGCTTTGGTACGGGCTGAGTCTCACTAAGTCTTTCTAGATACTGTCAGCCCCCTCCCTTCCCTGTGCTGTTTGCCTTCTCTTTTCATCCTAGAAAAAGGTGATCTTTGCAATTTCACCATTTGACTTATGGCACCTATACCTTATTGTGTATTTTTTACAGAACCTACAAAAAGCACCAAAAACAAAATATAAAAATACTTCTTAACCCATATAAAATAATTTCTTCACAAGACTAAAATCATTGCTAACAACTGGTCTATAAAACATAAAACAGAATGAATGATTGTTTAATGTCAGAATATAAAGAGGCATTTTAAAAGAAACTAATATTTACTATGGCATAGTTTTTTCTACTTATTTTCATTTCTTGTTTTTAGAGAGAGAGGAGGGGAGAGTGGGAGAGAGAGAGGAACATTGATTTGTTGTCCCACTTATCTATGCATTCATTAGTTGATTCTTGTTGCGCCCTGACTAGGGATTGAACCCACATTCTTGGCATATTGGGAAAATGCTCTAATCCACTTAGCTACCCAGCCAGGTCCGCCCACTTATTTTCAATGGTGGCAAAGGAACTCTACATCATTCTTCTCATTGTCGTTTTGTTTTGCTGTAAAAGAAAACAATCTCCTAGATTCCAAAGCTCTTTTAGCAAGATTATTGGTTATTGTATTTGTCAAACAGAAATTAAGACTTTAAAATCTTTATATTTTGCCTCTAAGAAAAGTATTTAGCACAATTGTTTCTTCTTCATAATTATCAACAATCCATGTGGGAATAGACTTGTTGTTAAAAGACTAGTTAAGACATTGCCATTTTGCCAAGTTGCAGAAGAGTCAATATTTTTGACAGATTCATCAAGGTAGCCAAATATGGTCATCACTTTATTCCTCTAACAATGATGATCTCACAGCTATCTGAATATTGTTATTCCTATTTATTGATCCTCAGGCCAACCATCAAAAATAAAATTAAAAGGCAGACATTAAAAAAAAAGTCTTGTAAATTGCCCCCAAATTAAATCACTCTCATAATTTTATATGACATAAAACATGAAGCCAAATTTGACAGACGAGAAGCCATCTATCAAAGTTTATGTCCTCAAGTCCTGGTCAGCTATCTCAGTCAGAGTGTCATCCTGAAATGCAAGGTTTCCAGTTCTATCCCCGGTCCGGGCATATAGAAGAAACAATCAGTGAAAGCACAACTAAATGGAACAAGAAATGCTTCTCTATCCATCTATCTACCTATCTATTTATCTATCTATCTATCTATCTATCTATACTGCTCAAAAAAATTAGGGAACCAGGGAACGTGCAGATACTCCAATACTTTCAGCCGTTTTTGGGGGTTTTTTTTGTATTTTTCTGAAGCTGGAAACGGGGAGGCAGTCAGACAGACTCCCGCATGCACCTGACCGGGATCCACCCGGCACGCCCACCAGGGGGCGATCCTCTGCTCATCCGGGTTGTCTCTGTTGTGACCAGAGCCACTCTAGTGCCTGAGGCAGAGGCTATGGAGCCATCCCCAGCGCCCGGGCCATCTTTGCTCCAGTGGAGCTCTGGCTGCAGGAGGGGAAGAGAGAGACAGAGAGGAAGGAGAGTGGGAGGTGTGGAGAAGCAGATGGGCACTTCTCCTGTGTGCCCTGGCCGGGAATCGAACCCAGGACTTCCACACACCAGGCCGACGCTCTACCACTGAGCCAACCGGCCAGGGCCTCTTTCGGCCTTTTGTATAGTGCATCTTCACCAATGAAATAAAAGTTGGTTTTGCATCTCATTTGCATAATCAAACAACTTTCTTTGACTTGTCATTTGCTTTTCTGATGTTCTTGTTTCATAAAAAAATCAAATGCTTCTTTTTTTATCACTTCATATTTATTTTGAGATATCCCCTAATTTTTTGTGAACAGTATATCTATCTACCTCTATCTCCCTTCCTCTCCCTCCCTCTTTCTCTGTCTGTCTCACTAAAATCAATAAATAAAAAAGAATGTTTTAAAAGTTTATGTCCTCGTGTCTGTTGGCAAGAACTAGTTAGAGCAGCCACAATAGGGAAGCATTGACAGAGATGTACAGAATACCATCAGAGCAAGATGTTTGCAGGCAATGGGAAAAAGAAAAAGGATAAGAAATAGCCATAAAGCAAATTGTGGCAGAATGAAGCTGCTGTTGTTTTTGTTGTTTAATTAATTGTCCCTCCTTTTTCCTTCCCTGTTGGGCTTTGCCTCCAGCCAGCCAGCCAGGTGTGCTTCATGCCAATGAGGCAAGGTAAAGTAGTTAACACGGATCCTCTTGGCATGTATTATCAAAAAGCACAAACTTTGTGAGATTAAAAAAAAATGGGAGGGGAATTGTAAGCATTTTTTAATAATACTTGTGGGGAATATTTATAGAATAAAAATTAGATAGCAAAAATTTCCCCTGAGGAAGGGAGGAGAGGGAGGGAGTGGGGGGAAGGGAGGGGCACAAAGGAAACCAAATAGAAGGTTTGATGAGGACATTTGACTTTGGGTGATGGGTATGCAACATAATCAAATGTCAAAATGACCTGGAGATGTTTTCTCTGAATCTTGTACCCTAGTTAATCAATGGCACCCCATTAAACTTAATTGTCAGGATAAAATAAATTGATAAAACAAATTTCCCCTGAACCAGGAAGAAGATAAACCAAGAAGAACACCTAAAGCTGTTTATAGATCTCAGAGAGAGAGAACCTGCACCCTCTTGCTGGGCAGAGCCCTGGGAGCAAAGAGGCAGGTTCACATCTGGGGAAACAGAAACTTCAACAGCTATGCAAAAATCCCTATGACCCCAAGTGTGACATTGATAAATGGATAGATCCAGACTCCTGAAGAGGTCAGGCAATAGAAGCAAGGGCTGTCTCAGGCACCATCTGCACAGATTAATGGCCAAAAGATCGAAGGGATGACCTACATCTCAGGAGATATGCCTGTGGTCCTGATGCTGAAAGTCAGATACACCTCCCCTTCTCCACACTCATTCCTCCAGCCACCACAAACTGGACATAATAGACTCCACCTTCCCACTGCATCTTACTTGTCACTTCATGAAGGAAGAATCCTATATTTACAGAGACTGTTTCTTTTCCTATGTCAAAATGGGGCATAAAGTAAATTAAGATGAATTGTGTTTTTCAAAACAAAATTACATATTTTAACACATCTGAGTTGATAAAGAAGACTTGTATTTCATTGCATTAAAAATAGATATTAATCCTTTTTAACCAAAACACATCGAGTCAGATAATAAACCAATGACACACCAATCAGAGAACTCATTTTGTAAAGGGTGATGACAGAGAATTTCCCGTCATTTTGTCAGCACACTAGAATTTCTTGTACCAAAAGTATCAGAAATATAATGACAGTTCTGGAAGTCTCTTTTAGTGAGAGGATTTTGAAAAATTGTGAAAATAGACTAATTTCCGAGTTCTTAAACAATGACAGTTATTGTAGAAAGAAAAAGTGGTTTGAGATGGAATAAAAGTGGATCACCAGAGTGAAGGCCATGAAAGTGATAAATGTCACTGTCTGTGTCCTGGATGGAGAGTTCCTCTGACAGTCCTGTTCATGAGTTCAATATTTTGAAGGAAAATTTGTTGTTATTATTAGAGTAGGTGACATATGGAAAAGAAACATTGAGAATAATAAAAGCTGCCTTTATTGTGTAACTGCCATGCCCACGGAAAGTAGATAGAAACAAAATGTGTGTGGGCTTTACCTGCTGAGTTCAGCAGGTAGGTCTATGACGGTTTCAGCCTCAAACTCTGGTTCTCCACATTTGTACCTGCAAGAAACCAGCCTTACAGAGCAGGGGTCAGGAGCTATTTTGGCTGAGAGAGCCATGAATGCCACATATTTTAAAATGTAATTCCATGAGAGCCATACAATATGTTTAACACTAAATACAAGTAAATGTGTGTATTTTATGTAAGACCAACACTTTTAAAGTACAATAAGTCTCTGAATTCTTTTTAATAACGTTGTTATGCTGTTGCTAACCAATGATGAATAAAGTACTTTTTACCATTAATGTGACTTCTGGTGCTGCATAGTTTTGCTGATGGCTCTGTAGTCTGGTTGATACGTGGTGAGGTTAAGCTTCATGCAGGCGTTGAGACTTCTATCCGTTAAATGTGATCATAGGTTGGTCTTAACATTCTTGTGAGAAAGACTGCTCACATGCATACGTAGAGCCAAACATTGTCAGTACAGCAATACTCACACGCTGCAGTGTGTGGTATGTGATGGGAAGCGCGTTCCAAGTTTTGACAATCAGCTGGTCCTCAGGTTGAAGTTTTTTCATTTCTCCCCACTTGTGTTTGCTCACCAACTCTGCTTGCTGTTGTGCAAGTCTTTCCAAATCTTCATTCAGTGACTTGAACTTATTCACCCACATGTCTGAGGCCTTCAGGTCAGCAGCTTGAAGCTCAAAATCTCTGACAGAGACACCGGGGATGTAACTCAGGTCAGTGCTGTCCACTGCACTCTCGTGTGGATGGGTGATGAACTTAAAAAGATGAGTGTGCTCAGGAAATTCTCCAAAGCATGCTTTGAATGACTGCAGGAGATTAGATGTGAAGCCCGCTAGCTGCTGGAGATCAAGATGTTGAGCAGGGTCACTTGCTGTGCATGCATCTTTAAACTCTCCCAGTTTTTCAAAGTGTATTAAATGACCTGTTTTAATGTAGGTGATGAAGAGTTTCAGCTTGTTTTCAAATTCAAACACTGCTTGTTGAAGGGATAAGACTGTATTTCCAATGCCTTGCATTTTCACATTGAGCTGGTTCAGATGTTCAGTCATGTCCGCGAGATAGTAGAACTTCAGGAGCCACTCAGTGTTAGCTTACTCAGGATGCTCAACGTTTTTCATTTCAAGAGAAGTCTGGATTTCGCTCAGACAGCCA
This sequence comes from Saccopteryx bilineata, assembly GCF_036850765.1. NCBI lineage: Eukaryota > Metazoa > Chordata > Mammalia > Chiroptera > Emballonuridae > Saccopteryx > Saccopteryx bilineata. The sequence continues at coordinate 141,378,980 of NC_089491.1, read as the reverse complement.
CAAAATGGCTGAGCACCTTCCCTCTTGACAACCATTGCTGAGCAGAAGCAGACCAGGATAATTATTCCCAACTTCATTCAGCAGTGTTTTAAACTGGCGATCATTTAAAGCTCAGGCAACATTAAAGTTGACCACCCGAATGACCAACGACATCACCTCACCAAGCTGCTAGCCACACATCTGAGCACAAAAGTGCCTCCTGATGTAGGATGCAGTGAAAACTTAGGATGGGTCTCTTTTCACATTCATGAAGAAGCGCTACAAATCCTTTGTATTTCCCCACCATGCACGGAGCACCATAAGTACACACCGAAATAAGTTTATCCATCGGTAGATTTTTTTTTTTTAGTGAACTCAGTGAAAGACTTGAATAAATCCTCCCCTCTTGTTGTCTCTTTCATAGGCAAAACAGCAAGACTTTCCTCACGTAGTGTGTCACCGACAGCATACCTTGCAATCACGCTGAACTGGGATAAATGGCTTACGTCTGTTGACTCATCCAAAGCGAGAGAAAAGAATGGTGCTGCATTTATGTCCTTCACTTGTGTTGCCTCAATTTGATTTGCCATCATGATGGTACGATCATGAACAGTTCTTGCTGACAGAGGCATGTCTTTTATTCATTTGATTATCTTGTCTTTATCCAAAAAGGCGTCAAAAAGTTCATTGGCAACATCAAGCATGAATGTTTTGGCATACTCCCCATCTGTGAATGGCTTTCCATTTCTCACAATTGCTAAAGCACCAGCAAAGCTAGCCGAATTCCAGTCACCTTGCTGGGTCCAAACACAGAGTTGCTGCTGACTAGCTTACACTCTGCACAGTAGCTCTTGACATGCTTTCTTCCTGCTGTCCCCTGCTGAATATTTTGATGCAAATGTAGTATGGCGTGTGTCAAAGTGCCGCTTTATATTTGACCATTTCATGGATGCAATTTTATTATTGCATATTAGACACACTGCAGAACCTGCTCTCTCCACAAAGGCAAATTCCTCTGTCCATTCCTGCTGAAAAGTACGATAATCCTCATCTTTTTTTCTTTTAGCCATCTTCTTTGTCAAAAGGGTTTCTGCAATTAGCTAGCTGACTTCTTGATTAAAAGGAGGGAAGTTTATTTCCTGATCTCACAACAACCCGTGTACGTTATGCATTGTCCAATAAAAATTTGGTGTTGTCCCGAAGGACAGCTGTGATTGGCTCCAGCCACCCACAACCATGAACATGAGCAGTAGGAAATGAATGGATTGTAATACATGAGAATGTTTTATATTTTTAACATTATTATTTTTTATTAAAGATTTGTCTGCGAGCCAGATGCAGCCATCAAAAGAGCCACATCTGGCTCTTGAGCCATAGGTTCCCAACCCCTGTTATAGAGGATTCACTTTCAATACCCACAAATGAAAGCATGGATGAAATCAAGAGCCATTTTGGGGAAAAAAATGGATAAAAGATTTTCTCTATAAGATGTTGAGTTTGTTTAATGCATAGCAAAAAAAAAAAAACCCAAAAAACAAAAAACACATTCTGCCCAATATTGAGTGGCACAGGGCAAACTGTAGTAGAAAGACTCACAAGGGCCTGGCTGGTTGGCACAGTGGTAGAGTGTCGGCCCAGTGTGTGGATGTCCCAAGTTTGATTCCCAGTCAGGGCACACAGGAGAAGTGACCATCTGCTTCTCCACCCCTCCCCCTCCCATTCTCTCTGTCTCTCTCTCTCCCTCTCTCTCTCTTTCTTTTCCCCTTCTGCAGCCATGGCTCAATTAATTCAAGCATATTGCCCACCCAGGGCACCGAGGATGGCTCTATGGAGCCTCCACCTGAGGTGCTTAAAATATCTTGGTTATGAGCATAGCCCCAGATGGGCAGGGCATCAGCCCCAGACACGACAAAGGCGGATGCCCAGTGGACCCTAGTCAGGGCACATGCAGGAGTCTGTCTCTCTATCTTTCCTCCTCTCATTTGGAAAAGAAGAAGAAAAAAAAAGAATCACAAGAAAATGTTCATTGTCCCATTTACAGTATAGAGTTGTTACTGGGCTGTCACTGCTCATTCGGGATACATTTTCCAGCACCATCACCAGCCCTCCCCACCTCTATCCTGCTCACATCTGTTGTAGCCATGTGACTAGTTCTTGTCATTGCATTGCTATAAAGAGTGTACACATCATTTTTAAGCCAAAACTTTTTTTTAAAGAGTCAGCATTCTCCATTCTTTTGCTCTTTCCATTGGTCAGGTAGAAAAGACAACAAAGCCAGGATATTGCTAAGAGCATCCTGTTCACATAAACCAGGTACCACACATGAATTGCTAAGAGAATATTATTACATTATTGAAAATTATTGGTTTGAAAAGTTTTAAAGTGAAAGTGTTTACTTCAGCCAATTTTTAAATTGCTGTTATCAAAACCTCTTGTCAAATTCATGTGTCAAGCTTTCCATTGTTCTCTCCACCCACTGATTTCATTTTCTGCATTCAATCTACAACAAAACTAAAAAGAAAAACTCAAAAATTCTGATACATGTGCAACTAGGGAATTTTTGTGAGAAACTACCTGGAGATATAGAAATTATCCAAGCAAAATATATTTGGAAAAAATTTAGTATCTGTATATGCTCTTATTTTTTGTATTTTTTGAAGTGAGAAGTGGGGAGTTAGAGAGACAGACTCTCACATGCATCCAACCAGGATCCATCTGGCAATTCTACTAGGGGGCGATGCTCTGCCCATCTGGGATGTTTCTCTGTTGCAACTGGAGTCATGCTAGTGCCTCAGGTGGAGGCCATGGAGCCATCCTCAGCACCTGGGCCAACTTTGCTCCAATGGAGCCTTGGCTGCAGAAAGGGAAGAGAGAGATAGAGATAAAGGAGAGAGGAAAAGGGTGGAGAAGCAGATGGTTACCTCTCCTGTGTGCCCTGGCTGGGAATCAAACCTGGGATTTCCACTTACCAGGCCAACGCTCTACCACTGAGCCAACCAGCCAGGGCCTGTATATACTTTTCTTGAAAAATGTGTATACTAATATTTCAGACCCACAGTTAGTATTAGTGGTGGATAATGATTAGAATAAGAGGTCAAAATAAATGATTTGATCTGAGGAGAAAATAATATAATAAATTAACTATTATGAGAATGTTCTATAATATATTACATGGATAACATTTACCATAGCAGTGATAGTCAAGTCTCTCCACCAAAAATATGATTTGCTTCTGTCAAATTTCCAACCTATTATATGAGACCATATACAGAGGGTGAAATTTTCAAATGTTTAAATCATGTCCAGAGGATGTGCACAGATGACCACCTGGGTAAATCAAATGCAAGTGCAAGTAGTAAGGTCACTGTACTTGATTCTGTGCTCAAGAGTAATTTATATCTAAGAAAAAGAAAAGATGCCTGAACAGAGAGTGGGGCAATGAATAGAGCATTGAACTGGGATACAGAGGACCCAGGTTTGAAACCCTGAGGTCACTGGCTTGAGCATAGACTCACCAGGTTGAGTACAAGGTCACTGGCTTGAGAGTGGGATCATAGGTATGACCCCATGCTCACTGACTTGAGCCCAGAAGTCACTGGCTTGAAGCCCAAGGTCACTGGCTTGAGCCCAAGGTTGCCAGCTTGAGCAAGGGGTCACTCACTCTGCTGTAGCCCCCCAGGCAAGACACATATGAAAAAGCAATCAATGAACAACTGAGGTGCCACAATGAAGAATTGAAGCTTCTCATCTCTCCCTTCCTGTCTGTCTGTCCCTATCTGTCCCTCTCTTTGTGTCTCTCTCTGTCTCTGTCTCAAAGAAAGGAAAAGGAAAAAAAAAACATTTATGTATATTATATATGTGAATATATATATGGCTTTGAGAGAGAGAGGGAGAGATAGCTAAAAAAAAAAAAACAGGTGGGGAAATAAATTAACTGCATATTATGTGATTATGCATTAGTCAGTCCCCTTCATCTGCACAAGAACATCCTGAATCATCTGTGTTAAGATTCTTTTGTGTTGGGAAAAGCAGTCAAATGAATGCAGATTTTTGACCACCACTGAGCCACATAGGTATAAGCCTGGAGCCTGTAGGACCTCCTACCAAGAGATAAATAATCTTAAACCTGTGCTGGACATAGCAGCTTATGTGAGAGCATCTCTCCCTGTTTCAGACTCAATGTGTGTTATTTAGTTCTGCTTAAGTGTGTACCTCATATGGCACTTAGTCAAACCCACTACTATGGCTAAATTCCACAGGGAGGGGAGGGGCCCTTCATTCTGGGGCACTAGATGGGTGAGAACAAGCCAACTGCCCTACACTGACTACCAGGGGGGCCTACCGGCCATAGAGGACTGATGCCCACTCCTGAAGCTAACCTTGCTCTGTCTCCTATGTGAGTGAAGCCTTAGTCCATCCACTGCTTGACTGCACCATGTTTTCCTTGGCAGCCCCAGTATTCAGATGCAGTGGGCTGACGTGTTTGGACTTCTACTCTTGATAAGAAGCAACAAATACCCTTTGTTCTATATTCTGTATGTAGTTCAACACCATTGTTTACTATAGATCTGAAGTTTAGACCTTCTGTAATTCTAATTGGTGGGCACATTTTGTTTCAAATTCCTGAGGAAACTTGGCAATCACCAGTAGTGGGATTCAAATAATTTAACAACTGGTTCTCTGCCCTAATGGCCATTTTAAGTCTTAAAAAAATGATCTACCAAAAGGTAGTTTATTATTTCATGCATTTAATACTTAAGTAAGAACAATAAAAGAAGTACACTAAACTAGATTATATTATAAGAGTTTTAAAATAGTAACGAAAAAATATTAAATAATATCTGACAAAAAACAACAAACTGCTATTTAAGATATTTTCATATTGCTTCTTGATTGGCATCCTCACTTAAAATGTTCTCCACCTATGGACGAAATGAACATTACTATGGGTGCTTAGAATATGCTGTTGCACAGATAAACATTCAAAAAGAGCAAGAAATATAAATTTGTGATTCCCACACTGGGTGGCTGCCCAGGTGTCCACCTTAGAGAGAACCCTGTTTACAAGTGCCATTTTAACAACTGGTTTGCCAAATTCAAAAAAATTAGGTATCAGTTCTGCCGAACCGATGTAAACTGGCTGAATCCCACCACCATCATCCACATCTAAATTGTCTTTACAGTGTCCGTACAAAGTAGTCTAGTCAAAGTGATGGTAAGTCATCCTTAAGAGTTAAACAAAGATCTATGTATCTAGATCTAAAATAATGTTTAAAATTAGACTGTGTACCAATTGTAAAAGTAAAAACTATGTTGAATTTATATTTGTAAAAGTCCCGCTTCTTTTTCTACTTAAAACAACCTAAATTTTATTTATTCAGCAAATGTTTAATGAATGTCTCCAATGAACCAGGCAGTGCCCTAGCTGATGAGGATAGGACAGTGAACAGAATAAAGTCCCTGCCCAGTTGGAGCTCTAGGACTAGTGGTACAGACAGCTACTAACCAAACATACAATCAGCTGATGATAAAAAGAACAAAACAAACAAACAAAAACGTATTGGGAAAGAAGCAGGATAAGGAATAGAATGTTAAGGGAATAAACTTTAGATAGGGCAGTCCAAAGAGTCCTCTCTGTGAGGATGACCTTTGAACAGAAGTCTGAATAAACTGAAGTCATATGAGTATCCACTAAGAGTACTACCAGGAGAGACAGTGAATGTTCTCCCATTGTTTTTGATTTGGACATCTAATCTCACCCAGTGAGATTATAATGTTCTCAAAAACATCTTCTGCTTAGTTTTTATCTACCTCCGATAGATACTCTCAAATTAATCTCTTGATTCTCAGTATATACAGAGAGAAATAGTAGAAATTTTTACAGAGATAGATTTTATATGTACTAATATTAAAAGTAATATTCTGTATCCTGAGATATAGGACCTACTAGGTTACTGAGAGAGATAGCCAAGGAAACTAAAAAACTAAGAGTAAAAAAAAGCACATTAAGTAAATATTTGTTGATGAGAGGATGTCCCAGAACTAGCAAAACCTATGTGTGGATCCACCAAAGTAAAAATCGGAGAAGAGAGTGTGACTACAATCTGTCTTTTCACAGGGTGACTCTGTGTCACTACTTTACATGGATATTTTTCTTTTTAAACAATGCCTTCAAAAAGAAGAAAGAAATTAAAGGACAAAAGAAAACATAGAAAATGTGTATGGGTGAAATCTGAATTAGCAAAAGAATTGAATTTTTAGAGATGTAATATTTTTAAAATTTATTTCAATTTTAGAACTACCATTTCTGGCCCTGGCCAGTTGGCTCAGTGGTAGAGCATCAGCCCAGCCTGTGGAAGTCCCAGGTTTGATTCCCAGCCAGGGCACACGGTAGAAGCACCCATCTGCTTTTCCACCCCTTCCCCTCTCCTTCTTCTCTCTCTCTCTCATCCCCTCCGGCAGCCAAGGCTCCATTGGAGCAAAGTTGACCCTGGTGCTGAAGATGGATCCATGGCCTCTATCTCAGTCCCTAGAATGGCTCCAGTTGCCGAGGAGCAATGCCCCAGATGGGCAGAGCATTGCCCCCTAGTGGGCTTGTCGGGTGGATCCCAGTCGAGTTAATGCTAGAGTCTGTCTCTCTGCCTCCCCGCTCCTCACTTCAGAAAAATACAAAAAAAAATAATAATAATAATAAAAAAAAAAAAAAAGAACTACCATTTCCATTTTGAACATGTGAAGAAACTGACAAGTAAAGTGGGTCAGCATGAATGGCATTGTTTTTAAAGTGAGTGTATTAACACTGAGAAGTCATACAGATATAGCAGATGAATCCCTTCAGAATCAATCCATTCTCTTGTGCTTCAAAAATCAAGACTTTGAACCTTTGGCAATATTCTAGTTCAAAACAGAACTGGTGCTTAATTTTAACTAACAAAGAGTTAGGTTTGTAAACCTTAAAACAGCTCATCCTTTATATTTCAGCCAAAAATTTTACACTGATTTGACTAACTTTCAGAGACAAGTTTGTGATAAAATAGACTTCCTGGTATATTTGAAATCTAAATAAATTGGCTCATTTTGATATCTGAAAATATAAGTTAGGAAATATTTAAGAAACAACAAAATAAGACAATTCTTAGGTGGTAGTCACCTTCAAGAATATGACAGGCATATGTGTAGTTCTTTGGAAATGAAGCCAAATGTCCTGAATTGAAATCCTGGCTCTGCCATATACCATCCATGTATTCTTAGTGAGAAGTTAATGTCTCTGCTTCAGTTTCCCCACTATAAAATGGGGAAAATAATAGCCTTCCTTAAGTTTACTCTGAGAAGTAAATGAATTAACATGCATGAAAATAAGTAGGCCAGTAGAACAATATTTCTGAAACATTTTGATACATTGTGATGCCTTTCTATTATTAATAGTAGTATTCCAAGATTTTTAAAAGAATTAAATGAGATAACTTATGCAATACATACAAAAGGGCTTAGCATAGTAGCTACTACAAATGGTAACTTTAAATAGTGGTATTATCACCATCCAAACCCCTTTCCCTAAACTGTCATCTGGCAAAACCTGATGTACATATTAAGCAAAAGAAATGGTAATGGACCCAATTCCAGTTCACTCTCTGAATAACTCACACCCAGACAAAAATAAATATTATTAGGGCCCCACATAGCAAGAGGCACCGTGTATTCCATCTCTCTATTAAAACAATTATTTAGAGACTGTCTTTCTAAAATAATGCCTCAATTCAATGCCTTATATAAACTGAGGATTTCTGCATAGATATACATATAACAAACTTCAGCTGTGCATAACAGGATTCTGCTACTAGTTTTCAAATCTTCCTCACAAAAGAATCAGGAACCCGTAATCAGATGTAATGAATGAAAATGGGTCTAACTGATCTTACCTAATTTCTTTCCTTTCTTTATGTGGATTCTGTATTGTTTGCTAATCTCTGTATGTTCCTTCCCATTCTGATCTCATGCCAGTCTAGAATAGGCACTTGATTGTAAGAGGACTTTTAAAACTGATTGCAGACCATTCTTGATATTTCCATCTTCAATAGCCAAACTTCAGGCTTTTAAGAAGAAGATTTCAAACTGTGTTTCTACAGCTCTAGCTATTGGTGTTCAAAACTGCAAAGAATTTAAGCAGATTGGGGATAGATGCATATGTCCTATGCTAACAAAACCTACAAGATGTCTACCTTTAGATATTTATCACTAAGAAATTGTTTCTCTCCGTTTGCACAATGTTCAACTTTCTCTCTGCCTTTCCACCTGGAGGATTCTACAATATGTATTTGTCTCTCACTTGTTGATTTATTCAACATACACTCATTGGGTGCTTATTATGTCCCAGGAAATTCTCTAGACCGGAGTAGATATAGCAATGAACAAGAGATAACCCACAGCTTCAGAGGTAACTATATTTACAAGAAGAGTAAATGCAGTAATTATTTTGAGGAAAGATAGAAATTGCATATTCAGTTATATGTGAGAAAAAGTCTTGGTTTATGTTATGTATTCTGGGTATTTTTATATCAAACATCCTGTTTAGAGGCTGCAACCTGTTCTGAAGGATCTCAACAGCAGGTTTCACACTGACTGTACATCAGAGTGTCATGTCCCTCAATAAGCAAACACTGTGAGGTAGACAATACTGGCGGCCACAATTGGGAGATAAGAGAAGTCCTAAGACTGGAAAAGTCATAGGCTGTTAGGTTGATTTCACATAATATGTCCGTAAGGCTCATCCCTTATTTTTCCTAAAAAATTGTTTTAAAACCTTCTCCGGTTATAACTACATTAGCTTTAGAAGTGAATTCATTAGAATAAATTTCCCTAAAGATATTTCCACATTAATTTGGTTACTTAATAGACAAACAATCATCTAAGGCAGGGGTCGGGAACCTTTTTGGCTGAGAGAGCCATGAGCACCACATATTTTAAAATGTAATTCCATGAGAGCCATACAATAACCCATATACCTTACGCATTATCCAATAAAAATTTGGTGTTGTCCTGGAGGACAGCTGTGATTGGCTTCAGCCACCCACAACCATGAACATGAATGGTAGGAAATGAATGGATTTGTAATACATGAGAATGTTTTATATTTTTAACGTTATTTTTTTTTATTAAAGATTTCTCTGTGAGCCAGATGCAGCCATCAAAAGAGCCACATCTGGCTCGTGAGCCAGATGTTGCAACTCCTGATCTAAAGTATATGAGAGTAGACTTCAATGCAAACTGTGCAATAAGAAAAGGGAGGAGATGTTTTTAGAACAAAGACTAACAGGCCCTGGCCGGTTGGCTCAGTGGTAGAGTGTCGACCTGGCGTGCAGGAGTCCTGGGTTCAATTCCCAGGCAGGGAACACAGGAGAAGGGCCCATCTGCTTCTCCACCCCTCCCCCTCTCCTTCCTCTCTGTCTCTCTCTTCCCCTCCCACAGCCGAGGCTCCATTGGAGCAAAGTTGGCCCAGGCGCTGAGGATGGCTCTGTGGCCTCTGCCTCAGGCGCTAGAGTGGCTCTGGTCACAACAAAGCGACACCCCAGATGGGCAGAGCATTGCCCCCTGGTGGGTGTGCTGCGTGGATCCCGGTCGGGCACATGTGGGAATCTGTCTGACTGCCTCCCCGTTTCTGGCTACGGAAAAATACAAAAAAAAAAAAAAAAAAAAAGACTAACACTACTAGGGAGGAGAATTGAGAGATTAGACTATCTCTTATCCACTGATATGATGAACATTATTGAACTTCTAAAAAACCATTGTGACCAGTGCTGAAAGTACAAAGATTATTACTCAGTAAATGACAAGATTAGAATGATAAGGTCTTATTGCAGAACAATGATGCTTTAATTTATTTCATTTGTAACTATGGGACTATTTTCAAATTTTTTAAGAGTGTAATTTTTTTTATTCTCAAACATTAGATGAAATCCCTAAACATTCAATCTTATATTTCCATTACTGTATGTGTATGGATATACATGCATGTATGTTTGTAAATATAAGTTTATATATGTATATATTATATATATATATTATATTTAATTTAGTAATAGAAGTACTCAATAATTTTACCTTAGTTAGGTATTTTTCTAGAGGAACCCCTGAATATATGAAATAACAAAAACAATTGAGATTAGTGATATACATATATTTATATGTATACATAATTTCTAATTGGAATTTTTGTTTTGCTTTATAGGATAGCAAGAAAAGTATTATTATTTATCTTATTCACATAGAACATCTACCCTCAAAATATTATTAAAAATTTTATTCTCACAAGCAGAAAAATTGCGAATCAGTATTCTATTTTGAACAGTTAATTAACAGCCTAGGACTAAAATGTAAGGCTCCTCTTCCTCTTATTTGATTGTATTTTTATCTAACCATTGTTTTTAGGACAGGGAATGCATTTAGGATCTTATAGAGGGAAAAAGGGTGGAGAGGAATGTGGATCCCAGCCCAAGAAAATCAGAACGATATAAATTTGGGGGTCCAGAGGTAGTGACAACATTTACCATGGAATGCTAACCCTTCCATGACCTGACTCCTGATTAGCTTTTTCAGATTCTTCTGTTGCCACTCCCTGCTTCACATTTGGCATTACACAGTAAACAGTGTGCCGTGTCCTATCTCATTTCGCTGTCTCTGCTCAGTCTTTCTTCTCTGTGTGGAATACCAGTGTCTCCCTCCTCCACTTTTTTTCTTATCTTATTCATGCACTATCCAAACCTCAGCTCAGACATCTCCAGGAGACTTTTCTTAACTGCCACTCACCTCTTTCAAGCTATCTTCTACTGATTATCCTCAGATATCTCTATCTCTATGCAAACCACATTGTATTAGTAGCATTCAATTGAACCAAAGAAAATTGTCATTATTTGGTTGATGTTGACCTCCAAAAATGATGAGTCATTTTCTGCCACCAGGCTGTAGGTTCCTCGAGAGTGGGTATTACTAAATAATCACTGTCTACTCCCTCCCTGTTCAGAATGGGCCACAAAAACTATTTGTTTACCTGAATGAATGGGTAATTTAGAAACAATCACAGAAATTTCAAGCAGGCTCCTCACATTGTCCTGTGCCCTAATTTCAAGCAAGTTTCAATCCACTGTCTTTGTATGTATTGAATGTGCAATTAAACCGAATCTTCTTATTTTTGATGACATACTGCGCTTTTGATAATGTCCAGGGCTCTGTGCAATGATTTTTGTTGGCTGGTCTTGCAAATTATATGACTTCTTTGTGAATATTTCTTCAACAGAAACCTGAGAAAATCTGTCCCCTAGCAACAGGTCTCTGTAAACTGCAATCTTAAATCAATGCAAAGAGAGGGAGTGAGAGACATAGGGTGAGGCACTTGTGGTTTTCTGGTTGAGCATAATTTTAACTTGACACAAGATTCAGTTGATTCAAACTAATCATGGACAAAACTGTCTCTGTCCCTCTTAAGCTTAATTCAGCATACCTCAGCTTCAGTCAGAAAGATCCTGGATAGGTATCTTTATTTTCTACCTTTTACAAACAAGAAACCCAAAAAAATAGACTTGAGCTACAAAAGAGAAAACATCATTAGTTGGACTTTTTAAATATTAAATCAATTTCCCATGTTTCATGTAGATTCTATCTTTCAAAGAACTTTCACATTTGATATTATCAAGCAACCCCAATAGGCATTTAAATCAGAAAAATAAAGGAATGAGATAAATATTAAGTGATGTGTTCAAAGTCACATGGTTATAAATCCTGCATCTTATCAGGGACTCTTCTACCCTAAAGAGATAATAATTTTTACTCTTCCAATGTTTGAATTGCCATTTATTTTTTTAAGCCTGATCAGGTTGTGGTGCAGTGGATAGAGCATTGGACTGGAATACAGAGGACCCAGGTTTGAAACCCCAAGGTCACCAGCTTGAGCGAGGGCTCATCTCACTTGAGTGTGAGCACATTAGCTAGAGAGCGGGTTCGCTGGCTTGAGTGTAGGATCATAAACATGACCCCACAGTCGCTGGCTTGAGTCCAAAGGTCACTGGCTTGACGCCCAAGATTGCTGGCTTGAGCCCAAAGTCACTGGCTTGAGCAAGGAGTCACTCGCTCTGCTATAGCCCCCCAGTCAAGGCACATATAAAAGCAATCAGTGAACAACTAAGGAGCTACAAGGAAGAATTGCTGCTTCTCATTTTTCTCCCTTCCTGTCTGTCTGTCCTTATCTGTCCCTCTCTCTGTCTCTCTCACCAAAAAAATATATCATTGAATTAATTAGGATGACATGGTTAATAAAATTATACAGGTTTCAGCTGTCCAATTCTACAATACATCATCTTTATATTGCATTGTGTGTTTGCTACCCCAAGTCAGGTCTCCCTCCATCACCATCTATTCCCCCTCTACAATCCTCCACCTACCCTACCCCCTCTGTCAGCACAATGTTCAAAGTCTAAAAGAGGCTCAAGTGCTTCCTACAATTAATGTCTGTTGCACATTCTTTTCTCCTCTGTTCCCTTTTGCTAACTAACTTGAGGCAAAATAAGGTAGTGAATCAGAAGCAACTTGCAAAATTCTAGAACAAAAATGCCTCCACATTGCTGTGTGTGTGTGCGTGTGTGTGTGTGTGTGTGTGTGTGTATGTGACAGAGACAAAGAGAGACAGGGACAGACGGAGAGGAAGAGAGAGAGATGAGAAGCATCAATCATTAGTTTTTCATTGCGTGTTGCAACACCTTAGTTGTTCATTGATTGCTTTCTCATATGTGCCTTGACCAGGCGGGGGGCTGGGGGGGTTACAGCAGACCCAGTGACCCCTTGTTCAAGCCAGCAACCTTGGGTTCGAGCTGGTGAGCCTTGCTCAAACCAGTTGAGCCTGCGCTCAAGCTGGCGACCTTGAGGTTTCGAACCTGGGTCCTCTGCATCCCAGTCTGATGCTCTCTCCACTGCGACACCACCTGGTCAGGTGATTCATTGCTTTTAATGCCCATGATTCAAGAATCTAGCCATTTCACTGAGATGATAAAAGAGAGAACAAGAGATTTTGTCACAAATTCTGGGGGAAATTATTGGTAAAGGATATAATAAAAACACAACAGAATATTTTAAGGTTTTTTTAATCCATGCCATCACTTTCTAATATTAGCCCTAATATTCAATAATAATTGGTTTGATATTTCACTTATGTACCAAAGTTAAAAAAATAATTTACACCTTTCTTCTTACATTCCAATAAACTTCAATTTCTTTCTATTCATTTATGTGAAAACTTTCATGTTATTGAAACACACCTGTCTTGCCTGACCAGTAGATAGTACAGTGGATGCGGCATCAGCCTGAGACACTGAGGACCCAGATTCGAAACCCAGAGGTCACAGGCTTGAGCACGGAATCATCCAGCTTGAGCACAGGCTCACCAGCTTGAGCACAGGGATGCTGGCTTGAGCGTGGAATCATAGACATGACACCATGGTCGCTGGCTTGAGCCAAAGGTCATGGCTTGAAGCCTGAGGTTGCTAGCTTGAGCCAAAACCACTTACTTGAGCAAGGGGTTACTCACTCAGCTGCAGCCCCCCTGTCAAGGCATACATGAGAAAGCAACGAATGAACAACTAAGGTGCTGCAACTATGAGTTGATGTTTCTCATCTCTCTCCCTTCCTGTCTGTCCCTGTCTTTCTCTCACATTAAAAAAGAAAAAGAAAAAAGAAACACACCTTTCTTAATCTAAGAATTCAAGAAAGGTGAAAGAAGGTTTTGGGGAAAAGGAGGCAGGTAAGCAGTAAAAAGTGAGATGTAGCCAAAAGCAAATTCTGTAGGCTGACTTCCATTTTTGCTGTTCTTATGACTTCCCACCTAAGGTTTGTATCTTGTTTTTTTGTCTTATTTAATTTTAATTTATTGTGTTAACACAGATTCAAGTGATCCACTCAATATAACTCCCTCATCCCTTATTACTCCGTATTTCCCCCCTCCACCAATTTCCCTCCCCCTTTCCCTTTGGGATTTGCTGTCCTGTTACCTGTATCTCTCTGTTATGTATATATAGTATCACTAATCCCTTCACCTTCTCTGATCCCATTCCCTCATCCTCCTTCCCTCTGACAGCTGTCCCTCTGCTCCCTGTGACCCCGTCTCTTCCTCTATTCCATTCCTCAGTTCACTTTGTTCCTTAGATTCCACATATAAGTGAGGTCAAGTGATATTTGTCTTTCTCTGCCTGGCTTATTTCACTTAGCATAATAATCTCCAGGTCCATCCATGCCATCAAAAAAGGTAAGATTTCCTTCTTTTTCACGGCCCCATAATATTCTATTGTGTATATGTACCACTGCTTTTTAATCTACTCATCCACTGACAAATACTTGGGCTGTTTTGAGATCTTGGCTATTGTAAACAATGCTGCAATAATCATGGGGGTGCATATCTTCTTTTGTATCAGTGATTTGGTATTCTCAGGATAAATTCCTAAAAGTGGGATAGCTGGGTCAAAAGGCAGTTCCATTTTTAATTTTTTGAGGAATCTCCATACTGTTTTCCACAGTGGCTGCACCAGTCTGCATTCCCACCAGCAGTGCGGGAGGGTTCCCTGTTCTCCACATCCTCGCCAGCACTTATTATGTGTTGATTTGTTAATGAGCGCCATTCTGACAGGTGTGAGGTGGTATCTCATTGTGGTTTAATTTGCATTTCTCTGATGATTAATAATGTTGAACATTTTTTCATATGCCTATTTTCCATTTGTATGTCCTCTTTGGAGAAGTGTCTATTCATTTCTTTTGCCCATTTTTTAATTGGATTGTTTGTCTTCCTGATGTTGAGTTTTAAAAGTTCTTTTTATATATTTTGGTTATTAACCCCTTATCAGAGGTAGTGACGAATATATTCTTCCATTGTGTGGGTTGTCTTTTTATTTTGTTAATGGTGTATTTTGCTGTGCAAAAACATTTTAGTTTGATATAGCCCCATTTGTTTATTTTGTCCTTTATTTCACTTAACTATGGAGATAAATCAGCAAAAATATTGCTACAAGCAATATCAGAGAGTTTACTGCCTATGTTTTCTTCCAAGATGTCTATGATTTCACAACATACATTTAAGCCTTTTATTCATTTTGAGTTTATTTTTGTGAATGGTATAAGTTGGTGGTCTAGTTTCATTTTTTTGCATGTACCTGTCCAATTTTCCCAACACCATTTGTTAAAGAGACTGTCTTTACTCCATTGTATGCTCTTACCTCCTTTGTCAAATATCAATTGATCATAAAAGTGTGGGCTTATTTCTGGGTACTCTGTTCTGTTCCATTGATCTATATGCCTGTTTTTAGGTCAGTACCAAGCTGTTTTTATTACTATGGACTTGTAGTATAACTTGATATCAGAAAGTGTGATCTCTCCCACTTTATTCTTCATTTTCAAGATTACTGAGGCTATTCATGTTCTTTTTTGGTTCTGTTTTCAAGATTACTGAGGTCATTCGTGTTCTTTTTTGGTTCTGTTTTCAAGATTACTGAGGCTATTCGTGTTCTTTTTTGGTTCTATTTTTAGAATATTTGTTCTATATCTTTGAAGTATGCCATTGGTATTTTAATAAGAATTGCATTAAATCTATAGATTGCTTTGGGTAATATGGACATTTTAATGATGTTTATTCTTCCTATCCATGAACACAATATATGTTTCCACTTGTTTGTATCTTCCTTGATTTCTTTTTTTTTTTTTTTTTTTTTTTTTGTATTTTTCTGAAGCTGGAAACGGGGAGAGACAGTCAGACAGACTCCCGCATGCGCCCGACCGGGATCCACTCGGCACGCCCACCAGGGGACGACGCTCTGCCCACCAGAGGGCGATGCTCTGCCCCTCCGGGGCATCGCTCTGTCTCGACCAGAGCCACTCTAGCACCTTGGGCAGAGGCCAAGGAGCCATCCCCAGCACCCGGGCCATCTTTGCTCCAATGGAGCCTCGCTGCAGGAGGGGAAGACAGAGACAGAGAGGAAGGAGAGGGGTAGGGGTGGAGAAGCAGATGGGCGCTTCTCCTGTGTGCCCTGGCCGGGAATCGAACCTGGGACCCCTTGCACGCCAGGCCGACGCTCTACCACTGAGCCAACCGGCCAGGGCTGATTTCTTTTTTCAATGTCTTATAATTTTCTGAGTACAAGTCTTTTACCTCCTTGGTTAAATTTACTCCTAAGTACTTTATTTTCTTTTGGTGTAATAGTGAAGGGGATTGTTATCTTAATTTCTTTTTCAGACAGTTTATTGTTGATGTATAAAAATGCCACTGACAATAAGCTCTCCAACATCTCTCACAGCAATATATTTGCTGATTTATCTCCACGGGCAAGTGAAATAAAGGTCAAAATAAATAAATGGGACTATATCAAACTAAAAAGCTTTTGCACAGCTAAAGATAATATAAATAAAATAAAGAGACAAACCACACAATGGGAGAACATATTTGACAATGCATCAGATAAGGGGTTAATAACCAAAATTTATAAAGAACATCTAAAACTCAACACCAGGAAGATAAACAATCCAATCAAAAATGGGCAGAAGAAATGAATAGACACTTCTTCAAAGAGGAAATACAGATGACCAACAGGCAGATGAAAAAATGTTCAACATCACTAATCATTAGAGAAATGCAACTTAAAACCACAATGAGATACCACCTCACACCAGTCAGAATGGTCATCAACAAAACAACACAGGGGAGGATGTGGAGAAAAGATAACCCTCCTGCACTGCTGGTGGGAATGCAGACTGGTGCAGCCACTGTTGAAACAGTATGGAGATTCCTCAGAAAATTAAAAATGGAACTGCCTTTTGACCCAGCTATCCCACTTTCAGGAATTTATCCTGAGAATACCAAATCACTGATACAAAAGAAGATATGCACCCCCATGATTATTGCATCATTGTTTACAATAGCCAAGATCTGGAAACAGACCAAGTGTCCGTCAGTGGACGAGTGGATTAAAATGCAGTGGTACATATACACAATGGAATACTATGCGGCCATCAGAAAGAAGGAAATCTTACCTTTTGCAACAACATGGATGGACCTGAAAACTATTATGCTAAGTGAAATAAGCCAGGCAAAGAAAGAAAAATATTATATGACCTCACTCATTTGAGGAATCCAATGATCAGTGTGAACTGAGGAACAGAATAGAGACAGAGGCAGGATCAAAGGGACCAGAGGAAAAGGGGATGAGAGGATGGAATCAGAGATGGAAAAGAGATTGGTGATATTATATATACATAACACAGTGTTATAAAGACCAGGAAAGCAAATCCTGGCAGGAAGGGGGGAGGCCACGGGGAACATGGGGGTGAGGGGATGTACTCAGTGGGACACTTTAATCTATGTAAACACAATAAATTAAAATAAATTAAAAAAATAATAAAAACATAAAAATAAAAACACCACTGATTTCTGAATATTAATTTTATATCCTGCCACTTTGCCAAATTCATTTATCCGGTCTAGTAGTTTTTTAACTGAGACTTTAGGGTTCTCTATGTACAGTATCATGTCATCAGCAAATAATGATAGTTTTACTTCTTCTTTTCCAATTTGGATGCTTATTATTTCTTCTTTTTGTCTGATTGCTGTGGCTAGGACTTCCAAAACTGTTTTGAATAAGAGTGGTGAAAGGGGTTGCCCCTGCCTTGTTCCTGATCTTGAGTAGATTGCTTTTCATTTTTGCCCATTGAGTATGATGTTGGCAGTTGGTTTGTCATAGATGGCCTTTATTATGTTGAGGTATGTTCCTTGTATTCCCACTTTTCTGTAAGTTTTGATCATAAATGGGTGCTGAATTTTATCAAATGCTTTTTCTACATCTATTAATATTATCATGTGATTTTTATCCTTCCTTTTTTTTTTTTATGTGATGAATCATGTTGATTGATTTGCAAATATTTTACCAGCCTTGCCTCCCAGGAACAAATCCCACTTGATCATGATGTATGATCTTTTTTCATGTATTGCTGGATCTGGTATGCTAATATTGATATTTTGTTGAAAAATTTAGCATCTGTGTTCATCAGGGATATTGGTTTATAGTTTTCATTCTTTGTAATGTCTTTACCTCGTTTTGGAATAAGGATAATGCTTGTCTCATAAAAGGAGCTTGGAAGTCTTCCCTCCTCTTGAATTTTTTTTTTTTTTTTTCATTTTTCTGAAGCTGGAAACAGGGAGAGACAGTCAGACAGACTCCCACATGCGCCCGACCGGGATCCACCCGGCACGCCCACCAGGGGCGACGCTCTGCCCACCAGGGGGCGATGCTCTGCCCATCCTGGGCGTCGCCCTGTTGCGACCAGAGCCACTCTAGCGCCTGAGGCAGAGGCCACAGAGCCATCCCCAGCGCCCGGGCCATCTTTGCTCCAATGGAGCCTTGGCTGCGGGAGGGGAAGAGAGAGACAGAGAGGAAAGCGTGGCGGAGGGGTGGAGAAGCAAATGGGTGCTTCTCCTGTGTGCCCTGGCCGGGAATCAAACCCGGGTCCTCCGCACGCTAGGCTGACGCTCTACCGCTGAGCCAACCGGCCAGGGCCCTCCTCCTGAATTTATTGAAATACATTGAGAAGGATAGGTGTTAGTTCTTTGAATTTTTGGTAAAATTCGCCTGTGAAGCTATCTGGTCCAGGACTTTTCTTTGTTGGGAGTTTTTTGATAACTGTTTCAATTTCATTTGTTGTAATCAGTCTGTTTAGGTTTCTGATTCTCCCAGATTGAGTTTTGGAAGATTGTATGTTTTAAGAAGTTTATCCATTTTGCTTAGGTTGTCCAATTTTTTGGCATATAGATCTTCATAGTATTTTATAACATTTTTTTGTATTTCTGCAGTGTCAGTTGTTACTTCTCCATTTTCATTTCTAACTTTATTTATTTGAGTCCTCTCCTTTTTTTCTTGATGAGTCTGCTTAAAGGTTTATCAATCTGTTTATCTTTTCAAAGAATCAACTCTTGGTTTCATTGATCTTCTGTCTTGTTTATTTAGGCTCTATGTCATTTATTTCCACTCAGGTCTTTGTTATTTTTTTTCTTCTACTTCCTCTGGGCTTTATTTGTTGTTGTTTTTTTCTAGTTCTTTTAGATGCAGGGTTAAGTTGTTTATTTGAGCTTTTTCTTGCTTCTTAAGGTATGCCTGTAATGCTATAAACTTCCATCTCAGGACTGCTTTTGCTGTGTCTCATAGATTTTGAGTTGTTGTGTGTTCATTTTCATTTGTTTCAAGGAAATTTATGGTTTCTCCTTGATCTCATTGTTAACCCATTTGGTATTTAAGAACATGCTGTTTAACCTCCTAGTGTTTGACTGTTTTTCAGTTTTCCTATTGGAGTTGATTTCTAGTTCATGCCATTATGATCAGAGAAGATGCTTGATATACTTTCAATCTTCTTAAATTTATTGAGACTTGTTTTGTGTCCTAACATGTGGTCTATCCTAGAGAATGTTCCATGAGATTTGAAAAGACTGTATATTGTGCTGCTTTGGGGTGAAAGGTTCTGAAGATATCTACTAAATCCAGTTGATTTAGTGTGTCATTTAAGGCTGCTGTTTCTTTGTTAATTTTCTGTCTGGAGGATCTTTCCATTGATGTTAGTGGGATATTAAAATCCCCTACTATTATAGTATTGCTGTTGACCTCCCCCTTTATGTTCATCAAAATCTACTTTATATATTTCGGGGCTTCTATATTAGGCACATAGATATATACAATGGTTATATCCTCCTGTTGGATTGCTCCCTTTATCATTATGTAGTGACCTTTTTTAACCCTTACTATAGCCTTTGTTTTAAAGTCTATTTTATCAGATATATGTATTGCTACCTCAGCTTTTCTTTCATTTCCATTTGCATGAAATGGTCCTGCTTTCTTATCCACACACCTACCCTATGTTTTTTGATTGGAGCATTTAATTCATTTACATTTAAGATTATTATTGATATGTAGCTGTTAATTGTCATTTTATTCTTTAAATCTACAATCCTCCTTTGCTAGATTTTTTTCCTTTGCTCTTTTTACAGCAGGCCTCTTAACATTTTTTGCATTACTGATTTGGTTGTAATGAATTCTTTGAGTTTTTTTTGTTTGTTTGTTTGTTTCATTTTGTTTTGTTTTGTTTTGTCTGGGAAGCTTTTTATTTGTCCTTCAATTTTAAATGATAGCCTTGCTGGATAAAGAAGTCTTGGTTGTAGGTCTTGCTTTGCAACACTTTGAATATTTCTTGCCATTTCCTTCTTGCCTCAAGTGTTTATGTTGAGAAGTCAATGTCAACCTTATGGGGGCTCCTCTGTAAGTAATTAACTGCTTTTCTCTTGCAGCTTTTAATATTCTTTCTTTGTCTCTTAACTTTGGCACTTTAATTATGATGTGTCTTGGTGTAGGCATCCTTGGGTTTTTTAATGGGACTCTCTGTGCTTCTTGAACTTGTATGACTTTTTCCATCATCAATAAGGGAAGTTCGCAGCTATGATTTTTTTTTTTTTTACAGGGACAGAGAGAGAGAGTCAGAGAGAGGGATATACAGGGACAGACAGACAGGAACAGGGAGATGAGAAGCATCAATCATCAGTTTTTTGTTGCCACACCTTAGTTGTTCATTGATTGCTTTATCATATGTGCCTTGACCGTGGGCCTTCAGCAGATGGAGTAACCCCTTGCTCGAGCCAGTGACCTTGGGTCCAAGCTGAGGAGCTTTGCTCAAACCAGATGAGCCCGCACTCAAGCTGGTGACCTCAGGGTCTCAAACCTGGGTCCTCCACCTCCCAGTTCGACGCTCTATCCATTGCACCAGTGCCTGGTCAGGCTCAGCTATGATTTCTTCAAACAGGTTTTCTATCTCTTGTTTGTTCTCTTCTCCTTCAGGAACCCCTATGATGCAGATGTTATTTCTCTTCCTGTTGTCACAGAGCTCTCTTAGAATTTCCTTAGACTTTTTGACCCTCTTTTCTTTTTGCTGCTCTGCTTTCATGCTTTTGTTTATCTTGTCCTCTAAAACACTGATTTGATCCTCTGCTTCATCAGCCTGCTGTTGATTCCTTCTAGTGCAGTCTTCATTTCTGATATTATATTTGTCATTTCTGACTGATTCTTTTCTACAATTTCAGTGTCCTTTTTGATGCTTGCTATCTCTTTATTTAGGTGTTCATTATATCCACCCATTCTTGCTCTAAGATCCTTGAGCATCCTAAAAATCATTGTTTTAAACTCTGCATCTGGTAGTTTGGTTACTTCCATCACATTCAGTTCTTTCTCTGGGGATTTCTCTTGCTGATTCATTTGGGATGCATTTCTCTGTCTGCTCATTTTGTCTGTGTTTTAGATGGTGCTGTCTGACTTTGAAATTTTTGTGGTGTCTTTATGAAGAAGATGGGCTTGGTGGTACTGACCTCTAGACCATTTGTTTTCCTTGTTCTGGGAATGCTTCTTGAGGGTACTATTTTCCCTCTTGTTGTATCTGAGTATTGAATGCAGTTGGTCCTTTCATGGGTATTGTTATCCCTTCAGGCTGGCTGGCTCTAAGGGTCAACCTTGATCATGTGTATTACACACTGTGCAGTGTCTGTCCTGTTTGGTGTATTTATTCTCCACAGTGTCTTGTGCCTGCTAGACTCTACCTTTGGGCATGCTGCTTGTGTAGGTAGTTGAGTGTAGAGTTGGTGCTGTCTGCCACTCACTAACAGTTGTGTTGGCTCTAGTTCTTCTTGGGTTGGCATCAGCTGTTGTTTGTAACCTGCTTTGGGCTACCAGTCTACAGCTACTGCACTTTTCATGGTTTGGGTCTGTGTTTTCTGTACCTGTGTAGTGGGGAGGGGGCAATCTTTGTATAAGGATCAGCTTTCTCCTACTTAGAGATGACAGCTTTTTAAAAGCCCAAAGCTCTGTAAGATTTGTCTCCACTTTTCATTTGCTCCTCCTTCTCTTGCAGCTTCCTGGTCTTCCCACAGAGTCTTCTTTAGTATGACTATAGTATGGGCTCAAAGTAGCCTCACCCAACCAACCCCTCTACAGGTTGCATACTTGGTGGGTTAGGGCAGCTGAAGTTGTAAATACAACATTAGTGGGACCCCCTACTTTAGGAGTCTTTTAGTCAAGAGTTCAGTACAGTGAATGTGGCCCCTACTCCAGAGCTTGATCCCTCAGCCTCTGCTGGATACTCAAATTTTATTTCTCCCCAAAAGGTGAACAGCAGGTTCAGACTGTGTGTGCCCAATAGTCCCCTCTGCAGAAGTTCCTTCAGCTGGTGAGACCCTGGTCTTAGGGAGGAAGACTGAGAGAGTCCTCTCCTGTGGCTGACTGTGCCCCTCCCAAAGGTGACTAAGCCCCTCGACCAGATCCAACAATAGATTCACAGGGACCCACACATTAAATGTCCATGCTCCAAGCCTCTCTCCCTACCCACTGTGTATCTAGCCTATCAGGACAGAATATCCAGTGCCCAGGCTAGCTGATTGTGAAGTTTCACCCTATCCAATGCACATGAGCTGCTGTGCTGGTGCTGATCACAGAGAGTGGAACTCTCCTCAGCTGGGCCAGGTGTGAGGAGCTTTTCCTTAGGATACCACTGTAGCAAGGATGTCAGGTCCTGAACCAATGCTTTCTGCAGCTGGCCCCTGGATGTGCCAGCCCTGGGCCTCCCTGGCAGGAACTTGGTGCAGACCAGTGGGAGACACTGCCCATGACTGGCCCTCAGCAACCTTCTTGGATCTACAAGCAATCCAGAGTTTGTGGCTGCCTCTGCTTGGCCCAGGTGTACATGGAAATACCAAGCTGCACTCTTAGGCTGGCTTTTATCCACACTGGGCCTGGAGAAATGTTCGATTAAAAGACAAAGTTTCCTTGAGTTCCGCCTCCTGCAGCCTCTGCTGGCTGCTTGTTGGGCTCAGTAAGTGAAAAAAACTCTACTAGAGTCTAGCATCTGCAGCAATTCAGGGATTAGGAAAGCTGGTGGGTGTGGCTCTGTCCAGGTGTCAGTCTGTCCAGACTTTTTTCACAGACATCAGTAGGATGTGGTCCCAGGAGTCCAGTGGGTGTAGCCTTTGAGACCTAGAAGTGTGGTCTGCCTGCCTGCAGGACAGTTTCTATTGAGTCTCCCGTGAGGCAGAAGCACCAGTCATAGACTCCAGAGAGTGTCAGAGGTAGCTCTGGCCTCAACACCAGAAAACTGAGTCACTGCTGTGCCCCCTATCTCCTGGCTTCTCAGAAGGACCCATCACCATGACTGGGATAGGAGAGACTCCCAAGGGTGGAACAGTTGCTTTTCCCCAGGCTGATTCCTCACAGAGGGAACTGCTCCACCCAAGAAAGATGACGACTGCAGTACTGGAGAATGACTTAGCACAGGGGTTCTGGTGGCCGTCCCCCACTGTGTCTCTCCCTGGGCCTCCAACTTTTCACTCTCCTCATGCAACTCTAGTCCTCTCAGCTCTCTCCCGCCAGTGCCCAGGTAAGTGACTGTGAATGAGATTTTCTGCCCAGGCCCTTTAAGATGGAGCCTGCATCTGAAAGCTCTGTCTCTTTCTCGCAGACAGAAATCCTGCTCTTTTCACCACCAAATGCTTTGTGAGCACCTCTTCTAGGCTCTGGGGCTCTAGGCTGGGGCTCCGGGCATGGGGCTGAGCATCCATACCTCTCAGGGTGACCCTCCCCACACTGAGAGTCCCTCTGGACCCACAGCCTCCACTCGCTCCTGGGTGTGAGCAGCCCTTTCCACATTTCCACCCTTTCTACCAGTCTTGGTGTGGCTTCTTCTGTGATCCTTGGTTATAAGCTCCTCTTCATTTAGTCCAAAGTTGGTTTTACAAGATGATTGTTCTTAATTAAGTTGTAATCCAATTTGGTCCTGGGAGGCAGCAGTTGGAACGTCCGCCTACTCCTTTGCCATCTTGGAACCTCTCTCCTAAATCTTATATCTCTTGAGGATATATGTTGTGCCTTAAAATTTCATTGAATGACTGCTACAAATTATTTCTCTCAAATCTGAAGACCTGTCTCAAGGAGAGAAAGCTGACTACAACCAGTTTGCTATTTTGTTTATCAAATGGTTAAGCCAAATATGTTAGAAAAATAAAATATTTAAATGTAAATTTGAAGGGCTATAACATTTATTAAGCATATGTTCCTCATCTTTATAAGTATTTTCAATATTATATTATTTAGTCACTTCACTATACTACAAAGCAAATATTAGTTTCATGTTACAGATGATGAAACTGAACTCAAGTCAAATAACTTTCCCAAGACTGCAGAGCTATTCAGTGCAGATCTCTGTAGAATTTAAATATGGTTCTAATTTTATTTGAAGGATTAAGGGGAAAAAATTTTAAATTGAGCCTTCTCTCTCTCTCTCTTCCCCCCCCCTCTCTCAATTGAGGAGAACCTAAAATTACAGACTAATTATTACCAAAATCCCTAAGCAAAGAATGCAAAGATACAAAATTAGATCAAAATAAACAAGTAAATTAACACTCAATTCTCTTCTATCATAAGTAAACAATTTTCTATGTTATATATTTTCAGCTATTAACTATAAAAGGAGATAAAGATTATTTTGCAAATTTACTTTTGATGACAGTAGGAATGGTATTCTTCCACACGGTCATGAGGATAGCATTCCAAAGACACACGTATTGGGTGGTCGGGAATGAAGCTTTCATGGTAAAATTTATTCAAGGTTGAAATGGAAGACTGACCACAGGTTACCAACAGGTCTCATCTTCCTCCATTCCACGATAGAAAAAAATCCAGCCTAGCTTTCATCAAACCTAATACAAAGTTCAATGTCCAGTTATTCTGTGCCATTGTTCAATTCATATCAAAGCTGAGTCCAGTCCAGTTTTTGTCCTTGTGTGTGTGTTGCTGTATGCAGGCCTTTACTCAGAGCCTGTGTTTAGGAATCTGTGCAGTTGCTGCAGCCCACACAACTCCTACAGCCACATGGCTGCTTGGAGAATGAATGAATCAATGAATGAATGAATGAATGAATGAATGAGTTAAGCACCTGTTTCCAAGCAAATGAAAAGAAGAGAGAACTTTTTGTTAAGTTTGGATTTATATTATCTTGAGCTGGGAAGAACTAGCTTTTCTTCAAACCAACCAACCAAGCAGCTTCTTAATCTTTGAGAGACTTCTATCAGCCTCTGCTTCTAACCAATCTGATCCTTTTCCCAAGATAGATAGACAGGACTTTATGGCCACTATCATTGCTTTTACTGCACTTGCCTCAAAGTAAAAGCACCCACCTCCACAGTCTGGGGTAGATCAGTTGTACCCCAAGGAAACTGAAAAGCCTCCCTACACAGTGTTTGGAAGGAGCATTGATCCCCCTTAGTAGGGCAAGGCTGCAGTTTCTGGGGTGTTTGAAACTATAAATGCTGTAGCTGCCTAGAAAATTGAATGCTATAACTTTCTACTGAAGCAGGCTTCCCAGTTTTATTAATCTTAATATTTGATCCTCTCTTCCTTCATTTATTATGCTCAATATCTGATTCCCTCTGCTTCCTTCCCATATTAATATTTAGTTACCTACAATAACACTTTAAATATAGTTATATCTATATAACTTTCTTCTCTATATATTGAAGAATTGCTTTAAGACTTAAAATATGATTTTGTGAATATAGTTTTTTGTTGTTGTTGTTGTTCATAAAATACATAACTGTTCTTTTTACTAAAGATGTAAATAACATTCCCTGTTATTTTTTTTGTTTCTTTTCTTTGTGCTTCAGAAGCTATTATAAAGCCAGAATATGTTTTGGTATTGAGATGACTAATATGACTCTTTATCTTCCTTTTGAAAAGTTAATGAGATAAATTGGGAAGAAGACTGAGAAGAGAGAGACTTTAAAAGAAACTAAATTATTTTTATTATATATTATTAAAATATTTTTAATTTATTTTATAGTTTCAGAATATAATACATAAATTTTATTCATTGCCTTACCTATGTTAAAAGAAAGAATGAAATAATGAACCCAAACCTTTTCTCCATTCACCAGTGAATTACACACATTGTTTCATTCACAAGGGAGAAAGAAGAGAAGTTTTGTTTGGTTTTGTTCTGCCATTTTTTTTTTTTTTTGTATTTTTCTGAAGCTGGAAATGGGGAGGCAGTCAGACAGACTCCTGCAGCTGCCCAACCGGGATCCACCTGGCACGCCCACCAGGGGGCGACGCTCTGTTGCAACCAGAGCCATTCTAGCGCCTGAGGCAGAGGCCATGGAGTCATCCTCAGCACCCGGGCCATCTTGCTCCAATGGAGCCTTGGCTGCAGGAGGGGAAGAGAGAGACAGAGAGGAAGGAGAGGGGGAGGGGTAGAGAAGCAGATGAGAGCTTCTCCTGTGTGCCCTGGCCGGGAATCGAACCTGGGACTCCTGCACGCCAGGCCGACACTCTACCATTGAGCCAACCGGCCAGGGCCTGTTCTGCCTTTTAAAGAGAAGTTTCTCTGTCTCACTAGCTACCATATATCTTTTTGGGAAATAACCAACCAGTCTCTCTTTTATACATCCTGTGGGTAGCCCTTTTATTGTTAGATTTGTACTCTAATGCAATAGGGTACCCCAAACACTATTACTATTTATTTTACGTAAGTTATTTAGACTTAAGAGTCAGAAGACATCATGATATATTCCATTCAATTCACAAAACATTGATTGAGCTCCCTCTAGGAATAAAGCATGGAGTATGCCTTATATGAATGCTATGATTAATAAAACACCATTCCTGACTTCAGCAGCTCACAGTATAGCTCCCATGACCTCAAAGACTTATGACTCTAATACAGGACAGTATATCATCAGTTTAAAACAGATATCCCAACATAGTGTTATACTTGAGCTGCCATTGGAGTATTCTAAACATGTCTTATCCAGATCCTGATGTTGAGGGCTTCACTTGTGATTGTTGACTAATCATAATATGGAAAACTGCTTCTACCAAAACCAGTTGAGTTTGTTTTCAGTGCCTTTAGCGATTCGTGTGCACTAGCATGCCAAGTGCTGGCATAGGCTTCCATACTCTCCTCTTGCGTGCCTGTTAAATGCCCACAGCCAGTGGCCATTCAAGGCTTTCTTTTTAGCAGTACTGCAGAGGAGACTCTGCTGGGTATACTCTGTACTCTTGAAATAATTATAATACACTGCCTGCTCTCTGGGAATGTTCTCCTTCATAGATGAGTCCATGCAATCAGGAGAGATACCCACAGAGTGGATATCTTTAGAAGACATTACCACTGGCAGCCTGATGTTAGATTTCTCAAATCAGCCTAGACAATCATTTAGTCATTTTAGGGTCTTCTGACCTCCAACTTTTCCTGCCCAGGTTCTATCATGCTTCCTCCTAAACTCGAGGGCACATGAAAAAGCACTGTAAAGTGATGATACCTTTTAGGTCAGAACTTCTCCCAAAGTAAGCCTGCCTTAAAAATTAATATTAGCCTCTCAATCCTAATTTCTACAAATGACTCATTAAGTAACAGTTAACTAAGGCAATAAAGTAACCTGTGAGACATAATGGAACCATTTACCTCTGCCTCCCACCCTCAGCCATCTTCCTACACTTCCAAATTGTATGAATATATTCTAAAAGCCATTCCACCACCCCACCCACCCCCAAAATAAACTATTAATTGTTAGAATGAGTTAAATAGGGGGATTATGTTGTTATAGTAAGTATGTAGGAGATAATTGAGGGGATGTGGAGTTTTACAATCTCTTCATATTATATTATTAAAAGAACACTCCAATATCTATAAACATATAACAATATGGAGCAAATGCTAACCAGAGAAAAGATAATAAGTCAAGGACTCTATCTTTTGTCCTGGCTAAAAGACTTTTCTTGGTAAATCCAATACTACTGTGTATATCCTCTAAGGATTTAAACTTGATCCTTTCCTTAGAACAATTGTCAAGAACATTACTGTTCCCTCTGGCTGAAAAACAACCACTGAGTTCTGTTCCAGTCGGGGCAGAAAAGTAGTCTGTGCCAGTATAATTTTCAAATCTCATTTTAGAAAACAAATCTACAGAGGAATCATTTTCAAAAGGGGACTGAAAGAAAGTTTCTCTTTAATACGGTTGTTTTTCACAGACAGATGTCTCGTTTAAAAAAAAAAAGAAGAAGAAGAAGAAAGCTTGGGAATCATTATGCTGTAATTGAAAATTTTTTTCTGTTTTAATGTTGTTGTTCTTTTTATCATTTATATCAATTCATCATTCCTCTCTTATAGAGAATGTTCTGGATTCTGTTGGAACAAACTCCATAAATATTTGATATTTTGCATACAAATATAAGTACTGGTTTTTGTTTTCATAAAAAAATAATTCTTGCCCAGGAAAGAAGAATCAATGAGGCCAAGAACTCTCTTGTTTTGCTATCTTAACAAAGACCTCAGGCAACTGAAAAAAAAAATTTTTTTTAAAGAATATCAAAAAAAGCATTGTTCTACTAAAAAAAAAAATAAGAAGGAAAGCAATCTCATAAACTATGAAAGTAGCCATCAGGAGGCAGAAGAAATGTCTTCCTTAATACAATTAGAATCAGAGGCCTGAAAGAAACCTGGGTAGTTTATTTAACTTTCTGCTAATCCCACATCTAAATCATTTTACAAAGAAGACGCCCTGCTGTTTTAACATCCCCCAAGCAGGGAAAGATGTCACATCCCAAACTATTTAAAAACATGCAGGAAACTTTTGGAACATTTAGCTTTCTATGTTATGTAAATCTTCTCTCTGTTCTTTAAATATATTTATACTCATATTCTTAGTGGAATGCAAGACCATCATGTCCCTTTCTGATTTCAGTGACCATTGTCTTTCCTAAATTGCTCTTCCAAGAGCTAATTCAACTCAGTGCCACTGACCTGTCTTCATGTATGTGAGGTAAGTCATTTAATATTCTCTCTCAAGCATTTGAGTGACTTGTTTCTGAACCCAGCAGAATTTTCTATATATCCATTTAAATGGGGAACCCAGATATCATTAAGATAATGAATATAAATATTATGTTGTATTATCTATACATCACCAATAATTACCCCTTATGGTGATTTTGATTGTAATACTTGTGGTAGAAATTTATTTTAAAATTATTGAAACTATAAATTAATGAAATTCTCAAAACAAACAAAAGTTCATTGTAGGTGCTATAGCTTTTGGTTGATTTAATGACAGCTTGATGTAGGCATCCAAAAATGTATCATGGCTTTCTGCCACAATAGAGTAACTGGTACTTAATAATTCTTCTCATTGCACAAAAGAAGAATACTAGACCAAATATATATGAAACAATTACTTTCATATAGTGAAATTTGTTTAGTTTCATGTATTTTTCATACATTGGACAACAGACAGCATAAGATTATAATTCTGAGAAAAAGGAAACAAAGTAAGCCATTAGACTGTCAGACTTTTTCCCTAGAGACACATCCTGAAATGCTGTTCAGAAAAGAGGAACACCAACAGACTACCAAGGTGTCACTGGTTAGAGGAGACAGAAAGTGAGTTCTGAGAAATAAAAACTAATGTTAGCTAGAATTTGAAGAGCAGAGTACCTGAGTAAGATCCTCTTGAGACTTTGATTTTTAAACTGTACATAAGTTGGGAGATATGAAGTTAACTAAAGAACTATTAAGGGCCTGACCAGGCAGTGGCATAGTGGCTAGAGCATCAGACTGGGCTGTGGAGGACTCAGGTTTGAAACCCCAAGGTCGTCAGCTTGAGTGACGTCGGTTTGAGCACAGGCTCACCAGCTTGAGTGTGGGTTCACTGGCTTGAGTGTGGGATCATAGGACATGACCCCAAGGTCACTGGCTTGGCTGTAGGCCCCCAGTCAAGGCACACATGAGAAAGCAATCACTGAACAGCTAAGGAGCTGCAATGAAGAATTGATTCTTCTCATCTTTCTCCCTTCCTGTGTGTCAGTCCCTCTCTCTTACTCTCTCTCTCTCTCTCTCTCTCTCTCTGTCAAAAAAAAAAACCACTATTAATGAAAAGCGCAAATATCACAATTTACACAAGACTGGAAGATACCCAAATTACATCCAGGCAAAAAGACAACCTCACTGATCACCTGAACCATTCAGGAGAGACCCAAAAAGGTCACACGTTAGGAGGAAGACTCACCTAGTCCTAGCAGAAAGGTAACACTGGATGCACCCTAACAAATTAAAAAAGAAAAAATTGCCAGAAGAATTAAGCCGTTCAAGAAATGAACTACTTACTGCCTTACCAAACACCTATTAAAGGATGGATACAAGGTCTAAATGCTCAACACAAAGCAAATAAAACAGGAAAAGGTGAACCAAACCAGGAGAAAAATCAATCAATAGAAACAATACATAGAAATAACAAAGATGATAGAAAAGAGACAAGAAATTTTAAAACAGCTTCAAAATATGTTAAGAATGCAAAGGAAAACATGATCATGAGAAAAGTGTGAAAAAAACAAGACCAATTAAAACTTCTTGACATAAAAATGCAAATCTAGAATCTTTAAATTACCAAAATTAAAAATTCACCAGAAAAAAATAAAATTTACTATGTATAAATTATATTTTAATAACTCTGATTCCAAAGAATTAGATGAAATTAACAGTAGAGTAGGTACTACGGAAGAAAATATTCAACGAACTTGAAGGCAAGGAAAAAAGAAAAAATGTCTCAAGACTTTGTGAGGCAATAGCAAATGATCTAATATAAACTACTCACAATTATTAGAGAATATTTCAAAATGAATATGAAGCTATAAAATATCCCCTACTGTTTGTGAACAGTATATATGTAAGTACAGTTCGAAAGGAAAAGGGCAAGTAAAATATTTAAATAATGGCTGAAAATATTTCAGATTTGTTTAAAAATTTAGTAATCCACAAAAACAAGAAACATTGCACCCCAAGCAAGATGAACACCAAGGTAAAATACCAAGTTTATAAAAATCAATAATGAGGACATCTTAAAAGTACTTGAGGAGAAGAGGAGAGAGAAAAAGATGGTCAACATCATTAGTCATCAGGGTAAAGTAAATTTATACCATATGAGGTACAGTGGTACCTACATACACCTACTAGAAAATCTAAAATAAAACAGACTGATTCTCCCAAACATTGGTAAATATATAGAGTAACCAAGCTTTTTGTACTCTACTGTTTCACAAGTGTATAATAATACAAGCAATTTCTTAAAAGTTAAGCACATATCAACACTATGACACAACGATTTCATTATTATGTATTTATTCAAAAATAAAAATAGATATCCATAGATTGACTTATTAAAGGAATGTTCATTGGCTCTGGCCAGTTGGCTCAGTGGTAGAGCATTGGCCTGGCGTGTGGATGTCCCAGTTTCAATTTCCAGTCAGGGCACACAGGAGAAGCGATCATGTGCTTCTCCACTCCTCCAATTCCCTCCCCCATTTCTCTCTCTCTCTCTCTCTTTCTCTTCCCTCCCCACACACACACACACTTTTCTCTCTCTCTCTCCCTCATACCCACTGCCATGGCTTGATTAGTTTAAGCACATAGGCCCCGGGTGCTGAGGATGGCTCCATGGAGCCTCTGCCCCAGGTGCTAAAAATACATAGTTTGGTTGCAAGCATGATCCCAGATGGGCAGAGTATCAGCCCAGATGGTGGTTTCCAGGTGGATCCTGGTCCAGTCACATGCAGGAGTCTATCTCTATCTCCCCTCCTCTTACTTGGAAAGAAAAAAATTTTAAATAAAAATACAAGAATGTTCATAGCAACCTTTTTCAACCCCAAACTGGAAAAAAACATATTGTGGCATGTTTGGACAAAAGACTACTTACTCACTATAAAAGCAAATTAACTACTGACACCAAAAACATAAAGGAAAGCCTGAAACATTATGCTGGCCAAAGGAAGAAAAAAAAAACCCAGAGAATTCATACTCTATTACATTATTTACATGATGTCCTAGAATAGGCAAAACTAATATATAGTTATAAAAAGTATAGACTCTCTAGGATGAGGTGAGTGAAGAGAGGGATTGGTTATGAGTTAGGATGTTGCTCTAACAAATAACTAAAAATGTGAAATTCTTTGGAATTAGGCAGTGGGTAAAGACCAGAAAACTTCTAAAAAGTAAATGAAAGAATAAAAGGATATGCTGCTGTTATCTTTTTAACTGGAATGTTTATATTTATTGTCCAGCACCTGTTTTATCATTGTATTTCGGAAACAGGTAACAATTTCTTGAGTTTCACAGGTACATAGATGGAGAAGAAATATGCTCCAAGATGGATTATACCAATAGCCTCACCCATACTGGATTTAGAAAATTTAGATAATAAAATTTGGACTTTGAACTGATGGGATTTTAGACTAAGTTGATGCTATGATAGGGTGGATATATTTTGTGAGATGCACATGAATTTGGGGGGCTATGGGGAAGAATTTGGTAGGCAGAATAATGTTCCCCCCAAAGATGGCTATGTCCAAATCCAGTGATGGGCAATCTTTTGAGCTTGGTGTGTCAAAATTCGCCAAAAAAACAAGCATAACTCGGGTGGTGTGTCACTTCAAGAAAAAAAACCATAATTTTGCGATATTTATAGTTTCAATAACAAAAATGTATAATTGTAATATATAACTGTATTTAATAAACCAAAAACTAATTATTTAACTTACCTGCTTAGCGACTTCTTTGTTCATCTGTCAGTCGGTTTCTTTTCTTGGTCTTGATATTATTTAACTTGTGTGGGGTGCCGTGAACTAAGATAAGTGAGGGGGAGGGGGAATTCTTTAACCTACCTTTTTTGTTGCTGAATTTCAATGGCTAAAACTTCAATTGAAGGTTGGTATTTTGTACACTTCAAGCCCAAGCAACTGCTACTAACTTCAACTGTCAATCTGTTTCTTTTGTTGGTTTTGATATTATTTAACGTTGAGAATAAGTACGTAGAAGGAAAAATTGTGAGTAAAGCCATTGCTATATTTTTCAGGGTGCTAAAAGTGTCTGGTAATCAGTTTCAGGCACTCTAACTTTTCTGTTTGTAGTGGCACTCCTCTTGATTCTCCAAGTGGCACCTTTCCAGATTCTCAAGCTTTGACCTCAAGTTGACAAATACCTGAGCCCAGATGCTGTCTTGAAATACTGCAAGTTGCATCTTATGTAAATTAAGATGGCTGTTGCTATTTCTCATGGCAGGAAATGGCACCCATAGCACAGGCCCTCGCCTCTCCCAGCCTGCCCCTCATTTATCTCAGTGATGATGGTCAATTAGAAATCCAGACACCCCACAACAGTAAATTGGATGATGGTTGCTGTGGTTATGCGGTTGCTGGTAATGGCGATCACAGGGCCCCCAGAGATGCATCCCCCTCGGCATTCCGCTGCTCCCCGCTCCACTGGCCGGGAAGTAAGTTCAAAGATCCCCTAACAGCCTAACCGGAAGTCCCAGACCTAGACACTCTGTGCCGGAATTCTGTTGTTTTGGCCCACAGACCTCCAGCACAGACTGTCTACACTACAGCAAATATTGAATATTTTACCCTCGGCTACTGCACCTGGCCGTGCAGGAGCCGAGATGAAATGTCCTTCTCGGCATGCGGGCCTCATACTTTTCTTGTGTGCAGCCGCATGCAGCCACATGTCATCGAAAATGGCTACGTGTGTCAGGGCTGACATGCGTGTCATAGGTTCGCCAGCACAGTCCTAATCCTTTGAACCTGTAAATATGTTACCTTACATGGCAAAATAAATTTTGCAGAAGTAATTAAGTACCTTTTTTTCCTAGTTTTAACGAGATATGATTGAACAATGAAAATTTTCTATATTTAACCCTTTGAGTACTGAGTGTTTTTCATGCTCACTTACCCCCAGGAATGAGTTGTTTGTTTTTTTTCAAAAAATTAAATTAGTTCCAGTTCCAATTTTCTTTTCCTTTTTTTATTATTGATTTTAAATTATTGTGTTTACATAGATTCTAGTGTTGCCCCGAATGCATCCCCCTTCCCCTGTATTCCCCTCAACATCTCCCTTGCACCCCTCCTGATAGCACCCTCCCCCCTTCCCTTAATGTTTACCGTATCCTATCATCCCCTTTCCCTCTGTTCTCCTTTCCTCTGGTCCCTTTGATCCCTCCTCTGTCTCAATTCTGCTCGTCAGTTCAAATTCTTCATTGGATTCCTCAAATGAGTGAGGTCATATAATATTTTTCTTTTTCTGCCTGGCTTATTTCACTTAATATAATAGTTTCCAGGCCCACCCATGTTGTCACAAAAGGTAAGATTTCCTCCTTTTTCATGGCCCCATACTATTCCATTGTGTATATGTACCACTGCTTTTTAAACCACTCATCCACTAATGGACCCTTGGGCTGTTTTTAGATCTTTGCTATTGTGAACATAGGGGTGCATTTCTCCTTTTGAAACAATGCAGTTTAAAGCGTCAAAAGGAAGTTCATTTTTAATTTTTTGAGGAATCTTCAAACTGTTTTCCACAGTGGCTGCCCCAGTCTGCATTCCCACCAGCAGTGCGGGAGGGTTCCCATTTCTCCACATCCTCACCAGCACTTATTCTGTGTTGTTTTCTTGATGAGTGCCATTCTGATTGGTGTGAGGTGATATCTCATTGTGGTTTTAATTTGCATTTCTCTAAAGATTAGTGATGTTGAACACTTTTTCATCTGCCTAATAACCATCTGTATGTCCTCTTTGGAGAAGTGTCTATTCATTTCTTTAGCCCATTTTTGATTGGATTATTTATCTTCCTGGTGTTGAGTTTTACAAGTTCTTTATAAATTTTGGTTATTAACCCCTTATCAGACGTATTGTTCAATATGTTGTCCCATTGTAAAGTTTGTCTTTTTATTCTGTTCTTAATGTCTTTAGCTGTGCAAAAATTTAGTTTAATATAGTCCCCTTGGTTTATCCTGTCTTTTATTTTCCTTGCCTGTGGAGATAAATCAGCAAATATATTGCTTCGAGAGATGTCGGAGAGCTTACTGCCTATGTTTTCTTCTAAATTGCTTATGGTTTCACAGCTTACATTTCAGTCTTTTATCCATTTTGAGTTTATTTTTGTAAATGGTGTAAGTTGATGGTCTACTTTCATTTTTTTACAGGTAGATCTCCAATTTTCCCAACACCATTTGTTGAAGAGGTTGTCTTTACTCCAATGTATGCTCTTACCTCCTTTGTCAAATATCAGTTGTCCATACAGTTTTAAGTTTATTTCTGGGTTCTCTGTTCTGTTCCATTGATCTATATGCCTGTTCTTATGCCAGTGACAAGCTGTTTTTAGTACAATGGCCTTGTAGTATAACTTGATATCAGGAAGTATGATACCTCCCACTTTATTCTATCCTTTCAAGATTGCTGAGGTTATTCGTGTTCCTTTTGGTTCCATATAAATTTTTGGAATATGTGTTCTATATCTTAGAAGCATGTCATTGGTATTTTAGTTAGTATTGCATTGAATTTATAAATTGCTTTCGGTAATATAGACATTTTAATGATGTTTATTCTTCCAAACCATGAGCACAGTATAAGCTTCCACTTGTTTGTATCTTCTTTGATTTCTTTTATCAATGTTTTATAATTTTCTGAGTACCAGTCTTTAATCTCCTTGGTTAAATTTACTCCTACGTACTTTATTTTCTTGGTTGTAATAGTGAAGGGGATTGTTTCCTTAATTTCTCTTTCTGACAGATCATTGTTGGTGTATAAAAATGTCTCTGATTTCTGAATATCAATTTTATATCCTGCCACCTTGCTTAATTCATTTATCAGGTCCAGTAGCTTTTTGACTGAGACTTTAGGGTTTTCTATATATAATATCATATCATCTGCAAATAATGATAGTTTTACTTCTTATTTTCCAACTTGAATGCCTTTTATTTCTTCTTCCTGTCTGATTGCTGTAGCTAGGACTTCCAGGACTATATTGAATAAGAGTGGTGAAAGGGGGCACCCTGCCTTGTTCCTGATCTTAAGGGGATTGCTTTTAATTTTTGCCCATTGAGTATGATGTTGGCTATGGGTTTGTCATAGATGGCCTTTATCATGTTCAGGTATGATCCCTGTATTCCCACTTTGCTGAGAGTTTTGATCATGAATGGGTGCTGGATTTTATCAAATGCTTTTTCTGCATCTATTGATATTATCATGTGGTTTTTCTACTTCCTTTTGTTTATGGGATGTATCACATTGATTGATTTGCAAATATTGTACCAGCCTTGCCTCCCCAGAATAAATCCCACTTGATCATAGTGTGTGTTTTTTTTTCATATATTGCTATATCTGGTTTGCTAGTATTTTGTTGAGGATTTTAGCATCTATATTCATCAGGGATATTGGCCTATAATTTTCTTTCTTTGTGTTGTCTTTGCCTGGTTTTGGAATCAGAATTATGCTCGCCTCATAAAAGGAGCTTGGAAGTCTTTGTTCCTCTTGAATTTTTTGAAATAGTTTGAGAATGATAGGAGTTCTTTGAATATTTGGTAGAATTCACTTGTGAAAGCATCAGGCCCTGGGCTTTAGTTGGTTGAGACTTTTTTGATAATTGTTTCCATCTCATTTGTTGTAATTGGTCTGCTTTGGTTTTCTGATTCTTCCAGATTGATTTTTTTTAATATTATATCTTTCAAGGAATTTTTCCATTTCATCTAGGTTGTCTAATTTTTTGGCATACAGTTCTTCATAGTATATTCTTACATTCCTTTGTATTTCTGTTGTGTCAGTTGTTATTTCTCCACTCTCATTTCTAATTTTATTTATTTGAATCTTCTCTTTTTTTTTTTTTTTGGTGAGTCTGGTTAAAGGTTTATCAATTTGGTTTACTTTTTCAAAGAACCATCTCCTTGTTTCATTGATCCTCTGTATTGTTTCTTTAGCCTCTATGTCATTTATTTCCTCTCTGATCTTTATTATTTCCTTCCTTCTACTACCTCTGGGCTTTACTTGCTGTTCTTTTTCTAGTTCTTTTAGATGCAGGGTTAAATTGTTTATTTGAGCTTTTTCTAGCTTTTTAAGGTATGCCTATAATGAACTTCCCTGTCAATACAGCTTTTCTGTGTCCCATAGATTTTGAATTGTGGTTTGCTCATTATCATTCATTTCTAGGAATTTTTTTATTTCTTCTTTGATCTCATTGTTAACCCATTAGTTATTTAATAACATGCTATTTAGTTTTCAAGTGTTTGAGTGTTTTTCAGTTTTTCTGTTGTGGTTGATTTCTAGTTTCATGCCATTGTGATCAGAGAAAATGCTTGATATGATTTCAATCTTCTTAAATATGTGAGACCACTTTTGAGCTCTAACATGTGGTCTATCCTAGAGAATGTACCATGAGCACTTGAAAAGAATGTATATTCTGCTGCTTTAGGGTGAAAGGTTCTGAATATATCTATTAAATCCAGTTGATCTAGTGCAGGGGTCTGGAACCTTTTTGGCTGAGAGAGCCATGAATGCCACATATTTTAAAATGTAATTTTGTGAGAGCCATACAACAACTGGTGTACATTACACATTATCCAATAAAAATTTGTTGTTGTCCCAGAGGACAGCTATGATTGGCTCCAGCCACTCGCAACCATGAACATGAGCGGTAGGAAATGAATGCATTGTAGTACATGAGAATTTTTATATTTTTAAAGTTAATTTTTTATTAAAGATTTGTCTGGGAGCCAGATGCAGCCATCAAAAGAGCCACATCTGGTTCTCGAGCCATAGGTTCCCAACCCCTGATATAGTGTGTCCCTTGATTCTGCAGTTTCTTTGTTAATTTTTTTTCTTGAGGATCTATCTAGTGATGTTAGTGGGGTATTGAAATCCCCTACTATTATAGTATTGCTGTTGATCTCGCCCTTTATATCCATCAAATTCTGCTTTATATATTTACATGCTCCTATATTAGGTGCATAGATATTTATAATTATTATATCCTCCTGTGGGATTGCTCCCTTTATCATTATGTAGTGACCTTCTTTATCTCTTACTATAGTCTTTGTTTTAAAGTCCATTTTGTTTGATATAAGTATTGCTAACCCAGCTTTTTTTCATTTCCATCTCCATGAAATATTTTTTTTCCATCCTTTTACCTTCAGTCTATGTGCATCTTTTGTTTTAAGATGTGTCTCTTATAGACAGCATATGTATGGGTTCTGTTTTCTTATCCATGCAGCTACCCTATGTCTTTTGATTGGACCATTTAATCCATTCATATTTAAGGTTATTATTGATATGTAGTTGTTTATTGCCATTTTATTCTTTAAAGCTGTATTTCTCTTTTGCTATATTCTTTTCACCCTTTGATCTGTTTACAACAGGCCCCTTAAAATTTCTTGCAGCATTGATTTGTTGTTTTGTTGTTTTTTGGGTTTTTTTGGTCTGGGAAGCTTTTTATTTCTCCATCAATTTTAAACAATAGCCTTGCTGGATAAAGTAGTCTTGGTTGTATGCTCTTGTTCTGCATTCCTTTTAATATTTCTTGCCATTCCCTTCTGGCCTCAAGTGTTTCTGTTGAGAAGTCAGATGTCATCCTTATGAGCACTCCTTTGTAGGTGATAGCCTTTCTTTCTCTAGCAGCTTTTAATTTTTTTCTCTTTATCGCTTAGCTTTGGTATTTTAATTATGATGTGTCTTGGTGTAGATTTCTTTGGGTTTCTCCTTAATAGAATTTTCTGTGCTTCTTGAACTTGTGTGACTTTTCCTGCATCAATTTAGGGAAGTTTTCAGCTATGATTTGATTAAACAAAGTCTCTATTCTCCTTCAGGAACCCCTGTGATGCAGATGTTGTTTCTCTTCATGTTGTCACAGAGCTCTCTTAGAGTTTCCTCAGACTTTTTTGAGTCTCTTTTCTTTTTGCTGCTCTGCTTCCATGCCTTTGTTTTTCTTGTCCTATAACTCACTGATTCAATCCTCAGCTTCATTTATCTTGCTTTTAATTCCTTCCATTGAGGTCTTCATTTCTCATATTGTATTTGTCATTTCTGACTAATTATTTTTTATTATTTCAATGCCATTTTTTGTACTTGCTATCTTTTTATTTAACTGTTTGTTATGACTGTCTATTGTTGTTCTTAGATCTTTAAGCATCCTAGCAATCATTATTTTAAACTCTGCATCTGGTAATTTGGTTATATCTGAATCATTCAAGTCCTTTTTTGGGGATTTCTCTTGATTCAATTGGTTTGCATTTCTCTGCCTTCCCATTTTGTCTGTGTATAAAAAAGGATATGACCAATAGAGTCCAATGCATGTGGCCTCTGTGTTCCCTAGGTGTGGTCTGTCTGCAGGACCACCACCCCCTCTGCCACTGCCTTGGGCATTCTGGTATGGGCATTGCTGACACTGGTCAGCTGTGGCCGCCTCTGCTGTTTCAGCCTTTCCTCCAGGGGAAGGGCTGTGTTCACATGCCTCGGTCTATAAGCCTCAGCATTCACCCACCCCTGCAGGTGGGGCTGTGCACCGCACCCAGGGCTGCAAGCCTCAGCACTGCTGGCAGGGGTGAGCACCTTTGCTCAGCTGTGGGTCTCTGCCTATTCCCGGGCTTTTGACCCACCCCCACGGGCAGAGTTGTGCTGAAGCATCAGGCTGCAAGCCCCGGCTCCACTGGCCAGTTGGGGCTGTGTGCCTGTGCTCAGCCACAAGTTTCCGCCTATTCCCAGGCTTTTGCCCCACCCCCACTGGCAGAGTTGCGCTCACACGTTCAGCTGTAAACCCCAGCTCTGCAAGCTGGGCTGGGCTGCGTGCCCACACTCAGCCACGGGTCTCTGCAGTTCCCAGGGTTTAGCCTTTCCACTGCATGTAGGATTGCAGGTGTGCCCTCAGCTAGCCAGACTGCTTTCGTGTGCCACTTTCGCCCCTGCTGGGTGAGACTGAGCTCACACTGGGCCTACATCATGGCCAGCTTGGCTTTAGCCCCTGCTGACAGGACCGTGCTTCTGCATCCTGCCACCGCCCGCCCTCCAGCAAGCCCTCAGCAGTGTGGGTGGGGGCACTGCAGCTCAGACCCTATCACTCAATACTGTGTTCCTTAAGGCTCCCTCCTTCTAAGCAACTCTGCTCTGAGTGCCACAGAAAAGCTTGTTTGGTTGGTGTCCTGCTTCCCTTTGCTGGTATTGCTGGTTCCAGGGGAAATATTCACTTCAGATTTGGGGAGTGACTCAGCCCAGGGGTTAGGCTGGCTGTTCCTTAAAGGGTTTCTGCCTGTGCCTCCTAGAGTACACTCTCTTCCTGTTACTCTGGTCCTCTCCTCTCTCCCATCCCCCGGATCCCCAGGTGCATGGTTGTGAAAGAGGTTTTCTGTGCAGTCCATTAAGAAGAATCCTGGGTGTGAGAAATCTGTCTCTTTCTCACAAACAGTGTCCTGACTTGTTTCACAAAAAAATACTGTCCATAAGCTTCTTCTAGGTTCTGGAGCTTTAGGCTGGGGCTTTGTTCCTGGGGCCCAGGACCCTCCCCTCACCACTAAACTCACTTTCTACCAACTGAGTCTTTCCAGGCTGCTGTTCGCTCCTAGGAGCTGGGCAGCCCTCTCCACATTTCTGCTTTTCCTACCAGTCTCAGTGTGGCTTCTTCAGTGTTCCTTGGTTAAATCATCCTCTTAGTTTAGTCCAAAGTTGGTTTTTCCAGATGATTGTTCTTAAAATTAAGTTGTAATTCACTTCGGTTCTGGGAAGTGAAAGTTGGTACATCTGCCTACTCCATCACCATCTTGGCACCTCCCAGTTACAGTTTTATTAACTTAAAATCATGTTTGTTTGATAACCAATTTATGAATACAAGAAGAACATACATTTGCCTTTTTTTTATTGTTGCCTTACACATTTTAAAATAAATCAATCACACTCTGGATAGTCAAGAGGCAAAAGGATGTACATGAACATTGGTACTACTCAAAGGGTTAAGGTATACAACATGACATGATATACATATATTGTGACAAGATTATCACAATCAAGCTATTTAACACGCTATCACCTCACATAGTTATTTTTGTGGGTGTTGAGAACACTTAAAATTTATTCTTATCCAATTTCAAGAGTACAATGCAGTATTATTAACTGTAGTCACCATTCTTATATATACTATCCTCAGAATTTGCTCATCTTATAAGTAAAACTTTGTACCTTTTTTTGTTTGTTTGTTTGTTTTTTAATTTTTCTGAAGTTGGAAATGGGGAGGCAGCCAGACAGACTCCTACATGCGCCTGACCGGGATCCACCCAGCATGCCCACCAGGAGGCGATGCTCTGCCCATCTGGGGCATTGCTCTGTTGCAACCATTCTAGCCTGAGGCAGAGGCCATAGAGCCATCCCCAGTGCCTGGGCCAACTTTGCTCCAATGGAGCCTTGGCTGTGGGAGGGGAAGAGAGAGACAGAGAGGAAGGAGAGGGGGAGGAGTGGAGAAGCAGATGGGCACTTCTCCTGTGTGCCCTGGCCGGGAATCAAACCCGGGACTCCTGCACGCCAAGCCAGTGCTCTACCACTGAACCAACCGGCCAGGGCCGAAACTTTGTACCTTTTGACCAACATCTCCTCACTTCTCCTATCTCCCCAGCCCCTGGCAACCACCATTCTACTCTCTAATTTTATTAGTTTGACTTTTAGATTGCACATTTGAATGAAATCATATAGTATCTGTCTTTTTCTGTCTGGCTTATTTCATTGAGCATAATATCCTCTAGGTTCATGACTGTCGTCACAAATGGCATTCCTTGCATCTGTTTTATGACTGAATATTCATCCAGTGTGTGTGTTGTGTGTGTGTGTATACCACATTTTTTTTATTCATTCATTCATCAATGGACACTTAGCTTGTTTCCACATCTGGGCTATTGTGAACAATACTGTAATAAACGTGAAAGTGCAAGATACTGATTTTTATTTTTGTTAAATGGGTGCCCAGAGTGAGATTGCTGTACAACACATTAGTTCTAATTTGTTCCTTTTTTTTTAGGAACCTCTGTACTATTTTCAATAATGGTTATATCAGTTTACATTCCTACCAATAGTGTACAAGGGTTCCCTTTTCTCCATACTCTCACCATCATTTGCTATCTCTTGTCTTTTTCATAACAGTCATCCTAATAATGTAGGTATGAAGTGATATCTCATTGTGATTTTGATTTCCATGATGGTCAGTGATGTTGAGTACCTTTCTATATACCTGTTGGCCATTTTTATGTCTTCTTTGGAAAAATATCTATTCAGGTCCTTTGCCTATTTCTTGCTTTTTTGTTTGTTTTTGCTATTGAGTTGTTGAATTTTTAATATATTTTTAATATTAACCCATATCAAATATGTGGTTTACAAATATTTTCTCCCATTCTGTAGGTGGCCTTTTTATTTTTTATGGTTTTCTTTGTTGTACAGAAGCCCTTTAGCTCAACATGGTCCCACTCATTTGTTTTTGCTTGTGTTGCTTGAGATGGAGAGATTATTCTGGATTACTGAAGGGGAATAATGTTCAGTCTCACTACATGGATCTTTGAGAGTAGAAAACCTCTCTTAGCTATAGGAAGAGCTTGATGTGACTGTGGATAAATGGTCAGAGAAATGTAATACTGCTGGCTCTGAAGATAGGGAAAGGTGGTCTTGAGCCAAGGAACATGGGCAACCTCTAGAAACTGAAAAAGTCGAGGAAACATGGTTTCCTAGAGCTTCCAGAAAATAACATCCAGTTGATACCTTTGTGTGTGTGTGTGTGTGTGTGTGTGTGTGTGTGTGTGACAGAGAAAGAGAGAGGGACAGATAGGGACCAACAGACAGGAAAGGAGAGAGATGAGAAGCATCAATTCTTCATTGCAGCACCTTAGTTGTTCATTGATTCCTTTCTCATATGTGCCTTGACCAGGGGGCTACAACAGACTGAGTGACCCCTTGCTCAAACCAGCGACCTTGGGCTCAAGCTGGTGAGCCTTGCTCAAACCAGATGAACCAGCATTCAAGCTGGAGACCTTGGGGTTTTGATCCTACTTCCTCCACATTCCAGTTCAATGCTCTAGCCACTGTGCTACCACCTGGCCAGGCCTGGCTGATACCTTGACTTCAGTCAGTGAGATGCATGTTGGATTTCTAACCAAGAGAACTGTAAGATAATAAATGTGTTGTTTTAAGCCACATGGTTTACGGCAAATTATTACACAACAGCAATAGAAAATTACTACAGATCTTGGAACTCCCATACTAACCAATAATGCTTAATGATATGCTGCTTTACTATGACCTACAAATCCTTATTTCAAATACAATTATAACAAGTTTGATTAGTTCCATACCTGACCAGTGGAAATTTCACAACAGCAAAATGGAATTATCAGATAATGTATTATATGTCTGATTTGTGTAAGAAAGAGAATAAGGAATTCCAATCACAGAACCTATATACAAGAAACAGCCCTTGCTTTATATAAAAATAAGGGCCAACAAAAATATGTTTATCTGTTTTATTCAAATGAAATATTTATTGTATGTATATAAAATTTTTATGTATTTACCAACTTTTCAATTAAAGATCCACTTTCCCAATCACATTGAAAAAGGGCTTCCATCAAACTAGAAATAGCTATACTAATGACAACCAGAAGCAAGTTTGAAAATTCAACAGTGGGCCCTGTCTAAGTGGTAGAGCTTTGGCCTATTGTATGGATGTCAGCCTAGGTTTGATTCCCAATCAGGGCACACAAAAGAGGTGACCATCTGCTTTTCCACCTCTCCTCCCCCCTTTATCTCTCTCTCTCTCTCTCTCTTTTCTTTTTTTCTCTCTCTGTCCCCATCCTGCAGCCATGACTCGATTGGTTCAAGTATATCACCCCTGGCACTGAGGATGGCTCTGTGGAGCCTCAGCCTCAGGCACTAAAAATAGCTTGATGGCCCCAGATGGGCAGAGCATCAGCCCAGACTGGGGTTGCTGGGTGGATCCTGGTTGGGGTGTATGCGGCAATCTGTCTATTTCCCCTCCTCTCACTTGGAAAAAGAGGGGGGAAAAATCCAAGGGGGAATGGAAAGGGTTATAAAAAAATCTTAAGATGCTCATAATATAAATATGCTGAAGGCATAGAAAACTGTCAATGAAGCTTAGGAGCACCTGATTAATATTACTGTATTTCTATTTGATGTAGTAAACTGACTTGTATAATGATAAACCTGAGTTGCCAAAGAAACTGAGCTAAGGCTTCCACATGTAGTAAAGAAACAGAAACTTGAGAAACACATATTTAAGAGATTTTCATTAAAACTGCCAGAGTAAATGTTGATGCTTCAAAGGATATTTGATTATTAGAAAATTCCCTAAGGCATTCTGAAAATTAAAAACATCTAGAAAATATTTTCATCAGCTATTAACAATACAACTTCAGTGTCAAAATGAGACTTCTGCCTTCATATTTGCAATTGTAAGATGTTTAGTACCAATTTCTGAGTTTACCATAACATTTATGATATTATTTTTCCATAGACCCTCTTCCCAAAATTCCATCTTTATTTCTACAAAATAATATTCATATACTTGAGGTAATACATTTTTCAAACTCAGCTGTACATATAATACTTTCACATACATGGTAGGCTAGATAAAAATGTTTTATTTTACACAAAGGAAATATTTAAGTGAATATTTTTAAGGAACTCTACAGATAATAATTATAAGAAAGGACTTTTTCTTTGTATTTGAATAGAATTCATTGAAACCTCTCTGGAATAAAACTGTATTGAAGTCATTTGTTATTCTGAGTTTTAATGCCACATATCTTTCTGTAAAACAATGGGTTTGTCATTTGTTACCTTTATGCTATTCTTTATTGAATCTAGACTGAAAGAGACATGGGACAGCAGGCTGTCCATCAGAGAC
Source organism: Saccopteryx bilineata (assembly GCF_036850765.1). Classification (NCBI taxonomy): domain Eukaryota; kingdom Metazoa; phylum Chordata; class Mammalia; order Chiroptera; family Emballonuridae; genus Saccopteryx; species Saccopteryx bilineata. The sequence goes on along the minus strand of NC_089491.1, from coordinate 141,334,157 downwards.
CACAAAACATTTTTTTGAGAAATGAGATTGGCAGCATTTTTAAAAAGGAAATTGAAACCCTCAATAAGTGGTTAAAGGAACTAATTTTGTCAGATTTTAGTAATTTCTAAAAGTCAAGGACTGATCATGCTCATTTCCAGTTCTCTGAATATATTACAAGGAAAAGAAGGACAGTGAAAAAATAATCACAATTTCTTTTACAAAGAGGAGCCTAACTAGAAAACTTGGACTAGAATCATTACTACATCCATAGACCAAAAAAGAGAGGAAGGGAAGGAGGGCAAGAGACAGAGACAGACAGACAGACAGGCAAACAGGCAGAGAGACCCTACTGAAAATTTAATTTCCTGACATAGACCTTAAGCCTCCATGTACCCATTCACTCATGTTGCTCATAATTAGAACTTGTCTCTGGAAATCAATTCATGACTTATTGCACCATCATTAACTTTCTCCTGACATGGAAAACAACCCAAAATATTGTGAAAGAACAGATGGAAATTAAACCATAAGGTCAGGAAGCACCGTGTAAAGAACATTGAGTTTAGAATTAAGCAGACTTGGATTTGAATTCTAATCACATTTTTTATTACCTATGTGAACATCAGCAAGGTCCTCCACCTCTGAGTCTCTTTTTCTTTGTGAACAAGCTATAATAATATTTATTAACAACTATAATGTTTACTATAATATATTCACTTAAAATATAATCACTAGAGTAGTTATTGTAAATAATGTTTGCATTTGATCTGTAAGAAGATAAGACTCAGTGTCATACAAAATATGTTTCTATCCCCCAACTCATTTCTTCCATTACTTCAATAATCACAATCTGTGAGAATCATGTTCTTCATGATATAAATGTTACCATGAAAAGTGCAACAGCACAAAAACTTCTAAAATGTTTAATATGTTGTTAATATAAAGGGTTAACTTCACGTAATGGTTACTATAGGCAAATAATGTTTGAATGTCTCTAACTTAAAAATCAGAAATATAGATCCATAATTCTTCAAAGTTTTAAAATGCTTTTCTAATATAGCAGGATTACCATATAATTATAAACTAATTTCATTTATTCTTGAGAATAGCAAAACCCTCATTCAAAAGCCATGTTCAGTTTGAGTCATGTTGATATGGTAATGGAAGTAAATTGCAACAGAATTTCCTATACTTCCAAAGAAGTATAGGAAATTAGAAGCAATGTGGAAAGATAAATTTTGCTACCCTGGAGCCTAAAAAGCAAGCAATGGAAAGGTAATATATAGCTATTTTCCATTATATTTCAATTCTAAATAACTAACTTTTGTGGAATACATTAAGATTTTTTGCATTCATTTTCTCTTCCAACTTCCCAAAAACTGAACAAGATTTTTTTTTTAATCAAAGCATTAACTTTCTTCTCCAGCTGAGGAAGATGTGTAACTATAAATGCATGTAGAAAGTATATAGTGTCTACAACTCAGAGAATGAAACAAGGGAGACTTCCAGCTCTGAGTGCTGTCGGTGACATCTCTGAGCCTCTCTGAGCTTATACAGCAGGACTTTATATCTTGTTTAAGAGATTATAGATTTTCAGGTTATCAAACTCAACCTTATCCACATAAAATACAAAATCATATTGCAAAAGAAAGAGTTTGGTGAGATTTTTGCACCATTTGGATTATCTAAGGCATGAGTTCCCTCCAATAGCATGAACAACTGAAGGCTGGCTTGCTACACTGAAGATATAATCCTTGTATTAATATACAACCTTTGATGATAGCAACAAATATGGGAGTCACTGACAAAGATGTTTCTGGCTAGAATATCTTTCCAAGCAGATTTTAAAAATTTCCCCTAAAATTCTTTAAGGAAATGAATTCTGTAATAGTCTTTAAGAAAATTATTTTCACCTGACTAGGCAGTGGCGCAGTGGATAGAGCGTCGGACTGGGATGCGGAGGACCCAGGCTCGAGACCCCAAGGTCGCCAGCTTGAGCGTGGGCTCATCTGGTTTGAGCAAAGCTCACCAGCTTGGACCCAAGGTCGCTGGCTTGAGCAAGGGGTTACTCGGTCTACTGAAGGCCCATGGTCAAGGCACATATGAGAAAGCAATCAATGAACAACTAAGGTGTTGCAACGAAAAAACTGATGATTGATGCTTCTCATCTCTCTCTGTTCCTGTCTGACTCTCCCTCTGTAAAAAAAAAAAAAAAAAAAATTATTTTCTTTATAAAGAATGAATTATAAAAATATTTAATTTTTACCTGATGGAGAAGATGGGGGAAGAGGAGTAAAGAGGGACAAATATACAGTGATAAAATGTGATTTGACTTTGAGTGATGGGCATGCAATGTGATCACTATAGAGATGTTCACCTGAAACGTATGTACTCTTATTGATCAATGTCACCCCATTAAGTTTAATTTCTAAATTTAAAAATAATTACTGCCCTGGCCGGTTGGCTCAGCGGTAGAGCGTCGGCCTAGCGTGCGGAGGACCCGGGTTCGATTCCCGGCCAGGGCACATAGGAGAAGCGCCCATTTGCTTCTCCACCCCTCCGCCGCGCTTTCCTCTCTGTCTCTCTCTTCCCCTCCCGCAGCCAAGGCTCCATTGGAGCAAAGATGGCCCGGGCGCTGGGGATGGCTCTGTGGCCTCTGCCTCAGGCACTAGAGTGGCTCTGGTCGCAACATGGCGACGCCCAGGATGGGCAGAGCATCGCCCCCTGGTGGGCAGAGCATCGCCCCTGGTGGGCGTGCCGGGTGGATCCCGGTCGGGCGCATGCGGGAGTCTGTCTGACTGTCTCTCCCTGTTTCCAGCTTCAGAAAAATGAAAAAAAAAAGAAAAAAAAAAGAAAGAAAAAATAATAATAATAATTACTTAATTTTCTCCTAGAATCCTTTAAAAATGGTTTTTATTCTTTTTTTTTTTTTTTAGTTTATTCATTTTAGAGAGAGGAGATAGAGAGAGAGAGAGAGAAGAGGGGGAGGAGCATAAAGCATCAACTTCCATATGTGCCTTGACCAGGCAAGCCCAGGGTTTCAAACCAGTGACCTCAGCGTTCCAGGTCGATGCTTTATCCACTGCGCCACTGCAGGTCAAGCTTTTATTTATTTATTTATTTATATATTTAAATTATTTTTATTTATTCATTTTAAAGAAGAGAGACAGAGAGACAGAGAGAGAGAGAGAGAAGTGGGGGGAGGAGCAGGAAGCGCCAACTCCCATACATGCCTTGACTGGGCAAGCCCAGGGTTTTGAACCGGCGACCTCAGCATTCCAGATCGACACTTGATCCATTGCACCATCACAGGTCAGGCCATGGTTTTTATTCTTAAAGAATTTTTTTTGGAAAATAATGCATTATGATGATGATTTCCCTAGAATATTTTTTAAAAAGAGAACTCAAATTATTCAAGAAAATTTCCTAGAATTATTAAGAATTCTTTTTAAGAAAATAGAAATTATATTTTTTATTTATTTTATTTTTAGACCTGATTATAAGATACAGGGTAGACAAAAATAATCTATTAAAAATCTGTCTAGTTCTTTAATTTGCAGAGCTTAACATGCCCAAATTTCTAGTTCCTTATTTCATCTCCATATGAGAAAGAAATACGCTCCTTAAAGTTTGTCATTCTGTAAGATATCTTTATTAATAGGACCTCATATTTTTCACTTAAATTATAGGGGAAAAAAGCTAAGAAAGAAGGAAAAGAAAAAGCATGAATCATGGATGGAAGGACAGGGAGAGAAAGGTTGGATCCAATGGTGTTCTCTTCTTGTTTGGCTGTCTTTCTCCGAAGTCATCTTTTCATCTGATGAAAATAAAAATAAGGGCCACGGCTCTCTTGCCTTCTTCTAGTATACCAAGCACCTATAAAAACTGTTCCTTTGATTGTGAATGCTATTTGATTGTCTTTGTTAGAACCTCGTTTTCAACAACAAAATAAGATCTGACATTTTTCCAGCAGTGAGGAGAGGCAGCCTAGCAAATACACACTTCTTGGCTTTAATTCTGGATCCTTTGTTTACAGTGGTCATTTTAGCCTGATGGGGCCCACTGCTTGAGCACATAAATCTTTTTTCCCTTCAAAAATGCAATGGAACATGAGCTTTGTGAAGCCTATTGGTTTTTCCTTCAAAATAACAAAATTGTTTGTAGAAATGCTATTTTTGATTCAGTACAGTCACCCAAGATATGGTCCTGTCGTGTTTCTATTTGCCACCAACAGTTTCATTATATTTTATAATGGCATCAGCGCACTACAGTTATTGCTTAACCCAGTTTTGTCTTGAACAAGGCAGAAGAATTGTTGATTGCTTACTTAACCTTATTCCACATCTCTACCACCCTTTCACGCACATTCAAAGAAGTCTAATGTAATTGCTTTGCAGTTGAAGATATTTAAGCATCCTCTTTAAGGGAGCCCATGTTACAATGTTCCTTGGCCCACCTTACTCTTCAGGGTTTTTTGGGGTTTTTTTATTTCCCTTCACTCCTCCTCCTTGTTCCCCATAGTCACAGTAACAATCACGGTGACAGCAATTTGCACCTTTTGTTTCATTTCATCCTTTTAATAGCCTTCTTGAGGGGTTACTTGTTGAAGAAGAGTGATCAAACAAGGATTTACTGGAAAGGTACTAAGGTATCTCATAAAAACAAAGGGCAGAAGATGAAGCACAGCTCCACAACATACCAGGGACCAGGCAAAGAAACCAGAAAGCCTCCCTGCTCACCACTCTGTGTGTGCCTCTCTTCGCTCGTGACTTCACGGAGATAGCTGTTCATGGTCCTCAGCTGCCTCATCTCCAGTTCATAAGACCAACTAATGCTTTTCAAATCAAATTCTGAATTCTGAGAAGTAAGAATTCGCACATCATCTACCCAAGCCTATTGACTGTCACCAAGGAATCAGTCATGTAGTTCACATGTGGCACTTAGGGTCCCATCTTGGTGGTATAGGGAAATGGGTTACCAGAGAGAAGGGGTAGGTGCTGGAAAGATCCCCAAAATGGGATGCAGTTTCTGTGGAATTCACTTTATTTTAAAAATGAGAAAACTAAAGCACATTTCATATAATGATCTTGTCTGAAAAGACTAGGGCTTTATAGCCTTAGCTCTATCACTAATAAGATCTTTTAATTAAGTCAAAATCACTTCAAAATAATATACTTTGCAAAGTTTCTTCCAGCATTAAAACACAGTAATTCTATGTTCACCTGAGACTGATCCTTCATCAATGCTCCTACACAGATCATATTTTTACAGCATAATAGTACTGGCTAACTTTCCCTGAATAGTTACTCAGTGTTATAAATCTTTGAAAATGTGAAGAGTTGATAGCTTCACAGCCATTATCTTCAAAGTGACTGAGTACAGAGAATGTGGCATCTTTATCCAACAGTGGTTTCTAATATGGTCTTGGTCAGAATGATTAATCCCAGTCACTGCAATAGACAGTTCCAATGTCTTGGTGGACAAACACATTACAGATTTCTTTTCCACTTACATAAAGTCCAGTGAAGGCTGGACAACACTCTTCAGGCAAAAATCAAAGGATCCGGGCCCTTTCATCATGTGATCAAGCTATCCTGGAGCCCTTTGCTTCCAGAAACACAAATGAAAGTGAGAGAGAGCACTTGGGCAAGGTGAACCAGACACTTGAGCCCTTGAGCCCTTAACCCAGAAGTGGCATATGTCACTTCTGATCATATTTCATGGTCCAAAACTAGTCAGATGGCCAACTTAATTACAAGGGAGTCTGGAAAAGGAAGATGCAACACAAGGACATTGTTCAGCATTATTAACAGTTGCTGTTGTCTTCCCTTTAGTTACCAAATATCCTTTTGGTTCCTTCTTTTTACATTCAGAAAACACTGCTTCCTAGGTGCCCAACCCAAAGACACAACCAGCTCATATCCAGTACTCAGTGTGCTTTCACTAGTTGTGTAGACTTTGGGCATGTTACTTACCCATTCACTCCTCTGTATAATTGAGAAATCTTTGTTCATACCCTAAAGAGTTGTTATAAGAATCATGTCTCCATGTCCCATTCACTAGATCCAGATATGTGCATCCTGGGGCCTCCTATGAACTAAAGTGCGGGTTATATCACTCGGCGCATGCTCAGTAGACAATGGTAGTATACAAACAGGGCAATAGCACTGGATGCTCCTTTCGGAAGTAGAAAACTGGGAAACAGAAAGCAGGCTCTCATCTGTAGCAGTTCTGAATTCTAAGGAAAGATACTGTGAAGTCTCTACCATGGCAGGGTAGAAACTTTCAAACTTGGACGGTGTTGCTTTTTGCAAAGAACTGCCTTGTCCATGGTTCTCTGTGACTCTAGGAACCCCTGGAAGGTTCCCTTATCCTAATGCTCTTCTGCAGATTTGTACAGTCATCAAAGTGACCTCTGTTTCTAGGAGGCTGAGAACACAAGAATGATTTTAAGTCCAGAACAGTAAAAGGCTTTTTATTCTACGTTCAGCAATATAATTTCTCCAAAAACATGGTGGGCTTTTCAGCTCTGATTGCAACTAGTTTCATGTGCTACTAGTCACACTCAAAGTTTATCTTGGGAGTACTTCTCAGCCTGATTTTTTTTGGTTATTCCTCTCCCTCTGGTCCCTGCCCTATCTCTTCTAACAATTTCACTGTGTTTGCCCAAGATTATCTAGCACAGGGACGGAAAGACCACATCCTTAACCTCCTCTTTGCAATAAGTCACTTAAATCTTACTTGGTGGGAGGGGGTTAGAAGCAAGCAATTAGCTTTTAGGGTTCCTTTCATCGCAGTGTTTTCATTACCCTAGAGTTCTGTCTTCCTGACCATATGGCCAGGAGGGAGAGAGAGTATGAGGCAGAAATACCTATTAGCAAACCACCTTGTCCCATCAGTGACATAATCACTTCCGTTTACATTCCATTCTCCAGAACAAATTACATAGCCACCCTAATTGTTTCCTGCTACAAATAGTTGACAATTGTCTGTTTTACATTTTCTCTGCCTATACTCTGGAGTCTATCGCCTACAGATCTGACAGCCCTTGTTCCAAACTTTACCTGTTCCTTTTCTAATACTTTCATCCATAGGACCATTTCCAATATCCAGATTAAAAAAATTGACTTGATCTGGTTTTTTTTTTTAACTATCACCTTCTTTTTAATCACAGTGTTTTACAGTTTCACATTTAAAGGCTTGTTCTATCTAAATCCCTCCCAGTCTGACTCCTTACTCACCATGGTATTTAGATTGCTCTCTAAACCACACAAAGGACCCTCTTAAAACTTCACCATTCTTACTCAGTCCTCAGCCTACTCAGTGCCAGTTGCATTTCTCATTCCCTCACCTTAGCACACACCTTTATTTTCTAGTTCTCCCCCTGCCCCTTCTGGCACAATCTTACCCTAAGGCCTTGCTCCTCAGTACTCTTAACTGTGGCCCTTTATTATTTTCCTTTTTATGGTGTTAACTATCATCATTATTCATTGTTTTCAAATATAATCAATGCCAAAATAATTCAGTGTGTTTCTATAAATATTCTCTCTTTCAAAGAGTGTTAGAATTCTGGAGTTAGAAAGATTAAACCAGCTAAACATAAAGTCAGAGACATGTTAGAGGTGGAAGGGATGTTTTAACTACAGCCTCTCTCATTTTTAAGGCAAGACACAGGAGTGTGCGACTTGACCAAGATTGTACGGCTGCTGGCTATCAGGAAGTTGATAGTTTTTGTCTCCACTATCCTAGTCAATAAACGAGGCTGGCTCCAAGATTTTTATTAATTCTTCTCAGTTTGTTTCCACTGGTTTTTCAATTTATTCAGAATAAATCCTAAAGAGATAGCTAAATCTTCTACAAAGGAAACGTATCTAAATAGGCATCAAATCAAAGTAAAAGCAAGTATTGTTAATTATGGAACACTTGAGTTGTTTAATCTAAGGAGAAATTTATTCTTTTAACTCATTTAAAAATTTAATTTATAACTTTTTAATTTTAGAAATAGGATATTTGAGAAAACATAGTTTTTAATTTTTAAAATGCATTTTATTTATTTTAATTATAGTTGACACATAATATTATATTAGTTCCCAGAGTATAACATAGTGATTTGACATGGACATGCCTTACAAAGTGATCACCCCAATAAATCTAGTCCCATGTGGCACTATACATAGTAATTATAATATTACTTACAATATTCTCTATGCTGTAATTTATATTCTGTGACTCTTTTGCAACTGGTAATTTGTACTGTTCAATTCCTTTTATCTTTTTTGCCCATCCCCCAACCCCTCTCCCATCTGGCAACCATCAGTTTGTTCTCTGTATTGATGATTAACACAGGTTTTTAAAAGTTTATGGCTGTCATGGATATAGATAAAAGTAAAGTGATTACCAGAGGGAGGGGAGTAAAGAGACAAATATATAGTGACAGAAAATGACTTGATTTTGGGTGGTGGGTTACACAATACAATCAATAGTTCAAAAGCTATAGAAATGTTTACCTGATATTATTGATCAATATCACCCAATTAAATTTAATTTCTAAAAAAAAAGAAATAAAATAAAAAGTCCATGTCGGCCCTGGCTGGTGGCTCAGTGGATAGAGCTTAACCCAGTGTATGGACGTCCTGGGTTCAATTCTGCTCAGGGCACACAGGGGAAGTGATCATCTGCTCCCTCCCAACTCTCCCCCTTCTTTCCCTCTTCCCTTCTGTAGCCAGTGGCTCAATTGGTTTGAGCATGGGCACTGAAGATAGCTTTGTTGGAGTGCATCAGCCTCAGGCACAAAGGATAGCTCAGTTCTCGAGCATCAGCCCAGATGGGATTGCCAGGTGGATCCCAGTCAGGGCACATATGGTAGTCTGCCTCACTGTCTCCCCTCCTCTCACCTAAAAAAACAAACAAGCAAAAAACCTCCATGTCTTTTAAATCCAATAAGTAGGTCACCTGTGTATTTGTTTCTATTTTTCGTCTTTTTTTCTTCAGTCCTGTTTCTTTTTCTTCTTATTAATTATTGCACAAGTGCTGGACATTTTATATGAAAAAGTAAAGGTTCTGATTGTGTCACCACATTCACTGTGGCTTTTCCTTCTTGAGCTGCTTTGCAAAGTTAATGGTGGTCTTGGGAATGTCACCACACGGCAGGAAGATGACACTTCAATCAATACAGGAGAGAGCAGGAGATGTATTCATGTCACTTTCACACATTTCACTTTCTGTCTCCACTGCTGGGACCCCAGATTGGACCCTAATTGTATATTACCCATCGTTAGGGTGCTGGTCAATATTTCCCATTTCTAGTCTCTCAATTCATCACTTCACTGCAATTTAGTCACAGCCATATTTTTTTTAAGTGAGAGAGACAGGAAAGGAGAGAGATGAGAAGCATCAACTCATACTTGTGGCACCTTAGTTGTTCATTGATTGGGGGTAGCCAAGTCAGTGATCCCTTGCTCAAGGCAGTGAACTTCGGCTCAAGCCAGCAACCTTGGGCTTCAAGCCATTAACCTTTGGTCTCAAGCCAGCAACCATGGGACCATGTTTATAACCCCATGCTCAAGCCAGCAACCCCCTCCCCACCAACCTCATTCAAGCTGGTGAGCCCACGCTCAAGCTGGCAACCTCGGGGTTTCAAACCTGGCTCCTCAGTGACCTAGGCTGATACTCTGTCCACTGAGCCACTGCCTGGTCAGGCTAGCCATAGCCATTTGATTAAGATCTGCAATATTCATCTCTCATCACATTTCTCCTTCAATGACTAAATTCAAGAAACTGAGATCCAATAAGAAAAGACCACCATGTTTTCCTCTTTAATGGATTTCCAACAGTCAAAGAGGGCAAAGAGAGGAACAAAAATAAGAAGCTAGACAAATGTCCTAACATCCCAGCTTTATGTTTCTAGTATGGTCATTGAAGGAAATCCATCCTTGTTTAATGATGGCTGATTGCTCTTCCAGTAAGAGAATATTCTTATCAGGAATTATCTTTTTAGGTAAAATTTACTTTTTAAAATTTTATTTCTAATTGAATTTATTGGTGTGACATTGATTCATAAAATCACATAGGTTTCAGGTGCACAGTTCTATAAGGCATCATCTGTATATTGTATTGTGTATTTACCACCCCAAGACAAGTCTCCCATCACCATTTATCTGCCCTATACCCTCCTCCACCTCCCCCACCCCATTGCTTTCCCTCTTGTCATCGCCATACTGTTGCTATGTCTATGAGGTTTTATGTCTTTGCTAAAAGCTGTCAGAGGGAATGGAGGTTAGGAGGCTGGGTGAAAAAGGTGAAGGGACTTAACAAAAGAAACACTTTGATATTAAATGGCACCCTTTTCTAACCAGCAGGGTTAACCAGTCTTTTAAAACATAAGAATAATCCTCTCTTGAAGTGTTATTAATTGGGATTTGATTAGTGTGTTTTATTTAGCTTAGTTTGTCATGTTAACCTTATTATAGTAAGTAAGTGTTATTCATTTCTTCTCTGAAAGGCAGCAAGGTGACCATTTGGAAATCAACTATCCCAATTGAGATTGTGAATAAAGGCCTTGTGAAAATAAATTTCAAAACTCCCAAAATTAGAAGTGTTTGTATAAATGTCAGGTGTTGCCATGATCATGATACAATGCTGGTATTGTTTTGTTACTCCTTCAAATTCAGCAGCCACATAGTGTTGCTGATCCCAAGCAATTTATTTGACTATTTTTGAAGGCTTCTTTATGCTGTCTCTACCCAAATATCGTCTGTGAACAATGAAGGGATCCTGTTGATCTGAAACCAAAAAATAAAAGATAAGCAATCTAGAAAGGGTCCATTCATGAACACATTCTGAGAGAAGTAAAGGACTCAGAGGGACAAGGGACTGAAGGTAGACAGGTGTGGAGAACAGGATTAGCCCTTGGGCCATGTACTAATATACCCTCAGCCTCAGAAACAAATTATACAACATTTTGCTTTTTTAGAGCCTGAAATTATGAGATTCCAGTTGCCGGTATCCTAAAAATATCCTATTAAAGAGATCCAGTTCATCGGGATTAAGGCACAGCCTAACAAACCAATACTTAAAACTAGAACAATTTACAGGCTTCCTTGTCCTACCCAAGAAACAAGAGAATCTAACAAAAATTAATCACATACAATGAAATTATAATATTCTAAGACCTATAAAAAGGGAAATTGGTTATAATAAGGGACAACATGAAGGAAGGGGAATTAACCAAGTGATGATCTGAAGGAAATTACTCTATGGATGGAGTATAAAAACTGAAAATTACACTAGAGACATTCTCAGTTGTTGAGACTGTCATTAAGTTGGGTTGCATAGATAGAGAAATTTCTTTCTTTTTTTTTTTTGTATTTTTCTGAAGCTGGAAACAGGGAGGCAGTCAGACAGACTCCCGCATGCGCCCCACCAGGATCCACTCGGCACACCCACCAGGCACGCCCACCAGGGGGCGATGCTCTGCCAATCCGGGGTGTGGCTCTGTCGCGACCAGAGCCACTCTAGTGCCTGAGGCAGAGGCCAAGGAGCCATCCCCAGCACCCGGGCCATCTTTTGCTCCAATGGAGCCTTGGCTGCAGGAGGGGAAGAGAGAGATGGAGAGGAAGGAGAGGGGGAGGGCTGGAGAAGCAGATGGGCACCTCTCCTGTATGCCCTGGCGGGGAATCGAACCCAGAACTTCCGCACGCCAGAGCGATGCTCTACCACTGAGCCAACCGGCCAGGGTGAGAAATTTCTTATGTGAACAATGACTGAGGTAATAATTAGTCAACCAGTCAGGACTGAGTAAAGGAAACTGAAGAGAAAATTTGGTTATAAGCATGTTTTCAAAATGAAGAAAATTGGAATTAATGCTTTTGTTTGTTCGTTTCTTCTTTGAAAGCTAAGATCACTCCTCCCTTCATTCTTGGAAAATTGTAGTAAAGAATTCGCTGCATCATATACAGGCCTTCTAATACAATGAGAAACCACATTGCACAGGCTGGAGCTTACCAATGGCCATGACCATCTACCTTTGAGGGGCTCAGATGTCAAGTAAGGGATTAAGGAGCACGCTGTATTTTGGATCTATGTCCCTTTCCATTCTAAAAACCCTTTTGGAATATTCGTACACTTGCCACATTCTCTCTGTGGTTTTTGAAGGAAGATAGTTAAGCAACATAAGACACAAAAAAATTATTTATTAATATTATTTTGATGGTGAAGTAGACCAGATTAATACATTTAATAATTGGAAGTTGATGTCAGAGAAGTGACTCCTCTAAGAACCATTTAATTATTCTCCCTACTTCCTCCAATTTATTCTCTACACTGTAATCTGGATTATTTTTTGAAAATGCAAAATTGGCCATACCACATCTCTGATATAAACTATCAATGACTCTCCATTGCTCCTTAACAATCATCAGGGCCTTCATAGTCTGACTTCTTAACTCTCAGCTTCATATGTCATTGCAGCCCCTCTCCAGCTCTACTGATCCATTGTACTGAGCACCTCCCACTTCTCTGAGTGTCTCTGCTCTCTGACTCATGCCCTTGATTGTGCTGAGCTCTCTCTCCAACACTCCAACATAGTCACCTCAAACCTTATCACCCCTGCTCCCCCACTTACATGAAAATACCCAGGCTCCCAAAAGCCTTCCTTGATCTGAGACTAGATATGGTCTCCCTGATCCCACAGCATCTTCAGTTGAGTCAGTTGAAAAAAATTATCTATTGCCCCTGGCCAGTTTGCTCAGTGGTAGAGCATCAGTCTGGCATGTGGATGTCCTGGGTTCAAGTCCTGGTCAGGACACACAGAAGAAATGACCATCTGCTTCTCTGTTCCTCCCCCTCCTCTTTCTCTCTTACTCTCTCTGTCTTCCCCTCCTGTAGCCATGGCTTGATTGGTTCAAGCGTGTTGGCCCAGGGGCTGAGGATGGCTCTGTGGGGCCTGCCTCAGGTGCTAAAAATAGCTTGGTTGCAAGGATGGTCCCAGATGGGCAGAGCATCAGCCCTAGATAGGAGTTGCTGGTTGGTTGCTGGGTGGATCTCAGTCAGGGCACATGTGGGAGTCTGTCTCTCTATCTCCCTTCCTCTCACTTGGAAAAGGAGAAAAAAAGTATCTATTGTTCAGTCAAAGATTAAAGTTCCAATCAACAGTCCCTGATCAGAAACTCATGAATAAAGCATTTCTGGACTCATGCCACAGGTTAGAGACATCACTGGTACATTCTTTTATAATAGAAGTTGAAATTGAAGTTTCAGTCAGGATTCTAAGAGGTTAGAGAACAGATACCAAAACAAGCCACAACACAGACCATTCTGTAAAAGCTTTCTGGCTTCCTTCCTCTTCTTCCTCCCTTCAGTGCAGGCTAAAATGCCCTAGGGATCAGAAACAGAATTCATGGATAGTGGTAATAGAAAAATGAGAGAAGTTGCTGGCCATAACCCTTTCTCCAACTATGGACTTCAAACCTACAGCAGGACCTGAGTGATAGGAGCAAGCTTAAGCCATGCTGGTTTCTTTAGTGGCACTATATCACAGAGTTCACACTGACATAGAATTAAAGATTTGGGCAGACCACATAGTTTAAACTGGATGCATCAGGCAGAAAATTGAGCTTATACTGTTTTTGTAAGTTCACTAAATTGAGAAAGTTTAAAAAATTCTAAGTAATTCCCTAGAAACTGGTTTGTAACCCAGCATATATGGACTTCTGGTTTCTTGAGAGTTCTCAGGGACCTCTTGTGTAGCTATGGCACAGTTGGAGTTGTTTAAGCCTTTGTTTCCTTCTCACTCATTAAAATCTCTTCAGATAGTTTTACTCAAGCCCACACCTTTAGTTACTATCTATACCATAATGTCTTCCATTTGCTAGCCCAGACATCTCCTCTGAGCTCCAGATTTATAAAGAGATTTATAAGACATTCAAGGGCATGCAACATGGACAGTCACAAAGACCTGTGCTTAGAAGGGCCATCTTTTGATTTAATGCTCTCCTGCAACCATGTTAAAATTATTATTAATAAATGCTACACATATTTGTTTTGCAATGAGTCCTGAAAATCACATAGCCAGTCCTGCTCATAGCCTACACTCCATCTCCACAAGAAAAACATAAATACACCTTAAAGTCAACATCTCTCAAGCTGAAGTACCGATTGTCCCCTCAAAACTGATCAGTGTTCTCTGATACAATGATGGCAGCACCATCATCTTGAACCTCCAGAAACCTAGGAGTAGTCCTTCATCCTTCCCTCTACTTTACCGCCCATGTCATAAAGGCCTGTTGACTTTCTAAATCTTTTTTTAATCTATCCCCTTCTCTCCATTGTCATTGCCCCCCCCCATTCCGCATGATCATCCTTTCTCAGCTAGATTATTACAAAAGCTGCATAGCTGGTCTGCCTTCATCTACCCAGATCCTTTACAATCCTTTCTCCATGCGTTACCAAGAATAGTTATTTTAATATAGATCTTGCCATGTCAAATATACACACTATCAACTACCCGCACAAACTCACAACTGCTTAAAACCATTTAATGCTTTCCTATTACTCCTAGATTAACCTGGGTCCTGGGGTTTGGTCCCTTGCTACTCATATTTTTAATATGTTTACTTTATTATTGTTCTTTCTCTCCCCACAACCCCACTCCCATCTTAAATTTCATGATTATAGGAACTGTATGTAGTTTTACATATCACTCTACACCAGGACAAGCATGACAGAAAGTAAGCATTCACTGAGAATCTGACCAATAAATGCATTAACCCAAAAAATGCAAGAAAGACAGAAAAGAAAGAAGAAAAGAAGGAAGAAAGAAGCAAGGAAGAGAGAGAGAGAGAAGCTGTTAGTGACAGATAGATTAAGGCTTGTTTTAAATCTTTATCCTGATTCACCAAATGATCTGGGTTTGTTTCTAAAATAGAATTTGTTTCTTCCTGACCAGGTGGTGGTGCAGTGGATAGAGCATCAACCTAGGATGCTGAGGCCCCAGATTCGAAACCCTAAGGTCACCAGCTTGAGCACAGACTCATCCAGCTTGAGTGCAGGCTCATCAGTTTGAGCCCAAAGGTCACTGGCTTGAGTCCAAGGTTGCTGGCTTGAAGAAAGGATCACTGACTCAGCTGGAGACCCCAGTCAAGGCACATGTGAGAAACAATCAATGAACAACTAAAGTGCTGCAACTGTGAGTTGAAGTTGATGCTTCTCATTTTTCTCCCTCCCTGTCTGTTTCTTGTCTCTTTCTGTCTTGCTACAAGAAAAAGAAAAACAAACAAACAAAACAAAAACTTATAACTAAGCAGATATAAACCTACCAGTACAGGTTCTTTTCTATAAGAAAACACAGAAATATCCTGATAAGTTCTATATCAGGGATAAAAAAAAAAGTGACTTTGAGTAGTCTTTAATGGTGAAAATACTGTCAACTAAGTAAGAGTCCATACCGTGGTGGCACACTCAAATTTCTCCATCAACCCATCAGGTAATACGTTGATTGAGAACACCTAGAAGTCAGAGACCAGGTGTGGTGAGGACCGCCACTGGTTAGCTAGCATGTGCCCACGTAAAGGAGGCCATCACTACTCTGCATGGCCAACAGCTCAGCTCAATGGGAAGACAAGTCCAGTAGCACCAGGTGTTAACTACCTTGTCTAGAGAGGATAAAACTCTAAATTGTAAATATAAAACTTCTCTATTTTAAAACAATAGGCAACCCACACAAAAACACTGCTGGTTTGTAGGATCTAATGATAGTGGTTACAAATGGATTCAAAGTCATCAGAACCTCTGTATTGATGGTAGATGGTCCTCCTTCTTTCTTGGGAGATTAAATTATAGGAAGAGTCATTTGGATTTGTAGTTTGCACTTATAATCAAGAATTATCAAGCAGGAGAGAAATGTTCTTCTATTACATATTCATTGAGAACCTGCTATCTGGAATCATGAAGTTCAATTTGAAAAATCTAGTACACAGAGGCCAAAATTATGAAAGAGTGATTTAAGAAAATAAACTTTACTGAGACTAGGAGGGACCTCTAAATGCTTACTGAGATGGCTGAACTATTGAACACTAAAAATGAAAGTGAGGGTGAGTAAAGCATGCCACGGCTGTGCCGCACCATCTTGAAGTTGAACCCATGAGAGGAAAGATATCATTGGACAGGGATAAGCTAGTTCATTAATGCCAACCAAGGTGATTGGCATCTTCCCTGTGCCCTAAATCTGTGTCGGGCTCAGCTTGGGAACAGGACTCCCTGATCTGCCTCTAATGTGGCAAGTTGGCCACAGCTTTTAGTACCCAGATATTCCTCTCCAGCTACTTCACAGTGCCCAGCAGGGGTGAGGGTAGCTGTACACTGGTCTGTCTATGACAGACATTTAGTATCAATCTATATCTTGAAGATTTTAACCCTACTTATATAAGAGGAACCCCTAAAAGAGGTGAAAATTAAATCCTAGTGTGAATGTTTTGGATCATAGATAGGCCAGGAAAAACTGATGGACACAACCAGACTGAGCCTGGTAATGCCTTCAGATGAAACTCATTCACCTCAGAGAAGGAAAAGAAAGGGATATTGAACCATGAAAGGATCTAGTGGAATTAGACAATACTCAGGTAAACAACTGTATGAGTGAGGCAACTTCTGACAGTGATAAGTGCCATGAAGTAAGCAACACAGAGTGATGTGACAGAGAATGACTTGCAAGAATAGTTTGATTATTTTTTTTTTAGTTTATTCTTTTTTTTAGAGAGAGAGAGAAGAGGGGAGGAGAGGAAGCATCAATTCCCATATGTGTCTTGACCAGACAAGCCCAGGGTTTTGAATCGGCAACCTCAGCATTCCAGGTTGAGGCTTTATCCACTGTGCCACCACAGGTCAGGCTTAAAAGAATAGTTTAGATTGGGTTTTGAGGAGAGATGTCCATGAGCCAATGACACAAAGGACCCAGCCATGCAAAGATCTGGGGGAAGTCTATTCCAGGGAAGGAAAAGAAAGTGTAGAGACTGAAGTGCAAAGGGGCATGCTAGAGTCAGATCAGGGAATGTCCTGTAGGTCAGAGGAAGGGGTTTAAATTTTGTAGATAAAGAGATATATCTGATCTATCTCTTTTTCCTTTAACCAGCACACTACCTGCCCCTCAATATTTACACTTATGAGATTCATTTGATCACCCCAAAGGCTTCTTGCTATCCCCTCTCCAAGCCCACACCTGAATCATGTGCTCAGGAAAAAGGAAACAAGGCTTCCCAACATAGATTCCTATGCATATATGCACAGTGAATTTCTGCTCAAAGGATGACTGTATACAGGGCAGCAGACTAATAGCAAGAATAGTCTCTGCTTTCCCCTTATCTGCCTCGAAGCAAAACATAAATCTCCCTTTATGAGGGTGCCCCCCTCTCCTGCACCAGGAACAGAAGAGAGACTACCACTAGAGACAGAGAGGCAGCCTGGAGATGAGTGTGCTTGAGCAAACTTTACTAACCCCTCATCTCTTGTTAGTTCCCCATGTACTTCCCAGTCACTCTCCCACAATTTACATTCCTTTGAAGCCCAAATCCCCTCTCCTTTATTGAAATGGATATAAGCCCCTGAGTGTAACTACTTCTTTGATTTTCACTTTTTTTTCTATGAGTTCCTGGGCACATAAGTGTTAATAATAATTGTGTGCCTTTTCTCTTGTTAATTTGTCTCTTTCTTTTTTTACTGTAATGTGCAGGCCCCAGTCGCTGAACCTGAGGGTAAGGAAGAGTTGTTCCTCCCCAACAACAGCTTCAGCATTCTCCTCCTATATATCTGAAAAACTTTCCTTCTTAGTTCATTTTTTTTTTTTTTTGCTTAGAATTGGAAGTGGTAACTTATTGCATAAATGTTTTGTTGGGACTGACCAGGCAGTGGCACAGTGGATAGAGCATCAGACTGGAATGCAGAGGACCCGGGTTCAAAACCCTGAGGTTGCCGCCTTGAGCACGGGCTCATCCAGCTTGAGCATGGGGTTGCTGGCTTGAGCATGGGATCATAGACGTGACCCCATGGTTGCTGGCTTGAGCCCAAAGGTCACTGGCTTGAACAAGGGGTCACCTGCTCTGTTGTGGCCCCCCAGTCAAGGCACATATGAGAAGGCAATCAATGAACAACTAAGGAGCTGCAACAAAGAATTGATGCTTCTCATCTCTCTCCCTTCCTATCTATTCCTCTCTCTGACTTTCTCTCTGTTTCTGTCAAAAAAAAAAAAGGTTTTTCGGAGTTTTTAAAATTTTACCACAATATATATAATTACCAAGTATTTGCTAATTTGTAGAACATTAAATAGATGTAAGTCTTATTAAGTCAGTATTTTAGTGGCTGGCTTCTTACATGGACATGCCAACTCTGGACATAAGGATCTTGACTGTAAAAGTTCAGCAGTGTTCAGCCAGCCTACAGACATACCTACTGAGAATGCTTAAACACATATCCTAGAGTGATAACTATATATATACTCTTACAGTAATTTGTGTAAATATTATCAATGGTGTAAATAATTGCATATAATTTTAAATAATATCTTAGACTCCTGGAGCTCATTTATGGAGCCAAGTTAAGAAACCATGCTAGGTAGTAAAATTTAATATCTTTCAGGCTTTTAACAAGTGAAATGACCTGATATATATATTTTTTGGTAAAAAGTAACTCTGGTAGTTATTTAGATAATGAAGTTTTGGAAGACAAGTAGTTTAGTTAGAAGAATAATGCATGGTCCAATGACAGGTAGAAATACAAGGTGAGCAATGAGGAAAGCTTGAACTAAATGAACAGTAACTAGAGACCTGGTATAAGGAATTTCTAAAAGATGTACTTCACGTAAAAGGAAAAGAATAGTAACTCACAATGAAGGTATGATTATTATCATTACCAAATATAATGCAAGGAAGTGTAGGAGAAAAATAGATACATTGAACCATGATTGTTAAATAAATTGAAGCAGTTATTTAAAATCTTCCATAAATAAGGATGAGGCTCAGGTCTTATTACTGCAGAGTTCTACAAAACTGTCCCTTTCTGTCAAGGTCTAATCAAAAGACAGAAATCACTCTAATAAATTCAACAGGAAAATTTTAATTGAAAGAATTATTAACTTTAAAGAGTGGGGAGCAAGAAGGCAGGGGTGCGAGATGGGGAGAGGTACAGAGCTGAGCTGAAAACTGGGAGCTAGTGAGACAGGCAAACCTAGGGTTTCCATTTGGTGACCTCAGAATTCCAGGTCGATAATTTATCCACTGTGCCACCAAAGCTCAAAACCTATTAAAAGTTCGTTTTTAGTGAAAAAACATTGAGCTTGGAGCCAAGACCCACCTCCTTATCAATTTGATATTATGCAAGTCATCTTACCTCTCTGGATCTCAGTTGCCTCATCTGTAAAAAGGAGATAACACTTTATAACCTATAAGAAGTTGATATACTGTTTCATCACACTTGCACCCTGGGAGATTCCAAGATGGCAGCAGAGTAGGCATACATACAAACTGCCTCCTCCCAGGAACAAACTGGATTACAAATTAATTCAAGAACAATCATTGTGAAAAACCGACTTTGGACTGAAAGAACAGGACTTGAAAAGCAAGGAGCACAGAAGAAACCACACCAAGACTAGTAGGAAGTACAGGGACATGGCGGGGGCTCCCTCGCTCCCAGGAGTGAGGGGCAGCTGAAGGTCCAGATGGATTCTCACTGCAGGGAAAGAGACCCTGAGAGGCAGGGATTCTCAGCCTCAGGACTGGAGTCCCAGCCTAGAGACCAAGAAACTAGAAGAGACAACCTGACAGTATTGAGTGGGGAAAAGATAATGATTTCTGTCTACAGGAAATAGCCTGTGAAAAAGTTGATGCTGCCTTAAAGGGTCAACACAGAAAATCTTGCTCACAGCAACTTACCTGGGGTTTCAGGGATGAGGAGAGCTAAGAGGACTGGTCTTGCATGAGGAGAGTGGGGGAATCTAGGCACAGGGACACAAATGGTGATGGGGAGAATACCCATGCTGAGTCATTCTCCAATACTGAGGTGGCCATATGCAGGGGGAGGGGCACTCCCTCCGTTCAGCATGAGCCTAGGGTAAGGCCAATTGACCCACCTACAGAAACCTCTCCAGCTCCAATTAGCATGAAAGGCCATCCGGAAAGGAGGAAATAAAGGGGAGGGTCAGTGACTCAGCTTTCCGGGGAGATCTGAGCTACACCTCCCCTTCTGATATGGAGAATGCTCCCGGCCCTTGGAGAGTAACTGGGCAGCCACACCTTCTGGTTCTCAGAGGTCACACCCATCGCATTCATCTGGACTTATCATACAAGAAAAAAAAGGCTTCTACAGAGTTTCAACTGGGGCCAAAGAGCAAGATACACCCACTAACCCCAGCCTAATCACAGAAGTTTGCTGTTAGGCTCAGAAAAAAAAAAAAGCAGAGAAATTAAGACTTTCATGCAGCTCACCTTGTTAGGGAGATTTAAAATGCAAGCAAGCTGCAGGGGCTGAGAGATAAAGCCCTGGAAGAGGGCCTGCATTCCCTGTACCAAGCTCAGCTGCCCTAACCCAACAAGCTTTCAAAAGGCACACAGAAAAAAATGGGAAGACAGAGAAATGCAATCCAAATGAATCAAGAAATCCCCAGAAAAAGAACTAAATGAGATGGAAGTAACCAAATTACCAGATGCAGAGTTTAAAATAATGATTGCTTAAAGGTCTTAGAGCTACAATGGATGGACATAATGAGCAACTAAATAAATAAATAGCAAGCATCAAAAAGAACATTGAAATCATAAAGAAGAATCAATCAAAAATGACAATTACAATATCAGAAGTGAAGACTACACTAGAAGGAATCAACAGCAGGCTGGATGAAGCAGAGGATTTAATCAGCTATTTAGAGGACAAGATAAATGAAAACACAGAAACAGAGCAGCAAAAGAGGCTCAAAAAGTCTGAAGAAACTATAAGAGAACTCTGATAATATGAAGAGAAATAACATCTGCATCATAGAAGTTCCTAAAAGAGAAGAGAAAGAACAAGGGATACAGAACATGTTTGAAGAAATCATAGCTAAAAACTTTCTTAAATTGATGAAGGAAAAAGTCACACAACTTCAAGAAGAACAGAGAGTCCCAGTAAAGAGGAACCCAATAAGGGCTACATCAAGACACATCATAATTAAAATACCAAAGTTAAGAGATAAAAAAAATATATACTAAAAGCTGCAAGAGAAAAGAAGTCAATTACTTATAGAGTGGCCCCCATAAGGATGATGTCTGACTTTTCAGCAGAAACACTTGAGGCCAGAAGGGAATGGCAAGAAATATTCAACGTAATAAAAAAAAAAAGAGCCTACAACCAAGTCTTCTTTATCCAGCAAGATTATCATTTAAAATTGAAGAATAAATAAAAAGCTTCCCAGACCAAAAAAAAAAAAAAAAAAAAAAGCTCAAGGAATTCATTACAAGCAAACCAGTCTGGCAAGAAATGTTAAGGGACCTGCTGTAAAAAGAGCAAAGGAAAAAAGAAATAGAGAAAGAGAAAAAGAGAGGATTATATATTTAAAGAATAAAATGGCAATAAACAACCATATATCAATAATAACCTTAAATGTAAATGGATTAAATGCTCCAATCAAAAGACATAGGGTAGCTGCATGAATAAGAAAACATGACCCATACATATGCTGTCTACAAGAGACTGACCTCAGAACAACAGATACACATAGACTGAGAGTAAAGGGATGAAAAAAAATATTTCACGCAAATGGAAATGAAAAAAAAAAAAGCTGGGGTAGTAATACTCTTTGACAAAATAAACTTTAAAACAATGGCTATTGTAAAAGATAAAGAAGGTCATTACACAATGACAAAAGAATCATTACAACAGGAAGATATAACTATTATAAATATATATGCACCTAATATAAGAGGAACTAAATATGTAAAACAGATTTTGATGGACAAAAAGAACAAGATCAACAGCAATACTATAATAATAGGGGATTTTAATACCCCATTAACATCAATGGATAGAACCTCCAGACAGAAAATTAACAAAGAAACAGCGGCCTTAAATGACACACTAGATCAACTGGATTTAATAGATATCTTCAGAACCTTTCACCCCAAAGCAGCACAATATACATTCTTTTCAAGTGCTCACAGTATATTCTCTAGGATAGACCACATGTTAGGACACAAAACAAGTCTCAATAAATTTAAGAAGATTGAAATCACATCAAGCATCTTCTCTGATCACAATGGCATAAAACTAGAAATTAACTATAATAGAAAAACTGAAAAACATTCAAACACTTGGAGGCTAAATAGCATGCAATTAAATAATGAATAGCTTAACAATGAGATCAAAGGAGAACTCAAAAACTTCCTTGAAAAAAATGAACATGAACATACAACAACTCAAAATTTATGGGACACAGCTAAAGCACTCCTGAGAGGAAAGTTCATAGCATTATATGAATACCTTAAGAAGCAAGAAAAAGCTCAAATAAACACTTAACACTGCAACTAAAAGAACTAGAAAAAGAACAGCAAATAAAACCCAGAGGAAGTAGAAGGAAAAAAATAATAACGACCAGAGGAGAAATAAATAACATAGAGGCAAAAAAAAAAAAAAAAAAAAAAAGCAATACAGAGGATCAATTAAACCAAGAGCTGGTTCTTTGAAAAGGTAAACACTGATAAACCTTTAACCAGATTCACCAAGAAAAAAAGAGAGAGGACTCAAATAAATAAAATTTAAAATGAGAGTGGAGAAGTAACAACTTAAACAGCAGAAATTCAAAGGATTGTAGGAAAATACAAGAAGAACTGTGTGCCTAAAAAATGGACAACCTAGATAAAATGGATACATTTCTTGAAACATATAATCATTCAAATATCAATCTGGAAAAGTCAGAAAACCTAAACAGACTGATTAAAACAAATAAAATTGAAACAGTTATCAAAAACTCCCAACAAACAAAAGTCCTGGGCCCGATGGCTTCACAGGTGAATTTTACCGAACATTCAAAGAACTAACTCTTATCCTTCTCAAGCTATTTCAAAAAATTCAAGAGGAGGAAAATCCTCCAAACTCCTTTTATGAGGTGAACATAATTCTCATTCCAAAACTAGGCAAAGACACTACAAAGAAAGAAAACTATAGACCAATATCCCTGATGAATTTAGATGCTAAAATTCTCAACAAAATATTAGCAAATCAGATTCAGTAATACATGAAAAAAAAAAATCAGACATCCAAAACCCTGGGCTTGCCCGGTCAAGGCACATATGGGAGTTGAAGCTTCCTGCTCCTCCCCATTCTCTCTCTCTCTCTCTCTCTCTCCTCTAAAATGAATAAATAAATAAAGTAATTAATAAATAAATAAATAAATAATAAAATTTAAAAAAAAATCAGACATCATGATCAAGTAGGATTTATTCTGAGGAGGTAAGACTGGTACAATATTTGCAAATCAATCAACATGATACATCACATAAACAAAAGGAAGGATTAAAACCACATGATAATATCAATAGATGCAGAAAAAGCATTTGATAACATCCAGCACATAAATCTTGATAAAATTTATGATCAAAACTCTCAGCAAAGTGGAAATACAGGAAACATACCTCAACATAATAAAGGCCATCTATGACAAACCCACAGCCAACATCATACTCAATGGGAAAAAATTAAAAGCAATCCCCTGAAGAACAGAAACAAGGCTGGGGTGCCCCCTTTCACCACTCTTGTTCGACATAGTCTGGAAGTCCTAGCCACAGCAATCAGACAAGAAGACGAAATAAATGGTATCCAAATTGATAAAGAAGAAGTAAAACTTTTATTATTTGCTGATGACTTGACACTGTACATAGAAAACCCTAAAGTCTTAGTCAAAAAACTACTGAAACTAATAAATGAATTCAGCAAGTTAGCAGGATATAAAATTAATACTAAAAAATTATTTGGCATTTATACACACCAACAATGAATTATCTGAAAGAAAAATTAAGGAAACAATCCCCTTCACTATTGCAACCAAAAAAATAAAGTACCTAGGAGTAAATTTAACTAAGGAGGTTAAAGACTTGTACTCAGAAAATTATAAAACATTAATAATAGAAATCAAGGAAGATACAAACAAGTGGAAGCATATACCATGTTCATGGACAGGAAGAATAATCATTAAAATGTCCATATTATCCAAAGCAATTTATAAATTCAATGCAATTCCTATTAAAATACCAATTTCTTACTTCAAAGATATAGAACAAATATTCCAAAAATTTATATAGAACCAAAAAAGAACACAAATAGTCTCAGAAATCTTGAAAAAGAAAAATAAAGCAGGGGGTGTCACACTTCCTAATATCAAGTTATACTACAAGGCCATTGTACTCAAAACAACTTGGTACTGGCATAAGAACAGGCATACAGATCAATGGAGCAGAACAGAGGATCCAGAAATAAACCCACACCTTTATGGACAATTAATATATGACAAAGGAGGTAAGATCATACAATAGAGTAAAGACAGTTTCTTTAACAAATGGTGCTGAGAAAATTGGAAAAATACATGCAAAAAAATAAAACTAAACCACCGACTTACACCATTCACAAAAATAAACTCAAAACGGATAAAAGATTTGAATGTAAGTCGTGAAAGCATGATCATCTAGGAAATAAACATAGTAAGCTCTTTGACATCTCTTGCAGCAATATATTTGCTGATTTATCTCCATAGACAAGTAAAATAAAGGACAGGATCAACAGTTGGGACTATATCAAACTAAAAAGCTTTTGCACAGCAGAGGACACCATAAACAAAATAAAAAGACAACCCACACAATGGGAGAACATACTCGCCAATATGTCTGATAAGGGGTTAATAACCAAAATTTATGAAGAACTTGTAAAACTCAACACCAGGAAAGTAAACAATCCAATCAAAAATTGGGTAAAAGTAATGAATAGACACTTCTCCAAAGAGGACATACAGATGGTTATTAGGCATATGAAAAAATGTTCAACATCACTAATCATTAGAGAAATATAAATTAAACCATAATGAGATACCACCTCACACTGTCAGAATGGTGCTCATTAACAAAACAACACAGAATAAGTGCTGGTGAGGGTGTGAAGAAAAGGGAATTTTCCTGCCCTGCTAGTGGGACTGCAGACTGGTGCAGTCACTATGGAAAACAGTATGGAGATTCCTCAAAAAATTAAACATGGAACTGCCTTTTGACCCAGTTATCCCACTTTTAGGAATATATCCTACAAATACCAACTCACTGATTCAAAAGAAATGCACCCCCATGTTTATTGCAGCATTGTTTACAATAGCCAAGATCTGGAAACAGCCCAAATATCCATCAGTAGACAAGTGGATTAGAATGCAGTGGTACATATATACAATGGAATACTATGCGGCTGTGAAAAAGAAGGAAATTTTTCCCTTTGTGACAATTTGGATGGACCTGGACTCTATTATGCTAAGCAAAATAAGCCTGGCAGAGAAAGAAAAATATCATATGACCTCACTCACATGAGGAATTCAATGAACAATGTGAACTGAGGAACAGAAGAGAAGCAGAGAAGGGGTAAAAGAGTCTAGAGGGAAAGTGGTCAAAGGGAAAGGGGATGAGAGGAGGGGATCAAAGACAGGAATGGCATTAGTGAAAGTATATACACATAACACAGAGAGATAGTAGGCAAGATAGTAAATCATGGAGGGTAGAGGAGAAAGGAGGTAGGGGAGGGTCAAAAGGATATCAAGGAGAACACGGGGTGGGGGTTGATGAGGGAGGGAGATATATTTGGGGGAACACTTTTAACTATGTAAACAGAACAAATTAAAATCAATTAAAAAAAGAGTGGGAACTACAAAAAAAGTATTCTAAAGAATACAGGAAATGCAAAAACAGAAAGCCTAACTACTCCTAGGGTTGAAAGTAAACAAGGAAGGAACTAAGAACCCTACTATCCATTCTTATGCCTGCTTTCTAAGCTCCTATAGATAGAAACTGGCACAATCTTGTAACTCCCTTTAGTATGTATGTATTTTCTCTTCCTAAAAGTGGACCTTATACTTCTCTATCTGGGCTACCCTGGACATTAACTCCCATCAGAGGCCTTAAGTCAATGACAGGTGTTGTGGGAGTTTCCTGTGGACAGGTAACTATCCTAGATACTGTCATTGAAGGTTATTCATGCACAGAAGTAATTGTTTGCTCAAAGCGAGGTGAAGGGGCCCTTCCATGAGGAAAGAAGTTTCAAGATAAGATGGAGATCCAAAATTCTCACTTTTCTCATTATCTGCCCACCAGTTTCCTTAGCACCAGGGACTTACCTTCACAGCTTTGCTAATCTGCAGACCTTACCATGGGGATCTGGGCCTGAGGCTCAGCAGCGTCTGCCCTGTGACTAGATAAGAGAAGGTCTTTCTTTATGGCCAACATGAAGGCTTTCTGATACTTATGACATTAATTGGAAATCCAACGCCTTTATTTTTATTTAATTTAATTTTTATTTATTTAATTTTTGTGCTTTTATTATTATTATAAGCTCTCCAGCAGACACATAAATGACCAGCCTAACTCAATATCTTTGTAATAAACACTGTCAATTAAAAAGAAAAAGAAAAATCAAAACACTGTCACCATAGAGACTAAATCCCAGAGCCAGTCCCCCAACACCTTCCTCTTTGGCATTGTATTGTGTGCCATCATCAGTGAGAGTTTAAATAATTGTGAAGCTGCTGTGTGCCACAGAATAAATGTGCCACATTTCCTCCATTAAGTAGCTTGTGTGTGTGTGTTCATTCAACCGTGAACAGCTGAAACTCAGAGCCCTATTTTGAAGTTTTATTTCACAGTCCCAGTCCAGTTCTAGAACCATTATCTCTCAATCAAGGTCCTGACAGAAAGATGATGCACAAAAAAAAGTTTAAAGAGAACTTAAGGGGGAAAGTATGCACAGAGGTGTAGACATGGTGACAAGCACAAACAAAAGGCACCTCTGGACTTGCAACAATGGGAGACCTCTACTGCCCTGAGGAACTTGGTTATCAGAGAGCCAGGAAAGCTAGGGCCACACAGTAAGGGATTCCTAGCAAAATGTGTAGTTTGAAAGGAAGATAGCAACTGCAAAGCCTGGAGAGAATAGGAAAAATAAACACCCCAATCACTCACTCATTCCTGTTTTTTTCTAATTTCCAATCCTTGCCTCCTATTCCCAAACTCAAGTACAAGTCATGGAGCAGAGTAGCCTTGGTGAATCTCTAATAGTCTTCCTGGACATATAAGGGGCAGAGGAAAACAAAAGATTTAAAGGGGCAAATGAATAGGAAATTATAGCAGCTCGCTTATTCGCTTTATAAGAGGGCATAACCTTGAAAATAAAACTTGACAAGGACATTTCAATAAAGAAAAATTACAGCCTAACCAGGTGGTGGCACAGTGGATAGAGCATCAGACTGGGACGTGGAGGACCCAGGTTCAAAATCCCAAGGTCGCTGGCTTGAATGCAGGCTCACCATCTTGAGTGCTGGGGTTGCTGGCTTGATCATGAGATCATAGACATGACCCCATGGTCGCTGGCTTGAGCCCAAGATCACTGGCTTGAAGCCCAAGATCACTGGCTTGAGCAAAGGGTCACTTGCTCTGCTGTAGCCCCTTGGTCAAGGCACAAATGAGAAAGCAGTCAATGAACAACTAAGATGCCACAACAAAGAATTGATGCTTCTCATCTCTCTCCCTTCCTGTCTGTCTGTCCCTATCTGTCCCTCTCTCTGTCTCTCTGTCACAAAAAAGAGAGAAATTACAGATCAGCCACACTCATAAACATTGATAGAAAAACCTTAAATGAATTATTAAAAAACTGAACCCTGTAAAATATAAAAAGGTAATAAAACACAAATAAGTCAAATCTATTTCAAGAACACAAAATTCTTTTAACATCTGAAAATAAATCAATCTAATTCACCACATTAACAGAATAAATTTTTAAAAATCATCTCAGTTGATGCAGAAAAGACTTAAAATTCAACATACATTCAAAAAATCTTTTTAATGCTTATTTCTGAACTAGAAATCAAAAATTATTTCTTTAAACTGTTAAAGTATATCTATAAGAAATCAATACCAAATATAATTAATGATAATGTGTTTAAAACTTTCTCTTGGAGATTAAAAAAAAAATACAACTAAGTTCCCAATTAGTAAAGTAAGGCAATAAAAAAAATATGTTACAAGAGTTATTTGTACATCTTATGATTATATATGTAAAGTAATACAAAAGAATATAAAATTAAAATGCTAAAATTAATAAATTTATTTAACAGGGTTTTTGGAAAATCAATTGCCTTTATACATACCAGTTGTGAAACAGTAATAATATGAATTTCTTTTCATATTATTTTATTCATATAATAATATAAATAATTATAAATAGCAATATGAAATTATGCTATTTATAATTATTTGATATTACAAAATATCAAATTTCTAAAAATAAAGCTAATAAAACTTGTGAGGTGCTTTATATAAAATATTATGGAGAGAAATTAAAGACCAAAACAAGTAGGAGAGAATATTTCATAGATTGAAATATTCCATATTGTAAGGATATCAGTTCTCTCCAAATTGATGTAGTTTCTGTGTAATACCAATCAAAATTCCAAACTGTTGGTATAAAGTAACAAGTTTATTCTAAAATATATATGGAAACATAAAGAAGTAAGAATAGCAAAGGTACTAGGAAGAAGGAGAAGGAGGAGGCAGTAATGGTAGTGTGTTTGTAGTGGTGGTGATGGTGGTGGTAAAAGCTTAAGCTGTCATATATTGGGTCTTGCAATAAACATATGATAATTAAGAAATTATATTTGCAAGAAGAGACAAGTGGTCCAATGGAACAGTATAGCAAGCCCAGAAACAGACTACACACATATAGATATGTACATTTGACCTAAGAAAAAGAAAGGGAAAAAATAATCTCTTTAAGTAGTGCTGAAACAATTGGATTACCATATGCAAAAAATGAAACTTGAATCTGACTTTAAGCCATACACAGGTGGCTAGCTGATTTGAGTGGCCTGCTGGGCTTCTCAGCTAAGACTGGATACTCTAGGATAATGTAAGATGGGAGGCCTCTCCTATGAATGCTCTTCTCAGCTTGACACAGTCTCTCATCTCCCATAATTCAGACCAGCCTTGTTCACATGGCAGCAGACTTCCAACAGAGCATTGACTCTCAACTGAGACAATTTTGCTCCATTCCCCTGGGACATTTGGCAATGTCTGCAGACTTCTTTTGATTGTCACAATTGAAAAGGTAAGGAGATGGAATGGAGTGTGGTGATCTGTGGAGAGACTTACTAGTTTGCATCTAGTGATGGAGGCCAGTGATGCTGGCAAACATCCTAAAATGCACAGAATAACCCCCAACAAGAAATTATCTGGTCTAAAATTATCTGATCTCCAATCCTGGCCTCCCATACCCAAACCCAAATAGTAGTCAATAGTGCTGAAGTTGAAAAACACTTCAATAGAGTGAAGGCAGCTGCAAGGTCTCTTAAAGTCTGTGCTTGGAAACAGTTCAATATTATTTTCACTGCATTCTGGTAGTCAAAGTATCACAATGCCAGTTTTGATACAAGGAGTTGGGAAATAGAGTTCACCTTTTGATGGGAGGAGCTACAAGAATTTATAGACATTTCTTATCTACCATAAAAGCCAATAGTTTGAGGATGAGGTAAGGGGTTGAAGTACTAGGTGACTGTTAATGCCTTATAATAAAATGCAGAAGACTGAGGCCCTGGCCGGTTGGCTCAGCGGTAGAACATCGGCCTGGCGTGCGGGGGACTCGGGTTTGATTCCTGGCCAGGGCACATAGGAGAAGCGCCCATTTGCTTCTCCACCACCCCCCCTCCTTCCTCTCTGTCTCTCTCTTCCCCTCCCGCAGCCAAGGGTCCATTGGAGCAAAGATGGCCCGGGTGCTGGGGATGGCTCCTTGGCCTCTGCCCCAGGTGCTAGAATGGCTCTGGTCGCGTCAGAGCGACACCCCGGAGGGGCAGAACGTCGCCCCTGGTGGGCGTGCCGGGTGGATCCTGGTTGGGCGCATGCGGGATTCTGTCTGTCTCTCCCCGTTTCCAGCTTCAGAAAAATACAAAAAAAAAAAAAATGCAGAAGACTGAGACATAAATAGGCGAGGTTAGGCAGAAGGATTCAGGGTGGTTTCTGAGATTTCAGAAAAGAAGCATTAAGAAGACAGAGAGGCAATAGATTAAAATTAATATGGTAAAGGGGCTGTGAAAAATTCAAAGCTGACATGTTGATTTTGATGTATTCCCCAGGACATGTAAGGAGGAGAATTGAATCATTTTGGTCAAGTTTCATGAAAGCAGGATGACAAGAAGTCTTGGAAGTTCATATAAAATAAAACTTAAAATTGTTTCTTACTGCCAGTTTCACCATAATGTCAAACTTTTAAAAAATCCAAGTTAAACTTTAAAAAAAGAAAAAACAGAAAAATAATCAAGGTCTAAGACCACTTGATGAGTTAACAGTAGGGCAATTTCATCACAGAGCAAACTAGTAAATTTTAAAACCCTCTTTAGATACATATAGCAGTTACTGGCTGCTCTTCCCTCTTTCCCTGAACAAACTCCAAAAACTGTTCGGCCTACCTGACTTTTTCCTTTTATTCTTCCACTAGTCTTCCTCCCTGCCCCCTCTGCGGTTCTTATTTTTCTTGTTAAGTCCATATCCTAGCAATTTACTCATTTGCTTTTCACATTCACCACTACACTCAATAAAACCAAAAAATCCTCCCCAGTTCCCATTTTCTTAGAAAGTGAATGAAGTGGAGGTTAGCCTCTGGACAACTGCAGGGAAAAAAATGATTCTGTGATATTGTCTTGCCTGCAACTTGTCAATCCATCAGTTTACAGGGATAAAAATGAGTCTTAGCTTCCATTTCCAGGAATAAATGAGCAGAAAGACTTCATACCCAAGGTATGACCAGGCCTTTCCTCAAACTTCAGGTTGTCTCACTTGAAGTCTAAGTTATGGGAACACACAGGCAGAGCATATCAATAAGATATGATCCTTCACAGAGAAATAGCATTCATCTTGTTTTACAATGTTTGAAGCATATCAGCACCGAGTATTTCATTTCCATAGGTTCAATAATCGGACTCTGTCATGCTTTTCCCAAACTACTATCACTAATACCATTGACTTGGTGGCTTAAACAGCACATTTATTTTCTCAAAGTTCTGGAGGCTGGAAGTCTAAGATCAGTGCCAGGATGATCGGGTTCTGGTAAGAACCCCATTCTGGATTACAGATGGTCACTTCATCGATGTGTGCCCACATGGCCTTTCCTTGGTGTATGCATGCATAGAGAAAGCTCTGGGTGTCTCTTCCACTTCTTATATGTGAGAGGATCACATCAATCTCATCACAGGAGTCTCACCCACATAATCTCATGTAAACCTAATTACCTCTCAAAGACTCTGCCTCCAAATGCCACCACATTGGGAATTATGGCTTCAACACCTGAATTTGGAAGGAACACAAGCATTCAGTCCATGATGAGCCCAAAGATCTTAAGATTAGAGAGAAAAAATCTTTATTGGGAAGGTGTGAAAACCACTATGTTCACATATAATCTCTTCCTGGAGTTGAATTAAAGTAATTCTTACCTTCATAATCACTACAACTTACTCTACATCCGAACCTGCAATAAAATCTATATTTATTTCTGATTTTAAAATATTGACTTCTCTCAAAGCCTCCAGCCCTGCCTTTATTACTTTCCCTAGAAGCAAATACACTCTGCTTTTTAAATATTTATTAATTCCTGTAATTAAAAAATCCCTTTCCTTTCCTGTCCCTTTTTATAGCAATATCTTCCCTTTTCACACATCAATTTTTCTTCTTTCTGAAGTGCAGAGGTGGAGGAACAAAAATGAAGTTGAATAACACTGTGAATGTAAACACATCTGTTGCCATGGGAGCAGCTGCTGCTGAGCGATAGAACCACTGTGGCTGCAACACTTGCAGGAGACCAATTACCAAAACCTGGAAACTCTGATTCAGTAAACAGGGACAACAGAGAGCATAGTTAGAGAAAATTGCTTATTTTATTGAGAAAGAGGCAAGCCAGGAAACTTTGAGAACTATAGGAGGCAAAGATGATGTTCATGAGCATGCCATTGCCTAATGAAGTGGCCGTTTTCAAAGGGGCCCAGGAAAAATACAATTTACAGCTACCATGACTGCATCATGGGAGTCTCATATCATCTCCTATAGTTACTGGTGGTTTCTCTTAGGCCTGGTGAAGAGGCAGTGTGAATATGGTGCCTCTCTGCAATTTAGCAAACTGTTGCCAAGTTGTTGCCTACTGGGTACCATAAAATTGTGAGCAATGGAAAGTAAATCAAGTAGGATGTGGCCATTCACTCAACTTTTTTTTTTTTTTAGACAATTAAATTTAACAGGGTAATATTGGTCAATCAGAATACATAGATTTAGAGAAAACATCTCACATCCTTTGGACAGTTGATTATGCTGTATACTCATCACCCAAAGTCAAATCATCTTCTGTCACCCTATATTTTGTGTCTCTTTAAGCCCCTCCAATTCCCCCATTCCACTCCCTCTCCACGCTTCCCTTCCTCCCAGTAACCACTGCACCCTTGTCTATGTCCATGAGTCTCAATTTTGTGTCCCACCTATGTATGGAATCATACAGTTCTTAGCTTTTTCTGATTTACTTATTTCACTCAGTATAATGTTATAAGGTCCATCTATGTTGTCATAACATAGTATATATGTGCCACATCTTCTTTATCCAATCATCTATTGAAGGACATTTTGGCTATTTCCATGTCTTGGCCACCATGAACAATGCTGCGATGAACATGGGGCTGCATGTGTCTTTACGTACCCATGTTTTCAAGTTTTGTGGGTATATACCCAGTAGAGGGATTGCTGGGTCATATGGTAGTTCTATTCTTAATTTTTTGAGAAACCACCATATTTCTTCCATAATGGTTGTACTAATTTACATTCCCACCAACAGTGGATGAGGGTTCCTTTTTCTCCACAACCTCTAAAGCACTTGTTATTACCTGTTTTGTTGATAATAGCTAATCTAACAGGTGTGAGATAGTATCTAATTGTAGTTTGATTTGCATTTCTCAAATAGTTAGTGATGATGAGCATTTTTTTCATATATCTCTTGGCCATTTGTATTTCTTCCTGGGAGAAGTGTCTGTTCATGTTCTCTTCCTATTTTTTTATTGGATTGTTTGTTTGTTTCTTGCTGAGTGTTGTGAGTTCTTTATATATTTTGGATATTAGCCCCTTATCTGAGCTGTTATTTGAAAATATTATCTCCCATTTAGTTGGTTGCCTATTTGTTTTGTTGACAGTTTTTTTTGCTGTGCAGAAGCTTCTTAGTCTGATGTAGTCCCATTCATTTATCTTTGCCTTTACTTCCCTTGCCTTGGGAGTCAAATTCATAAAATGTTCTTTATGGCCAAGGTTCATTAGTTTAGTACCTATGTTTCTTCTATGTAATTTATTGTTTCAGATCTTATGTTTAGTTTTTTTATCCATTTTAAATTAATTTTTGTGCAAGGAGATAAACTTTAGTCAAGTTTCATTCTTTTACATGTGGCTTTCCAATTTTCCCAGCACCATTTATTGAAGAGGCTTTCTTTTCTCCATTGTGTGTTTTTGGCTCCTTTATCAAAGATGATTTGACCATATATATGTGGTTTTATTCCTGGGCTGTCTATTCTGTTCCATTGGTCTGTGTGTCTATTTTTCTGCCAGTACCATGCTGTTTTGATTATCATAGCTTTGTAGTATAGTTTGAAGCCAGGTATTGTAATGCCTCCAGCTTAATTTTTTTTCTTAGGATTACTTTGAGGTTGTTTTAGGGTTACATATAAACCTGATTATTTTTGTTCCATTTATTTAAAAAATGTTGCCCTGGCCAGTTGGCTCAGTGGTAGAGCAGCCTGGCGTGCAGAAGTCCTGGGTTCGATTCCCGGCCAGGGCACACAGGAGAAGTGCCCATCTACTTCTCCACCCCTCCCCCTTTCCTTCCTCTTTGTCTCTCTTCCCCTCCTGCAGTGAGGCTCCATTGGAGCAAAGATGGGCCGGGCGCTGGGGATGGCTCCTTGGCCTCTGCCCAGGTGCTAGAGTGGCTCTGGTCGTGACAGAGCGACGCCCCGGAGGAGCAGAGCATTGCCCCCTGGTGGGCGTGCTGGGTGGATCCCGGTCGGGCGCATGCGGGAGTCTGTCTGACTGTCTATCCCCGTTTCCAGCTTCAGAAAAATACAAAAAAAAAAAATGTCATTGGAATTTTGATGGGAATTGCATTAAATTTGTATATTGCTTTGGGTAGTATAGCCATTTTAACTATATTTATTCTTCCTATCCATGGACAAGAAATATTTTTCCATTTCATTGTGTCTTTTTCAATTTCCTTTAATAATGCTTTGTAGTTTTCAGTATATAGGTTCTTTACATTCTTTGTTATGTTTATTCCTAGGTATTTTGTTGTTGTTGTTGCTATTGTAAAAGGGATTTTTTTTTTAGTTTTTTTTCTGAGGTTTTATTGTTGGCATATAAGAAAACAATAGACTTCTGTATATTAATTTTATATCTTGAGACCTTAGTGTATTAGTTTATTGTTTCTAATAGCTTTTCTCTGGAATCTTTGGGGTTTTCTATATACAGGATCATGTCATCTGCAAAAAATGAAACCTTTACTTCTTCTTTTCCAATATGAATGCCTTCTATTTCTTTCTCTTGTCTGATTGCTCTGGCTAGAACTTCCAGTGCTGTGTTGAATAGGAGTGGAGAGAGTGGGCAGCCTTGTCTTGTTCCTGATTTTTTTTTTTTTCTTTTTCTGAAGCTGGAAACGGGGAGAGACAGTCAGATAGACTCTCACATGTGCCCGACCGGGATCCACCCGCATGCCCACCAGGGGCGACGCTCTGCCCACCAGGGGGCGATGCTCTGCCCCTCCGGGGCGTCGCTCTGCTGCGACCAGAGCCACTCTAGCGCCTGGGGCAGAGGTCAAGAAGCCATCCCCAGCGCCCGGGCCATCTCCGCTCCAATGGAGCCTTGGCTGCGGGAGGGGAAGAGAGAGACAGAGAGGAAGGAGGGGGTGGGGGTGGAGAAGCAAATGGGCGCTTCTCCTGTGTGCCCTGGCTGGGAATCGAACCCAGGTCCCCCACACGCCAGGCCGACACTCTACTGCTGAGCCAACTGGCCAGGGCCTTGTTCCTGATTTTAGAGGGAAAGTTTTCAGTTTTTTTACCATTTAGTATGATGTTAGCTGATCGCTTGTCATAAATAACCTTTATTATGCTGAGGTATTTTCTTTCTATATCCATTTTCAACTTTTTTTTAAAAAAAAGTCATCATTTAATGTTCAGTGTCAAGGAAAGAAAGCTACAGCTACATTTCTTATTTATTTATTTATTTATTTATTTATTTATCCATTTATTTATTTTGTGACACAGACAGGGAAAGAGACAGAGAGAGGGACAGATAGGGACAGACAGACAGGGAGAGAGATGAGAAGCATCAATTCTTCTTTGTGGCTCCTTAGTTGTTCATTGATTGCTTTCTCATATGTGCCTTGACTGGGGGGCTACAGCAGAGCAAGTGACCCCTTGCTCAAGCCATCCACATTGGGCTTCAAGCCAGTGACCATAGGCTTTAAGCCAGCAATCTTTGGGCTCAAGTCAGCCACTGTAAGGGCATGTCTATGATCTCACATTCAAGCTAGTGACCCCATACTCAAGCTGGTGAGCCCACACTCAAGCTGGATGTTTCCATGCTCAAGCCACCAACATTGGGGTTTCAAACCTGGGTCCTCTGCATCCCAGACGAACCCTCTATCCACTGTGCCACTGCCTGGTCAGGCTACAGCTACATTTCTTATTCTTTTTTATTTTAAGAATGAGAGAGCCCTGGCCAGGTAGATCAGGTGCAGGTTTGATCTCAGGGCACACACAGGTGTCATCAATGAATACATAATTAACTGGAACAACAAACCAATGTTTTTTTTCTCTCTCTCTTTCTCTCTCTCTCTCTCTCTCAAATCAATAATTTTTTAAAAGAGAATTAGAAGACCAATCAATGAGTTCTTTTAGTTACTAAAACCATCATTATTTTTCTTACGGGTCTAAGGGATTTGGAAACATCTTTGTGCATTTTCCTTTCCAGTTATTGCATAAAGAGTCTAATAGGAACAATTAACCACACCCATTTTTCTGAAATTTTGCAAACAAGAACAGAGGACCCACCATATGAGGAAATGAACTTACTAGAAGATATATAAATGAAACCCATTTGTGTCCTATATACCATTGCCAGAACCCAGATGCCAAGAACTAGACCCAGAAGAATCTCTGGTTTGTCACAGTCACAAGAAGTAGTCCAATGAACCTCATGATGGCTCATCTGACTATGTAGCCTTTTTTATTCTATTCACAAAATAGTGTTCTGTGCACATAGCTGGTACTTGGTAAAATGTATTTAGTGAATATAAGTAGACAAAATTAAAAGTTGTTCAAGCAATTAGTTGTACCGAATTTGAGTAACTGAATATGATTCAAGTATGATAAAAGATATTATATGACTCTAATTTCTACATTTTAAATTAAAAAAATGGATTTTAAATTTTTATTGTAAGAGTATTAAATCTATTTTTTAGAAACCTTCAAAATATATTTAGTCTTGGTTTACAGAGGGAGAGTTTATATAGTGGAAAAGACATAAAAAGGACCAATAATTTATTTTTTAATTCTATGTCCAACTTGAACATTAATTGGCTTCATGACTTTGGACAAAATTCATTTTCTTCATCTGTAAATATTCTCTCTGGTGAGGTCCAAATGTCTTTATATTTTGACAGCAACTGAAAAACTGTGAGCTATAAAATCCACCATACAAGCCCAGCCTCTCTCATGTTCTCTTTTGCACCTCAAACAAATGCCATCCTTGGGCACCTTGTCTAAAATGTAGCCCACTGCTAACACCTTTCCTACTTCTCCTTAGCACTTGTCACCACGTTGTACACTATGTAGCCTACTGACCTGTTATTTGCATGAACTCAACTTGCTATAATTAAAATTCCATGAAAGCAGTTTCTGACTGTATTTTCCCCAGCTATATCCACAGATATTAGTATTAAGTGTTGATTAATATTTTGAATGAATAAATAAATACTAAGACACTGTCAATTTTTTCAGAATGGCTTTTTAAAATGATAGAAATAGACCCAGAGTGATTATGTCAAGGCCTCTCATTCTATCTATTAACAAAAACAGAAGCCAATCAAAAGAATTAGGACAGGATTCCAAGATGGCAGCAAAGTAGGCAGATGCACAGACTCCCAGATCACACCACCAAACTGTATTACAAATTAATTTAGGAACAATCAGCATGAAAAACCAACTCTGGACTACAAGAACAGCTCTCAAAAACCAAAAGCAAAGAAGAAGCCACACCAAGCCTAGTAGGGAACACCGAGGATCAGTGGGTCTCTCCTGCTTATAGGAACGGAGTGGGGGTCAGGCTGATAGCTGAGAAGGGCTCTCACTCCAAGGAAAAGAGCAGAAAATATCACTCACAGCCACTTGCCTGGGGAACTGGGAATGACGTATGATGAAAGGGCTGTCTTGTCTTCCAAAAGGAAAGGGGAGAGAGAAAGACAGATGTGGAGGGGCAGAGAAATGCATGGGATAACCTAAGAAGCTGATTCATCTCGTGCTGGAGGCGGCCATAGCTGGGTGAGGGGTTGATCCTTCCACACAATACAAGGCTAAAGTACTTCTGGGTGACCCATCTCCAGATATCTCTCCAGCTCCAATCAGCGCAACAAGTCACAGCTGAAAAGAAGTGGGAAGGAGGGGCAGTAACTCAGGTCTCCATAGAGATCTGAGATACACCTCCCCCTACTGAAGCTGAGAAAACACCTCGCCCACAGAGAAACTGGCAGATCAGGACTTCAGAGTCTCAGGTTACACCCATGGCATTCCTAAATAGTTTCAAATAAGCCCCCTGTTGAGATCAGTAAACAACTACCATTTGTTAAGAAAACTAAGAAAACAAACAAATCAAGACTTCAAAGCAGCTCTACTAGAAAAGCCAAATCTGAAAGTGTATTACAAAAAAAAGCTGATGCCAACCCAAGAAGACCTAGAAATAACACAACTGAAAACTGAAGGCAGAAAACACCAAGCTTAGACTCAACCAGCTCTACAAACAATACACTCAAACACACAGACATAATGAGAAGACAGAGAAGTGCAACCCAAATGAAACCACAAGAGAAACCTCCAGGAAATGAACTGAGTGATATGGAAATAACCAAAATTCTGGATGCGGAGTTCAAAATATTGATTGTAAGGATGCTTAGGGATCTTAGAACAACAATGAATGGTCATTACAAACACCTAAATAAAGAAATAGCAAGTATAAAAAAGGAGAGTGAAATATTAAAAAATAATCAGTCAGAGATGACAAATACAATGTCAGAAATAAAGACCACAATGAAAGCAATTAAAAACAGGATGGATGAAGCTTAGGATCAAATCAGCGAGTTGGAGATCAAGTTGAACAAGGCATGGAAGCAGAGCAGAAAAAAAAGAAACTCAAAAAATCTGAGGAAATTCTTACAAAGCTCTGTGACAACATGAAGAGAAATAACATCCACATCATAGGAGTTCCTGAAGAAGAAGAGAAAGAACAAGAGATAGAAACTTTGTTCAATCAAATCATAGCAGAAAACATCCCTAAATTGATGCAGAAAAAAGTTACACAAGTTCAAGAAGCACTGAGAATTCTATTAAGGAGAAACTCAAAGAAATCTACACCAAGACACATCATAATTAAAATACCAAAGCTAAGTGATAAAGAGAAAAAATTAAAAGCTGCTAGAGAAAAAAAGGCTATCACCTACAAAGGAGCCCTCATAAGAATGATATAGGACTTTCCAACAGAAACACTTGAGGCCAGAAGGAAATGGCAAGAAATATTCAAAGTAATGCAGAAGAAGAGCCTACAACCAAAACTACTTTATCCAGCAAGGCTATTGTTTAAAATTGAAGGAGAAATAAAAAGTTTTTCGACAAAAAAAAAAACCAAACCAATGCTGCAAGAAATTTTAAGGGAACTGTTGTAAACAAATCAAAGCGGAAAAGAATATAGCAAAAAAAGAATACAGCTTTAAAGAATAAAATGGCAATAAACAACTACATATCAATAATAACCTTAAATGTAAATGGATTAAATGACCCAATCAAAAGCCATAGGGTAGCTGCATGGATAAGAAAACAGGACCCGTACATATGCTGTCTACAAGAGACACACCTTAAAACAAAAGATGCACAAAGACTGAAGGTAAAAGGATGGAAAAAAATATTTTATGCAAATGGAAGTGAAAAAAAAGCTGGAGTAGCAATACTTATATGAGACAAAATGGACTTTAAAAGAACTTTTTTTATCTCTTAAAGGACTTTAAGAGATAAAGAAAGCCACTACATAATAATAAAGGGAGCAATCCAACAGGAAGATATAACTATTATAAATATCTACTCACCTAATATAGAAGCACTTAAATATATAAAGCAGAATTTGATGGATATAAAGGGTAAGATTAACAGCAATACTATAATAGTAGGGGATTTCAATACCCCACTAATATCACTAGATAGGTCCTCAAGAAAGAAAATTAACAAAGAAATAGCAGACTTAAAGGACACACTAGATCAACTCGATTTAGTAGATATCTTTAGAACATTTCACCCTAAAGCAGCAAAATATACATTCGTTTCAAGTGCTCATGGTACATTCTCTAGGATAGACCACATGTTAGGGCACAAAAGCGGTCTCAGCAAATTTAAAAAGATTGAAATCATATCAAGGACTTTCCCTGATCATAATGGCATGAAACTAGAAATAAACCACAACAGAAAAACTCAAAAATTCTCAAACACATGGAGATTAAATAGCAGGTTCTTAAATAACAAATGGATTAACAATAAAATCAGAGAAGAAATAAAAAATTCCTAGAAACGAATGATAAAGAGCATACAACAACTCAAAATTTATGAGACACAGCAAAAGCAGTATTGAGAGGAAAGTTCATAGCACTATAGACATACTTTAAGAAGCTAGAAAAAGCTCAATAAACAACTTAACCCTGAATCTAAAAGAACTAAAAAAAGAACAGCAAGTAAAGCCAGAGGTAGTAGAAGGAAGAAAATAATAAAGATCAGAGTGGAAATAAATGACATAGAGGCTAAAGAAACAATACAGAGGATCAATGAAACCAGGAGTTGGTTCTTTGAAAAGGTAAACAAGATCAATGAACTCTTAGCCAGACTTACCAAGAAAAAAAGAGAGAGGACTCAAATAAATAAAATTAGAAATGAGAGTGGAGAAATAACAACTGACACAACAGAAATACAAAATATTGTAAGAAAATACTATGAAGAACTGTATGCCAAAAAACAAGACAACCTAGATGAAATGGACAAATTCCTTAATACATATAATCTTCCAAAAATCAATCTGGAAGAATCAGAAAACCTAAACAGACCGATAACAACAAATGAGATCGAAACAGTTATCAGAAAACACTAACAAAGAAAATTCCTGGGCCTGATGGCTTCACAAGTGAATTCTACCAAATATTCAAAGAACTAACTCCTATCCTTCTCAAGCTATTTCATAAAATTCAAGAGGAAGGAAGACTTCCAAGCTCCTTTTATGAGGCGAGCATAATTCTGATTCCAAAACCAGGCAAAGACAACACAAATAAAAAAATTATAGGCCTATATCCCTGATAAATATAGATGCTAAAATCCTCACAAAATATTAGCAAACCGGATCCAGCAATATATGGAAAAAATCATATACCATGATAAAGTGGGATTTATTCTGGGGAGGCAAGGCTGGTACAATATTTGCAAATCAATCAATGTGATTTATTACATAAACAAAAGGAAGGAGAAAAGGGGAAAAGCCACATGATAATTTCAATAAATGCAGAAAAAGCATTTGATAAAATTTAGCACCCATTCATGATCAAAACTCTCAGCAACGTGGTAATACAAGGAACATACCTCAACATGATAAAAGCCATCTATGACGAACCCACAGCCAACATCATACTCAATGGGAAAAAATTAAAAGCAATTCCCTTAAGATCAGGAACAAGGCAGGGGTGCCCCCTTTCTCCACTCCTATTCAACATAGTTCTGGAAGTCCTAGCCACAGCAATCATAAAAGAAGAAATAAAAGGTATCCAAATTGGAAAAGAAGAAGTAAAACTATCATTATTTGCAGATGACATAATATTATATATTGAAAACCCTAAAGTCTCAGTCAAAAAACTACTGGACCTGATCAATGAATTCAGCAAGGTGGCAGGATATAAAATTAATACTCAGAAATCAGAGGCATTTTTATACACCAACAATGAACTGTCAGAAAGACAAATTAAGGAAATAATCCACTTCACTATTGCAACCAAAAAAATAAAGTACCTAGGAGTAAATTTAACCAAGGAGGTTAAAGACTGGTACTTGGAAAATTATAAAACATAGATAAAAGAAATCAAGGAAGATACAAACAAACAAGCAGAAGCATATACCGTGCTCATGGTTAGGAAGAATAAATATCATCAAAATGTCTATACTACCCAAAGCAATTTATACATTCAATGCAATACCAATTAAAATACCAATGACATACTTCTAAGATATAGAACACATATTGCAAAAATTTTTATGAAACCAAAAAAGAACACAAATAGCCTCAGCAATCTTGAATAATAAAGTGGGAGGTATCACACTTCC
The DNA here is from genome assembly GCF_036850765.1 of Saccopteryx bilineata. Lineage (NCBI taxonomy): Eukaryota > Metazoa > Chordata > Mammalia > Chiroptera > Emballonuridae > Saccopteryx > Saccopteryx bilineata. Next base: position 141,292,258 of record NC_089491.1, on the reverse strand, counting down.
CGATATCAAATTATACTACAAGGACATTGTACTCAAAACAGCCTAGTACTGGCATAAGAACAGGCATATAGATCAATGGAACAGAACAGAGAACCCAGAAATAAACCCACAGCTTTATGGACAACTGATATTTGACAAAGGAGGTAAGAGCATACAATGGAGTAAAGACAGCCTCTTTAATAAATGGTGTTAGGAAAATTGGACAGCTACCTGCAAAAAAGTGAAACTAGACCACCAACTTACACCATTCACAAAAATAAACTCATAATGGGTAAAAGACTGAAATATAAGCCGTGAAACCATAAGCATCTTAGAAGAATACACAGGCAGTAAGCTCTCCGACATCTCTCGCAGCAATATATTTGCCGATTTATCTCCACAGGCAAGTGAAATAAAAGACAGGATAAACAATGGGACTATATCAAACTAAAAAGCTTTTGCACAGCTAAGGACAATACGAACAGAATAAAAAGACAAACTACACAATCGGAGAACATATTTGACAATATGTTTAATAAGGGGTTAATGACCAAAATTTATAAAGAAGGTGTAAAACTCAATATCAGGAAGACAAACAATCCAATCAAAAAATGGGAAAAAGAAATGAATAGACACTTCTCCAAAGAGGACATACATATGGCCAATAGGCATATGAAAAAATGCTCAACATCACTAATCATTAGAGAAATGCAAATTAAAACCACAATGAGATATCACCTCACACTAGTCAGAATGGCGCTTATCAACAACACAGAATAAGTGCTGACGAGGATGTGGAGAAAAGGGAATCCTCCTGCACTGTTGTTGGGAATGCAGACTGGTGCAGCCACTGTGGAAAACAGTATGGAGATTCCTCATAAAATTAAAAATCGAACTGCCTTTAAACCCAGCTATCCCACTTTTAGGAATATACCCTAAGAACACCATAGCACTGTTACAAAAGGAATGTTCCAAAACACCCTTATGTTTATTTATGGCAGCATTGTTCACAATAGCAAAGATCTGAAAACAGCCCAAGTGTCCGTCAATGGATGAGTGGATTAAAAACCTTGGTACATATATACTATGGAATACTACTCAGCCATAAGAAATGATGACATCTGATCATTTATAATAACATGGATGGACCTTGATAACATTATACGGAGTGAAATAAGTAAATCAGGAAAAACTAAGAACTATATGATCCCATACATAGGTGGGACATAAAAATGAGACTCAGAGACATGGACAAGAGTGTGGTGGTACCGGGGGTGGGGAAGGAGCAGAGGGATGGGGTCGGGGGAGAGGAGGGGTACAAAGAAAACCAGTTAGAAGGTGACAGAAGACAATTGGACTTTGGGTGATGAGAATGCAGCATAATCAAATGTCAAAATAACCTGGAGATGTTTTCTCTGAACATATGTACCCTGATTTATCAATGTCACCCCACTAAAATTAATTTAAAAAATAAATCAATAAGAAAAAATATAGTTAAGACACCCACAAAAGGACAATCCTAGGCATTCCTCTCAACTATTCCCCCTCTGTTGCAGGTATAAGCCCCTAATAACACCAGCTCCAGCTTCTGATGAGCTTGTTATTAGCAAAAATATGACTATGTGAGAAAAGTGCCTTAAAAGTTAAAAACGCCAATAAAATATTACAATCTATACTATTATGAAACTGTGGGTTTTCTGATGCCTTAATATTTTGTCAGGGACATTAAGCACAGTGGGAGGACGAGTGACAGTTGCAGTGTAAACATTTCCAAGGAGTGAAGACAAGACAGTGCCACTGGTCTGGCCGTCTCTCCTGCGAATGAGTTTGCGACCTCAGCGCGGCTGCATCCAGAGCTCAGACCACACAGCCTGGCCAGAAACTGGGCAGCCAGCCATGTTCTTCATGACACTCAGAAGACTTGATCTTGAGTGTAAGGTATTTTTCCCTGCCAAGGAAGAAGGAAGGGGCATAGCCACCAAGTGTAGAATAGTAAAGGCTTTATTTAGTACAGAGCATTTCTGGACGAGATTCACTGGCCAGGAAGATGGAGGTCAGGAAAATTGTGCATGGAGAAACTGCGTGAGCAAATTTAAAAGGAGTCCTCTAGGGAAGTGAGGTTAATATGACATAGCAAAATCTCACTGGCTGACAGATGCTTTTTTTCCCAAGAACTCCTGGGAAGTTTTTTTGGCGTGCTTGGTTGTGGGCCATCCTAGTCAAAGGTCCCGGGCCTGGGTTCCCACGTGACCTTTCCCCATTATCCACCAACCTTACAATGAGGACAACTCAGATGTAGTCGCAAGCTAAAATGTGTCTATTAATGTGCATTGTGCATATTACAGCATCAAAGACACAATTAAAAACATGTTAAATTAGTCATGTACCTAGAAATAATAAATCACTGCTTCCTTCAGCACCCCGTGAAAATGGAAGTTTCTCCTGACAGATTCCACTGTTCTTTGGGTACTAATTTCTCCCTGTGATGCTCGGCATGACACCTTTTAGTACCCCGCATTTGATTAACTTTCAAATAACACGAAGGTTTTAGGCATTAAAATTCAGAACAGTTTTCCATGCTTCTTATTTTTCTTTCTTTGAGAATCATTATAAATTAGGGATCAAGAACCAAGTTTTCTGAAATGAGGTGAGTGGGAAACAAGTCAAGTCCCAGGCCCGTTGTCCCGACACAATGTGATTCAGGAAGAGCAGAACCTTCGGAGCCACACTGCTCTGTGTTTCAGTCACAGCCCAGGGACTGTTTGGCCAGTTTTCCCAGCCAAACCCAAAAGGGATTTCAGAGACTGGTCATCTATGTGTGGAACTGGTGGATACATTATCCCTTCAGATGTCTGTTGCATAGTTGGTATTTATAAGGGTGTTTAATTTTGACCTAAAGAAGGAGAAGAGAGGTAGAGAGGAGTGAGCTGCAAATCCAGAGAGGGAAGAGATGGGGAGGATGAAGAGAATGAAGAGGTATCCTTTCTCTCTCCCCCTCCATCCTTGCCTCCCTCTTCTTCTCCCTCTCTTAGTCCCTCTCCCTCTCCCAGAATTAGTTTTGAGCCCCCAGTGGAAGAAGGAATTAGGAATAGAATTTGAAGAGCAATAACTGGTGGAGCTAGGGGTAGGGGTGGGGGTACAACAATGGTACAAGCAATGCAGCTTGTACCAGGTGGAAAGGTGCTGTGCAGAAATGGAGATAAAGCCACCCTTTGTGCTGAAGCCCTTTCCAGTAGCCCCTGATGTTAGACTCAGTGCTGAGGGATCCAGGGACAGCTGCCCACCCAGAACAGCTCTGCTGAGAGTGTTCCCAGGAGACGCAGTGCTGACCACATCAGTCAGAGTGGAGGAACAGAAAGAAGTAGCCTTGCTCTCGGGCCCACATGAGACACCCATGGAGGGGGTGGGGTGACTGGAAGTATGGCTCTCACACAGACAGGGCTGAAAGCCATTGCAGTTTGGGTGTGAGTGTTAACAGGACCTTATCTGGGTCCTCAGACAGTTAAGACTTGGGTCAGCTGTTTACAGAAAGAGCAGTTACCTCAAAGGCCCATTGGAAGGTTTAAATGAGATAGCAAGGAGGTGTGTGGAACAGTGCTTTTACACACAGAAGAAATTAGATAAATTTATCAGTCTCAGGGGATTGTCTGGGTACCTGAATGCAAAAATGCAGAAAGAACACCCCACCCCCCAGTGTCCTTCTCCATCCCCATGCCCTTACTTAAGCATCCTTTCAGAAACTATAATGGCTACAGAATCTGAGTAGTTGTCCAAGATGGTGTCCACTATCTTCCTACACAAACACCAGTCTGGGCGTCCACTGTCCACTGCCCATTCCACGTCAGAGGACAGACAATTACAATGGAATATTCCATATGCTTTGTCCTCCTCCTCACTTCCATCTCTTAAGCATCTTATAAATCAAGAATATACTTTGAAAGAGAGAACACTTTTGACTTAAAATAGTGCCAATAATAAATAAGCAAATCTGAATGAAGTTAGTCATAAACATATCTGTCTCAGAGAAGATTTTTATAGCAAAATCACCATCCCATTGTGATGTCTTGAAGTTTCTCTTCGTTCAGTATGCTATTTTTAAAGCCCCTGTAATGTTGCCCTCACAAAGGAGCCATAGGAAAAGTAGTCAAATTTTAAAAAAGAAAAAGAAAAAAGCCTAATCTAATAAAAATCAAAGTGAGGCTGCATATTAAAGATGATGAAATAAAACATTCATCTGTCCTAGGGGTCTGCCACAGCTGGTTCTTCCAGCATTCCACTGCTGAGCAGTTTTATGTTGTCTTGATTACATCCAAAGCAAAATTGCCCATGTTATTTAATCATATACGTGACAGGAATACACTACATCTGACAAATATAAAGTGAAAGCTACTGCCTCCATTTTTCCCAGATCTCAATACACAATTGAATAACTTTTCAGATAATGCAAATTTATAAAATGGGTATAAATTAAAACATAAAAATGCAAGTTGTTTCTATCTGATGAATGATTCAAAGGATGAGGAGGTGAAGCTTCGTGACTGTGAACTCAGTCATAGAGGATTCCCATCAGCCCTGAGTGAGTGTGCCCTACTGGACATAGTATGGACCAGGTTACAAAAGAGCTTCGGGTGGGGGGCCACATTTTCTTTCCTTTATGATGATGTTCCACTCTCCCCAGCCCTGCTCCCTAACCATTTATACTTTTTACAATGTACTTTTTACAATGTAGCTATATTTACATTAAATGTAGAATTACAGTTACATGAGAATTTAAATTATAACCAGTCCAATTGTTGTAAAGTACCCAATCCACAATTCCGCAGGTTTTCATAGAGGCACGTAGTCCAAATAAGTTTTTGAAAAGTTTTATTAAAGGAGGAAATGTATTAAATATGCCGGCCACATATATCTTACATGGGGCAGTTCCAAAGTCCCAAATTGTGTGTCTCATTAATATTGTAGGGGTTGGTTATATACCATTAATTATACATGGGCAGGGAAATAACCTGACATCATGATGTAAACCTATACCTTTTGTTTTCTCCTATATAGGTTTGGGGAAAGGATGAAGGGAAGGGGGGATAGGACACAATTTATTAGCAAGTTTATAACATTTGTCTATAAGATTTATAAAAAACGCTTCTACATTAAAACTTACAAGACAGGCCCTGACCGGTTGGCTCAGTGGTAGAACATCGGCCTGGTGTGAGAGAGTCCCGGGTTTGATTCCCGGCCAGGGCACACAGGAGAAGCGCCCATCTGCTTCTCCACCCCTCTTCCTCTCCTTCTTCTCTGTCTCTCTCTTCCCCTCCCGCAGCCAAGGCTCCATTGGAGCAAAGTTTGTCCGGGTGCTGAGGATGGCTCTGTGGCCTCTGCATCAGGTGCTAGAATGGCTCTGATTGCAGCAGAGCGATGCCCCAGATGGGCAGAGCATCACCCCCTGGTTGGCATGCCGGGTGGATCTTGGTCGGGCGCATGTGGGAGTCTGTCTGACTGCTTCCCCGTTTCCAACTTCAGAAAAATAAAATTTAAAAAAAAACTTACAAGGCAAAATAATGGTAAAAATGTTACTTTACATACTAAAAGACATTCCTATAATTTTCTAGTGTTCATTTGCTATTCCTTTGTTTAGAGATACATACATTAACTACATGCTTTCAGGAGGGGAGAGGTAGTTTCCATGGGAACAAATGTCTGTAAATGGTCCATTAGTATAAGAAAAGGTTTAATTTAATCTTTTCTCTCCCTATACCTGGCTAACTATTCACCCATTTCCCCATAGGTATAGAGGAAGGTCAGAGAATCCAAGTCTCCTTTCTCTTTCTACATTTACAACACAATGTCATCGGCCATCTTGATTTTATGCTAATTATACAAGTACAGAGATCATTTACAAAATCTCTCTGTATGCATAGCCCAAATTAATAAAATGTTCTTTAAGCTTCCTCAAATATTAATATTAATTCTGTAGCCTTTTGTACCTTATAATACAATCACTCATTTTAAAGATGAGAAATAAAACTTGGTAGAAATAGTCTTTTTGCTTTAAAAGTTTCTGGAAAGACAGTTAAAATCTTAATCCAGGAGACTGTTTATAAAGGCTCTCTCTGTTGGGGTCTAACCTTAAATGCATTTTTGTCACCAAGCAACAACACATATAATGCAAAAAGATTCCATATGTCTCCCCTGAGGGACTATGAGTTCTTCAAAAACAAGTAGTACTATGTTCTGTTACCTTTGCATTTTTAACAATGCCCATAATAGCCATTAAATAAGCATAAAAAGAATGAACTATCCCACATGTGAATATCAAATATTCTTCCTCCTTATTCTATTTCAGGAAAAACTTGTCAGATCTTCCATATAAATTTCCCCAGTTATGGACTGTGCCACATATTACACATAAATTAAATACTGAAGAAGTCTTTTGAGTAGTTAATCTTGAAAAGCTACTGATGTAATTTCTGCCTGTGCATAAGAGAAGATACAGAAGACAGCAAAGAGTTGAAAATACCCACATTTATGGTTAAATGTCCAATTTTGGGTATTATACATAAAATCATTCTCCTTAAAAAGAAGATTCTCCAAGTAATGAAGACCTTGGGATTTGGTGGTGTTTATATTATTCCTCATTATAATAAAATCATCATTTCAGTCTTGCTGCACTAATTACAAAACAGCAGCCTACATTCAGGCATTGTCTTTTTGCCTATAAAGTACACTTTGTCTTGCTAATTTGGTTTGTTGGGTGAACTGTTGACAGCTTTTTGCCATTCAGATAGAAATAATAGCTTCAACCACCTCATTTCAAATGTCCATCCTGAAATGTGACTGCTTTTCTGCTAAAAGATTCATTAAAAAGCTGCTCCACTGAGTGAGATTGATATATATGTACATATACATCATATGATTTGTAGATTTTAACAAGCTTAATTCAACAAGTAACTTCCAACTTTCTGAAATTGCTAAGTAATTATTATTCTAAAATCATTACATTTTATTTAATTCTTAGTAAGTAAAGAAATATCTGTAGGAATCTCCAATTAGTTTGACAGAGAATAGTTTCCCTGATCTTTGCAGTATGCTTCTCGGAGATTACTAAAGGAGAGATACACTAGCGGATTGCACTGAGGGCAATAAACTTGGGAGATAAAGACCTGCCCCTCCCCTTACTGCACACACTGTGGACCTTTTATAGTCTTTTCACAACTGCCTCCGTGTGTGAAGACGTAATTCACCCTCTAGCATGTGTAAACGTAGTGCCAGCAAAAAGCATCCACTGAGGGGGTTTTGAAGCATCCATTCTAACTGAGTTCAAGTTCCACTAAGTAAAAAATTGAAATATCCCGGCCAGGGCACATAGGAGAAGCGCCCATTTGCTTCTCCACCCCTCCGCCGTGCCTTCCTCTCTGTCTCTCTCTTCCCCTCCCGCAGCCAAGGCTCCATTGGAGCAAAGATGGCCCGGGCGCTGGGGATGGCTCCTTGGCCTCTGCCCCAGGTGCTAGAGTGGCTCTGGTCGCAACATGGCGACGCCCAGGATGGGAAGAGCACCGCCCCCTGGTGGGCAGAGCGTCGCCCCATGGTGGGCGTGCCGGGTGGATCCCGGTCGGGCGCATGCGGGAGTCTGTCTGTCTCTCCCTGTTTCCAGCTTCAGAAAGAAAAATAAAATAAAATAAAATAAAAAAATAAATAATTTAAAAAAAATTGAAATATTTTAAAACCCATACTGTTAAACCCAATCCAGAGGGACCTGAAACATTGAAGACACGAACAAGGTCCATCGATTACACACCAAAGCTTTATTGTCTAGCTTGGCCAAGCAGCGGCAATTCCCACAGAGGTCTGAGGGAGAGCACACTGGCCCTTTGTTTTACCTAGTTTTTATAGTATTGTAAGTGGGAAGTACAGAAGCAAAAATTGTAATTAGGAGCCCTTTACCACTATTGGTTATAGTCATATGTCCCTTAACATGATACGACCATGTTCAATTTGCAAGCCATACATCCTTTTGGAGAAAACAAAATTTACAAATCAACACATTGGTAGAAAGATATCTTTACATATTAAAAGGCATTCCTATATTATCTAGTGTTCATCCGCCATCTCTCTTTTCAGAGTCACATGTATTAACCACATGCATTTACATAGGAGAGGTAGTTTCCGTGGGGACAAATGCCCGCAAATGGCTCATAGCTATAAGAAAAGGTTTATTTTGGCTTTTCTCTTCCTGCACCTGGCTAGCCATTCACCCCTTTCCCCACAGGTGTGGTGGAATGTCTGGGGATCCATGTTTTCCTCCCCTTGCATTTACAATACAATGCCCAGGGCCATCCTGGTTATGCCAATCACACAGTACAGAGACTATTCTCACAATTTCTCTGCACACCTTAACCCAAATTAATAAAATGTTCTCCAAGCCTCTTAAAATATTAATATTAATTCTGTAGTTTTTGGTACTTTACAACACCTGCGAGTGAAGCAGCTCAGTGGCTCCTCAATACAGTTTACCCCACTCTCTTCCATGTCCCCTCAACTCCCCCCAGTGGGTTCCTGTAGTTCTCAAGGGCAGTTTCTGGGTCTACTGACAACTTCCCAATTCCAACACGTTTTCTTTTCTGTTTATCCACCAGCAGGCACTCTCTTTCCTGTGGGAGATAGCTCATGCCACCTGTTTGCATGGATGGCCATGCAGAAATCTCAGCGTTATTCTGCTTCAAGTGTATGTTATATTTCCACACTTTCACTGTTATGGGACAAAACTAGTATAATAAGCAAGGCTTTTGTTTATCCCTACTTGTGGGCATTCCGGAAATGCTGAGGATTCAACACAAAGAGTAACCCCCAACAATAAGAGAAGGAGCCTGAGCTGTGGTGGCACAGAGGATAAAGCATTGACCTGGAAAGCTGAGGTCGCCAGTTCAAAATCCTCGTCTTGCCTGGTCAAGGCACATATAGGAATTGATGCTTCCTGCTCCTCTCCCTCTCTCTTTCTCTCTCTCTCCTCTCTAAAATGAATAATTTTTTTTAAAAATAAGAGAAGGAAAGGAATACCCCAATTTCTTTGTCCGCAGGGAATAATGCTAAATTCCTAAGAGCATCCCCAGCCAGACTGAACCCTTGCTGCCTACAGGGGCAACCCTCCAGGGCCTTCCTCCCTCCCCTCTCACCTTCTCAACTCCTGCACTTGTGTATCCTGGGATTTACCCAGATAAACTACCTACACCCGACTCTTTTTTATAGGGTCAGCTTTTTAAAGGATCACAACTGGAAGGTCAACTGAAGAAGGGCACTCAAGTTCAGGTTAAGAAAGGTTTATTTAGGGGGTCATCTGCCAGGTTGACTCCTAAAGTGGAGGTCAGCAACCAGTTCTTTAACGTGTAGAGTTAAATAGGGGATTTGAGGGTGGGGGCTGGTAGTTGTTAGGGAATTTATGTAAGATTAACCATAAGTAAGCTAGGGGACCTTCCATACCTGGGTTAGTTACCAGGATGCCCTGGGGTAGTGACCTGGAACATCCAGTTTGTCAATGTCCCTTTGTCCAGTTAAGAGAGGAGGGGATCGTGGCCCCCACCTGCAACCATATCAACAACTAAGACAAAAATCTCTCAAAGTCAGTGGTAATGAACAAATCTGGGGTTAGTTGAGGGGGGTGGCTGGAAAGGGAGGAGAGAAGAAGTGTCACCTTTTATTTAACAGCTGGAAATGTGTTCCAGTCATAATATTCATTGATGTACCATTCTGCTAAGAAAAACCATAAAGAACATATTCTCTATTTTCAAACCATGAATGTTTTCAGGCACAGTTTATGGAGCTATATCCCCACCAACATGTTTTCAGAGTCACTAGATTAGTCTGTGGGCTTCACCCTTTACCTTATCTGGTAAAGCATGCTATACTAGTTACATTTTTATACGGCTTATCTTTCACTCTCTCTAGCTACTATCAGTCTGGCTTTTAGTAACTGCTAAATATATGCATGAATAATGAAGGATGAATGGGAGGAAGGAAAGAAAATAGAGAGATGAAAGGAAGATAAAAGGAAAAGGAGAAAGAGAGATAAGGAACAAGGGAGGGAGGGGAGAAGGTGGGAGGAAAGAGGAAGGAAGGAAGGAAGGAAGGAAGAAAGGAAGGAAGGAAGGAAGGGAGGGAGGGAGGGAGGGAGGGAGGGAGGGAGGGAGGGAGGGAGGGGAGGGAGGGAGGGAGGAAGGGAGAGGGAAGGAAAGGGAAGGGATTTCAAACCACTGAGTTTGAAAAAGCATTTTAGTGCTAAGAAATACAGTTCTAAAGTCAGGTTTGATTTATTATGTATGTGTAAATCACTGTATTTGCGGATTATTTGGTTATCTGTAATTCTTGACAGTAAGCCCAGACACGCCTTAATGTTCAATGAGAAAATAAGTTTCACATACCAGAAACTCAGGAAAACCACTGATATCTGAGGAGCATTCTTCAAAGGAAATTAAACTCTGAGCATCAAAGCAGAGTTTAGTAACAGGGAGTCAAAAAAGGCATTCCAAGTTCTTAACAGTATGAATTAGTTCAGAGATTTTTTTAACTTCATTTCATAGAACAAAGAATTCAGAAATAAATGTGCATAAAGAAAAACAAAGTGCATGAATTTTCTGGACCTTTGAAAATATAATACAAGTTTATCTATATAAAGATGAAGTGAATGGCAGTAATGTTATGAAAATTAAAATAGAGAATGTGATCCAGCAATCACATTCCTTGGTATTTACCCAAAGGAGTTGCAAATTTATGTCCACACAAAAAATCTGCATATGAATGTTTATAACAATTTTATTTATATTTGCAAAAACTTGGAAGCAACCAAGATGTCCTTCAGTGGATGAATGGAATAAACTGTGATACATTCAGACAATGGAGTATTATGATTCAGCACTAAAAAGAAATGAGCTATCAAGCTATGAAAAGACATAAAGAAAACTTAAATGCATATAATTAAGTAAAACAAGCTGTCTTAAAAGGATACATAGTGTATGATTCCACTTATATGACATGCTGGCAAAGGCAAAACCGTAGAGACAGTAGAAAGATCAGTAGTTGGCAAAGGTTGTGGGGAGGGAGCAATGAAGAGACTATAGAGGCTTTTTAGAGAAATGGAAATACACGGTATGATACATTACACATTTGTCCAAACCCACGGAATGCACACCAAGAGTGAATCCTAATGTAATTATGGAGTTTGGGTGATTATAATGTACCATGGTTTACCAGCTGTAACATAGGTAGCGCTCTGGTGGATGATGTTGACAATGGGAGTGCCTATGCATGTGTGGGTGCGGAAGGTATATGGGCAATCACTGTAGCTTCTGCTCCATTTTGCTGTGAACCTAAAACTGCTCAAAAATACAAAGCCTCTTTTTAAAAAAAATTAAAGTGCTGCATAATTTAGTTCCCACCAGAGATTATCTGTCTTGAACTGACTTTTTCAGGATGGTTCTTAAGCTATTCTCTACTCACCTCAAAATAAGATCAAAGTAAGAAAAAAAGTCATCTATCTTGAAATGCTTGTAATTTTTTTATTTTCTCCGTATGACTCTCTCCAAATCACCTTTTTACATAGGGCCTGGATCTGAAAAAGCTTTATGAAAATATTCTTTAGAGATTCTAGTCCAAGGAATGTATAAAATCTTTTCCTTCCTACCTCAAGAATGAATTTCTTAGTTTTCTTTCCAAGACTTGCCCGCTGCAGTTCAACCGAGGACATGCGGTAACTCGTCCGGCTGTGACTGCAGACTGTCAGGCTCCTGGCAGCTTGCCTGCCCTCCTCCCCTTCTCCTCCTCACGCCCACTCACCCACAGCCCGATCCTCCATGGAGCCATCACGGTTGCAAATTGGAATGGTAGGAAGGCTCTGAAGTTGCTCAGACATAATAATTTGCTCTCTATTTTTAAAAGCTGATCTACTGGTAAAAATAAATCAAGAGTCAAATGTTGTGTTTCGTGCCTCTTTCCGAGGAATACATCTTCCCCTTGTAGGAGAAATAATAAATGATTTAGAGATTTGGGGGAAAAAAACTTCACCTCTGTCCTCAAATTCTTGATCTTGAAATATTTACTGTCTTGATGAGAACTGCAGACGGTCCCCCAGCAGGCCAGACTCCCAGAGAGTGCGGGAAGCTTGAGCGGGCAGCTCAGGGGCGGAGCCCGCAAGGCCACTAGGTTCTATCAACACTCTGGTCACAGCCTAGATCCCTCACTCTCTGCATTGCGTTCACGAGTTAGAATATTTTAGTGTCCCTTCCCTCCTTCTTTGCCTGGTTGGAATGGAGGGATAAAAATTGAGCTGGTAAACGTCTTTTAAAAACCAAACCTAGGCACAGAAACAGAAATGCTGTTTTATTATGTATTTATAAATGTATACCTCATGGTTGCCATTCCACATTCCTGTTTGTCTTAGAGATGAGGCCACACTGGTGCTCTTGTCATTCTTTTTAAAAGGTGAATGCTGAAGTCAAGCTCTGTGCAGCATGACTTAGGGCATTAAATGCCATTCCCAGAGTAATTTAAACAAAATCCCATAATCCCAGGTATGTCAATGATGGAGGCTCTCGTCACTTATTGTAACAGAGAGTGGAACTCTGGTTACCAAAGGCTGGATGGGGAGGGAAAAGGGGAGATACTGATCAAAGGGAACAAACTTTCAGTGACAAGAAGTTACTCAAGTTCTGGAGATCTAATGTACAGTGTGGTGACTATGGCTAATTATACTGTAGTTTCTACTTGACATTTCCTAAGACAGTAGGTCTCAAGTGTTCTCACTGCACACATGTACATGCACATGCTCACAAGAGTAACTGTGAGGGTGATACCGGTATATTAATTAGTTGAAGCTGTAGTCATCATGTCATAATGTTGAAACATGCTGTGCACCTTAAATATATATATACAATTTTCATTTGCCAAAAATAATTTTTAAGCAGTAATTTTTATAATAATTAGAATGGTCATTTTCAATGCAGCCATATGGCTTTCATTTGTAAACTGAAGAAAGTATTTGAATTTAAATTACCCCTACTTCTTTCTATAACAAATGGGATTTTATTCAGGCCCCCCACATAGTCTTCAATTTTAGCTCTGTTATATTATAGCCACTCACATATTGGTTGACAGGTGAATGGATAGACATGCTCTACCTTTTACCCGTGGGCCTCTTTCCCCATCTAAGTACAGTAGCCAGTTTTGATTTCTGTTGAGATTATTCAGCATTAATTATTCATCAAGTTTTTCAAGGTTATGTTTTTAATTACTTTCATCTTCCCAGGGATTTAGCTACCTCTCAATTCCTAATCTCCCTTCCACCTTCTTCCTCTCCTCCTCACTCCCAAACTGGAAAGCATGGCTTTTTCAGTATATTCTGTTTGTGTGCTCATTTCTAATCATTGACTTACACATCCTATTACAATAAGTGAATACTTTTTAAATTCAAGGAATAATTATATGAAACTATTTAAAGAATTATTTCTTCGATTTGAAAAATAAATTACTGTGCTCAATTGTGTCATATGTTTTCTTATTCTAGGTTAAAAATAATAATTCCCCAATTAACCACAGAGGGGTTGATTTAGTTGTCAAAGTAAATACATTTCCACAATGTAAAACAAAATGTATTATATCAGCTCAGATTTTCTACAGTAATAGTCAAAATATTCTTTGTTCATAGCCTACCTGAAGTCTCTGCTTCTGAAATTCAGACTAATCTCTTTGGTTTATGATGAATCCCCAACCAAATTGATAGTAAAATATTGTTAATACTTCTCTCTGCATGAGATGTAACTGCCTTTATCTAAGTGACCTGCAAGGAGAAAGGTTTTATAGGCAGAGTTCTATTGTCATTGTACGTTTCTAATTACTCTCCCTAAATCATCTAAGACTAGAAGGAGAAATAAGTTAGCATTTATTAAATGCCTAGAATGTATGCTACCTTATTTAATTCTTAAAATATGTTATTATGCAGCTATTATTATACTCATTTTAAAGATGAGGAAACTGAAACTTAGAAAGTATAATACTGTAACTTAACCAAGATCTCATAGGTAGTAGATGTTGAATTCAGGACTCAAACTCGGGTCTATCTAACTTTAAACTTTGTTCTTCTATACCAAAAGCAACCCCCATGAAATCCTAAATGTTGCTCTCAAACAGAACAATATTACACAGATCTTTTCATAGTGTTGTTTTTCTCATTTCATATTTCATAACGATTAAGTTTCACAATGATCATCTTAAATGCAATGAGCTTCATCCTCACTGAAAATGTAAATTGGAACTTTAATTACTTCTTTTAAATAGACTTCATTTCTGTCTATAGAAATTCTCTGCCCATTGGCAAAAGAGGCAATAAGAAGTGACCGATGCGCTGATTTAATTATATTCATTTGTCTCCAGGATTTTTCTTAGCATTTTAAAATGAGCTCACAGTGCAAACCAATTAACAAAGAAAATGAGATTACAAACAAAACTGCAAAGTCAAACACCATTCCTAGTATTTACAAATATTAACACTTAGGGTTTTAATTAGAATAAACTTTAAACCAAAGAAGGTGTGGAGTTAAATATACCAACCACAAATCAATATCAAACAAGTAACTATTTAAAAAATATCTAAGTACAGCCTGACCTGTGGTGGCGCAGTGGATAAAACGTCGACCTGGAAATGCTGAGGTCGCCGGTTCGAAACCCTGGGCTTGCCTGGTCAAGGCACATATGGGAGTTGATGCTTCCAGCTCCTCCTCCCCTTCTCTCTCTCTCCCTCTCCTCTCTAAAATGAATAAAGAAAAAAAAAATCTAAGTACATAAGTAAGCTCTGTAAAGTCTCATTACCCTTCCCTCTATCTTACGCCATCTTTTTAAACACCTTTATTCTAATTTTTTAATACAGATATGAAATATTAAAGTTTTCAAACTGAAACAGCATGGGTTCCTATCATCTTTGCAAGCAACTATGGACAATGACTCCAGATCTTTGCTAACAACCATAACAAAGAGAAAGCAAAAAATGAAGGCAAATGTCTGAAAGTATTTTCTTCATGTAGAAACATCTTGAGAGTTTGGCAAAATCCAGAGCTCATTGCTCTGTTTCAGGGAATAACTATTATAACCTTGGAGGACACATACAAGACCTGAATTTTTTTAAAAAGTAGAAAGATTACCATAAAAACAATAAGGTAATTTGATTTGCTCTGATAAAATAAATCAGATAATTAACAGGGTCATTATAAATAATATTGATACTTAGAGAATTGTGTGCATAAACCAGTGAGATTTCTGTTGTATAAAATGTAATTACTGAGAAATTAAGAGAGACAAAATATTACTGCCAAACAAGAAGTATAATAATATAACAGTAGGAAAGTCAAATTAGCTGTGTTGTCCATGGTGCTATAATTGACAGGTTTAAAAATGTACAGGATCAATAGGACACTGGGAAGGAAAATCCATGCAATGTAAAACTACATGGCCATAAGAAAAGAATAAGCTCTTTTATGGCTTGAATAGAAAAATCTGAAAATAAGAATAAAAAAATTAGGATACGCCTGACCTGTGGTGGCGCAGTGGTTAAAGCGTCGACCTGGAAATGCTGAGGTCGCTGGTTCAAAACCCTAGGCTTGCCTGGTCAAGGCACATATGGGAGTTGATGCTTCCAGCTCCTCCCCACCTTCTCTCTCTGTCCCTTTCTCTCTCCTCTCTAAAATGAATAAATAAAATTAAAAAAAAAAATTAGGATACAATACAACGTGTGAAATATATAATCATTTTTATTTTTTAAAAAACTAAACTAGCGGCCCTGGCTGGTTTGCTCAGTGGTAGAGCATCTGCCTGGCATGTGGAAGTCCCAGGTTCAATTCCTAGTCAAGGCACACAGGAGAAGCACCCATCTGTTTTTCCACCCCTCCCTCTCTCACTTCTCTCTCTTCTCTCTCTCTCTCTCTCTCTCTCTCTCTCTCTCTCTCTCGACTCCTCCCTTCCTGCAGCCATGGCTTGATTAGAGCAAGTTAGCCCCAGATACTGAGGATGGCTCCATGGCCTCCACTTCAGGTGCTAAAAAAATGGCTCCAGATGCAAGGGAACAAGGGCCCCAGATGGGCAAGAGCATCACCCCCTAGTGGGCTTGCTGGGTGGATCCTGGTCCAAGCACATGTCAGAGTTTGTCTCTGCCTCCCCTTCTCACTAAAATTTTAAAAAAAAGAACTAGAAGAGAGGCAAAACCATGAATGCATTTGGATTGTATTTACATAAAATATCTCTGAAACAGTAATATTGGATACCTGGAGGGAGAAATGAATGGCCAAGGGAAGGGATAGGACAGAGATTTTTTTATTGTATATTTGTTCATTTTAATTAGCATGTACTTTGACCCAGGGACTCCCTAGCTGGAAATTTTCCCTATAGATACAGACATATTTCAAAATACAAATGCAGAATAGTACTTACTATAGCAATGTTATTAATGTAAAAAAACTTGAAAAAATCTAAAAGTGTATCAATGATTGAGTTACCCATGTAAATTGTGATAGATCACCAATTTGCTCAGTATAAACAAGGGGAGAAGAATACCTGTAAACTCTGAATAAAACAGCCCTTCTGCCATCCCAGATACCTGGCTTCTTATTTCCTACCTTCAGGTGAATCTTGGGGAACCTATTTAGTAGCATAACCAAATGGGTTTGGAAAAAAAGAAATTCAAGAGACGTACTATACCTGCATGCCAAGAACTGAAAAGGGTCTGACATTTTACCCTCCTTGCAGTCAAAGAAGGTAGTCTGCCACAGTTTCAAGGATGCTTGCAGGAGACACAAGGCTTCAATACAGTATCTCATTATTCACAGCAATAATAAAGGTAGCCAACATTTCAGCATTTTCTTATACTGTTCCCTGTGCTCCAACTCCAGTAGGATGACACAAGAGGGACAAGAGGACCGGGTGATACCTGCGCACATGATGGGTAGAAATTTAGAGATTGGGGAAACCAAACTTTAAAATGGGAAGTAAGCACGCCTGTCCTCTGCTCCAGAGGGAGGCTCTTTCCAAGACTGTAACAGTTCCTCTTGAAGGAAACATTATCTCTGTCTTACAAGACTATTCACCACTTTTACATCCTTAAAAAGATAGTTCAGAACAAAGGTCATCTTTGTGTCCCTGTCCACAAAATGCACAGAAATATAAGAGACTCAAGGGGAATTGTCTCCAACAATATCCAATTCAAATTTCCACACCATTTTGGCTTCTAGTGAATTTTCTAATGAGTACACTACCACATCAGCCACTCAAATTAATCTGACAAACATAGGCTAGGACCTAATCCATTCAACTTTTCTCATTCAGTAATAAATAGTCTTAATTAAGATTATAAGAAAAAAGGCTTCAACCACTAGGATGAGACCAACCTGCAGGTTTGACCCCAACCACGCCTTTCTGGGTCCAGGACCTAGCCAGCTAAACAAATATCAGAAACCATCAAGATCTACCTTACCAGGCAGTGGCAGTGGATAGAGCGTCGAACTGGGATGCAAAGGACCCAGGTTCGAGACCCCGAAGTCGCCAGTATGAGCGTGAGCTCATCCGGTTTGAGCAAAAGCTCACCAGCTTGGACCCAAGGTCGCTGGCTGGAGCAAGGGGTTACTTGGTCTGCTGAAGGCTCGTGGTCAAGGCACATATGAGAAAGCAATCAATGAACAAGTAAGGTAACACAATGAAAAACTGATGATTGATGCTTCTCATCTCTCTCTCTGTTCCTGTCTGTCTGTCCCTATATGTCCCTCTCCCTGACTCTCTCTCTGTCTCTGTAAAAAATATAAATAAATAAATAAATAAATAAATAATAAATCTACATTAGAAACCCAGGGGCCTTCACTTTAAACTTCTGTATTGACCTTTCTACTTGGCTGGAGACATTAATTTAAGTAAAACAAAATATATATATTATCAGCTGCTCATTCTCCAGCTCAGCACCCCCCACCCAAAAAAAATAGAAGTATTTTTTTTATTTTTAAATTTTATTTAAAAAATTAACTTTAACATGGGGACATTGATCAATAAGAATACATAGGTTTTGGCTAAACATTTCTATAGCATTTGAACTGTTAGTTATGTTGTATACCATCACCCAAAGTCAAATCATTTTCTGTCACCATATATTTGTCCCTCTTTACACCCTTCCCCCTGACCTTCCCCATCCCCTTCCTCACATCCCCTTTCTCCAAGTAACCACTTTACTGTTATCTATGTGCATGAGTCTCAGTTTTATATATAAAAAAGAAGTCTTAAGCAATTCTCTCCATAAAAATGCCTGTCAGGGAGTTAACACCAATCTAAATGGTTTTTTTGCACAAATTTGGTACCGCTGACCACGTCAGTGAAAGTCACTTTACCTAATTGAATGCCCCTCCCATTGTAGAAATTGCTATCTTTAAAATGAAGATAAATAACAAGTCAGTTATCCTTTGTGGAAGCTGCTGAAAGTACTAAAGGGTAATTTCAATTTGGAGGGATTGCTCTAGTCTTCTGAGGGCTATTGAATCAAGGGGAGGTTTTTTTTAAAACCTCTAAAGGTGTCTTACAAGTACCTCTAAGGTGCAAGTCACTGTATTTTCAGAAGAAAAGCATGTTAGTGCCTGGCTTCCACACAGAAATTATATTCCCAAGAGTGCACATGGTACCCTGGATAGAAGTGCTGTTTATAATTTGGGGACATCTAAAAGGAGCTTACATCAAACTAGGGACCCAGGCTAATAGTGCATCCTAGGTGGCCTTCCAGTGAGCTGATAAGCTTTAAGATTTCCAGTTCAATTCAAATAATTAAATCTGGTTTTTATTTCTGGAAGGACTGCCCAAGGGAACTCACAGTCCAACCTATCTTGTTTGTCTAGTAGGCCATCAACAAGGGTGGCCATCTTCTCACAGAAATCACCTGTGAGTATCTCTGGATGTCTGCCCCACTGCCATTGCCACAGCCGTTGCTCAGTCATTTCATGGGGTGGACAAATGTGGTCTGATTGGTGTGCTAAAGGATTTGGACTTCATTGGTTCTATAGAAAGCATAGGAGTAAGGATAGTAAACCACACTCTAGAGCTAGGATCCCTGAGTGTGAATCCTAACTATGCCACAATTTTGTTAATATTACCATTGACCTGATCAGAAAATATTTTTAAGTACTGGGAAGCTGTGAAGCTTGCAGTACCACATACAATTTTCTACAATTTATAAAGACTTAAAGCTCTAATTTTATCTTTGGAACAATGCTGTCAGTTGTGTATCTTGTCAAGACTGCAGGAGGGAAAGGGGGAGAGAAGGATAGAGGGGAGATAGATGGTGATGAAGGGGGACTTGACTTGAAGTGGTGAACACACTACAATATACAGATAATGTAGCATAGAATTGTGCACCAGAAACCTCATAATTTTAATAACCAATGTCACCCCTATAAATTCAATTAAAAATTTTTAAATTAATATTAAAAGAAAAAAAGAAGCAAGGTCATTTTGTTCATTTTTGAGGAAATGTCTGCCAGAACCAAATCTGAATAACCATAGTTTTCTGCCAAACACTTTCAAGCACAAGTGTTCCATGAGGAAGCAGTTAGCTCATCTCATAAATCAAACAGTCACACAAGGGCTTGCTCTCAAGACAGCCATCACACTGCCATATATAGCAGAAGGGCTGTGTGAATACTTTGTATTTCATTACCCAGAATATTAAAAAGAAGTGTACTCAAAGGTTGAGATCTAGTCAACTAATAATTTATAAACAAAATGCTAAGACATTAAAATTAATTTTCTAATTATTCATATCCTGTGCAGACATTGTCTTGATCCCAAAGTCTATTTTAACAATGACCTAGTTTTACCAAGAAAATTTTTATTTAATTATGAATCAGAAAGCAGAGAAATTTTATTTTTATTTTAAAATAATCATTTACTATTTTTTTACTTCACTCTCAAAGACTCCATCTGTGTCTGACCATTAGTGGTAACCAGATATCACCAAATAGCCTAATATTTTTCATATTTTTCACTCTATATAATATTAATGCTTGGGGGATTAATCCTGCTTCATCATGCTTTATGATGATTAAACTATTCAAAGAATTCTTCCTATCCAAATAACCCAGTCAAAGAATTATTTACAAAAAAAATATTACATACCCACTGAAAAGGTCATGAACCTGACAATAGCAGAAACAGAGTATTTTACATTATATATAGCTTTCAAGTGATGATTTGTTAAATATATGATTTATCACATTATAAAACATAAGAAGATAATTAAAGAACTATGAACACAAAATGTATACTGAGTACTTATAAAATTTTGGTTATATTCCATTATTTAATTAAAAATAGGCCATTACTAGAAATTGCTCACCACTCTCCCCCTCCCCACTAATCTCCAACCATATTAGCCCTTTTGCTGTTCCTCAAACATGCCAAGTTTGATCTAGCCCAAAAGATTTTGTACTTGTTATTTCCTTTTGTCTTAATTATATATTTCTGTGTAACAAAATACCACAAAACTTTATGACTTAAAACACTAAGTACTTACTATTCTGCAGTTCCTTTGGGTGAGAACTTCAAGAGCTGCTTAGCTGGGAGCTCTGGCTCAAGGTTCTTCATGAGGTTGCAATAAGCTCAGCTATCATCATCTGAAATTTGATTGAGGTCTGGAGGGTCCACTTTTATGACAGCTTCTTCATGTGGCTAACAATCGATGATAGCTGTTGGCAGGAGACAGTAGTTCTTCACCATGTAGCCCCACTAGAGTTGCTTGAGCTTCCTCATGATATGGCAGCTGGCATTCCCCAGAAAACATTCCAAGAGATTAAGGTGGAGATGGCAATATCTTTTATGTCTACACCTCAGAATTTGCACTCCATTATTTCCACTGTGTTCTAGTGGTCACATAAACAAATCCTGATACTAATGCACTGTGAAAGGGCACTACACAAGGACATAAATACAAGAGCATCAAGGACCACTGGGGATTTTTTTGAGCAAGATGACAGTGGAGTAGGCAGATGCATAGACTTCCAGCTCACACCATCAAACTGAATTACAAATTAATTTAAGAACAATCATTGTGAAAAACCAACTTTGGACTAAAAGAACAGGTCTCAAATCCAAGGCACAAAGAAGAAGCCACAATGATCCTGGTAGGAAGTGCAGAGGCACAGTGGGAGCTCCCCTGCTTCCAGGAGTGAGAGGAGGCTAAGGCTGAGAGTCTAGAAGGGCTCTCATTACAAAGAGAGAGACCCTGAGAGATGGGAGTACTCAGTCTCAGAACATGAGACCCAGCCTAGAAATCCAGGGACTGGAGGAGACAGATGGAAAGCATTGAGAGGGGTGAAGAGCAAGGTTCTGTGTGCGGGAAGTGGAGGAGGTGCCTTAAAGGGACAGAGCAGAAAATATCCTCACAGCCACTTGCCTAGAACCATGGAGGTGAGGAGGGCTGCGAGGACAGGCTTGTCTTCCACAAGGATAGTGAAGAGAGCGAGACAGATGATGAAGGGCAGCAGAATGCCTGAGATGACCTGAGAAGCTGACTCATCCAGTGAAGAGGCAGCTATAGCTGGGGGAGGGGATGATCCCTTCACCTGGCACAAGCCTAAAGTGGTTCCGGGTGACCCACCTCCATAAAGCTCTACAGCTCCAATTAGCACAAAAGACACAACTGAAAGCAGGAAATGGGGCAGAGGGGGAAGTAACTAGGGTCTCCAGGGATATTTGAGATACACCTCCCCCTACTAAAACTGAGAATGCACCCCACCCCCAGAGAGCAGCTGACAGAACCCGCCTTCAGATTCTCAGAGGTCACACTCACTGCATCCCTGGATACAGTTTCAAATAAGCCCCTGCAAAGATCAGTAAACAAGCACATTGCTGAGTTAAGTAAACTGAAAACAGACAAATCAAGACTTTAAAGCAGCTCTACTAGGTAAGGAGACCACAACAAGCCTGCAAGCCACACACACAGAAACAATGGGAAGACAGAGAAACCTAAGTCATATAAATCAACAAGAAAAATCCCCAGAAAAAAGATTTGGATGAAATGAAAGAAATCAAATTAACAGATGCAGAATATAAAATAATGATTGTTAGGATGCTTAAGGATCTCAAAGCTACAATAGATGGATTTAATGAACACCTAAATAAAGAAATTGTAAGCATCAAAAAGGACACGGAAATCATAAAGAAGAACCAGACAGAAATGACAAACACAATATCATAAATGAAGACTACACTAGAAGGAAATAAAAGCAGGCTGGATGAAGCAGAGGATTGAATCAGTGACTTAGAGGACAAGCAAAGCAAAAGCACAGATGCAGAACAGCAAAAAGAAAAGAGGGTCAAAAAGTCTGAGGAGACTCTAAGAGAGCTCTGTGACAACATAAAGAGAAACAATATCAGCATAATAGTGGTTCTTGAAAAAGAAGAAAAATAACAAGGAATAGAGAACCTGATTGAAGAAATTATAGCTGAAAATTTCCCTTAATTGATGCAGGAAAGAGTCACAAAGGTTCAAGAAGCAGAGAGAACCCCATTAAAAAGGAACCCAAAAAGACCCACACCAAGACACATCATAATCAAAATACCAAACCTAGGAAATAAAGAAAGAATACTAAAAGCTGCAAAAGAAAACCAGTCAATCACCTACAAAGGAACCCCCATAAGGATGACATCCAACTTTTCAACAGAAACACTTGAGGCCAGAAGAGAATGGCAAGAAATATTTAAAGTAATGCAGAACAAGAACCTACAACCAAGACTTCTTTATCCAGCAAAGCTATCGTTTGAAATTGAAGGAGAAATAAAAAGCTTCCCAGATACAAAAAAAAAAAAACCTCAAGGAATTTATTACAACCAGACCAGTGCTGCAAGAAATGTTAAGGGGCCTGCTGTAGACAGAACAAAGTGGGGTGGGGGGAGGATCTAGTAAAAGAGAAATGCAGACTTAAAGAAAAAAATGGCAATAAACAACTACATATTAATAATAACCAACTGAGAATTTTGCCTGACCTGTGGTGGCACAGTGGATCAAGCATCGACCTGGAATGCTGAGGTCACTGGTTCAAAACCCTGGGCTTGCCTGGTCAAGGCACATATGGGAGTTGATGCTTCCTGCTCCTCCCCCTTCTCTCTCTCTCTCTCTCTCTCTCTTCTCTAAACTGAATAAAGAAATAAAGAAATTTAAAAATAATAATAATGACCAAAATGTAAATGGATTAAATACTCCAATCAAAAGATATAGGGTAGCTGAATGGATAAGAAAACAGGACTCATACATATGCTGTCTACAGGAGACCCACCACAGAACAAAAGATACACATAGACTGAAATTTAAAAGACGGAAAAAAATATTTCATGCCAATGGAAATTAAAAAAAGCTGGGATAACAATATTTATATCTGACAAATAGACTTTAAAACAAAGACTATAGTAAGGGATAAAGAAGGTCACTACATAATAATAAAGGGAGCAATCCAACAGGAAGAGATAACCATTATAAATATCTATACACCTAATATAGGAGCACCTAAATATATAAAGCAGACTTTGATGGACATAAAAAGCATGATCATTAATACAATACAATAATAGTAGGGAATTTCAATACCCACTAACATCACTGGATAGATCCTCAAGAAAGAAAATTAACAAAGAAACAGCAGAATTAAGGGACACACTAGATCAACCTTTCACCCCAAAGAAGCAGAATATATAATACATTCTTTTCAAGTGCTCACAGTACATTCTCTAGGATAGACCACATGTTAGGGCACAAAAGCGGTCTCAACAAATTTAAGAAGATTGAAATCATATCAAGCATCTTCTCTGACCACAATGGCATGAAACTAGAAATCAACTACAATAGAAAAACTGAAAAACACTCAAACACTTTGAAACTAAATAGCATGTTATTAAATAATAAATGGGTCAACAATGAGATTAAGGAAGAAATCAAAAAATTCCTTGAAACGAATAAAAATGATCATACAACAACTCAAAATCTGTGGAACACAGCAAAAGCAGTACTGAGAGAGAGGTTCATAGTATTACAGGCATACCTTAAAAAACTAGAAAAAGCTCAAATAAACAACATAATCCTGCAACTAAAAGAACTAGAAAAAGAACCACAAGTAAAACCTAGAGGAAGTAGAAGAAAGGAAATAATAAAGATCAGAGTGGAAATAAATGACAATAGAGACTAAAAAAAAATACAGAGAATCAATGAAACCAAGAGCTGGTTCTTTGAAAAGGTAAACAAGACTGATGAACCCTTAGCCAGACTTACCAAGAAAAAAAGAGAGAGGACTCAAATAAATAAAATTAGAAATGAGAGCAAAGAAGTAACAATGGACACAGCAGAAATACAAGGGATTGTAAGAAAATACTATGAAGAACTGTATGCCAAAATATTAGACAACCTAGGTAAAATGGACAAATTCCTTGAAATATATAATCTTTCAAAATCAATCTGGAAGAATCAGAAACCTAAATAAACCAATTACAACAAAGAAGATCAAGCAATTATCAAAAATCTCCCAACATACAAAAGCCCTGGGCCAGATGGCTTCACAGGTGAATTCTACCAAACATTCAAAGAACTAACTCCTATCCTTCTCAAGCTATTTCAAAAAAATTCAAGAGGAGGAAAAACTTTCAAGATCCTTTTATGAGGTAAGCATAATTCTGATTCCAAAGCCAGACAAAGACAATACAAAGAAAAAAACTATAGACCAATAGCCCTGATGAATTTAAATGCTAAAATTCTCAACAGAATATTAGCAAACTGGATCCAGCAATACATGAAAAAAATCATACATCATGATCAAGTGAGATTTATTCTGGGGAGGCTGGTACAATATTCACAAATCAATCAGTATGATTCATCACATAAACAAAAAGGAGAAAAACCACATGATAATATCAATACATGCAGAAAAAGCATTTAATAAAACCCAACACCCATTTATGATCAAAACTCTCAGCAAAGTGTGAATACAGGGAACATACCTCAACATGATAAAGGCCATCTATTACAGACCCACAGCCAACATCATACTCAATGGGCAAAAGTTAATAGCAATTCCCTTAGATCAGGAACAAGGCAGGGTGCCCCCTTTCACCACTCTTATTCAACATAGTTCTGGAAGTCCTAGCCATAGCAATCAGACAAGAAGAAACAAAAAAGGCAACCAGATAGGAAAAGAAGAAGTAAAACTATCATTATTTGCTGATGATATGATACTGTACATAGAAAACCCTAAAGTTGCAGTAAAAAAACTACTGGACCTGATAAATGAATTCAGGAAGATAGTAGGATATAAAATGAATACTCAGAAATTAGAGACATTTTTATACAATAACAATAATATGTCAGAAAGAGAAATTAAGAAAACAATCTACTCCACTATTGCCACCATAAATAAATAAATAAATAAATAAACAAAGTACCTAGGAGCAAATTTAACCAAGGAAGTTAAAGACTTGTACTCAAAAAATTATAAAACATTGATAAAAGAAATCAAGGAAGATACAAACAAGTGGAAGCATATACCATGTTCATGAATAGAAAGAATAAACATCATTAAAATGTCTATATTACCCAAAGCAATCTATAAATTCAATGCAATTCCTATTAAAATACCAATGACATACTTCAAAGACATAGAACAAATACTCCAAAAATTCATATGGAACCAAAAAAAAAAAAACACGAATAACCTCAGCAATCTTGAAAAAGAAGAATAAAGTGGGTTGTATCACATTTTCTGATGTCAAGTTATACTATAAGGCCATCGTATTCAAAACAGCTTGGTACTGGCATAAGAACAGGCATATAGATCAATGGAACCAAACAGAAAACCCAGAAATAAACCTGCACCTTTATGGACAATTGATATTTGACAAGGATGGTAATAGCATACAATGGAGTAAAAGTCTCTTTAACAAATGGTGTTGGGAAAATTGGACAGCTACCTGCAAATAAAATGAAACTACACTATTCACAAAAATAAACTCAAATGGATAAAAGACTTAAACGTAAGCCGTAAAACCATAAGCATCCTAGAGGAAAGCATCTTTATTATATGCGGCTTAAGTGTCTGTTTGTCACCGATAGCTTATTGGTTGCTTGCGTAACTGTACTAACCAATGGGTTGAAGTTGCCACAGCATTCAAATAGTCCGCCTTGTGGCATGCCACCTCACAAATTGAGGTTAAAGATTGGAGCAATTATTATGCTGTTAAGAAATCTTAACACCAGAAGGGGTCTTTGCAATGGTACAAGACTAGAGGTTCTCCAATTGAAAAATAATGTCATAATAGCTAAGTCTTTAACTGGCTCCTCTAAAGGTGAAATACATGTCATTCCAAGAATTGATTTGGCTCCATCTCAAACAGGGTTGCCATTTCAATTGAGACGTAGACAATTTCCTATAAAACTTGCCTTCGCTATGACCATCAGTAAGTCTCAGGGCCAAACACTTAAGTGTGTTGGCATTTTTTTACCTGAGCCTGCATTTGGACACTGTCAACTTTATGTTGCCTGTTCAAGAGTTCGTGAAAGAACGGACGTAAAATTAAAAATAATTGATGGTCCTCTGCAAGGCAAGCTTAAAAATGATGGAAAGATCTACACAAGAAATGTTGTGTACAAAGAGATCTTTGATATGTGAATTAACATTTTATTATTTAAATCACCTTTATTTATTGAGCTAGCGGTGGCTCTTAAGAAATGTACCGCCAGTGGTTTCCTTCATTGCACTCTACTTTAAGCAATTAAGCAAGTAGAAGGGGGAAACCCCATGGGGCAGTAAGCAAAGGGGCATCCTCACCGCCTGCCCTGGGTAATTCAGTTTGAATTAGCAGACACCTTTGCACAAATCATTTTAATTACAATTTATAATATCTAGAACAGCGGTCATTTCGTATGACCGCCGGGCTTTCTAGTAGGCAATAAGCTCTCCGACATCTCTCACAGCAATATATTTGCCGAATTATCTCCATGGGCAAGGGAAATAAAGGACAGGATAAACAAATGGGACTATATCAAACTAAAAAGCTTTTGCACAGCTAAAGACAATAAGGACAGAATAAAAAGACAAACTACACAATGGGAGAACATATTTGACAATATGTCTGATAAGGGGTTAATAACCAAAATTTATAAAGAACTTGTAAAACTCAACATCAGGAAGATAAACAATCCAATTTAAAAATGGGCAAAAGAAATGAATAGACACTTCTCCAAAGAGGACATACAGATGGCCAATAGGCAGATGAAAAAATGTTTAACATCACTAATCATTAGAGAAATGCAAATTAAAATTACAATGAGATATCACCTCACACCAGTCAGAATGGCACTCATCAACAAAACAACACAGAATAAGTGCTGAAGAGGATGTGGAGAAAGGGGAACCCTCCTGCACTGCTGTTGGTAATGCAGACTGGTGCAGCCACTGTGGAAAACAGTATGGAGATTCCTCAAAAAATTAAAAATCAAACTGCTTTATGACCCAGCCATCTCACTTTTAGCACTATATCCCAAGAACACCACATCAATGATTCAAAAAAAGAAATGCACCCCCAGATTTATGGCAGAATTGTTTACAATAGCCAAGATCTGGAAGCAGCCCAATTGTCCGTCAGTGGAGGAGTAGATTAAAAAGCAGTGCTACATATACACAATGGAATACTATGGGGCCATGAAAAAGAAGGAAATATTACTTTTTGTGACAACATGGATGAACCTGAAAACTATTATGGTAAGTGAAATAAGGCAGACAAAGAAAGAAAAGTATCATATGACCTCACTCTTTTGAGGAATCTGACGAACAATATGAACTGAGCAACGGAAGTAGAGACAGAGTCGGGATCAAAGGATCCAGAGGGAAAGAGGACAGAGGGAAAGAAGATGATAGGATAAGATGAGAACAGAAAAGCAAATCCTGGAGAGAAGGGGGAAGGGCAATACGGGGAGGGGGACAAGGGGGATGTAGGGGGGGACACGGGGGAGGGAAGGGTATATTCGGGGGACACTAGAATCTATGTAAACACAATAAATTAAAATAAAATTTAAAAAAAACATTTTTTAAAAAAAAGGACCACTGGGGGTTATCTTGCAGACTGGCTACCACACTCAGCTCAGATGTTTATTTTTCCTAGCTCACCTATTCAGGTCCCTGCTGAAGTATCATCTCCTCAAAAAGTATTTTTCTACCTAAGTAGATTCTTTTTTACCTATGACTTTCTATTCCCTTATTGCTATATTATTATGACTGTACATTACTTTTGTAACTCTTATAAATGCCTAAAATTCTATAATTTATTCACTCACATGTTTAATTTCTTTTATCATCTATTCTCCATGCTTCATGGTGGGAGAAACTTTGCCTATCTTGTTCACGATGCAGGCCAATCACCCAGCATACTACCTGGCACACAGTAGGCACTCATTAAATTTTTTTTGAATACAAGTAGTTTTTGAGGCAATGGTAATGGATTTACACTCAGCTCTTCATTTTCTGTCGCACAGTTTTGCAACTCCACACAGAGAGAAATATTAACCCGAATGATAACAAATCACAATACTACAGCTCCGTAAAATTACAATTAAGTGATAGTGTTTATTAGTAACTCTGGTTTTCATTGTTCAGTATGAATGATTTTTACCTTTCTAAGGGAAATTTCTGGGATTTATGAAGGATTTTACTATATGTATTATAAAAAAAAAAGTGAATGATTTTAAATATATAAGTATAATAAGGAAAAGTAAGTTATCAGAAGAGAATACTTGGAAATAAGTGTAGATAAATGAAGATGTTAATTTTGGAAGAAGCTTACTCTCATTAAATACCATTATTCAAGTATTTAATACTTCTGGCTCTTGAAAATTTTTATTATCTCAGTGTCTGATGTACACACATATCATCTATCATTTTGTCACAGAACTGAGTAAAGAAAGAAGTATGCTTGTTTTAAATAGATGAAGAATAGTTCTCTCTACTGACCCTGCTTTCCTACCCAAAACTGTCCAGAAGGTAAAATTGCAACTTGCCCCTTCGCTGCTGAGAATCAAAGTTAAAACCTAGTATTTAAGTTTCACCTGATGCTGTAGTTTATATTCTGCACAGAAAAGAATGATTAGAAATGTTTTCTCAAATACTCATTACTGCAAAGTCATTTGCACCTATGCAATTAGATTATCATGGAGATAATCTGCTCAGACTAATAGCTCTCATTGCAAATGTAGTTAGTCCAGCTTTAATCTATCTTAATTGAGTAGCAGAGCAGAAATGGGTAGGTCAGGCAGTAAATGAACCTCTGACTCTAAGATCAAAGTAAGCAAAAGGATAGTCATTCTAAAGAGGATTGTCAAATAACTTTTTGGCAAAGGGTAATAAAATTATTAAAATGGATATAACATTAGAAATTACTTAATTTATCCTCCCAGCCAAAGCGAAGTTCCCTCCACAATACCCAATCTCTGTTTGAACTATAACTGTGATGGCAGTCTCCTCTTCTCAACAGAAAAGAAGAGATCAAATAGGTTTTTATGTTGAGCCAAAGTAATTCTCTGTGAAGCTTCCACATTCGGAACCTAGCTCTATCCCATGAAACATGACAAAATAAGGTTTTTACTACTTATCCTTTAAATTCATGGTTCTCGGGCCCTGGCCGGTTGGCTCAGTGGTAGAGCGTCAACCTGGCGTGCAGGAGTCCCAGGTTCAATACCCAGCCAGGGCACACAGGAGAGGCGCCCATCTGCTTCTCCACCCCTCCCCCTTTCCTTCCTCTCTGTCTCTCTCTTCCCCTCCTGCAGCCAAGGCTCCATGGGAACAAAGTTGGCCTGGGTGCTGAGGATGGCTCCATGGCCTCTGCCTCAGGCGCTAGTATGGCTCTGGTTGCAACTGCACAATGGCCCAGATGGGCAGAGCATCACCCCCTGGTGGGCATGCCAGGTGGATCCTGGTCGGGCGCTTGCAGGAGTCTGTCTGACTGCCTCCAGTTTCCAATTTTAAAAAAAATCCATGGTTCTCACATTCGGGTGCCTATTGAGGCATCTGGAGAACATGTGGTTCTAATGTGCAGGCAGGGTTGAAAAGCACTGTGTTTGGAAAGAGAACTCTTGTTCTCAACGCTATTAATCTTCTCTTGCCCAAACTAACTCTTCCCATTTCCTGCCTATTATTCTTCATATGACATCATTCCCAGATTCTCTCATCATCGTAATTCCCTGCATATACTCTACTTAGTCAGTCAGTCTTTAAATGCACAGCCTAGCATTCACCGGTGGTCTGATGAGTGCAGAATAAAGTTCTTATTCTTTGAAGACTGACCTGAATTAGTGTCTGAATAACTGTGTGACACTGGTACACAGAATGAGCCTACACTCACCAAAGCTCTTCATACCTTTTCATGTAAACTGACACTAAACCACACATCCCCAATTCTGAATAGTCGAAGTTGATTTTGTGAATTTCCTGATTAACTTTTACCCCAGATAAATTTCATCTTGTTAGCTTACTTCCATTTGTTCTGTTTTATTCATTTTAAATGAGTCATTATGCAGTTGTTCATCACATTATTCCTGGTCTAGGTCACAATTAGGGTGAGACAAGTCAGGCATTCTCTTCAAGGACAAAATTTAAGGGGCACCAAAACTCTCATAAATCAACAATTTTTCAGCTTTTTGAGGTATAATTGACAAATAAAATTGTAATATACTTAAAGTATACAACATGATGATTTTTATATGTATACATTGTGAAGGGATTCCTACAATTGAGTTAATTAACACATCCATCACCTCACCTATTCTCTATATGTATTTATACAATACAGTATTATCAACTATAGCTATGCTGTTATATGTTAGATCCTCAGACCTTACTCATAACTGAAAGGTTGTACCCTTTTGCCAGTCTCTCCCTGTTTCTTCAATCCCACAGCCCCTGGCAACCACCATTCTATGAGTTCAACCATTTTTTTATTCCACGTATAAGTGATACCCTGTAGTATTTGTCTTTCTCTGTCTGACTTATTCCACTTAGCATAATGCCTCAAGACCTACCCATGTTATCATGAATGGCAGAATTTCCTTCCTTTTTATGGTTGAATAATATTCTATTTTATATATATATACACACACACACATACATACACATATAACACATTTTTTTATCCAGTCATCCATGATGGACATATGGATTAGTTCCATACCTGGCTACTATGAATAATGCTGCAGGGGACATGGAAGCACAGATGTGTCTTCAAGATAGCAAGTAATAGTTTATGCAACATTAAAAAAATCTATGCAAAAATTATGATACAGAAATCAAAATTTTAAATTAAGACAAACAATTCTTGTTTGTTTGTTGTACAGCCTGCCTTAATATGCAATAAGAACAGTCATTCTCAAGCAGCCTGCAGCTCCCAGGCCAGGGTAGCTGTGGCATGCCCCCCACCCTGTCTAATCCCTGAACCAGTGGGTTTGGAAAGCTGAGGATGACACGCAGACTAGCCAGATTGAAGCACTAAATATAAATAGCCATAGTTTTTTATTGTAGAGTTTTTATTACCTTTTCCATTTGGTTCACAACATGGAAGGATGTTTTGGTAAATGTGTAGAGGGCACACATTTTTCTTTTAAGCCCAGGCTTCACTAAGGTGCCTCATGACACTGCAATAACCATTTGCCCCATTCCCAGATTTCTGTTATCTGTAAATTTGATTATCCAGCTTTTCATATCTTTGTCTAAGACATTGATAACTAGATTGACCAGGAGAAATTCAAGTATAAACCTTAGTTCTCTGATTGAGAGAGTTTTCTCTAGCTTAAAAATTGTTTAAGCAACCAGAATTTCACTTACATATATGCAGTCATTTGTTTCACATTACTTCATCTTCATATTTCTGTACCTAAAAGGCACTCATTATGTACTAAATAGAATTATGCTCTCAGTAATTTTAATATTTGATAAATTAGAATATTTCATTTTATATACCAGCAAAATTTCAGAAAACTTGATGTTTTTTTATAACTCTGTTGTAATTTTTGTCCGTATACTTCTCATCTGCACAGAAAAGAATCACTAATTATTTTATTTGATTTACTTAGTACAATTACCTTCACAAATGATTTCTTCCCCTTTCAGATAGCCATACAGAATAAAAGGATGGAAGTTACAGACTAGCACATTTTTATGAAGTACAAAAAAACATTTTCTAACAACTGGAGATATTCAGACTTAAATGTGAGCCAGTGATTTTTTTACCACTAGGATTGTTTAAGCAAAAGATGTACACCAATTGCTGTGAAGGTGATAGCAGGAGTTCAAGAGCATAGAGGAGCTTTGCTTCCATGATTCTGGAGATCCTTTTCAATTATAGAACTCTGTGATAAGATCCTATATGAGTAAAATTAGTGATTCTTTCTTAGTATTGTATGTGACTATGAATCAGAATGACTTTTGGGGAAAAATATACAATCATTTTCATGATTTTAAACCCAAGGGCTAAACAGGCATTCTGAATAGTCCCCATCTTCTTCTAAACAATCTCTCACTCATCATTCTGTGCCCTGTGGAACCTATTCTATTTTCTGCCCACATTGACAGTCTGAACAATGCATTCTGTGGATTGACTGCTTACTTGTCAAGTAAAACATTGTATTATTCTACTTGTTCTAAAATTGCCTCTTTCTTGACACTGAGGGAAAATTAAAAGTCGTTTCTATTGTCTTCATACTTCCTTGAATAAACTAATTTAAAGCTACTAATAAAATCTTGATGTTATATCTTACAAGATTGTTTACAATGGCCCGAGGAAAGAATAAACCTTTTTTCCCATTAGAGATAAACTATATACATATTGGGCTTTTCTGCAAGAGTGTGTCTCAACCCAGCTATTTATTATAATCACCAAGTAAGTCTTAAAAGTGCTGATGTACAGGCCACATCACAGGCCAATTAAATTAGACTCTCCTAAGGAAAAAGGAGCCAGAGTAAAAGTATCTGTGAAAGATTCCAGTTGTGTTCATGTATACTCAGAGCTGAGAACCACTGTTTGTGTATTGTACTTTTGCTCTTTCTGTGCCACTGGTGGAACTTTAAAACCAGAAACAGTCAGCCCTGGCCGATTGGCTCAGTGGTAGAGCGTCAGCCCGGCATGTGGAAGTCCTGGGTTCAATTCCCAATCAGGGCACACAGGAGAAGCGCCCATATGCTTCTCCACTCCTCCCCCTCTCCTTCATCTCTATCTTTCTCTTCCCCTCCTGCAGCCAAGGCTCCACTGGAGCAAAGTTGGCCTGGGCACTGAGGATGGCTCCATGGCCTCCGCTTCACATGCTAGAATGGCTCCAGCCACAACGGAGCAAAGCCCCAGATGGGCAGAGCATCGCCCCCTGGTGGGCATGCCTGGTGGATCCTGGTCAGGCACATGCGGGAGTCTGTCTGACTGCCTCCCTGCTTCTAACTTCTGGAAAAATTAAAAAAAAAAATTTTTTAAATGAAAAACAGTCAGAGGTTCTCTGCATGTGGTTGACCCCACACCAGTGACTGAGACACAGGTGCAATCAGAATATTTAAGTGCCCAAAGAGGACAGAGTGGCAACCACTGACTTCCTAAAGGAGTTTTCTCCCTCCATAAGGAAAAATTAAAGATAAAAAAGCATTACTTTTTTAAAAAACTAAATTGAAAAACTATCCTAATTTAAAATGTGATGTTCTTTTGTTTTGTTTTGTTTTGTTTTTACTATAAAACACAGTTGAGAAATAAGTAAACCATGGCACACTCCCAGTGTGTCACAGTGCACTGTCTGATTGCTGGTAGGTACTCAAGAATGTTTGAGGATTCCAATTTGTATAATCTATTGTTGTTTACAATAACTGTCTTTATCTGATCCTGTATACATTGCTTTATTAAGCAAAAAATGCTTTATCTATATATGTAGGCTGTAGGGTAATCAAAACATTTTTCCAAAGGATAATTTAGGTTGCTTTGGGGAGCATGAGACCATTAACATACTCTGGGTTTTTTTAATTTTTATAGTAAAATAAAAATGAAAAATACTTTATCCAACTCTTGAAAATTCACCCTGTGCCTTAATTAATCCTATAAATTATTCTAGGGAGTCAATCTGCTTAATTTTATTTCATCCAACATTTCTCAAAGAAACCATTTGTTCTATAACATTCAGTAATATCTTACAGAACATACTTTGGGAAATGCTGATTCTGAGATTCAGAATTCCATTTCCTCTTTCTTAAAGATTATACCAAAATGTTGCACTTTATCACTGTTACCACCATAAAGATTTAGGGTTAAGAGAAATCTTAACACCATAAGCCTTTGTTGTGTCTAAACTTCCCCTAAAAATTTGTCATGCAGAAGACTGTCTTGCAGTGTCTGGAGAACCAAGTAAACAATCACATATATTTTAAGGTTCTTAGAAACAAGGAAGATCATTTCATTTACCAGCAAGCCTCCCCAGTGCACAGGAAGCCTGTCAATTTTCTGTTCACTAATATGTTTTCCCGAAGATTCATTCTCTTTCTCTGGCTCAACTGCTAAATCACAATGGTACTACTCCAAAATATTTTATCTGGAAATGACTCTATGAACACCAAAAGAAGCTTTGGATTATGAACAGTGAGACTGCTTGGCAAAAAGAAATGACGAAAAAGAACATCCATTCTGATAGAGAACAAAACCTCCTAGCTATGCTTAAAATATTAAAATCTGGTTTGCAGCAGCTTCTGTCCCTCTGTGAAAACAGAGAAAGATGGTGAAAGCACAGAGCTGGAATAGAGTTCTGGGTGCCATAGTAACAGCATCTTCAGTGATGACATTATGTACCACCTGGTGCTCTCCTGACTAAATTGCAATATTTTGTCTCAGTATTCACTAAAGTGGGACAAAGTCCAGGCATAAAACAGAACAATCACATTAAAGCAACAATTCACCTGCAGGTTGGAGTAGGATGCATCAATCTTTTTTATTCTCCTAATAATGTTCATTGTGCTATCAGGTGTTAGCACCATAGCAAGATTTATGTGCAGAAACAAAATTCAAAGTGCTCTAAAAGTAAAACAGAAACCCATAAATTTGTAACTCACAGACCTGCATAGATGACCCTACTGAAATCTAATTATTTCAGTAAGAAATTCTTGCCAAACTTTTAGTCTAATTAATCAACAGAGGTTCAAAGGCAGAAGCTGAATAACCACTTCGGGGAAACATGGAGGAAGGTGGCTAAGACCCTGGACTAGATGACCTGTCAGGTCTTTCCCCAACTTAAAATGCAATAATGTTGGGAAAAAGTCACAATGCTTCACAGAACTAGAATGGAACAGCCTACTTGAGTTGAGAAAGCTCCCAGTTTTCCACCTAAGTAGGGGAAAACCCACTTCTCCTCCTGTGTGGCTCCTTTACTTCACAGTAGTCCCACACTCACAACACTTCTGACGCTA
The DNA here is from genome assembly GCF_036850765.1 of Saccopteryx bilineata. Lineage (NCBI taxonomy): Eukaryota > Metazoa > Chordata > Mammalia > Chiroptera > Emballonuridae > Saccopteryx > Saccopteryx bilineata. The sequence continues at coordinate 141,256,781 of NC_089491.1, read as the reverse complement.
GATGTCCTGGGAATTTTCCCCCACCAAGCAATTCTCCAACACCATTTGAGGGTCCTACAATTTAACTCAATCCTGATACTATCTGCCTAGAGTTAGCATCAGATTCCACATGTTAAGGGCTCAGTTCCACAAGAGTGCCCTCAACCATTCAACTTCATAACCCCTGGTTGTCGCCTATACTTCTGAGTGACTGGCTATAAATCAGAGGTAACTTGTTTTGGCCAATGGCATGTGAGTAGAAGGAAAGTGGACTACTTACAGGCAGAAGTTTTAAGAGCCAACTCATTGGCCATGTTTTTTCTTCACTGCCTCTATGACACTAGAATGATGTGTCAAATGAGTCTCCATCACCCTAGGATAAGTCACTCCTATGGGCAAGGCCTCCCTGCTGACCCATATTGAACATGAAATTTAGGAGAGAGATAGACCAGGCGGTGGCGCAGTGGTTAGAGCATCGGACTGGGAAGCGGTAGGAGAGAGATAAACCGCTGTGTTATGTGACTGAGGTTTGGATTATTTGTTACCACAGTATAATCTAATGTTTCCTATCTAGTAAGAAAAGAGACAATAGCATTTTAGAGCACTTACTGTGTACATAGCACATTATATACCTCACATTTAAGCCTCACCACAGTTACATGATAAAGGTATCTTTACTGTTAAGTTTAGGTTCAGGGCTCCTTTAAATCCAGAACCCCTTCAAAACTCAAATTTCCCTCACCCAACTTCCCACTAGGGCTCAAAACAGAACATTCTCATCCCCCACTGTGAGATTGTAGTTAATTTGCTTGCTATGCTTTCTCTTAATAGCTTCCTGGCCTTTACTTTGAAATGTAGCAAAAAGTTTATCTTTGCAGGCATCTCAGGGAAAGCTTACATTGGGGAAGGACCTGAGCATTAGGAGAGTTTAAACCACAATAGTTGTTTGTGATAGCCTTACCCAGGAGTCAGGAACCTATGGCCCCTAAGCCAGATGTGGCTCTTTTGATGGCTGCATTTGGCTCGCAGACAGATTTTTAATAAAAGAAATAATAACATTAAAAATATAAAACATTCTCATGTATTACAATTCATTCATTTCCTACCGCTCATGTTCATGGTTGCGCGTGGCTGGATCCAATCACAGCTATCCTCCAGGACAACACCAAATTTTTATTGGATAATGCATAACGTACACGGGTCATTGTATGGTTCTCACAGAATTACATTTTAAAATATATGGTATTCATGGCTCTCTCAGCCAAAAAGGTTCCCGACCCCTGGCCTAGCCACAGGCCCAGAGACACCAGGTCTCAACTGTTCCTGGGAGATTCCTGACCTCTTGGCTGTCTTCAAGATTTATCAAGAACACAGAAGGGACCACGCTGAATAGACCTGCGCTACATCAGAAAGAAGTTGTGTTTCTGTAGCTCAATCCTCCTCTTTCTGCTCATCATCAAGTCACTGACCAAGGCCACAAACCAAGTTATGCTCATTTGAGCATGACCATGTGCAGGCAACCCCATGCCAACAAATGCCTGCAGCAACCCCTATATCTAACACTCCCTCCTGCAGCTTTGTTAATCTCAGCCCGCCTGCACCCAAGTGCTTTTAAAATAAGTTTTCCTTTTGGAACACACTAGCCTCATGTTTTTGGTTTGGCCTGTGGTTTCTGCCTTTTGTTTACCTTCTTTTAAAAGAGAAGAAAATTGAGCATTGGAAGGATTAAGTAACTTTCCCAAGATCAAACAGCTGGGAAGTGGCTGGGCTACCAATCAAACCACGTTCTCAATCCATGCTCTTTTACCAACTGTGCAGCTGCTTTTGAGGGAATTAAACTTTAGTCAGACTAAATTTTTAAAAGGATGAGACACAATAAATCCAAGACAAAACAAGTGTGTGATGCATATACAGATAATGCGGGGGAAAAATCTTTCCAGAAATACAAATAGCAAAGGATCAACTTAGACCACATTTAATTACTGATAGTTATCTAGATGAGTGTTGAGTTAAATCCATAAGATTTAGTGAAATTTTGATGAACAGAAAGACTGGCGATAGTAATAAAGGCTAAAGGCACTGAGCAAGCAAGCATGGATGGAAAGGAAACTATTAGAAGACAGGTGTAGCCAAGGATTGTTATAGAAGAGAGAAAGAGAGGTAACAGGTAGGCCATGAATGCTCTCTGTATGCAAGGAATTTTAAATTTTAGGGATAAACCATAAAACTGTAATCAGCTCTAGAGGAACACATTAAAAGTGCACTTAGAACCATTGTAAACTTATTTGAAAATATTACAAGCTAAATTTAGATCCTCCAAGACCATCATGTTTTACCTTAGGACTGGATTCTTTATTCAGTCACATCTTAAATCTGATTGTTAATATTCTTCGGTTAAGGACATATCAAGGGCCAAGATCATAGACCAACAAGATAGGAAAGAATTACTATACAGACAGGAAGATCCAGTGAATATCCCCATCCTCAACTTGGGGCAGGCACCACCATCAGAGCTCCCTCTCTATCAATCCTAGTCCCCAAACTGAAATCTCACAATGTGTGATCTATTCAGAGTCAATAGTAGGAACCTGGATTATTTGAAATGGAAGAAAGATGAGTTGGCATATTTGGAGAAAAAATATTAGGTTTCTACATGTGACTTAGTGGAGGATAAGTATTGAATAAATGGACTTCAAGTTATGAGAAATTCCATTGGCAAAGAAGTAGCAATGTATAGAACATGGTTAAATTGCAGCAATGATTAGAGAAGGTAAGAGTAGAAGAGAAAATAGAAAAGAACCTGGAAAATATGTGTTTGTGAAAAAAATCAGCCAAATATCCAATCAATAAATCAATATGGTAGAATTAGAATCATATTAAAGATGGGTTTAAAAGCTGAAGAAGTTGTCCCACAGGTCTAGGAAGGAACCAGAGGTTTTTGAACAGAGTAATATAACTTAATTCATTTATTTTTATTTATTACACTAGCATAGTGATCTTTTTTATGTTCCCTAAGCACTAAATATTGGTGAAAGTACTGAGAAATAATTGATTTGAACTCTTTTTTAAATTTAATGAATCCTTTATTTAAACAATGCTAAAATGTTTTAAATGAAAATAGGTTTTTTATAAATATACAATAGCATTTTCTATTTTAAATTTAGAAAATGTGAATTTTAAAAAGATTTCATTCATAATAGTAAAGTAATAATAATAGCTGCAAAATAACTCTGATTGAACCTGACAAAACATATGTAAACTTGGCACATCGATGTGAGTTATATTCCAATAAAGCTCTTTTAAATTAAATTTATGACATAACATTGATCAATAACATATAAATTTCAGGTGTACAACTTTATAGAATAACATCTGTGTACTCTACTATGCACTCACCACCTGAAGTCTAGTCTCCCTCTCTCACGATGTATTTAACCCCCTTTACCCTCCTCCTGCTCCTCCTACTCTCCTCTCTTCCTTTCTGGCAACCACCATTCTTTTATCTGCATCTATGAGTCTGTTTTTAGTATGTTTGTATGTTTGTTTTGTTTGTTCATTTGTTACTTTTTTATATCCCACAGATGAATGTAATCATACAGTTCTTGTCCTTTTCTGTCTGACTTAATTCATTTAGTATAATACTCTCAATATCCATCCATGTTGTCAAAAGTGGTAGTATCTTTTTATGGCTCAGTAATATTTTATTGTATATATGTATCACATCTTCTTTATCAAATCATTAGTTGAAGGACAATTGGGCTATTTCCATGTCTTGGCCTCTGTGAATAATGCTGCAATAAACATAGAGGTACATACATCTTCACAAATAAGTATTTTCAAATTTTTCAGGTAAACCCCCAGAAGAAGGATTACTGGGTCATTGTAACTCCATTTTTAATTTTTTATGAACCTCCATACAGTTATTCATAGTTACTGCACCAATTTATAGTCCCATCAGCAGTGTGTGAAAGTTCCCTTCTTGCCACATCCTCTCCAACACTTGTTATTTCTTGTCTTGTTGATAATAGTCATTCCAATTGGTATGAGATTGTATCTCATGATTTTGATTTTGATTTCCCTTATGTCTAGTGATGTTGAGCAACAGCATCTTCATATGTCTGTTGGCTTTCTGTATATCTTCCTTAGAAAATTATGTATTCAGGTTTTCTGCCCATTTTTAATTAGACTGTTGTTTTTGAGTTGTATGAGTTCTTTATATATTTTGTATTACTTTCTTATCTATGCTTTCAGTTGCAAATATCTTCTACCCCAATAGGGCTTTTACCAAAATAAAAACAAAATACAGAAAATAAATAGATGTAGAAATAATTAGTGTGACATTTTGATATGCCCTTCAAAATGCTTTTAAATAAAATAGAATTATAATCTGTGTACTATTTTGTAATCTGCATTTTTGGTTTGACATAATTTTAGGGTTTTTTTAGATCAATGAACATAAAATAATTATCTGAATGGTTAAATAGTATTTCTTTATATGAATTTATATGGATATATTATAATTTATCAAATCTATTGCTTGGCTATTGTAGTGTTTTCAAGTTTTTGATATTAAAGACAGTGATATACAAATATTATCAGATTCTTTCTATTGGATACAACTCCAGAAGAAAATTTATGGATCAATAAAAAGCATATACAGCCTGACCAGGCAGTGGCACAGTGGCTAGAGCATCAGACTGGGATGCGGAGGACCCAGGTTCGAGACCCCAAGGTCGCCAGCTTGAGCACGGGCTCATCTGGTTTGAGCAAAGCTCACCAGCTTGGACCCAAGGTCGCTGGCTCGAGCAAGGGGTTACTCGGTCTGCTGAAGGCCCACGGTCAAGGCACATATGAGAAAGCAATCAATGAAAAACTAATCATTGATGCTTCTCATCTCTCTCTGTTCCTGTCTTTCTGTTCCTAACTATCCCTATCTCTGACTCTCTCTCTGTCTCTGAAAAAAAAAAAGCAAATACATGTTTAATATACACATTACTAAAAAGTTACAGCAATTTAAAATTCTAAGAATTTCACTTTACCCCACCTTTATCTAAATTAGCATTTTATATCCTTGCTAAATGAAAATTCATGTATCATGATTATCTTGAATTGTATTACTTAATTTCTAGGGCATTTCAACAATTTTATACATGTACTCTCAAAATTAATTTTTTAATTGTTTATTTATCCTTTAGCTATTTTTCTATTGATATGTTTGTTCATGTGCTTCTTGAAAGATAAAGCTATTTGGCATATGCTAAATAGATTGAGGCATGTGTGTTGCCTGAATGCAACTGGAAGATTTCAAAACCATAAATCTTGATTTCTTCATACTGCTACAAACCTATTCCCCATTTTGTTTAGGCCCAGAGTGATATTGTGGCCAAAAAGCAAGATAGCCAAAGTAATTGCAGTTTTTAACCCAAGTCTTTTATTTCTAGTACTTAAATGCTGTGAAGGAAAATGGATATAGTGCCTAATTTGTTGAAAATTCTCTTTTTCCTCTCCCATCCTTGCTCTCACTTTAGTGCCTTTTGAGCCTGTTTCTCTCTCTTCATATCCATGTGAGAACTCCTCTCTTCCTAGCCCAGGCAATTTTATTCTCCTATTGCCTCCCTCTCTCTTACTACTATTTATCATGTGTTGGGAAAATATAATTAAAAATAAAATCTCCTGCCAACTCAGATAACCTCTCTACAAAGGTAGAAGGGAAAGAAAACAGGTTTAGTACCAAATAAGCATGAAACCAGAATGTGACCATTATCACAGGCAGTCCACTAAGAAATTGCAGACAGAAAGAAATCTCGCCCTTTTATACAGCCAGGCAGTCAATGTGGCAGACATGTCCTCAAGCTAAACGGTAACTAATCCTCAAGTAGGAGGACTTGAGAGCACCATTTGTCACACATGATTCGTCCTAAATTCACTTGGTAGCTGGGGTGACCCTCTATGTGAGAGCATTGGCTTTATCCAGAGAAGAAACAAGCTTCTCATATCTTCACAGAGTGAGGTGCCGATGGAAGCTAGCCTCCTACCTTCGCATAGAAACTGAGTGATAAAGAGATACTCTTTTCCTTAAGGATTCCACTTCAAAGAGATGGCTCCCAGGTCCTTGAGAAAAACATTTCTGAGTTGTAATGCAGGCAAGAGGCTTATTAAGGTTTTGAAGGGGTTTATATTCATTCCAAGTTTTCTGAAGAAATGCTCTGAAAGAAAAGAAGTCATGGTGGTGGAATGTTATTCCTTTCTGCACCAGGGAAGATAAAACACATAATTTTACTCATTTTTGTTTTATACCTACCTTTACATATACAAGTAGATTTTAGCTCACTCAGCCTGACAACACCAAACCTTCTACTAAGGGGCTAGGTAGACAAGGCCAGAGTCCTCTGTAGAGAGAGAGCTGGGGAGCCCTGGCTGGTTGGCTCAGTGGTAGAGCATCGGCCTGGCGTGCAGGAGTCCCGAGTTCGATTCCCAGCCAGGGCACACAGGAGAAGCGTCCATCTGCTTCTCCACCCCTCCCCCTCTCCTTCCTCTCTGTCTCTCTTCCCCTCCCGCAGCCAAAGCTCCATTGGAGCAAAGTTGGCCCTGGTGCTGAGGATGGCTCTGTGGCCTCTGCCTCAGGCGCTAGAATGGCTCTGGTTGCAACAGAGCGAAGCCCCAGATGGGCAGAGCATCACCCCCTGGTGGACATGCCGGGTGGATCCCCGTCGGGCTCATGCAGGAGTCTGTCTGACTGTCTCCCCATTTCCAACTTCAGAAAAAAAAAAGAGAGAGAGAGCTGGGGAGGGGTGATGCTTCACTGTCCCTGAGGAAATGTCTCAGATATGATTAGAACACATTTAGACTAATGGTCAGTGTTTACAAATTCTAATCCTACTTCTGCAATTTATTTGCTGAATGCTCTAGAAGCAAAGTAATTTAACTTTTGCATATCTCAGATTTCTCATCAAAAAACTGATAGGATGGTTAATTATGTTGCTTCTTCCAATTACAAAACTCTGTTTTTCATGAGTTGCATGTACACAGAAAACAAACTATCCAAACAGATGCCCTAATAACAGCTGAAATGAACAAATTTTTGGAAAATTGAACCATAACTTTAAATAATGCAAGGAAATTGCTGAAAAGGTAGAGAAGCAGAGGACCAGGACTTCTCATTGAGGACATTATGGATAAATGCACCCAGAACCACTAACAGCCATGAAGCAAAGGGCACAACCTTTCCTGGAAAATGATTCCTGAATCTTTATGTACTGGGTGCTGCTCAGCTCCGACCCTGACCTTCCAGCTGTATCCTGAAAAATCATCAATTCAGTCCTCTGGGCATTTGGTGATAATGATATCTAAATTATAAAACCATTCTAAATACCAAAACTTAAAATGTTCAAATTTTACAGATGAAAGAATGTTTTGCTTTTTATTTCCTAATTTTTCAATAAATCTGAATAATGTATATAATAAATAAATGTAAGTAGGTGTCTTATTTAATCTGTTGCACAATAATGCTGCATAGCAAATGATCATAAAATCTCAGTGGCATACTATAGACATTTACCTAGTGTAGGATCATTTTATCTCTTCCACAATAAAAATTCAGATAGACAAATTGATAAAATATAATAAAATTATAGAAACAGATGATTAATATTTTCTTTATTATATATAAAGTATGTACTTTATATTTTTATAATTTATAGCATTTAAAAATTACATATTTTATTATTCTATATAATGATGAATTATATTAATTTGTTATATATAATTATATAGTATATAAAAACAATGACAAATATGACACCTCAAATCAGTGGAGAAAGGATAAATAAATCAGTAAGTGGTATCAGAAAATTATCAAACCTTATGCAAAAATAAATTCTAGAATGATTAAAGATTAAAATGTCAATATGAATAATAAGTAATACTAGGTGAAAATGCAAGAAAATGTCTGAATCAAGACAGAGAAGAGGTCTGTAATATAATATCATAATACAGAAACCATATAAGAAAGGCAAGAAAAGCAGCAATGCTGTTTCCAAAAAGTTATTGTTAAAAATAGATGTTACCAAAAATGAAGGAGGCCTCTGGAGATTTTATCAAATTATTCCCCTACTATCTGACTGGATGGCGATGACAGGATGGGTCAGAATAGATGTATGCTTGCACAGGGGATTACTATGTGCTAGGCACCATGCCAGGCTGTGGCCATGCTCAGATGATTCCATTCTATGATGCAAGAACTTAGAGTCTTAGCCAGATAGATTTCTGCTCATAATACAGGGATCGCCTGGCCTGTGATGGCACAGTTGATAAAGCGTCGACCTGGAATGCTGAAGTTGCCAGTTGGAAACCCAGGGCTTGCCTGGTCAAGGCACATGTTGGAGTTGATGCTTCCTGCTCCTTCTCCCCACCCCTCCTCTCTAAAAAAATGAATAAATAAAAATATTTTTAAAAATACAGGAATCATAATAGCAACAAGTTCTGGACAAGCAGAAAGACTCAGAAGGTACCACTTCTAAAATTGGGAGAAAGATATATATATATCAGAGGTCCTAGAAATGAAGGGAACTAGAATAATGTCCTAAAAACAGATCTCCTTAGATTTTACTCTGCTCATGTGTGTGTTAGAAATATTTCTAGCAAATGACTTGTTTTCCTTAACCTTAGCCTCCTTATTTATAAAATAAAGGTCTTCAACAAGAGAATCTTTAAGGTCATGTCTAATTGCAACATGTACCAGACTTGCCAGCAGCTTCAGTATTATAGGACAGGTATCCAGGCTGATAAACACTATGACCTCGAGTGTATGCAGGAATCACATATGCTAGGATATGCTAGGACTGCTGTATATCTGTTTTGTAAGTTTTTCCTGAGCTGAACTGTTTCTAGAATTGACTATATCTATCTCTCACCTTTCTGGGGTCTAGGAACTCATGAAAAATTCTCCTAAGTTTTCATGGATCTTTTGTGCTGTCAGTTTTGCTTTCTCATAAAGAGATCTGCCTTCTTGAATAATGCCTTAGAAAAGTTTCTTTTGCAAATGTGTAAGTACAGAGCATCTCAAAGACTTTTGGTTAAGAAAATGAGGCAGTTGCTTTCTTAAGAGCACATGGTGTGTAAAATGGAAAGAGCCTTGGCCTGAGAGTGAAGGGGGCTGGATCCTCATTTCAGCAAAGTCACTTGACTAGACTATGTAACATTAGACAGTATCTCACAAAAAGCAGGCACTCAGATAAACACCCATGGAATTGAATTGGAGTTGCTAGGCCATTACTCTGAAGGATTTTGCTGTTCTAACACTACCACCTAGTGGGAAGTCTGATCAGAAAAAAGTTCAAGCTATTCCTAAAAATGTTCTTTTGAACTCTGAAATAGTGGAGGTCCACTTTTAAACAATAGCCAATTGGAAAGGCAGCATTCCTTATAGTCTGATCATTGGAGTCACAATATATGGGCAAGTGGTACATGCAAAAAGGCATTCATGGTCAAGTAATATTGGATAACCCAGAGTAAAACAAAAACAACAAGCTTTTATTAATGTGAGTCTTATCAAGGCATTTAATATACTAATTTGCATTCTGTCTCTCAAAGAAAAAGAATATTCAATATATTCCCAATGCACTGATGTACTTTTATTCACCATGTAATTTTTTTGGAATCAATATTAGACTTATAATTGATGTGTATATTTATTTATCTATCTATCTATCTATCTATTTATTTATTTATTTATTTATTTATTTATTTATTTATTTTAGGGTGGAGGAAAAGATGAGAAGCATCAACTTGTAGTTGCTTCACTTTAGTTGTTTATTAAACTCTTGTCATATGTGCCTTGACCAGGGGGCTCAATCAGAGCTAGTGACCCCTTGCTCAAGCCAACAACCTTGGATCAAGCCAGTGACCTTTGGGCTACAAGCCAGTGACCTTTGGGCTCAAGCCAGCAACCTTGGGGTTTTGAACCTGGCCCTCAGCATTCCAGGCCAGTGCTCTGCACCACCACTAGTCAGATTGATGTGTATATTTAATGTACCTATAGACTTTTCTCCAAAAGTTACTGAATCAATGACAATACTGACAATTACACCTACTCTTTTACTGAGGATAAATATAGTAGTATGCAGATTTCACAACCTTTATTTGAATATTTGTTTCTTTTTTTCTTGGAGTACCTTGTAGGATTATGTTTCATGTAATATATTTCTATCATAAAGCAAATTTTAAAATGTTGATCTAATTATATTGGAGTGATTATAATAAAAAATTAGTTGATCATGCACAATTTGGTATTCTTCTCATGCAATCACATTGCCCTTTGGGATCTATTCAGTGGCTTGAAGCTCAGCAAGTAGAGAAGCTGCAAAAAGTAAATCTGGCTAAAAATACTAAATTTAGTAGGACCATAGAAATATGTCCTATAGAAGAATGATGAGGATATAGGGACTCACTGAAAGTTTTTAAAATCTGAAGTTGTGTGCCAAGGTACCCCAGGGCACTGCAGGAAAACTTATAGGTATTTAAAAACCATAAGGAAGGAGCACGAAATAGAACTTCGGAGCCCGGCAGTGAACCTAGCACTTCATTGCTGATACAGTATCTAAAAATCAATGTTTTCCACACTTCAGGTTTCAACTTGTAGCTTCAATGCAGTCCTGCCATGTTTGAGATACTGTTCAGAATTTCCAGTTCAGAATTTCAGGAACATTCCTAGCCGGGTTTCCTTCAGGCAGCAGAAATGAACCTGTGGTAGTCGCCAGACTTGTGCAAAAACAACACATATGTCAGATCCTCACTATCTACTATGGCCCGTGGGGTCATTTCCTGTGTCACACTCATCAACACCGGCTCACCTGGCGGGACTCATCTCCACACACCCCCAGCCCAGAGTAGTGCCCCTGAGATGTTTCTGCTTAAAAATTTTATGCTAAATGTTTTATAACAAAGTTAGCATTAATTATGAACAGTCACTTTAAATAAATTGGAAAATATTGAAGAGTGAGGTTAGATATAATAAAGAAATAACTATCAATTAATTTTTTAAACCTTTGGAGTATTTTAAAGCAACACCTGAGAGAGGGGAAATAGAGCTGGGATTAGGAACTTCTTCCCTGAAAGATGGATGAGCAACGGTTTATAAAAACAAGTTAAATGGAAAAACCTTCCTTGACAATAGTCTGACTCACACAGGATTTAAATAATTAGCAGACACATTCAAGTGGCCAGCTGTCTTGGTTTTGCCGAGACCGAGGGTCCTCAGCGTGAAAACCAGAACTGTCCTAGGCAAACCAGGATGGCTAGTCCCCTGAAATAAATCCATAAACCAGTTGAGGAAAGAACATGAGAAAAGTCATTGCATATATTTTCTAATATATGAAAATGTTACTTAATTTGGCTGAGCCTCATTTCACTTGTCTGTAAAACAGGGCTCAGAATGATGCCTACCTCCTGTGGTAGTCCTGAAGATTCAACAAACAGATACACAGAAGTGCTTAGAAGCAGTGCCTGGCACAAGGCAAGTTACTTAATAAGTTCCGATCTTTGTCATAATTATGTTTGCTATTGTTTTAAGACACACTCATGAATGTGTGCCTCATAAAAATGTAATAAGACAACTGAAACAAATTCTATAATTTTTGTTCTCAAAATATATACACACCCTAATTTTAACTATTCAACATTTAGCCGTCCAACACTTTCCACTGAACATAATCTCTGATGTGATTATTAAAAATAAAATAAAATCTAATAATAGAAAATTTAACTACCCAGTAATCTGTCAACTATCATTTAATATAGGCCCTAGCAGTGGTCTCCACTGCTAGGCTACAAATTAAAGAATCAAAGGCCCCAATGATAGTCAATCTTAAGATTAAAATGAATGGAAAATTAATTGTTTCTAGAAAGAGATTTTGAATTGCAAATAATTTGCTTAATATCACATTAGAAACCATCATAAACTCAGCATTCTGCCTATGTGTAAAAAAAAAATGCCATTTGTTTGTGGTGATTCCTACACAGGTATTCTGTGCAAAGAAATCATGACAGATCATCTTAACGTATTGATTGATTATTCTATATCTTACACTCAACACCACCACTAGAATGTAAGCTGTAAGTTAGGGCCTTTGTCTGTATCATTCTCTACTGTGTCAGTGCCTATAATGGTATCTAACCCATAATAACTACTCAAATAAAAGAAGATAGCAATGTTGGCTTCATTTAACACTAGACTTTATTTTCAATGTTGAAATGCATATTAAAAATATTAGCCAGAATTAAGACATTAAACAAACTTTTATAACATCTCTACTATAGGAATGTCTGCCAGGTCATACCAGGAATTTCTCCTTTTAGTAAGCCATTTTAAGTTAGTGCTTTAAATTCTCTAAAAACAAGTTAAAAGTAAATAAAATCCAAGTATTTTATTTTCCAAACTATTTTAATTTTATTTTTTATCTTATTTTTATTAATTTTAATGCAGTGACATTGATAAATCAGGGTACATATGTTGAAAGAAAACATCTCCAGATTATTTTGACATTTGATTATGTTGAATACCCCTCACACAAAGTCAAATTGTCTTCCTTCACCTTCTATCTGGTTTTCTTTGTGCCCTTCCCCTCCCCCCACCCGCTCTCTCTCCTTCCTCGCCACCTTCCCATTCCCCCCCCCCATTACCATCACATTCTTGTTCATGTCTCTGAATCTCATTTTTATGTCCCATCTATTTATGGATTCATATAGTTCTTAGTTTTTTTCTGATTTACTTATTTCACTCCGTATAATGTTATCAAGGTCCATCCATGTTATTGTAAATGATCCGATGTCATCATTTCTTATGGCTGAGTAGTATTCCATAGTATATATGTACCAAAGCTTTTTTATCCACTCGTCCTCTGATGGACATTAGGGCTGTTTCCAGATCTTTGCTATTATGAACAATGCTGCCATAAACATGGGGATGCATTTCTCCCTTTGTAACAGTTCTATGGTGTTCTTAGGGTATATTCCTAAAAGTGGCATAGGTGGGTCAAAAGGCAATTCTATTTTTAATGTTTTGAGGAATCTCTATACTGTTTCCCACACAGGCTGCATTCCCACCAGCAGTGCAGGAGGGTTCCCTTTTCTCCACATCCTCGTCAGCACTTATTCTGTGTTGTTTTGTTGATGAGCGCCATTCTGACTGGTGTGAGGTGATACCTCATTGTGGTTTTAATTTACATTTCTCTAATGATTACTGATGTTAACCATTTTTCATCTGCCTATTGGCCATCTGTATGTCCTCCTCGGAGAAGTGTTTATTCATTTCTTGTGCCCATTTTTTTATTGCATTGTGTGTCTTCCTGGTGTTGAGATTTAAAAGTTCTTTATAAATTTTTATTATTAATCCCTTATCAGACGTATTGTCAAATATGTTCTCCCATTATGTAGTTTGTCTTTTTATTCTGTTCTTATTATCTTTAGCTGTGCAAAAGCTTTTTAGTTTGATATAGTCACATTTGTTTATCCTGTCTTTTATTTCACTTGCCTGTGGAGATAAATCAGCGAATATATCACTGTGAGAGATGTCGGAGAGCTTACTGCCTATGTTTTCTTCTAAGATGCTTATGGTTTCACACCTTACAATTAAGTCTTTTATCCATTCTGAGTTTATTTTTGTGAATGGTGTAAGTTGGTGGTCTAGTTTCATTTTTTTGCAGGTAGCTGTCCAATTTTTCCAACACCATTTATTAATGAGGCTGTCTTTACTCCATTGTATGCCCTTACCTCCTTTATCAAATATCAGTTGTACATAGAGCTGTGGGTTTATTTCTGGGTTCTCCGTTCCGTTCCATTGATCTATATGCCTGTTCTTATGCCAGTAACAGGCTGTTTTGAGTACAATGGCCTTGCAGTATAACTTGATATCAGGAAGTGTGATACCTCCCACTTTATTCTTCTTTTTTAAGATTGCTGAGGCTATTTGTGTTTTGGGTTTTTTTTGGTTCCATATAAATTTTAGAATATGTGATCTATATCTTTATGTCATTGGTATTTTAATTGGCATTGCATTGAATTTATAAATTGCTTTGGGTAATATAGACATTTTAATGATGTTTATTCTTCCTAACCATGAGCATGGTATATGCTTCCACTTGTTTGTATCTTCCTTGATTTCTTTTATCAGTGTTTTATAATTTTCCGAGTACAAGTCTTTAGTCTCCTTGATTAAATTTACTCCTAGGTACTTTTCTTTTTTTTTTTGGTTGTAATAGTGAAGGAGATTGTTTCTTTAATTTCTCTTTCTGACTGTTCATTGTTGGTGTATAAAAATGCCTCTGATTTCTGAGTATTAATTTTATATCCTGCCACCTTGCTGAATTCATTTATCAGGTCCAATAGTTTTTTGACTGTGACTTTAGGGTTTTCTATATACAATATCATATCATCTGCAAATAATGATAGTTTTATTTCTTCTTTTCCAACTTGAATGCCTTTTATTTCTTCTTCCTGTCTGATTGCTGTGGCTAGGACTTCCAGGACTATGTTGAATAAGAGTGGTGAAAGGGGGCACCCCTGCCTTGTTCCTGATCTTAAAGGGATTGCTTTTAATTTTCGCCCATTGAATATGATGTTGGCTATGGGTTTGTCATAGATGGCTTTTATCATGTTGAGGTATGTTCCTTATATTCCCACTTTGTTGAGAGTTTTGATCATGAATAGGTGCTAAATTTTATCAAATGCTTTTTCTGCATCTATTGAAATTATCATGTGGTTTTTCTCCTTCCTTTTGTTTATGTGATGAATCACATTGATTGATTTGCGAATATTGTACCAGCCTTGCCTTCCCAGAATAAATCCCACTTGATCATGGTGTATGATTTTTTCCATATATTGTTGGATCCGGTTTGCTAATATTTTGTTGAGGATTTTAGCATCTATATTCATCAGAGATATTGGCCTATAATTTTCTTTCTTTGTGTTTTCTTTGCCTACTTTTGGAATCAGAATTATGCTCGCCTCATAAAAGGAGCTTGGAAGTCTTTGTTCCTTTTGAATTTTTTTTTTTTTTTTTTGTATTTTTCTGAAGCTGGAAACGGGGAGAGACAGTCAGACAGACTCCCGCATGAGCCCGACCGGGATCCACCCAGCACGCCACTAGGAGCGACACTCTGCCCACCAGGGGGCGATGCTCTGCCCTTCCTGGGCGTCACTCTGCCGCGACCAGAGCCACTCTAGCGCCTGGGGCAGAGGCCAAGGAGCCATCCCCAGCGCCCGGGCCATCTTTGCTCTAATGGAGCCTTGGCTGAGGGAGGGGAAGAGAGAGACAAAGAGGAAGGGGGGGTGGAGAAGTAAATGGGCGCCTCTCCTATGTGCCCTGGCCGGGAATCGAACCTGGGTCCCCCACACACCAGGCCGACGCTCTACCGCTGAGCCAACCGGCCAGGGCCCTCTTGAATTTTTTGAAATAGCTTGAGAAGGATAGGACTTAGTTTTTCTTTGAATATTTTGTAGAATTCACTTGTGAAGCCATCAGGCCCTAGACTTTTCTTTGTTGGGAATTTTTTGATAACTGTTTCGATCTCATTTGGTGTAATTGGTCTGTTTAGGTTTTCTGAGTCTTCCAGATAGATTTTTGGAAGATTGTATGTTTCAAGGAATTTGTCCATTTCATCTAGGTTGTCGAGTTTTTTGGCATACAGTTCTTCATAGTATTTTCCTACAATATTTTGTACTTCTGTTGTGTCAGTTGTTATTTCTCCACTCTCATTTCTAATTTTATTTATTTGAGTCCTCTCTCTTTTTTTCTTGGTGATTTTTGTTAAAGGTTCATCAATCTTGTTTTCCTTTTCAAAGAAGCAGCTCCTAGTTTCATTGATCCTCTGTATTGTTTCTTTAGCCTCTATGTCACTTATTTCTGCTCTGATCTTTATTATTTCCTTCCTTCTACTACCTCTGGGCTTTACTTGCTGTTCTTTTTCTAGTACCTTTAGATGCAGGGTTAAGTTGTTTATTTGAGCTTTCTCTAGCTTCTTAAAGTGTGCCTGTAGTGCTATGAACTTCCCTCTCAGTACTGCTTTTGCTGTGTCTCATAAATTTTGAGTTGTTGTATGCTCATTATCATTCATTTCTAGGAATTCTTTATTTCTTCTTTGATCTCATTCTTAATCCATTCATTATTTAACAACCTGCTATTAGTTAGCATGTGTTTGAGAATTTTTGAGTTTTTCTGTTGTAGTTGATTTCAAGTTTCATGCCATTGTGATCAGAGAAAGTGCTTGATATGATTTCAATTTTAAATTTGTTGAGACCATTTCTGTGCCCTAACATGTGGTCTATCCTAGAGAATGTACTTTGAACACTTGAAAATAATGTATATTCTGCTGCTTTAGGGTGAAAGGTTCTGAAGATATTTATTAAATCGAGTTGATCTAGTGTGTCCTTTAAGTCTGTTTCTTTGTTAATTTCTTTCATGAAGATCTATCTGGTGATGTTAGTAGGGTATTGAAATCCCCTACTATTATAGTATTGCTGTTGATCTCACCCTTTATATCTATCAAAGTCTGCTTTATATATTTAGGTGCTCCTATATTAGGTGCATAGATATTTATATTGATAATAGTTATATCTTCCTGTTGAATTGCTCCCTTTATCATTATGTAGTGGCCTTCTTTATCTCTTACTATACCCTTTGTTTTAAAGTCCATTTTGTTTGATATAAGTATTGCTAACCCAGCTTTTTTTTTTCATTTTAATTTGCATAAAATGTTCTTTTCCATCCTTTTACCTTCAACCTATGTGCATCTTTTGTTTTAAGGTGTGTCTCTTGTAGACAGCATATGTACAGGTCCTGTTTTCTTATCCATGCAGCTACCTTATGTCTTTTGATTGGATCATTTAATCCATTTACATTTAAAGTTATTATTGATATGTAGTTGTTTATTGCCATTTTATTCTTTAAAGCTGTATTCCTCTTTTGCTATATTCTTTTCCCACTTTGTTCTGTTTACAACAAGCCCCTTAACATTTCCTGCAGCATTGGTTTGGTTGTAATGAATTCCTTGAGTTTTTTTTTTGTCTTGGAAACTTTTTGTTTCTCCTTCAATTTTACACGATAGAATTGCTGGATAAAGTAGTCTTGGTTGTAGGTTCTTGTTCTGCATTACTTTGGATATTTCTTGCCTTTCCCTTCTGTCTTCAAGTGTTTCTGTTGAGAAGTCAAATGTCATTCTTATGGGGCCACCTTTGTAGGTGATAGCCTTTTTTTCTCTAGCAGCTTTTAATATTTTCTCTTTATCACTTAGCTTTGGTATTTTAATTATGGTGTGTCTTGGTGTAGGTTTCCTTGGGTTTCTCTTTAATGGAGTTTTCTGTGCTTCTTGAACTTGTGAGAGTTTCTCCTGCATTTATTTAGGAAAGTTTTCAGCTATGATATTATTGAACAAAGTCTCTATCCCTTATTCTTTCTCTTCTTCTTCAGGAACCCCTATGATGTGGATGTTATTTCTTTTTATGTTGTCACAGAGCTCTCTAAGAGTTTCTTTAGACTTTTTGAGTCTCTTTTCTTTTTTATTCTCTGCTTTCATGACTTCATTCAACTTGTCCTCCAACTCACTGATTCGATCCTCAGCTCTATCCATCCTGTTTGTAATTCCTTCCATTGTGGTCTTCATTTCTGATATTGTATTTGTCATCTCCGACTTGATTCTTTTTTAATATTTCAATATCCTTTTTTATACTTACTATTTTGTTATTTAGGTGTTTGTAATGACCATCCATTGTTATTCTAAGATCCCTAAGCATCCTTACAATCATTATTTTGAACTCCGTATCTGGAAGTTTAGTTATTTCCATATCACTCAGTTCATCTGAAGGTTTCTCTTATGGTTTCATTTGGATTGTACTTCTCTGTCTTCTCATTATGTCTGTGTGTTTGGGTGTTTTGTTTGTAGAGCTGGTTGAGTCTAGGCTTGAGTCTAACTTGGTGCTGTCTGCCTTCAGTTTTCAATTGTGTTATTTCTAGGTCTTCTTGGGTTGGCATCAGCTATTATTTGTAATCCACTTTCAGATTTTGGCCTCTTTGAAGTCTTGATTTGTTTGTTTTCTTAACAGGTGATAGTCTTGTTTACTGATCTCAGCCGGGGGCTTATTTGAAACTGAATCCAGGAATACAGTGGGTGTAACCTGAGACTCTGAAGACCTCTTCTACCAGTTACTTTCTCTGGGGCAGGCTGTTTTTCTCAGCTTCAGTAGGGGGAGGTGTATCTCAGATCTCCATGGAGACTTGAGTTACTGCCTCTCTTCCCCACTTCTTGTTTTCAGCTGTGTCTTGTTGTGCTGATTGGAGCTGGGGAGATGTCTGGAGATCTGTGACCCAGAAGCACTTAAGTCTTTTGTTTTTTGGAAGGATCAGCCCCTTTTACAGCTATGGCCACCTCCAGCACTGGATGAGTGAGCTTCTCAGATCGTCCCCTGCATTCCTCTGCCCCTCACTGTCTGTTTCTCTCCCCCCCCCTTTCTTTTTAGAAGACAAGCTGGCCCTTTCAAGACACCTCATTCCCTGGTTGCCAAGCAGGTGGCTGTGAGCAGTATTTTCTGCTCTTTATCTTGGATTGAGAACCCTTCTGGGATCTCAGACTCACCCTTCCCCACCCCCCTGTCCCTGTAAGCAGGAGAGATTCAGGCACTCCCTACCAGGTTTGTTGTGGCTTCTTCTTTGCTCCTTGTTTTTTGACAGCTGTTCTTGTAGTCCAGAGTTGGTTTTTCAAGCTGATTATTCATAAATTAGTTTGTAATCCAGTTCGGTGATGTGAGCTGAGAGTCTGTGCATCTGTCTACTCCACTGCCATCTTCAGGTCTCAAATTTTAATTTTAGAAGTACATATTTAACTTCATTCAACAAGGAAGATCTTTTTTCTTAATATCCTTTTGTGCTTAATTGGGAATACTTTTTCAGTGTCTAGACATGGGCACTAACAGGAATCTGAATTAACATATTAGTGGAAGTATCATATACTATTGCTTTGTAATTCTTTTCTTTATGCTTACAATGATATGTTGAGCTTTCTTATTTACGACCAAGAATCTTCAGAATAAGAGGAATTATAGGCCGTACATGTGTTATGACATTGTTGACTAAAATTCGAGAACTCTGTTCTCAACAACACTCTCCCTCATGCCCACCCCCCCACACACACACACACAATGGGAAAGGTATACCTCTGCAGAGAAAACGAACATCAGCTTTCCTAGAGTCTCCCATCCTCTCTCAAAGCAGCCATTTGAGACCTTGTCTTAATTTTGTAGGCTACCATAAATAAGTACCACAAACTGCCTGGCTTAAACAATAGAAATTTATTTTCAAATAGTTCTGGAGGCTAAAAGTTCAAGATCAAACTGTCAGCAGATTGTTCTTCTTTCACCTTTCTCCTTGGTTTGTCTTCTCCCTGGACCTTGTGTAATCTTCCCTTTGTGTATGTCTATATCCTAATCTCCTCTTGTTAGGAAACCAGATTAGGCTTATTCTAATGATGGCATTAGACCTCCTTTTTTTTAAGATTTTATTTATTGATTTTAGAGAAAGACAGAGAGAAGGGGGGTTGGGAGCAGGAAATAATCAACTCATACTTGTTCCTTTGTACATGTGCCTTGACCAGGCAAGCTCGGGCCCCGAACTGGCATCCTCAGCATTCCTGGTCAATGCGCCATCCACTGCGCCACCACAGGTCAGGCCATTTTACCTCTTTAAACACTCTATCTTCAAATATAGCCACATTCTGAGGTAAATGGGGGTTAGGATTTCAACATTTGAATTTGGGGGATATAGTTCAGGCCATAACAGACCTATATTTTAGAGTATACTTATGTATACATAAGAGAATAGGTATACTATGTTTCCATAACATGTACATTCAAACATTAATTTTAGCTGTAGAAATTATGAGACTACACTACTTTATCAAAATTCTAAATTAAGTAGTATGGGCACAATAACTACAACTTTGACAAGAGGTTCCAGTTATTGGCAAGGATAGAGATGGTTTTACTACTTAATTTATTTGTATTACTTTTTCCATTTAGATTTGCTGCTCATACATGCTTTTATTTATCAGAATGAATGCTTACTGGAAAACACGCATATCCCACGTGAAATCATCATCAGAAAATAATGGCAGCTAATAGCAGTTGAGGAGACAACATCTAGCATACTGCAGGTGGTAAAAAGAAGTATTTAAAATTCTTAAGGTAGTCACTTATCATTTTGTCATCCAGGCATTTCCATCTCCCAGTGAGATCCAACCCTCAATTGCATCTTAAATGTATGTAGTATCTGTTATTTATGTCATTTGATATGGCACAACCTTTCCACAGAGTACCTGCTGGGGAGTAATTCCTTCTTGCATAATTTCCACATTGATATCCAAGGCACTGAAGGCCTGAATAAAAATCAAGGTGCACATTAATTTCCTGCTCACTTAGCTTTTTATTCAGGAATTACTTTCATGTATTAACCTTGGTGCGAACAATTTCGACACCTAGCCTACAAGGCAGTTCCAGAGACAGAGCACAGGCAGGTTTGATCTGACAAGAACCTCTCTCACTTACTTGTCATAATGCAGGTCAATGACCTATTTGTTTCATTCAGCGTTTTATTGGGAAGTTTATCAGCAAGATTCAACAAGCTAGTCTATGAAAATTGTTTTGTTTTGTTTTAATTTCCTGTATGAGTGAGAAGCATACCTTAGGCTCAGTGTATAGACTCTAATGGGAGAAAAAGTTCATGAAAACTTCCACATCTGAAGCAGTAGCCTGTGCAGAGAAAAAAATTAAGACCCTTATGTTGGTGTTTTGTACCCTAACACCTCCTGTGGTAATCAGTGGCCCCCAAAATCACATAAATTGGAGCCCCAGTTAACATAAAGTGGGGCAATTATAAACTATCAGATGATTTCAGTACATCAGCTTTATCAGCATGTGAGAAAGAGATTATTTTAAATGTCTGCATTCTAGCCTGACCAGGCAGTGGCACAGTGGATAGAGCATCAGACTGGGATGCAGAAGACCCAGGTTCGAGACCCTGAGGTTGCCAGTTTGAGCGCGGGCTTATCTGGCTTGAGCAAAAAGCTTGCCAGCTTAGTCGCTGGCTCGAGCAAGGGGTTATTGGGTCTGCTGAAGGCCCACAGTCAAGGCACATATGAGAAAGCAATCAATGAACAACTAAGGTGTCGCAATGTGCAACGAAAAACTGATGATTGATGCTTCTCATCTCTGTGTTCCTGTCTGTCTGTCCCTGTCTATCCCTCACTCTGACTCTCTCTCTGTCTCTGTAAAAAAATAAAATAAAATAAAAGTCTGCATTCTATAAAAATATCCAAGAAGAACCTGGCTGGGGAGCAAAAGGTCATCAACTAAAGATCCCCTAAACCAGTGGTCGGCAAACCGTGACTCACGAGCACATGCGGCTCTTTGGCCCCCCGAGTGTGGCTCTTCCACAAAATACCACATGCGAGCGCTACCTCGATAAGGAATGTACCTACCTATATAGTTTAAGTTTAAAAAATTTGGCTCTCAAAAGAAATTTCAATCATTGTACTATTGATATTTGGCTCTGTTGACTAATGAGTTTGCCAACTGCAAACTTACAAATAGCCAGTGCAGATAGAAAGTTTCCAGGGCACACTTCATTCTGCAACTGTAGATCTTTTCCAAAACACAGAGAATACAATAAAATGCAACATCATAAATATTGCAAGAATTAGTTTATTTATAAACAAAGCTCTGTTGCATCCAGGAAAATCAATTTTGTCAATGTGGGTAAGGGGAGGTGGGCAAGAATAGAACCATATTTCTCTTTTCAAAATTGCATAAGCCCCAAAACTTGTATGTAAACCTGAAAAAATACAAACTTAAATTAGACCACTGAGAAATGTCCTCTATTCAACACACACACCCACACACACACAAACTCTCTCTCTCTTTCTCTCTCTCTCTCTCTTCCTGCTTACAGATCTCTGCACTGAAATTTCCCAAAGCTTCCAAGGAAAGCTGAATCTCAGACCCTATTAACCAAGTAATGACAGACTTCTCACCACCTCTCTCTTCTATTCCTAAATAGGCAAAGAAGTACCTGTTAGGTGTCCTCATATTTCTCCCTCCCTCTAAACTAGGAGGGCCAGGCTTATGTCCTTTAGCCCAGCCTGCCACCCAAGATCCATGAATCATAGCAGGTAATGTTTAAGCCTTCTCTCTCTCTCTCTTTCATTTTTCTATATGAAAACATCACCAACACTTAGCCTGGGCATCTTCTTAACTAGATGGCCCAGTTCATTAGGTATATTTTATAGTTTTTACATTACCTCAGATGACCATGTTGCTAAACTTACTGCCACTACTCAAGGACCCCATGAATTCAGTTTCAAAAACATTTTCCTCTATTTCCTTTAAGTGCTCAGTGGCAACCTTCTGAAAGGCCAGCAGGTCTCTACTGACAGTCTTTTCAGGATACCTTGGGTTTTCACACACACTCTCCTCAATAGCTTTTCAGCTTCTGCCATGGCCTGTTAGCTCAGTTAGTTAGAGTGTCATCCCAATACATGAAGTTTCCTTCCCCAGTCAGGGCACATACAAGAATCAACCAATGAGGCATAAATAAGTAGAGCAATAAATATCTCTCTCTCAAATAAATAAATTAATTAATAATAAGCTTTTTTGTGACAGAGATAGAGAGAGGGAAAGATAGGGACAGACAGATAGGAATGGAGAGAGGTGAGAAGCATCAATTCTTCGTGTGGCACCTTAATTGTTCACTGATTGCTTTCTCATAGGTGCCTTGACCGGGGGGCTACAGCAGACCCAGTGACCCCTTGTTCAAGCCAGCGACCTTGGGCTCAAGCTGGTGAGCCTTGCTCAAATCAGATGAGCCTGCACTCAAGCTGGTGACCTCGGGGTCTCAAACCTGGGTCCTCCATGTCCCAGTCCAATGCTTTATCCACTGCGCCATCACTGGTCAGGCTAGATAAATAATACTTTTTTAATCCTTCCAGCTTTTGCCTACTGCCAGGCCTCAAAGCTACTCCCACATTTTTAAGTTTTCTTAGGATAGCACTCTTGACTTAGGTATGAAAATATGTAATAGTTATCTAATGCTGCATAACAAATGATTCCAAACTTCAGCAACTTAAAATAACAATCAACATTTATTATCTCACAAAATTTCCTCAGGTCAGGAAACTGGAAATGGCTTGCTAGGTGCTCCTGGCTCATCTTGCATGCTTATCTCCTGTTGATTTGTCTTTGTCAGTTTACTTTTCAGACCGAAACATGGACACCAAGAGAGTCAAGGAGAACTTTTCTCTCCTCTACTAGAGCCACATAGAAAGAGAACTCCAGAGATTTGCAGAAGGGTTCCCTTAAGTCTTCATCTGACCAGATCAGCACATACCTACAAGGAAGCTACCTGAAGTCTGGGGGTGGGGGGGCAGCCAGAGAGAGCAGAGGGAAAAATTTTCAAAGTTCACACAGGGATGGAAAATCTTCATGTTCTCACCCAATAGAGTGCTCTAAAGGTCCCAGTATGGGGCAAAATAAACCCTAGACTCTGCTCATCCTGTAACAAAGGCTAAAAGCAAGCTTCACAATTAAACTATTCCAAATAACTTAACTGTACCCCAGAATAATGCTCAGGAATATTAATAGAAAATACAAAATACCCAGTACTCACCTACACTGTGGTGGCACAGTAGATAAAACATCCATCTGGAATGCTGAAGTTGCTGGTTTGGAACCTCGGGCTTGCTGATCAAGGCACGTACAAAAAGCAAGTTGATGCTTCCTGCTCCCAACTCCCCACCTTTCTCTCTTTCTCTCCTCTATCTCAAATTAACAAATAAAATCTTTAAAAAAAAACAAAACACAGCACTCAATAGGTATACTTCACAATATCTAGTATCCAATAAAAATTAGTAGATATGAAAAGAAGCAGAAAAATGGCCCCAATAATATTGAAATCAATCAGTAGAAAGACAGAATGATAGAGATGTTAGAATTAGTTGAAAAGAACATTAGAGCATATATATAATGTTTTCCTTATGTTCAAAAATGTGGAAAAAGATTGAGCATGTGTAGTAAAGAAGTAAAAGATATTTAAAAATTAATCTTTAATCAATGAAATAAAATGTCTTAACTAAAAAATATATATATCAGCTAGGATTAAGAGCTGATTAGACCCTGTCAAAGAAAACATTAGGAAACTTGAAGCATAGCTATAGAAACTATTCAAAATGAATCACGGAGAATAAAATACACTGAAAAAAATAATGGAACAACATATCAATGAGCTACAGGACAATGTCAAGGGGCCTAATATACATATAACTGAAATTTTCAAAGGAGGGGGTAGACAGAAAATTATTTAAGTAATGGCTAACCTTTTTCCAAATCTGGTAAAATTTGTAAGCCCTTACATCCAAGAAGCTCAACAAATCCCAAGAACAAGAAACATGAAGGCCCTGGCCACTTCGCTCAGTAAACAGAGCATCAGCCCAGCATGCAGAGTCCCGGGTTTGATCCCCAATCAGGGCACACATAAGAAGGAACCATCAGCTTCTCTTTCCCTCCCTCTTCCTCTCTCTCTACTCCTCTCACAGCCAGTGGCTCAATTGGTTCGAGTGTCAGCCCTGGGTGCTGAGGATAGTTCAGTTGATTTGAGTATTGGCCCCAGACAGGAGTTGTCGGATGGATCAAAGTCAGGGCACATGTGAGAGTATGTCTTTCTAACTTACCTCATCTCACTTAAAAAAAGAAAGAATTCTTTTCAAGTGCTCGTGATACATTCTCTAGGATAGACCACATGTTAGGACACAAAACAAGTCTTAATAAATTTAACAAGATTGAAATTATATCAAGTATCTTCTCTGATCACAATGGCATGAAACTAGAAATTAACTACAACAGAAAAATGGGAAAACATTCAAATACTTACAGGCTAAATGACATGTTATTAAATAATGAATGGGTTAACAATGAGATCAAGGAAGAAGTAAAAAATGTCCTTGAAACAAATGAAAATGAACATACAACAACTCAAAATCTATGGGACACAGCAAAAGCAGTCCTGAGACGGAAGTTCATAGCATTACAAGCACACTTTAAGAAGCAAGAAAAAGCTCAAATAAACAACTTAACACAGCACTTAAAAAAATGGGAAAAGGAGCAAATCCCAGAGGAAGTAGAAGGAAGGAAATAATAAAAATCAGAAAGGAAATAAAGGACATAGAGGCTAAAAAAAATACAAAAGATCAATTCAACAAAATGAAGAGCTGGTTCTTTGAAAAGGTAAATAAGATTGACAAACCTTTAACCAGACTCATCAAGAAAAAAAGAGAGAGGACTCTAATAAAAAAATAGAAATGAAAGTGGAAAAGTAACAACTTACATCACAGAAATACAAAGGACTGTAAAAAAAATACTATGAAGATCTATATACCAAAAAATTGGACAACCTAGGTATAATAGATAAATTCCTAGAAACATACAATCTTGCAAAACTCAATCTAGAAGAATCAGAAAACCTAAACAGGCTGATTACAACAAATGAAATTGAAATAATTATTTTAAAAAACTCCCAGCAAACAAAAGTCCTGGACCAGATGGTTTCACAGGCAAATTTTACAAACATTCAAAGAACTAACATCTATCCTTCTCAAGCTATTTCAAAAAATTCAACAGGAGAGAAGACTTCCAAGCTCCTTTTATGAATCAAACATTATCTTCATTCCAAAACCTGGTAAAGATATTATAAAGAAGGAAAACTAGCCTGACCAGGCGGTGGCACAGTGGATAGAGCATCAGACTGGGATGCAGAGGACCCAGGTTCGAGACCCCGAAGTCGCCAGCTTGAGTGCAGGCTCATATGGTTTGAGCAAAGCTCACCAGCTTGGACCCAAGGTCACTGGCTTGAGCAAGGGGTACTTGGTCTGCTGTAGCCCCACAGTCAAGGCACATATTAGAAAGCAATCAATGAACAACTAAAGTGCCACAACAGAAAACTGATGATTGATGCTTCTCATCTCTCTTTGTTCCTATCTGTCTGTTCCTATCTATCCCTCTCTCTGACTCTCTCTCTGTCTCTGTAAAAATGAAAAAAAGAGAAGAAAAGAAAAAGAACTATAAGTCAATATCCCTGATGAACATAGATGCTAAAATTCTCAACAAAATATTAGCAAAACAGATCCAGCGATACATCAAAAAGACCATACATCATGATCAAGTGGGATTTATTCCTGAGAGGCAAGGCTGGTACAATATTCACAAATCAATTAATGTGATTCATCAAATAAACAAAAAGAAAGATAAAATCACATGATTTTATCAATAGATGCAGAAAAAACATTTGATTTTATGATCAAAACTCTCAGCAAAGTGGGAATACAGGGAACACACCTCAACATAATAAGGGTTATCGATGAAAAACCCACAGTCAATATCATACTCAATCAGCAAAAGTTAAAAGTAATCCCCTTAAGATCAAGAACAAGGCAGGGGTGCCCCCCTTTCACCACTCTTATTCAACATAGTCTGGAAGTCCTAGCCACAGCAATCAGACAAGAAGAAGAAATTAAAAGCAACCAAATTGGAAAAAAGAAGTAAAACTATCATTATTTGCAGATGATATGATACTGTATATAGAAAACCCTAAAGTCTCAGTCAAAAAACTACTGGACCTGATAAATGAATTCAGCAAAGTGGCAGGATATAAAATTAATACTCAGATCAGAGGCATTTTTATACACCAACAATGAACTGTCAGAAAGAGAAATTAAGGAAACAATCCCCTTCACTATTACAACCAAAAAAATAAAGTACCTAGGAGTAAACTTAACTAAGGAGACTAAAGACCTGTACTCAGAAAATTATAAAGCATTGATAAAAGAAATCAAGGAAGATACAAACAAGTGGAAGCATATATCATGCTCATGGTTAGGAAGAATAAACATAATTAAAATGTCTATATTACCCAAAGCAATCTATAAATTCAATGCAATACCAATTAAAATACCAATGACATACTTCAAAGATATAGATCACATATTCTAAAATTTATATGGAACCAAAAAAGAACACGAATAGCCTCAGCAATCTTAAAAAAGGAGAATAAAGTGGGAGGTATCACACTTCCTGATATCAAGTTATACTACAAGGCCATTGTACTCAAAACAGCCTAGTACTGGCATAAGAACAGGCATATAGATCAATGAAACAGAACAGAGAACCCAGAAATAAACCCACACTTTTATGGACAACTGATATTTGACAAAGGAGGTAAGGAAATACAATGAAGTAAAGACAGCCTCTTTAACAAATGGTGTTGGGAAAATTGGACAGCTATCTGCAAAAAAATGAAACTAGATCACCAGCTTACACCACTCACAAAAATAAACTCAAAATGGATAAAGGACATTAATGTAGGCTGTGAAACCATAAGCATCTTAGAAGAAAACATAGGCAGCAAGCTCTCCGACATCTCTCAGAGCAATATATTTGCTGATTTATCTCCACAGGGAAATGAAATAAAAGACAGGATAAACAAATGGGACTATATCAAACTAAAAAGCTTTTGCACAGCTAAAGACAACAAGAACAAAATAAAAAGACAAACTATACAATGGGAGAACATATTTGACAATACGTCTGATAAGGGGTTAATAACCAAAATTTATAAAGAACTTGTAAATCTCAACACCAGGAAGACAAACAATCCAATCAAAAAATGGGAAAAAGAAATGAATAGACACTTCTCCAAAGAGGACATACAGATGGCCAATAGGCATATGAAAAAATGGTCAACATCAGTAATCATTAAAGAAATGCAAATTAAAACCACAATGAGATATCACCTCACACCAATCAGAATGGCGCTCATCAACAAAACAACACAGAATAAGTGCTGACAAGGATGTGGAGAAAAGGGAACCCTCCTGCACTGCTGGTGGGAATGCAGACTGGTGCAGCCACTGTGGAAAACAGTGTGGAGATTCCTTTAAAAATTGAAAATCGAACTGCCTTTTGACCTAGCTATGCCACTTTTAGAAATATACCCCAAGAACACCATACAACGGCTCCAAAAGGAGAATTGCACCCCCATGATTGTGGCAGCATTGTTCACAATAGCGAAGATCTAGAAACAGCCCAAGTGTCCATCAGAGGACGAGTGGATTAAAAAGCTTTGGTATATATATACTGTGGAATCCTACTCAGCCATAAGAGATGATGACATCGGATCATTTACAATAACATGGATGGACCTTGATAACATTATACGGAGTGAAATAAGTAAATCAGAAAAAACTAAGAACTATATGAATCCATACATAAATGGGACATAAAAATGAGACTCAGAGACATGAACAAGAATGTGATAGCAACGGGGGTGGGGGGAAGGGGGATGGGGTGAGGAAGGAGAGAGGGGTTGGGGGAGGGAAGGGGCACAAAGAAAACCAGATAGAAGGTGACAGAAGACAATTTGACTTTGGGGGAGGGGTATACAGCACAATCAAATATCAAAATAATCTGGAGATGTTTTCTCTCAACATATGTACCCTGATTTATCAATGTCACTGCATTAAATTTAATAAAAAAATAAAAATAAAATAATAAAAAAAAGAAATGTATCTTGTTTTTATGTATATATTCCAATATATCCAAGAAACCATGCCTAACATACAGTAAACATTCAATAAATATGTTCAAAATTTATTCAGAAATGAGTTTTATTATTTTTAACTCAATTATTTATCATACTTAAAAAAACAGAATGTAGACCATTTCATCTGCTATGTTCAGTTTTTCTGTTAATGACAAGTTCAGCCACATGTGGCATAATACTGGCCACTGGGCTAGCTTTACAAGTGGTCTAAGACAATTCTCTCAACAGATTTAAGTGTTAACTCTAGGCATTTTTAAGAATGATAAGAGACAACTCAACAAACAAAAACAAAATTTTAAATGTGCAAAGGAATTGAGTAGACATTTCTCCAAAGAATATATACAAAAGATCAACAAAACACATGAAAAGATCCTCACCATCACTAATCATTAGGGAAATGCTAATTAAAACTGCAATGAGATTCCACCTTACACCCACTGGGATGACTACCACAATATATATAAAAATGTATATATTTAGAAATAAATGTAAATATATTTAAATATATATAGAGAGAAAGAAAATGGCAGATGTTGGCAAGAATATAGAGAAATCAGAACCTTAGTGCACTATTGAAAATGTAAAATATTGCAGCCACTATAAAAATCAGTACAGCAATTCTTCAAAAAATTAAAAATAGAATAACTCTATTATTGAGCAATTGTACCTCTGGATATAAATACAAAAGAACTGAAAGCAGAGTCTTGAAGAAATATCTGTACATCCATGTTCATAGGAGTATTAGTCACAATAGCCGAAGGTGAAAGCAATCCATGTGTCCATAAGTAGATGAATGGATAAATAAAATGTGATATATATATATCATTTATATATCTATATCATACATATATATATATATAATGCAATATTTTTCAGCCTTAAAAAGGAAGAAAATTCTGACACATGATACAGCATTGATGAACCTTGAGGACATTATGCTAAATAAGCCAGTCACAAAAAAATGACCAATATCAATATTATATGATTTCACTTACATGAAGTACCTAGAATAGTCAAAGACAGAAAGTAAAATGGTGATTGTCAAGGGCTAGGGGCTGGGGGAGGGGAAGGTGATGGGAAGTCAGTTTAATGAATACAGAGTTTTATTTTTGCAAGAAGAAAAGAGTTCAGGAGATTGGTTATAAAACAATGTGAATGTACTTTTTTATTTGTTTGTTTTTTATTTTTCTTCTTTTCAAAGTGAGAGGGGGGGAAATAGAGAGACAGACTCTCACACGTGCCCCAACCAGGATCCACCTGGCAACCCCATCTAGGACCAATGCTCCGCCAATCTGGAGCCATACTCACAACTCAGCTATTTTTAGCATCTGAAGCAGAAGCTCCTTGTAGCCATCCTCAGCTCCCAGGCTGATGCGCTTGAACCAACCAAGCCATGGCTGCAGGAGAGAAAGACAGAAAAAGAGACAAAGGGGAGGGGGAGGGGTAAAGAAGCAGATGGATGCTTCTCCTGTGTGCCCTGACCCGGAATCAAAACCGTGACATCCACACACTGGGCCAATGCTCTACCGCTGAGCCAATCAGCCAGGGCCCAATGTGAATGTACTTAATGTCACTGAACCATACACTTAAAAAAAAGGTTAAGATGGTAAATGTTTTATGTTTTTGTATTTTGACACAATTAAAAAGTAAAAAATGGAATTAAAACAAGTCACCTAAACTTTTTTTTTTTTTAAGGAAAAGAGGTTATTTTGAGTGAACGGACAAAATGGAAAAGAGAGAAAGGGCACTCTATCAGCCATCACCCATCTTCACCAAACCGGACTCCGTGTTTTTGCTCCTCCTGTTGCTTTGCCTGACCCACCTCCTTCATGTCAATTTCTGCCTTTCAAAATCCAGCTCAAATGTCACCACTTCTTGATTTATTTACTATCCAAACAAAAATCCTTCCCACCATTGATTTCTACAGTCCTTTATCTGTACTTACTTATCTATAGTGCATTACATTCATATGCATGTTTTATCTCCCATAAAAGATCGGGGATTCCTGGAGTGTCTGATGCTGTATAGATGGCTACTTTAGTGTCCTATCCCTTCACCAAACTTCACACTACATCCACATAAACTTAACCCTCAGCTATTCATCCTGACCTATTTGGGGTAGTTTTTCATTTTTAATTTAAATTTATTGAAGTAACATTGGTTAAAGACATTGTATAGGTTTTATGTGTACAACTTTATAGCACAACATCTGTGTATTATTACATTGTGTGCTCACTGTCTAAAGTTAGTCTCCTTCTGTGACCATATATTTAATCCTATTTACCCTTTTTATCTTCCCCTCAACCTTTTCCACTCTGGTAATCACCATACTGTTGTCTGTGTCAATGAGTTTGTTTGTTTGTTTGTTTGTTTGTTTGTTGCCTTTTACTTTATATCCCACAGAGGAGTAAAATCATGTGGTTCTTGTCCTTTTCCATCTGACTTATTTCCCTTAGCATGATACTCTCAAGATCCATCCATATTGTCGCAAATGTCAGTATTTCATCTTTTAATGGCTGAGTAATATTCCATTTACCACATCTTTTTTATTCAATCATACATTGAGGGACACCACTTCAATTGTTTCCACATCTTGACTATTATGAATAATGTTACAGTGAACATAGAGATACATATATATATATTTACAAATAGTGTTTTCAAAATTTAGGGTAAATACCTATAAGAGCTATTGCTGGTTTATATGGTAACTCTATTCTTAATTTTTTTAGGAACCCCCATACTGTTTTCTATAGTGGCTACACCAATTTACATTCCCACTATCCTAACACTTAATTTCTGTCTTATTAGTAATAGCCACTCTCACAGGTATAAGGCGGTATCTCATTGTGGTTTTGATTTTCATATCCATTTTAGCTAGTAACATTGAGCATCTTTTCATATGTCTGTTGGTCCTCTACATATCTTTTTGGGAAACATGTCTGTTCAGGTCTTCTGCCAATTTTGAAATTCAATTATTTGTGGAATTTTATTATTGAGTTGTACAATTTTTTTATATATTTGTATATTAGCCCCTTATTGGAGGTATCATTTGCAAATATTTTTTCACATTCTTGATCTATTTCTTAAATGAATTTTTATATTTTTATTTCACTTATTATCCTCCTGATCACTTTCCTTACCCTTATCACATATGCTAAATTTGACCATCAGCATTGTTCTTTAGTAAGTACATTTAATAAGTATTTATTGTGATCTAGCATGCTAGACATTGCTTAGACTTTGGAGACATTCTCCACAACTCTTGACGTTTAGCCCTCAATAATTATTCTTTCTCCAGCTGCACTACTTCAAACATTCCTTAATAAATAACTTCTCTGAATTATCTCAACTTTGGAATGTTCCTATCTCCCACCTAGCTACCTTACCCTCATGGACAGGCCTTTGATCAGAGATTCTATTAAGATGCTTTCAGATACAAGTAATCAAAAAAAGAGAGAGGAAAAAAACCCTGATTAAGGGATGCTTAAGCCAAAGAGATATAACTAGTGGTTAACAAAACATCTAGAAGTAAGTGGTTCCAACCAGTTTATCAGCTCAGAGTTGTCAGTGTTCCAGGTAAGAGTCTCTGAGATTCTCCTGGCTTTTACAGCA
This sequence comes from Saccopteryx bilineata, assembly GCF_036850765.1. Classification (NCBI taxonomy): domain Eukaryota; kingdom Metazoa; phylum Chordata; class Mammalia; order Chiroptera; family Emballonuridae; genus Saccopteryx; species Saccopteryx bilineata. The sequence continues at coordinate 141,224,503 of NC_089491.1, read as the reverse complement.
AGGTCACAGGAAAGCTACTGCAGTTCCAATTAGCACTTCCTCCCACTGGTGTTCTTAGGAAAAAAAGTAGAGAGGGGTCAGACAGTACCAACCCACCAAGTGTTCTCTCTGTTATCAATGTTTGTCACATATTCTCAGAAGACTTCCCTTGTGTTCCATTGCCATAACTAGAACCAAGCCTACCCTCTTCCCGTGGAAAAGAAGAACAAGATTAATGTGACTAGCTTAATCACATGTGGCTCACTTCCTGCACAAGGGGAGGGCCCATTGCTGCCTGTCCAATGTCTAAACAGAAGGAAGGTTCAGTTAGCATGAAGGAAGAGAGGCAATGACTGTTGGGTAAATAAACAGCTACACGAGCCACAAAGCTACCCACTTTTCCAGGACTGGAAACCAGTGGTGTGGCAGACAGAGTCCCATCCACCTTGGTTTGTATCTATTTCTTCATCCCACTAGTGCTCAGAAATATGTTGAATGACTAAAAAGCTTAAAGATTATTTGAAGAGGATGGCAAAAATAAGAACAATATTTTAGTGCCCGTGTGAGCATCTCTCTGCGTGTGTAATAAGGTATTAGGGTTGGATACATGAAACACAATCTTTAAGTTGCTGAATTTTTAAAAACTGAACAGAAGCATATAACATGCAAAGGTACATAATTATTACATGTGACTAAAAATTACGTATAGGATACAGTAGTATAGGATGTGATGGTTATTTTTAGGAAGGATGTCAGAGGGAAAGTGAATATTCTTTTTCTTTTTCTTTATTTCTTTTATTTAGTGAGAAGAGGGGAGGCAGTGACAGACTCCCACATACACATGGACTGGGATCCACCCAGCAAACCCACTAGGGGGCAATGCTTTGCCCATCTGGGGCATTGCTCTGTTGCTCAGCAACTGAGCTCCTCTTAGCACCTGAGGCAGAGGCCATCGAGCCATCCTCAGCACCCAGTGACAACTCACTCCAATTGCACCATGGCTGCAGGAAGGGAAGACAGAGAAATGAGAGAGAGGCAGGGATGAAGAAGCAGATGAGTGCTTCTCCTGTGTGCCCTGACCAGGAATCAAACCTGGGACATTCACATGTTAGGCTGACATTCTACTGCTAAGCCAACCAGCCAGGGCCAGGAAAGTGAATTTTCAAAGGGAGTCTAATGAAAGGGAATAACAAATAAAGAAATGTGTAAATAGAGCACTCAGGGATGGGACTGAGTCAGAATCAGAAACATCCAGTAAAGACTATATTTTTACCTCTTCCTATTTTTTTCCTTAGTGCCATTACCTTCCTCTCCTAGCAACCTCTTGTCATTTGCTACCAAACTTATTTCATAAATAGTCACCTTACCCTGCCTCCAATCTTCACATCTTGGTGACTGCTCAACCCTGGGCAGCAGAGCTTTCACTCTCATCATTCTGCTATACAGGAATAGAAAAGGAATTGCTTTTGGAAGTTACCTAGTCTAAAACCCACTTCTTCACCTCCCCTTCATCTACCCCAAAACATGGACACTTATTTTAGTTAGGAGATGCACAGAAAGCCATCCTCTGGATGAAAGAGGTACTGAAAGAAATTCTGAGTTTTTCTCTAAAATTAAATGTAGATGATCTTGGTATATCCTATGCTATCAGTAATGTTCTTCTCCTGTATTCCCCAGAGTCAGTTTTACTTAACAGAATTTAGCTCATTAGGCTTTCTCATTCCCCAAATTTAAGTGTTTAAGAAAGCATATTAGCTCAGAGCATTTTTTATGGAAAACAATAATAAAGAAAGAGGAATACAAGACACAAACCTGATATCAAAATAAATGTAGAGAATTAGTGCTCCTAGATACTGGGCAAATCTACCTCCTATCCACCCCATCCACCCTTTATCACCCCCACCCACCCCCACCTACTTCCTATCCACCCCATCTACCCTTTATCCACCCCCACCCACCTCCATCTACCTCCTATCTACCCCATCCACCCTTTATCCACCCCCATCTACCTCCTATCCACCCCATGCATCCTTTAAATTCTTGAGTGTCAGTTTTACCACATTTAAAAATGGAAGGAAAGGGAGAGTTCAAAGATTTCCTGTAGGATTTTTTCAGCCTAAAAGTTTATGAAATTTATTTCTCAAAAAAATCACTAATGACCACTTCAATTGTTACACACATTCATTAGTCTTTTCTCATTTTCTTCACCTCTGCAGCATTTTGCACTCTTGACCACGTTTTCTTCTTTCCCTCATGTAAATGATGAGTGATTTCCTTAGGAGCAAGTAATACTTTTTTTTTTTTTTTTTTTTACAGAGACAGAATCAGAGAGAGGGATAGACAGAGAGGAACGGAAAGATGAGAAGCATCAATCATTAGTTTTTCGTTACACGTTGCAACACCTTAGTTGTTCATTGATTGCTTTTTTATATGTACCTTGACCACAGGTCTTCAGCAGACCGAGTAACCCCTTGCTCAAGCCAGCCACCTTGGGTTGAAGCTGGCGAGCTTTTTTTTTTTTGCATTTTTCTGAAGCTGGAAACAGGGAGAGACAGTCAGACTCCCGCATGCGCCCCTCCTGGATCCACCGGGCACGCTCACCATGGGGCGATGCTCTGCCCACCAGGGGGTGATGCTCTGCTCATCCTGGGCGTCGCCATGTTGCGACCAGAGCCACTCTAGCGCCTGACGCAGAGGCCACTGAGCCATCCCCAGCACCCGGGCCATCTTTGCTCCAATGGAGCCTTGGCTGCGGGAGGGGAAGAGAGAGACAGAGAGGAAGGTGCGGCGGAAGGGTGGAGAAGCAAATGGGCGCTTCTCCTGTGTGCCCTGGCCGGGAATCGAACCCGGGTCCTCTGCACGCTAGGCTGACGCTCTACCGCTGAGCCAACCGGCCAGGGCCGAAGCTGGTGAGCTTTTGGTCAAACCAGATGAGCCCATGCTCAATCTGGCGACCTTGGGGTCTCAAACCTGGGTCCTCTGCATTCCAGTTCACTGCGCCACCGCCTGGTCAGGCGGGAGCTTGAGCATGGGCTCATCTGGTTTGAGCAAAAGCTCAGCAGCTTGGACCCAAAGTCGCTGGCTCGAGCAAGGGGTTACTCTGTTTGCGGAAGACCCGCGGTCAAGGCACATATGAGAAAGCAATCAATGAACAACTAAGGTGTCGCAACGAAAAATTGATGATTGATGCTTCTCATCTCTCCATTCCTGTCTGTCCCTATCTATCCCTCTCTCTGACTCTCTCTCTGTCTCTGTTAAAAAAAAAAAAAAAATCCATCCATTAGGACTTCAGACTTTACTGTCACATTTAATTAACTATTTTCTTTCCTCAACAATGACCAGCATGTATTCAACTCACTTTTTTTTCTCTAGTATTCATTCTTTTTATTTTTTTAAATATTTTATTTATTCATTTTAGAGATAGGAGAGAGAGAAGGGAGGAGGAGCAGGAAGCATCAATTCCCATATGTGCCTTGACCAGGCAAGCCCTGGGTTATGAACCAGCAACCTCAGTGTTTTTGCTTAATGCTTTATCCACTGAACCACAGCTATTCACTCTTTTTAAATGAGAGAAAAGTTCACAGTAGCCAACCCCATTAATTGTACCCTCCTTTCTATTTCTCCAGCCATGGTATCTGCCAGTCTCACTCCTTTCAGTCTCATCTCCACCAGTGTATTTTACACACCACTACCAGTTATGTCTTCCTAAGATGCAGGTATGATCATCTCTTTTGTTTGTTTGTTTGTTTTTTGTTGTTGTTGTTTGGTTTTGGGGTGGGTTTTTTTTTGTATTTTTCTGAAGTTAGAAACAGGGAGGTAGTCAGACAGACTCTTGCATGCGCCCGACCGGGATCCACCCAGCATGCCCACCAGGGGGCAATGCTCTGCCCATCTGGGGCATTGCTCCATTGTGGCAGAGCCATTCTAGCGCCTGAGGTGGAGGCCATGGAGCCATCCTCAGCACCCGGGCCAACTTTGCTCCAATGGAGCCTCAGCTGCAGGAGGGGAAGAGAAAGACAGAGAGGAAGGAGAGGGGGAAGGATGGAGAAGCAGATGGGCACTTCTCCTGTGTGTCCTGGCCGGGAATCAAACCCGGGACTCCTGCACGCCAGACCAATGCTTTACCACTGAGCCAACCAGCCAGAGCCTCTTTTGTTTTCTTGACAACATCCATCTATCTCTGAAGATAGTGTCATGTTCCAGCCCCAGTCTACTCTAACGACTTTATCTCCTGCTTACTCGGTGTTACACAGTCATTAGAGGAGGAAGCATAGAATGACTTGGCAGAAGGGCAATTATTATTGGCTACAAGCTGAATGTTGATGCTATTCTGTGTTTTCGATCTGTTTTAACATCTGATTGGGTAAAATAAAACAGAAAATTCTATCCTTTTATTTGGAGCCTTTAGATAATCTCATAGGGATTTATAAAGTATTTCCAGTATTTCAATCCAGGGACACTTTCAGTTTAAGGCAACGCAAAGCATTCTTCCTCGTCTTAGAATGATTTATTACTTAGACACTAAAGAAGAACACTCATTCATCCCTCCCTATTATTCACATATGAATGTGACATGCAGAAGGATGCTTCATCACTTAGTCATTCACAAATTTTAGAACATTTAGCTCAAAAATAGATAACTCATAAAAGTTCTCTCCCTGTTTATGGTTTCTGAACATTGATTGTCTAAGGCAGCAGCAAGTCCATGACCTACCTATCAGCTGGCTGCTATTTTTAGTTCTTATAAATGTATCAGCCTTCTACTTGTGACTTAAAATGAGTAACCATCAAGGAGCTAACTGAGAATCCATTCTGTCCCCTACTTAGAAGGTAGCTAATTCTAGAATTTTAAAATAAAACATAGTTCCTTTTATTTTCAGATTTTAGAAGCATAAAACAGACATATTAAAACTATTTTCTAAATGACATTTGAGTAACACAAGTACAACAGTAAAAAGCACCTCCTGTGAATTGGTGACTTCATTCTACAGTTCTCACACCAGCATCGGAGGCGTGGGATGAGAGGCTCATCTACCAGCATTTCTGTGGTATTCAACCAAATCTTTGGTTCCACATACAAAATAATGGTCCCTGGGATCAAGAGTAATCTTATCTCCTCTGTTTTTGTTTTGTTTTTAATTCATTGAGGGTTCCTCCTCTGCCAGTGTTTTGAAGCACCATCGTCCAGAGTAACTGAACATCTACATGCCAATTAATTGCCTAACTTCCTCTCTTTTCTTTTCTTTGTAATTTGGGTGTGTCACGGTCTGTTCAGCAATTGTATTTCTTTAAACTGTGTCTATCCAGTTTTTATAAACTTAGTCATAGTATAAATATACTGTGAGATCACTCTTTGAGGAAATCTTTGATGAATGCAATTATAAGGTAAAAATCCTGAAAGCCACCTCTTAATTTCTTTCCTTAAAACTCAGTTTTTTTGGTGTTGTTATTCTTCAGATACCTAACTTTTAGCTCACTGCAGATGGTTTTAAAAGGAGTTTTGACCTTCATTATAATTTTCATTGAATTTTCTTGGCATCAGCTCAAAGTTTTCTCACTTTCGTCAAGTTCATAGTGCTCTCTCACTTATGAGTCATATTGTTTTAAAACTGCTGACAGTTTCTTCAACATTATCATATTTTTTTGCATGTAGAGTTTTGTGTAGGCTTTCTTTTACTCCACTGAAACCACCTGGTTCTAGAAACAACTAAACAAAGGTGTTTATATTGGAAAGCACGTAAAAGATCTCACATCAAGGTCAAATTTTGTTTATTCTTTTAGCATTTCTGTCGAGTGAGGTATGCAGGGACTAAAAAATACATCCTCAGACTGAAGGAGCGGGTAGGAAAACAACACCCTATTTTAGTTAATTTGTTTAAATATCAAAGCCTCAAATAAAAAAGAAAATACCTGACAACCACCACTTGATGTCACTGCTGTAGCTTGTCTTCAGCTTTAGAGAGAAGGTGGCTCCTTCCTAAGTCATCAGAAAAGAAAAAGGAGACAAATATAGTGTGAATAGTTTCTCATGGACATTTTTAAAAGGTAATGATTGTTTCTGTTTTGAATTGGGTTGTTCCACCATGTCTTTTTTTCTTGCTCTGCAAAGAGAAGGGAATTATGTGAAGGGACTAAGCAGATACCACTGGGCAGAGGCAAATATTCCCATGACTGCCATTCTCAAATGTAGCTGTGTATCAAAATTTATCTGGAGATCTTTTTAAAAACACAGATCCCTGGACTCTCTACCCAAGAACTACAGAATCAGAATCACCGGGGTGGGGCATAGACATGTGTGCTTTTATAAGTTTCTCAGAGTGATTCTGAATATCAGCAAGGTTTGTAAATCTCTGCTTTGCTTTGTCCTACACCTCTCCTAATTTATAATATTAGAAAATGTAAGCTGACCTGATAGTCTATGTAACTGAATAATGTTACATTTGCCCATCCTCATGCCATTCAAATGAACTTCCTGGGAATACTTTATCCTCATTCGACCCTTCTTCCTTTCATCTCTTGTCCTTCACAGAGCTTCTTTATTTTTCTCTTCTTTAAATGTTACCCAGTATATATTTTCCTAATAGCAGTCACTATATCTTTTGCTTTATTTATGTATCTGTTTTTTCAGCTAAAGGAAAGTTGAACTAATTCCACCTTCCTTTGCTGCTTGGTCTTTCCTTTTAGACGAGCACAGTTTTAGTTCTAGCATTTTATATAACCTATCTATAAATATATATAGCCTATAACATTATATAAATAAATGTATGTGTTTGTGTGTGTTCCCTTTACTGGACAATCCTATATATTCCATATACATATGTACATTCTCTCACAAAATCCTCCATGAGTTGTACCATTAATGAATCTTTACAAATGAGATTGAAGCTAGGGTTAGGGTTAGGGTTAGGGTATTGCCTTCTCCACCCTCACACCCTAATCTTAAGGTCAGAAATCCTAACACAAAGACCTCTTTAGATTTTTTTTTCTCTTCTTTAGTTGCTGCTTTGTGTTATCAGAAATATGACCATCTTGCTATGCTACTGACCAATTTATTAAATGTCTATTGTGCAGACTTCAAGGAAAATTAGACTATACACAAAGACATAATATGCAATCTTCTTGATGAGTCATACTGTTTCTGGTTACTGGGGAAAAGAAGCTAATGGCAAACTCCAGAGCTATGAGCCAACTGCTTATCATAATCCAACACACTTAAACATTTCCCGAAATTTTGCTAAGTAAGGGACAGAAGAACCTATACCTTGAAAAAGAAACCCAATGAGTAATGAGTAGCCCCACCTTTGCCTGATAAATTCACTCAGTGAATTTCACTCTTCTGTAGAAAATATCAGCAATCTCAAGTTTCTTGCTTGCTTTTAGACTTCAAAGGGGAATTATTACCAAAAACAGACTTGCCCAACCCATCATTTATGTAAGAAATACTGATTTAATTTTAGCATACTGCCTAATTCTGCCTTCTTCCTAACACAACAACTGGGAAGAATATCAAAGCAAAAATTGCATAGCTAAGTCTGATAATAGCCAAAATAATGATTATACTAGCACCAGATACCTGAAACACTGCCAACAGAAAGAAAACAGATACTGTTCATTTTGCTTGAGTAAAATTGAAAAAGAAATTCTGAATCCACATCAAGTGCCAAGTCCTGTATCATCCAGCTCTGATATTTTTACATTAATTTGAAATTCACATAACATAAAATTAACCATTTTAAAACAACAATTCAGTGGCATAAATTACATTCACAAAGTTGTACAACCACCACCTCTATCTACTTTCAAAACAGTTCCACCAATCAAAAAGAAACCCCATGTCCACTAAGCAGTCACTTCCTGTTTCCCTTCCCCTCTATCACTGGCAACCACCAATCTGCTTTCTGCGTCTGTGAATGTACCTATCCTGGATATTTCTTACAGATGTAATTATACAATATGTGACCCTCTGTGTCTTAGCTTATTTCACTTAGTGTTTTCAAGGTTTATCCATGATGTAGTATGTATTAGTACTTCATCCCTCTTCGTGGCTAAATAATACTCCATCATGTGTATATAGCATGATTTATTTATCTGTTCATCTGTTGATGAATATTTGGCTTATTTTCACCGTTTGGCTTATTTGAATAATATTTATATGAACATGTGTGTACATGTATTTGTTTGAGTACCAGTTTTTAATTCTTTTTGCTATATACCCAGAAGTGAAATTGCTAGGTCATATGGTAATTTTATGTTTAACTTTTTTTTTGACAGAGACAGAGAGAGGGACAGATAGGAACAGACTAACAGGAAGGGAGAGAGTTGAGAAGCATCAATTCTTCGTTGAGGCATCTTAGTTGTTCATTGATTGCTTGTTCATTAATTGCTTTCTCATATGTGCCTTGACCAGAGGTTTACAGCAGAGCAAGTGACACCTTGCTCAAGCCAGCAACCTTGGGTTCAAGCTAGTGACCATGGGGTCATGTCTATGATCCCACATTCAAGCTAGTGACCCCACACTCAAGCCGGTGACCTCGGGGTTTTGAACCTGGGTCCTCTGCATCCCAGTCTGATGCTCTATCCACTGTGCTGCTGCCTGGTCAGGCTGTTTAACTTTTAGAGGAACAACTGTGATACTTTTTGTAGCATATCCCTTCTCTTTTCATTAGTCTCCAATGACAGTAAAAGGAAGTAAAAAACTGTAGGAATAGGCAGAGCAACTTTAGTTAAACCAGTAATTCTCAAACTTTTTGGTCTCTATAACTCTTTACATTCACAAACACTCTTAAAGAACCCAAAGAACATTAATTGAGTGGGTCATGTCTGTCAATATTCATTATATTAGTAATTAAAACTTAGAATTTTTCAAAACAATGGAACCATTATATATAGTAAACATAAATAACGTATTTCTTGAAAAGATAACTATATTTTCCAAAATAAAAAGTTAATGACAAGAGTAAAATTGTTATATATTTGCAGCTATGTAAGATAGCTAGATTCTCACTCCTGCTTCTACATTCATTTTGTTGTGTTAAGTTGTTTTATCAAACTATAGGAAGAAACTCCAGCCTTATGCAGACATGTAATTTAAAAGGGATAGAGTATTTCAGTAGCCTTTTCAGAGATGTATGAGTAATAAATTGAAGAAAACAAGATCATAAATAAAAGAAACATTTTATTCATTGCAACAATAACATATTATATAATATGATAAATGCATAATAAGAACATTTGGGCCCTGGCCGGTTGGCTCAGTGGTAGAGCGTCGGCCTGGCGTGTGGAAGTCCCGGGTTCGATTTCCGGCCAGGGCACACAGGAGAAGCACCCATCTGCTTCTCCACCCCTCCCCCTCTCCTTCCTCTCTGTCTCTCTCTTCCCCTCCCACAGCCAAGGCTCCATTGGAGCAAAGATGGCCCGGGCGCTGGGGATGGCTCCTTGGCCTCTGCCCCAGGTGCTAGAGTGGCTCTGGTCGCAACAGAGTGACACCCCGGAGGAGCAGAGCATCGCCCCCTGGTGGGCAGAGCATCACCCCTGGTGGGCGTGCCAGGTGGATCCTGGTCGGGGCATGTGGGAGTCTGTCTGACTGTCTCTCCCTGTTTCCAGCTTCAGAAAAAATACAAAAAAAAAAAAACCAAAACAAACAAAAAAAAAACATATTTTATATTGTAATTATGCTTACATGTCTATTATTTTTTAATAATTGTAAGAAAAAAGTACTCATTTAGTAAAACTAAATATCAAACAAAACCACTAATTTGGAGTGATATTCAGGTGTATTTACCATTTTCTAATTAAAAAACATCTGTTTTATGCAACTATTTAATCAAAATGCATTATTACTAGATATGGTTGGAGGTTAGATTTCCACTTTAAAACTCAAATTTCATAAAACCACATATATATGGTCAAATAATCTTTGATAAGGGGGCCAACAACGCAAAATGGAGAAAAGAAAGCCTCTTCAACAAATGGTGTTGGGAAAACTGGAAAGCCACATGCAAAAGAATGAAACTCGACTACAGCCTGTCCCCGTGTACTAAAATTAATTCAAAATGGATCAAAGACCTAAATATAAGATCTGAAACAATAAAGTACATAGAAGAAGACATAGGTACTAAACTCATGGACCTGGGTTTTAAAGAACATTTTATGAACTTGACTCCAATGGCAAGAGAAGTGAAGGCAAAGATAAATGAATGGGACTACATCAGAATAAAAAGTTTTTACTCAGCAAGAGAAACCGATACCAAAATAAACAGACAGCCAACTAAATGGGAACTGATATTTTCAAACAATAGCTCAGATAAGGGCCTAATATCCAAAATTTACAAAGAACTCATAAAACTCAACAACAAAGAAACAAACAATCCAATAAAAAAAATGGGAAGAGGACATGAACAGACACTTCTCCCAGGAAGAAATACAAATGGCCAACAGATATATGAAAAGATGCTCAGCTTCATTAGTTATTAGAGAAATGCAAATCAAAACTACAATGAGATACCACCTCACCCCTGTTAGATTAGCTATTATCAACAAGACGGGTAATAGCAAGTGTTGGAGAGGCTGCGGAGAAAAAGGAACCCTCATACACTGTTGGTGGGAATGTAAAGTAGTACAACCATTATGGAGGAAAGTATGGTGGTTCCTCAAAAAACTGCAAATAGAACTACCTTATGACCCAGCAATCCCTCTACTGGGTATATACCCCAAAACCTCAGAATCATTGATACGTAAAGACACATGTAGCCCTATGTTCATTGCAGCACTGTTCACAGTGGCCAAGACATGGAAACAACCAAAAAGCCCTTCAATAGAAGACTGGATAAAGAAGATGTGGCACATATACACTATGGAATACTACTCAGCCATAAGAAATGATGACATCAGATCATTTACAGCAAAATGGTGGGATCTTGATAACATCATACGGAGTGAAATAAGTAAATCAGAAAAAAACAAGAACTACATGATTCCATACATTGGTGGAATATAAAAACGAGACTAAGAGACATGGACAAGAGAGTGGTGGTTACCAGGGGTGGGGGGAGGGAGGACGCAGGAGGGAGGGAGGGAGAGAGTTAGGGGGAGGGGGAGGGGCACAGAGAAAACTAGACAGAGGGTGACGGAGGACAATCTGACTCTGGGTGAGGGGTATGCAACATAATTTAATGACAAGATAACCTAGACATGTTTTCTTTGAATATATGTACCCTGAAATATTAATGTCATCCCATTAACATTAATAAAAATTTATTAAAAAAAAAAAACTCAAATTTTAGGAAAATACTTGTAAATAAAATTATACGTATTTGTAAATTATTAAATAGATAATTAATAAAACGTGAATTGTGCTTACCTGTTTATGATTGAATTTTCACTGAGAAAGAAATAATCGTGAGTCTACAATGTCATATGAGCCATGTCACGTTTTAGTAAGAAGTACACAAAGCCATTTGCGTGCTCAGTATATCGCGTGCTCTCTCAAGGTCTCCCATGCAGAGTGAATACATCTCATAATCGCATCTCGCCGCAATGAACTGATCCTTGACAAATCATCATGTCAAATACAAATACATCACATCATATGCAATGGATCGACTCTGCATCGAACAAACATGGACATTTACAGATTAGTCTTTCTTTTTTTTTTTTTTTTTTTTGTATTTTTCTGAAGCTGGAAATGGGGAGAGACTGTCAGACAGACTCCCGCATGCGCCCCACCGGGATCCACCCGGCACGCCCACCAGGGGTGACGCTCTGCCCACCAGGGGGCGATGCTCTGCCCCTCCGGGGTGTCGCTCTGTTGCGACCAGAGCCACTCTAGCACCTGGGGCAGAGGCCAAGGAGGCATCCCCAGCGCCTGGGCCATCTTTGCTCCAATGGAGCCTGGGCTGCGGGAGGGGAAGAGAGAGACAGAGAGGAAGGAGAAGGGGAGGGGTGGAGAAGCAGATGGGTGCTTCTCCTGTGTGCCCTGGCAGGGAATCGAACCCGGTTCCCCCGCACGCCAGGCCGACGCTCTACCGCTGATTAGTCTTTCAATATCAAAAAGGAGGACACTTTTCGAGGTAGGATGGAACTTACAAAAGAAGGACTGTCCTCCCTAAAGGAGGATGATTGGTCACCTTACTACTACATGAAAACAACAAATGGTAGAATCTTAAAGGTCAGTTGTCTGGGAGTTGATGCTTCCAGCTCCTCCCCCCCTTCTCTCTCTCTGTCTCTCCCTCTCCTCTATAAAATGAATAAATAAATAAATAAATAAATAAATAAATAAATTTTTAAAAAAGGCCTGACCTGTGGTGGCGCAGAGGATAAAGAGTCGACTTGGAAATGCTGAAGTCGCTGGTTCGAAACCTGGGCTTGCCTGGTCAAGGCACATATGGGAGTTGATGCTTCCAGCTCCTCCCCGCCCTTCTCTCTCTCTGTCTCTCCCTCTCCTCTATAAAATGAATAAATAAATAAATAAATTTAAAGGTCAGTTGTGATGTGAGATCTGAAACGACATGAATGAATTTTTCTTACTTGGACACACTAAGCTCTCTCATCTATTCAGCACTTTGAATAGCTCTTTCATCCATGTATGATTGTAACATTAGAAATATTGGTTCACTGAGTTACGTTATCTCCTTACTATACAATAACACATCTATCTTACTATACAATAACAAAAAATCATATTTGTTAATATCACCATCAACCTCATCAGCAAACATGGGAAATTTTCAATGAGCAGATGCATGTTTTTCAAAATTCTAATTTTTACTTAGAAACTTGAACCTTGTCATTTGCAACATATATATACTTATAGTTTGTGTCCTTGAATTGACAGGTTTACTTTATTTATTTTCATACACACACACACACATAAATACATGCCAATTATTACCCACATCTAAATAATAATATTTTGTCAGTTCTTACAAGTAAAAAAATCTCATGACCCTGGCCGGTTGGCTCAGCAGTAGAGTGTCGGCCTGGCGTGCGGGGGACCCGGGTTCAATTCCCGGCCAGGGCACATAGGAGAATCGCCCATTTGCTTCTCCACCCCCCCCTTCCTCTCTGTCTCTCTCTTCCCCTCCCGCAGCCAAGGCTCCATTGGAGCAAAGATGGCCCGGGCGCTGGGGATGGCTCCTTGGCCTCTACCCCAGGCGCTAGAGTGGCTCTGGTCGCGACAGAGCAACGCCCTGGAGGGGCAGAGCATCGCCCCCTGGTGGGCAGAGCCTGGCCCCTGGTGGGCGTGCCAGGTGGATCCTGGTCAGGCGCATGCGGGAGTCTGTCTCTCCCCGTTTCCAGCTTCAGAAAAATACAAAAAAAAAAAAAAAAAGCTCATGAAAAAAAGGAGACTAGTTTCACTTACAACTCACAGTTGCACAAATGCTTTCCCTCAAAACAACCCTCACACTTCTGTGTGCAGCAGTTTTTTATATGTGTTTCCAAATTTGTCGTACAGAATATTTAAAATGCACATACTCAAAGATCAAGATTTAATAAAATTTATCATTTTTACTGCCCCATTAAGGATATTCCTAAGTGAAAGCAGATTTTCTTTTTTTACTGCAAGTGTATGGCCAAGAAGACTACAATGAACCCCAGTGCAGTGCAGGACCACTGCCTGGCCAGCAGTTCCAGCCCCTACTGTTTTCCACTATTGGTGCAAATGGCAACAGAGCAGAAAAGTCAGGTAAAGTTCCAATAGTAATATTACGAAAATAGTTTTACCTTGTAGAACTCTCTGAAAGGATCTTGGGGTACCCTGAGTGTCTGTACACTGTGCTTTAAAAATGACTGCTTTGAACTTAGAAGTTGACTAGAGAAAACTTATACAAAAATAGTTTTTTAAGGGCAGGACTAGAAATTTGGGATTCCCAAACAAGTGAGTGGAAAAATGTCCCAAGAGTTGCTTGTGTTAAGAGCCTAAGGAGATAGAGAAAAGAAGCAGTCTTGACCTCCTAAACCACTGAACTGAATTTCTTAGGGGTCATTTGAATGGTGCTAAACATCCCTCCTATATAACCAAGGCTTCTGCTACTATTCCTTCCTTTGGCTGAGAACATACATACTCCAGAGCCCCAAATTCCCCTTCTGACCCCCATTAACCCTGCAGGACCTCTGTGGAATCTTCACTTATCAGTTCACCTCTACTTTCTTTTCCCTTCCAGGCCATTCCAGAGAATATAAGTAAGTAGATGAGTATCTTAGATTCATACCACAAAGCACTGTCATTCCTCCAAACCTTTTCATGGCTCTTCACTAACTAATTGCAGTTTTTTCATGGGATCCCGTTTAAAATTATCCATACAGTACTAAAATTTGGGAAGTACTTTTGTCTAAAGTACAAAATCTATTCTTAACATTCAAGTCCTTGGAATATGGACCTCAATTCAATTTCTTTCATTATGGTCGATTAATCCTTTTTACCTGTGGTTCCCAAACCTGACTGTTCATCAGAAGCACATTAAAAGTGTTTTCAAACTATAGATCCCAGACACCACCCCTGAGATTTGATGATATTGGTCTGCACTGGAGCCCAGGAATCTGTATGATTTTTAAAGTTTCTTCTTTGAATCTAATGTTCACCTGGTTCTAGAAATAGGAGCCAGAACTACTCGAGCCAGATTAGTTTCTTTTCAGCCTTCCAACTCTCCCACTTTTCTTCTATCTCCTCATTTCTGCTGCCCACCTTCTTCTACCCTCCACCTGCCTTCCTACTCGAGTCCTACCCACTCTACAGATTCAGCTCAATTAGTACACAACCACAGTCTCAATCTCTACAAATATCCTCCCTGATTGCACCAACAGGAAAGCAGTGTCTTACTCCTGGGACTTCAGGGGTACTGCCGATCTTTCCAATTTATTTGGCACCTCACCCCACACTGCCTCCTTCAGTGTTGTTTTGAATCATTTCCAACATGCTATTGCTATTATCTTCTACATAGTTTCATTTTATCTCTCTACCTACAATCTGCAATGGAAAGGCCTCCTAGACAAGAATGTACCTTACCTTTTTGGATACTATGCTTCTAACTACTGTCTTGCATATTTCTGACTTTAAAAGAGTTTGTTACTTTGATGACACATTCTTAAAATTCTAAAATATGCAAGGTAAATTTAACATGCCTATAGTGCTTTATGATTTATAAAATTGTTCATAACTGTTATTTTACTTATGATATTAATCCTATTAAATGTGGTAGTATTTATTACCCCCATCTTTAAGTCAGAACTAGGCCTTAGGGAAGTTTGACAACCTGACCATGGTTAAATAACTATTCAGTGGCAGAGTAGGAAAATAATTCAGGTTCAGCTCATTCCAGAGGCTACACTCTTAACCATTAGGCTGTATTTCTTTATCTATCACACATTTTTATTCATTTGTTATCCCTTAATTTTTATTTTAAGAATCCTATATATGCAAACACATATAAAATGGGCCTCTTTATTCAGGACACCAGGCTAAGATCTGAAAAAATATATATCATCTTGTTCAAATCTCAGGAGCAAAAACAAATGATTCTGTGGGGTCTAGGAGGTGGGGCAAGGTGAAAACCAGGAAAACAGATGAAGTCAGGCTTGCTAAGGAGCAGGAGCATGAATGGGGCCTTAAGAGATGGGTTGAATTAACCTAGGCAGCAGCTGCTGAAAATAATAGGAAATGAGCACCCGTAATTTAGGGGCTAATAAGAATCTTAGCCTGGCTGCTTCAGAATGTCTGTGCTAAAGAGTTCCATCCTGTGAAATCAAGTCAGCTTGCCAGGATTAGGCTGGTGGGGAAGACCTCAGAATGACAGGACCACTGATGCTGCCTTGATCCCTCATGCAACTGTCACTAAGGGTCATTTCCTCGCCTAAATACTCTCCCGAGAACATCTTTGAAATTTGACTTATTGAGTCAATATGCCTTATTATTCATGGCCTCAAAGCTGGATGTTTCTGCTAAAATCTAGAACATTGAAATATGAGCAGCGTTGATCCAAATGCCCAGCAAATCATTCTGATCCCTTTTTATCAGAAGCTGTTGCCACAGTCACAACTTCAACTTCAAAAGAACTTCTTTCCTACCTTTTCTTCTTTACCACAGACAAATCACTAGATTCCTATTTGACTTTGGTTCTATGGCCAGAATATTTCTTCAAAGCTTTTCTACTACCTGAAATATATTAAGACTGTAAGCTTAAAAAAGACAGATCTGAACAAGTTCCAATTTAAACTTGTTTAGTTCAGTGAAATTGAGATAGTAGGGAATTTCAGAAAACTTGGGTTGTAATGATAATACAAGTGGACTCAGGAATGCAGAATTACGTGTCCTGTCTAGACATGTCCCTGAAACCATGAAAATCCAGGGCTTCCCAAAAGGTCTTTGCCCTTTAGAGGATTTAGGGGATGGCTCTGGGAGATTTTCCAGAAATCAGCAGTAAGCTCTGGGTTTCAGATTCCAGGATCTACAACAAATTGTAAAAAGAAGCAATTGCTTAACCTTACTTATATTTAACACATCATTTCAGATCATTATACTTAAAAAATAATAATAATAAAATAAGTATATAAACCTCAGAATCTCATCTTTCACTATAAACCATATAAAAAAGTACTAAAAGTTTTGTCCCTGGCCCTGGCTGGTTGGCTCAGCGGTAGAGCGTCAGCCAGAGTGTGGAAGTCCTGGGTTCAATTCCTGATCGGGGCACATAGGAGAAGCACTTATCTGCTTCCTCTCTCTCTCTCTCTCTCTCTCTCTCTCTCTCTCCTCTTCTCTTCTCTTCTCTTCCCACAGTCATGGCTCATTTGAGCAAAGTTGGCCCCTGGTCCTGAGGATGGCTCAATGGCCTTGCCTCAGGTGCTAAAATAGCTTAGTTGCTGAGCAACGGAGCAGTGGCCCAGATGGGTAGAGCATTGTCTGGTAGGGGACTTTCCTGGTGGATCCCAATAGAGGTGTATGCAGGAGTCTACTCTACCTCCCCACCTCTCACTTAATAAGTAAATATATATATATGTATTTGTTCCCACATTGAAACTCTGTTTAAAAAGATAACTAAAATTAAAGTGTCTTTCTATTATACATTTATTGAACAAGTCCTGTGAGCTTACTATATGAATGGATTCTAAGAACTACAGATGAATTGGTGAACAAGAAAAAGTTACTGTTTGCATGGGTCTTACATTCTAGTATGGAAAATGATACATATGAACATATATACCTCTGTAAATAACGAAACTGTCAGGCCATAGTGAGTGCTTTGTGAAGAATGACAGGGTAGCTACTTAAGACTAGTTAGTTGATCAGGGCAATTCTTTCTGAGGAGAAGATATTTAAACAAATCTGAATGACAGGAAAAAGTTAATCCCTTGAAAATTCAGAAAAGCATCATCCAGAAAGAGGAAAGAAGTAATGCACAGGTGTATTTCATCATGAAATAAAAAAGAACGCTACCTCACACACACACACAACCTCACCTGGACAATGTTTAAATTGGGGTTTATGCTGCAGACCTAATAAGAGGGGACAAAACATATTTGTTATAGTCTGAATGTTTGTGTCCCCAGAATTCATATGTTGAAACCTAATGCCCACTGTGATAGTGTTAGGAGGCAGGACCTTTCGAAGGTACTTGGGTCAGAAGTGGGGGATGCTCTTGGGGGCAGGGGTAAAGTCCTCATGAATGGGAATAGTGCTTTATAAAAGAGACCCCAGAAAGATCCCTCCCCCATCTGCCTTGTGAGGACACAGTGAGAAGACAGCTGTCTAAAGCAGGAAAAAAGTCCTAACCAGACTCTGAATCTGCTAGTGTCTTGATCTTGGGCTTCCCAGCCTCCAGAACTTAAGAAATAAATGCTTATTGTTATTAAACCACCTAAATTATGGTATTTTGTATAGCATCCTGAACAAACTAAGACAAT
The DNA here is from genome assembly GCF_036850765.1 of Saccopteryx bilineata. Classification (NCBI taxonomy): domain Eukaryota; kingdom Metazoa; phylum Chordata; class Mammalia; order Chiroptera; family Emballonuridae; genus Saccopteryx; species Saccopteryx bilineata. The sequence goes on along the minus strand of NC_089491.1, from coordinate 141,206,629 downwards.
AATGGAATAACAATGTAAAGTAACAGGGTTGGACAAACAATGGTCTATCCCAGCGGTCGGCAAACCGCGGCTCGCAAGCCACATGCGACCTAATAGCATGGGACATTTTTAGCAAAGGCCAGCTTAGGAGTACCCTAATTAAGTTAATAACAATGTACCTACCTATATAGTTTAAGTTTAAAAAATTTGGCTCTCAAAAGAAATTTCAATCGTTGTACTGTTGATATTTGGCCCTGCTGACTAATGAGTTTGCCGGCCACTGGTCTGTCCTCTCTTTCACATCTCTCTTGGCAGTTGCTGTTCTTGTGAACCATAGCATCTAGATTCCAAGTGAATAGTGCACTTTCCTTCTTTCTATCTTAAAGGTATCATGTATTTCCCCCTTATCTTTCTAAATAGGAATGTCACAATAAAATTGTTATATATCATTGATCATTTTTGAGGATCAATGTTGCACTTTTATTAATTTTTTAATTATTAATAAGTATGCTCTGAAGAAAATCCAAGATGATGATAGTTCAAGCACTGGTGACCTCACTGAGGTGGCAAACTGGGACACCATTCACTTTTAAACCAGTAGCGGACTAACAGTGAATCCTTCACATCCAGTGAAACATGACTGGATGAACCGCACTTGATTTCTAAAGATGTTCAGTGTTTCTCTAAATAGAATTTACCACCCAGTGATATAACAAGAAGAGAGCTATTTGTATTCACTGATCTTGGGTAAATCAAGATTCCTTTCCTTTGGCTTTGTTCCTTCAGCCATCAAAAGGTAATAACAACCCTGCCAACCTCTGCAAGATAGCCAATTCCAAATAATAATAACAATGATTATGAGAAAAATAGTAGCAACCACCATTTATTTTATTTTATTTTATTTATTTATTTTATGACAGAGAGAGTCAGAGAGAGGGACAGACAGAAAGGGAGAGAGAAAACATCAATTCTTTGTTGCAGCACCTTAATTGTTTGTTGATTGCTTTCTCATATGTGCCTTGACCAGGGGGCTATAGCAGACTGAGTGACCCCTTGCTCAAGCCAGTGACCTTGGGCTCAAGCTGGTGAGCCTTACTCAAGAGCCCATGCTCAAGCTGGAGACCTTGGGGTCTCAAACTTGAGTCTTCCACATCCCTGTCCGATGCTCTATCCACTGTGCCACTACCTGGTCAGGCAGTAGCAACCACCATTTATTGAACAGTAAGGGTGTTAGATGGTTTGGAAAGATGGCCACAATAGCTCCTTGCATCCCTGCATGCATACTCCTTGTGGTCTCTCCTTTAAGAAGTGGTGTCTCACCTGACCAGGCAGTGACACAGCAGATAGAGCAGGGGTCCCCAAACTACAGCCCGCGGGCCACATGCGGCCCCCTGAGGCCATTTATCCAGCCCCCGCCGCACTTCCGGAAGGGGCACCTCTTTCATTGGTGGTCAGTGAGAGGAGCATAGTTCCCATTGAAATACTGGTCAGTTTGCTGATTTAAATTTACTTGTTCTTTATTTTAAATATTGTATTTGTTCCCGTTTTGTGTTTTGTTTTGGTTTTTTTTAGTTTAAAATAAGATATGTGCAGTGTGCATAGGGATTTGTTCATAGTTTTTTTTATAATCCGGCCCTCCAACAGTCTGAGGGGCAATGAACTGGCCCCCTGTGTAAAAAGTTTGGGGACCCCTGAGATAGAGCATCGAGTTGGGATGCTGAGGACCCAAGATTCAAAACCCCGGGGTTACTGGCTTGAGCACAGGCTCATCCAGCTTGAGCGCAAGCTCACTGGATTGAGTGGGAGACATGACCCCATGGTCACTGTCTTGAGCCTCAATGTTGCTGGCTTAAGCCCTACATCGTAGCTTGAGCAAGGGGTCACTGGCTCAGTTGGAGGCCTCCACCCCACCCCGTCAAGGCACATATGAGAAGCAATCAATGAACAACTAATGCGACGCAACTATGAGTTGATGCTCCTCATCTCTCTCCCTTCCTGCCTATCTCTGTCTCTGTCTTTCTCTCCTCTCTCTTCTCTCTCTCTCTCTCTCTCTCTCTCTCTTGCTAAAAAAAAGGCATCTCTTTCTTCACCCCCTGAATCTGGGCTAGTCTTGTTACCCAGTTTAGCCAGTAAGAATAAACAGTCAAAATGACATTAAGCAAGTGCCAGAGCCTAAGTCTAAAAAGGCCTATTGCTTCTACTTTTGCTGTCTCAGAATGCTGCTGAAGACTATCCTGTAAAGAAGCCTGGGCTAGCCTACTGGCGGATGAGAAGCCACACAGAAAGTGAGGCTCAACCACCCCAGCTGTTTCAGTAATACCAGTTAAAGCCCCACACTCATGACAATGACTGTCTCAGACAATCCAGCCCCAGCCAAGCCACCACCAGACCTTTACCAGATGCGTGAACCCAGGACAGACCCACAGAAGTATTGTGGAATCAACCACAAAATCATGAAAAGGAAATTTTTCTCATTTTAACCTCTTACATGTTGGGATGGATTTTTTGCAATTACGTATAGGTAACTGATATACTAAGTATGGACTAGAGATCTAAGTACTTTATATTTAGTATCTAAATGAATCTTCTTGACAATCCTGTGAGGCCAAAACTAGTAATGTAATGACACCATATTACAAATAAAAAACTTGAAGCTCTGTGAATTTAAGTAACTTGCCCAAAGTCACACAGTAAAGGAACAAATCAAACCCAGCTCTGGCTTCAGCACACCTTTATATCACCCTTCCATTCTATGATGATGTTTGTGAAGGAAACAAGGGAATTTAGTGGGGTTTTTAAAATCCAAATCAGATTGTATTATTTTTCTATATGGAATGTAATACTTCTATTTTAAGAATTTCAAGGAAATAGTTGTGTGTATGAAAAAAGGAGACAAATTTTAAAATACAGCTAATTTATTTATAAAAGAATATACACAGTCTGACCAGGCAGTGGTGCAGTGGATAGAACATCAGACTGGGATGCAGAGGACCCAGGTTCATAATCCCAAGGTCACCAGCTTGAGTGCAGGCTCACCAGCTTTAGCGTGGGGTTGCTGGCTTGAGCCCAAGGTTGCTGGCTTGAGCAAGGAGTCACTCGATCTGCGGAGTCCCCTGGTCAAGGCACATATGAGAAAGCAATCAATGAACAACTCAGGTGCCACAATGAAGAATTGATGCTTCTCCTCTGTCTCCCTGCCTGTCTGTCTGTCCCTATCTGTCCCTCTCTCTGACTCTCTGTCTCTGTCAAAAAAAAAAAAAAAGAATATACACATATATTAATCAATATTTTATATTCAAATAACTTCCAAACAAAAACGTATATAGTGCAATAATTTTAATAATTTAAACAATACATGACACTGAGATGCTAGCTCCTCTAAAAACTTATATAAAAAATTCGGTTCTCCTGAACTTCCCTGCTACTTTTGTAAGGTTAAAAATCACTAAACACTGTGCTCCAGTCACTTGGATGTTTGGTTTCAGGCCAGGCCACCTCCTTCAGGATCCTTTTGTTCAGCTGCACCTAGGCCCACACAGAGGCAAACTAGTTAATCAAAATGCCTGTAGGTGAGAAGTTACACTCATGACTTATTAAGCACCTGCTAGTTAACTCATCGCTAGATTCATGGAGGAGACAAAGTGAAGACCATGGTCTCTAATAAAGACAAGAATATGTGATAGGAATCGATCAAGTTGTCCACTCCCTTCAGCCTTTCTGGCCATCAGATAAGAGATCTAACAGGCAGTAATGCAGTAGCTGTGACCATTGGCCCAGAAGATAATCATTTTAACAGATCTACCAGCTCATATATGCCATGAGTCATGATTAAAGGAACCGTCTTGAAAGCTCCAGTAACTATCAACAAATTGCTCATTGCCAGTACTAGTGGTTGCCCATCTGGTTTCTACCTCTCACACCATATTTGGGAGCTTTTAAAAAGAATCATTCTCAGACCTACACATTCACAATATATCCATATTAGCAGACAAAATAAATATCTGCATTAAAGAGAAACATCCTAACCCTCATTGCTACTGAAAGCCCCCTTTGGAGAGTGGTGTTCAGCCTCCACATCCAGAGCTCCCTTTCCAGTCCTGAGCCACCCTCATTATATGCAGCAAATGATAACCCGCTACCCATTGCCTTGGCAACACAACCATGTGCTAAAAAAGGAAACAAAACCTGAGGTTTATTTTAAATTCTGTACCTGCCAGATCTCTTACACTAATTTAGGAAATACTTTTTAAAAGCAATACAAAATAATAGCTTACAAATAGTAACAGGAAAATACTTCATGAGAGAAGACACTCAGGAAAATGTATTAAGAGTTTGTTTTTTAAATATGGATCAGAGTTTTGATGCCCTTCATGTTCTTTGATAGTCTCCACGAAATTATTACTTCTGCTCTAAATTTTATACTATATGTAGGTTTTTAGTAACTCCCTGAAATTTTTGCATATTGAAATGTCCCATACTGGAATGTACATATGGTTAAAGGATATGAAATTACTCTGAGGAGGCCCTAACTGTAGATTGGAAAACAATTAAAGATGAGTGCTTTAAAGCCATAGGGTGTAAATCAAATTAAAAGGCAAGTGTAGAACTCAAGAATTTCTGAATCATTATTGTAAGTTTCCATCAGAAGGAAAACAAAACTTACAATTGTTTCCTCATAATTCAGTTATCTGTTATTTATATTCCATTTCAACATTCCTGTGGTTCTACTTTTTTCTTTCTTTTATCAAATTTTGCTGGTAAGTGAAAAACAAAAGAAATAAAAGAGTTTTCAAAACTGGACCTAAATATTAAAATGTCACAGATTATAGAGCAGCCAAACACCACAGAAGCATTCACAGCATTTTATTTCCGTGCTTTAATTTGTTGGCTGGTAGCTACCTTCAGCAGTTATCTCAGGCCTTGCTCACAGTTTAGGAAGTTGGCTAGGCAGCTTTCCCAGGAGACATGGCAGGGCCTGCATTTTGTTGGAATAGAAGCACCTCTAGACAAGATTTGGGTGCACAATGCCAGAGTCTGCATACTGCCTCACCCTATAATTAACGATTGCTATTACAACAGGATTCTCATCTCCAAAGGGAGCCTTAATGAATTTATGTTTATCTTATTATCAAAAGGATTGTTTTCCCAAATCACTGAATTCAGAAAGTATTTTTAAATGTTCTCAGTGTAGTTTATTTTTTTATTTATAAGGAATATTACATAGTAAATAATTAAATACCTAGAATACATAAGGTTCTCTGACTTAAAAAAAAAAAAGTTACCACCTGACCAGGCGGTGGTGCAGTGGATAGAGCATCAGACTGGGATGTGGAGGACCCAGGTTCAAGACCCCGAGGTCGCCAGCTTGAGCATGGGCTCATCTGGTTTGAGCAAAGCTCACCAGCTTGAGCCCAAGGTCACTGGCTCGAGCAAGGGGACACTCGGTCTGCTGTAGCCCCTCAGTAAAGGCACATATGAGAAATCAATCAATGAACAACTAAGAAATCGCAATGAAGAACTGATGTTTTTCATCTCTCTCCCTTCCTGTCTGTCTATCCCTATCTGTCCCTCTTTCTGACTCTCTCTGTCTCTGCCACACACACACACACAAAGTTACCAATAATGTATGTATAAATAATTATTACTAACAGTTGTTGAACAATCATATACCATGTAATATACTAAGTGCTTCATGCATCATTAATTTATTCATCAATTCAAAATATACCTATTGTCTACTATGTGTACTATTCTAGGATCTGGAGAACAACAGTGAACAAAACAAAATCCCTGCTTTCAGTAAGCTTATGCTGCAGTAAGGAGACAACAATTAAGTAAGCAAAGCATAAATCCTGTGTAAGAAAATGAGTGCTATGTAGTGTGTGTGCATGCAAGTATATCATTCAAATGATAAGCTGTCATGAGCAGAGACCCAAAAAAGGTGAGAAAATCCATAATTGGATCTCAGAGGGATGTTTGTTAAAGATCATTGAACAATTATTTATTGAGGATTTCTTATATCCACTTACCATTTAATCCTTACAGCAGCACTTCATAACAGGTATATTTTTTATTGCTCCTATTTTATAGATTAAGAGAATTGAGGCTTACAAATTTACAGAAACTTGCTTAAAGCCACACTGCGTACTTATAAAAGATAAGCTAAGATTTAACCCTCCCTCACTCGCAAGCTGTGTTTTTGACCATCTTCCTCCTGTCAAATCACCCAACTACCCAAATCAAGATTTCTACATGCTCAATATGGGTACCTACCTAATAGGATCGTCAATTACAACATCACACTTAAAAAGAAAAAGAAATCAATTTGAGAGAAAAAAAATAAATGAACAGGTGGCCCTATGGGGGCAGGTACTGAAATCCTCTTTCAAAGCAGCACCCTCATAGCTACCAAAAGAGGCCAGGACCAAGGAGAGGAGAGAAGATAGGAACAAAGTTTGTTGCTGGAAGTCTCTATCGTCATTTCCCCTTCTGTTCACCCCTCTCTTCACTGAATCTTAGCATCAGGGTTGGATGTTTTCAACTGGCTACATAACTGAGTTCTTCACAAGGTATAATCTACCTCAAGACTGGTCCTGCGGAGATGGGAGGAATTACTTCCAAGACGTACCATCCACATGACTTCACTTAAGCACTACATTCCATGTGGCTGGTTAAGAAACGGTGTCAGAACTATCCCCGTTTCCTTGTTCAGGATTGGAGCCCCTTGATTTCTCCTTACTCCCTGGAAGCTCATGTACGTGTGCATTAGGGTATATGTAAAGATAAAAAGCCATGCATAGGACAATGCGAAAGGGAACTGTGTTCTCCAGCCATAGCCACTCCAGACCCGAACAGAGTTGTACAGTAACTGAGTGATTTGAGGGAAAGGGCAATGTAGGAACCCAAACATTCAAAGGAAGGTTGTCTTACTTAACACCAGGGATAGATGTTTTTCTTTCTGCTTCTCAAGTCCAAAGAGGACAAGTGGCTTAGGTTGTAAACGTTAAGGTCAAGGACCCTTTCTGTTGAGCTTAGCTCTCAAGTTCCTGGTAGTCAACTACGTGTGAAACTTAATAGCGCGATAAATGTTAAGTTGTGGAAGACGCAATTGAAAGTCAGAGGGCCCTTTCACGAGCCCCCCTACAGAGCCTGTCAGAACGAGGACTTAATCAACATTTATAGGGCTATTAAAAATTATCACCTATTAAAAGTGTGCTCTTCCCTAGTGCCTCTTATTGGAGTCTCTCTGTGTGGGAGTGCTCGTAGGAGAGGAGCTGGTGAGCAGAGTGTACTGGGTACAATGTGTATTTGTAAGAGGAAACAGATCTCAGTGAGGAAGAACATATGTTTGAGACTGCATCTGTGCAAAAAGTACATAGTTCCTGAAGTTGTACTAAGAAAAAAAAACTACCATATTATAAAAAATCTTTTATTTCACACATGTCATCTTCTTGGCATAATTTCCTTCTACTTTTGTCCTGCCTGACCAAGTAGCCCTTTTTCACCCTCAGGTCCAGAAAATACACGAAATGTTTGGAACAGGCTGCCACAGCCTGACTAACCAGATATACTACTGACTAGAGAATTCCAGAGGCAATCCTCAGCCCAGGAACAGACATGACTGTCCAGGGCGCACCTGCCCGGAGGGCGGCCCCTCCTCAACCGAGCGGAAATCACATCCTTCGAGGGCTGGGCGGAGGCCCAGCAAGGCAACTCAAGTTGGGCGCGGCCCTGCAGGCGAAACCCTAGGTGACTCCAGAGTGCGCGCGACCCTCGGCGGACTGTGCCCTCCCCCACCTCTCTGAAGGCGGGTCCAACTAGCCAGGTGTCTGCGCCCTCGCCCGGTCCCGCCCCCGCTCCCAGGCCGATTGCGCCTGCCCGGCGGGAGCCGCGCCCCCTCCCCGGGGAGGCTGGACTACCAGGTTCCCGTGGCCTCACTCCCCTCTCACCGGTGCGGGGGCGGGGCCGGAGGCGGGGCCGGGGCGGGGGGCGGGGCGGGGCTCGCACCAGTGCTCCCGGCTCCGCTGCAGCTTCACCCGCAGGTCTCCAGGCGGGCGAGCAGCTTGGTCGCTTCCTTCGGTCTCATGGCAGCCCCCGGAGCCCCCGCTGAATGCGGCTACATCCGGACGGTCCTGGGCCAGCAGATCTTGGAGCAGCTGGACAGCTCCAGCCTGGCTCTGCCCTCCGAGGCCAAACTGAAGCTGGCGGGGAGCAGCGGCCGCAGCGTCCAGGCGGCCAAGAACCTGCGGATCCAAGAACAGGTGCAGCAGACCCTGGCCCGGAAGGGCCGCAGCTTCGTGGGCAACGGTGAGTGGAGCCCCGCCGCCACCTGCACCGCCATGACCGCCCCCTCTACCCCGTTCCCTACCTCTCCCTCACCCCGTTGTTTCGACTCGCTGCTTCTTGGGGGTGCGGGACCTGGTGTCCTTCCCACCTGTTGCTCGCGGTCCCATTGTAGCAGCTGCCGCGCCTCCCAACTCCCATTGGCGTACTTGGGGAGAGCACTCTTTTCTGAAATAACTTCCTACTCAGCTTTGTCATATGTGTATCTACGTATATTAAATGCACATATATATCTGTGAAAGAATTCAGTCCAAGATTCTCACTCCTTCCTTAACCTGCTCACTTCTCCCGCCTCCCCACGCCCGCCGTACAAGAGTCGTAACCTGGAGGCTCCAGGCGTCTATAAATACTGACATTTTATTCAGAAATTTGATATGATCCTTTTTTTTACAGATGTTATTAGATTTTTTTAAACAGTCTATGATCCCAGTAAAATTCTGAAAAAGAAAACCTGAAAGTACTGGTGCTCCAGGAAACTGAATTGGGATTGCGGAGGCTCGCCCACGGACTTCGGGGCGCTCCACCCAGTGTACCGCGCGAGCAGTTGATCTAGGAAGTGAAAAAATTGGGAAGGAGGCTTTGGGGTCAGGGAACAATCATACCACCCCGCAGAGGAAGAGGGGGAGGAGGAAGGGGACTTTGGCCCTGCAGGCCGCAGTACCCCCCCCCATCCCCACCCCCTCGGCCTTGCAGAGGAGAAAAAAGTTTAAAAAGAAGTAAAAGCTGTATCAGTAGTTAATAGGGAAGATGGCAGGTGACGAAGAAGGCAAACTAATTGTAAAAATTGGAAAACATTAAATATTTTCTCCCCTGCTAAAAGTCAGATGATCAGAGCTACACAGTCCCACTTTTATTAGTTAATTTATTTTTATTATAAAAATGTTATAAGCTTGTTAGAGAAAAGAGAAGAAGAAAGATATTGACCAGTTAATTATGTTGGGATATCAGTTTGTTTCCTGCAGTGTTGAACTATTTCTCAAGGAAGTAATTGGGCAGTGGGAAATGGAGAACACATTAGGAAAAATAAAAACGCTTGCAAATCATCCTGGAAATTTAAAACAGCACACCCTAGGAGACTGTATTGCTTTTCATTTGTGTAAAAGAATCCTAAAGGATCAGGCAGTCAATGTTTAGATATTTAAAAGTTAAACAGATGTTTAATGATTATAATTAATGCAACTGAGTGCTTACTATGTGCCAAAGATTGGGCTATATGGTTTCAGTTCATTGTGTTGTATCCTCCACCGCCCAGACCATCCCCCCCCCAAACAAAAACAAAACAAACTCTGTTAGGGAAGTACTTTAATCCCCATTTTACAGATGAGGACACTAAGCAGTTAGGTAATACTCAAGTTCCCACAGATAGTAAGTAGTGGAACTGATATTTAAACTTCAAACCTGAATTTTTAAACCACTCATCAGTCATATTATTAATTAAGCTTGTTGGTTATTAATACAAAATAGCATTTTTATTAGACACTAAATCTCCCTCCCATTTTTTTCTTAAATAAAATTGAGGTGTTTCTGAGACAGTGGGCACAGAATTGCCACAGTCCATGGGGAAAAAAACCCCTAAATTTATATTTAGGAGGTTGTCTAATGACTCAAGGAAAACTGAGGCCAGTTGTTGACCAATGGAGGCACTGCGTCTATTTAGCCTGTGCTGGTCCAGTGCTACACTGGAACCAAACTAGCTTCTACTTCCTGGACACAGGGATGCAAATGAGATATTCTTTTGTTCCCTCTGAGAATCGCTAGCCAGAAAGAGCAAGCAGACATCTAGTCAATAAACGGGAATGAACAGAAGGAAAGGGAGCATTGCCGGGCTTCTACTATGTGCTTAACCCTGTTCAAGAATATGTTTGCATTTTATTATATCTTTAAAACAATTATATGAGATAGACATGAGGAGTTATTTCACATTCGAAAATATGTTAGTCCCTCAACATTTATTGGACACTTAGTCCCAAACCCACACACGACCTATTCTCTCTACAATGTGATGAATTCATGTTGCTTCGTGAATTCAAGAACTGTCAAATGAGTCTGATTAACTAACAGACTGCTTGCTTTAAAGCAAGGACTTCAAAGTCCTAAGAAAGAAACCTCCCTCTAAAAAAAATGTGTTATCAAATAATAAAGGGTAATCAGCCCTAAAAAAAGAACAGCTGATAAATACATTGTGGAGTTTAGATAGATGAATTAGACCACTCACAGAGGGAATTTTGAAAAGCTTCTAGGAGGAGTTGGGATTTTAGATCCCCAAAATTTACTAGGACTGGACAGAAGGAGGTGGCTGGAGGGAAGAGCATTTTAGGCAGTAATAACAGGAATATTTCATAGTTCACAGAACTGATTGGTAGAGCAAAGGGCACTGTCATGGTGCTTCTGCTCTAATGCTAAGGGCAACTGGTTGAGTGGCTCTTCATACTACGGAACAAAATGTTTGAAATATTTTGATTGCAACAGGGGCTTCCTAGCAAGCTGAAATAGACTCAGCAGCCTACACAGAAGTGCAAGTCAGGCAGAGTGATAAGACAGCTAACAACACCTACTTACTTTAAAGCCTCAGCTTTCTGAGACTCAAAAAAGTAATCGGCTTGAAAGGAATTTAACATTAACCTGCCATGGAACAATTGCCAGAGGTGGTTCAAGTATGTTGTTTAATTAAAGTTCATTGAAAAGTTCTAGGGGCTTTTGATGCTTGTGAGTACTGTGTTTATTATTTCCCTATTACTGTCATGTCTATAAAGTTGAAACAGACAAGCAATTGTTGATACAGTGCTGGTCTGGAAAGAATCCCGTATCAACACAAGAAATTCTGGGAAGAAAGGGCCCTGGTGTTAACTGCTGTTAGCCCCAGGGCCCTGGAGAATTCTGAATTGTTGACATACCTGTAAGATTTAGGCTGAAAACAGATGAGATATATGGGGCTGATTTGTTAATAAATACTGTGCGAGGACTTGAACCCATCTGGTTCTCTCTACTGCTTTAGTATAGGTGGGTGGTTTCCATTGTAAATCTCTCTACCTTTGGTTGTTAAGCTGTGCTGAATGGTTCTAAAGTTAGCTATAACTCATGGGGAGTGGGAACAGAGGGGCAGAAGTATATAGAAATGAGTCTGTATTGTAGGGAGTTTTTAAATTCTTTTATAAAAGTCACCAGAAGACATTTTAAGAATTGCAGGTATCAGCAAGAAGAAAAATTTTAAGTGTCTACATCTCAATTATTATACTTACTTTGAAAGTACTACTACTTTATTTATTACAGTGTCTCCCGCTAGGTGCCTGTGTAGGAAGAAAGTCATGTTTTAAATTGTTATGTAATACTTATAAAACACAATGAACAATATCTTAATAAAATTTGCAACTAATTTGGAAACCTACCATAAAAACTTGAGGCATGCCATTTACTTATATAGTTTTCCTGGCCAATATCTTTTGAATATCTGTGATCAGAGGGCCTTCTGGAGAAAGGACTGAACACTGGCTAAGGTAGCAAGAAAGGCTACCTGACCCCTGGTGGTGGGTGGTGGGTGGTGGGGAGGAGTTAGACGTTTAAATTCTGTTTGAATGCTTTGATTGCCAAAAAGGAATTCCAGGAATGAAGCAATTCTGGAAGGGAGGTGACTGGTAATTCAGAAAGTATCAATAGGAGAGATCTGGAGAGGGGAGGGAAAAAAAGGAGTTTGGTGTTGGGGTGGTCAGGACATGACATGCTGCTCTAAATGTAGTGTCAGTAGTGCCACCTGATTTAATGTACCTTCGTGTCTGCCTGCTATAGCCCATGGGGCACTTTTTGTCCAGTGTCTAGCAAATCTCTTGAAATGAGTGCCAAAAAAAGTGTGTCTTTTTTTAAGAAATTCTTTTGATTTTTAATTAGTCAAAGGAATTAGAATGTTAGCATAACGGTGTTTACGAAAAATGAGCCCTCCATCCCTAGAAATGTTAAGACCACATCTTTTATGGGTGAGGTCTTGAGGCAGGCAGGGCTTGGTAGGGAGGCTGCAGAATCAATGGAACAGTGTGTGATTATAAAAGTTCCGTACTCTATGTGTCACAGATAAGATACAGGAAATTACCTTAAAGAGAAGAAGACTGCTGCTCCCTTAGGCTTTTTAAAAGGCTCATTAATGTTATCTATGCCCTGTGCTAGTGGTTCCACTCATGAGAACACAGGATAGCTCACTTGAACGAAATATTCTAGGTATTTGTTGTTCACATTAGCTCATTCTCCTGAAGTGTTGTTTTGGATATCAACGTTAAATTATTCTCTCGTGTACTAAAATAAGGATATACGTATTTATATTATTTTATCCTCAAATAGTTAACATTGATTTTACACTCAAATTGAGTTTCTGGTCTGATCCATAAAAATTACTAATGCTTTATTTTTTTCTTTTCTGAAAGAACACGCAGATTGTTGGCAACCTATCAATGATAGTAATGAAATATAATAACAAATATGTTGCTAAAATCTCTATTTAAAAATCAGACTTGATTAATACGGCCTAATACGATCATTTGGTTCTATCGCAGATATCATTTGGAAATTTTAAATTATATGATTCTGCCATAAATGTTTTCCAGCTGTTTTGTGTATGTACACATATGTGTGAAGACATAGATGCCAGTCTTCTGGGGAACTAAATAGTAAAAGGCAATGTTGCAAGTAAGAATAGGCAAAATTAGGAGAAAACTAAATCTTTGTATTAGAATGCCATTCCCCTGCCTTATTAGGGCAAGAATAATAACAGAATTTCAGGTCCTCTTACAACAGAACTATTAAGAAATCTATTTTGTATCTTTGTGTAATGTAGTTAATTGGTGATTGGATATTGGATGTAAAAATAGTTGTTATATTTTTAAATGCTTACAGATGAGGTAGAAAACCAAATATGTACCCTTAGAGAAAAATGCATATTTACAGAAAAGAGAACACAGTTGCCATTACCATTAAAAGAATTCACATATTTATGTTGTTGGAATAATCAACTTTAGGCCTATTATAATCAAATATATAGTCAAATAATATGGCCAGAGCATTATTGTCAAATTTCAGCAATTTCTTTATTTTTGGAAGAAAATGTTACTCATTAGAAGCTTAATAAGTTATTCCCACTAAATTTTAAATCTCAGTAATACATCCATGGGGGTTGAGAAGGATCACATCAGAATTATTGTATCTTGATTACCTTTTTTTGAAGGAGAAAAATGGGAACTTTTCTTGGCAGATAATGGGAACTTATTACAGGCCATCAAAATATTACAGATAAATACATAAGCCACACAGAGAAAAGAATGACAGTAAGTATATATAATCCAGATGTAGAACTAATTGTGCCAAAATGAACATAGCTCTTCTAATCACTTAGGAAGAAAGTCTGCCTTCATTTGGTGGAAATTTTTCTTCTGTATTCCTAGCATGACAGAGAAATAGTAGAAAATATTTGAGTACCTTCAATCCACTATAAAATAGAAACACACAAGCAACTATTGTCCTCAGATTTTGGCTCCATTGTGGCAATCCACAGGATAGATGTCAGCCAGGAGGATTAAGTACAAACTGAATTTGTATAACTAGCATTTTTGAATGTATAAAGAAATATGACTAATCAACAATTAACTTGTCAAGTGCTGATGCAGGACTGTACTGGAAGTGGAAGTAAAGGGCATGAGTCTTCATGTCAGTGAAGTAAAAATGTACTTTGAAAGAAAAGACGATCTTTTCCTGTGTTATTCTGCCCTCACTCCAACCCATTCTCCCCATGGCTACTAGGGTAGATTTTCTAAGATTTCATCTAATCATCTTCTGATTTCTTTTCCTTCAATTTATTTTCTTGCTCTTATCTACAGGAGTAAACCCTCATTCAGCATGGCATTCCAAGGTCTTTGTGATCTCAAACCTGCAACTTCTCAAACGTCATCCAATCATCACTACTCCCACAGCCCAAACAAATGTGTGCGATTTATCTTGTTTGGTATTCTTACTCCTACCCCTGCTGCACTCCTCCCTCCCTTCTCTTGGCCCAGTTAACTCTTACGAGCCCCTCAAAACTCAGTCTTGTTGTGTCCTCCACACACAGCACTCTCTCGAACCCCTCCTCCGTCCACCTTATATTGTAGAGGTAGACCTTAAATACAAGTGAAAGCTTTGATCACTGTGAGTCAGAGATGTTTAATCGGGAAGAAACACAGGAAATGCAGGAGTTTTCTGAAACCACTTTTGATAGATTTGGAGGATTTAAAGGAGAAGGAATAGCAGTTATGAATCAGTTGGAAGGAAAGAGGTTAGCTGTGACAATTGAGAGGCTGTGGAAATATCATAACTTAAGACGGATTCCAAAATCCCCCATAGTAAACTTAAAGCTAAATAAATAAATTCATGAGTTTCATAAATTCATGGGTTTTTTTTTTACTTTAAATTGAATTTATTGGTGTGACACTTAAATTCTTCTTTTTGACTGTTGCATCATTGTGAGAGTATGTGATATTTGTCATTGCAGTTCTAAAGTAATCATCATGGGATAGCTCAGCAAATGAATTGGCAGGAATGCCAAAGTAAGGAGACAAATTACAGGAATTAAGAGATTTAGAAACTTCCAGAATGTAGCAATTTAGTACTTCACCAGTGTACTGAGTTACCTGTTTATAATCATGAATTCTGTAACCACCTGTTCTGGCTACTCAAAATACATTCTATAGATATCAGTAATATGAAAGGACCTTGGGCAGTAATTTGAAGATTATCTCCAAAATGCCATCAACTGGTATATCAGAGGATAACCTCAAACTGCTAAAGGGGGCTCCTGAAAAATTGGCTGGTTGGTATATCCATTGACTAGTCCCTCAGTAGCATGTGGAGCAAGTGGCCCGTTCTCCCCAGAGCACTGGTCTGTCCCTGGCATATTCAGCTTTGTTGGAAAGGCAGCTGTGCTCACCACGCTATACCACCAATGCCAACTCCTGGCATATTCAACTTTGTAAGAATTCATAGCCTGTACTATCCAGCTATACATCTGGTACACTGAATTGTTTCTTAGGGTGATTATGTGAGCTGTGTTAACAATAATAATAATTACACAATAATCACAACTGCATACTTTCGTTTTTTCCAATAATGCAAAATATTACTAGACTTTGATGTGTTTTAAAACATTTTTTCACCATGGTGTTTGAAACCAACAAATTCTGCTCATTTTCCAGCCAGAACAAGTACTTATATGTATGGTGTGAAAATGTGCTTTCCATAAATATCTGGTCATTTTTCTTAGAAAGTAAGGATAAAAGAAGATAAAAGAAGTTGTTTGTTTTTTAATGTTAATCTAGGACAAACTCATTAGTCAGCAGAGCCAAATATCAACAGTACAATGATTGAAATTTCTTTTGAGAGCCAAATTTTTTAAACTTTTTTTTTTTCATTTTTCTGAAGCTGGAAACGGGGAGGCAGTCAGACAGACTCCTGCATGCGCCCCACCAGGATCCACTTGGCATGCCCACCAGGGGGTGATGCTCTGCCCATCTTAGGCATCGCTCTGTTGCATCCAGAGCCATTCCAGCGCCCCGAGGCAGAGGCCACAGAGCTATCCCCAGCGCCAGGGCCATCTTTGCTCCAATGGAGCCTCGGCTGCGGGAGGGGAAGAGAGAGACAGAGAGGAAGGAGAGGGGGAGAGGTGGAGAAGCAGATGGGCGCTTCTCCTGTGTGCCCTGGCCGGGAATCAAACCCGGGACTCCTGCACGCCAGGCCAATGCTCTACCGCTGAGCCAACCGGCCAGGGCCAAATTTTTTAAACTTAAACTATATAGGTAGGTACACTCCTTATTGAGGTAGCACCCGCACGTGGTATTTTGTGGAAGAGCCACACTCAAGAGGCCAAAGAGCCGCATGTGGCTCGTGAGCCGCAGTTTGCCGACCAGGGATCTAGGGGAAAGAATCCTATTATATGCCCACACAGGCAAAAATGTGTGACCAACTAACTCATAAGTCCTGATGTATGGTTCTTGATGGGTCCTAACATTTTTCATGTTTTCTTTTGAGTTACTACTTTTGCTGATAAATTACTTTAAGGAGCCACTGAAGTATGAATTGCTGTACAGATTTCTTCTAATAAATGTCAAGATGCCATGTCTCATCTGTAAAAGCATGCCCCCAATTTTACTCTAATGGAAGAAGTGAAATGTTTATAAGGTTTGCAGAGAAAGAGATCTCTTGTTACCCAGAGGTTGCTATACGAAGACCAAATACAAGAGGTGATATAGCTTTTAGACTTCCAAGTTCATTTTCCATCAAAAATGACCATTGTGCATCTCCACTGTGAAGGCAACTGCGTGTGAGCACAATTAAGGATAGCGTTTAAATCAACAACAGTAGTGAATGCCTACTGATTTCTATGCATACATTTCCCCCCAAGTCAATACATGGCTTTTATGGTATCTTTAATATGTCACTGATAAGTCTGAGGAATCACCTGACACCTTGCATTTTCTGTACCAGGTCAACTTAGATCATATTCATCAGCCTACTGAACTGTTCCTTTTTCAGAATCGTACACACCATCCAAAATTTCTTGATACCTGTCTTTTTAACTGTTATGGCTTATTGAAGCAAAAGAGCTGAATTTGATACAAGTTTAATGGCATTTCCTTAATTCACTCGTCTTTCCGAGCTTGAGATACTGAACAAGCTAGGCCCAACCTCATCCGAACCCTGTGGATGTATTTTTCACCCAAGACATTGAGGGTTTTGACAGAACCATTCTCCTGAACAACAACACTGATAGGGAATTGCGAGTACACAGACCCCAAGTGGTAAAGGAAGCCCTGTGTAGCACCCGTGGTCCCTGTTCTACACAGGGCAGCAGGAGTGCAAATGGTAGCCAGCTCCTTTCAACACCGCTCACAAAAATTAGGGGTCAGTGCTTTCAGCCTTTTGTATCGTGCATTTTCACCAATGAAATAAAAGTTTGTTTTGCATCTTATTTGTATAATCGAACAACTTTTTTTGACTTGTTTGCTTTTCTGATGTTATTGTTTAATTTAAAAAAATCAGATCTTTCTTTTTTTATCACTTCATATTCATTTTGAAATATCCCCTAATTTTTGTGAGCAGTATATTTCACCGTCATCTGTCAAACCAGAGCCTCTTTTTCTTTGCAAGGAGACTGAGTTCTCTGTAGTTGTCATTGAAGTTCTTCTGCAGGGTGCCGCTGGGGCCCTTCACAAACAACTGTGAGCCCTTTCCGAGAGATGTTGACATTTTCTGGAATGTGGATAGTCTTAATTGGTGAGAATGCCCTTCATCCACTCAGTAAATGTGGCAAAAAAAGTCCATGCATACATTTAACAATACTTGTTTTCATGAGAATTTTTTGTACCTCCATCTCTGACATTCTCCTTTTAAAGCTCAGTGTGAACCAGATTAGTTTTTTAACCAGGCTCAGAAAGTACTAGAAGCTTGAAAGAAAATATGCTTTACTGACTAAGAATGTTACTCTTTTCTAATAAAAGCAGGGTATATGAAGGTTTTGTTTGTTTGTTTGTTTAGCAATTCTCTATCATCAATTTACCATAAAGGAAGCTGGAGTTGATTTTTTAAATGTGCCCAAATATAGGTACTGATGTCAAAATAGAGGCTTGTCAGTGTGATTTCATAAGTGTATTAGATTTAACCAATTAGATAATAAAGCTGCTCATAAAAGCCACAAAGGAAAACTGATTATGGAAATCAACCTATTTTTTTTAACCCTAAAATAATTTATTATTTTGGACAATACATGCATAGATGACCAGAAATCAAGGTATTTTTCCTAATAACTGCTTAGGGGATAGTATTTCATTCAGATTAACATTCAGACCAGGAAAGAGAGAAAATTACCTTATCCTGTAAGATCAACTCTGCCATCTTCTGAGCAATTTGAAATCCTTCCACCAAAACCAACGCCCCTCACCCTCTTCCTTTAGCCCAACCCCTCTGCAGCCCCACCCCTGCAAATTGAGTTGAGTTGCTTTTTATGACCTGAATTGAGTTGCTTTTTATTGGAGGAGGGTGGGGTTTAAAGTTCTATAACTGCTACTTTCATTTCCCTTAAAGTGGGCTCCATACAATGTCCATGGTGTTCTCAGAAGAAAAGGTTTGGGTGATGTTGCCTGAGTTAATTTGAAATATTCCCTGTAAATCATCACCTCCTTTATGAAACACCCAAAATACAAATTGCATGGTGCAAGTGAAATAAATGGCCAAAAAAAAAAAAAAGAAGAAGAAGAAGAAGAAAAGAAAATCGCAACAATGTTATTGTGGTCCTCAGGGCTGGGTCAATCAAAAATAACCAGAAGCCTGACCAGGCGGTGTCGCAGTGGATAGAGCGTCGAACTGGGACGCGGAGGACCCAGGTTCAAGACCCCAAGGTCACCAGCTTGAGCCCAAGGTCACTGGCTTGAGCAAGGGGTCACTAGGTCTGCTGTAGCCCTCTGGTCAAGGCACATATGAGAAAGCAATCACTGAACAACTAAGGTGCCACAACGAAGAATTGATACTTGTCATCTCTCTCCCTTCCTGTCTGTCTGTCCCTGTCTCTCCCTGTCTGACTCTCTCTGTCTCTGTCAAAAAAACCCAAAAAAAACCAGAAAAAGTGAAATTCAATACCACTGGTAAATTTACCAGAATAAACACTCTAAGGTACAGCACAATGTAAACTAAAGCTCACAAACTGGTTTACTCCTTCTAGAACAGATTAATTCAAGAGAAAGGGTGAAAACAAGTTTCTTTGTGATCCAGATTTTGTTTCCAAAACCACCTCATTTTTGCATGTTGCTTTACAATTTAAATCATATGAATGTGTTTTTTCAAGTAAACCTCTCTCTCAGCAACTCTGTTAGTAGCTGGAATTAAGGGAAATAGGCATCTAAACGATTTGTCCAGACATATGAAAAGGGGTAGAGCCGGAGGCTCCAGAGCAAGTCCACAGATGAATTTGGTTTAGGGAAGGAAGATATCTAACTCCTTTGGCGAAGTAAATGAACCCTTTGAAATATAGCCACACCCTCATTTTTCATGTTAGAAGATGTGGATTTTCACATTGGATTTAATTATTTAAAGCAAGATGTGCCTGGCCTGACCAGGCCGTGGCTCAGTGAGTAGAACATCAGACTAGGACATGGAGGACCCAGGTTCGAAACTCCGAGGTTGCCGGCTTGAGCATGGGCTCACCAGCTTGAGCGCAGGGTTGCTGGCTTGAGCATGAGATTATAGACATGATCCTATGGTGCCTTGAGCCCCCCCCCCTCAAGGCACATATGAGAAAGCAAGCAATGAACGACTAAGGAGACTAAGGAACTGCAAGAAGGAATTGATGCTTCTCATCTCTCTCCCTTCCTGTCTGTCTGACCCTCTCTCCGTCTCTGTCACCAAAAAAAAAGGATGTGCCTGATGTATAAAACATTTTTTTTTCAGTCAACATATTTATTCTATTCTTAGTTTGGTTGAATGGCAATACAAATATTATGAGCCAGATTTTAGTTTCTCATGTATTATACTTTAAATGCCCAAAACTTTATGTAAAAGCACAAATGAGCCAGTTTATGTCACAACTCATACCACAGTACCTCGGATTTAATTGTATATGCTTTGAAATAAATTCTCTCCTTGACCATGACTATTATAGATTTGAAAAGACCAGAAACTTCAAGCTTGCTGTGGCTAAAAGTCTAAATGTGTTCTACAGAATGAAGATGGAACACAAAAAATGGACTCATATAGTTACTGTAAGACTGCAAGGAGAGTTTTATTACCACCCCAGTGCTTACACTGTCACTTTAAGAGATGTTAAGAAGGATGTAAACATTACCCTGAATCTGATGGCAGTAACAACAGAAGCCTAAGTGTTCACATTAAGGTCAGAGCCACTATTAGGATTATAACACAGACACCTCTTTTAGGCGTAGGCTCCCAGGGGCGCCATCTTTGTCATTTTAAAGCACAGCCCTGGGAAAATCCACAGAGCTGCACAGCCACCACCTTAATCTGTTCTCAGGAATTGGCCCCAAATGGAGAAATCAAGCCAGGTCACATCCCACATCCTGAAAGCATGAGACAGGAGCCAAGGCCACGCACGTCAGCAGCACTGAGATTTGCTGTCAGGGTCTCCTGTTCCAGTTTAATTTTGTCCACATCATTTTCTTCATTAGGAAAGCTCTGGTGGTTCACAAGAATGTTCTCCACTAGGAACCGGGCTGCTTCATCGATGTTTATGTTATCCTTGGCGGAGGTTTCAAACTATCCAGTGAAGTCATGTTCTTTGCAGAACTGGTCAATCTGGGAAGGATTCTGGCCACTGTCCTTTTTCTGGTCACATTTATGAGCTAAGAGGACAGCAGGAATAGGGCCGCCACTTGGAAGATGGACTTTACTGTCCAGATCACTCTTCCATTTCTTTTTTTTTTTTTTTTTTGTATTTTTCTGAAGCTGGAAACGGGGAGAGACAGCCAGACAGACTCCCGCATGCGCCTGACCGGGATCCACCCGGCACACCCACCAGGGGGCGACGCTCTGCCCACCAGGGGGCGATGCTCTGCCCCTCCCTGGGGGGGGGGGTCGCTTTGCTGCGACCAGAGCCACTCCAGTGCCTGGGGCAGAGGCCAAGGAGCCATCCCCAGCGCCAGGGCCATCTTTGCTCCAATGGAGCCTGGGCTGCGGGAGGGGAAGAGAGAGAGAGGAAGGAGAGTGGGAGGGGTGGAGAAGCAGATGGGCTCTTCTCCTGTGTGCCCTGGCCGGAAATCGAACCCGGGACCCCTGCACGCCAGGCCGACGCTCTACCACTGAGCCAACCGGCCAGGGCCCACTCTTCCATTTTAAGACTGCTTCAAACATGGAACCTCTCAATATAGCAAAGAGTACAAAAGCACCAACAGCTTCTTTATAGTAGATGTGGGTCATGTTGCCAGACCGCTCCTGCCCCACTATGTCCCACAGCTGCAGGTACACCAGCGTCCTGCTGTCCCAGTTGAGGACCTTGAGTGCGAAATCCACCCCGATAGTGGCCTGGTAGTGCAGGGAGAAGAGCTGGTGCACGTAGCGCTTGATGATGCTGGTCTTGCCCACGCCAAGCTCGCCGATGACCAGCACGTGAAAGAGGTGCCATGCGTGCCCCCGACCCTGCTGCAGCTGGCAGGTGCTCTCTTTGTAGTATATTTTTATCTGCTCTCTTGTTCTATCTTTAGAGAAAAATATTTCATGGCTGCATTGTTTTATATGTTCAATAGTCATAGTATATACTTTATTCTCTGATTGACTAGAAAATGACTTTCCTTAAAGGGATTTAGTTTCCACCCTGATTAATATTTATCTTTTAAGGAAAAATTCCACCCCTTTCAGAATTTCTTTAAAATCTTACAACACAGCTGCTAATTCTCCTTTAATCCACTATACTGATCTCAAACTCATGACTGCCTAGGCAAATTAATCTGCATCATTTGCTGTTTCGGACTGGCCTTTTGACCAGCGGAACCATCTGTTGTACTCACCTGCAGGCTGGATATCAGGAGTCACAACCTTGCTGGCAAAAGAAGAGGATCTGGTTTAAAAATCGAGTCTTATTTCATTCCCTGTTACCAGCCACATTGTAGTTATTTTGGGAACCAGTAAACTGGTCTCAGTTCATTCATCTGAAAACTAAAAGAGAAGCTTCCTTATAAGGACTTATGTTAGAAAATAAAGAATTAATATTTACAGGGTATTTGGAGTTGCCCAGGCAAAGGTTCTAGAGGAAAGAGAATGATTGTTCTTTGTCCTCATATCAAAAACTAGGTATGATCATCCCTTTAATGCTTTAATAAATGGCAGTTTCAGAAAGCCACAGTGCACTGAAACAGCAGAGCCCAGGGGAAAGGAGGAAGCCAGAACTCAAACCTGATATTGAATCTCTTTGCAATTTAAAGCAAGTAATTTGTTTCCCTCTTTATAAAGGAAAATGATAATAGCTGGCTCTGCGTCACAGAATATTGAAAAGAAACATATAATTTGAGTTCCTGAAAGAAAAATAATACTGAAATGTAAGGAGTTCATATAAGTTGCTTTAAAAAAACCTTACAACCCCCACCAACAATGTGAGTTAAACGTTTTACTTCAACAGACCTGATTATAAAACTCAATGATTAGCTCTTTTGATAGTATATACTGTTTCCCTGGGTCCTGTCCAAAGATTCTTATACCTTTTAAAAATCCTTGCAGGAATCTCGGCTTAAAGATGCAAGTAGCCCCCCAGTAACTGTTTCTGAACGTCTACGTGTTCCTGGAACACTGCAGGTGATGGTGGGCTAGTGGGACCCATTGAAGAAATTTTGTTGGATTCCTAAAATCACACCCTTTCATCATGTGCCATTTTATTATAGAGTAACAGGAATGACTATTCTGGCAACCATTCATATATGCCATTAGTGTTTTCCCATTCTAGATTGTCCCTGACTTTCCTATCTTTAATTTTTATACAATTTAAAATTCTGAACATGGATACCCCTAAACTACCCTTTTTAAAGGTAATAAATTTGGTTTCTTACATATCAACTGACCAGTAATTCTCTGCCTTGCCATAACCTCTGCAGTAAACAAAACCCTGTAGTAAAGGGCTTTGTTATATTGGAGAGAGGCATGGTTTAAGCACTGCCCCCACCGCACCCCCCAGTGACGAGGTCTGGTCCCCAGACCCGTCAGAATTAGAGCCAGGATGTTCCTCGGACTTGCTCAGCTGGACTCCCACACCAGCAGGACCCTTGCAGCCCTGCCTTCCTGATAGCCTGGGGTAAGGGCAGAAGGAATGGTGAGGGCAGAGTTAGGGACTGTGGGCAGCCTAGGCAGGAGACTGAGGTGGGCATTGAGCATGGAATCATAAGGCCACTCAGAAACTTTGCTCTGGGGTCTTAGAGGAGATTACTTTCCTCATTCTTTGTTCTGGTTTCAGGCATTTTCTGTCATTGAGATTAAAAAGTAAGGGGCTGCCTGACCTTTTACCGTCCTTTGTGGAGAAATCAGTCCCCTAGAAACAGGAGAGGCCTAACTTAACTCAGCTTCCCTGGTCTTTAGAGTGACATTTACATACCTGCAGTTGCCTCCCCCAGGACCCCTTGAAACCTAAAACCTGGTCCAGGAAATAAAGACACACATACATGCACATTTTGGGATGGATTCATTCTTTTCAGCGCTCTTGACAATCTCCATTCTCCCTCTCTCTCAAAATAACTTGTGAATCTATTGTTAGTCTTTGAAGCTTTGACTTTATAACAACTTATTGGAAAAGTGTGTTGGTGTATTCCAATTATGTTGGAAAGGGACTGCCTGTGTCATCTTATTCTCAGTATCTTTCATGAGGTCTATGAAGCTTAGAAGAGTTGAGTATTTTTTTCTCTGATTCCTAAAAGAATACTAAATGACAAAAAAAGTATAACTTTCTTTTTTAATTGAGAGGAGGGGAGGCAGAGACAGACTCCAGCATGTGCCTGGATTGGGATCCACCTGGCAAGCCTACTGGAGGGCGATGCTCTGCCCATCTGGGGCATTGCTCCATTGCTCATCAACCAAGCTCTTCTTAGCACCTGAGGCAGAGGCCATGGAGCCATCCTCAGTGCACAGGGCCAACTTGCTCCAATCGAGCTATGGCTGCAGGAGGGAATGAGAGAGAAGTGAGAAGGGGAAGGGTGGAGAAGCAAATGGGTTCTTCTCCTGTGTGCCCTGACCAGGAATCAAACCCAGGAAATCCACATACTGGGCAGTGCTCTACCACTGAGCCAACTGGCCAGGGCCATAACAAAAAATTTTGGCTAAAATTAGGGAATTAGGAATTTCTTAGGTTTTAGAGATCTTTGCTTATTTTGACTAGCTTTTTTCTTTCTTTCTTTCTTTTTTTTTTAAGATGGTAAGAGATTATAAAAGAAGAGCAAATAAAAAGCTGGGAGAAGGATCAAGGAGTACACTGTCTTCTACCACCTGATCCTCAGAGGAGTGTTTTAAGAGACATGCAACAATTTAGAGTCCCTGTGCACTCCCTGGACCGAGCAGAGCAGGATGGGCTGTGTCCTACTCAGTAATTGCAGGAGAGTGGGCTGGCTGTTAGATCGCCAAACTAAGAGTGCGCCAACCAAGCTGATACCAAAAACACAGTCATTTGTAGAGCAGAGGTCGATTTCCTCTCCGGTCTCACTCTCACGTGGCCAGATACCTCCATGCCAGGCTTGGTCTCTTTCAAGCGGTGCATGTTTTCTTTGACCACACAGAGTCACCTTGTTGTTTATACAAGCTATCTTATCTACTAGTGTTGAGTCACCCTTGTATTTATTGCCTACACCTCCAGCCTTCTCAGAAAGCTCCTGGGGTCCAGCCCTGGGAATAGAGTGGTGTGACTTAAGAAGCTGAACTTTATATAGTACAGACCCACCTAAGCCAATAAGTGATTCCCAAATTTCTCAGCATTGTAACAAACAAACATTTTTGGATGTTTGTGCAAATTTCCTCTCCCATTCTCTTTCCTTAAAAATAATAATTATATATTTTATTTTTAATTTAACTTTTATTTTGAAAAGCCTGTAGGGAATGTTATGATCACCACTGATCATTTGCCACATCCAAGAGGTTAAACCAGCATTAAAAACAGTAATGTAAATCTAATACGTATTTTTGGCCTTCATACTGAAATTTAAAATAAATATATAATTGTCATATAATGTTTAACTACTGATTGGCCCACTTATATTATTTTCATCCATATGCTTGATTGCAGGAAATCTTCACCGAACTAGCAGTGTTCCTGAGTATGTCTACAACCTACACTTGGTTGAAAATGACTTTGCTGGCGGGCATTCCCCTGTTCCTAAAACCTATGACATGCTCAAGGTAGGATACCAAAGAATGTAACACTAGTTATCAGATTACCATGAAAACAGTTTTCAACTCTCATAGATTCTTTTTTAATGTCACCTTTCCCAGATACTACTATTTCCTAAATGAATTGTGAAAAGATTGACTTTGTGTGGACACGGTTGAAAACTGGGAACATTTTTTAAAAATTTTTATTGAATTTATTTGGGTGACATTGGTTAATAAAGTAATACAGGGTTCAGGTGCACAGTTCTACAACACATCATCTGTATATTGTATTGTGTGTTCACCATCCTAAACCATGTCTCTTTCCATCACCATTGATCCCCTCTCCCTCTCCTCCACCACTTTCCTTTCCCTCCTGCAATCCCCACACTATTGTCTGTGTCCATAAGTTACAGTATCAACTCCTGGTGCAAATAAATCCTCAATCAAGTTAACCAACTCTTATTTAAAAACAGATTTTACCCAGAAGGGGCCCTACTTCTCCATGTGATTCAGAGAAACGGACCCCTTGTGTAATAGTTCTGGAATAGTTCGTCTTCAGCAAAGATGGAAACTGCTTTATGCCTCATTTAAACTTGATTTCTCTCTCTGTGTAGTCCGGCGTTACCACCACTTACGAAGGTCGCTGGGGGAGAAGAACTGCGCAGTACAGCTCGCAGAAGTCAGTGGAAGAAAGATCCTTGAGACAGCCCCTGAGAAGACTGGAGATTTCTCCAGACAGCAGCCCTGAGAGGGCCCACTACTCCCACAGCGATCACCTGTACAGCCAGAGGAGCCAGGCGGGGCACACGCTGCGGCACCAGGAAA
This sequence comes from Saccopteryx bilineata, assembly GCF_036850765.1. Lineage (NCBI taxonomy): Eukaryota > Metazoa > Chordata > Mammalia > Chiroptera > Emballonuridae > Saccopteryx > Saccopteryx bilineata. The sequence continues at coordinate 141,180,634 of NC_089491.1, read as the reverse complement.
GCCGGAGGTCCACCCTTCTCATGCCCCCGAGATACGCCCGCTCTGAGATTGTCGGTTTCACCGCGGGCCCCGTGAGCAGACAGCGCTACTATGACACTTACCACAGACAGTTCCAGTACGGCTCTGTTAACGACAGCGTTTTTGACGGTGCCCCTCCCAACCCAGTGATGCTCACATGCCCCAGGCCGGGGACCAGTCACAGCATGGGCAACCTCCTGGAGAAGGAGAACTACCTGACTTCAGGGCAGGTCCGGCCGCTGGTGCCCCTGCAGCCCGTCACTCAGAACAGGGGCGCGCGGACCTCCTGGCATCAGAGCTCCTTCCACAGCAGCCGCACGGTGAGGGACGCCGGGCCCAGTGTCGCTGTGGATTCCGGCGGGCGCAGGACGCACATGACCGTGGGCCAGGTGGCAGCAGGGGGCAGCGGGAACATGCTTGCGGAGAGAAGCACTTTCACTGACTCCCAGCTCAGGTGAGCGCCCACTCCCACCACCATGCGCTCCCTGCCAGCACTTTTTGTTCCCACAGCCCTTACAGCCGCCGAGAGCTGGCACTTCTGAGGCTGCACGGAGAGGTTTCCAGAGATAAGTGATTAAAATAATGGCTTCTCAGGCAGCTGTTTAATTGACAGATTAGCCTATTTATTTCAGGGACAGAGGCCAGGCTACCTCATGGCCGCTTTGCCGGGAAATGTGATGATTAGTCCATCTGTTGTTCTAAATTAGATGCTGGCTGCAGAAATGGCTACGTCTTTGATGAACAAGGGCTAAGTCCAAGGCAGATGAAGAAATGGATAATGGCAGGCATTTTCTTGAAATAAAGGAAGGAAAATGGCAGAAAAGATGTATTCCTGGTGCTGAGTGAACCGCAAATGCTGTATTGGTAATTACTACCATAAAACCGAGAGCTAAGCGAAGGCACCTAAGTTTTAGATGTGTCTTTCCTGCCTTTTCTGCCTAATACATTTACTTTTTAATTCTGATATCAGTGATTTGGAGGGTATTTTTTGGCAATACCAAATAGTTTAAAAAATTAAATTTTCAAAGTCATTCCTTTGCCTTCTTGCTTGCTTTATGTCTTGACTAATCTAATCTTTGGAACCTAACCCTTATTCAAGTTGCGTGCTGAAGCACAAATTTTAAAAACTGAGAAAGTTGCAAAAAAAAAGGTTGATGATGAATGAGTGAATAAGTGACCAAGTCCTGAAATAATGATGTATCATTATGACAAAACATTAAATATGTGATTTTTGTTTGAATTATAATGCTGCTTAATTGTTTAATATCACTTTAAGTGGAATTGTACAGGATTCATTGACTGTGCAGGTCCTGCTAATAAAAGATGTTAGGGCTAGTCTAAACTTGAAGCAGGAGATGTTTTTTATAAAGCAAAATTGTGCATGAGACTTCAAGCATTTCTTGTAGAAAGCAAATCTTTGTCAATATGGACACACTTATAAGGAAGAAAAATTCATGAGGTAGTTAACCCTTTGAGTGAACGTTCATGTACGTCCTCATGCCTCCTGACCATCCAGAGTATGATTGATTTATTTTAAAAATGTGTAAGGCAACAATAAAAAAAGGTAAATGTATGTTCTTGCTTCCATAAATTGTTTATCAAACATACATGATTTTAAGTTAATAAAACTGGAACTGGAACTAATTTTATTTTTTGAAAAAAAAAACTCACTCCCAGGGGTCAGCGAGCATTAAAAAAACTCACTACTCAAAAGAGTTATGGAAGGAAAAAGCTGATCAAGGCTTTTACATTTCTAATTCAAAAAAATTTTTTTCTTTTTTTTTACAGACACAGAGAGAAAGATAGACAGGGACAGACAGACAGGAACAGAGAGATGAGAAGCATCAATCATTAGTTTTTCGTTGCGTGTTGCAACACCTTAGTTGTTCATTGATTGCCTTCTCATATGTGCCTTGATCGCAGGCCTTCAGCAGACTGAGTGACCCCTTGCTCGAGCCAGTGACCTTGGGCTCAAGCTGGTGAGCTTTGCTCAAACCAGATGAGCCCGCGCTCAAGCTGGCGACCTCGGGGTCTCAAACCTGGGTCCTTCGCATCCCAGTCCGATGCTTTACCCACTGCGCCACCACCTGGTCAGGCTAATTCAAAATTTATTGAATACCTACTATATTCTGGGATTTGTGCTAGGCACAATCCTAATAAAATGATTTTAATCATAACAAAGCTATCATGCCACTTCCTCCAGCAACTGGCATTCTCTTCTTTCATCTCTGAGCCCCCACATTCCAATCTGTCATCAATCCACTGCAATATGGTGTTGGTTCTCACCATTTGACCGAAACACTTTTCCCATAATGCACCTATGACTGCCTTATTGCTGTATTCGAGGCACACCTATTCAGTCCTTACAGTACTCAACCTCTGGGCAGCATTTACACCACTGTCTGCAAAATTCTCTCTTCCTTTGGTTTTCATGGCACCAGCCTCTCCTAGTTTTCTGCTTGCCTCCACACATATTTCCTCTTAGTCTTCTCTGAAAAGACTTTTCTGCGTGCCCAAAGAAGTCATCTTTGGTAATCCTTCTCTTCCAAGTCTCAGTGCTCTTCCAGAGGAGCCCTGTGTCCTACAATAAATCCTGTGATTCCCAGAATTTCGTCTTCAGCTGTCTTCTATTCTGAATCTAGATTTGTGTATACAGGGTGGAGCAAGAGTAGGTTTACACTTATAAGTAGGCAAAACAGTTTATTCTTGTATTATTATTTATATGGTATTATTTTTCATACAAACAACTGTAAACTGACTTTTGTTCCACCCTGTATTTCCAATAACATCCTGGACATCCCAAAGTCAATAGATTCAAAACTAAGTTTATCAGCCCCTCCCAGCCTTCTACTGCTAACCGTTTCCTCATACTAAATCCCTACCATTTATACACCTGGAAGTCATTCTTATCTTCTTCCTTCACAATCACATATCACCATGTTATATCTTTATCTCCTTAATGGGTATTAAATTTTTACTCTTCTTTTCATCTTTATTGCCTAGGTTGATCTGTCTGTCTCAGGTCCTATTTGCTCTGAACCATTCTCTAGCACTGTTTTAATAAGCTTCCCAAAGCTGATTATTTCTCTCCCCAGTTTATAACCTCCCCACAACCCTACCAAGTTTTCCCACTTTTTAGCATGGCACACAAGGCCTGTGTTTTCCCCTGCTCATCCCTTTAGTCTCATCTTTCTCATCTTCACCCTTCATGACCACCATCTCCAAACACACCCCTGCACAAACATTCAAGCCACTTGGAACCTCTTTTATTTCCCTTAAGGGAAGGTATTCATTCATATATTTCCTTTCTTCTTCCTTCCATCCATCCATCCATCCATCCATCCACCCACCCTCCCACCTACCCATCCACCTACCTGCCTGCCTGCCTGCCTATCATTCCTTTTCCCCCAGGAGCTCTGGTTTTGCCTGGCTTAGCTCAGAATGCATCTTTTTCCTGACCACTCCCCTCCCAGTCTGGTCCATGTGCCCCAGTTAGCTGTACTGTGTGGGTGTCTCTACCAGAATAATATCTTGTGGTTATTCATTTACTTACTTGCTCTCCCTCTAGACTTTGAGCTTCTTGTGAGTGTGTCTTATTATCTTTATATTCTCAGCACCATAAAACAGAGGTAGATCCTTCACAATCACTGTATAAATGAATGGTGAGAGAATGAAGGAATTAAAGAGGGAAGAAATGAAATATAAACTCTTTCCTTTTTACCATCTAGGTTTTTTTGTTACTCAGATTTTGGAAGTATTAACCACAGTTTCAGGTTATTATTTTAACAAATAGGGTAGATTTTATTAGAATAATTATATCTCAGAGAATAGAAGGAACACTTGGGGTCAAGATATTTAAAATAAAGGGCAAAAAATCTATTCTTGATGATTCCTAAAGTTGCCATCTTAGAGACCAGAAATCATAGAAATGAACTCTTTGAAAATTTTGCTTTCTACGGAAAGGAAAGTCAGAGGTTATTTCCTATAATGAGGAAAATAAGTGATCAAGGTGACATCTCGGCCTGACTCTCCCTTGCTTTGGTGTGCCCCTAGGCTCATTTCAGTTTCTCAGACTGTCCCTTGAGAGTCCTGCCCCCTCCGCGGCTGTTCTTCCTGTTGTCACACATTTCAGATCTACCCGACCCCTATTTTTAGAATCTTACCTTTTCACGTCTAATGAAAGTCCCACTTGTAAAGAACTGTTCTTTCACATTTATGGAACATTTCTGTAGAGTAGCTAGATAACACTATAAACCTGCATAATGACATAAGGTATTAAACAATGGATGTTTCTTTCCAAAAGAAGAATGTCTGGTCAGAGAGTTAGTTGCTAGTGTAGCTGAAAACCAAGACATGGCAGTAAAAGACAGTCAGCACCTGCTCTCAGTCGGACTTTTAAGAAAGTTTCAAGAAGTCACCAAGCAAAACCTCCTGGATCAGTTTTTCTGAAAATATGATTTCTATACTTATAGGGGACTGGTGGTTCACCCAGTGTGCCCAGCACTGCAGTACGCACCATAAGGGAAAAATTAAGTGGGATATTGAAGGTCAGAGATTCAGGAAAGACAGTAAGATGCATCAAATGCCAGATTGTGTGGTCCATACTGATGTATTTAGCAATTCAGAGAACAAGAGGGCGGTTTGCTGAGATTAAGGAGAGAGACAGATCTCCAGGGGGATCACCAGTCAGTTCTGTGGCGTAGAGCAGTGCAGAGCAGGAAAGAAGTCATACCAGCTTCCCTACACGTCCTCTTAATTACCACCTCCCTTAAGTTCGTAATTCTTCATGTCTCCTTCAACTATTTTCATTTTTAACAGCCAAGTTCAAGGCTTATTTGCTTCCACTAAGACTCGTGTAGTGCCCTCAAAACTGTCTCTAGAAACACACGGCCACTCCAGAGTCATCTTTCCAAAGCAGTGTTTTCATCACTGAAAATCTCTCTGAGGCAGGGGAAGTTGCATTTCCTGAACATCTGGGACCACAACGCAGGAGCTTTCCACTCATCAGCTTCTGTCTGTTGGCCTTCGGCAGATTATCCTATTCTAGCGTCTGGGAACCAGCATGCGGTAGGGCTCTGCTGTTAGCTGGCAGGAACGCTGGTTGCTGAGGGATTGCACACATAAAAAAAACATTGGTTGTTATTTATTACTAAATAGCTCATATTCTAACCAAGGATATTTAACCTCGCCTCCTCTTATATTTTTCATTTACATTGACCTTATTTTAACATATTAACCAATGCTATGTTGAAAAGACTGTTCTGGCGAGTATGTTCAGGGGATAATGGGGTCCAGGAACAGCTGCAGTTCCTGGTCCTCTCTTCCCCTGACCCCATTCCCAAGCCACATTTCTGCAGGCTTCAGGAAGTGCTTTATGGGTGAGTGAGAAGGGAAGAAGGAAGGAGGAAAAAAGAAAAAGAAGGGGATGGAGGGGAGGAGTGCTATAGGAGAAGAGAGAAGGAATAGCTCTAGCTGGAGAAAAGGGCACTAGAGAGATTTCATAGAAGTGAGGATATTTGAATTGAGTCCTGAAGAATAGATAATTAGGTAGAGGGATGGGCTTTCTAGAAAAATTGGAGAGTGATTTATGAAGAGGCATGTATTGTCTAAAAAAGTATTAAAAGTCTGGTGTAATAGGAGGATGTGGCAGTTGATCAGAGGAGGATTAAGAGAGGATTGAGGATGGCAGGGGTGGAGCCAGGCTGGGGTCAGAACATACGCCATGTTTTAGAGTTGGGCATCACAGACAGGAACAAAATGGAAAATTGACGCCCTGGCAGCCATGGCAGACTTTTTTTGAAGAAGTCTTTGTTCAGTTTGAGAACTGTTTTTAATGATAAAATGGTGTTGGATTGGCTAGGAGTGAATGCAGAGCTTCTTTGTAAATCATGTTCAGGATAATAAAAGATTCAAGTAATGGAATTATTTTGGGAAATTTAAACTTCCTGAGTCATTTGTGACTTATAAAGTGGATTAATGGCAAATCTTTTATTTTTTTTTTATTTTTTTACACAGAGAGAGAGAGAGAGTCAGAGAGAGGGATAGATAGGGACAGACAGGAACGGAGAGAGATGAGAAGCATCAATCATCAGTGTTTCGTTGTAACACCTTAGTTGTTCATTGATTGCTTTCTCATATGTGCCTTGACCGCGGGTCTTCAGCAGAGCGAGTAACCCCGTGCTCGAGCCAGCGACCTTGGGTCCAAGCTGGTGAGCTTTTGCTCAAACCAGATGAGCCTGCACTCAAGCTGGCGATCTCGGGGTCTCAAACCTGGGTCCTTCCGCATCCCAGTCCGACGCTCTATCCACTGCTCCACTGCCTGGTCAGGCTGGATGAATCTTTTTTTAAAAAAAAAAAGCTGAGTTAAAAAAAAAGCCTGTTCTTATGCTATGAGTTGTCTTTCAAAACACCTGTAGAGGTAAATGCTAAAGATTTAAAATTGCCATTTAAATTGAGACTGGTAGTGTTTTGATTTCTCTGTAAAGGCAGTGGAATGTTTGCATATAAAATACTTTCTTCTCTTTTTAAAAGTGTATTTATATTTTTAAACAATGACTCAAATTCTGGTTTTAATGGTAATAGCCTGCATATTTTTACCAATTAAATTGACTCCTGAGGCACAACATGTTAAAATATGAGATCATTATATAATTCTCAGTATAGATGCCAAAACTGTTTTCTGCTTCATTTTCAATGCTCTTACACTCTTGAGGTAACACTTTGGCGTTTGAACATGTGCTTCAGAAGCAGTGGGGATTAGCTTTCAGTCCGGAGGCTCATTTATCCCCTCGCTGGAGCCACCACATTGCCCATACACAAACACACACCACGTGCAACACAACACAACACATGCTCACATCTGAACACATGTGCATATATTGTGGGTTAGCCTGATGGAAGAGAGAATTTACTCACTGTGCTTGCCAGCAGGTACAGAAAACACCCTCCCAAAATGTCTTTGGAGTTTATTACCTGGAATGAATCAGGTGTAACCACCTTTGAAGCAAAAGCTGGGGCCTAGGTTACCTTCAAGGCATGTCTTTAGCCATAATTCTACGACATGAGCATCCTGAGTAGTTTCTCTGAGGTGATGCTTAAGGAAGCTGAACTATTGATACATCGATAGTAGACTGCCTAATCTGGTCAACCTCTAGGCAGAAATAAAGGAGGAGAAACCAGGGTAGTTCTATGAGGCATTTGGAAGTTAACATTTATTATGTTTTATAAGTAGCAGTTTTAATTGTCCTCTATAAATTATCTTCTCTATGTCAAACTGCATCAGATTTCATCGCCACTATAAATACCTGCAATTAGTAAAGGACAAAAGTATGTGACTAGCTAGAAAAAAGGTCAGTGTCATCTTAATAGCAAAGCAAATGATAATATGTATTAAAATATTTTTAAGGAAAAAAGATATTTATAATTGCACTTAATCATTACCTTTCCTGATGGAATGTGTCATACCAGCATGATTTATTTGAACAAAATCAGCTCAGTTTCCCTGGCTTTTATTGTTTATATACTGTTATATTCATTAAATAAGAACACTTTTAGAATGCTTTTTTAAAAGCTCATCTTCAGGTGAAATAACAGATCCTGAACAGCTTTGAAAAAAATCTAATGAGTTTTAAAGAAAAGTGTTTTCTCTACAGATGTGACATTACCAGGGTAACCATAATTTTTCATTTCTGTGGCCAGATTTCAGTTTCATCTAAAGTCTTGTGCCTTTAAAGTCACTTTTTAGGATGTAATTATCACACTCCACATTTACCTTAAACGGAGTTTCAGTTTCTTTCTTTGGTATATGTTATGATTCTGCTCAATTCATTGACGTCTTCTGAGGCTAGTCTGACTAAAGCTGGAGTATTTCAGCTACTAGCTTCCTACAGCTTCTGATGTCAGGGACTGATTTTTCTCTTGGCTAAAGATGACCCAGGACTCAGATGTTCTGGGTGCTTCCCAATGTTAGCCAAGTCATCTCTTGAAGGTTGGTTGGTAGGCAGGAGAGAGCAGGTTTGGGATTTAGCTGAATCTGTGACTGTTTGTCTAGGAATGCGGACCTGGAGATGACTCTGGAGCGGGCAGTGAGTATGCTGGATGCTGACCGCACACCACCTACCAGGATCTCAGTGGCGGCCACCTTCATACAGCACGAGTGCTTCCAGAAGTCTGACGCTCGGAAAAGGGTAAGTGTTGCCTGAGGTCCATTGCAAAACTAGCACCCTCCCCCATCTATTATTGCAACCCTGCAAACCGAAACCAATAATTTACTTACATTTTTATTTTTATTTTTATTTGTGACAGAAACAGGGACAGATAGAGACAGACAGGAAGGGAGAGAGATGAGAAGCATCAATTCTTCATTGTGGCACCTTAGTTGTTCATTGATTGCTTTCTTATATGTGCCTTGACCGGGAGGAGGGGGGGCTACAGCAGACCGAGTAACCCCTTGCTCGAGCCAGCAACCACCTTGGGTCCAAGCTGGTGAGCTTTGCTCAAACCAGATGAGCCTGTGCTCAAGCTGGTGACCTTGGGATCTCGAACCTGGGTCCTCCGCGTCCCAGTCCAACACTATCCACTGCGCCACCACCTGGTCAGGCTAACTTACATTTTTAAACATCTTCATTGAGTTGTATGTCAATTATAGCTCAATTTTTTAAAACATAAAATAAAAATATTTATTGAGAGTTTTTAATTTAAAAGAAAATATTCACTTATGAATGTCCTGCAATTCAGAAACTTAGAAAGTAAGTCACTACACAAACAGCCCCCTTCTTTGTCTCCCCAACCTCTCTCTCCCTTTGAAGCTGTCCCCAGAGGCAACTGTCAGCAATCTGTGTACTTGGGGGGTGGGGGGGAGTGAGTATGTATTTTAGGCTATTCAGTTTTTTTCTCTTATGAAGCATGATTTTTATGGTGTATCTAAGAAATATTTCTGTACTCTACAGTCACAAAGATAATCTCCTATATGTTCTTCTAGAAGTTTTACAAGTGTTAGATTTTATAGTTGGTCTATGGTTCATTTGAGATTACTTAACTTTTTTTTTAAGAATGCAAGCGTTTTTTGTTTGTTTGTTTGTTTGTTTTTTAAGTGAGAGGAGGAGAGATAGAATCCCGCATGTGTCTTGTGCTGGATCAGCCCACAACCCTGTCTGGGGCTGACACTCAAATCAACTGAGCTATCCTCAGCACCCAGGATGGATGCTTAAACCAATTGAACCACTGGCTGTGAGAGGCGAAGAGAAAGAAAAGGGGGAGAGGGAGGGAAAGAGAAGCAGACGGTCACTTCTCATGCATGCCCTGAGCAGGACGGCAGTCTGCATGCCGGGCCAACACTCTATCCACTCTAACCAACCAGGGCCTCATTTGGGATTAATCTTTCTATATATTACAAGATGTGAGTTCAAATTGCTTTTCAAAAAATATGTTTATGAAATTTTTCAAGCACCATTTGTTGAAAGACTTTTTTGATATTGAATTATTTTTGTGCCTTTGTTGAAAAGTAATTCATCACCGTGAATAAGTCTGTTTTTGGACTGTGTAGTCTATTCCATTGATTTGTCTATATTTATGCAAATACCACACTGTCACAAAAACTGTAGTTTTATATTGTCTTGAAATTAGGTAATGTTAGTCCTTTTTCTTCTTTTTCTGGCTATTTTGGCTATTCTCAGTATTTAGCAGTTTTATTTGAATTTCAGAATCAGCTTGTCAATTTCTATATTTATAAAACTTCTGGGATTTTGTTTGAGATTACATTGACTTCATAGATCAACATGTGGAGAACTGACATCTGAACAATAGAGTTTTCTGACCCCTGAACAAGATATATTACAATATTTATTTAGATCTCTGATTTATCTCAGCATTGTTTTATGGTTTTTACTCTAGAAGTCTTCAGTGATTTTTGTCCGATTTATCCCTAAGGATATCATATTTCTAGATACTTTTATAAATGGCCAGGTTTCTTTATTTTCTTTTTGTTTGTTTGTTTAATTTTTTATTGTCCAGTGCTAGTATATAGAAATACAGCTTAATCAATACAGTTCATCTTGTATCCTGTCATACCACTAAATTCACTTATTAGTTCTCGTGTGCTGTTTGTAGATTCATCAGACTTTACATAGAAGATAATGCCATTTGTGAACAAAGACAATTTTGTTTCTTCCTTTCCAATATAAATGACTTACATTACTTTTTCTTTTGACTAGAACCACCAGCACATTGTTAAAAAGTGAGACTTGTCCTTGAAGCAGTCAGTCTTTCTTTCACTATTAAGTCGTGTGCTCCCTGTGAGTTTGTTTATTTATTATTTGGAGAGATTTAATCTAGGCCAGGAGTATTTGTGAGTTGTTTTCTTTTTAAGAAAGGACAGTGTGGCCCTGGCCGGTTGGCTCAGCGGTAGAGCGTTGGCCTAGCGTGCGGAGGACCCGGGTTCGATTCCTGGCCAGGGCACATAGGAGAAGTGCCCATTTGCTTCTCCACCCCTCCGCCGCGCCTTCCTCTCTGTCTCTCTCTTCCCCTCCCGCAGCCAAGGCTCCATTGGAGCAAAAGATGGCCCGGGCGCTGGGGATGGCTCTGTGGCCTCTGCCCCAGGCGCTAGAGTGGCTCTGGTCGCAATATCGCGACGCCCAGGAGGGTTGCAACATGGCAACATGGCGACGCCCAGGATGGGCAGAGCATCGCCCCCTGGTGGGCAGAGCGTCGCCCCCTGGTGGGCGTGCTGGGTGGATCCCGGTCGGGCGCATGCGGGAGTCTGTCTGACTGTCTCTCCCTGTTTCCAGCTTCAGAAAAATGAAAAAAAAAAAAAAAAAAAAAAGAAAGGACAGTGTTACCCGTCTTGTTGATAATAGCTAATCTAACAGGGGTGAGGTGGTATCTCATTGTAGTTTTGATTTGCATTTCTCTAATAACTAATGAAGCTGAGCATCTTTTCATATATCTGTTGGCCATTTGTATCTCTTCCTGGGAGAAGTGTCTGTTCATTTCCTCTTCCCATTTTTTTATTGGATTGTTTGTTTGTTTGTTGTTGAGTTTTATGAGTTCTTTGTAAATTTTGGATATTAGGCCCTTATCTGAGCTGTTGTTTGAAAATATCATTTCCCATTTAGTTGGCTGTCTGTTTATTTTGATATCAGTTTCTCTTGCTGAGCAAAAACTTTTTATTCTGATGTAGTCCCATTCATTTATCTTTGCCTTCACTTCTCTTGCCATTGGAGTCAAGTTCATAAAATGTTCTTTAAAACCCAGGTCCATGATTTTAGTACCTATGTCTTCTTCTATGTACTTTATTGTTTCAGGTCTTATATTTAGGTCTTTGATCCATTTTGAATTAATTTTAGTACATGGGGACAGGCTGTAGTCGAGTTTCATTCTTTTGCATGTGGCTTTCCAGTTTTCCCAACACCATTTGTTGAAGAGGCTTTCTTTTCTCCATTGTGTGTTGTTGGCCCCTTTATCAAAGATCATTTGGCCATATATATGTGGTTTTATTTCTGGGCTTTCTATTCTGTTCCATTGGTCTGAGTGTCTATTTTTCTGCCAATACCATGCTGTTTTGATTATCGTGGCCCTATAATATAGTTTAAAGTCAGGTATTGTAATGCCCCCAGCTTCATTCTTTTTCCTTAGGATTGTTTTGGCTATTTGGGGTTTTTTATAGTTCCATATAAAAATGATGATTTTTTGTTCCATTTCTTTAAAAAATCTCATAGGGATTTTGATGGGAATTGCATTAAATTTGTATATTGCTTTGGGTAATATGGCCATTTTGATTATATTTATTCTTCCTATCCAAGAACAAGGAATATTTTTCCATCTCATTGTATCTTTTTTGATTTCCCTTAACAATGCTTTGTAATTTTCATTATATAGGTCCTTTACATTCTTTGTTATGTTTATTCCTAGGTATTTTATTTTTTTTGTTGCAATCATGAAGGGGATTATTTTTTTGAGTTCGTTTTCTAATATTTCATTGTTGGCATATAGAAAGGCTATGGACTTTTGTATGTTAATTTTGTATCCTGCGACCTTACTGTATTGGTTTATTGTTTCTAATAATCTTTTTGTGTAGCAAATGTTGGAGAGGCTGTGGAGAAAAAGGAACCCTCATTCACTGTTGGTGGGACTGTAAAGTAGTACAACCATTATGGAGGAAAGTATGGTGGTTCCTCAAAAAACTGCAAATAGAACTACCTTATGACCCAGCAATCCCTCTACTGGGCATATACCCCAAAACCTCAGAAACATTGATACGTGAAGACACATGTAGCCCCATGTTCATTGCAGCACTGTTCACAGTGGCCAAGACATGGAAACAACCAAAAAACCCTTCAATAGAAGACTGGATAAAGAAGATGTGGCACATATACACTATGGAATACTACTCAGCCATAAGAAATGATGACATCAGATCATTTACAGCAAAATGGTGGGATCTTGTTAACATTATAAGGAGTGAAATAAGTAAATCAGAAAAAAACAAGAACTACATGATTCCATACATTGGTGGAACATAAAAACGAGACTAAGAGACATGGACAAGAGTGTGGTGGTTACCAGGGGTGGGGGGAGGGAGGACATGGGAGGGAGGGAGGGAGAGAGTTAGGGGGAGGGGGAGGGGCACAGAGAACTAGATAGAGGGTGGCGGAGGACAATCTGACTTTGGGCGAGGGGTATGCAACATAATTTAATGACAAAATAACCTAGACATGTTTTCTTTGAATATATGTACCCTGATTTATTAATGTCATCCCATTACCATTAATAAAAATTTATTAAAAAGAAATTAATGTAATTAACAAATTAAAAGGAAATTTATATGATGATTTGACAACTATTCATAAAGGACAAACTCCTAGCAAACTAAGAATAAAATGTCTTGATCTAAAAAAAAAAAAAAAAAGAAAGGACAATGTTTTATATTTTAGTATTGTTAACATCATTTTTTAAAAATTGAGATATATTTACTCTCAGCAACTTTCAGATATGTAATGTAGTATTATTAACTAGAGTCACCATGCCCTATGCGACATCCCATGACTTATGTATTTTACCACTGGAAGTTTCTACCTCTGACCACTTTCACCCATTTCACCCACCCCCCAAATACCCACTGTGGCAACCACCAATCTGATCTCTGTATCTGTGATTTGTGCGGAGGGCTTTGTTTGTTTATTTGCTTTTTAGATTCCAAATATAAATGAGATCATATGATATTGTCTTTTTATGACTTCACTTTGCATAATGCACTCAAGATTTATTCATGTTGTCACAAATGGCAGGATTTTCTTTTTTATGACTTAATATTCTATTAAGTCATAAAATTGTATATATTTTCTAAGTCAAAATATTGTATATATATTTTGTTATATACATGTTGTATATATCATATATATATATAACATTTTCTCTACCCATTTATCTATCAATGAACATTTAGCTTGTTTCCAAAAATTTTGTTAAGAAACTATACACCTATATTTCTTTATTTATTTATTTTGTGTTTTTTCAAAGTTAGAAGCGGGGAGGCAGTGAGACAGACTCCCACATGGGCCCAACTGGAATCCACCTGGGATCCACCCGGCATGCCCACCAGGGGGTGATGCTCTGCACATCTGGGGCGTTGCCCTGTTGCAGCGAAGCCATTCTAGCACCTGAGGCAGAGGCCACAGAGCCATCCTCAGCGCCCGGGCCAACTTTGCTCCAGTGGAGCCTTAGCTGTGAGAGGGGAAGAGAGAGATAGAGAGAAAGGAGAGAAGGAAGGGTGGAGAAGCAGATGGGTGCTTCTCCTGTGTGCCCTGGCCGGGAATCAAACCCAGGACTCCACATGCTGGGCTGATGCTCTACTGCTGAGCCAACCAGCCAGGGCCCACACCTATATTTATAAAGGATATTAATCTATGATTCTCTCTCCTTGTAATATCTTTGTCCAGTTTTGGATTGAGGGTGATACTAGCCTAACAGAATAAATTGGGAAGTGTTCTCTCCTCTTCAGTTTTCTGGAAGAGTTTAACTGTAATTTCTTTAGACAAGAAATTTCCTGTCTTTCTTATTCTGCTTCTATATATGATATAATGTGTCTCTGCCACCCCCCACACCCTGCCCACCCAATTTGTTTTTGAAGACTTTTTTTTTATCACTGGTGTTGAGCAATTTGTTCCCAATATGCCTTAGTGTCGTTTTCCTTAGGTTTCTTGTGCTTGGGAGTTCATTTAGTTTAAATTTGTAGATCTCTGGGTTTTAGCACATTAGGAATTTTGGTTGGAAATAGATATTTAACCGTTAGTTCTTCAGATAGTTTTTGCCCCTCCTCTGGGAACTATTTACATGCATATTATTAGGCTGTTTGAAGTTATTGCACGGCTCATTCATACTTGTTTTTCTTTTTTAGTTTGTTTCTGTGCTTCCATTTGGATAATTTCAGTTGCTATGGTTGAAATTCACTAATCTGCAATGTTTAATATGCCGTTAATCTTATCCAGTATATTTTTGTATTTCATAAATTATATTTTCATCTCTAGAAGTTAAATTTGAGTCTGTTTTATAACTTCTATGTCCCTATGTAACATGTTCTATCTTTCCCCCAGATTGATGAACATATGGAAGACTGTTAAAATAGCTGCTTAAATGACCTTGTCTGCTAATTCTTACATATGTGTTCATTCTTGGTAGGTTTCAATTGACTGTGTTTTCTTCTCATTAGGAATCATATTTTTCTTCTTCTTTGCATGCCTGAAAATTTTTTATTGAATGCCACTTATAAATTTTATCTGTGTTGACTGCTAGATATTTTTATTTTGCTGTAAATACAAATACTTGAGCTATATTCTAGGATGCAATTACTGGTAAGTTACTTGAAAACAGTGTGATTTTTTTAAATCCTGCTTTGGAGATTTGTTTGGTGGGACCAGAGCAGCATTTCTTCTAAAACTAACTAGTCCTCATTTCTTAAAGCAAGACACTTCTGAGAACTCTGACGCAAATTCCCATCCACTAGGAGGTTTTCTGGCTGGATGAAAATAGGCAGAGTGCCTGGGCCTCTGCTAGCATCCTTTTTGGGGGTTATTTCCCTGGCCCCGGGCAGTGTTCTCACGCATGTGCACTAATTGATACACTGTTGAATGCTGGGGTGGGACCCTCTGCACATCTCAGGAGTTCTCCTGTGCAGGTCTTTGGTGCACTTCCCTGCAAACACTCGCCTCTTGCTTCTTCTAGACACTGTCTCCTCAACTCCACTTGTTGAATTCCACTTTCCTCTCACTGCATTGCCACCCCCATCGCAGCCTGGGAGCTCTATCCAGGCAGGGTCCCCACCGGAGCCTGGGAGCTCTGTGCAGAAAGGGCCCTGAGGCCGCAGTGAGGCTCCCGTGCTTGTTTTCCATCCTCAGAATCACTTTCTGTCGTTGCCCCATGTCCAGTTATTGAAACCATTGTATGTTTTGTCTGGTGTTTAAAATTGTTTCAGGCAGTAGGTAATTCAGTCCTTTTTACTATTAAGTCATTTTTAATTTTGATAAATAACTCCCTAATAACTCCTCCCCCAAATGGTACAAATTTACACTCCCACCAACAGTGTGAGCCATTACTACCACAGCCATTATTTTTTTTTGTTTCCTTTTGTTAATCTGACAAGTCCCCCAAAAAGTACCATTTATTGTAGAAATTCTCCTGTGTTTTGAAATCAAGATTAATAGTTGGTCAGTTCATCAAACAGTTACAGAGAACATCTTTTTAAAAATAATACACATATATAAAGAGTTTGTCATCTTATTTCTTATATAAACATGCCCTTTATGTATTATCTGCCATTTTTCGTTTCTTTAAGGTGAGATAAGAACTTAATGGTACTAACTCATATGAGTTCAGATGCTTCTATATTTTTACATTTTCTCTAGTCTTCTACATTAATATTATTTTTCTTCACTTTAATTTCATCTTTCCAAAGCATTCATATACGTTTTCACAGAGGCAAAAGTCTTTTCATACTTATATTTCATTCATTTTCAGAATAGGTAAATAAGTTGCATAACAATAACAATTACAGTTTACATCAATACACTGGGAAACAAACCTAACTTAAACATATAACTCAACTAGGTATGCATAGGGGTTCAAAGCCCAACATAGAAGAACCTACCAGCTTTGATAATACTCAGGAAATCAGTAGATTTCACAGAGAGAAAAGAAAGTGTGGTCAATCCTGCAGCTCAGGTAAGTCTAGTCAGACAGAAGCACTTCCAGCTGCAGTGTAGTGGTTGGCAGTCAGGATTTTGGCTAGAGCTGCTGTTGCCCGAAGGCCTGCGTGGGGCTGGAGGGGCTGCTTCTGCGGGGACTTCTTAGACGACTGCAAAGTTGGTGGTGGTGGTGGTTTGCAGGAGCATTGGGCTAAAAATTGGTCCTTTTTATGGCTAACTCAGATAAATGTTTAAATCTTATTTATTCCCAGGCTTTGAAAACTGGTCATTATTATGTGTATTTCTATTTTATAAAATAGACTTGGATTTTCTTTCGTTACCCAAGTTGGGCTAGATTTCCACTATCTCTTAAATTGCTAATTTGATTACAAATATTATTTTGCTTAAATATAGAATTAAAGTTGTGCTTGCCTTCTTAACTCTCATTCTGTGATAAAGCTAAAACAAAGACCAGATTTGAGAATAATGAAACATAAAAACGATATTGAAAAATAAAAACATGCTTTGTAGAAAATTTATGAATTATGATATAATAACTCAAGAACATTAACAAAATCTTGCTAACATTAAGAATAATGCTGTAATTTTTGAATATGTGTAAAGAACAGTTACAATTTGGACATATAGATAAAAATTTTAAGTCATAACTTTTAAAACCAGTGGCAACTTTTTAGTTCTTATTTTATACAATTAGGAGTCTCAGCGTATAACACTGTTGAGCTTCTCTCCTTTTTGAAACGTTCTTTTCTTTGGAGCAGAATCTCCTGGTTCTTTCACCATCTCTGTGGCCTCTTCAGGTTTCCTCTGTGAAAAGTTTATGCTTGAATATCTCTTAGATGCCTCCCTGGCACTTTTCAATACCTTGTTTGACCTGCTGCATCCACTTCTGTGGCTTCTGTTAATGTGTGACTACATGCATAGGACCCATAAGCATCTCCAGCTCATCTCCCCCCCCCCCCCCCCCGGGTTCCAAACCGCATGTCCCTCTATGTTCTAGACTTCCCACTAAAATCAACATCGACTTATCAAAAAGATGTATGCATTATTTTTGTTTTTACTTCTCTATTATCCAACCCTCCTTCTAAACTTGTTCTTCCTGCGTTTAGCAGGTAGGACACTTGGTGGTTTGAGCATTGATGCTCAGGAGTCACTCAGGGATGGATTTGAATCCTAGTACCCTAATTACCTGGTAACCTCAAGCAAGATACTTTGCCTCTCTAAACCTCAGTTTTGCTATATATATAGAGGAGTAATTGTCCTACGAAGAGCTATGAGAATGCAATCAGATCATGTTGCAGTGCCTGCCCCAGAATAAGTAACTCAGGGACTAGTATTTCCTCTGTGAGCGGTAGTTCACCCAGGTAGCGGTACAGCTCACCCCAGTCACCATCACCTCTGTGAGCAGTAGTTCACCCAGGTAATGGTACAGCTCACCCCGGTCACCATCACCTCTGTGAGCAGTAGTTCACCCAGGTAGTGGTACAGCTCACCCCTGTCACCATCACCTCTGTGAGCAGTAGTTCACCCAGGTAATGGTACAGCTCACCCCGGTCACCATCACCTCTGTGAGCAGTAGTTCACCCAGGTAATGGTACAGCTCACCCCTGTCACCATCACCTCTGTGAGCAGTAGTTCACCCAGGTAGCAGTACAGCTCACCCCAGTCACCATCACCTCTGTGAGCAGTAGTTCACCCAGGTAACGGTACAGCTCACCCTGGTCACCATAGCCTCTATGAGCAGTAGTTCACCCAGGTAGCGGTACAGCTCACCCCAGTCACCATCACCTCTGTTAATCCAGCTGCCTCCTAATTAATCTCCCTCCCTCCGTTCTTGTCCATTCTTCATCTGTTCTCCTCACAGCTTCCAGGAGACCTTTTATGAGCTGCCCTGTTTGCTTGCAGGAGAAAGAACAAATTCCATAATTTCACCTGCATGACCCTCCCTTCTTAAATGGGTTTTATTTTTATGGCTGCTTCAGACCTCATCACAGAAGCAGTGACTGCCGTACCTGTCTCGTAAAGTCTTACTGTAAAACTAATACAGATTTATTATAAGAAATTTGAAAAATTAAGAAAGAAAAGAGGAAAAAAAAACATACCCATGATTTCACCATTATTATCATTATGGTTTTGTTCTCTGATTTTTTTAATGCATATACAGGGTGGTGCAAAAGTAGGTTTACAGTTGTTTAGATAGAAAATAATATAAAAATTAATAACAGCCTGACCAGGCGGTGGCACAGTGGATAGAGCGTCGAACTGGGATGCAGAAGACCCAGGTTCGAGACCCTGAGGTCGCCAGATTGAGCGCGGGCCCATCTGGTTTGAGCAAAAGCCCACCAGCTTGAACCCAAGGTCGCTGGCTCCAGCAAGGGGTTACTCGGTCTGCTGAAGACCCGCGGTCAGGGCACATATGAGAAAGCAGTCAATGAACAACTAAGGTGTTGCAATGCACAATGAAGGACTGATGATTGATGCTTCTCATCTCTCCATTCCTGTCTGTCTGTCCCTGTCTATCCCTCTCTCTGACTCACTCTCTGTCTCTGTAAAAAATAAATAAATTTAAAAAAAATTAATAACAGAAGAATAAACTGTTTCTTGTACTCACAATTGTAAACCTACTTTTGCCTAACCCCACATGAAGATTGTTATAATCAATTGAATATGTGGCTCTGTGGGGACTTTTTGTTGTGATTGTTAAAAGTATGCACAAATACTGCCATTTAAAAATATACAAAGTAGCAAGCCCCGTTCATAATTTATACCCTCACCATTTCTCCCAAACCTCTGAAACTCATTCCCTTTTTTATGTCTGTGTTTGTGAATAGAAATACAGATATTTTATTCAACTATTTTATTTTTTTAAGATGATAGGAGGGAAGATAGTGAGGCAGACTCCCACATACACCCTGACTGGGATCCACCCAGCAACCCCATGTAAGGCCAGTGTTCCAATACCGAGCTATTTTTAGCACCTGAGGCTGTCATGCTCAGACCAAATGAGCTATCCTCAGTGCCTGGGCCATGCTCAAACCAATTGAGCCACTGGCTGTGGGAAGAGAAGAGGGAGAGAATGGGGAGGTGGAAGGGGGAGAAGCAGATAGTCACCTCTCCTGTGTACCCTGACCAGGAATCAAACCCAGGACATCCATATGCCAGGCCGATGCTCTATCTACTGAACCACCAGCTGGGAACTCAGTTTTTTTTAATAACAGTATATCATGAGCATTTTCACATAACTTTAATAGTTTGTAGGCATTTTAATGATGGCGTATTAATGGTGATAGTAGTAGCTAATCTTACACAGTAGCTAATCTTCCTCTGACTAATGAGGAAACTGTATGACTAATACAATAGTTGTCAGTTTGAACATTGTCCTACCTCTCCCATGGATATGCTTGGTAATCATTAACCAACCCTCCCCTGTTGTTGGCCATTTATGGTCTCTTCTTCACTATTATGAATAACGTAGGTACTATTATTGTGTGTTATTCTGTTTCTGCATTTCAGATTGGTTCCTTATGAAGATTTTTATTTTTTTGATATAAATTGCCAATTGCCTTCCTGAAGGTTATACCATTTTATGAGGAGTGATTAATTCTAAAGGGAGGGAAAGAAGAGAAGGGGAGTGACATTTCACAGAGAAGGTGACATTTGAACTGGCTCCTGCAGGATGAGTAGGGCTTTGCTGGTGAGAGGCAGTGGGGGCCGGGCCCTCCCAGCAGGAAAGGAAGTGAGAGCAAAGGCACAGGCTCGAGGGGGCCCTTGCCCAACAGAGGCTGTCTGTTCTCTCTGAGAATTTGCCACCACAAATCCAGATCACTTAATTATTTTAGAGTTGGCAGGGAAGAGAATCAGAATAGAGTCCAAGAAAAAGTTAAAATTCTAATATGTGATTTTGCCCTTTCATATATTTAGAAACCATCTCAAATGAAAGCTCCTTTGAAGTTCTGAGACATTCACGTTAGTCTTTATCTTTTTTCCTAACCCCAAAGAGAGAACAAATCCCCTGAGGATTTAGTGTAACTGGGAAACAGATGTGACCTCTCTGGTTCCAGCTGCTGCCCTAAATTTAAAGGGGCAAGAACAGCCCCTGTGACATTGGTGTTCTAATATATACAGAATTCATTTCCAGTGTCCTTCTAGTTCTATGCAATGAGGGGACTGGGATCATCTTTATGCATTTGGTATGATTTCTATCCATTTGCTTGATAAAAAGGATTAAAGTAACTAAATTCTATTTTTAAATGTGGGGTAGGTGCCAGACACTAGGAAGTCAAATCTACAGTAAAGTAGAACAGTAGTCAGGTCTCAGCCTTTATCTGAGCATGGTGTGTCTGCAAGTGCTGAAAGCCAAGGGGACAGAGGTGGCAGGCTAAGAGAACGGGTCAGAAGGCTTTCACACAGAAGCCTGCGTCCACGCTCCCCAGACAGGGCAGTGGAAGCTGCCATGTGCCACCTCTCACTAATGCTAGCATCACAGCTGGAAATGCAGTGTGGTCAGTAAGCCACTTCATATTATATTTTGAAGAAGGCAATTTATAAATTTTAAGTTAAGTAATATTTCCAAAGCTGCCAAATTACCTTCAGGACAAGGGATTTTCTTTCTGCATCTGATGTTTATGCTGCTACTGTGAAGATTTAGTCTTGCTGGCATTTTATGGAGTGAGCTGAACCACCTTAAAACCCAACTATGTAATAGAATTTGACTAAATTAGGGAAACATAGGCCTGTTTTAAAATAAATTGTGCCTTTCTGCTTTTAAGGTAAAATAGTAATGGTTATAGATAAAGTGATCAAATAGATGATCTGTTAGACCAGATTTAACTGATAGCTATGAAATAAAAATTTTTTTTTAATTAAAAAAATTTTTATTGATTGATTTTAGTGAGAGAGGGAATGGAGAGACAGGAACATGGATCTGTTCCTATATGTGCCCTGACTGGGAATCAGAACCTCAACGTCTGTGCTTCGGGATGATGCTCTAACCAACTGCACCATCCAGCCAGGGCTGAAATGAAATCTTTATCATTAGCCTTGTCATTATAATGTTCAAATGGCTTTAGACATTGCCCATCAAAATTGCTGTGGTCCACCTTTCCATTGTCTCCTGTTCTGCAAACGTCTCCTCCGAAGGAAGTATTACTCCCGTTACCCTCAGTGAAGCCTCAAGGGACCAAAAAGAGTACTTTCTTCTTAAAGTTCTAGCAAGCTATTGATTAGATAATATATGTAATACTCTTAACACTGTGCTTATTCTTCCTAGTGATGGAAGTGGGAGGAGAAAGAGGAGGAAAAAATTTGTTTTATTGTTATTGTAGTTATTTATTTTATTTTCTGAAGTGAGAAGCAGGGAGACAGAGAAACAGACTCCCACATGCTCCCTACCAAGATTCACCCAGCATGCCCACCAGGGGGCGATGCTCTGCCCATCTAGGGCGTTGCTCCGTTGCAACCAGAGCCATTTCAAGCACCTGACTTGGAGGCCATGAAGCCATCCTCAGCACCTGGGCCAACTTTGCTCCAATGGAGCCTTGGCTGCAGGAGGGGAAGAGAGAGACAGAGAGCAAGAAGAGGGGGAAGGGTAGAGTAGCAGATGAGCGCTTCTCCTGTGTGCCCTGGCCAGAATCGGACCCGGGACTTCCACACGCCAGGCTGATACTCTACCACTGAGCCAACCAACCAGGGCTATTACTTAACTCTGTCCAGTTAGCTATCACTGATATACCCTTTATCATTTAACTTTTTCCTTCATTTTTCCATAAGATTTTTTTTTAATGTTTATTTTCATTGACTTGAGAGAGAGAAGGAGGGAAGGAGGGGACAGGAACATCAATCTGTTTCTGTATATGCCCTGACTGGGGATCGAACTGGCATCCCCTATGCTTCAGGACGATGCTCAAACCAACTGAGCTATCTGGCCAGAGCCATAGGTTTTTGTTTGAATTTCCCTAATTCATCATATGCTCCTCAATTAGAGATTTCTTACAGCAGGAGTACATTGTATGCTGTGAGTCTCAGGTTGTACCACACATAGTGGTTGATTGATGGGAGTTAAAATCAGCTTTACCTGTTCATTTGTATCTCATTGAATGTTTTTACACCACATCAAAATTAATAAATATCTGAAATATGTATCCACTTCTTCCCCAGGTCAATCAGCTTCGCGGCATCCCCAAGCTTCTGCAGCTCCTAAAAGTTCAGAATGAAGACGTTCAGAGAGCCGCGTGTGGGGCCTTGAGGAACTTGGTATTTGAAGACAACGACAACAAGCTGGAGGTAGCTGAACTCAACGGGGTACCTCGGCTGCTGCAGGTGCTGAAGCAAACCAGAGACTTGGAGACTAAAAAACAAATAACAGGTAGCTTACCAAAGATTACAGGGCATACAAGGTGCACCACAGCTAGATGTGTTATATCGTCTTTTTTTCTGAAGTTTCCTGGAACAAATGATTGACGGGCTCATTGTTATTTGACAGATGGCTTTCAAAGAACATTGTTGCCCACTGGCTAAGACACCAGGTTTAAGTTAAGTTTGAATTCCTTTTCTTCTGACTGGGAAATTAGTCTGAGGCTTTTGCTTAATATTTTTCATTACAAAGTCTATGCACCTTTGACTACATGTCTTTAAAACAACTTCTTGACAAGACTCCCTGCATGAAAATTCTGCATAAATTCACTAACAGCGAACTTTGTAATGTTGAGAATGTTTGGGGTTCCAATATTATCCAAGAGTCCAAAACATTCTGAAAGAAACCCAACAAGAACTACGCCAAATTTTTTTTATCATTTACGCAACATTCTATTTGCTAAATCTATACAAAGAAAATAAATTGGAGAGTCAAATAGTGTCCTGATGTAGAGGATCAATTTAGTCAAATTGGTCAAAATATCAGAAACTATATTTTTCAATCCTTCCATCACCCGAATTCCTTAAAATACCAGCTCCCTAGCCCACCTAGCTCTTCACCCCCCCTGCCCCCAAAAAAGGGGAAAAAAATGAGTGACTGGATATGTTTTTCAGTTCTGTACTTCATATTTTTGTTCAAATACTATTTTTTGTTTGTTTGTTTGTTTGTTTGTTTTGTGGCAGAGACAGAGTCAGAGAGAGGGACAGATAGGGACAGACAGACAGGAAGGGAGAGAGATGAGAAACATCAATTCATTGTGGCACCTTAGTTGTTCATTGATTGCTTTCTCATATGTGCCTTGACCGGGGGCCACAGCAGACCGAGTGACCTCTTGCTTGAGCCAGCAACCTTGGGTCCAAGCTGGTGAGCTTTGCTCAAACCAGATGAGCCTGCACTCAAGCTGGCGACCTCGGGATCTCAAACGTGGGTCCTCTGCATCCCAGTCCAACGTTCTGTCCACTGCGCCACTGCCTGGTCAGCCTGTTCAAATACTGATTTAAACCAATAAATACCTCCTTTCCACCCAATGGATTGAAAATATGACCTAATCAGATAGAATTCAAGCAAAGTTTTAGAAATATGGGAAGCACAGAGAAGGGAGGCCTAGTTTTATTTGAAGAACTAGTGCATATGGCAGAGGAGAAGGTGGTTCACCCACGTTCAGGCCACCCTCCCTGCCTCACAGTCAGCTCTCTGCTGCAGCTCCCTGCCACATCACTGCGTGCAGGGAGCATTCCTGGCGGAGTCTTCGGTAGCATTGTCTTGGGGAAGCCTTAAGTATCTCCAGTGTCCCAGGTGATACACAAACACTTTGAAATTTAATTATAAGCCAAGCCTTAGGTTTTCAGGTATTTTTAGGTATTATTGGGTATTAAATCTCAATTTTACAGATGAGGAAACTTAAGACCCAAAGAAGTTAACCCTTTTAATATATATACTTTTTTTTTTTTTTTTTTTTTACAGGGACAGGGAGAGAGTCAGGGAGAGGGATAGACAGGGACAGACAGACAGGAACGGAGAGAGATGAGAAACATCAATCATTAGTTTTTTGTTGCGACACCTTAGTTGTTCATTGATTGCTTTCTCATATGTGCCTTGACTGCGGGCCTTCAGCAAACCGAGTAACCACTTGCTCGAGCCAGTGACCTTGGGCTCAAGCTGGTGAGCTTTTTGCTCAAGCCAGATGAGCCCGCGCTCAAGCTGGCAACCTCGGGTTCTCGAACCTGGGTCCTCCACATCCCAGTCAGACGCTCTGTCCACTGCGCCACCACCTGGTCAGGCTATATACTTTTTTTTTTTTTTTTTTTTTCTGAAGCTGGAAACAGGGAGAGACAGTCAGACAGACTCCCACATGCGCCCGACCGGGATCCACCCGGCACGCCCACCAGGGGCGATGCTCTGCCCACCAGGGGGCGATGCTCTGCCCATCCTGGGCGTCGCCATGTTGTGACCAGAGCCACTCTAGCGCCTGAGGCAGAGGCCACAGAGCCATCCCCAGCGCCCGGGCCATCTTTGCTCCAATGGAGCCTTGGCTGCGGGAGGGGAAGGGAGAGACAGAGAGGAAAGCGCCGCGGAGGGGTGGAGAAGCAAATGAGCGCTTCTCCTGTGTGCCCTGGCCGGGAATCGAACCCGGGTCCTCCGCACGCTAGGCCGACGCTCTACCGCTGAGCCAACTGGCCAGGGCCCTATATACTTTTTTTTTTAATGGTAATAGTTGACAGTGTTCTTATGTAAAAAGGAGGTACTTCATAAATATGGTTTTAAATTGAATATACTGCACTTATGCCATCCCCACTTTAACAAGTTTCTTTTTTTCTTTTATAAAATGTTATATGTCCTCTACTCATTTGTATCTTTGAATATCAAATTTTTTCTATCTTGATATATTTTAATTTTATAAAACTATATGGAGGTTTGTACCATACTACCTTTCTGCCAACATGTCCCATGTCCCATGGGGTTAGTTCTTTTCATATTTATGAGTCAAAAAAGAAAAAGAAAAGATTTAATGAAGGAGGTATGTTTCATTGTGGACCTTTAAAGAGGGATAGGCTTTAAATGGTGTTTTAAAGGAAAGTGAAACTTATTCCCAGCAATGTGTACATCACAACTAGCACAGCAGAGAAGCAGAAAGAAGCTGCTGGTCATTGAATAGAAGCGCCAATAAGAGTGACTGGGGTTAGGGTACCGTGGTTGCTACAACGCTTGGGAGGGGTGTATGTCAGGGAAGTAATCCATTGAACCAGGCTTCCTCTTCTTGTGTAGGCAATAGGAAACTAAGGTCAGAGAACATTCTGTGGTATTGATGCCACAGAAACCATTTGGTTATCTTCATGTAATCTACAGAGCTGATAAATGGAGGTTGACTATGCAAGTCCCAGGATTTCTAGTATAAGCCAAAATATTCCTTCCAGAGGGTGTTCATTGCATGTTCATTGAATTGGGTTGAACTTTCAATGTTTGATACAAATCCTTCTAAATCACTTCCTTTAGCTCTACAAATAGAAAAGTTAAATAAGTGTCATTCGGGGCCTCAGAAATTGTTGACTTAAATAGACATGTTTATTTCTTTGTTTAGAAACACAAAGTGAGTAACCATATATGTGAATCTTTTCTTGTCTGTTTTATTGAGCCCCTACTATGGGTCTCTAAACTTGGGCTTTTCATTTTTCATCTCTGTTTCTCCTTTCCTCTCCATAAGGCATTATTGATGTTTTATATACGATCAATGTGAAGTTCAGGGAGATTAAGTAAAGTGCCCAAGGTTACAAAACTAGTAAAGAACAAAGCCCAGATTTGAATCTAGTTTTACTGGGTGTTTTGCTCTATCAAAAGTGTCTACTAGGCCCTGGCCAGTTGGCTCAGTGGTAGAGTGTCGGCCTGGCTTGCGGAAGTCCCGGGTTCGATTCCCGGCCAGGGCACACAGGAGAGGTGCCCATCTGCTTCTCCACCCCTCCCCCTCTCCTTCCTCTCTGTCTCTCTCTTCCCCTCCAGCAGCCAAGGCTCCATTGGAGCAAAAGATGGCCCCGGGCGCTGGGGATGGCTCTGTGGCCTCTGCCCCAGGCGCAAGAGTGGCTCTGGTCGCTACAGAGCGATGCCCTGGATGGGCAGAGCATCGCCCCCTGGTGGGCATGCCAGGTGGATCCTGGTCGGGTGCATGCGGGATTCTGTCTGACTGCCTCCCCGTTTCCAGCTTCAGGAAAAAAAAAAAGTGTCTACTACATACTACATATAGCATAAGGGCAGGGGATGACGAACTTTTACCTGTCTCTGATAAGGGCCTTGTCTTTGAGGATTACAGCTCAGAGAGCTCTTGCCAACTCCTCATTGACACTCCCTCTCTCCTCTTGTCACTGCCTGGGTTCAAGCCTTCCTCCCTCTGATCTGCTCTTGCTGTAGCCTCATACCTGACCTCTGTGATTCAGTATCACATATCCCCCGCCTCTCCAGCACTCTGCTAGTGATTTCTTTCTAAAATGAAAGTATTGTCTCATTATGCTCAGTACCTGTAGGATAAAGTCTGTGATCTGTACCATACCACCCAAAGATGTTGTGATCTGAGCCTGGTGACCACTGGAGCATTGTCTCCTCTCATGCTCATCCATCCCAAGCTCTCAATCCTAAAGGATCTGCTGGTCTGTGCCGAGTTTCCTTTCTGTCTTGATATCTTTGCCACTGTTGCCTTGGACTGGTGTCCTCTTCCACTCCTAGAGAACCCTCTCGCCCTTCACTAGTTGTCTCAAATATCACTTCTCTGAAGTATTGTCAGATGCCATCCCTCTATTCTTTGCTGTCAGCCCCTCCCACCCTCACCCCTAGTTTTGAAGGAAGGGGCTTCTCTGGACTACCTTTGCATCCTTTGTTATTAGGTGGACACTTACTTCATGCCTGTCTGTTTATTGCAGTAACAATGTGGTGCTCGTGTAAGTTTCTCAGCAACTCTGGCTGTCTGATCAAATATATAAAAAGAGAGATTTGTGGCCTGGGAATATTTAGATTATATATAAATAAGAGAATCAGATCTATTTTCAGGTAAGACCTTGACTTTTCTGACCAAGTTATTAAAAGAACCATCAGTTTATAACCATCAGATATATATATGCCTAAGAAGTTTAGTAACAGAGCTTTGTTTGCTGTAGGGAATGTCAACTCAGTGACCTTTCTGGTGTTTTCTGTACCAAAGAGGGAAGCTCTTTCCTCTTCCAATGAAAACGCTTCAGGATCAGATTCCCCCCCCCTCCCATGAGATTGTTCCCCCTCCCTTATAGTGAGTGTGGTAGGTACATTGAAATAAGAACAGTACATACAAGTCTCAGAGATTCATCTTCAAGGTCACTGAGTAATGAGCACTGACTGTAGTGTGCAGGGCTCTGCTTTGGATTAAATCAGACAGGTGATAGGAATCGAAAGAAGCAGAGGATTCTTTTTTTTGCACGTGAAAGACCATCAAAAAGGGAGAGAGATGAGAAGTATTTGGGGGGGGGGTCTTTAATTGTTCATTGATTGCTTCTCATATGTGCTTTGACTTGGGGGACTCCAGCTGAGCCAGTGACCCATTGCTCAAGCCAGACCTTGGGCTCAAGCCATTGATCTTGGGCTTCAAGCCTATGACCTTTGGGCTCAAGCCAGTGACTATAGATGATGTTAATGACTCCACACTCAAGCTGGCAACTCTGTACTCAAGCTTTATGAGCCCATGCTCAAGCCAGTGACCTTGGAGTTTCAAACCTGGGGCCTCAGCGTCCCAGATCAACACTCTTATCTACTATGCCACCACCAGTCAGGCTGAAGCAGGAGAGTCTTGTCCCTCTTCTGAATATTGCGTAAGGAAGAGTCAGGGAATGACTGTCAATGAAATTTGTTGCAAATTCATATTAACCTCTGCATTATTTTATGGAAATAATTTCATTTATTTGCTGTATTTTCATAAAATATCAAAAACATTTTGCTATAAAATATTATGCACCTTCTTAAAGTGTGTACTATTTGTAATGTGCAACAAGGTCCCTTGGGTTTATTTAAAACTTGGAATAAATGGCCTTTATGATAATGTGTTTCTATATAAAACTGACAGCATTTAGGTGAAAGGAGGAGTATATCCATGCAAAGGAGATTGTTTAAAAAAAATCCTCATGTTCTGTGATCACTTTGAAAACCAAGGTTAAAAAACCCAGTTCTCGCCCTGGCTGGTTGGCTCAGCGGTAGAGCGTCGGCCTGGCATGCGGGGGACCCGGGTTCAATTCCTAGCCAGGGCACATAGGAGAAGCGCCCATTTGCTTCTCCACCCCCCCCTCCTTCCTCTCTGTCTCTCTCTTCCCCTCCCGCAGCCAAGGCTCCATTGGAGCAAAGATGGCGCTGAGGATGGCTCCTTGGCCTCTG
This sequence comes from Saccopteryx bilineata, assembly GCF_036850765.1. Taxonomy (NCBI): domain Eukaryota; kingdom Metazoa; phylum Chordata; class Mammalia; order Chiroptera; family Emballonuridae; genus Saccopteryx; species Saccopteryx bilineata. The sequence continues at coordinate 141,152,131 of NC_089491.1, read as the reverse complement.
CCCCAGGCGCTAGAGTGGCTCTGGTCACGGCAGAGCGACACCCGGGAAGGGCAGAGCATCGCCCCCTGGTGGGCAGAGCATCGCCCCTGGTGGGCGTGCCGGGTGGATCCCGGTCGGGCGCATGCGGGAGTCTGTCTGACTGTCTCTCCCAGTTTCCAGCTTCAGAAAAATACCAAAAAAAAAAAAAAACCCAGTTCTCCTCCTCGTCCTGTTCCCCCTTCTCCTGTACCAATGAATTTGCAAGTTTTGCTACCTAATTGTTATGCAGACTTAAATAGCTATACTTCCAATCCTAGAGGGCAATATTAATAAAACATGGGTTTTAATATCTATAAGATCCCTTTATTAGTTAGCAATTTTTTTTGCAAATATCACAGTTGGCAATAAATTTCTGGATAATGCAATTATCATTATTGCTCATTATTCAAAGTATACCTCTTAGTAGAATCCAGTTCTCTCTCTTTTTGGCTGGAATGAAAGCTTAGTGATAGAAAATTACAGGCAGACCAGCTGCAACAGAGAACTATAATAATTGAAATTAGGCACTGTGAAAAAAATTGACTGGAAGTTAAAGGCAAAACAAATGAAAATCTAACATCTTAATATTATGTCAGGCAGTCTAAGATCAGATCATTGGAAACAATGTGTATTCAGGGTCTTGTGGGCCCTTGGTTTCCCAATACAAGAAATGGGAATTAGTTTTAAAATATGAACTCTTGGCCTGATGAGGCAGTGGTGGAGCAGATAGAGCATCAGACGAGGATGCTGAGGACCCAGGTTTGAAACCCCGAGGTCTCTGGCTTGAGCGCGGCTCATCTGGCTTGAGCGTGGGATCATAGACATGATCCCGTGGTTGCTGGCTTGAGCTCAAAGGTTGCTGGCTTGAAGCCCAAGGTTGCTTGCTGGCTTGAGCTCAAAGTCTCTGGCTTGAGCAAGGGATCACTCGCTCTGCTGTAGCCCCCCCCCCAAGGCAGATATGATAGGGCAATCAATGAACAACTAAGATGCCACAACAAAGAATTGATGCTTCTCATCTCTCTCCCTTCCTGTCTGTCTGTCCCTATCCCTCTCTCTGACTCTCTCTGTCTCTGTCCAAAAAAAAAAAAAAAAGAATTCCTGGAATTCACCCTGAGATTCTGGCTCATTCAGTTTGGGATATAGCCCAGAAATATGTGATTTTGATTTGCCACTGGGCTCATTTGTAAACGGTTAGTCTAGTCTAAAACTGATTTCAGAATAAAACCCTCTTGTCGATATTTTGGTAAAAGAGCTCATTTTTATCAGCTCCACTGGCAATAGAGCTGGATCTTACAAGCAGCTCTTTCTCTTCTTCAATGCTCTCTTAGAAGTTTATACTTTCAGTGAGCCAAAATCTCCTTCCCAAGATTTCCACCACTAGTTCTGGTTTCACCTCCTACAGTCACAAAAAATGATATCTAGCTGTTGCATTTCTAGAGAACATGCATTCCTGTGTATAATAGACTCTTAATATCTTTTAGATTTGGGTTAATTTTTGTACTAGTTGTAAGGTATTTTTCCCCACTGAGGAAGAAGGAAGGGCATAGCCACGAAGTTTGGAATAGCAAAAGCTTTATTTAGAGAGCTTCCCGGATGATGTTCTCTGGTCCGGGGGCCAGGGGCCAGAGAAGTCGGGCAAGGGGGATCCGCATGGGGGTAATTTATAGGGTCGTTAGGGTGGTCGAGTTGATATGTGGCAAAATTTCACTGGCTGACAGATGGTCGTTCTTTTTCAAAGGGCTTCTGGGAAGTTTCTTTTGGTGCACATGAGTATGGGCGGTTCCAGCCAAAATTCCCGTGACCTTCCCTCATTGCCAACCAACCTCACATTCTGACCTTTTGTGTTAGATAGGGGCGCTGCTATTCATCTGGCTACTTCCTGCTGGTTAAGGGCGTTGTGGGAAAGGGAGGTCGGAAGGTGGTGGCTCTGAGGGGAGTCGCCTATATGGGTGTAGGAGCATCTGTCTGACCATGACCCGAGAAACTTCGTGGATGCGGTCCCATAAAAATTTTAAAAAGAGGAGTAAATATGAGTAATATGTTGATAATTAGAAGAGGACCTAGGATAGGGGCAGCCCAGGTGAGGATGGGTGACTGCCACCAGGAGTTAAGTGGGTTGTGGGAGGAGTGGTCCTTGTGCAGTTTCTTTTGCAGACAGTGGAGGACCCCGATGCTTTCTTCCATCAGGCCAGTCTCATTGAACAGCATTGCTTCCTGCTTTAACTCACTCTGGCTGCAGGTTCTCAGTGGGAGGGTCAGGAGCAACAGGAGGATCAGCAGGGCCCAACCTTTTAGTGAGCCAGAGACGGGGTAGGGCCCAGTGGTTCCGACTGCCAGCGGTCCTGCGTGGGGGCAAGCTTGAGGTGAGAGACATGGTTAGAAATGAGGGTAGTCTTGATTATGGGGGAGCCCTTGGTAGTGAGGAAGATGTTGTCAGCAGGATAGTGGCTCCGAGACTTTGTAGAATGTCCCGACCCAGAAGGGGTACAGGGCATGAGGGCATAACTAAGAACGAGTGCAAAAAGGGAATTCTGTCCAAACTGCATGTCAGCGGTGGCGTGCGAAGGGGAAAATAAGGGGTCCCATCCATTCCCATTACCGAGACCCGTGAGGGAACTAGAGGTATAGAATATGATGGCAAAACAGAGAAGGTAGCCCCCGTGTCCACAAGAAATGAGATGGACTTACCCGCTACTTGCAACTTTATCTGGGCTTGGCGAGGGTGATGGGGGTCTTCGAGTCCGGCCTGTGTCGGTCGTCCATGAGGCCTAGGAGTCGAGTGGTGGGCCCGCCTGGCTGGCTTGGCCTCCCATTTGAGTGGCTTGTCCTCCGTGTGGAGACGCTGAAGAAGAGCCTGTTGCCCAAAAGGTGCAATCGCTCTGCCAGTGACCAGGCTGCTTGCAGTCAGGGCAGGGCTTAGTGTGTGGCCTCAGGCAGGGGCACTGCCGGGACCAGTGACCCTCCTTGCCACACTTCAAGCAAGCTCCTGGTGGGGATCCTCTTTGCAGCCCAGACTTGGGTCAGGCACCTCCTGTGCCTTGCCCCTGTTGCTGTGCTGGCCTCAGGGCTGCCGCAAGAGTCTGGATTTGGAGCATTACCTTTTGCTGCATGCGAGCCTGGCAAACAGCTTCAGCCTTTTTCTACTAGCCACGACTATTAAAAACTTTAAATGCCATGTTCACCAGGTCTCGGATAGGGGTTTGGGGGTTGAGAATAAAAGGGGGGCAGGCTCCTGGGGAGCCCGGCACCCAGATCTGGCTGGAAACGCTGGAGCCAGAGGCAGAACAAGGCCATGCTTTCCTGCAAGAAGACTGGGGTTGGCAAACCCGCATGAGGGCTGATGGCCGGTGGAGGGTGGCCTGATGGGGGAGGGGCTTAAGAACACAGCGGAGAAGGGAGAGGCTCCTGGCCAGCAGGGAAAGAGAAAGAGGGACTGGTATTTGCAGGTGAATGAGAAACAGGATTCAGAGAAGGGAGGGGAGGAGCCCGATAGGATGGAGGGAGCCGTGCAGGAGGGGAAGAGAGTTGGGGATCGGCGGAGGAGGAAAGATCAGAAGTGGAGGATTTAGCTGAGGTTTCTCTGGACAAAGAGGGCCTGTGCCGTAGAAGAGGCGGCACAGAGATTAGGACGGGAGCACAAATACTAGAAGCCCTGAATGTAAGGCATCTCCAACCAGTTCCCAATTCTTTGACAATAGTTAAATTGGTGAGGGTGTTAAAATTGAAAGTCCCTTCAGGAGGCCACCTGGTTTGATTATTCAGTGGGTTCTGTGGCCTGGCCACAGTGGGTAAAAAGAACAGTTTCTTCTTCTCTAGGGAGGGAGAGATTTTGGATAAGGCACTCCAGGAGTGTTTTTGAATCAGGTTTAGATTCCTGTGCCCCCAGGGCCACCCTCAGTCTCGGAGTGATCAGAGATGAGAATTGGCATGCCGCAACTCAGCCTTTGGTCACCAAACGGTTGAGTAGAGTGGGTGTGTTCGGGATGTCTCCACAGGCATACACACACTTGGAACAGATAAGAGGTCCCTGATGCAGCTGCGATTACAGACAGGGAGTCTCGGTGGAAAGAACTGAGGGGAGGCTGGAGGCAGGGGACTTACCGCACCGTGTGCCAAAGTGGGTGGAAAGTCAGAGGTCCTGGTTCTTCCTCAGAGGGGAGGGGGAGAGGAGCGGCCCCAACGGGCTTCAAGCTCCTCCCGGGTTTCGGCACCAAATGTAAGGTATTTTTCCCACTGAGGAAGAAGGAAGGGCATAGCCACCAAGTGTGGATAAGCAAAAGCTTTATTTAGTAGAGCACTTCCCAGACGAGGTTCTCTGGTCCAGGGGACAGGGGCCAGAGAAGTCGCGTGGGGGGATCCGTGTGGGGGTAATTTATAGGGTTGTTAGGGTGGTCAAGTTGATATGATGTGGCGAAATTTCCTTGGCTGACAGACAGTCATTTTTTTTTAAGGGCTCTGGGAAGTTTCTTTTGGTGCTCATGGGTGTGGGTGGTTCCAGCCAAAGTTCCCGGGCCTGGTTCCCCATGTGACCTTCCTCCATTGCCAATCGATCTCACTCTAGTCATACTAATTTTTAGTAATTTATAAGAACTTTGTATTTTAAGAGTATTAACTTTTTGTCTCATATTGTCATACTTATTTTCCCAATTTGTAATTGGTCATTTATTGATTTTATGTGCATATGTGTGAGGGTGTGTACATATGAGTTTATGATCTCATATCTCGAGGGAACATTTAAGCTCTTTCCTAGCTTTGTACCATACAGAAATTTGGCAGGCATGACATTTCTATCCAATATCCTACATTTAAAATTTTTAAATTATATATACTATAAACATCACAAACCATAGAAATAATGTAGGAATAGTAATTGCATGTCAAGCTTGACTGTTGAAGGAAAATTTCACTCCCTTTGTTCAAATAAATCTTCTCTGGTTTTTATTGTAAGGTGTACTTTTCCTTTGACTGCCTGTGTGGTCTTTTATACAAGGGGGAATGTCATTATGCCTCTCTCTGGCAGGCAGAGACTTATTTCTTAATTTATTGGAGTCACATTAGTTAATTCAATCAAAGAGATTTCAGATGTACAATTCTACAACACATCATCTGTACACGGTATTGTGTGTTCACCACCCCAACTCAAGTCTCATGCCATCATCATCACCGTAAGCAGAGACTCTTAATTTGTTTATTTAGTACAGGACGCTTTTTTCCTTTTTCTCTCATTTCTTTTTAACTTTATTTTGTATCTTAGTAACCAAAACTCAACTTCAGACGTGCCTTTCATTGTTTCCAACCACCTTTGGAGTTTAATCCTTTCTTTCTCCCTTCTGGAGCCTCTTTAGAGGAAGTGGGAGGAATGAAGTCATTGACTTGCAAAACCTGTGGCGGGGGGGGGGGGTGGGGGGGGCACACCACACCACACAACACTGCTGATGACTAACCCCCAATGCTAGTTTGATCAGGAAAAGACCTCCTCCTTAGCCAGAATTCTAGCCCTTACAAGATGCCAGAGCCAGAGTTGCTATGTCTAAAGGAAGCTAAGTGCAGGCTGCAGTGGAAATTAGTTTGTTGTTTTAGAAATTAGTTACCTGTACAGCCAAAGTAAACTGTGTAAACACAAAAGACTGCATCAGGCTTAGCGTATTCTAACTGACGGGCCAAGTACAAGTATGCTTGAATAATTACCAAGCGTTAACTATATATACAGAGTATTATTTCAGTCATTAAAGTTAGGGGGAGATGATATCACCAGGTAATTCTGCCAAGATGGCCATGCTTGCGTTTTACATAAAGGAGACTGTTCTGTATACCTCTCCTTCGTGCAGACAAAGTGGTGAATTTATCAAGCAGGAGTTATTGACAGGACAACAGGCGAGTGAATAAGGAAGGAAATGAAGAATGCTTCTCTTTCTGTCCCACTTTCTTTCTTCTTTTCTGGATGTTAGTGAGTTCAAGGAACTTTACTGAGGAGTGAAAGGTGGCCAGGCAACTTTATACCTCCTGAGAGACACTGGAATCACAAGCAATAGATGTGGAGCCCTTGCAGTGAACCAGAAGTATCTGAGCAAAATATGTGTAAGAAAAACAAACCCTAAATGTATATACCATTTTGTGTTATTTCTCAGTACCCAGCTGCAGTTGGTCTCACAAATGCCCTGGAAAGTACAGTGTCCTATTTCTTCATTTTTTCCTGAGTTGATACGGTATAAGGCCAGTGGCCGCAGCTGTGGCCCTGCAGATTCTCATTGGATTCAGGCAGATGGTAAAAGAACCGTGGAGCCAGAAAATGGTGGGCCATTCTGTTTATCAAAGTCTCATAATGGGTGGATGAGCAAACAGGCAGGGAAGACCGCTTCCCAAGCCCCTCAGCAATCCCTCTCTCCCTCTAGGCTCTCCCAGCAAAGCAGCCCCCAAGGAGGGGGACCCATAGCAAACAATAGCCCCTCCCCACAATGGCAGACAGTCCTCAATTTGCAATCTGCCGCCCTGAGTGCAAGCACCCACATCCTTCCATAGCTATACACACATGCTGCTGCCCCAATACAAGGAGCAAACCTAAAAAAACACTTGTTACAAATTTGTTTGCCCAACAGATGGCCTTTCTCTTTAATGGGGGTGGGGAGTGGGAGAGTTCAAAAGGAAAGGGAAAGTTAAATGAGTAAATGTGGCACCAGCCTTACTTAGACCAATGCTGAGGCCATCCACGTTGGCAGGTAGAGAAGACACTCTTGTCTCTCCCTCACTGCCAGTCTATAATGTAAGAAATACAGGAGGTTGCCAGCCTAGATTCCAGGAGGACAAAAAATCTCTGACTGGGTTGGAGTCAATAAGTAGTAACTGCTGACATTGTTCAGCCTGCTGTTGACAGGCATCAGCGTAGTTGGGAGGCTTTCTGCGGGCCTTCTGCCATGATTAGGAGGCAAATGTCAGGTGGAAGTTGCAGGAAGTGGGGAGCAGGAGGCAGAGGAAGGTATTCTTTCCATGCATCTAAGGGAGAATAAATATGACCCTTTAAAAATGTTGAAGGCTTAGTAAGAAGAGGATCATTTCAAGCCTCCTTGTTGATGAGCTCAGAATTTATTATCTCAATGAGCTCAGCTTTGTAGGTAGGGGTTTAAGAGAAACAGCATGTCTAGGGATTTCTGGCTTGCTTTCACATTCCTGATGAATTAAAACTGCATAGTTTTATATTGTAAGCACTCCCCCCCCCTTCTCTGTCTATGTATCTATCTTTTTGGTTTGTTTGGGCTTTTTTTTTAGATTATTTATTGATTGATTTTTAGAGAGAGCGGGAGAGAGGGTCAGCTTGCATTGTCATCTAATTAGCTCTAAACAAATTTTTTCAATTGGGAAAGGGGTTGTCACCCCGACCCCACACTTTTTTATAACAGGCCATAGCCCCAGGGGTGCTGGCCTCTGATCTGTTCAGCAGTCCTTCTGAACCAACCCTGCACTGTTTTGATTCTAGGTTTGCTGTGGAATTTGTCCTCTAGTGACAAACTCAAGAATCTCATGATAACAGAAGCCTTGCTTATCCTGACTGAGAATATCATCATCCCCTTTTCGGGGTGGCCAGAAGGAGACTACCCCAAAGCAAATGGTTTGCTCGATTTTGATATATTCTACAATGTCACAGGATGCCTAAGGTAATGCCACTCCTCATTCCCCCCCTGCGCGCACGCACACACACACACACACACACACACACACTTTTTCTCTGTGCACCTTAATTACTGCATCCATGTCTGTTTAAAACTCTAGCCCACTACCTGGAGATACTGTAAGATCACTCTACTAGAACCACAATGTAGAGCAGTGGTTTTTAATTGCTGGTCCATCAGAAATTTCATGCCAGTGTGTGAAAGAGTTTACCACTCTGATGTTGTATGAAGATTACAGACCCAATGGTTAAAGACTCATAATCTTCATACAACATCGAGGTTGTTAACTCTTTCATGGATCAGCACGAAATTTTTGGCACACCGACTCCCGCATACCAGTGGTTGAAAAACACTGATGTGGAGACAATTTTTAAGGTTTAAGTCTCAACAGAGTATTTTTTCCAGATATGTTTGATTTCCGAAGCTATCCACACAGTAGCTCCTAAGAGAAAGGATGCCAGTTCCAGTAGAGAAACCAGAAAGCTGATCTGACCACCTAGAAGTCTGTGTAGACAGGCCTTCATTGTCTCACAGGGTTTAAGGCAGGTGTTGGGCAAATGAGTTTGTAAAATTTGTATCTTTTGAGTTTGCTCACTTTTATTATTAAAAATGGCTGCTGGGCCGCCTCACCAGGCAGTGGCGCAGTGGATAGAGTGTCGGACTGGGATGTGGAGGACCCAGGTTTGAAACCCCGAAGTTGCCAGTTTGAGTGCAGGCTCATCTGCTTTGAGCAAGGCTCACCATTTTAACCCCAAGGTCTCTGGCTTGAGCAAGGGGTTACTCGGTCTGCTGTAGCCCCCTGGTCAAGGCACATATGAAAAAGCAATCACTGAGAAACTAAAGTGCCACAACAAAGAATTGATGCTTCTCATCTCTCTCCCTTCCAGTCTGTCTGTCCCTCTCTCTGTCTCTCTTTGTCTCTGTCACAAAAAAAAAAAAAGAAAATGGCACTGAGTAGCAAGCCAAGTATGTGATCTGTGAAATTGCTAATTACCTTCCTGCTTGGGAAGGACCACTGTTAGGCTAATGTTGCTGGAGGAAGAGTTTTCCCCCAAAAAAAGTGTTAAGGAGAGAAGAATGAAGGAGAAGGGGAAGTCATGTTTTTGCAGAGTTTGTGCAGAGAGAAGGAGAAGGGGAACCAAAGATGACTGAGACTGGTGGGGGCCTTTGATTCTAGGAAAACCCGGACGTGTCAGTAGCTTTGTGAGCTCTGAGTGAAAGGGAAGTGTTTTTCTTGCTGTATTTACTCACCTGCTGTTGCGAGGCTAGAATAAAGGAATGGCCCACCATTTTTTGGCTTCACTGTTTCTTTACCGTCTGCCCGAATCCAATGGGCACCTGCACCTGCATGGCCACGGCGGCCACAGCTACTGGCCTCACAGCAGCCTTCCTGTTACTCTTAATCCACAAACATCTAATTTAATGACATGGTTAAAAAAATAATTTTGAACCTGGTGCTTTTATTATTTTAATTTTTTTCTTTGAGGTATATACATTGATATACATTATATTAGTTTCAGGTACATAATGATTCGTTATTTTACATACTGTGAAATGATCACCACAATAAGTCTAGTTAACATCCATCGCCATACATAGTTATAGATTATTTTTTGTTGTGGTGAGAACTTTTAAGATTTACTCTCTTAACTCTCAAACATGCAATACAGTTATAATTGTAGTCTCCATGCTATACATTACATCCCCAGGACTTACTTTATTTTCTAACTAGAAGTTTGTATCTACATCTTTTGATTCCCTTCAACAGCTTTGCCAGCAGCCCCATCCCCCCAGCTCCTCTCCCATCTCTGGCAGCCACCAGTCTGTTCTCTGGATCTGTGATTTCGGGTTTTGGTTTTTGTTTCTTCTTCAGCTCCACATATAAGTGAGATCGTACAATATTTGCCTTCCTCTGCTTGACTTACTTCATTTAGTTAGCATGGTGCCCTCAAGGTCCACCCATATTGCCAAAAAAGGCAGAGTTTTCTTCTTTTTTATGGCTGAATAATATTCCATTGTTTGTGAACCACATTTCCTTTATCCGTTCTTCTATCGATGGACACTTAGATTGTTTCTATATACTGGCTATTGTGAATAATGCTGTAATGAACATGAGGTTTTTATATCTTTTTGAGTAAGTGGTTTTGGTTTCTTTAGATAAATACCCAGAAATGGAATTGCTGGATCATGTGGTAGTTCTGTTTTAATTTTCTGAGGAACCTCTATACTGTTTTCTGTAGTTACTGCACCAACTTACATTTCCACCAGCAGTGCACAAGGGTTCCCTTTTCTCCACACACTCACAACACTTGCCTATTCACATTTTGATGGTAGCCAATCTAAAAGGTGTGAGTTGATAGCTCACCATGGTTTTTGATTTGCATTTCTCTGATGATTAGTGATGTTGAGCATCTTTTCCTGTTGGCCATCTCTATGTCTTTTTTAGAAAAATGTCTATTCAGATCCTCTGCCTATTTTTTTTTTAGTGAGAGAGAGACAGACAGACAGAAAAGGAAAGAAAGATCAGCAGCATTAATTCTTTGTTGCGGCACCTTACTTGTTCATTGATTGCTTTCTCATATGTGCCTTGATCAGGGGCTACAGCAGAGCCAGTGACCCCTTGCTCAAGCCAGCAACCTTTGGGCCCAAGCCAGCATGTCTATGATTTCATGCTCAAGCCAGTGACCCTGTGCTCAAGCTGGTGAGCCCGTACTCAAGCTGGTGACATTGGGGTTTCAAACCTGGGTCCTCTGTCCCAGGCCAACGTTCTATCCCCTATGCTACTGCCTGATCAGGCTGTGCCTAATTTTTAATTAATTATTTTTTACTGTTGAGTTGTATGAGTTCTTTATATATTCTGTATATTAACCCCTTATCACCTTATCAGATATATGATTTGCAAATTGTTCTCCCATTCAGTGGGTTGTCTCTTCATTTTATTAATGATTTCCTTTGCTGTGCAGAAGCTTTTCAGTTTGATGTAGTCTTCCTTGTATTTTATTGTTGTTGCCTTTTCTTTTGCTGTCAAATCCAAAATATCATTACCAAGACCAATGTCAGAAAGCTTATTGCCTGTATTTTTTTCTAGGAGTTCTATGGTTTCAAGTCTTTAATTCACTATGAATTAATTGTTCTATATGTGCCAAATATTGGTCCCATTTGTTCATTTAAAAAAAAAAGAGAGAGAGAGACAGATAGGAAGGGAGAGAGATGAAAAGTATCAATTCTTCATTGAGGCACCTTAGTTGTTCATTGATTGCTGTCACATATGTGCCTTGACGGGGGGCTCCAGCCAAGCCAATGACCCCTTGCTCAAGCCAGCGACCTTGGGCTCAAGCCAGCGACCTTGGGATCAAGCGAGCAACCTTGGGCTTCATGCCAGTGATCTTTGGGCTCAAGCCAGCAACCATGGGGTCATGTGTATGATCCATGCCCAAGCCAGCAACCCCACACTCAAGCTGGTAAGCCTGTGCTCAAGACGGAAGAGCCCTTACTCAAGCTGGCAACCTTGGGGTTTCAAACCTAGATTCTCAGCATCCCAGGTCAACACTCTAGCCACTGTGCCATGAGCTGGTCAGGCCCATTTTGCTCTTTTGCATGTGGCTGTCCAGTTTTCCCAACACTATCCGTTAAAGAGGCTTTCCTTTCCCCATTGTATATTCTTGAATCCTTGTGAATTAATTGACTGCATATAGGTGAGTTTATTTCTAGACTTTCTATTCTGTTCCATTGATCTGTGTCAATACCCATACTGTTTTTTAATACCATACTGTTTTAAATAATATAGCTTTGTTATATAGTTTGAAATCAAGAAACATGGTGCCTCCATCTTTATTCTTCTTTCTCAAGACTGCTTTGGCTATTCAGGGTCTTTTGTGGTTCCATACAAATTACCATATAGAATTTTTTCTTTTATTTCTGTGAAAAATGCCATTGGAAGTTTGATATAGATTGCACTGAACCTATAGATTATTTTAGGTAGTATGGACTTTTTAACAGTATCACTTGTCCAGGGCACAAGTGTGGAATATCTTCCCATTTATGTGTGTCTTATTCAGTGTCTTAAGCTTTTGCCTCCTGATTAAATATATCCCTAGGTGTTTTTAAATAGCTATCAGGCAATACTGCCTAACAGGACAGAAAGTTACCATAAGAACAGCTATAAAGAAGTTATTTTGATCAGCATTTCTAAATACTGGAAGGAAAAATGCTTGAAATGTTTTTTTGTTTTTTGTTTTTTTGTATTTTTCTGAAGCTGGAAAAGGGGAGAGACAGTCAGACAGACTCCCGCATGCACCCGACCGGGATCCACCTGGCACGCCCACCAGGGGCGATGCTCTGCCCCTCCGGGGCGTCGCTCTGCCGCGACCAGAGCCACTCCAGCGCCCGGGGCAGAGGCCAAGGAGCCATCCCCAGCGCTTGGGCCATCTTTGCTCCAATGGAGCCTTGGCTGCGGGAAGGGAAGAGAGAGACAGAGAGGAAGGGGGGGGGGGGGTGGAGAAGCAAATGGGCGCTTCTCCTATGTGCCCTGGCCGGGAATCAAACCCGGGTCCCCCGCACGCCAGGCCAACGCTCTACCGCTGAGCCAATCGGCCAGGGCCAAATGTTTTTTCACTTGGACTATCAGATGCCAACTAAATCAAGAAGAAACAGAAACACACGCAGGAGGAAGGGAAGTGCTAGTCTTAACTTCTCTAGGGTCCACGTACATCAAGTTTTCTCATATTGGGAAATTATTATTGTCCTTATGTCCAAGGATAAAAAGAAATCAGATAGAGGATGTAATCCAGGGGTCCCCAAACTTTTTACACAGGGGGCCAGTTCACTGTCCCTCAGACCGTTGGAGGGCCGTACTATAAAAAAAAACTATGAACAAATCCCTATGCACACTGCACATATCTTATTTTAAAGTAAAAAAGCAAAACGGGAACAAATACAATATTTAAAGTAAAGAACAAGTAAATTTAAGTCAACAAACTGACCAGTATTTCACTGGGAACTATGCTCCCCTTACTGACCACCAATGAAAGAGGTGCCCCTTCCAGAAGTGCAGCGGGGACCGGATCAATGGCCTCAGGGGGCCGCATGCGGCCCGCGGGCCGTAGTTTGGGGACCCCTGATGTAATCAAAATTAGGCAACTTCAAGGAAGTCAGGATATATTCTGCCTTTTGATTTTTTATCTTTCGAGGGAGTTTTGTTTTGTTGTCTGTGAGGGAATCTGGGTGTTAACTGATGTTTCTGTTATACTAAGATGGTTCTCTTATTTCCACAGTTAATCACACAGTAGTGCATATCAGATGCCAATTTTGTGTAATACCTAATGTTAGCTTCTGAGAGTTTTACAAGGCTAATTTAGGAAGTCCTTCAGGAACTTTTCATTTGGCGGGGGATGCTGAGGAGCAGACCATCTAGAATACTGCTACCGTGAAATGTGTTAGAGCAGTGGTTCTCACAGCAGGGTCCCCAGAGCAGGAGAATCTGCATCACCCAGAACTTGTTGGAATTCTTGGGTCCCACCGCGCAGCTACTGAATCAGAAGCTCTCAGGGTGATTCCGATGCACTGCCGGCGTCAGAGGTCCGAGCGCAGTGCTGCGGGAGTGCCGAACAAAGGACCATTCATGCCAGCTGAGTGAGATTAGAAAGACACTGGAGGAGAGGCGCCAGGTGAGCTGGGCCCTGGCGGACTATTTTCAATACTCAGAAGTTCTCTAAGGACGAAGGACTAAGTTCTTGAACAGCATAAGAGGCGTCTTAATGGTCTCCCTTGAATCCATCTTTTGTACAGTCCACTGAAATTGCTGTGTGTGTGTGTGTGTGTGTGTGTGTGTGTGTGTGTGTGTGTGTGTGATAGACAGAGAGTGGAACAGATAAGGATGGACAGACAGGAAGGGAGATAAGAAGCATCAATTCTTTGTTGTGGCACTTTAGTTCATTGATTGCTTTCTCATACGTGCCTTGACTGGGGTAGGGAAGTGGGGGTGGCTACAGCAGAGCGAGTGGCCCCTTTCTCAAGCCAGTGACCTTGGGCTCAAGCCAGCAACTATGGGGTCATGTCTATGCAAGCCAGCGACCCTGTGCTCAAGCCAGTGATTCCGTGCTCAAGCTGGTGAGCCCGTGCTCAAGCCAGCAACCTCAGAGTTTTGAACCTGGGTCTTCAGCATCCCAGTTTGACACTCTATCCACTGCGCCACTGCCTCAGGCTGGAACTGCCTTTTTTTTTTTTTTTTTAGTTTTAATTTATTGTGTTAACATGAATTCAAGCGTCCCTCTGAATACAACACCCTCCCCCACATGTACCTACCTACCCCCCCCTTAGCCTCTGTCCCCCAACTCCCACCCCCCTTCCCTCTGGGACCTGCTGTCCTGTTATCTGTATCTCTGTGTTATGTATATATAATTTCACTAACCCCTTCACCTTCTCTGATCCTATCCCCTCATCCCCCTTCCCCTTGACAGCTGTCCCTCTGTTTCCTGTGGTCAGGCTGGAACTGCTTTTTTAATACACTTTTGAGCCTTTACAACATTTGACCCATTTTAAAATATTTTGCGTTTTTAAATTTCTCTCTAGTACCCATTACCTTACCATGTACAGCAGAGTTCTTAATGTGGCATCAGTCAGGATTTTTTCATTTGAAAAGGCTGAAGCTCAACTCAGCTTGCTGATGCCAAGTTGGGATTCATTGACTCATGTGGCTGAGCTGTTGACAGTCACTTGTGGAAGTGAAGGAAGCACACCAGGAACCACGGCTCCAAAGCTGGGACTGAAATTCAGCACCCCTGGGACTTGCTTTTTTTCTTTCTTTTTTTTATCTCATCTCTGCATCCTCTTCTTTTGCACATTGGGCTTTCATGACAAATGCAGACAAGCCTATGCATTTTAAAAATCTTTAATTCCTAACACCTAGAAAAGTTTCTAGCCTAGGGTAAGCAAGTATAAAGTATACAAATGAAAAGAATAAATGAGTGAGAGCACAAATGAAAATACATGAAACATTAGATGAATGATCAAGTCTAGCTAGAGTATCTATAATTTGTGGTGGAAAGTAATGAAACAGAAGTTGGAAAACAGGCCAAGGCCGACTCTGGAGGCCCTGAAGGTCATGTAAAGGAGTTCATTATGAAGGTCATGTAAAGGAGTTCATTATGAAGGTCATGTAAAGGAGTTCATTATGTTCTAGTGTGGGGAGGATAGGACTATATGTTCTGGATGAAGAAGAATAATTATAACGACAGGAAAGGTATATTGAGAAGGCAAAAATCTAAAGAGAAAGATATTGTTGAACAATTTCTTCCCCTAGTCTCCCCTGTGAATGAGGAATAAAAGACTTGTGTGGATCAGGTGATGCAGTGCCCTAGTGGTCACCCATTTTCCAGAAGTTGTAATTGCTGAATGTACTCCCATCAGAATGACACCATTTTAAAGTATGTTTTCCCTTTTATAGATGAAGAAACTAGGGCTTGGGGAAGTTAAGTGATTTTCCCATCACACGCAACTTACTAGCTGGAATTTACTCCAGGAAGCCTGTTCCCAAAGCCAAAGCTCTTCGGTAGGGTACTGGATACATGAAGGTTAGTCATGTGGCTACAGACTGTGCGGATGTGGATAAAGCCTCCCCCCTTCCCAGTCGGGCAGCCTCACAGGGTCAAGTAGGCCACTTGCAGTCATGTCCAGGTCTCATTATGGACATTGTATCTGCATTTCAGTGTTTTTGTTTTAGAAGTTCTGTGCACATAGAACTCTGTACTGCATTTCATATAAACAGAGAAGATAAAAAAGATGAAGCATAAGAAGTTGGAGATCTTTCCAAGAGAGGAGACGGCATTGGAGACAACTTCAGAGTAGAGGTTGTCACAATGCACGTAAAAGCCACAAGGAACTAGGAGTCAGAATGTAAGAAAAGACCAGTAGGGAACCTGCAATCAGATACTCAGTTTCTGTGACAGTAGAGGTGTCTGCTGAGTAGGTGCTTATTTATGACCCCAGCCTACTCTGAAAAGATTGTGAGGCAGGTGTAGAATGGTCCTAAGAAGAGTGAACATTAGCTGCATGAAAAGGTCATAAGTGTTATCAGATAATCTTAATTCCTACAGGTTTAAGTATTCTCTTCCCCAGCAGGTGTAGAGCCAACAATAAATTAGTAACATGAGTAGTATTTTTGGCATTATGGTGGACTTAGGTTAGTGTCACTAAATTTTTTCAATCTACTTTGGAGAAAAACTATATATATATCATTTCCTCTGATCTGCATATAGCAATGGTACAGAGTCAGTCTGCTAGTCTCTAGGTGAAATTGTTTGCTTTGTTAATGAACTTGTGGCAGTGCCTGGGTTCTGCCCTCTTGAAGCTGCTACAGTGAGATTGTGCTCCTATGTCAGAACATGCACGTTTATCCTTCAGAAGGGCTAGCACTGGTGCACCATATTTGTCAAGTATGCCATTGTTTACAGGGCTGACACCTGCTTACAGCAGCATTTCCCATGGGCCTTGATGCTTTCTTTAGGTCCTTTTGGAATTACATACTTTTCAGGGCTGAAGTTACTCACTGAAGGGGGACACAGATTTCACAATAAGGAAAACAATGTGTTCATGCAAATTTCAACATTTTTCTTAAGCCATATTATACTAGCATAATGAGTAGTAAAATCCAAGGTAGCAGAGAGAAAAATGAATTGGTATACTCTGATTTGTGCTAGAACCAGCAAGAGCAGTCGCCAACATCTCTTCATAATTACACATGCATGACATCATGTTCATAGCTTGAAATCAGCCATGGTGGAGTAATTATACCACAGAAATTGGCAAGCACTACAAATCAGAGATCTTCCTGCTCCCCTGCCTGAGAAAGCTGGTTGTTAAACAGTTACTAGCAAACTGTGGATACTGAATTTCCATTACATGATTACTTTAACAAAAAATGTGAATTATTAGGTTATAGGCATATTTCTCCACACACATCTTTTTTCAAAGAAGAAACAATTGTTTTCTTGGAAGGGATTCTAAAACTTGAGCATTTTCCTTTTTCTTTTAGTGGAAAAAACCTAAAATGCTTTATTTTTAAAAATTATTTTTATTAGAGCAAGAAGTATAAGAGCTAAACTAATTTAATAACTTACTGCAATCAGTAAGATACTCTTCCAGATATTTCAGATTCTAAAGAACTTAAGTGACAGTCACAGAATTGTAAATTACCGGAAAGCAGCAGCCTCCTCCTCTGCATGCAGCCTCTCCTACACACTCATTGTCGTCCCTGCTTTCCTTTCGGACCGGTGAGTGCTTGGGAGTCGGGGTGACCTGGCTAACAAATCTGTTTTCTACCTCACTGATTTTCACACTTGGAAAACCTTTGGATGTGACATATATAAAACCAATGGTTATGAAAGGTATGTTCAAAATTTCTACCAAACATTTATTATTTCTTTATTCCTCCATATCATTCTCATAGCTTCTTTTTTTTTTAAACTTGTTTTTATTTTTATTTTATTTATTTTATTTTTTTAAGATTTTATTTATTCATTATAGAGAGGGGGGAGAGAGAGAGAAGGGGGAAGGAGCAGGAAGCATCAACTCCCATATATGCCTTGACCAGGCAAGCCCAGGGTTTTGAACTGGCAACCTCAGCGTTTCCAGGTTGACGCTTTATCCACTGCGCCACCACAGGTCAGGCTCTCATAGCTTCTTTCTTCCCTTTTCTTTCCTTCCTTCTTTTCTTTCTTCACTCTTCTTCCCTAAGTCTTTGTTCTCTTAAAAAAGAGGTTTGGAAACAGCTGAGAGGGCAGGAATTAATGTACCTCTAGGGGGCTGGCATGTACGGAAAGTGGACAGGTGTCACACCCTGGGAAATGGTAGGGTCTTTCAAACTAGAGAATGGCAACAAATGCTTATTCAAAGAGCAGTGAGCTTCAAAGTTATGACAAAAAGCACTTCAAGCCAGATATAGATACATCTAGGCAGCATGTGATATGGTCTCCTCCTTCAGTTGAAGAAATTAAGTGCCACTGACTCCTCCACAATTACAGATATTTGAGAAAGGCAACCAGTCCAGCCATCTTGGGATTTTACCACTTGGTCTGTTTTTCCTCTTGCTCTAATCCAACCCTATCATTATTCCTTAAGTGCCTGTTATATCCAAAGCACTTTTTAAGTTTCTGAAATTTCAAAGGAGCATGGAACCTATCTTTGTCCTGGAGGAACTCTAGGGTTGGTGGGAGATAGAGGCACCGAAAGAGATAATCACATTACATTTGATAAAAGAGGTATGAGAAGACTGGTGCGGAGGCACTGAGTTGCTTAACTGAAGTTGCCTGGTGGTTGTGAAAAAAATGTTGACTGGAGAGTCCCCTTGAAGGAGCTGTTGGAGAATGAGTGGATCAACCAATGAATGCGAAAATAATTGGATCAAACAAATCGAAGTGGAACAACAAATCAATGTTCCTCTCTCTCTAAAATCAATTTAAAAAAGAAAAATAAGAGAATGAGTGTTTGAATGTTCCTCTCTATATTTAGCTCACCATTCTATCACTGCTTCATTTCTGTCGTTTTTCAATGTGATCATACTGAGAAAGGATCATAAAATTGTGCCTTAACCTTATCACCACAGTGTGACTAACTACTGTTTCTGCATTGCACTGTATAAACCTCCCCAGAATTGGCCACTTTGTTTAGGATGATAGGACAAAATGACAAACATTACTATAGCACATTATAAAGCATATTCCTTTTTCTTAACCCTATTTTATGCAAGTTAATCAAAAATGCATTTCTCCTATAACTGACTTAACCTTCACTTTCTCCCATGTGTTGTGGTGTAGTAAATGTGTTTTGGTGAATGTATAATATAGGTATATGTACTAAAATTTTTAACTGTCTTAAAAGAAATTTCCATTGTCACCTATCAGTAAATCTAGCTGGGAGGAGGAGTGGTTAAAGCAAACTGTACCTTTAGAAAGAAAAGCTGTAACTATCAGTCTTGTTCTAAATTAGCCGTGAGGTTAGTGGCAAGTTGTTTTGAATATCTATACTAGCCATTCTCTGGAAAGAGAATGTCTATCTATCAACTACAGCACACATGCAAAAAAATCATTGTTACACAGAATTTCACTTTTTTTTTTTTTTTTTTACAGAGACAGAGAGACAGGGACAGACAGACAGGAACGGAGAGATGAGCAGCATCGATCATTAGTTTTTCATTGCGAGTTGCAACACCTTAGTTGTTCATTGATTGCTTTCTCATATGTGCCTTGACCGCGGGCCTTCAGCAGAGCAAGTAACCCCTTGCTTGAGTCAGCGACCTTGAGTCCAAGCTGGTGAGCTTTTGTTCAAACCAGATGAGCCCACGCTCAAGCTGGTAACCTCAGGGTCTCGAACCTGGGTCCTCTGCATCCCAGTCCGACGCTCTATCCACTGCACCACCACCTGGTCAGGCAAAATTTCACTTTTTTATGCTTCTCTGAATATCAGACTTCAGACTTTACTGATTCTACATTTCCTTAATTATCCATTTTCATTCTATTTACCTTTGCTCACTCACCACTTATTCTGAATACTCATGACAGAAAAGGAATTGTTTGGTTTTAACCTATACATTATCCCAGATTATTATTTAGATAATTAAGAAGATAATTAATTAAATGAGGGTCTAATTCACCTGATATCAAATAACTATTTTTTTAATTAAGTGAGAGGAGAGGAGATAGAGAGACAGACTCCTACATGTACCCCAACTGGAATCCACCCAGCAGCCCCCATCTGGGGCCAATGCTCAAATCAACCAAGCTCTCCTCAGTGCTAGGGGCTGATGCTCAAACTAATTTGAGCTACTGGCTGCAGGAGGAAAAGAGGAAGAGAAGAAGAAGAGAGGGAGGGAGAGAGAAGCAGATGGTTGCTTCTCCTCTGTGACCTGACTGGGGATAGAACCTAGGACATCTACACACCAGGCCGACACTCTATCCACTGAGCCAACTGGCCTAGACCTGTTTTTCTTTCTATAAGAATATAAGCTTAATATCCAGAATCTACATTCTTTTTTTTTCTTCTTCTTCTTCTTTCTGATGCTGGAAACGGGGAGAGACAGTCAGACAGACTCCCGCATGCACCCGACCGGGATCCACCCGGCACGCCCACCAGGGGCGACTCTCTGCCCACTAGGGGCAATGCTCTGCCCCTCTAGGGCGTCACTCTGCCGTGACCAGAGCCACTCTAGCACCTGGGGCAGAGGCCAAGGAGCCATCCCAGCACCCGGGCCATCTTTGCTCCAATGGAGCCTTGGCTGTGGGAGGGGAAGAGAGAGACAGAGAGGAAGGAGAGGGGGAGGGGTGGAGAAGCAAATGGGCGCTTCTCCTATGTGCCCTGGCCGGGAACCAAACCCGGGTCCCCTGCACGCCAGGCCGACGCTCTACCGCTGAGCCAACCGGCCAGGGCCTACATTTTTTTTTAATCATTTAAAATTTTTTTATTGAATTTATTGGGGTGACTTTGGTTAGTAAAATTGTACAGGTTTCAGGAGCACAGTTCTACACTACATCATCTGTATATGGTATTGTGTGTTCATCCCAAAGCAAGTGTCCCTCCAGCACTGTCTATCCTCCTTTTAACCTTCTCCACTTCCCTCCAGCCCTCTTTCCCCCTGCAATTCCCACGCTGCTGTCTGTGTCTATAAGTTTGTTCTTTTTCAAATTTAATCATGGTTAGTTACTTCTGAGAAAATATGTAACATAAAACCACAAGAATGTTAGCTGAAACAGTGTAAACCTGATAGAAGTATCCATATTGTTCACTCTGAAGAGTGACTTTTCTAGAAATATAAAGGCAATTATTGAATCATGAACTTCAACCTGTTACGTGGTTAATTATTTAAACTCCTTACATTTGATATATAAATATAAATAATGGAATTGGCAGTATTTCTAGTAATGTTACACAGTCAGTCATAATCTCATTTTATAAATTGGTTATTTTAGACATACAAACATGTTTTAATGAATTATTTTGTAAACTTTAAGTAAATTTAAAAAGTGTAAGAGGTATTTAAATGGCTAAATTAGATCATAATTTTACAAAATGATTGCTCAAAGGTTTTAGCTCATTATTTTGAAATCTCTTAACAATAATTAAATTGGTGAAGAAAACAAATCAAATAATCAAACAAAACAAAGTAGCCATGCTTACCTGCTAACCCTTCTCTGCTCTCTGACCCCAACGTTTCTGAGAGTTTGTGTCTCGTTGGAATTGTCAAGCAGCACAGCTACAACCACCTCGCTTGCAAAGGTACCCACTCTTCAGACTAAATTTTCCACTACCCTATTATTCATGGCTTTCGCAGGTGGACCCAGATTAAAAAGTTGTACTTCCCAGAAAACATGACATTTCTCTTTGCCAAAGAAACTCTTTGTTATTACTTATCGGTCCATAAATATTGACTGCCTAGTTTGGGCCCAGACCTGGGATAATTATTTTAAAAATACATGAATAAGGAAAATATGGAAGAAGAAGAATCAGGAAACAGAAGAATAACTTTTATTTTATCAAGAAGACTATATTTGCTTGTCTTTCCTCATCAGTTAATGAGTTGAGTCTTGAAAAGAAAAAGGAATTCCCAAAAATGTCTTTGTCAGAGATTTTAAAAAATTTCTTTATGTTTAAAAAGAAAATCTGCATATAGCTTACAATTTAAGGTGGTCTTTTTTACAAAAAACGTAGAAACTATCATCACAGTCAGACTACTATTAAATATTTTTTTAATTCATCATTATATATAAAAAAAACCCGTGGGTAGGTTGAGATATTTGAATACCACTGAAGACTTTTTTGCTATCCTGTGGTTAAAACCCGCCCTGCCTTGGAGGTGCAGGCTATCAAAGCAGTATACTGTTCTACTCTAGGTCTTGAGCCTCTCCATCAATCCTAGTCTGGCATCCTAAACTTCTACTTGATGTATCAAGAACAGCTGCTCAAGTTCCAGTGGCTTCTGGGCATATTTTAGAAATTCATTTGCTGTTTATAATTGATTTTAAGTGGAACTTGGCACTCTACCTTGAACAGCTTGCTAAATCAAGGGGAAATGACTGTTGCCTACCAACCAGATGATTACTGGCTGCATAGACTCGTCAGCATACTTTTGGAAGATCCAAAAATTCGGGAAAGCAGAACTAAAGGATTGCAAGGATAGATTTTCTCCTCCACGTTCTAGTTTCTTGATGTGTAATAGATACTAACATCTCTTTGTTCAGTGAATGTTCCTTGTCCCGGGAGGAACAAAACGTGTAGGTTGTAGAGCTTTGTTCTACCTCCAGCGTTCCTTCTGTCTACAGATATAACAGTTGACTTTGGCTGATGTTTGCGGATACCCTCAGGATCTGATGTTGACTTCAGAATAACAGACAAGCCCTTCTTTGGGCAGAGACTTCTATTGCTCTGTCAGTTCAAATGAGGCTCCCCTTTTGTTCTATACAACCACAGGCTGCCTCTCCTGCTTTCTCTGGGTTAATCACAGACAAGGCCCAACTGTTTGATATGTATCAGCTGAGAGTTATACAAAAGCACAGACCTAAATCTCAAATAACGAGAGGAAGAAGGATGCCTTCTTATCTGCCGGTGTCTTATCAAGTGCCTATTGGGTCTTAGAATGGACTCTGACCAAGAACTTAATTGACTGGTACTACTGGGGGCCTTAAACGCACAATTTATAACAGTATGAGGAAGCCTGTAACTATTAGGGAAGAGGAAGACGTACCCACAGTTTTTAAAAAGCATTGAGATGATCACTGTCTCAGTGTGCTGGTAGAACTTTAAGACTGGTCCCATGTGCACCAGGTCTTGCATATGATGAACACGTAAATTGTGTGTTGGTAGGAAACCATACCTATTATAAGTAGAAATGCTCCATTAAAAAAAAAAAAAAGATCTCTGCCTCTTAGAATTACTTATTTTGTTGGCAAAGTATCTTGAAAAGATTCACTCCATTCCTATTATTGTCTGCCATTTTCATGTCCTGGAAATAATTATACCTTTTTACTTTAAACATTGCCTATCAGCACATTGTTTCCTGGGGCAGGTGACCACCACTGAGCTTGGACTTTCAGTGCGGGCAGACTGGCTGTTTGAGGGGGCACCTGCCTGTAGCCACATGCACACAAGGAAGGGCCAGGACAAACCCTGTTAGAAGCAAGTCATTCTGATTGTAAACAAGAGTCACAGGTCAAGATTCTGAATGAGATGTTAGCGAACCTTAATTTCAGGAATTTTGTGAAAATCACAGATTGTGATATTTGTAAAGTACCTAGGATAATGTCTAGCGCACAGGCACACACACCAAACCGCAACTCTTTTTATCATTTGACATTGTCTGTTCTTTGTGTGCCATATGAATTGAAGGTTTAGTCACACTGTCACTAATCTTAAAGATGTGCCCGTCTTCCTTTTAATTTTAGTAAGGTCCAGAGAGTATGATTTTCTTTCTGCCTTTTTACTGTGACACTCATTTGGAATGTATGAGTGGTCCTGGGGAAAGTCATGATTTACTGATTTGCTTTCAGAAAAAAACACCTGAATCCTCCTAAGTACATGAAGTTTTTATTCAGAGATGTACAGAGTTCAGATTATGTCTTTCCCACCCCTTACAAATCAATTGATATTACCAGAAAAAATTTTAACTTCAAACACAAGTTACAGATCAGGCTGGTCTCCCCTTACTCAAGCCCAGTGGAGGTTAAAAGTTCCAAAATAATCCTGCCTTTATGTGAAGAGGGGGACAGCTTCCAAGTCCCAGTCTAAGGACCTGGTTTTTACATTTAAACTTTGGTTTACAATAGCCTGACCAGGTGGTGGCGCAGTAGTTAGAGCGTCTGACTGGGATGCGGAGAACCCAGGTTCGAGATCCTGAGGTCACCAGCTTGAGCACAGGCTCATCTGGTTTGAGCAAGGCTCACCAGCTTGGACCCAAGGTCGCTGGCTCGAGCAAGGGGTCACTTGGTCTGCTGTAGCCCCCACGTTCAAGGCACATATGAGAAATCAATCAATGAACAACTAAAGAACTGCAACGAAGAATTGATGTTTCTCATCTCTCTCCCTTCCTGTCTGTCTGTCCCTATCTGTCCCTCTCTCTGACTCTCTCTGTCTCTGCCACACAAAACAAACAAATAAACAAATAAAAAACTTTGGTATACAATAGTGTACAGTTTTAGTTTCCTAAAAGGTACACACACATTTACTCAGATATTTTTCCATATTAAACCTCTATTGGGCTATACATAGGAAAGAGTTATGGGTAAATACTTCTCATGATTCAGGGGATACATTATAAAAGGGTCAGTTCTGCCTAAGATTAGCCATGTTAATTCTCTGGTTCCCACAAAATGAAGTATGAGCCGTTGAAAAATACTTTAAGATGGATCTATTATTTTCTAATAATTATTGGTTGCTACAGTAACAAATACCTTTCTGACTAATGACTTCTATTCATGGACGTAGTGCTATAAAGTAATATATTCTTATCATTTGTATTTCTGGGTGGCTGAGTGAGGTAGGAACTATTTTTGACATGCAGGAGCAAACGCTGAAGCAGTGGGTTCTCTGCGCTTTCTGTCAGCAAAGGTATCAACTGCCAGAAATCCCTGATAAGTCCCATTTCAAGCAAGTAGAGTCTGGATAATGCCAGACTACAAGACAACAGTTAGTGCATGTGAACTGTCAGTACTGCCAAACTGAATGACCGTTCTCACCCAAAATAAACACCCTGAAGTTAAACAAAGCTAAGTCATCCATCTGTGAGATATGTAGTGGGGTTTAGCTAGTGGGAAAGACAGGCCTTTGATTGTCAAAGCAATCTTAAAGCACTGCCATGTTTCCAAGCCAGAGGTTGAAAAGTTCAAAGGGAAGCTTTAAAACATGATAACATTGTCTTGGAATTGGAGACATATGGTATTTGCTAAACAAATGGCAGGCTGAATGAATGTTAGATGAGCTGCACTTTGCTCTGGAGCCACCCAGGGCACAGAATTAAGAGCAGCTCTCCTGTCCCAACTTTACCGCTAACTTACTGTCACCAAGAAAAGTAGTTTAAACTCTTTGGAGCTCTGTTTTTCCAAGTGTAAAAAATAAGGGGACTGGCTCAGAGATTAGATAGGGGATCTTGTTTCCAATGGTCAGTTCTTGAGAATAAACTGTAATAAAAATGATTTCATTAAGTTTATGAACCCTTCATTGTCTTTTTTTAATAGACAAAGTGTCAGAGTTATTCAGGTACAGTAAAAAGTAAGGAAGTGAATGTTTAATTGGAAATATCAAATGAGAACCAAAGTCACAGATAAGATTTTGTTGAAATCTAAAATTTATTGTATCAAATGAACAACCTTTAAACTGTTAATATATCCTTCATTTTAGGTGTAGTGGTGTTAACTTCTCAACTATTAGGTTGAGTCATGAAATTGCATTTTTGTGGGTTAAGCATAGCCAGGCATCATCGGTTTCAGCCTATAAATGTGATCTCCAGGGGAACCAAGAACAGCGCTCTGTGCTCCTTCCTGGTTCCCTTTGTTTCTTGCAATAACGCTGGGCATTTGTTCTTCAATGTTCTTGAATGTAGTATTTGGGAGCATAAAGTCTTTTTGAAATCACTCAGTTCAATATTTTATTTTTAAAATGAAGAAAATAAGACCTCCATATTTCTCGGAATTGTAGTTCTTCTGTTATCCAGAATGACACTGAGACATTATAGACAAGCCTTTAATGTGTTTTGAATGTTCTGTCTGCCAGTATAAGGAACTGGTTTGATAAATGTATTAGGAATCATTCTCAGCAGTCGAAGTTGGCAGAAGGTATTGTGCTTTCGCCATTCTTATTGACAAAGATGTTAACATTTTAGGGGAAAAGATATTTTTAAATGGTTAATGCTAACAAGAAATACAATCTAAAGGAACATGGTAATATAAACATGATTTGAATCTGAAACATGATTCCCAAATACATTACTTTATAAGCTAAGCTTTCATTCTCTATGAGGAAACAATCTCCACTTGTAGATTTAGTTACTATTTATAGAAAGGTGTCATGGCTTAGCAAAATTAGAAATAGACTAAGTGCAAAGATATTTATAGGTTATGTGTTTGACTTGAATCTAACACACTGTGAAACCCTGCATTTTTCCTGACGTCTCTCTGCCATTTTCATGATAGAATCATCACATTTTAGAACACCTGGTTTAATATTTGTCAATAACAGTTTACACCGAAACCTACAAAACCCCAAATAATATAGCCCAACACCTTTTTCTTTCTTTCTTTCTTTTTTACAGAGACAGCCAGACAGAGGGATAGACAGGGACAGACAGACAGGAACAGAGAGAGATGAGAAGCATCAATCATCAGTTTTTCGTTGCGACACCTTAGTTGTTCATTGATTGCTTTCTGATATATGCCTTGACCATGGGCCTTCAGCAAACCGAGTAACCCCTTACTTGAGCTAGTGACCTTGGGTCCAAGCTGGTGAACTTTGCTCAAACCAGATGAGCCCACACTCAAGCTGGCGACCTTGGCGTCTCGAACCTGGGTCCTCCGCATTCCAGTCCGACACTCTATCCACTGCGCCACTGCCTGGTCAGGCTCATTTGTTCTTTTAATTGCAAAATCTTTGCTTCCTATGTTTACCTCTCAAAAATGGGATGAAGAAGTAAACAAGGCTATGACCTTGGTGTTTGGAATGAAGTAAACAGAAGACCTTTAATGATGACATGTTAATGTGAATATAGTTAGAAGTTATATCCAGATTTAATGGCCGTTGAACCATTTGATATCGACCCCAGGACAAGTCTGTTACATTTTGACAAATTTGCCAGTTTGCCAAACCCTAGAAAGAAACATCAAGTAAAGCTTTGAAACAAAGGCCTGTGGGAAACATGGCTTAAGTCTCACGCTCTTTCGTTTTGTTTTTCCTGATAGAAATATGAGTTCAGCTGGCCCTGATGGGAGGAAAGTGATGAGAAGGTGTGACGGCCTGATTGACTCGCTGGTCCATTATGTCCGAGGAACCATTGCAGATTACCAGCCAGATGACAAGGTGATGTGGGAGTTAAATATCTCACATACGGACTTCTCTTTGTCTTACTAAGACTCCTCAGAGGATTTCTGAAGTACCTGTTTGAGTTTAGCTTTATTCATTTACTCATTTACTGAGCTTAAGATTTCCCATACATGCTTAGAAATATTAAAATCTGTGAAGGCCCAGTGCTTTGACCTTTTCAGATCTAAATTTCTTTTAGCAACTCTATGTAGATATTTGAAAAGAGCCCAAATGCCACAAACGTGCTCCTCTGTATAATCTTTCTTGATCATTACTACCACCCACCAAATAAAAATAGAAATTGAGAAATCTCACACTACCCCCCCCCATTCCACATCTACTGAAATTCTCCCTCTGAAATACCGTTTGGTTTATACCATATCTCTCTAATACTACCTCTGCAGTCCTAGTTTGTAGAAGTTTTATACTGATTATTACAACTGACTCCTGAGTGGTCCCTACAAACATCTCCCCCTGTTTTCCAACCCCACATGACTACTAAGTTATGTATTTCAAATGCAGAATTATTCTGAACAAACATACTCTTAGAAAAGTAAACTAGAACGGCTCTACAAAGTTATAAGAAATTCAGCCTCCTTATCGTTGTGCTCATGACCTTTCATGATCTAGCCTTAACCTTTCTAACCATACCCATTCCACTCCCCCAAGCTCCCTACAGTTCAAGCATCCAGGAAACCTGGTAAGAGCTAAAGCCTAATAAGTCTTGTGAGATCACACTTAAGAAAGGATGTCTGGCCTGACCTGTGGTAGCGCAGTAGATAAAGCATTGACCTGGAGCGCTAAGGTCACCGGTTCAAAATCCCAGGCTTGCCCAGTCAAGGCACATATGGGAGTTGATGCTTCCTGCTCCTCCTCCCTTCTCTCTCTCTCTCTCTCTCTCTCTCTCTCTTTCTCTTCTCTAAAATAAGTAAGTAAAGTCTTATTTAAAAAAAAAAAGAAAAAAAGGGATGTCTGTATATATATGATCAATATTTATGTCTTTTCTCAGGCCACAGAGAACTGTGTGTGCATTCTTCATAACCTCTCCTACCAGCTGGAGACAGAGCTCCCAGAGAAATATTCCCAGAGTATCTATATTCAAAACCGGAATATCCAGACTGACAACAACAAAAGTATTGGGTGTTTTGGCAATCGAAGCAGGAAAGTGAAAGAGGTATGTTGGGAGGGCTTCAAAAGAAAAGGTGTTTATGTGAGTATATTTCTGAGTGCTGACTATACTAGGGTGGGCAAAAGTAGGTTTACAGTTGTGAGTACATGAAACACAGGGTTTATTTTTGTATTACTATTCACTAATCATTGTATTATTTTCCATATAGACAGTGAGAGACTTATTTTGGCCCACCCCTAATCAGACGTTATTTTGAGTTTTTTTAGTCCTTACGAGATGTATCCTATTAATACCCTCACTTACTGAAGAGGAAACAGAGGTACAGAAAGGTTAATCAGCTTCCCCCAAATAATGCAGCAGATTAGTCGAGAGGATGGGATTCAATTCCAAGCAGTCAGGCTTCTGATTTGCATTGTTAGCTGTTAAATCATGCTGCTTTATGCTCTATAGCTTAGGAAATAGGTTTAATGCAACATGGCCAATGGTGTATAAATTGTTTTAACATTAAAAACAGCCTTGATGTTCAGATTTGGACATTATAAAAATAAACTCTGGACATCCTGAAGGCAAAACCCATAGGAAGCAGTACTGTCCGTCCTGGCATTTCTTGCAAACCGGAAGAACGGGGCCTGTCCTGCCCTTCGGAGTGTTGTATTTGTGAACTAGGAGAACAGCCAGTCAATTTAGAATTCTGATGTGATTCCAGACCACTTCACTGGACTCTGAGGGAAGAGGCCTGGTTTTCTTATCTTTAGAGAGTTTGTGCCTAATTTAGCTTTTAGTTTAACAGTAACCTGAACACTATTCTGGGACAGCCTATGCTTTATTCTCTGAGTCCTTTCTCTCCGTGACATGTAAAGTTGAGGGGTATGGGATGTTGCTGGGGAGAAATCATCATCGTGGGCTAAAAGTTAAATGATTGGAAGTCATCATACATATTTGCCTTTTCATTTCTGTTTCAGGGGCTTCTTATTATACCAACTATTAGTTGCTCTGACTAGGCAGTATTTCTAGTCTCTTGATGTGGGTATAGAATTGTAGACATCCCTTAAAGGCATTAATTCCAGATTTTATCCTGTGTGTGGTAAGCAATACCAGGACGTTCCCATGCCAGAGGAGAAAAGCAACCCCAAGGGTGTGGAGTGGCTGTGGCACTCCATTGTGATACGAATGTACCTGTCCTTGATCGCCAAAAGTGTCCGAAGCTACACCCAGGAGGCGTCTTTGGGAGCACTCCAGAATCTCACGGCAGGAAGTGGACCAGTGAGTATCACGCCTGCTTTATGACTTTAAAGTAATGACATTAGAGACATACCCACATTAGGGTTAGACATGAGACAGTGAAGTAAGAACAAAAGTTTTTTCACTTCCGTGAAGACAGGTCTCAGGAATTGCCAGAGTTGCAGAGTTCCAGAACGTTCTGCCTCAGCTTCCGCCCCGCCCAGCCACTGCAAGTGAAAAAGTCATACAGACTGATACTGGTCAGGGCTCTTTCAGTTATACATCTCAACCCTATCTAAACTGGCTTAGGTAAAAATAATAATAATAAAATAATAAATGATTTCTTGGCTTATATAACTGAGAAGCTCAGGACGGGTCTTCCCTTCGTCATTGGGACGTAGGTGCCCCAGCAGTTAGAATCATGACTCTTATCTCCGGGCTCTGTTTTCCTTTGTTGGTTTCATTCTTAACAGCTCTCTTCATGTTGTAGCAAAGGTAGCCACTACAGATTTCAGGCTACATTTATCCAGCCTAATGTCCTTATAAGAAAAGAAATTACTTTTCGCCCAGTAGCTCCGTTAAGAACTCAGAGAATGAGTCTCCCTTACCCATTCTGAGTCAGGACCTGCGGCCAAGAGTCTGTGATGTTCTAATTGGCCAGGTCTGGGTCATGTGCCTATGAGTGAATTTCAGAAGCATGGTTGGAGCAGGAGAAGGTCACTGCCACTTGTACCCACTGGACTGGACTGGCATAGTAAAGGAGTAAGTAGCACCTTATGGAAAATCAGTGTTATTGCCAAAAGGACTAATGAATGCTGGGCAGGCAAGCACAACAGATGTCCACTGCAGCATGGCATTGGAAGGGACATCTGTACTTCTGTGTTCAAGAAATTCAATTACACAATATAAAGAGCTGTTTCTCACTTAATTTATACTAGCAAAGTCAAAATACATAAAACAGTAAAAGCTTATTCCCTTCCTCATTTTTTTTTTTTTGCACCTTGTTACACATAGTTAGGGATGCTATAAATTATTTTATTTATTTATTTTTAAAAGACAGAGAGAGAGTCAGAGAGAGGGATAGACAGACAGGAACGGAGAGAGATGAGAAGCATCAATCATCAATTTTTCCTTGCAACACCCTAGTTGTTCATTGATTGCTTTCTCGTATGTGCCTTGACTGCAGGCCTTCAGCAGATGGAGTAACCCCTTGCTCGAGCCAGCGACCTTCGGTCCAAGCTGGTGAGCTTTTGCTCAAACCAGTTGAGCCCGCGCTCAAGCTGGCGACCTCGGGGTCTCGAACTTGGGTCCTTCTGCATCCCAGTCCGACTCTCTATCCACTACGCCTCCGCCTGGTCAGGCAGGATGCTATAAATATAATAGCATTTAACTATTGAACTAAACTTATATTCTTTGCTTTGGTCATAAAGTGATTAGAATAAACTTCCCCAAAATAGTTTATTGTATGGCCAATCTCTGTACCCATCCTTATAGGGGAAAGCACTCTTGTAGACCACAAAAATATTATTTATTCTTCGAGAAACCATATTAATTCTTTAATGTATTTACACAGAAGCTTGCTCTGCTTTGAATAAAATTGTGAAGTACTAAAGCCAACATTTATCTTTCACTGTGGTTAAGAATACAAACAAACTTTTAATCTGGTTTTCTGCCAAATGTACTTTTATACAAATAGAAGTGGGAAACTACTAAAGAGACCTGAATGACACTGAGACATTAATTTATCATTCTTACCTTCTCGTTTTCCCAAGCTACGTTTCCCAGCACCATTTCTGTGACTTTCCCAAACTACAGAAGCCGTCTTATTAACTACTAACATACATGAAAATGTCAGAAATTAAATTGTGGTATATGTGTGTATTTAAGCTTGTTCTGATCCGAGTATAGCTCACTATGACAAGACCCTTTAAGCTTGGATTTTAGCCTCTTGCACTCCAACATCACTCATGGAATCCAAACAACAGAGATACCTGCATAACTGCCCCAAATGTGTCAAGGCATTGAAAATCATATCTATCTAACCTTAGACCCGTCCAGTCCCCCAAAGGTGGCCTACTCTAACCTAGTATTAATGCATACTCAAGCTCATTAGAACTGAACTTGCCTCAAGATTTATAGGAGAAAGGATTAGCAACATGGAACAATGTTATAAAGACCTTTTGTTCTTATAACTTATGAGATGCTTTTTATTATCATTTTGACTTCTATGAATAATTGTTCATTTTCTTAATTTTGTTAGATTGTGTGATTAAAAAATACTTGATTTTGTAATCATTTTATGATCAAAGCAAAGAATAAATTTCCAAAAGGAATGATTGGATAGAAAATCATGAAAAGCATATCATTACATATAGTTCCAGAAAATAATCAGTCCGTAAACCTTATGTTCATAACTGAGATAGTGCTGATCAACTGATGGCCATATGCCTTCAATGGCAGTGAACCTAATCTGAAATGAATAGCTTCCTAAAAGATAATTATATAGTGTAAGTATAAAATCATGACATAATTTCTAGTCTGTAAAACTAGCCTGACCAGCCAGTGGCACAGTGGAGAGAGCATCAGACTGGGATGCAGAGGACCCAGATTCAAAACCCCAAGGCTCACCAGCTTGAGCCCAAAGTCACCTGCTTGAGCAAGGGGTCGCACGGTCTGCTATAGCCCCGGTCAAGGCACATATGAGAAAGCAATAAATGAACAACTAAGGAGCTGCAACGAAGAGTTGATGCTTCTCATCTTTCTCCCTTCCTGTCTGTTTATTCCTATCTGTCCCCCTCTCTGTCTCTGTCTCTGTCACAAAGAAAAGTCTGTAAAACTAACTTAATATAAACTTTATTAGTTCAGACATAATAATCATTCTAATAACAAATAAGGAAAAGGGATATATCCATAAAATTTACCCATTTAGCAAACTAAGTATAGTATAAAGTATAAGTTTATAAGAACAGTATAAATAAAAAGTGGAATATAAATTTAAAAATTAGAGTACAAGCTTTCAGTTATAAGATAAATTTAGGTCCTTGGGATGTAATGCACAACATGGTGAACATAGTTAACAATACTGTATTGTATAGATGAAAGTTGCTAAGAGAGTGGATCTTAAAAGTTCTCATCACAAGGAGGAAAAATATTTTTAACTGTGTGGTATGTGGTGATGGATGTTAACTAAACTTGTTGAAGCAATGATTTCATAATACATACATATATCAAATCATTATATTATATACCAAAAACTAATACAATGTTATATGGCAGTTACATCTTTTTTTTTTTTTTTTTTGGTTTTTTTCCTGAAGTTAGAAGCAGGGAGACAGTCAGACAGACTCCCATATGCACCCAACTCCCAACTGGGATCCCCCCCGGCATGCCCACCAAGGGGCAGTGCTCTGCCCATCTAGGGCGTTGCTCCATTTTGGCCAGAGCCATTCTAGCACCTGAGATGGAGGCCATGGAGTGGTCCTCAGCACCCAGGCCAACTTTGCTCCAATGGAGCCTTGCTTGCAGGAGGGGAAGAGAGAGACAGAAAGAAAGGAGAGGGGGAGAGGTGAAGAAGCAGATGGGCACTTCTCCTGTGTGCCCTGGCTGGGAATCAAACCCGGGACTTTTACACACTGGGCTGACGCTCTGCTGCTGAGCCAACTGGCCAGGGTCAGTTATATCTTAATAAAATAAATATTTAGATTAAACATCACATTGTAAAAGTTAATAGTTGTTGAAATAAACACTTTTCAAGTTTCTAAAACACTTTAGAACAACTTAACTTGACATCTGTTGGAAAAAATACCACATACCCCCTACCATGCCACACCTTACCCCAAAATCATTTCCAACAGGATGTAAATGTGAAAGGTAAAACAATAAAGCTTCTAAATGGCAACGTGGAAAAATATTTTCATGATCTAGAATAGGGAAAGATTTCTTAAAAGTGGACACAAAAAAACATTAACCATAAAATAATTTTATAAATTGACTACATTAAAATTAATAACATGCTATTATGCTATGAAAAGACATTGTTAAGACAGTAAAAAGGTAAACTGTACAGTAGGAAAATATTTTTGTAAGAAAGGGTGGTATCTAGAAAATAATGAATCTAACTAAGTTAACAGTAAAAATATTTGAAGTGTTTTAACCTCATCAGTAATCAAGACAATATGAACTGGGAGTGTCATTTGCATACAGCTGACCAACTAATTAACATCATTCTCATATACTCTCCAAAGCCAAAATATAAAATCTCTATTTGGGAAATCTGATTGTTTATCTTCCTTCCTAGACAAATTCTAAAGACATCCCACTTCAGACTGTCCTGTTCCCTCAGTGAATCAGAATTAATAAGACTCTGCTGTGTTTTCTTCTAGTTGAGCAAACATCATTTGATGATCCAGAGTTCATCTAGGCTTGCATGTTTCCAATGATTATTTTTATATACTAATAGCACAGCTCTTTATTGTGCATAAGAATATGTCATTAATGGTATAATATAATATACATATAAAGCAAGATTTTAATTTTAAAAGCTTCTTATATTTTAAAACAAAAATATTAAGAAATAAGTGTTGGAATCCATGGGAGTCCGAAAGACCAGAGTAACAGGCTCTATTGAAAGGAAGAAAGGGACCCTGCTGGGCACTTCTCCCGGGGAGAAAGGCACCGGTACAAGCTAGGGGGACAAATGTTATAGGGTCAGGAAGAATTTCGAGCATGTGGGTGTTGAATCAAAAGTCCTGGTATGTCCGGAGCCCCTCCTTGGGGTGGCTTGTCAGCTTTTTGGAATTCCTCTGTCTCAGGGGCGATAGTCCAGTAAGGGTGAGGTCTGACAGATAAGTGGAACATCAAGAGGGCAGTTTGGGCCTGACCAGGCGGTGGCGCAGTGGATAGAGCATCGGACTGGGATGCAGAGGACCCGGGTTCGAGACCCCAAAGTCGCCAGCTTGAGTGCGAGCTCATCTGGTTTGAGGAAAAGCCCACCAGCTTGAACCCAAGGTCGCTGGCTCCAGCAAGGGGTTACTTGGTCTGCTGAAGGCCCACGGTCAAGGCACATATAAGAAAGCAATCAATGAACAACTAAGGTGTTGCAACGCTCAATGAAAAACTAATGATTGATGCTTCTCATCTCTCTCCATTCCTGTCTATTTGTCCCTGTCTATCCCTCTCTCTGACTCACTCTCAGTCTCTGTAAAAAATTAATTAATTAATTAAATTTAAAAAAAAGAGGGCAGTTTGGAATTCACATATCTATCAATAATAATATGTGACTTTAGTCCATCTTGATTCTCATCAAGTGCCTTCTGAGATGATAGTAAATCTTTAGGAAAAATTGATAGCATATTTATTTATATAGTTCATTTCAATAAGCATTTATATAAGACCTATCATATTGTAGGAACTGAGGGGGGAAAATGGATAAGATAGATTTCCTCCTTTCAAAGATTTTATGCTATAATAGTAGAGATACACAATTTAGTATAGTTGTAACCTAAAGAATTAGGAAGTAACGGTGGTGGTATGGTGGATAGAGCATTGACCTGGGGCATTGAGGTCCCGGGGCAACATGATCCCAAGGTCACTGGCTTAAGCAAGGAGTCACTGGCTCAGTATGAGTCCTCCAGTCAAGGCACATATGATAAACAATCAATGAACAACTAAAGTGACTTAACTATCAATCAATGCTTCTCTTCTCTCTCTCTCTCTCTCTTAAAAAGAAAAAAAAAGAATTAAGGAGTAACAGTAAGGAAAGAGAGGAAAGACGATGCCAGGCTGTGAAGGACTATATATGCTAATACTAAGACATTTCAACATCATTCTGAAGGCAATCGGGAGTCATCACAGCATTTAAACTTGAGGTGGAATATAATAAGATCAAACTTCAAAAGGATCATTCTGGGGATTTAGAAATCCCCACTGGTGTCTAAGAAACAGCAAATTTACTAGCAACGTTGGTTCCTGGTGGAGATTGGAGACCATACATTTACGAAGTGGCAACCTGCAAATGCACCATTTCACAATATATGGTGACCAAGTATAAAATCAATTTTTCAGTTTTAGGGGGTAGGTGAAAAAAAGCTAGAATGATAAAAGAGCTAAGGGTATTAGAAAGTTAGTGTTTGATGTGATGTTTCTGTACCTTAATCTAAATAAGAAAGAACTTAAAGGCAGGAGAGAATGGATAATGTGAGGTGTGGGGTAAAGTTTGAGATGAAGGAGCAGGAGTTCTTGGCGAGGCTAAGGAAGAACATGGTGGGAGAGAGAGCAAGGAGAACAGGAAGTTGTGTTCAGAGTCTAACATTGGAGTTGATGTTCTCAAAGTCAAGCTGTATCTGCGTGGATATGGATTCTGTGTGACCATGGAAGTGCATGGCTCATGTACAGAAAAGTTGAAGGTCAGTGACTTTTGATGTGGTCGCCTGCAATGGATAGGCGGTGGAGAAGACTGTGAGCCAATCTCTGAAGCCCCCAGTGGATGTTGGGAAATGACGAATAGGTCTTGATATGACAAAGGAAATGCTATGGGAGTGATAGAGCTGAATGTCAGTGACTCAAAAAAGCAGAGTTTTAGATATGAGGGAAGACAAATACTAGACAAGCCATTGGGAAGAGAGGCATGTTAAATGTACCTCCGTGCCCGAGACATAGGGGTTGTACAGAATAAATAGCCTCCTCTCCAGGAGGCAGGATTCTTCTCAGAGGAGAGCTGATAATGTGGAATGTTTTGTGAATTAGTGAAAGACAAAATATAACTTATGATAAAGACAAACATTCTAAAATAATGGTTATTAAAGCTTTGTTGAGTCAAAGAGGCTTTGAGTATCTAAAAGTTATGGATCCTCTCCCTGAGAATGTTTATTATAAACGCAAAAGTAGTTTTAAGGATCTCCTGTATTCTCCATATATATTGGACCCTATTTTAAGAGCCCCTGTTCTTAAATGTACAGGGGAGAATGTAAGAAGAACAACAATCTGTAGGAGGTAGGGGAAAACAAGCAGTGTTTAAATAAGATACACAGAGAAGATACATCCTGAAGAATGGTCATGAATTACAGAAATTATGGTGACCTCAGAGAGCTTCAAATAGAAATCTCTATAACATTAGCAACACAGAAAATAAGGCCTCAGTATTGTTAGAGGTTTATCAATGCTAGGAAGAATCTAGTCAGAACTCAGATGCCATGAAAATAGGTGACCAGCCTACTTCCAATGAGATTTGCTCCTAGTGGATGTGGACCAGCAATTTGCATATGCAGTGCCTGACACAAAGCATAGAATTACAGATAAACTAACTGGCAATACATATCTATTTAAAAGCCCAATGTCTTTTTTAAGAATAAACTGACTTTTAAGAAATGAGTAAGTTTATTAAAATATATAAAATGCCAAAATTTGAACAAGAAGAAACAGAGAAAAATGAGTAAGCCAACAACCAATAAATATAATGTCACTTTGTACAACATTGATTCTAAAACACTGTCTTTATCACATTATTTTCACAGTGATGAGCTCAAGATGTTAATAGAGGGCAGATGGATCAATAGAAAGAAAAGGAAAAGACAGGCCCATTTTATCTATAACAGATGCAAAAAGATGTAGCTAATCCAGTGTTATATTTAAAAATACTGCATAAACTCTTTTTATCCAGTAATGCAATTGAAAACCCAATGAGAATTTAAAGACAATATCTTTAAGCTGATTTTATCGCAACTCTGGTTTTTAAAACACCTTGCTCAAGCTCTAGTAATCTACAGAACCTTACTATTACCATGAAGTCTAATGCGATCGTATTTATAGGATGTATCTTACAAAACAGATGCCGGTGTCGGTAGCGCAGACCGTGGTCCAGAAGGAAAATGGCCTGCAGCACACTCGGAAGATGCTGCATGTTGGTGACCCAAGTGTGAAAAAGACTGCAGTCTCCCTGCTGAGGAATCTGTCACGGAACCTTCCCCTGTGCAATGAAATTGGTGAGTCTCTAAGAGTGTCTAGATGTAATGTGACCATATCGCAAAATACAAGTGCAGTAAAACATTGTCGTTATCACGTTCTTTTTTTTTTTTTTTTACAATGATAGACTGAAAATGTGAATAAAGAGCAAAATGTGACAAGCAGTCCTGACTTGTATGCACCCAGACATCAAGGGCAGACTTTCTCACTAGGTCTCAATTAGGACTTTCTTCATATCTAGCATTATTTTTGTTGTTTAATTACTGAGGAAGAACAAATTTAGACCATACTAATAATTAACAAGATAAGTAACATATTCGATATTTTTCAGCCCTCAGCCATGGCATCCAGTGCCGTCTTTTTAATCCATGCGCTGCCTTTCAGAATGTCCTCTGTGTGGTCTATTGAAGCACCACTCTTCTGAAACATTAAAATCACTCACACAGCGGTTGTTCACTTTAGAAACTTGGCCATTGTTGGACTAGAAACATGGATAGACAGATGATCATTAAAAATAAAAATAGACAAAAAAGAGTCACTGAATATGTGGATTCAGCTACATGGTTTTAGAATAAATACATTGAACATGTTTGCTCCTTTTTTGAGTCTGTATTATTGACAAAAACAGTAACTATGTTATACTCACATAATAATTTTTCATTTATTTGCTTCATACCTAGAAATATCTGCTAACTGTGTATCAACTCAAAAACTATAAAATGGGATAATAGGAAGACTATGTTAACCTGTTAACCTTTTTTTCTTTTTCTTTTTAAGGGAAAAAGAGAGATAAGGACAGACAGGAAGGGAGAGAGATGAGAAGCATCAACTCATAATTGCAGCACTTTAGTTCATTGATTGCCTCTCATATGTGCCTTGACTGGGGGGCTCCAGCTGAGCCAGTGACCCTTTGCTCAAACCAGTAACCTTGGGCTCAACCCAAGGGTCATGTCGATGATCCCACACTCAAGCTGGCAACCCTGTACTCAAGCTGGTGAGCCTGCACTCAAGCCACTGACCTCAGGGTTTCAAACCTGGGTCTTTAGCATCCCAGGTTGACACTTTTTATTTACTGTTCCACCACCTCGTTAGGCAATGTTAACATTAATTATGCATCCTAATGCTCCCTAAATTAGTCATTTCACTAAAATTATAAACAAATTTTTTAAATTTTTTAACAGATTGGATTATTCTGAAATTACACACACATGGCATCAGAGATATTGAAGTCTGTGGTTATGTTTTGTTGGGGTTTTTTTGTATTTTTCTGAAGCTGGAAACGGGGAGGCAGTCGGACAGACTCCCGCATGCACCCGACCAGGATCCACCCGGCACGCCCACCAGGGGGCGATGCTCTGCCCATCCGGGGCATCGCTCTGTTGCGACCAGAGCCAGTCTAGCGCCTGAGGCAGAGGCCATGAAGCCATCCCCAGCGCCCGGGCCATCCTTGCTCCAATGGAGCCTTGGCTGCGGGAGGGGAAGAGAGAGACAGAGAGGAAGGAGAGGGGGAGGGGTGGAGAAGCAGATGGGCGCTTCTCCTGTGTGCCCTGGCCGGGAATCGAACCCGGGACTTCCTCACACCAGGCCTACGCTCTACCACTGAGCCAACCGGCCAGGGCCTGTGGTTATGTTTTAATAACGTCATCTGCAAAGGCAGCCAGCAGCGCAACACTGGACAGGTGGTTTCATGCCCATTATAAATATAAATATAAAGAGAGCCTGGACATTTTTTAGGCAATCTAAAAGAAACTTTGCCATCGGCACTTTCAAAATGATGAAAGTGTTCTCCCCATTGTCTTCTGTGGACTTTTGTGCTCTACTTCAATCAGCTGTATTATCTTTTGATTATTTTTCTTTCCCCAAATAAAGGGTTGGCTCCATCTTTAAAACCTCGCTGATGAAAATTAGTGCACTGTACACATTACGCCTGTGCCTCAGGGCAGTGCTGCCCGGTCTCGGGTTCGGTCCTCTCACTGTCGGAAGACAGAGCTGCAGCTCCATAGCTTATGTAAGATGATTTCACTGCTAACCCTCCCCTCACTTTAAAGGCAATAGTGGGAAGAGGTTTCAGCAAGACAAATAGTTTTTAAATTCTAAATTGGCTTTGTGTCCATGAGTCAGAGTATTAATAGCCAGGAATAAATGAAAGACAACTGTGTGGTGACAGAATAGTGGGTCTGCATCCTGCAATGCTCCTTTGCCACAGGTCACCTTGGCCAGTCACTTAACTGCCCCAAACAGGGAGATTAATATTTGCTGCCAACAGTGTTTTCCCTGGGATCAGATGACATACTGTACAGTATGTGCAAGCAAGAGGAAGTATTTGGATACGTCTCTAGAATCTCAGGTCACATTCATTGTTACAAATATTTTCAAACATCCAGCTAATGTCTTGGTTGAGTTTTTAGCCAGTCAATAAATCTACCTCAACAATATGACATTGAGCTATAACTTTCCAGTATCATGATAAGGCCTTTAATTTTATATGTCACTATTAAAGGTCCAATTTTAATTGTTCTAATGTAAATGTATTTATGGATATCCCCAGTGTGTGTGTGTGTGTGTGTGTGTGTGTGTGTACATACACATATGGTGGGGCAAAGGTAGGTTTACAGTTGTGAGTACATGAAGGTTTATTCTTGTCATTATTAGTTATTGTATTGTTTTCCATATGAACAACTGTACACCTACTTTTGCCTTACCCGGTATTATACATATATATATGCACAGAGAGAGAGAGAGAGAGAGAGAGAGACCTAAAGACCCTCCCTTGGTATACTGTAGAGTTAAGCTTTGTTGATATAAACAGTTATACTACTTTTCTAAGAAAAACAAACATGCTACAAAATCTTGAAGACTCTATCTCAGGGGTCCCCAAACTACGGCCCGCGGGCCACATGTGGCCCCCTGAGGCCATTTATCCTGCCCCTGCCGCACTTCCGGAAGGGGCACCTCTTTCATTGGTGGTCAGTGAGAGAAGCATAGTTCCCATTGAAATACTGGTCAGTTGGTTGATTTAAATCAACTAACTTTACTTGTTCTTTATTTTAAATATTGTATTTGTTCCCATTTTGTTTTTTTTATTTTAAAATAAGATCTGTGCAGTGTGCATAGGGATTTGTTCATAGTTTTTTTTATAGTCTGGCCCTCCAATGGTCTGAGGGACAGTGAACTGGCCCCCTGTGTAAAAAGTTTGGGGACCCCTGCTCTATCTTCTCTAATTCTCACTGCTCCTTAAACATGGCACCCTACATTTCAGCCTCAAAATTAATCTGTAGCCGTGGACGTCCATGCTGGTTGTGGTGAGGAAGGAGAGGTGGGGCTCCCTCCGTGGGAATCGGTCTCCACGTGGGCAGCCTGGCTCTCCGCAGCCGCTACTGCACCCTGCAGAGACGTGGATTGGGCCTTTTCTGTTGTGATTGCCGCAGACTTATTTTTTATGTTTTCAACCTAAGTTCAGTGGAAGAAAAATTCATGTCATCAAGGCCTTTAATTCTATGGTTTAATTTATTAAAAAAGAGGAAGCCTTCTGGTAACAACTCATCTCTATTGAGAACTTACTGTGCCCAGGGTACTATGATACAGTAACACATATTAATTTGTTTATCCCTCACTGTGTGAAGTAGATACTGTTATTACCCCAATTTATAAATTAGGAAAAATCAAGCATGGCGAGGGTAGGTAGCTTCCCAGACCACACAGCCATTAAATGGCAGAGACAGGACTGAAGCTAAATTATGGCTTCACAGGTTGAGATCTAAGCTCTTAACACTATGCTATGCTGTAATGCTTAAATGCAGAGAAAGTGTTCTGGCCTTTGAGCAGAAAGTACATCTTTCCTGTCAGTGGGTCCAGGTATTATCACAGGATACATAGCGGCAGATCCTTTTATTGAGTAAGTCTCCGTTATAGGCATAGTGGTTGCTGGAAAACCAGAAATGAATACAATGATTATCTTCAAGAGATGTGTAGCCTCATTGGGAATTCAGACAACAGCATAACTAATTATAACCCAGTATCATAGAGAGAGGAGTACAGTTCCGGGTGCCACATAAACTCAGATGAAAAAATAAAATGAAGCAGAAGTATTTCTTGTATAACTGCAATGAACTCAACACTGTTACACAGCTGTGAGGAGCAACAAAAGCAAGAGAAACATGCTTCATATCTTTTAAGGAGAGTCCAAAGTATTTAGAGAAAAAGAGGAAAACATACATGAAAAGAATTATTAGAGAAATGGCGCCATGAGGAGCGCAACCAACAAATCTCCCCAAAATTTTAACAAGTTCATCAACCAGAGACAGAAAAATCTATCCTTGGAGCGTATGGAAGTTCCACACACTGAAGGGCGAAGGTAGGATCAAGCGAAAAATTGACTAAATATATAATCAACCCTGAAGGAAATAAGTTGGACAAAGAAACACTCTGCCTTCCTCACTAACCTGAGCAAAGGCTGCTTTCACTTGGAACTGACAGTTGGGGGGAGAGGGGCTAAGGGTGTGGAGGAAGCTAGGCTGCAGCACGACGTTCGTTCAAGCCGAGGAAAGAGTGTGCCTGTGGTGGGTCAGCCCGCACGGGCAATCCAGCCACTCACACATGCCGCGAGCAGCCGCCTGAGCAGCCGCCAGTGCGCCACAAGCAGCACCTGCCAGCGGCGCGCAGGGAGTGCGCCAAAGCAAACTTCCCTACGCCCGAGTTTCTCTAGGTGAGCGTGGTGCCTCACCCAGCCATTCAAGCTATCAATCAAGCGTTGGGGGAGGGGTGTGCGGGCAACTTGCAGTCCTTTCTGTAGC
The DNA here is from genome assembly GCF_036850765.1 of Saccopteryx bilineata. Lineage (NCBI taxonomy): Eukaryota > Metazoa > Chordata > Mammalia > Chiroptera > Emballonuridae > Saccopteryx > Saccopteryx bilineata. The sequence continues at coordinate 141,110,294 of NC_089491.1, read as the reverse complement.
AGATCGGTGGATCTAATCGCTGAAATTAGATTAACCCACAGTCTGCTCACCTCCCAACTGACCTACGCAGCTCTAATTGACAAGATCTCTCTCAGTTCAGCAATCCAAGACAAGAGGCGTGATATTTTTTAGTGCCTCTTGCTAAAGGGGTGGGGGCAACTTCTGATTGGCAGAGCTTTCATACTCAGGGATATACGCTAAAAAGAGGGACTTGGTAGATTTTAAGACCTCCTGTACTGCAGGCAGCAGCTACAGCATCTTCTTCCCAGCCAAAACAGGCTACAAAGTGCGGAAAGCCTGGGGAGAGTGCTCCCACAGAGTGCTAGGCTACTTAACAGGCCTGGAGGCTCATAGAAAGTCACCTTGAGAGCAATTGGGTCCCAGCCCCGCCTGATTACGCTGGCAGTTCTGACTGCCAGAGCCTTACCCAGAGCCCTGCATTGAGTGGGGATAGAGTGGGGATTTGCCAGCGCTGTGAGCCTCTTACTCCCCAGGCAGAGGCAGCGGCAGCCTCATAGCTGGATCATTAGGCTGCTAATTCAGGAAGGAGAGACTAGGAGAGAGGCTCCGGGAAAACGAACTCTTTCATTGTCAGAGCCTGCAAACGCTAACAAGCCTTGACTACCAACGAGACTGAAGCCAAATATATGACATTGCCATAGAGTCTCATCAACTGCAAATCTCTACCTAAGCGTGCCACAGGGGCAGAGCCTGTGGTACAGAGTCACATACCAGGAAGAGGGAGAAGAAAGAAAAAGAAAGAAGAAGTTAACCTCTCAAAATCAAGAAAAATCCACAGACTTCTAAATTGTTCCACTATTTTTTTGTTTCTTTCATCTTCTTGCCTTTATTATTATTATTTCTATTTCCTCCACCTTGGTCCTTTTATTCTCTGCCCGTCTTATTCTTTCCTTTTCTTGAACTACACTACCCATAAGTGTTACATTTTATTTCTTTTCTTCTTCCTTTCTCTCCATGAGGGTTACACTCCAAAACCCTTAACTCTCTCTCTCTTTTTGTTTTTTTTTCTTTTTTCTTCCTTTTCTTTTCCCCTTTTTCTTATTTCTCCCTCTCTATTAGTTTATTCTTTTTTCCTTTTACTTTTCCTCTCATTCAATCCTCATTCATGAACAAATTATTTAATTTGGGACTCAAGTGGTTTTTTTTGTGGCATTTTGGGTGCTTTTTACTTTGTTTTTTAACTCATTAGCATTCCTCCCAACCCAGGATCTCCATTCTATTTAGTCTTTGCTCCACTTATTACAATAGTTATTTTTTTTCCTTTTTCCTATTTCCCTCTTATCCCTCTCATTATATCTCTTAGTCGATCATCACTTACTCATCGCAAATCATTTTATACTTGACCCAAATTTTTTCTTTTTTTGCATTTTGTGGGTCCCTATTTTTTTTTTTTTGCTTCTTGAAGATTTCCCCCCAACTCAGGCTTTCCGTTATAGGTAGTTTTTGTTTCATTTAGCATAATATAATTCACAGTTCATCACAATATTTTCCTAAGGAGGAAGAGAGAGGAGGGGAAGAGAAGAAAGAAAAGGGGGGGAAATAATAAATTATTATTGTTTTTTTGTATTTTTTTTCCAAATTTTTTCCCATTTTTTTTACTTTTTATTCTTTATTAATTCTCATTAGTGCTATCAACAAGACCACCCTCAGATGCCATTAAGAAAAAGCAAATCTGGCCCTGGCCGGTTGGCTCAGCGGTAGAGCGTCGGCCTAGCGTGCGGAGGACCCAGGTTCGATTCCCAGCCAGGGCACATAGGAGAAGCGCCCATTTGCTTCTGCACCCCTCCGCCGTGCTTTCCTCTCTGTCTCTCTCTTCCCCTCCCGCAGCCAAGGCTCCATTGGAGCAAAGATGGCCCGGGCGCTGGGGATGGCTCTGTGGCCTCTGCCTCAGGCGCTAGAGTGGCTCTGGTCGCAATATGGCGATGCCCAGGATGGGCAGAGCATCGCCCCCTGTGGGGCAGAGCACCGCCCCTGGTGGGTGTGCCGGGTGGATCCCGGTCGGGCGCATGCGGGAGTCTGTCTGACTGTCTCTCCCTGTTTCCAGCTTCAGAAAAATGAAAAAAAGAAAAAGAAAAAGCAAATCGAATATCATGGATACAAAAGATAGAGAAGTAATACAGATGTGGAAAAATCTATGGAGAAAAAATTTAATATATTGGAAACCTTGGAGCTAAAGACAGAGAATTTAAAATAGAAATCCTAAAAATATTCAGAGATATACAAGAAAACACAGAAAGGCAATATAGGGAGCTCAGAAAACAACGAACACAAAGAATATATTACCAAGGAAATTGAAACTATAAAAACAAATCAAACAGAGATGAAAAACTCAATTCATGAACTGGAAAACGAGGTAACAAGCTTAGCTATTAGGACAGGCCAGATAGAAGGTAGGATTAGTGACATAGAAGACAAGCAACTTCAGGCACAACAGAGAGAAGAAGAGAGAGACTCAAAAATTTTAAAAAATGAGAAAGCCCTACAGGAATTGTCTGACTCCATCAAAAAGAATAACATAAGAATAATAAGTATATCAGAGGAAGAGAGAGAAAATGGAATGGAGAATATATTCAAACAAATAATAGACGAGAACTTCCCAAGCCTGTGGAAAGAACTAAAGCCTCAAATTCAAGAAGCAAACAGAACACCAAGTTTTCTTAACCACAACAGACCTACTCCAAGGCACATCATAATGAAAATAGCATAAACCAATGACAAAGAAAAAATTCTCAAGGCAGCCAAGGAAAAGAAGAATACAACATATAAAGGATAGCCTATTAGATTATCATAAGATTTCTCAGCAAAAACTCTACAAGCTAGAAGAGAGTAGACCCCAATATTTAAAGCCCTGAAAGAGAGGAACCTCTCAGCCAAGAATACTATGCCCATCAAAGCTATCCTTCAAGTACGAAGGAGAAATAAAAACATTCACAAATACAGAAAAAATGAGGGAATTTATCATCAGAAAACCACCACTCCAGGAAATTCTAAAGGGGGTTTTCCAACCAGATTCAAAGAACAAAACAAAACCACAAGTAACAGCTCCACCAAGAACACAATAAAACCAAATTTAAACTGTGACAACAAAAGCAAAAAAAAAGGGGAAAGGACGGAGATTAACAGTAGCAAAGGACGATGAAGTGCAGAAACACTCATAAGATAGGGTACTAGAATGAATATGGTAGGTACCCTTTTCATTACTTAATGGTAACCACACTTGAAAAAACCACCACAGAAGCATATGACTTAAAAAAGGTAGCAACAGAGAAAAGAAGTATGGAATACAAGCAAACAAAAACAAATGATAGAAAAACAAAAGAGAAGAATCAAACAAGATGCAAAACTAACAGAAAGCAATTTATAAAATGGCAATAGAGAACCCACAAGTGTCAATAATTATACTAAATGTAAATGGATTAAACTCACCAATAAAAAGGCACAGAGTAGCAGAATGGATTAAAAAAGAAAATCCAACTGTATGCTGCCTACAAGAAACACATCTAAGCAACAAGGATAAAAACAAATTTAAAGTGAAAACAATGCTCCAAGCAAATAACATCCAACAAAAAGCAGGTGTAGCAATACTCATATCTAATAATGCAGACTACAAGACAGAAAAAGTACTCGGAGACAAAAATGGTCATTTCATAATGATTAAGGGGACACTGAATGAAGAAGACATAACAATCCTTAATATATATACACCAGACTAAGGAGCACCAAAATATATAAGACAGCTTCTTATTGACCTTAAAACAAGAACTGACAAAAATACAATCATAATTGGAGACCTCAATACACCGCTGACGGCTCTAGATCAGTCATCCAAACAGAGAATCAATAAAGATATGTTGGCCTTAAATGAAACACTATGGCACCTGGATATGATAGACATCTACAGGACACTTCATCCCAAAGCGGCAGAATATACATTATTCTCTAGTGTACATGGAACATTCTCAAGAATTGACCATATGTTGGGCCACAAAAATAACATCAGCAAATTCAGAAAAATTGAAATTGTACCAAGCATATTTTCTGATCATAAAGCCTTGAAACTGACCCACAAATATGTGGAAACTAAACAACATACTTTTAAAAAATGAATGGGTCAAAGAAGAGATAAGCGCAGAGATCAAAATATATAAAGACAAATGAAAATGACAATACAACATATCAGAATCTATGGGATGCAGCAAAAGCAGTAATAAGAGGGAAGTTCATATCCCTTCAGGCCTATATGAACAAACAAGAGAGAGCCTAAGTGAACCACTTAACTTCATAACTTAAGGAACTAGAAAAAGAAGAAGACAACCCAAAACCAGCTGAAGAAAGGAAATAATAAAAATCAGAGCAGAAATAAATGAAATAGAGAACAGAAAAACTATAGAAAAAATTAATTAAACAAGGAGCTGGTTCTTTGAAAAGATCAACAAAATTAACAAACCCTTGGCAAGACTCACCAAGGAAAAAAGAGAAAGGACTCATATAAACAAAATCTAAAATGAAAGAGGAGAAATCACTACAGACATCATAGATATACAAAGAATTATTGTAGAATACTACGAAAAACTATATGCCACCAAATTCAACAATCTAGAAGAAATGGATAAATTCCTGGAACAATACAACCTTCCTAGACTGAGTCATGAAGAAGCAGAAAGCCTAAACAAACCAATTAGCAGGGAGGAAATAGAAAAAAATATTAAAAACCTCCCCCAAAATAAAAGTTCAGGCCCAGACGGTTATACTAGTGAATTCTATCAAACATTCAAAGAAGACTTTGTTCCTATTCTACTCAAAGTCTTCAAAAAAATTGAAGAAGAAGCAATACTTCCAAACACATTTTATGAGGCCAACATAACCCTCATACCGAAACCTGGCAAGGACGGCACAAAAAAAGAAAACTACAGACCAATATCTCTAATGAATACAGATGCTAAAATATTAAACAAAATACTGGCAAATCGAATACAACAACATATTAAAAAAAATAATACATCATGATCAAGTGGGATTCATCCCAGAATCTCAAGGATGGTTCAACATATGTAAAACGGTTAACGTAATACACCATATCAACAAGACAAAGAACAAAAACCACATGATCTTATCAATAGATGCAGAAAAGGCATTCGCTAAAATACAACACAACTTTATGTTTAAGACACTCAACAAAATGGGTATAAAGGAAAATACCTCAACATGATAAAGGCCATATATGATAAACCATCAACCAACATCATATTAAATAGCATAAAACTGAGGACTTTCCACCTTAAATCAGGAACAAGACAGGGTTGTCCACTCTCTCCACTCTTATTTAATATGGTACTAGAAGTTCTGGCCAGAGCAATCAGACAAGAGAAAGAAATAAAAGGCATCCATATTGGAAAAGAAGAAGTAAAGGTATCACTTTTTGCAGATGATATGATCCTATACATCGAAAACCCCAAAGACTCCACAAAAAGATTACTAGAAACAATAAACCAATACAGTAAGGTCGCAGGATACAAAATTAACATACAAAAGTCCATAGCCTTTCTATTATGCCAACAAGGAAATATTAGAAAACGAACTCAAAAAATAATCCCCTTCACAATTGCAACAAAAAAATAAAATACCTAGGAATAAACATAACAAAGAATGTAAAGGACCTATATAACGAAAACTACAAAGCATTGTTAAGGGAAATTGCAAAAGATACAATGAGATGGAAAAATATTCCTTGTTCTTGGATAGGAAGAATAAATATAATCAAAATGGCCATATTACCCAAAAGAATTTATAAATTTAATGCAGTTCCCATCAAAATTCCTATGACATTTTTTAAAGAAATGGAACAAAAAATCATCAGATTTATATGGAACTATAAAAAACCCTGAATAGCCAAAGCAATCCTAAGGAAAAAGAATGAAGCTGGGGGCATTACAATACCTGACTTCAAACTATATTATAGGGCCACGACAATCAAAACAGCATGGTATTGGCAGAAAAATAGACACTCAGACCAATGGAACAGAATAGAAAGTCCAGAAATAAAATCACATAAATATGGTCAAATAATTTTTGATAAAGGGGCCAACAACACACAATGGAGAAAAGAAAGCCTCTTCAACAAATGGTGCTGGGAAAATTGGAAAGCCACATGCAAAAGAATGAAACTCGACTACAGCTTGTCCCCATGTATAAAATTAATTCAAAATGGATCAAAGACCTAAATATAAGACCTGAAACAATAAAGTACATAGAAGAAGACATAGGTACTAAACTCATGGACCTGGGTTTTAAAGAGCATTTTATGAATTTGACTCCAAAGGCAAGAGAAATGAAGGCAAAGATAAATTAATGGGACTACATCAGACTAAAAAGTTTTTGCTCAGCAAGAGAAACTGATATCAAAATAAACAGACAGCCAACTAAATGGGAAATGATGTTTTCAAACAACAGCTCGGATAAGGGCCTAATATCCAAAATTTACAAAGAACTCATAAAACTCAACAACAAACAATCCAATGAAAAAATGGGAAGAGGACATGAACAGATACTTCTCCCAGGAAGAAATACAAATGGCCAACAGATGTATGAAAAGATGCTCATCTTCATTAGTTATTAGAGAAATGCAAATCAAAACTATAATGAGATACCACCTCACACCTGTTATATTAGCTATTATCAAGAAGACAGGTAATAGCAAATGTTGGAGAGGCTGTGGAGAAAAAGGAACCCTCATTCACTGTTGGTGGGACTGTAAAGTAGTACAACCATTATGGAAGAAAGTATGGTGGTTCCTCAAAAAACTAAAAATAAAATTACCTTATGACCCAGCAATCCCTCTACTGGGTATATACCCCCAAAACTCAGAAACATTGATACGTAAAGATACATGTAACCCCATGATCATTGCAGCATTGTTCACAGTGGCCAAGACATGGAACCAAAAGCCCTTCAATAGAAGACTGGATAAAGAAGATGTGGCACATATACACTATGAAATACTACTCAGCCATAGAAATGATACTATCAGATCATTTACAACAAAATGGTGGGATCTTGATAACATTATATGGAGTGAAATAAGTAAATCAGAAAAAAACAAGAATTACATGATTCCATATATTGGTGGGACATAATATCGAGACTAAGAAACATGGACAAGAGTGTGGTGGTTACTGGGGCAGTGCAGGGGAGGGGGAGCGCAGGAGGGAAGGAGGGAGAGGGGGAGGGAAGGGAGGGGCACAAAGAAAACTAAATAGAGGGTGATGGAGGACAATCTGACTTTGGTGATTGGTATGCAACATAATTGAATGACAAGATAACCTGGACATGTTTTCTTTGAATATATGTACCCTGATTTATTGATGTCACCCCAATAACATTAATAAAAATTTATTTATTAAAAAACAGGAAGAATTAGGCCCTGGCCGGTTGGCTCAGCGGTGGAGTATCGGCCTGGCGTGCGGGGGGACCCGGGTTCTATTCCCGGCCAGGGCACATAGGAGAAGCGCCCATTTGCTTTTCCAACCCCCCCCCTTCCTCTCTCTCTCTCTCTTCCCCTCCCACAGCCAAGGCTCCATTGGAGCAAAGATGGCCCAGGCGCTGGGGATGGCTCCTTGGCCTCTGCCCCAGGTGCTAGAGTGGCTCTGGTCGCAACAGAGCGATGCCCCAAAGGAGCAGAGCTTCGCCCCTGGTGGGCGTGCTGGGTGGATCCCGGTCGGGTGCATACGGGAGTCTGTCTGACTGTCTCTCCCTGTTTCCAGCTTCAGAAAAATACAAAAAAAAAAAAAAAAGAAGAATTATTGCAGAACATCAAGTACAAATTCATACTGCCCAAAATATATATACCATAGGGCAAGTTATAATGAAATCATCAACTCTTAATACCTCTCTTGTTACTACAAAAGAAGCCAAAATAAAACCCTACTACCAAGAACTTATATACTTAGTGAAAAATATAAATTTAAAATCTGTCTTTTTAACAAAAATAATAGTATTAATTATATAGTAAAGAAACTTTGGGCAGCAGAGATAATTTTTTTTAAAATATGTTTCGGTCATTATCAATATTGTAGAAAAACAACTATAAACATTTTAATATATTTCTTCTAAGGATGCTTATGTGCATTTTGTTTCCTAATGTTACAATATTATGTATTCTTTATATAAATATATGGATTTTTCACATGGAATAGTAATATAAATATTTTCTTGTTGTTTACAGGCTTCATAGATAGATTTTGTGATACGTAAAAACTTTTGCAGATATATTTTAGTTAATTATATTCTATTGGAATATTTAGGCTTATCATAATTTTCCATTTATATATAATACTATATATATAATAAAGATAGCTGCATAAAAGTTTTTTTTTATCTTTAATGTGATATTTTTAGAATGAATTTCCAGAAGTAGAATTACTAAATCAAAGAATGTGAAAAATTTTTAAATTCTTGACATTTCTGTCAAATTACTTTCTAAAAAGATTTCCAGTGTATTGAGCACAGAACGTCATCTTTATAAAAATCCTTTTAAAACTCAAGTATTAGAAAAGTTACATCTTTCCATGTACTGTTAACCAGTTGTATTTCCTTTTTAAAATGTTCTTTACCCAAAATATATTGAGATCTTGTGATTAAGAAACAATTTTTTGCCTGACCTGTGGTGGCGCAGTGGATAAAGTGTCGACCTGGAAATGCTGAGGTTGCCAGTTCGAAACCCTGGGCTTGCCTGGTCAAGGCACATATGGGAGTTGATGCTTCCAGCTCCTCCCCACCTTCTCTCTCTGTCTCTCTCTCGTCTCTCTCTCCCTTTCTTTCTCCTCTCTAAAATGAATAAATAAAATTAAAAAATAAATAAATAAAATCTTTAAAAAAAAGAAACAATTTTTTTAATCAAGTGTTCTTTTTCTTTCATTTTTTAGCCAAAGAAACTCTGCCCGATTTGGTTTCCATAATTCCTGACACAGTTCCAACTACTGAGCTTCTCATTGAAACTACAGCCTCTGCCTGTTACACTTTGAACAACATAATCCAGAATAGTTACCAGAATGCCCAGGACCTTCTAAACACTGGGGGCCTGCAGAAAATTATGACTATCAGCACAGGCGACACGTAAGTTCTTTAGCATCTACCCATCAGCTGTCTCCCCTTTCCCACCACCACTCCCATGTGTAAATATGGTTGTGAACATTCAGTCATTGAGGGCCATGGACAGGATTCAGAGATAATCATACTCCATAGCTTCCAGTATTTTATTGACCTAATGCAGTGGTCGGCAAACCGCGGCTCGCGAGCCACATGCAGCTCTTTGGCCCCTTGAGTGTGGCTCTTCCACAAAGTACCACATGTGGGCGCTACCTCAATAAGGAATGTACCTGCCTATATAGTTTAAGTTTAAAAAATCTGGCTCAGTCCTGGCCAGATAGCTCAGTTGGTTGGAGCATCATCCCGAAGCATAGAGGTTGCCGGTTTGATCCCTTGTCTGGGCACATACAGGAACAGATTGATGTTCCTGTCTCTCTTTCTCTCTCTCTTCCTTCCTCTCTCTCTAAAATCAGTAAATAAACATTTTTAAAAATTTTGGCTCAAAAGAAATTTCAGTCGTTGTACTGTTGATATTTGGCTCTGTTAACTAATGAGTTTGCCGACCACTAATGAGTTAATTTGTGGCACCTTAGTTGTTCATTGATTGCTTTCTCATATGTGCCTTGCCTGGGGACTCCAGCCACACCAGTGACCCCTTACTCAAGCCAGCAACCTTGGGGTTCAAGCCAGCAACCTTTGGGCTCAAGCCAGCAACCACTCTCAAGCCGGCGACCACCCACTCAAGCTGGTGATCCTGCTCTCAATCCAGTGACCTCAGGGTTTTAAACCTGTGGCCTGAGCATCCCCAGCTGCTGCTCTGTCCACTGCTCCACCACTTGGTCAGGTGGTCAAATTAATGAATTTGTTTCTGAGAACTACAGCTGTGATTTAAGAACAGCAGACTATAGGCAGAGTGGGAGTCCTGTGGACAGGGAGTACCCTTTTCCTCTCTGAAGTCTGTGGAGCCAGTGTCAGCCCATGTGGCTAAGAAGAAGTAGTGATAACGCAAGAAGCGGGAGGCAGCATAATAAATTCTAGCCCAGTTTATCTCATCTCTTTCCACCTCTTTTTCCCTTTTGAGAACAGAAGGTCTAATGCATATACATCAGCCCACATCCCAGTTTCTGTCTTTGAATTTTCCCTATTTAAAAAAGGGAGCAAGAGAATGAAAACCTTAGTGTAACCAAATTATTATTATTACTTAATTTATAGTGATGGGATTCAAACGGGGCATGAAGATTATTATCTTTTTTTCTTTATGCAATTCTGAATTGTTTGACGTGTTCAATACAAGTTCCTTCTGTAAATAAACAAAAAAGAAATGTTGCAGCTCAGTTCTAATGAGTTGCAAAGCAAACAGACTTCACTTATAATGGACAAACGTGTGCTTGGCCACACAACGATGAGCGTAGGGGTGTGTGGTAGCCGGGACAATCACACATGTCCGCCACCACACGCCACCCAGTTAAACCCACCCATGCTCTGCAGTCTTCCTCTGGCAAAGCTCATGAGAATGAAGACCACATACAGAGTCACGTGATTAAAAGGAGTACTGGTTAGAAGGTCATTTCCCCAAGAGCAAAGACTATTCACCTGTCTGCAGATCCTGGCAGATAGCAGTTGCTCTGTCTTCATGGAAACAACAAATTATTTCTGCAAAATAAAAATGACTATTTGGGATAGTGTAAAGCCAGTAGCCAAGGCCAGGGCCACCATCAGAACAGCCCGGCCCATGCAGGTTCGCATTGGATTCGGACAGTCAGTAAAGAAACAAAGGAGCCAAAAACTGATGGGCCATCTTCTTTAATCCTAGCTTGCACCCGGTGGGCAAGTAAAAACACACACTGGGCTCCAAAACCTACTGACTTATCCGAGTTTCCCAGAATCAAAGGTTTCTAGCACACCAGACTTATTCACCTCTGTTCCCCATCTCCTTCCTTCTCTCTGCACAAACTCTGCACAAACTGGCCTCTCACTCAACACTCCGCCATCTTGGCTGCTTCTCCTGGCCTCCTCCACGTGGCCTTTCTCTGCTCTCTGCTGTGCTCTTTCTGCTCTCTCATGCTAATCTCAGGAACCAAGAGCAAGCTCCCGTTCTGCCCCTATTTTATAATGTAGAAATCCAATTGTATTTTAATCCAATATACAAAATAGGGAAGTTTCTTTTTTTTTTTTTTTTTTTTTTCTGAAGCTGGAAACAGGGAGAGACAGTCAGACTCCCGTATGCGCCTGACCGGGATCCACCCGGCACGCCCACCAGGGGCGAAGCTCTGCTCACCAGGGGGCGATGCTCTGCCCATCCTGGGTGTCGCCATGTTGCGACCAGAGCCACTCCAGCGCCTGAGGCAGAGGCCACAGAGCCATCCCCAGCGCCCGGGCCATCTTTGCTCCAATGGAGCCTTGGCTGCGGGAGGGGAAGAGAGAGACAGAGAGGAAAGCGCGGCTGAGGGGTGGAGAGGCAAATGGGCGCCTCTCCTGTGTGCCCTGGCCGGGAATCGAACCCAGGTCCTCCGCACGCTAGGCCGACGCTCTACCGCTGAGCCAACCGGCCAGGGCAATAGGGAAGTTTCTGATACAAAGTCACTTATCTGGGGCATGATGGGATTGTACCACCCCACATCAAAAAGGGTGGGAAAGGCTTAATCCCAAAACCAAGCCCCAGGCTACAAGGATTCTGCCTGCCCACAGCCCACAGAGACACACATTAATATCACCTGGGCAACGGCCTCCACGTAGGCAGCGCCATCTTTAACAAAGTGAGCATAATATATTTTATCTGCCCAACAGATAGTCATCCAAATTTCTTATGGAGCAAATCTCCATAAGACCATATGATTTTAATTACTTGTGTATTCAGGCATAACCAGCATATTGGAATACGCACTTTTAGAAACTTCTAATAGCTTAGCAACATATAGATATGCTTCTCTGTTGCTTCCATGTTGCCGAGTGTCCATTTGTGAGCTAGTCCTCATATGCCCTGTCTAAAAAAGAAAAAGTAAGTCAACAAGGAACCTCTGCTGGCTCTGCCTGCTGCTTCCTTGCCAGAGTGTTGTATAGCTGACCTATAATTTGTGGGGGTCTACCTAAGTGAAGACATTAACTGAGGCAAGCTCAAATGACCAGAATATGAGTTCACTGGGGAAGAGCAGAGGAATTGCAATTCTGATAAACGGTGCTGCAACAAGCTACTTGGCAGTGGAGGGGGAGGGGGGTCTGTCCTCTTTTATTAGCATTTACAGGGAATCAGTCTCCCAGCTCATAAGTTCTGTTCTGAGGGGGGCATGTGTGACATTCTCTATTTCATATCCTCTGGTTTTATTCTAGGCTAAATCCTTTCACTTGGGCCAGCCTGAGGACCAGTTGTCATTTATAATATTTTATCTTTGAATAAATGAGTTCCCAAGTGCTATCAACCAACTTATAAACAAACTTTGCAAATATAACACTCTTGTGAGGGAGAGGAAAAATAATTTTTTTCTACCCTTCTAGGTTCTTGGCTGAGACATCCTTGTTAAAAAAAGACAAGTTACCCTGGCCGGTTGGCTCAGTGGTAGAGCGTCGGCCTGGTGTGCAGAAGTCCAGGGTTCGATTCCCGGCCAGGGCACACAGGAGAAGCGCCCATCTGCTTCTCCACCCCTCCCCCTCTCCTCCCTCTCTGTCTCTCTCTTCCCCTCCCGCAGCCAAGGCTCCATTGGAGCAAAGGATGGCCTGGGCGCTGGGGATGGCTCCTTGGCCTCTGCCCCAGGCGCTAGAGTGGCTCTGGTCGCGACAGAGCAACGCCCCAGATGGGCAGAGCATCGCCCCCTGGTGGGCGTGCCGGGTGGATCCCGGTCGGGCGCATGCGGGAGTCTGTCTGACTGCCTCCCGTTTCCAGCTTCAGAAAAATACAAAAAAAAAAAAAAAAAAAAAAAGACAAGTTAACAGGAGATAAACAGAAATTTGATAACATGGTAGACCTTCTGTACACATGGGAGAGACCCAGAATAACTAAGTAACTCCTTAAAATGGCCCAAGTCGCCTCCTTAAATAACATCGCCAGCTAAAGACAAAAGATGTTGGGATGGAGATGGTTACCAGCAAAAAAGCACAGTAAACAAAGGTTATTATACAAATTTAAGTCTTTTCCCTCTCCATTGATAAAAGTTTCTAAAGACTTTGTCATCCTTCACTTTCTGATACAGAGGGGGGAAAACACTCCTTACAAATGGAGATTCCCCTTATAAATGCAAATGTCTTTTACAAAGGGTAACTTCTCAGTTTTCAGAGCTCTCCCTGTGTCTGCTGTTTCTTTAAAATTATTAGCCTAGAATAATCCTGTGCCAGAGGCATTTTGTGGGGTGATGTATTCTGTTCCCCTTCACTTGGTATTTAAGAACTTTTCCCAATTTTAAATATTAGAGAACCATAGCTTTAATGGATTACTTAGTATCTTGGTTATGAGCAAGCTGCTCTGAGAGTCCACGAGGTGCCCAGGAAGTCTGTCAGGGGTGGTTTGCTGTAACCTCTCTGCCATGTTGGTATGGAAGAGCAAGGCTTTTAGCTGATGAGTAAACCAGCAGGTGCCTCTCCATACAGCTCTGATTTGTGTTGTCTATTTTGGGCTGCATGTTTACAAATTCCTATGGTAGGAAAAATAAAAGATACTGTTTCTTTGTTAGAAAAATAAATTCAGCCATGTGGTAGTTCAGTGATAGAAGAGAGAACAATCAAAGCATTTTCTCCTCAGCCAGAAACAGGAAATGAAGGACAAATTTAAAAGCAAAACATCAAAAACTTAAGTACAAACTTAAATTCAATGAGGTTGAATTTAAAGTAGGAACACATTTTACATTTGCTCTGTACAAGAACAAAGACATTTTGAAACTATTTTAACAGGCCCTGGCTGGTTGGCTCAGCAGTAGAGTATTGGCCTGGTGTGTGGAAGTCCTGGGTTCAATTCCTGGTCAGGGGACACAGGAGAAATGACCATCTGCTTCTCCACCCCACCCCCTCCCTCTTCTCTCTTTCATTCTTTCTCTCTCACTCTCTCTTTCTCCTCCTCTCCCACAGCCATGGCTCAAATGTCGAATGGTTCGAGCAATTTGAGCAAGGGTGCTGAGAATGGCCTCAGGTGCTGAAATAGCTCTGTTGCCGAGCAGCAGAGCAGCAGCCTCAGATAGGCAGAGCATCGCCCTGTGGGGGGCTTGCTGGGTTGATTGCCATTGAGGTACATGTGGGAATCTATCTCTGCCTACCTGCCTCCTGCCTCTCATCTAATAAAAAAAAGAATGAAAGAAACTATTTTAACAATGTTTCAATAAGAATTTATTTCATTAACTTGAAAATATTACTTTACCCCTACCTTTATAGAGGCAGTCAGTCAAGAGAGGGATATATATTTTTCAGTCTTATGTTCTTATATTTGCATTCATATATATATGTATACACATACAAACATACAAATGTATTTATTATCTATAAATGACAATATAAATATACAAGTGTCAGTTATATTCTCTAAATAAAGGATCTATAACATGTCTAAGGATATAGTCCTTAAAAAATATCAAGAATTTGCTCTGTAAACTACTTAGTTTTAGCACTGTGTTACAGGTTTTAAAAAATGTATTAACAATTTTTGAAAAGCGGTCCCTGGTCTGTGACACCATTTCATTCTCCCATTCAAGTACTAACCAGGCCTGACCCTGTTTAGCTTCCAAGATCAGACGAGATCGGGTGAGTTCAGGGTGGTGCGGCCGTAGACTTAATTCTCTTGTTGCTGTTGAGTAGCCTGACTTCATGGAGGGCTGCTGAGTGACAGCACTCAAAGAGGTTGAACAGAACGTCAGAGGCCACCTCTGGGAGCCCACACACACTCTCACTGATCCTGGCGTGCCCTCTTCTTCTTTCAGCTATGCCTCCAACAAAGCAAGTAAAGCTGCTTCTGTTCTCTTATATTCTCTGTGGACGCACACGGAGCTCCATAATGCCTACAAGAAGGTAAGAGTGATGGAAGGGCGTGGGTCGTAGCCAACAGAGCCAGATCCTGTGGCCTGCTTGACTGCCCCCTGTGAGAAATCACTAAGAGTAGCATTTTTACGTGTCCAAATGTTACCGTTCACATTTTTGCTTGTTTATTCCGAAGGCTCAGTTTAAGAAGACAGATTTTGTCAACAGCCGGACTACTAAAGCCTACCACACCCTTAAAGACTGAGGAAAGTGAAAAAGTGCTCTCAGAAATACCAACCTCACCATTCTCAGCCACGAAAGAAAGAAAGAAAGAAAGAAAGAAAGAAAGAAAGAAAGAAAGAAAGAAAGAAAGAAAGAAAGAAAGAAAGAGAGGAGAGAAAGAAAAGAAAACATCTATTTTTCTACTTCCCAGTTCAAGAAACGTCAAAAAAAAAAAAGCATGTCATGTTTTTATTCTTTTCTGTGTCCATAGTCCGCCAAATCCAGAAAGCAGATCATCAGAATATGATTTTATTGGCCTTCTGGAAGATTTTCACAAGTTTGCCACCAGATGATACTGGCAAAGGCTCTATTTACCCTCTACAAATAGGGGTCCCTGTGGTCGGGGCTTACAACGCATGGCCTTGGAAGCACAGTGTGAGTTCACATGGAATGGACAGTAACAGAATAAGGAAGAAGCTGTTGTAGCATCTCTGGGATTTTAGTGATTTGACTTACATGCATATTTCCTGGTTCCCATGCTTTGTCACTCACACGCAGAGTGCTTCACCGATGAGCCATGAGCATATTGTCTGGCAGTGTTGAAACACTGGAAATGAGAAAGAGTTGCTAAATTTTCCAGGAGAAAATGTAATGGCAGAACAGTTTGTTGTTGTTTTTTTTATTTTTGCTTATTTTTATCCTCTTAAATTTTTTTCTTTGCTTTTAAGTGAACTTCGGTTTAGATGGCAGAGCATGTATGACTATAGAAAAAGAACTGAAAGGTAGTGCTCTTAGCAGGTTTTTAATCTTTTCCACAGAGAAAGGAAACTGGCTATGAAAGTCAGTATTTCCTCTAAACACTGAGGAAATGAGATTTTGGCTCAAGGAGGTGCTTTACCTCTAACAGCATTAAATGCAAATCTCTTCTGAGCAGTAGCATTCAATGTAATCAATTTTCTGGACTTCTTCAGCCACTGCAGGGGGCTGGTGGAAGAACAGACTCTGGCTACAGAAGGAACCTAGGCCTTTCAAACTGTTGGGCCAGGAAGGGAGAGAGATAAGCAGCAGCAACTCTTTGTGGCGGCACCTTAGTTGTTCAGTGATTGCTTTCTCATATGTGCCTTGACCAGGGGGCTACAACAGAGTGAGTGACCCCTTACTCAAGCCAGTGGTCTTGGGCTCAAGCCAGCAACCATGAGTCATGTCTATGATCCCACGCTCAAGCCGGGAACCCCGTGCTCAAACTGGTGAGCCCACGCTAAAGCCAGCAACCTCAGGGTTTCAAACCTGGGTCCTCAGCATCCCAGTCTGATGCTCTATCCACTGCGCCACTGCCTGGTCAGGCAACACAGCTCATTTTAATGAGTTACATTATCCACCCAACATTTAAAAAATAGCACAAGGCCATTAAGTCTCATGTGATCTTCCTCAAGCCATTATCTTATGTCAAGGAAACTCTAGAGAAGAAAAATGAAGAAATTACATTGAGGCTGGGCCATCCAGAAGTGATATGAGAAGTGCTAAATTTAAAAGTTGACAATGTCATCTGTTAAAGCAAATCTGTATTGCTGTTGCTATTGCTATTGCTATTGCTATTTTAACAGGGCTGTAGTTAGTACCATTCATATAAATTTCAGTCTTCTCAACTACAGTTCTGTTATATTTTGCTTTAAAAAAAATACGACAATGTTATAAGAAAGTAATAAGGAAAAAACTCTTCCTCTTCTTTTGGCCAGAAAAGTATAATAGACAATAAATTCCCATTTTCAATTTGAATGTGTAAGTCTTTGTTATATATAGAACTTGACTTTTTTTCAGTGTTAACAGCTCAATGAAGAAGAGTGAAGTTTACTAACCTAGTTTAAACTGAAATTATTTAGATACCAATTTTTAAAATACTGAAGAGAGAAATTCTCTTTTTCCAGAGTTTTGACAATAAGCACTTAGAGTAGCTTACTCCTCCAGATACTTGATATATGCTCAAGAAGTTTCTGTACTTTTTACTTTTTTTTTTTTTTTTTTTACAGAGACAGAGAGAGAGTCAGAAAGAGGAATAGACAGGCAGGAATGGAGAGAAATGAGAAGCATCAATCATTAGTTTTTCGTTGCATGTTGCCACACCTTAGTTGTTCATTGATTGCTTTCTCATATGTGCCTTGACCGTGGGGCTACAGCAGACCGAGTGACCCCTTGCTCAAGCCAGCAACCTTGGGTCCAAGTTGGTGAGCTTTGCTCAAACCAGATGAGCCCACGCTCACGCTGGCGACCTCAGGGTCTCGAACCTGGGTCCTCCGCATCCCAGTCCGATGCTCTATCCACTGCGCGACTGCCTGGTCAGGCGAAGTTTCTGTACTTTTTAAGGTACCAGTGGAGCCTTCAATAAAGTTCAACACAAAGCAAGGCAAAAATAACATTGCCTGCATCAGTATTGTGATCTTATTTGTGTATCTTTGAATATATGGTATGATTGACATGGCATTTGAGGGTTTGACTTTATAAATTTTAACTCTGATTACTAAGAGTTTAATACTTTGTAATTGCTTATATTTCTTAAAATTAAAGTCCTAAATTCTTTACCAAGAAACACTTCCTGTAAGAAAGATAGAACTAGCTAGTGACTAAAACATATAAAAACTAAGAGACACACAAATGTGTTACTTATTGTTAGATTTCTGTAAA
Organism: Saccopteryx bilineata; assembly: GCF_036850765.1. Classification (NCBI taxonomy): domain Eukaryota; kingdom Metazoa; phylum Chordata; class Mammalia; order Chiroptera; family Emballonuridae; genus Saccopteryx; species Saccopteryx bilineata. The sequence goes on along the minus strand of NC_089491.1, from coordinate 141,092,357 downwards.
TGGAGTGAGTCTGTGACCACAAAAGGTAAGACTATGCTAGATCCCTGTGTTTTGCTTCGTCGCTGTTTACAAAGATTTTACTACTTTGCTAGCTGTGAACACCTCTGAGGGAGGTCCTTGTGATTATCAAAACTGATTATCAGTTTTGATCACAGATCAACACACAAAGCACTTATATTTCCCGTGTATCCCGACCATGCCCATGTGATCAAAGGAACTGATCTGCTGAGCTGGGCCGTTGCATTGATCTGTGCTGATAGTTCCAAAGGGCCGCTCCCTTGTCAAGAATTCTCAGTGGTCTTCTGGAATATGGTATGTTGCTGCCCTGGGTTTCTAAAACTGGAAACATTTGTTTATACCTGATGGAAATAATTAAAGGATTATCTGCCAGAATAGAGGATTAACGTATCAAATGGGAATATAAACAGCATGAGGAGATAAACCACTTTAAATCCAATGTAATCACCCTCTGAAGAAGCAATTTGCTATAAGGGGAATGAGAAATATATATATATATTTATAATTTATAGATACTAAAGTTATAAATGAAACTTCCTTTTACTAACATGTAATGAATTTACTGCATTGGAATAAGGAAGACTTCAGTATATGTGTACTTTGAGCAAAATTACAGAAGCCTCAAGTCATGGAATCTGAGGATTAAGAGGGAATGTAGAAGGCATCTGGTCATGGCCTCCTTAAAGTAACTTCTTGCATCAGAAAAGACTCTGTTCTTGTTAAAGTGACAGAGAAGAAAAATGTCCAAACATTCATTCAACTCATCCCCAACATGACCCTGTAATGGGTCCATCATAAGACTCAATAACTAATATAGTAAAGCATTTGTTGGAAGAAGGAAAATAGATAAAAAAGGAAATAAACTTCTCAAGATAAAATTCTGTTTTAGGTTTAACATTTTAGTTTATGCTGGTACTGACTGTTTCAACTCTTAGGAAATTAACTTCAACCTTTTAAGAAATAAGAAAAAGAAGAGCTCTCTCTTTTTATGATTTCTTCAAGAAAGTGCTCAATCAAGATGCCACACGTTGGCAGAAGAGCTGTTTGAAATATGAGCAAAGGAGGAAGCATTCTGAAAGCAATACTTTGGGTGACACAGTTGAAGAATCTGGCATTATTTAGCCTGGAGAACGGCACTGTGTTACCTGCGTTTAAAAATTTGAAAGATCATCGTGTAGAAGATGACACCGTGTTACCCTGACAGTAGAGGACAGACCAGAGTCCCTAGGTGGAGACTCGAGAGACTAGCCCGACAGTCGTGGACGTATTGAGCATGCCTTACAGTATCCTCATGAAGTGTGTGTATATATTTTCTTTTTTGTATTTTATACATGAAGATAGCCTGAAACAGAGTTTAAGTTACATTCCAAAGTCACAGCTAAAAAGGGCACAGGAGCTATGTGAACAGCGGTGGGGGTGACTGGGGGTTCTGTGGGGAGCAAAAACGACAGACTCATGTTTCCATGCTGGAGAAATGTGGATCTTTCTGGCTTGTCTCTTGGAGAGTTCAGAGGGGCAGTCTGACAGTGTTGAAGAGGACTGATTCTAGAACCAGCCACCTGAGCTCAAATTGTGGCTTCTCCACTTACAGGCTGGGTTAAGTTTCTTGCTCTCTCTGAGCCTCAGCTTTCCTTATCTGTTACATAGGAATGAAGCAGTAGTCACCTTGTTGGGTTGTTTTGAGGGTTAAAGGTTTCTAATTATAAAGCACTTAAAACATTCCCTAACAGTATGTCCTCAATAAATGCTAACTAAATTTTCTGGAGTTCCCTGGTTTGGGGTGTCTTTGCTTTTATTTTTTAGTCCATCTCTTTTTTTCTTTAATTATTTTAGAGAGAGGGGGGAAGGGACAGAGAAACATCAATTTGCTGTTCACCACCTGGAGTGCTGCTAATCTACAGGCCAGAGGAGAACTCTAAGGTAGTCATTAGCCCAGAGAAGCAGGTGAGGCAGCAGCAGACATCCCTATATCTGGCTGAGCATCAGATCTCATAAATTTCACATCAAGACGCACTTAAATCTTTACGAAACCTGATTTTCACCTGTATGCTGCTAACACACAATACATCTAGCAAGGAATAAAAACAAGTCCAAACTTACAGATTTTCTTAGAACTAGACTGGGATGTTCTTCCCAATAACAACTAGTTCTATGGGTGTTTGTTTTAGAAAAAGGGGGCTTCCATTACTAATTACATCTTTCAACATGCATGTATTGAGAACTTATTGCTGGAGCTGAGGACCAGTGAGAAGCACCTTTATGCCCTGGCCGGTTGGCTCAGTGGTAGAGCATCGGCCTGGCGTGCAGAAGTCCAGGGTTCGATTCCCGGCCAGGGCACACAGGAGAAGCGCCCATCTGCTTCTCCACCCCTCCCCCTCTCCTTCCTCTCTGTCTCTCTCTTCCCCTCCCGCAGCTGAGGCTCCATTGAAGCAAGGATGGCCCGGGCGCTGGGGATGGCTCCTTGGCCTCTGCCCCAGGCGCTGGAGTGGCTCTGGTCGCGACAGAGCGACGCCCCGGAGGGGCAGAGCGTCGCCCCCTGGTGGGCATGCCGGGTGGATCCCGGTCGGGCTCATGCGGGAGTCTGTCTGACTGTCTCTCCCCGTTTCCAGCTTCAGAAAAATGCAAAAAAAAAAAAAAAAAGTCAGAAGCACCTTTATGAGAAATTGCTCTGATCTTAGTAAAACTGGCTTCATTGTGATAGACACTGTCACAGTTTACCGTATATTTGGAAATGCAAAATCGTCAACTGTAGGGTGAAGATTAAGGAGGTCTAGACACATAAGGATCTTCTGGAATATCTCTTATAAAACAAGAAATGCTTACTGAGAAGTAGAGAATCATTAAGATATCTTCAGGCCCTGGCCGGTTAACTCAGTGGTAGAGCATTGGCCTGGCATGCAGGAGTCCTGGGTTCGATTCCTGGCCAGGGCACACGGGAGAAGCGCCCATCTGCTTCTCCACCCCTCCCCCTCTCCTTCCTCTCTGTCTCTCTCTCCCCCTCCCGCAGCCAAGGCTCCATTGGAGCAAAGTTTGCCTGGGCGCTGAGGATGGCTCTGTGCCCTCTGCCTCAGGTGCTAGAATGGCTCTGATTGCGGCAGAGCACACCCCAGATGGGCAGAACATCACCCCCTGGTGGGCATGTCGGGTGGATCCCGGTCGGGCGCATGCAGGAGTCTGTCTGACTGCCTCCCCGTTTCCAACCTAAGAAAAATACAAAAAAAAAAAGAAGATATCTTCATTTCTAGCCAGGAGTTGTCAGAATTGACAACTTGTAATCAGAGTGTGAAAATTCTAATATTTAGAAAACTGACCAAAAAGACTTTCACACTGCTCGATAGCTCAGTTGGTTAGAGCATCATCCCAAAATGCCAAGTTGTGGGTTTGATCCCCAGTCAGGGCACATTCAGGAGCCAACCAGTGAATGTATGACCAAGTAGAACAACAAATTGGTTTTCTCTCTCTCCCTCTACCTACCTACCTTCTCTCACTAAAATAAATAAATATACAGTAAATAAAATTAATTTAAAATTTTCTTTTCTTAAGAATTTATTTCTTTTACTCCTTACTCTGGACATTTTTTTTTTGGCTCCTAATTTAAAAAAAATAGAAGAAGTAATCTGTTTTTGTGGTGTTGCCTAAGTAGCTTTTTATAAGAATTACATATGAACATGTTAAACAGCATGTCATGTTCTATTTTTCCTGTTTTAGTTTATCACTTAGAATACTCTATTTATATTTGAATATGAAAAAATATTCAACACAAAATGGCATAAGCAACAAATGATGTTTTTACTATAACAAAGACATAAAGGTCTTATAACGGGAAGACCAGGTTCAGGATTAGGCTTGGTCATTTCACTAGCTCATTAAAGTCATTTAAGAACCCAGATTCCTTCAATCCTTCTGCTGTACCGTTCTTGTCCTGTGACCTTTTGTGTCCTGGTTGATTTTTTCATGTTGACAGAATGGTTACAGCAGCTCCGAACATCCCATCTTCACAAAGCCACTTCCAAGGCCAGAAAGTAACATTTCTTTCTGGCATCTGTTTTTTTAATAAGTAAAGAAATTTTTTCCTCCAAGAATCCTCCATCAAATATCTCTCATTTCCTATTGCCTGGAATTATATCACACTTCCATTTCTAAACCAATCCTGGTGAGAAGAATGAAACTAGTGTTCCTTTCTTAAACCAACCATATTTCACTCAAAGCTGGGCCTATCTCCCTGAGCCTCATTGATGGTGAATACTTAAAAGTCAAGGTTTTACTGAACAATGAAAAAGGGCTGCAGGGTAGTAGACCAACATCATCTTCCCTATGTAGGGACACTGAAAGAAAGAATTCAACGTTTTTTAGCAAACTGATTTCCTCTGCCCTGTGAGATAACAGTATTCTTTGACAGGATGCAGGTGAAAGAAGTTTTTCTGCTATGGCTGTTACATTGCATTTAGGACAAAGTCCGTGAAAGATTGTGGATAAAGAACGATGAGAGAGCAAGGAACTGCAGGCAAACCAATACGATTTCAAGAACACTAAAGATGGTAAGGTTGGTATACAGTGGTCGGCAAACTCATTAGTCCACAGAGCCAACTATCAACAGTACAATGATTGAAATTTCTTTTGAGAGCCAAATTTTTTAAACTTAAACTATATAGGTAGGTACATTCCTTATCGAGGTAGCGCCCGCACGTGGTATTTTGTGGAAGAGCCACACTCAGGGGGCCAAAGAGCCGCATGTGGCTCGCAAGCCACAGTTTGCCTACCACGGTTAGACAATAGGGTGGAATAAAACTGTTTCAGAAGCTGCTTCTGTGCTTCTTTTTCATTCTCTCTTGATATCTACCATTCTTCACCTTTAACTACTCACTGTAAAATCCACATTACATCTTTATTGACCAAATCAATAGAATGGAATAGTTGGAAGAAAGTTGACCTGAGCCTGAGGTAGTTGGAAAAATCTTTGTTTTTCTCAATGAGACATTAATTTAGCTGAATAGAGAGAACTTGGGTTTGGAATCTGACTTTTATTTTCCTCAGGACTCGTTGGACTCACACTTCTAAAGGTTAGAAAAAGGTGCCCTTTTTCTTTAATTTTTTTAAAAAATGTTTAGTTACAGTTAACTTACAATATTATATTAGTTTCAGGTGTAAAACAACATAGTGATTACAGAAATAATTTAAGGAGTGATCACTTCAGTTAAGTCTAGTGCCAACCTGACACCATATATAACTACTTAAATATTATTGACTATAATCCCTATGCTATACTTCATATTGCCGTGACTATTTTGTAACTGCCAATTTATAATTTTTAATTCCTTCACCTTTTTCATCCAGTCCTCTAACCCCTTCCCATCTGGCATTATCAGTCTATTTTCTATATCTGAATTTTTTCTCTTGTTTTTTCATCTATTTTATTTTTTTTAGATTCCACATATAAGTGAAATTATTGATATATAGTGTCTTTCTCTGACTTGTTTTAGTTAAGCATAATACTCTCAAAGCCCATCTATGTTGTTGCAAATGAAAAGATTTTGGGGGGGGGTTATTGCTAATATGCCATTTTATATATGTACATCTTTATCCATTAGTTTATTGATGGGCATTTAGGCTGTTTCCATATCTTGGCTACTGTGAATAATGCTGCAATGAACATAGGATTTATGTCTTTTCAAATAGTGCTTTGAATTTCTTCAGATAAGTACCCAGATGTGGGTTGCTGAGTCATATGGTAGTTCTATTTTTAATTTTTTGAGAAATCTCCATATTGTTTTTCATACTGGCTGCACAATCTGAATTCCCAATAACAGTGCAGTAGGGTTTCCTTTTCTCCACATCCTCACCACCACTTGTTTGTTGATTTATTTTTGTTTTGTTTTGTTTTGGGGTTTGTTTGTTTTTTTGTATTTTTCCGAAGTTAGAAGCAGGGAAGCAGTCAGACAGATTCCCACATACGCCCCACCAGGATCCACGTGGCATCCCCACCAGGGGGTGATGCTCTGCCCATCTGGGGCATTGCTCTGCTGTAGCCGGAGCTATTCTAGCACCTGAGGCAGGGGCCATGGAGCCATCCTCAGCACCTGGGCCAACTTTGCTCCAATGGGGCCTTGGCTGCAGAGGGGAAGAGAGAGACAGAGAGGAAGGAGAAGGGAAAGGTGGAGAAGCAGATGGGCACTTCTCCTGTGTGCCTTGGCTGGGAATCGAACCCGGGACTCCTGCACGCCAGGCCAATGCTCTACCACTGAGCCAACCAGCCAGGGTGTTTGTTGATTTATTAATGATAACAATTCTGCCAGATGTAAGGTGATATCTCGTGATTTTAATTTGCATTTCCCTAATGATTAATGATGTTGAACATTTTCTCATATGGATTTTAGCCATCTGTATGTCCATTTTGGAAAAATGTTTGTTCCAGTTCTCTGTCCATTTTTTTTAAGTGAGAGGAGAGGAAATAGAGTCCCACATGTGCCCTGACCAGGATCCACCTGGCAATCTACATCTTGGGCCGATGCTCAAATCAACAGCTATTTTTAGCACCTAAGGCTGACACTCAGATCAACCGAGCTCTTCTCAGCACCCAGGGCCAATACTTGAACTACTGGCTGCAGGAGGGGAAAAGAGAGAAGGAGGAGAGGGAAGGGCAGTAAAGCAGATGGTCACTTCTTATGTGTGCCCTGACGGGGGATTGAACTGGGGACATCTGCATGCTGGGCTGATGTTGTATCCACTGAGCTAACCAGCCAGGGCCTCTGCCCATTTTTTGAATCTCATTTCTTGGGTTTGTGTGTGTGTTAAGTTGTATTATATGAGTTCTTTATATATTTTGGATATTAACCCTTTATCAGATGTAACACTGGTGAATATCTTTTCATTTTGTTGATTGTTTCATTTGTTGTGCATGAACTCTTTGGTTTGATGTAGTCCCATTTATTTATTTGTTTGTTTTTGTTCTGTTTCTCTTGCCTGAGGAGACAGATCCAAAAAATATTACTAAGAATGATATCAGCCTGACCAGGCAGTGGCACAGTAAATAGAGCATCGGACTGGGACGTGGAGGACCTAAGTTCAAAACCCCAAGGTCGCCAGCTTGAGTGCCAGCTTACCTGGTTTGATCAAGGCTCACCAGCTTGAGCCCAAGGTAGTGGGCTTGAGCAAGGGGTCACTTGGTCTGCTGTAGCCTCCTGGTCAAGGCACATTATGAGAAAGCAATCAGTGAACAACTAAGGTGCTACAACAAAGAATTGATGCTTCTTGTCTCTCTCCCTTCTTGTCTGTCGGTCCCTATCTGTCCCACTCTCTGTCTCTGTCACACACACAAAAAAAAAGAATGATAACAGCCTGACCTGTGGTGGAGCAGTGGATAAAGCATCAACCTAGAATGCAGAGGTCAGTGGTTTGAAACCCTGGGCGTGCTCAGTCAAGGCACAAAATGGGAGTTGATGCTTCCTGCTCCTCCTCTTCTCTCTCTCTCTCTTCTGTCTGGCAGCCTTCGGTGTGACGGTTCTATAATTTAGTTGTGATTTTGATGTAGTCATGACAGAAGGCGAGCACAGCGTTTATTTACTTCACCATCTTAACTGGAAGTGTTTCTGGATTCTGACTTCTCTTTATTTCAAGTTTCTGAGTGTCAGTTTTACCTTATTGGTAAAATGGAGTTGAAAAGTGTTACTTCATAGGATTTTTGAGGGGACAAAATGTTTTCAGAATGCCTGACACCTAGGTACTAAATAAAAGGTAGCAATTACTTCCTCCCTCTTATATTAATAGATCTGGTTGCCACCCAGAGGTCTGCAAACTTCAACCTCTGTCTCCAGCTGTATTGCCCTGTTTCACGGTGTCCCTGGGATCACCTTAGGGCAGACAGCAAACTCCATAAAACAGTGGTGATAAGAGATGAGGGAAAACTCACCTCCTGAACCTCCTTGCCCCGTCTACTCTCTCCCCATGCCTCCAGGTTTTCCTCACTTTTCTTTTTTATTTAATATTATTTATTGATTTTAGAGAGAAAGGGGGAGAGGAGCAGGAAGCATCAACTCCCATATGTGCCTTGACCAGGCAAGCCCAGGGTTTTGAACTGGGGAACTCAGCATTCCAGGTTGATGCTTTATCCACTGCGCTGCCACAGGTCAGGCTATTTTGGTTTATGTACTCATAATCAGACTTAATTCTGTTACTTCTTGACACCATTATCTAGAGCAAAATCAAAAGAAGTTCCAAACCTCTGTCCTAGATCAAAATGTCAACTACAAGATTAAATTGCTAGTAAGAATACAGAGAAAGAGAAGCAAATTTAGTAAGTTCATTTTGTACTTCAGATCCCTTTATCCTGTTGATAAAGCTCTTTACAAAGCAGTCTTTAGCCATGTTGTGAAATTAATTCTAATTGATAGAAAAATAAATACAATTCCAACAGGGAATTGGAAGGTACAGGCTTGGCCTGCTGGTACGCTGAGAAGCATGTTCTGTGCCGTATTGCCTGGGGGAAAATTAGTACCTGAAATACAGTCCATAAAGCTATGTGACTAGTAAACCCTGTTCTCTATGATGTATTTGCTAACAAATGTCAAGAGGAAATAGTTTCTATACACTGGAAAGAGTTATTAAGTATACAGCTAACTTAGGTCAAAAACATTTTAAAACCTCTATTGGAAAACCATTTACAGTTGCCTAATACAGTGTATCCATGGGGGCTCTGTTTGACAAGGCATCCGGTTTCTGACCTGCCTATTGTGGTGTTTGAGAAACATTACACAGTCATAATAGCCATATAAGGATTTGTGGAACTTTTGCTTCATGGATCTTGTCTTTGGGCACTCAGTACCCACTCCTACCATTTCTGAATTATCTCCTGTTGTATCATAAGGGCTAGAAGACAAAAAACTACATTTTCCTGACTCTTACAGTTAAGAGTTTTGGATGCAGCTTAGGGTCTGCCAGTGTGATGCCACTGGGTATAAAGATAGAGGCCATTTCCAGCTGCTGTTGTGGTTGCAAAGTAAATCCCAAAAGATGTAAGTGTACCAATGTCTAGTCACCAGCCTGTAAGTGTTGGCAGCCGTGACTTAATTAATCAGACTTAATTAAGTGACAGGTGTGAAGACATTAACAACAGCAGCTGCCCCTGACTTCACCAACTCTTCCACAGTGTGTGACACCCAAATTCCTACAGGCAGCTCTTTCTACTCAGATATCTAGTGAATTCTGCTCTCTGCCCTGACTTCTGGTACAGTATTCCAAACACTTATTTTTAGTAATTGGGGAAATTAGCTTCCCAGAAGAGCCAAATTTTGTTTATCCACTGAGTTTTATTTTAATGTTAATAAGGAATCTTTAATGATGTGTATGTACTTCTTAAACAATAAGCTCAATTGAAATATCTGGCCATTTTCAGAGAAAGACAAATATATGATTTCATTTATATGTGGAATCTAATGAACACAGTGAACTGAGACAGAATAGAGCCAGAGGCGGGGTCACAGAAAATGGAAGGACAGCTGTTGCAAACGGGATGACGGAACAGGATCAGAGAAGGTAAAGGGATTAGTGAAATTATATATACGTAGCACAGAGATATAGATAACAGGACAGCAAATCCCAGAGGGAGCGGGGAGGGGGTATAATGGAGGGCACATTGTTGGGAATGAGGATGTTATATTGAGAGGGCACTTGAATTCATGTTAACATAATAAATTTTAAAAGTTTTTAAAATATCTGGCCATTTTCAATAAATTTAATAGTTTTCTTATAAAACTTACTTGACTTTTGATTAATAGTCAATTTTTTTCTCTTCTTCTCCAAGTGAGAGGAGGAAAGACAGAGAGACAGATACCCACATGTATCCTGACCGGTGACCCATGTCTGGGGCTGATGCTCTGCCCACCTGGGGCCATGCTTACAACCAAGCTATTTTTAGCACCTGAGGCAGAGACTCCACAGAGCCAATCTCAGCATATCTGGGGCTGATGTACTTGAATCAATTGAGCCGTGGTTGCAGGAGAGGAAGAGAAAGAGAGAAGGGGAAAGGTGGAGAAGCACATGGTTGCTTCTCCTGTGTGTCCTGACCAGGAATCGAACCCGAGACATCCACATGCAGGTCTGATGCTCTACCACTGAGCCAACCAGTCAAGGCCTGGTTAGGAATCTAAGAACTAATAAGTTTAACAGCAATTTATGCCAAATAACACCTTAATTAATTATATCCAGTTAAGCATGCTAAACTCTAATCACATAATTTCAATGTATCTCAAGACTTTTGCGCATATAGCAGCATAACCCAAACATTTAGCCAAATAAACTTTCCTGAGCAGTTTGATGGCGCTGAGAAACTTGTGTCAAGAAATTTGAAATAGCTTATTCCTTTAAACATTCGACTACTATTTACAAACTAAGTCAAATACCATTCTCATAAAAATCGGAAGACTAGTTTTAAACAGTTCCAATTAAAATCACAAATACAGCCTGACCAGGCAGTGGCGCAGTGGATAGAGCATTGGACTGGGATGCTGAGGACCCAGGTTCAAAATCATGAGCTTACTAGCTTGAGCACGGGGCCACTGGCTTGAGCATGAGATCATAGACATGATCCCAAGGTCGCTGGCTTGAGCCCAAAGATCACTGGCTTGAATCCCAAAGTCACTGGCTTGAGCAAGGAGTCACTCACTCTGCTCTTTCCCCCCCCCCCACTCAGTCCCCCCTTATTAAGGCACACATGAGAAAGCAATCAATGAACAACTAAGGTGCTGCAACGAAGAACTGATGCTTCTCATCTCCCTCCCTTTCTGTCTGTCCCTATCTGTTCCTTCTGTTTCTCCCTCTAACTCTCTGTCAAAATAAAATCACAAATACAAAATGTCAAATTCTCTTAAATGTATTAAGTAACATGTAGGCAGATTATAATTTTAAGACTTTAGGTATACTTAGAAGTATTAAAATTATTGTTTTGATTTATGTCATCTCTGTGGCATTTCTCAGTCTCTGTGGGGTTAGAAAGTCACTGCTGCAGCTAAGGAAAGCCAAGTTACCCCCTCAGGATGGCTGAGTCCATTTCATATAAAATCCAGGCCCAAATGCTGTTTCAGACTGGTTACAGGCAGATTCCAGACCTGGACAACGGTCTGGGTCCCGTTTGATTCTACCCAAGCCACTGGAACCACAGATGAGCTCTCTCTGTTCTTAAAGAAACAGGACTTTTAAAGCACATGCTTTTTTTTGGTACCTATTCCCCTTACCCAAGCTCTAGCAACATTTTATCTTACTTAGGTGGGGTAAATTTCTTACTCATACCCACACACCAGCAAGATTGCAGTTAATCTCTTTGCAGACTGACTAGAGTTAATTGAATTCTGCAAGCCCACATACACAGTGTAATTACTGTGTTTATGCTTTGCTTCATTACCTATCTCGTCAGCCATCATTTTAAAAAAATACCATTATATGGACATTGCTGACTTTAGTACCTGATACAAAAAGTCTAAAATAATTAAAAATTAGAGAACAGTATTCTTTTGAAAAGAAAAAGAAAAAACTCTTTGCTTTTAACCTCTTGGAGAATGGCCATTGTTCCTGAGAGCTTAATATGTTTGAGTTGATGGGAAATGAGAGGCACTTCCAGGTCTTCAGTTTATACCCTATTTTAATGAAATTTCCTGAACCAAAACTACTTAGCAGTTTTCACCTGACCTGTGGTGGCACAGAGGGTAAGCACCGACCTGGAACACTGAAGTCACTGATTCAAAACCCTGGGCTTGCCTGGTCAAGGCACATACAGGAAGCAACTACTAGGAGTTGATGCTTCCCACTCCCACCCCTCCCCAATTTCTCTCTCTCTAAAATCAATAAATAAAAATTTTTTTAAAAAGGATACTTAGCAGTTCTAGATGTTATAAAATAATTTTTTAACAAGCCCCTAGTTTTAGTCAAATTTTGGTGAGCAGATAGTGGAACCCTTTGACTTGCTCCGTGTTTAGCCCTGGAATTACACTGGAATTCCTTCTGCATTAGGAAAACCATTTGAGAAAGGTCATGTCCCACGATGCTATGCTTGACAAATTAATCTTTTTGTAAAACTATTCACAACATTAGTTCAATATAAAAACGCAAGCAAATAGGCAAATTCCTCATTCTTAGAGTTGTGGGCTGAAGTTCAACATTTCTTGACTCACTGCCCAAGATTCATTATTTTGAAAAGGTGTGTTCTGGGCTGGAGCCCCGTGTTTGGTAAGTACTGCAGTAAAACTCAGAAATGATGGTCAGAGTTCACAAGGAACCCGTACACAGAATTTGTTTCTATATGCCACAGTTATTTTGTGATTCTTGCATACGTTTTGACCTCATTTTTTTAAACAAAGATGGTATTCCCTTGTTTAGCCTTTCAACTATAGAGTCACAGTTTACTAAACAACTATAAAATGTTAATTATGAGCCTACAAAAACCAACAATACTTTGTAGGTCAATGGAGACTGATTAAGTGGTATAAAGAAACACATTTGTATTTTTAAAAGTTCCTACTTAAATAAGATATTTAGCCTGACCTGTGGTGGTCCAGTGGATAAAGCATTGACCTGGAATGCTGAGGTTGCCAGTTCAAAGCCCTGGGCTTGCCTAGTCAAGGCACATATGGGAGTTGATGCTTCCTGCTCCTCCTCTTCTCTCTCTCTCTCCTCTCTAAAATGAATTTTTAAAAACATATTTATATCTGCTTTGTCACAGTGCTTGGAATTCAACAATTAGAGATTGAGGGCCTGGTTAAATATAAAACCTCTTTTAAGATATAAACTCTGGTGAGCAAGTTAACACCAAAAGTCCAACCAACTACAAAAGACCATATAAAACAAATCAGTGACATTTCATAATAAATCATCATGTAATGGAATAATAGTAATGAAAACGAATGAGTTACAACTACGAGTATCAATGAAAGTGAACTTAAATTAGACCTTGCTAAGCAGAAAACAACTAGATGAAGACAATATAAAGTAAGGTGATTCCACTTAAAGTTTAAGAACTAAACCAAAAAGCAAACTGGGAATAGATATTTATGTGATTTTAACAAGCTGTGAAGTTGCATGTAGAGAAGTGTTTAAGAACACTTGTACAGAAGATGTAAGAATATCCCTTGCTTGCCATCCTGAGAACAGTGCTTCATCAGTGAGTGGATGTCTCCGACATTCTGTAACACCTGTAAAGAAGACAAACACTTGTAATAAAGGTGTTTGAAAGGGGGAAATCTTACAGGCTGAGTCGTGTTCTCTAACCCAATCTGATTGGCGTCCTTTTTTTAAATGCTATAAAGAATAGACCATAAATGACAAACACCAAAACAGATCAGAAGTTACTTCTGGACAGAAGGATACAATTAGGAAGATTCCTGTGAGGACTTCTAAGGTGGAAATGGCAAATTTGTTATACATATATTATGAGTTCTCAAGCATGGTGTATGTCGTGATTTAAAAGTTTGAAACCATTTTCAAAGTAAAGATGACCTGATGTCATTAAAAAGTGAAAAGGCCCAAGGCCCTGGGGTCACACACACTTGTCCTGCCTCTAGTAGAGGCCATGGTGCACGGTCCAGATCCCTCCCCACAGGTCTGAAGCACATGCCCCCCACACGGTCCAGATCCCTCCCCACAGGTCTGAAGCATACACCACCTGCACAGTCCAGATCCTTTCCTCCAGGTCTGAAGCACATGCCCCCCACATGGTCCAGATCCCTCCCCCCCAGGTCTAAAGCACATGCCCCCCACACGGTCCAGATCCCTTCCCCCAGGTCTGAAGCACAGGCTCCTGGGAGTGGTGGTACCCATCATCTTGGCTGAGTCTCTCACTGGGACTTGCTGAAAACAGCCATAAAACCCAAGGTCATGCCCCCTTGCCAGGGAAAGCCCATATCCACAGACTGGTTAAAATGAGATTATAAAGGTCTAGTCCCCTTGCCTCTCCTAGGATTCAAATGTGATGACATAAACATGCTGTAAATCATTATGCAACATGTGAGAAATATTTGAGATTGAGAAAAGGCACCAATTCAATATCACTGAAAACAGATACTGCTCTTAAAATGATGTGTTATCAAAATCACATACTGTGCGGAATCTCTTCCGCTGTGAACGTATTCAACAGAGACCTCTTACAGTTAACAAGAGTTCTGGCCTGACCTGTGGTGGCGCAGTGGATAAAGCGTCGACCTGGAAATGCTGAGGTTGCCGGTTCGAAACCCTGGGCTTGCCTGGTCAAGGCACATATGGGAGTTGATGCTTCCAGCTCCTTGCCTTTTAAAGAAATATCACCAATGCAAATGATCCTACTGCAGTCATCACCAGGCTGCTGTTTAAGGTCTGAGGGAAGGAATTAAGTCAAAGGGATAAAACCTGATACCAGCATTTGCCTTTCAGTCTTGTTTGGAAATCAGCTGGCAACTTCCAAGCTCTGCCTTAAATAGAAAACATCACCCTTGGGTCTGTTCTGCGTAACAGCAAGACAAGCTCCAAGGTAGCTTCCAAAATTATGCAACAAATGGGAAATTTTGAGAGAGGCCAAAGGAATCTATTCTGGCTGGAAATGGGAAAAGAGGACAGGAATGATCTGAAAGTCTCCTGGCTTCATGTTTCATGTTAAAGGAGGAATGGAAAACCTCCCTACCATTTTGATTCCATCTTTCAGTCTTTTTGTGTAACACTGTCCATTCAAATGTGAGCTCTGTGAACCTGCACGGCTGGTGTTTCTAAGAACTTCATCTGCTCAGGGATTCTACTAAGGAGTATTTAACAGGCTAGTGTGACAGCTGTTCCATCAGTGACAACATAAAGAAGCTAGTGTCTCCCCAAAATACTTACCAATTTTCTCTCAGTCTGTTAAGGCTCTGCCATCTTTGACATACCTAACCCCTTTCAATACCATTCATTCAACAGATACTTCCTTGGTGCTTGCTACATGTCAAATACAGTGCTTAGCACTGAGAATATGGAGAACAAGATAAAGATGCCCTTGCCTTTGTGGAGTGTAAGGTCGGCCGAAGGGGGACACACGAGTTCAGGCAAGAAAGGTTTATTTAGGGCCCTGGCCGGTTGGCTCAGTGGTAGAGCATCAGCCTGGCGTCCGGGAGTCCCAGGTTCGATTCCCGACCAGGGCACACAGGAGAAGCACCCATCTGCTTCTCCACTCCTCCCCCTCTCCTTCCTCTCTGTCTCTCTGTTCCCCTCCCGCAGCCGAGGCTCCATTGGAGCAAAGTTTGCCCGGGCGCTGAGAATGGCTCTGTGGCCTCTGCCTCAGGTGCTAGAATGGCTCTGGTTGCAACAGAGCAATGCCCCAGAGGGCAGAGCATCACCCGCTGGTGGGCATACCGGGTGGATCCCGGTCGGGCACATGCGGGAGTCTGTCTGACTGCCTCCCCGTTTCCAACCTCAGAAAAGTACAAAAAAAAAAAAAAGAAATGTTTATTTAGGGGTCATATGTCGAGCTTGACTCCTAAGGCAGAGGTCAGCGACCAGTTGTCTAACAGGTAGGGTTAAATAGGGGATTTGAGGGTGGGGGCTGGTAGTCATTAGGGGTGGGGAGAGGATTAACCGTAAGTAAGCTAGGGGACCTTCCACACCCAGGTGAGTCAATCCGGATGTCTGGGGGAGGTGATCTAGAATGTCCAGTTTTTAATGTCCCTTCATCTACTTGAGGAGGGGGTCACGGCCACCACCTGCACTTATCATGGAGCTTACCTTTTATAGGGTACATAGCTTTATTGATAAATGGCAGTCTCTATATAACACTGATAAGAAGCTTCGCATAGTTATCAGTCACCCACTAAATGAAGTAGAATTTCCTTTTCTTTGTTCTAAAACCATTTCAATGTGGAACTCCTTCTCAGACCATTACCATGGGCCCAGCACTGTCCTTTGTCTCTACCTCAAGAACCCAGCCCCGTAGCTAGAGAAGCAGAATGCACACATGGGCCAGCTGAGAAAGCTACAAAGCTACTTCTGTGTGACCTAGAGTACTACAAAAATTAAAAGGAAAGCCTTTCAAAAGTACTCTAAAAGAAGGATTTGGACTGACAGGCTGGTTCCAGCTGACTCGAACATCATCCACAAAAGTGAAGTACAAACAAATACTTGTAGAGGCCTTAGCTCAATGCATTAATCAACACTGAAAGCTGATTTTCAACAGATGTGTTTTTCCAGGTCCATTAACAGCTACTCACCTGTCCATCGACACACTCCCACTAAATGGAATCATCTTACACATGGTGAACACAGCTTATTCCAAAGAGTTTATTCTAGAATTGTTTTGAAGAAGGTAGAAGCTTTAGTTAAATGTTCAAAGTAATCCCCCTGGGATTGCAGCAGTGATAACTGTCATGTTGGGGGTTCACGCTGGGTACCACGCATGGTGCTAGGCCTTTCACGGTGTCATCTCTGCAAGGAGCCTCTCGTATCTCCATTTTCCACTTGAGGTCATTGAGGCTTCAGGAAGTTAAGTTGTCCACAGCCATGTAGCTAGTAAATGGCAGAGCCAAAATTTAAACCCCCAGACTTTCAGACTGCGGATACTATACTCTACCCTAAACATGTTATTTAAAAGAAAGTCCTAGAGGATAGCACAGATATTTCTGTTTATTCTTTCTGCTTATTCTACGATAGTTACAGTTTCTCCAAGTTCCACCTGGTCTTCACGAAGCACTCAGCACTGCTGTCTCCAGGTTAAATGACCCGTTTAGCTGTATCTCTGTTGTAGAGACGTCTTTAAACTCTGGAAAGGATTAGTTTGACTATATATTGTCCATCATTCTGATATGACATTTCTCTTCCTCTTACCTTTAATAACCTCTATCATATACAGAAACCTTCTTTCCCACTCTTTAAGACCCAGCCTTTCTCAAACTACACTTCAGTCTGGCATGAACATACATGGAACTAAATATAAAAACCATGAACAATTTTATTATTACTAGCTACTATGATAGCTGCTGCTCCCAGTCCTGTAACTACAGCCACGTTAACTTCTCTCACAATTTTCCAGACCTCCCATACGTGCTCTTTCATAATTCCTTTGCTCATGTAGTGCCATTTGCTGGAAATATCTTCCCCTTCATTTCTTCACCTGGAAAACTTCTTTTCATGCTTCAAGAGACAACTCAAGAGAAATTTCTGTGATGATATCCCAGATACCGCAAGCTGAGTTGCTTGATCAAATTGTTCTAGTAAAGTTCAATGGTCCTACTACTTACTTACCCATTATGTTGCAATGTCTGCTTAATTGTCTGTCTCCTTCTGCCGGGAAGTGAATTGACTGAAGAAGTAAAGTGATTGGGGTCTGTGGATGTGTAGTATCTCTTGCAAGGCTTGGCACAGAATAAGTGCCCAATAAATTTTAATTATTGAATAAGTGAAGTGGTGAAGATTATTACTTATATTTTGAAATGAATATGTCCTCTGCAGTGTGTTTTATGTAATACCTCCTGCTTCTCTTTCAGTTTCTGCCTACTTATCATGTAAAAATACATGAAAGGTTTAACATTTCAAGCCAGGCCTTAAGAAAAACAGTGAGTCCTTGTTTTTTCTTTCATAGTAGCCTCCTTTTCACTCAGCCCCTCAATTCAACTTACCTCTTTTACCAATGTTATTTTCCACTATTAAATTATGACGAGACCCTGGCCAGTGGCTCAGTGCATAGAGTGTCAGCCTGGTGTATGGAAGTCCTGAGTTCAATTCCTGGTCAGGGCACACAGGAGAAGCAACCATCTGCTGGAAATATCTTCCCACTTGGTCCCCCCTTCCCTTCCCACAGCCAGTTGCTCAGTAAGTTCAAGTGTGGCCCCAGGCACTGAGGACAGCTCCATTGGAGTGCATCAACCTCAGGTGCTAAAAATAGCTCGATACTTGAGCTTCGGCCCTAGATGGGATTGCTGGGTGGATCCTGGTTGGGGCACATGCAGGGGTCTGCCTCACTATTGCTCCTCCTCTCACACACACACAAAAAAGTATGACTGGTATTGCTTTCAGAATCTTAATTTACTAAAAATATACTTGTGGTTATTGCTCCCCATATTTTACCTTTATTTTGTTGTTGTTGGACTCTCAATTTGGCCTTTCAATGCCCATTTTCTCTGCCACTTCTAACTCCTAGGATACACTGGAGGTTAGAAAATTCTCCAGAGGAGAAAAGCATATGTATTAATTCAGGTCTCTTAAATATAAGAGAATATCTCTTCCTTCAACTGAAACAACCTAAGTCCTTTAGGAAATATGAATGAACAAAACACAATGGAGTAAATGTCACTTATCATGAATAATCATAACTGAACCAATGCAAGAAAACACCTCATAAAGGTATGTGTATGAGATAGCACAGAGGTTAAAACCTAGGCCCTGAAGCCAACCAAATCTAGGTTTAAACTCTAGTTCTGCCACTTTCTGAGTTACTTAAATTTCATCATTCATAAAATTGGTATTAAAATTATGCCTGTGTATAGAGTTGGTGCACCTGCCAGTTCCTAGCATCATGGCCTTGGGTCATCACTTCTGGAATAAAATGTTTAGACCAGAAGATCAGCAACTTCTTCCAATTCTAAAATATCTTTGATTTTGTGCCTTTGTTTCTTCTCTTGGCTCCTTTCTTAGATTAAGAAGAGCAAAAATGCTGCCTGTCATTAGCTTTGTCCAGCCTTTTAGGTTTGCCATTACTGACATGTCCTTCTCTTTCTAAACTCCAGTCCCCGCAGACACATGCACATGGACTAGTTAGGGCCCAGCCACTCTCAAAGCTGAACTGGGATAGGGGTATTCTGGATTGAAGATTGTTTTCTGTATATTAGAAATGTTGGTTTCCAGTCTTGCAGGTAATAAAGCACCTGACAAAATAACTGTAGCTCTACCCAGTAATGGATTAAATCTCACTAGAAAACAGTGATCACGTAGAGGTTATTCCACTTAAAAATATACAGTTTTTAAGGAGAATTCAAAATGGAACCAAATCATTGAAAAACAGTGTATCTTAAAAACTTTTTAAAAATTAGAATCACTTAGTATGGCAAGAAGAAGCAGAAGGCAAAATTAATAATGATCTTCAGACTTGAGAGGTATGTTGTTTTGTTTTTTTGGGTTTTTTTACTTGAGAGGTTTTTGCAAAAGAACTGTAACAGATAATTTGGAATCTCTCTCAGGTGCAGAGCAAGAAAATCCTCCTTTTGAGAGCTTGGTGTTTGAAAACGCACCTACCACTTTCCCGTATGATCTTTTGCACAAAGCGGTCTGATTTCCTTATCTCAACTTTCCTTGATCTGTATATTAACGTTTATTGGCCTTCTCAACATAAGGATATTCATGATCGAAGAATAATTTCTAATCTGCTTACCTCTTACACTATTATGAAATACAGAAATAATTGTAAGGAGTGTGTGTATGTGAGCTCCATGCTGAAAGCTTGCATTTTCACACCCAGTAGGACCCTCACACAAAACATTTCTAGCACTAAGAAGAGCACTGGCCTGGGACCTTCCACAGGAGACCACTCTCTTGTATTATCAGAGAGTTGAATGGGCCATACTTCAACAGGGGGCTTAGGAACACTTTCATCTTTTTTACTCAGGATTATGAAGAGGAAGAGTCCACAAAGCTATCATATTGGAAGATAAGAAAAGAAGAAAAAGGAACACATTCCCCTTATCTCTTTAAGGGCATACAAATTGTGAAGACTGCCACAGTCCTCACTGATTGGAGGGGAAAAGCAGGCTCTGGTCAAAGTTGGCTGCAGGATGGAGTGGATACCAAAGTGTGTTTGCCAAAAATGTTATGGTGCACATTATTGCTTCCAATCCTATGAGTAAAAGCTCATGCCATAAACAGTACTATCACCATATTACAGATTATAAAACTAAAACTCAAAATGATTAAGTAACTCACTCAAAGTCACAGCCAGAAAGAAAACGAGCAGAGATTCAGACCATGTTTTTCTTAGTCCAAATCCTGGATCTTAACTGCACTCAATGGCTCCCCCAAGTCGCAGGGACTCTACTCTGAACTCTAGCAGGCCAGGAAAACTGCTAAAGCAGGATGACGGCCACAGGACTGTATGGACCAGCTCTCATAGAGGGGAAGCACATGATTACCATGACTTCTAACAGTAAAGCAAAGATTAAAAAGCCAGTGTTGACTATCTCTCAGCTGAGGCCCCCTGCAAAATTCAAACCATGGGTAATCAAGTCAGAGAGAATAGTTTATAAGACTATCAGTAAGAGATCAGTCTCTGATGTTCTATGCTAACTTTTTTTTTCATTATTGAGAGGAAGGGAAGCAGAGAGACAGACTCCCACATGCGCCCAACTGGGATCCAGCCAGCAAGCCCCCTATGAGGCGATTCTCTGCCCATCTGAGGCTGTTGCTCCATTGCTCGGCAACCAAGCTATTTAAGCACCTGGGACAAGGCCATGGTGCCATCCTCAGTGCCTGGGGCCAACTCGCTTTAATGAGCCATGGCTTCAGGGGAAAGGGGTGGGGGAGAAGGGTGGAGAAGCAGATGATCACCTCTCTTGTGTGCCTTGACCAGGAATCGCACCTGGGACATCCACACACCAGGCCAATGTTCTACCACTGAGCCAACCAGCCAGGACCTATACAATTGTGGAGTGCAACAGCCAGGCAGATTCCAAGCTTGGAGACCAACTATGAAAAAACAGGAGTAAAACAAAGTTTAGATCTATTTGGATTGGGATCGATATCACAGACTCTCTAAAAATAGAGTGCATCCACAGAGCAGTAATTTTGAGAGGACTGCCTCATTATTTCAGGGCAGGGTTTTTCTGTCCTCTTCTCTTGCTTTAAATTGCTATTAGATGTGGGTGAATATAGCCCAGCCAGTGTATTTAGCAATCAGAGCAACACAAGGTTCTGTGTGCATCCTTTAGAACAGAAGGCTTGGTTCCCTGTGAGCCTTCACAGTTCTAATAGAGCTAATGTAACCTAAAGAAGATGGCATTTATAGTAATCCACACCGTTTGGGGTAAAGGGACAGATAATACAAATTAACATGTGGCTATGCAAACCCAAACGCCAGAGCACCAACTGTCGTGCCCAGTAGTTGCATCCTCCGTCCACTCCTTATTCTCTGTTTATTTTTTAATTCAGAGCTCTGAGAGCATCTGGATCTTTCCTGCTAATAGGATTTAATTTATGGCCTAAATGCTTTCAACTGGAGTTAATGCTGAACAAGAGCATCTATCTGCTCAGCAGGTTGACTTCAATTGAGGCATTAGGAAGAATAGCTTCTCATCCAAAGAAGCGCACCTGGAAGCACAGAGCCAGCTCTGCTCCTCATCGGAGCAAACGGATTCTGCGAAGAGGATCTATTCTTGCCTTTTGTTTATAAAACAGAACATTACCCTCTTTTCTTTTCTTTTTTCTTTTTTTTTTTTTTGCACTTTTCTGAAACTGGAAACAGGGAGAGACAGACAGACTCCCGCATGCGCCCGACCGGGATCCACCCAGCACGCCCACCATGGGGGGACGCTCTGCCCACCAGGGGGCGATGCTCTGCCCATCCTGGGCGTCACCATGTTGCGACCAGAGCCACTCTAGCGCCTGAGGCAGAGGCCACAGAGCCATCCCCAGCACCCAGGCCATCTTTGCTCCAATGGAGCCTTGGCTGCGGGAGGGGAAGAGAGAGACAGAGAGGAAGGCGCAGCGGAGGGGTGGAGAAGCAAATGGGCGCTTCTCCTGTGTGCCCTGGCCGGGAATCGAACCCGGGTCCTCCGCACACTAGGCCGATGCTCTACCGCTGAGCCAACCAGCCAGGGCCACCCTCTTTTCTTAAAACAAAAGTTTTTTGAAGCCAGAACTATGGCTACTAGTGTGATGCAAGTTCATAAGCTGAGGGTGGAGTTCAGATGGATAGCTCCATCGGAGTTACCTCTGTGCGCAGGCCTGGATGAGGAAGCAGTAAACCCAGAATGCATTTGTCTAACATGAGCTGCTTTGGGATTTATTATTGAGAATGATAATAATGCTTTAGTCTTGAAGATTATGTATTTTCCATTTCTATTACATATATGGTCTACCGGAAAGTTCTGTCCATTTCTATCACAACAAGTTTCGACACATAAGCACATGTTTATTTGGCGCATGTGTGCCTCTCTATTTTTATCACTTAATATATACATACTGACGTAGCAAATTAAATAAAACAAAGTTGATTCACGTTAGGCTTATGTGTGAAGCCATAGTGTACCCATGGCTACTGATAAAGTTCATTTACACCACTGCATTGTATACGAATTTCAACAAGGAAGAAATGCTACAGAAGCATGTAGAAATTTATTGATATGTTTGGTGAAGGTACAGTTTCTGATAGGACATGCAGAAGATGGTTCGAAAAATTCGAAACAGGTGATTTCAACCTTTCTGATAAGCCACGTTCTGGGCGACCATCTTTGATCGATGAAGATGTTGTTAAGACCATGTTGGGGTGACGTCACGGAAATGGCGCAGTGAGCAGCGCGTCCGACAGCTCTCCCCTAAATCACAACAAATTTATCAACTAGAAACAGAAAAATTTATCCTCGGAGCATTCCGGAGTTCCACACAAACTGATAGCGAAAGGACTGTTATCACTTGAATCTGAGAGACGAGGGTGTGGAGGAATCTACCACAGGGACATTCTTTCAAACCGCAAGGAAGTGCGCCTGTGGTGAGTCAGCCCATATACTTGGGAACCGCGAGCCGCTGCGAGCGGCCGCCACGAACCGCCAACGCGAGCCGCCGCGAGCGCGCCCGGTCCGGTTGAGCACCGCTGACGTTCCCAGCGGCCCGCACACTGCGAGTGGGGGTCACCGGCCACCGGTGCCCGGAGCGCCCCATTCGCGTGCGTGCCTTGGGCATTCCACGCGCCCAGGGCGCCCTGCTGGCCCGCACACCCAGGGGGCTCCATTATCCTGCGCCTGGTGCGGTCCAGCCGCCAGCGGCGGGGCGAGCGGGAGAGGCTTGGGAGATTCTCTCCATGGGCGGGGCACCTCACCCAGCCATTCAAGCTAACAATCAAGCGTTGGGGGAGGGGCGCGTGCAGGCAGCCTAAAATACCTTCGGAAGCACAGCTGCGTCCCAATCACTGAAATTAGCTTAACCCATGAAATCTGCGCACCCTCGGTTCTATTTGATAAGATCGCTCTCAGTTCAGCGATCCAAGACAAGAGGCATGATATTTTTTAGTGCCTCTCGCTAAAGGGGCGGGGGCAACTTCTGATTGATAGAGCCTCCATATTCAGGGATAAACACTAACAAGAAGGACTTGGCAGATAATAAGGTCTATACTACACTAGTCGTAAGCAGAGACTAGTGCCTCTTCTTCCCTGCAAAAACAGGCTACAAAGTGTGGAAAGCCTGGGTTGAGAGGTCCAACTAAATGATAGGCGCTGAACAGTCACCTTGACAACAATTGACTCCCACCCCCGCCTGATTACACTGGAGGCCCTGACTGTCAGAGCCTTTCCCAAAGCCTTGCACCGAGTGGGGATAGAGTGGGGATTTCCCAGCTCTTTGAGCCTCTTACTCCCCAGGCAGAAGCAGTTGCAGCCTTATAGCTGGATCACCAGGCTGCTAATTCAGAAAGGGGGGACTAGGAGAGAGAATCCAGGAAAGCAAACTCTCTCATCGTTGGACCCTGCAAACGCCAACAAGCCTTTACTTCCAGCAAGACTAAAGCCAATTATATGACATTGCCATAGAATCCCATCAACTGCAAATCCCTACCTAAGAGTGACACAGTGGCAGAGCCTGGGGTACAGAGTCACCGACCAGGAAGAGGGAGAGAAAAGAAAAAGGAAGAAGTTAACCTCTCAAAATCAAGAAAAACCCACAGACTTTACAACTTGATCCACTAATTTTTTTTTGTTGTTGTTGTTGTTTGTTTCTTCTATCTTTTTGCCTTTATATCCTCCACCTCGGTCCTTCTATTCTCTGCCCATCTTATGCTTCCCCTTTCTTGAACTACACTACCCATGAGTGTTGCATTTTATTTTTCTTCTTCATCCTCACCCTCCTTTAAGGTTATACTCCAAAACACTTAACTCTCACTCTCTCCTCTTTTGTTTTTTTTTTTGTCTTGCTTTATTTTGTTTTTTTCTCTTCCTATTTTATTTCTTCCTTCGTTGTTCTCTTTTTCTTATTTTTTCCTTTCTATTCGTTTTTTCTTTTCTCATTTTACTTTCATCCCATATAATCCTCAATCACGAACAAATAAGTTAATTTGGGACTCAAGGCTTTTTTTGGCTTTATTTCTCTTTTTTGCTTTTGTTTTTATTTATTTTTATTTTTTCTTGTTTGTTTATTTTTGTGGCATTTTGGGTCCTCCCAACCCAAGGTCTCCATTGTATTTAGTCTTCGCTCCACTTAATACAACAGATTTTTACTTATTATTTTTATTTTTTCTTCTTTATTATTCTTTTTTGGTCCTTTATTCTGGTTCCCTCTTATCCCTCTCATTATATCTCTTAGTTGACCATCACTTACAAGCAAATCAT
Organism: Saccopteryx bilineata; assembly: GCF_036850765.1. Lineage (NCBI taxonomy): Eukaryota > Metazoa > Chordata > Mammalia > Chiroptera > Emballonuridae > Saccopteryx > Saccopteryx bilineata. The sequence continues at coordinate 141,067,845 of NC_089491.1, read as the reverse complement.
CTTATGCTTGTCTAAGATTTTCTTCCTTTTTTTTTTTTTTTTTTTTTTTGCATTTATTAGGTCCCTACTTCCTTTTTTTTGCCCCTTGAACTCTTCACCCCAAATCAGGCCCTCCATTATAGGCACGATATTTCCCTGAGGAGGGGAGAGGAGGGAAAGAGAAGATAGAAAAAAAGGGGGAAATAATAAATTATTACTGTTTTTTTTTTGTGGGGTGTTTTACCTTTTTTTTTTTTTTTACTTTTTACTCTTTATTAATTCTAATTAGTGCTATCAATAAGACCACCCTCAGATGCCGATAAGAAAGAGGAAATCGAATATTATGGATACAAAAGAAAGAGAGGTAACACAAATAGATGTGGAAAAATCTATGGAGAAAAGACTTAACATATTGGAAGCCTTGGAGATAAATGACAGAGAATTTAAAATAGAAATCTTAAAAATACTCAGAGAGATACAAGAAAACACAGAAAGGCAATATAGGGAGATCAGAAAACAACTCAATGAACACAAAGAATATATTACCAAGGAAATTGAAACTATAAAAACAAATCAAACAGAAGTGAAAAACTCAATTCACGAGCTGAAAAACGAGGTAACAAGCTTAGCTAACAGAACAGCCCAGATTGAAGATAGGATTAGTGAAATAGAAGACAAACAACTTGAGGCACAACAGAGAGAAGAAGAAAGAGACTCAAAAATAATAAAAAACGAGAAAGCCCTACAGGAATTGTCTGACTCCATCAGAAAGAATAACATAAGAATAATAGGTATATCAGAGGGAGAAGAGAAAGAAAATGGAATGGAGAATATACTCAAACAAATAATAGACGAGAACTTCCCAAGCCTGTGGAAGGAACTAAAGCCTCAAATTCAAGAAGCAAACAGAACACCAAGTTTTCTTAACCCCAACAAACCCACTCCAAGGCACATCATAATAAAGATGACACAAACCAATGACAAAGAAAAAATTCTCAAGGCAGCCAGGGAAAAGAAGAGTACAACATATAAAGGAAGACCTATTAGATTATCATCAGATTTCTCAGCAGAAACTCTACAAGCTAGAAGAGAGTGGACCCCAATATTTAAAGCCCTGAAAGAGAGGAACTTTCAGCCAAGAATACTATACCCATCAAAGCTATCCTTCAAGTATGAAGGAGATATAAAAACATTCACAAATACAGAAAAGATGAGAGAATTTATCAACAGAAAGCCCCCACTCCAGGAAATACTAAAGGGGGTTTTCCAACCACATTCAAAGAACAAAAGAAAACAACACCACAAGTAACAGCTCTACCAAGAACACAATAAAACCAAACTTAAACTGTGACAACAAAGGAAAAAAAGGGGGGAGAGGATGGAGATTAACAGTAGCAAAGGATGATAAAGTGCAGAAATACTTATAAGATAGGGTACTACAATGAATATGGTAGGTACCCTTTTCATTACTTAATGGTAACCACCCTTAAAAAAACCACCACAAAAACACTTGACTTAAAAAAGGTAGCAACAGAGGAAAGAAGTATGGAACACAAACAAACAAAAACAAATGATAGAAAAACAAAAGAGAAGAATCAAACTAGATACAAAACTAACAGAAAGCAATTTATAAAATGGCAGTAGGGAACCCACAAGTGTCAATAATTACACTAAATGTAAATGGATTAAACTTACCAATAAAAAGACACAGAGTAGCAGAATGGATTAAAAAAGAAAATCCAACTATATGCTGCCTACAAGAAACACATCTAAGCAACAAGGATAAAAACAAATTCAAAGTGAAAGGCTGGAAAACAATACTCCAAGCAAACAACACCCAAAAAAAAGCAGGTGTAGCAATACTCATATCTAATAATGCTGACTACAAGACAGAAAAAGTACTCAGAGACAAAAATGGTCATTTCATAATGATTAAGGGGAAGTTGAATCAAGAAGACATAACAATCCTTAATATATATGCACCAAACCAAGGAGCACCAAAATATATAAGACAGCTACTTATTGACCTTAAAACAAAAACTAACAAAAATACAATCATACTTGGAGACCTCAATACACCGCTGACGGCTCTAGATCGGTCATCCAAACAGAGAATCAATAAAGATATAGTGGCCTTAAACGAAATACTAGAACACCTGGATATGATAGACATCTACAGGACACTTCATCCCAAAGCGACAGAGTATACATTTTTCTCTAGTGTACATGGAACATTCTCAAGAATTGACCATATGTTGGGCCACAAAGACAATATCAGCAAATTTAGAAAAATTGAAATTGTACCAAGCATATTTTCTGATCATAAAGCCTTGAAACTAGAATTCAACTGCAAAAAAGAGGGGGAAAAACCCACAAAAATGTGGAAACTAAACAACATACTTCTAAAAAATGAATGGGTCAAAGAAGAAATAAGCGCAGAAATCAAAAGATATATACAGACAAATGAAAATGAAAATACGACATATCAGAATCTCTGGGATGCAGCAAAAGCAGTAATAAGAGGAAAGTTCATATCACTTCATGCCTATATGAACAAACAAGAGAGAGCCGAAGTAAACCACTTAACTTCACACCTTAAGGAACTAGAAAAAGAAGAACAAAGACAACCCAAAACCAGCCGAAGAAAAAAGATAATAAAAATCAGAGCAGAAATAAATGAAATAGAGAACAGAAAAACTATAGAAAAAATCAATAAAACAAGGAGCTGGTTCTTTGAAAAGATCAACAAAATTGACAAACCCTTGGCAAGACTCACCAAGGAAAAAAGACACAGGACTCAAATAAATAAAATCCAAAATGAAAGAGGAGAGATCACCACAGACATCATAGATATACAAAGAATTATTGTAGAATACTATGAAAAATTATATGCCACCAAATACAACAATCTAGAAGAAATGGATAAATTCCTAGAACAATACAACCTTCCTAGACTGAGTCATGAAGAAGCAGAAAGCCTAAACAGACCAATCAGCAGGGAGGAAATAGAAAAAACTATTAAAAATCTCCCCAAAAATAAAAGTCCAGGCCCAGACGGTTATACTAGTGAATTCTATCAAACATTCAAAGAAGACTTGGTTCCTATTCTACTCAAAGTCTTCCAAAAAATTGAAGAAGAAGCAATACTTCCAAACACATTTTATGAGGCCAACATAACCCTCATACCAAAACCTGGCAAGGATGGAACAAAGAAAGAAAACTACAGACCAATATCTCTAATGAATACAGATGCTAAAATACTAAACAAAATACTGGCAAACCGAATACAACAACATATTAAAAAAATAATACATCATGATCAAGTGGGATTCATCCCAGAATCTCAAGGATGGTTCAACCTACGCAAAACGGTTAACGTAATACACCATATCAACAAAACAAAGAACAAAAACCACATGATCTTATCAATAGATGCAGAAAAGGCTTTTGATAAAATACAACACAATTTTATGTTTAAGACTCTCAACAAAATGGGTATAGAAGGAAAATATCTCAACATGATAAAGGCCATATATGATAAACCATCAGCCAACATCCTATTAAACGGCATAAAACTGAGGACTTTCTACCTTAAATCAGGAACAAGACAGGGTTGTCCACTCTCTCCACTCTTATTCAACGTGGTGCTAGAAGTTCTGGCCAGAGCAATCAGAGAAGACAAAGAAATAAAAGGCATCCATATCGGAAAAGAAGAAGTAAAGCTATCACTTTTTGCTGATGATATGATCCTATACATCGAAAACCCGAAGGACTCCACAAAAAGATTATTAGAAACAATAAACCAATACAGTAAGGTCGCAGGATACAAAATTAACATACAAAAGTCCATAGCCTTTCTATATGCCAACAATGAAATATTAGAAAACGAACTCAAAAAAATAATCCCCTTCACGATTGCAACAAAAAAAATAAAATACCTAGGAATAAACATAACAAAGAACGTAAAGGACCTATATAATAAAAATTACAAAGCATTGTTAAGGGAAATTGCAAAAGATACAATGAGATGGAAAAATATTCCTTGTTCTTGGATAGGAAGAATAAATATAATCAAAATGGCCATATTACCCAAAAGAATTTATAAATTTAATGCAGTTCCCATCAAAATTCCTATGACATTTTTTAAAGAAATGGAACAAAAAATCATCAGATTTATATGGAACTATAAAAAACCCCGAATAGCCAAAACAATCCTAAGGAAAAAGAATGAAGCTGGGGTCATTACAATACCTGACTTTAAACTATATTATAGGGCCACGATAATCAAAACAGCATGGTATTGGCAGAAAAATAGACACTCAGACCAATGGAACAGAATAGAAAGCCCAGAAATAAAACCACATATATATGGTCAAATAATCTTTGATAAAGGGGCCAACAACACACAATGGAGAAAAGAAAGCCTCTTCAACAAATGGTGTTGGGAAAACTGGAAAGCCACATGCAAAAGAATGAAACTCGACTACAGCCTGTCCCCGTGTACTAAAATTAATTCAAAATGGATCAAAGACCTAAATATAAGACCTGAAACAATAAAGTACATAGAAGAAGACATAGGTACTAAAATCATGGACCTGGGTTTTAAAGAACATTTTATGAACTTGACTCCAATGGCAAGAGAAGTGAAGGCAAAGATAAATGAATGGGACTACATCAGAATTAAAAGTTTTTGCTCAGCAAGAGAAACTGATATCAAAATAAACAGACAGCCAACTATATGGGAACTGATATTTTCAAACGACAGCTCAGATAAGGGCCTAATATCCAAAATTTACAAAGAACTCATAAAACTCAACAACAAACAAACAAACAATCCAATAAAAAAATGGGAAGAGGACATGAACAGACACTTCTCCCAGGAAGAGATACAAATGGCCAACAGATATATGAAAAGATGCTCAGCTTCATTAGTTATTAGAGAAATGCAAATCAAAACTACAATGAGATACCACCTCACTCCTGTTAGATTAGCTATTATCAACAAGACGGGTAATAGCAAATGTTGGAGAGGCTGTGGAGAAAAAGGAACCCTCATTCACTGTTGGTGGGACTGTAAAGTAGTACAACCATTATGGAGGAAAGTATGGTGGTTCCTCAAAACACTGCAAATAGAACTACCTTATGACCCAGCAATCCCTCTACTGGGTATATACCCCAAAACCTCAGAAACATTGATACGTGAAGACACATGTAGCCCCATGTTCATTGCAGCACTGTTCACAGTGGCCAAGACATGGAAACAACCAAGAAGCCCTTCAATAAAAGACTGGATAAAGAAGATGTGGCACATATACACTATGGAATACTACTCAGCCATAAGAAATGATGACATCAGATCATTTACAGCAAAATGGTGGGATCTTGATAACATTATAAGGAGTGAAATAAGTAAATCAGAAAAAAACAAGAACTACATGATTCCATACATTGGTGGAACATAAAAATGAGACTAAGAGACATGGACAAGAGTGTGGTGGTTACCAAGGGTGGGGGGGGAGGGAGGACATGGGAGGGAGGGAGGGAAAGAGTTAGGGGGAGGGGGAGGGGCACAGAGAACTAGATAGAGGGTGGCGGAGGACAATCTGACTTTGGGCGAGGGGTTTGCAACATAATTTGATGACAAAATAACCTAGACATGTTTTCTTTGAATATATGTACCCTGATTTATTAATGTCATCCCATTACCATTAATAAAAATTTATTAAAAAAAAAAAAAAAAAAAAGACCATGTTGGAGCAAGATCCTTTTCTGATAACATCAGATATCGCAGAAAGGCTTAATTCAGCTCAGTAAACCATTTCAGACCATATTCGGAAGATAGGATTGGTGTGGAAATATATTATTTAATAAAGTTTATTGACGGTAAGAAAAATTTGTATTTTGTTTTATTCCAAAAACGGACAGAACTTTCCAGTAGACCTTATATGTTGCTTTATTTGATTTTACTGGATCAATAAATGAATATGTGAGTTCTTACCAACTAGAAAGCACTATACCCAGCATTGTAAGGACACACACACAAACTCAGAGATAGAACAGATCATGCTTGCCAGGTATGAGTGGAGGTGGGCAAAATGGGTGAAGGGAGTCAAAATATACAAACCTCCAGTTATAAAATAAATAAGTATGGAGATGTAATATACAGCATAGTAACTATAGTCAGTAATACTGTACTGAATATTTGAAAGTTGCTAAAAGAGTAGATTTTAAAAGTTCTCACAAGAAAAAACTTTTTTGTAACTATGGTGATGTATTTTAACTAAACTTATAGTGAGCATGCCACTATATGGGGTGGGTAAAAGTAGGTTTATAGTTGTGAGTACATGAAACAGTTTATTCTTGTATATTATTTATTATATTTATTTGTATTATAACTATAAACCTAATTTTGCCCACCCCTATACATATAAATATTGAATCATTATGTTGTACACCTGAACTAATATAATGTTACATAAAGTTATACCTTTTTATGAGATTATAAAAAAATCAGGATGGTGCTCTCTCTATACTGACCTGAAACTTTGCCAAGATATAATGTCAAATAAAAGAAAGATACAGAACAATCTGTATGGTATGTTATTATTAATGTTATACATAGTATATTGAACAGATGCAAAAGAAACTGGTAGCAATGATTGTCTTCTAGAAGAAAGCAGAACCTATCTTTAAACGGCACAAATTCAATCCATAGGCTTTTTAAAAAACATTTTCATTTTTTTAGGGAGGCGAGATATAGATAGACAGATAAAGAGAGACAGAGAGAGAAGGAGGGAGGAGCAGGAAGCATCAAGTCCCATATGTGCCTTGACCAGCCGAGCCCAGGGTTTCGAACCTGCAACCTCAGCATTCCAGGTCAACACTTTATCCACTGCAACCCCCACAGGCCAGGTCCCCATAGACTTTTTTTTTTTTTCCTGAAGTGAGAAGTGGGGAGGCAGAGAGACAGACTCCCTCATGCGCTGGATCAGGATCTACCCAGTAAGCCTGCTAGGGGGCAATGATCTACCCATCTGGGGTGTTGCTCTGGTTGCAACCAGAACCATTCTAGCACCTGAGGCAGAGGCCATGAAGCCATCCTCAGCACCCAGGCCAACTTTGCTCCAATGGAGTCTTGGCTGCAGGAGGGGAAGAGAGAGATAGAGAGAAAGGAGAGGGGGAAGGGTGGAGAAGCAGATGGGCACTTCTCCTATGTGCCCTGGCCGGGAAATGAACCCGGGACTTCCACACACCAAGCCGACACTCTACCACTGCCCATAGGCTTTTGATGTTGGTCTTAAAATATGATGGTCAAATGGCTGAGATCACAGCTCTTATTATGTATGAGATAAAGAGTTATTTTTCCAGTGAAAAGTAGTACAGGTTTTATTTCTATTCATGTCTCTTTTATGTATTTTTTACATGTGGGAAATCCCATTTTCCTTTCCAATTTTCTACCCAACTGGCAGTTTATCCAGTCTTTGAATGGCTTCCAGGTTTTTTCCATCTTGGGCAGAATCCAAGGGGACTCTAAAAGCAATCACTCCCTCCTTGCTTGCATGTGTGTCCTGTCAATATTGCTGGGAGCGTTATTTTGTAAAAGTCTGTGTAAATGCATATGTTCTTAAATGTTAAAATGTGGTAAGAAATAGAGGGCCTGAGAGAAAACAAGACTGCAAATAAAAAAAGAGAGCGTGAGGAGAGAAATAAGACAGAAGTCAGAGAGGAACAAGAAAAATCAAGCATTAAGTTAGTTAAAGCCTAAAGTAAGAAGGATTACTTGTGGCCATTACGAAAATTAAAAAACCATTAGAAATTCATTTAAAAGTATTCCTTAGGAGGGAGCGAGGAGAGCTTCACCACTGCAGGGGTTTGCTCTTTTGCATTTTGTCCAGAAGCACAAGGCATTTGTTCTAAAATAGAGGGTGTGCACCCCATGGAGGGAGCAAATTTACCCATTGGGATACAGGATTAAAAATTAGAACTTGTGCCTGACCAGGCGGCGGTGCAGTGGATAGAGCATCCAACTGGGATGTGGAGGACCCAAGTTCAAAACCCCGAGGTGGCTTGAGCGTGGGATCATAGACATGACCTCATGGTTGTTGGCTTGAGCCCAAGGTCACTGGCTTGAGCCCAAGGTTGATGGCTTGAGCAAGGGATTATTTGCTCTGCTGCAGCCCCCCCCCCAATTAAGGCACACATGAGAAAGCAATCAATGAACAACTAAGGAGCTGCAATGAAGAATTGATGCTTCTCATCTCTCTCCCTTCCTGTCTGTCCCTGTCCCTCTCTCTGTCTCTCTGTCTCTGTCTCTGTCACACACACACACAAAGAAAAAATCTTATAGACTAAGGATATAAAGAAATAAAATATTTGGTACAGCTATACAATGTTTTAAGCTAAATATTATAATAAGAGTTGGAAAGTTAAAAAAATAAAAGTTTATAAAGTAAAAAGGCTAAGGTTACAGTAAGCTAAGGATAATTTATCATTGAATAGTAAAGAATAATATTTTTTATAAATGTAGTGCCATCTAAGTGTACAGAGCTTGTGAAGTCTCCATAGTGCAGGGTGATGTCCTGGGTTGTCACATCCCCTCACAGCTCACTGGCACCCAGAGCAACTTCCAATCCTGTGACCTCCATTCATGGTAAGTACCCTATATAGATTGTTGGGCAAACAAGTGTGTTAGGCTTGGTCACTTGTACTTTGCCTGAGGGCAGCACCACATGCATAGTCTATGTAAGGCTGTGGGTGCTTGCCCTCAGAGTGGCAGATTGTAGATTGCGGATTGCATGCCACCATTGGGAGGGGCTATTGCTTACTATTATTTGTCATAGAAGGGTTTTCCCCCCAGTCTGTTTGCTCATCAGTCCTAGGAGAGAGATGGAGGGGTTTTCTCTGCCTCTTTGATTATATGCTGTTGCGAGACTCTAATAAACGGAATGGCCCACCATCCTCTGGCTCCAAATTCCCTTACCGTCTGCCCGAACCCAATGAGAACCTGTATGCTTATGGCCCCTGGCCTTACAGGCTATATCATCCACCAAAATTCACAAAGTGAGAATAATCCAAATGTAGAAAGGAAGAATGACAGTGAGCAGCCCCCAAAATATCCAGTGAGTTTTTCCCCCTATTATAAATTCTAAATATGTATTTGGATGCATGCACTTACATGTATGATTACTAATAACACATTAAAACTATGCTTTGTATATCAAATATATACTCATTCCTTCCACAACTATTTATTAGTTACCACATCTTATTTCAGGATCTGTAGGAGATGCCCATTACACTGGGAAACAACATTTTTGTTGCATAAACAAAAACACTTGTTCTTACCTAATTTGAGTGTGCTGATCTCAAATCTGATATTAGTTTTTCTCTGTAATCTACAGTTATTTTGCAATTCAAGATTTTATGTTTTCATCTTATTGTAAAACTTTCAACATTTAGTTTAACATAATGAAGTAGAATGTCTTCTTGGGCATCATCTTTGTGAAAATATAATAATTTATATAATGCAGTAAATATACTAATACACTAAAAGATATGGTTGCATCAGAATTTGTCTACAATTTTGAAATAGAACATATTAAAACACTTATTTTAATCATAAAATTTGCACAAAACTTATTTAAATTCTATTCAGGAAAAAATTTGCGTCTGTAGTTCTTGTGTTTGTGTACTTGTTGAGAACAATCTCATTTGATGCTCCAGCAGTAGTCTGCTCATCACTAATAGCTCCAAGATTTTCGAGAAACTTAACAAGGTGACTGTTCAGGAAGTGAATCTTAACGCTCATGTTACATCCAATGTCGCGGAAAGCCAACAGCATCCTTTGAACCAAAAGTTCATAGTTTTCTGCTTTTTTGTTGCCAAGGAAGTTCTTTGTAACTGCCACAGAAGACTGCCATGCTGCTTTCTCCCCCTTATTCATCTTCCTGGCAAATTCTTCATCACGTAGGAGGGTTTGAATTTGAGGCCCATTGAATACACCTGCTTTTTTTATCTTATTTTTATTAATTTTCATGCAGTGACATTGATAAATCAGGGTACATATGTTCCGAGAAAACATCTCCAGATTATTTTGACCTTTGATTATGCTGCATACCCCTCACTCAAAGTCAAATCGTCCTCCGTCACCTTCTATCTGGTTTTTTTTGTGCCCCTACCCTCCCCCTACTCCCTCCCTCTCCTTCCTCGCCCCCTGCCCACCCCTCCACCCCACTCCCTGTTACCATCACATTCTTGTCCATGTCTCTGAGTCTCATTTTTATGTCCCACCTATGCATGAGTTCATATACTTCTTAGTTTTTTTTCTGATTTACTTATTTCACTCCGTATAATGTTATCAAGGTCCATTCATGTTATTGTAAATGATCCGATGTCATCATTTCTTATGGCTGAGTAGTATTCCATAGTATATATGTACCAAAGCTTTTTAATCCACTCGTCCTCTGACGGACACTTGGGCTGTTTCCAGATCTTCGCGATTGTGAACAATGCTGCTATAAACATGGGGGTGCATTTCTCCTTCTGGAACCATTCTATGGTGTCCTTGGGGTATATTCCTAAAAGTGGGATGGCTGGGTCAAAAGGCAGTTTGATTTTTAATTTTATGAGGAATCTCCATACTGTTTTCCACAGTGGCTGCACCAGTCTGCATTCCCACCAGCAATGCAGGAGGGTTCCCTTTTCTTCACATCCTCGACAGCACTTATTCTGTGTTGTTTTGTTGATGACCGCCATTCTAACCGGTGTGAGGTGATATCTCATTGTGATTTTAATTTGCATTTCTCTAATGATTAATGATGTTGAGCATTTTTTCATCTGCCTATTGGCCATCTGTATATCCTCTTTGGAGAAGTGTCTATTCATTTCTTTTGCTCATTTTTTGATTGGATTGTTTGTCTTTCTGGTGTTGAGATTTACAAGTTCCTTATAAATTTTGGTTATTAACCCCTTATGAGACATACTGTCAAATATGTTCTCCCAGTGTGTAGTTTGTCTTTTTTATTCTGTTCTTATTGTCTTTGGCTGTGCAAAAGCTTTTTAGTTTGATATAGTCCCATTTGTTTATCCTGTCTTTTATTTCCCTTGCCCGTGGAGATAAATCAGCAAATATATCGCTGTAAGAGATGTCGGAGAGCTTACTGCCTATGTTTTCTTCTAAGATGCTTATGGTTTCACGCCTTACAATTAAGTCTTTTATCCATTTTGAGTTTATTTTTGTGAATGGTGTAAGTTGGTGATCTAGTTTCATTTTTTTGTAGGTTGCTGTCCAATTTTCCCAGCACCATTTGTTGAAGAGGCTGTATTTACTCCATTGTATTTCCTTACCTCCTTTGTCAAATATCAGTTGTACATAGAGCTGTGGGTTTATTTCTGGGTTCTCCGTTCTGTTCCATTGATCTATGTGCCTGTTCTTATGCCAGTACCAGGCTATTTTGAGTACAATGGCCTTGTAGTATAGCTTGATATCAGAAAGTGTGATACCTCCCACTTTATTCTTCTTTTTTAAGATTGCTGAGGCTATTCGTGTTCTCTTTTGGTTCCATATAAATTTTTGGAATATGTGATCTATATCTTTAAAGTATGCCATTGGTATTTTAATTGGTATTGCATTGAATTTATAAATTACTTTGGGTAATATAGACATTTTAATGATGTTTATTCTTCCTAACCATGAGCATGGTATATGCTTCCACTTGTTTGTATCTTTCTTGATTTCTTTTATCAATGTTTTATAATTTTCCGAGTACAAATCTTTAGTCTCCTTGGTTAAATGTACTCCTAGGTACTTTATTTTTTTGGTTGTAATAGTGAAGGGGATTGTTTCCTTAATTTCTCTTTCTGATTGTTCATTGTTGGTGTATAAAAATGCCTCTGATTTCTGAGTATTAATTTTATATCCTGCCACCTTGCTGAATTCATTTATCAGGTCCAGTAGTTTTTTGACTGAGACTTTAGGATTTTCTATATACAATATTATATTATCTGCAAATAATGATAGCTTTACTTCTTCTTTTCCAACTTGAATACCTTTTATTTCTTCTTTTTGTCTGATTGCTGTGGCTAGGACTTCCAGGACTATGTTGAATAAGAGTGGTGAAAGGGGGCACCCCTGCCTTTTCCTGATCTTAAGGGGATTGCTTTTAATTTTTGCCCATTGAGTATGATGTTGTCTGTGGGTTTGTCATAGATGCCTTTTATCATGTTGAGGTATGTTCCCTGTATTCCCACTTTGCTGAGAGTTTTGATCATGAATGGGTGCTGGATTTTATCAAATGCCTTTTCTACATCTATTGAAATTATCATGTGGTTTTTCTCCTTCCTTTTGTTTCTGTGATGAATAACATTGTTAGATTTGCAAATATTGTACCAGCCTTGCCTCTCCAGAATAAATCCCACTTGATCATGGTGTATGATTTTTTCCATATATTGTTGGATCCGGTTTGCTAATATTTTGTTGAGGATTTTAGCATCTATATTCATCAGGGATATTGGCCTATAATTTTCTTTCTTTGTGTTGTCTTTGCCTGGTTTTGGAATCAGAATTATGCTCGCCTCATAAAAGGAGCTTGGAAGTCTTCCTTCCTCTTGAATTTTTTAGCTTGAGAAGGATAGGAGTTAGTTCTTCTTTGAATAGTTGGTAGAATTCACTTGTGCAGCCATCTGGCCCAGGACTTTTCTTTGTTGGGAGTTTTTTGATAACTGTTTTGATCTCATTTGGTATAATCAGTCTGTTTAGGTTTTCTGATTCTTCCAGACTGATTTTTGAAAGATTGTATGTTTCAAGGAATTTGTCCATTTCATCTAGGTTGTCTAGTTTTTTGGCATACAGTTCTTCATAGTATTTTCTTACAATCCTTTGTATTTCTGTTGTGTCAGTTGTTATTTCTCCACTCTCATTTCTAATTTTATTTATTTGAGTCCTCTCTCTCTTTTTCTTGATGAGTCTAGTTAAAGGTTCATGAATCTTATTTACCTTTTCAAAAAACCAGCTCCTAGTTTCATTGATTGTTTCTTTAGTCTCTATGTCATTTATTTCTGCTCTGATCTTTATTATTTCCTTACTTCTACTACATTTAGGCTTTACTTGCTGTTCTTTTTCTAGTTCTTTTAGATGCAGGGTTAAGTTGTTTATTTGAGCTTTTCTAGCTTCTTAAAGTGTGCCTGTAGTGCTATGAACTTCCCTCTGAGTACCGCTTTTGCTGTGTTCCATAAATTTTGAGTTGTTGTATGTTCATTATCATTCATGTCTAGGAATTTTTTATTTCTTCTTTGATCTCATTCTTAATCCATTCATTATTTAACAACCTGCTATTTAGTTTCCATGTGTTTGAGAATTTTTGAGCTTTTCTGTTGTGGTTGATTTCTAGTTTCATGCCGTTGTGATCGGAGAAAGTGCTTGATATGATTTCAGTCTTCTTAAATTTGTTGAGAGCACTTTTGTGCCCTAACATGTGGTCTATCCTAGAGAATGTACCATGAGCACTTGAAAAGAATGTATATTCTGCTGCTTTAGGGTGAAAGGTTCTGCGATATCTATTAAATTGAGTTGATCTAGTCTGTCCTTTAAGTCTGCTGTTTCTTTTTTAATTTTCTTTCTTGAGGATCTATCTAGTGATGTTAGTGGAGTATTAAAGTCCCCTACTATTATAGTGTTGCTGCTGATCTCGCTCTTTATATCCATCAAAGTCTGCTTTATATATTTGGGTGCTCCTATATTAGGTGTGTAGATATTTATAATAGTTATATCTTCCTGTTGGATTGCTCCCTTTATCATTATGTAGTGGCCTTCTTTATCTCTTACTATATTCTTTGTTTTAAAGTCCATTTTGTCTGATATAATTATGGCTACCCCAGCTTTTTTTTCATTTCCATTTGCATGAAATGTTTTTTTCCATCCTTTTACCTTCAACCTATGTGCATCTTTTGTTTTAAGATGTGTCTCTTGGAGACAGCATATGTATGGGTCCTGTTTTCTTATCCATGCAGCTACCCTATGTCTTTTGATTGAATCATTTAATCCATTTACATTTAAGGTTATTATTGACATGTAGTTGTTTATTGCCATTTTATTCTTTAAAGCTGTATTCCTCTTTTGCTATATTCTTTTCCCACTTTGATCTGTTTACACCATGCCCCTTAACATTTCCTGCAGCATTGGTTTGGTTGTAATGAATTCCTTGAGTTTTTTTTTGTCTGGGAAACTTTTATTTCTCCTTCAATTTTAAATGATAGCCTTGCTGGATAAAGTAGTCTCGGTTGTAGGTTCTTGTTCTGCATTACTTTGAATATTTCTTGCCATTCCCTTCTGGCTTCAAGTGTTTCTGTTGAGAAGTCTGATGTAATCCTTATGGGGGCTCCTTTGTAGGTGATGACCTTTTTTTCTCTCACAGCTTTTAATATTTTCTCTTTATCACTTAGCTTTGGTATTTTAATTATGATGTGTCTTGGTGTAGGTTTCTTTTTAGTGGAGTTCTCTGTGCTTCTTGAATTTGCGAGAGTTTCTCCTGCATTAATTTAGGGAAGTTTTCAGCTATGATATGATTGAACAAAGCCTCTATCCCTTGTTCTTTCTCTTCTTCTTCAGGAACCCCTATGATGCAGATGTTATTTCTCTTTATTCTGTCACAGAGCTCTCTAAGAGTTTCCTCAGACTTTTTGAGTCTCTTTTCTTTTTTCTTTTCTGCTTTCATGCCTTCATTCCAGTTGTCCTTCAACTCACTGATTTGATCCTCAGCTGTATCCATCTGTTTTTAATTCCTTCCATTGTGGTCTTCATTTCTGATATTGTACTTGTCATCTCCAACTGATTCTTTTTTAATATTTCAATATCCTTTTTTATACTTGCTATTTCTTTATTTAGGTGTTTGTGATGACCATCCATTGTTGTTCTAAGATCCCTAAGCATCCTTACAATCATTATTTTAAACTCTGCCTCTGGAAGTTTGATTATTTCCATATCACTCAGTTCATCTCCTGAAGGTCTCTCTTGTGGTTTCATTTGGATTGCACTTCTTTGTCTTCTCATTGTGCCTAGGTGTCTGGGTATTTTGTTTGTAGAGCTGGTTGAGTCTAGGCTTGGTGTTGTCTGCCTCTAGTTTCTACTTGTGTTGTTTCTAAGTCTTCTTGGGTTGGCATCAGCTATTATTTATAATCCACTTTAGGATTTGGGCCACTTTGAAGTCTTGATTTGTTTTCTTAACCGGTGATTGTCTTGTTTGCTGATCTCAGCAGGGGGCTTATTTGAAACTGTATCCAGGAATGCAGTGGGTGTGATCTGAGGCTCTGAAGTCCTCTTCTGCCAGTTAATCTTTCTGGGGGCGGGTTGCTTTCTCAGCTTCAGTAGGGGGAGGTGTATCTCAGATCTCCATGGAGACCTGAGTTACTGCCCCTCCTCTCCACTTCTTGTTTTCAGCTGTGTCTTGTTGTTCTGATTGGAGCTGGAGAGATGTCTGTATCTCTGTAACCTGGAAGTACTTTTGTATTTTGCTTTGTGGAAGGATCAGCCCCTTCCCCAGTTATGGCCGCCTCCAGCACTGAATGAGTCAGCTTTTTATGTCATCACCTATATTCCTCTCCCCTTTACCATCCGTCTCTCTCTTTCTCCTTTCTTTTTGGAAGACAAGCAGGCCCTTTCAACACACCTTGTTCCCTGATCACCAGGCAAGTGGCTGTGAGCAGTATTTACTGCTCTTTTCCTTGGAATTGAGAGCCCAGCCTCACCCCCCACCCTGTTCCTGTAAGCAGGGGAGATTCAGGCACTCCCTACCAGGTTTGTTGTGGCTTCTTCTTTGCTCCTTGATTTTTGAAAGCTGTTTTTGTAGTCCAGATTTGGTTTTTCATACCGATTGTTCATAAATTAGTTTATAATCCAGTTCGGTGGTGTAAGCTGGGAGTCTGTGCATCTGCCTACTCTGCTGCCATCTTCAGGTCTCCGAATACACCTGCTTTTATCTTCTTGAAAGACAAGGCAGGAAAAGCAGAAATAGTGTTGAAAGCATTCACTTTTTCTATTCAAAGCCTGAACAAGCTGCTTCATTAAGCCAAGTTTGATGTGAAATGGGGGGGAAATGACCCTGTCTCGATTAACTACAGGTTCATTCACAATATTTTGCATCCCTACTTCCAGAGCTTCATGTTTCAGCCACTCCTTCTGTGTCCAGTGTTTCTCCCAAGCTCGGCTGTCCTACAAACACAGAAAGCAAGGATAATTTGTGAAACCTTTCTGTTGTCCTAGCAGGAAATTTACCATTTTAAGATCCACACAAATAATCCAGTTATGCTCCTCATACTTCAGAAAGTCGAGGACAATTTTTATGTCATTATAATCTTCTCGCAGATGAGTTGAATAACCAATTGGAACAGCTGCAGAAACATTACTGTTGTGTAGGAGAACACATTTCAGACTCTGTTTAGAGCTGTCAAGAAATAGCTGCCATTCTGTTGGACTGTAAGTGGTAACACCTAGCTGGCTGAGAAGACTACTGATATTATGACAGTAAACAAAGTGTTTGTCTTTGGGAAAAAGCCCACAAAAATTTGTTCATGCTTCCTGAAATGGGATACTTTAGCTGACTGGTGAAGTACATTCTTTTCTTGAAGCCTGGAGGCTAATAACTCAGCAGCTTTCTTTGATAGACCCAAATCTCTTACTAAGTCATTCAATTTGGGTTGACTAAACTGCTGAGGGGTTAATGACTGCTTGGCATCAGAAGATCCTTCAGATTCTACAACCATTTCCTCATGCATCTTATCAAAATACACTTGATCACCATGTTCACTTTCTTCATCCTTAGAAGAAATAAAACCATTGAAAACTGGAACTGGGAGTGTCTCAGAGTGTGGGATAGGTTGTATTGCTGAAGGAATATTAGGATATGTGATCATATGCTGTTTTTTCTTGCCGGTGCCCTTTGTATGGATCAGACAGAAATAACAGTCACTGCTGTGGTCCTTAGGTTCACGCCAAACCATCGAATACCAAAAGGCATTCCTTTGCATTTTCCTTTTGTCCAGTCATGAAGCATTTCCTCACAATTATGACACACAATATGAGGAGCCCAATTCTTGCCTTGATCGCCAAGGGGAACTTGAAAATAGGCAATATATGCACATGTCACAAATGATGAAATATTGCACTTTTGATGTTGAAGTGTGTAACAGCCACATATATAACAGAAGGTGTCAGGACTATTCTTACATTTATGCCTACTCGAGGAAGCCATGATTCAATCTTAAAACAAAATAAGAGGGTGTTTTTATCAGAAAATAATTTTTTACATTTAAAAACAACTACAATTATGTAAAAGTGATGTTTGTAAAACATTAATTGCCTTGTGGTTATGTTCAATCCAAGAGTCATTGCCCTTTAACTCCAATGTAAAAACCAATGCATGCCATTAACTGTAACAGAAAGAAATTAAAATTGCATAAAAACTAGAGCATGCAACAAAAAATGGATTTCAGATTTGGAATCAGTGATACAGAAATATATAGACACAGCTCTAAAACCTCATGCATCAGAAAACTTTAAAAATTTTGTTCCCCAGTGTTACTTTTCTTATTTTAACATAATTCTGCTTCAATCATCTTTTTTTTCTTTCTTTCTTTCTTTTTTTTTTTTTCCCAAAGCTGGAAACGGGGAGGCAGTCAGACAGACTCCCGCATGTGCCCGACCGGGATCCACCTGGCATGCCCACCAGGGGTCGATGCTCTGCCCATCTTGGGGCATCGCTCTGCCGCAATCAGAACCATTCTAGTACCTGAGGCAGAGGCCACAGAGCCATCCTCAGTGCCTGGGCAATCTTTGCTCCAGTGGAGCCTTAGCTGCGGGAGGGGAAGAGAGAGACAGAGAGGAAGGAGAGGGGTAGAGGTGGAGAAGCAGATGGGTGCTTCTGTGTGCCCTGGCTGGGAATAGAATCCAGGACTCCTGCACACCAGGCCGACGCTCTACCACTGAGCCAACCGGCCAGGGCCTGCTTCAATAACCTTTTTGTGTGTGTGTGACACAGACAGAAAGATAGAGACAGAGAGGGGGGATATATAGGAAGGGAGAGAGATGAGAAGCATCAATTCTTCATTGCGCCACCTTAGTTGTTCATCGATTGCTTTCTCATATGTACCTTGACAGGGGTGGGGGTTGGGGCTACAGCAGAGCCAGTGACCCCTTGCTCAAGCCAGCGACCTTGAGCTCAAACCAGTGACCTTTGGGCTCAAGCAATGACCATGGGGTTATATCTTTGATGCCACACTTAAGTCAGTGACCCCATGCTCAAGCCGGATGAGCCTCTGCTTAAGCAGGTGTCCTTGGGGTTTCAAACCTGAGTCCTCTGTGTCCCTGTCTGATTTTCTTTCCAGTGCACCACCACCTGTCAAGCTACTTCTATAACATTTAAGGTATGAGCTGACATAAAATAATAAAAGAGGGAAAGAGAGAGGAAAGACAGAAGAGTTAAAAAGAAAATGGAAATTAGTTTGTACTGTGTGTATATACACATGACTCTGCAAGAAAAAATGTAGGTGTATCCTTCTTTGTATCTACAATGTGGTAATAAGGTTATAGTTGGTATTTATGATCTCATGCCTTCTTTTTTTTTTTTTTTTTTTTTTTTAGAGAAGAGAGAGAGAGGGAGAGAGAGAGACAGAGAGAGGAGCTGGAAGCATCAACTCCCATATGTGCCTTGACCAGGCAAGCCCAGGGTTTTGAACCGGCGACCTCAGCATTTCCAGTCTCATGCCTTCTTTTTTTTTTTTTTTTTTTTTTATTTTATTTTTTTGCATTTTTCTGAAGCTGGAAACAGGGAGAGACAGTCAGACAGACTCCCGCATGCGCCCGACCGGGATCCACCCGGCACGCCCACCAGGGGGCGACGCTCTGCCCATCCTGGGCGTCGCCATGTTGCGACCCTCCTGGGTGTCGCCATGTTGCGACCAGAGCCACTCTAGCACCTGGGGCAGAGGCCACAGAGCCATCCCCAGCGCCCGGGCCATCTTTGCTCCAATGGAGCCTTGGCTGCGGGAGGGGAAGAGAGAGACAGAGAGGAAGGCGCGGCGGAGGGGTGGAGAAGCAAATGGGCGCTTCTCCTATGTGCCCTGGCCAGAAATCGAACCCGGGTCCTCCGCACGCTAGGCTGACGCTCTACCGCTGAGCCAACCGGCCAGGGCCTTCTCATGCCTTCTTAATCATCCCATTTACTCTTTCCTTTTTCCTTCAGTCAACACCTAATCTGACCTGAATTCCTTACCTAGGCTTTTGGTTTAAACCTTCATTTCTTAGAAATCATACCCTGTAACTTCCTGCCTCTAAAATATTGCGTTCTATTCCATTTAATGGACATAGATGGACTAGAACCTATTCTGGGTTCTAGCTATACCTTTTTCTATCCCCATTGTGTAGCAAACTTCTGTCTTTTGGAGAGCTAGGCTAAATCACCCAAACCACTTGTGTGTTTTGCCTCTCATATTGTGGAAATAAAAGCCTAAAACTGCCAAGCAGTGATCTCAACTTCCAACTGAATGGAACTGTTATGCTGTCTCCAGGGAAAAGATTCCTCCCTGGGTATATTCAAACCCAAGAAAAATACAGAGTTTTATACATAAGAAACGAATACTGTGACCAAGAGAGAAGATGCAACATTCAGTGAACTCAGGTCATATCAGCCTTCCTACAGGAAAGCATACAACCTCACAAGAATTTGTCTACCAACTGGGCCTGTCACTGAGTCTTATACTCTTTTACAAGACAAACTTCTCCTCAACATCAGGGTATCTGGTTGTAAAGCCAGTAGCCACGGCCACCATCACAGCTGCCTGGCCTATGCAGGTTTGCATTAGATTCGGACAGTTGGTAATGAAACAACAGAGCCAAGAACTGGTGGACCATCATCTTTAATCCTAGCTTGCACCCGGCGGGCAAGTAAAAACACACACTAGGCTCCAAAACCCACTCACATTCAGTGCTCACAAAGCTACTGACTTATCCGAGTTTCCTAGAATCAAAGGTTTCTAGCTCACCAGACTTATTCACCTCTGTTCCCCATCTCCTTCCTTCTCCCTGCACAAACTCTGCACAAACTGGCCTCTCACTCAGCACTCCACCATCTTGGCTGCTTCCTCTGGCCTCCTCCATGTGGCCTCTCTGCTCTCCTCTCTGCTTTCTCCTCTAATGCTAATCTCAGGAACTGAGAGAGAGCAAGCTCCTGGTCTGCCCCACTTTATGGTGTAGAAACCAAAACCTTTAATCCAATATACAAATAAGGAAGTCTCTGATACAAAGTCACTTATCTGAGGCATGATGAGATTCCTCATGAGAGTGTACTACCCCACATCAAAAAAGGCTTTACACCCCCAATCAAGGCACATATGAGAAAGCAATCAATTAACAACTAAGGTGCCTATAAAGCCAGTAGCCATGGCCACCATCACAGCTGCCTGACCCCTGCATGTTCACATTTGATTCATACAGACAGTAATGAAACAACGGAGCCAAGAACTGCTGGGCTTTAATCCTAGCTTGCACCTGATGGGCAAGAAATACACACAGTCGGAAAATACTTCTCTTTCCATTCAGGGCTTCCAATGCCACTGACTTATTCTAGTTTCCTAGAATCAAAGGTGTTACCTCACCAGCCTTATTCACCTCTGTTCCCCATCTGCTTCTCTATACAAACTCTGCACAAACTGGCTTCTCCTTCAGCACTCCGCCATCTTGGCTGCTTCTCCTCTGCAATGCATTTCAGGAACCAAGCAAGAGAGCTCCTGGTCTTCCTCACTTTATATTGTAGAATTCAAAACCTTTAAGCCAATATACAAATAAGGAAGTCTCTGATACAAAGTCACATAAATGGGATTCCTCATAAGAGTGCACCACCCCACATCATGCGACAGTCATGGTGTGGGGAAAAGCTTAGTGTTGAGAAGATTTTAGGATTAAAAGGGTGGGAAAGGCTTAGTCTTAAAACTAAGCCTTAGGGCTATAAGGATGCTGCCTGCTTACAGCCTGTCCTGCACACCCAATGCAAACTATAAGTGAGCAAACATATTCATAATATTTGCAAACTTATTTGACCCACAGTGCCACAACAAAGAACTGATGCTTCTCATCTCTCTTTCTTCTTGCCTGTCTGTCCCTATCTGTCCCTCTCTCTGACTCTCTCTGTGTCTCTGTCAAAAATTAAAAAAAAAAAAGACACTGAAAAGAACAAGACAGAAATATGTAGATGGAATCAAAATCGGAATGCTTTACAAAACTTAGACTGATTGCTTATTGTTTCACTTCTTCTCCAGTGGAGTTACAAATTCAGTTGGTCTCAGTGGAAGGCCAGTGATGAGTTGTTAATTCACTTGTACATTATGTCAGAGCAATGAGGAAATGACTAAGGTAATTTGAGAAATGGAAGAACTCCAAAATTATCTTGTCTGAAGACATCATCCTTTTGAACTAAGCTCCTCACAATACAATCACAACTGGTGTCTCCAAGATTCCATTTGTAGGAGACAGGCCACTTTTCTCAGCATGTTGGCAAACAGATAAGCAGCTCAGGGCTTGCCAATCACCCCTGAGACATGATCCCAGCTCTCACCAAACTCATAGCAAAAGGAAGGTTACTTGAGGAAAAACATTGTTACTTGAAAGAAAAATAATCAGTGCAGCAATTGTAAAGACACAACTGCAGATTGAAAGGGGAAGAATGGTTTGAATTTGATGGCCCAGAAGCCCTTTCACAGTATTCAGGAAGGGATTTCCTTCCCTTATCAAATCTTCCCCAGTGTTCCTCCCCCACAGCCCCATCCTGATAGATATATGGAACTCCAACTGCCCTTTTGTTGTTCCACCTGGCTGCCTGACCTCACCCTTACTTACTGGACAACTGCCCCTGAGGCAGAAAAGTTCCAGAAAGCTGATCAACAGCCCAAAAAGGAGCATTCCAGAAAGCTAAAATCCTAAAACTGTAAAAGGGAACATGCCAGAACTTTTGACTCAGTACCCCCTCAGGCTCTCCTAAAACGCTATAAAATTCACCCCTAGTCTGTAACTAGTGCTCTTCTCCCCAGAGAAGTGCCCAGCAGGGTTCCTTTCTTCCTTTCAATAAAGCCTGTTACTCTGGTCTTTCGGACTCCCATGGATTCCAACATTTGGTGCCGAAACCCAGGACAGGGTACTAACTGCCTGGACGATCCCTCTTTGCCATCCAAACATACAACCAGGGAAGCAATGGGTAGCGGCAGCTCGACCTGGGCTTACTCCCTGGTTCTGTTTGGATGTGTAATTGTAGGTTTATTGGCTGGCAGTCCAACCCTGTCCTGAACCCCTGCTGGACCAGAAAGGTAAGGAGTTTCTCCCCTCCCCTTCCCCTGTCGGCTTCTCTTTTCTACAAAATTTTCTCTGGTTGGACGGTTTTCTCTGACACGCGTCATGTTTTGAGGGGTTTGACTTTCAGTCTCAGTAAACTGCACGAAAGACTAGGCGCCTAGCCAAACCTCTCGACTCTCTCTCTCGGAACTCCTTGACAGGTGGTGACAACCTCTATCAGGAACGACTTCCCCACACGGAAATCTTCTCCTCTTGGAACAGTGACAAAAGGCGGGGATGCCCCCTCTTGCTCACCTGTCTCCACTATGGGCTCCTCAGAGTCTAAGCCTTCTGACCAGACCCCTCTAGGATGTCTCATAAAAAACCTCACTAAGTTGGGCCTCTCTGACCTTAAGCCAAAAAACTCATTTTCTTCTGTAACACGGCATGGCCCCAAATACAATTAGACAATGATTCCCATTGGCCTGTGTAAGGCCAGGAGCCATCATCATGATCATTCACATCCAGTTTCCCATTGGATTCAGGCAGATGGTAAAGAAGTGGCGGAATCAGAGGATGGTGGGCCATTCTGTTTATTGGTGTCTCACCAAGACAGGCAAACCACAAGAGAACACAAGGAAAAAGCAGAAAAACAGCTTTTCCCATGAAGGGCAAGGGATCAGGGAGGCCCCTGCAATGGTGATAGCAGGAACCAAGAGAGCAAGCTTCTGGTTTGCCCTACTTTATAGTGTAGAAACCAAAAACCTTTAATCCAATATACAAATAAGGAAGTCTCTGATACAAAGTCACTTATCTGGGGCATGATGGGATTCCTCATCAGAGTGCACCACCCCACATCATGCAACAGTCAGGGGTGTGGGGAAAAGCTTAGTCTTAAAACTAAAACTAAGCCTTAGGCTATAATGACTTGGCCTGCTTACAGCCTGTCCCCCACACCCAATACAAACTATAAGCGAGCAAACACATATAGCATATTTTAAAACTTATTTGACCAACAGCCTGAAAACAGGACATTCAATTACTATATCCTGTGAGCCCTTGACAACTTTTGCAACTGAACAGAGAAGGCATCAGAAATTCCTTATGTACAGGCTTCTTTCTACTTTCACTCCTGTCCTTAATTTCTGTACCACTTGTTCTACATGCAGGCCGTACTTTGGCCAGAGAAACCTCACCTAAAACCTCCACTCCTAATTTTTCCTTCTCCACGGACTCCCAACTCTCTTCCCCTCCTACCTGACCCCTGGGGGCGCCCCTCTCTCGGGACCTCTCTCTGGGCCCTCTGCAAATCTCTTTGCTCGAGTCTCTTCCCTCCAGAAAGCCCCCCCTCTTCGCAGGATTCTGTTTCTTTTTTTTTTTTCTTATTAAAAATTAAATAAGTTTATTTTTAAGTTATATATATATTTTTTAGTAATTTTATTTTTTTAATGGGGTGACACAAATAAATCAGGATACATATATTCAAAGATAACAAGTCCAGGTTATCTTGTCGTTCAATTATGTCCCATACCCACCACCCAAAGTCAGATTGTCCTCTGTCACCTTCTATCTAGTTTTCTTTATGCCCCTCCCCACCCCCTATCCCTCTCCCATTCCCCCCTCCCCCCCGTAACCACCACACTCTTATCAATGTCTCTTAGTTTCACTATTATGTCCCACCTACGTATGGAATAATACAGTTCCTGGTTTTTTCTGATTTACTTATTTCGCTTCGTATCATGTTATCAAGATCCCACCATTTTGCTGTAAATGTTCCGATGTCATCATTTCTTATGGCTGAGTAGTATTCCATAGTGTATATGTGCCACATCTTCTTTATCCAGTCATCTATTGATGGGCTTTTTGGTTGTTTCCATGTCCTGGCCACTGTGAACAATGCTGCAATAAACATGGGGCTGCATGTGTCTTTACGTATCAATGTTTCTGAGTTTTTGGGATATATACCCAGTAGAGGGATTGCTGGGTCATAAGGTAGTTCTATTTTCAGTTTTTTGAGGAACCACCATACTTTCTTCCATAATGGTTGTACTACTTTACATTCCCACCAACAGTGTATGAGGGTTCCTTTTTCTCCACAGCCTCTCCAACATTTGCTATTACCTGTCTTGCTAATAACAGCTAATCGAACAGGTGTGAGGTGGTAGCTCATTGCCGTTTTGATTTGCATTTCTCTAATAGCTAAAGAAGATGAGCATCTTTTCATATATCTGTTGGCCATTTGTATTTCTTCCTGGGAGAAGTGTCTATTCATATCCTCTTCCCATTTTTTTATTGGATTGTTTGTTTGTTTGTTGTTGAGTTTTATGAGTTCTTTGTATATTTTGGATATTAGGCCCTTATCTGAGCTGTTGTTTGAAAATATCATTTCCCATTTAGTTGGCTTTCTGTTTATTTTGTTATCAGTTTCTCTTGCTGAGCAAAAACTTCTTAGTCTGATGTAGTCCCATTCATTAATTTTTGCCTTCACTTCTCTTGCCTTTGGAGTCAAATTCATAAAATGCTCTTTAAAACCCAGGTCCATGAGTTGAGTACCTATGTCTTCTTCTATGTACTTAATTGTTTCAGGTCTTATGTTTAGATCTTTGATCCATTTTGAGTTAATTTTTGTACAGGGGGAGAGACTGTAGTCCAGTTTCATTCTTTTGCATGTGGCTTTCCAGTTTTCCCAGCACCATTTATTGAAGAGGCTTTCTTTTCTCCATTGTGTGTTGTTGGCCCCTTTATCAAAAATTATTTACCATATATATGTGGTTTTATTTCTGAACTTTCTATTCTGTTCCATTGGTCTGAGTGTCTATTTTTCTGCCAATACCATGCTGTTTTGATTGTCGTGGCCCTATAATATAGTTTGAAGTCAGGTATTGTAATGCCCCCAGCTTCATTCTTTTTCTTTAGGATTGCTTTGGCTATTCGGGGTTTTTTATAGTTCCATATAAATCTGATGATTTTTTGCTCTATTTCTTTAAAAAACATCATTGGAAGTTTGATGGGAATTGCATTAAATTTGTATATTGCTTTGGGTAATATGGCCATCTTGATTATATTTATTCTTCCTAGCCAAGAACAAGGTATATTCTTCCATCTCATTATATCTTTTTCGATTTCCCTTAACAATGGTTTATAGTTTTCATTATATAAGTCCTTTACATTCTTTGTTATGTTTATTCCTAAGTATTTTATTTTTTTTGTTGCAATCGTGAAGGGGATTATTCTTTTGAGTTCCTTCTCAGTTGTTTCATTGTTGGCATATAGAAAGGCTATTGACTTCTGTATGTTAATTTTGTATCCTGTGACCTTACTGTATTGGTTTATTGTTTCTAGTAGTCTTTTTGTGGATTCTTTGGGGTTTTCGGTGTATAGGATCATATCATCTGCAAAAAGTGATACCTTTACTTCTTCTTTTCCGATATGGATGTCTTTTATTTCTTTGTCTTGTCTGATTGCTCTGGCTAGAACCTCTAGTACCACATTAAATAAGAGTGGAGAGAGTGGACAACCCTGTCTTGTTCCTGATTTAAGGGGGAAAGCCTTCAGTTTAGTGCCATTTAATATGATGTTAGCTGATGGTTTATCATATATGGCCTTTATCATGTTGAAATATTTTCCTTCTATACCCATTTTGTTGAGAGTCTTAAACATAAAATTGTGTTGTATTTTATCGAAAACCTTTTCTGCATCCATTGATAAGATCATGTGGTTTTTGTTCTTTGTTTTGTTGATATGGTGTATTATGTTAACCGTTTTACGTATGTTGAACCATCCTTGAGATTCTGGGATGAATCCCACTTGATCATGATGTATTATTTTTTTAATATGTTGTTGTATTCGGTTTGCTAGTATTTTGTTTAGTATTTTAGCATCTGTATTCATTAGAGATATTGGTCTGTAGTTTTCTTTTTTTGTGCCATCCTTGCCTGGTTTTGGTATAAGGGTTATGTTGGCCTCATAAAATGTGTTTGGAAGTATTGCTTCTTCTTCAATTTTTTGGAAGACTTTGAATAGAATAGGAACCAAGTCTTCTTTGAATGTTTGATAAAATTCGCTGGTATAGCCGTCAGGGCCTGGACTTTTATTTTTGGGGAGGTTTTTAATGGTTTTTTCTATTTCTTCTCTACTGATAGGTCTGTTTAGGCTTTCTGCTTCTTCTTGACTCAGTTTAGGAAGGTTGTATTTTTCTAGGAATTTATCCATTTCTTCTAGGTTGTTGAATTTAGTGGCATAAAGTTTTCCATAGTATTCTACAATAATTCTTTGTATATCTACGGTGTCCGTGGTGATTTCTCCTCTTTCATTTTGGATTTTGTTTATATGAGTTCTTTCTCTTTTTTCCTTGGTAAGTCTTGCCAAGGGTTTGTCAATTTTGTTGATCTTTTCAAAGAACCAGCTCCTTGTTTTATTGATTTTTTCTATAGTTTTTCTGTTCTCTAATTCATTTATTTCTGCTCTGATTTTTATTATCTCCTTTCTTCGGCTGCTTTTGGGTTGTCTTTGTTCTTCTTTTTCTAGTTCCTTAAGGTGGGAAGTTAAGTGGTTCACTTGGGCTCTCTCTTGTTTGTTCATATATGCCTGAAGTGATATGAACTTCCTTCTTATCACTGCTTTTGCTGCATCCCATAGATTCTGATATGTCGTATTGTCATTTTCATTAGTCTGTATATATCTTTTGATCTCTGCACTTATTTCTTCTTTGACCCATTCATTTTTTAAAAGTATGTTGTTTAATTTTCACATTTTTGTGGGATTTTTTTCCTCTTTTTTGCAGTTGAATTCTAGTTTCAAGGCTTTATGATCAGAAAATATGCTTGGTACAACTTCAATTTTTCTGAATTTGCTGATGTTTTTGTGGCCCAACATATGGTCAATTCTTGAGAATGATCCATGTACACTGGAGAAAAATGTATACTCAGTCACTTTGGGATGAAATGTCCTGTAGATGTCTATCATATCCAGGTGCTCTAGTGTTTTGTTTAAGGCCACTATGTCTTTATTGATTCTCTGTTTGGATGACCGATCTAGAGCCGTCAGCGGTGTTTTGAGGTCTCCAAGTATGATTGTGTTTTGTCAGTTTTTGTTTTAAGATCAATAAGTAGCTGTCTTATATATTTTGGTGCTCCTTGGTTTGGTGCATATATATTAAGAATTGTTATGTCTTCTTGATTCAGTGTCCCCTTAGCCATTATGAAATAGCCATTTTTGTCTCTGAGTACTTTTCCTGTTTTGTAGTCAGCATTATCCGATATGAGTATTGCTACACCTGCTTTTTTTTGGATGTTATTTGCTTGGAGTATTGTTTTCCAGCCTTTCACTTTGAATTTGTTTTTATCCTTGTTACTTAGATGAGTTTCCTGTAGGCAGCATACAGTTGGATTTTCTTTTTTAATCCATTCTGCTACTCTGTGCCTTTTTGTTGGTGAGTTTAATCCGTTTACATTTAGTGTAATTATTGATACTTGTGAGTTCCCTATTACCATTTTATATCTTGCTTTCTGTTAGTTTTGTGTCTTGTTTGATCCTTCTCTTTTGTTTTTCTATCTTTTGTTTTTATTTGGTTGTATTCCATACATCTTTCCTCTGTTGCTATCTTTTTTATCTCATGTGCTTCTGTGGTGGTTTTTTCAATGGTGGTTACCTTTGAGTAATGAAAAGGGTCCCTACCCTGTTCATTGTAGTGAACTATTTTGTGAGTACTTTTGCACTCCATCGTCCTTTGCTACTGTTAATCTCCATCTTCTCCCCCTCTTTCTTTTTGTTGTTGTCACAGTTTAAATTTGGTTTTATTGTGTTCTTCTTGGAGCTTTTACTTGTGGCTCTGTTTTTTTTTTTTTTTTTTTGTTCTTTGTATCTGATTGGAGAACCCCCTTTAGTAATTCCTGGAGTGGGGGTTTTCTGATGATAAATTTTCTCATTAGTGAGGAAGGTGGAGCATTTCTTACTCCCTATTTCCTTCGGGGTTTGGTTATATATTTAGCCAATTTTTCACTCAACCATACCTTTGGGTGTATTGCGAAGCATCTGGAGGCTCCAAGTATAGGTTTTTCTGTTTCTGGTTGAAGATCTTGTTGAGTTTTGGGGGAGATTTATCGGTATCGCTTCCTACCCCGCCATTACTCTGACGTCATCTCAGGATTCTGTTTCTTATTCACCTGCAAATACGATTCTCTCTTTCTCCTCCCCTGCTGGCCAGGGGCCCCTCCCTTCTCCACTGTGTTCTTAAACTCCTCCTCCCTCCTTACAGACTGGCAGTTCTGTCTCTTTTTCTTCTTTGACCCATCCTTCCCCCTCCTCTGAGACTGACTGTGCCTTCCACTACCCCTCGTCTTCTCCCCTCTCCTCAGAGCTCTAAATCTTTTTGACTGCTCTGACTACATGGTGCCACCACCTCCTCCTTCTGAAGATTCTGACCCTCCTTCTTTCCATCCAGCTGCTCACACTGTCCATCCGTCTGCTTTCTCTCTTCCTCCACTTTATGCTGACAACTCCCTGCCATCTCGAAAAGCTTAAAAAACAGAATTGTATATTAAGCTGTATGAGTAATTAATCCATTTTGTCTTTGTTTGTCAGAAAATATCTCTAATATAATTTAAATTGAAACAAATAAAGTGCACTCATTTAAATTCCTTAATTCATAATTTATATATAAAATCTTTGTTTAATGTGTAACTGTGTCTGTTTCTAAGGCCTTAAACCAATAATTAACCACCTCTTAAACCAGGCTTACTCATCTCCGTGGATTCTCCCTGCAATACCCCCATCCTTCCTGTTCAAAAATCTTCAAGAATTTATCACCTCGTACAAGACTTACACCTAATCAATGAGGCAGTAATTCCCCTCCATCCAGTGGTCCCTAATCTCTACAAGTTACTGTCACACATTCGCTCAAACACCACTCACTTCACGGTCCTAGACCTCAAGAATGCCTTATTTACCATTCCTCTACACCTTGACTTTTACTCTCTATTTACCTTTACGGGGACACTAATGCAGCCCAGCAATTTACGTGGATTATCTTACCCCAGGGGATCAAAAACAGCCCACACCTGTTTGGGCAGGCACTAGCTCAAGATTTAGCAGCATGCAATCTCAAAACTAGTACTCTCTTACAATATGTAGATAACCTACTCCTCTACAGCCCCTCCCTACCTGCTTCAAGGAGACACACCTCCACCCTTCTTAACTTCCTCACTGTGAAGGAATATCATGTCTTCTCTGCTAAGGCTCAACTTCATTCTCAGTCCCTAGTCTATCTGGGCATCACCTTAACCCCCACCATCTGAGGTCACACCCTAAATTGAACTCAGATCCTCCACAGTCTCCAACCACCACAAATCAAATCCTTTCTTTCTTTAGTCTAATGGGCTTCCTTAGACACTAGATTCCCCATTTTGCTCTCTTAGTCAAGCCCCTCAGTGAGATCTTCTGAGCATGGCTTTTAAGGTCTATAATGGCCAAGTGAGTAACAGAAAAGGCAAATAAGGCCCAAAAGAAGTCAGGAAATACCAGCTTTTGGCATACACTCTTAAAGGCTCCAGTGCCCTAAAGGGTTTCATAGGATTCCATCAGGGCCCTGCTCCAGAATGGAAAAAAAGGTCACTGAACTGAAGCCTGCCAGCCTTCCCGGCCCCAACGGTTGACACGACTGTGCTGTGGAAAGAGGGACATGAGAAGGTAAGCTGCCCCCTTGCTCCATGGAGGGAGGGTTCAGTCTCTTCTAGCCCTGCTCCAGCTACCTGTGACCTGACCTTACCCAACATGCTGGAAATTTCAACTGAAGGCCCAAGGACATTGTTCACAAGCCTAAGGTATTTCTTCCAAGTAGCAGATAAACTAATCTCATTTCTTGTAAACACAAGGGCATCTATTATGCCTTTCCTGAATATTTGAGTTTTATTTATCCCTCGAAGATCTCTACTGTGGGTATTGACAGTCTGATTTTGTTGCTTTATTTAATGTATAGTGTCTCCCTTATTCTTCTTGTCTCAATGCCCCATGCCTATTGTAGGCTGGGACCTGCTGTTAATTCCAGCTAGAAGCAGTGGTCACTAGGACTTAAATTCTAACTGCAAAGTGTAGAAATGTAGCCATCCTTTCCCTAAGTACTTGCAGGATTTACAGGTTACTCAGCAAACTGCTCAAAGACTGTCCAAGAGGCGCTTCCAGCATTAGATCACCCAAGGACTGACTTTCACATGGACAGGTTCACACACTATAATCCTGACAACTCCCACTGCTGTTAAAGTAGAAAAACGGCATGCCTTACTCCAACCACAAACTGGAAGCTGGTTGGTCTACATATGACAAATATATGAAGAAACTAAGGACTCTTTTAATCAGATTTTGGGAAAAGGGAAACTAGGGTAAAAAAAAAAAAGTCAACTTAATTGTCACTAAAGGTTAAAGATTTTTAAATCAAGAGTTCTGACTAGAAAGGAAATGTATGGTTTTGATAATAGAAAGTATAAGGTATGGAAATACTTTTGAAAGAAAAGGAAAAAGCAAGTTGTTATGAAGGCCAGTTATTTCTGGATAAGAAAGTGCATGAAAGCTGAAGGTTTATGTAAGTTGTAGAAGGTTTGTGCAGGTTGTAGGAGGTCTGTACAGAGAAAAGAGAATTTGAAAATTTGAACAGTCAGAAAATTGGTTTTCAAAAAATGTTTAATTAGTCACCCTAGCTAACAATCCTCTACTCTCCCCACTTATTGGGACGACTCTTTCCTCCACCCTGACCATCTGGAGCTCAGAAACAGAAATAAAACTGACCCCTTGTCCTTCTATTCTCTATTCACCTCTCAGCCTATCTCACCCAATCAAGGGCTTTCTACTTGTGTGGGACCAACACTTATGTGTCTCCCTACTAATTGGACATAAACCTGTACCCTAAACTATCTCACCCAAAATATCAACCTAATTCCACCCCATGAACCTTTTCCAGTTCCTAGTACACTACCCATCAATCTAAGGACCAAATGAGCTGTACAGGTAATCCCTCTCCTTGTTGCTTTAAAAATCTCTACAGAAGTAGGTCTAGGGGCAGGGTGACTGGCCACTTCCCTGTCTTATTCCTACTATCTCTCTCTCTCTCTCTCTCTCTCTCTCTCTCTCTGAAGCCCAGTGAATTCATAAACATGGAATCAGTGGTTTCACACAAACTGGGTGTCTTTTTTTTTTTCAGAGACAGAGAGAGGGATAGATAGGGACAGACAGACAGGAACAGAGAGGTAAGAAGCACCAATCATTAGTTTTTTGTTGTGCATTCCAACACCTTAGTTGTTCATTGATTGCTTTCTCATATGCGCCTTGACCACGGGCCTTCAGCAAACCAAGTAACCCCTTGCTCGAGCCAGCGACCTTGGGTTTGAGTTTTGCTCAAATCAGATGAGCCTGCGCTCAAGCTGGCAACCTTGGGGTCTCGAACCTGGGTCTTCTGCATCCCAGTCAGACGCTCTATTCACTGCGCCACCGCCTGGTCAGGCAAACTGGGTGTCTTGACTATTGCCTTTCATTAGTCCACTCACTCTCCTATTTATTTTTCTAACTTTTAGACCCTGCCTCTTTTGTTTGTTCACTAGTGTCTTACAGAACCACATGTGGACCTTTGCCAATCAGAAAATTGGAAAAATCTACCTAACTCTACACACCAACCCTGAAACCTGCCCTTGCAAAACAGAAAAATCTGGAACCCTATATATAATACACCCCTACTCCGAACAATGGTGGAAAAATTCCTTATTCTCCATGCTATCACCAATTATAGGACCAATCCTAATTTTGTGCCTAATATTAATGCTTGCCCCTTTATTTGTCAAGTTCCTGCAGGCTCAAATGAGGGAAATCTCCAGGATTACCTACAATCAAAAGCTTTTACACCAACTACCCGGGGGGGGGGGTTTCACAAAGGAGGCCCCAATAGGGATAACAGCAGGAAGTAGCTCAAGAAGATGGCCGGTCTGAGACAAACCTTCCTGAACCCCATACTCTCTCCTTCCCCCTCACCTCTTATCCTTTTTTATCATACCACAGAGTTGAGAAATGATAGATACATGGAACTCCAACTGCCCTTTTGTTGTTCCCACCTGGCTGCCTGACCTCACCCTTACTTACTGGATAATCAGGCAGAAGAGTTCCAGGAAGCTGATCAACAGCCCAAAAAGGAGCATTCTAGAAAGCTGAAATCCTAAAACCATAAAAAAGAACATACCAGAACTCTTGACTCAGTATCCCCTCAGGCTCTCCCAAAACGCTATAAAATTCGCCCCTAGTCTGTAACGGTGCTCTTCTCCCCAGAGAAGTGCCCATCAGGGTTCCTTTCTACCTTTCAATAAAGCCTGTTACTCTGGTCTTTCGGACTCCCATGGATTCCAACACATCCTAACCTGCAGGTTCCTCATCAATTGCCCTGGGGTCATTCCCCATCTTTGCTCCAAGGCTTGGGGGTAGAAAAGGACCCTGGGTCAGAAAGAGGAAATTGATGAAGAACAAGACCGCTCATAGAAATATAACCTCACAAAATAATTCTATCTCCATGAGGTCAGGGATCTTTCTCTGGTTCATAAATGTGTCCTAAGGTTGAGCTAAATGTGTCCAAAGTTTTAACTAAAATTTGATCATCTTATATGATGCCTAGGAAATATCTCTGTTCTCTAATCTATTCTGGTCACTCTAGGCATCCTTGTTGGCCAAACCCACAGTGGTTCTCTGAGACCTCCAGTTAGCACTCAGGCATTCCCCTGCCTCCAATGGAGCAAAGGAATCTTTGGTCAGGCCTAAAGGCACCAGGAGAGCATCTCTTTGAACCAGGAAACAATGCACAGATCCTCTTGCAAGCGGAGCCGAGAGCCCAGGCTCTCTGGCTCAGGTCGGGGCTTGTATGGCCAGTGGCCAGTGCCATCCTGGCCATGCAGGCTCTCACTGGATTCGGGCAGATGGTAAAGAAACAATAGAGCCAAAAAATGGTGGGTCGTTCCATTTATTAGAGTCTCAAATTGGCAGAGAGCAAACAGGCAGGGAGGTCCGCTTCCCTCTCATTCAGAGCTCCCAAAGCCCTGACGCATTCTCTGGTTCCACAACCTAGAAAATCTCTGGTTCCTCCTGGAATCAAAGGCCCTGTAAAGCTAGTAAACATGCCACCATCACAGCTGCCTGGCCCATGCAGGTTCGCATTGGATTCGACAGACGGTAATGAGACAATAGAGCCACGAACTGGTGGACCATTATCTTTAATCCTAGCTTGGACCCGGCCGGCAAGTAAAAACACACACTGGGCTCCAAAAGTCACCCGTTCAGTGCTCACAAAGCTACTAACTTATCCGAGTTTCCTAGAATCAAAGGTTTCTAGCTCACCAGACGTATTAACCTTTGTTCCCCATCTTGCCTCCACGTGGCCTTTTTCTGCTCTCTGCTCTCCAATACTAATCTCAGGAACTGAGAGTGAACAATGCTACTGGTCGGCCCCACTTTATAGTGTAGAAACCAAAACCTTTAATCCAATATACAAACAAGGAAGTTTCTGATACAAAGTCACTTATCTGAGGCATAATGGGATTCCTCATGAGAGTGCACCACCCCACATCAAAAAGAGTGGGAAATTGCCTGACCAGGCAGTGGCGCAGTGGATAGAGCATCGGACTGGGATGCGGGAGACTCAGGTTCGAGACCCCGAGCTCACCAGCTTGAGCGCGGGCTCAGCTGGTTTGAGCAAAAGCTCACCAGCTTGAGCCTAAGGTCACTGGTTCGAGCAAGGCGTTACTCGGTCTGCTGAAGGCCCGCAGTCAAGGCACATATGAGAAAGCAATCAATGAACAACTAAGGTTTTGCAACGCGCAACGAAAAACTAATGATTGATGCTTCTCATCTCTCCATTCCTGTCTGTCTGTCCCTGCCTATCCCTCTCTCTGACTCTCTCTCTGTCTCTGTAAAAAAAAAAAAAAGAGTGGGAAAGGCTTAGTCTCAAAACCAAGCCCCAGACTACAAGGATCTTGCCTGCCCACAGCCCGCCCCCAACACACATTAATATAATCACGCCCATCTCAAGCAATCACCTGGGTGATGGGCTTCCACATGGGCAGTGCCATCTTTTAACAAAATGAGCATAATATATTTTATCTGCCCAACAGGTCTCCACCAGCCTCAGGAGAGTTCCCAAAGCCCCTCAGCCCTGGTTCCACATCTGCACTCCTCTTCCTGTGAAACCCAGGCTGGGGAAAAAATCCCTTCTTCAGCAAACATTAGCAAACAATGGGCCCTCCCAAGCAGGAAGGTAATCTGCAATTTGTAATCTGCCTCCCTGAAGGCTAGCAGTGCAGCCTTTCACAGACCCATACACATGGTGCTTCCCAGACCAATGCAAAGTAAGCGAGCAAACCTAAAAAAACACACTTTACAAACTTATTTGCCCAACAGGGGTCCTCTTTAATAAGGAGGGTTCTATCTCTTTCTCTTCTTCTTCTCCAAGCTTATGCCCTTTCTCTTGTCTCTAGGTTTTTTGACTTTGGGAAATAAAAGCCACAAAAGAATTCCAAGCTTACTCTGCATTCCTCCCTGACTTCCCTGGGGCACTAACACACAGAATTTCCCACCAGCTTAGATGGATAGAATGGAAAGGGAAAGACAAAGGATAGAAAACCAATGTCTTAAATATCTTAAAACATTATTCAGGCCCTGGCCGGTTGGCTCAGTGGTAGAGCGTCGGCCTGGCGTGCAGGAGTCCCGGGTTCGATTCCCTGCCAGGGCACACAGGAGAAGCGCCCATCTGCTTCTCCACCCCTCCCCCTCTCCTTCCTCTCTGTCTCTTTCTTCCCCTCCCGCAGCCGAGGCTCCATTGGAGCAAAGATGGCCCAGGCGCTGGGGATGGCTTCATGGCCTCTGCCTCAGGTGCTAGAATGGCTCTGGTCGTAACAGAGCAACGGCCTGGATGGGCAGAGCATTGCCCCCTGGTGGGCGTGCTGGGTGGATCCCAGTCGGGCGCATGCGGGTGTCTGTCTGACTGCCTCCCAGTTTCCAGCTTCAGAAAAATACAAAAAAAAAAACAAAAACCAAACAAACAAAAAAACCCCATTATTCAGCTATAGGAGTATGTGACCAGGTGCCTATAATTAAGTCAACTGTGAGCCCTATGAGTTATTCTACTGGCCACAAAATCAGCTTAAAAGAAAGCAAGAATAGTTATTTATCCTTCTCTAAACTGCAATACAGAAAGAAAATACACATTCAGTAACTTTATTTTTGGTCAGTATCCTCCTGTAACCAGCAGTTTAAAAGAAAATAATCTCTTATGGCAACTATCTATCACATGATAAATAAAATAGCTTAATTGTTAAAAAAAAAAGTAAAAAATGAAAAGAAACTAATCTCTTTAAAAATGCTTGAGTATTGACCCTGGCTGCCTAGCTCAGGGGTAGAGCATTGGCCTGGCATGTAGAGGTCCTGGGTTCGATTCCCTGCAGGGCACCCAGGAAAAGTGTCCATCTACTTCTCCACTCTTCTCCCTCTTCTTTCTCTCGGTCTCTCTCTTCCCCTCCCACAGCCAAGGCTCCACTGGAGCAAAGTTGACCCGAGTGCTGAGGATAGCTCCACGGCCTTCGCCTTAGGCACTAGAATGGTTCCGGTTGCAATGGAGCCATGCCCCAGATGGGCAGAGCATTGCCCCCTGGTCGGCATGCCAGGTGGGTCCCGGTCGGGCGCATGTGGGAGTCTGTCTCTCTGCCTCCCTGCTTCTGACTTCAGAGAAATTTTTTTTTAAATGCTTGAATATTAAGATGATCACCAGCTCAAAAAGCGTTAGAGCCACTTTAATGAAGAGGGTGTACACTAGGTTTGAAGGCACTTTATTTACAAACAGTTGCCTTTCCTTTCTTGTGAGGATGATAAGCATTATTGATCTCACATTTTAACAAATTTTAGGAGTCAGAAGAACCTGGATAGTAAGAGCATTCTTCTCTTGTCCCAGTGAATGCAGAGGAAACTTCCTGGAAGGAATTTCTTTAGCATGAAAAAGAAGCAATTGACTTGCAGGTAAGGTTGGACAGGGTGGGAGGATGCTTTAGGATTTATGGTGTGGGTTTCAAGAATAATTGCAACAGGAAGCCCATGAGAGAGGATGAAATTAAGAGGTGATTTGACTTATTAATTATAGGCAAACAACAAAGGATTGAAATGAGCTTTTAGAAATTTTCTCAAGAAGTAAAAAGTAGGAATAGAATGGAAATACTTCAATCGGAAGAAAGGCTATCCCTAAATCTCTGAAATGAATTGCAATTTTTATTCTCTGTTCCTGTTCACTTTCATTTGTATCCTATGTCATCACCCATCTTCTGAAAGAAACCTGTATCTCCAGTCTCCAAGAGAGGAGAAAACACAAGTGGGAGTGATTCTTTATAGAATTCCTCAGCAGAGGTGGATGTAATGGCGGGTGCCCAGGGCACGTGCCCTGGGCCCCTGACTTCTGAAGGGCCCTGCAAACCCCCAATTTTACACTTTTTCTAATGACACTTAAGTTTGGTTTCATATGTGCAATTTTAACATTAATAGTACATAATTTTTTTTTTTTTTTGTATTTTTCTGCAGCTAGAAACGGGGAGAGACAGTCAGACAGACTCCCGCATGCGCCCGACTGGGATCCACCCGGCACGCCCACCATGGGGCGACGCTCTGCCCACCAGGGGGCGATGCTCTGCCCTCCGGGGCGTCGCTCTGCTGCGACCAGAGCCACTCTAGCGCCTGGGGCAGAGGCCAAGGAGCCATCCCCAGCGCCCGGGCCATCTTTGCTCCAATGGGGCCTTGGCTGCGGGAGGGGAAGAGAGAGACAGAGAGGAAGGAGGGAGGGGTGGAGAAGCAAATGGGTGCTTCTCCTATGTGCCCTGGCCGGGAATCGAACCCGGGTCCCCCGCACGCCAGGCCGACGCTCTACCGCTGAGCCAACCGGCCAGGGCCAATAGTACATAATATTTTTTATTTATTTAAAAATATGGTTTCCCTGTCTCTCTCTTTTTTTTTAAGGGACCCAGATTTTCTTCTGTGCCCCGGGGCCTCAACTGACCTCAATCTGCCTCTGGTCCTCAGACTCCTTTTGCTGTCATTTTGCTGTGACCTTTAGGCGACTCATGTTTCAGCTCCGCCATATTTCATCTGTAATTTGAACATGTAACATGCCACAGATACACGTTTCAGAATCAAGTTGGACTACCTACCTTTAACAAGGGACAAGGTTTTCTTTTCTTTTAAGATTTTATTTATTCATTTTAGAGAAGAGGAAGAGAGAGAGAGAGAAGGGGGAAGAGCAAGAAGCATCAACTCCCACATGTCCCTTGACCAGGGAAGCCAGGGTTTCGAACCGGTAATCTCAGTGTTCCAGGTGGACGCTTTATCCACTGCGCCACTACAGGTCAGGCCCTGGACTGCCTACCTTTAAACTATGGGGCATAACCTGCAAGAGACCAGTTGAAACACTATTTAATATTTACTCTCTTGTGCTGTAACAGGCAGACCTCATTTTATTGCACTTCATAGATGTTGCATTTTTTTACAAATTAAAGGCAACACCCTCCATCAGTGAAAACATTACAGTTCCCTGAAGGCTCAGATAATGGTTAACATTTTTAGCAATAAAGTATTTTTACAATTAATCTTAGCCAAAGGCCAAGAAGTGATAGCAATAAAATATTTTTAAATTCAAGTATGTACATAGTTTTTTAGAGACTACAGTATAGTGTGAATATAACTTTTTTTTAATTTCTTAAATTTATTTATTGATTTTAGAGAGAGGAGAGAGAGAGAGAGAGAGAGAGCGCAGTGGGAAGGAGAGAGAAGCATCAACTTGTAGTAGTTGCTTCTCATATGTGCCTTGACCGAGCAAACCCAGGGCTTCGAACTGGCAACCTTAGCATTCCAGGTCGACGCTTTTATCCACTGCACCACCACAGGTCAGGCGAATATAACTTTTACATGCACTGTGAAACCAAAAAAATTGTGTGATTTGCTTTATTGTGATACTTCATTGCAGTGGTCTGGAACTGAACTCACATTCTCTCCAAGGTACACCTGTGTTTTTATAATTGTTTATATTTTGAAAACCAAACCACATAAACCAGGGGTCATTGCATCATAGTGAATATTTACACAGAGGAATTGCAAAATAGATGTGCCTCTAATTCAAAGTCAGCTAACTTCAAGTTATCACAGTTGAGATCAATTATATATTCTAACATAATTTTTTATACTATCCATTCACTTTTTAAGACAATAAATCAGCAAGAATCAATTTGTGCACTTTTCTTACCCCGAACACTCAAGTCATGGGTCAAGTCCCATAAAATGTAAGCTATGTATACAATTAAAAGGTAAAAAGCCCCACTTACTCTGCTCGTTCCTGTCTTTGGACAAAGACTTATTTTCCTTGTCACACCATGACAAATCATAAAAAGAAAAAAAGATTGGCCCTGGCCGGTTGGCTCAGCGGTAGAGCGTCGGCCTGGCGTGCGGAGGACCCGGGTTCGATTCCCAGCCAGGGCACATAGGAGAAGCACCCATTT
This sequence comes from Saccopteryx bilineata, assembly GCF_036850765.1. NCBI lineage: Eukaryota > Metazoa > Chordata > Mammalia > Chiroptera > Emballonuridae > Saccopteryx > Saccopteryx bilineata. The sequence continues at coordinate 141,029,013 of NC_089491.1, read as the reverse complement.
GCTTCTCCACCCCCCACCCCCTCCTTCCTCTCTGTCTCTCTCTTCCCCTCCCGCAGCCAAGGCTCCACTGGAGCAGGGATGGCCCGGGCGCTGGGGATGGCTCCTTGGCCTCTACCCCAGGTGCTAGAGTGGCTCTGGTGGCGGCAAAGCAACGCCTGGAGGGGGGCAGAGCATCGCCCCCTGGTGGGCAGAGCGTCGCCCCTGGTGGGCGTGCCGGGTGGATCCCGGTCGGGTGCATGTGGGAGTCTGTCTGACTGTCTCTCCCTGTTTCCAGCTTCAGAAAAATACAAAAAAAAAAAAAATCATTGCTATCACTGAGCCACTGTTGAGACTCTTAGAGCCTACTCTGATACTAACTTTTGTACCAGACCTTTATAATAAAATTTAGTCCTATATATAAATTTTCTGTTTTTCCACTGAAATTCTTCCCGATTAGGCCATCAAATAATATTGAAACAGGTACATGTTTCTATAAGGAGAAGTATGTTTTCCTGAAGTGGCTAAGTAATTAAACCGCAATATGAAGTCATACTTTCTGGTATAAAATTACTAACATTCTTGTAAAAGCCACAGATAAGTTACCTGTCACATTAACCAGAAACCTCAAGAATAAAAGATACCTCCCCCCCCCTTTTTTTTTCATTTAGCAGAGGCAAAGGGGAGTGTGCAGACAGGCAGGGAGAGAGATAGGAGGCACCAACTCAGGGTTGCGGCACCTTAGTTGTCCATTGACTGCTTTCTCATATGTGCCTTGACCGGGGTGTGTGTGGGGGTGCTCCAGCCAAGCCAGTGACCCCTTGCTTAAGCGAGAGACCTTGGGCTCAAGCCAATGACTTTTGGGCTCAAGCCAGTAACCATGGGATCATTTCTATGATCCTGCATTCAAGCCTGAGACCCCGTGCTCAAGCTGGTGAGCCTGCGCTCAAGTCAGAGACCTCGGGGTTTCAAACCTGGGTCCTAGTATCCCAGACCAATGCTTTCTCTATCCACTGAACCACTTCCTGGTGAGGCAGAAAAATACCTCCTTAAAAATGTTTGAATCTTCCTGGGTGTCAGGTACTAAACAAGAAGCACCATTTGCTGTGTTCTTGGGAGAATTTCCTGCTATACAAAATGAAATATACCCCTGGCCAAAGTGGTGTAAAATAAGGTTACAGATAAACAGGATTGCAAATTTTAAGATATTTTGAATATCAGTATTGGAGATAGAAGATGACCTGTTTATTTTCTTCAGCATTTGGGATAATGTTACATAGCTTATTGAATAAATATCTAAAAATCCTATCAAAATTACCACTTGGTAATGACAAATTTACTTCACTAGCAATTATAAATGCATATAAGTTCATTTTAAAAATATTTCATTTTTTCAAATGACTTTATAACGTTAAGAAGTAGAAAGGTCCAGGAAGGGAATGGTTTGAAGCATGACCCAGATCCCTGCTTCAGGACCAAGACATTCAGTCTCCCACCTGCTGAGAGTATCAGCGCTAATGGCTCACAGCTAAGTCTTTTATTCTTTTTTAAAAAATTGGTTTTAGAGAAAGGGAGAGAAAGAAACATCGACTTGTTCCATTTATTTATGCATTCATTTGTTGATTCTTGTATGTGCCCTGACCGAGGATTGAACCTGCAACCTTAGCATATCTGGATGATGCTCTGAACAATGAGCCACACCACCGGGGCTGAGTCCTCTTCTGCATCTTGCTCTCCGCCAAAGCTTTGCCCAAGGTTTTGCCTCCTTCCCCAGAGGCATCCCACATTTAACAACTGGCTAATGCTAGGGTGCAAAGGCCTGCCCCCTTGTCTCAACTCAGGATGACTGAATGCAACCCCAGCTCCAGAGCCCTTCTATGGTATCGTCTGAGGCTCCTACTGTCCACAGTTCAATTTCTCCCAATGGAGTGCTTCCATCACTCCATTACAAATGTTGTTCCCAAGAGCACACCCCCATAATCTTCCTGCACAAAACCCCCTAAATTTGAGTCTGTTTCCCAAGGAACTCAACCTAAGACGGTATTGAAAGTAATTCTAGAAATGACATTCCTAAAATGGGTTTTGGAGTTGATTCCCTGCCAATCAGCTGCCAATGAGAACCTGTCCTTAGTGAGTGGAGTGCTGATAGTACCTGACAATGTTGTAGCAATGTGATTACTAATTTGAATCCGTTTATGCTTGAGCTATGTCCCACCTGCTTACCTGAACTTAAATAAAACAGGGCTTTCTGCATTTTACTAAATTTTCTCTCGGTATAGCTTGGACAACACTGCCACCTGCTGGAAAAGCTGATGAATACTGGAGGCTGAGGAACTTTTATCTATGTACTTGAGGAATCATTAGAAAGGTGTTTTTGCCTCTCAACGCCAACTCCATATCTCTCCGTGAAATTAAACCAATTCCTAACCCTTCACAACCTCTACGAACAAGTTTTTGTATAGAAACACAAATTCAAAGGACCTTTGCATCAATTTTTTAACGTGGAAATTTAAACAAAAACTAATATTTGTAGCATGCAATGTGCCACGTACTTTAATTCTTAATCTTCACAACATCCCTATAAGGGAGGAACTATTATAATAAACACATCAATGTTGCAAAAAGAATAATTAAGTTTTATGGAATTTAAAATGACTGGACATTAAGCGAAACCCTCCCTGTAGTAGTTAGAACGCCAATGACAGCTTAGAGCGCCAGCTCCGTAACTAAGCAACCGCCCGCTCTGCTCGAGCATGCGCACATGAACACTGAAGCCAATTGGATAGGCGTTTGTAGGGGGCGGGTGCTGAGCTGCGCGGCAGAGATCCCAGCACTCCTTTCGTGCCACCACCAAGATGGTGGCGCCCATATTGCGGTGCATCTCTTGGGGCCGGTGGTTTTGTACCCCAAACCCCTTGACAGCCTTGTCCTCGGGGCTGCGAGAGACCCACTCGGGCGCTAAGGGGTTGCTGGCGGTGCAGAAGGCTCGGGGTCTGTTCAAGGAATTCTTCCCCGAGAAGGGGACGAAGGTCGAGCTCCCCGAGCTCTTCGACCGCAGCATCGCGGGCAACTTTCCCCAGACCATCTACTGCGGTTTCGACCCCACCGCGGACTCGCTTCACGTGGGGCACCTGCTGGCGCTGCTGGGCTTGTTTCACTTCCAGCGAGCAGGTCACAACGTGATCGCGCTCGTGGGAGGCGCCACGGCGCGCCTGGGAGACCCCAGCGGCCGCACTAAGGAGCGCGAGGCGCTGGACGCGGAGCGTGTGGGCAGCAACGCGGGCGCCCTGCGTCAGGGGCTCGAGACCCTGGCGGCTAATCACCAGCAGCTCTTCGCTAGTGGACAGACCTGGGGCAGCTTCACCGTGCTGGACAATTCGGCCTGGTACCAGAAGCAGCACCTGGTGGACTTCCTGGCGGCAGTGGGCGGCCACTTTCGCATGGGCACGCTGCTGAGCCGACTGAGCGTCCAGACGCGGCTCAAGAGCCCCGAGGGCATGAGCTTGTCCGAGTTCTTCTACCAGGTGCTCCAGGCCTATGATTTCTACTACCTGTTCCAGCGTTATGGATGCCGCGTCCAGCTGGGTGGATCTGATCAGCTGGGTAATATCACGTCGGGATATGAGTTCATTCACAAGTAAGCGTCTTTAGACCCAGGGGAAATTCTGGGACCAAATAATTTACAAAGAAGTAGCTTGTGGTGCAGTATTAGGATTGTGAAATGATGCGCTTCGTTCAAGCCCGGCATGGTTTTTATTTCCATTCATAATGGGTCTGTAACGGTGTTCATATCTCTCACTAATGAAAACAGAAGGGCTGGATTGAAGTATTAGGTGTGGGATGTATTCTAGAGCTCTGCAGGAAACAGACCACCAGTCAGGATTCAGATTGTATGTTTTGCTTCCCCTAAGTAGCTCTGTTCCTAACTTGAGAAACTGCTTTTCACTGTTGATACCTGAGCGCATATAAGAGCTCCTTGAGCAGCCTCTCCGTTAGCTGTGCACTTCCGTGAAGCTTCTCATCTTGGTTGACAACCCGAAGGTTGTTTTCAACTACAAATAATTTGGCAAATGATGTAGATTTTAATGGCATTTTCTTGAGAGGGATGAACCACAGGGCTAGCTACTCATTTTTCTCCATTAGTGGCTCCACCAGACTTCCCCCTCTACCCACACCTCTCTCCTCTTCCTACCCAGCTTTTAAACATGTCTAGGCCCTAGTTAAGCAGCACCCCTCCGTGGCTTGCCCAGAGTCACTGGTTCAGTTGCAGTTCAGAACGACAAATGCCAAAGTAGAGTGAATGCTGTGAAAGCGGTTAAGAGACAAGACTCCAGATATTTTCTTGGGACAACAGACCACACTGAAATTTGAAGAGTGATTAGCAGAACCTGCCACCACCTGTGCCTGGAACACATAATGAAGTTTTTTGTTTTTTTTTATGCATAGGATGACTGGAGAAGACGTATTTGGAATCACTCTTCCTCTAATTACAAGTACAACTGGAGCAAAACTAGGCAAGTCTGCTGGCAATGCTGTTTGGCTGAGCAGAGATAAGACATCTCCATTTGAATTGTATCAATTCTTTGTCAGGCAGCCAGATAATTCTGTAGAAAGGTAAGTTCTTAATAGTGTGCTGAGAAAAAATGTGTTTATAAGCTTATGAAATAATTTTAGCATTGAATCTGCATACGCTTTGTAGTTTTTATATTTTCTTTAACTTAGAGTCTATTGAAGGCATAAACAGATTCATCACAGAACACTGTAATTTAACTTTTTAAGTTGAACACTTCTGGTTGATTAAAGCAGAAAACTACTGTGGTAGCTTGAAAACTTAGAGCCAAGGTTATGATCTATATCTGGCAAGTAGTGAGGACATTATTGCTTCTTTCATCTTAAACGTGACTAACCCTTATTTTATCTTTGTCCGTCAAGTCCCTTTTCTTTAACAAAAAACACCTTTTGAAGAGCTTTTTAAAAAATTATTTTCTCATTGATTCACATTATCTTAAACTCTTGGAAGAATCTAAATTAATAAGAAAACAAAAACACCTGCAACAAAAAAAAAACCCAAATTTTTCAAAAAAATAAAATTTTTGATATGACTACCATCAAAATAATCTAGGAATAATTCTTGAAATAGTTTTAAATTTGCAAGACTTGCAGAACATTCAGAAACACTACTGAGGAAACCACTAGGGTACACACCCGTAACTAATGTAATATTGTATGTTAACTGTAATTGAAAAATAATAAAAAAATTTAAGATTTTTATTGATTTTATAGAGCAGGGCAGTGGGGGAGTGAGAAGTATCAGCTTGTAGTTGCTTCACTTTAGTTGTTTCTCGCTTGCTTGTTGCATGTGCCTTGACCAGGCAAGGCCAGGGTTTCCAACCAACAACCTCAGAGTCCCAGGTGAACACTTTATCCATTGCACCACCACACGTCAGCCTGAAAAATAAAAAATTAAAGAAAAGACATGCAGGTCTGAACTGAATTTTTATCATCTGACTTCAACTCCAGAACCCATTCTTCTGCAGGTTGCCGATATCATTACCACAAATTGCATGGTAAATGTAAAAGAGGAGGAAAGGCCAGAAAAAAAGAGTAAAAGGCAAAATTATTCTGGAGGAGATGCTCAAAAAATGGATATGATGTTCAGAATGAACTTTCTTTAATTGACCTGCCCATTATTCCTTTTTTCTTTAAAAAAAATTCTGCAAACAAATTCAGATTGCAAGCAGTTAGTGATCTGTGGGAATCTGTTCATGTATTTGGGTCATTCATTGTGAAAGACTAATGTCTTGGACCATCTGATGTAAATAGGTTTGAATTGATGATGCTGAGTCGTCGCTGTGCATGCAGCATCTGGTCCCAAGGAGGGCACAGAACAATCCCTTGGGGGACGGGGGTGGAAAATGTGACGGCATCTAACTGAAGGGAAGCCCTGACAGAGACAGCGTTTGGTAAATAGAGTCATCTGAATACAGGCAAGCCTCGCTTTAATGTTCTTCACGGCTGTGGCGTTTGTACAAATGGAAAGCAAGACTCCACCAGCAAAAAGATCATGATTCACTTTGTTACAGTGGTCTGCAAACAGACCCACAATATCCCCTATGGATCGGGAGGGAAAGCATTGAAGGTGGGGCTCTCGCGATTTCCGATTTCCAGTGTGGGAGGAGCCACCCCGCCCACTGACTGTAAATGGCTGTGGTGTTTGGGAAGTGTCTTGCCAGCCCTGTGGAAAGGATGGTGGGAAGTGTGGTGGGAGAGGCCATGAGAGTATCAGGGCTAGTGTTGGGGGCGGGGGCTAGTGGTGGCCAGCAGAAGTCGTGGTTGGGAATCCTTGTGCAAGCTCACCATGATTCTAGTGAGGGCAAGCAGTCTAAACGGTGCCATTTCTAGGTAGGGCAGCTGTCTGGTTCCAGATGCATACGTTGGCCTGCCACAGTGGGGAGATTTGATGCAGTAGTGCCCTGCAGCAGGCAGAGGACATCCTCACAGTTTGACAGACATCTTGGTATAGGGTAGGGTCAGTAGGCAAACACTATTCAAATTCGGGAAAATAATACTCCAGTGAGTCACCTGAGCGAGATTCAGAGCGATATATTTAATTCATTGTTCCTGAAAAGTCATAGTCCCTATTTCATTCAACATTTTGCCAAGTTTGAGGTAGACTAGGGAGTCGGGCCATCTGAGGCCTCAGACCTGGCGATACGCCCGTCATCTCCAGTCCAGAGCAGTGGTTCTCAACTGCCAGTCCACCAGGAATTTTGTGATTACAGCTGACCTCAAAGTCGCTGTGGGGGCCCTGGCCGGTTGGCTCAGTGGCAGAGCGTCAGCCTGGCGTGCAGGAGTCCCGGTTCGATTCCCGGCCAGGGCACACAGGAGAAGCGCCCATCTGCTTCTCCACCCCTCCCCCTCTCCTTCCTCTCTGTCTCTCTCTTCCCCTCCCGCAGCCAAGGCTCCACTGGAGCAAAGATGGCCCAGGCGCTGAGGATGGCTCTGTGGCCTCTGCCTCAGGCGCTATAATGGCTCTGGTTGCAAAGCGAGCAATGCTCCAGATGGGCAGAGCATTGCCCCCTGGTGGGCATGCCAGGTGGATCCCGGTCGGGCACATGCGGGAGTCTGTCTGACTGCCTCCCCGTTTCCAACTTCAGAAGAAAAAAAAAAAGATGCTGTGGGTTCAGTTCCAGACCACCACAATAAAGATGTAGTAATTTTGGATTTTTTGTTTGTTTGCTTTGCTGGTTTGGGTCTTGCCTTTGATATCTAACAAAACACAACATTCGTGAAGTGCAATAAAATGAGGTATGCCTGTTTTTAAGAGCAATTCTGGGTGGGAGTCGCCAAGGGGAGTCCCGTGTGTGTATTTAATGATTGTGGAGGCCTTTCTGGAAAGCCCTGCAGAGGGAGGGCGGTGGGTGATGAAATCAGTCTGCCAGCGGGAGTGGAAACACATCCTCCCCAGGGAGTAGGTCACCATCTGGATGGCTTCCACTGTTTGGTTTGGGAACAGAAAATGCAATCATCTGTCATAACTTTGCCACCAAGGAGAAAAGGAGTCCCTTCATTTGAGCCCTAGAATTCCTCATTTGAGCCCAATGAACTTCTCATTTGAGCCCAATGAATTCCTCAGTGGCCTGAGATCATGGGGTCCATTTCTCAAACTGGTTGAAGGGTTACTACCCTGAAGAGTCTGTACCATGCAGAGTGAGGTGGGCTCAGCGAGGGAGTCTATGAGGTTGTTGAAAATGTCTTCTGACATAGAGTGGTTAGTGTGAACAAAAACATCATGATAGGAACTAGGGACTCCTCTCCATAGGTGGGTACCCCAAATGGGCTTGTCTTTTTTATATGAGAAAATTGTCCCTTAGCCATTGGTCGGACCGAGCTGCAAGGTGGTAAGCAGTAGCCCAGGAGCCTAAAAATATGGATCTGCAAAAGGCCCCTGTTTATTGCTCTCCTAAGGGCTAGGTGAACATCTCTATAAGTTCTGCCAGTGGAACTGAGGCCGGGTGGAATACCATAGCCACAGCACGCTGCACCCTGTAAGCTGCCACTGATGAAGAGCACTGACACCCTGTCCCTCCCAGACAGTGGTCCCGAGGCTCCCCAAGCAGCCAGAGGAGGAAACAAGCCTGGACACTAACTCGGCCAGACTCTGGAGCAGGGAGCTGAGCATGCAGGAGCCCACATCCTCCTGTAATTTGAAAAGGCCTTGACATCAGATTTTGCCCTCTTTAAGGTACCATTTCCATTTTGCTAAGGAGGCATCAGTGGCTTTGCCAGGCTACTACTGGAACCAACTCTACCCCAGGGTATTATAGGAACTTGGGTATGGAGTACTGGCCAGTCAGGGCCTCAGTTTTCTTTTCTTCTTTTTATTTTATTTTATTTTTCTTTTGACAAAAGACAGAGTCAGAGAGAGGGATAGATAGGGACAGACAAACAGGAAGGGAGAGAGACGAGAAGCATCAATTCTTTGCTGTGGCAACTTAGTTCATTTTTTATTTTTTGGTGACACAGAGAGAGGGACAGATAGGGACAGACAGACAGGAAGAGAGAGAGATGAGAAGTATCAATTCTTCGTTGTGGCACCTTGGTTGTTCATTGATTGCTTTCTCATATGTGCCTTGACCAGGGGGCTACAGCAGAGCGAGTGACCCCTTGCTTAAGCCAGCCACCCTGGGCTCGAGTCAGTGAGATTTACTCAAACCAGATTAACCCACACTCAAGCAGGCGACCTCAGGGTTTTAAACCTGAGTCCTCTGCATCCCAGTCCGTCACTCTATCTACTGTGCCAGCACCTGGTCAGGCAGGGCCTCAGTTTCTAAAAGAGCCCAGTAAGATGCCAAAGTTGGTGCTCAGGGGCTGTTGTTGGGGGTAGGTGCTTAATCCAGAACCTCATAGGAAATCAGGTAGACTCATGTTTGGCCTAGAGACTCCAGGAGACATAGCCAGGAGTGACTTGGAATGTAGACCAGGTGTGACCAAAGGCAAGGCTTATTGCACTGTCTGCTGGGCAACTTTCAAGGCACACTGTTGGGCCTCACTGCCGCACACCAGCGTGGCTACTAATTTCAGGTCCTGAGGGGAATGGTGTAGAATTAAGAAAATAGACTTAAAGAGAAAAAAGGATGGGCTTGGGAGGACTTTTTGCAACGCAGAAGATGGCTTGCAAAGAGCGAGTACCCACCCCCCTACCCCCCTACCTGCCTTATTTATAGGGCAAAGTGAGTCATTAGCAAATCAAAGGTATCATTTAAACAGTCACAATTCCAAGGCAATCCAAGAATTCTCCCAAGTACAGAAAACCCCTACCATACATAACATCTTAACTTCACAAAACAAAGGGTAAAGAGAAACTGCCTCCAGTCTTTCCGAGGGACATGGGGGATAGGAGAGTATAAACCAGCACCACAGGTAACATGAAGGTGTGGAGAAAAATAGCCCTTAGCAACTGCACTAAGCATGTGAGGTGGGGGGTTGAGTAGACTGTCAGCTTACTGCCAATCCCCCACACCTGTCCCCCCACAATCTAAACTGCAAAGACCCTGTTGGCTTGCAGTCCCCAACTACTTCGCCTCACTGGGAGATGGCAGACTTGCATTTCATTCCCTGTGATTGTGTATCTAAGGCAAACAGTGAGAGATGAGAATGTGTTTCTTTCATAACATGAAAATGCCTAATAGGTGTTGTACCTGTCTGAGCATAGTTGGTGGTTTATAGTGAGTAACTCCTTTTTGATTGTTGGTGGGATTTCTTTGCCCTCAGAGAGCCAGATGATGCCCAGAAACTTGATAAGGCTTGGCCTTGCATCTTGTGAGGAGAAGCTGCCCAGCCATACTGGTGTAGGTGGGGCGGGAGGGTGTGTAACTGCCCACACTGCTTCCTCAGAGGGTGTGCTTCCTCAGTCTGTCATCAGGATACTGCCAAACCGTTTTCCAGTTGTAAGGTATTTCAGTCTTGGCAGTAGAGTTTCTGTGCATTTGCAAGGCTGTTTAAATATCACATTGGGAGCTACATAAGAGGATATTAAGCCCTGTCAGAAGTTAAGAAAATGAAGAATAAGACACAAATTGGGCCTGGCTTTCTGTATGGTGGGAACAGAATATGTTAGGTCAGTCACCACAAAGTAAGTTCCTTGGGCCCATTGTATGTCCTCAATCAATTCTATTGTATTAAAAATTGGAGCCTTGCCTGACCACGCGGTGGTGCGGTGGATGAGGTGTCGGATTGGGATGCAGAGGACCCAGGTTCGAGACCCCAAGGTCGCTAGCTTGAGCGTGGTCTTGTCTGGCTTGAGCGGAAAGCTCACCAGTTTGGACCCAAGGTCGCTGGCTCGAGCAAGGGGTTACTCGGTCTGCTGAAGGCCCGCTGTCAAGGCACATATGAGAAAGCAATCAGTGAACAACTAAGGTGTCGCAACAAAAAACTGATGATTGATGCTTCTCATCTCTCTCCGTTCCTGGCTGTCTGTCCCTATCTATCCCTCTCTCTGACTCACTCTTTCTGTCCCTGTAAAAAAGAAAAAGAAAAAAATTGGACCCTTAATCAGGGGAACCTAAACAGTAAGGTTTTGATAGCTAATGGCAAGGTGCCATTCATTGGTGGCTGGTTTAAGTATCAGCCAAATGGAGCTATTAAAAGGGGAGATTGTGGGCATCATGACTTCCATCCTAAGCAAATCTTTAATAACAGGTTGTAGGCCTCCAGTGCCCTATTTAACTTGGTATTGGGGGGACCAACTTGACTGGAGTAGTAGAGTCACCAGCATCCTTTGGTGAGTCTCACCAGGAAGTGAAGAACTTGGACTTGCTCCACATGGCATGGCGTGGTCAGTGCTTCCATGCCTGTAGTAGGGAGAGAGAGAGAGCCAAGGGGCCACCCTCAGAGGGCTCTGAGTGAACAGTCCCAGTAGTGCGTCCAAATGGATTTATACACCGTTGATTATTTTACTGGCGATGCTCTGTAGGCAGGGCTCCCTTTATAAGAATTTAGAAACTGCCTAGATCAGTGGTAGTCAACCTGGTCCCTACCGCCCACTAGGGGGCGTTCCAGCTTTCATGGTGGGCGGTAGCAGAGCAACCAAAGTATAAATAAAAAGATAGATTTAACTACAGTACATTGTTTTATAAAGATTTATTCTGCCAAACTTAGCGAAAATTCGACATAAAGTACTTGGTAAGTAATTATTATTATATGCTTTAACTTGCTGTAACTCTGCTTTATAAATTTTATAAAGTCAAGTTACTTCTCTACTTTATGAATCACCATTACTGTGGAACTGGTGGGCGGTTAGAAAATTTTACTACTAACAGAGATACAAAAGTGGGCGGTAGGTATAAAAAGGTTGACTACCCCTGGCCTAGAATAACAGTGACTTAGGCCCCAGTGTCAAAAAGGGCCCAAAAGGACTGCATTTTTATTGTCCCAATGGGCTAGCACAGTGCTTAGGGTGATGGTCCCTGGGAGGTGGGACAAGTGCTGGGAGCTGCTGGTTTCCTAGGTTAGAGCTTGGGTGGCTGCCCTCTGGAGGGTAGAGAAGGGTGAAGGGCAGCTCTGTGGCCAGGTGACAGGTGGCAGGAGGGGCTGTAGCTGGGAGAAGGCTAGTTTTATAGCCTGGAGTTTAGGGACTGGCTATCCAGAGAGTAAATGCTCAGGAACCTCAAAGGTTTGTTTTTTTTCTTTAAAGACAGAGAGTCAGAGAGGGATAGATAGGAATGGAGAGAGATGAGAAGCATCAATCATTAGTTTTTTGTCAATGGACTGCAGTCAGTGGACTGCTCTCTCATATGTGCCTTGACCGCGGGCCTTCAGCAGACCGAGTAACTCCTTGCTCGAGCCAGCAACCTTGGGTCCAAGCTGCTGAGCTTTTGCTCAAACCAGATGAGCCTGCGCTCAAGCTGGCGACCTCGGGGTCTCGAGCCTGGGTCCTCTGCATCCCAGTCCGACACTATCCATTGCACTACCGCCTGGTCAGGCAGGAACCTCAAAGCTTTTTGACTCCCAGTGGACATTAGCCTGTGTATTCCTATAAGGGGCAAAATTAGGTTAGGTGGGGGTCTCTTGGGGAAGAAGGCAAAGCTCTTTTCATTGAGATAAATGTGCTCAAGGAAGACCCCTAGCGGTAGCAGGGGTGTAGGAGTGTCAGTTGGAAGTACTGGACATGTATGAGAGTCTGAGTGGGTATCTGCCTAGCAACCATGTCAGTGCTCTCCAGTGCCTTTCACATGCCTTTCAAGTCCCAATAAAAGGAGCATTTTTCCACAATTAGGGGGAGCATCTTCTAAAAAGAATTCTCTGGACTCAGTCGGATGGGGCTTCTTCAGGGTTAGAAATGAGGAGAGGGTCATTTGAGTCACTGAGGTCATAGAAATGATAAACCACTGGACCATGCCTATTTCGAACAGGAGCAGATAGGTCTCGTCTAATGTTCCCCATTCACTGAGAGCCTTAGCAGTGACCACTGTGATGGAAGGCTGGGCTCAGTGCCAGGCAGGAATACCCAGGTGAGGAGAGGGGAGGCCCTGCTGTGCGTGTCAGCCACTCTAGGGGCCTCTGCCTCCCTTTCTCTCTCTGTGTCCTCACTCTAGGCCTCAGTAACCCTGTCAGCTTCTCCCTTGGTGGCAGAGGTGCCTAATGGTGCATGTCGCTTTGGTCTGGCCCACGTAGGGGACAGCCAAGGGGGCTCCGGTTATGTGGTATCTCAGAGGAAGCGGACATAGAGCCTGGGTGGATCTCAGAGACGTTTATAGATTAGAAATACCAGCCACTGGGTGCAATTTGGCAGCCCTGAGTAACAATTTAAGTCCCAAAAATCTGCAATAGCCAATCAGCTCCCTTCTCTCCTTCCCCCAGTACAAAATCTTTAAGGAATGTTAGAATTACAGTTTAAGGTATAATTTGTGATTTTATTTTTTACTTCATGATTTTTTTCATTTCCTTGAATTTTATGTGTTGTTACCAAAAAAGTATGTAGAAGATGTCCCTGTGAGCCTTCTTCATAAGTGGCTTCCTGTCTTTCCAGGGTGCTCTTGTTGACCTCCCCAGGAATGGGGTGTGTCTCTACTCATGCGATCCGTACCCTAGGGTCTTTGGGAGAGCCAGGCCTTGCTGGGGTCTCACACAGAGTTGGTGTGTAGGTACACGGCAGCACTAAGCAACGTGCGGGAGCTCCTGGAGGGGTTGCCTTGTCGGGAGCAGCTGCTCTCCTCGGGGTCTTAGGAGGCACTGGCACAAGATGTTCGGGATGTTTATGTTTGTCCATTAATTGTTTAGCAACATCACCCAGGGATTGGATCCATGATATCCCATCGGGTTGGGACACGAAGATGGACAGCAGCAAATGCAGTGGCCGCACAGGTGTAACAGGCCGCAGCTGTATTTCCCCGTTTGTGGTGCCATTAGTATCCAGTTGCAAGACTCTGACCCATCCAGGTTGGGACACAGTCCTGGTGTGACTCACCACTCACTGGTGGTGGTGGGAGGTCTCCCTCATCTTTACTGGAGTATCCTTTCCTTCAGGCCTTTAGCACAAAGCTCTCCTTGGGGGTTGGGGGCTGATAATAGCTTTACTTAGCTCCAGGCCTGGAGAACCCTCATGTATATTAGTAGCCAATTAATGGTCTAATCATCTCGTTAGACCATATGGTCCTGATCGCACTGCTCTGTGGTCCCTGCAGTTTATGGCAGCAGTGACATTTTGGGATAGATACCACAGGTAACACGTGGCAGAGGCAATGCAGAAGCACATACCGGCAAGCGAGGCTGCCTCTCGAAGGGGTGTCACCCACTTGGGCTAGCCAGTTAGTGAGCCAGGCAAGGCTGAGGGGCATTCCCCTCAGTTCATTGTGAGTGCAGTCACACAACCCTGCCAGTTACACCAGTGGCTGTGCTGGCCTCAGCCTATTGATCGCGATACTGTTGGCTAAAAATGCCTGCAGGTGCTCACCTGGGCCCATACTGCTTGTGGTAAGCACCCTCCTCTCAGACATTCTCTCAACAGGAGCCAGTATTGTGGCTGCACCAGCCCTTATGGTTCATATTATGGTTGCTGGACCACCCCAGCAGCAACCACCGGAGACTTTGGAAAAGCAAAATTTATTCGAAGTCCTGGAGGGTACATAGTGCTCTGAGGGATACAGATGAGGAGGGAGCATGGACCAGGGACTCTGCCTTTATTGGGGTCAAGACGGGGTGCCTGAGGTTTCATGGAGTCAGTCAAGTGATCAGTTATCTAGGTTACCTGGCTTTCTAAAAGGAGAACTTGGCCTGACCTATGATGGCGCAGTGGATAAAGCGTCAACCTGGAACACTGAGGTTGCCGGTAGGAAACCCTGGGCTTGCCTAGTCAAGGCACATATGAGAGTTGAAGCTTCCTGCTCCTCCCCACCTTCTCTCTCTCTCTCTCTCCTCTAAAATGAATAAATAAAATAAATTAAAGAAAATGATTTAAAAATGCAATCAAGCCTGACTAGGCGGTGGTGCAGTGGATAGAGCGTCGGACTGGAATGCAGAGGACCCAGGTTCGAGACCCCGAGGTCGCCAGCTTGAGCGTGGGCTTATCTGGTGTGAGCAAAAGCCCACCAGCTTGAACCCAAGGTCACTGGCTCGAGCAAGGGGTTACTCGGTCTGCTGAAGGCCCGCGGTCAAGGCACATATGAGAAAGCAATCAATGAACAACTAAGGTGTTGCAACACACAATGAAAAACTAATGATTGATGCTTCTCATCTCTCTTCGTTCCTGTCTGTCTTTCCCTGCCTATCCCTCTCTCTGACTCACTCACTGTCTCTGTAAAAAATAAATAAATAAATAAATAAATAAATAATGCAATCAAGCCTGACCAGGCAGTGGTGCAGTGGATAGAGCATTGGACTGGGACACAAAGGACCCAGGTTTGAAACCCCTAGGTCACTGGCTTGAGCACGGGCTCACCAATTTGAGCTCAGGGCTGCTACCTTGAGTATGGGATCATAGACATGACCCCATGGTCGCTGGCTCAAGCCCAAAGGTCACTGGCTTGAAGCCCAAGGTTGCTGGTATGAGCCCAAGGTCGCTGCCTTGAGCAAGGGGTCACTCCCTCTGCTGTGGTCCCACCCTCCCACTCCCCTACCCCCGGTCAAGGCACATATGAAAAAGCAATCAATGAACAACTAAGGAGCCACAACAAAGAATTGATACTTCTCATCTTTCTCCCTTTTTTCCTGTCTGTCCCTGTCTGTATCCTCTCTCTGACTCTGTCTTTGTCAAAAAAGAAAAATGCAACTGATTTCTGGATTTATTTTCTATCCTACTACTTTACTGAGTTCATTTACCAGTTTTGTTTTTAACAGAGACAGAGAGAGTCAGAGAAAGGGATAGATAGTTTCAGACAGTAACGGAGAGAGATGAGAAGCATCAATCATCAGTTTTTTGTTGCGACACCTTAGTTCATTGATTGCTTTCTCATATGTGCCTTGACTGTGGGCCTTCAGCATACCGAGTAACCCCTTGCTCGAGCCAGCAACCTTGGGTCCAAGCTGGTGAGCTTTGCTCAAACCATATGAGCCTGTGCTCAAGCTGGCAACCTCAGGGTCTTGAACCTGGGTCCTCTGCATCCCAGTCTGACGCTCTATCCACTCTGCCACCGCCTGGTTAGGCCATTTATCAGTTCTAATAGTATTTTGGTGGAATCTTTTGGGTTCTTTACAATATCATGTTATCTGCAAATTGTGATAGTTTTACTTTTTTTTTCCAATATAGATATCTTTTATTTCTTTTTGTCTGATTGCTTTGGCTAGGGTTTTCAGTACTGTGTTGAATAGGAGTAGTGTAGGCGGACATCCCTGTTTTGTTCTTGATCGTAAGGGAAATATTTTTAGTTTTTGCCCAATGAGTATGATGTTGACTGTGGGCTTGTCATATATGTCATATATAAAATTATGTTGAGGTATGTTCCTTCTATTCCCACTTTGCTGAGAGTTTTTATTATAAATGGGTGCTGGATTTTATTAAATGTTTTTTTCTGCATCTATTGATATGATTATGTGATTTTTATCCTTTATTTTGTTTATGTGGTATATTACATTTATTGATTTGTGGATATTGTACAGTGTTGCATCCCCAAAATAAATTCCACTTTGATTGTGTGTATGATCTTTTGAATATACTGCTAAATTTGATTTGTTAAGATTTCATTGAGGATTTTTGCATCTGTGTTCATCAGGAATACTGGCCTATAGTTTTCTTTCTTTGTACTGTCCTTAGCTGGTTTAGAACTAGGATACTGCTGGCCTCATACAACGAGCTTGAGACTCTTTCCTCTTCTTGAATTTTTTGGAATAGTTTAAGGATAGGTGTTAGTCCTTTGAATGTTTACTGAAATTCATCTGTAAATTAATCCAGCTCAGGACTTTTATTGGGAGTTTTTTTTATTACTGCTTCAATTTTGTTAGTTATAATTGGTGTGTTCAGATTTTCTTCTTAACTTAGTTTTATAAGATTTTATGTTTTGGCCCTGGCCGGTTGGCTCAGTGGTAGAGAGTCGGCCTGGCATGCGGGAGTCCCGGGTTCGATTCCCGGCCAGGGCACACAGGAGAGGCGCCCATCTGCTTCTCCACCCCTCCCCCTCTCCTTCCTCTCTGTCTCTCTCTTCCCCTCCTGCAGCCGAGGCTCCATTGGAGCAGAGTTTGCCCGGGCGCTGAGGATGGCTCTGTGGCCTCTGCCCCAGGTGCTGGAGTGGCTCTGATTGCGGCAGAGTGACGCTCCAGATGGGCAGAACATCGCCCCCTTGGTGGGCATGCCGGTGGATCCCGGTCGGGTGCATGCGGGAGTCTGTCTGACTGCATCCCGGTTTCCAACTTCAGAAAAGTACAAAAAAAAGCAAAACATTTTATGTTTTAAAGATTTTGTTCATTTTGTCCAGCTTGTTGAATTTGTTGGCATATAATTGTTCGTAGTACTTTCTTACAATTCCTTGTATTTCTGTGGAGTCAGTTTTTTCTTCTTTTTAGTTCTGATTTTATTTATCTAGGTCCTCTTTTTTTTTTTCTTGATGAATTTGGTTCAAGGTTTGTCAATCTTGTTTATCTTTTCAGAGAACCAGCTCTTGGTTTCATTGATCCTTTTGTTTTTTTAAGACTCTAGTTTATTTATAAAAAATATTATTTTCTTCTTCTCAATTTGGGCTTAATTTGTTGTTCTTCACTATTCCCTTTATTTTATTTTATTTTATTTTATTTTATTTTATTTTGTATTTTTCTGAAGATGGAAACGGGGAGCTCTGCCCACCAGGGGGCGATGCTCTACCCCTTCGGGGCGTCGCTCTGTTGCAACCAGAGCCACTCTAGCGCCTGGGGCAGAGGCCAAGGAGCCATCCCCAGCGCCCAGGCTATCTTTGCTCCAATGGAGCCTTGGCTGCGAGAGGGGAAGAGAGAGACAGAGAGGAAGGAGAGGGGGAGGGGTGGAGAAGCAGATGGGTGCTTCTCCTGTGTGCCCTGGCCGGGAATCGAACCTGGGACTTCTGCATGCCAGGCTGACACTCTACCACTGAGCCAACCGGCCAGGGCCACTATTCCCTTTAAGTGTAAAGTTAGATTGTTTGAGATTTTTCTTGTTCTTTGAGATAGGCCTGTGATGCTATGAATATTCCTCTTAGGACTGCTTTCACTGTGTTCCGTAGATTTAGGTGGTTGTAGTCTCATTTTCCTTTGTTTCAAGGTATCTTTTGATTTCTTCCTTGATTTCATTGTTTACCCATTCATTATTTAGTAACATGTTATTTAGCTTCCATGGCTTTGTGTATTTTTCAGTTTTCTTCTTTTGATTGATTTCTAGTTTTATACCATTATGTTCAGAGAAGATGCTTGGTAGGAATTCAGTCCTAAGTTTATGGAGGCTCACTTTGTGTCCTAACATTTGGTCTATCCTAGAAAATGTTCCATGTGAACTTGAAAAGAATATTTATGTACTCTGCTTTGTGGTGAAATACTCTGAAGATATCAATTAAATTCATCTCAGGCATTTCTTGTAGCAATATTTTTTCTACGTCTCCTGGCAAGGAAAACAAAAAATAAATAAATAAATGGGACTGTATCAAATTAAAAAGGTTTTGCACAGCAAAGGAAACCATCAAATAAAATGAAAAGACAACCCACTGAGTAGGAGATCATATTCACCAATGATACATCTAATATAGGATAATATCCAAAATTTATGAGTAAGTTATTCAACTTAACACCAGAAAAACAAACAATTCAATTAAAAAATGGCCAAAGGACCCTGACCCTTCCTCCCTCCTTTCCCTCCTTTCTTCCTCCTCTCCCTCTCTCGTTCCTTCTCTTCCTCCCTCTCTCCCTTTCTCCTCCCCCCTTTCCTCCCTCTTTCCCTTCCTCTCTCTGTCTCTAAAATCAGTGCATAAATTTTTTAAGAATGGGAATAGAACCTGACACTTCTCCAAAAAGACACTTTTCCAAAGAGGGCATGCATATGCCAGGGGTTATATGAAAAGAAGTTCAGCATCACTAATCTTCAGAGAAATGCAAATTAAAACCACAATGTGAGGCCCTGGCCGGCTGGCTCATCAATAGAGTGTTGGCCTGGCGTGTGGAAGTCCCAGGTTTGATTCCTAGCTAGTGCACAGAGGAAAAGCGCTCATCTGCTTCTCCACCCCTCCCCCTCTCCTTCCTCTCTGTCTCTCTCTTGCCCTCCTGCAGCCAAGGCTTCACTGAAGCAAAATTGGCCTGGGCGCTGAGGACGGCTCTATGGCCTCTGCCTCAGGTGCTAGAATGGCTTTGGTTGCAGCAGAGCAACGGCCCAGATGGGCCCAGCATCGCCTCCTAGTGGGCATGCCGGCGGATCCCAGTCAGGCGCATGTGGGAGTCTGTCTGACTGCCTCCCCACTTCTAACTTTGGAAAAATACAAAAAAAAAATAAAACTATAATGTGATATTACACCTGTCAGAATGGCTATTAGCAATAAATCAACAAACAACAAATGTTGGTGAGGTTGTGGAGAAAAGGGAACCCTCATGCATTGTTGCTGGGAATGCAGACTGGTGCAGCCACTGTGGATAACAGTATGGAGTTTCCTCAAAAAATTAAAAATGGAACTGCCTTTTTACCTAGCAATTCCACTTCTGGGAACATAGCTGAAGAAATTCAAAACACAGATTTGAAGAATATATACACTCCTATTTCATTGCAGTGTTATTGACAATATTTACAATGCCAAGATTTGGAAGCAGCCCAGATGTCCATTAGTAGATGAGTGGATAAAAAAGTGTGGTACATTCACACAGTGGAATACTATGTGGCTGTAAAAAAAAGGCAATCTTACCTTTTGCAACAGCATGGATGGACCTAAAGAGTATTATACTAAGTGAAATAAGCCAGTCAAGGAAAGACAGATGCCATGTGATTTCAGTTATATGTGGAATCTAATGGGCAAAATAAACAAAACAAAGAGACTCAGATACAGAAAACAAACTGTCAGAGGGGAGGTGGTTGGGAGGATGGGTGGAAAAGGTGAAGGGATTAACAACAACAACAAAAACAACCACCACCCATAAACACAGACAACACTGTGGTATATGGTGATTAGCAGAAGGAAAGGGGGTATGGAGAGGTAGAAGAGGGTAAAGGGGGATAAATGGTGACAGGAGACTTGGCTTGGGGTGATAAACACAAAATACAAATATACAGAGGATGTATTATAGACTTGTACTCCTGAAACCTCTATAGTTTTATTTATTTATTTACTTTTTTTTTTTTTTTTCCTGAAGTGGGAAGCAGGGAGTCAGAGACAGACTCCTGCATGTGCCCAACCGGGATCCACCCGGCATGCCCACTAGGGGGCAATGCTCTGCCCATCTGGGGCATTGGTCTGTTGCAACTGGAACCATTCTAGCACCTGAGGCAGAGGCGATGGAGCCATCCTCAGCGCCTGGGCCAACTTTGCTCCAATGGAGCCTCGGCTGCAGGAGAGGAAAAGATACAGAGAGGAAGGAGAGGGGGAAGGGTGGAGAAGCAAATGGGCACTTCTCCTGTGTGCCCTGGCCAGGAATCGACTTCCACACATCTGGCTAATGTTCTACCACTGAGCCATCCGGCCAGGGCTGTCCTATATAGTTTTATTAATTGGCATCCCAATAAATACAATTAAAAAAATTTTAAAAGTGGATGTCTTTGACATGGATACTTTGGCAATCAAAGGCTGACTGTCCGGCACTTAAAGTACAGTTATAGAACCACTTCGCTAAGATATGTGGCTATGACTGCGAATGCTGAATATGCACATAACCTGTGATCCAGCAGTTCTTGGGCACGTTCCCAACAGAAATAGGAGTATGTTGTACACCAAGAGAAATATATGGGAATATTCATAGCGTTATTAGCAATTGTCCATGAGTAGAAACAACACGAACATCCAAAGTAGAATAAATTACATTATGAATTATTCATAGCATGGAATGCTGCATACAACAGCTGTATACAACATGGCTCTGTCTGCCTGTTTTTATAGAAAGTCTAAAAACAGGCAGAACCAAGTGAAGAAAAAGAAGGAAGTGTTTACCATGAAAGGCAGAAGCGTGTTGACGTGGAGGTATGGGAGGGGGTGATCCAGTTGGTCTGGGGTGGGGCAGTGTATATCTATGTAAACATCTGCTTTATGTTTACATGAAGCTATGCGTGATTTGTTTACTTTTCTGTTTTTCACTAAAGAAAATATTAAAAAGAATACATATAAAATATCTGCCAGTTTTTAAATATCTGCCAGTTTTTACTTATGGGTACATAACAGAGAAAAGAAAAGTATAGCCTGACCAAGTGGTGGCGCAGTGGATAGAGCATTGGACTGGAATGCAGAGGACCCAGGTTCGAGACCCTGAGGTTGCCAGCTTGAGCGCGGGCTCATCTGGTTTGAGCAAAGCTCACCAGCTTGGACCCAAGGTCACTGGCTCGAGCAAGGGGTTACTCGGTCTGCTGAAGGCCCGCGGTCAAGGCACATATGAGAAAGCAGTCAATGAACAACTAAGGTGTCACAACGAAAAACTAATAATTGATGCTTCTCATCTCTTTCCGTTCTTGTCTGTCCCTGTCTGTTCCTCTCTCTGTCTCTGTAAAAGAAAAAAAAGTATAAAGACATGCTTGTGAAGGACGCACACAAGTTTAGATTGGTGGTTATCATTAAGGGCAAGAGGAGTATGATGGGGTTGGGGCCTTCATCTGCACCTGTCATTTTTGACTCAGAAGATAGATCTGAAACAAAGACAGCAAAATAATAACACTTCAGTCCAGGTGGCATTTGTATGATTGTCTTATGTTCAGTACATTTCTACATAATTGTTATATTTCGCAATTAAAAATAAATGTAGCGTGGCCTGTGGTGGCGCAGTGGATTGAGCATCGACCTGGAATACTGAGGTCTCCGGTTTGAAACCCTGGGCTCGCCCAGTCAAGGCACATAGACAAGCAACAAGCAAGCAATGAACTGAAGTGCAGCAACTACAGTATAAGTTGCTTCTTGCTTCCCCACCCCTCTGTAAAATCAATCAATAAATCCTTTTTAAATAAATAAGTAAATTTAAAGGAAAACGGTGCTGGAGATAAAAAATTAAGTATGTGGTATAACTCGAACATTTTGTTTTTTGTCCCAAAGACACCTGAAGCTCTTCACTTTCCTGCCCCTCCCGGAGATTGAACACATAATGCAGCTGCATGTCAAAGAGCCGGAAAAGCGGGGTCCTCAGAAACGACTTGCAGCAGAGGTCACAAAGCTCGTTCATGGACAGGAAGGGCTGGATGCTGCTAAAAGGTGGCCTTTTAGAATAACACCTGATGAAGTTCCAGCCGCACTGCTTTAAGTTGTCTTTTTTCACTAACAAGGATTGCCAGTGTGTGCCTTAACTGCTTTAAAATAGCCTCTCTTTACTGTAAAGAAAGATGATCCTGAATTAAGTTTATAAATTATAAAACATAAAAGTTGCTGTTTCAGCCCTGACCGGTTGGCTCAGTAGTAGAGCGTCGGCCTGGCGTGCAGAAGTCCCGGGTTCGATTCCTGGCCAGGGCACACAGGAGAAGCGCCCATCTGCTTCTCTACCCCTCCCCCTCTCCTTCCTCTCTGTCTCTCTCTTCCCCTCCCGCAGCCAAGGCTCCATTGCAGCAAAGATGGCCCGGGCGCTGGGGATGGCTCCTCGGCCTCTGCCCCAGGCGCTAGAGTGGCTCTGGTCGCAACAGCGACGCCCCGATGGGCAGAGCATCGCCCCCTGGTGGGCGTGCCAGGTGGACCCCAGTTGGGCGCATGTGGGAGTCTGTCTGACTGCGTCCCGTTTCAAGCTTCAGAAAAATTAAAAAAAAAAAAGTTGCTGTTTCAAAATCTTGCAGCCTAGAATGTAATGGGTACTTCATAACTGGTTACTGGGTATTAGAAAATGTGTCTGAACGAGCGCTCACACGGTATTCTCAAACTGTTTTTCAGGTGTACACAAGCCCTTTACCACAGCAGCATAGATGCACTGGAACTCATGTCTGATCAAGAGTTAAAAGAGCTGTTTAAAGAAGCTTCATTTTCTGAATTAGTTCTTGACCCTGGAACAAGTGTCCTAGATACATGCCGCAAAGCAAATGCCATTCCAGATGGTCCCCGGGGGTAAGATTATTTAACTTTCAGATTTATAGTTAATTCCATATTAAATGTTAAAATTCAGAGGATGTGTTTTCAGAGAGGGGTTTTTTCCTGAGAGTGCTTTAATGGCATCTCATTCCCTCCAAAAGTTAGGTTAGTCTGAGAAAAATAGCTTAAATTTTCTATGAAGTCTAGTAATACTATACTGTTTCTTAAATCTTACTGGGTCAGTTTTTCCTCCTACATTGAAAAGGCTTGCGTTTAAGGGATCAGTATATTCAGTAAATACACTGGGATCGGTCGGCTCAGGGATGGTCACAATTTGAGATCACAAGAACACATGGACAGATTCATATAAACCTTCTCATGTTCAGTCTAGATCCTCTTTATTTGGGGGAGTAGAAGGGTTGTCCAACCTATTTGAAATTTAGTTGAATTTCTGAAAATGAATAAGTATACAGTGTAACTTGATAAGACTATTATTATAGGCCCTGGCTGGTTGGCTCATTGAGAGTGTCAGCCTGGTGTGTGTATGTCCCAGGTTTGATTCCCAGTCAGAGCACACAGGAGAAGCGACCATCTGCTTCTCCACCCTTCCCCCTCTTCTCTTCTCTTCTCCTCCCACAGCCATGGCTCAGTTGGAGCAAGGTGGCCCCGGGCACTGAGTATGGCTCCATGGCCTCACCTCAGGTGCTAAAATACCTCAGTTGCTATGCAACAGAGCAGTGGCCCCAGGTGGGCAGAGCATTGCCCCATAAGGGGCTTGCCAGGTGGATCCGGTTGGGGTGCATGTGGAAGTCTGTCCCCACTTCTCACTTAAGAAAAATTAAAAAGTAAATAAGACTTACCAACTACATACAGTTTTTCCTCCTGTGAATTTTCTCAATTTAGGAAGCAGGTAGAATATTTAAGTTCCTGTTATGTGGCATTATTAAGAAATAAGGTATCCCACAAAAAGGTTTATGTTTGTTGTTTATCCAGTTATACATGAAACTGTTGGAGAAGGAGAAGCATTAGGTAACCAGAAAACCCTGAGTCACTCATCTGCAGGAGTTCAAGCATAAGCTAAATATAGTTATCAGTCCATGCTCATGGTTATGAAGGACATTTGTTGTATTATAGTTGGTGGGGAGGTTTCTTTTCAATTGTTTTGGATTATTTGCTTCTATCCTAAAGAACCTTAGATTTCTCTATACAGAGAAAATAGCCTTTGTCTCTCCTTGTATCACCTTCCACTCCACCTTATTGACTTCCTAATTATTTACTTACTATTCCCTGGGTTGAGGGTGATGTCATACACCTCCCCACAGTGAGTCAGTAGTTCTAAGAATTTTCCTCACTGTGGAAGCAATTTTCTTCCCCTTCTGAACTGTCCTAGTGGTTTATTTACTGATACCGGAAGTTTTACTATTACCTAAGATGACACCATATCTGATTTAGCCAGAGTTCTAAGTAATGATTACATTTTTTAGATTGTATAAGTTAAACAAAGTTGGCTTGTGCATTTAAACAAAATGTAGACCATATCTGGAAACTATAGCAAACAGCCTAAAGTAACACTTCCTAGGAGTAAGAAATCTGTCCTTAAATCTTTTACTGTTGAGGTAAAACCATGCCTAGTACTCGATTCTTAATTTTATTTGGTAAAATGTTCAGCTAAGAGAAGCCCAGCAGTTGCCTTGCAGGAGGACTTCCGGGGCTTTCCTCTCCAGCCCTCCTTTCTACTGAAATCTCACCTCTTTCTAGTTCCTCCCATGCCTCCCCACCCTGTTTGTGGAAATAACTGTTACCTACTCTCCCAGTTTCAGGACTCTTCTTTCAGGAAAATTTCCAGTCCAGTCTTTAAAATTTTATGCTATTTTTGTGACCAGAAATATGCCATAGGACTCTCTTATAATCAGTCAGCCTGTGGTAACATTTGGTTCCCTTATGTATTGTTTCCCTTAAAACCAGTTCCCAAGAACCTGTCAATGACATTGAAGTCTTCCATAATTGTGACTTGTGTCTCACAGGTAGCTCATTAAAAAGCAGCACTGCTCTGGAGGTTTCTCTTCTGCCCCCACCCCCCAAGGTAGAGGGCACCTTCCAGAAAGTGATCCTCCATTATTCCAGTTCACTTCCTTTTTAAACCATTATCCACTGAACAGTTCTATCAAGAGCTGAGATATCCTAGCTCTCTTTGTTCACAAAACAAGAAACCTGTTATGCCTTAAACCTGCTCCTTTACAAGAGCATTAAAGGAAGGCAAATCTAGTAAATGTGGAGATAAATTCAGTGCTAAAAGGTCTCAACTGGAGAGCCTCTGAGATTTAGAAATATTGTAATGATGTGTTTGTATTATAAGAGAGATCAACAGTGATTGGCTTTATCTAGTTACTAAACATTTCTATTTTTAGGTATCGGATGATAACAGAAGGCGGAGTCAGTATAAATCACAGACAAGTAACAAATCCTGAGAGTGTTTTAGTCATTGGACAACATATTCTTAAGAATGGGCTTTCATTACTTAAAATAGGAAAAAGGAATTTTTACATCATAAAATGGCTTCAGCTATGATGAAAAATCACTCAGGTGATTCAGACTTATCCGTCATTCATTGTCAAGATGTACGAAAAGTTGGCTCCAGATCTTACACCTTCACCTGTGCACATCAAGAGAATGGAGTGTACTCTGGGCCTCACAGTGTAATTTTGTTTTTTGACTGGTCAATAAATAATTGTTTGTGTAATTATGGGATATTTTATTTCTGAATCCTTAAGCATTAAGGACTACCATAGAAAACCATGATTTCTAAGGTTAATTTGTTTTAAAAAGTCTATCTCATGAAGAAACTAAATGCCATCTTTATAATCCTATCCTTCTTAGACATGAGGAGCAACAATGAAAAGGAGGTATTATAAGAGATTATGGGTAGTTTTATATCAAGTATATGTATCTCAGATCTTGCTAGTATCTATACCAGGGGTCCCCAAACTTTTTACACAGGGGGCCAGTTCACTGTCCCTCAGACCGTTGGAGGGCCGGACTATAAAAAAAACTATGGACAAATCCCTATGCACACTGCACATATCTTATTTTAAAGTAAAAAAACAAAACGGGAACAAATACAATATTTAAAATAAAGAACAAGTAAATTTATTTTTTTTTTTTTTTTTTTTTTTATAATTTTATTTTTTTAATGGGGTGACATCAATAAATCAGGATACATATATTCAAAGATAACAAGTCCAGGTTATCTTGTTGTTCAATTATGTTGCATACCCACCACCCAAAGTCAGATTGTCCTCTGTCACCTTCTATCTTGTTTTCTTTGTGCCCCTCCCACCCCCTATCCCTCTCCCATTCCCCCCTCCCCCCTGTAACCACCACACTCTTATCAATGTCTCTTAGTTTCACTAGTATGTCCCACCTACGTATGGAATAATACAGTTCCTGTTTTTTTCTGATTTACTTATTTCGCTTCGTATCATGTTATCAAGATCCCACCATTTTGCTGTAAATGTTCCGATGTCATCATTTCTTATGGCTGAGTAGTATTCCATAGTGTATATGTGCCACATCTTCTTTATCCAGTCATCTATTGATGGGCTTTTTGGTTGTTTCCATGTCCTGGCCACTGTGAACAATGCTGCAATAAACATGGGGCTGCATGTGTCTTTACATATCAATGTTTCTGAGTTTTGGGGATATATACCCAGTAGAGGGATTGCTGGGTCATAAGGTAGTTCTATTTTCAGTTTTTTGAGGAACCACCATACTTTCTTCCATAATGGTTGTACTACTTTACATTCCCACCAACAGTGTATGAGGGTTCCTTTTTCTCCACAGCCTCTCCAACATTTGCTATTACCTGTCTTGCTAATAACAGCTAATCGAACAGGTGTGAGGTGGTATCTCATTGCCGTTTTGATTTGCATTTCTCTAATAGCTAAAGAAGATGAGCATCTTTTCATATATCTGTTGGCCATTTGTATTTCTTCCTGGGAGAAGTGTCTATTCATATCCTCTTCCCATTTTTTTATTGGATTGTTTGTTTGTTTGTTGTTGAGTTTTATGAGTTCTTTGTATATTTTGGATATTAGGCCCTTATCTGAGCTGTTGTTTGAAAATATCATTTCCCATTTAGTTGGCTTTCTGTTTATTTTGTTATCAGTTTCCCTTGCTGAGCAAAAACTTCTTAGTCTGATGTAGTCCCATTCATTAATTTTTGCCTTCACTTCTCTTGCCATTGGAGTCAAATTCATAAAATGCTCTTTAAAACCCAGGTCCATGAGTTGAGTACCTATGTCTTCTTCTATGTACTTAATTGTTTCAGGTCTTATGTTTAGATCTTTGATCCATTTTGAGTTAATTTTTGTACAGGGGGAGAGACTGTAGTCCAGTTTCATTCTTTTGCATGTGGCTTTCCAGTTTTCCCAGCACCATTTATTGAAAAGGCTTTCTTTTCTCCATTGTGTGTTGTTGGCCCCTTTATCAAAAATTATTTGACTATATATATGTGGTTTTATTTCTGGACTTTCTATTCTGTTCCATTGGTCTGAGTGTCTATTTTTCTGCCAATACCATGCTGTTTTGATTGTCGTGGCCCTATAATAGAGTTTGAAGTCAGGTATTGTTATGCCCCCAGCTTCATTCTTTTTCTTTAGGATTGCTTTGGCTATTCGGGGTTTTTTATAGTTCCATATAAATCTGATGATTTTTTGCTCTATTTCTTTAAAAAATGTCATTGGAATTTTGATGGGAATTGCATTAAATTTGTATATTGCTTTGGGTAATATAGCCATCTTGATTATATTTATTCTTCCTAGCCAAGAACAAGGTATATTCTTCCATCTCATTATATCTTTTTCGATTTCCCTTAACAATGGTTTATAGTTTTCATTATATAAGTCCTTTACATTCTTTGTTATGTTTATTCCTAAGTATTTTATTTTTTTTGTTGCAATCGTGAAGGGGATTATTCTTTTGAGTTCCTTCTCAGTTGTTTCATTGTTGGCATATAGAAAGGCTATTGACTTCTGTATGTTAATTTTGTATCCTGCGACCTTACTGTATTGGCTTATTGTTTCTAGTAGTCTTTTTGTGGATTCTTTGGGGTTTTCGATGTATAGGATCATATCATCTGCAAAAAGTGATACCTTTACTTCTTCTTTTCCGATATGGATGCCTTTTATTTCTTTGTCTTGTCTGATTGCTGTGGCGAGAACCTCTAGTACCACATTAAATAAGAGTGGAGAGAGTGGACAACCCTGTCTTGTTCCTGATTTAAGGGGGAAAGCCTTCAGTTTAGTGCCATTTAATATGATGTTAGCTGATGGTTTATCATATATGGCCTTTATCATGTTGAGATATTTTCCTTCTATACCCATTTTGTTGAGAGTCTTAAACATAAAATTGTGTTGTATTTTATCGAAAGCCTTTTCTGCGTCTATTGATAAGATCATGTGGTTTTTGTTCTTTGTTTTGTTGATATGGTGTATTACATTAACCGTTTTACGTATGTTGAACCATCCTTGAGATTCTGGGATGAATCCCACTTGATCATGATGTATTATTTTTTTAATATGTTGTTGTATTCGATTTGCTAGTATTTTGTTTAGTATTTTAGCATCTGTATTCATTAGAGATATTGGTCTGTAGTTTTCTTTTTTTGTGCCATCCTTGCCTGGTTTTGGGATGAGGGTTATGTTGGCCTCATAAAATGTGTTTGGAAGTATTGCTTCTTCTTCAATTTTTTGGAAGACTTTGAGTAGAATAGGAACCAAGTCTTCTTTGAATGTTTGATAAAATTCGCTGGTATAGCCGTCAGGGCCTGGACTTTTATTTTTGGGGAGGTTTTTAATGGTTTTTTCTATTTCTTCTCTACTGATAGGTCTGTTTAGGCTTTCTGCTTCTTCTTGACTCAGTCTAGGAAGGTTGTATTGTTCTAGGAATTTATCCATTTCTTCTAGGTTGTTGAATTTAGTGGCATAAAGTTTTTCATAGTATTCTACAATAATTCTTTGTATATCTACGGTGTCCGTGGTGATTTCTCCTCTTTCATTTTGGATTTTGTTTATATGAGTTCTTTCTCTTTTTTCCTTGGTAAGTCTTGCCAAGGGTTTGTCAATTTTGTTGATCTTTTCAAAGAACCAGCTCCTTGTTCTATTAATTTTTTCTATAGTTTTTCTGTTCTCTAATTCATTTATTTCTGCTCTGATTTTTATTATCTCCTTTCTTCGGCTGGTTTTGGGTTGTCTTTGTTCTTCTTTTTCTAGTTCCTTAAGGTGGGAAGTTAAGTGGTTCACTTGGGCTCTCTCTTGTTTAAGAACAAGTACATTTAAATCCACAAACTGACCAGTATTTCCATGGGAACTATGCTCCTCTCACTGACCACCAATGAAAGAGGTGCCCCTTCCAGAAGTGCAGCGGGGGCCGGATAAATGGCCTCAGGGGGCCGCATGTGGCCCGTGGGCCGTAGTTTGGGGACCCCTGGTCTATACTGTTCTAAAATCGCAGTGCCTCTAGCCTCCACATTAGAAATGCAAAATCTAGTATTAGAAACTTATTTTTTGTGTTGTTTAGGAAGCAAATACACTTTTCCTTAAAAAGGAGAAAAGTTGCCCTGGCCGGTTGGCTCAGTGGTATAGAGTGTTAGCCCTGCATGTGGAAGTCCTGAATTCAATTCCCGGCCAGGGCACACAGGAGAAGTGCCCATCTGCTTCTCCACCCTTTGCCCTCTCCCTTCTCTCTTATCTCTCTCTTCCATTGTAGCAAAGTTGGCCCAGGCGCTATAATGGCTCTCATTGCGATGGAGCAATGCCTTAGATGGGCAGAGCATCGCCCCCTAGTGGGTTTACCAGATCCCAGTTGGGCGCATGCAAGAGTCTGTCTCTCTGCCTCTATGCTTCTCACTTCAAAAATATATAGGCCCTGGCCGGTTGGCTCAGCAGTAGAGCGTCGGCCTGGCGTGCGGGGGACCCGGGTTCGATTCCCGGCCAGGGCACATAGGAGAAGCGCCCATTTGCTTCTCCACCCCCCCCTCCTTCCTCTCTGTCTCTTCCCCTCCCACAGCCAAGGCTCCATTGGAGCAAAGATGGCCCGGGCGCTGGGGATGGCTCCTTGGCCTCTGCCCCAGGCACTAGAGTGGCTCTGGTCGCAGCAGAGCGACACCCTGGAGGGGCAGAGCGTCGCCCCTGGTGGGCGTGCCGGGTGGATCCCGGTCGGGGGCATGTGGGAGTCTGTCTGACTGTCTCTCCCCATTTCCAGCTTCAGAAAAATACAAAAAAATATATATATACACACAAAAAAGTTATGTAAAGCCATAATTGGCATTAGAAATTACAATAGAAATAGTTTCTTTCCAAAGATTAAAAATCAGTACTTGACATTTCAGAGTTTCTAATTCAGTTTTCCACTCCCGTACCTGTTTCAGTGTAACTAAATGTATTCACAGCGTTTTGTCAGACTACTGAAGGTAGCAATATTTTATAAATTTGGAAATTAAGTTTTAAATTTCATTTTCTGTCCCCTAGCAGATTATAACTTGTGATAACCTGAAAACTTAAGTAACCAAAGTAAGAGGCAAATACAGTGTGTCCATAAAGACATGGTGCACTTTTGACCTGTCACAGGAAAGCAACAAAAGATGATAGAAATGTGAAATCTGCACCAAATAAAAAGGAAAACTCTCCCAGTTTCATACCTATTCAGTGCAGTTCGATGTGGGCTCACGCACAGATTTTTTAGGGCTCCTTAGGTAGCTATCCCATATAGCCTTTACAGACTCATCACTGACTGATGGCCTACCAAAACGGGGTTTCTCCACCAAACTGCCGGTTTCCTTCAACAGCTTATCCCACTGAGTAATGTTATTCCTATGTGGTGGCGCTTCGTTATAAATGCGCTGATATTCACGTTGCACTTTGGTCACAGATTTGAATTTAGCGAGCCACAGAACACACTGAACTTTCCTCTGTATCATCCACATCTCGACTGACATGGCCGTGGGTTGCTCTGCTGTATACACGGTGTTACATCATCATCTGTGCATGCGCACATGCTGCCACATCATCCTACAGAAACTGGGAGGGTTTTCCTTTTATTTGGTGCAGATTTCACATTTCTATCGTCTTGTTGCTTTCCTGTGACCAGTCAAAAAAAAAGTGCACCATGACTTTACAGACACACTGTATTATATTAACTATCCAATTGTATGAGAATATCAAAAGACACAGGTAAGGGGAAGTTTTCAGGTCAGATTTAAAAGATTTGGTATCAAGACTTAGTTAAGCTCTCCAACATCAGGCAAGTTTAATCTCCAGAACTGTTGCCACATATGAAAAATCAAGGTAGTAGCACCCCATTTCCCTGAGGATCAAGTGGAAGGTACACATACAATGTGGTTCAGAATCAAATTTCTTCTGGAAAACCTTACGGGCAGCAGAGCAAGGCTTTAATGTTCAAGTTCCAGCCAACTACTGCCTGGAGTATTTCGAGCAAGTCACTATTTTCCATATGCAAAAAATGGAGAAGACGTTAACACTTAAGGGAATTGTTAAAATCTAATAAAGTCATAAAATTTTCATACAATATAAACTATTAGATTTCTATGTTTAAAAGCCAAAGTTTATCTAAATCTTTTTTTGAGAGTCAAGTTAGGAAGAAAGTACTGATACAAACCAGCAACTTTATTTACACAGCAAGAACATACAGGATCCATTATAAATGTCATAGATCATCTCCACGTTTCAAAACTTCACTCAGTTTAAGGACCAACAAAGGCTTTCCCTTTCCATACCGTTCTTTCCTATTTTCCTTTGTACACTGTGTGTAGTACTAGAACGTGCATTATTACCATAGCATGTCTTTAAAGGTAACATTTTTAATTGGAAATGTTTGATATACTGGAGAAAGGTACATTAGGAGGGGTTTTACCCTTAAAATTCAAATGGCTAAAATGGTTGTTATCTGATCTGTCTGAAGTAAATCATGGATGGCTATAATTTCAAAGCTGATGTTTAATGATGGTAGTGATTTTAAAGTGTGCTAACAAACATTTTGGTGCCATGTATTCTGTCAAGATGGTACTACTCACCAATTCAAAGTACCATGTATCAGACTGAATCGGGTGTTTTTATGTTTGAGATCAGTTGATGAGCCTGTTGCTTCTTAGGAAATGGGAACCACATGCTAAAGTTAACATTTTCATACTGTCAATAGTTCTTCATAAATGTAACTTAAAAAATTTACTATCTGCAATATATAAATAATATATTGGTTATGATGGAGCTAGATGCCTTAAGGATTTTGACCCTTGTTAAAATTTATATCAAGAATCACCTGAGGAATTTTA
Organism: Saccopteryx bilineata; assembly: GCF_036850765.1. NCBI lineage: Eukaryota > Metazoa > Chordata > Mammalia > Chiroptera > Emballonuridae > Saccopteryx > Saccopteryx bilineata. The sequence continues at coordinate 140,997,096 of NC_089491.1, read as the reverse complement.
ATAAAATGTGTATGTATTCTAAACCTCACCCCCAAATCCCTGAATGCAATTTAGTAGTCTAGAAGCCATTAGGAATATGTATCTGCATGTTTCTCTTTAAATAAAGCTTCACCAATATTTTCTCACCTCTATTCTAATGTATTTCCCTGGTATGAAGCAGAAATATTACCAATAGAGAAAAGACACACTTCTTCTATAATCAGCACAGTAGTTGCCTCCGAGTGAATCTGGGAACATGGTGCAGGTGCCCCAATTTAAAGATATATCTGAATCACTACTATGATATTTGAAAACCAAGGGGATTTACTTTTTGAACCTCTAAAAACCGAAAGGAACTGGTCATCACCAAGGCTTACTAGATAGATAGTCAAGTCTAGATAGTTGTTTTTAACCCTTTGAAGTAGCAAAATGAAATTAGTTCTAGTTACACTTGTATTAATCTAAAAAATCATGTTTGTTTGATAACCAGTTTATGGAAACAAGAACATCCATTTGCGTTTTTTAAATGTTGCCTTACACATGTACGATTGTACTCTGGATGGTCGAGAGGCACGAGGACGTACATGAACATTCGTACTGCTCAAAGGGTTAATACAGGAAAATGTAATTCATGCTTCAAGGTTTGCAAATCAAAGGCATTTTAATGCAGTAGGGCAGTGTGGACCCAGAAGTGGAAGGGCTGCATAGCTACACAGTACACACAGCACGTCACTGTCATCATGATAGATCCTCTTGTGCATCCAGCTTTCTTACTAACAAATCAAAGTTTGCGGAGATAAAACTAAATCAAAGGACAGGTGGAAGTGACTATGTGAGTAACTTGTCAACCCACACCTTTCAAAGCCAGATCGGTTTGTAGAGTGCATGCAGTAGAGTCGTATGAAATGTCTCGGTGCGTTCTTGAGGGACTATGGCGGCAGCGGTAAGACTACTGACATTACACAGGGCATCGTATCCACAGGCAGACTGCTTGCACAAGAACATTAGCATTTCTTTTTAAGTTCAGATGAAACTGTCCCAAGACAGACTTGATGTATTTATATAGTGGGAAACTTTAGAAACAGCCATTTATTATTTGGACTAAATGTAATTCATTCTGTAATATATAGTACAACTTTCAGTTTATAGCCAGTTTCATTCCATTGCAATACACAGCAGGAGTTCATAAATACAAATCTACTCAAGTAGGCAGTAACTAGCAACTTTCAAGTCAACAAAGTCTCAGTTTTTTATAGTCCTCTTCACCAAAGATGAGTCTCTCGGATTTCAGCAATAATCTGACCTGCTCCTTGTAATGCCTGCATTAAAGATAAGAATTATAAATACATACTTATATCAAAGAATCTGAATTATGTGGAGTAATCTGTATTATGTGGTTGATTTATACTAGTATACTAACTAGTATCTATCTTGAATCTAATCAAGTACCAAGAGAATAAGATTAACCATCCTATAAAGACTACAGATGTATCCAGTAATGAAATTGCATTTTAGCCTGACCAGGTGGTGGCACAGTGGATAGAGCGTCGGAATGGGATGCGAAGGACCCAGGTTCGAAACCCCAAGATCGCCAGCTTGAGCACGGGCTCATCTGGTTTGAGCAAGGCTCACCAGCTTGAGCCCAAGGTCGCTGGCTCAAGCAAAGGGTCACTCGGTCTGCTGTAGCCTCCCCGGTCAAGGCACATATGAGAAAGCAATCAATGAACAACTAAGGTGTTGCAGCGCGCAACGAAAAACTAATGATTGATGCTTCTCATCTCTCTCTGTTCCTGTCTGTCCCTATCTGTCCCTTTCTCTCTCTCTGTCTCTATCACAAAAAAAAGAATGCATTAGGTATCTGTATCTACAACCAAAGTGTGACAGTTAAAAAATCACAGTAATACCTTAAGCATATCAGCTGCTTCTTTCCTACGCTGAGCCATGTCCTCAGATTCCGTCAGAAGGTCATCCAACAGGGAGGATTTGTACAGCTGTCCTACTAACTCACTCTGAAGAGTATCTTTCACATGATTAACCAAGAAATGCATCACTGCCTTTGGCACACTGCAAAAAAACAATATGATCCCTTTGATTTAGAATAAAAACCTAAAATTTTAAAAACACGTGTATTTTCAAAATAGATTCTGGCATCATCGATCAGTATTAGAGTCATTTACAGTACATACTACAAACCTGTCTTGAATATTCTTTCTGACAATAAGAAAGTATGATTTGATAAGTCGTTCAATAACCTCACAATCTCGCTGCTCACGGGCAGACAGTTTTCGTGCAACAGGAACCGGCTAAATGGGGGTGAGGAATAGAAAAAAAAAATATTTTTGTGCGATTTTGAAATGGCAATATTTAGCATTCAAAATTCAAGTAAGTTTTTGAAACTTTTCATTTGTCTTTCGTAGTGTTTTCCTACTAATTTGGAATAACCAAGTTCTCGTGGCTTACCACATCCAGCAGATTCACAGCATGGCCTTTCTGGGGACTGGCTGGCATAACTGGAATTGGTTTTGACTTTTCCTCAGCTAATAACTCTTCAGCTTTTGAAGTTTTTAGCATTCCTCTCCAATTGCCTGTTGTTGGTTCTTGAACAGCATCTCCAACCCCACCACCTCCAGGTGCAAGCTGAAAAAAAAAAAAAACATGTCCACAATCTGTCAATTATATCAAATGTGACAACAACTAAACAAAGCTCTTTTTGATAGGAGTCAAAGAAAACACATCCAATACCGAGCTGGAGCTACACTAGGGTCAGAAAGAGATGGGTGGCATGTATAAGTGGAGCTCTGAGCTATCTAAATGAAGAGGTTCTGCTATAAAATATTTGCAAGGCCGCCACCAATATTATTTATTATTTCCTTTCTTCTTTTTTTTTTTTTTTTTCATTTTTCCAAAGCTGGAAACAGAGAGGCAGTCAGACAGACTCCCGCATGCGCCCAACCAGGATCCACCCGGCATGCCCACCAGGGGGCAATGCTCTGCCCATCTGGGGCGTCGCTCTGTTGCATCCAGAGCCATTCTAGCGCCTGAGGCAGAGGCCACAGAGCCATCCTCAGCGCCCGGCCATCCTTGCCCCAAGGAGCCTCGGCTGGGGGGGTGGCGGGGGACAACAGAGAGGAAGGAGAGGGGGAGGGGTGGAGAAGCAGATGGGTGCTTCTCCTCTGTGCCCTGGCCGGGAATCAAACCCAGGACTCCCACACGCCAGGCCAATGCTCTGCCACTGAGCCAACCGGCCAGGACCTATTTCCTTTCTTCTTTAGCATTGGCTAGATTTTCAAAGTTTTTCCCTTTTTCCAAACCCTCTTAACACTAAATTGTAGAAGAAGTATAAGATGCCTTTAAAAATAAGACTGCTCAGGAAAAATAGAACTACCACTCAGCTTAATTTCTTCAAAGTAAATTTAAACACCACTGTTGAACTGTGAGCGCTCCAAAAAGTGTATGAACTCAGGTCTCCAAAGCTGAGTTTATGTATAGAAATACATAATGCGTTTCTTTATAGTAAACTATAAAGGTTACTTTATAGTTAGTGAAATAGCACAGGATAAAAGTAGACACTTTTTAATAAAAGAAATGAGAATGAATATACCTATGACCTTAAGCTGATGGTGACTTTAAGCTACCTAGAATGTGAAATATGACATGAACACACTGCAAGTTTCCTCAAGGCCTGTACTTCTGAGATGGGATCTACTGAAAGAAATGTAGTGCTACCACTAATCACAACTGCTTCTTCATTTTTCTAGAATATGTTAGTCCTTGATTTCTAAAAATAAAATGACTAGGATAAGAAAACCAGTAATTCATCAATACTTAAGAGATCAGATGCTCTTTAAGATCTTATATTCAAATAGCTGTAAGATGATACCCAAAATTTATAGGTTGAAATAAAAATGGCTTATATAAACTTAGCACAAGTATTATGGCTGCTGTTTAAAAATGTCAGTTTTTAGTATCATTCTGGCCTAAGTATGTCTCTGTTAAGATAAGCTTTATCCAAAGATAGGCAGTGTATTTACACATTAATTTTAAAATGCCTGTTAAGTAGACACAAATGATACAACAAATAAGATCTTGAGGAAATGCAAGCAAACTCAGGGTGATGCCATGAAGTAACACTTCAGCAACGCTTTCAGATGGTTCTCTTAGCACAGTGGGCTGAGAGAAGGTATTTATCATATTTTAAGATTCAAAACCTTAAATCTGGACAATAGAAAAGGACCTAAATGGCAGAAAAACCAGAAGAATGGGTCTGAAAAATGTACAGATTAGTTCTCTCCTAAAAATGTTATCAAGAATTAACAACAGTCTCAAACTCTCACAGTCCGTTTGCATTACTGTGCTTACGCTGTTGGGGCTCACATTAAGCTCCGTACACAGGGTGGCAAGTGCAGACAGAATGGAAGCACGAGAAAGAGCATGAGAGGGTTATCCATTAGTACTGGGCACATCTCAGGACCTTTACTGAGGAAATAGCCCAACAGTAGAATCTCCATTCTTGAAATCTTAAATTCAAAGCTATTCTTGAAAGTAACAGAAAACAGTGGGAAAGTCTACTGTTATTTAAAACAATGTTAAAACCAGAATTAATGCCATCTTTAAGTTAAAGGGATCAGTTAGCTAAGAGAAACATTAAAAACACAACACAGACAACGAGTTGGATGCCACTGTACTGATGGGCTCTTCAGTGGTTTTGAAAGTGTTTCAGTGAGAACCAAAGGTACCAACATGGCCATTCTGAAGTAAGAGACTCACATTTTTAGTTTCTCTTCTGTTGTCCTGAATTAACTGTTAAAAGATACGTTAAAACATGCAGTTTAACAAGCACAATTTCAGTATCAATGGCATGAAATTAAAACACTACAGAATAATTTCCTCTTTAACTTCTTTTTCTGTGCAAAGCATGCAGAGAATAATTTATAAGTATCCATTGTTCTATACAGTCCACATTAATACTGTTATGCAGTGTACTGTTTCCAGATGACGTCGTCGCACCAAACACTAGGCATGCAGGCTTAGATTAAACATCAGAACAGACCTTGCCATCAGCCTCAGCAGAAGCAGCAGGGGAGGGCTCCTGGGAGGCAGGTGCCAAAGCACTGGGAACTTTAGAAGACTAAAGGCAAAAAATGCAGGGGAAAAAAATCAAGGATGCCAAATGGAATTCAGAAACATTTTATAAATGTGAATTTTTCCCTCTGTATCAAAATAGTAAAGTAACATGAAAAACAAAAGTAATTATGGGACATAAAATTAATGTTTTTTCTGCCTTATTTCCTGTACTAATGTCACCTCTGTGAAGGCTTTCTTCAGATGAATACTTAAGAAAAATCCAAATCAAAAAACATCATTTTTATTTTTGGAATTTGGTAAGATCTTTTTTGGTAAAGAATTTGAGGTAATAGAATTTTATAAACAGAAACGATATATTCAACAATTACTGGTATTAATTTGTTATGTGACTATTATTGTCCTCCCTCTCCAAAAAGCCTTCCTGTTAACAGTCATTAGTCACTTCAACTAATTTCACAAAGTTGATAAAGTCACTGTGAATTAAAAATAAGTAAGTAAATAAAGCCGGACACTTAAAATCCATTTTTATGCATTGTCTTTAATTTTATTTTTCAATTATCGTTTACATTCAATATCTTTTTTTAATTGATTTTAGAGAGAGGAGGAAGGGAAAGAGAAACATGATTTGTTGTTCCACTTATTCATGCATTCACTTGTTTCCTGGATGTGCCCTGACCGAGGATGGAACTTGCAACTTTGGCGTATCAGGACAACACTCTTAACCAACTTAACTACCCAGCCAGGGCCAGTATCACCTTATATTAGTTTCAGGTGTACAGCATAGTAGCTAATCACTTGACAAAGTGTTTCCTCCAGCCCCAAAATTTCCAGTACCCACCTGGCACCATAGTTAATACAATATTATTGACTATATCCCTGTGCTGTGCTTACACCCCGTGACTATTTTATAACCACCAATTTGTACTTCATCACTTCACCTTTTAACTCAGCTCCCCAACCCACCTCCCATCTGAAAACCATCAGCCTGTTCTCTATAAAAATACCATTATCTTTAAATTATTCAAAGTCTGTTTTTAAACTTGCATACCTTTCCTCCAACAACGAAAAGGCTCCAATGGATTGTTAAAGGGAGAAGAAAAAATTACTCATAGGAGTAATACCCTGAGGCTTACCAGTCCACCTTTGCATAATGGGAATATGCTTTAAAAACATTGTTTTTTACCTTGTCTCGTGATACACCTGAAGGTAATTCTCTTGCTATCCTGTTTCTCCTTTGTTCCTATAAAACACAACCAAGCAAAACAAAAGTGATTATCGGAGCACTGAGATATAAGCCTACTAAAAAATAGCTTAATTGAAAAGTTTGGAATAACTTACAGTATATCCTCTCACTGTTGAAACTCATACCATAATTATATTTTAAAACAAACAAATCATTTAACCCAATGCTTCTCAATCTTTTTTTCTGCCCCAACACACCTGAAGGATACACTACAACTGTCAGTAATGGAGGCTCCCTGGCACTGAGGGGCCAGGGACCGAATCTCATGAGGCAATGGCCTTTCCCAATAAGTCAAGAGCCATGATTTAAACTGTTCCCACATAGCCTGACCTGTGATGGCGCAGTGGATAAAGCGTCAACCTGGAAACGCTGAGGTTGCCAGTTCAAAACCCTGGGCTTGCCTAGTCAAGGCACATATTGGAGTTGATGCTTCCTGCTCCTCCCCCCTTCTCTCTCTCTCCCCCCTCTCTATAATGAGTAAATAAAATCTTAAACTGTTCCCACATAAATGTGTATATGCCTTCAGCATATTATGCAGAATTTAAAGTGCACAGATTAGAGAAAACTAAAGCAAAGCCTTTACAATCACTCCAATTTAGACACCTCTGTGTTACAGTCACGCAACTCCCACACCCAAAACTACAAGTTTAAGAGATATCTGTGGTGAAGGTTATCCTGTAAAAATGTTCCATTTTCTTTACCCTAAACCAGTGGTCCTCAACCTCCGGACCGTTTTATTTACATTTAAGTCTGAACGATGTTTTATTTTTTAAAAATGACCAGATTCTCTCTGTTACATCCGTCTAAGACTCACTCTTGACGCTTGTCTCGGTCACATGATACATTTATCCGTCCCACCCTAAAGGCCGGTCACTGAAAATATTTTCTGACATTAAACTGGTCTGTGGCCCAAAAAAGGTTGGGGACCACTGCCCTAAACCATCTCCAGGACATAAATATAGTGTTGTAAACTGACAGTCCTTTCTGTAACCTGATAATTTCACTGCCTGCTCTTCTACAATAGTTTGCTAATATTATCAAAGTAACTCTAATACAAGTAGCTAAAGATACAGTTCACAAAAACGGGTATTGAATAAACATCTATGATATGTTAAAACACCATGATAGGTGCAAGACTATGAAAACAGAAGGATGTAGGTATTAATGACTCTGTCATGGGTAGCATCAAATATATAGTAGAAAAGCATTTACTGGTAGTTAAAATTGTTCCTGGGTAAAAAGCATTTCATAAATACTCCCAAACTTGCAAAAAGTTTTAAGTTAATAAAGCTTTGGAGTGATGATCTGTGGTTAATGAAGTGTTCTGACTGAAATTTCACCCATTTTTAATTTTTTCATGGGGGGTATCAGTGATTAAAAATATAGCAGATGAGGCCCTGGCCGATTGGCTCAGTGGTAGAGCGTCGGCCTGGCGTGCAGAAGTACCAGGTTCGATTCCCGGCCAGGGCACACAGGAGAAGCACCCATCTGCTTCTCCACCCCTCCCCCTCTCCTTCCTCTCTCTCTCTTCCCCTCCCGCAGCCAAGGCTCCACTGGAGCAAAGATGGCCCGGGCGCTGGGGATGGCTCTGTGGCCTCTGCCTCAGGCGCTAGAGTGGCTTTGGTCGCAGCATAGCGACGCCCAGGATGGGCAGAGCGTCGCCCCCTGGTGGGCATGCCAGGTGGATCCCGGTTGGGCGCATGAGGGAGTCTGTCTGACTGTCTCTCCCCGTTTCCAGCTTCAGAAAAAAAAAAAAAAATATATATATATATATATAGCAGATGATATGTATTTTAACTATGTTCAGAATAAAAAGTTAACACGTTTAAAGTGAACATTTTGAAGAGGGACACCAAGCACAAGGGAGGGAACCCAAACACCAGAAATTCTCACCCTCGTCTGCTACCAAGCAGTTACTGACGCAACTGGCCATAGGGCCCGACGGTCCTGACTTCCTAGCTTTAACTGTACAGGTCTACCCTCATAGGGTTACTGTACAGATTAAATGACAATATTCACATAAAGTTCTTTGGCATAGTAATTAAAACTAGAGACATACTTTTGTAGAAAAATACGGACCTGAATGATGCCATATATCATAAATGTCCTTGTCAATGATTACAAAATCTCCCAGACCCAAATTTTCCATGAAGTTGGTTTCAATGTTATAAGAACTAAATACTTATCCTCAGATAGTGTCTACATGCTAATTTTAACATAACCGTTATATATAGTTTACCTTCTGACAGTTTAACTTGAGTGCCTTACTCATGTACATTTTAGGATTTTTTGACTATAGGAGTCACTATGTACTAACGAAAATAGTTCCCTGTACCTGTTAAAGAGAAGGTGCTTCTGTCCTCCAACAGTGCCCAGCAAAATAAGCACTAAAGCAACAGCCATTAGCATCTGTGGGTCTCGGTTCCTCATCTCTTGTTTAACCAAAGGACTGAAGTCGATAACCCAGGGTCCCTTCCAGTTCCCAAATTCCATGTTTACAATATTCTTTCCATGCATATGCATAAGAGGAAATCTGATATAGAAGGGGACTGTGAAGTCCTATTGTATTAAGGAGTAGCAGAAACATTTACTGTTCTTGGATAAAAGTGGCAGAGAAAAAAATTAGCATCAGATAAATTCCTCATCCACCAGCCTCTGCTCCATCTGAGATCTTATGCAACTTTCAATATTAACCTCAAATGGAAAAAAAAAAGATGCATGAAATGCAGCCACTCCAATGAAAAGAGCACCCTACGTTTCCAAATTTACACCAATGTAGATAATTCTTGGAATATTACCTTCACAGCTTTCAGAGCCAAATGACAACAATTTTAAACATTCACTTTGTTTTACACACTCCAACCTGAATAAACTACAACCTTCACAGAAATGGAGCCAGGCAGTCCTTCAATACTATATCAATGAATCCCAGACTCTGCGTTCTACTTTCATAAAAAGGTTAATTTGAATTGTATTTACCTCTATGTTATTGTTCATTAACCCACAAGCATCAGCAAAGTCTGGATGTTTTGTGTTGATATAAGCCAATTCAATTGCCACTAAGTTATGGACCTAGAAAAATAAAATAAAATTAGGCTATACATAAAAATATGTCAACCAGTACAAGAAACAGATGCCTACATAAATACTTGATAATTACACCCAAAGTGATAAATCTTATGCTAAATAATATTTGCTCTATCTTTTTAATCATTTCTATTTTAGCATCTAAAGGGGGGAATGACATTAAGGTAGTTAGAAGTATTAAGTTGGGGGGGGGAGGAATGTTATCTATGTATTGCAAATCTAAGTCCCCAACACTTTATTCAAGTTTGGTATTAAAACCTCAGATCATTCACTATTCCATGTCAAAGTTTTAGGTCAGTTTCAACACTAAGAAAACATTTCATAATTTGATATAAAGATGTTAACTTTAAGAATACATTTAAAGACATAAGGCAGTGGTTCTCAAACTTTTTGAAGTTGGGGCGCATTTAAAATCCTACAAATAATTGTAGGTGCACTATATACAAAATATAAAGTCCAAGCATGCTTTTATGGTAAACAAAATAAATAAAGACAAAATTAAATTTATTCTATTCTGACATTATAAAACATTTTTATGTTACATTTTTTCAGTTATGCTTTTTAGAATTCATAAAAAAAGAGGTTAAAAAATAAAAAAAATTTTAAAAACTTAATCTTTATATATATATAAATATATACATTCTTAGTAAGATTTAGTAAATACAGCAGGTCAGGGCATGAATGTGTTAAGTTTTTCCATTCCTGTGTTTATGTTTCTCATAAACATGAGCCTGATGTGTCCTAGCGATTTCTTCAATGTTTGGGCCTATATTTGAAAGGCAAACTCTCATTTCCTCATCAATACATTGAAGAATTCCTCTCTTTTTACTCTTAATTGTGTTGAGGGTAGAAAATCCTAATTCACATAAATAAGATGTTGAAAATTGTAGTAAAATGTTCAAAGCTTTTTTAGATATTGCCACATATTCTTCTTTTATAGAAATCCAAAGGCTTCAAGAGACAGTTCCTTATGTTTAATCATCAATCCAAAACCCCCAGCACACATATCATCTTAACTTTACACCAAACAAAGGATAGAAGAAACTTGCCTCCAGTCTTTCTGGGGAACATGGGGGGTAGTGTGAACAATCCAGCACCACAGCTTAACAGCCCTTTGCAACCTAATCAGGCAAGTGAGGTGGGGGGTTGGGCAGACTGTCAGTTTACAGCCAATTCCTCACACCTCTGTCCCCCTAAAAATCTAAACTCCAAAAACCCTGTTGGTTTTTTGGTCCCCAAAAGGCATATATTTCTCTGGAATACCATAGGGCACATCTGGAAATCTTCTACGGCACACCAGTACGCCCTGGTGCACACTTTGAGAACCACTGACAAAAGGTAATGACTGATTAACCTTAATTATGAAGTGCCTGGTTTAAGCCTGCCCCATGGTGGCACAGTGGATATAGAGTGTCAACCTGTGACGCTGAGGCCGCTGGTTCCAAACCCTGAGGCTGCCCGGTCAAGGCACGTATGACAAGCAAGTAATGAACAACTAAAGTGAAGCAACTATGAGTGGACACTTCTCGTAACCCTCCCTCCTCTGTGTAAAATCAATGAAGCACCTAGTTTAAATATTTTATATGGTTCAAAATCCGAGTGGGACAATAATCAAAAAGGGAAGTTGAAATTTCACCAGCGTTGCAGAGAGAATAAAATAACTTCATTGGCCCTGGCCGGTTGGCTCAGCGGTAGAGCGTCGGCCTGGCGTGCGGGGGACCTGGGTTCGATTCCCGGCCAGGGCACATAGGAGAAGCACCCGTTTGCTTCTCCGCCCCCCCCCCTCCTTCCTCTCTGTCTCTCTCTTCCCCTCCCGCAGCCAAGGCTCCATTGGAGCAAAGATGGCCCAGGCGCTGGGGATGGCTCCTTGGCCTCTGCCCCAGGCGCTAGAGTGGCTCTGGTCACGGCAGAGCGACGCCCCGGAGGGGCAGAGCATCGCCCCCTGGTGGGCAGAGCGTCGCCCTTGGTGGGCGTGCCAGGTGGATCCCGGTCGGGTGCATGCGGGAGTCTGTCTGACTGTCTTTCCCCGTTTCCAGCTTCAGAAAAATACAAAAAAAATAAAAAAATAACTTCATTTGCGTTGTCCCACCAAATCCCAGGTATCAGAACAGCACTACAGTACAGATCTATTCAAATGAAACTATAATGATTTGTGACATTAGTGGGTGGAGTCAGATCATCTGGGGGTTACACCTGCTCAGGAAACTAAGCAGCAGCACTTAACATTCTGTTTCCAAGGCTGGTTTTGTCCTCTCAGTAACCCTCCGTTGGGGCTCACCATCCTGAGTCAAGGGCCCAAATGCACTTTTAGTAACCAGAAAGGAAAAGAAACAAAGCCCAGCCAACTATTAGAGGAAAAAGGGCAATGCCAAGTTTTTGTATTTCTGCAAATTTCAGCATTTTTATTTTAAAGAATAGCAGCAACACACAAAATAAAAGAAAGTGACCATAATATTAAAGTATTAGGTCATCAAACAAGCAAACTGTAGAAGTGGCCAAATTATCCTGATGTACATCAGAGTTAAAGTAAGAGCTTGTTATAAAGACTCAAGATAAAAACTAATTTTTCATTAGATCACTTCCAACACAACAGAGCAAAACTACTCACAAGCCTCAGTAAGAACTCCCTTTTCATGACAACCTGTGGCTGCAGACTAACAATGATTAAAATAAGAAGAAAACACTTTGTATTAGAATTATTGAAGCTTCCTTTGAAATAAGGCTGAAATCCACTTTTCTTCCCAATACACCGAGAAACATTATGCCTAAATTCTAATCATTATGCTCTACAAAATTTTTTTGTGATTACAGTGATGATTTGTGAAATGATAGCTCACCATTTCATTTGTAACTGGCAACCGTTTACGAAGAAGACAAGTCACTACTTCAACTATGGCATCATGAAGTTTAGGAAACCTCAACAGCTCCTATATATGATAGAGGAAAAAAATATGTCTATTTTGTTTAAAGGGAAATTAAGTTAATCACTGAATCAGACTTGGAAGCTACATTTAAATCACTTTTAGACAAGGGAAATGAATGTTTTACCTCTTAGCCCATCTTATTTAGTTCCTCCCACCCCATGAAACCACTACCTCCTATCTTTTACTACTTCCCCTGACACCCATCACATCTCCGTTCCTGAGTACTGTCATTTCCGCAGTGCCTGTCACATCTCCGTTACCCGAGTACTATCATTGCTGCAGTGCCCTCACATCTCCATTGCCTGAGTACTGTCACTGCTGCAGTGCCCGTCACATCTCCGTTACCTGAGTACTATCATTGCTGCAGTGCCCTCACATCTCCATTGCCTGAGTACTGTCACTGCTGCAGTGCCCGTCACATCTCCGTTACCTGAGTACTATCATTGCTGCAGTGCCCTCACATCTCCATTACCTGAGTACTGTCATTGCTGCACTGCCCTCACATCTCCGTTACCTGAGTACTGTCATTGCTGCAGTGCCCTCACATCTCCATTACCTGAGTACTGTCATTGCTGCAGTGCCCTCACATCTCCGTTACCTGAGTACTGTCATTGCTGCAGTGCCCTCACATCTCCGTTACCTGAGTACTGTCATTGCTGCAGTGCCCTCACATCTCCGTTACCTGAGTACTGTCATTGCTGCACTGCCCTCACATCTCCGTTACCTGAGTACTGTCATTGCTGCACTGCCCATCATATCTCCGTTACCTGAGTACTGTCATTGCTGCACTGCCCTCACATCTCTGTTACCTGAGTACTGTCATTGCTGCACTGCCCATCACATCTCCGTTACCTGAGTAGTTACTGCTGCACTGCCCGTCACGTCTCCGTTACCTGAGTACTGTCATTGCTGCACTGCCCTCACATCTCTGTTACCTGAGTACTGTCACTGCTGCACTGCCCTCACATCTCTGTTACCTGAGTACTGTCACTGCTGCAGTGCCCTCACATCTCCGTTACCTGAGTACTATCATTGCTGCACTGCCCATCACATCTCCATTACCTGAGTACTGTCATTGCCGCAGTGCCCTCACATCTCCATTACCTGAGTAGTGTCACTGCTGCACTGCCCTCACATCTCCGTAACCTGAGTACTGTCATTGCTGCAGTGCCCTCACATCTCCGTTACCTGAGTACTGTCATTGCTGCAGTGCCCTCACATCTCCGTTACCTGAGTACTGTCACTGCTGCACTGCCCTCACATCTCCGTTACCTGAGTACTGTCACTGCTGCACTGCCCTCACATCTCCGTTACCTGAGTACTGTCACTGCTGCACTGCCCTCACATCTCCGTTACCTGAGTACTGTCACTGCTGCAGTGCCCTCACATCTCCATTACCTGAGTACTGTAATTGCTGCAGTGCCCTCACATCTCCGTTACCTGAGTACTGTCACTGCCACAGTGCCCTCACATCTCCATTACCTGAGTACTGTCACTGCTGCACTGCCCGTCACATCTCCGTTACCTGAGTATTGTCACTGCTGCAGTGCCCTCACATCTCCATTACCTGAGTACTGTAATTGCTGCACTGCCCATCACATCTCTGTTACCTGAGTACTGTCATTGCTGCACTGCCCATCATATCTCCGTTACCTGAGTACTGTCATTGCTGCACTGCCCATCACATCTCCATTACCTGAGTACTGTCACTGCCGCAGTGCCCTCACATCTCCGTTACCTGAGTACTGTCACTGCTGCACTGCCCTCACATCTCCGTTACCTGAGTATTGTCACTGCTGCAGTGCCCTCACATCTCCATTACCTGAGTACTGTAATTGCTGCACTGCCCATCACATCTCTGTTACCTGAGTACTGTCATTGCTGCACTGCCCATCATATCTCCGTTACCTGAGTACTGTCATTGCTGCACTGCCCATCACATCTCCATTACCTGAGTACTGTCACTGCTGCACTGCCCTCACATCTCCGTTACCTGAGTACTGTCACTGCTGCAGTGCCCTCACATCTCCATTACCTGAGTACTGTAATTGCTGCAGTGCCCTCACATCTCCGTTACCTGAGTACTGTCACTGCTGCACTGCCCTCACATCTCCGTTACCTGAGTACTGTCACTGCCGCAGTGCCCTCACATCTCCATTACCTGAGTACTGTCACTGCTGCACTGCCCTCACATCTCCGTTACCTGAGTACTGTCACTGCTGCACTGCCCATCACATCTCCATTACCTGAGTACTGTCACTGCTGCACTGCCCATCACATCTCCATTACCTGAGTACTGTCACTGCTGCACTGCCCTCACATCTCCGTTACCTGAGTATTGTCACTGCCGCAGTGCCCTCACATCTCCATTACCTGAGTACTGTCACTGCTGCACTGCCCTCACATCTCCGTTACCTGAGTATTGTCACTGCCGCAGTGCCCTCACATCTCCATTACCTGAGTACTGTCACTGCTGCACTGCCCTCACATCTCCATTACCTGAGTACTGTAATTGCTGCAGTGCTGAATGATCCTTTGCATTTCCTCATGAACCAGTTCCACACAACGGAGGCTGGGCTCTTCCAGACGCTTGATCTGCCGCTTGACCAGTAACTCAAATGAAACTTCAGGTACAAACAAAGCTGGACGAGGGCCCTAAAAACAATTAAATTGTGAGCTCTTATAGCTACACTGAATTTTAGTTCTTCACCGAAATTAAATCACAGTTTGATATTTTTCATGAAAAGTGCTTCCTAATTTCATGTATGAGACCAAACTATAAAGCTATATAATATGGGTTTTAGAAAAATGGTTTAACCTTATTTCAAGAAATCCTGAGTTAACCATACTCACAGTAGCATTTCTAATGGCAGTCAATATGTCAATTGTGTTAAGGCCACCTAGTGGGTCAACAGATTCTAAGGTTCTCCCAAAAGTCTCATGGAAAATGTAACAGATTCTAGCACCACCGCATCTGAAAGGCAATGACAATGAAATACATGGTTTCCAGTATTACTAAAGGGGACAGAAGCTACAAGTCAGAAGTCTTTCTATAAGCTTTAAGCTTGACTCATCTGAGAAAGTCTCAGATAAACAATTACATTTAGACCATTCCCATTTCCATGTGTCCTTAACTCCACTGTGACCAGTTTCTGTGCAGTCTTTTTTATTTCTTAATGGGGGAAAGGAGTCATTTCATGAAGCACATGCGCACACACACATACTGTTCTGCCAGGAAACATCAACTCTGAGAACTACTAAACATCTTTTCTCTGTCCTAGTTTCTTCAACTAGACTCTGAGCTCCCTAAGGACAAGAAATAGTATCTTATTTATTTTTTATTCACAATCTAGAGATCTGCAAACCTCTTCTATAAAGGGCCAGATAGTAAATAGGACATAATTTTCTCTGTCACAACTACTCAACTGCCACTGAGCACAAAAGTTGCCAAAGATAACATTTAAATACATAAACAAAGACGTGCTCTAATAAAACTTTTGCACACTAAAATTTGAATTTATTTAAAAACTTTTTTCAACCTTTTTAAAATACAAAAATCAATGAGCTATAGTTTGCATACTCCGGCTTTAAACAAATCTCTGGGCCTATGTACTAAGCATCTTGTGTTTCTTAATGATTTAAGCCCACTTAAGTCCTACAAATGACTTTATGTCTCCCCAAATCAGCTCTTTCCCTCTATTTTCACCATCACTATTCAATACTTCCTTACAGTAGTCTAAGCAAAGGGTTTAAATCTGACATTATGCTAAGTAAAATAAACCAGACACAAAAGGACAATTATGATATGATTCCATTTATATGAAACATCTAGAATGGAAATATTCATAGAGACAAAAGGTAAGGTTACCAGGGGCTGGGGCACAGTGAACAAGGAGATATTACTTAAATGGATACAAAGTTTCTGCTGGGGTGATGAAAACTGAGAAGTAGATACAATCTGATGGTTGTACAATATTGTGAATGTAATTAATGCCACTGAATTATATACGCTTAAAAATGGGTCAAGGCCCTGGCCGGTTGGCTCAGCGGTAGAGCGTCGGCCTGGCGTGCGGGGGACCCGGGTTGGATTCCCGGCCAGGGCACACAGGAGAAGCGCCCATTTGCTTCTCCACCCTCCACCCCCCCTCCTTCTTCTCTGTCTCTCTCTTCCCCTCCCGCAGCCAAGGCTCCATTGGAGCAAAGATGGCCCAGGCGCTGGGGATGGCTCCTTGGCCTCTGCCCCAGGCGCTAGAGTGACTCTGGTCACGGCAGAGCGACACCCCGGAGGGGCAGAGCATTGCCCCCTGGTGGGCAGAGCGTCGCCCCTGGTGGGCGTGCCGGGTGGATCTCGGTCGGGTGCATGCAGGAGTCTGTCTGACTGTCTCTCCCCGTTTCCAGCTTCAGAAAAATACAAAAAAAAAAAAAAAAAAAAAAAAAAATTGGGTCAAAATTACCAGTACTAGCCCTGGCCGGTTGGCTCAGTGGTAGAGCGTCGGCCTGGCGTGCGGGGGTCCCAGGTTCGATTCCCGGCCAGGGCACACAGGAGAGGTGCCCATCTGCTTCTCCACTCCTCCCCCTCTCCTTCCTCTCTGTCTCTCTCTTCCCCTCCCGCAGCCGAGGCTCCATTGGAGCAAAGATGGCCCGGGCGCTGGGGATGGCTCCTTGGCCTCTGCCCCAGGCATTAGAGTGGCTCTGGTCGCGACAGAGCGATGCCCCGGAGGGGCAGAGCATCGCCCCCTGGTGGGCAGAGCGTCGCCCCTGGTGGGCATGCGGGAGTCTGTCTCACTGTCTCTTCCCGTTTCCAGCTTCAGAAAAATACAAAAAAAAAAAAAAAAATACCAGTACTTGGTCTTTCTCCAACCTTTCCCTTTTCAAATAATGTTCTTAATGACCAGGATTATCCTAAAACAGTTACCTCTGACCCCAGTAAGAGTAAGAAGTTCTCTAAATCATGAAGATACTCAACTTTCTACAGTATTGTTAGACAACTTTCAAGCCTTACCTCCTATTATGTTCCATCACTCTACATGTCATTCTCTAAATACACCCTGGGTTATTCTTTGCTGTTCAAAAGCCTAAAACAGCCGACTTACTGCCTTCCCAAATTCTAAGAGCCCAACCTAAATGCATTCAAAACGAGGGATCTCTCTCAATCCCTGAAAGAAATGTAAATGGTCTCTCTCCAGTGTTCTAAAGGCTTGAGTAGGTGAGTACACAGATGTTTGCTTTATTAACTACTTATGAAATTCCACATATGTTATATGTACTTTTCTAAGTATTATACTTAGTAAGAAGTATGTGAATTAAAATACTTGATTTATACTCCTTTTTATAATCAAGCATTATGTAACCTTGACATACCTTAATCACTTAACTCTTGAAAGGGTCATTTTAGTAATTTTTATTTCTCTTTATATGACATATATATAATAACCAATAATTAAATACTCTATCTCTTTATGGAGTTAAATCACAAGAAAAAACCACTGAAGTCACACAAAAATACACAGAACTGTACATGTGTGCACACAACACATACACACACACACACATACAAATATGGGTATAATTGGTGAATTTGAATAAGATCTATGGCTTACACCGAAGTCCATTTTCTCATTTTGTTATTATACTACAGTTATGCAAGATGGCAACCGGGGGAGACAAAGTGAAGGGTGAACAGAACCTCCCTCTATATTCATTTGCAACTTTCACAAAGTCTATAATTTCAAAACAAAAATACTTTTCTAGAGAAATGGACTTTATTATATACTGCTAATAGTAAAACAATAAATCTATTAATAGTATGGCAATAGTAAGAGACTGAGGATGTTATGGCCTTTGAACTAGTAATTCCACTTCCAGGAATTTATCCTAAAGGTTTACTTGGATACATGCCCCAGTCAGTCACAAGCTGTTTATATTATATTTGTATACAAGTGAAAACAACCTATCAATAGTATGGGACTGGTTCAACAAATGATAGTATATCTAAAAATAAAACACTATGTAAATCTTAAGATTAGTAATACAAATGTATAATATTGCTTATGACATGTTGATTTAAAGAAATGATTCCAAATAGCAGGTATAGCATCTCATTTTTTTTTTAAGAAGGAGCTTCTTTATTAATTTTAGTGAGAGAGGAAGGGGGAGAGAGAGAGAGGGATAGGAACATCCATCTGTTCCTGTATGTGCTCTGAACAGGAATCAAACCCGCAACCTCTGCGCTTTAGGACAACACTCCAACAAACCAAGCTCTCTGGCCAGGGCCAACATCCGATTTTTTTTTTTTTGTTAAGAGACAGAGTGTGTCAGAGAAAGGGACAGATAGGGACAGACAGGCAGGAACGGAGAGAGATGAGAAGCATCAATTATTAGTTTTTCATTGCGACACCTTAGTTGTTCATTGATTGCTTTCTCATATGTGCCTTGACCGCGGACCTTCAGCAGACCAAGTAATCCCTTGCTCAAGCCAGTGACCTTGGGTCCAAGCTGGTGAGCTTTGCTCAAACCAGATGAGCCCATGCTCAAGCTGGTGACCTTGAGGTCTCGAACCTGGGTCCTCTGCATCCCAGTCCGACCCTCTATCACTGTGCCACCGCTTGCTCAGGCTAACATCTGATTCTTAAAGATATGTTTTATAGATGCATAGAAAAATGTCTTGGTCAATGCCAAAATTAGCAGAGATTTTTCTGGATGATGGGTTTAAGAATAATTTTGTCCTTATGCTTTATTCCTTTTTATATTTTCTTATTTTTTCATTAACAGTTATATGGTGTGTATTAAAGAAACAAGCATTTTTTAAAAGTTGAATTATGAAATGTTCTTGCATGACCAGGGGGTGGCACAGTGAACAGAGTCTTGACCTGGGATGCTGAGGACCCAGGTTTGAAACCCCAAGGTAGCCAGCTTGAGCAAGAGGTCACTGGCTCAGCTGGAGCTCCTCCCCGCCCCCGTCAAGGCACATATGAGAAAGCAATCACTGAACAACTACCGTGCCACAACCATGAGTTGATGTGTCTCACCTTTCTCTCTCCCTGTCTCTCTTTCTCTAAATAAAAAAATAAAAATCATGAAATCTTCTTAAGGGCTTATCAATTAAAGTCTTATTTAAAAAAAAAAACCTGAAATTTTTACTGTGCTTCACATAGTTTTTTTTTTTGTATTTTTCTGAAGTGAGAAGCGGGGGTGAGGCAGACAGACTCCCGCATGCACCCAACCAAGATCCACCCAGTATGCCCACCAGGGGGCGATGCTCTGCACATCTGGGCCATTGCTCTGTTGTGGCTGGAGCCATTCTAGCGCCTGAGGTGGAGGCCATGGAGCCGTCCTCAGCGCCCAGACCAACTTTGCTCCAGTGGAGCCTTGGCTGTGGGAGGGGAAGAGAGGGGCAAGGGAAGAGAGAGAGAGAGAGGAAGGAGAGGGGGAAGGGTGGAGAAGCAGATGGGTGCTTCTCCTCTGTGCCCTGGCCTAGAATTGAACCTGGGACTTCCACACGCCAGGCTGACACTCTACTGCTGTGCCAACCAGAGAGGGCCATGCTTTACAAAGAATTTTAACACATATACCAGATATCCTAACATTTCTACAAAATCATATTACCCATTTTTCAGGTAATATATATTTCACAGTCAGATAATCTCACAGTATCTTTTGTCACTGTAACAAAATATAATTTATCAATCCAGTATCCAAACTGATAGAGAAATTTCTTACTTACAGCTCTGAAGTTTCAATATATTTTGCAGTTCCTTCAATAGTGTTACAATATTCTGTGGCAAATTTGGTAATAAGCTGGAGTAAAGTAGCACTTTTATCATCCACCGGTTCACCATAGCTATTTAGAAGAGACTGATACTGAGCAGCTAGGACATTTATTCTTGTCTTCAACTCTGGTAAGCAGTCTCTAATGTGATGCATTAGTAACCTAACAAATGTTAAAAAGGAAGGATTTTAAAGTAATATTATATATTTTGAAGACCCAAACACATCAAATTTAAAAAATGCAAATAATGGGGAAACCTGTCAAATAACTTGTCTTGGCAAGAAATGATGCAATCTTAGACCAGAAGTAAATACTTGAGTCTGAAAAAAATGCCATGAAGAAAGCTGTCTTGGCCAATGCTTTTTAAATTTGCCTTGAACCCATCAAATTATAGCAATTGCTAAAGAACCAAATATAAATTGAAGAAAATTATTTTAAATTACTGCAATTCCCTCAAAGAAAGTAAGCTACTCAGTCCAATTTTACCTACATAATTTTGGTTTCTGACTTATCTTTTACAATGGGCCCTCAGCATACATAATGACAATCTCACTAAGATCTAAGTCCCTAATTTCTTTATAGAAATAAGACAAAAGTAAAACAGCTTTGACTTCAGTCATTTTTATCTAGAAAGGCATTCTAATCTCTCTACCATCTGTGGGTTTTCAGATTTTAAAGTCTTTAGCTTAAATTATTTTTATTAGTAGGAATAAAAGACATGCTTAATTAAGAATAGTTCAATTCCTGAAATTCAAAGTGGAATTGAACTAATTCTATCATCAAAAATTGACTGTCAAGAATTTTATAATTCAGACATATTAAAATTCATTTTACAATTCTTAGACTACATAATTTAATGCTAACCACCTCAGTAAAAAGAGAGACATCTACATCTCAAGAATCTACTATATAAGAAACAAAAAGTAAAGTTATACATGCAAAATTATGAAGATATAAGGAACTGAAAATGTAAGGTGTCTCAAGACATACTGGCAAATGAAAAACATCATTTTCTATGAGGTAAAAAAAATTACCTGTTTAGAGTCCTAGCAAGATACTTTGTTCCATTTCTGTTAGCCAAAGATGGGTATTTCTTTTGAAGGAAAGCATATTCATCACGAATTGAATCAGTTACATTCTTCTTATTGTTAATATCTAGCTGGCTCCTGGGGTTGAAAAATAATAAAACTGTTCAGCTGAAATCAACTGCGGTCCTCTATGTACCCTAGGTGATGATGGTGATGATGGTGATACAGCATCACCAGGCATTGTTTGTAATGCCTGGTTGGGCTAGTTTATTTAATTCTCACACTAATTCTATGTGATAGGTATTATGACATTTTACACCAACGAAATTGAAGCTCAGGGAGATTAACCAACCTACCAAAGGTCACATATTAAGCGGTAGTTCAGCAAAACGCAAACCATGTGACTTACAAGTATATAAAGCCTAAAAAGTTTTGGCCTCATCACCATTAACTATAGTCAAAAGCAGTACTCTCAAATAAAAGGGACAGACAGGTGAAAAAATGTGTGTTTTCATCAACTGTACGTTTTGTCCATGAATAGGCAACTAATTTATACCAAAAATAATTAATTTAACTTGATCAGCAGTCATCCACAAATACAACAAACAGTGCCATACCACCTGCTTGCCTAAAAAGAAAAACAGTGGGAGTTAAAAAAAAAAACTGGAATAGGGATGAGGTAGGACATATGAATAGAAAGCAGACAACAGTGATGGATCCTACAGATACCATTTAATAAAAACATTTTAAATTTAAAAGGTCTGCGAACCAGAGATGTTAGGTGTCATTTAAACCCACGTTATATCTACTCTGTGGACAACATTATAATCTCAGTGCTTCTGACTTTATAAAGGCTTTTACCTAAAAGGGATCCTCACTTGAATCTGCTCTGCTTTCACCAGCCAGGTGGCTTTGGTAAATGCTTAACTTGAGTTTTCTGATTATAAAATAGACATAAACTCCTACCTCAGGGATGTTGTATAAGGGTTCAAAGAGATACCATTTGCCAATTCATTATAATAGTGTCTGAAACATAATGAGATACCCTTTCTCTTCCATAATTTTTAATACCAGCTATTTTTAATTATGATACATTTAATAAAATTTCTCCAAGGCACATCCTGGCAATTACATAGTTGCACTAATGCTGGGAGTTAAATCAACCTATTACAGTCCTACCACCACCTAAACAAACTCTTTCGTGATTGGGTACAAATTATATAAGACTTTTTCCCCTTATCCAGTGCTCTCTTCATACACAACAGGCAGGCATATTTCAAGTCTCGCTATTACATTTCCTTACATTTTGTGGCACTGCTTACTTTGAACCTTTTCCATTAAAAATATCTATATGAGGCTTTCATGAATCTCTTCTCTTTTAGAGCAATAACTTCTTTAACAATCCCAAGATTATAGTATAAGATGGGAAAATAGAAACAATGTCACATGTCAGACTGATTTTAAAAATTCAGATTTGCTATGACATGAGAATGCTGCAATTCTTATTCCATTTTTGACAGCTAACCTGTTAACTACTCCAATTATTCCAAGTTTGACTGGTATAACCCTTCCCATTAATACGTCCATGGCATCAGTACCAGCATCCATGAGGTCAAGTTTAGTGATTACAGCTAAAGTTCTGCGACCTGGTAAATGCAAAAAAGAAAAGAAAATGACCCATTAAATAAAGTTTTTAACATTAAAATCATTAAGGTCTCCGAAAATGGCTATAAGGATAAAAAAAGAAACAAAAATTCTTTAGGGAAAAGCTTGCATTTCTTTCCCGGTAACTTTGAGGTGTAAATATATGGTTTTCGTCAAGAACTCTCATCTTGGCCATCTTTTAAAACATACATTTCTGGGAGGTAAATATTTGTTCTTTTCCAAATTAGTGAATTTTGACAAAAATTACTGAATATCTACGGATCATGAAACAGCATAAAATACTAGAACACTGACAAGTCTTACATTCACCTACCTACCTGTGGCTTTACAGAGAAACTAGAAAATAAATTCAGAGCTGTTAATGAATGTCTTATACTTTATTAGAAGTATGTTTCTTGAAAGTGTGTGTTTGCCAGTGGAAGAACCTGTGTTTCTAGAAGTTATGAAATGTATTTGCCAATCTAAAGAACAGTAAGTGCTTACTTCTTTGCTGTCATTAAAAACTAAAGTTTCTAAGAAAATTTTTTTTTTAATTTTATTCATTCATTCATTCAGTTGGAGGGAAGGCAGAGACAGACTCCCGCATGTGCCCTGATTGGGATACACCTGGCAACCCCCACCTGGGGCTATGCTCTGCCCATCTGGGGCATGGCTCTGTTATTCAGCAACCGAGATCTTTTTAGTGCCTGAGGCAGAGGCCATGGAGCCATCCTCAGCACCTAGAGCCAACTTGCTCCAATCAAGCCATGACTGCAGGAAAGGGGGAGAGGGAGGGAGCGAGAAGTGGAGGGGAGAAGGGAGAGAGAGAGAGGGAGAGAGAGAAAAGCTAGAGGGGGGTGGAGAAGCATATAGGTGCTTCTCTTGTGTGCCCTGGTCAGGAATCCACATGCAGGGCTGACACTCTACCACTGAGCCAACTGGCCAGGGCCAAGATAAAAATTCTAAAACTAAAGGAATAATTGAAGGAAAATCATCATTTATAATCTCACCAAATATTACCTCTCTTTTTTTTAATGTTTATTGTATTGACTTTAGAGAGAGGGATAGAGAGAGAAAGGGAAAAGGAGGAGAGAGGGAGAGGGAGGAGAGAGGAAGAGAGGGAGAGACAGAAACATTAATCTGTTCTTGTATGTGCCCTGACCAGGGATCGAACCAGCTCTGTGCTTCAGAATGATGCTCTAACCAACTGAGCTATCCAGCCAGGGCTCACCAAACATTACCTCTTATCATTTTGATAATGCTTTTCTAACCTCTGCTTACAAATACTTTTGAAAACTAATTTTAATCATTATGTATAATTTTTAAAAATTTCACATAAACTTACTAGCTTTTAGGGCTAACATTTTAATAAGCATTTTTAGATTTAAAATTCACTCATTCCTGGTGTGCAGTTCCATGAGTTTTGACAAACACAAAGAGTTGTATCAGTGCTACCTCAAGACAAACAGTCCCATTACTCCCTAATTTTTCTTGTACTATACAATCAAATCCATTTTTCATGCTACTTTTGCCTTTTCCAAAATTATATAAATGTAATCATATATATATGACCTTTTGAATCTGGCTTCTTTTACCTGGCATAATGCATGAGAGTCATCCATGTTTTTACATATATCAACTGTTCCTCCCTTTTACTTCTTATGATATCCATAGTATGAACATACATTAGTTTGGTTATCTATCGCCCATTTGAGAAACATTTGACTTGTTTCCAGTTTTAGGAGATTACAGATAAAGCTACTATAGACATTTGCATTCAGGTTTTATATGAACCTGAGTTTCCATTTAACATGAGTAATTGCCTAGGAGCGGAACTACTGATTTAGCTTTCTAAGACACCGGCAAACTGTTTCCCAATGTGGCTGCACCATTCCCACCAGCAATGTACTCAAGTTCCAGCTCCTGTCTGCCTAGACATTTTTCAATTTAAGCATTTTTCTATTTGCTTCAAATCTATAAAATCATCCTTTTTAATAATTTCATATTTTATTATCTTAATTTACTTAATCATTCTTACTGTAGGCCATATAATAAGTTGACTCTAACTCTTTGATACTATAAATAATGCTAGATTATATTACTTTCTTCTTATAATATATTACTATATTAAGATTACTAGATCAAAAATAATCAAAGATGGAAATTTTAGTTAGCAGTCTTAGCACTAACATTTCTTAAATTTTTATTTGCAATTCTTCAAGGCAGGAAAAAAGAAACATGGCAGAGCCCACTGACCTTCCAACTACTCAAGTAGAAAAAACAAAACTCTCCTGTATGGAGCAAAGCATATATTTATTAACAACAATAACTACCCTCTTACAAGCTGGCATTTTATATCCAGTAAGTGGTGCATACTATAGCATTAGTCAAGTATCATACACTGACGCATAGTATGAACTTATCCTTGGGGTTATGAATCACTCATAAAAGGATTTTACCTTTATTTCTAGGAACCCTCCTTCCTTGTACATGTCTAAATGTTTTGTGCCTCTGAAAACTGTAGATACCATAATTATCTGCTAAAATATAATCTGCAATGATTACTATGAGAATTACTCTTAGAAGTCAGCCATTCAAAAACCCAAGCCATTTTATTTACACAAAACAAGAAACTTTTCCAAAGCCATCTTGCTATTTTTAAACCTTCAAGGAACCATTTACAAATGTGAACATTATGGTGACGTAGTTTTGCCTAGCCTATACAGTAATTAATCCATTAAAACTTTATTTTCCATAAGAATTTCTATTTGAAACTATAAGCAAAATAGGAAAGCATTATTTTAAAATC
This sequence comes from Saccopteryx bilineata, assembly GCF_036850765.1. Taxonomy (NCBI): domain Eukaryota; kingdom Metazoa; phylum Chordata; class Mammalia; order Chiroptera; family Emballonuridae; genus Saccopteryx; species Saccopteryx bilineata. The sequence goes on along the minus strand of NC_089491.1, from coordinate 140,971,529 downwards.
AGAATTAACAGCTAGAGCTATTTCTCTCAGAAATAAAAAGTCCTCTCCTTGAAAGTAAATAGAGTTACCATTGTTAACCAAGCATCTCAATAAATATTAACATCTGTTCTTACCATCTGGATCTACCTCTCTTGAAATTTTAAGGGCTTCTGATGTTGCCATATCTGTATTAGCAGCAGTGACAGCGAGGATAATGGAATTTGGATTACTGATGAACCGAAGAATGAGCTCTCTGATTTGAAGCTCAATATCTTTAGGTTGATCACCTACAGGCACCTGAACCAAACAGAGATGATCAAAAAACTAGTAATAAAAATTGACTCAGCTTTTTCCCCCATTTAATCCACAGATAGTTAAAAAGAAATTATATACAGTGCTATATGTGAATTTGGTAATATGTGAGTCTCAAAATGTAACTCTTACAAATATCAAGTTTACTATGTTAAAGATTGGTCAATGTTAATTACCTTAGACACATTCATTCAATCAGCAAGTGTTTATTGGCAGCCTACTGTATTTCAGACACTGTTCTACATACCAGATTATGTCACAGTCATGAATAAAAAAAAAGACCAAAATTCCTGTCTTTGTACAGCTTGGAAGACCTTACCAGATAATGACTTCAGAGAAAGATCAGAAACTGAGGGAGTTAAGGGAGAGGTACATATAGATATTTGGGGGACGAACATTCCAGCAGAGTGAACAATAAAAGGCAGGAGACTGGAGCAGGAGGAGTTAGGAGAAGAGTAATAGAGACAAATCAAGTAGATATTTTATTTATTTATTTATTTATTTATTTGTTTATTTTGTATTTTTCTGAAGCTGGAAACAAGGAGGCAGTCAGACAGACTCCCGCATGCGCCCTACCGGGATCCACCCGGCATGCCCACCAGGGGGCAATGCTCTGCCCCTCCGGGGCATCGCTCTGTTGAGACCAGAGCCATTCTAGCGCCTGAGGCAGAGGCCACAGAGCCATCCCCAGTGCCCTGGCCAATTTTGTTCCAATGGAGCCTTGGCTGTGGGAGGGAAAGAGAGAGACAGAGAGGAAGGAGAGGGGGAGGTGTGGAGAAGCAGATGGGCGCTTCTCCTGTGTGCCCCGGCCAGGAATCGAACCCAGGACTCCTGCACGCCAGGCCGACGCTCTACCACTAAGCCAACCAGCCAGGGCCTCAAGAAGATATTTTAATCTCTTTAAGAACTTAAGCTTTTATTCTGAGTAAATCAAAAGCCACTAGAGAGATTTTGAGCCAAGAAATGACATAATAAAACTTTCACTTTAGTAGCATTACTCTGGCTGCTTAGTTAAGAACAGATTATAGAGAAGATCTGTTAGGAGGCTCTTTCAGTTACCCAGCCGAGATGATAGTGCCAGATCAGGATGGTAGCTATGAATGTGTAACATACAACACAGACTATAAAACAGTTTGGATATATTTTAAAAGCAGAGCGAAGATAATTTACTGACAGGAAGTAGGGTAGGGATTGGTGTCAAACTATTTGGTTAAGCAACTGGTGGAGTTGTCATTTATTGAGATGAGGAAGATCACAGAGGGATCTAGTCAAGTTGAGGACTAGGTCAGGTATTAAACACATCAAGACTGAAATGCCTATTAGACATTAGAGTATACATTTCAAGTAGATACTTGGACATAAAATTCTAGAGATGGATATATAAGTCTGTAGATACCTAAATACTCTCAGCATACAGGGACTCATGTATTTAAAGCCTTAATATTGGATGAAATCATCAAGAGGCTAAGTGTACCTACTTGACAAGAATCTAAAAACTGAGTTCTGGGACACACACTGTTTAGACATTGGGAAGATAAAAAACCAGCAAAAGAAACTTTAAGGAGTGGCCAGTGAAGTAAACCAGTTGAGTGTAGAAGCCAAGTGAAGATTGCTCCAAAGAGAAGGAAGAGCTCAACGATATCAAATGCTACTAACAGATCAAGTTCAGTGCAGAAAAAACCTCGACAAGCAAACAAACAAAAATCCATAATGAATAACAACTATTCTTTACCTTGGTCATTCCTGGCAAATCCACAAGTGTCAGATTGACAACGTTGGGTGAAAAAATCTTAAGATGAATTGGTTCAGGGCTTACTCCCTAAAAATAAGTTTTAAAACATCATATTAAAATCACATTGAAATTTCATGAAATATAAAATGTTAAAGCAAACCTCATTTCAAGCAGATGGGCATTAGATTCTATTTTAAATATAAATTAAACCATAATTCCTAAAACAGTTCATCAATCAAAACCTAATGAAACACATGGAAATTGAGGCAGTCAAGTGTATAGCATATTATAATCCTATTAAGCCCTAAAACAATAATATTCACAATTTATTTCCCCTGTATTCTTTCTCATTCTCTTCTCTTGATCCTAAGCAGATGCTATTTCTTAAATATGTTTGATAGTGCTGAACAAAAGGATAATGTATTGCTATCCAAGTTTAGAGGTTTTTGAACTCAGAAAGTGAGGCACAGGTAACAAGTTACCCAAATCAGTATGGTTCGTAATCTTCGAATATCAAGTGGCAAAAGGTGTAAATTGAAAGATTTCTCAGAAATTTTTTCTGGATCTCCAAATCCCTGAAATCAAATACTGAGAATCTGGATGGTATGAGATACCCATACTTTCCCTCCCCTATACTAAAACTATAGACTCTTTACCACTGGCTCTCTACAAGTTTTAGAGTTGAGTTAGTTACCTGTTGAAAGAAACTTATAAAATGTTCATAACTTGCCTTCTTACACATCCTTCTTTATCCTTTAAAATGTCCTCTCATCGCCTGAATGGGAAGTGGCACAGTGGATAGACCGTCAGACTGGGACGTGGAAGACCCAGGTTCGAAACCCCAACGTCGCTGGCTTGAGCGCAGGCTCATCTGGCTTGAGTGCAGACTCACCAGCTTGAGTGTGGGGTTGCTGGCTTGAGTGTGGGATCATAGACATGACCCCATGGTTGCTGGCTTAAAGCCAAGGTTGCTGGCTTGAGCCCAGGGTCGCTGGCTTGAGCAAGGGGTCACTTGCTCTGCTTTAGCCCCCGGTCAAGGCACATATGAGAAAGCAATCAATGAGCAACTAAGAAGCTGCAATGAAGAATTGATGTGTCTCTTCTCTCTCCCTTCCTGTCTGTCTGTCCCTCTCTCTGACTCTCTGTCAAAAAAAAAACAAAAGTCCTCTCAGCTATTTACCCACTTTATATCTTCCTTCATTAATCTACTGAAAATACCGATTTCCCAGAGAGCTTTTTTAGAACATCCTTTACTTTGAATTCTCTATACAATTACATTTTCTGTATTGGATTACTATGAACTATTTTTCTATTTTTAAATACTGCACTGTTCCAAAGTCATTACCTGTTGATATTCGGCATTCCTATCTTGTTTGTATATTTCTCAGGCATTCTCTTATCATGTTCAATACAAAACTTTTTCTAAAATCCTTGACAACTCCAATCTCAAAGATATTTCAATTCTTCAAAACTTTATCTTAGGTATATGAAACCATTTAGACATTTTCACAACTAAAATTACTTATTTAAGATCAAAGTATCATTTACTTTATTACAAACATGATACAGAAAAGATTTTCTATAAGTTTGAGAGCAGGGGACATATCTTTTGGACAGTGGTGAGGAGGAAACCTGCTAGGTAAGTCTATCATAATTCATACCTTAAACATCTTGTATGTATAAGGACTTGATCCCTCATGACATTCAGTTTAGTGTAACTAAAAACCTTCCTTTTGAATCACCATTCATATCAACTCTAAATTCTAGTACCATGTAAAATTGCCACCAATGCCTGAGTTCAGTAAATCCATGGGAATTGCAGGAAAGATAATTCAGACTGGTGTTATGATTAATAACATCCCAAAAGTCATAATTATCCCTGATAATAAGAACAGGACTGAGGATAAGTTAATCTAGTTTCCTGCCACTCTTTCTTTATCTTCTATACAACACAATTATTAGAAATTCAAAGACATAGCAGCAGTAGCAGTAACTCAAAGGTAATCAGCCTAAAGTTCAATAATCAACCAAGTAGAGTCAAAAGAGCCTGCATAGGCATAAAGCATTAACATGGCTCCAAAAAGGCCTTTCTGTCAGAGGTAACCTCTCCAGCACAGTACCTAGCAGGTAAAAGGGCTCAATAAATGCTTGTTGACTATTAGTACTAGGCTAAGGCCCATTTGTAGGATAAATGTGCCTCTGGGTAACATAAGAATACAGGTAAAAATGAAAAGAAAGAGAAAAGAGAGGATAATAATATGAATAAAAGAGAGTGAGAAAACAGAAGCATTTAAGGAGGCAGTTTGATAGGGCCTAGTGTCAAGATTAACGTCATCTTAGACACCTAATTTATCTTAAAATTCTCACAACCTTAGAAAACAAGAAAATAACTCACTTGCTGACATTAAATGGACTCTTGAACAACACTGTCTGGCTCCACTTGCACATGGATTTTTTTCAGTTAACCTGTACAATTCATACCCGTATTTTTCAAGGGTCAACTCCATGGCGAGGAATCTAAGTATGCAGAGTGCTGGGATTTATGACTAATCCCATCGTTCTTCAAGGGTCAACTGTACCTTTCATATTCCATGAATAAAAATATTTAGGCCTGACCAGGTGGTGGCGCAGTGGATAGAGCATCAGACTGGGATGCAGAGGACCCAGGTTCGAGACCCCAAGGTTGCCAGCTTGAGCGCAGGCTCATCTGGTTTGAGCAAAGGCTCACCAGCTTGAACCCAGGGTCGCTGGCTCGAGCAAAGGGTTACTCAAGTCTGCTGAAGGCCCGCGGTGGTCAAGGCACATATGAGAAAGCAATCAATGAACAACTAAGGTGTTGCAGTGCACAACGAAAAACTAATGATTGATGCTTCTCATCTCTCTCTGTTCCTGTCTGTCCCTGTCTATCCTTCTCTCTGACTCACTGTCTCTGTAAAAAATAAATAAAAAAATTTTAAAAAAAAAGATCCTTGAGAGAAGAAACTGTACTTTCTTTAAAAAAAAAAATTTAGTTTCTTTCTTCTTTGCATTCATAACTAAATCCAGCCTTACACCGGTAAAAGAAAAAGAGCTCTTTAAAATACTGTACTGTATCTCCTAAGTTATACAGTGCTTCTGGAATTAAAGTAAAATCAAACCATCTGAAAAAGATAACTTATTCTAACAGTATTTAATAGAAAAATTATATAATAAAGTGGCATACATATTACAAGACCAAGAACATATAAATGAAATATAGTATATGACAGTATATAAAACTGTAAAAGGGACTTTAGTAGTTTTAATATATTTGTGAAAACACTCCACTATCGTCAAAGACCAGGATTATGAATTTACAATGTTCACTACACATTATATACAAAATTCGCTGAATGATGAATTTACTAACGCTTATACTTTCTAGCTCAAAAAGATGCCTACCTTATTATTTCCTGAAATCCTTTCTGTTTCATTCTCAATTTCTTGTCGGATTTCATCAAAATCTGTGTAAAGCTAAAAATTAAAACAAAAAAGCATGATATTCAAAATAATATTAAAAGCTCTTAAGTGAGGGTTTGATAAATTTCAAGGATTTCTATAGATGTTTCAAAGAATTTATATACATACATTTTTTTGAATCAAGGAATCATATGAGCTTTTCAAGGCTAACTGATCCCACAACAGTTAAGCATCTCCATATAAAAATAATCACAGGGGCCCTGGCCGGTTGGCTCAGTGGTAGAGCGTCGGCCTGGCGTGCAGAAGTCCCAGGTTCGATTCCCGGCCAGGGCACACAGGAGAAGCGCCCATCTGCTTCTCCACCCCTCCCCCTCTCCTTCCTCTCTGTCTCTCTCTTCCCCTCCCGCAGCTGAGGCTCCATTGGAGCAAAGATGGCCCGGGCGCTGGGGATGGCTCCTTGGCCTCTGCCCCAGGCTTTAGAGTGGCTCTGGTCGCAACAGAGCATCGCCCCCTGGTGGGCATGCCGGGTGGATCCCGGTCAGGTGCATGCGGGAGTCTGTCTGACTGTCTCTCCCAGTTTCCAGCTTTTGGGGGGGTGGGGAAATCACAGGGATATAAAGTACAGTATAGTAGACCCATGATGGCGAACCTTTTTATAAAAACTGCCCACTTTTGCAGTGCTGGTCAACCTGGTCCCTCCCGCCCACTAGTGGGCTTTCCAGCTTTCATGGTGGGCAGTAGTGGCACGATTGGCCCATCATGAAAGCTGGACTGCCCACTAGTGGGCGGGAGGGACCAGGTTGACCAGCACTGCAAAAGTGGGCAGTTTTTATAAAAAGGTTCACCATCAAGGGACCAGACTGCATAGTTGATAATATTGTAATCATTATGTATAGTGCCAGGTGGGTACTAGACAGTGGTGATCTCTTCATAAAGTATACAAATGTCCATTGCCTGTTCAAAGGCACATTTGGGAGTTGATACTTACTGCTCCTCTCCCCCTTCTCTCTCGCTTGTTCTCTCTAAAATGATTACTATTAAAAAAATTTTTTGTAAAGAAATAAATGTCACCTGACCAGGCAGTGGCGCAGTGGATAGAGTGTCGGGACTGGGACTCAGAGAACCCAGGTTCAACACCCTGAGGTGACGGCTTGAGCGCGGGCTCATCCAGCTTGAGCACGGGCTCACCAGTTTGAGCACAGAGTCGCTGACTTGAGCGTGGGATCATAGACATGACCCCATGGTTGCTAGCTTGAGCCCAAGGGTCGCTGGCTTAAAGCCCAAAGTCACTGGCTTGACTCCAAGGTCACTGGGCTTGAGCAAGGGGTCACTCGCTCTGCTGTAGCCCCCTGGTCAAGGCACATATGAGAAAGCAATCAATGAACAACTAAGGAGCTGCAACAAAGAATTGATGCTTCTCATCTCTCTCCCTGTCTGTATGTCCCTATCTGTCCCTCTGTCTCTGTCAAAAGAAAAAAAAGAGAAAATGTCTAATCACTATTAATATATGCATGAAACTAATAGATTATACCATCAACTATAATTTAAAAATAAAATTTAAAAAAAGAATCTCCAAATTAGAAATAGGGCTCTACCTAGTGTTTTCAAAATAAACTACTGTCATTAGAAATGTTACTGAAATAAGCTTTATTTTATAAGAAATAGCTGCTTCAAGATAACATGCCACATTACCAATAAGAAAACTAAATTATCAACTATTTGTACAAAAAGTTTTTTCACCATGTTATTTATTCATGATATTCTTGTGTCATTACCTTATTTTTGGTGTGAAGAAATTTACCCCACTCCTCTGCTTCAACCCCTGGAAAAAGAAAAAACTCCATTTATTGGAAACTATGGAAATTACTTTTTATCTTTAGTTAGGAATTCAAAAACGCAACACAATATTATTGATTCCTATTTAGCCACTAACTACAAGTTAACAAGTATTTTAAGATCTGCTAACATACACTTTCACATTTTTAAAATTGTATTATGTATTAAAAATTATATTATGTATTAAAATTAAAACATGACTAATTTCAGAGTTGATCACAGTTCATCCTATTTGAAATATAGATTTTATTAATAAAATTGTTTGCTTCTCTTCATATTTTGTTATATTACAGTAAAAAGTATATTCTTTATTTTTAAATATCTTACACATAAAAGTAGTTTATCTGATGAAAGTACTCAAGGTAATGACTTAAAAGAAGAAAAATTAAGAATCTCACTGAGTAATGCAAAAAGCATATATAACAGATTTCCACACACAACTTAAGATTTAAATTTGCAATATGTGAATGAAACAACTTTTCAACGCATTTTCATTTTTTTAAATTTAGTTTCCTGCTGCTTACCTATGAAGTCACAATTTGCTGTTTCTTTCAAGAGCTTTCTCAGGAGTGTGAAGCTATTATCTAATTTATATGCACTTTCCAGGTGAATTTCCCCCCTCCCAGGGCCAAGACTATGTTTTCTAGGTTTGAAAGCAGGGAAAGAAATTAAATGGGGGGTCAAGGGGAACACCCTAGCATATGCACTGTATGAGGTGGTTCTGCTCCATTAGTTTCCAATAATAAGTCTGTTTCTCCTGCACTTGCTGAAAAAGGGAAAATAGATTCACTGTAGGCACAGCTCAAGTAGTCTAGAATTTATCAAGTTTACCTTTATTTTTCCCAGAGGAACTAGAAATGTTTAATTGTAGAAAGGTAAACTACCTTTACCTTCCCCAACACAGCTATTCTGCCTTTTGCCAAATTAAGAGTTTTAAATGTCTTAATGAGTTTATGAATAATGTATATCAGCCACCTGAAATCAAAATAAAAATCACTGTAAGAAAGTCAAATAAATATTTATTGAGGAAAAAGTGGGTCAGTTCTTTGGTGGAAAAAAGGTAAATAAAACTGGATCCTTTTTACAAGTAAAATGCTCACCTACTTGAAGCTTAGTACCTTCTTCCAAGAGGTATCACTGGAGGACTGGAGTAATCTAGGTGAACAGAACTCACAGAGGCAGATACTACATACCAGAGGGGTGTTCTGAATTTACCTTGTATAGAAAAGGCCTGGCTTCACAAGCATGTTTCTTTTTTAATAAAAATAAATTACATTCACCACCAAAAAAAAGCCTTCATTCTGATGAAATGCCAAAAGGTAACAAGAACTATCAATACTAAAACCTGCACAATCAATGCGGATAGGCAAATAAAAATGGAAGAAAATGCACAGCCTGTAAGAGTACATAAGCACACATGCAGGCATAATAAAAAAAGAAGGGCCAGAAACAAATGGAGAAAGGAAACCTTTAGAAAGGTGTCTTGAGTTTTTCCATGTAGCAGGGTCTGTAGTTAAAGAGAAACAGCACAGAATGGTAAGTTTAGTGCTTATCCCTAATATTTTAAACCTTTTTTAAAAATGTGCAGAAACCTAAATACATTTCAAATGCACATAGCATCCAATTATTCAAAATTTACAACTGTATAATATCTATTATAATTAATTCTAATTAGAGGGATGTATACACTTGAATATTTTAAGTGATATAAATAATGTTGTGTGCCATAATTTATTTTTATTTTCCATTACAACTATGTCACTTCTGGTTTCAAATTCTAACACAAATAGATTAAAATTAATTTACTATTCAAAAATTTGCCTTAGATATTTGATAATAGACTATGGAAAACAACAAACTACATAGTCAAAAAGACTCTACAGGCCCTGGCCGGTTGGCTCAGTGGTAGAGCATCGGCCTGGTGTGCAGAAGTCCCAGGTTCGATTCCCGGCCAGGGCACACAGGAGAAGCGCCCATCTGCTTCTCCACCCCTCCCCCTCTCCTTCCTCTCTGTCTCTCTCTTCCCCTCCCGCAGCCGAGGCTCCATTGGAGCAAAGATGGTCCGGGCACTGGGGATGGCTCCTTGGCCTCTGCCTCAGGCGCTAGAGTGGCTCTGGTCACGGCATAGCAACGCCCTGGAGGGGCAGAGCATCGCCCCCTGGTGGGCGTGCTGGGTGGATCCTGGTTGGGCGCATGCTGGAGTCTGTCTGACTGTCTCTCCCCGTTTCTAGCTTCAGAAAAATACAAAAAAAAAAAAAAAAGACTCTACAAAACATAACAAATACATCTTTCAGAACCTTAAGAGTAAGTATATATCATACATACAAGTATATATTCGCTAAGACTGGGTTTTATAAGGGATTGTTCTTTGAAATATATATTGAATTTAATAGGACACAGAATTTGGTCTTTCGTCAGCATGCTACTTTCGGATTTTTAACTAAGAGAAATCTAAGGAAAATATCATTTATTTCTTATAAGAGAGATAATCATGGAACTCAAAGTTCAAACTAAATCACCATCCCACTTTAACAGTTTGATTTTGTTTTTATTAAGATTTTACCAGAAAATTCTTTTACATTGGCAGAAGTGAGGGACAAGCTGAAAAATACTATTAATTTACATAACACCTCTATTATCTTATGTAGTTGGCAGAATAATGAATTTTGCCTGGCCTGTGGTAGCGCAATGGATCAAGTGCCGACCTGGAACACTGAGGTAGCTGGTTCTAAACCCTGGGCTTGCCCGGTCAAGGCACATATGACAAGCAACTACTTTTGTTCCCCCTACTTCTCTTTGTAAAATCAATAAATAAAATCTTAAAAAAAAAAAAAAAAAAAGAGGGGAGACCTCATGTTAAGTAAATTTTCCTGATAATTAAATTATACATATGTATTAAAATATTTTAAGCCAGTTTTACTGAACTCTATATCTAACATTTTGCTCCATGTCATCTTAGAATACAGTCCTTAAGTTAACCTATTATTAGTAACATGACAAAGCCCTCTGAGGCTAAACCCTGTACAAAATGCTTAGAGACTGATTTTTTTTTCCTTTTTTGAAGTTCTTCTGATTATGTTTTCCTCCCTTTCTCCTCTCTCTCAGGCTGTCAGATAGTTCGTACTCTTCTGGCTAACTAAATGTTTTTCTGCATCATTCTCTCTGATTTCCTCAGGGTTAGAATGGTTTATGATTAGGTAGAATTGTTTATCCCGAGAATAAAGAGGCTCTGACGAGAAACTAAGGAACTTACTCTAGTTCTTAATAAGGCACATGAAATTTAGTACTCAAAATTTATGAAATCTATTTTGTGTTCTTAGTAACTCAGTTGTCTTTTTTTAAACTGGATTTTATTGGGGTGACACTGGTTAACATAATTATACAGGTTTCAGGTGCCCAATTCTACAACACATCTGGGTACAGTGAGTGTATTGCGTGTTCACACTGAGTTGTTATTTTAAAGAGAACTTTTAATTTTTTATATAAAAAAATAAGCACTAAGCTTGGAAAATATATATATTTATACAGGTAAAGATATGCAGATTTACTAACCAACCACCAAGAAGAGACAGCAACAAAATATAGTGGACATACAAGCAAAGAGGAAGAAACTAATACTTCTATAGCTGAAATGTACACCCGCCTGCAGAAACAAATGCCCACATCTGAGAGACAGGTTGTCATCTGTCCTTTTCAAGGTGACTGAAGAAAACAAAAAGTTAAAAGATATCTAATGAATGCCATACAGTTTATTAAAATTTTAGTTTAAGGTATTTGGCAAATTTGATTTAGTAAGTTAGTAGGAATAAAACGTTAAAAGTGTAATTTTATATGTTTGAATCTGGACCATAAATTAGTGCAAAATGATTAAATTCAAGGTCCAGAATTTCAATAATAAAAAAATATATAGAAATGCAAAGTGATGAATAATATACCAAGAAGCCACCTAATATAATTAAAAGGCTCCTCAGATCCTTGGGCAGTCTCTCCCCCAAAAATTACTTGTTAATACCTATAACTTCATTAACTTGCTTCAGTGATTGACTTGATAGTCATTGTAAATGCTCACAACAGGTCTCGTTTCTCTGGGGAGGGGAGAATAAAGGGTGGAGGGCAGGGTAGAATGAAGCTACCATCACCAGTGCTGCTATAGTAAGTGAAAGAAAAAAATCAGATACAGAAATTAAAGTAACTTCAGTTTCAACAATACTGTCATCTTAGATCAAATACAGAAAGTAGAATGAAACTGCACTGAAAACAGATCCCGGCAGATGGAAAACACATGGTACTCTGCTGCAAATGTCATTTAATCATTAGCTACTTTACACTTCCAAAATCTGACAGAAAGTCTGAACCAAACACTAAACTAAAAAAGGAACATTAAATATATTACTCATCAAACATTTCAAACTTCACTAACATAAATGATTAATACGGGATACATATTTAATAAGTAATTTAAAATCTGCTGATGTACACACATAGCATTTCTTAAAATATTTTCAGTTTAGTCAAAGTACGATAAAGGACTGCATATTTTCTTATCTTAATAATCCACATTTACTATTTGGGGGAGGGGGATCTAAAAATCAAAATAGTATGTGCTATGTAGGTAAGCCTTAGCAAGAGAAGGATAGTAAAAAAAGATTAAAAAATCAAAATTTTCTAAAAATAATATTTATACTATTGAAGGGCAAAAGATTAAAATTTAGCAGGCACTTTGGTAAGATCAAAAAAAGGAAGGTGAGGTAATATTGCTATGCTGAAAAGCAAAGTCGTTTTAATCTCATTTAAAATAAATCGTTAAAATAGAATCTATATTATTTAAATTCTACATCAAACTAAAACAGCAAATACATTGTTTTAAACACTAGGGGGGAAAAATTTTTAAACACTGAAGACAAAAACTTTTTCTTTAAAGTAACTGATTCTTGTTTTCTGAGTATCTCACCAAATCCTAATTTATTAAAAAGCATGAACAACAGTTTACTAAACTGATCAAAAAGGTACTATTCTATTCCACACAAGTTTACTCATCTTCTGCAAAATAACAAAAATTACTCCTTTTTTTACACCTCTCGTCAGAGGACTTCTGCTTCTGCTACAGCTACTAATTTCTGTCTAATCAATTCATATCTTTAAGATTCAACCAAAATAATAATTCTTATTTCATACTAAAATTTACCATTTTCTTCTCCCGTTGTTTTTCGTTTATCTTCAGGTGAAACATGGACTAGCTGCAGAATGAGAGGTCTCCGAGTGATAATACCAGTGCCTCTGGGAAGCAGGTCCCTCCCCACTAGGCTTTCTAGCACTGAGCTCTTTCCACTGCTCTGAAAACAAAATATACAAGAGCAACATGAGTTTCTTAACAGATTTTCTTTCTTTCTTTTTTTTTTTTTTTTTACAGAGACAGAGAGAGAGTCAGAGAGAGGGACAGATAGGAACAGACAGAAATGGAGAGAGATAAGAAACATCAATCATTAGTTTTTCGTTGAGACACCTTAGTTGTTCATTGATTGCTTTCTCATATGTGCCTTGACCGTGGGGCTACAGCAGACCGAGTAACCCCTTGCTCGAGCCATCGACCTTGGGTCCAAGCTGGTGAGCTTTGCTCAAACCAGATGAGCCCACGCTCAAGCTGGAGACCTCGGGGTCTCGAACCTGGGTCCTCCGTATCCCAGTCCGATGCTCTATCCACTGCGCCACTGCCTCAATAGATTTTCTTATAACTCAGTAAGACTAGACGAACACAGCAACATATACAAAATTATCTTAATAAAGATGGTTGCCGAGACTTTTAAAGGAAAACAGTTCTTTTCTATAATATGATCTTTATTTCTTTAAAATAAAAAAAATCCTGCCTGACCAGGCAGTGGCACAGTGGATAGAAACCCTGAGGTCGCTGGCTTGAGCCCAGATTCATTCAGCTTGAGCGGGGGGGGGGGGGGGGGGGGGGGGGGGGGGGGGGGGTCACTGGCTTGAGTGTAGGATCATAGACATGACTGCATGGTCACTGGCTTGAGCCCAAAGGTCATTGGCTTGAGCAAAGAGTCACTCACTCACTCTGCTGTAGCGCTCCCCCGCCACCCTACCAAGGCACATATGAGAAAGCAATCAATGAACAACTAAGGAGACTAAGCAGCCACAATGAAGAATTGATGCTTCTCATCTCTCTCCCTTCCAGTCTGTCTGTCCCTGTCTGAACCTCTCTCTGTCTCTGTCACACACACAAATAAAGTCCCACTCTCCCATAATTTTCCTACCTTCTTGACAGTCTTCCTACTAGGTTTTCAAAACCTCTATAATATTGGTATATATAAAATTATACCTATAATATGTAGATATTTTACTTTAAATGGGGTAGCACTATATGTATTTTTCTCTAGCCTGCTTTTATTTTAATATAACAATAAGGGATATCATTCTATATCAAGATATTAACTTCTGTGTATAACAGTTAAATAGTATTCTACTGTGTAAAAATCAAACCCCAAATGATTTCTGCACTATTAACAATGCTTCAAATTATATTCTTTGTACATACAACCTTCTTCACTTCTCCAATTACCTCATTAGATTTATTTCATTTAATGAAATTGCTGTGACTGAAGATCATACAGATTTTGAGCATTCACAGGTAGTGCCAGGCCGCACACAACATGGCAGGCACCAAGCTGTATTTCCTGTTAAATCTGTTACATCTCCATCAGCAATGGGCATTATCACTTTTTGCATCTTTGCTACTCTGATAGATCAAACACTGGCAGCTTATCTAAATTTGCACTCCTTTATTATTCAAGTCAAGCATCATTTTGTTTAAGGGCTTTCAATATTTCTCCAGTAATTCGCTTGTTTAAATGCTGGCATATTATCATGTTTCTTATTAGTTCTATAAAGCTCTTTATCCTTGTATTTCATTTTTTGTTGTTTTCAGTATTTCCTCAAACTTATTTTGAAAATTTCAAAGCCATAAAAGAGTTGCAAGAATATTAGTGACTACCCATATACCTTAACAAAGATGCACTAATTATTAACATTTTGACACACTGACTTTCTCTTACACACACATACATTTTTCTTTTGCTGTCCCATTTGACAGTTTTATATATGACACTTCATCTCTAAATATTGAGGTATATCTCTAAGAACAAGGACATTCTTCCATATAACCACAATTCAATGATCACACTCAAAAAATCTAATATCGACAAAATACAGCAGATCCTTGAATAACGTCATTTGGTTATAACATTGATGATGTAATACAGGAACTTACTCTCGATTATATCAATTAGCCTATGGTAAAAACCGGTTTCATTATATGTCATTTTCTTAATGTCACACATCCTATAAATGACACTGAGAACTTATTGTTCTAATGGTAGAAAAATCAAACACTATATAAACCCTTTGTTTGTATTATACATGTTAAATGTTCATAGTATTTGTTTTTCTTAACTTTGTAATTAATGTTTTTCTTACTGTATATTTTCTTAGTAGCCAAAAACAGTACATCTTTTAGCTTTATATTTTCTATAAATGCAAAATTCTAAACTCATCTTTGTATCAGAAAGGGTCTACAGAAAGTACATGGCCCACTTAGGTTAACTTAAGGAGGGTTTATTTACAAGTGGACTATTTACAAAGCTGTCACTGAGGCCTAGGAGAATCACAAGGGGTAGTGCAAAAACCCAGGCAAGTAACAACAAAGCAGCTCTCTTCACCCATCGGCCCCCAAGGAAGGACTAGGAACCTACATACAGGGAGTGCGCCAGAGGAATAAATACCCGAACTTTAGTCTCCTTTCTCCAATTCTTGCCTGGGCTCCCCATTTCCAAATCCAATCAGAAGCCAGAAGACACCAGGGCCCATTCATGTTGTCCAGAAAAGCCTCACTTAAGAGAAAACAGGATATGGAGGGTCATGTTGAAAATTACATTGCTTATCTAGTATTGCTAGGTTTTAGTAACCAGGCTTATCTTATTAAGTAAAATGGGTACTTTCCATCATTTATTTTCTGTGCTTTGAAATAATTTAAACAACAAAAATTTCCTGTTCTTTATGTGTTTGATAAACCTGTCCATAATAATCATCTAATGCTCCTGGGTTTTCTTTTAATTGGGGATGGGCGGTGAGAAGCATCAACTCCTAGTTGCCTTCACTGTAGTACTGCATTGATTGCTTTTCATGTGCCTTGATCCGGGCACGCCAGTGTCCCCTTGCTCAAGCCAGTGACCTTGGGCTTTTCATGCCTAAAATGTCTGGGCTCAAGCTGGTGAGCTTTGGGATCATATGGACAATCTGTGCTGAAAAGCCCACGCTCAGAGCCAGAGATCTCATGACTTTGAACCAGTGACCTCAGTGTTCAGGGTCAATACTTTATCCATTGCACCACCATCAGTAAATGCTAGGCTTTCAAATTTACAGGCATAACTGCTTATAATGTTTTTAGAAATTGCTCATTTATCTTATTTCTAATATTTTGTCTTTAAGTTCTTTTTTCTTTTCCTTTTATTTTTTTGACAGAGACAGGGACAGAAAGGGACGGAGAGACAGGAAAGGAGAGAGATGCGAAGTATCAACTCTTCATTGCAGTACCTTAGTTGTTCATTGATTGCTTTCTCATACGTGCCTTGACCAGGGTGCTACAGCAGAGCCAGTAATCCCTTGCTCAAGCCAGCAAATTTTGGGCTCAAACTAGTGGCCATGGGGTTATGTCTATGATCCCATGCTCAAACTGGCGAGTTTGTGCTCAAGTTGGTAAGCTCATGCTCAAGCCAGATGAGCCCACACTCAAGACTGCAACCTCGGAATTTCGAACCTGGGTCTTCCGAGTGCCAGTCTGATGCTCTATCCACTGCGCCACCACCTGGTTAGGCTTTATGTTCTTTTTTCTGACCGAATTTTCCAATTGAGCATTAAACTAATTTTATTGGTCATATCTATATTTTACTGATTTCATTTTGTAATTTTTTTGATAGGTGCATTTTTTTTTTTTTTTGGTTTTCTATTTTTTTTTAAGTTTTTAATACTGTTAATTTCTTCTTCCTGGTTTTCTTCTTCTTTTTCTGGGATAGAGAAGTTAGTTATCTATTCTATTTTTTAAAAACTCCTGGAGTTAAATCTTTAACTTGTTCTATCTGGCTACCAATACTTATCTCACCAACCTTATACACACTGATTTTATTGGTCATATCTGAGTTCTCTCTATCCTCTTTCTTCTGAGAATCATGGTTCTCAAGGACACAGTTTATGACAGAATTAGAATAACATAATTATTCATTTGCATTTTATTTCACATTACAGAGTCTCTGAATAAAACCAATACTATCACTACCAATATGATTAATGAAAAGTTTTTAAAAGTTTTTTGCATTGCCCTGGCCAGTGGTCCAGTAAACAAGAGTGCTGTCCAGGAGCGCTGATGTCACCAGCTCCATCCAGGGGCGCGGGCTTGTCCCGAGCTCACTGGTTCCAGCCTGTCAGGGCACATATGAGAAACAATCAATGGCACAAATAAGTGGAACAACAAGTTGATGCTTCTCTCTCTCCCTCTTAAATGTTTTGCATATGATCCCACCATTCTCCCACCTCTTTTCAGAACATACTTTCTCCTTTTTTAGTGGTAGTTCTATAAATATCTGTACAATGTTAACAGTCAGTCCTTATATTAATGTCTCTCTAGTCATTCTGATTCTCTGAAGCTCGTTCACTACAGATTCCTGAGGAAGGGCTAATGGGAACAATAGTCTTTAAGTTCTAGCATATTAATAACAATTTGTGACATTTACACTTGAAATTCAGTTTGGTTATAAAATATTGGGCTCAAGTTTCTTGAGTATCTTAAATATGGAACTCCATATTAAATTGTGTCCTCTCAAATTGTCTTCTTTCATAAATTGTTTTTCTTTTTTTGAGAGAGAGAGAGACAGGAAGGGAGAGAGATGAAAAGCATCAACTCGTAGTTGTGTCACGTTAGTTGTTCACTGGTTGCTTCTCATATGTGCCTTGACGGAGGGGGGGTGCTTCAGCTGAACCAGTGACCCCCTGCTCAATCCAGCAACCTTGGGCTCAAGCCAGTGACCATGGATCATACTGATGATCCCATGCTCAAGCTGGTGAGCCCGCGCTTAAGCTAGCAACCTCGGGGTTTTGATCCTGGGACCTCAGCATCCCAGGTCGACGCTGTATCCACTGAGTCACCACCAGTCAGGCTCTCAGAAATTGTTCTGTAGAAAAGTGTAATAAATAATCTGAATTTCCTTCCCTTACAAGAGACTTCTGCCCAAATTAAAGATTTTTATTTTTCCTCTAAAGCCCAATAATTTCACTAGACTATGTGTGTGGGTCTTTCTGTATGTGTTCTCAAGTATGTGCTGTACGCTTTCAAAATGGAGTTCCAAAATTAGTTTTTACTTCAGTTTAGTATCTGTTCCCTTGCAATCCTTTTTTCTTATTAGGGGGCTCCTACTTTACACATGTTGGATCTCTGCCTAATTTCAATGTCAATTTCTATCAAATTTTCTGTACCTTTCTTATCCTTGTTATTTTTACTATTTCTCTCCTTACAATGTCTCTTACAATATTTTTTTTTTGTATTTTTCTGAAGTTGGAAACAGAGGCAGCCAGACAGACTCCTGCATGAGCCTGACCAGGATCCACCCGGCATGCCCACCAGGGGGTGATACTCCGCCCATCTGGGGCACCGCTCTGTTGCAACCAGAGCCATTCTAGCGCCTGAGGCAGAAGCCATAGAGCCATCCTCAGTGCCCGGGCCAACTTTGCTCCAATGGAGCCTTGGCTGCTGGAGGGGAAGAGAGAGACAGAGAGGAAGGAGAGGGGGAGAGGTGGAGAAGCAGATGGGCGCTTCTTCTGTGTGCCCTGGCCAGGAATCGAACCCGGGACTCCTGCATGCCAGACCGACGCTCTACCATTGAGCCAACCGACTAGGGCCTCTCTTAACAATATTATGTTTATCTGCTATGTGTTCCTTATAATTTATCATTCTAAAATAATATTTTTATTTCTGATACTTTATTCAGTTCTACCACTTAGGTTTAAAATGTTTCTTATACAAATTTGGTTTCTTTGAAATTCTATGTTCTAATTACAATGTCTTTTGTCTTGCCTTTTGTCTTACTATCTAATAATGTTCATCTATTTTGTGGACACTGTCTATAAGAATGCTATTCTGGGACTCATTTTTCTTTAAAAACTTTGATATTCGACAATAATCATTTCATATTGTTGATATTTAAATGAAATCCATTTTCATGAACTTTTAAAGGAGCCCTGGCCTAGTTATTCTAACTCCATACTCTAAAATTTCCTCTTACTGTATTCTTAAAAGTACTTGAAAATATATTTCTTTGTTTTCTAAAATATCTTGGCTCTGTTTCTCCCCATTGCTTTTATCTGGACCTTCTCTTTCCTTTCTATTTTTTCAGAGAATGCTCAATTGTATTCTCAGTTCCTTTTCACTGTGAGGACTGGTCCTGGAAGAGAGCTTTGGTTGGTTAATTTTAAAAGTTTCATGAAGAAGCTTCAGGCCCTTAAGACTTGACAATAGACCTCTTTCACTAACCCATTATCAGTGTGTGCAAAACCCCTTCCAGTTTCAGCTGATATTTTTAAACTGGCCCGCTACGCTTTCCAGTTATTGCCTTTTAGCTTTTTTTTCCCTTTTAGCTATTTTTTAATTCTCAGATTCACCTGATGTTCTATTGCTTCCTTCTTCTTTATACATAGATAATAATACACAGGGGTTGGAGCTCTTGGTGGTTTGCTCCCAACCTACTGATATTTGAGGGTTTATGGAGAAAAATGGTCAACTAATTTTCTTGTAAAAGATTGTTCATGGGTTTTTGCTTTCCCTATCCTATTCTGTTGTTATGGGAAAGTCTCATACAGAGACCAGTAAACTATTCTACCACTGCTGTCATCTTCCCAGAATCCTTAATATGGAAATTTAACCCACTTAGAAATACTAATGTTTAGTCTTACATAAGATTTATTTTTACACTGAGTCATAAAAAGAAGTATTGATATATGCTACAAAATGGATTAACCTTAAAAACTTTATGCTCAGTGAAAAAAGTCACAAAAGACCACATATTATTTGATCCTGTTTCTATGAAATGTCTGAAATAAGAAAGACTAAGTGGCTGCCTAGCACTGGAGGTAGAAGGGTGGGGGATTGACTGCTAATGGACAGAAGGTTTCTTTTATGGATAATGAAATAGTCTAAAACAGATTATGATGATGGTTACACTACTCTACAGACATGCTAAAAACCATTAAATTATATATTTCAAAGGGATGAACTTTAGAGTACATAATGATATCTCAGTAGAGCTGTTAAAAAATAAAATTAAGGAGAAAAAAATAAATTCCAGATGAATTATAAACAAATGTGAAAAGGCATAACTATAAATTAGAGACTATAACAATGATTTCACGACTTTAAGGTAAGGAATGATTCCTTAATATACAAATACACAAACTAGAGAAAAAGATTGATAATTTACAGTAAAATTAGTATTTCTTTGATTCATATTTTTAAAAATTGGGAAATATTTGTAATCCATATAACTGACAAAAAATTAAGAATCAAATGTATAAAGTCTACGAATCATAAAAAAGATGAATAATAATAAATTATACACAAAGATATGACAAAACAGAACCACTAAGGGCCAAGACATAAGATCTTCAAACTCATTAGTAACCGGAAGATGCAATAAAAAACACAATGAGATACCATAAATTAAAAAAATGTAACACCACCAAGTACAGATATAAACAAACATTTCTGTGTTGGTGGGAATGTAAATGGTAACAACCATTCTCGCAGAAAGTAGCAATGTCAAGTAAAAATGACAATATATCCTATAGTCTAGTAATTCCACTTCTTGATACCTTAGAGCAGTAGTTCTCAAAGTGTGTGCCAGGGAGCACTGGTGTGCCCTAGAAGATTTCCAGGTACGCCCTATGGTATTCCAGAGAAATACGTACCTGTTGGGGACCAAAACACCAACAGGGTTTTTGGAGTTTAGATTTTTGGGGGACAGAGGTGTGGGGAATTGGCTGTAAACTGACAGTCTGCCCAACCCCCCACCTCACTTGCCTGATTAGGTTGCAAAAGGCTGTTAAACTGTGGTGCTGGATTGTTTACACTACCCCCCATGTTTCCCGGAAAGACTGGAGGCAAGTTTCTTCTATCCTTTGTTTGGTGTAAAGTTAAGATGATATGTATGGTGGGGGTTTTCTGTACTTGGTAAAATTCTTGGGTTGCCTTGGAAACACAATCAGAGACCATTGATTTGCTAATGGCCTCACTCTGCCCTATAAATAAAGCAAGATGTGGTTTCCGGGCGCACTTTGTTCTTGCCAGCAGCAATTACAGGGCCCTCCCGACCCCATATTTTCTTAATTCCACACTGTTCCCACTCGAGACCTGGAATTACTAGCTGCACTGGTTCGTAGCATGTGCCCAGATATAAAAATATAGTTACTCTATTATACCATTTCATTACAGAAATACCGCTTTTTGTTAATACATCATTATTATATTTATTATTAACACATTATATATTATTTTTAGATAAATACACCCAAATGAAATGGATAGATTTCTCAAAAATAAGTGTGATACTGAACAATCCAATTCTGGAAGTGAGCAAAGTTAAGTGTAAATAAAATATGACTTGAAGGCTGACAGGCAGAATTTAATTTATAGTATTTTCCATCACTTAACACTGAACAATACAATTGGAGTAGAAACCCATTCACAGAAGCTTCAAGTGATTTTGGTTTAACATTAACAGAAGAATGGGCAGGTATATCCACCGATCGTAAATTGATGATTAAACATAAGGAACTGTCTCTTGAAGCCTTTTGGATTTCTATAAAATAATAATATATGGCAGTATCTTAAAAAGCTTTGAACATTTTACTACAGTTTTCAACATCCTATTTATGTGAATTAGGATTTTCTACCCTCAACACAATTAAGAGTAAAAAGAGAGGAGTTCTTCAATGTATTGACAAGGAAATGAGAGTTTGCCTTTCAAATATATGCCCAAACATTGAAGAAATCGCTAGGACACATCAGGCTCATGTTTCTCATAAACACAGGAATGGAAAAACTTAACACATTTGTGCCAGGACCTGCCGAATTTACTAAATATTACTAAGAATGTATTTATATATATAAAAAGGTAACTTTTTTGTCGGTTTTTTATTTTTTAATCCCTCTTTTTTACGAATTCTAAAAAGCATAACTCAAAAAATTTAACATAAAAGTTTTTTAATGTCAGAATAAATTTAATTTTGTCGTATTTATTTCATTTAATTACCATAAAAGCACGCTTGAACTTTATATTTTTTCTTTAATATTTTACTTAATTATTATAACATATTTCTCAGGAATTTGCATATAGTGCGCCTACAATTATTTGTAGGATTTTAAATGCGCTCTGACTTCAAAAAGTTTGAGAATCATTGCCTTAGAGAAATTCTCCAACATGTACAATGAGGTATTTATAGGAATGTTCCTAATACCATTGTTTACTAAATTACTATAAAAATTGATGGGAAACACTCAAATATTACTCAACAGGAAGATAAATTCTGACATACTCATATACGTAATGGGTTGTTATACAGCAGTATAACTGAGCAAACCAAGAATGTGTACAGATAAGTAAAAATCATCACATGTATGATTGTGTAAAAAAAACTACAGAGAAATGCATACTATTTGACACTACTTCAAGTTTATTTTTATTATTTATTTATTTATTTTAAGTGAAAGGAGGGGAGATAAACAGACTCTTGCATGCACCCCAACTGGGATCCAACCAGCAACCCCATCTAAGGCCAAATGCTTGAATCAACTGAGCTATTTTTAGTGCCCAAGGCTGACACACTTGGACCAACTGAGCTATCCTGAGAGCTAGGACCAGCACTTGAACCAATCAAGGCACTGGTTACAAAAGGGGAAGAGAGAGAGAAAGAGGAGAGGTCGGGGAAAAGAAGCTGATGGTCATTTCTCATGTGACCTGACCAAGGATTGAACCCAGGACATCCGCATGCCCAGTCAACATGCTATATACTGAGCCAACCAGCCAGAACTTTTTTTTTTTAAGGTTTTATTTATTGATTTTAGAAAGGGAGTGAGATCTTACTTGCTTCACTTTAGTTGTGCATTGATTGCTTCTTGTATGTACCTTGACCAGGTAAGCCTAGGGTGACCTCAGTGCGTTCCAGGTCAACTCTCTATCCACTGTGCCACCACAGGTCAGGCAACACTACTTTGGGTTTATACCACATAAACCTATATATTAGTTAGGTGATAGACTAATGTACGATATATAAATATAATGATGTGCACAGGTACAATAAACACCACATCAGGAAAACGGTTCTCTCTCTATGGCAAGGAGGGAAATTCAACTGGGTAGTTAACATTTTATTTCTTAAACTGGGTAGTAGATACAATGGTGTTCATAGTATTTTTCCTTATACCTTGTTGACATTTTCAGTATTTCAAAATAATTTTTTAATGTTTCAGCCTGACCTGTGGTGGCGCAGTGGATAAAGCGTCGATCTGGAAATGCTGAGGTTGCCGGTTCGAAACCCTGGGCTTGCCTGGTCAAGGCACATATGGGAGTTGATGCTTCCAGCTCCTCCCCCCTTCTCTCTCTCCTCTCTCTCTCCCTCTCTGTCTCTCTCTCTCCCCTTCTCTCTCCTCTCTATAATGAATTAAAAAAAAAAAATAAATAAATAAATAAATAAATAATTTTTTAATGTTTCATATGTGGTACAGGATCTCCTTTGAAGAGATAATTTAAGAAGTTAAAACATTTGCCTCTTCCTTCCACACCTAAGCAGATACTTGGTACAGCCACGCAGCTAAGAGATACGTTACAGGTTAATTCCTGTGTCCAACTGTCCTCCTGCACAAGTGATCTGTAACAGCTTACGTGTCCAATTCTGCTGGAAAGTTCAAAGTACTACACTCAAGCTACAAACAGAACTGGAAGCAATTCAGGTAATTTCAAATTTATTTCACATTATCTTATATAAGAAAATAAAGGGGCAATAAAAAACAAAACAAAACCTGTTCTCTTATTAATTTATGTTTCTCTGCATTTAAACAATGGTTGTAGTATGTATGTATACAGATTTTATAATCACCACTATTTTTCCTAGGAAAATTTTAAACATTTCTCCATTATGTTTATTTATTCATTTTTTTAATTCTTTATTTATTTATTCATTTTAGAGAGGAGAGAGAGACAGAGAGAGACAGAGAGGAGAGAGAGATAGGGGGGAGGAGCTGGAAGCATCAACTCCCATATGTGCCTTGACCAGGCAAGCCCAGGGTTTCGAACCGGCGACCTCAGCATTTCCAGGTCGACGCTTTATCCACTGCGCCACCACAGGTCAGGCTCTCCATTATGTTTATTTGTTCATGTTTTGCTTCTAATCTGTCATCACTTTACATTTTAAACATTTCTCTATGTCACATAACAGTTACTGTTCCAGATTGGAGGTCTGATACCAGTCTGGCTCTTTTCCTTTTAGGAAACCTGTTTTTTCCTCCCTTTTCCTATTTTGACACGAATTGTTATGATTTCAGAAATTAACCAAGGCACGCCAGTTCTTTCAATATTTCTGCTCAGCAATTGGAATCTAAGGCTGTCATCCTTTAGCTCCAAAGAACTTTTGTTTATTCTTTGTCATCTCCTAGTTTCCCCATCAACTATGGTAAAAATTTCGGCTCTCTGAACTTTTACAATCAAGTCTCTTATCTGTAATATGTTTCATAGCATATGTTTCTGACCTACCTTTTAAAAGTTACTCAAGCTGTTTTTCTATTTCATAAATTATGTTTTCTGCAACTTCAATGTGACTACTGCTGCCTGATCACATCAACTATGCCATTTATCCCTTCCTTCTTAAATGAGATATCTCACAAAGAATACTTTTTAAATTTCTCTCCTAAATTCTGTATTAACTGCATTTTGTTAAACTGATGATCTACTTTAGCTTCCTCCTTTATGGCTACTGATTTTCAGTTATACATTGTTATGTTTCTCCAGACTAGATTTTTTTTTTTAGATTTTTATTTATTGATTTTACAGGAAG
Source organism: Saccopteryx bilineata (assembly GCF_036850765.1). Classification (NCBI taxonomy): domain Eukaryota; kingdom Metazoa; phylum Chordata; class Mammalia; order Chiroptera; family Emballonuridae; genus Saccopteryx; species Saccopteryx bilineata. The sequence goes on along the minus strand of NC_089491.1, from coordinate 140,947,075 downwards.
AGGAGAGGGGAAGCGAGAAGTATCAACTCATAGTTGATTCACTTTACTTGTTTATTGGTTGCTTGTCATATGTGCCTTGACCTGGCAAGTCCAGTTTCAAACCTGGGACCTCAGTGTTCCAGGTTGGTGCCCGTTCCACTGCATCACCACAGGCCAGACCATACTAGATGATTTTTAACAACTAGTTGCTTTGGACTTACAGTGTTACTCCAAAATTCATATGTTGAAGCCCTAACAACCTCCTCCCTTAAGAATATGTACCTCAAAACGTTTTTGGACATAGGCACTTTAAACAGATGATTAAGTTAAAAAAGAGTTCAATAGGGTAGGTCTAATCCAGCCTGACCTACTGATGTCCTTACAAAAGAAGAAATTTGCACACACACAGAGACACAGTAGTGTAACAGAGAAACTACTACATGAGGACACAGCAAAAAGGCAGTCATCCATGTACAAGCGAAGAGAAGCCTCAAAAGGAACTGAACCTACCAACACCCTGATGTTGAATTAGCCTCCAAAACGTGGAGAAAATAAATTTCTGTTATTTAAGCCACCCAGTCTGTGTAATATATTTTATGGCAGCCCTGACAAAATAACACAGGGGTTACAAACTCAACTGCCCACACAGAGGCAGGTAGTAGACCAACCCAGACCAGTCAAAATGACATACCAATTGTATTCTTCTGATATTTTATTTGCACATGAAAAATCAGGTAGTAGACCAACCCAGACCAGTCAAAATGACATACCAATTGTATTCTTCTGATATTTTATTTGCACATGAAAAATATTTCTCACATCATGAAATAAAACGTTATTTTTAAACAATTTTAAAAAAGGTAAGACTATTTCTTACATTAAAATATAAGATCTCTCGCTGGCTAGCTCAGAGGTTGAGTGTCAGCCCGGTGGGTGGAAGTCCCGGGTTCAAGTCCTGGCCAGGGCACACAGGAGAAGCGCCCATCTGCTTCCCCACCCCTCCCCCTCTCCTTCCTCTCTGACTCTCTCTTCCCCTCCCGAAGCCAAGGCTCCACTGGAGCAAAGTTGGCCCGGGCGCTGAGGATGGCTCCATGGCCTCCGCCTCAGGCGCTAGAATGGCTCTGGCTGCAGCGGAGCAACGGCCCAGCTGGGCAGAGCATTGCCCCCTGGTGGGCATGCCGGGTGGATCCTGGTCGGGCACATGCGGGAGTCTGTCTCTCTGCCTCCCTGCTTCTCACTTCAGAAAAATACAAAAAATTAAAATTAATATATATATATGTATTTTATTTATTTTTAGTATATATATGTATTTTAAATACATATATAAAAATATATATAAAAGATTATTTCTCAAGTAGTATTGAACTTTTGATAAGAGACATAGAAAAAGGAAATATTTCATTGCCCTCTTCACACTATTTTTTTATTTTACGTAAGAGGAGGAGACACAGACAGACTCCCACATGTGCCCCAACTGGGATCCACCAGCAACCTTGTCTGGGGCCAATGCTCAAATCAACCAAGCTACCCTCAGTGCCCAGGGCCAGTGCTGGAACCAATCGAGGCACTAGCTGCAGGAAGGAAAGAGGGAGAGAAAGAGGGAAAGAAGGGGGAAAGGGAGTGGAAGAGAAGCAGATGGTCGCTTCTCATGTGTGCCCTGACCAGGAATTGAACCCAGGACATCCACACGCTGGCCAACACTCTATTCACTGAGCCAACCAGCCAGAGTCTCTCTACAAACCATTAAAAAAAAACAGACTGACAAACCAAGGAAGGAAACTAGGAGCAAGGGAGCTGTGGCAGACTAGATACAGTCTGACCCATCTAAAATAGGCATTGCTCAGATTATTGAAATGTGGGCCCAGTGTTGTTAGATTTTTCTAATTTTTTTCTTTTTAAAAAAACTGGGTATCTGGGCTGTTAAAATGAATCTACCAATCTTTAAACATTGGCAACAATTACATTAAAAAATATATATACATATATGTATATCATATGTGTTCGTTCTAGTTCAAAATGAGGATACAGGAGGATCCTGAATTCACATCCTATCATAGACATACTGAATCTACAGCTGCAAACTAAACAACTCCCTCTGAAAGAAACAAAAAACAGTAATACCCACACATTGAATGAAGGGCTAAAACCTACACTGAAACAGGTAGGAGAGGCTGACACAATTCTGCCATAAACCCCAACCCAGATGCAATGACCCACAATAGAAAGGAACTAAGAACACTCAGATGTTTCCTGAGAAGCAAAGGGTAAGCCTCACATCTAGTACCCTAACTTCTAAGACCCACACCTGAGATAGGCCCACAAACATCCAGCTTTGAAAGTCAACAGGGATTGTGTCCACAAGACCCACAAGGCTATAATGAACAGAGAAATGGGTCTTAAAGGACTCATGAAGATTCACCATACCCCCAAAGCACAGGACAGAGAGTGAACAGAAATGCCCATCTTTCAGTCTTCTTCTGAAAAAGGTATATTTACATGTACTTTAAAGTTGCTGCCAGGCCTGACCTGAGCTGTGGTGGTGCAGTGGATAAAGCATAGACCTGGAACACTGAGGTCACCTATTCAAAACTCCAGGCTTGTCTGGTCACAACACATACAGGAAGCAACTACTTTGAGCTGATGCTTCCCGCTTCTCCTCTCTCTGTCTGTCTGTCTGTCTCTCTCTCTCTCTCCTTTCTCTAAAAAATCAATAAGTAAAATCTAAAAAGAAAATCCTTTTCAGCTGGTAACCCCCAGTCAAGGCACATATGAGAAAGCAATCAATGAGCAACTAAAGTGCTACGAGTTGATGCTTCTCATCTCTCTACCTTCCTGTCAGTCCCTGTCTGTCCTTTGGTCTCTCGCTCACTAAATAAATAAATAAATAAATAAATAAATAAGCTGCTGCCTAAAGGTTCGGCTTCCAATGAGCCTGGATCTAGGTGCCAACTGAGACCATCTCCCTTGGCACCGAGAGATCTTGGCATGCCCTCAACTACTGGGAGCCACTAAGAAAAAAGTGGGCTGCTTAAACAATTACAGTTTTGGGAGCAAGTCAGAGCTAGAGCAGAGTAGAACAATAAGGTAGATATCCTATACAAGGCCAATCCTACAAGACTAGAGAGCAGGTTATTTATCTAATTCATAAAAACAAACTGAGAATCAGGGAAAACAAAGAAATAAAGGAATGTGTTTCAAACAAGCAAACAAAAGATAAAACTTAAAAAAACTTTCCGAAATGAGGATAAGTGATTTACCTGATAAGAGTTCAAATTAATGATTTAAATATGCTCAATGAACTCAGGAGAAAAATGAATGAATGAAAGAACTTCAACAAAGACAGAAATTAGGGGATATTTTATTGCTTCACATTCATGAAACATCTCTAATTTTTGTGAGAGTATATAAGAAAGTAACAAATTATAGAGCTGAATACAATAACTGAACTGACATAAAAGAACAGTTTGACAACAGACTAAGATGAAGCAGGATTGGTGAACTCTAAGTGTACTCATACAATCAGGCCAAAAAACAAACAAAAAATAATGAAAAAGAGTGAAGATAGCTTAAATAACTTGGGAAAACATCAAGTAGACCAATATTTACATTATAGGGGTCCCAGAAGAATATGAGAAAGCAAAAAACTTTTTTTAATTGTTTTTTTACACTTTATTTATTGATATTTAGAGGGGAGGGGGAAGAGAGAGAGAGAGAAAGGGAGAGAGAGGAAAAAGGAGGTAAAGCTGGAAGCATCAACTCATAGTAGTTGCTTCCTGTATGTGCCTTGACCAGGCACATCCAGGGTTTCAAACTGGTGACCTAAGTGTTCCAAGTAGATACTTGATCCACTGCACACCACAGGTCAGGCAGAAGCAGAAAATGTATCTGAAGAAATAATGGCTAATTTCCCTAAATTGGAAAAATTTAAAAATATCCAGATCCAGGAAGCCCAGAGAGTTTCAAATAATAATAACTCAAAAAGATCTAAACCAAGACACATTATAATTAAAGTTTAAAAATTTAAAGGAGAGGATCTTAAAAGAAGAGAAAAAAACAACCTTTTGTGTACAAGGGAAAGCCCCATAAAATAATCAGATTTTTCATAAGAAACTTTGCAAGCCAGAGGGAGTGGCATGATATATTTAGAGTGTCAAAAGATATTTAGAGTGTCAAAACCTGCCAACCAAGAACACTACCCGGCAAAATGGTCCTTCAAAAACAAAGGAGAGAGTTTCGAGACAAGCAAAAGCTTACATAGTTCATCATCACTAGACTAACCTTATAAGAAACACTAAAGGGACACTTCTTTAAGCTAAAATGAAAGCATGTAATTAGTAACAGGAAGACACATATGAAAGTATACATTTTACTGGTAATGGTAAATATTTTAAAACTCAGGAAAATCTAATGTGGTTGGTTAATCACTTCTAAATCTAGTAAGAAGGTTAAAAGACAACAGTAGTAAAAATAACTATAATAATTTATAAATGGATATAGAAGATAAAAAGATGTACTGGTAAATTATAACATTAAAAACATAAAGTGAGGGGGGTTAAAAATGTAGAGCATTAGAATGCATTCACATTGAGGTTATTTATTTAAAATAGACCACTGTTAGTATAAGTTACTTTATGTAAGCTTTATAGTGACCACAAAGCAAAAATCTATAGCAGATACACAAAAAAGAAAAAGAATTTAAACATACCACACTACAGGAAATCATCAGTCCACAATGGAAGAGAGTGAGAGAGGGAGGAAGGAAGGGGAGAAGGAAGTAAGGGAGCAAGGGAGGGAATTATAAAACAGAAAATATGAAAATGGTAGTAAATCCATACCTGTCAATAATTACTTTAAATGCAAATACACTGTTCACAAAGATTAGGAGGATCAGGGAACATGCAAATACTCCAGTACTTTCAGCCTTTCTTATAGTGTATTTTCACAATGAAATAAAAGATGGTTTTGCATCTCATTTGCATAATTGAATAACTTTCTTTGACTTGCTGTTTCCTTTTCTGATGTTCTTGTTTAATAAAAAAAAAATCAAATGCCTTTTTTATTGCCTCATATTCATTTTGAAATATCCCCTAATTTCTGTGAGCAGTATAGATTAAATTCTCCAATCAAATTACAGACTGACTAAATGGATTAAAAAATCATGACCCAGCCTGACCTGTGGTGGCGCAGTGGATAAAGCATTGACCTGGAAATGCTGAGGTCGCTGGTTCGAAACCCTGGGCTTGCCTGGTCAAGGCACATATGGGAGTTGATGCTTCCAGCTCCTCCCTCCTTCTCTCTGTCTCTCCTCTCTCTCCTCTCTCTCCTCCCTCTCTCTCTCTCTCTCTCTCCTCTCTAAAAATGAATAAATAAGAAAAAAAAATTTAAAAAAAAATCATGACCCATCTATATGCTGTCTACAAGAGACTCAATTCAGACATAACATACACAGACTGAAAGTGAAGGAATGAAATAAGATATTCCATGCAAATGGAAACCAAAAGAAAACTAGGGTCGCAAACAAGATAGAATTTAAGAGAAAGGCTGTATTAAGAGACAAAGGTCATTATATAATGATAAAGAGGTCAATCCAACAAGAGAATATAATATACATGTGCAAATTTTTATGCATCCAAAATAGAAACACTAAATATATTAAGCAAATATTAACAGATTTAAAGGGAAAAACAAACAGCAACACATTAGACTTAATACCCTATTTTTATCAACATGTAGATTATCCAAACAAAAATTTTTTTTAAGTTGGCATTGAACAATGCACTATAACGATGAATTTATCAGGTATACACAGAACATTTTCATCCAAAAGCAACATAATACACATTGTTATTAACTTTACAAGGAATATCCTCCAGGATAGATCATGTTTGGCCATAACACAAGCCTTAATAAATTTCAGAAGATTGAAATTACATCAAGCTCATTTTGAACCACAATGGTATAAAATTAGAAATCAATTACAAGAAAATTGGAAAATTCACAAATAACATAGAGGTTAAATAACATGCTACTGAACAACCAATGGTTGAAAAGAGATACCAAAAATCATCTTCAGAGAAATAAAAATGGAAATAGAACATACCAATAATTCTGGAGTGCCACAAAAGCAGTCTTAACAGGGAATTTCATGGCAATAAATACCTACATTAATAAATAAGAGAATGGCCCTGGCCAGTTAGCTCAGTTGGTTAGAGCATCATCCCTAAACACCAAGGTTGCAAGTTCGATCCCCATCAGTACACATATGGGGAACCAACGAAAGCACAACTAAGCGGAACAAGTGAAAGCTTTTCTCTTTCTCTCTTTCTAAAAATCAATCTATTAAAAAAATGTCATATAAACAAACATTACTACACCTCATGTAACTAGAAAAATAAGAACAAATTAAGCCCAAAGTTAGTAGTAAAAGAACAAACTATCCAAGATCGGGGTAGATAGCCTGACCAGGTAGTGGCGCAGTGGATAGAGCAGGGGTCCCCAAACTACAGCCCTCAGGCCACATGCGGCCCCCTGAGGCCATTTACCCGGCCCCCACCGCACTTCCAGAAGAGGCACCTCTTTCATTGGTGGTCAGTGAGAGGAGCATAGTTCCCATTGAAATACTGGTCAGCTTGTTGATTTAAATTTACTTGTTCTTTATTTTAAATACTGTATTTGTTCCCGTTTTGTTTTTTTACTTTAAAATAAGATATGTGCAGTGTGCATAGGGATTTGTTCATAGTTTTTTTTTATAGTCCGGCCCTCCAACGGTCTGAGGGACAGTGAACTGGCCCCCTGTGTAAAAAGTTTGGGGACCCCTGGGATAGAGAGTCTGACTGGGACACAGAGGACCCAGTTTTGAAACCCCAAGGTCGCCGGCTTGAGTGCGGGCTCACCAGCTTGAGCGCCCAGTTGCTGCCTTGAGCGTAGGATCATAGATGTGACCCCATGGTTGCTAGCTTGAGCTCAAAGGTAGCTGGCTTGAAGCCCAAGGACGCTAGCTTGAGACCAAGGTCGCTGGCTTGAGTCTAAGGTCACTGGCATGAGCAAGGGGTCACTCGCTTTGCTGGAGCCCCACCACCACCCCATTCAAGGCATATACAAGAAAGCAATCAATGAACAACTAAGGTGATGCAACGAAGAATTGATACTTCTCATCTCTCTCCCTTCCTGTCTGTCCCTATCTCTGACTCTGTCTCTTTAAAAAAAAAAAGGATCAGAGCAGATATAAACAAAATACAGACTAAAAGACAATAGAAAAAATACATAAAACTAAGACCTGCTTTTTGGAAAAGATAAACGATAGACAAGCATTTGGCTAGACTCATCAAGAAAAAATGAAAAGGATTTAATAAACAAAATTAGAAATAACAACACAGAAATACAAGAAATCAGCTGAGACAACTAAAAAAAATACACCAACAAATTTGGACAACTTTGAAGAAATGGATAAACTACTAGAAACATATAACCTATCAAGATTGAATCACGAAGAAACATAAAATTTGAACATACCATTAGTAAGCAGACTGAATCAGTAAAAAAATAAATAGAACTCCCAATGGTCTGGCCTGTGGTGGCGCAGTGGATAGAGCTTCATTCAACCTGGAACACTGAGGCTGCCGCATTGAAACCCTCAGCCTGCTTAGTCAAGGCACTCACAAGCAATGAGCAACTCAAGTGAAGCAACTGTGAGTTGATACTTCTCGATCCCCAACCCTTTCTCTCCTCTTTCTGTAAAATCAGTAAATAAAATCTTTTTTAAAAAAACTGTCCAATAAACAAAACAAAACTTCCTAGGAACAAATGCCTTTACTTGTGAAGTCTACCAAATATTAAAGAATACCAATCCTTCTCAAACTCTTCCAAAAAAATAAAGGAGGAAAAAATACTTCTAAATCCATTTTACAAGGGCAGCACTACCCTGACAACAAAACCAGACAATGACACTGCAAGAGAAGAAAACTGGAAGTCAGTATTCCTGATGAACTACAAGTTGATGTTTCCCGTTCCTCCCTGCTTTTCTCTCTATCCTTTATCTAAAATCAATAAATAAAATCTTAAAAAAAGAATACCTAGAAATAAATTAAATGAAGGAAATAAAAGACCTCTACATTGATAACTGTATGATACTGATGAAAGAAACTAAAGACGCAAATGAAAAGATATTCTGTGCTCATGGATTAGAAGAATGTTGTTACTAAGAGACATTGATAAGAGTGTGGTGGTTACAGGGGGGAGGGGGGAATGGGAGAGGGATAGGGGGTGGGAGGGGCACAAAGAAAACAAGATAGAAGGTGACAGAGGACAATCTGACTTTGGGTGGTGGGTATGCAACATAATTGAACGACAAGATAACCTGGACTTCTTATCTTTGAATATATGTATCCTGATTTATTGATGTCACTCCATTAAAAAAATAAAATTATAAAAAAAAAAAAAAAAGAAGAATGTTGTTAAAACATCCATACTACCTTCCCAAAGCAATCTATAGATACAATGCAATCTCGATCAAAATTCCAATGGCATTTTTCACAAAAAGAGAACAAACAATCCTGCTTGACCTGTGGTGTCATAGTGAATGAATAAAGCGTCGACCTGGAATGCTGAGGTCGCCAGTTCAAAACCCGGGTACTGCCAGTCAAGGTACATACTGGAAGCAACTACTATGAGTTGATGCTTTCCACTTCTCCCCTCTCTTTCTCTGTCTCTCCCCTCTGTCGAAAAAAAAAAAATCTAAAGAAATTTTAAAATAAGAAATAGAACTATTCTAAAATTTGTATGGAACCACAAAAGACCCTGAATAGCCAAAGCAGTCTTGAGGAAGAACTACAAAGCAGGTGGCATCATGCTCCAATTTCAAACTACATAATAAAGCTATAAAAACAGTATAGTATCGGCACTGGCTAGGTGCATAGTGGATAGAGCATCGCCCAGGGTACTGAGGTCACCAGTTCAATCCCAAGGGTCACCAGCTTGATCTCGAGGGCGTCAGCTCAACCCCAAGGTTGCCTGTTTGAGCCCCAATCCGGGCATATATGAGAAGCAATAAATGAGTGCACGACTAAATGAAAGGAGTTGATGCTTCTCTCTCCCTTCCTCTCCCACCACCACAAAATAGTACAGTATCGGCATAAAACACACAGATCAGTAACAGAATAGACAACTGAAAAATAAATCTATTCATATATGGTCAATTCACAATAAAGGAGCCAAGGAATACAATGGGGAAAGGACAGTCTCTTCAATAAATGGTGCTGGGCCTGACCAGGAGATGGCGCAGTCCCAGGATGGAGCGTCAGACTGGGATGTGGAGGACCCAGGTTCCAGACCCTGAGGTCGCCAGCTTGAGCGCGGGCCCATCAGGTTTGAGCAAAGCTCACCAACTTGAGCCCAAGGTCACTTGCTCGAGCAAGGGGTCGCTCGGTCTGCTGCAGGCCCCCCCCCCTAGTCAAGGCACATATGAGAAATCAATCAATGGACAACTAAGGAACCACAATGAAGGACTGATGTTTCTCATCTCTCTTCCTTCCTGTCTGTCTGTCCCTGTCTCTGACTCTGTCTCTGCCACAAAAAAAAAAAAAAAAAAAAAAAGGTGCTGGGAAAATTGTACAGCCACTGACAAAAGAATGAAACTAGACAATTATCTTACAATATACACAGAAATCAGCTCAAAACAAATTAAAGACTTGACTACAAGATCTCAAACCATAAAACTCTTAGAGAAAAAACATGGGTGAAAAGCTATTTAACATCAGTTTTGGTGATGATTTTTTTGATTTGACACCAAAAGTAGAAATAAACAAGTGGGACTACATTAAATTAAAAAGTTTCCGCAAAAATAAATAAATAAATAAAAGTTTCCGCCCAGCAAATAAAACCATCAAGCCCTAGCCAGAGAGTTAAGTTGGTTAAAGCATAGTCTGGAAGCATCTACTCCCTCTCTAAAATGAACAAATAAATAAAATAGTAATAATAATAATAATAATGTGTTGGTGAGGATATGGAGAAAAGGGAACCCTTGCATACTGTTGATGAATATGTAAATGGGAAAACAGTATGGCATTTCCTCACAAAATTAAAAATAGAACTACCAGATAATCCAGCAATTCCATTTCTGGGTACTTATCTGAATGAAACAAAACACTTAACTCCAAAAAGATATATGCACCCCAATGTTCACTGCAGCATTATTTACAATAGCCAAGCTATGGACACAACATAGTGTCCACTGATGAATGACTGGATAAAGAACACATGATTTTATATATAATGAAATATTATTCAGCCATAAAAAAAGAAATGCATGGCAACATGAATAAACCTTTAGGGCATTATGCTAAGTGAAACGTCCAAGACAAATTAACACAATCTTACTTGTATGTGGAATCATATTTACACAAGAAAACAAAGGGGGAAAAAAAGACCAGAGTCAAGAGATACAGAAAGAAGATTGAAGACTGGTGGTTGCCAGAGGAAGGGGGATGGGTAAAATGGGTGTAGGTGATCAAAAGGTAAAAACTTCCAGTTACATGCCCTGGCTGGTTTGCTCAGTGGTAGAGCATCGGCCTGGCGTGCAGAAGTCCCGGGTTCGATTCCAGGCCAGGGCACACAGGAGAAGAGTCCATCTGCTTCTCCACCCCTCCCCCTCTCCTTCCTCTTGTCTCTCTCTTCCCCTCCCACGGCCGAAGCTCCATTGGAGCGGAGATGGCCCGGGCGCTGGGGATGGCTCCTTGGCCTCTGCCCCGGGCGCTGGGGTGGCTCTGGTCACAACAGAGCAACGCCCCGGAGGGCCAGAGCATCGCCCCCTGGTAGGCAGAGCATCGCCCCTGGTGGGAGTGCTGGGTGGATCCCGGTCAGGAGCATGCGGGAGTCTGTCTGACTGTCTCTCCCCGTTTCCAGCTTCAGAAAAAAAAAAAAACTTCCAGTTACAAAAATAAGCCCTAAAAAAGTAAAGAAAACTAGGTAAGTCCTGCTCTAGCCAGATGGTTCAGCTGGTTCGAGCACTATCCCGAAACACAGAGGTTGCCAGTTCAATCCCTGGTCACAGCACATGCAGGAATAAATGTTCCTGTCTTTCTCCTGCTCTCTCCCTTCCTCTAAAAGTCAATAAACATTAAAAAGAAAAAGTCCTGCGATGTAATATACAGCAAAATGACTAGATAATAGTACTGTATTGCATATTTGAAAGTTGCTAAGAAAATAAATCTTCAAAATTCTCATCATAAAAAATATTTGCAACTATATGTGATGGGTGGTCACTAGATTTATTGTGATCATTTCAAGACACACACACATCATAATGCTGTACACTTGAAATTAGTGTAATGTTATACGTCAATTATATCTCAATTTTTTATAAAGAATATAAATTGTGGCCCTGGCTGCTTGGCTCAGTGGTAGAGTGTCAGCCCGGCATGTGGATGTCCCGGGTTAGATTCCTGGTCTGGGCACACAGGAGAAGATACCGTCTGCACACCTTTTCTTTCTCTTTCTCTCTCTCTCTCTCTAAAATAAATAAAGTCCTTAAATAAATTAATTAATTAATAAAATCTAAAAAGATTTAAAAAAAAAAATTCTTGCAGCACACCAGTTAAAAAATCACTATGATGGAGTATTATTCAGTCATAAAAAGTAATGAAGTACTAATATATGCAACTACATGTATGAATCTCTAAAACATCATGCTGAACAAAAGAAGCCAGACAGTCATGCTGTTCACCTGAAACTAATACAAAATAATACTGAATGTAAACTATAATTCAAGATTATTTTTTAAATTATAAAAAAGGAAGCCAGACACAAAGACCATACATTGTATGATTTCGTTTATCTGAAATGTCCAGAATAGGCAAATCCATAGAAATAAAAAGATTAGTGGTTGCTAGGGGCTGGTGGTAGGGCAAATGGGGAGTGACTGCTCATGAGCAGAGTTTCTTTCTGGGGTAATAAAAATGTTCTGAAATTAGTGACAGTCGTTGCACAACATTGTGAAGAAACTAAAACCACTGAATTGTAAGCTTTATAATGGTGAATTTTATACATTATATTTCAATGTTTAAAATATTAAATTAAAAATATACTGGTTTGCAAATTGGTCATTTAAAACCCAAGATTCCAAACAAAATAAAATTAAACCCAAGATTCTCTTTCTTTTTGCATTTTTCTGAATTACAAAAGGTAGAATGATGAAATCACTGAAATAAAAGGCAATGCGAACCTAACTAGGTGGTGGTGCAGTGGATAGAGCATCGGATTGGAACGCAGAGGACTGAGGTTCGAAACCCTGAGGTCTCCAGCTTGGGTGCGGGCTCAACCAGCTTGAGTGCAGGGTTGCTGGTTTGAAGCCCAGGTCACTGGCTTGAGCAAGGGGTCACTGGCTCAGCTGGAGCCTCCCAGTCAAGGCACATATGAGAAAGCAATCAATGAACAACTAAGGTACTGCAATGAATAACAGATGCTCTGTCTCTCTCTCTCTTCCTGTCTGTCTGTCCCTGTGTCTCTGTCTCTGTTACAAAAAAAGGGGGGGGGAGGGGCAAAGTGAAAAGCACATTTCTAGTAACACTGAGCCAGAGTCTCAGGTTCATATTATGAATTGGGATTCCTATCTTGAGTGGTGGCTTGGATTACATGCTAAAGGGCTCTCCTTCAATTTAAGAAATAGTGATTAAATTTCTCAAGTAGACTAACAAAAGTTATCTAAGTCTTATCTCCTCCTCCACCTGCAAAGTACACCCTGGTCAAAATCTCTCTCTGTCTCTCTTCTCTAAAAATGAATAAATAAAATAAATTAAAAAAAAAAAAAGAAACAAAAGTATTAACCTCTGCTCTCCCCATTTTCTGTTCTTTTTTTTTTTTTTTTTTTTTTGCATTTTTCTGAAGCTAGAAACAGGGAGAGACAGTCAGACAGACTCCCGCATGCGCCCGACCGGGATCCACCCGGCACGCCCACCAGGGGCGACGCTCTGTCCACCAGGGGGCGATGCTCTGCCCATCCTGGGCGTCGCCATGTTGCGACCAGAGCCACTCTAGCGCCTGGGGCAGAGGCCACAGAGCCATCCCCAGCGCCCGGGCCATCTTTGCTCCAATGGAGCCCTGGCTGCGGGAGGGGAAGAGAGAGACAGAGAGGAAGGCGCGGCGGAGGGGTGGAGAAGCAAATGGGCGCTTCTCCTATGTGCCCTGGCCGGGAATCGAACCCGGGTCCTCCGCACGCTAGGCCGACGCTCTACCGCTTAGCCAACCGGCCAGGGCCCATTTTCTGTTCTTGCCACACAAAGGATCTCAACTGGAGAAACAGGAAAGCAATTTATTTAGCTACATCATAAAATCTGTGAAGGATCAACAGCTGTTAACATAATTCCTCTTTCTTAATGTTTCCAAATCTCTAGGCCCCAAACAAATACTAGGCAATTTAAGAAATCAACATTTAAAACACTTAGGGGTCAGCAAATGTTACCCAGGAGTTGATACTTTGAAGCAAGAATGCCACCAAGATCAACATGCTATTGGATGGTGGTATGCCCTCAGACTCCGCCTCCCTTCCCTGTTTTCTCCGGTTTTATGCATTTTAAAATCAAAGACTCACTCACATACTACAAATTAGGAGGTATGGGCCCTGGCCAGTTGGCTCAGTGGTAGCGCGTCGGCCTGGCGTGTGGGAGTCTCGGGTTCGATTCCCGGCCAGGGCACACAGGAGAAGCGCCCATCTGCTTCTCTACCCCTCCCTCTCTCCTTCCTCTCTGTCTCTCTCTTCCCCTCCCGCAGCCGAGGCTCCACTGGAGCCAGTTTGCCCAGGTGCTCTGTGGCCTCTGCCTCAGGCGCTAGAATGGCTCTGATTGCGGCAGAGGGACGCCCCAGATGGGCAGAGCATCGCTCCCTGGTGGGCATGCCGGGTGGATCCCGGTCGGGCGCATGCAGGAGTCTGACTGCCTCCCCATTTCCAACTTCAGAAAAATACCCCCCAAAAAAAATTTTAAAAAATGTCTAAGGATGGAGTCCAGAAAACATATCTTCAAAGTGATTCCAATATAGAACAAGTTTAGAAACACTGTTCTAAAAAGTTCAATAAAAGAGGACCTGCAGCCCTGGCTGGGTAGCTCAGTTGGTGAGAACATCCTCCCCAATACGCCAAGGTTATGGGTTAGATTCCTGGTCAGGGCACATACAAGAATCAACCAATGAATGCATAAATAAGTGGAACAATAAATTGGAATTTCTCTCTCTCCGCTTCCCCCCACGCTCTCTCTCTTGAAAAATAAATAAATAATTTTTTTAAAAATGACCTTTAGCCATTTAAGATATAGGTGATGTGTAAGATAGAGACTTTACCTGTATTATGAAGACAGGATCACTGCAATTGAGTTTACCAGTCAGAATTAAGCACAGAACACATTATGTCAAACTCACTCATTGTACACTACTCCATTAATTATGAATGTGAGGTGTGTACTGTATATATGTTACACAACATTAAATGGCACAGATAACAAAGTAGTGGTGTATTTATATTCAAATCAAGTATTGAGGTTTTTCCAACATACTGAGGAAAACATGGAAGACATTTTCCTGTTATTCTTTTGTACCTACCTCAGTAATATAGGATTGAATTTCAGCTCATCAAGACCTAAATGGAGATAACCCTATTAGATCAAGTCTAAAAACTGAGTAATTTTGCTTCTGAGTAATTTCAAACATAACATGCAAATGTGGCATAAAACTGTCACTACTAGGATGGTTTCTGCTAGCACATGTTAACGGCTTTCATAAATGGGGAGATCTTTACTTTTCTACCCTGCCCCTTCCAATATTGCCAACAGGGTTTACTCACTGAAATACACTCTCTTGTGTAAGAAAAACACTTTGTGATTTTAAACTATTCACGCTGACACTATAGTACACACACAATATTGTTTCTTTTTCTGGTTTGAGCTTAAAAAGCATTGAGAATCCCTTTAAGTATATGAAAAGTTTCTAGTCTACCTCTAGGAAACTTCCAAATTATGACCAAAGATTTAATTTATATCACCTCTAATTCTATTTACAAAAACGGGTTTTGATGATGAAAGTACTGGTGTTTAAAATATCTAGCTAGTTACAGTGAATGATATTCATTCAAAACATTTATGAAGCGGCTACTACACAACCCAGACTGTTCCAGGGGCTAGGAGTAGGAGCACAGCAGTGAAGAATATATGTTCAATAAAAATACTGGTTATAATTTGCTACATGTTGATGATTCAGAGTTGCCAATTATTACAAACATTAAGAGTTACAAATACTCTAGGACAGAGCAGAATCTATACATCTCTTATAGCAGATCAAGGAAATTTGTTTCTGAAATAGTAATTCCTATAGCTTTAACTAATTAAAAGCACACAGAGTACAGGATGTCTCTGGTTTCCAAGGTTTCCAGTGTTTGAATATACTCTACATATGTAGTATTTTGAACATTAAGTTCCCTGTTATAATGCTCTACTCTATACTTTAATTTTGTACAAGATGTAGCAAGGATTTAAAATCGACATACTAGTTAATCTCTAAAATGCGATTCTCTGAACTCTAACAAATGTCCCATGATTCCTTTTCAATAAAAAAAGCAGCAGGCAGAGAAAATTAAATTTATACTTCGCTGTCACTCTAGAAATAGCATTATTTCTTCAACATTTCTGCATATAAAAAAATGTTATCTGTAAGAGACCAGAGAACCTTGATGCTCAATTTAGACGGAAGACAAAAAACCACAGTCTATGCAGAAAAATGGGATGTTCCTTCCTAAC
Source organism: Saccopteryx bilineata (assembly GCF_036850765.1). Lineage (NCBI taxonomy): Eukaryota > Metazoa > Chordata > Mammalia > Chiroptera > Emballonuridae > Saccopteryx > Saccopteryx bilineata. The sequence continues at coordinate 140,931,323 of NC_089491.1, read as the reverse complement.
ACTCAGGTGGGGGGGGGGGGGTCGTTTTCTAGTTTTTATTTGTGTTTAACTGCTTCGGCGCTCTCGAAACCTTGGAAGGATAGATTACACTGCAGAACAAGTCAGGCGCTACACAGTAGCGGTTCCAAAGCGGACTCCGCAACCCCTCAGCAAAGCGAGGTGGGGGGGACAAAACACCCGGCGGCCCTGAAACCAGCCTAGAAGGGACTAGCCGCCCCCCACGAGCCAACGCGCCCCGCGTGCGCCGAGCGTCCCCCAAGTGCCCTTGGAAGCGGCGGCCGCGGGGAAAGCCGCGCCCGCTCCCACAGGACTGAAGTTCCGCCCGACGGCTCGTCCCTTCCCTACCCCGCCCCTGGGACCCGCCGAGCCCGCGGCGCCGGCTCCGCCCCTCGCCTCCCGGCCAGGCCCCGATTCCCAGCCCCGATGCACGGCAGCCCGGGGCCGGCCGGCCGGCGCGGCGGAGCCCAGGAAGCCCCGGGGCCCCGGCCGCGCCTCGTCCCGCAGGCCGCGGGGCGTGCGCCGCGCAGCCGGGACCAGGCCCGCGCGCGGAGTTTTGGCCAGGGCGGACGTCGCCCTCGGCTCTCACCTGCGTCCCCACCACAACTATTTGTGGCAGCTGGATGATGTCGGCGCCCACCGTGTTGAAGACGTCCTGGAGCTTGTTGATAACAGGAATTAGCGCCTCCATGACTCTGAAAACACGGGACCCCCCCGCCCGGTAGGGCCGCGGCAATGAATGGGGCCGGGGCCCAGATTCCGCCTCGTTCCTCCTCTCCTCCGCCCTCTCCTCGGGAGCCGGCACCCATTGGACCCCGCCCGGCCGCTACCTGCCCCCTCCCGGCAAGCTGTGCGCTGAAAGGAAGGTGGTGAGAAACAAGGCCTGCCGGGAGTTGTAGTTCTGCCGCGGACAGCCAGGGCCTACGACTTCCAGAAGGCTGCGAGGCGCCCGCAGACCTCTAGCCCGGAGGCAGGGTTGCTTGTTTTGGGGCTGCTTCCCTAGCTCTTGTCAAACGACTAGATAGCCATGACTAGAGTGGGAGAGAAGAGATACTGTTGTGCCTGTGCTCGAGGCATGTTGATTGTGAAAATGCCGAATGTATGTTGAGTACAGCAGAATCTCTTGATTATCGAAGATGTCATTTCCTTCTGAGGACACTGTCAAAAGGGACAGTTTGGAAAGGCTTAAGTAGCTTCTAGCCTCAGACACCCCAGCCTGGTGCAAAAGATCTGAAGGCTGATTGATAGTAGATGGCAGGTGGTGTGGGGTGCTATTTCGCAAAATTACAAGGCCAGCCTAGGTTAGAACACGGTTCTCCTGGATTTTTGTAAAATGTGTTTAGGAAGAAACAGTGTCCGAGTTTTAGATGGGAAAGGCTGGGTCGTTGTTCTCTATATTTAGTATAAAATGTTATTTGCTGTGGCCTGATTCCCAACAAAGTGGAGATCTGATAACTTGCCTTACTAGCTTTTTGCTAAGTGTGCCTACTGTTCTTTTCCTAAATGTTGGTTTTCTTTTTAGACAGTTATCTGTCCTCTAATCCAAACTTCCAAGGTTTCCTATCTCAAAGTAAAAAAAAAAAAAAAAAAAGAAGTGACATTTGAGCAAAGATCCAAAGTAGGTGAGGAGAAAACCCCCTTCCCTACTTAATTTTTCTTCATAGCCTTTATCTCCATCTAGCATGCTGCACATTGAATGAATGTGTTTGTGCTTCCTTGCCCTTTGCTAGATTATCAGCTGCTAGAAGCCAGGGATTTTTTTTGACTGTGTAATTCACTAGTGCATCCTTAGCCCCTAGAAAGTGACAAGATAGACGCAATCTCAGTCCCCTCTATGTTTACAATCTAACAGAGGACCATTATAAATAAATGGGTGAAGTCCTCTGATTTGGTGCACTATGGAGCACTTTTTCTAGTCTAGGGGGAAGGAAAGGTCAAGCAAGACTTCATAGAGGTCTCAAGATTCAATCTCCATGAGGGAAGGAAGGACCACCAGCAGTATGAAAGTTGTGCACTAGGTACCACTCACCGGCATAGCCATCCAGTGCTGTGGGGAACATGCTTGATTTATTCAGCAAGACACACAGTAGGCACTCAATAGATATATATATATATATATATATATATATATATATATATATATATATATATATATATATTTTTTTTTTTTTTTTTTTTTTTTTTTTTTTTTTCATTTTTCTGAAGCTGGAAACAGGGAGAGACAGTCAGACAGACTCCCGCATGCGCCCGACCGGGATCCACCCGGCACGCCCACCAGGGGCGATGCTCTGCCCACCAGGGGGCGATGCTCTGCCCACCAGGGGGCGATGCTCTGCCCATCCTGGGCGTCGCCATGTTGCGACCAGAGCCACTCTAGCGCCTGAGGCAGAGGCCACGGAGCCATCTTTGCTCCAATGGAGCCTTGGCTGCGAGAGGGGAAGGGAGAGACAGAGAGGAAAGCGCGGCGGAGGGGTGGAGAAGCAAATGAGCGCCTCTCCTGTGTGCCCTGGCCGAGAATCGAACCAGGGTCCTCCGCACGCTAGGCCAACGCTCTACCGCAGAGCCAACCGGCCAGGGCTTCAATAGATACATTTGAACAAATGAATGAAGCCAAGCTACAACCCGAAGGTCCACTAGCAGTGTTTTGATACCTTATTAAGTTTTATAAACATTCCCTCCTTTGATACATTTTAAAAACAGAACTTCCTGAGACAAGTGACGAAAAATTTCTAAACTCCTAAAAACAACAGAGAGAGAGGGGAGACTCCCAGGGAAGCTCCGTAAGCATAACCAGTAACTGTCTCACGGAGGCAAGCGGCCCTGTGGCAGAAAGAATGTAACTACTACCCTTTCCCTTATTTGTGGCACCAATAGACATAGTCTTACACCTAATTGCTGATGGCAAAATTAAAAGAGCAATCACACATATATTCCAGAAAGACAAATGTCATGAATTTTATAAGGCATTATATATTTTCATTTAAATTATAAAATATCACATGCTGGAACACCCAGAGCCTTGTATTAACATGCTTCAGGAACAATAGTGACTGCTTCTTAATTCTATTTTTTTCTAGAAGAAAGAATGATCACATAGCCAGTGCTCAAAAGTTCTGTCACTACCACCGCTAGTTAGATTAAAGCAGACAGGTTTGTCCAGTACTTGTTTAGACATTAGAGCATTGAGTTTACTGGGCACATTAAAGTTTCTGAGGCCAGAGAAGCAGGAAGTGGTGAGGCCTTAAAAAAGAGTGGCTCTCATTTGATAATATTAAAAAAAAAAACCATAAGGCAGGATACTCTGTGCAATGTGTTTCACTGGAGACAAGGCAAACAGATTAGGCCTTTCACATTTTAAGTTCAGAACACTTTTGCTTGTGGGAGAGCCACTTAGCCAGTAAGTATGACTTTGCTCATCTAAAGTAGGATAATGTGTTTCTCAGTGGGTTGCTATGGAATCAAATTAAGCCATTATCAGGTACTGTTTTCCAAGACTTAAAAAAAAAAAGTCTCTCTCAGCCATTCTTCTCTCTAAGTGATATAAACCAGAGAAAGACAAATACCATATAATCTCACTTATATGTGGAATCTAATAAACTCTCAAACAAAATAGAAATGGAGACATAGATACATGAAGAGACTGACGGCTGTCAGAGGAGAGAGGAGGGGAGGGTGGTAGAGTGGATGACAGAAGGTGAAGGTATTAACCAAAAAGCATATATACATAACACATAGACACACATACCATGTGGTGACAGTCAGAGGGCAAGGGGGAGAGGCTGTGGAGGTGGGTAAGGGCGGGGCAATGGGAACAGAAAGAGACTGCTTAGGGCGGTGGGCACACAATGCAGGGTGCAGGTGATATTTTATTGAGTTGCACACTTGAAACCTGTACCCCAACAAATTAAAAAAATAAAGAAGTTAAAAAAGTACTCCTCCCTGAGCCATCCCTCTATCACTATATGTTTATGATTTAGAACATTTTGGTTACAAGTCATAGAAATTTAACTCAAATTAATGCACTCCAAAAGAGGGATAACTTAACTTGCACAACCAAAAGGCTAACATGACGTTTGCCTCAAAAATAACTGGAAACATGGGCTCAGACAGCATCTTATCACTGTCTCCCTCTGCATCACCTACTTCATACCTTCAAATTCATTGATTCCTATGAGTGAAGTGAGAGGCAGTGATGGCGGCTGTAGGGGATCTCACTAAGCAGGCTGCGCCTGGGCGGATGAGGCCGAGCAAATTTGGGGAGGAACTGAAGTTACGTTTCCACCTTGCTTTCCCGATGTATGAGTTTCCTATTGCTGCCTCAACAAATTACTACACTCTTAGTGGCTGAAAACAATAGGAAGTTAATATCTTACAGCCTTATAGGTCAGGAACCCAAACATGGCTCTTACTGAGTTAAAATCAAGGTATCATATGGGCTGCATTTCTTTTTTGGAGTCTCCACACAAAGTGTCGCATCTGCTCGCCTTTTCCAGATTTGCGACTGCCCCATTCCTAGCTCTTACCCATCTTCTAACATTTTCCAGGCTAGCAATGTCACATCTCTGACCTTACCGTCATCATGTCTGTCTCTGACCACAGCCAGGAAAGGTGCTCTGCTTTTAAGAACCCATGATTAGAGCCTGACCAGGCAGTAAGCCCAGTGGATAGAGCGTCAGACTGGGATGCAGAGGACCCAGGTTCAAGACCCCGAGGTTGCCAGCTTGAGTGCGGGCTCATCTGGTTTGAGCAAAGCTCACCAGCTTGGACCCAAGGTCACTGGCTTGAGCAAGGGGTCTCTCAGTCTGCTGAAGGCCCGCGGTCAAGGCACATATGAGAAAGCAATCAATGAACAACTAAGGTCTTGCAACAAAAAACTGGTAATTGATGCTTCTCATCTCTCTCCATTCCTGTCTGTCTGTCCCTGTCTATCCCTCTCTCTGTCCCTGTAAAAAACAAACAAACCATGATTAGATTTGCTTACCTGGATAACCTGGGACAATCTCCCCACTGCAAAGTGTGTACCTTTCATCATGCTGGCAAAATCCCTTTTGGCATGTAAAGTTCACAGGTTCCAAGAATTAGGGCATGGATGTGTTAGAAGGGCCATATTTCTGCCTACCACACCAGGTTAAGGTGGTCGGTTTGAGGATGAACCTGACCCAAGCAAGGCCATCTAGAAGCCTTCACTGAGACTTTTTAAACTTGAGTTAACCAGAGAATTTTCTCTCTTGTTGTGGAGTTATAATGATGTGAGTCACTGTCTTCAGAGATCAAGTTTCCTACCACATGGAATAAGTTGGTTTTGGAAAACAAAGTACATGCCTTACTCATCATAAAATTTTTTTTCCAAATCCAACAATTGTTCCCTATCTCTAAATGTACATATATAGCACTTAATTTAGAAATTCTAATTCCCAGAATGAATCACTCCCTCTATTCCTGGTTGCTCTTCTCCCACAATATTATTAAACTATTTTTTATTGAGTGCTTACTGTGTGTGAGGCACTGCACTAAGCATTTTATAATTGCCTGTGGGATGCATTGATAGATGTGGAAACCGATGCTTCAGGGGTTTAAGTGAAGTGATATGTTTGCATAGCTAACTGTGCCACTGTGTGGCAGAGCTGGGACCAAGACAGGCTATTTGGCCAACTCTTACCGTCTATACATAGCGCCTCATTTCTTCATTCCCTCATTTATTCAACACATATTTATCAAGTAACTTATTAGGCATATGGATTTTAGCCAGCTCCAGTATTTGCTAATGGGAGAGGCAGGGACTGTGGACATGACATAACATGCCGTTCCCCGTAGTCAACAGTGAGCTCGCAGTGAGCAGAAGCAGTGTCTTATTTAGCTAGTTATCCCCCCCTCTTTAATATGACGCTTGTTATGTAATACCACTCTAGTAAACCTGAGGTCAGGGTTCCTTTTATTTCACTTGGAAAGTCTGGAATAGCAAGGCTTTAAGCAATTGATGTAATTGCAAGGAGGATTTGCAGTCAAACCTATCCAAAACATATTAAGCTAGCCTGGGACTGGACTCGTCATCAGAACAGCTGCCCCGTTATTGCTAGGGAGTAGGCTGACTCAGTTCTAACTTAAAACTCCTAATAAGAGAGCGTTTATTTTTTATATTTATTTTTTGAGAAAGTTGCTTTTAAATCAAATTAATAACTGGGAAAAAAATTTAATAGTTCTTACAAAAGATCATTCAGTTGATTTTTTTATAACATAAATATCCAAATTCATATTATGCCAACATTTTGATCATTAGTCATAGCCAAGCTGCCATTTTCCATGTTTGGAAATTATACCTGTAGTTGGATGTGCAGATCTAACGTTACAATAAAATACACGACTCTGATGGAGAAGCCTCTTTGTCATATTTTGGAAACTGCCAGTATTTTGCAAAAATGATAAACAGCTTCAATCAATTTGCATTGCCCCCTAGACCTCAAGCTTAACACAGGCATTGCAGGCAGGTGCTGCAGATGAGTGGATCCAATGGGTCAGAAGCCAGCAACTGAACCTGGTACTGACAGCCCATTAGAGGGCGCTGTGACAACACAGTTCAGAGTAGTTGAGGCCTGGCCTGTGGTGGTGCAGTGGATGAGGCATTAACCTGGAACATTGAGGTCGCTGGTTCAAAACCCTGGGCTTGCCGGGTCAAGGCACATGTAGGAGTTGATGCTTCCTGCTCCTCCCCCTTCTCTCTCTCTCTCTCTCTCTCTCTCTCTCTCTCTCTCTCTTCTCTAAACTAACTAACTAACTAAATAATAAAATACTATTACATGCATTATATATTTTAAAAAAAGAGTAATTGAGTCCTCGCAGACACAGAAGAACTGGTGGTTACCATGGTGGGGCGTGGGGGCGTGGGTGGGAAACAGTGAAAAAGGTGAAATAATTAAGAAGTACAAATTGGTAGTCACAAAACAGTCACAGGGATGTAAGTACAGCATAGGCAATACAGTCGGTAATATTGTGATAACTATGTATGGTGCCAGGTGGGTACTAGACTTACTGAGGTGATCACTTCATAAATTATATCTGTAATCACTAAGTTGTACACCTGAAACCAATACAAGATAAAATTGAAAGTTTAAAAAAAAGAAGAAGAAGACTGGCTGGCCTGTGGTGGCACGGGGATAGAGTGCTGACCTGGAGTGCTGAGGTCGCCGGTTCAAGGCTCTGGGCTGGCCCAGTCAAGGCACATACAACAAACAATCAATGAACAACCAAAGTGAAGCACTATCAGTTGAAACTTCTCATCCCTCACCCCCTGACTCTTCTGTAAAATCAATAAATAAAATCTTTAAAAATAAATAAAATCACTAGTAGAGTCCTCTCATCTCCCCAGACTGTTTTTCTTCGTTTGCCCTACACCCACACACCAATGGAACTGAGCCTTTTAATCCTCCATCCTCAAAATGTGACATACTTAACTGAGATAACAGAGTGATTTGACATCACAGTAATGCCAAAACTGAAAGTTTCCATTAGACAATCCTGTTCTTAAACTACTCTACCTGGCATCAGCATCGGCCTCTGGGAATTTCACGTTCGCCTCTTTTCTTGCCAGCTGCTCTCTAGGTTCCCAACATGTTGTTTGGTGTTCTTTAAAAGCTCCTTAAATCTTCTTAGAAGCTCCTTAAATCTCTTTTCTCCCCTGTTTTTCAGGCTTCCTTTTTGTCTTCCCTGCACCGACTCCATTATTAGCCCACACTTTATGTTAAAGAGAAGTACGGTTTTTCAGCCCTTGGGGAGCTAACTACCTTTGGGCATCAAAAGCACACTAGTACCAGTGGTGGGATTCAAATCATTTAACAATCGGTTCTCTGCCCTAATGACTGTTTTAAGTATAAAAAAAAGATATACCAAAAGGTAGGTAGTTTATTATTTCATGCATTTAATACTTAAATAAGAACATCAAAAGAAGTACACAAAACTAGATTACATTATAAGAAAGAGTTTTAAAATATTAATGAAAGAATATTAATACCTGACCAAAAAAACCCAAAAACAATACAAGTTGTCACTTCCTGGTTGTTTGGCACTTTTTCTCTTTACATTGTTACTGAAGTAACAAATGTGGGGGAATTAAAATGTATCAATAGTATTTCATCAAAGGTATAATGAGTTTTATGAAATGAATAAATATTATAAGCATAGTTCTGTCAAATTTTTTTCACTTATGGACAGAATGAACATCATCACTACAGGCACTTAGAATATACTGTTGCACAGACGGATGTTAAAAAAGAGTAAGGAATGTAAATTTGTGATTTCCACATTAAGCAGCTGCCCGGCCGTACACCTTGGAGAAAACCCTGATTACAAGTGCCATTTTAGGCCCTGGCCGGTTGGCTCAGTGGTAGAGCATCGGCCTGGCGTGCAGAGGTCCCGGGTTCAATTCCCAGCCAGGGCACACAGGAGACGCGCCCATCTGCTTCTCCACCCCTCTCCCTCCTTCCTCTCTGTCTCTCTCTTCCCTTCCCGCAGCAAGGCTCCATTGGAGCAAAGATGGCCCAAGCGCTGGGGACGGTTCCTTGGCCTCTGCCCCAGGCGCTGGAGTGGCTCTGGTCGCAGCAGAGCGACGCCCCGGAGGGGGCAGAGCATCGCCCCTTGGTGGGCAGAGCATCGCCCCTGGTGGGCGTGCCAGGTGGATCCCGGTCGGGCGCATGCGGGAGTCTGTCTGTCTCTCCCTGTTTCCAGCTTCAGAAAAATACAAAAAACAATCAAACAAACAAGTGCCATTTTAACAACTGGTTCACTGAATTCAACAAAAAATTAGGTATCAGTTCAGCTGAACCTGTGTGAACTGGCTGAATCCCATCACTGACAAGTATGATGTGGTGAACAGAGGGACATTCGTGCACCAGGGACTCTCCCTGCAGCAGCCAGGTCTTGTAGAGCAGTGGTCCCCAACCCCCGGGCCGCGGACCGGTACTGGTCTGTGGGCCATTTGGTACCGGTCCACAGAGAAAGAATAAATAACTGACATTATTTTCATTTTATTTATATTTAAGTTTGAACGATGTTTTATTTTTTTTTAAATGACCAGATAACCTGGAAATGCTGAGGTCGCCGGTTCGAAACCCTGGGCTTGCCTGGTCAAGGCACATATGGGAGTTGATGCTTCCAGCTCCTCCCCCCTGTTTCTCTCTCTCTCTCTCTCTCTCTCTCTCTCTCTCTCTCTTCTCTCTCTCTCTCTCTCCCTCTCTCCTCTCTAAAATGAATAAATAAAATTTAAAAAAATTAAAAAAAAAAACGACCAGATTCCCTGTTACATCCATCTAAGACTCACTCTTGACGCTTGTCTCGGTCACGTGATACATTTATCTGTCCCACCCTAAAGGCTGGTTCATGAAAATATTTTCTGACATTAAACCGGTCCGTGGCCCAAAAAAGGTTGTGGACCACTGTTGTAGAGTCTTTGAACATCTTTCCTTTTTAATTCCCTAACAAGTTCATCTAGATAGACAGCAGTGGGCAGCAAAAGTCAATTTGAGTTTTAAGAACTAATTGTCAGCCTGACCTGTGGTGGCGCAGTGGATCAAGCGTCGACCTGGAACGCTGAGGTCACTGGTTCAAAACCCTGGGCTTGCCCAGTCAAGGCACATATGGGAGTTGATGCTTCCTGCTCCTCCCCCTTTCTCTCTCTCTCTCTTCTCTAAAATGAATAAATAAAATATTTAAAAAAAGAACTAATTGTCTATCATCCCATGGACCTGGAGATTATTATGCTAAGTGAAATAAGCGAGGCAGAAAGACAAATATCATATGATATCACTTTTATGTGGAATCTAAGAACACAAACTGAGGAACAAAATAGAAACAGAGGCAGGGTCACATGGAGCAGAGGGACAGCTGTCAGAGGGAAGGGGGAAGAGGGGATGGGATCAGAGGAGGTGAAGGGATCAGCCAGATTATATACATGGAGACATGATACTGCACATGGAGACAGATAATGGTAGCAAGTCCCAAAGGGAAAGGGGGGATGAAGGTGGGGGGACAAAAGGGGTGAAATGAGAATGGAAAGAGACTATGTGGGGGAGGGGAGCATGACGCTGGGGGTGCAAAGTGTCGTATTGAGTGGGACACTTGGAACCGTGTCAATACAATAAATTTAAAATAAAAAATTGTCATTTCAATAAATCTAAAATAAATTTTTAAAATCAGTTAAAAAAAGGAAAATAACCTCAAAAAAGAAACCAATTGTCTAGAAATTCCATACAATCATAACACATCAGTGAGTAAGGCAGTATATCATAAAGTATCAAGCACAGTATGTGTAATATGTCTAAAGGTTTATCCAACAGTTAACTTTTTGCCAGATCAGGTGGTGGCGCAGTAGATAGAGCATCAGACTGGGACACAGAGGACCCAGGTTTGAAACCCCGAGGTTGCTGGCTTGAGCGCAGGCTTACCAGCTTGAGCGCAGGATCACTGGCTTGAGTGTGGGATCATAGACATGAACCCATGGTTGCTGGCTTGAGTTTAAAGGTCGCTGGCTTGAAACCCAAGGTTGCTGGCTTGAAACCCAAGGTTGCTGGCTTGAGCCCAAGGTCATTGGCTTAAGCAAGGGGTCATTGGCTCTGCTGGAGCCCCCACCCCAACCCAGTCAAGGCACATGTGAGAAAGCAATCAATGAACAACTAAGGTGCTGCAACAAAGAACTGATGCTTCTCATCTCTCTTCCTTCCTGCTTATCTGTCCCTCTCTATGTCTCTCTGGCTAAAACAAAAACAAAAAACAGTTGTTTCTTTATGCTGGCTTTTATTTATTTTAATTCCTCTTCAGTTACTGAATGTTTGACTAAGTAAATGGGTGAATGAATAAATGTTTTGCATATTACATATACTTCATCAGGCTATTCAGGGACTAACCAAGTTGTTATTTTAGAACTAGTACAGGATGAGAGAAAAAGTTCTGAATTAATCATCCTCTTTAAGAAGCTATGATCTTACTACTAACCTCTGAGATATGAAATAGGAATAACACGGTGTGTCCGTCAAGTCATGGTGCACTTTTGACCGGTCACAGGAAAGCAACAAAGGACAATAGGAATGTGAAATCTGCACCAAATAAAAGGAAAACTCTCCAGGTTTCATACCTATTCAGTGGTCACAGATTCGAATTTAGTGAGCCACAGTACACACTGAACTTTTCTCTGTACTGTCCACATCTCGACTGGCATGGCTGGGGGCTGCTCCGCTGTATACACGGTGTTACGTCATCATCTGCGCATGCGCACATGCTGCCACATCATCCTACAGAAACTGGGAGGGTTTTCCTTTTATTTGGTGCAGATTTCACATTTCTATCGTCTTTTGTTGCTTTCCTGTGACCAGTCAAAAGTGCACCATGACTTTACGGACACACTGTATAACTACTAAGGATGTGATACAACCAAAATAAATCGTTTAAAAAAGCTTAGCAGTACTAATGCAAATGTAGAAAATGATGCACCCAAAATCCATACAGCAGTCTTAAATGTGTGTCATTATTCACTCCAGTAACAAAAACAAAAACAAAATAAAAATGAAAACAGAACAGGCAGCCCGGCCTGTGGTGGTGCAGTGGATAGTGTCTATCTGGGATGCTGAGGTCAGCAGTTCAAAACCCTGGGCTTGCCTGGCCAAGGCACATATGACAAGCAAAGAACAATTAAAGTGAAGCAACTATGAGTTGATACTTCTTGTTTCCCCCCTACCTCTTCTCCTGTAAAATCAATAAATAAAATCTTAAAAATACAAAAAAAAAAAAAAGAACAGGTATTAAGTACTATATTAAGCACTAAAGAGACAAAAAACAATAAAACACATTTACTGGCATTCCTCCAAACTCCTCAAATTCCCTTTTTTGTCATCCCCTCCTCTCAAGAAGAAAATAAGGAACCAGAATTAATATAACAGAAGTCAGAATGTAGGAGAAGGATCTAGCCTGGGCTTCCTGGATTAAAAGATGAAGAGGAGTTGACCAGAGAAAGAAGAAGAACCTTCAAACCAGGCAGAGAGCAGCAGCTTGTGCAAAAGTGAAGAGGAAGGAAAGAACATGATACATTCTGGATGCTTTACATACTATAGTTTAGTGTGGCTAAATATCGGGCAGGAGGGTCTATGAGGGAACAGCGTGGGCCAAAGCTAATAGCTGGTCAGTCAAGGTGAACTCATGAGAGGGAGGAACTAGAAATGCACCCTGATAGTAATGGAAAAAATCAGAAGAGCGAGTAAAGAGACACATGATATTATGAACTTTATAAAGGTCACCCACCCCTCATCCCATTGGATTGTGATGAGCTAAGAGAGAATAGGAAACCAGATAGGGAGTGTTATAGTAATTCAAGTCAGAAATGATGGTAATGTATACGAGGCTCATAATAATGCAGATAGAGACACCTGAAAAATTTTGACATATGTGCACTTATCTAGAGAATATAAAGAAAAAAAAAAGTCAAGGACAGAATGGGCAGCAGAAACAATTAAGAGGAGAGAGAAGAAAGATGCTAAGGAAGCCATGAAATAATGACCAAAAAGATAAAAGGAAAAATAAAACAGAATGGCTTGTTAAAATGTATTTCAATCTCCTCTTTGTGGGTTGTTTTTTGTTTGTTTTTGCTTCAGAAGCTATAAACCAAAAAGCTACATTTCAAATATCTTTGCAACTAAGTGTTGCAGATATAATTAAAATTCTGTGTATCAGACACATTCACTCACCGCTTCACTTTGGAACTAAATTGTGAGAGGATGAAGAGTTACACAAGGCATCCGCTGTGCTTGTGCAGATCACAGGAGGCATGGTGTGGTCCTGGAGCTAACGTTCTTCGTGGCTGACCTGCAGTGCTCCTGAGAGGAACCTCCTGGCTGTGGCAATGTAACAGGAACTCTTGGTGCTCCAACTGTTCTAGGAGTAATTTCTGCATGTCTAGGCTAGAGCCTGTTATCCCAGTTATTTTAACAGATTTATTAGCTTCTAATTCAGTGTATTAAATCACCTTCTGCATAAACTTGATAAAGGAGTATATTCATTTCCTAGGGCTCCTGTAGCCAAGTACCACAAACTGTTTGGTTTAATAAAGTATTTTCTCTTTTTTTTTAATTAATTTTTTTTATTTATTAATTTTTAGAGAGGAGAGAGAGAGGGAGTGAGAGAGAGAGAAGGGGGGAGGAGCTGGAAGCATCAACTCCCATATGTGCCTTGACCAGGCAAGCCCAGGGTTTCAAACCGGCGACCTCAGCATTTCCAGGTCGACGCTTTATCCACTGCGCCACCACAGGTCAGGCCAAACTGGTTGGTTTAAAACAACAGAAATTTATTGTCTCACAGTTGTAGAAGCTGTAAGTCCAAAATCAAGATGTCAGCAGGACTGGTTCCTTCTGAGGGCTGTGAAGGAGAATCTATTATTCCATGCCCCTCTCCTGGCTTTTGGGGAGCCCAAGTGTTTCTCAGATTGTGGCAGCCTGACTCCAATCTCAGTCTGTTCTCTGCATGTGTTCACATCACCATCCTTCCATGCATGTCCATCCCTGAGTCCAAAAGACCTCTCTCTTTTTTTTTAATTTTTATTTTAATGGGGTGACATCAATAAATCAGGGTACATACATTCAAAGAAAACATTTCCAGGTTATCTTGTCATTTAGTTCTGTTGCATACCCATCACCCAAAGAGAGATCGTCCTCCGTCACCCTCCATCCAGTTCTCTCTGTACCCCTCCCCCTCCCCCTCTCCCTCCTTCCCTCCCCCCACCCCCATAGCCACCACACTTCTGTCCATGCCTCTTTGTCTCGCTTTTATGTCCCACCAATGTATGGAATCCTGCAGTTCCTGTTTTTTTCTGATTCGCTTATTTCACCCCGCACAATGCTACCAAGACTCCACCATTCCTCTATAAGTGATCTGATGTCACCATTTCTCCTAGCTGAATAGTATACCATGGTGTATATGTGCCCCATCTTCTTCATCCAGTCCTCTATTTTTTTTTACAGTGATTAAAAGCCTTTAAGCAAACTCTTGGCCAATACAGCAAGAATCCCTAAAAAAGTAGTGTCCTTAACATGTTCCCCAAGTCCAAGTTGGCCCCATCACCATGCCAAATCCCTGAAAAATGCAACCCAACCACAGTTCAGTCTTTTAGGAGCTGTCTCAGGGAGCAGGAGTCCAGGAAAGTTCCCCACAGGAAAAGTCCGCATGGCTCTGGAATTGTTGTCACCATTCTATACTTTGCAGCTCATGTCCAAGTCCCAATGACCGCTGCTTCTAGCTGGTAATAATTCAGGTAGATTGGAAAAAGCCATTTGCAGCATGCGTGGATATGGAGCTTCTGTTCTCCTCTGCCTGGAGAGTTGAGACCAGGTTGCTTTTCTCTGGAGCTCTGCGACTGTGGCCTGGTAAAGAGAACCTTGGGATACACTAAGCTGGGTGGCAAAGGTAAATTCATAATACAAGTTGGCAAAAGGAGGAAAGAGAGCCCTAAATTAGGAGTAGGTCCCAGCCTGAAATATGAGTGGGGCATTGAGGTAGGAGGGATAAAGGAAACACTATATATTAAGCAAAGCAGCAGAAAATAGGACTATCAACACCCACAACAGAGATCTTTGAGGGAAGAATAAAAAACCTGACTATTCAGGCAAAACATAATTAAGTGGCCCTTGTGCGAATGAGATCAGTTTACCTGCTTCTTGGAAGAAATACCCTAGGCTCGTCCACAGTGTCGTAGATGGGGCCGATGGCCCTGGGCACCTTCAGCCTTCAGTGGCAAACCCCAGCTTTCTGGGCAAGGTTAGGTCATAGGTGGCTGGAGCAGGGCTGGAAGAGACTGAACCCTCCCTTAGAGGAGCGAGGGGGAAGCCCACCTTTCAGTGTCCCTGTTTCCTCGCAGCAGAGGCATGTAAGCCTGGCAGGCTTTAGCTCAATGACCTTCCTTTCCACTATTGAAGCAGGACCCAGATGGCATCCTATGAGACCCCTTTGGGGTGTTGGAGCCTTTAAGGGTGTATCCTAAAAGC
Source organism: Saccopteryx bilineata (assembly GCF_036850765.1). Taxonomy (NCBI): domain Eukaryota; kingdom Metazoa; phylum Chordata; class Mammalia; order Chiroptera; family Emballonuridae; genus Saccopteryx; species Saccopteryx bilineata. Next base: position 140,916,315 of record NC_089491.1, on the reverse strand, counting down.
TGGTAGTTCCCCTGATCTCTATTGGGCTTTTTCTGCCTCTAGGTATCTTAAAAGCCATTCTCAGAAGATCTCGCTGAGGGGTTTGAGGATCCCCATCCGCCTATATAAATCTTTTCCATATATCTGGAGCTATTTGGAAAAAAGACAGAACAGTGTTATTAGCTAGATCTAATAAAGAAGGTAGTAGTTTGCAGGCGAAAAAGATTTGGTGTCTCCTGTTCATCAGTAATCAAAAGAAATGTAAATTTTTTTTTTTTTTAAGTAAAAAGCATGATATGGTAGACCTGTCAGAGTCATTGGCCTGGTGTGCAGGATTCCTGGGTTCGATTCCTGGCCAGAGCACACAGGAGAAGCGCCCATCCACCTCTCCACTCTTCCCCCTCTCCTTCCTCTTCGTCTCTCTCCTCCCGCCCACAGCCAAGGCTCCACCGGAGCAAATCCACCCTGGGCACTAAGGATGGCCCCATGGCCTCCGCCCCAGTCGCTAGAATGGCTCCGGTTGTAACAGAGCAACATCCCAGATGGGCAGAGCATTCCCCCCGGTAGACATGCCAGGTGGATCCCAGTCAGGCGCATGCAGGAGCCTGTCTGACTGCCTCCCCATCCCCAACCTCAGAAATATACAAAAAATAAATAAATAAAAGAAAAAATACTAAAAAAAAAAAGGGGGGGGGCATTCCCTTGTGCTAAAGCTCCAGGAAGCATGGAGTGAGCTTGAGTATGTCCTATGAACCATGGAGCTCTATGTTTACATACAAGTCTTTGAAGAAGGAGGAACTGCTGAAATATTTTATCAGCATTTGTCCCTAAGACAGCAGTCTTTATAGTGGGAACACCATACGTAATTATTTGCTGTCTGTCTATAGATTAAGGGGGGAATATGGCAAATGCTGAAAAGCCATGATCTTTGTGCCCCTCCCTTCCCCCAACCCTCTCCCTCTCCTCCCCCCACCCTGTAACCCCAACACTGTTGTTTATGTCTCTGAGTCTCATCTTTATGTCCCACCTATGTATGGAAACATATAGTTCTTAGTTTTTTCTGATTTACTTCTTTCACTCAGTATAATGTTATCAAGGCCCATCCATGTTGTTGTAAAAGATCCGATGTCATCATTTCTTATGGCTGAGTAGTATTCCATAGCATATATATACCAAAGCTTTTTAATCCACTCGTCCTCTGATGGACACTTGGGCTGTTTCCAAATCTTTGCTATTGTGAACAATGCTGCCATAAACATGGGGGTGCATTTCTTCTTTTCAAACGGTGCTATGGTGTTCTTGGGGTATATTCCTAATAGTGGTATAGCTGGGTCAAAAGGCAGTTCGATTTTTAATTTCTTGAGGAATCTCCATACTGTTTTCCACAGTGGCTGCACCAGTCTGCATTCCCACCAGCAGTGCAGGAGGGTTCCCTTTTCTCCACATCCTCGCCAGCACTTATTCTGTGTTGTTTTATTGATGAGCGCCATTCTGACTGGTGTGAGGTGATATCTCATTGTGGTTTTAATTTGCATTTCTCTAATCATTAGTGATGTTGAACATTTTTTCATATGCTTATTGGCCATCTGTGTGTCCTCTTTGGAGAAGTGTCTATTTATTTCTTTTGCCCATTTTTGGATTGGATTGTTTGTTTTCCTGGTATTAAGTTTTACAAGTTCTTTATAAATTTTGGTTATTAACCCCTTGTCAGACGCTGTGTCAAATATATTCTCCCATTGTGTAGTTTGTCTTTTTATTCTGTTCTTATTGTCTTTAGCTGTGCAGAAGCTTTTTAGTTTGATAAAGTCCCATTTGTTTATCCTGTCTTTTATTTCACTTGCCTGTGGAGACAAATCAGCAAATATATTGCTGCGAGAGATGTCAGAGAGCTTACTGCCTATGTTTTCTTCTAAGATGCTTATGGTTTCACGGTTTACATTCAAGTCTTTTATCCATTTTGAGTTTATTTTTGTGAGTGGTGTAAGTTGGTGGTCTAGTTTCATTTTTTTGCAGGTAGCTGTCCATTTTTCCCAACACCATTTGTTGAAGAGGCTGTCTTTACTCCATTGTATTGTCTTACCTCCTTTGTCAAATATCAGTTGTCCATAGAGCTGTGGGTTTATTTCTGAGCTCTCTGTTCTGTTCCATTGATCTATGTGCCTGTTCTTATGCCAGTACCATGCTGTTTTGAGTACAATGGCCTTATAATATAACTTGATATCTGGAAGTGTGATACCTCCCGCTTTTTTCTTCCTTTTCAGGATTGCTGAGGCTATTTGTGTTCTTTTTTGGTTCCATATAAATTTTTGGAATATGTGTTCTATGTCTTTGAAGTAAGTCATTGGTATTTTCATTGGTATTGCATTGAATTTATAAATTGCTTTGGGTAAAATAGACATTTTAATGATGTTTATTCTTCCTAACCATGAGCATGGTATATGCCTCCACTTATTCGTATCTTCCCTGATTTCTTTTATCAATGTTTTATAATTTTCCGAGTACAAGTCTTTAATCTCCTTGGTTAGATTTATTCCTAGGTACTTTATTTTTTTGGTTGCAATGGAAAAGGGGATTGATTCCCTGATTTCTCTTTCTGACAGTTCATTATTAGTGTATAAAAATGCCTCTGATTTCTGAGTATTGATTTTATATCCTGCCACCTTGCCAAATTCTTTTATCAGGTCTAGTAGTTTTTTGACTGAGACTTTAGGGTTTTCTATATACAATATCATGTCATCTGCAAATAATGATAGCTTTACTTCTTCTTTTCCAATTTGGACGCCTTTTATTTCTTTTTCTTTTCTTTTCTTTTATTTATTCATTTTTAGAGAAGAGAGGGAGAGACACAGAGAGAGAGAGAGAGAGAGAGAGAGAGAGAGAGAGAGAGAGAAAGCGAACGAAGAGAGACAGACAGAGAGAAGGGAGGGAGGAGCTGGAAGCATCAACTCCCATATGTGCCTTGACCAGGCAAGCCCAGGGTTTCGAACCGACGACCTCAGCATTTTCCAGGTCGACGCTTTATCCACTGTGCCACCACAGGTCAGGCCTTATTTCTTTTTCTTGTCTGATTGCTGTGGCGAGGACTTCCAGAACTATGTTGAATAAGAGTGGTGAAAGGGGGCACCCCTGCCTTGTTCCTGATCTTAAGGGGATTGCTTTTAATTTTTGCCCATTGAGTATGATGTTGGCTGTGGGTTTGTCATAGATGGCCTTTATCATGTTGAGGTATGTTCCCTGTATTCCCACTTTGCTGAGAGTTTTGGTCATGAATGGGTGCTGGACTTTATCAAATGCTTTTTCTGCATCTATTGAAATTATCATGTGGTTTTTCTCCTTTATTTTGTTTATGTGATGAATCACATTGATTGATTTGCAAATATTGTACCAGCCTTGCCTCCCAAGAATAAATCCTACTTAATCATGGTGTATAATTTTTTCCATATATTGCTGGATCCGGTTTGCTAATATTTTATTGAGGATTTTTGCATCTAAGTTCATCAGGGATATTGGCCTATAATTTTCTTTCTTTGTGTTGTCTTTGCCTGGTTTTGGAATCAGAATTATGCTCGCCTCATAAAAGGAGTTTGGAAGTCTTCCTTCCTCTTGAATTTTTTGAAATAGCTTGAGAAGGATAGGAGTTAGTTCTTCTTTGAATATTTGGTAGAATTCACTTGTGAAGCCATCAGGCCCAGGACTTTTCTTTTTTGGGAGTTTTTTGATAGCTGTTTCTATCTCATTTGTTGTAATTGGTCTGTTTAGGTTTTCTGATTCTTCCAGATTGATTTTTGGAAGATTATATGATTCAAGGAATTTGTTCATTTCATCTAGGTTGTCTAGTTTTTTGGCGTACAGTTCTTCATAGTATTTTCTTACAATATTTTGTATTTCTGTTGTGTCAGTTGTTATTTCTCCACTCTCATTTCTAATTTTATTTATTTGAGTCCTCTCTCTTTTTTTCTTGGTGAGTCTTGTTAAAGGTTCATCAATCTTGTTTACCTTTTCAAAGAACCAGCTCCTGGTTTTATTGATCCTCTGTATTGTTTCTTTAGCCTCTATGTCATTTATTTCTGCTCTGATCTTTATTATTTCCTTCCTTCTACTAGCTCTGGGATTTACTTGCTGTTCTTTTTCTAGTTCTTTTAGATGCAGGGTTAAGTTGTTTATTTGAGCTTTTTCTAGCTTCTTGAGGTATGCCTGTAATGCTATAAACTTCCCTCTCAGGACTGCTTTTGCTGTGTCCCATAAATTTTGAGTTGATGTATGCTCATTATCGTTTGTTTCTAGGAATTTTAAAATTTCTTCTTTGATCTCAATGTTAACCCATTCATTGTTTAATAGTGTGCTTTTTAGTTTCCAAGTGTTTGAATGTTTTTCAATTTTTCTATTGTGGTTGATTTCTAGTTTAATGCCATTGTGATCAGAGAAAGTGCTCGATATGATTTCAATCTTCTTAAATTTGTTGAGCCCGCTTTTGTGCCCTAACATGTGGTCTATTCTAGTGAATGTACCATGATCGCTTGAAAAGAATGTATATTCTGCTGTTTTAGGGTGAAAGGTTCTGAAGATATCTATTAAATCGAGTTCATCTAATATGTCCTTTAAGTCTGCTGTTTCTTTGTTAATTTTCTTTCTTGAGGATCTATCTAATGATGTTAATGGGGTATTGAAATCTCCTACTATTATAGTATTGCTGTTGATCTCGCCCTTTAAGTCTATCAAAGTCTGCTTTATATATTTAGGTGCTACTATATTAAGTGCATAGATATTTATAATGGTTATATCTTCCTTTTGGATTGCTCCCTTTATCATTATGTAGTGTCCTTCTTTATCTCTAACTATGGTCTTTGTTCTAAAGTCCATTTTGTCTGATATAAGTATTGCTACCCCAGCTTTTTTTTCATTTCCATTTGCGTGAAATATTTTTTTCCATCCTTTTATCTTCAGTCTGTGTGCATCTTTTGATTTAAGGTGTGTCTCTTGTAGACAGCATATGTATGGGTCCTGTTTTCTTATCCACGCAGCTACCCTATGTCTCTTGATCGGATCATTTAATCCATTAACATTTAAGGTTATTACTGATATGTAATTGTTTATTGCCATTTTTTTTCTTTAAAACTGTTTTTCTCTTTTGCTATATTCTTTTTTTCCTTTGATCTGTTTACAACAGGTCCCTTAGCATTTCTTGCAGCCTTGGTTTGGTTGCAGTGAAATCCTTGAGGTTTTTTTTTTTGTCTGTAAAGCTTTTTATTTCTCCTTCAATTTTAAATGATAGCCTTGCTGGATAAAGTAGTCTTGGTTGTAGGTTCTTGTTCTGCATTACTTTGAATATTTCTTGCCATTCCCTTCTGGCCTCCAGTGTTTCTGTTGAGAAGTCAGAAGTCATCCTTATGGGGGCTCCTTTGTAGGTGATAGTCTTTTTTTCTCTAGCAGCTTTTAATATTTTCTCTTTATCATTTAGCTTTGGTATTTTAATTATGATGTGTCTTGGTGTTGGTTTCTTTGGGTTTCTCCTTAATGGAGTTCTCTGTGCTTCCTGAACATGTGAAATGTTTTCCTGCCTTAATTGGGGGAAGTTTTCCACTATAATATGTTTGAACACAGTCTCTATCCCTTGTTCTTTCTCTTCTTCTTCAGGAACCCCTATGATGCGGATGTTATTTCTCTTCATGTTGTCACAGAGCTCTCTTAGAGTTTCCTCAGACTTTTTGAGTCTCTTTTCTTTTTTCTGCTCTGCTTTCGTGCCTTTATTTATTGTGTCCTCTAACTCACTGATTCGATTCTCTGCTTCATCCATCCTGCTTTTAATTCCTTCCATTGTATTCTTTATTTCAGATATTGTATTTGTCATTTCTGTCTGATTCTTTTTTATTATTTCAATGTCCTCTTTTATATTTGTTATCTCTTTATTTAGGTTTTTGTAATGGCCATCTATGGTTGTTCTAATATCTTTGAGCATCCTAACAATCGTTATTTTAAACTCTGCATCTGGTAGTTTGGTTATATCTGATTCACTTAGGTCCTTTTCTGGGGATTTCTCTTGGTTTATTTGTGTTGTATTTCTCTGCCTCCGCATTTTCTCTTCACGGGAGTGGCTGTGATCACTTGCTCGGGTGCACAAGGGTTGGTGGCCTTGGCCTTTGCCCCGCTCCCGTGTGTGACGTTATGCTCGGTCCTGAGGGCACTGGCGAGCACCTTTGCTCAGCTGCGGGTCTCCGCCTGTTTCTGAGCTTTTGCCCTGCCTTTGCAGGATGATCCCACTCAAGGAACAGCTGCTAGCCTTGGCTCTACCACCAGGCAGGGCTGCGTGCCCAAGTTCAGCTCCGTAGCAGAACTCTGCCTCTTCTGGGCTTTTGGCTCCACCCCCGTGGGAGGAGCCTGCTACCAAATCAGACCAGAAGCCTGGGTTGCATGGGCGGGGCAGGGATGTGCTCCTCTGCCCTTGCTCCAGGCCTGGTTTATACTCTTTCCGGGTTTCCCGCCCTTCTCCCGGAGGCTGGATTACAGGCTGCCGGCAGCTGAGTTTGGCTGCTTTTGCAAGCCCCCTTCTCCCTAGCCGGGCAAGACTGAGCTCACACCTGAGCCCAGTGGTGGCCAGCCGGCTTCCAACCCTGCCAGCAGAACCGCGCTTTTGTCTCCCACTGCCGCTCGCCCTCCAGCGAGCCCTCAGCCGCGTGGGTGGGGGCGCTGCAGCTCGGACCCTAAGACTCACTACTGTAGACCCAAAAGCTCCCTCCTTCTATGCGACTCTGCTCTGAATGCTGCAGGGGAGCTTGTTTGGCTGCTCTCCTGCTTCCCTTTGCTGGTATTGCTGCTTCCGGGGGAAATATTCACTTCAGCTTTGGGGAGTGACTCGTCCCAGGGGTTAGGGCGGCTATCTCCCAAAATGTTTTCCCTATGCCTCCTAGATCGCACTCTCTTCCTGTTACTGTGGTTCTCTCCCCTCTCCCTCCGTCCCCAGGAGCCCCGGGTGAGTGTTTGTGAGAGAGATGTTCTGCGCGGTCCCTTTAAGAAGGATCCGGGGTCTGCGAAATCAGACTCTCTCACAAACAGTATCCTGACTTGTTTCCAGCTAAATACTGTCCTTACGCTTCTTCTGGGCTCTGGGGCTGCAGGCTGGGGCTTTGTTCCTGGGGCTCAGGACCCTTTCCCCTCTGCTAAACTCACTTCCCGCCACGCAAGTCTCTCCCTGCTGCCGTTTGCTCTGAGAAGCTGGGCAGCCCTCTCCACGTTTCCACGTTTCCGCTTTTCCTACCAGTCTCTGTGTGGCTTCTTCAGCGTTCCTTGGTTGAAGAGTCCTTTTAGTTTAGTCCAAAGTTGGTTTTTCCAGCTGATAGTTCATAAAATTAGTTTGTAATCCACTTTGGTTCTGGGAGGTAGATGCTGGTACGTCCGCCTACTCCAGCGCCATCTTGTCTCTCCCAAAAGACCTCTCTTTATAAAGACACCAGTCAAGTTAGATGAGGGCTCACTCAAATGATCTCATTTTAAAAGGAGACAAAAGGATTTTAATTCAAAAGAAATTTAACTTGATTAACAAAACTGTATTTCCAAATGAGATTAGAGTCTGAGATACTGGGGGTTAGGACTTGAACATATCTTTTGGGAAGAATATAATTCAATTCATGATAAGGAACATGACAAGAACATTTGCTATCACTAAATATTCACATAGTTATTATTTCCCAGCCTCCTTTGCAGTCTAGTTGGGGTCATGTGACTAGTTCTGCACTAACTGTGAGCAAGAGTGGCATGTGTATCTCCTGAGCTGGGTCAGTAAAAAGCCTTGCTCAACCCTCAAGCTCTCTTCCTCCAGTTTGGCAAACTCTGAAGCCATATGTTGAGTGAAGTAGCAAGATGGTTAATTAACTCTTAGCCTGGGCCCCTGAGTGTCTATGTGAAATAGAGGTCCCTGACAAAACATATTAGACATGCAAATGAGCAAAAAATAAATCTTTATCGTGTAGAGATATTAGGATTTAAAATGTTTTTATTATTTTTTGGAGAGGAAGAGACAGAGAGAGAAACATCAATCTGTTGTTCCACTTATTTATGCATTCAATGCTTGATTCTTGTATGTGCCCTGACCGGAGATTGAACCTGTAGCCCTGGCATATTGGGGAAGATACTCTAACCAACTGAACTACCAGGTCAGGGCTAGAGACTTTAATATTTATAGTCTGCTGCAACAGTTGGTGTACTAATTATCCTCATTAGTACAGCAGCCTAATTTGATAGACATGTTATTGGAAAAGTTCTCATTTTGTGGGTTCAGCTTATTCCTGAAGTGGGCTTTGTAAAGCATCCACTAAAAGGGAGGTGCGGGGCGAGAGAGAGAGATATGTCTCTCTCAACAAAGACTCCAAGAATAAGAGTATAAAAACTTTACATATTTGTATTAATCTGCTTATGCTGCTATAATGACATATCACAGACTGGGTGGCTTAAGCAACAAACATTTATTTTCTCACAGTTCTGGAGTAGAGGCAGGAAGTCCAAGATCAAGGTGCCAGCAAGGTTGGTTTCTGGTGGGACCTTTCTTCCTAGCTTGTATATGGCTGCTTTCTCCTTGTGTCCTCCCATAGCCTTTGCTCTGTGCACATGTGGAAAGAAAAAGCCCTCTGATGTCTCTTCCTCTATCAGATTAGGGCCACACTCCTATGACCATTTAATGTTACATCTTTATTCTCCCTATCTCCAAATACAATTACAGGTAGGTGGCACCAATAAGTGTGCTGGGTGTTAGGATTCGGACTCCAAGCCTAGAGCTCAGCCAGGGCAAATGGCCTCTACAAACCCTGCTCAACACCACAGTGCAGCACCGGCATGCCTTACCTGACAGCCCAGCCTACTGCCTGAAGAAAAACTTTTGACTCTTGAGAGAATATTTCAATGTGTATCACCACTAATGCTGACCCCACCAGCTACCTTCTTTTTTTTCTTTTTTTAAATTTTTTTTTTTGTATTTTTCTGAAGCTGGAAACGGGGAGAGACAGTCCGACACTCCCGCATGCGCCCGACCGGGATCCACCCGGCACACCCACCAGGGGGCGACGCTCTGCCCACCAGGGGGCGATGCTCTGCCCCTCCGGGGTGTCACTCTGTTGCGACCAGAGCCACTCCAGCGCCTGGGGCAGAGGTCAAGGAGCCATCCCCAGTGCCCGGGGCAGAGGTCAAGGAGCCATCCCCAGCGCCCGGGCCATCTTTGCTCCAGTGGAGCCTCGCTGCGGGAGGGGAAGAGAGAGACAGAGAGGAAGGAGAGGGGGAGGGGTGGAGAAGCAGATGGGCGTTTCTCCTGTGTGCCCTGGCCGGGAATCGAACCCGGGACTTCTGCACGCCAGGCCGACATTCTACCACTGAGCCAACCGGCCAGGGCCACCAGCTACCTTCTTGGTCCTCGCAGGATCCACTAGTGCCTGTGGGTTTTGCTGAGAGATCAGAACCTTCTGGATGAACAGCACCGGACAGAAGACTCTCCATATAGCCCTATATTAAGGAAGGACTTGAAGAACATTTAGGGAAATAGAAGTGACCATGTATATTTATACATACAATTAAATTACACTTGCAACTACAGGCTTTCAAAAAGGCAAAGGGAATCAGGGGAACAATAAATAACAAAAATATAAGCAATAAGAATCTTATAATACTGGAGTATAAAGCAATGTTAACAATTGTCATTATTTTAATTTTAGTCCAACAGTAGTATTTTACAAGTAAGGACACCAGGGCTCAGAGAGGTGCTCAGGATTAGAACTCAGTTCTCTTGAACCTCAATTTGACAAAGGCTTCCTGATTTAGGAGTTCTTTGTATCTCTGGATTAAAAAACAAAACAAGCCTGACCAGGCAGTGGCACAGTACATAGAGCATCAGCCTGGGATGCAGAGGACCCAGGTTTAAAATCCCAAGATCGCTGGCTTGAGCATTGGCTCACCAGCTTGAGCACAGGGTCACTGGCTTGAGTGTGGGATCATAGACATTGAGCCCAAAGGTCACTGGCTTGAGCAAGGGGTCACTCACTCTGCTGTAGCCCCCCAGTCAAGGCACATATGAGAAGCAATCAATGAACAACTAAGGTGCCACAATTAAGAAGTGAAGCTCTCATCTCTCTCCCTTCCTGTCTGTCCCTCTCTTTCTCTGTCTCTTGCTAAAACAAACAAAAAACCATGGGCATATAACATAATTGACTGTTCAAATGATGTGGAGAGACGCCTGACCAGGCGGTGGCGCAGTGGATAGAGCGTCGGACTGGGATGCAGCGGACCCGGGTTTGAGACCCTGAGGTCGCCAGCTTGAGCAAAAAGCCCACCAGCTTGAACCCAAGATCGCTGGCTCCAGAAAGGGGTTACTCGGTCTGCTGAAGGCCCATGGTCAAGGCACATATGAGAAAGCAATCAATGAACAATTAAGGTGTCGCAATGAAAAACTGATGATTGATGCTTCTCATCTCTCTCCGTTCCTGTCTGTCTATCCCTCTCTCTGACTCTCTATCTCTGTAAAAAATAAATTAAAAACAACACAACAAAAAAATGAAGTGGAGATGTTTACCCAAAATCTATGTACTCTTGTTGATCAATGTTACCCTGTTAAATTTAATTTTCTAAATAGAAACAAAATAAAACAAAACTCTTACCTTTTAAAAGATGACTTTTTAGCAGAATTAAATTTCCTAAATTACTAACAGGCTTTTACAACTATTTTATATCTCTGTAAGGGACCCTTTGGCTGTACTCTTTGGTAGAAGATGAACTTAACTCAAAGCCCAAGAAGTATCATTTCAGAGCTTTGCCCACAGACTTAGACTTCACCTAGACGATCAGCTCCCAGAATCAGCGACTCACAGCTTTGTTCAGTGTATGATAAAGATATATTTAAGTGACTGTCTAAAAATATTTCTTGTGAAAATACTACAATAGACCATGAGGTTTCATACATCTTAACTGTATGAAAGAGTGTTTTTACTGAGACAAAACAGCTTTGTTTTTACTTAAATGCAGGACCAAAATAATGCACGAATCACTTCCTCTCTGAGAGTAAACTGCAGACCAAGGGCTCATTATCCCAAACCTGGGCCAGGGCCCCTCTGCCAGCTCCACTTCCTCAGGACACATCTTTCAATGCCTCTGGCTCTTTCTGGAAGTGACCAGTTGCTTCTAATTTCCTCAAAGTCCAGGTGCTGGGGTGATGGTGGGCTGATACTGACTTTTATTTAAAAGAATCCATCATGAAAAGAGTGACTAAGATTTTCACCATTATAATTTGAAATCCTTGACTATACTTTTAAACCCTTAATTAGGAATCTGTCTTTGCTATTTTACTATTATTATTATTATTTATTGATTGATTGATTTAAGAGAGAAAGAGGGAAGGACGGAGGGAGGGAGAGAGAAACATCAATTTGTAGAGTCTGGCTTTGTTACTTATTTTTTTTAACTTTTTTATTTTTTTAAATTTTATTTATTCATTTTTAGAAAGGAGAGAAAGAGGGAGAGAGAGAGAAACAGAGAGAGAGAAGGGGGAGGATCAGGAAGCATCATCTCCCATATGTGCCTTGACCAGGCAAGCCCAGGGTTTCGAACCAGCGACCTCAGCATTTCCAGGTCGACACTTTATCCACTGCGCCACCACAGGTCAGGCTGGCTTTGTTATTAAAGCAATTCATCTATGTTGCTTTCTTTTCCCATTAGCTGCTATTCCAGTAGTCTGTACCCATGACAATTTGATGCTTTTGTAGGAAGGGCCTATTCATTTTTTAAAATCTTTTATATAACCTAGCTTTTTTGGTCAGTATTTATTGATTGCCTACAATGTGCCAGGCACTATGCTGTGAATTGGGGACATCAGTGATCAAAACATAAAAATCCTTATCTTCATGGAGTTTATGTTCTTGTAGATATAGACAAACAATAAAAACAAACATTAGAAAAGCTAATTATTTAATTTGTTACAAGATTATAAGTGCTATGAGAAAGAAATAAATCAGATTAAGGATGAAGGGGAGTGTTATGTTGGTAGTGGAGGCAGTTGGAATCTAAGATACCACGCATGGTCAAGTTAGACAGTGGTGAGATCTGACCAAAGACTTTAAATTGGCAATGGTGTTAATGAATCATGCGGATATCTGGGGAAGGAGCATTACAAGAAGGGGAAGCAGATAGCAGTGTGTTATATGGCTGGAGGGTAGTCAGCTTGGGTAAGGAAAAGCAGAGAAATATGGTAGGGGCGGGGGAGACATATAGGGCCTTGTGAAGCCACTCAAAGACTTTGGTTTTTATTCTGAGTGAAATGGGAAGCCCCTAGAAGGGCAGAGGTAGAGGAGCAACGTATCTGACTTGTTCTTTAATAAATAACCCTGGCTGCATATTTGATGGTGGGGGGAGAAGGAAGAACCAACCAAAATTTGTGAACCAAACATATATATAACCATAAGTGAAATAACATCTAAGTCTTTAGAATTCATTTAAGGATGTATTTATTTACAAGATACAAATGTTTAATATGAATTAAAGTGCTTAATTTTACAATGTTTCTGATTCTCTGCCTTTATGACCATATATACATATGTTACACAATATATACACTATCTGCAAGTATTTACATTCATATAGCTAGAAAAGAAAAATTACTTTGTGTATACTTTTTCACATTTGAGTTAACTCTAAAATTCTGATTACATACTTTTTCAATCTGATCAGTCAGTAATTCAAAACCCAAATAACACTTATACAAAAATATAAGTCAACTGCCACTCACAAAATGAAATGCTAGTTTGGTAAAATAAAAACAAAATACAATTTTATATACAGACATGATTGCTAATGAAGGGAGGACACCCCTCAAGTGATACATTCCAACATCTATATAATGTGTAATATATAATGCAATTCCATTATCATAATGGTCCCTACAGAATATTATGTTTCTCCCCTAACCTACATATATATCACTCTATGTATTTGGTATTCACTTATTAAAATATGCTACAATGAGATTTCTTGATTTATCACTAAATTACCTAATCTCACTAATTCAATCTATAATGAACTTTAGAAAGTGATGACCATCATGTTACTCAGTGACCCCAACAAGTTAGAAATGATCTTGTGGAAGTCATGTGCTATTTCATCTCAAAACATGGAAAAGACACTACATTCTGCCAAATGTTCAGTCCAGAAAGCAAAAGACCATAACGGACTTTAGAGGGATTATCTTTTACCTCAGTTAATAGTGTCAAAAGTGGCCCAATAGAATGGCATTATCTTTTTCAAAGCCTGAAGGAAAAAGAAAGAAATGACAAGATATAAATGATACCACCCTGGCTGGACAGCTCAGTTGGTAAGAGCATCGTCCTGAAGCACAAGTGTTGCCAGTTCAATCCCCGGTCAGGGCACATACAGGAACAGATAGATGTTCCTATCTCTCTCTCTCTCTCTCTCTCTCTCTCTCTCTCTCTCCCTCTTGCTAAAATCAATAAATAAAAATTAAAAAAATATGTTTATATAAAGATACAAATGATACAATTAAGAGGCCAAGGCGAAAGGCCTGGGTACAATAAATTCCATCAGTATGCAATTATGTAGATTTGTATCTTACTTTATATCACATCTGCAGTTTAAGTATTTTTCTCTTATCTTAACACACATTGCTCTGAACTGGAGGCCAGCAGTCTGTTCTGTCCACCTCTCTGTTCATTCCTGCTTGTTTCAGTTCCTAATTTTATTCCTCTCTACTGTATCAGTAAAGAAAGCAAAATTATTATCTCATGACATGATTACAGGCATAAATAAGAAGGAATTATACTAAAAATGCATGTGAATAATTTATGTTAAAATATTTAAACTAAAAATAAACAGTTCCTATAAAAATTTCATTCCTATGAAAAAACAGAACTGGAAATCAACAGTATTTTTACATACATATATAAACTCAGAAATTCACAGAAAGGATTTTAAAAGTGGATTTAGTGGTCTTTATATATATATATCTCCATATTTTCCAAATCTGGAGGATCTATAGTAGACAGTAATATGAAAATAAAAAGCAGCCTGATTCAATTAAAACTGGATGAGAATAAAGAAAAAGCATGGTCCACGGATGTCAATACAGTCCTAAGAATAAGAACTGGTTAGCGCCTGACCAGGCGGTGGTGCAGTGGATAGAGCATCGGACTGGGACGCAGAGGACCCAGGTTCGAGACCCTGAGGTCGCCAGCTTGAGCACGGGCTCATCTGGTTTGAACAAAAAGCCCACTAGCTTGAACCCAAGGTCGCTGGCTCCAACAAGGGGCTACTTGGTCTGCTGAAGGCCCACGGTCAAGGCACATATGAGAAATCAATCAATGAACAACTAAGGTGTTGCAACGTGCAATGAAAAACTAATGATTGATGCTTTTCATCTCTCTCCGTTCCTGTCTGTCCCTGTCTATCCCTCTCTCTGACTCACTTTCTGTGTCTGTAAAAAATAAATAAATAAAATTAAAAAAAAAAAAAAAAGAACTGGTTAGCCACAGTTTTTATATTAATACATTCTTGAAGAATACAAAATTTAAGAATGAAAACATTAAGACATTCTTGTCTTTTGAATGAATTTTAACTTACAAATACTATGTGCTTAATCTTAGACCCGCTAACACAAATATCATATGATGTAGGAAATTTTAATTAATCTCCTATTTTGCATTATAGCAAAGATAACTGCAAAAAATGAGTTAGGGAAAAAAAAATCTTTTTCCCTAGTTTATTTGCTTCTGTTGGTGCCTTTTCCTCAGGATGGATCTAGCCCAGAAAAATCATCAGTTATCACAGACAATATGCTCAGAATAAGAACTTAAGGCTTTGAATAGAACCAGAAAAGACACCTAAAATTTAAAGGTAAAAAACACCCTGTTCCACAAAGTAGACGAGAAAAAGTAGAATGTAATTGTGAACTTGCCCAAGTATCTTTGACCTAAGGTTTTTAGAAGGCATCAATGAATCCTTAACAACCCTGCAGAACTACAAAGTTTGTATACAGTTGTTTTTTTTTAAATGTATGTACTTAGGACTACAACAAGTATTCTTTTAAAAAAAATCCAATGTTTATCTATAGGTGGGGACATTTAAAAAGCTAGTTCTTTAAAAAGGTGTGGTAATTTAAAAAAATCGGGATATTTAAAAAAATGGCATAGGTCCCAGTGAAGCTAAATACTCCAACCTGTATGTTATTATATTTGGTGGAAAATGAGATGTTCCTTGATGAAGTAGTGCAGATGTGCTTTAATTGTTTCACCATCCATACCCTTTGCAAAAGCAAATTGGTTTTGATAAGTTATTTGAATCCATGGAATAATGCCCATTCCCCCCCACACACACTTTCTCTTCCCTATACTGAGCAATGAGTTATATTATTATTTCTAGAAGTTAATTCTCTATGTCCTGTGGCTAGGGGCATTCATATTAAAATTTCAGTATAAAAACACCCTGAAGAGTTTTATTGCTTGCATACATGATAGCATTTATAGATGCCATTATTATAAAAGTGGCTGGTGGCATTTTTCATTATTGAGTCCCACTTAAAACCTGAAGATTGGTCTGCACTATATTTCATACTTCCCAAATGGTAGACTTTCAATAAAGCAAAATCTAAGTTTAAAAAAATTGGAATGTTTTATAATGAATAGCCACTCTTAGCAAAGAAGTATTTTTTAAGTTCAAAGGAAGGGCACTTTAAAGAAAAGATGGCTTGGAAAGCACCAAATTAGAGAAAATAAATAAGACTCATATGGAATGTTGGGTTTAATAGGAAAGCAACCAATTACTTTTTTTAGGTTCAATCTGTCATGACTGCTCAGGTGTCTCAGAAATCAAAAGACACCGGTTATTCTTGTAATGAGTCATACTTTGAGGTCTTCTGGTTTAGTTGAGTGTTTACTAAATGGCTGACTAAGACTATTTCTTTGCCTTTCTCCAAGTAAAGCACTAGCGATTTCTTTAATAAAAAAAACCAGCAAAGGCTGCTTTCATTGCTTCTTTTTGTGCTTAGCTAAAGAAGATGGGGTGGGATGTGTAGAGAGTGATGGGATAATCAGAAATTCTCTTCTTATAATAGTATTTCTAATTAAAAAAACAAGTTATGGATAATATTAAGAGCATGATAATAAATATTCTCTTCATGAGTATTCTTTCAATAACCTAAGTTAAATAACACGGATACTTATTGAGCCAAAACATGTCCATGTTACTTCCACTTCAGGAGAACTTACTGAGAGGAAAAGTGTAGTCTTCTTGCTGTTTAGTTTTCAAAAAGAATCTGGTGCATAAATCTTCCAATTGGCCCTTATCTTTCCACTGTTCTATCCACATTTACAAAAGTCATCTTCTCAATAACCATTCTACATTTTTGCTGCTTCTCTATTCTTGAGAATAAGAAAACCAAAGCATCATCTATAGCTACAGTTTAACCTTCTCAATAACAATCCATGAACACAGATGTTGTACGTACAAGCACACACACACGCGCACACGGTTGGCAACTAGACAAGGAAAGCAATGCAAAATATTTCTAAATCTGTCCCTGGTTTAATAGAAAGAAGTTACCTTTTCTCTTTTTGGCTCCAAGTATTTGGTTTAACATAAATAATCATGGCTGGTATTTCTTTAATGGAGGAAGGCAACCTAATTATGTCAGCCATAAAGAGTTTATCTGCTCCTTTGGGGTAGGGAAAAATAGGAGATAGTTCATATTTTCTTAAAAGGGCCTAAATCGATGAGTGAAAATCTCAAATTTTGAGTGACTCTAGTCTACATTTAAGTTGTAATTCCCAAAGCAGAGAGTAGTGAAGTCATCCTTGTGGGTTTCTAACCTGATGCAGTAAAAGTGATACTGTTCTTGGTATAACAAGGTAAACGCAAAACAAACAAAACCCAGATCTACCGTATTCCCCCATGTATAAGACGTACCTTTCCCCAAAAAATTTGGGGTCTTAGAAACCAGGTGCATCTTATACAGTGGTTGTAGATTTTTTTACTTGCATTTCCCACTTTTTTGGGACAGTGATGAGGAGTTGTATGAATTTTATGATGAATAAAACTTGAGTTTAATGACTTTACATAATACTGTGTTCATATTTTGGGCCCCCAAATTAAAATGCATCTTATACATGGGGAAATATGGTAATTTGAGAAAAGAAGTAAGTTAAATAGCCAACTTAATAAGTTTATGTGAGGTTTTAATCATAACTACAATATAATGAAGAGCAGCCTTCGTCACAAGGAATTCAATTTTGTCTGTAAGATTTCCCCAGAAGAATAAATGAGAAAAGAATACTCCAACGCTCTTCAATTATCTTGTACCTCCGAACACCTGCCATTGAAACACTGCTTTTCAATATTGCGTCTCTCCTTCGTTCATGGAGGAGGTTTAGAGTGGAGCACAAACTTCCTTTAGTATCTACTCAGCCCCTTCAAACTAAGTTATCACATGTTAATTTTGTTTCATAGCTGACAAAGGAACAGGCCCACACAGTTATCTTAAGTATTCATTATATACAGTACTCATTTAACCACGCTTAACAGCCTTATGAAAAACAGTACAGTGTGCAGTTTGCTGATGTCCCAGAGCTGCATAAGGTCAGGTGCTCTGTACCATTCAGGTTTCTGTGAAAATCTTTGTACAAAGTGATAGTAACTGCTTAACCATTAGAGGATTGTAAAAGGAAAAACAACCCGTAGGACTCTGACCATCCTGGTGACCAAAATGCACTTTATCTCAGAATAAGTAAAATTGAAGCATTAATTAAAACCTCACTTTAAATAGGAATTATTAGCACCTTCAAACAGAGGCACTGTTTTAAATAGGCACAGAACAAAACCAAAAAAAATAGTACTTTAAAAATATGGTTGGAATTGATAAATATATCCCATGCCACTGCTTTTTCTTATTATAAAAATATCAATACACTTAGATGTCAACCAGTTCAACATAAATTACCAAAAACACTAAAGATTAGAACACTGTCCAATTGCAAGATAAAACATGCTTTATACTTTAAAAATAAATTAGAAACAAATATGAAGCTAAAGCTGAAAAGCATGTAGAGTATATATTTTTATATTTAATTCTATATATACATAATTGCTATATACTTAAGATATTTTATTCTTAGGAGCATTTCTACAAAAACAAATATTACCTTTTCTTAATAAGTTGAAAGTTCGAAACCCAACAATCTGTTCTTTTTCTTTTGTTTTAAAAGGACATTATGTTATTTATGCAGCTTGAACTTTATATAGACTAAAATAAAATAAGTTAATACAACAGCCTAAACTGTCCTTACAATATTTTTAACCATGGATCTATTTTGGCAACATGGAGGTATATCTTCCAAACTGTTAACAATTCCTACATATGAAAGAGAAGATATTAAACGATTTCTTAAATGAAAATAGCCTATTCTAACCTGATAGTGATATA
The DNA here is from genome assembly GCF_036850765.1 of Saccopteryx bilineata. Classification (NCBI taxonomy): domain Eukaryota; kingdom Metazoa; phylum Chordata; class Mammalia; order Chiroptera; family Emballonuridae; genus Saccopteryx; species Saccopteryx bilineata. The sequence continues at coordinate 140,897,888 of NC_089491.1, read as the reverse complement.
ATCAATTGACACCGTTTTCTACACAACAAAAGTACATATTCAAGGAATAGCTCATTAAAAAATGCTCCATTTTTCACATTATTTCCAACTTTTATCGGTAGAATGGCTCTGCACATTAATTTCACCAAGAGTGTACAAACATAGGAAAATAGTCCCCTAACAGATACATTTATGATCCTATATTTTCCAACATAAAGTGCTAAGAGATGAATGAGGAGAGCTGGGAATGTCTTGAGCTGTGAATCCTGAGACCCCCACACACACTGTGGTTGGTATTGGAGTTCAGCATTCTGATTTTTATTTAGGTTCAGGATGATCATCCAAGGTAGCTGAATGCTCGTCAGGACCATCCGGTGTCTCACCTGTGACAGCCAGAAAGATGACTTTCAGCCACTTCTGTTTCAGTTCCTCACTGTCTGCAGCAAAGCTGTGCACAGATTTGGACTGGCTCAGCTTGAAACTGTGGGGCAGGTCTGCACTCCTTGGCATATCGTCCACAGTATAGCCCAGGAGTGGAATGGTGGCCTGGGCTCTGACGTCCTAAAGACAAGATATAATACTTGAGTGGGTGAGATGTATAAGCGTGCTATGCACCGCCCTTTGTGACCTAGCTCCTCCTACTAAACCTCTTTTCCTACCACCGTATCCCACACACTTGCACTGTGAGCTCTCATGGACAGAGATGGTGATCTAGCAATCACACAGTGCCTGTATGTGAGGCCACTGACAATGCTGACTGACTGAATGAGTGAACATCTACGTCAGCTAGGATTCACTGACACCTCTCTGTGGCGGACCTACTCAGCTCTTCATTTAGTGAGAAAAAGAAAAAAAAAATAGCCATCTTACTGTATAAACCCAACAAATGTTAACGATTCTTTCATTACCAAACAGTTTTATTTGGTGTTTCGTTCCTTTATGCATCGATTTACGGACAGGAAGAAGTTATAAGAAAAACCACAAAAGAGAATAAAATATGTACCTTGGTGTTTTAAATTCATTTATAAAAATAAAAGTTTTATCAGCCCTTAATGTAGATATATGCTAAAATACAACAGGTACATTTAAAATTTTATGTATTTCTAGGTGAATGCATTCTTAGTTTAAGTCAGGGGTAGTCAACCTTTTTTATACCTACCGCCTACTTTTGTATCTCTGTTAGTAGTAAAATTTTCTAACCGCCCACCAGTTCCACAGTAATGGTGATTTATAAAGTAGGGAAGTAACTTGACTTTATAAAATTTATAAAGCAGAGTTACAGCAAGTTAAAGCATATAATAATAATTACCAAGTACTTTATGTTGGATTTTTGCTAAGTTTGGCAAAATAAATCTTTATAAAACAACTTACTATAGTTAAATCTATCTTTTTATTTATACTTTGGTTGCTCTGCTACCACCCACCATGAAAGCTGGAATGCCCACTAGTGGGCGGTAGGGACCAAGTTGACTACCACTGGTTTAAGTGCTGTTTGTTTTTTTCTGTTGTTGTTGTGGGGTGTTTTTTTTTGTATTTTTCCATAGTGAGAAGTGGGGAGAGGCAGACAGACTGCCACATGTGTCCAACCGGGATCTACCAGGCATGCCCATCAGGGGGCGATGCTCTGCCCTTCTGGGGCATTGCTTCACTGTAATGGGAGCCATTCTAGCACCTGAGGCAGAGGCCATGGAGCCATCCTCAGCGCCCGGGCCAACTTTGCTCCAATGGAGCCTTGGCTGTGGGAGGGGAAGAGAGAGACAGAGAGGAAAAAGAAGGGGAAGGGTGGAGAAGCAGATGGGCGCTTCTCCTCTGTGCCCTGGCCGGGCCTACATTCTACTAATGAGCCAACTGGCCAAGGCCAAGCGCTATTTGTTAAGTATTATACAATTCATGGTGCCTGGTGCTGCTCTGCTTAGAAGCATGTCTGTTGTTCCCCCAGATTCATCTCAGATCCATGCACACATGGTTCTAAACAACTCTTACTGGATAACATTAACCTAAGCTTGATGTAAATTCCCCATCCTCTCAATTTTCCTCTTTCAGGTACCCCTCCATTCAAGGGAGGGGGTGAGAAAGGCTTACTCTTACTTCCTACCATTAAAAAGGCTCCTTCTCCCTCCTGCTTCTCCTTCTGCTTCACCCCCTTCTCCCGATACCCTTTCCTAACTCAGGTCACATTCTTCTCAAACCCACTAAGTAGGAATGAGAGAAGGGCAGATTCATGGGGTGAAGAAACTATTGGCGCCTGACCTGTGGTGGCACAGTGGATAAAGCCTCGACCTGGAAATGCTGAGGTCACTGGTTCAAAACCCTGGGCTTGCCTGGTCAAGGCACATATGGGAGTTGATGCTTCCAGCTCCTCCCCACCTTCTCTCTCTGTTTCTCTCTCTTCTCTCTCTCCCTCTCTGTCTCTCTCTCTCCCTTTCTCTCTCCTCTCTAAAATGAATTAAAAAAATTAAAAAAAAAAGAAATTATTGGCAATAAAAGGAATCCACCAATTTAAGTAAACTTGAATTTTAGTTACTTATTATTTTTCCAATTGAAATGAAACAGTGAAGCTGGGCTCTCTTGTTCTATAAGCAGTGGTGGGAGAAGTGTGTGTATGTGTGTGTGTGTGTGTGTGTGTGTGTGTGAGAGAGAGAGAGAGAGAGAGAGAGAGAGAGAGAGAGAGAGGAACAGAGAGGGACAGACAGGAAGGGAGAGATGAGAAGCATCAATTCTTCATTGCGACACCTTAGTTGTTCGACTTCTTGCTCATATGTGCCTTGACCAGGGGGCTACAGCAGCACGAGTGACCCCTTGCTCAGGCCAGTGACCTTGGGCTCATACCAACGACTTTGGGCTTCAAGCCAGTGACCTCTGGGCTCAAGCCAGAGACCATAGGGTCATGTCTGTGATCCCACACTCAAGCCAGCAACCCCATGCTCAAGCTGGTGAGCCTGTACTCAAGCCAGCAACCCCGGGGTCTCAAACCTGGGTCCTCTGCATCCCAGTCTGATGCTCTATCCACTGCACCATTGCCTGGCCAGGCGGTGGGAGAATTCTGAGTCCAGTGTCTAACTGCTTCCCTCCCCATGGCCTCCACCCCCTCAGACAGATGCAGTGTGGATACCTGGGGGGCACCGTACATGTAGAGCACGAGAGGGTCTTGTTTGGGGATCACACACCAAGCTTTCTGCCAAGGTTTTGATTTCTCCATATACTGGAGGAAGCTGCACACCACACTGTTTCCAGATACCTCTGCTGACTCAATCTAGAAAAACATAATGGAAAGAAAGAGAGTGAGAGGGTGAGAACACAAAACAGACAAGATAGAGAAGAATTCAATAGAAGGCAACATTTATTAAATAAGTGTGTTTATATAAAATATCTCCTGGGATCATCCAAAAGGTTCATCTGCAATTATTATTTTAAACACTCATTTAGATCTATTAGTCATGTGGGAAAATACTTAAGTCAGTTTTAACTCTCTGTATTAGCAGACCTTAAATTTAAAGTTAAACATTTATTAACTACTTACTATGCAGGCACTCTTCATAGCTCACTAAGAAATGTATCATGGCCCTGGCCGGTTGGCTCAGTGGTAGAGCGTCGGCCTGGCATGCAGAAGTCCCGGGTTTGATTCCCGGCCAAGGCACACAGGAGAAGCGCCCATCTGCTTCTCCACCCCTCCCCCTCTCCTTCCTCTCTGTCTCTCTCTTCCTCTCCCTCAGCCAAGGCTCCATTGGAGCAAAGATGGCCCGGGTGCTGTGGATGGCTCCTTGGCCTCTGCTTCAGGCGCTAGAGTGGCTCTGGTCACAATAGAGCGACACCCCGGAGGGGCAGAGCGTCGCCCCCTGGTGGGCGTGCCGGGTGGATCCCGGTTGGGTGCATGCGGGAGTCTGTCTGATTGTCTCTCCCCGTTTCCAGCTTCAGAAAATTACAAAAAAAAAAAAAAAATGTATGATTTCTAAAAATTTATTTATATAAAAAAAGAAATGTATGATTTCATTTAATCCTCACACCAACACCAAGGAGTTACGACTTTCATTATCTGTGAGGTTCAGAGATGAAATGGCTAACCCAGGATCATACACTCAGGAATTGGCATGCTGGGGTTTGAGTCTGGATCCAGAGCCTAAATTTTTAACCACAATGCATCCCAACTTCAACGATGGAGGAAAGCAGCATCAAAAAGGTAAATACTGGCCAGCAACCTTTGTCCTGAGAATTGAGATCATTTAAGTTTTAAAAATTGCCTTAACTGTTTGCAGAGCCATTTACAGTTTTCTGATTTGCCTCCAACTATATAAATCACTGGCTAAAAAAGGAATAAAACCATTTGACCACATAATGGTTTTTACTGCACACATTAAGGAAAGTGTCAAATTCTTAGGGTACTGCTACTCAGTGTCATCCATTCAACAGCGCTGGGCCGCAAATTGTTTTGTTACTAGTTCAAGGTAAATGCAGCAAGTTAGAGCAAACACTGAGACAGTCACAGCAATTTGATTTTGTGATGACACTCAAGCACACAACTGTGTATCTTTTTTTTTAATTTTAATAATTTTATTTTTTTAATGGGGTGACATCAATAAATCAGGATACATATATTCAAAGATAACATGTCCAGGTTATCTTGTCGTTCAATTATGTTGCATACCCATCACCCAAAGTCAGATTGTCCTCTGTCACCTTCTATCTAGTTTTCTTTGTGCCTCTCCCCCTCCCCCTTTCCCTTTCCCTCTCCCCCCTCCCCCTGTAACCACCACACTCTTATCAATGTCTCTTAGTCCCACTTTTATGTCCCACCTACATATGGAATAATGCAGTTCCTGGTTTTTTCTGATTTACTTATTTCACTTCGTATAATGTTATCAAGATCCCACCATTTTGCTGTAAATGATCTGATGTCATCATTTCTTATGGCTGAGTAGTATTCCATAGTGTATATGTGCCACATCTTCTTTATCCAGTCATCTATTGATGGGCTTTTTGGTTGTTTCCATGTCCTGACCACTGTGAACAATGCTGCAATGAACATGGGGCTGCATGTGTCTTTAGGTATCAATGTTTCTGAGTTTTGGGGGTATATACCCAGTAGAGGGATTGCTGGGTCATAAGATAGTTCTATTTTCAGTTTTTTGAGGAACCACCATACTTTCTTCCATAATGGTTGTCCTACTTTACATTCCCACCAACAGTGTATGAGGGTTCCTTTTTCTCCACAGCCTAACATTTGCTATTACCTGTCTTGTTAATAATAGCTAATCTAAAAGGTGTGAGGTGGTATCTCATTGCTGTTTGATTTGCATTTCTCTAATAACTAATAAAGATGAGCATCTTTTCATATATCTGTTGGCCATTTGTATTTCTTCCTGGGAGAAGTGTCTGTTCATGTCCTCCTCTCATTTTTTTATTGGATTGTTTCTTTGTTGTTGAGTTTTATGAGTTCTTTGTAAATTTTGGATATTAGGACCTTATCTGAGCTGTTGTTTAAAAATATAATTTCCCATTTAGTTGGCTGTCTGTTTATTTTGTTATCAGTTTCTCTTGCTGAGCAAAATCTTCTTAGTCTGATGTAGTCCCATTCATTAATTTTTGCCTTCACTTCTCTTGCCTTTGGAGTCAAATTCATAAAATGCTCTTTAAAACCCAGGTCCATGAGTTGAGTACCTATGTCTTCTTCTATGTACTTAATTGTTTCAGGTCTTATGTTTAGATCTTTGATCCATTTTGAGTTAATTTTAGTACAGGGGGACAAACTCTAGTCCAGTTCCATCCTTTTGCATGTGGCTTTCCAGTTTTCCCAGCACCATTTATTGAAGAGGCTTTCTTTTCTCCATTGTGTGTTGTTGGCCCCTTTATCAAAAATTATTTGACTATATATATGTGGTACAACTGTGTATCTTACAAAGGTACTGAACTGTGATGGTTTGGAAATAACCAGTTCATCACAGATAGTTCAAGAAGCACTGGGGTGGCAAGCTCTGGCCACCAGCTGACCCCTGTTCTTGTACCGCCTGTGAGTTTAGAAGAGTTTTAACAGATAAACATTTAAAATCAATTTAATAATAGAGAACACTAACTTTGTGAACTCCAATGAAGAGAAATGTCACCTTCCCGTCCCCCACCAAAGAATTCCATTTTTTTTTACTACATTACAAAAAATTTTACTAAATTATTACATTTTAAAATTTGTCAATGTAAATTGGTGAAAATTTGTTTTCTCTCATCTTATATAATATCAAGTTTTGCCTCTTGGCCTGCAAAATTGAAATAGTTTTTCTCTGGTCCTTTACAGAAAAAGGATGTTGACCCTTGGTCTAGCGCATGTAACACTAGTTGGCACAAAGCAAGGTCTAGCGCATGTAACACTAGTTGGCACAAAGCAAGGTCTAGCGCATGTAACACTAGTTGGCACAAAGCAAGATGCAAATACTGCGTGTATGTATGTGTGCATGTGCGTTAGCCTAGCTAAGTAATTGCTATTTGCCCTCAAGTATAGGTTTTTCTAGAAAACCGGCTAGATTTTTTATTTCACAGATGCAGCTTGGAACTCACCTCTTCAAACAAGCTGTCATCACAATTCAGTCGCATCAGTCGCTGTTGTTAAGTACGGAGCCTGTGTCCTTTCCACCCACCCTGCCTGAGAAAGCCCCATTTCGGTCTGCTATTCGAGTGACAGCTAGAATTCAGAGTTACACTTTTTGTGTGCAGACTTACACTTTAACCTTATATGAACCTTGAAGTTCATGAGCCTTTTCCAGTTACTCAAAATGACCTTTGCATACTTATAAAGAGTAAATGCTCAATAAACACTCATTGATTCTTTTTTTTTTTTTTTTTTTCAGAGAGAGAGGGATAGACAGGGACAGACAGACAGGAATGAAGAGAGATGAGAAGCATCAATCATCAGCTTTTCATTGCGCATTGCAACACCTTAGTTGTTCACTGATTGCCCTCTCATATGCGCCCCGACTGCAGGCCTTCAGCTGACCGAGTAACCTCTTGCTCGAGCCAGCAACCCTGGGCTCAAGCTGGTGGGCTTTTTGCTCAAACCAGATGAGCCCGCACTCAATCTGGTGACCTTGGGGTCTCGAACCTGGGTCCTCCGCATCCCAGTCCAATGCTCTATCCACTGCGCCACCGCCTGGTCAGGCCACTCATTGATTCTTAATAATTAACCATAGAAACTTAATGAACTAAGTATATCTATGACTTTAATATTTTTAATATTTTATTTTTTTAATTATTTTATTGATTTGAGAGAGGAAGTGAGAGAGGGAAAAAGAGGCAGGAATATCGATCTGTTCCCGTATGTGCCCTGATCAGAAATCAAACCTGCAACCTCTGTGCTTTGGGACACTTCAACCAACTGAGCTATCTGGCCAGAGCTCTATCTATCACTTTATGTACATAGAATTTTAATCTTGAGCCTATTTTTTACAGATTTTCCAGGCTATCTTGAACTTTCTGCCTCCAAGGCCTTATTATATCTTTCGGTGTGAAACTCATTTCAGATACAAGTTGCATTATGGTTTTCAGGCTCGGGGGTCTGAATGTATTCTATTCAATATTTGCAACATGTGTCAAAATCACTCGTGAAATATTTCAATAATATTTAAATGTACCTATGAGATTACTGTCACTGGCTATTAAATAATACTTTTACTAAAAGTCATTAAGTTGGAAGAACTTTTCAGGTAATAAATGAATACTTTAATCTAAAGTTTAATAATTTCATCCAGTAGTATTTCAAAGCCAGTATGATGAAACCAAGAGAAAAAATTTCCTTTTAAAAAATACACTACAATTGCCTGACTGGTGGTAGCGCAGTGAATAGAGTGTCGACATGGGACACTGAGGTCCTAGGTTCGAAACTCTGAGTTCGCCGGCTTGTGCGAGCTCATTGGCTTGAGCACACAGGCTCACTGGCTTAAGCACTGGGTCGTCGGCTTGAGTGTGGGTTCACAGACGTGACTCCATGGTCACTGGCTTGAGCAAGGGGTCACTGGCTCAGCTTGAGCCTCACCCTTTCCCCCATCACGGCTTGTATGAGAAGCAATCAATGAACAAAGTGATACAACTATGAGTTGATGCTTCTCATCTCTTTCCCTCCTGTCTGTCTGTCTCTCTCAACAAACAAACAAAAAACCACTATAATAATTTGGGCATTAGACAATATAACAATTACTTCTTTAGTATTTGACTATAGCTACCTTCATAAAATCAATATATATTATATTTACTCGCAAATGCAGAACACCACCCCTTTTCTTTTTATACAACTGTGATCCCAAAATTCAGCAATACATAACAAAAGTATGACTTGCTCATTGTTCTCCAAATTGTTAAATACTAAAAAATAACACAATGTGTTATTTCTATTCTTTAGAGTTAAAAGACAATTTTATTTTCCTTATATAAAAATCTCAAGCACATCCAACATTTACTATTTCATACCTCTAAAATCCCTTTTCTTTTCTTTTCTTCACTGTCTGCGAATCCACTTATTATTTGGTAACAGTCTTTACAAACTTTGCTCAGTTTACCACCGTCATACTCCAGCTGAGCTTTGTAATCAGAACACTTCCAACAAACCACCTTAAATTAGAAAAGGTAATGAAAAGTGAGTAATAACATTTAAAAAATAAGATTTAAGCCATAAACATTTATAATGATAATAAATGAGAAAGAGTTATATATAAAGGCAAAGTTTTATTACACTAAGTATATCCCTGTGAACATTAGGATTATTTATCATAATAACATAATGTTGATTGTGAAATGCTTGCTCACCCTTTTCTTCCTGACCTCTAATGGCTGATCTTCAAAGGCTGGGTCCAGACCCTTCCTCTTCATACCTCTGGATGTTTCATCAATATCCTCCCAAAATGCACCCATAAGATTCTCTGCCTTCAGCGCTCTGCTTCCCCCACCCCGCCCTTCCCAACCGGCCCCCTTTCCCTGTGTCCCTAAAGCAGGAGATAGCACAGCCATCTAACCAGTCGCGGCAAGTCATAAACCTAGGATCATCCCAACATCCTCTACAGCTCACCCCCTGAAGTAACTGCATTAAAGTCCTGCTGATTTTACCGTCTAGTTTTTCAATCTGCCCATTTTCCCACAGCTCCCTGTAGTCACCGAGTACAGGCTATCAGTCCTGGTTTGGACCGCGATAGCCTCGTGACTGCTCCTTGTCACATTCTTACTAGCCTCCAGGCCTCTACTCTCGTACTCTCCAAGCTATTTTCCAAATAGCATTTTTTAACAGAAAAATGGTTCTTAAAAACCATAATCTGGTATATTTCTCCTCTACATAAAACCCTTTAGTCTTCCCTTTGCTGTTAGATAATAAATAAATTCTTAACTACAGCCTACGGAGTCCTGCGTCATCTGCCCCACCTCCTCCCTGTATCTGTAGTGACAATGGCTTCTACAGTCCCTCAAAGTGCTACGCTCTCTCCTCCTGCATCTCTGCTTCATGAGTGAACTCCTGATCATCCTTCAGAGATGTTGACTCAAATTTCACATCTTTAAGGAGGACTCCTCCAACATCCAGAACATAGCATGTCTCTTGTCCCTGGGCTACTAGAGTTTCCTGTACTCTTTTTCATGTTATCCAAGTTCTAATCACATGGTTGTGTGATTATCTGACTGTCGCCCTGAGTAGGCTGTCAACTCTATGGGATTGTCCTTGTATATTCTGCTCAGCAGCATACATAAGCATCTATAGAATGCCAAGGAATGAATGACTATAATGAAAATATATACTACCTCTCAGTGAATGGTATTTTTTCTTGCTATAGGAAAAGTGTTATTAAAAAAAAAACCTTCCACTTAAAAAAATTATCTTCTGCTTCTAGAAGCAATTTTCCCCCATTCATAGTGAACAAACTCTATTCAAGAAATGTAAGTATTAGTAACACTTTTAGTTTAGGTTCCCAGCATGTAAAATTCATGATTAAAAAGTATTCACTGGGCCCTGGCCAGTTAGTTCAGTGGTAGAGTGTTGGCCCAGCGTGTGGATGTCCCAAGTTTGATTCCCAGTCGGTGCACCCAGGAGAAGCAACCATCTGCTTTCCCACCCCTCCCTCCTTCTCTCTCTCTCTCTCTTCCCCTCCCACAGCCATGGCTCGATTGGTACAAGAGCATCAGCCCCGGGCACTGAGGATGGCTCCATGGAGCCTCCACTTCGGATGCTAAAAATAGCTTGGCTGTGAGCATGGCCCCAGATGGGCAGAGCATCAGCCCAGATGGGGTTGTCAGGTGGATCCCAGTAGGGGTGCATGCGGGAGTCTGTCTCTCCATCTCTCCTCTTCTCACTTGGAAAAGAAGAAAAAAAAGTATTCACTGTTTTCTCATAATTACTATAAACTACTCTAGGATTTAAAATCAGACATATCTGCATCTATAAATTCCTATTAATATCTTATTTTCAAATCATATCATAGTATTTTGATGATCCACATTCAAACACATTTTTTAAAAATTTATTTTAGTGAGGAGAGAGAGAGAGAAGCGGGGAAGGAGCAGGAAGCACTAACTCTTATATGTGCCTTTACCAGGCAAGCCCAGGGTTTCAAACCCATGACCTCAGTGTTCCAGGTCAATGCTTTATCCACTGCGCCACCACAGGTCAGGCTCAAACACATTTTCATTTGTTTACTGAACCATGTATATCAGTACCTAAGATCATTTCAAGCAAATTCAATGATAAATATTAAATAGTCTTACCCTGAGGGTAAACAAAAAGAGATGCCTGCTATAAATTTGATTTTGACTATAAAACTGCCTTGTTGAGTCAGAACTTAGGAACAGAGAAAGAATAAATCTGTAGTGTGAAAATACTCTAAAAGAGCTAGCAGTAAGAACCGCTGCACTTAAGCACACTAATAATATATTAGATCATTACACTACAATGCTCACCCTTCTCTATGTTTATTCATTGCTTTTTAGAAGACAGTGTGTAATCTTCAGCTGGGTTTACACGGCCCTCCAAAGCCTGCTGCTACCTCTTTCTAGCTTCGTATCATGCTTTGTTCCTGGTTACTCTTACAATATGAAACAACTCAATTGCTGAAAACCTGTTCTGTGCTTCCTTGGCCTTGAGTTGCTGATTTTGTTAGAGAAATATCACTGCTCTTAAATGGACCAGTGTGTCCTTTTACGTTTATAACCGTTAAGCTCTAAGGTGCACCCAGTGGGCCCCTGTGTTATACGGGCCCACTTCTTCCTGCCCAGAAACAACTATGTCAATCTCCCCCACATCTCTTCCTTCCCTCTCTCCACTTTCAGCTGATGACATTTTCTCATACATCGATGAAAATATATCTATCATCAGACCTCAATGCCCTCCTTTCCCACCACCAAATCTACAACACACCCACATTTGTACCCATCCTTTCCATTACAATGGAGGAAAGTTGCCCTCTCCCCATCAAAAGGTTGGACTGCCACTTATACTAACAAGTTCTATCTATTTTCTCAAAGCCATCAACTCCTTTGGTTATTATTTCTTCCGCCACAATTCACCTTACTCATTCTACTCCGGCATACGACCTTTCAACAGTCTCAAGAGCAGACCGAGCTCAGGCCGACCTCAGGGTCTCGGACATGCAGGCTCTGCCCACCTCCCCTCCTGTGGTCAGCTCTTTTCCATCTGTGAGGCATCAGCTTAAATATCAACTCCATTAGCTCTTAAAAGTGGTGTCAAATCCTCTTCCTTACCATTATTTGCCATTTTAAACCTTTTGACTGCCTCCTTACTGTATTTATAATAATTTGAAATGCTTATTTGTCCATTTACCTGCTTGGGTCTATTTTCTCCGTTAGAATGTAAGCCCTGTGAAGCTGAGTATCATTTTGCTTACCAATTTTTTCCTCCAGGACCCAACATAGTGCTTTGTGCAAGTAAGTTTATCCACAAAGCACTTTGCTGAGGTGATGATTTTACAATACCTATAGTTACTGGCAATCTCACGTACATGGCCACAGGCCCGACAGTGATGCCTTCTCCTTGTCAGCGCGTTGAAAGACTCTTTACATTTCATACACATCGTGACTTCATTATCTCGGATCCATCTGGGGGCTCTCTTCCCTAGCTCGGCAGTCTTAAAAGAAAAGAGAAATTCAATTTTAATAGGGAAAAAAAAACCTGTCATTTTCTTTCTCTCTTTCTTTCTACAAAGCATTTTAACAACATTGTTCATACCAGGTTCTGGTAAAGGAGTAAAAGGTTCAAAGAATTTAAGCAGCATAAAAAAGGGACTCACTACTACATTCATTGAAGAAGGAATGAGATTCTGTTATTGTGAAGGAAAAAGGTTTGAGGATGAGATGACCTGATGGATCTGTTATAACTGCAAAGAGTGAAGAGCTTAAAGATAAGAATTTAATTCATTTAATCCAACTTACAGAAACCTCCGACTGACTGTCATTATCCTTCGCAATTGCATTCCTGAAGGTTTCATGCCTCTGATGGAAAGCATCGATAGTCTCCTGAAGGGCCTGAGATATAAATAAAATTCAAAGCACACATTAAAGTATCACATGCAAAGCAATGAAAATACTTTATTAAACAAATATCTATGATGGGAAACACTTTAAATATCAGTGACCTTGCTCTGATAATTACATGTACACAATACAACATCTGCATACCTGTGTATACACAGAGGTCACCAAAAAGCAAAAATAAAAATAGAAATAAGGTTTAGTTGCAAGCAGACACCGCCGACTAAGCATCGTTCAGGTTTCCCCTCCCGCAGTCATCATGTCCGAGGCAGTCTCCCAAGCAGCTGGGGAAGCTCTTTATCAGAGGTTTGAGGTTTTTTAAAAAAAGATTTTATTTATTTTTTACAGAAAGAGGAGGAAGGGAATGCGAGAAGTAGCTACTTCCCTCTAGTTGTTCATTGGTTGTTTGTCATATGTGCTTTGACCTGGCAAGCCCAGGGTTTCGAACTGGAGACCTCAGCACTTCAGGTTCAGTGCTCTATCCACTGCGCCACCGCAGGTCAAGCAGAGGTTTGAGCTTTGAAACAACCGATGAGAGTCTGAGGCGCCCTTCTGAGCAATGGGGAACACTCCCAGACTATATGGTGATGAGAGACCCAAACACCAAGAACTCCAGAGGCTTTTGGTTTATCAGAGATGCCACCGTGGAGGAGGTGGATGCAACCATGAATGCAAAGCCACGTGATGAGGATCGAAGAGTTGTGGGACCAAAGAGGAAGTCTCAGGAGAAGATTCTCAAAGACCTGGTGCCCGCTTCACTGTGAAGACTTTTGTCAGTGGTATTAAAAAATACACTGAAGAATATCACCTACGAGATTATTTTGAACAGTATGAAAAAACTGAAGTGACTGACCAAGGCAGTGGCAAAAGAGAGGCTTTGCTTTTGTAACCTTTGATGACCATGACTCTGTAGACAAGAATATCATTCAGAAATCCCATACTGTGAATGGCCACAACTGCGAAGTAAGGAAAGCCTTATCTAGCAAGATGGCTAGTGCTTCATCCGGCCAAAGAGGCTGAAGTTCTGAAAACTTCAGAGGTGATCATGGAGGAAATTTCAGTGGTCATGGTGGCTTTGGTGGCAGCAGTGATGGTGGAAGATATCATGGCAGTGGGGATGACTATAATGGATTTGGTAATGCCGGAAGCAATTTTGGAGGTGGTGGAAGCTACAATAATTTTGGCAGTTACAACAACCAACCTTCAAATTTTGGGCCAATGAAAGGAGAAAACTTTGGAGGCAGAAGCCAATATTTTGCTAAATCACAAAACGGAAGTGGCTGTGGCAGTTCCTGCAGCTGTAGAAGCGAAGGCGGTGGCAGGGGTTTTGACTACTGCCAGGATGCAAAACTTAGCAGGAGAGGAGAGCCGGAGAAGTGACTGGGAGCTCCAGGGGACAACAGACTTATCAATTCAGCCCAGCACAGTGGTAACCGGGCCTAGCTGTGGCAGAGAATGTATGTTTTAGACAGCATGCAAGTGAACTGGCACAAAAACTCAAGGACTGCATTTGTGACTAATTGTATCACAGGTTATTTTCGTTTCTGTCCTGTGGAAAATGTAAAGCATTCCAACAGGGTTTTAATGTAGATTTATTTTGCACACATGCTGTTGATTGCTAAATGTAATGATGTTGAATAAATGTGTCTTTAAAAAAAAATAGAAATAAAGTTTACCTTGATCCATTCTTCCTTGTCTTGTTCAGAACTAAAACAAAACAAAATTAAACTGAATGCAGAGACCATTAATGAGTTACAACTGGTGAATAAAACTACATTTTAATGTTGTTCCAACTTTCTGGAAAATTCAGGGATGTCCAAGAAGGAGTTACCATCAAAATTAAACAGAATCTCTGGCAACTGAACAAATAAATTCTTCTTTTTTTTTTTTCTTTTTTTTTTGTGACAGAGACGGAGAGAGGGATAGATAGGGACAGACAGGAATGGAGAGAGATGAGAAGCATCAATTCTTTGTTGCAGCATCTTAGTTGTACATTGATTGCTTTCTCATACATGCCTTGACCAGGGGGCTACAGCAGACCAAGTAACCTCTTGCTCAAGCCAGCGACCTTGGGCTCAAGCTGGTGACCTCAGGGTTTTGAACCCAGGTCCTCCCAGTCCGATGCTCTATCCACTGCGCCACTGCCTGGTCAGGCCAAATAAATTCTTGAACAGAGTTTTAGACCATCCACTTACTTTTGTACACATAATTTTTGGTGGGGACAGATAAGCTTAGCTTTTATAACATACTGTACTGATAATAAGTTTAACAACCACCATCTAGTTATAGACATCAGACAACTCTGTAGATCTAGCATTACACTGATATACAACTTATCTTCCAATTCACCTTTATAAAGACAGAAGAGGGTTTTAAAGGCTACTAGTGACAGTTCATTTTAAGAAAGATTATAACTAGCCTCGAGGATCTAAAATATCTTTTTTTTTTTTTTTTTTCATTTTTCTGAAGCTGGAAACAGGGAGAGACAGCCAGACAGACTCCCGCATGCGCCCGACCGGGATCCACCCGGCACGCCCACCAGGGGCGACGCTCTGCCCACCAGGGGGCGATGCTCTGCCCATCCTGGGCGTCGCCATGTTGCGACCAGAGCCACTCTAGCGCCTGGGGCAGAGGCCACAGAGCCATCCCCAGCGCCCGGGCCATCTTTGCTCCAACGGAGCCTTGGCTGCGGGAGGGGAAGAGAGAGACAGAGAGGGAAAGCGCGGCGGAGGGGTGGAGAAGCAAATGGGCACTTCTCCTGTGTGCCCTGGCCGGAATCGAACCCGGGTCCTCCGCACGCTAGGCCGACGCTCTACCGCTGAGCCAACCGGCCAGGGCCTAAAATATCTTTGTAAGGCATTAGGGAGTATTGAACATTTCCTTTGACGAATAATTTAATTATATTTTGCTAGAAGGCTTCAGGTAATAATACCACACCTAGCCAATTATAGATAAAGCAAAACAAAAATTTTAAATGGCTGTAGGAAGGTAAGTTTCACAGATTAATGGACCCCAGTATTTAATAATTTTCTGTTGAAAAAAAATTTTCTTAACTATAGTCAAGTCCTCTGTTTTCCTGTTGAGGCAAATTTTCTTTATTCATCTCCCTTGTGGTAGCTTGTGTAGCTGGTTGTTGTACTATATTAGAAAAATCCACTTTAGTATTAGTCGACTCTGGACTAAGATCTCCAAATCAAGGAATTTTAAAGACTTTCCAAGAGTGGCTTCTGTCTGCTAGGCTAGGGCTAAGTTTAAGTTCCAGCCTGAATGTCACAGGCCTGTTCTCACAGGGATCACATATGTATAAGTCTGACGGGAGGTTTGCTCCTGTGACAGTATCCATCTTTCCAGTAAATATACTGTTGAGCATTAGTGTCTGAGGACCGCTGCTGAACTCTGTGACTGTCACCTGAGAGATTCTGCTTATCGTTCATCTGGTAATCCTTGGAGGTGAGGGGGCTTCAATCTCCCCCCTGAAAAAAGATATTTCCCTATTGATATTTTCCTGTGTCTCCTGCCACCCCCCAATCAGCTCTACTGCCCTGAGAGTACAGCTGCATGCTAAATGCTTTTAGCTTTAGCTCTTTTTTTTTCCCTGATGTTGGAAACGGGGAGGCAGTTAAACAGACTCCCACATGCGCCCAACAGGGATCCACCCGGCATGCCCACCAGGGGGCGATGCTCTGTCCATCTGGGGCGTTGCTCTGTTACAACCAGAGCCATTCTAGTGCCTGAGGCAGAGGCCATGGAGCCATCCTCAGCACCAGGGCCAACTTTACTCCAATGGAGCCTCGGCTGCGGGAGGGGAAGAGAGAGACAGAGAGGAAGGAGAGGGGGAGGGGTGGAGAAGCAGATGGGCGCTTCTCCTGTGTGCCCTGGCCGGGAATTGAACTGGGACTCCTGCAAGCCAGGCCGACGCTCTACCACTGAGCCAACCGGCCAGGGCCTAGCTTTAGCTTTTTTAAATGCAAGGGCACTTGGTATGTCTCTAATGCTCTTTGTTTTATTTTCTCAGTCACAGTAGACTAACTGACTCTTTTGTTTAGTTTATCACTATATTTTTATATTCATTATGCAACTAAAAATCATTGAATAAAAATGACAAAAAAAATACTTTATACCCTTTTGAATAGGGGAGTGTGTGCACAGAGGAGGAGTGGCCAGTCTTGAGGCAGAATCATTTAGCGAGGAGAGCAGACTCCTTCTTCAGGGGGCTTCAGAAGGGAATTTTCCTGAAATATCTCCAAATATACCCAGTTCTGGGTTCTATGTAATCTCACTAACATTCTGACTTTCTGGGTCTTTCAATGTTTGTCTCTATTCTTGAGAGTCATTATAGAACAGATGACAGACAAGTAATCCATTTTGGCCTTTAGTTTACCATACAATCATAAATATAACTAGAGCAATGATATGAGGGGATTAAAAACTTTAAGGAAGTGACCATGATTCAAATCTAATTGGAATGTACCCAGTACTGCCATGTTGGAACCCTACAAAGTGATGACTACCTGTCCTTACGAAAACTCCTCAGGAACCAGCCCCATTCTAAAGAGAAAACAGTCCAAGCTACTCCGGGAGGGCTGCAGTCCCCACTTAGGCAACTCAAGACACCCTGACAATCCGCTGTTAGGGTCTGCAGGTCTGGGCGCGTGCTGGCATTTCAGAGCCGGAGGCACCTTTATTCTTCTGCAGGGAAGACTTCTCTAATTATCAGAACTACAGGGAGTTTTCTTTGTTACCAGACCCAACCAGTGAGTTAACATCATACATTCTTCTTTAGGGATTGATGGTTAGGGTCAAAACTCATCACAATGAGGTAGAAGAGCTATGATATTCAGAACCAAGTCCTTCACCATTTTCACTCATGCTTGGAATGCTTCCTTCGAAGCCTTGGATCAGTCCCCAGCCGCCTGCCGCATCTTCCACAACTGTAATTCCACCAGGTCCCTGACTGCCAGGGCGCAAATTTCTGCTAAGATGATTTATTCTCTTTCGAAAGCCTGAAATTTGTTATTTTCTGATTTTTTTTTTGTTGTTGTTTGTTTTTAGTGAGAGAGATGGGGGGCAGACAGGGACTGACAGACAGAAAGGGAGAGAGATAAGAAGCATCAACTTGTTGCAGCACTTTAGTTGCTCATTGATTGCTTTCTCATATGTGCCTTGACCAGGGGGCTCCAGCTGAGCCAGTGACCCTTTCCTCAAGCCAGCGAACATGTGCTTCAAGCCAGTGACCTTTGGGTTCAAGCCAGCCAGCGACCCTGTGCTCAAGCTGGTGAGCCGGTGCTTAAGCCGGCGACCCTGTGCTCAAGCTGGTGAGCCGGTGCTTAAGCCGGCGACCCTGTGCTCAAGCTGGTGAGCCGGTGCTTAAGCCGGCGACCCTGTGCTCAAGCTGGTGAGCCGGTGCTTAAGCCGGCGACCCTGTGCTCAAGCTGGTGAGCCGGTGCTTAAGCCAGCGACCCTGTGCTCAAGCTGGTGAGCCGGTGCTTAAGCCGGTGACCCTGTGCTCAAGCTGGTGAGCCGGTGCTTAAGCCAGCGACATCAGGGTTTCGAACCTGGGTTGTCAGTGTCTCAGGTCAACACTCTATCCACTGCACCAACTGGCCAGGCTTTTTATTCTTTTATAAGTTTTTTCTATGCAGTTACTAATTACATATATCCAGGATGAATCTGCCTGAGCAGCCAGACCACGTGCTATTGGTGCAAGGGAACAGAAAGGAAAGGAAGGGCTCTCTCATGCTGCACGGCATCTAGGGTATTAGAGCCAACAGGGCTGGGATTGGGACTTAGCTCTCTGATCTGTGACTTTCTGGAGTATCTCAATTCTCACCATGCCAGGCCTTTATAAGATAAATGGAAAACAGTCTTTTAAAGAAGATATTTCAAAACCTGACAGCATTCTGACCTGCAGTGGTTCACACGAGGTAGCTGCAATCTACTGCAGTGGTTCTCATGTTGTCTTCTTTCCAGACATGGTTATGCTAGGGGGATGGAGGCTAGAACTCCAGCCCTCGCTCCCACTCAGTACAGCATACAGGAAGAAGCATCCCTTCAGAAGTCCCCGATGCTAGAGGCCACTGCAGCCCCAAATGGCCACCTTCATATATCCTTCCACTCTGGCAAGAGAACCACTCCCATTGCTACACTGTCTCCTCCGAACATTTTCTCCATCAAAGTGCCATTAAGTCCCATGAATGCAGAGCCTCTGCAGGGCTTAAGAGTTAAACTTCAACACTTAGCATGGACCAAAAGAAGGATGGAAGGAAAAGGGGCTGAGGGAGTATCTTTTCCTACAAGGCTCAAAACCTTGGCCTAAACACCACATTTCATGCTCTCAGCACCTTGTAAATCTAAAGAGTAAATATAATTTACTCAATGTTTACTTGCTGAAAATGACTATCCCAGGCACTACAGAGGAATCAAAAGGGAAGATATAATTCCTGCTTTTTAAGAACCTCTCTCTCTCCACTTCTGTACAACCAGGTTCGCAGAGGTCTGTAGCATTCACTTGAGAGAGAGTCTTGGAATGATTCTATTCTACAATGAGTTCTGATGCTTTTGCAAACCATGTGACAGGAATGGTCCTCTTACCTGGCTTGCAATTCCAGTGTTCTCTCTTTCCCAGATACCTGGAAAGTGTGTGGATATTCCTCATTGTGAGTCTCCACAATCTGCATGCCATCTATGCCAACCCTGGTTCGAACTGTGAATTTAGAGCCCACCAAGCTGAATCTTGGCACACAGTACAGCAACATGTTGTTGAACTGCAAGGAGACAGAACACATATCAACAAACAGGGAAACAAAGAGAGAAGAAAATGACCCATATTGAAAGTAGCCCTAGGTAATATTCCAAGGGCTTCCCAAGGAGTATCATACGTTCTATGTGAGCAAAATTATTTAAATACTACATTGAGATTTTAGGCTTGTACCAAAATTATCATATTTTATAATATACAGCATATATTTCCCTTTGTTGGTTCTTAAACATTTTATTGATATTTAAATAACTCAGTCATCATTTTGTACCATAAAAAATTAATTCAACTAAATTCAGCAACAATTTATTGAGAACCTTCCACAGACCAGCAACAGTTCTCAATCCATAAAGATGAAGTACTTAGACGACAAAATATCTCATTGTTATATCTTAGCAACTGTATAATAGCTTAGGGGAAAAGTGTAATATTTAGCAATTATTTTTATCAGTGTATTTATTTTTTTAAAGATTTTATTTATTTATTTTAGAGAGGAGAGAGAAAGAAAGAGAAGGTGGGGAAGAACAGGAAGTATCAACTCCCATATATGCCTTGACAGGCAAATCCAGGGTTTTGAACCAGTGACCTCAGCACTTCAGGTCTATGCTTTATCCACTGCGCCACCACAGGTCAGGCTTTTTATCAGTGTATTCAATGTTAAATTAATTTACAGGGGCTCCTCGGGTTACAACACAGTTCCATTCCAATGAGAGTAACGTAACCCCAATCTTGGTGTAAGTCGAAACATACCCTGGCCTAAGTCACTTACCTATCCTAACACAGTTGTAAAATCATAATCTAGAACAGGCATCCCCAAACTACAGCCCACGGGCCGCATGTGGTCCCCTGAGGCCATTTATCTGGCCTTGCCGCACTTCCGGAAGGGGCACCTTTTTCATTGGTAGTCAGTGAGAGGAGCACTGTATGTGGCGGCCCTCCAACAGTCTGAGGGACAGTGAACTGGCCCCTGTGTAAAAAGTTTGGGGACCCCTGATCTAGAACAGTGGTAGTCAAGCTGGTCCCTACCACCCACTAGTGGGCGTTCCAGCTTTCATGGTGGGTGGTAGCAGAGCAACAAAAGTATAAATAAAAAGATAGATTTAACTATAATAAGTTGTTTTATAAAGATTTATTCTGCCAAACTTAGCGAAAATCTGACATAAAGTACTTGGTAAGTAATTATTATTATATGCTTTAACTTGCTGTTAATTCTGCTTTATAAATTTTATCAAGTCAAGTTACTTCCCTACTTTATAAATCACCATTACTGTGGAACCGGTGGGCAGTTAGAAAATTTTACTACTAACAGAGGTACAAAAGTGGGAGGTAGGTATAAAAAGGTTGACTACCCCTGATCTAGAACATAAAAACACAACTAAGCCACAGAAAAAGAATACTGTGTATTCTCCCACCGCGTGCAACCAAACTAGTTCACCCATGTAGTCTGTGAGTATGATGCTAACGGCCTAAACTGAAACATACACATGTCAATTTTTAAAAGTTTTTATTGGAATGAGCGTTGTAAACTCAAAATGTTATATGTTGAGACTGTTGTAACCTGAGGATCTCCTGTAGAGCCAAAATTATTACTTTAAATTTTATTCAAACATGTGGGGTTAGCACATTAACTCGATGTAAAAAACTCTTACTGTTATATATTGACCTGCATCTTGCTTAAGAATTCATCTTTTATGAATGAACAGAAAAGTCATCTATTTTAGCAAAAAGTCTTTAAAAACCTTCTCCAAAGGATCCACCTTTAAAATAAAAACTTCAGCCCTGGCCAGATAGTTTAATTGGTTAGCAGGGGTCCCCAAACTTTTTACACAGGGGGCCAGTTCACTGTCCCTCAGACTGTTGGGAGGGCCAGACTATAAAAAAAAACTATGAACAAATCCCTATGCACATTACACATATCTTATTTTAAAGTAAAAAAACAAAACGGGAACAAATATAATATTTAAAATAAAGAACAAGTAAATTTAAATCAACAAGCTGACCAGTATTTCCAATGGGAACTATGGGCCTGCTTTTGGCTAATGAGATGGTCAATGTCTGGTTCTATATTTGTCACTGCTAGCCGGAACAAGTGATATGACGTGCTTCCCGAGCCGTGACGCGGGTGTCCCACGTCACCAGAAGCAGTACTAAATGTGAGCGATGCCTCTCACTGACCACCAAAAAAAAAGGTGCCCCTTCTGGAAGTGCGGTGAGGGCTGGGTAAATGGCCTCAGGGGCCGCATAAGGCCTGTGGGCCGTAGTTTGGGGACCCCTGGGTTAGAGCATCATCCCAAAACACAGAGGTTGTGGGTTCGTCCCCAGTCAGGGCACACACAGGAACAAATCAATGTTCTTGTCTCTCTCTCTCTAAACCCAATAAACATTTAAAACTAAAATAAAAGTTTTATTTTAAACCTGAATCAAATTATATGTAGTGCCTCATTTCTAGTCAACCACAAACATCAAGCCCAAGCAATGGGCCCTGGCCGGTTGGCTCAGTGGTAGAACGTCAGCCTGGTGTGCAGGAGTCCCGGGTTTGATTCCCGGCCAGGGCACACAGGAGAAGCGCCCATCTGCTTCGCCACCCCTCCTCCTCTCCTTCCTCTCTGTCTCTCTCTTCCCCTCCCGCAGCCGAGACTCCATTGGAGCAAAGATGGCCCAGGCACTGAGGATGGCTCCATGGCCTCTGCCTCACGCGCTAGAATGGCTCTGCTTGCAACATAGCAACGCCCCAGATAGGCAGAGCATTGCCCCCCTGGTGGGCATGCTGGGTGGATCCTGGTCGGGCGCATGCGAGAGTCTGTCTGACTGCCTCCCTGTTTCCAGCTTCAGAAAAATACAAACAAACAAAAAACAAAACAAACAAAAAGCCCAAGCAATGATTTTGGGAGGGCATTTAATTCACTTTGAATGCATTAAAACATGAAAAAGGATAAAAAGTCTAAATATTTGGGTTAATTTGTAGGTAGATTCCTAAAGGAGGTACATAACTATCTTCCTATTTATATTTATTGTTTCTAAGCTACATATCAATATATTCTTCAAGGACAAGAGCAATGGGAGACTTAAACCCTTATTTGCAATGTAGGAGTTCATCTCTCAGGATCATTATCTGTAGAAATGACAAGTTACTGACAGGATTAAATGAGGAAAAATGTCTTATTCTACCAGGTCCTCTGTTTTGCTCCACATAGCCATAGAGACAAAAAATGGTGATGGATATTTAAAGACATTTCAACATGTTTATGTGATACCGTCTGTTGTACTCATTCTGAAAGCCAATTTCTCACCAGTTGTTCCTCATCCATTATTTTGCAACTTCCTATAACCAGTGTCAGAAATTTCATTTCCACAACGGGAAAATGTAGAAATAAAAGGACACGAAATACATTTCACATATATCTCCACACCCCATTTCACCTTTATGTTTCTAGAGGAGAACACTAATGACCTAGACCTAGGCTATTATCACACCCACTGTATTCAAACAACGGCAATCATTGCCTCCTCACAGTACCTAGGATGTAGAGATTTCAAAAATGCACTGAAAATTCTCCATCCCAGCTTGCTGAAGGCAACAGCTTGCCTGCTACCTGTTCCCATTACCATTTCCTTCTCTCGTCTATCCAGGCCTTCTCAGGAGGGGCTTTGCGCAAGGCCACAAATGGTGCAGGATGAGTTGCCAAGGAGCCACCAAAATGGACAGGGCTCACACTTTCCAGGTAGCAAATGCCACCAAATTTCTCTCCAAACTGAGTGACAAATGTAATGTTTTTTGAGTTTTATGATACTTGTCCACAAGTTCACTTTATAAAGCTCATCAAAGTCTGGTTATTTTATAGAAACAAGAGTTCATGAATATGGAAGCTCTTAGCATTTGCTTTTTGTAGTTATATCCATATGAGGTGACAAACTACCTCATAATAAATGACATGTTCCTCTTTCTCTTTCATGCTTTCAAGATTACATTTCCCCTGTTACATTTTTTTTTTAGATTTTATTTACTGTATTCATTTTTAGATAAAGAGGAGAGAGAGAGAGAGAGAGAGAGAGAGAGAGAGAGAGAAAGTGGGGAGGAGCAGGAAGCATCAACTCCCATATGTGCCTTGACCAGGCAAGCCCAGGGTTTCAAACCAGCAACCTCAGCCTTCCAGATCAACGCTTTTATCCACTGAGACACCACAGGTCAGGCTCCCCTGTTACATCTTTTTTTTCACAAGAGACAAAGAGAGAGGAAGAGATAAGGACAGACAGGAAGGGAGAGAGATGAGAAGCATCAATTCTTCATTGCAGCACCTTAGTTGTTCATTGATTGCCCTCCAACATGTGCCCTGACTGAGGGGCTACAGCAGAGTAAGTGACCCCTTGCTCAAGCCAGTGACCTTGGGCTCAAGCCAGTGACCATGGGGTTATGTCTATGATTCCATGCTCAAGCCAGTGAGCCCATGCTCAAGCTGGTAAGCCCACACTCAAGCCAGCGACCTCAGGTATTTGAACCTGGGTCCTCTGTGTTCCAGGCCAACGTTCTATCCACTGTGCCACTGCCTGGTCAGGCCCCCCGTTATATTCTTTTTTTTTTAAATATTTTTTTATTTTATTTTCTCCAAGACAGAGAGAGAGTCAGAGAGAGGGATAGACAGGGACAGACAGACAGGGAGAGATGAGGAGCATCAATCATTAGTTTTTCATTGCGCGTTGCGACACCTTAGCTGTTCATTGATTGCTTTCTCATATGTGCCTTGACCGTGGGCCTTCAGCAGACTCAGTAACCCCTTACCCGAGCCAGTGACCTTGGGTCCAAGCTGATAAGCTTTGCTGAAACCAGATGAGCCCGTGCTCAAGCTGGCAACCTCAGGGTCTTGAACCTGGGTCCTCCGCATCCCAGTCCGACGCTCTATTCACTGAGCCACCACCTGGTCAGGCCCCCTGTTATATTCTTAATAAGTGGAAATTCACAGTCCAAATTGTCAATAACTATATAATAACCTTTTTTTTTTCTTTTCTTTTTTTTTTTTTTTCTGAAGCTGGAAACAGGGAGAGACAGTCAGACTCCCGCATGCGCCCGACTGGGATCCACCTGGCACACCCACCAGGGGGCGACACTCTGCCCACCAGGGGGCGATGCTCTGCCCTCCGGGGCGTCACTCTGTCATGACCAGAGCCACTCTAGCGCCTGGGGCAGAGGCCAAGGAGCCATCCCCAGCACCCGGGCCATCTTTGTTCCAATGGAGCCTCAGCTGCGGGAGGGGAAGAGAGAGACAGAGAGGAAGGAGAGGGAGAGGGGTGGAGAAGCAGATGGACGCTTTTCCTGTGTGCCCTGGCCGGGAATTGAACCCGGGACTTCTGCACGCCAGGCCGATGCTCTACCACTGAGCCAACTGGCCAGGGCCATAATAACCTTTTATACCTCAGGTCACAATCTAATTCTAGTCAATCAATACCCTTTTTCTTCTTCCTAGAGGTGAAGTTGGGAGCTCGGGAAGGATATAAAATATTGCTTACAAAGACGTAGATGCCACAGATGTAAAGGAATGAGCTAGATAGTACTGCTCTCTCTGTGAACCGTGCTCTTGTGGCAAAAGCCACTGTCACCTCATTTCTGAGTTTTCACTTGGTACTGAAAAAGGAAGTTAGAGCAACTGTAACTGATTAGATCAACTTTCCTTTTCAGTGTAGGGGGTTCCTTTTGGTCCCCTGCCCACAGCTCTGGAGGAACAACTTACAAAGCAATGCCTGGCGAGCGGGCTGCTCTAGAAGTGCCAGGTCGTCCCGAAACCTAGAAGCAAGTCTCAACTGTATTAAAAGTTAGGGGCGTCCCCTTCTTGCTCTCTATTGTTCCTTAACTGTTCATTTCAAGTTATTTAAAATATGTTTACTTGAATGAAATAATTTAATTTCATGTCTCACTAGTGACTGTTTCATTAAAGTTTGTGTGAGAAAGTAAAAAGTACATTATTGAAGAAATTTCCAGAGCCTGGTCTATATTCAAAGTAAAATAAGGGGAAAAAAATCTAAATCTGTCATGCTACAAGGAAATAAAAAATAGAACTCCAAAGAGCCAAAAATAAAACCTCTACAGGATAACTTGATTTTTTTTTTTTAACTTTCAGGTGTCAGGTATGGTTTTTTTACTTAATTAACAGAATACCACACCATTGCCATTTAAAAAAATGGCGTGAAGGCAAGCAAATCTGCAAAACACATGAAGACTCGAACGCCGCAATAAGAGTCTAAACAGAATTGGCTTTTCAGACAAAAAGAACACCCATCCTCATTTTCTTTCTGGAGAGAGAAAAAAAAATGGTACTTCCAATGTTTCTAGGTATGAAAAAACCATCATGCTGCATGGGAATGAAAGGGTGCTGGGTGCTGGCCAGAGGCGAGATTGACAAGTCCCTGATCAGAGCAGAAGGATTAAAAGAAAAAGACACTAGAGGAAATGCTTCTAAATGGTCTTCAAGAGATGAATGGGGCTTTCCTAATATTCCTGCCATGTGACTTTACTCTCCCTGGAGGCAGTGGCATCACAGGCTGTCTGCCAGCTGACAGGAACTGGAACAAGCTGGATCCCCGAAGGCTCTTTGCCTCCTGTCCTCCAGAGAACTGCTTGACTTGGATCTGCATCGAGGTACGCAACCTAAAACTATTGCCAGAAAAAATTTAAAAAATATTTATTTTTATTTTATTTATTCATTTTAGAAAGGAGAGAGATAGAGAGAGAGAGAGAGAGAGAGAGAGAGAAGGGGGAGGAGCAGGAAGCATCAACTCCCATATGTGCCTTGACCAGGCAAGCCCACGTGGGGCAGTGCATTAGGTCCCCAATGCCCAGGGACCTAAATGCACCTACAAGCATTCCTTTCATATGGAAACTAACCTATCCAGAGCCCACATACTCCAACCACCTCCTTTATCAGGCTCTCACATGCTGAGTCAGAATTCCCCCACCCTAATCACCCTGGGGCCAGGTCCTAACACCACCCCCTGAGTCCCAGAGTCAGATAAAGCTGGGTACACTGGGCATCTGAGGCTGTTGCCCTTGCCTTGCCCATCCCTTTATGCAGAAACCGCAATAAAAGCTCTTGCTCATGTCTCCTGCCTGTTCCCTCTGCTTCCTGACTCTGGTGCCTTCTTGTGTAGCCCCCCGCCCCTGGGGTGGAATAACCATCCTTTCGGCATCTGTAAGTATAGCTACCTTTTCACTGGTGGTCATCTCCAGTCTGCCGGCCTCACTGTACCTGAATAACAAAATCTACATTTCAAAATAAATAGATCTCTGAATCTTGAAAGGACATCCCATGTCCCTGATATATGTTTAGCTCTTTATAACTTCTGAAAGCTGACATACTTCTGTTAAGTTTAAATGATTTTTATAGTCAATTTGGACAATATCTATGTTGGGCAGATAAAATATATTATGCTCACTTTGTTAAAGATGGTGCTGTCCACGTGGCAGCCCGTAGCCTAGGTGATAATATTATTTGCCCTTCTTGCTTGGGATGGGCGTGATTATATTAATGTGTGTTGGGGGAGGGCTTTCACGCCAAAAGGTTTTAAAAGGAAGAGAGATCACGTTGTTCCGGGAGAAGAGTGATTGTGTTCTAGGAGGAGGGCAGAGAGCAGGGAGGAGAGCAGAGAAAGGCCACGTGGAGGAGAGGAGAAGCAGCCAAGATGGCAGAGTGCTGAAGGAGAAGCCAGTTTGTGCAGAGTTTGTGCAGGGAGAAGGAAGGAGATGGGGAACAAAGGTGAATAAGGCTAGTGAGCTAGAAACCTTTGATTCTAGGAAACTCGGATAAATCAGCTTTGTGAGCACTGAGTGAGTGGGTTTTAGAGCCCAGTGTGTGTTTTTACTTTCCCGCCAGGTGCAAGCTAGGATTACAGATGATGGTCCACCAGTTCTTGGCTCCATTGTTTCATTACCGACTGTCCGAATCCAATGCAAACGTGTGGGCCAGGCGGCTGTGATGGTGGCCATGGTTACTGGCTTTACAATCTATATTTTAAAAAATTTATTATTATTATTAAGATTTTATTTACTGATTTTAGTGAGAGGAAAGAGAGGAGAACAGGGGAAAGGGGCAGGAAGCATCAACTCATTACAGTTGCTTCTTGTATGTGCCTTGACCGGGCAAGCCCAGGGTTTTGAACCGGTGACCTCAGCATTCCAGGTTGAAGCCTTATCCACTGCGCCACCACAGGTCAGGCATATTTTTAAAAAATTATTAAAATATAGTTTAAATACCATAAACCAAGCCCTTTTTTTTAAAAAATATTTTATTTATTGATTTTTAGAGAGAGAGAGAGAGAGAAAGAAGGGGGAGGAGCAGGAAGCATCAATTCCCATATGTGCCTTGACCAGGCAAGCCCAAGGTTTTGAACCGGCAACCTCAGTGTTCCAGGTTGACGCTTTATCCCACTGCGCCACCACAGGTCAGGCACCAAGCCCTTTTAAAATGTGTAATTCATCGTTTTTTTGTATAACCAATAAATTGTGCAATGCTCACTACTATCTAATTCCAGAATATTTCGTGACTCCAAACAGCAAACTTGTGT
The DNA here is from genome assembly GCF_036850765.1 of Saccopteryx bilineata. Taxonomy (NCBI): domain Eukaryota; kingdom Metazoa; phylum Chordata; class Mammalia; order Chiroptera; family Emballonuridae; genus Saccopteryx; species Saccopteryx bilineata. The sequence continues at coordinate 140,870,104 of NC_089491.1, read as the reverse complement.
CCATTTCCTTCTCCCCACCAACCCTAGGCAACGCCAACTTACAGCCTACCTCTATATATTTACCTGAATGTCTGGACATTTCTTATAAATGGAATCATATAGTGTGGGCTTTCAGGAAGGACTTCTTTCACTTGGCACAGCATTTCCAAAGTTCATCCATGCAGCATATAGTTTATTCCTTTGTCTTGCCATCTCATATTCCACTGCATGGATATACCACCATTTGTTTACCATTTCATCAGTCTCTGAACATTTGTTTCCACTTTTTGGCTAGTATATAGAATAATTTTGCTGTGCACACTCATGCACAAGTTTTGAATAGGCATATGTTTTCCATTTTCTTGAGTCACACAAATTTGGAGTAGAACTGCTAGGTCATATGGTGACCAGATATTCTTTTTCACTCCTCCACATGACAATTAATTCCTTTAAATTTTCCTTTTAAAAGGAGGCTGTAGGCCTGACCTGTGGTGGCGCAGTGGATAAAGCGTCGACCTGGAAATGCTGAGGTCGCCGGTTCGAAACCCTGGGCTTGCCTGGTCAAGGCACATATGGGAGTTGATGCTTCCAGCTTCTCCCCCCTGTCTCTCTCTCCCTCTCTCTTTCCTCTCTAAAATGAATAAATAAAATAAAAATTAAAAAAAAAAAAAAAAAAAAAAAGGAGGCTGTAGATCATAGAAACTTCTACACCCCCCCCCCCCCGACAACTCATTTTATAGTGGTGAGATGGCAGCCTTGCAGCAGAAAAGCCCAATGTGACATCCTGAGACTATAATCATGTGCCAGTCACTGGGCAGCCTCTTTACCAATGTCTGTTTCTTTGCCTGTAACAACAACTGTAATAATAGCTATCAGTTACGGAGTTATTGTACAGTAGCTTATTGAGTAGCTCTGTGGTAAGGTACCAAAGAACTGCAAAACTTAATATTAATATTCTAGGAGGAAGAGTCAGGTTTCTTGAACCCTCCTTTCTGTGGAGAATAAAGGGAGAGGAATGTGGGAGTTTCCTGGACATACTATGTACTGAGATAAGAAACCTCCTTTTACTAAGAAGCTTAAAAGGCATTTTATAATTTAGGCTAAGCATACAGAGACATTTTTGTAAATATGATTTTTATACTTGTGTGTGATTCACACCAGCTCAGGAGGGCCGGTAGCATTGTATTGTAAATGGAGAGGTTTTTGTACTAGGTTTTGAATGAAAAGAGGAAGGAGACTTGGACCCCCTTCCTTCCCCACACCTGTGAGGAAAGAGGGAAACAGCAAGCCAGGTGCTAGAAAAGGAGGAAAGATTTAAATAATCCTTTCCTCTCCCCATTCTTTCTCTTTAATGGGCAATTTACAAACGCTTATCCTTTGACATCATGTAAGCCTCCTCCCATCCTGAAAACATGTGATTGATGTATGTACCTCTCTAGACAAAGGGATGACAGATGGACACTAAAAGATTTGGGGATGTCTTTTGGTATGTAAAACGACATCCTTCCCTATTGTGTTACCTTATAAATTTTAATATATAGGAATTCGTTTTTATAGATACTATAGACCAGGTGTAGTCAACCTTTTTATACATACAGCCCACTTTTGTATCTCTGTTAGTAGTAAAATTTTCTAACCGCCCACCGATTCCACAGTAATGGTGATTTATAAAGTAGGGAAGTAACTTGACTTTATAAAATTTATAAAGCAGAGTTAACAGCAAGTTAAAGCATATAATAATTACTTACCAAGTACTTTATGTCAGATTTTTGCTAAGTTTGGCAGAATAAATCTTTTTTTATTTTTATTATTTATTTTTTTATTTTTCTGAAGCTGGAAATGGGGAGAGACAGTCAGACTCCTGCATGCGCCCGACTGGGATCCACCCGGCACGCACACCAGGGGCTACGCTCTGCCCACCAGAGGGCGATGCTCTGCCCCTCTGCCGCGACCAGAGCCACTCTAGCGTCTGGGGCAGAGGCCAAGGAGCCATCCCCAGCGACCGGGCCATCTTTGCTCCAATGGAGTCTCGGCTGCGGGAGGGGAAGAGAGAGACAGAGAGGAAGGAGGGGGGGTGGAGAAGCAAATGGACGCTTCTCCTATGTGCCCTGGCCGGGAATCAAACCCGAGTACCCCACACGCCAGGCCGATGCTCTACCACTGAGCCAACCGGCCAGGGCCCAGAATAAATCTTTATAAAACAACTTACTATAGTTAAATCTATTTTTTTATTTATACTTTGGTGGCTCTGCTACCGCCCACCATGAAAGCTGGAACGCCCCCTAGTGGGCAGTAGGGACTAGGTTGACTACCATTGCTACAGACGAATGTTATAAGCTTAAATGATTGTCATGCTCCTGTCCTCCTCCTTTTCTCCCCACCCTGTATGTGATCAAGTGTATATAACTAGCCTCAGAGCTATATTGGACACTGCATGATTTGGGTCAGCTATACCCTGTGTTTGTCATATGCAGCTGGCTTATTAATAAATCTCCTCCTATTAATAAAACTCTTCAAAAATTCATTTGGACTTGGTGTCTCTATGTAAACCCACGGAAGTTACGGTACTTTACAACAGCTTATTGTTACTCAGTGTTAGCTATTCCTATATTATCATATCACTAGATATGAAAAGGAGCTGGGATTACCAGTGACTAAAAATAAATGGCCTGGATACCCCAGGAAGAGCTCTTACATTTCAGATAGACCCCAGACTAATTGTCATTTCCAGGCAGTAAAGGAAGGGACAGGGACTGACTGCAGTGGAAAGGAACTAAATAGCAAACTCATGTACTTGTCACACAGATATTTTAGGCACAAGTTTTCCAAAGTTGCTTATGTACTTCTTCAAACCAGATAATTGAAAAGTAGTGGTTAGAGCCCTGGCTGGTTGGCTCAGTGGTAGAGCGTCAGCCCAGTGTGTGGATGTCCCAGGTCTGATTCCCAGTCAGGACACACAGGAGAAGCAACCATCTGCTTCTCCACCTCCCCCCCCCCCACTCTCTCTTCCCCTTTTGCTGCCATGGCTTGATTGGTTCAAGTGAGTTAGCCCTGGGAGCTGAGGATGGCTCCATGGAGCCCCTGTCTCCATGCTAAAAATAGCTTGGTTGAGAGCACAGCCTGAGATGGGCATAGCATTGGCCCCAGAGAGGGGTTGCCCTGTGAATCCCAGTTAGGGCGCATGCAGAAGTCTGTCTTTTTTTTATTTCCTCCTCTCACTTGGAAAAGAAGAAAAACTAGTGTTTAGAGATGATTAGGAAGAGAACTGTTGTCATGAAATAATACGTTGACATAACATCCAAGAAGTAATACCATTTAGACTGTAAGAATGAATGGAAAGAGAATCTGAAACAAGAAAAGGAGGATTCTAGAAAGCATGTCATACCTTACATACAACACTAATGACTGTGATCATCATGGAAAGGCTGAACTGTCTTCAGTATGTGTTAATAAAGTAAATTACACATGGAAAATAAACAGAAGACTTATGTCCTTGAAAGAACAAGTTTCAGGTACTAAAGATATCCCACATGTGGAACCTTAACAGTGGTGACTACACCAGCTTAGACAGAACTGTTTTGGTACATAAGGAAGCATCCCACTTTTCCAAGATGTATGTAACACAACGTTTATAAATCATTCTCATATGATTTGCTCACACCACAATACTCACTAAGAAAAGGTAGCGTTCTTGTGCAGATGTGTTCCGAGCAGCTAGTTTAAGGATCTGTCCTTCTTTTATTAGTTCATTGGAAGGATTTACAATGTCTTCTTCTTCTCCCAGCATTTCATAAATCTCTAAGAGTTTCTTTAGGTTCTCCTAGGAAATTAAAAAATAGAACACAGCAATATCAAATATGAGGAGGTTTCACCTTAGTGGCTTTAATAATACAACAAGCTTAGCTAAAACAGGAATAATTCAGAAGCGATTGGAACAAGGCATAAATTTTGATAGGTTGGTTATGAGGAAACTAAAACCTAGGAGATTACTACAGATAACACTAAACAGTTTATAAACAATCTTTTTTTGTTTATCTGTAGCAATTCATTTGAATCCAAACCTTAGATAATACTAGGTTATATTATTGACAATTACCTAACTAGAAGAGTCCTGTCTCCTCTGAAAACCACTTACCATTTTTCTTATTGCACTATTAGAATGGCTTGCTGCGGTAGAGATAATTTCAAGTGATTCTAAATGGAGGAAAAAGAAAAGAAAATAAACACGTGTTGTCCTTACTCTGCTACTAGATAGCTGAATGACATACATCTTATACAACAATAAGAGATCTGGAAGAAAAAAAGAAGAAGCAGAAATCTGAGACCAAAGATACACAATAAAAGCAGTGGCAATTTCTATCCATTTACAAACTGGATACTTTGAAACGTTCATTTGTAAGTAGATTAATACTTGGAACTTGCAGGGTATTTCCACGTAAAATATCATATACAATGACTAGGTTTCTAGGTATATTTAAACCATAAGGGAACTTTCAAAATCAACAAAAACCGTGTACACTAGCTTGGGACAAGGCAGTCTGCCAGGTGCTTTCATAGGTATTATGTCAATCACTTCTTACACAACCCTGAATAGAAAAGTATATTAGTTCCATTTAAGATAAAAAGAAATGGAAAGTGATGCGCCCTGCCTAAGGTCACACAAAACTGTGATATTAAAAGGCCACATTTGAACTTAAGTCCTCTGACTCAACTTTCTACATTTCAGTGGCATCATTTTATTTGCTTTCATAAGGAATTTACGACTCAGCATAACCAACATTCTTGGAGAAAAGACAACCACAGTTGTAGCCTTGGCCAGGTGAAAGATGCTACAAAGGGTTTCGTTGCTGGGGCTGGTGGTTCACAGATGGGGATGGGAACTCCTGGCATGAGCAAAGCCAGAGGTCAGGGACCACTGGTGAAGAGTGGAAGCTGAAGCCTCCTGCTGGCTCGACCCCAGGGAGTTCTCTCAACCCTACCTTGTGTCCTGCTCTCTGCCTTTCTTCACCATCTTGTGAATGCTAGTTGGGGTAATTCTGCTACAACAATCTTATCACCTGTCTTCCTTGTTGCACTGCCGAACAGAACACACTTTGTTGCTTTCCCTACTTTTATGTCTCCCTCTAGGATTTCCTGAGTACTGTAAGCAGCAACGGGAAATCAAAATGAGCAACAAAACTCACCATCCCCTTACTGACTTTGTCATCTTTGACATTGGCACCTTACAAGTCCAACTCTTTGAGTATAGAAGAAACAGAATTTTATTTCACATTTTGCAGAACCATGCTGATTTGGGCAATTCTTTCTGTTCATTCCAGACAGAATCCACGATGGAAGGAAACAAAACAAGACAGGGGCCACTGCCCAGGAGCCCAGTCTGAGGAGCAGCGTGGATTCCCACCTCCAACCCGACTGCCACGTCTGCCCTGAACACCAGCTCCCAGGCCAGGTGAGTGGAAAGCAGAGATGAAATAAAACAGGGAAGGAAGCAGGTCACGAGAGATCTAAACTGAAGAGGGAGAAAGGGAAAAGAGAGGTTCCTGTGGTCACTGACTCACTTGGATGGTGGGAGGATCGAATCAGAGACAGCCTGTGTTCAAAACACTACCCAGGCTCCAGACAAACTGTGGTTTGTGTTCCTTGTTTCTTAGCAAGGTTCATTTATAAGAGAAGATAAGAAATTATTAGGGGAAGTAGCAGTGCTCTAAGACTGCACATGCAGTATGCACACTCACTGAGTACTGACCCGTTTCTACTTCTTAACTTTCATTCTTACCTTTGCAGCTAATCGATTATTTTTAAGTATGTGAGAAAGTAAAATTACTATTGAAATTCTTGACACTTAAAAGGAGCCTTCAGCCTGACCAGGTGGTGGTGCAGTGGATAGAGCATCGGACTTGGATGCGGAAGGACCCAGGTTCGAGACCCCGAGGTCGCCAGCTTGAGCGCAGGCTCATCTGGCTTGAGCAAAGAGCTCACCAGCTTGGACCCAAGGTCGCTGGCTCCAGCAGGGGGTTACTCGGTCTGCTGAAGGCCCACGGTCAAGGCACATGTGAGAAAGCAATCAATGAACAACTAAGAAGTCGCAACGCGCAACGAGAAACTGATGACTGATGCTTCTCATCTCTCTCCATTCCTGTCTGTCCCTGTCTATCTCTGCCTCTGTAAAAAACAAAAAACAAAAACAAACAAGCAAAAAAAAAACAAAACAAAAGGAGCCTTCATTTATAATCTAAAAGATATAAATAGCAAGTCTTAAAAAATAAAAGATAATTAGCAGAATAGGAATAGTTTTTCTCAGGGAAAATGTTAACTGACACTAAATTGCACCATTTTCTCTTCTGAGCAAATAGAGCCAACTCTGCTTAGGTGATTTTTATATAATAAATGCCAACAAACTTTCTTGGTATGCATCAATCTATCTAATTATTACCCAGCAGCACTAGCAATTGTGAATGGTTGCATTCTTCCTGTGAGAAGGCAAGGGTGTATTGCTATTCCGCATGTCTTAGAGACTGTTTTTCAGAGTTAATAATTCATGTGAAGCCAGCATGACAAATGTGATTCGCATCGCTTTCAAGTGCTTGCCTAATTGAGGTGCTGATAATAATTTCCGGTGAGATTATTTTCTGGCACCAATATTTTACTGAAGTGGCTATGAGATCTATCTTGCTTTGAAATCACAAGGCTGCTTGGCCACTAAATTATCCCATAATGGAAAGAGCGGGGAAAGCATTTACTTTTTGCATCATTCCAGTCTGGAGAGTCAGGGGGCAACTTCCGCAGGTAGTCCTTAAGGAGCATCTCATACCGGGGAATCCGCTGAACAGGTTCTAGCATGTGATGCTGCAGAGTCAAGTTCCCACAGATCTTCTGTTTCTGTAATTAGAAAGGTTTGTAAAGAAAGATGTAAAAATTAGGTTAGCCAGTCTAAAAAGTCACCGTAAGGGCAGTGTCTCTACAAAGTATGGTCTGGGCATCGCCTGCATTACATATAGCTGGGGTGCTATTCAAAATGGGCATTTTGAACCCCATTCCAATCTATGAAACTACAATCTTTGAGGTTATAGCCTGGGCATGTGTGTTTTAAAACACCCCAGATTCTTCCATTACAGTTTGAGGACCACCAACCTAACATAGGAACAGAAAGGAAAATCAAGCAGAATTTTAAGCACAGAAATTCCATACTGCTGGCAACTACTTCCATTACTCACTACAAGGGTCTGTGAGGTCATATTATTAAATCACACTCCAGAGATTTTCAAAAGAAGCATCTATGTATTTAATGAGCTCACTAAGAACAACTTCATTAAATGACTTTGGACTCAGCAGAAACCATTTTATAATAAGCCTACCACAAATGTCATTTTCTTTGAACTTAAAAGAGATTCTCATGGAAGAATGACAAGATCTGATCATCTTATTATCTGTCAGAAAGTTTTAATTTTTCATTAGGTCATGGCATTCTTTTCCATTAGAAACCAACCTCTGTAAATAGATTTTTTTTCTCGGTTGAAATCGAGCCTACAGCATTTGTTTTCAATGAACTGTTAACATAAGAAAGGGAAAATATTACTTAAAAAGTGTGTTCTTGTTTATATTAAAGAAAGCATGAATCTTTTTAACATATTTATTGAACTCATACCAAGATTAAAGCACTGCAGGGTTGTATTAAGACATGATGTTTGTATTTAAAGCAAACAAACCAAAGGCTTCGTAGAGAAAGAAGCATTAAATGTGAACTTGGAGAGGGCAGCCTTTGGATGGTAAGAAAAGTGAGGAAGACCAGGAGGCAAGTAAAGATCAAGGGACCTTGGAGAACAGGTCTAAGAGAGTAGGGCATGAAACATGTCCAGTAAAAAAGAACACATGAGTTTTGTTGGCAAATAATAATACACTGCTCACAAAAATTAGTGGATGAGGGAACGTGCAGATACTCCAGTACTTTCAGCCTTTTGTACAGTGCATTTTCACCAATGAAATAAAAGTTGGTTTTGCATCTCATTTGCATAATCAAACAACTTTCTTTGACTTATTTGTTTTTCTGATGTTCTTGTTTAATAAAAAAAATATCAAATGCTTCTTTTATTGCTTCATATTCATTTAAAAATATCCCCTAATTTTTGTGAGCAGTATATACTGTAGGGAAATGATAAATGATAAAGAAGAAACAGTAATCTGGGTTAACAATGCCAAACTGGGGTTAGTATTGTTTCACCTAAAGCAGGTTTTCACGCAGGGGAATAATACCATTAGAGAGCCATTAAGATCAACCTACTGCAATGTAGCTTTAGGGAAACGTGGGGAAACTAGTTTGGAAGTTAGTATTGTACACGACGAAAAGTAAAAGGAGCCTGAAATTAGTATGGAAGATGAGGGCTTTGCTTAATAAATATTTATAAATGTAGCTATCTCATTTGATTTTCTCTAACAAATCTATTGAGTGTATGTATACATATATCTCCAGGAAAATATTACTGATCCCAAAATTTGTACATAAAGAAACTGTGGCTCAGAAGAGTTGGGAGAGTTTTCTGAGGTCAAATGATTGTAAGTAGCAGACTACTAAACTAGGATTAGTTTAGGATTCTAAACTAGGTTAGTTGATTCTTAATCCATTGTTCCTTTCACAATCCTCATAATATGGAGATGAGAGATACCGTAGATTTAAGATTTAATAAAATAATAAACATCATCACCATAATCGTGTAGTGAGCATTTACTATGCAACAAGTTCCATGTTAACATCTTGAATATACTATTTCACAGAAACATATGGAAAAGAAACCACAAAAGAGAATAGTCAAGGAGCAACAGAATCCCCAACCCCAGAATCTTATGTAAGCTAAAGAATTGTTTAAATATTTATTTATTTATTTTTATTTATTCATTTTAGAGAGGAGAGAGACAGAGACAGGGGGAGGAGCTGGAAGCATCAACTCCCATATGTGCCTTGACCAGGCAAGCCCAGGGTTTTGAACCGAAGACCTCAGCATTTCCAGGTCAAGGCTTTATCCACTGCGCCACCACAGGTCAGGCCCTGTTTAAATATTTAAACCAGTGGTAGTCAACCTGGTCCCTACTACCCACTAGTGGGCATTCCAGCTTTCATGATGGGTGGTAGTGGAGCAACCAAAGTATAAATAAAAAGCTAGATTTAACTATAGTAAGTTGTTTTATAAAGATTTATTCTGGGCCCTGGCCGGTTGGCTCAGCGGTAGAGCGTCGGCCTGGCGTGCGGGGGACCCGGGTTCGATTCCCGGCCAGGGCACATAGGAGAAGCGCCCATTTGCTTCTCCACCCCCTCCCCTCCTTCCTCTCTGTCTCTCTCTTCCCCTCCCGCAGCCGAAGCTCCATTGGAGCAAAGATGGCCCGGGCGCTGGAGATGGCTCCTTGGCCTCTGCCCCAGGCGCTAGGGTGGCTCTGGTCGCAGCAGAGCGACACCCCGGAGAGGCAGAGCATCGCCCCCTGGTGGGCAGAGCATCGCCCCTGGTGGGCGTGCTGGGTGGATCCCAGTCAGGCGCATGCGGGAGTCTGTCTGACTGTCTCTCCCCATTTCCAGCTTCAGAAAAATACAAAAAAAAAAAAAAGTCATAGTACCTGAATTTCTTCAACTACTGATTTGAATTGGGGAACACGCTCTGTCATGTTTTTAACCAATTCCATTGCATTATCAAATCCCTTCACATATTCTCCATACATCTTAAGGAATGGCGCCAATTTCTGAAGGATGTCACCAACTCTAGGGGTAGTTTCCCTGTGTAAAATAGAGGCAAGTCATTAAGATTTCTTACAGAATGAGTGAATTAACAGGACTTCAAATGAAGTAATCACTTTCCTACACACACCCTGTGATTTCTTAATCAGATACACTCTGCTGTGAGATTAGTAGACAACAAAGGAAGGCAGAGAATTAAAAGAAGTTTAAGAATGACATAGTAAAGAGAGATACTAAGAAAATCTTGAAGCTCAAGTTTACCTCTAATATCTTATCTTCACTAGTCAAAATAGTTTGGAGAGCAGAGATGAAATCCTAGTCAACTAAAGTTGAATAACTTCTATTATTTGTCTATAAAATAAAAATTTAGCACAAATGTTTGGCTACAGCTCTGTAACATTAACATCTCAATTTAAAAGCTGAATAACACAGCATCTAGCATGACTGCCTGAGACATATCATTCGCTATCTGCTCCTCTTACCATTCTTGCATTCGTTTCTCCAGTTCTGGCAATAGGAATTTACTATGGAAGGCATTTATTGATGAAATATTAGAAAAGATTTTGTTCACCATCTCTGCTGGAAATGAACCTCGATTTGCCTCTTCCAATAGTTTGCAATAAAATACCTGAACAAGAGAATAAAGCAAACATTATTTCAAATTTATTGGCTTCTCACTTGGCATTATGCTAGTCACACAGTGGGTTCTTTAATAACTTTTTGTTGAATACATGGAAAAGTTAATGGTTTAATAAATCAATTGTTTTTCTAAAGAGACAGAGTCAGAGAGAGGGATAGACAGGGACAGACAGACAGGAAGGGAGAGAGATGAGAGCATCAATTCTTCGTTGTGGCACCTTAGTTGCTCATTGATTGCTTTCTCATATGTGCCTTGAACAGGGGGCTAGAGCAGACCGAGTGACACCTTGCTCAAGCCAGCGACCTTGGGCTCAAGCTGGCGACCTCAGGGTTTCGAACCTGGGACCTCTGCATCCCAATCCAATGCTCTATTCACTGCGCCACCGCCTGATCAGGCAGAAATTAATTAATTTTTAACTGTAGGAATGAGCATGTGCTTTGATTGAGAAAAACCAGGAATTAGAATTAGAAAACTCTGACTCTAACCCAGGCTATGCCTCTTTCTGTGGAACCGTTAACCTTTTCTGCTAGAAAATTTCCAGTTGAGGTTGACAGGATTTACCTTCCCTATCCACAGGTAGAGTTAAGAGATTAAAAAATTTTTTACAAACATATAATAACTGTGGTATGTTCCACTCTTGTTTATGTTTTGAATAATTTATATATCATTTATTCCATAGTGCCTTTATTGTCATTTGTTAGAATAAATCTCATTTTTCTATTAAAACTGTATACTCCTTGGAGAGAGAGAACATCATCCTTTAGTTTCCATAAGACAAAAGGTGCTTAATAGCTGGTCAGTGGCTGAACAAAAGAATATTCCAGTTCTCCAATGAGTTTGCAATCTTAGCTATCCTCCACAAGGGCTACTGTACAACTTGTATTTCTGTTAAATGTGGACAGAAGGAGGTCTGTTTCTTCATAATGTCCAGATGGTTGTTAATTTTCTAAATTCACCTCCATTTCATCTTTTTGGAAAGCAAAAATAACACAAAATTATATCCTTAGACTTCAATAAATGGGTATTGTAGTAATTTAGACTCTAAAATTCTCTGAAGTCAGCAATAGCTGAACAAACTACTGTGGCAGGAAAATGGGGGGCCGGGACAAAATTGGGTGAGAGGCAAAGACACATCTCCACCATGGGAATTCCGAAAAGCTTCAGGTCTGTGATCCTGATGAGGACAAAATTAGTTTAAAAAAAATAAGCTCTAGCCCTGGCCGATTGGCTCAGTGGTAGAGCGTCGGCCTGGCGTGTGGAAGTCCTGGGTTCGATTCCCGGACAGGGCACACAGGAGAAGCGCCCATTTGCTTCTCCACCCCTCCCCCTCTCCTTCCTCTCTGTCTCTCTCTTCCCCTCCCGCAGCCGAGGCTCCATTGGAGCAAAGATGGCCAGGGCGCTGGGGATGGCTCCTTGGCCACTGCCCCAGGCGCTAGAGTGGCTCTGGTCACGGCAGAGCGACACCCCGGAGGGGCAGAGCGTCGCCCCCTGGTGGGCGTGCCGGGTGGATCCCGGTCGGGCGCATGTGGGAGTCTGTTTGTCTCTCCCAGTTTCTAGCTTCAGGAAAAAATACAAAAAAAAAAAAAGCTCGCCCTGGCCAGTTGGTACAATGGTTAGAGCATTCGCCTGGTGTGTGGAAGTCCTGGGTTTGATTCCCGGCCAGGGCACGCAGGAGAAGCGCCCATCGGCTTCTCCACCCTTCCCCCTCTCCTTCCTTTCTGTCTCTCTCTTCCCCTCCTGCAGCCAAGGCTCCACTGGAGCAAAGTTGGCCGGGGTGGTAAGGACGGCTCAATGGCCTCCGCCTCAGGCACTAGAATGGCTCCAGTTGCAACAGAGCAACGGCCCAGATGAGCAGAGCATCACCCCCTAGTGGACATGCTGGGTGGATCCCTGTTGGGTGCATGCAGGAGTCTGTCTCTCTGCCTCTCTGCTTCTCACTTCAGAAAAATACAAAAAAAACCCAAAATAATAAAGAAAAAGAAAGCTCAACATAAATTGATTTACTTATGGAGAAATTCTGTGAAAAGTGAATGTTTGAGTCATGAACTCATTACTGCAAAGAATACAGCTTTAATGCGGCCCCTTATGGCTCACCGTAACAGGGAAACGGTTTACTCTAGGAATCAACGACAGGGAGTGGGCACAGGACAACCTACTCCCATGAAGTTCTAGTTTTCCAATGGCAGAAGTGGGTCAATTCTTCTTACAACTGACATTCAAACATGGTGATGTTTTCTTCTAATAAAAGGAGTCTGTATTAGCAGACAATCTACCAATTATCTTAACTCTTTTATCACTGATGTCAGACTATGAGACTTTACTTTTCAACAGGTACTCTTATGATACATTTTAAAACTTTTTAACAGAACTAGAACAAATATTCCAAAAATTTATATGGAACCACCAAAGACTCTAAATAGTCACAGCAATCCTGAGAAAGAGAACGAAGTTGGAGGAATCATACTACCTGATATCAAACTATACTACAAGGCTACAGTAATTGAAATAGCATTGTACTGATATAATAACAAAAAAAGTCAATGGTACAGAATAGAGAGCTCAGAAATAAATCCATACCTTTACAGTCAATCAATATTTGACAAAGGAGGCAAAAACATACAATATGGTAAAGATAGTATATTCAATAATTGGTGTTGGGAATATTTGACAGATTCGTTAAAAAAATGAAACTAGACCACTTTGTTATACCATACACAAGAATAAATTCAAACTAAATTAAAGACTTAAATGTTAGACTCAACACCATAAAAATCCTAGAAAAAAACCCATAGGCAGTAAAATCTTGGACATTTCTCACAGAAGTATTTTTCCTGCCATATCTCTTCAAGCAAGGACAACAACAAAAATACAGAAACGGAACTACATCAAACTAAAAAATTTTACATAGCAAAGAAAACTATCAATAAATTGAAAAGACGAACCACAGAATGGGAGAACATATCCTCGATACATCTGATAAGGGGTTAAAATTCGATCTTTATAAAGAACTTAAAAAATGCAACACCAAAAACCAAACAATCCAACTTGAAAATAGGCAAAGTACCTGAACAGAAATTTCTCTAGAAAGAAGACATACTGATGGGCCAACAGACATGTAAAAATGCTTAATGTCACTAATCATTAAAGAAATAAATTTAAACCACAATGAGATATTACCTCACACCTGTCAGAATGGCTATTACCAACAAGCAAACAAACAACAAGTACTGGTGACGATGTGGAAAAAAGGGAACCCCCTCATGCACTGCTGATGAGAGTGTAGATCACTGTAGCCACTGTGGAAAGCAGTATGGAGTTTCCTCAAAAAGTTAAAAATGGAACTGCCTTGTGACACAGTGATTCCACTCTGGGAATATATCTGAAGAAACCAGAAACACTGTTCTGAAAGAATATATGCACCTTTGTGTTCACTTCAGCATTGTTTATGATAGCCAAGGTTTGAAAGCAACCCAAATGCCCATGAGTAGGTGAGTGGATAGAAAAGCTGTGGTGCATTTATGTAACGAAACAAACACTACTTGGCTGTACAAAAGAAGGAAATCTTACCTTTTGCAACAGCATGAATAGACCTGGACAGTATTATGCTAAGTGAAATAAGCCAGTCAGTCAAAAACAAATACCACATGAATTCACACCACTCATATGTGGAATCTAACGGACAAAATAAACTAACATACAAAATAGAAACAGGACTCATAGATACCGAGAACATACTTGACAGCTGTGAGAGGAGAGGGTAATTGATGAGATGAGTGAAAAAAGTGAAAGGATTAAACAAAAAAACAAAAACAAAATAATCTCAGACAATAGTACAGAGGGTCCTCAGGTTACAATAGTCTTGACATATGATGTTTCGAGGTTATGACGCTCATTTCCATAAAAACTTAAAAAAATTGAGACCTGAGTGTTTTGGCTTATGCCGTTAGCACCGTACTAATGGACTATGTGGGCGAACTGGTTTGGTTGTGTGCAGAGGAAGAATTCGCAGTAATGCAGCATATGAGTGAGGGAGTTGGTGTCCCCCAGTATGCTTAACTACGCCCTTTTGGACTGTTAAAAGTGCAAGTGTTCCATTTGTGTTGCTTTGGTGACTTTTTGGCCCTTATCATGGCTCCTAAACAAAAGTCAGAGTTTTTAGATGGTAGTGCTTCGAAGAAGAGAAAAGCCATCACTTCACAATGGGTGTCACAGAGCTACTGGCATCACATGGAGAGGAGCTGTCTGCTGAGGACCTTATTCAGCTGGAGAAGCAGCTGATTGAATGGAAGAGATAGAAACTCCAGAACCCATGAGGTTTACTACCAAGGGTCTGGCAGAGGTGTTTCTATGGTAGAGGATGAGTTGGCAAAATTTCAGGCTGAGGATCCCAGCGATGACAGATTCAGTAAGGTCTACAGAGCTGTTATGGATGCCTGGCAATGCCATAGGCAGAGTTTGGAAGAGAAGAAGTCATCAACCTTCCAGACTAGCCTAGAACAATTCTTTTTTTTATTTTGACAGAGACAGAGAGAGGAGGGGGGGGGAGGGGAGAGAGACAGGCAGACAGGAAGAAAGAGGATGAGAAGCATCAATTCTTTGTTGTGGCATCTTAGTTGATTATTGATTGCTTTCTCATATGGGCCTTGACTAGGGGGCTATAGCAGAGCGAGTAACCCCTTACTCAAGCCAGTGACCTTGGGCTCAAGCCAGTGACCTTGGGCTCAAGCCAGCAACCCCACGCTCAAGGTGGATGAGCCTGTCCTCAAGCCGGCGACCTTGGGGTTTTGAACCTGGGTCCTCTGTGTCCCAGTCCAACGCTCTATCTACTGCGCCACCACCTGGTCAGGCTGGAACAATTCTTTAAGAAGGTAGAGAGGTCTGCAACAGATCCTGTGCCCTCTATATCAGCTGTTTCTCAAGGCGAAACATCTGTAGTACAGGCAGAATCATCTCCAGCGTCTCCTGCATGGGCCTTAGGCAATCCTGATCCACCTGACCCAGTATCTCCATTACCCTCTGCAGGTTCTCCTGCCTCTCCAGCTTCCTCCTCCTAATAGGTCGCTCCCCCCACCTTGCAACACCCCTTCCAGTGTGCGAGCCAACCACAGGAATAAAGGTAAGGCTTTTTTTTTTTTTTTAACTCTTTACTCATTTTTTCTGTTACTATATTACAGTGTAGAGTACAGTATAGTTGTGTTTTTCTGTTCTAGATTATGATTTTGCAACTGTGTTAGGATAGGTAAGTGACAGCCTAGGGTGTGGTTTGACTTACACCAAAATTCGTGTTATCTCACTGTTGTAGGAACAGAGCTGTGTCATAACCTGAGGACCCCCTGTATGTTGGTTACAAGAGGGAAAGAGAAGTGGGGGGGAGTACAAGAGGGTATAATAGGGATAAATGGTGATAGCAGGAGAATTGACTTGGGATGGCGAACACACAGTACTATATACAGATGATGTATTATAGAATTGTACACCTGAAACCTACATAATTTTATCAACCAATATCACTCCAATAATTTCAATTCATTTTTTTTAATCTTAAACAAATAAATACTGAGGAAAAAAAACAACTTTCTTTGTAAATGTGCATTTGAAAGGCTCTACCAGGATAAAAGTACAAAATGTGATAGAGTAGATTCACATATTTAACAAATATTAACTGTGCAACTTTACACCAGGCGCTGTATTAAATGTTTCCCACAAGGCTGCACAAGTGAACTCTCAAAATCCCCTCGGGCCCTATGACTGCAAAAACTCAGATCATGCACACAGAGCCAAACAGAATGCGTGATATATTCATGATAGTTATCACATCAGAATCACCAATCACTTATTTAAATTTTAATAGTAACATGGCATGTAGAATCACAATAAATGGTCAAGAAACAGACTAGTGTGTACAGTTGAAAGACACAGATAAAGACGCTTGTGACTTATACTGAGAGTCCTTCTTCGGTTTGTTCTTTATGATGTCTAACGCCTGTATACCCAGAGAATGTACTGGCAAAGCTAGAAATGTTACACATTTCCTTTCACTGGCCAAAAATAGTCAGGTCCTTCTTTGTAGTTTCTAAACACTTTCTCTATTAAGTTAAAATAATGTATAGAGCCCAAAATTAAAATGATTCTGAAAAAGGAAAATATTACCTGATCTAAGAGGTCAAGTCGGTTGACGTAAGCTCTTTCTGTAAGCAAAAGTTCATTGGCTATGTTGTGAAGTTTTTGCTCATTTGTTTCCTACAGAAAGAATAGATATTCACATATTAGGATATAAAACTTGGATAATATTTTACAAGTAATAAACACATCATCACATGGTTTGATTAAAAGTTTTCTCAAGCTTCTCAGGTATCCCATTCCTTTCAACCATCAAGGAACATCCAACCACAAAGAAACAGAATTAGAAACAGCCTGGCCAGTGGTGACACAGTGGATAGCAGGGGTAGTCAACCTTTTTGTACCTACCGCCCACTTTTGATTCTGTTAGTAGTAACATTTTCTAACCGCCCACCGGTTCCACAGTAATGGTGATTTATAAAGTAGGGAAGTAACTTGACTTGATAAAATTTATAAAGCAGAGATACAGCAAGTTAAAGCATATAATAATAATTACTTACCAAGTACTTTATGTCAGATTTTCGCTAAGTTTGGAAGAATAAATCTTTATAAAACAACTTACTATAGTTAAATCTATCTTTTTATTTATACTTTGGTTGCTCTGCTACTGCCCACCATGAAAGCTGGAACACCCACTAGTGGGCGGTAGGGACCACTACCACTGGGATAGAGCATCAAAACGGGACACTGAAGTCCCAGGTTCAAATCCCGGAGGTTGCAGGCTTGAGGCATAGGATCATCTAAATTATTCTGTGGTCACTGGCTTGAGCCCAAAGATCACTGGCTGGAAGCCCAAGGTCACTGGCTTGAGCAAGGGGTCATTGGCTTTGATGGAGCCCCTCAGTCAAGCCACGTATGAGAAATAATCAATGAACAACTAAAGTATCGCAACGACAAGTTGATGCTTCTCATCTCTCTCCCCCTCTTCCTGTCTGTCTCTGTCTGTCTGTCTGTTTCTCTTACTTGCTAGGAGGAAAAAAAGAATTGAGCAATTTGCTAAATATAATCTGTAGCATCTTGTTTAAATTTTAACTTCTTCTCTGACCTCTGTAGCAGTCAGTTATCACTATCACCCATCTTTTCCTTGAAACACTGTTTACCTTTTCCAGTTCCTAGACACTGTACTTTTTGTTTTTTCCCTACCTCTCCAGGGCTACTGTTTGGACATGATTTCATCACTCTTTCAAACATCTTCTCTAATTATCAGCTCTACGCACAGAACTTTTTGCTTTTGCCAAACACATTTCATTGTCGAAAACTGCAATCATACATAAAAGTAGAGAAAGGGGTACAATGGACGTCCATGTGCCATTGCCGAGATTCAACAGTTATCAACCTATTGTTAAACTTGTTCCATCTGTGCCCCACCCCCTCCTTCTACCCATATTTTAAAATTAAATTCATACCCCATTATTTCTTCAATACATATTTACTAAACCCTTAAATATATTCGTAGAAACTTCCTAATTCCAAGAGGATGGGAACAGCTTTTGCTTGTTAACTGTTCTATCTCCTGTGTCTACCACAATGCTTCAGTAAAATATTGACACTCAATAAAATACCTTTAAGTTTCACATACCTAACCAGTGGACATTTATTACCACTTTGACATGGTGTCAACCTAAAACTAAACTCATCTTTTCTGGAAAACATCTATTCCGCCACCATCCCTAAACTTTACATCCTGGCAATGGTTCCATCCCTTTCCAGTTATCTGTCTGGGGCACCTTGCACAACTTTAAACTTAGCCATAAAATCTAGTCAGCTATCAACTCCTTTCCTGATATTATGTCTTTAGTGTCCACCCTTTTTTAAATTTTTTTGTATTTTTCTGAAGCTGAAAACGGGGAGAGACAGTCAGACAGACTCCCGCATGAGCCCGACCGGGATCCACCTGGCACGCCCACCAGGGGCCACGCTCTGCCCACCAGGGGGTGATGCTCTGCCCCTCCGGGGCGTCACTCTGCCGCAACCAGAGCCACTCTAGCGCCTGGGGCAGAGGCCAAGGAGCCATCCCCAGCGCCGGGGCCATCTTTGCTCCAATGGAGCCTTGGCTGCGGGAGGGGAAGAGAGAGACAGAGAGGAAGGAGGGGGGTGGGGGTGGAGAAGCAAATGGACGCTTCTCCTTATGTGCCCTGGCCGGGAATCAAACCCGGGTCCCCTGCACACCAAGCCGATGCTCTACCGCTGAGCCAACCGGCCAGGGCCAGTGTCCACCCTTTAAGTTCTCATCAGTGCGATCCTGTGTTGCTCATACCATATCTCAAGCCCAGGCCAATCAATAGTTGCCAAATGCACTGATGGTACTGTTTTTTGGTCTAACCCACCTTGTATACTGCTGCAATGAGGATATTCCTAAAACTCTGCTTTGCCCAGGATAGCCCTACTTTCCATAGAAAGAGGAGCCTTCAGTAGTCTTCCCCTCAATGACAGGATAAAATCCAGGCTCTGTGTACCAATCAGGGTTGTTCACACCTTGCTACTTCCTTGAACTTCTTTGCACATTTTCCTCCAAAAACACTCCTCTGTCCACCTTTATCCAAACATGTCTCAGATATCCCCAAAACTTTCCTTTATCGTCTCTGCCTGGCATATGCTCTTGCTGTATCTTAGGTGTTTAAGACTTCCTTTTCTTGGCCCTGGCCAGTTGGCTCAGCGGTAGAGCGTCGGCCTGGCGTGCGGGGGGACCCGGGTTCGATTCCCGGCCAGGGCACATAGGAGAAGCGCCCATTTGCTTCTCCACCCCCCACCCCCTCCTTCCTCTCTGTCTCTCTTCCCCTCCCGCAGCCAAGGTTCCACTGAAGCAAAGATGGCCCGGGCGCTGGGGATGGCTCCTTGGCCTCTGCCCCAGGCGCTAGAGTGGCTCTGGTCGCAGCAGAGCGACCCCCCGGAGGGGCAGAGCATCGCCCCCTGGTGGGCAGAGCATCGCCCCTAGTGGGCGTGCCGGGTGGATCCCGGTCGGGCGCATGCGGGAGTCTGTCTGACTATCTCTCCCCGTTTCCAGCTTCAGAAAAATACAAAAAAAAAAAAAAAAGACTTCCTTTTCTTGCCTGACCAGGCAGTGGCGCAGTAGATAAGAGTGTCCACGTGGGATGCAGAGGACCCAGGTTCAAAGCCCTGGGGTCGCTGGCTTGAGCGTGGGCTCCTCTGGCTTGAGCATGGGCTCACCAGCTTGAGCGTGGGATCATCGACATGACCCCATGGTTGCTGCCTCGCCTGGAGCACATATGAGAAAGCAATCAATGAACAACTAAGGTGCCATAAGAACGAGCTGATGCTTCTCATCTCTCTCCCTTCCTGTCTGTCTGTCCTTGTATGTCTCTTTCTCTCACTAAAAACAAACAAACTTCCTTTCCTTTTGATGGCCTGCTGAATTTTCATCCTGATCTATGGAGCCTTCTCTAACTGTCAAAGCCCTTGGGCTTGGTCCTATTAAAATGCATTTTATATTTTATACCTAAACATCTTTTAATTTAGAAATTTCTACCTAGTTACTTTGCTGAAATATCCTTTTCACTCTAGGAGAATATGAAGTATAATAAAGGTTTAATATAAAAACTCCAGTACCAAAGCAACCCAAATTATATTTTAAACCCAGTCTAATCTGTGTAAATGTTACATTTTAAACTATATAAAATGCTATTATAATGTTTCATTGTATTCAACATGTATTTGATCTACTTTATGCTTTATATGCAGTGTCCATTCTCATGTGGAAAATTACCAAGTTGCTTCTTACAGCAGTACTGAGATGAGGTGTCTTTATGTGAAGTCTTTAAGTAACATAGTACTGTTTCAATAATTTGTGGCCTCAGAAATAGTGAAATAACAACTATGTACATATAATCAGCAAAGTCTCCAAGTAGTCAATGTTTTGGTTTAACCTGATAAACTCAGGGTAAAGCACTAGCATTGTTACTTACCTGCCTGGCATCTTTCCCCCCATTCTGTAATGGTATCCAGGTTTGGTTAGTGTATGTCTACCCACTACTATGTAGCCTTTCCTTTGCGGAAACTAACCTCAACTCCAGATCAAAAGGGGGACCCTGAATGGTATAGTAATGATGGGTACACAGTGATTAGTTCAGAAGCCAAGGAGACATGAAGAAATATACACAGGGATTGGAGGGCTTTGGAAAAGGAGGCTCATTACCCTTAAAGGAAGAACCGGAAAAAGAGCTCTTTCTTTGCCGCTCCATGTGAATGAGAGTACCTGTGTTGGCTTAACTGCTATGAATGGCCATTCCATAACCACAGAGATAAAGTCAATAAAAGTTGTTATTATTTAAGCCAGGCCAAGTGTTATTGATTTTATTTGTAGCACTATGATTAATAAGAAACAAACACTGTGTAAAACAGGAGTCCCCAAACTACGGCCCGCGGGCCGCATGCGGCCCCCTGAGGCCATTCATCTGGCCCCTGCTGCACTTCCGGAAGGGGCACCTCTTTCATTGGTGGTCAGTGAAAGGAGCATATTGACCATCTCATTAGCCAAAAGCAGGCCCAGAGTTCCCATTGAAATACTGGTCAGTTTGTTGATTTAAATTTACTTGTTCTTTATTTTAAATATTGTATTTGTTACCGTTTTGTTTTTTTACTTTAAAATAAGATATGTGCAGTGTGCAAAGGGATTTTTTTATAGTTTTTTTTATAGTCTGGCCCTCCAACGGTCTGAGGGACAGTGAACTGGACCCCTGTGTAAAAAGTTTGGGGACCCCTGGTGTAAAAGATGCCATATATATCATGACATTTTAAAACTTTCAAGTAATTTAAAAATACTTAGAGAGCAAGTAAAATACTTAATGAACTAAAAATATGACTTAGAAACTGTTAAAAGTGAACACAGATACACAGTAGATACATGAGAAAACTATCAACATTTCAGGGGAAATTAAAGTAATATGTTATTCTACATATTTAAGGTCTACCAGAAAGTTCTGTCCATTTTTGGAATAAAACAAAATACAAATTTTTCTTACCGTCAATAAACTTTATTAAATAATATAATTGCCATTATTATTAATGATTTCTTGCCAGCGTGAGGGCAATTTGTATATCCCATTTTTGAAAAATGTTTTATCTTTTTTTTTTTTTTTTCATTTTTCTGAAGCTGGAAACAGGGAGACAGTCAGACAGACTCCCGCATGCGCCCGACCGGGATCCACCCAGCACGCCCACCAGGGCGATGCTCTGCACACCAGGGGGCGATGCTCTGCCCATCCTGGGCATCACCATATTGCGACCAGAGCCACTCTAGCGCCTGAGGCAGAGGCCACAGAGCCATCCCCAGCGCCCGGGCCATCTTTGCTCCAATGGAGCCTCGGCTGTGGGAGGGGAAGAGAGAGACAGAGAGGAAAGCGCGGCGGAGGGGTGGAGAAGCAAATGGGCGCTTCACCTATGTGCCCTGGCCGGGAATCGAACCCGGGTCCTCCACACGCTAGGCCGACGCTCTACCGCTGAGCCAACCGGCCAGGGCATGTTTTATCTTTTGATGCAAAAAATTGAACCAGTGCTTGTTTGATATCTTCTTCATTTTTGAATTTTTTGCCCTTCAAAAAATTTTGTAAGGACAAAAACGAGTGATAGTCGGAGGGTGCTAAGTCCGGGGAATATGGTGGATGCGACAGACATGCTTTTGTAGCATTTCTTCCTTGTTGAAATTCATAAAAATTATAGTGGTGTAAATGAACTTTATCAGTAGCCATGGGTACACTATTGCTTCACACATAAGACTAACGTGAATCAACTTTGTTTTAGTTAATTTGCTACGTCAGTATATATACATTAAGTGATAAAAATAGGCACACATGTGCCAAATAAACATGTGCTTACGTGTCGAAACTTGTGATAGAAACAGACAGAACTTTCCGGTAGACCTTATACTTACAAGAAACATTGATCTGCATCTACACTACAAGTTATTTGTGTTTGATTTGTTTTTTAAAGCCAGATTTATTGAGATACAATGTACAGATAATAGTAAAGTTCACCCTTTTGGTGTAAAGTTTTAGTTTTGACAAAGGCTTATAATCATGTCACCACCACCACAGTCAAGATGCAGAACATTTGCATTGAACTTATCTTAGCTCTCTCTGTAGTCAATCACACTCTCTCACAGGCCCAGCTCCTGGTAACTGCTGATCTATCCTGCCCCAGAGTGCTGTGTGAATGGAATCAGAGTCCGTGCCTTTAGAGTCTCGCTTCTTTCCTTTATCGAAATGCGTCTGAGACATACCCATGCAGTTATTCTCAGAGGTCTGTTCTTTTCAAGCTCACAGTTTTATTTTAATAATAGTGATGCATCATTTTGACTCACACTGTTTTATATGTTCTGATTCTAGTTCTGACAAAGGAGAGTATGAAGTATAATAAGCGTTTAGTATAAAAATTCCACTACCAAAGGGTGAACTTTCCTTTAAAGAAAACAATCATTTAGAATTTGAGCTATAATAAAATAATGTATCTGTTATGATTCAGAATTCATTAATTAACAGATCATACTGTCTATTATTGTACTCCTGGGGTCTTCCACAACCTATGGGATCTTAGGATGCTTATAAGAAACAATCTTTTGCTGACTGCTAATCATATTTTAGCTGAACATGGCAAATTGTGGATAGCCTGGTTTTATTTTGCAAAATCTATGGAGATGCCAGCAGTTATTAGTAAAAGCTATGTTCCTTCCACACAGATGGTCTTCTAATGTTAGGTTCCTGACCTTGCCAAAGCCAACACAAAGATAAGCAAAAATAAGCTTGCTGACATGGTTTAATCACTCATATATAAGCTTGTGAAAAGTTACTAGGGATTTTGTGGTTGAAGTCAGGAAATCACTGACTCATGGACCCTTGTTTTAGGTCAGTCACACAATAATATCACTGTAATAAGCCTGAATCAGCGGTGGCACAGTGGAGAGAGCATAGATCTGGAAGGCTGAGGTCCCAAGTTTAAAACCCTGAGGTTGTTGGCTTGAGCAGGGGATCATCAGTATGATCCCATGGTTGCTAGCTTGAAGCCCAAGGTCACTGGCTTGAGCAAGGGGTCACTGGCTTGGCTGGAGCTCCTGGTCAAGGCACATGAGAAGCAATCGATGAACAACGAAAGTACGGCAAGTACAATACAAATTGATGCTTCTCATCTCTCTCCCTTCCTGTCTGTCTCTCCCTCCCTCTCCCTCTCATTTTCTCTGCTGCCAAAAGAAAAAATCATTGTAATAAGAACTTGCTGATTATTATGTATCAGACACTATTATAAGTATTTTACCAAGATCCTTACAACATTTTTATAAAATACATATATAGATAGCATTACTATTGTTATTTTACAGGCAGCCCACTAACAACAGAACAAAATCCCCAGGCTCAAAGAGGTCTGGAAAGTTGCCCAAGGTCACCTGGTTAGAAGGTGACCGAATCAGATTCTTATCTGTGGTATGTGATTTTATGTAACTCTTCACTAGCAATTGGCTCTCACTCTAAGCCTTCTTCACAACAAACAAGAAGGCTGCATTAAGTGCTTACAGGTGAACAGACTAACGAAATACCAACTACCCCACTTAAAAATGGAACGAGGTACCTACTACGCATATTAATTACACCCTGGCCAGAGAGCTCGATTGATTAGAGCTTAATCTGGAAGCACAAAGGTTTCCAGTTTGATTCCCGGTCAGGGCGCATACAGGGCGCGCTCTCTCTCCCCCTTCCTCTTTCATTGAAATCAATCAATAAATTTTTTTTTTAAATTATACATTAGCTTGACCTGTGGTGGTGCAGTAGATAAAGCATCGACCTGAAACACTGAGGTTGCCAGTTAGAAACCCAGGGCTTGCCTGGTCAAGGCACATATGGGAGTTGATGCTTCCTGCCTCGTCCCCTCTTCTCTCTCTCTGTCTCTTCTCTCTTTAAAAATGAATATATAAAATCTAAAAAAAATGTATACATTAATTACTAAACAAAATTCTACTATAGCTGACTTTCCAGCATTTTTGTAATCATTAGGTATAAAACTTCAGTCATGTTTGATGTAATAACATGATGGCATCTAACCTTAAAAAATTAATTTAGTTACCAAAAAGTTAGTTACCAAAACTCATTTATAAGCACACTTAGGGAGAAATACACAGTCCCTCTCATCCATGAGGCTCTCATCACTCAATCAGACTTACACTTAAATAATGGAAAAAGGAGTTTTTAAATTGCTGATACACTGGGGCTGCAGTCTGATACATATGTTTTTAAGCAGAATGTTAAACAGGCAAAGTTATATATATAATACCAGTTCTTACTCTTTGCCACCTTGGAAGGTATATAACTCCTCCTTTGTGCTTAGCACTTTATTAAGTCCTGTGGTTTATTCTTGTGATTCTTCAGGAAAAAAACAATGGTTTGATTTGTTTATTAATAATATTGATTTAATAAGTAATCCTACTTGAGTCTATTGGAAGCTCATACACAAAATAATGATAAATGTTAATTTAAAAGCATCTGACTTTTGATATCTCTCTATTCAATGGAGAGATGGGATTTATACTGCTCACAAAAATTACGATAATGTTTCAAAATGAATATGAAGCGATAAAATATCCCTTAATTTTTGTGAGCAGTCTGTTTTCACTTGCAAATATACACTTGTATACTGAAAGCCGATTTCCAGTGTATGATGGCCTCAAACACACGAGAGCACACCTGAGGTACCAGGCTCAGAAAAGTAAGATACACTCCACTTACAATAAGAGATTACCCGATGCCATCTGCTTCCCTCCGACTCCTCTCTGCTTACTGCACTTACGAGGCTATTAGTCGGTGCAGTGGCTCCCCATACGCACTGTCCCTTTCTTTCCTAGAGATGTGGCCCATCTGCATAGGGGTCAGGTTGAGTCTAGTTATTAGTCACTGTACCTGCCGGCTCATGAATGTGCTGCAGTGTCAGTTCTGCCTCCTTATATGCAGATGTCACGAGCTTCTGCAGCTCCTTTCAGACCTTTGACACGACTCTTCCAGATGGCAGCAGCCGGACAAAGAGCTCCCTCCCCCCGCAGCTCACAGAGTTCATTAACTGGAAAGGCAGATGCTGCCAGTGTGGAGCCAGTGAGTCATTCTTCAAAGTCTTAGTGCCATCCGCCCTGCCACACGCCTCAAAACCACCAACGGGGGAGCAGATATTGTAGAAAGAATTCTGTAAATGTTAACAAACAATTACAGTTTCTTCAAAGATGTTTTAGGAGCAACATCTTCTACTATTTTAAAATAAATCAGATATTGGTATTAATGCTTTGTAACCTTCAGTACATGTGCTCATGCGCTTTTATTTTAAGCAGAATTTTTTTCTAAAAGCACTGAATCAAATCTACTAAAAGTTATTACAGCCTTTTCCATATATTTATGAGGTTATATTAAAAGCAATAGGGATACAAATTATCAGGTTTTTATAGAACCAGAATGAGTATTCCTTGGCCCTGGGGTGTTTCTCCCTAAATCTGCCGTGAGTTAATTATATTCTTCCATAAAAGGAAGATGTAGCTTTGTATAGGTACACATATCTCTGTGTTCCTGAAGTCCATTTTCTCAAAACAAGATGAGTTAAGTTAGAGAATAAACACTTGATTTTGTACCACAATTCATGAGATGCATCAAAATTCTGGTGTCATTTTTTAATGTATTTCCAAACATCAAAGTCTTCAAAGTGGCTCAAAAGTCATACAGCTAGTAAGTGATTGAGCCAGGATTCAAATCCAGGTCTATGAAAACAAAAGTTCTTGCTCTGTTATAACCTTTGAACCAAGAGAACTTCCTCTAGATGAAGAAAATAAGAAAATGAGAAGAGCAGGGAATAAAACAGATTTTTATAGTCAATGAAGACCATGTAATAATGTCCCAGGTCATGTGGTCTCAGGGAAGATTTGTAACCAGCAAGGAATTTATCACCAGGTTTCACAAGACAAGAAAAAGAGAGTGCCCACGGTGACACACAGACATTTCTCCTTTCCCAGTGCTTCATAATACTGCGTCACAAGCATAAACAGGCTCATTTAGCATGATCCTTCAGGAAGCTCTGAGAGCAAAGTCTGAGCCTACTTTTGACCCAGCACCAATGCTTTTCCAATCTTTTGTCCTTGGTTCAAAACAGGAGAATGGGGGTGTGTATGGGCTTCTCATCTGAAGGTTTTATTTAGTACATCCTTCTGAAACAAGATGAGGAAGCAGGAGAAATAGAGCTTGCACCGACAAGGGCAGTTTGGTTACTTGCACAAGGTCAGACAGGAAGTAAGTGGTAGCAAAGAGAGAACTCTGCTCGTCTTATACTCCACAGAGTGTACACATTAGACTAAACTGTCCTTTGGGGTTCTGCAAAAATTCAAGATTAAACACCAAGAGGAATTTAACAAATATTCACAATCAAGAACTGAAATAACCTATCCCAAGTCTTGGCAGAACATTAAAAAAAAATTAGGTCATTGATAGATATTTCTGATAATTCCCTGGAGTTAAAAACTTGTACATAGACATGAGCGCCTTGTGTGGTAATAACTTATGGTTTTTAGGCAAGAGGAACAAAACACAGGGGAACCTAAGTTAGAAAGGAAGAGGCACCTAAACTTATCTCTGTGTGTCCCAGCAGCAGTACCTTGCTTGGACACGGAAATGATAGAGGGGGCGGAGTCTTCACAGGGCAGAATATGTTGAATTCTGGGGTCTGTTGAAGGCCATCTGCAATTATGGGCAGTCATTGGTCTATTCATCTTGACTTACAAATGAGAAAATAGGACTTTATTTTGTTTATTTAACAAACACACAGCTCATATTATGTTTCAGGCACTGTTCGAAGTCCTTTACAACTATTAAATGATCTATGCCTTGTAACAACATTATGAGATAGGTATATTCACCTCCGTTTTATAGATCAAGAAACTGGGTGCAGAGAGGTTTGAGTGACCTGCTGAAGGTAACACAGCTGATTAGTGGCTGAGCTGGGATTCAAACCTCGAGTCTGGCTCTTGAGCCTGTCTTCCTGACTACCAGGTTATGGTGTATTGTTTTGTCTTTGTTTGTGTAAGCCACATACAACTGCTATGTTTTCTAGATCTGACCTCTCCATTCTTTTCACATGCACTGTAAACCAGCTCTATATTCTCATACTGCCCTCCATGCAGCCGACTGTCCCAAAACGTCTGGCTCATGGCAACACTGTGAAACCCCCTGCCGACTCCGTTATGCCCTGCTCTTTTGGCACTGCTGACTTGCTGATCCTGGCTTACTTCCACCCACTCCCGGTTTGCCTCTTCTCTGTACCGAGTCCTAGGCCGCTACATAAGGCTGGGAAGACTGTTGACTGATCCCACCAGCTTTGTCACAGTCACAGGTTATCACAAGAGCAACCTTCTCCACCGTCCTCAAGCTCCAAATCCTACCCGTTGAGGACATTTCAGTTACTGAGTTCCAGACTCCGCCTGGCTTCTCCACCTCTGCTCACAACAGGGAACTCCCCCCTCTCAGCCCTGCTATCGAACTTTACCTTTGCCTTTGAATTCTCCTTTCCCCTTCGCCTCTGGATATCTTAAATTATGGTCATTTATTTATCCTAATCCCCCTTCTCTACTGTTACTTTCCTCATTGTATTCACTTCAGTGCCTTGCACACAGTATATGTACAATATAAATTCACTCAATTTAACTTGATTACCCAGGGTCTTTGGGCTGGTTAGCTGTACTGTCGCAGTTAGCTCTCCCGGCTAACTGGAATTCCGTATTCTAAATCCTCCTGAGCTCACCAACACTCCCATGTGCTCTGTCCTCTCGGGCCCACTGGTGCTCACAACACCACTCCTCTTCTTTTTCTTCTCAGACAACTCGCTAAGTTCCTCTTTTGATTACGTTTGTGCCTCTAGAGCTCAGTACTCAACCTTTTTTCTGTTACTCCATATTCTATTTTGGCAATATTAACCCCTCCCTTGTGTACATCCTCTTCCCTCCTTCTTCCCCTTCCCGATCTCCAGATCCTTGTGTCCACTGGCTTAATCAGTATTTCCAAGTGGACGCCCTGTAGGCGCCACAAACGCAGCAGTACAAAACTAGCCTAGTCAGCCACTCCACTCCCTTCCCTCATTCCAAGAGCCATTACTTTCCTTCCTGTCTGCCACTCAGTTATTTCATTAATAACTTGGGGAACCAAGACCCAGAGAGAGTGGTGTGAAGGTGCCACGCCCCAGGTCACCTAGTCGGTAAGTGATGGAGCTGGGATATGAATTCTTCTTTTAATCGAAAGCCTTCCCCCTTAAGCAACAAACCATGTCACCAGAGGATTCCATTTTTGTTTTAGACATCTTTAGCTGGACATCCCAGAAGTCCCTCAAATTCAGCATGTCTAAATCCAGTTTATTATCCCCTCCCCCCCAAATATGCCCCTTCTTTTATTTCTTTGTAGTTCAATAATGGTAGACCATCTGCCACTGCCCCAAGCTGGGAGCTGAACATGACTCATTCCCCACATCCAGACACCGGATCCTCAGAAACCGCTCCCCTCTCCTAACCCCTGCGCAGCAAGGCCCACATCCTCTCACACCTGGGTTCCTGAGGTTGCTTATTATGTACGCAGCTCCAGCTGTTTTTCCTTTTATCTGACTCATTCTTCTAAAACCCACAGATATAAAATCATGTCACTTCCATGCTTTAATGCAGTGCCCCTCGGGGCAGATAGTACCAGGCTTATGGAAAGTTTGAAATAACATGGGGAAAAAAACCTATGCTTAATCCAACAAAACAAAACAGGATGCAGAATGACCATATATTGATTTTTTTTAATTGGCTCAGAAAAACAAGCTGGAATGTTAAATAGCAGAGCAATTCTCTCTGGGAATTGGAACTACAGATGCTTTTTAAAATTAGGACTTGAATTGTTCTAATTCCATTTTTTTAAAGATTTTTATTTATTCATACCTTTTTTTTGAGAGAGAGAGAGAGAGAGAGAGAGAGAGAGAAGGGGGGAGGAACAGGAAGCATCAACTCCCATATGTGCCTTGACCAGGCAAGGCCAGGGTTTCAAACCAGCGACCTCAGCATTCCAGGTAGACGCTTTATCCACTGTATCACCACAGGTCAGACCGGATGCTTTTTGTATTTTCTATGCTTTGCTGCATTTTCTTGATTTTCTATGAGAACTATTAATTTTTATTTAGACTTTCAAAAATCTTTTTAAGAAGTTTCCACTGTTCTCAGGGGGAGAATATACAACTCAGGCAATATAAAGCCATTACAATTTGTCCTTAGTTTATTTTTTTATTTTTATTTTTTTTTCATTTTTCTGAAGCTGGAAACAGGGAGAGACAGTCAGACAGACTCCCGCATGCGCCCAACCGGGATCCACCCGGCCCGCCCACCAGGGGCGGTGCTCTGCCCCCCAGGGGGCGATGCTCTGCCCATCCTGGGCGTCGCCATATTGCGACCAGAGCCACTCTAGCGCCTGAGGCAGAGGCCACAGAGCCATGCCCAGCGCCCGGGCCATCTCTGCTCCAATGGAGCCTTGGCTGCGGGAGGGGAAGAGAGAGACAGAGAGGAAAGCGCGGCGGAGGGGTGGAGAAGCAAATGGGCGCTTCTCCTGTGTGCCCTGGCCGGGAATCGAACCCGGGTCCTCCGCACGCTAGGCCGACGCTCTACCGCTGAGCCAACCGGCCAGGGCTATATTTTCTTTTTAAGCCTTTCCCTCTACACATCTACACTCATGTCTTTAGCCCTCTGGTCCTTTTTTATTATTACTAGTTTTTAATTTCAAAAAACTTATTTAATGATTGAGAAAGAGAGACTGACTTGTTGTTTCACTCATTTATGCATTCACTGGCTGATTCTTGTGTGTGGCCCGACTAGGGATCAAATCTTGGTATCCTAGGATGATGCCCTGAGCAACTGACCTACCTGGCTAGGGCTGGCCCTCTGGCCTCTTATTATGTAAATGCCAGAAATACTCCAAATACAGCATCCACGCTCTTCCTTCCAGTCATTCCTCACACGTTCCCTCTGCCAGACGCACCTGTCACCTCTTTCCTATCTGTTCTGGACTGCCCAGCCACTTCCACTCTTTCTTTAAGCCCAGTTCAACTGCTTCTCCACAGCCCGCCCCTCTTTCAGCCCTGCTCCGGGGCTGCTTCATTTGTGTTTCTGAAGCACAAAGCCACCACATTATGGTGATTTACTGATGCTTCTTTGTGTTCAGTAGGTTGAGGTTCTGTGGGAAGGGCTTGTCTCGTTCACTTGCTTCAGCACCTGGAGAGTGAACCGGGCATTCTGAATTTTCAGACTGAGTAAAAGGTGGCTTTTACTCTCTTTGTAAAAGAGACACACTCTTTGCAGTTCATTTCTTTCTTTCTTTTTAAATTATTATTTCCTTTCCCCCCCTTTTTTTTTTAATTTTTAAAGGGAAAGAGATGAGAAGCATCAACTTGTAGTTGGGGCATTTTAATTGTTCATTGATTGCTTTCTCCTACATGTCTTGACAGGGGAGGCGGGAGGGGGCCTCCAACTGAGCCAGTGACCTAAGGCTTCAAGCTCATGGCTAGGATCCCACGCTTAAGCCAGCAACCTTGAGTTTTCGAACCTGGGTCTTCAGCGTCCCAGGTTGATACTCTATCCACTGCATCACCATCTGGTCAGGCTGTTTATTACTTTTGTATAACTTTCTAACATATTAAACAAAGTCACTATAAAATAAAGCAGTTTCTGGGTTCATTAAGTTTAAGTGAATTAAGAAAAACTATTCTCAAAACGTTTATGAAATAGCCACCTGGTTGGTAGGTAACCTTCCCCTTATCCTAAACAGTGTTTTCAAACCCCTGCAACTTCAGTTGGAGTTCTCACTGTAATAACAGCAACAACAGAAGGCTGATCCGTGAAGCTGGGTAATTTCTTTGCAGTGCTTCACTGACTTGGAATCAAGCTGGTTTGGCAAGAGAAGAAATAACTAAGGAGTGACTTACTTTGTCTTCAAATCTAACAAGACCTCAACAGTTGTCTGCCTTATTTTTTCAAGAAGTAAACAGAGGCCCTGGCAGGGAGCTCCGCTGGTTAGAGCACTGTCCCAATATGACAAGTTTAAGGGTTGATCCCCAGCCAGGGCACACACAAGAATCAACCAATGGGTCCTGGCCTGTTGGCCCAGTGGCAAAGCATCATTCCAGCATATGGATCTCCTGGGTTCAATTCCTGATCAGGGCACACAGGAGAAGGGACCACTTGCTTCTCCATCCCGCCCCCGCCCCCTCCCTCTCTCTTTTTCTCTTCTCCTGCAGCTATGGCTCCATTGGTTCGAGCACATCACCCTAGGCACTGAGGATGGCTTCATGGAGCCTCCGCCTCAGGTGCTAAAAGTACCTCTCCCATCCAAGTACTAACCAGGCCCGACTCTGCTTAGCTTCTGAGATCAGCTGAGATCGGGCGTGTTCAGGGTGATACTGCTGTAGACACTAAAAGTAGCTCAGTTGAGAGCATAACCCCAGATGGGCAGAGCATTGGCTCCAGACAGGAATTACCGGGTGGATCCTGTTGGGGTACATGTGGGAGTCTGTCTCTTTATCTCCCTCTTACTTGGAAAAAGAAAAAAAGAAAAAAGAACCAACCAGTGAATGTATAAATAAGTGAAACAACAAACAGATGTTTTTCTCTCTTTCCCTAAAAATCAATGAATATATAAAATTTTTTTAAAAAGTGAACTGAAAGAAATTTAAAGCTTTACCAAAACAAAAACAAAACTTGTTGCCCATCATAAGAAATGAATAATCAAGATAAACATTATTTTACCTCCCAGGAAACTTTGATGCCTTACATTATATCCTGTAAAATCAATCAATAATTTTAAGTAACTGACAAACTCAGTAGGGGGTAATTGACAGAAAAAAAGAGGAAAAGTGAGTTTATTTGAATTACAGCACTAGTTTCCTAGTCATAATTTACTTCTGAATTTAATTATCTGTCATTCTTTTCCCTAGGAGATAATTATCTTCCTAATTTTAATTTGAGTATGTTCTAAGGTTATAAACCCTCAGGGCTTATGTAATGATATCATAAATAAAATGATTATTAAAAAAACAACCCGGAAATAAACAATGACTTAAAAAAATGTTTCAATAAATCTCTACTTTGTAGCTGGCCACCTCCTTCTTCATCTATCCCCTACTTTATTATATAATTTCTTTTATTTTTGGTGAAATAAAAGATTAACCTAAAAATTTTCTTTCTAGGGAATGACATAACCAACAGGGTGACATAAGTTGTTTCCGACTTTGCTCCGCCCACAGACCAACTAACACCTATTTAAGAACAAGAAACCACTGAGAATCCTGGAAGATGGGGGTGAGGCTGACACGCCACCCACACCAGAGACCAAGACAGATTGCATTAGAAGGGCGGCATGGCGCTACTGAAGCTAGCTTGTCACGTGCCTTTGGTTTTACCAAGAGACATGTCACCTGCCACCACACTCAATGATTTCCCAAAAAACGTAGGAGGAGGAGGAGGAGAAGGAAGAAGAGGGATGGCAGAAGAGTGTAATGAACATAATAATGCTGTCCCAGTCAGGTGTGGCCTAGGATCTGGCCTGGTACTAGATGAGTCATGAAGTCAAAGCCAAACAATGTCTACTAAATCCTCCTCTTTCCTGCAAGATGAACTGAGGGCAGTGCAGTTCACTCGGCATGATTGTTGACACGGTGGGCTGAGAAAGAAGTCTTTGATATGAAAGTAAAGCCAACAATCCTAGGGCAATTCATATTTTAGAGGCGTTTTGGCCCAGAGACTGGGATTTTTAAAAAGGGAGCACTTGCTTATATGCAGTTAATTTATTTGCAAAAATTCCTAATCTTCCTGGTGGTGTGGAGAAAGAAGAAAAGGCAAGAAACCAGAGACTTTTGTGGGGAGTGTTTGTACTAAGGAAAATATCTAAATTTACTTTGGTATTATTATTATTATTTGTATTTTTCTGAAGTGAGAAGGGTGGGGGGAGCCAGGCAGACAGACAGACTCCCACATACACCGACCAGAATTCACCCAGCATGCCCACCAGGGGGCGATGCTCTGCCCATCTAGGGCATTGCTTCACAGCAATGGGAGCCATTCTAGCACCTGAGGCAGAGGCCATGGAGCCATCCCCAGTGCCTGGGCCAACTTTGCTCCAATGGAGCCTTGCCTGCAGGAGAGGGAGAGAGAGAGAGAGAGAGAGAGAGGGAGGAAGGAGAGGGGGAAGGGTGGAGAAGAAGATGGGCGCTTCTCCTGTGTGCCCTGGCCAGGAATCAAACCCAGGACTCCACACACCAGGCCGACGCTCTACTGCTGAGCCAACTGACCAGGGCCTGGTAATACTTTTTATGAGGTGGGAAATCATCCCAGTGGATATTTTAACTTTACATAATATTACTCTGACTAAAAAACAAACAACAAACAAAAACCCTATTTCTGTTACAGTCTTGATAAAACTGCTATTATTAGTGGTTTAATACACTGCTACCAGATTTGTTATTTAAACTCTAGCCTTAAAAACTTGTATCTATACACATTTATACTTGCCTTACTCTGTGAAATATGGAAGAAAATAATAAATCTCAGAAAAATCTATCAATAACATATTAAAGTATATACTGCATATTAAATGGCTCGTGAAAACTAAAGAGAAGTTAACAGATAGGGTATAATCTATGAAAGCAACATTCCACATTAATGTACTTCTACTACTAAAGCTTACATACCAAAGCCTACAAATCTTAAAAAAGGTGACCATTTCTAATGAAATTCATTAAAAAATATACTGAACCATTTATGAGTCCCTTAATATAAATTAAGCTACTTATGATACCTCAAATTTGTCATGGCAAATAGAAATTCTAATACTATTATAACCCCCCACCCCAACCTCCGCAAGTACGCAAGCCTTTGTGGGCAGCACACGGACACACTCAGTATTCCTTTGCCTCTACCTTCCCTGGAACTTATGGGTTTTAAGGTTTCCTTATAACATCTCCCCTTCAGAAGATTTCAAGCATTTAAGCTGATGAAAGACAGATTAACCTTAATTTAAAGATACTATAACACCCTGTGGGTAAGAGATAAAGGTATCACAAAATGTTAACAATTGTCCTTTGGTTCTGAGATTTTTAAAAAAAAAATGTTTATGATAGCATCAATAGTTTCAGTAAGGTAGGTATTCTTTACCTTTTCCATGGTAAAAATAACAGTATTCTTAATTCCCTGAAAGTGAGCCTTCATCAAAATGCAGCAGATAATGAACGACACAGTTACATAAGCTGAGACAATTTTCAAGTCAGTTCTCAATGATTAATAATGACTGTTCAAGATGTATTTAGCATGCATATACTTTTATGAACTATCTCCTCCTACCTTCCAGCTCCCAACCCCTCATTCTCCCACACTCCTGGTGGGCACTTAGAAAGTGTCCATTAATTCTGGTATAAATGAAATTTATTTAAGACTATCCTGACATAAATCTCTTTATCGAATTAGATAACAATTAAGAGATTTTTTTCCCCAGTTATCTACATAGTGAAACTCAAATACTCCATAATGTCTTAAAAATTCAACACGGTAGACAGTTTAAGGAGCAGCTGACAACCTGAAGGGCTGTGCTAACAAAGGAACACACCTGCACAGGGCAGCACAGAGTCATGATGCAATCACTGAAGGGGCCTTATGATCATACCCTTTAACTGAAGGCACAAAGAAGTGATTTGCTGAAGGTCATACACTCAGTTAGTGGGCAAGCCAGAAGCAGCATCAAGATTTCCTGGTTCCAATTCACTACATACTGTTAAAATTTTTTAGGATTTCTTTTTTCTTCTCAATTGTGGTAAAATGAACATAATATAAAATTTACCATCTTATTAACACTGCTAACACTCACACTTTGGAACAAGGAAAGGCAATGCAACAAGCATCAGCACAGCAAAGGAGGACACGTTGTCAAATCAAATGTGGAAATTAAATCCCGACAGTCCTTTTCAGATGGGAGACGCATGTGGTGTTCAGATCAACAGCTCTCTGCAGAGGAAGAAAAATTTTTTTCTTCCCACATACACCATGTGCCATCCACCATGTGCCATAAATTCCCATTTAGGAGAAAAGGCCAGCTGTACCATTCTAGATTCCACTGCAATAAGGAAGCCCTATTAAGTATCTCCCAAACCATGTAAGACTTATCTCTGAAAATATATACATAATAACATATGACAGGAGGAAAAAAAGTAGGACCCAGCCACCTACAGGCATCATGACCAACTAAAACAGGGGTCCCCAAACTATGGCCCGTGGGCCACATGCGGCCCCCTGAGGCCATTTATCTGGCCCCCCGCCGCACTTCCAGAAGGAGCACTTCTTTCATTGGTGGTCAGTGAGAGGAGCATAGTTCCCATTGAAATACTGGTCAGTTTGTTGATTTAAATTTACTTGTTCTTTATTTTAAATATTGTATTTGTTCCCGTTTTGTTTTTTTTTACTTTAAAATAAGATATGTGCAGTGTGCATAGGGATTTGTTCATAGTTTTTTTTATAGTCCGGCCCTCCAACAGTCTGAGGGACAGTGAACTGGCCCCCTGTGTAAAAAGTTTGGGGACCCCTGAACTAAAATATTTCCCTTAATAAGAACGGCTCTTCTCTGGCCAGTTGGCTCAGTGGTAGAGCGTCAGCCTGGCATGCAGGAGTCCCGGGGTCAATTCCCGGCCAGGGAACACAGGAGAAGTGCCCATCTGCTTATCCACTCCTCCCTCTCTCCTTCCCCTCCTGCAGCCAAGGCTTCAGTGGAGCAAAGTTGGCCCGGTCGCTGAGGATGGCTCTGTGGCCTCTGCCTCAGGCACTAGAATGGCTCTGGTTGCGACAGAGTGACGCCCCAGAGGGGCAGAGCATCGCCCCCTGATGGGCGTGCCAGGTGGATCATGGTTGGTTGCATGCGGGAGTCTGTCTGACTGCCTCACCATTTCCAACTTCAGAAAAATACAACAAAAAAAAAAAAGTAAAAAAAAAAAAAGAAAAAAGAACAGCTCTTACTGTTTTATAAATAACTGCTGATGGCATCATCCCAACGGTAAGAGGACACATGTCTGAGTTTGGAGTTTCTTGGTTCTAACCTTCTCTTTCGTTCACGATGGTTCAAGCAAAGCGACACTAAAATTCACATTCCACCAAGACGTGGAGATTCACTTTGCAATGTCCTGTGTCTTTAACATTTCAGATGTTACCCAGCATGACTCACCCCCCCCCACTTCCTTCTTTAAACTTTCCCTGCTGGAAAGTCAGCATTCAAAATCAATTCCCGAACCTCAAGGAAATAAACCATTAGCTCTATTTTGGAAATTCTTATTTCAGGGGCAGTGAAACTTGCCCCGTAAGGTGCATTTCACTTTAAAGTTCTAAATACTTCAATTAATCACTTTTTACTCTAGTATTTTAATATCAGTCCTTTTGAATTTCTGCCTATGTTAATGCCATTGCCTCATTAAAAAAAAAAAAAAAAAGTACACTGATTCAGGACTCAGATTTGACACTTACCAATTTTCCTATAATTATACAGTTTTCAATTCTCAACTTTTCTACATAGATTGTTATTTAAAATTGATAAGAGACTAAGCAGTGGAAAGTTTTTTCTTGTCTTCAGAGATGTAAACAACTTTAGAGTCTAACATCTATTGATGCTTATATTGCACCTTTGATCCAAGAAATTCCAAGTACTTTGTAAAAACCATATTCATTACTATTTCCAAAGCACAATACTGACAGGAATAAGCAATATGAATGCAATGGTCTTACCGCTGGAATTGTATCAGTTTCTGCTGTAACACAGG
The DNA here is from genome assembly GCF_036850765.1 of Saccopteryx bilineata. NCBI lineage: Eukaryota > Metazoa > Chordata > Mammalia > Chiroptera > Emballonuridae > Saccopteryx > Saccopteryx bilineata. The sequence goes on along the minus strand of NC_089491.1, from coordinate 140,832,824 downwards.
TAAATCATGACCATATTTCACCAGCAAACTGGCTCTTTGTTAGCACGTGGGCAGAAATGCCATTCAGGTGGTTCGTTGAACTACTGCCTCTTTAAAAGATATCAACTTCCAGTTTACCACAGTCTCACCTCCCTCTGGTATATTACTCATGGCTACTGCTTTCACTGACATTTCCCACGGTCTGGCATTTATGGTTGTGACTTCTTGCACCAGGGATATAATACTGGCCTGAGAATCAGGGAACAAGGGGTCTAGGCTATTACTGTAACCCTGGAAAACCACTTCAGCTTTCCGGGACTATTTCTGCTTTTATAGATGAATCACTCGCTAAGATGATTTTTAAAGAGATTTCTAATTTTAAAATTGTATATTAATCTTTTGTTTTTTTAAAAAAATTAGAAGCCTGGAAAGTGTTCTAGATATCTGTTGAATAATTTGTGAATATTTCCATATTCATGTCCTTACAAGAAACATTTGCTAGTACAAGTTAATCTTCCAAGTCTATTTCTATTACCAGATTAGCAATGTCTGAAAAGCAAAGATCATACAATTTCCTCTTGCTTAGAGCATGAACATGAAGGATGTAGCTTGCTTAGAGCAGCAAAATGAAGGATGTAACTCTAACACCCAGAGCAACAAAGAACATTTTCTTCATGTAAATAAAAGCAATGTCTGTGGTTTTCCTAGATCGAAGTGTTCACACTCTTCTGACCCCTGAAATCACCCGAGAACAACAGAACCTACAGAGAGTTGGTTAGGGAAACAACCATTTAGCACCTCCGAGTGGAAAAACTGTGTAACTGATGGGGACAGTGATCTGACTCATTTCAGATACTATGAAATAGAGTTTTAAAACAGTAGTGGCATGGTCAGTGCTCCCTCCTGCTTATGAGCTGGTCTCCTGCTTTACCTTCGTCTCATGGTGCTGATCCAGCTGGTCCAGTTCCGAAGGGCTTTCTCCATTTTCCCTCTCGTGGGCCTCGGCTTCTGCGTCTGCCCCTCCTTCTTCCAGGGGGAGGGCTGGGTCCACACCTGGAGTCCTGCAGCTACTGTCAGAAGCATTTCCATCAGAGTCGTGCATTGTGGGTGAGGCGGGGCCCCTGGTACTCTCGTCCTTCTCTCCATTTACTAAGTTCGTATCAAGCAAGGGTTCAGAGGTTTGAATAGGAGTGTCTGGGCTAACGGCGGTCGCTTTCGCCTCCTCATACTCCATCTCGCGCTGTGCCTCCACGACACCGTTAGCCACACACGTCTGTACACCCTGAGTTGGATCCGGATCATTTCCTTGTTTCTGGGGAGGGTGCTGGGGGGAGAGGTTGTGCTGAGGTGTGGTTGTCAATCCGTGCCTTCCTGGGGTGCTGGGAGCATTTAGGTTCATAGCAGAATGTTTCTTCAAATCACTGTAACTTGATAATGTGCTAAAAGAGAAAATACAAGGAAGTGTGAAAACACTGGCATAGACAAGCTCTAGAATTAAAAAAAAAAAATTTATTCCAGCTAAAAAGCGGTATTTAGTAAAAAAAATGTTTCCTCCTCTGATAGTTTTAGAAATACAGATGATACATTCGATGCAGTTTCCAGTCTCCTGCGATGCTACCTGCACTTAAACAGTTCAGCAAAAATGACCGGCCTGAGTATAACTATAAGATCTGAAACATTTCCTTGGGCTGTTTATCAATATTAATTAGTAGAGACATAGAAATGAGAAATATCTGTATTTAATTAACCATCTTTTCCCAAAATTTATACTTTTGTTAACACTTCAAAATTTTAAAAAAATTCATTTTAAAGAGAGAAGAGTGAGAGAAAGAGAGTGAGAGAGAAGGGGGGGAGGGAGGAGCAGGAAGCAACAACTCCCATATGTGCCCTGACCAGGCAAGCCCAGGGTTTCGAACTGGCGACTTCAGTGTTCCAGGTCGACGCTTTATCCACTGCGCCACCACAGGTCAGGCCACTTTGTTAAGGTCGACGCTTTATCCACGGAGCCACCATAGGTCAGGCAACTTTGTTAACACTTTAAAAATGAATATAGTCAGCCCTCAATTTATAAGCAGGTTAGAAACCAAAAGTTATTTTTATTTGGAAAGCAGAAACACAGTCTCATAAACTTTATTACGCATGCTGCCACAGCCTCCTAACTGAGCTCTCTGCTTCCACACCTGATCCCTCCAGTCTGGTCTCTCCAAGTCGGCCAGAGACCAAACTGTGCGGGCTTCTCCCACACTTTTAGGTGAACCTGGCATTCTGCCAATGGCCTACAAGATTCTTCATACTCTGCTAGCCCTGGCCTCATGAAATTCCATCTGCTCACTCACAGTGTTCTTGTCACACCTGTCTCCTTGCTGACCCTTACTTCTAGTGAGCAAATACACACATCTAAGGATCTTTGAGCTGCTGTCCTCTCCGCCCAGGACAACCTTCCCCAAGACACTGGACTGGCTTACTCCTGCACATCATTCAGGTTTCTGCTCGAATGTCACCTCCTACACTGTTCTATTCAGTACAGCACACTCAACCACTAGCTACACATTTTATTTTCATTTTCTTTAAAGCCCTTATCATTACTTGACATTAAATAGAACACCATAATAGACAGTATGATGGAACCTAAATGCCAATATATTACAATGTCCCCTTGGAAATACTTGCACAGCATTTTAATCCAAGATTCCAGGGAGGAAAAACATAAAACTCTGGGCTGCAGTCTTGGAGAGATTTCTATGACCTAATGAGGAATAAAGATAAATTTAGACTAATATTCTGTGAGGGTGCAGAACGTACCTGTCGTGTTCTCGGCTTTATCCCCACTTCTCGGCATAGCACTTGCCATATGGAAAGTACTCAGTAAATACTCGATGAGTAATCAATAATGGTGGCTGTGATGATGAGCATGGCACTAATTCAATATTAGCAGCTGACATTTATTAAGCGCCAGAACCTACACCAAGCTCTTCACATAATTTTCTTTCATCCTTGTGTTTCCAAAATAGGGACTCTATAAATCCAGGCTTGGAAACTTACATAATGTGGCAATGCCATATGGCTAACAAATGCTAGAGCCAGAGTTCAAACCATGAGGTCTGATGCTAAACCTCACGGTCTTAACCTATATTATAATAAACATGCTGGAACATGCAGGAGGGAGTGGGGAGCAGGTGAGTAGGCTGCACACAAACGTGGGAAGATAGCCCAGGGCTGCGTCCTCCCCGGCACAGGGAGAGGTCACAGGGCTAAGGGAGGTGGGGGTGGCAAGCAGCAAGGGTCACAGACAATGCTGGGTGGTGTGCCACTGTCTCCCTTCACTCCATTCCTCCCAGGCATGGCTGCTCAGGACTGGAGGCGGGAACAGGCAACAACAGACAGCAAGAAAGTAGTAAGGGAGGCAAAAGGACATGGTAAAGCTCAGCTCCATGGGAAGAGGAAAACTGGTGGGGAAAACGTCATATATGTAGACGTTAGAGGTTAGCAGCATCGATAGATGTGACACACTTCCACCAATGAGCGCTGCCTTCTGCGAAAGCATACCCTTGGCCCAGAGAGCTTCCCAAACAGTCCTTGGAGAACTGAATCAAACTGTCCTGCCCTCTGGCCACACTAGTATCCAGCAGCCCAGCAGAAAGATCCTCGGCCAAGTCTCTGCAACAAACCTTGTGCTTGCTTAGGACTGCTGCAAAGGACAGCTTGGGATGACAGGTGCGGGTTTCCTGCATTAAGTGACAGCCAGGAGATACTTGGGGGGAACGAGGTAAAGGGGTGTGTGTGTGGGAGGGCGGCAGGGGGAGGTTAGTAAAAGCAGTGGTTGAACGAGTACGTAGGAGATTCCTGCTGCTTTGGAGAAAAACAGTTGGCGTAGCAGTGTCCTTGGGAGAAACCAATGTTCAGTTTCACAGGGAAATGTTCTTTATTTTGTCCTAAATCCCGTGGTCTTTCATAAGTTAAAAATATTACTTTCTCTTACTCTCAAAAAAAAACCACAACCCAACAAAAAATAAAATTTCACTTGTTTCAAATATATCCTTTAAGATACTCAATAAAACAGAGTTACTTAGATTATTGCAAAGAGCAAAACTATGATACATGGGTAAGGTCTTCATAAGTGCAACATAGTCTCCAATGACGCCACTGTAACCGACATTGGTTTTTCTTGTCAATTTACTGTGGTAGCTGATAACCTGCCAAATCTCCCTCTCTTCCACAAAGTGATAGTTTAAGCTCTAATAGCCAGGGTATAACCCAAGAGCTATACTGCAGGCACATGGACATCACTCAACAAGAAATACAGACTTCCCATTCAAGCCTTGATGACCCAATGGAACACTACTAACTCGGGGTCTATTGCTACTGGTAACACCTCACGAAGACCATATAATTATTTTTTGTATTGGTAGTGGACCTGGCCACACGTAACAGTCCTTCACCAGATTTGCCAAAATGTTCACGACATCCTAGCTTCACTTAAAACAAGTTTTCTTAAGATGTCACAAAGGATAGTACATCTCTCCTTAGATCCAACCTTTCAGCTTTGCATCAAAATGCCACTTGGAATCTGAAATCTGAGAGAGGAAAAAAACCCTGATATCATTAAGTGGGGAAACTGTCCACCTTTTGTGTATGGAGAAGGCAGTAAGTGGGTTATCAAATCTGTGATGGGTAGAGGGCTCAGCCTTCGAAATACAGACCCATTTAAGGGTCAGGTCTGGCCTGCACTGTAAACAGGGGCCCAAGCTCCAGTGGCCCGTTACAGTATACTGCCCCTGGACATGCCCTGGGGACCTGCAACTAAATCAACTTGTCCTGGGAAACAAAAAATATATAAGTGGAATTAAATCATTCTAGTAAAGATTACTATAATTTAAGACAGCAAAGCCATCAAAAACCCTACTTCAGAGGGGGAGATGTTGAAGTCTAAACATTCATGACTCAAGTTCCCACAATTTATTGACAATGAAAATTGAAGACAGGCTTCTGAACTAATTTCCCCCAGAACTTGTTGCTAAATTTAGTCTCATTTTAAATGAAGGACACTGCAGTTTTGTACTTGGTCACAATTTCCAGATTTTGAAAGCATTTCCAAACTTTGATTCAGTACATATATAACAATAAATCCTGCAAATAAAACCACCCTAATGGGAAGCCATTCCCAAATATTACAGTGAAATTAATGCAAATAGATAGCTTCAAAGATAAGAGTAGCCTGACCAGGTGGTGATGCAGTGGATAGAGCATCAGACTGGGATGCCAAGGACCCAGGTTTAAAACCCCGAGGTCGCTGGCTTGAGCACAGGCTCATCCAACTTGAGTGTGGTTCACCAGCTTGAGCGCAGGGTCACTGGCTTGAGCCCAAAGGTCACTGACTTGAAGCCCAAGGTCACTGGCTTGAGCAAGGGGTAACCCACTCTGCTGTAGTCCCCCAGCCAAGGCACATATGGGAAGGCAATCAGTGAACAACTAAAGAGCCACACGAAAAATTGGTGCTTCTCATCTCTCTCCCTTCCTGTTTGTCCCTATCTGTCCCTCTCTCAGTCTCTGTTATCAAAACAAAACAAAACAAAAACAATGAGAGTAAATTTACACACGCGCGCACGCCCACACACACACACACACACACACACTGCTAAATTATATACAGACTTTTGCTGACATAAAAATGATTAAAATTTTCAAAAATTTTATTTGTTAGTGATGGGATTTCTAAGAAAATACAATTGAGAGTTATACAAGTAGAAAAGCAACTTATGTGTGCACTTATTTTTAAGTTAAAAATATACAGTATCTCACCTACTTTTTTTGAAACATTAGAACAAAAGAATATAAAACTGTATCTGACAAACACAAGACTGTAACTTAGCATACATTTTGCTATGGTCAATATCTCTTCACAATACCTAGCATATAGTACAGGGGTGTGGGGAGAGGGGAAACAGAGACTAAATGGATATAGAAGACCCACATTAAATAAAATGGATCGGAAAGAAGCCTGCAGAGATGGGACAGGCCCACCAGAGTCACATTTACAAATACACGGAGTTAGAAACAGAGACAAGCTCCTGTGTTTCCAGCCCAGATATCCGGTCACCAGCACGATGACCGCACACGCGCATACACACACACACACACACACAGAGGAAATGAGGGAGCCTATCCGTAGATCTACACAGCACACAGTGTGAAGGAGCAGCTGGTGGCATTCTGTGCTGCACACAGGTAATGGACAGTAAGTGGCAATTTATATTAGGATAAGATTAAGTACTTCTAAATTTTGTTCTTTCTAAAAGGCTTACCAAACCTAATGGAGGAAGAATATATGTTTGATTTGGAAAACTGACTGGCTCTATAAACTTTTTTCAAAGCCTGGCTTACACCCCTCTGCCTTCTCCCATTGTAAATTGGTTCTTACCTGCCTCCTTCAAAGCGACTGATGAGATCTGATATTTTATTGGATTTTTCTTTTGAGACACAAGAAGCAGAGGCAGGTTTAACTTCCTCCATCTTGGGTGCTGCACTAGATAAAGCTTTATACCCGGGGGTTTGGTGTATACTGGACAAAGTTGACTTCTGCAGGTATAATGGCTTTGGAGGCACTGTAGAAAAAGAATTAATAGAATTCAATATTTTCTTAACAATAACAACAAGAACAAAAAGTCTGGTGTCCTGGCTATAAAAGTCTTTAGCATTATCAAACTTTTATGAAGAGGTCTGTCAACTTTGTATTGAACCTTAACCAGGGGACCTTTATCTATCTCAGACATTTGCTCTGTGTCCTATGGAAACTGCATCTCCAAGTTTCAAGTGGTGCTTTTCATTTTAGGTCCTTATTTAAGTGTTAAATAAGGTATTATTAAACACTTAGGGATCCACATAGGGCTATGGTATTCTAACACTATTAGAGGTAACATAGCAGTTATTTACATAATCACAGAAAAGAAAGTGCTAAATTTTAAATTAAGTCTTAGAGATACACTGCTTGCTACAGAACACATTTTGAAAAACAGAGAGAATAACAGATATATCAGAATCCAGACCTACTAAGTTAAACATAAAAGCCAACAAAACAACAACAGACAAATAGTAATAATGTTGCATTACTATAGCATCTTCCCATTTAACAAAAGCACCTTATCTCATTTGATCTCAGATAAAAATTCTTTCTTTACAGTCCTCTGAGGTAGGTACCGTTATTCATTTCTGTGTCTATGAAGGCTGAGAGAGGTTAAGTGACTGTCCTGGGGTAACAAGGCTAATCTGGTTTTATGACTGGTATCCAGACTCTGGCACCTTCTGTTATCAGCACTGTGCCTCCCCCACCATAAATCCAGCAAAAGGGGGATAGAAAAGTTCTATTATTATTGTCTTCTACATTAATAGCTGGCTTGCATCAATTTACTGCAAATCATCTGCTTACAGTAAGCCCTTCATCCAATGAACAGAATAGAAACAGATCATTTCCTAAAATACTAATATCTATAGATATTCCCTTAACAGATGAGAAACTGTAGATAAGAAAATGTAATATGCCATAAAAAGCTTAATTTACATCCTGGATAAAAGAATATAACATGTTGCCTGACCAGGCAGAGGTGCAGTGGATAGAGCATCGGACTGGGACATGGAGGACCCAGGTTAGAAACCTCAAGGTCGCCTTGGGCTGATCTGGTTTGAGCAAAGCTCACTAGCTTAAGCCCAAGGTCACTGGCTCAAGCAAGGGGTCACTTGGTTTGCTGTGGCCCCTCCGGTCAAGGCACATATGAGAAAGCAATCAATGAACACCTAAGGTGCCACAAGGAAGGATTGATGCTTCTCATCTCTCTCCCTTCCTGTCTGTCCCTCTGTGTCTTCGTTTCTGTCACACACACACAATATATATATATATAACATGTATGCGTTTTTCTATAAATGGGTTTAACAAATCAAATAGAATCACATCTTTTTTTTTTTTTTTAACCTTTTGCCCAACTTCTGGAATAAGGCTGGGGAATCATGTCTCTTCCTAATCACGTGCCCCATTTCCCCAAGCAGGTTACCCTGATTTTCAGTCATTTTGTCTCTTTTATAAACGCAGTTGATGGTTGGCTGCCTGATGCTCACTGGCCTAGATCGCATCATTTCTGTGCCAGTTATCAAGTCTTATAGAGAAGGGAAAAAAATGTATGTCACAATAAGCCATAGGTGTAACAATTAATTCATCTCATTCCCTGTCAACAAAGATAAGAATAAATTCCCAATGGAAAAAAAACATGCTTTCATTCATGAAAATGATGTTATTTTTCAAGATATATAATATTTGTGGGTGTTTAATATAGTATCAATTGGAAAGGAAGAGGCTTTTATAAGTGTGGTATTTGCTAATCTTAAGAAAAAATTCCTTTGTAGAACAAATATGTACCAAGATAGGAAAAAGGGCAATATCATCCCCCTATACACACACATAAATAGTTTTAACATAAGTAGTAATTTCAACATTTACAACTAGAATATTCAAAGAAGGAAGCAAATATGTTCTTTATAATTCTGTTTGCAAAGATTGTTATAAAATAACTCAATCTAATCTAGAGTTTACTCAATAAACATTTCTTACTTATTATGTGCGGGATACTGTTAGATGATCGAAAGGTCAGCTGGCCAGGTTCTCGGAGATGACTCCACCGACCGTTCCATTCTCTGGGATGCCTATCTCTTAAACTGTTTTGTAACAATGTGTACTTTGCCCCAATGTGCTTATAATTATTATAATTACTTAATTAGTAGTATTAAGTAACAGACCAGTAATAAAATACAAAATGCATTTAAAGATGTAAAGCTTTCTCTTCCAAAAGGCTGGAGTGCTGCAAGGGTAAGAAAATGTCTGTTTTGAGCACAACTACATTCCCAGCAACTGTGTGCACAGTGCTGGTGGCACGTTTGTGGAATACATGAAGGAAACAATTGTGTCATCAAGGAGCTCACAGTCTCGAGCAGAGACAGTTTAATGGTGTTGATAAAGGTGGCCACTGGGGACACAGTTATTTTAGAAGCACAGAGGAAGGGTCCAAATGTATAGTAAATCAGTAAATATACACAGTGTAAATAAAAGCACAAATGCTCCAAAAATCTCATGATGGTACAAGAATGGCTAATGTATCAGAAACACTGCTGTAGAGAAAAATAATGACTATTTTGCTAAAAACTGTAACTAAAAAGTGAAAATAATTCCTCTCTCCCTCTCCCTTTCTCTCACCATTTATGACTTTTCTTTTACACTGTGGAGGGTATAAACTTTTGAAATGTTTTCTGAACATCTTCCAGGTATCCCATCAGCACCTCCAGTTTATTATGACTAAAACTCAACTTCCTACTTCTTCTCCCGTAGCCCAAAGGATGTGAAAAGGAAAAAGTGTTCCACCTCACTAATGATCAGAGAAATAAATACAAATTAAATCCACAATATGATACCACTCCAGCCATGTTAGATTAACCAAAATTTTTAAATTGACAATGCCAAGTGTCAGTGAGGATATGAAGCAAATGTGAAATCTCATACATTTTGGAAGGAAACATAAATTAATACAACCATTAAGAATGAGGTATTTCCAAAAATATATACCCTAGAAAAATCTTACACATCTATACTATACAGGGCTTTAAAAAATCTTTTACTTTTTCATTAATTTAACAAATATTTATTGAATACCTATTAGGTTCTATGCACTTGATCATATCAAAGAAGGAAAGAAAAGACAAGAAGCAGAAACCATAGTAAGGAAATCATATATCAGCAGAAGGTGGTAAGTGCTAAGAGAAAAAATGGAAGAGAGTTAAAAAATAAGCTAGAAGGGATCTAGATTGTAGGGAGTGCAGGGGGGTGTGTGTTTGCAGTTTTAAGAAGGGTGGATGGAGCGTCGGCCTGGGATGCTGAGGATCCACATTCGAAACCTCCAGGTTGCTGACTTGAGTGTGGGTGGGGTCATAGACAGGATATACTATATGGTTGCTGACTTGAGCCCAAAGTTCGTTGGCTTGAGCAAAGGGTTCATTGGCTCGGCTGGAGCCCTCCGGTCAAGGCACATATGAGAAAGCAACCAATGAACAACTAAGATGACAACAACTATGAGTTGATGCTTCTTATCTCTCTCCTTTCCTGTGTGTCTGTCCCTGTCTATTCCCCCACCTCTCTTGCAAAAATAAAAATAAATAAAGAAATAAAGAAAAGACACAAAGAAAGAAAAAGAAGGGTGTGCAAAGTAGGCCTCTCTGAGAAATTCTCATTTGACTAAGACTTGATGAAATTGAGGGAGTCATTTGGGGAAAAGCATTCCACCATGTTGAGCAAAAGCTAGAGACCAACGGAGGCCAATGTGACTGGACCCAAAGGAGCATTCCCACAAGAGCAAGTACTGAGGTCAGTAGGAGGGCCTGATAACGTATATCCTTGTACAGATTTTGAAATGAGAAGTCACTGCAGAGTTCTGACTACAGGACTGATATATGACTTAAATTCTAACAGCCTTATTATGGCTTCTGTGTTGAGAATGGGGGAGGGATGGGGGATGGGGGGGACGACAGGTAGACATAGGAAGTTATTGTAAAAATTCAGGCAAGAGATAATGTTGCTTAGAAGGAGACAGTGAGAAAGAGTTGAATTCCAGGTAAGTTTTCAAAGTAGATTTCCTGATAGAGTAAATGTGAAGTATGAGAGAAAAAGCAAGGAGTCAAGAATGGCTCTGAGATCTGTGGCCTGAAGAATGGGAAGGATGGAATCGTCATCAACTGACACACGGGTAGATCAATTTTTAGAGGAAGAATCAATAGTGTGGTTTTGGACACACTAAGTTTGAGATATCTAGGTGACAATAACTAAAATGGGCTCTATTATAGCCTTTACAGACAGTAAATAGAACAAAACAATTTAATAATTCAGAAATTTCCAACTATGCAAAAATAATTAAAAATGAAAGAGCCCTAGCAGGATAGTTCAGTTGGTTAGAGCGTTGTCCTCATAACTGAAGTTTGTGGGTTCGATCCCCAGTCAGGGCACATGCAGGTGTCAACCAGTGAATGAATGGGTAAGTGGAACAACAAATCTATGTTTCTCTCTTTCAAGTCAATAAATTTTAAAACCTTTTAAATGAAAGAGACACTAATTGCAGTTTAAGTTGGGGATGCCCACTACATTGTGATTAGTTTTACAATGAAAAATAATAGCTGGCTATGTATTAATGCATTACATATACATTGACAACATTCTACCTTAAGAATTGAACATTCGCCCTGGCCGGTTGGCTCAGCGGTAGAGTGTCGGCCTAGCGTGCGGAGGACCCAGGTTCGATCCCGGCCAGGGCACACAGGAGAAGCGCCCATTTGCTTCTCCACCCCTCCGCCGCGCTTTCCTCTCTGTCTCTCTCTTCCCCTCCCGCAGCCAAGGCTCCATTGGAGCAAAGATGGCCCGGGCGCTGGGGATGGCTCTGTGGCCTCTGCCTCAGGCGCTAGAGTGGCTCTGGTCGCAACATGGTGACGCCCAGGATGGGCAGAGCATCACCCCCTGGTGGGCAGAGCGTCGCCCCATGGTGGGCGTGCCGGGTGGATCCTGGTCGGGCACATGCGGGAGTCTGTCTGACTGTCTCTCCCTGTTTCCAGCTTCAGAAAAATGAAAAAAAAAAAAAAAAAGAATTGAACATTCCACATAGAATGTTTTACTTTAGAAGTAAATGAAATAGGTTTGAGTACTTTAAATATACTTAATTATATAAAAACACAATAATGTGGCTTTCCAAGTTCATGAAACTTTCCCAACATTTAGGTTTAATAATGGAGAAGTGACAACATATAGGTTTTATCAAAATAATTAACTATGAAAAATATTTGTGGATCAAAGCTGTTAAGAGAAAAAGAACAATTAGCTTTAACTGCTAAGAAAGTTATTTTGAGTTATGTCTAGCATGGCAGGAAACAGGCCAATATTAAAAGTGATGAAAAGAGGAAAGACTCACATTTGAAGTTGCTCTGTTAATTTATTTGTTTGACTGGTCTGATTTGTATGAACTAAATATACCATTGTTTTCCAAGGCCTCAGGGTGTTTTCCAAGGCTGAGGAAAAACAAGCCCTAACTATTGAAGGAACCCATTTTTAAATCTACAGTCTAGATTCAAATACAAGTTTATCTAATCTCTAATCTAAAATTTAGCTCTTTTATCCTTTCAAAACTATAATTCTTCAAAAATATTTACTTATTAGTAACTAACAAACATAAACCTGATGTTGTTCCAGACACATTACTACATAAACAAAAGCTATTCAATATTGTCTCTACTTTAAAATAATCACAATAAATTATAGCTATGATCTTATTAGCATTCCACATGAGAAGCAAACAAAATTTAATTATGAGCTGTTTTTAGATTCTAAATCAGAGTTTCACAAACTATTGACATTTGAGGATAGATAATTATTTGGGGCCAGGGTGGGGACTGACCTGTATCTTGTAAGATACTGCCGTAAAACCAGCCTCTATTTAGTAGGTGCAGTAGCAACTCCCACAAATTGTATCAAGCAAAAAAAAGTCTCCAGATAATATCAATTGTGGTATTGTCTCCAGGTGAGAAACACTGATTTAGACTAAGAATCTTCAATTAGCCTGACCAGGTGGTGGTGCAGTGGATAGTGTGTTGACCTGGGATGCTGAATACCCAAGCTCAAAAGCCCCAAGGTCCCAGGCTTTGAGCGCAGGTTCAACCACCCTGAGTGAAGGTCGCTGGCTTGAGCATGGGATCATAGACCTGACCTAATAGTCACTGGCTTGAGCCCAAAGGTCACTGGTTTGAGCAGGGGGTCATTGGCCCACCTGGAGCCCCCTGCCTCGGGTCAAGGCACTGATGAGAGAGCAATCAATGAACAATTAAAATGCTGCTTCTCATCTCTCTCTCTCCTGTTTGTCCGTGTCTGCCCCCACCACCCACCAAAAAAAAAAATCTTCAATTAAATTAAAATTATGCAATGGACCTGGAAGCCTCACCATTCATAACTTAGAAGATATTTGCAATACACTGAAGACGTAGGTGTCAGTGTGATAATCCCTTCACCTGTACAGGGTGCCCATAAGCACCCCTTTCCCTTCTCAACCGCAGTCACCCAGATGTTCTTAAGGGTCTGGAGAAACAAAAAGTAGCTTCCTTTCATAGAGGGTGGGAAACACTGATCACTGGTCAATAAGTCAATAAGCAGTGCCCAATGTATTTGGCAGCTGATCTCATAATACCAACATGCATCCTCACTTCAGGGATGCTGGTCTCTGTGTGGCACACATTCTGAGTTGTAAACAAAAAAACAGCAGAAACAAAGTAAGTAGAGGGAACGTGGTGATAAAGCAGCAATTCATTCAACAAGGATTATTGAAGATCTGCTGTGTTATGTGCTAGGTATGGGGGACACGGTAGTGCAAAAGGCAGAGAAAATTTCCATGTGAATGAGTAAACTATATAGGAGATCAGATTGTAATGAATGAGGGGGGAAAATGTAGGGATGGGGAAATATGAAATGTCAGAGTTGAGGGTGGGGTTAAAATTTTAACAAGAGGGGGCCAGGGAGTGAGAATATATTTTTTTTAAAGAAGTATCAAGTACTTTATGTAATTTATTGAGTATAGTCAGGAATTGTATAATGATATTTCAGTTAATGAGGCACCAAATATACAACTGTGATCCCTTTTAAAATTAAAATGGAGCTGAAAGGTTCAATTGCCTAGGGATTGTAGCATAGGGGATGCTGGTGTACACAGAACTACAGCTGCACTGCCAGTTGTACAGCAGCAGAGCACATACACTTGTGTACAGTACATAATACTTGATAATGATAACTATGTTACTGGTTTATGGATTTACTATACTATACTTATCATTATATTAGAGTGCACTCTTCACACATAAAAAAATTACTGTAGCCTAACCAGGTGGTACAGTGGATAGAGTGTCAGACTGGGATGTGGAGGACCCAGGTTCAAAACCCTGAAGTCGCTGGCTTGAGCACAGGCTCATCCAACTTGAGCACAGACTCACCAGCTTGAGTGTGGGGTCGCTGGTATAAGCATGGGATTATAGACATGACCCCATCGTCACTGGCTTGAGCCCAAAGGTCACTGGCTTCAAGCCCAAGGTCACTGGCTTGAGCAAGGGGTCATCCACTCTGCTGCAGCCCCCCGGGCAAGGCACACATGAAAAAGCAATCCATGAACAACTAAGGAGCCGCAACGAAGAAGTGATACTTCTCATCTCTCTCCCTTCCTGTCTGTCTGTCCCTATCTGTCCCTTTCTCTGACTCTCTCTCTGTCTCTGTCACAAAATAAAAAATGCTGTAAAACTGTATGTCATAAGAACAAAAACAAAAACCCAGTACGCAATGTTATGACGCAGGCAGCGGCCTCATGCTCCTCGTGTTTGCCACATCTCCGATTGCATCATTTCTCTCGTGCTTCAGTTAGTCTCACTTCAGTTAGTCTCACGTTGTTTTGCACAGCAACAGGCTGTCCAGGCCTAGAAGCAATAGGCTCTACCATATAGCCTCGGTGCGCAGCAGGCTAAACCACCTAGGTTTGTGTGAGTCTATAATGTTTGCATAACGAAATCACCTAATGATTCATTTCTCAGTATGTATCTCTATCACTAAGCAGCACATGACTATATCTGAAGTAATATTGTGCACATGGACCCACATTCTATATAGGAAATAAACATGTATTTGAGTAGCAATACACTGACTTTCATATAGCTACAAACAGCAAAAGCAAGGTTAAATGTTGTCTCATTAAAGAATATGGTTATTTCACCTGACCAGGAAGTAGAGCAGTGAATAGGGTGTTGGCCTGGGATGCTGAGGACCCAAGTTCGAAACTCCGAGGTCACCAGCTTGAGCCTGGGCTCACCCAGCTTGAGTGTGGGGTCACTGGCTTGAGCGTGGGCTCAGAGACATGACCCCATGGTTGCTGGTTTGAGCCCCAAAGTTGCAGCTGGCTTGAGCCCAAGGTCGCTGGCTTGAGCAAGGGTTCACTGGCTCAGCTAGAGCCCCCACCCCCACCATCAAGGCACATATGAAAAGCAATCCATGAACAACTAAAGTGCCCCCTAAAAAGAAGAAAAAATAATAATATTGTTATTTCAGCACATGGTAGCTTAGTAAGGACATTGCTATAATTTATCTCAGTGAAATATGAAAAACAATGAAGTAATGCAAGAATGCTTCCAAAAAAAGGCTTTATAAATAATGAAATTCTTGCTTTTGATGTGGGCAATTACATAAAATTAAATTATATTCCTTTTTTATATTCTTACATCACTTGATCTTTGTCAGCTCAGGTTTAATAAGCAAGATGGAATTTTGTACTTTGCAAATAAATGGCTAAATAAAACCATAATAAAAAATTTCTATGTTCACCCTGGCCAGATAGCTCAGTTGGTTAGAGCTTTGTCCTGAAGTGCAGAGGTTGCTCGTTAGATCTCCAGTTGGGGCATATACAGGAACAGATCTAAATTCCTGTCCCTGTCTCTCTCTCCCTTTCAAATCAATAAAATAAAATTTTAATTTTTATGTTCATAGTCACATCAATGTTATAGGGATGAGTATGGCCAAAAGGAAAGGTTATAAATTCATGAATGGGCTATTCGTTTGAATCACCAATTTTTCTATCTTGCTTTATAATTATACCTATACTGCTATAAACATAGCTAGTGATAAGAACAAAAGAAAATATCTTATAATGTAGAAGACTCCATTTTAAATCCTTTCTACCTTTCTATGGCTCTCTTTCAAAAATCCTTAAAAAAAAAAAAACTTTTAAAGAATAACACCAGCTCTTTTCTAATGCATTCTCTATAATACATTTTTCTTTGCAGAACATGAAGGAGAACAAAATAAATACAAAATAAACCAAACAAAATGATTTTTCCAGCCTGGCCTGTGGTGGCACAGTGGATGAAGCACTGACCTAGTCTGCTGAGGACACCCGTTCGAAACCCTGGGCTTGCCTGGTCAAGGCACATATGGGAGTTGATGCTTCCTGCTCCTCCCCTCTTCTCTTTCTCCCTTTCTTTCTTCCTTTCTCTCTCTCTCTATCTCTATCTCTATCTCTCTCTCTCTCCTCTCCTCTCCTCTCCCTAAAAAACTGAATTTAAAAAATGAAAAGAAAAGATTATTCCAAAGTATAGTAATTTTACGAATGTCCAGTTTGTTGCTGGGCTGACTGTTGAGCATTCAGTGTAAATAAAAATCTGTTGTTACGAGGAAATTACACATTAAATTATAGTGGAGCTTCGCTTTCTACTACATTTCAAAGGGCCTGCTATTATCACAATAACCTTGTGCTTCTCAAAGTTAATACCCAATTCACTAGAAATTTATTTGTAAAAGGAAACAGTCACTGAACAAATCCACCATTGTAACTGTTTTTCCACTTGTTGGCTACTCCATTATTGAATGGTTTATTTTTAATTTCTAATGACTTCATTAAGATTTTTGGCCCCCTGGTGGGCAGAGCGGTGCCCCTGGTGGGCGTGCCGGGCGGATCCCGGTTGGGCGCATGCAGGAGTCTGTCTGACTGTCTCTCCCTGTTTCCAGCTTCAGAAAAATGAAAAGAAAAAAAAAAAAAAAAGAAGATTTTTGAAACCCAGGTTCCTTAATATTATAATATCATCTTACTGCGTACATTAAGCACTGCTCTAGAATGGTCTGCTTCACAAAACCTCTGGTATCTTGCAGGTCATACTAGCTGCTGATAGTACTTCTAAACACACATTCCTTTGTTACACATTTATTACACAAACAGCAAGTTAGGCCCTGTGCTAAGTCAGGCACAATGCATGAATAGACCACAGTTCCCCTCAGGGGACATATAAACAATCTCCAAAACATGAAAAGAACCATGGTAGAAAAATATATAAGGTGTTTTAGGAGCAGAGCAAATACCCAACTCTGAGAAGATTCACCGACTGACTTTTCTCCTAAAATAAATAAATGCGCCCAATTCCTCCCACTTATAGCTTAAAACACTTCCTTAATGGTCTTCATACTTCCGGGTGGCCTTCACTGACAAACAAAGTGCCCAACCTGTTCAGAGAACCCTGATTAGCATACCTTGTGGCTTTGGACTTGCAGCCGAGTGTTTTGCTGGCGTTTTTCCATTTATTCCCTGAGCCTCTTCATTAGATACATTCTGATCAACCAGTGTCGTTGTGCTACTTTTCAGAAAGGGTGGAACTATAGTGATCTTCGGACAGGTACTGTTGCCTGAGAGAGTTCAAAAAGAAAGGGCAGGTAAATGCATAGGCAGGGCACAACTTGGTCTCATGACTTACATTTCTTCTGACCCCACAAAGCAGGAGCAGCACAACTGCAAGACTAAGTACAGAAATACTTTCCCCATGTGTGCTGACCTTGACAAAGAGTTTTCCTGGGAAAGATCTCATTCCACGTGCCTGAGAAAGGTTATAATGCACACTGACAGAGACTGCGCGTGTGCACGCACACACACGGACACACACACAGGCAGAGGCCCCCTCTCCCCTGCCCCCCCCACACCCACTCCTTTCCTTGCAAGGCCATGAAAAGGGCATAATGCAGCTGCTATGATGCAGACGAAGCCGGCTAAGGAGAGAACCAGAGGGCCCCAGCACTAATCTGTTAAAAGCTTTCCAGAGTCCAGCCAGTGAGCAACTCAAAAGAACAAAGCAGGAAAGCAGCAGCCTAACAGCTGACCCAAGGCCTCTCTGCCAACGGCTCGAGATGCACACATGCTCCTCTCACTCACTAGCTTACATAGACTCCAAATGAGCTAATATCCATGCTTCCTCCCGAAAAGGAATGTTAAGATTATATGGGTAACACTGTCTTATATTTACAACTCAAAATTCCAAAATATACTTTAAAACATTGAGAGAGAAATTTTGTTTCATTTCTGACATAGACATTAAATGTTGAACTTATGACTTTTAAAGAATCATATGCCATTGTTTTTTTTTTATACTCCTATTAAATTTTCCTTTCTTCTAGTTGACATGGTGATATTATTAACATATTGGACCTTGCTTAGGAGAAAACAAAATTTAATAGGGAACTCACTATCATTAAATAAAAGTATGCCATTTAAGAAACTGTGATTTGGCATGACCAGGCAGTGGCACAGTGGATAGAGCGTTGGCCTGGGACACTGAGGAGTCATGTTCAAAACCCTGAGGTCTCCAGCTTGAGCACAGGCTCACCAGTTGAGTATACGGTTGCCAACTTGAACATGGGATCATCAACATGATCTCATGGTTGCTGGCTTGAGCCCAAAGGTCGCTGGCTTGAGCAAGGGGTCACTGGCTCAGCTTGAGTCCTCCCCACCCCCTATCAAGGCACATATGAGAAGCAAACATTGAACAGCTAAAGGGCTGCAACTACAAACTGATGTTTCTCATCTCTCTCCCTTCTTGTCTGTCTCTCTTGCCAAAAAAATAAAAAAATAATAAAGTGATTATAAAATGGCCAGTTTTATAAGTCAAGAGCTATGAGCTTTGATTCCTTACTCAGTCTATACTTCAATATCTGATTGATATTTATCTCTACATCTAGTTTATTGCTGGGCAGCTGACACAACTATTCCTTCCTTGTAGGATGCCAATGCTCCTTATGAAGGAGCGTTCATCCCAGTCTGAAATTTTTACTTATTTAAGTGAGATAAGGGGAGATAGTGAGGCAGACTCTCACATGTGCCCTGACCAGGATCTACCGGGCCACCCCATCTAGGACTGATGCTTGAATACCAAGCTATTTTTATCGCCTGAGGCTGATGCACTCCAATGGAGCTATCCTCAGTGCATGGGGACATGCTAGAACCAATAGAGCCATTGGCTCTGGGAGGGGAAGAAGGAGAAAAGGAGAGGGGGCAGGAAGAGGGGGGATAGAAGCAGATTGTCACTTCTCTTGTGGGCCCTAACCAGAAATCAAACCTGGGACATTCATACGCAGGGCTGATACATTATCCACTGAGCCACTGCCCAGAGCCAGAATTTGAAAAATTTCACACTGAATGTTATCTTCTAGGTTCTTCTCATTATACTCCCTTGTTTCAAATCTTTTGTACAATACACTGTTAACTGTTTTCAGCACAAAAACTACATAAAATCCATGATCAGGGAAGAAATCCCAATTGTGGTAACCAACAATAATTCTTTTTTTTCTTTATTTTACAGAGACAGTCAGAGAGAGGGACAGACAGACAGGAATGGAATGAGATGAGAAGCATCAATCATCAATTTTTCGTTACGACACCTTAGTTGTTCATTGATTGCTTTCTCATTTATGTGCCTTGACCGTGGGTCTTCAGCAGACTGAGTAACTCCTTGTTCGAGCCAGCGACCTTGGGTCCAAGCTGGTGAGCTTTGCTCAAACCATATGAGCCCGCGCTCAAGTTGGCAACCTTGGGGTCTCGAACCTGGGTCCTCTGCATCCCAGTCTGATGCTCTAGCCACTGCGCCACTGCCTGGTCAGGCAGTAACCAACAATAATTCTACCTTCACTCATCTGGTTTTCTAACTCATCAACTACTCTATTTTCATCTAAAATGGGACAATTGTCCTCTTCATCACAGCTATCATATTACTACCTTTCTTGAGCTGAATGGCCACATTAATGTATTTTAGTCCTGATCATGTGCAAGTTCCTTGCCTATGTGGTTTTTCCAACCACTGGTGTATGGGCGAGGAGGATGTTTGGAAGCAACATGCTCCTCAACGTGACGGCTCTAGAAAATACATCCTTAAATGGTTGTTTTTTTCTTTTTTTTAAAGCAATGACAAATATGCAACAGAGACCATATGTGGTTGCAAAGCCAAAAATATTTACTATCTGGCCCTTCACAGGAAATGTAGCTCACCACTGGTCTAGGTCAAACATATCAGGTAAAGGAAGTTTAACTAAAAGCAGCACCACTTAATACTGGATACTAGCAATAAAAAGTTAAACTTCTTTTTGCTTGTTTATGACTGATTCGGCCTACTCACATTTGGAGACAGTTCTTATTTGGATGCCAGTTGCGTAACAGAGACATGAAACTAAAATTGTAACCAGATGATCCACCCATTCAAGAAAATTTATAATAACTAAAGAGGCTTTTTGGTCCAATTTACCAAGAACAAGAAAGAGCAATTAAACGGTTATCTTGGGCACAGATGTAACTAGTCATATTATATTAGCTTGGGGGGGTCCAATTTAAATACTATTTTCTCCTAACAATTGGTAATCTTTTAGTCACTGGCTCTAACCATTTTGAATTCCTCTGTTTTTGGGCCACTCACTTAAGATCTCTGGGTCTTATTTCCTATAAGGAATATCTAGACATCTGCTAACTGCAGGGAGCATCTCAGATATTCTCAATCCAGCCTCATCTTTAACTGTATAAGGCTTCCTCTTCCAACTGAAGAGGTTGCGCCTGTGACTTAACTTTGATCTGTCTTCTTTTGCAGGACACTCTTAAGAGGCAGATAATAATACCTCTGATGGGGTTTAGGGTGACTTTGTTTCCTATTTACAAAACTTTGTGCTGCCTGTTATGATTTGCCAAGTCATTTTTTTTTCTTTACAGAGACAGAGAGAGAGTCAGAGAGAGGGATAGACAGGAACAGAGAGATGAGAAGCATCGATCATTAGTTTTTCGTTGCGCGTTGCAACACCTTAGTTGTTCATTGATTGCTTTCTCATATGTGCCTTGACCGTGGACCTTCAGCAGACAGTAAACCAGGGGTCCCCAAACTGCGGCCCCCTGAGGCCATTTATTCGGCCCCCGCAGCACTTCCAGAAGGAGCACTTCTTTCATTGGTGGTCAGTGAGAGTAGCATAGTTCCCATTGAAATACTGGTCAGTTTGTTGATTTAAATTTACTTGTTCTTTATTTTAAATATTGTATTTGTTCCCGTTTTGTTTTTTTACTTTAAAATAAGATATGTGCAGTGTGCAAAGGAATTTGTTCATAGTTTTTTTTTATAGTCCGGCCCTCCAACAGTCTGAGGGACAGTGAACTGGCCCCCTGTGTAAAAGTTTGGGGACCCCTGCAGTAAACTCTTGCTCGAGCCTGCAACCTTGGGTCCGAGCTGGTGACCTCAGGGTCTCGAACCTGGGTTCTCTGCATCCCAGTCCGATGCTCTATCCACTGAGTCACCACCTGGTCAGGCTGCCAAGTCATTCTTGAATGGCTTTCACATTTTAAGGTTGAACTTATGTTTTGGCCATCTATTCCAAAGCAATGACCACTCAGTTCTCTGATTCTTCAGGCCTACTCTCTTGCTATGGTACCCAAAACCTCAGGTCACATCTTTAGGGCCGTGCTATGGCCATGTCTATATTGCATCTTCCATCCATAACATCTCCCCTAATCCCAACCAAGTTCCTAGCCCAGAAGATCTCAATGGACGCTGCCCCTTGTGACAAGAGGACCTCTTGGATTTGAGAGGACAGAAGTAGTTTTCTAAGGGAGACAATCTTTTTAGGAGTACATTGTCCAGAAGTGAAAAGAGACCTTAAAAAATAAAACAACTTTATTTTGAATTAATTTTAAATTTACAGGAGAGTTGCACTCAGGTTCCTAACCTTAGTAGCATCTTACAAAACCATGATACATTTATGAACACCAAGAATTTAATACTGGTACAATATTAATACTAAACTGCAGATTTCACCAATTTGTCCACAAACATCCTTTCTCTGTTACAGGGTCCAATCCAAGATATCATGTTGCATTTAGTTGTCACTGTGTCCCTTGGTGCACCCTAATCTATGAGTTACTCGGTCTTTACTTGCCTTGCATGACCTTGGAGTTTTTGAAGGTCAGGCATTTGGTAGAATGTCCCTCAAATTGAGCATATACAATGGAATATTATTCAGCCCTAAAAAAGAAAATTGTGATGCATGCTTGTCGGGCAAACCAATGTGTTTCAAGTGTGAAACAAGTGTGTTTAGGTTTGCTGCTCGCTTGAATTTTGCACTGGCCTGGGCAGCACTGTGTGTGCAGTCTATGAAAGGCTGCAGGTGCTTGCCTTTAGGGTGGCAGATTGCAAATTGTGGGTGACCTGCCTCCACGGGGGGGTTGTTTGTTATTGTCTGCCGGAGAGGGGGTATTTCCGCCCACCTGTTTTGCTAGAGTGCTGAGGCTGGTGGGGGCCTATGAGTCCAGTAAATCTGGAAGATGAGTCTGGTGAATCCCGAGTGCTGAGGGGCTTAGGAACCCTGGGAGTGAGAGGGAAGTGGTGTTCTCTGCCTGTTTGCTTATCCACCATTATGAAACTCTAATAAACTGAATGACCCACCATCTTCTGGCTCCACAGTTCCTTTACCATCTGCCCGAATCCAATGGGAACCTGCATCTGCATGGCCACAGCCACAGCCACTGGCCTTCCAATGCTACAGCTTGGTGGACCTCTATGTTGTCAGGCTCAGTAAAACACGCCAGTTGAAATACATGAACACTGTATAATTCCACTTACATGAATTACAAAGCAGTCAAAATCAGAGGCAGAAAGCAGAATGGTATTTGCCAGGGACTGGGGGGAGGCGAGAATGGAAAGTACAGAGTTTCACCTTGGCAAGAGTTTCAGCTTTGCAAGCTGGGATGGTCGGTGGTCATGGTAGCACAACAGTGTAAACGTTCTTAATGCCAATGACCTGTATACTTAAAATGGTTAAGATAGTAAAATTTGGTATGCATTTTTAACATAATTTTTAAATGTTTAAATTAAACAAGCATATCTCTTGCTTAATGAAGAAAAAGTCAAGAAATATTACTACATTCAATTGCCCACTCAGCATCTCCACTAGTGTGTCTATGACTCAACATAATCAAATGTGACTCCTTCATCTCCCAATTCGCACGCCAAACCAACGACCTTTACGGTTTTCTCCACCTCAGTTTGTGGCAACTTCACCTATGCTTAGGGCAACAAGACTGGGAGCACCTCTTTCCTTCAAGAAATTCTGTTGCCTCTACACCACCACCACATCCACTCATACTATTCTGGCCTAAATGACCATAATCTTTAACTGGATTGCATCAAGATCTTCCACCTGGTCTCCATGTCCCTCCCCTTGTCCCCAGGACAGTCCATATTGTCAACCAGGACTAGAAAGATCCCTTTTATAACTCAAGTTTTTCTCATCATCCTATGCTTTAAAACTCTCCAATGGGCCCCGGCCAGTTGGCTCAGTGGTAGAGCGTCGGCTTGGTGTGCAGAAGTCCCGGGTTCGATTCCCGGCCAGGGCACACAGGAGAAGCGCCAATCTGCTTCTCCACCCTCCCCCCCTTTCCTCTCTGTCTCTCTCTTCCCCTCCCGCAGCCAAGGCTCCATTGGAGCAAAGATGGCCCGGGCACTGGGGATGGCTACCTGGCCTCTGCCCCAGGCGCTAGAGTGGCTCTGGTCGCAACAGAGCGTCGCCCCAGAGGGGCAGAGCATCGCCCCCTGGCGGGCGTGCCGGGTGGATCCTGGTCGGGCGCATGCGGGAGTCTGTCTGACTGTCTCTCCCCGTTTCCAGCCTCAGAGAAATACAAAAAAAAAACAAAAAACTCTCCAATGGCCCCATATTTTACTCAGAGTAAAAACTCAGCTCTTTTCAGTGTCTGACAGGCTCTACATTATCTGGTCCAAGACCCCTAACCACTGACCTCAGCTGGTACTGCCCCCCCCTTGCTCACTCCACTCAGTTATACTTGTTTCCCTGAAGTTCCTCAAACAGGCCAAGCACAGCTGTGATGCCTTTGGTCTAGCTGTTGTCAATATGAGATTCCCTGACAACTCCAGTGTAAGTGCCACTCTTACAATGTTTTACAGTTTATTTTTCCAAAGCACTTATTACCTTCTAACAAACTGCATTATTTCATCCGCAGCTTACTGTCTGTGCTCTGGTTACAGTGTTAGCCTGGGAAGGAAATGCTCTTTGTTTTCAATGTACCCTAGGGGCATCACCTCTCACAGTAGATGCTCAGTAATACTTCCAGAGACCTCAGGCAAGTTCCTCTCCATTGGCCTACATTTTTAGTTGTTATCTCAGGACTGATGTTTTCTGAATTCCAACAATAAGGAAATACGCATCTGTTTTAGAGCTCACTCTATCCAAAATTTCAAACATTTCCATTCTTACCTAAATTCCAAAACATTCGCCTGACCAGGCAGTGGCTTAGTGGTTAGAGTGTCGGACAGGGATGCAGAAAACCAAGATTCAAGACCCCAAGGTCGCCAGCTTGAGCGCAGGCTCATCTGGTTTGAGCAAAGCTCACCAGCTTGGACCCAAGGTCGCTAGCTCAAGCAAAGGGTTACTCCATCTGCTGCAGCCCCACGGCATATGAGAAAGAAATCAATGAACAACTAAGGTGTCGCAACGAAAAACTGATGATTGATGCTTCTCATCTCTCTCCATTCCTGTCTATCTATCCCTATCTATCCCTCTGACTCTCTCTCTCTGTCTCTGTAAAAAATAAATTAAAAAATAATAAATAATAAAAAAGCATGTGGTCAATTTAAAAATAAATAAATAAATAAATAAATTCCAAAACATTCAAGGTTGTTTCTACAAATTATATATTTCTAGGAAAAACCTTGACTCAAGTGAAGGGTTCTTCCTTATAACCCAGATTTCTAAACATTGAGAATTGTAAAATCCATGTTTGTCTTGATAAAACAAACAAACAAAAAACCCCAGCAGCAGCCAAAAATCCCAGCAACTGATGGAAATGTTTCGAAAATAATAATTTTATTCACATTTACCAGCCTCACTAACTAAAATGCACTAAATGCTACCAATGTTTTATATTCATCTGATGCTACCTGAAATTAAAGAATGTTATATTGTCAAGAAAAGCTGACTGTTAGAAGCCTTTGAAATTCAAAAGCAATGTGAACTCAAAATAATAAGCCTTGAAGGTAGGTAACTGTAGTCAATGTTTTTAAAGGTCCCACAGCTGGATGACACCAATAAAATGTGTAAAAAGGCAGTTGTGTTTTAAAATTAGAAATATTTTATTTTCCTGAAATACAAAACATGCTCCAGAAATATTTACTGATTTTTTTTACTTGATGCCCTGAAGGGATGAAAAGGATAATAAAATTTCTAAAGAATGCTATTGCATGTAGTCCCTTAAAAGTTAGAATTGTCACATGAACTGAACTGAAACGGAACCGAACCTTTCAACTAAGCCTGTCAAAATTCTAGTTTGGAGTCAGAGCTCACAGATGGCCATAGGGGTTCGAATACCTGCTCCTCACATTCAGAATTATTTATTATGTACCATGAATGCCTCCATACGAAGTGTAAAGTTCACATTCCATGATGATGTCAGATTGGTGCTTGGTCAGTCTGCTCTGCTGTGTCTTGGTTAGGTGTTATTTTAGTGACCCAACTTACTCTAGAATCCCTGTGTTGGGAAGGGAGTAGGAGGTAGCTCACCCAGCCATAACCATGCACTGAGGGAGGTTCCCCCTTTTGGCTACATTCAACTAAGAATGTTGGTCAAGGTTACCAAAAGCTCTTGCTATTTAAAGCACAAGAATTACTCTGTATCTGCAACATAACTAGAGAGGAAGGTGGGAGCAGAGAAAAACCACAATCAATTACATGTGCTTCTTTTTTCTTCCTTGCAAAGGATGGTTCTAGTTGACAACATCTTGGGTTGGAGGCAGTTCATAGACAGATACGCTTTACCCGATACATTGTTACCAATTTACAACACCCATTTCTGGGTTTATCCAAATTCCCTAGGTTACTACTATGCTGGTGATGAGAAATGTCCCTGAGAAGCTGCCCATCTATACAATCAAATAATTGCTAAGTTTTGAAGCCACTGCACTTTTTACCAGAGCCTAAGATTCATTAGTTTTAAGCTTTGATATTAATAAATATACCACAAAAATCTCAAAGTATTTAATTGTGCAGATGGACATGATCATTAATGTTAGATTTCTCTGATATGATCATCTCTATCAAAAGGGCGACTCAGGGGCTATGCACACACACACCACACAGCTTTCCCTGATCCCCAGAGGCCTGCCGTCTGGCTGCTTTGGTCCCAGCTGCACAGGTTTTTGTATATTACTAAGCACTAACTATATACCCTTGCTGAAAATGTAACATTCTTCAGGGCACTGCAGTCTTATAACTATCATATAACAAAATCCTGGCTTCTCCACTTATTAGATGGGTGATTGACTTACTTCCTCTATACTTCAATTTCCTCATCTATAAATGAGAATTCATAGGATTCATAATAGAAACACCCTTCCATAAGGTTGTTGTGAGGATTACAATCTAACTGATGCTAGTGAAAGTACTAGAGTAGCAGCCAGCACATGCTAAGTGCTAGATATGAGTATCTGCTATTATTATTTTATATGACACTCAGCACTATACAATGTCAGCAGAGTGGATCAGGGAACCGATCCTTAGTCTCGTCCCCCTCCAGCCCTGTAAGGCCCTTCCCTCTTGCCTCCTGTCTGCTTGTATTTGCCCTCACCGCTGCCTGCATTGGTTCACTTTCGCCGCAGCACTAGCCCTTGCTGCCTTACTTTCTCAGTTCCTGCCAGCTGCTCTAGTGCCCAATCCCTCCATTTTCAGGGATTCTGAATAGATCACTTCAGATAAATTTTGACCAAATAATGACTTTCTTGCAAATTATCACAATAATTAATTAAAGTATATGGCATGGCACATCAACCATGAATCCCTTATTCACTAAGGATAATAACAGTATTTGTAATGATTAAAGGATGCCTGACATTTGGAGAATGTACTGAAGATGATCTTAACTCTAAATGATTTCATCATGTCCTTCACTTTTATTTTTAATGTTTATTTTATTGATTTTAGAGAGAGGACGGGTGGGAGCAAGAGAGAGACAGGAACATTCATCTGTTCCCACATGTGCCCTGACCAGGAATTAAACTGACAACCTCTGCACTCCGGGACAGTGCTCTCACCATCCAAATGACAGTATTTGGCCAGGGCAATCACATTCTTTCCTCTTTCCCATGATTGTCACTGTGTATTGTGAATCCACAGACCTTTTTCATTTTTCCTCCATTGGACAATTTCTTTATTTGCTGTTAGTCACAATTGCTGGCTTTGGCAATGAATCATTTTCTGAAAAGCACATTTAAATTACTTATGACCTCTTAAAGAAACTCGGTATTTAATTTTAATAGTGCTCATCTTTATGTCTCCAAAGTACCAATGATCTGTAAGCACTGAGGATAACTAATGACCAACTGCAAAGAGAGTCATACAACCTATGGCACATCTATTTTATTCCACTTTTTCTTTTCTTTTTTTTGGTCTCCACTTAAATATATTGACTGATAACTCCCAAAGTAAAAGTACCAGGTACTCTGTAAATGACTGGGGACAGGAAGACAAATCCTCTCCCTCAAGTCATTCACGGTTTGAAGGGGGAAAGAGATGTACAATTCCACAGGTATCTGGAACACCGTCCACTCGGCCTCCCATCCCCTCGCTAACTATGGAGAGGAAGCAACGGCACCAGTCCGCGCACAGGATAGGAACCTGCTCTGTGGCGATGGGGGAGGGTGACGAGGAGGAATCACTGTGGGACACGTGGGGACCCAGCTGAAGGAGGAGGAAGACAGGAGTAAAGGATGATCCTTACTTAGGCTTCTGCCTAATGTGACATGGAAACAGGGCCTTTCCTTTAAGGAAGAACACAAGAACGGAGTTTGTGTGTGTTAAGGCTCAGGAGCCTGTGAGACGGTCCGTAATGAACAGTCTGCCCTGCCACTCATTGGGGTCGCCGTCCCTATACACTCCTGTCAGCCTCACTCCTCATTTTTGAAATTTGCAGACATATCCCCTTTGATATTGTCTTTAAAATATTTCACTGCCATTTAAGGGAGGGCAGAAAAAGCCTATTTGTCTGACACAGGCCAACTGTACAGAGGCTGTGACCTATTTTTTGTTGTTTTTTTTGGTCTCTAATTATGGGTTAAATCACCGTCTTTCTTCCTATAAGGACTGATCTCTTTAATTTTATTAATATCAGTAAATACCAGTTAAGTGATTAGGCTGGAGGGAGAAAGAGAGCATGTACTAAGAGCCTGGAGAACATTTTCTGAGTGTTCGCTGGCTCCTTCAGGACTACACAGGATCCCCAGCGGCCCAATGAAGAGGCCAGGCCACATGCCCTGGGGACACTTTTCCCAAAGGGCATTCTGTGAATCACGACTGTAGCAACAGGATCTTCCATCTTCCTCCCCCCTTCCCCCACCCTCGCCACAACCAAACAGCCATGATTTTATATGAAATATTTGTGCCCTGCCAAATTTACACCTTTACCTTGTATATTCACAATGCCAGTGGGCACATTAGACTGTGAGAAGCCCTCCAAGAGAAAAAAGCCTAACTTTGAACCCAGTGCATATCCAGGAAACCTTCCCATCACATATGATGGACAAGTAAACACTCTACACATAGAACCAGTGTGTCTTGAAACACATTTTGGGGAACGTTGCTTCCAGGGACTGTGTCCCGCTCCCTTCAGCAATCGCCTTGGCTGTTCCCCACACTTTCCCATCTCCGTTACTGGCCCCTGCTCCCGACTTCCCCAGAATCAACTTGGCTGCCCTCAGGATCCCAACTCTCAAATTACAAACCAAAACTGTCCTGGGTATTTGAATGTGAGCCTGATGCCTCCAGCTGGGAGGCTACACAATCCCAAAATGAGCTGAGCACGAAGCGCACCAGGGACAGGTGCTTGACTTCTGCTCAGTCTCAAACTAGATTAGCCCTCAGCTTTCAAAAACCAGGTAAAACCTGTAATTCTGCCAGTCCACCTTCTCTCCATTCTCTTCACATTCCTCCTCCTCCTCTCACCTGCAAAATCCACAACCTAGCACACTTGGGGGCGTACAATTTAGGAAGACAGAAAAATCTTCAAAGGGACTTTTTCTTAAAGAGGTTATAAAACTGGATGTAAAGTATAAAGATTAACAATGCAGAGAATAGTCATATGCAGAATAATGCAGGCATTTTTATTTCACTGAGACAAGTATCATAATATATGTATTTGCTCCGTTTTGCCAAAGACTCCACACACCACATAAAAGCATTATAGGTATCTTAAATCCAAATGAATTCAAATACTGTTTAGAGAAACTAAACATACTCTGAATGTAAAAACCTATCACTGGTCTTTCACTCTGCAGTCATAAACAGATACACCTGTTTCTCTGCTCTGTGATTTCCCTGTGGGTTTCAACCCCAAGATGTGGCAAACACTTCATGTGCTAAGAAGCTTAACCTCTTTCTGAAGATTTATAACACATATACCAACAGGGTACTAGAGTAGGCTGTGCTCCCTGGAAAAAACAACTCGTTTTCAAGATGGCCTTTTCTCAACTGCTTTGTTCTCTCGACACTGAGAAGAGTTGTATAAATGAGTCCAACGCATAGCTTCAGACTGGGATGCCCTGAGCTGAAACATGTTGTTCAGTAACATACACGCAAAAATATGTATACTGACTGTCACAAAAATGTTGACAAAAATATTAGTAACTTGGTATTTCATGGTGCTTTAAACCTTATACTGTTTACAAAAAATTTGCTTGCAAATACTACTATGGTTTTTACTACCATTAGCAATAATGGTAGTAATAAAAACTAACAATATTGTTTATTCTGTGCCAAATATGTAGTATGTATGTGAAACACATTGTATGCATTTTATTTGTTCCTCTCAAGAAACCTATGAGATAAAGTAAGGCTGGCATTTTTATGTCCATTATAAAGATGAGGAAGCTGAAGTGGTGTTAAGTGACAAGGCTGATGTTAGATGCTATATTTACATATATTTACATACAGTTTGTAAGAACCCTGGACAAGAACTCTAGCTCATATACCTTTGCCCTTCACTCAGCAGGTAATAGAATAATTACACCTCTGTTATATTACAGCTATTTGCCCTGAACTTGTACCTCCATTTAAGCCAATACTATGCAGACAGGAGCTTCAAAATACCCAAGATATTTTTTAAAATCCAATTTAAGAACTACAAGATGCCTGACCAGATTGTGGTACAGTGGATAACGCATCAACCTGGGACACTGAGGACCCACGTTCAAAACCTTGAGGTTGCCACCTTGAGTGTGGGATCATAGACATGACCCCACAGTCATTGGCTTGAGCCCAAAGGCCACTGGCTTGAAGCCCAAGGTCGCTGGCTTGAGCAAGGGGTACTAGCTTGGCTGGAGCCCTGTGAACAAGACAAGTATGAGACCGCAATCAATGAACAACTAAAATGCCACAACTTCCAAGATGATACTTCTCATCTCCCTTCCTGTCTCTGTCTCTCACTAAAACAACAACAACAAAAAACAAGACTTCCAAGACTGTGGCAGAGTAGGTAAGTTACACTCACCTCCTCCCAGGACCAAACTAGAATTACAACTAAAATATAGAATAACCAACCGAATAATCAGCTGAAGAGTAGCTGAACAAGTCTTACAATCAAGGATGAACAGAAGCCACACTGAGACTGGTGGGAAGGGCTAATACATGAAAAGGGCTGGCCCTGCTTCCATTTGTGGCGGCTGAGAATCAGGAGGGACATCTCAGCTGCAAAAGTTCCCTCTAAGGAGTGTGGGTGGGGTCTTAGCCCCATGCCAGGCTCCCCAGACCAGAGCACCAGAGCCAGGAAAAGGCACCCACCTAACATATGGCTGTGAAAATCAGCAGAGATTCTGTCCTCTGTCTGCAAGGCAGGAGTTTACTAGAAACTTAGGCACCCTCTTAAAGGGCCAACACACAAAACCTCATTCACAGTGACTTACCCTGGGCTCCGGAAAAGGACGGGTAGTTGAGAGCGGAATAGAGTCCTGGGAAGAGAGGCTGGGTTCTGTGACTACGTCGAGAGACTTGGAGGGAGAGCTGCCAGGGTCCCGGTACTGAGTCCCTCTCCTGAACCGTAGATGGAGATGCCATCTTAGTTGAGCGAAGCACTCCCTTCCATCTGGCATCAGCCTGGAGGAATGCAACAGTCCCACCCTCTCGACTCCCTGTCGCCCCGCCCCAAGGAGCTAACATCCTGGGGAGGAGTCAGCTGCCTGTGACCAGGGTGCAGAGGTTCTGGTGGTGTTGGGCACGTACGAGACTGGCCTGTGAGAATCCTGGGTGGGGGGCCGTCCCGTCCACCTTCCCACTAGCCTCACTGGCACCACTCCTAAAGAAGAGATACACTGCCCCACACTCCTTATTCCTAGCACTTCAGGAGGCATGGGTAGGATCTAGGACAGACTGACTTGAGTAGCTCTAGGGCAGGGGCCATTTTTCCTTCACATGTTTAACTGGTGTAGGGCCCTCCCCTTCACTCAGCCTAATCTTGATCTGTTTGGACCTCATAAACCTTACTGGCCTCACCCTGACAACTTTAGACCTCATCCCACCACAAAGGTCTGAAGGCACAAGGTGAGTGGCAGCTAGCCTACCTGAAACCCGGGACTTCTGCGGAGCAGCCTCAGACCCAGCACTAGCACCGACTTTGAATCTGTATCAGCTGGTGAACACCATTCATTCTATCTGGTGACTCATGAAAACCTCCCTCACGTAATTCACATACCGCCAGCAGCTCTTTCAGTGATGGGGCCTACCAGGAAGCCAGCAGGCAGAGGCAGGTGGAGGTAGAACTCTGGGTGCCTTGGGCCTTTTCCTGACTGTCCCTAGGCTCAGTGCTGCTGGAAGCTGGCCTTGGTGCACAGCTTGGCTCCTCCCATACTCACCCAGCCCCAACAGAGCAAGCCACAAACTGTGGATCGCTTTGTAGCTCCAAACATGTTGCCCAAGGCCAGTCACAGGCAGTATTTGATATTGACCAGAGTCACCCAAGAGGCCTCAGAACAAACACAGCCAGTGATGAGCTTCAGACAACATTAGGACAGGATACAATTAGCTCCACAAGTGGCACATCTAAATGAAGATCTCAGCAGGCAGCAGACTCTGCTGAGCAAATTCTGCTTTGTGTGGTCGATACCTTCACAGTAGTTTGTAGACTGTGGTAGGTATCAGTCCTCACAGTCAGCTAGTATGAGGACTGAGCCCATGCATGGATAGGCAAATAGCAATTGAGCCTCAACTACAACAGGAGGTCTAACACAACCCACACAAGTGACATTCCTGGAGTACCATTCAGGTTATCAAGGAGAATGCACCATAACACACCTAATATATAATTAGGTCCATCCTACCAGGACACAGCCTACCTAATACATGGAAACAGAGAGGCACAAAAATGGGGAGACAAAGAAATATGCACCAAATGAAAGAATGAAAGAAATCTCCAGGGGGAAAACAAACTAAATGAAATAGAAACAATCTATATATTATATATAGAGTTCAAAACAATGGTTATAAGGATGCTCAAGAAACTTACTGAGCCTGACCAGGTGGTGGCGCAGTGGATAGTGTTGGACTGGGACCCGGAGGACCCAGGTTCGAGACCCCGAAGTCGCCAGCTTGAGCGTGGACTCATCTGATTTGAGCAAAGCTCACCAACTTGGACCCAAGGTTGCTGGCTCGAACAAGGGGTTACTCAGTCTGCTGAAGGCCCCATGGTCAAGGTACATATAATAAAGCATTCAATGAACAACTAAGGTGTCGCAACAAAAAACTGATGATTGTTGCTTCTCATCTCTTTCCATTCCTGTTTGTCTGTATCTATCCTTCTCTCTGACTCTCTCTCTGTCCCTGATAAAAAAAAAGAAAAAAAAGAAAGAAACAGGTCATAGAAATCATTAAAAAGTCAGAAATGAAGAACACATTATCTGAAATAAAGACTAGACAAGAAGATATTAGGTCAGATGAAGTAGGGGACTGAACCAGTGATTTGGAAAACAAGGTGGTAAAAAGTACCAAATCAAAAAAGAAAAAAGAAATCTTTTTTAAATATGGAAAGTTTAACAAATCATTGGGACAACATGAAGTGTAACAACATCTGCATCATAAGAGTACCCGAAGGAAAAGACAGAGAGCAAGGGATTGAGAACATATAAGAAGAAATAATGACTGAAAACTTCCCTAATCTGATGAAGAAAAAGACATACAAGTCCAGGAAGTGAAGAGTCCTAAACAAGATGAACTCAAATGGGCCCACACCAAGACACATAGTAGTTAAAATGGCAAACATGAAAGACAAAGAGAGAATCTTAAAAGCATCAAAAGAGAAACAGTTTGGTATCTACAAGGGAGCTCCCAAAGACTGTCAGCTGATTTCTCAACAGAAACATTACAGGCCAGAGGTTTTGACATGAAATATTCAATTGATGAAAAGCAAGGACCTACAAAACAGAATATTTACCCAGCAACACTATCATTTAAAATTGAAGGAAAAATGGTTTCCCAGACAAGAAAAAGCTAAAGGAGTGATTACCACCAAATCAGTATTACAAGAAATGTTAAATGTTCTTTAAAAAGATAGAAAATAAAGGAGCAACATAGTCATAAAAAATAAAAGGGCAATAAATACATACCTATCAATAATTACTTTAAATGTAGACAGCTTAAAAGCTAAAATCTAAAGACAAAGAGTAGATCAGGGGTCCCCAAACTTTTTACACAGGGGGCCAGTTCACTGTCCCTCAGACTGTTGGAGGGCCTGACTATAAAAAAAACTATGAACAAATCCCTATACACACTGCACATATCTTATTTTAAAGTAAAAAAACAAAACGGGAACAAATACAATATTTAAAATAAAGAACAAGTAAATTTAAATCAACAAACTGACCAGTATTTCAATAGGAACTATGCTCCTCTCACTGACCACCAATGAAAGAAGTGCTCCTTCTGGAAGTGCAGTGGGGGCTGGATAAATGGCCTCAGGGGGCCGCATGCAGCCCGCGGGCCGTAGTTTGGGGACCCCTGGAGTAGATAAATGGGTAATAAAAAAGGATCTATACGCATGCTGTCTACAAAAGATATAGCTCAAAACAAAAGAAATACACAGACTGCCTGACCACCACCAGCACAGTGGATAAAATGACAACCTGGAATGCTAACCTTGCAGGTTCTAAACCCCGGCTTGCCCAGTCAAGACACATACAAGAAGCAACTATTTATTATAATTTGATGATTCCTGCTCCTCCCCACCTCCTTTCTCTAAAGTCAGTAAATAAAGACTTAAACAAACAAACACTAAAAGTAAAGGGATGGAAAAAGATATTTTATGCAAATGGAAATTTAAAAAAAGCTGTGGTAGCAATATTTATATCTGACAAAAATTTTGACTTTAAAACAAAAGCTATAACAAGAGACACAGGACACTACATAATGATAAACAAGTCAATCCAGTAAAAGTATGTAACCCTTGTAAACATTTATACACCCAACATAAAAAGCACCTATAGAGCAAATCATGATGGTTACAAATGGCAAGATCAACAGAACAAAGTCACAGGAGAGGATTTTAGCACCCCATTAACATCAATAGATAGATATTTCAGACAGAAAATCAACAAGGAAACAGCAGCCTTAAATGACACATCAGATCAGATGGATTTAATTGATATCTTCAGTGCATTTTATCCTAAAGCAGAATATATATTCTTTTCAAGTGCACATGAAACATTTTCTCAAATAGACCATATGATATGACATAAAACAAGTCTCAATAAATTTAAGAAGACGTAAATCATATCAAGCATTTTCTATGACCACAATGGTATGAAACTAAAAATCAATTACAAGGAAAAAAACTAAAAAACACATGGAGGCTATAAAACATGTTTCTAAATAATGAATGGGTTAACAATGAGATTAAGGAAGAAATCAAAAGATGTAAGGTCAGTGGATAATGGAGGATAGTCATGTGGAGAACTCAGACCCACCCACTTTGGCTAGGACCGCCCACAATCAAGCCCGCCAAAGGAAGCTTCCCAGGAACCATTTGGAAAGAAGCGATCGTCTGCCAGCCAGTGAAATTTCACCACGTCATAGTAGCTCCACTTCCCTAGAGGGACCCTTTAA
This sequence comes from Saccopteryx bilineata, assembly GCF_036850765.1. Lineage (NCBI taxonomy): Eukaryota > Metazoa > Chordata > Mammalia > Chiroptera > Emballonuridae > Saccopteryx > Saccopteryx bilineata. The sequence goes on along the minus strand of NC_089491.1, from coordinate 140,797,828 downwards.
ATATCTCCCACGCAGTTTAATCCGTGCAACTTCTCTGACCTCCATCTTTCACCTCCATCTTTCACCTCCATCTCTCTTTCTTTCCTCGGGGCCAGGGAACCTTGCCGGGCAGGGTGTGCACTCTGTACTCAATAAAGTCGTTTGCTATTCCACACTTTGTGGCTCTGGCCCGTTCCTTCCTTCTCGGCGGGGAAAAATACCTTACATTTTTGGTGCCGAAACCCGGGAAGGAGTTAGAAGTCCGCAAGGGCTGCTCCTTTCTCCTCTCCTCCAAGAAAAAACCAGGAGAAAGTACCAGGATCTCCGACTTCAACCCACTTCGGCGCATGGTGCGGAAATTCCTGCCCTGTCTTGCCTTTGGCTTCAGCGTTTCCTGCAGGATCTGGATGCCGGGCTCCGCACGAGCCCTCCTCCTCTTATTCCCAATCCCCCAAACCCCTATCCGGAACCTGTGAACATGGCATTTAAAGTTTTTAACGGTCCCAACTAGTAAAAACAGGCCTGTTCGCCAGGCCCCCATGCAGCAGAAGGTAATGCTCCAAACCTCGACTCTTGTGGCAACCCTGTGACCAGCAGAGCCACCAGTATCTTGCTTTAAGTGTGGCAAGTAGGACCACTGGTCCCGGCAGGGCCCCTGCTGGTGGCTGCCCACTGAGCCCTGCCCTGACTGCAAGCAGCCCGGTCACTGGTGGAGTGATTGCCCCTTTGGGCAACAGGTTTTTTCCTCAGAGCCTCTACGTGGAGGATAAGCCGCCCAAATGGAAGGCCAATCCAGCCAGGTGGGTGCATCGCTCAAACTCCTAGGACATGGCCTGGACTTGGAGAACCCAGGGTTCTGCAACAAGTGGGTAAGTCAGTCCACCTCATTTCTTGTGTACATGGGGGCTGCCTTCGCTGTTTTTACCTGCATACTCTGGACCTCTAGTTCCCTCACAGGTTTCGGTTATGGGAATGGATGGGACCCTCTTCCTTTCCCCTTTTTACGCCACTCCTGACATGCAGTTCTGCCTCAAGCTTGCCTCCTTATAGGACCTCTGGCAGTCGGAACCACTGGACTCCATCCATCTCCAGCTCACCAAAAGGCTGGACCCTGCAAAATCCCCTATTACTCCTCTCTTTTTTAAAAAATCCTTACAGGACCGCATCTGCGAAGTTTCTCCAGTCACAGCCACACAGATGTTCCTCTTAACATCCCTCAAAGCCACCACCTTCTGATCTCCCCCTCCCCACGACGCCCCTATTCAGCAGAAAGTAGCCAGATGAATAAATGGCGCCCCTTTTTCTATTTAACACAAAAGGTCAGAATGTAAGGTCGGTGGATAATGGAGGATAGTCATGTGGAGAACTCAGACCCACCCACTTTGGCTAGGACCGCCCACAATCAAGCCCGCCAAAGGAAGCTTCCCAGGAACCATTTGGAAAGAAGCGATCGTCTGCCAGCCAGTGAAATTTCACCACGTCATAGTAGCTCCACTTCCCTAGAGGGACCCTTTAAATATCTCCCACGCGGTTTAATCCGTGCAACTTCCCTAGCCTCCATGTTTCTTTCCTCGGGGCTAGGGAACCTTGCGGGGCGGGGTGTGTGCTCTGTACTCAATAAAGCCGTTTACTTATTCCACACTTTGCGGCTCCGAGCCCTCTTCCTTCCTTCTCGGCGGGGAAAAATACCTTACAAAAGATATCTTGAGATAAATGAAAATGAAAACACAACAACCCCAACTCTGTGGGACACTGTGAAAGCAGTCCTATGAGGAAAATTAATACCATTACAGGCCCACCTCAAGAAAAATATCAAATAAGCAATCTAACTTTACACTTACAAGAAGGAGAAAAAACAATAAGCAAAGCCCAAAGTGAGAAGAAAGAAAATAATAAAGACCAGAGAAGAAATAAATGAAAAAAGTCTTATAAAATAATACAAAAGACTAATGAAACCAAGAGCTGGTTCTTCAAAAAGATAAAGATTAATAAACCTTTAACTAGACTCATCAAGGAAAAAGGAGAGAGGACCCAAATCAATATAATCAGAAACAAAAATGGAGAAGTAACAACTGACACCATAGAAATGCAAAGAATTATAAGAAAATATTTGAACAATTATATGCTAACAAATTGTACAATCTGAATAAACTCCTAGAAACATACAATCTCCCAAAACTAAATAAAAAAGGAACAGAAAATTTGGACAGACCAATTATAACTAATGAAATTGAAGCATTAATCAAAAAACTTCCAACAAACAAAAGTCCTGGACAGGGCAGCTTAACACCTAAATTTTAGCAAATTTATATATATATATATATATATATATATATATATATATATATATATATATAAAACCTAACAACTATCTTTCTCAAACTATTCAAAAAAGTTTGAAAAAAAGACTCCTAAGCTCATTTTATGAGGCCAGTATTATCCTAATTCTATGACCAGATAAATACACTACAAAAAAAAATTAAATTATAGGCCAGAATGTCTAATGTACATAGATGTAAAAATCTTCAACAAAATATTAGCAAACCTAATCTAGCAATAATACATTAAAAAAACTGTACACCATGATCAAGTGGAATTTATTCTTGGAATGCAAGGTTGGTACAATATCCACAAATCAACTAACATGATATTCCGCATAAACAAAATAAAGGACAAAAATTGTATCAATACATGTAGAAAAACATTTGACAAAATCCTATTTATAATAAAAACTCTCAGCAAAGTTGACAACAGAGGGAACATATTTCAACAAAATGAAGGCTATAAATGGCAAAGCCACAGCTACATCATACTCAATAAGGAGAAACTAAAAGCATTTCCTTTCAAGATCAGGAATAAGACAAGAACGTGCACTTTCACCGCTCATATTTAACATAGTACTGGAAATCCTAGCCACAGCGATGAGACCAGAAGAAAAAATAAGGGGCATCCAAATTGGAAAGGAAGAAGTAAAACTGTCATTATTTGAAGATGACATGATACTGTATATAGAGAACCCTAAAGATTCAACCAAAAAAAACTACAAGAACTGATAACTAAATTCATTAAAGCAGCAGGATACAAAAGAAATAAATATCCACAATCTGTTTGCATTTTTATATACCAGTAATGAACTAACCGAAAAAGAAACTAAGAAGACAGTCCCATTCACATTGCATCAAAAAAAACCACACATCCTCTAGGAATAAATTTTTTTTTTTTTTTTGTCTAAGAGTTATTTATTTTTTTTTTTTAACACTATTTTTTTTTTAATGGGGTGACATCAATAAATCAGGGTACATACATTCAAAGAAAACATTTCCAGGTTATCTTGTCGTTTAGTTATGTTGCATACCCATCACCCAAAGAGAGATCGTCCTCTGCCACCCTCCTTCCAGTTCTCTCTGTACCCCTCCCCCTCCCCTCCCCCTCCTTCCCTCCCCCCACCCCCCTTAGCCACCACACTCCTGTTCATGCCTCTCAGTCTCGCTTTTATGTCCCACTAATGTATGGAATCCTGCAGTTCCTGTTTTTTTCTGATTCGCTTATTTCACTCCGCACAATGCTACCAAGACTCCACCATTCCGCTATAAGTGATCCAATGTCACCATTTCTCCTAGCTGAATAATATACCATGGTGTATATGTGCCCCGTCTTCTTCATCTAGTCCTCTATTTTTTTTACAGTGATTAAAAGCCTTTAAGCAAACTCTTGGCCAATACAGCAAGAATCCATAAATGAGTAGTAAGCTGTAAAAGATCTGTATTCATAAAATTTTAAGATATGGAAGAAAAAAACTGAAAAAGGTACAAATGTTTGGAAACATACCACGCTCATGCACAGGAAGACCTTACATCATTAAAAAGTCCATACTGCCCAAAGCAATCTACAATTCAATGCAATTCTTATCAAGATACAAATGGTGCATTTCACAGAACTAAAAATAAATATTTCAAAACTTTGCATGAAACCACAAAAGACTCCAAATAGCCTCAGCAATCTTAAGAAACAAAGTTAGAGGAATCATGCTACCTGAAATCAAACTATATTACAAGGCCATAATAATCAAAACAGCATATTACTGGCATAAAAGCAGAACATAGAGATCAATGGAACAGAACAGGGGGCCCAGAAATAAAACTATGGCTATATGGTCAATTAACACTTGATAAAGGTGGCAAGAACATACAATGCAGTAAAGACATTCTATTCAATAAATGGTATTGGAAAATTGCAGATACATGCAAAACATAATACTAGACCACCTTCTTATATCATATAAAGAATAAACTCAGGGGCCCTGGCCGGTTGGCTCAGCGGTAGAGCGTCGGCCTAGCGTGCGGAGGACCCGGGTTCGATTCCCGGCCAGGGCACATAGGAGAAGCGTCCATTTGCTTCTCCACCCCTCCGCCGCGCTTTCCTCACTGTCTCTCTCTTCCCCTCCCGCAGCCAAGGCTCCATTGGAGCAAAGAGGGCCCAGGCGCTGGGAATGGCTCTGTGGCCTCTGCCTCAGGCGCTAGAGTGGCTCTGGTCGCAATATGGCGACGCCCAGGATGGGCAGAGCATCGCCCCCTGGGGGGCAGAGCACCGCCCCTGGTGGGCGTGCCGGGTGGATCCCGGTGGGGCGCATGCGGGAGTCTGTCTGACTGTCTCTCCCTGTTTCCAGCTTCAGAAAAATGAAAAAAAAAATAAATAAACTCAAAATGGATTAAAGATTTAAATATAAGATGCAAAACAATAAAACTCCTAGAAGAAAAGCTAGACAGTAAAATTCCAGACATTTATTCAAGAAATATTTTTCCTTGGGCAAGGGAAACAAACAAAAAATAAACAAATGGACTATATCAAACTAAAATTTTTTGCACAGCAAAAGAAACCATCAACAAAAAGAAAAGACAACCCACTGAACAGGAAAACATATTTGCCAATGATACATCTGATAAGGGGTTTACATCCAAAAATTTATAAAAAACATATACAACTCAACACACACACACACACACACACACACACAATCCCATTTAAAAATAGGCAAAGGACCTAAATAAACACTTCTCCAAAGAGGACATATAGATGGTCAACAGAAATAGGAAAGGATGCTAAAGGTCACTAATCATTAGAAAAATAAAAATAAAAATCACGAGATATCAACACACACCTGTCAGAACGGCTATCATCAATGAATCTACCAACAACTAGTGTTGGGAAGGAGTGGAGAAAAGGGAACCCCTGTGCAATGTTGGTGAGAATGCAGACTGGTGCAGCCACTGTGGAGTACAGTATGGAAGTTACTTGAAAAATTAAAAACAAAACTGTCTTATGACCCAGCAATTCCACTTCTGGGAATATCTCCAAAGAAACTTAAAACATTAATTCAAAAGAATATAAATGGCCCTGGCGGGTGGGCTCAGCAGTAGAGCATTGGCCCAGTGTGTGGAAGTCCTGGGTTAGATTCCCAGTCAGGGGACACAGGAGAAGCGCCCATCTGCTTCTCCACCCTTCCCCCCTCCTTCCTATTTCTCTTCCCCTCCCGCAGCCAGGGCTCCATTGGAGCAAAGTTGGCCTGGGCGCTGAGGATGGCTCTATGGCTTCTGCCTCAGGTGCTAGAATGGCTCTGGTTGTAACAGAGCTGCATCCCAGATGGGCAGAGCATCGCCCCATGGTGGGCATGCCGGTGGATCCCGGTCGGGTGCATGCGGGAGCCTGTCTGCCTCCCTGTTTCCAACTTCAGAGAAATACAAAAAAAAAAAAAAAAAGAATAAAATCTTATTTGTCTTAGCACTGACAGACCTATTATACTAAGAAAATAAGTCAGAGAAAGACAAATACCATATGATTTCACTTATATGTAGAATCTAAAGAATAGCATAAACGAACAAAGAAAACAGAAACAGACTCATAGAGACAGAAAACATACTGATTATTGCCAGAGAGAAGGGGGGATTTAGAGGACTGGGTGAAAAATGTGAAGGAATTAAGAATTACTAATTACAAAATAAAAATAGTCATGGGGATTTAAAGTCAGCACAGGAAACTATAGCCAATAATATATATTTTTTGTATTTTTCCAAAGTGAAAAGCAGGAGGGGAGGCAGACAGACAGACTCCTGCATGCGCCTGACCAGGATCCATCAAGCATGCCCACCAGGGGATGATGCTCAGCCCCTCTGGAGCATTGCTCTGCTGCAATCGGAGCCATTCTAGTGCCTGAGGTGGAGGACATGGAGCCATCCTCAGTGCCTGGGCCAACTTTGCTCCAATGGAGCCCTGGCTGCGGGAGGGGAAGAGAGAGACAGAGAGGAAGGAAAAGGGAAGGGTGGAGAAGCAGATGGGCGCCTCTCCTGTGTGCCCTGACTGGGAATAGAACCGGGGGCTTCCATATGCCAGGCCGATGCTCTATCACTGAGCAAACCAGCCAGGGCCTATAGCCAATAATATTGTAATAACTATGTATGGTACTAGGTGGGGTACTGGAATGTCAGGGGGAACATCTTACAAAGTATATGATTATCTTACCATTATACTATACATCTGAAATTAATACAAAATAATATTGAATATAATCTGTAATTGAAAAAAATTAATAAAATTTAAAAAAATTTAAAAAAATTTAAAGCATACTAAAAAGAAATACAAGATAAGAATGTGAATTTTGACTTGAGGTAACTAAGCAGATCAAGATAGAGTTCCAGATTTCCTTGCCTCTTCACAGCTATGAACCTCCTACTCATGTGCTCTTCAGTTTCTCATATTTCTGATCTCCTTGCTCTACTGAGGATGATAAGATCTCTCCATTATAGACTCTCAGACGTTTTCTCTGGAAGCCAGTGCGCATACTCCCTTAGCTTTACTCATGCTAGTCTAGTCCTAGTTAGCACTGGGCTACATGGCTCAGATGTCTTTAAGAAGAGGTGAGAAAGGACCACAGTCTACCCTAAGCATCCGTGCAAGGTATCTAGGACATACCTCTGTATATTATAGTTGATGGAGATAAGGTAGGTAAATAGGGGTAAGCCAAGAATCAGATCAGAGCTTTTGATTCCAAGGTCAATGCTTTTTCCACTACAACTTATGGCCCTGTTGTCACGCTTATTTATTTGTGTTTTGCTCTAGAAATGGGTTCATGATGTGAAGCTGTACTTCCAGTATTTTAGGGCTATGAGGACCCATCAGAATTTGCTTCATTTTGCCAAAGACTCTACTCACCACATATAAGCACTTTAGTATCCTTAAATCCAAATTAAATGAAATATTCTTTTGAGAAACTACACATACTCCTTAAATCACTAACAACACCCCAGTTGTCAGGAAAACAAGTTTAAGAAATACTTTAAGTTTTTAGCCTGACCACGCAGTGGTGCAGTGGACAGTGTCAGACTGGGATGCAGAGGACCCAGGTATGAAACCCTGAGGTTGCCAGCTTGAGCACGGGCTCACTAGCTTGAGAGCAGGGTTGCTGGCTTGAGCATGGGATCATAGACACGACCCCATGGTTGCTGGCTTAAGCCCAAGGTCACTCATTCTTCTGTAGACCCCGGTCAAGGCACATATGAGAAAGCGATTTATGAACAGTTAAGGTGCCGCAATGAAGAATTGATGCTTCTTATCTCTCTCTCTTCCTGCCTGCCTGTCCCTATATGTCCTTCTCTCTCTGTCTCCATCACACACACACACACAAAATAAGAAAAAAAAATACTTTGAGTTTTTAAATAAAGTCTTAGAATCTGTTCTAGGACATTAGGACAATAATAAACGTCCTCAGAGCAAATCAAATCTCTATTCACTTTAAAAATTCTACTGGCCTTGGCTGTTGGCCCAGTGGAAAGAGCGTCGGCCTGGCATGCGGAAGTTCCTGGTTTGGTCCCTAGTCAGGGCACACAGGAGAAACGACCATCTGCTTCTCTCCCTACTCTCTCCCCCTTGTCTCTCTCCTCCCCTCTCACAGCCAATGGCTCGATTGGCCCAAGCACTGGCCCAGGGTGCTTAGGATGGCTTGGTTGATTTGAGTATTGACCCCAGAAGGTAGCTGCTGGGTAGTTCCCAGTGGGGGTGCATTTGGGAGTCTATCTCCCCCCCTCTCTCGTAAAACAACAACAACAACAACAAAACAAAAACAAAAACCAGAATTCTACCAAACAGCAATTACAACCTGCCACAAACCTCTAAGAACTGAAGCACAGGTCTTCTCCATAACTGGACTTTGTGCCAACCTTTCCCCCTACAGAAAGACTAGTTACACAGGTGGGTTAGAGATAATAGAAAAACGAACAAAAAAAGGTTGAGCTGCATGCATGCAAGTCAACAAGCGGCTGTTTAGCACCTTGCAAGGATCACTAGCAGGATCTGTAAGCTCCAGATGCTGTGTAGCATCAGTAAGATCCTCAATCTGCTCTCAGGTAGAAAGGGTACAAGGCTCCTCAATCAGGGGACTGCAAACTACAGCCCATGATGATGATGAGTCAGTCCCTCAGCGGGAAGATTAAAACACACCTGGAACGGGAGGCCTGCAATTCACAGCTCAGAGGCCAAACAAACCTGGTCCACCACTTATTTCTGTCAATCAAATTGTACTGAAATGCAGGCACACTTATTCTTTTACATATTGTGTATGTAACTTTTCATTAAACTGGCAGAGTTGAGTGTTCCAACAGAAACCACATGGCCTGCAAAGCCTAAAATATTTGTGATCTGGCCCTTTACAGAAAAGGTTTGCAGAGCTTGACCTAAATAATCAAGGCAAACAAACCATGGGTGAGTGCTGTAAGTGCTATAATGTAACAGTTAGTATAGCACTATTAGTACTATGACTTTCCAGAATGAGTCTTAGTTCTGTCCCCAGCCAATAGTAGTCCTTGGTCAAGTAAAAATCCCCTAGATTTTAGGGAACTCTTTGGCACTATTATGGCACAGCTGATTCTGTGGTATGTCTGGTAAATTAACAGTGTCACAGGGTACAATTTTAAGTTTCTTATTGGTCTAAATCCCACATGCTATTGATTCAGCTGCCCTAATATTTTCAGCAAAAATGACTTTCCCCAGCTATCTACTGCATGTGAACCAATAGGTCAATAGACAATGTTTCCTCATTAGTGGTTCTCAACCAGGAATCACCTTCTTGGTCTTAAGAAAGTGGCAGAGCGTTGGCCTGGTGTGCGGGAGTCCCGGGTTCGATTCCCGGCCAGGGCACACAGGAGAAGTGCCCATCTGCTTCTCCACCCCTCCCACTCTCCTTCCTTTCTGTCTCTCTCTTCCCCTCCCACAGCCAAGGCTCCATTGGAGCGAAGTTGGTTCAGGTGCTGAGGATGGCTCTGTGGCCTCTGCCTCAGGCGCTAGAATGGCTGATTGCAGCAGAGTGATGCCCCAGCTGGGCAGAGCATCGCCCCTGGTGGGCATGCCGGGTGGATCCCGGTCGGGCACATACGGGAGTCTGTCTGACTGCCTCCCCGTTTCCAACTTCAGAAAAATACAAAAGAAAGAAAGAAAACCAAGATACCTGGGTTGGATCCCAAGCCAACTGAATCACAATTTCAGGGGCGGGGTCCAAGAATCCTCATGTTTTAAAACTTCCCAGGTGATTCCCCTGTGAAGTCAAGGCTGAGAACCACCATGCCTGTTAGCATGAGAACAGGCTTGGATCAGATTAGTACTTGCCATGGAAGTTGAATGAAATGAATTCATTAATTTTACACAGTTACAATTCCACAAAAATTATATCCTAAAACAAAGATATCATGAAGAGTTGGTGAAATTTTAATAGAAATGATTTAGGCTCACAAGATTCAACTGACTCCTGTTAAAGTTATAGCCAATCTACGTCTATGTCAGGTGTGAGGCCCACTTCACCGTGTGGCAGGTAAAGTACGATGATCTGATTTTAGAATCTACGACTCCAAATAAGCTAGACTGCCCCTGGTTTGAATGAAAAGCTACAGATTAGGATCTTTGAGCATTCTCAAGAGAAAGGATTTCTGGCTGATAGAGAGTGTGGAAAGTTCTGTTGTGAAAGGAGAGACTTCTCAAACAATTAAAAATCTTTACTGACTTCATAAACTCTGTAAGAAATAAAAACAGATGTCAGAAAAGAACCTGAAGGGCAAAAGATAGCTTCCTTTTTTTTTTCCGTAGGAGCTACAGCCCACTTATTTACTCAAGATGTCTGGTTTATAAATTCACAGAATCTTGGCTTTTCCACGTCCTTCTACCCATGCCAAACTATTTTCCATTTACTCACAATAAATTTATCTGCAGATCCAAGAAGAAGAAGAAAATCAAACTGGCCAATGTCTCAAACAGCTGGAAAAGGATATTGCTACAAACGAACAGAATTGTTTTTAATTATCACAGTCACAAGCAACCAAGAATGTGCTACTGTTTCTCTTCATAAAAGAGAATATACATGCTTTCCCTGAGCAAACCCTCCCTGACCTTGCTGATTTTAGTTAATTTTGTACTGCTTTTTTGGCTTATTTCTCTGTACCTGATTTCTCTAAACCCATTCCCCAAGAGCTGAAACATCCCAGTCGGACATCCTATGTAAACTAATTTCTGGGAGCTTCTGCCTAATTAAAATTACTGGCCGATGTACGCTTCTCAGCCACTGTTCTCCAACACTTTGTTTTGCAGTTACTGACAGTGTCCATTCATTTTTCAAACCTAAATTTAGCTTCATGGGAATAAGGGAGAAAATGAACAAATAGGAAAAGCTCCTTAGGGTGACAGAGTCCCTCACCTTGAAAGCTACTTATTTTAACTGCAACAGTTCTATCACTGTAGTACTGCGACCAGCCGAACCAGCTACAAGAAGCCAGGCTATGCTTATTGGCAAGTACATTTTTCCCCCTAGGAAAAAACAAGGTGGATTAGTAAAACTAGAGGTTGAAAGGTCAAAATTTGACGTAATTTTGGACCAGGGCACAATAGCACTGTGTGCTCAGCTTCTCACCATGCAGAGGATTGTTGCAGTCATACAAAACTGAAAAACAAATACTGCATCTAGCTTATCAATTATTTCCTTTTTTTTCTTTTCTGGCTGAAGAGGAAGTTGGGGAGAAAAAGTATGTCAATTCATCAAAGATCACCACTTTTCTAATTCTGAATTTTAAAAATACATTATATCGGCCCTGGCTGGTTGGCTCAGCAGTAGATTGTTGGCCCAGTGTGTGGGAGTCCCAGGTTCGATTCCTCTTCAGGGCCATAGGATAAGCGACCATCTGCTTCTCCAACCACCACTACCACCTCCACCACCTCCTCCACCACCTCCTCCTCCTCCTTCTCCTCCTTTCTTCTCTTCTTCTTTTCTCTCTCTTTCTCCCTCCCTCCCCCCCCCACTCTCTTCCTCTCCTGAATCCATGGCTCAAAATGGTTTGAGCAAGTTGGCCCAGGGCACTGAGGGTGGATCCATGGCTTCAGGTGCTAAAAATAGCTTGGCTGCTGAGCAACAGAGCAGTGGCCCCAGATGGGCAGAGAATTGCCTGGTAGGGGGCTTACCGGGTGGATCCTGGTTGGGGCGCATGTGGAGTCTGCCTCTGCATTCCTGCCTCTCGCTTAATAAAAAATTAAATTAAAAATCCTATACTACATGAAGTCATGTTTGGTTAAGCCAAATATGATCACTCTTATACAGAAAAGGTTTGACTATTTCATTCACTCACTTAGAAAGCCAATCTTAATACTCCCTTAAAATTCTTTGAAGGGGACTGCAAGATCCAAAGTAAAACAACTCTATTTGTCACAAAGGACCTTTCACCATCAGATATCAACCTGCCTGCATATCTCTCTACTCACAGCCGTGCACCCTTAATGCACTAACCACATTCCAATCTTCTCCATCCCTGGAACATGTTATACTCTTCTTTGTGTGTCTCTGCATGTTTCTGCATATGTCTGTTTTCTTAGCTTGATAGTCTTCCTTTAAACACAATGAGTTCCAATGAATGTCACCTTTTTTGAAAGACATTTTCTTGGATCATAAAAAGGGTCAGATGCTTCCCCTTTCCTACTCTCCAGACATATTATTTTGTACCTCTTCTCTGACATTTGTCATGCAGAGCCACTGCTTTCAGATGTCCATGGCAGAAACAGACTTAAACTCCCTTCAAGGCAGGAATATTACAAGTTTTAGGATTGAGTCTAGTGAATACAGTTATATTTTCTGCCCCTAAGCATGTTTATTTACCATCGTCCTCTAATAAATTAATCTATTTTGGACTTAAGAAGCATACAAAAGATCTTCTTTGCCAATATTCTTATTCACTATTTACTAATTTACACTCTAACTTAGCGACTCTGATAGAAGTCAATCAAGGAAAAAATTCTATTGGGCAATGTGAAAAGAGAAAAAGTGTAGATATTCCATATGAACTGGCAACTCCACCAGTTCAAGTCATTAGGGAGCTTATATTTTATAAAACCACAAAAACTCATTTTCAAGCTCTGTATACTTTCTTTACTACATACTCAAAACAGATTTCATGTTTCTAAGAAGTCAAGTGATCTAATAATGTCATTATTAATCAGGTCAAGGATATTATCATATATCAAATAATAATTAACAAAATTTACCTAAACTGTTGGTTATAGATTTTTAAATGCAGATCAGTTTCTAATTCTCCAGATGAATTTAGAAAGAAATTTCATGAATATAAATATATATATAATTTTCACACATGCACTGACTTTCTGCTCCTTCTAATCAAGCTTCACAAGAACTATTAAAAGGAAACATTTCCAAGTTGTTACATTTTTTTCTATCTTCTTCATCCACCCCCCACCTTTCCAGGAGAGTTTCAAAAAGTTAAATGCCTTATAGGAAGGAGAAAAGAAAATAAGAAAAAAAATGTATACCCTTAATACATAGCAAAGCATCTTAAATAGTTTTTCTTCATCTTGCCACCATTTTTTCATGCAAACTGTTCCCCAAATTTCTTGGTTTCACACTCCAGAACTTCGATTTTCTTCTCTCCCAACAGAGCCCCATAATTTGCAATCCAAACCATTTCTTGAGCCCATCAATAGACTCCCATCTCATTACCCATCCTTTCTATAACTGTGATCGATTTGGCATCTCAGGCGAATGGGAAGAAACTTTTACTTGTTCAGATTCTGCTCAACAAGTGAGACCAGAAACTAGTAAGCAGAGTATTTACTCTTTCAAAGAGAATTCGGGGGAAGAAACGGAGAACACTACGAATATTTATAATGAACTTCTCTTATATCCCTGCTCATTTAGCTTTAAATTTGCAAACAGAAAAGGTCTATGAATATTAGAAGTGTATTTATTCATTCAGCAAATATTAGTGAAGTACCCAACAAAAATCAGTACCCAGTGTACATCTAGAGATATAGCAGGGAACCACATAACAACAAAAAAGCACTTAATAACACACTAGATGTTAGGAGATGTTAGAAAGTGCTATGAGGACAATAAAGTGGAGGAAAGCAGATGGAGAGTGCTGTTAGGTGAGGGGGCTGCTATTATTCTTAAGAAGTCCAGGAAAGGGCCCCCTGCACAGATGACAGCTGAGCAGAGACACGAAGGGAGTGAGGCACACAAATATTTGTGGGGTTAACATTCCAAACAAAGGATAAACCTGCCAAAAAGCTAACGAGAGCATAGCTGGTGTGTTCAAGGGGAAATAAGGCAGACACCATGGATAGAGAAGAATGAGCAGGGAGGGGCGTACCCAGCATTGAGGTCAGAGAGTTAGCTAACAGGGCAGGACAGGTATCACTGACAGGACAGAGGCTTGTTTTCCTTTGACAGAGTTGGAATCCTCTGGAGGCTTCTGAGCAGAGGAAGGACAGCGATCTGTTTTCCATTTTTAAAGGAGCACTCAGGCTGCTGGGTGGAGAAGAGACTTCAGGAGGTCAATAGGAAGCTACTGAAATAATCTAAGAAAAAGTCGAGTGGGGCTTGAACCAGGAAAATAGTAGCAGAATTAAGATATGGTTAGTTCGCTATCTCTTAAAGCAGGGTTTGTTAACAGATTGAATGTATAAAAAAAATAAAGGATTCAAATGAGACTAAGGTGTTTGGTCTAAGTATATGAAAAACAAACAAACACCCCCCCCCCAACTGCTATCTAATGACATTGAGAAGACTGAGCAAACAATGACTTAGTGGTTTTTGTATAATTTTTTTTAATCCTATCTGTAGTCATTCTATAAGGGGGGGGGGGGGCAGTCATTTTCTCCGGGCCAGCTTTTTATAATCCCCTTGTAGAATGACCAATTTCCATGAGGAGAACCACCTTAGACGAATCTGATCTAAGCAGGGCTTAATGGGTACTGTGGTAGGGGACCAGTCTGGCAACGTTTAAATCAGGGTGAAGACCTTTACAAATATATTTCAGGCCAATAAAAATTGGCTATTTTATAAAAAAGAAAGAGCGCAGAGAGTAAAGATGATGCGATGGGGGCTGTGGGAGGGTAGGGATGAATAGGTCTGCAAGCGTCGAGGTAAAGCCATTATATTATCACAGTGAGTGTTGTTCTAGTGCCTCAGGAGAGCTGGTCCAATTTAAATCTTAATTTTTAATCACAATTTAAGTTACATATAGTTTGGGTAAATATCAAAGACAATATTATCACCCTGCAAAGAAGGAACAATACTTCCGATTGAGTCATGCCTCACAATCTACTTTTCACTGTTCCATTTTCATGTGGGTTTGCCTACAACAAGGTTTTAAAAAGGGAAGTTTCTACAAGTCATTAAAAAAGATAAAACTTTTGCAAATAAGATATATACTAAATATGTATATTTAAAAAATTTTAAGGCAATAAAATATCTCAGCAGTGTGGGCAGGAAGTACCCACTATATTACTGTCTTTTCAGTTTAAAAACATTAAAAGGAACTTCTCAAGCCACAGCTTTGTAAAAGTAGTCATTCAGTACAAGGAGCTGGTTCATTACTGAAGAACATTCTAGTAGTGGTTCTCCCTTCAGTGGAGAGCTGCCTTCCAGGAGGGAATACTAACTCTCTCTAATCCAGGGGTCCCCAAACTTTTTACACAGGGGGCCAGTTCACTGTCCCTCAGACCGTTGGAGGGTCGGACTATAAAAAAAACTATGAACAAATCCCTATGCACACTGCACATATCTTATTTTAAAGTAAAAAAAAAAACCGGGAACAAATACAATATTTAAAATAAAAAACAAGTAAATTTAAATCAAGAAACTGACCAGTATTTCAATGGGAACTATGGGCCTGCTTTTGGCTAATGAGATGGTCAATGCGCTCCTTTCATTGACCACCAATGAAAGAGGTGCCTCTTCCGGAAGTGCAGCGGGGGCTGGATAAATGGCCTCAGGGGGCCGCATGTGGCCCGCGGGCCATAGTTTGAGGACCCCTGATCTAATCATTGCTGTTTGAAGGTGAACTGAGCAAGGACAGAAGCTGTTTCAGAGAAAGAATATCTCTGACAGAGAAGGAAAATATTTTTGCCCTTTTGCCACATTAAAAAGTCTTCATATTTAGAGCGTAATGATAAACCACGGAGAGATCACATAAACCTTGAACTTTATGCAAGAATGATGGGACCCCAGCAAAGGAACAGAGGCTCTTGCCTGAATGATGGAGGAAACCAGGACAGGCATGGAACTGGGCTACTCAATCTCTGCCCCGGCTAGGACCTGGGAGCAGAGCCAGCCCAGGCAGTGCAGCTGCGGGCTGCAGCCCTGGACCAGCCCCACCCTTGGGCTTCCACACAAAGTGTAAGTCCCCCTGAGACCGAGAGAGGGGAAGAGTGACACCACAAGGAAGAGAGTCCCGGTGACTCTGAAGATTGCCCTTGCTAAGTTCAGCTTGTCCTGTTTGACAGCATAGACGTTCTCCTGTATCTATGCAGAAACAATGGGAAAAGAGCTACACAAAATGAACCCATTTCAGGTTTTAAAAATATTTCTAGCAGAAGTTTCCTGTCACGTGATTACATTTCTACCACACAGTAGCATTTCATTCCCCTTTGAAAGACTCAATTTGTCATTAGTATCCTGTAGAATATTGGAGGAAAAAGAACAGTGGCTTAATACCACTATCAATTTAAAATAACAAACCCATGCCTGTCTCTACAATGTTATCTTATATGGAAAAACAAGTTACACCCACTCCCCTGAACTTGGCTGAAACAAGATTGGGACTTTTGTGTTTGAACAGAACAGGGCTCCCAAGCAGTGGCACTAGAAAAGGGTTAGTGGTAAACATTTCTTAGCTTTGTTCAACAGCAGAAACAGAAGGAAAAAACGAAGACTTGCTTTCTTTCTCTGCATTCCTCCCTTCGGTGACTGAATTTTCAAACTTTCCTGACTGTTGCTAAGAATGAGTCAGAGGAACAGAATTATTAAACAAATTTGTATTTCACAAGCCCACAAGAAACCTCCTGGAAGAGCCAAACCCCATGAACACAGTACATATTTTTAATGTTAAAGTAGAAAACCGATGTGAACCTTATTCTTAACTTGAAAATACAACCAAACTGCCACTACAATGTCCCTCAGCGTGCTGTATTATAAAGTGACCCACATATCTGGGGGAAGGAAAAAAAAAAAAAAACAAGGAGACACACTAGAAAATGAAACTACTTACCTTGATCAGTAGACATGATTTCACATGTATTGATAATTAGACTACACTGGTTTGATAAGAAAATATTTGTCTTCACTTTTTTAAAGTTCATGTGATAATACCTCACTCCTGGCTTTAAAGCCTCTGGTAGATTGGAGATCACACACATCAGCCAGGAGCTCTGAGCGGAGCACTGTGTACTTCAAGGCACTCTCAGACCTCACTGCTCTAAGACGACCTCATGCATAATATGCCACACCTCCCCGGAGGAAGGGCTGCTGCCGTGTTTTCATGAGACCAAGTACATGAGGATGGAGAGACTGCTATTTATTACAGTAAAATAAACAACAACGGAGGCACATGGAAGCTGCAAATACACTGAAAAATACATTTGGGAATAAGATGGTTTATGAACTAATTCCTTAACCATTAGTAATGGTCTAAAAAAGCCAGCATGAAAACAGTTTGTTTCCACTTGAAGTGGATACAGAGGTTACAGATTCAGGATTCACAGGCTTAAGATGTCACAATGTCGTTTTGCATGATCTCAAATGCTATTTTGCCACTTACGACTTTCCATTGGTGAATCAATAGTGCACAGTGAATAAATACTACTCATGTAATTTCCCAAGGAGACCAACACTATTTAACTGATAAAATATTTATCACTTCTTTTTTGTATATCTTATAAGCTTTTATCACTTAATCAGTACTTCAAAATTTTCTCATAGCCCTGAAAAATGAGAAAATGTCAATTAAAATATTTATAAAATCACAATGAAGTAACTCAGGTATAGACATTACCCTCAACTTTGAAAATACTCTCTAGTCCCCTCCTTGGTGTGTCCAGACATAGTGGTTCTTATACTGCAGTGTGTTGTGCAGTCACGTGGATGGCATTTTAACACACACTGCCTGGCTCCAACTCCACCAGAATGTGTATTTCTCACAAGCTCCCAGGAGCCGCTGACACTGCTGGTCTGCGACTGTATTTCCGGGACTACACCCACAAGAAACCTCCTAAAAGCCCACAGGAGAACCACTGGGGCAGAGACTTGCTTCTTTCACGTATAGACTCACTCACTGATGGCTTAAGCTCTGAATCAATTGCACATGCTTAGGAGTTGCTTAAAATCAGGGCAAAGGTGACAAGGCTCGGGATGAGGTGTGAGGGTGGCTTATGTATTCATTCAAATGGAACACACAGTAACTTTACCTGCTCAGCAAGAAATGGAGTTATCAACATAATAAGTATTTTATTTTTCAATTACATTATACATCCAAAATTACTTTGTATTAGTTTTATATTAGTTTCAGGTGAACAGCACAGGTTAGACAACCATACACTTTACAAAGTGCTCCCCCTGATATCTCTAGTACCCACCTGGCACCATATATCATTTTTACAGTATTATTGACTATATTCCCTATGCTGTACTGTGCATCCTTGTGAATATTTTGTAACCACCAATCTGTACTTTTTTTTGAGAGAGAGGGGAGGAGGGAAGGAAAGAGAGCAAAGGAAAGGGAGAAAGAGAAAGGATAAGAGAGGGAGGAAGAAAGAGAAAGAGATCTATCGACTCATTGTTCCACTTAGTTGTGCTTGATTGTTTCTAATCTGAGCCCTGATGAAGGTTTGAGCTGGCACCCTGAGGGTCAAGCCGGTGACCCCAGGATCCAGTCAGCAACCTCAGTGCTCCGAATGATGCTCTATCCACTATGCCACTGGCCAGGGACAATTTGTTTTTAATCCTTTCACCTTTTCCACCCAGTCCACCAACATCCTCCCCTCTAGCAACCAGTTTGTTATCCAGATGTATGAGTCTATTTCTATTTTGTTGGTTCATTTATTTGGTTCTTAAGATTCCACATTTAAGTTAATACAGTATTATACGATATTTGTCTTTCTCTGATGTATTTCACTTAGCATAACACCCCCTAGGTCAATCTGTGCTGTTCCAAATGGTAAGATTTCATTCTTTTTTATGGCAAAGTAATATTCCATAGCATTTATATACCATTAATTTTTTTATCCACTACTCTGATTGGCATATAGGCTGATTCCATATCTCGGCTATTGTAAATAATGGGCAATGAACATAGGAGTGAATAGATATTTCTGAACTAGTGTTTTGGGTTTCTTCAGATATATACTCAGAAGTGGAACTGATGGTAATCAACTTCATAATTCTTAATACATATTGTTTGCAAATTAGGCATAAATAGGTTTTAAAACTAATCTAAAAAGAAAAGACGTCAGGGAAAAGGAGTCAAGGAAAGAAAAGAAGCCTGAGTTGTCTTTTATTTCCTTTGCAAACTCTACCCGAGCGTTTAAATTTCACTGTGTCAGGAAAACTGTTTACATCTGATTCCAAGACCACTTAGCCTTGGCAAATTTCAATAATGTAAAAAGCAGAATGTTTTCCTGTTATAAAAATGCCCCAACTTTTTTCTGTACTTCCTGAGCTTTGATAGCAATGTTTAAATTATAATCTCAGGTATGGTTTTCAGACAAATACTTCTTTTTTTTTTTACAGCTAACATTTACTTTGTGCCAGGTGCTACATTCCATGCAGCATTTCATTAAATCCTCACTCTAAGGCAATCATAATTCATCACTATTTTACAGAAGAAACCACTTTTATGTAAAAGGAATAATACAGGTAAGGTAAGGAATAATAATTGATTAGCATTTTGCAGAAGAGAAAACTAGGTTTAAGAAGTTTAAAATTTTGGCCAATAACACTAGTAAAGTAACCTTTAAGAAAAAATTCACTTTTAAAAAATAAATTAAGATATTAAGTATCTACTTTGAAACTTTAAAGATGAAAACTAGAAGACCAAAACAATATTTACAGCTAAAAAGTTTTAATTAGGATAAAATATAACTGTGTGATCAGGTGGTGGTGCAATGAACGGATAGAGCATCGACCTGGGACGCTGAGGACCCAGGTTCGAAACCCCGAGGTTGCTGGCTGGAGTGCAGGCTCACCAGCTTGAGCGTGGGATCATAAACATGACCTCATGGTTGCTGGAATAAAGCCCAAGGTCACTGGCTGGAGTCCAAGGTTCCTGGCTTGAGCAAGTGGACACTGGCTCAGCTGGAGCCCTCCGGTCAAGGCACGTATGAGAAAGCAATCAATGAACAACTGAAGTGCCACAACTATTGATGCTTCTCATCTCTCTCCCTTCCTGTCTGTTTGTTCTTTTCTGTCCACTCCCACTCTCTTGCTAAAAAAAAAAAAGATAAAATATAACTATTATCGTTGACTCTCATTGTCCACTAGTGGATAATCTACAATTGTATTCAGCATCTACCACAAACTTGTAACTAAATTCTGAGCTTTCCACTAAGTTTCCACATCAGTTTCTTATAAAGTTAAGCAAGTATTTCCCTAAAATTTGGCAATCACACTCATAGATACTTACCCGAGTGGATACTAACATTTACACAAAAACCTGCACATGAATGTTTACAGAGACTTTATCCCTAATCACCAAACTGGGAAATATCCAACTGCCATTTAATTAGCAAATGGCTGAGCAAACTGTCTTAAATCTACACAAAAGCATAGCACTCAGCAATAATAAGGAATGAGCTAAGGACACATGCATGTGCATTAGAAAGAAGTCAACTTAACCCTTTGAGTAGTACGAATGTTCATGTACATCCTCGTGCCTCCTGACCATCCAGAGCATGATTGATTTATTTTTAAAATGTGTAAGGCAACACTGAAAAAAGCCATATGCATGTTCTTCTTGTTTCCATAAATTGGTTATCAAACAAATATGATTTTAAGTTAATAAAGCTGTAACTGATTTTATTTTTTGAAAAAAAACAAAACAAAATAACTCACTCCCAGAAGTCAGCGAGCATGAAAAAAACTCACTATTTAAAGGGTTAAAAAGCTACATAGAAGCAAAGGACGATGGAGTGCAGAAGCACTCATAAGATAGTGTACTACAATGGACATGATGTACCCTGATTTATTGATGTCACCCCATTAAAATTAATAAAAATTTATATATAAAAAAGCTACATAGACATGATTCCATATGATATTCTGGAAAAGGTAAGCCTGTAAGGACATAAAATAGATCTGAGGCTGTCGGGGGCATGGGGAGAGACTGACTGATTACAAAAGGGCGTGATGGAATTTGCAAAGGTGATGGGACTGCTCCGTGTCTACACGGTAGTTAGTGGTGGTTCCATGGCTGCGTGCGCTTGTCAAAAATCAGAGTTGTTCCTAAAGAGTGAATTTTTACTGTATATAAATTGTCTCAAATTTTACAAAATTGAGCAGAAAATAAAAGCTTTTTTCTGTAAAAAAAGCAAGGGGCTAAGGAATGAACTGTTTGTCTTACTTAGATAGTGTAAACTCAAAACTAAATGATTTTTGGTATATCTATTGCCTTTCTCCTCATCAATAGTAGAGATAATCATTGATTCCTGTGATAAAAAAAAAATCATGACAGACTCCCAGTCAAGATGGCAGAGTAGGAAACACTCTGCTCACCTTCTCCCACAATCACATCAAAATTACAACTAAATTATAGGATAATCACACTGCAGAACCAGAGGAAAGCTAGTGGAATAAAATCCCTATAAGTATATAAAGAAGAAGCCATGTCTTGACTGAATGTTAACTGTAACTGAAAAATAAAAAGGAGAGTGATCCAAGATGGCGTCAAACTAGGTAGAAGTTACACTCACCTCGTCCCAAGACCGAACTGGAATACAACTAAAATATAAAACAATCAGCCTGAATAACCAATGAAGCCTAACTGAAGTCTTATGACCAAAGATTTACAGAAGAAGCCACATCAAAGCAAGTAGGAAGGGCAGAGATGTGAAAAGGAGGTCTGGCCTACACTCATGTGCCATGGCTGAGAATCTGGAGGGATAGCTTAGCTGCAAAGTTTCCCCCAGAGAAATGAGGGGCCTCAAACCCACAACAGTACATGGGCCCAGTGCACCAGAGCTGGGAAGAGGAGCTCACATAACATCTAATTATGAAAATCAGTGGGAATTCCATCAACTAGGGGGAGACAGGACTCTGATAGAAACCCTGGCACCCTCTGAAGGAGTCTGCACACAAAAGCTCATTCATAGCCACTCACCGCTGGCTCCTGCAATGGGAGGGTGGCCCAAGAGCAGAAGGGATAGCCTCCAGGGTCCCTGTGTGAGTCCTTCTCCCATTCCACAGATGTCATCATTCTTGGGTCAAGCGCTCCCCTCCAAAGGGCATCAGCCTGAGGAATGCAACCAACTCCCTCTCACCACACCCTGCAAAGCGCATGCCCTGTGGTAGAGTCAGCTGCTGGGGCCCATACTGGGCAGACTCAAAGGGTGCCAGTGACCAAGTTGTATGGCTCTAGGGCAGAGGCCATTCCCCCCACCTTCAGATAAACCTACCCAGCGTCACCCCCTCTCAGGAAATCCACTACCCCCTGCAGCCCTGCCATGCCCGATTTGAGCTCTCCAGGAGGTTCAGGCTGAATCCGGGCAGAATGAGTTGTATGGCTCTAGGCAAAGACCCAATTCTGGCTCCCACACATGACTGGTGCAGAGCCTTTCCTCACAAAACCAGATCTTGATCTGTTTGGGCCTGATAAAGGCTACTGGCCATGCTGTGATGAGTCCCTGAGACCCTGTCCCACCACAAAGGTCTATGGGCAGCGGGGGGGTGACAACTAGCCTTGGAGTACCCAAGCACTTCTACTAAGTGAACTCAGACCCAGAACTGGCCCTAAGTTTCCATCTGTATCAGTCTGATAAACAACACTTTCCCCTAGCTGGTGACTCACTGAGAATCTACCTCAAACCACTTGCATACCACCAGGGACTCTTTCAGTGATTGAGCCTAACATAAAGCCACAGGCAAAGGCAGATGAAGGCAGATCTCAGGCTGCCTTGGACTTTTTCCCGACCTGGATCTAGGCTTCATTATGATGGAAATTGGCCTTGGTGTTCAGCCTGGCCCTTCTCATGCATACCCAGGTCCAGCAGAGGCAGCCACGAACTGTGGATAGGATAGCTTTGTAGCTTCAAAAGGGTTGCCAAAGGCCAGTCACAGGCAGTGTCTGACGTTGACCTGCACCAGAGTTCCTCCCAAAAGGCCCCCAAACCAACACATCCAGTGGCCAGTGTCAGGTTACATCAGAGCAGAATCCAA
The DNA here is from genome assembly GCF_036850765.1 of Saccopteryx bilineata. Classification (NCBI taxonomy): domain Eukaryota; kingdom Metazoa; phylum Chordata; class Mammalia; order Chiroptera; family Emballonuridae; genus Saccopteryx; species Saccopteryx bilineata. Next base: position 140,775,111 of record NC_089491.1, on the reverse strand, counting down.
TATATTCACAAGCAGTGTGTTCAAAGGGAGATCTCAGCAGGCACAGACTCTGCTGAGAAAAATTTTGCGTCATGTCCTCAGCACCCACAGCATACACTGTGGTCAGTGTTGATACTCACATCATCCAGCCTGGATGGTCAGCCCCACTGACGGCCAGACTAACAGCAATCAAGATTCAAGTACAACAGGAGGGATCACACAACCCACACAAGGGACATTGCCGGAGCACCCAGCTCAGGTGATCAAGGAGAAAGTGCCACTGGATTCCACAAGACACCTAATACATAAAGCCACCAGTTCAAGACTGGAAAACATGACAAATCTACGCAATACACAGAAATAAACATAGAGAGGAAGTCAAATAAAAAGACAAAGAAACATGCCCCAAATTACAGAACAGAAAATATCTCTAGAAAAAATAAGTACATAAAATGGAGGCAAGCAATCTACTGGAGACAAAGTTCAAAACAATGGTTAAAACGATGCTCAATGCTTAACTAGGTGTTTGCACAGTGGATAGAGCATCGGACTGGGATGCAGAGGATCCAGGTTCAAAACCCCAAGATTGCAGGCTTGAGCGTGGGCTCATCCGGCTTGAGGGCAGGCTCACCAGCTTGAGCATGAGGTCACTGGCTTGAGCGTGGGATCATAGACATGACTCCATGGTCACTGGCTTGAGCCTAAGGTCATTGGCTTGAAGCCCAAGGTCACTGGCTTGAAGCCCAAGATCACTGGCTTGAGCCCAAGGTCAATAGCTTGAGCAAGGGATCACTCACTCTGCTGCAGCCTCCCAGTCAAGGCACATATGAGAAAGCAATCAACGAATAACTCAGATGCTACAACAAAGAATTGATGCTTCTCATCTCTCTCCCTTCCTGTCTATCCCTATCTGTCCCTCTCTCTGTCGATAAATAAATAAATAAATAAATACTTAAGGAATTTAGAATAAGGATAGATGAATTTCTGAGAAGATAAAGAGTAGGCATAAAAGAGGACATAGATACCATAAAAAAGAACCAATCAGAAATATATACAATATCTGAAATGAAGAATACACAACAAGGAATAAACACTAGGTTAGATGAAGCAGAGGACTGAAACAATGTTTTCAGAGACAAAGTGAAAGAAAACACCCAATCTGAACAGGAAAAAAAAAGTTTTAAAAACTAATAATAATTTAAAAGACCTTCAGGAAAACATGAAGCATGACAACATCCACATTGAGAGGGTGCAAGGGATTAATAAACTATTAGACGAACTAATGACTGAAAACTTCCTTAACTTGGCAAGAAAAGGGAAAAGAACAACACATAAGTCCAGGAAGCATAGAAAGTGCCAAATAAGATGAACCCAAAGAGGTCCACACAGAGACACAAAATAATTAAGATGGCAAAAGTTAAAGACAAAGAGAGAATCATAAAAGCAGCAAAAGAAAAGACAGGTCAGCCTGACCAGGCAGTGGCACAGTGGATAGAGTCTCGGACTAGGACACAGAGGACCCAAGTTTAAAACCCTGAAGTCACTGGCTTGAGCGTGGGATCAAGACATGACTCCATGGTCACTGGCTTGAGCCCAAGGTTGTTGGCTTGAAGCCCAAAATCACTGGCTTGAGCAAGGGGTCACTGGGTCTGCTGTAGCCTCCTGGTCAAGGCACATATGAGAAAGAGGTCATTGAACAACTAAGGTGCCTCAACAAAGAATTGATGTTTCTCATCTCTCTCCCTTCCTGCCTGCTTGTCCCTATCTGTCCCCTCTCTCTGTCTCTGTCTCTCCAACTAAAAAAGAAAAGAAAAGAAAGAAAAGACAGTTAAGTCACTTATAGAAAAGCTCCCATATGACTGTCAGAAGGGTTGGCAGGATATACAGAGTTAGGCAAAACTAGGTTACAGTTATAAGTACACAAAAGTTTATTCTTGATTTTTGTATTATATATTTTTCTCTATGAACTGTAAACCTACATTTGCCCTTCTTCATATTTAGGTGCTTTTATATTGGGTGAATAAATATTTACATAAAATATATGGTCTAGTTGAATTGCTCCCTTTGTCATTATGCCATGTCCATCTTTATCCCTTATTAAAGCCTATGTTTTAAAGTACATTTTGTCTGATGTAAATATTGCTACTCCAGCTTTTTAAAATTTACATTTGCATAAAACATCATTTTCCATTCTTTTACTTTTAGTCTATGTATCTTTTGTTCTGAGGTGGGTCTCTTTTAGAGAGCATATATATTGGTCTTGTTTTCTTAGCCATTCATCAACCCTAAGTCTTTTAATTGAAGCTTTTAAGCCATTTTCATTTCAACTGATTATTGATATGTATGTGTTTATTGCCTTTTTATTTTTCTGAGAAATAGAGAGAAACAGGGAGAGTGGTAAGAAGCATCAACTCATAGATGCATCACTTTAGTTGTTTGTTTATTGCTTCTCATATATGCCTTGACCAGGGGCTGAGTCAGCAACCCTTTGCTCAAGCCAGGGACCTTGGATTCAAGCCAGCAACCTAGGGCTTCAAGCCAGCGACCTTTGGGCTCAAGCCAGAAACTATGGGATCATGTCTATGATCCCACGTTCAAGCTGGCGAGCTTGCGCTCAAGCCAGCAACCTCGAGGTTTTGAACCTGGGACCTCAATGTCCCAGGTCAACACGCTATCCTCTGCACCACCACCACCACCTTTTTATTTTTTATGACTACGTTCATCTCTTTTGAAATTTCTTTTTAAAGACCTGTTAACATTTATTGTAATGCTGGTTTGGTGGTAATAAACTCTTTTTGCTTTTTTTTGTCTGGGAAAATCTTTATTTCTCCTTCACATTTAAATGACAGCCTAGCTGGGTAGTCATCTCAGTAGTGGGTCCTTGCTTCTCATCACTTTGAATACAAGGGTGGGCAAGTGTAGGTTTATGTTGTGAATATACACAATGGAGTTTATTCCTGCATTATTATATATTACATTAATTATAGTATAATTTATTTGTATCACCACTGTAAAGCTACTTTTGCTCTCCACTTTATTTTCTTTATTTTACTCACTTTGGGCTTTGTGTTTTTTTTTTTCTAGTTGCTTTAAATGTAAGGTCAGAGTGTTTATTTTATATTTTTCTTGTTTCTTTCTTTCTTTCTTTCTTTTTTGTATTTTTCTGAAGCTGGAAACGGGGAGGCAGACAGACTCCCTCATGCGGCCGACTGGGATCCACCCGGCACGCCCACCAGGGGGCGTCGCTCTGTCGTGACCAGAGCCACTCTAGCGCCTGGGGCAGAGGCCAAGGGGCCATCCCCAGCGCCTGGGCCATCTTTGCTCCAATGGAGCCTTGGCTGCGGGAGGGGAAGAGAGAGGAAGGAGAGGGGGAGGGGTAGAGAAGCAGATGGGCACCTCTCCTGTGTGCCCTGGCCGGGGAATTGAACCCAGGACTTCCGCACACCAGGCCAATGCTCTACCACTGAGCCAACCGGCCAGGGCCATTTTTCTTGTTTCTTGAAGTAGGCCTGTAATGCTATGAATTTATTTTATAGGGCTGTTTAAACAATGTTCCATAGATTTTGGGTTACTGTGTTTTCATTTTTATTTTTTCTCAAGGTATTTTTTTATTTCTTCCTTGATCTCACTGTTAACCTATTTACTGTTTATTAACATGTTATTTAGCCTCCATGTCTTTGTGTGTTATTTTAGTTTATTTCTTATACTTCATTTCTAGTTTCATAACATTGTGGTCAGAGAAGATACATAATATGATTCAATCTTCTTAAATTTATTGAGACTTGTTTTGTGTCATAACCTGTGGTCTATCCTAGAAAATGTTCCATGTGCACTTGAAAAGAATGTATATTCTGCTGCTTTGGGATGAAATGCTCTGAAGATATCAATGAAATACCGTTGGTCAAGTGTGTCATTTAAGGCCGATAATTCCCTGTCAATCTTCTCTCTAGAAGATCATCTATCTATGATGTAAACGGAGTGTTAGAATCCCCTACACTATGACTGTATTACTGTTGATCTCTCCCTTTAGGACCATTAAGATTTGTTTTATCTTTGTAAAAAGATCTGAGCAGAAATAAACAAAATAGTCTTAAAAAGCAATATAAAAGATCAAAAAAATCAAAAGCTGGTTCCTTGAAAAGATAAACAAGATTGATAAACCTCTAACCAGACTCTTCAAGAAAAAAAGAGAGGACCCAAATAAATAAAATAAAAAATGAAAGAGAACTACTGATACTACAGAAATACAAAGGGTTATAAGAAAATTAGGCACACCTATCTGCCAACAAATTAGACAATCTGGAAGAAATGAATAAAGTCCTAGAAACAATCTCCTAAATCAAGAAGAAACAAAAAATCTGAGCAGACAGATTACAACTAATAAAATTGAAGCAGTAATAATAATAAAAACCCCTCCAATAAACAAAAGTGCTGGGCAGAATGGCTTAACATGTAAATTTCACCAGACATCCAAAGAAGAACTAACACCTATCCTTAAACTATTCAAAAACAATTCAAAAGGAAGGAAGACCCCCAAGCTCATTTAATAAGGCCAGCATTATCCTACCTCCAAACCAGATAAAGACACTATAAAGAAAGAATATTATAGGCCAATATTCCTGATGAATATAGATGCAAAAATCCTTAGCAAAATATAGCAAATCCAATCCAGCAATACTTTAAAAAATCTGTAATCCATGATCAAGTGGAATTTATTTCTGGGATACACGGTGGTACACTATACACAAATCAATTAACACAATACATCAAGTAAACTAAATAAAGGTTAAAAATCACATGATTATATCAATAGATGCAGAAAAAGCACTTGACAAGTATACAGTATCCATTTATAATAAAATCTCTCAGCTAAGTGAGAGTAGAGGGAACATATCTAAAGTAATTAAGGCCATAAACAGCAAACTCACAGCTACACCATACTCAATAGGGAGAAACTAAAAGCATTTCCCTTAAGATCAGAAATGACAGGGATATCCACTTTATCACTCTTATTGAACATAGTACTGAAAATCCTAGCCACACTGATAAGACAAGAATAAGAAATTAGCAGCATCTATGTCAAAAAGGAAGAAGTAAAACTCATTATTGGCAGATGACATGATACTGTATGTAAAATACCCTAAAGATTCCACCAAAATATTACTAAAACTGATAAATTCAGTAAAGTAGCAAGGTACAAGAAATTGTATGCATTTTTATATGCCAGTAATGAACTTGCCAAAAGATAAACTAAGGAAGTTTCATTTCCAACTGCATCAAAAAATAAAATAAAAGCCTGACCAGGCAGTGGCGCAGTGGATAGAACGTCAGACTGGGATGTGGACGACCCAGGTTCGAGACCCCGAAGTCGCCAGCTTGAGCGCGGGCTCATCTAGTTTGAACAAAGCTCACCAGCTGGGACCCAAGGTCACTGGCTCGAGCAAGGGATTATTCGGTCTGCTGTAGCTCCCCGGTCAAGGCACATATGAGAACACAATCAATAAACAACTAAGGCAGGGGTCCCCAAACTATGGCCCGCGGGCCACATGCGGCCCCCTGAGGCCATTTATCCGGCCCCCACCGCACTTCCAGAAGGGGCACCTCTTTCATTGGTGGTCAGTGAGAGGAGCATAGTTCCCATTAAAATACTGGTCAGTTTGTTGATTTAAATTTACTTGCTCTTTATTTTAAATGTTTTATTTGTTCCCATTTTGTTTTTTTTACTTTAAAATAAGATATGTGCAGTGTGCATAGGGATTTGTTCATAGTTTTTTTATAGTCCGGCCCTTCAATGGTCTGAGGGACAGTGAACTGGGCCCCCTGTGTAAAAAGTTTGGGGACCCCTGAACTAAGGTGTCGCAACGAAAAACTAATGATTGATGCTTCTCATCTCTCTCTGTTCCTGTCTGTCCCTATTTATTATCCCTCTCTCTGACTCTCTCTCTGTCCCTGTAAAAAAAATAAAAATAAAATAAAATAAATAAAATACCTTGGAATAAATTTAACCAGGACTATAAAATAGCTGTACTCAGAAAATTATAAGACACTGAAGAAAAAACTGAAGAAGATTCAAATAAATAGGAGCACATACCCTGCTTCTGGACAGGAAGAATTAAGATAGTTAAAATGTCCATACTACCTAAAACAATCTATAGATTCAATAAAATACCAATGCTGCATTTCACAGAACTAAGACAAATAATTAAAAATTAGTATGGAACCACAAAAGATGGAGAATAGCCACAGTAATCTTGAGAAAGAAGAATAAAGTTGGAAGGAATCACACTGCCTGATATCAAACTATAATACAAGACTATAATAATCAAAACAGCATGGTACTAGTATAAAGATAGACATATCTATCAATGGAACAGAATAGAGAGCCTAGAAATAAGCCAATGCCTATCCTGTCAGTGTTTGACAAGGAGATAAGAACATACAGTAGGACAAAGACAGTCTACTCAATAAATGATGTTCGTAAAATTGGACAGATATATGCAAAATATTAAAACTTGGTCACTTTATTACACCATATACAAGCATAAACTCAAAATGGATTAAAGACTTAAATGTAAGACTCAAAACCATAAAAGTCCTAGAAGAAAACATAGGCAGTAAAATCTGAGGCAAATTTCTTTTTGTAATTTTTATTTATTTATTTATTTTGTATTTTTCTGAAGCTGGAAATGGGGAGAGACAGTCAGACAGACTCCCGCATGTGCCCGACCGGGATCCACCCGGCACGCCCACCAGGGGCGACGCTCTGCCCACCAGGGGGCGATGCTCTGCCCCTCTGGGGTGTCGCTCTGCCGCGACGAGCCACTCTAGCGCCTGGGGCAGAGGCCAAGGAGCCATCCCCAGCGCCCGGGCCATCTTTGCTCCAATGGAGCCTTGGCTTCGGGAGGGGAAGAGAGAGACAGAGAGGAAGGAGGGGGGCATGGAGAAGCAAATGGGCGCTTCTCCTATGTGCCCTGGCCGGGAATCGTACCCGGGTCCCCCGCACGTCAGGCCGACGCTCTAATGCTGAGCCAACTGGCCAGGGCCTCTTTTTGTAATTTTGATTTAGAATATATAACTCCTTGGGCAAGAAAAACAAAAGAAAAAATAAACAAATAGGACTACGTCAAACTAAAAGTTTTTGCACAGCAAAGGAAACCATCAACAAAATGAAAAGACAACCCAGTGAATGGGAGAACATATTTGCCAGTGATATAGCTATTAAGAAGTTAATACCCAAATTTTATAGAGAACTCATACAACTCAACACCAAAAATCAAACAAACAAACACAAACCAATTAAAAAATGGGCAAAGGACTTATACAGACACTTTTCCAAAGAGGACATAGAGATGCTCATGAGAGAGTAGAAAAGATGCTCAATATCACTAACCATCAGAGAAATATAAAATAAAACCACAACCTCACATCTGTCAGAATGGCTATCATTAATAAATCAACAAATACAAGTGTTGATAAGAAAGTGGGAAAAAGGGAATACTTGTGCACTGTTGGTGGGAATGCAGATCAGTGCACCCAATATGGAAAACAGTATGGAAGTTTCTCAAAGTATTAACGATGGCATTACCTCATGACCCAGCTATTCCACTTCTGGATATATATCCAAAGAAACCCAAAGCACTAATTTGAAAGAATATTTGTACCCCTATTTCATTGCACTATTTACAATAACCAAAGTAGGGAAGCAACCCAAGTATCCATCAATAGGTGAGTGAACAAAAAAGCCGTAGTACATATGTACAATAGAATATTACTTGACCATAAAAAAGAATGAAATCTTACCATTTGAGGCAGCATGGATGGTACTAGAAGGTATTATGTTAAGTGAAATAATTCAGTCAGAAAAAGACAAATACCATATGATTTCACTTATATCTGGAATCTAAAGAACAAAATAAACAAAACAGAAACATACTCATAGATACAGAGAATGGAGTGATGTTTGTCAGAGGGGAGGGAGGGGGGTTGAGGGACTAGGTTCAAGAGGTAAAAGAATTTAGAAGTACTGCTTGGTAGTTACAAAATAGTCATGGGGATACAAAGTATAGCTTAGGAAGTCTACTCAATAATATTGTTATAGCCTGACTAGGCAGTGGTGCAGTGGATAGAGTGTCAGACTGGGATGCGGAGGAACCAGGTTTGAAAGCCTGAGGTCGCTGGCTTGAGTGCAGATTCACCTGGCTTGAGTGCAGACTCATCAGCTTGAATGTGGGGTTGCTGGCTTGAGTGTAGGATTATAGACGTGACCCCATGGTCACTGGCTTGAGTCCAAAGGTCATTGGCTTGAACAAGTGGTCACTCACTCTGCTGTAGCCCCCCTCTCCTCCCTCCTGTCAAGGCACATATGAGAAAGCAATCAACAAACAACTAAGATGCCAAAACGAAGAACTGATGCTTCTCATCTCTCTCCCTTCCTGTTTGTTGTCCCTATCTGTCCCTCTCTCTGTCTCTGTCAAAATAATAGTATTAATAATAATAATAATATTGTTATAATTATGTATGATGCCAGGTAGGTACTGGAAATATCAGAGGGAACACTTTATAAAGTATGCAATTTTCTAATCACCTTACCCTACCTGTGAAACTAATACAAAATAATATTGAATGCAAATTGTAATGAAAAAAAATAATAAAAACAAAAAGTAAGCCCTGGCTGGTTGGCTCAGTGGTAGAGTGTCCGCCTGGCATGCAGGAGTCCCGGGTTCAATTCCCGGCCAGGGCACACAGGAGAAGTGCCCATCTGCTTCTCCACCACTCCCCCTCTCCTTCCTCTCTGTCTCTTTCTTCCCCTCCCGCAGCTAAGGCTCCATTGGAGCAAAAAGTTGGCCCGGGTGCTGAGGATGGCTCCATGGCCTCCGCCTCAGGCGCTAGAATGGCTCTGGTCACAACAGAGCAACGCCCCAGATGGGCAGAGCATCGCCCCCTGGTGGGCATGCCGGGTGGATCCCGGTAGGGCGCATGTGGAAGTCTGTCTGACTGCCTCCCGGTTTCCAACTTCAGAAAAATACAAAAAAAAAAAGTAAAATATAAGAAAAGTATTGAAAAATTAAATGATGACCCAGTGAGCTCCCTACAAAAAGTAAATTTGTGAAGACAGAAGTTTTTGACAGTATAATTAAAAGGATATTTAAATAAATGTTTAGGTAATTTAGTTAATTCAGTTAAAGATTATTTGTCATAGATATCAGTTCTAAAAAATAATCTAAAACCCACACTAAATTCATAGCTATTCACAAAATACCCTGGACACTCAAGACTCAATCAGTCGTCACCTTGCTGTTATGTTTCTCCTCCTAGTAGAGCATGTTATTTTTTACACATTTTTATTAAATAAAGAACTTAGAAAGTTTTGCCAAACATTCATATGGTATTTCATAACCACTTGTTTTTTCATTATACTGAACTTAATTTACTTTTTATTAAGGCTATCTGTATTATTTTCAATAGCATAGCACAGGGGTTGGGAACCTATGGCTTGCGAGCCAGATGTGGCTCTTTTGATGGCTGCATCTGGCTCGCAGACAAATCTTTAATAAAAAAAATAATAACATTAAAAATATAAAACATTCTCATGTATTACAATCCATTCATTTCCTACTGCTCATGTTCATGGTTGCAGGTGGCTGGAGCCAATCACAGCTGTCCTCCGGGACAACACCAAATTTTTATTGGATAATGTATAACGTATCGGGTCGTTGTATGACTCTCACGGAATTACATTTTAAAATATGTGGCGTTCGTTCATGGCTCTCTCAGCCAAAAAGGTTCCCAACCCTTGGCATAGCAGTTGTAATGGAATTAATCTAAACAAAAATTTATAATCTGTGCTTCTGAATTAAAATTTATTAATCTACAAGATTTTTTAAAAAAAGTTTTATATGGGAAAGAGGGCCTAAGGTCTCTGCTCCACCATTTTTTTTATTAATTTTTTTAAATTTCATTCATTTATTTATTTATTTTTTACAGAGACGGAGAGTGAGTCAGAGAGAGGGATAGACAGGGACAGACAGACAGACAGGAACAGAGAGAGATGAGAAGCATCAATCATTAGTTTTTCATTGCGCATTGCAACACCTTAGTTGTTCATTGATTGCTTTCTCATATGTGCCTTGACCGTGGGCCTTCAGCAGACCGAGTAACCCCTTGCTGGAGCCAGGGACCTTGGGTTCAAGCTGGTGGGCTTTTCCTCAAACCAGATGAGCCCGCACTCAAGCTGGCGACCTCAGGGTCTCGAACCCGGGTCTTCTGCATCCCAGTCCGATGCTCTATCCACTGCGCCACCACCTGATCAGGCTCTGCTCCACCATTTTTATTTAAAGCTACCTGGCACACCACCTGTCATATAATCAAAAACTTCCATGCACTAATGAAAAAGTTGTCTTCAATAATTGTTTACTAATACATATTTTGGCAATAAAATAACAGGATGTTTATCCCAAGTGAATGTTAATATTTCATTTTGTTCAGCTAGAACAAACAAGAAATAAGAAAAAATAATTGAAGTACTTCTGACTTTCAGCTATCAACTAAGGAGTAAAATCCTCTGACTGATTCTCCAGTGGTGTTTAACTGGAAAGCAGTCCACTCAAATAGAATGAAACTCATCTAAATCTCAACCCATTTTGCACTCTTTCGCCTTCTAATAACAACCTAACGAAATCAAACAACAATTTTGTATTAAAATGATTCCTTCATTGGCTTAAAAAACACACAGTTTAATTTTAAAAACCAACTGATGCATAATTTTCATTTTGCTTGTCTGCAAGCCTTTCTGAAGCCTGGAAATGCTTGAACACATGCCAGGTGCCACCCTGTTGCTTGAATATTTTTGTAGCAAACTATTTTTATACAGATTTTCAAAGCAGGCCTATTATCCCTGAGTCTGTATTTAAGAAACTTTTTTAATGTAAATGTTTTATATTAATTCTTTAGTTGACGTTCAGTTGTAGTTCCAATAACACAGTCCGTTACTACTCGGGAAGCCCATGGAAAGCTATACATCTTTTTAATGATATGACTAGGGATAATTTGGATATCTCAGGTATATGATTTAGCAGAGGAAACCTTGTATCTGAAATGTTATCTGACTTTAATAATGCTCTTCTAATAAATAATCTTAGAAAATAAAGTCACTCTTTTCTAATCTAAATTATGAAATTGATCCCCATGCCGTGGTGATAACCTGTCCAGTCTTATCTGTACGGATTTCCTGCACCACATCCCTCATTTTATATGTTGACCTACACTGTTCAGTGGAAAACACATTTTATTTATTTACTTACTTATTTTTGTGAGAGAGGGACAGATAGGGACAGACAGAAAGGGAGAGAGATGAGAAGAATCAATTCTTCGCTGTGGCACTTTAGTAGTTCATTGACTGATTTCTCACATGTGCCTTAACGGGGGGCTACAGCCGACCGAGTAACCCCTTACTCAAGCCAGAGACCTTGGGCTCAAGCTGGTGAGTCTTGCTCAAACCAGATGATCCTGCGCTCAAACCAGCGACCTTGGGTTTTCAAACCAGGGTCCTCTGCTTCTGAGTCTGATGCTCTATCAACCGCGCCACTGCTTGGTCAGGCAGGAAACACATTTTAAATTAGTGATATTTCTTTCGTTTTAGCATTCTCTGCACCCCCATTAAGGTCCACTCTTTCTCTGCATCTGGGGTGCCTTTAATCTAATTTTGTTTATATACTAATTCAGGATAATTTATGTTATCTAAATTCAAAGCAGAAACAAAGTTAATAAATAAATATGGTGCTTGTTTCTTCTTTAATTGTGACCATTATTTTCTTAAATATTTTATTTATTGATTTTTAGAGAGAGAGGAGTGAGAGAGAGAGAGAGAGAGAGAGAGAGAGAGAGAAGGGGGAGGAGCAGGAAGCATCAACTCCCATATGTGCCCTGACCAGGCAAGCCCAAGGTTTTGAACCGGCAACCTCAGTGTTCCAGGTCGACGCTTTATCCCACTGCGCCACCACAGGTCAGGCCAACCATCATTATTTTTACAGGGCTTCTTTGGATTCTACATGAGCAATGTGAAATAACCACGCTATACTAGAAGAACTTCCTTCCTTCCTTCCTTCCTCCCTCCCTCCCTCCCTTTCTTCCTTCCTTCCCTTTTCTCCCTTCCCTTTCCTTCCCTTTCCTTCCCTTTTCTCCCTTCCCTTCCCTTCCCTCTCCTTCCCTCCTCTCTCCCTCCCTCCTCTCCCCTTTCTTTTTTTCTTTCTTTATAACTTTTTAAAGTGAGAGTTGGGAAGATAGTGAGACAGACTCCTGCATGTGCCCCAACCTGGATCAATCCAGCAACCCTATCCGGAGCTGAAGCTCAAGTACCGAGCTATTTTTATCACCTGAGGCTGCCGTACTTGGACCAACTGAGCCATCCTCAGCACCCAGGGCCACATCCTTGAACCAATTGAGCCACTTGCTGCAGGAGGGGAAGAGAAAAAGAAGAGGGAGGGGAAGGGGAAGAGAAGCTGATGGTTGCTTCTCCTGTGTGCCTGACTGGCAACTGAACCCAGAATGTCCATATGCCAGGCTGACACTCTTGTTAGTAATTCATATTCACTTCATTAAGTAGTTTATTTTGAGATTTCAAATACAGGGAGTTGTCAGGTTATGCCAGTCTTGACATATGAGGTTTTGAGTTTACAACACTCACTCCCATAAAATCTTAAAAAAAATTGAGACGGCTGTTATGGATGCCTTGCAATGCTATACGCAGATTTTGGAAGAAAAAAACTCATCAACCTTTCAGACTAGCCTGGAACAATTCTTTAAGCTGGTAGAGAGGCCTGCAACAGATCCTGTACCCTCTACATCAGCTGCTTCTCGAGAAGAACACTGTGTACAGATAGAATCATCTCCAGTGTCTCCTGCATGTTCCTTACTTAGGCAATCCTGATCCACCTGACCCAGGATCTCCATTACCCTCTGCAGGTTCTCCTGCCTCTCCAGCTTCCTCCTCCCCATAGGTCGCTCCCTCCCACCTTGCAACGCCCTTTCCAGTGTGCGAGCCAACCACAGGAATAATGGTAAGGAATTTTTTTTTAACATTCATTTTTTCTGTTAATACAGTACAGTGTACAGTACAATATATTTATGTTCTTTTCCTTTTTCTGTGGCTTAGTTATGTTTTCATGTTCTAGATCAGGGGTTGGGAACTCATGGCTCGCGAGCCAGATGTGGCTCTTTTGATGGCTGTATCTGGCTCGCAGACAAATCTTAAAAAAAAAAAAGTTAAAAATATAAAACATTCTCATGTACTACAATCCATTCATTTCCTACCACTCATGTTCATGGTTGCGGGTGGCTGGAGCCAATCACAGCTGTCCTCCAGGACAACACCAAATTTTTATGGGATAATGTGTAATGTACACGGGTTGTTGTATGGCTCTCACAGAATTACATTTTAAAATAAGTGACGTTCATGGTTTTCTCAGCCAAAAAGGTTCCTGACCCTGTTCTAGATTATGATTTTATAACTGTGTTAGGATAGGTAAGTGACTGAGGCTAGAGTGTGTTTCGATTTACACCAAAATTCTTGTTATGTCACTGTTGTAGGAAAGGAACTATGCTGTAACCCGAGGACCCTGTGGTACTACAATTCTCAACCTGCCACCACCTAGATTTCTATCTTTCCTACTCAAAACTCTTAAATAAAACCATTCTTAGCTTTCATAATAGCTTCATTAAAGAACATATACAAAGCACTTAATGATACTCTGGTCTGCTCAATCCCTTCCTAACATAGTCATGAGGCTTTATCTGCCTCACTGGAGTCACTCTTTACAAATGCTTTCTCTAGCAGTTTACTGTTCTTTACCTGGACCTCTCTCTATACCTGTCACGACAATGCCCACCTATAGGGTTCTAGTGTGAGGCTTCTGTGTATTGAGAGCAAAATACAACAATTCAATGTGCACAGAACCTCAGTAAAGGAACACAGAAGGGTTCCAGAGATGAACAGGGGTGATGGCAGTAGAATAATGTGAATGTACTAATGTCACAGAAATGGCTACAATGGTAAATTGGATGTAATGTGTATTTTTTTTACCACAATAATGAAAATGATTGCAATTAGAACATTTTCTTTCATCAATTTATGCTGCCCAACCAGCTATCTCTGCTGTGCCCCAAACCATTTGTCCACACTTATGAATTCCCTCACAGACTCGACTGCCCGTTCTGGTCCTTTGCATTCTTCTCTTTCTGCAGTAGCTACTCTGGCCAGCTGGCCCATTCGAGGGCCGCACTCCCCCACTCCGCAGAAGACTCTGAAACACCTACTGCCAGTACCAACGTCTCTTTTCAGCTGCATGTTCTCACTTCCACAGGCCTGGAAGCTCTCTCCTTCAGTGAAGAAGAGAAGTTTAAACTTTACCTTGAAGGGTGAGTGTGAATTCACCAGGCAGCAAGAGGTTAGAAAGGATCTTATTTCAGGTCTGCAGTGAGAAAAACTGTGGCAAATTTGCAAGCTTCATTGTGGCCTGCAGCAATGCTCCCCAAGCACCAGCTGATACCCTGGATGGCCAGTGCTACACAGTCCTCTATTTACCGTATTTCCCTATGCATAAGAAGGACCCTTTTCCAGAAAAATTTGGGGTCTAAAACCTAGGTGCATCTTATACAGTGGTTGTGGGACTTCAGTAACAAAGGTGGAACTGAGGATGAGGCAGTATAAGAAGACAAACACTCGTCATCAGACACAGATGAGGATAAGCTGATGGATGAGAGTTTTGACCGTGATGAGGAGTTGTATGAATTTTATGATGAATAAAACTTGAGTTTAATAACTTTATGTAATACTTTTTTTTTTTCAAATTTCAGGCCCCCACTTAACTATGTCTTGCCTGAATAGTCAGGTTTTTTATTCTTCCCTTGAAGATCTCTGTTGTGGGTACTGATAGTCCTATTTTCTGCTGCTTTGTTTAATATTATAAAGTATTTCCTTTATTCCTCCTACCTCAATGCCCCCCTCATATTTCAGGCTGGGACCTACTCCTGATTTAGAGCTCTCTTTCCCCCTTTTGCCAACTTCTATTATGAATCTACCTTTGCCACCAAGCTTAGTGTATCCCAAGGTTCTCTTTACCATGCCAGTCACAGAGCTCCAGGGAAAAGCAACTGGTCCCATCTATCCAGGCAGAGGAGAACAGAAGCTCCATATCCACGCATGCTGCAAATGGCTTTTCCAGTCTACCTGAATCATTACCAGCTAGAAGCAGCGGTCATTGGGACTTGGACGTGAGCTGCAAAGTATAGAATTGTGACAACAATTCCAGTGCCATGCGGACTTTTCCTGGATGTGGACTTTTCCTGGACTCCTGCTCCTTATGACAGCTCCTAACAGACTGAACTGGGGTTGGGTTGCATTTGCAAGGATTTGGCATGGTGTTGGTGCCAACTTGGACTTGGTGAACATGTTAAAGACACTACTCTTTTATGGATTCTTGCTGTATTGGCCAAGAGTTTGCTTAAAGGCTTTAATCACTGTAAAAAAAAAAAAATAGAAGACTGGATAAAGAAGATGTGGCACATATACACTATGGTATACTCCTCAACCATAAGAAATTATGACATCGGATCATTTACAACAAAATGATGGGATCTTGATAACATTATACGGAGTGAAATAAGTAAATCAGAAAAAAACAAGAACTGCATGATTCCATACATTGGTGGGACATAAAAACGAGACTAAGAGACATGGACAAGAGTGTGGTGGTTGGGGGGAGGAGCACAAAGAAAACTAGATAGAAGGTGACGGAGGACAATCTGACTTTGGGTGATGGGTATGCAACATAATTGAATGACAAGATAACCTGGACATGTTTTCTTTGAATATATGTACCCTGATTTATTGATGTCACCACATTAAAATTAATAAAAATTTATTTATAAAAAAAATTCAGGCCCCCAAATTAAGGTGCGTCTTATACATGGGGTCGTCTAATACATGGGGAAATACAGTACTTTTTTCTAGCCTCATCTCTTGCCACTTCGCTTTCAAAGTATGTTCCCAAACCATGTTCCCTCTATCAATCACCGGTTTTGAAAAGGAAGTCAAGAAAAATGTTTTCTTTTCATAAATTTCCACAGGAACCTATTATTTTTTCCAACTTTGAAATTATCCTGCAGCTTCCAGAAAAGGCTCCTCTGAGGGTTTAAGAAAATAAAACTTAGGCTTTGCCCTTGCCAGGTCAGACAAAGGGTAAAGCACATCCAGTCTTACAACTAACTTGGGAGGAAAGAGGAAAAGCTTTCATTTCTCTCTCTCCAGCTGCCTCATTCAGATTTCAGTGACTGTCTTCCTTTCCCCAAGACCATAATGCACAGCTTTCTGGTGTAACAGCAGCTGTTTAGGTCTCTTCTGTTGGCCCAACTATTCTTTTTTTTTTAAGCCAGAGAGAGACAGAGAGAGGGACAGGTACAGACAGATGGAAGGATGGACGGACGGACAGACAGAAAGGGAGAGAAATGAGAAGCACGACCTCATGTTGTGATACTTAGTTGTTCAGTGATTGCTTTCTCATATGTGCCCTGATGGGAGGGCTCCAGCTGAGCCAGTGACCCCTTGCTCAAGCTGGTGAACATAGGTTCAAGCCAGCAACCTTTGGGCTCAAGACAGCTATCATGGGGTCATGTCCATAATCCCACACTCAAGCCAGAAACCCTGTGCTCAACCTGGTAAGCCTGTGCTCATGACATCGACCTCAGGGTTTTGAACCTGGGTCCTCAGCATCCCAGGCCACTGCTATATCCACTGCACCACTGCCTGGTCATGCTGGCCCAACTATTCTTTTTTTGTTTGTTTGTTTGTTTGTATTTTCTGAAGCTGGAAACGGGGAGAGACAGTCAGACAGACTCCCGCATGCTTCCGACTGGGATCCACCCGGCACGCCCACCAGGGGGCGAAGCTCTGCCCACCAGGGGGCGATGCTCTGCCCCTCCGGGGCGTCGCTCTGTTGCGACCAGAGCCACTCCAGTGCCTGGGGCAGAGGCCGAGGAGCCATCGCCAGCGCCTGGGCCATCTTTGCTCCAATGGAGCCTCGGCTGCGGGAGGGGAAGAGAGACAGAGAGGAAGGAGAGGGGGAGGGGTGGAGAAGCAGATGGGTGCTTCTCCTGTGTGCCCTGGCCGGGAATCAAACCCGGGACTTCTGCACGCCAGGCCGACGCTCTACCACTGAGCCAACCGGCCAGGGACCTGGCCCAACTATTCTTAAAGGACAAACTCAGAATGTGGAAAGAAAAGATACCCTAAATATATCCAACACCATCCTATCTTTGCCAGTCATCCACTTTACCTATTTCTTGCCTTTTGTTTCACAGCTGATGACACACTTAAACATGTAGTTTCCTTTTTGCTGCAATCTCGAAAGGATATTACTGGGATAAAGAATGTTCCAAAGAAAGAAAGAAAAATAGTTGATCCAGATTTCAGTACACTTTCAGATAATGTTTCCTAAGTTACTGCCTTTGTAGCAGGAAATAAGATCAAAGATAAAGAGAAAGCTAATTTTAAAAATCTCATTTTTATACAAAAAAAAATCTCATTTTTATCATATGGGCTTAATTGTTAAATGCGTACTTAATAACTTACAAATTTATTTGCTTGAAATTTTCAAATTACTATCCTAGCAATCTATATATTGTAAACTTGACCAATAATGGTGGGACATAAACAGGTTTTCAATATTATAGTAAGGATTATAAAATATCCATGTAGCCCTTTAAAACTTTAGTTTCTACATTAATCCCTACAACTCTCAAGATAAATTATGTTACTAAGCAGCTCACTGACTATGGAATAGGGCAAATTTTTATCCTCTATACAGGGTAGCAAAGGCTAATAGATATATTAGCATCAACGTGAATAACACAAACAGGCAAGGATGCAAACTGAAGAATGATTTTTTTTTAATTTAAAACTCAAAAACATTGGGTGGGTAAAAATTAATAATAAAGCTATGAATTTGAAACCTCTTCTAAAATTATTTTTTATCTGCTTATTTACAAAGAATTATTGAGCCCCTGCTTGGGACTCAATATAGTGTACATGGCAAACTTCGAGGCACTTGAGAATTCTTTAGAAAGTCCAGACCTTTCCTGTAATGTGTGCACAGTCTTTCCTGTAATCTCATTTCCTTCAGCCACATTTTTCTTTTCAGTTCCTATGGCTTTTTAAGGTCTTCACATATGACTAATCTCACTATTCCCTGTGGATATCCTTTGAACACTTCTTTACAACTGTAATTAAATGTTCAATGTCCTCGTTTAGCATCTGTCTTTCCTACCATTTCCAAAACTTCTGCAAAGCAAGGACCGTGACTGTCCTGTTACTAAGGCCCCATGGACACTGTCAGACAGGACTGCAATCTCATCACATGGTCCCTTCCAAGGCATCACAGGGAGAGCAGGGAAGTAAAACGGTGATTGGGAAGTTTGGCCGGGGCCCTGTTACCACTGTAGGTGCACAGAGGAGGGTCAGGGAAGGCTTTCTAGAACAATATCTCCAAATTTTGATGACACATCCCTCTCAGTGTGAAATCTGGGTATTGCAGTCCCAAGTATGTGTATGTATGTATGCATAAAGGTGTAAGTTAAATACAACTATTTTTGCACTAAAATGTACACTGTGAAACACAAAAGTAGAACTTAAAGTAGGATGAGGTAAAGATAAAAAAATATCTTTTTTTTTTTTTTTTTTTTTTTTCATTTTTCTGAAGCTGGAAACAGGGAGAGTCAGACAGACTCCCGCATGCGCCCGACCGGGATCCACCCGGCACGCCCACCAGGGGTGATGCTCTGCCCACCAGGGGGTGATGCTCTGCCCATCCTGGGCGTCGCCATGTTGCGACCAGAGCCACTCTAGCGCCTGAGGCGGAGGCCACAGAGCCATTCCCAGCGCCCGGGCCATCTTTGCTCCAATGGAGCCTTGGCTGCGGGAGGGGAAGAGAGAGACAGAGAGGAAAGCGCGGCGGAGGGGTGGAGAAGCAAATGGGCGCTTCTCCTGTGTGCCCTGGCCGGGAATCGAACCCGGGTCCTCCGCACGCTAGGCCGACGCTCTACTGAAAAAAATATCATTTTTGAGAAAACAATGTGACTCGGTCTGCTTTGTTTTTTTAAATCGTGGTTAAATATATAGTCCATGATGCCGCAGCTCTAAGTCAGTTTACTTCCACACTTGGTGTCAGTGCCTGTCCCCCCCCCCCCCAGAGTCATTGTTCTGAAGAGGTACATCCTGGGACGCATTCACAAAACAAGGATACACATTTTAATGTCCCATCTACCAATCACACGATGATTTTCCTTGAAACTCTTCTGGTACATTTCCATCTGCCTTAATGTCTTGGAAGTTTTCCTTTTTGAAAATTTGGTCTAAAGCCTACTAAAACTATTTCAAAGATTTTATCAATAAAACAAGACTAAAGAGATGTATATGTAAGATGAATGTGTGCACAGAAGTGAGGTTTTTAAAAATGAATGGAAAAAAAATAAGATACACACAATTTTGGTGATATAATTATGCATTAATGGAAACTTTCCAAAAACCACCATCCACTGTCCAGCATGCGCCGGCCTCTGCCAACTAACTGCATTTACTTTCTGACTCATTCCCATCTCACCTTCAGCTCCAAAGGACAGGTTCTATTTATTTTTTTCAAACATATATGCTAGGTAAGAACCTGATAAATATGTGCTGACAGACACTTGTATTCACATGAAAGGTTAGTGTATAGGGAACACCTTTTTGTGTAAAAGTAAAAACTCAAACTCTTTAGTCTGACAACTCAATTCAGTACTGTGCTATTATATAACCTAAAAATTTCTGGGCCCTGGCCGGTTGGCTCAGTGGTAGAGCGTCGGCCTGGCGTGCGGAAGTCCCGGGTTCGATTCCCGGCCAGAGCACACAGGAAAGGCACCCATCTGCTTCTCCACCCCTCCCCCTATCCTTCCTCTCTGTCTCTCTCTTCCCCTCCCGCAGCCGAGGCTCCATTGGAGCAAAAGATAGCCTGGGCACTGGGGATGGCTCCTTGGCCTCTGCCCCAGGCGCTAGAGTGGCTCTGGTCGCTACAGAGTGACACCCCAGATGGGCAGAGCATCGCCCCCTGGTGGGCGTGCTGGGTGGATCCCGGTCGGGCGCATGCGGGAGTCTGTCTGACTGCTTCCCCGTTTCCAGCTTCAGAAAAATACAAAAAAAAAATTTTCTGGGTGGTACAAATGATGTTTCTGTTCATTTATTTCTAAGTATTCCCAGAATTCCACTAAGATAATAGAACCGCACTCTATTTCATCAACCAAGCCTAAGGTGCCATGGGCAGAAAGGACGGCAGCGGGCTTGCTGCGCTGTCTCATCCCCTTCCTGTGGAATTTCTCACATGCACCGACATACTGGATGTGTTTGACACATACACTGAATGAAGGTGCCAGAATAAGCCCATAAATATTAGGAATGTTAAGATTATTTTAAAGCCCCTAGGGAAAATGTTCCAAGTTCCAGGACCTGCTTCCTGCTCCACAATGGTTCATCTTTGGTCCATCTTTTGCACATCCTTGGGCATTACAACCCTTCCTAGACCACTACTTCTAGAACAGGGGTAGTCAACCTTTTTATACCTACCGTCCACTTTTGTATCTCTGTTAGTAGTAAAATTTTCTAACCGCCCACTGGTTCCACAGTAATGGAGATTTATAAAGTAGAGAAGTAACTTTACTTTATAAAATTTATAAAGCAGAGTTACAACAAGTTAAAGCATATAATAATTACTTATCAAGTACTTTATGTCGGATTTTCGCTGTTTGTCAGAACAAATCTTTATAAAACAACTTATTATAGTTAAATCTATCTTTGTATTTATACTTTGGTTGCTCTGCTACTGCCCACCATGAAAGCTGGAACTCCCACTAGTGGGCATAGGTACCAGATTGACTACCACTGTTCTAGAAGATAACTCATATTTATGTTTCTAGGGAATTTTCCACAGGTCTCTTGTACATTTCATCTAATAATCCTTTGATCTTCAAGTTATTCTGGAAATTTAGAGAAGTAAAAAAGCTGACATAAATGTTATTGTACCAATGTTGAAATAAAGATGACTGCATATATTATAAATGCTACATGTAAAAACACTGAAGTGCCTGACCAGCGGTGGCACAGTGGATAGAGCGTCGGACTGGGATGCGGAAGGACCCAGGTTCGAGACCCCGAGGTTGCCAGCTTGAGCGCGGGCTCATCTGGTTTGAGCAAAAAGCTCACCAGCTTGGACCTAAGGTCTCTGGCTCAAGCAAGGGGTTACTTGGTCTGCTGAAGGCCTGCAGTCAAGGCACATATGAGAAAGCAATCAATGAAAAACTAAGGTGTCGCAATGCGCAACGAAAAACTAATGATTGATGCTTCTCATCTCTCTGTTCCTGTCTGTCTGTCCCTGTCTATCCCTCTCTCTGGCTCTGTAAAAACAAAACAAAACAAAACAAAAAACCTGAAGTAATTTGAAAAAAAAAAAATCTCCAGAATGATTTTAAGTTGAGGTCTCCCAAAATCTTAATCATATCTCCAGATTGTCTGAGATGATATAAAACCAACAGACACTATGGTTTCATTCTAGGATATCAGTTATGATAATGAAAAACCAAAAAAATATCATGAAATTAAGGATGCCATTATATTTGCATCTAAAAGTAACTGAATAATATTGATAAAGAAATATTTAAAAAAGAATGTCATCCTCATAATAAAAGACATTCAAAATATCACTTTTTAGCCTTGGATTAGAATAAATGCTTTTAAAGTACAAGATCCAATCCTAAGGAAACTCCAAACACCACCAGTGGCAGGTAAACTGAAATAGCCATTGAGGAAGCAAAATAATAATTCATATCAAATGCCAGAAAAAGTGCACATCACCTACCTCTGCCACTTTGGGCAAGATTTCCTAAACAAAAATCTATATACATAAAGGTGAATGTAATGTCATTTAGAACAGGAAGTAACTCAAAGCAACCTATCAGTTTAACAAAATTATTTTTATAACTATACAGGGGGTCCTCATGTTATGACACAGTTCCATTCCTATGACAGTGCTATAACCCAAATTTTGGTGTAAGTCGAAACACAGCTGAGCCTAAGTCACGTAACTACCCTAATGCAGTTGTAAAATCATAATCTAGAACAGAAACACACGACTAAGCCACAGAAAAAGGAAAAGGACATAAATATACTGTACTCTACATTAGATTGTACTAATAGAAAAATGACAGAAAATGAGTGTAAAAAAATGTATGACACTATGTTTGGCTTAAGCCAAAACATGTCTCAATTTTTAAAAGATTTTATGGGAGTGTCATAAACTCAAAACATCGTTATGTTGAGACTGTCACAACCCAAGGACCTCCTGTACTCTTTTCCTTAAGACAAGGTCAGTTTGAAGTACACAGAAGCTACAAAATATTTGCCTATTTAAATGAGTTAATAAAGAAGCTTTACTAAGCATTTAGGCACTTTTTAGGATTCTCACTAAAAATACATGAGACCTAAAATTGCCCAATTTAAATTGCAATCATTTCCAGATCCATTATTGTATTACACAGTAACAGTTCCAAAATATGTCATAGATATATTGATTAGGTAAAATCGTCATCTCAAGCCAAAGTACTAGGTTTACCATTTCTTCCGTCATTTAAATAATGAATTAAAGTTTGGGACATCCATAGGTCAGAGATATTTTACTAGAGAAGAAATTTATGTATAGATCATCTAATATTCACTCTGGAGTTTGAAATGAGGGATTTCTATTCTATTAAATAAACTATTCTATTTTAAGTGTAACAATTTGCTCTAAATGATCACTTTACAGTTTACACAGTTTGTAGTCTATGGTATGCATCAATATAAGTATACATGTTTAGAATAGATAAACTTTCTCATTTTCACTACCATACCCTTGACCAGGGTAGTGTCGAAAAGACAATGCATACTCAGTGCAAATAGAAAATGCTGATGATACTAACTACAACTTGAAAAAAGAAAATTAGTTCCATATCTTATAATTTTCAAAGCACCCCCCACCCCCCACCTTTACTATTGTTTTCTTCCTTCTGGTTTCTGAGAAGAGTGTATGTTTTGATTTTGACAATTGAGTTATTACATCATATATAATTTTTAATTAACAGCCTGTTATTTACAAAAATCAAGTTACTGGTTATAGACTGGAATCGACTTGTTCAAGAGTACCTCTATTACTGAAAATTTATCTGACTGCCCCTTTAAAAGTGGTACAGTACCCTCCATTATCTGTGGTTTTGATTTCTATGGTTTTAGTTATTCATGGTCAACCATGGTCCAAAAATACTAAAGGGAAAACTTTGGAAATAAACAATTCTCAATTTTTAAATTGTATGTGTTCTAAGTAGTGTGATGAACTCTCTCACCATCCTTCCTCCCACCCATTCAAAGATTATAGCTACCTTTGCTCTGCAGTTCTATTGTGGAGATATGTGGGTAAGACACATTCTTCTCATTCTTTCCACTAGATGCTTTATCCAGTGCCTTCTATTTGCTGGGCTTTGTGCAAGTAAGTACCCGGGAGCATAAAGATGATACACAAAACCCATGACCTCCAACAGCTCCCAGTTTAGTCAGGGAGAGCTGGACAAGAATGGATCCAGAACCACCAGAGATTGGAGGGAAAGTCTCCAATTCTGTTTGCTGCAGTAGAGCTCTTTTCTAAAGTGGAGACAGGGCAGCTAGATGAGGAAGTGTAAGGCCAGTGACCACCGCGATGGCCCTGCAGTTTCTCATTGCATTCAGGCAGATGGTAAAGGAACTGTGGAGCCAGAAAATGGTGGGCCATTCTGTTTATTAGTCTCATAATGGCAGATGAGGAAACAGGAAGGGAAGACCGCTTCCCTTTCTCTTTCCAGACTAGCTGGACTCTGTCTCCAGACTCACAGGCCCCCACCAACCTGGGCACTTCCCAGACAAGCAGGCAGGGCCGAAATCTCAGGGCTCCCAAGCCCCTCAGCACTCCCTCTCTCTCTCTCAGGATTCAAACAAGCAAAACAATGGCAAACAATCGCCCCTCCCCTTGGAGGCGGGCAATCTGCCGCCCTGAGGGCAAGCACCTGCAGCTTTCCATAGACTGCACACACATGGTGCCAATGCAAAATACAAGTGAGCAAACCTAAACACACTTGTTTACCCAACAGGTAGTTACTGTTCTAATCCTAGGTGTGGGCAAATTCTTTTACCTTAATATTTTTTGTTAGTCCTAGTTCAGTTCAATAATCTAAAAGTAAGCTTGGGCCCTGACCAGATAGCTCCATTGGTCAGAGCATCATCCAGATACACAGAGGTTGCCAGTTTGATTCCTACTCAGGGCACAGACAGGAACAGATCAATGTTTCTATCTCTCTCTCTAAAATAAATAAATTAGTTGAAAAAAATAAATAAATGTAAGCATGGGTTCAGTACTGAGCCAAAAGCTGGAGATTTCAGATAAGGAAAATAGCTTCAGGAACTCAATCTAGTTGGAGAGAGAGAGAGACAAGAACAAGCAAATGCAAAATATATTATATGTTGCTGACAGATACAATCACAGAGTGCTCCAGCTCAGAGAAGAGCAACGGGGCTGGGAAGAAAGCCTTACTAGAAGACTGGTGACTGAGGAGTCTTCAAGGAGCCCACTTAACACTGGAAACATTTTTTTTGACATTAAAGCACCCCCCCCCCAATGTCATATAGGCATTTCTTGCTTCAACATTCACAACGCTTCAATATTTTATTACTGAAATATATATAACCAACAAACTAATTTCCTGCTTGGATAGATTTAGACATTTTGTATAAAAATGTAAATATTAGTTTTTCTAACTTACACTGTAAACTCAGAAGAACCCTGTTTTGCTGTTGGTGTTCACTCCACAGCTAGCGTTCAGCCACCTATTTACAGGCAACAATTAATCTTAAGTGGTAGAAAGCGCTAGAATTTGAAGTATGACTCTCAAAGGAAAACTAGGAGTTGTTTTTAAATCTTTCTTCCTTTGCTTTTTGGTGTTATATTTCCCCTTTTTATTGTAAAATGGAATCTCATATATATCATCACACTAAGAACTTAATGGATTTATTTTGCATTTCTTTTTGAAATTGTAAAAAATATAAATATCCTACATAAATATAAACTAGTTAGACATACGATAAAATACTTAATAGTTTCCAAATAAAATGTAGCCTGGCCTGACCAGTGGAGGTGTAGTGGATACAGCATTGACCTTGGACACTGAGGTCCCAGGTTCGAAACCTCAAGGTTGCCAGCTTGAGGGCAGGCTGACCAGCTTGAGCACGGGCTTGTGTGTGCTTAAACCCAAGGTCATTCGCTTGAAACCCAAGGTCATTCACTTGAAGCCCAAGGTCACTGACTTGAGCGAGGGGTCACTCACTTTGCTGGAGCCCCCTGGTCAAGGCACATATGAGAAGCAATCAATGAACAACTAAAATGCCACAATTATGAGTTGATGCTGCTCATCTTCCCCTCTCTCTCAAAAACAGACAAAAAAGTAGCCTGCTTTGCCCATAGCTAATGATGCATCATCTAGCCAGGTATCCAAGCTAGAAACTTCAGCACTGTCCTTGCTTCTTCCCACTCCTTCACCCTATGCCCACACCTATTTAATCACCAAGTTCTGACAATTCTATTCCTATAGACTTATCTATTCCACATCTTTGAGCCATCCGTAGTCTTACTTCAGGGAACTCACCATCTCTCTCCAGGACGAGCTGCTCCCTCTTAAAATACCAGGGCTCTTATACCTTGCCACCCTAATCCGAGTCATCTTTACAAAATGTATAAAGGTACCATGTTGCTTGCCCGTGCAAATCAGTAAGAGCTTTCTCCACTGCCAACAGGATAAAATCCCACTGAGGCATGGTTTAGATCAGTGGTTCTCAAACTTTTTGAATTCGAGGCCCATTTAAAATTCTACCAATAATTGTAGGTGCACTATATACAAAATTCTGAGAAATATGTTATAATAATTAAATCAAATACTAAAGAAAAAAATACCAAGTCCAAGCGTGCTATTATGGTAATTAAATGAAATAAATACAACAAAATTAAATTTATTCTGATGTTAAAAAACATTTTTGTTACATTTTTTGTTATGCTTTTTAGAATTCATAATAAAGAGGGGTTAAAAATAAGAAGATGACAAAAAAGTTATCTTTTTTAATATATAGATACATTCTTAGTAAGATTTAGTAAATTTGGCAGGACCCAGCACAAATGTGTTAATTTTTTCATTCTTGTGTTTATGAGAAACATGAGTCTGATGTGTCCTAGTGATTTCTTCAATGTTTGGGCATATATTTGAAAAGCAAACTCTCATTTCCTTCTCAATACATTGAAGAATTTCTCTTTTTTTACTCTTAGTTGTGTTGAGTGCAGAAAACCTCCACCATACATATCATCTTAACTTTACACCAAACAAAGGATAGAAGAAACTTGCCTCCAGTCTTTCTGGGGAACGTGGGGGGTAGTGTAAACAATCTAGCACCACAGCTTAACAGCCTTTTGCAACCTAATCAGGCAAGTGAGGTGGGGGGTTGGGCAGTCTGTCAGCTTACAGCCAATTCCCCACACCTCTGTCCCCCAAGAATCTAAACTCCAAAACTCTGTTGGTTTTTTGGTCCCCAACAGGCACATATTTCTCTGGAATACCACAGGGCGCACCTGGAAATCTCCTAGGGCGAGAACCACTGGTTTAGACAAACTAATATACAAGTATTGACTGACTTACAACCTATGCAACTTACGACCATTTGACTTAATGACCACAATCACTAGCCATGACTGCTCCACGTCTGGCAGTGCAAGCGTTGCCCAGTTGGGCATACGACGGTGCGGACCAGCTTCCAGTAGCACTACCATCTCCACATGCACCATTTCAACTGTTATCCCAGACTCGGTACAGCAATTCGTGTTTTGTGTCTTGGATATTTTTCATCAAACCCCTTCCAAGATGTCTACCAAGAGGAAATTGTCTTTGCAAATATTAAACCAGTTGTACTGGTAATGCAGTGTTTTACTTAAACTTGACAAATGTAAAAATAAGAAACAAAATGGTGTAGAGATTATACAAATGGCATAAAATGAACAAAAAAAATTATGATATATAACAATAATGAAAACAAATTATGATAAAATATGACTTAAAGATTTTTATAATATCATTTCACAGTACTGTACATATAGCCTACTCAACTTACAACCAAATTGTGTTATGACCGGTCTGTCGGAACCAATCATGGTCATAAGTCGAGCACTAGCTGTAATTTTATGCCTCTTATCCACTACTACACCCAATCCCAATGTATAGCAATTTTTTTTTATAGAGACACAGAGAGAGAGGAACAGATAGGGACAGACAGACAGGAAGGGACTGAGATGAGAAGCTTCAAGTCTTTGTTGTGGCACCTTAGTTGTTCATTGATTGCTTTTTCATATGTGCCTTGACTGGGGGGGGGGGGGGCTACAGCACACCAAGTGACCCCTTGCTCAAGCCAGTGACCTTGGGCTCAAGCTAGCATCTTTTGGGCTTATGTCAGCGACCATGGAATCATGTCTATGATTCCATACTCAAGCTAGCGACCCCTCGCTCAAGCTGGTGAGCCTCTGCTCAAGCTGACAACCACGGAGTTTTGAACCTGGGGCCTCTGCATCCCAGGCTGATGCTCTATCCACTGCGCCACAGCCTGGTCAGGCACAACTTTCTTGTATTCTAAACATGTGTTATTCCTTTTATAGTTTCAAGCCTTTATGTTGTTCCTTTGATAGGAAATACTCTTTCCTTTTCAACCTTGCAGAAACCTCCTCACCCTCAAGATACAGTGTAGAGCTATCTGCAAGACAACAACTTTGATTCTCTGGCCCGAGTGTATTTCCTTCCTTCTCTCTCTGCAATCACAACACTTTACACTCACCTTCATACAGTTTTACGAAACTGCATTATACATGTTACTAAAGTGAGATTATTGAGAGCGAGACTGTATCTTTACTACTCAGTACAATGCTGTACACAAAAAAAATACTACATGTTTATTAGAGGAATATCCAGGCTCCCTGAGATAAACTTATTTAACTTTAAAAAAAAAGAAGATTCCATTTGGTCTGTTCTCTACAAATTGTATGTACATCCTGCCTTCCCCCTTTCTGCCAATACAATCAATAAAATAGGTTTTATGAAAATATAACTATGGTTATCAGGTAAAAATGGTTCTGGATGATTTAAGATGCAGGAAAAGTGGCTGTTACATTTGCTTCAAACCATCTGTCTCTCACTCCAACTCCTTTTCATTTCCACCTGGCCAAAACAACTCAATTTTTACTAATGTTAAAATGAATATTCTCGCCCTGGCCGGTTGGCTCAGCGGTAGAGCGTCGGCCTAGCGTGCGGAGGACCCGGGTTCGATTCCCGGCCAGGGCACACAGGAGAAGCGCCCATTTGCTTCTCCACCCCCGCCCCTTCTTTCTCTCTGTCTCTCTCTTCCCCTCCCGCAGCCAAGGCTCCATTGGAGCAAAGATGGCCCGGGCGCTGGGGATGGCTCTGTGGCCTCTGCCTCAGGCGCTAGAGTGGCTCTGGTCGCAATATGGCGACGCCCAGGATGGGCAGAGCATCGCCCCCTGGTGGGCAGAGCGTCGCCCCATGGTGGGCGTGCCGGGTGGATCCCGGTCAGGGTGCATGCGGGAGTCTGTCTGACTGTCTCTCCCCGTTTCCAGCTTCAGAAAAATGAAAAAAAAAATAAATAAATAAAAATAAATAAATAAATAAAATGAATATTCTCTCTGGGAGAGAAAGAGCTGGTCCTTGAGACAGCCTTTTTCAAAGCATATTGTACGCTTTAGGTAGTCAACCTATTGAATTAGTTAATAGTCTACCTGGTACAGAGCTGGCTCTTCTGAGATAAGGAATTATTGCTTCGACAATTTTGTATAACGAGAAGACAGCAGACAAACATTAATAGGGGCCAAAGAGTCCCAAATGCTATGGAACCAACAGATACCTGAAAGCTGAAGCTAAGTGAGCTTAGTCATGAGCACTCCACTAAGAGCCCCCAAAGTGGCCATGACCTTGAGTTTAGGATGCACTTCATCAGGATTAGAAGTTAGAAGTTGTTCATCACAGAAGAGACTCAGTGTACACAATGACCAGAAAGCAGAAAAAATAAGTCAAAGAAGAGCTATATTACTGATCACTTTTATGGACATAATTTTATGCCTATCCCAACTTTTTAAAGAGAGGAAATGAGCTTTATAGAAAATGTCAATCTAACTTTAAACACTGGGATCAGCTTACTCTTTAAGAAGCTACTTTTTTTTTAGTCTGATCTGTTGGTGGCACAGTGGATAAAGTGTCATCCTGGAACCGAGGTTGCTGGTTTGAAACCCTGGCCTCACTTGGTCAAGGCACAAATGGGAGTTGATGCTTCCTTTCGCCCCTTCTCTCTCTCTCTTTCTCTCTCTCTCTCCCCTCTCTAAACTGAATCAAGTCTTTAAAAATATATATGTTTTTTAAAAAGAAGCTACTTTTTTCCTAATAAACAGAAAGACTATACCTTTAGTATTACTTTACTTGGGCAAAAAAATAACACAAACACATAGCAGTAAAATGAAAGGTCCTTGGTTTTTGTGTAATTGCAATTTGGGGTGGCCATGTTTTCTACCATCTACCCAGAGGTGCAAAAGAGGCCCGTCTGAGGGAAAGGAAGGGGAACAATCCCAGTTCAGCCTCCTCCTGCGAGGTCAGCAGCCAGATGAACTTATTGTCCCCTTGGCTCTAGAAGATATCTTTGTATCAATATGAAGTGTGGTTTTACAGCACTAATTGACCAGGGACTGATCCTGATGACAGGCTTTCCTCAATATCCACCTGAATACCATGGAGATAACACACTCTAACTCCTAGATCCCTATCATTTGTGTCTCAGCTTATAGAAGACCTCCCCAGAGAAGCACTTCCTGAAGACCCACTAAAAAGTCAGCTGCCTGAAAATCCTCCTTTAACACACATCATGTTTTGTTTTTATATACTTGTCACTATTTGAAGTTACATCATTCATGTATTTGTGTTTTAGGTCTTCCTCCTTTATTATGTAAGTTTCACTGAGGACCTTACCCATTGTGTTCTGTGCCCTATCTTCTGACAGGTCACATGGCCCAGCAAGGAGTAAAATTAATGTTCAATAAATATTTGAAGAATGAACGTAAGGTGAACACTGATACCAGTAACATAGCCAAAGAAAGAATGTCTCCGTAGCGGTAGGGTGGTCCACGGTGCATGGGGTGAGGGGAGCAGAGGAAAGGGAGGAAAGGTCAGCTATCAGGGTTGTATGTCAGTTCAGCACTGTCCACAGAAGAGGGTCCGTTAACCCACAGCAGGGACGGACTATGCACAGGGCAAGTGTGGCCTAGAGTAGAACTTTATCATCCTTCAGGCAGTCTTGCCTTTGTGCTCTGCCCCCACCTGCTCTGGGCTCTACGATCACTAAGTAACATTCTGAGCATCACTTTACTTCCTCTGTAGATATGGATATAAGGGAAACAACCTGAAAACTAAAAAACAAAAACACCGAGTTGGTTTAGCAGTTAAAGTTTTTTAAAGTATAGGCATTTATAATGAGAAATAGATCTGTTTCTTACGAATTTGGTTATTGAAAGAATTGTCTTTCAAAGAGGCTCTCCCTCTGAGCATACTAAAAATCACACCTGTGGAACTATAGGGTGACATCCCACGTTCTGCTCCTCCTAAGGACAACAATGTAGGAAGTCAGTTGATCTTACCCCATACCTTTGCCTTCAATATACAACACTCAGCATCAGCTGTTTCTGCAAGTCCCGTTCTGTGATCCTGGACAACTTGCTTAATCTTTATGGGCCTCAGATGATTTTCTGTAAAACTAGAGTTAAAAAGGAGATAATCCTGACAGATCTTTATGTGAAAATAAACACCCCATAACATAATAGAGATCTAAAAAATCCATTAGATCCCATCTGTTGGCCGTATGGGAATATATCTTGTCACATGATTTCATTAATCTGATTTCAGGACCAGGAAATTGGTAAAGTTTTTAAAGAACACAGGTTTGAGCAGACAAGAAGGAAGAAAGGAAGGAAACTACTGTTTATAGGGGAAGTCAGTAACTCAAAACATTTGTTACCAGAGAACAATTAGCCCACAGAGAGAAAGTTATTCACAAAACATGGAACTCTTCCCAGAATAAGGTGCTGCTAGACACCCTCATTCAACTCCAGCAAGCTGGGCTTCAAGTGATGGCACCGCGAGAGAAAGGAGTAAGTGTGTTACACCAAACCGTTCCAAGTATCGACTGCTGCCTACATAGACCCATTCACTGCCAAGTTACAGACGGTTTGCCTTTTTAATTTATAGGAAACCATAGGAGCAGTTATAAAAACAGGAGAGGAAGCACCTCAGAAGAAACAGCTGCTGATCATCAAGTACATGGTGTACCACTCATCTAGAGAGAAGCCCTGTGAAACACAGCCGCCACCTCTGAGCCACCGCTTTGGGTGGGTTTCCATCGTTTGTGTGCACATCCTATAGGCTTCACATCCCGTAGTTCTGTGTTTAATGCAGCAATGCAAAATTTTACTAACGCACAAAATTAATTCATTCTAAGCATTTCTTGAAACCATAGTAATATGGAATTGTGGGAAAGGGCAATTTTCACTATGTATACCTATTTTTAAAAGTCATGTAGAATGCAAACAGCTTAACACCAGAGACACGTGAATATAGCAGCATCAGCAATGACAGCATCCAGATTCTCCTTTAATTCTAATCCTTAAAGAGTCCACCTGTGAGACTCTGAGGTGACATCCACTGTTCTGCTCCTCATAAGGGTAACAATGCAGGAAGTCAGTTGACCTTACCCCATATCTTTGAATTCAACACACAATAGCCAACATGAGGTATTTCTGCAATTCATGTTTTGTGAACCTGCACAAATTGCTTAATCACTACGGGCCTCGGATCTTCTCTATAAAATGAGATGATCTTGAAAGCACAGGCAGCTCAAGGACCAAATGGACCACAGTGACCAAAAATAGTTAACCTCAAAACCTGGATTATAAAGCTGTTATCTCAAAAGCACAGAGACAGAAAGACTCAATTTATAGGTTAGACAGACTGTGGCAGTAAAACATAGGGAAAAAATGTAAGGTTTAACAGCTGTTCGTTCACTCTGTAGTCTATTTCAATTATAAGTCAACTCAGGCAGCAGTCCGGCTTAATGTGTCAAAGGAAGAAGCAGAAAGGCCGGACTATTTGCACTGAACAGTGGTGGGCTGATTTGCTGTCCACCCATATTCTTACGAATTCGAATTAGTCCAAGCACTTTATTCAGAGTTTCTGATTTGTCATCTATACAACACTTTTATAAGAAATAACTCTGAATTAAGGGTAGCTTTACATCTGTACACACATAAATATAAACTTGGCATTTAGTAAAATCTTAAAAGTTGTACTGAAGGATTGAAAAGCATCAGGCCACCTGAGAGTCTGAAAAGCGGAGGAAGTTTCAGAAGTCACTGAACTCCATCCGGCACCTCTCCCCACCCTCAAGACAGGACAGTGACAGTGAGGACCAGAAAGCAATGCTTTGTAGCAGACCCGAGAACTCGTTACCACAAGACTGTAGGCACGTGGTGGTGGTTTTACTGCTGACAATGTGTGTGTATGGAAGTGAACGTCTCACCACGGGCAATAAGAAACACCAGGTCCAAAAGCCACATCCCTCCAGCGAACTACAGGTCACCTGGCTGTGCACATCCTGCCCTCAGAAGCACTGGCTGGGACTGTCCCTGCTGCCCATTCCTCTTCACTAATTGCCGAAAGTATAACCTTAAGTTTCTTGTCAGTGGTTAGAGAACAAAGGGTTTTTCAACACATCTTGAATACCTCATGGCTTTATTAATTACTCAGAAAACTCAGTCAAAGAACCTAGGAAATACGCTTAAAAGTGAAAATAAATGACTACGTGCTTGCCAGTATCCATAACACACTGGGATAAAGTGACAAATACCCACTTAAAATATACAATCAAACTTTAACTCGGTAACAATAAAAATAGTAAGGAAATTCACAAGCACTAGAAAACAGAAGTGTGCCAGTGTGCCCAGCCCACTCCACGGCTTAGTCACTGCAACCCCACACGTGAACGCTCAGGCACTTCAACCCACTTACTTACTCACAGGTTGGCTTTTACATGATCTCATTTCCTTCTGAAACTTATATTGCTTATGAATAGTTGACATTTATGGGTAAAATTTCCATCCCAATAATATAATTTTAGCTTTAAAATTTTTTTTTATATTTATAGATGCTGTTAAATTTGCAGGCAGACATACATCTATTATTAATGAAAAAAATATGCTTTTTTAGACCTAGTATGTACCTAATCTAATTCTGTATATCATTAATATTTAAAATAGTATTATAATAATAATGTATATAGGCCAGCAAGCACAAAATGTAAGAATTTTTAAGTCAACTACAATTAATACCAAAAACCCACAACCGACAGTCCTAAAGACCTGTTCTTCAAGTAAGGACATGAATCCTTGACCAATACAAGGTTATCTAATTTTATACGATCATTAAAAAAAGAAAATGAAAGAACTAGAGTCTGTAGCAATGACCTCTGCCTGCTCTCTGAGCAGTCACTGACAGGAATGTCCAAGATGACAGCTGAACAGCACAACTAGAAGGATGAAAGCTCCATAAGCAAAGCCTGTCCTTGCAAGCCTTCCTATAGCAAATAAAAATGGCAGACCCAGCTGACTCAGAGCCCTGGCGCTGTGGTTTAAATGACAGGAAAACTTACACAAAAGAAGTATCCAGAGTATAGACAGCACTCTTTTTGTTCTTTACTTTTTACATTTTAGGGCCCAGTTTTGGGGAAGGGGACACAATGCTGCCTTACAAAGGACATAGAAGTCCCTTGTTTGAGCTACCAACCTCTGAGCCACACAGAAAAATGTCAGTCATCCATTTGTTAGCACCAGCATCTCCTTCTACTGCTTACAATATGCATCACACATTTTAAGGGGCTGTTGAGACAGAAAAACAAAGGAAGCCCTTGAAATAGAAGCAGATCTTCCTATCGTTGCCCCTTCCTTTATTAGTGTGCCCGCCCGCCCGCTGTTAAAGCTCTGTCACATTGTTTCCACATGCTCCGGCCCTTGAAACTTGTGCAAAAGCATTGCAAAATAAAACGGCACAAACATAACATTTCAAAACATGAGCTAGTGATGGTAGGTCAGTCATGTGGGCCAGAATAATTGTTAATGAAACCATAACCTACAAATGTCCCTGACCTGAGACATTTTATTTGAAGAACAGACATTGAACACGTGGCCATGGGCGTATTTCAAATAAGAATATTGGTATAATTCACTCTGAGAAACCATTAAAAATGACTGTCTTTTTGCCACTTTCAGAAGACACTAAACAATTTCACAGGCACAAAATACTGTAAAAGATTAAAGAACCATTCTTCCAGTTTTCCAGCATTAACATGTAATTGTACAGGCATAAAAGCTGTTTAAAGTCAATAGAGCAGAAGTATGTAATGCTAGAGATTTCTTCTAGAAGAGCTTATAGTTCTCTTTCCTGTACCACATGGAGATAATGCCCCAAACCAAATGTAGTACAAACTGGATGCACAGTTACTTACCTTATAAAGGCTGAATTTATTCCTCTTGGTTAGAAGTCACAAATGGTAGAAGCAAAACTCCCTTCATTTGTTCTTCCAGCGAGCCAGGTCTAGCCTCCCATTCACCCAGTCCATGGCAGATCATTTCACGCAGCACACGAGCACACGCTCCTCTGCTTCCCTCAGTTCCCAGCCCAGCAAAGATAATCACATTCCGGCAGGGAGTGAACAGATGGTGGATTCCATGGTAACCAGCCCTCCTAAGGCGATTGGTAGAAGTGTGTGACTACTGCTTATTGGGTAACAAACGCTGTCTTTGTGCTCCAACCTTGCAAATCCTAAAGGAAGGAACATATATAGCCCCACTCACATGCTCAGGGCTTGCCTAGCAGGTGTTTGGCTATTTAAACAAGGCACTGCAGGCCAATTAAAAGCTTTCCAGCAAATCTATCATTGGTGGTACAAAGTCCCAGCATTTCAGAGTGTGCCCTGCTCCTTCAAGGACAGAGGTCACAGGAAGCTTAACCACAAACAGAAAACAAAACTTGAACATTAACTCAAAAATTTATGGTATAGCACTCCAGAAATCTCAGGTGCATCAGCAAGTCATTTTCTGATTTGCAATCTATAGCAGAAGTTAAACAGGCTTTGTATTTAGAAAGATTTTTCAAACAAAAACGGTTTTCAAATTTGCAAAACTATAGTATCTCAGTTCGAAAGTTTTCAAAAGCAGTTGTTTTATAAATTATGTAATAACTACTTAAACACTTGTAATATAAATTCATTTTTAGTGTGTTGATGGGGTGGGAGCAGGCTATTCCATTTAAAATTTTCATTACAGTTCTACCCAATTACAGAATTGAAATCATCTGATTAGGTACTGTCTACTGGGTTTAACTTTTTTCAGTAGCAATACATGTTAAATGCTGATTCAGCAGGAGAAGAGTGTTCCATCTACCGTAATGATCACACACCAGAATAAGTCCTTAAAGAACAAAATGCCTGGAAACCAAATACGTGTACCACTCCAAAACCAACCATTAGGGAGGGGTACTGCACAAATTTATAACATATAAGCTCTACAGATTCAAAATCCATCAAAAATTGATTTTTTTTTCCCTGAAGTTGGAAATGGGGAGGCAGTCAGACTCCCACATGTGCTCGACCGGGATCCACCCGGCATGCCCACCAGGGGGCAATGCTCTGCCCATCTGGGGTGTTGCTCTGTTGCAACCAGAGCCATTCTAGCGTCTGAGGCAGAGGCCATACAGCCATCCTCAGCACCCGGGCCAACTTTGCTCCAATGGAGCCTCAGCTGCGGGAGGGGAAGAGAGAGAGAGGAAGGAGAGGGTTAGGGGTGGAGAAGCAGATGGGCCTTCTCCTGTGTGCCCTGGCCGAAAATCGAACCCGGGACTCCTGCACGCCAGGCGGTCGCTCTACCACTGAGCCAACCAGCCAGAGCTAAAAATTGATTTTTAAAAGGGTAAGAAAAGGAATAATTAGGACAAGCCTAAAGCAAAATCAAAACAAAAATGGTAAGCGGTGATTAGACTTTTAGGTACTATTTGCCTCCTTCCTTTGTAGTCACTCCTATCTTAAACTTAGGATTTCTTATTTTAGCATGAACAAATATAAGACTCAAATATTGAAAAGGAAAATACAGGCCCTGGCCTATTGGCTCAGTGATAGAGTGTTGGCCTGGGGTGGATGTCCCAGGTTTGATTTTAAGTCAGGGCACACAGGAGAGACAATCATCTGCTTCTCCACCCTTCTTCCTCCCCAGTCTCTCTCTCTCTCTTCTCCATCTGCAGCCATGGTTTGATTGGTTCAAGTGCATGAGACCCAGGTGCTGAGGATGGCTCCATGGAGCCTCCGCCTCAGATGCTAAAAATAGCTCAGTTGCAAGCATAGCCCAGATGGGCAGAGCATCAGCCCCAGACAGAGGTTGCCGGGTAGATCTCAGTCAGGGTACATGTGGAAGTCTCTCTCTCTATATATCCCCTATTCTCACTTGGAAAAGAAGATGAATAAAAAAAAGGAAAATACAAAACTCTTACTTGCAGGTGATATGAGTCTATTCCTAGAAAAAATTTAAAAAATCAAAGAAATCAAGAATATAGTACTATAAGTTGAGTATGCAAATATATAAGAGCAAAATCTATCAAAATACCAATAAAAAGGAGGTGACTTGCAATGCCAACAAAAAGTATATGACACTTGGGAATAATATCAAGAAGTATCAAGAATAATATCAAGAAACAATCAAATGTGTGTGATAGAAAAGGAAAACTAAGTGGAGAGATAGAATGTGATACTTGATACAAAGACCGATGTTAAAGATGCCAAGTCTTCCCAAAGGACTTCTGGTTTTCTAATAAATCTTCTAATTAACTTGCATAATGTGGCAAAAGTAGGTTTATAGTTGTGAGTATGCAAAACAGTTTATACTTGTATTATTTATTAATTGTTATATTATTTCCATACAAACAACTGTAAACCTACTTTTGCCTTACCCTATGTATGTATATGTGTATGTGTGTATGTATTTAGAGAGAGAGCAAAAGAGAGAAACTTTTTTAAAGGTTTTATAAAGATTCTTTTTCACATTTTATTTATTCATTTTAGAGAGAGGAGACAGAGAAAGAGAGACAGAGAAAATGGAGGGAGGAGCAGGAAGCATCAACTCCCATAAGTGCCTTGACCAGGCAAGCCCAGGGTTTCAAACCAGCAACCTCATTATTTCTGGTCGATGCTTTTATCCACTACGCCACCACAGGACAACTTACTTAAAAAAATTTTACAGCCTGACCTGTGGTGGCGCAGAGGATGAAGCGTCGACCTGAAACGCTGATGTCACCAGTTCAAAACCCTGGGCTTGCCTGGTCGAGGCACATATATGAGAGCCAACTACTAAGCAATTATGAAGCAACTAGGAGTTGGTGCTTCCTGCTCCCCCCCTACTCTCTCTCTCTCTCCCTCTCTCTCTTCTCTCTAAAATAAATATAATCTTTTAAAAAGCATTTTTTTAAAAATGTGACTCTAAAGTTTATTTAGATTTTATTTTAAAGATGAAAATCCCAAAGGAAATTCTGTATGAGGGAAGTAATGCTAAAATAACTAACCAGACTTTTAAAACATGTTATAAATGCCACAAATATACTGACACAGCCCAAATTTATCACTTCAGGGCAAATCTGGTTCCTATATCTAACTTTTTATTAGACATCTCTACCTAGCTCTTTAATAAATATTTTAAACATAACATATTCCAAAACTCAGCTTCTGCTTTGCTCCACAAACCTGCTTCTCCCACATCCATTGTTATTTCTGGAAATGGCAAGTCGACTCTGCTATCCATGCAGGAGCTCACCCTTGATGCTGCTCTTTCTCAGACAGCTCCCATCCCACCTGACAGCTCTTCTGTGGGTTATTTCTTCTAACCTGGCCACTTCTTACCACCTCCATCATTCCCACTTGGTCTAGGCCACTCCATCTCTCACCTGGCTTCTTTAATAACTTCCTAACTAAACTCTCTGCTTCCACTTTGCCTCCAGAGGCTGTAAAAACTAAGCAGAAAATGCCATTTCTCATCTCAAAACTGACTTTCCTACTGCACTGGGAATAAAAACCTCTTGTATGATGGCCTAAAGGGCCCTTAATAACTTGCTCCCTACCCCGTTAACTCTTGTGACTCACCTCCTATGACACTTTCCTGCCTTCCCTAAGCTCTCCAGAGTCTGACATTTTTTCCTCTCCTCTGCACTTTCTCAGTAACTCAGACAGGAATGTCAATTACCACAGAAGAGTAATCTGTATGCATCTCCCTCCTCAGACTGTAAGCCCCTAAAGGCCAAGACTGTGCCACTCTGAAGTCTCTGCTCCCAATGCCAAGCAAAGGTCCTAGCACGTAGTGACAACTTATTAAGTCTGCTGAGTAACAGTTTGTTGAAGATGTTTTTCTTCCAGTGTAAATTTAGAGGCAACCTAAGAATCTAATAATATACTGCTCACAAAAATAAGGAGATATTTTATCACTTCATATTCTTTTTTTTTGTGTGTGTGTGTGTGGCAGAGACAGAGAGAGTCAGAGAGAGGGACAGACAGACAGGAAGAAAGAGAGATGAGAAACATCAAATTTTCATTGTGGTTCCTTAGTTGTTCATTGATTGATTTCTTATATGTGCCTTGACTGGGGGGCTACAGCAGACCAAGTAACCCCTTGCTCGAGCCAGCGACCTTGGGCTCAAGCTGGTGAGCCTTGCTTAAACCAGATGAGCCCTTGCTCAAGCCGGCGACCTTGGGGTCTCGAACCTGGGTCCTCCACATCCCAGTCCAACGCTCTAGCCACTGTGCCACTGCCTGGTCAGGCTGTATTCATTTTTAAGTATCTCCTAATTTTTGTGAACAATGCAGATGAATAGGTATGCACATAAGGATGCAAACGACTTGGTAAAATATCATCCAATCATTAAAAATATGGTCATAAAGACTCTACGGTAAAAGGAAATGTTTACGGTATATCAATAACAATGTGCGATTTACTGAGTCCCTGGTATGTGCTAGGCACTATAATAAGCACTTTACAACTATTTTATTGAAATTTCACAGGGACTAAGAAGTAGGTATTAGTATCCTCATTTTTTAGTTGTGGAAACTGAGACTCAGAAATTAAGCTCTGCCCTACAACACATTGCTAAGACTAGAACCTCATGAGACCAAAGTTTAGGTCTAAGTCACTATGCTCCACAACCTTCTAGAAGAGAGGGACAGAAGGAAACATAACTAAAGAACTTACTACAAACAACTACATAAAAAGGAAAATATTCTTAGGAACAAACACCTAGGCTTACCCACCCCAAAGTTTTAAAAGCAGTGTGAAAGAAATATTGGTGATATTTTTCTTTCCTGTTTTCCAAAATGTTTAATATCATAAATAATCATGTCATAAAATATTATTTATTCCTCCTACACATATTTTCCAGTGTTCACTCCACTGTATTCTTGGTTGGATCTACTAACTAGCAAGACACCCACACACACACACACACCAAAAAAAGCAACTAAAAAAAGTTGGCAGCCTAACCTGTGGTGGCGCAGTGGATAAAGTGTTGACCTAGAAATGCTGAGGTTGCCGGTTCGAAACCCTGGGCTTGCCTGGTCAAGGCACATATGGAAGTTGATGCTTCCAGCTCCTCCCCCCTTCTCTCTGTCTCTCCTGTCTCTCTCTCTGTCTCTCCCTCTCCTCTCTAAAATGAATAAATAAATAAACTAAGCTTTAAAAAAGAAAAAAAAGTTGGCTCGTAGTTTGTAGAAAATTGATTCTATGGGAACTGCTCAGAAAGAAAAACAATGGCAGATCTAAGAAAGGCAAGAAAGTGTCCTCTTCAGCTCCAAGTTCATCTCTGGGTACTCTGACATTGTCTCCACATAGTTCTTCAAGCCATACTGCCCAGAACCTCATAATAGGGCCCCCAAATGTAGGCTGTAGAACATGTGAAAGAGAGCCAATAATCCCCCAAACGTTCTCAAGATAAAAAGGCATTAAAAAGGCAAGGATGCCTGATAATTTATCTTCTTCAAATACTGGGCGGGCAGCAATTTTGCCTACAATCTGCTGGAGCAGCGATTGTGTACACACTTAGGTGTAGTACGACAGCTTGAGCAGGAGTTGTTACTAAAGAACCAGGTCGCTGGCAAGTGTATCTACACAAAGATACCTGTGTAGGCTACACGCTGAGAGCCACCAGCAGTGCTCTTTCCTTGTTCTTCTCTCGTGGAAACTCCCTCTTGACAAATGGCTTAAATGATGGAATGACGGGACAGTGGTAGGGCTGTATAGCCTGTGACACACTAAAGTTACCTATCCTCACTGAAGATCAAATTTATCATGTAAGCCTAAAAAGCACGGAAGTGAACAACAGCGCTAACCAGTCACAGACACTGAGACAGAAAATACATCTGTAAAGAGGTGACATTTTCCTAGATATTTTAAATGTGTTACCATGCATTTTGTATTTTTACTTGAAGTTTTACAGGATTTTCTTGGTAATTTGACAGGTGTTTACTTGTTTTGTTTTTTAAGCAATTACCTTTAAATAGATAATTTAGAACAAAAATGTGCCTGATCTGTGGTGGTACAGTAGATAAAGCCTCGACCTGGAATGCTGAGGTCGCCGGTTCAGAACCAGAGCTTGGCTGGTCAAGCACAAGCCAGAAGCAACTACAAATTGATGCTTCTCGCTCCTCCACCCCTCCCCACCAACCTTTCTTTCTCTATCTCTCTCCCTTATATATCTAAAATGAATAAATAAAACTCCCCCCAGCCCAGAGAGACAGAGAGAGAGAGAGAGACAGGGACAGGCAAGAAGGGAGAAAGACGAGAAGCATCAACTCATAGTTTCAGCACTTTAGCTATTCATTGATTGCTTTCTCACACATTCCCTGATTGGAGGGGTGGGGGGAAGACTCCAGTCGAGCCAGTGCCACCCTCAGGCTAAAATCTTAAAAAAAAATAATAATAATAGAGAGAAGAGAAAATGGCGACACAGTAGGCGGACATTGCAACTCCCACCTCCCAGAACCAAAGTGGATTACAACTTAGGAACAATCATCTTGAAAAACCAACTTTGGACTAAACTAAGAGGAATCTATAACCAAGCATAACCAAAGAAACCACACCGAGACTGGTAGAAAGGGCAGACGTGGAAAGGCTGCCCTGCTCACAGGAGTGAGAGGCGGCCCGGAGGGTTTCTCAGGGCGGGGTGGGTTTCGCAGAGACTTATGGGTTCTTACCCCAGGACCAGAACCCCAGCCTGGAGCGCCAGAGACTAGAGGAGGCATACAGACAGTATTTAGCTGAAAGAAGAGTCAGGTTACTGTTTGCAAGAGGGAGACAGAACTTTCATACTCAGGTTCCCTCTTAAAGAGACCACGCAGAAAATCTCGTTCACAGCCACTTACCCAGGGCTCCGGGAACAGGGAGAGCTGAGAGGACTGGAGTTACAACAGGAGAATACAGTTTATAACAGTTTGGGGGCACAGGGAGAGACAGTGGGGGACAGCCACCCTAACCCCAGTACTGGGTCACTCCCCAAACCTAAAGTGCTC
The DNA here is from genome assembly GCF_036850765.1 of Saccopteryx bilineata. NCBI lineage: Eukaryota > Metazoa > Chordata > Mammalia > Chiroptera > Emballonuridae > Saccopteryx > Saccopteryx bilineata. The sequence goes on along the minus strand of NC_089491.1, from coordinate 140,733,278 downwards.
ATCCTTCCTGAGAGAACCAGTGCAGCAAAGGGAAGTAATTACCCCACCCACCAGAAATTCTCCTGCTCCAGTCAGTGACACAGGTTTTGAGTGCTGAGGTCTGGGCTATACCACCCCCCCCCCCAAACTGCTGACTACTCTCTGAAGGGCGGGAGGGCCCAGCTGCGGCTGTGGCCCATGCAGCAGCAGGGGGCGGAGCCCAGCAATGTGAATGTGGGGGGCAGAACCCAGTGATGGTGAGGGGTGGAGCTGGGAGAGGTGTCCTGCAGGGCCAGTGCTCGAGGAGGTGGCAGAGGCAGCGGGCTGGTGGAAAGACCACACCTTGTGAATAGAGAGGCCACACTCACTGGCCAAGAGTAGATAAAAGCCAACATAGGAGTGCAGCTGATATTTACAATGGCATCAGGGCCCAGCAGAGGCAGCCACAAATTCTGGATCACTTGTAGCTCCAAGAAGGTTGCTAAGGGCCAGTCAATAGCAGTGACCCCCACTGGTCTGCGCCAGGTTCCGGCCAGGGAGGTCCAGGGCTGGTACATCCAGTGGCCAGATACAGAAGGCATCAGCTCAGGACCTAACAACCCTAGTTAGAGTGGTATCTTAAGGAAAGGCTCCCCACACTTGACCCAGCTAAGGCACAGAAAACACTGACACAAAGAGGAAAAAGAGCAGTAGCAGCAGACAAGTAGCCCACAGTAGATTACAAACAGCTGAAGCCATCCTAAGAAGATCTAGAAACAACACAACTGAAAGCTAGAGGCAGACAACACAAACCCTACACTCAGCTAGCTACACAAATAGCACATTCAAAGGAGCAGTCTATACAGAGACAAAATGGAAAGACAGAGAAATACAATTCAAATAAATCAACAAGAGAAATGCCTAGAAAACTGAATGAGATGGAAATAATCAAGATACCAGATGCAGAGTTTAGAATAATGATTGTTAGGATGCACAAGGATGTTAGAGCAACAATACATGGACATAATGAGCACCTAAACAAAGAGACAGCAAGCATCAAAAAGGACATTGAAACCATAAAAAGGAATCAGACAGAAATGACAAACACAATATCAAAAATGAAGACTACATTAAAGCAATTAAAAGCAGGCTGGATGAAGCAGAGGATTGAATCAGCGATTTAGAGGACAAGATAAGCAAAACCATGGACGCAGAACAGAAAAAAAAAAGGATCAAAAAGAAAAGAGGATCAAAAAGTCTGAGGAAACTCTAAGAGAGGGCTCTGTGACAACATAAAGAGAAACAACATCTGCATAATAGGGGTTCCTGAAGAAGGGAAAGAACAAGAGATAGAGCACATGATAGAAGAAGAAATCATAGCCAAAAATTTCCTAAATTGATGAAGAAAAAAGTCACACAAGTTCAAGAAGCACAGAGAGGTTCCATTAAAGGGGAACCCAAAGAGACCTACACCAAGGCTCTGGCCGGTTGGCTCAGCGGTAGAGCGTCGGCCTGGCGTGCATGGGACCCGGGTTCAATTCCCGGCCAGGGTACATAGGAGAAGTGCCCATTTGTTTCTCCACCCCCACCCCCTCCTTCCTCTCTGTCTCTCTCTTCCCCTCCCGCAGCCAAGGCTCCATTGGAGCAGAGATGGCCCGGGTGCTGGGGATGGCTCCTTGGCCTCTGCCCCAGGCGCTAGAGTGGCTCTGGTCATGGCAGAGCGACACCCCGGAGGGGCAGAGCATCGCCCCCTGGTGGGCAGAGCGACGCCCCTGGTGGGCGTGCCAGGTGGATCCCGGTCGGGCACATGCGGGAGTCTGTCTGACTGTCTCTCCCCGTTTCCAGCTTCAGAAAAATACAAAAAAAAAAAAAAAGAGACCTACACCAAGACATATCATAATTAAAATACCAAAGCTAAGAGATAAAGAATACTAAAAGCTGCAAGAGAAAAGCAGTCAATAACCTACAAAGGAGTCCCCATAAGGAAGACATCGACTTTTCAACAGAAAAACTTGAGGCCAGAAGGGAATGGCAAGAAATATTCAAAGTAATGCAAAACAAGAGCCTACAACCAAGACTTCTTTATCCAACAAAGTTATCATTTGTAGGTAGAGCGCAGAGCCCATTCCCAGCATCTGTGGCTGATGCAATGCTGTGATAACACTCCAGCACCTGAAACCATCCTAGGCATACCTAGGAGGAAGCTCGCCCGCTGTAAGGAAGTAACTCAGTGCCAACCAGGCAGCTCCCTGACCTTTTCAGCCATTGGCTGTGAAGGACATGATGTAACACTCTACATGCTGAACCTGTGTATATAAGTTAGCTTACTTCCTGAATAAATTGGATCTGCGTCACTGAACCTGGTCTCCAGAGTTGGGTCTCTGCATCTCCATCATCCTCACCCCTGGTGGGCCTTGTCCACAATCATTTAAAATTGAAAGAAAAATAAAAAGATTCCCAAACAAAAAACTCAAGGAATTGATTACAACCAAACCAATGCTGCAAGAAATGTTAAGGGGCTTGTTGTAAACAGAACAAAGGGGGGGGGAAAATCAAGTAAAAGAGAAATGTAGATTTAAAGAATAAAATGGCAATAAACAACTACATAGCAATAATAACCTTAAATGTAAATGGATTAAGTGCTCCAATCAAAAGACATACAGTAGCTATGTGGATAAGAAAACAGGCCCTGTACATATGCTGTCTACAAGAGACACACCTCAAAACAAAAGATACACATAGACTGAAAGTAAAGGGATGGGAAAAAAATATTTCCTACAAATGGAAATGGAAAAAAGCTGGGGTAGCAATACTTATATCTTGCAAAATAGCCTTTAAAACAAAGGCTATATAGTAAGGGATAAAGAAGGTCACTACATAATGATAAAGAGAGCAATCCAACAGGAAGATATAACCATTATAAATATCTATGTGCCTAATATAGGAGCACCTAAATATATAAAACAGATTTTGATGGACAAAAAGGGCAAGATCAATAGCCCTATATAGTAGGGGATTTCAATACCCCACTAACATCAATGGATAGATCCTCAAGAAAGAAAATTAACAAAGAAACAGCAGCCTTAAAGGACACACTAGATCAACAGGATTTAATGGATATCTTCAGAAACTTTCACCCCAAAGCAGCAGAATATACATTCTTTTCAAGTGCTCATGGTACATTCTCTAGGATAAAACACATGTTAGGACACAAAATGAATCTCAATAAATTTAGGAAGATTGAAATCATATCAAGTATCTTCTCTGATCACAATGGCATAATACTAAAAATCAACTGCAATAGAAAAATTGAAAAATATTCAAACACTTGGAAACTAAATAGCATGTTATGAAATAATGAATGGGTTAACAATGAGATCAAGGAAGAAATCATAAATTTCCTTGAAACAAATGAAAATGAACATACAACAATTCAAAATGTATGGGACACAGCAAAAGCAGTCCTGAGAGGGAGGTTCATAGCATTAAGGAATACCTTAAGAAGCAAGAAAAAGCTCAAATAAACAACTTAACCCTGCATCTAAAAGAACTAGAAAAAGAACAGCAAGTAAAGCTCAGAGGAAGTAGAAGGAAGGAAATAATAAAAATCAGAGCGGAAATAAATGACATAGAGGCTAAAAAAAAATACAGAAGATCAATGAAACCAAAGGATGATTCTTTGAAAAGGTAAACAAGATTGATGATACTTTAACCTGACTCACCAAGAAAAAGAGAGGAGTCAAATAAATAAAATTTAGAAATGAGAGTGGAGAAGTAACAACTGACACAGAAAAAATACAAAAGATTGTAAAAAAAAAATACTATGAAGAACTGTATGCCAAAAAATTAAACAACCTAGGTGAAATGGAAAAATTCCTTGAAACATATAATCTTTCAAAAATCAATCTGGATGAATCAGAAAACCTAAACAAACCAATTACAACTAATGAGATTGAAACAGTTATCAAAAACCTCCCAACAAACAAAAGCCTGGGCCAGATGGCTTCACAGGCAAATTCTACCAAATATTCAAAGAAGAACTAACTCCTATCCTTCTCAAGCTATTTCAAAAAATTCCATGCTCCTTTTATGAGGTGAGCATAATTCTCATTCCAAAACCAGGTAAAGACAATACAAAGAAAGAAAACTATAGGCCAATATTTCTGATGAATTTATATGCTAAAATTCTCAACAAAATATTAGGAAACCAGATCCAGCAATACATGAAAAAAGTCATACATCATGAACAAGTAGGATTTATTCTGGAGAGGCAAGGCTATTACAATATTCACAAATCATTCAATTTGATTCATCATATAAACAAAAGGAAGGAGAGAAAGCAGTTGATAAAATCCAGCACCCATTTATGATCAAAACTCTCAGCAAAGTGGGAATACAGCGAACATACCTCAACATGATAAAGGCCATCTATGACAAACCCACAGCCAACCTCATACTCAATGGGCAAAAATTAAAAGCAATCCCCTTAAGACCAGGGATAAGGTAGGGGTGTCCCCTTTCACCACTCTTATTCAACATAGTTCTGGAAGTCCTAGCCACAGCAATCAGACAAGAAGAAGAAATGAAAGGCATCCGAATGGAAAAAGAAGTAAAGCTATCATTATTTGCTGATGATATAATACTGTATATAGAAAACGCTAAAGTCTCAGTCAAAAAACTACTGAACCTGATAAATGAATTCAGCAAGGTGGCAGGATATAAAATTAATATTCAGAAACCAGAGGCATTTTTATACACCAACAATGAACTGTCAGAAAGAGAAATTAAGAAAACAATCCCCTTCATTGTTGCAACAAAAAATAAAGTACCTAGGAGTAAATTTAACCAAAGAGGTAAAGATTTGTACTTGGAAAATTATAAAACACTGATAAAAGAAATCAAGGAAGATACAAACAAGTGGAAGCATATACTGTGTTCATGGATAGGAAGAATAAACATCATTAAAATGTCTGTATTACCCAAAGCAATTTATAAATTTAATGCAATACCAATTAAAATACCAATGACATACTTCAAAGATATAGAACACATATTCTAAAAATTTATATGAAATCCAAAAAGAACATGAATAGCCTCAGCAATCTTGAAAAAGAAGAATAAAGTGGGAGGCATCACACTTCCTGATAACAAGTTATACTACAAGGCCACTGTACTCAAAACAGCTTGGTACTGGCATAAGATCAGGTATACAGAGCAATGGAACAGAACAGAGAACCCAGAAATAAACCCACACCTTTATGAACAACTGATATTTGACAAAAGACATAGAGCATACAATGGAGTAAAGATTGTCTCTTTAACAAATGGTGTTGGGAAAACTGGATAGCTACTTGCAAAATAATTAAACTAGATCACCAACTTATACCATACACAAAAATAAACTCAAAATAGATAAAAGACTTAAATGTAAGTCGTGAAACAATAATCATCTTGGAAGAAAACATAGGCAGTAAGCTCTCTGACATCTCTCGCAGCAATATATTTGCTGATTTATCTCCATGGGCAAGTGAAATACAGGACAGGATGAACAAATGGGACTATATCAAACTAAAAAGCTTTTGCACAGCTAAAGACAACTTGAACAAAATAAAAAGACAAACCATACAATAGGAGAACATATTCAACAATACGTCCGATAAGGGGTTAATAACCAAAATTTATAAAGAACTTATAAAACTCAACACCAGGAAGATATACAATCCAATCCAAAAATGGGCAAAAGAAATGAATAGACACTTCTCCAAAGAGGACATAAGATGGCCAACAGGCAGATAAAAAAATGTTTAACATTACTAATTATTATAGAGAAATGCAAATTAAAACCACAATGAGAGGCATACTTCAAAGATATAGAACACATATTCCAAAATTTTATAAAGAACCAAAAAAGAACACAAACAGCCTCAGCAATCCTGAAAAAGAATAAAGTGGGGGGTATCACACTTCCTGATATCAAGTTATACTATAAAGCCATTGTACTCAAAACAGCTTGGTATTGGCATAAGAGCAGGCATACGGATCAATGGAACAGAACAGAGAACCCAGAAATAAATCCACACCTTTATGGACAACTGATATTTGACAAAGGAGGTAAGAGCATACAGTGGAGTAAATACAGTCTCTTTAACAAATGGTGTTGGGAAAATTGGACAGCTACCTGCAAAAAAATGAAACTGGATCACCAACTTACACCATTCACAAAAATAAACTCAAAATAGATAAAAGACTTAAATGTAAGTCGTGAAACCATAAACATGTTTGAAGAAAACATAGGCAGTAAACTCTCCGATATCTCTCGCAGCAATATATTTGCTGATTTATCTCCACGGGCAAGTGAAATAAAGGACAGCATGAATAAATGTCACTATATCAAACTAAAAAGCTTTTGCACAGCAAAAGACCATTAACAAAATAAAAAGACAACCCACACAATGGGAGAATATATTCGCCAATACGTCTGATAAGGTGTTAATAATAAAAATTTATAAAGAACTTGTAAAACTCAACACCAAGAAGGTAAACAATCCAATAAAAAAATGGGCTAAAGAACTGAATAGACACTTCTCCAAAGAGGACATACAGATGGCCAATAGGCATATGAAAAAATGTTCAACATCACTAATCATTAAAGAAATACAAATTAAAACCAGAATGAGATATCACTTCAAATCTGTCAGAATGGTGCTCATTAACAAAACAACACATAATAAGTGCTGACGAGGATGTGGAGAAAAGGGAACCCTCCTGCACTGCTGGTGGGAATGCAGACTGGTGCAGCCACTGTGGAAAACAGTATGGAGATTCCTCAAAAAATTAAAAATGGAACTGCCCTTTGACGCAGCTATCCCACTTTTAGGAATATATCCTAAGAATACCAAATCACTGATTCAAAAGAAGAAATGCATCCCCATGTTTATTGCAGCATTGTTTACAATAGCCAAGATCTGGAAACAGCCCAAGTGTCCATCAGTGGACGAGTGGATCAAAAAGCAGTGGTACATATACACAATGGAATACTACACGGCTGTGAAAAGGAAGAAAATCTTACCTTTTGCAACAACATCATGGACCTGCAAACTATTATGCTAAGTGAAATAAGCCAGGCAGAAAAAGAAAAGTATCATATGACCTCTCTCAGTTGAGGAATCCAATGAACAATATGAACTGAGGAGTAGAATAGAGGCAGAGGAGGGATCAAAGGGACCAGAGGGAAAGCAAACAGGGAAAGGGGATGAGAGGATGGGATCAGAGAAGGGAAAGAGATTGGTGAAATTATATATACATAACACAGCATTATAGAAAGCAGGAAAGCTAATCCTGGAAGGAAGGGGGGAGGGCGTTGGGGTTAGGGGGGCAAAGGGGATGTTGAGGGAACATGGGGGTGGGGGGATATATTTAGTGAGACACTTGAATCTATGAAAAAACACAATATATTAAAACAATAAAAATTTTAAAAATAATAAAATAAAATATTAGCCTGACCAGGCAATAGCATTGGACTGGGACACGGAGGACCCAGGTTCGAAACTCCAAGGTTGCCTGGCTAGAGCGTGGGCTCACCAGCTTGAGTGTGGGGTATCTGGCTTGAGCGTGGGATCATAGACATGACCTCATGGTCACTGGCTTGAGCCCAAGGTTACTAGCTTAAGCAAGGGGTCACTGGCACATATGAGAAAGCATTCAATGAGCAACTAAGAAGCTGAAACAATTGATGCTTCTCATCTCTCTCCCTTCCTATCTGTTTGTCCCTATCCCTCTCTCTGACTCTCTCTTTTTCTCTGTCAAAAAAACAAAATGTATTTGCACGGTACAGAGTACCATCTAAGCAAAAAACATAAAACAAAACAAAACATACATTGATCTGTTTGTTGTTATTTAATAGCACTCAACATTGATTAACATTATATTAAATGTTCCTTTTTCACACATTTTATTTTCTGGCCCTCGAAAGTAAATTCCATGAGGATAGCGGCTTTCTTTTGGTTGCCAAGGAACCTCCAATGTCAGTCACAAAGCAGGTGCTCATTACATCTTTGTCAACGTATGAAGAGTAAAAACTAGCAGGGAATGAATGAAGACGAGGCTCAGAAGCAAGGAAGTGACCACGGAACCGGGTCACGGACACATAAAAGTGAGTGGAAGCAGGTGATAAGTTCTGCAATAAGTCAAGCAGCAAGTGTGCTCTCTAGTCTCCAGGAACCAGTTGGCAGGAAGTGACATCTCAGGACTAATGAATGTTACTTATCAACGGTACCACTGCTTCTCCAGGACAAGAGAATGGAGCTCAATGGGAAGATGCCTGGCAGTTCAGGAGGCCATGAGGCACCCTACAATGGTCACAACATGCTAGATGCTTTATGGGGGAAAACTGAAAAAGAGAGGTACACCTTAGCAAGACTGTGACTTAAGTGAAAAAAAAAATTGTATCTTCTCTTTGCACTTCTGTCTTTCCTTGCTCTCCAAAGTGACTGGACAGTGACTGCCTGGTGACATTGACACTAGATCCCCACCTTCCCTGTCTATGACCCAGACTTGACTCTCATGACCTACACCTGGTAGTTACCTAAATCCCAACACTATTCCAATCAGCTCACATGGAGTTTTCCTCTTGAAAACAGAAGTAGAAGAGACAGCAGACTTGGGAGTCTGGTCCAACTGGTTCACCCATAAGCACCTAACTACATTCTCTTCCTGTGTCTCCACCTCCACAGGCTGTCGCTGGGGAGCTGGGCTGCCGGGCTGCCGGGCTGAGGGCAGCACCAGCCTCTCACCTTTGCTAAACTGGAAGAAATGCTGGCTCCCATGCTGCTTAAAAACAAACAAACAAACAAAAAAACTTTATAAACCAGTAATACATGTTGACTGCAAAAGCACTTTTAAAAGCATAAGCAAAAAGATAATTAATTCAGCTTACTCCTGTCGCCCAGAGATAACCCCTATGAACATCCTGGGGTACTTGTTCCAGATGTTTTTCTGCACATATGGTATGATATCCTAGAAACATAACTATATCACAAATACTTCATTTTTACAAAACATTCTGCTTTATCATCTTTTACTAAAAACTATTGCAATTTCAGATATACATTCTGTTGAACACATTTGTAAGTATATTTAAAATCTGAAAAATAAATAAGATGTGCAACTGATTTTAACTGCTAGGCTTCAAGAAAATCTCTATTCTAGTTAACTCTTCCAAATATTTCTATTAAACAATAAAAATAACTAAATGACTAAAAAAGTAACATCTTTACAAATGTATAAATTACAGAAATAAAGTAAAATTTAAATGACCTACAAAACTACCATGTAAAAATTACCGGCATTTTGATGTATTTCCTTTAAAGCTTTTGCATAATACAAATAGGGGTTGGGATTTTCTCAACATTGAGCTCTGTAAAAAATTTTATGAAATCATTTTAAAAGAAGAGGTTGCTTCATTTTTTCTCAATCATGTCAGGGAATTTTAGATAAAAGCAGACTTTGATATATAATTAAGCTACTTAACTTATTATTATTTTTTTTTAGTATTTTTCTGAAGCTGGAAACGGGGAGAGACAGACTCCCGCGTGCGCCCGACCAGGATCCACCCGGCACGCCCACCAGGGGGCGATGCTCTGCCCCTCCGGGGCGTCGCTCTGTTGTGACCAGAGCCACTCTAGTGATTGGGGCAGAGGCCAAGGAGCCATCCCCAGCGCCCGGGCAATCTCTGCTCCAATGGAGCCTCGGCTGTGGGAGGGGAAGAGAGAGACAGAGAGGAAGGAGAGGGGGAGGGTGGAGAAGCAGATGGGCGCTTCTCCTGTGTGCCCTGGCCGGGAATAGAACCCGGGACTTCTGCATGCCAGGCTGATGCTCTACCACTGAGCCAACCGGCCAGGGCCTACTTAACTTATTTTATAGGACTTGGCACTGATCAGGGGCATAATTTCTGTAGTGACCCAATAAATATCAGTACATTTATTTCACGTTTCTTTGAATAAACAAAACTCTCTGTCCAGAAAGACTTCCTATTTGATTCAAAGGAGAATTTGTTTTCAGTTGATGTACAGTTTTCTGCTGCAGGTTGAACTACTCATTGTTCAGAGTCACTGTCTAACTTTCTAATAGCCTCCTAAACACTGTTCACTTTAGAGGGTTTTAAACTGTTAGCTGAATGCTAGATGAACCTCATTAATTTTAAGAAATAATTGGGATGCTATAATTTGGTTCTTTCTTTTAAAATGGACAAAATAGTATTCAACAGAACTATAATGCATGGAAACACACACATTGCCCTCCCCTCCAAAAAAGAAATACCATTGCTAAAAAGAACTGATGTCACTTTTGGTTTAACTCATATAAGACACCAGCACTTATGATTTCAGGTGAAAGTAGCATGCCTGGGAACAATATAGCCCACACTTACACCCAACATGACTTAGATGCTCACCAAGAAACCCCTGAGGTATTGCTAATCATATATCATTTTACATACACAAGAAATTAAAGCTTTCTCATTTCAATAGGCTCTATATATTTTCTGAAATGAATCAGAGAACAGATCAAAGATTCCTTAACCAAAGAAAGAAGGTAAAAACTGTTTAATTTCTTAAGGGAAGAGAAAATTCTCTACTTTTGTAGTTTCATGTCATTCAATCAATTAATTCTATTTAACATTTGCCAATGCCTGACCAGGTGGTAGCACAATGAATAGAGTATCAGCCTGGGACACTGAGGACTCAGGTTTGAAAACCCAAGGTCGCTGATTTGAGTATGGGATCATAGACATGACCTCATGGTTGCTGGCTTGAGCCCAAAGGTCGCTCGTTTGAAGCCCAAGGTCACTGGCGTGAGCCCAAGAGCACTGGCTTAATCAAGGGGTCACTTATTCTGCTTTATCCCCCACCCTCCATCAAGGCACATATGAGAAAGCAATCAATGAACTAAGGAGTTGCAACAAACAGTTGCAATGAAGAATTGATGCTTCTCATCTCTCCCTTCCTGTCTGTCCCTATCTGTCCCTCTCTCTGTCTCTCTGTCTTTGTCACACACACACACAAAAAATGTTATGTTACATGCAGATCATATAAAGAGTCTTGAAAGTTATTTCTGGTGTTCATGGACCACACAGCATACAACACTGTGGTTCCTAGGCCAGCAGCATCTTGGCATTCTTTCTTAAAAGACAGAGGTTTCTTTAGTTAATTTTAATTTTTAAATTTATTTTATTTTATTTATTCATTTTTTAGAGAGGAGAGAGAGAGGGAGAGAGAGAGACAAAGAGGGAGAGAGAGGAGAGACAGAGAGAGAGAAGGGGGGAGGAGCTAGAAGCATCAACTCCCATATGTGCCTTAACCAGGCAAGCCCAGGATTTCGAAACGGCGACCTCAGCATTTCCAGGTCGAGGCTTTATCCACTGCGCCACCACAGGTCAGGCTTTTGGTTAGATTTTAAAATGCAAATTCAATTGTTTTTAGTGGGGTGATTTAAATTTCTATTTCCTCAGGGTTTTTGTGTTATTCAGTTTGTCTTTCAAAGAAATATCTATGTCAACTAAGTTGTAAAAATTATTCATAATACTTACTATCTTTTTACTTTTTTTTTTTTTTTTTTTTTTATATTTCTGAAGCTGGAAACAGGGAGAGACAGTCAGACAGACTCCCGCATGCGCCCGACCGGGATCCACCCGGCACGCCCACCATGGGGCGACGCTCTGCCCACCAGGGGGCGATGCTCTGCCCATCCTGGGCATAGCCATGTTGCGACCAGAGCCACTCTAGCGCCTGGGGCGGAGGCCACAGAGCCATCCCCAGCGCCCGGGCCATATTTGCTCCAATGGAGCCTTGGCTGCGGGAGGGGAAGAGAGAGACAGAGAGGAAGGTGCGGCAGAGGGGTGGAGAAACAAATGGGCGCTTCTCCTGTGTGCCCTGGCCGGGAATCGAACCTGGGTCCTCTGCACGCTAGGCCGACGCTCTACCGCTGAGCCAACCGGCCAGGGCACTATCTTTTTAATGTAAGAATCCTGAGGTTGGAATTGTCTTTTCTCATTCCTGATCAATCTTTATAGAGATGTATTAATTTTACTAAACATTTTTAAAAAACAATTTTTTGCTCCCTTTATTGTCTGTTTTCCATCGTATTTTTTCCACTTTTATATTGATTATTTCTTTCCTCCTACTTATCTTTGCTTTAATTGGCTCTTTTTCTAAATTCTTCAGGAAGAAGCCCAGATCACTGATATTAAAACTTTTCTTTCAAATACAAGCATATAAGGTTTATATGCCTGCAAACAGTTCCTGTTTTACAGGGGTTTTTTTTGTTGTTATTTTCTTTTGTTGTTGTTTTTTTATGGCAGGAGGGTATTTCAATATAAATTATTCCATTGCAGCCAGAACTAAAAGCCTTTCACGGAATCCTTTCTTAGTGTATACTTAAAAATCAAATTAGTCATTGAGCAGAACCAATGAAACAGAGCAAACAAGGGGGGGGGGAGTTCCCCCCACTGTGGTAAACTATATATAGGTTTATTAACTATATATAGAAAACATCAGATGGTGCAGCTAAAGAACTCTGTTTTGAATGGACAATTTCTCTTGTTTTCAATCCAGTGAGAGTGACTGCAATTCACTCTCTGCAATTTCCATAATTTTCATTGGAAAGAAATCTATGGGACAAGTGAAGCTAGGAAGACCTCAAAACCACACAAACTTCTCTCATCCAGCAATGTGAAACCATTTTCTCTACCTTCTCCTACATGGTGGACACACCAACCTTCCCTTTATGAAGACCTTCCCATGACTGGTAAGTCCTCTCCTCTTTCCCACAATGTACACAGAGCACTGTATTAGGTGCGATGAAATGAAACAGGAAACATGGTCCTTGTCTTCTCAATGAATGGTGTGAAATCAACTTAAAATCCACATGAGCCAAAACATTAATCTTGATCAGTACCTCATATCTTACATGAAAACCAATTTTAGATGGATCATAGACCTAAATGTAAGAGGTAGAATAAAAAAGCTTCTAGTAATACTGTGGTAAAGCATCTTTATGACCTACAGATAGGCAAAGGTTTTTTAAAAAAATGAACACAGAGACCTAACTTTAAAGGAAAAAACTGAAACTGGACATCAGTACTCAAAGGACATCACTAAATATAAAAAAGAAAGACATACAGGAAAAAAACAATACTTGTAATTCAAAATTTGGACAAAGAACTAGTACTCAGAACATATAAAGAACTTTAAAAAAAAGAAAAACAATTCAATTTTTGTATTATGGCAAAAGTCTTGATAAAGAAGATCTCTCATAAGCATATAAAAATCATAAATCATCAGACATGTGCACATTGAAATCACAAAATGATACCTCTAAATATCTGCCACATGGGTAAAAGTTTTAAAAACCAACAGAATATGTTAGTAAGGAAATGGAACAACTAGAACACTCACACACCAGAACCAGTATGGGAAACTTTTAGGCAACATCTCCTAAAACAGAACATATTTACTCCGTGATCAAACAATTCCACCAAAAGACATGTACAATAATGTTCACAGCACCCTTCATCATACTAGTCAATGTCCATCAATAGCAAAATGGAAATAAAATACCATTTGCACAAAAGAAAAATATTACTGCTACCATGTGTAATGGATAGTCCACAAGCTTGAGAACAGAAAATCTTAGCCTTGAATTCATGGCCTACTATTCACCATGTACTACTAAATATGTAGATATGAGTATTTAATCTCATTGCATCTGCTTTTTCCATCTAAAAAATACGGTCATATCACCTCTCTTACAATATTATTCTAAGGATTAGATATAATGTGCATATAACGCAAAGCACTGTGACTTATAACAGGTATTCAACAACAGTAAGGCCAGGATTTAGGAAAGAGAACTTAAATCACTCAGGGTCAATTATCAAACCCTTTTATACATACAGTTTCCTCCTGTAAAATAAAGATAATCTGCCAAATAAATTTGTAGTATTTCTGAGTTGCCAATTCAGTCATCAGTGAAACTGTACAAGAACTGGGTCATGGCCTTTCATTCTTCATTTATGTTATGAAACCCATATGCAATTGCAGCTGTCAGCTCTCATGCCAGAAGATCAGATGAATTGGAAAGTTAAACAACTGGGCAGGAATGCCAAAATGTGCGTAACTGCTGGAAGGGAGTCCAATTGGTTCAGTTACAAAGTCAACCCTTAGAACACTATGTGTACTCTATACACACTCTGAAGAGCAGCATATGCAGCTTAGGATGTCTGAAATATAAAAGGGACAAAAATCACCCTAGTACTACTGCAGGTTTCAGCCTAATTCTGCATCTCCTTTAGTCTAACATAGAGATCTATTCACACTGGTCATTGGGGAATAAAACATACAGGTCCTGTAATGAAGCCCACTTTCACTTCCTTTTAATATAAATACAGGGGCTCCTCAGGTTATGACAGTCTTGACATATGATGTGTTGAGTTCACAATGCTTACTCACATAAAAACTAAAAAAAAATTGAGACAGGAGTGCTTTGGTTTATGCCGTTAGCATCATACTCACCGGCTATGTGGGCAAACTAGTTTGGTTGCGCACAGCGGAATAATACGCAGTATAGTGTACAGTATTTGTGTCCTTTTCCTTTTTCTGTGGCTTAGTTCTGTTTTTATGTTCTAATCACTGTCTTTTTTTTTTTTTTCATTATTTTAGAGAGGAGAGGGAGAGACAGAGAGAGAGAGAGAGAGAGAGGAGAGACAGAGAGAGAGAGAAGGGGGGGAGGAGCTGGAAGCATCAATTCCCATATGTGCCTTGACCAGGCAAGCCCAGGGTTTCGAACCGGCGACCTCAGCACTTCCAAGTCGATGCTTTTTCCCACTGCGCCACCACAGGTCAGGCTGTTTTTATGTTCTATCTAGATTATGATTTTACAACTGTGTTAGGATAGGTAAGTGACTTAGGCTAGGTCGTGTTTCAACTTACACCAAAATTTGGATTATGTCACTGTTGTAGGAGTGGAACTGTCATAACCCGAGGACCCCCATATATGTATATAATATATATATATATTTAGTAGTAACCAGATCCTAAATTTCAAAGTTATAAGAAAAACTAGGAGAAATGATTATTTCTAAGTATAACACATTTTCAATAAAATTTTCGTCACTTACAAAGAAAAATCAGGCTATTAATTTAGTATTACTATCTAAACTAGCAAGAAGACAGAGGCAGTGCAAAGAAAAAATAAATCCCCTGATATCTTAAAATCAAATTTTATGACCCCAAATAATTACTGGAGATTAAGGCTCCAAACTTCCATATTTGATTATCCTAGCTATTTCTCTGTTAGAATTTATCTTTATGCCTTAAAATAGAAGATGTAACTCAAAGTACTCTAAACTCAGTTCCATTCATTCCACAAGAAAGGTCAGTACTCCATCCTGGTGCAAGTCTGTATGTAACACAGGTGCTCCATACAATGGGAATAAGGAACAACAAGCTTTTTCTTTCTTCTATGACTGAATTATTGGGAGAATCTCAGGCCATTTATAACCTAATGAAACAGAGGAAAACTTTAGCTGAAGCTTTGTAAATTTTTTTCAGGTACTAATATTTTCATATCCCATATTGGACTTAATGTTGTATGCATGCATCTAGTTTTTCATTCACATGAGGCTTTTCGCATAGAAGAACCTGCTTTGGTTAAGGAAGTCCTCTTGCAATTTTCCTCAAAGATGCCTATTTATAAAAGTTTATCTATAGATCCCACATATTTGTCTCTATGAAAAAAGCAATGAAATTCACATTTTAAAAAGCTAGTACATAAGCTGTCTGCTGCATAAAAGTAAAAGTTAAAAAAAAGATGACATCCATAAATTGAAATGTGGAACTCAACAGGGTTGTTTAAAGTCCTAATTCAATGTTTGTCTTTAACTTTGAAGGTCAGGACTTTAACCTCTTAAATCAAAATAAACTACAATGGGATTTTTTGCACCTAAGGCACCTTGCAAAATAGAGTAGCTCAGTTGATTAGAGTGTCCTCCCAATACGCAAAGTTGCAGGTTCAATTTCCTGTCAGGGCACACACAAGAATCAACCAATGAATGCATAAAATAAGTTGAACAACAAATCAATGTTTCTCTATCTGTCTCCCTCCCTCTGTCTTACTTCCTCTCTCTCTAAAATCAATAAAAAACCACTTTTTAAATGGTGACGCATCATGACAAGCTGCCCATAGGGTCAGAGGAGCATGTGGTGCAGCCCAGAAGGGGACACCAAAGCCATGTCCCTGTCCCAACTCTGGCCCTCACTCCAGGCCCGAATCCTACTGCGGCTTGGATCCAGGCCATCAGCAGTGAAGCTCCAGAACCTACTAGCAGTCTCCAGGAACATTATAATAATATATGAATGGGAAAGTCCCAGAAAATTAATCCTTTATATTGCATATACTCCAAGGAGTGAAGAGATTGAAAAGGGATTGGAAGGAAGCACATTAAACATGGCTGGTAACAATCACTCAATGACAGTGGAAGGACCCTGTATATTAATGATTTGGGTGTTAGATATCACCTCATAAGTGATGCTGGTGCATACTATGCTGCAAAACTGCTTTAGAAACAATACAATCTCATTTACTTAAACCTTATGTTTAATGATATTGGGCCCAAAGGTAGAGAACTGATTGTTAAACCACTACATAAGAATACCTAAAGAATGACTGGGAACAAGATTAAAAATAAAAGTGGAAATTTTTTTGCTGCAATGCTACAAATTGATTTATTCATCCTTAGAGAAGTTAGATCTGGGTGACTGTGATCTGGTAATGCAAAGTGTGATAGCATTTGCTTACAGTCCTTATTTAAAACAAATAGTAGAAATAACTTAAACCAACCTATACTATACAGTGAACAGGAAGAGTCCAAAGCTGATGTAGGTCACATGTTAAAAGAAAACCACTGTTGTGTTGAACTGCACGTGAGTAAGCATGATATAATAAACTGTGGTCTAGCCCTGGCTGGTTGGCTCAGTGGTAGAGCATCGGCCTGGCGTGTGGAAGTCCCATGTTTGATTCCCGGTCAGGGCACACAGGAGAAGCACCCGTCTGCTTCTCCCTCTCCTTTCTCTCTATCTCTCTCGTCCTCTCTGGCAGCCAAGGCTCTATTAGAGCAAAGTTGGCCAGGGTGCTGAGGATGGCTCCATGGCCTCCGCCTCAGGCATTAGAATGGCTCTGGTTGCAACAATGGCCCCGGATGGACAAAGCATTGCCCCCTAGTGGGTTCTCCAGGTGGATCCCGGTTGGGCACATGCAGTAGTCTGTCTCTCTGCCTCCCTGCTTCTCACTTCAGAAAAATAAAAAATTTAAAAAAAAATAAAAAAAGAAACTGTGGTCTAAAACTGTTCGGTGATATGCAGTATTTGAACAAAAGTCTTCACTACCTTGATGTCAGCTGCAATAAATAAATTGTGACAGAATGGTGTTACTGGCTGCTGTACTGAAGAGTAATACTACTCTGGAAGTAACAGAGCTTTCTTTTAACAGAATAGAAAATACAGGAGCAAGAATCTTAGTGAAACTCTTGCTTCACACAACAGGAGTCATAAAGGATCGTCAGTAGTCAGCAACAACATAGAGGGAGAAGGACTTTCACTTTCTCAATCAACGAAAACAAATTCCACGCTCTCTAATGTCTGCACTTAGGAAAACAAATTTGATGAGGCTACATGTGCAGCATATTCAGACTTCATCCAAATGGGCCATCTAAAGCCAGACCATACAGATGTGGAGCTATCTGTGGTAGACGAACATGTATATCTTGCATAAGTCTCCAATGGCCTTTAAAAAAAAACAGTAAGTCAACAGCTATGATAAAAGCTGTACAATAATTTTCACACATTTGTCTTATGTTCACTGATATGAATATTTTATTGCCTATTAAATTCCTTTAATAAATTAGTACGTTACTTTTGTCAAATGCATAAAAGATATGACTACATTGAACTTTGTACTGCTGTCCATTAAAAAAAAGTGGTAGTGTTCTTTTTTAACTCAAAACCAGTGTACAGAGATGTGTTGTGGAATTGGCTTCTGAAACCTGTATAATTATGTTAACTAGTGCCATCCTAATAAATTCAATTAAAAAAAGAGAAAAATTTAAAATATCTAATAGAGGCCAAGTTAACAAAAATAAAGTATTACTTTGTAACAATATCATACATCTATTAAATTCTTAGTAACATGAAATAACGTTATGTGGGGAAGGAAAGTATGATTTAAAAGAAAATCTATGTACAATATAACCACAACTTTGCAGAACAACAAATATAAAGAGAAGAAAAACACATCAAAATGTTGCCAGTAGCCATATCTGGATGTTTAATTTCTTTCTCCTTACTATTCAACAAAAATTTGTTTAAACATGTTTTTCTGAACAAAGACATTCACCTAAAATGGTTTTTCATTTAAGTATACAAGACCAGAAGAACATTAAAGACACAAGACTAGATAAAAGGATCTAGTCAAGTCAACTAGACTTAGATTACATATTCTAAAAAATCATATGTAAATTCAAGAAATCCTTCCTTGAGGATTACCAATGTACCTTTCTAATGTTTCAGAAATAGAAGGCATTTTATTCCCCAATAATTGGTGATCAAGAGAATATTAAGTGCACAAGTAAGTTCTAAGAAATTGGCTGAAGTATAGCTCATATAAGAAACAGAAAAAAAAAAGATAAATAGAAATTAGAAATAGGACAAGAGAAGTTATAATAAAAAGTCTCACATAAGAAAGGTCAACAGTGATGACTGCACTTAGAGCATAGCTCACTTTCTCTACTGTCAGGGAACAATGCTGTGCAATGAATCCTCAGACAAATGCCGTTACCTCAAGTGATCGTACATTAACCATGAAACTAAGAAAAAGTAGTTTTGTGCTAGAATCACAATATAAAACCATTCTAAACAAGAGCCCTAATAATTTGTTAATAATGAAACAAATTGTTTATCATACAGTAGCAAACAAAAAGGCAAACACCATGTACTTGGTACATTCAAAAGTTTCAAATGTTTTTCCCTTGAGAGATTCCAGAAATGGAAATTTCAAAAATAACAATACTCACAGCCCCCCATAAAGGATTTCTTTCAAACAGCATCCAGCAATGCCTTTTCCTCTTCTGATTAATCATTATTTCCTGCTTGTGGAAGAATTATCTGTATATACGATTTTTGAGTAAAATCCATAGGCATTCTGCCTTTAGGTATCAGAAACGCACACAACTTCTGTTAGACACAGTAAAGAACTAACTAATGGGAAGTGCACAGCTAGGTTTCATAACTTTATTTCTAGCAGTGATGGAGCCTCAAAGAACTACGGAAGCAATGCATTTCAAAATCCCATGAAGGTATTTCAAAATGTAGTGAGGAAGCGCTGGAATATTGTGGTAGAATGAATGGGAAGCATGGGGCCAACTGATGTGACTTCATGGTAGTCACAGTCTTCAGATGTATGACAAACTATCCTTCAAAACTCAGTGTTAAAGGATGTTAGGATTTTTTTTTTCATGGTGACTAGTCATAAGAAATCATGAAAAATGAAACTGTTTTTAAGCTCTTCATCTCCCCCAGAGCAAATGGGCCTCTGTTTCCTTCCCAGGTTACCCAGCCATCCCAAGTAACTTCTTCATAAAAACATATCGAGTTTCAAAGGAGGCAAAGCACCAATGAGCAAATTTCTCATCCTTGCCATGTTACTAAGAGAAAATTACTGGTTAAAGTCAATATTTTAGTTAATGCATCATATATTATAGATTTCTCAAAAGACCTAAAGGTTTATCATCATGACCGAATGTTTACTTAAGAGCTCTAATTCTAATTCCCTTTTGTGTAACATATAGATGTTGAAGTCAAAATTAAACTGTAATACCTGGACTCAGTTCAATTTAGAGATATCACTTCATCCAATTACTGAGTTTCTGAAAGAATAACAAACTGAAAATAGGATATTACCTTAAAGCACTTAAGGAAATTTTGATAAATAAAATTAAATAAAATTTTGATACAGCTTATAAACCAACAAGTGCAAGCATGAAAAGAAACTACTTTGGTAAACACATACTTCAATCACAAAGTCTTAGAAGCTTAGAAATTCTCCCACTGAATGGGTAAGAAAACTGAGGTCAAGAGCGTTAAGGTAAGATAGATATAGCTATGTAGATATTAATGAGACAAGCTATATACATTTCAGATCTTCTGACAGAATTTTTCAGTGGAATTTTCATGGCATAATTTTTTTTTGCAGTTTTTAAACTTTCTTCAACAATCAGCAGTTAGTTCTCATCCACATGAACTGTTTATGTAGATTTTTGAAAGTAGTGACGGATAGGTAGGTAACCAGTGTATAGTGACAGACAGGTAGGTGACCAGTGTATGGTGACAGATAGGTAGGTGACCAGTGTATAGAGCAGGGGTTCCCAAACTACGGCCCGCGGGCTGCATGCAGCCCCCTGGAGCCATTTATCCGGCCCCACTGCACTTCCGGAAGGTGCACCTCTTTCATTGGTGGTCAGTGTTCTGAGAGTAACTGAACGAGAACGAGGTACTGCGCAAAGGATTATGTGGCTGCACAATGGAAGACGTCCAAAAGCAGGCCCATAGTTCCCATTGAAATACTGGTCAGTTTGTTGATTTAAATTTACTTGTTCTTTATTTTAAAATTGTATTTGTTCCCATTTTGTTTTTTTACTTTAAAATAAGACATGTGCAGTGGGCATAGGGATTTGTTCATAGTTTATTTTATAGTCCAGCCCTCCAATGGTCTGAGGGACAGTGAACTGGCCCCCTGTGTAAAAAGTTTGGGGACCCCTGGTATAGAGCTTATCTGGTGAATCTTCGGCTTCATTACATTTTCTGGATAACTGCAGCCAGACATAGACATTCCTTATTCCTTTGGCCCAGACGGCTTTGTTGAGCCTGCTGTCAATCTGTGTATTTGGAGTTCCCATCGCCTTTATGGCAAATTTCCAGATCTCTCTGAGTGTGCAAGAGGCACATTTCTTGAAACTCACTTTATGGATGCACTTGTGAATGTCGATGGTGTACTCTTTGGTCATTACCTTGTTAATGGCAGAACGGCCCTTCTTCTCACCACCCTTCTTTGTGGGAGCCGCTCTGCCCCAGACCCTACCCAGGTCAGCTGAGGGCTGTGGGTGTCCTCTGTAGTAGACTAGGTTTCGCACAGGAAGCGTTGATGTATGTGCTCAGACGTGAGTGATGAAGTCAGATGAGATGTCAGCATTTTTGCTTCCCCCTTTCTAGCACAGAGGACAGCAGGAAATTTCAAACTGACCACATGCCAGCAAACCATTGGCTAAAACTACAAGTGCCCCACTCTGCTGCGGAGTACCAGGGCTGGCAGGATCCCACTGAGTGTGTTGGCCATGGTTCTCGACCTCTTTTTATCAGTGTTTTAGCAGTTTAGTGGGCAAAAAAAATTCATGTGGAATACTTTCCAGTAATTTGATACTGTACATTGTAGATTTTTATATATCTTTATAAGTAACTAAAGCTTTTCACTGTTCATTCAAGATAGTATGGGAATATACCTTTAGAAACATGCTGTAAAAATTACACTAAAATAAAATTTCTCTTATAAATGTGTTTTTTTTTGTTTGTTTGTTTTTGTTTTTTTTTTGTATTTTTCTGAAGCTGGAAATGGGGAGTGACAGTCAGACAGACTCCCGCATGCGCCCGACCGGGATCCACCCGGCACGCCCACCAGGGGCGATGCTCTGCCCACCAGGGGGCGATGCTCTGCCCCGACCAGAGCCACTCTAGCGCCTGGGACAGAGGCCAAGGAGCCATCCCCAGCGCCCGGGTCATCTTTGCTCCAATGGAGCCTTGGCTGCGGGAGGGGAAGAGAGAGACAGAGAGGAAGGAGGGGGTGGGGGCTGGAGAAGCAAATGGGTGCTTCTCCTATGTGCCCTGGCCGGGAATCGAACCCGGGTCCCCCGCACGCCAGGCCGACGCTCTACCGCTGAGCCAACCGGCCAGGGCTAAATGTGTTCTTTTTTATTTTTTAGCTTGCTGCTTATATTTTGGTTTGCTAGATTTTATAAAAACAGATTTAGACCTTTTTACTTTAAACCAAATGATTTTGATCAATCCAGTGATACACGTGTGTTTAGTTAAATCTGAGAATGGCTTTAGGAGCCATGATATCAATCAATTTGTTACAAAGCTAAAATTTAGTAGTCCCTCAAAACAATTTTATGTGTGGCTAAAAATAAATTTTCATATAAAGAGAGTAAATAAAGCTATTTATCTGCTCCTAACTCCACCACCATTTATTCCATTATCTCAATAAAATTAATATTATCTATAATTACAGCTGTAAACTTACTACATGCCCTTCTCATAACAACCCTAACAAAATGGTGTTATTAGCTTCACGTAAATAGATGGTGAACCTGCGAACTAAAATTAAATAACTTCTCCAGAGAGTAAATGGCAAAATTGCAATTCAAACCCTGGACTGTTTAACTTCAAAACCAGATCTCTAAAATGGAAAATGTCTGCTTATTCTCCCAAAATTTTCTCAAAATTACTAACCTGGGAAGGAATAAGAAAAACATTTACCCTATATCCGAGTTTTCTTGTTTTTAACCCCCAAATACAAAACCTAAAACTGGTAAACTTCCTCTTTCTACATCGGATGACTTTTCATAACTAAATTCCTTAAAACCTTTGTATTTAACCTACTTGTAAAGCAAATAGTTTTACATCTAAACTAAAACAGTAGAATCGTTTTAGAATAACTTAAGAGTTCACCAGAGCAATAGTCGTTTTCATCTTTATTTGCTTATTGGTTATGAGAACGAGGACAGTAAATTTGTCACTTCCTCAAGGTCACTTTAAGCCAGAAATAGATTTCTGGTTTCAAGTCTGGTTGCTAAACCACGCTTCCTCTGCAATGGTGAGCTGCCACTGGTAAGCTGGTCAGTCACTAAGAAACAGAAAATAACAAGTACAGGATATTTAAAATACTGTTCCTGCTGCTCTTTCCCATACCTCTTCATCTGGTCTGTTTCACCCATTTCCTGTAGGGTATGGTCTATATTGCCATTATGGGAAGAAACTGCAATGGCCTTGGCAGATAAGAAAAAAACTCTATGCCTATTTCAAACATAAAACAAATGTTTCATCTTCTTTTCTAATTAAAATATGGAATAGAGCCTCAAAAATTAAGATCCTTTTTTTTTAATTGTCTTATCAAGTCCACGTCTTCTATGTAAATCTTATTGGTACAAACTATCATCTTTTGATTTATAAATGGAAGGCAGCTCACTAAGAAGTGTGTAGGTACCTGCGCACGTGGCTTCTGGCCCTGGAGAGGGATTTGTCTACAGCAGTACTAGCCCGGCTTTTACAGTATTTCCAGTTATACTGCAAACAGGCACACACAACAAAGACAGCCAAAGTCGTTTCTTGGCTCTATGTGCGTCCAGTTCTTGCTCTTGAGCAGCTACCTTTGCTTTTACCATCTGACAAGTCCTTTGTCATTTCAGGCAGTCCTTCTTTATCCTGCCAGTATAGGTGGCTTTCTGTGATTTTTCCCCCTCATCTTTCAGATGTATTTACTGGTACATTTTTAAGGCTTGTTCCAAAAGCTCTGCTCTCCTGTTGACCAAGACGTGAAATGTGCGCGTAGACCTTCAAATCGTTCTGAAGGCGCTGCACGGTCGTCTGCCTGAGGCATCACTGCGCGTTCTCTTAAAAATGTATCAGAACCATTTGTCTATGTCTATTTCTCGAGGAGGGTCAAATATTTGAAGACTCTTTGCTTTGCTGATAACATCTTTGGGGATTCTCTTGGCTCCAGAAGAAGAATATATGTTTATTTAACCCTTTGAGTAGTGAGTTTTTTCATGCTTGCTGACCCCCAGGAGTGAGGTTTTTTTCAAAAAATGAAATTAGTTCCAGTTCCAGTTTTATTAACTTAAAATCATGTTTGTTTGATAACCAATCTATGGAAATAAGAAAAACATTCATTTGCCTTTTTGTAATGTTGCCTTACACAAGTACGCTCGTACTCTGAATGGTCAGGAGGCACGAGGACGTACATGAACGTTCGTACTGCTCAAAGGGATAATTAACAAGAACTTCCTGTCTTGAATTTGTTGCAGCAGAGAAGAGGTTGGCAGCTTTAATCAATCATTGCAGATCATATTCTGACCAATTTTTAATGCCATTTCCATCTCCACCAGTTCATTTCTGAGATGCTTATCACCTACGAGCCTCAGCTTTCTCTTCCTCTTTTCTAATTTGCTCATTTCTTTCTTCTATGTTTAATTCAAACACTGTAAACTTACTAGTTAAAGGTGATCACAAAGTTATTCCACATTTTAACCCACTCTGACTCATTATCAGAAAATTAATTCCAGCTCTTGAAAGAGTTTTGAGGTTTCTGCCTTTCCTTTTTAATAATTTTTTTCCCCTGGATATACTTTCCCTTCTTTGCCAATAATACTTGTTATCTAACTTTCTTGATAGCTAATGGGGCAGCTTCTAATTCAGCTTGTCTTTGTTTTTTGGTGTTTTAGCTTCTTGCTGCTTCGATTTTGCTTCTGCTTTTCCTTTCTTTTCTGCTTCTCTCTTGGCCTTTTCTATTTCCTCAAATATTTTTATTCTTGAATATCAGGTGTATGTGTTATCAACTAATGTTCTTTATTTCTTTTTAATATTTTTTTATTTATTGTGGAGGAGAGAGAAAGATGGAGGGACAGACAGGAAGGGAGAGAGATGAGAAGCATCGATTCTTTGTTATAGCTCCTTAGTTGTTCATTGATTGCTTTCTCATATGTGCCTTGACCAGGAGCTTCAGCCGAGCCAATGACACCTTGCTTAAGCCAGTGACTTTGGGCTCAAACCAGAGACCTTAGGTCATGTCTATGATCCCACGTTCAAGCTGGCGACCCCATGCTCAAGCTGGTGAACCTGCACTCAAGCCGGATGAGCCACGTTCAAGCCAGTGACCCCAGGGTTTTGAACATGGGTCCTCAGTGTCCCAGGCTGATGCTCTATACACTGCACCACCACCTGGTCAGGCTCAACTAATGTTCTTATTCTGTTTGTTTCTTCTTTTTTTCTTTGTGCCCTTGTTCCTCTGTTCTGCTTTTCAATTCATCTCCTTTCATCATGACATTATTTTTCTTTCCCTCATCTGAACGACAAAATTTTTTTCAAGAATCAAAATTATATTAGGAAGAGTAAAATGTATCTACACCTTTAAATGAGGAATTCATATCATCAAATCTGAGACATTTTTAAAATTTGATCATCTGGAATTCCTTTTCAAACACTGGGGAAAACACCTTTGCTTCACACTTAGAAAAAACTGAGTTATCAAAATT
Organism: Saccopteryx bilineata; assembly: GCF_036850765.1. Classification (NCBI taxonomy): domain Eukaryota; kingdom Metazoa; phylum Chordata; class Mammalia; order Chiroptera; family Emballonuridae; genus Saccopteryx; species Saccopteryx bilineata. Next base: position 140,707,912 of record NC_089491.1, on the reverse strand, counting down.
ACGTTGATCTGTCTCAGTGTAGCTTTGTTTCTTACAGGGACAAGTCTAAGTACTGCATTATGGTCTTGGTTTTTCTAGTCTTGGGATCTAGTGTCTTTAGCATGGGAAATTCTTCTAACTGCAATTCTTCACCTCTGATAACTCTTTCTCATCATGCAGTTCCTGAAGAGGCAAAAGAATTTCTGTTTCTCCACTTAACAAAAGCTTCAAACCATCTTCCCACAGGTTCAACTTCACACAGTGCTGAGGCTGTGATTAAAAGAGTCAAAAGACTTCAATGCATTGCATGGAATAAATCAGAGGTCAGCACGTGGGTGATGAAAGTGCCCAGAGCGTCCACAGCACTGGGCAGGAGCAGCATGACAAGGACGGGCGGGGCCAGCCCCATGGGCACAGCAGTGCACATCCAGGTGGAGAGCGGTTTGAATCCAGGCAAAGGGCGCTTAGCACCCACTACTGCAGCTCTAGCAGTGCTGTCAGCTGACCCTTCTGTAGTGATGGAGATATTCTCCATTTATACTATGTATATCTCATAAGGTAGCCACACAAGCACTTGAAACATGTCTTGTGTGACCAAGAAACTGAAATCAATTTTATTTTAATTAAATTTAAAAATGACCTGTGGCTAGTGGACAGACAGTACAGGATTAAAGTCTGGGTATGTCTTTCATTTTAAAACTTTTTTTATTTTAAAACAGACTCATAGGAAGTTACAAGAATGGTACAGAAAGGTCAGTTTCCCTTCATTTTGTTATAGTGCAATATCAAAAACGGGAAATTGACACAGGTACAATGTGTGTTAAGGTGTATGCCATTTTTTCACTTGTATAGATTTGCGAAACCACCACCACATCAGGATACTCAACAATTCCATCACCACAAAGAACTCCCTGTGTCCCCGTTTACAGTCAGACCCAGCACCCTTCTCCCCATCGTTCCTAGCCTCTGGCAGCCACTAATCTATTCTCTAGCTCTACCATGTTGTCCTCTCCAGAATGCTATCTATATAAGTATGTGGCTTTTTGAGATTGTCTTTTTGTACTTGGCATAATGCCCTGAAGATCCATTAAAGTTCCTGTATGCATCAGTGACGTGGTTCTTTTTTATGGCTCTGTGGAACTCCATAGTGTGGATATACCATGGTTAGTTTGGCCATCATGTTAAAGGACATTAGGTTTTCACAGTTTCTGGTGTTTTACAAATAAAACTGCTATCACCACTCTCACACAGGTTTTAGTGCGGATTTCATTTCTCTGGGCTGCAGGTCCAGAAGCGTATGATTGTGTGATAGGTATCCCCATGAGCTTACTTTCGTTCGTCATCTGTATTGGTGAAATGTGTCTTCATATTGTTTGCCCATTTTCTAATTAGATTATTTGAGTTTTTAAGTACTGAGTTTTAAGAGATAGATAGATAGATAGAATACATAGTCAAATATAAGGTTTCCAAATATTTGTTCCAGTTCACCTTTTTAACACGCTTTTACAAAGCAAAAGTTGAAATTTTGACGAAATCCCATTTATCCATTTTTTTCTTTTATGGTTTATGCTTTTGGTGTCCTGGCTAAGAACTTTCTGCCAAGTCCTAGGCCCTCAAGATTTTCTTTACTTTTTTGAAAGTTTTCCAGATTTATGGTTTACATTTAAATTGAAGACTTATTTCGAGTTAATTTATGTATACAGTCTAAGTTTTAGGTTGAGGCTCCCTTTTTTTTTTTGTCTATAGATATTTAACTGCTCTAGCACCATTTGTTGAAAGATAAACTGCATTACTTTTACAAAGTTAAAGACCAGGTGACTGCACTTGTGTGGAATTACTTGCGGGCTCTCCATTCCGTTGCATTTCCCTATTTGTATCTCCCTCTGGCAATACCATAGTCTTGTTATAGTAGCTACATAATGTCTTAACACTGGGCAACATGACTCTTCCCACATTATTCTTCCTTCTTCAAAACTGTTTTAGCTATTCTAGTTACTTTGTCTTTTCATGTAAATTCTAGAATAATCTTATCTATACCTACAAAAATCTTGCTAGAATTTTGATAGAAATTGTGTTAAAAGTATGTATCAACTTAGGAGAACTTTTATTTTTACTATATTGAGAATCTTCCCATCCATAAACACAGTATATCTCTCCATTTATTTAGATTTTGATTACTTTCATCAGTACTTTGTAGTTTTCATAGATGTACTTTTTAAAAGCAACCCAAGTAGGCCTGGCCTCTGGTGGCGCAGTGGATAAAGCATCGACCTGGAAATGCTGAGGTTACCGGTTCAAAACCCTGGGCTTGCCTGGTCAAGGCACATATGGGAGTTGATGCTTCCAGCTCCTTCCCCCTTCTCTCTCTCTGTCTCTCTCTCCTCTCTCTCCCTCTCTGTCTCTCTCTCCTCTCTAAAAATGAATAAATAAAATTAAAAAAATTTTTTAAAGCAACCCAAGTAAATAAAGTAAAAATACCTTATAAATACTACCAGAATAAAAAGTGATAGTCCAAACAAGTTTTGAAAGTCAAAATTATCTTCATTAAATGAATTTAAAAATCAATAATAAAATAAACCAAAATATGTCCATTTGGGGCAAATAAGCAGATTTTTCTGAAAAAACAGGCTTTATATAATTTACAAAGAAATTAAAGGCACCACAGGAATTTTGTAACTAAAACAGTAAACAGAGCAGACCAGAGGTATAAAGGAGGATAGAATAAGTATCTTCCATGCATCACTGTTTTCCTCTCTTTTTTAGATTATTATAGTTATTCAATGTCTCAAGTCTGTGCATTATATGTGCAATAATAGTGCAAGATAAGGGCTCTAAATTATATAATTTCTTTTCTTTTTTGTTTTCTTTTTTTGACAGAGACAAAGAGAGGCAGATAGGGACAGACAAACAGGAAGAGAAAGAGATGAGAAGCATCAATTCCTTATTGTAGCACCTTAGCTATTCATTGTTTGCTTTTTCATATGTGCCTTGACTGGGGGGTAGGGTGATACAGCAGAGTGAGTGACCCCTTCCTCAAGCCAGCGACATTGGGCTTAAAGCCAGTGAAGTTTGGGCTCAAGCCGGTGACCTTGCGCTCAAGCTGGTGAGCCTGAGCTCAAGCCGGATGAGCCTGTGCTCAAGCCCACGACCTCAGGGTTTTGAACCTGGGTCCTCTGTGTCCCAGTCCAATGCTCTATCCACTGTGTCACCACCTGGTCAGGCTAAATTATATGTATCATATATAACTTCAAAGGTCCCTTTCAAGTTCTACATTATATATTTTGTAAATGGTATTTTTAAAGAGTAAATGGTAGAAAATAATGTTTCATAAATTTTGCTGCTTAGCCATCTACAGAAGGAAGGTCAAGTGGAAAAATAATTCTATTGAATAGTAAATGTATTAACTATTTGGACAATTTGCTAAAGCTTTCAGGGAAAGTGAGCTATGAAAAAATCAAAAAGATTAAAATTATTTATCCCAGAAATGAGAATTCTGTGAAAATACCTGGAAGGTAATCAGGAAGGTATATACCTACCCAGAGGAAATAAATGAGAATTTAAAACTATATCCAAGCATATATTCTTAACAATCGGAACTCAAAATAATGAGACTGTAATAGGTTGTACAACTTCTGAAACGAGAAGGTCCTATTAACGATCAATGCATGTAGTAACTGTAGAGGCTTGAGAGGACCGAAATAACTCACACTGCCCTCCCACCAACGTTCCTCACGTGAATAATCCAAGCCTTCAGGAAACCATGGTCTGCTTTCAAGTCTAACTGAGAACGAAGAGTATGGAGACTGGTGACTGAGGAGCAAATAACAGTGACCATTTTCTGTTCCCCTCTGTGTCACCCAGAATGCTTTACTGTTTCACACATAATAACTGCTTGGTAAACTGATGATAACATATCTAGGATATCCTAAAACAAATGGAATTATAATTTGTGGAGAGACAAAAAAAGATAATTTCTGAAAACCAAGTGTGTGGACATCATTTTCTAAACTTTGGTAATGATATCATGCTAGGGAAGTTGGACAGTAGATGGAGAAAATCAAGAAGCTAGAGGGATTTCTCAAACAGAATCAGATGCTTGTGTCATTGTCACCTCATCCACAGTACTCATCATCTCACTCCTAAATTATGTCTTACCACCACACTTGGTAAAGTATGAGTAGAATAAAGAACAAAAAAACATAAACAGAACCAAGGAGAGAGAGAAAATGCATTATTAGTCTCACTTGACAACCACTCAGATATGAGAGACTAAACTAAAAGCAAGTAAGAAAAACTAGTGTTGCCCCCAAAACATTTTTACAATCAAATGATTGATAAATATTCAAATTACCTCAATATTGAACAACTTACCAGTGTCTCACGATAATGTATAACCCAACCCAAAAGCTAAAAACAGGAACTAAAGTTAAAGGTCAACGATTTCATATCTATCAGATTCTATGAATCTTAAAGCTACAAGTTATATTTAAACTCCATTGAAACACTGTTGTAATAGAGCATTAATTTGATTTTTTAAAGTAAAGCATCAAGTTGGATAGGGAAAAATTTACTAATATAAGTGCTTAACAAAATCAGGAAGCTGCTTATTAGGCTGAGTGAGCTAACCTACTAGAATATTTAGGTAAATAACCAAAAGTAGAAGCAGCTCCTGTTGCCATCTGTTTTGTCCTCTCTTGCCAATCTAGAAACAGCTGCCCAAGCTTCAAATAACAGAAAACCCTGGGATTCCTTCATCCCTTCATCACCCTCTGCCTTTACCACAACCATTTCTACAACGCACCCAGAGTTTGCCTTCCATTGTCCACAACACAAACAGCATTCGGTTCGAATTTTAATAGGGGGCAGTCTGTGGAAGGAGACTACTTCTCCACATTCGATAATATACAGTATAAGGCAACCTTTACTAAAAATTCACAGGCCAGGGCTAAGACCAAATCAGACACATAAATGCATTCAAATGTCCCCAACACATACAAATTTTGACACAACCAAAAGTGACAAAGAGTATTATTATTCAGTTGATTAGAAATTTTAAATTTTAATTCTACCAAAGAAAGAAAAATGACTTCTGTTTAGCAATGAAATAAAACATTTAAAATTTCCACAGATATTGAGAGGCTCTGCATATATAAATGTTTTCTTTTAAAGCTCTTTCCAGAGCGTGAACCTTTCTCCAAGTGATGAACAAATTACTTTTCACCAATTCCTAACTTTAGCCAAGAGTACTTTTTCATTATTATTTAAAAAAAAAAAACAACAACCAAAACTTAAATTAGAGAGGGTTAACAACAGCCACAACTTCTTTGTCACTACTCCCATTAAGAGGCAGGTCTATTTCTCCAACTCCTTGGATCTGGGCTGGGCCTATGACTGTCCAACAGCAAAAGGAAGAAATGACATTGCACCAGTTCTGGGCTAAATCTGTAAGGGGCCTGGAACCTTTTGCTTCCTCCACTTTAAATCTAGGCATTACACTCAGAGAAGGTGTAAGCAGCTGCATGCATGAGAAGGGCCCACAAGGAGAATCAAGACCCCAGCTGATGACTTCAGCTAAAATCCCACCTTACAGTCAAAACAAACCTGCCAGCTGTACAAGTGAGTTATCTTGGAAATGAATTCCACAGCCCTAACCTAATCAAGCTGTCTCAGACCAGAGGTGAATCATCCTCACCAAACCCTGGCGAATCCCAAAATTGTGAGCAAGAAGATAAATGTTTCCTCAAGCCACTAAATTTGGGAGTGATTTGTTATGCAGCAGTAGGTAACTGAAACAAAATTTGTTACCAGAAGTGGGGCTTTACAGTCACAAAAACATAAAATTTGTACTGGTTTTGGTCCAGGTGGTAAATAGAAGATGGTGGAAGAATCTTGAGGAGACTGTTAATAAAGATTTGAAGAAGTAAAGATACGGTGTTGGTGGCTGAAGAAAGGGAACTTACGTTACATACTGGCAGAATCATCAGCAAACCCACTGCATGCAGTAATGTGGAAGGTAGAAAGGTTACCCACCGAACTCATGGGTCTGACTAAGGAGAATTCCAAGAAGAATGTTGAAATAACCAACTGGCTTATTTTAGCTGCCTGTGATAAAAGAGAACAGTAGTGAGATGGACTAAAAAAGAAATTGTTTGGTTCCTTTCCAAGCAGAATTTAGAGGAAATAAACACAAAGGAGTCAGACTTGATGGGTTCAAAAATAAAACTATTCCTCATTTCAGCATGTTAGCAAAAGATGCACAAAGTAAGAAACAGCTCAGGGCAAAGATCAAATCCTGTGCTGCCAGGAAAATGTGGCCTCAAGGAGGGGGTTGTACAACCTTTTGTTGAGCCTCATAAAGATCTTAGGCGGTTCCTTATAGACCTTTTCCATTTAGATCTGTGGTTCTAAAATTTTGTGTGTGTGCAATGCAGCTAGGTTTGGGGTGGGGGTGAGGTGAGGAATTGCTAAAACCCAAATTACTGGGCTGGGTCCTCATGGTTTGATTCAGCAGATCTAAAATGGAGTCTGACCTTCGTAATAAATTCCCAGGTGATGCTAATGCTGCTGGCAGACACCATACTTTGTGAATCACAGAAGTAAACCAAAAGTCTTTAAAAAATTTTAAGGGAGCATCATAAGGACCATCTCTAGCAGACACAAGAGCTTCTAAGACTCTTAAAGGCATTTTCACACAACATTCTGACATAAAGGCAGTTCAAGGTAGAGAGAACCCCATCTCAAAGAGATTTGTGACCATGGTTTTTATCTAATGTGTGAACCCCAAAGAGATACATGGAAAACCCGACAAAGACTTTGAGAAATGTATCATTAGAAGCATTATCAGCCTGGACTAAAAGGACAGAAACAGGTAAAAAAAAAAAAATCAGGGTCCTATTTGGACAGAAGGAGGCTGCAAATATGAACTAGTTCTTGTGGAAAAGTAAAAAGATTCAGAAAACACAGCCAAGACCCTAGGAGGTGGAGACAATAGCCATGTAGAACCACCCAAGCTATAAACTGGTCCCTAAATAAGGAACCACTGACATAAGGCAAGCTGGATTTCAGAACTGCTATGGAGCAGGGACTGCTATGTGCTGCCTACCTTCCCTATCTGCCTTTTTTAAACAACTTATTGATTTGAGAGAGAGAGAGGAAGGGGGAGAGGAGAAAGAAACAGATAGACAGACAGAAACATCAATCTGTTCCTGCATGTGTCCTGACAGGGATCAAACCTGCAACCCTTGCACTTCAGAATGACGCTTTAACCAACTGAGCTATCAGCCAGGGCCCCTTCTGACTTTTAAAAAAATTCATATACCATACAATTCATTCCAAGTTTGCAATTCAAAGATTTTTAACACAGTCACAGATATATACTACCCATTAATTTAAGAACATTGTTTATCACCTCAGAAAGAAATCTGTATCCTTTAGTTTTCATCCACCCCAACCCCCATTCATTTATCCCCACCAGTCCTAAGAAATCACTAATCTACTTTCTGTCTCTATACATTTGACTATTCTGGGCATTTCCTATAAGTGGAATCATATAAGATGTGACGTTTTGTGGCTGGCTTCTTTCACTTAGCATATTGTACTACATTTTTGTACTTCATTCCATTGTATGGATATCTTAAATTTTCATTTATCCATTCCTCAGTTGATGGGTATTTGAATTGTTTCCACCTTTTGGCTATTACAATGTCTCTATCAACATTCATGAACAAGTTTTGTACGGATAGGTTTTCCTTTCTCTTTACATTCCCACAAGCAATCCATCAGGATTTGGATTGCTCCACAGTCTCTAATACCATTTTGAATGGGAATGTCTGTTGCAATTTTCCTGTCCCTGCCTTACTATTGAGTGTTAGGGAGAGGGGAGCAAATAATTTTTCCCTTTAGTTCACATGTATTCAGTTTGAGATTAGCTGTACTGAAAGAGCCTCATCAGCATCTTGACCTGATTTAGATATAAGATCCTGCACTCAGCCTGACCTGTGGTGGTGAAGTGGATAAAGTGTCGACCTGGAAATGCTAAGGTCGCCGGTTCGAAACCCTGGGCTTGCCTGGTCAAGGCACATATGGGAGTTGATGCTTCCAGCTCCTCCCCCCTGTCTCTGTCTCTCTCTCCCCCTCTCTCTCCTCTCTAAAATGAATAAATAAAATAAAAATTAAAAAAAAAAAATCCTGCACTCAGGCTGATGTAGTAATGGAGTGAGATTAAATTTAAATTTAAATATGGCAATAGTGTCCAGGGACAAGGACAAGAGTGTGGTGGTTACCGGGGTAAGGAGGGAGTGTGGTGGTTACCGGGGTGAGGAGGGAGTGTGGTGGTTACCTGGGTGAGGAGGGAGTGAGGTGGTTACCGGGGTGAGGAGGGAGTGTGGTGGTTACCTGGGTGAGGAGGGAGTGTGGTGGTTACCGGGGTGAGGAGGGAGAGTGTGGTGGTTACCAGGGGTGGGGAGGGGAAGGGATGGGGTGGGGAGAAAGGAGGGGCATGAGAAAACCAGATAGAAGGTGACGGAAGACTATATGACTTTGGGTGATGGGTATGCAACATAATCAAATAACAAAATAACCTGGAGATGTTTTCTCTGAACCTATGTACCCTGATTGACCAATGTCACTCCATTAAAATTAATAAAAGAATAAATAAATATGGCAATAGTGATGCATTGCCAATTCCAGGCTTAGCCCTAAATTGGTTGGGCAGCATCCACTTCTTCCCTTTTGGAACCCAGACATCAAAAGGCAACCCAAACAGCCACTGGATCCCTGCCAAGCTCCTATCTAAGCCTCCTATCCAACCACATGAAACAGAACTGCCTGGTCAACCCCCTGAACTCTGAGGTTATAAATTGCTCTTTTAAGCTACTAAATTTGGGAAAGGTTTATTAAACTGCAATAAATAACCAAAATACAGGTCTCTTTTGGTATATTTTAACTTAAATTCTCTCTAGTCATGATAAGCTGGTTACGTATGAAGAGATGTAATGTGGAATAAACCCTTTTTCGCCAAAAATTTAATGCATTATACGTAGGATCAATTCAACAATCATCTAAGCAAATGAAATATACACTTTAAATCTCAGGAGACTTTTCTTACAGTCTGTCTTGGAGACAAATCTTAAAATAAAAAATAATGGCCTGACCAGGCAGTGGCGCAGTGAACAGAGCATTGACCTGGGCTACTGACAAACCAGGTTGGAAACCTCCAGGTCACCAGCTTGAGTGCGGGCTCACCAGCTTAAGCGCTGGATCATAGACTTGACCCCATGGTCGCTGGCTTGAGCAAGGGGCCACTGGCTCAACTGAAGCCTCTGGTCAAGGTACATATGAGAAAGCAATCAGTGAACAATTAAAGTGCCGCAACTATGAGTTGATGCTTCTCATCTCTCTCCTTTCCTGTCTGTCGGTCCCTGTCTGTCTCTCAAATGCTTTCTCGCTCGTGCTAAAAAAAAAAAAAATTAAAAAAGATAAATTAAGAGTTTTCATTTTCAGTAGAAGGCAATGAACAGCCTGACCTGTGGTGGCGCAGTGGATAAAGTGTCAACCTGGAAATGCTGAGGTCGCCGGTTCGAAACCCTGGGCTTGCCTGGTCAAGGCACATATGGGAGTTGATGCTTCCAGCTCCTCCCCCCCTTCTCTCTCTCTGTCTCTCCTTCTCCTCTCTAAAATGAATAAATACATTAAAAAAAATTAAAAAAAAAAAAAAGAAGAAGGCAATGAACAGCTACACCAGCCATCAGGGAGACTGGCCAAGGATGGGAGATCAGCACAGGCTGACACGTCCTGGTGTTCAGCAAGGCACACCAGGGGCCCAGACAAATCTAAGGAAAGGCCCTGCTATCAGGCAAATTTACAACAGGAATTTGAAAGTCGCAGGGGACATACAGGGGCAATCTGTATTAATAAGCAGGGAATCCTCAAGGCACAGTCACAAAGATTAACATAGCAGGTCTTCCAAAGTCTGTTGTTATGGCAACCAGCAAAGATTTTTGACATCAGTAACTCTAATAAAAATGTGTAAGCTCTGCCTTCTCTTATGCTGACGAAGCTGCTGTCCTTCTGCTTAGTTGCTCTGGGTCCTCACATGTCTGATCCTGTCACCATGTCTTTTAGTCCATCTATGGATGACCATGACAGCATGCAGGGAGCTTGGAGGCTCTCTGCATCTCAAGAACAGGGGCAATGATAGTAAGTCCCTCATAAGATGGTAAAATTATTCTTCCAATATTCACAGAATAGTGCTTTAAAAAGTTCCAGACATATAGTGAACTCTCTATATTACAATATCAACATGTTACATTTGTTAAATTATAAGTGTATCTGCCCTAAAATGACTTTCAAGGAAAAAATTTAAATGTAAGAGCATCAAATCACACGTCTCTTAATAGGGAACTGGTTTAAACAAATTATAATACAGCTATGGAGTAAAATATTATGCTGCCTTAAAAGAGATATGAAAGGAAGAGCACTTAAAAAGATTTAATATGGAAAATTCCTAATATATAAATGAAAATATGAGTTGAAAAAAAACATACAATTACATTTTTAAAATAATTATATACTATTTGTTATGCATAGAAAAAATCTGGTAGAAACCACCAGATTAAACCAACAGCACTATTTGGGTAAGAATTTTGCTTTCTACATAATACATGATTGTAATATTTTTTTAAAGTAGTAAGTACATATGACTCTTATAATCAGAAAAAAACACTAATGTAAGGATGCACAAAGCCCTTCTTAAAATATAGCATACTTTTACCTGAATTTGTTGACACAGTTTTCAATGTTCACTCCACTTTAGCACACAAGCAGCTCAAGTCTGTTTTTAGAACAGAATCAGAAGCTGCTATCTGAGCTGTTTCCTGTATCAGGCAGCTATTTTTAATTGAGCATTTTGTTGTAAGAGTTCACTGGAAAATAAAAACACCATCATTTCTGTAAATAAAGTTTTACATTCTAAACACAATGAAAGATTCAAGTTATTAAAAAAGTATTCTATATAGTACTTAATATGTAGTAGTATTAAGCACTTTATTTCCACTGTGATATTTAAATTATTTTTAAATTATTTTATTTATTTACTTTTTTTTTTTTTTTACAGAGACAGAGAGAGAGTCAGAGTGAGGGATAGACAGGGAGAGAGAGACAGGAACGGAGAGATGAGAAGCATCAATCATTAGTTTTTCGTTGTGCATTGTGACACCTTAGTTGTTCATTGATTGCTTTCTCATATGTGCCTTGACCGAGGGCCTTTAGCAGACCGAGTAACCCCTTGCTTGAGCCAGCGACCTTGGGTCCAAGCTGGTGAATTTTTGCTCAAACCAGATGAGCCCAGGCTCAAGTTGGCGACCTCGGGGTCTCGAACCTGGGTCTTCCTCATCCCAGTCTGACGCTCTATCCACTGCGCCACTGCCTGGTCAGGCATCACTATGATATTTAGATTAATGTCATTAAAAATTCATTAGGAGTAGATCTAAATTCTATTTGCTAAATTTCACCTAAAAAATACTACAATAATCCTGGCTGAATGGCTCGCTTGGCTGGAACATTGTCTTGCAATGCAGAGGTGGCTGGTTCAGTCCTTGGCTGGGAACATACAGAAACTGATCAAAAATACTACAATAAGCCCTGGCCAGGTAGCTCAGTTGGTTCAAGCACCATCTTGATATGCCAGGGTTGCAGGTTCAATCCCATGTCAGGGTACATACAAGAATCAACCAATGAATACATAATAAGTGAAACAATAAATTGATGACCTTCTCTCTTCCTTCTCTCTTTAAATTCAATTTTAAAAAACTTAAAAAAATAAAAAATAATACAACATTCCTCACATAGTAGGTATGCCAATGTGAGCTGTGGAAAAATCAGAAGAGAGATAAAAGAAATGAATACAGAAATAAAATATTTTAAGCCAAATATTTATTATGCAATTTTGTGCAAAAATACTGTCCAACACTGACTAGAAGAGTTAAAATTGGGGTCACTCTATCTGAAAGTATAAACAACAACATAATCACCCCCTCTACTTTATTAGATTGTCCCAATATGACATATAGCTCAAAAGACAGTTGCTGCAACCAGGAGGTGGTGCAGTGGATAGGGCGTCAGACTGGAACGCAGAGGACCCAGGTCCGAAACTGGGAGGTTGCCATCTTGAGTGCTGGCTCATCCGGCTTGAGTGCTGAGTCACAAGCTTGAGTGTAGGTTCACTGGCTTGAGTTTGGGATCATAGACATGATTCCAGGGTCGCTGATTTGAGCCCAAAGGTTGCTTGTTTGAAACCCAAGGTCGCTGGCTTGAGCACAAGGTTGCTGGTTTGAACAAGGGGTCACTTGTCCTGCTGTAGCTCCACTCCCTCATCAAGGCACATATGAGAAAGCAATCAATGAACAACTAAGGAGCCACAATGAAGACCTGATGCTTCTCATCTCTCTTCCTTCCTGTCTGTCTGTGCATATCTGTCCCTCTCTCTCTGTTGCAAAAAAAAAATTAAAAAAAAAATAGATAGCTGCTGTGTAAACAAATTATGTTTTTCATCTATCCAATTCTTCAACGCTTGGGTTGCACAGGACAAGGAGTCCTATGAAGAACCAGCAGCAATGAGACTATGTGAGAACTCAATGGCTACATAGCAGAACCTGAGTCCCAAAGGTCCCACACCAAACCACTCTCCCACAGAATAGAGATGGGCTTTCTTGTAGGTCTAAGAGAAAGTTCTAAGGTCTCCACTGCACTGTGTACGGTAATGTGCAGTCCAGTCACAAAAAAGGGGTTTATTGTTCTCTTGCCAAACTATAATCCTCATGACAGGTGGCAATCCACCGAATTATACTAAACTCTACCCCACCCTCTTCACTTCCCACTTCCCTCAATTCCTTGCATTTATAAACTGCTTCACAATTTTTAAAGTGTTCTCTTTTCCATTAATTTGATCCAAAGGGGTTATAAAATTTCTACTTAATATATTTAACTAAAAATGCTGGCATTCTGAGGTTAGGGTGGGTTCAACACATGGCCCTTGTGGGGTGGTAAAGGCTTACTCCTTTAAGGAGGTCTTACACTGTAGCCTAACACAAACAGAACACCTACTTGTGCTTTTAACAGTCCAAAATGGAGTAGGTAAGCGTACTGGGGGACGCCAACTCCTTCACTCATATGCCGTGTTACCACATATTCTTCCACGCCCACAACCAAACTAGCTCACCCACATAGTCCGTAAGTGCAACGCTAACTTATGTCTCCTTTTTTTTAAGGGAGTGAGTATCGTAAACTTGAAACTTTGTATGTCAAGACTGTCATAACCTTAGGACCCCTTGTGTACTTACTTTTCTCTCACTAAACCAATGTGTTTTCTTTCAAATTAAATTTTTATTTATTGATTGATTTTTAGAAGAGAGAGGAGGGAGGGAGGGAGAGAAAGAGAGAGGGGGGGAAGGGAGAGAAAGGGGGAGAAGCAGGAAGCATCAACTCACAGTAGTTGCTTCCTGTATGTGCCTTGACCAGGCAAGCTGAGGGTTTTGAACCAGCAACCTCAGTGTTCCAGGTTGATGCTTTTATCCACTGTGCCACCACAAGTCAGGCACCAAACCAATGTTTTGAAGTATTTTTTACATATAAACATTTTAGGAATATACTTTCTACTATTTTCAATCATGTTTTCTTACTTCCCTTTGCCTCTCATTTCCACAATGTTTCCTGCCCTGTGTGTGGCCGCTACACCTCTCTAGCGGGAAGCCCTATCACAAACTGAAGTTGTAGGCAGAATGACTGTTATTCATTATTTAGAGATGAGGAACAGAGGCAAAAAGAGATGAAGTGACTTGTACAAGTTCAGACTGTAAATGAATGAAAAATCAACAATTAGGACCCATTTTCTATGAACTCTTAGTTTCATGTCGACTTCACAGGAAAGCAGTATAAGTTATTAAAAGCACAGGATCTCAAGGCAGATTATACTTGTTCCACCACTTATCAAACTATGACCCTCAATAGTTAAACTATTAGTGGCTTTTTTCATCTGTAAAAATTTGAATAGGCCCTTGCTGGTTGGCTCAGTGGTAGAGCGTTGACCTGGCGTGCACAAGTCCTGGGTTCGATTCCCGGCCAGGGCACACAGGAGAAGTGCCCATCTGCTTCTCCACCCTTCCTCTTCTTCTTTCTCTCTATCTCTCTCTTCCCCTCCCGTAGCCAAGGCTCCATTGGAGCAAAGTTGGCCCAGGCGCTGAGGATGGCTCCATGGCCTCCACCTCAGGCGCTAGAATGGCTCCAGTTGCAGCAGATCAACACTCCAGATGGGCCGAGCATCGCCCCCTGGTGGGCATGCCAGGTGAATCCCGGTCGGGCGCATGCGGGAGTCTGTCGTATCCCCCCCCCCCCCCCGCTTCTTACTATGGAAAAATACAAAAAAAAATTGAATAATAATAGTATCTGTCTTCACTGGGATTTTGAGATTTCATGAGATGTGTAAAAACACTTTGAACACTGCATGGAACATAGGCAGCTCTCAAAAACTTTATCCAGGCCCTGGCCGGTTGGCTCAGCCGTAGAGCGTCGGCCTAGTGTGCGGAGGACCCGGGTTCGATTCCGGCCAGGGTACATAGGAGAAGCGCCCATTTACTTCTCCACCCCTCCGCGGCGCCTTCCTCTCTGTCTCTCTCTTCCCCTCCTGCAGCCAAGGCTCCACTGGAGCAAAGATGGCCCGGGCGCTGGGGATGGCTCTGTGGCCTCTGCCTCAGGCGCTGGAGTGGCTCTGGTCGCAACATGGCGACGCCCAGGATGGGCAGAGCATCGCCCCCTGGTGGGCAGAGCGTCGCCCCATGGTGGGCGTGCCGGGTGGATCCCGGTCGGGCGCATGCGGGAGTCTGTCTGTCTGTCTCTCCCTGTTTCCAGCTTCAGAAAAATGCAAAAAAAAAAAAAAAAAAAAAAAAAAAAACTTTATCCATTCTTATTATCTAATCAGCCTTTCAATGGTTATATAATGTAAATGCCCTACTCACTCTTGTCCTGTTTTTATAATCTTCTGTAGAATCAAGAATTACAGCTGGCCTGACCAGGCAGTGGTGCAGTGGATAGAGCATCAACCTGGAATGCTGAGGACACAAGTTCAAACCCTGAGTTTGCCAGCTTGAGCACGGACTCATCAGCTTTTGAGTGTGGGATCATGATCACTGGCTTGAGACAAATAACTCATTTATCTTAACCTAAGGTCGCTGGCTCATTTATCTTGACCTAAGGTTTGCTGGCTTGAGCAAGGGGTCATTGGCACAGCTGGAGCTCCTCAGTCAAGGCACATATGAGAAGCAATCAATGAACAACTAAAGTGCCGCAACTATGAGTTGACGCTTCTCATCTCCCTCCTTCGCTGTCTGTCCTTCCCTTCCTCCCTCCCTCCTTCCCTCCTTCCCTCTCTCTCTCTTGCTGTAAAAAAAAAAAAAAGGAATTACAGTTGGATGAGGCCAAATACATTCAGAACTATGTCTAATCCAGAGTTTATTTACACAGCTTGCTTCCCTGGATCACATGCAAATAAAGTGCTTAGCAAAACTTGACTAGAAACTGAGAACAGAAAGGAAAAATCACAAGTTAAAGAATATTTCCGCTTATTGAGTTGACTACTTATTGGCTTCGTGAAAGACCCAGGAAGTGCAGAACTTCACTTAATTTTTCCCTTACGGGATCACTCTATAGAACACCGACAAAACAGTCTTGATGCAGCTACATTCTGAACCCAAGAAGCAAATACAAGGTGTGATCCTCTTCGTTTGACAGTTTTGACATTGGGCCCTTACCTGACACATTCAGCTACTGTGCCCACATGAAGTAATGCTTCTGTGCAAACAAGTGGGCAGGCAGTCAGATGACCTGAGTTCTCATTTACATGCTCACATAACCTTTTCATACCTTAGTCTGCCAACAATGAAACCATGTCCTCTTACTGCACAGGTTTCTCAGAGTAAAACCAGTAAAGTCGGGCATTTGGCACAGGATTCCAGGTTTGCTGCACAGAGGAGAAAACATATCTGTGGGGACTGAACTGATGTTCCTTCTGGGAGGGTTCTTAAATATATGAAGCACAAGGTCAGTATAAATGAGTTATTCACCTTTAAAAAACTATGTATTTCTTGTACTATAGTCTTTAACTATCTGCCTCCCAAAGAATTCTGTTTAGTATTAATGTCAACAAAGGTACTCTTGACATTGACATTTCTAATTAAATATTAGGGAAGATTTTGGAAATCAAGATTTTCAGTAATTAGGCGGAGCTGGGTTGAAACTTTAGTCTGACCCTATAGTTATGTGGTAGGTTAGCAAGCCAACTAACCTCTTGAATCTTTGGGTTTTATGTGCCTGTTCGTTTTTGGTGGTGGTGAGTGTTTTGAATAAAGAAGACAGTTTTATCTTTTCTCTGAGGCAAAAATAAGCTCACACATACCAAGTTATGAATAAGAAGGCCCCAGTCATGATGGCTACACCACTCCATCAGCAGCTGTGTGTTTCTTTCAACAGTTTACACCTGAACAGCTCAAGTTGCCTCAAGTGGATTTGCTAGGCGATGTGTCTTAACACAAGCCCACTGGTTCAGGAACTGCAAGAAATAAGGTTAAAATTCACCCACAGAAGAACACAGGGTGAGTAAAAGTTTTAGCGAAAGTGTTAGCTGTGAATCACAGTGCTTATGTTGCATTTTCTTTCAGTTCTCACTGCCTTTAATCATTGCTCTAACACAAGTAAATGTGGATGAGCTGACGAAAATATCAGTGCCCCCCAAGTACTACTTGAGGCTCCAAGGTCTAAGATCCAACCCGACATCCTTCAAAAGGGATAACCTTCTCATTTTGAATTTGACCAACCTAGAAAGTCTTCAGTTAAGAGAGAAAGTCAAGCCAAAAGAATTCTCTAAGGCAGATGATTTTTCAAACTGTGATCGCATCCCATTTAGTGGGTCCGATAGAAAATAGTGGAGTGGATAAGTGCACAGGATAAGCTTAATTCCAGACACTCACATGCACACACAGTGTTGTACTGAGTTGGGTAGTTAAAAAATTGTGAAAGCCACTATTCAAAAGCATAGTTTCTGACTGCTCTCCTGAAAACAACTGAAAATGTATTTACATATTCAGTGTCCATGTTAAAACTGCTTTTTAAAAGTCCATTACTATGAAAAAGAAAAAGAAAACAGTTTAAAAGGATGGACTTTTAAGCCTGACCAGGTGGTGGTGCAGTGGATAGAGCAATGACCTGGGATGCTGAGGACCCAGGTTCAGGGCCCTGAGGTTGCTGGCTTGAGCACGGGTTCACAAACATGACCCCGTTGTCACTGGCTTGGGCTAGGGGGTTGCTGATTTGAAGCCAGGGGTCACTGGCTTGGCTGAAGGCCCCTGGTCAAGGCATGTGTGAGAGGCAGTCAATGAACAAGTAAAGTGGCGCAACTGTTAGTTGATGCTTCCCATCTCCCTTCCTGTCTATCTGCCTCTCACTAAAAAAAAGGAAAGGGTAGACTCTTGAGAATAAAGTGTTCACTCCTACTTGATCACACTAGTTCCAACTGATCTTTAGTATTCCCAGGGAACTGATACATTTTCAAAATAAGAGGCAAACATATATATAAAAAAATTTACTACTGAGGGGGCAGGTGGAGAGGGAAACACATTTGGTTAATACCAGGTATGATACTAGATTTTCTGCCACATATAGGCATTATCCTTTCATCTTCACAATCCTGTATCACAATGTGGTAGCCACTACGACTCTAGTTTTACATGTGAAATGATGACCTAGTAAAAATCACTTTCTTGTAGTCACAGAACTGGCAAGTTTGGTCATTACCACTTGTTGAACAGCAGTGTCTGGTTGTGGCCAAATAAGACCTACATTCAGGGTTATGAATAACTAGAGGGTAGGATTTAGAACATCTTCCAGATTCTAATTCTTTCCATAAATAGACTGCATGCAAAACAATACACATTAGCACAGAAGTGGAATTAACGAGCAAGACCAGCCAGTGACCTGTGAGCCAATTTCTATGGACCTCTATTGGTGCATCTATAAAACTGGAATAGCAGCACCTTGCCTCTCTGATGGCAGCACTTCACAAAGTTTTTGACAGCTATCATTCTATGATTCATACCTTTTAGATGACAGATGCTAAGTAATAATTTCCATTACCAGGAACTTCATCACCAGTGGTAGAATTAAATTAGGTAACAGAGAAATAAACTTGAGGGCACTTCCTTTCCTGTGGCACTCTGAGTGACCTCTCCCTACCTCCCACCTCTGCAGGCATGGCTGACTGTAATCTTATAGGTCTGCCTAAAATTCTTGCCTCTCTCTTGCCACCTATTGGCAGCAGAATTCACATGACTAGAGTAATGATGACTCCTAGTGTTCAAGAGACAAAAAAGTCTAGGCCATTCCCTGAGCCAACCAAGTTCTTTCCCAGCCACCAGGCAGGAGCCACAAGACTCCAGTGTAAAATGGGGAGAATTAATTCTATAATGTTTACTAAACAACTAAGCACTGTGGCTGGCATATAGTAGTTGCTCTGTTTCCTTTATTATCATCCTAGTTCTACAATCTTGAAACTATGGGGAAAGCCTGACCAAGCAGTGGCACAGTGGATAGAGCATCAGACTTGGATGCAGAGGACCCAGGTTTGAAACCCGAAGTCATCCGCTGGAGCGCAGGCTCATTTGGCTTAAGCACGGGCTCACCAGCTTGAGCGCGCGGTCACTGGCTTGAGTGTGGAATTATATACATGACCCCATGGTCGCTGGCTTGAGCTCAAAGGTCATTGGCTTAAAGCCTAAGGTCGCTAGTTTGAGCAAGGGGTCACTCACTCTGCTGTAGCCGACCCCCCATCAAGGCACATATGAGAAAGCAATCAATGAACAACTAAGGTACCACAATAAAGACTTGATGCTTCTCATCTATCTCCCTTCCTGTCTGTCTGTCCCTCTCTCTCTCTGTCCAAAAAAAAAAAAAAAAAAAAAAAGAAAGAAACATGGGGGAAATGGAGTTCCCCTAAGAAGGTAAGTAGAATCCTGTAAAGACAGTAGCCACGGCCACCATCACAGCTGCCTGGCCCATGCAGGTTCGCATTGGATTCGGACAGTCGGTAAAGAAACAAAGGAGCCAAAACTGGTGAGCCATCATCTTTAATCTGAGCTTCCACCAGAGGGCAAGTAAAAACACACACTGGGCTCCAAAACCCACTCATTCAGTGCTCACAAAGCTACTGATTTATCCGAGTTTCCTAGAATCAAAGGTTTCTAGCTCACCAGACTTATTCACCTCTGTTCTTATTCACCATCTCCTTCTATCTGCACAAACTGCACAAACTGGCCTCTCACTCAGCACTCCACCACCTTGGCTGCTTCTCCTGGTCTCCTCCACATGGCCTTTCTCTGCTCTCTGCTCTAATGATAATCTCAGGAAAGGAGAGAGCAAGCTCTGGTATGTCCTCATTTTATAGTGTAGAAATCAAAACCTTTAATCCAATATACAAATAAGGAAGTCTCTGATACAAAGTCACTTATCTGAAGCATGATAAGATTCCTCATGAGAGTGCACCACCCACATCAAAAAGGGTGGGAAAGGCTTAGTCCCAAAACCAAGCCCCAGGCTACAAGGATCCTGCCTGCCCACAGCCCACCCCCAACACACATTAACATAATCACGCCCATCCCAAGCAATCACCTGGCTTCCAAGTGGGCAGCGCCATCTTTAACAAAGTGAGAATAATATATTTTATCTGCCCAACAAATCCCAAGCATTTTTCCCCTTACAAACTGCCTCTAATCTTTCGTTTATCTTTAAAAACATTTGGAGCCTGACCAGGCGGTGGCGCACTGGATAGAGCGTGGGACTGGGATGCGGAAGACCCAGGTTCGAGACCCTGAGGTTGCCAGCTTGAGCACGGGCTCATCTGGTTTGAGCAAAAGTTCACCAGCTTGAGCCCAAGGTTGCTGGCTCAAGCAAGGGGTTACTCGGTCTGCTGAAGGCCCGCGGTCAAGGCACATATGAGAAAGCAATCAATGAACAACTAAGGTATTGCAACAGGCAATGAAAAACTAATGATTGATGCTTCTCATCTCTCTGTCCCTGTCTATCCCTCTCTCTGACTGTCTCTGTAAAAATAATAATAATAATAATAATAATAATAAATAATAACCTCTTAAAAAAAACATTTGGAAACCTATCAGGATAAAATTTAAGTGTTGTTTTCAATAAAAGTATATAGTGGCTTCATCAAAGATAAAGCAGAAACAGGCAAAAAGCAAATGCTAGCACATGGTAGGGGTTTCACTGATTTAAAAAGTGAGCAAACCCTAGAGAGAATATATAAGTGAAAGTTAATGGCCTTAAACCAAATAAGGGAGAGAGTCAAATATAGGAGGAAATAATGTACTAAGAGCAATTAAATACTAAGTACTTAAAAGTTTCTTATGTGTCGTTGTATTTGATACTCACCATAAAAGGCAATTCCTGGAGTAAGCTATGAAAGCGCTCAAGTCTGCCACACCAAGAATGGAAAAGAAACTTTTCTGCCAACTTTCCTCTGACACATATGTTGTGTTTACTTGTCATTAACCACCTGATAGTCTGCAGAACACAAACCAAATTCAAAACTAAAAAGGTCACAGTGAAGACCTTTAAAAAGCCAAAAGGAATGATAATAGTCACAGGGCAAAGAGCATAAACCAGGAACAAGAGACGTGGTTACTTCTATTTTTAAAATGCACAGCATTCTTGAAATTCCCCCAGGAAGGTTTCTGTTTGTTTTATAGCATCTCCCAGTGATCTGTGCAAACATGTGGATCCAAATTCCACTCTGTGAGTTGTATAACTTCACAGCAGACAAATAAAACACCTGGTGAAAAAATGTCAAAATAACCAGAAAAACAGATGAATAAAATGAAAGTATCTATTACTAAAATCATCAGGCAAAAACCTCTTAAGTATTGTGGCATTTTTCTTCATCTTGTTTGCTTCCAAAATTGAAAAAATCATCTGAAAACTTGTTATGAGCCTAGAGACACATGAATCATTAGGAGCCATAAAAACCTTTATCTGAAGTAGGTAACGTCAACAGAAATGATCAGTAAATTTTGTATATACACTAATTTTACTTGCTTAAATAGTTACATTTCAACCCAATTCAAAATATGATCCCCATACACAGAAACGAATAACACATATCATGCATGGATTAGATGACTTGGGTAGGGTTACTATAAATATGACTTCACAAAACATTCACTACTAATATACTAGAGAGAGTAATTTAGTTGTATTCTTTTTTCTTCTTCTTCTTTTTCTTTTTTAACTTACTGATTTTAGAGAGAGAAAGGCAGGACTGGTGAGGGGCGAGGGTGGCAAGAAGCATCAACTCATATTTGCTTCTTGACCGGACAAGCTCAGGGCTTCTAACCAGCAACTTCAGCATTCCAGGTCAACTCCTTATCCATTGCACCACCACAGGTCAGGTGAGTTACTTGTATTCTTTATCTCAGCTTTCTCAACACCCAATGGAAACAATACGCAGAAAGACCACGAGTTTTGAAGAGACCTCAGCTGAAATACTGAATCTACAGCAGAATAACTGTGATCGCCATCTATGAAGTGGAAATGTGTACTCACAGGATTACTGTCTCCATATTATGTCACATAGCACACATTAAAAAGTAAACCAGACTGGTCCTGGCTGGTTGGTCAGCAGCAGAGTGTAGGCCTGGCATGTGGAAGTTCCGGGTTTGATTCCTGGTTAGGGCACACAGGAGAAGTGACTATCTGCTTCTCCACCCTTCCCTCTTCTCTCTCTCTCTCTTCTCTCTCTCTTCCCATCCCGCAGCCATGTTTGAGCAACTTGGCTCCAGGCACTGAGGATAGCTCCATGGCTTCACCTCAGGTGCTAAAATAGCTCAATTGCCGAGCAACAGAGCAGCAGCCCCGGGTAGACAGAGCATTGTCTGGTAGGGGGTTTGCCAAGTGGATCCCAGTCAGGACACATACAAGAGTCTGTCTCTGCCTCCTCACCTCTCACTTAAAAAAAAAAAAAAGTAAATCAGACTATAGTAGCTACCAAAACCTAAATAGGTCCTCAAATGACCATTCCCTCTTTGCCTTTTCAGCCTCCTTCTCTAAATCCTAGACATGCTGGCTAAAATATAAAATACCTCACAGTGATTCAACTTTATTACCTATAATTTCTAGTTTAAAATTTTTAAAAAAAGCTATATTTAAAAAATAAGCAATACTGAAACAATAGTTTTAAAAATGATACTGTTTTTCTTTGTATAAATTATATGTTTACCAATAAGTTACTCAGTAATTGATATGGAATATATGAAAAGTACTCCAGTTCTATTTTGCTTTTTAAAATGTAAAGGCTTCCAAATAATTTAATTACTTCTTCAAGTACACACCTGCCTATTATAGAGCTGAGAACAGGTTATACCAGTTCATGGTCTCCCATTGCCAATTTGTCCCAAATATCATCCTGTTGATGCAAAAACAACAAACATTTATTTTTATTTTTATTTTTTATTTAGCAAGTGACAGAAAGGACAGACAGGAAGGGAGAGAGATTAGAAATATCAACTCATTATTGCTGCACCTTTAGTTGTTCATTGATTGCTTTCTCATAGATGCCAGTGATGCCTTGCTCAAGCCAGAGATGTTGGGCTTCAAGCCAGCAACCTTTGGGCTCAAGGTAGCAACCATGGGGTCATGTCTGTGATCCCACACTCAAGCTGGTGTTTCCGCACACAAACTGGAGAGCCTGTGGCTCAAGCCAGATGAACCTGCATTCAAGCTGGCAACCTCAGAGTATGAGTATCAAACCTGAGACCTCAGTGTCCCAGGTCAATTCTCTATTCACTGCACCCCTGCCTGGTCAGGCCAAACATTTCTTTCTTTCTTTTTTTTTTTTTTTGAGATTTCATGTATTGATTTTAGAGAGGCAGGGCAGGGCAGGGCAGGTGTGTGTGTGTAGGAACAGGAAGCATCAACTTATAGTAATTGCCTCTCATATGTGCCTTGACCAGGCAAACCTGGGGTTTTGAACTGGTGACCTCAGAATTCCAGGTCGACTCTTTACCCACTACACCACCACAGGTCAGGCTAACCAAACATTTATTTTTTTAATTCTTTTTTTTCTTTTTTTTTTTTTTGTATTTTTCCGAAGTTGGAAACGGGGAGGCAGTCAGACAGACTCCCGCATGCGCCCGACCGGGATCCACCCGGCATGCCCACCAGGGGGCGATGATCTGCCCATCTTGGGGTGTCGCTCTGCCGCAACCAGAGCCATTCTAGCGCCTGAGGCAGAGGCCACAGAGCCATCCCCAGCGCCCGGGCCAACTTTACTCCAATGGAGCCTTGGCTGCGGGAGGGGAAGAGAGAGACAGAGAGGAAGGAGATGGGGAGAGGTGGGAAGCAGATTGGCGCTTCTCCTGTGTGCCCTGGCCAGGAATTGAACCCGGGACTCCTGCACCCCAGGCCGACGTTCTACCACTGAGCCAACCGGCCAGGACCCAAACATTTATTTTTTTTTTAAATGAAGAAGAAGGAGTGGTTATAGGTGTCCTCAAATTGGGGTGTCCAGAAACTGGACCTCTAGAGACTCTTTCACACTTGCTATGTGACTTTGAGCCAGTCATATCAAGTCTCTGGGCCTCACTGGCTTTATCTGCAAACCAAGGAGGTTGGACAGATATTCTCGAAAATCCTTTGCAACTGTAGCCCAATGCAATGCCCTTCAGATTTCAGAAGAGACTCCAGTCCATAATCTTTGAATGTTAGAGGAAGCATAACAGTGGCTCCAAAACTCTCAAATCAATTTTTCTGTTTGAATCCATATGTTCCTGCACAAATTCAGAATCTGCCAGAGGAAAACTCTCTAATTATCCTACACAGACAAAACCAGCTAGTAATTACCCCTATTATTTTTTATTGTATAATATTTTATAAGGTGCCTTTCATCCAAGATCTCAAAAAGAGGAGAAGGAGATGACGAAGAAGAAGCCCAACTCATTAGCTGACTGAAGACCTTTTTATCTCAAATATAAAAGGGCAGGCAGAAGTCTCAGACGACTCAAACAAAAAAATGCCAGATTATTTGTTCACAGGGAGTTCCACTTTAAAGGACTGCATCCCTTTGTGCAAAAAGAACTACTGGACTTCTTTAGAATACATGACAGCTCTAATATTTCTTAATGTGCATCATATATTTCAGATTAACTTTTGATTACTTTAGTTAAATCTTTCCAGATTGAGTGTATTCAACGGTAAAAGAGCATAACCTGAACTATAAGCGGTTCTAGTTGGAGCAGATTCAAAATTAAATAATGCCAATAACAATAACATCAAACTGATAAATAAGATTATAAATAAATACTCCCACAAGTGCCTTTGCCTTCTGAACCAATCTTTTTTTGAGCAGAATAAATTTTCCTAAAAGTGGCAATTCCCAGAAGAACCAAGGGGCCTTATTTCTCCACTGTAATACTCTCTCCAAGTCACTAAATAGCAATTATTCAGGTGACATGAGAACAAGAAAAGGAAGAAAAATAGACTACAGGCCAACTGCTCATCCACTGTCCCCTTAAAGCTCATTCACAGTCCCTACTCTCCTGAAGCCAGCAATAGTCACGTCAGAGTACATTTTGATGACATGCAAAATTATCAGATTACAGAGAAAAATTGGCAGAAGGTACTTCCAGAATTTCAACCAATTTTAGATAGTTTTTGATAATAGCTATACTGTTGCTCATTATTTTATTCAAAATATATTTAGACAAACTGAACACAGTATTTTAGAAAAACACCAGCTAGAAATAAGACCCAAATTCATTGTTCATGACAGTAATGATCACAGAACACTTGCACAAAAGAATTGGGGCCTAACAAAATAAACAGAAAGCCAACTAAATGGGAAATGATATTTTCAAACAACAGCTCAGATAAGGGCCTAATATCCAAAATATACAAAGAACTCATAAAACTCAACAACAAACAAACAAACAATCCAATAAAAAAATGGGAAGAGGATATGAATAGACACTTCTCCCAGGAAGAAATACAAATGGCCAACAGATATATGAAAAGATGCTCATCTTCTTTAGCTATTAGAGAAATGCAAATCAAAACGGCAATGAGATACCACCTCACACCTGTTCGATTAGCTGTTATTAGCAAGTCAGGTAATAGCAAATGTTGGAGAGGCTGTGGAGAAAAAGGAACCCTCATACACTGTTGGTGGGAATGTAAAGTAATACAACCATTATGGAAGAAAGTATGGTGGTTCCTCAAAAAACTGAAAATAGAACTACCTTATGACCCAGCAATCCCTCTACTGGGTATATATCCCCAAAACTCAGAAACATTGATACGTAAAGACACATGCAGCCCCATGTTTATTGCAGCATTGTTCACAGTGGCCAGGACATGGAAACAACCAAAAAGCCCATCAATAGATGACTGGATAAAGAAGATGTGGCACATATACACTATGGAATACTACTCAGCCATAAGAAATGATGACTTCGGAACATTTACAGCAAAATGGTGGGATCTTGATAACATGATACGAAGCGAAATAAGTAAATCAGAAAAAAACAGGAACTGTATTATTCCATACGTAGGTGGGACATAATAGTGAAACTAAGAGACATTGATAAGAGTGTGGTGGTTACGGGGGGGGAGGGGGGAATGGGAGAGGGATAGGGGGTGGGAGGGGCACAAAGAAAACAAGATAGAAGGTGACAGAGGATAATCTGACTTTGGGTGGTGGGTATGCAACATAATTGAACGACAAGATAACCTGGACTTGTTATCTTTGAATATATGTATCCTGATTTATTGATGTCACCCCATTAAAAAAATAAAATTATAAAAAAAAAAAAAAAAAATAGAATTTAGATTCATACACATCAAAAAAAAAAAAAAAAAAAAAAAAAGAATTGGGGCCTGTAAATGGACAAGTACCCACTCTTTAAAATTATTAATTCCTTTTACTTCCTCAAACATTAGGCTACTGCTATGGCAATCACAATAATTACTTTTTCTTTTTAAATACAAAGAAAATAACATAGCAAATATCCTTCTGGAGGGTTCTGTGGTATCAGCTGTTATTTTATTCATTCCCAGTATTACTTAATGATTCAGAGGACAAACATTTTCATGCAGGCCAAGTTCTTAAAATGAGAAAGGACCAAGTTTCCTTATTCAGAACCCAGAAATTTGAACTAGATTATGCCGCCTCCTAGTGGCCAGAGGTACACTGAAACACCTATACACTCATCACAATGTGTAGTCTTCACAAAATAAATCCTCAAATCCACCTTGATAATGACCAAAGAGAACATGACCTGATTATTTTTTTAATCTTTTTTTTTTAAGACAGAGAGAGAGAGAGGGACAGATAGGAACAGACAGACAGAAAGGGAGAGACAGACAGAAAGGGAGAGAGATGAGAAGCATCAGTTCTTTGTTGTGGCACCTTAGTTGTTCACTGATTGCTTTCTCAAATATGCCTTGACCGGGAGGCTACAGCAGACCGAGTAACCCCTTGCTCAAGCCAGTGACCTTGGGCTCAAAGCTGGTGAGCTTTGCTCAAACCAGATGACACCACACTCAAGCTGGCGACCTCAGGGTCTCGAACCTGGGTCCTCCACATCCCAGTCCAATGCTCTATCCACTATGTCACAGCCTGGTCAGGCTATTTTTTAAATCTTAAATGATTCTTTTTCAAATATATTGGTAGATATCTACTTGCGTTAAAAAACAAAACAAAACTGAAATGATTGGGGGAAAAAGTCCACTGCAAATGATCCAACCTGAAAGAGAGAGAGCACATGACATGGATATTTTGTAGTCAGTCATAAAAATGAAGTATTAATAAATGATAATATTTAAAAATGTATGCTGTTCAGTTTAGATACAAGTATTCTGATAGTTTAGGGCCTATAAAAGCTCTAAATATAAAGTAAAATTTTATCTGTAAGCATAATGTCCTATTCAACAAAATGGATAAAGGTGTTTCGCAACCCAGCAAACGTATTGAGAATGAACACACACAGCAAGCAACGACTGCTGGGAAATCCTCCTTCACAGTTTTACTGTTAAGGAATCTGCAGAAAACACTGAGAGGAATAAAACTTAATTCAAGGAAGTCAAGTACAATGTGACCTTCCTCACTTCTTTTTGGCTGCATGCTGCTGCATTGTGCTGGTGTAATAAAAGATCTGACAAGTGGGAAGTTTCAATGCATTCACACGGGGCAATTCTGTGGCAGTTACCCTGGGGATTCCAGCACAAAGAGCCATTCTAAGTAGGTCAAAGCTCCTCAAACAGCATTTAGATCACCAAAACCTTCATGAAAGACTTTCATGCTGTCACTTTACCCAGAAAGGAAGAAAAATACAAAGAAGCACAAGATACATTGTCAGAAACAAGGCCATTGACGATTTTAAAAGGGGAAACTATTAAAAGAATTTTCTGAGACTCTTAAGTTGGAATCTAGTTAAAGTTATTTACCAGCAAAACACTTGGTTAACAGAAAATTTGTAATCCTGTTGAATTAAATAAGAGAAAGAAAAACAAAACTACTGGATTAGAGATGCTGACAAATAAAAATCAAAACTTGTTTAAAACAATCATTTGGTATAAACTCAGAAGCTGGAATCTATTATATTAATTCTGTTTTTTAAAACATTTGTGATTTAAAAAAAATGATTTAAAAAAGGCTTGTAGCCTGACCTGCAGTGGCACAGTGGGTAAAAACGTCGACCTGGAACGCTGAGGTCGCCGGTTCAAAATCCCAGGCTTGCCTGGTCAAGGCACATATGGGAGTTGATGCTTCCTGCTTCTCCCTCTGTTCTATCTCTTTCCTCTCTCTAAAAAAAATGACTAAATGTAAAAAAAAATGGCTTGTAAAAGACTAGTGATTGATAAAAGGGCAAAATCAAAAGTTCTATGTGACGAAAGAAAAAATTTGAGATGCTCTAATCAGGGGTCCCCAAACTTTTTACACAGGGGGCCAGTTCACTGTCCCTCAGACCATTGGAGGACCGCCACATACAGTGCTCCTCTCACTGACCACCAATGAAAGAGGTGCCCCTTCCAGAAGTGTGGCAGGGGGCCGGATAAATGGCCTCAGGGGGCCGCATGTGGCCCGCGGGCCATAGTTTGGGGATGCCTGCTCTAAATTAAAGTACAGTGGGCTGGAAAGTGAAAAAGAGAGACAGGGCTGTTAATCTGTTAGTAACTCCGGGCCATCTATCAAGACTTCTCACATTCCTGAGTGTGTGCCAGAACTCAGATTTAACTTCCAGGCACTGGTACCTAAAAGAGAGCACAGCCAGGCACCAGGGAACCCTAGGAGCTTCTGCTCCTTGTTGACACATGAACTTTCCCCTCTGGTGTGCCCACAACCCATCGGAAGGAACAAACACTTCCTTCTTATGAACTCTGCTGCACCTGCCCCAGAAGTAGCTCCACATCACCTTCTCCCACCCAATGTACATTCTTTCAAAACAGTTTACATCCTCCACTAGTTGTTGTGTAAAGACAATCGCCAATGCCTGACCAGGCGGTGGCGCAGTAGATAGAGCGTCGGGCTGAGATGTGGAGGACCCAGGTTCAAGACCCCAAGGTCTCCAGCTTGAGCGCGAGCTCATCTGGTTTGAGCGAAGGGTCACTCAGTCTGCTGTAGTCCCCCAGTCAAGGCACATATGAGAAAGCAATCAATGAACAACTAAGGAGCCGCAACAAAGAATTGATGTTTCTCATCTCCCTCCCTTCCTGTCTGTCTGACCCTATCTGTCCCTCTCTCTGTCTCTGCCACACAAAAAAAGACAGTGTTGGGCAGATAAAATGTATTATGCTCACTTTGTTAAAGACAGCGCTGCCCACGAGGAGGCCATCGCCCAGGTGATATTAATGTGTGTCTCTGTGGGCAGGTAGAATCCTTGTAACCTGGGGCTTGGTTTTGGGATTAAGCCTTTCCCACCTGTTTTGATGTGGGGCAGTATAATCCAATCATGCCTCAGAGAAGTGTCTTTGTATTAGAGACTTCCCTATTTTGTATATTGGATTAAAGGTTTGGAATCTACACTATAAAATGGGGGCAGAACGAGAGCTTGCTCTCTTGGTTCCTGGGATGATTAGCATGAGAGAGCAGAGGGAGCAGAGCAGAGAGCAGAAAGAGGCCATGTGGCCAGGAGAAGCAGCCAAGATGGCAGAGTGCTGAGTGAGAGGCCAGTTTGTGCAGAGTTTGTATATGGGATAAGGAAGGAGATGGGGAACTGAGGAGAATAAGGCTGGTGAGCTAGAAACATTTGATTCTAGGAAACTCGGATAAGTCAGTGGCTTTGTGAGCATTGAATGTGAATGGGTTTTGGAGCCCAATGTGTGTTTTTACTTGCCTGCCGGGTGCAAGCTAGGATTAAAGACTATGGCCTACCAGTTTGTGGCTCCGTTGTTTCTTTACCGACTGTCCGAATCCAATGCGAACCTGCATGAGCCGGGCTGTTGTGATAGTGGCCGTGGCTTCTGGCTCTACAGACAGTCACTGTTGGGCAGATAAAATATATTATGCTCACTTTGTTAAAGATGGCACTGCCCACATGGAGGCCGTTGCCAGGTGATATTAATGTGTGTCTTTGTGGGCTGTGTGGGCAGGCAGGATCCTTGTAGCCTGCAGCTTGGTTTTAGGATTAAGCCTTTCCCACCCTTTTTGATATGGGGTAGTACAATCTCATCATGCCCCAGATAAGTGACTTTGTATTAGAGACTTCCCTATTTTGTATATTGGATTAAAGGTTATCAATCTACAGTATAAAATAAGGGCAGAATGGGAGCTTGCTCTCTTGGTTCCTGAGATTATCATTAGAGGAGAGAGCAGAGAGGAGAGCAGAGTAAGGCCACGTGGAGGAGGCCAGGAGAAGCAGCCAAGATGGTGGAGTGCTGAGTGAGATGCCAGTTTGTGCAGTTTGTGCAGGGAGAAGGAAGGAGATGGGGAACAGAGGTGAATAAAGTCTGGTGAACTAGAAACCTTTGATTCTAGGAAACTCGGATAAGTCAGTAGCTTTGTGAGCACTGAATGTGAGTGGGTTTTGGAGCCCAGTGTGTATTTTTACTTGCCCGCCGGGTGCAAGCTAGGATTAAAGTTGATGGCCCACCAGTTTTTGGCTCCGTTGTTTCTTTACCGACTGTCCGAATCCAATGCGAACCTGCACGGGCCAGGCAGCTGTGATTGTGGCCCTGGCTACTGGCTTTACAGACACCAACACCTGCCATTGGAGATTTTGCCTTTTCTCCCTGGCATATGCTGACAATGGTTTAGATTTCATGCCAAAGGACCTGGTCTTCTTTTTCTTGCCAGCAATGGTCCAATAAACCCTTCCTATTAAGACTTTTGGTTGTGGCCCTGGCCAGTTAGCTCAGCTGGCTAAGAGCATCATCCCAAAACAACAAGTTTCAAGTTCAATCCCTGGTCAGTGCTCACACAGGAAGCAACCAATGAATGCATGAGTACATGGAACAACAAATGAATACTTCTTTTTCCTCTCTCTCCCTGCCTCTCTTTCCCTGTCCCTTTAAAAAACAAATAAAAACAACCAATAAATAAAAGCCCTGGCCAGATAGCTCAGTTGGTTGGAACAAGTGCAGAGTGTAGATGTTTCTGGTTCAATTCCCCAGTCAAGGCACATAGAGGAGCAACTCTATATTTCTGTCTCTCTCAAAATACAATGTGTCCGTAAAGTCATGGTGCACTTTTGACCAGTCACTAGAAAGCAACAAAAGATGATAGAGCCTGACCTGTGGTGGCACAGTGGATAAAGCCTCGACCTGGAATGCTGAGGTTGCTGGTTCAAAACCCTGAGCTTGCCTGGTCAAGGCACATATGGGAGTTGATGCTTCCTGCTCCTCCCTCCCCCTTCTCTCTCTCTCTCTCTCTCTCTCTCACACACACACACACACACACACTCTCTCTCTCTCCTCTCTAAAAATTAATAAAAGAAAAAAAAAGATAGAAATGTGAAATCTGCACCAAATAAAAGGAAAACCCTCCCAGCAGATGATGACGTAACACCGTGTGTTCAGCGGAACAGCCAACGGCCATGCCAATCGAGATGTGGATGGTACAGAGAAAAGTTCAGTGTGTTCTGTGGCTCGCTAAATTCGAATCCGTGACAAAGTGCAATGTGAATATCGGCGTGTTTATAACGATGCGCTACCACATAGGAATAACATTACTCGGTGGGATAAGCAGTTGAAGGAAACTGGCAGTTTGGTGGAGAAACCCGTTCTGGTAGGCCATCAGTCAGTGACGAGTCTGTAGAGGCTATACGGGATAGCTACCTAAGGAGCCCTAAAAAATCTGTGTGTGAGCCCACATCGAACTGCACTGAATAGGTATGAAACTGGGAGAGTTTTCCTTTTATTTGGTGCAGATTTCACATTTCTATCATCTTTTGTTGCTTTCCTGTGACTGGTCAAAAGTGCACCATGACTTTACAGACACAGTGTATATAAATAAATAATAAAAAATAAAAGGCAGGCCCTGGCCAGTTGGCTCAATGGTACAGCATCACCCGATTTCTGGTCAGGGCACACAGGAGAAGTGACTATCTACTTCTCCACCTCTCTTCCTACCCCCATCTCTTTCTTTTCCCCTTCTGCAGCCATGGCTTAAATGGTTCAAGCAAAGTTAGCACTGAGAATGGTTCCATGGCCTTACTTCAGGCACTAAAATAGCTCAGTTGCTGAGCAATGGAGCAGCGGCCCAAACAGGCAGAGCATCACTTTGTACGAGGCTTACTGGGTGGATCCTGGTTGGGGTACATGTGGGAGTCTGTCTCTGCCTCCTCACCTCTCACTTAATAATAAATAAAATAAAATAAGTAGGCCTGACCTGTGGTGGCGCAGTGGATAAAGCGTCGATCTGGAATGCTGAGGTCGCCGGTTCAAAACCCTGGGCTTGCCGGGTCAAGGCACATATGGGGGTTGATGCTTCCTGCTCCTCCCCCTGTTCTCTCTCTATTTCTCCCTCTCTCTCTCTCTCTCCCCCCTCTCTCTATAATAAAAATGAATACATAAAAATCTAAAGAAGTAAATAAATAAATTTTAAAAAAATAAAATAGTAAAATAAAAGGCTTTTTCAGCTATGGAAATTAAAAATTTTGCTTAACATACCTAGTAACAACCAGAACATGTATCTTGTGCAGAATGCTTGAAAAGTAAATAGTACATATGGAAAACTCTAATTTTTCCTGGACTCTGACTCCAACATTCAGAGGCATTGTTTCCTCATTTCTTCAACAATTTCTGGCTACTTAGGCACATGAAATGGTGAGAATGGGAACTAACTTTAAAAGTTATAGCATCTTTTCCCTCCATGACTCAGAAATCCAAGGCCTTCACATTTATCAGAAAGATATGATGGGCCTAGAAATGCTAAATCCTTATTATTATTTCTGTTCTTATGTTTAGATGTGATCTCATCATTATTATTCACACTAAAATAAACAAGAATTTGGAATTTATTATTATTTTTTTATGACAAATATCTAAGAACATATAGGGCTAGCTTCAAAAGAGGTAAGTTCAGCCTGACCAGGCGGTGGCGCAGTGGATAGAGCGTCGGACTGGGATGCAGAGGACCCAGGTTCAAGACCCCAAGGTCGCCAGCTTAAGCATGGGCTCATCTGGTTTGAGCAAAAGCCCACCAGCTTGAACCCAAGGTCGCTGGCTCCAGCAAGGGGCTACTCGGTCTGCTGAAGGCCCGCAGTCAAGGCACATATGAGAAAGCAATCAATGAACAACTAAGGTGTTGCAACGCGCAATGAAAAACTAATGATTGATGCCTCTCATCTCTCTCCATTCCTGTCTGTCTGTCCCTGTCTATACCTCTCTCTGACTCACTCTATGTCTCTGTAAAAAAAAAAAAAAAAAAAAAAAAAAAAAAAAAAAAGGAGGTAAGTTCATGCTAAAGATAGAATGATTTCTCACAGAATCCAAATGCTGGGCTGCAACTCAGTGTCAGGTAAGAACTGGGAATTGAAAGACCACCAGGTATCAAGGGAGTGTCTGCTTCTGGCCTCTATGTCTCATTTCATGGACAACTCTTTCTTTGGCAACCTTCTCTGTAATTCAGTCTCCCTGGCCTACCACACTTTTGGGGAAATTTCCCAGCCAGAGCCAAGAGTATACTAAAGAAATTTATATATGAGGTGCTCATTCTGGGTGGTGGTGGGTGGTGGTGGTGAAGGAGGTGAGACACCATGGAGAATCCCCCACTGCATTGTAGGTGCCCAGGGGTTATATAGGAGGAGGCAAGATGGCTATAGGTATTGGGGCATGACTCACCCCAGATAAGGAGAAAACTTATCATGCTTGCCTGGGGCAGAGCAACACCCTGTTCCAGGAACTGACACCAACTAGCATCCTGTAGGGCAAAGGGGAGGGGTCAGAGGGAATTTAGGGGGAGCAATCTCCGCTCAGCTCTGAATCTAGCTGCCCAGGCAGAAGTCACATCATGGAATAGTCTTTCCTTTATACAGACAGGCCCCGATTTCACATTTTAATAATATTTTCATGATCCAAGATCCACATACCTAGAAGGATATTTGTGAAGCCAGTATCCACGGCCGCCATCACAGCCACCTGGCCCATGCAGGTTCACATTGGATTCAGACAGACGGTAAAGAAACAAAGGACGGGCAGCGCCGGTCCCGACTGTGACGGCGGTGGCTGCTCCCAGACCCCGGCGGCGGCCCCGCAGCAGGCGCCGAGATGTGGCCCCCGGTGGTGCTGCTGTTGCTGAGCTCAGCGCGCTGTGGTTCGGCTCAGATAACATTTAATTTGACCAAATCTGCAGAATACACCGCTTGCAATAAAACTGTTGTCATCCCCTGCTTTGCTAACAATGTGGAGGCAACTACCCTTTCAGACATGTATTTAAAGTGGAAATTTCGAGGAAAAGAAATCGTCAACTATGATGGAGATAAGAAGGCGTTCAGTGCCAGCGATAACTTCCAGAGTGCAAAAATCGAACCAGAGGCGTTACTAAGGGGCATTGCCTCTTTGCAACTGGATAAGAAGGATGCCGTTCCTGGAAACTACACTTGTGAAGTAACAGAATTAAGCAGAGAGGGTGAAATCATAATAGAACGAAAATACCGTACTGTTACATGGTTTTCTCCAAAAGAAAGTATCCTTACTATCATTTTCCCAATGTTGGCTATACTTCTGGGGACAGTTTGGTATTGTGATACTTAAATATAATTCCAGTATCACGAAGGAGAAAACTATTCTTTTATTTGTTGCTGGACTGGTGCTTACTACATTTGTCATCGTTGGAGCCATTCTTTTCGTCCCAGGTGAATTTTCAACAAAGAAGGCCAGTGAACTTGGTTTAATTGTGGTTCCTACAGTGATATTAATATTACTTCATGTAAAGTCAGCAGGCAGGGCCAGGGCCACCATCACAGCCGTCCAGTCCCCTGTGCAGGTTCGCATTGGATTCGGACAGTCGGTAAAGAAACCATGGAGCCAAAAACTGGTGGGCCATAGCCTTTAATCCTACCTTGCACCGGCGGGCAAGTAAAAATACACACTGGGCTCCAAAACCCAGTCACACTCAGCGCTCACAAAGCCACTGACTTATCCGAGTTTCCTAGAATCAAAGGTTTCTAGCTCACCAGACTTATTCTCCTCAGTTCCCCATCTCCTTCCTTATCCCAAATACAAACTCTACACAAACCGGCATCTCACTCAGCACTCCACCATCTTGGCTGCTTCTCCTGGCCTCCTCCACGTGGCCTTTCTCTGCTCTCCTCTGCTCTCTCTTCTAATACTAGTCTCAGGAACCAAGCGGGCAAACTCTCGTTCCGTCCCCATTTTATAGTGTAGAAATCCAAACCCTTAATCCAATATACATAACAGGGAAGTCTCTAATACAAAGTCACTTCTATGAGGCATGATAGGATTGTACCACCTCACACCAAAAAGGGTGGGACAGGCTTAATCCCAAAACCAAGCCCCAGGCTGCAACGATCCTGTCTGCCTCCAACACACATTAATATCACCTGGGCGACGGCATCTTTAACAAAGTGAGCATAATACATTTTATCCGCCCAACACTTCAATACTGTATGTTTATGATAACTCCAGCTATTGGGATGTCCTCCTTCAGCATTGCCATATTGATCCTTCAAGTGCTGGGCTTTGTGCTCTCTCACACTGTAGCCCATTGCATGCCTGTAAAGCCAGGAGCCATGGCCACTATCAAAGCAGCCTTCTGGCCCATGCAGGTTCGCATTGGATTCGGACAATCGGTAAAGAAACAATGGAGCCAAGAACTGGTGGGCCATTATTTTTCATTCTAGCTTGCACCCGGCAGGCAAGTAAAAACACACACTGGGCTCCAAAACCCACTCACATTCAGTGCTCACAAAGCTACTGACTTATCCGAGTTTCCTAGAATCAAATGTTTCTAGCTTACCAGCCTTATTCTCCTCAGTTCCCCATCTCCTTCCTTATCCCAGATACAAACACTACACAAACTGGCATCTCATTCAGCACTCCGCCATCTTGGCTGCTTCTCCTGGCCACATAGCCTCTTTCTGCTCTCTGCTCTGCTCTCTCTGCTCTCTCATGCTAATCACCCCAGGAACCAAGAGAGCAAACTCTCGTTCTGCCCCCATTTTATATTGTAGCTTCACAACCTCTAATCCAATATACAAAATAGGGAAGTCTCTAATACAAAGTCACTTCTCTGAGGCATGATTGGATTGTACCACCCCACATCAAAAAGGGTGGGAAAGGCTTAATCCCAAAACCAAGCCCCAGGCTACAAGGATTCTCAACACACATTAATATCACCTGGGCGACGGCCTCACGTGGGCAGCGCTATTTTTTTTTTTTTCATTTTTCTGAAGCTGGAAACAGGGAGACAGTCAGACAGACTCCCGCATGCGCCGGACCGGGATCCACCCGGCACGCCCACCAGGGCGATGCTCTGCCCACCAGGGGGCGATGCTCTGCCCCTCCGGGGCGTCACCATTTTGCGACCAGAGCCACTCTAGCGCCTGAGGCAGAGACCACAGAGCCATCCCCAGCGCCCGGGCCATCTTTGCTCCAATGGAGCCTTGGCTGCGGGAGGGAAAGAGAGAGACAGAGAGGAAAGCGCGGCAGAGGGGTGGAGAAGCAAATGGGCGCTTCTCCTGTGTGCCCTAGCCGGGAATCGAACCGGGTCCTCCGCACGCTAGGCCGACGCTCTACAGCTAAGCCAACCAGCCAGGGCGGCAGCGCTATTTTTTAACAAAGTGAGCATAATATATTTTATCTGCCCAACAATGCCCCTCTTCTGATTTCAGGTTTGGGTATTATAGCTTTAGCAGAATTACTTGGATTAGTTTATATGAAACTTATTGCTTCTAATCAGAGGACTATACAACCTCCTAGAAGTAACTGAATTGAGCTGATGGACTCTGATTGGGAGATGTGAAAGAAATGCACTTGTGGTTAAGCACCATGGCCTTGATTCACTCACTGTTCAAGAGAAGAAAACAAAGAAAGAAACTGGCTTTCATCTATGTGAGACATTAAATTGTTTACTTTAAAAAAAAAGAGAGTGCCTGACCTGTGGTGGCGCAGTGGGATAAAGCGTCGACCTGGAACACTGAGGTTGCCGGTTCGAAACCTTGGGCTTGCCCGGTCAAGGCACATATGGGAGTTGATGCTTCCTGCTCCTCCCTCCCCTTCTCTCTCTCTCTCTCCTCTCTCTCTAAAAATTAATAAATAAAATATCAAAAAAATAAATAAATAAATAAAATAAAAAAAAGAGAGAGAGAAACAAGCCAAGAACTGGTGGGCCATTAGCTTTAATCCTAGCTTACACCTGGCGGGCAAGTAAAAACACACACTGGGCTCCAAAACCCACTCATTCAGTGCTCACAAAGCTACTGACTTATCTGAGTTTCCTAGAATCAAAGGTTTCTATCTCACCAGACTTATTCACCTCTGTTCCCCATCTCCTTCCTTCTCCCTGCACAAACTCTGCACAAACTGGCTTCTCAGCATTCCACCATCTTGGCTGTTTCTCCTGGCCTCCTCCATGTGGCCTTTCTCTGCTCTCTGCTCTAATGATAATCTCAGGAACCTAGAGAGAGCAAGCTCCTGGTCTGCCCCACTTTATAGTGCAGAAATCAAAACCTTCAATCCAATATACAAAATAGGGAAGTCTCTAATACAAAGTCACTTATCTGAGGCATGATGGGATTGTACCACCCCACATCAAAAAGGGTGGGAAAGGCTTAGTTCTAAAACCAAGCCCCAGGCTACAAGAATCCTGCCTGCCTACAACCCCCCCCCCCCCAAACACACATTAATACAATCACGCCCATCCCAAGCAATCATCTGAGCCATGGGCTCCCATGTGGGCAGCGCCATCTTTAACAAAGTGAGCATAATATATTTTATCTGCCCAACAATATTCTGATTGGCCCAGCTAAGGTCTGCCTATTTATTAAATCACCTGAGCCCAATCAAACAGGGTATCTGAAAGCCCACCCAATTGATGACAAATTGTGTTGGCTTTTGTATGTCTGGCAATGTCTAAAATGTCTTTATTTCACCTTTAATTTTTTTTTTAAATTAAGTTGACATACAGTCTTACATTAGTTTCAGGTGTATAACAGTGACTCAACACATATACCTTATGAAGTGATTACCATAGTTAGGAACTATGTCGCCACACATAGTTATTATTATAATATTGACTCTATTTTCTATACTACACATTACATCCCTGTGACATAACTAGAAATCTACACTTTTTTTTTAATGCACTGATTTTTAGGGAAAGGGGGAGGGGGAAGGGTGAGGAAGAAAGAAAGAGAGAAAAAGAGAGAGAAATGTCAATTTGTTATTCCACTTATTTATGCATTCATTGGTTGATTCTTATATGTGCCCTGACTGGAGACTGAACCCCCAGCCTTGATGTACTGGAACAATGCTCTAACCAACTAAGCTATCCAGACAAAGCAGAAGTCTATACTTCTTAATCCTCTTTCCATTTTCTGCCTGTAAGGCCAGGAGCCATGGCTGTCACTATCAAAGCAGCCGCCTGGCCCATGCAGGTTCCCATTGGATTCGGGCAGATGTTAAAGAAACGGCGGAGTCGGAGGATGGTGGGCCATCCTATTTATTGGTGTCTCACGAAGACAGGCAAACCACAAAAGAAGTCAAGGGAAAAAAGCAGAAAACCAGCTTTTCCCATGAAGGGCAAGGAATCAGGGAAGCCCCTGCAATCACGATAGCAGGAACTGAGTGAGCAAGCTCCTGGTCTGTCCCACTTTATAGAGTAGAAAACCCAAAACCCTTAATCCAATATACAAACAAGGAAGTCTCTGATACAAAGTCACTTATCCGAGGCATAATTAAATTCCTCATGAGAGTGCACCACCCAGATCATACAATCAGTCAAGGGTGTGGGGAAAAGCTTAGTCCTAAAACCAAACCTTAGGCTACAACGACCTGGCCTGCTTATAGCCTGTCCCCCACACCCAATATAAATCACAAGCGAGCAAACATACATATCATATTTACAAACTTATTTAACCAACACTGCCCATCTCCCAACACCCCCTCCCCATTTTCCTTTGATTTTTCAAAGATATTTTCAGTGAGTATAAAATTCCAGGTTTATAGTTTCTCTATTAGAAAGATGTTGTTTTTCCTCCTTGTATTGTTTCAGAGGAGAAATCAGCTGCTATCAAAGATTCTTATTTTTATCCCTTTATATGTAAAAAATCTTTTTTTCACTGACTAAAGATTTTCTCTTTATCTCTGGTTTTGAACAATCTAATTATGATGTGCTTCTGTGTAACTTTCTTAATATTTCTTGTGCTTTGGGTTTAGTGAGCTTCTTGGATCTATGGATTTATTGTTTTCACCAAATTTGGAAATGTTTTGGATATTTCGTCAACTTTTCTGTCCCTCACCTCTTTCTTCTATCCTCAGGGATTACAAGGATACTGTATCAGCCTGCTTAATGTATTCCAAGCTCAATTATCCTCTTTTCAATTTTTTTCCTCATTCTCCCACCTCTCCAGGGATTTGTTTTATAGCATTTCTAGTATCCCTAAAAGTTCAGTAGTCCTTTCTTCTGCAATGTCTAATGTGCCATCAATCCCATCTGGTGTATTTTTCACGTCGGATATTATAGTTTCCATCTTTAGTTCTATTTGGGTCTTTTTTTTTTTTTTTTTTTTTTACATCTCCCATATCTATCTACACTTAACACTTTTTAAACATGTAATACAGTTATAACATGTTTTAACGGCTTTGTCTGATCATTCTGACACCTGTATTAGTTTTGGGTTGGTTTCAAGTGATAATTCTTCCCCTTAAGAGTTGTGTTTTCCTGTTTCCTTGCATGCCTAGTAATCACTGACTGGATGCCAGGTATTTTAAATTTCACTTTGCTGGATGTTGGATATTTTTGTATTCCTATAAATATTCTTGAGTTTTGTTCCAGGATGCAGTTAGAAACTACCTGGAACAATTTGTGCCTTTCAGGTCTTGCTTTGATGATTTGCTAAACAAGTCCAAGGCATTTCTTGATCTAGGGCTAATTACTCACCACTATTACTACAAAACCATCTACCCAAGATAGATTTGGACAATATTATTTGTTATAATCTGAAATATAAGAGCTCAAATCGGGCTCTTTCCAAGCAAGCTGGATAAGTTTAATATTAATAAAACTAAACACCACTTTGCTTCTCTGTTAGATGAGCATATAATTCATTAGCCAAACTAAAACATTTATCCAAGACCCATAATAAACAAGAGGAGATACCAGTATAAAACCCAGGGAAGTCTCAGGGAGACTAGTATTACACAGAAAATGAGGATAGCAATATCTATCGCTTAAGGTTATTGCTGAATTATAAACAATGCTTTAAAAGACCTAACAAAGTGTTTGTCATAAAAGAAAATATCTATTTTATTATAATTGGATATAGTTCTATACATTTCAGAGATCTGGAATATATCCTTCCAACTCCTGTTCCATCTTTGCCATTCTAAATTTTACCAATTCTTCAAAATTAAGCTCATATATCTTTGGGGGGTATTCATTTCATGAAGTCATCTGTGACAATCCAAACCTAACAGCCAACTGCAAAAAAGCAGTATGATCTAAAAGACAAGACTTTAGAATTAGATAATCAGAGAGGAAAGAAGAAAAACAATTTTAAACCAAGCCAAATAGAATTAAGTACCGGTATCACAGTACCCAATCTATACTATAGTGGTAAGATGAGCTCTTCAACGGTTCTCTATGGAGAGGATTCTGGAAAGAAGGCAGAGTAGGGAACACCAAGTACCTTGTCTCTCCATATAGACAACAACTGCACTAGAAGAATCTGTCTGATGGTAACTATTCTGAAACTCTGGAGTCTGCTGAAGGCTTGCAACTTCTGGAGGAAGACTGGCATGGTAAACTGTGGTTAATACAGGCCAATTTCAGCTCCGAGCACAGAAGCAGTAGCCCACTCCCCAGCCCCAGCTGCTTGGCAAGCAGCTGTGCACACGTTCCCGGAGCAGCTGCACACAGCTTATGGGAACCAGGGCAGGCAAAAAAAGGACCCTGTCCTCCGAACAATGGGGACCTATGCTTTCATTGCTTCTGATCACAGGAGGGCAGATTGAAAGGTGGGCAGCCACTGTTGTTATACCTTTTTTTTTTTTTTTTCCATTTTTCTGAAGCTGGAAACAGGGAGAGACAGTCAGACAGACTCCCGCATGCGCCGGACCGGGATCCACCCAGCACGCCCACCAGGGGCGATGCTCTGCCCACCAGGGGGCGATGCTCTGCCCATCCTGGGCGTCGCCATGTTGCGACCAGAGCCACTCTAGCGCCTGAGGCAGAGGCCACAGAGCCATCCCCAGCGCCCGAGCCATCTTTGCTCCAATGGAGCCTTGGCTGTGGGAGGGGAAGAGAGAGACAGAGAGGAAAGCGCTACGGAGGGGTGGAGAAGCAAATGGGCGCCTCTCCTGTGTGCCCTGGCTGGGAATCGAACCCGGGTCCTCCGCACGCTAGGCCGACGCTCTACGGCTGAGCCAACCGGCCAGGGCCGTTATACCTTTTCATATTACCCTCCCCCACCAGATGAAATGATTTACAGAAAATTTAAAGAGTAAGAGCCTTTTTTTCCCACTTCATTTTTTTACATTTTCCCCTCAGGAGGCAGACATTAAAGACTAGTATTTTCAATAACTACAGCACATTCAGGAAAACTAGAAACTAACCACGCACATGCCCACAGAAAGGCTCAGAAAAGACCAGAAGAGACTGAAGTTTACACCTCAGGCTGATCCTCTGCACAGAGACGACCATTAAATAAAATAAAGAAAATAACAAAACATGGAAAATTTTCAGAAAGTGGAGAATCTGATTTCCTATGTTAGCACATTAGATTTAAATGTCCAATGGTCAACAACAAAATCACAAGAATACAAATAAACAGAAAAGTATAACCCATTCAAACAACAACAGAAATTGTCCCTGAGAAAGGTCTAATAGCAAATATACTAGACAAAGATTTTTTTTAAAAATCATCAAAATGCAAAAAAACTAAAGGAATATGTGGAGAAAGTCAAGAAAATGTGTGGCAAAATGGAAATATTAAGCAAGAGATAGACAATCTAAAAAGATACCAAAAAGAAATTTTGGAGCTAAAGAGTCCAATAACTAAAATGATAATTTCACTAGAGGGATTCAAAGGCAGATTTAAGCAGGCAAAAGAAATAATCACCAAACCTGAGGACAGGGCAATGGAAATTATCAAATCTGAGGAACAGAAAGGAAAAAAACTGAAGAAAAGCAAACAGAGCCTAAGGACCTCTGAGACATCATCAAGTAGACCAAAATACCTATCAAGGGAGTATCAAGTGTGAGTTGACTAGTTTTTCTCTTTTTCAAACTATTTTTGCTAGTTGAGATTCCCTGAGATTCCACATGATTTTTAGGATGGGTTTTTCTATTTGTGCAAAAAAAAAAAAAGTAATTGGAATTTAGATAAGGATTGCATTATATCTATAGATTGCTTTAGGAAGTATTGACATTTTAATATTTAAGTCTTCTAATAAAAAAATACAGGATATGTTCTCATCTATGTCTTTTTAAATTTCTTTCAGCAATGTTTTGTAGTTTTTATTATACAAGTCTTTCACCTTCTTTTTTTTTTCATTTTTCCGAAGCTGGAAACGGGAGGCAGTCAGACAGACTCCCGCATGCGCCCGACCGGGATCCACCCAGCATGCCCACCAGGGGGTGATGCTTTGCCCTTCTGGGGCGTCGCTCTGTTGCGTCCAGAGCCATTCTAGCGCCTGAGGCAGAGGCCACAGAGCCATCCTCAGCGCCCGGGCAAATGCTGCTCCAATGGAGCCCTGGCTGCGGGAGGGGAAGAGAGGAAGGAGAGGGGGAGGGGTGGAGAAGCAGATGGGCGCTTCTCCTGTGTGCCCTGGCAGGGAATCGAAACCGGGACTCCTGCACGCCAGGCCGATGCTCTACCGCTGAGTCAACCAGCCAGGGCCATCACCTTCTTTTTTTTTTTTTTTTTTTTTTTTATCTTTCTTGAAGCTGGAAACGGGGAGAGACAGTCAGACAGACTCCCGCATGCGCCCGCCCGGGATTCACCCGGCACGCCCACCAGGGGCGACACTCTGCCCACCAGGGGGCAATGCTCTGCCCCTGCAGGGCATCGCTCTGCTGTGACCAGAGCCACTCTAGTGCCTGGGACAGAGGCCAAGGAGCCATCCCCAGCGCCCGGGCCATCTTTGCTCCAATGGAGCCTTGGCTGCGGGAGGGGAAGAGAGAGACAGAGAGGAAGGGGGGAGGATGGAGAAGCAAATGGGCGCTTCTCCTATGTGCCCTGGCCGGGAATCGAACCCGGGTCCCCCGCATACCAGGCCGACGCTCTACTGCTGAGCCAACCGGCCAGGGTGCCATCACCTTCTTGATAAAGCTAATCCCTAAGTATTTTATTCTTTTTGATATTAATGTAAATGAGATTGTTTATATAATTTCCCTTTAAGTTTATTCACTGTTTGTGTATAGAAACACAACTGTGTGTGGTCTTTGCATCCTATTTTGCTGAATTCATTCATGAGTTTTAACAGCTCTTTATTGTGTGTGTGGAATTTTTAAAGTTTTACACAGACAGAGAAGATATATCATCTGCAAACAGAAATCAATTTACTTCTACTTTTCCAATTTGAATGTCTTTTATCTTGAAAAAAAATAAAACTGACACTAATTTTAAAACTTACTGCAAAGCTACAGTGATCAAAACATTATGGAATTGGCATAAAGACAGCCATACAGACCAATGGAGAATATAGAATTTAGAAATTACCCCTTAGGGAACTACCAGCTTTTAGGATACACCCTTAAAGGCTCCAACACCCCAAAGGGGTCTCATAGGATGCCATCTGTGTCCTGCTTCAATAGTGGAAAGGAGGGTCATTGAGCTAAAGCCTGCCAGACTTACACGCCTCTGCTGTGAGGAAACAGGGACACTGGAAGGTGGGCTTCCCCCTCGTTCCTCTAAGGGAGGGTTCAGTCTCTTCCACCCCTGCTCCAGCCACCTATGACCTAACTTTGCCCAGAAAGCTGGGGTTTGCCACTGAAGGCTGAAGGTGCCCAGGGCCGTCGGCCCCATCTACGACACTGTGGACGAGCCTAGGGTATTTCTTTAAAGAAGCAGGTAAACTGATCTCATTTGCACAAGGGCCACTTAACTATGTCTTGCCTGAATAGTCAGGTTTTTTATTCTTCCCTCAAAGATCTCTGTTGTGGGTGTTGATAGTCCTATTTTCTGCTGCTTTGCTTAATATATAGTGTTTCCTTTATCCCTCCTACCTCAATGCCCCACTCATATTTCAGGCTGGGACCTACTCTTAATTTAGAGCTCTCTTTCCTCCTTTTGCCAACTTGTATTATGAATTTACCTTTGCCACCCAACTTAGTGTATCCCAAGGTTCTCTTTACCAGGCCACAGTCACAGAGCTCCAGGAAAAAGCAACCTGGTCTCAACTCTCCAGGCAGAGGAGAACAGGAGCTCCATATCCACGCATGCTGAAAATGGCTTTTTCCAGTCTACCTGAATCATTACCAGCTAGAAGCAGCGGTCATTGGGACTTGGACATGAGCTGCAAAGTATAGAATGGTGACAACAATTCCAGTGCCATGCGGACTTTTCCTGTGGGGAACTTTCCTGGACTCCTGCTCCCTGTGACAGCTCCTAACAGACTGAACTGTGGTTGGGTTGCATTTTTCAGGGATTTGGCATGGTGATGGGGTCAACTTGGACTTGGGGAACATGTTAAGGACACTACTCATTTATGGATTCTTGCTGTATTTGCCAAGAGTTTGCTTAAAGGCTCTTAATCACTGTAAAAAAAAATAGAGGATTGGATGAAGAAGATGGGGCACATATACACCATGGTATATTATTCAGCTAGGAGAAATGGTGACATCGGATCACTTATAGAGGAATGGTGGAGTCTTGGTAGCATTGTGCGGGGGTGAAATAAGCGAATCAGAAAAAAACAGGAACTGCAGGATTCC
This sequence comes from Saccopteryx bilineata, assembly GCF_036850765.1. Lineage (NCBI taxonomy): Eukaryota > Metazoa > Chordata > Mammalia > Chiroptera > Emballonuridae > Saccopteryx > Saccopteryx bilineata. The sequence continues at coordinate 140,663,277 of NC_089491.1, read as the reverse complement.
ATACATTGGTGGGACATAAAAGCGAGACTAAGAGGCATGGACAGGAGTGTGGTGGCTATGGGAGGTGGGGGGAGGGAAGGAGGGAGAGGGGGAGGGGGAGGGGTACAGAGAGAACTGGATGGAGGGTGGCGGAGGACGATCTCTCTTCGGGTGATGGGTATGCAACATAACTAAATGACAAGATAACCTGGAAATGTTTTCTTTGAATATATGTACCCTGATTTATTGATGTCACCCCATTAAAATAAAAATTTATTTATAAAAAAAAAAAAATTACCCCTTATGTACATGACCAAATGATGTTAATAAGGGTGCCAAAACAACTCAGTGGGAAAAAGACAATCTCTTCAACAAATGGTGCTGGAGAAAATGGATATTCACATGTGAAAGAATAAAGTTGGACCTTTACCTAACACCATATGGAGAACTTAATTCAAAATAAATTAAGAACCTAAATGAAAGACATAAAACTTTTAGAAGAAAACAAAGGATAAAACATCCACAACATTGGATTTGGTAGTGATTTCTTGGATAAGACACAAAAGGTATAGGTAACAAAAGAAAAATAGACAAATTGAACTCTGTGGAAATTTAAATTCTTATGCATCAAAAAACACTATCAAGCCTGACCTGTGGTGGCATATTGGATAAAATGTCGACCTGGGATGCTGAGGTCGCCAGTTCGAAACCCTGGGCTTGCCTGGTCAAGGCACATATGGGAGTTGATGCTTCCTGTTCCTCACTCCGTTCTCTCTCTCTCTCTCTCTCTCTCTCGCTCTCGCTCTCGCTCTCTCTCTCTCCCCACCTCCTCTCTAAAATGAATAATTATTTTTTTTAAATGTAAAAAAAAAAAGACACTATCAAGAGTAAAAATGCAACCTACATAATGGAAGAAAATATTTGCAAATCTGATACAGAATTAATATCCAGAATATATAGAGAACTCCTAAGATATCAACTATAAACAAACAAATAACCTTATTCAAAAACAGGCAAAGGACTAGAATATTTTTCCAAAGATAATATAAAAATGGCCAATGAGCATACAAAAAGATGCTGAGCATCACTAATCATCAAGAAAATGTAAATCAAAATGTCAATGAGCCTGACCAGGCGGTAGCACAGTCGATAGAGTATCGGTCTGAGATGCGGAAAAGGACCCAGGCTTGAGACCCCAAGGTCGCCAGCTTGAGCGCAGGCTCATCTGACTTGAGCAAGAAAAAGCTCACCATCTTGGACCCAAGGTCACTGGCTCAAGCAAGGGGTTACTCGGTCTGCTGTAGCCCCACGGTTGGTCAAGGCACATATGAGAAAACGATCAATGAACAACTAAGGTGTTGCAACGAAAAACTCATGATTGATGCTTCTCATCTCTCCTTTCCTGTCTGTCTGTCCCTATCTATTCCTCTCTCTGACTCATCCTGTCCTTGTAAATAAATAAATAAATAATAAATACAATCCTAAAAAAAAGTCAATGAGATTCTACCTCACAACCATTAAAATGGCTATTATAAAGAAGAAAAATAAAAGTGTTAGTGAGGGTCTACAGAAATTGGAACCTTTGCATACTTTTAGTGGGAATGTGAAATGGTACAGTCACTACAGAAAACAGTATGGTGCTTCCTCCAAAATTTTAAAATAGAACCACCAGCCTTTCCTGTGGGAGGGGCCGGAATGAGAGGAGCACAGCCATCTCCTCTTCCCACCAAGACTAGATGGGTTGCTATTCCAATATCAGTGTACTCTGAAAAGGGGGAGATCATCGGGCAAAAATGTCACTTTGCCTGAAGTGTTCATGGCTCCCATTTGACCAGATCTCGTGAACTCTGTTCACACCAACTTGCAATAAAAAACAATAGACAGCCCAACGTGGTCAGTGAATTGGCAGGTCATCAAACCAATGCTGAGTCATAAGGTCCTGGCAGAGCTATAGCTCAAATAACCCAAGTGTGAGCTGGTGGGACTCACTGTTCTTACCAGAATGCTTTTGGAAATATGTGTTCTGGGGACCACATGTTTGCACCAACAAAAACCTGGAGCCATTAGCACCGCATAGTGAACTCAACACAGAAACGATATGCTATCTGCTCTGCCCTGGCTGCCTCGGCATCACCAGCACTGGTGTAAAGGTCACTCATTGAGGAAGTTCCTTAAACCTTGTTTGGTGGTTGAAGATCAAGTTGAAGGCTACACCAAAACCAAGGAGGTTGTTTTTCATCTTAAGAAATGTAAGACCTAAAATAATATCAAAAGTTTATATCCCTCTCAGCAAATGAGAGCTGGCAAGGAATAAATGAGAAACCATCATCTATCCCAGGGGTCCCCAAACTTTTTTTCACAGGGGGCCAGTTCACTGTCCCTCAGACCGTTGGAGGGTCGGACTATAAAAAAACTATGAACAAATCCCTATGCACACTGCACATATCTTATTTTAAAGTAAAAAAACAAAACGGGAACAAATACAATATTTAAACTAAAGAACAAGTAAATTTAAATCAACAAACTGACCAGTATTTCAATGGGAACTATGCTCCTCTCACTGACCACCAATGAAAGAGGTGCCCCTTCCAGAAGTGTGGCGGGGGCCGAATAAATGGCCTCAGGGGGCCGCATGTGGCCCGCGGGCCGTAGTTTGGGGACCCCTGATCTATCCAATGCATGAGACCCTGCATCATATATAACAAGGACAACAGTATCATCAAAGCCTTCATAAACATCCCTGGAATTACTGTTTAATGTAAACAAACTGAACATTTTAAACTTCTCCTGGTAGGCATTTGTTTCTGCATTTGGACTAAAAGTGCTCTCTGCCAGTTAAATGATCTGTATGGCACTTAGCATAAAGCTGCTACCCTAAATAGTAAGTACAAACTTCCCATGCACAAGATGCTCAATACAGCCTAACCTGTGGTGGCGCAGTGGATAAAGTGTCAACCTGGAATGCTGAGGTCACCAGTTCAAAACCCCGGGCTTGCCTGGTCAAGGCACATGTGAGAGTTGATGCTTCTTCCTCTTCTTCCCTTATCCCTTCTCTTTCTCTCTCCCTCTCTCTCTCCCCCCTCTATAAAATGAATCTTTAAAACCTGGTCAGGCCATATACAGGAACAGATCAATGTTCCTGTCTGTCTCTTTCTCTTCCTTTCCTCTCTCTCTCTCAAATCATTAAATAATTTCTTTTTTAAAAAGGAAGGAAATTCTGCGATATTGCACAAGGATGAAACCTGAGGACATTATATTACGTAAAATAAACCCGTCAAAATTAACAAATATAGCCTGACCAGGCCGTGGTGCAGTGGATAGAACATTGACCTAGGATGCTGAGGACCCAGGTACAAAACCCTTAGGTCACCAGATTGAGCACGGGATCACTGGCTTGAATGTCATATCATAGATATGACCCCATGGTCACTGGCTTGGGCCCAAAGATCACTGGCTTGAAGCCCAAGGTCACTGGCTTGAATCCGAGGCCTCTGGTTTGAGCAAGGGGTCACTGGCTCAGCTGGAGCCCCCCCCCCATCCTCACCCCATCAAGGCACTTATGAGAAAGCAATCAATGAACAACTAAAGTGGTACAACTCTGAGTGCTTCTCATCTCTCTCCCTTCCTATCTGTCCCTTTCTGTCCCTGCTTTGCAAAAAAAAAAAAAAAAGGACAAATACTATATGAATCCACTTATATGAGGTACTTAAGAGTAGTCAAAAAACATAATATACTGGAGGTTCCAGGGGCTGGGGGGAGGAGAGAATGGGAAGCTAGTGTTTAATGAGTACAGAGTTTCTGTTCTGCAAGATGAAAAGAGTTATGGGAATGGATGGTTCTGATTATACAATGTGACTGTATTTAATACCACTAAACTGCACACTTAAAAATGGTTAGAACAGCCTGACCAGGTAGTGTAGCCATGGATAGAGCATCGGACTGGGATACAGAGGACCCAGTTTCGAAACCCCAAGGTTGCCGGCTTGAGCACGGGCTCACCAGCTTGAGCGCGGGGTCTCTGGCTAGAGCGTGGGATCATAGACATGACCCCATGGTCACTGGCCTGAGCCCAAGGTCGTTAGCTTGAACAAGGGGTCACTCACTTTGCTATAGCCCCTCAGTCAAGGCAGATATGAGAAAGCAATCAATGAACAACTAAGGAGCCACAACGAAGAATTGATGCTTCTCATCTCTCTCCCTTTCTGTCTGTCTGTCCCTATCTGTCCCTCTCTCTGTCTCACAAAAAAACAAAAAAAACCCCACAAACACTTTCAGCTATTAAGATCCACCTGACCATTTGTAGTGAAGTGGATAAAGTGGTGGTCCGGAACACTGAGGGTCCTCAGGGTTGCTGGCTAGAGTATGGGCTCTATCAGCTTGAGCACAGGGTCACTGGCTTGAGCAAGGGCTTGTCAGCTTGAGATCATCAACATGATCTCAAGGTCACTGGCTAGAGCCTAGGTTGCTGGCTAGAAGCTTAAGGTCTCTGGCTTGAGCCCAAGATCACAGGCCTGAAGCCTAAGGTCACTGACTTGAGCAAGGGGTCACTGGCTGGGCTAAGGCCCCAGACATATGAGAAACAATTAAAATTAAATTAAATTAAAATATTAAAAAAACACAGCCTGACCAGGTGGTGGCACAGTAGATAGAGCATCGGCCTGGGACACAGAGGACCCAGGTTCGAAACCCCAAGGTCGCTGGCTTGAGCATGGGCTCATGCCACTCGAGTACAGGCTCACCAGCTTGAGCACAGGGTCGCTGGCTTGGGCATAGGATCATCATAGACATGACCTCATGGTTGCTGGCTTGAGCCCAAAGGTCTCTGGCTTGAAGCCCAAGATCACTGGCTTGAAGCCCAAGGTTGCTGGCTTGAGCAAGGGGTCACTCGGTCTGCTGTAGCCCCATGGGTCAAGGCACATATGAGAAATCAATCAATGAACAACTAAGGAACTGCAGTTGATTCTTCTGCTCTCTCTCCCTTTCTGTCTGTATGTCCCTACCTCTCTCTGTGTGTGTATCATACACATACCAAAACCCCCCACTAAAACTAAAGTAGTAACTACAAATTGATGTTTCTCATCACTCTCCTCCCCCCCACCCCCGTCCTGTCTCTCTCTCTCTCAAAAAAAAGAAAAATATAGTGGTTTCATAGATCAACAATGGACTAGAATGCAAAGGGAATGCTCAAGTGAAATTATTCACCCACCATGTGATCACTTGAAGCTCCCTACTTTTTGTTTCAGGATCCCAACTTCAAAAAACTAGTAAATGTAGTCAGTCCAGCCAGCTGTATTATTTGTGGTGTGACTGTACCTCCCAAGCTGATACACCTACATTTGTACTGGTAACTTCTTCAGCAGTTGCCCACTTTTGATTCACCACAATTCCATTCTTAGACAACTGAATGCATTTACTTGCTTTTGGATAAAATGTTATCTGTCCAGCCATGGGTGCAACAGTGACCTCTAGATTCATAACAAAACGAGCTGTGAGTATTATCTAGTGCTTATCAAGATCCAGAATTCCACAAGAAGTTCCCTGTACCACAAGGACAGCTATAAAACCGTTTCCTATAAAACTGCTCCACAAATCACTGAAAAGAAACAACAGAATAGAATAGTTTCTCAGAAGTATTATATCAGGACAAACTTAAGAATAGAAAATCTAAAGAAGAAAAAATATTAACAGAACTTTAAAGTCAGCATGCTTTTTAATCAATTAGAACTTTGGGGATCAGGCAGCAACTGTTCTGAGTGCCCACATTTACACAGCTTCCTCCAAAACACGTAAATGCCCTTAAGAAAGAACGTCCAGGAAATGCGATTTTCCAACCCACTGGCTTATTTGTGAAGGATATTCAAAGAAACGTAGTTCAGGAAGGTAAGAAACCCTGTTATTGTTATTTTTACATCAGCATGATGTGAATCAGTAACTTTCTCCTCATGCATATATAAAAGAAAAAAAAAGACATCCTTCTAAGGAGTAACATAAATACTGAAAGAAACTAAAACAATGATAATGTTTCTATGTACTTTTAAAATCAGAAAATTAAATGTGTGCAATATTCTAATTTATACTGCAATCTGTGGTAATGAGAATAATAGGTAGAAATGTGGATTTTTTTTTTTTTTTTTTTTTTTTTGCCTGAGCTGTGGTGGCACAGTGGATAAAACATTGACCTGGAATGCTGAGGTCTCTGGTTCAAAACCCTGGCTTGCCCAGTCAAGGCATGTACAGAAAGCAACTGCTATGAGCTGATGCTTCCTGCTTCTTCTCTTTCTCTCTCTCACTCCTCTCTCTAAAAATTAATTAAAAAAATTTTTTTAATGAAATGTGGAATTTTTAAGCCAGTTCTAGCATCTTTGCATCTTATGATGCTATATAAACATTTGACTTTACTACTTATGCTTAAAATATGTCATATATATCACATTTATGTAACATACTATAAGCTGTCCACTAATGATATATTCGAGTATTGATACAAGCATCAAAACATGCACATGTAAATATATTCATTGCTACCAAAGATGAGGACAAAACAGACAAAAAGATACCTAATTAGATAAAAAAACAAACAAACCTCTAATAAAAAATAAGCAGTTTAACCTCATCGGGTGGTGGCGCAGTGGATAGAGCGTCGGACTGGGATGCGGAGGACCCAGGTTCGAGACCCCGAGGTCGCCAGCTTGAGCATGGGCTCATCTGGTTTGAGCAAAGCTCACTAGCTTGGACCCAAGGTCACTGGCTTGAGCAAGGGGTCACTCAGTCTGCTGAAGGCCCATGGTCAAGGCACAGATGAGAAAGCAATCAATGAATAACTAAGGTGTTGCAGGAAAAACTGATGATTGATGCTTCTCATCTCTCTTGGTTCCTGTATGTCTGTTCCTATCTATCCCTCTCTCTGACTCTCTCTCTGTCACTGTAAGAAAAGAGAAAAGAAAAAAAAAAAGGCAGTTTAGTATTATGAGAGGATAGGAAAGATTTCCGTTATCCCTTTACCCAAAGTACAAGGGAAGGAAACTAGTTTTTCATCCTTGGCACACATAAAACTACAAAAGAACCAAGCTCAACCTGAGTCGGGAAGATGTCCACATGTGGGTTAACCTGGCCAAGCAGGTATCAGAGCCCATGTGATGTGAGCACACCTGCACAGTGGAAGAGGTGGGCAGCAGCAATGGGAGACTAGTTATGGACATCAAGATTGACCAAATAAACAAACATTATATTAAGGATAATAAGGACCTGGTTTCTCACTTTCAGGAAAGGAAGTTGCAAATATCGATATATAAGAAGGGCAAAGCCTGACCAGGCGGTGGCACAGTGGATAGAGCATCGAACTGGGATGCTGAGGACCCGGGTTCGAGACCCCAAGGTTGCCAACTTGAGCGTGGGCTCATCTGGTTTGAGCAAAAAAGCTCACCAGCTTGGACCCAAGGTCACTGGCTTAAGCAAGGGGTTACTTGGTCTGCTGTAGCTCCCCGGTCAAGGCACATATGAGAAAGCAATCAATGAATAACTAAGGTGCCTCAACGAAAAACTGATGATTTGATGATGCTTCTCATCTCTCTCAGTTCCTGTCTGTCTGTTGCTATCTATCCCTCTCTCTGACTCTCTCTCTGTCTCTGTAAAAAAATAAAAAAAATAAGGGCAAAGACTGGAATGAATGCTATGGAGTCAGATTAGGACTGGCTATATCTGTACGAATGACTCATAATATTTAGATAGACGAAGTGTGTATACTATGTATATATATATGCATATAAGTGCATATATTCCCTCGCTGAGAAGATGTGGGAACAGGAACACCCTGATAGCTATGGTTATATCCAGCACCCAGGTCTTGATATCTTTTTTTTTTTAGATTTTTATTTATTCATTTTAGAGGGGTGGAAGGGGGGGGGGGAGCAGAGGAGGAGCAGGAAGCATCAACTCCCATATGTGCCTTTGACAGGGCAAGCCCAGGGTTTCGAACCGGCGACCTCAGAATTTCAGGTTGAAGCTTTTATCCACTGCACCACCACAGGTTAGGCCAGGTCTTGATATCTAACTGTCATTCTCCATTAAAAAGAACCCAGGCTCCTTGGAGAAGTGGCTGATTCCAGAACTGGGGCAGGAAAGAACAAGGTGACCCCAGGCCCTCTTGTGCCAGCCAGAAGTGCTGCTCAAAGAACTCTGGGGGCAACAAAGCTAGTGGCGCGCTGGCAGACGGTTCTGGGGCCGCGAGGCTGTTTGCAGAGCGAGCTGGCGGACGGTTCTGGGGCGGCGAGGCTGTTTGCAGAGCGAGCTAAGACGACACCAGAGGACCTGGATCTCAGCGGAGGGGCAGCGTTCTAGTTACTGAGCTTTCAGCAAGTGGAGCTTTTAAAAGCCATGATCTTCTTTGAAAAAGTTTTTCTAGTGTGAAAAATAAACTTGTGCCCAGTCATCCTCTTGAATTATCAGAAAATAATTTCCAGCTCAACCAAAATAAAATTAATTTATCCATGCTGTGAAACATCCAGAGTCTGCTTGCTCCACCAAAATTGCAAATGGAATTCAAGGCAGTGCAACAGGTGCTTCCAAGCTCAAACCTTTTACTCGAGTATTTGAGGGGTAATGATGAGACTACTGGAGTTGAAGAGATTCTCAATGAGCCATCCCAGAGTGAACTAAATGGGGAGCCACACCTAATGGTGGATTATAAACTTGATTTATTGAGGCCTGGATAAAGCGTCAACCTGGAATGCTGAGGTCGCTAGTTCAAAACCCTGGGCTTGCCTGGTCAAGGCACATATGGGAGTTGATGCTTCCTGCCCCCCCATTTTCTCTCTCTCTCTTTCTCTCCTCTCTAAAAGAAATGAATAAAGTCTTTAAGAATTAAAAAATATATAAATAAAAATAGTCTATAAAAAAATTAACTTGATTTATTGTAATACAATGTGCTGATCATTAAAAGAGGGACTACATCTTGTTTACAGTCATCATTTTACTGTAATTTTATGTAATCAATATTAAAAGTACTGACCCATGAAAACTGTCATCTAATAAGTATCTAATTATTTAAAATTATCTAGGTCTTTGGTTTATGACCATGTGGCAGAAGAAGGCACTAGAGATGGTTTGAAAACTCCTGATTTATATGAAAATAATAGCCCTTTATATCTTGGAAAAATTGTTGCCAATGGCCCTGGCCAGTTGACTCCATGGATGGAGCATGGGCCCAGCGTATAAAAGTCCCAGGTTTGATTCCTGGTCAGGGCACAGAGGAAAAGTGACCATATGCTGCTTTCTCCATCTTCCCCTCCTGCAGAAAGTGGCTTGATTGTGTCTGCCCTGGGCACTGAGGATGTCTCAGATCAGCCTTAGGTGCTAAAAACAGCTCAGCTTATTCGAGTATCAGCCCCAGATGGGGTTGCTGGGTGGATCTGGGTGGAGGTGCATGTGGATGTCTGTCTATCTCTCATCCTCCCACTTAAAAAAAAATTGTTGCTAATAAATACAGTAATGTCTTGGTTTTTGTTGACTTCAGTTTTCATCAGTTGTCAGTAATTAGATTTACATTGATTCATATGGAAATAATTGCTTTGGCTCTCGTTGGTTTTGGATTTCGCTGATTGGTTTTGAACCGATTATCAACAAAAACCGAGGCATCACTGTATTATAAAACTGACAACAGGTTTTCAATTTAACCTATTATTTAGGTATTCCATACATTAAATTTGGAATAAGCGTTGTTAGTATTTGAGTCTACAGTCTCCACAGTAGCCTCTTTCAGAGTAAACATCTCATTGATTTCAGTGGAAACACTTCAAATTAAGTACAAAATCAGATATTTCACCTTGTTTCAGTATATTCCACGTGTACTCATAAGAATAATATTTGCTTTATGGAAGCTACTTTTAAAATATAGCTATTATTTGGTTCTTTCAGGTTCAAAAGTCTAAGTTCAGAGTTTTTTATTTTAGTCTTGCCTTTAAAGTGAAAATTAACAAAGCAATCAACAGATGTCAATTTAAAAGAAGAATTACAGGAATTTGTCAAAAGGTAACACATTTATTAGGAAATGATGAGTACACACTGCTATAAATGAATAAATTTAATGAAAAATGAGATTTAAAAATCTCAAAATACTTCCCAACAAACTACCTTTCAATGACAAAGAAAGAAATGTTACAGTAGACAAGGCTGGCAGGCACCACCTTAGCCAAGGGATCGAAGTGAACAGCATCATCAGGAATGGGATCAAGACAAACCGTGAGTCATCTCAGGGTGGAGAAGATGCAATTAGACTAACACAGCATATGTTTTGTGATATACCTGTTGAAGATGCCTAATCCGAATCTAGTCATGAGGAAAGCTGAGACAAACACAAACGGAAGGCCATCCTACAATAGCTGGCCTCTCATCTTTAGAAGTGCCAAAATCATGAAAGTTAAGGAAAGACTAAGGTAAGGATCTGTTCCAGACCACAGGAAACTAAATAAATAGGTCAATGAAAAGCCATGGGTGGGGTGGGGGTTTAGAAATTGGGTCTAGGTGCTTTGTGCCCCCAGGATTTTTCATGTTTAGGCAACCAGAGGCTGTTCAGGAATTGTAAGGGGTGGAGTGGAGATCAGGTCATGCACAGGCCCCACTGGGACCACAGGGCAGTTTGAGTTGATGACTGACTCCACCATGTACACCCAGGACATGTAGCTGAAGGAGGACAGGTCATCTGGCCGATCACGGCCACACTGCACCTCGGGTCCTGGTATGTGAGGTTCTCTTCTGGGACAACGCCTATGCGTTCAACCTCAGAACTCTCAAATCTTTATCAAATAGGGAGGTTTCTTGAAGCCCAAGTATAACTATATTGTAAAGCCAGAAGACTGTTTCTCTGAATTGTGCACCGCATTGCAGCCTGACATCAAAACAGTGCAGGTTGTTGGTGTGGAGACAATGAAAAGTCAGCTGAGCTTTGATACCAAGAGAGCTGGCACTCTGCATAGCTTTACCGCCTGGCTCAGTGTCTGCTTTCAGACCTGGAGATGAATGAGCCACAGCTGGTGCCGAGCAGGGGGCTGTTCCACACACACACACCCCCCCACTGGAAGCACGTGCTGTGTATGATGCACAAGCCTGTCGCCGTCTACACACGGAATGTGGTCAGGGCTCAGCTGCGCAGCAAAGAAACCCAGTGTGGAGGAGGCACATGTCCACAGCTATGAGCTGGTCTGCTACTTCCGGACAAGACCCCATTTCTCAGAGTTGGAGAAAAAGTCTTTTGGACCTGAAGATGATAGCTGATGTTCTGTTTGGGAAGCAGTGTGAACTTAACTGGAGGAGAAAACAGGAGAGCGAAGGAAGTCACACCGGGACCTGCACTCTTGTTCTGGTGAAAGCCTGCAAACGCTCACTCTGCCTCGCCGGTGGAAACACCCTTCTCTGTGGGCTCCACGGACAAACTTTGGCCTGCACTCACCATTGCCAGTGCCTGTCCTGTAGAAATGGGCTGTGTTCCCAGGTGTCCACTGGTGATGTCCACAATGCCAACCTATGGGTAGGGTGGGGGCACACTGTTCCTAAGCTAGGTCTAGTTCTCGGAGGACACACATGTCAACCTTGCACTTCCATGAAAGTGACTATTCATGCATCATGTGTTTATGGTATCTTTACTGCCCTCGGTTCATCTATTCAACGTGCTGAATGTGGGGCTGCAGAGAGCCGTGCAGGACCTGGAGGTGGCAATGCATGCACTGGGCTCTGCAGGAGACCGTGCAGCTGTAGAGATTTCTCCCAAGTGAATCATGTGTTGGCACATAGTACCTCTTGGTAAATTAAAAAAAAAAAAAGCCATGGGTAGCCTGGCCTGTGGTGGTGCAGTAGATACAGCATTGACCTGGAATGCTGAGTGTAATACCAGTGGCCAAGGCCAGGCAGGTTCACACCGGATTCGGGCAGACAGTAGAGAAACTGCAGAGCCGGAAAGTGTTGTGCCGTTCTGTTTAATAAAGTCTCACAATGGTGGACAAGCACACAGGCAGGGGAAACCACCTCTCAGGCAAACAAACAGCAAAATGGCCCCTCACAGTGGCGGGCAGGCAGTCCGCTCACCCGCAATTCCCCATCTCTCTCGAGTGCAAGCACTCACAGCCTTTTATATAGGCCATGCACACATGCCTCTGCCATGTGCTCACACACCAATCAAGCAAAGTGCTTGCTGCTGGTAACCCTGCGAACAAGCCTAACATAGCTGCCCCACGCTGAGGTCACTGGTTGGAAACCCTGGGCTTGCCTGGTCAAGGCACACATGAAAATCAATCAGTGAACAACTAAAGTGAAGCAACTATGAGTTGATACTTCTCATCTCTGCCCCCTCTCTCTCCTCTCTGTAAAATCAATAAATAAAATCTTTTTAAAAAATAAATAAATAAATAAACAGCCATGGGTTATTCCAAATGGATTATTTTGCCCCAAAGAACATTATTGGGGTGCCTGACTAGGTAGTGGTGCAGTGGATAGAGCATCACACTGGGATGCAGAGGACCCAGGTTCAAAACTCCAAGGTCGCCAGCTTGAGCACAAGGTTAATGGCTTGAAGGTCACATAGACATGACCCCACGGTCGTTAGCTTGAGCTCAAAGGTTGCTGGCTTGAGCACTCGCTCTGCTGTAGCCCACCCCCCCATCAAGGCACATATGAGAAAGCAATCAATGAACAACTAGGGTATTGCAATGAAGAATTGATGCTTTTCATCTCTTTCCCTTCCTGTCCCTATCTCGGTCTCTATAAAAAAAATAAAAATAAAAAAAATAAAAAGAACATTATTGGGGCAATTGGTGAAACTTAAATGGGACCTAAGGATTAGATGTTGTAATCACTGCTACTTCCTGATTCTGATGGCTATGTTATGAGTATGTAAGTTAATGTCCTGGTTTATTAAAAAACAAAACAAAACACTAAACATTTAGGATGATGGTGTATCAGGTATCAGGTAGGCAACTTACTATTGAATCAAGAAGGGGAAAAAAAGCTTTTACAAGAATAAGTTCTATGTACTATATTTGCACTTTTTTGGGTACATTTGATATATATTTTTAAGATAGAGAATTCACACCCAGTGTTACCCTAAGCGAATTTCCTGACTTTGATTTTTCTACCTCAGTTTCTCAGTCTACAAATAGAAACAATACTGCCTATCTCCCAATAATATTATGAAGATTAAATTGCATAAAAATCAGATGCTTGGTATACTTATTGGAAATAAGTATTATTTCATACAAAATATATTAATTTCTAATCCTACAGTAGGAGGACTCTGCTGCAGGGGCTGTCTCCTGGCTCAGGTCTTCCCAGTTCTGCCGTGCCTCTCTCCCTCACATCTCCTGTCATTCAGCCGCTGAGCAGTGGTCAAGCTGCTGCTCCTGCATCGTCAGCACCAGACCCTTCTCTTCCATCTGTCACTGTCATTTACTGCCTTTTCCTTCCCCTTACTCAATGTACGTTCATATTTCAAGCACCCTTATTAAAAAAACTTTGAGTCCATATGACTCCGCTCCATCTGCTCAGAATGGTGGCTTCCTTACTTGCATTCCCACCATAGCGGCCACAGACATTCATCATGACACCTTCAACACCATACAGTGAGCACTGTGGTCCGCTTCTGTTCATTTCTCTACTACGATGGTGGCTTACTCAGTGGCATACACCTGACTTCGTATTGGCCATCATCATGCTTAAATCAGAGCTTGGCATCTACCAGGTGCTCAAAAAATGAGTTCTGAATGAAATGAATTAATTAACCAAAGTGAACAAGTAAGGGTACGAAAGGAGCGAAGGTAACCTAAAGATTTGGGGACAGATCAGGCAAGCATTGACTTCCAATTTTTGCTGAACAGTTCACTTTCCTGTACCTGTGTTCTTTCACTCCTAATGAGTGTTTGGTTGTTAAACCCTGAAAATATATACTTTCTGCCACTCCTAACACCACTGAAAAAAGTAGATTTCTCTTCTACAATGACTTCAACCAACAAATGTTTGGTTGAGTGCCAGCGATGCATGAGGCACCACCATACTAGCTTTCTCGGGTGAACAAATCTGACAGTGTACGGGGGGAGGGGCAGCACTTCTGTTTGTGTGTTCCAAACCTTGCCCTATCAAGTATGTGACCAGGTTACACTTCTCTTTTTAACAGGTGAAAAACTAAGTACATCACTCAAGGAAGTGATTTGCCCTACATCATTATGCAAGTTAGTGGATGACTCAGGTCTAAAATGCTAAGCCTTTGAGCATTAAACATGAAACTATGCATTTAATTCTTAGTTATGTCAGATTACTTCCCATATTTCAAATGGACAGTCTCATTTAATATTATATATAACACAATTTCATAATGGTGTCACCTTAAATCATAAATCTAATGTTTAAAGCAGCAGTTCTCAACCTGTGGGTCGCGACCCCGGCGGGGGTCGAACGACCAAAACACAGGGGTCGCCTTTCCGATGGCTTTAGGTGACCCATGTTTTGGTTGTTCGACCCCGCTGGGGTTGCAACCCACAGGTTGAGAACCGCTGGTTTAAAGAAAAGGGCAATGACCTTTAACTTTGGGAAGGTGAAAGAGTAACTTTAATGGCCTTTATCTGACTCATTCAACCACACCCACAAACTATGCACTTTGAAATATAAAAGGCAATTGTAAAATATGAAAGTCTTGTGAAGGAAAATCAAAATTTAAGGTACCAAATTGTTTCAGTACTGAGCCAATATCTTATTCACTTGAAAGTTATGTGAGGATTTTATTTTCCGCCCAGTGATGCCCCCAGATGAGAAATGGGGTGACTATATAAAAAAAAGTAGCAATTCCACTGTACATAAGAGTTGTGAAGGATCAATAATCTGGCTGAGCAAAGGGACTTTACCCCTGAGCTGATTTTTCTTATTTTCAAATTTTCAGATCCTTCTTTAACCTTCACTGCACAATTCACATGGGGAAGTTTAGGGGAAAGAGGGTGCTCATCCAGATTATGGGGAGGGCTTTGCTTTAGCCTTTATCTGGAATATCTCTACAGCCCAAGGTTGGCAGCAAGGTTGGAATTGCTACTCACAAGAATCAGCCTGTGTTTCCTTTTCTGGGCAGGATGCCCATGGCTCACTGACCTACCCCTAAATCCCACCCCCAGGGCTCAGAGGAGTGCCTCTTCCTCTGTGGACTCTTGCGGTTGCCCCGCTGCAGGTCTTTGGCACCCCTCTGCACTCTGGGAACAGTCACTTTCCAGTTTGTGTAACAGGCGCTGACGGCTCCCCACTGGGGGTGGAAGCACACCTCACACCGGCCAGGCCAGAGCGCACATGGACACACAGCCCAAAGGCACGGGTTATTCGGTCCACAAAACAAACTAAAACTTTTCCATTAATCACAACCATTGAGAAATTTTACATTAAATTCCAGCCTTTAGGCTTCTTTAGAAAAACTGGAAGTTACACAGGTAAAAGGTTGTTAGCAGAGTTATTTGAATCTGTGTTTAATCAAAAAAATTTAGACTCTTGGAAATAATATGTATTTTACTCACAACTCACAGTATAGCCTAATTCCCATTGTCAAGTTATGCTTCATTCTCAAAATAATTGTGTAAATTCAGACCCCCCCAAAAAAACAATGCATTAAATGTTAACAAAAATACTACTCACAAAAATGAAGAGATATTTCAAAACAAATATGAAGTGATAAAAAAAAGCATCTGATTTTTTTTATTAAACAAGAACATCAGAAAGACAAATGACAAGTCAAAGAAAGTTGTTCAATTATGCAAATGAGATGCAAAACCAACTTTTATTTCATTGGTGAAAATGCACAATATGAAAGGCTGAAAGTACTGGAGTATCTGCATGTTCCCTGATCCCCTAACTTTTGTGAGCAGTGTATATTTTCTGATTGCCATTTTCAGCACACAACAGAAACAAATGATTTTATTTTCAAATACAGCTGACATTCAATATTATATTAGTTTCAGGTGTACAGCAGAGTGGTTAGACATTTATATAACTTACAAAGGGATCCCCCTCATAAGTCTGGCACCATACATAGTTATTTCAATATTATTAACTTGTTCCCTATGTTATCCTTGATATCCTTGCGACAATTTTGTAACTTCCAATTTGTACTTCTTAATCCCTTTACCTTTTTCATTCAGCCCCCAGACCCCTCCCCTCTGGCAACCCTCAGTTTGTTCTCTGTACCTCCGAGTCCAGAAACAAGAGATTTTATTCAATAACCCCATCATGAGTTGTTTCCTTCAGTCCTGCTCATATAAAAAGCCATTGTACTCAAGGCAAACTCAATTTGCAACCTAATCATTCCTAAGCAATGGTCAAAGGGTAAGAATTATGTAAGCCAAATTTCCTAAATTCCTATTTTTACCACAGAAATAGCAAAATAAAGTGAAAATAGGAAAAATCTTGACATAGGGTTTTACGATTATTGAGCATGTAAAAATTTAGGTTACTGGCTTGAAGCCCAAGGTCACCAGCCTGAGCCCAAGGTCACTGGCTTGAACAAGGTGTTTCTCACTCTGCTGTAGCCCCTCCCCTGCCCGTTAAGGCACGGATGAGAAAGCAATCAATGAACAACTAAGGTGCCACTACAAAGAATTAATGCTTCTCATCTCTATCCTTTCCTGTCTGTCCCTCTCTGTCTCTGTCACAAAATACATATATATGTATATACATATATATGTATAGCCTAACCTGTGGTGGCACAGTGGATAAAGCATCGACTTAGAATGCTGAGGTCGCTGGTTCAAAACCATGGACTTGCCTGGTCAAGGCACATTAGGGAGTTGATGCTTCCTGCTCCTCCCCTACCCTTTCTCTCTCTCTCTCTCTCTCTCTCTCTCTCTCTCTCTCTCTCGCTAGCTCTCTTTTTCTATCTCTCCTCTCTAAAATGAATGTTTTAAAAAATATATAAATATTTATGTACATACTATATATACGTGTGTATATACATATACATATACATATATATATAAATATATATGTAGTCAAGAATATCCTATTCAAGTACTGGGTAGTCATCAAAAAGCTGGAATGAAAATTAACAATACAAGCTTCAAGTACAGTTTTTTGTATTGGATTGTGGTAACAGGGTTTTTTTGTGTGTTTTTATTTATTTATTCATGTTTAGAGAGGAAAGAGAGAGACAGAGAGGGGGAGAGAGGAGAGACAGAGAAAGAGAGAAGGGGGAGGAGCTGGAAGCATCAACTCCCATATGTACCTTGACCAGGCAAGCCCAGGGTTTCAAACTGGCAACCTCAGCATTTCCAGGTCGAGGCTTTATCCACTGCACCACCACAGGTCAGGCCATGTAGTAGCAGTTTTGAAAAAGGAATAGTATTTGAAAACGCTTAATGCCAAACTAAAGTAATAAATTATCTTTTTAAAAAAGTTAACATGCTGACTTAAAAATAAAAACATTTATTGAGATATAGTTCAGATACCATACAATTTGCCTATTTTAAGCAGATATGCTGATATTTTATTTTAGTGAGACAGGGAAAGAGAGAGAGGAAGAGAAAGAGATGAGGAGCATCAACTCATAGTTGCAATACTTTTAGATGTTCATGGATTGCTTCTCACATGTGCCTTGACTGGGCGGCTCCAGCCAAGCCAGTGACCTCTGGCTGAAGCCAATGACCATGGGGTTATATCTAGATCCCACAAGCCAACCCGCCCCCCCCATGCTCAAGGTGGTGAGCCTGCGCTCAAGCCAGTGACCTCAGGGTTTCAACCTCATTCTTCTGTGTCCCAGTCTGATACTCTATCCACTGTGCCATCGCCTGGTCAGGCCTGATATTTTGTTTTTCACAAAAGCTTTCTCAGTCATAATAACAAGCAAACACTTTGAGGAATATGACAACTTACAAACAAGAATGGAGCTCTGAAGATAAAGCTTTTGCTTGAGAAATAGCTGGGGACAAAAATGAAATGTGCCAGTGTGGCCAGGTCCCAGAGCTGATGGTTCAAGAATCTTTGCATAACTAGGAGGGACAGAAGAATTTACTTATTATGACACATACCATAAAACCAGATGGCTAGGAGCCAACTGCTCATAAATTTGGATTACCTAAAGTAATTTCTCTAAGAAAAGAATTGATCCAGAGGTTTTCATTTATGCAAATGACAGTAGGGAGGAACAACAGTTTGAGTTATGTCTGGCTGACTTATACATTTATCTTACCAAGCAACAATTTCAAGTCCTCTCTAGCCTTAGAAATATTTTTCCTAAAAATAAAAATCTACCTAGACTAACAAGCTATTAACCAAAAGCAGGAAGCCATGTGCACACCCCCAAGTGGCATACTGCTGGAAGACGTGATGTCTCCCACGGGCAGGGAGCACTGTTTTGACTCTCAGGGAATTCGGGACAATGCTGGGAGCTGCTGGTATCTAGGGAGGAGAGATTAGGGTGCTGCTGAACATCCTACAGCTAATACATCTACCGCCTTCAAGTTTTTCATGACTCAGTGCCTACTTTTTTTCTAAACTTGGATTTCTATAAATTTCCTTGATATATTTGAGACAGGATTCAATTGAAAAGTGCTTTTAGCTACAATTCTAAAAAGTGTACCTGTTTTATGCAACAAAGTAGCCTTTATACCTATTGATGTGATTCACATCGCTGTTAATTTTCTTTTTTGAGACAAGTTACATCTTTGAAAATATTACTGGCATGGGGGGAAAAATAACTTTCGGTAAAGCAAAAGGATTAGTTATCTAATATTACATTTGACCTGACCTACATAATAAGCTGAGCCTTTTCTCTTGGTTTTCTGAGGTTCCTCACACACTCCATCCCTTTCCAGCTCTTTTCATTAATACTACGTTATAAAAGCTTTTGTCTACACTTTTAAAATGGAGGTTAGCCTGATTGGTAGTGGTGCAGTGGATAAAGCATCCACCTGGGATGCTCAGGTCGCCAGTTCAAAACCCGTGAGGTCACTGGCTCTGAGCACAGGCTCATCAACATTGAACAGGGAAATCATCCACATGACCCCACCCCACCCCAAAAGTTCTCCTGTTTGAGCCCAAAAGTCGCTGGCTTGAGCAAGGAGGCACTCGCACAGCCCCAGTTAAGGCACGTATGAGAAGCTCAGTGAACAACTAAAGTGTCACAACTACAAGCTGATGCTTCTCGCCCTCTCTTCCTTCTTGTTTCTCTCTCTCTGAAAATATAAATGAATGAATGAATAAATAAATGAATGAAATGGAGAACATTAAACCTCAGCAATTTGTTCTGACTGTGTTAGTTTGCATTAGATCTTCCTTAGCCACAGAAAAGTTGGTTATCCTGTAACTAAAAAAATGAGGCTCAGGTGAACATTGACAGTTTGAACACAAATAACTCTTTACAGCTAAAGTATTTAAAACAGTTTCACCCTTCCTGGTAAATTTCATGTACATGAAAATAATTTTAATTCTTAAGCTAAATTCACTTCTTAGCTATTTTGAAATAGTCTGATCTTTTCAAAGAAGAAAGGTTTGCCCTGGCCAGATAGCTCAGTTGGTTAGAGCATTGTACTGAAGTATAGAGATTGCTGATTTGATCCCTGGTCAGGGCACATACAGGAACAGATCTGCGTCCCTGTCTCTCTCTTCCTCTCTAAAATCAATACAATAAACATTTAAAAGGAGGAGGAGGAGGAGGAGAAGAGGAGGAAGAAGAAGAAGAGGAGGAAGAAGAGAGCTTTAATCACACTTTTTCAAGAAGGTCATTTCATTCATGTAAATCAGTCTTTTTGTGCATCTGGGCTGACTGGTTTTTTTTTATGGGTATAATGAACTTATTTGCCTTCTCGGTGTTTTATGCTAGGAAAGTAGGAACTACTTGAAACTATTTTTTTTCTTAAGATTATATTACTGATTTTAGAGAGTGGGGAGAGAGAGAGAGAAAGGGGAGGAGTGGGTTGCTTCTCATGAGCCTTGACAGGGCAAGCCAGGGGTTTCAAACTGGCAACCTCAGCATTCTAAGTCAACATTTTATCCACTGAACCACTACAGGTCAGGCTACTTGAAACTTTTGAAGATAATTGACATTTAGAAAGTGATTTACTTGTGAACAAGGTTCAAATTTATCCTAACTCAAACATTTACACAATGTGATGAACTTTTGTTTTGACTGAATTTTGTCTGTGTACTGCATGTAAGTCATGGAGTAGCAAATAAGATTTATTTATTTTTTTTTTTTTTTTGTATTTTTCTGAAGCTGGAAACGAGGAGAGACAGTCAGACATACTCCTGCATGCGCCTGACTGGGATCCACCTGACACGCCCACCAGGGGTGACCCTCTGCCAACCAGGGGGCGATGCTCTGCCCCTCCAGGGCGTCGCTCTGTTGCGACCAGAGCCACTCTAGCCCCTGGGGCAGAGGCCAAGGAGCCATCCCCAGCGCCCGGGCCATCTTTGCTCCAATGGAGCCTTGGCTGCGGGAGGGGAAGAGAGAGACAGAGAGGAAGGAGGAGGGGGTGGAGAAGCAAATGGGCGCTTCTCCTATGTGCCCTGGCCGGGAATCGAACCCAGGTCCCCCGCACGCCAGGCCGACGCTCTACTGCTGAGCCAACCGGCCAGGGCCGCAAATAAGATTTTAAAACATCAAATATAATGAGAAATGATAGAAAATTTTTGTTCTGAGAGGATTAGATTGATTTCTTGAAAGTATGATAAAACTGGGTGAGAGATCTGGCTCAATGATCAGACAGGCCTGGGTTACAGTCCTGCTTCTACTCATAGCTTTAAGTGGGTTGCATGGCCTAAGCTGGCTTCTTTATAAAATTGGGATAATAAAAGTATTTATTTTGTAAGGTTCTGAAGGATTAAATTAAGTAATGCAGGTAGAGCTTGTTATATTTACATAGTACTCAGTAATGCTAGCTGCAAATTTTACTTATACACCATGCACACACATAGTGTGTGTATTTTAATTGGTAATTGGAATTGTCGTGAGCCCTTTTGAAGATATCTGATAAAAAACTAATGCAGCCAAACTTTTAGATACTGGTGGTATTAATTTGAGTAGAACCAGCAGATTTCACATTCTCAGATGTTTGAATTTGCTCCTAAAATCTTGCAAAATGAACTTAAAATTTTTTAATTTAATTTTTCAATTACATTTACTGGTATTATTTTGTTTAGTTTGAGGTGTGTGGCATGGTGGTTAGACAATCATATATTTTACAAAGTGATGCCCCTGATGTTTACGGTACCCACCTGGCATATTACAAAATTATTACCTATATTCCCTATGTTGTGCTTTACATGCCCACGACTATTCTATAACTACCAATCTGCACTTTTCAATCCCTTCTCCTTTTCACCCAGTCCCCCACACTCCCTCCTCTTGGGCTACCATCAGTCTGTGATCTACATTAATTTGTCTGTTTTGTTTGTTTAGATTGTTCTTTAGATTCTACATGAGTGCAATCATATGGTATTTGTCTCTCTCTGACTTGTTTCTCTTAGCATAATACCCTCTGGATCCATTGTAATGCAGGTGGCAGAGGCCAGGCAGGTTCCCATCGAATGGGGCAGACTGCAGGAGCCGGAAAGAATGGAGGGGGGCATACTCGTTTATTGGAGGTTCCTAAGACAGGCGAGCAAATAAACAACAAAAGGGAACAAAGGAAAATTTGCTATTCTCAGTAAGGGCAAGGGAGCAAGGAAAACCACACTCATGGTGGCGGGAGAGCATCTGGGAGAATCTCCACCCAGGGAAAGCACCTGCAGCCTTTTGTAGACCACGCACACATAGTGCTGCTCCGCACCCACACACCTATCAGGCAAAGAGTTTGCAGCAGGTAAACCTGCCAGCGAGCCTAACAGAGCCGTTTTCCCCACAGTCCATCCATGGCAAAGTGACCTCAATAAGGTGACCAATCGTCCTCCTTTAGGGAGGACAGTCCTTCTTTTGTAAGTTCGTCCTCCCTCAAAAAGTGTCCTCCTACATGTCCTCCTTTTTGATATTGGAAGACTAATCTGTAAATGTCCATATTTGACTGATACTGTGTGCGATGTGACATATTTGTATTTGACATGGTGATCTGTCAAGGATCAGTACAGTGCAGGGAGAAGCAATTATGAGACGCATGCTCTCTGCTCTGGAGACCTTGAGAGAGCAAACGATATACCAAGTGCACAAATGGCTTTGTGTACTTCTTACTGAAACACGACACAGCACATACAACATTGTAGACTCATGAATATTTCTTTCTCAGTGAATATTCAATCATAGACAGGTAAGCACAATTTACGCTTTATTAATTCATTAATTCCCAAATACGTATAATTTTATTTATTTACAGGTATTTTCCTGAAATTTGAGTTTTAAAGTGAATATCTAACCTCAAACCATATCTATTAATAATGCATTTTTATTAAATAGTTGCATAAAACAGACATTTCTTAATTAGAAAATGATAAATACACCCGAATATCACTCCAAATTAGTGGTTTTGTTTGATACTTAGTTTTGTTAAGTTAGCTTCCAGAAAATTCGCCTACTATGATGTAACGTTTTCAGTTCCCAATGTGCTTGCATTGTTCATGTAGCTCTATATATTATTTTTAAATCTAAATTTTATTTAAGGGATGGAAAAATCAAAAACGAGAAAATGCCATTTCAATGATAAATTGAAAAGGAATTTCCATTCCTCATATCAAAGAAAGATACCATTGTTTTCTGCAATATTTGCAGCGGAGAATTTTGTATCGCAGTTGGGGGCAGAGCAGCGATAACAAAACACTTGACCACCAACAAACAGAAGCAATCATTAGATGCATCAACTTCCAGTTGTAAAGTAACAAGTTTTTTTAAAACTTCAAATTATTCTAAAGATTAAAAACAGTTGGCTGCAATGGAGGGAACATTTGCATTTCATACCATAATTCACAATCAAAGTTTTCATAGTATGGATTGTACAACTAAATTATTGAAAAAGTGCCTGACCTGTGGTGGCGCAGTGGATAAAGCGTCAACCTGGAAACACTTGCCTGGTCAAGGCACATATCGGAGTTAATGCTTCCTGCTCCTCCCCCTTCTCTCTCTCTCTTTCTCTCTCTCTCTCTCCTCCTTATAATGAATAAATAAAAAATCTTTTTAAAAAAAGATAGATTTAACTATAGTAAGTTGTTTAAAAAAAATTATTGAAAAAGTTTCACAATGCAAAATTTTCATGTACCAGGACAAAATGCGAGGCTATTTTGAAATCGGTATTTAAAAATTACTGTGACAGCCTAACCAGGTGGTGGCGCAGTGGATAGAGCGTTGGACTGGGATGCGGAAGGACCCAGGTTCGAGACTCCGAGGTCGCCAGCTTGAGCGCTGGTTCATCTGGTTTGAGCAAAGCTCACCAGCTTGGACCCAAGGTCGCTGGCTCCAGCAAGGGGTTACTCGGTCTGCTGAAGGCCCGTGGTCAAGGCACATATGAGAAAGCAATCAATGAACAACTAAGAAGTCGCAACGAAAAACTAAAAAACTAATGATTGATGCTTCTCATCTCTCTCCATTCCTGTCTGTCTGTCCCTGTCTATTTCTGCCTCTGTAAAAATAAATAAATAAATAAATAATTAATTAAAGTTAAAAAAAATTACTGTGACAAAATACTTACAGAGGACTTGGAAACTGCAGCATTTGTAACGATTTTATCTGATGCATCAAATCATAGTGAAATTAAATTGTATCCAATAATAGTAAGATATTTTAATGTTACCAAGGGCATTCAAGTAAAAATTTTAAATTTAGAATCTATTGAGGGCAAAACTTCTGAAATTTTGTCAAACCATCTATACCAGGGGTTGGGAACCGTTTTGGCTGAGAGAGCCATGAATGCCACATATTTTAAAATGTAATTCCGTGAGAGCCATACAACGACCCGTGTACCTTACGCATTATCCAATAAAACTTTGGTGTTGTCACGGAGGAGAGCTGTGATTGGCTCCAGCCACCCGCAACCATGAATATGAGCGGTAGGAAATTAATGGATTGTAGTACATGAGAATGTTTTCTATTTTTAATGTTGTTATTATTTTTATTAAAGATTTGTCTGCAAGCCAGATGCAGCCATCGAAAGAGCCACATCTGGCTCACAAGCCATAGGTTCCCGACCCCTGATCTATACAGAGTAATAAATGAAAACAATTTAAAATCCAAAGTTGTTACACTAAGGCTGATAATACAAATACAAATTTTGGTGAGCAAAGACGCAAAGGGGTGAATATTGTGTATTTAAAATTACAAGTGTTATTCCAAAAGAAAATACTAGGAATAGGTTGTAATGCACATATTTTGTCAAATGCAATCAACACAGCATCATGTGCCATGCCAATTGATGTAGAAGTAGTAATAACTACAATTTATTTGCATTTTAGTCGTTTTACTGTTCGTGTTACTACTTTAAAACAATTTTGTGAAGAAGCAAATGTTGACTACAAAAAACTTATAGGATATTCAAAAGTTAGAAGGCTTGCTCTAACACCTGCACTATAGAGCGTGTTCTACAATTATTTGAGTCTCTCCATTCATATTTTTTAAGTTTAGACATATGTCCTAAAATCCTGGAATCATTTTTCAGTAATAAAATATCTGAGATATTAATGTATTTTGTACATAATCAAGCATCTATTTTTCACAAAACGATTCAAAAGATTGAAGGTGAATACATCTCAGCTACGGAAGTTAGTCTTATTTTGAATGACTTTATCCTTCAATATAAATTTTGTTTTAAAGAAAAATTTCTTCCTTTAATTACAAAAAAAAAATTGTCAGACTTAGAGGAATCAAATCCGGCATAATAAAAAAGTTTATCAAAGAAATGCAGAATTTTTACCAGACATGTTTTCAATGTATCAAGAGTGGTCTGAAACAAACGTCACGGAAATAACAGTTTTCAATGGTGTTTTTTTTACTTCATCGCAAGTATATTGAACAGATATTGAATCTTGTCTTGAGTTTTTATCTAAAGAAATGCCAGACTTCAAAATAGACAATTGTCACCTTGAAGAAATTAGAAGATTGAATGTCTATTTAAGTTCTGAAAAATCAATTCAATGGGAAAATGAACACGTTGAAATTGATAAAAGATGGGTGGAAATATTCAGCCATTTCAAAAATGAACATATGCCATGTAAAAATTGATTTATTCTTGTTCAATTTACATTGTGCTGCCCTGGAACTAATGCAGCAGTTGGAAGAGTTTTCAATTACTAATGATTTTTGGACAAGTGAGAAATTGAGATTGATACTCTAGCTGCAGCACTTGCCATAAAATTCAGTATGAAAGATAT
Source organism: Saccopteryx bilineata (assembly GCF_036850765.1). Taxonomy (NCBI): domain Eukaryota; kingdom Metazoa; phylum Chordata; class Mammalia; order Chiroptera; family Emballonuridae; genus Saccopteryx; species Saccopteryx bilineata. Next base: position 140,638,008 of record NC_089491.1, on the reverse strand, counting down.
TTCTTGTTTAGATATTTCCAGTATATTGTTACAAGATAATACATTGATAAAAAATATTCATTCAATGGAAAACTCATTTAGATATTATCTAATACCTAAATAATTATCTAATATCTAATTAATAATATCTAAGTGAGTACTTTTTCTTATAATTATTAAAAATTAATAGGCATGTAAGCATAATTATAATATAAAATGTTTTTATTATGCATTTATCATATTATAGTATATTATTGTTGCAATGAATAAAATGTTTCTTTTATTTATGATATTGTTTTCTTCCATTTATTTTTGTCTTCCTTTTCATTGTAAAAAAGTTGGTCACCTTACCTATAGCAACATGTATGAATTCTTTGTTCTCCTTTCAGATGTTTTGTAAGTGACTAGTGTCTTTTTATTTTCATCAAAAGTGACACAATCCTACTATTGCACATCATTTCACTGTATGATCCCACATATCACATACACACTCTTTTCCATCATGAAAATGATATTTTCACAATATTGTGGCTCTCTAGTGATGCAAGTAGGAATATGCAATAATGCTCCTTGAGACATTTCTTCTCATCTTGGAAAACATAAAATACTCATTTGCATTGTAGAAATGGCTTGGAAACATATTAACATCTAATACCACTTGCACTCATCTTGGTCAGGTTTGGGGTAACAGCAGTAACCATTAGGACATCTGTCCAAGTTGAAAAAGAAAAAGAGTATCTGCTCTTACAATGCTGAAAACTCTGTACTTTATTCATGTTAGCCTTCACTCAGCAAATTCTTTAATCTTGCTTTTAATTACTCCATTGCTCACAGCAGATAATAAGCCACAGATTAGGAGAGGAACAAGAGTGGCTCTGGTGGGAAGTGGCTAAAAGAGTGTGTAGCTTTTAGATATTACAGAAATTGTCTAACAATTTGACATGATGAACAGGAACAAATTACGATGCCAACCCACATTTCAGTAATGAACATTTGCAATTATATCTTTGTCCAGGAAAAAAAAAGTTTAGTATTTAGCACTGTAGACAGCAAGTTAGTATATAATTTCCTAGAAATTTCAACCCAGATTTTTTGCAATTATCACTTCATATATCAGATGAGGGATATAGTATAACTTATAGAAATAACATTCTGGACATTAAATCAAAACCAGGCTTCTTTCTTCTTCTGTGATTTTCCTTGACCCACCTCTTATGTCTTTGTGAGGTCAAAAGAAAGTGGGATAAAAGATATTAAAGTTTTCTACAAATGAAAGTGGTTGGTAAACAAAGGATTTTCTTCAGCTATTGACACTAACTAAGTATGATGGTTAAGATGACCGTCAACAAGATAAATGGTTAGTGCAGGACTTCTCAAGTTGGCACTACTGACATTTTGGGTTGGGTCATTCTTTGTTGGGGGCTGTCCAGTGCATTGTAGGGTGTTCAGCAGCACCCGGACTTCTCCTCCCTAGGTACCAGCAGCTCTGGACATTGCCACATATTCCTCGAGTCAAAATTGCCCAGGTGGAGAACTGCTGGTTTAGTTAAGTTTATTTAAATTAGGTATTGGACTCTCATAAAATACACACTTTGAAAATGTAACACTCAACACAGGATTTCATTCACTCAATTAGAATTTCACAAACACCTAACATGAGCCAGGAACTCTTTTAGGTGTTTGAGAAATAGTGGGGAACAAGACAGGATTGAGCCCTGCTCTCATGCTGCTAACTAACATAAATGTGCATCTGCATGTTAAAGTGGTTTCTACAAGTTACTCCAAGAGGCAATGAAGAAAGATTCTCCATATACACAGCTCTCAACTTGATGAACTGAAGGCCTCATGCCAACTCCTTTCTCTATTCCTAAGTTTGATCCCACACTCTGCCTCCACCTATTCCTGTCAAGACAGCAGCCCCTGGTGTCCCAGTTGCTGTGGCCACTGGTACAAAAGGCCCAGTCCTGACAAAACATTTTGGAGGTCAGTGCAATGCTCACATTCACCACCCACCCCCATCACCTTCTTCCCTGTATCAGAGACCAGCGGCCCAGACGGAGTTCTCAGGCCTGAGCCTGGCAGTCTCCACACTGGGAATCCTGACTGTATCCTGCCTTTGAAAGAGAGAGCAGCAGACAAAGCCCCTGCTCTCCTGGGGTTTAGCGAGTGTACTGGGGTGGGGGTGGGGGTGGGAATGGAGGACAGAAAATAGGACAAAACTGCAAAGAGTTACATAGTGGTAAGTGTTGTAAGTGAAAAATAAAACAAGGTAAGGAGCACAGGAGTAGGGCTTCCATTTTAAATAAAGTGACCCAGAAAACACATTAGCACAAAGGCGCATTTAAGTAAAAACATAAAGCAGATAAACTCAATACTTTTCAAACACTGAAAATAAGTTTTGAAGTGACTGAAATTTCATATATGAGTCAAGACTTTCAGATCTCCAACAAAAAATGGTGTCACTTAACACTTGAGCAAAGAGAAAAATATTAGAAAAAATTAATAAAGGGATATTATTTTTAATCTATATTTAATCTAATTTTGGACAAAAGAAAATAAGCAAATATAAACTGTTAAACTTTTCCAAAAGTCCATAACAAAGCCTTTTTCTGAATGAGCCACTATAATATTTATAGGAACTAATTGCAAGGAACTGGCTTTGAGAATAAAAATTAAAATCCTTTTTGAAGTGAAAAAGTATAAATTGTAGTGGACCCAGGAATCTCAAGTAAATATAGACAATTAACAAAAGCTCTATGGGAATGAATATTCTGAAAGAAGGGCTTTTAGTGCATCAGTGAGACAATGCATTGGCAATACAATTTTCCTTGAGTTTATAGAAATGAGTCACCATCAGACCATAAGTAATGGAAGCACCACCCAGCCCATACCTGCCAGCCAATCAGACATTCTATGATGACAGCTGCCCAGTGAAAGTTAGGGTTATGTAAATTTCTTTCAATTTTTTATTCCTTTTTTTCTACCTTCCCAACGTCTACAATGTGGTTAAAGCAAATCTCGCAGGTTAACAAAAACATACAAGTTGGTCATTCAGTTCTGTAACTTAGAAATGGGCATTAGTTCTCAATGAAAATGAGCTTAAACTGGGCACCACACTGACTCCAGAACAAAGACTGCCACCATTGGCAGTTTGCTCCGTGCTTCCTCCTCAATCCTCCTCTTCCTTTCTTTTCACTGTTTTCATAACCAGTGGCCCGAGTTTACCACTCTCTATAAAAGGACTACAGAGGGGCTCTAATTAGCACCCCAGTCAGTTCCCTAGTTCTTGAACAGTGGACAGTATCTCTGAGTATGGCTACTCAAACCCAATTTTCTATTCACTAAGCTATTAAGAGAAAAAAAAGAGCTATGACTAATTCTCTTAGAAAAATTAAAATGTCCTTGCCAGTTGGCTCAGTGGATAGAGCGCCAACTTGGTGTGCAAATATCCCAGGTTCAATTCCCAGCCAGGGCACTTAGGAGAAGCAACCATCTGCTTCTCTTCCCCTTCCTCTCCCCCTTCTCTCTCCCTTCCCCTCTCACAGCCAGTGGCTCAGTTGGTTAGAGCGCTGGCCCTGGGCACTGAGGATAGCTTGGTTGATTCAAGCACTGGTCCCAGATGGGGGTTGCTGGGTAGATCATGGTCAGGGTACATGCAGGAGTCTTATCTCCCCTCTTCTTACTTAAAAAAAAAGAGAGAGAGAGAGAGAGAAAATTTAAGTGGTTTGCTAACTATATAAGCAGGAGCCTAGTATTAATATTTAGTATTACATATAGATTATACACAGATACATGTATGTGTGTATATCTAGACACATTTTATTATTTGGTCATGCATTAGAGCTCTTTTTTTTTTTTTTCCCCTGAAGTTGGAAACGGGGAGGCAGTCAGACAGACTCCCGCATGCGCCCGACCGGGATCCACCCGGCATGCCCACCAGGGAGCGATGCTCTGCCCATCTGGGGCGTCGCTCTGCTGCAACCAGAACCATTCTAACGCCTGAGGCAGAGGCCATGGAGCCATCCTCAGCACCCGAGCCAACTTTGCTCCAATGGAGCCTTGGCTGCAGGAGGAGAAGAGAGAGACAGAGAGGAAGGAGAGGGGGAGGGGTGCAGAAACAGATGGGCGCTTCTCCTATGTGCCCTGGCTGGTAATCAAACCCGGGACTCCTGCATGCCAGGCTGACGCTCTACCACTGAGCCAACCAGCCAGGGCCAACTTCCTTTTTTTTTTTAAATGGAGTAAAAAAAAGAAATATAGTTTTGAACACCTAAAATTACCAGGATTTTTGAAAATTAATACTATTCACATAACTTCAGAGTTTAGTAAGCAACCATCACCCAGCTAATGAGCTATGATATAATGTAGCCAAGTTCCTAGAAGCAGCATAGGGCTTGAATTTCATATTCCCAAGAAAAGTGGCTGCACAGTAAAGACTAGGAAGCTATTCCTGTTTCCACTTCCAGGACCTTTCCTAAGAATACGCTTCTCTTTCTTTTGGAAAATGGTTTTCCTTTCCTTCCACACTAGCTACAGATTAGAGTTGCTTTTCTATTTAATACTCATATCATATATATATATATATATGTTAAATATATATGTTATATATATATATATAATTTACTCACTTTAGAAAGGAGGGGGGGGGGGAGGAGCAGGAAGCATCAACTCCCATATGTGCCTTGACCAGGCAAGCCTGGGGTTTCAAACCAGCGACCTCAACATTCCAGGTCAATGCTTTATCCACTACACCACCACAGGTAAAGCTCTATTTAATACTCAGGATAAAAATATCTCAGGAGGAAAGTATTTCTCCATTACTAGAGATCAATAATTAGTCTCTTTATATTCAGAGATGTGAAAAACTGGCAATAAGCCTGACCGGGCATTGGCACAGTGGATAGAGCATCGGACTGGGATGTGGAAGACCTAGGTTCGAGACTCCGAGGTCGCCAGCTTGAGCAAGGGCTCATCTGGTTTGAGCAAAAGCTCATCAGCTTGAGCCCAAGGTCACTGGCTCGAGCAAGGGGTTACTCGGTCTACTGTAGCCCCACGGTCAAGGCACATATGAGAAGGCAATCAATGAACAATTAAGGTGTCACAACGCGCAACGAAAAACTAATGATTGATGCTTCTCGCTTCTCATCTCTCTGTCCTGTCTGTCTGTCCCTGTCTATCTCTCTCTCTGACTCTCTGTCTCTGTAAAAAAACAAACAAAAAAAAAAACTGGCAATAAAAATTAAAAAGTTACGGTGGCAGCCTTTTCTCAACAAGTTGAGACTTTGCTTTCCGGCAATAGTTGACAGTTTGGCTCAAATAAACCCATAATAAGTTTTTAAAAAAGTTATGGTAGCCTGACCTGTGGTGGCGCAGTGGATAAAGCCTTGACCTGGAAATGCTGAGGTCGCCGGTTCAAAACCCTGGGCTTGCCTGGTCAAGGCACATATGGGAGTTGATTCTTCCAGCTCCTACCCCCCCCCCCCTCTCTGTCTCTCCCTCTCCTCTCTAAAATGAATAAATAAAATTAAAAAAAAAAAAAAAAAGTTATGGTAGATAGAAAGTACAGGGGTTAGGAGCATTGGTTTAAATCCTGGCTCTTCCAGCCTTTTGAACTTGGACAAATTACATAATTCTGTCTAGGTTTTTGGCTCCTATTCTGTACAATGGGAATAATGGGTCCTATTTGTAATAACTGAGCTTATGCACATAAAGAACTTAGGACACAGTGCTCAATAAATGACAGCTATTATTATCATGACTCTTGCAATTATAACCATAATTAAGAGGGCTGAAGCAGTAACCAGAGATATGGAAGGGAGAGATAGCCACATATAGTTATGTTTTGAGTTTAGAAGGGGAGGTAGGGAAGCTTAGTAAATGTTCTCATTTATATAATTCAGAAATATGTTTCATAATCTGTATTATTCAGAGGTAGTAAATATTGTGCAATTATATTTTAAAATTTAGGCTAATCTACAAATCAATGTCTCACCATCAATTGAAAAAAAAAGCATCACAATTTCAGAGATGTTAAAGTATGAAAAAGTGTACATTTTAGATTTGATGAAATACATTAAGAAACGGAACACACACACACACACACACACACACACACACACACAAAGAAACAGAACACAATACAGTGGTATTTCAGGTATTAAATATTCTACAGTAGCCTGACCAGGCGGTGGCGCAGTGGATAGAGTGTTGGATTGGGATGTTGAAGGACCCAGGTTCGAGACCCCGAGGTCGCCAGCTTGAGCATGGGCTCATCTGGCTTGAGCAAAAACTCACCAGCTTGGACCCAGTGTTGCTGGCTCCAGCAAGGGGTTACTCAGTCTGCTGAAGGCCCGCAGTCAGGGCACATATGAGAAGGCAATCAATGAACAACTAAGAAGTCGCAACACGCAACGAAAAACTAATGATTGATGCTTCTCATCTGTCCCCATTCCTGTCTGTCTGTCCCTGTCTATCCCTCTGACTCTCTCTGTCTCTGTAAACATAAAAAAATAAAAAATAAATAAAAAAAATATTCTACAGTCTCATTATTTTCTGGAAGAGCTGAGAGCTAAAATCTAGCTTCTGGTTATTCCTAATATTGTTTTTTCTTTTTCTTGCATGAGAGAGAAAGGAAGGGAGAGAGATGAAAAGCATCAATTTATAGTTGCATCACTTAAGCTGTTTATTGATTGCTTTTCATACATGCCTTGACTGGGGGGCTCCAGCCAAGCAAGTGACCCCTTGCTCAAGCCTGCGACCTTGGGCTTTAAGTCAGTGACCTTTGGGCTCAAGCCTGTGACCTTAGGCTCAAGCCAGCAACCTTTGAGCTCAAGCCAGCGACTTTGTGCTCAAGCTGGTGAGCCTGCGTTCAAATTGGCTACCTCGGGGTTTTGAACCTGGGACCTCAGAGTCCCAAGTCAATGTTCTATCCACTGCATCACCACCAGTCAGGCTGATTACTTCTAATTTCTGGCTCTCAAATTGTTTAAGATGTGACCATTTGAGATGGACAGAAGAAAGAAGGGCTTTTATTTGGAATTTTGTCTTTTAAAGCCAAGTCCTAACAGTGAGAAACAACAGGCAAAGAAAAAGGCTATAAAGGATGAAAGAAGACAGCAGAAATGGGAAATGATAAAGGTATAAAATAATGAAGCTCTTTACAATTTAAGAAAGCATTTTTGCAGCCTTCAGTGGAGGAGCAATCCAGATCCTACAAATGCCTATACCTCTGAAGTCAACACATCACAGCATCAAAAAGAATGCCAGGAATAATAAAACCTGTTACACTAAAAGGGACATCTATTCCATGAATTCTGAAAAAGAACAGAGTGTGCTATTCCCACACCTTCCTTAATACACCCCTGCACAAAACTGCATTTTCCTGATAGGAGCACAGGAGTGATGTAGACACAGAAGGAAAGCTGAGAACCACTGATGTGAGAATACTTAGTTTGCAAGCTGGGATTACTGATCAGAAAGGGTTACATCTGACATCCACTCTCTTGTACAGCACCACCGATAAGTCACTTAGCCTCTCTTTGAGTATTCTCATTAAAAAGGAACTCAGGCCTGATCAGGCGGTGGCACAGAGGAAAGAGCATCAACCTGGGATGCTGAGGACTCAGGTTCAAAATCCCAAGGTAGCCAGCTTGACGTGGGCTCACCAGCTTGAGTGCGGGATCACCGGCTTGAGAATGGAACCATAGATATGACCCTATGGTCACTGGCTTGAGCCCAGAGAATGCTGGCTTGAGCAAGTGGTCACTGGCTCAGCTGAAGCCCCTCAGTCAAGGCACATATGAGAAAGCAATCAATGAACAACTAAGGTGTCGCAACGAAAAACTGATGATTGATGCTTCTCATCTCTCTCCATTCCTGTCTGTCTGTCCCTATCTATCCCTCTCTCTGACTCTCTCTCTCTCTGTCTCTGTAAAGAAAAGAAAATAAAATAAATAAAAATTAAAAATTAAAAAAAGAACACATACACAACTCCTAAAGTGCGGTCAATGCATAACTAGAGCAACTTTAATAGTTCAAATAAGATTAAACATTTGTGCCTGATCAGGCGGTGGTGCAGTGGATAGAGCATGGGACTGCTGAGGACCCAGGTTTGAGACCCCGAGGTCTCCAGCTTGAGCGTGGGCTTATTTGGTTTAAGCAATGCTCACCAGCTTGGACCCAAGGTCGCTGGCTCGAGCAAGGGGTTACTTAGTCTGCTGAAGGCCCGCGGTCAAGGCACGTATAAGAAAGCAATCAATGAACAACCAAGGTGTTGCAACAAAAAACTGATGATTGATGCTTCTCATCTCTCTCCGTTCCTATCTGTCTGCCCCTATCGATCCCTCTCCCTGAATCTCTCTCTGTCTCTGTAAAAAAACACACCAAAAACTAAGAATATTAAACATTTGTATGAACTCAAAGGTCCATCTCCCTACTGAGGGATTACTGGTAAAGGTTTAACCAATAGTTACCAAGTGATCGTTCTTAAATATAGAGTATCTCGGCCCTGGCCAATTGGCTCAGTGGTAGAGCGTCGGCCTGGCATGCAGTAGTCCCAGGTTCAATTCCTGGCCAGGGCACACAGGAAAAGTGCCCATCTGCTTCTCCACCCTTCCCTCTCTCCTTCCTCTCTGTCTCTCTCTTCCCCTCCCGCAGCCAGGGCTCCATTGGAGCAGGGTTGGCCCGGGCGCTGAGGATGGCTTCATGGCCTCTTCCTCAGGCGCTAGAATGGCTCTGGTTGCAATAGAGCAGCGCCCCAGATGGGCAGAGCATCACCCCCTGGTGGGCATGCCGGGTGGATCCGGTTGGGCGCATGCGGGAGTCTGTCTGACTGCCTCCCCGTTTCCAACTTCAGAAAAATATAAAATAAATAAATAAATAATAAAAAATATATAGCAGGGGTCCCCAAACGACGGTCCGCGGGCCACATGCGGCCCCCTGAGGCCATTTATCCGGCCCCCGCTGCACTTCCGGAAGGGGCACCTCTTTCATTGGTGGTCAGTGAGAGGAGCACATATCACTTGTTATGGCTAGCAGTGACAAATATGGAACCGGATATTGACCATCTCATTAGCCAAAAGCAGGCCCATAGTTCCCATTGAAATACTGGTCAGCTTGTTGATTTAAATTTACTTGTTCTTTATTTTAAATATTGTATTTGTTCCTGTTTTTTTTTTTTTTTAACTTTAAAATAAGATATGTGCAGTGTGCATAGGGATTTGTTCTTTTTTTTTTTTTTATAGTCCGGCCCTCCAACGGTCTGAGGGACAATGAACTGGCCCCCTGTGTAAAAAGTTTGGGGACCCCTGATATATAGAGTATCTCATTACAGACATCAATAACAGGCAGCTGGGAAGCTGTGGAAGGCTTCTGGCCACGGGAAGGATATGATCAATTCCCAGATTTAAGAAAATTATTGGGGGTGGGGGTGTATGTACATAGAGTGGCAAGCAGCATTGCTAGGGAGAGAAGTAGGACTGAAACATGATCAATGAAGGTGAACCAATAAGAACTGGGGGCTGACTGGATGGCAAGTAGATAACAGAGGAGCAGATTTAAAATAAACTTGGAAGCCTAACAAAAGCAAGGTTGGGAATACCTCCAAGGAGTGTCAGGAGGAGAAAGAAGTTGCAACTTGGTGCCCTTATAACATTTTCCATTTCTGAAGCAAACCCTAGCAGAGCAGTATAGATGACCTAGAGAAGCCAGAAGGAGACTGCTCAAGAACAGAGGGGGCGGCAGGAAATCTAGAGATTGGAGGGAAGGAAGAAGAAAAATGGGCTAGCCAGAGGAAGAAACTTAAGAGATCCAGAGAAGCAGGAAAATCAGGTGATATTGGGTAATCCAGACCCCTACCCCCCCCCAAAAAAAAACTTTAAAAAAGAAGCAAATGACACTAAGAAATTAAGAACAGGGCTGAAGCCCTGGCTGGATAGCTTGGTTGGATAGAGCATTGTCCCAAAGCACAGAGTTTGCCGGTTCCACATATAGGATCAGATGGATCAGATTGATTCCTCTCTCTCTTTCTTTTCTCTCTTTCTCTTCCCCCCTTTCTCTCTCACTAAAATCAATAAATAAAAATAAAAATAATTAAAAATAGGCCCTGGCCAGTTGGCTCAGTGGACAGAGCATCAGCCAGGATGCAGATGTCCCGGGTTCAATCCCTGGTCAGGACACACATGAGAAGTGACCATCTGATTCTCCTCCCCTCTCTCTCCCCCTTCCTTCTCTCTTCCTCTCTCTCAACCAGTGGCTCAAATAGTTCAAGCCTGGGACCCAGGCACTGAGGATAGCTCGGTTGATTCAAGCATCAGCCCCAGAAAAGGGTTGCTGAGTGGACCCAGGTCCAGACACAGGTGGACCCCTCCTCTCACTTAAAAAGAAAATTTTTTTTAAAAAGGAATAAAGGCTGGAAACAGACTATTAGGTAACAGAGTACTGATCCAGTGCTGGAAACAGAAGGCAGCCTAGAAATAAGTAGGGAGGAGGATAAAGAAGTGGAGACAGCAAATGAAGTTCATACAGCTGTTTAAGGAAGAATGCTGCTGGGCGGTAGTTCCAGAGAATAGTCAAATTTAATTCATTCAAAGGGAAGAGAAGGGGAGAAAGAAGCAAAAAGAGGTCAACCGAGTTCACATCAGACACTTCTGTTGGATATAAACAGTACATCTGTATAAATTAAAGACTACTTCGCCTGACCAGGTGGTGGCGCAGTGGATAGAGCGTTGGACTGGGATGCGGAAGGACCCAGGTTCGAGACCCTGAGGTCACCAGCTTGAGCGCGGGCTCATCTGGCTTGAGCAAAGAGCTCACCAGCTTGGACCCAAGGTCGCTGGCCCCAGCAGGGGGTTACTCGGTCTGCTGAAGGCCCACGGTCAAGGCACATGTGAGAAAGCAATCAATGAACAACTAAGAAGTCGCAACACGCAACGAGAAACTGATGATTGATGCTTCTCATCTCTCTCCGTTCCTGTCTGTCTGTCCCTGTCTATCTCTGCCTCTGTAAAAAAAAAAAAGACTACTTCAAGGGGGACACGGTGGGGTTAAGAAACAACAAGCAAAGTAGAAAAGATGTTAAAAAAAATGCAATTAGGAATAAAGGAGAGCCTGACCTGTGGTGGCACAGTGGATAAACCTTCGACCTGGAAATGCTGAGGTCGCCAGTTTGAAACCCTGGGCTTGCCTGGTCAAGGGACATATGGAAGTTGATGCTTCTTGCTCCTCCCCCACCCACTCCTCTCTAAAAAAGTGAATAAAGAGCCTGACCTGTGGTGGCGCAGTGGATAAAGCGTCGACCTGGAAATGCTGAGGTTGCCGGTTCGAAACCCTGGGCTTGCCTGGTCAAGGCACATATGGGAGTTGATGCTTCCAGCTCCTCCCCCACTTCTCTCTCTCTATCTCTCCTCTCTCTCTTTCTCTGTCTCTCCCTCTCCTCTCTAAAATGAATAAATAGTGCCTGACCTGTGGTGGCGCAGTGGATAAAGTGTCGACCTGGAAACGCTGAGGTTGCCAGTTCAAAACCCTGGGCTTGCCTGGTCAAGACACATATGGGAGTTGATGCTTCCTGCTCCTCCCTCCCCCTTCTCTCTTTCTCTCTCTCTCTCTCTCTTACTCTCTCTCCTCTCTAAAAAGTAATAAAAAAAAGAAAAAAAACGAAAAAAAATTAAAATAAAATGAATAAATAAATAAAAAAATTTTTTTTAAGTGAATAAAGAAAAATCTTTAAAAAAATAAATAAATGAGAAATGAGCAATAAATCTGCCAAGAAGTACAGAGGGCCCAGGTGATATGCCAACTGAGGGATGATCTATCATTCCTTGCCCTTGCAAGTCCTGGGTGCCTGTCTTCAGGACCAAAGGTGGAGTTTACCTTGGTTGGGAATGCACAGTGGTTCAAAACCCAGGCTGCATTCAGAATCATCTGGGGCACCTGTTAAAAATCAAGCTTCTCTAACCCTACACCTGGAGATTCTGATTTATATCAGGGTGCGGCTAAGAATTTTTAATTAGCACTCCAAGTAATTCTGATGCAGCCAGTAGAATGGCATCTGGAAACCAAGCAACTCATCAGGATTATCTGATATACCTTTTAAAAATACAGATTCATGAGCTCCTGTCCAAACCTAGTGAATCTCACTATACTCACATCAATAAAAATAAATGCTTCACATTTGAGTCTTTTTTCAGTCAACTTTCCAGCAAATGCTTGTAAAAAAGAATTTCAGTACAACCCCAGCTACACCAGGATTGAATCCAAGGACCCTGGAAGTCCAGAGGTAGTGGCGTTGGTCAAACCCCTAATGAATGGCTATTCATTAAAAGACAACTGACTACTCTTTTAAACTGCTCTTGGAAGGAAAGCCAAGTGAAAAAAAACTTTTCCTGTTTCTTGTTCCTCTAAAGAACTTTCTAATTTCAAAGTCTGTCTTTAAACAGCTTCTAACAAATATAAGCATTATGTATGTACATCATCATGTTATTATACATATTTAGATACATTACTTTTTTAGATCACAGTTTTAAATAATATACATTCATTCATGTTACAAATAGTATTAGCACTAGCGTATATATAAACATATATGACACAATGTTACTGCATTGTATTTTGCTTTTCAAAGGCCTGGGACATACTAAAAACTAGTGTTACAAGCTTGTGAGAAGTGAAGCCAGCGAGGCCTAGTTCAAACCCTGCCTCTGAAACTTAGGCTAGTTGTACAAATTACAGGTAAAACTTTCTAAAACTTGGGGTATTTTTCTTCTCTAAATGCTAATAATACCACCCATCTTGCTGGGCTGTCAAAAGAATAAGAATTGGAAGTAAAATACATATAGTTCTGATTTAGAGCCAGCATTCAATAAATAGTAATTATTCTCATTGTTCTTATCCAAATCTCCATCCCAACCCCTTCCCAATAAAAGTGAAATTAGCCCTCTAAAAGTGCTCAAGATATCGGGGTATGTGTTGAAAACCTGAGTATACCAGCCATGGTAAGAACTGTGAAAAGAAACTCTACTTAAGGAAACCTTGCAGGTCATAATAATGTGAAGAGTCCTTCATTACAAAGCACTCAGATGCTCAACAAATAACAAAAGATATATTTTTAAGTGTACTGCTGGGATCACAAGAAGATAAAGAGGTTCTCAAGGATAAGAGGAAAAAAAGAAAAAGAACTATAACATAAACCCCAGTAGCAAACTAACTGGTAAGCCCACACTGCCCTGGGGGCAATACCATTGGCTCCCGGAAGCTGAAGGTCTTGGAAGGGAAATGGAGCCTGGGATTTCGAACCAGGAACCTCAGCGTTCTAGGCCAATACTCTATCCACTGCACCACCACAGGTAAGGCTGGGATTACGTGCTTTATGTTATGTGTGGTAAAAGCATTGCCTCTGATGACAGACACACTTGAACTTGAATCCTGGATAACCAAGTACCACTCTATGATACCTACCTATTAAGATTATTTTGAAATAAATTCATACACATATGTATTCATGTGCATATCACATAAAAGAGTTCTTAGTATACAAAATGCACTCAAATAAATAGTAGCTATTGTGAACATTTATAGAGCATTTTCTGCGTGCCAGTGGTGATGCTAGACTCTTTGGGACACAAAGATGGATAATGATTCCTTGTTAGGATACCCTCTTGCATGTTTGTTTTGTGCCATTTATCTATATAATTGTACTTAATTTTCCCAACAGTCTTATAAGGTACTGTTTTCTCCCTTGGCCAGATGAGCAAACTAATAGTTAAGTGTTTTGGTACAATTCACACAACTAGAAATGAAAGTGAGACTACAATTTGGGTGCTATACCACCCCAGACCCTGTCTTAATTACCTCACCTCTCCCTTAGATGAGAAGATTCACATTTAGCTCCCCAGAGAAGATGCAGTTGGTAGCCTTTCCTTTTTTTTTTTTTTTTTACCAAAAAGCAGTAAACTCTAAAAATAGTGGGTTTCACAATCATAGACTATAACCTAAGACCATTCAACTGAATTCTGTGCTAAGTTCTGAACCTCTCAGTTTTTGTTCCTTCTTCAAGAGGGAAAGTAACAATCTGATTATGAGTTTGCAATGGGTCAAACGTTGTGATTGTCCTGGGTAAATACTTTTGTAGGTATTATTTAGGAATAGATATATTCTTAGGAATTTAAACCTTGTTTACTTTCTGATGATGAGATATTATACCATATTTCCCCATGTATAAGATGCTCCCATGTATAAGTCACCTTAACTTTGGGGCCTGAAATTTGAAACAAAAAAAAATTACATAAAGTTATTAAACTCAAGTTTTGTTTATCATAAAATTCATACAACTCGCCTGACCAGGCGGTGGTGCAGTGAATAGAGCATCGGACTGGGATGCAGAAGACCCAGGTTCGAGACCCCAAGGTCGCCAGCTTGAGCGCGGGCTCATCTGGTTTGAGCAAAGCTCACCAGCTTGGACCCAAGGTCACTGGCTTGAGCAAGAGGTTACTCGGTCTGCTGAAAGCCCATGGTCAAGGCATATATGAGAAAGCAATCAATGAACAACTAAGGTGTGGCAACACAGAATGAAAAACTGATTGATGCTTCTCATCTCTCCGTTCTTGTCTGTCTGTCCGTCCCTGTCTAACCCTCTCTCTGACTCTCTGTCTCTGGAAAAAAAAAATTCATACAACTCCTCATCACTGTCAAAACTCCCATTAGCTTATCCTCATCTGTGTCTGATGACAAATCACTGTCAAAACTCTCATTATCTTATCCTCATCTGTGTCTGATGACAAATCACTGTCTTCAACAATGAGCGCAAAACAAGCACAAAAAAGCGGGAAATGCAAGTAAAAAAAATCTACAACCACTGTATAAGACACACCAGTTTTTAGACCTCAAATTTTTGGAAAAAAGGTGTCTTATACATGGAAAAATACGGTAATAGATAGTTGGATGAGACTTAACAGAGTGGCAGATTTGATTTAAAGAAGGAAGCACTTTCTAAAATGTTCTTACCCAACCAAGTTGAATGAAGTGTGGCCATTCAAAGTTTAAGACTACCTGTCAAAACACCCGATCAGGCCCTGGCCAGATTGCTCAGTGGATAGAGTGTCAGCCGGGCATGAGATGTCCTGGGTTCCATCCCCAGTCAGGGCACACATGAAAAGCATGACCATCTGCTTCTCTTTCCCTCCCTCTCCCCATCTCTCTCTCTTCCTCTCTGGCAACTGGCAGACCAGGTGCTGAGGATAACCCTGGTTGATCTGAACATCTGTCCCAGATGAGGTTGCCCGGTGGATCCCTGTCGGGGCACATGAAGGAGCCTGTCTATATACCCTTCTCTCACTTAAAAAGAAAACAAAACCAATCAGAAAAGCACATCAGATCATTCTCCAACAGATACTACAAATTATATTGTGGTAAAGAGAAAAGAACTGTACCCAGGAAGATATAGGAATTACCTTTTAACCCTGAAAATAATAGCAAAAACTAGGAGTTCTTGTAAACAATACTGAGATCATGTAAACAACTAAGAAAAGTTATTGCTAGATTCTCCATTTCATTTAAAAAAAAGGCACTCTGGATTTTCTCTGGATAAAAAATAGACTAGAAAAGGGGCGGAAAAGGACTCTTTCTTTTATAAGCACAGCCGCCTTATAGAAATGATTTTTACACTGCCACAACTTTATTCACTATTTATTTGAGGGCTCTTTTATCTTTTGCTAACCTGCTCAAAGCTTGAAACTAAGCAGGTGATTTTAAGTAAAATGATGTGTAAAACTTGGGTTTTATTACCCTCAAGTTGAAAACAGCTGATGATGAAGACATTGGGTAGCTCAAACAAAAAATTAACTCATGAATAATTTCAACACAAAGCAATACCTTTTCACTTCAAAAGGAAGAAGACATTCTTATATTCCTTTTAAAATGAATCACTTAAATCCAGAAGAGATTTCAGAGATTATTTCACCAGTGTCTTCAAGCACTGTCATTCAGTCACTTGTTTACATTTTTTTCTCACATCGCTATTTCTGCTCATATCTATTGCGGCTCTAAATTCATCGAATTGTAAGTCATCATCATATTTTTCTGCCCTATGACTACCACAACTTTAGGACAAGGACTAGACAGAAAAATTCAAAACCTCCAATGCTCATCACATTCAAAACATCGTAACAGCTTTGCTAAACCAATAAAATGAGTGAAAACGAATTAAAATATTTCTATTCCTGCTGCTTAAATAAGGGTTTGACTCAACCAGTCTACATGCAAGACATCTCCACTTCTGGCATAACAGAAGCACAAGAAAGGGGCTAGGCGATTGTAAGGAAAAGTTTTTGCAAATCAAGAAAAATATCTCTAATATATTCCACACAGTTTCAAATTCTCCTTGGGAGAAAGGAAGCCTTTCAAGGGCTAAAGAGATTGGGCTTGAATAGATCATTCTGAGAATTTCTTCCAATACTCAGATCCGATGAGAATTCACAATTCAAAATACCGCATTACCAAAACAGCAATAAGAACTAAATTTCTTGATGTTAGGAACATTTTTCCATATAAGAAACTTGCAGATTTTCACACTCAGGGTGGGAGTCGAGGGTTTTTTTCAAAAGGGAAAACAGAAGCGCTCAGGAGAGCCGGCCTCTGGTCACTCAGCAGCCAGGCTGCCGGACCAGGATGGACACCAGCCTCTCCGGTTCACTCGACCTTCACGAGGACTCGCCGGAAGCAAGAACTGAGCGGAGAAACTTAAACTTCAGTATTTAGAAAATGGGAATTATAACCAAACTTTTATTTTAAGAGGGATATCTTTACTTCCGGAATGCTCTGATAACTGACCTCCAGGGCAAGTTCGGCCCTCGGCGGGTTCCTGCCCAAGCAAGGTCCTTTGGGGGAAGGGTCAAAAAGAGGGCAGGTGGCCAGGAAACCTCTGGGGAAAAGTCCCGGGCTGACTCCCTTTGCAGCCGCAGAGCCGGAGCACCTGCAGGGCACTGGGCGCGTCCCTCACCTGCGCCAGCCGCCCGCTCACCCCTCCCCTCCCGAGGCACTGACCTGGGGGGGCTGCGGGTGACCGGATCCTGAAGGGGGCCGTCTCGGCCCATCCCAGCTGTGACGAGGGCCTGCTCCAGGGTCTGGGGGTCCCAGGCAACAGGTAGGAGGGGTTGGATTTCCGCCGGATCGCCACTCGCCTGAAGTCGTAGCTGCCCTTGCTGCTCCCGGTGCCGGGGTCGCCCGCGGCTCCGCGCTCTCTCCCGCCCGGATCTGGACGCGAGTGGACGCTCGGTGGGCTCCTCACGGGCAGCCCGACCCGGGGGGGCGTCGCCTGCATGCCCACGGGCGGCGCGACCCGGGAGGGGGGGCTCCGGGGCGGCCTCGCCCCCGCGCCCCTGTGCTGCCGCGGCTCCGTGGCCAGTGCTCCCTCGTCCCTTCCTCGCCGGGATGCTGAGGGCCACGCAGAACTCGGCGCTCCGGCTCTGCGGCTCCGGCTCTCACCTAACGCCGCCGCGCCCGCGACCCGCCCAGGATGGCCTCCGCCCACTATTCTCCGGAGCCGAGCGCCCGAGGCCCCGGGGCGGGGCTGGGAGAGCGAGCCTTCAGGCGGTTCGCGCAGCCGGGGCCGCCCCCTCCTCCTGCAGCCGGGAGCGCTGCCAAGGACGCGCAGTGCCTAGTGGCGCGCCCCGGGCTCGGCCCCAGCGCGGGTGGCCTGGCGGCTCCGCCCCGCCCCGCCCCGCCGCCTCCCGCCCGCCCATTGGCCGAGAGGAACCGCGCGGCGCTCACCTGCGGCGGCACACCTAGGGTGTGAGGCAGGTCTGCCGCGCACACCTGCGGGCCACGCAATGGATTGGGGGGGGGGGGGGGTAGATAATTATAGTTTCTTTAGACTTTGCCCAGTGGCTTGCTGCTCTCATACACTTACATGACAGTGGTCTTACTTGTGTCTCAAGCTACGGTATTTGAGCCCTTAATAACAATCTTATTTATGTCGTAGAGCTATACAGTGAGTTAAATATATTTCAGATAAGAAAACCAAGATGTGGAAGCGACAATAGGTCACATAGCATTGCAGAGCTAGAATCCTTAGGGGAGTCTCTGCCCAAGGTCATTCCTCATCTTGCAGAATCAAATCATTTTGTCAAGAGCATGGGGCCAGAGAACCCTGAAGGTGTCTCCGTGGAAGTAAAAGAGAAGAGGTGCAGCTATCAATCCATAGGTTCCACAGGTTCCAGAAGGTTCAAACCTTCATCACCATGAACTTTCAGGACTTCATTAGTAATGCACTTTAGAGTCTTTTTAACTTGTCAAGTAATTTTCTTTAATGTCAGCTAAATACCAAGTGGAAAAAATACATTTTTAAATTATTAGTTTGCTTACCTGCACTTTAGAATTCACTAGTCTCTCTAGTAACAAAGAAACTGTGTTCTAAAACTGCAGAGATAAGAAGGGACAGGACAGCAGGCTAACGAAGTGCTTGAGCTCAAGCAGAAAGAGTTCCCCAGCCATCCCTTTCACCTAGGAAGCCATCCCACGTTTATTCAAATTGCCCTTCACCAAGGTAACGTCTCCTCCCGCTCCCTGAAGTGTGTAGCCCATAACCAGTCCTCCTCAATAAACCGATGATTTTTAGAAAGAGGGAGATACAGAGAGAGAGGAAGGGAGAGAGATGAAAAGCATCAACTCATAGTTGCATCACTTTACTTGTTCATTGATTGCTTCCTATAGATGCCTTTGGTGAGGGGGCTCAAGCCCAGCCAATGACCCCCTTGTACAAACCAGAGACCTTTGGGTTTATGCCAGCCACCTTGGGAATCATGTTAATGATCCCACTTTCAAGCTGGTAACCCCAGAAACCAGGGGACCCAGCGTTCCAGTTCCACACTCTATCCACTGTGAAACCTCTAGTCTCCAGTCAGACCCTCAGGAAATCTTTTAAGAGGGCAGTTCAACAGCCTGACCAGGCGGTGGTGCAATGGCTAGAGCGTGGGACTGGGATGCAGAGGACCCAGTTTCAAACCCCGACATCGCCGGCTTGAGTGCGGGCTCATCAGGTTTGAGCAAGGCTCACCAGCTTGAACCCAAGGTCGCTGTCTTGAGCAAGGGGTCATTCGGTCTGCTGTAACCCCCCACCCCCATCAAGGCACATATGAGAAAGCAATCAATGAACAACTAAGGTGCCACAATGAAGAATTGATGCTTCTCATCTCTTTCCCTTCCTGACTGGCTGTCCCTCTCTCTGTCTCCCTGTCTCTGTCACATACACACACACACACACACACACACACACACACGACAGTTGAACAATCTCAGTCTCCTTGACTGCTACTCAAGGAGAAAGAAAGAACTGCCCTCCTAATATTTAAAGCATACATTCAGACCAAGTTCAAAGGAGCTTTTGCTCCCTTCAGATTTATTATCCCTATATCACTGCATTGTACCTAGTTATAGTGTCTCCTTCTGTGGAATTGTGGTGTTTTCTTCTATGCCATATCATAATGGAAATTATTTTTAAAAGTAGTTTCTTTTTTTTAATGTTTATTTATTTTAGAGTAAGAGGAAGGGACAGAGGGAGAGACAAGAACATTGACATGTTCCTGCCCTGACCAGGAATCAAACTGGAAACCCCTGCACTTCAGGACAATGCTCCAACTGAGCTATTGAGCCAGGGCTAAACAAATAGTTTCAAATATAAAATAATACTGAAAGGAGTTTTATCTCCATTTACATAAGTTCACTACAATTTAAATACAAATTTATAACATAATTTGCTTCAATAAAAAGGTAGTGTTGCAAATAATAATACTGAATTAGCAACTTAGCTTAGAGAAACTTATTTTTCTGAGAAAAGACACTGGCAGTCTTCTCCTTTAGAAAACTCGTTATTAAAGCCTGACCAGGCCGTGGCGCAGTGGATAGAGCAGGCATGGCCAACATACGGCCTGCGGGCCGGATCTGGCCCACGTAATGAGTTTATATGGCCTGCGATTAAATTTTTAATATTCTTCACTACTTTAAAATCTCAGCTACTCAGAAACAGAAGCATCTTTGATTATTGGAAATCGAGATATTTAAGAAGATAGTGATACGCGGAAAAGAATTCCACGTGTGACTAATTTAGGGTTAACTTCCAATAATTGGTCGAATGGATTCGTGATACTTCTTTATTTTTTAAAAAAATACCATTATAACCTGACCTGTGGTGGTGCAGTGGATAAAGCGTTGATCTGGAAACACTGAGGTTGCCGGTTCAAAACCCTGGGCTTGCCTGGTCAAGGCACATATGGGAGTTGATGCTTCCTGCTCCTCCCCCCTTCTCTCTCTCTCTCCCCTCTCTATAATGAATAAATAAAATCTAAAAAAAAAAAAATACCATTATAAAGATTTATAGGGGCCCTGGCCGGTTGGCTCAGCGGTAGAGCGTCGGCCTGGCGTGCGGGGGACCCGGGTTCGATTCCCGGCCAGGGCACACAGGAGAGGCGCCCATTTGCTTCTCCACCCCCCCCTTCTTCCTCTTTGTCTTGTCTCTCTCTTCCCCTCCCGCAGCCAAGGCTCCATTGGAGCAGGGATGGCCCGGGTGCTGGGGATGGCTCCTTGGCCTCTGCCCCAGGCACTAGAGTGGCTCTGGTTGAGGCAGAGCGATGCCCTGGAGGGGCAGAGCATGGCTCCCTGGTGGGCAGAGCCTCACCCCTGGTGGGCGTGCCGGGTGGATCCCGGTTGGGTGCATGTGGGAGTCTGTCTGTTTCTCCCCGTTTCCAGCTTCAGAAAAAAAAAAAAAAATTTATAGGCCCTGGCCGGTTGGCTCAGTGGTAGAGCGTCGGCCTGGCATGCAGTAGTCCCGGGTTTGATTCCCGGCCAGGCCACACAGGAGAAGCGCCCATCTGCTTCTCCACCCCTCCCCCTCTCCTTCCTCTCTTTCTCTCTCTCCCCCTCCTGCAGCCAAGGCTCCATTGGAGCAAAGTTGGCCCGGGTGCTGAGTATGGCTTCATGGCTGCTGCCTCAGGCGCTAGAATGGCTCTGGTTGCAACAGAGCGACGCCCCAGATGGGCAGAGCATAGCCCCCTGGTGGGCATGCCAGTGGATCCTGGTCGGGCGCATGCGGGAGTCTGTCTGACTACTTCCCCATTTCCAACTTCAGAAAAATACAAAAAAAAATAAAGATTTACAACTTTTGTACTCGTCTGTACTCAATATGAACTGTTTGACGTTTAGCAGCGATGTGAAACCCACATTCTTTTAGGCGGAGTTTGCCAGTGCGCACCCAAGGTCAAACAATTCATTATTTTTGTGGTCAAGTGTGCTGAATCAAGTGGCACTGTGCATAAACAATAGCTGCAGTTGATAACTGGAAACGTGTCCAGTCTGTTTGTAAAACAAAATAATTGTTTTATTTGTGATATAACCCCTTCAAACTCATTCTATTAATTAAATATTGCTTCAATTGATTGTGATACAGTTTGGATATTTATACAGTATATAATTGTATTTTAATTAAAAATATTTTTATTAAAATAATATATTAAATTTTTTCACTCACATTTATTCATAAACAAATTACATAATAAAATTTTGTTTACTTAAATGAATCATTTTTGTATTTAACATTTTTTAATTTTAATATTTCATCCGGCCTGTGAAAAAAGTTTTCTTTCTAATCTGGCCCAGGGGCAAAAACTGTTGGCCATGCGTGGTATAGAGCCTCGGACTGGGCTCTAGTTTGAAACTCCAAGGTAGCTGGCATGAGCATGGGCTCAGTACCTTGAGCGAGGAGTTGCTGGCTTGAGTGTGGGATCATAGATAGGGCCTCATGGTCGCTGGCTTGAGCCCAAAGGTTGCTGACTTGAAGCCCAAAGGTTGCTGACTTAAAAAAAAAGTCGCTGGCTTGAGCCCAAGGTCACTGGCTTGAGCAAGGGGTCACTCACTCTGCTGTAGCCCCCTGGTCAAGGCACATATGAGAAAGCAGTTAATGAACAACTAAGGTGCTGCAATAAAGACTTGATGCTTCTCATCTCTCTCCCTTTCTGTCTGTCTGTCCCTATTTATCCTTCTCTCTATAAAAAAAAAAGGAAAATTGGTTACTGATGAAGCTTAAAGTACCCCCCAATACTTTTTCTGTAGATCACTCTCTATAGAGAACTGCTGTAAACACATTTACCACAAGTATTTGAGCAGCAGTTCAGTTTTTCTCCATTTGAATATTTTAACTTGTTTACATTATTCACATTTCTATATCTTTCTAGGTTCAAGTTGTTTGCATTTGCATAGTAATATATCAGTTGAAATCTGTAGATGTCTATATTTTCAGATGGAATTTTTTATAATATACATATCACCTAACATTATTACCTCTATCGATGTTACTGCTGCTGATTACTTTCTGATAAAAACCATTTCTAAGGGACTTTGCATTTCATGACTACATTTTACAACAATGGATGAGTCAAAAGGACTTTATTTGATCTCAAGTTATCTTAGAGTAGAACAAAGTATTGAATATAATCTTGTACATATAGTCTTAATATACTATTTTATTTGTTTATACAGTTAATAGGAAGTTTGTCAGTAATTCATTAACATATGTTGCATGGGAACTGTGCTAGGTCCTGAAATACAGGGAGGCACACGACACACAGATGTTCATACTCCATATCCCTGCAGCCAAGACAATGCTAAGAGCTGACCAAATCCTGTATCATTTTCCTTGGGCACACAAGGAGACTGATTTAAACCTTCCCTTGCAGTTAGGTGAGCAGAGGTGGTTTGTATCACCTTCAGACCTGGTTTCTGCACCCTTGGCATGAAACTCTCTACTCTTCTGCACGCACTGGCATGCATGCCCAGGGACCTGTGGAGGAGCCTGGCATCCTGGCCCATGGGAGAGCCACTATAAACAGAGGAACTGGCGGCTCAGAATGACCCCTTTCCTGGGAATAAATATAATAACAGGAAGACTATGGGCTGATTCATGTTCCTTAAATGTAACATTTTTATTTTCCAGTGTGGCAAAAATTATATGTAGATTGATGCCTTTTAATTCTAGTTCAGATGTTTTAAACATTCTATTGAATTTCATCAACATAACCTGTCTCAAATTGATCTCATTCCTAATAAACAAAATAAAACCAAAAAAGAATAATAAAAATAAAAATAATAAATTAATAAGCTGCTTCAACTACTGGTGGAACATCACTTCCCAAACTACAATTAAATAGAATCAACAGTTTACAGCAAGTTTATTATTTTAATATTACTAGAAAAGAATGGAAAACTTTTCTCACTTTAATAATAAATTATGTTATTTCCTCAGTAAATGAATTATAGATGTATTAGTTATTTTATTTACTTTGATGCTATCCCTAAGTAAGAAATCACATAAATGTCATTAAAGATGAAAAGGTCAGGAAAAGGCATAAAGGATGCTGGCTTATATAGTAGCATTAAGGAGCTGATATGCACACTATAATTTCGTAAAGATCTAAATTGAAGAAGAGAATATAGTCATTTTAAGAGAAATTTAGTAAAAATGTGATATTTTGAATTGGTACAATTTTTTTTTTTTTTTGGAAGAGAGAGAGAGAAAGTGATAGACAGACTGGAAGGGAGAGAGATGAGAAGCGTCAATTCTTCATTGTGGCACCCACGTTGTTCATTGATTACTTTCTCATATGTGCCTTGACTGGGGGGCTACAGCAGACAGTGACCCCTTGCTCAAGCCAGTGGCCTTGGGCTCAAGCCAGAGACCATGGGGTCATGTCTATGATCCCACACTCAAGCCAGTGACCCTGTGCTCAAGCTGGTGAGCCTACGCTTAAGCCAGATGACCCCGCACTCAAGCCAGTGACCTTGGGGTTTCAAACCTGGGTCTTCTGCCTCCCAAGCTGACACTCTACCCACCTGTACCAAGACCTGGCCTTTGATCATTTTTTAAATTGGGTTGTTTACCTTCCTGGTGTTGAGTTTTAAAAGTTCTTTATAAATTTTGGTTATTAACCCCTTCTGAGACATATCAGCGAATATGTTCTCCCACTGAGTGGGCTATTTTTTTATTTTGTTAATGGTGTCTTTTGCTGTGCAAAAACTTTTTAGTTTGATATAATCCTATTTGTTTATTTTGTCCTTTATTTCACTTGCCTGTGGAGATATATTGGCAAAAATATTGCTATGAGAGAGATAGGAGAGTTTACTGCCTATATTTCCAACATTTTTATGGTTTTGTGACTTACATTTATGTCTTTTATCCTTTTGAGTTTGTTTTTGTGAATGGTGTAAGTTGGTGGTCTAGTTTCATTTTTTTGCATATACCTCTCCAATTTTCCCAACACCATTTATTAAAGGGACTGTCTTTATGCCATTGTATACTCTTGCTTCCTTTGTCAAATATTAATTGACCTTACACAATGGGTTTATGTCTGGGTTCTCTGTTCTGTTCCATTGATCTGTATGCCTGTTCTTATGTCAGTACCAAGCTGTTTTGAGTACAATGGCAGTAGTCTAACTTGATATCAGGAAGCGTAATACCTCCCACTTTGTTCTTCATTTTCTTCTTCTTTTTTAGATTTTATTTATTTTTAGAGAGAGAAGAGGGAGGAGCAGGAAGCATCACCTCTCATATGTACCTTAACCAGATAAGCCCAGGGTTTTGAACCAGTGACCTCAGTTTTGCAGGTTGATGCTTTATCCACTGCGCCACCACAGGTCAGGCCTGTTCTTCATTTTCAAGATTGCTGAAGCTATTCAGGTTCTTTTGTGGTTCCATATAAATTTTTAGAATATTTTATTTTATTTTTTTTATTCATTTTTTTTTAGAGAGGAGAGGGAGAGACAGAGAGAGAGAGAGAGAGAGAGAGAGAGAGAGAAGGGGGGAGGAGCTGGAAGCATCAACTCCCATATGTGCCTTGACCAGGCAAGCTCAGGGTTTCGAACCGGCGACCTCAGCATTTCCAGGTCGACGCTTTATCCACTGCACCACCACAGGTCAGAATTTTTAGAATATTTGTTCTAAATCTGTGAAGCATGTCATTGGTATTTTAATAGGAATTGCATTGAATCTATATATTGCTTTGGGTAATATAGACATTTTAATTATGTTAACCCTTCCTATCCATGAACACAGCATATGCTTCCAAATGTTTGTATCTTCCTCAACTTCTTTTTTCAATGTCTTATAATTTTCTAAGTACAAGTTTTTTACCTCCTTGCTTAAATTTATTCCCAGGTATTTTATTTTTTTTGTTACAATAGCTAAGGGGATTGTTTCCTTAATTTCTCTCTCTGATAGTTCATTGTTGGTGTATAAGAATGCCACTGATTTCTGAACATTAATTTTATATGCTGCCACCTTGCCGAACTCATTTATCAGGTCTAGTAGCTTTTGACTGATACTTTAGGGTTTTCTATGTACAGTATCATTTCATCAGCAAATAACGACAGTTTTACTTCTTCTTCTCCAATTTAGATGTGTTTTATTTTTCTTCTTGTCTGAAGAGCCACAGAAATCTTGAGAAAGAAGAACAAAGTTGAAAGAATCACTCTACCTGATATAGATTATACTACAAGGCCACAGTGATCAATCAGCATGGTATGGACCTGGCCAGTTGGCTCAGTGATAGAGCATCGGCCCAGTGTGTGGATGTCCCAGGTTTGATTCCTGGTCAGGGCACACAGGCGAGGCACCCATCTGCTTCTGCACCCCTCCCCCTCTCTCTTCTCTTTGTCTCTCTTCCTTCCCTTCCCAACTTGCTCAATTGGAGCAAGTTGGTCCTGGGTGCTAGAGATGGATCCGTGGCCTCCACCTCAGGTGCTGGGAAGGGCTCAGTTGCTGAGCAGCAGAGCAGCACCCCAGATGGGCAGAGCATTGCCCCCTAGTGGGCTTGCTGGGTGAATCCCGGTCAGGGCGCATATGGGAGTGTCTCTGCCTCCCCTCCTTTCGCTGAATAAGGGCAAAAAAAAAAAATACAGCAGCATAAAAACAAACATATAGATCAATGGAACAGAATAGAGTTCAGAAATGAACCCACACTTTTGTGGTCAATTAGTATTTGACAAAGGAGGCAAGAACATATAATGGGAGAAGGAAGGAAGGAAGGAAGGAAGGAAGGAAGGAAGGAAGGAAGGAAGGAAGGAAGGAAGGGAGGGAGGGAGGGAGGGAGGGAGGGAGGGAGGGAGGGAGGGAGGGAGGGAGGGAGGGAGGAAGGGGGAGGGAGGAAGGGAGGGAGGGAGGGAGGGGAAGGGAAGGAAGGAAGGAAAGAAAGAGTGAGAGAAAGAAGAAAGAAACTAGACCACTCTCTTTCTTTTTTTAAAAAAAAATGTTCTTTGAGACTTTGTTCATTTTAGAGAGGGGTGAGAGAGAGAGACAGACAGAGAGAGAAGGGGGCAAAAGCAGGAAGCATCAAATCCCATATGTGCCTTGACCAGCAAGCCCAGGGTTTCAAATAAGTGTCCTCAGCATTCCAGGTTGTTGCTTTATCCACTGAGCCACCACAGGTCTAAACTAAACCACTTTCTTATACCATACATAAGGATAAACTCAAATGTTAGATTCAAAACCATAATTTTTTTTTCTTTTTTTTGGTGACAGAGACAGAGAGAGGGACAGACAGCCAGGAAGGAAGAGAGATGAGAATCATCAATTCTTTGTTGCGGTACCTTAGTTGTTCATTGATTGCTTTCTCATATGTGCCTTGACCAGGGGGATACAGCAGACCGAGTGACCCCTTGCTCAAGCCAGTGACCTTGGGCTCAAGCTGGTGAGCTTTGCTCAAACCAGATGAGCCCGTACTCAAGCTGGTGACCTCGGGGTCCCGAACCTGGGTTCTCCATGTCTCAGTCCGATGCTCTATCCACTACGCCACCACCTGGCCAAGCAAAACCATAAATTTTTTAAAGAAAACACAGGCAGTAAAATCTTGGACATTTCTCAAAGCAATACTTTTTCTGATATAGCTCCTGGGGCAAAGAAAAAGAAAAAAATTAACAAATGGGACTATATCAAACTAAAAAGTTTTTGCACAGCAAAGGAAACCATCAACAAAATGAAAAGACCATCCCCTGAGTGAGCCATCATATTTGCCAATGATACATCTGATAAGGGGTTAATATGCAAAATTTAAAACTTTTACAACTCAACACCAAAAAAACAACAACAATCCAATTTAAAAATGGGAAATGACCTGAATAGACACTTTTCCAAAGAGGACATACAGATATATGAAAGAGGCCAATAGACATATGAAAAGATGCTCAACCTCACTAATCATCAATAGAAATTCAAATTAAAACCACAATGAGATATATCCTTATAGAATGGCGCTCATCAATAAATTAAGCCCTGGCCAGTTAGCTCAGTCAGTAAGAATGTTGTCCTGAAACACCACGGTTCCTGGTTCAATCTCCAGTTGGGGCACATTTGGGAAGCCACCAATGAATACATAACTGAGTGGAACAACAAATGATTGCTTTTCTCTCTGACTCTCTCTCTCTCTCTCTAAAAAAAAAAAAAAAAAAATTAAAAATCAATTAAAAAATTAAAAATTAAATCAACAAACACGTGTTGGCTAGGATGTGAAGAAAAGGGTAACCTTATGTACTGTTGGTAGGAATGCAGCCTCTGGAGAAAGTAGTATGGAGTTACCCCCCCCCCCAAATTAAAAAAGGAACTGGGCCTGACCTGTGGTGGCGCAGTGGATAAAGCGTCGACCTGGAATGCTGAGGTCACCGGTTCGAAACCCTGGGCTTGCCTGGTCAAGGCACATATGGTACTTGATGCTTCCAGCTCCTCCCCCCGTCTCTCTCTCCTCTCTCTCTGCCTCTCTTTCTCTCTCTCCCCCTCTCTCTCCTCTCTAAAATGAATAAATAAAAAAATAAAAAATAAAAAAATAAATAAAAAAGGAACTGTCTTATGACTTAGTAATTTCACTTTTGGGAATATACCTGAAGAAACCTGAAACACTGATTCGAAAGAATATATGCACCATGTTCATGCAGCATTGTTTACAATAGCCAGGATTTGGAAGCAGCCCACGTGCTCATCAGTAGGAGTGGATGAAAAAGCAGTGGTACATTTATACAATGGAATACTACTTGGGTGTAAAAAAGAAGGAAATCTTACCTTTTGTGACAGCATGGACGGGCCTGGAGTGTATTGTGCTAAGTAAAATAAGTTAGTCAGAGAAAGACAAGTGTCATATAATTTCACATATATGTAGAATTTAATGAACAAAATAAACTAACAATATTGAAATAGATTCATAGAAGCAGAGAACCGACTGACAGCTGTCAGAGGGGAGCGGAATTGGGGGGACTGGGTGAAAAAGGTGAAGGGATTAAGCAAAACAACAAACTCATAGACACAGGCAGCAACGTGGCGATTACCCAAGGGAAAGGGGAGCTGGGGGAGGTGGGAAAGAGGAAAGGGGGTACAAATAGTGATGGGAGGAGACTTGATTTGGCTTGAGAACACACAGTGCAGTATACCACTGATGTGTTATATAGAATTATACACCTGAAACCTATACAAATGTATTAACCAGTGTTACTCTGATAAATTCAATAAGAAAGAAAACCAAAATATAAAGAGTAAAAATAGAAGAAACCATGCTCTACCCACGTCTTCCCTACTCCTCCTCTCTTAGTTGTGGTTTTGTAAGCACGCAGTGTAGCACTCGCCGGGTAAAACAGACACTGGAGACGCTTGGAGAGTTTAAGACAAATCTTTATGGCTAAAAGAATTAGAGAACAAAACAAAGGAAAATAAACCTGCGCAGGGGTGGACTCTAGTGGTAGTAATAAGAGCCACACCAAGCGCCTACAGTCTAGGGGTTTTTATAGCGTAGCAAGCAAGCAGTTCATACAGAAGCAAATTTGGCATTTAGCAATTGGCTCCCCCAAATTAAATTCTAGTCACGTGCCTTAGTAACCAGTCATACAGTTGAAAGCCCCAGCTGGAAATATCCCTATCTATCCCCTAGGATGTGGTTACATTTACTGTCTTAGGAGTTCTTTGTGACTTCCTTATCTCAAGGACTCCTTAGCTCCTAACCATCCTGGGAGTCTAACGACTTCTCTATCTCAAGGACTCTTCAGCTCCTAGCCATCCTGGGAGTCTGGGCTCACCTGTTTACTGGACTAGTTCCTTTGAAGTTATTTCTAAAGCCTATTAATATATTTTATAGCTTTTATTCGAATGTCACAGCAGGTGCCAGTGACGAGCTGCTAGGACCATCTGGCAACCGTGGGGAGACGTCGGAGCTCCTGAGTGTGACAGAACAGCACGGTGGGCAGAGCCCAGGCTGTTGCTGAGTCCAACACACCACTGAGACAAACCAGGAAGTTCCCACCTTTTAAATCCTCGGTAAGTGACAAAATAAACTGTCCTCACTGTGAAGCCACTGTTAGTGAGACTATTTTTGTTACCTTTAGCCAACAGCATATCAATAACAGGAAAATAGTTCAACTAAATTTTAGGAAAAGCACTTGAAGTTGTATAATTATAAAATTTGTACTTAATGTTTTATTATTACTGCTTAACAATATTGGAGTTTAGGAATTATACATATCCCTTTGTGGTTTTTTTTTTTTTTACAGAGACAGAGAGAGAGTCAGAGAGAGGGATAGACAGGGACAGACAGACAGGAACAGAGAGATGAGAAGCATCAATCATCAGTTTTTTGTTGCGACATCTTAGTTCATTGATTGCTTTCTCATACATGCCTTGACCGCAGGCCTTCAGCAGACCGAGTAACCCCTTGCTCGAGCCAGCGACCTTGGGCTCAAGCTGGTGAGCTTTTTTGCTCAAACCAGATGAGACCTCGCTCAAGCTGGCGACCTCGGGGTCTCAAACCTGGGTCCTCCACATCCCAGTCCGATGCTCTATCCACTGCACAACCGCCCGGTCAGGCCCCTTTGTTTTTTTGAATGAGATCATGTAGGTAAGGGGTCAGCAAATTGTGATCTGTGAGCCAATTCCAGTATACCACCAGTTATTTTTCTATTGCCCATGAACAAACCATTTTAATGTTTATACTATTTAATATTTTAAATGGCTGGGAGGGGGATCAAAAGAAGGATATTTCGTTATACATAAAAATTATGTAAAATACAAACTTTTATGTCCATAAAGAAAATGTTATTGAACCCAGCCAGCAGTTTACGGCCTCTTCTGCACTACAGCATCGACGTTGAGTAGTCAGGATAGAGACGAGATTGACAACAGCTCTGAAAAATAACTTCCTAAATGGCCCTTTACAGAGAAAGTTTGTCAACACCTGATATAGATGAAAATAAGAATCTTACATAACAGTTTGTTGGATTTTGAAAAATTATGAAGCTATTGTGAAAAAAAAAGCTATAATGGAAGCTCTGATATATCATGCCTTTGTACATTCCATAACAAAGTCAAGAGCAGGTGACACATTAAAGCAACAAGACTGTAGCCAGTCTGTCATTGTGAATGGACCTCTTTCTCCAATGACTCCATTGTTTTATTACAAAGCTCGCACATCTGTAAGCATGTGCAGTGGTGCACATAACTCTGTGTCATTAGAATATTCAAAACAAGCCGGAAATTGTTCATGATGAGACCAAGTACAAACTGAAGTCAGTGGAATTACTTATACAGTATCTCAAGAGTTTTTTTTCCCAAAGTAGACACAGATAGATATAAGATAAGCATTTTCATAGAATATTGACAAATCAGAAACAATTTTAAAATTATTTTTATTTATTTATTCATTTTAGAGATGTGAAAGAGAGAGAGAGAGAGAGAGAGAGAAGGGGAGGAGGAGCAGGAAGCATCAACTCCCATATGTGCCTTGACCAGACAAGTGCAGGGTTTCGAACCGGCGACCTCAGCATTCCAGGTCGATGCTTTATCCACTGTGCCACCACAGGTCAGGCAAGCCTAGGATTTCGAACTGGTGACAGCAGCATCCCAGGTCGACGCTTTATTCACTGCACCACCACAGGTCAGGCAACAGCATTCCACTTAAAGAAATGGATCCTAAATAACAGATATTTATGTGACAATTTCTGGATAGATTTCAATGGCATCTTTATTTGTAATAGTAAAAGTCTGGAAGCAACTTACAAATCAGTGCTCAAATAGTCTTTTCTTTTTAAAAAAGTATAATTTATCCATGCTATAGAATATTATACCAGCCTTAAGAATAATGTAGTTAAAAACTTTTCATAACCTAGAAAAATACCATAAAATGTTTAGAGTAAAAAGCAGGAGTCAGAATTGTATATTCGGTATGATTCAAGGAAAGGCACCAAAATGTTAAGTTTTCATTGAGAGATAAGATTGCAGGTAAATATCATTTTCTACTTTTCCACATCTTCAAAATTTACTACAGTAAACATGTATTACTTTTAACTACTAGGAAAAGGGAAAAAAAGGAAAATAAATGAACGGGGTGGGTAGAACCTCATCTCTGACCACTCGGCAGGAAAATAATCTGATTTATTTCAGGTGAAATGAATGCTTTTATCCTGAATGAGCAGGTCTCTCCCAAACCTCTTGGCTGTGAGGGAGAGATTTAACTCCCACCCAAGGACAAAGGGAAGCTCTGGGAGGAACAAGCCTAATTAGCAAAACTGGGCTGTGAATAGGCTCTGGAACCGCCCCTGCCCCTGCAGCCTCCCTGCGTGATCTTCTCTGACCCAGCCAATCACCACCCCGCGGCTCTGATCATCTAGATAGAAGGTGTATAAGAATACAATCAGTTTTGAATAATTTGTTCAATACCTTAGACAGTTTAATAGACACAGTCATAGGCTCTCTGTGCTTGTTTTCAAACTTTTATCAGCTGTGTTCTGGTACATACTTACAACTATATTCTATTGTATTTGTATGTCCTCAATAATGAGGCTGCTGGAGAATTGCTGTTGTTCAGTATAGGACTGCAAGCACCGGGAGAACGCCATTACTTCTACATCTTTTCCAAATTTTCATGTTTGGTAGTTGGTATAATTTTTTTTTTTTAAGAACAAGTAAATTTATTTATTTATTCATTTTTAACAAGACAGAGAGAGAGAGTCAGAGAGAGGGATAGACAGGGACAGACAGACAGAAATGGAGAGATGAGAAGCATCAATCATTAGTTTTTCGTTGCGCATTGCAACACCTTAGTTGTTCATTGATTGCTTTCTCATATTTGCCTTGACTGTGGGCCTTTCGCAGACCGAGTAACCCCTTGCTCGAGCCAGCGACCTTGGGTTCAAGTTGGTGAGCTTTTGCTCAAACCAGATGAGCCCACGTTCAAGCTGGCGACCTTGGGGTCTCGAACCTGGGTCCTCGGCATCCCAGTCTGACGCTCTATCCACTGCGCCACCACCTGGTCAGGCGGTAGTTGGTATAATTTTGCTCAACAGATTGATCTTAAAGGAATTTTTGAGATTCCACTGATAAATGTAATATATGATCAATAAATGTTTATCTACAAACTGCCATAAAGGTTTTCGGTAGTAACTGAATTGCTTTGCTTAGAAGAAAACACTGTGGTTTCAATAGTCAAATGTGAAGTTATTAACAAGAGAACATAAGAACAGATAGATACCTACATATTGTTTTTTTGTTTGTTTTTAACTGAAAGGAGGGGAGATTGAGAGACAGGCTCCCACATATGCCCCGACCAGGATTCACCTGGCAACCCCTGTCTGTGGCCAATGCTAGGACCATCCAAGCTATCCTCAGCACCTGGGGTCGACACTCAAACCAGTTGAGCCACTGGCTGAGAGGGGGAAGAGGGAGAGAAAGGGGAAAGGGAAGGGGAGAGAAGCAGATGGTTGCTTCTCTTGTGTGCCCTGACTGGGGATCAAACCTGGGACATCCATATGCCAGGCCAACGCTCTATCCACTGAGCCAACCAGCCAGGGCTATACATATTGTAATCACTGGAACTTACTTAGTTATTCCACTTCCCTGATCTGATCTCACTTTCAGAGTTCTAATGAAGTATACTAAGCAATAAAATATCCCTTAACCTGACCAAATGGTGGCACAGTGGATAGAGCATCAACCTGGGACACTGAGGACCCAAGCTCAAAACCCAAAGGTCGCCAGTTTAAGTGCAGGCTCACCAGCCTGAGCACAAGGGCCACCAGCTTGAGCGTGGGTTCATAGGCATGACCCCATGGTTGCCGGATTGAGCCCAAAAGTTGCTGGCTTAAGCAAGGGGTCACTAGCTCAGCTGGAGTCCCCCTGCCCCCCATCGAGGCACATATTAGAAAGCAATCACTGAACAATGAAAGTACCACAACTATGAGTTGATGTTTTCTCATCTTTCTCCCTTCCTGTCTGTCCCTGTCTGCTCTCAACCTCTCTCTAGGAAAAAAAGTAAGTATGCATACCTCCTTAAAAATGGATAGAAACTATACAGTAATGTGCACGATATAGACAAATGTGGACTTTCAAATATTCAACATCCAAAAAGAATGTTTCTAAGACGTATTTCTCAAAACTCTTGCTTTTCCCCACCAATCATTAGATGTTGAAATCAAATGATATTACAGATAATGGTAGGCTATCATTGTCCAATCCAAAGAACAGCCATTTTCCAGAGAAAGCACATTTTTAAAGGACAACCTTTGACTGGTTTGGTGTGTGTAATTAAAATCACATTATCATAATTATACTTGAATTCAAGCCAACTTTATTTTTGCATCTGCTGAAAAGAAATGACATTAGAGAACTCTTCACAGGAGGTAATTAGGCTTTTAATAGGTAATATTTTCTTTCATCAGTTCGATTGTATCTTCATCTTTGTGTGACATTAAGTATGCATACTTACCTCAGCATGTGATTTGATGAGGCACTTTCTACATTACATATATTTAGTAACGTGGCCTTTGTTTTCTAATTAAGTTACTCAGGATTAGGGCAACTATTCATGAGAATAAAGAAAAGGCAGAGTTTTAAATATTTTATATATGTTACTTTCTATAAATTGTACTGAAACAACCAAGCCTGAAGTATGAATCTATACAAATTTTAAGAAAAATGGTTACACTCACTAGCAAGCTAATACAAAGCTTATCAATGTAGTATGTTTCTTGCTTTTGTATTAGGAAGAAAGTTTGTGATCATATATTTTAAAAGATACGTTTACTTTCATGGAAAATTTGGATGAGAGGATCATTCAAGGAGGGGAGTTGGACTTTAGAACTAGAAAAAATAGCTTAGCTTCTGACTATATACAGGGTGGAGAAAAAGTAGGTTTATAGTTGTGAGTACAAAAAACACAAGAGTTTATTGTTGTATTATTTATTAATTACTGTATTTTCTATACAAATGATTTTAAATCTACTTTTGCCCTGCCCTGTATTGAAAAACAACTTTGAGCCTGACCTGTGGTGGCGCAGTGGATAACGCATCGACCTGGAAATGCTGAGGTCGCCGGTTTGAAACCCTGGGCTTGCCCGGTCAAGGCACATATGGGAGTTGATGCTTCCAGCTCCTCCCCCCTTCTCTCTCTCTGACTCTCTCTCTCTCTTTCTCTCTCTCCTCTCTAAAAATGAATAAAGAAAAAAAAAAGGAAAAAAAAGATTTAAAAAAAAAAAAAAAAGAAAAACAACTTTGAAGTATATTTTTATTTTAGAAAGAAAGAGAAACATTGATTTGTAGTTCCACTTATGCATTCACTGGTTGAATCTTGTATTTGACTTGACCTGGGATCAAACACACAACCTTGGTGTATTGGGATGACACTCCAACCAACTGAACTACCCTGGGACAACATTGAGTTATTTAAAAAATTATTTATACAATTCCAAGTTTATTAGAATTGACAGTTATCAATAAGACTGATGGATGAAATTATTTGACTAAAATTTTTATTAGAGAAGTAGAAATGGGCATTTCCAAAACCTCCAAGAAAGCATAATATCTACTTGTAAAGTAAATATTGGGACTTTAAAGCAACATTTACATGAAATAAAATATATACATATTTTGTTACTGTTAATCCAAAATATTAGAACATTTTCAAAGACCAGTTTTTGAGAGTGCTAGGCTCACTGTGAATTGCTGTTTGATCATTTTAGATGGATAATAACTTCTAAAAATTTGAATGAGATGTAATTTAATAATTTTAAAAACTGAAGCAGTCATGATGTGAGCAGGATAGTTTTTATATTTCTTCTTTCTAGTAAGGACCAACCGAACCACCCCATTTAATATTGTAAAGTTTCACTTTCTCCCTACCCTACCCAGAACCATCTCTTTTCCCTGTA
This sequence comes from Saccopteryx bilineata, assembly GCF_036850765.1. Taxonomy (NCBI): domain Eukaryota; kingdom Metazoa; phylum Chordata; class Mammalia; order Chiroptera; family Emballonuridae; genus Saccopteryx; species Saccopteryx bilineata. Next base: position 140,602,827 of record NC_089491.1, on the reverse strand, counting down.
CTACTTCTTCTTTCTTCCCCTTTCTCTTTTCTTTTTTCCTTCCTTCCTTCCTTCCTTCCTTCCTTCCTTCCTTCCTTCCTTCCTTCCTTCCTTCCTTCCTTCCTCCCTCCCTCCCTTTCTTCCCTCCCTCCCTCCTTCCTTCCTTTTTTCTTTCTTTTCTTTCTTATTTCTTTTTTGTATTTTTTCTGAAGTGAGAAGTAGGGAGGCAGGGAGACAGATTACCGCATGCACCCAAATAGGATCCACCTGGCATGCCCACCAGGGGGCAATGCGCTGTCCATCTGGGGCGTTGCTCCATTGCATGCAACTGGAGCCATTCTAGCACCTGAGGTGGAGGCCATGGAGCCGTCCTCGGCACCTGGACCAACTTTGTTTCAATGGAGCCTTGGCTGTGGGAGGGGAAGAGAGAGATAAAGGAGAGGGGGAAGGGTGGAGAAGCAGATGGGCGCTTCTCCTGTGTGCCCTGGTTGGGGATCAAACCCGGAACTTCTACATGCCAGCCCAATGCTCTACCACTGAGCCAAATGGCCAGGGCCTCTACTTATTTCTTTTTACATGAAAGTTTCACTGTCTGATGTACTTTGGTATTTATTATGTTTACTATTTTTTATACTTTCCCTTTGCTACTTATGACACAAACTTTAAAAAGGCATGAACCTTCTGGTTTGTTCTTTGATGCATCTTAATTCCCTAGAGCAATATCTGGCACAAAAATAAATTCTCAATAAATATTGTGAATTAATACATGTCTAAGGGAATAAGTGAATTTCATCCACATAGAACTTCAATAGTCTAGCTACTGTGTTATTGGAAATAGTATTGGCTACCTACCAAAGGCTAAAAACAAACATGTTTAAAAGATCTTATGTATGCTATTTCATTTAATTTTTGCAATAACATTATCAGGTAGACATTTTTATCCTCATTTTTTAAATGGACAGTTTGAGAGCTTAAGTACCTTTCCAAAATCTCAGAGCTACTAAATGCAAGGGCTAAAATTTACACAAAATTCTATGCTTTTAAAAATACTTCTTCTGATATAGCCTGTTCTAGAACAATGATTTCTCTAGAACTCATGCTTATTTTTATTTGACTTCACTGAAACTTCTGTGAGCACATATATTTCTTTATATTTTAATAGATACTATATTTCCATAGTTGAAATAGGAAATATAAAAAGATAGCTACTGAAGAGTATGACTCCCTCCCTGTACACCCAGTTTTCCCATCAACTCTTTGCTCTTCTACTAATAACTATTTCTATAGTTTTCCAGTCACTTTATCGAAAACAAAATACATATGAAATTTTCTTCCTTTCTTACATATTGGGTAGCTTACTGTAACATGAGAGCTGATATTTTGTGTCAATGGATTTAAATGTAGTGAATAATCTCTTCTTCCTTTGATTTGAAAAAAATTTGATATGAATCACTTATTAATCTTGGGCTAATAGCCCAAGGTAAATTGTCCTGTGACATTTGACTGACATTAATAATTTAAAATGTCAAAGGAAGTTATAAAGGTATCAGTAGGGTTCTTAAACCCTTCGCTTTACTTTAATATACACTAATTAAAGTGCTTACTGCTCCTGGGGGAGCTCAGAAAATGTGGAGAGTAAGGGAGGCTGGTGCCCGAGTGGGGCTATGACAGGCCAGCCTGACGTGCCATTTGACACAGTGAGAACCACGTGCAGAAATACCGTGCGCCTGGCATGGCTGACCCTTCCATCACCTTCCTCCTTGGCTTGTGGGGAGGTGGGTGAGCCTCTGACTTTACAGGGTCCCAATGAAATTCCTGAGATCCCTCAAAAAAAAGTTCATGACTGATATTTTGAAGATTTCTTTTAATGATTTTTATAATCTCTCAACAACTTGGTACATGAGAGTTTAGATATTTTTGCTTGAAACGTATTGGAATATTGGAGCAAGATTCAACTTTATTAACTTTTTGAACTAATAGCATTAATTTTTTTCCAGAACATAAACACATAATTTTCCCCCCTAAGCACAGGAACTGGGAAATCCATTCTGTTAAAAATAAGGACCAGATTCTGGATAGCTACATTTAGTGTTGAGGTCTGAAATCACTTCAGCATCGTCTGGAGCAAGGCTGGCTTCACAGGCAAGTGGACCTTTATGTCACAAAGGGCTTGTACTTAGGACTCTGCTTAGTTTATTATTTACTTATTTACTTTTCTTAAGTGAGAAGCTGGGAGGCAGAGGGACTCCTGCACGCATCCCAACCGGGAGCCACCCGGCAAGCCCCGCTATGGGGCGATCTCTGCTCATCTGGAGCCGTTGCTCTGTTGCTCAGCAACCAAGCCATTCCAGTGCCTGAAGCGAGGCCATGGAGCCATCCTCAGCACCCAAGGCCAACTTGTTCCAGTGGAGCTTTGGCTGTTGGAGGAGAAGAGAAAGATAGAGAGAAGGAAGAGAGGGAGGGGAAGAGAAGCAGATGGTCACTTCTTCTGTGTACCCTGACTAGGGATCGAACCCAGGACATCCTCAAGTCAGGATAAAGCTCTACCGCTGGGCCAATCATCCAGGACCCTCTCTTCTTAGTTTAATGCTCTACTGCTGCTGTCTTGAAATTCTTAATAATTTTTAAACAAAGAGATTCACATTTTCATTTTCATTGGGTCTCACAAATAATGTAGACAGTTGCAACAGTTTTTCACTATTTAACAGGATGCTGCTAGAGTTATGATTTATTTATCTTTGCATTGCTTTCTACATTTAAATTATATTGTAAATCGTGTTTACTTTTGACACTGGCAATATTTCTGCCAGTGAGATTTCTCTACCTTGACAGTTACATTGTAGAAAAATGGTTCTGTGTTTCTTCTCAAAGTATATATTTTAGTCACAGTTGATTCATAAAATGTTTAAGAAGGCACTCTGTCAGATGATTGTATTGTACATATTAAGGCTCTTTTAAACACAGTGTTAGAGATCTAGTTTTTAGACTGCCAGGAGAGAATGATAGAAATAAGCACTCACTTTATTTCAAGGCCATTTCCCACCCTGGCCAGATAGTTCAGTTGTCCTGCTATGCAAAGTTTGTAAGTTCAGTCCCCACTCAGACAATGCAGAAACAGGCCAATGTTTCTGTCTCTCTCTCTCTCTCTCTGAAAAATAAATAATTTTTAAAAAGGACTATTTCCCCCATTAGTTAGTATTTAGTGCCTACTGATATTATCATAGCTGACATTAGGTTCTTTAAAGTCAGTTCCAGATGTGTTATAAGAAAATTAGATGGCAAGGGTTATTGAGTTCCTACAATGTGCTAATCAATTTGTGTGCAACACAAAGTAAGAGAAAAGCCCTACCACAAGTTCACATCAATTCTGGCCCTTTCTTACCCCTGTGGCACTGCAGACACCCACCATGTTGTCCTCACACCAATACAGTGCTACCCAAGTCCCCTGCAAAATGTAGGGATGAGAAATCTTCTTGACAGTCCTAGAAGCCTATCTAGTTGTTTTAGATTTTGAATGTAACAAACTGCCAGCTTTATTGCGTAAGAGAAATCCAAGGATCAAAGAGACTTATAGATTCAACCTCACCCCCCCCCAAAAAAAAAACACCCCAGTATCTTTCAGAAGAGGAAAATAAGAGATTTTTAGGAAAGCTTATGCTATTATTTCTGGTGTGTTTATACAACAGGCCAGCAGGCAGCTCTAGCTGGGGTTGATGCAGTGCCCTTGGTGGAGTATAATAAGGATTGTATTAGAGGTTTCAACTATTAGAACCTCACAGAAGTCCAATTCTGCCTGGTTCTCCAACCCTCTGTCTCCCCTTCCTCCAAAAAATCAAGTCAAAGCAGATGACCCGGAAATCATCTGATTTGCTATGACACATATTTGAAGGAGTGAGTAAATTAACCTTCTCAAAGTTTTTGGACTCCACAATTCCTTCATAAAAGAACAAAGAATTGTCCCTCCAAATAACACATACAAACTTCATTCTTCTTTCATTAAAATCATGTTTCTTTCATTAAAATGTTTCCCTTGCCTGACCTGTGGTGGCGCAGTGGATAAAGCGTCGACCTGGAAATGCTGAGGTGGCCGGTTCGAAACCCTGGGCTTGCCTGGTCAAGGCACATATGGGAGTTGATGCTTCCAGCTCCTCCCCCCTATCTCTCTCTGTCTCTCTCTCTCTCCTCTCTAAAATGAATAAATAAAAAAACAAACAAAAAAAATGTTTCCCTTTTTAGAACAGGTATTTCTTTCATGCTGGTACATTCTTTTTTTTTTTTTTTTTTCACTTTTCTGAAGCTGGAAACAGGGAGAGACAGTCAGACAGACTCCCGCATGCGCCCGACCGGGATCCACCCGGCACGCCCACCAGGGCGATGCTCTGCCCACCAGGGGGCGATGCTCTGCCCCTCTGGGGCGTCGCCATGTTGCGACCAGAGCCACTCTAGCGCCTGAGGGAGAGACCACAGAGCCATCCCCAGTGCCCGGGCCATCTTTGCTCCAATGGAGCCTTGGCTGCGGGAGGGGAAGAGAGAGACAGAGAGGAAGGGAGGGGTGGAGAAGCAAATGGGCCCTGGCCGGGAATCGAACCCGGGTCCTCCGCACGCTAGGCCGACGCTCTACCGCTGAACCAACCGGCCAGGGCATGCTGGTACATTCTTAACCTAATGCACCTAAGTGTAGCCTCCTGCCAAAATAACCTTTCAGAGAAGACAAGGAGATGACAGAGGGAGAGGGCGGGCAAGGGGGTTTACATTCCCCAGGAAGGAATGCGTAGGAATCAAAGCAAAGCATTCAGTTTTTAGTTCAAATATGGGCTCAACTTGAATAAATGTATCAATCATGTAGAAATTCATAAATGTTTCTCTTTTGTCTAAGTACAAACGAAAGTGATATACAGAAAAAATGCTCTAACTAATAAAAAGGTAGCATAGATGAAATGAACAAAAGATAACCAGTTTATTTACTGGGAAGAGTTACGCATTACACTATATTTAGTTGGTAACATAAACCAAGATATAAGAATTAATATATCGGCTTCAGGTATTTTCTTAGCACTGGAGTATCTTCCCAACCATCGAGTGCATGATCAGATTACACAAATGCCGGCACGCACACGGACTCTCCCAGGAGGCATTCACTTTGGATTGTCTAAGATTAAAAGAATGGAAAAGAACAAACAATAACAGATTCGTAATTTTTTGAATTTAAAACAAATGCATATGTCTTTGAGATAAAATGTCCTTTGAAATTTGGATTTTAAAAAATAATTAGCAACAAGAGTTTCTTAGGTCAGTGTCTTAGTCACATTTTCATATGTTATCATTATGTGGAATGCTTCACATCATTCAACCCCAAAAGGCATAATAACAACTGCAATTAAAGATGGAAATAGCAGAATAATTAATTACATACAACACTAATCACACAGTGTACATACAAGTCGGGGTTGGCCACACATTACACAAATGTTCATACTGGAAAGAAATACAAGATCAGGATCATGTATGGTTCATCATATATGCGTAATCACACAAATAAAAACACTGAGATTACAAAAACATCATAAAAGATTTTCAAAGAATTGTTTACTTGACTCTTAAAAAGTCATCAAGTTTAAAAATTTTGTGGCAATAATGTGAATATCATTCTCTTCCTCTAACTTTTGGTGCATAATCATACTATGAACTCAAACAACAAAATGACTCCCTCTGTATCTCCATTATCATCGAATAATGATTTGTCAACAAAATGATGACATTGATCTTTATAGTTCCCTGATCTTCATTTTAAGAAAGACTTTAAAAAAGAAAAATGGTCACACTAAAATGCACCAGATTTTCTTTTCACTGTTTTCATTAGAGAACCACAATGATCAGAGAATAATTCTGAAAGAAAAAAAAAGTTAAAATAAAAATGTACTCTCAATGTTATACAGCAATTAAATTCCAATCACAGAAATAATCTGGCCCAGCAGTTTACCTAGGCTTCCGTTTAAACAGGACAAATTTTAAATAACTCCAGAGGAAAGGGATAAAAATATCCTGAGGACTAGAGCCATGCATTTCAATATGGAAAGGAGATCAGATATAGGCAACAATCTCCCTATATTCCTAATGGAGAAATCACAAGAAATAAGACTTCTATAGTGTTCATATTATGAATATGGGAAAGCTTACATGATGCAAAATATCTCATGCAAACATTTTACACGGCATACTTGTATGCACTCACACCCTTACACTAAAGGCAGTTAATTGCTGCTGTTCTTCATAAGTAGATTATTTCTGGAAACCCCTTGATTCAGGAACATGTCTTAATACAAAATACCCTTTTCAGTTATACTTTGGGTAGAAATAATGGAAGAGGTGTTCAGCCATTAAATAATAGAATTAGGCTGCAAATAAAATAATACATCAGGGACAATGGCAGTTTACTTGGCATTAAAAAAAAGATTGATTTAATTACAGACACAACTCATTGTGAGGCATTCTCATATACATTGGAAAAGGTCACTCGGGAGCTAGATTGGTCTTCTGTGACCATAGAAATTGATTTTAAGGTAAAAATAATGTCAATATTAGCAACTGATCATTCTACTTATCACAACTCAAGACTATTTTGGAGAATTATGTTCCTCGTACTTGGAAACATATACTTGTAAATTTTACAATCTTAAATATCAGGACTATTTTAGAATCATTCTGACTTATAAACAAAAAGTTGTAGGGCCATTATTAAAATTATGAACTTTATCTTAGTTCACTTTGAACCTAAGTCCTACTTTGTATCTATAATATCAGTGCATTTGTGGCATCCTTGGGTTGAACCAGCCCAGCCGCTTCCAAGAAATCCATCGGTTCCCCTGATGTGTCTGAGGCAGATTATGTCTTTTGACTGATGGAATATAGCAATTGTACGTTAAACTTGCCATTCTTATCCCAGTAGTAAATATATTTCATTTCTTGTCATATTTTGTAATTACCACTTCAGAACTGTAGAGGATTTTATTTGATACAATCAGGAAAAGTTTGCATTTATGGTTTATTTGACCAACATTTCACGCTTGTTTGAAGCAGAGGTACATGAATATTTCCCAAAGCATGGAAAAAGCAAATATTGTAGACTGATGATTCTTTAAGATAAAGTTTGAGAGGCCTTTACCTCTTAAGGGATTACAAACCGTTTATTTTCAAAGTATTCCTAAGGACTTTTTTTTTTTTCAGACTCTGACAAGTGAGGCTTTTTATAGTGAAATTACCACATTCTGGTCAACTTTAAAGATATGAACTATAGCTGCAAGGAAAAATACCAACAATCCTGTTTTATTTTTTACCAAACATTTTGGAAAAGTTGAGATTGCTGAACTTTTGCAATAAATAAAAATAATTTAATACTAACCAGAATAATTCACTTTAAAATCTAAAATAAAAGGATCATAGGATTGTGAAAATTTAGAATTATAATACATTATCATAAGGTATCTTGCCACTTAATCCTTACTGGACATCCGATGTCCAGTGTAATTTTTTTAAAAGTTCTTATAATTACCACTTTTAATGATCAATTTCCCATTGTTAAGGATCTCTATCCTAGAGTTAATATAAATCCTTCACACTGAAAACTTTTTCTTATTCTAGTCTTATTCTACATTCTTGAAAACGATATCTACAGCTGGTGTCTAACACTGGTTAAATTTTCCCGAAGATCAATAGTGTACCTCTTCTTTTGCCTAAAGTATAATCTTTCTCAATAGGTCTTTTCTTCATTACTTAGCTTTGACTTCTCAGAGTTATCCAAATTGCTCTTACTGAAACAGAACTGGAAGCAAGGGGTTCTGATGAATCATGAGTTCACTGGAGAGATTAACCTGGGGGTCTTGTATGCCCAACGCACTCAGGCTGAAGACAACCCATTGCTCCTTTTTACCTTTTAACTCAGAAAAACCCTCAGTAGAAAAGCATTTCTGCACACTGTCCTTTCCAGTATGGTAATTGTGCTTACTTTTTAAAAATTACCTGGTTAATCTGCTAACCATGCTTGCTGGTTACCTTTCATCCTTGCCCGCCGTGTTGGCAGTAATTAGCCAGTATCCTTTGTATTTCTGTAGTCTTTTTTTCACCCCACATCTCTCTTCAACTGGTCTTACTCAGGTTTGTTCTTTTTGATTTTCACTAGTTCTTCAATTTTTCAATTTCCTTTTGAATCCTGATATTCTTTATAAGGACTGACTTTTATCAGTACTACACATATTTATTCACTTGAAATGCCTATAAGTAAATGTAGATAAGGCTCAGTTTAAACTATGCTAAATGATGCCACAGTGTAAATACACAGGAATCTAACTGCTTAGGGACTATTACTTAATTTTGTGCTGAAAATTAGAAATTTTACTTCTGAGTTTCTATACCTTCCTGGCAAAGGTTCGCTAAAATGAGTATTTTTATAGAATTGATATTTTAAAACAAATTTTTTATAGAATTGATATTTCAAAACAATATTTCCCTCTCTGTTGCTATAAAGGAACTGAAATAAAATTAGTATACAGTAGATTTGATAAACTTTAGGTTGGAGTACCTGTGTTGTCTGTGACCTGACCTTTCACTGGGGCACACAGAGCGAAGGAGCAAAAATATAATACTGCATTGCTGGCAGGATGACTCCTCTCTAACTATATAGAAACGATACTTACTGCTGAATTCCCAGAACTGCCAACAAAACTGACGAGGCAATATAGAAAGATGTTCTGAGGTACCACTTTTTTGTGTGTGTGACAGAGACAGAGAGAGCCAGAGAGAGGGATAGGGACAGACAGTCAGGAAGGGAGATAGATGAGAAACATCAATTCTTTGTTGCGGCTCCTTAGTTGTTCATGGGTTGCTTTCTCATATGTGCATTGACTGGGGAGCTACAGCAGACCGAGTAACCCCTTTCTTGAGCCAGTGACCTTGTGCTCAAGCTGGTGAGCCTTGCTCAAACCAGATGAGCCTGTGCTCAAGCTGGCGACCTCAGGGTCTCGAACCTGGGTCCTCCATTACCCAGTCCAACACTCTATCACTGTGTCACCACCTGGTCAGGCCTGAGGTACTTTTTAAAATGGCATATTTTCCCTCAGGCACAAAGAATTTTTATTAAAAGTCAACTTCGCAGCTATAACAATTCTCAGGGCCAACCACATGATGCTTAAAAAACAAAAAACAAGGATCAGGGGTAGCTCCTTTAATTGAACTCTAATAGAATCTAAACTGTCTCACTAATACTGGTGCAGGGCAGATACAACATCAATAAAATGAAGATAGTGTTTAGGAACTGCAAGGCAATGCAGTTGAGAAAGAACAGAAGGTTAGGCTGCCACCATCAAGACTTTAGGAAGATTTATCTTTTTTTTCTGTACTTTCAGCTGAAGCCCGATTTGTGTTGAAGATTTCTAACTACTTCAAGTTGTGTAATAAATGACACTGTTGAAAATAGCACTCACATAGGAAACTAATAACCTCTTGCTTGCTTTGGTAACAGTGACCATGACTTAACAGGTGTTATGACTGATGCAAGGGGCTGTACCATGCCGTATGACTTACCCACTGGCCGCCATCTTTGATGGACCATCCCATTAACGTCCCACCGCTTCCACTCAGCAAGCTGAGCGGCTCTTACTAGATCTTCATTGTTAGGGCCCTGTATTGTTACCTATCATTTGTGTTAACAGTGAGGAATTTTTTTGTTGGTTTTAGAGAGAAGTTACAGATATTGTTACATGAAAACGTCAAACTGTTATGATTTTAAATAAGTTAAGGCTACCTGACTAGACAAGGAATCAGGGCTAGGAGCAATTGTGTGGGCAGCACTTGGTAGTTAAGGAGCCCAAGAGTGTTAGACCTTTCAGCTCAATTAGCTGTTTTCCTTGTTTGTCAGATTATGTGCAAAGTAAATTTTGCTATGAAACCTACTGTCTTAAATCGTCATAAAAGTTACCCAGCAGACTCTGTAAATTAACAAGGAATATGTATTATCTCAACATGTATAATATGATTGTAGGCACCTGAGTGTTTGTCAAAAGTAGACAATGAGCTAAGATTTATTATCTATTGGTTTTTTTTTTTTTTTGGCAAGGAAGATTCATTATGAAAAAACAAAACATACATTTTCAATCAAAATGTGAACACTTTCTGGGTAAAGTCACTAACCAAAGGCTAACCTACATCTATCTATGTATATATTTTCCCATCTGTACTTGATACCTTTTAGCAGGAAAGACTCATAACAGGACCCTGAATTTGGGAGAAGTAAAAAAAAAATTCTGGTCATTAAATAAACACACCCATTTTCCCTTTCATGGTATTTAGCCTTCTCTAACATCGTCATACACACATGCACACACACAAAGGAGCAGCACCAGTGCATCTACTTGTCTGCAATTTTAAGAAATTAAAGATGCCCTCAAAAGTTGAATAAGTCAATGAATCATAATATAGTCTCTTTCTTAGATTTACTTCATAATGTCCAGTGAAGAATTCTAGTTAAAAAAAAAATCCAGCAGTTAATGAGCTACTGATTAGAAAATAAGTGCATAAACAATATCAATGTAGCAGCAAAATACAGTTATTGTTAACATTCCGATGCACCTCATTTATCATTTTGTGCAAGAAAAATGACCATAGCCTGGCCAATTCCAGATTTCAAACTATATTAAAACTCATACTTAACAGAGAAAATTATGCTTATTTAAAAATAAATGAACTAAGTTCACCTCTTACAGAAATGACTTTAACAGACATAAATCATATGGCAAATAAAGTATAAAATAAATATCAATGATGAAAAAATATTGGAATCAACTTCCGTAGCCGAATGTGATGTGTTAGGAAAGATGTTATAATATATATATTTTACATGGTCTTAGGTCTCTCTTATGCTATCGAGATAAAGCCAGTCATCTGAGATATATGTGTCCTGTTTGGTTTTTTTTATTTAATTGAACTGTAGCGATTTCATTGCAGAAGTTTATCTGTGACCTAGAGAAACCATAAAACATTTCATCACAGCGGAGCCTGTGCTTTGTGTTGCTCTTCTCAAATTTCTTTCATCTTCTAAGTGACGGGCATGAATCCCATCATAACATCTAACAACTGAGAAGAAAACACCAGCTGGATCTTGGGCAGTATCTTGCGCGTGGCTACCAAACGTTCACCCCAGATGTTCGTCCGCGGGAGATGAAGTCTAGGGGTAAGGAGGCTTGGAGAGACAGTGGAGAGGGGCGCACTGCGAGCTGGGAGGTGGCTGCTCGTCAGGGAGAGCCACGTCAGGACTGAAAATAAGAAACAAGTGTGTCAGCGAGAAACGTAGTGACAAGGGTCCAGGCACACTTATAAAGGATACACAGACACGTTATTTTCACTGACAGTTAAAAAAGAGAGAGAGAGAGAGAGAACCAAAATTTTGCATGGAAAATAGTTTAAGTCTTAAAGCATGCCAAGAGACCAGGGCTTTTCAAGACCATGTGCGAAAATGAAAGATAAAACATGCTAGGGAAATGTGGGAACTCTTCCTTACAATCCCTTTGGTAAGTTTTGCACACAGGCTTTTATAACTAGGGCTCTGGATTAGTTGCAAGGTTTCTTTAGATCAGTTCTTCTCAAATTTCAGTGTGCATGCCAATCACCTGGGGAGTTTGGTGAGATACAGATTCTGGTTCATAGTCCAGGGCGGGACCCGAGAATCTGCATTTCTAACAGGCTCCCAGGGATGCGGGCAGTGTTGGACCAAGGCTTCAGAGGATTCCAAATCAGTTCTCTGGTAGATCAAGATTCAAGAGGATCATGAATTTGTCACTGAAACCCTAATTTGCTCCAATGGTTCCCCTATCTGCTTTAGCTTGGTTGTTTACATAGAACTGGAGTTTTAAAACACCTCCTATTTGTTTAGTACATAATGCCAACCTGCAAAATACCTCTGAGTATTATTTATTTAAATAAACTCAGAAATGCTCAGGCTCACCAATGCCATGAGAAAGAATTCTGAAGAACAAGGAAGCAAAATTATTGAATTTCCTAAGGTAAAACTACAAATCACATTTGGGTTTAGACCTTTTGAAATCAAACAAGGAAAATCCACTATGGGGATATTTTTATTATTAAAAGAGGTTGACATTATTCCATAACTCTGCTTTCCTCCTTATATTATGAAGTTCAGCACGAGAGAATTTTATTTTATTTTTGTGAAAGAGACAGAAAGGGAGAGAGATAAGAAGCATCAATTCTTCGTTGCAGCTCCCTAGTTGTTCATCAATTGCTTTCCTCATGTGCCTTTACTGGGGGGCTACAGTTGAGCTAGTGACCCCTTGCTCGAGCCAGTGACCTTGGGCTCAAGCCAGTGTCCTTGGGCTTCAAGCCAGCGACGCTGCGCTCAAGCTGGTGACCTTGGAGGTTTCGAACCTTGGTCCTCGCGTCCCTGTCTCACACTCTGCCTCTGACACTGTACTACTGCCTGGTCAGGTCAGAGAATTCATTTCTGACAAGAGTAATGTTTCAGAAAAATACCCAATGTTGTTTATTACTATTTATATATAGCTTTAAAAGCTAGTGTCATTTAGGTCATTCAAAATTATCATTAAAATTTTTTAATCTTTGGCACTGAAATTATCCTTCATGTATATTTTAGAATACTAGAATTTTGATATGAAATCCAAATTATGTCAAATACCAATCTGCTTAAGGTCACTCTTACTTTTCCCAAAGTCTTTGAACTGCTATAAATCTAGTGTAAGAGGAGATATGCTCTTCTGTATAGTTAGAACAACCACTGATAAAAATGACTTTTCCTATCAATTTAAAAAACATGGGAGGTAAACACAGGAGACCTAGAGTTTCAAGTGGACTGAGAAAATACTTTATGGCAAGATTCTTTCTCCCCTTCCAGAGTCACATGGCCCTGGAAACACAGCAGCAGACAGACTTTTCTACAGACCCAACAGAATTTCTTTCTGTTAAATCTGCATGATTTAGAATGAGTTTCTCTTCAGGGGACCAAACATGTTATTCAATATAATGGCAAATAGCACAAAAGGAATAAATTTTTGAAGAGGGATACATTTTTTAAAATTTATTTTTTTGTGTGACAGAGATAGAGAGAGGGACAGACAGGAAGGGAGAGAGATGAGAAGCATCAATTCTTTTTGTGGCACCTTAGTTGTTCATTGATTGCTTTCTCATATATGCCTTGGGGGGGGGGGGCTACAGCAGACCTAGTGACTCCTTGCTCAAGCCAGTGACCTTGGACTCAAGTTGGTGAGCCTCCGCTCAAGCCAGATGAGCCTGTGCTCAAGCTGGTGACCTTGGGATTTCAAACCTGGGTCCTCTGCATCCCAGTCCAATGTTCCATCTGCTGTGCCACCAGCTGGTCAGGCTAATTTTTTTTTAATTTTTATTTATTTATTTTAGAGAGGAGGGGGGAGATAGTGAGAGAGAGATAGAGAGAGAGAGAAGGGGGAGGAGCAGGAAGCATCAACTCCCATATGTGCCTTGACCAGGCAAGCCAGGGTTTTGAACCATCAGCCTCAGCATTCCAGGTCGACGCTTTATCCACTGCGCCACCACAGGTCAGGCAAAGAGGGATAAATTCTTGATAAAGGAAGACAAGCATTTCTGCATGACCAGTGAAGTGTGTAGCAACAGCTTAAACATAGGTTACAGTTCAACGGGCCTACCAAATATCTCTATATATTTAAATATTATATCCAAGGCCACAACACTTTGGGCCTCCCTTTCATATTATAGTTTCTATTATCTATAAACAACATGAATAATTTAGCTCTACAATGGAATCAGTCTATAAAAAGCATATACAAAAAAGTTCTATATTTTTAAATATGAACAAGTGCTCTTTAATTCAAAACAATTCACCTAAATAGCTATCTGAATATATGTATAAGGTGTAGAAAGAATAAAACAATTTTTAAAGATATTTTATTTATTCATTTTAGAGAGAGGGGAGAGAGAGAGGGAGAGAAAGGGAGGGGGAGCAGGAAGCATCAACTCATAGCTGCTTCCTGTATGTGCCTTGACCCAGCAAGCCCAGGGTTTCTAACCAGCAACCTCAGAATTCCAAGTCAAGGCTCTAACCACTGCACCATCACAGGTCAGGCTAAAGCAATTTTTAAAATGAAAATCAGATGTAGAATACCTGATCTAAAATCAATCAACGTTCTTAGCACATTTTGTTTCTCATTAAACAGATGTTCCTTTCAATTCAGGGATAAAGAGTCAATGTGGGTGATTTATATACTATCTGACTTAACTTCTCACAACGTAACTAACGGGGTGGGGGGAGTATGTCCTGACAGCTGTGGTGTACGGTGGTGGTTAGAGGGATGGGTGCCTGAGTCACTGGGCCCAGCTGCTTTCCAGGTAGGTTACCCTGGACAAGTCACTTTACCTCCCCAAAACGCATTTCCCTCATTTTCCAACAGGTGTAGTAACTGCTTACCTCATGGGGGTCATAGTGATTAATAAGAATAAAGAATTTAACGTGTATGTATGGTATCTTCAAAGGTGGGCTATGTGTTAAGTTTTCAGAAGGAAATGAAAAGGGCTGTGAGGACATTCAATCCGATCCACTTGGCAGTGGGCACAGGTGGGAAGGGAGCCAGTCATTATTCTCGTGACTCTGGAAAGGACAGTCATTTCAGGTCTGTCTGCATTTGACCATTTCTCTGTGTAGACCACAACGAGGCTCCGTGGAAGCCTGCTCTGGACCATGCTATCTATATTCACGTAGGTAGAAACCAGAAACATTCGTAGTTCATTAAATTGCTTTCGTTTAAAAAGTGGATCATTTGTGTGGAGGTGGCAAGCCATCTAGAGTCAGTAATTCCAGAAGATGTGGAACTGGGGCAGGGAGCTGTTTAGTCAAACTGGTTCTCAAAAAAAAAAGGGGGGGGGTGAAATAAAAGTTAGAAGTATTCCCTACTAGCCTTCTCTAATCTTAGCCCAAGCAAATGAGAGCAGTTCTGAAAGAGAGGGCAGGTCTCTGTCTTGAGGAAAGGTTGGCACCAAGCACGGTGAGCAGCAGTGACAGGCAGCGAGGGCACAGATGGGCCAGGCCTGTGCCTTGTTCTTATCCTTGACTTATAAGAGCTGGAACTCAGTCAACAAATGTAACTTTCCAAGAATGTATGACTGGTATGGGTCAGAGATGGAACTGAAACCTAAGCAATCTGACTTCAAAGCTCCTTCACTCAGTCCTAGCAGCAGTAGGCACTGAGCGTCTGTCATAGGCTGCACCTTTCAATTTCAGTTTTAATGAAGGTACTGAATGGACAGAAAACAGAAACACTTTCATAAAGCTGTCTGAGGACAGACATTAGGCATGCTTTATGTCCTTCCTGTTTGTTTGCCTGAGCTATACAGCCTGAAGACAAGAGACAAACAACAACACAAAAATGTGGGCCACACATCTTCACAATTCCAGGCTTTCTGTTTTGGAGCGCAATGAAACGTTGGAGTAATGCAAATATTTCCTCACACCTGAGAACTGGTGGCAGCCATTGGTCCCTCTAGTAACCAGCAAAATACACTCTAGCTCTCTTAGATTTCCATCTGGCCCCTATAAACCTCAAGTACCCAGAGTGTGTTTGTGTCACCACATGTGAAGTAAAATGTAGCAAATGTAATTAGGTATCGGCAGTTAGGGTGTTGAAAAGGGGAGCTTGGGGTCTATGGCTCTGACATGCAGCTGGGTGGGGAGAGAAAGGGCGTCTGAATTTACCTGACCGTCGGGCAGTCTGGCCTCCCGGCTAGTTGTGAGCACTGTGGCGGTACGGAGGCAGCAGGCTGCTGACAATCTACGAGAAACTGATAAATTAGACATGTATACAAAGACGACAGAGCATTGTGTTAGTAACTAAAGCAGCTGCCTGAGAGATTTAGTGAGGAATGCGTATTCACACAGAAATATCTGAATTAAGCTCCCTGACCCCCTCCCAATCATGCCAATAGAAGAGACGAGACTTTTTATCTTAAATATTGTATTAGAAAATTAGTGAGAAAATTAGTAGCGGGATTACTCAAGTACATCAGGACATTTGTATTTGGTATTTGGATACATCTAAAAATAAAGGGTCTATTAATGTAATGAAAAATTATCAAGTTCTGAACTTGAACATGATGGTAGTTAGCACTTAGATCTGCTATTCTAAAATGGAATATATTCAGATAACTGGTTTTATTGTCAGGACACATGGGCATATTATCAATCCCATAAGTACATTGAGAAAACCATGCAATACAGTCTTTTCCATGATTAATAGAAGGATGTCAGAGAAGAACATCATCTTTACAGTTTTCAGATTGGTTTTATATATCATAAGAAAGGACTGTTAGCAGAAATGTTAGACAGTTTACTCTGTAGTAAATTGTTAGTAACTTGTACTGATGGAGAAAGCTAACCTGAATGGGAAATCCACTTTTGCTTTATTTTTGCCATTTTTAAGTGATACTTGACTCACACTAAGTTAACATCAGTGCTAGCTAGTAAAAGTCATGCTTAGATCATATTTTTGCTTAGCATACCGCTTCTCTGCTATGTGGATAATATTTAAGCCAAATGATCACATATTATGGATTTATAGTCCTGAGTTAAGGAGGCTGTATAAAAATCTATATTCCAAAGCAGGTGTCTTAAGTATCACTTGTTCAAAAGTGAGTATATTCTTTATTATAACAAAACCTGATGATACAATTCCAGAATACCAAAATTCATGAAAATTGCTAATGCTTTTATATAAGACAGGGGTTGGGAACCTATGGTTCGTGAGCCAGATGTGGCTCTTTTGATGGCTGCATCTGGCTCATAGACAAATCTTTAATAAAAAAAATTAATAACGTTAAAAATATAAAACATTCTCATGTATTACAATCCATTCATTTCCTACTGCTCATGTTCATGGTTGTGGGTGGCTGGAGCCAATCACAGTTGTCCTCTGGACAACACCAAATTTTTATTAGATAATGCGTAATGGACACGGGTCGTTGTATGGCTCTCATGGAATTACATTTTAAAATATGTGGCGTTCATGGCTCTCTCAGCCAAAAAATTTCCCCACCCCTGACCTAAGGCATTAAAAATACACTACAGCTGTCTTGATGCAAAGGACACACAATGTAAGGCAGACTTCCTCGGAGCTCATTTAGGAGACCATCATTACTGAAAGGACCCACTTACAAGGTGGTCTTAGTTGGAAAGTTAACGTATTAATTATTGCTTACTAACAGGAACAAGATCTGATCCTCCTTTCGTATCTGATCTTCAGATTGCACACTTAGCAAAAGTCCTTCAAATGTAACCAATACTTCCGTTTTCTCGGCTGTGGGAAATATTGTAGTAGGCTTTTTTCCCTTCTGTTTTCCCATTTTGCAGCTTGATTAGCTCAATGATTCCCTTTTGTAGAAACTCAGAGTCTTAAAGGGTAAATTCCTTTATGCTCCTTTTATCTTTTCCAATGGCTTTTCTATCTAAATGATAATTTAGGAATGTGTTGGACTGATTTAGATAAGGATTCTGATACGGCCTGGTGTGTGCTGCCCTCCTATGGTGTATTTGTGTAAATGCAATGAATACAAATGAACATGAACACTTGGGAAAAACACAGGGGAGTCTGGCTTTATGCTTTACAGGGGAGGGGGCGGTGTAAATAAAGCTCTTCTGTTGCAAAGTTTCAGCTTAGGTAAAATGGAAAGCCTCAGAACTAGACTATTTTAAAAGTTTAAATTTTTTTCCATTTCTCACTTATATTAGACTTTATTTTTTTGCCAATGCATTCACAGATTATTCATTTGAAATAAGCTTTAACCCTGTGTTTAAAATTAGAAAGCAGGTGAGCAGGACTATAATGTACCACCTTAATCAATTGTTTAAATGAGGTGGATATTCCTTATGTTTGTAGTGAATATCAGTTTTTCCTTCTTTAGAAGTAACACCACCTCTGGCTAATTATTATTATTATTATTTAAATTTTTATTCATTTATAGAGGGAGAGGACGGGGTTAGGAGCAGGAAACATCAACTCCCATATGTGCCTTGACCAGGCAAGCCCAGGGTTTCGAACCAGCGACCACAGCATTCCAGGTCGACGCTTTATCCACTGTGCCACCACAGGTCAGGCTAATTATTATTATTTTTTTTGCATTTATTATTTATAAGTACTAAGCTAAGTGTTATGCTTAAAGAGTAAAAAGCAAATTCCATAAATAAGATGGTGATAGATGAAAAAAAAAATTTAGAAAATAGCTGTGTTGCTCCAACTCAACCGTCTTCTAAATTCTTCTCAGATCTGTAGTCCTCCGAGCACGTGCATGTCTAACCTAGTTGAACCACCCACACATATTAGCGTGTACTTCGTAAAATTAAAAGGTGGGTTGGGAGATTGAGAAGATTCCTTCCAGTTGTGAGATGCTCTGGGCTTTACACAATCTCACCTCTCTGTGTAGAAGCTGGTAAACTCACTCTTGAAGGAACTAGGCCTCTCTCATTGCCTTTGAGGGCATAAAAGATGAAAATTAAGTATCTTAAGGAGGAGGCACTGTAGAACCCCAGCAGTCAATGCTGTTATCTGGGTCACCAAAATTCATATGAACCATTCAATAATCAAGTTACTAAACTCCTATTATGTGTTTGAAACTATGTTTGGAGGTGGGAATAAAAGGAACACAGAGAAGATTTGGTCCCTGGTCAATTGAGAAGACAAGCACATTCAACAAGCTATTACAATAAAGTGTCATCATGGTTTTGGCCGGTTGGCTCAGTGGTAGAGCATTGACCCGATGTGTGGATGTCCTAGGTTCGATTCCTGGACAGGGCACACAAGAGAAGTGCCCATCTGCTTCTCCACTCCTACCCCTCTTGCTTCTCTCTCTTCCCCACTCCTGCAGCCATAGCTCGGTTGGAACGAGTTGGCCCCCAGCACTGAGGATGGTTCCATGACCTCCGCCTCAGGTGCTAAGAAGAACTCGGTTGCTGAGCAATGGAACAATGCCCCAGATCCCGGTCAGAGTGCATGCGGGAGTCTATTTCTCTGCCTCCCCTTCTCTCACTGAATTAAAAAAAAGGGGAAAAAAAGTGTCATGATGATGATGATAATGATGATAATGATAGCACCTCACACTTATTGATTACCATGTGCCTGTCACGTTGCAGGTACTTAACATACATGCTGTCCTTTAACCCTGTGTTATTATTCCCAATCTATGGATGAAGAAAGAGGGACTTAGGTTAAGTAATTTGCCAAAGTCCACTGAGAGGTAGAGCTGAGATTTGAATCTAGGATGGTACGATGCAAGAGCTGAATGAAACTTAAAGATACATCACTGCACTGCTTCCCACGATAGGGAAGCTGGGGATCTCAGAGCAGAAACAACACATTAAACCTAAGTGGGCACGGGCTGCTCCCTAGAGGTTGTAACATATATGCTGTACACCTAAACTGTTTATGGTCTCTACTCATAGTAATTATTTTATAAAATTAGTGTTTACTTGATATATTCAGAACAAAATTACATAACATTGTAGGTTTACATAATAAGGTCACTGGCCTGAGAAATGCACACTCAAGAGATTGTTAGTACCGTAAAAGCAGAGAAAAATAAAGGATATTATTGCTTAGAGCACCTAGAGGTCTGTTTTAATGACACCTGAAGAGTATCCTTGTATGATATTCCTCCATAAATAAAGGCCTCAAGTAGAAAGAAAGATATAAAAGAATAAGAACAAAGGAAAATAATTATTTGCTGAATTATCATGAAGTATTTCTTCTAGGGCCTTTGTATGATCTGTTCCAGACAGTTATCTGTCTGAAATTAGACACTCTGGAGTTCTTATTTTTACTCTTCCTATCAGGAAGAAAATAAGTACTTTTGGTATGTGGTACTACATCAAAATCTCATATATCCTGAGACCAGTTTTTTTTTTTTTTCTTTAACTTTTTTCATGGCCTTTCCTACCAGAAGTAAATACGGAGCTTAGGTCCACAAACCTTCGCTGATTGAATTAATTCAGATCACCACATACAGGACATTACGTGCCCAAAGTCACCCAGCTGGGGAGTGTGGCGGATCGAGGACCTGACTGCAGACCGTTCTGACACCAAGGCCTCGTGTCTAGTCACTACTCCAGCGGTCTCTCCAATTGACACAGCTACCTCTAGAAAATCCCTGGGTCCGAGAACCAAAGAAACATAAGAATTTCACCACACAGTTGCATAGTAATGTGGAAGCAACCAATTACCTCGAAAACATGAAGCACGATGAAGGGCGTAGGAATGAGATAGTTTCCGGCTTCTATAAAGAGGCGGCTGGAATGAAGAAATTTCCTTGGCAGGGCAAGTCTTGTCATATGGTCTCTCCTCGGGCTTCTACTATTTTTTAATTTGTGTATGTGTATGTGTGTGCGTGTGTGTGTGTGTGTGTGCGGCAGAGACAGAGTCAGAGAGAGGGACAGTCAGACAGGAAGGGAGATAAGAAACATCAATTCTTCATCGTGGTTCCTTAGTTGTTCATTGATTGCTTTCTCATATGTGCCTTGACCATGGGGCTACAGCAGACCAAATAACCCCTTGCTTGAGCCAGCGACCTTGGGTCCAAGCTGGTGAGCCTTGCTCAAACCTGATGAGCCTGCGCTCAAGCTGGAGACCTCGGAGTCTCAAACCTGGGTCCTCTGCGTCCCAGTCCGACACTCTATTCACTGCGCCACCACCTGGTCAGGCAGGCTTCTACTATTTTTAAACTTTTCAATGCAATTTATAAAATTAATCAATGCCTTTGGGAGTCCACATCTGGGGTGGGGGAGGGGCGAGGCTCCTGTGGAAGGAGGCAGGGGACACCTCCATGTTTTGACTCCACGCTTGGCTCAGATGAGAGTGGTGGGGTTGGTGAGGACAGCATGGATGGAGGCTGATCTGTGGAAACCACATCCAGCCAGGACGGGGGGTGGGCTGCAGGGATGGCATCCTCGGGGCTCAGATGCTCGGTGGAGGCAGAGCAGCACCTCTTGGTGGCACACAGTCTCTTACAAAATGGCCTGCACCCAACCCCTGGCTTTCCTGACTTGAGAACTAATGCATTTCTACCCTTTCATGAGATCTTATTTTCCATTATCATATCTCCTTCCCTCGTGACCATAAACTCCTCCAGGTGCTACACAGGTTCCCATGAAAACTATCCCGGTCCCTTGAGTTTTTCTCAGGCCAAGTTCTTACTCATAAGACGTGATTTCAACTTCCCTCACTCTCCTCTGCTTCCTGAGCAGTTTGTGCATGGCCTTCTAACACCGAGGTGCTCAGAAAGGAAGTCACGTGTGATGAGATGTGATGGGCAGAGTGGAGTGGCAGTTTGGCTTCGCTGAGGCATCCTGACTCTAGGAAATGAGCAGAAGCCTGCCTGGCGTTGCCGGGGCAGCCAGGCCACACTGCTGCTCCCCATGAGCTTGCTTTGCTTACAGGCGGTGCCCTCAAGTCACGCTTCCTCCAACCTGTACTTGTGGTGTCTGGAATTCCAATGGAGCATTTTATATCATTTTAGTTTTATGTTCATCTCTAATAAGAGTTTCACCTTTTCCTACCTGAAACATCCTCTAGATCAGATTCTGTCATCCAGCAATATTAACCTCCTCTCCCTTTTATTTCTCTTTCAAATCAGAAAATGTGATAACCGTGACCTTGATATGGCCAGGCTAAGCAGAGACAGTATTTTACAAATATCAATCAGGAATCTGGATGCTTTGAACATGTCCATTCAACCAGTTATGAATCCAAACAATTATATTATCCTCTAAAATTTTTCCTACTTTGTGTAAAAAATATTATAAAATATCTGGTTAGTTGTTTGCCAAAATTCAGATAAATTATGTAGCACTTTCCCCGGTCTTAGGAGCTACAGATAAAGGTAAGTCTATCATAAGTCATTGTCCTTTCTTTTTTTTTTTTTTTTGAGAGAGAGAGAGAGAGAGAGGGAGAGAGAGAGAGAGAGAGAGATCAGGACAGGAAGGCAGGAAGAGAGGGAGATGAGAAGCATCAACTCATAGTTGTGGCACTTCAGTTGTTCATTGATTGCTTCTCCAACATGCCTTGACCGAGGGGCTCCAGCTGAGCCAGTGACCCCTTGAATCATGTCGATGATCCCATGCTCAGAAACCCTGCACTCAAACCCAATGAGCACACACTCAAGCTGGGACCTTGGGGTTTTGAACCTGGTACCCAGTGTCCCAGGTCAGCATTCTATCTACTGTGCTACCACTGGTCAGGCTATAAGTCATTCTTGATGAACTTATCATGTTGGTTTTTAGTAATCCCTACTTTATAGTGAGCATATAAAACCCACGAATTTCTAGAAAACTACTGAGGATCAGCCTCAAGTTTATAGGTCAAGTTTATAGAGAAACTATTTTCTTTCATATTGTATAAAAATTTAATTTATCCTTCTGACACACCTAGAAATTCCTCTTTTCACTTTCATATTCTATGTTTCTGTGGGACTTCTCTCTTTGTCTTTGTCTTCTGTGAGGCCATGGTTTTTTAGCATTTTTCCTCCAACAAAAAAGTGAGACAGAAAAGGATATATGTTTCCCTTTTTTGTTTTGAAAATGGCAACTCAGATATTGGCAGGAAAAATTAAAATTCATGATACAAAGAGCAAACACGCCTCTTGGTGAGACAGTTTATATCTTTGATAACTTGATGTACTGTTTCCAACACTGGTAAAGAAAGACAGGTTTAATAATTAGATCTACCAACTTGAACAACTGCTGTTATAGAATATATCACTATTATTTTCAAATAAATATCACTTTGGAACAAAAATCTTACCTATTTGGAGGCAACAGTCACTTATTCATTAGGACTGTTGGAATAGGGCAAATGATTAATAGTAGAAAAGCAAGAATGTTTAATTATAAAAGTTATTACATTAATAATTGACAGAATCATTTTAGATTGTTCTAAGATAACTCCATAGTTAATGATCACAGCACAGAGACATCCTTTTTTATGTTCATATATATCTTTCTTTCTTCTTTCTGAAAACCTGGCCTTGTCCTTTCAAAGTATTCTCTACTTGAGATTTCTGTACACACAGAAAAGGAAGAGCATGCAAAAGGAATGTAGAAGAAGGAGGAAAGGATGAAAAGTAGTAATAGTAGCATGGAATATTTCTTGAGCACTGTATATATGTGAACACTAGGCTATAAGCATTTTGCATGCAACAGTTCTTTCACCCTTACAAAAACTCAGAGAAACAGGTTTTGTTCTTATTTTATAGATAAGAAACTGAGGCTTAGGAAGACTAAGAAATTTATGCACGATCATTTCCTATATGGTGTATTATAATGAATAAAAGCTTTTTTTTTTTTTTTTTGTATTTTTCTGAAGCTGGAAACGGGGAGAGACAGTCAGACAGACTCCCGCATGTGCCCGACTGGGATCCACCCAGTACGCCCACCAGGGGGCGATGCCCTGCCCCTCCGGGGCGTCGCTCTGTTGCGACCAGAGCCACTCTAGCGCCTGGGGCAGAGGCCAAGAAGTCATCCCCAGTGCCCGGGCCATCTTTTGCTCCAATGGAGCCTTGGCTGCGGGAGGGGAAGAGAGAGACAGAGAGGAAGGAGAGGGGGAGGGGTGGAGAAGCAGATGGGCACTTCTCCTGTGTGCCCTGGCCGGGAATCAAACCCAGGACTTCTGCACACCAGGCCAATGCTCTACCACTGAGCCAACCAGCCAGGGCACAAAAGCTTTTTAGTGCTTAGAATATTCAACTGAGTTTGGATGTCATAATGCCTGTTTTATACAGTAGAACACTGAGCATCAGAAGAATTAAATGAGCCTGACCAGGTGGTGTCGCAGCAGGTAGAGCATCAGATTGGGACACAGAGGACCTAGGTTTGAAACTCCGAGGCTGGTGCCTTGAGTGCTGGCTCATTTGGCTTGAGCTCAGGGTCTCTGGCTTGAGCAAAGGGTCACTCGCTCTGCTGTAGCCCCCGGTCAAGGCACATATGAGAAAGCAATAAAATGAACTAAGGTGCCACAACAAAGACTTGATGCTTCTCATCTCTCTCCCTTCCTGACTTGTCTGTCTCTATCTGTCCCTCTCTCTGTCACAAAAAAAAAAGAAAAAAAAAAGAAAAAAAAAAGATTTTTCTGAGGACCCATAGAGAGAGGTCCAGAGTGAGAACCTGAGCCCAGGTTTCTGACTGGCCACCCCGTGCTCATTCACTAGGATGTCCTATGCAGCCTGCTATAGACTGACTGTGTGCCCCCCTCAGATCTTATGTTGAAATACTACCCTAGTTCCTAAGAATATGACTATGTTTGGAGATAGGACCTTTGAAGACATAATTGAGGTAGGCTAAGCCCTAATCCAATATGACTGATGTTCTTATAAGCAGAAGAGACTGGAGATTTAGGACACAGAGACCCAGGGGTGCGTACACACCAACAAAAGGCCATTAGAAGGCGGCCTGTGTACAAAGAGACCAAACCTGCCTACACCTTGATCTTGGACTTCTAGCCTGTAGAACTGGGAGAAAATAAATGTTTGCTGCTTAAGCCCCTCAGCCTAATACAGAGCCTTTATACTTGATCCAAAGCGAAAGCAGTTATTACTCTCTCTCACTCTGCCAATAGTACCTCTCAATAAAACAAGAATAGCTAAACTTCTCTTGAATTCTTCCAAAACCTAAGTAGTCCTAAAAATCAATCAATCAATCAATCAAACAAACAAAAACAAAAAAACTTAAACAGTCCATGGATTGAAATAGATAAATATGTTTTAATTCAAGGGAACGTGAAGGAAAAGATAAACAGAAGAACAGAGCACAAATTCTACATGAAAATCTGCATCTGAATTTCTTAGCAAAAAGCATTGTAGGAAGATATAGAAGTGGTCTAAGTAGTGGTGCTAGGGAAAACTAAATCGATAGGATGTCAAATTTGAATAATTGTGTTAGTATAAAGTATAAATTTTTCTGCACTGTGCCCTGAAGACAAAAAAAATTGCACAACCATTAATTTATTTATTAATGTTTATTTAATCAATTTGAGAGAGAGAATAAGGGGGAGAGAGAGAGAATGGGAGAGAGGAACATTGATCTGTTCCTGTTATGTGCCCTGACTGGGTTTTTTAAACTCATTTTAGAGAAGGAAGAGGGAGAGGGAGAGAGAGAGAGAGAGAGAGAGATAGAGAGAGAGAGAGAGAGAAGAGGGGGAGGAGCAGAAAGCATCAACTCCCATATGTGCCTTGACCGGGCAAGCCCGGGGTTTCAAACCAGCAACCTCAGTGTTCCATGTCGACCCTTTATCCACTGCTCCACCACAGGTTAGGCCAGTTTTTTTTTGTTTTTGTTTTTTAAGTCTCCCGGCCCTGGCCGGTTGGCTCAGCGGTAGAGCGTCGGCCTGGCGTGCGGGGCACCCGGGTTCGATTCCCGGCCAGGGCACATAGGAGAAGCGCCCATTTGCTTCTCCACCCCCCCCCCCTCCTTCCTCTCTGTCTCTCTCTTCCCCTCCCGCAGCCAAGGCTCCATTGGAGCAGGGATGGCCCGGGCACTGGGGATGGCTCCTTGGCCTCTGCCCCAGGCGCTAGAGTGGCTCTGGTCGCGGCAGAGTGACGCCCCGAAGGGGCAGAGCATCGCCCCCTGGTGGGCAGGCTGGGTGGATCCCGGTCGGGCGCATGCGGGAGTCTGTCTGTCTGTCTCTCCCCGTTTCCAGCTTCAGAAAAATACAAAAAAAAAAAAAAAGTCTCCCAAACTCAGGAATTCTGAACATTTGTGCATAATAGCACAAAGGTGCTCCCCATAGTCAATGACATACTTCTTATGTGAGGGTTTTCACACAACAATCTATGGGAATAGATAATAATAGGTACCTCACAATAATTTTCTTCTATTTGCCAATGATGCGTCTGCAGTAATTTCCTGTCTCTTTGCCTGTCTTCTTCATTCTCCTTTGTGCTCTTCAACTTCCCTCATTTCAGCAAGAGAATCAGAGTGCATAAGAGAGAGCTCCATGCCTAGATCCCTGCTCCACCAACCAGTAGCTGAGGGGCACTGAGGAAGTAATTTTACCATTGAGTCACAGTTTTTCTATCTGTTAAGTAAGGACATAAACACTGGCTTTGCAGAGATCAGGTGAAAGAACGTTTGTACAGGCACGCAGCCTGGGGCCCATTGACAGGAATGGTCATTGATCGGTCGTTGATTAGACATGAGGGACCAAAAGGAAGAGTCAGATGACCTTAGGTTTTTAGCTTAAAGAAACAACATAAACACCAATAAATTCAATAAAAAGGAAAAAAAGTAAATACCATTCACAATGGAAATTTAAAAGGCCCCATAAAAACTATACGATGATATTATTTCCATAAGTCTTTGCTCCTAACATTATATTCTTCTGCAATGCTCTCTCTTCTCTCTGACTAATAAGTTTTCGTCTGTATTCCTGACCACTCAAGAAGGAAGTGTCTGCTTCCCCTAAGCTCCTTCAGCACTATCTCATCTCCTCCAGCATTTCCTGTGTACAGCTGGTGACCACTGCTTTCTGTGCAGTTTACCTAATTTCCTCAGCCAGGCTTTGCGGTTGAGGGCAAGAGAGAGCCTTGCCTCCTAATTCTTGTAATTCTTCTTTTCCCACAGTAGTTTGCTCGGAGAATTTGCACGAGGTGCATAATACTTGCTAATATACTGACTTCACTTCCCCAAAAAGATCTTTGGATTTGTTTCTTTATTAGTACTTTGTTAATGACATTGTCTGATGGATCCACTTGAAAAACAGTTTACTATGCAGACAGTCGTGTCATCAAAACCACATCTTTCTAACAACAGAAACAAGAAAGAGGAAATACTATCTGATAAAAGATTTTAAAGGTTATTTAGTGTTATCAGGCAGTTAGTTATTATTATTCTTTGATAACTGTAAGACTTTGATGTATACATCTTAAAAATAACATTTTAAGTGCCATTATTTAAAGTGTGCCCAATGACATCAATACTAAATTATTCCTCACTAAATCTACAGAATGATTAATAGTGTGTTAGTGAATTAACAGAAAAGTTAATAGAAAGAAGCACCAAAATACACTCCCTAGAAGTAACAACTTGAACAGTTAAGTAGTCCCCTGGGTGTCTATACATATAAATTAAACACAAACATAGAAAGTAGAGAATTTCAAAAAACTAAAAAAACCGTAAGGTAGAAACGTTATATAAAGGAAAAAAAACAGAGAAACGAGATAGAAACATTTATAAAAATATATACAGCAGTTAGGAAAAGTTAAAATATTTTCCAAAACCTAATGATGAATTTAATGGTGCACTAATAGGAATGGACAGCTGTGAACAATTCTTAGCATTTTATAATCAAACACAGAGTTGGCTATCTCATCTCTTTTTGCCAAACATATCACATATCCTCTTAATACATTAGTTTCTCAGAAAGTACCCACAGATAACAGCATAATTTCCAACCACTCAGGGGTGTAATCTGCTCATTTATGTCACCAGCCACTTCAGCCTTAACTTTATTTACATCAGTGTTTAACACAGCAAATCCCATTATATGTTTATAGCCTTGGTAATCAGAAGCAATTATTATTCATTAAATATTTCTAGAGGACAATAAAGATAGACTTGTTAAAACACATAAAAAAATTTCAGTCTAGACAATGCAAAAATATGACTGACAAATCTTTAAAAACATCTGGCTCTGACTTTATATAATGACAACTATATATAGTTTATCACACTTTGGTGACAAGCATTAAAACTGTCTTCAACAACGTAGAATCGAAGTATAACTTGCTAAGGAGAGGGAACATTTTTAGACTTTTCAGTGATTGTTGACAAAAACTTTCACCCAGCTTTCCATTTGCTGTCCTCATGAATATCATAGGACTAGCTGATAAACAAAGCGATATTCATAATCTATTTTTATTTCAAACCTTGCAGAAGAGAAATATAAAAATGCCCTGAAGAAGAGTCAACTTTCTGCTTCTGAACAACTTACAATTAAACCATGAACATTTGTGTGACCAAGAGCCGATGGCAGGAAAGGCACAGAAGGTGAAGGGGGAGGGGGTAATTAAACGCAGTGGCACCAAGAGGTAAAAGTACATTTTACTGCCAGATTTTTACACCAATTAAACACCTATTAGAAAATAACCTTGTGTTCAGAAAGGACCTTCCCAAGAACAACGTCAGCTAGCACAGAGTTAACTCAAGGTGGTACAGTAGTCTGTTCTCAATTTAGCAAAGTCAATAATAATAGCATGTATCAGGTAAAGACCACCTTATACCTTTGAAATGTCAGAATTAATTCACCATCAAAGAGAAACAAAAGATAATTAAGTTTAACAAACTACAACCAAAAACCCACTAAAAAGATTAATTGTAAAAATATATCCCAAACAAGAAAAATATATGAAACACCACTCAGTGACATGTGTTTGATTTTCTTATTTAATATTTCTTTCATTATTTTTTGTCATTTTCAAGAAAAAAAAAATCAATGCTAGAAAATACCCTGAGAGGTTCAGGACGGCCTCTTTTACAAAGCCATAGATCTGAAAAGTACAGGCTTTCAATAATGTCAGTTTTCCCTTGTTTATTTATTTATTTAAAAATTTTTAAAGAAAATAAGCAATGTTTATCACATGTAACCCACATTTTTTGGGGAAAACAATTCAAAAACCCACAAACTAAACCAAGTGTTTCAAAATGTACAGTGCCCTCATAAGCAAATTAAACCATCAGCATATCTCAGCTAAAGGAAAAGCAATATGGTTAAATATTAAATATTTTTAAAATCCAAATTTACAGAAGAGGCTTATTCATTTTTCAAGAAAAGAATAAAGATTTACAATAAACTTCCTAAGGTAAAAACATTTGATTTGTAGAAATTTAACTGAAGCAATAAATTTATTAAAGAAAGTAAGATTCACCTACAGGTTTACAGCCAACTTACCTCGTTTTGCTTGATGTCAAGTAGTGCATAAAAAGAGAAAAAAATTTATGTTTAACTGATTCTACTGTCACCACATGATGGCTTACTCTATAAATACCTACTGAGACTAAATGACTACACTATACTTGTTCTTTCAAAGGATCCTATGAATAGAGGTGGAGCCAGGACTGCCTGGAAAGCCAGAAGTATGTATAAATATTTAAGATGAACTAAACAACGTCCTCATTGGGATGTATGTCTATGTCAGGGACGTGGGTAACATTTGATCAGAGAAATGGTACCCCTGTCTACTCTAAATTTCTACTGCTGTCAGTCTTCATGATCCAAACCGATCATACATTGATTTTCAGCTGTTAGTAAGACATAATATTAGATGCAACAAAGAATTAACAGGTGAAGCTCAGTTTAGAACAAAAAAAAAAAGGATTAGATGAACAGGATCAGACTGGTAAAAAAAGTTCACAATATGAGCAAAGTGTATCTTTCCTTCAACTAAAAAAAAAAGTATCAATTTTATATCCAGTCAAAGTAAGGTGAGTTAAAATGACAGTCCTGTTCAAAACCGTTAGCCTGCAAAATATGTAAATATACATATTTTTATATAAGTCTTTAATGCAAATACTTGAAACTGCAGAAGTTGTTTCTTTTAAATAATTATTATGAGAGTAGCAGTCTAATCTAGTCTACCTTTCAAGAACATCTGCGCCTGACCTGTGGAGATAAAGCGTTGACCTGAAATGCTGAGGTTGCCGGTTCAAAACCCCGGGCTTGCCAGGTCAAGGCACGTATGGGAATTGATGCTTCCTGCTCCTCCCCTGCTTCTCACTCTCTCTTTCTCTCTCTTCTCCTTTCTAAAATGAATAAAAATAAAATATTTTTAAAAATGCTTAAAAAAAATAAAACAGGAACATTCGCTGTTTCAGGCGAATTACCTGAGAGGCCAGTTTAAGAAGCAGCCCCTGCAAAGGAGATGTGATCTGAGGACTGGACACACTGAAGTGCTGTCAGCAGCCTAAGCATCCTAACAGAAAAAGAAGATCCAGGAGTCCAGCAAGGTGGAAAGCCAAAACACACTTGGCATTTACATGTACAGGTCAGGAAAACTTGAAGTTTGTGATATTGAGAGTATATCAATGACTGTTTTTCTTTTTGGCTTAAAGGACAACAAAATCAATGGGTATATGATATCTTTATGACTTTACTTTTTTTTTTGACAGAGACAGAGTCAGAGAGATGGATAGATAGGAATGGATAGACAGACAGAAAGGGAGAGAGATAAGAAGCATCAATTTTTCCTTGCGGCACTTTAGTTGTTCATTGATTGCTTTCTCATATGTGCCTTGACCCAGGGGCTACAGCAGACCGAGTAACCTCTTGCTCAAGCCAGCGACCTTGGGTCCAAGCTGGTGAGCTTTGCTCAAACTAGATGAACCCACGCTTAAAGTGGCGACCTCGGGGTCTCAAACCAGAGTCCTCCGCGTCCCAGTCTGACACTCTATCCTCTGCACCACTGTGCCACCACCTGGTCAGGTGACTTGACTTATTTTTTAAGTAAACAATAGAAAGGAGTAGAGTCAACCAATGTAAGTTGTGCTTTTCCTCCCATACCTTTCAGGCCTAACAACTACACTGGACAAACAGCCAAGACAACCAAACAAGAGTTAAAAGATGACTAAAGAGAGGGCTGTGTGGAAGACGGGACAGTCAGCTGTGCACACGAGAACCAGTGGGGTGCTGCACTGCTGTGTAATGAGACCGCGCCCTGTGAATCTTTCCTGGATGATTAATGACGAGGTCACTTTAAGTAGGTGTGAGTGCTATGAAACTACATTTTCATTATGTCTTTAAAACAAAGGAATAGTTAGTAGCAAGCGTAGGCTTCCCACAAGCAAGAGAACTACCAGTCATTTGCACCACGCTCACAGCAGGAACTCAGACTGCTCCTTCAGGCCCTGCCCAACTTGCTCTGAGCTCAGCAGAGCTGCTGAACCCAGGGCCAGTGCATAGAAAGGCCTGTTCTCCAAGCTGTTTCTTAACGCTCGGAAGAGTATGCCTGGCTGCCATGTTGAAGGGTACCAAAAAGGTTGGCTAGACTTCTTAATTAAATCAGTGGGCTCATATGCAGTGTAACAAAACACATATAGGTTTAGAAACTGAAGCCCAGGGGCAGCTGGGCTTCAGCGTTAACTAGGAATATTGCAATTTCCTGCCTTGTATATAGTCAGTCTATAACACATATATATTTTAAATTGTCCCCAAAATGTTAGAGAACAGGGTTTTCCTTTTCTTTTTCTTTTTCTTTTTTTTTGTATTTTTTCTGAAGTTGGAAACGGGGAGGCAGTCAGATGGACTCCCGCATGTGCCTGACCGGGATCCACCTGGTATGCCCACCAGGGGGCGATGCTCTGCCTATCTGGAGCATTGCCCTGTTGCAACCAGAGCCATTCTAGCGCCTGAGGCAGAGGCAATAGAGCCATCCTCAGCGCCCGGGCCAACTTTTCCTGGCTGGGAATCAAACCCAGGACTCCTGCATGCCAGGCCGACACTCTACCACTGAGCCATCCAGCCAGGGCGGTTTTTCTTTTTCCTTGATGGAAGGTATACTATATGATGCTGATATTTTAATATAGTTCTATTTAGAAACATGGATCGTACACAATGAACTCCAGCCCCAATCATGGAGAAAAAAAAATTGTATTCACAGAATCAGAGAGTATCGGGGTTGGAGAAGGTCCCTCAGCATTGCTTCACTCTAACTGTCCATATACCCTATATAGGTAAAGGAGAGCCTATGGCTCTTAACCTAGAGATTGGCTCCACTGGGTACCTACTGTGGCTTTCTCAAAGCTGCAGTCCGAATATAACAATCCAGGAAATGCTTATAATCAGACGGTTTCTTACAATAGAGGTTATTATGTAGTTACAGGAAGAGCAAACAGTAGAATATGATAGACTAGTGCGAGCAGATTGGATTAAACAGTGAGCACAGCACAGAAGACGCTGACGGCCATTTCCCCTGGAACACGGTGAGGGAGAGGCCCCAGCAGCCCCCCAGAAGAGAGCACTAAAACTCTCCTCTGCACAGAGGGCTTTGGGATACAAAGGGAAGGCCATGCCCATGGCAGACAGCTGTACACCTGATTCCCAGGCACAAAGGAGCAAGCAGTAATGGTTAGGTGCTGTAATAACTGATTGCAGGTTGGGAGAAACAGGCTGCTCTCTGACTTGAGGGTGGGGAACATGCATAGGTAGAAGGTGGTAGGATAACATGCGCAGTTTTTAAATTTAGACTGTGGACTAATTTGTCATTTGGGGGCAGAGGGTGGTCTCTTTGGTGAGTCCACCAAAGGAGCTGCAGCAGGAGCTATGATTTAGGAAGCAACCCTAAAGGTGATGGTGTCTTTCCAGTTTTCCCTCTGCTTGTCAATATTTTTCAGTGAGCCAGAAAGTGTCATTCAGGCAGAGTCAGGACAGGAAGGTAGTTATTGCCCGGAATCTCCTGGGCCTTCCATGTGCCTCAACCCACCTGTGCCTCTTCAACACCCCATTGGTCTTATCCACCTTCTGGAGGCCTCTGTCTTCAACTAGTTAAAACCATTGGTAAGTAAGGTCTAGAACTGCACTGTCCAATTCAGTAGCCACTGGCCAAATCAGACTATTGAGCACTTGAAATATAGCTATTTCTGGAGATGTGCTGCACAATACACACTGAATTTCAAAGACTGAATAAGAAGAACAGAATGTAAAATATCTTAATAATTGCTTCCACTGACTGCATGTTATAATGGTAATACTATGGATATCATTTGTTAAATAAAATACATTGTTAAAATTAAGTTCACCTGTTTCTTTTCATTTTTCTCAAATAGCTACCAGAGTATTTAGAATGACATATATAAATATCACATTATCTTTCTAGCAAATAGCTCTGGTCTAAAACATGAAACATCTTATAGCTGTCATTTTATTATCTGGCAAGAAATATTTCTATTCTACATATGGAAACATTTTAAGCTTTTCTAAATGGGTCAAGTGTATCTTCCTTCTCCATACTTCTGGTTAAAAATAAACAAAAAGATAAGATCGAACTGATCGAAATAAAAATCTAGGCTATATTAAATGAAAAACATAGCATGCATAACAATGTTTATGGTTGCATCAATGTTATTAATACATATTTGTAGTATATATATATATTTATATAAATTTTCTTGTATACATGGAGAATGTTTCTGAAATGTTGGCTGGACACAACTGTGGCAGACAGAGCTACTTCCTCTTTGTACACTTTTTTGAACCTTTTGAATTTTGAATCATCTACTGAAAAATATACTTAAAAACTGTAAAACCAAATATAAAAGGAATAAGAAAAAAATAAGGAAAGCCTATATATTTATATGGAAACTTTTTCTCTACCTTGTATTAGCAGATGTTTTGCCCTCTAAAATAGATATTGTCTTATAATTGCTTTGACTTGGGGGTATATATTTAAAAAAGAAAGTTCAAAATGATATATGCTGCCTGGATTAAATAATTAGTGAATAACTGACTTGAAAATTTTCCAAATGCAATTGTTATATAATTTGATCACCATATTATACACCATACCTGTGTGAAGTACAGCATAGGAAGTATACTCAACAATATCGTAATAACTATGTTTGGGGCCAGGTGGGTCCTAGACTGATTGGGGGATCACTTCATAAATTATATTGCTCACAAAAATTAGAGGATGTTTCAAAATGAAGGTGCAGTGATAAAATATCCCCTAATTTTTCTGAGCAGTGAATATAAATGTCTAATCACTATGCTGTGCATCTGAAACTAATACTGAGTGTCAACTGTAATAGAAAAAAATTTAATTAAAAAAAGAAACAAGATTGTAAGAAATGTTTTTTCTAAAAAAACATCTTAAGGCCCTGGCCGGTTGGCTCAGTGGTAGAGCATCGGCCTGGCGTGCAGGAGTCCCGGGTTCGATTCCCAGCCAGGGCACACAGGAGAGGCACCCATCTGCTTCTCCACCCCTCCCCCCTCCTTCCTCTCTGTCTCTCTCTTCCCCTCCCGCAGCCGAGGCTCCATTGGAGCAAAGATGGCCCGGGTGCTGGGGATGGCTCCTTGGCCTCTGCCCCAGGCGCTGGAGTGGCTCTGGTTGCAACAGAGTGACGCCCTGGAGGGGCAGAGCATCGCCCCCTGGTGGGTGTGCCGGGTGGATCCCGGTCAGGCGCATGCGGTAGTCTGTCTGACTGTCTCTCCCCGTTTCTAGCTTCAGAAAAATACAAAAAAAAAAAAAAAAAAAAGACTAAAAAAAAATCTGAAATACACTATAATTCTGTACAACAGAAGAAGTACATGTATAGATGATAAGTCACTATAAAGCCATACATTATAGAAAAATTGAACCGATTACCAGTGATTCAACAACTTGAGGATCTCTTGTGTGCAAACTACAGGGCAAGACCTAGGTATTAAATGATGGAGGAGCCCTGGCCGGTTGGCTCAGTGGTAGATCATTCGCCCGGTGTGTGGAAGTCCCAGGTTTGATTCCCAGCCAGGGCACACAAGAGGGGCGCCCATCTGCTTCTCCACCCTTCCCCCTCTCCTTTCCCTTTATCTCTCTCTTCCCCTCCCGCAGACAACACTCTACTGGAGCAAAAACTGGCCTGTGCACTCAGAATGAGGGCTCCATGGAATGAATGAATGAATAAATAAATAAATAAATAAATACTGAGGAGGCAGGGTTCCTGCTCAAAAGAAGATTCCAGATTTACAGAGGAATCTGATTTTAGGACACTGACTGTGTTGTCTATTGTGGGGCACAGGCAGAGGGAGCAGCTAATTCTACCTACAGGAGACAGGAGATCAGAAAAGTTTTCAAAATTTTTGTGCTTTTTTTGTACACAGTGATAGCGCTGGTATGTAAGATACATATAGCGTAACCCTTTGCAACAGAAAATAAGGGGAAAATCTTAAAATTTCAAACTAGTTTTGTACAAAACTATATAGTTATCTGGATGAACATCAAAACATTCAGCAATACTGGAGGATATATGGCATTGATCTAAACAAACACAGAACTCATTGGGAATACATTAGATAAATTTCTGTTAATTTTCAGTTTTCAATTAGGAATCTGTCATTAGAGAGACGGACAGAATCTACTGAAGAGACACATCTGTCATATGACATTGTTCACAAGGCACATTCCAATTCAAGTTCATTGCATACTAAAAGATTTCCTGTAAAAATGAAATCGTTATTTGAAAAATATTGAAGGAAATGAGAGGAAATTTGAGGGTGTTGTCTGTTTCTACTCTAAAATAAATCATGACTAACCCAGAACAAGTAAGAAAAATACTCTTGCAGCACCTAATTCCCTAAACCTGGGAAATCTGACGCAATATCTAATTGCATATTTCATTGAGGCAAGATATAAATATGTATTTTTCAATATCGTTGATAATTTTGTGGATTAGTATCTTTGAATTAATTTTTGTTTTGGTGGATTCCAAACTCAGGGCAACATGCTCTGGCACCAGGAAATGCCCAGGTTAAGAACTCTGTGGAAGCTTCATTGAAAGAAAACACAAGCCCAAAAAACTACAAATTTCAACAAAATATTGTTCACTCCTGCTACTTCAAGAATGGAATCCTGTGGAAAAACACAGTATAGTGTTTGGGGAAGTGAAACACACCCCAAGGTAAAAGCCTCTAGAGGAAAATATTTTAGGGAAAAAATCCCACTGAGGTGGTCAGTTCAGAGAGCATTCAGGGAGCTCCTCCCACAAAAGGCCACGGGAGGACGAAGGAGTAAAGGCAGTCACGTGTGTGCACGGGCTATGCTGGCTTTCATGTCTAGCTGGACTTCTCTGACGTCAGACTCATGTAGACAGTCACATTCCTCACAGTTCTGATCCCGAGTTGCCACTACCTGTCACCTGCACGTTTCATTAGTCTCTGTACATACTTCTTTCCCTTAGGTGTTAGCCGCATTTAATCCATCCCTACCCTTGCTGTTAGCGTGATTTTACATAATGAAGACCTGGTCTTATTCTTAAAACGTTTAACCAAGCCCACAGAATAAAGTCTGCTCGCACTCAACTGGCCCTCTGTGTTCAGATCCCTGCCCACCACCCCAGTCTCGTTTCCCATCACTCCGAGTCCTGCCCAGTTCCCAGTCGCAAGCTCACGGCCTTTACACAAGTTGACCTGCTTTCTTGTAAGGCTTTTCTCATGACCCACACCTGCACCCCTATTACGTTCTTGCTGCCTTTCATGACTAATGCTTTTCTGGGAGGATTCTCCTAACTACCCTAACTTCTCTGTTATTACAGGAACATCTATTAACATTATTACTTATCTGCCTGTCTACCTCCCATATCAGATTATGAGTTTTTTGAATAACAGGGGTAGAATTTTATTTGAATATCATTCTATCAAGAGCCAAGAAAATAGCCCGACATAGTAGACACTCAATATATTTTGTTAAATTTTAAAGAATGAGTTAATAATGAGCAAATGGGTTAATAAAAAAACATGATTTGGGCATAGGCTTAAGAACACAGGCTTTAAATATAACAGACAAATGAATGTCTACCTGTTTGAATGTAGGGAAATGCAAAGGCAACTTTTACTAATGAACACGTGCATGTCTGCTGTTGACTACCCATCTAAAGGGCTGATGATGTGTCTACACTTGATCTTAGCCAGAAGGCCGAGAAGTGATGATTATGTATCTAAGGTTAAGACTTTCTGATAGCTGCTTTCAAATTAGTAAAATCTAAAATATCATAGAAATTTTTCATATTTCAAATCAATGCTATTATTTCATACTGGTTCATTGAGACGGTGTCAGAGAAAGAGAGGGTGGAAAAGAAAGAAGCAGGAAAGGACAGAGGAACACCCCGACACAAAAGCTCCCGCATGGAAACAGAGTATGAGAAGCAACTGCTCAGGCTCCTACTTTACGAAGAGAGTTCACACTTGCTTTTTCCAAGTTTGAGATTTCTTGTTTGCCCTGTACATATACTGCAGTTAAGTCTCTACTACAGAAGTAAGGTCTCTTGCCTACAAATCGCATAGATACCTTCTACATATTCTGGTAGCCTATGTTTAATTATTAAATACATGTGAGATTGTATTATTATCATTATGTAGGCCTAGGTAGTTAAGGCATCGAGATAAAATGTTGGCTACAAAATAACCAATGATTTTACACAGACACACTATCTGCTGCCTGACTGTAAATGTGCTGAGGACAACAGGGTTCCTTACGAGTCCAGCTGGTAGGCACATGTTGGAGGAACTGGAGTTTGTGTAACGGGGTAGGGATAAAATCAAGAATAAGAAAGTCAACAGGCCATGCCTAGAAACAGAATTTCAGAGGCTGAGGTAGCACAGACTGAGCCAGAGCCAGAGGCCAGGGCTAGAATTTTCCTCTAAAAGGTTGCAAATCAATTAGTATAAAACATTCTACTAATTTTGAAAATCTGTGCTCCACCCTAGAGCTAATTCTCCAGATATTGAGAAATTATGCCTTGAAGAAGATGGGATTTTTCTGCTAACCATCTCATAGAAATAAGATCTATTTGAAACTATCTCTTATATATGGTAAATAATATTTTATATTCTGTGCCTTAACATTTTAAATGAGATTTATAGCTCTCAATTCTCAACCAAAGTATCCAAACCAAATTAATTTCATTCTTTTTAATGACCAATGATCCTCAATAGAAAAACTACCCTTATGTGTGCTTATTAGAATAACTAAAATTACCTAAAAAGATATATTAAAACTACATTTTAGAAAACAAAGTCTAACATGCAGCCCCATGTTTATTGCAGCATTGTTCACAGTGGCCAGGACATGGAAACAACCAAAAAGCCCATCAATAGATGACTGGATAAAGAAGATGTGGCACATATACACTATGGAATACTACTCAGCCATAAGAAATGATGACATCGGAACATTTACAGCAAAATGGTGGGATCTTGATAACATGATACGAAGCGAAATAAGTAAATCAGAAAAAAACAGGAACTGTATTATTCCATACGTAGGTGGGACATAATAGTGAAACTAAGAGACATTGATAAGAGTGTGGTGGTTACGGGGGGGAGGGGGGAATGGGAGAGGGATAGGGGGTGGGAGGGGCACAAAGAAAACAAGATAGAAGGTGACAGAGGACAATCTGACTTTGGGTGGTGGGTATGCAACATAATTGAACGACAAGATAACCTGGACTTGTTATCTTTGAATATATGTATCCTGATTTATTGATGTCACCCCATTAAAAAAATAAAATTATAAAATAAAAAAAAAAAAAAAAAAAAAAAAAGAAAACAAAGTCTATCAAAAAAAACATTCTAATAAATTAACAATGAATTATCCTTTAAAAATGATGACTACATACTTTTACTAACCATTAACTTTTATAAAAATTAATAACTTATAAATTCATGAATAAAGAACACTCATAAAATTTATAACTTCCCATGGGTTTAAGATATTTTCACATAGAACCTTGGGTTGGTTATATAAGGCATGTTTTTCCTTTTTCAACCTTTTAAAAATATTTTGTAAGGTAAAAACATCATAAATAATGTTTAATATGTGTGTGTTACCCAATATAGTTCAGCCTAAAAATATAGATACATAGTCAATAATGCAAATATTTTTAGAAGCTACAATTTGTTTGTTATAGTTGGTTACTCAGTTTCTATGGTAATTCATTTAACTGAAACCTTTTAGAAAATGCTGCTGGATTAATCTGAGAATTTATTAAAGACTAGTTTGGTTGATTTCATAATATTCCTTGGGATATACATAATAACAACTTTACACCCTCCCCTCTTTTATTATTTTAACTTGAAATAAATGGTTAAAAATAAGGTTTATTAATATGATGATATTATATTGTCATGGAAGTGATTTTCTGGCCTAGGGATCACATTGACTAACATTATTTATATCTTTAATCTTGTACACAGAAAAAAATTTAAATCTAATGCCATTTTCTGATTATTCAAAATCAAACCATTTAAGACAACATAATGGTAGTCTCATTCATGTATGTTAACTAGCCTCAGAGTTGCAAGATGAGTAAAATGTGCATAAAGTAGTAGAAAGATTTAGAATGTGTGAAAATGAGAAAAATGTTTTGTGGAGCTTATAGTACATTGACATATCCTTTTTGACAGCAATGTCAAAATGGAGCAAAAACATAAAGATGTTCAGACTTTTAACCCAGTGATCTCACTCTTGAGAAAAACTAGAGAGGTTGAATGCATGAGGATAGTCTCAGCAGCATTCTATAATATCATAAATAATGGAAAACTATCTCAGTGGTTAACAAGAGAAGCAGTGATTAATGGGGTAACATCGGAAATAAAATGTATGATATAATCTTTAAAAATAAAAATAAGACTAGATAGCAACATGGAAAAGTTTATGACACAATGTTAATGGTTTCCACAATGTAATAACAAGAATGTAAAATACATATTCATGAAAAACAATGATCAAATAGTCATATACAAAATGAAAATAACTATTCATTTATTAATTTTTAATTCTATCAACATGATACTTTTAAAATTAAGATAATAGGGCTACTCATTAATTATAAAATTTCTTTTTTAAGTTCTAGTAGACAGTGCTACTAAATCTATTTGTAACACTAAGAAGACTTGTGGGGTTTTATTTAAGTCAAGTATCCAAATTAATCATTACCACTTTGTAATTCACAGGTACTTCCAGGTACCTTCCTATGGGGTTTAAAGCAATAGGAAATGAGCTATGCAAGTAGAAACACTCTTAGAGTTGTTCTTTGTTTGGGGGGAGGGGATTACATTTTGACTGTTAGGCTCTTCCAAGTCATTGTCACTATGGATTTTCTCAAATATTTGCAGAATGTTTAACATGTTCTCAAAACTTCCACACATTTTTTAATTCCAATCAGTGGGCTCATTCATGAATCACGTAAGCAAAGTATCAGAGATCCAAAGACTGAGGTTTCCAAAAAGGAATTAAGGTAAAATCGAAGTAAACAAACAAAAATACCTGGGGCAAAGGTGGAAAACTCAAAGGCCACAGTAGTGACCAGGAGATAACAGAACCGCATTCGGCAGCCTGGGTTAAAGTAACGGAGTGAGAGGGACGGCTAACTGCACAGCCTGCCCTGTTCAAAAGCAGCAGCTCAGTACGTAGTTCTAACAGGTTGCTGACATGCGTGAATGCAGACCTGGGGCTGCCCGATATTCAGAATCTTTCAAGGGAGGCCAGAAATACAGATGCCCATGTGAAATCTCTGAGTTTCTAACTGCTGACAACTTCATCAGTTTTAATTTTTCATTCCGTGTGATAGCCAAATAATCGATGTCCTTGGGCTTATTTTGTTCCATGGGCTTCCTGTGCCCTCCCTCTGATGTTTAGACAGCGTGCAGGGGCTTCTCAAAAAGATTAACTGTATTTGCCAGAAGTCACGTTTTCAATGACAGCCCTTCATAGAAAAAAGAAAAACGCCACACAGTGAAGCTAAAGTAAATTGTGAGCATATGGGTAAGCAGAAATGAATAAGGGCTTGCAAATTGCAAGAACATTGTAAAGACCTGAATGTCCCTGAGGAGCACAGCTTTAGAGGATTTTACTTTTGTCTGTAAAGATTGAGGAAACATTCTGAGTCACTACAAAAGGAGATGAGCCCCAAAGGACTTTCTTTTTATTTAAAACTATTCAAAACGAAATAACAAAACGTGACCAAGATGGAACTGCTATGAGTTACCAAATTGCAAACAGGACCCAGGTGTGCGTCCTGCTCTGCGCCCTCTACCTACCCCATTCCTTCCAACTCTCATTTTCCATCTTTGTTGGTTCAAAGGAAGTCCCTACAGACTCCTAAGGAAGGATGGTCTGGATGAATAAAGGAGGAAACAGGAGGCTAAGGGTAAAGGTGTTTTTAGTTGAGCTGTCGAAATGTGCTCGTCATCAAAGTTAGGCTCTGCGGATGGGTGGGCGTGAGTGGTTGGAAGGAAGGGGAGAGCTGTCTGTTCAGCTAGTCATTTGCGTCACATGCACCCAAGGAAAAAATGTTTACCTGGTGGAGGAGCCACGGTTAACCTTTTTTCCTTGCTGAGCCGGTGCCCTTGGATGAATTCACTCATGGAAGGGGGGCCCTTCAGAAGAAATGATTCTGTGGAGGTGGGATCAGGGGGAACTCTTAATAAAGTCTGTAGGTAGGAAGCCCCTGAAGTCCTGGGACGGCTCTGATCACAAAGGGAAGGTGAAAATTGTCTTGCAGGAGATCCAAGAAAATACATATAGGAAACAAAAAAGTTTTACTTTAATTACCTTTCAAAGCCTCACCAGTGACAACATTATTTCTATTGGCATTTAATTTTTTTTTTAACATGTAAATCAAGATTTTTTGCTAATTGTTTAGTTTCCCCACCAGGATACAACCCCATTTGGAAACTGTATTAGATAGTGAAAAAGAGATTTATTATAGTTAGTTTGAACCACAAATAGAATATATTTATATTACTTGATTTCTTACTGAAAGCTCCTAAAATAAAAGTTTCACCATTAAGTGAAAACATAGGGTAAATATTTCAACATCCAGGACTCTAGAAATAAAGATGAGAAAAATCAGGCCGCTGAAAACCTTACGAGTGGTTTCTTTGCGCAACATTCACATACCAAATAAAAATACACAAAAACCTTCTTTTAAGAAAAAGATTATACACATTCCATCCCATTTTACCTAAATATAGACATCTCCTTTAGTCAGTCATCAGTTCTGGTAACACAAATAAAAGTTCCTCTAAGAGAACATAGTCACATTCTTGCCCCGTTAAAGAGAAGCTGGTGAAAGAACCATTACCAGAGGTATAATGATTTTAGAATGACCATCCATGTAAAATATAGCTTCATTCTTAATATCCACATTTATCTACCAGTTATTAGGTTGGAGGTAAGGGCGTTGTATATTTATGCATACAAGGAATAGCAAAAATGTTGACACTTCAAAGTCATATTATGGTTAATTAAGAAGGGGTGTGTGGAGGACAGAAAGGAATAAATAAACACAATTATCAAAAGTTTTGCTTTGAAAAAACCCCAGCATTAGTAAGGCCCATTTATATACCCATTCCCAGTTTTCCTTTTCCTTCCCTTCCTCCATCATCCACAATAAGAACACATTCATTTTTGCAGTTAATTAAAATCTGGCCACTGCACCGTACTATGAAGATTGCTGCAGGCATACCTTTTCCTCTGAGTGCCACTGCTGACCCGAATGTTGGGTGTCTGTGGGCCCTGCCTATGCAGGAGGTAAGTGTCTATGGTGGGCACGGTGACTGATGCCTCCCCACTTACTTTAGGGCTGCCGATCTTGCTCTTTCCAAATTTGCCTTTGCTGCGTCGGGACTGCTCATGGTCAAACTCTAAGTCCTCCAGCCGCTGGGTCAGGGCGAGTTTTTGCTGGATAGCCATTCGTAACAAAGTATTTAGAGTCTTCTTCTCGTCCTCTGCGGCTGCTAACTGTCTCTGCATCTCATCCAACTGTGTGACATATTCATCACATCTGAAACCAAAACGTCAGGAGAAAATCATGGCAAACCTGAATTTGAAATTTAAATGGAAAAGTAATAGATTTTACTGGAATTTAGATATTTAGAACACTGACCGGTCTTCCTAGAGCAGGATTGAGGTAACCCTACTATATTAGACTATTAGAAACAGTAGAGCAGGCTCAACGATTGACGGTTCATCTATACAATGGAGTACATATGGGGACATTCTTAAAAGGTAACATCTTACACCCCAAGGACAGTTACTGTGGGGACTGCTGCCTGGCGACACAGGAATAAGCAGTCAAGTCCCAGGCAGTGTTCACAGCATCTAAGATTTGTTACAGTGGCTTTTCCTACCATGTAACGTGTTCTTGGGAGTAATGTGACAAGTTTCTTATAGGCGATGCCTGTAGCATGTAAAAGAATAATAATGTTTATAAAGAAAACCATTCCTTCTTTATCTATATTTATAGGCTTTATTTTAATTGAGCACAGATGGCAGCCACCACTGCTTTCAGTAGGGCAGATTTGTCTGAACTAAAAACCTGAGTATTTTCAATGATTTTTCA
This sequence comes from Saccopteryx bilineata, assembly GCF_036850765.1. NCBI lineage: Eukaryota > Metazoa > Chordata > Mammalia > Chiroptera > Emballonuridae > Saccopteryx > Saccopteryx bilineata. Next base: position 140,559,722 of record NC_089491.1, on the reverse strand, counting down.
ATTGGAAGATTAAGCAATAGATGCCAAAGAAACCCAAAATCTGCACAGGATCTGATACAGATGTAGAAGGCTGTCAGACATCTGTACTCAGGCTTGATACTCGTGCTGCAGCCGGAAGGTAAGCTCAGTGATATCTATTCCCATCAAGGGTAAAACCTGAGCACATACACAGTTGGAAAAAAAAGTCATTCACATAATTAAGAGTTTTATCTGAGTTGATTTACCTACTAAGATAATAGTAACAAATGTTCTTCATGTATTTTTATGACTCTGTGGAGTTATCCAAAATACATGGTATACAATGTGAAATCAGCAGAAGCCCTATGGCATTTTAAAGAAAGAGACCTTGTAGTGAAAGAACTTGAAATCTGGGTGGGTGCTCATTTTCTTTAATCTTGCATATCAAAAAGCACCGTAGAGATATCATAAGAAAATTCAGGGCTTAAATACAGTGTGAATTTCAGGATCCTGGATTTATTTTAATGGGTCAAATAACAATATTTTATTTTTTGACAGAGACAGAGAGAGGGACAGATAGGGACAGACAGGAAGAGAGAGAGATGAGAAACATCAATTCTTCATTGTGGCTCCTTAGTTGTTCTCATATGTGCCTTGACTGGGGGGCTACAACAGAGTGAGTGACCCCTTGCTCAAGCCAGTGACCTTAGGTTTCAAGCCAGTGATCTTTGGGCTCATGTCTATGATCCCATGCTCAAGCCAATGACCCAGCACTCAAGCTGGTGACCTTAGGGTTTCAAACCTGGGTCCTCTGTGTCCCAGTACGACACTCAATCCACTGCACCACCATCTGATCAGGCTCTAATAACAATATTTTAAAAAGTACTATGGCCTGACCAGGCGGTGGTGCAGTGGATAGAGCATCAGACTAGGGTGCGGAAGACCCAGGTTCAAGACCCCGAGGTCACCAGCTTGAGCGCGGGCTCATCTGGCTTGAGCAAAGCTCACCAGCTTGGACCCAAGGTCCTGGCTTGAGCAAGGGGTTACTTGGTCTGCTGTAGCCCCACGGTCAAGGCACATATGAGAAAGCAATCAATGAACAACTAAGGTGTCGCAACAAAAAACTAATGATTGATGCTTCTTATCTCTCTCTGTTTCTATCTGTCTGTCCTTATCTATCCCTCTCTCTGACTCTCTCTCTCTCTCTCTCTGAAAAAAAAAAAAAAAAAAAAAAAGTACTATGGAATAAGGCAATTACTATACCAAAAAAAAAAAAAAAATCACATTTCTGTGAAAATGCAGTATTTGGGGGAAATAATTCTTATATAAATCAGATTGAGCCTTTAAAAATGTTTTGATTTCTTTTTCAAAGAGTAAATTTGTTTTCTTAATTTTACATATAATCTTGATTTCTTTCATCATTGAGGGAGGGGTATGTGCACCATCTTCATTCTCTGCCCTGTCTCCCCTGGCCAGAGGTATATATAAATATATTCTACTCCCAAACTCCTATCATGCTTGGAGACCCAGAAGTCAGTTCCCTTTGGTTCCCTCACACCCCTGGGATCCCTCGGGCACTCAGCCTCCTCTCTGCCATCTCCAGAGAGTCAATCACAAAGTATCAGCTTGGGCCTTTCTCTCCTGAAATCCAAAGAAAGCTAGACAGATTCTGGGCTTTATTTAACTCAGGATTTTGGTTTACACCTGTATAAGTTAAATGTAAATTATTTACTGAATTTGCAAATAAAGGCATAGTTATGTTTTGTGAACTTTGTACTGAGTTTGCATCATGTAAGATATGCGTATAACTGTTTTTATTTTGGCAATAAAATGTGACAGCAAAAATGGTCACATACTGGCGCACGATTTGGGTCTGCAATTGGCCCATGTTAGCCATATACGGCCAGCATATTTAACTAATCTTCTCCTTCAATAATACTCTTCAAGCCTGACCAGGCAGTGGCGCAGTGGATAGAGCGTTGGACTGGGATGCGGAAGACCCAGGTTCGAGATCCCGAGGTTGCCAGCTTGAGAGCAGGCTCATCTGGTTTGAGCAAAGCTCACCAGCTTGGACCCAAGGTCGCAGGCTCGAGCAAGGGGTTACTTGGTCTGCTGAAGGCCCCTGGTCAAGGCACATATGAGAAAGCAATCAATGAACAACTAAGGTGTCACAATGAAAAACTGATGATTGATGCTTCTCATCTCTCTCCGTTCCTGTCTGTCTGTCCCTATCTATCCCTCTCTCTGACGCTATCTCTGTCCCTGTAAAAAACAAAACAAAACAAAAAAACTTCATCTGGACTGGGTGTCTCTATGTGGACTTGAAGTGAGGTACAGTGCCTTTCAGAATCTGGGGTGCTGTACTTTATAACATTTGGGGGCTCACCCGGGACCGGTGCTTTGTGTACTGGATAGAGACACTCCGAATTGGATGGACTTTCTGCTGAGCTGCCCGGCCCCGCTTGTTTCTCAAAGAGAGGCACCACCTGAGATGTTCCAGGGTTCCCAGTCTTCCTGTGGGGTCTGGACAGTTTTCCGGTAGACACCCCCGGTTCCCAAATTTGACAATTTGGGCAATTTGGCAGAGAAATCAAGGAGGTAAGTAAAGCAACTCTTTGGCTTTACTGAATTCTAGCTTTCCTCTGAATTCTTGCTTTTCTGTTCTGTTTTGGACACTAGTCAATTTGGGCTATTGTGTGGAGATCAGACGTGATCTCACCCATGTAACAGGCTCTCCAAGACCGAGACTTCGGTGGAGTTTTTAGGTCCTGCCTCGGGCTTTGCTGGGAGACGTCTGGTTATCCTCTGAAAGGAAGATTAGTGGGGATTAGGTCCTGCCTCTGACTCTCAGGGATATCTGCTTGTACTCTAGAAGGACATTAGTGAGAACTGAATTGACCAGGTCCACCAGTTCTGCCTCAGGCCTTCAGAGACGTCTGTTTCTCTAGGGAGACATTAGTGGGGACTGCATCCTGCCCAGAACTTCCAGAGGTATCTGGTTGTGCTCTCAGTAAAAGACATTTAGTGGGGACTTCATTTGTGCTCTAAGAAGGCATAGTGGAGATTGAGTCTGTCCAGGATTAGTCAGTCTCGCATCACACTGAATCAGTGGAGACTGAGCTAACCTGAATTTATTAGTCTCGCCTTGGACTTCCAGAGACTTCTCTGTGTTTGTCGGGATCTCGTTCTTTGCTTTCCTTGTTTCTGTTTGAAACTCCTGAGCTGTGTGGTGTGTGAGCGGAAATCTCTGGTGCCTAAGCCTAAGTTCCGGGCACGTGGCTAGGAAAACACCTGAGAAGCCCCTGAAAGTGGAACCCCTTCCTTGTGAGTAAGTAATCTGTTCTGTCTCTTTGTCAGAAAATATCTCTAGTGTAATTTTAATTGGAATAAGTAAAGTGTGCTCATTTAAATTTCTTAAATTATAATTTGTGTATGTGAAGTCTTTGTTTAATGTGTATTTCTAAGGCCTAAATTGAATTTTTACATGAAAAATTAGAAATTTCTGGGCAAAAGTAAAAGAAAATTTGCAAAACAAGCCTGAAAAATATAAAATCTCTTGGATCCAAGACCCCTAGCTTCAGGGCTCTGATTTCTCTCCTGAAGAAATTATTTTCTTCTATTGGCTCCTATTTCTTGTCTTGTGTCCTCTATAGTCAAACACTCTTTATTCTGGGTGCTAGTTAATTGTCCATCTTATTTTTCTTGCTTTTTATTAGTGTGCTAATTCTTGCCTTCTCTCTGGACAGTTTGAAGTGTTTCCCCAGCCTCTGGGGCAAAGGGCTGACAAGTAAGCGGTTTGGGTGAGAAAAAAAGCAGGGCCAGGATGTGCTGTGAGCACAGCAGTCGGAGAAGGGTGCAGGGACAACTAAGGGTGAAGTGAAGTGACTAGAGAAAGTATAGAATAAAAACTAGTTTCAGATATCCGTCTACTGACCAAATGAAGTTTTACCCATTTGGAAAATACAGGGTAAGAATGGCATTAAAGATTAGAACCTTGCTTTAGAAAAATTTTAGAAAAAGAAAAGGAAACAAGACCTGGTAAAAAGGAATTAGAAATTAACAAACCACAGGTGTAGAACTTGCTGGTTATCAGTTCTTTGCTATGAACTGCAATCCAGAAAAAGTGATGGGATCATGAGTGATGTGATTATAGAAAACAGGATTATCAGGGCAGGAGAATGAGTGATGGGATCATGAGTAACAGGATTATAGGGAATGGGATTATCAGAAACAGGCCCTCCAGCTGCCTCTCCCTTTCCCTTCCCTAGGACATAGGGGTCCCGTGGGCCTTCCATGGATTAGGATTAATGGCTTATTGCCCTCCACTAGTGTGCAGAAAGTTATAGAAGGGGAAATAAGTATAAAATGAACAAAACTAGCCCTGGGAGGAAGGTTCCAACTCTCTTGCAGGACCGAAGCAGGTGTAGGGTCCCCTCCAAGTTTCCCTTCCCCTTCCCCAGTTCCTTCATGTGGCATGGTTGTTATCTAATATGGGAGGCATGGGATTCATGGGAGAGACCCACTGCTTTAGCCATAACAGTACCCCCTTGGGCACCAAGAATCCCAGGCATCCCGCCCCTCGTGTTGACCTAAATAGTGTAAATTACTGTGGGTCAAAAGAAAATTAATATCTCTTTGTCAGCTGGGTAGTTATGAAATAGTGAATGCATTTTGACCATTCCTTATTTATCTCAATCAATAATTCATTGGGGTAGTAGTTTACAATTCTTTTACTGTAAACTGTACTAAAATTGCACTAATAATAAGTGTTAGTCAAATACGTTTGTAAATATGATATATACGTTTGCTCGCTTATAGTTTGCATTGGGTGTGGGGGACAGGCTGTAAGTAGGCTGGGTCATTATAGCCTAAGGCTTAATTTTAAGACTAAGCTATTCCCCACACCCTTGACTGTTACATGATGTGGGGTGGTGCACTCTCGTGAGGAATCTCATTATGCCTCAGATAAGTGACTTTGTATCAGAGACTTCTTTGTAGATTGGATTAAAGGTTTTGGTTTCTACACTGTAAAGTGGGGCAGACCAGGAGCTTGCTCTCTCTTGGTTCCTGAGATTATCATTAGAGCAGAGAGCAGAGAAAGGCCATGTGGAGGAGAGGAGAGAGGCTGCCAAGATGGCGGAGTGCTGAAGGAGAAGCCAGTTAGTGCAGAGTTTGTGCAGAGAGAAGGATATGGGGAACAAAAAAGAATGAGGCTAGTGAGCTAGAAACCTTTGATTCTAGGAAACCTGGATAAGTCAGTAGCTTTGTTAGCGCTGAATGAGTGGGTTTTGGAGCCCAGTGTGTGTTTTTACTTGCCCGCCAGGTGCAAGCTAGGATTAAAGATGATGGCCCACCAGTTTTTCGCTCCATTGTTTCATTACCGTCTGTCCGAATCTAATGCGAACCTGCACGGGCCAGGCAGCTGTGATGGTGTCCCTGGCTACTGGCTTTACATTAAGGCATATAGAATTATATAGCCTTCCAAATTCAAAAGGCTTCCTTTTTGTACCAAGGTTCCCTTGTTGTGTAAAAATATTTTCCATGTTAAAAATGTGTTATTTCAAAGGCCTTTTGTAAATTCTTTTTATCTGCTATATCATAGCCCTGTGATGTCAAGATTTTAGTTTAAATATTTGGAAAATATGTAATAATTGTTAATAATGTCTTTTTATGTAATGTTTAGTTTATTATCATTTTGAAACAATATTGTTTAGTGCTAGGTAATACAAGGAAAGGAGTCATATCCTGAAACTCCTGCAAATCTATTTTATCACACTTTTGTTAAAATTTCTTTTGAATGCTAATGTACTGAGTTATTGAACAGTGGAGAGACTCTGGAATTCTAAAGGAGACACCAAACCTGTTCCTCCTGCAAGCTTTTATCCTCTTTTATTTGATCCAGCTAATAATGTTGTTTTTGTCTTTTTCCAAAAGTTTATATAGACAGAAAAGGGCCCTCAAGCCCCTCAGCGAGATCTTCTGAGCATGGTTTTTAATGTCTATAATGACCAAGAAAGGAACAGAAAAGGCAAATAGAGCCCAAAAGAGATCAGGAAAATACCAGCTCTTGGCACATGACCTTAAAGGCTCCAGCACCGTGAAAGGACTTCACAGGATTCCATCAGGGCCCTGCTTCAAGAGTATAAAGAAAGGTCATTGAACTAAAGCCTGCCCTGCTTCTCAAAGGGACATGCCTTTGCTGTGGGAAAAAGGGACATGAGAAGGTAAGCTGCCCCCTTGTTCCACGGAGGAGGTTTCAGTCTCTTCCAGCCCTAATCCAGCTACCTGTGACCGGACCTTTCCCAGCATGCTGGAACTTGCCACTGAAGGCTAAAGGTGCCCAGGGCCGTTGTCCCCATCTCACATCACTGTGAGCGAGCCTAGAGCATTTCTTCCAAGTAGCAGGTAAACTGATCTCATTTCTTGTGAACAGGAGGGCCATTTACTATGCCTTGCCTGAATATTTGAGTTTTATTTATCCCTCGAAGATCTCTACTGTGAGTATTGACAGTCTTATCTCTGTTGCTTTATTTAATGTATAGTGCCTCCTTTATTCCTCTTGTCTCAATGGCCCCATGCCTATTGTAGGATGGGACCTGCTCTTAATTCCAGCTAGAAACATTAATCATTGGGACAGACTCTAGCTGTAAAATGTAGCATGTGACCACAACTCCAAAGCCCCAATGCTTTGTGGACTTTTCCTGAATGTGTGTAACTCCTGCTCTTTAGGACATTTCTCAGATTGAAATAGAAATTAGGTTACAGTTGTAAATAATTTAAAGCAGCAATATTGTCAACACAGACTTAGTGAAATTACGTTAACATGTTAAGAACATTTGTGACTGTAAGAATTTTATTCTGGATCCTGTTATATTAGTTAGAACTTTGTTTTGTTTAATAATCTAATAGGCTTTAGTGATTTTATTGTATTAGGACACTTGTTATAGTATTTGTTAACATTAGTTGTTTGAATTTTATTGTTTATTTTATATTTTTCCAATCTGCTTCAAAATCAGAACATAGTAATTCAAATGAATAGGTGCCACCCAAAGCCAGTGGGGTTTGGGGACCCTTATTGCCAAAGGTTTGTTTGAAGCCAATTAGAGAAAGATTTTGCCAACAGGAAAGGGATAATTGGAAAAGTCAAACTTAGAATCTATTGCAGAAGGCATAATATCTGAGTGTTCAGTTTGTGTCCAAGTGAATGTTGGGCAAAGTAAGGAAATTGCTGTATGCCTGCATTTGTGTCCACAGTCTCAAAGCTAGTAGGAAAGGAACTCAATATTAATTAGAAGCTAATTTGAAGTTATATTGTACCTACAGGCACCCAAAAGGTCCAGGCAAATAAAATGCATGAATCAAATAGTTAAGGAAACGCAACCTCCCCTTCCCTAAGTACTTGTAGGATTTACAGGTTACTCAGCAAACTGTTGAAAAGACTATCTGAGAGGCACTTCCAACATTACCAGGAAATCCAGTACATCACCCCAAGACTGACTCTCATGTGGACGGGTCCACACACCGTGATCCTGACAACTCCCACTGCTGCTAAGGTAGAAAAATAGTGTGCCCTACTCCAATCACAAACCAGAAGCTGGTTGGTCTACGTATGGCTAAAGAATGAAGAAACTCACTAAGGACTCCTTTTTAATCAGACATTGGGGAGAAGGGAAACTAGGGTAAAACAAAAGCCAGTTAATTTTATAAAAGTTGCAAAAGGTTTGTGCAATTTATGGGAAACTGATCAGTAACATTTGTTTCTTTAGTGAACTGTATTGCTATTAATGCTGTCTGTTAAATATCTGTTATATGTTATAAGTTAATATCCCTACACAACAGCCTCATGCTTTTCAGTAAATTAAGTCAAAGATTTGACTTAGACATAAAGCCAGTAGGGAATGTTGTAAGGTACCAAAAAGCTGCAAATTAATATTGATATTCTAGGAAGAAAAGGGCAGGCTTTCCTGTTCTTTCCTTGGAAAATGGAGGAAGAGGAATATAGAAGTCTCCTGACTTACAAGGACAACTAGGGTCATTTGGTCTTAAGTTCTCTGAAAGAATTAGGTTAACTGAGAAACTTCTTCCCTTTCAATAGGAGGCAGAATTAACGTACCACCCTACACTGATCTTAGCTTTCCCTCCCTTCCTGGAATCCTGAGATTAACGTGTACCTCTAGGCCAGTGGTAGTCAACCTGGTCCCTACCGCCCACTAGTGGGTGTTCCAGCTTTCATGGTGGGTGGTAGTGGAGCAACCAAAGTATAAATAAAAAGATAGCTTTAACTATAGTAAGTTGTTTTATAATGATTTATTCTGCCAAACTTTGCAAAAATCCAACATAAAGTACTTTGTAAGTAATTATTATTATATGCTTTAACTTGCTGTAACTCTGCTTTATAAATTTTGTAAAGTAAAGTTACTTCCCTACTTTGTAAATCACCATTGCTGTGAAACCGGTGGGCAGTTTTTAGAATTTTACTACTAACAGAGATACAAAAGTGGGCGGTAGGTATAAAAAGGTTGACTACCCCTCTCTAGGCAAAGGAGGAGAGAGAGATACTGAAAGGATTTGTGACTGTCTTTGATTGTATTACTTTGAAAGTTTTAACGTTTTCTGTAAATCCCCTAGACAAATGTTAATCTTGTTAATGTAATGTAAATCTTGTTAAATGTTAATCTTGTTAATGATTATGTCATGCTGTCATGGCCCCCCACCTGTATGTGGTCAAAGGGTATATAACCAGCCTCTGAAATATACTCAGCACGCACAATTTGGGTCTGCAATTGCCCCGTGTTAGCCATATGCAGTCGGCATATTTAACTAATCTTCTCCTGCAATAAAACTCTTCAAAATTAAAAAAAAAAGTCACATACTGAAAATCTCAGGATTTGGAATGCCTTGACTCAATACATTCTTAACAGTCACTTCAAGTTAAAAAAAAAATACAGTGGCACCTTGTAATGAAACTGGTGGGGGGAGGAGGTAACTAATATGCATGTAATTAATTACTTGGGCAATGTAAAACACATGGTTATATAATTATATTTTAGAAGTTATATTTACATCAATGTATTAAGTCTAAGTAATTAGCTGATATGAGAAATATTAATCTTCATTATGATGGTATCTTTCTCATGCAATCTTTAATAATGATAAGTAGTACTTTTATATACTTTGGTGAGAGTAAATTTCACTGGGGATTATATTTAGCTACTTTAGCAAGTAGGACTTTTTCCTTTGTTGGAAGTATTTCTTTTAATCTGTTGTATTAATCTATAAATGCTTCTATGTAAAGGAATTGCTTGATCCAGTGTGTCCAGTAGAGGGCACTGGAATACAGGACAAAAGTTCTTAGATTTGTCAGAGTGGAATCTCTTCCATTATCTTCACAATTCACACAGAGGTACACATGTGAAGTTTACTTTTTTTTTTGTGAGAGACAGAGGCATAGAGACAAAGAGCTGAGAAGCATCAACTCATAGCGGCAGCACTTTAGTTGTTCATTGATTACTTTCTCATACGTACCTTGACAGGGGTTGGGGAAGGGCTTCAGCTGGGCCAGTGACCGCTTACTCAAGCCAGTGACCTGGGACTCAAGCCAGCGACTTTGGGGCTTGAACCTGGGACCTTTATCCACTGTGCCACCACCGGTCAGGCCACGCATGTGAATTTTAAAGCCTTTCCCCCATGTACCACATCTAATCTTGGAAGAAAAAAAACTTACCTTGTAGCAAACATTGCTCTCAGGGATGAGAAAGTTGCTGCATCTTCTTTCAAAGCCTTCAGTTCATTTCTAAGTTTCGTCATCGTTTCAGTCACCATTGCTTTCTCATTTTCATATTTATTCTTGAGATTAGCTAGGGCCACCTCAGCTGTCTAAAGTGGAAAAATCACAATGCTTACAACTTTCCTATGAGGAAAACCTATCATACAGATTTCTTCATGCTGGGTCTATTACTTTAATAAAGGGAAGTGAAGTAGATTTGATTAAATTTTGAATAAACACAGGTATGTACTTTGGACAAAAGGTAGTTTTTTCTTTAATGTCAAGACATGCTGTGACTCCATAATGTGGTTAAGTTGCCCTAGAAACCAGCCATGAACCAGCGTCAATATCAGGAGCTAAGGTAATGATAGTTCAATCATTACTTAATGCAAGTTGTTGAGACTGTGGGATGTTCAGACATGAAGGAATCCAAAATGAAACTTTATACAAGAAGAATTATATCAAGGAGAAGTTAGGGGAAAAGCACTGCTTCCAACTAAAACACGATAGATAGACCTCAAATATTCTGCAGTCACCTGTGCTCGGTGGGTCTGAAACAAAGAATAAAAGATACAGGCCATTGCAACTTATGACATGAGTATATGGCAAACTATCAATCTATATTTTATGTTTAAGGGGAAAAAAATTACGTCTTTGCATACAACTGCTTCAAAACAGTGAACTATAGTCAGATTTAACAATCAAATTTTAATAATCAGATACTATAATCAAATCAAAATGATCAAATTTTAGTAGTCATATTTAATTCTTCACCACAAAATTCCAAAATGTTGAATGAACTCAAATATTTATTTGAATTTGAGAGTTGGGAATGTCTGAAGTCCTTGGAATAAAGTTTTAAATTAAGAACCAGCCTGGCATATAGTAGGAAATAAAATGTAAAATTATTGATTGAATCAATGAATGAAATTAATATATCATATATTTCGGGACAGCCTTGTTGATGCCTATCACATGGTAATCATATTGAAACCAAACTGAAAACACACCATTTTTACAAACTGTTAACTATAGCTTTTCAGGCTATGTAAAAATATTCAATACTAATAAAAAAGTCCCTTACTAATAAAAAAAAAATCCATTACTAACAGAATTTCCCAGGAAGATTACCCTTATTTTTAACATTTCTTTCTGTGCTATTTCAAGCACAGAATTTCTTATGCAAAGTGCCAACTTCTATAGAGGTAAATTCTTTTTAAATTAAGACAATGTTGCAATGTGGTAGTTTCTTCATGTTGTGATTCCAAAGTAGTTTCTTAGAAGTTTTGATTGAATTTAAATTCAAATTAAAGTGAAAAATTCCTCAAAAAATAGTTCAATATGTCCTGTAGTGTTATAACTTAGTGTCATCTTTAGAAATCTTATAAATTCAGAAAATTATCCAGAATGCAGAAGTTGACCTGGGGAAAATGGCTGTATTAATTTTTTTTAAAACCTTAAATATATTCATTTAGAACAGAATTAGGTAAGTTTAAGTTGTGAAAATGTAGATGTAACAAATTTTAAGCGCAAGGAGCCACATGGTCAGTTATCTAAAGGGTGTTATGACAAAGGGAGAAAAACAAGATATAAATAGAAGTACAAAGTTATTTATTATTTGTTAGAAATGCCCTCCCAAAACTTATTTCTGTAGATATGTTTGTGCACAGATTGTACAAAGCTCTTCTTCAGAACTGAGTAATTCTAAATGTCTATAACCCATCAGTAGATTTACTGGCATCTACATTATTTGCCCCATTCTTCCAACACTCCCAAACTTTACTTTCTAAATAAAAAATCTTGTTTCCAGCCACAGAGACCTTCAAAACCATTCCCTGAAAATATCTTTCCATTTTGTGCCTCTACCACATACTGTTCATTCTGTCTGGAATTACTTCCTCCTCTTCTAGAAAACAACTCCTTATCCTTAAGGAACAGACATAACAATAATTCCTTCTGTGAAGTTTCTTCCAGCTCCTCTAAAAAAACATCAGTTTTTCCTTGGCAATGTTCCCATAACTCAATTACAGCATGTATAACCTCGCACTGCAATTATCTGTTTCTATTCTGACATCTCCACTGGTCTGAGTCCTCTTCCCGGGGGCAGGGACCAGAGTCATCTTTGAATCTTTAGCATCGAGCACAGTTTAGTTCACAGATGGTACTTCATAAACATTTGCTTATTCATCAGATGACACTGTGCTTACAAAATAAAATCCTAAAGTATGCATATTAAAAGACTCAAAAAGAATGCAGAAAACTATTTTAAAATAGAAAATTTCCTTCTTTCCTATACCACAGAGTTCTCCCCTTAGCCTTAATAATTAATATTCCATAGTGTAGAAATATAATGAATGTTATCTATAGCCATTAGAAGCTATTTATAGCACCTAAGCATCCCAGCAATAGGTCCAACATCATTAAAATCTAACGGCTGGAAATGTGTTTTCATTGACTTTACTGAGACCCTGAGGGCAACGAAGCTAACGTAATGCAAACAGTACCACAGCTAGGAATTCTTCACTCTGCTCTGAATTCCTATGGCATTGTCTATACTGTGCCAAAGTGCTTAATAATATGTACTATCCTGTAAACAGTTATAGGCATTGTTGAACTCCTGCTAGATTACTAGTGACTTATTCTTTCATCCCTCCTTACTGCCTGCCATGAAATATGTAATCAATGAGTGCTTACTCACAAACTAGTCCATCTGGCCGATCGACCACGCTTATTATCTAACCTCTGTGTCAGTATGTGTCTTGATACTCTTACAGATCTAGGTTTTAAGGTTAATATTCAATCTTCAGGAAGAAGTCAGAGATGTTATCTGAATGGTCTGAGAATGCCCTGGATAGTATGTCTTATCTAATATGCTATTGGTTATTTATGGCCACTATAAATCACTGGGTCTTTGGATTGTAACAGTTTATGGTAACAAATTCCTTCATTCTGACCTCTAATTGGAGGCAGATCTCTCACAAATTCTTTGTCTACCCTAATCTTTTCTATTTCTCTGAAGTGACGGCACAAAATAAGGTCCTACTTGGCCTTTAGATTTACATAAAACATGTTTACAGTGCAGACAATATTGGGGTTTAGACCTCTACACTATATCAATGGATTTATGGAAACTGAGAAAAAAGACACTAGAGAGCTGTACTGTAGATGACAAAAGCAATAGTGTGGCTCCCACAAGAAGGAACTCTAAATTGGAAATTAACCCTCTAAAACTAGCCCTGCTTATATTTGCAAGGTTTCAGGTGCTCTGTTGCTCTTCTTAACCAACGCCCCTTTTTAGCACTCTTCTCAAATGTATCTTTCAAGGTTCATTTTCCAGAGAAATTAAAGAAAGGTAGAAAATATTTTCCTGTCTTTCACAGACACCCAGGTAAAACTCAGGTGGGAAAACAAATTCAGTCCTCGAGGGGCTCTAGAAATTAGGTAGATTCTGCTGCTTCTTTTTTTTTTTTTTTTTTTTTTTTGTAGGGGGTGGTGGAGGGAGAAAGATGAGAAGCAGCAACTCATAGTTGCTGCACTTGAGCTGTTCATTGATTGCTTTGTCTACATGACTGGACGGCCAGGGAATGGGAGGGGGGTGCTCCAGCCAAGCTAGTGACCTTGAGCTTCAAGCCAAAGACCATGGGAACATGTCTATGATGCCCTGCTCAAACCAGCAACCCTGCGCTCAAGTTGGTGAGCCTGCGCTCAAGCTGATGAGCCCACGCTCAAGCAGGAGACCCTGGGGTTTTGAACCTGGGATCGAACATGGGACCTCAACATTCCAGGTCAATGCTCTATCCACTGTGCCACCACCAGTCAAGCAGGTAGGTTCTTGTTATAGCATTCTTTTTTTTTTTTTTTGTATTTTTTCTGAAGCTGGAGACGGGGAGAGACAGTCTGACAGACTCCCACATGCGCCCGACGGGGATCCACCCGGCATGCCCACCAGGGGGCGATGCTCTGCCCATCTGGGGCGTCGCTCTGCCGAGACCAGAGCCACTCTAGCGCCTGGGGCAGAGGCCAAGGAACCATCCCCAGAGCCCGGGCCATCTTTGCTCCAATGGAGCCTCGGCTGCGGGAGGGAAAGAGACAGAGAGGAAGGAGAGGGGGAGGGGTGGAGAAGCAGATGGGCGCTTCCCCTGTGTGCCCTGGCCGGGAATCGAACCCGGGACCTCTGCACGCCAGGCCGACGCTCTACTGCTGAGCCAACCGGCCAGGGCCTGTTATAGCATTCTTACTGCAGAAGGATAAGATCTATGGTTAGGAAAAATTCTCTACTGCTTAAGCTCTGATCCCGAAGAGTTAACATCCCAACAGAACCTAAGTTTCAGATATGTGGTCACTGGCAGAGCTAGTGCACATCCTACCCTGATCTCTGTCTCTGTTTCTCTACCCGTCTCTCGCTATAGAACTCCCCTCTGTTTGCTCTGGCTGCCTGCCAGGGTGTCTTTCTTGCTGTGCCTCCCTGGGGTAAGGACAGGCTGCCATGCCAGCCTATTCTGCCATCCCTCCAGCTCCCGTTTCTGCACTTGACTGCTGGAGTCCAGCTGAGCACCATCTGAAGTGCCTTGTATGTCTGCATGGATCTTCTCCTTTGTTCCTGCTCTAATTTCCTCACCTCTACCTCCACCTAACGAGTGTTGCTCCTCTCCTAGTATTTCATTCATTCACTAAATTAAAAATAATTATTATATTCTGATCTGGTACTGGGACTTAGTTTTTATTCCTCCACTGACCAGGACTCTGAACTCTCACCCTGATGATAGTTTACACTACAAAAACATTAAGGAATAAACAAGTTGGGAAAGCATTGGTTAGCATGTGCGGTAAGTAGAATGAGATCACCTGTTTGTTGGCTTTCAGCACTGCCCTCAGTGTGGCAATCTGCTCCCGTTTGGTGCTCAGCAGGGACTTGAGCTTGAGGATCTCTTCCATTAAGGCTTCCTTGTCCTTATCAATCATGGGGGCCAGCTCCCGTGCCGCTGCTCTTTGACGAGACAGTTGCAAGGATCGGTCCACAGCTTTCTGCAGATGCTTGATTTGGTCCCGGATAATGGCATTAAGGTTGTAGATATTCATTGGTTCTTTGCGGATGTCACTTGTATCTAATACTGGAGATGATGGTGGGGCAGTAATAACAGGAGAGATAGTGGGGGTCTTGGTTGGACTTGGTTCTTTGCTGGCCTCTGTGTTTTCTTTTATAACTGGTTCAGAGGAGGTCCTTGTTTCTACTGGGGATGACACACCCCGCCTGGCTAACCGTGGAGACAAAAGTCCCCGGGGGTCATCGGGCCCTTTCAGGCTGCCACTACGGGTAACCCTGCTCTGCCTGTAGTAGTCCAGCATGACCCTGTTGGGGGTTTCATTATTACACAAACATACATGGTGGTAAAGCTGAGCTAGCTCCTCACTAAAGGTCACCAACTCATCCTGAGCTGTATTAAGGGTATTGTGATTTTCATTGGCTATGCTGGTCATCTTTTGCAATTCCTTCTCCATGTGGGCCACCTTCTCTCCACTCTCCTTGGTGGTTTTCTCCAGGCTTGTCACCTGTTCATCATACATTTGGATCTTACTCTCATATTTGGTCTTCTCTTCAGTATAGTTTTCTACAGATTTATTGTATTTCTCCTTTAAGGCTTTGATTTCAGCTTTCAGATCGATCACCTCAGTTACTGCCACCCTATACTTGCACTCAAGGATCTCTAGGCCGTTGATGTCCACCTCATAGTCGTGCGCCTCCTCCCCGGAGTCCCGGCCCTTCTCCCCGTCCAGCTCGGTCTTGAGCTCCTTGCTGGTCTGGAGGCCCCGCATGGCATTGACGTGCTCTGTGAGCCGGTGCACCCGTTCGTGCTGCTCCGTCAGCGCCCCCTTGGTGTGTTCCAGCTGCGTCTGTGACTCCTGGAGGTTGGCCAGGAGGATGGCCTTTTCCCGCTCCACCTGCGATGGCAAAAGAAAGTCTCTGAGTGACTGCAGTGCAACGCCACCTATGAACCGAGTTCATCCCAGTCAGGCATGTGTACTTAAAATAAATGCAACAGAGCCAATGTCCCCCTCATTTCGAATGAAACGAGTGTGTTTTCTTATTTCAGCAGTTCTGGTGAGTCAATTACTCTGAAAGGATGTCATTCTAAAAGAATTATGCTATGCATATTTACCCATCTGAATTCTCATGCACTATATACATCCACTCATGAAACTTGAATGTTACTCAAACAATCTTATTTTTACCTTTCAACACTTTACAGAAAAAATAACATGATTTCAAGAGATAGTACTTGGCATTGTCTTTATTTCAAGAGCCCAGTGTATTCCTGCTTCTGAGTTCTCGTGGGATAAGTGGTAGTCTCAAGATGCCTCTGAATTACCCCTTTCTCCCCAGAGATTAACTCGAAATCAGGTTTAAAACCTAAGACTTGAACTTACTAAATACTGCTGAGAACCTTCGACAGTCTGCTAAAGATAAGTATTTAATTTCCAAAATTGATATATACTAAATTTAAGAGCTTTTACTATAAAAGTCAGAGATACAGAATTTTAGGGATAAAAGAACAATTTATAAATCATTTCAATTCCTTTTCTCCACAATAAGAATTTTTAAAATTGGTAAATAATCTGAATACTATGACACTTTTATTATTATATAGGTGTTATTATTCTATATTGAAAAATATTCAGGTCTTAAGATAAAATAGTGTCTCATTAAACATAAGTATATAAGAGGCCCTGGCAAGTTGGCTCAGCGGTAGAGCACTGGCTGGTGTGTGGAAGTTCTGGGTTTGATTCCCCGCCAGGGCATACAGGAGAAGCGCCCATTTGCTTCTCCAACCTTTCCCCTCTCATTCCTCTCTCTCTCTCCCCCTTCCGCAGCCAAGGCTCCACTGGAGCAAAGTTGGCCCAGGTGCTGAGAAGGGGTCCATAGCTTCCGCCTCAGGCACTAGAATGGCTCCAATTGCCGCAGAGCAATGCCCCAGGTGAGCAGAGCATCACCCCCTGGTGGGCATGCCAGGTGGATCCTGGTTGGGCACATGCAGGAGTCTATCTTTCTGCTGCTCCCCCCTCGCCTCCCTCCCCGCCTGCTTCTCACTTGGAAAAATACACACACACACACCCCCAAAACATAAATATATAAGAAAGTATAATCTGAGAATTTTTTTTTTTACAGGGACAGACAGAGAGAGAGAGAGTCAGAGAGAGGGATAGATAGGGACAGACAGACAGGAATGGAGAGAGATGAGAAGCATCAATTATCAGTTTTTCGTTGTGACACCTTAGTTGTTCATTGATTGCTGTCATATGTGCCTTGACCGGGGGCCTCAGCAGACCGAGTAACTCCCTGCTGGAGCCAGTGACCTTGGGTCCAAGCTGGTGAGCCTTTGCTCAAGCCAGATGAGCCTGCGCTCAAGCTGGCGACCTCGGGGTCTCGAACCTGGGTCCTTCCACATCCCAGTCCGATGCTCTATCCACTGTGCCACCGCCTGGTCAGGCTAATCTGAGAATTTTTAAAACCATTTCTGTCCCTCCATATAGGTGGTCACTATTATGGATTAAGAATTTTTGCAGCCTGACCAGGCAGTTGTGCAGTGAATAGAGCATTGGACTGGGACACAGAGGACCCAAGTTCAAACCCCGAGGTCACCAGCTTGAGCATGGACTCATGTGGCTTGAGTTCAGGATCGCTGGCTTGAGTGAGGCATCATAGACATGACCCCATGGTTGCTGGCTTAAGCTCAACGGTCACTGGCTTGAAGCCTAAGGTCGCTAGCTTTAAGCAAGGGGTCACTCGCTTTGCTATAGCCCCCTGGTCAAGGCACATATAAGAAAGCAATCAATGAATAAGCAGTCAACGAACAACTAGGATGCTGAAATGAAGAATTGATGTTTCTCATTTCTCTCCCTTCCTGTCTGTCTGTCCCTATCTATCCCTCTCGCTGACTCTGTCTCTGTCAAATAAATAATAATAATTTTTACATGTTTATAATATAAACATGTTTTTTTGTTTTTGTTTTTGTTTTTTTTTACAGAGGCAGAGATAGACAGGGACAGACAGACAGGAACGGAGAGAGATGAGAAGCATCAATCATCAGTTTCTCGTTGCGCGTTGCAACTTCTTAGTTGTTCATTGATTGCTTTCTCACATGTGCCTTGACCGCGGGCCTTCAGCAGACCGAGTAACCCACTGCTGGAGCCAGCGACCTTGGGTCCAAGCTGGTGAGCTCTTTGCTCAAGCCAGATGAGCCCACGCTCAAGCTGGCGACCTCAGGGTCTCGAACCTGGGTCCTTCCGCATCCCAGTCCGGTGCTCTATCCACTGCGCCACTACCTGGTCAGGCTAAACATGTTTTTTGATAAGCAATCACTTACATTTTATTTATTTTCATTTTTTTATTTATTCATTTTAGAGAGGAGAGAGTGAGAGAGAGAGAGAGAGAGAGAAAGAGAGAGAAAGGAGGAAGCGGCAGGAAGCTTCAACTCCCATATGTGCCTTAGACCAGACAAGCGCAGGGTTTAGAACTGGTGACATCAGCATTCCAGGTTGACGCTTTATCCACTACACCACCACAGGTCAAGCCACTTACATTTCAGAGTACTGTATAAGAGGAATCATATCCTCCTGCACTTGTTTTCTTTTTTTCCTTCTTTTAAAAAAAATATAAACCATCATGAGACCTGCTTTAAGATAACAGACTGATGTTGAATGTCTTTACATCTAGAAAAAGCTATCAGTTTCAAGTTTCAAACTTTCATGGATCATATGTTATCTCTCCAAACTCTTCTAAAATCCGAGGAAACAAGAAAAATTATAATTCCATAATAAATATAAATTACTAAAATATAATTAATATTTACTTTAACCAATATATTACTTTAGAATACATCAATCTATAACTTTATAATAGAGTATTTTTATGATCCTTTGTGTTATTTGATATCCTTCAAATAATTACCATGTATAGTCCCTCACTTGGCAAGGCTCTAATACAGGGGTCAGGAACCTATGGCTCACGAGCCAGATGTGGCTCTTTTGATGGCTACATCTGGCTCGCAGACAAATCTTTAATAAAAAAAAAAAAAAAACGTTAAAAATATAAAACATTCTCATGTATTACAATCCATTCATTTCCTACCACTCATGTTCATGGTTGCGGGTGGCTATCCTCTGGGACACCACCAAATTTTTTTTTTTTAATTTAAAAAGGAAATTTTTTTTTGTATTTTTCTGAAGTTGGAAACGGGGAGGCAGTCAGACAGACTCCCGCATGCGTCTGACCAGGATCCACCTGGCATGCCCACCAGGGGGCGATGCTCTGCCATCTGGGGCATTGCTCTGTTGCAACCAGAGCCATTCTAGCGCCTGAGGCAGAGGCCATGGAGCCATCCTCAGCGCCCAGGCCAACTTTGCTCCAATGGACCCTTGGCTGCAAGAGGGGAAGAGAGAGACAGAGAGGGAGGGATGGAGAAGCAGATGGGCGCTTCTCCTGTGTGCCCTGGCAAGGAATCAAACCCGGGACTCCTGCACGCCAGGCCAACGCTCTACCACTGACCCAACCGGCCAGGGCTCACCAAATTTTTATTGGATAATGCATAATGTACATGGGTCATTGTATGGCTCTCACGGAATTACATTTTAAAATATGTGGTGTTCATGGCTCTCTGAGCCAAAAAGTTTCCTGACCCCTGTTCTAATATGTATGAGTTTCAGTGACCATGGTTTAGTTAATATACCAGTCCCCCCAAAATAAAATTCAAATTTCAACAACCAATATATTAACTGTGAGCAAATGTAAAGTACTAACTTGGCCACTTCAATCTACAAAATCATTACGTATAACATTATGACCAGTGACCAATCACATGATTTCATATAGTCAGTGGTTGGTCACTGTGTATCTGTTATTCAGTTCACTTAGACAACAAAGTGTGTCCCTATACTGTCTTCTTGTCTCTCAGTGATAAACCCATATGATGTTGTATAAAAATAGATAATCCAAAGAGGGAATTGACGAATGAAGGAAGAAAGAAGGCAGAAAGGGAAGGAAAGAGTGAGAGAAGGAAGGGGCAAAAATGAAACAGTGAAAATGAAAGTGAAATTTGAATCAAACATAAATGGAGTTACAGAAGAAATAGTTCAATGTGGGAATGTGGACTCTGATTATGTTGGAAGGACTTCATATATGCAATCAAAGCAATTTGGCAAAGAAGAATATATCAAAAATAGTTGTTTTTTATAAGAAGGATGAAAATATCCTCAAGGAAGTGACACCAGCACACTAAAGATATGGTCAGAGATATTTTAAGACACTGAAAGTGTAAAGGATAAAATGCTGGAAGCTGATTTAAACTTAGACAACAGTATGACAAATTGTCAAGGCGTCAAAATGATGCTCAGTATTTTAAGTTACAGCACGAGAAGAAGGCAAGTTCAAACTACTCTTGATCAGTTTTCTTTTGGGGGGAGGAGATTATATTTTCATTTAAAAGCTTGGATAACTTTGATATTCTGCAAAATGTAAAGTTAATTTCCCAGGTATTTTTTTTCTGGGGGGTGGTTAAATTTTTATTTCAGAGGTCAATTTTTTACAATACTTCATGGTTCTAATTTTTAGATTACAGTGTAATAAGTAGTTTTACTTTTTTTTCCATTTTTCTATACATTTACAACCAATATTTTAATGTTTGATAAAAAATTTTTAAAGACCACAGAACAGTTGTAATTTTCTCAGTAATAAATTTATTTTGCATGGTTTCAGCTTGCTTAATCATATTTATGTTTCCACAATATCATGCAAAGCAAGAGCTGCTTGCATAGTGTGGTCAATTATATTAGAACATACAGTTTTGTGATATTATTAATTAGAGGCTTCTAAATTGTAGCTTTATTTATGACATAGTGCTAGCCCATATCTATGACAGGAACATAGACCACAGGGTATGTATTGTGACTACAGAAACCAAAATACTCCAAAAGGATAGTATAGGTTTTATAGGTAAAAAAAACAAAACAAAACAAGATTGAGGCTACAGCATCAGAGAAAAGTTAAACTTTGGCACCAACATTTTCTTAGCTATGTGACTCCGGGCAGGCTTCAAGTTAGTAGACTATAAAAGGTGCACAAAATGTCGTGATAATGATACTCTGTTAATTAAGGTGGTGAATTTGATGCTCAAGGTATTATGTTAGCTGTTGTTAAGATTTGGGTAACTCCAGTCTAATTCCCATGACCAAAATGATTCTACATGGCAAACACATCTGTTTTCACATATTTGAATCTGGGTGCAAAAGCAACCCTTTCATTTCAGAGTCAGGACATATCTGAATACAAATCCTACTTAGCCAGGTTCCATCAGGTATAAAAAGATTGTAGCTCCACAACTCAAGATAATTGACTTTGTCTAGAATACTGGTCTATATTTTTAAGTGAAAAACCCAGGTAATTATATAATATGGTATTAGTTGAAAAGCCAAGTGGTTTGAATTTTTGAAGGGGGTGGAAAAATCATTGGCATTATATACGATCTCAATGAAAATAGATTATTTCAGGAGTTTTGTTTTCTTTTCCTCTTGAAAAATTAAATAAATTTGCTCTGAAAAGTCTAAATATCATTAGATTAATATGCATGATTACCAAAGATAAAGCTACTTCTAAAAAACCCTTAAATGAAAAGCCTTTGAATAAAATAACAAAATAAAAAAAAAAAACTGGACCAGAACAAAATGTACTGAATGTGTCTTAAATTTGTTTTAGAGGTAAAAGTGTTATCATGCGTGAGGAAATGCCTTCAGGGGAGTTTCAATCTGTATTCTGCCAACTCAGATTCAGCATAAACATTTTTTAAGACTAGAGGGGTAAGTCTATCAGTTCCTTCATATAGCAGCTCCAGAAAACATCAAATACAACACTGTCTCTTTTGTGTGCCCAAACTCACATACAGTGCTACTTTCCACAGCCAATACATTTCTGGTAAAATCACTTGAATATGGAATGGTATTCAAATTTTATACACACACACAACACACACACATTTATTTTCTAGACAATTAAGATTGGTCTGACTAAAAAAAAAAATTACCAAATGATAAAAATTTTATAAAACTCCAGCCTTATATTTTCTCTCAGCTATTGAGGCTTAGAGTATCATAACTGTATTTGGATTTCAGAGAGCAGTGCTTAAAGTATTTAAGATACACTGTGGTTTGAATTAATAAATGCTAAGCACTTTAAAGATTAACATTACTAGACATTTTAACTGTGCTATTTTAATCTCCTTTTGTGAACATAGCCAAGAGACTTACTGACTTAATTATAATCTTCTTTTTTTTTTAAATGAGAGAAGGGGAGATAGAAAGACTCCCACCATGCGCCCTGACCAGGACCCACCTAGCAACTGAATCTGTGACCGATGCTTGAGCACCGAGCTATTTTTAGCACCTGAGGGTAATGCACTCAGACCAACCGAGCTGTCCTCAGTACCCCGGGCCATGCTTGAACCACTCGAGACACTGACTGTGAAAGGGGAATAAGGACAGAAAGGGGAGGGAACAGATGGTCACTTCTCCTGTGTGCCCTGAACCCGGGACATCCATATGCCAGGTCAACGCTCTATCCATTGAATCACTGGCCAGGGCTAATTATAATCTTCTATAGTGACTAAGAATAGTTGCCTTATTTCTCTTTCTACAATCTTTATCTGCTATCTGGAACTGAAGATTTTAGTTTTCTTTGTAGGACTGGTCATTTTGCCAGAAAACTTGAATGGTGAATTTGTAAACTGTATAGTCCATTGTAAGTATACAATATATCTTAACTATTATAGTTGTTATTATGTCCCAAGGAGATTATATTTCATTTCCCTGGAAATTTACCTTTTCTATAAACATATTTGCACATATTGAGAACTAATAGATTCTTTTGTGAAGGAACAACAACAAAAATGAATATCCAGAATTTGCACATTCATATTAGGACTTCTACAGAAGAAAACAAACAAAAAATCAAAGCTCTTTTATAAGCTATTAATTTCCATAAAGTCTTTATCCTGGTCATGTGACTCTCAATTTGACACATGAATTATTGGTATAATTCCAGTAATAGTATGAGTAGTATCGGTATACACAACTAGAACTCAGAAATAAATGATTAATTCTTCTCTGTTGAAGTGAAGCATCCCTGGCAGTTCATATCTGTGCTCTGACAAGAGAGAACTGTGAGAAAAGTTTAACATAGAACTGAGAAAGAATAGCTGAGAGAATCCAGCAGTGGGAAAAGGAAGGAATATACTTGGAGTTTCATGAAAAGAAAACTCCTTTTTTATGTCTTCCTCTTATTCACACACCCATATGCAAAAGTCAGTCAGGTGGACAAAGACTTCAAAAAAAAAAGGATGGAGAAGAACCCTTTCAACTTAGTCTGAAGCCAGTATTATTGACACTAAAACCAGATAAAGATAAAATGAGAAAACTGCAAATCAATATCTCTTACAAATACAGACACAAAAATCCTCAACAACATACTAGGAAACTGAATCTAGTAACACATAAGAAGAATTTGACAACCAGGTGAGATTTAGCTTAGGACTGCAACATACAAAAATCAAATAAGATACTGTGTTAGCAGAATACAGGACAAAAGTCACATGATTGTCTCAATATATAGAGAAAAAGCATTTGAGAAAATCCAATACCTCCTCATGATGGAAAAAGTCAATAAATGTAGAAATAGAACTTCCGCAACCTGATACAAAACACCCACAGATGACATACCTAATGGTGAATGCCTTCCTCTTACAGTCAAGAACAAGACAAAGAATAATGCTCCTGCTACTTTTATTCAACATTCTACTGAACTAGGCTACAATCAAAAGGCAAATAATAACAAGTGCTGGTGAGAATGCAGAGAAATCAACATCCTCATGCACTGCTGGTAGAAATGTGAAATGGTACAGCTGCTTTGGAAAACAGTCTGGTAGTTCCTCAGAAGATGAAACATAAGAGTTAGCATATGACCCAGCAGTTCCACTCCCAGTGTATCGCCAAGAGAATGAAAACACATGTACACACAGAATGTTTACAGCAGCATTACATAGACAAAGAGTGGAAACAACTCAAATGCCACCCACTGATATATGAATACAATGTAGTACATCTTACAATGGAATATTATTTGGCAATAAAAAGGAACAAAGTACTGATATATATGCTACAACTTGGGTGAACCTTAAACATATTATACTAAGTGAAAAAAGCCACACACAAAAGATCACATATTGTTTAATTCCATTTATATAAAATTTCCAATAGACAAATCTATTAAGAAAGAAAGTAAATTGGTGGTTGCTTAGGGCTGGAGGGTTCTGGGAAATGGGGAGTACCTGCTAATGGGTACATTCTTTTTGGGCTAAAAAAATGTTCTAAAACTGACTATGGTGATGGGTGCACAAGTCTTAATATACTAGAAAACCACTGTATTGTACCCTTTATACAGATGAATTGTATGGCATATGAATTATATCTCTATAAAGCTCTTAGGAAAATCTACAAGACTCCTCCCCTGGTAATTGTGATTACAGATGCTCTTTTATGTTTACTGATATACAGTAATAAAGTAAGCCTTTTGACAAATATGTTTGGTTGGAAAGGTAATCTTTTTTTAAATTTTTTAAAATAATTTTACTAAGGTGACATCAACAAATAAGGGTACATATGTTCAAAGAAAACATGTCCAGGTTATCTTGTCAATCAATTATGTTGCATACCCATCACCCAAAGTCAGATTGTCCTCTGTCAGCTTCTATCTAGTTTTCTTTGTGCCCCTCCCCCCCCCAACCACCACACTCTTGTCAATGTCTCTTAGTCTTGTTTTTATGTCCCACCTATGTATGGAATAATGCAGTTCTTGGTTTTTTCTGATTTACTTATTTCACTCCGTATAATGTTATCAAGATCCCACCATTTTGCTGTAAATGATCTGATGTCATCATTTCTTATGGCTGAGTAGTATTCCGTAGTGTATATGTGCCACATCTTCTTTATCCAGTCTTCAATTGAAGGGCTTTTTGGTTGTTTCCATGTCCTGGCAACTGTGAACAATGCTGCAATGAACACGGGGCTGCATGTGTCTTTACGTATCAATGTTTCTGAGTTTTTGGGGTATACACCCAGTAGAGGAATTGCTGGGTCATAAGGTAGTTCTATTTTCAGTTTTTTGAGGAACCACCATACTTTCTCCCATAATGGTTCTACTACTTTACATTCCCACCAACAGTGAATGAGGGTTCCTTTTTCTCCACAGCCTCTCCAACATTTGCTATTACCTGTCTTGTTAATAATAGCTAATCTAACAGGTATGAGGTGGTATCTCATTGCAGTTTTGATTTGCATTTCTCTAATAACTAATGAAGATGAGCATCTTTTCATATATCTGTTAGCCATTTGTATTTCTTCCTGGGAGAAGTGTCTGTTCATGTCCTCTTCTCATTTTTTGATTGGATTGTTTTTTGTTGTTGAGTTTTATGAGATCTTTGTATATTTTGGATATTAGGCCCTTATCAGAGCTGTTGTTTGAAAATATCATTTCCCATTTAGTTGGCTGTCTGTTTATTTTGTTATCAGTTTCTCTTGCAGAGCAAAAACTTCTTAGTCTGATGTAGTCCCATTCATTTATCTTTGCCTTCACTTCCCTTGCCTTTGGAGTCAAATTCATAAAGTGCTCTTTGTAACCAAGGTCCATGAGTTTAGAACCTATGTTTTCTTCTATGTACTTTACTGTTTCAGGTCTTATATTTAGGTCTTTGATCCATTTTGAATTAATTTTAGTACAAGGGGACAAACTGTAGTTGAGTTTCATTCTTTTGCATGTGGCTTTCCAGTTTTCCCAGCACCATTTGTTGAAGAGGCTTTCTTTTCTCCATTGTGTGTTGTTGGCCCCTTTATCAAAAATTATTTGACCATATATATGTGGTTTTATTTCTGGACTTTCTATTGTGTTCCATTGGTCTGAGTGTCTATTTTTCTGCCAATATCATGCTGTTTTGATTGTTGTGGCCCTATAATATAGTTTAAAGTCAGGTATTGTAATGCCCCCAGCTTCATTCTTTTTCCTTAGGATTGCTTTGGCTATTCGGGGTTTTTTATAGTTCCATATAAATCTGATGATTTTTTGTTCCATTTCTTTAAAAAATGTCATTGGAATTTTGATGGGAATTGCATTAAATTTATATATTGCTTTAGGTAATATGGCCATTTTGATTATATTTAATCTTCCTATCCAAGAACAAGGAATATTTTTCCATCTCATTATATCTTTTTCGATTTCCCTTAACAATGCTTTGTAGTTTTCATTATATAGGTCCTTTACATTCTTTGTTATGTTTATTCCTAGGTATTTTATTTTTTTTTGTTGCAATCGTGAAGAGGATTATTTTTTTGAGTTCGTTCTCAAATGTTTCATTGTTGGCATATAGAAAGGCTATGGACTTTTGTATGTTAATTTTGTATCCTGCGACCTTACTGTATTGGCTTATTGTTTCTAGTAGTCTTTTTGTAGATTCTTTGGGGTTTTCTATATATAGGATCATATCATCTGCAAAAAGTGATACTTTTACTTCTTCTTTTCCAATATGGATGCCTTTTATTTCTTTGTCTTGTCTGATTGCTCTGGCTAGAACCCCTACCACCACATTAAATAAGAGTGGAGAGAGTGGACAACCCTGTCTTGTTCCTGATTTAAGGGGTAAAGCCTTCAGTTTTGTGCCATTTAATATAATGTTAGTTGATGGTTTATCATATATGGCCTTTATCGTGTTGAGATATTTTCCTTCTATACTCATTTTGTTGAGAGTCTTAAACATAAAATTGTGTTGTGTTTTATCGAATGCCTTTTCTGCATCTATTAAGATCATGTGGTTTTTGTTCTTTGTTTTGTTGATATGGTGTATTACGTTAACCGTTTTACATATTTTGAACCATCCTTGAGATTCTGGGATGAATCCCACTTGATCATGATGTATTATTATTATTTTTTAATTTATTTTTTGTATTTTTCTGAAGTTGGAAATGGGGAGGCAGTCAGACAGACTCCCGCATGCGCCCGACTGGGATCCACCCGGCATGCCCACCAGGGGGCAATGTTCTGCCCATCTGGGGCATCGCTCTGTCGTGACCAGAGCCATTCTAGCGCCTGAGGCAGAGGCCACAGAGCCATCCTCAGCGCCCGGGCCAACTTTGCTCCAATGGAACCTCAGCTGCAGGAGGGGAAGAGACAGAGAGGAAGGAGAGGAGGAGGGGCAGAGAAGCAGATGGGCACTTCTCCTGTGTGCCCTGGTCGGGAATCAAACCCGGGACTCCTGCACGCCAGGCTGACACTCTACCACTGAGCCAACCAGCCAGGGCTTGTATTATTTTTTAAATATGTTGTTGTATTTGATTTGCTATTATCTTGTTTAGTATTTAAGCATCTGTATTCATTAGAGATACTGATCTGTAGTTTTCTTCTTTTTTTCTTTTCTTTTTTTTTTTGTGCTGTCCTTGCCTGGTTTTGGTATGAGAGTTATGTTGGCCTCATAAAATGTGTTTGGAAGTACTGCTTCTTCTTCAATTTTTTGGAAGACTTTGATTAGAATAGGAACCAAGTCTTCTTTGAATGTTTGATAGAATTCACTAGTATAACCGTCTGGGCCTGGACTTTTATTTTTGGGGAGGTTTTTAATAGTTTTTTCTATTTCTTCCCTACTAATTGGTCTGTTTAGGCTTTCTGCTTCTTCTTGACTCAGTCTAGGAAGGTTGTATTGTTCTAGGAATTTATCCAATTCTTCTATATTGTTGAATTCAGTGGCATAAATGTTTTCATAGTGTTCTACAGTAATTCTTTGTATATCTATGATATCCATGGTGATTTTCTCTTCTTTCATTTTGGATTTTTATATGAGTCCTTTCTCTTTTTTCCTTGGTAAGTCTTGCCAAGGGTTTGTCAATTTTGTTGATCTTTTCAAAGAACCAGCTCCTTGTTCTATTAATTTTTTTTCTATAGTTTTTCTGTTCTCTATTTCATTTATTTCTGCTCTGATTTTTATTATCTCCTTTCTTCAGCTGGTTTTGGGTTGTCTTTGTTCTTCTCTTTCTAGTTCTTTAAGGTGTGAAATTAAGTGGTTCACTTGGGCTCTCTCTTGTTTGTTCATATAGGTCTGAAGTGATATGAACTTCCCTCTTATCACTGCTTTTGCTGCATCCCATAGATTCTGATATGTCGTATTGTCATTTTCATTTGTCTGTATATTGATCTCTGCGCTTATTTCTTCTTTGACCCATTCATTTTTTAAAAGTATGTTGTTTAGTTTCCACATTTTTGTGGGATTTTTTCCCTCTTTTTTGCAGTTGAATTCTAGTTTCAAGACTTTATGATCAGAAAATATGCTTAGTACAACTTCGATTTTTCTGAATTCACTGATGTTACTTTTGTGGCCCAACATATGGTCCTTTCTTTTTTTTTTTTTTTTTTTTTTTTTATTTTTCTGAAGCTGGAAACGGGGAGAGACAGTCAGATAGACTCCCACATGTGCCCGACCGGGATCCACCCAGCACGCTCACCAGGGGGCGATGCTCTGCCCCTCCGGGGTGTCTCTCTGTTGTGACCAAAGCCACTCTAGCGCCTGGGACAGAGGCCAAGGAGCCATCCGCAGCGCCCGGGCCATCTTTGCTCCAATGGAGCCTCAGCTGCGGGAGGTGAAGAGACAGAGAGGAAGGAGAGGGGGAGGGGTGGAGAAGTAGATGGGCGTTTCTCCTGTGTGCCCTGGCTGGGAATTGAACCCGGGACTTCTACACGCCAGGCCGACGCTCTACCACTGAGCCAACCGACCAGGGCTGGTCAATTCTTGAGAATGATCCATGTACACTGGAGAAAAATGTATACTTTATCACTTTGGGATGAAATGTCCTGTAGATGTCTATCATATCCAGGTGCTCTAGTGTTTTGTTTAAGGCCAATATATCTTTATTGATTCTCTGTTTGGATGACCGATCTAGAGCTGTCAGCAGTGTATTGAGGTCTCCAAGTATGATTGTATTTTTGTCAGTTTTTGTTTTCAGGTCAATAAGTAGCTGTCTTATATATTTTGGTGCTCCTTGGTTTGGTGCATATATATTAAGAATTGTTATGTCTTCTTGATTCAGCATCCCCTTAATCATTATGAAATGACCATTTTTGTCTCTGAGTACTTTTGCTGTCTTGTAGTCAGCATTATCAGATATGAGTATTGCTATGCCTGCTTTTTTTTGGATGTTATTTGCTTGGAGTATTGTTTTCCAGCCTTTCACTTTGAATTTGTTTTTATCCTTGTTGCTTAGATGAGTTTCTTGTAGGCAGCATACAATTGGAATTTCTTTTTTAATCCATTCTGCTACTCTGTGCCTTTTTATTGGTGAGTTTAATCCGTTTACATTTAGTGTAATTATTGACACTTGTGGGTTCCCTATTGCCATTTTATACATTGCTTTCTGTTAGTTTTGTGTCTTGTTTGATTCTTCTCTTTCGTTTTTCTATCTTTTGATTTTGTTTGGTTGTATTTCCATACATCTTTCCTCTGTTGCTATCTTTTTTAAATCATGTGCTTCTGCGGTGGTTTTTTCAAGGGTGGTTACCATTAAGTAATGAAAACGGTTCCTACCCTGTTCATTGTAGTGCACTATCTTGTGAGTACTTTTGCACTCAATCGTTCTTTGCTACTGTTAATTTCCGTCCTCTCCCCTTTTTTTGTTTTTTTGTTGTCACAGTTTAAATTTGGTTTTATTGTGTTCTTGGTGGAGCTTTTACTTGTGGTTTTGTTTTGTTTTGTTTTTTGTATCTGGTTGGAAAATCCCCTTTAGTAATTCCTGGAGTGGGGGTTTTCTGATGATAAATTCCCTCATCTTTTCTGTATCTGTAAATGTTTTTATTTCTCCTTCGTATTTAAAGGATAGCTTTGATGGGTATAGTATTCTTGGCTGAAAGTTCCTCTCTTTCAGGACTTTAAATATTGGGGTCCACTCTCTTTTAGCTTGTAGAGTTTCTGTTGAGAAATCTGATGATAATCTAATGGGCCTTCCTTTATATGTTGTATTCTTCTTTTCCCTGGCTGCCTTGAGAATTTTTTCTTTGTCGTTGGTTTGTGCCAATTTCATTAGGATGTGCCTTGGAGTAGGTTTATTGGGGTTAAGAAAACTCAGAGTTCTGTTTGCTTCTTGAATTTGAGGCTTTAGTTCTTTCCACAGGCTTGGGAAGTTCTTATCAATTATTTGTTTGAATATGTTCTCCATTCCATTTTCTCTCTCTTCTCCCTCTGATATACCTACTATTCTTATGTTATTTTTTTTTGATGGAGTCAGACAATTCCTGTAGGGCTTTCTCATGCTCAGTGTACAAAAATAAAAAACAAACAAACAAACCCCCCCAAACAAAAAAACCTGGGCATAAATAAACAATGAGGGCAGGGCTGGCAGGGATGTTGGAGGGCCTGGGGCAGAGGAAGCCAGCAAAGGCTCAAGCTAGGTGCCCATGGCAGAACCACAGACAGGCCAGCTGGGCCCCTAGCACCGTGAGGCAGGAACTGCGGTCAGACCCACTCCTGCAGAGACTGCTTGCAGTACAGGAGCATGCGGGGCACGCCCTTGTGCTGCATCTACACCAGGGCATAGGTCAGGCCCAAGATGCACAGAAGCAGCAGTAGTTGCGGCACCAGCACCATCACCATGTTTACTGTCTGAGTCACCTCCTCCCACTGCACTACCACGCTGCTGCCCCCTATCCGTCCTCACCCCAGAGTCCCCTTTCCCGGTGCCTGGGCCAGCCTCATGGCCCTCATCACCCTCCTGGCTGTCACCCCCCAACCTAGATTCTGCATTCCCGTTGGGGTTGAAGGGCCGACGGGCCACATCAGGCCACCAGGGGCCCAGTTCTTTGCGCCTATGAAGTCCTGCAGGATGGACTTAGGGTATCAGGGCTCCATTCGCAGGCGCTCGTTGTCTAACTTCCAGTACTTGGTGCCTTTGTAGAAGTAGGTGTAGGCTGCATTGTTGCTCATGAAGGCCCCTTTGGGGGACACGGGATCCTCTGCCAGACACTGATGGGCTTGGGGTAGCTGGGGTCTCCTCGTTGTGTCTCCTCATTGAAGCGCCAGTACCTGTCCTCTTGGAAGAAGGCATGCCCTGTGGGCTCCCACCAGATGGCTGCATCGATGCGGTCGTAGGGGATGCCCAAGCCATAGCTGGTCAGTGGCTGTAGGTAGTTGGACTCCAGATTTGCTTCCCGGAAGAGCCAGTAGCAGTCATCTTTGAAGAAGACAAACGCCCATCTTGGCTCTCATAGGCAGCACTGATGTCACTGGGCAGACCGTGCCAGAAGTGCCTGATGGGTATAGGATAGCTGTCCAGGACACGGTTGTGCTGGACCCACCAGAACCAAAGAGGCCCTTGAACACAAACATCTACCCACGCAGCATGGCCACTGTGTCAAAGTCTCCGTTGCAGATGCTGGGGCCATATTGGTCAAGCCTCTCTGTGGCTCGGGGCTGCACTGGGGGGCCTGGCTTCGGGGGCGCTCTGGCTTCCTGCCTGGGGGTGGAGGATGGGGGGCTGGAGGGCTGGTGGTCTGGCTGGCCTGGTTGCGGGGTGTCACAGTGGGGAGGGGCCAGGTGGGCTGTGGCTGACCATTTGGGGTGCCATAGAGCTGCTAGATACACCAGAGATCATCCTCCGGCAGCTGGAAGTTGTCAATATCCACCCACTGGTAGAAGGGCGCCATGATGGCGCTGGGGCTGCTGGAGTGCTCCAGCCGCAGTGTGTGGCCCAGATTGTGCACCGCCCCTGGGAAGAGGCTGTTCCCATGCATGTCTATGCTGGAGAAGGTACAAGGCTCATTGCGTCAAACAGGGGCCAGGGAAGTAGGCGTGGGCCAGAAAACCACCCGTGCCATCAAAGGGTGAGCTGCCACCATAGAAGCCAGAGGCAAAGAGAACCATGATGTCAGTCTCCTGCCTCCGCAGCTGGATGTCCTGGTAGGGCACCTCCTGAAGACCAGTGGAGTGGCCTGCTCCCACACGCGGAAGGCCCTGCGCACCGCCTCCAGCGAGTGGTACCAGCCCAGCTTCTCTGTGTAGTTCTGGATGCTGAAGGTCAGGTGAGGGTTGCTCCACTTCCTGCCGGTGAGGCCATAGTTCTCCCGCAGCCGCAGTTTGGCCTTCACATGCATCCCAAACTGATCTGGCACCCCACAACGGGGCCGCTTCATCCACACCTTGGTCTCTTCATCGAGCATGCCAATAACAGAGATCCCGTAGAAGCGCTGCATTTCGGCAAAGGCTGAGGCCAGGATCTGGCCGAGCACATGGTGGACATGTGGCAGCTGGGCTGGGCCGGTAGCCGTAGAGCTGCAGCCAGTTCTTAGCATTGACTTCTGCGTCTTCCGCAGTTGCGCCACGGCCCATGCAGCCCAGAAGCACCAGGAGCAGCGGCAGCAGTCGGGGCCTCGCCACCGAGGAGGCTGCCTGCCCATGACGGCTGTCTGGGCGCACTCCATTCAATGCCTATGCGCTCTGCGCCCAGCCCGACGGGCATCGTAGCACGCGGGGCTCGCCGGCGCCGCGTCCCTGCACTCGACTCGGAAACTTGCGACGCTCCCTGGCTCCCGCTCTGCATGTGGCAGACCTCCCAGTCTAGGTCCCTGTCCCCACCGAAGCCGCTTAGGTCCCTTCGGCAAATTATCACGCCCGAGGAGAAGCGGCCAGGGCAGTTCTGGGCACGCGGAGCCAGCCCACGAAAGAGAGGGCCGGCTGGAGCCTCACGCCGCCTAGGATCCCGGGGCCGGCTCCCGACAGCAAGGGGCCAGCTCCCGAGAGCAAGGCAACTCCTGAGCCTTTGTCTGACCCCGCCCTCCCCGTCCCGCAGCGCCCCCAGGGTGCCCAGCTCCCTCTGTCCATGCCCAGGGCCGGACGCTGCCCTGAGTGCACGCCGCCCGCCCCGCCCGGGACTCGGCTCGCCCCACGCACAATCGGGCACGGCTCCTCGCAGTCCCGGGAGGAGGCGCAGGGAGCCAGTCGGAGCGAGCAAGCAAGCCAGCCAGGGAGCCGGCGCCCACGTTCCCTGCGAGTTCCGCGCAGCTCCGGGCCCAAAGATAAATATTTTACAAAAGCCCCTGACCAGTCAGTGGTGCAGTGGGTAAAGCATCGATACTGGGACTCAGAGGACCCAGGTTCGAAATCCCGAGGTCACCGGCTAGAACGCGGGCTCATCCAGCTTAAGCGAGGGATCACAGACATTACCTCACGGTCCCTGGCTTGAGCCTAAAGGTCGTTGGCTTGAAGCCCAGGGTCCTTGGCTTGAACAAGGCGTCACTCACTCTGCAGTAGCGCTCCCCCCTGCCCCTGTTAAGGTGCATATGAGAGAGCAATCAACGAACAACTAAAGAAACTAAGGAGCCGCAACAAAGAATTGATACTTCTCATCTCTCCTTTCCTGTCTGTCCCTATCTGCACACCCCCCCCCAATCTGTCAAAAAAAAAAAAACCCACAATTTTTTTACAAAAGCATAGAGACTCCTTTAAATAGATTAAGTATTTTCCCAGACAGGATCTACTACTTCTTATTCTAATAAAACTAATTAAGGTACTTGACTTTTACTGGAAAATGTCAATTATATTATATTGGAAATAACAGAGCCTTGAGGGCACCAAAAAGCCAAAATAGTTTATTCAATAATGCCTCTTAGTGAATAAAGAATGGCATTAATTGAGCTGTTCGCTATTGAGGTCTATTGTCAAGTTTATCAGAACTCTTAGATGAATGAAAAATGTTTTCTTGGGGAACTGGGTGAAAAAGATGAAGGGATTAAGAAGTACAAATTGGTAGTGACAGAATGTCAAGTACAGCATAGGGAATATAGTCTAATATTGTAATAACTATGTGTGGTGTCAGGTGGGTACTGGAGATACGGGGCAGGGAGGACACTTTGCAAAGTATATGACTGTCTAACCACTATGCTGTACACCTGAAATTACTACAAAATAATATTGAATGTAAACTGTAATTGAAAAAAAACAAAGTTATTTACAAAAAATGTTTCCTTATATGTATTTTTCTTATTTAATTCATATGCATTTGTGTTATGTGAAAATTAGTATGACTAGCTAAATTTAAAATATTCCTGTAATTTACTGCATACCCTAGGAAGAAATACAATTCAGTAAAATATGCACTCGAAATTTCTCTAGGAAAAAGCACCCCTAAATATATAGGCTTACCATCCTTTATCTTTTCCTATACTTTCTGAACTTTATGTATTGACTTTTTATATAAAATGGAAGTGGTAACCTCTTGACACCTCAAAACCTGACTGACAGTTCTAGTCTAATAACATAAAATTTTGTGATTTACACATGGTTTCATAGTTACCATTTCATTTAGTCTTCAAAACAACTCTACAAAGGAGGCTAGGATAGGATGCTCACCAGGGCCTCGGTTTAATTATCTGCAGGTTGTACACTGCACAATTGGGGGCACTATTTAAATTAGTTTTCACAGATTTTCATATTCTCATCATTTCCCAGAAGATGACAGTATGATATCTTGAGGAAGGGGACCTGATTTGTCCTCCCATAATTCCAACAAAGGCATCAGAGAGACTAGTGATGGGGGCCTGAATTTATTACCGTATTTCCTCATGTATAAGACAATCCCATGTATAAGACGCACCTTAATTCCAGGGCCAGAAATTGGAAAAATAAATGTATTACATAAAGTTACTGAACTCAAGTTTTATTCATCATAAAATTCATACAACTCCTCATCACTGTCAAAACTCCCATCCATTAGCTTGTCCTCATCTGTGTCTGATGATGAATCACTGTCTTCAATAATGAGCGCAAAAACAAGCGTGAAAAAGCGGGAAATGCAAGTAAAAAAAACTCCTACAACCACTGTATAAGACGCACCCAGTATTTAGACCCCAAATTTTTTGGGGAAAAGCACGTCATATACATGGGGAGATATGGTGCTTTTCCCTTTATGAATGTGTCTCAGAGAAACGAAGCAACTCACCCACCATTCCTGATACCCAGGGCAGAAACAGGGACTTTTTTTTTTTCCATTTTAGAACAAGAATAAGTAAATACCCCTGGGTGGGGAAACATAATTTACGTGCATAGATGGTATCTTGTAAGATAAGAAAAAGTTTGGCCTGGGGATGCTGTTTTCAAAGTGTTTCTTTCATCCTAAGGAAGAAACTCTTAAAAGCTGCATATTTCTGGTGCTGGGTGTTAAATTCCTTCCTGTGCCCCTTGGTTGACACCTTCACAAACTGTCAACATGAACTAAGAGCAGATGTTTGATTAGAAGGCACACAGCCTTTCCTGAACCACAGGGCTTTGAAACCCTGCCAAAAGAAGTCCTAAGAGAAAAAAGAACTGTGAAAATACCAACTCTCACCTCCAGAGCATGTGGACGTGATAAGCTGAGATACCAAATTGAGAGCTGCCTCCTCGGATAGCTGTTGCTATACCAACGGCAGCCACCATTTCAACATCCTTTAAATGAAAGCGTTATCATGCCTCACTTGGCGGCCACACTCAGACAGCCCTAAATTCCCTGAGCACCTGCTGTGTGGCCTCACACAGTCCTCACCTTCTCC
The DNA here is from genome assembly GCF_036850765.1 of Saccopteryx bilineata. NCBI lineage: Eukaryota > Metazoa > Chordata > Mammalia > Chiroptera > Emballonuridae > Saccopteryx > Saccopteryx bilineata. The sequence goes on along the minus strand of NC_089491.1, from coordinate 140,524,350 downwards.
TCCTACTGTAAATACTCACATTTCACTACAGAAATGGTCATATTTGATCATTCAGTGCTGCACCTGCCCCTTTGGGGTGGGGTAAGCAGAGTGTGCCACCCCAAAATATACCTTTTTGTTTGGGTATCAATGATTTTAAGCTGGTTGTTTTTAAGAAGCAAAAGACTGAAGAAGAGCCCTTTTCGTCCCCCTCACCTGCCTACAGGAGTCCGGGAAGGGAGCTATCACCCTCGCTTCATGGGAACCAAGTGGGGCAGACAGAGGGAGACCAGGCACAGCCTGTTTTGTAGGCGACCTCCTTGTCACATTGTTGTGGTCCAGCAAGAATTTGTTTACCAAATGCTTACTTTTCCTCATTTACCTGTGAATTGTAAACTTTCCCTGAGACCCCCCCCCCAGATCCCTACTGCCCCCTTAGTCCAGAAAGGTAATATAAATCTAATGGCCCTGTATGTTGACCTCAGGTCCCATAGTCTTATAGAACCCCCATGTGTACAAATGTAATAAACGTGGTTATTTTCTCCTATTAATCCCTCTTATGTCAACTTAATTCTTAGGCCAATCAGAAAAACTAAGAGGGAAAAGAGGGAAAATTCCCCCCTTCCCCACAGGACCAACCTACTTGTATTAACTGAGCATAAAGACATACGGAAGCATTAGCTACACAGAACTGGTAAAAGTCGGTATGACACTCATTTTCTTCCAGGGTCCCTACCTTCCTATTTAGGTTCAAATTCATCCTTGTGAAAACTAATTTTCTGTTAGCAGCACAAGCACTGAGCTCTCAAGTAAAGAGCAGGGTATGCTGACTCTTGATATAGTATATATTAAAAATAAAACTTATCATAAATTCACTTCATTCATTCCCTAGTCTCTTACTGATTTCTGCTAATTTCATTTTTTATTTACCATTCTTGTAGAGATAGAAAATTATGTGTCATTTGCTCTAAAAATAAATGACTACCAGAGTCTTAGCCTCTGATTTTATCAGCTATTCGCAAAGAACCTTGGAAGGGTAACAGACTGAAGAGTAAGCTTCAAACTTAATCACCCAACAAGCTCATTGAACCGGATTCCTGCTTCAGTAGATTTGTGTAGAGCCCAACAATTTGGAGTTCAAGAACCCCCCAGGAGATGGTGATGATGGTGATGTTCCCCAGACAATTTTTCCATTAGTACTGGATTAAGGTTTGGGAGAGAGGCAAGACTATATAGAAAGCCATTTTACAATGAGATAAGCTTAAACATGGGACTCTACACAAGACATTTAATTTGAAGATACTACAATTTAAGGTCTAGCTTGTGCTGGCATCAGAACTCCTTGGTTTCAGACTTATATCCATCCTGAACTTTTGTTTATTTATTTAATAAAAATTTAAATCTATTGTGTTAACATGGATTGAAGTATCCCACTCTGTCGGAAGCCAATCAACAGCTACTGGTTGACAAAGTCACAGGAGAGAAAAGGCGCAATGATACTTCCCTCTTTAACTTTTTGAATTAATTTGGCCTTTTATTCCCCTTTTCTGGGTGTGTGTGCGATCATTTATGGCACAGGATAATAGCACCGTCCCTGTAGATTCATAGTAATTTCTTTGGAAATGAGACAGAGGATGTGAGTTCCACAGAAAAGCCTGTAAGCCCTTTTGCCTGGGCTCATAGACATAAGAGGCTGGCTATGATATCCCTCGAAAAGGGTTAAGTTTGTAGGAGAATTCCTTCCTATTAATCATGTTAGAAAAATAGATTGTGACTTATGAATAGGTAAGAAACAGTAAGTATACACAGAAGCACCTTTCAGCCTTCACTTAATTCATTACTTTACCTCCCTAGCCTTTTCACGCGGAAGAGTAGAGAAACTTTCCTTTCTTCTTGCATACTTGACCTGCAGGTGGTGGAACACTCTTAGAAAAATAAAGTTAGAACTTAACTAGTGTATGAATATAGTAAATAAATAAAATTGGACTAGACAATAGGACATTAGGTAAGGTAGAGTTATTAATCAGTACTGACCTTTTAGAAGTTTGCGCCAATATTGTTGTTGCTACTCAAGTTATTGTATAACTATACTTAGAATGACTTACCACCTGATTTATAGCTTATATAGAAATGAATTAACTGTTGCCTAGAAATATGTAACCATAGTGCAACAAAAACAATTATTAATCAATGTATTCTGAATACCATGTAATTGTAACTTAGTGTGTGTGTATAAAAATAAAGCTAGACTAGCCATTGGCAGAGATGCCTGGCAGTGAATGCTAAAAAAGAATTCAGTTCTCTCACTCGATTCACACTGACACCATCTCTTCCTGTGGGACCCCTGGATTCCCCCCAGGGCTGGACCCCAGCACCACTCAATATAATACCCTCCACCCCTAACAATGTGTCTTACATTATCCCCCCTGGGCCACCTTCTCCTAACCTCCCTTCTCCCATTCCCTCTGGGATTTGCTGTCCTGTCATCTGTATCTATGTATATATAATTTTACTAATCCCTTCACCTTCTCTCATTCCATCCCTTTATCCCCCTTCTCTCTGACAGCTGTCCCTCTGCTCTCTGTGACCCCACCTCTGCCTCTATTCCGTTCCTCAGTTCACTTTGTTCATTAGATTCCACATATATAAGTGAGATCACATAATATTTGTCTTTCTCTGCCTGGCTTATTTCACTTAGCATAATAGTCTCCAGGTCCATCCGTACCATCGCTAAAGGTAAGATTTCCTTCTTTTTCATGGTTGCATAGTATTCCATTACTGTATTTTTAATCATATGGTACCCTGGCTAGTTAGCATATTAAAAGACCTTCATGTCTTTTAAACCTTAAAGCATTGCTATGAAGAATAACTCCTCTTCTTGAAGCTATATATATTATTGCTTCTGATGGAAAAGTTCCTTTTCTGTCATTTCACTTGTATGTAAAGTTTTTCAATTATTTTGTTAGACATGCATCAAGATGTTTGCTGTCTCTCTGCCTTCTGATTGCAATCTAATTTGTGACTCTAAGAGATTAATTTCTTAAAGCAATGCAAATGAGATTTCTCAACACCTCTTCTGTTGTTATTTTCTAAAATATTGCACTTTCAAAGTTGATTGTTGAAGAAGCAATATTTTAAAAAATACTCAGAAGTGAAAATGTCAGAATAAGAATTCCCACAACATGCTATGCATCTGTGCAAAATGCACTCTAACAACCCTAAATAGTTCTTACCTGCATAAGCTGCTGCTTCAGTTTCTGTATTTCTGAAATGTTCAGCTCACTGAATAAGTCAGAAACAGGGTGTAGAGACTCTCCTTTCCTTAAAGTAGGAGTCCGATAGTCTCCATTCAGTTTCACTAGGGGCCCGTGGATATGCCCGTTCATTTTGTCATCATTATTCGGTTCAGTCCCATCCTCAGCAAACTTGAGTCCATCGACTGAGATGCTGATATGGTTGTCATTGAGGGTGATGTACTGGGAGAGCTCCTTCCGCAGGTTGTTCTTTTGCTCCCTCTCATTTTTCAAGGTCTCAAGGGCTTCTTCCAGTTGGTGCTCAGCAATCTCCTTCAACCGGATGGCATCTTCCAGCTGGCTGTTCAGCAGCACCGTCTCCTCCTCAAATCGTTTAATCTCATGCTTTAAGCCTTCGTATTCAACCTGGATCAGAAAGGATAGAGAAGATTCAGAAAACTAAAATTTGGGTCTTACAAAACTGCCTTTAGACCCTCTAGTGGACCAAATCAATAAAAAATAAAAAAATAAAAACAGTCTACAAAATAAATCTTCAAAAATACATGGTATATATATCCTTAAGGCAACACAGGATGGGTTTTTTTTAGAAATTATATATAAATCACTTCTTTATTTTTTATTTTTTAGCAAGAGAAAAAGAGAGAGACAGGGAGAGAGATGAGAAGCACCAACCCATAGTTGTGGCATTTCAGTTGTTCATTGGTAGCTTTCTCATATGTGCCTTGATTGGGAGGCTCCAGTTGAGCCAGTGACTACCTTGCTCAAGCCAGTGACCTTGGGGTTTCAAACCTAGGTCCTCAGCATTCCAGGTCAATGCTCTATCCACTGTGAAACCACCTGGTCAGGCATAAATTAAATTCTTAGCAGAGATGAAAATGTATCTGTTTTAGGATTTCTTTTATAAGGTCCAATGGTCAAAAAAGGGTGCCGTTGGCCTAATATAATGTAGATTTTTCTCTTTCGTAATTGTTTATCAGACTATTCACAACCAAGATTTTATCATCACCATTACTGTTTTATTGAATTATTAATAATGAGGTAATTTTTATACCCAGAGATAAGCTAGTTAAAAGATCACAATAAGAATATAATCTCAATAAATACATTTAAGAGTAAAATGAAGAAGCCAAATTTTATGTGCTTAAGGATAGAATCTGGAATAACAATATCAATTATCAATTATGTGGTAACAAATATATATATATATTATACTATGTATTATCAATATTCTTTTGAATTATATTAAGTAAGAGCCTGCACAGGCCCTGGCCGGTTGGCTCAGTGGTAGAGTGTTGGCCTGGCGTGTGGAAGTCTTGGGTTCGATTCCCAGCCAGGGCACACAGGAGAAGCGGCCATCTGCTTCTCCACCCTTCCCCCTCTCCTTCCTCTCAATCTCTTTCTTCCCCTCCCGCAGCTGAGGCTCCACTAGAACAAAGTTAGCCCAGGCGCTGAGGATGGCTCCATAGCCTCTGCCTCAGGTGCTAGAATGGCTCTGGTTGTAATGGAGCAACGCCCCAGATGGGCAGAGCATCGTTCCCTAGTGTGGGCATACCAGGTGGATCCTGATCAGATGCATGTGGGAGTCTGTCTCTCTGCATCCTTGCTTCTCACTTCAGAAAAATATATATAAAAAAAAAAGCCTGCGCAAACACCGTTGGTCATGTAAACCCACAGGGAAAAGATTTCTACTCTAGGCCAACATGGCCTCCTTGGGGCCTTTTCCATGGCACAGACCACTTTTCAATAAGTACTTTAGTCTCCACAATCACCTTATAATCTCCTTAGAAAGAGGAAATACTCTTTATGTACCTATGTGTCCTTCCTAGTGCTTCCATGTTTCTTCATAGTGTTTCAACAGAATTCTGCTCTGTAGTAAGTATTTGCTAAATAAACTATTGTGAATGAAAAAAACTAGGACAATATACATCATTATAAGAAACTAATAATTAACTATGGGTTTAATTTTAAATTTATTTTAGTGTTTATAATAGTTTAAATTTGTATTTTTTATTTATTTATTTATTTTATTATTTTTTTTATTTACAGGGACAGAGAGAGAGTCAGAGAGAGGGATAGATAGGGACAGACAGGAACGGAGAGAGATGAGAAGCATCAATCATCAGTTTTTCGTTGTGGCTCCTTAGTTCATTGATTGCTTTCTCATATGTGCCTTGACCGCGGGCCTTCAGCAGACCGAGTAACCCAGGGGTCTCAAACTCAACTCAGCATGTGGGCCACAGAGCAATATCACAGCCGTTCGGCGGGCCGCACTAGGTCTACAAAAGGCAACTGTTACGCAACACTTTTCTCACTGCAGTTGAAAACAAAAAAAAAATCAGTACAACAAGCACAATCGTACATGCAGTTTACTCAGTGTCACAAAACGACCAGAAACTGTAGTTCGCATCACAACTGCTGTTAACTAAGCTAATATCTAGCAAGGATGCTAGAGAAATGAAAAATACAAGTAGGCCCCTAGGCTTACTTAATTTTATCCAAAATATTTTGAACTTCGTGGATTAGTCTGCGGTCCGCACAAAATTGTTAGGCAGGCCGTGAGTTTGAGACCCCTGGAGTAACCCCTTGCTTGAGCCAGCGACCCTGAGTCTAAGCTGGTGAGCTTTTTTTATTTTGCTCAAGCCAGATGAGCCCGCACGCAAGCTGGCAACCTTGGGGTCTCGAACCTGGGTCCTCAGCATCCCAGTCCAACGCTCTACCACTGCGCCACCGCCTGGTCAGGTTAAACTTGTATTTTTAAAAAGACTTTTTAAAAGATTTTATTTATTCATTTTTGAGAGAAGAGAGAGAGAAAGAGGGAGGAGTAGGAAGCATCAACTTCTATATATGCCTTGATTAAGCAAACCCAGGGCTTCGAATTGGTGACCTCAGCATTCCAGGTTGATGCTTTCTCCACTGCACCACCACAGGCCAGGCTAAAACGATTTAAAAACTAAAATATAGGGATCATAGACCATTGTCATTTTCATACATTTCTAGTTCTGCTCCACCCATACCATCCTTTTTCATATAATCTCAATGCAATGGTTTGTCTCACAGAGGTTAGGATAAAGTTTTTGATATAGTTAGGAAGTAGTAGGTTTGGCTAATGTGACAGAGACCTAAGCAACAGTGACTTAGTCAAGACAGAAGTTTATTTCTCTTTGCTGTAACAATATAGAGGTAGTCAGTCAAGGATCAGTAGAAATTTCTGCTCCATGAGGTCATCCCGGAGCCAGACTCCTTACACTGCTTCCCATTCCGATCCATATGGTCTCAGGTGGCTTGCCATCTTGATCATGTTCTAAGCCAGGGGTCCCCAAACTACGGCCTGCGGGCCGCATGCGGCCCCCTGAGGCCATTTATCCGCCCCCCTGCCATATTTCTGGAAGGGGCACCTCTTTCATTGGTGGTCAGTGAGAGGAGCATAGTTCCCATTGAAATACTGGTCAGTTTGTTGATTTAAATTTACTTGTTCTTTATTTTAAATATTGTATTTATTTCAGTTTTGTCTTTTTACTTTAAAATAAGATATGTGCAGTGTGCATAGGGATTTGTTCATAGTTTTTTTTATAGTCCGGCCCTCCAATGGTCTGAGGCACAGTGAACTGGCCCCTGTGAAAAAAGTTTGGGGACCCCTGTTCTAAGCTGTGGGACAATATAAGGGGCATACCTTGTACCTAGAGCAGTGATCCCCAACCCCCGGGCCGTGGACCAGTACCAGTCCATGAGCCATTTGGTACCAGTCCACAGAGAAAGAATAAATAACTTACATTATTTCCGTTTTATTTATATTTAAGTCTGAATGATGGTTTATTTTTAAAAAATGACCAGATTCCCTCTGTTACATCTGTCTAAGACTCACTCTTGACGCTTGTCTCGGTCACGTGATACATTTATCCGTCCCACCCTAAAGGCAGGTCCGTGAAAATATTTTCTGACATTAAACAGTCCGTGGCCCAAAAAAGGTTGGGGACCACTGCCTTTGAGGACATGTCTCAAAGGTTGCCCATATCACTTTTCTTCATATCCAATTGGCCAGTACTAGTTATATGACATTTGGTTGCAAGGGAGGTGAAGAATATAGTCTTTACTCTGGGTAGGCTAGTGCCCATTTAAAAACTCGTGAAACATTGGGATAAGGAATATAATGGATACTGATGGACTACCAACACTTACTGCTATACCAGGTCAACGGAATTTCACAGGTCCATAATATAATCATTCAGAAGAGTCAAGTCACAGAAAACTGCTTGTGATAACAAAGTCTAGTATCATAGTTTCCTGCAGGCCTGTTTATATACTTTCAATCATTTTCATTCTGACCTTTTCCTTTTCTTTCTCTGGACAATTTAGAACACCTGCTTGCAAACCTTTCCCAGTATTTCTACCAGTCCTCTGACTGCTCCCAGATTGTGTGATAGCTTACATTTGCAGACATTAATTCAGTTTGCATTACAGACCTTTTATTCTTCAATCCCTATTAAATTGATAACTAGACCAGGGGTTTACAAAATTACTATGTCTTCTGAGCCAAATCCAGCCTACCATGTATTTCTGTAAATAAAGTTTTACTAAAACACACACTCTTTTGTTTACATGTTCTCTATGGCTGCTTTTAATGTGACAACAACAAAATGAAGCAGTTGTAAGAGAGACTGATGGCCTGTAAAACCTAACATGTTTACAATCTGGCCCTTAAAGAAAAACTTTGTCAACTCCTGGGCTAGACTGGATGACATTAATTCAGTGTTCTTTGTACGTTTTTAATTTTGTGATTTTTATTCAATTGATGGCAGACTTCCCACAAAGCCTTATCTCTTTCTGTTTGGGCACTTCCACTGACTCTACTCACTGGTTCAAGCTCTGAATGTTCACCCAGATGTTTTGTCTTTCTCTGCTTAGACAAAAGCTGACATCTGGAAAACCCTTATTCGTCTTTCAAGATCTAAGTCAAGAATCTAATCCTAATTCCAAAGTGTTTGTTGACCCACTCAGTCAAATAGATCACTCCTTCATGGTGCCATTGTTATAAGGGTGCATCATATGATTAGAGCCCCAGCAAGCTGGATGAACCAAGACACAGAATGAAAAGGAACTTGAAAATTAATGTTTGATATTTTGAAAACAGCATCAAAGTAGTTATCATGAGAGAAAAAATTAGTACTTTGTTGAGATTCCTTATTGCAACTTCATGTTTTGGTAGTTCTTTTTATTTTCAACTACATGAGGTACCACAATCTTTTCAGAGTTAGGAACTCTAAAAATCTTAATGTGGTTCTGTATTGTCAAACTTAACACACAGCTTGAACGGCTTTGAATTCATTGCCTGCATTCCCTACTGGAACTATAAGCTCTGAGTCAGTGACCATATCTTTTTTTTTTTTAAGACTTTATTTATTCACTTTAGAGGGAGGGAGGGAGAGAGAGAGAGAGAGAGAGAGATGGGGGAGGCAGGAAGCATCAATTCCCATATGTGCCTGGACTGGGTAAGCCCAGGGATTTGAACCAGTGACCTCAGGGTTCCAGGTTGATGCTTTATCCACTGTGCCACCCCAGGTCAAGCCAGTGACCATATCTTTTGTCTTTAAAAAAGTACATGGCCGACTTGGCTTGTGGTGGTGCAGTGGATTGCACATCAACCTAGAATGCAGAGGTCACAGGTTTGAGACCCTGGGCTTGCCAAGGCAAGGCACATATGACAAGCAATGAACAACTAATGCGAAGCAACTGTGAGTTGATACTTCTTGCTCCCCACACCCAATCCCGTAAAAATCAATCAATAAAAAAGAAAGGGGGGCCCTGGCCAGTTGGCTCAGTGGTAGAGCGTCGGCCTGGCATGCGGAAGTCCCGGTTCAATTCCCGGCCAGGGCACACAGGAGAGGCACCCATCTGCTTTTCCACCCCTCCCCTTCTTCTTCCTCTCTGTCTCTCTCTTCCCCTCCTGCAGCCAAGGCTCCATTGGAGCAAAAGATGGCCCGGGTGCTGGGGATGGCTCCAAGGCCTCTGCCCCAGGCGCTAGAGTGGCTCTGGTCCCAACAGAGCGATGCCCGGATGGGTAGATCATTGCCCCCTGGTGGGCATGCCGGGTGGATCCCGGTTGGGCGCATGCAGGAGTCTGTCTGGTTGCCTCCCCTTTTCCAGCTTCAGAAAAATACAAAAAAAAAAGGGGGGGGCCTGGCCAATTTGCTTAGTGGTAGAGCGTCTGCCCTGCGCATGGAAGTCCGGGGTTTAATTCCTGGTCAGGGCACACAGGAGAAGTGCCCATTTGCTTCTCCACCCTTCCCCCTCTCCTTCCTCTCTATCTCTCTCTTCCCCTCCTGCAGCCAGGGCTCCACTGAAGCAAAGTTGGCCCGAGCACTGAGGATGGCTTCATGGCCTCCACCTCAGGCGCTAGAATGGCTCCAATTGCAGCAGAGCAACATCCCAGATGGGCAGAGCATCGCCCCCTAGTGGGCATGCCCAGTGGATCCTGGTTGGGCGCATGGCGAGAGTCTGTCTGCCTGCCTCCCGGCTGCTTCTCACTTTGGAAAAATACAAAAAACAAACAAACAAAAAAACCCCCAGGACATGGCCTCCAAGAACCATATCCTGGAAATATGGGTTAAATGAAATCAAACCAAATTAAATGTTTCCTAGGTCTCTTATGACATTATTACCTGATATAGAAATATATCCCTGGAGGAAATGTTTTTCATAATAGAAATATAATTGAATTATTAATTTTATCAAGGGTTTCCAATGCTTAGATAACAAATAGTTGCATGCTTTAATTCAGTATAATTCAGTATGTGAGATACTAGGAAAATCACTATCACATCTCTAAACATTAAAACTAACATAATTCCCTCCCCTATGTTATGTAACACTGCCACCAGGCTATTTTCCTACCCCTGGCCCCTAGTGCCAACACTGGGACTATGCGTAGAAAGCTTAGTTGCTTACAGGGAATACTCACTTCTAGAAGATGAGGCCCAACTGAAACAGCTTTCCCGAGACAAACGTCAAGACTCTCACTGTGCTGTACTTCCTGACTAAAAACTATTATGCCATCTACTCAATCTATACCAACCAGTTTGTCACCAGGCAAAACCCAGTTCAGACCCTAAGACCTTTGAACACCCTTCCTAAATCTCCCATTTTGAGACCTTCCTAAGGTTCTGTCAAGGTGGTTTCTTATGCAAGAGGTCCAGGATCAGCTTTGCTGCATCAGTGGCTGCTTCTGGTAGTCTGTCAGGGAGCGGACAGCTGACCTGACCTGCCTTTCTGATGGCTGCTCATCCTACACTTCTTTTTATTTTTTATTTTTTAAGCAGAAAGGTGAAAATGCATTTATAAGGTTGGACTTGATTTCATTTTTTTTTTTTTTTTTTTTTAATTTTTCTGAAGCTGGAAACAGGGAGAGACAGTCAGACAGACTCCCGCATGCGCCCGACCGGGATCCACCCAGCACGCCCACCAGGGGCGACGCTCTGCCCACCAGGGGGCGATGCTCTGCCCATCCTGGGCGTCGCCATGTTGCGACCAGAGCCACTCTAGCGCCTGGGACAGAGGCCACAGAGCCATCCCCAGCGCCTGGGCCATCTTTGCTCCAATGGAGCCTTGGTTGCGGGAGGGGAAGAGAGAGACAGAGAGGAAAGTGCGGCGGAGGGGTGGAGAAGCAAATGGGCGCTTCTCCTGTGTGCCCTGGCCGGGAATCGAACCCAGGTCCTCCGCACGCTAGGCCGACGCTCTACCGCTGAGCCAACCGGCCAGGGCCTCATTAAAAAAATTTTTTAAGACTTTATTCATTTTAGAGGGGGGAGAAGGAGAGAAAAGAAAGAGAGAGAGAGAGAGAAGGAGGGAGAGGCAGGAAGTATCAGCTCCTATATGTGCCTTTACCAGGCAAGCCTAGGGTTTCAAACTAGCAACCTCAGCGTTCCAGGTCGATGCTTTATGCACTGTGCCACCACAGGTCAGGCTCTGATTTCACTTTGAACACAAACCCAAATCAGTCAACTTTTCGATGTTCCCGTATATTTCACATTTAGAACCATATATAAATATTGGTTAATCATCTCAAAATTTTAGCTTCCTCTTTAAGTTGAAGAGTGAACCTAAGAGACATTAGTTATTAATTCTTTCAACAGATACTTATTTAATGCCTTCCATGGGCCAGTCTCTCTTCTAGGTGCTATGTCGTAGTAGAGAAAGATGGAAAATAAACAAACTAATCTATAGGAACCACAACAGAAATAACAAGTGCTATTTAAACAATTATCTAGAAAATAATCAATAAGGAAAATGGAACTTCAGAAGAAAAGCATCTTCAAGTTCACTGAACTAAAATATTTTACAATGTAATAGTTTGGCTGCTGTGAGAAACATCGCATCAGGCTGGACAGTATATTTTGCACAGGGAGCTTCCAACAAAGCAACATTCAGACCAGATTTGAGACTGAAAGCCAGCCATCATCAACTGTTTGAAAAAATCTGTGGTATAAATTATTACATTTATTACTTCATTAATTAGAAAGAGAGTTTATGATATATGCTAACTCCTGTAAATAAAGGCCAGTAGTAGGAGTGAAAAAACCCCAAACAAACCAAACCTGCATTTCCTTAATTGGGAAAGACCTATGACCCTACAGTGCACCTGGCTGTCAGGAAGTAAGCCAGAATGGCCCTTAGTATGGAAAATGATTCCAGATTAATTAATTAGACACTTAATTGGGAAATTACCACATTGCACATAAAAAATATAATTAAAGAGACGTATACATTTTCCTGTTTGCTTTTTTATTTTATTTTTTTCAGTCTTCTGAGTTAAGCATTTGAGTGCCATGTTTCCACTACTGGTGGAAGGGCCTGGGTAAACTGTAGACAGTAATCTGACAGATTGAGCGTAAAAATTCCCACAGAAATGGCATCTGGGTTAATGAATATTCACAGGGTACCTTGGCAGTCTCTCAAGAATACCTAATACTGGCCTAAACTAACCTCCTGAGTAAATAAGCCCACCACACGCAGTGCTGGGGTCCACAGCCAGACCGTCTGGTCACCCTCCTGCCTGCGCAAAGCAGGGAGGATTTTTTAGGAATCACTAGAAACAGCCACTTTAAATATTTGCACTGAAAGTAAATTTGCTTCAAGTCCTCTACATACTTCATCAGTGACCAAAAAAAAAAAAAAAAAAAAAAAAAAGCCACAGAAAGTATCCTTATTTTAAGATGTTTCTGAGAAGCATACATTTTTTTCTTTTTCTTAAAATTCTTTTAAGTCTAGTTTTCTCCACTGTGAACTCAATGACCCCAGTCAAATCAAGAGCTGGAAAGCCCGTGGTACTGAGAGCCCTCCGCACACACTGAGCCAGTGTCTAAGGGAGGGAATGAGGGGAAAACACCATGGCGATATCCTGGGGGCCCTTTTTTCATAGTATGAAGCTCCCCCTGCTCTCCTTAGAAGACATCTCGTTTCTCCCACGATCCCAAGATGGGAGGAAATGGCAGTAATCAGAAATCAAATTTCAATTGTATCAATACCTGGACTTTATTTTTTTCCTTCTGGATATTTTCTTTCCTCTCTTAACATCTCTATGTCTAGCAAAACCAATAAAAGTTTTGTATAGAACTACCAACTTAAAAAGAAAGTAGAAGTCGAAGCATCCATCTGGGCTGGCCTGAGCTTACCGAAGGCGAGAACCTGACCCTGTGGACTCTGTATGGGTCTCGCCTCGGGCAGCGTGGCTCACAGACAGCTGACCTGACCTGTGAGGTCGTGACAGCATTTAGACCAGAGTGGCGGTAGTGGCTGGAGAAGCACTGTGAACAGATCTTGCATACAATTCACCTTTACTTAACCACTTGATAAAATAGTATTTGTAAATAAGTTCTTCTAAAATTACAAATTCAAGAATGTTATAACTAATAACTGTAACAATCCAAAACGCCAATCAATCAGAAAAATTAAGCAATAAAGGTTCATAACCAAAAAAGTATTATTTAAATGTATGCATGCAATCTTTTTAGTAAGATTACAGCTGACAAAAAAATTAGGCGTTTTGTTTTTTTGGGTTTTTTTACAGAGACAGAGAGAGAGTCAGAGAGAGGGACAGATAGGGACAGACACTCAGACAGACAGGAACAGAGAGATGAAAAGCATCAATCATTAGTTTTTCGTTGCTCATTGCGACACCTTAGTTGTTCATTGATTGCTTTCTCATATGTGCCTTGACCGCGGGCCTTCAGCAGACCGAGTAACCCCTTGCTGGAGCCAGCGACCTTGGGCTCAAGCTGGCGAGCTTTGCTCAAACCAGATGAGCCTGCGCTCAAGCTGGTGATCTCGGGGTCTCAAACCTGGGTCCTCTGCATCCCAGTCTGATGCTCTATCCACTGTGCCACCACCTGGTCAGGCCGTTTTCTTTTTCTTATAATTTTGTTCTTATTGCTTTATATTTCATAATCCCTTTCCCTTTATGATGCAAAAGCCATTTACAGACAGAGAGAGAGAGAGAGAGAGAGAGAGAGAGAGAGATGTGACTGCACAGAGACCTGAAGCTTATAGTACAAAACAAGCAGATAGATCCAAGCTTTTAATGAGTTGTCGGGTAAAGTTGATTACAATATTATATGACTTACTCCTGAAATAAATTAACATAGAGCTAAAGTATACACTAAAATTTTTTCTTACCCAATGAAGCTTTATTGTAAATTATATTACTTCCAGGTTTGCCTTCTAAATCTTAGCTTAAAATAGAAGGGTTGGAAAATTTCTTAGCTAAAATAGAAGGGTTAGGAAATTTCTCAGCTAAAAACAGAAAGATTGGGAAATTTTAGCACAGAACTATTGTAGGGAGATTAAGGCAAATTTCAACAGGTTCCTCCCTGAGAAATAAAGAGAAGATTCAACCTTAGTAGTCAAAAGATGTGGTCCATCTGGAGTGTAACCAAGTAACTTCTTAAACATTACCTGATTCTGCTTTAACGTGGACACAAGTTTCTGCAACGTAATATTTTCTTCTTCCAGCTCAGTATAGTCCTGAAGGAGACGGGCCTCTCGGAATTTATATTCTCGTATTTCATCTTTCATCCGTATTCTCTGCAGCTCCACCATTTCATTGTTCTGAAACAATATAATTAAGCATCAATATAAGACTTTCTTATTCTAGATATTATGAAGTGTAGATAAAGTCTGCGTAGTTAAAAATAGTCATGTGCCACTTAACAATGGTGATACATTCTGAGAAATTCACCTTTAGGTGATTATTTCATTGCATGAACATATTAGAATGCATTTACACAAACATAGATGGTCTAGCCTACTACGCACCTGGCTCTATGGCGTAGCCTATATTGTTCCTAGGCTACAAGCTGGTACAGCATGTTACTGCACAAAACAACAAGAGATTAAATCAAGCACATGAGAAAGTGATGCAATCAAAGGATACAGTAAATACAAGATGTACGAGGCTGCTCCTGGCATAGCATGGCATACTGCCTTATAGCAATAATGTCTTATAGCAAACTTTATTTTTAATTCAGAAAAGCACACTCTAAAATAATGATTAAGAGTACATAATAGTGAACACATAAACCAGTAGTTGTTTATATCATTATCAAGTATTATGTACTGTACATAATTGTATGCGCTATACTTTTATATGATTGTCAGTGCAATGGGCTTGCTTACACCAGTATTACCATAAACACGTGAGTCATGTGTTGTCCTATTAAATTAGGACAGTTCTGATGTCACTAGGCGATAGAAAATTTTCAGCTCTATTATAATCTTTTACTTTTTTTTTTTTGTATTTTTCTGAAGCTGGAAATGGGGAGAGACAGTCAGACAGACTCCCGCATGCGCCCGACCGGGATCCACCCGGCACGCCCACCAGGGGCGGAAGCTCTGCCCACCAGGGGGCGATGCTCTGCCCCTCCGGGGCGTCGCTCTGCCACAACCAGAGCCACTCTAGCGCCTGGGGCAGAGGCCAAGGAGCCATCCCCAGCGCCCCGGCCATCCTTGCTCCAATGGAGCCTTGGCTGCGGGAGGGGAAGAGAGAGACAGAGAGGAAGGAGGGGGTGGGGGTGGAGAAGCAAATGGGCGCTTCTCCTATGTGCCCTGGCCGGGAATCGAACCCGGGTCCTCCGCACGCCAGGCCGACGCTCTACCGCTGAGCCAACCGGCCAGGGCCTATTATAATCTTTTAGAACTACTGGCACATATATGGTCCATCATTGGCCAAAACATTGTTATGCAGTGCATGACTATATCTTAACTTCAAAGCAATGATGATACTTCAAAATACCGGCAAGAACTGAGATGTGGTATGAAAATATTGATCACAAAGTAGTAACAGGTGCTGCTAATACTTCTGAGGTTTGTTGCCTACACTCAAATGGAAAAAAATGCTAAATTTCATTCTGAGTTTAGTGAAAACAGAGATATAATTATTTTTCCCATCCAAGTTTCTTATCCTGAATTCTAGCCATCAACTCCCAGGACCCAGATTAAGAAACTCTTCTGCTTTTACTTGTCATTTAGGTTTCAGTTCAAATGTCATCTCCTTAGAGAGGTCTTCCATGAATAGCTAATGTAAGACAGCTCTCCCCCCTTCACTCACCATCACCCTATGGTTTATTTTATAGATCAGCATCTAGCATTGAGTAGGTGCTCAAAAAAGAATTGTTAAAGGGATATAGCACTGATCATTACTTGAAATTGGTTATTTACTTACCTTTTACACTTTTCACATTTATTAAATTTTCCCTTTTCATTTGGCTAAAATAAACCTTTTAAATGTGTGTTCTAATTTCTGGCACATTTTAGGCCTTCACAGCCATGGGATGAATAACAAAACAGCAATGCTAACAGTTCAACATAAAATTTAAAAAAGAATATTATTGTATGGATGGTGGCTTTTTGTCTTGCACTGATGTAGAGTGAGGAACAAAGGGAGAATAACACACTTTGAAATAAAACATACCTAAATTTATGAAATAATTGATATTTAATTCTTTTTCACTATACAGTCCAGTGACTTGGAGAGGGAAACATGATTTTATTTCCTCTTCTCTGGACAATACTTTGAGTACACATGCTCACAAATTGTAAAATAAAAAATGGTCGTTTGTTGATAAAGCCAGATTACAAAATTGCATTAAATTCTTTTACTTTGCAGAAACATGAAATGTTGATATTTTTCTAATTTTTAAAAGATCTACCATAACTGAATGATATATAAATCATTTCCCTTATTTATATTTATAAAGCAATGAAAAAGCCTGATAAATTGGATGCCAGTTATTTTATATAAAATTATAAAGAAAATGTTAATGACCAGAAGCCTAGCTCATATACATTGAGAATTAACCATAAAATCTTATATGGTAAGACAGAAAATGTCAAGATAATTTTAAGACCATGGCAAAGCTAGTGAGGATCACTAACAAATACTAAAATAAAACAGCTAAGGAAAACGCCTCATGCTAACTAAAGAAAAGCTTGGCTGGGATACTGGCTAAGTTGAAAGACTTGCCTGAAGTAAAACAGACATAAGACCCAGAGGAAAAAAATGATCTTATTTATTTTGCTAGAAGCCCTTGTTTGAATTGTCAAAGATTCGACTCTATGGGCAATATTCTTTGCTTCCCTAATAAACTTAAAAGATTGCTCCTGTTTTGTGGGCGGGGTTTTTCCACACCACTCATCGGACATTTATCTCCCAGTTTTTTCTTCCTGGGATAAGACTAATGAGAGAAAAGAAAAGCAGAGAAAGGGGGAGAAAATGGCACGACCAGGGACAGCGTGCAGCCTTTGCCCTTCGCCTCCAGAGGCCTGGGCCCCCGCCCCTCCTCAGGGGACGGGGTTACCCTGAAATGTGTGGACAGATGATCCTCATTATTAGCACTGTACCTGAATATAGCAGCATTCTTAAAATTTTAATTAACATGAAAAGGATTTCTTTATATAGGAATAATAAATTTCCCCCACTACTACTATATTAGAAGAAAATATAAACATGAACACTCAGCACCACACACAGAGTAATGTATAAAAAAATAATGCCTTCCAATTATATGGCTCTTAGCATTTTATAAATTATTTATATTCGTTGTCACATTGGATCTTAATAGTAGCTTGTGTGATGTAGGTGACAGACACTCCAGTTTTCTCATCTGTAAGAAAATGGGGATCCTAATACGTACTTAATATTATAGGGTCATTGTGAGGGTTTAATGACAATACATGGAGGAATAAGCAGGGACCCCAGACACACAGATAGTTTATTGTAACAGAACAAGTGCTGTTACAAAGGCTCACACCAAAAGGCTGAGCAATCAATACTCCTGGGAGAGGCAGGGAGAAGCGTCATAAAGGAAGTTACATTTGCGCTGAACCTTGAAGGGCAAGTCGAGTTAACTATATAAATGGATAAAGAGGACAGACTTTCTAGCCAGAGGTCAACTTCTGAACAAAAGCAGAGGCACATCTGTGCTGAGGGCAGTGCTAAAATACCCAGTAGTCAGCTAGAGCATTTCCTTATGCCACTCCAGGAAAACTGCTAATTATTCTCAGCTTATGCAAGCTTGGTGTGATTTCATACAGTAAAACGTTAAATTACAGATTAGTGTTGTTAAACTATGAGACAGTCAGAGGAAGCAAAAATGTTTTCAGTGCTTGGAACCTTTAAAGTCCTTAGCTTGGCAGTGGTTTGGGAAATATGCAGTCTCCTGTGGCTGGAAGAAAGTAACTTGAGACAGATTTTACAAGAAATTCTATGTTAAACAAAGGAATTTGGGGAACCAGAAAAGTCTTTTAAGCAAAGCAGTCATGTGATCAGACCTATGTTTTGGCAAGCGACTCTGTTCAGGGCAGGGATGGAGGAGTTACAAGAAAAAAAGAGCCACAGAGAACAGGCTAAGTAGCTGCTCCAACAGCCCAAAGTAAAAGAAAATGAGGAATGCTGAGGAACATCTCACTTAGAATGAATAGGACTTGGTCATTGATTGATGTGATAATAAACCAACAAACAAAAAGTAAAGAACAATGGTGTAAGTAAGGATAAAAGTACTCAAATACAGCTATAAGAAAAAGAGAAATTGGCCCTGGCCAGTGGCTCAGTGGATAGTGTAGGTCTGGCATATGACATCTCAGGTTCAATTCCCAGTCAGGGCACATAGAAGAAGCGATTATCTGCTTCTCTACCCACTGTCCCTGTCCCCCTTCTCTCCCTCTACCCCTCCTGCAGCCAGTGGCTCAACTGGTTCAAGAGTGGTCTCAGGTGCTGAGGATAGCTCTGTTGGTCTAAGTGCATCAGCCTCAGGTGCTAAAAGTAGCTTGGTACTTGAGCATTGGCCCCAGACAGGCTTGCCAGGTAGATCCCAGTTGGGTTGTATGTGGAAATCTGCCTCACTAGCTCCCCTCCTCTCACCTAAAAAAGAAAAAGGAAAAAAGAAAAAAAGGGGAGGAAAAAAGAAAAAAGAAATTTTCCAATGAAGTAAATGTGAAAGTTAATGATGTTCCTATAAATAATTTTAAGTAATATTAAGTTGGATGGTCGAACCAGGAATTTCTGGATCTGTGAATGGATAGTGGAAGACAGGTGGTCTGATCCAAGTGGGGAAAGTTGGACAGAGGAAAGGATGGGGAACGTGGTTCCGGCTCTCTCACTTCTCTCCCAGAAAGCTGCCAGTCAATGCCAGGGAATTCAGGCAGTTCAAGACCGTAAAACTTACTTTCCTTCATTGTCCACAAACAAACACTTCCCTTGTTAGAAAGTGGACAATAATCCCCCTGGCCCTTCCCCAAGCAGGAATTCTCTGCACTGGGGCCAAGAATGCTTAATCTTCAGTAATTAACAAGATGATGGATGCAGAGGGAGAAATCACAGTAAGGTGAGACCCACTGTTCTATCACGCAGCACTATGGGCTTCACAATTCTTCAGGAGAGCTATCGATGAACACAACAAGATAATGAGTACACAATATAGTCAGCATTCCCAAAGGCGATCCAGACTTAATAACTGGGCAATCACTAGAAAAACAGACAGGACAAGTTTGAAATGTGGGTGATAACAAACTTGCTCAGCCTGACCTGCGATGGCGCAGTGGATAAAGCAGCAACCTGGAACGCTGAGGTCACTGGCTTGAAACCCCAGGCTTGCCTGGTTAAGGCACATGCTCTCCCCCACCTTTCTCTCTCTCTCTCCTTTCTCTAAAAATCAATAAACAAAATCTAAAAACAAAACAAAACAGAAAAACATGCTCAGAAAGAAAAAAGAAACATAAAGAGATAGGCCATGGCTGGGAGAAGAGAAGTAGGACTTGGGGAAAGCATTTTCCACACTGAGTTCTGAGGCAGGACAGTTCTGTGCAGGGATACTAGGACTCACTCAAACATAAATTTGAGAAATACTAGGCTAAATAAAGTTACATATTTTTGTTGTTGTTGTTCTCCAATCTCTTAATATACTAGTGTGCACTAAGACTATGTAAGAGTAAGACAGGGAACGCAGCGTGTGCTAAATTTATTTGACCACAAGACCTTTGCCTTTTTCAAGGAGCCTTCTGAATAACCCACAAACCAAATGATGGGAAAATATTACTCCGAGACAGGAGAAAACATAGTATCTTTGCAGATGGTGAGGTAAACCACCAAGTTCCTTACAGCCCAACTCCAGATCCCTCCCAAATGCACAGGCTGAAGGGACCGTCAGATTTAAATAATGGCATAAAATTAAAGCAGGAGTGGAGAGATATAAAAAAAAAAGGTGAGACAAAATGATTGGGTCCTGATTGGCAATGAGCGAGTGATTATACAAGTGTAATAAAGCTATAATGAAACCAAAACTCTGTAATTCTTACCATGAGACATATCTGAATCTTGCTCAGATTGTGGCACCATGAGGGTTAATTCTCCTAGACTGAATTTGAAGCAATACAGGCATCTTTCCCATGGGATATCTGCCTCCATTAGAAGTCAAGGACCAGTTCATTTCACAAGCAGTTCACATTTCAATGCCTCATTTCAAATGTTTATCATAAGCAAAGTCTTGACAGCCACAAAAAGGCTGCCCTTCTATTGTACGTACACACTTGAAATGAATGGCACAAAATAAATGACTGGTTTTTCCTACACCCTGATTTGTAGTTTTGTCCTTCTTTTATTTGTATAAAAGGATATTAAAATACAGATATTATTCTAAGTAAAAGAAAAGTTTAATAAACATTTACATTGCAGCTCAACTGGGTACAACATGTGCTTAACAGGAAAGCATTTTGTGTAAGATTTGTTTGGTATCAACTTTATTAAGATATAATTCACAAGCCAATAATTCACCCGTTTAAGATGTACATTTCAACAGTTTTCAATATAATCAGAGTTGTGACCATCAGCATAATTAATTTCAGAACATTTTTATCGTCACGAAAAACGATGTCCATGCCCGTTAACGACTGCCCTCCTCCCCACGCTCTCATCCCCTCCAGCCCTAGGCAACCACTAAGCTACTTTCTACTTGCCGATACTGGACATTTCATATAACTGGAATCATACAGTATGTGGTCTTTTGAGACTGCAAGATTTTATAGTTTGGTTACTGCTGACAAAATATTTTTGTTTTTTGAAATCTATTGACAGCTTTACTGCAGCAGGAAACGTATTTCACACAATATCAGCAAAGTACTGCATTGTGCTGGCATTGATCCAGTCATTTATCAGACATAGTCATCGCAATATTATGTTTCACAAGCAGGATCATTTAAATTTCATTCAGTGGGCTGCAAGTTATTTTCTATCAATAGAAATATGGCTTTGTGACCTGGTATTGTAATGTGAATATACTGATTTTTGTTTTGGAATGAGTTTTTGCAGATATAAAATACTGGATTTTTTTTTCTCTTTTCTATAATGAAGCTTGAAGTCAAGAAACCAAGATAATTTCCCAAAATGGTCTAGTTGCTTCTTGCTTGATTTTTTTTTAACTTGCATGATTTTTCTTTTTTAAGTTCCTCATTTGTTAATTTAAAGATGCAAAACTCCATACTGAATGATGGGTATGACAGTTTTCCTTTCTCATACTATCTCCTTATAATTACAAATATACACACTGCTCTGATTGCACAAGTACTATAATAACCTATTAAAGGAATAGGGAAATGTAGGCAATACACTAAGTAGATTTAAAATATACATTGTGCACTAACAATGAAGGCTAGGTTCACAATATTCCAGAAATAGTTTGATCTCCAGCAAACATCCTTCTGCTCAGCCTTACAGACTTAATTGCGACCCGGCTTTAAGGAATGACCTGACCCACGGGACAAAGAGCATCAACAGTCTCACAAACCACTGAGATCATAAGTAATTTTAGTCCCCATCACTGTGGAAACACACTATGTAGAGACTGTGACTGAGAAAAGACATCATAAAAGGAAAAGTGAAGAAAATGAAAGTAATGGTATGCATTAAAGTGACTTTTTAAAACATTGAAAGAAAAAATTACAGAGTGATGAGAAAGGAGGAGGGATTGCCAATCACAAAATGCAAGATGAGTGCCTTCAGAATACAAAGGCTGGCCAGAAAAAAGGAATTAATATAATTTATAACTTGCTTTGAAATGTACAAGTTATCCCTTCAAGAGACTGAAGGCTATTAGAGACACTATTTTTGTTTACACTTTAGGTATGTGTGAACAATAGAGGCTAATTGATTTTTACAAGCTATCTGGCAGGTCTGACCCAGCTATTTATTTTTGTTGCTATAAAACACCTGTATTACTCAAGATACAAACTTTAGTCCAAACGGTAATAGAGAAGAAAGTTAAAAGTAATAGTGAATATCATTACTCAATTGAAGTCTTCAATATATGAAACAGTATAAAAAATAATAGCTTCAGGAAGGTAACTACTTTATAAAGAGGTGGGTGGTAGAGTAAACATAGCTCTGGACCTGGACCTGGACTCAATACTGGCTTACACCAAAAAAATTTTGGGGATTTTCAGTTTTCTCACCTCTAAAAGCAGGAAAACAGCTTTTCAGCTCAACTCCAGAGTTGTCAGAAATAAATAAGAAAGTATTTCTAAAAGCACGTTCTAAATTGTCATGAGCTATCATACGTCTTTACCAAAAGGTAGTTTTTAAAAAGAAGTCGGTCAAAGGCTTTTGTAGGTGGTGCTAGAGCTCCTTTAGGGTGTTCTTCATCCGTAACCGTTTGCAGACTCTTTGAAAATGCCATTCAACGTGTACATGACTCTGATTCATCTCATGAACAGCGTAAGATGAGGAGATACTGATGCCAGACCCCAAAATTATAAAATATATACAAATAAGTAAAAATCTCACTTCTACTTTTTCTCACATCAGCCTCATTACCACCCCTGCCCACTGTCTTAACATTTTTTATATACCTCCAAAGTTTCTTTATGTCTTTTTTTTTCTTTATGTCTTATTTATTTTCAAACTTTACCTATAGAGCCAACTTATTCCTACACGAAAATGACCATGGTTAATATGTGCTTAGTGCAATATATGTTACAAACTCTGAAGTATTGAGGTTTCTTAACTGGCATTCCAATTTCAACAACTGTATTAAAAGTCTAAGAAACTGAAAGATGTATTTTTAAAGTAATTATTAAAGGTGATCAGTTTTATACTTCTTATAATCTCCACTGAAGTTTCCCCCAAAACTCTCCCTACCAAGGCCTTCCTGGTATCAGCTTTGTCCTTTGCCCTGAAATAAGTGGAAACTGAACTTTGGAATAACCGAAAGAAAGGAACTCTGATGTGGCAGGAGTCATAGGTTGAGATACAGGAGAAGACCGAGGTAATGAAATGTAAAATTTATAAGGTCCAGGCGAGAGGTAAACAATATTGCAAAGGACAGGGACTATGGTGAATGAAGGCTGGGATTCGTGTGCAGTCAAAGATAACTCTATGTTCATCTCCAGAGACCCTTGGACATCTGGGCCACTAACAAGGATGAACTAGATTAGCTATAGTGAGTTATAATGTGCTGTTAAATATAGACACATTCTACTAGTTTGTTTATATTACAATATTTGTAGGAAATTTAAAGGTTGATGATTGGTACTTGGCTTCTTAGATAACACTTTCTAATTTAGCTGCATGAGGAGCATGGTATACAAGACTTTTTTGTAAACTTGAGAGTCTTGGCTCCCCGGAAACTGGTATCTTGAGTCTATCTTAGTGCTTCACAACCTGAACACAAAGCATATACCATGAGGTTAAGAAACGGCCCTAGAGCTGGGTCTGGAAGTCGCAGACCTCCCTCTCTGTCGTCTGTTTTTTCTCTGGCTGCACCACATTCTTTAGTTTATCAAAGCTGAGGCAGGGCAGAATAAACCACCCCAGAATGTGCCCCGCCCCTTTGGCATGTGGATTATTTCAAGTTGATGATAACTGAGGTCTAGCATACTCAGGAACAGCCTTCCACCTCTCCTTAACTGCCTAAAAGAATCCAGGTAAGGGACTGTGCCAGGATGAGAGCTATTACCAGAGATAACATTTTACATCAGAAAGACTTACCTGCATGGCATGCAAACATCGGCTCACCAAACAAACATCTGCTCTTCTTACCTTCTCGTGATTGTCTTCCGCCCCTTTCACGCCCCAGACCCCTACCTGCTCCTTAACTCAGGATGGTACAAAAGCCGCAACTGCCTGACTTCTGGGGAGTCTCAAGTATTTTTTCAATGTTTATTTTATTTATTTTAGAGAGAGAAGAGGGGAGGGAGAGACAGGAGCATTGATCTGTTCCCGTATGTGCCCTGACCAGCAATCAAACTGGCCACCTCTGTGCTTCGGGATGTTTAGGTGATGCTCTAACCAATTGAGCAATACAGCCAGACCCATATTTTTATGGAGCTCCCATATGTATAAAATTTTTTCCTTCTTGTTAATCTGTCTTATGTCAATTAAATTATTAGACCAGCCAAAGAACCTAGAAGGGAAGAAGAAAAACTTTTCTGCCCCTATACAACGTTATATGACTATGCCTCTAGTATCGGCTGAGTTCTTTCAGAGATCTGACCCTGTACACTTGCTGCAACTTCCGTAAAAGTAAACTAAGCCAGAAATTGAGGCTAAGAAAGTGGAGTGCAATCATTATGGACTGCAGCTGCTCTCAGGAAAGACATGTCAGAGAACACGAGAGGGCACAGCCTCTTTCCCTCACATTTCACACACTCAGAGGAGACTGAGTTGCTTGTCACCAGAAGGCAGAACAAGAACGTCCACATCAGCCCCAAAGAGAAACAATGTGTGTTAAGGACACAAACAGGCCTGATTGGGCCCTGATTGGGCAGTAGCTAGAGCATCGAACTGGGACATGGAGGACCCAAGTTTGAAACCCCAAGGTCACCAGCTTGAGTGTGGGCTCATCTAGCTTGAGCGTGGTTTCACAGACATGACCCCATGGTCGCTGGCTTGAGCCCAAAGGTCGTTGACTTGAGCAAGGGGTCACTCACTTGACCCCCGGGTCAAAGGCACATATGAGGAAGCAATCACTGAACAACTAAGGTACCACAACGAAGAACTGATGTTTCTCACCTCTCTCCCTTCCTGTCTGTCCCTATCTGTCCTTCTATCCACCCCTCTGTCTCTGGGGGGGAAAAAAAAGGATACAAACAGCATCAGAAATTTTATGCCTCCCTAAGAGAACATTCTGAAGCATTTTCTTCACACATTCTCACAGTGAAAAACATTTGGAATAGAATATTTTCCTATAAACTGTATCTTTGTAGATGGACTTCTAAAACCAAATAAAATACAATAAGGCAAGATGAACAGAAATATCTGAATACTACTCTCTTAGTAAAAATTCAGTATATATTTAAAAGAGAGATATATATATATATACATATTTATGTGTGTGTAAATATATTCAGTAATATTTTTTCTTCTTGGTGACATAGATTCTATTTTCTCCTTCTTTTATACAAAACAACTGCTTCATTGTCATCAAAGTGATGTTTTTCAATCAACTGAAAGTGGGAAACCAATTTGAATTGGGAAACCTTGATTACTTATTGTTTTATTAAACCTTGTTTTAACCACAGACATATGACTTATCAAACATAGGAAAGAATAAATTCTCAGCAAGAGAATGTATGATTCAACTGCATATTAACTATTAGGCGTTGATACTCGGTAATTAAACATACAGTATAAGGTAAATAAAGACTCTTACTGTATATTTTACTCAAATAGTGAGTAAACTGAGGCCCAGAGAGATTAAGGGAACTGGGATAGGGCGCAGAGGTAGGAAATGATAACTCTAGGGCTTTGTTTTGAGAGAGAGAGATAAGAAGGGAGAGAAACGAGAAACTCAACCCATGGTTGTGTCACTTTTAGTTGTTCACTGACTGCTTCTCATATGTGCCCTGACGGGCTGGGGGTGGGGGGTTGGGGACTCCAGCCAAGCCACTGACCCCTTGCTCAAGCCAGCAAACCCACACTCAAGCAGGTGAGCCCGCGCTCAAGCTGGCGACCTCAGGGTTTTGAACCTGGGACCTCATACCCCAAGCTGACGCTCTATCCACTGCACCTGGCAAAATAGCTCTAGGTTTGACCCAGTTCCCCCAGATCCCTAAGTCTGAGCTACTGTGTATTACTAAGGCTCCCTGACTTAGACATTCAGGTAGAAAGCTTAAGAAAACAGACTGAATGGAGAAGAATAAAATAAAGAGAAAATGAAGAGTTCTCTGCAAAATGAATTATTTTCTGGGCCTCCAAACTCTGGAGGCAGGAAGTACTACGAAAACAGAGAGAGAAGGGGGTCATAGCCTTTAGCTCTGAATACAGTCTTATTTGGCTCAAAAGGAAGGACAATAATTCAGGGAGAAAATGGAGTGCTTGGGGGAGGAGAACAAGTTTTACCTCTTTGGAGACTTTGAGTGCCCCATAGGAGCTCAAGCATGGCTCCCCACCCCCCAGCCCTGGGAAAGAATGTTAGAGAGCGAGTCCTTCTTTGGCACCTGCTCAACTCAGGGGCTCCTCCAGCCAGAGCTGCACTGGAGAAAGCACGATGGCTTCCGGCTGGTGAGCCACTGGTGTCTGTGTTGTTCTGGGAGAACCCACTGACCACACTTCACACGTAGGGTCCCTCTCAGTGTGCATAGAAAAGACACTTTTACAGCAAATTAAGTCTAATCAGAAGGCCTTTCATAGATATACAAAGGCCAGTGATGTATTTTTCCCTGCCCTGAATTTTAATTAGTATCTTAGGCAACAAAATGACTAATTGAGAAATGCAGTTAGCCTGTGGGCCAAGGCCAAAAAAATACTATTAAATATATATTAAGAATCACTATGAGTTCTCAGCATGTGTGTGCTGGAGGGAGGGACAGTTCATAAGATATTCTGTTGGAGTTTCATTTTTTTTTAAACCCTTCAGAGTTTTGCCTTAAAGCTCCTGATAATTACTTTTGTGCTTTATTATGTATTTAACATTTTAGTGAGTTAAATAGTGAGATACAATATGTTCCCATTCACCATTTAATTAAGGTGTGTGTGAGATAAGCTTTGATTCTTTGGTGGAACTTCACTTATTTAATTTCACTTGTATCAAACTTGTACACTTTCAGTAAAGCTCACATTCTCCAGAAACAATTAGATTAATACACATCTGAAATATAAATTTTTGAGTGAGCCAGAACTGCTTTTTTTTGTTGTTGTTTTGTTTTGTTTTTTTCATTTTTCCGAAGCTGGAAATGGGTAGGCAGTCAGACTCCCGCATGCGCCCGATCGGGATCCACCCGGCATGCCCACCAGGGGGCGATGTGCTGCCCCTCTGGGGCGTCGTTCTGTTGCGACCAGAGCCATTCTAGCGCCTGAGGCAGAGGCCACAGAGCCATCCCCAGTGCCCGGGCCATCTTTGCTCCAGTAGAGCCTCGGCTGCGGGAGGGAAAGAGAGAGACAGAGAGGAAGGAGAGGGGGAGGGGTGGAGAAGCAGATGGGTGCTTCTCCTGTGTGCCCTGGCCGGGAATTGAACCTGGGACTCCTGCACGCCAGGTCGACGCTCTACCGCTGAGCCAACCAGCCAGGGCCCAGAACTGCTTTTTGTAAAGAATGAGCAGTAACACAAATACAGTATCAGTTATATTCAGATATTTAAGATACATTATACTATTACTGTTTATATATTAAAATGTTTTATTCACCACAATTTTAATCTCTTTCATTAGTGAATTGAGAATATAAACCTAAGTAATAATATTTTAGATTAATCACAATTATGAATTAACATATGCTTGGGGCCCATAGAACTGGTTTAAATTAACAAATCAATTTTAAGCAAACATGAAATTAAATATATATTTTTAGCCCTGACTGGTTGGCTCAATGGTAGAGCATCGGCCTGGCGTGCAGAAGTCCCAGGTTTGATTCCCGGCCAGGGCACACAGGAGAAGCGCCCATCTGCTTCTCCACCCCTCCTCCCCTCCTTCTTCTCTGTCTAAATAGTATATATTTTTAAAAATCAAAAAAGAACAATTTCAGTATATCTTCCTTACGAGTTACTGAACAGTGTCTCAGTCATAGGACTGATGATGATTTCAGAAGGCAAGTACAAAGTGTTATAAAGCCAGAGAATTTAAAATTGCATTTACAAACTGCTAGAAATACTTAAATGATGCACTAAATATATACCTATCTTTGGTGAAATAATTTTCAAAGTTTTTTCTTTCTGAATTAAATCAAATTAGAAAGCTGTAAGTATAGACTAGTAAAAATGATTTTTTTTGCATATGGAGCATACACAGCACATTAAACTACTCATCTGATAATTTCTATATAGTACTGTACTTAGGTATGAAGAAGAATATGCTCTAAGTTTTCACAGTCTAAGAAAATAATTTAGATTAAAAAAGAATGACTCCTGCCTGACCTGTGGTGGCGTAGTGGATAAAGCGTTAACCTGGAATGCTGAGGTTGCCGGTTCAAAACCCTGGGCCTGCCCGGTCAAGGCATATATGGATGTTGATGCTTCCTGCTCCTGCCCTCCCTTTCTTTCTCTCTCTCTCTCTCTTCTCTAGAATGAATAAATAAAATTTAAAAAAAAAAAAAAAAAAAAAAAAGAATGACTCCTATTGAAGTCTGAAAGGACAGTATTCATATTTATATTCCTTTTAAATAATCACAGCAGCATTTCCTTTAATTACAAAGTATTATGTATTCATAAACCTATTTCCAATATTATATTTAAAAAATAATTTCTAATATGATGTTCAATATTAATATAATACTATTTAAATCTAATAACATTAATTCTAGGGGAAAAGGAATAAATAATGACTACGTGTTGTCATGAACATATTGATAACAGGGGTCATCATAGTGTGGTCTAGAACCAGGAGAATCAATAGCACATGAAAACTTTTTAAAAATGCAAATGCTCAAGGCCCACCTCAGATCTATTAAATCAGGAACTCCAGTTTTGTTTTGTTTTTTGTTTTTTTAGTGAGAGAGACGGAGAGAGGGACAGATAGGGACAGAAAAACAGGAAGGGAGAGAGATGAGAAGTATCAATTCTTCATTGTAGCCCCTTAGTTGTTCATTGATTGCTTTCTCATATGTACCTTGACTGCGGGACTTCAGCCGAGCCTCTGACCCCTTGCTCAAGCAGGCGACTATGGGGTCATGTCTATGATCCCACGCTCAAGTCAGCAACCCGGTACTCAAACTAGTGAGCCTGTACTCTAGCTAGTGACCTCAGGGTTTCAAACCTGGGTCCTCTGTGTCCCAAACCAATACTCTATCCACTGTGCCACTGCCTGGTCAGGCAGTAAACTGTGTTTTAACAAGCTCTTCTGGGGCACGCCAAATTTGACAAAAGCTTAAGTTCATTCGGAAAACAGATGTTCATAGTAGGTTGGTCTATTAGCTATTTAATGACATCACCTGTCTGCAGATCAGTGGGGAAAAGATAGGCTAGAAGAAATTACACGAGAATATATTTATGGCTTTACCATAGAGGAAAGGATTATAGATATATATAACCACATTAAAATTCCATACTTCAGTATGGAAATCCAAATATCATTTACAATAAAGTAAAGGAAAAGATAAGCCTCTAAGAATAGACATTTCTCACACAAAGCTTTGTATTTAACATTTACTCATTCCGCAACTATTCACTGAATGCTTATCATGTACCAGATACTATTGAAAGTGCTAGAGATACAGTAAACAACAATAAACTATGAACATCTCTGCTCTCCTGAACTTAAATGCCAATCCTACAACAGACCTAACCAAGAAGTAAATTATACACCTTATTTAAATTATAGGTAATTTATATACCTTATATATAAATACAGGGACCCAGAGGGACACAAAGTTTGGAAGATTGGGGACCAGGAGGTCTGAAGAAGAGATCTATGGATGAAATCTTGGTAGTGGTCATGTAGTATGAAGATCTTTGAACTGAATATTAACACTTACCAGAGAATGTCTACCCAGTAAGAGACACGAAACAACCAGGGAGACAGAATGACATAGAGAGTTGGCACTGCTGGCCTCTGTCATCAACCTCTCTTGTGCTGCCACCATGGAACCATGATGGTACCAGGGAGCTCCTGTGTGGACATCCCAGAATTCAAGTGTCAGGACCGGCGCTCTCGGGTCAGGGCTCTGATTTCCACAGTGATTAAGGTATTATTCATTAACTTCTTGCTCATTCTAATTCTATCTCAGCTGTCAATATATTAGATTTGGGGCCAGAGAGGACCCCAAGTCGTCTTTTGGATGATAAGGTCCACATGCTGTTCTGGCAGCTCACATGAAAGAGCCTTAACAATCAGGTCAGAATTAAGGAGGAAATTAATTTTTTAAATGTTGAATGACTGCTATTACAATAGGGAGCCGAAAAGAAAATCATCTGCTAAAAAGTTGACAATGACCACATTTTAGTACAATTTGAAAATTTTGAAAACTATTGCTCAGACAAAAAAATCTTCCAATAGATATAATGCACTTTTTTTTTTTTTTTTGTATTTTTCTGAAGCTGGAAACGGGGAGAGACAGTCAGACAGACTCCCGCATGTGCCCGACCGGGATCCACCTGGCACACCCACCAGGGGGCGACGCTCTGCCCACCAGGGGGCGATGCTCTGCCCCTCCGGGGCGTCGCTCTGTCACGACCAGAGCCACTCTAGCGCCTGGGGCAGAGGCCAAGGAGCCATCCCCAGCGCCCGGGCCATCTTTGCTCCCATGGAGCCTTGGCTGCGGGAGGGGAAGAGAGAGACAAGAGAGGAAGAAGAGCGGGAGGGGTGGAGAGGCAGATGGGCGCCTCTCCTGTGTGCCCTGGCCGGGAATCGAACCCGGGACCTCTGCACACCAGGCCGACGCTCTACCACTGAGCCAACCGGCCAGGGCCATAATGCACTTTTTGATAAAAATATTCTCATCCCCATCTCCCCACCACCACTGCAGGGTTCAGTTAAAAGATTGTTTCTGTATGATTGAACTACTGGACTATGACCTTGGAGGGGAAGTGGCTGACTGCAGAGAAATAACCTAACTAGAAATGATCTCTGTGCTTAGATGAGGAAATTTGTGTTATTAAAACTTTAAACCAATTTGTGAAAGGCAATGGAAGGTCCTAATAGGCTGTGGCTATAAGAACAGATGCACAAATAAATGGAAAGAGACGACACACTTATTCACCTTTCAAACAACCCTATAAAAACATTTTATTTTAAAGAGATCCCTGTACACATCGGGCTTCTTGTCAGTTAAGCCCAGGCGTACTCTTCCATCCCAGGTCTGCTTCCCAGGAAGTCTGCTTCTTCAAACCTCTTTTTCCTTTTACCATCTGTTGCCACACTGTGCCCTCCACACCTGCAGCTCCTTTCCCTAAAGATTGGCTCTGAGTAATACACAGGCTTCCCAGCTTCCCGGTTCATTCAGCTCCCACCCCACACCATCCCCACACCATCCCCATCCTATCCTAATTAGTTTTTTAAAAATCAGCACAAAAGTCTTCATTATCCTTTTAAGGTTTCCATCTACAGACATATTAGGAAAGCAGATCTAACCTGCTCAAGTACTTTACTCTCGCAATTATCCCTTGGACCTCTCTCCTTCATCACCAGTTTCTCCTTCAAGGACCACCGGTCTACAAGCACACATCTCCCATTAGAAGAAACCACCACCCTAGCAGATACTAAAAATATTCCTATCCCTTTGCTGCCTTTTAGGGGAGAACCCTGATATTAATTGTTTATACTCAACACCTCCATTTCTTCACATTCTCTCTGCAGCCTTCTCTAATCAGGCCATGGTGCCCTCCACCCCAGGGAAACTCTCTTGCCAAGGTCTCAGCAACCTCTCTATTGCCAAATCTGGTAAATACTCCTTTGCTGCATCTTATTCTCATAGTTCATTTCTTTCTCTACCCTCAGCCTCTACCCTGAGCTCTAGACTATATATCTAATCATAATCTTTTTCTTTTTTTTACTTTTTTAGAGAGAGAGAGAGAGACAGACAGACAGACAGACAGACAGCAAGGGAGAGTGATGAGAAGCATCAAGTCATAGTTGTGGCACCTTAGTTGTTCCTTGATTGCTTTCTCATATGTGCCTTGACTGGGTGCCTCCAGCCGAGCCTCTGACCCCTTGCGCAAGCCAGCAACCTTGGGCTTCAAATCAGCAACCTTTGGGCTCAAGCCAGCAACCATGGGGTCATGTCTATGATCCCTCACTCAAGCCAGTGACCTCGGGGTTCCAAACCTGGGTCCTCAGTGTCCCAGGCCAACGCTCTATCCACTGCACCACCGCCTGATCAGGCTTCAATCATCTTCTTGTTGTCTTCTCCACTTGGAGATTTCATAGGCATCTCAAACCAAACATAATCAAAACAAAACTCTTGATGTCATACCACCACCATCAACAGAACAACTCAGTATCTCCGAGGACTTCCCATTTAACAACATGACAGGATATTATAATTAAGTTCACTGTTCATCTCACATACTGAATATAAGTTTCATGAGAGCAAGGATTTGTCTTGTTTCTTGCTGTATTTCCAGTGCCTACACCGGGACCTGGCAAACAGAATAGTGGGAGAGGAAAGTAAAAACAATAAACACTGGAAAAGCTACAAATAGCTAATAACTATAAAGATGTTTTCTTAACAGTTCTTCTTATTCAACAGAAAAGTGCAAAAAGGTTTTAATGGTTTGGTGGAAATCTGTTATATTATTATAGTATTATTTCTGGAGGTAGAGATAATCAATTATTTTCCTCATTCTCCTTCCATCATTCTCCTAGTTATCAGGTTATCCTGAGAAGTCAGAGAAATAGCTGTAACCATTTGAGTTTCTCTAGCCTCAGAGATATTGTTCACATCCTTACTTATTTACTGACAAGTAGTTTTTTCCGATATAAACATTCCTTCTGTTCTACACTGGAAAGTCAACTTAGGCATCATCATTTCATAATTTTCCCTTAACTTAAAACTCAAACCAGACACTGGGCAGTTTCATATTCCTTTCCACACAGCGACTCAGCCGCACAGCCCTCACATCTCCTGGGAAGAGAACTGGAAGCAGTGTCGGCTGCTCCCTGGGTGTCCCGATTCTAAGACTGAAGGCCAGTGATGACCATATCCATCTCTCCAGCCCTGAAATTGGAAAGTCGACCTTTTCAGAGAAATTAACCAAGTCTGAGTTTTGTGATATTCTTCAAATAATTCATTAACTTAACAGGAGCCGTGTTAAAGTCAGGCAATTTTTATCTACAGTAGTTCAGCTTCTTGGTAAGAAAAGCTGGATGCTTTTTCCTTTTGGATGTCAATCTCACTCCAACCCAATATTCAAATCCTTAAAATCACTGTGGGACCACACTGTGATTTCATACCTTTTCTTCAGCTTTTGTTTATCAGGCACTTATTCTGTTCACTTCCAAGAGCTTTGCACTCTCTCATTTAATCCTCAAAGTAACTGTATGGCAATATTATAATCATCTAATAGATTAAGAAACTGAGGGAGTGAGAGGTAACTAATTTACTCAGGGCCATGATTCAGACCCACATGTCTGTCTCCAGACCCCATGCTGTAAACACTACACCATACAGCATCTTTGCTTTCTTTCTCTCTGCTGATTTGAATTATATCATCACTTGTATTATATTATTATCACTATTTATAACTTTTACTTAAATGTTTTAAGGCAATTTTTAATAAAATATGCATAAATAATAAAGCAGTTAAAATAAAACAAAAAATTTTGTGAGATTTATATATATATATATATATATATATATATATATATATATATATATGAAGAAAGAAAGAGATAAGAAGGGAGAGAAATCAGAAGCATCAACTCCTAGTTATGGCACTTTAGTTGTTCATTGACTGCTTTCTCACATGTGCCCTAACTGGGGGGCAGGGGAAGGGGGAGCTCAAGCTGAGCCAGTGACCTCAGGCTCAAGCCAGCAACCCTGGAATCATTTTGATGATCCCACCCTCAAGCCAGTGACCCCATGCTCAAGCTGGGGAGCCTACACTCAAGCCGGCAACATTGAGGTTTTGAACCTGGGACCTCTACAACCCAGATCAATGCTGTATGCACTGCAATACCACCAAGCAGGCAAATAGGGAATTTTAAAAAATAAAAAAAGAAGTGCAGATTCTTAAGAAGTATGGCCACAGCATAAACATGATGTAGCTATTTATCAGGACTAAAACTGAATGCCCTGTGTCAATATGACTTAGTTGTTTGTCTGTTCCAGGGAAATTTTGTCTACAGCAGCTAAGACTGTAAATCAGTAATTCAATTCACTGTTTGCTTTAGGATAATCAGTTGATCTTAGACAACAGACTGCTCACATGGTCAAAAGGCTCACATACCAAACAACAATATCCCGACCAGGTCTCAACAAGTCACTCTAACTGAGCTCTAAACAGAGCTCTTGGATTCCCATCAAACCAGTGTAAAAAGAAACAAGAGATGTACAATTCTAGTTACCTGATTTTTAAAAACATCGTTAGATAGTCAAGAGAAATAGATTTCTTCACTATTATTTTTATCCCCACTGTACAGATGAAAAAGCTGGGACTTGGAAAGACTTTGAGATTATACAAGATTCCACTGAGAGTAAGCGAATGGATCTGAATTGAAGCCTAACTCTCATCTGGCTTCTGAGTGCATATTTTTAAACATCACATCATACTGCTGGTGTATAGCTTTCTAATACCTATGTCAAAAGAAGGATAAAACTTAAGAAAAAATGGAGGAGTTGGTGGATTGGATGTCACCTGGGTCATGACCCTTGAATATCTGTCTGCTGGGTTTTAACAGGAAGAGAATAACAAGTAGGCAATTGAAGATAACCCTCTCTGATGACAGCTTCTGAAGGATATTCTGTGTTGCAGATTGAAGGGAGATAGATGCATATGCTTTGGGTACCAGGCAAGCGGGTGGCAAAGCTGACATTCCATGAAAAATGAAAAGCCTGCTCTGATGATTTGATTGGATAGAGGTCACCTTTATTTGCATAAGGGGAAATGGTCCTTAAGAAGAGCTCTGTCATACTGACTAGATATTAGCAGAAAATTAGATAAAAAATTGTATGAGTAGGTACTCTTAGCTCTCTATTTCAAATACAAAAGAAACCTAGTTTTGATCTTTGCAATGTCTAGTCATGATTATCATTAGTTTCCATACTTCATTTTAAAGAATATATCCAAAAGCAATGATTGTAATTTGGAACTGTTGATAAAAAATGATTCTTCTTACCTGTGGATTATTTATTTCCTAAAGCCACTGCAAGAAATGTTAATTAACAAAGTTAATAATAATAATAAAAAACATGAGCCTGTCTTCCATACTGTTCTATTGCTCAAGAATACAGGCATAGGCCCTGGCCGGTTGGCTCAGCGGTAGAGCGTCGGCCTGGCGTGCGGGGGACACGGGTTCGATTCCTGGCCAGGGCACACAGGAGAAGCGTCCATTTGCTTTTCCACCCCCCACCCCCTCCTTCCTCTCTGTCTCTCTCTTCCCCTCCCGCAGCCAAGGCTCCACTGGAGCAAGGATGGCCCGGGCGCTGGGGATGGCTCCTTGGCCTCTGTCCCAGGTGCTAGAGTGGCTGTGGTCACGGCAAAGCGACTCCCCAGAGGGGCAGAGCATCGTCCCCTGGTGGGCAGAGCATTGCCCCTGGTGGGCGTGCCAGGTGGATCCCGGTCGGGCACATGCGGGAGTCTGTCTGACTGTCTCTCCCCGTTTCCAGCTTCAGAAAAATACAGAAAAAAAAATCATAAAAAAAAATACAGGCATATTGATAATCTAAAAACAAACTGAATCAGACCACTCTGATATAAATTAAAAATAAAATAAAATAGCTACAAAAATAATTGAAAGAGAAGAAAAATATAAGAGGAAGAGAGTGCTTGCTAGTAAATTTTAAACACATGGTTCCATGGCAATAATTACAAATAAAAAACCTGAAATAAGAGTGGAGAGACTAACAATGGAACAGAAGACAAAATAGACAGAAACCGACAGATGGCATAGAAAACACAATGCAAAAAAAAATAAATAAATAAAACAAAACCACAATACAATGAACACGATAACGTAGGTGTCCTGTGGAAAAGAACAGAGAACAAACTGACAGCTGTCGGAGGGGGTGGGGCCGGGGCACTGTGGAAAGCATGAAGGGATTAAGCAAAGAAAAATATGTACAGACACAGACAACAGTATGGGGATTGCAGAAGGGAAACGGGGCTTGGAGGAGGTGGAGGAGGGAGGGGGGATAGATGGTGGTGGAGGGAGACTTGACTTAGGGTGGTGAGCACACACTGCAGTGTACAGATGATGTGCTGCAGAATTGTGCACCTGAAATCTACATAACTTTATTAACCAGTATCACCCCAATAAATTCAATAAAATATTGTTTTAAAAAGAAATAAATTTAAAGGGGAATAAAGAAGAAAATCACTCAGACCAAAATAATCTATTTATTCAGAAACTACGTATGAAATAACCTTCTCAAACCTGATAAGACTACTGAATATTTAGGACACAGGAAACTCACCAAAACTTATTGCTGACCAATTAGCCTGGGGAGATAGACTAAATTTGACTATATTCTTGTGGTTTTCCAATATCCAAAGTAAAATTATTGAAACTGTCATAAGAAATATACACCTTTAACCCCAGGACTTACAATTCTAAAAGCTTGTAAATCATGTCTTCAAAAACTATGTCAGCCTGACCGGGTGGTGGCGCAGTGGATAGAGCATCAGACTGGGATGCTAAGGACCCAGGTTCAAGACCCCGAGGTTGCCAGCTTGAGCACGGGCTCATCTGGTTTGAGCAAAAGCTCACCAGCTTGGACCCAAGGTTGCTGGCTCAAGCAAGGGGTCACTCGGTCTGCTGAAGGCCCACGGTCAAGGCACATATGAGAAAGCAATCAATGAACAACTAAGGTGTCGCAATGCGCAACAAAAAACTGATGATTGATGCTTCTCATCTCTCCATTCCTGTCTGTCTGTCCCTGTCTATCCCTCACTCTGACTTTGTCTCTGAAAAAACAAAACTATGTCAAATCATAAAAGCTGTATATTGTAGAAAACAGTAATAATGTACTAAATATCTCTATTTTTCTTCACTTGAATTAAAAATGGCTTTACTAACAATTCTTTATTTCCAATTCTTTTATTCGCCTACATTATAAAAATATTCTGGGTGTGTTATTTTTGTTTAGATTGTGATTACTCTGTCCTGTTTTTCAGATTGCAATTACTCTGATTAAACTGACTTTGGTAATTTTAAATAAAAAGTATAGATGAAAATGTAATATTCTTTTCAATTTTTAAAATAATTTTATTTGTTAATTTTACGGGGGGGGGGGCTGAGCAAGAAGTTCATAGTTGCATCAATTAAGCTGTTTATCAATTGCTTGTCGTACATGCCTTGACCAGGCAAAGCCAGAGTTTCAAACCAGCGACCTCAACATTCCAAGTCAATGCTTTATCCACTGCACCACCACAGGTCAGGTGAAAAATGTACTGTTCTTATAAAAAGGGTGCTGAGATGGTTCTGGGGCATTTAGTCATTTAGGGGGAGATTTTAAATGTAAACCCCTCACCAAACTCAATCTCACATAGAGAATGCATTCAAGGTAAAAATTAAACTATAAAACTGATAGAAATTAGCATTAAATTATTGTAGTTTTGGGAGGAGAGACTGGAAGAAGGAAGGAGATATTTTATGTTTAAAACCACTAAAAGGAACCTCATAGGAAACAATGAGTAGATTTAAAAACAGAACTGACAAATTTCATTGTGTCCAAAGTAAAATACAATCAAAAGGCAAATAACAACAACAAAAAAAAAACAAAAAGAAAAAAGGCAAATAACAAATTGGGTGAGATGCTCATAGCAAAAGATTAAGAAAAGCATTAATTTCCTGAAGCATACATAAATAATAGAAATATTAAGTCTAATAAACATGCAAAAATTACAAATTATATATTGTCCTTAGTTAATAAATAAAATTAAATTAATGAATAAATTATTCCACAAATTATAAAAGTGGCAAATATCACATTTATCCATTTGTCCTTTCCTGAGTGTCTTTTACATGCCAAGCTCTGTTTAAGCATAAAATGATGACCTTACACATTAATACCGAGATGCCATGGTTTACCTACTAAATATGCAACCTGAAAGTGTTATAAAGCATAATGCTTGCCAGGGCCCAGTGAAATGGGAATTCCTTGTGATTTCTAATGGGAGCATAAATTGCTTTAAAACTTTCAAAAAGCAACATGGCTATATGTATGATCTTGAAAAAAAAATAGTCTTATACCGTGTGACCCAGTAATTCTACATCTAAATTAATATTCTTAAAAAACAATTCTCAATGCACTTAAAAAAATATATGCAAACAGCAACAAAATAATACAATAGCTACTAATACTGACTCAGTGCTTACTATGTGCTAGGTGCTGTTCCAAGTATCACATGTAAGGATTCATTTAGCCTGACCAGGCAGTGGCACAGTGGATAAGAGCATCAGCCTGGGATGCTGAGTACCCAGGTTTGAAATCCCCAGGTTGCTGGCTTGAGTACGGGCTCACCAGCTTGAGCACGGAGTCACTGGCTTAAATGTGGGATCATAGACATGACTCCATGGTTGCTGCCTTAAGCCCAAGGTCGCTGGCTTGAACAAGGGGTCACTGGCTTGGCTGGACATAACGAGAAAGCAATCAATGAACAACTAAGGTGCCCACAACTATGAGTTGATGCTTCTCATCTCTCTCCCTTCCTGTTTGTCTGTCCCTATCTGTCTGTCTGTCTCTCTTAAAAAATAATCCTCACAACAGCGTGAGAGGTAGGTATTGTTATTATTCCCACTTAAGAGATAACAATATTAAAGCCCAGAGAAGATAATTTACTTGCCTATGGTTACTTAACTAATACATGTGTAACCAGTGTTAAACCCTGGCAATCTCTACTTAGCTCTAAGTATGACATCCAAATCTTCTAATTTCAATTACTTGCAAAGTGTTAAGTAATAAACTTGTAAGGAATTTTGCCTACTACAATTTTTCTTTTGTGCATCCACTTTATCCAACATGAAATACTGTATTGCCAGACTTCCATAAAATTTCCGGCAATCCAGTCAAGAAAAAAAAAAGATTAAGAAGTCCAGGTCCTATATTCCCAAAAATAGCAACTGTTTTTAGCCTGTGATTTGGTGGAATGTATTGGGGAAGTCTGTTTCCAAAGGTGGTTGTATAATCCATAATCCTGACCTGAATCCTCATTTCAGATAGAAGTATAACTCACAGATTGTTAATAAAGAACTGACTGAGTTCAAGGCCATGTACCATATGCATCACATAAACAAAGAAGAACTGACATTAAGTCTTTAATAGTAATACTTCTCTTAGGTTGGAGAGCCAAGTGGTATCCACTAGATCAGTGGTCCCCAACCTTTTTTGGGCCACAGATCAGTTTAATGTCAGAAAATATTTTTACAGACCGGCCTTTAGGGTGGGATGGATAAATGCACAAAATAAAATTATGTGACTGGCATAAAAACTGGTATTTTTTTTTCTTCCATTTTTCTGAAGCTGGAAACAGGGAGAGACAGTCAGACAGACTCCCGCATGCGCCTGACTGGGATCCACCCGGCACGCCCACCAGGGGCGACGCTCTGCCCACCAGGGGGCGATGCTCTGCCCATCCTGGGTGTTGCCATGTTGTGACCAGAACCACTCTAGCGCCTGAGGCAGAGGCCACAGAGCCATCCCCAGCGCCCGGGCCATCTTTGCTCCAATGGAGCCTTGGCTGCGGGAGGGGAAGAGAGAGACAGAGAGGAAAGCGCGGCGGAGGGGTGGAGAAGCAAATGAGCGCTTCTCCTGTGTGCCCTGGCCGGGAATCGAACCCGGGTCCTCCGCATGCTAGGCCGACGCTCTACCGCTGAGCCAACCGGCCAGGGCTAAACTGTGGTATTTTTAAATATAATTGTTGAACTTACGATATTTATTGGGCTAAGTTAAAGGAGGAATGAGCATGTCCTCATTATTCAGGTTGTATTGAAATTTGTTATTCTGACAACGTTTTGTGTCTGACATCAATATGTAATATGATAGGTTCAGGCTCACTACCAATCATGAACCTATGACAATAAAAATAAACATGAATCCACTGTGTACTCATATGCAACTTTATTAGAAGCGTCCTCTTAACATCGCACCAACAACATAACATGAGTAACAACATTCTCTCTGCCTCCAAACACTTTCCAGTTGCAATGGTAACGTTTAAACATGCCTTAAAAATAAGATACAACACAAAACAAATATAAAGTGCATGAAAAATACAACTCACCATTGTTATAAATATTGTAAGTTAAGGGTTAATTATTATAATGTTTATATATTATAGAATGAGAGATAGTAGCCTATCTCTCAACAACCATAACGCTAAATCAGTGGGAGCCCTGAGCTTGTTTCTCTGCAATGAGAGGGTCCCATCTAGGGGTATTGGGAGACAAGGACACCCGAAGTGTGTTGCTTATGTCCAGTCTATTCCATAATTTTGTTTTGGTTGCTGTCACTGCAGAAAATCCCGCTTCACACAAATAGGACGTCAGAAATGGCAACAGGGTTTTTAGTGCTTTTGTGGTGATCTTGGGGTATTCTTCCATAACTTTAATCCAGACAGAGTTGTAGTCTCGAACATATTTTTAAGGCCGCCATCATTTGCGATCTCCAGTAGTTGATCCCCTTCTTGCATAGACACGCTGGATTCACCTGGTTTGTTGACAAATGGATGGCGGATCCATTCCTTGGCAATTCGTGGGTCTTTTGTGGCTGGGAAGTAGTGTTAAACTCTTTTAAAAGCAAATACAGGTGATCATGCACCAGCTGGGACAATGAAGGCTTGGGCTCAGTCTCTTCTAAAATTCCCGCGAATGTTTGAAACACGTCAAATATACCCCTGTTCACGCGTCGTCCCCACAAATCCAGTTTGGCTTTAAATGCAGCTACTTTATCTGCCAACTTGAAGACAGTTGTCATTTTCCCCTGAAGTGACCAATTGAGTTCATTGAGGAGGTTAAATATGTCGCACAAGTAAGTGAGTTTTGCGACCCATTCCTCGTCACTGAAATAAATGTGCTGCTAGCAGTGACTTTTTTTCTGAGAGAAATCTCTGCAGCGGCTCTCGTAATTCAAACACTCTGACCAGCGACCTCCCTTGGGATAACCATCTAATTTCTGTGTATAAGAGAAGGTGTCTGTGCTCCGAGTTCATTTCCTCACAAAGCTGCTCCAGCAGGCGTGAGTGAAGGGCGTGTGTTTTGATGTGGTTAATAACTTTAACGACATCATTCAATACGTTGTTAAGTTCCGGTGGTATATTTCGTCTAGCCAGCATTTCCCTGTGAATGACACAATGCGTAGACTCGCATTCAGGTGCAACCTCTTTAATCCGAGTAGTTAAACCAGACATTTTTCTGGTCATGGCAGCAGCTCCATCTGTGCATATGCCGACACAAAAAGACCATTTCAGTTTTCCTGATATATAGTCATCCAGCGATTTAAATAGTTCTGTGGCTATGGTTTTGGTTGGCAATGATAGTGCACATAACATATCCTCATGCACATCCTCTTGATAAAGATAATGCATGTAAACAAGTAGCATTGTCTTTTTGTCAATATCTGTAGATTTGTCAACCTGGAGAGTGTACCACAGTGATTTATTAATCCTTTCCAACAATTGTGATTCAATGTCCTCTGCTATTTCCTCCATGCGCCGTGTGACAGTGGTAGCTAAAAGAGGCATCTGTGCTATCTTTTTAACCGCAGCCTCTCCTAGAAGTTCACAAGAAATGACTTTAGCAGTTGGAA
This sequence comes from Saccopteryx bilineata, assembly GCF_036850765.1. Taxonomy (NCBI): domain Eukaryota; kingdom Metazoa; phylum Chordata; class Mammalia; order Chiroptera; family Emballonuridae; genus Saccopteryx; species Saccopteryx bilineata. The sequence goes on along the minus strand of NC_089491.1, from coordinate 140,482,752 downwards.
GGATCAATTCTTCACCAATGGTGAATGGCTTCTTAGCCTTAGCAATACGATTAGCCACCAAGTATGATGCTCTCAGTGCACTCGCATTTATTGATGTAGTGGCCACCAGTAATTGTTTCTGTCCTTCTTGTTCATGATTTTTTCTTTCGAAATACTCAGAAGTCTTGTCTTTTAAAGTAGGGTGCTTGGTCTCCAAGTGGCAAAGCAGTTTTGAAGGCTTCATTGCCTCATTACTTAGCCAGTCGCCACATATTATGCAGAGCGGCCTTGGTGCGCGAGAATCACCAGTTGCGATAAATCCATACTTCAAGTAGGACTCCTGGTATTGTCTGTTAAATGAAGCCTTCTTTTTCTTCGAGGTCGTAGGTTCTTCTTCTGTCTCCTCACTGGCCCTTTTCCACTTCGCAAAAAAACTTTCGATGAAATTTTGTTTTTCACTCATTTTGCTAGTTTATGGGTTTAATTTTTGCGGCAACTTATGTGACTGAGACAAGCGTCAGGAGTGAGTCTTAGACAGATGTAATAGAGGGAGTCTGGTCATTTTTTAAAAATAAAACATTGTTCAGACTTAAATATAAATAAAACTGAAATAATATGTTATTTATTCTTTCTCTGTGGACCGGTACCAAATGGCCCACAGACCAGTACCGGTCCGTGGCCCGGGGGTTGGGGACCACTGCACTAGATGTTTCCCAGAGGAAACTAATCAATCTGTGTAGCTAGAGGATGTCAGGCAGGTATTCCCTGCTTTAATTCAGGCCACTATCCTGACAAGAACAGCCCAGGAGAAGTGTCTTCCAGTCTTAGAATTAATTATATACTCATTTTATTCCTCTGAACTGTCTAATAACTGGCTCACACATGTTTGGCATAGCACTTGCACAGAGTAGATGCTTAACAGTATGGCCTTCCCTGAGGGATAAATTCTGTAGCAAAATAAAATACCTGTACAGCACAGAATTCCCATTTTTCTTTGCCAAGGTCTGAAAAACTGTGGTTACATATGACTGCACGTACACATCAAAAGCATCTGCCAACTCAATGGTATTGCTCTCAGTCTGAAGCTTAATGGTGGATCTGCCCATCACAATAAGAGTTAGGTATTAACAGTAACTTGGAGTGACTCAGTGCCCTTCTCTGCTCACTGGCCTCAGCAGAAAAGATGATGAAAAATGAGTGAATTGGGTGAGTACACGGACACAAGATGGGCATCACCTCTTTTAAATCTTATTATTTATTTATTTGTTTTTGGGTATTTTTCTGAAGTTGGAAACAGGGAGGCAGTCAGACAGACTCCCGCATGCGCCCAACCGGGATCCACCCAGCATGCCCACCAGGGGGCGATGCTCTGCCCATCTGGGGCGTTGCTCTGTTGCAACCAGAGCCATTCTAGCGCCTGAGGCAGAGGCCACAGAGCCATCCTCAGTGCCTGGGCCAACTTTGCTCCAATGGAGCCTTGGCTGCGGGAGGGGAAGAGAGAGACAGAGAAGAAGGAGACAGGAGGGGTGGAGAAGCAGATGGGCACTTCTCCTGTGTGCCCTGGCCAGGAATCAAACCCGGGACTCCTGCATACCAGGCCGACGCTCTACCATTGAGCCAATCAGCCAGGGCCTAAATCCTATTAATTTTAAACATATCTTCCCTTTCTGTTGTAATGGCAAGTGACACAAATAAATTAAGATGTAATAAAGAACTGAACACTAGCCCTAGCTGGTGGCACAGTAGATAGAGCATCATCTCGGAGCACTGAGGTCTCCAGTTGGAGCCCAGGTCATTGGTCATAGTCTGGGTCGCTGACTAGAGCCTAAGGGTACCTGCTCAATCCCTAGGGTGCCAGCTTGATCCTTGTCCATCCCTGAGGTCATCAGTTCAAGCTCCAGTCAGGGCACTTATGAGAAGCAATCTATGACACAACTAAGTGAAACAGATTGATGCTTCTCTCTCTTTCTCTCTCTCTCTCTCTGGTCTTCTCTCTCGAAATAAAAAATTAATTACTAGTCAAAGCTACATATTAATTTTCTTTTTTTCTTTCTTAATGGTCTAGAAAATGCATTTCCAATAAGGGGAGGTATCACTCCTGTGTGGTAGGCTTAATAACACCCCCCCCCCACACACACACACACAAAGATATTCAGGTCCTCAGCCCTGGAACTGTGAATGTTACTTACATGCAACAGAGACTTTGCAGATGCAATTATGGGTTTTGAGGTGGAGAGATTATCATGAATGATCCGGGTAGACCACAAGTGTAATCAGTGTCCTTAGAAGAGAGAGGCAGAAGATTTGACATAGAAGAAGGTAATGTGGTCCTGCAACAAGAGGCTACACGGCCGGCTCTGAAAGATGGAAGGGTCAGCAGCCAATGAAAGCAAGAAATGTAATTCTAGAAGCTGGAGAGAGGTGGAATCTGAAGGAGGAACCGGACACTCCACTTGCATCTCCAAGAGGAAGTATGGCCCTGCCAGCACCTTGACTTTAGCTCAGTAATCTGCGACTGCAGGTCTCCACAACCGTTAAGAGAATAATCTGCTGACTAAAGCCACAAAATTTGTTGCAGCAGCCATAGGAAATACAGCCCTGCCCTGCAAAATCTCATTCCTCAGTATTTAATTGTGTGGCAATTAGGAAAAAATATCTAAAAAGGCTTCTTAATGCCCAGCTCAGTTGTTTAAAGCATCATCGCCACACACCAAGGTTGTGGGTTCAGTCCTCAGTCAGAGCACAAAAGAATCAACGGAGTAATGCAGGAGTTAAGTGGAACAACAGATTGATCTTTCTCTCTCCCTTCCTTTCTCTCTCTAAAATTAAAAACATTAAAAATAAATAAAAAGGCTCCTTAAGGAGATAAGGAAAAAAAAGTTGTGAAACAACATTTCATTGTAAACAATGCCCATGAAAGATTGATTCAAATAATGATGTAAGATCTGTGCTACTTTCCGGGCCCGGTTTCATTATCATTAATACCCAGGAGCAAGAGGGATGTTTTTATTTTGACAGGTTCTTTTATATCCATCATTCTAACGAGGAATATTTTGTCATCCAGAAAAAGGTTGCTGGCCTCTTTTTTATACAGGTAGTCAAATCTTACCTCCTTATTTAAAAACAACACTGGGGCCATATCGTGTGCCAAAGCCCATCAGGAAATACTTTTGTGTGTGTGTGTGACAGAGACAGAGAGAGACAAAGAGAGGGACAGACAGGACAGACAGACCAGAAAGGAGAGAGATGAGAAGCATCAATTCTTTGTTGCAGCACCTTAGTTTCTCATTGATTGCTTTCTCATATGTCTTGACCGGGGGGCTCCAGCAGACTGAGTGACCACTTGCTCAAGCCAGAGACCTTGGGCTCAGGCTATGAGCCTTGCTCTAACCAGATGAGCCTGCACTCAAGTTCCTGACCTTGGGGCTTTGAACCTGGGTTTTCCGAGTCCCAATATGAGGCTCTATCCATTGCGCCAGTGCCTGGTCAGGCAGGAAATACATTTTGATAACCTAGATTTCTTTAGTGCACTACAGGCAGTAAGGTTTGTGTACATGGTGATAGGTTCGGAAGAGATTTTTACTTTTCTGCTTTTTGAAAAATTAAGTGAAACTAAAACTCTATCAGACTACTATTTCTAAAGCTTAGAATGTTTAATATTATTGAACAAGTGATGATGAGGAAGCTAGTTAAGGAGGTTATCAAGAAATAGCCTTTCTTATAGGATACAGAGTATTCTACTCTTAAGTCAAATTGAAAGCTAAAGTTTGGGTCTATTAATCAATTTAACATAATTGGTCTAAAATATTTATTTTTAAAACTGTATGTTCATTAAGTATTAAAAAGTATAATTCAAGATATATATCAAAATTCATTCTATCACTGAAATCACTTGTTAATTTGCTCTTATTGTCTTACTCAAGTATAAGTTTCCTTAACCTTCAAGAAAGTAAGTTCTGAGTAAATTGAGGTATCCTACATTGTTAGATTAAGCTATAAATTCCCTTAAGAGAATTAAATGCCTGAACAGAATCTTAATCAGGCTACATCTGCCAACCAGAATGTTCTCTGGAAATAGAGGTCAAGATGTAAAAAAAAAAGAAAGAAAGAAAAGGATTAAAATTGTCCAGTAAGCATTCCAGCTGAAACGCTGACTGTGCACTGGTAGGCCTGCCACCCAGTCTGCACAGGGAGCAAAACCTGAGCTTGGGCGGGAGAAAAAGTCTAAAACTGAACCGAGCTATTTTTAGTTCAAGAATCATTATGTACAAAAATGCATTGTGCACAGATCTTTATTCCTATATTCTAAGACGTAGAAAACTAGCGTTTGACCCTATTCACAAGACAGGAAAGGGAAGGGTGGGAGGGGAGGCAGAAGGAGAGATGAAGGAAGGGAAGGAAGAAAAATAAAAGAAATCCATATGTATGCTAACATGTCACAGATAATCAATATATATTATATATAACCCACATATATATGGGAAGTACAGTATATACCATATCAATTCTACATTTTAAAAAACAGGCTGCCTTAGTCAGAGAAAGACAACTACCATATAATTTCACTCAGATGTGGAATCTAATGAACAAAATGAACTAACAAGCAGAACAGAGACAGACTCGTAGATGGAGAGCAGGCTGACAGCTGTTGGGGTGAGGAGCTTGGTGGGTGGGATTGGAGAGATTGAACAAAAAAAGAAAAAACTCATGGACACAGACAACAGTGTGGTGACGCTGCGGGTGCGGGGTGTGAGGAGGTGGGGGGGCCTGGGGAGGGTAAACGGTGATGGATGGAGACCTGACTTAGGGTGGTGAACACACAATACAGGGTGCCGATGATGTGCTGTGGAATTGTGCACCTGAAACCTGTACAACTTGGTTAACTAGTGGCAGCCCAATATATTCAATAAAAAGGAAAAGAAACAAATAATTAAAAAAATAAAAAGCTGCCTTTCACTGTTTATTATTTTTAATTAAAGATAATTGGTGAAAATTTAATTACCCTTTAAAAACAATCAAGAGATTATGCGAGATTACTTTCAAAACAGACTTTTTATTTTACCAGTGTCAGGTCCAGAGCTGCAGCCACTTCTACAGTCTGCCCTGAGCAATGAATGCTCCCTCCCACTTTCTAACTTTAGCTCGACCTTCCCTGCAGTTTCCCATTTAATTCTTCATTTGGCACTAGTTTCATGACTGGCTATTATAAAGGAAGTTGGTGTGACTGTCATATCAGGCCAGAAGTTTATGCCCCTTTTTATTGTCTAATGCAGAAAGAAAAGAGTCATGGACAAAAATGGTACTATTTTTTTTTCTTTCTTTTTTTTTTTTTTTTTTGTATTTTTCTGAAGCTGGAAACGGGGATAGACAGTCAGACTCCCGCATGCGCCCGACCAGGATCCACCCGGCACGCCCACCAGGGGGCGACGCTCTGCCCCTCCGGGGCATCGCTCTGTCGCGACCAGAGCCACTCTAGCGCCTGGGGCAGAGGCCAAGGAGCCATCCCCAGCGCCGGGGCCATCTTTGCTCCAATGGAGCCTCGCTGTGGAAGGGGAAGAGAGAGAGAGAGAGGAAGGAGAGGGGGAAGGGTGGAGAAGCAGATGGGCGCCTCTCCTGTCTGCCCTGGCCGAGAATCAAACCCGGGACTTTTGCACGCCAGGCCGACGCTCCGCCACTGAGCCAACCGGCCAGGGCCAAAAAATGGTACTATTTTGAAGCTGTGTCCCAATGATGTCTAACATCTGGATGCTGGAAATACTTACATGTTTTTAAGATTTCCCCCAAATGTTCAGGATTATGGAGATGCAGGTTCTTATTATCTCCCCAAAATAACTTCAAAAAGGCTAAAGATAGTTTTGATTAAAGATCAATGGACATCGTTTTGAGAATGTCACAGAAGCTGCTGTATTGTTTCTCACTGAAAAACATAATAACCCAACTTCCCAAATCATGGGGAAAAAATATTACCAATCATTACAAAGAGAATGATGTGTGAGTACTCCTTAAGGCAATGCACACAATTTAATCATGAATCACTGACTCTCTGAGCATACACGGTAGGAGTTAAGGTGACCTTACAGATGTGTAGAAGGCACATCCTTGGTGTTTTATTTTTATTTTTTATTGATTGATTTTAGAGAGGAAGGGAGAAAAAGAGAGAGAAACATTGATCTGTTCCTGTATGTGCCCTGACCAGGGGCTGAACCAGCAACCTCTGTGCTTCAGGACAACACTCTAACCGACCAAGCCATCCAGCCAGGGTTCATCCTTTGTGCTTTAATGGACACCTGGCTCTTCCTTAGGTGCACCATTTCTCCTGCTACCCTCTCCAGTGCTCGCCTGGAGGTGGGATGGGTGCCCCTTTGGCACCCATGGCTGCTTTCAGAGCATTCTCCCTCCCTCCTTCCCTACAACTCCTCGGCTTTAAATTTCATGTCATGAAATTATTTTTTTAAAGCTGGTATGGATAAAGTTTTAGAGAAACAATTGTTAGTGGTTTTCACTGGGACCAGGTAGTGGCAGCAGGGTGGGCACAGTCACTGAATATTGCCCACTGCCTGCATTGTTACCGTCACCTCCCAAACACCAACGTGTCCCCGCTGCCCATTCCCCCAAGGCTTTAGCTCCTGGCTTATTGCCAACATCTCCAGAACTTCTCGTCTATATTCCCAGATTCTCAATATTCACATAGATGACCTCAGTTCCTAGAATTCTTCCTCCTGAACGAATTTCTCCCCGTCCACTCATTCCACACTCATACCTTAGTGACTCATCTCCCAGGTGATGCTCTCACCATAGTCTCTCCTCAAATCCCCAACGCCTCCTCCATCTTCCCTCTGCTGCCGACCTCTCTCTGCTTCCGTGAGGAAACTGAAGCAGCCTGAAGAGACTTTCCAACACGTCTTCATTCCTGCACCTACACGCTCGGCCTCTCCAGGCACTGCCAAAGACGTTGGTAATGCCCTGCTCCTTTCAAAGGGCAATCCCTCCATTTCTGTACCAGATCCCATTCCTCCCGTCTCCACTCAGGGCCATTAGGTGCTGTGGGCATTTCCCCCCTCTCCTCTCACATTATTACAATTTCCCTCCCCCCTCGGTCATAACCATCAGCAACTGGCATTCACATCTGCAATTATTTCTTTCACCTTAAAAGAAAAAAACCCACAATTTTTCTTGAGCCTCTTTTATCCCCTAGCTACCTGCTCCTTTCTTTGGCCCTTTTTGCAAACAAAACCAACTCCTGAAAAAAGTTGCCTCTATTCTGTCTCCAATTCTCCTTTTATTCTCTCTAAAATACATTCTAATCAGGGTTTTGCTCCCACCACTCCAGGGAATCTTCTTTCACTGAAGTGACGGCATGACTCCCTCTTGCTAAAATCCAGTGGTCAATTCCTCGTTTTCTCTGCATATTAGCAGCATTCCACTATTGATCTCTTCCTTTGTAGATCTCACTCTCCTCACTTGGTTCCTGGGAACCACTCTCTGTTTACTTCTTTCTACCTCACTATTACTTTTAGTTTCCCTCCTTGTCCCCTGTATCTAAATGTAGATTTGGCCCCGGGCTCAGTGCGTGGGCCCCTTCTCTTTTCTATTTACACATCCTGTCCTGGTAAATTTAGTGATAAGCCTTAAATAGCATCTCTATCTCCTGATAATTTCTACTTCTATCCCCAGACTGCTCTCCCAAACTCTAGGCCCTCATCTCTCACTACCCATCAATGTCTGCATCTGGGAGGCTCACTGAAATTTAAAACCTAAGCTATCTACAACTTAACTTCTTTCTGATCTTCTCTCCTAAAACTTGTTTCATTTGAAGCCTTCCCTATCTCAATTTTCAAGTTGGTCAAGCTAAAAACCTTGGACTTTGTGTTATCTTTTCTCCTTTTTATCTCATATTCTCTACATATAATCCAGTAGAAAGTCATGTTGACTCTACTCTCAAAATATATTCAGAATATTGGTGACCCCCTTTCACCACCTCCTCCTGTCACCCTGACGCAAACCCCCATTTTCTCATATCTGATGATTACATTAACCGCCTACTCTCATACCTGCCTCATCAGAGTCTTGTCACTGCATTGCTCACCAGCTGCCACAGCTCCCACGTCACTCAGAGTAAAGCTAAAATCCTTTCGGTGGTCTGTAAGGCCCTACCTACATGACTTGCTTCCTGTTACCTCTCTGACTTGATCACAACAGTATGGTATTGGCAAAGGGATAGAAATACAGATCAACAGAACAGTCTAGAAATAGACTCAAACAAATATGACCAATTTGAAAAAGGTATAAAGGCATTTCAATGGACAAAGAATAGCCTGTCAACAAATGGAGATGGGACAATTGAAAATTTATATGGCAAAAGAAATAAACTTCTACATAAACCTCACACCTTATATAAAACTCAACTTAAAATGGATCATAGATCTAAGTTTTATACTATAAAGCTTTTAGATGAAAATATAGGATAAAATATTCACAACTCAGGGATGGAGAAGTTTCTTAAATCTGTTATCAAAAACATAAGTACATAAGAAATTTTCTGACATATAGACTTCATAGAAATAAAAAACTTTGTGTTCTACAACAGACACTTAAGAAAATAAAGACAGCCTGACCAGGTGGCGGCGCAGTAGATAGAGCATCAGACCGGGCTCACCTGGTTTGAGCAGAGCTCACCAGCTTGAACACAAGGTCGCTCGCTTGAGCTTGAGCAAGAGTTCACTCGCTCTGCTATAGCCCCATCCTCCCCCAGATCAAGGCACACATGAGAAAACAATCAATGAACAAATAAGGTGCTGCAATGAAGAACTGATGCTTCTCTTCTCTCTCTTTCTGTCTGTCTGTCCTTCTGTCTCTCTCTGTCACCAAAAAAAAAAAAAAAAAGATGACAATACCATACACTTTCACTTACCATATTTGCCCATGTATAAGATGCACCTTTCTCCTTTTTAAAAAATTTTGGGGTCTAAAAACTGGGTGCGTCTTATACAGTGGTTACAGGCTTTTTTTTACTTGCATTTCTGGCTTTTTCACGCTTGTTTTTGCGCTCATTGTTGAAGACAGTGATTTGTCATCAGACACAGATAAGGACAAGCTAATGGATGGGAGTTTTGACAGTGATGAAGAGTTGTATGAACTTTATGATGAATAAAACTTGAGTTCAATAACTTTATGTGATACAATTTTTTTCAAATTTCAGGTCCCAAACTTAAGGTCTATCTTATACATGGGAGCACTTATACATGGGAAATATGGTATATGTAGACTCTAAACAAGAAATAAACAGAATAGAAAGAGACTTATAGATATAGAGAACAGTCTGATGTTTGCCAGAGGGGAGAGGGATTGGGTAGCTGGAAGAAAAAGGTTAAGGGATTAAGAAGCACAACCTGGACCCTGGCCAGTTGGCTAAGTGGTAGAGTGTCAGCCCGGCGTGTGGAAGTCCCAAGTTCGATTCCCGGCCAAGGCACCCAGGAGAAGCGCCCATCTGCTCTCCATGCTGCCCCCTCTCCTTCCTCTCTGTCTCTCACTTCCTCTCCCGCAGCCAAGGCTCTGATGCCGCAAAGTTGGCCTGGGTGTGGAGGAGGGCTCCATAGGCTCCGTCTCAGGCTCTAGAACGGCTCTGGTTGCAATGGTGTATCGCCCTCTAGTGGGCATGCATGGTGGATCCCAGTCAAGCACATGCGGGAGTCTGTCTCTCTGCCTCCCTGCTTCTCATTTCAGAAAAATACAAAGAAAAAAAACAAAAAAGAAGCACAAATTGGTACTTACACAGGGATGTAAAGTACAGCACAGAGAATATAATCAATAATATTGTAATAACTATGTATGGTACCAGGTAGGTACTAGAAATATCAGGGGGGAAACTTTGTAAAGTATATGATTGTCTACTCACTATGCTGTACACATCTGAAACTAATACAAAATAATATTAAATGTAAACTGGAACAGAAAAATAAAATTTAAATTTAAAAAATAGAATCAGCCTGACCTGTGGTGGTACAGTGGGTAAAGCGTCAACCTGGAACGCTGAGGTCACCGGTTTAAAACTTCAGGCTTGCCTGGTCAAGGCACGTATGGAGAAGGATTCCAAGATGGTGACAAAGTAGGCAGATATTTCAACTGCCACCTCCCAGGACCAAATTGTAGTACAACTTAATTTATGAATAATCACTTTGAAAAAGCAACTTTGGACTAAACGAAGAGTCTATAACCAAGGGTCACAGAAGAAGCCACACTGAGACTGGTAGGAAGGGCGGAGACCTGGAAAGGGCTGCCCGGCTCCCAAGAGTGAGCGAGGTAGAGGGTTTGGAGGGACTCTCACTGTGAAAAGGGTTACCCTGAGAGGGCAGAGTCCTCAGCCCCAGGGCTGGAGCCCCAGCCTAGGGCCCCAGAGCCTAGAAGAGACACCCACACAGCATTTAGAGATGAAAAGAGCTGGGTTTCTGTCTGAAAGAAAGACAGAGCTCTTGGAGATGCAGGCTCCATCTTAAAAGGTCTACGCAGAAAATCTTGTTCACAGCCACTTATCTGGGGCTCTGGTGGAGTGAGAGCTGAGAGGACTAGAGTTGCATGAGGAGAGTGTAATATTGGAAGATTAGGGAGAGACACTGTGGGGGATGGCCACTGGAACCCCTGTGCTGAGTCATTCTTTAATACTGCACTCGCCATCTTTCTTGAGTGGAGCTGTCCCCTCTGAGCAGCATAAGCCTGGGGAAAAGCAACTGTTACGCCCTGAGGAGTCTCTCCTGCCCCAGTCATGGAGAATGAGTTATACAGAAAAGCCATGAAGCAGGGGGCACGTCAGTGACTCAGTTTTCTAGTGTTGAGGCCGGAGCTTTCCCATACATGCTCCTGAGTCTAAGACTGGCAATTCCGCCTCGTCAGAGACTCAGTAGAAACTGTCCAGAGTGTGGGCAGACCACACCTCTGGGTTTCAGAGGCCACACCCACCAGACTCCTGGGGCCACAACCTACAGTGGTCTGTGAAAAAAGTATGGACAGACTGACATCTGGGGCCAAGGGGCAGCCACACACACCACCCCTTCTAACCCTTGAGTTGCTGCATGCCCTAGACTCCATCAGATGCTTATTCACTGGCCAAGCCCAATAAGCAGTCAACAGACAGAGGCTGCAAGAGGTGGGACTCAGGAAACCTTGGCCTTTAAAGCAGACCTTCCCCCAGGCCCAGTATAGGCAAAATCCAACTAGGTGTGCAGCTAGGTATTTCCATGTACACCTGGGCCCAGCAGAGGCAGCCACAAAATCTGGATTGCTTGTAGCTCTAAGAAGGTTGCTGAGGGCCAGTCATGGGCAGTGTTTCCCACTGGTCTGCACCGGGTTTCCTGCCAGGGAGGCCCAGGGCTGGCACATCCAGTTTGCCAACTGTGGAGAGCATGAGTTCAGGACCTAACAACCCTAGCTACAGTGGTAGCCAAAGGAAGGGCTCCTCACACCTGGCCAAGCTGAGGCAAATTTCGCTCTGTGATCAGCACCAGCACAGCAGCTCATGTACATTGGATCAGGTGGAGCTTCACAGTCAGCAAGCCTGGGTGCTGGATGTCCTGTCCAGCTGGGCTAGATTCCACTGGGGGAAGGGAGAGAGGCTTGGAGCATGGACACTTAAAATGTGGGTCCCTGTTAGTGTACTGTTGAATCTAGTCAAGGGGCTTAGCCACTTTCGGGTGAGGGGGCACAGTCAACCCCTAGAAAGGACTCTCTCAGTCTTCCTCCCTGAGACCAGGGTCTCACCAGTAGTAAGAATTTCTGCAGAGAGGACTATTGGCCCCACTTCAATATGAACCTGCTGCTCACCTTGTTGAGGAGAAATAAAATTTGAGTATCCAGCAGTGGCTGAAGCTGATTAGGCTCTGGAGTAGGGGCCACATTCCCCGTACTGAGCTCCTGACCAAGAGACCCCTGAGGTGGGGGGTCCCACTAACGCTGTATTCCCAACCTCAGCTGCCCTGACCCAACAAGCTAGCAACCTATAGAGGGGTTGGCTGGGTGAGGACTGTCTGGGCTCATGCTACAGTTATTCTACAGAAGACTGTGAGAAGACCATGCAGCTGCAAGAGGAGGTGGAGCAGCTGAAAAGTAGAGGCAAATCTTGCAGAGCTTGGGGCTTTTACAAAGCTGCGGTCATCTCTAAGCAGGAGGAAGCTGATCCTTATACACAGGATGGCCCCTCCCACATGACCTAGGCACAGAAAACACAGACACAAACAACAAAAAGAGCAGTAGCTGCAGACAGGTAGCCCACAGTGGGTTACAAACAACAGCTGACACCAACCCAAGAAGATCTAGAACCAACACAACTGGTAGTGGGTGGAAGACAGCAGCAACCCTAGACTCAGCTAGTACACAAGCAGCATGCCCAAAGGAGGAGTCTAGCAGGTACCAGACACTGTGGAGAAAAAAGATGCCCAACAGGACAGACATTGCACAGTGTGTAATACACATGATAAAGGTTGACCCTTAGAGCCAGCCAGCTGAAGGGATAGGCATACCCACAAAAGGACCAAATACATTCAATACTCATACAACAGGAGGGAAAACAGTACCCTCAAGAAGCATTCCTAGAACAAGGAAAACAGGTGGCCTGGAAGTCAGTACCACTGAGCCTATCTTCCTCATAAAGACACCACAAAAACTTTCATGATGGTGCAGTGGATAAAGCATCGACCTGGAATGCTAAGGTCGCCAGTTCAGAACCCTGTACTTGTCTGATCAAGGCACATATAGAAGCTGATGCTTCCTGCTCCTCCCACCTTTCTCTCTCTCTCTCTCTCTCTCTCTCTCCTCTCTAAAGTGAATAAATTTAAAAAAATTTCTAAATAATAATGTATATACCTTATTAAAAAGTACATTTATTTTTTTTTCTATCATATTTTTACTGTATCTTTTCTATGTTTTTTTTTAATAAATTTTTATTAATGGTAATGGGATGACATTAATAAATCAGGGTACATATATTCAAAGAAAACATGTCTAGGTTATTTTGTCATCAAATTATGTTGCAAACCCCTCGCCCAAAGTCAGATTGTCCTCCGTCACCCTCTATCTAGTTCTCTGTGCCCCTCCCCCTCCCCCTAACTCTCTCCCTCCCTCCCTCCCATGTCCTCCCTCCCCCCTCACCCTTGGTAACCACCACACTCTTGTCCATGTCTCTTAGTCTCATTTTTATGTTCCACCAATGTATGGAATCATGTAGTTCTTGTTTTTTTCTGATTTACTTATTTCACTCCTTATAATGTTATCAAGATCCCACCATTTTGCTGTAAATGATCTGATGTCATCATTTCTTATGGCTGAGTAGTATTCCATAGTGTATATGTGCCACATCTTCTTTATCCAGTCTTCTATTGAAGGGCTTTTTGGTTGTTTCCATGTCTTGGCCACTGTGAACAGTGCTGCAGTGAACATGGGGCTACATGTGTCTTCACGTATCAATGTTTCTGAGGTTTTGGGGTATATACCCAGTAGAGGGATTGCTGGGTCATAAGGTAGTTCTATTTGCAGTTTTTTGAGGAACCACCACACTTTCCTCCATAATGGTTGTACTACTTTACAGTCCCACCAACAGTGAATGAGGGTTCCTTTTTCTCCACAGCCTCTCCAACATTTGCTATTACCCGTCTTGTTGATAATAGCTAATCTAACAGGAGTGAGGTGGTATCTCATTGTAGTTTTGATAAGCATTTCTCTAATAACTAATGAAGCTGAGCATCTTTTCATATATCTGTTGGCCATTTGTATCTCTTCCTGGGAGAAGTGTCTGTTCATGTCCTCTTCCCATTTTTTTATGGGATTGTTTGTTTGTTTGTTGTTGAGTTTTATGAGTTCTTTGTAAATTTTGGATATTAGGCCCTTATCTGAGTTGTGGTTTGAAAATATCAGTTCCCATATAGTTGGCTGTCTGTTTATTTTGATATCAGTTTCTCTTGCTGAGCAAAAACTTTTAATTCTGATGTAGTCCCATTCATTTATCTTTGCCTTCACTTCTCTTGCCATTGGAGTCAAATTCATAAAATGTTCTAAAAAGTACATTTAAAAAACAAAAAGACACCACAAAAATTTCCAAGTCAGACAGCGCTACCCAATACAGACAAAATGGGTAGACAAAGAAATACGACCCAAATGAATCAACAAGAGAAATCCCCAGAAAAAGAACTAAATTAAATGGAAGTAACCAAAATAGCAGATGCAGAGTTTAAAATAATGATTTTTAGAATGCTCAAGGATCTTAGAGCAACACTGGATGGACATAACGAGCACCTAAATAAAGAGACAGGAAGCATCAAAAAGAACATTGAAATCATAAAAAAGAACCAGTCAGAAATGACAAATACAATATCAGAAATGAAGGCAGCAGAAGAAGGAATCAATAGCAGGCAAGATGAAGCAGAGGATCAAATCAGCAATTTAGAAAACAAGACAAACATAAACACAAAAGTAGAGCAGCAAAACAAAAAGAAGCTCAAAAAGGCTGAAGAAACTAAGAGATGGCCTGACCTGTGGTGGCACAGTGGATAAAGTGTCGACCTGGAAATGCTGAGGTCGCCGGTTTGAAACCCTGGGCTTGCCTGGTCAAGGCACATATGGGAGTTGATGCTTCCAGCTCCTCCCCCCTGTCTCTCTCTCCTCTCTCCCTCTCTGTCTCTCTCTCTCTCCTCTCTAAAATGAATAAATAAAATAAAAAATTAAAAAATTAAAAAAAAAGAAACTAAGAGACCTCTGTGACAACATGAAGAGAAACAATATCTGCATCATAGGTGTTCCTGAAGGAGAAGAGAATGAAAAAGGATAGAGAACCTGTTTGAAGAAATCATAGCTGAAAATTTCCCTAAATTGATGAAGAAAAAAGTCACACAAGTTCAAAAAACAGATACTCATTAAAAAGGAACCCAAGGAGGCCTACAACAAGACACATCATAATTAAAATGCCAAAGTTAAGAGACAAAGAAAGAATACTAAAAGCTCCAAGAGAAAAGCAGTTAATTACCTACAGAGGAACCCCCATAAGAATGACATCAAGCTTCTCAACAGAAACAATTGAGGCCAGAAGGGACTGGCAAAAAATATTCAAAGTGATGCAAACCAGAAACTATAACCAAGAATACTTTATCCAGCAAGCCTATCATTTAAAATTGAAGGAGAAATAACTTCCCAGACCAAAACAAACAAACAAAAAACAACCTCAAGGAATTCATTTCAACCAAACCAGTACTGCAAGAAATATTAAGGGGCCTGCTGTAAAAAGAGCAAAGGAAAAAAAAGAAATCGAGAAAAAGAGGATTATAGATTGAAAGACTAAAATGGCAATAAATAAGTACATAAGTACATATCAATAATAACCTTATATGTAAATGGATTAAATGCTCCAATCAAAAGACACAGGGGAGCTGCATGGATAAGAAAACAGGACCCGTACATATGCTGAAAACAAGAGACCCACCTCAGAATTAAAGATACACATAGACTGAAAGTGAAGGGATGGAAAAAAGTATTTCATACAAATGGAAATATTAAAAAATAAACTGGGGTACCAACACTTATATCTTACAAAATAGCCTTTAAAACAAAGGCTATAGTAAAGGATAAAGAAGGTCACTACATCATGATAAAGGGAGCAATCCAGGCCTGACCTGTGGTGGCGCAGTGGATAAAGCGTCGACCTGGAAATGCTGAGGTCGCCGGTTCGAAACCCTGGGCTTGCCTGGTCAAGGCACATATGGGAGTTGATGCTTCCAGCTCCTCCCCCTTCTCTCTCTCTGTTTCTCTCTCCCTCTCTCTCTCCTCTCTAAAAAAAATGAATAATAATAAAAAAGGGAGCAATCCAACAGGAGGATGTAACCACTGTAAATATTTATGCACCTAATGTAGAGCACCTAACTATATAAAGAAGATTTTGATGGCCTGACCTGTGGTGGCGCAGTGGATAAAGCGTCGACCTGGAAATGCTGAGGTCGCCGGTTCGAAACCCTGGGCTTGCCTGGTCAAGGCACATATGGGAGTTGATGCTTCCAGCTCCTCCCCCCTTCTCTCTGTCTCTCTCTCCTCTCTCTCCCTCTCTGTCTCTCTCCTCTCTAAAAAAAAATGAATAATTAAAAAAAAAAAAAAAAAGAAGATTTTGATGGACATAAAGGATGAGATCAACAGCAAGACTATAATATATAATAATAGTAGGGGATTTTAATACCCTACTAACATCAATGGACAAATCCTCCAGACATAAAATTAACAAAGAAACAGCATACTTAAAGGACACACTAGATCAACTGCATTTAGCAGATATCTTCAAAATCTTTCACCCCAAAGCAGCAGAATACACATTCTTTTCAAGTGCTCATGGTACATTTTCTAGGATAGACCATATGTTAAAACATAAAACAAGTCCCAAAAAATTTAAGAAGATTAAAATCATATCCAGCATCTTCTCTGGTCACAATGGCATGAGGCTAGAAATCAGCTACCAACGGCATATTTCAAAGGTACAGAACAAATCACATATCCAAGCAAAGGCCTTGGATCCAGCATATATAAAGAATTCTCAAAATGTACCTGAGATAAGAAACAACACAATTAAAAAATGGGCAAAGCTTGAAACAGAAAGTTTACCAAGAAGACTATATGAAAAGCAAATAAACACATAAAATATGTTTAATATTATTAGCCACCAGAAATATGCAAACTAAAACCACAATGAAATACCATTACACATCTATTAGAATGGCTAAAATAAAAAACACTGATAATATCCAGTGCTGGAAAGAACAAATGGAAACGAGAACTCGTACACATGGCTAGTGGAACTAAATAATGACAAGCCACTCTGGACATGTTAAATACATATTTACCACTAACCCAGAATGCCCACCCTTCTAATTATTTAGAAGAATGGAAACTTTGTTCACACAAAAACATTAATGTACATGAACGTATATAGCAGTTCTATTTATAATGCCAATATCTGAAAACAACCCAAACGTTTTTTAACAGGTGTTTAAAGAGAACAAAACTGCAGTCTATCCATACAGTAAAATATTATTTGGCAATAGAAAGAAGCAGACTTTTTTATTTTCCTTAAGTGAGAAGTAGGGAGGCAGAGACAGACTTCTGAATGTGCCCCGACCGGGATCTACCTGGCAAGCCACCTATGGTCAAGCTATTGATACATTATGCAACAAGTTAGATGAAATCTCATTGGCATTGCTGAGAGAAAGGATTACATACTTTATAATTCCATTTACGTAACTTTCTTAAAAAGACAAAAATTATAGTGACAGACAACAGATAATTGGTTATCAGAGATTGGGGTGGGGAAGGTGTATGACTACAAAGAAATAGCACGACACCGGGGAGATGTGGGGGATGGTGAAACTGTTCCACATTCTGATTGTGGCTGTGGTTACATGACTCTTCATATGACCTATAAATTCACAGACTTAAAACCAAACATACAATTCAATGAGCCTATAATTAATTACAGTAATCCTACAAACAAACCTGTATATGTAACATTATTTCCCAAAGGCACAATCAAATCATAAGCATTCAAAGGTAAACTGTCTGTATATTATTAAACTTTGCTTTCAAATTCCTGATGATGGTAATGGGGAGATTTATTTACAGTAGGTTCAGCAAATGTTGGAAAGAAGAACTTTCAACCAAAAGAAAGCTCACTCTGCCAGAGTCGAAAAGTCAATAAACAACACTAACACTATCAAGAGCAGGGGCTCTAGAGTCAGACTGACTGGTTCAGGACACCAGCTTGACTACTTGTTGGACAAGTTGCTTTGCCTTTCTCTGCCTCACCTGTAAAGGGGGGATAGAAACAGTAAGTTTTTTGGGAGAATTAAAAGAGATAATGAATGTAAAGTGCATGCAGTAAACTAACATAAATGTTAGCTATGACATTATTATTTATTTATTTATTTTGTATTTTTCTGAAGCTGGAAATGGGGAGAGACAGTCAGACAGACTCCCGCATGCGCCCGACTGGAATCCACCAGGCACGCCCATCAGGGGCCACGCTCTGCCCACCAGGGGGCGATGCTCTGCCCCTCCGGGGCATCGCTCTGCCGTGACCAGAGCCACTCTAGCGCCTGGGGCAGAGGCCAAGGAGCCATCCCCAGCGCCCGGGCCATCTTTGCTCCAATGGAGCCTTGGCTGCGGGAGGGGAAGAGAGAGACAGAGAGGAAGGGGGGGGTGGAGAAGCAAATGGGCACTTCTCCTATGTGCCCTGGCCAGGAATCGAACTCGGGTCCCCAGCATGCCAGGCCGACGCTCCACCGCTGAGCCAACCGGCCAGGGCCATTATTATTTATTTAAACCAATTAAAGACAGTGATAATTCTTTACTGTTTGGTGCTTTAACACCATTCCAGAGAGGCATGACGTCCATTCCCAACAAGTATGGCCAGCAGGAGAGAGCCTTTTCAGCTCTACCCACGCCATGCCTTCGCAGAGTGGTAAAAAATATCTTTCAGCTACATATAAACACAGCTCCCAATGACCAATTATTCAGCCAGAAACTGTAAGAAAAGCTTTGTTATGTATTGGACGCATTAATTAGTTTAATCTTTTCCCCACGAAGTAGGTCATCAGTAAGCACATGTAATAATGCAGTGACCCCTTCAAGAACCAGCCAGGTATGCAAGGCTGTTTACACTGATAGTAAGATCACCCAGTCTTCTCCCCTCTTTCAACCTACTGGCTGTTAAATAAGTGTTGTTTATTGTTTTGGTGCCAGGATGTCAGCCATTACTTCCTGCTACCATCAGCAGGTGCTGTGCCCTCTCCCTCTACTCAATTCGTCTTTCTCATTTTTTGTTTCTGTCTTGCTATGTGTAAGTCTGATTACCAAATTTTGAAACAATAAGTTACACTTACATAGGTTTTACAGTTAAACATAGTTCTGGAGCTTTCTAACAACCAAAGCAGAAATAAAAACATACCATAATTCTTATAGCCATGTTCATATCTCAACAGAAATAATTTTCTAGATAATAAATTCAAAGAGGTGTTTATCTAATATTTAACTTAAGAAAGTAGATATACATAAATAATGACAATTTTATGTTTACTATGTATTTACTTCATACTAAAATAATCTTTTACAAATACATATCATGAATAAAACTAGAACTTTTAGCAGAGCTGAGACCTAAATATTGATTTTCTAATACCTAATTCAGAAATTTCCCCAGTTTTTGCATATGCTTACCATATATGGAAAAGAATTTGACCACACACACATGCAAACATATGTACAAAGCTTCACAATACACACACTGCATACACACACACATACCTTTGACAATATCAACAATCCTACTGCAGTAAGAGATGATTCCAGTAACTTAACTACCGAGTTCACACAGCATCTGTCAGGCGGATATAAACTACATCTTGCATTTGTTATCCTTGTCTCCATCTCATGGTCCATCAGGTCACGATTTTTGTTTGTTTGTTTCATGACCTCTTTCCCAATCTCTATGAATTAGTCAATGTCCATAGTACAATCAATCAATAAATAAATAAACAAACAAATAAATAAAATTGAGCCTACAATAAAGAAAAAAACTGGGATTTTAATTTATCACCAGTCTGTATCAACATGCCAAAAAATGGAATGTATTCCTTTTCTCCTCTTAAAAATATAATCTCTTCTAAATACTAAGAGTTTCATTAGACCCATTAAAACATCTGGCCTGGATGAAAACCAGCAGGCCGTTGGGGCGAGGTGATACCCCTAGCTTTCAGCCCATCAGAAACAGTACCAACAAATACATTTTAGGCACACTTAGAAGACCAAGCAACAGAAGTCCGCTTTTTTTTTTCCTTTTTTCCTGACCAACCTGACCTTCATCAGCTAAATATCCTCAAGCTATTTCAAATTTAAAAAAACATACATTTGAATGTCGTTATTCTCTTACTACAAATCAACTAAATATAGAAATCAAAAGACTATAACCAAGGGAGATTATAACAAAGGGCTATAATTCAGGAGATTACGGTGCTTATAGCAATTGCCAAAACTGTAATCCTGGGATACAGCCTTCCCAGCTTTAGGACAGCCAAAAAGTCTAAATTCACGGCGTGGCCTCCACAGCAGCAGCCACAGCCTCCTGTGCTGTAAACTTAAGAATAAAAATGCTTGAGTCCCACCTAGACCTACTGACTCAGAACCTCTGGGGGTGAGACCCAGGGCTCATGTCTTACTGAGTGATTCTGGTGCTTACTAAATTTCAAAACTGATCTTAGTGAAGGGTCCTCAAGTACTTTTTCCTTTGTTACCTCACTTCATTCCCAACTTACATCCTCATTCTTGATTACCAACTCCTGCTGCTTATTACATATCTACTCATTGGAAACTGCACTCAAGCATGGCGTACCAAAGTGAGGGTGCCCCATCAATCACCACTGCTTTGCCTCAACAGAAAAACACCTCTGGATTCTTTGCCCCTTCCTCAACCTTCTTTAGCTGCAGCTGCCGTGACCATGAGGATGTGCATCTTTGAGGATCCAATCACATGACATCAAAACCGCTTGACTTATTGATCACAGTTCTCCACAAATCACCTGTATGTGCACTTGGCCCTTATGTTGCCCAGGTCACGCCTTCTCTGCTAACCTGACACGGGAACCTGCTGCTCATGGCTGCCGAGCTTGCCCCCTGTGGATGTTCGACACCTCGTTTAATCAAGGATGGTGCTCTATGTCACTAGATGACCGTGGGTCCACTTCTGCAGTGAATGCCTGTCTTACAGGGATGCCTGGCATTAAGAGTGAATAACAATTTCTTAGGAGAAAGAGAATTTGCTACTACAAAGGATAAGCAAGTCATGGCCCAAACCCAACACATACAGATGCATCAGACAAAGAATTGGAGAGCAGCTTGGCTTTTAACAATCATTTGCAGTGAAGAGAAGAGGAGTAGGGCATCCTGAAAACTGTCTTATGTTCTTCTTATTACTTAATACCAAGAATGCTAACTGCCCTGGCCAGTTGGCTCTGTGGTAGAGCTACAGCCCTGTGTGTGGAAGTCCCAGGTTTGATTCCCAATCAGGGCACACAGGAGAAGTGCCCACCTGCTTCTCCACCTGACCCCCTCTTGCTTCTCACTTCTCTCTCTCTCTCATCCCTTCCTGCAGCCAAGGCTCAATTAGATCAAGTTGGTCTGGGCGCTGAGGATGGCTCCATGGCCTCCGCCTCAGGTGCTAAAATGGCTCCAGTTGCAAGGGAGCAAAGGCCCCAGATGGGCAGAGCATCGCCCCCCTAGTGGGCTTGCTGGGTAGATCCCGATCAGGGCGCATGCAGAGTCTGTCTCTGACTCCCTTCCTCTCACTATTAAAAAAAAGAAAAAGAAGAAGAAGAATGCTAACTTCTTGGTTGGCTCCTGTCTCTGTCTCCACAAGTCACAATGCTATATATGAGCATGTCCAAAGACAATGACCTAAGTAAAGCAGAAACTTTACTGTAGATATTCCTTTAGTTCACTGTACTATGAACATATGTAAATGTAAATTATTTATTAAATACAATAAATTTTGGACAGCTTACATGTCAGAATAATAAAACGCTATCTGGAATTTTAAGAAAGTTATCAGTGGATTACGTCTGTTATATTTCACAATACCAAACAATTTTTTTCACCTTACTTTTTTCTCTTATTAAACTGCTCAATTAATAACCCCACTTAGTAGTGGACCTGGTCCCTGTTGGTCAATCTCCACAGCACTCATGTAGGAATTAGAGGACATCAGCGCCTCTTCCACAGCTTTCAATATGAAAAACGGAGTGGATGATTTAATATGAAGTTTCCAAAGATGCCCCTAAAAGGACCTGGTGGACGAAGTGCTTTCAGCTCTCCGTGTCCCCAACATCACCACAGACCGACTCTGCCTGGCACCCGCTGCAGCTGTGGGGACACTGACAGAAACTGAGTCCCGGGGAGGACGGGATGGAGGAAGGAAGGCTCACAGACCTGATTCAGACCAGCTGTAATTTGCTGCCTTATCTACACCCAGGACAGGTTTATGGTTCTCCTTCACCAGACTCTGAGACCCCTCGGAACACACCCCCACGTCTCACTCCCCAGAGTGAAGAGTCCTGAGCTCCCACCGTCCTTCTGAATCAGGCCGACACGGAGCAGTGCTGCCAACCACTGCTCTCCATGACGTAGGGAAACCAGGGAAGGAGGAAGAAGCGCTAAAGTCACCATATTGTTTAAACACTTCACAGAAACAGCAAGCCCAAATCCTCAATAAATAAAGATTTTAATTATTAATAATGATGAGAGAGAGAGCGAGGAAAAGCCCATCTCAGAATAAGCTGCCATATCACTGAAAAGGCAGGCATTGTGCTAGCATCAGTATTATGTGCTTCTTGCTTAATGCAGCTCCTCTGGGTAAAGACAAAAGGTTTATTCCTCTCTCCCTGGTGGAACTTTCGTCCTCTCTCCCACACCTCTCTCTCAGGGGGTGTTTACCTCCTTCAGGTCCTGCACGACGGCGGTGAGCCTCTCATTCTCTGCCTGCACGTTCGTGACCACAGCCCGGCTCTGCTTCAGCTCGTTCTGCATCTCCAAGATCTTCCCCAGGTAGTAAGCTTCCTTGGACGCCGACTCCTGCAGAAGCGTTTCCTCCCGAGTCTCTCCATCCTCAGCCACTTTGCGGTGGATGGAGAAGGACTGCCCAAAGGCCTGCAGAGCATGTGAAGAGAAGAGTACACGATGAAACGCACTGAAACAGCACTATTAATCACACTGGGAAAGTGAGTCGCTTTGCTTTGCTTGTAAGAAGAGCAATTTTGCGAGATCCCCAGAAGCAAAAACTACATATTTTATTAATAGTCTAGCAGTTCTCATTGATATTTAAAATAATTCAAATGCAGCCCTGGCTGGCTGGCTCAGTGATAAAGCATCAGCAAGGCATCTGGATGTCCTGGGTTTGATTCCCGGTCAGTGCACACAGGAGATGCGATCATCTGCTTCTCCACCCCTCTCACTCTCTCTTTCTTTCCCTTCTGTAGCCAAGGCTCCACTGGAGCAAGCTAGCACAGGCACTGAGGATGGCACCATGGCTTCCGACTCAGGGGCTAAAATGGCTCCAGCTGCAATGGAGCAACAGCCCCAAATGGGCATGCTGGGTGGATTCCAGTCAGGTGTATGCAGGATTCTGTCTCTCTGCCTCCCCGCTTCTCATTTCAGAAAAATTCAAAAAAAATTTTTGATTAATAAGGAGAAATAAATTTTTTTATTAAAAGTTTTTTTGATTGATTTTTAAAGACAGAGAGGAAGGAGCAGAGGGAAAGAGAGTGGTAGGAAGAGGAAAGGGGAGAAAGAGAGAGAGAAAGAAACATCAGTTTGTAGTTACACTCATTTATGTATTCATTGGTTGACTCTTGTATGTGCTCTATCCAGACATCGAACCTGCAACCTTGGCAGGATGACACTCTAACCAACTGAGCTAAGGCTGAATAATTTTTTAAAGTATGTTGTTAAAAACATATATATACACAATGGGTTAAAGAGAACCTGAAAAACATTGCTGTCTGCTTTGTTATCTTTTTTTTCTTTTTTACAAATCCCATTAAGGAACAGACAGTTCAGTTCCAATGAGCACATCAAAATTCACGTTCTCATTTTCATTCTAGAAAATAATCCCCAAAACATTTTTCAAGAAAGAAAACAATAGTTTTGTTAGCTTTCTAAAAGATGATATTTTTAGGGATCATGTCTATAGTTCGCCATTAGCTTTCTAATACATTAGCAGTAAGGCTACAGCAATTATGAACAGTAACCTTAAGAGACAAATCATCAAACAAAATTCAAATTGCCCTATATAACACAAAGACATCAAAATGTAGTCACTGTATAAGAAAGCACATATGTATCTACTTATTTGTAGGGGTGAAAGAAATACAGAATAATGAGCCAGAAACTAATAAAATGAGTCCTGACTGGTGGTAGTACAGTGGATCAAGGTCCCCGTTTTGAAATCCTGAGTTTGCCAGCTTCAGTGTAGGCTCACCAGCTTGAGCACGGACGGGATCATCAATATAATTCTATGGCCACTGGCTTGAGCCCAAAGTTGCTGGCTTGAGCCCAAGGTTGCTGGCTTGAGCAAGGGTTTACTCGCTCTGCTGTAGCCTCTGGCCAAGGCACGTATAAAAGAGCAATCAATGAACAACTAAGGTGTTGCAACTCTAAGCTGATGCTTCCTTATCTCTCTCCATTCCTGTCTCTCTCTCTCTTTCTCTCTCTTCTTCTCTCTTAAAAAAAAAGAGAAAGAAGAAGAAATGAACAAAAGTGGTCAACTTCAAGGGGTGAGTGGGAATGGGTAGAAAGAAAGGGGGAATGAAAAGGGATAAAGAGGAAGGGGTGGCCCTTTTCTAAGTGTTCCTTTTCAGAGTTCTGTGAGAACCACAGTAATGTTTCATATACTTCCCAAGTACATTATTACAATCCACCCCTATATGCTGCTAGAACCCAAATGGAACACAAACAACAAATGAACCTAGCTGTATTGCAGATAAGAAAAATAATTACACTGAAAGAGGTGGAGAAGAAAAGAGCTAACTGAAATAATTTTGGAAATCAATATTTTTGCTATATATTGGAAAGCTAAAGACAAAAGGAACTCTACCCAAACACTACTATCCAGTTAGTAAATACCTCACCGGGATAGGAGGTCACAACTCTGAAACTTCTCTTGATGTATACTAGGGTGGAGCAAGTAAGAACACAGATAATGAAAGCCAAGTTTCTCACTGTTGGAGAAAGGGGTTACAAACAAGGAAGGGTAGAAGTCTAGAAGGAAACGAGTGGTTTTGGGTTAATCAGAAGTACCAAGATGAACTTACAGTCTTTACTAGGTACCGGTAAATATTCAGTAGGCTAGATACAGAGAAAGAAAAGGTTTATATGCATGGATATACATAAACCTATTGCCATAGAAGCAATGACATACCACTAGCAATGACCATACCTTGCACCGAAATTTTGTTTCTAAATATCAATCTCCAATTTAAAAAACTAGGAGTCTTTGGAGAAACGATCAATTTAGGGGCTAGATCAAAATGAACTCAATACATATTGAGGTGCCAGAGGATAAGTAACAAAAGGGGATAGTCAAGGGACACAAGAGCCCACCTGAATTATCCCAGTATCCAGAGCTGGGATAATCTGGGCAAGAAAATAAATAATTATAGTAATGAGTTATAATATATAGAATAAAATAAATATCCATAAGGCCACATTGATGTTATAATTGAATAAATGAAGAAAAATAGCTCTTGTAGAACTTCAATTAATAAACGCAGAAGGAATGATGAAAATAAAATATGTCAGCATCTAGCAAACACCGAGTAATAAATGTTGCAGGTAAGAATTATCGGTAGAATATAAAATTAATAGGCAAAGGGTATAATGGGAAACAGGATATCTGCATAGTCTTAAAACATCCCCTCTCAAACAAACAAACAAACACAAATCTCCTCTCAAGAAATGTATGATTTCAATGGGAAAAATATAGTATTTTTGCAGTGGAGAGAGCTGATAGACCTTAACTAAGTGACGAAAAGTTAGATCAGTAGCAACGAGACATAGTGATATTATGTACACTTTGATATATTAACACCAAGAGGAACATAGCATCACTTCTGTGATATTCTTGCCAAAAATGCATAAGCCAATTTTTAGCACAAAAATAAAACCAACCTGAAGACATTCTACAGGATTATTGGCCAGGACTCCTGAAAAGTATTAAAGTAAGGAACACTAGAGAAAGACTCCTCCAGACCAGAAAGATGTGAAACAACTAAGAAAACACGACAATTAAATGCACTGTGGGATCCTGGGCCTACAAAAAACAGTAAGACAATTGGCAAAATTGGATTCATTATACTGGTTAATATTATTATATCAATATCAATTCTGGTTTCTACAATTGTACTATGATTATGTAAGATATTAATATTTGGGGAAGTTGTAAAAGGGTACATGAAATTTAGTGTAGTATTTTTCCAATTGTTTTTCTGTATCTAGAATTATTTCAAAATAAGTAAGTATAGTCTCTGCCCTACAGGAGTTGATAGAGCTGATAAAATACTGACTGGGTTGTAAGGAATGTATGTTTTCGGAAAGAGACTTGATCTTGGGTGGTGAGCACACAATGCAGTATGCAGATGATGTGTTATAGAACTGTACGATAGAAATCTATATGGTTTTATTAACCAATGTCACCACAACAAATCAAATTTAAAAATGTAAAGTGTCTATATCAACAAAAAACCATATTATTGTTTTTTTGTCTTAAAATAAATAATAAGAAAAAAAGCGGTAGAGTGTCGGCCCAACGTGTGGAAGTCCCGGATTCGATTCCCAGCCAGGGCACACAGGAGAAACGCCCATCTGCTTCTCCACCCCTCCCCCTCTCCTTCCTCTCCATCTCTCTCTTCCCCTCCCAAAGCCAAGGCTCCACTGGAGCAAAGTTGGCCCCGGCACTGAGGATGGCTCCATGGTCTCTGCCTCAGGCACTAGACAGAATGGCTCCAGTGGCAACACAGCAATGCCCCAAATGGGCAGAGCATCGCCCCCTGGTGGATCCCAGTCAGGTGCATGTGGGAGTCTGTCTGACTGCCTCCTCACTTCTAGCTTCAGAAAAATAACAAACAACAATAATAACAACAACAAGAAAAGAAGAGGAGGAGGAGGAGGATGATAAAGAATGTATATGGCTTAAAACCAAAGGGCTACTATATTCAGTTAGAAATACTATTGTTTTATGATGTAACTGTGCTGTTACTACATTTTGAAATTTAGGGTTATAAAGAATGTACATGCTTGAACACCAAAGGGATACTATGTTCAGTTAAAGTACTATGGCTTTATGATTTAACTTGTGCTATTAGTACATTTTGAAATGTAAAATGTCATAAAACGAATAGTGCACAAAGAAATAAGGCTGGAATTAACCTGTGAAATTCATTTTCACATTTGTTACAAAGTTGAAGGCATTATAAGGGACATCATAAAAGTTAGGAAGAGACAGTTTGATTAGGTAATTTTAAAGACAATCTGGTACTCTTTAAACTCATGAAAACAAAATTTTTTTAAAAAAAATACTAACCTGGAAACCCATGTCTCAAACCTTCTTAGAACCTCAATATGGATCAAAGACAAAAGATGGTTACTAATCATTGAGAAATATTCTGGTATCAATATTCATATGTACAGAGCAAAATACTCCTGGTGTTTGGCTTTACAATCTCCGGCTCTTATTTGAACCTTTTCATAAAAAGCATACTGAGTCATGAACAAATAAAATACTTTTATTAATATATTTATTAGCAAGAGAGACAGAGAGAGGGACAGCTAGGGACAGACAGGAAGGGGAGAGATGAGAAGCATCAGTTCTTTGTAGCAGCTCTTTAGTGTTCATTCATTGCTTTCTCATATGTGCCTTGACCAGGGGTTTACAGCAAAGTGAGTGACCCCTTGCTCAAGCCAGCAACCTTGGGCTCAAGCCAGCAAACCTGCAGCACTCAAGCTGGTGACTCCGTGCTCAAGCCAGTGACCTCAGGGTTCTGAACCTGGGTCCTCTGCGACCCAGGCTGAAGCTCTATCCACAGTGCTACCTCCTGGTCAGGCAAACTAATATTATTTTTAAACAGATACCTTTATGAACAGATATTTTTATTTAACATTTTTTAATTGATTGATTTGAGAGAGAAAGAAATATTGTTGTACTACTTACTTATGTATTCATTTGTTGATTCTTGTGTGTGTCCTGACCAGGGATCAAACCGACAACCTTGGTGTAATAGGATGATGCTCCAGCCAACTGAGCTACCCAGCCTGGGCTGAAAAATTATTTTGGGAGGTGAAATTTACTTTACTTTTCTATCACTAATGGTCAAATTCTGTGAGGTCAATTCTGGACATACTACCCAGTAAAAAGCTTTTGGAGGGGTGACCTGGTAAGGTATCCAGCAGACTCTCACTATGGCAAAGGAACCCTTATTCTATAGTCAAGTTTTAGTACAATCTAAAATTAGCATGAACTGTGTGTCAAGCGCCTCAGTTAGCTTCCTTTTCACATCCATTTTCCCACTTCTATGGCCGTTTTCTTTACTCTGCCTGAGTAAAATCAATAGATCTGAGGTAGTCTATGGCCCCCATATTATTCTCAGCACATAGGCAATGATCTCCTGGCAACTAAAACAACACCTAAGGTGTTAACAGTAAATAAATGTATCTGTCCATCCACCTTGATGTCATGTTTTTAAAGTTGTACTCTGGATCTAGCACCAAAGGAAAATTTAAAATTTCAGATATATGCATAGAATGGATTTTCAAAAAGGTAGCAACAATGGATACTGCCAATATAAAACTTCTGATGAATCCTTAATTCATACTTATTGCAGTTTAGTAATCTTAATTGAACATGTGGATTTCCAAAATTAGTTAATATTTTTATGAAGAACTTGGTCCTTCACTGGACATGATTTTAAAACCAATGAAAGGATGCAAGGTTATCCAAGGACATTTTAAATTAAAACAAAAAGTAACACCAATCCTGCACAAGCTATGGATAGACACCCAATGATCTGCATTTCCAAATTAAATGAGAACTAAAAGGCAGACAATGCATTTAGTGGGGGAGGGTGAAGGAGAAAATGCTTCTACTTTACCTAATTCCTAATTGTCAGTAACTGGAATTGGGCATGACAACCAACTGACATCTAGCATTTGGCTAATCGTGAAAGCTGATCTGCCAGACCTGCTCGGGTCTGTCAGGCACCTCCCTCCTCCATCACCATTCCAAGTATATCCTGACAACGCTGGCCCAAGAGAAGAGAAACAATCATTTCCAAAGCTACTGAAGCTGCATCCTCAACAAAACTCACTTCGCTGGCTATTTATAGGCAAATCTAGAATAGTCATGCTTCTAGTTATATTTTGTCCAAAAAGCAGATTCCTTTAGACACCGGAGTCATTTCACGGCTAATTTTTATTTATAATTAATTGAGGTAAACCAACATTTCTATGAAATTTTAGAATATATTATGATTTCTCATTGTGTGTGTAGTTACCACTGCACAATATTGCCTTTCATATATTCCATGGCAATGTATCACAGCTGCTTTAAATTATGGAGCAGAGTTAAGTCCAATTAGCTATAAAATAAGTACTTTGGTTTTCTCATCCCAGTCACATGACTTCTTAATCCAAAGAAAATTGCTATGTTTTACCTTTATGTTTAGGACAATATATTACCAACTAGGCAAAATCTTCACACTTATTTATTACCCTTCAAAAATGTCAAAGATAAAAGAAATAACAGTTTGGCTAGTATATTTAATAATAGCAGTATCTTTAAAGTCTGTGTCCTCAGTTACAGAATTTTCATTCTTTCATCTTAAAAATTGTGGCAGAACAGTGTACTCAAAGATATTAGACAAAATATTTTTTATTAGAAATACTAAAATTCACACATTCATTCGTTCATTCAACAAGTACTTATAGAGAACTGTAACAGGCACTGCTTCAGGCACTGAACATTCAGCAATGTTCTAGAAAACAATCTCTGCTTTGGGAGTAATCTTCAGTAAGTGCATGCCATAATGTTGGAAAAGCTCTGAAAAGAAAACGAAAGCCCGGATAAGAGCATAAAACAGCAGTGCGTTAACAGAACTTTCTGTGATGTCTCTGTGTTTTGCCAATATGATAACCACTAGCCACCAGTGCCTACTGAGATGAAATATGACTAGTGTGACCAAAGGACTGAATTTTTTATTTTATGGAATTAACTTTAATTGTCCCCTATAGCTAGCAGCGACTGCGTTGGATAGTACAGGGATAGAGAGGGAGACAGATGTGGAGAGAGGGGTTTCATTTACGGAGGACAGAGAAAAGATCTCTGACCAGATACCTGAACAAAGGAGAGAGAGACCAGAATCTGACCCTTCCCCAGAGGAGCATGCCTACATTTAAGTATTGCTAGCAAGAACCACAGCACAGCTGAGGCGTCTATGTGAAGACTGTCAGCGGAAATTCTTTTAAGCTTCTGCGACAGAATGTTAAGATCTGAGTGCCTCAGGGAACGTGTAGGCATGATTTAACTTGTAGAAAGAAAAGTGTTGCCAACTGGCCTGTCACTGAAACCCATCCTCCACAATGGATGACTTTTTCCTTCTTTAAACATATAATAAACATTATGAACAACTGTGTTTCTCTGTTGCCTCAGTTACCAGGAAATTCAGCAATAAATGCTCTGTAGCAAATAACTAAAATACTTTAAGTTTCTGGTATAACCATCTCCTGTTTTCTCTATGGTTTTAAGATTTTATAATTCCTACCTCATTGTATTATTTTCTTTTATTTTAATCTACTTCAAATACTTTTTTTAAAATCCTGTTAAATGACTTAAATAATGTTTAATTACCATTTGTTTTAAATTAAGTCTAAAGAGAGAGAAGTCCATGTAAAAGTATAAAATTTGAGAGTTTAAGAGAAATGAAAGTTCTGTTAAGGATTATTATATTCTATTAAGGATTATTAATGCTCAGTGGACCTGACGTATGGACGTCCCAGGTCTGATTCTCAGGGCACACAGGAGAGGCGACCACCACCTGCTTCCCCCCATCTCCCTCTTGCCCTTCTCTCCCTCTTCCCTCCCGCAGCCAGTGGATCAATTGGTTAGAGTGGCCCTGGGCGCTGCAGCCGTTGGAGCACATCAGCCTCAGGCGTGAAAAATAGCTCCATACTTGAGTACTGGCCCTTGATGGGGTTGCTGGGTGAATCCTGACCAGGGTGTATGCGAGAGTCTGCCTCACTATCTCCCCTCCTCTCCCCTTAAAAAAGGGGGGAATTAATTCTCATTCCCCAGAATACAATGAGCCCAAAGGACCTAGTAAAGAAAAGCACACAAAAAAATATGAATCAACTAGTTAAACTTGTTAGAGCTGGCTAAGAAATATTTACTAAACCACAATATTCCAGCAGCAAAAGGTCTCAGAAAATATGATCCAACTAGAAAAGAAGGACCCATTGGAGGTGACAACCCAAAAGAACCCAGCTGGGAGAAATCCATTTCCACAATTCCTATAGCTCAAACGTTATTAAAAATCAAAGGTTTCCCTGACAATCAAAATTCAGCCTGATTCTTGAAAGGGTACAAGTACTTTACAGGAAGCAAAAGAGGTTAAAGGCATGTGCTCCTGGACTGGACCAACATGGCCACTTACTAACTATATGACAATTCGTCAAGTTACTTAACATTCTGTGCCCTGATTTCTCATCTGTAAAATGGTCTATTTCATAGTGTTGGTGTGAGGCCTAAGAGAAAAAAATCCATGTATCACTTGAAAGAGTTCTTGACACAAATATACTAAGGGCTCACTGATTATTGGCTATTATTAGTAGGAAGATGTGCTTTGGAATCACATGCATTTGGGTTTAAATCTGCTTTCTCTAAAATACTGGGCAAGACTTTTGAATTTCTATGTCTCAATTGCCTCATATGTAAAATGAAAATAATAACATCCACCTCAAAGGTAAGAGGAGACTAATCTAAAAGGTAAGGGTGTCAGATAGGAGGTATAATCTGTATAGCAAAGTGCCTTGGACACAGTGAATGCTTATTAAATATGCACCCTCACAATCTCTCTCCTGCCCTGAAAGCCTCAAGTCTGACACCTGGCAGCTGTTGCCCCCCCTGCTGTGAAGGTTTCCTTGGTCGTGTGTAGGACTCAGGAGACTGTCCCTTTCTTTATGGAGAGCAGCTCCTTACACATTTCTGAAACACCAAACCTCACATCAGAAAGGGAGCTCTAATGTATCTTTTTGTTTCTGATTATTAAAAATGTAAAAAAAAAATTTTTTTTCTCAAGACACAGGCTCTAAGGTTTATTTTAGCAAAGAATTCAGTTTTACCTTCTTCTAGTGAGAATTTTCAACTTAACTTCCCCAACTTTTTTTAGCCTTTAACCTAACTCTTACTCAATTATAAATTCCATCCATCTGGAAAACACAGTATATTTGATTATCAAATTTTTTTTAATTCATTGAGAGAGGAGGCAGAGGCAGACTCCCACATGCACCCGACCGGATCCACCTGTTGAGCCCACTGGTGGGGGATGCCCTGCCTGTCTGGAGCGTTGCTCCACTGCTCAGCAACCCAGCTGTTCTGAGCTCCTGATGTGGAGGCCATGGCTGCAGGAGGAGGAGGAGGGAGGGGGAGGGAGAGAGAAAAGTATGAGAGGGAGGGGTGGAGAAGCACTTGGGCGCTTCTCCTGTGTGCCCTGACAGAAACTGAATCCAGGACTTCCACATGCCAGGTTGAGCCAACCCCAGCCAGGGCCTGATTACCAATCTTTTATTCTCATCTTGTTAATCATTTTTCATTTATCATAAAAATGAAAAATACGCATTTTAAACTTGAAACTGACCACAGTTTCTTTTAAACAATTTATTACATATCCTTAACTGATTTAATCATCATATTGTAAGGCCACGAGGCCTCATTCTTTTTTTAAAAATTATATATATTTATTCATTTTTTAAAGGAGAGAGAGAGAGAGAGAGAGAATGAAGGGGGGGGGAGGAGCAGAAAGCATCAACTCCCATATGTGTCCT
The DNA here is from genome assembly GCF_036850765.1 of Saccopteryx bilineata. Taxonomy (NCBI): domain Eukaryota; kingdom Metazoa; phylum Chordata; class Mammalia; order Chiroptera; family Emballonuridae; genus Saccopteryx; species Saccopteryx bilineata. Next base: position 140,450,127 of record NC_089491.1, on the reverse strand, counting down.
GACCAGGCAAGCCCGGGGTTCTGAACCAGCGACCTCAGCATTCCAGGTCAACGCCCTATCCTCTGCACCCCCATAGGTCATGACGAGGCCTCATTCTAAGAATAACATACTGTGTTTCTACACCTCCTAACTAAATATTCTACATAACTTGGTTTGGTGCCCCAGCTTTTTCAAAACACAATACCTAATAACCCATCATTCACATATATTTATATATTAACTTAAAGCCTCGAGTGTTTTTTCTATCCTCAATGGTTTGGTATCTTCAGTCTTGCTTAACAAACTCCCTTCTCAACGGTTCAGAGATTTTTCTCAATTTTGTTATATATAACGACTATCTATAAAAGAAAATATAAAACAAAATATAAGCACAAAGAACATAACATCAAAATGAATTTCTGACCATGACCCATTAGCTTCAAAAGCTTTTGTCTGACCCTCCTTGGCCCCGTCTCCCTCGCTGCACAGAAATCCCTCCCCAAGTAAGCGCTATTCTGAATTTCCTATTACCATTTTCTTGCTTTTCTTTATATTTTACCATAATGTATGTATTTTAAGTAATATATTATTTAATAGTTTGTTTTTAAAATTCATATAATGGGGCCCTGGCCAGTTGGCTCAGTGGTAGAGCGTCGGCCTGGCGTGCAGGAGTTCCGGATTCGATTCCCAGGGCACACAGGAGAGGCACCCATCTGCTTCTCCATCCCTCCCCCTCTCCTTCCTCTCTGTCTCTCTCTTCCCCTCCCACAGCCAGGGCTCCATTGGAGCAAAGTTGGCCCAGGTGCTGGGGATGGCTCCATGGCCTCTGCCTCAGGCGCTAGAGTGGCTCTGGTTGCAGCGAAGCGATGCCCCAGATGGGCAGAGCATCGCCCCCTGGTGGGGATGCCAGGTGGATCCCGGTTGGGCACATGCGGGAGTCTGTCTGACTGCCTCCCCATTTCCAACTTCAGAAAAATACAAAATAAATAAATAAATAAAATTCATATAATGGAATTATATGAATTTTGCCATCTTTTTGCAATTTGCTCTTTTAACTCATTTAAATTCCTACAATTTATCCTTTTTTATATAATTTGTCCATTTTGATTAGTGTAGCTATCATTTATTTATTTCCATTGTTATAGCTTCTGAATAAATATGTATGTACTTTGTTTCAGTTCAGTCATGTGCTGCATAATATTGTGGCCACCAATAAACCAAAAATACGATGATGTTTGTTAGGTCTGCTAAAGGAGGGACGCACCGGCTTGATGTCATACAACATCAGGGTGGTCAACTCATGGACCACCATTATATCCAATATCAACAGGGCAGGAGTAGGGAGGAGAGGGTAAGAAAAGAGAAGGAAAAGAGAACACTAGCTGGTCAACAGTGGCACGAGGGCAGAAGGCGACGTTGTTTGCTTACACATTATTTGGTAATTTTTCTTAACTAAAAATCAAACTGTCCTTTACAGTCTGCATCAAATGTCCCCACATCAAAAATGCTATGTCAAAGCAACAGAATGTATTATCGTGAGACCCTTTCTCAGGGTTATTTCTTCTCAAAGGCACACTGTAAGTTTAACTCGACATCCTCAGCAAACTGCTCTCAGGTCTGTGACTGACTCTCCTGAGATAAAACTATGAACCTACAAACAAAGCTCTCCCTATCAGGCTTCATGAGAAAATTATAAACCTGAAAATACTTTAATTTAGCTTTAGTTTAGATTAAAGAGAGAACTCATGGGTGATGAAGGTACTTAGAAACTTCAAGAAAAAAATGGCTTTGATACAGGTTATTTATTTAAGGTGTAGGGTTAAAAATGTGATGAGTTGAGAAGTACTTTCATTTGGTGGTGTTAAGGGCACATTGAACAATGAACACTTAAGCCACAGGCACAAATCTGTGCTTCAAATTTAAATTTGCACATGCTCTGTCTTTTGTCAAACTACGTATTAGGAAATTATAAAATGTTGGGTAAATAATATCAGGGAACCTCTGTAGTACATGATTTCAAACTGCAAAGACTTTAGCCTGTAACCCTAAGACTATGTTTTAGAAAACTGAGTTTCTTAGAATGTATACCATAGACAAATGATCATTTACATTAAGTTGTATACATTTTTTTTTTCCTGAAGTAAGAATCCGGGAGGCAGAGAGACAGACTCCTGCATGTGCCTGACTGGGATCCACCCCGCATGCCCACCAGGGGGCGATGCTCTGCCCATCTGGGGCCATTGGTCCTTTGCAACCAGAGCCATTCTAGCACCTGAGGCGGAAGCAATGGAGCCATCCCCAGCGCCCGGGCCATCTTTGCTCCAATGGAGCCTTGGCTGCGGGAGGGGAAGAGAGAGACAGAGAGGAAGGAGAGGGGGAGGGGTGGAGAAGCAGATGGGCGCTTCTCCTGTGTGCCCTGACTGGGAATCAAACTCAGACATCTACACGCCGGGATGACACTCTACCACTGAGCAAACCAGCCAGGGCCTGTAAACTATTTTTGGGATAGAAAATTGGTTTTGCTCACCCACCTTGTTATAATTAATCTGATGACGATGACCTCATTAATCTTGTTATAATGAACCTCATCCATGTACAAACTATACAGAATCTCATGCTAGTTGGGAAAAATATCTAGACTCACAAACATACTAAGATATTTTTCTCCCAGTTACATAGTAAAATAAAAGCATTTCCAGCAGATTCATTTTCAAGACCTCAATGCATAAATGTCACTCTTCCATATACTTGTCAAGCTGTTTGCCCAGGGGAACGACAGACTGCTCTAATGAGAGAGCTATTTGCCCAGATGAGCACACTGTTTGTCTTAATAAAGTGATCGAAAGAATTTCCTAAAGCAAACAGTGAAGTCACTTATTAATTCACTGTATGGTCTTCCTGAGCAAAGATTTCCTGAAGCAAAGAATTAAGTCATGTTGACACAGGTGGGCTCAGTTCTAGTATCTCTGATTCTACATACAAATAAAAAGTGGTTCAAGAGCTTGACCTGTGGTGGTGCAGTGGATAAAGCACTGACCTGGAATGCTGAGGTGGCCGGTTCAAAACCCTGGGCTTGCCTGGTTGAAGGCACATACAGGAGTTAATGCTTCCTGCACCTCCTCCGCTTCTTTCTCTTTTTCTCTCTCTCTTCTCTAAAATGAATAGTCTTAAAATTTTTTTTTTTTTATTCTTTTCATTTTTCTGAAGCTGGAAATAGGGAGAGACAGTCAGACAGACTCCCGCATGCGCCCGACCGGGATCCACCCGGCACGCCCACCAGGGGCGAAGCTCTGCCCACCAGGGGGCGATGCTCTGCCCATCCTGGGCGTCGCCATGTTGCGACCAGAGCCACTCTAGCGCCTGGGGCAGAGGCCACAGAGCCATCCCCAGCGCCCGGGCCATCTTTGCTCCTATGGAGCCTTGGCTGCGGGAGGGGATGAGAGAGACAGAGAGGAAAGCGCGGCGGAGGGGTGGAGAATCAAATGGGCGCTTCTCCTGTGTGCCCTGGCCGGGAATCGAACCCGGGTCCTCCGCACGCTAGGCCGACGCTCTACCGCTGAGCCAACCGGCCAGGGCAAAAAAATTTTTAATGAAAAAAAAAATGGTTAAAGAGAAAATACCTGACTGGAATAAAGTAATGTTGAACCATATAATATTAGAGGTTGGTGAGTCATCTTAGCTCATAAATTCACTGTAGAAGAAATTAAGACCCAGAGAGTTTAAATAAACTGCCCAAATTCATATAATCAGTTAGGGAGAGCGTGAACAACATAATCTAGATATTTTGCTCTGAATCCAATAAAATAGTCCTTTAAACATAGAGGAAACTAGTCTTTTATAACACTTATAAATGATTCCTAGACTTGTAAGCATCTCCAACAAATGTAATATAGAAATTTAATGAAGGACACAGCATTTGCAAAGTTGTCAACTCTGATACATCTCACATATTTCACAATGAAGAAATTCAGAAATCAATGTGAATTCCTGTTCATTTTACATTTATTTTATATCTTTAAAGACCACACTTACACTGGCAAAAATGTCCATTCTCCCATTTGTTCTTCTGCACTCTACATTTAGAAGCTATTAACATGAACCCTCAAGTCAACCTGAGCTAGTAAAAAAACTCTGACCAGTACCCCAAAGTCACAACCATCACCAATGAAACACTATGTAAAGTTGTAATTACTTTCGGCTGTTTATTTTTATAGTTCTTAGTCATTCAGAAAGTGTCTAATTTAGACAGTGAAAAACCAAGGGTCCTTATGACTTAAGATTAAATTTGGCTTTAAATCCTAGCTCTAGAAATCACCTTTTTTTCTCTCTACACCCTTCAGAGACCTAGTCTTTCCCTCGGATAATCAGCAAGCCCTAAGGCAGCAGAAGAGAGTAGTAGTAGCCTGGACCTAATTAAAGGTAACAGGATCTGGACATCTGGCAAGCTAAGGATAAGACCTTGACCTTAGTTATGCTTCAGCTCCTGAGCCCTAAGGTGGAGCTACCCTGCGGCTACATTCCCATGAGATCAGACAGAGGGACACCAGAGAAAACCTCACGACCTGAAGGAATGATTTATTCTCTTTATCTCGCACCTCTACCCAACCAGCTCCCAGCATGACCCCAAACCCAACTCATGGTGTTTTGTTGATTTGCCCTATATAACCTGTAACCTACAAACCACTGGAGTCATTAGCTCCCTGTAGCCAGATTGGCCAATTCAATACAAATTATTTTTCTTTCTATACTGCAAATTCCTGCTCGTGCATTTCTGTGGGCCAGAGTGCATAGGCAGACAAACTCAAAACCATTGGGGTTCTGGTAACAATGGCATGTTGACTATACGTTTAGACTGCTGAGCAAGTGGAAAGATTTAAAATACATCACATCACCAACAAGCTTCCCACTGTCTACGGTTCCACAGTCCAATAAGATAGCCATTAGCCACGTGGAAACATTTAAACTTAAATTAATTAAAATTCAAAACTAAAAAAAATCAGCTCTTCAGTTACATATTTCTGTAGTAGAAATGTAGGTATACTTTCAGAAATTTTTAGGTGTATGTTGTATTTGGCCACTTCCTACAAAATGCACATCACTAGCAAATATGTATCATTAAATAAAACAGAAAGCAACATTATATTGGTCAGGAGAAAGCAACACGGAAACAAGGAACAACATCTCAGTGTCTTAACACAACAAAGGTTCATTTGTTCTAACCCATAGTTCAAAGTAGATGTTTCTGGACAGGCCATTTGGATGCATCTCTGAGCAGTGATTTGAAGAGACAGGCTCCTCCATATTTGCCCCAACAATGACGAGCGGGGAGGGGAGGGGAGGGGAGGGGAGGGGAGGAAGGCGGGAGAGAAGGGTTTTGCCAGATATCTGGGAGCTAGGTTTAAAAGTACACACATCAGCCCTGGCCGGGTTGGCTCAGCGGTAGAGCGTTGGCCTAGCGTGCGGAGGACCCGGGTTCGATTCCCGGCCAGGGCACATAGGAGAAGCGCCCATTTGCTTCTCCACCCCTCCGCCACGCTTTCCTCTCTGTCTCTCTCTTCCCCTCCCGCAGCCAAGGCTCCATTGGAGCAAAGATGGCCCGGGCGCTGGGGATGGCTCTGTGGCCTCTGCCTCAGGCGCTAGAGTGGCTCTGGTCGCAACATGGCGACGCCCAGGATGGGCAGAGCATCGCCCCCTGGTGGGCAGAGCATCGCCCCTGGTGGGCGTGCTGGGTGGATCCCGGTCGGGCGCATGCAGGAGTCTGTCTGACTGTCTCTCCCCGTTTCCAGCTTCAGAAAAATGGAAAAAAATAAAAAATAAAAAAAAAATAAAAAAAAATAAAAGTACACACATCATTTCTCCCCATAATCCACTGGCCAGAAATATTCTCCTGACCCCTAATAGATAGAAAGGGATTGAAAAAAGGCTAACTTCCTATAATCCCAGGAAGGAAATTAAATAGTGTGGTAAGTACAGAGGGCTGTCTCTGTCACTGAAGTCTTCCAACATCAGACCTCATTACACAACAGATGAGAGTTTGTTTACAGCAAGTGTCAAAATTCTATAACTATAGTAGACTGTACCAATATTCAAAAGCATTCCTTGCGCCTCACCAGGGATTATACATGCCTGCCACACTGATGCCAGGCAGGGCTGCATGACTTGTGCTGCCCTTTTCTAAAGGACTGCACACACCCAGTGGCCATCTGATCCGGTTTGTAACGTGTGTGGCACGACGGGGCCACTTTCAAGCAGAAGCTTTAAGACCCACTGAACACTCCCATTGTGAGTTTCTTCCCTCTGCTGAAAGACTAGCAGAGTCTCAGGCAGGGGCTTCTCCTTCAGCTCACGTCTCAGAATGATGACGACATGGACAACAGTCTTAGTTACCTGGAATGGATGGATAGCATGAGAGAGACACCTTCGTCATTTTGAGTCCCTGAAATTCTAAGGGCTGTTTGTTATCACACCCTAGCTTAGCCTAAGCGACTAATAAGGTATCAAAACCATAGCAGTGGATGCAGTCCATAGAATCATTATAAACCAAGAATGGGATTATTTTATGATTTGTGATTAATAGTAGAAACATTCCTGTGACTGGTCGAAAACATGACAAAAGCAATAATGTAAATTAGGCACAGCGTTCACCTTGAACTTCTTTACTTGTAAAATTACTTTCCATATCCTGGGGAAGGTGGAGTCCCTGCTTTCCCTGCTTCCCCTGCCAGATAGTGCAGGCTGCAGAGGGAGGGGGGTTCTGCTCCTGCATTTTCAGCCACTGTTAGTTCAGGCACAAGAAAAGGGAAAGAGACTTTCATCTGGACAGACTTATACATAACAACATATTCCTAACCACTGGTTTACAAATCAACTTCTGGAATGCAACAAGGGATACTGAAAACCACATAGGTGGTACTGTAGGAATGTAATTAGTAGGAACAGAAAATTTTAAATCAAAAGTTGAAAGAGCCTGACCAGGCGGTTGCACAGTGGATAGAGCATCGGACTGGGATGCGGAGGACCCAGGTTCAAGACCCCGAGGTCGCCAGCTTGAGCGTGGGTCATCTGGTTTGAGCAAGGCTCACCAGCTTGAGCCCAAAGTTGCTGGCCTGAGCAAGGGGTTACTCGGTCTGCTGTAGCCTTACGGTCAAGACACATATAAGAAAGCAATCAATGAACAACTAAAGTGCTGCAAGTAAGAATTGATGCTTCTCATCTCTCTCCCTTCCTGTCTGTCCCTATCTGCCCCCTCTCTCTGTTTCTCTCTGTCTCTGTCACAGACACAAAAAGGTTGAAAGAGATTTTAGCTATCTAATTTACTTGCCCTTTTCCAGAGTTTCAACCAAAAGGAGTTCTATAGAAAAAGTATTTCTATCAGCCTCATTTTGCTTTTCTGAAGTCTAAGTTCCTTTGCTGTTACTTTAAGTAAATTCCCATTAAGTCTTCTCCTAGGATGGAAAACAATCATCTTTCAAAAAACATTTTAGTTACAGTCCATTACTGACTATTTAGGGCCATAACAGTAGCAAGAAATCAGTGTACTATGAAATCAATAAAGCGGCTTTTCTCCTTGCAAGGTACTGCATTTAATACTATCACAGACTACTTAAACACCTTACAGTAAGTAACGTAAAAGGTCAGCTTTCTTCAACAGTCCCAATGATTAGCATCAATTCTGCCATTTATAATAAAAATAAATAGCAAATTGGCCTAAAGGCCTATAGACACACAGAAAGAAGAAAACTGGCATATTTTTTAACCCACTGGACAAATAAAGCTCTGTAAATAATATTCACCAAAATTCAATATAAATTATAACAACACTTCTAACTCTCCATTTCCAACCCTTTGATCAAAATAGTTTTTAGAACTACTGTGGTAGAAATACTCCAGATCTCCTCGTGTCCGTGAATACCGTCTAAGCACAGTGCCAGGCAGTGGGGACAGCAAAGCTCCTTCTCCTCGCAAAAGCATCATCTGCTCAGGACAGAAATTTACATGTAAGAAAACACTAGAAAACAACAAGACAGTGCAGAATGTGATGGTCTGTACTGTAGGAAATCAGCTTTATCTCCTTCCCATAAAAATCAAAAGGAGACACTCAGATGCTCACCACCACCTTTCTGAACCTGACTGATAATGAACAGTTTCCCGTTCTACATTGCTATTCTTTAAATTCTTCATTTGGAATGGAATAAATTTAAGTAGATCTAACAAGCATACACTGGCAGTTTTTTTCATTTGTAGCAGCTAATTAAAAACAGCTGCAACACTAGCTTTTGTAAAGAGAATGCATCTTAGAACAATTACCATCACAATTCTGCCAGACACCAGGGTCTTACCCTGCTAACAGGTCAGCAAATTACTCCCACCCCCAGCAATCTGCTGTGCAGGGACCTCTAGTTCTGCATTTGCTGAATTGATGAGGTACAAACAGACATAAAGAGAAAAACTCAATTACACTAAAATTGCATAGGTCAGTATTTTACTCTGTTAGAATCATAAAAGGTAAATTCCAACTATAAGCAAAAGTTGCTAAGAAAATTAAATTATGTTCCAAAAGCCAGCGAGTGAGAAATAATATTTTCCGATAGGATCATTAGCTTAGCTAAATCTGAAAATGTGCTAAAATATAATCCTTCTACTGTATATAATAACCAGCTGTCTTTTTGCATTTATCTGCATAAAACGAAGGGCTCCTGAGAGTCATTTTAAATGATTTCAAATGTTAATTAGAAAAAAGTATCAAGTCTAAAAATAACCATTTTCACTTTCTAGCCAGATTTACTGTACAGCATGGCATTCAGTATGACAAATTAGTAAAATGTGAAGTTATTTTTATAAATAACTCTGTAGTTCTTTTAAATAATCTCTCGAAATGTCAGAAATATTCCTAAATTCATTTGATTCCCTTGTAGAAAGTAACATTCCATCTTCTAAGTAAACAAAGATAGAAAACATTTGTTTTCATTCCCTTCTAAAACTCCTCTAAAGCTACAGGATAATATATATTAAAATGTGTATGTATATAGACAAGAGAGGTGCATACATACATATATACATACATGCAAGAGAACATGATAGGAGACAACAGCAACAACCTGTTCAAAGCTGGGATCCACACAGATGAGGGGTCACTGGTGTGGCGGGCCTGAGATAGCCAATGTTCCTTAATTAATAACATTATGGCAAGAAGTAAATGAGATAATATATGTTACAAAATAAGTATACAATAAATGCTAGCTTTTATTACTAATAAAACATTTACAAAGGATGACTTTTGGAAGACACCACCATATTTTGAATTAGCAAGCCAGGGCTAGGAGAGCAGAAGGTTAGGAGGAAAATGTAACAAGCTGAGCCCAGAGTGGTGAATTACTATTTTAGTCTCCTCAGGGACCCGTGTATTTCCAGCAGCACGTGGTTAACCTTGCCTAGGAAATCCTTTGCAGAAGAGAAGGAAGAGACCCAAGGGAGAGTATATTTGGAAATTTGATAAAGTAAAGAAATAAAAAATCTGACCATAGGAAACATCAAGAGAAAGGCCCGGCTCCACAATGGGAAGTACAAGGTATTCTGGTACCTATTTAAACGCATTCGAGGCCCTGGCCGGTTGGCTCAGCGGTAGAGCGTCGGCCTAGCGTGCGGAGGACCCAGGTTCGATTCCCGGCCAGGGCACACAGGAGAAGTGCCCATTTGCTTCTCCACCCCCCCTCCGCCACGCCTTCCTCTCTGTCTCTCTCTTCCCCTCCTGCAGCCAAGGCTCCATTGGAGCAAATATGGCCCGGGCACTGGGGATGGCTCTGTGGCCTCTGCCTCAGGCGCTAGAGTTAGAGTGGCTCTGGTCGCAACATGGCGACACCCAGGATGGGCAGAGCATCGCCCCCTGGTGGGCAGAGCGTCGCCCCATGGTGGGCGTGCCGGGTGGATACCGGTCGGGCACATGCGGGAGTCTGTCTGACTGTCTCTCCCTGTTTCCAGCTTCAGAAAAATGCAAAAACAATAAAAAAATAAATAAAAATAAACGCATCCGAGCCACTGAGACCCCTCCAGAAGACATTCGAGAAGACACCCACTGGTGAGGAAAATGGAAAAGCAGACCCAGAAAACTTGTGTTAGTGGGTGATTAGGCAGAAATCCCTAGGGTCCTCTGGGCAGAACACTAGAGCTGATTATCAAATCCAGGAGCTCAGGAGCTCTGAAGTCTAATCTAGACTTCACCACCTTTGCAAAGAGAAATTCAAGTTTGGGCTCAGGTTCAGTGGATAAATAGGGCTTTGCTTATTTGCCTAGTATAAACAAGGGAAATCCTCCACATCAAGTCCTCTTTAACTCCACCACAAAGATCTAAAATTACTTTAGCCTAGAACACAGTCAGCACATAATTTTTTTTTCTTTTTTTTTTTTTTAATATTTTATTTATTGATTTTTAGAGAGAGGGGAGAGAGAAAAAGAGACAGAGAGAGAAAAGGGAGGAGCAGGAAGCATCAACTCCCATATGTGCCTTGACCAGGCAAGCCCAGGGTTTCGAACTGGCAACCTCAGTGTTCCAGGTCGATGCCTTATCTCACTGCGCCACCACAGGTCAGGCCCGGCACATAATTTTTAAAAAAATTAGTATTACAGCCATGAAAACACCTTGCTTATTTCCACAGTTTGAGTAAAATTAGCACATTGGGAACCAAGAAAGTAGAAATTTAGGTTCCTTACTATTCAACCTATTGGTGGGGTTCAGGATACACCGTCCCAAACTAAGGCACCACACCGTGGCTTACTGAATATTTTAAGCTGAAGAAGTTTGGGAAAATGCAGGAGGAAGGACCACTCTGACTGTTCTCCCTCCCCCACCTCTCTCTTGCAACATGCCCTGAAACCCTTTTGTGAGACAAGCCCTGTGTCCTCCCTATACAGGAGGAGAGAAGCATCCTTACCTCCAAAAATAATGGGACACTGAGAAGAATCTAAAAAAACAGGTCTTGTTAAGTGTCGCCCAGTTTACTACCCTCACTTCCTATTCCTCAACCTAGCATACTTCTCCACAACTGTGCCCTCCTCACCAAACTCAGCATAAAAATACTCAGGTTTAACAGTTCCTACAAGTTCTCATTCCTTACGAAGGCTCCCATGTCATATAAAACTTATACGTTTGTATGCTTTTCTCCTGTTAACTTGCCTTTGTCAGCTCACTCTTCAGACCCAGTCATTCCGAAATGGCTTTTTCCTCTCCTACACTCTTCCATCATTAGATTTTAGGCACTGGCTAGCACAAAGAAGAAGAAAAACAAGTGACCTCAAAATGTATTTTATCTTATTTTGAGACTGGATCAATATTTTTCTGTCAGGTTCAACCTTAGCTAATATGGATTGATAAATATACCAATAATACAAAGTTTCTACTTTGGAATGTATACTTCATCTAGAAATTGATTTTATCATTTATTTAAAATATGAGTACATTCTTGGAACAGTAGCTGGTGGGAACTGCATCTGGATTCTGGTGTAAATGGTTTTCTCCACAGATTGCTTCATCACTTGAGGTAGGGCCACTGTATCCCACAAAGGCGCAAACAGACCACTTTACTCAGAAAAATACAAAGCAGGACCCCTTTCACTATGTGAAATAACCCCTCTTAATGAACATCCTCTTAAAGATTTAGTTCCATTTCGGTGATTTGTTTGTTTGTTTGTTTGTTTGTTTGTTTATAGCGAGAGAAACAGAGAGAGGAATAGATAGAAAATGACAGGAAAGAGAGAAGAAGCATCAATTCTTCATTGTGACACCTTAGTTGTTCACTGATTGCTTTCTCATATGTGCCTTGACCAGGGGCCACAGCAGAGTGAGTGACTCGTTGATCAAGCCAGCGACCTTGGGCTTCAAGCCAGTGACGTTTGGGCTCAAGCCAGAGACCATGGGGTCATGTCTATGATCCCATGCTCAAGCCAGCAACCCCAAGCTCAAGCTGGATGAGACCACACTCAAGCCAGTGACCTCAGGGTTTTGAACTTGGGTACTCTGCGTCCCAGGTTGACACTCTATCCACTGTGCACCACCTGGTCAGCCCTGGTGATCTTTTTAAACAACTACAATATATTGATATATCATGTTCTTTTTGGTTAGTATTTCATGTGTTCCAAAACCTTTCCCTGCCATCTGTGGGAAAAGAGGCTAAAAGTAGAGTACTCTATATACTAAGAAACAGCCATTTTCCCTAATAGGAACTGTGGGCTCCTTAAATGAAAATGTAATATTAAAGCCTCACCCACACAGCTGGAAGGCACTGAACTGAGTGACCCCAGTCTCTGGTCTACAGTGAGACAGCATGGACAACAGTAGTCATAGAGTCACTCCCTACACTGGCTTGAGGACAGCCGCCATTTCCTTCACCCACCCAGAAAGGCACTGGGCTTCTGTACAATTTTAGAGACTACTCAGAGCCAGCAAGTGACCACCTGCCTGACTTCTAATGGTACTCAGTAATGAGTCTTTCTTCCCTGGTCCACTTACCAGATAGGATATCCTGGAGTTCAGGCTCCAGTCTGAATAAAACCAAAGTTAATCAAATTCAATCCTAAATTTGATCAGTCCCCTTTCACCCAGGTCCTACTCTAGCTCACCTTTCTGTCCTTCTCCTTGAAACTACAGCTCAAGTCCCAACCAGAACTGTGCTCAAGCCTGTGTCATTGCACCACGTAGATACCAGCACTGCAGCCCCGCGGAGAGCACTTGAACAGGGCCTGCCTGCTCCTTCTAAAGCAGGGGTCTCAAACTCAACTCAGCATGTGGGCCGCAGAGCAAGATCACAGCCCTTCGGCGGGGCCGCACTAGGTCTACAAAAGGCAACTGTTATGCAACACTTTTCTCACTGCAGTTGAAAACAAAAAAAAATCAGTACAACAAGCACAATCGTACATGCAGTTTACTCAGTGTCACAAAACGACCAGAAACTGTAGTTCGCATCACAACTGCTGTTAACTAAGCTAATATCTAGCTAGGATGCTAGAGAAATGAAAAATACAAGTAGGCCCCTAGGCTTACTTAATTTTATCCAAAATATTTTGAACTTCGTGGATTAGTCTGCGGGCCGCACAAAATTGTTTGGCGGGTCGCATGTGGCCCACGGGCCGTGAGTTTGAGACCCCTGTTCTAAAGTCTCATGCTCTGACCTGTTCAATGCTGAGCCCATTCTCTCATATGGGTTGTGTTCAACAGTGATCGCTTGACATTATGAGAATTACCCTAAGTTCTGAGGGCGATGCATAGTATTTTAAGAAATGATTTCTACCCTCAATTAGTCTACTAATTAAAGACATGACTAAATCTCATGAAATTATGGCTATATCAGGAAGAATAAACTTTAAGTAATACAGACAGTAAGTGCATTAGTAATTCACACTTCTAGAAGTAACTTTTGCTATTTCTCGCTATAAGGTTAAAAAACAAATGAACATACAAACCACCCATCATCACACAATCATGTAGCCAGGGTCATCAGATGCATACTTTGAAATGTTTTCTCTTGCCTATAAGATTGTAAACAAATACACACATTACTGTTTGCTTACAAAATTTTATTATGCTGTATACATTTCTCAGCAATTTATTTCACTTAAAAAATCCAGAAATTCCTTCAGATCAATAAAGATCTAACTCATTATTTTTATCATTGCATAAACGCCATGATATATGAATGCATGATATGGATTTTATCCAACCATTCTTCTACCGATAGACTTCAGATTTTTCTAGTTCTTACCATGAAGCAAATAATATAAAATTACCTTTGTATACATTCACTTGAGTCCTGTGATTTTATTTCCTTAGGATAGATTCTATTCTTTTTTTAAAAAATACTGTAAAAATCTTTATTTTATTGGGTTAAAGGGGGTAGGAAAAAAAACCTACACATTAAGGTAAGATCTAGCTTGAGTCTGAGTCCAAATATATATTATGCTCCTAACTCTGAATACATTAAATAAGTCTAAATAAATAGAAATCGAAGGGATTCAGAAGAGGCCTCCCAGCATGTGCCACTTTGGCGTGTGGATCATTTTTTAGTTGAAGGCGATCAAGACCCTGCAGACTCAAAAGAAACTTTTCTCTCTTCCTTAAAGAATTTAAGTTGAGGTCATGCCCATTATAAGAGTTTTCACCAGAAATAACTTTTCATGATCTATCTGTAGGGCAGAGTAAACATCTAATTACCAAACATCTGCTCTTCTTATCATCCTGCTCTCATTTTACCTTTCTGTCTTTGAAGCTCTCACATATGTGGGGTCTCTGATGCTCAAGTATGTGGGGCTCCATGTGGATGTATATAACAATATCTGGTTATTTTCTCTTGTTAATCTGACTCATGTCAACTTAATTATTAAACTAGCTGAAATAGCCTAGAAGGATAGAAGAAAATGTCTTCCTCCCCCACCAAATCTAATATGAGAAAGGGGAAAAAATACACATTTTAAGGAAAAAAAACTATACATTTTCTTAAGGAAATAAGAAACACATGCTATCTTTAACTTATTAATCCTTGATTTTGTCCAATTTGGAAGAGCAAATGATTTCTATTATAAATTTTTGTTGTGTGACAGAGACAAAAACAGAGAGAGGGACAGGGACAGATAGGAAAGGAGAGAGATGAGAAGCTCCAACTCTTTGCCGCAGCTCCTCGGTCTTCCCAGCTGCCCACTAATTGCTTTCCCACATGTGCCCCAACCTCGGGGGCTGCAGCAGAACGAGTGACCCCCTGCTCAAGCCAGCAACCTTGGCTCAAGCCAGCAACCCTGGGCTCCAAGCCAGTGACCCACAGGCTCAAGTTAATGACTATGGGGTCATGTCTATGATCCCACAGTCAATCCCATGTCCCCACGCTCAACCTGGTGACCTCGGGGCCTCAAGCCTGGGTCCTCCATGTCCCAGTCCGATGCTCCAGCCACTGTGCCACCACCTGGCCAGGCTATTATAAATTTCTTAAAGAATGGCACTCTTTAATACTTATGTCCCTCATACTCCTCACTCTTCATTATTCAAAATTAAAATAATGACCATTAAAATAATTACCTGATAATTAGAATTTTATTATAATGTTACTTCAAATGGATCAAATGTCTGGATAATGTACTGTCATTTTATAAACTAATCAAGGATAGCACTAATTACTCAAGAAGTCAATGTTTTGATTATGACTGTCTCACTCATTGACAGTCCAATTCTTATGATACAAAATTCATGAAAAATATTATAAGGTTATTTCAACATAAAGTAATACAATGTATTATTAGTTTATAAATAGTTATCAGATAGTTTTCTTAAATTCTCACCAGCACAGTGTATCATCACTCTTTTTACTAATCTGATGGATAAACAATAGTATATCAATTTTACTTTAATACATTTTTTCTTGACTAAAACTAAGGTCGAGCCTCTTTTTATGTTTGTTGACCATTTAAACTCCCTCTTCAATAAACTGTAATTCCTGACTTTTGTCTTTTGTAAGATTTATTACAGGTACACTAAAAGAATTCATCTTCAGGAAATCTATAAACATAATTTATTATATCAACAAATAACAGAGGGAAATCAAGGGAAGACTGTAAGATATTCCTACAATATAGCTGGTAAAACTGAGCAGCTAGGTAACACAGGGAAAGCTTAACACAACTTAAACATGATAAAGACTACACACCAAAAGCTAACATCTCACCAAATATTGATGCAAAAAAACCCATTTCAATTAAACAGAAACAAGAGTCCCAAATATCCCCATCATTACTGAATATTTCAGAGGTTCTATACGATAAAATTAAATAATCAGTAAAATATCATAGAAGTCAATTATACATATTGGCAAATTGTACAATTATAGGGGATCCTCCCTCAGGTTATAGCAGTCTCAACATACATTTTGAGTTTATGATGGTCACTCTCATAAAAACTTTAAAAAATTGAGATGTGTTTTAGCTTATGTCAATAGCGTCATACTTATGGACGACATGGGCGAACTAGTATGGTTGCACAGGGTAGAAGAATATGCAGTAAAGTGGCATATGACAAGGGAGTTGGTGTCCCCCCAGTATGCTTACCTATGCCATTTTGGACTGTTAAAAGCCCAAGTGTTGCCTGACCTGGCAGTGGCACAGTGGATAGAGCGTCGGACTATGTAGGATGCAGAGGACCCAGGTTCAAGATCCCGAGGTCGCCAGCTTGAGCGCAGGCTCATCTGGTTTGAGCAAAGCTCACCAGCTTGAGCCCAAGGTCTGCTGTAGCCCCACGGTCAAGGCACATATGAGAAAGCAATCAATGAACAACTAAGGTGCCACAACGAAAAACTGATGATTGATGCTTCTCCTCTCTCTCCGTTCCTGTCTGTCCCTATCTATCCCTCTCTCTGACTCTCTCTCTGTCTCTGTTAAAAAAACAAACAACAACAACAACAAAAAACCTTTAAAAGCCCAAGTGTTCTATTTATGTTAGGCTAGGGTGTGTTTCCACTTACACCAAAATTCAGGTTACATCACTGTCATAGGAATGGAACTCTGTTGTAACCTGAGGACCCCCTATATTTAGAATATCAAAGACATATTTTAAAAACTCTTAATTCTTATAAAATTTTGTAATGTGATTTAGTATCGGGTACAACTGAGTAGATAACATATCTTATGGCCTAGCAACTACATTCTTGGGTATTTCTACAAGAATAATGAAGTATGTCCCCAAAAAGACTGTATAAGAATGTTCAATAGTAGGAATTTTGTTCCTAATAACAATAAACTAAAAAAGACTCAAATATCCATCAACAGGTAAATGGATAAACAAAATATGGTGAGAGTCAAGGTGAGTTGCTGGAATGAGAGAAATTTTCCATATCCTGACTGATGTAGTGGTTGGATACATGTATGTATGCTGTTGTCAAAAACTCATTTAATTGTACACTGCAGATATAAGCATTATATCCCATGTAAATTATACTTCAATGCAAACTACATCTCAGTCATATAACAACAAATGGGAGGAAAAAGTTAAGAAAGGAGAAAACAGAAGCCTAGTAAATTGCTGCTAGGAATATAAAATGGTACAGTCACTTTGGAAGAGAGTTGGCAGGTTCTCAAAAACCATAAAATCAACCAGTAATTCTACTCCACCCAAGAGAAATGAAAACAAACCTGCATGTGAAGTTCATAAGAGCATTATTCATAATAACCAACAAGTAGAATCTAAATATCCAACAACTAATGAATAGATATATAAGAATAATCTATACAACAGATTATTATTTAGCAATAAAGAGATGAAGTATTGATACATGCTAGAGCATGCATGAACTTTAGTAACATTATACTAAGGAAAAGAAATCATTACAAAAGATCATCACATATTATATGATCGCTTACATGAGATGTCCACAATAGGCCAATCCATTGAAACAAAAAGTAGATTGGTGTTTGGGGCAGAGAGTGGGGGTGGGAACAGAGATTATTTGTAAACAGGCAAGAGTGATCTTATTAGGAGAATGAAAATGTTTTAAATTTAATTTCAAGTGATAGCTGCATCTGCAAATTTACTATAAATCACTGAATTGTGCAGAATATCAAAAGTTCAGTATTTGTTAGGCACATTAAAAAAAGGGGGGGAAAGTAGAGTAGATTGTTGGTTTCCTCTTGAACACTTTTTAAAAGAGGATATTCAGCCTGACCTGGAGGTGGCGTAGTGGATAAGCACTGGCCTGGGATGCTGAGGACCCAAGTTCAAAATCCTGAGTTCGCTGGCTTGAGCACAGGGTCACCAGCTTGAGTGCAGGGTCACTGGCTTGAAGCTAAGGTCACCAGCTCAGCTGAAGCTCCTGCCCCATAAGGTGCATATGAAAAAGCAATTAAACAATTAAGGTGCCACAACTATGAATTGATGCTTCCATCTCCCTTCCTGTCTGTCCCTCTCTCTCTCACAAAAAAAAAAAAAAGAGGATATTCATTCATTCACTCAACATGAAATGCTAGGGTTTAAACAGTAAACCAGGTAAACATGAGATACCTTGTGCTAACATTCAAAAGATGAAACAGACACAAAAAGGTCAACTAATGAATGCTATAAAACAAATAAATAAAGGGCTATTAAAAGAGAGTAGCTTTTCTTTATTCTACTAATAACCAAGTATAAAAGGAAATTTTTGGAATTGCATATACCAAAACCCAAAAACATTTAGGAAAGCTACAACCCTATGTGAAAAAAAAATTATAAAACATTAAAAAAAATAAAAGGAAATCTGAATAAATGAAAACACATTTCATGCTTGTCAATCAGAAGATATAATGCCATTCCAGTTAGAATCCCAATGAAGTTTTAAAGCTAAATGATTTAAAATTACATATATTAAAAAATAAAAATCTGGAAATAACCAAGAAAGTTATAAAAACAAGAATAATAAAGGTAGTTTCTACTATTTTTAAATTTCTGTTAGCAACAATGCTTTCAAATGTTATAATGGCCTAATTATAGGAAGATAGATCTGCGGAACAGAACAAGAAATTTGGAAAAATGTGACTACAGACAGAAATGCTATTCATTTCATAGAGCAGGATAGTTTAATTATGCTGACACAGTTGGTTATCCAACTGGAAGAAAATAAATACAGAATAATCCCAGTAGATTTAATTGGGAAATATAATTTTCAAATTTTAGAATATATGAGTATTTATAAAACCTAGGGATGTAGTAGAAGAGAAAAATAAATACATCTGACTATGTACACATCTTACATTTTTGTAGGGTAAAAGATACATAAATAAACTCAATAAACAGTACAAAAGAAAAAAATATTTTCAAAACAGACAAAGTCTATTATATTCATAAAAAAAAAACACACCAATGAATTTATGGGAGGAAAATAATAAGCTACCCAAAAGGAAAATGTGATGATGCCTTTTTATTTCTACTATAAACAAGATTAAAATATATTCAAGATCATTATGTAAAAGCTGTTTTAAAACTCTGTGGGGGCCTGACCTGCGATGGTGCAGTGGATAGAGCGTCAACCTGGGAACGCTGAGGTTGCCGGTTCAAAACCCTGGGCTTACCTGGTCAAGGCACATATGGGAGCTGATGCTTCTTACTCCTCCCCCCCTTCTCTCTCTCTCTTTCTCTCTCTATCTCTTCTCTCTATAATGAATAAATAAAATCTTTTAAAAAAATGTGTGTGCTTTGATGAGTAGGAAGGCTGGCACCCAGAGGAAACTCACATTTAAAAAAAAAAAACACCTCTGTGGGAAGAAGCAGACTTGTTTTTTTGTTTTATTTTTTGACTTAATACAAATTTAATTTTTGGAAATCTTGGTTATAGGTCATTTGTGGGTAAATGATTCCTAAAGAGTTCACATTCATTGACCCACCCAACCAATATTTATTGACTTCCAATATGTGCATGTTTCTTTTTTTTTTTTTCTTTTTTTTTTTCATTTTTCTGAAGCTGGAAACAGGGAGAGGCAGTCAGACAGACTCCCGCATGCGCCCGACCGGGATCCACCCGGCACGCCCACCAGGGGCGATGCTCTGCCCACCAGGGGGCGATGCTCTGCCCCTCCGGGGCGTCGCCATGTTGCGACCAGAGCCACTCTGGCGCCTGAGGCAGAGGCCAAGGAGCCATCCCCAGCGCCCGGGCCATCTTTGCTCCAATGGAGCCTTGGCTGCAGGAGGGGAAGAGAGAGACAGAGAGGAAAGTGCGGCGGAGGGGTGGAGAAGCAAATGGGCGCTTCTCCTATGTGCCCTGGCTGGGAATCGAACCCGGGTCCTCTGCACGCTAGGCCGATGCTCTACCGCTGAGCCAACTGGCCAGGGCCATGTGCATGTTTCTTAAAGAAATGTTTGATGAATACATCTGGTAACTGTATATAAATTTAAGTAATTTTTCAGAGAGGAAAACTGAAGTCAAGTGACAAATAATTTCTACAGAGTTGATAAGGAATTGGATTTAGAGGGAGAGATTGCTGTCTTAGGGTGTTTGATCTGTCTTTGAGCTATTTCATTTTTAAGAGAGGAGGCAAAACTCAAAAGAAGTTAAAAACTAGGTAAGAATGACTCCAGCAGTTTCTTTCTCTCTTTCCTCCATCCCTCCCATCCTCTCTTCCCTTCCTTCCCTCTTAGGATGATCTCTATGTGACTTCAAACTCTAAAATTCAGTGCTCTAGTAATCTTTGATCAAACCAATAAAATATTTTGCCGGCCCTGGCCGGTTGGCTCAGTAGTAGAGCGTCGGCCTGGTGTGCGGGAGTCTGGGTTCGATTCCCGGCCAGGGCACACAGGAGAAGCGCCCATCTGCTTCTCCACCCCTCCCCCTCTCCGTCCTCTCTGTCTCTCTCTTCCTCTCCCGCAGCCAGGGCTCCATTGGAGCAAAGTTGGCCCAGGCACTGAGGATGGCTCTGTGGCCTCTGCCTCAGGCGCTAGAATGGCTCTGATTGTGGCAGAGCGACACCCCAAGATGGGCAGAGCATCGCCCCCTGGTGGGCTTGCCGGGTGGATCCCAGTTGGGCGCATGCGGGAGTCTGTCTGACTGCCTCCCTGTTTCCAACTTCAGGAAAGAAAGAAAAAAAAAAAAGAAACATTTTGCCAAATTTTAGACGCACAAAATATACCATTCCAAGAGAGTGATGACTATAACCTGTAAAGTGCCACTGAAAGGAAGGGCTCACCTGCTACAAACACAGAATCTAGACCCATGAGCCTTCTAATAGGCTAATAAGCTAACTAAAAGTCTGCAACCTTCAAAGAGTCAAGTACAATACAGGGAAATGATCAAACAATTTCCTGTAGAAGGGGGGGAACCAGACCTTTAAATATAATATAAGTAATGTTTCGGCTCTGTCCCAAGAAGGTTTTGTTTGTAAGTGGACATATTTTATTTATTGAATTTATATCCTGCCTCTTTCCAAAAAGCATTTGAGGCAGCCTGCAAAGAGGCATATAAATATACATATAATAAAATGGAAAGAAAGTAGTAAAAATAGGGCAAATAGGTAAAGAACAATGAGCAAACCAATATTCCAATCCTTTTTAAAAGTCAGTATCATTTCTGTGATTGGGCATACAACATAACTCAGAATTTCAGGATGTCTAAGGAAAAGTTGGAAATAATGATATAATTTTCACTGTCAGAAAAGAGGAAAGATTCTCTATATAAATGAGGTTTTTCTTAGGATTAAACTCAGAGGTATAATTCATGTAGGGCCTTATGTGGGGACTAAGGACACATACTCTACAGTTTCACAGGGGGAAAAACAGTTCTTATATGAACCTTAAGTATAAGTTAAAAGTATAACTTTGAAACACAGTTTGATGAAGGTTTTTCTTTGGGAAGGAAGCTAAGCAACACGGTAGCTTTGCAATGATCACTGTCAGTGATCTGGGTAAGATGTCATTTGCTGACACAGAAGTTTTCAAACTGTGGTTAGCAGGAAACCTTTTCTTCAAATTGAACCTTTGAGAGAAGTCTAATATATAAAATGAATCAAGGCGAAACTACACCTTTCCTTCCTTCCACATTCTCTCTCCTCTTAGGAGGCCTCAAAGGTTCTGAGGGTAGAAGTCAAAACCCACTAATCTAGAGAATAAAACTTCAAATACTTTGAATACATTCAATAATTCAACAATTATGTATTATGCTCTTGCACGTTTTATATATTATTTTTCTTTAAAACACTCTTTTACCACATGAATTAAAAAATTAAAATGAAAAAATGTTTTCATGAGAAAATCAACAGTTCCTGGTATAATTCCCCATCAGAGCCTGAGGTGCTGACTAAGCCAGATCCTTCAACTTATCAGGGTTCATCACTGAGCCCACTTCTATTATGGAAAATGAAGGCCCCTGTCCATGCTGCGCATCCGGGACAAGGCTGTCCCACTTGCTCAGAACAGACAGACAGGCGGCACACAGTCAGGAGTCTTCTCGGGAATCCGTTTTGGATGCACTCAGGACCTGCCCAAGTACTTGGCTCACTCCCGAACTTTCGACATTGCTGAGCATTGCTGAGGCAAGTTTGAGCCTGAAAATTTCTCAGCACAAATGTTACGAGTGATAAATCACTATTATGACTTTTTTTTTAATGTTTGGGGGGGAGAGAGGGATGAGGAGGGAGGGAGAGAGAGATAGAGAGAGGGAGGAAGGAAGGAACACAGAGCTGCTCCTGTATGTGTCCTGACGGGATAAAACCAGCAACCTCTGTGCTTCGGGACAATGCTCTAACCACCTGAGCTATCCATCCAGGGCACTGCTATGACTTTCTGACTCCAGTCAGGCAAATGGCACGTAACTGTTCTCCTCAACTGAATCTCAAGGCCCACCCCACCCTACCTCCTACCCTTTGCCCTGAAGGTCCAGGATGAAACCACCCCTGAGGGGTGGGCTTGCTCTCTTCGCTGCTGGCTCCTCCCCTGGCCTTGCTCCTTAGTACTGAACTGAGCGGAAGTCCCTGGAGACCAAGGCTTACCTACCATGTAAGTAGAAAATAAGGAACAAGAAACTGCACCAGGAAAAGGGAAACTTTGAAGCTCCACTCTCTCACTAAGAACTCCACAAAAGTGTGCTTTCTCAGACTTCATCTCATGACTCAAACATAAATGCGAGGTCCTTCTTGAGAAAGAGTGCGAGAGGTAAGGAAAGTGTTTGACCAAGAACTACAGCTTGAAAAGCTTCAATCATACATTCATAGATACTTGTAAATAACATGATATTCTGATGTAGCTGACAGCATGAATGAGCCACAGTATACTTACTTACTCCAGAGCAGTCTGATATCCTTACATGTTGAAGAATGTCTATCAAAATTACCTTGTTTTATAGAAGTTAGTGCTGTCTTTCTTCTTTGCAATAGGTTAAAAAAAGGAAAAATTTAAAAATATATCCAACTTTCCATAATAATAACAAGCACTTACATAGTTCCTATTATGGGCTAGGCAAGGTTTAATGGGAATATATATGTATTTAATACATTTTAAAAATATATTTTTTTAAATAAATATATATAAAGGAATATATACATTCTCCTTTTACCCTTCATATTATGGAGGACATTATTATTTCCCTTTTAAAGGTTCGGAAACTAACTCCCAAGGAAGTGAAGCTACTTCCCCAAGGTCACGGAGCTAACGAGTGGTAAGACTGGGATTCGAGGCAAGGAGACCCGGCTGCGGTCCAGCTTTTAACCACCACGCAGCTCTTTCTGGGTTTCCCTTCAGCACAGACGAACTTGCGTTAGGAAAATCCATGTCAAAGAATGACTCTTAGCTACTTCCCTGTTTCTACTACGTGCCCATTGAAGAAATTTTAATGTCTAATCAAAGCACAAATATCTAGGAATAACTTCAGCAAAACAAAATCCTGCGATCCATTCTCACAATCCAGTCTGTCACAAAGGCCTCCTTGCTTTTGCTATCTCAGAATACTGACGCCCATTTTATTTCTCATTCTCACTTCAGTCCAATAACACAGCTTTCCCCACACATGGGTGAATTAGGTGGTGGCTGAAAATATGATGGTCTTGTGATCTAGATAACCTAGACTTGACCCTGGAATACAGAAGAGAATGCTTAGGATTTATGATATGGAATCTGAAGCTTCCTTCTCAATTAATTTAAAATAAGTTTAGTATTTTCTTACTATGAAAGTGCATGTTACAGTAGAAAATTTTTAAATGCAATCTAAGAAATAGAAAGTTAAAACCCATAGCACAGGGACAACCAATGCAAACATTATATGTATATCTTTTGAATTTTATTTCTATGTCAACACTAGCTATAATTTATTAGGTATTTAAAAATTGTCAGGCACTGTGCCAAGCACTTATGTTTTCTTGCTTAATTTTCACAAAAATACTACAAGGCAAGTACTATTATTATTCTTCCTCTTTTTTCTTTTTCTTTTTTTTAAAATAACTGAAGCTTAGAGAGGTCTAGAAATGTCCCTCAGCCAAGGGTTTCAACCTAGAACTGGAGGGGTTGCTGATTGTACGATCTCAGTGCGGCAGGCATCCATCTGTAATCCCACTCGAGGGCACTGTGCTGGGTACAGGCTGAACAAATGTGGTTAGCTTTCATTTCCCAATTTTATCACTTTGTTCATTTAAATGCAAGTAATTGAGTTTAGGTCAACTCAAGGTTTCTCAACTTGGGCCAGAACGAAACTGTTAGCTGAATGATTATTTATTGTGAAAACTCTCCTGGGCAATGTAGGATGCCTGGGTGTTTAGAAACATCCCTGACCTCTACCCACTAGATGCCAGTAGTTACCCTAGATGTGACAACTAAAAATGTCTCCCAACATTAGAGCTTAAGGTCCAAAATAGCCCCCAATTGAGAACTACTGCAGTTTGGTAAATTCAGTAACAATCTTCGGAAACTCAAAGTCTGACTAACACAGTCTGTTAATTGAGATAGACATTTCCCATAGAAATCATTCAATAAAGATCATCTACAAATTTCCCTTTATAAATACCCCTCCCAAGATTCCTGATATGCACTTCTTTACAGTTTCTAGGTATTCTGCCTTGTTTTATTGTTTTGTTTTTGAATACCTGAATCCTTGCAAATCAGTCAAGTTACAAATTACATTGAGGCTAATTGCCAAATCCTCTTCACAAATGAATTTTGACACAACATTGCCTCAAAATCTATTATATGGCCCTGTCCAGCTGGCTCAATGTTAGAGTGTCGGCCTGGCATGTGTAAGTCCTGGGTTCAATTCCTGGTCAGGGCACACAGGATAAGCGACCATCTGCTTCTCCACCCTTACTTCTCCCCCCCCCCTCTTCCCCTCCTACAGCCAGAACTTGAATGGTTCCAGCGAGTTGGCCCTGTGCATTGAGGATGGCTCCATGGCTTCACCTCAGGCACTGAAATAGCTAGGTTACTGAGCAAGGGAGCAGCCACCCCTGATGGGCAGAGCATTGCCCTGTAGGGGGCTTGCCTGACAGATCCTGGTTAGGACGCATGCAAGTAAGTGCCTGCCTCTCTGCCTCCCTGCCTCTCATTTAGTTAAAAAAAATTAAATAAAATCTATTATACAAATCTGAACAGTTAACCTTGGAATTGTTTTCCAATATGTCTTCCAGTAACTCTAGCCTTTCTTCTCATAATATTCTAGTTTCTACTCATGAACCCAGTTCATCTTTATTGCAATTCCTCTACCTCTGATGTGAAATGCAAGGTCTCAAGGAATGCTTTGTCTGACTTATCATGGTCCCATGGGGGTCTTTCTGAAGAGGAGAGCTCCCTCTTCGTTCAGCAAAAGCAAGGCAGTGTCAGCTAATCATGACCCGAAGACCCCAGACGGGCTGTTTCACCTCCACTGTCAGGACACAAAGCTGTCAGGGAGCTCATTAAAAACAATTTTGATGAAGAGCATATATACTAACAATTAGCTCCTGTGACCTTCTAAAATCCATTTTGCCTCCTGATTTCATTTTTTCCTGCAGTAGTCACATTGTTTTCTAGAGTGTTAATGGATTCATTTTTGTCCTTTGAGGCCCTTGAAGAACAATTTTTCTAACTATCAATGTGCTTTTAAAAGGGATTTCTGAATGCAGGCTGCAAAATTCCCCTTTGACCCTCACCACTAAGGAACACACAGAGACAGGTGATATTTGGCTTTCTCTAATTACCTTAATTGCCTCTGTATTACCATAAAGTTTCACTTAACAACAGGGATGTTCCCCGGTGCATTTATTTTTCTCCACTCAGTGAAAATTTGTAGTCTAAAATACTGACCTGGTTTGATGTCAATAAAAAAGAGAAAAGAGAAAAGAGACAAAAATAGATTATACAGTAGTAAGCATTCTTTAGTCTTCCACTGTGGAAACATATATTCCAATTTATCTTCACTTTACAAGGTGGAAAGAACCAAGTGTTAAATGCACTAATAAGAATTGGTACATAATAGCCTCGCCATTAGAACTGGGGGCGGGGGAGTATAATAATGAATCAAAACCATTGGTAAGCAAGATAAATTCTATAAATTATCAGGATAATTAACAGAAGTTGCTACAATAGGCAGATCTCAATGGTTTAACTCAACAAATATTTCTCCCTCTGGTAATGTTCAAGTTACAACAGGCAGCTTCGCGTCCAGCCAAACCATCTGAAATATAGCACTTTCCTATCCATGTCAGGGAGGGGAAGAAAGAGATAAAGGAAACACACAGGCTCTTAACTACCTTGGCTTGGTGGTGACTTCTGTGCACAAATGATTGTCTAAAACAGTGATTTTCAATCAGTGTGCTGAAAGAATTTTTAAAACATGTAATACCTGACTATTTAATCAGAAGCACTGACCTCTTTTCCCTTACGTTGTTAAATAAAAAAATGATAACAACCAACACAATAGCTGTCCAGTGTGAATGCCCCATCTCGATCCACAAGCATATAGGTCCTATTATAGAGTTGCATCTTATTGATCATGTTGCATAATAAGGTTGCATCTCATTTATTCTTGGTGCCAGATATCCTTATACACAAGTATAGGCACCTGATTTTTTTTTTTTTTTATTTTTTTTTTTTTTTTTTTATTTATTCCTTTTTTTAGAGAGGAGAGACAGAGGAGAGAGAGACAGAGAGAGAGAGAAAGGGGAGGAGCTGGAAGCATCAACTCCCATATGTGCCTTGACCAGGCAAGCCCAGGGTTTCAAACCGGCGACCTCAGCATTTCCAGGTTGACGCTTTATCCACTGCGCCACCACAGGTCAGGCTGGATTTTTTTTTTTTTTTAAATTTTATTTATTTATTCATTTTAGAGAGGAGAGGGAGAGACAGAGAGAGAGAGAGAGAGAGAGAGAGAGGAGAGAAGGGGGGAGGAGCTGGAAGCATCAACTCCCATATGTGCCTTGACCAAGCAAACCCAGGGTTTCGAACCGGCGACCTCAGCATTTCCAGGTCGACGCTTTATCCACTGCGCCACCACAGGTCAGGCCACCTGATTTTTTTAAAAGTCACTTTGGCCTGACCAGGCGGTGGCGCAGTGGATAGAGCGTCAGACTGGGATGCGGAAGTACCCAGGTTCGAGACCCCAGAGGTCGCGCGCGGGCTCATCTGGCTTGAGCAAAGAGCTCGCCAGCTTGGACCCAAGGTCGCTGGCTCCAGCAGGGGGTTACTCGGTCTGCTGAAGGCTCACGGTCAAGGCACGTGTGAGAAAGCAATCAATGAACAACTAAGAAGTCGCAAGGCGCAACGAGAAACTGATGATTGATGCTTCTCATCTCTCTCTGTTCCTGTCTGTCTGTCCCTGTCTATCTCTGCCTCTAAAAAAAAAAAAAAAAAAAAAAAAAAAAAAAAAAAAAAAAGTCACTTTGGAGGTAAAAGGGTAGGTAATTACAATTTTTTTTTTTTGTAAATCAAAATTGTATCATGTTTTTTCCTGCAGAGCAGCAAAAAATATATTTTTTGGTGTGCTTTAGATATTAGTAATGAGTTTATGTGTGCCATGAGATGAAAAAGATTGAAAATTGCTAGTCTAAAACTCTCAGGATCCTAACTCAACTAAAAAGGGAAGCTAGGAACATCAGGGACACATGGAATACCTAGCGAGCACTAGAATTCATGTTCAAAAGCTATTACCATGACACTAAAGAACTAGAAATGTAAGTTTTTATATTTCATACAATAAAACATTATCAAGCCATTAAAATGTTTTCCAAGCTTCTAATATAGTCTTGACTGAATTAACAGTATATCAAATTAAATATAAATTGTCATTTTTAAAAGCATAAATATGCAGGAAAAAAATGAGAGAAAAATATTACTTTGTTACCAACAGTTACTGTATAGTATCATTATAGGTAATTTAATGTTATTCTCTATTTACTTCCTTTTTCTCAAATTCCCCACAATGAGCATATACTAAGATCTGTATCAATGAAATAAAACTAGAGTATCAACCCACAAAAACTAGCGTATTAGAACTGTGTGCATAATAAACAGTCAATTGCTGCATGGGGACAAAGGAAGAATTGAACAATGAGATTTGTTACATAAGAGTGTACTCTGACATGAAAATCTATCATGATGGAAAATTCAAGTTTTAGTTTTTAATCAAAGAATCTCCTTTTCCTATTAGGAAACAAAATTTTATGAATAAGGGTTAGAATTACAATAGGTGTATTGTCCAGTTACCATTAGTCAGACACAACGCTAAGCATAGCACATTCTTCATATCATTTATTCCTCGAAGTCATATTTTGAGGCAAGATTATGCCCATTAACAGATTTGGAAATTAGGGATCAGAGAGAAGAAAGAGAATTTGTCTTCAGATAGCATAAAGACTTTGGAGCCCATAATTTAAAAAAAAAATTTTTTTTTTAATTTATTCATTTTAGAGAGGAGAGGGAGAGACAGAGAGAGAGAAAGAGGAGCGAGAGAAGGGGGGAGGAGCTGGAAGCATCAACTCCCATATGTGCCTTGACCAGACAAGCCCAGGGCTTCAAACCGGCGACCTCAGCATTTCCAGGTCAACGCTTTATCCACTGCGCCACCACAGGTCAGGCCTGAAGCCCATAATTTTAACCACTACCTAGATACATCAATTACCTTTTGGCAGTGAAAAATAATTCACCTACATTACATTCTTCCAAAGATTGCTGATGGAATGCAAACTTTTGAGAAGGAAGAACAGACACAGTAGATTGGTACTTATCATCCATTCCAAATTCTTTCTAACGAGCCTTCTTTCCAGCAAAGGCTGGAATATTAAAAATAGCACTTTACAGATTCTTTGCAGCTAGGGTTTTGAGTGTGATTTAGGGTCCACCACAGACACATGCAGGTGGGGACTTGGATGGAGGAAGTGAGGCTGAGCATATGCTGTTTCTGCTATCAAACCTGGTCATGAAGGTATTTTCCTCCTCTGTGACAGTGCTACCAGAGACCACAGTGGCTATTCCCTCACTGCATGGGCACTGAAGGGTATGATGAGGAACATCCATTTGCTGGTGCATATTACAACAGTCATGGCTGGGTTCTGGATGCAACAATGTGGCAGTTTCCTAATCATGGCAGATTCTGTGCTATGGAGGCTGGCAGCTTCCAAATATAAAAAAAACTGAACAAAAATCTATGCAAAGTTACACATGCATTTGAAAAAATATTTATTCACCTGACCAGGCAGTGGTGCAGTGGATAGAGCATTGGCCTGGGATTATGAGGACCCAGGTTCAAACCCCAAAGTGGTCAGCTTGAGTGTGGGATTGCCACCTTGAGCGTGGGATCATAGACATAACCCCATGGTCACTGGCTTGAAGCCCAAGGTCACTGGCTTGAGCCCAAGATCGCTGGCTTGAGCAAGGGGTCATTACTTTGCTGGAGCCCCCAAGTCAAGGCACATATGAGAAAGCAATCAATGAGCAATTAAGTGCTGCAACTGTAAGTTGATGCTTCTCATCTCTTTCCCTTCCTGTTTGTCCCTGTCGCGCTCTCTCTCTCTCTCTCTCTCTTTCTCTCTCTCTCACTTAAAAAAAAACAATTCATCCAAAGCCTTCTATTTGCTAGACAATATACAATATAAGGTGATAGGAATAAAATGGACAAGCAAAATATATCCACCCCTGACTTAGGGAACTTACAGCCTAATTGGGAGAGCAGAAACAAAATAATTCTACAAATAAATATTTATTTACAAACTCTCATTACTCTTAAAGTTCTGCCTGCATTCATCTCAATTTATTCCTTGGGCAGTGAATATCACCAGAAATTTCTAGAATTCACATCAACTTCCTGAACATTTAGTCCAGGTTATTGATTTTATCCTTTTAAGGCAAGTTACAATAAATGTCAGGAGTTTAAATATCAAATGACAACCAACTGAAACCAGTAATGATGAAAATGCAAAACTACCAAGACCTTCTTCTGGCAAATGACTGTAATTTCACGATTATGGTAAGCAAAACTATTCTCTCCCAAAGACAAAGAAAAAATACAACCATGATGTCGGTGCTCCAGAAAATAATTGGTCATATTGACACAGCATTAATGGAGTCTATGTCTCTGTTGAATAATATTGATTTCACTAATGTTCCCTCTAGTATCAGCTCCCTTTCATTTGTTATAAGTATGCCATCTTTCAGCTTGGAAAGGTTACTACTCAGCATTATGATGGGTGACAATTTGGCCACAGTATCTTCACGCTAAGATCTTTTACCCTGTGGGGAATGCTCAGTAAGTCGTGTAAAAGACTAGATTTAGGTGAGTGTGAAGACATAATAACATTCAAATCATTTTTCTTTCTGGATCTAAACAAATTATGGGCAATATTGGATATTTCTGTATCAGTAAGGTTTTCAGACAGAAGATAAAGACACTGCTTATGTTATAGAGTTAATCCATTCTGTAAAAATGATTTTTAAGTAGTATGTTAGATATTTATAAGGTTATATCACAGTCTTGTTTAAAATAAAGCAAATTTAGATAGAACTTAAGTACAATTAAAATATCTACCTGTAGGTCTGGGCCAGTCAATAAAGCATCCTTCCAGTGCATTGAGATCGTGGGTTCAATCCTCAGTCAGGGTACATACAAGAAGCAATCAACGTGTACACAACTAAGTGGTCAACAAGTTGATGATTCTATCTCTCTTAAAAGGATGATAGAAATAGAAGAGAGAAATATTCTATTTCTCTTAATGGAAAACAAAATTTTTAAATCTACCTTCATTTGTTTTAATCCTTTATTATGTAAAGAAAAAATAATAATACAAAAATGTATGTGTGTGTGCAATACCTAAAACTTAATATAAAAATGTTTCACCATTAACAGGATATCTACCCATCACAGTACACTATATATAATAACCCCTAATTTGTTACATGAATGAGTGAATGAATATGAAACACAAAAGCAACTTTAAGTGGCACCGTTGTATTTTAAGATGATTCAGATTTTCATACCAGAGTATAAGAATTAAAATTAATTCAAGCCTGACCTGTGGTGGCACAGTGGATAAACTGTCAACCTGGAATGCTGAGGTCACCAGTTCGAAACCCTGGGCTTGCCTGGTCAAGGCAAAAATGGGAGTTGATGCTTCCTGCTCCTCCCCCTGTTCTCTCTATCTCTTTTTTCTCTCTCTCACTCTCTCTTTCTAAAAATGAATAAATAAAATCTAATAAATAAATAAAATTCAAGTCAGACAGCTCTTATAACCTCAATCAGAGTGGTTATTTTTATTTTAACCATACTTATGGGAATATTTCTAAAGCAGAAAAGGTGGGGAGCACCCTTAATTTATCACTTTTAACAATTAGACAAAGATTTTGTGGGTTTCCATTTGTCCTAGGTCCCCAAAATGTTCAGGGGTAGGTCTAAAAATCTGTTAGTACCAATTATCCAAAAATAATAACCACATACCCACACTGGCACCTCAGCAAAGAAGCCTGTCCTACCAACATTTCATGCTCTCTAGAGAATCTCTTAGCATCCGTGTGAATGGGCATAGGTCCTTCTTTAATGTTTGCATCTATACAGAAAGGGCACTATAAAAAGGTCTACATGTTCAAAATGAAATTCAAATTGACACACAGAGGCAAGGATCAAGAACTTATCTCTGAAAATAAGGCTCCGGACTCAAAATAATTATAACAGACAAGAGTGGTTTCTCAAACATTTCATCTGCTGAGTCAATATCTAATATTTTCAAAACATGTGCCAATTAACAACCAAAATTATTACGTTTTAAGCCTATAAAAACAGACCTATGGTTTAGAAGAATAATGATAAATGATAACACATACATACCAGTAATTATAATCCAGGTAACAGTTCAAAGTTTTATATTTTCTAATTCATTTAGTATTTGTATGCTCATTTGTCAATTTCTTTCTCTCTTTCTCTCTCTCCCCCCCAACACACACACACACACACACACACACAAACTTATATAGTATTCATATTGATGACAGCTGATTTATACTCAACCTCAGCACTATTGACATTTTGGGTCATTCATTGTTTTGAGGGGCTGTCTTCTACATTGTAGGGCATTTAGCAGCATCTGGGCCTCTATACAATATACACAGGTACAATAAAAAATGTCTCCAGACATTGCTTAGTGTCCTCAGAGAAGGAAGGGAGGGCAAAATTACTCCCAGTTAAGAACCACTGATATATACATATAACTTATTCTGTATATGCATTTACATGTAGGTGGGCGTGGTGTGTGTCTACATTTCTAGTATAGATTTCTAGAGAGAAAGAGATGGAAAAAAATATGTATAAATATATACATAAAAATGTATAGATATATAGACAAATACATAAATTTATAAGAGGTAGCTACTATTAACATATACAGCTTATAAAAGAATAGACTGAGGCATAAGGATGTTAAGTAACTTGCCCACATTTACACAGCTTAGCAAGTAACACATCCAGAATTTTCTCTAATAACCATGCTCTTAAACACTGAACGATACTACGTAGCATAGTGTATCTATTTAAGGAATAAACAATTTAGAAGTCTAAACTAGAGTCCACTACTCTCCCTGGAAGCCAACATGGTACAAAAGATCGGTACTGATTGTGAAAATTAATCTGCAAATCAGAATTTGCTTGACTACAAAAGTATTATTTCATTTATAAATGTCAAGATTATTATTTATATAATAGTCAATAGCATTTACTCAGCATAAAACAGTACCGTCATGTTTGAGAAATTGTTTGGTGAGGTCAAGTTTAAGGGTTTCCTGAGATTTATTCTAGGTCACAGTGTTATAATATCAATACTGTTCAAGGGGTAGTAAATCTTATATAGAGATATAAACATGCACACAATAGTAAACACAGCACTTCACAAACACATAAAACACAGTATCACATACTACTTAAATTAAACAATGTCTCACACAACACCCAAGTGTATATACACATTTATGTGTGTTTATATACACGCATACATATATATACACACACATACATGCATACATACACATACATAGAACAATTTTATAGAATTTTCCCTATTTGAAGAGGAGAATTCAAATAGTTGGGAGATTTTCCTGAATACAAATAATTAAGAATATAAAAAGCAGCTCTGACTGCTTCAGGGATTGTGTCACAAGCAGTTCTTCTGGTTGATTTAAATAAGTTTGTTCTGAAATACATACGTCCCCTGCTTGTGGTAAATAATAGCAAGACAAGATTAGGAATGCCATCAGGGCAATATTTTAAAAATGTGAGCATGTAACTTGACAGGCAATTCACAACTCTTTAGAAAAAGAGAGTAAGTATCCGGAGCCCAGAACACCAAAAACATATTGAAATGTTAGGGAAAATGATCAAGGTCTCCATTGCCAAATAACTCAAAATGCTGTTAACAGTGATCTCCCCGAGCACCTCATCTCAAGTTAATATAACCTCGCTCTGCTTTTCTTTAATTACTTGAATCATATCCTTAGATCTCAGCAATATGATAGCTGGGAACCTGAGCCTCAGCTAAAGCGGCCCTCTGCTACATCTCTTTATTAATGCGTCCTGGAGCTGGGATTGAGCAGAGAAGATGGCATTGTATCCTCCCTGGCAAAGATAGGACAAGTGCAGGCACTTGTCACAAAGAGACAGGCTTGTCCCTCCATTCAGAGAAAGCTGTTTGCCTGCTGCCTGAACTGCCATGCGCCTTAACAATGCATACAAACACCCTTGGAGGAGCAATCATTTTTAAGTGCAATTTTACTGCAGAAAGGCCTGAGTCTCCTGTTGTCCCCTTACAAATGTCTGATAAGCCTCTCCTGTCAGAGACTGTCATTAGATGCTATTTCACTTCCGCCCGCTGGGGCAAACCTCAGGAGAACAGTTATCTCTCAATGGGTTGCAACAGCAGGGCTATTTCCAGACCTCACTACATTTTAAAGGTGTGATTTGCCCATAGAGACGTATAAATCACCACGGAGTATCTTTTCCGAGGGATGCATTGTTCTGTAGGATTTCTGGACAATTCCAACTGGCCTGGTATCACTGTGAGGGCTTCATACATCCAGCCAGACAGAGAGTTTAGGTGACCCCTTCAGGGTTACGTGTCATAACAAAGTTAGAGAAAATTTTCAAAGATTTTAAGGCTTTGTCATAAACTGATTTAAATATAAGCGAGTATATCTTAATATCTTAACAAATGTTGCTCCCAAAAGTTTCTTTTATTTTAATGCAGTTGAAATAGTAAATGAAAGCATTTTCTTTTTCGCCTCTCAGGGATTCTGGAGTGCAAGCAAATGCATAAACAAGGAGGTGGACTGCTACTGTGGTATTTTATAACACCAATAACAATCTCCTTGCATTTTCCAAGAACTTTCCTTTCCCCACAGAGGTGTTTTTTTGTTGTTGTTTTTTACAGAGGCAGAGATAGACAGGCACAGACAGACAGGAACGGAGAGAGATGAGAAGCATCAAGCATTAGTTTTTCGTTGTGCGTTGCGAATTCTTAGTTGTTCATTGATTGCTTTCTCATATGTGCCTTGACCATGGGCCTTCAGCAGACCGAGTGACCCCTTGCTCAAGCCAGCGACCTTGGGTCCAAGCTGGTGAGCTTTTTGCTCAAACCAGATGAGCCCGCGCTCAAGGTGGCGACCTCGGGGTCTCGAACCTGGGTCCTTCCGCATCCCAGTCCGACGCTCTATCCACTGCGCCACCACCTGGTCAGGCTCCCCACAGAGTTTTAATACAGTATTTTATAGTAAACATGTATTAAAGAATATACCTTTTTAGATGTTCTTATGTCAGTGGAAAAAAAGGGCTGTTTTGCTTTCTTTGCGAATCCTAAAATGATGAGTTCTTGACTTACGTACTATGATAAAAAATTTAGCTGTAATGCTCAGCCGACTAAAGGTTGAATTTTAATCTCCATAGCTGGACAGCTGAAATTCTCCTTTTTGCATATTAATTAGGTTTAGTCACTCATCACTGTACCTTATGGTGTTACCATTCACAGATGGTGACTCCAGGGATGAGTGCATTTCAGTAACAGTTTGAAATGCCCCTGGGTAATAAAGAGTGTAAATGATTGCTGCGTGCCTTTGAAATGTGCAATCAGACACTTAGTGGCTGATAGAGTCCAGCTGTGGACAAAGTCCACACTTGCTTTTAGGGCCCTGTCTGTACTGTGGATTAAAGAAATTTTAAAATATCCTGATTAACTGGAAAAAAATCACTCAAGATACTGAATTGTAAGAAAACTACAGCTCATTTTTTAAAATTGCATTTCGAGTAAGAAAAGCAAAAAGGTTAATTTGACAGATGCTCCTCTTTCTACCTAATTGCAGAAACAATATGGGGTAAGTTGCCTGAATTAGAGGAAAACCTAAAATGGGATCATCATAACTGAATACAGAGTAAAGCAGGAGGAGGTTTACCCACAGTCACAGCCCATCAGCATGGACGCTATTTAGTGTACGAGTAAGTAGAGTACCAGGCTATGGAAGATTGTGTGCAGGATGCTAAAAACTTTCCTATTTTTAAAAGAACTGAAAATCTACTTCAATAGAAAAGATTTTATGCATACAAGACAGTACATGATCAAGTACCAGGTTGTAAGCAATATAGATGACGGTAAGATCAGGGGAATTCGGGGAAAGAAAGGATACTATGAGCTAGATTCTCTGGGAAAGCTTGGTGAAGAAGATCAAGGAGTTAAGAAAGATCTACTATAGTTTAATGAGACCAGTCAAGTCACAGAATGAATGTGAATGTGGCAGATAAAGGAAACACTACTGTTTCAGAGTTCACACAAAGGAATAGTGAATGCTGAAGGCCAAACTAGGAGCTTGGCCTTGACCTAACAGGTGTGAGGAGGCTGCCGACAAAGGAAGGATTTAAGTGGCGTTTAAAGAACTGATCCAACAGGGGCAAGACAGACTGGAGGGAAGACCGAAGGAGCGATCCTTAACCGAGGGTGCACATCACAACCACCTCAGAGCCTTTCTACTCTAGACTCTGCCTGTGTTTGTCAAGATGTTCAGACCACTCTCGAGACTGTGACTGTAAGAGCTCAGAGGGTTTGTAATTTTAAAATGTCTTCAAGTAATTCTGGTGTGGTTCCTGACTGTGAACCACTGGACCCAAGTTTTAAGAAAACATAAACCCTCTTAGGAAAATACTGAAGATATTCCAGATGAGATCACTCCTAGAGTCACTGCAAAGAAAAAAATCCACTGGCTTGCAAATGAGACCCAATGAAGAAACTGAAAGATGAGTGCATGGTGTTAAGCATAGGAAAATGGAAGAATTTTAATGACACTAATGAAATTATGGGAATATTAGTAATTGTGAGACATGAAGCCACTGAGTACTCAATTGGCAACTGTTATCTACGAAGAAGTGGTTATGGGAAAGATCAGGACTAGAAATGTGTCTTCTCAGCACCAACACACTGGAAAATTTATAGAAATGAGTGAAAAGGAAGAGCAGAGAGGCGAAGGGCCAAACCTGAGCCCTACTCACAAGAGCGCGGAGATAAAGAGCACTTAGGGAGCCTGACCAGTGGTGGCAAAGTGAATAGAGCACTGACCCAGAACACTGAGGTTGCCGACTGGAGCACAGGGCCACCAGCGTGAGCAAGGGTTCACCGACAGGAGCCCAAGATCACCGGCACGAGCCCAAGGTTGCCAGCTTGAGCAAGGGGTCAGAGGCTTGGCCTGAGCCTGAGGTCATGATCCAATCCCCAGTCAAGGCACATAAGAGGAGCAATCAATGCACAACTACGTGGCCAGCGAATTAATGCTTCTCTCTCCCTTCCCTTTCTCTCCTTTCTTGCTCTCACTCTCAAAAAAAAAAAAAAAAATCACTTGGAGAACTGGGGAAGAAGAGACTTAAGAGGAGAATGAAGACAACAGTCACAGACGCCCAGAGGAGGAAGTAACTAAAAAGTATTAAGTCCAGAATAGTTAACATTGAATATATATATATATATATATATATATATATATATATATATTTATTTTTTTTTTTTTTTTTTTTTTTACAGAGACAGAGAGAGAGTCAGAGAGAGGGACAGATGGGGACAGACAGACAGGAACGGAGAGAGATGAGAAGCATCAATCATCAGTTTTTTGTTGTGACACCTAAGTTGTTCATTGATTGCTTTCTCATATGTGCCTTGACCGTGGGCCTTCAGCAGACCGAGTAACCCCTTGCTTAAGCCAGAGACCTTGGGTCCAAGTTGGTGAGCTTTGTTCAAACCAGATGAGCCTGCGCTCAAGCTGGCGACCTCGGGGTCTCGAACCTGGGTCCTCCGCATCCCAGTCCAACGCTCTATCCACTGCGCCACTGCCTGGTCAGGCTATATATATATATTTTTTTGACTGTGTTTAAAATAAGGTTCATAATGAACTTGTAGAAGTCCATCAACAAATCTTAGAGCTGGGTTAGTCTTGAATGCACCTTCTGTTTTCAAGTACTGGGAATCTAATAAACCTGAACTGATTTTGGTTTTTTAATTTCTTCTGTCAGGTGGGCCTTGCTGGCTGACTCACTCAGTAGGGGCAGTTTTACTGCTGAAGCTTTGGGAATGTAACTGGAACAACCTCAGCTCCAGGTGTCAGGTGAGCAATCAAACTTAACCAGATGTGACTGCGCATTTCTTTGACTATATTTGACTATGTTATTACTATATGAAATAGGTTTGATTTCTTCTAAAGAAAAAAATAAATAAATAGTTATGATACATGCCTCCAAAAATAACTCCTCAAATAGGGCTGGACCCCAGCAACCATGTTTTACACACAAATCTGTCTCCCTGGTTATAGCAGAATGGACCAGCTGTGAATACCTAATCCCAGGTGAGCCAATCAACTTCCCTCTCCCTGGCAGCTGCAGTCGGATTTAAAAACACTAGTCTCTGCTGACTGCATAAACTGAAGAGGTAATCTCAGGAACTGTGGAGCATCCAGCCTCCAGCATGGCCACAGGAAGGAGAAAGAGGCAAACCAGAGGCAGGAAAGAGAGATGCACACGAGCAGGCAGAGGCAGGGAGGCCCGCCAACCTCGAGTCTCCTAGGTCTCCCGCGCTCTGCGACTCAGTGGGCTCTGACACGGATGCTCCCAGGATGTGCTCCTCTTCCTTCTGCTGCCTCTCTTGCCACCACTGGCACTTCTGTTCCTTTCTCCGTGTAGCTCACCAACTCCCGAGGGAGAGCTGATCAAGTCTGATTAGTCATCACCCAGTATGAAGTACCCATATTGTACAGTTATAAGCCTAAGGATGCCTGGGAACATGACCTTCAATGGCTCTAGTCTTGCAACAAATACTGTGCAACATTTTATGTTTGTGTCAGCATGTGCAGGTCTCCAAATTAATAAAAATGAAAAATGTATGTGATGTAGGCGAACCTGTACCATAACCCAATAATCATACTGCATACAAATAATTAATGAGCTGCACCTGGTGAGCAGGCAGGCATGTGGCCAGAGGCTGCAGAACAGTGAGAAAGGCTGTGAGGGCGCAACGACCAGCTAAGGAAGAAGGGGAGCGCTGCCCATGGTGGAATTGGCGCAGGCTCCATGAGTGGCAGGTGCACTTCTGGATTATGGGCTCCGAAGGACCTGGACCTTATCACCTGCTTCGTGCAGAAATTTCCAGTCACGTTAATCTCAGTCTTCTTTTACATCAAGGAAATCTTTTATCTTTAAGCAAACTGTGTCTGCTACCATCTTTCCAACAATGCCACCACCATCTGTTTTGATACCTACACTTAAGCCAGTGGACCCTATAATTTTTTTTTTGGAGTACTTGCTGAAGAACAAAGATTTACCAGAACTGTTGAGAAGCTTGGTAGAGTTTATATTAAGATTACAAGCAAGGGCTATAAATGAAAATGACATGGAAACGCTCAGATAGAAGAATCAATGAATTTGCCATGAGTCTTGTCTGCCTCTTTACCTATGGAAAGAGTTTTCCTCTTTACACTGCTATCTCTAAACAACAGCCTGCATATTCTTACTTATTTCTCAAGATACTCGAGCACCTTTACTCGTGGGATATCAGAGTGTGCACACTTACCACTGCTGTGGACCAACCCAAGGCCCCTGTGTCAGGGGCACATTTCTATCACTACTCACCAAATTACACAACACCAAAGTCCTGGAAATTACCTGTTTGTGGCATGAAAAAGCAAGGATGTGAATTCAGCGATGTTAACAAGCAAAGCATTCATACAACTGAGTAGAAGCATCTTACTTGGGTGTCTTCAGCTCATCATTCTCTCTGCTCGGCCCCCAAACCCAGTTCTTGTCATCTCTATCCTCATCCGCGTGCCTGAGATCTTCCTATTTGCACAGTGCAATCAGAGGCTAAATTTTCAAAGTCAAGAAAAAAACATGTGTTTTTTCACTTATTTTCCTAGATAAACCTTCAGGTAGTCCAAAATGACCTACCAGACCATTGGGGAATCCCAAACTGGTTACTTGTTCTTCTTAGGTTAACATGACCAGAATTCTCCCAATCTGATGGGGTCAATATTTTGTCTTTATTCTCATTTTGCATCTTTTAAACTGACACTAGTCTTTTTCTTGGTTCATCTAAAATATTTAAAGCCTAAACTTGATTGTTCTACATTTCAGATTATTTTCAGACAATCTTCTTGGACAAAGAATACAAATTTAGCAATATAAAACGTTATATAGTATATTTCTTGACTTTGGAAAAAAAATATTTCTCCTATAAAACATATAGAAACATGTAAAAGGCAGACTAGACCATTACACTGTGTGACCTATGTAACTTATTACAAAGTTACACATATTAACTTATATACAACATACATGAACTTACAATTGTATAAATGCTCATTCATAAGAGACCACCCCATCTGTACAGAGAAAATCTATATCGATGACCAACACTGACTCAAATATTACTTGTCTATAGTTAATACATGTTTAGGATCATCATGGTCTCTTATTCAGACTCTCGGCTTATACAGAAATTAATTGTTAGTTGAGAACAAGTAGCACAATGCAATGAGACAATCATGACATGCCTACAAATGACCAGTTACTCATTGCACATTAGGTGATATCTGATTCACATCTTTACAGTTACAGAATTAAATCTGACTACATTAAATTTTATCACTTTTAGAAAAGTAACAGTAACCTGTAAAAGCTCCCAGTGGAAGGTGATATGAAAGAGTTTCACCAGGAGAGTGCCTGCCTGCCAAGAGACCTTAACCAGGAGTATCACTTGTTGAACTTGACCTGATTCAGGTTATGAGCCATGGACTAGGGAAGTTTATCCCATACCAGACTCACAGGCGCTCCTGCACGTGAATTCCCGCACAGGAGATTGCTGCACAAAATCAGAAGAGACATTTATTTATTTACAATAAAAATTATTATGTTAACTGCCAAGAGGTCAGAGAAAGACCCCAGTACAAAAATTACCTTCTCTCCTCAAAGGAAAGTTCTCCAGCACCCCGTTAACCAGGCGTCAGTTGGGGGAGCAGGGAACAGAATTAACATGAGATGTGCCTGACTCGAATGTAACTGCATCAGGCCCCGAAAACCCAGTGTGTGTGCAGCCACAGCACAGGCCTGTCCAGACTGACCACGGCAAGGGCCAGGCAGGGTACCCACCCCTATTCCCTGCCCACTGCCAACCTCCATCTGCTTCTCAGATTCCCTTGTCCTCTGCTTCCCTTTTTACACAATCCTGCCTCTCTGACTGCTGTAGCCTTGAAACAGATCATATTTTCTCTTAAGACCTGTCAAAGCTTGCTGACCTGGAGTCATTCTGTCTCTTTGAGGTTTTTTCTTCTCGACTCTGATACTTTGTTTTATTCCTTATTTCCAAATGCATAGCGGGCTCTTTACTGCCACGCCCACATACTTACACCCACACTCACTAAATTATTGTGTATTTATTCATGTTCTTGGAAAACTTGAAAAGCTTTTTTAAAAAACAGTCACCATAGAGACAATCTAAAGAGAGTAGCTAGCTTTGAAGCAGACATGAAAAAGAATAAAAGAGACTGAATGAGCAATGAGGTGAAAAATGAATTTGAATGATTCTAACCACAAATCATTTATCCTTAAATAACAAAGACATTCTTCTTGGTAAATCTTCACCACCCAGAAGGAAGAAGTTTAGCAGTTTGATAACAAAATACAGTGATGCCTCG
This sequence comes from Saccopteryx bilineata, assembly GCF_036850765.1. NCBI lineage: Eukaryota > Metazoa > Chordata > Mammalia > Chiroptera > Emballonuridae > Saccopteryx > Saccopteryx bilineata. The sequence continues at coordinate 140,409,032 of NC_089491.1, read as the reverse complement.
GTTTTCGTTGATAACCTGTCCGAAAACAATCAGTGAAATCCGAAACCAACAAAAACCGAGGCAATTATTTCCATATGAATTGATGTAAATCCAATTAATGTGTTCTAGATGCGCCAAAATCCGTACCAAAACCACATTTTGTAGAGAATAAATGTAGTGTTTAATACTAAAAACAATAAGAAATTAATATAAAATGAACATAAAAGACTAATGTAAAGAAAAAATAAACACTTAACATGGCATTTACCTTTCTGAAGACTCTTCTTGGCGTATGGAAGACAGCGAGCAGGGGCGAGAGAGGTGCAGATACTGTATACACAGTAATCACTTACACGTAATTGTAGTTACCAGCACTCACAATCAATAAAAACACAAAAACACTGGAAACCAGTGGAATCGTTCGGCATAGATGCGCAGGGTGATGCTCACACAACGAGAAACAACACCACACTGAGCAGGAGAATGCACGGGTCTCCCTTTGTTTTCGCAAAAGAAGCAGTGAGGTCACAGGAGCACACCGTCGAAATCCAAGGCAACTGACGAAAACGGAGACAATTTTTTCATGGAAAGAAATCAACAAAAACTGAAACCAACGATAACCAAGGTCAACAAAACCAGAAGGTATTACTGTATCCAAAATGGTGGCCAAGGAAAACGAAGCCCCACCACCCAACTGTCCCTTTCGCAACAAGAGAGCTGTGGGTTTCAGAATTCAGAAATCAGCTGTGGGCTGCTTTCCTGAGCTGGTTTTTCTCAGGCTCTCGTTCCTGAGGTGCCACAGAGCTGGCTTGCACAAGCCCACTGTCCTGACCTTCTCGCAGCCCCCACCACACTCTGGTCCTCCCGACCCTCCTCCCCTGTCCTGAAGGGCTGAGCTCCCAGGACTCCACACACAGTTCTCTTCCTCCTTCATCCTCTATTTTGTTTTTAATTTTTTAACTTTAGATTTTATTTATTCATGTTTAGAGAGAGAGAGGAAAGAGAAAAGGAGAGAAAGAGAGAGAGAGAAAGAGAGAGAGAGAAGGGGGAGGAGCAGGAAGCATCAACTCCCATATGTGCCTTGACCTGGCAAGCCCAGGGTTTTGAACCTGAGACCTCAGCATTCCAGGTTGACGCTTTATCCAATGCGCCAGCACAGGCCAAGCTCATCCTCCATTTTCATCTCATTCCACTATCCTGACAGCAACATATATACTATAATCTGAAACCATATATTGCATAAGCGGAACCAGACACATGTTAATGGCTCCTCATTGTGAATTTTCTTGCTTTTTTTCACTGGTCAATCCTGAAACTCAAAAAGTGTTTTTGCACCGGTCTATTCAGTACCCCACTGCAATGTATCATATCATAGTTCCCTCAAATTCCTGTGTTTAAACCATATTTTTTTCTTTGTCTTTTTCTTTTCTTTTTTTTTACAGAGACAGAGAGAGTGTGTCAGAGAGAGGGATAGACAGGGACAGAGAGATGAGAAGCATCAATCATTAGTTTTTCATTGCACATTGCGACACCTTAGTTGTTCATTGATTGCTTTCTCATATGTGCCTTGACCGCAAGGCCTTTAGCAGACCAAGTAACCCCTTGCTCGAGCCAGCCACCTTGGGCCCAAGCTGGTAAGCTTTTGCTCAAACCAGGTGAGCCCGCGATCAAGCCGGCGACCTCGGGGTCTCGAACCTGGGTCCTCCGTATACCAGTCCGACGCTCTATCCACTGCGCGTCAGGCCAAACCATATTTCTTCTGACTCACAAATCTTTCCTTTTCTCTTCTCTATTTCAGTTCACAGCCTCTCATTCCACCTGCCTTCCCTAGAGGGAAATCAGAAAGTCATCAGGGATGTGAGGTCCTACTGGCCAATACATAAAAGTGACTATCTAACAGTAGTTGTTAACAAAAACATGCAAGAGAAAATTGCAGAACTGGTTGCTAAATAAGCCTGACAAACGACTGTTAACTAGTACATAGATGGTATAATTAGGAGGAAAAGTGAAAGGGAAGAAGGCATGGGCTATGAGAGAAACTTTATATTTGTATGCGTATGTCATTTGTAATTATAAACATGGAAAATTGATTAATTCCACCCCCACCCCCACTCAACTCTAAGTACTATGAGGGCAGGATGCATACATGTTGTGCTCATCTTTGTGTGGCTAGTACCTAGCATAGTGCTTCACATATAGCAGTTGCTCAGGAAACACTTGCTGGGTACAGGGACACAGCCACTAACACAATTAACTGAAAACACAGCTGATTTTTACTTTGATTTGTCTATCAAGGTCAAAATAGACTTGCAGAATGCTAATAGATACATAATATTGGTCTAATTCAGGGGTCGGGAATCTTTTTGGCTGAGAGAGCCATGAATGCCACATATTTCAAAATGAAAGCCATACAATGACCCGTGTACGTTACGCATTTTCCAATAAAAATTTGGTGTTGTCCCAGAGGACAGCTGTGATTGGCTCCAGCCACCCGCAACCATGAACATGAGTGGTAGGAAATGAATGGATTGTAATACATGAGACTGTTTTATATTTCTAACGTTTTTTTTTTTTTTTTTGTATTTTTCTGAAGCTGGAAACGGGGAGAGACAGTCAGACAGACTCCCGCATGCGCCCGACCGGGATCCACCCGGCACGCCCACCAGGGGCAATTGCTCTGCCCACCAGGGCGCGATGCTCTGCCCCTCCAGGGTGTGCTTTGCCGCGACCAGAGCCACTCTAGCGCCTGGGGCAGAGGCCAAGGAGCCATCCCCAGCGCCCAGGGCCATCTTTGCTCCAATGGAGCCTTGGCTGCGGGAGGGGAAGAGAGAGTCAGAGAGGAAGGAGGGGGTGGGGGGTGGAGAAGCAAATGGGCGCTTCTCCTATGTGCCCTGGCCGGGAATCGAACCTGGGTCCCCCGCACACCAGGCCGACGCTCTACCGCTGAGCCAACCGGCCAGGGCCACGTTATTTTTTTTTATTAAAGATTTGTCTGCGAGCCAGATGCAGCCATCAAAAGAGCCACATCTGGCTCGCGAGCCATAGGTTCCCAATCCCTGGTCTAATTCCACCACAACACACTAAATGTCTACTGGGACAAATAAAACTTCCTTGGTATAACTGTTGAGTCTTCGGTTCATCATTTAACCAAAAAATTCTCTATTTTACTAGATTAAAGATACTGATTATGATAGCGATTTTCACCTTAGCAAAACTAAACTGGCCTTCAGGGACAATTACTACTTTAAAAACCTTTTATAAAGATTAAATGAGCCTCAAATGTCTCTGATATCAAATTTCCTGGGCATCAATTGATCAATAAGTTATGAGACAAAGCAGAGAGCTCTAATCAAGACCTTGAACTAGAAAAAGCACTGAAAGAAAGAACTTCTCTGAAGGCATTGCATCCACCGAAGGAGAAGCTGGCTCCCTACTCTCTATGACCAAAGCTGACACCCAGACTGGGTAAGGGTAAATGTTATATGAATACCATAGGAACAAGGATGAGTGCTGTGTCTATGAACAATTGTGATGATGTGTATACACACAGAAAACAGAAATCAGCTGTCTTCTGGAATTCTTTTCTAAGCCTTTCTCCCTAACACAGCTGCATTTATAGAAATAATATTCACTGCAGCCTTAGAACAAAATAAACAAAGAAACTCCCTCTTCCTAACCCCTCAAACCTAAATGATCATCAAATTCTATCAACTTGGTCTTCTGCTAGGAGCCAGCTCAAAACCTGCTTTTTCTGTGCTCCCGATGCATTCTGTATATTATCAGGTAGTATAATAATAATGTATGATTATTTTAGCATCTCCATTCTCCTTCCTTTATCTAAGACAAGAAGCTATTTAAAGATTTTCAGGATCTCCTGTATGATAACTGGGCTTAACAGAGTGCCTGGTAATTTACTTCATACTCAATAAATTATAGTCAAAAAGGAGAAGAAATGGGATTTTGAAACATAAACATAGGGCTTTGATAGCAAAGATGAAACTTTCCATCCCTCCTACTTTGCACCTTTCCATGGCTTTTTCCTCTGTCGTTCTTTGTTATATCCATGTCAGTGAGCATTCCTTGTCATTCAAAGATGTGCAGCTATGAGCATTAAGTGGCTGTACTTGTGATTAAGGCTGCTTTACTTCCTCATTCCTCTCTTCTTCACTCAGGTGCTCAGCAGAAGCAACCACCAAACGTGAAGGAATGCAACACGAGGTGATAAAATATGCAGAGATAATATATGCGCAGTGGTACTGATTAAAACATTGATGAGAATTAAAAATACTGCCTTCAAGAAAACTTAGGTCTCTCTCTACGTCTCTATATATTACTCAACCTTCAAGAGACAGCCATCTCTTTTCTTCAATAAGGGATGATGGCACTTGTTCTACCCACACTAATGCTACTGCTATTTGTCCATAAAAGAAAGTGGCATGTGGATACAAGAGAGAGCTCTGAGCACTGAGATGACTGACAATGCCGGCTGGCCCCTTTTGTATGGAGTAGGATGTAAGTATCAAAAGGTCAGGGAGAGGGCCCTGGCCGGTTGGCTCAGTGGTAGAGCGTCGGCCTGGCGTGCAGAAGTCCTGGGTTCGATTCCCGGCCAGGGCACACAGGAGAAGCGCCCATCTGCTTCTCCACCCCTCCCCCTCTCCTTCCTCTCTGTCTCTCTATTCCCCTCCCACAGCCGAGGCTCCATTGGAGCAGAGATGGCCCCGGCGCTGGGGATGGCTCCTTGGCCTCTGCCCCAGGCGCTAGAGTGGCTCTGGTGGCGACAGAGCAATGCCCCGAAGGGGCAGAGCATCGCCCCCTGGTGGGCAGAGCACCCCCCCCCCCCCCGTGGGCGTGCCGGGTGGATCCTGGTCAGGCACATGCGGGAGTCTGTCTGACTGTCTCTCCCCGTTTCCAGCTTCAGAGAAATACAAAAAAAAAGGTCAGGGAGAGAAAATCCAAACAGGTCAGAGCTGTTTGGATTAATATATACTAGTCACAAAAATTAGGGGATATTTCAAAATGAAAATGAGGCAATAAAAAAAGAAGCATTTGATTTTTTCTTATTAAACAAGAGCATTAGAAAAGCAAATGATAAGTCAAAGAAAGTTGTTTGATTATGCAAATGAGATGCAAAACCAACTTTTATTTCATTGATGAAAATGCACTATACAAAAGGCTGAAAGTACAGATTATCTACACATCCCCTGATCCCCTAATGTTTGTGAGTAGTGTATATTTTCTTCCCACCTTCTAAGTTCTAGCTGGGCTAATAATCAAATTAGCATGAAACAGATTAACAGGAGAAAATGTCCAAAGTTTATTTTCCCAGTGTACACTCAGAGGTCATTGAGAATACAAGACCCAAAGGGCATTGGACAGTTGAGGTTTATATATCATTTTGGACAGAGGGGAAGGGGGGGCTGACCTGTGAGGGCACAGTGGATAAAGCGTTGACCTGGAAAACTGAGGTGGCCAGTTCAAAATCCTGGGCTTGCCTAATCAAGGTTCATTTGAGAAGCTACTACTAGTTGGTGCTTATTGCTCCTCCTCCAACCCTTTCTTTCTCTCACTCTTTTGCTCTCTCTCTTCTCTCTTTAAAATCTATGAAAAATTTAAAAATAAAAAAAAGAGAAAAGGGTATTGGTCTGTGCTTTCAAAAGGGCAGAAAGCAATTAATAGGCAGAAGATCAAGTTAACACACAGAGAACAAATTGCTGCTAAGGACCCAGAAACAATGGGGCTGGGTTAGGGGGAACCCAGAAAAACAAGTTACACAGGGATCCTTCCCATCCATCATACTATGTGAAGGTTCTCTTCCTAAAACAGGTCTTTCCATCCGAATTCTTTTCAGCGGGGAAAGGGAAAAGTCAAAACTTCTTTCTGACTCTTTTGTTTCTTAATAACAAGCCTAAAATCAATATCCCAAAAGGCACATTTTGGAGTGGCTAAATTTGGTCCCATTCACTATATAAAAGGTTGCTGTATATATAGGTTTTTGGACATTGTTATGCAGGAAGATAATAAATTAACTGCCTTGATTAATGAACGTGGTTATTAGGTGCTGGTACCATAAGTAAATTAACTGCCTAACATCTCCTGGTGATTATTCATTTGGCCCAGATGAAACCAGATATTTAACAAAATGTTTTTTGTGTCTAAGAAGATATGTTTTGTTGGGTTAAGCCATGGGTAGTCAGTCAACCCTTTTTTTTTTTTCCAGTCAACCTTTTTATACCTACCACCCACTTTTGTATCTCTATTAGTAGTAAAATTTTCTAACCGCCCACCGGTTCCACAGTAATGGTAATTTATAAAGTAGGGAAGTAATTTTACTTTATAAATTTATAAAGCAGAGTTACAGCAAGTTAAAGCATATAATAATAATTACTTACCAAGCACTTTATGTCAGATTTTTGCTAAGTTTGGCAGGATAAATCTTTATAAAACAACTTACTATAGTTAAATCTTTTTATTTATACTTTGGTTGCTCTGCTACCGCCCACCATGAAAGCTGGAACGCTCACTAGTGAGCGGTAGGGACCAGATTGACTACCACTGGTTTAAGTCATAATCTTTGGCATTCTCACCTACTATAGATTTATACCTGCATACATCCATTTCTACTTTAGCAAAAACATTTTTATGAATGAAAAAGGAAAAATACTGCATTAGATTTTTCTAGCAAAAAAGCCATTGTCGCCTGACCTGTGGTGGCGCAGTGGATAAAGCGTCGACCTGGAAATGCTGAGGTTGCCGGTTCGAAACCCTGGGCTTGCCTGGTCAAGGCACATATGGGAGTTGATGCTTCCAGCTCCTCCCCCCTGTCTCTCTCTTCTCTCTCTCTCTCTCTCCCTCTCTCTCTTCTCTCTAATTGAATAAATAAAATAAAATAATTAAAAATATATATAAAAAAAAACAATAAAAAAAAAAAGCCATTGTCCTATTGTGATATACTAATATTCACCTTAGAAATTATGAACTCAACTCTATATATGCAATTCAACTACTATGGGTTCAAAGATTTATTTACACTTACAGTAATACAAGATTTTAAAAGTATCTGTGGACAAATTATACATAAGACCTTAGGGTAGTAAAGAATTTCAAGAAAACACAAATCTACATGAACAACAAAGGAAAAAATGGATACATTCAATTACATTAAAATTGGAACTTTATCAAAGAACTTCACAAAAAGAAAAAACACAAACCACTGTGGAGAAGATATCTGTAATATATACAAATGATAAAAGACTGGAATCAAGAATATATATAAAGAACTTCTATATACCATTTTATTTTTTTTTATTTTATTATTATTTTTTTTTTCTGAAGCTGGAAACAGGGAGAGACAGTCAGACTCCCGCATGCGCCCGACCGGGATCCACCCGGCACGCCCACCATGGGGCGACGCTCTGCCCACCAGGGGGCGATAATCTGCCCATCCTGGGTGTCGCCATGTTGCGACCAGAGTCACTCTAGCGCCTGAGGCAGAGGCCACAGAGCCATCCCCAGCGCCCAGGCCATCTTTGCTCAAATGGAGCCTCGGCTGCGGGAGGGGAAGAGAGAGACAGAGAGGAAAGCGCGGCGGAGGGGTGGAGAAGCAAATGGGCGCTTCTCCTGTGTGCCCTGGCCGGGAATCGAACCCGGGTCCTCCGCACGCTAGGCCGATGCTCTACTGCTGAGCCAACCGGCCAGGGCCCTATATACCATTTTAAAATGACAGATAACCTAACATTTAAAATGGCTAAAGACTTAGATATTTCATAAAATAGGAAATTCAAATAAACATGAAAAGTTGTTCAATCTCACTAGTAACCAGGGAAATGCAAATTATAACTATGATAAGATACCATTATACACCCACCAGATAAGCAAAACTTTACAATCTGACAATATCCATGATGGATTCTCATATACTACTGGTAGACATATAAATTGGCATGATCACTTTGGAAAACATGATAAGGTTAAAGATCAGTATATCTATGCCACAGACATTACATTCATTGAAATTCATCAACATGGTAAAATGTTCATAATAGCACTATTCATAATAGCTCAAAGAATGAAAATAATAACCCAAAAGTCCATCAACCAAGGAGTAGGTAAATATATAGATTGTGGTATATTCATGCAATGGAATACCACATAATAATAAAATGAAATAACTACTATTATATGCAACGACCTGGAGAACCTCACAAAAAACATGTTAAAACAAGTAAGGCATGAAAGAATATGTACAATATGAATTCATTCATGTCAAGTTCAAAAACAGATAAAACTAAACCACATGTGGTAAAACTATGAAAGAATATTATTTTGTAGCCAATGTGGAAAACTCTATGGCATTTCCTCAAAAATTTAAAAATAAAACTGCCTTATGACCCAGTGATTCCACTTCTGGGAATATACACAAAGAAACCCATTGCAGTGTTATTTACAATAGCCAAAGTTTAGAAGCAGCCAAGTGCCCATCAGTAGATGAGTTGATAAAAAAGCTATGGTGCCTGACCTGTGGTGGTGCAGTGGATAAAGCATTAACCTGGAAATGCTGAGGTTGCCGGTTCAAAACCCTGGGCTTGCCTGGTCAAGGCACATATGGGAGTTGATGCTTCCAGCTCCTCCCCCCTTCTCTCTCTCCTCTCTCTCCCTTTCTGTCTCTCTCTCTCCTCTCTAAAAATGAATAAATAAAATAAAAATAAAATTAAAAAAAAAGCTATGGTACATTTACACAATAAAATACTACATGACCATGAAAAAGAAGGAAATGTTACCTTTTGCAACAGCATGGATGAACCTGGAGAGTATTATGCTAACTGAAATAAGCCAGTCAGAGAAAGACAAATATCGTATGATTTCACTTATATATAGAAGCTAATGAATAAACTAAACTAACAAAGTAGAAATAGACTTATAGATACAGAGAACAGACTGATAACAGTCAGAGGGGACAGGGGTTGGGGACTGGATGAAAAAAATTAACAAATTAAGGGGAAAAAAAGAACTCACAGAGATAAGAATATGGTGATTACAAGAGGGAAAGAGGGTTGGGGGAGATAGAGGAGGAAGAGGAGAGATAAATGGTGATGGAAGGAGATTGACTTGGAGTAGTGAACATACGATAGACTATGCAGCTGATGTCCTGTACACCTGAAATCTATATAAATTTATTAACTACCATCACCCCAATAAATTCAATAAAAAATTTAAAAGAAACTTATGACAAAATTCTGGATTGCCTGGGGCAGGAGAAGCTGCAATAGAGGAGGGGCACACAGGGAGACCCTGGGTACTCACGATATTCTATTTCCTTCACCTGGGAGGTGGCTATAGCAGTGTCTCTATTACCTGTTAAAACTGTCTTTCTGGCCCTGACCGGTTGGCTAAGCGGTAGAGCATCAGCCCAGCTTGTGGAAGTCCTGGGTTCGATTCCCAGCCAGGGTACACAGGAGAAGCGCCCATCTTCTTCTCCACCCTTCCCCCTCTACTTTCTCTCTGTCTCTCTCTTCCCTTCCCGCAGTCAAGGCTCCACTGGAGCAAAGTTGGCCTGTGCACTGAGGATGGCTCCATGGCCTCCACCTCAGGTATTAGAATGGCTCTGACTGCAATGGAGCAATACCCTAGAGCAGTGGTCCCCAACCGTTTTTGAGCCACGGACCGGTTTAATGTCAGAAAATATTTTCACGACCGGTCTTTAGGGTGGGACGGATAAATGTATCATGTGACCGAGACAAGCGTCAAGAGTGAGTCTTAGACGGATGTAACAGTGGGAATCTGGTCATTTTTTAAAAATAAAGCATCGTTCAGACTTAAATATAAATAAAATGGAAATAATGTAAGTTATTTATTCTTTCTCTGCGGACCGGTACCAAATGACCCACGGACCGGTACCAGTCCGCGGCCTGGGGGTTGGGGACCACTGCCCTAGAGGGACCAAGCATTGCCCCCTGGTAAGCATGCCGGGTGGATCCCGGTCGGGCGCATGCGAGAGTCTGTCTGCCTCCCCCCCTCATCTTCTTACTTCAGAAAAATACCCAAAAATAATAATAATAAAAAAGAAAAACTATCTTTCATGTTTGTGTACTTTTTCTGTATATATGGTATATTTCACAGTTTAAGATGCTTTATGCAGACATATAAGACTAAATACTCTAGAAATTGGATGGGATGAAACAAAGGACAAACAAAAAATATCATTAGGAGACACCAACTGCCATGCAGAAAGAAAGGTCAGGGTACACAGAATAGGTTGGGCAGAGAGAACTATTTACACTAGAATCAGTGTCTCCACGGCTAAGTCTCACAGAGTGCTGCTGCGACACAGCAAGGGATGCAAGGTGAATGCACAGTGGAATTTCTAATCATGCCACAAACAAGATTTCATAAAGTCCACAGAAGAGGACTCCAATAACACCCAAAGTCCTGGACAGACAGGATCTAGCCACATTAGACTGTAAACAATTAATGAAAAGAAAATAAGAAAGCCTATGTCTTGGATGCTTTGTAAGAAAATAATTCTAATGATAGAATATTTTTAAAGGCTTGTAAAAGTTAATAAACTCCTCCAATTTAGTTTGAGATTTCTTTAAAGGAATGCTGCAAGAGCCAGATGTGAAGTGAAGGCTATTGTAGAAAACAAAAATTTTCTTTGTAGAAAAAAAATTATGCCATAAATAACAATAAACCATTCATTTTTAATTTGAAGAATTAGTTATTTTTATCAACATATTTTCACATGTGTACATGTCTGTAATGAATTTCAATCAATCCCTTTTTCTTCCTGACTATTTACGATGATATGCTGGTCCTCATTTTTAAGTGAATTCATTTTGCTTTGACTTTTTCTATGTCAGATGTTCTCAGATAATAAAGGTTCTCAAAATAGATTAAAATTTAAGTCCTCATACTCACACTTTTCTGCTTACTCTATTAGGCTCACCCATGTGGGACTGTAATATTCTATCATCATGACCAACAAAAGTGGCAATTCGATAGGATTCATATCAAAACATGATCTCTACGGTCTGAGCTGTGCGCTCCTGACCTTTACAGCACAGGGCCAGCCTGGTGTGCCTGAAAGGCTGACCATTCATTATGCAGGAATAGGTGGAGAGACTTCTGTGCTTTTCATTATAACTTTTCCTCCCTATTTAAAAAGAATTCTACTATCTTCTCTTTTGTTCAGCAAAGTGAAAAACATTGATGAGATTTATACTTTTCTTTTTTTAACTAGACTATGATTTAACTCCTACATTCAACCAACATTTGTTGATTACCTACCATGTGCTAAACCCTGGGGAGAGACAAAAACAAGTAAGACAAGGATCACTGACTCATGAAGCTTACAAAGAATAGGGAGTAAGAAAGGCAAGAAAATCAATATGTACAGGCTACTGCAGTAGGTGCTATTCAAAAGTGCTTCCAAAGGAGGGACCCCTAAATCAGTTATCTTTTCATATCTTTTTTAGCTTAACAAAAAACACAACAAATTGGTCCAAAGCAGGTATCAGGACAGAAAAATTAATCAGAAATAGTATAAATTCTGAATAAGCTATACATGAAATAATAAGGTCTTGAATGATTCTATTTTCTCAGCTTTAAGTTGGAATCGTGTAGGACAAGAGTGTAAGATCACACTGTCTTGACTGAATGGTAAGCCCTCACTGGGAAAGGGCAGATGGAGTCCCGTCTGTTCACAGACGGAGAGCCAAGGGCTCAGGGAGGCAGCCACTCGGCTAAAGGAAAAGAAGCAAAACAGAGACCCATGGTTCTGAACTTATTCCCTCAAAGGGAACAGAAGACTCTGAATTTGAGAAATTTTTACATAATTAGAAGGTAGTTAGTATTAACTTCTTAATGTGTTTTCCTATGTGAGTCAAGGAGACATATACATTCTAAGGAAGATTTCAATTACACTGAATATCTTTGTGTTTCCAATCACTTGAATCTAAGCCACCACATTTCCTCTGGGATATATCATGCTTTTAATACAGCTACATTTTTTTTTTTGTTAATTCTGTTTCTTCAAATGCCAAAACTACATACACTTAAAGATGTAACCCTGTGAGAAAGAGGAAATTTACGTAAAGTTTTACTCATCCATACAAAACCATAAAACTCAACATTTTGGTTTTTGTTTGGAGATCTAGTTCTTACAAAAATTTAATCAAATACATACACTGCTTAGGAAATGAAGCTACTCTCCAACTACAGCACTTCTTTCAATGGAGATATTAATGTGCAGTTTGATAAGAAGGCTATTACACATGCCCAAAAACAGTCTATCAGTAAAAGACTTTTAAATAACGTGAAAAAAAATTGTTCAACCTTATAACAAACATTCAAAACAGCATGACATGCATGCTTTCCCTATTCAGTAAGTAAGAATTTTTGAAAAAGAAGGCAGTAGATTTCTATTTCCTCTGTGTACAGGTCCATAATGCTGGTGAGCACAAGTCAAGTTCAGCATTTTTCATCATTTACATTTCTAATAGGTTTGTTCCTTTGAATAAGTGCTTGGAATAATAACAGACTTCTAAAGCTCCAGCCAGAAATGAAAGGCATGGAATGCTTCTTGGAAGACGGAGGACCATATTGACCTGGTTGACTGAACATTGCATGGTGAAATTATTTATCTTATTGTAAAGCCAGTATCCGCGGCCACCATCAAAGCTGCCTGGCCATGTAGGTTCGCATTTAATTCGGACAGATCATAAAGAAACTGCAGAGCCAAAAACTGGTGGTCCATTTTCCTTTATTCTAGACTCGCACTCAGCAAGCAAGTGAAAACACACAGTGGGAAAACACTTCCCTTTTCATTTAGGGCTTCCAAAGCCACTGACTCATCCAAGTTTTCCTAGAATCAAAGGCATCCACCTCATCAGTCTTACTCTGTTTCCCATCTCCTTCTCGTGTGCAAACTGGCTTCTCCTTCACATTTCCGCCATTTTGGCTGCCTCCTCCACATGGCCTCCCTGCCCTGCTATAACATGGGCTCTTGTTCTCTACAAGAACATGGTCACGCCTGAACAGGTGGTGGCGCAGTGGATAGAGCGTCGGACCAGGACACGGAGGACCCAGGTTCGAGACCCCAAGGTCGTCAGCTTGAGCATGAGCTCATCTGGTTTGAGCAAGGCTCATCAGCTTGAGCCCAAGGTTGCTGGCTAGAGCAAGGGGTCACTCAGTCTGCTGTAGCCCCCTCACCTCCCCCCACGCCATCAAGGCACATATGAGAAATCAATCAATGAAAAACTAAGGAACCGCAACGAAGAATTGATATTTCTCATCTCTCCCTTCCTGTCTGTCTGTACCTATCCCTCTCTCTGACAAAAAAAGGAATGTAGTCGTTCTCCCCAAAATGACCTCCTAGCTCCCCTTTTTAAACCTTTTAGTGCGAAATCCCCTCCCCCAATACACCAAGTCCCTTAGCATAACCAAGCCCCTTCCCAAGCAAGAAGGGCAATTATCTGTATCACATGAGAGCATTACCAAGTGAGAGCAGCGGCCATCTTTAATGAAGTGAGCAAAAAATAACTTATCTGCCTGATACTTATCCATGAATATTATTTCTATCCTTAAATACCCACACTTTCTATTACCATTGTTGGACCTGCTTTGTACTCAGCCATGTAGTCAGAACTGAGCACTTAAGAGTGAAGTAATATGTTTTCATAAAGAAGTGACAGCATCATGTCTCCACGTACCTGCTGATGAGCCGCCTGCTTGCATCACCCCATCCCAGTCCCTCCCCTGAGTTCCAGTCTTTCTCACTGAATTACTCAGTCAAAATAAAACAAAGGCAAGAATGCATAGCAAAAGCAGAGGCAATGACAGAGGCATAATGAAATAATAAAGACCATTCTTTGTAATTATCATTAGAGAGAATAATAATGGTTGCAATGGGGAGGGGGAGAACATGCCACTGTCCCTGGATTCTTAAATTCACAGGATGTGTGAGAAAACAAGCACAATCTTCAACAAAGGACTACAGGGGAAGACAAGTAAACGGAGTCGAGGAGATGGAAAGAATATTCTGGGAAGAGAATAAGAAAGGAGGAAGTTTGGTTACCATGGAGACCTAGAGTGTTTGGCAGGACAAGGGTGGGAGGTGAAGAGAAGGGTTGTGTGGAGGGAGCTTTAGCTGAAGGAGGGACTACAAGGCTTTATGAAATCAAGAGAAAGAGGAATCGAGGATACTCAATTCCAATCCTAACAGTCTCATTTATACCCTTTCTTTTAGTAGACCACACTGAGAGGCCTACAAAGATGCTGTATTCTTGACTTTTAGACATTTTTAAAATATAACATTTTTAATAAAATGTCTCTGCCTTGGGGGGAAATAATTCGCCTTTGCCAAAGCAAGAAGGAGGCCAGTGAACCAAGTAACCGTTGGGAGTAGAACTACAAACATTTTGCCTTGTTTTGAACATGAGAAAAAGAAAAGTTTTTATTTAGCATAGTTTTACATAATCTCAAGAAAGAATTCACCCACCATTTATTTTCAGGGAAATGTGCTGCTTCTTGGAAGAAGCCCAGAAGATCCTGCTGTTAAATCAAGACCCAAGCAGGAAGTATTATCCACTCCACAATAACATGGCATGTAACACAAAGACAGTGGTACTTGTCCAGCAGGGAGAGGGCCCCTTCAACACGGGGGCCCCCACCGGCTGACTTAATTACAGCCCAGCAAGGGAGAGCCACTGCAAAGACAGGGCAGCCCAAAGGAGGACTGCCGAGCTCCCTCTCAGCTCCAGGGACAGATGGCTCTGCTGCTTCTCATTTAGCATGAGATCTAGAAAAATCTGAAAATGGATACATGCCAACAAGTTTTTCACTATCAGAATTCTTTAAAAACCTAACATATGCTACTATGAAAATAATCCTTAACTTGACAGTCAATCAGCAAGTATTTACTGAGCTGTGACTACATATAAAATATAGAAAAAGGTCTAAAACAGGTTGCCATCTAGTTCAGGAACACGGATCAAACTGATTTACTTTAAGGGCTTTTGATTTTTTTCATCATGCCACACACAAAAAGTACAGCAGAAGCCATAAAACCACTGCCTTAAAAATTCTCAGAGTGAGTCTACATTGGAAATATGGCTAAACCAGGGATGGTCCACTGACATCTAATTCAGCACCAAAGGCAAATGAAAGATATTAAAGCAGTCACCTTGGCAACCACAGTGACTAAGGCACAAAACAGGTATGTAGTGCTCATTAGGAAATTGTAACACAGTTGCTAACTAATAGCACTATGTGAATTCTATCTTGTAAAAAGTTTTAGAAAATGGAAACTGAACTACAAACTTACTAAAGAAGGCCCTAGCTATTACTGTCATAACATTTTATGAAATTATACACATGTTAGCTTTCTTGCATGTAGCAACTCTCCTTTCCTGGTCACTTTAAAAGAATATGAATTAATCAAAACCACAAAATTCCCCATTCTCATGTGTCAATGCACAGTAATGCCTTCTAAAGAGATCAGAGTTCGCACAAGACTAGGAGCCTGAGGATCTGAGGAAGGAGATGAGGGGGGTCTGCGGAAGAAAAGAGATGCCAGGTCATTTATTTCCCTTTTCTCTATTCTCTTTCCCACGTTCTCAAAATTCACTCAATTATTTTACTCATCAAAACGTCAAGTGTAGTGCTTGCTGATATAAAGTTGAATAAGACACCAAGAAACTGGCAGAGCAGAAAAGAAAGATCAACAATCACAGAACAGAGGAACATTACAGTTGTCTCAGGTTTTACAGAAAAACAGAGACATCAGCCAACCAGCTGATAATAATCATGGTGTGTACTTTGAGCAAGGTCCAGTGCTCCTGTATACACTATGTATTTCATTCAAAACTAAACATCAGCCCTGTTTACTGTTCCCATTCAGCAGAAGAAGAAATGGAGGGTTCAAGGTATACGAGGTAGAACTCAGAATGAAACCTCATTCTTTTCATTCAAGTCCAGGGCTCTTTGGAAGGCACTATCATCCTCCTCTAACTCCCCTACCTTCTCATTCTTGACCTTCCTTTCTTCTTTATTTTCTTTAAGATTTCATTTATTCATTTTTTAGAGAAAAAAAGGGGAGGGGACAGAAAGCACCAATTCCCATATGTGCCTTGACCAGGCCAGCCCCGGGTTTCGAACCAGCGACCTCAGCATTCCAGTTTGATGCTTTCTCTACTGTGCTACCACAGGTCAGGCTCTCCTTTATTATTTTTTCCCCCTGGAAGGGCAAGAGACTGTCAGCATTTAGACCAGGAGTCAAAAGCCTACTGTCAACAAGGATGTGACCGATGATGGAAATGAGGGAAGCAGACAGTAGGGTGATGGAGGTGAGATGGGATGGTGGGACTGCGGCAAGCTTCTCGTGCCCCTTCTCAAAGGGAAGGATCACTCAGCTCCAGCCCTCTGGTGTCAAACAGAAATGCAGGCGGAGCACTTGGCAAAATCTTCAAATTTTCTAAGACCTAAAATATGATATATTTAAAAGAAAATTAAAAAAAAATTAAAAACAGCTCCCTATATCAAATGTTTCTAAATCTCTGGGCTGCATTCTACCCATGGATACCAGTTTGCAATCTCTGCTCTAGATGAGAGGGGCCAATCTCTCCAGGATAGCTCTCTACCTGTAAAGTCTAATGACTAAGTAGTCATTGAAAAAAACACAAAAAACACCCACAGTACTGGTGTGACCATCAATCAGGACTTTATTCTAATCCTGTGGTATTAATGAGATGGGTACATTTAATGACAGAGTCACAGTGCTAAAAACAGTTTAGACATCTTCTGTTCCAAATTCAGAGTCTGACTCACTTCCTCAACATCCCTACCAAGTTGCTTTTTGGCTTCTACTTAATCAGCTCCATTAGCCAACAGGAGGTCTCACCTCAGAAGGCCTGCTGTCTGTCACACTGTTCTTATCTTCCATAAGGAAGGTTTGTATGGCCAGGGGCTGCCACCATCATAGCCATTCACATGCAGGTTCCCACTGAATTTGGACAGACAGTAACGAAACAGAGGAGCCAAAATATGGTGGACCATTCCTTTATTAAAGTCTCGCACTGGCCGACGAGCAAAAGGCAGGGAAAATACTTCCCTTTCACTCAGGACTCCCAAAGCCACTGACACATTCTCCAGTTCCACAACCAGGAGAATCTTCTCCAGTTCCTCCTAGAATCAAAGTCCTCACCAGTCTCAGTAGGGCTCCCAAAGCCCTCAGCTCTGGTTCCCCATTTGTACACCTTCTCTTTCCCTGCCAACATGGCTTCTCTCTCCTTCCCCTTCTTCTCTCTCTGCCCAAACTGGCTTCTTCTTCAGCACTCTTCATTCTCTCTCTTCTCTCACTCTGCAAACATGGCTTCTTTCTGTCTCTTCTCTTTCTCTGTGAAACAGGCTGGGGACAATCAAAATCCGCCCCCCAAGCAAACATTAGCAAAACAATGGCCCTTCCCCAAGAGGAAAGTAATTTGCAATTTCACAGACCACATATAGCCGGCGCTGCCCAGCACCAATGCAAACTATAAGCAAGCAAACATAAAAATCATATTTTACAAACTTATTTGACCAACAAAGGTCCTTCTTCATATTAAATTGAGTTCCACCCATACCTGATACCCAGTGGTTCCTGGATCATTATTATACCTAGAACACAATTGAGGAGCCACTGCACCACTTCAGCCGCAGGTGGTGTAAAGTACCAAAAGCTGCAGAATTAATATTAATATTTTAAGAGGCTTGAAGAACATTTTATTAATTTGGGTTAAGGTGTGCAGAGAAATTTTGAGAATAATCTCTGTACTGTGTGATTGGCCTAAAACCAGGATGGCCCTTGGCATTGTACTGTAAATGCAAAGGGGAGGAAAACATGGATTCCCTGACATTCCACCACATCTGTGGGGAAAGGGGTGAATGGCTTAGCCAGGTACAGGGAGAGAAAAGCCAAAATAAAATTTTCTTATAGTAATAAGCCATTTGCGGGTATTTGTCCCCACGGAAACTACCTCTCCTATGTGAATGCATGTGGTTAATGTGTATGACTCTGGACAGAGACATGGCGGATAAACATTAGAGAATATAGGAATGCCTTTTAATATGTAAAGAGACATCTTTCTACCATTGTGTTGACTTGTAAATTTTGTTTTCTCCAAAATGATGTATGGCTTGCAAATTGAACATGGTCCTATCATGTTAAAGAGCATATGACTATAATCAATAGTGGTAAAGGGCACCTAACTGCAATTTTTGCTTCTGTACTTCCCACTTGCAAAACTATAAAAACTAAGTAGAACAAAGGGCCGGCCCGCTCTCCCTCAGATTTCTGTCGGAGTTGCCGCCGCTTGGCCAAGCTAGACAATAAAACTTTGGTGTGTAATCAATGGATTTTATTCATGTCTTCAATGTTTTGAGTCCCTCCAGATTAGGCTTAACAACAATATTCCAGGAGTGGATGAACTGACATTTATCATCACGTTCTGAACAATATTTCTATCACTGCAAACCAAGATCACATCAACTTTTTCACTTGCCTCCCTGACCCCTGGGGCCTATAGCATGACCTAGCACTGTGAGTCAGCAAAGATTCACAGTAGAGGGGAAAGAAAGCTGTTATTTGTATCAGTCACATTTTTTACTTTAAATACAGTTGAAGGATATATTTGTGCCCCAGTCTCCATATTTCTACTCTACAGTGCACACATCACTTCCTATAAATAATCATTTTAAATCTTTGGTTTATAAATACTGACTCCGGCCTGACCAGTGGTGGCACAGTGAATAAAGTGTCATCCTAGAACACTGAGGTCACTAGTTTGAAATACCAATTCGCTGGCTCTGAGCATGGGTCAACACGAGGTTACTGACTTGAGCAGGAGATCATCCACATAATCTCAAAGCTGGCCAGTTTGAGCCCAAAGGTTGCTGGCATGAAAGCCCAATGTCACTGGCTTGAGCAAGGGGACACTGGCTTGGCCCTGGTCAAGGGATGTATGAGAAGCAATCAATGCACAACTAAAGTGGAAGTAACTTCAAGTTGATGCTTCTCACCCTCTCTCTCTCTCTTTCTGTCCCTCTCGCTCGCTCTCTCTCTCTCATGAATATATAAATAACTATTTTTTTAAAATACTGACTTTGGATCCAAGATGGCAACAGAGTACGTGGAAGCTAAACTCACCTCCTCCCAGGGCCAAACTAAAATTGTAACTAAAATACAGAGCAATCAACATATATAACCAACTGAAGACTAGCTAATAGGAAGTCTTATAAGCAAGGATTCACAGAAGAAGCCACATTGAGACTGGTAGGAAGGGTAGAGATTCCAAAAAGGTTTGCCCTGCTTCTACAGGTGATGGCTGAGATTTTAGAGGGTTATCTCACCTGAAGAGGTTCTCCTTGAAAACAGTGGGGTCTCAACCCCAAGCCAGGCCCCCCATTCCAAAGCATCAGAGGTGGGAAGAGGCACCTACCTAACATCTGGCTATAAAAAGCAGTGGGGTTTCTGTCCACCAGGGAGAGAGAGGAGTCTGCTAGATACACAGGCACTCTCAAAAAGTTAACACACAAAATCTCATTCACAGCCACTCACCCTCGGCTCCTGTGGAGGAAGGGCAGAGTGGACTCACATGAGAACTGGAGTTTGTCACTTCAAGGAGAAAGCTGAAGGGACAGCCACCAGGATCCTGGTGCTGCGTTTCTCTCCACACTACAAATGCCATCTTTCTTGGGAGAAACACTACCCTCCATATAGCATCAGCCTGGGGGAATGTAACAGCCCGAACCTCTGAACTGCCTCTGGCTTTAACCGGTCGAGTTTGCAGGAGAAGTCAGCTGCCTGGGCCAGGAGGTAGAGGTCTGGGCACACTCAGGGGGTGTCAGTGACTGAACTGTGTGACTTTGGGGTGTGAGCCACTCCTCTAACTTTTCCAAGAACCTGACTGCTGCCTCCCCCTCATGGGAGATCTGCTAGCCTCACTCTATAAAAGCCCCACCCTCCTGACTCCTGGTATCTCCACCCTGCTGAAGTCTGAGCAGAATCTAGGATAGACTGAGTTGTATGGTTCTGATCATATCAAATAAAAGCAAAAAAAAAAAATTTAATATAATCTAGCACCCATTTATGATAAAAACTCAGCAAGGTAGGAATAGAGGGAGCACACCTCAATGTAATCAAGGCCATATATTACATACCCACAGCCAACATCATATTCAATAGGCAAAAACTGTAAGCCTTTCTCTTAATATCAGGAACAAGACTGGGATGTCTGCTTTCACCACTCTTATTCAACATAGCACTGATGTCCTAGCCACAGCAATGTGACAAGAAGAATTAAGAGGCATCCAGATTGGAAAGGAAGGAGTAAACTGTCATTATTTGCAAGTGACATGATATTATCTATAGAGAATGCTAAAGATTCCACCAAAACACTACTAGAACTGATAAATGAATTCAGTAAAGTAGCAGGATACAAAAAAAATTCAGAAATCAGTCGCATTTTTATATACCTATAATGAACTATCAGAAAGGGAAACTAAGAGAACAATCCCATTTACAACTGTATCAAAAAATAAAATAAAAATAAATAAATAAAATAAAATACCTAGAAATAAATTGAGCCAAGGATGTAAAGCGCTGAACTCAGAAAAGTGTAAGCACTTGTCCTTCGGCTCCCTTCCTCACACGGCACCACTTGTCGAGAAAGACAATGACTACTCAGGGAACACGTGGCTTGCACCAAGGGACCTAGCGGAGACCACCTCACAATCCCCTAGGCAGGTTCCATGAGACGGTCCTGACCCCTGGTCCTCATGGATATTTACTGATACACACAAATAGAAGCACAGACAAGAATAAGTAAATCTTAGAAGCAGAAACAAGAATAAGTAAGTCAGAAAGGGGAACTTCTTTAGAAAATACAAAAGGATAAGGGAAGTAGCTCAAATATCCCCATCTACTGATTAATCAGAATTGCTAATTCTATCCCTGTTGTGCTGTGTTCAGTACTTTTGTCAGTAAAGCCACTGTGGCTTTTGAAAACCTCAGGGCACTGAACTCCTGTTCTATGTTCCTATTCAGGGGCTCTATAGGCACTGAAGAAAAAAATTGAAGAAGATATAAATAAGTGGAAGCACATACCGAATTTATGGATAGAATTAGCATCATTAAAATGAACATACTACCCAAAGCAATCTATACACTCAACTCAATTACTATCAAGATACCAATGGTATATTTCACAGAACTAAAACAAGTATTTTAAAAATTTATATGGCACCCAAAAAGACCACTAATAACCACAACAATCTTGAAAAAGAACAACAAAGTTGGAGGAATGACATTATCTGATATTAGACTATACAAGGCCACAGAAATAAAAAATTTAAAAAAAGATAGTACTGGCATAATATAGGGTAGCAGATAGATCAGTGGAACAGAATAGAGGGACCAGAAATAAATCCACGTCTTTTTGGTAAATTAATATTTGACAAAGCAGGTAAGAACATACCATAACATAAAGACAGTCTGTTCAACAAACGGTGTTCAGAAAATTAGATACATGTAAAAAAAAAAAGTAAGAAAGAAATTAAACCATTTTCTTACACCATACATAAGAATAAACTTAAAATGGATTCAAGACTTCAATGTTAAACTTGAAACCATAAAAATCTTCAAAGAAAACATAGGCAGTAAAATCTCAGACATTTCTCATGGCAATATTTTGATATATCTCTTCAAGCAAAGGACAAAAGAAAAAAGAAACAAATGGGACTAAACAGCTTTTTGCATAGCAAAGGAATCCATCAACAAAATGAAAAGACAACCCACTGAATGGAGAACATGTTTGCCAATGATATATCTGATAAGGGGTTAATTTCCAAAATTTATAAAGAACTTACACAATTCAGTACAAAACAAATAAACAAATATATTTTTAAAAGCTCAAGGTCATTAATCATCAGAGAAATGCAAATTAGAACCACAATGAGATTTCAACTCACACCTGTAGGAATGGCTATTATCAATAAATCCACAAACAAGTGTAGGCAAATGTAGAGAAAAGGGAACTGCCATGCACTGTCCCTGGGAATGCAGACTGGTCAAGTCACTGGGAAAGCAGTATGGAGTTGCCTCTAAAACTTAGAAATGGAACTGCCTATGACCTAGCAATTCCATTTCTGGAAATATATTCAAAGAAAACTGAAACACTAATTCAAAAGAATATATGCACTCCTATGTTCATTCCAGCACTGTTACAATAGCCAATATTTGGAAGCAGACCAAATGCCCATCAGTAAATGAGTATTAAAGAGTCCACGGAGAACACTATGTTATGTAAAATAAGCCAGTCAGAGAAAGACAAATATTATATGTTCCATTTATACCTGGAATCTAATGAAGAAAATAAACAAAATAGAAACAGACTCAGATACAGAGAATAGACTAACAGCTGTCAAAGGGAAAGGGTATTGGGAGATTGGGTGAAAAAGGTCAAGAGATTAATAAAAAAGAAAAAAAGAAAGAAAAAAGAAACAACTCAGACACATACAACAGTCTAGTGTTTACCAGAGGGAAAGGAGGAAGACGGGGAGGGGGAGGAAGAAGATGGGGAGGGGGAGGTAGAAAACAGGGAGGGGGGGTAGAAGACGGGGAGGGGGTTGGTAGAAGACGGGGAGGGGGAGGTAGAAGATGGGGAGGGGGGAGGTAGAAGACGGGGAGGGGGGAGGTAGAAGACGGTAAGGGGAAAAGACTCCCCTTAGAATGGTGAACACACAGTACAAGATACAGATGATGTATTACAGAACTGTACACCTAAAACCTATCTAATTTTACTAACCAATGTCACCCTAGTAAATTCAGTTAAAAAAAAAATACTGACATCCATTTTAGTAACTGGATGGCTCTGGCTTCACAGAATATTAAAAGAGTATATATGGCTAGTTTGTTTTATTTTATAGAAAGAAAAATGACAGCATTTTAGGTGTGTAATAGGAAATTAAGAAATATAGCTATAACATCAATGTGTATCATGAAATGTAGCCAACTTAAGTGCAGTAAATTACATCATAGAGTATAGCTACAGGATGATGCTTGTTTTTCTGTCAAAATCAAGAATCCTTTCCAAATACTAAAACTTTTGGCAGACACTTTTTTAAATTCTTTTTAAACAAAGCATCAAATTTGGGATCCACAGAATTAAATTTAAATAACTATGGGATATTTTATCTTCTAAATTTAATTGTGAAATATCATTTTTATTCCTTCATTTTCTTATCTCCTTAGCATATGATTTCTTTATGTTCTTAGTTCCTTACAGAGAAACTGAGGAGCCATCCCGATCTCTCTCTTTTTTTTTGCTATCTAACTCAGGACAATTAGCAAATACCTCAACATGTATCCTGAATCTGATCGCTTCTCAGTTGTTAGATTCTCCCCCACCCCATCACCTAACACTGGAGCCTCCTACCTTGGCTCGCTCCTGGCACAGTCTGCACAGTCTGCAAGGAACTGCCAGAGTGGTCTTTTTAAAACACTTATCAGATCACATCACTCTACTGACTTCCGTTATGCTTATCCAGACTCCTTATCAGGGTTCAAGGACCGAGTCACTGTCTACGTCTCATCTTCCTCTTGAATATCCCCCCATCTCCCCCATTCCAGCTTTCAGGGGTTCCTGGTTGAGGGTAACATTACCCCTTAGGGGGAGAAGAAGTGTTCGGAATGTGTGGTTTTTGTTGTTTTTCTTTTTAGTTTTCTTTTCAATTGAGATGTAATTGACATATAACATTATATTCGTTTTAGGTGTAGGACATAATGATTTGATATATGTATGTATTGTGGAATGATCACTGTAGTTAGTTTAGTTAACATCCATCATGGCACATGATTGCAGAATTTGTTTTTCTTGTGATGAATTTTTTTTTTAAAGAATTCTCCACATTTATTTATTTATTTATTTTATTCATTTTAGAGGGGAGAGGGAGAGACAGAGAGAGAGAGAGAGAAGGGGGGAGGAGCTGGAAGCATCAAATCCCATATGTGCCTTGACCAGGCAAGCCCAGGGTTTCGAACCGGCGACCTCAGCATTTCCAGGTCGACACTTTATCCACTGCACCACCACAGGTCAGGCTTTTTTTTTTTTTTTTTTTTTTAAAGCTGGAAACGGGGAGAGACAGTCAGACAGACTCCCGCATGGCCCGACCGGGATCCACCCGGCACGCCCACCAGGGGCGATGCTCTGCCCACCAGGGGGCGATGCTCTGCCCCACCGGGGGGGGGGGGGGGGGTCGCTCTGCGGTGACCAGAGCCACTCTAGCACCTGGGGCAGAGGCCAAGGAGCCATCCCCAGCGCCCGGGCCATTGGCCATCTTTGCTCCAATGGAGCCTTGGCTGCGGGAGGGGAAGAGAGAGACAGAGAGGAAGGAGGGGGGGAGGAAGGAGGGGGGGAGGGGTGGAGAAGCAAATAGGCGCTTCTCCTATGTGCCCTGGCCGGGAATCGAACCCGGGTCCCCCGCACGCCAGGCCGACGCTCTACCACTGAGCCAACCGGCCAGGGCCGATGAGAACTTTTAATATCTACTCTTTAAGCAACTTTCAAATAAACAATACTGATTGTTAACTATAGTCAGCATGCTGCACGCTGAGAGTGTTTTGTTATCAGAAAACTTAAAAGAGCAGGACACCATTGGCATTTAGTGGGTGGGGCCAAGGATGTAAACATCCTTCAAGGGACCCTCAGGTCCATCAACACAGTTCCACCTTGCAAAGGATCACTGCCCCCAATACCAGTAAGAACCCCAACATCTGCACAAACACCAGGCTAATTAGCACCTCCAGGTCTTCCTGTTTGCTGTTCCTTTCAACCCAGGACTCTGAAATCCTTTACCAGTTCTTCTTTCTCACCACTTGGGATGACCCTCATTTCTAAAATAGCCTCCCCACTAGCATTCCTGCCAGGCCTTATGCTCCTTTATGTACATTTTAGCACACATTACTATGCAGAATTATTATTTTAGTATGTCAACCCCTGCGAGCAAGAACTTTGTACCCCCAGGGCCCAGAAATGCCTGGGCATTGCGGGTGTTTAATGGGGTGACATTGAAAAATCAGGGTACATATGTTCAGAGAAAACATCTCTAGGTTATTTTGACATTTGATTATGCTGCATTCCCATCACCGGAAGTCAAATTGTCTTCCTTCAACTTCTGTCTGGTTTTCTTTGTGCCCCTCCCCTCCCCAACTCCCCCCCCTCCGCCCACAACCACCACACTCTTGTCCATGTCTTTGAGTCTCATTTTTATGTCCCATCTATGTATGAATTCATATAGTTCTTAGTTTTTTCTAATTTACTTATTTCGCTCAGTATAATGTTATCAAGGTCCATTCATGTTGTTGTAAATGATCCGATGTCATCATTTCTTATGGCTGAGTAGTATTCCATAGTATATATGTACCAAAGTTTTTTAATCCACTCGTCCACTGACGGACACTTGGGCTGTTTCCAGATCTTTACTATTGTGAACAATGCTGCCATAAAGATGGGGGTGCATTTCTTCTTTTGAATCAGTGCTATGGTGTTCTTGGGGTATATTCCTAAAAGTGGGATAGCTGGATCAAAAGGCAGTTCAATTTTTAATTTTTTGAGGAATCTCCATACTGTTTTCCACAGTGGCTGCACCAGTCTGCATTCCCACCAGCAGTGCAGGAGGGTTCCCTTTTCTCCACATCCTCACCAGCACTTATTCTGTATTGTTTTGTTGATGAGCGCCATTCTGACTGATGTGAGGGGATATCTCATTGTGGTTTTAATTTGCATTTCTCTAATGATTAGTGATGTTGAGCATTTTTTAATATGCCTATTGGCCATCTGAGATATACAGTGCCATTTAACTTCATCATTTCTAGTGAAAGCGACTAAGGTTTTGCCTCCCTAGAGCTGCCTTTGGGGATATTAATTTTAACCTGGTCATTAAGAAACAAAAGATTCGGAGAGAGCCTTTGACCTCCCCACCCCTCCTTTCCTGCCTGAGAGAGTCAGAGGAAAAGACCTCTTCCAGGAAGGAAATTTCAGGATTTTGGTGGCCTAATTTGAAGATGATGAATAAGAGGGCAACTGTCATGTATTTACCTGCTGAGCACCTGCTGTGCTCAATTGTTTCTGGGTTGCCCAGCAAAAATTTACATACCATGAAGTTCCTCTCTTCCTCAACTACTTGTAAGTTGCCTACTTCCTTTGAAAGCTCAGGCCAAAAACACTCTTCCTTTCTTCTTTTTCCAAAAATGACATATAGACCCAATTTTACCTCACTGCCTTTCATTTTCATGCTTGAGGAATTCCCCATGCACATGTATTAATTTGATTTTTCTCCTATTGGTGTATCTGATCATTTGAGTAGTAGCCCTGCTAAAGAACTTAAAAGGTAGAAGGAATAGCATTTTTTTCCTGTGTCAAATTTTCCGTTTTGCAGTGAATTCTCAAAGAGTTGTTTTTACATTCCAGGACTTTTATATTTCAAACAGCACAGAGAGGTTGCATAAATTTAAAATGTCCCAAGTCTCCACCTATATCTTTCATAGGAGGGGAAAGAGGGTTTCTTATAAGTACAATATATTTGTAAACCTAAGAGCAAATGTGTAACTTCCTCTGGCTAATATGGTCAGTAGAGCAATGGTAGGGCCGCTCCTGGGGCAACAATAAGCACATATGGTGATGGCGGTCCCTTTATTCTGGGAGGAGCAACTCCCGAAACCACCAGAATAACAAGCACCGCCTTTTGTCAAAATGCTCATACATATATTTTCAAAAACAAGACGAGTTAAAATAATGAAACAAATTTTTTAATCACACTTTGAGACTGTTAAATTAAAAGTTCAAACTAGGTCTAAGAAATGGGTTAAAGAAGAAGTGGTAAGTGGGGATATATAGAAGTACAGCTAGATTTTAAATACTATTTTAGTTAAATGTACAGAAGCATTATTTAAGCACATACAAGTCCATTCAGATATGTTTAAAAGTCCTGACCAGTGGCTCAGGTGGTTGGAGTATCCATGGGATATGCCAAAGTTGCAAGTTGGATCCCTAGTCAGGGCACATTCGAGAATCAAGCAGTGGGCCCCGATAGACAGCTGGGTCAGTTAGAGCATCGCTGATTAGAGCATCGTCAGGAAGCACAGAGGCTGCCAGTTCAATCCACCCCCCCACGCCCCCACCCCCATCAGGGCAGATACAGAAATGGTCCATGTTCCGGTTTCACTCTCTCTTCCTCTCCTTTTAAAATCAATAAAATAAACATTTAAAGGGGAAAAAAAAGGAATCAAGTAGCAGATGCACAAATGGCTGGAACAACAAATCGATGTTTCTGTCTCTTTCTCCCTCTCTCTCTAAAATCAATTTAACAAAAAAGATTTGTTAAAAGAAGAATGAGTACAATTTGATTCTTTTTATGTTCCAGACATATATGATTTATGCTTACATAGGGTGTAGATTAGATAGTCAATGCTAAAAAGTACTTTTCTTTGACAAGTAGAATTTGGGGACTGGTATAATTAACTATGGTTTGTATGAGATTGTTGGGCCCAAGCATGGTATACATTTTATGTCTTGATACAGATCACAGTCTCAAAGCTCATACGAATTCACACTCCCACAAACCTGAATGAGAATGCTACATTTCAACAAACTTTACAACAATGCATATTATCAGTATTTAAGATTTTTGTAAATTGATTTGTTTTTTAAAAATTGGAAACTAATTACAGTTTGCATTCACTGACTACTAAGACTGAGCATTTTAAAAATGTTTATTGATTATCTACACAGCCTCTTCATTTGGTCCTAGTTACCGTCTTTGTCTTTTTCCTACTGTATTACTGTTGTTTTCAGTTGACTTATAGGAGCTTTGGTGCCCTGTCAAGCACAGTCAATGCATTATTATTTTAATGTTATTACAGCAATGCCTCAGTTTTCGTTGACTTCAGTTATCGTCACTTTTGGTTTTCATCAATTTTTTCTGCGAAAAATTTGTCTCGGTTTTCTTGGTTGCCTCGAATTTTGTCAGCGTGCCCACGTGTTTTGCGAAAACAAAGGGCGGCCCACGCGTTCTCCTGCTGAGTGTGGTGGTGTTTCTCTTTGTGTGAACATGACCCTGCATGTCTAGCCAAACAATTCCATTGCTTTCCAATGTTCTTGTGCTTTTTTTATTGATTGCAAGTGCTAATACTATATAATACATGTAAGTGATTACTGTGTATTCAGTATTTGGTGTAATGTGTTTATTTTGCGTTTTTCAGTTTCAAAATGTATGTAATGCACATAAGATAAAATTATACATCTGCTCAAATCTCATTGGCCCTGTTAAGTGTTTCCCTTGCTAATAAATTAACCCTTTCCTTTTAGCTCCATCATGGGACCAAAGAAAGTTTCCATTTATTATTTACATTAGTCTGTTACATTCATTTTATACTAATTACTTATTGTTTTTAGTATTAAACACTCCATTTATTCTCTATAAAATGTGTTTGGTATGTATTTTTGAATGTCTAAAACGAATTAATTGGATTTACATTGATTCATATGGAAATAACTGCCTTGGTTTTCATCGGCTTTGGATTCCATCAATTGTTTTCGGATAGGTTATCAACAAAAACCGAGGTATCACTGTATTAATTATCATTATTACCATCACATCCATCATTTATCAGGTGCTTACTCTGTATCAAGGACTATATTAATTGCTTTACATAAATTTTTCTTAAAACACCCATAGTTACAATCTTTATCCATTTACAAAAAAATGAGGTGCATAGAGTTCAAGTACTAGCCTTAGATCACATAGCTACTTACTAAACAGATTGAAATACCGTGCATTCTGACTCAAAAGTCTATACTCTTTCAAATAAAATAAAACATTGTAATCACATTTATTCATGTCTGTTGCCTCCAACAGTAAATAAGTAACTTTAAAAAAAAAGACTCTGTCAATCATTTCTTGGCCTTCTGGCTAAGATCAAGTGTATAAATAAAGACTATGTCTTCTTCATTTTTGGATACCCAGCATAAAGCTTGGTATATCATTGATGCTCTATAAATATTCAATACATAAATGAAAGAATGAGTGAATGACCAGCATTGATTCTAGTCCCTTGTGAACTAAAACCGTAACCATAACCGTAACAGTGAACCGTAGCACAATGTTGAGACTGTCCCTATGTCACCTCAGACTGACTCTTATGGTCCAGAAAAAGGAACAGGGAGTGGATGAAAGTGAGGTAAAGATTCAGGTACAAGAAACCAGGCATGTCAGCACAGTTCCTTTCACTAACTGGTTTAATTAGTCAAAACGGTTATTGTAAAAAACAAGTAGTCGATTCCAAACTCTTTTCAAAATAGCTGGCTATCTTAATAACCTTGTCTTTTTTCCTAGCCCAAATCAATGCAATACCATCAACATCTGTTAAAATCCTGTTATTGGAGACAGGTAGGGGCTAAAGGTAGGGGTGAAGATTGGGGAGATAGGGTAAAAGAATTTATAACGTATCTCAAGAGCTACCAAGTTAACTTAAACTCCTTTTCCCTTAGGAGGTTACAGTCTTGCTTAAATGTATATACAGGTTATCTCAATGGGGGGAAAAGTGCAGAACACTGTGACTCCTTTGCTCAAAAGCCTCCAAAAGTTTCCCACCTTGCTCAGAGCAAAAGCCAAAGTTCTGGTGACAACTAGAAGCTGCTCCATCATTTGACACCCCTTCCTCTCTGCCCTCATTTCCCATTCACCCCCTCACTGAATCCTCTCCAGCCCCACAGCCTCGTTTCAGTCCCACTCAAGGAAGCATCGGCTGACTACTACTGAAAATAGCCACCTTTCCCCGCGCCACAGGCCATCTCCCTCCTCCCAGCTCATCTTCCTCTCTACAGTGTAGGACCATCTAACATTCTAGTTTGCTTATTCAATCTGTTTATTGTCTCTCTTCCTCACCAACCCCTGCCAAGTCCCCCACCCATGCAGAATGTGAGCCTCATGAGCATGGAGATTTCTGTCCGGCTTGTTCTCTGCTGTGTCCTCAGTATCCAGACCTGTGCCTAACACACCGGAGGCGCTAAATGTATCCTAGTGAAGGAAAGAATGAATGAATCATTATGTAGCTTTATGTTCACAGTATTCACTCTAGTGTCCACCTTTTAAATTTCTAGTCACACTGGTATCACAAATAAAAGTGCAACTTAAAATATATTTCACTTGGAATTGATCAACGATGACCAAAATCTCAGTGGTCTAGAGTTCTTTCTGTTGCCTTTCCTGACATGTCTTACTGTGACCATTGTCTAAAAATGTAATTGTAGGTTTGAAGCTCTGGTCTAAATTTTAGCAAATGGTAGCTCATACTATCCCAAACACTTCAATGTGACTTGCAAAGGCAAATTATTTATTTCATTAAATGAAAAAAAAGCACTAAAATTTGATTGGAAAAAACTAGAGTGATTATGATACAGGACCGAGAACTCTTTTAATAAAAGGTTCTAGTTCTAAATTATTAAAATATTAACAAAAAGGGAACCTTCTCATTGTGTAGAACCAGATCATTAAACCATAGTTAATTCTGAATTGCTAACACTAATTAAGAATCTATCAATTAAAAAAAATCATCTAGGCCCTGGTCAGTCGGCTCAGTGGTAGAGCATTGGCCCAGCATGTGGATGTCTTGGGTTCAATTCCCAGTCAGGGCACACAGGAGAAGCGACCATCTGCTTCTCCCCCCACCCCCAACCATGGCTTAATTGGCTTGAGCAAATCATCCCAGGTGCTGAAGATGGCTCTGTGGAGCCTCTGCCTCAGGTGCTAAAAATAGCTTGGTTGTAAGCCACCCCAGATAGGCAGAGAATTGGCCCCAAACAAGGGTTGCTGGGAAGATCCCTGTTAAGGAACATGTGGGAGTCTGTCTCTCTCCCTTCCTCTCACTTGGAAAAGAAGAAGAAAATATATCAATCCAAAGAGTGAAAAGGTCTTTACAAATGGTTTTCAAAATTCAAAAGGTATTTATAATTGGTTTTCAAATACATACATTATGGCCCTGGCCAGTTGGCTCAGTGGTAGAGCATTGACCCAGCTTGTGGAAGTCTTGGGTTCGATTCCCAGCCAGGTCACACAGGAGAAACACTCATCTGCTTCTCCATCCTTCCCCCTCTCCTTTCTCTCAATCTCTCTCTTCCTCTCCCACAGCCAAGGCTCCATTGGAGCAAAGTTGGCCCTGACGCTGAGAATTGCTGCATGGCCTTTGCCTCAGGCACTAGAATGGCTCCAGCTGCAATGGAGCAACACCCCAGATAGGCAGAGCATCGCCCCCGGGTGAGCATGCCGGGTGGATCCCGGTCGGGCGCATGAGGGAGTCTGTCTCTCTGCCTCCCCACTTCTCACTTCAGAAAAATACAAAAAATAAATAAATAACCTCAAATACATACATTATATTATTGCCTTTTTTCCTTCTAATTATTGCTTTTCCTTCCTAATTATATTTTCTGGAGGTTTTGTGCTTAAAGGCTCTGTGCACAAACCAGCATTAGCAGAAAGAAAGCCAAATTGTGAATTAAAGGGGCTGGAAATGGCCAAAGAGATAATCTGCAAGATTACAGTATCTTCAGCTAAACAAAAGAAGTCATGTACAAGACTAAACCCACCCAGTCTCCATCTAGTCACCTCACACCAAGGTCAACTTCGAAAAACCTCCTAAAACCATCTAGATATGGCGATCAGTGATGGTTATCAAGAAGGCACACCCACAGTATAATATAAACCTCTTTCAGTTTCAAAAATTGATGGCTAAGGGCTCTTCAGCAGTGGCATTTGATTCCACATTAGTCTGCAGTAAGCAAGAGAAAAACAAAGACCCATCATTCTGAACCTTCTATTACAGACCCACGCCAACTGCAACAAAACATTCTTAAGGAAATTGCTATTGTTATTGTGAACTTCCCGTAAATGTAAACAGGTTTCTTATTCTCGGTTCCAAATTTAAAGATAAAAACATATCCGTTAAATATTACATTTTACAGTAGTGCTTTTTCTCCATAAAATGTTTGAAAATAGTAAGCATGTATAACCAAAACAACAATGGGAAATAATCCCAGAAGTTCAAGATCAATCCATTGAAGCAATTCCTTTTTAGTATTCTAATTCTAAACTTGTAAAGCTAGCATAAACAACTGCAAATGAAACAGGAAAACAAAACAGACACAACAGCCCTGGCTGGGTGGCTCAGTGGGTTAGAGCATCATCTGGATATGCCAAGGTTGCAGTTTCGATCCCAGGTCAGGGCACATACAGGAATTAACCAATGAACGCGAACATAAGTGGAACAACAAATCAGTGTTTCTCCTCTCTCTCCCCCTTTCCCTCTTTCTAAAGTCAATAAATAAAATTTTTAAAAGATAAACAGAAAAAAGGAGACATATAACTTTAAAAAAAAACTTTAAACAACCCTAAAGATGAAATAAACACAGATAATTTAACATACATCTTAACAGCTTAATGCAATTTTTGATGATATTTGTTAATTTTCTGAAAGGCATTACAGAGTCTTCTGAGACTGTGCAATTTATGCTTACATATTAGCTTATAACTTCTCAGCTTTTCTTACCAAACACTTCTATCGCTGCGGAGTTACTGACTCCTACAGTTGCCCACGTCCAGGAGAGACAGTCTCCGCCCTGGCTGCACCTATGAGGGGAGAGGGCTTAATATACTGAAGCCCCAGCTCCATCCCCAGTGACTCTGACTCTGATTGAACTGCCACAGACTAGGGCACAGGCAGCAGTAGTTTTATAAATTACCCAGGTGATCCTAATAAGTAGTCTGTATTGAAAGCCACTGGTCTGCTCCACCCATTCCAGAAGAAGCCCTAAGGGTGTATGGAGGCTCCACTCAAACGTTTCCAGTGTTGAGACACAAAACCTTATTCAAAAACTCCAAAGTCAATTACTATGTTATAGATGGTCATTTCTCAAATATAAATGGTTACTTTTACAGGGCATGATGACCCATCATTATCCTAACAACTATAGAGCTCTGAGATCTTTGCACTGTTCCTCTTCCTAAAAATTACTTCCTCCTATCTCCACAGGGCTGGCTCCTCTCAACATTTGAGTCCAAGCTCAAATGTCACCTACAGGGAGAGGTACATTCTGACTATGCCTTCCCCAGCCTGTCCCAATCTCTTCACCAGGGAATTCTCACTTCACAAGAGTGTGAGTGCTTGCTGACTGCTGGGCAAACAAGTGTGTTAGGTTTGCTGGCTTGTACTTTGCCTGATCAGTGCATGAGCACGGGGCAGCACCACGTGGGAACAGTCTATATAAGGCTGCAAGTGCTTGCCCTCAGGGTGGCAGATTGTAGATTGTGGATTGCTGCAGCCATTGGGAGGGGCCATGTTTTGCTATTGTTTGCCCAAGGGGTTTTCACCCCAGCCTGTTTCCTCATCAGTCCTGGGGAGAGAGAAGCGGCTTTTCCTGCCTGCCTGCTCGTCCACCATTGCAAGACTCTAATAAATTGAATGGCCCACCATCCTCCAGCTCCACAGTTCCTTTACCGTCGGCCCGAATCCAACGTGAACTTGCCTGGCCCTGGCCATCAGCCTTACACTGACCGTCCCCCTGGTCTAAATGTAAGCTCTTTCACACAGCTCCATCTTGTCTGTCTTGTTCAATAATTATATCTCCAACAAATGGCATAGTACCAAACATAGTAACTACTAAACACAAACTTTTGAATGAATAAATGAAACAGAACAAGAAGTAATGGTGTGGGGAAGCAGCTGTTAGGCTGGCTCGCTGGCTTACCGGCTTCAAGCACTTTGCCTGATTGTTGTGTAAGTGCAGCGCCGTGTGTGTGTGTGTGTGTGTGTGTGTGTGTGTGTGTGTCCTATATGAGGCTATGGGTGCTTGCACTCAGGGGGTCTGCAGATGGTGGATTGCCTGCCTGCCACTGTGAGGGGCCATTTTGCTGTTTCTTTGCCTGAGAAGCAGTTTTCCCAGCCTGTGTGTTCAGCAGCCATTGGGAGAAACTATTAAACAGAAATGGTCCAACACTTTCTGGTTCCACAGTTCCTCTACCATCTGCCCAAATCCAATGTAGACCTCCTTGGCCTTGGCCATGGGCATTACAAATGGGCAATCTACAACAAAAAGGAAAATTCAGACTGATGTATAATGTAAAGAACTAATGATACAGATTATAAAAGGACTATGTGTAAATGACAAAGTACATGATCACGGGTGGCACGAGTATGAAAACAAAGGTTCTGCTACAGATCGGGTGCTGGAAGAGCAGAATGGGAAACCCCACCATTGGTGAGGGTTATGGTCTAGTCCAGAGTCCTGCACTAGAGAAGGTACGTTAGTGGAATAAATAACCATCAATAAATGGATGTATGAGAAGGTCGAGGTAGCCTGGAGACCGCTCCACAACCCAGGGGGTTGTGAGAGGGGGAGACAGAAAAGAAGTGAAGCCCATTCAGTCCAGGTTGGCACCTCTAAAGGCCACCCCCCAGGAGGGGATGGCAAGTGGGTGCTGGATGGGCCTGGGGGGCCATTTGTAGATGGAAGGTAAACAACGGGAGTTGGGGGAGAATGGGTTTGCAGTTTCCTGGTATGAAAATGTTACCTTCCTCAAATAAGAGATGTCTCTGAGAATAAACATTCATCTTTTGGAAGCATAAAAAAAGAAAAACTCCACAGGCGGTAAACCCTGCTGCCCAATGCAACCACATAACTTAAAAATGTATAGTTTCGCCTGACCAGGTGGTAAAACAGTGGATAGAGCATGGACTGGGATGCGGAGGACCCAGGTTCGAGACCCCGAGGTCACCAGCTTGAGCTCAGGCTCATCTGGTTTGAGCAAAGCTCACCAGCTTAGACCCAAGGTCACTGGCTTGAGCAAGGGGTTACCTGGTCTGCTGAAGGCCCATGGTCAAGGCACATATGAGAAAGCAATCAATGAACAACTAAGGTGTCACAACAAAAAACTGATGATTGATGCTTCTCATCTCTCTCCGTTCCTGTCTGTCCTTGTCTATCCCTCTCTCTGATTCTCTGTCCCTGTAAAAAATAAATAAAAAGAAAAGAAAAATGTATAGTCTCACTGAATTTGCCAACAGTTACAGATGTAGTCATCTGAAATTTTTATATTATGCATCCGTTTTCTTCTGAAAAACATCAAATGAAACATAAATCAAAATGAGGATAAATTTCTTCTACACTTTGAAAACATTATAAATGTTTAGAAACATTCTAAATGTCCCTAAATACTATGAAACGCTAAACACGAAAACAAAATTTTAACCATGTTAGAAAATCTGTGATTTTGGTGGTAGGGATGGGACTATAAAAAGCAGAGACATATGGAAATACTTGGAACACCCAGAATAAGGTAAAAAATACTGAGACTAGGAGGGGCACCTAGCATAAACCAAGCATTAACCCTCCAAGCCAGTTTTCCCCACAAGTGACTGGCTAGAATCTCCTTTAACTTTTTTGGTGACAGGGAACTCATGACTTCCTAACGAGGACTGCCTCATTCCATTCTTAGAAAGCTATACCTGTTAGTTCTTCATTTTGATCCAAAATCTGGCTCCCCCCAGGGCCCACTGAGCTTTGTTCTGCTTTCTGAAGCCAAGTATAAAAATGTCAATGAAAACAAACTCAATGGATCAGTGCCCTAACTGCATAGGCCTGATTAGAGAGGTAAAGTGAATCCAGAAGGAAGAGATCGGGCCTGTGTTCAAAGGGGAAAAGAACAATCAGTTTTTAGGAAAAAACAAAACTGTGGAGGGCTAGAGTACAAGTGTGAAAGCAGGTGTCACTTCCTGGCTGAAGCTGGGTGACCAAAGTGGAAATGGACAGGAGAAAAAATACAGAAAACAGCTGATGCATGTCCCTGAAGCCGGGGTGAAAACTACTGCAATTAGGCAAAAGTAATCTGTACTTTGTAAAAAAAAAAAAAAAAAAAAGTAGAATAAATCTGAAAAGGACAGGTAGATAAATAAGGAGACTACATTACTTTAAAACAGCATCACAAAAGTTCAGAGCTGATAAAAATCATAGAGATTATCTAGGAAGAACACTTCTGTGAAACATTTCCCTGTCTTGTACCCTCTTCTCCCCAACACCTGCATAACATGCTGATCTGAGATGCCAAATAAGATCCTCACCAGCTATCTCAAAACTCAAACTCAACTATCTCAGCGCTAAGATGGGATGATGTCACAAGCCCCAACTGCCTGAATCATCCTGGCTGCTTGCCAAAACCCAGTATGGACGGGATGTGGCTACAATGCAGGACCGGTTCTTGCCGGCCATGGAAACCAGCCATCTATTATGCTGATACACATAGTTCCTCCGGCCAACAAGACTAGGGCTGCTAACTTACCCAGAAAACATTCAGCGACACTTTCCCTTTTCCTTGGTATTATCACATGGGACAAATTCCATCCGTTTCTTCTAAACACGCCTACACTGGTTTTCTCTGTCTCCACCCAAGCTATGGTCAGGGCAGAACCTGGGCCCTACCTGCACGCCCCCACCTCCACCTGCACACACTGAAGCTCTCTGGTTTTGTTCCCTAATCAGCCCCACTTTCTTCACACTTTAAACATTAGTGCCTTAAAAATACAGTCCTGTCCTAGATATAACTGCATTTTAAAAGTATATACTAATAAATGAAAAATGCCAGATCACAGAGTAATATGTATGGCACAATCCCACTTTAATAAAACAAAGAAACAAGAACAACGACCCTGCATATGAATTCACATGTTTAAAGGTACTTAAAACACGTACAAGAGAATACTGACTGCACTTACCAAAGTGTGAGCAATGCAGACAGATTTGGGAGGAGAGGAAGGGGAATCTGTTAATGTATATAATTTTATCTAAGGTTGCTGACATAAACTGTCATAATTATACAACTGTAATTTTTATTTATTTTATTTTATTTATTCATTTTTAGAGAGGAGAGAGATAGAGGAGAGAGAGACAGAGAGAGAGAAGGGGGGAGGAGCTGGAAGCATCAACTCCCATATGTGCCTTGACCAGGCAGGCCCAGGGTTTCAAACCGGCGACCTCAGCATTTCCAGGTCGACGCTTTATCCACTGCGCCACCACAGGTCAGGCTATAACTGTAATTTTTAAAGAGCAACTAAACTCCTATGACAAAAAACTCCTTCAAGTACGGGTAAGTGAAGGGTGTATGGTAGCTCCCGGCCCCTCTAACCAGAAAGGTCAGCAAGGGCTAGTTAAAGTCCTCACTGTGCCAACCCAGCTTCTTTGTTCCTTGATTATTACTCTGCACATCTCCTAACTCAGAATCTAATCTGAATTGGTGAAAATGAGTTAAATTTTTCATATATTCCATACTCTGGAAATTAGGTTTGGGCAACCAATTATACAGATCATTCATTTGTTTATGGAGAGTTGAGTATTTTAATTCCTCATGCAACTTATGCCTCCCCTAAAAGAAAATATGAATTAAAAGGAATTACATATCTTGGCCATCAACTTTATTCTCTAAAAGTACTCCAGGCCATTGGACCTTCCTTTGTGAATGTATATCCACCTTCTATCCATCCTGAGACTCTCAACTCTCCTCTTTTCCTCATTTTCCATTTCCAGTTACATTCAACGTTGAGTTTCACGCTACACCTCCAGGTTTATTCCCTCCTCACTACCCCAGCTGCCCTGGCCCAGCTCCAATCCATCCTCTGGGACCAACATCAGGACCTTCTAAACCAGGGGTCTCAAACTCGCGGCCCGCCGAACAATTTTGTGCGGCCCGCAGACTAATCCACGAAGTTCAAAATATTTTGGATAAAATTAAGTAAGCCCGTGGATTAGTCTGCGGGCCGCACAAAATTGTTCGGCGGGCCGCGAGTTTGAGACCCCTGTAAAACTGCACTGTAACTAAGAGGTTTCACCCTCTCAGATAGTACGGTACAGTGACAAGAAGGTGGGCTTCTTCCCAAACCAGGTTTTCACCACTTAGCTTTGCAGTCTTGAGAAGAATCCTTAACCTCTCTAAGACCTAGGAACTTTCTTTCCTCTTCTGTATAATTCAAGTAATATCTACCTTGTAAAAGGTTTTTATTTATTTTTTGTTTTTGTGACAGAGAGAGAGATAGAGAGAGGGACAGATAGGGACAGACAGACAGGAAGGGAGAGAGATGAGAAGCATCAATTCTTCGTTGTGGCTCCTTAGTTGTTCACTGATTGCTTTCTCATTTGTGCTTTGACTGGGGGCTGCAGCAGACCGAGTGACCCCTTGCTCGAGCCAGTGACCTTGGGCTCAAGCTGGTAAGCTATGCTCAAACCAGATGAGCTGACACTCCAGCTGGTGAGCTCAGGGTTTCGAACCTGGGTCCTCCGTGTCCCAGTTCTACGCTCCATCCACTGCACCACCGCCTGGTCAGGCTACCTTGTAAAGGGTTTTATAAGAATTAGAGATAAGACATGCAAAGTGCCTAAATGGAGCTTTGTACATAGTCCAATGCTTTATTTTCTTATCTGTAAAAATGGGCAGTAAGCCTCTCAGTTGCTTTGAAGATTAAATGAGATAAGACATAAGGCACCAGTTACTAAGTGTTTCCTTTCACTTTCTGTTAATGGTTCCCCATTCTCAGGACTAAATGTGGCCACTGCCCCGTTCCCACTTCACCTCCTGCCACCTGACTTCACATGCCTCCTTTCCTAACGTGATAAATTACTTAACAGTAAGACTATGCATCTCCTTGTGTCCCCTCCTCTCCTTCGAAGCCATATTTATAGGTAGAACCTCATGTGTGAGGGAGTTCTTTACTATCTGAATATTTCAACAGGCAAGTAAGTATCATATTTTCAGCTTAGAAAACAATATCCATAAAGAGCAAGCATATTTCATGTACACATGAAATTGACAAAATCTTAACCACAGCTGCTGCACATGCTCACGCAAACATTGTGCATGCGAATAGACTATAACGTTGCTAAGTGGTATGTGAAAAACAACTTTGCAGAGATGAAGTGTTGAATTAAAAGAAAAAGAAGTGATGATGCAAGGTAAAGCAACTGGGTCAGAAAAAAAGAAATGGGATTGAAAGTGCTTATGTTTCTTTGTTGAGGTTGTTTACAGCTTCTCGAGGCCTATGTTTATACAGTTTAGATGTTTTCATTTGATAACATATGGGATAATAAACATTTCTTTAAAAACAATAAAAAATACTTAGGTAAATAAATTAAGTATTAACTTTCTCTGTTTATTCATAGATTGGGGGGAAACCATTTTGGGTTTTTTTTTAACCTCCTTA
Organism: Saccopteryx bilineata; assembly: GCF_036850765.1. Taxonomy (NCBI): domain Eukaryota; kingdom Metazoa; phylum Chordata; class Mammalia; order Chiroptera; family Emballonuridae; genus Saccopteryx; species Saccopteryx bilineata. The sequence goes on along the minus strand of NC_089491.1, from coordinate 140,369,731 downwards.
TGATTTCATTAGAATTTAAACACATAAAATAATTTAACAATCTTTCTAAGCATATGAGGGGGGCAAAATTAGTTCTTTAAAGATGAAGCCAGGCCCTGGCCGGTTGGCTCAGCGGTAGAGCATCGGCCTGGCGTGCGGGGGACCCAGGTTCGATTGCCGGCCAGGGCACATAGGAGAAGCACCCATTTGCTTCTCCACCCCCGCCCCCTCCTTCCTCTCTGTCTCTCTCTTCCCCTCCCGCAGCCAAGGCTCCATTGGAGCAAAGATGGCCCGGGTGCTGGGGATGGCTCCTTGGCCTCTGCCCCAGGCGCTAGAGTGGCTCTGGTCGGGGCAGAGCGATGCCCCGGAGGGGCAGAGCATCGCCCCCTGGTGGGCAGAGCTTCGCCCCTGGTGGGCGTGCCGGGTGGATCCCGGTCGGGCGCATGCGGGAGTCTGTCTGTCTCTCCCCTTTTCCAGCTTCAGGAAAAAAAAAAAAAAAAAAGATGAAGCCAGGTAATTAAATGGCTTTCATCACATCCCTAATTTGACAATCTCTCAAAGTAAAATATTTCTTTCTTGAATGATTTCATTATGGTCCTGAGAAAGAACATAAAATTGGCTCCAGGACACACTGTTCAATGCCCAGAAAGTGCTTTCAGCAGGTGGTGTCTATCCCTGGTATCAGGGTTGGGAAAAGGCACAAGAAAATGAGTTGAAGAGTCTTAGTCCATAGTCGGCTGTAACCCAGCTGCCAAACTTTTCTCAAGTTGTCATGCGAATATGTTTTCTAAAATGCTACCAGAAATGCTGAATCATTCCTCTCTTAGGGGCTCTTTTTCAACTTTGCAACATTTAAGTTTCCAACTATATTTTTAAGTTTTAAAAAAATTCTAAAGTTAAATTCTACAGGTTTTTATTTTTTAAATGCACGTATATTTTTATTTTCAAAGTATGTTAGAATCATGACTCTTCCTCTAATACTATTCTGGCCTGAGGACAGAGTGTTGATTTACACACATCCCAAACATAAAATCAGCCAGGACATAATTGGGCATGGGTGCCCCTCACGTCATCGAAAAGCAAGCATTACTTGTGAAATCAAACCACAGTCCAGTATTCTAGTCAACATGTTGCTTTGTCCAGCTGCTCAAGTATATAAAAAGGAGAACATGGTGATGCGAGGAGTCACCCTTTCTTCAGATCTTTCATATTTTTCTTTGAAGTGTGTCCTTTTGGGCGTAGAATTACAGCAGTCATGTAGGCACAAGGCAGAGCCCTAAATATCAGGCAGGATAAAAAGCAATCCAGACTAAGACATGACTAAAAAAATTAATGACTTCATCATCTTGATTTTGTGCATCTTCAGGCAACACTGCTCACTTGCATTACTGTCACAGCAGGACATAGCCCAGGAAGGAGGGCAAATACATTGCTGGGTGCTGACGCTCAAAAACAAAGTGGCCTGTAAAGACTGAGCCATGTTCCTACACTGCAAATGACTAATGTTCAACTTGGGACTTGAGTAGAGTATTTTCTGTTGACATTCCTATAAACTGGGCCAATTATTTTTAAGTGAATCTTATTTGTTAAAAGAGCCTAGAAAGAAGCCAAAGATTTATTTTATACTTGGCTTTATAGACATACATCATTTGCTATATACACGTGAAAATGAACAAAATTTCCTTTTGAAAATCAGGACACTCACAAAGCATGTTTTCCAGAAGTGAGTTCTATGTGCTATCATCATTGAAATACCTTAGTTTGCACAATTATTTTAGATTTACTTTTTAAACAGGGAATATTATTGAAACTGACTTAGCTCATTTAAATAAAACTACCAACTAAAGTACATCACATTAAAATATAAAAATAATAGGTTTCACTATCAAATAATCAAGTGTACTGATTATTTTATTGCCCTAAAATATGTTTTTGTAGAACTGTATAAACCAGTCATTGGGAACCTATAAATGAATTAGATTTACGCTAAATGCAACTCAAAATACGTATGTAAACAAGTATCATTTGGTAAAAATCCTCCTGATAAATTCTTATCCACTTCCTGCTATATAAAACAAAATATGCCTCAACATTTTAACAGAAAATTGGTAATTGCTTTATTCTGTATTAAGAAACCAGTGTTACACTATTCCTACAAAACACTGTTTTATCATTTATCCCACTATTGCTGAAGAAATACAGGTAGTTTTTTCATACTAGTCACTTTCTACTTTTCTTCGTCTTTCTCTGACATTTACCAATGTTGACTAGTGAATGCTTCATAAAAGTATCTTCTTACAGTATTAATTTATTCTTTCATAAAATATTTATTGCACACTCACACTATGCTAGGTTTGTGCTAAAGACTTTGGAAGCAAAGTAAAGACAGATTCCTTGCCTAAGAGCTCATGGTCTAATAAAGGCTAAAGACAATTGAATTAAGGTTTACTATGCATGGTCAGTACAATGACACAGGGAAATAAAACCCTACAAGCATTTTCAAATCAAGCCGGAAGCAGGTAATAGTTATCCTCCTTTTCACTAAGTCAAGTCTACCTCCTTTCCTTACCAAGGAGGCGATGGCTTAACACTGCCTGATTCGCACTTCCTTCTCTTGGCCAAGAGAAGATGACAGGTGTAGACAGCATCAAAACATCTCTGAGAATTACAATCACCATCCTGTTTCTTGACTTCACAAGGTTTAGCATCACTGAATTTAAACATATCAACCTAGGACCTAATCTAAATTGGAAAATACCAGTAAGTCCAGCTGCTGTTAAGAACTGACATGTACATGGTAAGAGAAACATGAACTAGAAATTTACATACAGCCTGATACACAAATATCAGATTTCTACGTAGAATTTTTACCATATATTTATTTTTGGCATTTAGGCATCAGAATAAAAATAAGAAGTACCTTAAAGTATAAATGCTTGCCATATTATGTACCAAATTAGAAGGCAAGTTGTTAAACTGTAACAACGTGAAACAAGATGCCCCCCCAAAATAACTGTCTGAATACTTGTAAGAAAAACATTTTAGACATTATATATAAAACTAGAATTAACATGTAAAATGCCACTATGCCCCTAAAAATAAAGACTTACCACATAGAAAGGCAGTGTGTACATTTAAATTTATAACCAGTTACCTGCTACCCATAGTGCCTCTGGAATGGGATAAAACAGACTGAGTCCCTTCAACAATATGTATATTCTGGTGAATGTTGATATGAAATCAAAACATTTATTAGTTTCTTCTTCCAATACATTACCCAGTCTTTAAAAGAAGCCAAATACCAAAAAAGACTAGAGGACAAGTGTCCATTTGTGATATTCTAGTTTTGTAAATACAGTCATTTCAAACAGAAGAGCCCCATTTGAAGTGCACGTCTACCCATATAATTGATGTACATCATTCTTCAGACCGTTTGTAGGGGAGGTTGAATTTTCCCTGGTCAGGGTGACCTTACAAGACTTGTGCACGGCCCAGCCTGCCTTGCTCAGGTGAAATCGAGGCAGCGGAATCACCCAGCAGGGTTGTTTTTCTGCCACAGCCCGAGAACAAGAATAAGTAAATCCAAGGATAATGAAGATTGACTAGCCTTTGTCAAATGGGATTGGCGGGGAGTTCTAACAGTTCCCTCTCTCATCAAGGGGTGGTTACATTCAGTAGAAGGCTGAGGTGTCATAGATTCTACATCCTGAAATTGTGGGGCCTCGACACAAATCTACCTACATATCGCCTTTTGTGAATTATGAGATTGTCACTGAAACCTGGGTTAGCAATAACAGCAGTTTTGTGAAGTTTGATTATACATTCCAACCCAGCTGAATGTCGCCTTAGAGTGCTGAGACTTGAAGACTCTTACGGATCTCCCTCCCCCACAGCCACTGCCTCCCAAATTCCAGTTTATGCATTCATTTCCTGGGCAATTTTTCTCTTGTGAGGAAAACAATGGGTTCTTTCAATCTTCTCTTATCAACAAAGGGCTCTAAAATGAAGTAACAATCCTTTCAAAAGCATCCTTTCCGACTTCTTGACAAATGATGAGCGGGCGTTGGGGTGGGGGTGGAGGTGGGGATGGGGGGGGCGAGGAGGAGAGAGGTGACAGGCAACTCACCTCTTTTAGCTGCTCTAGCTCCTGTTTGAGGCTGTCGTACTCTGCCTCCAGCTCGTCATACTGCTGCTTGAGGGTCAGCTTCTCTTCCAGGACCACCAGCCCGTACTCAGCAGCCTGGATCTTCTCGTGGGTTGTCTCTGTGAGCTCCTTGCTCAGCCTCTCTATCTCAGTCTTATAATGGTCCACAGTCTGCAATACCTCTTCTGCGGCCATAGTCCCGGTAGATGGAGGCAGGAGAGGGTCACAGGGTGGGGGAGATGGCTGCAAAGCAGGCGGGATAAGGGGAGGGAAGGGGGGAAATGGTAAAGAAAAGTGTGGCTGGATGAACGAGCAGAGCAATGTCCCGACTGCACCTCTTGCAGCAGCTACACCACCCGAGAAACTGACGTGAAACGCAACATGGAGAAAACAGGGGAGAGGCTCAGGGGTGAGGCAGCCGCTGGCGCCGCCTGTGTCCTCTGGGCCGGCCGGTGCGTGCGGTCAGCGGCCGTGCGGCATGGCCCTGGCTGCGGCGGCCGGGTCGCGAGGGGCTCGGGATTCTGCTTATTCAGAGGGGCCCGGCCGCCATGTCTCCCGGGCAGCGTCACTGCAGTCTCCCCGGACCCCGCGCTCCGGCTCGCGTGTCGCTCGCTCGCTCCACCTGCTCCCTCTGGCAGTGCTGCAGCCGGTGCGGAATGATGCAGTCTCGGCCCGCTCCCTCCCCTCGCGCCTGGTCGGGGCTCGGAGCAGGGGGCGGGGAGGCGGGTGGAGTCTGCGCGGGGTGGGGGGGAGGCGGGAGGGGTCAGACCGAAACATCCCGAGGCGCGTCCCGCCGGGCGCGCAGGGCCGCCGCGCCGCCGACTGCACCGGGGGGCGCGTGGGACGGAGGCCGAGGAGCCGGAGGAGGAAGGACGCCCAGGAAGGGAGCCTCCGCCCTAGCCCGCCCGCCCGGCCCGGCCCGGCCCGCTCGCCGCGGCGGGGGTTCCTCCTAGGGTTTTTTGCTCGGGTGGACGTCAAAGCCCCCGACAGTGGCATGGGCGCCCCTGTCTCGCTGCTACGGGAACCCCGGCTCTGTAAACTGCCTGAACTAGGCGCGATCCCCGAAGAAAAGAAAACTGTAACTAATGCACTCAGGGCTTGTGCATCCTTCTCGCCCTCTGGGCTCCCAGAGTTCTTCCAGGCTTCGGGTATCCTAACGCTGTGATTGCAAAGCCTGCCAGACGCGCCCCTAGGCGCCCGCTTCCGCCCTCTTTCTTCTTCCCTCTCCACGCTCCCTCCCTGCCTTGGCCTGGTTCACCTCACACTGAACAACCTTATTCCCACCTGAAGAAAGTCTTTGCCAAAGATTGCTTGCCCTCGCCCAGGCTTTCTGTGCCCAGTTTATCACAAGATTGCTATTGACAAGGAAAAAAATTTCTCTGGTATATGCAACAAGGAAACCTCTTGGTGCCATTCTTTCTGGCCCCAGTAGTTCTATAATGGATTTTTCAATAAAGGAAAGCAACATGAAGTTTCTGAAGTACACTATCAACAATAAGCTACAATAAGCTTTTTTTCAAATAATAAGATCTAATACTTTTTGAGCACAATGTGCCAAGCATTTTGAGTGTGACACATGCATTCTCTCCAATTCTAACAACTCTTTGAGGTAGGAACCACTATCCCTAATTTAGGTGGTGAAAGGAAGGCAAAGTTGAATGACTTCCTAAAGTAAGGTAACCCTTAAGTGGTAAAGCCAAAACTGAGTCATAACTCCAAAGCACTGAACTGGATCATTATGCTGGCTTCACCTTCACTCATTACTAATACAAACCCAGCAACTAAATATTATATGCTCATAAAAGGACCACTTTAATCAATATGAAGAGCGATGAAGAGTCACAAAAGGAGGTGAAGGCAAAGTCAGAGTGAAAGAGAATAAATAAAGACAAAATGAGGATCGAGAACAACCAAGAGGAAATGAAGAGATAGGAGGAAAAAATGAGCAATTTCTGTGTAACTAGGAGGCTTGTGAGACCCATAGACCAAGGGTCTGACCAATTCCTTCCCTCTGTTGGGTGGCACTTATTCCACAGCTTTTTCTCAGTGACCAGGAGTTGTTCAACACACACACACACACACACACACTCACACACACTCACAAGCTTTCTGACTTAAAAGGCAGGACTCAACTTTCCCATCATTGTGTACATGGTAAAGAAAAAAAAACAGTTGCTGATGGTGCGATAAGAGAAGCAAGTGACAACGCCCTTGCCTAGTAGACTCTCAAATGTGATTTTCACTGCCTCTGAAACAGGCAGAAAGCTTAGATGCTTACAATTACAACATAATATTCTCTGATAAGAAGGAAGGAGGGAGAGAGGGAGGGAGGGCAGAAAGAAAAAAGGAAAGAAAGGAGGGCGGGAGGGAGGGAGAGAAAGAGAAAGAAAACACTTGAAACTTGCAACCACCATGAATCCAACCTGTCAGAGAAGCAGGGATGATAATGACCACATCATGTTACCTATGCTGCCTTGACCTCACACTGCAGTTGAAAAGCCCTCTTGTGTGCTCCTGTAGCACCCACCTTCTATCACAGAGATGAATAATTGTGAACTACTCAAGTAAAAAAGACAGATATGTAATTGTAGTTAGTTAAACTACCTTTCCAGGATGGCTCCGGCCATCCCTCATCCACACTGTGTAAGCACAGTCCTTCCAAAGGGGTCATAACACCTGGAATACATTGCCGGCTTCTCCCTTTCCTTTGGATAAAACAAATAATGGAATTTGCCTCAGTGACTTTCCTTTTTCTAAGTTCAATTGCTGCCCATTCCCTGTACCACCTTTATGACTAAAACGCTTTTTTTTTAATGTTTTCCTTTTTTTTGTATTTTTCTTTTTTTTTTAATTAATTTTATTTTTAATGGGGCAACATCAATAAATCAGGATACATATATTCAAAGATAACAACTCCAGGTTATCTTGTCATTCACTTATGTTGCATACCCATCACCCAAAGTCAGATTGTCCTCTGTCACTTTCTATCTAGTTTTTGTGCCCCTCCCCCTCCCTCTTCCCCTCCCCCCACCCCCAACCACCACACTCTTATCAATGTCTCTTAGTTTCACTTTTATGTCCTACCTACGTATGGAATAATGCAGTTCCTGGTTTTTTCTGATTTACTTATTTCGCTTCATATCATGTTATCAAGGTCCCACCATTTTGCTGTAAATGATCCGATGTCATCATTTCTTATGGCTGAGTAGTATTCCATAGTGTATATGTGCCACATCTTCTTTATCCAGTCATCTATTGACGGGTTTTTTGGTTGTTTCCATGTCCTGGCCACTGTGAACAATGCTACAGTGAACATGGGGCTGCATGTGTCTTTACGTATCAATGTTTCTGAGTTTTTGGGGTACATACCCAGTAGAGGGATTGCTGGGTCATAAGGTAGTTCTATTTTCAGTTTTTTGAGGAACCATCATACTTTCTTCCATAATGGTTGTACTACTTTACATTCCTACCAACAGTGTATGAGGGTTCCTTTTTCTCCACAGCCTCTCCAACATTTGTTATTACCTATCATGTTAATAATAGCTAATCCAACAGGTGTGAGGTGGTATCTCATTGCAGTTTTGATTTGCATTTCTCTAATAACTAACGAAGATGAGCATCTTTTCATATATCTGTTGGCCATTTGTATTTCTTCCTGGGAGAAGTGTCTGTTCATGTCCTCTTCCCATTTTTTATTGGGTTGTTTGTTTGTTTGTTGTTGAGTTTTATGAGTTCTTTGTATATTTTGGATATTAGGTCCTTATCTGAGCTGTTGTTTGAAAATATCATTTCCCATTTAGTTGGCTGACTGTTTATTTTTTTTATCAGTTTCTCTTGCTGAGCAAAAACTTCTTAGTCTGATGTAGTCCCATTCATTAATTTTTGCCTTCACTTCTCTTGCCTGTGGAGTCAAATTCATAAAATGCTCTTTAAAACCCAGGTCCATGAGTTTAGTACCTATGTCTTCTTCTATGCACTTAATTGTTTCAGGTCTTATATTTAGATCTTTGATCCATTCTGAGTTAATTTTAGTACAGGGGAACAGACTGTAGTCCAGTTTCATTCTTTTGCATGTGGCTTTCCAGTTTTCCCAGCACCATTTATTGAAGAGGCTTTCTTTTCTCCATTGTGTGTTGTTGGCCCCTTTATCAAAAATTATTTGACTATATATATATGTGGTTTTATTTCTGGGCTTTCTATTCTGTTCTATTGGTCTGAGTGTCTATTTTTCTGCCAATACCATGCTGTTTTGATTGTCGTGGCCCTATAATATAGTTTGAAGTCAGGTATTGTAATGCCCCCAGCTTCATTCTTTTTCTTTAGGATTGCTTTGGCTATTCGGGGTTTTTTATACTTCCATATAAATATCATGATTTTTTGCTCCATTTCTTTTAAAAATGTCATTGGAATTTTGATGGGAATTGCATTAAATTTGTATATTGCTTTGGGTAATATGGCCATCTTGATTATATTTATTCTTCGTAACCAAGAACAAGGTATATTCTTCCATCTCATTATATCTTTTTCAATTTCCCTTAACAATGGTTTATAGTTTTCATTATATAAGTCCTTACATTCTTTGTTATGTTTATTCCTAAGTATTTTTTTTTTATTGTAATCGTGAAGGGGATTGTTCTTTTGAGTTCGTTCTCAAATGTTTCATTGTTGGCATATAGAAAGGCTATTGACTTCTGTATGTTAATTTTGTATCCTGCGACCTTACTGTATTGGCTTATTGTTTCTAGTAGTCTTTTTGTGGATTCTTTGGGATTTTCGATGTATAGGATCATATCATCTGCAAAAAGTGATACCTTTACTTCTTCTTTTCCGATATGGATGCCTTTTATTTCTTTCTCTTGTCTGATTGCTCTGGCTAGAACCTATAGTACCACATTAAATGAGAGTGGAGAGAGTGGACAACCCTGTCTTGTTCCTGATTTAAGGGGGAAAGCCTTCAGTTTAGTGCCATTTAATATGATGTTAGCTGATGGTTTATCATGTATGGCTTTTATCATGTTGAGATATTTTCCTTCTATACCCATTTTGTTGAGAGTCTTAAACATAAAATTGTGTTGTATTTTATTGAAAGCCTTTTCTGCGTCTATTGATAAGATCATGTGGTTTTTGTTCTTTGTTTTGTTGATATGGTATATTACGTTAACCTTTTTTCGTATGTTGAACCATCCTTGAGATTCTGGGATGAATCCCACTTGATCATGATGTATTATCTTTTTAATATGTTCTTGTATTCGATTTGCTAGTATTTTGTTTAGTATTTTAGCATCTGTATTCATTAGAGATATTGGTCTGTAGTTTTCTTTTTTTGTGCCGTCCTTGCCTGGTTTTGGTATGAGGGTTATGTTGGCCTCATAAAATGTGTTTGGAAGTATTGCTTCTTCTTCAATTTTTTGGAAGACTTTCAGTAGAATAGGAACCAAGTCTTCTTTGAATGTTTGATAAAATTCGCTGGTATAGCCATCAGGGCCTGGACTTTTATTTTGGGGGAGGTTTTTAATGGTTTTTTCTATTTCTTCTCTACTAATAGGCCTGTTTAGGCTTTCTGCTTCTTCTTGACTCAGTCTAGGAAGATTGTATTGTTCTAGGAATTTATCCATTTCTTCTAGGTTGTTGAATTTAGTGGCATAAAGTTTTTCATAGTATTCTACAATAATTCTTTGTATATCTACGGTGTCTGTGGTGATTTCTCCTCTTTCATTTTGGATTTTGTTTATATGAGTTCTTTCTCTTTTTTCCTTGGTAAGTCTTGCCAAGCGTTTGTCAATTTTGTTGATCTTTTCAAAGAACCAGCTCCTTGTTCTATTAATTTTTTCTATAGTTTTTCTGTTCTCTATTTCATTTATTTCTGCTCTGATTTTTATTATCTCCTTTCTTCGGTTAGTTTTGGGTTGTCTTTGTTCTTCTTTTTCTAGTTCCTTAAGGTGTGAAGTTAAGTGGTTCACTTGGGCTCTCTCTTGTTTGTTCATATATGCCTGAAGTGATATGAACTTCCCTCTTATCACTGTTTTTGCTGCATCCCATAGATTCTGATATGTCGTATTGTCATTTTCATTAGTCTGTATATATCTTTTGATCTCTGCACTTATTTCTTCTTTGACCCATTCATTTTTTAAAAGTATGTTGTTTAGTTTCTACATTTTTGTGGGATTTTTTCCCTCTTTTTTGCAGTTGAATTCTAGTTTCAAGGCTTTATGATCAGAAAATATGCTTGGTACAACTTCGATTTTTCTGAATTTGCTGATGTTGTTTTTGTGGCCCAACATATGGTCAATTCTTGAGAATGATCCAGGTAAACTGGAGAAAAATGTATACTCTGTCACTTTGGGATGCAATGTCCTGTAGATGTCTATCATATCCAGGTGCTCTAGTGTTTTGTTTAAGGCCACTATATCTTTGTTGATTCTCTGTTTGGATGACCGATCTAGAGCCGTCAGCGGTGTATTGAGGTCTCCAAGTATGATTGTATTTTTGTCAGTTTTTGTTTTAAGGTCAATACGTAGCTGTCTTATATATTTTGGTGCTCCTTGGTTTGGTGCATATATATTAAGAATTGTTATGTCTTCTTGATTCAGTGTCCCCTTAGCCATTATGAAATGGCCATTTTTGTCTCTGAGTACTTTTGTTGTCTTGTAGTCAGCATTATCAGATATGAGTATTGCTACGCCTGCTTTTTTTTGGATGTTATTTGCTTGGAGTATTGTTTTCCAGCCTTTCACTTTGAATTTGTTTTTATCCTTGTTACTTAGATGAGTTTCCTGTAGGCAGCATACAGTTGGATTTTCTTTTTTAATCCATTCTGCTACTCTGTGCCTTTTTATTGGTGAGTTTAATCCGTTTACCTTTATTGTAATTATTGACACTTGTGAGTTTCCTATTGCCATTTTATAAATTGCTTTCTGTTAGTTTTGTGTTTTGTTTGATCCTTCTCTTTCATTTTTCTATCTTTTGTTTTTATTTGGATGTATTTCATACATCTTTCCTCTGTTGCTATCTTTTTTATCTCATGTGCTTCTGTGGTGGTTTTTTCAATGGTGGTTACCTTTAAGTAATGAAAAGGGTTCCTACCCTGTTCATTGTAGCGCACTATTTTGTGAGTACTTTTGCACTCCATCGCCCTTTGCTACTGTTAATCTCCATCCTCTCCCCCCTTTCTTTTTGTTGTTGTCACAGTTTAAATTTGGTTTTATTGTGTTCTTCTTGGAGCTTTTACTTGTGGCTTTGTTTTTTTTTTTGTTGTTCTTTGTATCTGATTGGAGAACCCCCTTTAGTAATTCCTGGAGTGGGGGTTTTCTGATGATAAATTCCCTCATCTTTTCTGTATCTGTGAATGTTTTTATTTCTCCTTCATATTTAAAGGATAGCTTTGATGGGTATAGTATTCATGGCTGGAAGTTCCTCTCTTTCAGAACTTTAAATATTGGGGTCCACTCTCTTCTAGCTTGCAGAGTTTCTGCTGAGAAATCTGCTGATAATCTAATGGGCCTTCCTTTATATGTTGTATTCTTCTTTTCCCTGGCTGCCTTGAGAATTTTTTTTTTGCCGTTGGTTTGTGCCAATTTCATTATGATATGCCTTGGAGTAGGTTTGTTGGGGTTAAGAAAACTTGGAGTTCTGTTTGCTTCTTGAATTTGAGGATTTAGTTCTTTCCACAGGCTTGGGAATTTCTCATCTATTATTTGTTTGAGTATGTTCTCCATTCCATTTTCTCTCTCTTCTCCCTCTGATATACCTATTATTCTTATGTTATTCTTTTTGATAGAGTCAGATAATTCTTGTAGAGCTATCTCATTTTTTTAATTTTTGAGTCTCTTTCTTCTTCTCTCTGTTGTGCCTCAAGTTGCTTGTCTTCTATTTCACTAATCCTCTCTTCTATCTGGCCTGTTTTATTAGCTAAGCTTGTTACCTCGTTTTTCAGCTCGTGAATTGAGTTTTTCATCTCTGTTTGATTTGTTTTTATAGCTTATAGTTTCAATTTCCTTGGAAATATATTCTTTGTATTCATTGAGTTGTTTTCTGAGCTCCCTAAATTGCCTTTCTGTGTTTTCTTGTATATCTCGGAGGATTTTTAGGATTTCTATCTTAAATTCTCTGTCATTTAGCTCCAAGGTTTCCAATATATTAAATTTTTTCTCCATAGATTTTTCCTCATCTAGCTGTGTTACCTCTCTTTCTTTTGTATCCATGATATTCGATTTTCTTTTCCTTAATGGCATCTGAGGATGGTTTTGTTGATAGTATTAATGAGATTTAATAAAGAATAAAAAGTTAAAAAAAAATCAAAGAGTTGTTGGTTTTTTTAAAAAAAATTAATAATGAAATAAAAAAAATAAAATAAAAATTTAGGAAAAAAAAGGAAATTATTCCCCCCCCTTATTTCCTCTCCTCTCCTCTCCCCTCTTTCTTGAGAATATCTTGTGGTGACCTGTGAATTATATTGTACTAAATAGAACAAACAATACCTGTAATGGAGGGCCTGAATTGGCGAGAAGTAATAAAGGGGCAAAAAAAAAGGGCGTATGGACCCACAAAAAGCAAATGAGAAAAAAAATTAGGTCAAGAATAAAATGATTTGCCTGACCTGTGGTGGCGCAGTGGATAAAGCATCGACCTGGAAATGCTGAGGTCGCCGGTTCGAAACCCTGGGCTTGCCTGGTCAAGGCACATATGGGAGTTGATGCTTCCAGCTCCTCCCCCCACTTCTCTCTCTCTGTCTCTCCTCTCTCTCCCTCTCCTCTCTAAAAAATAAAAATAAAAAAAATAAAATGATTTGCTTTTAGGTGTTGGTTGACTAAGAGTTATGATGGGAGGAATAAGAGGGAAACAGGAAAATGGGGGGACAAATTAAAAAATTACTATTGTATTTAGTGGAACAAGAACTAGATAAAATGGAGAGCCAGGGATGGGAGCACTGCTAGTGTGTTAAAAAGGTGAAGTAAAAACCCCCCAAAATGCCACAAACATAAGTTTGAGTCCCAGATAAGATATTGTTCGTTATTGAGGTTTGAATGAGAGGAGACGTAAAGGAGAAAGGAAGAAACTAATATAGAGGGAGAAAAGAAAGAGAGAGAGAGAAAAAAAAGAGGGAACCACTAAAAGAAGAAAAAAGAGGAGAGAGAGAGAGAGAGAGAGAGTTAAGGGTTTTGGAGTGCATCCCTCATAGAGAGAAAGGAAGAGGAAAGAAAAGATAATGGGAAATGTAACACTTATGGGTAGTGTAGTTCAAGGAGAGGAAAGAGTAAAACCGGCAGACAGTTAAATGACCAAATTGGAGGAGGAATAAAAAATATCAAGAATGAAGAGAAACAAACGAACAAATATAATAAAATGGGATAGGCTATAAAGTCTGCATATTATTCTTGATTTTGAGAGGTTATCTTCTTGCTTTTTCTTTTCTCTCTCTCTTCCTGGTCGGTGACTCTGTACCTCGGGTTCTGTCCCTTTGGCACGCTCAGGTAGAGGTTTGCAGTTGATAAGTCTCTATGGTGATGTCGTGTATTGTGCTTCAGTCTCATTGGCAGTTGAGGCTCATTAGCATTTATAGGCTCCACCAGTGAGAGAGTTCGTGTTCCTGGAGCCTTTCTCCTAGTCTTTCCTTCCTCAATTAGTAGCCTGATAATCCAGCTATGAGGTTGCTGCTGCCTCTGCCTGGATAGTAAGAGGCTCAAAGAGCTGGCAACTCCCTACTCTATTCCCACTCAGCACAGGGCTTTGGGTAAGGCTCAGTCTGTCGGAGCTGCTAGGATAATCAGGCGGGGCTACCACCCACTCAAAGACCTCTGGCTCTGCCACTCTGTGGGATAACATGGGCGCGCAGTTCCGAGGCACTTGGAGGAATCTCTTGCCCACTATCTGTGCGCGCAGACCAGGATATCAGGCTGGCTGCCTCACCCTCTGAATGAAAACCCTGCCCGCACGGAAAAGTTCCAGCATTGGAATTGGCTTTTGCTCCGTCCCCGGGCGCGGCTTTTTAAAGGCGCTGGGGCGGCCGGAGATTCTGCTTTTTGGCCCACACAAAGGCCCCTGACTCTGCCCCTCTGTGAGATAACACGGGCAGGCACTGCCGAGGCACTCAGAGGAATCTCTCGCTCACTATCTGCGCGCACAGACCAGGATATTAGGCCAGCTGCCTCACCCTCTGAGTGAAACCCCCACCCGCACGGAAAAGTTCTGGCATTGGAATTGGCTCTCGCTCCGTCCCCGTGCGCGGCTTTCCCAGGGCGCTGGGGCGACCCAGAGATTCCGCTTTCGGCCCACACAGAAGCCTCTGACTCTGCCCCTCTATGGGGTAACACGGGCACCCACTCCTGAGGTGCTGGGAGGAATCTCTCGCTCACTCTCCGTGCGCGCCGACCAGGATATCAGGCCAGCAGTCTCACCTGAGTGAAACCCCCACCCGCATGGAAAAGTTCTGGTGTTGGAATTATTGTAGTTCTCGCTCCCTCTCCATGCACGGCTTTCCCAGGGTGCTGGAGTGGCCCAGAGATTCTGCTTTTGGCCCACACAAAAGCCTCTGACTCTGCCTCTCTGTGGGACAACACAGGCGCACACTCTTGGGGCTTTGGAAGGAATCTCTCGCCCACTATCTGCACGCCAACCAGGAGACCGGGGAAAATGGCTGCCCCACTTGTCTTTCTTTGTCTGGGTTTGGCGCAAGTGTTAGCTTGTATTGCCTGGGTTGCCACAGGAACAGTTTTTCCTCGGCTTGGATCTCTGTGCCACAGCCTGGTTCAGCCATTTGTGCCGCGGCCTGGATCTATTCACTCCCTTTGCCCGCCTCAGTTTCTATATTCTCAGTTCCCAGTGAAAGCCGCCCTGTTTAGGTTAGTGAGGAAGGCAGAGCATTTCTTACTCCCTATTTCCTTTGGGGTTTGATTATATATTTAGCCAATTTTTTGCTCGACCATACCTTCGGGTGTATTGCGAAACATCTGGAGGCTCCAAGGATAGGTTTTTCTGTTTCTGGTTGAAGATCTTGTTGAGTTTTGGGGGAGATTTATTGGTATCGCTTCCTACCACGCCATTACTCTGACGTCATCCCTGTTAAAACGCTTTTGTTAATATATTCAGTCTGACTTCATTCAGACATGTACCCTACTTTAACACTTAAAGATTTTGCTTATTGCCCTGGCTGTATAGCTCAGTTCATTAGAGTGTCATCCCAGTTGCCAAGGATGCAGATTTGATACCTGATCAGGCCTATACAAGAATTAACCAATAAATACACAAATAAGTGGGTCAACAAATTGATGTTACTCTCTTTCTCTAAAATCAATTTTAAAAGATGCTTTTAAGATTTTGCTTATTGCTTGCCCAGGCAGTGGCACATTGGTTAGAGCGACAGCCTGGGACACAGAGGACCCAGGTTCAAAACCCCGAGGTCACTGGCTTGAGTGCGGGCTCATCTGGCTTGAGCACAGGCTGGTCACTGGCTTGAGTATGAGATCATAGACATGACCCCATGGTCACTGACTTGAGCACAAAGGTCACTGGCCTGAAGCCCAAGATCACTGGCTTGAGCCCAAGGTCGTTGGCTTGAGCAAGGGGTCACAGGCTCAGCTGGAGCCTGCCTTTCCATCAAGGCACATATGAGAAAGCAATCAATGAACAACTAAGGTGCTGCTACGAAAAATTGATGCTTTTCATTTCTCCCCCTTCCTGCTTGTCTCTCCCTATTTTTTTCTCTCTCTTTTGCTAAAATATATATATATTGCTTATTATCCTTTCTATGTTGGTATTTAACTTGAAGAAAGTAAACTTATTTTCTTATACTATATACCATATTCTCCTGGTACTGCACAGCTACATTTTTCTTGTTCTCATGTATATGTCATACATATCATGTACATATAGATATAGAGCTAAAGATAGAAATATAGGTGAGTATAGACACAGATAAATAGATTTAGATCTATAAGTATATCAATGACAAGTATGTAGAAAATTATTCCTGAAAGTGGAGTTTTCTCATATTTCTTTATCCTAGCAGCCTCCAATTACCTATGGAATGTTCTTACTTACAAATATTTAGGAAAATTTGTATTTTGTTGAGAGGAAGGGAGTAAAAAGGGGACAAATATACGTTGGTGGAAAATGATTTGACTTTGAGTGATGAGTATACAACACAATCAGCAGTTCAAATGCTATAGAGATGTTTACCTGAAACCTATATACTCTTATTGATCAATGTCATCCCGTTAAATTTAATTTTCTAAATAAAATTTAAAAATTGTATTTTGTGACTTAGTACCTCAAACCAACCTCTAGTCTAACCAACTTTATCAGCATAAATATTGTATTGTCTTGCTCTTGCTCACTTACTTATTAAACAGATCTTTATTAAGTATCCATTATGTCCTAGGTACAATAGTAAGCATTGTGAAATCAATGACCAATGAGATGTCAATGGTCAATGGTCCCTAGCCTCATGGAGTTTCTGTTCTGGTAAGGGATAAACAACCAAAAAAGAAACAACAAAACATTCAGAAACCAAACAGACAACTACTGAAAAGATAAATTAATACAATAGTTCCAAATTGTAACATTAACAGGCAGAGGCTACAGCAGGGGTCCCCAAACTTTTTTCACAGTGCCTCAGCCCGTTGGAGGGCCGGACTATAAAAAAAACTATGAACAAATCCCTATGCACACTGCACATATCTTATTTTAAAGTAAAAAGACAAAACTGAAATAAATACAATATTTAAAATAAAGAACAAGTAAATTTAAATCAACAAACTGCCCAGTATTTCAATGGGAACTATACTCCTCTCACTGACCACCAATGAAAGAGGTGCCCATTCCAGAAGTGCGGCGGGGGCCGGATAAATGGCCTCAGGGGCCCGCATGCAGCCCGCGGGCCATAGTTTGGGGACCCCTGGGCTACAGCATAGTGGTTAAGAGATGAGGCTAGTCAGTTTGGGTCAAATCCAACTTAGCCACTTACTAGCAGTGAGTGTGTAGGTTGCCTCATTCTTAAAGAGGGGATAACAATATAACTACTGATGAGATTATTGTTAATAGGATATTTGATACCTTATAAGCAGCATATATGTTTTATTTTTTAAGTTTTTGAAGAAAAACAGAATAAGATTGAAGTGGAACAACAACAAGTGAAATTTATTTTAGTATCTAAGGAATTTGAAGGAATTGAATATGCAAAGTGTGAGAGAAGAGCTATCAAGGAAGAGAGAGCCACTTTTATATAAGTCTAAAGCAGAGAAGAGTTGGTGGGTGTAAAGAACGAAAACTAGAGTCTGCCCTGGTCAGTTAGTTCAGTTTGTTAGAGCATCATCTGGAAACACCATGGTTGCACATTTGATCCCCAGTCAGGGAACATATGGGAAGTGACCAATGAATGCATAACTAAGTGAAACAACAAATGAATGACTGTCTCTCTCTCCCTAATTCTGTCTCTAAAGTCAATCAATAAAAAAGAGTTAAAAGAAAAACAGTCTGAGGCTTACTAAGCAAGTTAGAATAAAGAATTTAGGTGTTTTACAGCTGAAATTAATGTGTTATACTGTATGTCAATTATATCTAAATTTTAAAAAGAAAAAGCTGTGGTCTTTCTTTTTTGTGTGTGGGTTTTTTAGGTTAGAGGAGGATAAATAGTGAGGCAGACTCCCACATGTGCCCCAACAGAATCTACCCAGCAACCTCATCCAGGGCTGATTCTCGAGTGCCAAACTATTTTTAGTGCCTGAGACTGATGCACTACAATGGAGATATCCTCAGTGCCCGGGGCCATGCTCAAACCCATTGAGGCACTGGCTGTGAGAGGGGAAGAGGGAGAGAGAGGTAGGAAGCAGAAGATGGTCACTTCTCCTGTGTGCCCTGACCAGGAATAGAACCTAGGACATCCATACACCAGGCTGATGCTCTATCCACTGAGCCACTGGCCAGGGTCAAGATACAGTCTTTCAAAGTGCAAAAATTCACAGAGTAAACATCTTTCTGAGGCAAATGAGTTTCATACTACACAAAGACGGAAGAGACAAGATACTTCTGTTTAGCTTCTCGTCATGCATTAAAATCTCTTTGGAAATAAAAAATACAGCAAAACTACAGACAACCATCACTGAGAACCACCTGAAATCTAGCTGAATAGAAGTCCTACAACTAAGGATATAAAGAAGAAGCTACATTGAGACTGAGCTGGTGGGTGGAAGCCATATCCGAGTCTCCATCAACCTGGCTATCACTGTTTACCCTGCCCTGGTGATTCCTTGAAGCCCACCCCCAACCATTCTGTGGGCCCACCCAAGCTATTTCCAGTGGCTTTTCCATACAAATGGCCTTTCTTGGCTCATACTTCAGATTTTCCTAATATCTCTCAAACAAGTAGCAACTGGCCTCAGTATGCCCCATGCTCATTAAGTGTCCCTGGCTAGGCACCAGCAGCAGATAGCCTTGGTTTGCAGCTTGGCCTCTCCTGGGCACCTCCCAGCCCAGCACAAGTATTAGCCATCTGTGGGTAGAACCCAAGCAGAACACAGGCAGTGGTTGACCTTGGCCCCAGAGCCATCGCTCCCACTGGACAGCTACAGACCACATCAAAGCACCACCCTAACACCTCCACAAGTGACACACTCAAGGGGTGGACTCAGCAAGCACAAGATCCCCACTAAAATAAGTCCTGCTCTGTGTGATGGGCCCTGCATAGCTGATCCTCCTTGAAGCCAGTCTTTGCAGCTGATCAGCTTGGGGGTAAATCCCTCCCCTTGATGTACCAACTGCAATCAAGGCTCAACTACAACAGGAGGGTGTTCACAGCCCACACAAGGGCTCCATAAAAGCCCAAAAGGACAGGGTTCGGAGAACTTTTGGGTTTGGTGAACATATTCGTGTGTTGGGAGGGTGGCACACCCCAACACCTGTGTTTCCAGACCTTGCTCTATGTATCTCTTCATCTGACAGTTCATCTGTATCTTTTCTTATATCCATTATAATACATTATAATAAATCTAGTAAGTAAACTGTTTTCCTGAATTCTGGGAACTGCTATAACAAGCTAATTGAAACCAAAGATTGGAGTATGACAACTCTGATTTATAGCCAGTCATCAGAAGCAAAAGTAAGAACTTGGACTTTCAAGTAGTATCTGAAATGGGAATGGGGGCGGTCTTATAGGACTGAGCCTTGGACCTGTGGGATCTCATGCTACCTCCAGATGGGTAGTGTCAGAATTTAGTTACATTGTGGGATGCCCAGCAGTTGTCGCAGAATTACTTGATGTGTGGAGAACCCGCCTGACTGGTGCCAGGGATGAGTAGTGTGAGAGTAGAGGTACACGGGAGGAGAAGTGTTTTTCTTTATAGTGTGAATCCTGTAGGGTAACCTTTGCCAGACAGGTCGAGGTTCCATGTAATGTCAGAGGGTAGATTAAGCTAGAAGGACATGGACTTTACTCAGTATTCTGAAATAAAATTTAGGTTAAAAGGATATGGTAACTTAGTAAGCACCTCATACATGTACTGGAGAATAACTAGTCATTTCCTGGTCAGACTAGTATCCCTGGAAACAAGGGATCCTGGGAACAAGAATTTTTATTTCCCAACATAAAACCAGAAACTTTCTTTTTTTAAGAAAATAAAAAGAGCTGATTTTAACCCTTAGTCATCCTCCTTTCAAACCGTTTGATGTTATACAAGGTACTTACTTGCTCCAAGCCTCGATTTCTTCCTCTATAAATAAGAATGCTATACCTCCTTCATAGAGTGGTTATGAGGATTATGAATGCTAACTTCTTTCTCCTTCCCAGGACTCTCCTTTTTACTATGGAACAGTATTCATCAAGGATTTAGAGATTAAGGGACAAAGACAAAGATAAAAAAACTTGTAAATGAGAAACTAGACGTATTTCTTGTGCGGAAGCTGTTTTGGATGCCATCAGACTGTAATTAAGAAGACTCATGCCCTGGCTGGATGGCTCGGTTGGTAGGAGCATTGTCCTGAGATTCAGATACGGCTGGTTTGATTCTTGGTTGGGGCCCATAGAGAAACAGATTGATGTTTCTGTCTCCCTCTCTTCCCTTTCCTCTTTCTAAAATTAATAATAAGAATAATAATAAGAATAAGAAGAAGTAATTTTTAAAAAAGGCAACAGAATTAAAAGAAGAAGAGGAGGAGGAGGAAGAGAAAGAGGAAGAAGAAGGAGAAGGAGAAGGAGAAGGAGAAGGAGAAGAAGACTGGAAATTTCACATTTAATGTGCATGAGAATCTGTGTGGAAGTTGAGCGAGCCCAGGGAGTATATCTAGAATGAAGAGAGGAGCTGAGAATGGATCCTGGGCACTACCTACAGAACCTTCCTCTATCCCTACCCCACCTCCTATTCTGGTGCGCTAGGGCAGGGGTCAGAAATCTTTCTGGCTGAGAGAGTCATGAACGCCACATATTTTAAAATGTAATTCCGTGAGAGCCATACAATGACCTGTGTATGTTACGCATTATCCAATAAAAATTTGGTGTTGTCCCGGAGGACAGCTGTGATTGGCTCCAGCCACCTGCAACCATAAACATGAGCGGAAGGAAATGAATGGATTGTAATACATGAGAATGTTTTATATTTTTAACGTTATTATTTTTTTTATTAAAGATTTGTCTATGAGCCAGATGTGGCCATCAAAAGAGCCACATCAGGCTCACGAGCCATAGGTTCCCGACCCCTGCGCTAGGGCATGGTGATAGAAGATGTTTATACAAGGTAATGAATGGGGCCCTGGCCGGTTGGCTCAGCGGTAGAGCGTTGGCCTAGCGTGCGGAGGACCCGGGTTCGATTCCCGGCCAGGGCACACAGGAGAAGCGCCCATTTGCTTTTCCACCCCTCCACCGCGCTTTCCTCTCTGTCTCTCTCTTCCCCTCCCGCAGCCAAGGCTCCATTGGAGCAAAGATGGCCCGGGCGCTGGGGATGGCTCTGTGGCCTCTGCCTCAGGTGCTAGAGTGGCTCTGGTCGCAACATGGCGACGCCCAGGATGGGCAGAGCATCGCCCCCTGGTGAGCAGAGCGTCGCCCCATGGTGGGCGTGCCGGGTGGATCCCGGTCGGGCGCATGCGGGAGTCTGTCTGACTGTCTCTCCCTGTTTCCAGCTTCAGAAAAATGAAAAAAAAAAACCAAACAAACATAAAAAAAAAACCAAAACAAGGTAATGAATGGGGGACCCAGCAAGGAACAAGGCCCTCCCTATATCTTATGAGAAGAAATGGGTATAGACCCCTGGGACACTGGTCATGGACATGTTGCTATTCAATTGCAAGTGTATCTGATTGGGTATGAAAAGGCTCAGCTCCCAAGCCTTTTCTGGGCCCAGAAATCTGCTAGTCCTGGACCTCCTCTTTAAGTAGGCAGCTCCAGGGATTAGCCTCTAGCTTTCTGACAGACCCTGTGGAAGTCTTGCTTATTGCTGCCCTTCTCCCCAATATGTTTCCACCACCTTGTCTTTTTTTTTTTTTTTTTTGTATTTTTCTGAAGCTGGAAACGGGGAGACAGTCAGACAGACTCCCGCATGCGCCCGACCGGGATCCACCCGGCACGCCCACCAGGGGCGACGCTCTGACCACCAGGGGGCGATGCTCTGCCCCTCCGGGCATCGCTCTGTTGCGACCAGAGCCACTTTAGCACCTGGGGCAGAGGCCAAGGAGCCATCCCCAGCACCCGGGCCATCTTTGCTCCAATGGAGCCTTGGCTGCGGGAGGGGAAGAGAGAGACAGAGAGGAAGGAGGGGATGGGGGTGGAGAAGCAAATGGGTGCTTCTCCTATGTGCCCTGGCCGGGAATCGAACCTGGGTCCCCCGCACGCCAGGCCGACGCTCTACCGCTGAGCCAACCGGCCAGGGCCTCCACCACCTTGTCTTTATACCAGCCCCCCATACACTCCCACCCACCAAATAAATCAAATCAAAACAAAACCTAGGCCCTGGCCGGTTGGCTCAGTGGTAGAGCGTCCGCCTGGCGTGCAGAAGTCCCGGGTTCGATTCCGGCCAGGGCACACAGGAGAAGCGCCCATCTGCTTCTCCACCCCTCCCCCTCTCCTTCCTCTCTGTCTCTCTCTTCCCCTCCCATAGCCAAGTTTCCATTGGAGCAAGGATGGCCCGAGCGCTGGGGATGGCTCCTTGGCCTCTGCCCCAGGTGCTAGAGTGGCTCTGGTCGCCACAGAGCGACGCCCCCGGAGGGGCAGAGCATCGCCCCCTGGTGGGCAGAGCGTCGCCCCCTGGTGGGCATGCCAGGTGGATCCCGGTTGGGCGCATGCGGGAGTCTGTCTGACTGTCTCTCCCCGTTTCCGGCTTCAGAAAAATACAAAAAACAAACAAACAAAAACCCCCACAAAACCTATTTTCTTTCTATTTCCCTTGATTTGATGGCCAGTCAGATCTAGGACCCAAGCAATTAACAGTTAAAAACTAGTGCCTCTTGCCTGACTGGGGTTGGTACAGTGGATAAAGTGTTAATCTGGGTCCCAGGTTAAAAACCCCAAGGTTATCAGCTTGAGCTTAGGCTCAACAGCTTGAGCATGAGATCACTGTTTTTTGAAAAATTTGGGATCTAAAAACTGGGTGAATCTTATGGAGTGATTGTAGATTTTTTTTACTTGCATTTCCCCCCCCCCTTTTTTTTAAAATTTTTTTGCATCAGGCTTTTTAAATTTATTTTATTTTATTTTATTTATTCATTTTTAGAGAGGAGAGAGAGACAGAGAGGGAGAGGAGAGAGAGACAAGGGGGGAGGAGCTGGAAGCATCAACTCCCATATGTGCCTTGACCAGGCAAGCCCAGGGTTTCAAGCCAGCAACCTCAGCATTTCCAGGTCGATGCTTTATCCACTGCGACACCACAGGTCAGGCCCATTTCCCACTTTTTCATGCTTGTTTTATGCTCATTGGTTTTTTTTTAATTTTTATTTATTTATTTATTCATTTTAGGGGGGGAGAAAGAGAGAAAGAGAGAGAGAGAGAGAAGGGGGAGGAGCAGGAAGCATCAACTCCCATATGTGCCTTGACCAGGCAAGCCAGGGTTTTGAACCGGCAACCTCAGTGTTTCCAGGTTGACGCTTTATCCACTGTGCCACCACAGGTCAGGCTTTATGCTCATTGTTAAAGACAGTGATTCATCATCAGATACAGATGAGGACAAGATAATGGATAGGAGTTTTGACAGTGATGAAGAGTTGTATGAATTTTATGATGACTAAAACTTGAGTTCAATAACTTTATGTAATACATTTTTTTCAAATTTTGAGCCCCCAAATTAAGGTGCATCTTATACATGGGACCACCTTATACATGGGGAAATATGGTAAAATAAAATAAAATAAAAGATAAGGCCCTCACCCTGTCCAGGTGGCTCGGTTGGCTAGAGCAGTGGTCCCCAACCTTTCTTGGGCCACGGACTGTTTAATGTCAGAAAATATTTTCACGGACCAGCCTTTAGGGTGGGATGGATAAATGTATCACATGACCGAGACAAGCATCAAGAGTGAGTCTTAGATGGATGTAACAGAGGGAATCTGGTCATTTTTTAAAAATAAAACATTGTTCAGACTTAAATATAAATAAAACGGAAATAATGTAAGTTATTTATTCTTTCTCTGCGGACCGGTACCAAATGGCCCATGGACCGGTACCAGTCCACGGCCAGGGAGTTGGGGACCACTGGGCTAGAGCATCACCCTGACGCACAGACATTGCTGGTTCAATCCCTCATCAGGACACATACAGGAACAGATTGATGTTCCTGTCTCTGTCTGTCTGTCTCTCCCTTTCTCTCAAATCAATAAAATAAACATAAAATAAAAGATAAGGACCTCTGTTTTCTATGTCTTTAGTCATCTGCTGAGAGAGGAGAAGATAGCATAGTAGAGGGAAGCAACAGTCACCAGCAATGGAAAAGGGGCAACAGGAACACGTATCGGATGCTCGGTCTGTGTGTGGGTCCTGCAGAGTGAACGCAATCTTATTAACTAAGGACAGCTGTACAGTTCCAAACACAAAACATACCACACACAGCTACTAATAGGACATCTCTATAATCTTTCTTTGCTTATCCTTTTAAATCATGAACAATTCCAGAAAAAGAGTTAAACATTAAGTTTTGCTCTTTAAGGTGAAATAAAATTCCTTGAACTACAAAACCATTTTAAGAACATAATCAAATACTTCTCTGTGGCAAAGACTATAGAAGGGTAACTATTTTTGTAACCATAGAAACCCTGCTGATGCCATAACTACATAACCAACTAGCACAAGTAATTTTTAGTAAACCAAGTCAAACAAATCATTGTCTCCTAAAATCATTTCATTTTAGAAATGCTTTTTCTCATTGCCAGCAGAAGGAAGTTAAATGGTTTGGCATTGTGTTGCACACCCAGCTAAAATTCTTAGCTTCTTTTTTGACATTTAAGTTTATTCTGTTCCTTTTTACATTTTTTTAAAAAGTAAAAAGCACATGTCGCAATAGTTTTCTAATATGTCCTCTAATTTCTCCTAGTAAAGTACCTGGATAGTTCAGTTTATTTTCATGAGGATGCTGAAAGAGGCTATGCCCAGCCCAAGGCCACATGCTAGGCAGAGCTACGCAAACTTCACTGACAATTTATTTCACATGCAACAACAATCTTTGTGTGATTCAGAAAAATCCACTTACAAGCTCTTGATGTTCAACTTGGTAAACAGATAGGAAGATTGATTCCAACCTAACTCAACCTTTTCTTCAACTTTTTAAAAAAGATAACATGTCTTGAATAACACTCTATGACAAGCCCTGTTCTAAGCATTTTACATATATTAACTAATTTACCCTTTATAAAAACCTCAGGAAATTGATAGTAATCATAATATAATGATAATGATAATATTGCTACTTTACAGCTGAGGAAATGAGGGCACAGAAAGGTTATGCACCTTGCCCAGGGCCTCACACCTGGCAACAATGTTTATCAAGTATTCATATAAGCTTCTCCCCTAAGCCCGTCGACTCTTTTCCCACTTTCTACCTCTTCCTCCTCCATCTGCAATGTGTATCTAAGAATCCCAAGCCATCTTCTCTGCCAACATGCCCTAGTGCACAAAGCAGAAAGCCAGTAGTCACAAGACTTGGATTCATGTCCTGTGTGGCTTTGGTAAGTCACTTAAACCCTTTGGGAATAATAATAACACCTATATCACCTCCCAGCGCAGCCATAAAAATCAGATGAAATGATGGAGATAAAAGATCTTTATAAGGTGAAAAGTCTTAAGCAACTCCAATGACTTTTTTTATCTGTGGCCATAAGAATCATCAGAAGGAGCCCGGGCTGGTTGGCTTAGCAGAAGAGTGTCGATCCAGCATATGGAAGTCCCAGGTTCGATTCCCAGTCAGAGCACACAGAAGTGACCATCTGCTTTTCCACTCCTCCCCTTCCCCTTCTGTTTCTTTCTCTCTTGCTCTCCCTCAGCTATGGCAAATGGTTCAAGAATCTTGACCCCGGGCACTGAGGATGGTTCCATGGCCTCACCTCAGGCACTGAAATAGCTCTATTGCTGAGCAATGGAGCAGCAGCCCCAAGTAGGCAGAGCATCACCCTGTAGGGGGCTTGCCAGGTGGATCCCAGTTGGGGTACATGTGGAAGTCTGTCTTTCTGCCTTTCTGCTTTCCTGCCTTTCATTTAGCAACAACAGCAAAAATATCAGAAGAGACAATATTGAAGTTATCTTATTTATAAATTTTTATTTATTGATTTTAGCGAGAGAGAAAGAGAGAGAGGGAGACAGACAGAGAGGAGCATTGATCTGCTCCTATATGTACACTGACCAGAGATAGAACAGGCAACCTCTGAGTTTCAGAACAATGGCCTAAGCTACTGAGCTATCCAGCCAGGACTGGAACTAACTTTTGGAGGGTATATATCTGTCTTGATATAATCACATATAAAATTCACTGGGCAATTGCTATGTTCTAGACTCTGTGCTGAGTTTTATATGTGTTATCTCATTTAATTCTTACAATAACATCATGAGGTCACTCAGGTAGGTCCTATCCACCCTGCTCATATAAAAACCTGTTAGTATGATTCAAAAATGGGTTTGTCATGCTGGTATCCACCAGTCACAGCCCAAAGAGCAAAGTGCTGGTGGCTGTAATAACAGACTGCACAAACTCTGAAGGTGTCAACCCATTTCCCCAAGTCACGCCCCAGTGAAGTCAGTAAATACATAATGGGAACAATTTGCTATGGTCAGTAGACACATCCTATAAGAGTATATAGCCTGGGATATAATTGGCATGTCAATTAAATCAGGCATTTCCCATTGCGTTGGAAAACTTGCCTTAACTAATTGTGACGATTATTCATTCTGGTTTCAGCTTTGACTGCCTTAGGTAGACCAAGAGACACCAATGAAAAAACTAGAAGCTGGGATTGTCCAAAAAAACCAGACCTCTAACTTGTAGAACTACAAATTAGGGAATGCACTTAAAAGCTTAAGCAATGCAAAATGAGTCAGGTGAAGTATCATTGATAATTTTTGTTCATGTTTTGAAACATCATGCCTGAAGCATTTAATTAACTGAAAATTGAAATAGACCACTGAAGCAATGAGAATTAGCAAGGGTGTGAAGGGCAGGCTCTCCAGACTATGAAAACGTATAACAAAGCTGAACAGGTAGGGACCCTGAGAAAGGACAACTATTTGAAAGATGTGGACAGGAACAGGGGTAGGGATAGAGGACATAATTAATTTGTAAAAATTATTTTTTCACTTCAAGACCAAGAATTTTATCATTCATTCACAAGGCAAAAAATTAATATTTACCTCTAGAGATCAAGTAGAAAAGAAAACACAAAAATCATACAGCGGCCTGACCAGGCGGTGGCGCAGTGGATAGAGCGTTGGACTGGGATGCAGAGACCAGGTTTGAGACCTGGAAGTCATCTGGTTTGAGCAGAGCTCACCAGCTTGTACCCAAGGTCACTGGCTCAAGCAAGGGGTTACTCCGTGTGCTGAAGGCCTGTGGTCAAGGCACATATGAGAAAAGCTATCAATGAACAACGAAGGTGTCACAACAAAAAACTGATGATTGATGCTTCTTATCTTTCTCTGTTCCTGTCTGTCTGTCCCTATTTATCCCTCTCTCTGACTCTCTCTCTGTCTCTGTAAAAAAAACAAAAAACAAAAACAAAAACCAAAAACCATACAGTGCATGCTTTAGATAAATAGAAAAGGAAATTATATTTAAGTGAATTTCTTTCTCAAAACAGGAACCAGACTTATAATGTTATTTTATATACTGTTGCTTCATTAGATTATGACATAGACAAAGCTCAGCTGTTGTCTATTTTAGCAAAATAGACTTCAGGTTCATAGAATGAACTGAGTCATCATTGTAACTTCTATCCAGACCAAAACCAAGTTCAGATGTGACAATAATTGTGCGGATATTTTAAGTGTGAAAGCTGTAATGAATACCCAACATATTGCCTAGAGTTTGTGGTATATGTTTCAGAGCATATAATCAAAGAATTTAAGAGCATTTTGGTCAAGCCCTGGCTGGGTGGCCCACTGGATAAAATGTCATCCCGGCACAACAAGGTCTCCTATGAGAAGCAATCAATGAGTGCACAACCAAACAGAACAACTAAGTGGAACAACAAGTTGATGCTTCTCCCCATCCCTTCAAATCAATGGAAAAATTAAGAGCCTGGTCAAATAATATGTAGAATTGGCCAGGACTCTTGTTGTTTTATGGATCTCCACAGGAAAAGGAGTACTATAAGACAATGAGATTCATTTTAAGTATAAAGTCAGATATATATTTTTTATGAGAGAGAGAACACGAAAGAGAGGGAGAGAACGCAAAATGGAAATGAAAGCCTAGTTGATAAACTTCAATGAAACTATGAAAAGTCACATATAAGCACAGATTCTTTTTTTTTTTTTTTTTTTTTATTTTTCTGAAGCTGGAAACGGGAAGAGACAGTCAGACAGACTCCGGCATGCGCCCGACTGGGATCCACCTGGCACGCCCACCAGGGGCTACGCTCTGCCCACCAGGGGGCGATGCTCTGCCCATCCTGGGCATCGCCATATTGCAACCAGAGCCACTCTAGCGCCTGAGGCAGAGGCCAAGGAGCCATCCCCAGCGCCCAGGCCATCTTTGCTCCAATGGAGCCTTGGCTGCGGGAGGAGAAGAGAGAGACAGAGAGGAAGGAGGGGGTGGGGGTGGAGAAGCAAATGGGCGCTTCTCCTATGTGCCCTGGCCGGGAATCGAACCCGGGTCCCCCGCACGCCAGGCCGACGCTCTACCACTGAGCCAATCGGCCAGGGCCTAAGCACAGATTCTTTAGGTTAGCCATGATCTTGCTTGTGCAAAGCGGGCCTCCTCAGACCCCAAGGTGAAGGTGCCTAATGTAGTCTAGGGAGGGAGTCTACTTAGGCCCAGGAAGGTCACTTTAAAGATAACCCCATTGGAGCATTCCCCAAGAAAATAATTACTCCATGCAAGAAGTTCTCTATCCTCCAACCACCACAAGCATAAAGCATTACTCCTTAGGGAATTGCAAAGGAAGTTAGTATTTGTAGACATAATAGTATATATCAGGCCTTGTACACATTCCAGTTTTTTAGACTACACACTGCACATCTCTGAAGTATTATCTCTATGTTACAGATGACAAAACTAATGCTCATTAAGGAAAGATATACAACCAGCAGAGCCAGAGTCTAAAGCCCAGGTTTGTCTTCTGTCAGGTTCTCTGCTCTTTCCGGGCCCCCTCTACTTCAGACGTAGGTATAAACCAAGACCCTCACTTGAAAAGAAATTATTATTTTTTAAATTTATTGATTTTACTGAGAAAGGAAGGGAGAGAAAGAGAGAGACAGAAACACCAAGCTGTTCTTACACGTGCCCTGACTGGGGATCAAACTGGCGACCTCTGTACTTCAGGACCATGCTTTTAACCAACCATGCTATCTGGCCAGGGCCAAGACCCTCACTTTTAACCAGACGCCACCTCTGAAATCAGATTGAGGCTCCCCAAGATATGCATAGAAAATGGAAGAGTAGGAAAGGAAAAGTGAGAAAGACAGAACTACCAAATTTTAAACTCAGAAGTCTAATCTAGGGATTGACAACCTTTTGTTGTAAAAGACCAGATGGTGAATATTTTAGGGGCTTTTTTTGGTGTTTTTTTGTTGTTATTTTTTTTTAGGGTGAGAAGGGTAAGAGGGGGGAAACATCAATTTGTATGAGAAGCAATCAATGGATACACAACTAAGGGAAACAATGAGTTGATGATTCTTTCTTTCTTTCTCTCCCCACCCCTTTCTTCCTTCCTCTCTCTCAAAAGTCAATGGGATGCCTGACCTGTGGTGGTGCAGTGGATAAAGTGTCGACTTGAAAATGCTGAGGTCGTCGGTTTGAAACCCTGGGCTTGCCTGGTCAAGGCACATATGGGAGTTGATGCTTCCTGCTCCTCCCCCTTCTCTCTCTCTGTCTCTCATCCCTCTCTCTCTCCCTCTCCTCTCTAAAATAAATAAATAAAAAATTTTAAAAGTTTTTTTAAAAAAAGTCAATGGGAGTCTGACCAGATGGTGTGCAGTGGATAGAGCATCGGACTGGGATGCGGAACCCAGGTTTGAGACCCTGAGGTTGCCAGCTTGAGCGCAGGCTCATCTGGTTTGAACAAGGCTCACCAGCTTGAGCCCAAGGTCGCTGGCTCGAGCAAGGGGTCACTCGATCTGCTTTAGCCCCCTCCCTCCCGCCCCTGGTCAAGGCATATATGAGAAAGTAATCAATGAACAACTAAGGTGCCGCAAGGAAGACTTGATGCTTCTCATCTCTCTCCCTTCCTGCTACTTGTCTGTCTCTGTCCCTCTCTGACTCTCTCTGTCTCTGTCACAAAAAAGAAAAAAAAAGTTAATGGAAAAAAAAAAGAGAAAGAAACATCAATTTGTTGTTCCACTTATTTATGTATTCACTGGTTGACTTTTGTATGTGTTCTGACCACGGATCAAACCCTCAACCTTGGCATATCAGGATGATGCTCTAACCAACTAAGCTATCAAGTTAAGGATGAATATTTTAGCCTTTGCAGGCTATATAATCTCTGTCACAACTGCTCAGTTTGGCCATTACAGTAAGAAAGCAGCCATGGATAATATTTTTTTAAAAAGAGCAGTTGTCCCGAATAGCCAAAGCAATCCTAGAGAAAAAGAATGAAGCTGGGGGCATTACAATACCTGACTTCAAACTATATTATAGGGCCACGACAATCAAAACAGCATGGTATTGGCAGAAAAATAGACACTCAGACCAATGGAACAGAATAGAAAGTCCAGAAATAAAACCACATATATATAGTCAAATAATTTTTGATAAAGGGGCCAACAACATACAATGGAGAAAAGAAAGCCTCTTCAATAAATGGTGCTGGGAAAACTGGAAAGCCACATGCAAAAGAATGAAACTGGACTACAGTTTGTCCCCCTGTACTAAAATTAATTCAAAATGGATCAAAGATCTAAACATAAGACCTGAAACAATTAAGTACATAGAAGAAGACATAGGTACTCAACTCATGGACCTGGGTTTTAAAGAGCATTTTATGAATTTGACTCCACAGGCAAGAGAAGTGAAGGCAAAAATTAATGAATGGGACTACATCAGACTAAGAAGTTTTTGTTCAGCAAGAGAAATTGATAACAAAATAAACAGAAAGCCAACTAAATGGGAAATGATATTTTCAAACAACAGCTCAGATAAGGGCCTAATATCCAAAATATACAAAGAACTCATAAAACTCAACAACAAACAAACAAACAATCCAATAAAAAAATGGGAAGAGGATATGAACAGACACTTCTCCCAGGAAGAAATACAAATGGCCAACAGATATATGAAAAGATGCTCATCTTCTTTAGCTATTAGAGAAATGCAAATCAAAACTGCAATGAGATACCACCTCACACCTGTTCGATTAGCTATTATTAGCAAGACAGGTAATAGCAAATGTTGGAGAGGCTGTGGAGAAAAAGGAACCCTCATACACTTTTGGTGGGAATGTAAAGTAGTACAACCATTATGGAAGAAAGTATGGTGGTTCCTCAAAAAACTGCAAATAGAACTACCTTATGACTCAGCAATCCCCCTACTGGGTATATACCCCCAAAACTCAGAAACATTGATACGTAAAGACACATGCAGCCCCATGTTCATTGCAGCATTGTTCACAATGGCCAGGACATGGAAACAACCAAAAAACCCGTCAATAGATGACTGGATAAAGAAGATGTGGCACATATACACTATGGAATACTACTCAGCCATAAGAAATGATGACATCGGATCATTTACAGCAAAATGGTGGGATCTTGATAACATGATATGAAGCGAAATAAGTAAATCAGAAAAAACCAGGAACTGCATTATTCCATACGTAGGTGGGACATAAAAGTGAAACTAAGAGACATTGATAAGAGTGTGGTGGTTACGGGGGGGGGGGGAGGGGGGAAAAGGAGAGGGAAAGGGGGAGGGGGAGGGGCACAAAGAAAACTAGATAGAAGGTGACAGAGGACAATCTGACTTTGGGTGATGGGTATGCAACATAATTGAATGACAAGATAACCTGGGCTTGTTATCTTTGAATATATGTATCCTGATTTATTGATGTCACCCCATTAAAAAAATAAAATTATTAAAAAAAAAAAAAAGAGCAGTTGTGCCTGACCAGGCAGTAGCGCAGTGAATAGAGCGTCGGACTGGGATGCTGAGGACCCAGGTTCAAGACCCTGAGGTCGCCAGCTTGAGCGCGGGCTCCTCTTGTTTGAGCAAAAGCTCACCATCTTGGACCCAAGGTCACTGGCTCGAGCAAGGGGTTACGCGGTCTGCTGAAGGCCCATGGTCAAGGCACATATGAGAAAGCAATCAATGAACAACTAAGGTGTCGCAACAAAAAACTAATGATTGATGCTTCTCATGGCTCTTCTTTCCTGTCTGTCTGTCCCTATCTATCCCTCTCTCTGACTCTCTCTGTCTCTGTAAAAAAAAAAAAAGAGCAGTTGTGTTTCAATAAAACTTTATATAAGGATACTGACATTTGAATTTATTATAATTTTCACATGTGACTAAATAAACCTTTTTCCAGACATTTAAAAATATTAAAATCACTGTTGGTTCCTGGGTTGTACAGAAACAGGCATTGGGCCAGATTTTGCTAACAACACTCAGTTTGCCCACCCCTGCTCTGGGTTAAACCAGTCCTCAACTAGTAACTGCTCAAATATCCTGATTATCCAAATTTATCTGAGTTTCTTCTGAATAATCTACTTTCCTCTTTTTTCTCACTTATTTTTCCTCATCTTTTACTGTTAATTACTACAGATTATGCCATTTAAATAAACCCTCCTGCCTGACCTGTGGTGGTGCAGTGGATAAAACGCCCATCTGGAATGCTGAGGTCCCCGGTTCAAACCCTGGGCTTGCCTGGTCAAGGCACATATGGGAGTTGATACTTCCTACTCCTACTCCCTTTCTCTCTCTCTCATCTCTAAAATGAATAAATAAAATATTAAAATAAATAAATAAATAAATAAGCCCTCCTGTGGTGATATACAAACTTGTAGAAATAAAAAGAAGTTAGAGAAGGAATTACTTTCACAGTATGTAAGGGTTGAGGTTAACTCGTTCAGTCACTAACAACGTATTATGGCTCAGGCAGCAGGCCTGGTTCTAGAGATAAGATTCCAGTCCCAGGCTCACCATTAACAGCATAGCAGTTATATAAAAGACACCAATTGAGCATTTTATCTAAAAGTGTTCTGAAAATAGAGAGACCTGCAATACAAATAGAACTCTAATAAAATAAGCCACATGAGCCACCAGCAAATCACAATGCTCTTTGCAACAAATGGCTAAAAGGGTTACCCAGTAATTAGGCCTAATAACCCAGGAGGATTAATGTGCAAATAACATGATTATATGCCAATGAACATAAAATCTAATATCTCTGCTGAAATGTACTAAAATTGTTATTACTGATATTCCCTTTCCCTAAAAAAATTGTTTTTGCCTGACCAGGCAGTTGCGCAGTGGGTAGAGCATCGGGCTAGGACACTGAGGACCCAGGTTTGTTTGTTTGTTTTTTTACAGAGGCGAGGCAGAGATAGACAGGGACAGACAGACAGGAATGGAGAGAGATGAGAAGCATCAATCATCAGTTTCTCGTTGTGCGATGCGACTTCTTAGTTGTTCATTGATTGCTTTCTCACATGTGCCTTGACCGCGGGCCTTCAGCAGACCAAGTAACCCCCTGCTGGAGCCAGCAACCTTGGGTCTAAGCTGGTGAGCTCTTTGCTCAAGCCAGATGAGCCCGAGCTCAAGCTGGCGACCTCGGGGTCTCGAACCTGGGTCCTTCCGCATCCCAGTCCGACGTTCTATCCACTGCGCCACCACCTGGTCAGGCAGGACCCAGGTTTTAAACGCCAAGGTCGCCAGCTTGAGCATGGGCTCATCTGGCTTGAGCACGGGATCACAGTCTTGAGACCAAAGGTCTCTGGCTTGAAAAAGGGGTTACTGGTTCAGCTGAAGTTCCCTGGTCAAGACACATATGAAAAGCAATCAATGAACAATAAAGGTGTCGCAACTATGAGTTGATGCTGCTCATCTCCCTCCCTTCATGTCTGTCTGTCCCTGTCTGTCTGTCTTTCTCTCCTGCTGAAAAAAATATTTTCTTTCTTTTTTTTTAAAAAAAAATATTTTATTTATTGATGTTTAGAGAGAGGAGAGAGAAAAAGGGGAAGGGAGAGGAGCAGGAAGCATTGACTCAGTAGTTGCTTCTCATAAGTGCCTTGACTAGGCAAGCCCAGGGTTTCGAACCAGCAACCTCAGCATTCTAGGTCAAAGCTCTATCCACTGCACCACCATAAATTAGGCAAAAGGGTTTTCTTTAATTTACTGCATTCTGCTGAGTGCTTTTACTTATATATTGACTTTAGTTTTTAATAAGCATGAAATTCCTCCTTTGTAAGATGATGTTAATAAAAGAAAACATGACTGATTTTTTTTTTTCTTTTTTTTTAGTGAGAGAGACAGACAGATAAGAAGGGAAAAGATGAGAAGCATCAGTTTTTCATGTGGCACCTTAATTGTTCATTGATTGCTTTCTCATATGTGCCTTGACCAGGAGGTTCCAGCTGAACCAGTGACCCCTTCCTCAAGCCAGTGACTTTGACTTAAGCCAGTGACCTTGGGCTTCAAGCCAGCGACTTTGGTGTCAGGTCTGTGATCCCATGCTCAAGCTGGTGACCTTGGGGTTTTGAACCTGGGTCTGCAGCATCCCAGGTCAATGCTCTATCCACTGTGCTACCGCCTGGTCAGGCCAAACATGACTGATTTTAAAGATAACTTCATAGCAAATTTTATGAAAGGTATGAAATCCTGCAGAATATCTTTTGAGATATTCACTAATAATAATTTGATTTGATAACCCTCGGCATAGGTATCATAATGAGTACCTCAAGAAAGTGAACTAAAAGCTGATATGTTTGAGGATTTAAGAGAGTAGACATGTTGTTATACAGCAAAGTAGGAAGAGAGAGCTCATCTGTACACTTGTCACGGTTCTCTCTGAGAAGCATTGTTGAAGGAAAAACAGGCTCTGAAAATGAATGAACAGGGAAGCTGCTGAATGCAAAGAGCTTCTTCACTCTATGGTATCTGGTTTCTGGCAGCAGCAGGAAATGCTCAAGCTGCCATTTGGTGACACTTAGACAGGGGATTGACATTTTGTGCTGTCAGTACCCTGTGAGTGGGGGTGAAAAGTTCCCTGGAATCCTTCAGGAGAAGCAATATCTTTGTCACTTGTCAATGCCCTTGACAGGTTATAGGACAACCTGTCAGCTAGATCGTGGTACTAAATTAATGAACATTGACCTTGAAAGTAGGGGGAAAAAAACCTAAACTAACAGTTTAGCAAGAATAATCAATGAAGCAATTTACAGAGTTATTTTTTAAAAGTTGTTAAAATGTTCCCATTACTCAGATGTTGAGTGTGGGAGCAGTTAGAAGACTTTCCTCTGCCCTTCCAGTTCAACAACACTTCTCATAACCAGTTAGAAGGCCTTTGATTCAACATCTCATATAAGACCACAGCAATGTAACAGAGATGTCCCACAGGTTGGTTTTTCACATACTCACGTAGGA
Source organism: Saccopteryx bilineata (assembly GCF_036850765.1). Taxonomy (NCBI): domain Eukaryota; kingdom Metazoa; phylum Chordata; class Mammalia; order Chiroptera; family Emballonuridae; genus Saccopteryx; species Saccopteryx bilineata. Next base: position 140,334,424 of record NC_089491.1, on the reverse strand, counting down.
GCAGAAGAAAGGCTTTATTTGGCCATAATTCTCCAGAAGTAAATTTGAAACATATAAAGACAAAAAAATCTAAGTAGTATCTTTGAAGCAGACCACCATCTTATTTAAGAAAGAAACATGTGAACATTTTAATGAGTTTATATGTATGGAGCCACCGAAAAGAAACTTCAAGAATAACTGCTTCACCTATGGCAAGAAGCCACTATTTCCTTCTCCCCAGCCTATGGGTGGCATCATTTATTCATCATGTCCCTCATGCCTATAATTCTACCTTAGTCATTCTATCACTCCTAGATTTTCCAGAGATGCAGCTGAATTGCAATCCATTTGCTCTTTGCCTTGTGGCAGTAACCAATAAAATATCTCTGCTGTACAGAAAGATCTTTCTTGCTCTGGCCAGGTGGGACAGTGGATAGAGCATTGCTCCAGCATGCAGAGATCACGAGTTCCACCTCAGTCAGGCACAAACAAGAAGCAACCTGTGAGTGCACAAGTTGATGCTTCTCTTTTTCTCTCCACTCCCCCACCCACAAATGAATGGAAAAAAAATTCTAATCTTTGTTTAAAGAAGCCTACAGCAGATCCTCTTATTCAGTGCCAGTTCCAACCCCTTACAGCTTGTCATCTTGCACTCGATATGCTAGAAAACTGAGGACTCCATTTTTTAGATGCCCTTGTGGCCACGGTTACATATATGACCAGGTTTTGCCAAGCAAGCCTGGGAGACTTGGAGAGTAAAAGAAACTCCGGGAGGAGGCAGCTGCTCTAAGTCCAGGCCGCTCTTGTGGCCGAGACCCTTGATTCTTCCAGGGCTGCCGTGGCAGAGATTCTACTGGCCAAGCCCTACTGGCCAGCTAGATGGTGGTACTAAATTAATGAACACTGACCTTGAAGGGCGGGCGGGGGGGGGGGGGTTGAGGGGAACGACAACTAATTAATGGTTTAGCACAGAATAATCAATGATGATGTTTAGAGGTTTTTTTTTAAGTTTTCAAAATGTGCTATTACTAAGGTCTTGAGTGCCATAGGCACCAGGTGCAGAAGCGCACAAGTAGAGGTGCGGTTTCTGTGTTGGCTGTCCGTGGTGTGGTGGGTGTTTCTTCAAGTTGTATAGCACTCAAGCCTGGTTCCTGGCTCTCTTGGAAATTCTGTAAGCTACATTAAAACCTGGAATAAGCCCCTTTCTGCTTAAATGGAACAGTGCATTACTTTGTTTGCAACTAAGAAATTCAAGCCTGTCCCCCCCCAAATGCAAGAACATTTTGAGGAACCAATAGGCCTAGATGTGAAAATGGGCTCTACCTGTTGCTAGCTGAGAGGCCTTAGACAAGTTCCCTCACCTCTCTGTTCTTAAGTTTCCTCTGCCATAAAAGGGGGTGGGGCCTGACTGGGCGATGGCGCAGTGGATAGAGCGTCGGACTGGGATGCGGAAGACCCAGGTTCGAGACCCTGAGGTCGCCAGCTTGAGTGCGGGCTCATCTGGTTTGAGCAAGGCTCACCAGCTTGGACCCAAGGTCGCTGGCTCGAGCAAGGGGTTACTTGGTCTGCTGAAGGCCCATGGTCAAGGCACATATGAGAAAGCAATCAATGAACAATTAAAGTGTTGCAACGCGCAATGAAAAACTAATGATTGATGCTTTTCATCTCTCCGTTCCTGTCTGTCTGACTCTGTTAAAAAAAAAAAAAGGGGGTGGGAAAGAAGGCTAATGCTTAGACATTGGGTTGCCATAAGGTCAGTGAAGTGCCCTGGCCAGATAGCTTGCTTGGTTAGATGCAAGGGTTGTGGATTCAGTCCCCGGTCAGTGCACATACAGGAACAGGTCGATGTGTCTGTCTATCTCTTAAAAATCAATTAAAAAAAAAGAGTCAGTGAAGGTCTTTAATATACCTAGAAGGGTATGGGGAGTGTTGGCTGACAGTATATCCTCCATATATCATTGTTTCCTACATTAAAAAAAATATATAATGTTTGTATCAGGATAGACTAGCAAACCATTTAGAGAAAAGTGCAGGTAATAATCCAGTGGTAGACAGGGAAACGTATACAGCTCAAAATTAGGACCAAAGGAAAGATAAAATTGCATGAGAGGGTTGGACCACAAATTCATGAATTTGAGGTCACAGTGTCAGATAACACAGTGGTCCCTAACCCCCGGGCCGCGGATTGGTCCGTGGGCCATTTGGTACCAGTCCGCAGAGAAAGAATAAATAACTTACATTATTTCTGTTTTATTTATATTTAAGTCTGAAAGATGTTTTATTTTTTAAAAATGACCAGATTCCCTCTGTTACATCGTCTAAGACTCACTCTTGATGCTTGTCTCGGTCACGTGATATATTTATCCGTCCCACCCTAAAGGCCGGTCTGTGAAAATATTTTCTGACATTAAACTGGTCCATGGCCCATAAAAGGTTGGGGACCACTGAGATAACTTACTATCTAGAAACAGACCAAACTAACCTGCTAGAAAGATAAAATCAACTACAAGGTAGAAATTCACGCTTTTGCAAGTAAAAGAAAACCCAAACTGAGGCTTAAACAAATTATGAAGTTTCTCACAAAACAAGCTGAGAAGTAGGTTACTGCTGGCATCAGTTCAGTTAAAAAATGATGCCTGACTTGTGGTGGCGCAGTGGCTAAAGCATTGACCTGGAACGCTGAGGTTGCCAGTTCAAAACCCTGGGCTTGCCTGGTCAAGGCACATATGGGAGTTGATGCTTCCTACTCCTTCCCTCTTTCTCTCTCTCTGTCCTCTAAAATGAATAAATAAATAAAAATAATTTTTAAAAAATAGAAGGATAACATTCAATCAAATTAGACAAATAAAATGTGGAGTGAGGAAAGGAAAAGAGAAAAAGCTATATCTCTGAACTTTACTCTGGGCTCTGTTAACCCTTTGAATAGTACGAATGTTCATGTACATCCTCGTGCCTCCTGACCATCCAGAGCATGATTGTACATGTGTAAGGCAACATTAAAAAGAAGGCAAATAGGCCCTGGCCAGTTGGCTCAGCAGTAGAGCGTTGGCCTGGTGTATGAAAGTCCCAGGTTCGATTCTTGGCCAGGGCAGACAGGAGAAGCGCCCATCTGCTTCTCCACCCTTCCCTCTTTCCTTCTCTCTATCTCTCTCTTCCCCTCCCGCAGCCAAGGCTCCATTGGAGCAAAGTTCACCCGGGTGCTGAGGATGGCTCCATGGCCTCCGCCTCAGGTGCTAGATTGGCTCCGGTTACAATGGAGCAAGGCCCCAGATGGGCAGAGTATCACCCCCTGGTGGGCATGCCAGGTGGATCCTGGTTCGGCGCATGTGGGAGTCTGTCTGACTGCGTCCCCGCTTCTAACTTCAGAAAAATACAAAAAAAAAAAAGCAAATAGTCTGACCAGTGGTGGTGCTGTGGATAAAGTGTTGACCTGGAATGCTGAGGTTGATAGTTCGAAACCCTGGTCTTGCCTGGTCAAGGCACATATGGGAATTGATGCTTCCTGCTCCTCCCTTCTCCTGTCTCTCTCTCCCCTCTCTAAAATGAATAAATAAAATCATTTTTTTAAAGGCAAATGTATGTTCTTCTTGTTTCCATAAATTGGTTATCAAACAAACATGATTTTAAGTTAATAAAACTTAACTAGAACTAATTTCACTTTTTGAAAAAAAACCACCTCACTCCCAGGAGTCAGCAAGCATGAAAAAAACTCACTACTCAAAGGGTTAAGGAAATCAACCCCAGATCCCCCCCTTGTGAGATGCTGGTGATCCAATTCCATTCAGGTTTATTTTTTATTGACTTGGAGACTGTGCAGGCCTAGAGCAAGGCTCTGACATTCACTTGTTGAAGGAGGAAAAGATGGTTCCTTCAACAAATTGAGCATCCATTGTGTGTCAAACACCATTCTGCATGTTGGAGATACAACAGCAGGAATAATGGACGGAACCCCTGCACTCATGGAGTTCACAAAGTTTCCCCTGGACAATCAATCGTAGGAGAGAAAAATAACCACTGGCCAAGTCCAAAGCCCACCAGAGCTTCAACAGCCTCTGGTCTAAGAGGAAACAGGAGTCCCACGCTGAGATGAAAGGTGTGCAAGACATGATCCCTGTCTTCCAGGATATTTCAGCATAAAGGGGAAGTTTCAACCGTGAGACTTCTAAAGAGATATAACCACTAACACTCAGACCATGGCAGCTTCAGGAAACCAGCAACCCCGCCTCTCAGAGTGCTCCCACCCTTTCACACAGGGCAAGGGCTACATCTAGAGCTACCCCTAGTCTACTACAGGGAAAGTCAGCTGGAGCACCCTACACATAGCACCGGCCCCGACCTTGGCATCTCACCACTGAGCTTTGCAGTCTGATGGTCCTCTGGCAAACCGTGGGCATTATCTAGTTAACTGATGATCAGTGTACATCAAGGACAAGAGAGCTACTTATATAAGTTATTAATAATAAAACTGTTATACAAGTGGCTACCCTTCTAACAGCTGTGATCAGGGCTTGGCTCTTCATCCAAGTTCTCTGCCATATGCCTGAAAATGTTTGCCTGCCAGTGATTACTTGCCTTACTAACCCAGTAACCTCAATTACAAATACGAACAGAAGCCTGAAAGATAGTCCAGGAATGCAAACTCACTCATGCAAACCATCACTTTCTCATTCTGTTCCCCAGAGTCAGTTAAAGCATATGTTACCAGGGTCAGATAACACTGAATGTTCCAAGGTCGCAAAGAATGAATATGCATTATTAAAATCCAAGGAGAAACTTACTGTATAACTAATCATAATGCCAAATGACTGCCAAATACAGGGTGGGGCAAAAGTAGGTTTACAGTTGCTCATATAAAAAAACAATAAAATAATTAATAAATAATAATACAAGAATAAACTGTTTTTCATGTACTTACAATTGTAAATCTACTTTTGCCCCACCCTGTAGTGAAATTGACAGATTCAGTTGTTTTCATTATGTTTTTTACTGACTGCCTAGTCAGCTAATGAGGAAAGCATTAATTATTGGTAAAATAGCCACAGATCATATGACACAAGAAGAAAGAAAGGAAATGAAGGTTTAGCTAATCCATGATATAGATAGCCAGTCTCTGAATCTACATTAATTAATATGTAATTTGAATATAATTATAATTGATCAAGAATTCAACACAGATTATAATTAATGTTAAAGCCACGTCATTAAATCCATTTTCCTTTCCAAGCATCAGCAGTACCTGTTAAAAAGCAAAATTTGTGGCAGTAACAACATTCCAGAAAAAATAATCTTTGAAAATAAGGTACAAAGTATAAGTTAAAATCATACTGAAATATCATTTTTCACTCATCTGTTGGTGGAACTCAAAAAATGTGATTTTATATTTTATTGGAGAGGTTGTGGGAAAACTAGGCCCTCTTATATATATATTTCCAAGGACAGCAAAATGGTTCGGGCCTTGTAAGGGGGAACTTGTCCATATCTAACAAAGTTATAAATGAATTTACCTTCAGTCTGATATTTCCATTTCTAGTAGTCTATTTCAAATACACAAGTGTAAATAAACAAAAAAATACGTACTTACGTTTGCTGAATGAATCAATGGAAAGCTGATAAATCACTGATAAAAATAGTTACCATTTAGGGAATAAGATGTAAGGGACAGTGATAGAAATGAGACTTGTCGGTATGTGCTTATTTAGTTTTAACTCTGAAATAATGTGTTTCTATAATAATAAACTAAATTAAATAAAAAATCAATATCTACAAATGGAAAATAAATGGAGCTAACTATATTGCACAGTATCTTGACTGAACATTCTCAGTGACTATATTCTAAAGATAAAAAGTGTAAAATAATCTTGAACCTCATTCAATAGTCTTCGTTGTTAGCAATTATATTAATATTTTGATACAAATATATGTGTTATTTTGCATACTTGTATATTTATATATTTTGATATGAATATATGTATATTTGTATATTTTGATACAAATATATATATTTTGATGTGAATAAATAAGTAATTATGCTAATAATGTTAGAAATCAGGGGTTTCAACATGAAAAAAGTAGATACATGTAAGTTCAATCAAAGATTTTTTTTTTTTTTTTTCTGAAGCTGGAAACGGGGAGAGACAGTCAGACAGACACCCGCATGTGCCCAACCGGGAGCCACCCGGCACGCCCACCAGGGGCGATGCTCTGCCCACCAGGGGGCAATGCTCTGCCCCTCCGGGGGCATCGCTCTGTTGCGACCAGAGCCACTCTAGCGCCTGGGGCAGAGGCCAAGGAGCCATCCCCAGCGCCCGGGCCATCTTTGCTCCAATGGAGCCTTGGCTGCGGGAGGGGAAAAGAGACACAGAGAGGAAGGAGGGGAGGGGTGGAGAAGCAAATGGACGCTTCTCCCGTGTGCCCTGGCCGGAATCGAACCCGGGTCCCCCACACGCCAGGCCGACACTCTACCACTGAGACAACCAGCCAGGGCCAATCAAAGATTTTAAGTAAAACCCAGTAATCAAAAGTTCGAATTGAAAATATCAAGCTAGCCCTGGCCAGATAGCTCAGTTTGTCAGAGCATCATCCCAAAGCATAGAAGTTGCTGGTTCTGTCCTTGATCTGGGCACATACAGGAACAGATTGCTGTTCCTTGTTTCTCTCTCTCTTTCCCTCTCTCCTTTTCTCTTTCTCTAAAATCAATACTTTTTTATTTCTTTCTTTATTTTTTTTTGTATTTTTCTGAAGCTGGAAACAGGGAGAGACAGTCAGACAGACTCCCGCATGCGCCCAACCGGGATCCACCCGGCACGCCCACCAGGGGCGATGCTCTGCCCCTCTGGGGCGTCGCTATGCCGCGACCAGAGCCACTCTAGCGCCTGGGGCAGAGGCCAAGGAGCCATCCCCAGCGCCCGGGCCATCTTTGCTCCAATGGAGCCTTGGCTGTGGGAGGGGAAGAGAGAGACAGAGAGGAAGGGGGGGGCGTGGAGAAGCAAATGGGTGCTTCTCCTATGTGCCCTGGCCGGGAATCGAACCCGGGTCCCCCCGCATGCCAGGCCGACGCTCTACCACTGAGCCAACCGGCCAGGGCTCAATACTTTTTTAAAAGAAAGAAAATATCAAGGTATACTTATAACTTCTTCTTGGTGTTATCCAATAAAAAGCCCTAGAAACAATAACAACCCAGTATCAGTGAACATTCCTAAAATCTAGATTGCAGTTTTCAAATATCATTCCTCAGCTACAAAAATGAAAGCTAATATATGAGTTTGGCAAAGTCATAGGATACAATGCTATTATACAAAAATCAATATTATTTCTATATATTAGCAACAGGTGGTGGTGCAGTAGATAGAGCATTGGACTGGGATGTGGAGGACCCAGGTTCAAAACCCTGAGGTCGCCAGCTTGAGTGCAGGCTTATTTGGTTTGAGCAAGGCTCACAAGCTTGAGTCCAAGGTCACTGGCTTGAGCAAGGGGTCACTTGCTCTGCTGTATCTCCCCAGTCAAGGCACATATGAGAAAGCAATCAATGAACAACTAAGGTGCTGCAACAAAGAATTGATGCTTCTCATCTCTCTCCCAAAGGGTTACCATTTTTGTTTTAATGTAAGCTGTTTTGTATCTAATTTAGCAATCATATGCTGATATTCGTGCCCCCCCAAGTGATTATGCAGGCATACCTCATTTTATCGTGCCTCACTTTCTTGCACTTCATAGGTATTACATTTTTTACAAATTGAAGGTAGGAACCCCCACCAGCAAAATGATTATGATTCATTTTATTGTGATTCTCACTTTATTGAGAAGGTTTGGAACTGAACCCTCAATATCTCTGAGGTATGCCTGTGTATATCCAGTTTCTCAAATTCTCCTTTGAACCAGTTTTTCATCCAACTGGTCCCCTTCGTTAATGAATGAGATCCATCCAGCAACCCTCATATAGAGCTGACGCTTTGCTCATCTGGGGCCATGCTCACAATCAAGCTATTTTTAGCACCTAAGGCAGAGGCTCCATGGAGCCATCCTCAGTGCCCAGGCTGATGCGCTAGAACCAATTGAGCCATGGCTGTGGGAGGGTAAGAGAAAAAGAGAGAGAGAAGGGTAAAGGGGGGGGGGGGAGAGATGGAAAAGCAGATGGTCACTTCTCTTGTGTGTCCTGACCAGGAATCAAACCTGGGATTTCCATACGTTGGGACAACGCTCTACCACTGAGCCAACTGGCCAGAGCCTCAGGAAATTCTTTGTTGCTGGTAGTTTTCTACACATAGTTCTCCCTCTTTCAACATTCCACTATAAGTTGAAGATTGTGCTCTGCCTTGTGACTGTTCTCATACTGGAATGTCTTACCATTTTTCTTTGCTTACCCAACTCTTGCTATTCTAAGTACAGTTTATTCATTGAATAGCAGCTGTGAAGCCAGTATCCACGGACACCATCATAGCCACCTGGCCCATGCAGGTTCGCACTGGATTCGGACAGTCGGTAAAAAGCAACAAAGCCAAAAGCTTATGGGCCATCATCTTTAATCCTAGCTTGCACCTGACGGGCAAGTAAAACACATAATGGGCTCCAAAACCCACTCATTCAGTGCTCACAAAGCTACTGACTTATCCAAGTTTTCCTAGAATCAAAGGTTTCTAGCTCACCAGCCTTATTTTCCTGTTCCCCATCTCCTTCCTTCTCCCTGCACAAACTCTGCACAAACTGGCTTTTCCTTCCCTTCAGCACTCTGCCATCTTGGCTGCTTCTTCTGGCCTCCTCCATGTGGCCTTTCTCTGCTCTCCTCTCTGCTCTCTCCTCTAACGCTAATCTCAGGAACCGAGAGAGCAAGCTCCCGGTCTGCTCCACTTTATAGTGCAGAAATAAAAACCTTTAGTCCAAATAAGGAAGTCTCTGATACAAAGTCACTTTTCTGAGGCATGATGGGATTCCACCATTTCACATCAAAAAGGGTGGCAAAGGCTTAGTCCTAAAATCAAGCCCCAGGCTATCACCTGGGCGACAGGCTTCCATGTGGGCAGTGCCATCTTTAACAAAATGAGCATTATATATTTTATCTGCCCAACAGCAGCTCAGGCCTCATTAGTCCTAGAAAAACTTTCCTTATCTCCCAGTCTGGGTTTAGTACCCTTTTTATTGCTCCTATGTACCATGTACATACCTCTATGTTAGCATTATTTGTTCAAATTTCTATTTATGTCTTTGCCCAACACAACAAACTCTTCCAAAGCAGCATAGAGCTTGGCATATAACAGGTGCTTAAATGTTTCTTGAACTGATTGAATTATAGCAAATTCCACTGGAAGATGTAAGTATTAATCAATCAGTTATTAATTAATATATGCTAATATAGGCATTGTGAAATTATTAAATGATTTACCCCTCAAATAACAATAATTGGAGAGTCGAGTGCTTTTAGCAGCATGTTTTCAAGCCTATTTAATTGCTCTGCATAGAATCCTATTTACAATAGTTCCTTGTCTGAAGTGATTGATATATATGGAAACTTTATGTGATTTGTGTTAATCCTAATCCGGAGGGACCCAAAACATTGAAGACACAAACAAAGTCCGACAATTACACACCAAAGCTTTATTGTCTAGATTGGCCAAGCGGCGGCAACTCCAACAGTGGTCTGAGGGAGCGCGCCGGCCCTTTGTTCTACTTGGTTTTTATAGTTTTGTAAGCGAGAAGTACAGAAGCAAAAATTGTAATTAGGAGCCCCTTACCACTATTGGTTATAGTCATATGTCCTTTAACATGATAGGACCACGTTCAATTTGCAAGCCATACATTATTTTGGAGAAAACAAAATTTACAAGTTAACAAACGGCAGAAAGATATCTTTTTACATATTAAAAGGCATTCCCATATTATCTAGTGTTCATCTGCTATCTCTCTGTCCAGAGTCACATGTGTTAACTACACACATTTACATAGGAGAGGTAGTTTTCGTGGGGACAAATACCCGCAAATGGTTCATTGCTATAAGAAAAGGTTTATTTTGGCTTTTCTCTCCCTGCACCTGGCTTGCCATTCACCCCTTTCCCCACAGGTGTGGTGGAATGTCTGGGGATCCATGTTTTCCTCCCCTTTGCATTTACAGTACAATGCCAAGGGCCATCCTGGTTATGCCAATCACACAGTACAGAGACTATTCTCACAATTTCTCTGCACACTTTAGCTCAAATTAATAAAAATGTTCTCCAAGCCTCTTAAAATATTAATATTAATTCTGTAGTTTTTGGTATCTTACAACACCTGTGGGTGAAGTGGCTCAGTGGCTCCTCAATTTGAAGAATAGTTAGTATAACAGTAAAAATGCAAGCAATAACCAAATAAAGATTATTCTGCTAACAACATTAAAATTCAGAGTTCTTAAAAATTCTGATAAATTCTAATATAGATGCAGTGATTCACTAGGTGAACTAATATTCTCTGCTATGTAGTTGCTCACAGACTATTCAGTGGAAGATTTTCCCCTCTGCTGCCATCTTTTGGCTGAATAACAGTTGAAAATCTTAAGCAGAAAGTGGGAAAGAAATTTTGTCTTAACACATTTCATTCCAAGCACCAGTTTAGGGGATTACTCATATATTATTTTATCTTATACTCAGCAACCTTGAATAGATGTTATCATCCTCCTTTTATAAGGAAGAAAACTGAGTGTAGCAGACACTGTTGGTCATCTTTCCTAAACCAAGTTTTTTTCATCATGCAAACAAATCCTGAGCCCCTCCCCAGACTAGGAGATAAATTTTAACTGGCCCTAACTGACCCTGGGCAGCCATGGAAGTGTCATCTTGTTTGCCAACACATTGGTTTGAGCAAGGGCATGGAATTAAATTCTAGCCAATGAAGCTGGTTTGCAGGACTTTTAGGAAGGTTTCCTTAGTTCTTAAAAAGAGAGCAAAGTGGAGCCCTGGCTGGGTAACTCTGTTGGTTGGAGCATCATTCCAATGCTCCAAGGTTACGTGTTTGATCCCTGTGCAGTACACATGCAAGAGTCAACCAAGAAATGCAAAAGTGGGTGGAGCAGCAAATTGATATTTATCTCTCTCCTTTTCTCCCTTCCCTCTCTCTATAAAGTCAATCAATAAACATTTTTTAAAGACTTAAATTTTTTTTATAGAAAAAGAGCAAAGTAGAGATACATTTTTTGCCATTGAACATTATAATTCATGTGCGGCCATGAAACTATAGCAGCCGTCCTGGAACTGTGAGGGGAGCAGCCTAAGGAGACAAACCAGTATGCTGAGAATGGCAGTGGAAAGGCAGGAAGAACTTGGTTTTTTGATAACATCACTGAGCAGCTGCTCCTAATGCCAGACTTCTTTTATGTGAGATATTAAATGTAATTGTCTAGGTTACTTTTATTATTTTTATTTTCTGTTATTTGCAACCAAGAGCATCCTAACTGATTCACTGAAGCTTACTGAAATTAAGTAATTTGCAAATATAAAGATATAAATCAAGTACATCATGCTGTTATTTACCTGTTTCTTTCTTACATACAGAAAAGCAGCAGAAATACTGAGTGAAGAAATGTTTTAAATGTAAACTCTCACCCAGCCAGTGGAGAGTTCAAACTCCTAAAGGATGAATGTATGATCCTTGATCGTATTTTGAAGCAAAAAGAAAAGATATAAGGACATTATTAATGAAAGACAGAAATCATGATGTTGCAGGAGAACAAAACCTCAGAGGATCAACACTCAGACAACATATAAGAGGAAAAGAGAAAAATTTTATTAAGCTGACAGGCACACAGGGCCATAGCTTCAAAGATACATGCTCCCGGAAATTAGATTTCTTACATCTTATATACTCTTTACAGAACATAAGTTCACGTGATTCCTTTGTCGTTAATTACACGATTTCAGGATGAGAGGAGGCTTACAGGATGCCAGAGGATTATCATTTGTAAATCTCCCATTAAGGAGAAAGAAAGGGGAGAGGAAAGGGCTACTCAAGTCTCCCTTCCCCCTCCTACATTCCTGGCTGTTTTACCTTCTTTCACCCAGGTGTATAGAAGGGAGGGGGTCTGAGCTCCTTCCTCTTTCTATTCAAACTCTTCTAAGTAGGAAAACCTCTTTATTTACATTATAACAGGAATATTCCTTCCTAAACAGGAATATGGTCGGCCATCTTGAGATTTTGTAAATTACACAAAAAATCATATTTATAAAATCTCTCTGAATGCTTGGCCTAAATAATAAAATATTCTTGAAGCCTCTTATTTAAAGGGGGCGGTCTCCTTCCTCAATGAGATGAACCAAAAACAAGAGACTAGTGTGTTCCAAAAAGAAAATTTATTTTAAAAGCACCTGTATATTAGATACAAGCAGGCTGAGACCAGCAAGGTATCAGCCCCAAACTGCAGGAGTGAGCATTAGATATAGGGGTTGTTGCACGCATTTGCTGACATAGGTTCCCTTGCACCTGGACATAATCAGATTAGCATGTCAGGGTTTGTGGCCTTTATCACTGACTTGACGATGAGCAGGAGGAGGGGAAATCCTGCTGCAGAGACACAAGTTCTTTGATGTAGCTGTAAAGCCAGTGGCTAGGACCACCATCACAGCAGCCTGGCCCGTGCAGGTTCGCATTGGATTCAGACAGTCGGTAAAGAAACAATGTAGGCCCTGGCCGGTTGGCGTGCAGGAGTCCCGGGTTCAATTCCCGGCCAGGGCACACAGGAGAAACGCCCATCCCCTAACCATCAGGTCTCTCCTCAGGGCAAGTTTTCCCAGACATTCCTGCTAAGGTAAACTTTTTGCTACATTTTAAAGTGAAGGCCAGTCATTAAGGGAGGGAATAGCAAGTAGATTAACTGCAACCATACAGTGCTTTTCCAGGGTGGGGGGAGTTGCTTAAGGGGAGGGGGAGGTTGGGCAAAAAAATGTTTATGGAAGAAGTTGCCCTAATAAGAGTTAGGTGAAGGGAATTTGAATTTTATAAGGGCTCTAGATTTAAAAGGGCCAATTTAAGCCTAACAATTAGGACTATATGTGGGTGGAGCACAGAGCGCATTTCTAGCAGCTGTGGCTGATGCAATGCTCTGAGAATACTCCAGCTCCCAGAAGCCTCCTGGGCATACCCAGGAAGGAAGCTCGCCCGCTATAAGGAAGTGACTTAGCGCCAACCACGCACCTCCCTGATCTTTTCAGCCATTGGCTTTGAGTAACACCCTATAGAGGCTGAAACTGTATATATAAGCTAGCTTACTTCCTGAATAAAGTAGATCTGCATCACTGAACCTGGTCCCTGCAGTTCGGTCTTTGTGTCTCCATCGTCCTCACCACCGGCAGGACTTGTCCACAACTATAGAAAAAATTGTAATATAGATTATGTATTAGATAATAGGATAGCTTTCTGTATAACCTCTGAATTTTCTGAGTGAGATTATTATATTTGAATATATAGGAGAATGCCCTTGTACTTACCAATCTAAATTAAAATGTTTATTTAAAAAAACCCAAACTTTAGAGATACAGCCCTGGTCAGGAAGCTCAGTTCGTTGAAGTGTCATCCCAATGTGCCAAGGTTTCAGGTTCGATCCCTGGTTGGGGTGCATGCAAGAGTCAACCAATGTATGCATGGATGAGTGGAACAAAAAAGCAATGTTTCTGTGTGTGTGTGTGTGTGTGTGTGTTCCCGTTCTTCCCCTTTTTCTAAAACCAATCACACCTTTAAAAAATTTTTTTCCTTTTTTTTCCAAGTGAGAGGAGGGGAAATAGTGAGACAGACTCCTGCATGTGCTCCAACTGGGATCTACCCGGCAACCGCTACCTGGGGCCATACTCAAAACTGAGCTATTTTTAGCATCTGAGGTGGAGGCTTGACAATGCCATCCTTAGTGCCTGGCCAGGGGCTGATGTGCTTCAATCAATTGAGCCATGGCTGTAGGAGGGAAAGAGAGAGAGAAAAAGAGCAGAGGTAGTGGTGGAGAAGCAGATGGTTGCTTCTTCCACATTCCCTGACCGGGAATTGAACCCAGGACATCCACATGCTGGGCTGACGCTCTACCACTGAGCCAACTGTCTATGGCCTAAAAAATTTTAAGTTAGAGATATAATGTTATGTGTCAATTATACTTCAAATTAAAAAAATTAGGAAAAGGATTTGCAACCACTAAGTTTTCTCACAGAAATGCTCTAAAAATGGGAACTGGGGAAGGGGAGAATTTTATTTTTTTTAATTATCCTTACAATAAAATAATGGAGAAAGAGAGAAAGGGAGAAGTTAAAGTAAATGTGGTAAAAAATATAATGATTAAATCTAGGTAATTGGCATAGGGTACTCACCATAGTATTCTTGCAACTTTTCTAAAGGTTTGAAATATTGATATTTCAAGATAAAAAATTGAGAAATATCAAAGTATAACTTTCAAACACTTAAAAACAGGACTCTTAGGCTTTGGCCAGTTGTCTCAGTGGATGGAGTGTCGGCCCAGCATGAAGACATCTTGGGTTCCATCTGGTCAAGGCACACATGGGAGTAACCATCTGCTTCTCTTCCCTCTCTCTCCCCTTTCTCTCTCTCTTCTCCCTTCACAGCTGCGAGTGGCTGCAGTGCTGAGGATAGCTATGTTGATTAGAGCATCAGTCCCAGACAAGGGTGCCAGGGCTGCCAGGTGGATCCCAGTCGGGACACATGTAGAATTTTGTCTCTCTCTCTTCTCCATTCACTTAAAAAAAAAAAATCTTAGATAAATATAAAATGAGAAAGTGCCACAGACATGGTTAAAGGCTTACTTAACTCTTTAACGAAGGGGACCAGTTGGATGAAAATCTGATTCAAAGGAGAATTTGAGAAACTGGATATACACAGGCATACCTCAGAGATGTTGAGGGTTCAGTTCCAAACCCTCTTAATAAAGTGAGAATCACAATAAAATGAATCATAATCATTTTGCTGGTGGGAGTTCCCACCTTCAATTTGTAAAAAATGTAATACCTATGAAGTGCCAGAAAGCGAGGTATGCCTGTATAATCACTTGGAGGTTGGACGAATATCAGCATATGATTGCTAAATTAGATAAAAAACAGCTTAAATTAAAACAAAAATGGTAGGCCCTGGCCAGTTGGCTCAGTGGTAGAGCATCAGCCTGGCGTGCAGGAGTCCCGGGTTCGATTCCCAGCCAGGGCACACAGGAGAAGTGCCCATCTGCTTCTCCTTCCTCTCTGTTTCTCTCTTCCCCTCCCGCAGCCAAGGCTCCATTGGAGCAAAGTTGGCCTGGGCGCTGAGGATGGCTCTGTGGCCTCTGCCTCAGGTGCTAGAATGGCTCTGGTTGCCACAGAGTGATGCCCCAGATGGGCAGAGCATCGCCCCCTGGTGGGCGTGCCGGGTGGATCCCGGTCGGGCGCATGCAGGAGTCTGACTGCCTCCCTGTTTCCAACTTCAGAAAAATACAAAAAAAAAAAAAAAAAGGAAAACAAAAATTGGTAACCTTTGGATTATGTTTTCTACTGGACAGAAATCATTTACATCAGTACTGCAAAAAAAAAAAATAATAATCACTTGCAAATTATCCACCTGTTTAACATTTAACTTCACAGAGTCTGGGTTCTGAGTGCATTTTTCTAGAGCAGGGGCTCTCAAAAATACTAGGACATTATTTGCCTTTCCACTCTCATTCTTTCAAACTCTCACGTAGAGTTTTCTAGAGCCTCCATGTGACATTGTAGCCAACTAATAAAAAGCAGATATTAGAATCCACCTGCCTTCTATGACAGAAGATGTTAGAAAGATTTGTAAAACTGTTAAAAATGATGCCTGACCAGGTGGTTGCACAATGGATAGAGCATTGGACTGGGACACAGAGGACCCAGGTTTGAAACCCTAAGGTTGCTGGCTTGAGCACGGGCTCACCAGCTTGAGCGTGGAGTCACTGGCTCAAGCGTGGGGCCAATGACCTCATAGTCACTGGCTTGAGCAAGGGGTCATTTGCTCTGTTGTAGCCCCTCCCCCCCTGTCAAGGCACATATAAGAATGCAATCAATGAATAACTGTTATAAGGGACCAAAAGCTACAAAATTAATATTAATATTTTAGGACGCTTAAAGAACATTTTATTAATTTGGGCTAGGCGCAGAGAGACTTTGTAGATGGGATTTCTATGCTTGTGTGATTAGCATAAAATCAAGATAGCCAATGGCATTGTGTTTTAAATGCAAAGGAGAAGGAGACTTGGATTCTCTGACCTTCCACCACACCTGTGGGGAAATGGGTGAATAGCTAGCCAGGTACAGGGAGAGAAAGATTAAATTAAACCTTTTCTTATATTAATGAGCAATTTACAGGCATTTGTCCCCATGGAAACTACCCCTCCCCTCCTGAAAGTGTATAGTTAATGTATATGTATCTCTGAACAAAGGAATGGCAGATGAACACTGGAAGATGTAGGAATGTGTTTTAATGTGTGGAATGACATTTTTACTATTGTGTTACCTTGTAAATTTTAATGTGTAGAAATGTTTTTTGTTGCTTCTATAGACAGATGTTATGAACTTGCTAATGAATTGTGTCCCATCCCCCCTTCATCCTTTTCCCAGACCTGTGTAGGTAAAGACAAAGGTTGTGATGTCATGCTTTTTCCTTGCCCATGTATAATTAAGGATATATAACCAACCCCAAGAATATAAATGAGACACACGATTTGGGACTGTTACCCCATGTAAGCCATATACGGCTGGCATATTTAATGAATTTCCTCCTTTAATAAAACTCTTCAAAACTTATCTGGACTAGGTGTCTCTATGTAAACTCGATGAAATGAGGTACAGAGCCTTTCAGAATCTGGGGTGCAGTACTTTATAACACAACTAAGGTGCTGTAACTATGAGTTGCTGCTTTTTGTCTCTCTCCCTGCCTGTCTGCCTGTCCCTATCTGTCCCTCTATCTCTCTGTCTGTCTCTCTCACTAAAGAAAACACAAAGCTTAAAAATGCCATTCTATTTGCTCATTTATTTTATTTTTAGAAAATATAGTTCTTTTAAAAATATATTTATGTTAATATATAATGTGTTTATTCTTTTTATTATAAAAAAGCTAATAGCCTGACCTGTGGTGGCACAGTGGATAAAGCGTCAACCTGGAATGCTGAGGTTGTCAGTTTGACCTGGGGGTTGCTTGGTCAAGGCACATATGGGAGTTGATTATTCCTGCTCCTCCACCCTTCTCCCTCTCTCTCACTCTCTCTCTCTCAAATGAATAAAGAAAATCTAAAAAAAAAAGCTAATAAAATTTTTTAAAATTTTTGTTGTAGTTTTTAATACACTTAATAGTGACATATAATAGACAAAAGTTTTTATGGTCCTCAATAATTTTTGAAATGTATGGGGGTTCCTCAGGTCAACAATTTTGAGAATTATTGCCCCCAACATTAGTCCTTAGCTGAGTTTCTTTCAGTATGATTTTGAAAGGATATATAATTATACTTTTGCTTTATTTTTAAGTTATAGATATTTTTTAACAAAAAAAAGTTGTTAAATAAAATAAAAGAAATAAGTTAAACTTATTTCCACTGTAAAAAAATAAAAACAAATTTGAAAAGGTATTTGATTGAAATCTGGCTAGCACACATAGCTTTCTGTGGCTTGCAGTCATGACTTAGGAGACCACTCCACTGTAAAACCCTAATACTCCCTGCGATTTTCAGACTCCAGAATAAGGGCCAATATTTTAGTTTATATCCTTTCAATCCTATTTCTATGCACAACAAATTTATAGTTTTATTTGTTATAAATTATTCAATCCTTAATTCCGTGGGTTCTCATAGAGACACCAAGTCCAGATGAGTTTTGAAGAGTTTTATTAAAGGAGGAGATTTATTAAATATGCCGGCTGCATATGGCTGACACAGGGCAACAGACCTAAATTGTGTGCAAGCCCCCAAAATAGTTCAGGGGCTATTTAAATACCCGTGATCACACAAGGGTGGGGGAGAGCATGACATCATGTTACAGGCTGACATTTGTTTAGGAGATACACAGAAACATTAAGACTTTCAAGGTAACACAATCAAAGATGTTTACAAATCTTTCAGTGTTCATCTTCCCTCATGTTGGTCAAATAAGTTTGTGAATTGATATATATGTTTGCTCACTTATAATTTGTATTGGGTTTGGGGGACAGGCTGTAAGCAAGCAGGGTCATTATAGCCTGAGGCTTAGTTTTAAGACTAAACTTTTCCCCACACCCTTGACTGTTGTATGATGTGCACTCTTATGAGGAATCCCATTATGCCTCAGATAAGTGACTTTGTATCAGAGACTTCCTTGTTTGTATATTGGATTAAAGGTTTGATTTGTATACTATAAAGTGGGGCAGACCGGGAGCTTGCTCTCTCTCAGTTCCTGCTATCACCATTGTAGGGGCCTCCTCGATCCCTGCCCTTCATGGGAAAATTCCCTTGTCTTCTCTTGTGGCTTGCCTGTCTTGGTGAGACACCAATAAACAGAATGGCCCACCATCCTCCAACTCCGCCATTTCTTTACCATCTGCCTGAATCCAATGGAAACCTGCATGTGAACGGCCACGATGGCGGCTCCTGGCCTTACAACTGGCGTAGTTTGCAGCAGGATTCGGAGATCGGTATGGGGCTACCACCCTTGATGGGTGGGGGTAGAGGACTGGTTACTGTTCTGGCTCCCCATGGCTGTCCTTTTAGGGGCCATGGGCTGGGTGTTCTTTACTCAAGAGGAAACCAGGAGTTCTTTGCGAGAAGCTGCCCGAGGTCGAAAGCTTCAGTATGAATTGCAAATCAAATGGCAGAAAAGGCTGGAATTGGAGCAAACACTGGAAAAGGAATTAAGGGTTTGCGAGTTGCAGTTTGCCCTGGAAGCTGAATGTTTGCACCGGCAGTTGTTGGAGAAACAACTGTGGATTCAAGAGCTCGAGTCTCAGCTTCTGGCCAAAAGCCAGCAGCCACAGGAGCCTAAACGGTCACCAAAGCAGCAGCAGCATCTGTGCCGGTGGATTGGCTTTGAGTCAGCGGGAGCAGGCGCTTGCAACTCCTCTTCTGAGGATGAGAAGGCTCAGGCTGAAGCTGCCATACGCACACTGAGAGCCCAACCAGTAGTCGCCAGGAAGGTAAAAACCCAGCAACAAAGATTCCCTCAGGGGCAGCCACAGCCTCCTGCCCAGGTAATGGAACACTCTGTGGTTTGGCCCTATACCCAGGCAGAGCTGATGGAGTTGGGGGCACAATTTAGGCAGAAACCTACTAAATCCCTGGTAGCCTGGTTACTACGATTATGGGACATAGGGTGAATGGCATCATGCTCTCTGGAACAGAGATGGAGAAATTGGCCACCATTACCACACACTCCTCCTCAAAGCAACGTCTTCAGAACTGCCATGGCAACCCAGGAGGCCATACCCTATTAGAATGGGTGATGGCTGCCATTCGTATGGTCTGTCAGAATGCTGGAGAATGGCCAGGGGCAATGAGTCAGTGGAAATGCTACAGTGAGTTAGTAAAGGTCCTTCAGGAACTAGGTATGAAGAATGCTGTTTTCAACCTTGGATCTCGTGGGCCAGACGAGGAAGTGTTTACGGCAAAAATGAGGGAATTTGTCCTTGCTAGCGCCCCGTCAGCCCTTTTTGGGTCACTTGTGGCTATCTTGGGCCCCTATGTGGGCCAGCCCATCAGTGCAGTTACACAGATGGTAGCAGATTTGGGAGAGTTGGAGGCCGCTCGGGATCATAAAGCAGTGAGGGCTGCTGCCTATGTTGCCTCCCCAACTAACAAGGGAAACTGGCCTGTAAAGGTTACCCAAATGCAGATGTGGGTAGATTTGATTGCGGCTGGAGCAGATAAGGGGAAATTGGATGGCCAGTCTGATAAAATTCTTTTGGAGCTGTGGCGGCAGCTTAAACCAGAACAGAAGTTCCAGCCACTGAGACGAAAGGCCCCAGCAGCTACCAATAAAACGTTGGGTGTGTGGGCAGCTTGGTTACAAGATTATATGATAGAGATGGCCGAGGGAGAGGAGAACTCCCAAGACCCATTGTACCAGTATGAATAGGAAAAGAGCTGAGGGACCCGTCTAAAAGGAATGGGCGGGGACCGGAGGCCACACATGGAACTGGCTATCCACTGATCCCCTTCCAATGTACAACGGGTATTGGCCTTGGTGGATACAGTTGCAGAATGTTCCCTCCTCTATGGGAACCCAGAGCAGTTTGCTGGGACCCCAGTGGCCACTGATGGTTATGGGGGCAAAACTGTTCAAGTGAAGCCAATAACTATTCCACTGGAGATAGGAGGACTGCCTCCTAAGCCATATAAGGTGTATGTATCTCCTATTCCTGAATATATTTTGGGGGTAGATGTCTTGCAAGGACTGTGGTTGGAAACTAGAGCTGGGGAGTTCTGGCTGCGGATCAGGGTTGTGAAGGCAGTGTGGTGGGGACATGCTTCACATTCCCCTTTGCAATTACCCGTCCCTCGGCGTGTGACTAACACCAAGCAGTACCGCCTGCCAGGTGGTTATGAAGAAGTCACAGGGACAATCCTCAAACTAGAAAAGGTGGGGATCATCCAGCCAGCACACAGTCCTTACAACTCCCCAGTATGGCCTGTGCGCAAAGCAGATGGAACCTGGAGAATGACAGTAGATTACAGAGAACTTAATAAAGTTGTTCCCCCTTTGCACGCTGCTGTTCCCTCGATAGCTAACATGATGGATTGGCTAAGCCATGAGTTGGGGACATACCACTTTGTGGCAGACTTGGCCAATGCTTTTTTCCTCTATTGGTATAGCTGCAGAGTCAAGACCAATTTGCCTTCAGTTGGGAAGGGAGACAATGGACCTTTACAGTTACCCCAGGGCTATTTGCATAGCCCCACTGTTGGGCAGATAAAATTTATTATGCTCACTTTGTTAAAGATGGCGCTGCCCACGTGGAAGCCATTGCCCAGGTGATATTAATGTGTATTAGAGACTTCCCTATTTTGTATATTGGATTAAAGGTTTTGATTTTTACACTATAAAATGGGGGCAGAACGGGAGCTTGCTCTCTCGTTTCCTGAGATTAGCATTAGAGAGGAGAGCAGAGAAAAGCCACATGGGAGAGGCCAGGAGGAGCAGCCAAGATGGTAGAGTGCTGAGGGAGAAGCCAGTTTGTGCAGGGAGAAGGAAGGAGATGAGGAACAGAGGTGAATAGGTCTGGTGAGCTAGAAACCTTTGATTCTAGGAAACTCGGATAAGTCAGTAGCTTTGTGAGCACTGAATGTGAGTGGGTTTTGGAGCCCAGTGTGTGTTTTTACTTGCCCGTCGGGTGCAAGCTAGGAGGATTAAAGATGATGGCCCATCAGTTTTTGGCTCTGTTGTTTCATTACCATCTGTCCGAATCAAATGCGAACCTGCATGGGCCAGGCGGCTATGATGGTGGCCCTGGCTACTGGCTTCACACCCACCTTGTGCCATGGGCTGGTGGTTGTCGAGCTGGCTAAATGGAAACAGCCAGAGGCAGTTCGCATGTACCATTATATTGATGATATTATGCTAACTAGTGATTCTCTTCCAGAATTGGAGCTAGCAGTCCCTACCGTGCTATCTCATTTGAAAGCATGTGGCTGAGCAGTCAACGAGAACAAATTACAAGGACCTGGGTTATCTGTTAAATTCTTGGGAGCTGTCTGGTCGGGTAAGACAAAAGTTATCCCTGATGCAGTTATAGATAAGATCCAAGCATACCCCATGCCCACTACAGTTAAACAGTTACAGGAATTCTTAGGTTTGTTGGGTATTGGCAAGCATTTATAGCCCATTTGGTTCAGTTACTACGTCTCTTGTACAACCTTATTTGGAAGGGAGTTCGTTGGAATTGGACTGAGCAGGCGCAAGGTTCATTTGCAGCAGTTAAGAGAGCTGTCAAGGTGGCACTGGCCTTGAATGTGTTTGATCCTGCCAGGCCCTGTGAGCTGGATGTTCATGTAACCTCGGAGGGCTTTGGATGGGGTTTGTGGCAATGGACAGAGCACTTACGGCAACCTATTGGCCTTTGGTCCCAATTGTGGAAAGGTGCTGAAGATTGTTACTCATTAGTGGAGAAGCAGCCAGCAGCTGTGTATGCTGCCCTCCTGGCCACTGAGAACATTACAACCACAACACCAGTTACAGTCAAGACAACACACCCTATTGCAGGATGGGTGAGAGATTGGGCGACCAAACCACATAGTGCAGGGGTTGGGAACATTTTTGGCTGAGAGAGCCATGAACACCACATACTTTAAAATATAATTCCATGAGAGCCATACAACAACCTATGTATGTTAAGCATTTTCCAATAAAAATTTGGTGTTGTTCCAGAGGACAGCTGTGATTGGCTCCAGCCACCTGCAACCATGAACATGAGCGGTAGGAAATGAACGGATTGTAATACATGAGAATGTTTTATATTTTTAACGTTATTATTTTTTTATTAAAGATTTGACTGTGAGCCAGATGCAGCCATCAAAAGAGCCACATCTGGCTCTCGAGCCATAGGTCCTGACCCCTGACGTAGTGGTATGGCTCAAATGTCCACCCTCTTAGCACCAGCCTGTTGCTGGTGCTGCAGGAAGAACTGCAGGAAGTCTCAGCCACCTATGCGACCTTAGAGTCAGGTGCAGCTGGGGATCAGGAGGCAGAACCTGAAGTCAGTCCCTACCAGGAAGGGCGGGTGCCCATCCCCGAGGATGTCTGGTATACTGATGTTTCCAGCAGGGGCCAACCTGCCAAATGGATGGCTATAGCCACTGAGACTATTTGGATGGACACAGGTACAGGCCAAAGCAGCCAGTGGGCAGAATTAAAAGCTGTTTGGCTAGTTGCCCATAATGAACCTTCACTTCTGGTGATCTGTACTGACAGCTGGGCTGTCTATTGTGGACTGACCCTTTGGATTGCTACTTGGCATATTAACCAGTGGATGATTGTAAAGCCAATAGCCACGGCCACCATCACAGCCGCCTGGCCCATGCAGGTTCACATTAGATTCGGACAGATGGTAATGAAACAACAGAGCCAAGAACTGGTGGGCCATTACCTTTAATCCTAGCTTGCACTCAGCGGGCAACTAAAAACACACACTGGGCTCCAAAACCCACTCATTCAGTGCTCACAAAGCTACTGACTTATCCGAGTTTCTAGAATCAAAGGTTTCTAGCTAACCAGACTTATTCACCTCTATTCCCCATCTCCTTCTCTCTGCACAAACTCTGCACAAGCTGGCTTCTCCCTCAGCACTCCTCCATCTTGGCTGCTTCTCCTGGCCTCCTCCATGTGGCCTTTCTCTGCTCTCCTCTCTTCCACGTGGCTTTTTTCTGCTCTCTCCTCTAATACTAATCTCAGGAACCGAGAGAGAGCAAGCTCCTGGTCTGCCCCACTTTTTAGTGTAGAAACCAAAACCTTTAATCCAATATACAAATAAGGAAGTCTCTGATACAAAGTCACTTATCTGAGGCATGATGGGATTGCACCACCCCACATCAAAATGGGTGGGAAAGGCTTAGTCCCAAAACCAAGCCCCAGGCTACAAGGATCCTGCCTGCCCACAGCCCGCCCCCCAACACACATTAATATAATCAGGCCCATCCCAAGCAAGAAGGGCAACTAATATGATTACCTGGGCGACGGGCTTCCAAGTGGGCAGCACCATCTTTAACAAAGTGAGCATCATATATTTTATCTGCCCAACAGAGGGAATATTATTCTTGCTGTTTAGGCAAATTAATGAAGGAAAATTTTAAATGCATGAGAAAGGTGTTAAGTGTTGCCTCAGTCATTTCTTTAAGGAAAAGCGCCAGAGCTCCAGCCTTCCCTAGGGGCTCGCAAAAGGAAAAATATTCCTTTGTCCCTATTACTCCCATCCTGAGCCAGCCTCCCAGGCCACAAAATAATGCTCCCCTACCTTAATTCCACAGGCAAGGGCAGGGTTTGTCTATGGTAGATCTTTATATGTAGTTCTGTGATTTACCACAGGAATTATACTGCCCTCCGAAGGGCAATTTGAAAACATTTGAAAGTCTTTTTGACGACTGTCTCAAGGACTAGGATGTGGAAGTGGAGGGATTTGTATGGGCACTACTTTCATTTAGTAGGAGCCCAGTGTGTGTTTTTACTTGCCCACCAGGTGCAAGCTAGGATTAAAGGTAATGGCCCACCAGTTCTTGGCTCTGTTGTTTCATTACCATCTGTCCGAATCAAGACACTGAATGTGTAGAACAGTAAACGCAAAACTCTCAGCCGGCATGAACTTTCAATGTTCCTTCACACATTTATGGAGGTTAAAAACTTGTTTAAAATTATCTGAGCCTAAATCTAACTTTGTTTTACACATATGTAAAATATTTTTGCATGGTTTACTAGACAATGAACTTTCCAGGAATTCATTGTATTTCACAGTATTCACTGTGAAAATCTAGGAAAGATTGTGCCTTACTTGGCCCAGGATTTTATTGAATTACTTACCGTTTGGTTGTTCTTTTTTTTTTCCCTTTTTTAAAATTCATTTTTGATGGGGGATGGGGAGAGAAGGGGGGAGGAGTGGAAAGCATCAACTCCCATATGTGTCTTGACCAGGCAAGCCCAGGGTTTCGAACAGCAACCTCAACATTCCAGGTCAACACTTTCTCCACTGTGCCACCACAGGTCAGGCAAACTAATTCTATTTGGAAAGAAATTTTTTTTCTGAGGGCAACTCCAGTTATGGTAAGGTATGGTATTTGAGTTGGTGAAGTATCGTAACTGTTTCCGTATGCATTGGTACCCGACACATTCTTCTTAGTCTACACAGAGGCCCAAGCAACTCGCTATTCATTTTGCCTTGTCATCTGATCATACCAAACATTTACATATATACATATTAACTAAATATTATTGTTATAACAAATTAATTTTTTACTGATCCTGTATGTTTCAATTTGAGCATTTGTTGGGCAGATAAGATATATTATGCTCACTTTGTTAAAGCTGGCACTGCCCATGTAGAAGCCCGTCACCCAAGGTGATAATATTAATTGCTCTTCTTGCTTGGGATGGGCGTGATTATGTTAATATGTGTTGGGGGAGGGCTTTCAGGCCAAAAGGTTTTATTTCTTTTATTTATTTATTTATTTATTTATTTGTATTTTTCTGAAGTTGGAAACAGGGAAGCCGTCAGACAGACTCCCACATGTGCCCGACCAGGATCCACCCGGCATGCCCACCAGAGGGTGATGCTCTGCCCATCTGGGGCGTCATTCTGTTGCAACCAGAGCCATTCTAGTGCCTGAGGCAGAGGCACAGAGCCATCCTCAGCTCCTGGGCCAACTTTGCTCTAATGGAGCCTTGGCTGCGGGAGGGGAAGAGAGAGACAGAGAGGAAGGAGAGGGGGAGGAGTGGAGAAGCAGATGGGCACTTCTCCTGTGTGCCCTGGCCGGGAATCGAACCCGGGACTCCTGCACATCAGGCCGATGCTCTACCACTGTGCCAACCAGCCAGGGCTCGCGCCAAAAGGTTTTAAAAGGAAGAGAGATCATGTTGTTCTGGGAGAAGAGTGATTATGTTCCAGGAGGAACCCATGCTAGAGAAGAAGAGCAGAGAAAGGCCACGTGGAGGAGGCCAGGAGAAGCAGCCAAGATGGTGGAATGCTGAAGGAAAAGCCAGTTTGTGCAGAGAGAAGGAGATGAGGAACAGAGGTGAATAAGTCTGGTGAGCTAGAGACCTTTGATTCTAGGAAACTCGGACAAGTCAGTAGTTTTGTGAGCACTGAATGAGTGACTTTTGGAGCCGAGTGTGTGTTTTTACTTGCCCGCTGGGTGCAAGCTAGGATTAAAGGTAATGGCCCACCAGTTCTTGGCTCTGTTGTTTCATTACCGTCTGTCTGAATCAAATGTGAACCTGCATGGGCCAGGCAGCTGTGATGCTGGCCATGGCTACTAGCTTTACAGCATAATACTAATTTTTTTAGAAACAAAATTTTTTTTAAAAAATTTATTTTTGATTGATTTTAGAGAGAACCAGAAACAGTGATCTGTTCCTGTATGTGTTCTGGCTGGGGATTGAACCAGCAACTTCTGTGCTTTGGGATGAAGTTCTAACTGAAAAGAGAATTGCTTGGCCATCCAGCTCCACAGCCCTTACAGTGGGTAAAAATAGGAGACTGGGAGAGCCCTAACCCAGTGGTCCCCAACCCCTGGGCCGCGGACCGGTACTGGTCAGTGGGCCATTTGGTACCAGTCTGTAGAGAAAGAATAAATAACTTACATTATTTTCGTTTTATTTATATTTAAGTCTGAACGATGTTTTATTTTTAAAAAAGACCAGATTCCCTCTGTTATATCCGTCTAAGATTCACTCTTGACGCTTGTCTTGGTCACGTGATACATTTATCTGTCCCACCCTAAAGGCCAGTCTGTGAAAATATTTTCTGACATTAAACCGGTTCGTGGCCCAAAAATGGTTGGGGACCACTGCCCTAACCCACCTTGCACATCAGCAAACTCAGATGAAAAATGCCTTCTACCAAAACAGGTTAGCCCTAGACTATTTGTTAGCAGCAGAAGAAGGAATGTGTGGGAAATTCAATCTCACTGATTGTTGCCAAATAGATGACCAGGGCCAGGCAGTTGAGGACCTAGTCAAAAGGATGAGAAAACTGGCACACGTGCCTGTGCAAGTCTGGCACGGATGGGACCCCGATAGTCTTTTTGGGGATGATTCTCAACCTTTCTTGGGTTTAAAACTCTAATAGAAGCAGTCTTACTGTTCCTAGAAATCTGCCTAATAGGTCCGTGTCTGTTGCCACTGCTAGTAAACAGCTTAAAGAGTGTGATAAAAACCATCACACAGCCACTATCAGGCCTTACCCCAGGGACCACATGAAGAAGGTGAGACTCTAGTAATAAAATGAGGTTCTGGAGGTCTCCAAAAAGGGGAGTGAGATAAAATATGCCCCCCCCTTTAATAAGAGGCTTCAAAGGCACTTTATGATTTAAGCCGAGTGTTCAGAGAGATTTTGTAAATATGATTTTTATACTTGTGTGTGATTTACACCAGCTCAGGATGGGTTGTTATATTATAAATGGAGAGGTTTTCATACCAGAAGGTTTTGAGAGGAAGGAGGAAGGAGAGACAGACCCCCTCCCTTCCCACACCTGTGAGGAAGAATGTAAACAGCCTGGAATGTGGGAGGGGGAAGGGAGATTTGAGTAGCCCTTTCTTCTCCCCTTTCTTTCTCCTTAATGGGAGATTTACAAAAGCTTATCCTCTGAAGTCATGTAAGCCCCCTGCCATCCTGAAATCATGTGATTGACGTATGTACCTCTAGACAAAGGAAACACAAGAGCCATGTATGTGAACTTTTGTTCTGTAAAAGGTATATAAGATGTAAGAAATCTAATTTCGGGGAGCACATGTCTTTGGAGCTACTGGCCCCACATGCTCCGCTGGCTTTTATTAATAAATTCTCTTTTCCTCTTATAGTTATCTGAATGTCAGTTCTCCATTAGGTTACTTTCCTGCTACATAACCAATGGAGCTATCCAGCCAGGGCAATTTTTTTTTAAATAATGTGTTTTGCCCTGGCAAGATAGCTTAGTTGGTTAGAGCATTGTCCTGAGGTACAAAGATTGCTGGTTTGATCCCTGGTCACGACAATATGGAAACAGATCAATGTTTCTGTCTGTCTGTCTCTCTCTGAAATCAGTAAATAAGTTTTTAAAAAAGAAATGAAAGCTTTCAGTGTGAAATTTAGCAAAAAAAAAAAATGTATCAGTAGGTGCATTGTTAAAAGGGTGTTACAACATATTTTACTGAAAGGATGCACATGAGAAGACCACATTTTACAATAGTGAGAAACAGCCTACCTGCCCATTACCTGAGACATCTCCATTCCGAAACAGGACTTTGGTTTTACTTTTCCATAATCAAAAGGCCCATTGGAGTGGTTTTCCTAAAACAAAGAGATTCCAGGTCAATTCAAATTTCTTCTTCTAGTAACTAACCCTCTGACTGGGTTTCCTTCCCGTTTGTCTCTGGCCTCCAATCTTCACATATCGGGGACATTTTTTCTCAGCCTGGATTTCAAGTTCCTCTTAGAGTTGTGGGGGCTAAAAGATATTAAAACTTTTCCTTCTACCTCCTAAATTCTTTTATGCTGGACTAACTATCAAATTAATAGAAACAGATTACAGAAGAAAATCAAAGTTTAATACATATGCATGGGAAATTGACATAGACAAGATAATTCCATGAAAATTCCAGACAGAGAGGCGACAATGGGTATGCAAGACATTTTGGACAAAGGAGGAAGTGGGAGGGTCAGTCCTAGATTTCAGGAGTGAGAATGCACAATTTACAGGTGTCTGAAGACAGAGGAACAAACAAGGCTGGGGAAGCCTTGCTAGGCAACCAGAAACAGTAGGACACAGTGGTTATCTAGTTAACAGGCACCTGCCTGAAGCCCTCTTGTTTACATTTCATTCAAATTAGGCCAAGGCAGCATCATAAGATCTCCTTCCTGAATCAGATTTCTTTGTCTAAATCTCTTGGGCAGGAAAGGGGGGAGGGTAGGTCAAAGTGTCTTTCTGAGTCTTTTGTTTCTTAACAAACAGCTTAAAATCAATATCCCAAAAAGCAGCCTTAAGGTGGCAGAATTTTGATCCCTTTCGAGAAAACCCCTTCACTGTTACACATCTGACCTGCTCACTAAAGTGTGAAAGCAGCTGGACTGGGTCCTGTGCCTTGTCCCCTCTAGCGCATGGTATGTGTTTGATCAAAATGTGTGCAATCAAGACTTAGAGACTCTGAACCAAAAGACTTACCTGAAAACAATGGAAATATATAAACCATGTATTAAGAGGTCTCAAGTATCTGTCAGAAAAGTTATCCAAAAATTGCAAATAGTGAAAGAAAACAAATAGGTGGCTGCTCATCTTTTCAATGTGGGGGTAAAGCCCACCCAAGGCTTGTCTAGGGCAGAAGTCAACATACTTTATCTGTCCAGATCCAGATGGTATTTTAAGCTTTGTAGGGTTTTTAAGACTGTGGATACTCAAGTCTGCCACCAGAGGACAAAAGCAATCACAGACAATAAGTAAAGGAATGAGGTGGCTTAGTTCAACAAAACATTATTTTGCAAAACACATGGGCTAAATTTGGCCAAACGTTCATAGTAATGTGAAGTTTATCCCATTATTTACTATTGATTCAAGGTCCCAACGTTAGTAGTAAAGTTACTTGTTAATTTGGAGACTTTGACTGGAAGAGATGCAGATAATTTGTCAGTGGATAGAACAGGGAAGAGACGTAAAATGCAAAAACTTCCATCCAAAAATTTGTGGACAACTGGACATTAATCAGTATTGCATCCTATAAATATTATGCTATAAATACCCTAGCTTCTTGTAGCACTGAATTTGTTATAGCATCTTTACTAGTTGCTTCAATAATCAGTGAGTTAAGTCTTTGACATATGTTCATCTTATATTTGCCAGGAAGTCATGCGTTTACCATTTTGTAAAATTATTCTTTAACATATCTCATAAGTGCACAAACGGATTTTGGTCATGGTTCTTCCCTACTATAATAAGGAGAGGACCAGTGATCGTATGTGCTGCATTTCACAAATTTTGAAAAGACTGGGTTAAAACTATGAAATAATGATATAAAGAATTAGAACTAAGTTCAAATTATTTCAAATCTTAGTGGGCATGTGGCTGCAATAGCCAAAACATATCTCACAAAACAATTGGGTTGAGGCTAATGTTAACTATAGTTAGCCCTGGCGGGGGAGCTCAGTTAGTTAGAGCATTGTCCTGATATGTCAAGGTTGTGGGTTTGATCCTTGGTTGGGGGCATACAAGAATCAACCAATGATTGCATGAGTAGATGGAAAAACAAATTGATGTTTCTCTCTTTCTCTTTTTCTTTTCCTTTATCTCTTGAAAATCAATCAATAAACAAAATTTTAAATAGAGCAAATTCATATTTCAAACATTGTTGACAATTTTTAATGTTTTGACCAACTTCTTGTAAAATAAGTTAGATTTGGGGGAGGAGGTTTTCTTGTTAAACAGCTGGCAAAGAGCATCTACTACTGTAAGAATATTTGTCAGTTATGCTATTGCTTATGTTTGCTGGTACATGCCTCAGTAAAGTTATGTTTTAAACCAGTAGTTTTTCTTTAGGAATCTTCTAAATTTTTAAAAAAATTTATTTATTTTACAGAGAGAGGAGGAAGGATGAAAAGTATAGTTCTTCAGTTTAGTTGTTCATTGTTTGTTGTATGTGCCTTGACCAGAAAAATCCAGGGTTTCGAACCAGCGACCTCGGCATTCCAGGTCAACACTCTATCCAATGCACCACCACAGGTCAGGTCTCTGTAGGACAGTGGTTCCCAACCCCCGGGCCGCGGACCAGTACCGGTCCGTGGGCCATTTGGTACCAGTCCGCAGAGAAAGAATAAGTAACTTACATTATTTCCGTTTTATTTATTTTTAAGTCTGAACGATGTTTTATTTTTTTTTTAATGTTAAAAAATGGCCAGATTCTCTGTTACATTCGTCTAAGACTCACTCTTGATGCTTGTCTTGGTCACGTGATACCTTTATCTGTCCCACCCTAAAGGCCGGTCTGTGAAAGTATTTTCTGACATTAAACCAGTCCGTGGCCCAAAAAGGTTGGGGACCACTGCTGTAGGAGTCTTCTAATGCCACTTGCCCATTTTGTAAAGGTAGGTTTAGTTGAAACTAGGTAATGTTATCCGCATTTAACCACTCACCTACAATTTGCAATTTGTTATTATACTCTGAAGGGATTCAGAGATGAACAGCCACTGTGTGAAGCTTCTACTTTTATCTGAGAAGGTGACATGTGACATATTCTGAGTAGTGAACCCAGTATAAGCTGGTAGTACATTTGTGGACAAAGAAGGGGCCACGCTGAACCTGGAGAGCTCAGGGGAAGCCTGCATGGTGGTCCTTCAGACTCATAGAACTAAAGTAACCACCCAGGATGGTCTGAAATGAAAACTTCCTAACTAAAAGCAGTTCACAGGAGGGTAGTCCTGTCCTAGGGAGGTATTTTTCTCTAACAAAGGTCAATGATTACCTTAACTGAGCCTGTCAGTTATTTGTTGCATCTACAATAAGGTACCTGAGAACGTGTCTTTAAAATATAAAGAGTAATCTTTTCCTGTCCCCCTCAGGGCATCAGGGCAGGCACCCACCGAGCAGGAACCAATCAACCTCCTTATTATTATCATGGTAATTAACTGTTATCTATTGATATTTTACACCTTATGTAAAAGAAGTTTCTGTATATACATTATTTATCTTTTTATCTAATCCCAGAGATTCTCCCACACACACCACCCCCAGTTTTGCTTTCTCCGGGCTCCCAATCTACCACCAATACATTTCCTGTAACCCCCTTATGTCTTCCCTTTTGATTCTAATGTATAAAACAAGAGGTAAAAATGCCATTTTCCGGAGCATTTTCTCAATCTGTTGAGACTTTGCTTCCTGGCAATTCTTGACAGTTTGGCTCAAATAAACTCATAAAAATTCTTACAGGTTTGGACATTTCTTCCATTGACACACTAAATATAAGTAAAGTTTAAATTCTTGTTTGTCTTTTCAATAAAAATATCATGCCGTAGAAGTTCTGGTATTTTGTTCCTGCATCCCAGTGCTCTTTCTTGCATGCTCCCGGGTACACACAGCACACAGGAGTCTGGAAAAGAATGTACAGTCATTTCAAGTCTGAGGTTTGGCAGTCACTAAATGGATCCTGCCACTTGGTGGCAGCAGTGTCCCACAGAGCTGGATCCATTTTTCAGGGATGAATTAAACCATTTTTTAAAAAAGGAGCTATAGCTCGCCAGCTTGAGAGCAGGCTTATCTGGTTGAGCAAAGCTCACCAGCTTGGACCCACGGTTGCTGCCTCGAGCAAGGGGTTACTCGGTCTGCTGAAGAACCATGGTCAAGGCACATATGAGAAAGCAGTCAATGAACAACTAAGGTGTCGCAACGAAAAACTGATGATGCATCTCATCTCTCTCCCTTCCTGTCTGCCTGTCCCTCTCTCTCTGTCTCTGTAAAAATAAAAATAAAAATAATAATGATAAAAATAGGAACTACATAGTTAGAGGCAGGCAAGGACTACAGGGACTACAGGCACTCTGCCATACACAGATCCTTCTTCCTCTTGCCTACTGACAAAGTTGCCTGAGCCCTTGCTTCTAGAAAGCAGCAATGATAAAGAATACCTGCACCAACCCCGTGTTTTCAGAACCCCCCCCATCCTTTGCGTTCTAGGAAACGGCTTACTCAAAGAAATACTCTTCCCCATACGACGTGGATAAAACTCACTGTCCACTCTCTTATGACAACTGTAATTCTCAGCGGTGACACTTCTGTTTACTTGTGACAAAGCAGACATAGACATAGATCCTCCAACTTCCCGTTCTTTGTTATAATCGATTAGCAAATATTAGAACTATTTGTTCCCCTGAAACCAGCTAACCACAGAGAAAAACACTTCCTGTTCAGGTACCTGAGACTTCTGAATACAAAACAACCAAACCCAACATAAGTCACCTTGTCCAAGAAGCCAAGCGACACTCGACACTTGGAAGGTGGAGAACCCGTTTATTATGCTGGTGGGCCCAGAGGAGTTAGCATTCCAAAGTCTGAGTCCCGACTGGACCGGCGGGCTTTGGGGCCTTTTATAGCCCTGGCTGATGCAAGAAGCAAGCAAGGTTACAAAAACAAAACTGGAATTAGCAGAGCGGAACCATTAGAGGTGAAGCATTCTGCTTTGTCATTACTTAGTTACTCTTAGGTTTCATTTCTTTAACTCTGACGGCGTGAGTGTCTTTTCAGGGCTTGCGGGAGGTGACCAACCACAAAGGAATGTCCGATGTCACAATTCCAAGAAGTCATGGACGGTTGAAACTTCTGACAGTTGAAAATGTACAAACATCCGTAATTAGTGGAAAGCACCCTTGTGCCCAGCGATAGCGGCAGCCAATCAGCAAATGCTCCGCCCCCCTCCTGCTTCCCTAACCTAATCCTTAAAACGTGGCCTAAGACTGTAGCCGGGGCTGCTCTCATTTTTCGAGACAGCCCGGCAGGTTTTCTTTCTAATAAAGCCTGATTCTCTAAACCTTTCAGTTGCCAGTCTTCTTTTCAGTCTAACAGTCATAGCCATATCAACCCACTGAGAGCCCATTTACCTCTGTCTATATAAGTCTAAGGCAAAACTAACCTTAGGAGGCACCCTGATCTTTGGGTCTGGGATGCTCTCCTTATTGCAATAGCCTCAATAAAATCAGTTGCTTTAATCATTGTTTTGTCTTTTCTTTCAAGACTTTATTTATTCCTTTTTAGAAAGGAGAGAAAGAGAGAAAGAGAGACAGAGAGAGAAGGGAGGAAGAACAGGAAGCATCATCGGGATCCCATATGTGTCTTCACCAGGCAAGCCCAGGGTTTTGAACTGGCTACCTCAGAGTTCCAGGTTGACACTTTATCCATTGCACCACCACAGGTCAGGCCTAGTTTTGCCTTTAATACATGCCTTGGTTCCCCTTAAAGAATCTTCACCTAAGCATGCCATGCAGGCAGACAGATTACTGCATACTTTGCTTAATGTCTCCCAGGCAAACCTTGTCCTGAAAGAACTTCATTTTTAATAGCCAACCTTCACAAAACATGTCTTTTTCAATATAACATTTCCAGCCAACTTTATATTTTTAAAAATCATCTATTTACATCTTCACTATAACAATATTTTTTAACAAAATTATATGCAAGAAAAGTCTTTCATTCCAAATACTATTGATATTTATTCAGAGTCATTTGTGGGGTACATTGTGCCTCCCTGCCAAAAAAAACCCCAAAACTATGTTGAAAGCCAATCCCTTGTACCTGTGAATGTGACCTTATTTGGAAATAGGATCTTTGCAGAGGTACCATATTTTTCACTCCATAAGATGCACCTGACCATAAGGCACACCTACGGTTTTAAGGAGGAAAAAAAAAAATCTGAACCAAATGATATGTTAATAATATTTAATAAAATACCATATTTTTTTGCTCCATAAGACACACGGGCATTTTACCCTCCACTTTTGGGGGGTAAGGGGAGAGTGCATCTTATGGAGTGAAAAATACGATGATTAAGATGTAAGCTAGGATGAGGTCATATTCAAGTATTGTGGGCCCTTGCTCCAATATTACTGGCATTTTTATAATAAGAGAAGAGACACAGAGTCAGACACGCACAGGGAAAGCATCATAAATTGATGGAGGCAGTGATTGGAATGATGCATGCACGAGTCATGGAACACCAAGGATTACTGGCAACATTGGAAGTTAAGAGAAAGGCATGGATGGAACGGATTCTTTCCCAGATACTTCAAAGAGAATGTAGCCCTGTCAACACCTTGATTTTTAATTTCTGGCTACCAGAACTGTCAGAAAATAAATTTCTGTTATTTAAGCCATTCAGTTTGTGATGCTTTGTTTTGGCAACCCTAGGAAACAAACATAGAATCCCTAATAAAAAAATTTTTTTAAATGTGAAATGGAGTAGTCGCAAAAAAGGTGTGGTACTAGACCATTGGTAATGTCAAAGTACAAATTGTACTGGACAAAATTCAGCAGGAAAAGAAGACTTTATCCAAGGCTACCACAATAAGGGAGAGAAGCCAGAACTAAGCCTGAACTGGGATGTGCCAGTGGAAAAGTAGTAGAGGACATTAGGGAGAAGTTATAGGCCATCTGTGTTTGCTAATTGGCTTTATTCAGGGAAAAACAAAATTTCCATACCATTATGACAACTTGGAGCAAGGCATCTTGAAATTAGGCTCCTATACTTCCACAGAAACTGAGAGATGGATGCTGTCTCCTTGCTGATTACATGTTATAAAGAGCAAAAGCAGAGAGGATATTTTAAAATACTTTTTGATAGATACATGAATTCCAAACTGCTCTTTTGCTGTTCCTCTTGGCTGCCTGACCCCACCCTTAATGACCGGACAGTCACCCATGGGACAAAGGAATTCCAGGAAGCTGGTCAATCACCCCAATGAAGAGTATTCCAGAAAGCCGAATATACCAGCACACCTTTGCTCGAGGCTATCCTCAACCCTATAAGGTTTTACCTCAGTCTGTTTTCAGTGCTCTTCTCCCCCCAGGGAGAAGTGCCCAGCAGGGTTCCTTTCTTCCTTTCAATAAAGCCTGTTACTCTGGTCTTTCAGACTCCCATGGATTCCAACATTTGGTGCCAAAACCCGGGACAGGGTACTAACTGCCTGGATGATCCCTCTTTGCCGTCCAAACTTACAACCAGGTTAGTAATGGACAGTGGCAGCTCGTCCCGGGCTTACTCCCTGATTCTGTTTGGACGTGTAATTGTAGGTCAATTGGCCAGCAGTCTAACCTTGTCCTGAACCCCTGCTGGACCAGAAAGGTAAGGAGTTTCTCCCTTCCCCGGTTGGCCTCCAAATTTCTCTCTAAAAACACCCCTTCCTGGTCGGATGGTTTTGGCTTCAGACCCCATATCTATGGGTGGTCTGCCTCTACTTCTTTATGGACTTCTACAAAAGTTTAGGTGTGTGTTGGGCAGGTAAAATGTATTATGCTCACTTTGTTAAAGGTGGCGCTGCCCACGTGAGGCCGTTGCCCAGGTGATATTAATGTGTATTGGGGATCCTTGTAGCCTGGGGCTTGGTTTTGGGATTAAGCCTTTCCCACCCTTTTTTTTTTTTTAATTTTTTTTTTTTAATTCATTTTTAGAGAGGACAGAGAGAGGGAGAGAGAGAGAGACAGAGAGAGAGAGAAGGGGGGAGGAGCTGGAAGCATCAACTCCCATATGTGCCTTGACCAAGCAAGCCCAGGGTTTCGAACCGCCCACCCTTTTTTGATGTAGGGTGGTACAATCCAATCATGCCTCAGAGGTGACTTTGTATTAGAGACTTCCCTACTTTGTATATTGGATTAGAGGTTGTGAAGCTACAGTATAAAGTGGGGGCAAAACGGGAGTTTGGGCTCTTGGTTCCTGAGATTATCAGTAGAGGAGAGAGCAGAGAGGTGAGCGGAAGGAGGCCACGTGGAGGAGGCCAGGAAAAGCAGCCAAGATGGTGGAGTGCTGAGTGAGATGCCAGTTTTTGCAGAGTTTGTATCTGGGATAAGGAAGGAGATGGGGAACTGAGGAGAATAAGGCTGGCGAGCTAGAAACCTTTGATTCTAGGAAACTTGGATAAATCAGTGGCTTTGTGAGCACTGAATGTGATTGGGTTTTGGAGCCCAGTGTGTATTTTTACTTGCCCGCCGGGTGCAAGCTAGAATTAAAGACTATGGCCCATCAGTTTTTGGCTCCTCTGTTTCTTTACCGACTGTCCGAATCCAATGCGAACCTGCATGGGCCGAGCTGCTTTGATAGTGTTGGCCCTGGCCGTGGCTCCTGGCTTTACAGGCGTGCCTAGCCAGGCCACTCTCCTGTGTCCTGGGATCTCAGCCTTGGGGTGACGACCTCTTGTCTGAGACTCTCTTTCTACTGAGATTTTCTCCTCTCGTAACAGTGACTGAAGGCGGGGATGCCCCCTTCTCTCACCAGTCTCCTCCACTGTGGGCTCCTCCCAGTCCAAACCGTCCAGCCAGGCTCCCCTTGGAACATGGGCTCCTCCCAATCTCAGGCCTCAGAGATGACTTCTCTACTCCTTTGGGACTCCTTTACTCCTTCTGGACTCACCCTACTCTCTGTGGTTCACAGTTTGGGAGGTTTCTACTCCAAGCAGCCTGCTTCTACGGACTTCCTTGAAAGTCTAGGCACCTAGCTAGGTTGCTTTCTACTACCATTACAATATCCTAAGAGATCTTGCAACTTTTGCCACCAGATGGGGAGGGCATCAGAAATTCCTTACATGCAGGCTTTTCTTCTTCCTTCACTCTGTTGCACTCGCCGGGTAAAATAGACACTGGAGATGTTTGGAGAGTTTAAACAAAGTTTTATGGCAAAGAAAAAGCAAAACCTGCGCAGGGGTGAGCTCAGGTGGCAGTCACCAGAGTCACACCGAGCGCCTACAATCTAGGGGTTTTTATAGCGTAGCAAGCAAGCGGTTCATACAGAAGCGAATTTTGCGTTTAGCAATTGGCTCCCTCAAATTAAATTTTAGTCAGGTGCCTTAGTAACCAGTCATACAGTTGAAAGCCCCCAGCTGGAAAACTCCCTATCTATCCTCCAGGATTGGGTTACACTAATCATCCTGGGAGTTTTACGACTTTCTTATCTCAAGGACTCATCTATTCCTAGCCATCCTGGGAGTCTAACGACTTCCATCTGTTCCTAGTCATCCTGGGAGTCTAACGACTTCCTTATCTCAAGGACTCATCTGCTCCAGGAATGGGTTGCATTTACTGGACTAGTTCCTTTGAAGTTATTTCTAAAGCCTATTAATATATTTTATGGCCTTTATTCGGATGTCACACACTCCTATCCTTAATTTCTGCACTACTTGTTCTACACGCAGGCCGTTTTTGGCCAAAGAAACCTCACTTAAAACCTCTGCTCCTAATCTTTCCTTCTCTGTGGACTCCCAACTCTCTCCCTCCTGCCTGACCCCCGAGGACACCCCTCTCTCGGGACCCCTCTCTGGTCCCTCTGAAAATTTTTTCCACTCGAGTCTCTTCCCTCCAAGAGCCCCCTCCCTTCTCCATTGTGTTCTTTGTCCCCTCCCTCCTCTTTAGAAGCTGTGGCTCTGGCTGTGGTGCCTGTCTCTTCTCTGATCCCTCCTCCATCCTTAAAAACTGTGATTGTGCCTCTTTCCTTTTTGCCCTCTCCCCTCTCCTCAAAGCTCTAAATCTTTTTTGACTCCTCTGACCACGGGACGCCACACCAGTACTTTACCCTCCTCCTCCTCCTCCTGCAGATTCTGACCCGCCTTCTTTCATCCAGCTGCTCACACTGTCCATCCATCTGCTTTCTCTCTTCCTCCCCTCTATGCTTGCAACTCCCTGTCATCTTGAAAAACTTTAAAAAAGCAGAATTGTATATTAAGCTATGTGAGTAAGTAATCCATCTTGTCTTTTTGTTTGTCAGAAAATATCTCTAGTATAATTTTAATTGAAACAAGTAAAGTACGCTCATTTAAATTTCTTAATTCATAGTATGTGAAGTCTTTGTTTAATATGTAACTGTGTCTGTTTCTAAGGCCTTAAACCAATAATTACCTACCTCTTAAACCAGGCTTACTCATCCCCATGGACTCTCCCTGCAATACCCCCACCCTTGCTGTTCGAAAACCTTCAGGGGCTTATCGCCTTGTACAAGACTTATATCTAATCAATGAGGTGATAGTTCCCCTCCATCCAGTAGTCACTAATCTCTACAAGTTACTGTCACACATTCCTTCAAACACCGCTCACTTCAGGATTGTAGATCTCAAGAATACCTTCTTTACCATTCCTCTACACCCTGTCTTACTTTCTGTTTACCTTTATGTGGACTGTCTTACCTTAGGGGATCAAAAACAGCCCACACCTGTTTGGGCAGGCACTAGCTCAGGACTTAGCAGCATGCAATCTCAAAACTAGTACTCTCTTACAATATGTAGATAACCTACTCCTCTACAGCCTCTCCCTGCCTGCCTCAAGGAGACATATCTCCACCCTTCTTAACTTCCTCACTGTGAAGGAATATCGTGTCTGCTCTGCTAAGGCTCAACTTCACTCTCAGTCCCTAGTCTATCTGGGCATTGCCTTAACCCTCACCACCTGAGGTCTCACCCTAGTTCTAACTCAGACCCTCTGCAGTCTCCAACTACCTACCACCACATATCAAATCATTTCTCTCCTCAGTTTAATAGGCTTCTTTAAACACTGAATTCCCAATTTGCTCTCTTAGTCAAGCCCCTCAGTGAGATCTTCTGAGCATGGTTTTTAAGGTCTACAATGGCCAAGGAAGTAACAGAAAAGGCAAATAAGGCCCAAAAGAAGTTAAGAAATACCAGCTTTTGGCATACGCTCTTAAAGGCTCCAGCACCCTAAAGGGCTTCATGGGACTCCATCAGGGCCCTGCTCCAGAGTGGAAAGAAAGGTCATTCAACTGAAGCCTGCCAGGCTTCTCGGCCCCATCAAGGGGCACACCTCTGCTGTGGAAAGAGGGACATGAGAAGGTAAGCTGCCCTCTTGCTCCATGGAGGGAGAGTTCAGTCTCTTCTAGCCCTGCTCCAGCTACCTGTGACCTGACCTTGCCCAGCATGCTGGGAATTGCCACTGAAGGCCCAAGGACATTGTTCACAAGCCTAAGGTATTTCTTCCAAGTTGCAGATAAACTGATCTCATTTCTTGTAAACACAAGAACCATTTACTATGCCTCGCTTGAATATTTGAGTTTTATTTATCCCTCAAAGATCTCTACTGTGGGTATTGACAGTCTGATTTTGTTACTTTATTTAAGGTATAGTATCTCCTTTATTCCTCTTGTCTCAATGCCCCATACCTATTGTAGGCTAGGACCTGCTGCTAATTTCAGCTAGAAGCAGTGGTCACTAGAACTTAAACTTTAGCTGCAAAGTGTAGAAATGTAACCACCCTTTCCCTAAGTACTTGCAGAATTACAGGTCACTCAGAAAACTGTTTAAAGACTGTCCAAGAGGCACTTCCAGCATTACATCACCCAAGGACTGACTTTCACATGGACAGGTCCACACACCGTGATCCTGACAACTCCCACTGCTGCTCAGGGTGACTCTTTCCTCCACCCTGACCATCTGGAGCTCAGAAACAGACAAACAAAATCGACCCCTTGTCCTTCTATTCTCTATTCACCTCTCATCCTGTATCAGCCAATCAGGGGCTTTCTACTCATTTGGGACCAACACCTATATGCGTCTCCTGACTAATTTGAAAAAATCTGTACCCTAATCTATCTCACCCCAAATATCAACCTAATCCCACCCCATGAGTCTCTTCCAGAGTCTAGTATACTACCTGTCAATCTAAGGACCAAACAAGCTATACAGGTAATCCCTCTTCTTGTTGCTTTAGGAATCTCTACAGAAGTAGGTCTAGGGGCAGAGGGACTAGCCACTTCCCTGTCTTACTCCTACTCTCTCTCTCTCTCTCTGAAGCCCAGCAAATTCGTAAACAAGGAATCAGTGGTTTCACACAAATGGGTGTCTTGACTATTGCCTTTCATTAGTCCACTCACTCTCCTATTTATTTTTCTAACTTTTGGACCCTGCCTCTTATGTTTGTTCACTAGTTTCTTTCTTTCTTTTTTTTTTTTTTTCATTTTTCTGAAGCTGGAAACAAGGAGAGACAGTCAGACAGACTCCCGCATGCGCCTGACCATGGGGCGCCGCTCTGCCCGCCAGGGGGTGATGCTCTGCCCATCCTGGGCGTCGCCATGTTGCAACCAGAGCCACTCTAGCACCTGAGGCAGAGGCCACAGAGCCATCCCCAGCGCCCGGGCCATCTTTGCTCCAATGGAGCCTCAGCTGCGGGAGGGGAAGAGAGAGACAGAGAGGAAAGTGCGGCGGAGGAGTGGAGAAGCAAATGGGCGCTTCTCCTGTGTGCCCTGGCCGGGAATGTTCACTAGGTTCTTACAGAACCACATACAAACTTTCGCCAATCAGAAAATTGGAAAAATTTACCTAACCCTACACACCAACCCTGAAACCTGCCGTCATGAAACAGAAAAATCTGAAACCCTATATCAGCAAACCTCCTAAATCCTATCTTTCAATTCCTACAGGTCCTCTAACCCTAAAGCTCTCCCATATCCCTGAAGAGCTAGGAGAATGAATAACATTCACCTCTTAACGCTTCTCAGTCTTTTTACCCTTCACAGAGTACGGGGACAAGATCGCTGGGTCTTCTTGGCTGAAGAAGAGCCTACAAACAGACATGAAACATTTCTTTTAGCTCAAAGTAACTGCTCTCTTCAGGGCTGCCAGGAAAGAATATCTCTAACTTTACCATGAGAGAACTTTCTCACACACACACACACACACACACACACACACACACACTATACTTGACCCCTCCTTTATCAAGTTCCTACAGGCCTGAATGAGAGAAATCTCTAGAATTACCTACAATCAAATGCTCCTACACTCCTTTTCCCCACTACCCCAAGGAGAACTTCATGAGGGAAATATCAAATAGGTAAGGATGACAGCAGGAAGAAGCCGCCCCTCAGCCCGAGAAGTTCCCTCCTGAATGTTCTCCAAACCCCCTTTCTTTTAAACCACACATATTCAGTCCTTCTAAAAACTTACACCAACAGGTTTCCTATCTCTAAAAATCTCCACAGGTCCTCCCATTCGAGAGGAACCAGACCAGCATGTCTCATGAGGCTCATCCAGGAGACCATGTATCACCATGTCACCCTGTTCTATCAGCACTCGCAGCAAGCAACTAACAATTATTACCTCGCAAAATTTTTTTACTTCCTCACTCAGGTTTTCGGAGACATCACCTGGTTCAGACCTTATAGCACGGAAATTGATGATCTCCTTAACTGGATGGGGAACTTGGCTTGGCAAGGTTCTCTTCTTGAGTTCTCTCCAGAAGAAGCAATAATTTTCCAATTTTTTATCCTCTTTCTCCTCATCACCCCTCACCATATATTATAAAATTAATAACTGCCTTTCTTTTATATGTAACCACAGAGTTGAGAAATGATAGATACGTGAATTCCAATCTGCCCTTTTGCTGTTCCGCTTGGCTCCCTGATCCCACCCTTAATTACCGGACAGTCGCCCATGGGACAAAGGAATTCCAGGAAGCTGGTCAATCACCCCAATGAAGAGTATTCCAGAAAGATGAACACACCAGCACACCCTTGCTCAAGGCTATCCCCAACCCTATAAAGTTTTACCTCAGTCTGTTTTCAGTGCTCTTCTCCCCCGGAGAAGGGCCCGGCAGGGTTCCTTTCTTCCTTTCAATAAAGCCTGTTACTCTGGTCTTTTGGACTCCCATGGATTCCAACACTTTTGACAAACCAACATGGAGTGTCAGCCATGTTGGTTATGTCAAGTACTATGTCAAGACTGAGGTAATGTGGTATAGAGAATGGCCTTGGGAAGGGCCCAGAACACCCAAAACCACAAGTCTGGACATTCAGGTAGGGACTTCATCTGGACTCCAATATGAGTGGGACCTCCACACCTTGTGGGCTATAAGAACTAAGACCTCCAACCACCCTACACTGGAGTTTGGCGGTACAGTGGGTCATGCTTGGAGCCCTGCCAGACTCCACTGGACATGTGCCACCACTGTAGCCACCTGGCTTGAGACTGATACCACTTCTCCACCTGCAGACACCACCAGCGACCAGGGCATTGTGCTGAACACTTACTCTGCTCGCTTCTATCACATAAGGTCCCCTTCCCTGTGTGTAACCTGCGTGTGACTATTGGCTTACTGAGGAGGTCTCTCCCAATAAACCAGGTGTTGTGGAAAGATAAATGGCTTGCTCATGACACATGTCAAAGGGATGGTTTCCAGGTTCTTGAGAAAGACTTTCCTGGGTTGTAAAACTCACAAGAGGTGTCTAAAAAGATGTACATCTCCAAGGGGCAAAGAAAGAATTTATGTTTTCTAAAGCAAATACTCTTTAAAAAAGGGAGCTCAGGGGACTAAAATCAGGAAGAGGCTGTCTAAGTGTAGTCAGGCTACAAAGAACAGTAAAGCCATCTTTGTCAGTGGCCTTTGACTGCCCAAAAGCTGTTGTTTGTTATTGACCCCATTATAATAATTATTTGGTTATAAATAAAGAATGTTTTAAGCATTTTATACCTAACAGGATAGTTTGTATTTTTTAAAATTATATATGTGTGTGTGTCTGTGTGTGACCGCACTTTATTTACCTGTGTAAGAAATTAGTTGAGCCTGGCCTGTGGTGACACAGTGGATAAAGCATTGACCTGGAACGTTGAGGTCACCAGTCTGAAACCCTGGGTATGAACTACAGTGAAGCAACTACGAGTTGATACTTCTTGCTTTCCCTACTTCTCTCAGTAAAATCAATCAATCAATCAATCAATCAATTTTAAAAGAAAGAAATTAGTTGAGGGCTCGGGGCTGACATAATAAAATTTTTTCTATCTAAAATAAAATGAGAAATAGGCTCCAGATGAGCATTTTTACACAGAACAACTCATTTTTTAGTAACAGATTACTGATGTACAGCAGGAGATATCTACATTTCTAAAATCATCTATTTTATTTTATGTTTTTAGAAACTCTTAATCACAGATACAAATTTTCTTTAAAAAAGAACGTCTCCAACAGGGTGACTCAGTGTCACATTCTGAATCCCAGAACGAGGTTATGTTTAATAAGATTTCTCCCTGCATTCCTACTTCTACACCCACTCCCTTCAAGATCCAGGACAGATGGGCCATCAATGCAAAGACCAACAGCAGGACAACCCCCACTGGCTTACTGCCTAGGAAGTTATAGAGTGAATAACAAACATCTGTTCTCAAATTCACAGCCCAGATCCAAGAAGGAGACAGTTGCTAGCCACATGCCCTCTACCCCAGTACAAAGCTTAGACACTGCTGATGGAAGCCAAGAATTAGAAAACAAAAACAAAGAAACCAAACACAATAGAATAGAAAATAACAGCATGCATTGTGTATTGTAAGGTTAAGTATTGATGCAGATATGTACATATATATATCTGTGTCCTAGGTCCTAATATAAGGTATATTCCTTTGAGAACTGTTCTAAGAAATCCACAACAGTTATTTGAAGAGGAATGGGGAATGGAGCCAGTTAATACTTTGTTATACATAACAATAAGCAAGGCTTTGAGATCTAGTCCCACCCCCTCAATTAACTTACCAATTGATATTACTGGTACTCCAAATCACGCCAGGAGTTATTGCCTGTCCCACATTTGGTACTTGAAACCCAAACTTATTGCATTACTGCTCTCTGCTGGTTTCTTTCACCTCCTAGCACCAGCCAAATCTTTCATTCACTTCTAGTAAGCTTTAAGGTAGTGGTTCTCAAAGTGTGCACCAGGACGCACTGGTGCGCCCTAGAAGATTTCCAGGTGTGCCCTATGATATCCCAGAGAAATATGTGCCTGTTGGAAACCAAAAAACCAACAGGATTTTTGGAGTTTAGATTTTTGGGGGGACAGAGATGTGGGGAATTGGCTGTAAACTGACAGTCTGCCCAACCCCCCACCTCACTTGCCTGATTAGGTTGCAAAGGCTGTTAAACTGTGGTGCTGGATTGTTTACACTACCCCCATATTCCATGGAAAGACTGGAGGCAAGTTTCTTCTATCCTTTGGTGTCAGGTTAAGATGATATGTATGGTGGGGGTTTTCTGCACTCAATACAATTAAGAGTAAAAAGAGGAATTCTTCAATGTATTGATGAGGAAATGAGAGTTTGCCTTTCAAATATATGCCCAAGCATTGAAGAAACCGCTAGGACAAATCAGGCTCGTGTTTCTCATAAACACAAGAATGAAAAAAACTTAAATGTTCGTGCCAGGACCTGCCGAATTTACTAAATCTTATTAAGAATGTATCTATCTATCTATCTATATATATATAAAAGATAACTTTTTGTCATTTTTTTAGTTTTTAACTCCTTTTTTACGAATTCTAAAAAGCGTAACAAAAATGTAACATA
This sequence comes from Saccopteryx bilineata, assembly GCF_036850765.1. Taxonomy (NCBI): domain Eukaryota; kingdom Metazoa; phylum Chordata; class Mammalia; order Chiroptera; family Emballonuridae; genus Saccopteryx; species Saccopteryx bilineata. The sequence goes on along the minus strand of NC_089491.1, from coordinate 140,289,805 downwards.
AAAATGTATTTTAATGTCAGAATAAATTTAATTTTGTTATAATTATTTTGTTTAATTACCATAAAAGCACACTTGGACTTTATATTTTTTCTTTAATATTTGACTTAATTATTATAACATATGTCTCAGAAATTTGTATATAGTGCACCTACAATTATTTGTAGGATTTTAAATGCACCCTGACTTCAAAAAGTTTGAGAACCACTGCCTTAAGGAATTAAGTAAGGAGGCAAAAAAATTTTTTAAATCACATCATTCTTGGTTTCTATCAATAGATATGGACAAATAAAAATAATCTCAAGGGCCTGACCTGTGGTAGCGCAGTGGATAAAGTGTCGACCTGGAAATGCTGAGGTTGCCGGTTCGAAACCCTGGGCTTGCCTGGTCAAGGCATATATGGGAGTTGATGCTTCCTGCTTCTCCCCCCCTTCTATCTCTGTCTCTCTCTCTTCTCTCTTCCTCTCTGTCTCTCTCTCTCCCTCTCTCTCTCTCCTCTCTAAAAATGAATAAGTAAAAAAATAAATAAATAAAAAATAAAAAAAAAATCTCCAGGTACAAGAGAAGGAAAAATAATCTCAAGAGATTAGAGAAATCTTAAACCAAGCTCCATCATTTTCACAATTGAGAAAAAAGTTGTTGTTGCTCAGTGACACACTGCAATTTTTTAAATAATTTTTTCCTTTACTTTTCCCTTAATGACTTTATTTGTTCATTTTAGAGAGGAGAGAAAGAGAGAGAAGGAGGAGGAGCAGGAAGCATCAACTTTCTTATGTGCCTTGACCAGTTAAGCCAGGGTTTTGAACCAGCGACCTCAGTATTCCAGGTTGACGCTTTATTCACTGCGCCACCACAGGTTAGGCCACACAGCAATTTAGAGAGAGATTTAGAGCAGCAGTTCTCAACCTGTGGGTCACAACCCCGGCGGGGGTCGAACGACCAAAACACAGGGGTCGCCTCAAGCCATCGGAAATACATATTTTATTTAAAAATGTATTGTATAATAAATATGTATTTTCTGATGGCTTTAGGCGACCCCTGTGTTTTGGTCGTTCGACCCCCGCCGGGGTCGCGACCCACAGGTTGAGAACTGCTGATTTAGAGGAAGAAACTTGGACTTCATGTTTTCAGACAAGGGTTCTCTCTGCTATCTGTACACCTGCTGATACAGGGCGTGTGACTAGCTCTGAGGAGTGGCCGTGTTTTCATTAAATTTTACTCAAGCGTCCACACACTGGCTTATCTGGAACATGCAGGCAGATGGTGAGAGTAGTTGATGTGTGTCTCTGCTCTTTCTCCATTTACTTAGTGTCAAAGCATTTTGAGGGAAGAGGCTGCGTTCAATTTGACATCCTTGATCACACAGCAGTTGCCTAAGCGGGGCTGGAAGACGGTGACTCCCAGAGTTGTTTGTGGCAGTTGTTTCCATTTTTGTAGCTTTACTGACACCTGATGGAGGTGTAGCTGCAGTTTATTAAAACACCCAAATGGGAAAAAAACAAGTGATTGAAACTTATGAATTTTCTGTCAATTATACCTCAATAAGGCTGAAACGGAGGAGGAAGTGAAGGAAGAAGAGGAGGAGAGGGAGGTAAAGGAGAAAGAAGAGAAGGAGGAATTTTCTTGTCCTGAATTCCAAGACAAAATTCTATAAGGTGAAAGGCCTACTGAAAGTCTGGAAAGAGTCCTATCTTTCTTTTATGGTGAGAACAGCTAAGCTCCACTCTCTTAGCAAATTTCAATGATAAAATACAGAGTTATCAACTATAGTCACCATGTTTTACTTTATATTCTCAGACCTTATTAATCTCATCTCTGTAAGTTTGTACCCTTTACCAACCTCTCCCTATTTCCTCAACTCCTCAGCCCCTGGCAGCCTCTTTTCTGTTCTGTTTCTATGAGTTTTGCTTTTTAAAAATCTTTTCTAAAGATTTCACATGTACGTGATACCATGTAGTATTTGTCTTTCTCTGTCTGGCTTATTTCACTTAGCGTAATGCCCTTAAGTTTCATTCATGTTGCTACAAATGGTAGGATTACCTTTTCTCTCATGGCTGAATAATAGTCCATTGCATGTATGGGCCACATCGTTCATCCATTCATCTGTTGATAGACAGTTAGTAGGTTGTTTTCATATCTTGGTTATTGTGAATAATGCTGCAATGAACAGGGGATGCAGATGTTTTTTCTTAGTGGTTTTGATTTCTGCAGACAAATACCTTGAAGTGGGATTGCTAGATCATATCAGAGTTCTATTTTTAATTTTTAGAGGAAACTTCATACTGTTTTCCACATTGGCTGCACCAATTTACATTTCTATCAACAGTGCACAGGGTTCCCTTTTCTCCACATCTTCACCCACACTTTATCTCTTGTCTTCTTACAGGTATGAGGTGATATCTCATAGTAGTTTTAATTTGCATTTCCCTGACAATAATGATATTGAGCCCCATTTTATAAATCTGTTGGCCTATTGTATATCTTCTTTGGGAAAATGTCCATTCAGACTCTGTTCATTTTTAAATTGAATTAATGTTAAAATAATAATATATATCTATCTCTTAAAATGAGCAATATACATTATCTTCAACATTCCTTCCCCTTGATCCAAATCAAAGGTTTTACAAATTTATCTTTACAATGAGTATTTTCTGCAGCATAAGTGGACAAAGTTCAGATTTTAATTCTTTTCTTTTCTTTTCTTTTTTTTTTTTTTAGCGAAACATAGGAGGGACAAACACAAACAGGAAGGGAGAGAGATGAGAAGCACCATATCATAGTTGCGGCACCTTAGTTACTCATTGATTGCTTTCTCTTATGTGCCTTGACCAAGGGGCTTCAGCTGAGCCAGTGACCCTTTGCTCAAGCCAGTGACTTTGGGCTCAAGCCAACAATCTTTGGGCTCAAGCCAGCGACTGTGGGTTCATGTTCATGATCCCACACTCAAGCCAGCGACCCCGTGCTCAAGCTGGTGAGCCTGCGCTCAAGCCAGTGACCTCAGGGTTTTGAACCTGGGTCCTCAACATCCAAGGTTGATGCACTATGCATTGCACCACCACTTAAGCAGGCCCCTTGCTTTTTAATTTATTGATTTTAGAGAGGGAAGGAAAAGAGAGAAAGAGAAAACCATTGGTTGTTCTTTCACTTAATTGTATACTCATTAGTTGACTCTTGTATGGGCCCAGACTGAGGATCATACCCACAACCTTTCCATATCAGGTCGATGGCTCTAATCAACTGAGCTACCCAGCCAGGGCACAGACTTCAATGCTTATGGCCAATCCTATGTGAACTTGGTAGGGGGCCCCTGTCAAAATCCAGAAACTATTAAAAATAAAACCAGATCAATATAATTGCATTTAGTAAGAGTTTATTGTGTATAGATTAACAGTTCACAAACTGGGAATCTTCAAACCAACAGTATTATGCAGCCCAGAAGCATGTTTTTATAGGATGACTTATATAGTAAAAACATGGAAGCTATTTAAGCCTTATAATGATTGGTTATAGCTCTGGGTTTTTCTTTCAAATGACAGGGAATTGGTTAAATGTGGCCATCTTATGCCATTTTTGGAAAAACAATTTAGGTTTTTAAATGATTTTTTAAGGCATTTATAAGAAACAACCTTAGTTAAGTTTTGCTTACATTGCAGAATAAGCAATATTAGGTTTCACTTACATGGCTTAGCTGTTTCTGCTTAGCTGTTTCTGCTGTTAGTCTGGTCTTTATTTGTAATTTACTTTTATACCTCTACCCTTCTTTACTCAAGAAGTTAACATAAGCTCTTTCACTTACAAACGAGAAATTAAGGTAAGATACAAGGTACCTGACTACCAAAAGTGTAAGCAGACAGGTTTTAAAATTAAAAGTTAATTTTCCAATGACATTTTTTACAGAAATAGAACAAACAATTCTAAAATTCATATAGATCCACAAAGGACCTCAAATAGCCACAGTATTCTTGAAAAAAACAAACAAACAAACAAAAAAAAAACGGAACAAAGCTAGAGGCATCACCCACCTTGATTTCAAACTATATTACAAAGCTACAGTAATCAAAACAGTATGGTACTGACATAAAAACCGACACTTATTCATGGAACAGAATAGAGAGCCCAGAAATAAATACATGAATATATGGTTGTCAATCAATTCTAACTACGAGTTGCAACCAGACAAAAGCTTTATTTGGGGGTATTTTTAGGAATTGCAAATCCAGAAGACACAGATATAGGAATAAACCCTTATGTGTTCTGAGGCAGAAAGAAAGGTTCAGGGTTTATAAAGACAGAAAAGAGGGGCTTCCAGAAAGGTTACACAAGTTGCTTTGAAAGATTTGTGATTGGTGCTAGTGAGCTGGCTTGCACTATGCTATAAATGATTAATTGTTTATGTCTATTGCTAGGTTTAAAAAATCAATTTTTTTAAACAAAGTTCAGTGATGCAGAGCTAGTCCAGAAACTGTATCATGCTGTGTTGTTTGATTTAGCATAGTTCAAAAGTTCAGTTTCACTAGGAGGGGGTGTGTTAGCTCAGCTTTCTGGAGGCCTCCAAGCTCCATTTCAAATTGCTCTATCAATAACACTAATTCGATTTTGCCATTTTCTTTCACAATGTCAATTAATTTATGACAAAGAAGCCAAAATTATACAATGGGGAAAGGACAGTCTCTCCATGAATGGTGCTGGGGAAACTTGACAGCTACATGCAAAAAAAAAAAAAAACTAGAACCTATTTTATACCATACACAAGAACGGACTCAAAATAGATTAAAGATTTGAATATGAAACCTTCTCCTAGAACAGGGGTCCCCAAACTTTTTACACAGGGGTCAGTTCACTGTCCCTCAGACCACTGGAGGGCCGGACTATAAAAAAAACTATGAACAAATTCCTATGCACACTGCACATATCTTATTTTAAAGTAAAAAAACAAAACGAGAACAAATATAACATTTAAAATAAAGAACAAGTAAATTTAAATCAACAAACTGACCAGTATTTCAATGGGAACTATGCTCCTCTCACTGACCACCAATGAAAGAGGTGCCCTTTCCGGAAGTGCGGTGGGGGCCGGATAAATGGCCTCAGAGGGGCCGCATGTGGCCCGCGGGCCGTAGTTTGGGGACCCCTGTCCTAGAAGAAAAGATAGGAGGTAAACTCTTGACATCTGTCTTGGAGATGATTTTTTAGATGTGATACCAAAAACAAAGGCAACAAATACAAAAATAAGCCATTTAATTTGACTACATCAAATTAAAAACCTTCTGCACAGCAAAGAAAACCATCAATAAAATAAAAAGGCAACCTATTGAATGAAAGGAAATATTTGTAAGTCATATATCTGACAGTCATGTATAGAAAACTTATAAAACAATAACAAAAAACCCAAGACCATCTGATTTTAAAATGGGCAGAAGATCTGAATAGACATTTTTCCAAAGAAGACATCCAGATGGGTGAATGTGAAAATGTGCTCAACATCACCAGTCACCACGGAAATGTAAATCAAAACCAAAATGAAATGTTATCTCATATCTGTTAGAATGGCTCTTTTAAAAAAATACTTTAATTATTGATTTGAGAAAGAGAGAGAGGGACTCAATTTGTTGTTCTACTTAATTTATACATCATTGGCTGATTTTTGTGTGTGCCCTAATCAGGAATCAAACGCACAACCTTGGTATATGGGGACAATGCTCTAACCACCTGAGCTACTCAGCCAGGGCAGGATGGCTATTTTCAAGAAAACTCGAGATAACAAGTGTTGGCAAGAATGTGGAGAAAAGAGAACCCTTGTGTGCAGCTGGTGGGAGTGTAAGTTGATGTAGCCACTATGAAAAGCAGTATGGAGGTTCCTCAAAAAATTAGAACTACCATATGACCCAGCAATCCCACTTCTGGGTACTTGTATGGAGAAAACAAATACACCAACTAGAATATATATCTGCCTCAAAAAATTAGAACTACCGTATGACCCAGCAATCCCACTTCTGGGTACTTGTATGGAGAAAACAAACACACCAACTAAAATATATATCTGCAACCCCCTGTTCATTGCAGCAGTATTCACAATAGCCACCAGTATTCCCAACAACCTAAGTGCCCATCCACGGATAAATGTATAAAGATGTGGCATATATGGAATGCAATATTACTCAGTCATAAGGAAGAAGGCAAGGGGGTGAGAATAAAAGTAGTCTGGTTTGCAAATACAGATCAACCAAATGAAAACAGACAAAGGCTATTTTTTCAGAGGTTGCTGTAGCAAGAGAGTCAGCCACTATTACTTGCATTTTGGCAGAGACTCAAGGTCAGCAGAGGACTGGGAAAACTTTATAGTAAAAAAACAGAAGCCTACAGGAATGCCCTCATGTGCAGGCTTGGTCAGTAACTGCAAGCTCCCCTAATTTTTGTCCTGACTTCCAACTAGGGATCAACCAAAAAGAGTCAAATATGCTCCCTCAGCCAATCACATAGGACATTCCATTTCTACCCAGCCAGGGCTGCTTGTTTTCTTTTGACTAGTCTTTGTTTATTTCCACACAACCAAGTCTAAGCTGCCATCTAGACCACCTTGAGTATTTTGCTTCAACTCTTAACCTTCTTGAAAAATAAGTTGACATCAGTTATCTAAGTCTTCCGAAACATACAAAATAATGCAGTGTTTATAATGAAAAGCTTGGCTTTGTGTTTGTAACTGCCACTGGTTGTTGCTCTTGTCTATGCTCTTGCTCTGTACTGTATGCCTGACTGATTTCCAGCTGTCTGAATTTAAACACTCAACCAGTCGTTTATAACCAATGACTAAAGTTGGTTAGTATATAAACACCCCAGCTTCCTAACCCTCTATGGCAGAGGTCCCCAAACTTTTTACACAGGGGGCCAGTTCACTGTCGCTCAGACTGTTGGAGGGCCGGACTATAAAAAAAAACTATGAACAAATCCCTATGCACACTTATTTTAAAGTAAAAAAACAAAATGGGAACAAATACAATATTTAAAATAAAGAACAAGTAAATTTAAATCAACAAACTGACCTGTATTTCAATGGGAACTATGGGCCTGCTTTTGGTTAATGACATGTTCAATATGCTCCTCTCACTGACCACCAGTGAAAGAGGTGCCCCTTCCAGAAGTGCGACGGGGCTGGATAAATGGCCTCAGGGGGCCGCATGCAGCCCGCGGGCCGTAGATTGGGGACCCCTGCTCTATGGAATGACTGAGAGGCAAGTTTTCTATAATGACTCCTAGAGTTCCCAAACTGGATTGTGCTCACAGTGGCAGCTGACTTGATATCTCATCCTTTCTTTAACTACCTTCTTTTCCATCTTTTTGTTTGTTTTTTGCAGTAGTCATAATCATGTTAGTATGAATTAGGTCTTTCTTTTCATCGTTTTATCTCATTTCTCCATGCCTCTATCAGTGTTCCCTAGATCACCTTCCAATAAATTACTTGCTTTCAAATTCTTTCTTCTGGGTGGGCTTCACTGAAAATCCAAGTGAACACAATGTTAGCATTAGAAATAACCCAAATTAAAAAAAAAGAAATAAAAAGGAAGAACCCAAATTATCTTCCTTCTAATTACTTGCAACTGTAAAGAGGAGACCAACCCCCTGCCAGTAGGTTTTCACTGATATAGCTTTTTTTGAAAAATAAAGAAAAGGGGGAAAATTCATAATGCCATTCATAATAAAAATTACAGGCATTTGGTTCATTAACAAACATTTTTTTTGTTTGTTTGTTTTTTCTGAAGCTGGAAACGGGGAGAGACAGTCAGACAGACTCCCGCATGCGCCTGACCGGGATCCACCCAGCACGCCCACCAGGGGCGACGCTCTGCCCACCAGGGGGCGACGCTCTGCTCCTCGGGGTGGGGGGGGGGGGCGCTCCGCCGCGACCAGAGCCACTCCAGTGCCTGGGGCAGAGGCCAGGGAGCCATTCCCAGTGCCCGGGCCATCCTTGCTCTAATGGAGCCTTGGCTGCGGGAGGGGAAGAGAGAGACAGAGAGGAAGGGGGGGGGGTGGAGAAGCAAATGGGCGCCTCTCCTATGTGCCCTGGCCGGGAATCGAACCTGGGTCCCCCGCACGCCAGACCGACGCTCTACTGCTGAGCCAACCGGCCAGGGCCCATTAACAAACATTTTTTAATAATAAAGTTATACCACTCCATGCAATTAGTTAAGGCTTTTGACTAAAACAAAACTAGATATAAAAGATTTCAATGCAAATGGTTAAAGACAGAATCAGTAGTAAAATAATGTGATAGAAGAGTCAAATCTCTTTTAATGGAATGGAAGAAAATTGGACCAAATATTTATCATATATGGTAGATGGGAGATTTTTACCATTAAACAAAGAAGCAAATGTTTTAGCAACTCAGGACCCATTTGTACTCTTAAAAATTATTGAGACTCCAATGAACTTTTATTTATATAGTTTATATTTATCAATATTTACTGTTCTATAAATTAAAACTAAAAACTTAAAAATATTTATTAATCCATTTTAAATAGCATTTAGTTATAAATGACACATTTTCCCCCTTTCTTTTCCAAGTGAGAGGAGAGGAGGTAGAAAGACAGACTCCCACAATACACCAACCAGGATCCACCTGGCAACCCTCATCTGGGGCCAGTGCTCTGCCTATCTAGGGCCATGCTCATAAGCAAGCTATTTTTAGTGCCTGAGATGGAGATTCCATGGAGCCATCCTCAGCACCCAGGGCTGATGCTCTCGAACCAATTGAGCCATGGCTGTGGGAAAAAAGATAAAGAGAGAGAGAAGGAGGAAGGGTAGGAGGAGAGAAGCAAATGACCGGCAATCAAACCCAGAACATCCACATGCCAGGCCAACACTCTGCAACTGAGCCAACCAGCCAGGGCAAATAACACATTTTTATTTTAAAAAAAGACACAAGATAATTTTCTCTTGCGTGGCATTGTTTTACATTCTTGCAAATCTCTTTGATGTCTAGTCAGCTAGAAGACAGTCAGATTTTCATATCTGCTATCAATTCAGTCTGTTATGACACCACATGCCACATAGTCTCTGGTAAACTTCATTTTACATTCATGAGAAAATGAAAGTGAAAATCGCAAATAATGGCTTAGTATTATTTTGAAAACAGTTTTGACCTTGTGGAATCCCTGAAATGATTTGGGGGAATTTCCAGGTTCTCTGGATTATACTGGAAAGAACTGCTGCATTAAAATATACACAAGTCAGCCCTGGGCAGACAGCTCCATTGGTTGGAGCGTTATTTCATATGTAAAGGTTGCCTGTACGATCCCTGGTCAGGACATATACAGAAACAAGTCAATGTTTCTGTCTCTCTCTCCCTTCCATTCTCTCTGAAATCAATAAATAAAAAATAATAAAAAGGCCCCGGCCGGTTGGCTCAGCGGTAGAGCGTCAGCCTGGCGTGCAGAAGTCCCAGGTTCGATTCCCGGCCAGGGCACACAGGAGAATTGCCCATCTGCTTCTCCACCCCTCCCCCTCTCCTTCCTCTCTGTCTCTCTCTTCCCCTCCCGCAGCCGAGGCTCCATTGGAGCAAAAGATGGCCCGGGCGCTGGGGATGGCTCCTTGGCCTCTGCCCCAGGCGCTAGAGTGGCTCTGGTCACGACAGAGCGACACCCCGGATGGGCAGAGCATCGCCCCCTGGGTGGATCCCGGTTGGGCGCATGCGGGAGTCTGTTTGACTGCCTCCCCGTTTCCAGCTTCAGAAAAATACAAAAAACAAAAACAAAACAAACAAAAAAAAAACCCTAAAAAAATAAAATATACACAAATCGGGAAAACAGGAAGTACACATTCCACTGAACATGGTTACTCTGCAGGAGGTAGACACTGACACACTGTCCTTCTGCTCTTGGACTTAGGCATCTTTATAACCTAAAAGCCATGTCATTATATCCATATATGAAAGTAACATCCTCTTGCTAATTGGCAAGTCCCTAGCACCCGTGACTCATATTCCTTCAATTGTTATTTATTGCTGCCATACATGGGCCCTATGCCCAAGGACAGGAATATTCCAGTTTCTGAAGCACAGAGGCTTGGGGGAAGAGGGCAGGGGAGATAAGCCAGCAAGCATCAGTACCCTGACACACCAATTTTCAGAGCATGACTCATTTTCACATGACTTTGGACTTTGCTGCACTTCGTTTAGTCAGATGACCACATTTCGTCATTTGGATCTCTGGGAGGGAGAGTCATAGCATACATGCGAAGTACAGTCAGAGTAGATCCGGCAAGAGTTCCTGGTTGCCAGGAACTTCATCTGTTGTTCCCTTTTTAATCTTGGCTGGGCCACAGAAAAGTGACACTGTTTATATTCCATATTTTTCATTATAAAATATTTCATTTTTAATAAAAATTATATATATTTAAGGTGTACATGATTTGATATACATATACATAGTAAAAGGATTATTACAGTCAAGCTAACTAAAATATCATCTCTTCACAGTTACCATTTTTGTGTGTGTGATGAAAGCACTTGAAATTTACTCTCTTAGAAATTTCCAGTATTCAATAAGCATTACTAACTATAAGGTCTACCGGAAAGTTCTGTCTGTTTTGGGAATAAAACAAAATACAAATTTTTCTTACTGTCAATAAACTTTATTAAATAATATAATTGCCATTATTATTAATGATTTCTTGCCAGCGTGAGGGCAATTTGTATATCCCATTTTTGAAAAATGTTTTATCTTTTGATGCGAAAAATTGAACCAGTGCTTGTTTGATACCTTCTTCATTTTTGAATTTTTTGCCCTTCAAAAAATTTTGTAAGGACAAAAACAAATGATAGTCGGAGGGTGCTAAGTCTGGGGAATATGGTGGATGCGACAGAATTTCCCAGCCTAGTTCTGCAATTTCTTGACGAGTCCCCAAAATACAGTGGCATAAATGAACTTTATCAGTAGCCATGGGTACACTATCGCTTCACACATAAGACTAACGTGAATCAACTTTGTTTTAGTTAATTTGCTACGTGAGTATGTATACATTAAGTGATAAAAATAGAGAAGCACACATGCGCCAAATAGACATGTGCTTACGTGTCGAAACTTGTTATGATAGAAACAGAACTGTCTGGTAGACCTTATATAATCATTATACTAGATCTCTAGATTTATTCATATTACAGACAGCAACTTTGTATCCTTTAAACAACATTTTATTATTTTTGTGTGTGAGAGAGACAGAGAGAGAGGCAGAGAAAGGGACAGACAGACAGGAAGGGAAAGAGATGAGAAGCATCAGTTCTTCATTGCGGCACCTTAGTTGTTCACCCATTGCTTTCTCATATGTGCCTTGACCTGGGGGCTACAGCAGAGCAAGTGACCCCTTACTCAAGCCATTGACCTTGGGCTCAAGCCAGTGACCTTGGACGTCAAGCCAGAGACCTTTGGGCTCAAGCTAGCGACCATGGGGTTATGTCTATGATCTCATGCTCAAGCCAGCGACCCCACGCTCAAGCTGGTGAGCCCGCACTCAAGCTGGTGGGCTTGGGTTTTAAACCTGGGTCCTCACGTCCCAGTCCGACGCTCTATCCGCTGTGCCACCACCTGGTCAGGCTCAACATTTTCTTATTCCCCTATCCCCTGATCCTCAAAAAACTAAAAATAAAACTACTACAGGATTCAGCCATCCATCTTCTGGATATCCAAAGGAAATGAAGTTAGTACAGTAAGTCCTCGCTTAACATCATGAATAGGTCCTTGGAACTGTGGTGAAATGATTCATAACTGGTACCAGACTAAAGGGGTTTGTTTGTGTGCATCCAAGTCCTCCAATGAGACATGAACAGGAGCTTGCAGTAAAAAACTAAAGGCTTATTAGCTGAGGAAGTAGTGCCATGCCTGGAGTCATAGGTGAGCTACAGCTCAAAGGCCTGGCTTCTAGGGGATGTGTTAGATACGGGATGAAGGCAGTTAACGTTGTGGTTAGGGTCATGGTCTTTACTGATTGGCTGGATCTAGGATACGGGCAGCTGATCACTTCATCTGGTCCTGATGTCAGTCATGGCATTGCTCATCTGGTTTCACAAGCATGTGGTTAGTGAGGTCATTATGGAGCTGAAGCACAGCTGAGGCCTAGGTATTATCTCTAGTTTGACTTAAACTCTGCCTCTTTGATCAACAGACCCAAGGCTTGTTTCCTAAGATTATTTGATGGCCAGAACCTCATTGTGTTGAGGGTTTAATGATTAAGGGTGTGGGTGTGCAAGAGAGAAAGAGGCAGGTGAGTCTGAGTGCTGGATGAGATCAGTTAGAATCAAAAGGAAATAAAGGAGAAAAGATTATATATATATTAAAGAAGCAAAATTTCTGCACACCATTTCATAACAAAAAAAATTCTACCATATAGGCTGATATAAACAAAAGTTAAGTTCATATGGCATCTCATCAACTTTATTGCAAAACAATACTGCATAAAACAAGAAATATTATTCAACAGCCACGTATGCCTTAAAGATATCTGTGCATCCATGTTCATTGCAGTATTATTCACAATAGCCAAGTTGCAGAAAGAAACCTAATATCTGTCAAAGGATGAATGGATAAAGAAAATATGATGTAGGTTTCTTTCCAACTTGGGCCCAACACAGTGGCTCCCATAGAGAAGGGTGGCGAGAAGAAGGGGACTCCAGATTAATGCACTGACACCAGGCTCAACAAAGCTGTCTGGACCAAAGGGATAAGGAATAACCCAGACCAGATCAGGGTGGAGTTGTTCAGAAAACATAATTGTTTCACTCAGTATTATTTTGCTCTATACATTGGTCACCTAGGTACCTGTCACACTTTCAAAAATCTGCAAACAGTTAATGTGGATGAGAACTAACTGCTGATTGTTGAATAAAGTTTAAAAAGTGCCAAAGAAAGAAAGAAAGAAAAAATGTGATGCATATGTACAATGAAATACTATTTAGCCTTAAAAAATGAAGGAAATCCTGCCATGTATAATAACATGGATGAACCCAGAGACAGTATGCTAAGTGAAAACAGCCAGACACAGAAAGAAAAAGACTGCGTGATCTCATGTATATGTGGAATCTTAAAAAGTGAAACAGATGAAAGCAGAGACTAAAAGAGAGATGTTTTCTGATTAAAAAATTATAAAAGCAAACAAAACACACAGCAATCACCACTGAAAGGAAGCACACTGAATGCAGGGTAGTGGCAGCTTCAAATGAGGGAGGGAGACTGAGGTTGGAGAGAGTACAAACAAATATTTTAATGTCAGTATTTTTTTCAAGCTCTGGCTGGATAGCTCAGTTGGAGCATGAGGCCGAAAAAAGTGTCAGCAGCTAGTGCAGTGTCTAGAGCTCCTCTGACAGGGGTGAGGGCGGGAAAGCAGTTGCTGCTCAAGCGCTTATCTAGTTTCCCAGAGCACTCTGGCCTTGGTGACTTGGTATCAACATTCAGGCATTCAGCTGCCAGCCATCTCCCCATGGGGGAGCGAGAGAGAAAAGCTCAGCCCTGTCACATATCAGCTCAATGTACAACTAAAGTGAAAGCAACTACGAGTTGGTGCTTCTCACCCTCTCTCACCCCTCCTTCCCTTCCTGTCTCTCAATCACTGTCAAAAATAATAAAATAATTTTTAAAAGTTTGAAGCAAACATGACTAACTGTTCAATTTTGTTGTTGTTGTAGCACCTTAGTTGTTCATTGATTGCTTTCTCATATGTGCCTTGACTTGGTGGGTGGGGGCTTCAGCAGACCGAGTAACCCCTTGCTCAAGCCAGTGACCTTGGGTCCAAGCTGGTGAGCTTTGCTCAAACCAGATGAACCCACACTCAAGCTGGTGATCTCGGGGTCTCGAACCTGGGTCCTCCGCATCCCAGTCCGACATTCTATCCACTGCAGCACTGCCCGGTCAGGCTGACTAACTGTTAATACTAGATAATTGCGGGTGATAGTGTTTGGGTATGTAAGGGCAAGTAGAAAATAAAAATAAGAGGCTTAATTCTCCTGTTAAAAATGAGGGAAGAGCCCTGGCTGGTTGACTCAGTGGTAGAATGTTGGCCAATATGTGGAAGTCCTGGGTTCAATTCCCAGTCAGGGCACACAGGAGAAGTGCCCATCTCCTTCTCTCCCCCCCATCTCTCTCTCTCTCTCTCTCTCTCTCTCTCTCTCTCTCCCTCCCTCCCACAGCCATGGCTCAAGCAAAGTTTGCTGTGGGCACTGAGGATAGCTCCATGGCCACGCATTAGGTACAAAAAATATAGCTCAGTTGCCAAGCAACAGAGCAGTGGACCCAGACAGGCAGAGCATCACCTGGTAGGGGGCTTGCCTGGTGGGCATGGTCAGGGTGCATGAGGGATACTGACTCCCTGCCTCTCATTTAATTAAAAAAATGAGGGAAGAGATTCCCCTCTCTTTTCTTAAAGCATTTTTTTTTTTTAGAAAACTTGTCATTACAAATTCTTTCTCTGCCCCTTTGAGATGCATACAAATCTTTCAAAAGGCCTTTGCCAGTTTATAATCTAGGATGTCTTTTCTCAAGTTGCTCCAGTCCATCTCTTTGAAATGTAGAAATCCAGGAAGATAGTACCCCCCTCTTCCAGTTCCTATGGGATAGTTGTGAGTACATGAAACAGAGTTTCTTCTTGTATTATTATTTATTAATTATTGTATTTTCCATACAAACAACTACCTTTACCCACCCCTGTATATGAGAAGTTGATTTTTCCTTCATATAAGGCCAATTAACATGGCCATTCCAATTTCCAGGTGAATTTAGAATAAATTATAATTGACAAATGGTGGTGATAAGTCCTCCTACTTAAGTACTAGTGTTGGAATCCATGGGAGTCTGAAAGACCAGAGTAACAGGCTTTATTGAAAGGAAGAAAGGAACCCTGCTGGGCACTTCTCCCGGGGGAATAGAATGCTGGTTACAGACTAGGGGTGAGTTATATAGTGTTTGGGAGAGCCTGAGGGGATACTGAGGCAAAAATCCTGGTATGTCCTGAACGCTCCTCCTTAGGGGGCCTCGAGCATGTGGGTGTTGAATCAAAAGTCCTGGTATGTCCAGAGCCCCTCCTTGGGGCGGCTTGTCAGCTTTTTTGGAATTCCTCTGTATCAGGGGCCACAGTCCAGTAAAGGTGAGGTCTGACAGATAAGCGGAACATCAAGATGGCAGTTTGGAATACACATATCTATCATTTCTCAACTCTGTGGTTACATATAAAAGAAAGGCAGTTATTAATTTTATATATATGGTCAGGGGTGATGAGGAGAAAGGGGAGAAAAAATTGGAAAATTATTGCTTCTTCTGGAGAGAAATCAAGAAGAGAACCTTGCCAAGCCAAGTCCCTCATCCAGTTAAGGAGGTCATCAATTTCCATGCTGTAAGGTCTGAACCAGGCAATGTCTCAGAAAACCTGAGTGAGGAAGTAAAAAAAATTTTGCGAGGTAATAATTGTTAGTTGCTTGCTGCAAGTGCCAAGTGGACAGTGTCATGGTGATACATGGTCTCCTGGTTGAGCCTCATGAGATGTGCTAGTCTGGTTCCTCTTGAATGGGAGGATATGTGGAGATTTTTAGAGACAGGGAACCTGTTGGTTTTTTAGAAAGACTGAGTATGTGTGGTTTAAAAGAAAGGGGGTTTGGAGAACATTCAGGAGGGAACTTCTCTGGCTGAGGGGCGGCTTCTTGCTGTCATCCCTACCTATTTGATATTTCCCTCATGAAGTTCTCCTTGGGGTATTGGGGAAAAGGTGTGTAGGAGCATTTGATTGTAGGTAATTCTAGAGATTTCTCTCATCTGGGCCTGTAGGAACTTGATAAAGAAGGGGGCAAGTATTTTGAGATCAGGAATGCAGAGATAAGGAGGGTTGTATAGCGGGGGGTGAAAGTTCTCCCATGGTAAAGTTAGAGATATTCTTTCCTGGCAGCCCTGGAGAGAGCAGTTAGCTTGAGCGAAAAGAAATGTTTCATGTCTGTTTGTAGGCTCTTCTTCAGCCAAGAAGACCCAGCGATCTTGTCCCCTTACTCTGTGAAGGGTAAAAAGACTGAGAAGCGTTAAGAGGTGAATGCTATTCATTCTCCTAGTTCTTCAGGGATACGGGAGAGCTTTAAGGTTAGGAGACCTGTAGGGGTTGAAAGATAGGATTTAGGAGGTTTGCTGATATAGGGTTTCAGATTTTTCTGTTTCATGACGGCAGGTTTCAGGGTTGGTGTGTAGGGTTAGGTAAATTTTTCCAGTTTTCTGATTGGCGAAGGTCTGCATGTGGTTCTGTAAGAAACTAGTGAACAAACATAAGAGGCAGGGTCCAAAAGTTGGAAAAATAAATAGGAGAGTGAGTGGACCAATGAAAGGCAATAGTCAAGACACGCAGTTTGTGTGAAACCACTGATTCCATGTTTACAAATTTGCTGGGCTTCAGAGAGTGAGAGAGAGAGAGAGAGAGAGAGAGAGAGAGAATAAGACAGGGCAGTGTGGCCAGTCCCCCAGTCCCTAGACCTACTTTTGTAGAGATTTCTAAAGCAACAAGAAGAGGGATTACCTGTACAGCTCGTTTGGTCCATAGATTAATGGGTAGTGTACTAGGAACTGGACGAGGCTCATGGGGTGGGATTAGATTGATATTTGGGGTGAGATAGACTAGGATACAGGTTTTTGTCCAATGAGTCAGGAGACACATATAGGTGTTGGTCCCACATGAGTAGAAAGCCCTGATTGGTTGATACAGGATGAAAGGTGAATAGAGAATAGAAGGACAAGAGGTCAGTTTTGTTTCTCTGTTTCTGAGCTCCAGATGGTCAGGGTGGAGGAAAGAGTCACCCTGAGCAGCAGTGGGAGTTGTCAGGATCACGGTGTGTGGACCTGTCCATGTGAAAGTCAGTCCTTGGGTGATGTAATGCTGGAAGTGCCTCTTGGACAGTCTCTGAACAGTTTTCTGAGTAACCTGTAAATCCTGAAAGTACTTAGGGAAAGGGTAGTTATATTTCTACACTTTATAGTTAGAGTTTAAGTCCTAGTGACCACTGCTTCTAGCTGGAATTAGCAGCAGGTCCTAGCCTACAATAGGTATGGGGCATTGAGACAAGAGGAGATACTATACCTTAAATAAAGTAACAAAATCAGACTGTCAATACCCACAGTAGAGATCTTCGAGGGATAAATAAAACTCAAATATTCAAATGAGGCATAGTAAAAGGTTCTTGTGTTTACAAGAAATGAGATCAGTTTATCTGCAACTTGGAAGAAATACTTTAGGCTCGTGAACAATGTCCTTGGGCCTTCAGTGGCAATTCCCAGCATGCTGGGCAAGGTCAGGTCACAGTTAGCTGGAGCAGGGTTAGAAGAGACTGAACCCTCCCTCCATGGAGCAAGGGTGCAGCTTACTTTCTCGTGTCCCTCTTTCCACAGCAGAGGTGTACCCCTTGATGGGGCCAGGAAGCCTGGCAGGCTTCAGTTGAATGACCTTTCTTTCCACTCTGGAGCAGGGCCCTGATGGAGTCCTATGAAGCCCTTTAGGGCACTGGAGCCTTTAAGTGTATATGCCCTGACAGGATATCAAACTCACAATCTTTGCATATCTGGACAATGTGCTAAGCAACCAAGCTATCTGGTCAAGATGCCCATTTAAAAAAAATTTTAAATTGTTTATTGACTATCTTGTCATTACCTCTTGGCATTGTTACAAAAAAATTTTTATTGAATTTATTAGGGTGACATTAGTTAATAAAATTATACAGGTTTCAAGTGTAGAATTCTATAATATATCATCTGTATATTGTATTGTGTCCACCACTCAAATTCAAGTCTTCTTCTGTCACCATTAGTCTCACCTTTATTCTTTTCTACCTGCCCCACCCCCCTCTCCCTCTGGTAATCACCACACTGTTGTTTGTGTCTATGAGGTATTTTTTTTTGTTTAATCTCGTCACCATTTTTAACCAGCCCCCCAACCACCCTCCCTACTCACAGCTGCCAGTCTCTGTACCTATGAGTCTGTTTCTATTTTGTTTATTAGTTTATTTTGTTCATTAGATTTCACATGTAATTAAAATCATATGGTACTTGTCTTTCACTGACTGGCTTATTTCACTTAGCATAATGATCTCCAGGTCCACCTATGCCATCATGAAAGGTATGATTTCCTTCTTTTTCCTTTTTTTGTTTACAGACAAATAGTATGTCATTGTGTAAATGTACCACAACTTTTTTATCCACTCATCTACTGATGGGCACTTGGGCTGCTTCCAAATCTTGGCTATTGTAAGTAACACTGCAATGGACATAGGGATGCATATGTTCTTTCTAATCAGTGCTTCAGGTTTCTTCAGATAAATTCCCAGAGTGGAATCACTGGGTCATAAGTCAGTTCCATTTAAAATTTTTTGAGGTACCTCCTCCATACTGCTTTACACAGTGGCTGCACCAGTCTGCATTCCCACCAACAGTGCATGAGGGTTCCCTTTTCTCTACTTTTCAACCACTACCTGTTTGCTGATTTACTGATGATAACCACTGTGACAGGTGTGAGGTGATATTGCATTGTGGTTTTACTTTGCATTTTTCTTATGATTAGTGACATTGAGCCTCTTTTCATATGTCTATTGGTCATCTGTATGTCCTCATTGGAGAAGTGTCTATTCAGGTCCCCTGCCCATTTTTTAATTGGGTTGTTTGGGGGTTTTTTTGGTGTTCAGTTGTGTAAGTTCTTTATAAATCTTGGATAGTAACCCCTTATCAGATGTATCAGTGAATATGTTCTCCATTCAGTGGGTTGCCGTTTTACTGTGTTGATGGTTTCCTTTGCTATACAAAATGAAAGGGTTGTATTTTGTTTTGATTTTATAAGACTTCACAGAAGAAATGGTTCTGACTCTACAGTTTCTCTGTCACTTGTTACTTTCTTCTGGGGCATTATATGAATAAAATATTTTTAACATCAAGAGCAAACTGATCCAAAAAGAGGGGAAGACAAAGTAATTCAAAGTCATAGCAAATTAAAAAAAAAAGGAGTTTTCCAGGAGACTTAAAGATGGAGCAAATGAAATGAGAACCTTCTTGCCTCTAATTTTTAATTCCTTCTTCAGTGCATGATTGCTGAAGAGAGAGTGAAAAGTTAAGCAAGTTCAGGACACATCCAGCTTTACTCATAACTCACAAACACATCAAGCAGCAGTGTGGGCAGTGTTTGTCCTGACGCCCATGTGCATGTTCTGCCTCTGTCACTCGTCCCTAATGTGTCTTTGGACAATTATGCGACCCCCTTTTTGTCTGTGTCCTCAGCTAAAAGTGAGGATGGTAATACAGGCTCTTCATGAGAATTTTATTATGCCACAGAATGTTTCACAAAATGTGGGAACAAGCATGAAATCACACTGTAAGAATGTATTTTATAATTATCTTTAATTTCACGCAATCTATTCAAGGAGAGTCTTGGTTTGTGCCAGAACAGTTCTTCTTAACACTTCTCTGAAACCTTCCAAGGACACGAAGAGCAGGGTAACTGTTAACTAGGATTTGAAAATGTCATTAGCATTTAGTATTTTGAATAAACCAATCACTATCCTCCTGAAGGTCCTTAACCCTGAATTCTGCTCCATTGCCCCACTTCATATTAAGTTCAAGGACAAGAAGTCGTTTAGATCTCCCCCCTCCCCCACTATCTTCTGCATCTTTAAACAAAGAATTATCCCTGGGCCCAAGGTAAACAAATCAAACTGTCCAGTGAACACAGCTCTCCAGCAAGAGCTTCCCTCAGATTCAGCAGGGAACAGGGAAAGGACGAGGAAAGTACAGTCAAATAGTTTTTATTTTCTAAAAGTATAAAATCATCCAGAGAGAAGCAAACATTCGGTTGAGTGTTTACATTTCCATCTCCATTGCTGATGCTGTGGGACTGGGAACAAGCTAAGAATGACACAGTGGAGATGTAAAACCCCCAACTCAGTTTTATGTATTCCTGGCCATTCGCTCTTCCTTCCTTCTTCCCCGCCCATCCCCCATAGGTCATCTGCCTTTCCCAGTAAAGTAGTTTCTCCTGAAGGCCTTCTACTACAGGGAATGTACTTCTCTTGACTGACTAATGGGGTGCATGCCAGGCAGAAACATTATTATTATTTTTTTTTTTTTTAAATTTTTTTATTTATTCATTTTTTTAGAGAGGAGAGGGAGAGACAGAGAGAGAGGAGAGACAGAGAGAGAAGGGGGAAGGAGCTGGAAGCATCAACTCCCATATGTGCCTTGACCAGGCAAGCCCAGGGTTTCGAACCGGCGACCTCAGCATTTCCAGGTTGATGCTTTATCCACTGCGCCACCACAGGTCAGGCACATTATTATTATTTTAAAAATTAATATATTTTTATATTTATTTATTGATTTTTTTTTAGAGAGGAAGGGAGAGAGAGAACTATTGATCCATCACTCCACTTATCCACTCCTGTACAAGCCCTTGACTGGATGGAAATGGCAACCTTGGCACATCGAGACGGTGCTCCAACCTGGCCAGGGCCCATGCTAAACACTGTAAAATTATGTTCCAGTTTTTTTTTAAAAACATTTTCTGTTAAGCCTTTCTCTTTTTTTTTATTTTATTCATTTTACAGAGGAGAGGGAGAGAGAGAGAGAGAGAGAGAGAGAGAGAGAGAGAGAGAGAGAGAGAGAAGGGGGGGAGGAGCTGGAAGCATCAACTCCCATATGTGCATTGACCAGGCAAGCCCAGGGTTTTGAACCGGCGACCTCAGCATTTCCAGGTCGATGCTTTATCCACTGCGCCACTACAGGTCAGGCTTATGTTCCAGTTTTAAATCTTAAACTTTTCTGTAGATTTGCATTCTATTCCAACATACATTCTCATTTGTTTTTATTTTGAATTTGTTACCTTCACAAAAAATAATTCAAACTTTTTTTGCAAGTCTTTCACTTTGATTCATATACTATAAAGCTGTCATCCCTACAATGGCCTGTGATTCCAGACTAAAGAATCTAAGATTGAGCGTCGACTAGGTGTATGGAAGTTCCAGGTTTGATTCCAGTCAGGGCACACAGGAGAAGTAACTGTCTGCTTCTCTTCCCCGCCTCCTCTTCTTATTCCCTAGCCTCCCCTCCCCTCCCCTCCCCCAACCATGGCTTGAATGGTTCAAGCAATTTGGCCCTGGATGCTTAGGATGGCTCCATGGCTTTGCCTCAGGTGCTGAAGTGGCTCAGTTCTGAGCAAAGGAGCAGTGCCCCCACCCCCATGGGCACGGCATTGTCCCCTAGTGGGCTTGCTGGGTGGGTCCCGGTTGGGGCACATGCTGAAGTCTGTCTTTCTGCCTCCCTTCCTCCCAATAAAATAAATAAAAAATAATAATAATAAAAAAGAATCTAAGATTTAGAGTTAGAGAGCAGTGGTTTCCTCCTGAGCTTCCAACCAGCTGGTGGTCAGGCTGTGACCACCTGAGACCGGAGATAAATGTGTTAGGCACTCAGATACAGAACTCAAGAGAAGCAGGAGTTTTTTTCATTTAATTTTTTATTTATTTACTTTTTTAGATTTTATTTATTCATTTTTATTAGAGAGAGGGGGGGGAGAGAGAAAGAGAGAGGGAGAGATAGAGAGAGAACAGAGGGAGGAGCTGGAAGCATCAACTCCCATATGTGCTTTGATCAGGCAAGCTCAGGGTTTTGAACCGGCGACCTCAGCATTTCCAGGTCAACACTTTATCCACTGCGCCACCACAGGTCAGGCAAGAGAAGCAGTTTTTGCCTTGCAATCAAACACTACCTGAATTCTGGGTAAAGAAAGATTGCAGGAAAACACATTTTATTGAACTAGTATTCATTGAGCACATACTCTGTACCAGACACTATTCTATATAACATAGAATCGTGATCAATAGTAGACCCTGAAATCAGCCTCCTTGAGTTTAAATCCAGCTCTCCCAAATATTTTCTAGCTGTGTGACCGTGGACAATATACTTTACGTCTCTGTGCCTCACTCTCTTCACCACAAAAGAGGGATAATAATAGTACCTACCAGGCTCAGAGTGTTACTATGAGGACAAAATGAGTTCCTAACTGTAAAGCACTAAGGCAGTGCCTAACACATAGAAAATGAAATACAAACTTTTGTTAAATAAATAAAAATACTAGGAAACAAAGCAAAGTCCTCTTCTCATAGATTTAAATTCTTGTAGGGAGCCTGACCAGGCAGTGGCACAGTGGATAGAGCATAGGCCTGGGACACAAAGAACCCAGGTTCAAAATCTCAAGGTTGCCAGCTTGAGTACGGGCTCATCAGCTTGAGTACAGGGTGGCTGGCTTGAACGTGGGATCATAGATGTGACCCCATGGTTGCTGGCTTGAACCCAAAAGTCGCTGGCTTGAGCACAAGGTCACTTGCTCTGCGGTAGCCCCGCCACCCTGGGTCAAGACACATATGAGAAAGCAATCAATGAACTACTAAGATGCCATAATAAAGAACAGATGCTTCTCATCTCTCTCCGTTCCTGTCTGTCCCTGTCTGCCCTCTCAATCAATCAATCAATCAATCAATCAATCAATTCCAGTAGGGAGAAAAACAATGAATATACATATTATGTAATAAAGGATTATGATAGACACTGTGAGGAAAAACAAGTCAGCCTCAAGAATGAGGATGTAATTTGGGTAATGTGGTCTTGAAGGGTATCTCTGAAAA
Organism: Saccopteryx bilineata; assembly: GCF_036850765.1. Lineage (NCBI taxonomy): Eukaryota > Metazoa > Chordata > Mammalia > Chiroptera > Emballonuridae > Saccopteryx > Saccopteryx bilineata. Next base: position 140,267,148 of record NC_089491.1, on the reverse strand, counting down.
GTAATTGTATTAGTCAGGGTTTTCCAGAAAAATAGAACCAATAGTGTGTGTGTGTGTGTGTGTGTATGAATGATATTGGCTCATGTGATTATGGAGGTTGAGAAGTCCCACGATCTGATGTCAGCAATCTGGAGACCCAGGAAAGCTGATGGTATAGTTCAAAGGCCTGAGAACCAGAGAGCTGATGGTGTAGACTCCAGTCTGAGTCTAAACGCCTGACAACCAAGAGCACCAAAGGTTATACCCAACTTATGCAGTCAGGCAGAAAGCAAATTCAATCTTCCTCTATCTTTTTGTTCTATTCAGACCCTCAATGGATTGGATAATTTCCCTCCACACTGGTGAAGAAAACCTGCTTTATTCAGTTCATCAGTTCAAATGCTAATCTCTTTTGGAAACAGCCTCACAAATACACCCCAAAATAATGTTTAATTAGCTATCTATTGAATTAACTAATATTAATTAACTATTAGATAAGGTAAAATTATCTATCACAGTGACATTAGAGTGCTTGTATTAAAAGAGGAGTGGCTCATGCTCTCTCAGCCGATATTGTTCCAGGCTGAGAGAATTGTCAGTGCAAAGGTCCTGGGGTAAAGTGTGCTTAGAATAGTTGAGAAGGTGCTAAAAAGTCACTGTAAGTGGAATGAAATAAACTTATACAGATGTCCAATGAATCCAAAATCAAAATCTTAGGGTTCTGGAAGGGGCCCTAGACACAAGCTATTAATACTATCAATATTAATATTAAATGTGTGCTGCTATATGTTGCTCATATGCTATAAGGTCTTTAAATATGACAGCTCAAATAGGATAAAAGTAAAAGCATGAAAAATGTTATACCATGCAAACACTAGTCATAAGAAAGCTGGGGTGGTGCCCTCAGCAGTCCCCTAGATCTGTCTCTTGCTTCAACAATGTTTGGACAAAACAGACACAGGGACACACTTTCTTTCAGGTTCCCACCACCCTCCAACCTCTTTTCTATTCACCACCTTCGGAACAATCTCAGCCATCCTCAGCCTCTGAGACCAGCCAATATCGTTTATGAGCATAACTCCTTATTGCCAAACAATCATGAGCTCTCAAATTCGTCAGTTATTCCATCGAGGTGGAGGCTGCTGTCAACTGCCTGGTCAACCTGCAACTGCGGGCGTCCAACACCTACCTCTCTCTGGGCTTTTATTTTGACCTTAATGATAGGGTCCTGGAGGGCAGCTCTGGAGGTCAGGGGTCACGTTTTTTGAGTAGGCTGAGAATAAGCAGGAGGGTGCCCAGCGCCTCTTGAAGATACAAAACCAGTGTGTCACTGTGCCCTTTTCCAGGACCTACTGAAGCCTTCTCAAGATGCCATGGAAGCCGCCACAGTCATGGAAAAGAGCCTGAACCAGGCCTTCTGGAGCTGCATGCCCTGCGTTCTACCCGCAGAGACCTTCATCTCTGTGACTTCTTGGAGAACCACTTCCTGGATGAGCAGGTGAAACTCATCAAGAAAATGGGCAACCACCTGACCAACCTCCGCAGGCTGGCCAGCCCCCAGGCTGGGCTGGGTGAGTATCTCTTCAAAAGGCTCACCTTCAAGCAGGACTTGCCTCTGGAACCCAGAGGCCCTTGAGGGGTCCCTCTGCATTCCCCTGGTGTCTGGCTTTTGCCACTAGGCATCCTTTTAACCACCTTGGAGCCCTTCAGGACAAGGAGTATTCGCAGAGACAGATATATTTCATAATGATAAAAGGATCAATTTATCAAGGAGACATAAAAACCCTAAGTGCATATGCACTTGATAAGAATAGTTTCTAAACAGACTCTATCTATATACATGGGGTGGGGAGGGGAGAAACAAAACTGAGAGGAAAATTTTACTATTTCTCAATTATCATTGGTTATCCCTTTTGCTCCTCTCCTAGTACTTAATAGAACAACAGACAGAAAACAGAAAAGGATACAGACTTAAGAGTTCTTATTTGGGGGACTCGCGCCGCGGCCGCAGAGACGTGAAGGCCCTCCGATCCGGCTCGGTGCTCACCCTCGCTGTCCTCGCCGGCTGTCCCCATGGAGAAGACGGAGCTGATCCAGAAGGTGAAGCTGGCCGAGCAGGCCGAGCGCTACAACGACATGGCCACCTGCATGAAGGCCATGACGGAGCAGGGCGCCGAGCTGTCCAGTGAGGAGCGCAACCTGCTCTCGGTGGCCTACAAGAACGTGGTCGGTGGCCGCCGGTTCGCCTGGAGGGTCATCTCCAGCATCGAGAAGACTGACACCTTCGACAAGAAGTTGCAGCTGATCAAGAACTATCGAGAGAAAGTGGAGTCCGAACTGAGGTCCATCTGCACCACGGTCCTGGAATTGTTGGATAAGTATTTAATAGCCAACGCAACTAATCCAGAGAGTAAGGTCTTCTATCTGAAAATGAAGGGAGATTACTTCCGGTACCTTGCTGAAGTTGCATGTGGTGATGATCGGAAACAAACGATCGATAATTCCCAAGGAGCGTACCAAGAGGCTTTAGACATAAGCAAGAAACAGATGCAGCCCACACACCCAATTCGTCTGGGGCTGGCTCTTAACTTTTCTGTATTTTACCATGAGATCCTTAATAACCCAGAGCTTGCCTGCACACTGGCTAACATGGCTTTTGACAAGGCCATTGCAGAACTCGATACATTGAATGAAAACTCATACAAAGACAGCACCCTCATCATGCAGTTGCTTAGGGACAACCTCACATTATGGACATCAGACAGTGCGAGAGAAGAGTGTGATGCGGCGGAAGGGGCAGAGAACTAACTGCAGACAGGATGTCCTCCTCTTCCCTCCAGAAACTGTACACAACTCCATTCCTTACTCCATTCGGATTTCCTAGAGGAAGAAGCCCATTCATGTGTATGGAATCAGCTGTTTATAGTCTTTTCACACTGCAGCTTTGGGAAAACTCCATTCCTTGATTTGTGTTTGTCTTGGCCTCCCTGGTGTGCAGTTACTGCTGTAGAAAAGTATTAATAGCTTCATTTCCACATAAACATAAGTATCTTCCAAACACTTACGTAGAGGACTAAAAATGTATCTGGTATTTAAGTAATCTGAACCAGTTCTGCAAGTGATTGTGTTTTGTATTACAGTGAAGATATAAAAATGTAGTTAATTACAATTTAAAGAGTGTTTTACCTAATTTCTTAATTTCTACATTCCCTACCTTACTCCTTTTTGGGGTTTCCTTTCTGTGAGCAACTTTTCCTTGTTCTTAATGTATTCGTTTTCGGTAGAAATCCAGAAGTATTAGATTGAATGGGAAAGCATTTGACATTTCTAGATTGGGGGTCACAAATTGAAATGCCTCCTGTGTCACATATGATGGAAGTCTTGTGTATCTGATAACAGGGAATTCCCTTCTTCACTTGATTTGCTGCTGTTTCAGTTGACAACTGCCCTTCCTAATAAAAATTCACTTACACTTAACTAGAAAAAAAAAGAAGAGTTAATTGTCCTTAATCCCTATATCTCATCAGTCACAAAGTCTTGGCAATACAACCTCCTATACATTTCTGAAATGTGTTCTCATCCCCATTCCTGTGGATTGCAGACATGGGCTGACCTCCCTCCCCCATTAGCTAGTAGCAACCTAGCTACTAGCCAAAATTTCCTTTTGGTAATTAAAATCAATCTCTTGGCCTGCTTGATGTTTTATTGGCATGAGAAAACCAAAATGGTAGGAGATTATCAGTTTCCAAACTAATAAAACCATGTCAGTGCTCGCTAGTAGAACATTCTTCCACTAGGCATTGGAATTTCCAAATCCACTGAGCCTAATGGTTATGGAATGGGAAGAAAATTTTCCTTAAGTGTATTATTACATTTCAAAGTAAAAAGCCATTCAATGGAATAATTTAAGTGAGAGGAGGGGAGAGAGACAGACTCACCCATGTGCCCTGACCAGAATCCATCGGGTGACCCCCATCTGGGGCCATGCTTGCAATAAAGCTATTTTTAGCACCTGAGGTGGAGGCTCCATTGAGCCATCCTCAGTGCCTGGGGCCAACACTCTTAAATCAATTGAGCCATGGCTGCAGGAAAGGAAAAGAGAAGGGGGAGGGGAGGAGAAGCAGATGATCGCTTCTCCTGTGTGCCCTAACTGGGACTCAAACCCAGAACATCCACATGACAGGTTGATGCTCTATCACTGAGCCAGCCAGCGAAGGCTATAGGAATGAAGTACTAATACATGCTACAACATGGATGAACCTTGAAAACATTGTGCTAAATGAAAGAAACCAGATGCAAAAGACCACATCATTGCATGACTTCATTTATTGTATATGACATATTCAAAATAAGAAAATCCACAGACTAAAAGTAGATGAATGGTTACCTAGGGTGGGTGGTTGGGAGGGGGAATGATAAAGCATATGGGGTTTCTTTTGGAGGTGACAAAAATGTCCTGGAATTAGGTAGTGGTGATGGCACAGAACTTTGTGAATATACTAAAACAAAACAAACAAAAAAAACACCAAATTTTACACTTTATATATATGTGTGAATTATAGTTTTTAAAAAGCAAAGTGAAAACAGTGAAAAAAAAAACATTTTGAACCTCCATGTACTATGAGGAAGATATCGCCATATATTGTTTATTGGTTTAAGTCATATACTTATCCTTTATGACAGCACCTGTTAGGAAATTTTCTTTTAGCTGAGGTAGCAACTTAACTTTCAACAGGCCATTCTACAAATTTTTCAAGCCAGATGCTTCTGGGTTGTTGGGGCTTATGGTAAAGCAGGTGAACTCTGTGAGTGTAATTTTATTTCATTATGTCCCTTAGTATAAACAAGTTCCTTAATCTGAGGTGATTTGTATGGAATATGAATAAAGAGAATTTGTCAATGACTAAGACCTTCTGTTTAATGCTGGTAAAACCATTTTGGGCAGGAAAGGCAAATCCATATCTGTAATGTTTCTATTCCCACGAGGGCAAATTGTTGTTCTTTCCATGATAGAAAATGTCCAGTGTATCGATCTGTCTTCAAGTGGTTCATTGGTTCAGGGACTCAGCCTGGCCTTGACTCTTAGCAGAAGCAAAGGTAGATAAAACTCAGTGAGGAGACCTTCATGCAGAGCTTACTTCCCTGTTGCCATGTTATTTTACAAACAGGGCTATTAAGCAAGCACCCAGGATGGTTGGGGAAAGAGGTTGACTATCACAGGATTGGATGTATTGTTCATCTGATTATTGAGAAGCTACCCTGCAGTGGATGCCCTCTAATGAGCAGGATGTGGGTCACAGGTTTGTTAAACTATGCCCAATCCAAGAAGTCCTCCATATAACTCTTTCCTTAGACTTCCTTATTACCAGTCTTTCTATCTTTCCCCGTTTATTAACTGCAGCACAACCCACCAGGCACAGTCCATGAATCAACCTTGACTTGACAGCAGGCTATTTATCCAACACTATCCAAAGTTAGTAAGTAGATGCACTGACTTGTCAGTCACTCTGGTACTTGTTTAATAGGTTTATCAAACCTGATAGGGTAGTTATTTGATGTTGGCTTTTTGCCTGTCTGGACTAGTAAGCAGGTAGATGCTATGGAGGTGAAAAAACTAGTAAGTCTGTTTCTGCTTCACATTTAATCACACTCCAAAATTTGCTCATAAAAAGGCTGTGAGGTGTTGCAGTATAAGTAACTCCAAGGCTATTTAAAAGTTACTCTCATTTGTTTCCAATGGCAGGATATAATCAGGTTGACTGCACTAAGGATGGATTTTTTATTGTTCACGTACCTTACCACAAGTGCCTCTGATGTAACTCCAATTTTTAGCATTTCTGACATATATTTAGTTACTCAACAACTGCTTCATATAGTAATACATGATGAATCTTCTATTTCTGGTAGGTTTTCATGTCCTTATTAATGTGCCACTCACTAGTAAGATAATTGTTCTTTCATCTATCCATACAGGAGACATATCAATAGAGTTAGGAGCCCAGGAGTCAAGTCACAGAGGTGGGTCTGAGTCCTGGCTCTGTTACTTTAAACAAGTTATTTACACATTTTAAGTCCAAATGTTCACTCCTCAATAGTCATAAATATATTCATAAAATATATATTTATTCAGAAAATCAGCCAGGAATTGGATATACAATGGTGAAGAAAACAAATGGTTTTTTATTTAACACTGGGAATAATGATAACGGAATCTTAAGATTGTATGTGTGTTAAATGAGATAATATCATATTCCCCATTTATAAGACACACCAGTTTTCAAAAACCTTGGGGTCTAAAATCTTGGGTGCATTTTATACAGTGGTTGTAGAATTTTTACTTGCATTTCCTGCTTTTTCACACTTGTCTTTGCACTCATTGTTTCATCATCAGCGATTTGTCATCAGACACATGAGGACAAGCTAATGGATGGGAGTTTTGACAGTGATGAAGAGTTGTATGAATTTTATGATGAATAAAACTTGAGTTCAATAACTTTATGTAATACATGTTTTTTTTAAATTTCGGGCCTCAAAATTAAGGTGCGTCTTATACATGGGAGTGTCTCATACATGGGGAAATATAGTATATGATAAATGTCAGGCAATTTATGGCACAGCACTTTACAAATTCTCAAAAAATCAGTACCTCTTCAGTACCTACAGATACTTGAAAGTACCTTGGAATCTTCTGCTATAAAATTCAGTAGCTATGAGTCACATATGGCTATTGAAAATTTAAAATGCTAATCTTTTTAAAAAAACAATTCATTTATTTATTTTTTTTAGACTTTATTTATTCATTTTTTTTGGGGGGGGGGAAGAAGCAGGCCACTAGAAATTAGATGTGCAAAGGCAAATACAGGTGGAAGCTAAAGGAGAAGTCTGTGAGTACAATGCTGAGATTCCTTAGTAGGCACATTCTGACCAACTGGTTCAGAAATCCTAATTATGGAGAAAGGGCAAGTGTTGATATTTATCATGTCATGAAAATGTTCCTTGGTAAGAAATGAATTAAGAAAGGAGACTTGACTTGGGGTGGTGAACACACAATACAATATACAGATGATGCATTATAAAATTGTACACCTGAAACCTATACAATTTTTTTAACCAATGTCACCCTAATAAATCCAATGAAAATTAAAAAATAAAAAGGAATGGGTTGTAGTCACAGACTTTAGTGTTTTGGATCAAACTAGAAGTAGTGTGAGTAGTCCCATAGGTATACAAAGTACAATATAACTGCCTGGCTTATTGTGAATATGAACTAATCACTAACGAGAGACAAATAAAGGCTAATTAATCAAAGGTGTATTTTAATCTAAGCACAAAAATATAACTACCCACAAACTTTGCTTCCCACAAGACTTAGAAGCACCCAAGAGGAACTGAGTTAGGATAATCCTTCCCATACATAACTTGATATCTTGCTCAGCCCATGTAGCCATAAGTATGTGATTTATATTTGATATTTTGACTACTTAAAAAGTTTGAATGCCTTATATCACAAAGTAGGAGCTGTATTGTTTGTTTTTATTAAATTCATTGGGGTGACATTAGTTAATAACATTATATAGGTCTCCAGTGTACAATTCTATAACATATTATTTGTTTACATTGTTTACCCTCCAAAGTCAAGACTCCTGTCAACATTTATCCCCCCTTCACCGTCTTCTACCTTCCACCACTCCCCTTTCCCTTGAGTAAATACTTTACTGTTGTCTGTGACTATAATGGCATGATTTTTTCTTTTGCTTAATCCCTTCAACTTTTCCACTCAGCTCCACAACTCCCCTCCCTCCGACAGGTGTCAGTCTGTCCTCTGTATATCTGAGTCTGGGTTTTTGTTGTTTAGATTTCACACATAGTGAAATTATATGGTACTTGTCTTTCTCTGACAGGCTTATTCCACTTAGAATAGTACTCTCCAGTTCCATTCATGCTGTCACAAACGATAAGATTTCCTTTTCCCCTTTGTGTAAATTCACCACAGCTTTTTAAACCACTCATCTACTGATAGGCACTTAGGCTGCTTCCAAATCTTGGCCATTTTAAATAATGCTGCAATGAATATATGGGTGCACATGAATTCTTTCAAATTAGTGTTTGGATTTCTTTGGATATATTCCCAGAAGTGGAACCACGGGATCCTAAGGCAGGATCCATTTTCAATATTTTGAGGAAACTCCATACTGTTATCCAGTGACAGCACCAATCTGTATTCCCACAAACAGTACATGAGACTTCCCTTTTCTCCACAATCTCACCAACATTTGTTGATTTATTGACAGCCATTCTGACAGATGTGAGGTAATAGCTCATGGTTTTAATTTGCATTTCTTTGATGATTATTTGAGCATTTTTTATATATCTATTGGCTATCTGTATGTCCTCTTTGGAGAATTGTTTATTCACATCCTTTGCCCATTTTAGACTTTTTTTTTTGGTGTTGAGTTGTATGTTCTTTACAAATTTTGGATATTAATCCCTTATCAGATGTATCATTGGCGAATATACTTTCCCATTCAGAGGGCTTTTTTTATTTTTGTAAATGGTCTCTTTGCTGTGTGAAAGCTTTTTTAGTTTAATGTAGTCCCATTTGTTTCTTTTGTTTCTCTTGCCTAAGGAGATATAGTGGAAAAAATATTGCTACAAGAAATGTCTGAGATTTCACTGCTTATGTTTTCTTCTAGGATTTTTATGGTTTCAAGTCTTACATTAAAGTCTTTAATCCATTTTCAGTTTATTCTTGTGTATGTTGTAAGGAAATGGTTATTTCATTTTTTTGTATGTATCTGTCCAATATTTCCAACATTTGACTGTCTTATCCCATTGTCTGTTCTTGCCTTTGTCAAATATACTGCTCACAAAAATTAAAGAATATTTAAAAATAAATATGAAGCTATAAAATATCCCAATTTTTGTGAATAATATATTGACTACAAAGGTGTGGGTTTATTTCTGGGCTTTCTATTTTGTTTCTTTGATCTGTATGTCTGCTTCTATGCCACTACCAGGTTGTTTTGATTACTGTGGCCTTGTAGTATGGTCTGGTATCAGGTAGCATGATTCCTTCACCTTAACTTTTCTTTCTCAAGATTGCTGTGACTATCCGCAGTCTTTTGTGGTTTCATATAAATTTTTTGGAATATTTGTTCTAGCTTTGTGAAATACCTCATTGGTATTTTTTTTAAAAATGTTCTCTGTTGCCTTTTTTTTGGTCTTTATTTTTTTAATCTTCTATTTTTATTGAATCCAGAGAGAGGAAGGGGGTTAAGGGAAAGACAGAAGAAGCAATGTTTCTGTATGTGCCCCGGCCAAGGACTGAACCAGCCACCTTTGCATTGTAGGACAATGCTCCAGCCAAGTGAGCCACCCAGCCAGGGCCTCATTGGTATCTTGATAGGTATTGTGTTGAATCCATAGATTGTTTTGGGTAGTATGGACATTTTAATGTTTACTCTTCCTATCCATGGACATGCTATATGCTTCCACATATATTTTCATCTTCTTCAGTGTCTTATGATTTTCCAAGTACAGGTCTTTTATATCTTTGATTAAATTTATTCCTAGGTATTCTTTTTGATGCAATTGTAATTGGGTTTTCTAAGTTTCCCTTTCTGATAATTCATTATAGGTACATGAAAATGCTGATTTCTGAATATTTGTTTTCTTTACTGAATTCATTGATTTTTAGTAGTTTTTGGTGGAATCTTTAGGGTTTGTTACATACAGTATTATCATCTGCAAATAATGCCTGTTTTACTTATTCCTTTCCAATTTTTTTTTTTTTTTTCAGTGAGAGAGAGAGGGAATTCAGTTTTATTTTGTCCTCTCTGAAACTTCCATTTACACCATGGCCTCGTCTATCAAAGAAGAGGAAGATGAAGCTCTGCTCACATCACAGCCCCAAGTACTTGTGTACTTGCTCGTTAGAGGCGGCAGGGTATTTGTTTCCCCAGTTTTTTGGCTCCAAGAGATTATACTTTCAGTACCAGTGCAGTAAGGAACCACTGGCAATCTTCTGGAAATGTCTTCTGGATTAATCAGTGTACCATTTCATAAAGTGCTTCTGGAGTTAAAATCTGTCAAGCTGTCAAAAGTGTCCACACTTTTGCAACACAAAGGATAAAAGATTCCCAATGGTATGTCACTGAGTCCTTCCCAGCTGGGCCTCATAATTGGCACTGCTGCTTTACCCGCCGAGGCGCTGGCCCTCACCCCAGGCGAAGCCTCCCAGCCGCTCTTCAGGAAGTGGATTATAATTTGGATCCTCATTTGGTGTATCAAAAATAGCTTTCAAAATAGATGGCGTTTTCAGAATTCTTATTCCACCAGGCTGATTGGGAAATACGTCTTCCAAGAAAAAATATATGTGTCCAACTGCAATACCCAAGAGGTCCACAATGATTGAGTTCCCCAATAACAAGGAAAAGCCCATGAGCACCCAGGGTAGAAAGGGGGCCTGGAAATTGAGAAGGCCGAAGAAGTTCATGCGGACATATGGGTTTCTTCGGCTCCACACGTAGACAAGCATTATTGTAAAGGCCTGACCCAAAAAAACTAAGCTAACAAACAAACCAAAAATAGTCATTAAGAATCCACCAAAAAGGAACATAAATACAAAGTCTGCTGTCCGACCTCGGAAAGAGCCTTCTTCTAGCATTCGACAGTAACGATATAGAAAAATCATGTTAAATAAAAAATTGAATCCAACTGGCCCAAAAAACAAGAAATTGGTGATAAGCCTCCATATTTGGAAGTGTTTAAAGATTAATTCAGGATTGAAGTACAGCTGAAAAGGTGTGATCAATTCCAACTGCACAGCGGCGGTTGTGAGAACGCAGGCGGTGGTGTAAGCGCGGCTGACCGGTGGGATCTGCAGATACTCCAGCCGGAGGCTCTGGTACGCCATCTTCCCCACCGCCACCTGCCTTCCCGCTATTCCTTTCCAATTTGCATGTCTTTTTTTTTCTTCTTGTCTGATGGCTGTTGCCAGGACTCCCAGTAGTATATTGAATAAGTGATTAAAGCAGTCAACCATCTTGCTCATGATCTTAAGGGAAAAGCTTTTAGTTTTTGCCTGTGTATGAAGTTGGCTGTAGCTTTGTCATACATGGCCTTTATATGTTGAGGTATGTTCCCCTATTGCCATATTACTTAAGAGACTTATCAAAAAGGGATGTTGGATTTCATCAAGTGCTTATCTGCATCTATTGATATGATGCTATTTTTATCCTTCATTTTGTTTATGTGGTGTATCAATCACATTTACTGATTTGCAAATATTGTACCAACCTTGCATCCCTAGACTAAATCCCACATGATGGGAGTCACATTTTGGATATTAATTCAAAGCAATCAAAAGCAACAAATTCTTAAAAGATTTATGGGATTCAACGTATCAAAAATGTCACAGTAGCAGTTCCTAATCACTGGGTTCCTACAATTATAATAGCCCGGAATCTCAAAGAAATTATTGATTTAGAGTTAGAATTAGAGTAAGAAAGAGGAAGGAAGCAACTGAAAGGACTTAGTGGAGGAAATGCTAAATTTCCTTCCCTACCCCTTCTAAATGTTTTGAGTCAATAGTCTATAGTTTTCTATTAGCATTTAAAAAATTCCATTATCTCATAGACAAATCCATTCTACCTAGGCAAAACAAAAGGTATGAGAAATTGTTATCAAACTAAACTTCCAAAGATATTTATCCCTTGACAAACTGAAACTAATTTTTTCATTAGAAATGAATCCATTAAATGGTTATATGTTATGAAAAACTTTTATCAAAATAAAAAATTTGAGAAGTCTGAGTTTTATATTTTCATCTCTTGAATGACAGCTGAATTCTACCTACTTGTGCATTGTTATTGAACTAGTTTTGCTTGAAATGTCAAGAAAATCCAATCTCACATACATATGTAGCTTGTTATGCAGACAAAGCAAGTTTCTTAAAAGCCTTTTCAGATAAACATACGTATTTTTCTTTGACACTGTACCAATAGTTAAGCAGTTGTTTCCTGAAAGTTAGCTGCAATATGAAGCTGAAGCCAGAAGGAACTTTTCACATTATTAAAATCCATTGGCCTATTTGGCTTTTTGAATGGGTATCTTACCACTACACATTGGTCTTCATAAAATATTCACTGTTATGTAGATCCTCCAAGTATTGACACATTCCCGTATACATCCCATCACAGTAGGATGCTATTCAATTCAGGGCCACCAGATACAAGTTTTCTAAAATCCTAACATTTCTTGCCAAGTTCAACTTTATCATTGGCAACAATACTTTTCCTTGAAATGTCAGAAGAGTTTGAGAAAAATGTCCATCAATGAGTCATTCAGGTAAAAATTCTGTTCCATGGAACTAGGTCAGTTACATGTTAAAACATTTGTATTTTTCAATGACCATCATACTTCATTGCTTCTGTATCTCTGCTTCAAATTAGACTAGAAGGCATGTAATCCCGTGTGTATTTGGTATTTCATCATAGGATATTTAAAAAAATATATATATATATATACTTAAGAGCTGAGACTTCAGAACATTATAAATTTTCATTGCTTTATCGAAGACATTAAGTTTTTTTGTTTTGCTTTTTAATTCTGAGAGTTCCCAGAAGTAAAGAGTACAATGACCAATAATAATGACTAATTAGGGAAATAAAAAACAAAATCACAATGAGATATCTAATACCTTTTAGAAGTTATAAAAAAGGCAATAACAAGTGTTAGGATGTAGAGAAAAGGAAACCATTGTACAGGTTGGTGGGAATGTAAATATTTGAAACAGTACGCCCTGAGCAGTTGGCTCAGTGGCTAGTGGTAGCCTGGCATACGGATGCCCCAGGTTCGATTTCTGGTCACAGTACACAAGAGACCATCTGCTTCTCTCCCCCTCCCCCTTCTTTTCTGACAGCCAGTGGCTCAACTGGTTTCAAGTACTGGTCCCAGGCACTAAGGACAAATTGATTGGTCCTAGTGTGTCACCCTCAGGCACTAAAAATAGTTCTTTTGATTCATGCATCAGCCCCAGGCCCCAAATCAGGGTTGCCAGGTGGATCCCAATTGGGGCACATGTGGGAGCCTGTCTCACTATCTCCCCTCCTCTTACATAAAGAAAAAAAGTAGAGGTTCCTCTAGGACCTAAAAGTAGAATTACCACATGATACAGTAATTCTTTCTGTGTATCGACAGAAAAAGTATAAAGACACTAATTGACAAAGATATGTGTAGTGCTATGTTCATTGCAGCATTATTTATAATAGCTAAGACATGGAAAAAACCCAAGTGTCCACAGACAGATGACTGGAAAAAAAAAAAGTGAGCTATGTATATACACACATACATGCAATGGAACACTATTAAGCTACAACAAAAACTAAATATTGCCATTTGTGACACATAGATGGATCTTGGGAATTATGTTAACTAATAAATCAGAGGAAACAGGACAAAAAAAAAAAAGACAAAACCCTACAACTTCACTCAATGTAGATTAAAAAAAACACACACACAAAGAACAAACAAAAGCAAATTCCTAGATATAGACCAAAAAAACAGCATTCACCAGAGGGGAAGCCTAAGTGGGCAATAAGGGATCCGGTATATAGTAATGGAAAGAAACTACACTGTGGACATTGAGCATGCAGTACAGATATTGTGTCTGAAATTAATGCAATGTTACTTCAATAAATTTATTTATATGTATTAAAAAAACTTTCTAAAATATGTCCTGTCCTGAGAGCAGGAAATCAAACACAAATAATCCATTTTGATTTTAAACATTTTTTTAAAAAATTGTTTATTTCAAGTAAGAAAAGTAATGTTTCAGTACTATTCAAAATTGTTCAGTTTAACAAGTATAAAACAAAATTTCTAATAGTTTACAATTAGGTATAAAATACAATGGAATATACTTTGACATTCACAGTGAGCACTAAGTATTACTAATGTTTTAGAAATTAAAGTATATTTGCAGTCCGAGTTAAAATAAGTTCTTAACTGATGAACAGTGCACTCTCAGAACAGTTAGCATTTCAAAATAAGATCTACATAGGAATTCCTTTTAGAATGGTAAACTTGGCTCAATGATTTTAAAATTCAATACTTTATGGTTAACCTGAAAATATGGTTCTGAAGCCATTTTAAGTAATCTCAATGATGTACATAACTTAAATCTAACCATTCTGGGCCCTGGCCGGTTGGCTCAGCGGTGGAGCGTCGGCCTGGCGTGTGGGGGACCCGGGTTCGATTCCTGGCCAGGGCACATAGGAGGGGCGCCCATTTGCTTCTCCACCCCCCCCCTTCCTCTCTGTCTCTCTTCCCCTCCCGCAGCCGAGGCTCCATTGGAGTGGGGATGGCTCCTTGGCCTCTGCCCCGGATGCTGGAGTGGCTCTGGTCACGGCAGAGCGATGCCCCGGAGGGGCAGAGCGTCACCCCCTGGTGGGCAGAGCATCACCCCTGGTGGGCGTGCCGGGTAGATCCAGGTCGGGCGCATGCGGGAGTCTGTCTGTCTCTCCCCGTTTCCAGCTTCAGAAAAAAAAACAACAAAAAAAATCTAACCATTCTGACCAAGAAATGTTACCACAGCAATTTAGTGCATTCCCAGCAAAACATTCTGCAGAAAATGACAAATTTTCTCAGATTACGGAACCATCAGAATTAAAGTCTCAAAATTATTTTAAAGGACTGCTACCAAGGCTTCTGCTTTCCTTCTCCAGGTACATCTTTTTGAAGGTTTGAAACATTGCTTTTGAATCCTTTACTGGGTTTTGTAGTGTCTCAAATCCATCTGCACTGAAGGTTCTCTTGCCATTTCTTGAATTAGCCAAAACATTATCATCTAAGGAAAAAGAAATTTCATTTGTATATTATTCTCTTCGTCAGTGACCAATATATAGTCAGAGCAAACATTCTACTCTGGGATAAAAAATTAGGACCAGAAGTTTATCAAACTTGACAAACATGGTAAATTTTTGTTTTCCCCTCAAAAGAAATGACACACGGACATCTTGCCTGTTCTTTGGGATTTTCTATTCATGTGTGTCTTATTCTACCTTTTCCTATGCTCAATAGAACTGTCATTTATCATTTGAATGCTTTATGTGATATCCGTGACGTGACAGCAATCCAAACTATCATAGGAAGATCAGAAAGACCAGCCAGTTCCAGGCAGTGAATGGATCCTTTTAATATTCTGGCCTTGTTATGTATTAGGTATTCCAAGATATGTCAGTACTTTTGTTTCAATACTGTTTCAGTGCTCCATTAACCTCACTATTCCTTTTGATGGTCCCAGCTTTTCACTTCTGGGCAGTTCTAGATATGCCTTTTTCACTGTTCCCCAGATTAAGAATTCTGGTATTTCATTCCTGGTCTAGCCATTACTTTCTGGAGTTATTTTTCCTTTCCTGTCTGAGGGAAGTGAAGGAGGGAGGGGCTTAAGAGTCTAGTGTTGTCCTTGTTTCAATTTCTTCTACACCCTCATTTTTTCATGACATCAGTAATACTGACCCCCGAGTTGGGTTCATGTTGTTTCCCATTGGGACTTTTGTTACTTCCTCTGCTGCTTACCCTATATTGAGTTTTATAATTTGCTCCATCCACTCCAAACTTTTCTACCATTTAGGTGTATACTTATTTAAAGCTCTTTGGGAGTTAGGACATTTGTCTTTCACACAGGCTCAAGTTCTCCAATCATATCATCTTGATGTGCGCTTCATCTTTCACTTTGAGTTTCATCAGACTTTGGTAGAGGATTACAACTTGTATAACTGGGCCACCTCTCACTGAACTCACCATGATGAAATTTTGTTAAAGGAAAATAGATCACTATTTCCCTCTCCATAACATGACACAGAAAATAGGAATGCCTTCCTACCAGCTGATATACAGCTGTAGATCTATCTCATTGTGCTTGCAACCTGGTCTTCCCATTTCATGATTCTCAGTACTGACATCACACCTTCACTACTGAGTGTTTGTGACTGTTTTTATGCCTTTCACCTCACACTTATCTGAGTATCTCTGGCCAATCTATGTATGCATCAATCTTCCGAATACTTTTTCACCTTCAGCTTCCAAGTATGCTTCTCACCTTCTCTTTGGGGAAATAAAATGTATCCCTTGCTTTGATCTACATGCACATGTCCATTTTTCCAAATTTTTACTACTTGTGTTCCAACTTTACAAGTTTATTACTTTAAGATCCTTTTCTGTTCTGAATAGTGCATTTCACCTCTTTTGATGCAACTTTTTTCCTATATGCACCTTCAAATGTGCCATGTATTTGGGCTTTCAACTGTCTTCTGATCTTGTCATTCTTTTAAAAATTTTATTAAGAAAATTAAATTTAATAGGGTGACATTGATCAATAAGAATATCTAGGTTTCAGGTTAACATTTTTATAGCATTTGAACTGTTGATTATGTTGTATACCCATCACCCAAAGTCAAATCATTTTCTATCACCATGTATTTGTCCCTCTTTACTACTCCATACCCCCTTGTCATTCTTTTTTGAAGGTATGCTTCTCCTTGTTGCTTGTGGTGCAATTATTTTTCTTCATTTCCAAGTGACGCTAAACCCTTGTCTTGACATATTAGCTCCTAAAAAACTCCCTAAACACTAGTTTACAGTTCTCAATGCAAAACCCTAAAAATATACATTTATTCCACTAAATTAGATGTGAAAACCTCAAGTTTTACTGATTGACTCAGCCCAAATCACTTCCCAGCCCCCCCACACAAAATTAATGAGGATCCTCAGTCTCTCATCATCAAAAAACTCAATTCCATACGTAATGAATGACAAGAGAGGGAACCCAGTTAAAGTCCCTGACATCTAGTTACTAGCCATGTAACACTAGTGAAGTGATCTAACCTGATACTGATAAAGTGGGAACCTGCTTATAGAATATAACCTGGAGATAAAGTTTATTCAAAGTCCAGTACAGACTAGCCAAACTGTATTCTACATCTTGAACAGAAAAAGCCTGTGGAAGAGGTAAAGTTGTTATAAAATCACTTTAATTCAGTTCTTTCAACATTACAAGCCAATAAGGCAAGCATTGCAATGTGTCATACACCGTGTTACAATACGTAGCCTGTAACTGCTGGTATAAAAATAAACGTGTGTCTGGATAAAAAAAAACTGTGTTTGCCACCCCTCATGTATTACAGTAAGTGTAAAAAATTGTATTTACATCTTTGTCCCCACCCAGACATGGAACCCAAGGGATCCATACTCTGAAGAGGGGCTGGACCAGCCAGCATGAGGTGTATGCATAGGGAAGTCCCTCGGGCATCAGGAATACACAAGGTAAGAAACACATTAAGACTCAAGGGCTGTTATCCCGCTGAAGGTGTCCCAACATTAGAGGTAGACAAAACCCAGACAACTTTGGTTCAAAATTTGCAGGAAAAAAAAACCAACAACCCTGAAAGTACAGAAGAGAGCCCCTGTCCTTCTAGGCAGCGGACAGGTTAGGTATAAGGTATCTGGAGGTTTTAGGTTTGGGGCTTCCTAGGAAGGACCTGGGTATCCTTAGTAATTGCCCAGTGCAGATGCGTAGAAACTAGATCCTGCCCTTCAACTTAATTACAATGAATAAAATAAAAAATACAATATACATCCCCGGCTAGATAACTCAGTTGGTTGTCCCGAGCACAGATGCTGCCAACTGGATCCCCAGTCAGGACACATACAGGAACAGATTGATGACCCCCCCCTTCTTCTTTCTCTAAAATCAATAAACATTAAAAGAAAAATACAATATACAAGGGTCATAAGAGGGAAATTTATATTACACTCATACCATTTTTATCATCTTGCTATATAAAAGCTTACTTAAAACTATTTATTTTGCATATAAATGAAGTTTGGAACATTCGGTCAACTAGAAATAATGCTAGGCCCAGATGTCTGCAACTGCATCAAAGCACAACACGGAGATTTACAATTCACCAGAAACACAACACCCTTGAGAGTCTTGGCCCAGGAGTGGCACCTCAAGCCAGGGGTGGGGAGAATCACACACTTGACTAAACCAAAGATTGGGATGTTGGGATACCCTGTAGTAGGCAGTCTCCTGCCAAGCCAGGCACATGATCCCTGTGGGAAGCTGTCCCCTCAGTCCCCAAATTCCTATGCATTTCCCACCCCAGAAGGCCCTGCTAGAACAGTGAATTTAAGGCACAAGAAAGCTAGGTAAAGTTTTGGGAATGCCCACCCTGCAGGCTACAGAAGGCACAGGCCAGGGGCCAGAGAGGAGAGCAAACTGTCCACACATCACCAAGAGCCTGAGGATAGCACCCCATCTCCCCAGTGGGAGCAAGGTGAGCTAGAGTTAACTTTTTAAAAAGAGCTCTGGTCTTTTAAGGTCACTTCTGTTGTTTAAAGTGGCTATTTTCTGGGATGATGAAGGTTGTTGCCAGAATCACTCAGCTGGCTGGTCCTCGGTAGTGGAGCCTAAATGGTGAACTTGGAGAAGGACACAAACAGGGAGTGTTCCTTGCCCAGCCTATGGTTGTGCAGGTCAATGAGCGCTTCAATGGCCTGTTCCACTGAACCCATCTGGATCCATGCCATCTTACGATCCTTCTGGGAGAACTTCAACCTTTTGACAATTCTGTCATTGCTGGAGAAGAGGATCTTGAGGTCATCCTTGGATATGTAGGGCTGGATGTTGTAGAGGAACAGGGTGGCCGAGGGAGGAAAGACATTGTGGAAATTCTTGGGGGAAGACTTCTTGAAGCGGTGCAGGGTCGAATTCCTATAGTCCATGGCGAGGCTGTGACTCTTCTGGCCTAACTGTGGCAGCTGCACATTCTGGTGCTTGGAGATCATGATATGCACTGGCATCCCATGTAGCTTCTGCCCACTGAGGTGGCTCATGGCCAGCTGGGCTTGGCTCCCATTAGCCATCTGTACCAGAGCATTCTCCTTATCGAAGAAAATTTTCACCCGTTGTACATTACCATACACACCAAAAAGAATAAAGAGGCACTGGAGTGAGACTTTCCCAGGGTTGAGGTTGCTGACCAGCAGGACAGAATTTCCAACCCCTGGTGGGCCTGGGATGGCAATCTGGCCTGCTGCTGTAGCTGCCTCTGATGGGATGGCTGGAGAGGTCAAAGCCCCATGCACATTGGGAACAGAAAGGCCTATAGCTCGAGTAATGGCAAAGGTGGGAGGAAAACCAGCTCCTGCATATGAAGAGGCTGACATTATACCAGGTACACTGAAGCCTGCAGTCAGGGTCTGGTCCAGTGAGGACTGGCTAGCACTGGAGGGCAGGTTGGGACGGGTATAGTCTCGGCACTTGTTGCTGTTATACTTGACATTGAGGTTGGTGACCTTGGAAAAGGTGATGCGGAGTATGCAGCTATCGTTGTGGATGTTCTGCCCATCCAGCGCCAACTTGGCCTGCTGGGCACTGACGGCTTCGGCATACTGTAGCAGTACCTGGAACTGGCTGTTCTTGGTGAAAGTAATGATTTTCAGAACAGTGCCAAATTTGGAGAAGACCTGGTGAAGGAAGTCCAGGGTAACCGGGGAGAAGAGATGCTCCATGATGATCATGAGCACTGGGCTCTGGCCAGCTACTGCCATACTGGCATCCTCAGCTGCGGTTATAGCAGCCTGTGCCAGGTTCCCTGACACAACTGTGTTTGGTGCTTGTAGGGTTGTCTGGGCCCGCACCTGGTTGGGTGAGTCGTCAGTCTTGAGGACCTTGTGGTTGGAGAACTGGACATCGATGGGCCGGCTGTGAAGCACAGGTGTCATGGAGGTGTTGTGGTTCACCATGATGGTGGCTGCCTCCCCTGAGGCCTTTTTCCTTTTCTTCATTAGGAGATTGGTGACCTTCCGAAAGGGAAGACTCAGGGAAATGACCTTGCCCTCAGTGACATCCTTGGGGAGCTTCTGACTGCAGGTCACTCTGCAGAGCATGTCTGCATGTCTGTCATCACTTTTGAACTTCTTGCTGTCATTTCCATTTTCTACGGAGACTGAGCTGGGGCTCGTGATAAAGGGTCCATTAGTATCACCGGCAGAGAAGAGCTGGTCCAATCCCCGCTTTCTATGATCTGCTATGTCTGGGACAGTGCCACTCTTTGCACACAGAAGAGACCCACGAGGGTTGGAGTGGAGGCGCAGGAACTGACCCAACGGATCCAAGTTACAAACTCCTGAATCATTTTTGAATGAATATGAAAAATCAAACTTCACAATAGTTTGACAAGAATAATTAAGCTTATATGACAGAGTAACAGAGAAGAAAGAAATTAAATAGATGATTGATTTTACCTATTTCTTGACTGGCTTCTGGAATCCTTTTCTCCTCAGGTGTCCCTTTTATCCAATCTTCTTTTGTACTTTTTATTCCTGTAACTATTTAAATATTTATTTTCAGACCTCTATATAACTATTACCACTTTTAGGACTATAATGAAGGAAAATCAGGTAAGTCTAAAATAGATTTTATAAAGTAATAATATAGTCACATAATACTAAAAAGGCCCTAGAAAAATGTTGCATCCCATCTGAGATTTAAAAAATGAGTTGCTTTCAAATTTCACCTTCATTATGTAATTAAGTTTTCCCACTTGGGCTGAACACCAACACATTTCAAGGTATTTAAGACCACATGACAGGAAACATCATTCACATTGCCCCCACCCACTTTTAGCATTCCCATTACATCCATGCCTCAAACTGTAAAGATCTAGTTAAAAGCACCAACTGAAATAACCAATATACCTCACAAAGTAAATCTTATAGTCTATTTAATTGTAAATCCCTTTTACATTCCAAGAAAACATACCTTATTTATGCTGTAACTTTATATACCTTTAACAGATGTCTAAAAAGCTCAAGAGAAACAGATTTCTGTTCACATCCTGTAGTTTTTAAATATGTTTCTCAGCAAAAAACCTCAATATTCCCTAATACCACAATAATTAGCCATCTACTTTCTCCTTTCCACCTACTGTTGAGAATTCTACCGTTCAGCTAATCAAGTCATATTTGCTACTCTGGGTTTGGTCACTTAATATTGAATACTGCTTCCATGGTCCACACTCATAAGCAGACTGGACCTTACCTCTTTAACTGCTTCAAAAATGATAATAACCTTACATTTATACACAGTATAAAAAGATATCACTAATAATCATTACATATCTCCTAATATTGAAACCAAGATTTCAACATCACAGGGCTATAAAGTTGCAAATAAAAAGGAGAATCAACAAAAAACTCTTGAAATAACAAAATTTTTAACATAGAAAAAATTTTTTTTCCATAATGGATTCCTTGGTACAAAAGGAAGTCTTTGTATTTGGCAGACCATACAATTTTATATGCCTCATCATTAGTACAAATTTAGCAAAATTTACAATAAGAGGATTGGAAACTACTACTATCCAATGAAGCACTGACTTACTGAGAAAAACTAATGGTCAAAATGTATTCACTGGCATTAGAGATGCTAGCCCTGGTTTTGACCTACAGTGCTTTACAAGGTTGTAGACACCATCAAAAAAATCATACTGGACCTTGCACAGGGGCTTGTTCCTTCTGAGCACAGGACTGCATATCCTTCTGTTCTTCGATCGAGTTTGTGCTCTTATTCATCAGTCCATCTGGACATAATTTAAACTCCAGCATGCTTTGTTGTCCTGTGGTATCCTTCTGAGGTAACAGGCTTTTACTTTTATTTTCCAGTCTCTTCTCTTTATCCTTATTAAACTTCTTGGGTAAAGTCTCTAATTTTGTAAGAAAAATGCTTTCATGTTCGGTGCATTTAAAAGCAACTCTATTCAGATACTGCTTCCTTTGCTCCTTTACTTTGGGAGACATCTGGCCGAGTTCAACTTCATTATTATTGTTTAAATTTTTGTCTAATTTGGTTTTAGCAACCCACATTTTATCCTGTTGCTTTCCACCAACTACTTCTTTTACATTCCCTGATAAGTATGTTTTAGACCCCTCAGGATGATGGGCTCTGAGTTTTTTACCTTGCCTTGAACAAATATTTAATGATTCTTTAGATGTTTGCACACTGCTACTGTGTCTCTCACTTGATTTCCCATAACTCCCTGCTTGCAAAGAAAGTTTACTGGACCTCACATATTGAGAATCACAAGGTTTATTTTCTCCACTGTTCTTCTTTGATGCTTTGATCCCCTTAGCTTTTTTAAGCTTCTGCCTTTGAAAACAGTCCTTCTGTGATAGAGCTCTAGCTCTATTTACTTTAAATGAACTATCCTTAGTGCCAGAGGATTTAACATTTGATATTGTCTTTTCTTTAACTTTGGCTCTTTTATCCAGGCTTGACAAAAAATTATGTATTTTCAATGTACTGCCTCCATTTTTATTCTGCTCTTGTTTATCATATTTTATCCTCTTTATCCCTGAATCAAGCATGTTTCCTTCGCCTAGCTTCCTTTTCTCTGAAACACTTTGTTCAGCATTGCCTGCTTTCAATTTTCTCTTTTCTGGCAATACTGACCTTACCGAAGAACCATTCTTCATATGCGGATCTTTAAATTTAATTGTCGAGAAACCCGACTTTGCTTTTAGTGGATGTGAGTTTTGAGCTGAGAGCTTCCTCTGTAGGCTCTCTTGAGAAATTTTCGTTTCATTATTAGAATGAAAAGTTATCTCATGAAATTTCAGATTTCTTTTCTTTTTGCGTCTTTGAAGGGAACCTAGTGTCTTATCACCTTTAATTAAAAGTTGATTGAATTCTCGTTCTGTCCTTAGTAAGCTGTTTTTTGTTTTGGATATTTCTTTTATATTTTTGCCTTGTTCTATTTCAGGTAAATTGCTTTTCCCATCTGGAAAAGGAAGAGCAATCTTTGGATTGTTATTTGGAGGGCTATTAAAATCCATAGGGAGATCTCTATCAGGGGTACAATCTTCTTGCTTACAACTGTTGGTCTCCAAAGAACACTGCTCCTCCTCTTCTACTTTTGCAGTCAAGTTCTTAATGGAATTACACTGACACTTGGGTATTCCTTCATAAACCATACAGAGCCACCCTAATGCACAGCAATGGATATCATCTTTCTCCCTATCTACTACAGAATTACACCTTTCTCTGTCTGTACATACTGGTGGGTCACACTGGCTCTCTTCTTTTGTAACAGGGTTTTCTTTTTGAGGTTCTTTCAGTTCCTCTACATCACAAAGTGGATCATTCTGTTCAGGAAATAATTCCTTCATTTGCTCTGAGTTTAAGATAGTAATTTTTATTTGGTCTGTTGAATATTTGGAGTCACAACTGGTTCTATCACAACACTCATCTTTTGGTATCTGGTCTGTTTTTTGTTGTGCCACCGAACTTCCATGTATGTTGACAGCTTTAATACCATAGGGAAACTCTTTTAAAAGTTCTGAGAGCTGATCATGTGGATATAACTTGGAAGTCTCATCATCGAGAATCTCTTTTCTCACAGGATCACAGGCAGCGGAATTGTGGGACACTTCAATTTCCTGAGTGCTACTGTCCTGCTGAAGAGCAGCTGTGCTTTCTTTAGTGATATGCTCCAAAATGCTTTTTTCTAAAATTTCACTATTTGCGTCAACAGTCTTCAAAACTGGTGATTCTGAAGGCTGCAATGACTTTGACTGATCAGATGCTTTATGTAAAACATCTGTGGACTGAATATTATCTTTTGGAAAACCAGAGTCTTTACTTTCAGTGATATTGTCTAACTGTTCTTTTTGTTGTCTACCATTAATTACCTGGAGATCCGGCAGAGAGGATTTCTGTGGTTCAACCTCTGTCACAGGAAGTGAGCTAAATATTTGTGCTATTTGGTAATTATAAGATGTATCACCTTCAACAAGAGAACAAATATTGTCAATCTGTAACAAATCACTACTCACAATGTCACTGTCCCCTACTTTAGACAAAACTTGTTGACCACACACAGGATAGTGAATATCTGGCTCTGATTCAATATGCTTTCCATGGCTGGTATTAGGTGTGCCTTCTGAATTACTATTAAGTGACTCATTTTGTTTTTCTTTACGAATCACTGGGAAAACCTTGGTATTTGTTGATGTACTTACAACTGATTCATTAACTTTCATTGCAGCAATAACACTTCTATTTTCTGCCAACTGATTCTGTAAGCTACAAACACTGCCTTCTTTAATTACTGGATACACTGTTTCAGACAAAGCTTCAGATCTCATTCCTTTGACAGGCAATGTTTTGACATCTGAAAGAATTAAGGGTGACACTACAGCAATCTGAAGTTCTGTTCCTTTTGTAGTAGCTGCACTGGAAGCCTCATAATTCTGTACTATCATATGTGGAGTTGTTACCTGTGAGGAGTTTATATTCTTATTCTGAGAATTTTCCACTGATGAAAATGGACTGTTATCACTGCTTTCCACAGAGTTTGAAATTCCAACTGCTGTTCTGCTTGTTGACTCATTACACCGTTTTATTGCTGTAGGTTCTGAAGGTTGCTTTGTCCAAAGAGAAAGACAGGTTGCTAGCAATTCCACAGGACAGTGATTGTCATTATTCAGAGTTACTCCATTTGTTGAGGATTTTTGCTCAAGGCAAAAAAAATTGGCTGAAGCCTTGGCATTTATATTATAAGTATTTGGAGTTTCCATGGTTCTCATGTTCAGTTTGTTACCAGTGATCTGGGTATTGGGATTTGTTTCAAAATTGTGCGGTTTAGAACCCTGAATAGTTTCACAAGCATCTTTTAATAACATCTCAGTTTTATCTCCAGGTAAAAGAAGACTGAGAAGCAGCCTATTTTTATTTACGGTTGTTTCAGAATTTGCTGGCATATTTTCTGCAATGTGGACTAAATTTCCTGATAAAAACTGGGTGTTATTTAAAGTTGCGTGAGTATCCCCAATAGTTGAATTCTTTAAAGTTGTAACTTTCAAATCATGTAACTGGTCTGGCACGGGCACCTTTTCTGAACACACAGAATTTAGTAAAATAGAATTGACCTGGTTAAAATTTGTGCAATTGGTGTCCTGAATGTTGGAATTCAATGTACTGTGTGTTCTACTTGTTTCTTCTACAGTTCCCAATACAGTTGCTGGTTTATTATTGGCAGTCCCTGGAGTGACTGGTGTTACCTGTGGTCCAGAATGCATTTTGGCAGGTAGTTTCACAGGCACTTCAGAATTTTGACCTGGTTCACTATAAGGGTCTTTAGTTGTTTTAATACAACCTGCTGTCATCAAAACATTTTTATTTATTTTAATTTTCCTTGCCACTTCAGAAAATTTCTTTTTTATTTCTATTAATGTTTTAATGTCCTTCACAAACTTTTCTTTTGTGGCACTTGTGTCCAGTACTTGATTTGAAGTCAGATTGCAAGAATCTCCTCTTTCTTCTTGATTATTCTGAGAAACAATCTGAATGCGATGGGCAGATCGAATGGGATCATTAAAAGGCTGACTCGCATTAGTACTTATTTTGAAGTTACAGAAATTTCCATAGAGGTTTTGAGGTTGAAAGGTTCCACAGAGGTCTTTTCTCATTTCAGGTAAGTGGGTTTCTTGAGTATGAGGAACGTCCATAGAAGAGTGTTTAATAACATGCTGTGCGTTTTGCAAAGGCTGGCTTGCATATCTACAGTCATAAGGAGGAGGAGGAGGAAGTCTTCTATCAGTCTGATTAACTGCATACTGATAGGACTGTATAGTTGCAGTCTGCTTTGACTGTAAAGTCAGTGCAGGATTTGAAGGATGACTATTTTTAATTTGTAGTGATGTAGGTGGCCAAGGATTTTGTTTCTGAAGATTAGGATTTGGCAAAAAACTTTGTGATGAATAACTGGTTTGTTTTGGAAGTGGTCTGCAATCTGGATAAGTCAGTTCACCAGATATATACTGTTGTGCCCAGTCACTTTGTTGCTCTGGTAAAGATGAGTTAAGTCTCTGGTTTCCCTGGTAAGTTACAGGCACTCTAACAGAATTAGAAGGGATCATCTGTACTTGCATAGAATAGGTATCTCCTACCATTGTCACAGATGGATTCTGTAGTGCATTTACATTGGCTATATTAGTTCTAAGACCAGTTTGTTGAGATACAGTTGCCCCAGAATGAGAAAACATAGAATTCCTCACTGGTGAGTTCAACCATACATTTTGTGCAACTCCTGAAGACATTTGCAAACTATGATTTACTTGTTTGGGTCCTTTGATGTTGTTTGCATACGTTATTTTATCTACTGAAGTCTGCAAGGCCATAGTTGTCCCACAATGCATATTAGGTACAGAGATTTGTTGAGGAGTGTTATAATTTCTGATGTTGAGCAGTGGCTGTAAAACTGGATTTGAATTACTGAACATGCATGCTGGTTGGTTACTTCCAGGAGAATTTAAAGAACCTTGAGATGTTGTGTTTATTAAAGTCTGCTCCAAAAAAGGTGACTGGCTTTTAGAATATAATGGTGGCAAGGTGACACTCTCTGGTTTTGTGTTCCAATTCATTGTTAATTTGATGTAGTAGAAGTTGTTTTGAATGTCAGGAATCTGTAGAAAATAAACATCTTTTATTATAAAGCTGTTTTGCCTGAACAGAATTTCTAAAGATACTAGTTTATCATAATTCCAATGCTGACTATTTCATAATTCCTGAAACCTCAAACTGGACAAAGTCTCATCTTTAATTTGGAAGAGGAATAGCAAAGAAACAATAAATATGGGAAATGTCAATAATATTTCTGGGATGTTCATAACAGGAATTCATTCTATGTAATACAGTTAGAATCTTGCTTGTACATTTAGGTGGTAATTATTATATTTTCTGCTGTATTATTGTAACTTGCTCTTCATTCTAAGTAACCCTTGCTCAGTATAAGAAAAGATTAAAAAATATTACTGTCTATCCCTAGTGTCAATATTACCTAAGGGTATATTAACTCTTACTCCTTCTTTCAGAAAATTTCTATACATAAAACACACTAACACATAAGTAAAACCTCCTTTCTCAAAGAAATGGAATCCTACCAAACATACTCTACAATTTGCCTGATTTTCATTACTATACCTAGGATAGCTTATCATTACTCTACACATACATCCACCTCACTGTCTACATAACATTGTACTTTATGGGTATACAACCATTTAACCAGTCTTTTATTAACCAAATATAGGCAATACTTATAAATTTATTGTGCTTTGCTTTACTGCTTTACTAATTGCAGGCAAGAGGTCCTATCAACAAAAAGATTATAATTCTCTTTATCATGACTATTTATTAGTGGCCTAGAATGGAACCCACGCTGTCTCTGAGGTATGACTGGTATTTGGTTTTCTTAGTTTTGGCACTTAACTATAGCACTATACATTCTCTTATTTATGCTTGTATATTTCTGTTACAAGTTTCTAGAAATTCCTAGAACTAAAATCAATGTCAAAGGGCATAAAAATTATTTTCATAAACAGTGATAGTTTGCGTTATAAAATGGCTAAAATAGGTTACACTCTCAGAAACATTAACTGACAAGTTTAACAATGGACAAACCCATTAATATAACCATAATAAATGACAGGAAAGACAGGTTAAAATAAAATTAAACAAACTTGACTTAAACACATGAATAGTACACACAATAATTTCAGAATACATACATTGTTATTAAGTGCACATGAATTTCTAGCAATACTGACCATGTGGCTGGTTCACAAGCCAATCCCAACTTTTAAAGAATTAAAGTAATTCAGATTAATTCACAGTGGAATTAATCTAGAAATTAGAGAGAAGGTATTAGGAAACTGAAAAATAACTGAGGCATAATGAATGCATGTTATATTTCAACAAGGAGAAAGAGAAAAAAAAGAAACAGACACATTGGAGATTAGGGTTACAGTACAGAAATTGGGAGGAAGAATTTTTGGGAACACGACCCAATCCATAATTCACATATAATACCTGAAGATAATTTATAGCACTACACAGACCTATTTATAAAAAGGAACTGGGAAATAACCTCCACATCATAAGTGAAAATAAAATAAATTACAGAAAACAGTGAAATAAAATTATGAACAAAAATAGATTCAACAAGTCACAAGTTAATTTCTCTAAAAAAAAAAAATCATTAAGCCTCTGCTCTGACAATACTGATCATGAAAAGAAAACACAGTGTATTAAGAAAGAAGGGTATAACTAGACCTTACCAACATTAAAATGTATTTAGTTTAACAAACTTTATCCTACTACAATTAAAATGTAGGTGGAATGAAGAAATTCCTTAAAAAACATAACCAACCAGGACTGACACATAATGTATCTCTTTTAAAAAATTTAATATCTTTTCACAAAGTAAATGTCAGGTCCACATGGTTTTATGGGAGCATTCTACCAATCATTATAATAATACAGTATAAGTCCCTAGAATGGACAAAAGAGGGGATACGTCACAGCTATCTTCTGAGTCTAGTAAAACAAAGGCTGAAAAGAAGGAAAATTAACCTTTGAGTAGTACGAATTGTTCATGTACATCCTCGTGCCTCCTGACCATCGAGTAAAATAATTTTTATTTTAAAAATTTGTAAGGCAACATTAAAAAAAGGCAAATCTATGTTCTTGTTTCCATAAATTGACTATCAAACAAACATAATTTTAAGTTAATAAAACTATAACTGGAACTAATTTCATGTTTTAGAAAAAAAAACCTCCCGGGGAGTCAGTGAGCATGAAAAAAACACTACTAAAAGGGTTAAGAAGCCAATCTCTATCAGAAAGATAGAGAGTCAAAAATCCTAAACAAAATGTTAGCAAACAAATGGGGTGAGAGATGAAAGGATAACAGACATGACACATCATGATCAATTGGGTTTGTTTTAGGAATACAAGGTTAGTCATTAGAAAATTAACCAAAGTAATCACATTATAATAATTTTTAAAGATCATATTCATTTCAATAGATGGCCTATTTTCAAGATCATAAAATAATCAATTACTGGCCCTGGCCAGTTGGCACAGTGGATAAAGCGTTGGCCAGGAATACAGATGTCTGGGGTTGGATCACCGGTAAGGGTACAAATGAGAAAAAACCATTTGCTTCTCTCCTGCATCCTCTTCCCTTCCTGCAGCCAGTAGCTTGATGGGTTCAAGCATCAGCCCCAGGTGCTGAGGATAGCTCAGTTGATTCAAGCATTGGTCCAAAGTGGGGTTGCTGGGTGGATCCCAGCAGGGGTCCATGGTGGGAGTCTAGCTCCCCTCCTCTCACAAAAATAAAATGAAATACTTAGAAAATAAAAAATATAAAACCTTTTATTAGAACAAATAAAGATTCTAACTGTAAAGATGAAATATTTGAAAATTTGAAGACAAATAAGGATATCAATTATTTTAAAAATTACCAATACTATAGATCCAATGCAAACCAAGTAAAAATCTGAAGCGGTTTATTTTGGTGGAAATTTACAAGCTGATTCAAAGCTTTACATGAAAATATAAAAAAGGCGAGAATAACAAACATAAATTTTCATATTGATAGACATGTGAATTAGGACAAGGTTGGATGGCAGTGTCAGTTGTAGTTTATCCACTAACTCAAGAAAAACAAGATTGAAGGTATGTACTTTTAAAACTTAAAAACAAGTCTCAAGGAGAAAGAGCTATCTATAACCCTCCTAGGGAAGCTCCTTAATAAGACAAATAATTGACCAGGTATTAGTAGAATTCAAATTAGAAAGTTGCACTTCCCCCTGGCTTGTTGGCTCAGTGGTAGAGTGCTGGCCTGGTATGTGGAAGTCCGAGGTTCAATTCCTGGTCAGGGCATACAAGAGAAGTGACCACCTACTTCTCTACTCATTCCCTCCCTCCCCCTCTTTCCCTCCCACAGCCATGGCTTGAATGGTTCAAGCAAGATGGGCCCAGGGGCTGAGGATGACTCCATGGTCAGGTGCTAAAATAGCTCGGTTGCACGAGCAATGGACCAGTGGCCCCAGATGGGTAAAGCATCATTCCATAGGGGTCTTGCCGGTCGTTGCACATGCAGGAGTCTGTTTGTCAGCCTCCCTGCCTCAAAATTAAAAACTAAAAATAAATAATAAATTGCACTTCTAAATAGTTGTTGAAAACTAATAAATTACCCGATGTAAACTTGTAGGTGGTATTTATTATGAATTCTGTCCCCACAAAATTCATGACTGGAGCCCTATTCAACTGTGACTGCCTTTGGAGGTAGACTCCTTAGGACAGGGGTCCCCAAACTTTTTACACAGGGGGCCAGCTCACTGTCCCTCAGAGAGCTGGAGGGCCGGACTATAAAAAAAACTATGAACACTGCACATATCTTATTCTTAAATTAAAAAACAAAATGGGAACAAATAGTTATTTAAGATAAAGAACAAGTAAATTTAAATCAACAAACTAACCAGTATTTCAATGGAAACTATGCTCCTCTCACTCACCACCAATGAAAGAGGTGCCCCTTCCGGAAGTGCGGTGGGGGCCGGATAAATGGACTCAGGGGGCCGTAGTTTGGGGACTCCTGCCTTAGGATGTTAACTAAGGTTAAATGAGATCAGAAGAGTGAGTTCTTAACCCAACAAGACTGGTGTCCTCATAAGAGAAACACCAGGTGTATACACAGAAAGGAAAGACGATATGAGGTCACATAGACAAGAGAGATCTTAGGAGAAACCAAATACTTGATCTTAGTCTTCAAGACTCTAGATCTGTGAGAAATAAATTTGTTGTTTAAGCCACCCAGGCTGTGGTAGGGAGTCTATCTCCCCTCCTCTCACAAAAATAAAATGAAATACTTAGAAAATAAAAAATATAAGACCTCTTACTAGAACAAATAAAGACTCTAACTGTAAAGATGAAATGTTTAAAAATTTGAAGACAAGATATCAATTATTTCAAAATTTACCAATACTGTAGATCCAATGCAAACCAAGTAAAAATCTGAAGCAGACTAATACAAAGCATATGGGTAGGAAGAAAAATGAGATATATGACTCATTTGTCACCCCCCCCCCCCCGTTCTATCTCCTTTGTAGACATAAAAGACACCAAAGCCTGGAAAAGCATTCCTGAGTCACCTAAATTAGGAAGTTAAGTTTTCTGACCTTTTTTCTGATTGCAGAACCTGTACTTTTGGATACGATGTATTCTTAGGTCATTTGAGATTATACAGGAGATTACCAGAGACATTATTTCCACAGTTTATCATCTTAATATCTCTTGGAAAAATAAACTTTTGCTCCAAATCTCCACCCCGCCTGCCCCCTTTACTCACTCCCACTCACCTGTGACAATAGTGGCACTCACCTGACAAATCCCAGCTATGGGAACTTAAGAATCTCCTTCTCCACACAGGAGTAGCCAAAGTTTTCTGGAGGAAAAAAAAAAAAAATCACTTAAACCAGCAGATTAATTTTACTTCATGAACATAAATGTCAAACTCAACATTGCCCAACAATTTTACCTCATTTTATTAAAATTATATTTATATTGAAAATGACTTTATGGTCTAAGACCACATTACTCTCTTCCCCAGTCCCCAACAACTCCAAACTACACACACGCTTGCCTCACTCAGCATCATGCATCCTCCTATCAAATCTCTACTTCTTAAAAATCTTAAGAACCTTTCCTTTATTACTGGTATCAACCTGTCTCTACTGAATGAGGTCACTCACAAGTGGGTGTGCATATATACTCACCAAATAACCTCACTGGGCCCCCAAATTCTTCACCTGTTCACCCCACCAGTGATAAGTCTTTAAACTTGGTTAAAAACCATAAATATAATAAATCAGATCTTAAATGCTTAACATTTTAAAAGGTAGATAAAAATAAAAATGATTTTTATTTTTTAAATAAAATTTGCACTTCCATAAAATAATGAAAAAGTCATTATAAAAATTAAAATGCTACATTAGGAAATATTCACTTAATGCAAAATAAAACAGTAAGGAAAGAACAAAAATACATGAAATATAGGATCAAAAATAACAACAGAACATATAAATTCAACTGTCATTTATAACATTAAATGTGAATGGATGTAAACAAAACCCAAGAGAGTGAATGCCAGACTACATTATGAAAAGCTAGCTACATGACATACCAAACAGATGCACTTTAGATCCAAAGATACAAAAAGATTTAAAGTGGACGGAGGGCCCTGGACGGGGTGACTCAATGAACAGTGTCAGGCTGGCTTATGGGCTTCTCGGATTCAGTTCTCAATCAGGGCACACAGGCAAAATGGCCATCTACTTCTCCCCTCCCCACCTTTCTACCTTTCTACCTTTCTACCTCTCTCTCTTCCCCTCCTGCAGCCGGTGGCTTGACTGGTTTGAGTGTGGCCCTGGACACTGAGGATAGCTAGCTCTGTTGGGAGTAAATCAGCCTCGGGTGCTAAAAATAGCTAGGAACTCAAGCATCACCCCCAGATGGGGTTGCTAGGTGGATCCCAGTTGGGGAGCATATGAGTCTGCCTCACTATCTCCCCTTCTCTCACCTATTAAAAAAAAAAAAAAAAGACAAAGAAAAAAAAAGGAGATAAAATGATACTCAAACTGCAGCCACAAGAAATAGGTAGAGTGAGTAAATTATCAGACAACATAGAAAAAAAAAAGTTACTAGAGATAGAGGGACATTTTACAACCATACAAGGATAAAATCACCAAGAAAATGTAACAACTATAAACATATATGCCCCTAATTACACAACATTAAAATATAAGAAGTGGCCTGACCAGGCGGTGGCGCAGTGGATAGAGCGTCAGACTGGGATGCAGAGGACCCAGGTTAGAGACCCCAAGGTCGCCAGCTTGAGCACGGGCTCAAAAGCCCACCAGCTTGAACCCAAGGTCGCTGGCTCCAGCAAGGGGTTCCTTGGTCTGATGAAGGCCCGCAGTCAAGGTACATATGAGAAAGCAATCAATGAACAACTAAGGTGTTGCAATGTGCAATGAAAAACTAATGATTGATGCTTCTCATCTCTCTCTGTTCCTGTCTGTCCCTCTCTCTGACTCACTCTCTGTCTCTGTAATAAATAAAATAAAAAATAAATAAATAAAAAGCGGAAACAGACAAGGGAGAAATGCGCAATTCATATAAAGGGTGCAAGACTTCAATTTCCCATTTTCAACAACTTGGCAGGAAAATCATTAAGAAATTAGAAGTTTGAATACATTATATACTCTCACATTTGTTTCCAGTTATGGTTAAGTCCCCCCCCCCCCCACAACTAGAGTACCTTAAGATGTAAATCAATGAATAATTGCCCACTGGTTGCCTTGTAGGATTAAGGCTCTATCGTTTCTGGCAGTTACTGTGGGCTAGATTCAGTAGTCCAAGTACACTTGTCAAGTGATGAAAGGGTCATCAGTAATGGGAACAGGTGCCATCAAACCACCAAAGCACTAACTTCTTATATTCTGTTGTAGAGAATTCTCCTAGGAACAACCTTGCTATGACTGACTATAGGAAAACTAGGGAACCCTAAACGATGATCCTAGATATTATCTGCACAAAGTCTGACTCTACTAACAAGCCGTATCTGGATGCAGAGTTTAGTTCACAGAACAGTCAATACTCATGTCAATACTGATAAGATGTGGTAGCTCTCACTGGGAGGCAAGCAGCTCTTGAGAGCTGACATTGATGAAAAGTGCTATGGCCCAAACTGGGGAAATTCAGGTATAATTCACATACTCCTATTCTAAGAGAATCCACTGTGCTTTCCTGTGTGTCATCTTAAGAAGTCTTTAAGTTCCTAATTTAAAAGAAATTCTTGCATCCAGGAAATGGACAAAGTCTTATCTTTAAGTCAGATTCAGGATTTGAATCTTGTATGACATTACTGCTCTTGCTTCTTTCAGAAAACTGGAAATATAGAAGTCACTAAAAATACAAGTATAGGAAGCTGTGAATAGCAAGTTGTGAACTGCAAAACTCAAATTAATTTATAAAGCAGGGGAAAAAAGTGATCAGCTGCTACTAATGGAGACTAATCTATAAATCTAACAATGCATGTACATTTTATAAAGACCTCACTGAAGAAAATCTTTGAGAAATATTTTCATTTAAAAATTTTATATCCATACAAGGCAAAGGATGTAGTTTAACTGAAAAATTGTCAACCCATAGCTACCCTTAGTTCTAAGTTGACCTTATTGCAAAAATTACAAAACAAAATAACTTAAAACCATACTTTTGAGGAATAATCAAATTATTCCTATCTTAAACACACATGCACAAGTAGACAAACCCATAAACAGAAAAAATGCTATAAAAACGGACCTATTGCCTGACCAGGCGGTGGCGCAGTGGATAGAGCGTCGGACTGGGATGCAGAGGACCCGAGTTTGAGACCCCGAGGTCGCCAGCTTGAGTGCGGGCTCATCTGGTTTGAGGAAAAAAGCCAGCAAGGGGTTACTCAGTCTGCTGAAGGCCCGTGGTCAAGGCACATATGTGAAAGCAATCCATGAACAACTAAGGTGTTGCAACACGCAATGAAAAACTAATGATTGATGCTTCTCATCTCTCTCCGTTCCTGTCTGTCCCTGTCTATCCCTCTCTCTGACTCACTCTCTGTCTCTGTAAAAAAAAACAAACAAAAAACACAAAAAAACCCCTAAGATTGCCAGCTTGAATGCAGGCTCATCCGGCTTGAGCATGGGCTCACCAGCTTGAACACGGGGTCAATGGCTTTAGTGTGAGATCATAGACATGACACCAAGGTCGCTGGATTGATCCCAAGGTCTCTGGCTTGAACAAGGGGTCACTGGCTCAGCTGGAACCCCTCAGACAAGGCACATATGAGAAGCAATCAATGAACAACTAAGGTGCCGCAATAATAAGCTGATGCTTCTCATCTCTCTTCCTTCCTATCTGTCTGTCCCTCTCTCTCTTGCAAAAATAAAACAAAACAAAACAAAACAAAATGGACCTATTATATATATTTGATAAGCCACGGGCAAGCCTGTTATAGGTAAGATGAAATGTTAAGAAACTGAACATAAGCCTGACCCGTGGAGGTACAGTGGATATAGCCTCAACCTGGAATGTTGAGGTCACCGGTTCAAAACCCCAGCGCTTGCCTGGTCAAGGCACATGCGAGAAGCAAATCAATGAACTCAAGTGAAGCCTATAATCTCTCTCTCTCTAAAATAAAACAAACAAAAAGGGAAACAGAATGAAAGGTAACTATGACAATTAGCCAAGATGATAGGCATTAAAAAACTGTCACAGTTAATACAAAATGTGCATCTGGACACTAACGGCCTTCCATAAATGTTTGTGGAATGAATAGTCACTATCTGCAACTGCTGAACACCAAATGAGAGAAGTCCTTATTTAACTTTATAGACAGGAAAAAGTCCCACTTCTCCCTCTTCACATTGAAGCCAATCATGATTTCATCTGTATTTCAGCACTCAAAAACAGAACTTCTTAAATATGTGTGTGCGCACGCATGTGTGTGTACACACACATGTACATACATACACATGTGAGTGTGGTATGTGTATGAATGATACAATACTTTTCTCTTAATGAGAAAAACAAAAACAAATCTGTTCTGGTTTCTTTAACTGGAACTTTCATTATAATGTGTTGTACAACCCAAGTTTATTTGTTGAGTGTCTGCTGATGTGGTTAAATTGAGAAAAGCCAGCATTTTTCATTGAAAAACTGATTTGTATTGGAAAAAGCTAAAGTTACTTCTATAATAATAAATAAATAAATAAATAAATAAAACCCCACAAAGACTAACACTCCAGTATAAAAGCCTCGTTTAAGGAATTTTAAAAGTATAATGATTTATTGAATGCACTCTAGTTCTGGCTTTTTGGACCCTTAGTTATACAGAAAATTAGGTTACCAGCCCTTGAAACAGGCTTTCAAGAATCAATCATTCTAAATTTTACATTATTTTATAGTAAAATATATCTTTACAAATAGCTCTATAAATAATAGCTCACATTTGAGAATTAATTATATGTCAAGAATTGTGCTGAATGCTTTAAATACATTATCACATTTAATTGTCACAATGAATTAATGAACTTAAGGGTCTAGCGCGCCAGGGCTAGCAGGGCTAGAAGCCCTCCTATCACAGCTGTTAAGCTGGTTTGTCATGCTGCCATATAGCTCGAAAAGAGACCAACCAACAGATTCACATACAGGTAATTACTTACTCAAACCCAAAAAAAATATCGGTGCCCCCAGTTCCAGAAGATGAAACCACAGGCTGCTGAGGAACCAACAATAGCCATTTTATAGCCTACAGCACTACCCCAAACAGAAAGGGAGGGGGTCAAGTCCTGAGCCTAACTGAAACTAGGGAGGCACGCAAGAAATAACCTTGTGGCTATTTCTCACAAGGCTATCAGTTTGTTCTGGGAGGATGTGCAGGATGTCCTCCCAAGGTGTGGGTCAGACTGAGATGAACTGTGCAGCCTACAAGAAGACAAAGTCACTGGGGCACCATGGTGAAGCTGTTCCCCTACACCTCTACTCTCCAATCTTCTTTGTATCCAGCTACAAATTCTCTTCAGAATCACAGGCCAATCCACTAGATACTCTAATGACTTATACTTTCTCTCAGGCTACACCAGGTAGAGTGACTAGATGATGACTCCCAACAGGATGACCAGGCCCCCCACACGAAGCTAACTAATTATGTCCCAGATACCATCAAGGTTCACCAGCAAGAGCTACACGGAAAACTGGAGTCAGAAACAGCTCTACTTTTTCCTGATTGATTAATCCAGGTATAGAACAGGGTATTGGCAACCACAAATATCCCATCATGACTGGCCAACAGGAAGTTCAGAGCAATGCCAACTACCACTCTGGCTAGAAAGTCTACACTGATGGTTGAACAACACAAAGGTTAGAGGCACTGACTCCTGCCCACCCCACCGCCTGCAATTGAAAATCCAAGTATATCTTTTTGGCTCTCCAAAAACATAACTAACCAATAGTCTACTGTTGACTGGAAGCCTTACTAATAACAAAAAGCACATGTTTTTGAATGTTATTATATATGACACTGTACTTATGAAGTTTAGTACTTATTGAAAAATAAATCCATGTATAGTGGATCTTCACAGTTCGAACTCACATTGTCCAAAGGTCAAGTGTAGTTTGTTGTATTTCCCAAAGGAGAGGACAGAGACAAATTTCAGACCACTTTTTCTAACTGTTATAACCTAAAGTGGGAATTAAAAATAAGAAAGTACACCTGAAGAAGTCAGTTATCCTTCCTTGGAGTTCTGCCTTACAACTCATTTTGGAGCCCTCTCAGTACCCTATTCAAGGAAACATGATCCAGTAGATGGTGAGTGGTCTCAAATACCTAAAAATCTCTGACAACTGCTTTGCATACAGGATTAGTGTTTAACAGGAAGGTGTAAGCTACATGAGATTCAGTATATTGTTGGGGTAACAAATTGTATTAGAAGTGTAAGTTTTACTCATTAAAATAGGAGTAAGCCTTTTTTATGCCTCCTGAGGTAGAAAAATTCCCTTAGTAAAACTGATCAGTTTGAAATGCTTCTAAAGAGAAATCTGATAAAACTGGTTTTCCCTGTTAGTTACCCCTGTCATTATAAACCATATCCCAGCATTTACTCTGGTTGTCCTGGGTTCTGTTGGAACGGGTTAATATCCAGAAGTACCAGAAGAGACCTATAGGACAGAGTTTACCTTCTTGTCAGCAGGATCAGGAAAGGGATGACAGATCCAGCAATCAGTTAAATTCAGAGCCATAATTATAGCCCAGGAAATACATACAAGAGTGCTTTGCTTTCCCTTCATCAGGAAGCCACAGAAATCATGACTAATAGGATGAGGTATTCAAGCCATTGCCCAAGGACACAACTCCCAAGGACATCCTTGCCCAAAGTCAGCAAATGTTAAAAGTTTCTAAGTTTCCTTAGATTATGGTTTCCATTGGCCAGCAGTTATGTTGAGGATGATAGTAACAGCCTGGGATAAATTACATTATGGTTTCTGCTCCCACCACTTGACTCTCCAGTCTTCTTTCCTCAACAACACAGGGGAGCTATGCAAGTTTTATGGGGTAAGAAGGGATGGCAATCACTTAATTGCGAAACTGACGGATTCCACACTCCAAGCCACACTAGCCACAACAAACTGACCAATTAACATGGTCCATGTAGTAAGAAAATGGAAAAACTGACAAATTGTGGCAGTGAATCTTTAGGGCCATAATGAAGTAGTCACCTGAGAAACACCTTTCAACTACTTAACTAAAAATACATGTGTTAAAATGCAGAGGAGAATCCAGCCATTTCTGTTAAGCCAGATATAAAAGAGATTTGCAAAAATACAAAACAATGCTACTCTTTTCACTATTGTTTTCGGAAAATATATTAACATGAAATAATTTATTGTACTTTTAAATAAAAAATATATTTTTAATTCCTCAGTTTTAGTTTCTAATGTAGTAAATACTGTTGTAATCTATACAAAACAAAAATTCTGTGGGGTCCTGAAGAGTTTTTACATGTAAAAATTCTTAAAATCGTATGTCCCTGCAGTCTGCACCTACCAAAAAAGCATGTCTATGCAATTCTCATGGAGGGAGAAAGTAGAAATAAAAATTTGACCTTTAAGGAATTTGCCTATACATATTTCTTTGCTGATCTTATATCCTTTGCTGTCATCAAGTTTTGCCAAGAGAACACGAAAATAGAGAAAAGGGTCAAACCACAGTTGAGTCTATGAAAAGATCAATGAAATTAATAAACCTTTAGTAGACTGACCAAGAAAAAAAAACCACACACTCAAATTACTATAGGGACATTACTACCAATCTTACATTAAAGAAAATACTATGAATAACCGTATGCCAATATGTTTAACAATTTAAATAAAAAAAGATAACCCCCCTGTGATATTATAATTTACATTAAAAAATACAACCTGAGCGGTGGTGTGCAGTGGACAGAGTACTGACCTGTGATGTTGACGACCCAGGTTTGAAACCGAGATTGCCGGCTTTAAGCACAGGCTTGCTTGCTGGAGGCTCCCCAGTCAAGTTAAGTATGAGGAGCAATCAATGAACAACTGTTGTTAATGTTCAGAGTTTCATAAAGAGAAGCCACAAAGGAATGAGGCAGCAACAACAACACTGCAAGTGGAAGACCCCAATCTCTCCAGGATTGAGGTGCTTTGGAGAGATCAGCTACCCAATTTATTAAGCAGAACTGTCATCTTGCGTAAGAAACTAACAAGCAGAATACAGTGTACAATTGTATTGCTTAATTTTGCAAAAACTGATTAGATTTCTCTTGCCCTTTCTGAGACATAACACCATCTGCTGTCTGATTCCTGATCTGCAGAAAGCTCCGGTTGGGCAAAACACCCACATCTTTGGGGCCTTCCCTGGACACAACCACTTTCAGTCATGAGTGCTTGGCCTCGACCTTCACTTCCTCAGGATGAGAACAGACAGTCATTGGGTGCTTTGGCTTTCCTCCAACAAACAACTACAGTGATGCAACTAAGAGTCGGTGCTTCTCATCTCTCTACCTTCCTGTCTCTCAAAAAACCAAACAAATAAGTAAATACCTTACTTATATACAGCAGGTCCTCAAATAACATTGTTTTAACATTGATGAGATGCCACAGAAATTTAATTCTTGTTTATATACCAATTAACCTATAATAAGATTGGTTTTATCAGTCATTTCATTTAAAGCAGTGGTAGTCAACCTGGTCCCTACCGCCCACTAGTGGGTGTTCTAGCTTTCATGGTGGGTGGTAGCGGAGCAACCAAAGTATAAATAAAAACATAGACTTAACTATAGTAAGTTGTTTTATAAAGATTTATTCTGCCAATTAGCGAAAATCTGACATAAAGTACTTGGTAAGTAATTATTATTATATGCTTTAACTTGCTGTAACTCTGCTTTATAAATTTTATAAAGTTACTTCCCTACTTTAGAAATCACCATTACTGTGGAACCAGTGGGAGGTTAGAAAATTTTACTACTAACAGAGATACAAAAGTGGGCGGTAGGTATAAAAAGGTTGACTACCCCTGATTTAAAGTTACAGACCTATATAGACAATGTTAAGTTTGGATTGTTAGTATTTTGTTCAGAATTTTTCATGTACAGGGTGTCCCCATTTCTGGCACAGAGCTCCTAAAACCCTTAGATTTTCCTAAGTGATGAGACTAATAAAGATGTTTTCATCTCACCAGTCATGACCACTATAATAAAGCCTCCATAAGAAACCAAAAG
Source organism: Saccopteryx bilineata (assembly GCF_036850765.1). Classification (NCBI taxonomy): domain Eukaryota; kingdom Metazoa; phylum Chordata; class Mammalia; order Chiroptera; family Emballonuridae; genus Saccopteryx; species Saccopteryx bilineata. The sequence goes on along the minus strand of NC_089491.1, from coordinate 140,226,912 downwards.
GAAAGGATTCAGAAAGCTTCTGGGTTGCTGAACGTGTGGAAATCTGGGGAGCGTGGCATGCTAGAAAAGGACATGAAAGTCCCTTCACATGAACCTCACCTTATGCTTCTCTTCCATCAGGCTATTAACACATCCTACGCAATAAACTAGTAATTACATAAGTAAAAGGTTTCCTCTTTTTTACCTTTTTCTAAAAAATTTATTTTAGAGCATGAAGAAGGGAGAGAGAGCGAGTGAAACAAATTATCAACGTGTTCCTACATGTAACCTGACAAAATTGAGCCCACAACGTTTGCACACAGGGACAATGCTCAAACCAATCAAGCTATCAGGCAAGAGGATAAAATGTTTCGAAGTTATGTGAGTCGCCTTAGCAAATTAACTGAACCTAAGGAAAGGGGTCTTGAAAATCTTTAATAATGCTATAGAGCAATTCAATTTGTTGAAGTAACAATCTAGACTTGCAGACTAGCCATCTAATGTCTTAAAGAATTGTGGGAACCTGCAAGCTATAGCCAATGTGTCAGAAGCACATGTAACAACACCAGCATCTGAATGGTGGGGAGCTAGCCATTTGGGACTGAGCCCTCCATCTGTCTGCAGAGAATTACTTGTTGGTGGTGAGGGTAATCTCCCACCACATACACACTGGAATTGCATACAGAGCTCCAAAAGACATAACTGACCAAAAGTGACTCGAGAAGACATGGGAAATCTAAACAGAACTATAGAGATGGCATTAGTAACAAAAACTACCCAGAAAGAAATAAATAGTCAGGCCCAGACGGCATTCCCGTGAATCACACCAAAAATGTCAAGATTTAAAACCAATTTTACATACTCATCTAAAACACAAAATAGGAGGAAATACTTCCCAACTAAATTTTATGAGGCCACAGCGAGTGGAATGGGCCTCTGCCCAACATGCAAAGAGGTCATGCATTCAATCTCTAGTCAAGGCATTGGAGAAGCAACCAATGAGTACACATTTAAGTGAAACAACGAAGTGTAACAGCGAATTGTTACTTCTCTCTCTCTCCCTCGCAAATCAATGGAAAAATTTGTTTTTATATTTTAAAAATTTTTTATTCATTTCTTTAGAGAGGAGAGAAAGAGAGAAGGGGGAAGAGCAGGAAGCATCAACTCCCATATGTGCCTTGACCAGACAAGTGCAGGGTTTTGAACTGGCGACCTCAGCGTTCCAGGTCAACGCTTTAATCCAGTGCACCACCACAGGTCAGGCCCTCAATGGGAGAAGAAGAAGAAAAAAAAAAATCGAGGCTAATATTATAATACCAAAACAGAAATCACAATAAAACTACAGACCAAAAGGTTATGAATATACAGGGGGTCCCTAGGTTATAACAGTCTCAACATATAAAAGTTTCGAGTTTATGATATATTCACTCCCATAAAAACTTTAAAAAATTGAGCGGAGGGTTTTGGCTTATGCCATTAGAATTGTACCTATGGACTTCATGGGTGAACTAATTTGGTTGCGTACAGAAAGAATACGCAGTAATGCACGCAGTAATGCAGCATGAGTGAGGGAGTTGGTGTCCTCCAATATGCTTACCTACATCATTTTGGACTGTTAAAAGCACAAGTGTTCCATTTGTGTTGCTTTTCTGGGTGACTTTCTGGCCTCTATCATGGTCCCTATATTTATGTTTTCCTTTTTCTGTGGCTTAGTTGTGTTTTTATGTTCTAGATTATGATTTTACAACTGTGTTAGGATACATAAGTGACTTAGGCTAGTGAGTTTCAACTTACACCAAAATTCAGGTTACATCACCATCATAGGAATGGAACTGTGTTGTAATCCAAGGAGCCCCATACATGCAAAATCCTCAACAAAATACTAACAAACCAGATACTGCAGCAAATAAAAATAATTACATGTTGTGAGCAAGTGAGACTTAGCAATGCAAGACTGATCAATATAGATTAAAAAAAGTTATGTAATATACCAAAAGGAAAAAGGACAGAACACACGATCATCACAGATCAAATCAACATCAAATGTGACTAAAATTAAATGCATCTTAAAATCCAATACCCTCTCATTATAAAAACACTGAAATTAAAAATAGAAGAAAACTTCCTCAACTTGACAAGGGACATCTACAAAAACCCACTCACATACTCTGGTGAACGACTGAATGCTTTCCCTCTAAGTTAGGAAAAAGACAATGTCTGCTCTTGCCACTTCAATTCACACTGTACTAGAGGGTCTAACCATGGCAGTTAGGCTCAACAAAAAGTAGAAAAGAGAAATACAAGACATCTCTGCTTGCAGAAAACATCATCTTATATAAAAGAAAACTGCTAAGGAATCCACAGAACAATACAGAACTAATAAATTAGATTGGCTACGTTGTCTAATACAAGCTCAATATACAAAACCCAAATGTAGGTCTATAAAACATTTAACTTAGAAAAAAATATAGTAACATAAAAAAATAAAAACTTTATACCTTAATACTATATAACATTGCTAAAAGAAATCAAAGATTTAAATAACTGAGGAGAAAAACTCACATTTATAGATTGGAGAATTAATCTGTTAAGGTGGCAATACTCCAAACTGATCTACAGGTTCAGTTCAGTTCAGTTCAGTTCAATCCTTACCAAATTCACACATTTCTTTGCAGAAATTGAGACCGTGATCCTAAAACTCAATTTGAAAAAGAATGAGGTTGGAGGACTCTTATGCCTCATTTTCAAAACTGACTAGAATTACTAAAGAATATGCTGAGGGATCATTTGCCCCTCAAAAAGCAAACTGAGACTTAATTGCAGTTTCAGCCCTTCCCAGGAATGAAATAAATGTATTGATTTTAGAGAGGAGAGGTAGATAAAAACACTGATTTGTTCCTGCATGTGCCCTGACCAGGGACCAAAATCACAGCCGCTGCGCATCAGGACAGGCGTGGAATTTCTTGATCTCAGGGAGGTAATCTACTTGAATCTGCCTGAAAAGACCCTTGTAGCCCTTCCCCAAGTCATGTGACTTCCCAAAACAATCCTTCCATTGACTTTGTTAATAACTTTCTTGCCAACCAGTTTTCCTAGAAAATCCTTCTATTTCCCACTTTTTAAATTTTCAGTTATATTGACATGCAATATTACTAATTTCCCAGAACTTCCTGGAGCACCTGTTTACTAGCTGGGATGCTGCTTGATTCATAATCACTCAATAAAGTCAGTAAGATCTGCCCTGGCTGAATAGTTCAGTTGGTTGGAGTGTCATCCCGAGGTACAGAAATTGCTGGTTCAATCCCTGGTCAGGGCACATACAGGAATAGACTGATGTTCCTAATTCTCTCTCTGTCTCTCTCCTTTCCTCTCTAAAAATCAGTAAACATTAAAAAATTCAGTAGTATCTTCAAATTTATTTGGTTTAATTTTGTTTTTCAACACTACAAAACTACAGTCAATAAGGCCACGTGGTACTGACATAGGATAGATATTGGTCAATGGAATAGAAATCAAATAAATCCTCATATTTGTGGTCACCAGTAAGGAACTAAAATCCAGAATATATGAATTCTTAAAACTGACCAATAAAAAAGACAATTCAGTCAAAAAGGAGGGGTTTTTGTTAGTTTGTGAGTGGGAAAGAGAGAGGAAGGAGAGAGATGGGAAGTGTCACTTTGTAGTTGTGTCACATTAGTTGTTCACTGGATGCTTCTCATACATGCCTTGGAAGGGGTGGGGCTCCAGCCAAGCCAGTGACCCTTGAACCCCTGCTGCTCAAGCTGGTGACCTCAGAGTTTCAAACCTGGGACCTCAAGTGTCCCAGGTAGATGACTATCCACTGCACCACCACTGGTCAGGCCAGAAAGTTTTTGAATAGACACTTCCTTCAAAACAGATATACAAATAGCTAATGTGCATGCAAAAAAGATGTTCAACATCATTAGTCATCAAGGAAATGCAATCAAAACCACAATGAGCTACCTACCAACTTCATGCTCCCTACGATGGCTCTAATTAAAAAGACAAGTGTAGCCTGAACAGGTGGTGGCGCAGTGGATAAAGCATCAACCCGGGACTCTGAGGACCCAGGGCCAAAACCCTGAAGTCACCAGCTTGAGTGCAGGCTCACCACCTTGAGTGTGGGATCACAGGCATGAGTCCACGGTCACTGGCTTGAAGCCCAAGGTCACTGGCTCAGCTAGGACCTTCTAGTCAAGGCACATATGAGAAAGCAATCAATGAACTAAGACCACAAAAAAGGGTTACTGCTTCTCATCTCTCCTTCCCTGTATGTCCCCAATTATCTCTTTCTTAAGCTAAAAAAATAAAAAAGACAAGTATGGATATGGATGTGGACAAACTGAAACTCATACATTGCTGCTGAGAATATAAATGTCCACCTACTTTAAATTATAGTCTTGCAGATCCTCAAAAGGTCAAATATAGTTACCCTTTAACAGAGCAATTCCACTTTTACGTATATATGTACCCAAGGATTAAAAATGTGTCTACAACCTGACCAGGTGGTGGCACAGTGGATACTTTCAACCTAGGACACTGAGGACCCAGGTTTAAATCTTAAGTCACTGGCTTGAGTGTGGGCTCATTTGGCTTGAATGTGGGATCATAGACATGACCCCATGGTCACTGACTTGAAGCCTAAGTTCGCTGGCTTGAGGAAGGGGCACTAACTCAGGTAGAGCCTCCAGTCAAGGCACATATGAGAAAGCAATCAATGGACAACTGTAAGTGCCAAAACTACGAGTTGAAGCTTCTCATCTCTCTACTTTCCTCTCTGTCCTGCAAAGAAACAAACAAACAATACAAAAACAAGAAAGAAAGGAAATGTCTATACAGTCAGGACTGTGGTGGTATAGTGGATAAAGCATCAACCTAGAACACAGATTGCTGGTTGGAAACCCTGGGCTTGCCTGGTATGGAGTTGATGCTTTCTGCTTCTCTCTCTCCTTCTATCTTCCTCTTGCTCTCTTCTCTCTAAAATGAATAAATAAAATCTTTAAAAGAAGAGTCTATAGCAGGGGTAGTCAACCTTTTTATACCGACCGCCCACTTTTGATTCTCTATTAGTAAAATTTTCTAACCACCCACCGGTTCCACAGTAATGGTGATTTATAAAACAGGGAAATAACTTTACTTTATAAAATTTATAAAGCAGAGTTATAGCAAGTTAAAGCATATAATAATTACTTGCTAAGTACTTTATGTCAGATTTTCGCCAAGTTTGGCAGAATAAATCTTTATGAAACAACTTACTATAGTTAAATCTATCTTTTTTATTTATACTTTGGTTGCTCTACTACCACTCACCATGAAAGCTGGGGCGCCCAGTAGTGGGCGGTACAGACTAGGTTGACTACCACTGGTCTATACAAACACTTGCACATGAATACTCTCAGCAGCATTACTCACAGTGGCCAAAAAGTAGAAATAGTACATCTATTACCTTATGGAAAGGTAACAAAATGTGGCATATCTACACAATGTATTACTTGGTAACATAAAGGAATAATGTACAGAAATGCATTGACATGGATAAACCTTGAAAATATTGTGCTAGGTGAGAGAAGAGTAACATTTCATCTATATGAAATGTTCAGAATACACAAATCTAGAGACAAACTAGATCAACAGTTGCCTAAGGATGGGGAGGTTGAGCATGAATAAGAAGTGACTGCAAATGAATACGGACATTCTTTTTGGGGTAGAGGTCGAGAATATGTTCTAAAACTGATAGTGGTGACAATAACATAAATATTCATATATGTGACCATACTTTAAACCACTGTACATAAATATGGTATATGAATTACTTCTCAAAGCTAGTTTAACAACCAGAACCATAGCATTTTCCTATTATGACTACAGACATGCTCATGACCCAGCGAGAGCCAATGGAGTTTAAACTTTTGGTGGAACAGAAGAACACGTCCTGTGCATGTTGAAGCTGACTGGCTGTGAGAAAAAAGGGTTAATAAATGTGACAAGCGCAGGGACCAAAGTCATCTCCTGGGATGATCTGATCACAAATTCCTAACTGGACCTGTCAGAGGGTAGTCATGCCTCCGGTCTATGCCTTCCTTAGTGAAAGGTTTGTCTTTGCCTCAAAGCCCTGCCCATTGTTCTCCTGAACCTAGGTTAGCATACCTTGGGAATGCCAGAGTAATCTTTTCCAGACCCCTGGGAGGCACAACCACCCTCAAGGGAGCATTTTGATCTTGTGGCCTGTTTACCATCCCTATTTACTGTAAATGCTAACACCCTGTATATCTCCATTTTACTTTTTATCCAATCAGTGACTTATCTCCCCCCCACCCTCTTTCTCCAGCCTCCATAATCTACGTCAGTGAGTTTCATGTAATCCTACTGTTCTTCCTTTAATCCCAAATGTATAAAAAGAACTTCAAAACTGCCATACTCCAGAGCATTTTCTCAGTCCGTGGGATCTTGCTTCCATGCATATTTTCAGTTAGGCTCAAATAAACTCATAAAATTTTCTGTAGATTTGGACATTCTTTTGTCTAAAGATACATGCTAGATATGAGGGCTACCCAACAAAAGACGGTGTGCCAGGCCCTGGCCAGTTGGCTCAGTGGTAGAGCGTCAGCCTGGTGTGCATAAGTCCTGGGTTCGATTCCCGGCCAGGGCACACTGAAGAGCCCATCTGCTTCTCCACCCCTCCCCCTCTCCTTCCTCTCTGTCTCTCTCTTCCCCTCCTGCAGCCAAGGCTCCATTGGAGCAAAGATGGCCCTGGCGCTGGGGATGGCTCTGTGGCCTCTGCCTCAGGCGCTAGAGTGGCTCTGGTTGCAACATAGAGACACCCCAGAGGAGCAGAGCATCGCCCCTGGTGGGCGTACCGGGTGGATTCCGGTGGGGCGCATGCGGGAGTCTGTCTGACCGTCTCTCCCCGTTTCCAGCTTCAGAAAAATGGGGAAAAAAAAAAAAAAAAAGACGGTGTGCCTGAGAATAAAATCAATGCTATAAAGCCCAAAGCCAGTGTCTGAGGTCTTTAAACCTGTATTTCAGATTCAGATGCTGGATCGAGCCAAACTTGAATGTCGCCTTTAAATTATGTAATCCAATAAATTTTCTTTTGGGTCTTAAAAAACTGTAGTCTGCTTATGAAAAACTTAAGTATATAATACTGGCCAGATGGCTCAATTACTTAGTGTCATCTGGATATGCCAAGGTTGGTTCAATCCCCATTCATGGCACATACAACAATCAACCAATGAGACTGACCAGGCAGTGCAACAGTAGACAGTGTTGGACTGGGACATAGAGGACCCAGGTTCAAAACCCCAAGGTCATGGCTTGAGTGTGGGATCACAGACATGACCCTATGGTTGCAAGCTTGAGGCCAAAGGTCACTGGCTTTAGCAAGGGGTCAGTTGCTCTGCTGTAGCTCCCAAGTCAAGGCACATATGAGAATGCAATCAATGAACAACTAAGGAGCTGTAAAAAAGAATTGACACTTTTCTGCTCTCTCTCACTTTCTGTCTGTCCCTATCTGCCCTCTCTGTCTCTATCAAAAGAAAAAGAAAATCTGCCAATGAATGCATATATCAGTGGAACAACAAATCAATGTTTCTCTCTCTAGCCCAGTGGTCCCTAACCTTTTTTGGGCCACAGACTGGTTTAAAGTCAGAAAAGATTTTCACGGACCGGCCTTTAGGGTGGGTCGGATAAATGTATCACGTGACCGAGACAAGCATCAAGAGTGAGTCTTAGACAGATGTAACAGAGAGAATCTGGTCATTTTTTAAAAATAAAACATCGTTCAGACTTAAATATAAGTAAAACAGAAATAATGTAAGCTATTTATTCTTTCTCTCCGGACCAGTACCAAATGGCCCACAGACGGGTACCAGTCCACTGCCTGGGGATTGGGAACCACTACTCTAGCCCCTTTCTCTAAAATCAATAAAAATTTAAAAAGATTCAAAAGATTCCCTGGAGAGGGGGGGTCGACTTGGGTATCCAATATTATTTCTTTGAACAATTTACAATTTTAACTGCAAGTTAAAATTTGTATTTACAAATATATCCTTGTAATTTAATACATCTCGAGAGAACCTTAGTGACTGATTAAATCTCAACAATCATTATACCTATGAGAAAATGTCTCACATGAGACATTTATTTCAACAGGCCAACACTGCTCTTCAATTTACAAATACACTTAGAGTAAGATACACTACATAGCTGCCTCAACAAAGCATTTAGAATTCTTCAAGGTCCACCATTATTACTTCCTTCTTTAAGGTATATTACAAAGTAAATTTTAACTTGCACTTCTATAAACAGGGTTGGTAAACTGCTGTTGATCTCATATGGAGAGCTTTCTGTATCTATTTTATATAGTCCTCCTCCAGTGGGGGGATGGAAGAGGATGGAGACGTGCCTAGAACAAAATCTTGAAACCCACCCTTACAAATGCCTTTTTAAACAGTAATTCTCTACACATTTATGTTCCTATTGTGTCCAAGAACATGATAATATGAAAATGGAGCTCGTGTAACATCACAGGATATGGAAAAGCAGTGTTGCAAATTTCCCCTAGGTGGAGAATTTAATAAGAGGCATTCATGATTTCAAATAAGTCTGCAAGTAAAAACTAGAGTTATGTCTGGTACTTCTTATAAAAACAGAACCTACAACAGAATGTCATAGTAACCCTCAGGAAAGTATATTCCCAGCTGGTGAACAAAGGTTTTATGATTTAGAGACAGAGACAAAATGGAAGGTAAAAGGCACATAGGCTTTAATTCACTCACAGTTCAGAGGAGTGGCCAGCTCAGCCTAGGTTTAGCTTAGACTGGGTCCTGAATGACCTTGCTCAGTGGGATGAAGTCCTCAAGCGTCTGACATTCAGACATCAGCAAGGATCAGTAGAAGGAGAGAGGACCTCGAAGCTTCAGCCCCTTAGATATTTGAGCCAGCCACCATGCCCCTTTACAACTTTCTTTTGCTTCAAATGTAAATATTTACATTGTCTTGTTCAATAACAAGCTTCAAGTTCAATTAACATGTTTACATACATTTTTGGTTTCACTTTTTATTCTCAAACACATACACTATCAGGTCACAATAGTCACATTTATCAATTACTGGTCAAAATATGTTTACATCTCCCTTTGGAACTTGTTCAATAACAAGTTTACTATAACAGACTCTATAGTGAAAAATTTTATCAACACAAATCTGTTTAGTTCATTTAGAGCTTAAATTAGCAAACTGAATTTTGTATAATACATACTGTTGTCTTAAGCCACAAAATGTATTTCGTCTAGGCCCTGGCCGGTAGGCTCAGCGGTGGAGCGTCGGCCTGGCGTGCGGGGGACCCGGGTTTGATTCCCGGCCAGGGCACATAGGAGAGGCGCCCATTTGCTTCTCCACCCCTGCCCCCTCCTTCCTCTGTCTCTCTCTTCCCCTCCCGCAGCCAAGGCTCCATTGGAGCAAAGATGGCCCGGGCGCTGGGGATGGCTCCTTGGCCTCTGCCCCAGGCGCTGGAGTGGCGGGGCAGAGCATCGCCCCCTGGTAGGCAGATCGTCACCCCTGGTGGGCATGCCGGGTGGATCCCTGTGGGGAGCATGCGGGAGTCTGTCTGGTTGTCTCTCCCCATTTCCAGCTTTGGAAAAAAAAAAAAGTATTTCCTCTAACATGACAACAGCTAAAATTTCTTGAACACATGTGCTTGGAGCTGCTCCAAGCGTGCTGTATTATGACAACAATTTTATGAAGTAGGTATTACTGTTATCCCCATTTTACAGATCAGATGATTGAGGAAAAGAAGTTAAAGTTTCCCAAGGTTGTATACATCGTTAGTGGCAGAGCCAAGAGCTAATGTTCAGCAGTCTGATTCCAAGCACCACGATCTTAATCACCACTTAAGGCAGGGGTCCCCAAACTGCGGCCCCGAGGCCATTTATCCGGCCCCCATCACACTTCCGGAAGGGGCACCTCTTTCATTGGTGGCCAGTGAGAGGAGGACAGTATGTGGTGGCGCTGCAAAATGCTGCGTTGCTCACATACAGTACTACTTCCGGTGCATGGTGACACGAGATGCAGGAGTCACGGCTCCGGAAACACATCATATCGCTTGTTACGGCTAGCAGTGACAAATATGGAACTGGACATTGACCATCTCATTAGCCAAAAGCAGGCCCATAGTTCCCATTGAAATACTGGTCAGTTTGTTGATTTAAATTTACTTGTTCTTTATTTTAAATATTGTATTTGTTCTGTTTTTTTACTTTAAAATAAGATATGTGCAGTGTGAATAGGGATTTGTTCAGTTGTTTTTTTATAGTCCGGCCCTCCAGTGATCTGAGGGACAATGAACTGGCCCCCTGTGTAAAATGTTTGAGGACACCTGACATAAGGTTTCTTTCTGAACGCTTGGTTTTCACAACATGGAAACCCTGGAGATGATCACTTTGGCTTTATAAGACTCAGAGTTGTATTCTATGCTGTCTTCCTCTGACACTATTTGCCAGAAAAATAAAACCAAACAAATAAGAAACAGGATGTAGAGAATTTTAAGTAGATAGTAACATGGATGGATCTCAGGCATCTGAGATCTCCTCTTCCAAGTCCCAGTGTGACTTGTATTGGCCACGGATGACACCAAGGAATCCTGGAAGTTGGGAAATGGTTTGGTGCCAACATTTACTTGGTAGCTTGGCAGGTTATCTGAAGAAGCCCACCCAGGACCACCCCGGGGACCTGGATCCAGTGCTAGGTACAAGCAAGGCCCCACTGTGCCCTATGGGTTCCTGGCTTCACATCAGGTTAACTTAGCAAACTCCCAGGGACAAAGACTTTTAAAAATAATTGCCACCTGGAGATGTTATTTATAAGAAAGGACATCCATTAAAGAAACATGCAAACCTGCCCTGGCCGATTGGCTCAGCAGTAGAGCGTCAGCCTGGCGTGCAGGAGTCCCGGGTTTTATTCCCGACCAGGGCACACAGGAGAAGCGCCCATCTGCTTCTCCACCCCTCCCCCTCTCCTTCCTCTCTGCCTCTCTCTTCCCCTCCCACAGCGAGGCTCCATTGGAGCAAAGATGGCCCTGGCGGTGGGGATGACTCTGTGGCCTCTGCCTCAGGCGCTAGAGTGGCTCTGGACGCAACAGAGCGATGCCCCAGAGGGGCAGGGCATCGCCCCCTGGTGGGCATGCCGGGTGGATCCCGGTCGGGCGCATGTGGGTGTCTGTCTGCCTCCCGTTTCCAGCTTCGGAAAAAAGAAAAAAAAAAAAAGAAAAAAAGAAACATGCAAACCTAACCCTTAAAGCAGCTTATCAGGCACCTAACCATGAATGAACATCTACCCAACTATGGATGTCAAAAAACCCATAAGGATGAGCTGCTGACACCAAAGGTAGACAACTATTCCTCAGTCACCAACAGGCCTGTATATCCAGACTGATACTGAACTCAAGAATCAATTTTGTTTGTCTTTACCTATCTGCTAATGATATTAGCCATAATAATAGTTATATTTGTAGGTGACATACTTACCTTTAAACAGAAAAGTCACTCTTTCATTGCTGTTTATGTTCCCATTTCTCTTCAAATATGTCAGTGTCTCTCCACAATGTTTACTTCTTCGGTCCTGGAACAGGAAGAAACTACATAATTAATAACTACTTAACGTTAAATTTGCATGACATTTTTAATTCTATTAAATTCATAAGACTACATGCTAATTCTGTCTACTTGAAATGACATCGCTGTGCAAAGCTGTTACTTAGAAGTTGCACAAAAAGCACACTGAGTTTCCTAAATTCTGAAGTGAGCAAAAACAAACAAAATAGAAACTAGCTCTGGCCTAAAATACAATTCCTTTTTCAAGTTAGAATTCCAATATACGTACCCTTCTCCAAGTTCATCACGGTACTGTTCCTTCATTCCCAAACAAGAACACTAGCAATTTTCTAGATGTGTAAAAAAAGAACCCAACTATAAGGAGAGGGGGCTTTAAACCTAAACCTTCATGCATGTTAACACTAAATTTAAAAACTTCAATGATTTACAGCTAACATACTAAACTCTGCGACCCGCCCAATGAAATGCATTCCAAGCTCAAACACCATCGCCTGTGTTCTCTGCACCTTGAAGCCAGGCACTGAAAGCATTACAAATACCACGTTTTCACTGAAACGACGCCCCGAAAGCTTGCTGCCCAGCTCAGGACCCCAGGAGCGCTGGCCGGGGGATCGCGCGTGCCTCCGGGGCACCGAGAACCGGGACGCGGCCGTGCATTAAAAATGCCTGCAGGCGGGAATCGCCGCCAAGGACCGGCAGCCCCGGCCAGACGCGCCCGCGGGCCACTGGGAGGTGCGCGCGGTATTCTGGCTCCGGGAGGAACCGCATGATAATGGTGGGCCGGACGGGAGCGCTCGATAAACAGTAAATGCAAAACGAAGAATTTTTTTCTTCACTCCAGCGACAAGAAATAATTAAAAACAGGAGCTGCGCTTCCACCGCCCAGCCCCGCCCCACCAGACGCCCCGGAGCTGAACAAAATGCGCACCCGCGGACGGCTGACGCGCTTTAAGGAAAACAGCGGCCAGGCGGCACCCTAGGACTCAGGCGCGGCGTCCTCCGCGGGCCGGGCGTCCTCCGCGGGCAGCGGGCGGGGCGCGCCGACCGAGGTCGGGGCGGCGGCCTGCGGGGCTCTCCAGGCCGGGAGCCGCCCGAGCGCCCGCAGCCCGCGCGACTCCGTAACCGCCTCAGAACAAAAGCGCTCGGCGGTCGGGGGCGACCCTGCTCTAGCCCGTGGGCACCTGGGCTCCCGGCGCCTGGCGCCTGGCGCCTCGCTGGGAGTCCGAAAAAGCCAAGAAGGGATAGCCAAGTACCAGGTCTCACGCTTACCGCTGAGCGAGGACCCGAGGCCGGGTGAGAGGAGGACTCGACGGGCTCCCGGATTCGAGAGTTTAAGTCAACTCCGGCCCGCCTTCAGGGGCGGGGCCAGCAGCGGGCTTCGTGCTGGGCGCAGCCGCGGTCCTAGCGCCGTCGGGATAAGTAGCCAGCGAGACCAGCCCCGCCCTCCAGTGGATTGTGCCTTTGTTTGGGAAGCATATTTAAGCATTAGAAGGAGAGATCTTCTTCAGCGGTGGTTTTCTTCCTTTAATTTGCATCAGAATCGCCCACGGGAGGCCTTGTTAAAAAGGAATTGAAGAGCACCACCTGCAAAACCGCCAATTATGTAGATCTAAAGTGGTCTTGAAAATGTTTGTGTGACATTTTAGGAAAAGTGGTGCAGGCCACCAGCCATGAAAACTGAGTACATCAAGTACATGGCTGGAGGCAAAAGATAAACAACCGTTAGAAATGTAGCAATATTTTCCACTGAACTCTATGTACCCAACATCCAGGAAGCCCTGCCCTAGAGATTTAGCCAAGTATAAAGTCAGCTAATACCACCTCTTCCACCCTTGTAAACGCTGCTTGCTCGCTCGACCTTGATAGCCACCCTATCAAGGTTGAGGAACCATTTTAGAGGCTTTGGGTTTGCTGTGGTCTGTCTCCTGAGATGTAACAGTTTGTTTCTAACAAGTTCTCTGGCTGTTGCTGCTGGTCTCTGAAAGGTCTGTGTGGACAGGAGTCACATCAACAACACAGAGCCCAAAGTATAAAAAAGAGAGTTTATTGTAAGCGCCTGGGTGCAGGCAGGCTGAGTCCAATAAGGGAGTCAGCTCCAAGCAAGGGTGAGAGGGTTAGTATTTTACTCTGCTGCCTCCTCTGGCAGTTTCTGTTGGTGCTGGTTACCAGGCATCCTGCCTGGGCTTGTGGTATTCCTCTGTTGTTTGGGTTCCTGCCTCCATCGGTAATGGGCTCCTTCTGTTGTTTCACCTCCTGCCTCCCTTAGCAACAGACTCCTGTTTGGTCAACTTAAAGGTTAAGTACAGTTCATCACATACTACCTAAGGAAGGGTTGGTAGGGGATAGTTTTGAGCCCTGAGGATGCATTTGCTCTAAGATGTCTTGTTGATTATAATAAAGAAAGGGGGAAAGAGGGTGTGATTTCTCTTTTGCTATTTCCTGCCAGACATTGGGCATCATGGGAAGCCTGGAAGAAAAGAACTCTCAACCTGTTCTGGTATTGGCTGGTATTTTAGTAAGGTACCAGAGAACTGTAAAACTTAGTATTGGCAATGCCATTTTAAAAGGAAAAGTCAGGCTTTCAAATGTTAATCTTGTTAATGTAACATAAATCTTGTTTAATGTTAATCTTGTTAATAATTATGTCATGCTGTCATGCCCCCCCCCCCCAACCTGTATGTAGTCAAAGAGTACTAAACCAGCCTCTGAAATGTACTCAGCGCACACTATTTGGGACTGCTAGTGAACTGGCCCTACTGTTTGATTAATTAGAGTTCTTACTCTATCTTGTAGAAATCACATAAATAACCATAGGATGCAGGGCCCAAAGAGAAAAAGTGGGAAAGCATAGAATATGGGGCCTGTTAACAGTAGAAGCCAAGTGAACTTCATTAGCGCTGCTGGTATTGTGGTAAGGTGCCAAAGAACAGTAAAACTTAGCATTGGCAATGCCATTTTAAAGAGGAAAAATCAGGTTTTCTGTCCCATCCTTTCTTTAGAAAGTGGAGGGAAAAGAATATAGAAGTCTTCTGACTTACAAGGACAACTGGGTCATTTAGTTTTAGTTCTCTGAAAGGATTAAGGTTATCTGAAGAACTTCCTTTCCCTTTCAATAAGAGACAAAATTTACATACCACCCTACACTGATTTTGGCTCTCCCTCCCTTCCTGGAGTCCTGAGATTAATGTGTACCTCTAGGCAAAGGAGGAGAGATAGACACTAAAAGGTTTATGAATGTTTTTGATATGTAAAATGACGTCACCATTGTGTTACCTTGAAAGTTTTAACGTTTTTTATAAATCCCCTAGACAAATGTTATAAGCTTGTTAATGATTGTGTCATGCTGTCATGCCCCCCAACCTGTATGTGGTCAAAGGGTATATAACCAGCCTCTGAGATACATTTGGGGCTGCATGATTTGGGTCAGATATGCCCTGTGTTAGTCATTTGCGGCCAGCATATTAATAAATCTCCTTTTAATAAAACCCTTCAAAATTCATCTGGACTTGTTGTCTCTACATCAGGGGTCTCAAACTCGCGGCCCGCGGGCCGCATGTGGCCCGCCAAACAATTTTGTGCGGCCCGCAGACTAATCCACAAAGTTCAAAATATTTTGGATTAAATTAAGTAAGCCTAGGGGCCTACTTGTATTTTTCATTTCTCTAGCATCCTAGCTAGATATTAGCTTAGTTAACAGCAGTTGTGATGCGAACTACAGTTTCTGGTCGTTTTGTGACACTGAGTAAACTGCATGTACGATTGTGCTTGTTGTACTGATTTTTTTTTTGTTTTCAACTGCAGTGAGAAAAGTGTTGCATAACAGTTGCCTTTTGTAGACCTAGTGCGGCCCACCGAACAGCTGTGATCTTGCTCTGCGGCCCACATGCTGAGTTGAGTTTGAGACCCCTGCTCTACATAAACCCGCGGAAGTGAGGTACGGTATTTTACAACAGTATGCCAGACCAGATGGAGTGAGAGAGGTCTTGAGAACTAGGATGCAGAGGGATAGTGAAGAATGCATCTGTTGGGCAGATAAAATATATTATGCTCACTTTGTTAAAGACGGCGCTGCCCACGTGGAAGCCATCGCCCAGGTGATATTAATGTGTGTTGGGGTGGGCTAAAGGCAGGCAGAATCCTTGTAGCCTGGGGCTTGGTTTTGGGATTAAGCCTTTCCTACCCTTTTTGATGTGGGGTGGTACAATCCAATCATGCCTTAGAGAAGTGACTTTGTATTAGAGACTTCCCTATTTTGTATATTGGATTAGAGGTTGTGAAGCTACAATATAAAATGGGGGCAGAAGAAGAGCTTGCTCTCTTGGTTCCTGGGATGATTAGCATGAGAGAGCAGAGGGAGCAGAGCAGAGAGAAGAAAGAGGCCATGTGGCCAGGAGAAGCAGCCAAGATGGCAGAGTGCTGAGTGAGATGCCAGTTTGTGCAGAGTTTGTGCAGAGAGAAGGAAGGAGATGGGGAACAGAGGTGAATAAGTCTGGTGAGCTAGAAACCTTTGATTCTAGGAAACTCGGATAAATCAGTAGCTTTGTGAGCACTGAATGTGAGTGGGTTTTGGAGCCCAGTGTGTGTTTTACTTGCCCACCGGGTGCAAGCTAGAATTAAAGACAATGGCCCACCAGCTTTTGGCTCCGTTGTTTCTTTACCGACTGTCCGAATCCAATGTGAACCTGCATGGGCCAAGCTGCTGTGATGGTGGCCCTGGTCATGGCTTCTGGCTTTACAGCATCCTTAGGATCTAGCACTTAAAACGAGTGGTGTTTGAGGAAATTTGGGACAGCATGGTATAAGGTTTAGGAACAGCCTGACCAGGCGGTGGTGCAGTGGATACAGCATCGGACTGGGATGCCGAGGACCCAGGTTCGAGACCCTGAGGGCGCCAGCTTGAGCAAAGGCTCATCTGGTTTGAGCAAAAGCTCACCAACTTGGACCCAAGGTCGCTGGCTCGAGCAAGGGGTTACTCAGTTTGCTGAAGGCCCGCAGTCAAGGCACATATGAGAAAGCAATCAATGAACAAGTAAGGTGTCACTGTGCAATGAAAAACTAATGATTGATGCTTCTCATCTCTCCTTTCCTGTCTGTCCCTGTTTCTGACTCTCTCTATAAAAAAAAAAAAAAAAAAAAAAGTTTTAGGAACAACTGAGTGAATGGGCCTTAAAGCCTGATTAATGATGTGAAGGTCTTACACTAGTCAGTAGGTCCCATTTGACTTAAAAATGGGAAAAATGGGTGTATTGTAAGGGAAGTTAGTGTAACATCTACCAGGTGCTAAAACAAACATCAGAGACTTTCAGGAGTATAGATGTAACTTTATTGACCAGTTTAACCTGCGCAGGGGCGAATTCCCTGATGTCCTAAGACACCGTACTCACAAGGAGCTGCAAATGGGAATCGCGCCTGGCACCTACAACTAAGTCCTTATATAAGCTGAGCAAGCAAGCAGTTCATAGAAGCAAATGTGGCGGTTAGCTATTGGCTAATTCATACTTATGTAGCATAACAATCTAAATATGGAATGGCATTTTTCAAAATTCTGCAAGTCTAAACACATATACTGTTATTTTGTGGTCAGTGAGTCAGCATCTTTGAGCAACCTTGGGCAAAGCATTCCTAACGGTCAGGGGCAGGACCTGCCTGTAACACTTAAGTTCCCTGTTCTGTTAGTGCCTAGCCTGCTTTCTACATTCTGATCTTTTCTTGGTCCTTACAGTTAGAAGGGCGCAGCAATCCCTTCTTCATAAGAGGGGAGAGCACGGGCTACAGACCATGCTGGGCTTCTATGGGGATCGGATACTGCTTTTGGGTAAGATATTGAGAAAAGTCCTTGAGTTGTATTAGGATGGGTTTGTGATGAGTGGCAAGGGAGGGGGAGAGATTTTCATAGAAAGGGATTTACAAGCTCAGGGGGCACCGGGAAGGATTCCTCCCGTGACTGGCTGGCTTCTGTAAAAGGCTGAGTAGGTAAAAATGGCTGTTTATCACTGAGTTGGAATTAATTGGTGGGGCAAAAGACAGGTGGCCTGTGCCTTGGACAATATATCTTGGCCTGGCAGAGGAGTTCGACAAGTAGGGAGTACTAAAAAGGCGTGTAGAAATGGGTGGGCACTGAGGTTGCAAGCCAGAGGACAGGTGACCTGGGGTTGGGGAATGGGGCTGTCAATCCCCACAATGGGGCTGAGATCCCTGATGACCGGAGCAGACCTTGATATTCAAGGAGGGCAGAATAGGTTGCCCCTGTGTCAATAAGGAATGAAACTAGCCTACCTGCCACCATCAGAGTTACCCATGGTTTGGAAGTAGTGATGACAGGGCATCCATTCCCAGATATCTTCAGTCTACATCCACTAGATTGATGAGGTCAAGCCCAAGGTTCCTTCCTCCACCTGCCTATGGAAAGAATGAGGACTGGCCCCGCATGGCCTGTCCACAGTCTGATTTCCAATATGTTCCCCCACATTGGGGGCATGGCTTAGGTGGAGGTCGAGGGTCAGGGCACTATTTTGCCCAGTGGCCAAGCTGGTTGCACTTGTAGCAGGAACTAGGTGGTCCCGCTGGTATCTTTTGCTGCAGACCCTTCTTCTGTCCTTTCCAAGAGCTTTGTGAGCTCTTTCGGGACCCCTGATGGCGGAAGCAAGCATTTGGTATTCAGCTATACACTGCTGTTTGGCTTCCTCGTGCTGGTTATTAAAGACCTTGAAGGCCAAATTAAGGCGTACCTGTTGTGGAATTTGAGGACCATCTTCTAATTTCTGCAGCTTCCATCTGATGTCAGGGGTGGGCAGAGAGATGCAACTCAGATTTAGAATTACTGATCCTCCCAGGCTAGGGGGATCAAGGTCAGTGTATTTTCTCATAGCCACTGTTAGGTGGGATGGAAAGGTGGCTGGGTTCTCATGGTTCACTTAGATAATTTCTGAGTTTTTCACAATTGACTGCCTTTTGTGGGGACTTCTTAAGGCCCTCATTGAGGCAAAGAATCATATGATCCCTTGTTTAGCAGCCAGCACCATCTTCCTGATAATTCTACTGGGAATCCCTGACAGAGACAGCCTCATCACCAACTGGATTATTAGGGGCTTGTCAAAGCATGGTGTTAACATGAGCTTGAGTGCTTCCAAACCTGATCCTTCTCCTGAGGCTGTAGGGTTGAGTAGGATAGGATTGCATGTAAATCATTTCAGGTTAGTTCATATGACTGATTGAGATATTCAGTTTCCTTGATAGAGGTGGTAGGGTCCTTTGTGAAGGAGCCTAGCCTCCTGTTTATTTGGAATAAATCAGATAAGGAATGTACTCGGACAATTCCCTCCACTCAGGCTACTTCAGTCCTAGAGGGCGCTGTAGAACTGGGGCAGAAGTGGAAGAGGGATAGAAGCCAAAAATGGTTCCTGATATAGTGTGCAAGGGAGTGATCTGGGGCAGCAGCTGTTGTGGGAAACAGACTGTAAACTGACAAAATCCTTAGAGCCTAGGGCTTAGTTTAAGATCTTCCCACACCCTTCTAAGACTAAGATCTTCCCATACCCTTCTAACACTAGGATCTTACCCACACCCTTGACTGTTGCATGGTGGGTGCTGGTGCACTCTTATGAGGATTCCTGTTTATGCCTCAGATGTGTGACTTTTTATCAGAGACTTCCTTATTTGTATATGGCTCTGCACTATATAATAAAACAGACCAGGGGCTTTGCTTTTCTCTGGCTTGCTATCAGTTTGCAGAGACCTCCTGATTCTATCCTCTTTCTCTCTGAGTTTATTTCTTTATTCCGTACCATTCTCACTCAGTACCTGGTCAATTACTAGCTGCTCTGGTCCATGGTGAGCTATTGTCCAGGGGAAAAAGTAGTAGAAGAGGAAGGTGGAGAGAATATGACAGGGGCCTTCAGAAGAGGCAGGAGAGGGGGCCGTGGGTGGTGGGGGTTCTGCCAGAGCAACGGTGTAGTAGATAGAGGAGGTCTCTTCCTCAGCCATGCGCTTTGGCAGCTTAGTGTGAAGAAAGAAAATTTATGAGGGGGAGTGTGGGGAAAACAGCTGTGTAAAGCTTACTTGCTGGCTTACCAGCTGCAAGCACTTTGCCTGATTAGTACTTGAGCACATAGCAGTGCCACATGTGTGGGGTCTATGTCAGGCTACTTCTGGTGCTCTCCATTGGCAGTGATGCTCCCAGATCACTCTCCCGCCACTACAAGGTGCAGTTTTCCTGTTCCCTTGCCCTTCACTGTGAAAAACAGGTTTCCTTTTGTTTATTAGCTCTTTTCCTTTCTTGTTTATTCACTTCCCTATCTTAGTGAGCCGCCAAAAAATGGGTATGGCCTGATCCTTTCCGGCTCCACAGTTCCTCTACCGTCTGCCCAAATTCAATGAGAACCTGCCTGGCCTCAACCGCCAGCATTACAGAGAGCAAGAATCACAAAGGGCAGGTCGTGATCTGAGTGCGAAAAAGGCTTGGATGTAGAGCACCTCATACCATTTCTCCTTTCGTCTGCAAAAGTTGTCAAGATCAATAAGTGTTTAAATCACAAGTCCCATTCTCTGGTTACTGGGACCTGTTGTCCAACTTATATTGTGGCCATGCTGTATTACAATAACAAAAATAAGGTGTTTAGGCCAGAGGTCTTGGGCCAATCCAAGGGTCTGTAGGGTTTTAATTTGTTTGGTGACAGAAACAGAGAGAGAGAAAGATAGGGACAGACAGACAGAAAGGGAGAGAGATGAGAAGCATCAATTCTTCGCTGTGGCACCTTAGTTGTTCACTGATTATTTTCTCATATGTGCCTTGACCGGGGGCTACAGCAGAGCGAGTGACCCCTTGCTCAAGCCTGTGACCTTAGGCTCAAGCCAGCGACCTTTGGGCTCAAGCCAGCGACCATGGGGTCATGTCTATGATCCCATGCTCAAGCAAGCAACCTCAGGGTTTCGAACCTGGGTCCTCTGCATCTCAGTCCAATGCTCTATCCACTGCACCACTGCCTGGTCAGGCTAGGGGTCTATAGGTTTTTAAGGACACAGCCCAAGAGTGTAGTTTAGGGACTAGCAGGTGGAGTGTTCCCCATGGTGGGGAGCGTCTAAGTCTATTCTCTTCCTTAAATGGAGCACCTTACTTAGGGAAGGAGTGTCCTTATTCCCTAAGCAGGTATGGAAGGTGGAACAACTCGCCTACACCAGGTGTCCCCAAATGTAGGATGAGTTGAGGGAGCCTGGCTCTTAGAGGGTTTTCTCTGACCAGTACTGAATATTTGGAGTCACTGGTAGTGATGGGGGACCTGGTCCCAGTTAAGAGACAGATCAGCCTGGATGGAAGGCATAGGGAAGAGAGACTTACCTCGTGAATTAGTGACCACTGTTGATAGGATGCAGGCAGACTGGAGGGAGAGACCAAGGCCCTGGTATACAGTGGTTGTAGGTCTTCCTGCCCGGCCCTGAAGGCACCTGGAGGGAGTCTGGGGGCCTGCAATGGCCACCCAATCTACTACTACAAGCCTCCGGGTTTCAGCACCAAACTAAAGGTGGCAGACCCAACAGGAGTTGCATCAATAACACAGAACACAAAGTGTAGAAAAGAGAGTTTATTGTAAGCACCTGGGTGCAGGCAGGCTGAGTCGATAAGGGAGTCAGCCCCAAGCAAGGGTGAGAGGGTTAGTATTTTACTCTGCTGCCTCCTCTGGCAGTTTCTGTTGATGCTGGTTACCAGGCATCCTGCCTGGGCTTGTGGTATTTCCTCTGTTTGGGTTCCTGCCTCCATCGGTAATGGGCTCCTTCTGTTGTTTCACCTCCTGCCTCCCTTAGCAACAGACTCCTGTTTGGTCAACTTAAAGGTTTAGTACAGTTCATCACATACTGACTGAGGAAGGCTTTGGAGGGGATAGTTTGAGCCCTGAGGAT
Organism: Saccopteryx bilineata; assembly: GCF_036850765.1. Lineage (NCBI taxonomy): Eukaryota > Metazoa > Chordata > Mammalia > Chiroptera > Emballonuridae > Saccopteryx > Saccopteryx bilineata. The sequence goes on along the minus strand of NC_089491.1, from coordinate 140,205,409 downwards.
GCATTTTGCTCTAACAGTTGGGCTTGCTTGCTTGTTTTCCAGCTGCAAGCACTTTGCATGATCAGTGTGTGATCAAGTGGCAGAAAGCCACGTGTGTGTACATCTTATATAAGCCTTTCCCTCTGATGACTACTTGCCCGCCACCATGAGGGCAAGTTCCTGATTCCTGATCACTTGCCCACCCACTGCTAGGGTCATTTTTCCTGACTGATTGCTTGCGGCCTTGAGAAGTGGTTTTCCCCTGCCTGTTTGCTGGCCCCGCTACTTGGTAATACAATAAGCGGAGTGGCCCAAAGACTGCCTTTCTTCAGTGGTCTGCCAGAATCTAATTAGAACCTGCTTGGCCTTGACCAGTTGCCATTACAGAAAACTTCTCCAAAAATAAAAACCAAAAAAATAAAAACAAAATAGAATTATGTTTGTTTATTTTTGTTAGATCTTTTTTTATAAGAGAGTTTTTATAGGAAGAAGTTGTGATAAACTAATTGGTTATAATTAAGGTATAGCTGGGTTCATTAGGTATTTCACGACACAAAATGAAAGTAATTAGGAGTCAGTTGAATAGGCAAAGACACTCATAGCAAAGTTAAATAACATAGACTTTATTTCACTCATGGTTAAGACAAGTGGCCAGCTAAGTCTAAGTTTGGTGGGGCCCCAAATGATCTTGCTTGGAGAGGTAGCATGCTTCGTGGCAGTTACCAAATGATCATGGTGGGTGATGTGGAGTCTGCGTTGGAGTCTCAGGAGACTGACTGCATCTTCACCCCAGCTACTTATATCTTGTTTGGCCACTCGTCACGTCATAGGGTTACATCATCACACTTCAAACATAAGTCACACATGGGCTTGATAAGGTTGACAGATGAGTTATCGGAAAAAGGAGTAAATCTGTTACTCCTTGGTAATCAGGCCTCACATAGTGGGCTTTTACGTAAAATATAGTTAATCACATTACTTCACACATGGTATTGGCACACAGTTAAAATATATGGAGCCTAATTAGGTGGTGGCGCAGTGGATAGTGTTGTGGTGCAACTCGTGAGAAACTGAGGCAGAACTCAAATGGAGGAAAATTTAGAGAGCCTTTATTTGCTGGCCAGTGGACCGTTGGTCTGCAATCCACACAGGGAAGCAGGCAACGACCTTAAGGCTGGGGAGAGAGCAGTATTTAAAGACAAAAACCACAAAGTTACATAACGTTTGCATAATATCTTGCAAAAGTTATCTATTGTTCTAAGAAGATTAACCTGTCTTCCTGTAATTCCTGCCAAAAGCTGAAGTATGAGAACCACACCCTGCTTATACCAGCAAGATTAAACCTCAACCTTGTTCAGGCTTGTTAAAAACCTACTCTTGCAGGTGTGGTTATAACTTGTTAAACCTCAGTTCCCCTTATAAACCAGTTCCTCTAATCTCTAACTTAACTAGGGGCAGGGCTCTTAAGCATGGGCTGGTAACACACCATCACAGATAGAGTATCGGACTGGGATGCGGAGGACCCAGGTTTAAAACTCTGAGGTCATCAGCTTGAGAGTGGGCTCATCCAGCTTGAGCACGGGCTCACCAACTTGAGTGTGGGGTCACTGGCTTGAGCATGGAATCATAGACATGACCCCATGGTTGCTAGCTTGAGCCCAAAGGTTGCTGGCTTAAAGCCCAAGGTCACTGGCTTGAGCTAAGATCATTGGCTTGAGCAAGGGGTCACTCGCTCTGCTGTAGCCCCCTAGTCAAGGCACCATTGAAGCAATCAATGAACAATTAAGGTGCCACAACGAAGAATTGATGCTTCTCATCTCTCTCTCTTCCTGTCTGTCTGTCCTTATCTGTCCCTCTCTCTGACTCTCTGTCTCTGTCAAAAAAAAACACACACAAAAAACCACACACACACACACACACACACAAACACATGGAGCTATCTCAATAGGGTGTAAACTGGTCACACCTAAATTACTCTTTTTTTTAATTTTTTTTTTATTTATTCATTTTTAGAGAGGAGAGAGAGAGGAGAGACAGAGAGAGAGAGAAGTGAGGGAGGAGCTGGAAGCATCAACTCCCATATGTGCCTTGACCAGGCAAGCCCAGGGTTTCGAACCGGCGACCTCAGCATTTCCAGGTCGACGCTTTATCCACTGCGCCACCACAGATCAGGCTAAATTACTCTTAGTTTCATTTTTACATTTTATGTTAATATGATTTTATGTTTACTATAACAGAAGTACACAAGGGAATCCTGTATGAGTTGACAAAGAATGAAAAAGGGTAGAAGTGTTCTTGTGATATGGAGAGCAGGATATTTCTTTACCTTTGCGATGTGCCAAGAAACTGTAAAACTGTTAGCATTAGCAATGCCATTTTGTATGCCTTCTAATAATCAGCAGTCTGAAGTTTTTGAAATTTTTGTATGAGCGAACTTGCAAAATGAGCAAGACTACAAGTTAAGCTGTCAGGAACTTGAGCAAGCAGGGACTTTGGACTTCCTGCTAAGCTAACAACTAGTTTTGCTTTAACTGCTACTTTTGCTTTAACTGTTAGTTTTGCTTTAACCACTAGTTTTACTTTAACCGCCAATTTTGCTTCTGTAATCTGTTGCTTGCAGCTGTTAAAATTCCTTGTTACTTTTAGCCTTTATAAACCCTGCACCCCAACCCTTCAGGCTGCATGATTTAGAGTCTGAAATCCCCGGGCAGCCAGACAGATTAATAAACACCTCTTGAAATTCTTCTGTAACTTTGGTGTCTTTGTGGAACTCATTGGTCATGGTATAACAGCAATTCAATTCTTGTCTCTGCCAATTCACTAGACATACAATCTTGGGGAAATCACTTAACCTGTTTCTGACCATATTTCCCATCTGTAAGATTAATGTAACACATGTAGACAAAAAAGGGGTCATATGCTGAACCTGACCAACTCAAGGGAGGCCTGCATGGTGACCTTACAATCTCAGAGACTTAAAGTAACCACACAGGATGGCATGAAATAAAAGCTTTCTAACTAAAAGCAGTTTATGGTGGGTAGTCTTGTCCTAACAAAGATCAATGCTTACTTTATTTTATTCTTTTTAAATAAACCAGATCTTTTTTTTTTTTTTTACAGGGACAGAGAGAGGGATAGACAGGGACAGACAGACAGGAACGAAGAGAGATGAGAAGCATTAATCATCAGTTTTTCACTGCGACACCTCAGTAGCCCATCGATTGCTTTCTCATATGTGCCTTGACCGTGGGCCTCCAGCAGACCGAGTAACCCCTTGCTCTGGGTCAAAGCTGATGAGCTTTGCTCAAAGAAGATGAGCCCGCACTCAAGCTGGTGACCTCGAGGTCTTGAGCCTGGGTCCTTCGCATCTCAGTCCGACGCTCCATCCACTGTGCCACCACCTGGTCAAGCAATCAATGCTTACTTTAATCAGGCCTGACTGTCTGTTGTATCTACAATGACATACCTGATAATATGCCTTTGAAATGTAAGGGTAATCTTCCTTTCCTGTCCCACCAGAGCAAAACCCAACAACCCCCTTCATTGTTAATTAATTTAACTCTCTTATACCTGCCTATGTGAAATAAGTTTCAGTATACACACTTTACTTCTTAACTAATCCTAGAGATATTCCCACTTTGCTTTCATCCACCTTCCTAATCTATCACCAATCAATTTCAGGTAACCCATTACATCTTTCCCTTTGATTCTAGTGTATAAAATAAGTGGTAAAACCACCATTTTCCCAAGGATTTTCTCAATCAGTTGAGAATTTGCTTCTGGACAGTTGTCAACAGTTTGGCTCAAATAAACTAAAAAATTCTTACAGGTATGAATGTTTCTTAGGTTGACACACTAATGTAAGGGGTTAAAGAGTTCAGTAGTAATAATTCTTAGCAAAAATAAATAACCTGTCTCATGAACAATATAATCTTTGCTTTATATCCTTCTGTTATGAGAACAAGCTGGGATTTGTGTTGCCTGTTGCCCTTTTAGCCAATTCACAAGAGACAGAAACCGAGTAGATGTAAAAGTATCTTTAATTCAAATTACCAGCAAGTTGAGAAGGCAGAGGACTCAAGTCTGAAAACCCGCCTTACCAGTCTTGGCTGACTGGCCAGTTTATATATTTTGGGAGAGGTAATTTTTTATTGAGCATGCAGTTATTCATGTGATAGAGTGCAGGTGGTTGGGATCAGCATGCAGGAATGTCCCCCAAGATGCTTGCTCAACATGAGTGATGGCCTTATAGGTGTTCTTTAACTTTGTCTCCAGGGTACTGGCATCTTGAGTCCTTGGAAACCGATCTGTAAAACAACTCCTTATGTTCCTTGGAAAGACACAGAACAAAGATTATATTGTTCATGAGACAGGCTATTTATTCTTGCTGAGAATTATTATTACTTCACCCTTTTTCCCCCCTTACACTTGGAAGGACATGAAGGAAGGATAGGAAGCAAAGATTAAGTACCTGACTTATTTTCTAAGTTATGAATATATAGTAGTTAACCCCAAATGTACTATTAACCCCTTTACTCTTCCCAGGAATGTAGGGAGTTGTTTTGCAGATGGGTTCTCAAGAACTCAAAATGCCAGTACCCTGGAGACAAAGTTAAAGAACACCTATAAGGCCAATGCTGACATTAAGCAAGTGTCCTGGAGGACATTTCTTTTTTTTTTAATAAATAAATTTTTATTAATTTTAATGGGGTGACATCAATAAATCAGGGTACATATATTCAAAGAAAACATATCCAGGTTATCTTGTCATTCAATTATGTTGCATACTCATCACTCAAAGTCAGAATGTCCTCCATCACCTTCTATCTAGTTTTCTTTGTGCTCCTCCCCCTCCCCTCCCCCTCTCCCTCCCCCTCTCCCCTCCCCCCCATAACCACCACACTCTTGTCTATGTCTCTTAGTCTCATTTTTATGTCCCACCAATGTATGGAATCATGCAGTTCTTTGTTTTTTCTGATTTACTTATTCCACTCCGTATAATGTTATCAAGATCCCACCATTTTGTTGTAAGTGATCCGATGTCATCATTTCTTATGGCTGAGTAGTATACCATAGTGTATATGTGCCACATATTCTTTATCGAGTCTTCTATTTTTTTTTTTACAGTGATTAAAGCCTTTAAGCAAACTCTTGGCCAATACAGCAAGAATCCATAAAAGAGTAGTGTCCTTAACATGTTCACTAAGGTGGAGGGCATTTCTGCATATCAGATCCCAACCACCTACACTCTATCACATGACTAACTGGATGCTCAGTAATAAATCACTAGCCTTTCCAAAGATATATAAACTGGGAAGTCAACTGAGAGTGAAAGGCAATTTTTTGGACCTGAGTCTCCTGCCTTTTCAGGTTGATGGCAATTTGAATTAAAGACCCTCTTATACCTACTTGGTCCCTGTCTCTCATGAATTGGCTGAAAGGTCAACAGGCAACAAGAATTTCAGCTTGTTTCAGTGACACTAATATCTACCTAATAGGATGATTGGCATGGTTATATGAATGAATAATACAAAACCTAGAGCAGATCCTGGAACATGTGCTGGTGCACCTGGCTCAGATATGAGGTTTGGATGTTTTTGCATCAGCACATGCACCAATATAGCTGCTCTAAGTCAGACAGGTCAGTAAGCCAGGACAAGTGGAATAGAGAAACTGAGACAGATATTAAACAGCCAAGCAGTTTACAGCCATCTAGTAAATCACAAAATTCTATCTTCTATAACCAAGTGTTAATGGTTTATACTCCTCTCCAACCAGAGGGTATGTAGCTTAAATCACCCCCACTCAGGAAGATAGATAACAGAAATCCAATTAGTACCATTTGTGGCAACCATACCCAAGGATAGATGAAGTTAAGGGAATAAATCTCATTTTGATTCATCAGCATAAAGCTGATAGTCTATTGGGATCCTCCCCTAAGACTACCCCTAAACACCCAGTCTTTAAACACCTCAAAACAGCCTGACCAGGTGATGACACAGTGGGATAGAGCATCGGACTGGGATGTGAAGGACCCATGTTTGAGACCCCGAGGTCATTAGCTTGAGCGCAGGCTCATCTGGTTTGAGCAAAGCTCACCAGCTTGGACCCAGGGTCATTGGCTTGAGCAAAGGGTTACTCGGTCTGCTGAAGGCCCATGGTCAAGGCACATATGAGAAAGGAATCAATGAACAAATAAGATGTCGCAACGAAACTGATGATTAATGCTTCTTATCTCTCTTTGTTCCTGTCTGCCCCTATCTATCCCTTTCTCTGACTCTCTCTCTCTGTCTCTGTAAAATAGATAGATAGATAGATAGATAGATAGATAGATAGATAGATAGATCCCTCAAAACAAAGGACCCAAAGCACTCCCTCTCCCAGGAGCAGGCCTGCACCTTTCCTGTTGCCCTCCCCCTCCTTCCACCCTTCCCCTCTTATGCCTCACATCCCCAACAGGTGTGCATCTCTTAAACTCTAAGGGTTCTCACGCAACTTGCAACCAGGGGAGCAGTGGGCAGCAGCAGCTCATCCTGGGCTAACACCATGAACCTCTCTCCAAGGCCCCCTTTTCTGCTCGTTTCTTTTCCATACTATTTATAGAGAGCCACCAAAGCAGCTCTATGTAGGCTCTTTCTCTCCTGTTCCTTCTTATATCCTTCCTTATTTTACTCTCCCCAGCTTTACTAAACATACACTTAAAATCACCTGGATGCATGTTGTGAAATTTTTCCTGCATATCAAGAACCCTCGCATTATTGGCTGGCCCGAGGCAAACCTGAAGGGCCAGATCCTCTCTCTGGTAGTATGAGGAATCACCAGGATGTAGACTCATAAAATGAGAACACACTATTCTGGACCTGAAAGTAAGCTTAACCAATAAGCTTTACATTACCTTCTCTTTCTGATATTTACAACTCAGGGCATGAAGCAAAGAACCTTGTTATTTATCTGGTCAGGCAGGCTGGGGAAAGATTCCCCTGAAAGATTAAATTGCTCTGTGCTATGTTCCCTATTGAAATTACACATCCCTTCCTTGTGCTTTCCAACACTCAAAAGGAAAGGTTCTCTTAGAACAAATTACTTTGACCATAGGTGCTGTCTTTCAAAAGCGTAAAACTTAGCTCAAAGCTTGTTAACTCTTAAATTTATAAATATGTTTAGAAAAGTGCATGACATCACTAGCATATCTAAGTAAGAAATTGTGAAAAATAATATAAATGAAGATACTTCAAAATGGAGGTGGAGTTGCCATCCAGAAGAATTGCCTTGCATATTTAACATTCTTTTGGAGTGTTAAAATTGGGTAGAATAACCTTTGGATTGGGCTTAAAGCAGCATAGTATTATAAACAGCTGCTTGCAAAGATAACAGGAAAGTGGACGTTACTACCACCAGATTCAAACTCAAAGAATGTCAAACTTAAAGACATTTTTTTAGAATTAGCATCACTATGTTAGCTTACCTGTACCTATAGGAATTTCTTCTATTCATATAATTGTTCCTCTTCCCTTTCTCATAAATACCCCTTGCCTTCGCTTCCTATTGAGAAGAATGTTTGGGTTTCTGCCTGAATCAATGTTTTCCAAATATAGTAGCTACTCTTGGATTCAAATAAATGCTTCATTGCCTCTTTCTTTGGCCTTTTATTTTTTGGCTAATATAATTATGTTGGTTTACAAAAGGTGCATATTATGCATTTAAGTTGTCAATTAGATCACTAGTTTTCTTTTTCATTTTATGGTTATCCCCTATATTCTGTTTCCTCTTCCTGTTAGTAACAATTAGCTGGATAGAAGGTCACTTACCCGAAGAATACATTCCTCAAGCCTCCTTTGCAGCTAAGCCTTCCATGTTTCAGTTATCAAAATTACATGTGAGCAGAAATATTGTATGTGACTTCTGCCTAAGAAAATGCCTTATTACTCTGTGTCGGTCAAATAAGTTTGCAAATATGATGTATATGTTTGCTTGCTTATAGTTTGCATTGGGTTTGGGGGACAGGCTGTAAGCAGGCAGGGTCATTATAGCCTAAGGCTTAGTTTTAAGACACCCTTGACTGTTGCATGATGTGGGGTGGTGCACTCTCATGAGGTATCCCATTATGCCTCAGATAAGTGACTTTGTATCAGAGACTTCCTTGTTTGTATATTGGATTAAAGGTTTTGATTTATACACTATAAAATGGGGCAGAGGAGCCCATGCTGGAAGAGAGCAGAGAAAGGCCACTTGGAGGAGAGGAGAAGCAGCCAAGATGGCAGAGTGCTGAAAGAGAAGCCAGTTTGTGCAGAGTCTGTGCAGGGAGAAGGAAGGAGATGGGGAACAGAGGTGAATAAAGCTGGTGAGGTAGAAACCTTTGATTCTAGAAAACTCAGATAAGTCAGTGTCTTTGGGAGCCCTGAATGGAAAGGGAAGTATTTTCCCACTGTGTGTATTTTTTACCCACCCAGGTACAAGCTAGGATAAGGGTAATGGCCCATCAGTTCTTGGCTCCATTGTTTCATTACTGCCTGTCCAAATCAAATGCGAACCTACAAGAGCCAGGTGGCTGTGGCTACTGGCTTTACACTCTGAAATACCTTTATCTTTCTCCATTTGCTTGGATTAGAATGTAGAAATAGCAATGACCTAATTTGAAACACATAAAAGAATATAATTCCTCAGATAATTTTTTTCCCTTTTATGCCACAAATTCTTTGGCAGTTTGGTGGAGCCGATAGACCCCTTTTTAGAATAATGCTTTGGAATGCTTAAAATAAAATACATAAGATTGCAAAGGAAGTTAATTCAATGTGAAAGTTAGCCAAAAATTTATTTTTAATAAATGTGTTTCTTTATTAACACAGTAAGTTTTAACAATTGTGATTTTGAAACTGATACACATAAATGATATTCCAAGCTTATCTTCATTAACTGTAATACTATAAGAATACTTGTGATTATTATGGTAAAAAATTTACTGTCAATACTGCTATAGTATTGTGGCTTTGTTGCCAATACTCATATTTGAAGGAAACAGTACATTTCAGTAAAATGTTAGTGAAAACAGAGTTAATTGTTTTGCCACTCAAATTCATAGTATTCCTAAATTCTATCCATGGAGGTGGTAAGCAAGAATTTTGGCTCCTGTAGCCTTCACTTCCTGGTGTTTTTCCATGGTTATGTTACCTATAAAAGGGGCTTTGCAATTATAACTAAGGTTATTAACCAGCTTACCTTAAACAGATTAGTTTAGATTATGTAGGTGGTCCCCAACCAGTGTAATTATACAAATCCTTAAAAGCAGAGGAGGAAGATAGAAGGGAAGGCCAGAGAGATGTGGGAGGGAGGCAAATCTGGGATTGAAAGCATGAGAAGGAAATGAATTCTGCCAAAAACCTGAATGAGTTTGGAAGTGAACTCTTCCAAGATAGTAACTATATGTTGTTGAAGCAGCTCAGTACATGGTAATTTACTATGTCATAATACTTTTTCTCCCACACTACACACTAGCTGGGCTAATAATAAAATTAACAGAGACAGATTAACAGGAGAAAGAAAAAATTTTAATATATGCATATGGGGTATTTCATGCATAAGCATGAATTCCAAAGACAGTGAGGCAACATTGGATATATACGATGTTTTAGACTAAGGACAAAGGGGGTAAGAGGTTTTAGATTTCAGAAGTGCAAATGGGGAGTTTAAAGGTAGAGGAAGAGCGGAACACACATGGAAGGCAAATTTTGGGTAGGCAATTCAGAAACAATGGGACATAGGGGATACCTAGCTAACAGAACCCTGCCTGAAGCCCTTCTACTTACCATACTGAATTCAAATGAGGCTGAGGGGAACATCCTAAGATCTCCTTCCTGAAGCAGATTTTTCTATCTGAATCTTTTGGGCAGGAAAGGAGAAAGGCTCAGAAATCCTTTCCAAGTCTTTTGTTTTTTAATAACCAGCTTAAAATCAATATTCCAAAATGTAGTTTCAGCATGGCAAGACTGGTCCCCTTCATTAACAATAGAAAACTAATATAATGGACTCCAGGTTATAACACCTGCCCAATGGGGTGTTTAAGGAACAAAATGAAAGGAAACTAGAGATGGAAAGATCTGTAAAGAAAAGCTCTCCTCCTGCACTAACTTGGATAGCTCAGTTGGTTAGAGCGCTTTCCAGATTCATGGGTTTTATCCCAGTCAGGGTACATTCAGGAACACATTGATGTTTCTCTTTCTCAAATCAACAAATAAGTTTCAAAAAACAAAAAACAAACAAACAAAAAAGCTCTCATCCAGCACAAACCAGCAAAACTATTACTGAGAGAGCAGTACATTTTTATCTTTTAAAAGTTAATTAGGGGGGCGGCAAGATGGCAATGGAGTAGGGGGATATTCCAACTTCTACCTCCAAGAATCAAAGTGGATTATAACTTAATTTTAAGAACAATCATCTGGAAAAACCAACTTTGGGCTAAATCAAGAGAAATCTATAACAAAAGATCACCGAAGAAGCCACACTGAGACTGGTAGGAAAAACAGAAATGTGGAGAGGGCTGCACAGCTCCTGGGAGCAGCAGAAACCCAGAGGGACTGACATGGTGGGAGGGGAGTTTCCCAGAGAAGGGAGGGTCCTGGGCCCCAGGACTGAAGCCCCAGCCTGTAGCCCAGAGCCTAGAAGAGGCTCAGTATGGACAGTATTTAGCTGTGAAACAAGCCAGGATACTGTTTGTGAGAAAGAGACATTTCTCAGACCAGGATGCGTCTTAAAGAAACCAGGCAGAAAACCTCTTCCACAACCACTCACCTGGGGCTCTGGGGGACAGGGAGAGAGGAGAGGATTGGAGTAGCAGGAAGAGAGTGTAATCTAGGAGGCACAGGGAGAAACACTTTGAGGGACAGCCACCCTAACCCCTGGACTGAGTTACTCCCCAAATTTAAAGTGAATATTTTTCCTGGAACCAGCAATACCAGCAAAGGGAAGCAGGACACCAGCCAAACAGAAGCTCTCCTGCTGCAGTCAGAGCAAAGAATTGCTTAGAAGCAGGAAGACATCAGAAATACAGTATTGAGTGCTGAGGTCTGAGCTACATTGCCAGCCCCACACTGCTGACTGCTTACCAGCGGAACAGGGGAGCATGGTCCAGGAGCACCATCCTCTTGGAGGCCACAGAAGCTGGGGGCTGGCTGCCACCTTGGCCAAGGCTGCAACCTGGGCATGTGAGCGCAGTCCCACCCACACGGGCAGAAGCTGGGGGCCAGCCATGGCTGAAGACCGAGCAGGAGAGTGCAGCTCAGCCCGCAGGGGCAGGGTGGCCGGGGCTGGCTGGGGGCTTGCAGCCCTAACACAGGAGCACAGTCCCACCCACAGGGGTCAGGCAGAGGCTGGGGGCTGGCCAAGGCTTGCAGCTCTAAGCAGAAACACAGCCCAGCCCGCAGGGGCCCGGCAGAGGTTGGCGGCTGGCCAGGACTTGCAGCCCAGGCACACATGTGTGGTCCTGATGTGGAGGCTGGGGGCTGGCCAAGGCTTGCAGCCCCAGCATGCAAATGCATTTCCACCCATGGAGGTGAGGTGGAAGCCGCAGTGACCACAGTGGCAGGCTGGCACCAGCAACATCCATGCCGGAACACCCAAGGCGGTGGCAGAGGGCATGGCAGGCCTGCAGGCAGACCACACCTAGGGAACACAGAGGCCACACCCATTGGACTCCTGTGGCCACACCCTTCTTATACACAGACAAAATGGGAAGGCAAAGAAATGCAACCCAAATGAATCAACAAGAGAAATACCCAGTTAAAGATCTGAGTGAGATGCAAATAACCAAATTACCAGATGCAGAGTGTAAAATAATGATTGTTAGGATGCTCAAAGATCTTAGAACAACAATAGATGGTCATTACGAACACCTAAATAAAGAGATAGCAAATATAAAAAACAACATTGAAATAACAAAAATGTACCAATTAGAAATGACAAATACAATATCAGAAATGAAGACCACACTGAAGGAATTAAAAGCAGGATGGATGAAGCTAAGCATTGAATCAGTGATTTAGAGAACAAGATAAACAAAGGCATGGAAGCAGAGCAACAAAAAGAAAAGAGCCTCAAAAAGTCTGAGGGAATTCTAAGAGAGCTCTGTGACAACATGAAGAGAAACATCCGCATCATAGGGATTCCTGAAGGAAAAGAGAAAGATCAAAGGATAGAGAATTTGATTGAAGAAATCATAGCTGAAAACTTTCCTAAATTGATGAAGAAAAAAGTCACACAAGTTCAAGAAGCACAGAGAGTCCCTTTAATGATGAACCAAAAAAGGCCCACATCATGACACATCATAATTAAAATTCAAAAATTAAGAGATAAACAAAGAATACTAAAAGCTGTAAGAGAAAAGCAGTCAATTATCTACAGAGGAGCCCCCATAAGGATGACATCTGACTTCTCAACAGAAACATTGAAGGCAGAAGGAAATGGCAAAAAATATTCAAAGTAATGCAAAATAAGAGCCTACAACCAAGACTTCTCTATCCAGCAAGGCTATCATTTAAAATTGAAGAAGAAATAAAAAGCTTCCCAGACCAAAATACAAAAACAAAACAAAAACAAAAAAATAATAACTCAAGGAATTTATTACAACAAAACCAATGCTACAAGAAATGTTAAAGGGCCTGCTGTAAACGGAACAAAGGGGGGGGGGGAATCTAGTAAAAGAGAAATGTAGCTTTAAAGAATAAAATAGCAATAAACAACTACACATCAATAATAACATTAAATGTAAATGGATTAAATGCTCCAATCAAAAGACATAGGGTAGCTGCATGGATAAAATGGAACCCGTACATATGCTGTCTACAAGAGACCCACCTCAAATCAAAAGGTACACATAGACTGAAAGTAAAGAAATGGAAAAAAAAATATTTCATGCAAATAGAAATTTTAAAAAGCTGGGGTAGCAATATTTATATCAGACAAAATAGACTTTAAAACAAAGGCTATAGTAAGGGATAAAGAAGGTCACTACATAATGTTGGGGACCGAATAAATAAACAGGGTATTTTTGCAATCTGGACAGAGGTGCTGGGCCCAAACCCCACCTCATTTGCCTCGTTAACAAAGAGCTACACCTGATTCTCATTTGTCTCACTCATGTTCTTTGGAGGAGGTTGGAAGCTAGTTTCTTATTAGTGTGAAGTATATTTGGATGGTATGGTGGGGGTTGTCTTTGAGTTGCCTTGGAAACTTAATTGAATTGCTGATGGACCACATGTTTTTTTATGAATAAAGTTGGATGTGTTTCTGGGAGCAGGCATGTTACAGCTAAGGAACAGTAGAGATTGTTTGCCGTGGCGTCCCCCTGAACCCATCTGTGTGTGTGTGTGTGTGTGTGTGTGTGTGTCTTTAAGTCCCTGTTTATCATTTATTTCAATTCCATACCTTTTCCCATTCGAGGACCCCATAATAGACTCATCGTGGCTGGACCACAACAATTGGCGCCCATACGTGTGGCTATCAAAAAAGGGAAAGAGGAGAGGTAATGGAACTCCCCAGAAGTGTGCACATGACATACATATAAAGCTTCTAGAGAGTGAAGCTTTTAAGTAGAGTTGGGCGGAGAGTATAATAATAAAGTCACATGAAGTAAGTATAAAGCTTTTAGAGAGTAAAGCTTTTAAGTAGAGTTTGGTGAGAAAGTATAGTAAGAAATAATTTGGTATCATGCTTTTTACTTAAAAATTTTTAAATCTTTTGAATGCTTTTTTCCAAATAGCTCCAGATATATGGAAAAGATTTATATAGGTGGATGGGGATCCTCAAACCCCTCAGCAAGATCTTCTGAGCATGGCTTTTAAGATACCAAGAGGCAGAAAAAGCCCAACAGAGATCAAGTGAACTACCAGCTTTTAGGATACGCCCGTAAAGGCTCCAATGCCCCAAAGGGGTCTCATAGGATGCCATCTGGGTCCTGCTTCAATAGTGGAAAGGAAGGTTATTGAGCTAAAGCCTGCCAGACTTATATGCCTCTGCTGTGAGGAAACAGGGACACTGGAAGGTAGGCTTCCCCCTCGCTCCTCTAAGGAAGGGTTCAGTCTCTTCCAGCCCTGCTCCAGCCACCTATGACTGAACCTTGCCCAGAATGCTGGGGTTTGCCATTGAAGGCTGAAGGTGCCCAGGGCCGTCAGCCCCATCTACGACACTGTGGACAAGGCTAGGGTATTTCTTCCAAGAAGCAGGTAAACTGATCTCATTTGCACAAGGGCCACTTAACTATGTCTTGCCTGAATAGTCAGGTTTTTTATTCTTCACTCAAAGATCTCTGTTGTGGGTGTTGATAGTCCTATTTTCTGCTGCTTTGTTTAATATATAGTGTTTCCTCTATTCCTCCTCCCTCAATGCCCCACACATATTTCAGGTTGGGATCTACTCCTAATTTAGAGCTCTCTTTCCCCCTTTTGCCAACTTCTATTATGAATCTACCTTTGCCACCCCGTTTAGTGTATCCCAACATTCTCTTTACCATGCCACAGTTGCAGAGCTCCAGGGAAAAGCAACCTGGTCTCATCTCTTCAGGCAGAGGAGAACAGAAGCTCCATCTCCACACATGCTGCAGATGGCTTTTCCAGTCTACCTGAATCATTACCAGCTAGAAGCAGCAGTCATTGGGACTTGGACGTGAGCTGCAAAGTATAGAATTGTGACAACAATTGCAGTGTCATGCGGACTTTTTCTGGATGTGGACTTTTCCTGGACTCCTGCTCCTTGTGACAGCTCCTAACAGACTGAACTGGGGTTCGGTTGCATTTTTCAGGGATTTGGCATGGTGATGGTGCCAACTTGGACTTGGTGAACATGTTAAGGACACTACTCTTTTATGGATTCTTGCTGTATTGGCCTAGAGTTTGCTTAAAGGCTTTAGTCACTGTAAAAAAAATTAGAAGACTGGATAAAGAAGATGTGGCACATATACACCATGGTATACTATTCAGCCATAAGAAATGACATTGGATCATTTACAAGAAAATGGTGGGATCTTGATAACATTATACGGAGTGAAATAAGTAAATCAGAAAAAAACAAGAACTGCATGATTCCATACATTGGTGAGACATAAAAATAAGACTAAGAGACATGGACAAGAGTGTGGTGGTTACGGGAGGCAGGGGGAGGGAAGGACGGAGGGGGGAGGGGGAAGGGCACAAAGAAAACTAGATAGAAGGTGACGGAGGACAATCTGACTTTGAGTGATGGGTATGCAACAGAATTGAATGACAAGATAACCTGGATATGTTTTCTTTGAATATATGTACCCTGATTTATTGCTGTCAACCCATTAAAATTAATAAAAATTTATTTATAAAAAAAAGAAAGAATTTGGGAGAAAAATAAATATGGGAGTTGTAGGATCAAAAGTGAGGGACCTTTTTCTTTTTGTACAAATGTCTTTATTTGAGAAGAAGCTGTTTGAACAGAATGAGGTAGAAACAGAGGAATGTAAATATGAGAAAAACTTGGCATCTGAGAATAACTCAGAAGATGAGAATATCACAGCTTTGGCCATTTTAAACTTTGCACCTCCACAGCTCTCTGCTCCCAAAGTCTTTGTCTCAGACCCCAGGAGATCCCCACTCCAACAAGCTTTGGATCAGGCTCAAGATGCAGGAGGAAAAATGGAAGAATTCAGCAATATTAGGCAAAGTCCTGATGAGCAATATCAAGAATTTGTTACACGGCTGATTCTGGCAGTTGAAAGAATAGCGATAGAAAAAGAAGTTTATATCAGAATATGCACTGATGTTGGGACTTCATACATGCAAGGTCTTGCTTTTGCCATAGCCCTTAAGGTGAGGATTACAAGACTTTTTGATAAAAGGCAGGACAAATGAAAGAAAGAAGGTCAGGGAAATACTTCTGCCTGTGAATCTTGTTTCCAAGGTGGCGGCTGAGTTGGACCCAGACTGGCAGAGGCTTGAGCCAAGGGAACGTAAAGCAGGGAGGTGAACGGGGAAGCCTTCCCCACCCTGGTAAACTAGGTCTGCCACTCAGCTGGAATTGAGATGGAGGCTTTCAGTGGCCCATGACTCGGAGTGATTAGTCTAGGCTGTCAGTTGCAGCAGCTATTAGAATTTGAACTTTAATAAATAAAAAGACATTAAGAGTTTGGGAAAATTACAGCTTTTCCCCATTATTCTCTTTCTCTAAACTATCATTTTATTTCTCCTGGAAAGAGGGCAAAGGAGGAGCCTGTTTGGATATGCCTAAACAAAAATCTCATACGGCCGACTTGAGATTTTTTCAAGAGAGATTTCTGTTTAGAATTTATCCTTACCAGTTCCTATTAAAACAGCCCTATGTAAGATTAAGCAAGCCACATTCTAATCTCTAAAATCCCAGGTTTCACTTTTGTGTGTGTGTGTGTGTGTATTTTTCTGAAGCTGGAAACGGGAAGAGACAATCAGACAGACTCCCGCATGTGCCTGACCGGGATCCACCCGGCACGCCCACCAGGGGCGACGCTCTGCCCACCAGGGGGCGATGCTCTGCCCCTCCAGGGTGTCGCTCTGCCGTGACCAGAGCCACTCTAGCGCCTGGGGCAGAGGCCAAGGAGCCATCCCCAGCGCCCGGGCCATCTTTGCTCCAATGGAGCCTTGGCTGCAGGAGGGGAAGAGAGAGACAGAGAGGAAGGAGGGGGTGGAGAAGCAAATGGGCGCTTCTCCTATGTGCCCTGGCCAGGAATCAAACCTGGGTCCCCCGCACGCCAGGCCGACACTCTACTGCTGAGCCAACTGGCCAGGACCCCAGGTTTCACTCTTGATTTGTGTAATTGTATGTGAAGTCTCTGTTTAATGTCAAATGTGTCTGTCTTCAAAGCTTGAATTAAGTTTTTGCATGCAAAAATTGGAAATGCCGGCTCTAATATTGTAAAACTAAAATATCATCCCTACAAATTTAAAAATTTAATTAGAACAAGTAAAGCACGCTCATTAAAATTTAAATAAAATGAAATGTAGATCCTAAAGACTTCCTAATTTGGCCAAACTGCTCCAAGCTAAATTTGCTGCAGCTGCAAAGCTTGAAGCAGGGTGGATTTGCTTAACAAAGGTGTTAATTTTTTTTTACTCTTTGAATTGCCTGTTGATTGATTGCATAGAAGTGTTTTGATGTGTGTGGGAATGTTGCTTGAAACTGCATTTGCTGTATTTTGTTGGAGGTTGGCATTGAGGTGGGTGGTTCTTGCAGTTTTTGAGGTCAAGGTGTTGTGGAGTGTACTCAACAAATGCTTAAGGGTCAATTGTAAATAATACAAAAAAAGGGGGGGAGTCATGTCCTGGAACTCGTGCAAATCTATTTACTTTGAAGAATTTTTTTTAATGCTGATGTACAGGAGAAAGCAAACCTCTTTCTTTTGCAAACTTCCACCCTCTTTTATTTGATGCAGCTAGTAACGCTGTTTTGTCTTTTTCTAAAGAGTTCCAGATATACAGAAAAAGTTTATATTGGCAGATGTGGACCATCAAAACCCTCAGCAAGATCGTATGAGCATGGCTTTGAAGGTCTGTAATGACCAAGAGGAAAACAAAAGACAGAAAAAACCCAAAAGAGATCAGGAAAAATACCAGCTCTTAGCATACACCCTTAAAGGCTCCAACACCCCAAAGGGGCCTCATAGTAATCATCAGGGCCCTGCTTCAAGAGTGGAAAGGAAATTCATTGAGCTAAAGCCTGCAAGGCTTCTCTGCCCCTACCAGGGACATACATTTGCTGTGGAAAAAAGGGGGCACTAGAAGGTAAGCTGCCCCTCACTCCTCTAAGGGGGGGTTCAGTCTCTTCCAGCCCTGCTCCAGCCACCTCTGACCTAATCTTTCCCAGCCTATTGGGACTTGCCACTGAAGGCTAAAGGTGCCTACGGCTCTTAGCCCCATCTCACATCACCGTGGATGGGCATAGGGTATTTCTTCCAAGTAGCAGGTAAACTGATTTCATTTCTTATGGACATGAGGGCCACTTACTATGCTTTGCCTGAATATTTGTATTTTTTATTCATCCCTCAAAGGTCTCTGTTGTGGGTGTTGATAGTCTTTATTTTCTGCTGCTATTTAATATATAGTGTTTCCTTTATTCCTTCTGCCCTAATGCCCCATGCCAATTTTAGGCTGGAAACTGCTCCTAATTTAGATAAATTTATCTCTGCCACCCGGCATAGTTTATCCCAAGGTGTGCTTCACCACACCATGGCTGCAGAACTCCAGGGAAAGGCACCCTGGGTTCATCTCTCCAGTTTAAAGAAAATGGAAGCTCCATCTCCATACATGCTATAGAGGGCTTTACCAGTCTATCTCAATCATTATCAGCTAGAAGCAGTGGTCATTGGGACTTGCACTGTAGCTGCAAAGTGTGGAAATGTGACCAGAACTCCAGTGCCTTATGGACTTTTCCTGAATGTGTGTGACTCCTGTTCCTTGGGACAGTTCTCAAACTAAAGTGGGTTTGGGTTACATTTAAAAATAATATAAAGCGATGATGGTGTCAACATGGACTTGGTGAAATTACATTATGTTAAGAACATTTAAGACTGTAAGAATTTTATTATAGATCCTGTTGTATTAGTTAAGACTTTGCTTGATAATCTAATCACATAATTGTATTAGGACACTTGTTAACTATAACATATACTATATGGTATCTGTTAGCATTGGCTATTTTAATTTTGTTGTTTATTTTATGGTTTTCCAGTCTGCCTCCAAATCAGAACATGGAAATTCAGATGAGTATGAATCACAGCACACAAATTGAAGTTTTAAAAAAATAGAAATAAAAGGGGGATATGTTGGGGACTGAATAAATAAACAGGGTGTTTTTGCAATCTGGACAGAGGTGCTGGGCCCAAACCCCACCTCATTTGCCTCGTTAACAAAGAGCTACACCTGATTCTCATTTGTCTCACCCATGTTCTCTGGAGGAGGCTGGAAGCTAGTTTCTTATTAGTGTAAAGTATATTTGGATGGTATGGTGGGGGTTGTCTTTGAGTTGCCTTGGAAACTTAATTGAATTGCTGATGGACCACATGTTTTCTATGAATAAAAGTGGATGTGTTTCTGGGAACAGGCGTGTATGGCTAAAAAACAGTAGAGACTGTTTGCCGTGGGGTCCTCCTGAATCCATCTGTGTGTGTGTGTGTGTGTGTATGTGTGTTTGTGTATATATCTTTAAGTCCCTATCATTTATTTCAATTCTATACATTTTCCCACTCGAGGACCCCGTAATAGACTCAATGTGGCTGGACCATGACAACATAGTGATAGAGGGAGCAATCCAACAGGAAGATATTACCATTATAAATATCTATGCACCTAATATAGGAGCACCTAAATACATAAAGCAGATTTTAATGGACATAAAGGATGAGATCAACAGCAATACTATAGTAGTAGGAAATTTTAATACCCTACTAACATCACTGGATAGATCCTCAAGAAAGAAAATTAACAAAGAAAGAGCAGACTTAAAGGACACACTAGGTCAACTGGATTTCATAGATATCTTCAGAACCTTTCACCCTAAAGCAGCAGAATATACATTCTTTTCAAGTGCTTATAGTACATTCTCTAGAATAGACCACATGTTAGGACCCAAAAATTTAAGAAGATTGAAATCATATCAAGCATCTTCTCTGATCACAATGGCATGAAACTAGAAATCAACTACAATAGAATAACTGAAAATCTCTCAAACACTTGGAAACTAAATAGCATGTTATTAAATGATGAATGGGTTAACAATGAGACCAATGAAGATATCAAAATTTTCCTTGAAACAAATGAAAACGAACATACAACAACTCAAAATTTATGGGACACTGCAAAAGCAGTCCTGAGAGGGAAGTTCATAGCATTACAGGCATACCTTAAGAAGCTAGAAAAAGCTTAAATAAACAATTTAACCCTGCATCTAAATGAACTAGAAAAAGAACAGCAAGTAAAACCCAGAGGAAGTAGAAGGAAGGAAATAATAAAGATCAGAGCAGAAATAAATGACATAGAGGCTAAAAAATCAATACAGAGGATTAATGAAACCAAGAGCTGGTTCTTTGAAAAGATAAACAAGATTGATGAACCTTTGACCAGACTCACCAAGAAAAAAAGAGAGTGGACTCAAATAAATAAAATTAGAAATGAAAGTGGAGAAGTAACAACTGACACCACAGAAATACAAAGGATTGTAATAAAATACTATGAAGATCTGTATGACAAAAAACTGAACAACCTAGGCAAAAAGGGTAGATTTCTAGAAACATATAATCTTCCAAAACTTAATCTGGAAGAATCAGAAAACCTAAGCAGACTGATACAACAAATGAAATTGAAACAGTTATCAAAAAACTCCCAGCAAATAAAAATCCTGGGCCAAATGTCTTCACAGGTGAATTTTACCAAATATTCAAAGAAGAATTAACTCCTATCCTTTTCAAGCTATTTCAAAAAATTTAAGAGGAGGGAAGACTTTCAAACTTCTTTTATGAGGCCAGCATAATACTGATTCCAAAACCAGGCAAAGACACTACAAAGAAAGAGAACTATAGAACAATATCCCTGATGAACTGAGATGCTAGAATTCTCAATTAGCAAACTGGATCCAGTCATACATGAAAAAAATCATACATCATGATTAGGTGGGATTTATTCTGGGGATACAAGGCTGGTACAATATTTGCAAATCAATCAATGTAATTTAACACATAAACAAATGAAAGGATAAAAATCTCATGATAATATCAATATATGCAGAAAAAGCATTTGATAAAATCCAGCACCCATTTATGATCAAAACTCTCAGCAAAGTGGGGATCATACCTCAACATGATAAATACCATCTATGATAAATCCAAAGCCAACATTCTAATCAATGGGCAAAAATTAAATGAAATCCCCTTCA
Source organism: Saccopteryx bilineata (assembly GCF_036850765.1). Classification (NCBI taxonomy): domain Eukaryota; kingdom Metazoa; phylum Chordata; class Mammalia; order Chiroptera; family Emballonuridae; genus Saccopteryx; species Saccopteryx bilineata. The sequence continues at coordinate 140,184,520 of NC_089491.1, read as the reverse complement.
GATTAGGAACAAGGCAGGGGTGCCCCTTTCACCACTCTTATTCAACATAGTTCTGGAATTCCTAGCCACAGCAATCAGACAAGAAGAAGAGATAAATGGTATCCAATTTGGAAAAGAAGAAGTAAAATATCATTATTTTCTGGTGATATAATATTGTACATAGAAAATCCTAAAGTCTCAGTCAAAAAACTACTGGACCTGATAAATGAATTCAGCAAGGTGGCAGGATATAAAATCAATATTCAGAAATCAGTAGCGTTTTTATACACCAACAATGAACTGTCTGAAAGAAAGAAATATTAATAAAACAATCCTCTTCTTATTGCCATAAAAAAATAAAATACCTAAGAGAAAATTTAACCAAAGAGGTTAAAGACTTGTACTCAGAAAATTATAAAACATTGATAAGGAAAATCAAGGAAGATACAAACAAGGGGAAGCTTATACTATGTTCATGGATAGAAAGAATAAACATTAAAATGTCTATAATACCCAAAGCAATCTATAAATTCAATGCAATTCCTATTAAAATACCAGTGACATACTTAAAAGATATAGAAAAAAATATTCCAAAAATTCATATGGAACTAGAAAAGAATAGGAATAGCCTCAGCCATCCTGAAAAAGAAGAATGATGTGGGGGGTATCACACTTTCTGATATCAAGTTATAATACAAAGCCATTGCACTCAAAACAGCTTGCTACTGGCATAAGAACAGGCATACAGATCAATGGAACAGAACAGAAAACCCAGAAATAAACCCATACCTATATGGACAATTGACATTTGACAAAGGAGGTAAGAGCATACAATGGAGTAAAAACAGTCTCTTTAACAAATGGTGTTGGAAAAATTGGACAGCTACCTGCAAAAACAATGAAACTGGATCACCAATTTATACCATTCACAAAAATAAACTCAAAATGGATAAAAGACTTAAATGTAAGTTGTGAAACCATAAATATTCTGGAAGAAAACAGGCAGTAAACTCTCCGATACCGCTTGTAGCAATATTTTTGCTGATTTATCTCCATGGGTAAGTGAAATAAAGGATAGATGAACAAATGGGACTGTATGAAACTAAAAAGCTTTTGTACAGCAAAAGACACCATGAACAAAATAAAAAGACAACCCACACAATGGGAGAATATATAATATAAATCTGATAAGGGGTTAATAACCAAAATTTATAAAGAACTTGTAAAACTCAACATCAGGAAAGTCAACAATCCAATCAAAAAATGGGCAAAAGAAATGAATAGACATTGCTCCAAAGAGGACATACAGATGGCCAATAGGCGTATGAGAAAATGTTTAACATCACTAATTATTAGGGTAATGCAAATTAAAACCACAATGAGATACCACCTCACACCAGTCAGAATGGTGCTCACTAACAAATCAACACACAAGTGCTGGTGAGGATGTGGAGAAAAGGAAACCCTCCCACACAGCTAGTGGGAATGCAGACTGCTGCAGCCACTGTGGAGAACAGTATGGAGATTCCTCAGCAAATTAAAAATGGAACTGCCCTTTGACCCAGCTATCCCAGTTTTAGGAATATATTCTAAGAATACCAAATCACTGATTCAAAAGAAGACATGCATTCCCATGTTTATTGCAGCATTGTTTACAATAGCCAAGATCTGGAAACAGCCCTGGTGTCTGTCAGTAGATGAGTGGATTAGAAAGTTGTAGTACATTCACACAATGGAATACTATGCAGCTGTGAGGAAGAAGAAAATCTTAACCTTTTGTGACAATATGGATGGACCTGGAAACTATCATGGTAAGTGAAATAAGCCAGGCAGAGAATAAAAAATATCATATGACCTCACTCATTTGAGGAATCCAATGAACAATGTCAACAATGAGGAATGGAACAGAGGCAGAGGCGGGATCCAATGGATCAGAGGGAAAGTGGTCAGAGGGAAAGTGAAAGAGAAGATGGGATCAGAGAAGGGAAAGAGATTAGCGAAAATATATATACATAACACAGCATTATAGAGAACAGGACAGCTAATCCTGGAGGGAAGGGGGAAGGCATTGGGGGGAGAAGGCAAAGGGGGGCAAGGAGAACATGGGGGTGCGGGGAGACTTATTCAGTGGGACACTTGAATTTATGTAAACAAAATAAATTAAAATCATAAATAAATTTTAAAATGTTAAAAATTGATTAAAATTCTGAATATGAAAGTGTTTGTTGATGTAAAGCATGGAATGAGAAAAGAGGAGACATAGGTACAGGTCTTGGAAAACTTCAGTCTTTAATGGCAAGGGAGGAGGAAGGATAAGACTTAAAGAGACAAGGAAATAACCAGAAAGAAGAAAAGGTAGAATGGCACTACAGAAGCCAAGGAAAGAGAACAAGTCACACCAGCCCTGACCAGCTAGCTCAGCTGATTAATGTATGGTCCCCATACGCCAAGGTTGCAGGTTGGATCCCTGCCTGGTCAGGGCACATACAAGAATTAACCAATGAATGCATAAATGGGTAAAACAACAAATTGATTTCTCTCTCTCTCTCTCTCTCCTTCTATTGCTGTTTCAAATCAATTTTTAAAAAAGATTTTTTAAAAAAAGAACAAGTCAGCCTGACCTGTGGTGGCGCAGTGGATAAAGCGTCGACCTGGAAATGCTGAGGTCGCTGGTTCGAAACCCTGGGCTTGCCTGGTCAAGGCACATATGGGAGTTGATGCTTCCAGCTCCTCCCCCCTATCTCTCTCTGTCTCTCTCTCTCTCCTCTCTAAAATGAATAAAAAAAAAAAAAAAAAAAAAGAACAAGTCACATGAGTAAAATTGTTCAGCCTTCTTTTTACTAAACCTTAAATGCTAGGTTCTTGAGTCTCAATGTGGATAGAAATGAGCACTGAACTCAGTAAAAGGTAAAGCCAGAGGAGGATTTAATGGCAGGTGCACAGGAAAGGCGCCCTGGACCCCAACTTCTGAAGGGCCCTGCAAAATTCCAACATTACACTTTTTTCTAATGACACCAAGTTTGGTTTCATATGTGCAATTTTAACATTAATAGTACATAATATTTTTTATTTATTTAAAAATGTAGTTAACATGTATTTTTATTTTCCCCGTCTCTCTCTTTTTTAAGGGAGGGCAATATTTTCTTCTGCGCCCGGGGCCTCAATCGACCTTAACCTACCTCTGGGTCAAGCAGATAGAGTTTATTGGAAAGAACTTGTGCACAAGGGAGTCAACCAAAAAAGAGAGGTTGAGCTTTCTGAAGGATTCTTGTGAATGGATTATACAGGGGCTTTGGGGTGGGTGTGGGGCTTGGTAATGAAGATAAGGTGGGTTGACCCTGATTGTCATCTGGTGGTGCTTGATCCCAAGGTAGTGACAAGATGTTTTCCATGATCAGTGGACCACCCAAAGGGCCTGTAAAATAATACTTGTGCAAACACTCTGATTACTTTCTAATTAACAAAACTATTTTGCAGAACATGATGTTAAGGAGAGATGTTATCATCATACATTCTTTCCTTTAAGGATGTGGTTAGGTTAATTTTAACTATGGAATTTTACTGAAAACAAGGAGTCATAGGCCTCTAAGATGGAGTTCTTTTGGTCAAGATGGAGTCCAGATGTTACCCCTAAACGGTCTCACTGTTTAAGATGAAATAAGAGTAAAATGGAAAACATCCTTTGGATTTGACAAGAAGGAGCTAATTGGCGACTTGAGCCTGAAAATACAAAGGACCCAAGTAACTGCAGAACCAGGTCAGAATGGTCCCATTCTGTTTAACAAGATACTAAGTTGCTTTTCAGAGACAACAGATCAAAACTGCATGTCATACAGCCAAAGCATGAACAAAGGGGAGAACTTTGACCTCCACCTTCACCCAGAAGCAAAGTCTTGCCCCTCCACCCTTTCCCCATCACAGAACCAAAGGACAAGAACATAACCAGAACTTGAACACCAGAACATTTTCAGAAGTGAAGGGTCCATTGTCCAGGAAGATCCAGTGCTGAAGCCCTTTATCATAAATGGCCAAGTTCCAAGTTCCTCCAATTAAAATTTGTCCAACCAGAACTTTGCATACCAGCCCAACCCCTTAAAAAGCCTTAACCTACTCTAGCAAGCAAGATGAATTTGAGGCACCATCAAGTCTCCTATTTTTCACTTGCTGCCTTCTGGATAAATAAATCTTTTCTTACTTCAAACTCTGACATTTTGAGTTTTGGCCTTTTGAAGCTTTAGGCACAAGAAATTGGGCTTGATAACACCAAGAACAGCAAAAAACAATCCTGAAAAAGAACAGTGGAAGGACTTTCACAACCTGATTTCCATACTTACTATATAACGAAAAAGAAATCTGGAATTGGTTTAAGGATAAACCAGTAATTGTCCCTAATCCATGTGTAATTTAATACTTTTCTCCATGCTAATTTAACCACATACAAATAAATATAAAGGTATTTACCTATTGTATATACTCCCTAGATTCCTGCTTTATTAAACAGGCCATAGCAATCTCTCTGGGTCATGGTAACAACTCTTAGGTCATTTTAAAATTTTTATTTTTATTTTTCTGAAGTGAGAAATGGGGAGGCAGAGAGACAGACTCCTGCATGCACCTGACCAGGATCCACCTGGCATGCCACTAGGGGGCAATGCTCTGCCCATCTGGGGCATTGTTCTGTTGCAACTGGAGCCATTCTAGCACCTGAGGTGTAGGCCATGGAGCCATCCTCAGCGCCCTGGCCAACTTTGCTCTAATGAAGCCTTGGCTGTGGGAAGGGAAGAGAGATAGAGAGAAAGGAGAGATGGAAGGATGGAGAAGCAGATGGGTGCTTCGCCTGTGTGCCCTGACGGGGAATCGAACCTGGAACATCCACACACCAGGCCAATGCTCTACCACTGAGCCAACCAGCCAGGGCCCAGCTCTTAATCATTTTTAATAATTAAAAAAAAATTCATCCTTATCCTTTTGAAATTAATTTTGTTTCCAATTTTAACCACTTGTGAACAATCCGTAAGTATGGAAAGGATTCCCAAGAGGTATATTGCTAAGGTAAATTGTAACTTCAACATAACACATATTGCCAGATTATTTCCTTTCCTTAACACCCAAAAAGTTAATCTTTCTTCATCATTGACAATGGGTTATCAACTTCTTAATCTATGTCATCTCATTTTCCTGTTTTTTATTTTATTTTATTTTATTGATTGATTTTTTTTTTTTTCTTTAGAAAGAGACAACAGGAGACAGAGAAAGAGAGAAACACTGATTCGTTGTTCCACTTCTTTATGCATTCATTGGTTGATTCTTATATCTGCCCTGACTGGGGATTGAACCCCCAACTTTGGCATATTGAGATGATGCTCTCACTATTTGAGTTATCCAGCAGGGCCCTTTATTCTTTTTTGTTGTCTATGGTATGAGCCTCTTGATTTGATTTGTTTTTACCACTCAGAATTCTCACAGATGAACTGGGCTCATAAGACCCAAGATTCTTTCCTGGCCTACTCATTTCTTGTTTGTTTTTGTTTTTGAACATGGGCTCAATCAATACTGTGGAGACAAACAACACGAAACATTAGAAGCTCTGGCAAAATTTAACCCATGATACTTTAGAACTTCAGTGGCCATTCTGGGAAATTTGGAATATAAATGAGATAATGAATTTGCTTCATACCTTAGGCTCAAATGGATGGAAGATACCAAATATTCAATCATCAGCATTTTAAGTGGACCTGAAGAGTCCTCTAAAAAAAAAAATTCTAAAATTATTGCCTAAGAAAAGACTAATAAAAAGTGTGGAGGATTTAAAATCCAATCTTAAAATTTCTTCTTTCTCTTCTGACCCAACTTTAGATTGATTTTTACTCCTGGGCCCCTGTGCTTGACTTCCTCCTTCCTCTTTTTCTGCTCATCCTCTTTCTCCTCTGCCTTTCTTAGGTCTTCTTCCCTTTCCTCCACTGTTCCTTCCTTAACATATCCCTCTCATTGGACAATATCCCTTCGTCATGTCTTACAACATAGGTGATGATGATGACCAAATTTTCTGGCCTTATAGCTTTATGCTTTGGTCAAGATCAAGCTTGTATAATCTAGTTAAAAAAAATTTTAAATCTCCTTAGGAAAAAGAAATTTTCTTGAAGACTTTATTATTTTAGAAATTTATAGTTTGGCCTGGCCTGTGGTGGCGCAGTGGATAAAGTGTCGACCTGGAAATGCTGAGGTCGCCGGTTCGAAACCCTGGGCTTGCCTGGTCAAGGCACATATGGGAGTTGATGCTTCCAGCTCCTCCCCCCCCTTCTCTCTTCTCTCTCACCTCTCTCTTTCTCTCCCTCTCCTCTCTAAAATGAATAAATAAATAAAAAAATTTAAAAAAAGAAATGTTAAAAAAAAAAAAAAAAAAAAAAAAAAAAAAAAGAAATTTATAGTTTGAACTCTCTAATCTCTATCAATTAGTTCATCCCTTTGGGGACCCAGAGATGGGGAAACTCTTATATAATGTGTGGATGTTTTGTCATGCTCTCCAGGTACAAAGACTTAAAGAATAGATTCCTTCCAAGTGATGACAGTATTAGCAAAGGGACATAACTTCTCAAAAGATAAACTCTACTTTTTTTTTTTTTTTTTTTTACAGTGACAAAGAGAGTCAGAGAAAGCAGAGAGAGGGATAGACAGGGACAGACAGACAGGAACGAAGAGATGAGAAGCATCAATCATTAGTTTTTCATTGCGCGTTGCAACACCTTAGTTGTTCATTGATTGCTTTCTCATATGCGCCTTAACTGCGGGCCTTCAGCAGACCGAGTGACCCCTCGCTTGAGCCAGGTACCTTGGGTCCAAGCTGGTGAGATTTTTGCTCAAACCAGATGAGCCCGCGCTCAAGCTGGTGACCTTGGGGTCTCGAACCTGGATCCTTGGCATCCCAGTCCAACGCTCTATTCACTGTGCCACTGCCTGGTCAGGCGATAAACTCTACTTTTATCAGACCAAAGTGCATTATGTTTGGCATGACATCATTATACAAATGGAAATTTCTCTCTTCAGAGATTAGAAGTTCTTGATGTCTTAACCTGGCTAATTACCAAAGCAATATTTAGATGAGTTTTTGAACTCATAGGATATTATAGATATTGGATTCATGATATTCTATACTGGCTGCCCTTTAAATAATCTTAACTAGTTGACACACCTGAGTCCTTGCCCTTAATAGACTCACTACACTTGGACTCCTTAATCGCCATAATCTTTTCTTTCTCTTTGAATATCAGGGCCAACTCTAGGGGTCTTAGCATTATGGACATCAGAGAACCATTGATTATTTCCCCTTATTTGACCCTGTTGGAAGAATACTCCAAAAACTTAAGTTTATCAATTTCAGATTTGGCAGTTAATCCAAAGAACTGACACATAGAATTGTCCAGATTCATTAAAGCTTCATTAACAGGGAGAAACTTATGTACATAGGCAAAGCAGCTGCTGCCAGTGGTTGGGGACCAGGAAGAATCCACATCCCTCCCAGAACAGAGTCCCGTTTTATTTATTTATTTATTTGTTTGTTTATTTATTTAGATTTTTATTTTTTTTAAAGAGCTTTAATTTATTGATTGAGATACGGAGAGAGAAAGAGAGAGAGAGAGAGAGAAGCATTAACTCATAGTTGTTTCACTTTGGTTGTTTATTGATTGCTTCTCATATGTGCCTTGACCAGGCAAGCCTGGGGTTTCAAACTGGCAACCTTAGCATTACAGATCAATGCTCTATTGATTGTGCCACCACAGGCCAGGCTATTTTAATTTTTTTAATGATCGATTTTAGAGAGAGGGAAAGGAGGACAGATTGAGAGAGAAAGAGAAAGAGAAACATCAATTTGTTTTTCCATTTATTTATTCATTCATTGGTTGATTCATGTATGTGCCCTGACGAGTGATCAACCTTGGCGTATCAGGACAACACGCTAACCAACTGAGCTACCTGGCCAGGGGTTCAGATTCCCTTTTAAAAGGGAGTCAATAGCCTGACCAGGCGGTGGCACAGTGGATAGAGCGTCGGACTGGGATGCCAAGGACCCAGGTTCGAGACCTCGAAGTCGCCAGCTTGAGCGCGGGCTCATCTGGTTTGAGCAAAAGCTCACCAGCTTGGACCCAAGGTCGCTGGCTCGAGCAAGGGGTTACTCGGTCTGCTGAAGGCCCGCGGTCAAGGCACATATGAGAAAGCAATCAATGAACAACTAAGGTGTCATGTTGCACAATGAAAAACTAATGATTGATGCTTCTCATCTCTCCGTTCCTGGCTATCTGTCCCTGTCTATCCCTCTCTCTGACTCTCTCTCTGTCTCTGTAAAAAAAATTAAAAAAAATAAAAAATAAAAATAAAAGGGAGTTAATAGCAAAACCATATGGTGGGTAGTCACATAGACCACCAGAAAGAACAATGCATTTCTAAGTTAAAAGATAACAGCAGGCATTTATTACATGATATACATTGCTTAACCTCCCTCCTGGGGCATGATGTTTGTCTTTGGGTGGCATTCTGGCTTTCTGGGAAGTCAGCCAAGTGTGAAGTTGTAGAGAGTCACAAGAATTCAAAAGTCACAGAGGATACAGCATTTCCCAGATGTCTTTGCTTCTGGAGCCGTATTTTATCTCCAAAGTGAGTTCCTCTACAGATCCCATAGCAAAAGCCTATGCATCTTGTTTTGGTGCAGTGTTCTAGTGACTTAACTTTAGGACATACACTTAACCTAATTGTCCCTGATGTTGTTCAGATCTTATTCTTAAGTGGTAATGCTTACTAATATTTTTCTCCCTCTAGATCTGTAAGGGTCAGAATATAGTAAATTAGTACATTTACTTTATATTTTTTCTTGACTTCTCCATGGTCTTCTTTTTGAAATGCCATGGGAAGCTTATCTTTCAGGCAGCCTCGGGGAGGCATCTGGGAGGAACACATAGATTAAAAAAGGAAACAGTATGAATTGCTCAGCCCTTGAGAGGAATGCAGAGATCAAGAAGAAAGCAGATAGTCTATTCTCTATCTCAAGAATGGTACATGCTGATCTGCCTTAGAAGGATAGCCCACCACCCCTTGCCTATGTGACTAACTGCATGGAATTTGCCCTTTGCACCATTACTAACAGCCCCTGAATAATAAAAAAGGAGTCATCAGACCAGAGTGTTAAGGCAGACTTTGGGTCTGAAGACACCTACTTTCTTGGGTTTGCTGGTAATTCAATTAAAGATGCTTCTATTCACTTCAGTCCTCATCTCTGTGTATTGGCTTCATAGCAATGGGCAGCATGAACTCCAGCTTTGTTCTGGTATTAGATTGACTTCCAAAAAAATCATCTCCATTCCCTCTGCACATATTTTATCCATTGCAGGACACTCTAGACCAGTGGTAGTCAACCTGGTTCCTACTGCCCACTAGTGGGCGTTCCAGTTTTCATGGTGGGCGGTAGTGGAGCAGCCAAAGTATAAATAAAAACATAGATTTAACTATAGTAAGTTGTTTTATAAAGATTTATTCTGCCAAACTTAGTGAAAATCTGACATAAAGTACTTGGTAAGTAATTATTATTATATGCTTTAACTTGCTGTAACTCTGCTTTATAAATTTTATAAAGTAAAGTTATTTCCCTATTTTATAAATCACCATTACTGTAGAACCGGTGGGTGGTTAGAAAATTTTACTACTAACAGAGATACAAAAGTGGGCAGTAGGTATAAAAAGGTTCACTACCCCTGCTCTAGACCCTGTCACTGTTCCTCATACAATGGAAGATAGACCTCATAAATATCATGGACTTATGTGGAAGTTATACCTGCCTCACTCTGACTTCTTTGAAACTCCCTTAGATGACCCATATTTAAAGTTGTCTGTGGTTAGGTGCTAGTTTAGGAACAAGAAGGCTATCAAGCTGGACATTCTGTCCAGCCCACTCAGATTTGTTTGGACCCAACCTTCTCTCAGAGGCCAAGTCTACACAAGAGTTTGACAATCCTTTGCCAAATAAATTTCTGTATGATGTGATACATAACTAATTCAAAACAACATGTTTTGGTGTAAACATTTGTTTTGCTTAACTTCAAATTCATCAAATAGAACAGAGAAGGTGCCTAATTGACTTTTTGCTATTAGAAGGTGTTGTGGACCGTTAATGGCAAAAAGCCATTGTAGATTCGAGGCTTAGCAAAAGGCTAAATTCTCCCCCCCTCCATCTCCATATTTGGCTTTGATGCTGAGTATTTGCACCTACTCCACTTGCTTCCTTGGGTTGCTGGAAGCAATATACATGTCCTTCCTCTGACTCTTTGTTTGTTTCAGATGTTTGTAAATTTCACTAATGTATCCTGTTTTTGCCTTGGGAGAGTTCCTGTCTTAGCCTTTGATGTGCAGCTTTGTATCAGGCTCCTTGATTTGCATATGTCTATATAATAAAGTGAACTGGGGCTATGAGGCACTCAGATACTGCCAGGCAGTTTGAAGAGTCCTCTAGGTCCCATCGTTTTTGTTTTGACAAAGTGTGTTTCCTTAATTCCGCACCGTTATTAGGAGCCGCGCTGGTCCACGGCAAGAAGGCTCCAAGCCTGACCAGGTGGTGACAAAGTAGATAAAGCATCGACCTGTGATGCTGAGGACCCAGGTTCAAAATCCCAAGGTTGTTGGCTCATCCAGCTTGAGCTTGGGCTCACCAACTTGAGCACAAGGTTGTTTGCTTAGGCATGGAATCATAGACATGACCCCATGGTCACTGACTTGAACCCAAAGGTTACCGGCTTGAAGCCCAAGGTCACTGGCTTAAGTTCAAAGGTTGCTGGCTTGAGCAAGGGGTCACTGGCTTGGCTGGAGCCTCCCAGTCAAGGCACATAAGAGAAAGCAATCTATAAACAACTAAGGTGCCACAACTACAAGTTGATGCTTCTCATCTCTATCCCGTCCAGCCTGGCTCTGTCACTGTCTCTGTCTTTCTCTGGTGCTAAAAAAAAAAAAAAAAAAAAAGCTCCAAATTTAAAATAAAAGACAGGCTTTGAAAATCTGAATGTTCTAACTTTTTTTTTCTTTAACTTTTCATTTTTAGACTAAAATAGGCAAGATCATAAGCAATTAAAAAAGTCTGAGGGTGCTTGACCTGTGATGATGCAGTGGATAAAGCCTCAACCCAGAATGCTGGAGTTGCTGGTTTGAAACCCTGGGTTTGCCGGGTCAAGTCACATATGAGAAGCAACTACTACAGAGTTGATGCTTTTCGCTCCTCCCCCATCTCCCCTTCTCTCTCTCTCTTCTCTCTAAAATCAATAAATAAAGTTTTCAAAAAAATGCTTTGTTTTTTTTTAAAGTATGTTGGCGTTGTACTTCATCTAACTTTCCCAGAGTTTTTTCCCCTGCATGATTCTGAGTTACAGTGGGCCACAGAAAAAAATATGAGCATGTTTTGGAAGGTCTAAGTGCATCAGATACTATTTTGTTCACACTGAAAATTAGTTTAGGATGCCAGGCATTGTTGTAATGAACACACATTGCCACTGATCTGCTAGCTCATCTTGCGGGGATACAGTGGTATTCAGCCCATAGTTCAAGCACACAATATATCCTTCCTCAGCTTTCCTAGTCCTGGTCTACATGCATGGGTAGTTAGTTCCATGGTGAAGGGCACCAGCTTCTCTTGCAGGTACCCAATATCATGGTTTATCCTTGTGGGTTAGAGTTTATCCTTATGGATTCCAGTTCTTGCACTTCCCTATTTCACATTCAGCTTCCCTGATTGCCAGACTGAATGATTTCAAGTCCTAAACAACACAGAGGTAGTGGCCTTGCATAGACTTTTCAACCAGCTACCATAATCATCTAAGGACTAATGCCTATAATAAGCTCTCTATTCTATTATTCATAGTTTTTCTGCTTCTGTAATCAAACTCTGATAAAAGGAATCAGTACACTTATGAAATAAGTATCTTATAAAGATGGACATAAAATTATTTTGCTACATGCCAGACGTTTTGCTAACTGTGCCTTGTCTCTTGTGCTCCTTACCACAACATTATTTTACAGGTGAAGAGCTCAGAGTGATTAATAAATTTGCTCAAGGGTACACTGCTAGAATATGAAAAGCTGGGCAATTGAGACTTTCTTCTCATAACCATTGTCATTCTGCCTCTCCAAAGAGCATAAACTCTTTATAGCAATGAATTCCCTGCACAGAATGGTGATTTTTATTTTTTTTTACTCCACTATCCCCCAGGAATTTTTGTCTCATTTTGTTTGAAAAGGATCAGAATATGCCAACCCAAAATATACCACTTTGGCATAGGGATTATTTTTACTTAAGGGATTAAGAATTACCATACCACCCTCACTTACTCCCAAATCACCTGGAAGAAAGAGTGTAGTAATAAACTATTTAAACAGTTATAACTAAGTTATAGTTGGGTTCATTAGGTAGTTCACAATGTAAAATGAAAGTAATTAGGAGTCAGTTGAATAGTCAAAGACACTCATAGCAAGCTAAATAATATATATTTATTGCACTCAAGTTAAGACAAGTTGCTGGCTAACTCTAGGTCCTCATTTTGGTTGAGACCCTGAATAAACTTAATTGGAGAGACAGAGTGCTTCACTGCAGTTGCCAAATGATCATGGTGGGTGATGTGGAGTCTGCGTTGGAGTCTCAGGAGACTGCCCTGCTCTTCACCCCAGCTACTTATATATGGTTTGACCACTTGTCACGTCATAGGGTTACATTATCACACTTCAAACATAAGTCACACATGAGCTTGATAAGGTTGACAGATGGAGTCATCAGAAAAGAGAGTAAACCTGTTACTCCTTGGTAATCAGGCCTTACATAGTGGGCTTTTCCATAAAATATAGGTAATCACATTACTTCACACATGTATTGGTATGCAATTAAAACATATGGAGTTATTGCCTGACCTGTAGTGGCACAGTGGATAAAGCGTTGACCTGGAATGCTGAGGTTGCCAGTTCAAAACCCTTCAAAACCCCAGGCTTGCCTGGTCAAGGCACATATGGGAGTTGATGCTTCCTTCTCCTCCCCCTGTTCTATCTCTTTCCTCTCTCTCTTTAAAAATGAATTTTAAAAATCTAAAAAAACAAACAAACATATGGAGTTATGGCATAAACTGGTTACACTTAAATCACTCAGTTTTCTTTTTACAATTTATATTAATTTTATTTTATGTTTATTGTAACAAAGAGTGACTCTTATTATTCAAAAACAGGGAGCCAACACCAAGATAAGATTGCAAATAAAATCTTGCTAAAATAGTCTGTATAATCCATTAGTTTCAGTGCTCCACAGTTAAGTGTCCCTTGAAGCCCAAACCCTCTTTCTTTTGTTAATGGGGTATATAAGCCCTGCTTCTTTGAATTTTTTTTTTCTGTAAACTCCTGTACACATTTAAACAATGATCCTGACCTGTGATGGTGCAGTGGATAAAGCATCAACCTGGAATGCTGAGGTCATCAGTTCGAGTCCCCCAGCTTGCCTGTTCAAGGCACATTCAAGAAACAAACATGAGGCCCTGGCCGGTTGGCTCAGTGGTAGAGCGTCGGCCTGGCATGCGGGGGACCTGGGTTCGATTCCCGGCCAGGGCACATAGGAGAAGCGCCCATTTGCTTCTCCACACCCCCCCCTCCTTCCTCTCTGTCTCTCTCTTACCCTCCCGCAGCCAAGGCTCCATTGGAGCAAAGATGGCCTGGGTGCTGTGGATGGCTCCTTGGCCTCTGCCCCAGGCGCTAGAGTGGCTCTGGTCGCGGCAGAGCGACGCCCCAGAGGGGCAGAGCATCGCCCCCTGGTGGGCAGAGCTCGCCCCTGGTGGGCGTGCCTGGTGGATCCCGGTCGGGCGCATGCGGGAGTCTGTCTGACTGTCTCTCCCCGTTTCCAGCTTCAGAAAAATACAAAAAAAAAAAAAAAAAGAAGAAGCAAACATGAGTTGATGTTTCCTGACCCCCACCCCAATTTTCTCTCTCAGTCTCAACATCAATAAATAAAATCTTTAAAAAAAAATGAAATGTCTTTGCCTGGCTAGGTGATGATGCAATGGATATGAGGAGCCCTGAGGAGCCACTGTGCCACCTCACCCGCAGGTGTTGTAAAGTACCAAAAGCTACAGAATCAATATTCTAAGAGGCTTAAAAAACATTTTATTAATTTGGGTTAAGGTGTGCAGAGAAATTTTGGGAATGATCTCTGTACTGTGTAATTGGCATAAAACCAGGATGACCCTTGGCATTGTATTGTAAATGCAAAAGGAAGGAAAACATGGATTCCCTGACATTCCACCACACTTGTGGGGAAAGGGGTGAATGGCTAGCCAGGTGCAGGAAGAGAAAAGCCAAAATAAACCTTTTCTTATAGTAATAAGCCATTGCGGGCATTTGTCCCCACGGAAACTACCTCTCCTATGTGAATGCATGTGTATGACTCTGGACAGAGAGATGGCGGATAAACATTAGAAAATATAGGAATATCTTTTAATATATATGTAAAGAGACATCTTTCTATCATTGTGTTGACTTGTAGATTTTGTTTTCTCTTGCCTGACCTGTGGTGGCGCAGTGGGTAAAGCGTCATCCTGGAAATGCTGAGGTCGCCGGTTCAAAACCCTGGGCTTGCCTGGTCAAGGCACATATGGGAGTTGATGCTTCCTGCTCCTCTCCCCCTTCTCTCTCTGTCTCTCTCCTCTCTCTCTCTCTCTCTCCCTTGTTAGATTCAGGGAGTACTGACATGCCGGGGCTGCCAAGAGTGTACAAGGTCCCTGTGATGCTGAGAACAAAGAGTTCAGCAACATCCTGCATTGAGTCAGAGACCCTTATCAGAAGTTTATGTTTGAAATTCTCCACTGAGCAATACCCCCCCCCCCCACTGTAACTGCGCACGACCTCCCTAGCCAATGACTAACAGCCACATCAGGTTCTGTATGATGCTTGCTCATCCTAGACAGCCACCCTATAAAAAGGAGCCATTTTAGAAGCTCGTGGCTGCAGTCCCTGCGCAGGTTTGGGGGGCTGCAGTGCTCCAGTCTCTTCAGAGGCGTGGGTTGCCTGCAGTCCCTGCGCAGGTTTGGAGGGCTGCAGTGCTCCAGTCTCTTCGGAGGCGTGGGTTGCCTGCAGTCCCTGCGCAGGTTTGGGGGGCTGCAGTGCTCCAGTCTCTTCGGAGGCGTGGGTTGCCTGCAGTCCCTGCGCAGGTTTGGGGGGCTGCAGTGCTCCCTTGCATGTGTTGCCTGCAGTCTCTGTGCAGGTCTGCAATAAAACTGATAAAATTTACTTTGTGTCTGCTGTGGCCTCTCTCGCTAGGATGTAACATCCCTCTCCCTCTCTCTCCTTTCTAAAATGAATAAATAAATAAATTAATTAATTAAAAAAAAATTTTGTTTTCTCCAAAATGATCTATGGCTTGCAAATTGAACATGGTCCTATCATGTTAAAGGGCATATGACTATAACCAATAGTGGTAAAGGGCACCTAATTGCAATTTTTGCTTCTGTACTTCCCGCTTGCAAAACTATAAAAACTAGGTAGAACAAAGGGCCGGCGCGTTCTCCCTCAAATTCCTGTCAGAGTTGCCACCCCTTGGCCAAGCTAGACAATAAAACTTTGGTGTGGAATCGACGGATTTTGTTCATGTCTTCAATGTTTCGAGTCCCTCCGAATTAGGCTTAACAGATAGACCATCAATTTGGGATGCAGAGAACCCAGGTTTGAAACCCTGAGGTCACTGGCTTGAGCGTGGGCTCATCCAGCTTGAGACCAGCTTAGGCACAGGGTCGCTGGCTGGAGCCCAAGGTTGCTGGCTTAAGCAAGGAGTCACTAGCTCAGGTGGAGCTCCCCACCCCACCAAGGCACATATATGAAAGCAATTAATGAAAAACTAATTGCCACAACAAAGAATTGATGCTTCTCATCTCTCTCCCTTCCTGTCTGTCCCAATCTGTCCCCCTTTCTGCTCTGTCTCTGTCTCTCTCACTAAAAAAAGAGAAATATCTTTTATTAGTTTAATTCACATACCTCAGGCAATAAACCTGAGAGGGTAGAGTTTTTTTTCTCCCCACATGTTTAAGTTGAAAAAGAATATTTTCCAAATAGATACATCACCTGAAGAAGTTACTTTGATGAACAACACAGTACAGAAATGTTAAGTCTTCTTAATCAACTTGCAAGAGACCAGCTCTCTATTAAATTCAATCACAGTTTAAAGTGTGAACTTGCCCTCAGTTTAGAAAGCCAACTACCAAATGTTCACTGTGTGAGGGAAAATTCTCTGGTGTGGAAGGGAATACAAACTACAAGTCTTTGAAAAAGCCACGAGAGGCCAACCTTTTAGATCCTATACTGTCAAAGAAGAGTCAGGGCATTCTGGAACATACTGTGCTTTGCTTGTACCAATCTTTTCCTCAATTGTAAAAATAATATGCACTCACTAGACAATGAGAAAAATACTGAAAAATAAAATATTATTAATAGCTGTATGGCCAGTAGCCATGGCAACCATCACAGTTGTCTGGCCCATGCAGGTTCGCATTTGATTTGGACAGATGGTAATGAAACAATGGAGCCAAGAACTGATGGGTCATTATATTTAATCCTAGCTCACAACTGGTGGGTGAGAAATATACACAGTGGGAAAACACTTCCCTTTCCATTCAGGGCTACCAAAGCCACTGACTCATCCAAGTTTCCTAGAATCAAAGGTTTTTACCTCACCATCCTTATTCACCTTTGTTCCCCATCTCCTTCTCTCTGCACAAACTGGCTTCTCCTTTAGCACTATGGTAGTGTATGTAAAGCCAGAAGCCACGGCCAGGGCCACTATCCCAGCAGCCTCCTGGTCCATACAGGTTCGCATTGGATTCAGACAGTCGGTAAAGAAACAACGGAACCAAGAACTGATGGGCCTTCATCTTTAATCCTAGCTTGCACCTGGCGGGCAAGTAAAAACACACACTGAGCTCCAAAACCCAATCACATTCAGTGCTCACAAAGCCACTGATTTATCCGAGTTTCCTAAAATCAAAGGTTTCTAGCTCACCAGCCTTATTCTCCTCAGTTCCCCATGTCCTTCCTTATCCCAGGTACAAACTCTACACAAACTGGCATCTCACTCAGCACTCCGCCATCTTCGCTGCTTCTCCTGGCCTACTCCACGTGGCCTTTCTCTGCTCTCCTCTGCTCTCTCATGCTAATCTCAGGAACCAAGAGCCCCAACTCCCGTTCTGCCCCCACTTTATATTGTAGCTTCAGAACCTCTAATCCAATATATAATATAGGGAAGTCTCTAATACAGTCACTTCTCTGAGGCATGATTGGATTGTACCGCCCTACATCAAAAAGGGTAGGAAAAGCTTAATCCCAAAACCAAGCCCCAGGCTACAAGGATTCTGCCTGCCTTTAGCCCACCCCAACACACATTAATATCACCTGGGCGACAGCCTCCTTGTGGGCAGCGTAATCTTTAACAAAGTGAGCATAATGCATTTTATCTGCCCAGCAGTGTATCTACACCTATAGAAATTCCTTCTCTAGCTTATCTGCGCCTATAGAAATTCCTTCCTTCTCTTCTATAATGCTAATTTCAGGAATCAAGAGGGAGAGTTCCTGGTCTGTCTCTGATACAAAGTCACTTATCTGAGCCCTGGCCGGTTGGCTCAGCGGTAGAGCGTCGGCCTAGCGTGCGGATGACCTGGGTTCGATTCCCGGCCAGGGCACACAGGAGAAGCGCCCATTTGCTTCTCCACCCCTCCGCCGCGCTTTCCTCTCTGTCTCTCTTTTCCCCTCCCGCAGCCAAGGCTCCATTGGAGCAGAGATGGCCCGGGCGCTGGGCATGGCTCTGTGGCCTCTGCCTCAGGCGCTAGAGTGGCTCTGGTCGCAACATGGCGACGCCCAGGATGGGCAGAGCATCGCCCCCTGGTGGGCAGAGCGTCGCCCTTGGTGGGCGTGCCGGGTGGATCCCGGTCGGGCGCATGCAGGAGTCTGTCTGACTGTCTCTCCCTGTTTCCAGCTTCAGAAAAATGAAAAAAAAAAAAAAAAAATACAAAGTCACTTATCTGAGGCATAATGGGATTCCTCATAAGAGTGCACCACCCCACATCATGCAACAGTCAAGGGCAGGGGTCCCCAGACTTTTTACACAGGGGGCCAGTTCACTATTCTTCAGACCGTTGGAGGGCCAGACTATAAAAAAACTATGAACAAATCCCTATGCACACTGCACATATCTTATTTTAAAGTAAAAAAACAAAATGGGAAAAAATACAATATTTAAAATAAAGAACAAGTAAATATAAATCAACAAACTGACCAGTATTTCAATGGGAACTATGGGCCTGATTTTGGCTAATGAGATGGTTAATGTGCTCCTCTCACTGACCACCAATGAAAGAGGTGCCCCTTCGGGAAGTGTGGGGGGGGAGCGGATAAATGGCCTCAGGGGGCCGCATACGGCCCTGCGGACTTTAGTTTGGGGACCCCTGGTCAAGGGAGTGCATTTTGAAAAGATCTTAGTTTTGAAAAGATCTTAGTATTAAAAGGGTGGGAAAGGCTTAATCTTAAAACTAAACCTTAGGCTATAATGACTTTGCCGGTTTACAGCCTGTCTCCCACACCCAATGCAAACTATAAATCATATTTATAAACTTATTTGACCAACAATAGCCTATTATCAAAAGATAACAATCATTAATATATTGGTCTTTTTTCTCCCACGATTCTTTTTCTATGCAGTTTTCTTATTTTTAACAAAAGTTTTACATGTTATAATATAATATTTATAAATATAATTTTAATGATTAAATATTTTTTCAAGAAAAAGAGGTAACATATTTTGCTGAATCACTTCTTTAGTGTTGAACACAGGGCTCATGGATGATACTGTTTTCTTTGGTTTTACTTAAAGACACTTTTAACCTAAAAATAAAGAAGTCAAGGTGAGGGGCAACAAGGATTACTGAAACCCAAATAGTGTTCCCAGAAGAATAAGAAGGCAAGGGGTATTTAAGAGAAAAGAAAGTTGAACAATTACTAGAATGGAAGGAAGGAATTTCTATGGGCACAGATAAGCTAGGGAAGAAATTTCTATAGGTGTAGAGATACACTACCATAGAGATGTTAATTCTACACTTGATCTTAGCCAAAAGACTGAGAAGTGGTAGTGATGCAAATTCTAAAAAATGTCTTTAATTTCAGTGCTGTAGTGATAAAGTCTGCTTTCCTGCAAACTTTGCAGTAAGACTTACTAGCGTAGTTTCTCTGGGATGGTTGCTCTAGCTCCATTTTGAAGTGGTTCCATATGTGTTTTTTTTTTTTTTAATCACAATTACATTTTTAAAATTAGGACTTTTTTTTTTTTTTACAATACCAAAGTTATGCAGAAATGTTGAAAAATTTAATTTCCAACTTCCAAATCCAGAAATAACTACTGTCCAATTTAATTTTGTGCCTATACTTCTAGAGCCTTGTCTGTGAATGTACAATTATATTAAAAATCACAATTCTTTGCTAAATTTGTTAGTACATGTAAAAGTTTTATTAAATAATGAAAGGAATCAGCATGTAAGAAAAGATTTTATTTGAGAAGCATTTGAAAAAGTTTTACTTATATGATCAGAGGGCAAAGCAATGGCAAATAAGATTGCTAAATTAGTTGAGAGGTTTACTTCTTCAGTACAATATAGGCCTATCACATTTGCAGTTAACATCTGTATCTAGCCTGACCTGTGGTGGCACAGTGGATAAAGCGTTGACCTGGAATACTGAGGTCGCTGGTTCGAAACCCTGGGCTTGCCTGGTCAAGGCATATATGGGAGTTGATGCTTCCTGTTCCCCCTCCCTTCTGTCTCTATATTTCTCTCTCTCTCTCTCTCTAAAAATAAATAAAATCTAAAAACAAAGACAAACAAACAAAGACCATCTCTATCTAGATTGTAGTAACCATCTATAGGTCAAATAAGTTTGTAAATATGATATATATGTTTGCTCGCTTATAGTTTGCATTGGCTATGGAAGATAGGCTGTATGCTGGCAAGGTCCTTACAGCCTAAGGTTTAGTTCTAAGACTAAGCCTTTTCCACCTTTTTAATACTAAGATTGTTTCAACATCCTTCTAATACTAAGATCTTCTCAAAGCTTTTCCCCACACCCTTGACTATTAAGGAATTCCATTTATGCCTCAGATAAGTGGCTTTGTATCAGAGACTTCCTTATTTGTATATTGGCTCAAAGGCTTTAATTTCTACACTGTAAAATGAAGCAGACTGGGGGCTCTCTCTCACTCAGATTCTACCATCAGCATTGCAGCCAATATGGCAAGTGCTGAAGGAGAAGCCAGTTTATGCAGAGTTAGTGCAAAAAGAAGGAGATGGGGAACAGAGGTGAATAAGGCTGGTGGGGCCTTTGATTTTAGGAATACCCAGATGAGTCAGTGGCTTTGGGAGCCCTGAAGGGAAAGGGAAGTGTTTTCCCACTGTGTGTATTTATTCGCCCGCCGGGTGTGAGCTAGGATTAAAGGTAATGGCCCACCACTTCTTGGCTCTGTTGTTTCATTACCATCTGTCCAAATCAAATGCAAACCTGCATGGACCAGGCGGCTCTGTTGGTGTCTGTGGTTACTGGCAATACACCATTCTATCAACTTGCCAAGTTTACAAGTAAACTTCTTATGAAAAGTTGTCTTTCTGTACATTTATCAGATGTTGATTGTTGTCAAATATGTTCTATCATTTTCCAAGAGTGTCATTTTAGGACAAGCAGACAGTAAATGTTCTGGCATGTATAAAAATATCATATAGCCTGACCAGGTGGTGGCACACTGGATAGAGCATCAGTCTAGGATGCTGAGGACCCAGGTTTGCAACCCCAAGGGCACTGAGTTGAGCACAGGCTCACTAGCTTGAGTGTGGGGTTGCTGGCTTGAGCATGGGATCATAAACGTAACCTCATGGTCCCTGGCTTGAGCCCAAAGGTAACTGGCTTGAAGCCTAAGCTCACTTGCTTGAACAAGGACACTGGCTTGGCTGGACCCACACTCCCTCTCAAGGTGCATATGATAAAGCAATCAATAACTAAGGTGCTACAACTCTGAGTTGATGCTTCTAATCTCTCTCCCTTCCTGTCTGTACTCCCTTCCCCTCTCTTAAAAAAAAAAAAAAAAGTCAAGCAATTATCAGTTAGTCTCTTTCTAAGTTTGGGATAAAATTTTTAGATTATATAATTGTTACAGTAAATATAAAATCAAATTAATATAAAATGTAAAAAGGAAACTAAGAGTGATTTAGATGTAACCAGTTTACGCCCTTTTGAGAGAACTCCATATGTTTTGAGTACCAATGCCACGTGAGAAGTAATGTAATTACCTATATTTTATGGAAAAGTCCACTATGTAAGGCCTGATTACCAAGGAGTAACAGGTTTACTCCTTTTTCTGATGACTCCATCTGTCAACCTTATCAAGCCCATGTGTGACTTATGTTTGAAGTGTGATAATGTAACCCTATGACATGAATAGTGGCCAAACCATAAATAAGTAGCTGGAGTGAAGATCCAGTCCCCTGAGACTCCAACGCAGACTCCAAGTTGCCCACCATGATCATTTGGCAACTGCTGTGAAGCACTGACTCTCCAAGCAAGTTTGTTCATGCCCCGCTGAAGCGAAGACCTAGATTTAGCTGGCCACTCGTCTTAACCATGAGTACAAAGAAGTCTTTGTTATTTAGCTTGCTATGCGTCTTTGCCTATTCAACTGATTCCTAATTACTTTCATTTTACATTGTGAACTACCTAACGGACCCAGCTATAACTTAATTATAACTGACTAGTTTATCACAACAATAATGTATGATTAAAGTATATACTTATACACATATAGTCACTTCAATATTACAAAAGGTCTTTCCCTAAAACTTATTTATTTATTTATTTATTTATTTATTTATTTATTTATTTATTTATAGAGTATGTTTATTAAAGCTGGGAACAGTGAAACAAGGAAGGGCTTAGGATGGAAGAAGCAACAGGAGAGAACCTAGGAAGGGCTGCTTTGGCTGTCTAGAGACAGTTGTAGGAAAGAAATAAGCCTCGGCTGGGCTGCCTTGTCAGAGTACAGGGGGCCTCGGTGTGAGATCATAATAGTGATATCCAGAATGTGAACTCTGGTCCACAGCATGGATTTCAGAGAACTCCAGCTCCCATGCTTTCCTGGGAAGCAGCCCCAGATCCTGTGCCTTTTGGGGCTGTACGATTAAGCAACTGACATCATTGTGTTGATGTAATGTTGGCACCATGCCATTCTTGTCCCTGAATACTATAACTACAAGCTCTGGCACTGCTGGGGGAGGGAGGAGTAAAGCACTGCAGCATGTCTCATCTCCCTCCGGCTCCTTGTGTTTTCTTCACTTTGGGGATCTTGCTGCCTAAACTATCCCTTGTGGAGCAGGTGGCCTTCAACAATTAGCATCACAAATAGGGTGTGGTAAGTACCTTTTCATCCCTGAACCCCTGGAAGGCAGTGGTGACATGTGGCCACCGGCCAGGTTCTGGCAGCTGGTAGTGATGGTCCTGTCAACATGGGTGGCTCTGGTGGACTGGGAGACTGTGGAACCTACACGGGAAGCCATGAAGAAGGCTTTAGAGGACTTGAAGCCAACCTTCTAAAAACACCCTGGGAGGCAGCTGGAAGGGTGTCCTGGCTGTTTTTAATGCTGCTACGGAAGCAACATATATGGCTGCTGGAGCAGACAGAACCGGAAGAGGCCTTGGAGGAGAGGATACCAGCCCTAGAGGAGTCCCTCCATGGCCAGAGGTGGAGGGCTCTGCCTCTGTGTTCAGTTCCCCCTCTTGGCCCCAAGTCCCCCTCCAAGCCTATACAGGATGTATTGACTTCCTGCACAGCATCCCCTGCTGACAAAGGAAAAGGGCTGGTGATGGTAACCGAAACAGAAGTTTCAACTGCTGAAGAAGCAGAGGAAACGAGCTCACCCTGTGTGCACACAATGTGCCCATGGTGGAAAAGGGCTGAAGGGGTGGGGGAACTCTAAGCCTTCCCGTCCCAGTTTGAATAGGGGGAAGGCTAAGAGACCTAATAGGAACAGGTGGGGACCAGAGGCCCCACGTGAAATTGGGAATCCACTAGTCCCCTCCTACTGTGGAGTGATAGCTTGGGTGGATACCAACTCTAACTGCTCCCTCCCCTTCAGGAACCCAGAGAGGTTCCCTGGGACCTCCATAGCCTTTGGTGGTTTCAGGGTCAGTCTGTTCAAGTGAAGCCAGTAATTACTCCCTTGGAGATGGAAGGAATGCCTCCTAAGCCATGCAGTGTACTGTGTCCTAACCCTGAAAGTATCATAGGGGTGGATGTCTGGTAAAGGCTGTAGTTGGGAACTAT
Source organism: Saccopteryx bilineata (assembly GCF_036850765.1). Lineage (NCBI taxonomy): Eukaryota > Metazoa > Chordata > Mammalia > Chiroptera > Emballonuridae > Saccopteryx > Saccopteryx bilineata. The sequence goes on along the minus strand of NC_089491.1, from coordinate 140,161,149 downwards.
AGCAGGGAGTTCCGCCTTCAGGTTTAGGTTGTGAAGGCGGTGTTGTAGAGGCATGCAGCACATTCCCCCTTGCAACCGTCTGCTCGCCCCCTCCCCTGGAGGGGGAAACGACCACAGACACTGAGCAGTTGGGGAGGACACGTGGGGGTGCCCTCCCAGTTGCAGAGCCAGCAGTGTATTGCCACATAGGGTGCCTAGAAGGCATGAGGAAATTGGACAGACCATTTTGAAACTGGAAGAGGCTGGTACTGTGTGACCAGCTCATACTCCTTACAACTCCCTGGTGTGACTAGTACAAAAACTGGACAAAATGTGGCATATGACGATGGACTATCAGGAGCTAAATAAGGTCATGCCACCACTACATGGAGCCGTACTCTCCACACTAGAATTAATGAACAAGTTGACTGTGACTCTGGGAACTTACCATTATGTGGTAGATTTGGCAAGTGTTTTATTCTCCATAGACACTGCTCTGGAGGGCCAAGAACAGTTAGCCTTCGCTTGGGCAAGTTGCCACTGGACTTTTGTTGTCTTGCTGCAGGGTTATTTGCACAGCCCAAACACTTGTCATGTGGCTTCATGAGCCAAGCCACCTGTGGTGGCCCTCTTTCATCCTATTGATGATATGATGCCAACCTCTGATTGTCTTACAGATCTAGAGACAGCTGCAGAGAGTTTTGAAAGGCGCCCTAGAAACATGGGGCTGGACCATCAATGCCAGTGAAGTGCAGGCACCTGAAATGTCTGTCAAATTCTTGGGAGTCGTCTGGTCAGGTAAGACCAAAGTAATTAATGCTTGAGGCAGTCATTAACAAAATCCAGGCTTATCCTCAGCCCACTATGGTACAAACAGTTACAAGTGTTTCTGGGATTGTTGGGGGTACTGGAGAGTATTCATACCCCACTTGGATCAAATACTGAAACTTCTTTATGGGTTGGTGAAAAAAGGAACACTGTAGGATTGGTCAAATGACCATGAAGTGGCATTTACCCCCACAAAAAGGGCTGTACCCTACTGCGAACCAGCGCAACTCGCAATTGTCCAGGTCCTGAGTGAGAATGGCGTGGAATGAAGAAATAAACTCAGAGAAACAAAATATGGGATCGAGAAGTCTCTGCAAGCTGATGGCAAGCCAGAGCAGAGAAACCCCCAGTTTGCTTTATTGTGTAGTGCAGAGCTGTATGCGAAATAAAGAAGTCTCTGATACAAAGTCACATTTCTGAGGCATAAACAGGAATCTTCCCAAGATATAAACAGGAGTTCTCTTAAGGCATAAACAGGAATCCCCTCCACCATGCATAACTGAAATCAACCAACATCTGAGCAAACAAAGGGTGAGAGGGAGGGCATTTAAATTGCCTCTAGCAATTTAAATAAGCAAGTGAGGTGGGAGGGTGGGATGAGTAGAAACAATCAGCATCACTGCTGGATGGAAGTGTGGGGGAGTTTAGCCTTTGGCTTAACCCTTAAACTGCTAGGACTTTGTCAGCTTGCAGTCTCCCACAGTAGCCCATGCACAGGTCCTTCGGACCCCAGACCCCAGTAAATCGTTCCTCTTGACAGTCTCTGTATATGAGGACAGAGGCAAGCTCAGAGGTCCTGGAAGGTGCCCTAGGTTTTTGGTCTCAACTATAGAAGGAGGTGGAAGACTGCTATTCCTTGATTGAGAAGCAGTTGGCAGCCATTTATGCAGCCTTGCAGGCCTGCGAGGCAATCATGAGGGCCGCACCCACGACCGTCCAGTCCACCTACCTGGTGGTAGGGTGGCTGCATTCTTGGATGAGGGCACACTGGAATGGGGTGTCCCAGATGCCTACATTGACCAAATGGGGGGTGTATCTAGAGCAATGGGACCCATTTAGCTCTAGTCCTTTGGCCCAGCAATTTCAAGAAGTGCTGGGGCCTGTGACTGATCAGGCACAGGTAGCAGAGGCGGAACTGCCTCAGGTGTCTTCGGAAGAAGAGGCACGGAGTCCCAGAAGGGAAAGTGTGCCAGAGGCTTGGTATATAGATGGATTTAGTCAAGGGACAGGGTAGCTGTCCTCCTACCTGGACAGCTGTGGGTATACAACTGGATACAAATGAACTGTGGTTCAAACAGGGCTGGGCCAGAACAGCTAATAGGCAGAACTGTGGGCAGTCTGGCTAGTCCAGATGCATGAGCAAGGTCAAGTGCATGTCTGCGCTAATACTTGGGCAGTCTATCGTGGCCTTACTCTGTGTCTTCCTTGATCTGCTGCCCAACAATAAGCAGTTGGGGGCCGACCACTCTAAGGCGAACCCATGTGGGAAGAGCTCTGGGAAAGAGGACAAAGGGAGAGGGCAGTGATATATACCATGTCCCCGGACATCACCCTTTGCAAACTCCTGAAAATGATGAAGCAGATACCTGAGCTAGAATTGGAAGTCTGGTCCTTCCCAGGGGAGACAAAGCTGTGTGGCTACATAAGAAAACAGACACATGGTGGTTTTACCCCTTAGTGGCATTTCTCCCAGGTGGAAGACCATAGATGTAGAATTACAAGTAGAAGCTTTAGTGAAGCACACCACCCAAGTCTTGAATGTTACCCTGCAGGCCCTGACTCTCTGATTGGATGAAACTACTCAAATGAGGAAAATGGTGTTACAGAATAGAAGAGACCTATATCTTCTAACCGCTCCTCAAGGGGAACATGTGCCTATTGCACATAGAATGTTGCATATTCATTCCTGATCACCAAAAGCAAGTGACAGAAGCCCTAGCAGAAATGGATGGAGAGGTCCAGGCTCTACAGGCTCTACAGAATGAGCCCTTAACCACATGGTGGAACCGTGTAAGGAACACCTGGCGTGGGTCCTGATTGTTATCACCCTGGTTGCTCTTTGCTTGGTGGTGGGTTGTTGTACCCTGTATTGCTGTTGCACTCCTTGAGTCCAACGAGCTGTCCTATGTACCAAAGCCCCCATCCTGTAGGGGTGGAATGTATGACCATAATAGTGATATGCATGATGTGAGCTCTGGTCCATGGCATAAATTTCAGAGAACTCCAGCTCCCATGCTTTCCTAGGCAGCAGCCCCAGCTCCTACCCTTTTTTGAGTTGCCTGACTCAGCTCTGGTTCCTGTGCCTTTCTAGGGCAGCTACCATTTTTCAGGCAGTCATGCTTTATTGGGATGCCTGACTCAGCAACTAACATTATTTTGTTGATGTAACATTGACACCATGCCACTATTGTCCATGAACAGTGGGGGAGGGAGGAATAAAGCACTGCAGCGTGTCTCATCTCCCTCTGACTCCGCATGCTTTCTTCACCTTGGGGATCTCGCTGCCTAAACCATCCCTTGAGGAGCAGGTGGACTCTTTTTTTATTTTTTATTTTTTTATTTTTTTATTTTTCTGAAGCTGGAAACGGGGAGAGACAGTCAGACAGACTCCTGCATGCGCCCGACCGGGATCCACCCGGCACGCTCTGCCCACCAGGGGGCGATGCTCTGCCCCTCCGGGGCGTCGCTCTGCCGTGACCAGAGCCACTCTAGCGCCTGGGGCAAGGCCAAGGAGCCATCCCCAGCGCCCGGGCCATCTTTGCTCCAATGGAGCCTTGGCTGTGGGAGGGGAAGAGAGAGACAGAGAGGAAGGAGGGGGGGGGTGGAGAAACAAATGGGCGCTTCTCCTGTGTGCCCTGGCCAGGAATCGAACCCGGGTCCCCCACACTCCAGGCCAACGCTCTACCGCAGAGCCAACCGGCCAGGGCCAGGTGTACTCTTTGACTCTAGGAGACAAGCCCAGGATGATAGCCCAGGATGAGCTGCTGCTGCCCATTGCACACCACCTGGTTCCGTGACTCATAGGGTCCTTTGGAGTTTAGGAGACATATGACAGTGGTGCAAGAAGGGAGGGAATGGAAAGGCATTCCCCAATTTTTTTTTTTTTTTGGGTAACCTTATATCTTTATCTTTGGATTTATAAATCTCTCTTTTCCCAAAATATTTATTATTTGGTGTAATGTAAGGATCTTTGTTTCATCAAAACAGATAAAACACCACTTATTAAATAACTCACCTTTTCCTGATTTGAAATAAAACAATATACAGATTTGTCATTGATTCTTTTTCTGAACTTGCTTCACTTTCAGTGATCAATTTGTCTAAAACTGTTTAATATAACAATGTTTTAATAGTTTATATTTTTATAGCTGGGAGAGCATGTCCCCTGTTTTTCTCCTATTTAAAATATGCTTATGGTGCTGGCCTGGTGGCTGAGTGGACAAAGCATTGTCCCAGCAAGTCAAGGTCATGGGTTCAACCCTCAGTAAGGGGACATATGAGAAGCAACCAGTCAGGGCACAACTAAATTAACCAACTAAGTGGAACAACGAGTTGATTCTTCTCTCTCCCATTACCCTGTCTCTCAAATCAATGAAAAATTAAATATATATGTTGTTTATGTGAATCTACTCTTCCAGAAGCTTAAAAAAAATCTGTATGTTCCTTTATTGGAGCAAGATTCCTGACCCATATACAGCGATGTATTTACTAAACAGCTGTGCAGAAATTACATACTATCCATCTAGATAGTTTTTTCATACTTTATCTATTGATAGACTAGTTCTACTTATAAAGTTTTATACATCAGAAAGCCTTGAATTTGACCAGGCTGTCCATTAAGTCATCGCTAAAAAAGTTAAGTGGCATTTAAGTTTAGCTACAATATTTGACAACATTAAAAAGCTTAGGCATTGGGTAGCTTCTCAAAATGTGACTCTATGCAAAATGGCACTTAGCAGACAAATCAGAGTCAAGCATCTCGCTCAGATTCACATAGATGGGTCTCATTTGAGAACAACACACTAAATAGCTGGAACTTAGACATGAAAGTACTACTAAGTTTCTTAACCACTATAACAAACTGTTTACTCTGAGAGTCTATTTGGCCACATTTTATAGCACCATAGAGACATGCCAGCAATAGTCCCATGTGTAACTTGGCATTACAGTACCAGATCTGATAGTAGTAGCAGCCACTATTGTTATATTCAAGTAAATAGAGACCAATTTTTAAAATTAATTATATATATATATTTAGTGACAGAGACAGACAGGAAGGGAGTGAGATGAGAAGCACCCATTATTGTTGTGGCACTTTAGGTGTTCATTGATTGCTCCACATACATGCCTTGACCAGGGGTCTCCAGCTGAGCCAGTGACCTCTTGCTCAAGCCAGCAACTTTGGGCTCAAGCCAGTGACCATAGGTCATGTGTATGATCCCACACTCAAGCCATTGACCCCACTCTCAAGCTTGTGAGCCCACACTCAAACTGGTGACATCGAGGACCCAGGTTCAAAACCCCTACAAACTTAATCCTTTATGAGGGATATCATAGCCAGCCTCTTATATCTATGAACCCAGTTCAAGGGGCTTACAGGCTTTTCTGTGGAACTCACACCCTCTGTCTCATTTCCAAAGAAATTACTATGAATCTACAGGGAAAGCACGGTACTATTATCCCTGTGCCATAAATAATAGCACACACCCAGAAAAGGGGGGATATAAGGCCAGATTAATTCAAAAGGTCAAAAGGGGAAGTATCGTTGTGCCTTTCCTTTGCGGTGACTTTGTCAACCCTCAGCCATTGGTCTTCACTGCGGTGACTTTGTCAACCAGCAGCCGTTGGTCTTCTCTGCTGTGACTTTGTCAATCAGCAGTTTTTGATCTTCTTCTGCTGTGACCTTGTCAGCCAGCAGTTGTAGATCGGCTCCCGACAATATTTAAGTCTGAACAATGTTTTATTTTTTAAAAATGACCAGATTCCCTCTGTCACATCCATCTAAGACTCACTCTTGACACTTGTCTTGGTCACGTGATACATTTATCTGTCCTACCCTAAAGGCCGGTCCGTGAACTTAATGTCAGATTAACTTTCTGAATTAATCCGGTCCATGGTCCAAAAAAGGTTGGGGACCATTGGTATAAAGGATAGACACGAGAGAGAGCTCCAAAATAGGGCAACTGAACACAAAAGAGAAAAAAAAAGGAAGAGAGAGAGACTACAACTTGTTCCCAGGGACAGGAAAACAACTTTTCAAAAGGTTGGAATCTATCAATGTTCCATTTGTCAACTTCTCCTTCTTCTTCCTCTCCTTACGCCACGCCATCATCATCTTTATCTTCTTCACCTTCATCCTCATCCTCTTCTTCAATATCTTTCAACCCTTCTTCTTCATCTTCTCCTTCCTAGTCTTCATCATCTATGTCAGAAACCAAGTGGTAATACTGTAAGGATTTGGCCAATATCATTTTTGATGATGACTTCTCCTCACTCATCTGCACCTATATCAGCATGGGCAGTAAGTCAGGTAAAGAAGCCCTCTGGTTCCTCATGCTGCCTCTTCCTGCTGGCTTTACTCTGCATTTGACTTGAGTGTTTCATCAATTTCTTCCCATCTGATTTTAGTGGACTTTGAAGATGAATCATCACTCTCATTCAGATGAAATTCTCTGGACAGAACTTTATTTTCAATATAAGGATTTTCATAAAAATAAAGATTTAGGGCAGCGGAGTAGGCGGATGCACAGACGCCCAGCTCTCACCACCAAACTGGAATACAAATCAATTTAGGAAAAATCAGCATGAGAAACCAACTCTGAACTGCAAGAACGGCTCTCAAAAACCAAGGAGCAAAGAAGAAACCACAGGAGTCCTGGTAGGGAACCCCTGAACCTCCTCTGCTTGCTGGAACGAAGGTGGGGAGGTGGGGCTGAGAGCCTAGAGAGGATCTTGGAGGGAGGGGAGCAGAAACTACTGCTCACAGCCACTTGCCTGGCAACCAGGGAGCGAGGTGCGTTGAAAGGACCAGCTTATCTCCCAGGTGGAGAGGACAGGTAGAGGGACAGACTGTGAGGGGCTAAGGAATGCAAGAGACAAGCTAAAAGGGCTGACTCATCCATGCTGGAGGCAGCCATAGCTGGGGGAGGGACTGAACCTTTCACAAAACAGAGCTGAAGTGCTTCCGGATCAGAGATCTCCGGACATCTCTCCAGCTCCAATCAGCGCAACAAGACACAGCTGAAAACAAGAAGTGGGGAGGAGGGGCAGTAACTCAGGTCTCCATGGAGATCTGAGATACACCTCCTCCTACTGAAGCTGAGAAAACACCCTGCCCCCAGTGAGATTAGTGGGCTAAAGAGGCCTTCAGAGTCTCAGGTTACACCCATTGCATTCCTGAATACAGTTTCAAGGAAGCCCCCTGCTGAGATCAGCAAACAAGACTATCACCTGTTAAGAAAACAAACAAATCAAGACTTCAAAGCTGCCCAAATCCGAAAGTGGATTACAGATAACAGCTGATACCAACCCAAGAAGACCTAGAAATAACACAACTGAAAACTGGAGGCAGACAACACCAAGCCTAGACTCAACCAACCCAAAAAAGAGGATGAGAAGATAAAGGAGTGCAATCCAAATGAAACCACAAGAGACACCTTCGAGAGATGAACTGAGTGATATGGAAATAATCAAACTTCCAGATGCAGAGTTCAAAATAATGATTGTAAGGATGCTTAGGGGTCTTAGAACAACAATGGAGGGTCAGTATGAAAACCTAAATAAAGAAATAGCAAGTATAAAAAAGAATCAGTTGGAGATGACAAATACAATATCAGAAATAAAGACCACAATGGAAGGAATTAAAAACAGGATAGATAGAGCAGAGGATCGAATCAGCGAGTTAGAAGACAACTGGAATGAAGGCATGAAAGCAGAGAAGAAAAGAGAAAAGAGACTCAAAAAATCAGAGGAAACTCTAAGAGAGCTCTGTGACAACATGAAGAGAAATAACATCCGCATCATAGGGGTTCCTGAAGAAGAAGAAAAAGAACAAGGGATAGAGACTTTGTTCAATCATATCATAGCTGAAAACTTCCCTAAATTAATGCAAGAGAAACTCTCACAAATCCAAGAAGCACAGAGGACTCCATTAAAGAGAAACCCAAAGAAACCTACACCAAGACACATCATAATTAAAATACCAAAGCTAAGCGATAAAGAGAAAATATTAATAGCTGCAAGAGAAAAAAAGTTATCACCTACAAAGGAGCCCCCATAAGGATGACATCTGACTTCTCAACAGAAACACTTGAGGCCAGAAGGGAATGGCAAGAAATATTCAAAGTAATGCAGAACAAGAGCCTACAACCAAGACTACTTTATCCAGCAAGGCTATCGTTTAAAATTGAAGGAGAAATAAAAAGCTTCCCAGACAAAAAACAACTCAAAGTATTCATTACAACCAAACCAATGCTGCAGGAAATGTTAAGGGGCCTGTTGTAAACAGATCAAAGTGGGAAAAGAATATAGCAAAAAAAGGAATACACCTTTAAAGAAGAAAATGGCAATGAACAACTACATATCAATAATAACCTTAAATGTAAATGGATTAAATAATCCAATCAAAAGACATACGGTAGCTGCATGGATAAGAAAACAGGACCCATACATATGTGTCTATAAGAGACACACCTTAGAATAAAAGACACACATAGATTGAAGGTAAAAGGATGGAAAAAAACGTTTCATGCAAACGGAAATGAAAAAAAAGCTGGGGTAGCAATACTTATATCAGACAAATTGGACTTTAAAACAAAGGATATAGTAAGAGATAAAGAAGGCCACTACATAATGATAAAGGGAGTAATCCAACAGGAAGATATAAATATTATAAATATCTATGCACCTAATATAGGAGCACCTAAATATATAAAGCAGACTTTGATAGATTTAAAGGGCGAGACCAACAGCAATACTATAATAGTAAGGGATTTCAATACCCCACTAACATCACTAGATAGATCCTCAAGAAAGAAAATTAACAAAGAAACAGCAGACTTATTGGAAACACTAGATCAGGGGTCTCAAACTCAACTCAGCATGTGGGCCACAGAGCAAGATCACAGCCGTTAGGCAGGCCGCACTAGGTCTACAAAAGGCAACTGTTACGCAACACTTTTCTCACTGCAGTTGAAAACAAAAAAAAATCAGTACAACAAGCACAATCGTACATGCAGTTTACTCAGTGTCACAAAACGACCAGAAACTGTAGTTCGCATCACAACTGCTGTTAACTAAGCTAATATCTAGCTAGGATGCTAGAGAAATGAAAAATACAAGTAGGCCCCTAGGCTTACTTAATTTTATCCCAAATATTTTGAACTTCGTGGATTAGTCTGCGGGCCGCACAAAATTGTTCGGCGGGCCGCATGCGGCCCATGGGCCGCGAGTTTGAGACCCCTGCACTAGATCAACTCGATTTAATAGATATCTTCAGAACCTTTCACCCTAAAGCAGCAGAATATACATTCTTTTCAAGTGCTCATGGTACATTCTCTAGGATAGACCACACGTTAGGGCACAAAAGTGCTCTCAACAAATTTAAGAAGACTGAAATTGTATCAAGCACTTTCTCCAATCACAACGGCATGAAACTAGAAATGAATCACAACAGAAAAGCTCAAAAAAACTCAAACACATGGCAACTAAATAGCATGTTGTTAAATAATGAATGGATTAAGAATGAGATCAAAGAAGAAATAAAAAAATTCCTAGAAATGAATGACAACGAGCATAGAACAACTCAAAATTTATGGGACACAGCGAAAGCAGTGCTGAGAGGGAAGTTCATAGCACTACAGGCACATTTTCAGAAGCTAGAAAAAGCTCAAATAAACAACTTAACCCTGCATCTAAAAGAATTAGAAAAAGAACAGCAAGTAAAGCCCAAATGTAGTAGAAGGAAGGAAATAATAAAGATCAGAGAAGAAATAAATGACATAGAGGCTAAAGAAACAATACAGAAGATCAATGAAACCAGGAGCTGGTTCTTTGAAAAGGTAAACAAGATTGATGAACCTTTAACTAGACTCACCCAGAAAAAGAGAGAGAGGACTCAAATAAATAAAATTAGAAATGAGAGAGGAGAAATAACAACTGACACAACAGAAATACAAAATATTGTAAGAAAATACTATGAAGAACTATATGCCAAAAAACTAGACAACCTAGATGAAATGGACAAATTCCTTGAAACATACAATCTTCCAAAAATCAATCTGGAAGAATCAGAAAACCTAAACAGACCAATTACAACAAAGGAGATTGAAACAGTTATCAAAAAACTCCCAACAAAGAAAAGTCCAGGGCCCGATGGCTTCACAACAGAATTCTACCAAATATTCAAAGAAGAACTAACTCCTATCCTTCTCAAACTATTTCAAAAAATTCAAGAGGAAGGAAGACTTCCAAGCTCCTTTCATGAGGCGAGCATAATTCTGATTCCAAAATCAGGCAAAGACAACACAAAGAAAGAAAATTATAGGCTAATATCTCTGATGAATATAGATGCTAAAATCTTCAACAAAATATTAGCAAACCAGATCCAACAATATATGGAAAAAATCATACACCATGATCAAGTGGGATTTATTCTGGGGAGGCAAGGCTGGTACAATATTCGTAAATCAATCAATGTGATTCATCACATAAACAAAAAGAAGGAGAAAAACCATATGATAATTTCAATAGATGCAGAAAAAGCATTTGATAAAATCCAGCACCCATTCAGGATCAAAACTCTCAGCAAAGTGGGAATACAGGGAACATACCTCAACATGATAAAAGCCATCTATGAGAAACCCACAGCCAACATCATACTCAATGGGCAAAAATTAAAAGCAATACTCTTAAGATCAGGAACAAGGCAGGGGTGCCCCCTTTCACCACTCTTATTTAACATGGTCCTGGAAGTCCTAGCCACAGCTATCAGACAAGAAGAAGAAATAAAAGGAATTCAAGTGGGAAAAGAAGAAGTAAAACTATCATTATTTGCAGATGATATGATATTGTATATAGAGTCTAAAGTCTCAGTCAAAAAGCTACTGGACCTGAAAAATGAATTCAGCAAAGTGGCAGGATATAAAATCAATACTCAGAAATCAGAGGCATTTTTATACACCAACAATGAACAGTCAGAAAGAGAAATTAAGGAAACAATCCCCTTCAAAATTACAACCAAAAAAATAAAGTACCTAGGAATAAACTTAACCAAGGAGACTAAAGACTTGTACTCGGAAAATTACAAGGCATTGATAAAAGAAATCAAGGAAGATACAAATAAGTGGAAGCATATACCGTGCTCATGGTTAGGAAGAATAAACATCATTAAAATGTCTATATTACCCAAAGCAATCTATAAATTCAATGCAATACCAATTAAAATACCAATGACATACTTCAAAGATATAGAACACATATTCCAAAAATTTATATGGAACCAAAAGAGAACACGAATAGCCTCAGCAATCTTAAAAAAGAAGCATAAAGTGGGAGGTATCACACTTCCTGATATCAAGTTATACTACAAGGCCATTGTACTCAAAACAGCCTGGTACTGGCATAAGAACAGGCATATAGATCAATGGAACAGAACAGAGAACCCAGAAATAAACCTACAGTTCTATGGACAACTGATATTTGACAAAGGAGGCAAGGAAATACAATGGAGTAAAGACAGCCTCTTTAACAAATGGTGTTGGGAAAACTGGACAGCTACCTGCAAAAAAATGAAACTAGATCACCAGCTTACACCACTCACAAAAATAAACTCAAAATGGATAAAAGACTTAAATGTAGGCTGTGAAACCATAAGCATCTTAGAAGAAAAAATAGGCAGTAAGCTATTCGACATCTCTCGGAGCAATATATTTGCTGATTTATCTCCATGGGGAAGTGAAATAAAAGACAAGATAAACAAATGGGACTATATCAAACTAAAAAGCTTTTGCACAGCTAAAGACAACAAGAACAGAATAAAAAGACAAACTACACAATGGGAGAACATATTTGACAATACGTCTGATAAGGGGTTAATAACCAAAATTTATAAAGAACCTGTAAATCTCAACACCAGGAAGACAAACAATTCAATCCAAAAATGGGCAAAAGAGATGAATAGACACTTCTCCAAAGAGGACTTACAGATGGCCGACAGGCATATGAAAAAATGTTCAACATCACTAATCATTAGAGAAATGCAAATTAAAACCACAATGAGATATCACCTTACACCAGTCAGAATGGCGCTCATCAACAAAACAACACAGAATAAGTGCTGGCGAGGATGTGGAGAAAAGGGAACCCTCCTGCACTGCTGGTGGGAATGCAGACTGGTGCAGCCTCTGTGGAAAACAGTATGGAGATTCCTCAAAAAACTGAAAATCGAACTGCCTTTTGACCCAGCTATCCCACTTTTAGGAATATACCCCAAGGATACCATAGAACGGCTCGAAAAGGAGAAATGCACCCCCATGTTTGTGGCAGCATTGTTCACAATAGCGAAGATCTGGAAACAACCCAAGTGTCCGTCAGAGGACGAGTGGATTAAAAAGCCTTGGTACATATATACTATGGAGTACTACTCAGCCATAAGAAATGATGACATCGGATCCTTTACAATAACATGGATGGACCTTGATAACATTATACAGAGTGAAATAAGTAAATCAGAAAAAAAACTAAGAACTATATGAATCCATACATAGAAGGGACATAAAAACGAGACTCAGAGACATGAACAAGCATGTGATGGCAACAGGGGTGGGGGGGGGAGGGGGGATGGGGTGAAGAAGGAGAGAGGGGTTGGGGGAGGGGAGGGGCACAAAGAAAACCAGATAGAAGGTGACAGAAGACAATTTAACTTTGGGGGAGGGGTATACAGCACAATCAAATGTCAAAATAATTTAGAGATGTTTTCTCTCAACATATGTACCCTGATTTATCAATGTCACTGCATTAAATTTAATAAATAAATAAAAAAAGAAAGTAAAAAAAAAAATTAAAAAAAAAATTTATTCCCTGACCACATAGCTTGGTTGGTTAGAGCATCATCCCAATACACCAAGGTTGTGGGTTTGATCCCCAGTCAGGATATATACAACAATCAGCCAATGAATGATACATAAATAAGAGCAAAAACATATCAGTGTTTCTCTCTGTGTGTCCTTCTCTCTCTCTCTCTAAAAGCAATCAATAAAAATTAAAAAAAAATTATTCTGTAACCTGATTTAGTATCTTCAAAATCTGTCACTTTAACACCTGCTGAATAATGCAGCACCTCTTCATCCTCTTCCCCAAGCAGTGCAGACACTTGTAGATGGTTGACACATGTTGTTACCCAAAAGTTTGGGATTTGAGTGATCAATTCTGACCTCATCTGAAACAATGGTTGGTGGAGTTTGTTATATATCTATTCTACTTTCAAAATCTCCTCACTAGCTTGTTCATTAAGTCTATTTCATTTTGTACTTCATCAATATGGTCAGTTGCTTCTTGCTGCTCTTTTTCTCCCTTCAGCAAAGCCTGAGAGGCTGACTTCTCTGGCTCGAAGGCAGTCTCAGATTCTTTGTTTGAGGTGGGAGTGAAGATTGGTGTCCGGGGGCCATGCTGTAAGGAAAATCAGAGAATCAGACTGAAGGGAAGTTGCATGGCTAGAAGCAGCTCTGAGAATTACCAGATGCTGTGTGGTTTTTTTTTTTAATTAATAAATTATACTCCTTTTGAATTGATCGATGTAGAATTTTGGAATAAGTTCAAAGTCAAACTGCTTCTCAAAAAAGTTGTACCACCTTACACTCCCCAGAGCAGGGCATGAAGCCTCCTATTGCTCACTTCTCATCAAACGGGTTTTTATCAACCTTCTGAACCCCAGTCATTCTTGTGGTTATAAAGAAATATCTTATTGTGGTTAAACTGATGATAATGTGGGTAACACCTTTAGCTGTCTGTCTGTCATTTGGAATCCCGGTTTGATATAATGACTATTTAAGTGCATTTGGGGAGGGGAGGTATATTTTTTCTTTGTTTTTATTATGATTTTAATTTTACATCTTGATCTGATCCATCTGGAATTAATCTTTGTGTAAGGTAAGTTGTAGAAGTTCAACTAGCACTTTCCAGGTGGCTAGTCATTTATGACAATACTATTTCAATACTCCACTCCAGATCATGGGTAATAATAGAAGCAATTTTCGTACACAGGTATGCCTGTCTGTTTATCTACATAAATTCTATTAAGACTTCCTTTGTACTGCATAGAATTAATAGATAAATTAGAGATCTTCCTTTTTGTTTTTTGTTTTTTACATTGAGTCCTTCAGCCAGGAACATGGTACATCTCCCATTTATTCAGGTACTCTATTCTGCCTTTTTGCACAGCTTTGTTCTTTATTTTTTTATCTTTAAGAGTAAGTTTATTAAAGCTGAGGAAAGTAAGACAAGGAAGGGCCTAGACTAGAAGAGGCTGCCCTGGCTGGGTCGCTCGGTTGGTTAGAGCATCTTCCCAACACGCAGAGGTTGCCGGTTCAATCCCCAGTCAGGGCCAATACAGGAACAGATTCATTTTTCTGTCTGTCTCTCTTTCTCTTTCTCTCTCTTCCCCTCTCTCTGAAATCAATAAATAAAGATATTTTTTTAAAAAAGAAGACGAGCCTGACCTGTGGTGGCGCAGTGGATAAAGCGTCGACCTGGAAATGCTGAGGTCGCCGGTTCGAAATCCTGGGTTTGCCTGGTCAAGGCACATATGGGAGCTGATGCCTCCAGCTCTTCCCCCCTGTCTCTCTCTCCTCTCTCTCTCTCTCCTCTCTAAAATGAATAAATAAAATAAAATAAAATAAAAAAAAGAAGATGCAACAGGAAAGCCTCTGTGGGGCTGCTTTGGCTCACTGGGAAATCAGAGAGAAGGGAGCCTTGAGACAGGATCAAGGGTTTAGTCTAGGAGAGCTGCCACTGCCCAAGGATCCCTGGTTGCGTGTCTCATGAGGACCTTAGAGTGCAGGAGAGACACACCTCTGCAGGGAAGAAGAGAGGAAAGGGGAAAGGAAGGGTGCAGGCATGCTCTTGGGAGGAAGAATGCTAGTTTTATTCTTTCAAAAATTTTATTTATTGATTGATTTTTTTGAGAAAGAGAAACATTGATTTGTTTTTTCACTTATTTATGCATTCATCAGTTGGTTTAAAATTTTCTTTTCCATTGATTTGAGAGACAGAAGCTTCAACTAGTTGTTTCACTTAGTTGTTCCATTTAATTATGTACTCATTGAGTACTTCTTGTATGTGTCCTAACTGGGGGTCAAACCTATGACCTCTGGTGTGCTGTGTAGTCCCTTTATCCACTGAGCCACCTGGTCAGGGACATCGGTTGATTGTTGTATGTTTCCTGATAAGGAATTAAACCCTTAACCTTGGCATATTGGGATGACACTAACCAACTGAGATATGTGGCAAGGACCATATAATTTTATAATTTTCTTCCCAGTTAATCTAGTTTCTCTTGCTGTTATAAAGATTTTTCCATTATGTGTTCTAATTTCTTTTTTCTATTGACATTTAAAAATTATAGTAAAATATGTATAACATATCACTTAATATAAACATATAACTAATTTTAAATATACAATTCAGTGGCATTAAGTACATTCAGTGTTGTACAACCATAACCACTATCCTCTGATTTATCCTTATATTTATTTTATTCTGGGCTACATTATTGAAGTAGCTCTTGGTAGACAGCCTCAACTACAAAAACATTAACAACTAAAAGTTGGAAATGATTTCTAATAAAAATTATATTTTCCATAAATTAATTTTGTAAACGAGAGTTTCCATCAAGCCTAGGGCAATACAATGCAAAATTTAGTTACCTGGGGGACTTAGATTGCTCAAGAAATGATAAAGCCCAGCCAGATAGCTCAGTTGGACAGAGTGTTATCCTGAGGTACAGAGGTTGTCGGTTTAATCCTTGGTCAGGGCACATGCAGGAGCAGCTTGATGTTTCTGTTTGTCTCTCTCTCCCTCTTCTTCTCTACTGAAATCAATCAATAAATTTTTTTTAATTATTTAAAAAAAAACCAAAGAAATAATAAAAGCCCTGGCTAGCTTGCTCAGTTGGTATAGGGTCTATGCTAGAGATGGCCCTTCCACCTCCCCAGTCCCTGACGCCATGATCATGGATCCTGGCCGTGAGCTGTGGAAGAGAGGTAATAAAGCTGCAATTGAGGTTTTACTAAGGACAAAGAAACTTAGTCACTAGATATCAAGGAGAAACAGCACAGAATGGAAAGTTTGCTTCCCCCCATCCACTGCTTGCCTGCTCACCTGCTTGCTTACCCATAGACAAAGAGTTTAGCTTGAGCAATTGCCCAAGGCTTAGCTATGAAAACCATGGCCTCCTTCAATAGAATATGGAGCTGTGGTCGACCTACTGCCATTGGTGCTGCCCTATGTGTAAACAATAAAGGCTACATATGCTCCATCCGGTTCTCCTTGTGATTACTTTGGGATCCCACAACAACACCAGATTGATATTCTGGGTCTAGACCACCTACATTATATATAGTTGGTTAGAGTGTCATTCCAATATCCCAAGGTTGCAGGTTCCATTGCTGGCGAGGGCATACACAGGAATCAACCAATGAATACATAAATAAGTGGGACAATAAATCAATGTTTCTCTCTTTCTCTCAAATTAATATAAAAAAATTTAAAAAGATATAAAGACTGATTCAAAAATTGTTGTTTGGGAAATGTCTAACCACCCACCAAACCGTGAACCCAAAGAGGCCCACACCAGGACACATCATAGTTAAAATACCAAAGGTTAAAGACAAAGAATCTTAAAAGTTGTAAGAGAAGAGCAGTCAGTTACTTACAAAGGAGCACCAATAAGAGTGTCAGCTGATTTCTCAACAGAAACTTTATAGGCCAAAAGGGATTGCATAAAATATTCAAACTGATGAAATGCAAGGCTAACAACCAAGATTATTCTATGTAGCAAAGCTATTATTTAGAATTGAAGGACAGACAAGGAACTTCCCAGATAAGAAAGAGCTAAAGGAGTTTATCACCACTAAATGGGCATTATCAGAAATATAAAGAAATATTCTTCTTTAGGGAAAAAAAGATAAAAATTATAAATAATAAAATAGCAATAAATACATAGCAATAAAAATTACTTTAAATGCAAATGGATTAAATACTCCAATCAAAAGACATATAGGTTGAATGAATGAATAAGAAAACATGACAATGTCAATAATCTTTTATATCTGATTTCTTGCATTTACTACTGGTTTTATTACAGATTTTTAAAAAAGATTTTATTTATTTATTTTAGAGAGAAGAGGAAGGGAGAAAGAAGGAGAGAGAAATAGAGAAAGGGGAACGAGCAGGAAGCATCCACTCCCACATGTGCCTTGACCAGGCAAGCCTAGGGTTTCAAACCAGCGACCTCAGCATGCCAGGTTGACATTCTATCCACTGTACCACCACCGGTCAGGCACACTTATTACTGTTTTTGAGATTCACTCACGTAGCAGTATTATTACTTTGTTCTTTTATATTTCATTATATGGATATACCATATTTTTTTTAATAGTAACTGCAAACTGTTATTCTGAGAGGCATTTTTCTCATTCTGTTGAGATCTTCTAGCTGTATTCTCTGTTTGGCTCAAATAAACTCTAACAACTAAAAATTTTTATACTGGTTTGGCCATGGCCAGGTAGCTCAGTTGGTTAGAACAGCCTCCCAATATGCCAACGTTGTGGGTTCAATCCCCAGTTAGGGCACATACAAGAAGCAACCAACGAATGCACAACCAAGTGGAATAACAAATTGATGTTTCTCTTTCTCTCTTTTCCTCTTCTTCTCTCCTTTTTAAAATCAATAGATTGCCTGACCTGTGGTGGCGCAGTGGATAAAGCATTGACCTGGAAGTGCTGAGGTTGCTGATTCGAAACCCGGGGCTTGCCTGGTCAAGGCACATATGGGAGTTGATGCTTCCAGCTCCTCCCCCCCTTCTCTCTCTCTGTCTCCCTCTCCTCTCTCTCTTTCCACTCTAAAATGAATAAATAAATAAAAAAATTAAAATCAATAGATTATCATTTAAAAAAATTTTCCCACAGATTTGGACTTTCTGCCAACAAGAACAAGTTGCTCCAGAATGTGCCACATTTTAGCTGAAGACAATCAAGACCCAAAAGAATCAGGAATGATTTTTACTTCCTCTTTAACTGCCTAAAAGAATTTAGATAGAGGGCCTGGTTCATGGAGAAAACTAATATTGGAGAGATCTATAGAGTAAGGGTTTAGTTGTGCTGGACTGGGGGAGTTAGGCAGGATCTATTTGTTTAAAGTCCTCTCTGTACCACTGTTTTCTCTGCACAACAAGGCAAACATTTGTTCTTTCCATCTACCTGTAAATTGTCTTTCTTCCCTTTGAAGCCCCAGACCTCTACCTCTTAGTTTAGGATGGTATATAAGCCTCAATTGCCTGACTATCTGAGGGCCTTTTTTGTCTTTCTGGGGCTCCCAAACATACAAACCTAAATTTGTTGTTTGCCTGTTAATCTGTCTTATGTCGATTTAATTATTAGACCAGTCAAAATAAACTAAAAGAGTAGAATAAAATTTTCTTCCCCTACAATCATCATGAGGAAATTGATTATCTCACATAATGAGAAATCCAGATGTAGGCTATTCTGCCTTTTAAACGTGATATGGCATGCACAAATTTTTTTTTTAAATCTTTCGGAGCAAGAAGCACACCTTGTGGTTTTGATTACCCTTAGGATGTCCTGGTAGGGCTTAGGGATTTATGCATGGTTAGGGACCACCCAAGAGTAAGCACACTAATTATGGTTACTTTTGTCCGCTAAGTTCAGAAGTAGCCATTTAAATAAAGCTACCACCTGAGCCTCTGTCTTCTAGTTCTCCCTGGGGCTTTATTACTTTCCGTTGGGGCTCTTTTTATATGACCAGCCTCATGCTTAAACATCTCACATTACTAAGATTGCATGAGAGGACTCCACTATTTCCAACCCACTAAACTGATGCCAAATAAATGACAGAACTATTGGGGGGAAAAATACGATAGAAATTTGTGTTGCCCAAGAGAATTAGTTTTGTCAACAAGTTCTATCAAACTTGGATCCTCAGTTAGCCTCTTCTTGAAACTTTTCCCACATCCAACTTGTCCTTGGTTTGCATCAACTTTTATCCCACTAGATAGTCTATTATCTCTCAGTCTTAATTGTTCCTGTTCCAATCCAGGCTTCACATTGACACCTCCCATACCTCACATACACCATCCTGTGTGCTGTGGGAGAAAAAAAATGATATAAAATCTGACCTCACAGAGGTTGGAATTTTAAAGGAAGCAAGAAATATAGACATTTTAAAAGATAATATTAATAGAGGCACTTCAAAATGGAGTTGGAGCTGACATCCGAGAGGAACTGCCTTGCATTTATTACTCCTCCAACCTTTGAAATGTTAAAACTGGGCAAAATAACATTTGGATTGGACTACAGCAGCATTGTGTTACAAACTACTATTTGTAAAGATAATAGGAAAGCAGACAGTATGAACTACTGGATTCCAAATTAAAGACATTCTTTGGAATTAGTATCACTATGTTAGAGTATTTGTACCTATAGAAATTTTTTCGTTAACTTACTAACACCCATAGTAATTCATTCCTTCTATTTGTGTAATTATCCTCCTTCCTTGTCTCATAAATCACCTCCTAATGAGAATATTACCTGCATTTCTGCCTGAATTAACGTTTCCCAAATAGCTATTCTTTTGGATCTCAAATAAATAGTTGCTGTATTTCACTTCTTGCTTTTTATTTTTCTGCCTTTTATTTTTAGGTTAACATCATTAAGCTATTGCAATCATGCAGAAACCTTATTTTCTTCTGTCTGACCTTTTCCTTTTTCTTTTTTATTTGACTCAAACTGTCCTTACCCAGCACCCTGACTCACTCACCTCCCTCTTCCTTGCATGTCCACTCTCTTGCTTAATCATTAAGCCCTCATAACAATGAGATCACTATCCAAGTCATTTATTTTTTTTAAATTTATTAATTTGAGAATGAGAGAAATGTTAAGTTGTTTCACTTATTTATGCATAGACTAGTTGACTCTTGTATATGACCTGGTCAGGGATTGATCCCACACCTTGGTGTGCTGGGATGACACTCAAACCAACTGAGCAATCCAGCCAGGGCTAGCTAGCATCCAAGTCTTAAAAGCAAGGTTTTGGTGCCCTGCCTGGTTGGATAAGTGGTAGAGGATCAGCCTGGTATATGAAAGTCCTGGGTTCAATTCTCAGTCAGGGTACACAGGAGAAGCAACCATCTTCTCCATCCTTCTCCCTTCTCCCCCCCCTTCTGCCCCAGCAGCCATGGATCAATTGATTCAAGAGATGCACTTTCCACCTCCCATGCTGAGAATGACTCCTGTGCCCTCTGCCTCAGGTGATAAAAGTAGCTTTGTTGCTGAGCAACAGAACAATGCCCCATAGGAGGCTTGCCAGGTGGGTCCCAGTTGGGGTGCATGTGAACTCTGTCTCTCTGCCTCCCCTGCACTCACTTAATAAAAAAAAAAAATCTTGGGCCTGACCTTTGGAGGCACAGTGAATAAAGCATAGATCTGGAATGCTGAAGTCATCTGTTTAAAACGCTGGGCTTGCCTAGGCAAGACACATAAGAGAAGCTATTAGTTGATGTTTCCTGCTTTATGCCCTGTTCCCACTCCATTTCTCTCTCTCTCCTCTTTCAAGAAAAGGAAGGAAGGAAGGAAGGAAGGAAGGAAGGAAGGAAGGAAGGAAGGAAGGAAAGAAAAGAAAGTTCTTGGGTCTGTTGACCACAGAAACAGATTTCAGTCTAACTAAAGAAAACAGCCTGACCAGGCGGTGGCGCAGTGGATAGAGCACCGGACTGGGATGCGGAAGTACCCAGGTTCGAGACTCCGAGGTCCCGCGCGGGCTCATCTGGCTTGAGCAAAGAGCTCGCCAGCTTGGACCCAAGGTCGCTGGCTCCAGCAAGGGGTTACTCGGTCTGCTGAAGGCCCACGGTCAAGGCACATGTGAGAAAGCAATCAATGAACAACTAAGAAGTCGCAACGCACAACGAGAAACTAATGATTGATGCTTCTCATCTCTCTCTGTTCCTGTCTGTCTGTCCCTGTCTATCTCTGCCTCTGTAAAAAAAAAAAAAAAAAAAAAAAAAAAGAAAACATCTGGGCCTCAGTTGTATTTAGCTCCAGACTGAGAAAAGCAGAACAATCTCACTGAACAAATCCTTGCAAAATCAGATAGAATGAAGCCATTGTTGACATCAGGACCAGATGCAATAATCAATTAGCCCCTATCTTAGCATCAACCAATCATTAGAAATCACAACCTTAACTCCTTTAGTCACCATGATTAGTGATTTTTTTCCCTATAAAAACCCCCCCTTGTAAGTCATTAGGAAGCCAGGTCTTTGAGTATATAGCTCAACTGTGACTCTGTGGTGGTGCTATCTCTAAAGTGAATAAACCCTTATTTCTTGGCTGCAAATTCCTGTTTGTCTCTTTATTTTATTTATTTATTTTTAATTTTTTTTTCTCACAGTTTTGAAATTTATTCTTTTTTTTTAAAGATTTTATTTATTCATTATAGAGAGGAGAGAGAGAGAGAGAGAGAGAGAGAGAGAGAAGGGGAGAGGAGCAGGAAGCATCAACTCCCATATGTGCCTTGACCAGGCAAGCCCAGGGTTTTGAACCGGCAACCTCAGCGTTTCCAGGTTGACGCTTTTTCCACTGCGCCACCACAGGTCAGGCTGTTTGTCTCTTTTTGAGCTTTGATTCATGCAGGCAAATGAGCCCCTTCCGTCCAGTAATACAATTATGAATCAATGTGAAGAATTACTTTGAAAATGAGAGTTAATGATACAAAGTGGAAAGTTGCCTGACCAGTGGTGGCGCAATGGATAAAATGTCAACCTGGAACACTGAGGTCACTGGTTCAAAATCCTGGGCTTGCCTGGTCAAGGCACATGTGGGAGTTGATGCTTCCTGCTCCTCTCCCATTCTCTCTCTCTCTCTCTGTCTCTCTCAAATGAATAAATAGAAAGTTTCCCATTATATGCCATGAGTAGTAAAAGATTTTACAGTGAAAAAGTAGGAAGCATACAGAAGACAAGCAAATTTGAGAAATTATAGGTTTTTACATTTGAAGAATCTCCAAATTAAAAGACAACCTGAAAACAAAAATTTGAGCAACATGACAAAAGTTTAATATCCTTAATATACAGCTGAGTATTACGAAGTCCTTATGTTCTTCAGAGAAAGATTGACAGTCCTATAGCCATGGTAACAAGTAACCCTCTCAAATCAATTTACTTTTGCGAAAATGCCTTTGAAAACTAACTGTGGGGTCCAGAATAAGTCACCCCAAGATATGCCTTTGTGGTATGCAGATTGATTTGTGCTAAAGACATCTTCAGCTTCAGACTCAAGAGCAACTTCTTCCCCTCCTTTAACTTCCTAGTAGAACTTGAATGAGGGGCCTTGCCCATAAGAGCTTATCGACAATAAGGTTTTTGACCCACCTCTATCACAGGAAAAATTAGTATTTACAAAACATCTGCTCTACTTATTATCCTGCAATGACCCTTTGAAGCCTCGAGGTATCTCATCCCTAGCTCAAAATGTCTTATACTGTATACCCAATTCCCCCTTTCACCTCTGAACCTCTCCTACATGTGGGTCTCTGACTCTCTCATGTATGTGGGGATCCCATATATACTGCTCACAAAAATGAGAGGATATTTAAAAATGAATAAGAAATATTTTAAAAAGAAGCATTTGATTTTTTTATTAAACTAGAACATCAGAAAAGCAAAAAACAAGTCAAAGAAAGTTGTCCAATTATGCAAATGAGATGCAAAACCAACTTTTATTTCATTGATGAAAATGCACTGTACAAAAGGCTGAAAGTAGTGGAGTATCTGCACATTCACTGATTCCCTAATTTTTGTGAGCAGTGTATATATATATATCACATTTGGTTATTTCTCTTGCTAATCTGTCTAATGTATATTTTATTATTAGACCAGCTAGATGATCCTTAGGAGTAGAGGAAATTTTGTTCCTTTTCTGCACAACCAATCAGAAACAGTCCAATATTTCTGAAAGCCAGCTAGTCAACAAGTCTTGTTAGAATAACCTACTTTCATCTCTGTAATTAGCATAAAGCACATTTCTAAGGTGATATAAGCACACTCTTGCCTCTATAATCAATACAACCACTAGACAAATGCTTCCCAAAGACCTCATAAGACCAGCCATTTGCTTTCCTCAAGGGAAAAGTCCTCCCTTATTTAAGTTATAAATTCACCTTTTTAGTTATAGATATTGAGTTGTAGCCACTTCTTTTGACCATTCCAGCTATAAATTTGTAAAGATGCTATGAGATAAATGTGCAAAGGATGTAAGACAATAAATTATACAGCAGAAAATCTAAATGAAAAAAGAAAGAAAAGAGGAAATATTCAACCTTACAAGAAATCACAGAAAAGGGAATTAAAACATTGAGATACTTGCCCCTCAAAAAAGATTAATGGTGGTAAGGTTCTACTGAAATAAATTTAAAGCCCTGAGAAAAATACTTATTTTACTGTAACTTGGGAGATTTATTTTTATCCCTCTCCCAACAACCCCTACCCCAGAGAGGTAGGGGGAGAGAAGGGGATGGTAGCTTCAGGTGTACAACCCAGTGATTAGACATTTACATAACCTACGAAGGGATCACCCTGATAAATCTCACACCCATATGACACTACACATAGTTATTAGAATATTACTCATTATATTTTCTATGCTGTACTTGACATTCTTATGACCATTTTGTAACTATCATTTTGTACTTAATTCTTCTCTTCCTTACCCATTCTTCCAATTCCCCTCCCATCTGGAAACTGTCAAAATGTTCTCTGTATTTGAGTCTGTTTCTAGTCTTTTTGTTTGTTTGTTTGTTTTTCATTCCGCGTGTAAGTGAAACCATCTGGTATTTGTCTTTGTCTGATTTATTTCACTCAGCACAATACCCCCTAGCCTATTCATGTTGTTGCAGATGATAAGATTTCATTCTTTTTTCATGGCTGAATCATATTCCATTGTATATATGTACTATTTATTCTTCATGCATTCATCTATTGGTGGACACCTAGGTTGCTTCCATATCTTTTTTTTTTTTTTTGTATTTTTCTGAAGCTGGAAATGGGGAGAGACAGTCAGACAGACTTCTGCATGCGCCTGACCGGGATCCATCCGGCACGCCCACCAGGGGGCGATGCTCTGCCCTTCCGGGGCGTCGCTCTGCCAAGATCAGAGCCACTCTAGCGCCTGGGGCAGAGGCCAAGGAGCCATCCCCAGCACCCAGGCCATCTTTGCTCCAATGGAGCCTTGGCTGCGGGAGGGGAAGAGAGAGACAGAGAGGAAGGGGGGGTGGAGAAGCAGATGGGCGCTTCTCCTATGTGCCCTGGCCGGGAATCGAACCTGGGTCCCCCACACGCCAGGCCAACGCTCTACCGCTGAGCCAACCGGCCAGGGCCTGCTTCCTATTGTATTGATCGGGGATTAAACCCACAGCCTTGGTGTATCAAGATGATGCTCTGAGTGATTGAATCAAGGCAGAGGCCACTTTTTTTTTTAAATCCTTTATTCTTAACCTTCAGGCAAATCTACTTTTTAGAGATAAAAGGGACAGGCAGATCACGACTCCCAGGCATCCCTCAAAGTAAGCGGGTCACCTTAGGGGCAACTTTACCCGCTCAAAAATTCGTCTCACATTAGCAGTGAGGATTCGGGCATCACCCCGAATCGTTATTTTCCTTACTCATAAGTTTAAGGCATAGCAGAGGCCATTGTTTTTTTTGCTGAGTCCTCCCCACAATGATCTGGCTAGCGGGTGCCATATCTGAGTCCTCATCAACCTGACTATCACTGTTCACTTGCCCTGGTGATTCCCTAAGACCTACCCCACCCAACTTGCAGGCCCACCCAAGCCATTTCCAGTGGCTTAGCTAACAATGTAGACTTTCCAAAAATCTCTCAAAGAAGCAGTATCTGGCCCTGGTGTGCCTCATACCTCTGCTAAGTAGCCCCAAACCTGGCATTAGTGGCAGCTGGCCTTGGTTCACAGCTTGGCCTCTCCCAAGCACCTCTAAGCCCAGCACAAGTAGCAGCTATCTGCATATTGCTTTGTAGTTCATGCCAGGTGACCTCGGGGAAGAGTAGAGGAACTTAGTGAGGACTTCAACAAAGAGATCAAAAACATGAAAATAGAAAACATAAAAAAGAAATGTTAGATTCAAGGAGTACTGACATGCTGGGGCTGTCAAGAGTGTACAAGGTCCCTGTGACGCTGAGAACAAAGAGTTCAGCAACATCCTGCATTGAGTCAGAGACCCTTATCAGAAGTTTATGTTTGAAATTCTCCACTGAGTAATACCCCCCCTGTAACTGCGCACGACCTCCCTAGCCAATGACTAACAGCCACATCAGCTTCTGTATGATGCTTGCTCATCCTAGATAGCCACCCTATAAAAAGGAGCCATTTTAGAAGCTCGTGGCTGCAGTGCTCCAATCTCTTCGGAGGCGTGGGTTGCCTGCAGTCCCTGCGCAGGTTTGGGGGGCTACAGTGTTCCCCTGTGTGGGTTACCTGCATCCCTGTGCAGGTTTGGAGGGCTGCAGTGCTCCCTTGCATGGGTTGCCTGCAGTCCCTGTGCAGGTCTGCAATAAAACTTATAAAATTCACTTTGGGTCTGCTGTGGCCTATCTCGCTGGGATGTAACAGAAACATCTAAAAATGAAGAATAGGCCTGACCTGTGGTGGTGCAGTGGATAAAGCGTCGATCTGGAAATGCTGAGGTTGCCGGTTCGAAACCCTGGGCTTGCCTGGTCAAGGCACATATGGGAGTTGATGCTTCCTGCTCCTCCCCCTTCTCTTTCTCTGTCTCTCTCTCTTTTCTCTCTCTCTCTCTCTCCTTTCTAAAATGAATAAAAAAATAAAAAATAAATAAAAAAAAATGAAGAACACAATAACTGAAATGAGGAAAATATTATATGGAATCAGCAGTAGAGTAGATGAAGTAGAGATAAAATCGGTGTTTTTGAATATAAGGAAGCAGAAAACACCCAATCAGAAGCAAAAAGGAACCCCAGCCCCCCCAAATGAGGATAGTTTAAGGAGCCACTGGGACAACTTCAAGTGTACCAACATCATAAGGGTGCCAAAAGGAGAAGAGAGAGCAAGGGATTGAAAACCTATTTGTAAAAATAATGATGGAAAACTTCCTTAATGTGGTAAAGGCAATAGACATACAAGTCCAGGAAGCACAGAGAATCCCAAACAAGATGAACCCAAAAGTCCCACACCAAGACTCATCATAATTAGAGTGGCAAAGGTTAAAGACAAAGAGAAAGTCTTAAAAGCAGCAAGACAAAAAGGTCACCTACAAGGGAGTTTCCATAAAGCTGTTAGCATAAAATATT
Organism: Saccopteryx bilineata; assembly: GCF_036850765.1. Lineage (NCBI taxonomy): Eukaryota > Metazoa > Chordata > Mammalia > Chiroptera > Emballonuridae > Saccopteryx > Saccopteryx bilineata. Next base: position 140,134,738 of record NC_089491.1, on the reverse strand, counting down.
CAAAGTGATGAAAAGCAAGGACCTACAGCCAAGATTAGTTTACCCAGAAAAAATATCATTTAGAATTAAAAGACAGCTAAAGAGCTTCCCAGAAAAAAAGCTAAAGGAGTTCATTATCAGCAAACCAGTATTTCAGGAAATGTTAAAAAGTTGTCCTTAAGAAGAAGAAGGGAAAAAAAATATGAATAATAAAATGACAATAACTACATATCTATCGACAATTACTTTAAACAAAATTGGATTAAAAGCTTCAATCAAAAGACACATGATGGCTGAATGGATAATAAAACAAGACTGTAATATATGCTGTCTACAAAAGACTGAATTCGCATCAAAAGATACACACAGGCTGCGGGGTTCCATATAAATTTTTTGAAATATGTGTTCTAGTTCTTTGAAATACACCATTGGTTTCTTAATAGGAATTGCACTGAATCTATAGATTGCTTTGGGTAGCATGAGCATTTAATAATGCTAATTCTTCTTGTCCATGAACACGGCATATGCTTCCACATATTTGTATCTTCTTCAATTTCTTTCTTCAGTGTCTTATAATTTTCAGAGGACAGGTCTTTTATATCCTTGGTTAAATTTATGCCTAAGCAGTTTATTCTTTATGATAAATTGTAAAAAGAGTTGTTTTCTTAGTTTCCCTTTCTGGTAGTTCATTATAGGTGAATAAAGATGCAACTGATTTCTGGATATTTATTTTGTATCCTGTTACTTTACCAAATTCATTTATCAATTATAGTAGTTTTTTGGTGGAATCTTTAGGATTCTCTCTCTATAGCAGTGGTCCCCAACCCCTGGGCCGCAGACCGGTACCGGTCCGGGGGCCATTTGGTACAAGTCCGCAGAGAAAGAATAAATAACTTACATTATTTCCATTTTATTTATATTTAAGTCTGAACAGTGTTTTATTTTTTAAAAATGACCAGATTCCCTCTGTTATATCTGTCTAAGACTTACTCTTGATGCTTGTCTCGTAAGTTCGACAATTATATTTAAAAATACCACAGTTTTTACGCCGGTCGCATAATTTTATTTTGTCCATTTATCCGTCCCACCCTAAAGGCTGGTCTGTGAAAATATTTTCTGACATTAAACCAGTCCGTGGCCCAAAAAAGGTTGGGGATCATTGTTCTATAGGACCATGTCATCTGCAAATAGTGATAGTTTTACTTCCTTCTTTCCAATTTGCATGCCTTACAGTTCTTCTTCTTGTCTGATTGCTGAGTTTAGGACTTCCAGTACTGTACTATGTTGAATAAGAGTGGTGAAAGCAGTCTGACCTGTAGTGGCGCAGTGGATAAAACGACAACCTGGAAACACTGAGGTTGCTGGTTCAAAACCCTGGCTTGCCTGGTCAAGGCACATATGGGAGTTGATGCTTCCAGCTCCTCCCCCTTCTCTCTCCCCCTCTCTAAAATGAATAAATAAATAAATAAAATTTTAAAAACCACTGAATTAAAAAAAAAAAGAGTGGTGAAAGCAGACATTCCTTTCTTGTTCCCAATCTTGAAGGAAACAATTGTAGTTTTTGCCCATTGAGTATGATGTTGGCTGTGAGTTTGTCATATATTGCCTTTATTACATTGAGGTATGCTCCCCCTGTTCTCACGTTTCTGAGAGGTTTTTTTTTTTTTATCATAAATAGGTGTTAGATGCATTTATCAAATGCATGTTCTGCATCTATTGATATGATTATGTAGTTTTTAGCTTTTGTTTTGTTTATGTGGTATATCACATTTATTAATTTGCAGATATTGTACCAACCTCATATCCCTGGAATAAATCCCACTTGATCATGGTATATGATCTTTTTAAATTATTGCTGGATCTGGTTTGCTAATATTTTGTTGAGGATTTTAGCATCTGTGGTCATCAGGAATATTGGCCTATAATTTTCTTTCTTTGCAGTGTCTTCATCCGGTTTTGGAATTAGGATAATGCTAGCTTCATAATATGAGTTTGGAAGTTTTCTCTCCTCTTGAATATTTTGGAATCGTTTGAGAAGAATAGGTGTTAGTCCTGAGCCACTTTCAAATGGAGCCAGAGCTGCCATCCCAGAGGAACTGCTAGCACATCTTATGTCTCAAATCAGTGCAAAACAAACTTTGTTCTGGGCCTAAAGCAACACTGGTTTCAAAGAACTGTTTGAGAAGATAACAAACAAGCAGGTATATGTCTGATAACTACTAAACTGAAAACTAAACAAATTGTTTAGAATTAGAGGTACCAGGTTAGCTTATCTACACCAATGAAGATGCCCTTCTTGTATTGAGGTAATTGTGCCCCTTCTCTTTCTCGGAAATCCCCCTTGCCTTGGTCTCCTGCTGAGAACACTATTTACATCTCTGCCTGTATCAGTGTTTTCCAGAATTGCAATTCTCTTTGCTTCTCAAACACTTGTTTTTCACCTTGCCTTTTTTATTTTTAGGTTAACAAAACCAAGGTGGTGGGTTTTGACCAGAACTTTAAAAAGAAAAAAAAAAAAAAAGAAGTGGAATCAAGTGGATTAGACTATAACAGACATGAATAGAATATGAAATACCAGAATGCATTGCAAGATTATCTTAGAATTATTTCATGAAAGTTGTTTCAGTGATATATGCATTTATATTTATACTGGATGGTGATATAAAATGAACTTAAACTTTGGGTTTCAATCTAAGTTTGAAAATTATGGACTAAAACACAAATAAGACAAACCCCTCGCTGACTTAAGGGTTAATGTGGAAAAGGGTCCTGACAACACACATCTCCTGTGGACATGATCTGCAGGCGTGGGCAAAAGTAGGTTTACAACAAAACACAGAGTTTATTCTTTTATTATTATTCACTAATTGTTGTATTATTTTCTATGTGAACAACTATAAGCCTACTTTTGCCAACCCATATTGAGGAAGGAACCCCCCCTTGAGATAATGTTATAAAGTACCGCAATCCGCGGGTTACATAGAGACACCAGGCAGGTTATAGAAGAAATTTGAGGAGTTTTATTACTTAGCTGGTGTCGGTCAAATAAGTTTGTAAATATGATATATATGTTTGCTCCCTTATAGTTTGCATTGGGTGTGGGGGACAGGCTGTAAGCCAGCAAAGTCATTATAGCCTAAGGCTTAGTTTTTGTTTTTGTTTAAATTTTATTTATTTATTTTTTTTATAGAGACAGAGAGTGAGTCAGAGAAGGATAGACAGGAACAGAGAGAGATGAGAAGCATCAATCATTAGTTTTTCATTGCGCGTTGCAACACCTTAGTTGTTCATTGATTGCTTTCTCATACGTGCCTTGACTGTGGGCCTTCAGCAGACTGAGTAACCCCTTGCTGGAGCCAGTGACCTTGGGTTCAAGCTGGTGGGCTCTTGCTCAAACCAGATGAGCCCGCGCTCAAGCTGGCAACCTCAGGGTCACGAACCTGGGTCCTCTGCATCCCAGTCCAAGGCTCTATCCACTGCACCACTGCCTGGTCAGGCCTAAGGCTTAGTTTTAAGACTAAGCCTTTCCCACCCTTTTAATACTAAGATCCTTTCAAAACTAAGCTTTTCCCCACACACTTGACTGTTGCATGATGTGGGGTGGGCACTCATATAAGTGACTTTGTATCAGAGACTTCTTTATTTGTATATTGGATTAAAGGTTTTGATTTCTACACTATAAAATGAGACAGTCTAGTGTCTTTCTCGCTCAGTTCCTAAAATTAACATTGCAGCAGAGAGGCAGCCAAGATGGCGGAGTGTTGAAGAAGAAGACTGTTTGTGCAGAGAGAAGGAGATGGGGAACAGAGGTGAATAAGGCCGGTGAAGTAGAAACCTTTGATTCTAGGAAACTCAGATAAATCAATGGCTTTGGGAGCCCTAAATGGAAAGGGAAGTGTTTTCCCACTGTGTGTATTTTTTGCCTGCTGGGTGCAAGCTAGGATTAAAGGTAATGGCCCAACAGTTCTTGGCTCCATTGTTTCATTACCATCTGTCCGAATCAAATGTGAACCTGCATGGGCCAGGCAGCTGTGATGGTGGCCATGGCTACTGGCCTTACAGCCAGCAACTACACGGGGTACAATCCCAAATCATGTAGGCCCTCTTACTGTTCTAGACCTTCTTTTATACAAAATCAAGTACTGGTTAGGGTGGGTAAGGAGGGAGCATGGTACAATAGTCAATTTTATCTATTTATTCATTTTTAGAGGAGAGAGAGAAAGATTAAGAGAGAGAGAGAAAGAGAGAGAGAGGGGCAGGAAGCTTCAACTCCCATATGTGCCTTGACCAGGCAAGCCCAGGGTTTTGAACTGGCAACTTCAGTGTTTCCAGGTTGACGCTTTATCCACTGTGCCACCACAGGTCAGGCGGTACAATAGTCAATTACTAACACACTTATAACATCTGTCTATAGGATCTATTAAAAGGAAAAAAAAGCATTCCTACACAAGATAACACCGTTGTGACAATTGGTTTACATACCAGGCAAAGGCATTCCCAAATCTTCTAGTGTCTACCCCCCATCCCTGTGGCCACAGCGAAATGGTTAGCTTAGGATAAGGAGAGAGATCAAATGTAAATACCTTTGCTAAAAGTGCTGGGACTAGTTTACTAGGAAACCTAATAAACTAATCCCCGCTTGTTTAGTTTACAAGTTTTTACACATATAAAGAATTTCAAAAGGGATGATTATTAGAAAGCATATAAAATGTTACAGAATGCAGGTTTTTCAAACAAGGGGAGTGGGCTCGTGATCTCTAGAGGTATACTTCACCCTCAGGACTTCAGGAAAGGAGGAATAGTTAGAATCAGTGTAGGAATTTTTAATTATGATATGTAAACATTGTCTCCTAAGATCTTAAGGAAGAGGAAGAGGGAGTTTCCAGATAAGTTTTATCTTCCTTGTTGTCTAGCAAGTAGTGGCCTCAGTCCTTCTAGAGAACTATAGTTAAACTATGACTAGATGACCCATTTGTCCTTGTAAGCCAGGAAGCTCCTGCATTCTTCTCCCTCCATTCTCCACAGAAAGGAGGGAACAAGAAGCCTGACCTTTCCTCTTCAAAAGGGCGTTGCCAATACTATGTTTTACAGTTCTTTGGCACCTTATCACAATAAGAGGCTTCAGAATATTTTATAATTTAGGCCAAGTGTTCAGAGAGAATTTGTAAAATGATTTTTATACTTGTATGTCATTTACAACAGCTCAAGATGGCTGACCATATTCCTGCTTAGGAAGGGCTGTTATCATGTAAATGAAGAGTTTTTCATACTTAGAAGGTTTTGAATAGAAGGAGGAAAGAGACTTGGACCCCCTCCCTTCTCCACACCTGGGTGAAAGAAGGTAAAACAACCAGGAATGTAGGAGGGGCAAGGAGGGAAAGGAGCCCTTTACTCTCCCCTTTCTATCTCCTTAATGGCCGATTTACAAATGATTATCCTCTGGCATCCTGTAAGGCCCCTCCCATCCTGAAGCCGTGTGACTGACAAATATACCTCAAGACAAAGGAATCACGAGACTCATGAATGTGAATTTATGTTCTGTAAAAGGTATATAAGATGTAAGAAATCTAATTTCGGGGAGCACGTCTTGCGTGCTTTGCTGGTTTTTATTAATAAATTCTTTTTCTTCATATAGCTTTCTGAGTGTCAATCCTCCGATCTGAGGTTTTGCTCTCCTACAACAATATAGATATACTTCACAAATGAAACTATAATGGAAGGTAATGTCATGTAGACAATAAGAAGATAGGTTAGGATGAAACATTTTGCCCAAGTAAGAATGTCCAAATCTGTAGAGAATTATTATGAATTTATTTGGGCCAAACAGAAGATATGCCTGGAAGCAAGATTTCAACAGAGACTGAGAAAAAAATGACTCAGAATTAAAGTCTGCAGTTACTTTTATGCATTTGGAATTAAGGAGGAAACATAAGGAAGATTACAGGAAGGTAGAAAAAAACAAGGCAGAGATTGGATTACAGGAGAATTAATAAAATTGCATGCTTTCTTGGGGGGTGGTTATGTTTATTTCAAAGGTGTGTTAGCCTTGATGCTCAAGAACAATGGGCAGGGCCACTTAAGGCAAAAATAAACCTTTTACTAAAATAGGTTATATGGCTGGGGCTTGGCTACCCACCTTGACCTGCCCAATTAGAAATTTATGATCAGAATACCCTGTGAGGTTATTTTCCATAGAACCCCTTTTTCATCCACAATTTGTTAAAAAACAAAATTCAAGCAAGTAAATTTCAAAATCTAATTGATTTTTAACTATTCATGAATTGAGCAGCATACCATCTTGCAAGTAGAGGTACGTTCCAGGAGTTATACAAATGGAAGGTTTTTGTAGGCTAAAAGAGGGTGGGGCTAAAATTTAGGGAGTGGATTAAGGTGGTACTAAGAGGTTAAAAGAGTGGATTATTTCAGACAAGGGCACTTTCCCTTAGGCCCTAAGGTTTAGGGGAAGGAAGGGCATTTTATTAGGCAGATTACCACATTAGTGTGGATCAGGAAATTCCAGATTGATTAAGATTTTGTTTCTGAGAGAGATTGAAACTGTAATTAGACCAGGTATTAAGTCTTTTGTTGTTGTTGTTGTTGTTATCATGGGTTTTCAACACAAGTGGCATCATTTTGGGCTTGTGATTTTCTGTTTAACACACTAAACTGTAAATCATTCATTGTTTTTGGTGTGCTATGCAGGAGTTGCCTAAATAGTAGGGGGACTATAAATAATCATCCCAACCACGTGACCATTGGGAGTGAAAGCAGGGGTCAAAAGACAGGTGGGTCTGTGCCAAGTAACCGAGGACATAGTTAAAACATGGACTCATCAATTCGAAGTTATTTTCCTGAAACATTTTGCAGAAGTTACTTTGAAGAATAAGCAAGTATTAAAATTGATCATCTAATTATAATGTTTTATCATCACCACTGAATAATTAATGGGTTCTTGGGTACCTGCCTGTTGAGCAGATAAAATATATTATGTTCACTTTGTTAAAGATGGCGCTGCCCACGAGGAGACCGTCGCCCAGGTGATATTAATGTGTGTTGAGAATCCTTGTAGCCTGGGGCTTGGTTTTGGGATTAAGCCTTTCCCACCCATTTTGATGTGGGGTGGTACAATCCAATCATGCCTCAGAGAAGTGACTTTGTATTAGAGACTTCCCTGTTATGTATATTGGATTAAGAGTTTGGATTTCTACACTATAAAATGGGGATGGAGTGGGAGCTTGCGCTCTTGGTTCCTGAGATTATCATTAGAGGAGAGAGCAGAGCAGAGAGCAGAAGGAGGCCACGTGGAGGAGGCCAGGAAAAGCAGCCAAGATGGCGGAGTGCTGAGTGAGATGCCAGTTTGTGTAGAGTTTGTATCTGGGATAAGGAAGGAGATGGGGAACTGAAGTGAATAAGTCTGGTGAGCTAGAAACCTTTGATTCTAGGAAACTCGGATAAGTCAGTGGCTTTGTGAGCACTGAATGTGAGTGGGTTTTGGAGCCCAGTGTGTATTTTTACTTGCCCGCCGGGTGCAAGCTAGAATTAAAGACTATGGCCCACCAGTTTGTGGCTCCGTTGTTTCTTTACCGACTGTCTGAATCCAATGCGAACCTGCATAGGCCAGAAGGCTGCTGTGATAGTGATAGCCATGGATTCTGGCTTTACACTGCCCTTCATCATTATAGGCCCTCCTTGACTCCATCTGCCTCCACTGTGTCCTTTTCACAGTGAAGGTGATTCACCTAGTTTAAATTTTAATCACAAATCTAATTGTATCAGTGTGATACTGAGATTTATAATAAAAAATATATATTTGGTCTTTACACTGTTCCTGGCAATATCCTTACTATTTCCAATGGAAGTGCTATATAAGCATCTTTTGTTATAATATTTATTTGTGTTTTTTCCTGAAAGAGCACCAGGATAATGAAAGTCAATGCGTATCTTTTGTGTTCATGTAACAAGTTCCTTTTTTTTTTTCTTAAATAAATTTTTATTAATGTTAATGGGATGACATTAATAAATCAGTGTACATATATTCAAAGAAAACATGTCTAGGTTATCTTGTCATTAAATTATGTTGCATACCCCTCACCCAGAGTCAGATTGTCCTCCGTCACCCTCTATCTAGTTTTCTCTGTGCCCCTCCCCCTCCCCCTAACTCTCTCCCTCCCTCCCTCCTGCATCCTCCCTCCCCCCACCCCTAGTAACCACCACACTCTTGTCCATGTCTCTTAGCCTCCTTTTTATGTTCCACCAATGTATGGAATCATGTAGTTCTTGTTTTTTTCTGATTTACTTATTTCACTCCGTATAATGTTATCAAGATCCCACCATTTTGCTGTAAATGATCTGATGTCATCATTTCTTATGGCTGAGTAGTATTCCATAGTGTATATGTGCCACATCTTCTTTATCCAGTCTTCTATTGAAGGGCTTTTTGGTTGTTTCCATGTCTTGGCCACTGTGAACAGTGCTGCAATGAACATGGGGCTACATGTGTCTTTATGTATCAATGTTTCTGAGGTTTTGGGAAAGTTCCTTTCAATCTAGCCTGAGTTTATGTTAAAGAGGCAACTCTTGGAAGCTCCAAGGGTGGGGCCCACTGGAGAAAGTGATTAGAGGGTTGGATCTTTCCAACCCTAGTCGACCCACCCCCATCTCTGGGGAAAGAGAGGGGCTAAAGATTGAATCAATCACCAATAGCTAATGATTTAATCAGTCATGCTTACTTAATAAAGCCTGAATTTCAGGGTTCGAAGAGCTTCTCAGTTGGACACATGGGGGTGCCGGGAGAGGGCATAGAGCCCTGCACATTTACCCACCTTTCCCCTATATCTTGTGCTGTGTATCTCTTCATCTGTCTGTTCCTCCATATCCTTTAGTATCCTTAGTTATAAATTGTTCACCTAGAAGTAACCATTTGCCTGTGTTCTGTGTCAATCTAGTAAACTAATCAAATCCAAGAAGGAGGTGGTGCGAACCTCCAATGTACTGCCATTTAAAGATTTTTTTAAAAATTCATTTTAGAGAGGAGAGAGAGAGAGAAAGAAGAGGGAGGAGCAGGAAGCATCAACTCCCATATGTGCCTTAACCAGGCAAGCCTAGGGTTTCGAACCAGCGACCTCAGTGTTCCAGGTCGACGCTTTATTCACTGTGCCACCACAGGTCAGGCGTGTACTGCCATTTAAATTGTGAAAATTTACACATGGAAAGGTCACGAGGAAAAGAGTACAAAATAAAATGGAGTCACTATTGTCAAGCTGCTAAATCCTGAGGCATGAAGAAACGATTTTATTCTCGCTTTAAATAGCCTGGGAACTTAAACTTATGAACTTTCAGTTGTGCATCAGTGCATGGTGGTACCTAAATACCAGATATAAACCTCCCAAAGACTTAAGAAAGCATTTCATGTGCTAGGAATGTTTATATGTATCATAGATATTATACCTAAGAAAGAATATTTCATTATCCAGACCACCTGGCACCCATCATCCAGACCACCAGACATCTAGAATATTACTGTCCTGAACCAACCCATGAGCTAAGAATGCTCACTGCCTATCTACCAGGTACAAATCACTGCATTAGTCTCTGGAGTTCAAAATATGAATAAAACGATCTCTGCTTTCAAGGAGCTCACAACACTCTAAGTAATAAATGCAAAGGTATAGAAAGTTATAAACAGAACTTACTCCAAGTACATACAAAAAGCATTTTAACACAATCAGTGGAGAGCTCAGAGAGGAAGTAATATGAGGGCTGTGCTTTAAGGAATGAATAGCAAATCCTAAGAAGAGAAGGACCTTCCTATGAGTAGAGAAAGTGAAGAAGTGAATAAGGCATAGACTCAAAAAAACACTATTATTTGTGGAGGAAACTAAATGCAATTTGGTGGAACTGAAGGAGATAAGCATGATCCAGACTGAAAAAGTTTTATCTTCAACATTTTTAGGATAGTGTTGAGGAGTTATTGAAACTATCACCAACATACATTTCTTGAGCAGGATATTAAATATTTTACACTCTTTAAGCCATTTAATGTGCTCCATGACACAGTGCATACATACTGTTATTATCCCCATTTATCAGATGCAAAAACTAAGGCTCAGAGTCTTTAGGTAATTGTTCCAAGATCAGGCAGAAATTAAATGGCAGAACAAGGGTTTGAACAAAAGTTTTTTTTTCCCAGAGGCCATGTGCAATACAAGTACTGTAGAATAATGCCACACCATACATTCCTTTTTTTTTTTTTTTTAAAGTAAGGGGAAGTTTCTTTAGAATAGTGGTAGTCAACCTGGTCCCTACCGCCCACTAGTGGGCGTTCCAGCTTTCATGGTGGGCGTTAGTGGAGAAACCAAAGTATAAATAAAAACATAGATTTAACTATAGTAAGTTGTTTTATAAAGATTTATTCTGCCAAACAGCGAAAATCCGACATAAAGTACTTGGTAAGTGTAAGGCCAGGAACCGCCAACGTGGCCATTCACATGCAGGTTCGCATTGGATTCAGACAGTCGGTAAAGAAACAACAGAGCCACAAACTGGTGGGCCATAGTCTTTAATTCTAGCTTGCACCCGGCAGGCAAGTAAAAATATACACTCTGGGCTCCAAAACCCACTCACATTCAGTGCTCACAAAGCCACTGACTTATCCGAGTTTCCTAGAATCAAAGGTTTCTAGCTCACCAGACTTATTCACTTCAGTTCCCCATCTCCTTCCTTATCCCAGATACAAACTCTACACAAACTGGCATCTCACTCAGCACTCCGCCATCTTGGCTGCTTTTCCTGGCCTCCTCCACGTGGCCTCCTTCTGCTCTCTGCTCTGCTCTCTCCTCTAATGATAATCTCAGGAACCAAGAGCGCAAGCTCCCACTCCATCCCCATTTTATAGTGTAGAAATCCAAACTCTTAATCCAATATACATAACAGGGAAGTCTCTAATACAAAGTCACTTCTCTGAGGCATGAGTGGATTGTACTGCCCCACATCAAAAAGGGTGGGAAAGGCTTAATCCCAAAACCAGGCCCAGGCTACAAGGATTCTGCTTGCCCACCGCCTGCCCCCAACACACATTAATATCACCTGGGTGATGGCCTCCACGTGGGCGGCGTCATCTTTAACAAAGTGAGCATAATACATTTTATCTGCCCAACAGTAAGTAATTATTATTATATGCTTTAACTTGCTGTAACTCTGCTTTATAGATTTTATAAAGTAAAGTTACTTCCCTACTTTATAAATCACCATTACTGTGGAACCGGTGGGCAGTTAGAAAATTTTACTACTAACAGAGATACAAAAGTGGGTGGTAGGTATAAAAAGGTTAACTACCCCTGCTTTAGAATGTGACAGAGGTAGTAGAAGGGCCCTTGGAGCTTAGAAGAGAGAGAGAGAGAGATACATGCCTTGAGGTATGAAAGAGGAAGGAGAGGCAGGGGCCTGCTCTGGAAAAAAAAGAGTAGGCCCTGGGAAAAGAAGGGGTTGGGAAAGCCACAGGCTGCTTCAGAGACAGAGGCACCCCACACTCTTACATTTGGAAGGAAAGTCATCCAAACAACTGCCACTCAGTCTTCCTGCTTTTTTTTTTTTTCTTCTGTATTTTTCTGAAGCCAGAAACGGGGTGAGACAGTCAGACAGACTCCCGCATGCGCCCGACCGGGATCCACCCGGCACGCGCACCAGGGGGCGACGCTCTGCCCACCAGGGGGCGACGCTCTGCCCACCAGGGGGCAATGCTCTTCCCCTCCGGGGCGTCGCTCTGTTGCAACCAGAGCCACTCTAGTGCCTGGGGCAGAGGCTGAGGAGCCATCTTTGGGCCATCTTTGCTCCCGTGGAGCCTCGGCTGTGGGAGGGGAAGAGAGAGACAGAGAGGAAGGAGAGGGGGAGGGGTGGAGAAGCAGATGAGCGCTTCTCCTGTGTGCCCTGGCCGGGAATCGAACCCGGGACTTCTGCACGCCAGGCCGACGCTCTACCACTGAGCCAACCGGCCAGGGCCTTACTGCTTTGATTTTTAAGTTAGACTTTGAAAGTCATCCTAGCTGTCTGAATTCCTTACACAAAGCCCTTTTCATAGAATGTGGATTTACTTGAAGAGACATATATGGGAATAATACAAATGCCAAATACAGGCAAATGATGTTTTACAAAATTTGTTTCCATTTTGTCCTTTCCTCAAAAATAACTTCAAACTTGGTAAATGTCCCATTTAGCTTTTGCTTTTCACTTACTCTTTCATCAAGCCCTAATCTAAAGGGTTCCACTCTTAAATGCAGTCAAGATTTGAAGACCTCAAAACAGGAAGGAAATAGAACTATAAGGTCTGAGGTGGCTATTAAGTGATCAATTTTCATCTTAAAGGACTGAGTTTACTCACTCATAAAGTTTTGTTTTAGGTCTTGTCTGGGAGAGTAGTTATTTAAAGTATAGTAGACACTTGAAATTTTGGAGTTAACATTCCTGGTTTGAAAAAATTAATCCGAAATGTCCTTTTAGCAATTTATAATCTTCTTGAGTCGCAAGTTGAAATTTTAAGACAGCAGGCAGGTCTCCAAGTTCACAGTCAAGTCTTATATCAAAGGTTACATTTCAGGATATTAATGGTCATAGTTTTTCCTAGTATTAAATCATGATTAAAAAATGGAGGACTCTTGAGTTTAACACATCGTAATGGGCATTCAAAAGCTGGATTATCTGTGGTAGACCACCAAATGGCAAGAATGTGGGCCCCCAAACGAAAGCAAAAAGTTTTTTTCAATGATTCTTACTGCTCTTTAACTTATATTAAAATCTCTCATCTCACCTGACCAGGCAGTGGTGCAGTGGATACAGTGTTGGACTGGGATGTGAAGGACCCAGCTTCTAGACCAGGAGTCCCCAAACTATGGCCCGCGGGCCGCATGAGGCCCCCTGAGGCCATTTATCCGGCCCCCGCCGCACTTGGGAAGGGGCACCTCTTTTATTGGTGGTCAGCGAGAGGAGCATAGTTCCCATTGAAATACTGGTCAGTTTGTTGATTTAAATTTACTTGTTCTTTATTTTAAATATTGTATTTGTTCCCATTTTGTTTTTTTACTTTAAAATAAGATATGTGCAGTGTGCATAGGGATTTGTTCATAGTTTTTTTTATAGTCTGGCCCTCCAACGGTCTGAGGGACAGTGAACTGGCCCCCTGTGAAAAAAGTTTGGGGACCCCTGTTCTAGACCCTGAGGTTGCCAGCTTGAGCGCGGGCTCATCTGGTTTGAGCAAGGCTCACCAGCTTGAGCCCAAGGTCGCTGGCTCAAGCAAGGGATCACTTGGTCTGCTGTAACTCCCCGGTCAAGACGCATATGAGAAATCAATCAATGAACAACTAAGGAGCCGCAATGAAGAATTGATGTTTCTCATCTCTCTTCCTTCCTGTCTGTCTGTCCCTCTCTCTGACTTTCTGTCTCTGGCACACACACAAAAAAAATTTCTTACCACCTTTATATAACAGAACTGCAGGACCCACCAAAGCACTCATTTGTCTGGTTAAAATAAAAACTAAGGAATGATTCTCCAGGACTAGCTTAAATTGTATGTTTCATGCTAAACTTGAACCTGACTAACCCTTAAGTCATCTACCTTGGATAACTATATAAAACAGAACATTGCCTTGCCTCACAGATTACATTTTTGTTTTCTTGTTCTTCTTTTTTTTTCTTCTTTTCCAAGTGAGACGAGGGGAGATAGACAGACTCCTGCATGCTCACTGAATGGGATCCACCCTAACTGGAATCTACTCAGCAACCCTGTCTAGGGCCAATGCTCTGCCCATCTGGGGCCATGCTTGCAACTGAGCTATTTTTATTTATTTATTTATTAATTTATTTATTTATTTTGTATTTTTCTGAAGCTGGAAACAGGGAGGCAGTCAGACAGACTCCCGCATGAGCCCGACCGGGATCCACCCGGCATGTCCACCAGGGGGCGATGCTCTGCCCATCCGGGGCGTCGCTCTGTCATGACCAGAGCCACTCTAGCGCCTGAGGCAGAGGCCAAGGAGCCATCCCCAGCGCCCGGGCCATCTTTGCTCCAGTGGAGCCTCAGCTGCGGGAGGGGAAGAGAGAGACAGAGAGGAAGGAGAGGGGGAGGGGTGGAGAAGCAGATGGGCGCCTCTCCTGTTTGCCCTGGCCGGGAATCGAACCCGGGACTTCCGCACGCCAGGCCAACGTTCTACCACTGAGCCAACCGGCCAGGGCCAACTGAGCTATTTTTAGTGCCTGAAGTGCAGGCTTCACAGAACCATTTTCAGTGCCATAGGCCAATGTGCTAGAACCAATCGAGCCATGGTTGCAGGAGAGAGGGAGAGAGAGAGAGAGAGAGGGAGAGAGGGAGAGGGGGAGGGGTGGAGAAGCAAATAGTCGCTTCTCCTGTGTGCCCTGATTGGGAATTGAAACTGGGACATTCATATGCCAGGACGATGCTGAAACACTGAGCCAAGCAGGGCCTGTTTTCTTGTTCTTTTATCAAAAGAGAGAGAAGAAAAAAAGAGAGAGAGAGAGAGAGAGAGAGAAGGAGGAGAGGGAGGAGTAGAAAAGCAGATGGTCACTTCTCCTGTGTGTGCCCTGACAGGGAATCAAACCCAGGACGTCCATATGCTGGGCTAGTGGTTGGCAAACTCATTAGTCAACAGAGCCAAATATCAATAGTACAACAATTGAAATTTCTTTTGAGAGCCAAATTTTTTAAACTTAAACTATATAGATAGGTACATTGTTATTAACTTAATTAGGGTACTCCTAAGCTGGCCACATTCAAGGGGCCAAAGAGCCGCATGTGGCTCATGAGCTGCGGTTTGCCAACCACTGCGCTGGGCCATGCGCTCTACCCACTGAGCCAGCTGGCCCAGGACTACTTTTCCTTTTTAGATGCTAATAATATTCTCTCAAAGTGTTGTCTTCCTTCCTTCCTTCCTTCCTTCCTTCCTTCCTTCCTTCCTTCCTTCCTTCCTTCCTTCCTTCCTTCCTTCCTTCCTTCCTTCCTTCCTTCCCTCCCTCCCTCCCTCCCTCCCTCCCTCCCTCCCTCCCTCCCTCCCTCCCTCCCTCCCTCCCTCCTTCCTTCCTTCCTTCCTTCCTTCCTTCCTTCCTTCCTTCCTTCCTTCCTTTCTTCCTTTCTTTTTCTGAAGCCGGAAACGGGGAGAGACAGTCAGACAGACTCCCGCATGCGCCCAACCGGGATCCACCCGGCACGCCCACCAGGGGGCGACGCTCTGCCCACTAGGGGGCGATGCTCTGCCTCTCTGGGGCGTCGCTCTGTTGCGACCAGAGCCCCTCTAGCGCCTGGGGCAGAAGCCAAGGAGCCATCCCCAGCGCCCGGGCCATCTTTGCTCCAGTGGAGCCTCGGCTGCGGGAAGGGAAGAGAGAGACAGAGAGGAAGGAGAGGGGGAGGGGTGGAGAAGCAGATGGGCGCTTCTCCTGTGTGCCCTGGCCGGGAATCGAACCCTGGACTTCCTCACGCCAGTCCGATGCTCTACCACTGAGCCAACCGGCCAGGGCAAAGTGCTGCTTTTCTTATTGTAGTTAGTCTTATTGTAGTTAGTTTTTTGTTGGTCTTCTAGGAAGTAGATGGACAACAATTACAAGTTAAGGAGGAAAGTCCTGATTTTACCAAGGTAATATGCCTGCATCTTACTCCCTCCCTCCCTCCCAAAGGAACCATTCTGCTGGTTGTTTTCTCCAGATTTTTATAGTCATCATTTCCTTGCTTTGCTTTATAATGTTTACAACTTGCCTCTATATCTCTAACCCAGTGGTTCTCAAACTTTTTGAAGTCGGGGAGCATTTAAAATCCTACAAATAATTTTAGGCACACTACATACAAATTTCTGAGAAACATATTATAATAATTAAGTCAGATATTAAAGAAAAAATATATAAAGTCCAAATGTGCTTTTATGGTAATTAAACAAAATAAATATGACAAAATTAAATTTATTCTGACATTAAAATACATTTTTATGTTACATTTTTGAGTTATACATTTTAGAATTCATAGAAAAGAGGGGTTAAAAAATGACAAAAAAGTTATCTTTATATATATATATATATAGATACATTCTTAATAAGATTTAGTAAATTCAGCAGTTGCCGGCATGAACGTGTTAAGTTTTTTCATTTTTGTGTTTATTTTTTTAAAATTTTTATTTATTCATTTTAGAGAGATGGCAGAAGAGAGAGAGAGACAGAGAGAGAGAGAGAGAGAAGGGGGGAGGAGCAAGAACCATCAACTCCCATATATGCCTTGACCGGGCAAGCTCAGGGTTTCGAACCTGCAACTTCAGCATTCCAGGTTAACGCTTTATCCACTGTGCCACCACAGGCCAGGCCTCATTCTTGTGTTTATGAGAAACATGAGCCTGATGTGTCCTAGCGATTTCTTCAATGTTTGGGCATATATTTGAAAGGCAAACTCTCATTTCCTCATCAATACATTGAAGAATTCCTCTTTTTACTCTTAATTGTGTTGAGTGCAGAAAACCCCCACCATACATATCTTAACTTGACACCAAACAAAGGATAGAAGAAACTTGCCTCCAGTCTTTCTGGGGAACATGGGGGGTAGTATAAACAATCCAGCACCACAGCTTAACAGCCTTTTGCAACCTAATTAGGCAAGTGAGGTGGGGGGTTGGGCAGAATGTCAGCTTACAGCCAATTCCTCACACCTCTGTCCCTAAAAAATCTAAACTCCAAAAACCCTGTTGGTTTTTTGGTACCCAACAGTACATATTTCTCTGAAATACCAAAGGGCGCACCTGGAAATCTCTAGGGTGCACCAGTGTGCCCTGGCGCACACTTTGAGAACTGCTGCTCTAATCAATATAAGGAAAAAACTTTTGCTTTTTTTTTTTTTTTTTTTTTTTACAGAGAGAGGGATAGATAGGGACAGATAGACAGGAATGAAGAAAGATGAGAAGCATCAATTATCAGTTTTTCGTTGTTCATTGATTGCTTTCTCATATGTGCCTTGACCTTGGCCTTCAGACTGAGTAACTCCTTGCTCTAGCCAGTGACCTTGGGTCCAAGCTGGTGAGCTTTTGCCTAAACCAGATGAGCCCATGCTCAGGCTGGCAACTTTGGGGTCTCGAACCTGGGTCCTCGGCATCCCAGTCAGATGCTCTACCCACTGCGCCACCACCTGGTCAGGCAAGGAAAAAACTTTTAATGAGAATTATGATATAAAGTAGTTGGCGATTAGTTCCCTGGTCCCCAGAATGCCTAGCAAGCTCTCTGTCCAGATTCACCCAGTCATTTCATTATTCTGGCAATAACAAGACCACTCTTATACAATTCAGTTTTTTTTTGTGTGTCATTTGTCATACATTAAGAAAAAGTTTACTGTATGTTTTGGTTGTGAAACACTGAGAAGCAAGAGGAAAGCTATCTGGATAAGAAAAACACAACATTGCCACTGTTGGAAACATCCCAGGCAAACCGAGTGTCTCCTGAGAATACATAAGAGCCTCATCTGGGGAAGCTGGAGGACAAGGTCATGAGTCCTGAAGAACATACACAGGGTTATAGTAGGTCCAGGAGTGGAACTCCAGCAGGAAGAGGGTCAGAAAGCGTGGAATGGTCTGTGTTTTTTATTTCTAGCCAACTGTGGCCTACATCTAGGTCTCAGGAGTCAATCAAAGCAGAACTCTTCTGTGAGGTAAAATGAAGATTCTCAGATGATCCAGTTGGCCGGAGAAATGAGGCAGGCAATAGGAACAAGACAAATGCAGACGAGATTCTGACATCAGGTTAGATATGGGGATGACATTCTCAACATGTCTGTCTCCTGAGTTATAATCCTCGTGGTCTGAATGGGGCCACCTGCACTTGGAAGCTGCTTCCATCCTGCGATATTTCTCTCACTACCATCCTGGGCATTCCTTCGCCTCTTTTTTGTTTCCTATATTTCATACCTTCTCCTCTCTCACTTTTCTCATTTTGGTGGCACAGATCCTCCAGTCATGTCAGGAAGGGGATATGGAGAGTAGGTTTTCACTCTTTGCAAGTCTGTATAAACACTAGGACTTGTTTGATAATTTGGCGGAATAGCAAGTTTTCAATTAAAATAAATTTTCCTTTGGAATTTTTGAAGCATTGTTGTACTGTCTTCTAGCTTACTAACGGGGTTCAGAACATGCTATCTTAAATACAACATCTTCGCATATTGAATATCTTAAACTGAAGGAATTTGAAAAAACAGTATTCGCAGGAAGGTCAGTCTGACCACAATCTTTCTACCCCCAATCATTCCTCCCTGAAAGCAGAAGATAAATCTTCATGAAATGTGCCCTCCCTCTACCAGGAGGAAGGCAGACATTTTCTTATCTCCAGAGACAGGGAATTTAGGGCCCAAAGGGCTGCATAAACAAATATTGTTACTTCTTCATTATTTAGGACCTATAGCCCAAGCCTTTTTATCCTGTCAATTCTTCACAGACTTAACTGTCTTTGTCTAAAATGCCTCAAAGTTTCCTGCTCTGGTCACTTCTTCAGGTTTTTACTCTCTTGTGAAGGCTCCCATGTATGTGTGAAAGTCCTATAAACTTTGCATGCTTTTCTTCTGTTAATCTGTCTTTGTCAGTCTGATTTTCAGACCCAGCCAGAGGGTGGACTAAAACATTTTCCTCCCCTACATCAAGTTGCTGTTGAGAGGTCCAAAGCAGTTTGCATTTCAGTTCTTTTTGTGCCCGGGTCCCTCACATCTCTTTTTCCGGAAGCTTGAGACTCTCCTCTGTTGTCCAAAATGTTTTAAATTTTGCAATCATTTGTTTTGGTATAGAACAATTTTAATCCATTATGATGGGCTCTCTCAACTTGAAAAGTTGTGTCTTTCGGTTCTGAGAATTTTCCTTGAATTGTTTTATTGTTGATTTCTTCCCCTTTGTTTTTCTTTCCTGAAAATGCCATTATTTGGCTGCTGAACTTAATAGACTGGTTTATTTTTTTTAATCTTTTTTCTTTTATTTAATAGCTCCTTGTTGCCTGGCTGGGTGGTGGCGCAGTGGATAGAGCATCACACTGGGATGTGGAAAACCCAGGTTCGAGACCCCGAGGTCGCCAGCTTGAGCACAGGCTCATCTGGTTTGAGCAAAAAGCTCACCAGCTTGGACCCAAGGTCGCTGGCTCGAGCAAGGGGTTACTTGGTTTGCTGAAGGCCCGCGGTCAAGGCACCTATGAGAAAGCAATCAATGAACAACTAAGGTGTTGCAACGTGCAACAAAAAACTAATGATTGATGCTTCTCATCTCTCTGTTCCTGTCTGTCCCTGTCTATGCCTCTCTCTGTAAAAAAAAAAAAAAAAGCTTGTTGTCATTTTGCTGTTCTATTTTGTGCAATTTCCTCAATTTTATCTTTCACTTCTGTATTATTTTCATTTCTTATCATATTTTTAACTTCCACAAACTTTTTCGCCCTGAGTGTTCCTCTTTTTAAAACCAATCTCCTTTTCTTCTTTTAAGCATGCAACATCTTCTCTTACCTCTCTCACGACTGAGAAATGGAAAACTACAGAAACCATGACCTGAAAAACAGAAAAACTGCCCAGAAACCACAACTTGCAGAACAGGCAAACTATTGCAACAACAGCCCAGCTTGCACGCTTATGCTCCCTAAAGATAAAACCACAAACTTTTTCACAGCTTCACCTAGCCTATCAAAGCTGTCGGAGACTCAACTCACTTGCAAAACCTGACCAGTTCTTTCCTGTTTCAAGCCCTACCCTTCCTTCCTGCCCCTCCCCCACCCTTGCTAACTTCTGCCCTAAAATCATGCTTTTGTCCTGGCCGGGTGGCTCAGTTGGTTAAAGCATCATCCAGATATATGTCAAGGTTGCAGGTTCAACCTCTGGTCAGGGCACACACAAGAATCAACCAATGAAAGCATAAATAAGTGGAAAAACAAATCGATGCCGCCTTCTCTCCACTTCCTCTTTTTTCTAAAATAAGTAAATAAAAATTAAAAAAATAAAACCATCTTTTCACTAACTTCTTTCTAATCAAATTTTATAAACTCAGATCCCAAAGATTCTCAATGAGTCCATTTGTTTTTAGATTTTTCTTTTATTAGAGAAATAGAGAGGAAAGAGAGAGAGAGAGAGAGAGAGAGAGAGAGAGAGGAAAGAGATAGAGAGAACAGGGGGAGGAGCAGGAAGCATCAACTCCTCTGTGTGCCTTGACCAGGCAAGCTTGTGGTTTTGAAGTGGCGAGCTCAGCATTCCAGGTTGACCCTTTATCCACTGCACCACCACAGGTCAGGCTAGTTTTTTTTTTTTTTTTTTTTTTTACAGAGACAGAGAGTGAGTCAGAGAGAGGGATAGATAGGGACAGAGATAGATGAGAAGCATCAATCATTAGTTTTTCATTGCGCGTTGCAACACCTTAGTTGTTCATTGATTGTTTTCTCATCTGTGCCTTGACTGCAGGCCTTCAGCAGACCAAGTAACCCTGGAGCCAGCGACCTTGGGTTCAAGCTGGTGGGCTTTTGCTCAAACCAGATGAGCCCGCACTCAAGCTGGCGACCACGGGGGTCTCGAACCTAGGTCCTCTGCATCCCAGTCCGACGCTCTATCCACTGTGCCACCTCCTGGTCAGGCTAGTTTTTTGTTTTTATGTGAGAAGAGGGGAGATAGATAGACAGACTCCCACATATACCTTTCCAAGATATACCCGGCAAACCACAGCCCGACTCGCTGGATCCAATTGAGCCATAGCTGCAGGAGGGGAAGAGAGAGAATGAGAGAAAAGGGGGAGGAGGAGCAGTTGGTCGCTTCTCCTGTGTGCCCTAACTGGGAATTGAACCCGGGACTTCCACACACTGGGCCAACCACTGAGCCATCTGGCCAGGGCCTCAGTGAGTCCATTTGCAAGACTTAATTTGGCCCATGTTTTCCTTGCTAGGCCTATTTCTAGTAAATGAAGTTTACTATTTGTTGTTGTGATCATAACAGATTTCTTTGGAGGTCTTTTCTCGAAAGTTTTGACTGAACCCACATTATGTCAAGTTTTCTTTCATCTACATACATGGTTTGCTCCGAGGTGTTTTTTCCACTTGTTTGATCTTTATCTTGCATGATAGAGACTTTCTTTGGAGGGCTGGCACTCTGGTTTTCTGCCCATGATTAAAAGCTGATTGGGAGTTCTGGGTATATGAAGAACTCTTCTGTATTCTGAGTTTACTGTAGGGCCATTTATTGATTGGGTCATCCCAAATGTCAGTTCTCCTCTTCCTCTCTCTTGGGTTGCACAGATTTCTCCAGAGAAAAGTTTGCCAATCTCATGCCTAGAGGGGTAAAGATCTGGTTGCCATAGTTTGGGGACCAAATAGTTGATGAGGGCTGTGGAGCAGGAGGTGGAGCTTAGCATGCAGGATGTGATTATGTAAACTCTATTTTTGCATAGTACCAATGCCCTCAACTATGCCTTCTGTTCACTGTAAGGTATTTTTCCCCCACAGAGAAGGAAGGAAGAGGCCAGAGCCACGAAGTGTGGAATAATAAAAGCTTTATTGAGTACAGAGTGCTTCCCTTCCAACGAGGTTCCTTGGCCCCGAGGGGACATGAAGGCCAGGGAGGTCACAAGGGGTGACCCACGTGAGAGATATTTAAAGGGTCCCTAGGGTGGTAGAGCTAATATGACGTGAAATCTCACTGGCTGATGGAGGTGTCGCTGTTTTCCAAAGGGCTCTTGGGAAGTTTCTTTTGGCGCGCTTGGTTGGGGGCGGTCCTAGCCAAAGTTCCTGGGCCTGAGTTCCGCACATGACTTTTCCCCATTGCCCACCACCCTACATTCACTAATTTAGAGACTTTCATTTTTATCCTCTCCAGAGACTATAGCTTCTATTGGAGTCATGGAGAAACAGTCATCCAGGACCATAAAGACAGAGAAGGAATAGGGGGAAGCATTTGAGTCTGTGGTGATTCTGCAATATTATTGTGTCTGTTTTCAATTTTCTACACTGTTGCTACAGAATTCAGCTTTCTCGGATTTTCTAAGTAAGTTTGCAATCTGTTTGCTTTCTAGCTTCCAAAGGTTTATTGTTGTGCTCCCCATCTTTTTGCCTTCATGTCTTTGTTTGTTTGTTTTAATACCACTATTGTAGTTTTAGGGAGAGAATAAAGTTAAATTGGTATGTTCAATCCACCCAGAAGGCTTCTAATGTTTTTTTGCATTAGCAACGTGCACTCATCCCATCGTCATTCCACCAAAAACGCATCTGCAGAGTCAATAGTTTTTTTGTAAGGGTTCATTCCCTAATAGCTAAACTGTTTTTGGAAATTTAAGAAGGTCATAAGATTAAGCAATGAATTCTTTAAACTACTGAACACTGAAGTCTCTTTCAGAAGCAAATTAATCAAGGAAGGGTTTAGGAAATGGATTGCAGCTTCCTCTTTCAAAGTTCTTCTCCTTTGCATTTTCAGAATCACACGTCAAAAGTGTTGAGTTTAAAGAATGCACTGGGTTTGAGAGGGGAAGGAGAAAGGAGGACAGAGGAAGCGAGGAAAGGGAGGGAGAAGAGTGGGAAGAATGACATTTTGCCTGAGGAGGGCACGGGAAAAAACACTTTCCTCCACTTCTAGGTTCAGTGGCTATAAAATAAACTGACAACAGGAAGTTTAAGAGAAGAAATTTGTATGCCTTTGTATACAAATTTGTTGGGTAAAAATAGAGGAAGTTCATCCCCATTCTATAACCAGGAACCAGTTTGACTGCTGATCAATTGCTGATTCCTGTGGGCAAAATCAGTTTATCAATCACTGAGACATGCCGAGTAAGACAGTTACTGAGACATGCTGTACCAGGAGCTGAAAATAGAGAATAGACCAGAAACTCTCGAGCCATTAAACCCCCTGTAAGGCCATGGACTGCTGCCGCCATTATGGCCATTCACATGCAGGTTCTCATTAAATTTAGGCAGACGGTAAAGAAAGTGTGGAGTCTGAGGATGGTGGGCCATTCTGTTTATTGGTGTCTCATGAAGACAGGCAAGCCACAAGAAAAACCCATGGAGGACAAGGGATCAGGGAAGGAGAGAGAAGAGAAATCCTCCTGCACCTCTCAGTGGTGGGGGCAGAATCTCTCTTCCAGTAACCATTAGCAAGACAATGGACCCTCCCAATCTGGAAGGCAACCTGCAACCTCACAGACCACTATATCTGGTGTTGCCCAGCCCCTAATGCAATCTTTAAGTGAGCAAACATATATATCATATTTACAAACTTATTTGACCCACCCCCCCATTCCCCACATTTTAGTATAAAGGAAAGTGCCTTATCTCTGCTTAGGGCTGATGCGGCTTAGTCTGCCTCAGCCCACCCACACCTGAATGTTTTTAATAAACTTTTACTTTTAATACATTTTGGATTTGTGTTCTTTGTGCAGCTCTGCGGTTTCCACCTTTTGAAATTTATTAAATTTCAATAATATGAGCATGGGGAATCACAGAGGAAAAAAGTGAATACCCCAAAAAGCAGTGAAATTTGAGAACTTATATATCATCTCAATAACAGAAGGAGAGGGAGGATTACGACTCTTAAGGGAGAGTAAATTATTGTGAGAAAAGATGAATGAGTCCTTAGAAAAACTGGTGGGAGGTATGATGGTGTGTAACAAAGTGTATCAAGGTGTGTGTTGGTCAAATAAGTTTGTAAATGTGATGTATATGTTTGCTCGCTTATAGTTTGCATTGGGTGTGGGGGACAGGCTGTAAGCAGGCAGGGTCGTTGTAGCCTAAGGCTTAGTTTTTAAGACTAAGCTTTTCCCCACACCCTTGACTGTTACATGATGTGGGGTAGTGCACTCTCATGAGGAATCCCATTATGCCTCAGATAAGTGACTTTGTATCAGAGACTTCCTTGTTTGTATATTGGATTAAAGGTTTTGATTTCTACACTATAAAATGGGGCAGAAGAGCCCATGCTGGAGGAGAGCAGAGAAAGGCCACATGGAGGAGAGGAGAAGCAGCCAAGATAGCGGACTGCTGAAAGAGAAGTCAGTTTGTGCAGTTTGTGTAGAGAGAAGGAGATGGGGAACAGAGGTAAATAAGGCTGGTGAAGTAGAAACCTTTGATTCCAGGAAACTTGGATAAGTCAGTGGTTTAGGGAGCCCTGAATGGAAAGGGAAGTGTTTTCCCACTGTGTGTATTTCTTGCCTGCTGGGTGCAAGCTAGGATTAAAGCTAATGGCCCACCAGTTCTTGGCTCCGTTGTTTCATTACTGTCTGTCTGAATCAAATGCGAACCTGCCAGGGCCAGGCGTCTGTGATGGTGGCCGTGGCTACCGGCCATACAGTGTGTGTTGGGCAGATAAAATGTATTATGCTCACTTTGTTAAAGATGGTGCTGCCCAGGTGATATTAATGTGTGTTGAGAATCCTTGTAGCCTGGGGCTTGGTTTTGGGATTAAGCCTTTCCCACCCTTTTTGATGTAGGGTGGTACAATCCAATCATGCCTCAGAGAAGTGACTGTATTAGAGACTTCCCTATTTTGTATATTGGATTAAAGGTTTGGATTTCTACACTATAAAATAGGGGCAGAACGGGAGTTTGCGCTCTTGGTTCCTGAGATTATCATTAGAGGAGAGAGCAGAGCAGAGAGAGGCCACGTGGAGGAGGCCAGGAGAAGCAGCCAAGATGGCAGAGTGTTGAGTGAGAGGCCAGTTGGTGCAGAGTTTGCAAGGGAGAAGGAAGGAGATGGGGAACAGAGGTGATTAAGTCTGGTGAGCTAGAAACCTTTGATTCTAGAAAACTCGGATAAGTCAGTAGCTTTGTGAGCACTGAATGTGAGTGGGTTTTGGAGCCCAGTGTGTGTTTTTTACTTGCCCGCCGGGTGCAAGCTAGAATTAAAGCTAATGGCCCACCAGTTTTTGGCTCCGTTGTTTCTTTACCGACTGTCCGAATCCAATGCGAACCTGCATGGGCCGGGCGGCTGCTGTGATGGTGGCCGTGCCTTCTGGCTTTACAGTGTGCTATCTTCTAGACTTCCAGTTTCCTCTCAGGTCATAAAAAGTCAATCTTAACCTGGTTGATGAAATTCCTGAGGAGGAATTCATGACAACTGAGTTCATTTAGAGGATCTGTCATTAGGCAGGTAAGGGAAGTTGAGAGAAAGCATCTTCTTGCATTTGCTATTTTTCAAGGAGCTTCAGTTCAAAATAATTGTTATACCAAAGTCATAACTAGCCTGTCCACATGCTTCTCACGTTATCTGGGCAGAGTCATCCATTCCAAAACCTGGTCTTTAGTTTAGAAACTACAATGTTAAATGTACCCAGAGTTAATTGAATCCCAAATTCAAAATATTCATTTATCTACTATTTCATTAAAGAATTAGTATTTGTCAGTCTTGGCACTGTGTACTGAGGATACAAAGGTGAACAAGGCAGACATAATCCTAGCCTTTGTGGTGCATGTGATCTACACAGAAGAGATTTCGGCTTTTATATTTGTTACTCTGTGGAAATTATTATCAGTGAGCGTATCTTTCTCTGAAGGACATTACCTGGTTCTAAATCAAGTCAGTTATAGAATCTTCTCCCCTGCACATTTTCCAGATGCAATGAGAATTTCTTATTCTGCAGCTTTCCTTTTATAGATTTCTACAGATTAGCAGTAGATGCTCTACATCTGCTGTTAAAAACATTCCTGGTGGTGAGAGAATGAAATACCTACCATTGATTAGACTTCTGCTTTTCAGTTACAATAACATTCCAATCATGTCTTCTGATCCTAATTGAATTAGGGGTATTCTTATTCTTAGTTCTTTCAACACTTAAGACATACAAACACTATGCATAGAATATATAAAGAATAGCTCCAGAGGCACAGAAATACCCACAACCCAGCTAAAGAAATAAAGTATTGCCAATGCATTTAAATCTCTGGCTTACATGCCTCCCCGCTTTTCCCTCCAGAATTAAACACTACCCTGAATTGGGTGTTTTATCATTCCATTACATATTTGTATAATTTCACAATACACATATGTAGTCTTAAGCAAAACAGAATTATATGTGTGGTTCTTACCTTATATAGTGGTAGCATATATACTCATTCCACCATACATTTTTATTTTGGATGACCATTATATACTTAGAAGTGAAAAAAGCAAATCAAAACTACTTCTTCAAATTTACTATATATAATCAATATGTCAGCCCTAGCCATTTGGCTTCATGGTAGAGCATCAACCCAGTGTGTGGATGTCCCGGGATTGATTCCCAGTCAGGGCACACAGGAAAGCGACCATCTGCTTCTCCACCCTTTCTCTCCCCCTTCTCTCCCCCTTCTCTCTCTCTCTCTCTCTCTCTCTCTCTCTCTCTCTCTCTCGGGTTCCAGCGACTTGGCTTCAGGCACTGAGGATGGCTCCATGGCCTACACTTCAGGTGCTAAAAAAAAAAAAAAAAAAAGCTGGGTTGCTAAGCAACGGAGCAATGCAGTGGATGAGCAGAGCTTTGGCCCCTAGTGGGCTTGCCAGGTGGATCCCAGTCAGGGAGCATGTGGGGGTCTGTTTCTCTGCCTCCCCTCTTTCACTTAAAATAATAATAATAATAATAATCAACATGTCTTTCCACATAGCTTCAGCAGTTTATATCCCCCGTTAGGTGCCGGCCACCCCCACCCCACAGTACATAGAGCTCCCATTGCTTCAAACTTCCTCTGAAATTTAGTATAAATATTTTCCTACTTAAAATGTTTTTCAACAATAATGGGTTTAAAGTTTACCTGATTGTTACTTTGATTTCTATCTCCCTGATAATCAATGAGAGCCTATTCATATGGTTGGCTGGTTGTATTTCATTGTGTTACTTTATACTCGTTATTTGTGTTCTCCACTTTTGTGAGTAGCGTAACAAGAATGTAAATTTTACGATCACAAGAACTTTGTATCCCCAGCACCGTGTGTAATGCCCAACACACTGTAGATGTTCAGTATATAGATATTTTGTTGAATCTCTTAAGTCAGCAAAATATATATTGACTGACTAGCAAAGGGGAAGAAAATTTTCCTCAACCTTCTTAGGGTGCCTGGCTGGGTCTGAAAATCAAATTGATGAAAATATATTAGAAGAGAAAAGCATACAAATTTATTATAAGTTTTGATAGATACATGAATTCCAAATTTACCTCTTGATGTTCTGCTTATCTGTCAGACCTCACCCTTACTGGACTATCGTCCCTGAGACAGAGAAATTCCAAGAAGCGGACAGGCTGCCTCAAGGAGGGGCTCTGGACATACCAGGACTTTTGATTCAACACCCACATGCTCGAAGCCCCCCAAGGAGGAGCATTCCGGACATACCAGGACTTTTGCCTCAGTATCCCCTCAGGCTCTCCCAAACACTATATAACTCGCTCCTAGTCTGTAACCAGCGCTCTTCTCCCCCCCTCCCCCAGAAGTGCCCGGCAGGGTTCCTTTCTTCCTTTCAATAAAGCCTGTTACTCTGGTCTTTCGGACTCCCATGGATTCCAACAAGTTTAATGTGACATAGGACCCTTTGTAAGGAAATAAATCCCCCACCACCACCAAATCACAGACCTGTGTATTTCTATGTTAGGTTTAATGAAGAACAGATAGTCATGGAACAATGTGGTAGGTTAAGGAGTTTGAGGTAATTGCAGTAAACTGGGAACACTGAGCAAGGCCTGTTTGTTAGGATTCTTCTTGGCTTCCTTCATCTCTGAGATAAGGATGTTCCTGTCCTCTGGGTATAGGGAGAACACCTGTCACAGCAGAATTTTATGACCTGTTTCAGGGAAGAAGGGCAAGGGAGGGAAGAGATCAGAGTGATAGTCTAGCTTCTGCTGTTTTTTCAAACTCCTTCAGGTTAAAATATTAAAAATGCCAAGGTACTTGGGGAAGCTTGTCCTGAACCCTATCAATATCAATGATAGCTTATGTCCATTTTTGAAAATGGTCTTTTCCTTAATGATAGGCTAAAGTTTCAAATTTGTTTGACTACTAAGCTCTATGGATTATGCATGTAGCAAATATCTCTCAGTTTATAGCTTATCTTTTCCATTTTTAAAAGGTGACTCCTGCTTGACCAGGTGGTGGTACAGGGGATAGAGTGTTGACCTGGGACACTGAGGACCCAGGCTCGAAACCCCAAAGTCTCCAGCTTGAGCATGGGCTTGTCTGGCTTGACCTTTGGGCTCACCAGCTTGAGTGACATGACCCCATGGTTGCTGGTTTGAACCCAAAGGTCACTGGCTTGGCTGGAGCCTCCACTCCCCATAAAGGCACATATGAGAAAGCAATCAATGAACACCTAAGGTGCTGAAACCATGAGTTGACGCTTCTCATCTCTCTTACTTCCTGTCTGTCTGTCCCTGTCCTCTCTCTTAAAA
This sequence comes from Saccopteryx bilineata, assembly GCF_036850765.1. NCBI lineage: Eukaryota > Metazoa > Chordata > Mammalia > Chiroptera > Emballonuridae > Saccopteryx > Saccopteryx bilineata. The sequence continues at coordinate 140,106,397 of NC_089491.1, read as the reverse complement.
AAAAACAACAAAACCCTGACCTGTGGTGGCACAGTGGATAAAAGTGTCGACCTGGAATGCTGAGGTCGCTGGTTCAAAACCCTGGGCTTGCCTAGTCAGGGCACATATGATGCTTCCTGCTCCTCCCCCTCTCTCTGTCTCTTTCCCTCCTCTCTCTAAAATGAATAAATAAAATCTAAAAAAAAAAAAAAAAAAGGGATTCCCAATGCACAGTTTTTTTGTTTTAATATAGTTTTCCGTTTAAGATGTAAAAATTGAGGATGGGCCCTGGTTGGTTAGCTCAGAGGTAGAGTGTCGGCCCAGCGTGTGGAAGTCCCAGGTTCGGTTCCTGGCCAGGGCACACAGGAGAAGTGCCCATCTGCTTCTCCACCCTTCCCCTTCTCCTTTCTCTCTGTCTCTCTCTTTCCCCCCTGTAACCAAGGCTCTGTTGGAGCAAAGTTGGCTTAAGCACTGAGGATGGCTCCATGGCCTCTGCCTCAGGCACTGGAATGGCTCGAGTTGCAATGGAGCAATGGCCCAGATGGGCAGAACATCGCCCCCTAGTGGGCATGCCAGGTGGATCCTGGTCAGGCACATGTGGGAGTCTATCTCTCTGCCTCCCTGCTTCTCACTTCAGAAAAATAAAAATAAATAAATAAATAAATTGAGGATGCGTGTTCCAGCTTGCGAAGTGGCTCTAGTTATTACAGTGATTCAGGAACTCAGGCTTCCTGCAATCTGAGGCTGAACCATTTCTGAGGACTTTGTTCCATTTGCATGTTTGAAACAAGGTTGCAACTGCATCCATGTTCCAGTCAGCAGGAGGGAACAGTCTTTGTCTGTGCAGCCATGTGACTGATTTAGCCTTCTTCCCTGGGAGAAAGATTTTAAATATATAGTTGACAACTTCTCCACAGGGAGTTTTCCCTCCTTTTCTATTATTTGGAAGAATTTATATGATAGCAATGATTTCTTCATTAAAAATCAAGAAAACTCACATGTTAAAACTTAAAGGTCTAGGCCCTGGCCAGTTGGCTCAGTGGTAGAGTGTCAGCCTGGTGTGTGGAAGTCCCAGGTTCAATTCCTGGTCAGAGCACACAGGAGAAGTGACCATTTTGGTTCTCTACCCCTCTCCCTTCTCTCCCTTTCTCTCTCTTCACCTCCTGCAGCCATGGCAGTTCAAGCAAGTTGGCCCCTCGTGCTGAGGATGGCTCCATGGCCTTGCCTCAGGTGCTAAAATAGGTTGGTTGTTGAACAACAGAACAGCGACCCACATGGGCAGAGCATGGCCTAGTAGGGGCTTTGCCAGGTGGATTGCAGTAGGGGTGCATGTGGGAGTCTGTCTCACTGCCCTCTTGCCTCTGACTTAATAAAAACAAACAAGCAAAACTTAAGGGTCTAATACTTTTTTATGGGACTATTTAAAATGTATGATTACAGCACTTCACTGGTGATAGAACTATTTAGGCTTTTTATTTTTTCTCAAGTAAGTTTTGGTAAGCTATATTTTTTCCCCCTAAAAACTTGGCAGTTTTATTTAAATTATCAGCTTTATTAGCATAAAGCTATTTGAATAATTACTACTTAATCATTACTATTTACTTATTTAGCAAGGGAGAGAGATAGACAGAAAAAGAATAGACAGGGACAGACAGGAAGGGAGAAAAATGAGAAGTATCAACTCTTTGTTGCAGCACTTTTAGTTGTTCATTGATTGCTTTCTCATATGTGTCTTGACTGGGGGCTCTAGCTGAACCAGTGACCCCTTGCTCAAGCCAGTGACTTTGGGCTTGAGTCAGCAGTCTTGGGCTTCAAGCCAGTGACCTTTGGGTTCAAGCCAGCAACCATTGGGTCATATCTATGATCCCACGTTCAAGCTGGATGAGCCTGCTCTCAAGCTGGTGAGCCCACACTCAAGCCAGCGACCTCAGGATTTTAAACCTGGGTCCTTAGCACCTGGAGCCAAATTGCTCAAACCATTCAAGTCATGGCTGAGAGAGGGGAAAAAGAGAGAGAGAGAGAGAGAAAATGGGAGGAGGAAGGGTGGAGAAGCAGATGGTCAATTCTCTTGTGTGCTCTGACTGAGAATTGAACCCAGGACTTCCACACTCCAGGCTGATGCTCTATGGCTGAGCCAATCAGCCAGGACCACCAAATAAATTTTAAGTTACCTTTGTATTAATTTTTAATTTAATTGCATTATAGTCAGAGACTATGGCCAGTAGAGTATTCTGAGTACTAGTCAGTATATAGTGTATTGCTTGTAACACTAATAGACAGCATTTATCAAAGTCTCACCATGAGCCAAGCACAATACTAAGAATCTTATATTTATTATATTATTTAATCATCTCAGCAAGACCATTATTAACCCATATTTTTCAGATATGAAAATTGAGGGACTGAAAAATTAAGAAACTTTTCCTAAGACATTCATCTACAAGTGGTAACATGAAGAGAAGAACCCAGTGTTTTTTGAACCCCACAGCCTATGCCATGTAAGCACACAAATGAGTTTTGCTGAACAAAGAATTTCTCCTTTGGGTAGTCCGCAGCCAAAATACAGGTTATTGCCACTAGCTCATGCAGTCACATAATACTCTTTATTACCACTTAAAACATTCAACACATTGAAAATGCTCAGATTTTTAAAATTATCTTCCTTTTGGACCATTTCAAGTCATCAACGAAGCAATAATGTGAAAAATTACAAAATAGCTGATACCTAGCTTTTAATATCAGATGTTTTGGTCTTAAATGTTTTTCTGACAATACAGCAGACACCTTCTAACCACATCCTCTTCTGAATTCTCCCTGTTAATGATCAGGAAATTGTGAATTTTCTAAATCAATTCAGATAATTTGCAATCTTATACAAAAGATACTTTTTGTTGTTTTTTTTTCTTGTCACATAACTTTGCATTTTCCTCATGGTAGATGGCATTTTTCACAATTGACTCCACAAATATTTAATTTTTGTATTGCATATTTATGTGCATGGGTATAAAAGTTAAAAAATAAGAAAAAAACTGAATACATATTATGGAGTACATTTTATTACTCATTTTGTAAAGGTTTTTTTTTTATTTTGGTGCTCTCTTCTTGAATTTAATGCCAAGAAATATTTTAAATTATCTTTTGATATTATTTACTATTGCTACCTTAAAATGAAAGAGAAACTTAAAAATATATATAAATTAAAATAAAAGCTAAAAAATTAATCATCTACATTTTTTTTTTTTTTTGGTATTTTTCTGAAGCTAGAAACGGGGAGAGACAGTCAGACAGACTCCTGCATGCGCTCGCCCGGGATCCACCCGGCACACCCACCAGGGGGCGACGCTCTGCCTACCAGGGAGCGATGCTCTGCCCCTCTGGGGCGTCGCTCTGTTGCGACCAGAGCCACTCTAGCGCCTGGGGCAGAGGCCAAGGAGCCATCCCCAGCGCCTGGGCCATCTTTGCTCCAATGGATCCTCGGCTGCAGGAGGGGAAGAGAGAGACAGAGAAGAAGGAGAGGGGGAGGGGTGGAGAAGCAGATGGGCGCTTCTCTTATGTGCCCTGGCTGGGAATCGAACCCGGGACTCCTGCACGCCAGGCCGATGCTCTACCACTGAGCCAACCGGCCAGGGCAATCATCTACATTTTTTATTGTGGTAAAATATAACACATTTACCATGTTAAGCATTTTTAGGCCCTGGCTGGTGGCTCAGTGGATAGAGTGTCAGCCTAGCATGTACACATCCCAGATTTGATTCCCAGTTAGGGCACACAGAAGAAGCAACCATCTGCTTCTCCCCCCTCTCTATCCCCCTTCGTCTCCCTCTTCCCCTCCTGAAGCCAGTGGCTCAATTGGTTCAAGCATGGCACCAGGAACTGAGGGTAGCTTGGTTGGTCAGAGAACATTGGCCTCAGGTGCTAAAAATAGCTCAGTACTCAAGCATTGGCCTCAGATGGGGTTGCAGGGTGGGGATCCCAGTAGAGTCTTCCTCACTATCTCCCCTCCTTTGATATAAAGAAAAAAGAATTTTTAAGTATAAAATTTAGTAGCATTTAGTATACTCACAATGTTATACAACTATCACCACTGTCCATTTGCAGAATTTTCACATCATTCCAAATTGAAACTCCACTTATTAAACAATAACTCCCTATACACCTCTTATTCCACTCCTGATAATCTCTATTCTACTTTCTATGAAGTTCCATTTTCTACGTGTCTTATATAAGTGAAATCAGGCAATATATTGCTTCTGTGTCTGACTTATTTAAATTAGTACAATGTTTTCAAGTTCTATCCATATTATAGCATGTATCGGAATTTCATTCCTTTAAAGGCAAAATAATATTCCATTGGATATATACCGCATATTATTTACCCATTATCTATTGATCGATATTTGGGTTGTTTCTTTTGGTTAATGTGGATAATGTTTCTATGAGCATTGGTGTACATGTTTCTGTTTGACTCTCTGCTTTCAATTCTCTTGAGTATACATCTGGGAGAGGAATTGCTGGATCACATGATAATTCCATGTTTAGCTTTTTGAGGAACATCCAAATTGTTTCCATAGCACTGCATCATTTTACATGAATGCACAAGGGTTTCAATTTCTCCCCATTGTTACCAATACTAATTTTTTGTTCTTTTCTCTATGATAAAGTTATCCTAATGAATATGATGTGGTATCTCACTGTAATGTCTTTTAAAAATAAATATTTATTTATTTATTTATTTTAGATAGCAAAGAAGAGAGAGAGAAACACTGATTTGTTGTTCCACTCACTTACACATCACTGATTGATTCCCTAGGTGCAACTGTGGCTGTTTGCTCTAACCAACTGAGCTACCAGCCAGGGTTTATTGTGATGTAATTCTCCACGTTTAAACTCTCATTTAAGAGACGAGGGAATTAAAATCAAGAGAGATAAATAGACTTCTCCAAGTATTTGGAATTAAAGGAGGAACTCTGTCAAAGCCTCCTAACTTGAACCAGGGCTCTCTTGTCTGTCCTGCGCTTAGAGACAAAATACAACCGTGCCCACAGAGTATTAGACTTAAACACGTGAAACTGTTACTTTGTAGGCTAAACACAAACATCAGGAATTTTGTATGGTTGAACTTACTGTTGAAACATGATTCTTTTATCAAGGATGCATTGGGGGATAAAAGTAAAATTTCAGAAGAGGTCTACAAATATATTGAAAGAAAGTTGTTGGATAGATTTTAGAAGGTGAAGGAAGAGAAAACTTCTTAGATATAGAGAGATTATACTTCCTTTAAATGTGGATTGCATTATAACTCTATCCTTGTGTATTTAAAAATATGTTCAATGTATCCTTATCAGGCAGTCACACAGTGGATAGAGCATCAGCCTGGGATGCTGAGGACTCAGGTTCAAAACCCCGAGGTCTCTGGCTTGAGTAGAGGCTCACCAGCTTGAGGGCAGGGTCGCTGGCTTGAGTGTAGGATCATAGGCATGACCCCATGGTTGCTGGCTTGGGGCTAAGGTCACTGGCTTGAGCCCAAGGTCACTGGCTTGAGCAAGGGGTCACTGGTTTGGCTGGGGCCCCCTGATCAAAGCATATATGAGAAAGTAATCAATGAACAACTAAAGTGTCACAACAACAAGTTGATGCTTCTCATGTTTCTCCTTTCCTGTCTGTCTGTCCCTGTCTCCATGCCCCTCTCTAAAATACATTAAACTTTTAAAAAATGTTCAATGTATTGCCTTCTGATTCTAAAGATGTTTAAAACTTTATTGTATCATAAGACTTATCAATGTCTTTTTTTTTTAATTTTAAAGAGTTTTTAACTTAATTAAGCCTCCACCATTTTCATATTCTTGGAACCACCCCATTTTTATTTATATTTAAAGTGATATATGGAACAGAAAGGGTTACTGTGCAGTAATTCATTCTCTTTTGCTACTGGGAAAGACTTATGGGAAAGAAAGAAGGCAAATAATCTGGTCTGATTTTTTTTGGTGAACATTCGAATAAATAAGCTTTCTGGAAAAGAAGCTAATACTACTTCCTAGCTGAAGAGTCTTTACCGGTGAAATGCTTTTTGGAAGAAGGTATCCAGTTTTCTATGATTGCTTATGGTTACCAAACTTGGAATTTCTGAATTGATAGGAAAAGGTTTCCTGGAAAATGTCATATAAGCTGAAAAGTAAGGCAACCAATCGTCCATCTTTAGGGAGGACAATCCTTCTTTTGTAAGTTCTATCCTCCCTTGAAAAGTGTCCTCCTTTATTTTTTATTTTTTGTATTTTTCTGAAGTTAGAAGAGGGGAGGCAGTCAAACAGACTCCCGCATGTGCCCGACTGGGGTCGACCTGGCATGCCCATCAGGGGGCGATGCTCTGCCCATCTGGGGCATTGCTCCATTGCCGTTGGAGCCATTCTAGCACCTGGGGCAGAGGCCATAGAACCATCCTCAGTGACCGGGTCAACTTTGCTCCAATGGAGCCTTGGCTGCTGGTGGGGGAGAGACAGAGAGAAAGGAGAGGGGAAAGGGTGGAGAAGCAGATGGGTGCTTCTCCTGTGTGCCCTGGTCAGGAATCAAACCTGGGACTTCCACATGCTGGGCCAACACTCTACTCCTGAGTCAACCAGCTAGAGCCTACATGTCCTCCTTTTTAATACTGGAAGACTAATCTATAAATGTCTCTATTTGATTGATGCAGTCTATCTACTGTGTGTGATGTGATGTATTTGTATTTGACATGATGGTTCTTCAAGGATCAGTATAGTGTGGCAAGACGCAATTATGAGACTCATATGCTCTGCACTGGAGACCTTGAGAGAGCACACGATATACTGAGCACACAAATGGCATTGTGTACTACTTAGTGAAACACAACATGGCACATACAACATTGTAGACTCATGATTATTTCTTTCTCAGTGAATATTCAATCATCGACAGGTAAGCACAATTCATGTTTTATTAATTCATTATTTATTTAATAATTTCCAAATACGTATAATTTTATTTACAACTATTTTCCCAAAATTCGAGTTTTAAAGTGAAAATCTAATCTCAAACCCATATCTATTAATAACTCATTTTGATTAAATAGTTGCATCAAACAGATGTTTTTAATCAGAAAATGATAAAATACACCCGAATATCATTTCAAATTAGTGGTTTTGTTTGATATTTAGTTTTGTTAATTTATCTTCCAGAAAGTTCATCTACCATGATGTAATGTTTTCTGTTCCCAATGTGCTTGTATTGTTTGTGTAGCTCTATATTTTATATTTAATTTTATTTATTTATTTAATTTAATTTAATTTTTTTACAGAGAGTGAGTCAGAGAGAGGGATAGACAGGGACAGACAGACAGAAACGGAGAGAGATGAGAAACATCAATCATTAGTTTTTCATTGCGCGTGGCAACACCTTAGTTGTTCATTGATTGCTTTCTCATATGTGCCTTGACTGCGGGTCTTCAGCAGACTGAGTAACCCCTTGCTGGAGCCAGCGACCTTGGGTTCAAGCTGGTGGGCTTTTCCTCAAACCAGATGAGCCCGCACTCAAGCTGGCAACCTTGGGGTCTCGAACCCGGGTCCTCTGCATCCCAGTCTATTGCTCTATCCACTGCGCCACTGCCTGGTCAGGCTTATATTTAATTTTAAATTTCATTTAAGTGATAGAAAAATCAAAAAAGAGAAAATGCCATTTCAACTATAAATTAAAAATGGAATTTCCATTCTTCATATCAAAGAAAGATTCCATTGTTTTCTGCAATATTTGCAGCGGAGAATTTTGTATCACAGTTTGGGGCAGAGCAGCGATAATGAAACACTTGACCACCAGTAAACATAAGCAATCATTAGATGCATCAGCTTCCAGTTGTAAAGTAACAAGTTTTTTTAAGACTTCAAATTATTCTGAAGATGAAAAACAGTTGGCTGCAATGGAGGGAACATTTGCATTTCATACTATAATTCACAATTAAAGTTTTTGTAGTATGGATTGTACAACTAAATTATTGGAAAAGTTTCACAATGCAAAATTTTCATATGCCAGGACAAAATGCGAGGCTATTTTTAAATCAGTATTTAAAAATTACTGTGACAAAATACTTACAGAGGAACCGGAAACTGCCGCATTTGTAACGATTTTATCTGACACATCAAATCATAATGAAATTAAATTGTATCCAATAATAGTAAGTATTTTAATGTTACCAAGGGCATTCAAGTAAAAATTTTAAATTTAGAATCCATTGAGGGCGAAACTTCTGAAATTTTGTCAAACCATCTATACAGAGTAATAAATGAAAACAATTTGAAATCCAAAGTTGTTGCACTAATGGCTGATAATACAGATACAAATTTTGGTGGATGAAGACGCAAAGGGGTGAATAACATGTATGTAAAATTACAAGAGTTACTCCAAAAGAAAATGCTAGGAATAGGTTGTAATGCATATTTTGCCATATGCAATCAACACAGCATCATGTGCCATGCCAATTGATGTAGAAGTAGTAATAACTACAATTTATTTGCATTTTAGTTGTTTTACTGTTTGCGTTGCTACTTTAAAACAATTTTTTGAAGAAGCAAATATTGAATACAAAAAACTTTTAAGATATTCAAAAGTTAGATGGCTTGCTCTGTCTAACACCTGCTATCAAGCATGTTCTACAATTATTTGAGCCTCTCCGTTCATATTTTTTAAGTTTAGACAAATGTCCTAAAATCCTGAAATAATTTTTCAATAATAAAATATCTTAGGCCCTGGCTGGTTGGCTCAGTGGTAGAGCGTCGGCCTGGCATGCAGGAGTCCCGGGTTCAATTCCCGGCCAGGGCACATAGGAGAAGCGCCCATCTGCTTCTCCACCCCTTCCCCTCTCCTTCCTCTCTGTCTCTCTTTTCCCCTCCTGCAGCCAAGGCTCCATTGGAGCAAAAGATGGCCCGGGCGCTGGGGATGGCTCTGTGGCCTCTGCCCCAGGCGCCAGAGTGGCTCTGGTCACAACAGAGCGATGCCCCAGATGGGCAGAGCATCGCCCCCTGGTGGGCATGCCGGGTGGATCCCGGGAGTCTGTCTGACTGTCTCCCCATTTCCAGCTTCAGAAAAATACAAAAAACTAAAAAAAAAAAAAAAAAAAAACCCAAAAACTTAGATATTAATGTATTTTGTACATAATCAAGCATCTATTTTTCACAAAATGATTCAAAAGATTGAAGGTGAACACATTTCAGCTACAGAGTTAGTCTTATTTTGAATGACTTTATCCTTCAATATAAATCTCGTTTTGAAGACACATTTCTTCCTTTAATTATAAAAAAAAAATTGTCAGACTTAGAGGAATCAAATCCAGGCATAACAGAAAAGTTTATCAAAGAAGTGCAGAATTTTTACCAGACATGTTTTCAATATATCAAAGAATGGTCTGAAACAAACATCACAGAAAATAAGTTTTCAATGTTTTTTTTTTACTTTATCGCAAGTATATTGGACAAATATTGAATCTTGTCTTGGGTTTTTATCTAAAGAAATGCCAGACATCAAAATTGATGACAATTGTCTCTGAAGAAATTAGAAGACTGAATGTATATTTAAATTCTGAAAAATTAATACAATGGGAAAATGAACATGTCAAAATTGATAAAAGATGGGTAGAAATACTCAGCCATTTCAAAAAAGAACATATTCCATGTGAAAATTTATTTATTCTTGTTTAATTTACATTGTGTTGCCCTGGAACTAATGCAGCAGTTGAAAGAGTTTTTTCAATTGCTAATGATTTTTGGACAAGTGAGAGGTTGAGATTGAATGTTGATACTCTAGCTACAGAACTTGCTGTAAAATTTAATATGAAGGATATTTCTTGTTCAGATATTTTAAATATATTGTTATAAGATGATACATTGAAAAAAATATTCATTCAATGGAATTTCTTACAATTATTATTAAAAATTAATAGGCATGTGAGCATAATTACAATATAAAATATTACAAATGTTTTTATTATGGATTTATTATATTATAGTATTATTATTGCAATGAATAAAATGTTTCTTTTATTATGATATTGTTTTTCTTCAATTTATTTTTGTCCTTTTTTTATTGTAAAAAAGTTGGTCACCTTATGAAAAGGCATCTGAGTATAAACTGGCAGCTTTATGATGCAAACAGCTTACTAGCTAGTTTGATTTGACAATCTGATCCTTTGTGTTATCCCATTATGTGAATTTTGGAGGTTGTCCAGAGCTTTTCTGATTCACAGCTGCATCATACATAAGACATATTCAAATAAAACATATAAGCCTTCACTCTTTTTAATAGCTGCATAGTATTCCATTGTGTATAGGTATCATAATTTATTTACCCAGTGTCCAACTGAAGAATATTTTGTTTCTATTCTTTTTGCTATGATAAATAATGTTGCAATAAACATTCTTGTTAACAGCTCAGTTTGCACTGCTGAGAGCATATATATAAGGTAAATTCTTAGAAGTGGAATTTCTGGATCAAAGCATATATGTGCATTTTCAATTTTAGAAGCTATTGCCAATTTGTTCCCTATGGAAGTTATAAATTTATATTCTGATCAACTATGTGGGAAACTGCCTGTTTCTTTATACTCTCGCCTCACATTTTTCTAATCAACAGGAGAAAATTTTTATATAATTTTAAGTTTGATTTGCTTTTCTTTTATGGGTAGAATTAAGCATCAAATAAATACATCTTTTTTTAGACATTTAATATCCCCTTTTAGGCCTGGGACCTGGACTGGCAGTTTGGTCATTGGGTGTGGCGCATGGTGACGCTGCATTAAAGATGTTCTTTTTCACAGGGGTTTTATGCCTGAAATTCGCCACAGAACCCTGTCTGGTCAGGCGTTAATCTCCCATTAAAATGTGCTCCTTATAGATCAATGATAATTACCTGCCTTCAGGTCTTGGTGTGAAAGAAAACTCCCAGGGTGGGGTTCAATGGGAGGGAAGAAGAGAACCGCTTAGGGCAGATAAGACACTGGGAAGGGAACCTGCTCATTCTAAATGCTTTTAACCAACTGAAAGCGGGAAGCATGCAGGAAATAATGAGAAGTCATTTTAGAAGTTGTAGAAAATCATTTCTTATTAATGAAGAAGAAAGTAGCATCCCACGTTTTTAAAAGAGGCAGTGGAATGGTTGAAATATTTAAATGCAAGGTGGTTTTTGAACAGTTAGTGGAGCTGACTATGGAGTAAAGTGCTGAAAACAGGGATGCCAAACTAGGCGTTCTGTAGGGAGATATACAGAATCTAGATGAATGATTATGCACAGGAAGAGAAAAATAATTTTAATTTAAAAGTAGATCATCATCACCATAATTTTAGCATAGATAGTTTCACTATTGCCTTGGTGTTCTCAGTCCAGTTGCTTCCCAAACAACAGGGTAAATGAGAAGAAAAAAACAATATTAATGATGTGGGCAGGCCGGAGACAAACCAGGAAAGTATGGTGAAGCTTCTCAGGGCCAGCAAGTGCCTGGAGAAGTCATCGCCTTTGGGCCCTAAAGGGCAGGGGGAGGGAGTAGTTATTAGAACCTAAAGAACTTAGCTCAAGCCAAAACAGAGGGCTGGCTGGTAGGAGTCATGGCCTTCAGAAAGGAATGTAAGGAGTGACCAGCAGGGAGGGAACCAGAGAAATAAACATTTAGACTTCTTCTCATGCTTTGTAATCTCTTGCAGTGCCCCCCCCCAGTTGGCTAAATCCAATTGGAAACAATGTTAGGCAGAATCATGACCCTCCAAGATGTCCATGGTCTAATCCCTGAAATTTGTAAATGCTACTTTACATAGCAAGAGACTTTACAGGTGTGATGAAGAATCTTGAGATTGGGAATACTCTGGTGGACCTGCTGTAATCATGAAGGTCCTTGTAAGTGAGGCAGGAGATTCAGAGAGAAGAGATTTGAAGATGTTACAGTGCTGACATTGAATATGGAGGCATGGGCCATAAATGAAGGAATGCAAATGGCCATTTGAAACTGGAAGAGGCAAATAAACAGATTGATTCTCTTCCAGAGCCTCTGGAAAGAATTCAGCCGACCAACACATTCATTTTAGCCCAGTGAAACATATTTCAGACTTCTGACCTCCCGAACTGTAAGTTAACAAATTTGTGTTGTTTTAAGCCACTAAATTTGTGGTAATTTGTTATAGCAGTGATGCAAAACTAATACAGGGATAAAGGGCAAGCCTGTTCATGTAGTCCACAATGATCCAATCCCATAGACACAGAACAGGGTAGAAAAGGACAGGGAGATGACCCATGGGGCAAACAGAAGCTACACAGTACATTTTCCACACATTTTACTCCTCTTTACCCATTCTGTCCTTGGAAAAAATGAGAAATCTGTTCCTCAGCACCAGAGACACACAAAAGTCTCATCAACCACATTATCATGGAATGATGTTGGTTCCATCGTACTCCCAACCTGAAGCCAAAAACACTAGCCAACTCCAGAGTTCTTTATATAAGTTGTCTGAGGAAACCAGAAAGGAGGAAAATCATTAACAAAATTATTCACTAACTTCTCCACTGCTGTATTTAGTTGTGAAGCTAAGTTGATAATTATATCTTCTTTCTTCCACCACCTATTTTATAACCTCCTTAGCTCCTCCAGCAGGTGCTAAGTAGTCTCTTAAATAGTCTTTTAAATAGTCTTTCACCTGGTAGGGTGACCCAACCACTAGCAGTTCTAGCTTTATCAAGTTGTCACAGTTTCCCATTGACCAGTATCATTGGGTGTCGCAGTACTGAAAGGCATCATGTGAGTCCTGGGTTCTGGACACAGTCTTCCTTGCTTCCACTTCCAATTTTCTCTTGGTAATCAGGATTGATCAGTTTGGCTCATAGAGTGACCAACTTCTCTACCTGATGGTTTAGTGGCATGAGGAACTCAAATTGGTCAGGCGGATGTCTCAGCTTCTAATTTACTTGGACTCTATTTCCTGGGAAACACATTCCTCTTCTGGGTGCTAGGACCTCTAAATCTACTATCCTGAAAAATTAAAAATAGGAAATCAAAAATCCTTCACTGGATGTCTAGGTATAATGTGAGAGGATTACTCCCACTTTTACCCTTTAACTTTCAGATTTACTCATAGCTGTAGAAGAGATGAACCTGATATATGACACATAGCTGAATTAACAGACTCACATTGAAATGTAGAAAAGAAAGGCTTTTAGCAATAGATAACTTTAAAAGGCTCTTAGCATAAGTAACTTTATTTAGCTTCTTTTCCATCTTAAACTCTAAGTGACCCCAGAACTTACTTACGTCTACAACTCCCTGCCCTCGGCCTTGAAGACAGTTTTGCCAAATTGCAGATGTGTCAGGGGTGGATCGTAAATCCTAGAATGTTTAGAAATGTTTTTTGTTAGGCATGCAGAACTTTATCACTATTGTGTTATCATCTTCAAAACTTATGGTCTTAGTGTGTAGAAATATTTTTTTTCTTTAAATTGATCCTATAGATAAACATTGTAACAAGTCAGTAAGGTTTAATGAGCTTGTTAGTGAGATTAATGAATGTGTTTTATTGCTTTTGTACCATGCTTCGCTGGGCTCCCCCTCCTTCCCATACCCCAATCAGTATGTGACTTTGTCTTTGAAAGCTAGCCCCAAACTGTGTTCGGGGCTGCATGATTTGACTGACTTAGGTCTCCATGTGGTCGCCAGATTTAAATAAAAGACTCCTTTAAATTTGTACTTGAATGTGGAGAACGTTTGTATACTCTCGCTGGTTTCGGTACAACAACATGAATCATAGATCTTACCAACACCAAACTTTACCAACGATTCCATTGATATGTGCAGGATATAAACACAAATGTAGCATTTGTTCCTAGAAATACTAAAGCTATTAAATGTATTTTTCTTATTTTCCCTTTCTCCCACACTGGGAATGTATTCTGGTTTTGGAGTAACAGATGAGCACTTAGCAATGTATTCTCAGAGAAAACCATTTAGTAGATAGAAAGGCCTGCATATCTAATTCTTATTACCTAGCCAGTCATGTCCACCAGTCTATAAATTCCAAATTTATTTACAAAAGGAAATCTAGACAAACAAGGTATGTCCTGCTAAAATTATTTTTTAAATATTGAATTTCCTATATATTTCCATTATAAACATACTAATGACATTAGTGTAAATGACATTAGCATGTTTATAAAGAAGGATGGTTCATGTCAATCATTTTCTTTTATGTCCCTAGTAGGGAGGAAATGAATCACTAGCTTGCTGTTAACTCTTTCCTTCACATAAACATAAAAAAATTTTATTGATTGATTTTAGAGATAGGGAGAGAGAGAGAGAGAGAGAGAGAGAGGAATATCAATCTATTCCTGTATGTGCCCTGATCAGGGATCAAACTGGCAACCTCTGTGCTTCTAACCAACTGAACTACCCAGCCAGGGCATCACAGAAACATTTTTTAGTTACTGGCATAAGATATATACTGCATCCTTTAGGATGGTGTCAGCCTCACAGGATGTCCTCTCCCAGCAGGCACCTTCCGCTTTTTCTGGGTAATAGGACTTATTTTAAGACAGGTGAATATTATGGACATGTGCACAATTCTTTTGCAGCAAAGTGAATTGTCAGTCTGGAGTGAGTGTGTGGGTACCACACATATGAACTGGCAGGAGTAGGTTTAGCAGGGCACATGAAACTATACCTGACATGTATGCCCAGCCCTGTGAGGACAAGTCATCTCCACGATGGAAGGATTCAGTGTAATCAGTCTGCCACAGGGTTGGCTGATTTCCCAGGGAATGGTACCACATCTGGGCTCATCATTTGTTTGTTCTGTTGTAAGTGGTAGTAGCTGCAGCCTCAGCCCAGTGAAAGGAAGATGATGTTGTTACACTCATGTGTAGTAGTTTGATAGAGCTGCCAATGAAACACCACAGACTGGGTGGCTTAAAACAGACATTTATTTCTCACAGTTCTAAAGGCTAGAAGTCCCAAATCAAGAAGACTGTTGGCTACTTTGGTTTTTCCTATGCCTCTTTCCTTTACTCACATGGGGCTACATTCTTGCTGTGTCCTCACAAGGCCTTTTCTCTGGGACACAATCCTAGGATCTCTTTGTGTGGCTTAATCTCTTTTTCTTATAAGGACACCTGTCACATTGGATGAGGGCCCATTCCAATATTCTTATTTTAACTTAATTATCTCTTTAAAGGCCCTATATCCAAATTTGGTCACATTCTGAAGTTATGGGGGTTAGGGCTTCAACAGAAGATTTTAGTGAAAAACTATTCAGTCCATAACACTATGCCTTTCAGACACCCAAAATGCATGTCTTTCTCTTATGCAAAATACATCTACCCCTATTCAAATGGCATAAAAATCTTAACTCACTTCAACCTTTTGTTGGATCACCGAGCTCTTTCCCTCATAGTAGATGCCCTCTGGTGGCACTTACCTGAAGCAGTCATATCTTCACACTACCCATTCTGAGAAGTCCATCCTCATGTCTCTCCCCCTTATCCTCTGTTCTCAGTCTTCTAATTCTCTTATTAAGTCTCTCCATAACTAGTGAACCATTAGCCACTATCCATAAATCAGTTTAGATAAATATCTCAGGTTATCTGTCTTTGCATATAAAATACACAAGCAAATATATTTTCCAGATTTCTGCCCTTGGGAGGATACCTCTCAACCATTCTCAGAATTATCCCCAAGTGGGGCTATAGAGCAGTGGCTTTCCTTTTTTGCCTGGTATCAGGCAAGCATTTTTTATATTTTATTATGGCCATAGAAAATTCCATATAATGCCTTGTGAAATAAAGAGAAGGCAGCAAAATAGAATATGTATTTGCTAAGAAGCTCTGACTAACTCACTTGTGAAGTGTATTTGTGCCTCTTGAACCTATGTGGACCCAGTATTACATATAATATACATATAATTCAGTAATAAAATGCTGCTCTTAACCATGTAATGTTCTGATTTGCTCATTTTGACACTTAGTTTATGATTGGCAGTTTGGGTGAACTAAATACTTGGATGTTCCACAGTCCAGAGCTCAGTCTCTACTACGTCCCAGAAGCAAGTAAGGAGCTACTTTTCAAATGAAGCATAGTCATCAGAAGACGAGAGTATGGTCTTCTTCCAAAACTAGAAGAGTCTCTGATATGACTCTTTTACTGAGGCTTCCTAAAGGTTGAATTCAGCATCTCTGTCTCTCACAGACACTTCTGACACCATTGGGACTGCTGTTACCTGCACAAGTGACCAGGATGCTTGCACTATACCTCAGACTTGCTAAGAAACTCCTAACTCTGAGCTTTACTCAAAATTAGAAGCCTTATGGGTTACCCGGTAAATGAGAAGGAGAAGTGCATCAGAAGTGTAAGTTGTCCATTCAAGTGGGTCCTCCAACTATGAGGCCTCTTTCTTCCTGGGGGGCAATGCAACATGCGGCAACATCCTCATTTTAGAGGGGATAGTTCAACATGTACTTAGACCACTTGACCCTTACAAATCCACCAGGAAGACAGATCTTGAATTGTGGGAATTTTATCTACCGTTCTGTGGCAAGACTGTGTCTCTACCATAAAGGTCAATCTTTTAGAGATGAAGCAAGATAGAGGAAAACGAAGAATGTATATGGACTGGGGTGGGGGTAGGAGAGAGACACGGCCTAGATGTAAGATGATGTTTATTGCTATTCTTACCACATGAAGGCAAACTACTTTTAATTATTTTTGGGGGGTCATTAGTTCATAACAAGTGACAGGCCATGTTGATTTGCTCCATAAATATACAACATCCAGAATCATGGCTGTGATTTGCTTTACTCCCTGATTAAGTTTCTGGTAATCTACAGTCATTCTCTGAAACCCATGTGGTTTTTGTACCAGCCAGAGAATTAAATGAGGTAGTGTCAGGAATCAATACTCTGTGTCTTTCAAGTCTATGGTGGTAGCGCAAATTTTTAGAATTTTCTCAGAAAAGCAGAGTTACTTTTGAAACACTATGTTAGTGAGCTGGAGAGAGAATTCCAATAGCTTTTATTTTAATCTTCTTACTATAATAGCTCTCACTCCATCAATTAAAGAACAGTTATGAAATATCCCTGTTGTTACCACCATATATATGTTTTGAGACTAAGGAGGTAACCACAAAATGGCTCCATCAAGCTACTGGACCCACTATGAATCTCTCTGACTCTGTTAAAGATTCTGTATTTCACTGACCTCCATAAGGGCCAATTCTCACTGGTAGACTATGGTGGATTTGTTTGGTTTTGCTTCATCTTATTTTATTCTGTGTCTAGGGATGAGCTTTAGTTCAAAGACAATATTAAATAACACCAAAAGATATTTACCTTTTCCCAATTGGTGAGTGGCCCTACTTGTCTCTGGAAAAAGTTTTACCAAGAATTTAAAAAACAGACCTGTGGTCGTCACATTGCGGGGTCCTTTGTGGCTCCATGTCTGTGAACTAGTTTAGCTCTAGAAACTTCATAAGAGGCTGTGAATTCCCACTGCAGTGACTTATGTTAGGATTTTTCCCACCAAACCTGGACTCACTGTCTGAATATATCAAGAAGCGGATGGTATTCTGCCCTTGTATTTATTTCTGAGGTCTTGTGACCAATTATACATTGTCACATACCTCTACAGGTCACAGATTCTGATTACTACTTCATCCCTATTGGTTATTCTGAAATTGTACTCACCTTGTCACTGAGGGTTAAGGATTGCCATTCCTCTTTCTAGATCCCTTTATTCCATTTGAGATGAGAGAACTCAATTTTTTAGCAACATCCTTCACTGTCATCACTAGCCGACAAAAGAACAGCCGCCATAGAGTTGTGAAAAGATGCTGATGTCCACCTTTCTAATGCATTCTGTAATGTGTTGGTGTAGAGATTGTTCTCCAGGCTCTCTCGGGCAGGTGTTGTGATTCAGATTCATGCCATTGTGGTTGAATGTCGTTTCTTTGAGTCTTTAGACTCCTTTCTCTACACTGAGTCAGGGAAGTTTAGCTATCTCATTGGGCAATGAATTGGGCCCAATGTTCAATGAGCCAACATAAGAGAACATTTATGTTTTTTCTAGATGCTTGAGTAAACACACTAAATTCTGATTCCCAGGGGAGTGCATTCAACTGATAACTTCAACTTAATGAAGTCTTGTGTTTATCATCACTGGTCTAACATCTTTGGAATACATCGTCATACCTGTTCTTCAGATTCCTGCCAATACAAATGCTGAGATCCTGCTTTTTTTCCCCTTCTTCATGGATTGGCTATCTCCTTCTGGGTAAGGTCTTGTATTTCTCTGTCGGGAGTATCATTAGAAAGATTGAACTGGGTCCCCAAAATTTCATATGTTGAAATCTTAACTCTCACTACCTCAGAATGTGACCTTATTTGGAGACTGGGTCTTAATAGAGGTAAATAAGTGAAAATAAGGTCATTAGAGTAGGCTCTAATACAATTTGGCTGATGTCCTTATAAAAAGGGAAGGAACATGCACACAGAGAGAACACCATGTTAACACGAAGGTAGAAAACAGGGCCATATTTCTACAAGTCAGAGGACATCAAAAATGGTTTAAAAAAAAACAACACACCAGAAGTTTAAATAAGAGGCATGGAAAAGATTCTCTCTCACAGTCCTCAGAAGGAACCAACCCTGCCAATATCTTGATCTTGGACTTTTAGCCTCCAGAACTGTTAGGCAATAAACTCTGTTTTCTGTGCCACCCAGTCTGTGGTACTTTGTTACAGCAGCTTGAGCAAACTAAGAATTTCTGTTGGATCTAACTCTCATTGGGACTAAAAAGAATGAAGGGCTGTAGAGTGGACTCAGAGAATTGTCATTGTCTTAGGAGGCTACTGCACGAGGTACATTCATTAAAAGAATTTTATGCAGGGGAAGACTGGCTTTTTCAAAGAGCTAACGAGGATCTTCCCTCTGTCAGGAAAAAAGGTCTGTGGGTGGGTGTGGATCATTACTCAGGATTTCAAAGTTCTTGACCTCATTCGTGTCTGCCAAAATGAGCCAGCGTCTCAGGATCTCCCTCTTACCCACAAGGACTTTCCCTTTTACAAAAGAATTTCTGAAAAGATGATCAGTTTTGTTACCACTCTGCAATCATTAAATTTAACTCCTGTGTTTAATGTTTAGCTATATTGGGTCTGTAACTTCAAAGCTGCCATGGAGGTTTCCTGATATTTTTTCTACGTTTCTGAATCAAGCTTGTAATTTGACCTTTATCCTTCACTGGGACACCAGAAATCACCAGCTGGCCCCAAAATCTTTATAATTTCTATTGTCAGAACAGCAACTAAATGCCATAGTAATTTGATCTCTCAATGCCTTCAGCCTGCACATCATCCCACGCTACTACTGATATTTGGGTACTTAAGATACCACTATATTCTGTGGATTATCAGTGCTCACTTTCCTCCAGCAAAGGGGGTAGTCATTGCTCCTCAAATATGTTAGCAACTTAATCTCAGAATCCCACTTTGAAGAAGCTTCCTGGAATTACTTCTGGTACCGGTTACTATAACAGTGAAGATCTAATAGGAAACACTGCCCATTTAGATAGAGAGATTAAAAAGAGTTTAAGGTGAATATATAGGTCAATTGGTCTCTCCCTTTCATGAGCATGCTTGTGCCTTTCCTTTCCTTCTCCTCTTCCCCTCAGGTGTGGTACTTTACCTTTCTCTCTCCTAAGCTCCAAAAGCCCTTTTTCTTGCTTCTCTAAAAATATAGGTCAATTGGCTTTCTACAAGAGTGGTAAGACAATGGGGGAAAGAACAGTGTTTTCAACAAATGCTATCCAGACAATGAGATCGACATACAAAAGAATGATGTTGGAGCCCCTACTTGATTCTTCTTCTTCTCAGCACTCCATTTTCTTTACATAAGAATGAACTCACATGCCCTGGTCGGTTGGCTCAGTGGTAGAGTGTTGGCCTGGCGTGCAGAAGTCCCGGGTTCGATTCCCAGCCAGAGCACACAGGAGAAGCGCCCATCTGCTTCTCCACCCCTCCCCCTCTCCTTCCTCTCTGTCTCTCTCTTCCCCTCCTGCAGCGAGGCTCCATAGGAGCAAAGATGGCCCGGGTGCTGGGAATGGCTCCTTGGCCTCTGCCCCAGGCGCTGGAGTGGCTCTGGTGGCAACAGAGCGACGCCCCAGAGGGGCAGAGCATTGCCCCTGGTGGGCAGAGCATCGCCCCCTGATGGGCGTGCCAGGTGGATCCCGTTCGGGTGCATGTGGGAGTCTGTCGGACTGTCTCTCCCCGTTTCCAGCTTCAGAAAAATACAACAAAAACAAAAAAAAAAAAAAAAAAAGAATGAACTCACAAAGGCTCTGGTCATTCAACCTGGTTGCAGGTTTGATCCTTGGTCAAGGCACATATAAGAATCAACCAATGAAAGCATAAATAAGTGAAACAACAAATCAATTTTTTTCTCTCTCTAAAAAAAAAATCAATCAATAAAAATTTTTTAAATGGACTCAAAATGCATAAAAATGGATTAAGTTTACTTAGAAGTAAACTTAAATATAAATCTTCATGATCTTGGCTTAGGCAATGGTTTCTTAGATGTGATACTAAAAGCATGATAAGCAAAGGAAATTTAGGCTTTATCAAAATTTAAAAATTTAATGCTTCAGAAGACACTACCAAGAAAGTAAAAAGACAACAAAAGGTGATAACATACTTGCAAATCATATCCAAGTACTAATAATATCCAGAATATATTTTTTAAAATCTTACAACTCAACAATAAAAAAGTAAATAGCTCTCTTAAAAATGGACAAAGGATCTGATCTGAATATTTATCCAAAGAAGATATATGGCCAATATGTATATGTAAAAGATGATCAATATCATTAACCATCAGGGGACTGCAAATGAGATACCACTTCATATTAAGTGCAAAGGCTAGAATTAGAAAGACAGACAAGCCTGACCAGGTGGTGGCACATGGCACAGTGGATAGAGCATCAGCCTGGGACACTGAGGACCCTGGTTTGAAACCCTGAGGTTGATGGCTTAAACGTGGACTCATCCAGCTTGAGCAGAGGGGTCACTGGCTTGAGCATGTGATCTTACACATGACCCCAATTGGTTAAGCCCAAAGGTTGCTGGCTTGAGCCCAAGGTCACTGGCTCAGGTGGAGCCCCTGGTCAAGGCATGTATGAGAAAGCAATCAATGAACAACTAAGATGGCACAACTATGAGTTGATGCTTCTCATCTCTGTCTCTTCATCTCTGTCTGTCCCTGTCTGTCTGTCTTTCTCACTAAAAAAATAGAGAGAAGAATATGAAAGGAAAGAAAATAAAGGAAACAAAAAAAAAAAGGAAAGGAAAGAAAGGAAAAGAAAAAAAAGAAAAGACAGACAAGTGTGGTGAAGATGTAGTAGACACATTGAAACTCTGATACATTACTATTGAGAACATAAAATAGTGCATCTGCTTTGGGTAACACTCTGGCAGTTCCTTAAAAAGTTAAACATAATTATCACATGACACAGCAATTCCATTCCTAGATATACGCTTCAAAGAAATGAAAACATATCCACGGAAGAAACCTGTACACAAATGGTCATAGCAGCCTTATTCAAAAGAGCCCCAAAGTGGAAACAATCCAACATGTGCTAATTGGCCAAGTCCTCAATCTTGCTGTTCACTTGCCCTTTATTCAAGTTGGTAAGGTTTTCCTCACACATCCATTATCCACTCAAGGCATCCAAGTTGCTCACCACCAAATATGGTGAGTGTAAATGTCCAATAGTGGATTGCCTTCAGATATGTGTTTGTCTACAGTGGTGGAGGGCAGAAACCTTTGCCCTATCCATGGTCTTCACGTTGGAAGATCCTTTTCTCCATTATTCCTCCTCCCAGAACTCCATTTGCTTTCACTTTCCGCTGCAATCAAACAGTGATTCTGTCTCCTTCACTCTATTCCCATCTGTAATTATGTCTAGTCTCTATGAACTAACAAACTGGTTTTAAGATTAAAAACTGGGCACATTCTCTCCTTTCATGAGCATGCTTGTGCCTTTCCTTTCCTTCTCCTCTTCCCCTCAGGTGTGGTACTTTACCTTTCTCTCTCCTAAGCTCCAAGAGACCCTTTTTCTTGCTTCTCTAACTTGTTTCCTGAGCCTACACAGCCCAGCTGGCTCACTTCCACTACTTTTGTAACTTCTAAATAAACTTTCTCTCATAGTTTGAAAAAAAAAAAAAGAAAAAGAAAAACTGGTTATACAAGCATGCATCTTAATCCTTTCAACTCCCATTTTAGTTAGCAGTGTTTTAGACTTCCCCCTTTTTTTCTGTGACATTTTGGCCTGAAGAAGGGTTGAAAGTAGCTGTTCTCAATAAGAGAGCAGGATGGAATGCTATACATTGAAAATAAACAGAATATTATGAGATTTAATTATGTCACATCATAATAATAGAAACATCTTTTCTAAGACCCTTGTAGCCATCACTCCTCAGAGTCCAGGTATGTTGGGAAAGCAAGAGATCCTATTGATTTAAGACTCTTCAAATCAGTAAATATTTAAGAATATATTTAAGCATGTACCATGCTAAGTGACAGAGATATATCAATTAAACACAAAACTCACATGGTTCCAGCTTCTTTGGAACATATTTTTTATTAATTTCACAGGAGCAACTGGAATCATGGCATCAGTGTAGGCACCATGCCATGTCTTTTGCAGAGAATAAGACATTACTTATCTTGTAGACCTGAACCTCTACTCCTATTATAACACTGTCTCCAACTGCCATTTAATTCAAAGTCACCTCATTACAATCCACATCCCAGAATCAAAACTTGAACTGAAGAAGAGACAAAGCACAGCACAGGCTTAGAGATAGAAGGGGAGGCCTGGCAGAGATGCCAAGTTAACTGCATTTTATATCTTAGATGGGAAGGAAAAGTCTTCCCTCATTAAGAAATGCCTTTGGAGCCTGACTGAGCAGGGCGCAGTGGATGGAGCGTTGGACTGGGATGCGGAGGACCCAGGTTCGAGACCCCGAGGTCGCCAGCTTGAGCGTGGGCTCATCTGGTTTGAGTAAAGCTCACCAGCTTGAGCCCAGGGTTGTTGGCTCGAGCAAAGGGTCACTCAGTCTGCTGTGCCCCCCCCCCATCAAGGCACATATAAGAAAGCAATCAATGAACAACTAGGGTGCTGCAACGAAGAATTGATGCTTCTCCTTGTCTGTCCCTCTCTCTGACTCTCTCTGTCACAAAATAAATAAATAAATAAATAAATTAATTAATTAAAATGCTTTTATAATAAAAGAAATTTCTTTGGAGATTAATGAGGAGGGAATACAAAATGTACAAAAAGATATTATCAACTCACACAACCCTTAACCTAGAAGAATAACCTAGTAGAAACCCAAAGTGTTAATCATCAAGATAGTCTCTGGTGCCTGACCAGACGGTGGCACAGTGGATAGAGCATTGGACTGCGATGTGGAGGACCCAGGTTCGAGACCCTGAGGTCGCCAGCTTGAGCGTGGGCTCATCTGGTTTGAGCAAAGCTCACCAGCTTGGACCCAAGGTCACTGGCTTGAGCAAGGGGTAACTCGGTCTGCTGAAGGCCCGTGGTCAAGGCACATATGAGAGGGCAATCAATGAACAACTAAGGTGTCGTAACGGAAAACTAATGATTGATGCTCCTCATCTCTCTCTGTTCCTGTCTGTCTGTCCCTATCTATCCCTCTCTCTGACTCTCACTCTGTCTCTGTAAAAAAAGTAAAAAAAAAAAGATAGTCTCTGGCTAGAGCAGAAAAAAAGAAAAAGAAAAAATTTTAATATTCTCCCACCCCAATATTTTTATAACCTTGCAGGTAAAAACCTTTTAAAGCAAGAGACAAAATTTCTAATTCAGAGAACACAGAAGAAGAAAGCAATTTTTAACTATGTGGAAAAATGTTAAAAGCACAATTTAAAAACATATGATTAAAATGTTAAAAAGCCCTGGACAGTTGGCTCAGTGGTAGAGCGTTTCCGGGTGTGTGGAAGTCCTGGGTTTTATTCCCAGCTAGGGCACACAAGAGAAGCGCCCATCTACTTCTCTACCCTTCCCCCTTCCCTTTCTCTCTATTTCTTCCCCTCCCACAGCCAAAGCTCCATGGGAGCAAAGTTGCCCTCCCTCCCCCAGGGGCACTGAGGATGGCTCCATGGCTTCCACCTCAGGCACTAGAATGGTGAAGTGGAGCAACGCCCCAGATGGGTTCAGCATCGCCCCCTGGTGGGCATGCCGGGTGGATCCTGGTCGGGTGCATGTGGGACTCTGTCTGTTGCCCCCCACCCCCGCCACTTCTTCTCATTTTGGAAAATAAAATGTTAAAAAGCATACGGTATACTGGGGGAAAATATTAGCAACACTTATAATTTACATATCATATAAGACATAAGAAAAAGTACGACAAATTCACAAAGGATTTGAACTTATTATTAAAATAAAAATAAATATTAATGGAATATAAACTAATGAAGAGATGCTCAATTGCATTCATAATTAAAGAAATGCACATTAAAACAGCAAAATACCATTTTAATGTGGACAAATTTATGGTGCTGGAAATTTTGTTGAAAAAATAGACACACTTGTTGGCACTATAAATCTTTGTAGCTTCTTTGGTGGGCAAGTTGGCAATGTACACCAATCCTGAAAACACAGCATCATATACATCAGCCATTACCTGTTCGTTCTCCACCCCATCCCACCCTTCTGCTCTGCTCTGTTTCCTAGGGGCTGACCCCTACAAACTACCATCCTCAGGCTCTTCTGCTCACTTGCTTTCAGGTTGATTCAGTCAATGGGAACTATTGGCAGGAGAACGAAGAGTGAAATAGAATAGACCAGGATATTTCTTTTTCCTTTCTGCTTCTGGGTCCATCCCCAAAAGTGGCTGTATCTGTCTCATATATGACCCAGCTTCCACCAGGCAGGACAATTCTTTCCTCAGTGGCTCCCCGCTCTACCAAGTGTCTCTAAGCCCAGTGTCCTGTCATCCCAGCTTCTCTCTTTCTCTCTAGCCCCAAATGGCTTTATGCTGTTGCTGACCTTTGTGTGACCGATTTGTCCTTTCTGAAACTGGCTTCCCATATTGAAACTTCTCTCTATTGAAAGTATCTTGGAGTTAGATTCCCATCCCACCCCTTTTTTTAAAGCAAGATAGAGACAGACAGACGGACAGGAAAGAAGATGAGAAGCATCAACTCATAGTTGTAACACTTCAGTTGTTCACTGATTGCTTCTCATGCATGCCTTGCCTGGGAGGCTCCAGCCAAGCCTGTGACCCCTTGCTCAAGCTAGCAACTTTGGGCTCAAGCCAATGACTCAGCACTCAAGCCAGACGAGCTCATGCTCAAGCTGGCGACCTCTAGGTTTTGAACCTGGGTCCTCAGTGTTCCAGGTTCTATCCACTGTGCCACTACCTGGTTAGGCTCTCCCTTTGTTTTGAAACTAAATTAGGGATCTAGATGTAAAAAAAAAAGAAGAAGAAGAAGAAAGAAAGAAACCAAGTACTAGAAGCAAACATTAGTCGATTCCTCTTTAATTTCAGTGTAGGCAATGGCTCTCTAATTCTGACTCAAAATTTATAGGTAAGAGAAAAAAGAATGATAAATTTAACTACATAAAATTGTTTATATTTGCATTAGAAAAACCAAGAACAAAGTCAAAAGACAACTGACAAGTCGAGAGAAAATATTTATAACATATACCACAGGTAAGGGGCTAATATCTCTATTATCCAAAGAACCCTCAAAAATCAAAGGAAAAAAGACCAAAAACTCAAAAGGAAAATTGGGGAAAAGACATTAACAGACAAGTCACACACACACACACACACACACACACACACACACAGAGAAAAATGGTACTCAAAAATATGAAAAAATCTCAAACTTATTATTAGAAAAATGCACTTAAAAACCACACTGCCGGGTCCAGCCCCGGGGGGAATCCAGGGGTCCCACAGGAAGAGATGGCGTTGGCACAAATTGAGTGAGAGAGCCGAATTCTTTTCTTTCTCTTTATTCTCTAGTTAGCATTTACTGCCAGGCATCTCTCTCTCAAAATGCTGGTCTAGCTTTCTTTTTATGCACACACACTAAGTTACAATCACATGGTATTCAGAATACATTGATTAATCATTGTTTTCATTTCACTATGGTTACATTTTCTAGGTAACAGTTAATTCATTTCTATAAACTATAAATCAGGTGGTAAGTCATTCAAAGTACAATTATACAATAACTTGAACAGCAATAGCAATATTGGTACAAACTTCCAAAAGGTCAGTACTGATTAATAATTCTACCTTGTCTAGGATTCTATTGTCTAGTCAAATTTTATTTATTTACTATATTCATACACTAATTAAGTTCTAACTTTATTTTTCTCAGAGTGTTCCACCACCTGCAGGTCAGGTATGCAAGAAGAAAGGAAAGTTTCTTTACTCTTCCACATGAAAAGGCTAGGGAGGTAAAGTGATGAATTAAGTGAAGGCTGAAAGGTGCTCTCTGTATAGTTACTGTTTCCTACCTATCCATAAGTCACAATCTATTCTTTCTAACATGATTAATAAGAAGAAATTCTCCTACAAACTTAACTCTTTACGAGGGATATCATAGCCAGCCTCTTATATTTATGAGCCCAGTTCAAGGGGCTTACAGGCTTTTCTGTGGAACTCACACCCTCTGTCTCATTTCCAAAGAAATTACTACGAATCTACAGGGAAAGCACGGTACTATTATCCCTGTGCCATAAATAATAGCACGCACCCAGAAAAAGGGGGGATATAAGGCCAGATTAATTCAAAAGGTCAAAGGGGGAAGTATCGTTGTGCCTTTCCTTTGCGGTGACTTTGTCAACACGCAGCCGTTGGTCTTCTCTGCTGTGACTTTGTCAATCAGCAGTTTTTGATCTTCTTCTGCTGTGACCTTGTCAGCCAGCAGTTGTGGGTCTTCTTCTGCTGTGACCTTGTCAGCCAGCAGTTGTGGGTCTTCTCCTGCTGTGACCTTGTCAGCCAGCAGTCGTAGATCGGCTCCCAACACCACACCAAGCTAACATTTCTCACCTGTCAAAATTTCGCCTGGCAAAAATTTAAAGACGTTCTTACTATACATTCTGTCAGCGAGGCTGTAGGAAAAACAGTCTCAGAGCTTACTGGTGGTAATACACCAGTAAGGAGTGGGATGACACTCTTAAGAGAGCAATTTGGCAATACCTTACAAAACTACCTATGCGCTTATCTTTCAAATCAGCAATTCCCATTTCTAAGGGTTTACCCTGGAGATACACCTCCAACAAAAGAACGAAAAAGCTCTTTAAACCAATATGAGTGACTTACAAAATATATAGTTTAGTGGAAGAAAGTTCAAAGAATATATATAGTATGTTCTCCTTAAAGTAAGAAAGGATGTATAAGAAAACACACATGTATGTGCTCCTTGGGCAAAAGAAATACAGGAGAATATACCAGAATCTAAAAAGACTGGTCACAGGGGATGAATGGAAGAGGGGTAGAAATAAGGGGGGAGAATAAGGTTATGGTAACAGAGACGAGGAGGAAATAAGGAGTTAAGAGCATGATGCTGGAGACAGTCTAGATTTGAGAATACAGACGGCCAGCACTTGCTAAGAGCAATGCCTCTGAAGGACTGCCTGACATAAAGCAAATGCCAAACTAATGCTACTTAATAATACATTTATTCCTAAGTATTTTAAAGTCTTTGTTGACTACCGTGTCTAAACTATATTCCCATTTCAATTTCTGGATGCCTGCTTCTAGAATTGTAAAAACATATTGATTTTTATGCCTTTTGTATATCTATCTTAAATATAACTACTTTCTCAATACTTTCATTGATTCTGGTAGTTATTTTTTCCTAAAGTCTTTGGGATTTCTAGGCATAAATCTTTTAAAAATTATTTAAAATTAAAAAACTTTTAATTTTAAGCAAGAGGAGGGAAGATAGAAAGACAGACCGGGATCCACCTGGCAACCCCCATCTGGAGGTAATGCTCTGCCCATCTGAGGCCAATGCTTGCAACTGAGTGATTTTAGTGCCTGCAGCGGAGACTCCATGGAGCCATTTTCAGTGCCTGAGGCCAACATGCTCGAATCAATCAAGCCATGAATGCAGAAGGGGAAGAAAGAGAAGGGGGAGGGGAAGGGGAGGAGAAGCAGAAGCAGATGGTTACTTCTCCTATATGCCCTGACCAGGAATCAAACCCAGGTCCATACACCGGGCACCGGGTCCACATTCTACCACTGAGCACTGGCCAAGACCTCTTTTTTTTTTTTTAAATGTTCTATTGATTTTAGAGAGAGAGGAAAGGAGAGAGAGAGATAGGAACATCTATCTGTGTTTGAATGTGCCCTGACCTGGGATTGAACTGGCAATCTCTGCACTTCAGGTCGATGCTCTAACCAACTGAGCTACCCAGCCAGGGCACATAAATCTTATAATTAGCTAAAAGGGATTATTTTATCTTTTTCAATATATGTGCCACTTTTTTCACTTTTTAAAATGCTATTGAATTTAACAGAAGGTTTAGATAATAAAAATAATGACAAATGGAACCATCCCTATTGGTTCCAAGTTTTAATATTTTACCATTTAAAATAAAGAAAAGATGAAAATAATATAAAGGAAAATATAAGTTCCATATATATTAAAATTAAAATTTACCCCGACTGGTTAGCTCGGTGGATAGTGTTGGCCCAGTGTGTAGATGTCCGGGTTCAATCTCCAGTCAGGGCACACATGAAAAGTGACCATCTGCTTCTTCTCACCTCTAACTCCCTCTTCTCTCCCTTTTCCCCTCATAGCCAGTGTAAAGCCAGTAGCCAGGGCTACCATCACAGCAGCCTGGCCCATGCAGGTTCGCATTGGATTCGGACAGTCGGTAAAGAAACAATGGAGCCAAAAACCGGTGGGCCATCATCTTTAATCTTACTTGCACGCAGCAGGCAAGTAAAAACACACACTGGGCTCCAAAACCCACTCACATTCAATGCTCACAAAGCTACTGTAAAGCCAGAAGCCAGGGCCAGGGCCACTATCACAGCAGCCTGGCCTATGCAGGTTCGCATTGGATTCGGACAGTCGGTAAAGAAACAAAGGAGCCAAAAGCAGATGGGCTGTCATCTTTAATTCTAGCTTGCACCCGGCAGGCAAGTAAAAAACACACACTGGGCTCCAAAACCCAATCACATTCAGTGCTCACAAAGCTACTGATTTATCTGAGTTTCCTAGAATCAAAGGTTTCTAGCTCACCAGCCTTATTCTCCTCAGTTCCCCATCTCCTTCCTTATCCCAGATACAAACTCTACACAAACTGGCATCTCACTCAGCACTCCACCATCTTGGCTGCTTCTCCTGGCCTACTCCACGTGGCCTCCTTCTGCTCTCCTCTCTCCTCTAATGATAATCTCAGCAACCAAGAGCCCAAACTCCCGTTTTGCCCCCACTTTATACTGTAGCTTCACAACCTCTAATCCAATATACAAAGTAGGGAAGTCTCTAATACAAAGTCACCTCTGAGGCATGATTGGATTGTACCACCCCACATCAAAAAGGATGGGAAAGGCTTAATCCCAAAACCAAGCCCCAGGCTACAAGGATCCCCAACACACATTAATATCACCTGGGCGACGGCCTCACGTGGGCAGCACCACCTTTAACAAAGTGAGCATAATACATTTTATCTGCCCAACAATCCATCCCTATGCTCACTTTACTACCCACAATTTACATCACCAGCGTTCTTGTGCAAGGATATTAGGCACATTACACAGATTACAACAGCAAAAATCATACAGTTTCAACAATTACAAAGGTACATTTCACCAGTCTCTCAGCACTTAGCCCAAAGCGCAAAATGTCATCGGCCTTCTTTCTAGCCACGGGAAAAACTTCCCGGGGCAGGGGAGTGCTTCCAGCAAAGCCACCCCCCACCCCCATCAGGGTATTTTACATTGTCCAAAATCCGTAATCCGTTAAGTCCATCCAACAAAGGAGCCAATGCCCACTCCGGTCGTAGTCCAGGAAACCAGTCCACGCACATGGGGCGTCAGCCACCCCCCTCATCCCTGCTGTCCTGGCAGGTCTTACACTGTCCCAAAGAGGGGCACGTGGCAATGGCAGTCAGCATTACCATCTCTGCTCCGGAGAGCATGATAGCGTTCAACCAAGTGTCCCAAAATCGCAGACCTACCAGAGCCGTAGTAGGTGCTGCTTCCTGCTGGGCTTTCATCTTATGGAGACTGTGGATTGCAACTCCAGCCCGATTCTCCTCATCCTCCAAAGAGGAACTAGAAACACCAGCTCCTGCTGCCAGGCTCGAACCCCGGGCCGCTGCTGCCTTCTGCTCTGCAGACCTTGCAGCTCCAGACTTGGCTTCAGCCTCAGCCTCAGCCTCAGCCTCAGCCTCGGCCCTGGTCTCAGCCTCAGCCTCAGCCCTGGCCTCCCGCTGCTGCTGGCTCTCCGCAACATCCAGGGCAAGCTGCAACTCACGAACCTCTGAATCCTCCTCCAGCATTTGCTCCATTTCCAGGCGAATCTCGAACACCTGGTTGGCCTCCTCCTCCAGCATTTCCTCCAGCTCCAAGGTCAGCATCGGTTTCTCCTGCGCTTGCTCCAGCTCCTTCCGCTGCTCAGTTTGCAGGTCCCGGGCAACCTCTTCCACAGAGCTCTCAGTTTCGTCACACATGGCTATAAAAGTCAGCCAGCCTACAATCCCCAAAAGGACAGCCATGGGGAACCCTAACACTAGCCAGTCCTCTACTCCATCACTCAAAGGCTCCTTGCTGATCGGTATCGAATCCTGCCAACTACGCCAAATGTAAAGCCAGAAGCCAGGGCCAGGGCTACTATCACAGCAGCCTGGCCTATGCAGGTTCGCATTGGATTCGGACAGTCGGTAAAGAAACAAAGGAGCCAAAAGCAGATGGGCTGTCATCTTTAATTCTAGCTTGCACCCGGCAGGCAAGTAAAAAACACACACTGGGCTCTAAAACCCAATCACATTCAGTGCTCACAAAGCTACTGATTTATCTGAGTTTCCTAGAATCAAAGGTTTCTAGCTCACCAGCCTTATTCTCCTCAGTTCCCCATCTCCTTCCTTATCCCAGATACAAACTCTACACAAACTGACATCTCACTCAGCACTCCGCCATCTTGGCTGCTTCTCCTGGCCTACTCCACGTGGCCTCCTTCTGCTCTCCTCTCTCCTCTAATGATAATCTCAGCAACCAAGAGCCCAAACTCCCGTTTTGCCCCCACTTTATACTGTAGCTTCACAACCTCTAATCCAATATACAAAGTAGGGAAGTCTCTAATACAAAGTCACCTCTGAGGCATGATTGGATTGTACCGCCCCACATCAAAAGGGGTAGGAAAGGCTTAATCCCAAAACCAAGCCCCAGGCTACAAGGATCCCCAACACACATTAATATCACCTGGGCGACGGCCTCACGTGGGCAGCACCACCTTTAACAAAGTGAGCATAATACATTTTATCTGCCCAACAGCTACTGACTTATCCGAGTTTCCTAGAATCAAAGGTTTCTAGCTCACCAGACTTATTCACCTCTGTTCCCCATCTCCTTTCTTCTCCCTGCACAAACTGGCTTCTCACTCAACACTCCGCCATCTTGGCTGCTTCTCCTGGCCTCCTCCACATAGCCTTTCTCTGCTCTCTCCTCTCTAATGCTAATAATCCCAGGAACCGAGAGAGCAAGCTCCCGTTCTGCTCCCAT
Source organism: Saccopteryx bilineata (assembly GCF_036850765.1). Lineage (NCBI taxonomy): Eukaryota > Metazoa > Chordata > Mammalia > Chiroptera > Emballonuridae > Saccopteryx > Saccopteryx bilineata. The sequence continues at coordinate 140,074,631 of NC_089491.1, read as the reverse complement.
TTTATAGTGTAGAAATCAAAACCTTTAATCCAATATACAAAATAGGGAAGTTTCTAATAAAAGTCACTTCTCTGAGGCATGATGGGATTGCACCACCCCACATCAAAAAGGGTGGGAAAGGCCTAGTCCTAAAACCAAGCCCCAGGTTACAAGGATCCTGCCTGCCCACAGCCCGCCCCTAACACACATTAATATCACCTGGGCGAGGGCTTCCAAGTGGACAGCGCCATCTTTAACAAAGTGAGCATAATATATTTTATCTGCCCAATAGCCAGTGACTTGATTGGTTCAAGCATTGGCCCCAGGTGTTGAGGATAGCTTGGTTGATTTGAGCATTGGCCCTACATCCCTAGATGGGGATTGCTGGTTGGATCCCGATTGGGGTACATGCTTGAGTCTGTCTATCATCCCTTCTCTCACTTAAAAAAAATTAAAAATTGTTCATTGAAAGACTCATAAAGATAGTGAAAATACAAGCTACAAGCTAGAAGATATTTGGCATACATGTATAATCTTGACAAAGAATCAGAGGATAAGAATCCAGAAAATGTAAATAATTTGTACAAGTAAGTGAGAAATACTGAACAACTCATGAGAAAAATGGGGTAAAGGTGTTGGAGAGGTTTGGACTTGAAGAGACAATAAAGTGTGGAGTAGTGACTAAAAAGAATGGAGGGGAAATATTAGACCTTGGTCCTTGAGTTTGGCAAAGAAAGAATCCAGAGCCAAGACCTCAAATGTAAGTGAAAGTTTATTTAGAAAATCGTACAGGTAGGCGAAGTGAGCCAGCTGGGCTCCGTGGAGTCACTCAGGAAACAAGTCAGAGAGGCAAAAGAAGGGCCTGCGGAGCTTAGGAGGAAGAAAGCAAAGATAGCACACTTTGAGGGAATAAAGGGGAAGGGAAAGATGTGCAAGCATGCTCTAAAGAGAGAGAGAGAGAGAGGGAAGCTCTAGATCATGTGTCTTCAGGTGTTTTATCTGTTCTCTAAAGGTGGGGATTTTAGGGAAGGTCTCAGAGGAGGATCTTAATAGAATATTTATCAGCTTTCTAGGTGGGTCATTTTGAGGGCCATGATCTCTACTGAAAGGTCAGTGCTAAGGCAGGGTCATTAGTCATAGCAGCTGGTCCTAATGTCAGTCATGGCGTTCCTTCATCTGGTTTTGCTGCTTTTCTTGGCCTGGAGCTGAAATACAACTGAAGCCTAGATGTTATCTCTAGTCTGACATCTGTCTCTATGGTCAACAGACCTGAGTCTTTGTTCCTAAGATTATTTGATATATGCCAGAACCTCAGTTTCCTGAAGGCTTAATGATTAACAGAGTGGTCAATGGTCTTGCAAGGACTCATATGGGAGTCAGGTGATGCTATTCTTCAGTCCCTTTGTTCCTTCTCTGAGGGGGTCTACCACATGACTAGTGATATGCTAGGGGAGGAAAGGTCACCCCGGGGGCGAGGTCCTACCCTATAATGCTTGCTTTCCCTGTTGCTAGGCACCCAGGGCTTTCCACCCTGGTGACCTTCTATACCTAGACAGTCGTTTCTACTCTGCTCATGTCTGTCTAACTGCCTACTGTACCAAAACTAATGGGAGGGCTATTTTAGTGAGGTTTATGGAAAATCATTTTAGTGCCAGCTCTTATCTCCTTTGGTAAGAGTTACACTCCTCTGCCAGGTACAGAAGAAGGAGGGACACCTTCACCAAGAGAAATTTATGCTACGGTCTTTCAGCAGATCTTCCTGCATCCGTTGATTTTCAGTTGTTTTTAGCTCAAAGTAATTCTTATCTCAAAGTGGCATATTTTGGGGTAGCATAGTTTGATCAACTTCAAAGGCATGTGCAGACATTTCACAGTGAACAAACAACAAGAAAGAAAGGAAATAAGCGCAATCTCACTCATAATCTGGGAAAGGTTAGGAAAGCCATAATGAGATATAATTTTGTACCAACCATATTGCAAAAAGGATGTAGAGCAATAAACAACCTTATATACTACTGATGGGAGTCTATAAGTTGGTACGTTTGTGTTGGAAATCAATTTGGTATTGAAGGGAACCAAAGTTTTCCACCCTGAAGTTACCTTTTGGGATATTGATTTTAAACTGGTTATTAAGAAACAAGATTCAGAAAGAAGCTTTGTCTTTCCTTCTTCTTGCTTAAGAGACTCCGATAGAAAGGCCTACTCCAGGAAGGAAATTTACCTGAGCCTGACTTGAATTAAATATGGTAAATTTGAGGGCTTCAGGTAAGTGCCTGTGAGCTAGAAACCAGCTGTGTCCCATTGTTTCTGGGTCACCTAGCAAGAATTTGCCTGCTATGTATGCTTCCCTTTCTTCAACTACCTGTAAATGGTCCATTCTCACTACTGAATTCTAATACTATGTGCTGGCCTGTCCCAATAGAGCCCAAGCTCTGCGTTGATCAGGGGTCCCTGATTCGACTTCCCCATGCAATGGGACACTCCTGCTTATCAGCAGGGCTGGAAGCCTCTTGGAGACTACTCTTGAGGCTGCTGTGAGGATGCTATTGATAAGTGCCGACACTAAATGCCACCGGAGGAAAGACACAAGACCGACAGAGTTAGTTGCAATAATCACACTGGCAATTTATTACTCACAAATCCTTTTGGCGTGCCTGGGTACAGCTTGAGGGGTCCCTGTTGGCATGCTTTTCTCGGCTGTCTTTGGTCAGAGCTCAGAGCAGCGTGGAGACAGTCCACATCAATGTTGGAGTCTGGGTGACTACTGCAGCAGGGGGCCCCTCAGCTTTAGTACCTTTTCTGGCCAAGGCCTTCTAACAGGTGTCTGTTATACCCCAGGAGACAGGCCACAGCAAACCCAAAGTGAATTTTATAAGTTGTTGTTGTTGTTGTTTGTTTGTTTGTTTTTTGTATTTTTCTGAAGCTGGAAACAGGGAGGCAGTCAGACAGACTCCTGCATGCGCCCAACCGGGATCCACCCGGCATGCCCACCAGGGGGTGATGCTCTACCCATCCGGGGTATTGCTCTGTTGTGACCAGGGCCACTCTAGCGCCTGGAGCAGAGGCCAAGGAGCCATCCCCAGCGCCCGGGCCATCTTTGCTCCAATGGAGCCTTGGCTGTGGGAGGGGAAGAGAGAGACAGAGAGGAAGGAGAGGGGGAGGGGTGGAGAAGCAGATGGGTGCCTCTCCTGTGTGCCCTGGCTGGGAATCGAACCCGGGACTTCCGCACACCAGGCCAATGCTCTATCACTGAGCCTACCGGCCAGGGCCAGAATTTTATAAGTTTTATTGCAAACCTGCGCAGGGACTGCAGGCAACCCACACAGGGGAACACTGCAGCCCCCCAAACCTGTGCAGGGACTGCAGGTAACCCACACAGGGGAGCACTGCAGCCCCGAGCTTCTAAAATGGCTCCTTTTTATAGGGTGGCTATCTAGGTTGAGCAAGCATTATACAGAAGCTGATGTGGCTATTAGCTATTGGCTAGGGAGGTCATGCACAGTTACGGGGGGGGGTATTGTTCAGTGGAGAATTTCAAACATAAACTTCTGATAAGTGTCTCTGACTCATCTGAACTCTTTGTTCTCGGCATCACAGGGGCCCTATCAGCACACCCTATTCCTTCAATAGTTACACTCTTGGCAGCCCCAGCGTATCAGCACTCCCTGAATCTAACAGTGTCAATCTACAGGATTATCACCTCAAACCACCTTTTGGGGAGTTCCTCACAGGGGACCCCCTTTTATGTTAATCTACTGAAATGTTACATCAAACCACTTTTTAAGATGTTCTTATTTACATTAACTTATGAAGTTATGACACCAAGCCACTTCTTATCTAGGTATAACTTCACACACACACTAACTGGGCCCTGCTTGTAAGTCAGAGTCTGTTTATCACATCTGCACCCACTATATTAATTCCTATCCAATGGCATAACTTTAGTTCATTTTAATAATTATTTTTAATATTATATTAATTACTTTTATACATCTTCCATATTCTTGTTTTTACATTTCTATATATTTAATTACTATAACATTATATTACTACAACACGGCCCCTTTCTCTTTCATTCAAAAATGTCATAAAATACCCAATGTTGCCTCACTTCTTTGGAATTTTCATGCTTTTGTGAATTCCTTACACACACGTATTAAAATGTGACTTTCTCCTGTTCTTCTGTCTCTGTTAATTTGATTGTCCCAGCTAGAAGAATTTAGAAGGTGAGAGGAAAAGTATTATTTTTTAGCCCCCACTGCATCATCTGGAAAAACTGAAATGGATGTGCACTCTGACTCAGTAATTCTACTTTCTGGACAAGTACCCTGGAGAAACTCTAGCAATTGGGCACAAGAAGGCATACAAGAATGTTCATAGCTGGATTGTTTACAATAACAGAACACTGGAAACTATCATATGTCCTCAAGTAGAAAGAACAAATAATCTCTGATATAATTATATAATAAAATACTGACAATAGTGAAAAAAATATATAGCTACATGAGTTGAAAATAGATACATTGTATAGATGTAATGTGTGAAAAAATTAATATGCCCAGAAATATATATACTATGATTCTAGTTATATTAATTTGAAAATGGAAAAATAAAACTATGTTTTAAAGATATATAAAATTTGGTCAAAATATTAAGAAAATCAAGAGAATAAAGAAAACCAAACTAAAGATGGAAATACTTTCAGGCAGGTTGAGACTGGATCAGGAAGGCCCTATGTTTCAAAACTGAGTATTTCTTAAACTGAGTGGTGGGTGCATTCATGTTCATTTGATTATTACTCTCTATACTACTGGTTCTTAAAATGTGTCACTCTGAAGATATTGACCTCACTCCTGATATTTTAAAAAACTTTTTATTTAAAAATACTTTTAGGCCCTGGACAGTTAGCTCACTTGGTTAGCAAGTGGTCCTAATACCCCAAAGTTGTGGGTTGATCCTCAGTCAGGGCACACACAAGAATCAACCAATGAAAGCATAAATAAATGGAACAACAAATCAATGTTTCTCTCTCTCTTCCTCTTTCTCGCTAAAATCAATCAATAATTTTTTTTTGAAAGATGGTGGATTATAGTTCTGTCCACCTTCTGTTTTTGAAAGCAACATAATCCTAATGACTTTAATGGTCATACATTTTTATCTAATAAGGAAAAACACTTGCAAATATCAGAAACCCAGTTTTTAAACATTTTCATTAATTTTGAACTGAATCAGTATTTTGTGAGTTTTTAAAAAGGCAGAAGTTTGAATTCACAACTTGCTGACAAACACTAAAGAAGGAAGCCCTCCTGAACCAGGCTAAATAAGTTTATAAAATATGATTTTTATACTTGTGTGTGATTTACAGTGAGGGCTAGGCAACACCAGCTAAAAATGGTATGACGTTATAGACTGCCTTCCTGCTTGAGAAGGGCTATTATTTTGCTAATGGAGAGGTTTTTCTTACTAGAAAGTTTTAAAGGAAGAATGAAGGGGGAAGGGAGCCAGCAGGGGTTAACTGCTTTCTCTAGTTCTCTGAAAAGGTGCATGAGACAACTTCCCACACAGAGAAAGGAAGATAGTACTTAAATGAAAAACCCCTCCCTCTCTCCTTTTCTTAAAAGTTTTTAAGACCTTAGTGGGCAACTTCCAATGCTTATTCTCTGACTTCACCTAAACCTCCTCCCATCCTGGAGTCGTGTAATTGACGTGGACCTCTAGACAAAGGGATCACAAGCCCCTACCATGTAAACCTGTGATCTGTAAAGGGTATATGAAATGTAAGAAATCTAACTTCGAGGGAGCATGTGTTTGACTTGCCTCTTTAGGAGGTCACGCTGCTTCGCCAGCTAATTAAAATCCTACTTCCTTCATCAAGTTGTCTGGGCGTTTTTGTCCTCCTTTGATTCTTGCAATAACACTTTTCTACTGAGGGAAGGGCCGAGAGGGAGAGTGAATGACTGGTTTCTCCATTGGCCCCAAAGTGCTTGTAAAGCCAGTAGCTGCGGCCACCATCACAGCAGCCTGGCCCATGCAGGTTCGCATTGGATTCAGACAGTCGGTAAAAAAACAACGGAGCCAAAAACTGGTGGGCCATCATCTTTAATCCTAGCTTGCACCCAAGTAAAAACACACACTGGGCTCCAAAACCCACTCACATTCAGTGCTCACAAAGCTACTGACTTATCTGAGTTTCCTAGAATCAAAGGTTTCTAGCTCACCAGACTTATTCACCTCTGTTTCCCATCTCCTTCCTTCTCTCTGCACACACTCTGCACAAACTGGCTTCTCACTCAACACTCTGCCATCTTGGCTACTTCTCCTGGCCTCCTCCACATGGCCTTTCTCTGCTCTCCTCTCTCTAATGCTAATCTCAGGAACCAAGAGCAAGCTCCCGTTCTATACCCATTTTATAGTGTAGAAATCAAAACCTTTAACCCAATATACAAAATAGGGAAGTCTCTAATGCAAAGTCACTTATCTGGGGCATGATGGGATTGTACCACCCCACATCAAAAAGAGTGGGAAGGCCCTGGCCGGTTGGCTCAGTGGTAGAGCATCGGCCTGGCGTGCAGAAGTCCTGGGTTCAATTCCCGGCCAGGGCACACAGGAGAAGCGCCCATCTGCTTCTCTACCCCTCCCCCTCTCCTTCCTCTCTGTCTCTCTCTTCCCCTCCCGCAGCCGAGGATCCATTGGAGCAAAGATGGCCCGGGCGCTGGGGATAGCTCCTTGGCCACTGCTCCGGGCGCTGGAGTGGCTCTGGTCGCAACAGACCGACGCCCCGGAGGGGCAGAGCATCGCCCCCTGGTGGGCAGAGCGTTGCCCCCTGGTGGGCATGCCGGGTGGATCCTGGTCGGGCGCATGTGGGAGTCTGTCTGACTGTCTCTCCCCGTTTCCAGCTTCAGAAAAATACAAAAAAAAAAAAAAAAGAGTAGGAAAGGCTTAGTCCTAAAACCAAGCCCCAGGCTACAAGGATCCTGCCTGCCCACAGACAGCCCCCAACACACATTAATATCACATGGGTGACGGCCTCCACGTGGGCAGCACCATCTTTAACAAAGTGAGCATAATATATTTTATCTGCCCAACAGTGCTCATTTCACAAAAGGACACATCAAAAGTAAACATGCACGGTGGTTTTAAAACTTTATGGCAATAACTATCTTTCTTTCATATGTGACCACAGAGTTGAGAAATGATAGATATGTGAATTTACCAGGAATTCCAAACTGCCCTCTTAATGTTCCACTTATCTGTCAGACCTCACCCTTACTTATTGGACTATCGCACCTGAGGCAGAGGAATTCTAAGAAGCTGGCAAGCTGCCCCAAGGAGGAGCATTCTGGACATACCAGGACTTTTTTTTTTAATCTTATTTTTATTAATTTTAATGCAGTGACATTGATAAATCAGGGTACATATGTTCCGAGAAAACATCTCCAGATTATTTGCCATTTGATTATGCTGCATACCCCTCACCCAAAGTCAAATTGTCTTCTGTCACCTTCTATCTGGTTTTCTTTGTGCCCCTCCCCTCCCCCTACCCCCTCCCTCTACTTCCTCGCCTCCTCCCTACCCCTCCACCCCACCCTCTGTTACCATCACATTCTTGTCCATGTCTCTGAGTCTCATTTTTATGTCCCATCTATGTATGGGTTCATATAGTTCTTAGTTTTTTCTAATTTACTTATTTCACTCCGTATAATGTTATCAAGGTCCATCCATGTAATTGTAAATGATCCGATGTCATCATTTCTTATGGCTGAGTAGTATTCCATAGTACATATGTACCAAAGCTTTTTAATCCACTCGTCCTAAAAGAGTGGGAACACTCTGACGGACACTTGGCTGTTTCCAGATCTTTGCTATTGTGAACAATGCTGCTATAAACATGGGGGTGCATTTCTCGTTCTGGAACCATTCTATGGTGTCCTTGGGGTATATTCCTAAAAGTGGGATGGCTGGGTCAAAAGGTAGTTCAATTTTTAATTTTTTGAGGAATCTCCATACTGTTTTCCACAGTGGCTGCACCAGTCTGCATTCCCACCAGCAGTGCAGTAGGGTTCCCTTTTCTCCACATCCTTGCCAGCACTTATTCTGTGTTGTTTTGTTGATGAGCGTCATTCTGACCGGTGTGAGATGATATCTTCTTGTGGTTTTTTTTTTTTTGTATTTTTCTGAAGCTGGAAACGGGGAGAGACAGTCAGACAGACTCCCGCATGCGCCTGACCGGGATCCACCTGGCATGCCCACCAGGGGCCACGCTCTGCCCACCAGGGGGTGATGCTCTGCCCCTCCGGGGCGTCGCTCTGCCGCAACCAGAGCCACTCTAGCGCCTGAGGCAGAGGCCAAGGAGCCATCCCCAGCGCCCGGGCCATCTTTGCTCCAATGGAGCCTTGGCTGCGGGAGGGGAAGAGAGAGACAGAGAGGAAGGAGGAGGGGGGTGGAGAAGCAAATGGGTGCTTCTCCTATGTGCCCTGGCCGGGAATCGAACCCGGGTCCCCCGCATGCCAGGCCGATGCTCTACCGCTGAGCCAACCGGCCAGGGCTTCATTGTAGTTTTAATTTGCATTTCTCTAATGATTAGTGATGTTGAACATTTTTTCATATGCCTATCGGCCATCTGTATATCCTTTTTGGAGAAGTGTCTATTCATTTCTTTTGCCCATTTTTTCATTGGACTGTTTGTTTTTCTGGTGTTGAGATTTACAAGTTCTTTATAAATTTTGGTTATTAACCCCTTATCAGACATACTATCAAATATGTTCTCCCATTGTGTAGTTTGTTTTTTTATTCTGTTCTTATTGTCTTTGGCTGTGCAAAAGCTTTTTAGTTTGATATAGTCCCATTTGTTTATCCTGTCTTTTATTTCCCCTGCCCATGGAGAAAAATCAGCAAATACATAGCTGCGAGAGATGTCAGAGAGCTTATTGCCTATGTTTTCTTCTAAGATGCTTATGGTTTCACGCCTTACATTTAAATCTTTTATCCATTTTGAGTTTATTTTTGTGAATGGTGTAAGTTGGTGGTCTAGTTTCATTTTTTTGCAGGTTGCTGTCCAATTTTCCCAACACCATTTGTTGAAGAGGCTGTCTTTACTCCATTGTATGCCCTTACCTCCTTTGTCAAATATCAGTTATCCATAGAGTTGTGGGTTTATTTCTGGGATTTCCGATCTGTTGCATTGATCTATATGCCTGTTCTTATGCCAGTACCATGCTGTTTTGAGTACAATGGCCTTGTAGTATAGCTTGGTATCAGGAAGTGTGATACCTCCCCCTTTATTCTTCTTTTTTAAGATTGCTGAGGCTATTCGTGTTCTCTTTTGGTTCCATATAAATTTTGGAATATGTGATCTATATCTTTAAAGTATGTCATTGGTATTTTAATTGGTATTGCATTGAATTTATAAATTGCTTTGGGTAATATAGACATTTTAATGATGTTTATTCTTCCTAACCATAAGCATGGTATATGCTTCCACTTGTTTGTATCTTCCTTGATTTCTTTTATCAATGTTTTATAATTTTCCGAGTACAAGTCTTTAGTCTCCTTGGTTAAATTTACTCCTAGGTACTTTATTTTTTTGGTTGTAATAGTGAAGGAGATTGTTTCCTTAATTTCTCTTTCTGACTGTTCATTGTTGGTATATAAAATGCCTCTGATTTCTGAGTATTAATTTTATATCCTGTCACTTTGCTGAATTCATTTACCAGGTCCAGTAGTTTTTTGACTAAGACTTTAGGGTTTTCTATATACAATATCATATCATCTGCAAATAATGATAGCTTTACTTCTTCTTTTCCAATTTGAATGGCTTTTATTTCTTTTTCTTCTCTGATTGCTGTGGCTAGGAATTTCAGGACTATGATGAATAAGAATGGTGAAAGGGGGCACCCCTGCCTTGTTCCTGATCTTAAGGGGATTGCTTTTAATTTTTGCCCATTGAGTATGATGTTGGCTATGGGTTTGTCATAGATGACTTTTATCATGTTGAGGTATGTTCCCTGTATTCCCACTTTGTTGAGAGTTTTGATCATGAATGGGTGCTGGATTTTATCAAATGCTTTTTCTGCATCTATTGAAATTATCATGTGGATTTTCTCCTTCCTTTTGTTTATGTTGAATCACATTGATTGATTTGCAAATATTGTACCAGCCTTGCCTCCCAAGAATAAATCTCACTTGATCATGGTGTATGATTTTTTCCATATATTGCTGGATCCGTTTTGCTAATATTTTTTTGAGGATTTTATCATCTATATTCATCAGGGATATTGGCCTATAATTTTCTTTCTTTGTGTTGTCTTTGCCTGGTTTTGGAATCAGAATTATACTTGCCTCATAAAGGAGCTTTGAAGTCTTCTTTCCTCTTGAATTTTTTGAAATAGCTTGAGGAAGATAGGAGTTATTTCTTCTTTGAATATTTGGTAGAATTCAATTGTGAAGCCATCAGGCTCTGGACTTTTCTTTTTTGGGAGTTTTTTGATAACTGTTTCGATCTCATTTGTTGTAATTGGTCTGTTTAGGTTTTCTGATTCTTCCAGATTGATTTTTGGAGGATTGTATGTTTCAAGGAATTTGTCCATTTCATCTAGGTTGTCTAGCTTTTTGGCATATAGTTCTTCATAGTATTTTCTTACAATATTTTGTATTTCTGTTGTGTCAGTTGTTATTTCTCCACTCTCGTTTCTAATTTTATTTATTTGAGTCCTCTCTCTCTTTTTCTTGGTGAGTCTAGTTAAAGGTTCATCAATCTTGTTTACCTTTTCAAAGAACCAGCTCCTAGTTTCATTGATTCTCTGTATTGTTTCTTTAGTCTCTATGTCATTTATTTCTGCTCTGATCTTTATTATTTCCTTTCTTCTACTACATTTGGGCTTTACTTGCTGTTCTTTTTTTAGTTCTTTTAGATGCAGGGTTAAGTTGTTTATCTGAGGTTTTTCTAGCTTCTTAAAGTGTGCCTGTAGTGCTATGAACTTCCCTCTCAGTAATGCTTTCATTGTGTTTCATAAATTTTGAGTTGTTGTATGCTCATTATCATTCGTTTCTAGGAATTTTTTTATTTCTTCTTTGATCTCATTCTTAATCCATTCGTTATTTAACAACCTGCTATTTAGTATCCATGTGTTTGAGAATTTTTGAGCTTTTCTGTTGTGGTTCATTTCTAGTTTCATGCCATTGTGATCGGAGAAAGTGTTTGATATGGTTTCAATCTTCTTAAATTTGTTGAGAGCACTTTTGTGCCCTAACATGTGGTCTATCCTAGAGAATGTACCATGAACACTTGAAAAGAATGTATATTCTGCTGCTTTAGTGTGAAAGGTTCTGAAGATACCTATTAAATCGAGTTGATCTAATGTGTTTTTTAAGTCTGCTGTTTCTTTGTTAATTTTCTTTCTTGAGGATCTATCTAGTGATGTTAGTGGGGTATTAAAATCTCCTACTATTATAGTATTGCTGTTGCTCTCGCCCTTTAAGTCCATCAAAGTCTGCTTTATATATTTAGGTGCTCCTATATTAGGGGCATAGATATTTATAATAGTTATATCTTTCTGTTGGATTACTCCCTTTATCATTATGTAGTGGCCTTCTTTATCTCTTACTATATTCTTTGTTTTAAAGTCCATTTTGTCTGATATAAGTATTGCTACCCCAGTTTTCTTTTCATTTCTATTTGCATGAAATATTTTTTTCCATCCTTTTACCTTCAGCCTATGTGCATCTTTTGTTTTAAGGTGTGTCTCTTGTAGACAGCATATGTACAGGTCCTGTTTTCTTATCCATGCAGCTACCCTATGTCTTTTGATTGGGTCATTTAATCCATTTACATTTAAGGTTATTATTGATATGTAGTTATTTATTGCCATTTTATTCTTTAAATCTGTATTCCTCTTTTGCTATATTCTTTTCCCATTTTGATCTGTTTACACCATGCCCCTTAACATTTCCTGCTGCATTGGTTTGGTTGTAATGAATTCCTTGAGTTTTTTTGGTCTGGGAAACTTTTTATTTCTCCTTCAATTTTAAATGATAGCCTTGCTGGATAAAGTAGTCTTGGTTGTAGGCTCTTGTTCTGCATTACTTTGAATATTTCTTGCCATTCCCATCTGGCCTCGAGTGTTTCTGTTGAGAAGTCTGATGTCATCCTTATGGGGGCTCCTTTGTAGGTGATAGCCTTTTTTTCTCTAGCAGCTTTTAATATTTTCTCTTTATCATTTAGCTTTGGTATTTTAATTATGATGTGTTTTGGTGTAGGTTTCTTTGGGTTTCTCTTTAATGGAGTTCTCTGTGCTTCTTGAACTTGTGAGAGTTTCTTTTGCATTAATTTAGGGAATTTTTCAGCTATATGATTGAACAAAGTCTCTATTCCTTGTTCTTTCTCTTCTTCTTTAGGAACCCCTATTTTGCGAATGTTATTTCTCTTCATGTTGTCACAGAACTCTCTAAGAGTTTCCTCAGACTTTTTGAGTCTCTTTTCTTTTTTCTTCTCTGCTTTCATGCCTTCATTCCAGTTGTCCTCCAACTCACTGATTCGGTCCTCAGCTCTATCCATCCTGTTTTTAATTCCTTCCATTGTGGTCTTTATTTCTGATATTGTATTTGTCATCTCTGACTGATTCTTTTTTAATATTTCAATATCCTTTTTTATACTTGCTATTTCTTTATTTAGGTGTTCATAATGACCATCCATTGTTGCTCTAAGATCCCTAAGCATCCTTACAATCATTATTTTGAACTCCGCATCCGGAAGTTTGGTTATTTCCATATTACTCAGTTCATTTCCTGGATGTTTCTCTTGTGGTTTCATTTGGATTGCACTTCTCTGTCTTCTCATTTTATCTATTTGGGTGTTTTGTTTGTAGAGCTGGTTGAGTCTAGGCCTAGTGTTGTCTGCCTCCAGTTTTCAATTGTGTTATTTCTAGGTCTTCTTGGGTTGGCATCAGCTATTATTTGTAATCCATTTTTGGATTTGGGTAGCTTTGAAGTCTTGGTTTGTTTGTTTTCTTAACAGGTAGTTGTCTTATTTGCTGATCTCAGCAGAGGGCTTATTTGAAACTGTATCCAGGAATGCAGTGGGTGTGATCTGAGGCTCTGAAGTCCTCTTCTGCCAGTTAATCTCTCTGGGGGTGGGTTGCTTTCTCAGCTTCAGTAGGGGGAGGTGTATCTCAGATCTCCATGGAGACCTGAGTTACTACCCCTCCTCCCCACTTCTTGTTTTCAGCTGTGTCTTTTTGCGCTAATTGGAGCTGGAGAGATGTGTGTATCTCTGTGACCTGGAAGTACTTTTATATTTTGCTTTGTAGAAGGATCAAGCCCTCCCCCAGTTATGGCTGCCTCCAGCACTGAATGAGTCAGCTTTTTAGATTGTCACCTGAATTCCTCTCTCCCTCACCATCTGTCTCTCTCTCTCTCCTTTCTTTTTGGAAGACAAGCCAGCCCTTTCAACATACCTCATTCCCTGGTCACCAGGCAAGTGGCTATGAGCTGTATTTACTGCTCTTTTTCTTGGAGTGAAAACACAGCCCCCCCCCTCCCGTTCCTGTAAGCAGGGGAGATTCAGGCGCTCTCTATCAGGTTTGTTGTGGCTTCTTCTTTGCTCCTTGGTTTTTGAGAGCTGTTCTTGTAGTCCAGATTTGGTTTTTCATGCTGATTGTTCATAAATTAGTTTATAATCCAGTTCTGTGGTGTGAGCTGGGAGTCTGTGCATCTGCCTACTCCGCTGCCATCTTCAGGTCTCCAGGACTTTTGATTCAACACCCACATGCTCGAAATTCTTCCTTACCCTATAACATTTGTCCCCCTAGCTTGTACCGGTGCTCTTCTGCCTGGGAGAAGTGCCTGGCAGGGTTTCTTTCTTCCTTTCTATAAAGCATGTTACTCTGGTCTTTTCAGACTCCCATGGATTCCAACAAATATAACAATGAAGCAAACAGTAATTAGACACCTACCAATTTTTTTCCAGAACAAACCAAAAAATATTTTAAACAGGAAAATAACTGTGCCCATCTATATTTGTACAGCTTCTCAAACCATGTCAGAGGGGTCTCACATTCAATGATCAAAAGATTTTAAAATATTATTTTAATTTTGAAAAAAGGTTCCCCTTCTTTCTTCCCCCACCTCAAGTATTCAACATGAAAGAATGGGCTTTCTCAGCATTGAGTTTATACTTATTTGAAGCAGCAACAATAACTATCAGTGATTTGGCGTTTGTTTATAGTTGTGTCAATTGTTTTTCAGTCTCATAAAGCCATTATACAGTGTGGCCATAAAAGAGAGCCAGCAGTCTCAACGGATTGAGAAAGTGCTCCAGAAAATGGCAGTTTTACCACTTTTTTTTTATGCACTAGAATGAAAGGGGAAGGCAAAAGGAGGTTAACTGGTGATAGATTAGAGAGGTGGGAGCAAACAAAGTGAGGAAATCTCTGGGATTGGATAAAAAGTAAAAATATATATACTGAATTTTTTTTACACAGGCAGGCATAAGATAGTTTACAGTTAATTAATATGATAATAATAACAATGAGGGGGGTTTGTTGGTTCCTGCTCTGGTAGGATGCCTTGAGTGGGGTAGAAAAAGAAGATTACCCTTACATTTCAAAGGCATGTTATCAGGTACATTATTGTAGCTGTAAAAGATAATGGACAGGCTTGACTAAGGTAAGCAGTGACCTTTTTTTTTTTAAGTGAGAGGAGGGGAAATAGACAGACTCCCATATGGGACCCACCTGCCAAAGTCCCCATTCCCCACCCCCACCCCACCACCTGGAGCTAATGTTTAAATCAACCAAGCTATTTTTAGCACCTGAGGCCAACTCTGGACCCAATCAAGCCACTGGCTGCAGGGGGGGAAGAGGGAGAGAAGAAGGAGAAGGGAAAGAGAAGCAGATGGTTGCTTCTCATGTGTGCCCTGACCAGGGATTGAACCCAAGATATCTGTATGCCTGGCCAATGCTCTATCCACTAATCAAACCGGCCAGGGCCAACATTGACCTTTGTTAGAAAAAAATACCTCCCTAGGACAGGACTACCCACCATGAACTGCTTTTAGTTAGGAAGTTATCATTTCAGACCATCCTGTGTGCTTACTTTAGGTCTCTGAGTTTACAAGGTCACCATGCAGGCTTCCCCTGAGCTTGTCAGGATTAGTCTGTGGCAATATATATATATATATATATATTATATATATTTGTCCACACCTGAAAAAGCTGAGTTTTGGCTGCATATTTTACACACCATGTGAATTTGCAGCATCTGCTCATTGAAGCAGACATGCACTGTATTTATCCCTGCCTTTTATCCTTTATCCCTCTCTCCCCATGCCCAACAATCCACCACCTTATACCAAGTATCGTGGACATGAGCCCAAGTTACCCCAGACGATCCAGGGAACAAAGGTAGTGTAATGCGCTGAAGTGAAGTATGAGGTTTAAATAAAAAGTCCCTTTTAGTCTTCATTGAAGTCTTGCTATAGAATAAAATTGGCAGGCAAGTTCTCATTCTTCACACAGCAAAATATGTTTGTATCACAAGTCCTTCAGGACACCCGAATGCCTTTCATGTTTCTGTATCTTCTTTTTCCTGAGGCATAACTTGAATGTTGTTCATATGACTACCTCCAGTTTCTGCAGTCACTCCACTGCCACCCCCACCCCCACCTCCTTGACCACCAGCTTCTTGAACTGGCTTATTTAACGTCTGAATAAAATGCTCCTGGTGTTGACTAATTTGCTGCAAAAACTGAGGATTTTCTTGACCTATCTATGTATCAGTGCTGGAAGTAGAGAAGAGTTCTGTTGAATAATCAGTCTCATCTGGTGAAACAGACTGATTCCATAAAAAGTCAAGCGGATGTCCTCCAGAAATTCTTGTGGCTGCTGTTGTAGTTGCTACAGGTGCAGCCACTGAAGACTGAGGAGTCCAGTTCTAGCTTCTTGAGGGGGATCAATCATGGCCTGACTTTCTCTCTCCCAGGGATTCTCATTAAAAAAACACTGCACTGCTCTCAGGGTTGTTGAAACTGGCTCTCAGGACTGCAATTTACTAGCTCTTCTTCACAGCCCATTGACATGATCTCAGTTACCATATTCTCATGAAACTGACCTGTCACAAGTGTACTTGTGAAGGAAGGGAAGAGAAAGAGCTTTAAGACCAGTATTTGAAGCAAAGGTTGATCTTCCTTCATAGTTTCCCTAATGCCCTGTTGAGGACATGGAAGGAGACCATAGTTATTTGCTTTGCCAGCACTGAGGTCTTTTACTAGTCAAACTCTCCTGTGTCCCAGTGGGGGTGTGCAATTCATTACTGTTAGGTTTGGGTCCCATCCCCCTCCCATCCAAAAGCCTCAACTACCCAGGTTGTATTTTAGGTGACCCAGCTCCAGGGTTGTTCCTGTGACTCCCCACCTGAGCAATCCTGATTGATGTCTTACCCCCACCCAACCCTCAGACATCCTGCCAGTTAGTCACCCCCCCACCCCCCACCCCGCTTATCTGAACATTCCGTTGCTTGGTTATTAATTACCACCCCCTCCATTGTTTAACTGCCATAGGTAACAGAAGTTTTCCCCCTGTGGTGGGAAATGCTGCTAAACCCTGTCCTTTATGGGCTGAGGCTCTCTTTCTCTCACTGCTGATGCCAGTAGGGTCTCAGCCTATCTGTTCACAGATGCATAAATAAATTTTTTAACTCATCAGGCCTGTGCGTCCCTCCTTTGGCGACCTAACAATTATATTGCATTACATTATATTACATACATTAATTACAGTAGGAAGAAACCAGCAGCTGCCTATGGAATACTTCCTATATTGGATCTTTAAATAAACCATCAGGATGTTAACAATTTTATCATGGATACTGCAGAATGGAGCAGCTTTGTGGAATAAGCATCAATAATTTGGGAACAAATTGTATTTAGGGAGTCTATCAGTCCTGAACCTAATATTCACCAAATAGCTGATTTGGTGATCACTCCAATATAGAAGGAATAATTTATTGTAAATACATATCTTAGTGAGATAGGTGTCCTTTTGCTTTTTAAAAAGTTCACATATCCATATCCATATCCATATCCATATCCATATCCATGATGATTACGACTTATTAAGGAAGTGGTTTAGGGTTCAGCATCAATTCTGTGTGTGCTTTTGGCAATGTTGACTTTTATCTGAGCCCTGTCCTCCTCAATGACAGCTATAGTTAAAAATACACCCCCCCCCTATGGCCATGGCTGGTTAGCTCAGTTGGTTAAGAGCGTTGTCCCAAAACAACAAGGTTATAGGTTGAATCCTTGGGTCAGGGCATACATAGAAAGTAACCAATGAATGCATGATTGAGTGGAACAACAAATGAATGCCTCCCTTCCCTGTCCTCTCTTTCTCCCTTTCTCTCTCTGCCTCTAAAAAAAAAAAAAAAAAAAAGAAAAAGGTAGCCCTGGCCAGATAGCTCTGTTGGTGTTGGTTGGAGCATCATCATGTCTGGGAATGTGGAGGTTTGATTCCTTGGCCAGGGCACATATAGAAGCAGTTTGATGTTCCTGGGCACATATAGGAGCAGTTTGATGTTCCTGTCCCTCTCTCCTTGCCTCTCTCTCAAAAACAAAACAAATGCTCCCACTTTTTTGTGTTTTAGTCAACAGTTTAGGACCCAAAGCCATTCTTTCCCATGACTTAGATGAGATTCATGGATGAACCCCTTGTTTATTTATGACAACTCCAGATACTGACCCTCCGAATTCTCATTCTTTGTCTCATATATGATTAGCTGAACTGTTTATAATGACCAAAATGAACAAAATGCCACTAATTTGACATAACTAAACTTTAGTTAGGCTTCTCATCCTCCCCCAAGCGCCTGAATACTGGCCTGCCCTTAAGTTAACATAAGATTGGAACATGGAACAACCCCTTCAATGGCCCTTCCAGAATTGGGCCCACAATAACAAAAAATTGTCCACTCTTGCTACCTGCTCAGTGTGCCATCTGCCAATTCCATTCCCCCTGGCCTGTTTCTTCTTACCTTGTTAAATACAATGGCATGTTTTCTTTTACTGTATCTCCTTCCCCCTATCGCAATAGTCTTTTTTTAAGCCTCTCTATATCTAAATCTGGATTATTTTTTATTTGACATCTGTACCATAAACAAGTAGTTGGAATGGAAGGGTGTAGAGGTCCTGAATAGGAATATAGAATAGGGACACAGTTCAGTGTCCTGAGACAAAAGCCACAGTGGCTTCACTGATGACCATACTGAATACAATGTGCACTGAACACAGCATGAATAGGTTAATAACTATTTTTAACAGGGGGACACTGTTAACCCCTGGAGTCAGCATGCTCCTTGCCCTTAACCTAACTCCCCAAGAACTTCCTTCTTTTACTTCCTTGGAGTTGTTTGTCTCTGCTAATAAATATCTGGCAGGACTGTGGTCAAGGTGGCCGTCTGTATCCTCTTTGAGAGTTCTTGATGGTAGCCTCCTCTAAGCCCCACAGCGCAGCTCATCTGGCCTCTGAGTAGTCATTGTCTTTGTGACAGAAGGGTTTTTTATTATAGTGTGTTGTGGACCGGTAATGGCAAAAAGCCATTATAGATTCAAGGCTTGGCAGGGGGCTTAAGTTCTACCCCCTCCATCTCCATATTTGGCTTTGATGCTCTGTGTTTGCACCCACTCCACTTCCTTCCTTGGGTTGCAGGAAGCAAAATACATACCCTTCCTCTGACTCTTTGTTTTCAGATGTTTGTAAAATTCACTAATGTATACTGTTTTTGCCTTGGGAGAGTTCCTGTCTTAGCCTTTGATGTGCAACTTTGTATCAGGGTCCTTGATATGCATAGGTCCATATAATAAAGCGAACTGAGGCTGTGAGAGACTCAGATGCTGCCAGGCAGTTTGAGGAGTCCTCCCGGTCCCATCGGTTTTGTTCTGACAAAGTGTGTTTCCTTAATTCCGCACCGTTATTTGGAAGCTGCGCTGGTCCGCGGCAATAGTGGTATCGTTCAGTTATTTGAAATCTTCTTGAGGTATGTGTCAAAAATTACATAGTTATCAATCATCAAATATTGATTTTTTTAAATGCAATTTTGGCTGTCAACTTCTTTTAATCCTCCTTCAATTTTGTTGAAAGCAAAGGATTTGAAAACATCTGACTTGCAAAGGATGGGTTACTCTGTCACTTGAGCCATTCACTTCCTGGATAGCTGACACTGCTTCAAAGTGTATCCTTCCTGGGACTTGGAGCCTCCCTGTTCTGCGAGCAACACACCATAGTGGGTTCATGTAAGTGGAAGGAGAAGGGACTTAGAGGGCAGCTGGGACAGTAGGCCCTGTGTAACATCTGAGAACAAGCATGATGCCTAGATTACAATCAAGTTCTCACGTAGATCTAGTTTAAGAAGAGTATATAGAGAAATTGAGGACCTGGAAGCTCACTTCCTTAAAACTAGTTTTTTCCTCTCCCTATCTTCACCAAAACAGCCATTTGGCTCTTGCCCTGTCTAGTGTTTAAAGAGCCTCCTGCATCGGATTGACCAACAATATGAATCAAGAAAAGGTGGGCAGACTTCAAGCTCAGCTCAGGAAAGAAGATGGATGCATGGTACCTTACAGAAAGAAGGTGATGCATAGGCCAGTAACAGCTACTGATAAAAAAAAACCTCAGTCCCCTTTTTAAAAATAGCTGTAATATTACCACAGTGGAAGAAATACACCTAATTAAAAGTGCAGGGGGAAATCCCAGGACCTAAGCCTTCCTCTCAACCACCTTTATAATTATTCATTCCTTGGCAAAAGCCAAAGCAGTCTTAGAAATGCTCCCTGGAATAGGAAGACAGCTGGGCACTGATAATATCACATGTTCTATGGTGTTAGCAAAACAGTCTTTCCCACAGCAAGCATTGAATAGCAAAAAATTAAAACTAGAAGATACTGACAATAAAGATTTTAATAATGGTATTGAGGAAATAAGCGAAGACTACCTAAATGAGACTATTTAGTATAAGCTTACCATAGCAAGAGTCAGCCACTGTTATTTGTGTTTTGGCAGAAAGTCAAAGGCAGGGAGGGAAGTGGGAAAGCTTTAATAGTGGAAAAGGGAAGGAAGGCTTCAGAGGGTATTGGTGTGGGCGGCTGTCACTGGACGAACTGGAAGTGGAGTATCCTAGGGTGTTGATGAAGGGTGAACATTTGCCTTTCTCTACTCAGTCCTAACTTAGAGGCAGGGACAAAAATTAGGAAAGTTATCAATATTAATCAAGTCCTAGACTTTTGGAGCCAATTGTTACAGGGGTTATTTGGCTTCCTGGACTGTCTGCTAGAGATAGCAATCTGACTTTCTACAAATATAACTTCCTACAAATATGACTTCCTGGCCTGGTTACTATAGTTAATGAGTTAATTTCTTGGGCTGGTTACTGCAGAATGTGGGTCAGAGTTCTATTTTTATGTGTAATCTTGTTTTTTGTTTTGTTTTTAGTGAAAGAGACAGAGAGAGGAACAGATAGGGACAGACAGGAAGGGAGAGATGAGAAGCATCAATTCTTCATTGCGGCACCTTAGTTGTTCATTGATTGCTTTCTCATGTGTGCCTTGACTGGGAACTCCAGCTGAACCAGTGACTCCTTCGTTAAGACAGTGACTTTGGGCTCAAGCCAGCAATTTTTGGGCTCAAGCCTAGCAACCATGGGGTCTAGTCTATGATTCCATGCTCAAGTCAGCAATCCCATGCTCAAGCTAGTGAGCCCGTGTTCAAGAAGGATGAGCCTGCACTCAGGCCAGCAACCTTGGGGTTTTGAACCTGGGTCCTCTGAGTCCCAGTTTGATGCTCTATCCACTGCACCACTGCCTAGTCAGGCATAGTCTCGTTATTTTCAATTTGGATATTCAGTCTCTCAGTTTGGATACCCTAGAAAGTTTTGACGTGACATCTAAGAATGACAGACAAGTTTTTTCTGGTCTTGAAGCTTACATGGAGTTAACAGTTCAGCTCTATGGTTCCCAAGTTGTAGAGAAGCAGACAACATCATCTACAAATACTTATGTAATAGGAATATTTTGCATATTAATCTTATTTTTCTATTTATGGATTTTATAGAGAGAGGAAAGGAGAAAGAGAGAAACACTGATCTGTTGTTCCACTTACATATGCATTCACTGGTTGATCCTTGACAAAAGAGCAAACCCTTGGTGTCTTGAGAGGAAGCTCTAACCAACTGTACAACTCAGCCAGGATTCCGAGAACTCTTCTAGTAGGAAAATAGATCACGCTCCTGACAAAACTTACTTGTCAAGTGATAGTTTATTTATCACAACACACTTCAAGACCCTCATCTCACTGTATCCACGAAGCCTAACTATTAAGTCACAAACTTTGTCCAATCCCAGTCAATTTCCCTTCTTGAAAGATCCATCTAATCCACTTGAACTAAGACTATATATATATCTTCCTCTACCTTCACTTTTCTGAATCATTACCAAGATTCTATCAAAGTGGTATTCTTACTTAGTAAAATATAAATATAAAATTATTATTATTATTTTTAAATCTTTTTTTTTACTTTATTTATTTATTCATTTTAGAGAGGAGGAGGAGGAGGAGGAGAGAGAGAGAGAGAAAGAGAGAGAGAGAAGGGGGAGGAGCAGGAAGCATCAACTCCCATATGTGCCTTGACCAGGCAAGCCCAGGGTTTTGAACCGGCAACCTCAGTGTTTCCAGGTTGACGCTTTATCCACTGTGCCACCACAGGTCAGGCTCAATATAAAATTATAAATAATGTCTTACCAGATTAACAGGTTTTTCTAGTAGTCTTTTGGAAGGGTTGACAGTTGACTTGAGAAACAACAGTTCTATTCTTAGTTTCTGATTTTTTATTTCCTTTACTGTTTTTAGGATTTCAAGATGGGCTAACTTACATGCACTTAAAAAAAAAAATTATATGTCAACTTTATCTTGTGTCCTAACTGTTTATACTAGCATATGTAAAGTGTCCTTTTCTCAGCAAGGTTGAAATTTTCAATGTCCTTTTTAAAAAGCAGCCTTTATCACCCTGGCCAGGTGGCTTAGTTGATAAAGCATCCTCCAGGCATGCCAAGGGTACAGATTTGATACCCAGTCAACACGTAGGAGAAACAATCAATGAGTGCTCAACTAAATGAAACAGCTAAGTGGAACCACGAGTTAATACTTTCTCTCCCTTCCTCTCTCTCTCAACTCAGTGGAAAAATTAAAAGAAAAAAAGCAACCTATATAAAAATATAATTAACATAACAGAATTAACCTATTTAAAGTGTACAATCCAATAGTTTTTGGGATATTATATTATTCATTTTAAAGTTTAGTTAAAAAATATGTAACATAAAAGATGCCATTTAAACCATTTCTAAGTACAGAAAGTCCTCGGGTGTCAACAGTCTTGACATATGACATTTCAAGTTTATGATGCTCACTCCCATAAAAACTTTAAAAAATTGAGATGTGTTTCAGCTTACAGCATTAGCACTGTCCTTATGGACTATGTGGGTGAACTAGACTGGTTGCAGTGGAAGAACAATACACAGTAAAGCGATGTATGAATGAAGGAGTTGGCGTCCACCAGTACACTTACTTATGCAATTTTGGACTGTTAAAAGTGCAAGTGTTTCGTTTGTGTTGCTTTGTTTGGTGACCTTTTGGCCCTTATCATGGCTACTAAATGAAAGTCAGAGACTTCAGATGGAAGTGCTCCAAAGAAAAGGAAAGCCATCAATCACAATGGATGTCACAGAGCTACTGGCATCGCACGAAGAGGAGTTGTCTGCTGAGGGTCTCATTCAGCAGGAGAAGCAACTGATGGAAAAGGAAGAAATAGAAACTTCAGAACCCAGAGATCTACTACCAAGGGTTTGGAAGAAGGATTTTCTATGGTAGAGGATAGATTGGCAAAATTTCAGGCTGAGGACCCCAGTGATGACAGATTCAGTAAGGTCTACAGAGCTGTTATGGATGGCTTGCAATGCTTTAGGCAGATTTTGGAAGAGAAGTCATCAACCTTCCAGACTAGCCTGGAACAATTCTTTAAGCAGGTAGAGAGGCCTGTAACAGATCCTGTATCCACTACATCAGCTGCTTCATGAGATGAAACACCTGTAGTGCAGGTAGAAACATCTCCAGCATCTCCTGCACGTTCCTTAAACAATCCTGATTCACCTGACCCAGTATCTCCAGCACCTTCTGCAGCTTCTCCTGCCTCTCCAGCTTCCTCCTTCCAATAGGGTCACTCTCTCCCACCTTGCAATGCCCATTCCTGTGTGCAAGCCAACCACAGGTATAAAGGCAAGGAATTTTATTTTACACTCACTTTTTCCATTAATATAGTATAGTGTACAGTACAGTATATTTGTGTCCTTTTCCTTTTTCTATGACTTAGTTGTGTTTTTATGTTCTAGATTATGATTTTACAACTGTGTTAGGATAGGTAAGTGACTTAGACTAGGGTGTGTTTCTATTTACACCAAAATTCGGGTTATGTCACTGTTGCAGAAACAGAACTGTGTCATAACCCAAGGACCCCTTGTATACACTTCAGTAGCATTAAGCTTTCACAATGTTGTGCCACCATTACCACTATTTACTTCCAGAACTCGTTTATAACCTTGAACAGGAACTCTTTACCATTAAGCAATAACACCCCATTCCCTTCACTTCAGTCTCTAGTAAACTCTATTTTCATTCTATGAATTTGTCCACTCTAGATATTTCACATAAGTAGAATCATATAATATTTATGTTTTTGCATCTGGCTTATTTCAATTAGCATAATGTTTCCATGGTTCATCCATGTTGTAGTATATATCAGAATTTGTTTTATGGTTGAATAATATTCCATTGTATGTAAAAACCACCTTTTGTTTATCCATTTATCTGTTGATTGACATTTGGATTGTTTCCATCTTTTGGCTAATGTGAATAATACTGCAATGAATACTGGCTTACAAGTACCTGATTAAGTGTCTGCTTTAAGTTCCTTTGGGTATATGCTTATTAGTGGAATTGCTGAGTCATAATAATTCTATGTTTAGCTTTTTGAGAAACTGCCGAACTGTTTTTTGTTTTGGCGGTGCTATTTTACATGCCCATCAGCAATGTATAGCAATCTCTCCACATTTTCACCAATGCTAATTTTCTGTTAAAAAAAACTACAGCTCTCCTAGTAAGTATGACACGATGAATACCATTTTCAGTAATAAAAATAAAGTCTTAAAACTCATCTTGTAGCACTAACTGGGGCAATGAGTGAAAATGACTTTGTTCTACCTTCACACTGGATTGATCTGGCAGCTAGGTACAAAATTTTATGTTGGATATGAAATATCCTCAAGACTTTGAAGACATTGCCAGAATACTTTGAAAATATTCTTTTTATACTTGTTCCCTCACTACCATCAGTTTGGGTTCAGGATAAGAAAATGGAAAGGCATGGACACAAAAAATTCATTTGATAACACTGGGGAACAAAATTATTTTATTTTCTATTGCATGAGGTTTTAGAACTGTTTCTATATATTTCTGCATCGCTAATTCCAAATATGAAATTCGTTTTTTGGTGCATGCTCTAGTTTTTATGCAACTTTAATTTCTTTTTGTTACAGTTAATGGCATGCATTGGTTTTTAAATTGGAGTTAAAGAGCAGCGACTCTTGGATTGAACATAACAACAAGGCAATTAATGTTTTACAAACATCACTTTTACATAATTGTAGTTGTTTTTAAATGTAAAAAATTATTATCTGATAAAAACACCCTCTTATTTTGTTTTAAAATTGAATCATGGCTTCTTTGAGTAGGCATAAATGTAAGAATAGTCCTGACACCTTCTGTTATATATGTGGCTGTTACACACTTCAACGTCAAAGGCATAATATTTTATCATTTGTGACACGTGCATATATTGCTTATTTTCAAGTTCCCCTTGGTGATCAGGACAAGAATTGGGCTCCTCATATTGTGTGTCATAATTGTGAGAAAATGCTTCATGACTGGACAAAAGGAAAACGCAAAGGAATGCCTTTTGGTATTCCCATGGTTTGGCATGAACCTAAGGACCACAGCAGTGACTGTTATTTCTGTCTGATCCATACAAAGGGCATCGGCAAGAAAAATCGGCATATGATCGCATATCCTAATATTCCTTCAGCAATACAACCTATTCCACACTCTTTGAGACACTCCCGGTTCCAGTTTTCAGTGTTTTTATTTCTTCTAAGGATGAAGAAAGTGAACACGGTGATCAAGTGTATTTTGATAAAATGCATGAGGAAATGGTTGTAGAATCTGAAGGGTCTTCTTCTGATGCCAAGCAGTCATTAATCCCTCAGCAGTTTAGCCAACCCAAATTGAATGACTTAGTAAGAGATTTGGGCCTATCAAAGAAAACAGCTGAGTAATTAGCCTCTAGGCTTCAAGAAAAGAATGTATATACTTCACCAGTCAGCTAAAGTATCCCATTTCAGGAAGGGTGAACAAATTTTTGTGGACTCTTTCTGAAGACAAACACTTCGTTTACTCTCATATCAGTAGTCTTCTCAGCTAGCTAGGTGTTACCACTTACAGTCCAACAGAATGGCGGCTATTTCTTGACAGTTCTAAACGGAGTCTGAAATGTGTTCTCCTACAATATGGGAATGTTTATGCAGCGATTCCAATTGGTTATTCAACTCATCTGCGAGAAGATTATAATGACATAAAAATTGTCCTCGACTTTCTGAAGTATGAGGAGCATAACTGGATCATTTGTGTGGATCTTAAAATGGTAAATGTCCTGCTAAGACAATAGAGAGGTTTCATGAAGTATCCTTGCTTTCTGTGTTTGTGGACAGCTGAGCTTGGGAGAAACACTGGACACAGAAAAAGTGGCCGAAACGTGAAGCTCTGGAAGTAGGGATGAAAAATATTGTGAATGAACCTGTAGTTAATTGAGACAGGATCATTTTCCCCCCACTTCACATCAAACTTAGCTTAATGAAGCAGTTTGTTCAGGCTTTGAATAGAGAAAGTGAGTGCTTTCAACATAGTATTTTTGCTTTTCCTGCCTTGTTTTCCAAGAAGATAAAAGCAAGTGTACTCAATGGACCTCAAATTCGAACCCTCATACGTGACGAAGAATTTGCTAGGAAGATGATTAAGGAGGAGAAAGCAGCATGGCAGTCTTTTGTGGCAGTTACAAAGAACTTCCTTGGCAACAAAAAGCAAGAAAACTATGAACTTCTGGTTAAAAGGATGCTGTTGGCTTTCTGCGACAGCAGAATGGATGTAACATGAATGTTAAGATTCACTTCCTGAACAGACACCTTGAAAAGTTTCCCGAAAATCTTGGAGCTGTTAGTGATGAGCAGACTACTGCTGGAGCATCAAATGAGATTGTCCTCAACAAGTACACAAACACAAGAGCTACAAATGCAAATTTTTGCCTGAATAGAATTTAAATAAGTTTTGCGCAAATTTTGATTAAAATAAGTGTTTTAATATGTTCTATTTCAAAATTGTAGACAAATTCTGATGCAATCATATCTTTTTGTATATTAGTGTATTTACTGCATTATATAAATTATTATATTTTCACAAAGATGATGTCCAAGAAGACATTCTACTTCATTATGTTAAACTAAATGTTGAAAATTTTACAATAAGATGAAAACCTAAAATCTTGAATTGCAAAAAAACTGTAGCTTACAGAGAAAAACAAATTTCAGATCTGAGACCAGCACACTTGAATTAGGTAAGAACAAATATTTTTGTGGATACAACAAAAATTTTGTTCCCCATTGTAATATAAAGACTACTCTTATCTATATCCTAAATTATTTGGGCATATGTGCTTCATATGATATATTTAAATTTCTTTTAAAATATATTATCTATTCACATGGTTCAAAATGCAAAGACTACAAAAGAATTTGAATGAAAAGTTTTCTTCCCAACTCCATGAGTCAGCTAGCACCACAATAAAGCTATATAAAAAAGCTACCCAAACCCAGAGGCTTACAACAACAAACATTTATGTTTCCTACTACTCTCTGGGTCTGTGAGTAATTCTGCTTCAGACTGAGACTTGGCTTTCTGGGCTCCGGATTCAGGTTGGGTTTGTGTTTGCTTCTCACATATCGTTTTAGGTCCTATGCTGAAGGAGCAGTGCTATTGGGGCATGTTTTTGGCAAATGGCAGGACTACAAGAGCCAATTCAAATAAATTTAAGGACTCTGCTCATGTTTATCTGTAACCACATGGAAACTTCATTGCTTTGTTTTATTTTTATTTATTTTTTAAGTGAGAGGGGGGGAAATAGAGAGACAGACTCCCACATGAGCCCCAACCAGGATCCACCCAGCAAATCCCGTCTGGGACCAATGCTTGAATCAACCAACTTATCCTTAGTGCCCAGAGCCAATGCTCAGACCAACTGAGCCACCGACTGCGAGAGGGCAAGAGGGAGAGAAGGTAGAGAGGGAAGGGAAGAGAAGCAGATAGTCACTTCTCATGTGTGCCCTGACCAGGGATCAAACCTGGTACATTTGCTCACTGGGCTGACACTCTATCCAACTGGCCAGGGCTCGAAACTTCATTGCTTTAATGTGTCCTTTTCATTCATACTGGACTCGCCCACCCTAGGAGCGCCCTGACTTACCCTCTTCCCTCTTTCTTGCACGTTCACCTTACTAATCATTAAGCCCAAAGGAAAATGGGGTTCTGGTCAGCATCCAGTAGTCTTAGGAACAAAGTCTTGCTGGAGTCCTGCTCCAGCAGGTCTAGGGGTGTCCTGAGGAATTGACGGTGTGGGCGAGAAAGGACACGATAGAGGCACTTCTTTGAATCAGTTGTCAGGCAGCTCTGCCAATGGCTAGTTTAGCTTTATTTTATACCCTGTTATTTTTTTTTTTTTTTCATTTTTCTGAAGCTGGAAACAGGGAGAGACAGTCAGACAGACTCCCGTATGCGCCCGACCGGGATCCACCCGGCACGCCCACCAGGGGCGACGCTCTGCCCACCAGGGGGCAATGCTCTGCCCATCCTGGGCGTCGCCATGTTGCGACCAGAGCCACTCTAGCGCCTGAGGCAGAGGCCACAGAGCCATCCCCAGCGCCCGGGCCATCTTTGCTCCAATGGAGCCTTGACTGCGGGAGGGGAAGAGAGAGACAGAGAAGAAAGCGCGGCGGAGGGGTGGAGAAGCAAATGGGCGCTTCTCCTGTGTGCCCTGGCTGGGAATCGAACCCGGGTCCTCCGCACGCTAGGCCGACGCTCTACCACTGAGCCAACCGGCCAGGGCCTATACCCTAAGTTATAATCACATGATATGCAGAATACATTGATTAATATTTATTTTTGCCTTTAATATAGGTGAATATTCCAGGAAGAGGTTAATATATCTCCTTAAGCTATAAATCAGTTGGTAAGCCATTCTAAGTACACAATATCTTGAGCAGCAACAATATTGGCGTCAGCCTTACATAGGCTTCTAAAAGGTTACTCTTGATTATTAACTCTACTTAATGGCCTATTGTCTAGTAAAATTATGTTTGTCTATTATTTTCATCTACTAGTTAAGTTCCAACTTTATTTTTATCAGAACGTTCTACTACCTAAAGGTGAGGTATATAAGAGGAACGGAAAGTTTTTCTATTCTTCTCTAATATGAAAAGGGTAGGGGGTTAAGCAAAGGTTAAGTAAAGCTGAAAGGTATTTTGTGGCCAACCCCTGTCTCACCTGTTCATAGTTGGTAATGCATAGGTCACAACCTGTTTTCTCATATTATGGTCTTAGTTGCCTTCATAGGACATTTCTTGACTCTTTGGTCCATAGGCACCGAGGTGGTCCTGACCTAGCTGGTCCCGGGGAACAGTTTTGATAGTGGGAAGTACCGTTGCCTTGATCATTGTCTCTAGCTCTTGTTTTTGGAGTTGCTGGTAAATTTTCTTAAAGGGAACACAGGGGGCTCGAGTGCTCTGAGGGATAGCCATGTGGTTACTTTTGGAGTAATTCTGTAGAGACATAATCACAGAGTGGTTGACCTAAGGGTCTTGAGGAGCCTGGGAAATTACAGTATTGTTGGAATCATACCGTGGGCCTGTCCCTATGATTATGGCACAAAATCCCAGCAGGGGGAATAATATCAGAGGAAATGCCCAGATATGACCCAAAGAACATGTGCTGTGCAGATGCTTCTTTCCTGCTCTGACTGTGTCAGACTGCAAGGTTGGATCAGCTCCTGACAAAGTCTGTTGACCACAGGAAAAAAATTTCAGTCAGACTAAGATAACAGCTAGATCTCAGTTGTGTTTCAGCTCCAGACCCAGAAGAGTGAAATACCCTACCAACCATACCCTCAAGAAACCAGACAGTGATGCCATGGCTGACATCAGGACCAGATGTAATGATCAACTACCCCAATGCTAACCAATCAACAGAGACCAGAGCCCTAATTCTACCATGATTGATGATTTTTCCCTCTATACCAGGGGTAGTCAACCTTTTTATACCTACTGCCCGCTTTTGTATCTCTGTTAATAGTAAAATTTTCTAACTGTCCACCAGTTCCACAGTAATGGTGATTTATAAAGTAGGGAAGTAACTTTACTTTATAAAATTTATAAAGCAGAGTTACAGTAAGTTAAAGCATATAATAATAATTACTTACCAAGTACTTTATGTTGGATTTTTGCTGTTTGGCAGAATAAATCTTTATAAAACAACTTACTATAGTTAAATCTATGTTTTTATTTATACTTTGGTTGGTCTGCTACCGCCCACCATGAAAGCTGGAACGCCCACTAGTGGGCGGTAGGGACCAGGTTGACTACCACTGCTTTTTATACTATTAGAGCCTGATCTTAGAGCAATATGACTCTGGGTTTGGCACTATTAGCTTAAATAAACCTTTACACTTTTTCTGCAAACTCCTGTTTGCATTTGATTGGGCTTAGATGCATATAGGTAAACACATATCTTTAGTTTGATGACATATCTGTTAGTATTCCATTGACCAAAGCAAGTTACATGGCTAAACCTAAGAACTATAATTTACCAACAGTAAAGTAGAGAAAGAAGTGAATTATTACTGCACATAATACAAACTATTTACCAACCCATCAACAACTCACAGCTTTTCCAGACTACTGATGTTATTGTTTTGTTACACTGATATTGATATCCATACACAAAAATTATATATATTATTTCTTTACTTTCTTTTTTATATAAATGGTAATATTCAATACAAATTCCTAATACCTAATTTAATAGGCCATCTTTAATGTAAGTTGTAAGAGGTGTGGAGCTTTCCTACCTCCTCATTTAGCTCAAGATTATCGTCCCATACACCATCTATCCTTGTGCTTTAGGACAAATATTCTGATTGATCACTTTAAGTTAGTCGCCCACACTGTTTTGAAATTGGGGAAATTAGTAGCACTTGATTTGGGAGTTGTCACAATTGAAATTGCTGGAAAGGGTGAGATTTATTTAAAGGGCAGTGCAGTGGAATATCCAAAAACAGAACTTTGGGATGGGGACAATTTCAGGGATGTTAGCACCCCTACATGCTCAACCCATGTGCTCCAGGACTACCTGTTCAGGAATGCCTGTGCAAGCAGGCAGCCCAGAGCAGTCCCCCTGAACAGATGGATTTGCATTCTCAGATAAGTAAAAGATCAAAATGGTGACTACTTCCAAGAGATGTACAGATGTCTTTCCCCAGAAATATATATTTACTTCTATTCCAAGATAATAAAACAATTTTTCTCTCTGGAAGGGAGGCTGGGCAGATTTGCCAGCATCACTATATAAGATTAGAAACTTCTAAACTCGGGCGTGGCTTCATTTCCTTTACTGTATCCCAAAAGTATATGCAGGTTTCATCTGGCTCTCTTTGTGTCACCCCTCAGGGATTGGGACACAGGGGATCAGATATATGAGGTCACTTGGCTGCTGCCTTCGCTGTGAATATACCATCTTTGTCTCTGACAGAGAAGTCTCCTGTTTTCTGCCAGAGTATAGGTAAAAACCTGTGGCAGGGTAACGTGTTAGCTTGCAATCAGATTGGTATCTTACATCCTTCACAGATTCTGACTTAACAAGAAGAAATTAGAAAAAGAAGAGTCAGAGAACAGTGAATATCTGACCATCATTTGAATATATCAAGGTATCTGTCTCTCCTAGAGTGACAAGGTGACTCCCTTGCTTTAAGAGTAATGAGACTGCCTGACCAGGTGGAGGCAGAGTGGATAGAGCATCAGACTGGGATGCAGAGGACCCAGGTTCGAGACCCTGAGGTCGCCAGCTTCAGCGTGGGCTCATCTGGTTTGAGCAAAGCTCACCAACTTAGACCCAAGGTCGCTGGCTTGAGCAAGGGGTTACTCGGTCTGCTGTAGCCTCACAGTCAAGGCACATATGAGAAAGCAATCAATGACCAATTAAAGTGCCACAACGAAAAACTGATGATTGATGCTTCTCATCTCTCTGTGTTCCTGTCTGTCTGTCCCTATCTATCCCTCTCTCTGACTCTCTGTCTCTGTGAAAAAAAAAAAAAAAGAAGAAAAAAAAAGAATAATGGGACTGACCACTTGTATGTCTTTTGGGGAGAAGAATTTGTTCAGGTCCTCTGCCCATTTTTTAATTGGATTGCTTGTAGGTTTATTGTTGTTGCTGAGTTCTCTGCATTCTTTATATATTTTGAATATTATCCACCTACTGCAGGGGTTGTTTGCAAATATATTTTCCCACTTGGTTGATTACCTTTTTGTTTGTTAATAGTTTTTTTTGCTGTGCAGAAGCTTGACTGTATCTTGAGAATATTATGCTAAGCAAAATAAGTTAGAT
This sequence comes from Saccopteryx bilineata, assembly GCF_036850765.1. Classification (NCBI taxonomy): domain Eukaryota; kingdom Metazoa; phylum Chordata; class Mammalia; order Chiroptera; family Emballonuridae; genus Saccopteryx; species Saccopteryx bilineata. The sequence goes on along the minus strand of NC_089491.1, from coordinate 140,042,811 downwards.
GGAAAATATCAAGAACCATTGGATTTCTCTCATACGTAAAATATAAAACTGAAAACAACAAATAAACAAACGGGACAAAAAGAAACAAAATTATGGTTGTTACCAGAGGGGAAAAGGGTAGGGGGTAGGTAATAAACGGTAAAAGGGGTAAAAAATATATGGTGACGGAAGGAGATTTAACTTTGGGTGGTAAACAATGCAATATACAAATGATATATTATAGAATTGTACACTTGAAACCTATATAATTTTATTAACTAATGTCACCCCAATAAATTTAATTTAAAAAAATAATAGCATTCACAGAAGTGAAGGTGGAAATGTTAGAGAGGAAGGGTAATCTGCTATTTCCCATAAGGTGACAAAAGAAATAAAAAAATATGGTCCCTTTAATTGGGAGGACCAAAAAAGCATGGTCCCTGGCCACATGGTATTTTGGTTACATAAGTACAAAGGGGGAAAACTTACTGAAGGAAAAGGGAGAGGGGAGCTTTTTGAAACACCCAGAGAGATAGTTGCTGGAGTGTTTCATGGGTACCAGGGAAATGAAATGATGAGATGAAGCCAGCTGCCACCAAATATCACTGAGGCAAGAACACATACACTCAGTAGACAAAACATTTCCTGCATCTGCCTTTTTTTCTTTTCTGAGGTTGTTCTTGTTGTTTACTTCAATCAGAACATAAATTTTCAGCTGTGAGGACTGGGAGTTGAGGAGCAGGTCAAGAGTGGAGATACCTCGCATTATGTATTCTGTCTCAGCCAGGTGTTCTTAAAAGGATCCTGCACACACACAGTTCTTGGAAATGATTGTTAATATCTTGGAGTGTCTGAAAGGCAGGACCTCTGTAAGTTAATTAGAGAAAGACTCCTTGGAGATGGGAAGGGCTAGGAAGCTTGGTAGAGACCAATGAGCAGGGGGCTTGCTTGGGAGTTGGAGGTGGATGTAATAAGATCCAAGGAACAAACAGTGCAGACAAGTAGGGGAAGGGAGGAAGACATCTACGATTCTCAAGTGGTTGGCAATCAGCCACGTGCCGGGCACATCGAAGTGCTGGGTGGTCAAAAGTTGTCATAGTATGCATTGTAGGTAGAGCTGCATAAGTGTCATAGTGTGACTATGTTTAATCTCCTCCACTTCATATTTTAAAATAAGGTAACCAGGATACATGGAATCTTTTTTCTTCTGGGTGCTGAGATGACTTCTAGATGCTATTGGGGTATATTAAATCTCATGTCAAATTTCTAGTGGATGGCTCCAAGTTGGTGACCTCTCTTTATTAAGACTTTTTCACTGAAGAGGTCATTTATGCTTTCCAGTTCAATTGTGAGTTAACAGATGATTTAAATATGTTCGGGGTTTGTTTGTAAGGACTGTACATATAGTGAAAGGTGCATCTCTCTGTAGCACACTGAGGCTATTTGCTTTGCAGTTAGCTTACCTAAAATAATGTGTAGAGACTAAGAAACTATGATTTCAGGAAAAGGAGGCTTTCAGATTAGAACTATACTTTCTTCTCATAGAAATATTGTATTTTAATAATTTTCACTTGATAAAGGGTCAAGTCCTGCTAGGTAGGAATTTACTTGTTAAAAGAAAGTTAAATGCTTTACATCATTTGTGTCTTAAAGGTTAATTATTAAACATTGATCCAGGAAATAAAGAGATAGGTAGGTGTTAAGTAGGACCCACAATTAATGTTTGATACTTTTAAATGAATTTTAACATTTTTAAACACTTAATTTAACATTGATTTAGCCATAGAAAGTATACTATGTGCTCTGCAAATTTCTGTAAAAACCACCATGAAATTTATTTATTTATTTATTTATTTTTTTAAATAAATTTTTATTAATGGTAATGGGATGACATTAATAAATCAGGGTACATATATTCAAAGAAAACATGTCTAGGTTATTTTGTCATCAAATTATTTTGCAAACCCCTCGCCCAAAGTCAGATTGTCCTCCGTCACCCTCTATCTAGTTCTCTGTGCCCCTCCCCCTCCCCCTAACTCTCTCCCTCCCTCCCTCCCATGTCCTCCCTCCCCCCCCACCCTTGGTAACCACCACACTCTTGTCCATGTCTCTTAGTCTCATTTTTATGTTCCACCAATGTATGGAATCATGTAGTTCTTGTTTTTTTCTGATTTACTTATTTCACTCCTTATAATGTTATCAAGATCCCACCATTTTGCTGTAAATGATCTGATGTCATCATTTCTTATGGCTGAGTAGTATTCCATAGTATATATATGCCACATCTTCTTTATCCAGTCTTCTATTGAAGGGCTTTTTGGTTGTTTCCATGTCTTGGCCACTGTGAACAGTGCTGCAATGAACATGGGGCTACATGTGTCTTCACGTATCAATGTTTCTGAGGTTTTGGGGTATATACCCAGTAGAGGGATTGCTGGGTCATAAGGTAGTTCTATTTGCAGTTTTTTGAGGAACCACCATACTTTCCTCCATAATGGTTGTACTACTTTACAGTCCCACCAACAGTGAATGAGGGTTCCTTTTTCTCCACAGCCTCTCCAACATTTGCTATTACCCGTCTTGTTGATAATAGCTAATCTAACAGGAGTGAGGTGGTATCTCATTGTAGTTTTGATTTGCATTTCTCTAATAACTAATGAAGCTGAGCATCTTTTCATATATCTGTTGGCCATTTGTATCTCTTCCTGGGAGAAGTGTCTGTTCATGTCCTCTTCCCATTTTTTTGTTGGATTGTTTGTTTGTTTGTTGTTGAGTTTTATGAGTTCTTTGTAAATTTTGGATATTAGGCCCTTATCTGAGCTGTCGTTTGAAAATATCAGTTCCCATATAGTTGGCTGTCTGTTTATTTTGATATCAGTTTCTCTTGCTGAGCAAAAATTTTTAATTCTGATGTAGTCCCATTCATTTATCTTTGCCTTCACTTCTCTTGCCATTGGAGTCAAGTTCATAAAATGTTCTTTAAAACCCAGGTTCATGAGTTGAGTACCTATGTCTTCTTCTATGTACTTTATTGTTTCAGGTCTTATATTTAGGTCTTTGATCCATTTTGAATTAATTTTAGTACACGGGGACAGGCTGTAGTCGAGTTTCATTCTTTTGCATGTGGCTTTCCAGTTTTCCCAACACCATTTGTTGAAGAGGCTTTCTTTTCTCCATTGTGTGTTGTTGGCCCCTTTATCAAAGATTATTTGACCATATATATGTGGTTTTATTTCTGGGCTTTCTATTCTGTTCCATTGGTCTGAATGTCTATTTTTTTGCCAATACCATGCTGTTTTGATTATCGTGGCCCTATAATATAGTTTAAAGTCAGGTATTGTAATGCCCCCAGCTTCATTCTTTTTCCTTAGGATTGTTTTGGCTATTCGGGGTTTTTTATAGTTCCATATAAATCTGATGATTTTTTGTTCCATTTCTTTAAAAAATCTCATAGGGATTTTGATGGGAATTGCATTAAATTTGTATATTGCTTTGGGTAATATGGCCATTTTGATTATATTTATTCTTCCTATCCAAGAACAAGGAATATTTTTCCATCTCATTGTATCTTTTTCGATTTCCCTTAACAATGCTTTGTAATTTTCATTATATAGGTCCTTTACGTTCTTTGTTATGTTTATTCCTAGGTATTTTATTTTTTTTGTTGCAATCATGAAGGGGATTATTTTTTTGAGTTGTTTTCTAATATTTCATTGTTGGCATATAGAAAGGCTATGGACTTTTGTATGTTAATTTTGTATCCTGCGACCTTACTGTATTGGTTTATTGTTTCTAATAATCTTTTTGTGGAGTCCTTCGGGTTTTCGATGTATAGGATCATATCATCAGCAAAAAGTGATAGCTTTACTTCTTCTTTTCCGATATGGATGCCTTTTATTTCTTTGTCTTGTCTGATTGCTCTGGCCAGAACTTCTAGCACCACGTTGAATAAGAGTGGAGAGAGTGGACAACCCTGTCTTGTTCCTGATTTAAGGTAGAAAGTCCTCAGTTTTATGCCGTTTAATAGGATGTTGGCTGATGGTTTATCGTATATGGCCTTTATCATGTTGAGATATTTTCCTTCTATACCCATTTTGTTGAGAGTCTTAAACATAAAATTGTGTTGTATTTTATCAAAAGCCTTTTCTGTATCTATTGATAAGATCATGTGGTTTTTGTTCTTTGTTTTGTTGATATGGTGTATTACGTTAACCGTTTTGCGTATGTTGAACCATCCTTGAGATTCTGGGATGAATCCCACTTGATCATGATGTATTATTTTTTTAATATGTTGTTGTATTCGGTTTGCCAGTATTTTGTTTAGTATTTTAGCATCTGTATTCATTAGAGATATTGGTCTGTAGTTTTCTTTCTTTGTGCCATCCTTGCCAGGTTTTGGTATGAGGGTTATGTTGGCCTCATAAAATGTGTTTGGAAGTATTGCTTCTTCTTCAATTTTTTGGAAGACTTTGAGTAGAATAGGAACCAAGTCTTCTTTGAATGTTTGATAGAATTCACTAGTATAACCGTCTGGGCCTGGACTTTTATTTTTGGGGAGATTTTTAATAGTTTTTTCTATTTCCTCCCTGCTGATTGGTCTGTTTAGGCTTTCTGCTTCTTCATGACTCAGTCTAGGAAGGTTGTATTGTTCTAGGAATTTATCCATTTCTTCTAGATTGTTGTATTTGGTGGCATATAATTTTTCATAGTATTCTACAATAATTCTTTGTATATCTATGATGTCTGTGGTGATCTCTCCTCTTTCATTTTGGATTTTATTTATTTGAGTCCTGTGTCTTTTTTCCTTAGTGAGTCTTGCCAAGGGTTTGTCAATTTTGTTGATCTTTTCAAAGAACCAGCTCCTTGTTTTATTGATTTTTTCTATAGTTTTTCTGTTCTCTATTTCATTTATTTCTGCTCTGATTTTTATTATCTCCTTTCTTCGGCTGGTTTTGGGTTGTCTTTGTTCTTCTTTTTCTAGTTCCTTAAGGTGTGAAGTTAAGTGGTTTACTTCGGCTCTCTCTTGTTTGTTCATATAGGCCTGAAGTGATATGAACTTTCCTCTTATTACTGCTTTTGCTGCATCCCAGAGATTCTGATATGTCGTATTTTCATTTTCATTTGTCTGTATATATCTTTTGATTTCTGCGCTTATTTCTTCTTTGACCCATTCATTTTTTAGAAGTATGTTGTTTAGTTTCCACATTTTTGTGGGTTTTTCCCCCTCTTTTTTGCAGTTGAATTCTAGTTTCAAGGCTTTATGATTAGAAAATATGCTTGGTACAATTTCAATTTTTCTAAATTTGCTGATATTGTCTTTGTGGCCCAACATATGGTCAATTCTTGAGAATGTTTCATGTACACTAGAGAAAAATGTATACTCTGTCGCTTTGGGATGAAGTGTCCGGTAGATGTCTATCATATCCAGGTGTTCTAGTATTTCATTTAAGGCCACTATATCTTTATTGATTCTCTGTTTGGATGACCGATCTAGAGCCGTCAGCGGTGTATTGAGGTCTCCAAGTATGATTGTATTTTTGTTAGTTTTTGTTTTAAGGTCAATAAGTAGCTGTCTTATATATTTTGGTGCTCCTTGGTTTGGTGCATATATATTAAGGATTGTTATGTCTTCTTGATTCAACTTCCCCTTAATCATTATGAAATGACCATTTTTGTCTCTGAGTACTTTTTCTGTCTTGTAGTCAGCATTATTAGATATGAGTATTGCTACGCCTGCTTTTTTTTGGGTGTTGTTTGCTTGGAGTATTGTTTTCCAGCCTTTCACTTTGAATTTGTTTTTATCCTTGTTGCTTAGATGTGTTTCTTGTAGGCAGCATATAGTTGGATTTTCTTTTGTAATCCATTCTGCTACTCTGTGTCTTTTTATTGGTAAGTTTAATCCATTTACATTTAGTGTAATTATTGACACTTGTGGGTTCCCTACTGCCATTTTATAAATTGCTTTCTGTTAGTTTTGTATCTAGTTTGATTCTTCTCTTTTGTTTTTCTATCATTTGTTTTTGTTTGTTTGTGTTCCATACTTCTTTCCTCTGTTGCTACCTTTTTTAAGTCAAGTGTTTTTGTGGTGGTTTTTTTAAGGGTGGTTACCATTAAGTAATGAAAAGGGTACCTACCATATTCATTGTAGTACCCTATCTTATAAGTATTTCTGCACTTCATCATCCTTTGCTACTGTTAATCTCCATCCTCTCCCCCCTTTTTTTCCTTTGTTGTCACAGTTTAAGTTTGGTTTTATTGTGTTCTTGGTGGAGCTGTTACTTGTGGTGTTGTTTTCTTTTGTTCTTTGAATCTGGTTGGAAAACCCCCCTTAGTATTTCCTGGAGTGGGGGCTTTCTGTTGATAAATTCTCTCATCTTTTCTGTATTTGTGAATGTTTTTATATCTCCTTCATACTTGAAGGATAGCTTTGATGGGTATAGTATTCTTGGCTGAAAGTTCCTCTCTTTCAGGGCTTTAAATATTGGGGTCCACTCTCTTCTAGCTTGTAGAGTTTCTGCTGAGAAATCTGATGATAATCTAATAGGCCTTCCTTTATATGTTGTACTCTTCTTTTCCCTGGCTGCCTTGAGAATTTTTTCTTTGTCATTGGTTTGTGTCATCTTTATTATGATGTGCCTTGGAGTGGGTTTGTTGGGGTTAAGAAAACTTGGTGTTCTGTTTGCTTCTTGAATTTGAGGCTTTAGTTCCTTCCACAGGCTTGGGAAGTTCTCGTCTATTATTTGTTTGAGTATATTCTCCATTCCATTTTCTTTCTCTTCTCCCTCTGATATACCTATTATTCTTATGTTATTCTTTCTGATGGAGTCAGACAATTCCTGTAGGGCTTTCTCATTTTTTATTATTTTTGAGTCTCTTTCTTCTTCTCTCTGTTGTGCCTCAAGTTGTTTGTCTTCTATTTCACTAATCCTATCTTCAATCTGGGGTGTTCTGTTAGCTAAGCTTGTTACCTCGTTTTTCAGCTCGTGAATTGAGTTTTTCATTTCTGTTTGATTTGTTTTTATAGTTTCAATTTCCTTGGTAATATATTCTTTGTGTTCATTGAGTTGTTTTCTGATCTCCCTATATTGCCTTTCTGTGTTTTCTTGTATATCTCTGAGTATTTTTAAGATTTCTATTTTAAATTCTCTGTCATTTAGCTCCAAGGCTTCCAATATGTTAAGTCTTTTCTCCATAGATTTTTCCACATCTATTTGTGTTACCTCTCTTTCTTTTGTATCCATAATATTCGATTTCCTCTTTCTTATCGGCATCTGAGGGTGGTCTTATTGATAGCACTAATTAGAATTAATAAAGAGTAAAAAGTAAAAAAAAAAAAAAAAAAAAGGTAAAACACCCCACAAAAAAAAAACAGTAATAATTTATTATTTCCCCCTTTTTTTCTCTCTTCTCTTTCCCTCCTCTCCCCTCCTCAGGGAAATATCGTGCCTATAATGGAGGGCCTGATTTGGTGTGAAGAGTTCAAGGGGCAAAAAAAGGGAGTAGGGACCTACTAAATGCAAAAAGAAAAAGGAAGAAAATCTTAGACAAGCATAAGATGATTTGCTTGTAAGTGATGGTCAACTAAGAGATATAATGAGAGGGATAAGAGGGAACCAGAAAAAAGGACCAAAAAAGAATAATAAAGAAGAAAAAATAAAAATAATAAGTAAAAATCTGTTGTATTAAGTGGAGCGAAGACTAAATACAATGGAGACCTTGGGTTGGGAGGACCCAAAATGCCACAAAAATAAACAAACAAGAAAGAAAAATAAAAACAAAAGCAAAAAAGATAAATAAAGCCAAAAAAAAGCCTTGAGTCCCAAATTAACTAATTTGTTCGTGATTGAGGATTATATAGGAGGAAAGTAAAATAAGAAAAGAAAAAACGAATAGAAAGGAAAAAATAAGAAAAAGAGAAAAACGAAGGAAGAAATAAAATAGGAAGAGAAAAAAACAAAATAATGCAAGACAAAAAAAAAAAAAAGAGGAGAGAGTGAGAGTTAAGTGTTTTGGAGTATAACCTTAAAGGAGGGTGAGGATGAAGAAGAAAAATAAAATGCAACACTCATGGGTAGTGTAGTTCAAGAAAGGGGAAGCATAAGATGGGCAGAGAATAGAAGGACCGAGGTGGAGGAAATAAAGGCAAAAAGATAGAAGAAACAAACAACAACAACAACAACAAAAAAATTAGTGGATCAAGTTGTAAAGTCTGTGGGTTTTTCTTGATTTTGAGAGGTTAACTTCTTCCTTTTTCTTTTCTCTCCCTCTTCCTGGTCGGTGACTCTGTACCCCAGGCTCTGCCCCTGTGTCACTCTTAGGTAGGGATTTGCAGTTGATGGGATTCTATGGCAATGTCATATAATTGGCTTTAGTCTTGCTGGAAGTAAAGGCTTGTTGGCGTTTGCAGGGTCCAACGATGAGAGAGTTTGCTTTCCTGGATTCTCTCTCCTAGTCCCCCCTTTCTGAATTAGCAGCCTGGTGATCCAGCTATAAGGCTGCAACTGCTTCTGCCTGGGGAGTAAGAGGCTCAAAGAGCTGGGAAATCCCCACTCTATCCCCACTCAGTGCAAGGCTTTGGGAAAGGCTCTGAGAGTCAGGGCCTCCAGTGTAATCAGGCGGGGGTGGGAGTCAATTGTTGTCAAGGTGACTGTTCAGCGCCTATCATTTAGTTGGACCTCTCAACCCAGGCTTTCCACACTTTGTAGCCTGTTTTTGCAGGGAAGAAGAGGCACTAGTCTCTGCTTACGACTAGTGTAGTATAGACCTTATTATCTGCCAAGTCCTTCTTGTTAGCGTTTATCCCTGAATATGGAGGCTCTATCAATCAGAAGTTGCCCCCGCCCCTTTAGCGAGAGGCACTAAAAAATATCACGCCTCTTGTCTTGGATCGCTGAACTGAGAGAGATCTTATCAATTAGAACCGAGGGTGCGCAGATTTCATGGGTTAAGCTAATTTCAGTGATTGGGTCACAGCTGTGCTTCCAAAGGTATTTTAGGCTGCCTGCGCACGCCCCTCCCCCAACGCTTGATTGTTAGCTTGAATGGCTGGGTGAGGTGCCCCGCCCACGGAGAGAATCTCCCAAGCCTCTCCCGCTCGCCCCACCGCTGGTGGCTGGACCACACCAGGCGCAGGATAATGGAGCCCCCTGGGTGTGCGGGCCAGCAGGGCGCCCTGGGCGCGTGGAATGCCCAAGGCACGCGCGCGAATGGGGCGCTCCGGGCACCGGTGGCCGGCGACCCCCACTCGCAGTGTGCGGGCCGCTGGGAACGTCAGCGGTGCTCAACCGGACCGGGCGCGCGCGGCTGCTCGCAGCGGCTCGCGGCGGCTGCTCGTGGCGGCCGCTCGCGGTGGCAGTTCGCGGTGGCCTCTCGTGGCGGTGGCTCGCAGGGGCTCGCGGCGGCTCGCGGTTCCCAAGTATATGGGCTGACTCACCACAGGCGCACTTCCTTGCGGTTTGAAAGAACGTCCCTGTGGTAGATTCCTCCACACCCTCGTCTCTCAGATTCAAGTGATAACAGTCCTTTCGCTATCAGTTTGTGTGGAACTCCGGAATGCTCCGAGGATAAATTTTTCTGTTTCTAGTTGATAAATTTGTTGTGATTTAGGGGAGAGCTGTCGGACGCGCTGCTCACGGCGCCATTTCCGTGACGTCACTCCCACCATGAAATTTAAAAAATATTATAGGCATTTTCACTAACATTTATAAAGCGATAAGACCAATTTCTGAAGCTGTTCAAGCTTTCTGCATGCCAGAGATAATTTGAACTTTTCTCTTTAAACATCTGGAATGTAAAAAAAGAGGATGTTTATTCAAAAACACCCGCTCAATAAAACACTTCTTCTTCTGCAAGATTACCTCCTTTGTTCTCATTGGTAGAGAGCCACAATCATGAATAAATATAAGCCCTTATGTTTTGCTCAGTATTACAGACCTCTATCTGAATGCAAATGTTTACTTTAACTTGTATGTTGCTAAAATATATTCAAGCCTACTTCAAAAAACTTCCCACACAGATTATAAATCTGTATTTATTGGGATTCTTTCAGTTGCAAATGACAGGAACCCTAGTCAAAGGAGTTTAATTGCAAGGGCACTGTATTGGTTTATTACACTAGAAATTCCATTGATAGATCTAGTTTCAGATACTTCATAATCCAAGAACTCAACCAGTATTACAGTTTGCAACTGATCTTGCAAACACCCTTTCTATTTCTTCTTCCCTCCATTCTTCTACTTTGCATTCTTCTGTCAATTAGCAATGTCCTCTCTCACTACAGATGGGCTTTTTCATGGGGACACATCTATTCTCATATTGTCCCAACTCTAAGAGACCAATGTCCATGCTAGCTGTGGTAGATATGTCTACTATACAATATTAGTTGATTTTTCTATATAAATGTTGACTAGAAATCTTGTTTTGTTTATGAATTATCGCTAGAAAAGTGACTATGAGAAAACAATGATCAGAGGGAGTTGTGGTAATACTATTTCTTAAATGAGAGAAATATGTGTTCAAAAAATGTTGACTGAGTACCTGCTATGTTCAAGATACTGGAGATAAAGTAGTAAAGAGGGCAAATATCATTACTCCCTTCATAACTGAAGAAGTGCTGTTAAGAAGTACAGGATGGGGTGGGGTTGATAGAAGAGGGGATGGCCCCTGAGAGAATTCCTTGAGAAGGCTGCATTTGAACTGAGCTTGGAAGGGCCAAAGACTGGGAAGAACAGTTCAAGAAGGAGGACATCAAGTGCCAAGTTCTGAAGCGGATGAGACTGTGACACATTCGTAGATGTGGTTCAGATTTTGAAAGCGAAGAGAATGGTATGCAGTGGACGCAAAAAGGTAGAAAGGGGAAAATCAGGCAGAGCCTTGCAACCCTTGTTAAAGATTTTAGTTTTCCTGTTTTTCACAATTTGAGCAAGTGGTAGAACCATGATTTAAAGTGAAGAAATCTAGTGTCACAACAAATCATTCTATACTTATCTTGTATCTCATTGCTTCAGACCAAGAATCACTCATTTTTCCAATTAAAAGGCAATGAATGGTTCCTTTTAGTGGGAAATAGTATTTATAAACTACCATCTGACCTGACCTGTAGTGGCACAGTGGATAAAGCGTCAACCTGGAAACGCTGAGGTTGCCAGTTCAAAACCCTGGGCTTGCCTGTTCAAGGCACATATGGGAGTTGATGCTTCCTGCTTCTCCCCCTTTCTCTTTCTCTCTCTCTCTCTCTCTCTCTTCCTTCTCTATAATGAATAAATAAAATCTTTTAAAAAATAAAAATTAAATTAAAAAAAACTACCATCTGGACACCAGGTTTGCTCAATGCTACTGAAATATCACTGCTTCTAGGTCATCTCAATGAGCAAAATTAGGAAGTGATACAGTTTTTAAATCATGAGTTGATATTGATATTGCCAGTTCAAATTTACCATTACAATTCTCTTACTTTTGTATTTTATTTCTCTTAAACTTTACTCTTATTTTTTAGAGAAAACAGATATTATTGCCCAGCCATTAAAAGTATTCAAACATGTATTTTCTTTCTCTATCTCTCTCTCTTTTTCTTTTTTTTTATCAAGAGACAGAGAGAGGGATAAATAGGAACAGACAGACAGGAAAAAAGAGAGATGAGAAGCATCAATTCTTCATTGTGGCACCTTAGTTGTTCAGTGATTGCTTTCTCATATGTGCCTTGACCAGGGGGCTACAGCCAAGCCAGTGACCCCTTGCTCAAGCCAGTGACTTCGGGCTCAAACCAGCAACCTTTGGGCTCAAGCTAGAGACCATGGGGTCATGTTTATGATCCCATGCTCAAGCCAGTGACCCTGCACTAAACTGGTAAGCCCACACTCAACCCGATTAGCCTGCACTCAAGCCGTTGACCTCGGAGTTTCAAACCTGGGTCCTCTGCATCCCTGGCTGATACTCTATCCACTGCGCCACTGCCTGGTCAGGCCAAACATGTATTTTCTATATAATTTATTGTGAGGTGATCAATGTTATCTAAAATATTAATCTTTATCATTTGCTTCAATTCATGTCTTCTAGACTGATTCTTTGTTTTTCCTTCCAAAATGTTGCATGATACACCCCTAAGGCAATGAAGAATTTAAAAATACCACAGCTAAAAACTTGAACATTCATCTGCAACTACCTATATACTGGAAAAGTCCAGTGGCTGGCCCACAGTTGCTGCCGGGCCTGCATGATTTGAATGGCCAGTGATGTCTCAAGAGACGTTCTTGCGCCAGAACCAGTTGGGGGGGGGGGGGGAGCTGTTAAACTTTACTCTTAATGTATTCTTTTATATGCTTTATCCTATTATATGTATATTTGTATACATATAATAGTTATATGTAGTCTTTAAAATCAATGTCATGAAGAACAAATAAAGAAGGTAAGACAAATGCTCTAGATGAAGTGACTAAAAAGACCAGGTAACAAAATATAAGGTATGGACCTTAACTGAATTATGGTTAGGAGAGAGAAGAAAAACAATAAAGGCTTCAGGAACACTTGGGAAATTTTGAATATGGAGTAGATCAGCAATTTTCAACTGCTGTGATGCAAGAATTTTTAAACATGCAATATCTTACTCTTTAGTCAAGGACATTGACCTCTTTTTCCTTAGATAGTAAAATTTTAAAATGACAGTAGCCAACACAACAATAGCCATCCTGTGTGAATGCCCTTTTTTGAATCATAATTATATAGGTCAAATAATAGAGTTGCATCTTATTGGTCACATCCCACAATAAGGTTGTGTCTGATTGGTTACTTCTTGGTACCAGAAAACCTATACAAGAGTAGGCACCTGATCTTTTAAAAAGTCACTTTGGAGCAAAAAGTTTAGGTAATTATTATTATTATTATTTTGAAAATCGATTAAAATTACACCTATTTTTTTGGCCAGATTGGCAAAAAAATATATTTCATGATGTGCTGCAGAATCTTAGTAATTCGTTTATATGTGCCATGAGATAACAAAGGTTGAAAATTGCTGGACCAGATTTAGATGGTATAGAATTATAGTTAATTTTCTTGGCTGGGATAACAGATTGTGGTTATTAGGTAGACTCTTCTAGGAGATTCTTGCTGTGAGATATATATATATATATATATATATATATATATATATATATATATATATATATATAGTTATATCCTAGCGAGAAAGACTACAGCAGACCCAAAGTGAATTTTATAAGTTTTATTGCAGACCTGCACAGGGACTGCAGGCAACCCATGCAAGGGAACACTGTAGCCCCCCAAACCTGCGCAGGGACTGCAGGCAACCCACACCTCTGAAGAGACTGGAGCACTGCAGCCCCCCAAACCTGCGCAGGGACTGCAGGCAACCCACGCCTCCAAAGAGACTGGAGCACTGCAGCCTCGAGCTTCTAAAATGGCTCCTTTTTATAGGGTGGCTATCTAGGATGAGCAAGCATCATACAGAGCACTGGTTACAGATTAGGGGTGAATCTTATAGGGCAAGGAAGAATTTCAAGCATGTGTGTGTTGAATTAAAAGTCCTGGTATGTCCAGAATATTCCTCCTTGGGATGGCTTGCCAGCTTCTTGGAATTCCTCTGTCTCAGGGGCAATAGTCCAGTAAGTAAGGGTGAGGTCTGACAGATAAGTGGAACATCAAGAGGGCAGTTTGGAATTCCTGGTAAATTCACGTATCTATCAAATCTACACTAAAAAATGGGGGCAGACCGGGAGATTGCTCTCTCGCAGTTTCTGAGATTAGCATTAGTGAGGAGAGCAGAGAAAGGCCACGTGGAAGAGGCCAGGAGAAGCAGCCAAGATGGTGGAGTGCTGAGTGAGAAGCCAGTTTGTGCAGAGTTTGTACAGGGAGAAGGAAGGAGATGGGGAACAGAGATGAATAAATCTAGTGAGCTAGAAACCTTTGATCCTAGGAAACTCAGATAAGTCAGTAGCTTTGGAACACTGAATGAGTGGGTTTTGGAGCCCAGTGTATGTTTTTACTTGCCCGCTGGGTGCAAGCTAGGATTAAAGCTAATGGCCCACCAGTTCTTGGCTCCATCATTACTATCTGTCCGATTCCTATGCGCACCTGCATGGGCCAGGCTGCTGTGATAGTGGCCATGGATACTGGCTTTACAATGCCATAGATGACTCTACCACTTGCAAGGTTTGTGAAAATGACACAACAAAAAATTACACACACATTGAAACAAATCATGTAGCTCTCATACAGTTCTGAGCCTTCTTTTATACAAAATCAAGTACTGGTTGGGGTAGGTAAGGAGGGGAAGCATGGTACAATAGTCAGTTACTAACAAGCTTACAATAGCTATCTATAGGATCTATTAAAAGGAAAAAACATTACCACACATCAAGACCACAAGATAACACAGTAGTAATAAATGTTTTACATACCTGGCAAAGACATTCCCAAATCTTCTAGGGTCTACGACCTATTCCTGCTACAAAATGTTTAGCTTAGGATAAGGAGAGAAGCTAAATGAAATTACCTTTGCTAAAAGTGTTGGGGCTAGCCTATTAGGAAACTGAATAAGCTAGTCCCCACTTGCTTAGTTTACAAGTTTTATACACATAAAGAATCTCAGAAGGGATGATTATTAGAAAGCATATAAAATGTTACAGAATGCAGTTTTTTCAAGCAAGGGGAGTAGGCTCATGATCCCTTTGTCTAGAGGTATATAAGTCACCCTCACGACTCCAGGAGAGGAGGAAGAGTTAGAATTAGTGTAGGAATTTTTAATTAAGATATGTAAACATTGTCTCCTAAAGGTTCTTAAAAAGAGGAAGAGGAAGCTTTCAGATAAATTTTACCTTCTTTGCTGTCTAGCAAGTGGCCTCAATCTTTCTAAAGAACTATAGTAAATTATGATTATCTAGTGAATAATTTTTGCCCCATAATCTCTTTATCTTGGATTTTTTTTTCTCTTCAGAAAGGAGGGGTAAGGGCCTGACTCTTCCTTTTAAAATATATACTAATGTTAACAATTTTTGCAATTCCTTGGCACCTTATCACAGTTTTATTTCAATTTTCCTGCATGTTTAAGAGGTTCGGTTTTTTTTTTTAAGTTGGGGGAAATGTACCTAAAAAAAATTCATATTTTACAAAAAATTTCAAGTGCTTAGAAATGAAACTAATAATAGGTGGACAGTGTGACCTATGGTGGCACCGTGAATAAAGGATCGACCTGGGACAGTGAGGTCACTAGCGCGAAACCCTGGGCTTACCCAATCAAGTCACATACAAAGAGTAACTACTACTGAGTTGATGCTTCCCACTCTTCCCTTCCCTTTCTCTCTCTCTCCTCTCTCTAAAATCAATAAATAAAATCTTTTTTTAAGTGTATAAATGCTTTTTTGGAAAAAATTATAAAAGCTTATTAAGCTGCATTAAAGAAAACCTAAATAAGTAGAGGTACCATGTTTTTGGATAAAGACCAATATGTCTAAAGTCTCCCAAGATTAGTTGACCAACTGATTCTAAAATTATTATTGAAGAACAAAGGGCAAACCACAATCAAATATTGTTTTAGAAAGTGTAGTATTAGCTATAAGTGTAGTATTAGCTAAAATTTTTATTTTATTTTACTTATTTATTTTTTAGATTTTAAATATGTATTTAAAAAAATTGGAGCTATAAGATTTTTTAAAAATTGATCAGTGGAACAGAAACAAGAGCCCAGAAATAACCCCTTGCATATATAGAAACATGACTTATGATGATGCAACAGGTCAGTAGATGGCCCCTGAGTCAATGTTACTAAAACAAAAAGAGTTCTAGGTAAATTAAAGCCCTAAATATGAAAGACAAAATTATCATATAAAACTTTAAGAAGACAAAATATTTTAAGACTTCAAAGTATACAAATTCTTCTTAAAAATACAGAGAAAACACTTGACAAAAGATTGACAAACTGAACTACATTAAAATTAAGAATATCTATTCATCAAAAGACAACATAAAGTAAAAAATAATCTATAAACAAAAAGATAATATCTGCAGGCCCTGGCTGGTTGGCCAGCGGTAGAGCGTCTACCCTGTGTGTGGAAGTCTTGGGTTCGATTCTCGATCAGGGCACATAGGAGAAGCACCCCTCTGCTTCTCCATATCTCCCCTTCCCTTTTCTCTCTCTTTCTCTTCTCTTTCTGCAGCCATGGCTCAAATGGTTTGAGCAGGTTGGCCCTGGGCACTGAGGATGGCTCCATGGCCTCACCTGAGGTGCTAAAATAGCTCAGCTGCCAAGCAATGGAGCAGTGGCCCCAGATGGGCAGAGTATCTCCCAGTGGGGGGCTTGCAGGGTGGATTCCGGTTGGGCACGTGCAGGAGTCTGCCTGACTGCCTCCACATTTCCAACTTCAGAAAAATACAAAAAAAAAAAAAAAATCCTTTAAAAAAATTTACAGAAATTATTGATAAATAAATAAATGCATGAAATAATGGGTAAAAGGTTTTTAATAGAATATGAGTTATAAACATATGGAAAGATACATGCGGGAGTCTGTCTCTCTGCCTCTCCACCTCTCGCATAATAAAAAAGAAAAAACATCTGCAATTGCTATAACTGAAGGATTAATATCTAGGATACATAAAGAATTTCCACAAAAAAAAAAAAAAAGAAAAAGAAACTGGAGTATTTGAGGTCTTGTTTCCTGGCATATGTCGGTTTGAATTAAAAAAAAAAATTCACAGAGCGCTGGCCAGTTGGCTCAGTGGTAGAGTGTCGGCCTGGCATGCAGGAGTCCCGGGTTCGATTCCCGGCCAGGGCACACAGGAGAAGTGCCCATCTGCTTCTCCACCCCTCCCCCTCTCCTCTCTGTCTCTCTCTTCCCCTCCCGCAGCCAAGGCTCCACTGGAGCAAAGTTGGCCCAGGCACTAAGGATGGCTCCATAGCCTCTGCCTCAGGTGCTAGAATGGCTCTGGTTGCAACAGAGTGACGCCCCAGATGGGTAGAGCATCGCCCCCTGGTGGGCATGCCAGGTGGATCCCGGTTGGGTGCATGCGGGAGTCTGCCTGACTGCCTCCCCATTTCCAACTTCAGAAAAATACAAAAAAAAAAAATCCTTTTAAAAAAAATTCACAGAAATTATTGATAAATAAATAAATGCATGAAATAATGGGTAAAAGGTTTTTAATAGAATAGGAGTTATAAACATATGGAAAAAAATGTTGTCACACTGCAAATGAAGGAAGAAAACTGAAAACACAATGAAATAGCATTTCTTAGGCACTGGATTTGCAAAACTTCTTTCTTTATTTTTTAGGTTGAGAGAGAGGGACATATAGGGACAGACAAGCAGGAAGGAGAGAGAGAGATGAGAAGTATCAATTCTTTCTTGTGGCACCTTTGTTGTTCATCGATTGCCTTCTCATATGTGCCTTGACCAGGAACCCCAGCCAAGCCAGTCACCCCTTGCTTAAGCCAGCAACCTTAGGCTTAAGCCAGTGATCTTGGGCTTTAAGCCAGTGAACTTTGGGTTCAAACCAGTGACTATGGGGTCATGTCTATGATTTCATGCTTAAGCCAGCGACCCTGCGCTCAAGCTGGTGAGCCTGCTCTCAAACCAACTGAACCCATGGTCAAGCCAGTGACTTCGGGGTTTCGAACTTAGGTCCTCTGCATCCCAGACCAATGCTCTATTCACTGCGCCACTGCCTAGTCAGGCACAAAACTTTTTTTCAATCTGATGATACCAAGTGTTGGTGAAGATATGTAATAATGAGAACTTTCATGCAATGCTGGTGGGAATTGGTTCAACTACTTTGTACAGTTCTGCATTACAGAGTAAAGTTAAACATGTGCATAACTGTAGAATTACAGCCCAGTAATTCTACACCTACATCATAACTCAAAGTTTTGCTCATGAACAGCAGAAGACAATACAAAAATCTTCTAAGCAACATTGTTTGTAATAGCCCCCAACTAAAATCTGTCTCATGTTAATCAACAGACTTGTTATATTGCGATATATTCATAAATGAAATAAAGCAGAAAAATCTAAATGAACTACAGATACATTATATGGATAAATCTAAAAACACCATTGTATGAAATAAACAGAATTCAGAATAATATATGTGGGTCCTGGTCAGTTGGTTCGGCAGTGAGCTTCGGACTGGTGTGTGGAAGTCCTGGGTTGAAGTCCTGGTCAGGCACACAGGAGAAGAGACCATCTGCTTCTCTTCCCTCTTTTCTCCCTCTTCCTCTCCTGCAGCCAGTGGCTCCATTGGTTCAAATGTGGGCCTGGGCACTGAGAATATCTCTGTTGGTCTGAGGGTGTCAGCCTCAGGTGCTAAAGATAGCTTGATACTTAAGCATTGGCCCAGAAGGGATTGCCAGTTAGATCTCAGTTGGGGCACATGCAGGAGTCTGCCTCACTATCTCCCCTCCTCTCATTAAAAAAAAAAAAAAAAAAAGCAAAAAAACCCACGAAATATTCTAAGTTGGCTAACTACAGCCAGAGCTGCCACGCAAACTATATTTTATAAAGGGCAAGAGGTCCTCTGTTGCATAAATGCATACGAGGAAGAAAGAAACAATTACAGAATTAGCATTAAAAAACATAAAAATGAAGGAATTCTAGGGGGGAAAAGGTTGTCTAAACTCAACCAAGTAAGCTGATACCTGTCTTTTTCTCAGACTAGAGTAGCATCAAAGGCAAAGAGGTGAGGCCAATGCATGAATGTCTTCTACAGTCCCAAAAGGCCAAACTAAGCCCAGACCCTGGTTTATGATGCTTTTTTGGTTGAACATAGCTTGAGAGTCAGCAACAGTGACCCAATGGAAACTTTCTGAAAACATCACATTCACTGTTTACTGCTTCAAAGACTTTCCCAACACAGCACAGCACTTCCTCTCCAGTGGTCTTCAAACTGGGACATACACTCTTGGGAAAACTTGAAGAATTTCCTGAGGTATGTAGGCACAAATTGCTTTAAAAGAACCAGTATCTGAGTCTCAACTTCCATTTGTACTCTCATAAAACTGACCTGCTTGCAAATATGTCTGTGATCGGCTTGTATTCCCATCACCTTTCTCCCAACATAAAAAACAAGAGATACTTCTCACCCATTCCAAAATATGTGCGGTATATAGAGTGTGGGCGGTGGGGAGTTATAAAAGTGCTCTCTGAAACACAAAATAAAGGGACTATTGAGTCTTATTTCATACAGATACCCAAATGAGCAACTTATGCTTGACTAATGAGCTATTTCTCTATTACTGCATAGGCATTACCCCGAAACTTAGTAGCTTAAAATAATAAACACAAGCTCTCCAGGGTTCTCACTCACAGTGGAGTGGGGTTTCATTCCTAGATTGAACCATCAAGATATGTGCAGAGGCCTGACCTGTGGTGGTGCAGTGTAAACATCGACCTGGAATATTGAGGTCGCCAGTTCAAAACCCCCAGGCTTTCCTGGTCAAGATACATATGGGAGTTGATGCTTCCTGCTCCTCCCTCACCCTTTCTCTCTCTCTCACTCTTGCTCTCTCTCTCCTCTCTAAAATGAATAAGTAAATTAAAAAAAGAAATTATATTAAGATATGTGCAGAGAATCTTGGCTTCAGACTAGGCAAAAGCAGAAGTTTCCAGCAGGATTTTTTCCCCCTCTGGTAACATAAGTCACATGATCTAACTGGTTAGGCTAGTCAAAAACTGTCAGTAAAGAAACTGATCTTGGCATTAACCAAGGGAGATTCGTATTTTAAATAACATATTGTAAGTTCCACTGCCCTTATATGGGCCAAGAGTCAAAATCCCAACATCCAAACAAAACAAAATAAAACCAAAAATACCCCAAAACCCCCCACAAACTTTCAGCCTCCTAACGCTATGCCAACCTATTGTTCATCCATATATTCCCAATAAATGGCCTTTCTTTTAAGAGCTGTTGGTGCATATTCAGCGAACTTGGATTTTACACACATTAGGAAAACATCTAAACATATGTGACTCAGGCTTACTTGGACATAACTTGCTCACATAATAAGCACTTAATAGTGCTCTTAATGTTCATTATATATTATTCTAAAAGTATTTATTGAGAGAGAAGAGGAAGGAAGAAAAGGGAAGAAACATGAAAAGCACTCCTTGTGAGCCCCCATTCCCTTCCTGCTTTTCCTGTTTTCCTCTACTAAGCATTTTTACTTCCTCATCTATGTTGCAGGTCCACTCTCAGCTGTTAGAACTTCTGTTTCCTAAAAAGGCCAGCGTGACCTTGATATCTGATCCAGACTTAACTTTCTGACATCTATAGTCTCTGTTTCCTCCTTCTGACATTGATTATATTGCTCACTTTTCTTATTTGGTTATGCCTACGTGCTGGGCTTCTATTGGGTCATCTCCCAGTTTATCCCAAGATAGAAGTTAAACTTCCTGCTCTAGAAGATGAATAGACTTGATATGTCAGCCAGAATTAAAAATAAATACCACAGCCTGGTTTGTGGTGGCACAGTGGATAGAGCACCAACCCGAAATGCTGAGGTCGCTGATTCAAAACCCTAGATTTGCCCGGTCAAGGCACATATGACAAGCAACCAATGAACAGCTAGAGTGAAGCAACTACTTCTCATACTCCCCTACCCCTCCTCTCTCCATAAAATCAATAAATAAAATCTTTAAAAAATATAAAAATAAAAAATACCACAACATCAATACTAAGTTCTGGCCCTGGCAGGGTGGCTCAGTTGGTTAGAGCATCGTCCCCATATAATAAAGTTGCAGTTCCATCGCCAGTCAGGGCACATACAAGAATCACCCAAGGCCTGCATCAATAACGGGAACAACAAATGGATATTTCTCTCTCTCTCTCTCTAAAATCAATAAATAAAAATAAATACTAAGATCTGTTTACCACTCTTTTCCCTAAGCAAATAGTTAAAACTGCTTTGTAACCTTCATTATTTATGTGGTTCTTTTCATGACTGATTCCATTCACTTATTATTTTCTTTGCAATCTGAGTTTTCTCAATAAATTTGTTCCTAATTCTTTGGGCATATTGAATTTTAGTGGGTAAATCTTGTTGATAAATAAGATTCTAGAATGATAACTTAACTCTTTTCAAGATACTGTCTATGATCCAGCAGGTCTAGTTGCTAAGTTCCCATGCCTCCAAACAGTCAGAAACCATGACAGACCACTGGCCAACCCACAGGAATGTGGTCCTCAGAATGTTCTTTCTGTAACCAAATGACTCATGATTTATGGTGTACACCTGGAGCAATGTACAGTGCCATACCAGCTTGTCAGTTTGCTTAGCACAAAATCCAGGTTGATGATTCACACCTGGTTTCATAGCTGAGGTCCTGAGTTTTGGTTGCTATCACTGATAGCACAGTAGGATATGCCTATGTGACCAGTCCTCCACAAAAGCCTTATAGTGTGAATGGGTTTCTCCTAGCAAAGACATTCTACTTATGACCCTGTAGTTTGCTTCTATAGAGAAAGCATGTCCTGTGTGATTTCAGATGAGGTAGGACTCAGAAGATGTGTTTGACCCCTCTAGATACCACCTCATGCATGCTATTTTCTTACTGCTTTTTCTCAGTAGCCTATGCTGCAGTATTTTTTTTTTTTTTTTTTTTTACAGAAACAGAGAGAGTCAGAGAGAGGGATTGATAGGGACAGACAGACAGGAATGGAGAGAGATGAGAAGCATCAATTATCAGTTTTTCGTTGTAACATCTTAGTTGTTCATTGATTGCTTTCTTTTTTTTTTTTTTTTTTTTGTACTTTTCTGAAGTTGGAAACGGGAAGGCAGTCAGACAGACTCCCGCATATGCCCGACCGGGATCCACCAGGGGGCGATGCTCTGCCCATCTGGTGTGTTGCTCTTTTGCAACCAGAGTCATTCTAGCATCTGAGGCAGAGGCCACGGAGCCATCCTCAGCACCCGGGGCCAACTTTACTCCAATGGAGCCTTGGCTGCAGGAGGGGAAGAGAGAGACAGAGAGGAAGGAGAGGGGGAGGGGTGGAGAAGCAGATTGGCGCCTCTCCTGTGTGCCCTGGCCGGGAATCAAACCCGGGACTCCTGCATGCCAGGCCGAAACTCTACCACTGAGCCAACTGGCCAGGGTGATTGCTTTCTCATATGTGCCTTGACATGGGGCTACAGCAGACCAAGTAACCCCTTGCTCAAGCCAGCAACCTTGGGTCCAAGCTGGTGAGCTTTGCTCAAACCAGATGAGCCTGCACTCAAGCTGGTGACCTCGGGGTCTCAAACCTGGGTCCTCCGCATCCCAGTTCAACGCTCTATCCACTGTGCCACCGCCTGGTCAGGCTGCTGCAGTAAATTTAAGCTGTGAGTCTATCCTCTTATTGAGTCGTGTGAGTCTTCTGGCAAATGATCTAACTTGGGGTAATCTTTGAACCCCTCAAACACTATCTATTCCAACCCACATATATGTTACCTTTGTGATGTCTCTGCTAAGTAGTCACCCTCCTTATTTAAATATGCCCAGTAATACTGAATTCACTATATCCTAATGGCAGATGAATTTAGAAATCATTTGACTTTAACAAGTATACAATGCTTGTTAAATTCCCAACTAAAAACTGAATGGAAAGTTGAGTGATAAACAAGAAACTGTTCTTTCAGATACATTATTTTGCTTCAAAATTTAGAAGAGTCTCAAACTGGTAATTGTGACTCTTTTAAAATCAGAGATTATACCTGGAAGTATGAGAGAGAAAAAATCCACCTCAAATGGCAATCATGAAAAGATAAATAATAATCAGTGTTGAAGAGGATGGAGAGAAAAAGGAATCCTCAAGTAGTGCTAATAGAAATATAAAATGGCTCCTCGGACGTCACAGTGATGGCGCGGTAGGAAGCGATACCGAAAATCTCCCCATAAACTCAACAAGTACTTCAACCAGAAACAGAAAAACCTATCCTTGGAGTCTTCAGATGCTTCACAACACACCCGAAGGTAGGATCAAGCTAAAGATTGGCTAAATATATGGTCAAACTTCGGGGGAAATAAGGAGTAAGAAATGCTCCGCCTTCCTCTCTAATCCAAACAGGATGGCTTTCACTGAGAATTGAGAATATAGAAACTAAGGCGGGCGTAGGGAGTGGATAGTTCCAGGCTGCGGTACAGCCAAATCAGGCGGTGGCACGGAGATCCAAGCCGTGGAAAAACCTGGGCAATTCAAGCTAACACGCGCGCGCCAAACCCAGACAAAGAAAGACAAGTGGGGCAGCCATTTTCCGCATCTCCTGGTTGGCGTGGTTAGTTGGCAAAAGATTCCTACGAACACTTCAGGGGTGGGCGCCGCCCGTGCTAACCCACAGAGAAGCAAAGTCAGAGGCCTCTGTGTGGGCAAAAAGCAGCATCTCCTAGGAGCCCCAGCGCCCTGAGGGGACCAGGCACGGGGAGGGAGCTGGAGCCAACTCCAACGGCGGAACTTTTCTGTGCGGGAGGAGGGCTTTCGCGGAGCGAGAGGCGTCCCGTGTGAACCTCATAATCTGGTCAGTGCGCACGCATGCAAAGGGGGCAGGAGATTCCTCCGAACTCCTCAGGGGTGGGTGCTCGTGTTTTCCCTCAGAGGAGCAGAATCAGAGGCCCGTGAGCAAGCCAGGAGCGGAAGCCCCAGCGCCCTGGGAAAGCCGCACGGGGACAGAGCGAAAGCCAATTCCAACCCAGTAACTTTTCCGTGTGGGCAGAGGGCTTTCTTGGAGTGAGAGGCGTCCCGGACGCCTGAGCCTCAAAATCTGGTCAGTGCGCACGCAGGAAGAGTGAACAGGAGATTCCTCCGAACTCCTCAGAGGTGGGCGCCCGTGTTTTTCCCACAGAGGAGCAGGTCTGTGAGCGGGCCAGGAGCGGAATCTCAGGCAGCCCTAGCCCCTTGGGAAAGCCGCACGAGGATAGAGCGAAAGCCAATTCCAAAGCTCGATCTTTTCCGTGTGGGTAGGGATTTCACTCGAAGTGTGACCTGTCTGGCTAGAGATTCCTCCGAACGCCTCAGGAGTGGGCACTCGAGTTATCCCACAGAGGGGCAGAGCCAGAGATCTTTGAGTGAGAGGAAGCCACGCCTGATTATGCTGGCAGGTCTGACTGACTGAGCCTTACTCAGAGCCCTGTGCTGAGTGGGAACAGAGTGGGGAGTTGCCAGCTCTTTGAGACTCTTACTATCCAGGCAGAGGCAGCAGCAACCCCATAACTGGATTATCAGGCTTCTAATTGTGGAAGGAAAGACTAGGAGAGAGGCTCCAGGAACACTCTCACAGTGAGAGATCCTCTCTGTTGGAGCCTATAAACACTAATGAACCTTGGCTGCCAACGAGACTGAAGCCCAATACATGACATTGCCATAGAGAATTATCAACTGCAAACCTCTTCCAGAGCATGCCACGGGGGCAGAACCCGGGGTACAAAGTCACCGACCAGAAAGACAGAAAAGAAAAAGCAAGACAACAACCTCTCAAAATCAAGAATAATCTGCAGATTTTATAACCTATCCCATCTTATTATATTTGTTCGTCTGTGTCTCTTTTCTTCATTCTTGATTTTTTTTTCTACTCCAATTTGGTCATTTAATTCTCTCTCAGTCTTACTCTCGCCTCTCTTTGAACTACACTACCCATAAGTGTTACATCTCACATTATCTTTTCTTTCCTCCTCCTTTCTCTCTTTGAGGGTTGCAATCCAAAACCCCTAACTCTCTCTTTCTCTCTCCTCCTTTTTCTCTTTTCTTCTTTAAGTGGTTCCATCTTTTCTCTCTCTCTCTCTCTTTTCTCCCTCTATATTAGTCTCTTCCTCTCTCCTTTATGTCTTCTCTCATTCAAACTTCAATAACGAACAAATTATCTTATCTGGGACTCAAACTTAAGTTTGTGGCATTTTGGAGGGTTTTTACTTCACCTTTTTAACACATTAGCAGTGCTCCCATCCCTGGCTCTCCATTTTATCTAGTTCTTGTTCCACTAAATACAATAGTAATTTTTTAATTTTCCACCCTTTTTTCCTGTTTCCCTCTTATTCCTCTCATCATATCTCTGAGTCAGCCAACACCTAAAAGCAAAACATTTTATTCTTGACCCAAATTTTTTCCTAATTTGCTTTTTGTGGGTCTATACTGCTCCCCCCTTTTTTATATATAAATATTTTTTCTTGTATTTTTTTTTCTTTTTTTTTTTTTTTCCTTTACCCCTATATTACTTCTCCCCAATTCAGGCCCTCCACTACAGATATTGTTTGTTCTATTTAGTACAATATAATTCACAGTTCATCACAAGATTTTCTCAAAAAAGAGGGGAGAGGAGAGGAGAGGAAAAAAGGAGGGGAAGGAATTATTCCCTTTTTTCCCCTCAAATTTTTATCTTATTTTATTTTTCTTTATTTAATGATTAATTTTTTTAAAAAAACGTGCAATTTTTTATTTTTATTTTTATTTTTTTATCCTTTTATTCCTTATAAAATCTCATTAATACTATCAAGAAAATCACCCTCAGATGCCATTAAAGAAGAGAAAATCGAATATCATGGATACAAAAGATAGAGAGGTAACACAGAGAGATGAGGAAAAATCTATGGAGAAAAAATTTAAATATATTGGAAACCTTGGAGTTAAACGACAGAGAATTTAAAATAGAAATTCTAAAAATACTCAGAGATATACAAGAAAACACAGAAAGGCCATTTAGGGAGCTCAGAAAACAACTCGATGAACACAAAGAGTATATCTCCAAGGAAATTGAAACTATAAAAACAAATCAAACAGAGATGAAAAACTCAATTCATGAGCTGAAAAATGAGGTAACAAGCTTAGCTAATAGAACAGGCCAGATAGAAGAGAGGATCAGCGAAATAGAAGACAAGCAACTTGAGGCTCAACAAAGAGAAGAAGAAAGAGATTCAAAAATTAAAAAAAATGAAATAGCCCTACAGGAATTATCTGACTCCATCAAAAAGAATAACATAAGAATAATAGGTATATCAGAGGGAGAAGAGAGAGAAAATGGAATGGAGAACATACTCAAACAAATAATAGATGAGAACTTCCCAAGCCTCTGGAAAGAACTAAAACCTCAAATTCTAGAAGCAAACAGAACTCCAAGTTTTCTTAACCCCAACAAACCTACTTCAAGGCACATCATAATAAAAATGGCACAAACCAACTGCAAAGAAAAAATTCTCAAGGCAGCCAGGGAAAAGAAGAATACAACATATGAAGGAAGGCCCATTAGATTATCATCAGATTTCTCAACAGAAACTCTACAAGCTAGAAGAGAGTGGACCCCAATATTTTAAAGTCTTGAAAGAGAGGAACTTTCAGCCACGAATACTATACCCATCAAAGCTAACCTTCAAATATGAAGGAGAAATAAAAACATTCACAGATACAGAAAAGATGAGAGAATTTATCACCAGAAAACCCCCACTCCAGGAAATACTAAAGGGGGTTCTCCAATCAGATACAAAGAATAAAAAAAACAACAACAACAAAGCCACAAGTAAAAGCTCCAAGAAGAACATAACAAAACCAACTTTAAACTGTGACAACAATAAGAAAGGGGGGGAGAGGATGAAGATTAACAGTAGCAAAGGGCGATGGAGGGCAAAAGTACTCACAAAATAGTGCACTACAATGAACAGGGTAGGAACCCTTTTCATTACTTAATGGTAACCACCATTGAAAAAACCACCACAGAAGCACATGATTTAAAAAAGATAGCAATAGAGGAAAGTTGTATGGAACACAATCAAATAAAAACAAAAGATAGAAAAATGAAAGAGAAGAATCAAACAAGGCACAAAACTAACAGAAAGCAATCTATAAAATGGCAATGAGGAACTCACAAGTGTCAATAATTACACTAAATGTAAACGGATTAAACTCACCAATAAAAAGGCACAGAGTAGCCGAATGGATCAAAAAAGAAAATCCAACTGGCCTGACCTGTGGTGGCGCAGTGGTTAAAGCGTCGACCTGGAAATGCTGAGGTCGCCAGTTCGAAACCCTGGGCTTGCCTGGTCAAGGCACATATGGGAGTTGATGCTTCCAGCTCCTCCCCACCTTCTCTCTCTGTCCCTCTCTCCTCTGTCTCTGTCCCTTTCTCTCTCCTCTCTAAAATGAATAAATAAAATTAAAAAAAACAAAAAAAAAACAAAAAAAAAAACAACAACAAAAAAGAAAATCCAACTGTATGCTGCCTACAAGAAACTCATCTAAGTAACAAGGATAAAAACAAATTCAAAGTGAAAGGCTGGAAAACAATACTCCAAGCAAATAACATCCAAAAAAAAGCAGGTGTAGCAATACTCATATCGGATAATGCTGACTACAAGACAGGAAAAGTACTCAGAGACAAAAATGGCCATTTCATAATGGCTAAGGGGACACTGAATCAAGAAGACATAACAATCCTTAATATATATGCACCAAACCAAGGAGCACCAAAATATATAAGACAGCTACTTATTGACCTTAAAACAAAAACTGACAAAAATACAATCATACTTGGAGACCTCAATACACCGCTGACGGCTCTAGATCGGTCATCCAAACAGAGAATCAACAAAGACATAGTGGCCTTAAACAAAACACTAGAGCACCTGGATATGATAGACATCTACAGGACATTTCATCCCAAAGTGCCTGAGTATACATTTTTCTCCAGTGTACATGGATCATTCTCAAGAATTGACCATATGCTGGGCCACAAAAACAACATCAGCAAATTCAGAAAAATTGAAGTTGTACCAAGCATATTTTCTGATCATAAAGCCTTGAAACTAGAATTCAACAGCAAAAAAGAGGAAAAAAATCCCACAAAAATGTGGAAACTAAACAACATACTTTTAAAGAATGAATGGGTCAAAGAAGAAATAAGTGCAGAGATCAAAAGATATATACAGACAAATGAAAATGACAATACGACATATCAGAATCTATGGGATGCAGCAAAAGCAGTGATAAGAGGGAAATTCATATCACTTCAGGCATATATGAACAAACAAGAGAGAGCCCAAGTGAACCACTTAACTTCACACCTTAAGGAACTAGAAAATGAAGAACAAAGACAACCCAAAACCAGGCGAAGAAAGGAGATAATAAAAATCAGAGCAGAAACAAATGAAATAGAGAACAGAAAAACTATAGAAAAAATTAATAGAACAAGGAGCTGGTTCTTTGAAAAAATCAACAAAATTGACAAACCCTCTGCAAGACTTACCAAGGAAAAAAGAGAAAGAACTCATATAAACAAAATCCAAAATGAAAGAGGAGAAATCACCACGGACATCGTAGATATACAAAGAATTATTGTAGAATACTATGAAAAACTTTATGCCACTAAATTCAACAACCTAGAAGAAATGGATAAATTCCTAGAACAATACAACCTTCCTAGACTGAGTCAAGAAGAAGCAGAAAGCCTAAACAGACCTATTAGTAGAGAAGAAATAGAAAAAACCATTAAAAACCTCCCCAAAAATAAAAATCCAGGCCCAGACGGCTATACCAGCGAATTTTATCAAACCTTCAAAGAAGACTTGGTTCCTATTCTACAGAGAGTCTTCCAAAAAATTGAAGAAGAAGCAATACTTCCAAACACATTTTATGAGGCAAACATAACCCTTATACCAAAACCAGGCAAGGATGGCACAAAAAAAGAAAACTACAGACCAATATCTCTAATGAATACAGATGCTAAAATACTAAACAAAATACTAGCAAATCGAATACAACAACATATTAAAAAAATAATACATCATGATCAAGTGGGATTCATCCCAGAATCTCAAGGATGGTTCAACATACGCAAAACGGTTAACGTAATACACCATATCAACAAAACAAAGAACAAAAACCACATGATCTTATCAATAGATGCAGAAAAGGCTTTTGATAAAATACAACACAATTTTATGTTTAAGACTCTCAACAAAATGGGTATAGAAGGAAAATATCTCAACATGATAAAGGCCATATATGATAAACCATCAGCTAACATCATACTAAATGGCACAAAACTGAAGGCTTTCCCCCTTAAATCAGGAACAAGACAGGGTTGTCCACTCTCTCCACTCTTATTTAATGTGGTACTAGATGTTCTTGCCACAGCAATCAGACAAGACAAAGAAATAAAAGGCATCCATATCGGAAAAGAAGAAGTAAAGGTATCACTTTTTGCAGATGATATGATCCTATACATCGAAAACCCCAAAGAATCCACAAAAAGACTTCTAGAAAAAATAAGCCAATACAGTAAGGTCGCAGGATACAAAATTAACATACAGAAGTCAATAGCCTTTCTATATGCCAACAATGAAACATTTGAGAATGAACTCAAAAGAATAATCCCCTTCACAATTGCAACAAAAAAAATAAAATACCTAGGAATAAACATAACAAAGAATGTAAAGGACTTATACAATGAAAACTATAAACCATTGTTAAGGGAAATCAAAAAGACATTATGAGATAGAAGAATATTCCTTGTTCTTGGTTAGGTAGAATAAATATAATCAAGATGGCCATATTACCCAAAGCTATATACAAATTTAATGCAATTCCCATCAAAATTCCAATGACATTTTTTAAAGAAATGGAGCAAAAAATAATCAGATTTATATGGAACTATAAAAAGCCCCAAATAGCCAAAGCAATCCTAAAGAAAAGGAATGAAGCTGGGGGCATTACAATACCTGACTTCAAACTCTATTATAGGGTCACGACAATCAAAACAACATGGTATTGGCAGAAAAATAGACACTCAGACCAATGGAACAGAATAGAAAGTCCAGAAATAAAACCACATATATATAGTCAAATAATTTTTGATAAAGGGGCCAACAACACTCAATGGAGAAAAGAAAGCCTCTTCAACAAATGGTGCTGGGAAAACTGGAAAGCCACATGCAAAAGAATGAAGCTGGACTACAGTTTGTCCCCCTGTACTAAAATTAACTCAAAATGGATCAAAGATCTAAACATAAGACCTGAAACAATAAAGTACATAGAAGAAGACATAGGTACCAAACTCATGGACCTGGGCTTTAAAGAGCATTTTATGAATTTGACACCACAGGCAAGAGAAGTGAAAGCAAAAATTAATGAATGGGACTACATCAGACTAAGAAGTTTTTGTTCAGCAAGAGAAATTGATAACAAGATAAACAGACAGCCAACTAATTGGGAAATGATATTTTTAAACACCTGCTCAGATAAGGGCCTAATATCCAAAATATACAAAGAACTCATAAAACTCAACGACAAACAAACAAACAATCCAATAAAAAAATGGGAAGAGGATATGAACAGACACTTCTCCCAGGAAGAAATACAAATGGCCAACAGATATATGAAAAGATGCTCATCTTCTTTAGTTATTAGAGAAATGCAAATCAAAACTGCAATGAGATATCACCTCACACCTGTTAGACTAGCTATTATTAACAAGACAGGTAATAGCAAATGTTGGAGAGGTTGTGGAGAAAAAGGAACCCTCATCCACTGTTGGTGGGAATGTAATGTAGTACAACCATTATGGAAGAAAGTATGGTGGTTCCTCAAAAAACTGAAAATAGAACTACCTTATGACCCAGCAATCCCTCTACTGGGTATATACCCCCAAAACTCAGAAACATTGACTTGTAAAGACACATGCAGCCCCATGTTCATTGCAGCATTGTTCACAGTGGCCAGGACATGGAAACAACCAAAAAGCCCATCAATAGATGACTGGATAAAGAAGATGTGGCACATATACACTATGGAATACTACTCAGCCATAAGAAATGATGACATCGGATCATTTATAGCAAAATGGTGGGATCTTGACAACATTATACGGAGTGAAATAAGTAAATCAGAAAAAACCAGGAACTGCATTTTTCCATACGTAGATGGGACAATAAACTGAGACCAAGAGACATTGACAAGAGTGTGGTGGTTACGGGGGGGAGGGGGGAGAGGGAGAGGGAAGGGGGAGGGGGAGGGGCACAAAGAGAACTAGATAGAGGGTGACAGGACAATCTGACTTTGGGTGATGGGTATGCAACATAATTGAACTTTAAGATAACCTGGACATATTACCTTTGAATATATGTATCTTGATTTACTGATGTCACCCCATTAAAAATAAATAAAATAAAAAAATATATATATATAAAATGGCACAACCACTGTGGGAAACAATTTGTCAGCTCCTCAAAAAGTTAAACATGAAGTGACATATGACCCAGAAATTACATGCCTAGATTTTACACACACACACACACACACACATACACACACACACACATATATATATATATAGTATATCTCCCAAATAAAAACATACATTCAAACAAAAAACTGTACATTAATTTTCATAGCAACATTATTCATCATGGCCAAAAAGTAAAAACAACCCAGTTATCTATCTATAATAAATGAATAAATAAAATGTGATAAAGCTATACAATGAAATATTATTTACCAATAAAAAGAAATGAAGTACTGGATACATGTTATAACATGGATGAAGCTTAAAAACATGCTAAGGGAAAGAAATCAGTCACAAAGAACTACGTAATATATGACTCCATTTATACGAACTGTCTGGACTAGGTAAATTAGAAAGCAGATGTATGGCTACCTAGAGCTTAGGATTTGGGGGGAAATGAGAATGGTAGCTAATGGGTATTAGAGATTTTTTTTTTTCAGAGACAGAGAGAGTCAGAGAGAGGGATACACAGGGACAGACAGGAACAGAGAGAGATGAGAAGCATCAATCATCATTTTTTCCTTGTGACACCTTAATTGTTCATTGATTGCTTTCTCATATGTGCCTTGACCATGGGGCTTCAGCAGACCGAGTAACCCCTTGCTTGAGCCAGCAACCTTAGGTCCAAACTGGTGAGCTTTTGCTCAAAGCAGATGAGCCCGCGCTCAAGCTGGCGACCTCGGTGTCTCAAACCTGGGTCTTCCACATCCTAGTCCGACGCTCTATCCACTGCACCACCACCTGGTCAGGCAAGAGATCTTTTGAGGTGATGAAAATGTTCTAAAATTGATGGCAGTGATGGTTGCACAATATTGTGAATACACTAAAAACCACTGAAATTTATTACTTAAATGGCTGAGTTCTATGGCATGTGAATTACACCTCAATAAAGATGTTATTTTTAAAAAGGCAACCACTGGAGCCTTGTTTGGTGGCACAGTGGATAGAGTGTCTTCTTAAAGTGCCAAGGTTGCTGGTTTGATCCCAGAGTCGCCAGTTTGAGCCCCAGGCAGGGCCCATATGGAAAGCAATCAATGGTTGCACAACATAGTGGAATGAGTTGATGCTTCTCCTTTCCCCCCACCTCCTCTTTTCTCTCTCTCAAATCAATGGGAAAAAATAAAAAACAGCAACCATTGGAACTTTCAATTCATTATTTCTAGACTAACAAAAATGTATGTTATTATTATACAGCACTATGTATTATAAATAGTTTACAAGCATAAATAACTCTTAAATAAAACATTTTAAAATTATATGCTGCTAGAATCTCTTGCTAGTTGTTCATTTTAACTAAATAAGACTCACAGACTCTGTTAAAATAAGAAATCTTGCAAAGTCATAGGTCTTTTCTACATCATGAATAAAAAGAAGATGAAGAAATGATTTTCTGATTTGTAGAGCAATCTTACAAGAATTTATGTTACTTATACATGCAGAGATATTAGTTCATAAGGGCAGCACATTATTAAGTAAAGCAACTAATTAGAATTATAAGCTATGTCCCTGGCTTGTTGGCTCAGTGGTAGAGTGTCAGCCTGGCATGTGAATGTCCCAGGTTTGATTCCTGGTCAGGGCACACAGGAGAAGTGACCATCTGCTTCTACACCCATCCCCATCCCCCTTTTCTCTTTCTCTCTTTTCTCCTCCAGCAGCCATGGCCCGATTGGTTCAAGCTCATCAGCCCCAGGCACTGAGGATGACTCCATACAGCCTCTGCCTCAGGTGCTAAAAATAGCTCGGTTGTGAGCAAGGCTCCACATGGGCAGATCATTGGCTTCAGACGGGGGGGGGGGGGGGAGGGGGGTTGCTGGGTGGATCCCGGTCAGGGAGCATAAGGGAGTCTGTCTCACTATTTCCCCTCATGTTACCAACCTTTGGCCAAACTCTGGTTAATGAGATGTCTTGTGCTTCTGAGGCATTGGGACAAAATGTATCAGATTGGGAGAATGTGAAGAAAAGGGAGCTCTCATGCATTGAGATTACCCTCATGTTGGTAAGTTTGCAAAATGATGTAGTCATTATGGAAAATAGTATGGAGGTTCGTCAAACATTAAAATGAGAACTACTTTATGACCTAGCAATTTCTCTTCAGGACAGTTCTGAGGAAATCCAAAACAGACCCTGGATGGTAGTTTAGTTGGTTGGATCCCCCTCCCAATATGCCAAACTTGCGGGTTTAATCCTTAGGGCACATAAAAGAATCAGCCAATAAATGCATAAATACATGGAACAACAAACTGATGTTTCTCTCTCTCTCTTTTCCACTCTTTCTCTAAAAAATCAATAAAAAAAGAAATCCAAAACACTAATTTGAAAAGATAGATGCACTGCTATGTTTACTGCAACATTACAATAGCAAAGATATAGAAACAACCTCAGTGCCCAGCAACAGATTAATAGATTAAAGAAGATATGGCACATATGTACAATGCAATATTACTCAGCCATAAAAAAGAATAAAATCTTATCATTTGCAAAAACATAGATAGACCTAGAGGTATTAAGCTGAGTAAAATAAGTCAGAGAAAGACAAACACCATACAATTTCCCTTGTATGTAAAATCTAAAGAACAAAATAAACAAACAAAATTAAAACAGACTCATAGATACAGAGAACAAATTGATGGTTGTTGGTCAAATAAGTTTGTAAATATGATATATAAGTTTGCTCGCTTATAGTTTGCATTGGGTGTGGGTGACAGGCTGTAAGCAGGCAGGATCCTTATAGCCTAAGGCTTAGCTTTAAGACTAAGCCTTTCCTGCCCTTTTGATAATAAGATCTTTTTAAAACTAAGCTTTTCCCCACACCCTTGACTGTTGCATGATGTGGGGTGGTGCACTCTCATGAGGAATCCCATCAGGGGTCCCCAAACTTTTTACATGGGGGCCAGTTCACTGTCCCTCAGACCTTTGGAGGGCCCCCACATACAGTGCTCCTCTCACTGACCACCAATGAAAGAGGTGCCCCTTCCAGAAGTGCAGCGGGGGCCAGATAAATGGCCTCAGGGGGCCACATGCAGCCCACAGGCCGTAGCTTGGGGACCCCTGCATCCCATTATGCCTCAGATAAGTGATTTTGTGTCAGAGACTTCCTTGTTTGTATATTGGATTAAAGGTTTTGATTTCTACACTATAAAATGGGGCAGAGAAGCCCATGCTAGAGGAGAGCAGAGAAAGGCCACATGGAAGAGAAGAGAAGCAGCCAAGATGGTGGAGTGCTGAAGGAGAAGCCAGTTTGTATAGAGAGAAGGAGATGGGGAACAAAGGAGAATGAGGCTAGTGAGCTAGAAACCTTTGATTCTAGGAAACTCAGATAAGTCAGTGGCTTTGGGAGCCCTGAATGGAAAGGGAAGTGTTTCCCACTGTGTATATTTCTTGCCTGCTGGGTACAAGACAGGATTAAAGCTAATGGCCCACCAGTTCTGGGCTCCATTGTTTCATTACCATCTGTCTGAATCAAGTGCGAACCTGCATGGGCCAATAGGCTGTGATGGTGGCCGTGGCTACTAGCCATACAATGGTTATCAGATTGGAGGAGATGGTTGGGGGCTGGATGAAAAGGGGAAGGAATTAAGAAGTACAATTTGGTAGATACAAAATAATAATGGGAAGATAAAGTACAGCATAGGGAATACAGCCAATAATACTGTAATCATGTATGGTGCCAGGTGGGTACTAGATTTATTAGGGAAGATTACTTCATAAATTATATAAATGTGCAACCATTCTGCTGTACATCTGAAACTAATATGTAATAATGTGGATTGTCAACTGTAATTGAAAAATAAAAATTAAAAACATATCAGATTGTCAGTCTTATTAAACATACATATTGAGATTTATCACGTGCACCTGTCTTCTGGTTTGAGGCCCACATTATGGACAGTCACACAGGAGAAATATGTTTACATGACTAGTTTCCTATAAGAACTCTGGGCGCTGAGACCTAAAGGGACTTGCTTGGGCAACATCTTGTACATGTTCCTGTAATTCACTACTGGGCTGAAAGTACTTCCGTGTGACCCACATGGAGAGAGGATCAGGAAGTTTGCACCTAATCTTTCTGGATGTCACATAGGTATATCTTTTTTCTGCTGATAGTATATTATATGTTTTTTTTTGTCATAAATTTTAGTCATGATAATAACCTTAGTCAAAGAAGCCCTTCTAACAAATCCCCAAACTAGCTGTGTCCTCAGGCCCTTCAAAGTGCAAGCATTTCTCCAAAGTTTATTTTTAAGGACATAGCAACTAAATTTCGAAGTCTTAGTAGTTTTACAAAACTCTTCTAAAATTATACTTCCAAGGACAGATTTATAATAACAATAAATACAACATGATAGAAATAATTATGGTATTCACATCATCTCCATATTGCACAGAAAAAAATAGATGTTTTTAGTAAATACCAACCATTTAACATTTTATAAAATCAGATATTTTGAATATTTTATGTCACAGAAAACAATTGCTTCCTCTGTGCTATAGGGCAGAAGGACATATCTTTGATCTCCTTCTGAGACTTCTTTTATTAATTAGAAAGGCTTCCATTGATAAAGCCAAGCTCTGGATTTTTATTAGATAGCATTTTAAGCCAAAAGCAGACCTGTGGAAATCAATTTTACTGGCATAAATGCAATAAAGATTGAATAAGGGCAGTCTATAACAGTGAAGTAAGGAGCATATAGCATTACTTTTCCACAATGTATGATCATGTATTTATAAATAAGCCATAAAGGAAATATCACTAGATATCACATTTATACCCTAAAAACTGCTTTTTACTTTTCACACAATTTCATATTTACATATGCTTTTCTGTAAGGTCTGACAAATTTTACTTTGATATGACAAGAAATAATAGGCCATGAGGTTAAAGATAATAGATTTGGGTGATAGCCAGGGAATACAAACTTAAGTAGATTTATGTATACTTATAACAACAATGTAAAAACTTGAGATTGTTCACCAGAATATATAATTATCTAAATTCCCTCTGAAATATAAATTATTTACTTTTCACAAAAAGGCCTTATTTCCTATCTAAACACAAATAAACAATAATATATTAAAATAAGTGGCAGATAAGAAAAATAAGATTCTTATGTTGTCTCCTTTTACTCTGTGTATAAAAATAGATCTTTCTGCCTGACCTGTGGTGGCTCAGTGGATAAAGCATCCACCTGGAATATTGAGATCACCAGTTTGAAACCCTGAGCTTGCCTGGTCAAGGCACATTTGGGAGTTGATCCTTCCTGCTCCTCCCCCTTCTCTCTCTCTCTCTCTCTCTCTCTCTCAACTCTCTCTAAAATGAATAAACCCTTCTGAAGACAATAACCTCTTTCATAGATATACCAAATATTTATCCAAAACTTTATTACACTGAACAGGGTAATGACTCCTCAACTCTGTCAAAATAAAACAAAACAAAAGCTAGTGAGACAATCCTCTATTATGAGCCAGGAGATTATTTCACAGAACAGGAATGAGGAACATTGTTTTTCCTGAATTTTTTAGTTCCTGCCTCTTACAGTCTTCAGGAGCTTTCTCTATCATCTATCTATCATCTATCTATCTATCTATCTATCTATCTATCATCTATCTATCTATCTATCTATCATCTATCTATCTATCTATCTATCTATCATCTATCTATCATTCGTCTGTCTATTTTCCAGCTTTATTTAGATATAATTGCCATGGGCTCTTTCTACTTATGTTGAGGTCATGTGTTTTGTTACCAGGTCAACTAGTCTCTCCTGCAGTGCTGATCCTGGGGTGAAAGTTTTTCTCTGAAAGTCTATTTCCAATAGCCAGAAATGTATCTCTGAGGTCCTCGGCCTCCTAAGTGAAAGGGCCAAACTTGTTTCTCCCACCATGGGAAGAAGACCGACCTCTGAATCCCTGCGCATATAAAAAGTCAACGAGGACAGAGTGCTCTGGGAAACTAGATAAGTCCTTTGAGGAAGATATCTTGTCCTAACTGCAAGTAAGGGACAACAGCCGCCTCTGATGAACGTCTGCCTTATCTTCCTTTTGTAGCAGCAACTGCTGTCCCACCCTTGTCCCTATAAAAGTAGCTCTCTAAGCAGCACTAGCCACTGATGCTTTTTTTGGCCTCAGCCCATCTGCACCCAGGTGTAAAAATAAACCTTGCTTTTCCTATTCGGCCTTCTGCGTTATTCCTCTCGGTGGACCTAACACTAAGTATGATGTAAAACCCAGAGGAGATCTTTTTAAATGATAAATTTGACTACTAAAAAAAAACTAATGCATGGCATAAGTCAAAGACTTACTAAGAAAGTCAAAATACAAATGAGAAACACCTATGAAATAAGAATACCTAGAAATACTCAATATCTATTAAGGTGATTGGGGTATAATATCAATGAGAAAGGACTAAAATGCAATTGTGCCTAATATAGTTAAAATATAAATTTTACACCATCCAAAGAAATCTTTCTTTTTTTTTTTTTTTTTTTAAGGTTTTTGTTTTTTTTTAATTTATTTATTTTAGAAAGGAGAGAGAGAGGGGGAGAGAGAGAAGGGGGGTAGGAGCAGGAAGCATCAACTCCCATATGTGCCTTGACCAGGCAAGCTCAGGGTTTCGAACCCGCGACCTCAGCATTTCCAGGTCGACGCTTTATCCACTGCGCCACCACAGGTCAGGCAAATCTTTCAATAAAAATAACAGTCAGAGGAGATAAGTAAAGGATAGCAAGAAAACAAGATTTTTGCAATGATAAAGTAGCATTATTCAGAGAAATTGATTATTGATACAAATACTCTGATTTTGAATAGTTACATACTATTGTAAAGCTTAATCTATCTATTTATTTACTAATTTTGTTGGACAAAGATGATTTACCTTACAGTTTGGATCAAGACCTCTGATATTTTCTTTTCTTTTTAAAATTGAATTTATTGGGTTGATATTGGTCAATAAAATTATATATAGGTTTCAGGAATACAATTCTATAATACAATACATCCACTGCATATTACATAGTTTGTTCACCACCCCAAGTCAAGAAGTTCTTAATTTAGATAAACTATATAATTCTTTTTTTTTTTTTTTTGTATTTTTCTGACGCTGGAAACGGGGAGAGACAGTCAGACAGACTCCGCATGCGCCCGACTGGGATCAACCCGGCACACCCACCAGGGGCAAAGCTCTGCCCACCAGGGGGCGATGCTCTGCCCCTCCAGGGCACCGGTCCTCCGCGACCAGAGCCACTCTAGCGCCTGGGGCAGAAGCCAAGGAGCCATCCCCAGCGCCTGGGCCATCTTTGCTCCAATGGAGCCTCGGCTGCGGGAGGGGAATAGAGAGACAGAGAGGAAGGAGGTGGGGGAGGAGAAGCAGATGGGTGCTTCTCCCATGTGCCCTGGCCGGGAATCGAACCCGGTTCCCCCGCACGCCAGGCCGATGCTCTACCGCAGAGCCAACCGGCCAGGGCTAGATAAACTATATAATTCTTGTTGCTGTACTTCCATTCCTCCCTTAAGTAAACTTCTAATTGCATAAGTGCTTTCCAGTTATCAAAACAGAAGACATAAAAAAGAACATAATTTTCACTATACATTTTTTTTTGACAGAGACAGAGAGAGAGTCAGAGAGAGGGACAGATAGGAACAGATAGACAGGAAGGGAGAGAGATGAGAAACGTCAATTCTTCACTGCGGCACCTTAGCTGTTCATTGATTGTTTTCTCATATGTTTCTTGACCCGGGGGGAGGGGGGGAGGGGAGAGATGTGGCTGCAGCAGACCAAGTGACCTCTTGCTCAAGCAAGCAAACTTGGGCTTTAAGCCAGTGACCTTGGGCTTCAAGCCAGCGACCTTGGGCTTCAAACCAGTAACCTTTGGGCTCAAGCTAGTGACCATGGGGTCACATTTATGATCCCACGTTCAAGCCAGATGAGCCCACGCTCAAGCCATCGAATCTGGGCCCTCTCCCATCCCAGTCTGACACTCTACCCACTGCGACACTGCCCGGTCAGGCTTACTATACATTTTTTAATTTTAAGATTTTATTTATTGATTCTAGAGAGAAAAGAGAGAGAGAAAGGGAGAGAAGGAGCAGGAAGCATCAATCTGTAGTAGTTGTTTCATATGTGCCTTGACTGGGCAAGCTGGAGGTTTTGAACCAGTGACCTCAGCAAGGTCAATGCTTTATCCACTGCACCATATCAGGTCAGGCACTATACATTTTTTTATAGTTGTCCTGGTTTCTAAAGTTTCTTGTGTATTTGGTTATCATGATATTCATAAAGTCTAATTAATTCTGTATTCATTAATAATTTTAAATTTCCATATCTCTGATCTGAGGCCCAGACTGTACATTGATGACTCTAACTAGCAATTTCACTTTGTGAGCCAACTGATCTTAGATATGCCTGTTTCAGTTAGCCTTTGTGTATAATAAATCACTTCAAAATCAGTAGCCTAAAGCAGTATCCATTCATTACTCATAATTTTGTGGATTGCAATTTGGTCTGGAATCAGCTGGGTAGTTCTGCTGGCCTTGCCTGGAATCACTCACATGGCTATGTAGCACTCCGGTGGAAATTTTATAAGGGAAGTATCTATATGAAGCACTCTGGTAGAAATTTTATCTGGACTCCAGAATTGCAAAAGCCCCTAAGGCAGAAGTATATTCAGGAACTAAGAAACCGCAGAAAAGTCAGCAGTTTGCACCCCACATCCTGAAGTTGTTTTTCTAACCGTTGTTGTCAGCAGCTATGTCGCAAGTTAAAATTTTCCACTATAACCTTAGCTTGAACCTCAGTTACCAAGGCATGTGACTAGAACCCCCCCTGCTTAAGCCAATCGCCAAACGCCACACTCAGCTTCTGTACCGAGTCTCTTGCTTGCTTTGCTATAAAAGTCCCTAGTTTGTAAGCAAAGGGTGTGACTCTTAGTGACCACCACTGAGAGCTCACCCCTGCGCAGGTTTGCATTTTTGGCCAATAAAGTTTTTGAACTATCCGAAGGACTCCAGCATCTGTCTTTGCGCGATTGGGCACAACAGCTACAGTAATCTCTCTAAGACAGTCTCATTCACATACCTGGCCCTTGCACTGGCTGTCAACTGGTGCCCCTCAATCTCCAATTGGCTAGACTGAGTTTTGACATGGTAGTCTCAGGATAGCATACTAAGAAAGCAAGAACAAAACTATAAGACCTTTGGTGGCTGAATTTCATAAGTACTATAATATCTTTATTGGGCAAAGTATGCCGCGGACCAGCGTGGCTCCTAATAACGGTGCGGAATTAAGGAAACACACTTGTCAAAACAAAAACGATGGGACCGGGAGGACTCTTCAAACTGCCTGTCAGTATCCGAGTGCCCCATAGCCCCAGTTCGCTTTATTATATAGACATATGCAAATCAAGGACCCTGATACAAAGTTGTACATCAAAGGCTAAGACAGGAACTCTCCCAAGGCAAAAACAGGATACATTAGTGAAATCTACCAACATCTGAAACAAACAAAAAGTCAGAGGAAGGACATGTATATTGCTTCCAGCAGCCCAAGGAAGCAAGTGGAGTAGGTGCAAATACTCAGCATCAAAGCCAAATATGGAGATGGAGGGGGGAGAACTTAAGCCTTTTGCTAAGCCTAGAAATCTACAATGGCTTTTTGCCATTTAGGGTCCACAACAAAAGTAAGTCATAAGACCAGCCCAAGATTCAAGTGGTATGATGGTTAATTTTATGTGTCAGTTTAACTGGCTAAAGGATGCCCACATAGCTGGTAAAAACATTACTTCTGGTTGTGTTTCTGAGGAAATCTCCAGAAGAGTTTAGCATTTGAGTCAGTAGACAAGTAAAGATCATCCTTACCAATGTGGGTGAGTACCATCCAATCTACTGAAGGCCAGAATAACACAAAAAGGAAGGGTGCATTTGCTCTTTCTGATTGAGCTGAGGCATCCATTTTCTCTTGCCCTCAGACATTGACACTCCCAGTTCTTGGTGTTCAGACTCAGACTAGGGCTTATATCATCCATCCCCTAATTTTCAGGCCTTCATACTCAGACTAAATTATGCCACTGGCTGCCTTGGTTCTTCAGTTTGCAGACAACAGATCACAGGCTCCTTGGCCTCCATAACCATGTGAGCCAATTCCACACTTCTATCTATATATGTGTCTTAGTGATTCTGTTTCTCTAGAGAACCGTTACTGATACAATGCGGGAACACACTCCATGCCTTCACGAGGAGCTACAAATAATTTGTTGCTATATTTGTCATCTGTATTTCTAGCATAAATTTACCATTTTTCCAGTAATGTTCTTTATAGAAAAAGAAAAGACTCTGTGTTCCAGGAGCCAATCGAGGATGACACATTGCATTAGTTGTCATATCCCTTTAGTCTTCTTTCATCTGGAATAATTCTTTAGCTTTTGTCTTTCATGAGAGTGACATTTTTTAATTAAAAAAATTTTTATTTGAGCCTGACCAGGTGATGATGCAGTGACTAGAGTGTAGACATAGGATGCTGAGAACCCAGGTTTAAAACCCCGAGGTCATAGCTTGAGTACAGGCTCACCAGCTTGAGAATGGGGTTGCTGGCTTGAGCATGGGTCACTCGTTCAGCTGGTGCAACCTGGTCAAGGCACATATGAGAAAACAATCAATGAACAAGTAAAGTGCTGCAATGAAGAATTGATATTTCTCATCTCTCTCCCTGTTTGTCTGTCCCCTATCTGACTCTCTCTCTCTGTCTCTCTCTTTCTGTCTCTTTGTCTATCTCTTGCTAAAAAAAAGTTATTTGCTGTGGCTGAGTGGCTGAGTGGATAGAGTGTAGTCCTGGTACACTTAGGTTATAGGTTCAATCCCCAGTCAGGGCACATACAAGAAGCAACTGGCCCTGGCTGGTTGGTTAAGTGGTAGAGACCCAGCATGTGGAAGCCCCACTTTCTATTTCTGGTCAGGGCACACAGGAGAGGTGACCATCTGCTTCTCCACCTCTCCCCCTCCCCTTCTTTCTCTCTCTCTCTCTCCTGAAGCCATGGCTCGATTGGTATAAGTGCATTGGCCCTGGGTGCTGAGGATGACTCTGTGGAGCCTCTGTTTTAGGTGCTAAAAATAGCTTACTGTGAGCATGGCCCTAGATGGGCAGAGTATTGGCCCCAGGCAGACAGGCAGGGGTCACTGGGTGGATGGATCCTGATCGGGCACATGTAAGAGTCTGCCTTTCTATCTACCCTCCTCTCATTAAAACAGAATGCACAACTATATGGAACAACTAAGTGGAACAAAGAGTTGATGCTTCTCTCTCCTTTCCTCCCCTTCTTTTCTCTCCTTGATAAAAGGAAAAAAAAATAATTATTTGACATTTTATAGTATATCCCTCAATTTGGATTTATCTGATATTTCCTTGTGGTTAGATTTGGATCATGTGTTTTAACATGAATGCTGTATAAGAGATGTTACAACCTTCTCATTACATTACATCGGGAAGAAATGATGTCAATTTACCCCGTTATTGGTAGTGTTAACTTTGATCAATTAGTGTTTCTACTGTAGAATTATTAGCATTCTTTCATAATTAACTAGTCATTTGTGTGATTATATACTGTTCTTTATTCAACTTTTACTGACTAGTTTTAGTATCAATTATTTCTAAATAAAATTTATAGAAGAAAACATTTTTTAAACTTAAGTTTAAATATGGGTCACTATTTATTAGCTATGTGGTCTTAGGGCAGCTCACTGGTGGTTTTGAGCCTCAGTTTTCTCATCTGTAAACTGTAAATAATATTACCTATCTCATAACTTGTGAAAATTAAAATAAGATAATGAATATAAAGTACTTAGCCAAGTAATTTTTATTTATTGAATTCATTTTTACTGGAATCCCTTAATTTTTAAAATGTGATAGGAAAACATAAGCAAAACAGATAGTATCCTTGCCTTAACAGAAATTATAGACTAGCCTAGAGCAGATGTCAGCAAGCCTTTTCTGTAAAGGAACAGAATATAAACATATTAGCAGCCATTTATAGAACATAAATGAATGGATGTTGCTGTGTTCCAATGGAACTTTATTTACAGAATAGGCTATGAGCTAGACTTGACCCACAGGCCATTCTTGGCTGATGCCTAGTCTAGAGGAAACAAACATAATTACAAATTTTCATATGTGCTAGGAAGGAGTAATGTAGATATTAGGAGACTGTATAACAGTGACTTTATCTTGTCTGAAATATCAGGTATAATAAAGCTGGAGAAGTTACATTTATACCTGAAAAGTGCTGACCTG
This sequence comes from Saccopteryx bilineata, assembly GCF_036850765.1. Lineage (NCBI taxonomy): Eukaryota > Metazoa > Chordata > Mammalia > Chiroptera > Emballonuridae > Saccopteryx > Saccopteryx bilineata. The sequence continues at coordinate 139,999,327 of NC_089491.1, read as the reverse complement.
AAAAACAGGAGTTGTTAACTAAATGTACGGTGGTAGGGAAATTTCCAAGCCGAGCAAATAAGATATGCTAAGGTGCCGAGGAAGAAAGTTAGAAAGTTGCATAGCGTTTTTGAAGAACTCGAAGTCTAGGGGGCAAAACATAAGAAGAGTGATATGAAAATCTTTCAACAAATGTTTTATTAATTCCTTGTTAGTGCTAGGCATTATTCTAGCTAAAAGGAATATACTCGTAAATAAGACAAACAAGGCCCTGAGGTGGGAAGATGGATAGTAAACACACTCATAAATTATAGATTTAATATGTAATTGTGTGTATATCAATGTGTCTATAAGCATAATTACATATTGTGTTCAGTACTAAGAAGAAAAATATTTCCTTCTGTGATATAAAGCAGTGTGGGTACACTTTAGATGGCACGGCTGGAGAAGACTGAGGCAGTGACATTTGATCTGAGACCTGAACACTGAGAAAAGGCCAAACACATGAAAAGAAGAAAGAATATTAAAAATTCTGGAACAACAAAAGTAAATGCCTTGACACCATAAAGAACCAAAATTGCCTGACCTGTGGTGGCGCAGTGGGTAACGCATCAACCTGGAACACTGAGGTTGTCTGCTTGAAACCCCAGGCTTACCTAGTCAAGTCCCATGTGGAAGCAACTACTACAAGTTGATGGGTCTCACTTCTCCCCCTCCCCTTTCTTTCTCTCTCTAAAACTCAATAAATAAAATTAAAAAAAAAAGATAAAATAAAGAAAAAGAATTAATACTGAGAAGGAAACCTAGAAGGAGCCAAAGAAACAATGCTCTGAAATGAGATTGAAGAGGTAGGCAAAGGCTCTGGGGTGCATGGTGAGAAATTTGGATTTGATTTGAAATGCATTGAAAATCTGTTGCAAAGTTTTATTGAAGGGAGTTACATTTACATGTTGAAAAGATTATTCTGGGTACAGTGTTGCTATGAAAAATTTTAACTCCTCACAGCAGGCTCAATAAGTCCCTTGCAAGCTGTTTCTGCACTCCCTTCCTCCTGCTGTTTTATTAGCTTCTGTACTCCCTGCTTCCTGCTTGCTGTCGGTCACACAGCAGTTAGGACCAGAAAGTCTCCACAACTTGTGACCGTTAACCTGCTTACTCAGGTCCCTGCAAAGAATCTATAAAAACCCTAGACTCTGGCCTGACCAGGCGGTGGCACAGTGGATAGAGTGTTGGACTGGGATGCCGAAGACCCAGGTTCGAGACCCCGAGGTCACCAGCTTGAGCGCGGGCTCATCTGGTTTGAGCAAAAGCTCACCAGCTTGTACCCAAGGTCGCTGGCTCGAGCAAGGGGTTACTCGGTCTGCTGAAGGCCCACGGTCAAGGCACATATGAGAGAGCAATCAACGAATAACTAAGGTGTTGCGACAAAAAACTGATGATTGATGTTTCTCATCTCTCTGTTCCTGTCTGTCTGTCTCTCTGACACTCTCTCTGTCTCTGTAAAAAAAAAAACCCCAAAAACAAAAAAACAACAAAAACCCCAGACTCTGTAACTTGAGGTCCAGACCTTTGGGTATTAACCTGTCTGGTCCTGCTAGCACAGAAGTCAGGAACCTATGGCTCGTGAGCCAGATGTGACTCTTTTGATGGCTGCATCTGGCTCACAGACAAATCTTTAATAAAAAAAAATAACGTTAAATATATAAAACATTCTCATGTATTACAATCCATTCATTTCCTACCACTCATGTTCATGGTTGCAGGTGGCTGCAGCCAATCACAGCTGTCCTCCAGGACAACACCAAATTTTTAATTGGATAATGCGTAATGTACATGGGTCATTGTGAGGTCAGGAAGTAAACTTCCCTCCTTTTAATCAAGTAGTCAGCTAGCTAATTGCAGAAACCCTTTGATGAAGAAGATGGCTAAAAAAAAGATGAGGAGTATCATACTTTTCAGCAGGAATGGACAGAAGAATTCGCTTTTGTGGAGAGAGCAGGTTCTGCAGTGTGTCTAATATGCAATGATAAAATTGCATCGATGAAATGGTCAAATATAAAGCAGCACTTCAACACACGCCATACTACATTTGCATTGAAATATCCAGCGGGGACAGCAGGAAGAAAGCATATCGAGAGCTACTGTGCAGAGTGCAAACTAGTCAGCAGCAACTCTGTGTTTGGACCCAACAAGGTGACTGGAATTCGGCTAGCTTTGCTGGTGCTTTAGTATTGTGAGAAATCGAAAGCATTCACAGATGAGGAGTATGCCAAAACATTCATGCTTGATGTTGTCAAAGAACTTTTTGATGACTTTTTGGATAAAGACAAGATAATCAAACGAATAAAAGACATGCCTCTGTCAGCAAGAACTGTTCACGATTGTACCATTATGATGGCAAATCAAATTGAGGCAACACAAGTGAAGGACATAAATGCAGCACAATTCTTTTCTCTCACTTTGGATGAGTCAACAGGCGTAAGCCATTTATCCCAGTTCAGCATGATTGCAAGGTATGCTGTCAGTGACACACTATGTGAGGAAAGTCTTGCTGTTTTGCCTATGAAAGAGACAACAAGAGGGGAGGATTTATTCAAGTCTTTCACTGAATTTGCTAAAGAAAAATATCTACCTATGGATAAACTTATTTCGGTGTGTACTGATGGTGCTCGTGCATGGTGGGGAAAAACAGGATTTGTAGCGCTTCTTCATGAATATGAAAAGAAACCTATCCTAAGTTTTCACTGCATCCTACATCAGGAGGCGCTTTGTGCTCAGATGTGTGGTGAGCAGCTTGGTGAGGTGATGTCACTGGTCATTCGGGTGGTCAACTTTATTGTTGCCCAAGCTTTAGTTTAAATGATCGCCAGTTTAAAACACTGCTGGGTGAAGTTGGCAATAATTATCCTGGTCTGCTTCTGCACAGCAATATGCATTGGTTGTCAAGAGGGAAGGTGCTCAGCCATTTTGTGGCTTGTCTGAGCAAAATCCAGACTTTTCTTGAAATGATAAACATCAAGCATCCTGAGTTAGCTAACACTGAGTGGCTCCTGAAGTCCTACTATCTCGTGGACATGACTGAACATCTGAACCAGCTCAATGTGAAAATGCAAGGTGTTGAAATACAGTCTTATTCCTTCAACAAGCAGTGTTTGCATTTGAAAACAAGCTGGAACTCTTCATTGCCAACACTGAAACAGGTCGTTTACTACACTTTGATAAACTGGGAGAGTTTAAACATGCATGCACAGTAAGTGACCCTGCTCAACATCTTGATCTCCAGCAGCTAGCGGACTTCACATCTAATCTCCTGCAGTCATTCAAAGTGCGCTTTGGAGAATTTCCTGAGTGTACTCGTTTTTTTAAGTTCATCACCCGTTCATGCGAGTGTGCAATGGACAGCGCTGACCTGAGTTACATCCTCGATGTCTCCATCAGAGATGTTGAGCTGCAAGCTGCTGACCTGAAGGCCTCAGACATGTGGGTGAATAAGTTCAAGTCACTGAATGAAGATTTGGAAAGACTTGCACGACAGCAAGCAGAGTAGGCGAGCAAACACTAGTGAGGAGAAATGAAAAAACTTCAACCCGTGGACCAGCTGATTGTCAAAACTTGGAATGCGCTTCCCATCACATACCATACACTGCAGCATGTGAATATTGCTGTATTGACAATGTTTGGCTCTACGTTTGCATGTGAGCAATCTTTCTCACATCTAAAGAGAGTTAAGACCAACCTTCGATCATGTTTAACGGATGGAAGTCTCAATGCCTCACCACATATCAACTAGACTACAAAGCCATCAGCAAAACCATGTAGCACCACAAGTCGCATTAATGGTAAGAAGTACTTTATTCATCATTGGTTAGCAACAGCATAACAACGTTATTAAAAAGGATTCAGAGACGTATTGTACTTTAAAAGTGTTGGTCTTACATAAAATGCACACATTTACTTGTATTTAGTGTTAAACATATTGTATGGCTCTCACGGGATTACATTTTAAAATATGTCGCATTCATGGCTCTCTCAGCCAAAAAGGTTCCCGACCCCTTCGTTAGCGTAATAAACTGGATGTCTCTGCCACCCCAAGTGCGGCTTGGTCTTTTCTTTCAGGTGAGATTTTTTGCAACAGTGTTATGAAAGCAATAGAGGAAAACGAGATTGAAAGCAGAAGGGAAAGTAAAAGACATCTGCACTAACCCAGGCGAAAAACTATAAAGCAGCCAGAAGACTGGCAACAGTATAGATGGAAGGAAATTAACATATTGGAGAGATATTTATAAGTCAAACTTGATTAGATTTGGAGCTTGATTAAAAATGAGGAATAGAGGAGAAAGATGATCTCCCCAGGCTCCTGAAAAAAGAAATTGAGTAAATGGTGGTGCCATTCACTGCAATCGGCAAGTCGAAATGGTAAATATGCAGTTGAAATTAGAAACTCAGAGATTTTATAAAACTTGGGAAGTATTTGTGCATAGATGGTCATTGAAGCCATTGATGTGAAAAATAATGCCTAAGAAGAAAGCAAGAAGTAAGAAGAAAAGCCAGTGGAAGTCTGAGTCATGAGAAATTCAAGAGGCCCTGGCAGGTGGGTTAGTGAATAAAGCATCGGTCCAGCATATGGACATCCTGGGTTCAATTCTCAGTCAAGGCAGACAGGGGAAGTGACCATCTGCGTCTCCCCTCCTCCTTCTACTCTACCTTTTCCCCTCCAGCAGCCAGTGGCTTGATTGGTTGAGCATGGCCCCAGGCTCTGAAGATAGCTTAGTCAAAGCAGATCAGCCTCAGGTGCTAAAAATAGCTTAGTACTTGGGCATCGGCCCTAGGCAGGGTTGCTAGGTGGACCCCAGTTGGGGAGCTTGCAGGAGTCTATCTCCCCACCTCTCACCTAAAAATAAATAAACAAAATTAATTAAAAGAAAAGATTGTCAGAAGAGAGACTAAGAAGAAATGAGTACAATGTAGGCAGAACAGCAAGATAGCATGTCACAGGATGCTGCTGAGAGACAAAGAAAATAAGGATTGAAAAGCAGCTGTTGTAAGGTATCAAAAGTTACAGAATTAATATTAATATTTTAGGAAGCTTAAAGAAGATTTTATTGATTTGGGCTAGGTGTGAAGAGAGATTTTGTAAATGATCTTGGTACTTGTATAATTAGCATAAAACCAAGATGGCCGATAGCATTGTATTGTAAATGCAGAGAGGAAGGAGATTTGGATTCTCTGACCTTCCCCCATGCCTGTAAGGAAATAGGTAAATAGCTAGCCAGGTGCAGTAAGAGAAAGATTAAATTAAACCTTTTCTTATATTAATGGGCCATTTACAGGCATTTGTCCCCATGGAAACTACTTCTTCCCTCCAGAAAGCATGTGGTTAATGTATGTATCTCTGAACAAAGGACTAGCAACTGAACACTAGAAAATATAGGAATGTCTTTTAATAATGTAAAGTGGCATATTTACCATTGTGTTGCCTTGTAAGGTTTTTTTTGTTTTTTGTTTTTTTTGTTTTTTGGGGTTTTTTTGTATTTTTCTGAAGCTGGAAACGGGGAGAGACAGACTCCCGCATGCGCCTGACCGGGATCCACCCGGCACGCCCACCAGGGGCGACACTCTGCCCACCAGGGGGCGATGCTCTGCCCCTCCGGCGTGTCGCTCTGCCGTGACCAGAGCCACTCTAGCGCCTGGGGCAGAGGCCAAGGAGCCATCCCCAGCGCCCGGGCCATCTTTGCTCCAATGGAGCCTTGGCTGCGGGAGGGGAAGAGAGAGACAGAGAGGAAGGAGGGGGCGGGGGTGGAGAAGCAAATGGGCGCTTCTCCTATGTGCCCTGGCCGGGAATCGAACCCGGGTCCCCCGCACGCCAGGCCGACGCTCTACCACTGAGCCAACCGGCCAGGGCCGCCTTGTAAGTTTTAATGTGTAGAAGCGTCTTTTATGAATCTTATAGACAGATGTTATAAACTGGCTAATGAATTGTGTCCCATCCCCACTCTTCATCCTTTTCCCAAACCTATATAGGTGAAAACAAAGCTTATGCCCTGATGTCAGGCTTTTTCCCCACCCAGGTATAATTAAAGGTATATAACCAGCCCCTAGAATATTAATCGCACACACATGATTTGGGACTGCCCCATGTAAACTATATGCAGTCGCATATTTAATAAATTTCCTCCTTTAATAAAACTTCTCAAAACTCATCTGGTTTGGTGTCTCTATGAAAACCTGCGGAATTGTGGATTGAATACTTTACAACACAGCCACTGGCCAAGACTCAACTGTAATAAATATGGACTTTTGGTGATTAAAAAAAAGAGAGAGAGAGAGAAAAGTAGTCACTGGGTTTAAAGACAAGGAAGTTACTGACTGCCAGGTAAGGATCACGCTGAGGGACAGGGCAAAGCCAGATTGCAGTATGAGGTGACAGGGAGTGCAGATGACTGAGAAAGATAGATATAAAAGGAAGAGTTATGAGCTGCAGAGTAATCACTCAATAAATAGTTTTTGTTAGTGCTGTTTTGTCGTTATTTAATAAATTTTATAAGTACTTGGGAATTTTCACGTAAGTATCAAATTTACTTGCTTAGTCCACATTAATTTTTGGTGTTTTGGACAAAAAAGAGGCTACATGCTGAACCTGATAAGCTCAGGGGAAGCCTACATGGTGACCATGCAGATGCAGAGCCCTAAAGTAACCAACAGGATGTTCTGAAATTAAAACTTTCTAACTAGCCTGACCAGGCGGTGGCACAGCAGATAGAGCATCTGACTGGGATGCAAACGACTCAGGTTCAAGACCCTGAGGTCGCCAGCTTGAGTGTGGGCTCATCTGGTTTGAGCAAAAAGCTCACCAGCTTGGATCCAAGGTCGCTGGCTCAAGCAAGGGGTTACTCGATCTGCTGAAGGCCCGCGATCAAGGCATATATGAAAAAGCAATCAATGAACAACTAAGGTGTTGCAACGAAAAACTGATGATTGATGCTTGTAAAGCCAGTGGCTGTGGCTACCATCACAGCCGCCTGGCCCATGCAGGTTTGCATTGGATTCGGATAGTCGGTAAAGAAACAGTGGAGCCAAGAACTGGTGGGCCATCATCTTTAATCCTAGCTTGCACCCGGCAGGCAAGTAAAACACACACTGGGCTCCAAAACCCACTCACATTCAGTGCTCACAAAGCTACTGACTTATCCGAGTTTCCTAGAATCAAAGGTTTCTAGCTCACCAGACTTATTCACCTCTGTTCCCCATCTCCTTCCTTCTCCCTACACAAACTCTGCACTAACTGGCTTCTTACTCAAAACTCTGCCATCTTGGCTGCTTCTCCTGGCCTCCTCCACATGGCCTTTCTCTGCTCTCTGGTCTCTGATGCTAATCTCATGATCCGAGAGAGCAAGCTCTGGGTCTGTCCCACTTTATAGTGCAGAAATCAAAACCTTTAATCCAATATACAAAATAGGGGAGTCTCTAATGCAAAGTCACTTATCTGGGGCATGATGGGATTGTACCACTCCACATCAAAAAGGGTGGGAAAGGCTTAGTCCTAAAACCAAGCCCCAGGCTACAAGGATCCTGCCTGCCCACTGCCCACCCCTATCACACATTAATATCACCTGGGCGACAGGCTTCCATGTGGGCAGCGCCATCTTTAACAAAGTGAGCATAATATATTTTATCTGCCCAACAATGCTTCTCATCTCTCTCCGTTCCTGTCTGTCTGTCCCTATCTATCCCTCTCTGTGACTCTCTCTCTCTGTCTCTGTAAAAAGAAAAACAAAAAGCCAAAAAAAAAAAGCCCAAAACACTTTCTAACTAAAAGCAGTTCATGGTGGGTAGTCATGTCCTAGGAAGGTATTTTTCGCTAACAAAGGTCAATACTTACCTTAATTGAACCTGCCTGTGTTGTCCTTTGCATTTACAACAAGCCTTTCAAATGTAGAGGGTAACCTTTTTCTGCTCCCCTCAAGGCAGGCATCTGACCAGAGCAGGAACCAACAAACCCCTCGTTGTTATTATCATGTTAATTAATCGTTAACTACTTTATTCCTGCTTACGTAAAAGAAGTTTCAGTATATACATTTTTACTTTTTATCCAATCCCAGAGATCCTCTCCCACCTCTGCTTTCTCCTGCCTCCCTAATCTAGCACCAATCTAATGTATCAAATAAATGGTAAAACTGCCATTTCCCCAATCCATTGAGACTTTGTTTCCTTGTAATGGTCGACAGTTTGGCTCAAAGAAATTCATAAAAATTCTTACGGATTTGGACATTTCCTATGTTGAGAGTGTTAATTTTATTTTTGAAAATATGCAACACATCCAAATGACTCCAAATTCCCACCCTGTCCCTTAACATCCCCCCCACTTGTTTCTTTCCCAGAGGAACCAATATAGTGAGTTTACCTGCCTCATTCTTTTTAAAAGCTACGTGATACTAAACAGAAAACCACAGGCCCAAAGTGGCTGGCTTCACTCATGCTGAAAGCTCAGGATGCCAAATCAAGACTTCATCCTTGATCTAGTCGCAGTTTCAGCCTCTCCCAGAAACAATTTCAATCAAGCAGTCTGGAATTTCCTAATTAACACTAGTGAGGCAATCAGCCTGATAAGACCCCCCCACCCCCCACCCCGCTTTCTCCTAAGGGAAGGTATCCTTGCCTGAAATCATCCACTTTTAATTTCTTAGTACCACCCTAATCCACTCATTTAACTTCCTCCACCCTCTCTCTGCTTATAAGAATCTTTCATGTGTATAACTCTAGTTGCTAGATGGGATCCTGCCTGATTGATAAATCACTTAATTAAAGCCAATTAGATCTTGGAATTTACTCAGTTGAACTAGATCTGAAAATTTACTCAGTTAAATTTTATTTTTGTTTTGAATTTATTTATTGATTTGAGAGAGAAAAAAAGAGAAAGAAACATCTATTGTTCCTGTATGTACCTTGACTAGGGATTGAACCCACAACCTTTGTACCTCAGGACAATGCTCTAATCAACTGACCCATCTGGCCAGGGCTAAATTTTGTTTTTTAACAATGGTAAGTATTCACCTATATATATTATTGTGTTTTGTTTAGTCAGTATGGTAATTGTTGGGCAGATAAAATGTATTATGCTCACTTTGTTAAAGATGGCGCTGCCCATGAGGAGGACGTTGCCCAGGTGATATTAATGTGTGTTGGGGGTGGGCTAAAGGCAGGCAGAATCCTTGTAGCCTGGGGCTTGGTTTTGGGATTAAGCCTTTCCCACCCATTTTGATGTGGGGTGGTATAATCCTATCATGCCTCAGAAGGTGACTTTGTAGAGAGACTTCCCTATTTTGTATATTGGATCAAAGGTTTGGATTTCTACACTATGGGGGCAGAACGAGAGCTTGCACTCTTGGTTCCTGGGATGATTAGCATGAGAGAGCAGAGAGCAGAGCAGAGAGCAGAAAGAGGCCATGTGGCCAGGAGAAGCAGCCAAGATGGCGGAGTGCTGAGTGAGATGCCAGTTTGTGTAGTGTTTGTATCTAGGATAAGGAAGGAGATGGGGAACTGAGGAGAATAAGGCTGGTGAGCTAGAAACCTTTGATTCTAGGAAACTTGGATAAGTCAGTGGCTTTGTGAGCACTGAATGTGAGTGGGTTTTAGAGCCCAGTGTGTGTTTTTACTTGCCTGCCGGGTGCAAGCTAGGATTAAAGACTATGGCCCACCAGTTTGTGGCTCCGTTGTTTCTTTACCGACTGTCTGAATCCAATGCGAATGTGCATGGGCCGGGCTGCTGTGTTGGTGGCCCTGGCCGTGCCTCCTGGCTTTACAGTAATGATGGGCATTTAGCTTGTTAACAATTTTGCTATCACAAATCATGAAGCAATGAATAGTCTTGTGTCATTTCACCTACATGTGTCTCAGGTCTCTCTCCTGAGAAGCAGATTCTGGTGGAAAGTCTTGTGCACATAATTTATTAGGAGAACACTCAGGAGAAAGCTAGGAGAGTAAGGGAAGCACAACAGGGAAGCAAGAACACAGTTTCAAATGATGTCCACATTCAGTCTGTTACTACAGGGAGCTCTGAAGCATAAACTACAAGCAGGGTTTGTCTGCCCTTAGGCTAGGGAGAGACCATGTGTGACACCCCCACACACACACTCATCCCCAGATAATCACTGGCTATGGACTAGTCTCAGGTAGGAGGGTAGGGAAGAGGGTGGGCATAGGGGATTAGCACGTAACTCCAGGCACTTGCAGTTGAGGTGACATTAATCATCTAAATCAGGGGTCCCCAAACTTTTTACACAGGGGGCTAGTTCACTGTTGTTGTGGACCATAAATGGCAAAAAACCATTGTTAGATTTGAGACTTAGCAAAAGGCTAAGTTCTTCCCCCTCCACCTCGATATTTGGCTATGATGCTGAGTATTTGCACCCACTCTACTTGCTTCCTTGGGTTGCTGGAAGCAATATACATGCCCTTCCTCTGCCTCTTTGTTTGTTTTCAGATGTTGGTAGATTTCACTAATGCATCCTGTTTTATGCCTTGGGAGAGTTCCTGTCTTAGCCTTTGATGTGCAACTTTGTATCAGGGTCCTTGATTTGCATATGTCTATATAATAAAGCAAACTGGGGCTATGGGGCACTCGGATACTGCCAGGCATTTTAAAGAGTCCTCCCAATCCCATCGTTTTTGTTTTGATAAGTGTGTTTCCTTAATTCTGCACTGTTATTTGGAACTGCGCTGGTCCGTGGCAAGTGGTGCCCAAACAGAGACTTGAGTATGAGTACGAGGAAACTAAAACTGAAGAAAGGTGACGGAACCCCCCAAAGTGAAGTACTCACAGTGAGTAAAGAAGGTTTTTGGGGAAAGTGTAGTTGGGAGTAAAAGAATATGGGACAGATAGGGACAAAAATAAGGGACCTTTTTATACAATAGAAATGTTTCCGTATGAAGACAAATCATTGTCTGAAGAGTATCAGGGTGAGCTGGGGACAGAGGGATGTGAATACGAGGATAACTTGGAGTCTGAGGATGACAGGGGGGATGAAAAATCCGTGGCTATGGCTGCCTTAGCCGCGGGGCCTCCGCTGCCCTCAGCTTCTTCCTACATTCAACCCTCTGCTCCTCTATTCCCTTATTGGGCTGATTGCGGAGTCTATAGCTGAAAATCTGGGAAATCCCCTCTCCAACAATCTATAGACCAGGCTCAAAATGTAGGGGAAACAATAAATAATGGCTTTACCCATTTTCCTGTTATAGAAAGACAGGATGATACAGGGAGACTAGTGCGAGAACATGAACCTGTACCCTTTAGAACTCTGAAAGAGCTTAAACTTGTTTGTGTTCAGTATGGGCCTACTGCCCCTTTTTCACTTGGTTTATTAGATACTATTAGGGCAAAGGCTCTTCCCCAAAATGACTGGAAGGCAATTGCTTGTGCTTGTCTCTCCGGGGGTGATTATTTGCTGTGGAAGTGGGACTTCCATGAAGAGCCTGTTCAGGTAGGAGAAAAATCTCAGCATGGTCAACCTGAGCCGCCGGTTGCAGCAACTATAGAATTTGAGAGTGGAAAGGAGACTCAGGTATTAGGAAAGTTGCAGCTTTTCCTGTCATGGTCTGATTTTCTTTAATGTTTTGGCTACAATCTTCTGAGCTATCATTTTGTTTCTTTCTTGTTCTTTGCCTGGAGGTTGAGGCAGGGGACCTGTGTTGGATCTGACTATGGAAAATATCCCAGCAGCTGCCGAGAGCAAATTTTCTCAGGGAGATTTTGTTTAGTCACATCCTTCAGTCCCTCTGTCAGAAAATGCCCTAACTAATATTGGGCAGGCATCATTCTAGTCTGGATGTGCTCTGAAATCCCGGGTTTCTCTCTGGTTTGTCTGGTTCATCTGATTCTTGTTTCTGTTTAGCCTTTGTTTAATGTTGTTGTAAAGCCAGCAGCCAGGGCCACTATCACAGCAGCCTCCTGGCCCATGCAGGTTTGCACTGGATTCGGATAGTCAGTAAAGAAACAACGAAGCCAAGAACTGATGGGTTGTCATCTTTAATTCTAGCTTGCACCCAGCGGGCAAGTAAAAACACACACTGGGCTCCAAAACCCACTCACATTCAGTGCTCACAAAGCCACTGACTTATCCAAGTTTCATAGAATCAAAGGTTTCTAGCTCACCAGACTTATTCACCTCTGTTCCCCATCTCTTTCCTTCTCCAGCATCAAACTGCACAAACTGGCCTCTCACTCAATACTCCGCCATCTTGGCTGCTTCTCCTGGCCACATGACCTCTTTCTGCTCTCCTCTCTGCTCTCTCCTCTAATGATAATCTCAGGAACCAAGAGAGCAAGCTCCCGTTCTGCCCCTATTTTATAGTGTAGAAATCCAAGCCTTTAATCCAATATACAAAATAGGGAAGTCTCTAATACAAAGTCACTTCTCTGAGGCATAATGGGATTGTACCACCCCACATCAAAAAGGGTGGGAAAGGCTTAATCCCAAAACCAAGCCCCAGGCTACAATGATCCTGCCTGCCCCCAACACACATTAATATCACCTGGGCAACGGCCTCCACATGGGCAGCGTCATCTTTAACAAAGTGAGCATAATATATTTTATCTGCCCAACAGTTGTCAAAATGTGTCTGTTTTTAAGGCCTGAGTTGGGATTTTTTTGCATGCAAGGGTTGGAAATGCTGGCTCTAATATTTAGAAAAAATGGGCTGTTTTTAAAACTTGTAAGGAGCACTCATTTGAATTTAAATAGAATAGAATGTAGATCTTTAAGAATTATTGATTTGGTTAGTGCAGTGTGAGGTGTGTTCAGAGTTAGGAGCCAAATAGCAACTTAAGTATTAGGAAACTCCTGCAAATCTCCTTTGCCATGCTCTTTTTACTTTAAATTTTTTGAATACTGATGTACAGGGTCATTCAGCAGCAGAGAGGCTCTGGAACTCTGCAAGGAAAGCCTTCCCTGCAGTGTAATGGAGGGACCCACTCACAGGAACCTGGCAAGGGCCAGACCCTGTTCTCTTATGAGGCCAAGGTTATGTGTGTGTTTTTCCTAGGTCTGCTGAAGCTCCTCGGTGGATCCCTGAATGACTGGTGAGACACCATGATTCTAGATGAGAGACTTTCTACACAAGAGCAATTGCATAAGACTTATTTTACTATACTCTTCTCTTTCTCAATTATTATTATCTAATTTTTTTAATGTTTTAGATTATTTTATTTCTTTCCTGCTCCATTGTCTGAAAAGAGGGCCTGATTTGGGTGTTGCTGAACAGAAATCTCATATGGCTGTCTTGAGATTTTTCGAGAGAGATCTCTGTTTAGTATATATCCTTATTACGTTCCTATTAAGGTAGCCCTACTTAAGATCAAGCAGGCCATAGTTTAATCTCTAAAACCCCAGGTTCACTCTTGATTTGTATGATTGTATGTGAAGTCTTTGTTTAATGTCTAAGTGATTTTGTTTATAAGGTCTGAATTAAGTCCTTACATGAAAAGTAATAATAATAATAATTTTGGAAATGCCGGGTCTAGTGTTGAAAACAAAATGGGGATAATTTCATTTCCCTACATGGATATGATTTTGTTTGGAATAAGTAAAGCACGCTCATTTTGGATCCAAAAGACTTGCTAATTTAGCCAGGCTGCTCCAGGCTGCAAGTGGAAGGCTCGAGGCAGCATAGATTTACATAATAAAAGTGTAAAGATTTTTTTTACTATAGAAGAATAATGAAGATCACACTGGAGTTTTTCAGTTTTGATATGTACTCTTTAAGGTGCCTGTTAATTAATGTTAAGGGGGTGTTTTGATAAGTGTGGGAATGTTGCTAGAAGGTACATTTACTCTATTTTCGTTAAAAGTTAACAAAGTCAAGAATTTCTTGCAATCTTTGAAGTCAAAATATTGTAAAGTATGCTTAACATTTGCTTGAAGATCAATTGTAAATAACATAAAAAGAAAGGGGGGGGGGAGTCATATCCTGGAACTCCTGAAGGTCTGCCCTATCATGCTTTTTACTTCAAACAATTTCTTTTGAATACTGATGTACAAGAGATACCAAATTTTTTTGTCCTGCAAACTTCTACCTTCTTTTATTTGATTCAGCTAATAACACTGTTTTGTCTTTTTCCAAATAGCTCCAGATAGGCAGATAGGGACCCTCAAGCCCCTCAGCAAGATCTTCTGAGCATGGCTCTTAAGGTACCAAGAGACTGAAAAAGCCCAAAGGAGATCAGGTAAAATACTATCTCTTGGCATACACCCTCAGAGGCTCCAACGCTCCAACTGGAACTTCATCAGGGCCCTGCTTCAATAGTGGAAAGAATGGTCATTTAAGCCAAAGTCTGCCAGACTTACATGCTTTTTGCTGTGAGGAAGAAGGGACACTGGAAGGTAGGCTTCCCCCTCGCTCCTCTAAGGGAAGGTTCAGTCTCTTCCAGCCCTGCTCCAGCCACCTGTGACCTAACCTTGCCCAGAATACTGGGATTTGCCACTGAAGGCTAAAAGGTGCCCAGGGCCATTGGCCCCATCTATGACACTGTGGACGAGCCTGGGGTATTTCTTCCAAGTAGCCCGTAGACTGGTCCCATTTACACAAGGACCACTTAACTATGTCTTGCCTGAATATTCAGGTTTTTTATTCTTCCCTCGAAGATCTCTGTTGTGGGTATTTATAGTCCTGTTTTCTGCTGCTTTGTTTAATATATAGTTTTTCCTTTATTCCTCCTGCCTCAATGCCCCACTCATATTTTAGGCTAGGACCTACTCCTAATTCAGAGCTCCTTTTTTTTCCATTTTTGCCAACTTACAAATTTACTTCTGACACCCAGCTTAGTGTATCTCAAGGTTCTCCTCACCACCCTATGGCTGTAAAGCTCCAGTATAGGGCCCCCTGGGTTCATCTTTTTCCAGTTTAAAGAAAACAAAAACTCCGTCTTCATGCATGCTGCAGATGGCTTTTCCAGTCTACCTGGATCATCACCAGCTGGGAGCAGCGGTCATTGGGACTTTGACACTAGCAGCAGAGTGTGGATGTGTGACAGCAATTCCAGTGCCATGTGGACTTCTCCTGGATGTGTTTCCTGGACTCCTGCTCCTGTGACAGCTTTTGATGGACTGAACTGGGGTTGGGTTGCATTTGCAGAAATTTGGAATGGTGTTGGTGCCAACTTGGACTTGGTGAACAAGTTAAGGACACTACTCTTTTATGGATTCTTGTTGTATTGGCCAAGAGTTTGCTTAAAGGCTTTAATTACTGTATTAGAATGTTTGTTTGGGTATCTGTTAATATACTGACTATACTAATTGACTATACTAATTTTGTGTTTGTTCTGTATGTTTTTAGTCTGCCTCCAAATTAGGATCTGGGAAACTAGGAAATCAGATAAGTGCAAATCTCAGCACACAAATTAAAAATAAAAAAGAAAAGGGGGATATATTGTGGACCGTAAATGGCAAAAAACCATTGTTAGATTCAAGGCTTAGCAAAAGGCTAAGTTCTCCCCCCTCCATCTCCATATTTGGCTATGATGCTGAGTATTTGCACCCACTCTACTTGCTTCCTTGGGTTGCTGGAAGCAATATACATGCCCTTCCTCTGCCTCTTTGTTTGTTTTTAGGATGTTGGTAGATTTCACTAATGCATCCTGTTTTATGCCTTGGGAAAGTTCCTGTCTTAGCCTTTGATGTGCAACTTTGTATCAGGGTCCTTGATTTGCATATATCTATATAATAAAGCAAACTGGGGCTATGAGGCACTCAGATACTGCCAGGCATTTTAAAGAGTCCTCCCAGTCCCATTGCTTTTGTTTTGATAAGTGTGTTTCCTTAATTTCGCACCGTTATTTGGAGCTGCACTGGTCTGTGGCACACTGTCCCTCAGACCGTTGGAGGGCCAGACTATAAATTAAAACTATGAACAAATCCCTATGCATACTGCATATATCTTATTTTAAAGTAAAAAAACAAAATGGGAACAAATACAATATTTAAAATAAAGGACAAGTAAATTTAAATCAACAAACTGACCAGTATTTCAATGGGAACTATGCTCCTCTCACTGACCACCAATGAAAGAGGTACCCTTTTTGGAAGTGCGTAGGGGACAGGATAAATGGCCTCAGGGGGCCGCATATGGCCCGCGGGCCGTAGTATGGGGACCCCTGATCTAAATACAATCTGCTGGGGTTGCAGGCAGGAGCCATTCCCAGCAGCACCCACAGCTGCTAGGGCATGGGCACACCAAAATGGTAGCAAGGGTCCCAGGGACCTAGGTGAGGGCACAGTGAATATAATTGTAGGGTAAATTCTAGAAGTAAAATTGCCTATGGGCCTAATGTTGCTTGTGGCCAACTCAAACAATATCCACCCTAACCCATAATCCTTCTTCCTAGCAGAGCCCTGATTTTATGTGAAGTAGCTGTTTTCCCAATTAAAAAAAAAAAGGCACTTTTCCATCTTCCTTGAGCATTCGGCTGGTCATGGGACACAATTTTATGTAATAAGATGAAGCTAGTAGTTTCAGAGAATAGTGTTTCTGTAAAGCCAGCAGGCAGGGCCAGGGCCACTATCACAGCAGCCTTCTGGCCTATGCAGGTTCGCATTGGATTCGGACAGTCGGTAAAGAAACCATGGAGCCAAAAACTGGTGGGCCATAGTCTTTAATCTAGCTTGCACCTGGTGGGCAAGTAAAAATACACACTGGGCTCCAAAACCCAGTCACATTCAGTGCTCACAAAGCTACTGATTTATCCGAGTTTCCTAGAATCAAAGGTTTCTAGCTCAACAGCCTTATTCTCCTCAGTTCCCCATTTCCTTCCTTATCCCAGATACAAACTCTGTACAAACTGGCATCTCACTCAGTACTCCGCCATCTTGGCTGCTTTTCCTGGCCTTCTCCACGTGGCCTCCTCCCGCTGCTGGCTCTATTCTCTCTGCTCTCTCATGCTAACCTCAGGAACCAAGGGAGCAAACTCCCGCTCCGTTCCCATTTTATAGTGTAGAAATCCAAACCCTTAATCCAATATACATAATGGGGAAGTCTCTAATACAAAATCACTTCTATGAGGCATGATAGGATTGTACCACCTCACACCAAAAAGGGTGGGACAGGCTTAATCCCAAAACCAAGCCTCAGGCTACAACAATTCTCAACACACATTAATATCACCTGGGCAACGGCCTCTTTAACAAAGTGAGCATAATACATTTTATCTGCCCAACAGTTCCTTAAGCTTATTTTCCCCTCTTCCAACTATATTTCTACAGGGAAATATAGAAACATGAGTCTGTAGACTCAGTAGCCATCTTGTGACCATGAGAAAGAAAGCAGGAAAGTTAAATCCTGTATGCTAAAATGGGGAAAGTCAACACAAACCATGAATTAAAATTGAGTCTTTTTGTTCCTACGTGTGGGTCAAATAAGTTTGCAAATATGATGTATATGTTTGCTCGCTTACAGTTTGCAGTGGGTGTGGGGGACAGACTGTAAGCAGGCAGGGTCCTTATAGCCTAAGGCTTAGTTTTAAGACTAAGCCTTTCCCACCCTTTTAATCCTAAAATCTTCTCAACACTAAGTTATTCCCACACCTTTGACTGTCCCATGATGTGGGGTGGTGCACTCTTAGGACAAATCTCATTTATGCCTCAGATAAGTGACTTTGTATCAGAGACTTTCTTATTTGTATATTAGGTATATTAGATTAAAGGTTTGGATTTCTACACTATAAAATGAGACAGACCAGGAGCTTGCTCTCTCCCTTCTTGAAATTAGCATTGCATAGGAGAGGCAGCCAAGATGGTGGAGTGCTAAAGGAGAAGCCAGTTTGTGCAGAGTTTGTGCAGGGAGAAGGAGATGGGGAAGAGTGTTGTATGGCCAGTAGCTATGGCCACCATCACAGATGCCTGACCCATGCAGGTTCACATTTGATTCGGACAGACGATAATGAAACAACGGAGCCAAGAACTGGTGGGCCATTATCTTTAATCCTAGCTTGCACCCTGTGGGCAAGAAATACACACAGTGAGAAAACACTTCCCTTTCCATTCAGGGCTCCCAAAGCCACTGATTTATCCGAGTTTCCTAGAATCAAAGGTACTGCCATGTGTGAGGAGAGCAGAGAGCGGAAAGAGGCCATGTGGCCAGGAGAAGCAGCCAAGATGGCGGAGTGCTGAGTGAGATGCCAGTTTGTACAGAGTTTGTATCTGGGATAAGGAAGGAGATGGGGAACTGAGGAGAATAAGGCTGGTGAGCTAGAAACCTTTGATTCTAGGAAACTCGGATAAGTCAGTGGCTTTGTGAGCACTGAATGTGAGTGGGTTTTGGAACCCAGTGTATGTTTTTACTTGCCCGCCGGGTGCAAGCTAGGATTAAAGACTATGGCCCATCAGTTTTTGGCTCCATTGTTTCTTTACCGACTGTCTGAATCCTATGCGAACCTGCATGGGCCAGAAGGCTGCTTTGATAGTGGCCCTGGCCCTGGCTGCTGGTTTTACATTTGGCGTAGTCTGTGGCAGGATTCAATACAGATTGGCAAGGAGCCTTTGAGTGGTGGAGTAGAGGACTGGCTAGTGTTAGGGTTCCCCATGGCTGTCCTTTTGGGGATTGTAGGCTGGCTGATTTTACAGCCATGCGTGAGGAAACTGAGAGTTCTGTGAAAGAAGCTGCCTGGGACCTGCAAACCAAGCAGTGGAAGGAGCTGGAGCAAACACAGGAGAAACCGGTGCTGACCCTGGAGCTGAAGGAAGTGCTGGAGGAGGAGGCCAACCAGGTGTTCGAGATTCGCCTGGAAATGGAGCACACGCTGGAGGAGGATTCAGAGGTTCGTGAGTTGCAGCTTGCCCTGGATGTTGCGGAGAGCCAGCAGCGGCAGGAGGCCGGGGCTGAGGCTGAGGCTGAGGCTGAGGCCATGTCCGGAGTTGCAACGTCTGCAGAGCAGAAGGTGGCGACAGCCCGGGGCTTGAGCCTGGCAGCGGGAGCTGGTGTTTTCAGTTCCTCTTTGGAGGATGAGAATTGGGCTGGAGTTGTGATTTGCAGTCTCCAGAAGATGGAAGCCCAGCTGGAAGGAGCACCTACTATGGCCCGGGTAGGTCTGCGATTTGGGGACATAGGGCTGGACATGCTCTCCAGAGCAGAGATGGAAATGCTGACTGCCATTGCCATGTGCCCCTCTTTGGGACAGTGTAAGACCTGCGAGGATGGCAGGGATGAGGGGGGTGGCAGACACCCTATGTGCGTGGACTGATTTCCTGGACTATGACCGGATTGGGCATTGGCTCCTTTGTTGGATGGATTTACGGATTACGGATTTTGGACAATGTGAAATACCTTGATGGGGGTGGGGGGTGGCTTTGCTGGAACCACTCCCCTGCCCTGGGAAGCTTTTCCCATGGCTAGAAATAAAGCCGAAGACATTTTGCACTTTGGGCTAAGTGCTGAGAGACTGGTGAAATGTACCTTTGTAATTGTTGAAACTGTATGATTTATGCTGTTGTAATTTGTG
Source organism: Saccopteryx bilineata (assembly GCF_036850765.1). Taxonomy (NCBI): domain Eukaryota; kingdom Metazoa; phylum Chordata; class Mammalia; order Chiroptera; family Emballonuridae; genus Saccopteryx; species Saccopteryx bilineata. The sequence continues at coordinate 139,979,865 of NC_089491.1, read as the reverse complement.
TAATGTTCTAATTTCCTTGCACAGGGATGCCGGTGGTATAGATTGTGGGTAGTAAAGTGAGCATAGGGGTGGATTGTTGGGCAGATAAAATGTATTATGCTCACTTTGTTAAAGAGGCCGTTGCCCAGGTGATATTAATGTGTGTTGAGAATCCTTGTAGCCTGGGGCTTGGTTTTGGGATTAAGCCTTTCCCACCCATTTTTGATGTGGGTTGGTACAATCCTATCATGCCTCAGAGGGTGACTGTATTAGAGACTTCCCTATTTTGTATATTGAATTAAGGGTTTGGATTTCTACACTATAAAATGGGGATGGAACGGGAGCTTGCTCTCTTGGTTCCTGGGATGATTAGCATGAGAGAGCAGAGAGCAGAGCAGAGAGCAGAAAGAGGCCATGTGGCCAGGAGAAGCAGCCAAGATGGTGGAGTGCTGAGTGAGATGCCAGTTTGTGTAGAGTTTGTATCTGGGATAAGGAAGGAGATGGGGAACTGAGGAGAATAAGGCTGGTGAGCTAGAAACCTTTGATTCTAGGAAACTCGGATAAGTCAGTGGCTTTGTGAGCGCTGAATGTGAGTGGGTTTTGGAGCCCAGTGTGTGTTTTTACTTGCCCGCCGGGTGCAAGCTAGGATTAAAGACTATGGCCCACCAGTTTGTGGCTCCGTTGTTTCTTTACCGACTGTCCGAATCCAATGCGAACGTGCATGAGCCGGGCTGCTGCGATGGTAGCCCTGGCCGTGGCTCCTGGCTTTACACTACTACCTCACCAGCCTTATTCACCTCTGTTCCCCATCTCCTCTCTACACAAACTGGCTTCTCCTTCAACATTCCACAATGTTGCTTCCCTTCTCCTCCAGTGGCCTTTCTCTGCTCCTCTGCCCCATTTTATAGTGTAGAAATCAAAACCTTTAATCCAATATACAAACAAGGAAGTCTCTGATACAAAGTCACTTATCTGAGGCATAATGGGATTCTTTATGAGAGTGAACCACCCCCCATCAGGCAACAGTCAAGGATGTGGGGAAAAGCTTAGTCTTAAAACTAAGCCTTAGGCTATAACAACCCTGCGTGCGTACAGCCTGTCCCCCAGACCCAGTGCAAACTATAAACGAGCAAACATATATATCACATTTACAAACTTATTTGACCAACAGAGGTGAATAAGGCTGGTGAGGTAGAAACTTTTGATTCTAGGAAACTTGGATGAGTCAGTGGCTTTGGGAGCCCTGAATGGAAGGGAAGTGTTTTCCCACTGTGTGTATTTTCTTGCCTGCAGAGTGCAAGCTAGGATTACAGCTAATGGCCTACCAGTTCTTGGCTCCATTGTTTTATTACCATCTGTCCAAATCAAACTGGAACCTGCAGAAACTAGGAGGCTGTGATGGTGGTCGTGGCTACTGGCTTTACACCAGCCTCAGTGTAGTAGTATTATTAATAAATATCATACACATTGACATTCATTTATATGACATTTTACAAATTACTAGTGTGCTTTTACAAAATTTCTCTCATTTTTTCCCTCCACCTCCACATGAGATAGGCATCGGTACTCTTGGGAAAAATCCCTCAAAATATCAAGGGCACATAATTCATTAATAGCTAATTGTGAGTTTGTTCGCTTTCCTTCCAGCAAATAGCTGAGATCCACTACCTTAAAAGCGTGGGGATTTTTTATTTGAGGATATAGGACAAAAGTAAAGTTGTAGCACAGAGCATTTTGGGAAGGGTCCCACCTCCCAAAAGTAAAGTGCTAGAGAGAGCCCCACAAAAGCACCTAAGGTCAAAGAAAAGGTTCATTACAGGGAAGGAAAGAGTAAAGGAAGGATGTCCACAAGTCACCAAAGGCAAATTTTGTCCATTCTGGTGATTTGTACTATGTTCTGTGGGAAAATGAACTTTCCCTGTTTTTGTTTTTTTTTTTGTATTTCTGCAAAACCCCAGCCTCTTGAGCCATGGATGCTGATCTAATCAGAAGATGAGAATGTGCGCTTATCTGTCCCCCAGGAACATTTGTTTTTTACAGCCTGGATTGCGGAGCCATTTACTGGCACTTACAAGGTAATAAAACATCTCTCTTACCTGCAATCAAGGCCTGACATCCCACCATAGGGAACTTCTTCCCCTCCTCTCTAGAGAGAAACCCAAGATTTAGAGAGCTCTCTCTGTGTTTACACATCAAAAAGAGGGAAATCCTGGTTATAATCTCAAAGAAACTGATTTTATCTTCTCCTAGAGACAATTTACATAATTTAGATTCCAAACATAATTTAGTTTCCAAAAGGTAAGAATCCAATCTTTGCCTTCTGCTCCTAAAGAAAACTAGTGTACATTAAGGGTAAAGAATTTTCTCTCTTTTTCCAGGGGAGAGGAATGGCTATCCTCTATATAAACTTAGATCCATATTTTAGAGTCCCTCTCCTACAGCATGATCCCACCATGCATGTAGGTGTAAGCACCTAGTGCTCCCTGTGTTACACAGTGTAGGGAACTAGGCCTGATGGACAGTGCAGCAACGCAACTGTGCCCGGTGTCGCTGCTGTGAGTAAACAAAGTTTTAATCTCTCACCCAGACCTGGTGTTTTTGCAATCTACCTACTGTATTTTTCCTAGAATAAGACGCATCTTTTTTCGAAAAATCTGGGGTCTAAAAATGGGTGCATCTTATACAGTGGTTGTAGATTTTTTACTTGCATTTCTCGCTTTTTTGCGCTCATTGTTGAAGACAGTGATTTGTCATTAGACACAGATGAGGACAAGCTAATGGATGGGAGTTCTGAGAGTGATGAGGAGTTGTATGAATTTTATGATAGATAAAATGAGTTCAATAACTTTATGTAACACGTTTTTTTTCCAAATTTTGGGCCTGTAAAGCCAGTAGCCACAGCCACCATCACAGCCACCTTGCCCTTGCAGGTTCGCATTTGATTCAGACAGACAGTAATAAAACAACGGAGCCAAGAACTGGTAGGCCATTAGCTTTAATCCTAGCTTGCACTCTGCAGGCAAGAAAATACACACAGTGGGAAAACACTTCCCTTTCCATTCAGGGCTCCCAAAGCCACTGACTTATCTGAGTTTCCGAGAACCAAAGGTTTCTACTTCACCGGCCTTATTCACCTCTGTTCCCCATCTCCTTCTCTCTGCACAAACTCTGCACAAACTGGCTTCTCCTTCAGCACTCCACCATCTTGGCTGCCTCTCTTCTGCAATGCTGATGGCAGGATCTGAGAGAGAGCCCCCAGTCTGCTTTATTTTATAGTGTAGAAATTAAAGCCTTTAATCCAATATACAAACAAGGAAGTCTCTGATACAAAGCCACTTATCTGAGGCATAAATGGGATTCCTCTAAGAGTGCACCACCCCACATCATGCAACAGTCAAGGGTGTGGGGAAAAGCTTAGTTTTGAAAAGATCTTAGTATTAAAAGGGTGGGAAAGGTTTGGTCTTAAAACTAAGCTTTAGGTTATAATAACTTAGCCAGCTTACAGCCTGTCCCCCACACCCCATGCAAACTATAAGCGAACAAACTATCATATTTACAAACTTATTTGACCTACAGGGCCCCAAAATTAAGGTGCATCTTATAAATGGGGAAATATGATACCTACCCATCTATCTATCTCTGTGCAAATAGGGCAACATTTTAGACTGGCACTGTTACTGGCTTGACCCAATCATTCTTTAAGAAATTAGTGAATTGCTCTCTTTAATAGTGTGTTGGCCAAATAAGTTTTTAAATATGATACATATGTTTGCTCGCTTATAGTTTGCATTGGGTGTGGGGGACAGACTGTAAGCAGGCCAGGTTGTTATAGCCTAAGGTTTAGTTTTAAGACTAAGCTTTTCCTGACCTGTGGTGGCGCAGTGGATAAAGCATCGACCTGGAATGCTGAGGTCGCCGGTTCAATACCCTGCACTTGCCTGGTCTGAGGCACATATGGGAGTTGAAGCTTCCTGCTCCTCCCCCCTTTCTCTCTCTCTCTCTCTCTCTCTCTCTCTCTCTCTCTCCTCTCAAAATGAATAAATAAATAAAATAAAAATTAAAAAAAAAAAAAAGACTAAGCTTTTCCCCACACCCTTGACTGATTGCATGATGTGGGTGTTGCACTCTCATGAGAAATCCAAGTATGCCTCAGATAAATGACTTTGTATCAGAGACTTCCTTATTTGTATATTGGATTAAAGGTTTTTGGTTTCTACACTATAAAGTGGGGCAGATCAGGAGCTTGCTCTCTCGGTTCCTGCTATCACCATTGCACGGGTCTCCCTGATCCCTTGACCTTCATGGGAAAAGCTAGTTTTCTGCTTTTCCCTTGTCTTCTCTTGTGGCTTGCCTGTCTTGGTGAGACACCAATAAACAGGATGACCCACCATCCCTCAACTCCGCCATTTCTTTTTTTTTTTTTTTTTTTTTACAGAGGCAGAGATAGACAGGGACAGACAGACAGGAACGGAGAGAGATGAGAAGCATCAATCATCAGTTTCTCGTTGCACATTGCGACTTCTTAGTTGTTCATTGATTGCTTTCTCACATGTGCCTTGACCGTGGGCCTTCAGCAGACCGAGTAACCCCCTGCTGGAGCCAGGGGCCTTGGGTCCAAGCTGGTGAGCTCTTTGCTCAAGCCAGGTGAGCCCGCACTCAAGCTGGCGACCTCGGGGTCTCGAACCTGGGTCCTTCTGCATCCCAGTCCGACGCTCTATCCACTGCGCCACCACCTGGTCAGGCAACTCCGCCATTTCTTTACCGTCTGCCCAAATCCAATGGGAACCTGCATGTGAATGGCCATAATGGCGGCTCCTGGCCTTACATAGTGATTCATGCAACCTTGAGTTTCTATTATATATGCAATATAATTTATGTATTTTCCTTCCTAAAAAAAGGTAGTCTAAAATGAAGAAATATTAAGAAAATTCAAATTGATAAAAATTCTAAAAACCTACTGGGCTGTGTGCTTCAAAAATGTCAATGTCACAGAAGACAAAGGCTGAGACACTGATCCAGATTAAAGGAGACTAATGGGATGTGGGAACTAAATGAAACACGTGGGGAAGAAAGGTTGCTTTAGAAGTCATTATTGGCACAACTAGCAAGATTTCCAAATGAACTGTATATTGGTAATAATAGTGTATTTATGTTAAATTTCCTGAATTTGATAATTATACTGTGGGTTTGAAAAAGAATATCTTTTTCTTAGCAGATAAATGCTAAATTATTTGGGTATGACAGGTCATGATATCTGCAATTTTTCCAAAGGGAGAGAGAAAAAAACAAATGTGGCAAAAATGTTTATTGAACATTGGTGATCTAGGTGAAGAGGTTTCAGAATTCACGGTGCTATTCTTGCATTTCTTTTCTAATTTAATTTTTTTTAATTGAAAAAAAGAAGGGCCCTGGCTGGTTGGCTCAATGGTAGAGCATCGGCCTGGCTTGCAGGAGTCCCGGGTTCGATTCCCAGCCAGGGCGCACAGGAAAAGTGCCCATTTGCTTCTCCACCCCTCCCTCTCTCCTTCCTCTCTGTCTCTCTCTTCCCCTCCCGCAGCCAAGGCTCCATTGGAGCAAAAGTTGGCCCAGGTGCTGAAAATGGCTCCATGCCCTCTGCCTCAGGTGCTAGAATGGCTCTGGTTGCAACAGAGCAACGCCCCAGATGGGCAGAGCATCGCCCCCTGGTGGGCATGCCGGGTGGATCCCAGTCAGGCGCTTGCGGGAGTCTGTCTGACTGCCTCCCCGTTTCCAGCTTCAGGAAAAAAAAAAATTGAAAAAAAGAAAAGTATCAAGGCAAAGTCTATTATGTGGCAGGTGCTGAGCTAGTTATAACCCTAGAGATAGAGAAATGAATGTGATATACAGTGATTGCTTGTCTATTGCGGGGGTTAAGTTCCCGAATCCCCCGTAATAGGCAAAAATCCACAAAGTAGAGATCATATATGTATTTTATTATTTATATATTTTAAGGCTTTAGATACCCTCCTCACACTCTCATAAACCTTTCCCACACTGTTATTAACCTTTCCAACATTTATTTTGCTTATTTTACCACAAAATTAATCAAAATAATAAATATATAAAAATACCTACATTCCACAAAATCCCACGATACAGCAAAAAATCCACGATACAAAATTAGATATATACAATTTAAAAATCTGTGATACAGTGAGACCATGAAAGGTGAACCATGATATGGTGAGGGACGACTGTATTCTCAGGCCTTAAAAACCATTAGCCTAGTGAATAAGATAAACAAGTAAATGGATATCATGTGATAAAATGAAAAAGTACATTATTTTGACTACGAATATGACCATTTTCTTCACTGTCTTATGTGACATCACTCTCTCTCTCTTGATTCTCTTCTTTTCTCAGTTTTCTTTATGTCCTCTATACCTCCCCAAACTCTAAATCAGGGGTCCTCAAACTTTTTACACAGGGGCCAGTTCACTGTCCCTCAGACCGTTGGAGGGCCAGATTATATAAAAAAAACTATGAACAAATCCCTATGCATACTGCACATATCTTATTTAAAAAAAAATAATAAAACGGGAACAAATACAATATTTAAAATAAAGAGCAAGTAAATTTAAATTAACAAACTGACCAGTATTTCAATGGGAACTGTGCTCCTCTCACTGACTACCAATGAAAGAGGTGCCCCTTCCGGAAGTGCGGCGGGGGCCGGATAAATGGCCTCGGGGGCCACATGCGGCCTGCGGGCCGTAGTTTGGGGACCCCTGCTCTAAATCCTGGTATGTCGCAGAACTCACTCTTGCTCTTCTTCCCTTCTCTGTTTATTCTTGCTCCTTGAGTGGATTTCACTAGTTGTACGGCTTTAAGATGCAATACAAGCTGATAACTCCCCAGAGAATATCTCCAGCCTGAATCTCTCCTCTGAACTCCTGCCTATTCAACATTTCCACATGGATGTCAGATAGTCATCAAACACTCAACTTACCTAAAAACAAAGTCTTGACTTCTTTTCCATCCTAGGCCCTCTATAGCTTTACCCATCTCAGTAAAGAAAACTTCTCTCTTACATGTTTAGGGCAAGAATCTTGGAGCCATCTTTAATGTTGCTCTCTTTCAAGCTCGACATGAATCCTTTTAGAAATTGTATTGACCTTAAATTTAAAATGCAATATATCTATAACCTGACCACTTCTTGACACTTCACTGCTACCACTCTGTTCCATGCCATCATCATTTCTTTCCCAGATTATCGCAGTAACTTTCTAATTAATCCCTATACTTCTCTGTCTCTATACTTCAAACTGTTAAAATGCAAGCCAGATCATGTTGCACTTTGCCTCAAAACTTCCAATGACTTCCTATCTCACTCATGATCTTATAACAAACACCCAGACCTAATACCGCTGACCTCATAATTTTATGTTCCTCCCCTTGGCCTCTCTGCTTCAGCCATACTGACTTCATTTTAGTCCCTGAATGCACACATGCTTCTACCTCAGGAACTTAGCCCTTACTCTTCCTTCTGTTTGGAACTCTTTCCTCACCTAGCAACAATCAATATACAGTATGAAGATGTTAACTAGACTTATTGTGGTGAACATTTTGCAATATATAAAAATATCCAATCACTATGTTGTACATATGAAACAAATATGTTATATAATCAATTATACCTCAATTTTATATTTATACATATTCATATACAATTTATATATGTACACACATATATGTACATACACATAGTGATAGTATTCTGATACAATGATGCCTTGGTTTTCCTCAATAATCCATCAGAAAACAATCGGCGAAATCCAAAACCAATGAAAACCAAGGCAATTATTTCCATATGAATCAATGTAAACCCAATTAATTCGCTCTAGACACTCCAAAATACATACCAAAAACACATTTTATAGAGAATAAATGTAGTGTTTAATACTAAAAACAATAAGAAATTAATATAAAATGAATACAAAAGACTAATGTAAAGATTAAATGAATATTTACCATGGCATTTACCTTTCTTTTACATACATTTTGAAACTGAAAAACGCAAAATAAACATATTACACCGAATACTGTCTACGCAGTAATCACTTACATATAATTGTAGTATTAGCACTCGCATGCAATAAAAAAAAGCACAAAAACACTGGAAAGCAATGGAATTGTTTGGCTAGACGCACAGGGTGATGCTCACACAATGAGAAAAAATGCCACACTGAGCAGGAGAATAGGTGGGTCGCCCTTTGTTTTTGCAAAATTAGCAGCGAGGTCATGTGGGCATACCGACGAAATCTGAGGCAACCGACAAAAACCGAGACAAAATTTTCAGGGAAAAAATCAACTAAAACCAAAACCGACGATAACCTAAGTCAATGAAAACCGAGACATTACTGTATACCAAAGACCTTGGATCAGGAATAATTATTAAAAAGTTGTATTTATGTGGTACTTCACAAATTCAAGTATGCCTGGACTTTTATTTCATTCTCACAACAAGCCCATGGGCTAGGTGTCAACATTTCCACTTTACAGTGAAGTCATTATGGCTTTGTTTCCCCCACTTATGGCAGCTCAGGGTGCTTATGAAAACCCAAAGGGCTGGCTTCCGACCCTGACATCACTTCTATGAGAAAGGACATTTTCATTTTGCAGACAAATAACTCAACCAGCAGCCTTTAAAATAGAAAATTACCAGTTTAGTATAGCAGTTAAACGAGCAGGGTCTGAATCCAGCTTTACTGCCTCGCTGTGTAGCTTTAGGGAAGCTAATGTGAAAAATAAAATCAGCCAGAGCACTGTCAGCATCAAACTTTATTTTAAATTTTTTTAATTTTTTTTTACAGAGACAGAACGACAGTCAGAGAGAGGGATAGATAGGGACAGACAGATAGGAACAGAGAGATGAGAAGCATCAATCATCAGTTTTTTGTTGGGGCACTTGAGTTGTTCATTGATTGCTTTCTCATATGTGCCTTGACCGCGGGCCTTCACCAGACCGAGTAACCCCTTGCTTGAGCCAGCAACCTTGGGTCCAAGCTGATGAGCTTTGCTCAAACCAGATGAGCCCATGCTCAAGCTGGTGACCTCGGGATCTTGAACCTGGGTCCTCCACATCCCAGTCTGACGCTCTATCCACTGTGCCACCGCCTAGTCAGGCAGCATCGGACTTTATTTTAAAATGTCTGTCCTAAGAAGGCTCCTGAAGGAGCAAAGTCTATCTTGAGGAAGTAAGGGGCAATAATTTCATAAAATTTTAGCTGAAGTACAGGAGGGGTCTGTGAGCCAAAATTCAGCTAGTTTGGGGAACAGCTGATCAGAAAAGCTTCTTGAAACAAGAGGGAATTGTTGCAGATTGGCATCCACTGTTTGGGCAATCTGGACTTATCAAAATGGATGAGAGGAAAAGCTAGGGGCTAGATCCTGTGCAAGAAGGGATGGGAGAAACAACTTTGGGCAATGTAGACATATGGGGGCCCCATGGAAAATTCTCAGGACTTCAGGGTCTCTTAACATTAACTGACCCCTTTAAACCTCAGTGTCTTCATCTGTAAAATGAGAATGATAATAATTTATAAGGTGATTCTGAGGACTGAATGCACTTAATTGTCCATAATTATTCAATAAACAATAGAAATTACTTTTTTTTTTTTTTTTAAAGAGACAGAGAGAGAGTCAGAGAGAGGGATAGACAGGGACAGACAGACAGGAATGGAGAGATGAGAAGCATCAATCATTAGTTTCTCATTGCGCATTGCAACACCTTAGTTGTTCATTGATTGCTTTCTCATATGTGACTTGACCGTGGGCCTTCAGCAGACCGAGTAACCCCTTGCTCGAGCCAGCAACCTTGGATCCAAGCTGGTGAGCTTTTTGCTCAAACCAGATGAGCCCATGCTCAAGCTGGCGACCTCGGAGTCTCGAACCTGGGTCCTCGTCATCCTAGTCCGACGCTCTATCCACTGCACCACCACCTGGTCAGGCAGCAATTACTATTTATTTGAGCCTCTCCCCACATCCATTTACCCCTACTCCATGTCCCTACTGTAATAGCTAAGGTCATGGATTCTGAAAGCCTAGCTGTGTCTGGGTTAAAAACCTAGCTCTACAATATATTATCTTTGTGACCCTGAACAAGTCATTTAGCCAGCCTATGCCTCAGTTACATCATTGGCAAAATAAGAAAAATCATAGTGCATACCTCCTAAGTTGTTGAGAAGAGTAAATGTGTTATTAAATATAAATCAGGTATATAATAGCATCTAACACATATCAAGTGCTTAATAAATGTTATGATTCTCTTCACTTACTTTGGCCTTCTGAAGGAAAGTGGAATGGAAATGAGGGTGAAGATATATTTGCTAGAAAGATTATAGCAGTGACATCTCCAGAATGTCTATAAAGGGCTTTGGGCTGACAATTGCTTGGAAGGAACACAGTGACAAGAGGTGGCTTGAAATGATATTAGCACCTCCAAAATTTTACTGAACTCCCCTACATACATCCTTTGATGTGGACAAATGACTTTTTCTCAAAGAACTAGCCCAACAGAAATCTCCATCACGCTGTACCACTTGCCACTTTTCTCACTCCAACCAAGTTACCATCCCTAAAGGCCAACAATTGTGTGCCTGGAAGAGAATGGTAAGGGCCTTTCTTGAGAATTTCTTGTCTTTGCATAGTAAGTTCACCAGATTCTACTTAGATTATATGTTATAGATCAGGGGTTGGGAACCTTTTTTGGCTGAGAGAGCCATGAACGCCACATATTTTAAAATGTAATTCCATGAGAGCCATACAATGACCCCTGTATGTTATGCATTATCCAATAAAAATTTGGTGTTGTCCCGGAGGACAGCTGTGATTGGCTCCAGCCACCTGCAACCATGAACATGAGCGGTAGAAAATGAATGGATTGTAATACATGAAAATGTTTTATATTTTTAAAGTTATTATTTTTTTTTATTAAAGATTTGTCTGCAAGCCAGATGCAGCCATCAAAAGAGCCACATCTGGCTTGCAAGCCATAGGTTCCCGATCCATTATAGATCAATAAATATAACTCAACTTACTAAAGACGATTTTATTTACACTTTACATAAGTTTGAGAAAATGTCAACTATTTATAATAAAGGGTGAAAGCTCCAAAGGGCATCTTGGTGAGGGACAGAGGGTGCAAAGAGACTATGGAGGAAGGGAACCTCACAAGCCATACTTGGGTCTTATCCACTCAGTTTGGGACATGAATGGTGATAACATGGTTGTTTGAAGGTGACTTATTTGGTACAAATTACTCAAAGATTCTACTTTAGTTCACTGAGAAAAGGAAATCTTCCTTTTTCAGCTTTTTAAAAATAAAGGTGAGCCCTAGCTGGATGGCTCGGTTGGTTAGAGCACCGTTCCAAAGTGCAGAGGTTGTCAGTTTGATCCCGACAGGGCACATACAGGAACAGATCGAAGTTCCTGTCTCTGTCTCTGTCTGTCTGTCTCTCTCTCTCCTCCCTTCTTTCCCTAAAATCAATAAAATAAACATTTTTTAAATTAAAAGAAAAGAAAGGTGATTTCTTCATATTTCCAAGTATTAATGGCAAGTTCAATAGCTTTTCTTTAGCCCTAAAACTAAAATAGTGATTAACTCCCATCTACTGTTTCTTTTCCAGCATTCACAAATTTTTCATCATTTTTGAGCTGTAACTGCTCAAACTCTGTCTAGCGCCAAAGGCTCTCATGATACTAACATTTTCTATTGTGTCAATGTCCTGCACATGCTTACGCTCTCTTTACAATGGAGAAGGTTCTTTGTAGAGCTATGTGCTTCTAACAATCAAGCTATGAAAAGGCTGGTCATTTTTTCCCCATGTTCAAGGAAACCAGCCTCTTCTGATTGGCTTCATGGCAATTCTAAAAGTTAAAAACTCACATCAGCAGTAGTCAACCTGGTCCCTACCGCCCACTAGTGAGCGTTCCAGCTTTTATGGTGGGTGGTAGCGGAGCAACCACAGTATAAATAAAAAGGTAGATTTAACTATAGTAAGTTGTTTTATAAAGATTTATTCTGCCAAACTTAGTGAAAATCCAACATAAAGTACTTGGTAAGTAATTATTATTATATGCTTTAACTTGCTGTAACTCTGCTTTAAAATTTTTATAAAGTAAAGTTACTTCCCTACTTTATAAATTACCATTACTGTGGAACTGGTGGGCGGTTAGAAAATTTTACTACTAACAAAGATACAAAAGTGGGCAGTAGGTATAAAAAGGTTGACTACCCCTGACTCAAATCATTAAAAAAAAGATATTGCATGTTTCACTCCATGGAACAAATGTCATATAGAAATATAACAATTTTTCAAAGACAAATCACCCTTTCTGAATTTAAGGTTTATATTTTTGGCATCAGACTAGATGGCCCTTCCTCATCCCAGGTCATGCAAAAATTCGATTATTTTTTTATTATTTTATTACAAGTGTTTCAACATTTAAAAGTGCTCCTCTATATTTTCTGTATTTTAAATGAATAACTTTCACTTTTATAGTAAGAAAAAAATGATGAAATAAGAAAATTACAGCCTTACAGGTGGTGGTGCAGTGGATAGTGTTGGATTAGGATGCAGAGGACCCAAGTTTGAAACCCCGAGGTCAGCGGCTTTAGAGCTTGCTCACCAACTTGCGTGCTGGCTTGAGCATGGGATCATAGACATAACCCCATGGTCTCTGACTTGAGTCCAAAGGTCACTGGCTTGAGCAAGAGGTCACTCACTCTGCTGTAACTCCTCCTCCCCATCAAGACACATATGAGAAAGCAATCAGTGAACAACTAAGGTGCCACAACAAATAATTGATGCTTCCCATCTCTCCCTTCCTGTCTGTCTGTCCCTATCTGTCCCTCTCTCTGTCTCTCTGTCTCTGTCACACACAAAAAGAAAAGAAAAATACATAGACATGGGGATTTATATAGTGTCACATAAATGATGTGGTAGACAGAAAGGACAGAAGGAGTTCACAGAGAAAAATAGATAAAAACTAAGGTGGGTAAAGAATGTTTCACGAAGGAGGCAGGGTAGAAATTGGCCTTGAAGAAGAGGACAGGAAATGGGGAGCAGAAGGATCAGCAGAAGGAGAAATGGGACAAAAATTGTGAGGTTTAATGTTAAGATAGAAATAAGTCAACTTGTGTAGAATGTACTATTGATGCAAAGGAGAAAACTTTGTGCATGTAGGGTCTACATTGTAAAGAGCTTGGAATTAAGATTGAAGGAATTTTATACTGAGAGACAAATGCAAGAACAGACTAGAGTTTTAACTTGCATTTGCAAAGGATACAAGTTAGTATGAAACTGGCTCACCTACTCAAGAAAATAAGATATATTTGAGTAGAAAGTTACAAGGTCAGGAGATAAACTCAGATTGTTCTATGGTGGTAGACAATTCTGATTGGATAACTTTTGGGTCCATTTTGATAGAAAGAAAAACAAGATATTTCTGTCTTTTGAGTAAAAAATAACTACGTCTTATTTTGTAATTCAAGGCTTTTAGAATATTCCTGTTTTCTTAGGCTTATCTTAGCGTGCAAGGCTTTTAGGCATGTCAGCATTTTTTCCAGGCCATGGTGCAGGATGGACTCGATCAGTCATTATCATGGACAGGGTTAGACAAAATAATAGGGTGTTTTTCTCATGTTGTATAGACTAGAGTATAAACCTTCAAATGTTTACAGACTACAGCTGGGTCACCATGTGGAGCTTGGCTTAATTTTAAATATATTATTATTTTTTAAAAAACATAGTTATTCACTTTAGCAATTAGCCTTTTTCGAGTTATAGTCAAGATCTAAAGCCTATCTGAGCTTTGCCAAGAACGTAAAGATTCAAGGTAAGAAGGAATGATAACAGTATCAACAATAAAAATTTTATGTTTATAGTACTTTAAAGTTTAAAAGTGACTCCCACCCATATTCAATATAAGCCTCATTCAACCTGTAAGAAAACACCAGTATGTAATAATGGCAGCATTTTTTAAATCTCTGTTTTGTGAAGAAAACATTGAGACTCAGAGAGGTAAAGTCTCTTCCTCAATATATAACACAGCTATGATGTAGTAAAAGCAGGTTCAAATCAAAGTCTGTTACTTCCCAGTACTATAATATTTCCTGTAAAGTTTGAATTAGAAACCATGTAAGCCACAGCTTGCCTACAGGGTTAGACCTTTCTCTGTACTGACAGCAGGGCCTGTTAATCTTGCTACCTCTGCCTAAACCCATGACCTGGTCAAGCTCCAGGCTGTCACCGTGGTCCAGCCCATTCCCACTTAGTGAAATCCAAAATATAACAAGAATAGAAAATGATTTAAAACTCTTTAGTTTAAAAAACACCCACTTTCTTTAAGACGTATTTTGATATTTTATTTATTTATTTATTATTTGTTTTAGAGAGGTGGGGAGACAGAGAGAAAGAAAGAGAGATGGGGGAGGAGCAGGAAGCATCAGTTCCTATATGTGCCTTGACGGATAGGGACAGGCAGACAGGAACAGAGAGAGATGAGAAGCATCAATCATTAGTTTTTTGTTGCAACACCGTAATTGTTCATTGATTGCTTTCTCATATGTGCCTTGACCATGGGGCTGCAGCAGACTGAGTAACCTCTTGCTCAAGCCAGTGACCTTGGGTCCAAGCTGGTGAGCTTTTGCTCAAACCAGATGAGCCCGTGCTCAAGCTGGCGACTTCAGGGTCTCGAACCTGGGTCCTCCACGTCCCAGTCCGATGCTCTATCCACTGCGCCACTACCTGGTCAGGCATATTTTGATATTTTAAACTTTGTGCAGTGGTTTGCACATAAGTCCTTTCTATAATGAAAATACAAGGTTTGAGATAAATAATAGAAATGACTGAAAATTTTACACATTTATTGCTGTGGTAAGCCACATTCACCAGCACAATAATTTCTTATGTATGAATCTCATCCTTAAGGGGAGCACAACTCCCTTGGATAACCTGAAGCAGAACTTCGAGAATCAGCTCAGTTCCACCTGGTTTTAACCTTGAAATGAGTTTTCCCTTCATACTTCTTTTATATGATCCCCATTTGGCAGTTACACTCACTGGCTGGGAAGAATTTCTCCTTGTTCTGTGATCACGGGCATTCATTTGTCTTAACTGAGACTCTGTTCGTCATGCAAGTATGATTTTTACTTTGAACACAGTTTTAACTTGATACATTCTCAAACTGTTCTTCATGCATGCATGGGTTTTTTGTATGCATCATTTTTTTTTCTGCCTGGAAACTTAATCTCTCACTATTTGGGTATTTATTCATGCTTTTATGCTAACACCCATACTGCTTTGTCCAGTAAAGTCTTATTGCTGGATAACTTAGATATATTAGCAGATAGCTTACCTGTCACTCTGCTAATGACTTTAAGAGGTTAGCTTAAAGAACAAGAACTTGTAAAAATGGCCAGACATGATAGCTTCTCAGAAGAAGCCAAGGCCAACCTCCTGCCCAAAGCTAATCCTACCAGTGTTGTTTATCTAGTTCCGCTAACGGGCTCAGGCTCAGTAGATGAACAGGCCTTCACTTCTTTGCCTAGTACACTTTAAGTTACTTTAAGTCATCTTTAACCCTACCACAAAGACATGAATTACTTTGGCCTAATACACAATCTATATATCACTCTTTGAAATCAGCATTATAGCTATGACAATATCTCCCCTATTTCCCCAGCTTTTGTAAAATTAGCACATTCGGAATCAAGAAAGTAGAAATTTAGATTTCTTTACCACTCAACCTATTGATAGAGTTCAGGATATGCTACTCCAAAATATGGCACCTCGGCATATCAAATATTTGAAGCCAAAGGAGTGTGAGAAAACAGCAAAAACAGGAAGGTCACTCTGACCCTGCCCTTCTCCCTTGAAACCAATCATAAAACCCTCATGTGAGAAGTGCCCTCCCTACACCCAGAGACAAGCAGCATCTTTCCTCCAAAGGCAAAGGGACACCAAGAAAAAGTCCACACACTCAGACAGGTCTTGCTAAGTGTCCCCAGCTTACAATTACATCATATTCCTCAACCTAACGTATTTCTCTATTCTGTCCATTCTTCACCACACGTAGCATAAAACGCTCAGGTTTAACAGTTTCTTTGGGTCTTGCATCGCGTAAAACTTACATTAAATAACTCTGTATGCTTTTCTCCTGCTAGTCTGTCTCTGTCTATTTCTTTTTCTTTTTTTTTTTTTTTTTTTTGTCTGTCCATTTCATTTTTAGAGCCAAGGACCTTAAGAGGGCTGGGAAAACGTTCTTCTCTCCTCCCCTACACAATAATATTTGGGACTTTGCAGTTTAAAACAATAAACATTCATTACTTCATACCATTTCCAGGTGGTGGGGAGTCTGGGTGCAGCTTAGCTGAGTGTGTCTGGTTCACAGTATCTCATGCAGTGACAACCAAAATGTCAACAGGGCTGCAGTCACTGAAGGCTACTGAGCTGGAGGACCTACTTGCAGGCTCCTTCACACGGCTGGCAGAAGACGCCTCAGCTGTCCGCCACGTGTGCTACTCCAAGGGTTGCTTGTGAAATGCCAGTGGGCTTCCCGAGAGTGAATGATGGGGGCAGAGGGAGACTGGAAGCCACAGTATCTCTTATATCCTCATCTCAGAAGCAACATAGCAGCACTTCTGTCATATTCAACCGAACACACAGACCATCCTTGGTACAACATAGGAGGAGATGACACAGGTGTGTGAATACCAGGAGCACAGATCACGGGGGCTGTCTTGGAGTCTGGCCACCACATTTTCCTTCTTCTATTATCTTCTCCCATTTCCATCGATCAGCCTTTTGCTCCTCCACTTTGATTACTTCCTCTTTACTAGCTTTTCCCTATCCTGGTTCTAAATACTCTGAAACTATACCCAGAAGCTTCACTGTTACACCTTCCTGAGGAAAAATAAAAAAATAATACCCTTCCTAGACTAGAGGTTCTGCTCTAGTTATCACTCTGTCTCCAAGGCTGCGCTTCTGAAGAAGTCCATACACAACCTCCCCTTCCCCACTCCTTCTTTCTTTGGTCCACAGCAAGTTGACCTGCACCTCAGCCTCTCCGATGTAACTGTGATCCCCAGGTCACTGTGACATCGCAAAGACTTCTTAGTTAAAAATTCCAATGTACTTTTCAGTCCTTAATCTCTAGCATTTCATGAACCTTTTTTCCCTTGGCTGCTGTGATACCATTCCTCCTTGCCTTTTGTTTTACCCCTTTCATGACTGTCAGCCTCCATTGCTGATTTTTTTTCCCCTTTTTTAGTGAGAGAGACAGAAAGAAAGACACATAGATAAGAGACAGAGGCAGGAAGGGAGAGAGATAAGCATCAACTCGTAGTTGTGGCACCTTAGTTGTTCATAATTACTTTCTCATATGTGCTTTGACTGGGGGGCTCCAGTTGAGCCAGCAACCCCTTGCTCAAGCCAGTGACCTTGGGCTCAAGCTGGAGTGACCATGGGGTCATGTCTATGATCCCCCACTCAAGTCAGTGACCCCACGCTCAAGCTGGTGAGTCCATTGGACTCAAGCTGGATAAGCCTACTCTCAAGCCAGAGACCTTGGGGTTTTGAACCTGGGTCCTCAGCATCCCAAGTCGATGCTCTATCCACTGTGCCACCGCCTGGTCAGGCTGCTGATCTTCTTTCTTTACTTTTCTATAAATATTGGTAGTCACCCCTTTTTTCTTATTATTCTAAAAACTCTTTCTTCTTACTATTCTAAAAACTCTTGCTGTATAACTTCATCTATACCAGTGGCTTTAGCTACCATCTGTGTGCTGCTAACTGCCAAATCTAAATTCCCAAATTAGTGCTTTTTTTTTTTTATTTCCACACTATAACCAACTCCTTAGTTAAGAGTGTGAAAGCCCCACCAGTTTTTCAATTGATAGATGTATTGGCTCAATTTGAGGGGATGAATCACTTCTGAGGACTTCTGATTGAAAGGGGAAACCTTAAAATAATAAAAAGTATTTTTAAGGGAATCTTATCTCCAAAGGGTTTTATCCATTTGGAACAACCCTTAGTGCAAAGGCATGATGGAGTATGGTCACAGCAAAGGTTTTCCTCCCTTACCAGAAGAAGCCACCAATATGTTTGCCAAGTCATTATTTATAGGTTTAGTTAAACAGAAAGAAGAGCAGAAGGCTCACCCTAAAATCGCTTTAGGCAGCAAATGACAAATGTAAGAGCTGTACCCAGCTTGCCTCATAATCAACCCCTAATTGCCACTTCCTTCAGATACTTCATGATGGCTGTCCCAAGACTTGCCACATTCTATCCTTTTAGACCAGTGATTTTCAACCTTTTTTGAGCTGCGGCATATTTTTTACATTTACAAAATCCTGGGGCACACCACCTACCAAAATGACACAAAATGATACTTTAACTGTTAGAATTTATTTACAGTTTAAATAAATTACAGTTATTTAAAAAAAGTTAAGTAAAAAAGGATAACCCCCTCATATATACAGTCCCATGTAACATCCCTCATGTATACAGTCCCACATAACATCCCCTTATAAATACAGTCCCATGTAACATCCCCTTATATATACAGTCCCATGTAACATCCCCTCATATACACAGTCCCATGTAACATCCCCTCATATACAGTCCCATGTAACATCCCCTCATGTACAGTCCCATGTAACCTCATATATACAGTCCCATGTAACCCCTCATGTATACAGTTCCATGTATCCCCTCATGTATACAGTCCCGCTAATGGATACTGGAGCTTTCATCAAGGTTGTGGGTTCAAATTAATTTGGCAAATACTCTCTCTATATAGAGACTGGACAAAATCAATTTTAGAAAATGTTGGGTACTTGTGTAACATCATAAATCCTCAGAGCATCTCTACTGTCAGATTGAGAAGTTTGCTTTCTAGGTAAGGATTCTGATAAATACTAGAGTTCTCCCTGAGGTTGTGGGTTCAAATCTCATGGTCAGCTGGGTGCAGGGGCCTTTGTTCTGTCTGTTTTGATGGTGTATATAGAGATTTGAGCTCTTTAAGAAGCTGACCCTTCAGGAGGCCATATACAATATAGATAACATTGTGATGCATTGTATATCACCCTCTGTGGGGACCTCTTTTAAAAAGAAAAAGGTCAAATATCTATATACTCCATCAGGATAGACATAACCAGCTGAGGCTGAGGCTTCATCTACTGGTGGCAACATTTACCTCCAGGCCTGACTAGAATTAGAAATCCGGACCATGGGGAGGAGTAGCAGCTTCAACTACTCGCCACGGCAGCCTGAGCGGGGACCTTCCTGGGTGTGGATGAGAAGTGGCCTACTATTGGTTCATCACTAGTGGTCGGGATGAATCCTAGAAGGTGATTGGTCAGTGAGTGTTCCCTGTGCTTCCACTCTTCCTGTCACTGATAGCTGGAGGGATTGTGAGGGGAATGTTTATGTTTGGATGGAGGCGGCTGGCGGCGGGCCGGATAAATAGCCTCCGCAGGCTGTATCCGGCACACTGGCCGTAGTTTGGAGACCCATGTTTCCCCGTGGCACACCTGACCATGTCTCATGGCACAGTGGTTGAAAAACACTGTTTGAGACAAAATTGCTCTAAGACCAACTTCTCACTGGAACACTCAGGGTTTCAGATCTAAACCTTTCTTGAACCACTGTTTTGAGACCAATTTCTAAGAGTTATGTCCCTCTGTGGGCTGTTAGTACAGACACTGGTGCCCATCATGCTACTCCTGCTGCCCCCACATTTCTACCATATAAATGTGTTGTGAGCAAGAGGTCGTCATGTTCAATAACATCGTAATGCCCAACCACGGGCCCCCAGGCAGCAGCCTGCTGTTTGTATACATGAGATCAGAAAGTTTTAACCTTTCCGTGTTGGTGTGTACCCTTCCTCAAGAGCAAAAGCAGATGTCAAGTCAACAGGTGTTTCCTCTCATTTAAGCCATAAACGTTATTTTTGCCAGTGATATCATTGGTATCAAGACTGAGCACTCAGAACTTCTTCACACGCTTGACTCTTCATATCCTCCATTCTAAGACTGATGAAATCACTCTCTACTCCCAGATCATCTAGTCAGAGATGCCCAGACATCAGTCCACAGTGTTACTGCTGCTCTAAGGTTTGAAACTGGTCAAGGACTACAAGAAGGAACTCATATTTCATCCATGGAAAAATAATATATATGTTTTGTTGTTGTTGTTTTTGTTTTGTATTTTTCTGAAGTTGGAAACGGGGAGGCAGTCAGACAGACTCCCGCATGCGCCTGACCAGGATCCACCTGGCACGCCCACCAGGCGCGTGCCCATCTGGGGCGTCACCCTGTTGCAACCAGAGCCATTCTAGCACCTGAGGCAGAGGCCACAGAGCCATCCTCAGCGCCTGGGCCAACTTTGCTCCAATGGAGTCTTGGCTGCAGGAGGGGAAGAGAGAGACAGAGAGGAAGGAGAGGGGGAGGGGTGGAAAAGCAGATGGGCGCTTCTCCTGTGTGCCCTGACCGGGAATCGAACCCAGGACTCCTGCATGCCAGGCCAACGCTCTACCACTGAGCCACCGGCCAGGGCCAATATATTTTTTTTAATGAGAAGAGGGGAGATAATGAGACAGACTCCTACATGTGCCCCAACCAGGATCCACCTAGCAACCCTATCTGGGGCCAATGCTTGAATCAACTGAGCTATTTTTAGTGCTTGAGGCTGACCCACTGGGACCACTGAGCTACCTCAGTGCCCGGGGTCAACCTCGAACCAATCAAGCCACTGGCTGGGGGAGGTGAAGAGGTAGAGAAGTGGGAGAGGGTGTGGGAGAGAAGTAGATAGTCACTTCTCTTGTGTGCCCTCACTGGAAATCGTATCCAGGACACCCATACACTGGGCCAATGCTCTATCCACTGAGCCATCCATCCAGGGCCCAAGAAAAAATATCTAAACATTGAAAAACTTCAGTAGCTTATGGAAAATGGCAAAATAATATGAAATTTTAAACATACAGATAATTTGAAATGCATGTACTGAGAAAATGCCATCTCAAACTTAAGGCTTGTCCATTATTTATGGAACTTTAGATAGGCAGAGAAGGAGGAAGGAAGGGAGGTAAAGGGGAAGGAGGAAGGAAGGAAGGAAGGAGAAAGGGAAAAATAAAAAAATATATAAAGGGGATCTCCTTATGTTTAATAATAAAATAAATAATATATACTAAAGGTATAGGGCTTGGTTGTGAGATACATTTAAACCAGCTTTTCAAGTTAGCCAATGTTCCTACCTCTCACAGTGCTACATACTGCTCATTATTGATATTCCATAAACTTATGGCTGGCATTGTCTTATCATGATATGTTTGTGTTTTTGTTTTTTTGAGATTGCTTTGCAATAAAGACATAATTCAGATGCTTTACCACATATATTACTTGTAGCAATAAGTTATCTTCATGTTCTGATGATCAACTGGGAAGACGGCACGAAACATTCCAAATAGTGTCTCTGGAACCAGGAGTATTCTGATCTTGACAGTTGTTCAAACAAAAACTGGACGGTGCTGCCTTCCCAGCATACCAGAAGCAGATGGCAAGAAGACAGGCTGCCCGGGCACTCAGCCTGCGCCGCCGACGGACAGAATGGTTGTCCATATGCTGCGAGGCAGCATGCTGCTGAGCAGACTCTTCCTAACTCGCCTGTCTTCTTGAAAGATTCCTCGTCCTGTCCTAAAATCTTTCCAGTCAGAAGCTCTACCCAGTATAACAAATAATGGGCTACCCTGTGCCCCCAACCCCGACAAACACAGATGAGATGATGATAAAGAGCACTGTTAAAAATTCTGCCCAGGAACAAATTGTTCCTTTGGTTTCAACAATGGCTAAAAATTCAAAAATGAAGAAATCAATAATAATTGGATTATTTCAAAAAGGTTTGGTGGCTGTTGAAATGGACACAAAATAGGGAGGAACGGGAGCTTCACTTTTTCCCTCTGTTCTGGTGACAGAGGAATTAGCCAAAGTTGATGCATCTGTGGCTTTATTTTATGACATCCAGGACACAGTAATTAGTGGACTGATAGGAAAAGATAGAAACGGCCTGGCTTGTGCTGGTGCAGTGGTTAGAGCGCTGACCTGGAATGCTAAGGTTGTAGGTTTGAAGCCTGGGCTTGCCTGGTCAGGGCACATATGACAAGCAAGCAAATAACAACTAAAGTGAAGCAACTACACTTCTTGATCCCCGCCCCCTTCTACCTGTAAAATCAATAAACAAAGTTCTAAAAAACAAAACAAAAACATAGAAACTGAAAAACTAAAGGTTATGTTTTGACCAAGCTAGCTATAGAAATGACCAAGCTAGCTATAGAAAAAAGAGAATTTTTCTGCCTTTCAGAGGCTGGAGCAGGTAGAGAATCATTTGCTTTGAAGACCAGAGCTGATTTTAAAAAAAGAAAGAAAAGAAATTATTATGCCATCAGTGGGTCAAAGATGTGGCTTGGCAATGCCAAGTATACAGAGCTCTTCCTGATGATGGCAAATATAGGCCCTACCATTGGGTGTAAAGGAATTACCTTCTTCTTATTAGGTCGTAATACTAATATTGAAAGCAAGAAACAAACTGGGAATCAGAGCTTCTTTCACCTGCCTATTAACATTTGAAAATGTCCAGGTTCCAGAAGCCAATATCCTAAGATAAATTGAACATGGCTATAGGGAGCTTTTAATGAAGAGAGAGTAGAAATTGCTGCACAGATGCTGGGAAAGGGTATTTTCACTACACTATTACATATATTAAAAAAAGGATACAATCTGGCAAAAGAATATTTGATTTTCAGGGGTTCAGTCCAAAAACAAGTGGCAGGTCGCCACCCAGCTGGAAGCTGCAAGATTAGTAACATACAATGCTGCTAGGTTATTAGAAGCTGGAAAGCCATTCATAAAAGCATCATCAATGGTCAAATTCTATGTAGCAGAGATTACAAGACCAACGACTAGTAAGTATATCAAGTGGATGGGAGGAATAGAGTAGGTTATACTAAAGATTACCCTATGGAAAAGTACTTTTGAGATGCAAAGATTGGAACAATATATGCAGGCGTTTCAAATATCCAGCTGAACACTACTGCAAGGCACATTGATGCAGAATACCAGTCTCTATAGAGTGGGACTCGTCATGGGTGGCACTGATGTAAAATTTTAAACCACTGTGACTTTTGGGCAGAGTAAACACCAGAGCATTGAAGCATTTTATTTACATCCTCAGTCATGAATCTTGAAATAGGCTTTTTTTCTATTTTATCCTTCAGGTCTGCTTGACACAGAAAATCATTTTTTAAAATTGGAAAGAAATATATCCATGTTTTCTCAAAAACTGATTTTAAAATAAAGTTCTGTAGATATTATTCTAGCTTCAGTGTATACAGAAGGCTCACTCTATCAGCATCTGGAGTATTACTAACAGAAATGGTAATTTTATATTCCTATTAAATCTTTACTTTGTGGAATCAGTCAGAAGAACAGTTGTTATAGCATGCAATGCTATAGGGTAGATATTCAAATCTAAACTGCTAAACTGGTAGAAACTGCTCAAATTTTTAAAGAAAATATGAAAATTTTTCTAAATACCTGAGAATGGATAGAAAATAAGGATGTAATTCTGTAGGTTATATATATAAACCGAAGGAAACTTTATTTTAACAAAGTAAAATGGCCTTGGCTGATTGGCTCAGTGGTAGAGCATCAGCCCTGTGTGTGGATGTCCTAGGTTCGATTCCCAGTCAGGGCACACAGAAAAAGCAACCATCTGTTTCTCCCTCTTCTCTCCCTTTTCTTTCTCTCTCTCTCTCTCTCTCTCTCTCTCTCTCTCTCTCTCTCTCTCTCTTCACCTCCCACAGCCATGGCCCTGGGCACTGAGAATGGCTCTGTGGAGCCTGCACCTCAGGCGCTAAAATACCTCAGTTGTGAGCATGGCCCAAGATGGGCAGAGCATTGGTTCCAGATGGGGGTTGCTGGGTGGATCCCAAGTTGGAGCACATGCAGGAGTCTCTCTATCTTCCCTCCTCTCACTTGGAAAAGAAGAAAAATAAAAAAAGTAAAACTATAGAATTTGCTATGATAATTGACCTATGTAAAAAGTGCAGTTCCTGATTGTTTCAGCAGATTATTTTACTTATTTATTTATTTATTTTTTAAAGATGCTGCAACTAAGAGTTGAGGCTTCTTTTTTTTTTTTTTAAGACTTTATTCATTTTAGAGAGGAGAGAAGGAGGAGAGAGAGAGAGAGAGAGAGAGAGAAGAGGGGAGGAGCAGGAAGCATCAACTCCCATATGTGCCTTGACCAGGTAATCCCAGGGTTTTGAACTGGCGACCTCAGCATTCCAGGTCGACGCTTTATCCACTGCGCCACCACAGGTCAGGCTACTTATTTATTTTTTTGACAGAGAGAGTCAGAGAGAGGGACAGATAAAGACAGGCAGGAAGGGAGAGAAATAAGAAGCATCAATTCTTCATTGTGATACCCTAGTTGTTCATTGATTGCTTTCTCATATGTGCCTTGACCAGGGGGCTCCGCAGAGTGAGTGACTCCTTGCTCAAGCCAGCAACCTTGAGCTCAAGCCAGTAACATTGGGCTTTAAGCCAGTGACCTTAGGACTCATGCTAGCGACCATGGGGTTAAGTCTATGATCTCTTGCTCAAGCCAGCAACCCTACGCTTAAGCTGGTAAACCCACACTCCAGCCAGATGAGCCTATACTCAAGCTGGCGACCTCGGGGTTTTGAACCTGGGTCCTGTGCATTCCAGTTTGATGCTCTATCCGGTATGTCACTGCCTGGTCAGGCTCAGCAGATCATTTTAAAACCAAATCTCTGCATTACTTTTCAAGTGTAAAGCTTAAATAATTTGGTTTAATCATCAGAATATATTTAAATATTTAATAATAATATTTATTCTATCATGTATTATTTTTCAAAAATACAATTTCTCTCTTTATTAAATTGAATACTGTTTCCTAAAGAAAAAAAAAAAAAGATAAGCTACCGGATACAACTTCAAGTCCAACATCATCAAATTAGGAGGAAGAATTTTAGCAGCAGAGCAGATTACAGCCTTACTCCACTGATCTACTACTGCAAACTACAGAAGGTGTATATGTGCAAAAGGAAACACAGGCCCTAAATGGTTAGCTCAGTTGGTTAGAGCGTCATCCTAAGTGTACAAGTTGTGGGTTTGATCCCTAGTCAGGGCACATGCAGTAATCAACCACTGAGGGAATGGATAAGTGGAACAACAATTCAAGCCCCCCCCCCCAATAAATAAAAAATAAGGAAAGAATTTTTTTAAAAGGGAACACAGAATCCCTCTGAATATCACAAACACATTATAGGATGTAGATAATGATCAATGTTGCAAGTTTGGGATGGCTTGGATCATAGATGTTTTTCCAAAAGTTTATTCTTTGAGCTGAGTCTGAGCCATCACAATGCTGGCATGAATCACAAGATCAATAAAACCTTCTAACACCCTGCAAGCCTGGTACCTCTGTCTCCTTGACATTCTCCTGTAGCACTTGAGACACACTGTTGAGATTGAGGTGGAGGTTGAATGGGCAGCTTGAAGAAAATTATGAATGTTTATAAAATCTGCTGAGGGGATTTTAAAGAAGCAGATGGCCCAGAACAAGTAAGATTGTCAAGCTCTGGAGCAGGCTCACCTACATGCACTGGTCACAGATTTATTGTGGCTACTGCATGCCAGACTCCTTCAGTTTGTTTCCACATTTACCTCTCATGACATGCACATATAAAAATATAATCTTTTTGATTATACAGGATTTAAATCACTAATACAAGCTGCCACAGGTAGTTGGTTCAGGTTTTGTGTCTACATACAAAAGAAAATTACTCTAACGGAAGATGAAGGAATCTTATTGAAAGGATATGTGAGACTGACAAAACAAAGGGAGTGAATGAACCAATATGTAAAGGACGAAACCAAAACCTTTCCAGAGGTTCTACTGTTAGGAACAGATAGACTGATTCTTTAGGACATAACTACTTGTGTAACTCACTGGATGTCTTTGGATCATTCCACTCCTGAGTCCAATTCCAGAGAGAGAAACTCTGTGTCCTAGCAAGGCCCATATGCTCAGGGAGGGAAGCTGCGCCCAAGAATGTAACATAGTGTCAGAGATGCAATTCTCCAGAGGAGAATTGAGATGTTGCTGCCAAAAGAAAAGGGATTGGATGATAGTGAACAAAAATTAGTAAGTAAGTGTCCACTGCAGGTAAAATAGCAGAATTAAGATCTGAATCTGTGTTTGTCAGATGAAAAACCTAATGTTGTATGTTCTTTTCCAAATTGCCTCCTAATAGAAATGGAGAAGATAGATTGTCATTAGGTAGGAGTCGGGGGGGGATAACACAACTGAAACAAATGAATGAAAATGTGATAGAGCTCTGAATGCTGGAAATAATGATGGATAGTGGGGCCTCCAAATGAGGAAAGAGAGTGCTGCCAGAACCGGACTCAAAAACCAGGAGAACTGGAGGGACCAGATGGTAAGACCTGTGGGGTGGACATTCCTGAGAATCTTCTGAGAGGATGCCAGAAATTCTATAATGTAAACCAGGGCAAGACGTGTCCTGAGAAGTTGAGGTTATGTCATGAAGGATCATCAAACAACAAGCAAAATTCCCATTGTGTTTTAGTTTCTGAACAGTTGGAAGCACATTAATTACTATTAGGGTTATTGAAAACTTAAGCAGGAGAGAGACAGTGGATTGCCACAGCCTTCTTTAAAATAAACTCAACGACAGTGTTAACACAAGCCTAGATACAACAGGCTTTAGGCACCTAAAGACAGTTTTGCTGCTAGAAGGAACTGAAAACAGGTGTCTTTATTAGCTTTCTATTAATATGAAGGCAAATACAGTGTAGGAAATCTGCCACTTATGAAAAGAGCAGAGCACAGTTAAAATGAACCTTCCTGGAGAGGGTGGGACTGGGAGAGAAATGGGTGTGCCTATAAAAGGGCAACAGGAAGGATCTTTGTGGGGTGGAAATATGCTGTATCTTGACTGTATCAATGCCAATACCCTGGTCGCAATATTGTACTCAAGTTTTGCACGATGTTACCACTGGGGAAAACTAGGTAAAACTACCTGGTATCTGTGTATTATTTCCTTTTCTTTTCTTTTTTTTTTTGTGTGTGTGTATTATTTCTTACAACTGCATGTGAATCTATAATTATCTCAAAATAAAGTTTCATTGAAAAGAAAAACAACACCACACATACACACACACACACACACACACACACACACACACACACACTGAACTGCCTTAGTTATAGGGAAGAACGATCACCTCCACCCCTTATATTTCCAAATATAGCAACTTCAGGGAGATCAGTGGTTCTTCACCCTGGCAGCACATTTGTTCTCTAGGTGACCGCAGACTCCCAGGAGGGCTGAGAATTAATGAGCCTCTCCCCACTCCTCCTTTAATCCTCCCCAGGCAGGGTAATAGGAGCAACTATATAGTTGGACACTTGAGTTGGGTATAAAAAAACAGCTCCGCCCTACTGTTTACCCTTTCTAGACCTGTATCTTGCAGAGAATGGGTCTGCTTTCCTAGCATGGGCCTATATTATTCTACTGGGAAGCCCGTATTGTTCAACTGTGCCAGTGACTAGGGAAAAGTATGAGTGTGCCCACTTGGCCATGTCTTCCAATCAGCTTTATTTAATGTGGCATTCTGATCTCCATGTCTGATTCTGAATTCAAGAGGAAAACAGGGAAAATATTTATTAGCCCATGCAGGAAAAGGGTTTTCAGATGATCTGAATGAACTTTTATTATAGACCCAGGGACCCTAGGGATATGATCTTAGATTTGCCTTTTTGTCACTCTGCTCTCCAGATCATAGAGAAGATAAATGTGGAATGTCAGTGGGTCAGGTTACACCTAATTTACAGAAACATTCGATGTGAAACCTCTGACCAATGAGTTGCAGCTGCACTGGGAGGTATGTGACTCGACATCCACTTTTAGTGAGATTGTGCAACATGCATGGGATACACACAGGCAGGGAACAGAACAGACAGCTGGCCTGAGATGATCTCACCTGCATCAGGTTCAACCTCATCTTTCACAACTGAGTCCTGGACAGAGGAGGGGAATGGAAGCTGCACTAAGCTCTTGGCAGATGTCAGAAGGACTCTGCTATTTGGCCATGTACATCATTCACTGTGTCAATTTTTTTTTTTTTTTGAGGACAAGATCCACATTTTACTTACATTTTCAGACTAACTTCAATCTCAAAATCACATATTCATACATGTATTTCCTTGCTGGTTTCACTTAAACTTAAATGCATGTTTGTCAAAGACTCTAAACAAATATTTAACATGTCTGTTACATGTAAACACATAGAAACACCTTTTAACAGAAATTCATCAACCTTCGCTACAACATTTTTCATTATAAATACAGGTATCATACCAATTTGGAACATATTTTTTGATACTCCTGGTAGTCAACACCCATACCATGTCAAAAACTTAAAAAATTTCTGACAGTATTCACTGTACCTGCTACTTTAGACAATTTAAACTGAAGCTCTTTTATCAAGTAAGATGGATAAAGCCCGCCATTTCTTTTTTCCTTCTTGGGATATTGTTACTTTTCAGGAACCTACTTCCACAGCTCTTTGACACGTCATACCACGCTTTCATGCTGTAAAGCTGAATTCGATTTTAAGTAAACCATGTTTATGTTTAAGTGGCAGTGCCTTAACAAAAACTGTGCTGTATTTTCCCTCCTTTTACCTGAAAACATCAGATGTATACGTATGTTAAATATATTCTTTAAAGTGTCCAGGTCATGTTTACCAGCTGGAATTACTTTACTTAAAGTATGAGTATTTCACATTGTGCTATTTAATTAAGACACTAACATGATCTGAAGATTGTTGAAAAAGATTGTTTGAGACCCACTAAAATTAATTGTTTATGTTTGTCCTTCTGGTGGCTGTGGAAGCTTCATATTTTCTTTGGACATCATTAACATCTTAGCTCTTGAAGTACACTTTGATGCTATATGAATTTTGCAATTTATCTAACATTGGTATGCTCTGTGCATCCCCCATTCCACTAGAATTATTTATTCCACTCAAATTAATTTTCATTACAAATCTAATATGACTAACAAAGGAGCTTCTGAGTATTCTACTCTTGGGCTATATATATTCTGTTTTCATAATTTGTCTTTGGAGACAGCCATCTTCTCTGGCACTTCAGCTCATCTATCTTCACACTACTGTGTGTCTTTTTCTTTTTTCCAGTGAGAGAGAGAGACAAGAAGAGAGACAGATGAGAGGCATCAACTCATAGTTGCATCACTTTAGTTGCTCATTGATTGCTTCTCATACATGCCTTGACCAGGAGGCTCAAGCTGAGTTAGTGACTCCAAGCTCAAGTCAGCAATCTTGGGCTCAAGCCAGCAACCTTGGAATCATGTTGAGCTACACTCAAGCTGCTGATCTCAGTGTTTAAGTTTCAAACTGGAACCTCTGTGTCCCAGGTTGATGCTCTATCCACTGTGCCATCACCAGTTAGGCTACTACTGTGTATCTTTTAAAGCTAAGTAAACTGGTGTGAGAAATAATATACCATGACTTGTGAGTCTTTTTATCAATTTTAAACCTAGAATCAACTGACATTGAGTAAGACCAGTAGCAATAAGTCCACCGAAATTCTAACATCTGGTACCTACTCTTCAATGACTGGATACAGTTCTTCAATTCACTTAGTTGTTGCAGCCATTGTGTAAGTTAGCACATCTCTCACTCTTTCTAGCCCTAATTTCAATTTTCCTTCCTTATTGAGAGAATCAGAAAACCTAAAAACTTAACTTCTCAGAGTTCCTTGCAATTAATTGGTTGTGTCCTCATGACTCAATTCTGGCTAATGAAATGTAAACTAAATGTTTCTAATACTGTCTTTTGTGCTTCAGTCTTCTTGCCTGAAATACATATGTGATGACTAAGGCATTGCAGTCATGGCTAAGTATGGCAGAAACCAAGATAGAAGGAGCCAGTTGCCTTGACAGCATTGCTGAGCTACCATACCAGTCTTAGACCTCCCATCCCCAGACTTCCTGGTGCAAGAAACAAAAAGACCCCTTACCTCTTTAAGCAGTCAAGCATAGTTCTAACTGATTGATTTATCAAATCTATTTCCAATGTGATGGGCAGAATAGTGGCCCCCTAAAAATTCTCGTGCCCTACGCTGGGGATGGCTCCTTGGCCTCTGCCCCAGGCGCTAGAATGGCTCTGGTCGTGACAGAGCGACGCCCCGGATGGGCAGAGCATCACCCCCCGGTGGGCATGCCGGGTGGATCCCGGTGGGGCACATGCGGGAGTCTGTCTGACTGCCTCCCCGTTTCCAGCTTCAGAAAGAAAAAAAAAAAAAGATTCTCGTGCCCTAATTCCTAGAACCTGAGAATATATTACCTTTACATGACAAAAGAGACCCAGCAGCCAGGGTTAAGTCATGGACATGACGTGGGGTAGAGGGGTGGGGGAGTATCCTGGAGTATCCAACTGGATGTAATGTGATCATAGAGGTCTTCACAAATGAAAGAAGGAAGCAGAAGGGAGAATCAGGGAAAGGGATGTGACAACAGAAGCAGGGTTAGAAAAATGCTATGTTGCTGGCTTTGAAGGAGGAAGGGGGCCATGAACCAAGGAATGTAGGCAACATCTGAAGCTGAAAAAAAAAAGAGAAAAAGGAAATGAATATGTCCTTGAGGCTCCAGGAGGAGAACAGCTCGTCTGTCACCTTGACATTAGCCTGTGTCAGACTTTTAACCTATTGAACTGTAAGGTGATAAATTTATGTCGTTCAAGCAACTATATATATTTACGGTAATTCTCTACAGCAACAATAGAAGAATACACTATATTATTGCCTGTTAATAACAAATTATGGTAAATCCAAAGAAATTACTTCATTTCAGTGCAAGACAGCTCTAGTTTTTTGATCAGACAGGCAAAAAAAACAACAACCTACTTTTTTCTTTTTTTAGCTAGGGAGACAGAAATACAGACAGGAACAGACAGGAAAGGAGAGAGATGAGAAGCATCAACTCATAGTTGTAGCACCTTAGGTGTTCATTGATTACTTTTTCAAATGTGCCTTGACAGGGAGGGGGCAGTGACCCTTTGCTCGGGGCAGTGACCCTTTGCTCATGTCAGCAACTTTAGGCTCAAGCCAGTGACTTTGGGCCCAAGACAGCAACCATGTGACCCCACACTCAAGCCAGCAACTCTGCACTCAAGCCAGTAACCCCACACTAAAGCTGGTAAGCCTGCATTCAAGCCGGCAAACTCATGGTTTCAAACCTGGATCCTCAGCATCCCAGGTTGGTACTCTAACCACTGCACCACTGCCTGAGCAGGCAAAAAACAAACAAAAAATCTTTTACTTTTTAAGAATTAAAAAAAATCCCTATGGAACTGATATTTTTATAACAATGGTAACAAATAAACACCAGGTGCTACTTTAAAACAACAGACAGAAACACAAAAGAAAAGAACCAATGGAGGCACAGAGCTACCATAAAACAAAATGTAAAATGGTTATAGGAAATCCTCATAATCAATAATTAAAAATAAGTGAACAGAATTCACCAATAAGAAGGCAGAGAGTATCCGATTAGATCAAAGGACAAAACCCAACCATATAATGCCCTCAGGAAACACATATAAGCTGAAAAGACAAAAATAGACTCAAAGTGTAAGAGTGGGAAATGATTCTCCAAGCAAATTGCATCCACAGAAAAGCAGGTGTAGCTGTACTTATATCTGACAAGATAACAAAAGTAACTGTTGGAATCCATGGGAGTTGGAAAAGACCAGAGCAACAGGCTTTTATTGAAAGGAAGAAAGGAACCCTGGCGGGCACTTTTCTGGGAAGAAGGGCACCAGTACAAGCTAGGGGGATGAGTTTTATAGGGTAAAGGGAGAGTCTCGAGCAAGTGGGTATTGAATCAAAAGTCCTGGTATGTCTGGAATGTTCCTCCTTGGGGCAGCTGACCAGCTTCTTGGACTTCCTCTGCCTCAGGGGTGATAGTCCAGTGAGTAAGGGTGAGGTCTAGCAGATAAGCGGAACATCAAGAGGGCAGTTTGGAATTTCTGGTAAATTCACGTATCTATCAGTAACAAGAGACAAAGATGGATATTTTAAATAATAGTGGGGACACTACATCAAGAAGTCATAACACCTTTCAATATATATGCACCCAATCAGGGAGCACCAAAATATATAAAGCAAGTACTAACAGAACTAAAGGGAGAAACTGAAAAAAATACAATCAAACAAAAAAAATCAATAAAGAATTATTGGCCTTAAATGATACATTAGACCAAATGGGCATAATTGATATTTACAGAGCCTTTCACCCCAGAACATAAGATTATACATTTTTCTCCAGTGCACATGGAACATTAAGAATAAACTGTATATTGTGGCACAAAACTAGCCTCAACAAGTTAAAAAAGATTGAAATCATACCAAACATATTCTCTGATTGCAATGCTTTGAAATTAGAAGTCAAGTGCAAACAGGAAAAAAAGAAACCCACAAATATGTGCAGATTGAAGAACATACTACTAAAAAATCCTGGGTAAAAGAAGAAATAAAAGGTGAGATCAAAAGATAAATAGAGCCTGACCAGGCGGTGGCGCAGTGGATAGAGCATCGAACTGGGATGCAGAGGACTCAGGTTTGAGACCCCAAGGTCGCCAGCTTGAGCACGGGCTCATCTGGTTTGAGCAAAAGCCCACCAGCTTGAACCCAAGGTCGCTGGCTCCAGCAAGGGGTTACTCGGTCTGCTGAAGGCCCGCAGTCAAGGCACATATGAGAAAGCAATCAATGAATGACTAAGGTGTTGCAACGCGCAATGAAAAACTAATGATTGATGCTTCTCATCTTTCTTCATTCCTGTCTGTCTGTCCCTGTCTATCCCTCTCTCTGACTCACTCTCTGTCTCTGTAAAAAGAAATAAAAAAAAAAAAAAAAGATAAACAGAGACAAAGGAACATGACAATATGACACATCAAAACATCTGGGATACAATAAAAGCAGTAATAAGAGAGAAGTTTATTTCATTACATGCCTATCTCATAAAGCAAGAGAAATCCCAAGTGAAAAACAACCTAATATTATCATTTTTTTAGAGAGAGAGAGAGATAAGAAGCATCAACTTGTAGTTGCTTCATTTCTGTTGTTTATTGATTGCTTCTCTTATGTGCCTTGACTTGGGGGCTAGCAACCTTGCTTAAGCTAGCAACCTTGAGCTCAACCAGCAACCTTGGGCTTCAAGACAGCAACCTTTGGACTCAAGCCAGCAACCTTGGGATCACATTGATGATCCTGTGCATAAGCTGGCAAGCCCCTACTCAAGCCAGATGAGCCTATGCTCTAGCAAGCAACCTTGGGGTTTCAGATCAGGGCCCTCAGTGTCCTGGGTTAATGGTCTATCCATTGCACCACCACTAGTCAGGCCTAACATTACATCTTAATGTACTACAGAAAGAAGAACAAAAGCAACCCAAAGTCAGAAGAAGAAAGGAAATAATAAAAATTAGAGCAGATCGAATGAAATAGAGAATAAAAAGACAACACATCCTGGCTGGTGGTGGTACAGTGGACAGAGCAACAAGAACGCCAAGGTCACCAGTTCAAAACCTGAGGTCGCTGACTTGAGCCCAGGGTCACCTACTCATTCCCGAAGTTTCCAGCCTACCTGGGATCACCATCTTAAGTCTGAGGTTTCTGGCTCAATCCCGAGGTCTCCTGCTAGAATCCAAGGTCACAGGCTGGAGTGTGAGGTTGCCAGTTCAATCCTCAGTAAAGGCACATAAAAGAAGCAATCAGTGGATGCACAACTAAAGTGCAGCAATGAGTTGATGCTTCTCTCTCTCTTTCACTCTCCCTCTCTCTCTTCCTCTCAGTTTCATTTTCAAAAAAAGAAATAAAGAAAAGACTATATAAAAAAATTTATACAACAAAGAGCTGGTTCTTTGAAAAGATAATAAAATTTACAAACCCCTAGATAGACTCACTAAGGAAAAAAGAAAAGACTCCTATAAACAAAATTAGATTTGAAAGAGGAGGTTACTATAGACAACATAAACATACAAACAAAATACTATGAAAGACTATGTGCCACCAAATTCAATAACCCAGAAAAAAGTGGGTAAATTCCTAGAAATATATAAACTTCTTAGACTGAATAATGATGAATTAGAAAATCTAAATAGACCAATCAACAGTGAGGAAATTGAGACAATCATCAAAAACCTCCCCAAAAATAAAAGTCTAAGACCAGGTGGCTTCACTAGTGAATTTTACCAAACATTCAAAAATTTGATTCCTATACTTCTCAAACTCTTTCAAAAAACTAAAGAAAAGGCTATAGTTTCTAACATTTTTTTTTTAGGTGAAAGGAGGGGAGGTAGTGAGGCAGACTTCCACATGTGCCCCAACTGGGATCCACCTGGCAATCCTGCCTGAGGCCCATGCTGAGTACTGACCTATTTTTAGCACTTAAGGCTGAAGCACACCAACTGAATTATCCTTAGTGTCTGGGGCCATGCTTGAACCAATCAAGCCACTGGCTGCAGGAGGGAAAGATGGGGAAGGGGGAGGGATAGAGAAGTAGATGGTCACTTCTCTTGTGTGCCCTGACTGGATATCTAACCCAGGACGTCCATATGCTGGGCCAACGTTCTGTGCATTGAGCAACTAACTGACCAGGGCCTCTAACACATTTTATGAGACCAACATAACCCTGATACCAAAACCTGGCAAGGATAACACAGAAAAAGAAAACTACCAGACCAGAATCTCTGATGAATACAGATACAAAAATCCTAAACAAAATACTAGCAAATTGAACACAACAATACATTTAAAAAAAGAATGCATCATGGTCCCTGACAAAGTAGTTCAGTTGGTTAGAGCATCATTCCCACATGCCAAAGTTCTGAGTTTGATCTCTGGTCAAGGTACATACAAAAATCAACCAATGATGGCATGAATAATTGGAACAACAAATTGATGTTTCTCTGTCCCTCCCTTCTTCTTTCTCTAAAAATCAATAAATAAAATTAAAAAAAAATAATACATCACAGTCAAGTGGGGTTCATTTCAGGGGCACAAGGATGGTTCAACATGTGCAAAATGATCAGTGTAATGCACTACATTAACAAAACAAAGGATAAAAATCATATGATCTTGCCTAACCAGGCAGTGGCGCAGTGGATAGAGCATCGGACTAGGATCCAGAGGACCCAGGTTTGAGACCCCAAGGTCACCAGCTTGAGTGTGAGCTCATCTGGTTTGACCAAAGCTCACCAGCTTGGACCCAATGTCGCTGGCTTGAGTAAGGGTTTACTCAGTCTGCTGATGGTCCATGGACAAACACACATATGAGAAAGCAATTAATAAACAACTAAGGTGTTGAAATAAAAAACTGATGATTGATGCTTCTCATCTCTCCTTTCCTGTCTGTCTATCCCTCTCTCTGTAAAAAAAAAGAAAAGAAAAAATAAAAAATCATATGATCTTATCAATAGATGCAGAAAAAACATTTGACAAGATGAAACATCCATTTATGATGAAAACACTCGATAAAACGAGTCTAGGAGGAAAGTACTTCAACATAATAAATAACATATATGACAAAGTTAAGCTAATACCATACTCAATGGCAAAAACCTGGAAGGTTTTCCTCTAAAATTAGAAACAAGACAAGGATGTCCACTCTCACCACTCTTATTTAACATAGTTCTGGAAGCCCTAGCCAGACAGTCAGGCAAGAGAAAAAAATAAGAGGCATCCAGATTGGGAATGAAAAAGTAAAAGTGTCACATTTTACAGATGACATAATTCTGTATATAGAAAACCCTAAATATCTACCCTCCAAAAAACTATTAGAAGCAATAAATAAATACAGTAAAGTTGCAGGAAAATGTAATCAATGTAGAAAGTTCACTGCTTTCCTGTATACTAATAGTAAAATTTTAGAAAAAGAAATAAAAACTAATAATTCCTTTTACAGTCACAACCAAAAGAATAAAATACCTAGGAATAAGCTTAACAAAAGATGTGAAAGACTGAAAACTACAAAGCATTATTAAGAGATTGAAAAAGACACAATGAAATGGAAAGATTCCATGTTCATGAATTAGAAGAATCAACATAGTTAAATGGCCATATTACCCAAAGCAATATACAGATTTAATGCAATACCCCTCAAAATCCCAATGTCATTTTTTAAAGAAATAAAACAAAATATCATCAGCTTTGTATGAAACCACAAAAGACCCCGAATAGTCAAAGCAATCCTGAGAAAAAAGATTGAAGCCAGAAGTACCAAACTACCTGACTTCAAATTATACTATGTAGTTATGATAACTAAAGCAACATGGTATTGGCAGAAAAACAGACACACAAACCAAGGAACAGAATTGAGAACTACATGTACATGGGCAAATAATTTTTGACAAAGGAGCCAAAAATACACAATGGAGAAAAGAAAGCCTCTTCAATAAATGATGCTAGGAAAATTGGAAAGCCAAGTGCAAAAGAATGAAACTAGATTACAGTTTGTCCCCATGTACAAAAATGAATTCAGGCCTGACCAAGTGGTGGCACAGTGGATAGAGCGTCAAACTGGGACATAGAGAACCTAGGTTCAAAACCCTGAGGTTGCTGGCTTGAGCGTGGGATCATAGACATGACCCCATGGACACTGGCTTGAGCCCAAGGTCGGTGGCTTGAGCAAGGGGTCACTTGCTCTGTTGCAGCCCCCTGGTCAAGGCACATATGAAAAAGCAATCAATGGACAACTAAGGAGATCAAGGAGCTGCAACAAAGAATTGATGCCTCTCATCTCTCTCCCTTCCTGTCTGTCTGTCCCTATCTGTTTCTCTCTGTCTCTGTCTCTCTCTCTCTCTCTCACACACACACACACACACACACAAATTAATTCAGTCCCTGTCCTGTTGGCTCGGTGGATAGAGCATCAGCCTGTCATCCGGATGTCCTGGGTTTGACTCCCAATCAGGGCACATGTGAAAAGTGACCATCTGCTTTTCTTTCCTCCCTCTCCCCCTTCTCTCTCTCTTTCCCTCTCACAGACAGTGGCTTAACTGGTTTGAGCATCAGCCCTGGACACTGAGGATAGCTCAGTTGGTCCGAGTGTCGGCCTCAGGTACTGAGGATAGCTCAGTTGATTCAAGCATCAGCCCCAGACAGCCCCAGACAGGGGTTGCTGGGTGGATCCCAGTTGGGGTGCATACAGGAGACTGTTTATCTCCTTTCCTCTCACTTACAAAAAAAACTTATTCAAAATGGGTCAAAGACTTAAATATAAAATCTGAAACAATAAATTACATAGAAGAAAACATAGGTACTAAATTTATGGCAAGGAAAGTAAAGAATGGGACTATATCAAACTAAAAAGCTCTGCACAGCAAAAGAAACAGATAACAAAATGAAAGGCAACTTAGTGAATAGGAGAAGATATTTGCAAACAACAGCTCTGACAAGGGGTTAATATCCAAAATATATAAAGAACTCATATAACTCAACATAAACAAAACAAAACAACAATCCAGCTAAAAAATGAGCAGAGAACTTGAACAGATACCTCTCCCAGAAGACATACAAATGGTGAACAGATCTATAAAATGATGTTCAACTTCACTAGCTATTAGGAAAATACAAATCAAAACTACCATGCAATACCACCTCACACCTGTTAGAATGGCTATTATTAACAAGTGCTGAAGAGGTTGTAGAGAAAAAGGATACCTCTATTATTGCTGGTAGGAATGTAGACTGGTACAGCCACTATGAAAAACAGTATGGAGGCTCCTCAAAACTTAAGAATAAAGTTAACTGGCCTAACCAGGGGGTGGCACAGTGGAAAGAGCATCAAACTGGGATGCAAAGGACCCAGGATTGAAACCTCGAGGTCGCCAGTTTGAGTGCGGGCTCACCAGCTTGAGCACGGGGTCTCTGGCTTGAGTGTGGGATCATAGACATGACCCCTTTGGCTTGAGCTCAAAGGTCACTGGATCGAAGCCCAAGGTCACTGGCTTGAGCAAGGGGTCACTCACTATGCGGTAGCTCCCCCTCCTGGTCAAGGCACATATGAGAAAGCAATCAATGAACAACTAAGGTGCCACAACAAATAATTGATGCTTCCCATCTCTCCTTTCCTGTCTGTCTGTCCTTATCTGTCCCTCTCTCTGTCTCTCTGTCTCTGTCACACAAAAAAAGAAAAGAAAAATACATAGACATGGGGATTTATATAGTGTCACATAAATGATGTGGTAGACAGAAAGGGCAGAAGGAGTTCACAGAGAAAAATAGATAAAAACTAAGGTGGGTAAAGAATGTTTCATGAAGGAGGCAGGGTAGAAATTGGCCTTGAAGAAGAAGACAGGAAATGGGGAGCAGAAGGATCAGCAGAAGGAGAAATGGGACAAAAATTGTGAGGTTTAATGTTAAGATAGAAATAAGTCAACTTGTGTAGAGTGTACTATTGATGCAAAGGAGAAAACTTTGTGCATGTAGGGTCTACATTGTAAAGAGCTTGGAATTAAGATTGAAGGAATTTTATACTGAGATACAAATGCAAGAACAGACTAGAGTTTTAACTTGCTTTTGCAAAGGATACAAGTTAGTATGAAACTGGCTCACCTACTCAAGAAAATAAGACATTTGATTAGAAAGTCACAAGATCAGAAAA
Source organism: Saccopteryx bilineata (assembly GCF_036850765.1). Classification (NCBI taxonomy): domain Eukaryota; kingdom Metazoa; phylum Chordata; class Mammalia; order Chiroptera; family Emballonuridae; genus Saccopteryx; species Saccopteryx bilineata. The sequence continues at coordinate 139,941,072 of NC_089491.1, read as the reverse complement.
TAAACTCAGATTGTTCTATGGTAGTGGACAATTCTGACTGGGTAATTTTTGGGTCCATTTTGATAGAAAGAAAAACAAGATAAGAAAATAAATAAATAAATAATAAAGTTAACTGTAACTAGGAATAAATATATTAAATTACTGATTTATTGATATTATCAATAGTATGACTAGCCATAAAATAGAGCTGTCTTAGGGAGAACTGCTGATGAACTATTTCAGCAGTTCCTCCTTCTTCAAAGACTTGTATGTCAACATAGAGCTCCATGTTTTATAGGACATACTCGAGCTCACTCCATTCTTCCTGGAGCTTTAGCACAAGGGAATGTGTCGGGAGCCGATCAACAACTGCTGGCTGACAAGGTCACAGCAGAAGAAGACCCACAACTGCTGGCTGACAAGGTCACAGCAGAAGAAGATCAAGAACTGCTGATTGACAAAGTCTTTATAGTGGAAACAACCATAAGTAAATATGCTGTCTTTATATAAATTAAAGGAGGAATATAGCGAATGCTGAAAAACCATGATAATGGCATATAATTCTAGTCTTTGAGCTGATTTTGAGTTGACTGTTTCAGTATAAAGTTGTCCATTGATTTGCAAAAGCAATTTGCCATTTAGTGGAAGTTTCCCGGAGCCATTGTTCTTGATCCTTTGAAAAAAAAACAACAATAATTTTGAGGCTCAAAACCTATAAGCTGTAAGGGTCGCCTATGCCCCTTGATAATCCAGGAGGCAACAAGATCAAAATAAGGAAGTGTATTTTATGGGCTATTAAATGGTTCAATGTGCCCAAGCTGTAGCTGCTCTTGTACCAATTGAGCAGCTGCCCTAAGTTTCTCCTGAGAAAGGGGCCATTGGTCTACCCATACAGGATTATCTGATTTCCAAGTAATTGGGTCTGCACAATGCATAATTGGGGTAGCAGGAGCTACCAAGGCCCCTATGCTAAATTTTGATATCCTAATACACATCTTCTGGTATTGGGTGCCACTTCTATGGGGGTGAGAATTCCTTGCTGTTCTTTCCCTAGTCCCTTAGTGGGCAAAAATCCCCGATTAAGCATCTTAGTACTGACTAAACCATTAGGACTGACAAGCAACGCTCCCATATTTTTCAAAACATCTCTACCCCACAAATTAACTGGCCATCCAGGGAGCACATAAGGCTTAAAAAAATCCAGAATGACCTTCTTAATCTTCCCAATGTAAAAAACTAGAACTTCGTTGAGGGGATTTACTCTGCCTTATACCTTGTAATTTTGTGGCTGCTGCATGAGTGGGCCAGGTAGGAGGCCACTGTAGCTTAGCAATAACAGATACATCAACTCCAATATCTAAAAGTCCTTTAAATTTATGCCCATGTATTGTTAGTTCCATTTCAGGGCATTCCTAACCTATTTTTTTTTTTTTTTTCATTTTTCTGAAGCTGGAAACAGGGAGAGACAGTCAGACAGACTCCCGCATGCGCCCGACCGGGATCCACCCGGCACGCCCACCAGGGGCGGTGCTCTGCCCCCCAGGGGGTGATGCTCTGCCCATCCTGGGCGTCGCCATATTGCGACCAGAGCCACTCTAGCGCCTGAGGCAGAGGCCACAGAGCCATGCCCAGCGCCCGGGCCATCTCTGCTCCAATGGAGCCTTGGCTGCGGGAGGGGAAGAGAGAGACAGAGAGGAAAGCGCGGCGGAGGGGTGGAGAAGCAAATGGGCGCTTCTCCTATGTGCCCTGGCCGGGAATCGAACCCGGGTCCTCCGCACGCTAGGCCGACGCTCTACCGCTGAGCCAACCGGCCAGGGCCTAACCTATTTTTTTAAATCCAATTGGCAAAATCAAAGGAGCCAAATCACCAATTTTCTTGGTGTCTCTTTTGCAGGATGTGGTCTGAGAAGCAGAATTAGCATCCTTATACTATTCTTCTAACTCCCTGAATTAGCCATGAGACAAATTCTTTTTTTTAATTTAATTTTAATGGGGTGACATTGATAAATCAGGGTACATATGTTCAGAGAAAACATCTCTATGTTATTTTGACATTTGATTATGCTGCATTCCCATCACCCAAAGTCCAATTGTCTCCCATCACCTTCTCACTGGTTTTCTTTGTGCCCCTCCCCTCCCCCAACCCCTCCCTCTCCTCCCTCCCACCCTGTAATTGCCACACTCTTGTCCATGTCTCTGAGTCGCATTTTTATGTCCCACCTATGTATGGAATCATATAGTGCTTAGTTTTTTCTGATTTATTTATTTTGCTCAGTATAATGTTATCAAGTTCCATCCATGTTGTTGTAAATGATCCAATGTCATCATTTCTTATGGCTGAGTAGTATTCTATAGTATATATGTACCAAAGCTTTTTAATCCACTGACAGACACTTGGGCTGTTTCCAGATCTTCGCTATTGTGAACAATGCTGCCATAAACATGCGGGTGCATATCTTCTTTTCAAACAGTGCTATGGTGTTCTTGGGGTATATTCCTAACAATGGTATAGCTGGGTCAGAAAGCAGTTCAATTTTTAATTTTTTGAGGAATCTCCATACTGTTATCCACAGTGGCTGCACCAGTCTGCATTCCCACCAAGAGTGCAGGAGGGTTCCCTTTTCTCCATATCCTCACCAGCACTTATTCTGTGTTGTTTTATTGATGAGCGCCATTCTGACTGGGGTGAGGTGATACCTCATTGTGGTTTTAATTTGCATTTCTCTAATGATTAGTGATGTTGAACATGTTTCCATATGCCTATTGGCCATCTGTATGTCCTCTTTCGAGAAGTGTCTATTCATTCTTTTGTCCATTTTTGGATTGGATTGTTTGTCTTCCTGGTATTAAGTTTTATAAGTTCTTTATAAATTTTGGTTATTAACCCCTTATCAGATGCATTGTCAAATATAATCTCCCATTGTGTAGTTTGTCTTTTTATTCTGTTGTTATTGTCTTTAGCTGTGCAGAAGCTTTTTAGTTTGATAAACCCCATTTGTTTATCCTGTCTTTTATTTCACTTGCCTGTGGAGACAAATCAGCAAATATATTGCTGGGAGAGATGTCAGAGAGCTTACTGCCTATGTTTTCTTCTAAGATGCTTTGGTTTTACGGCTCACATTTAAGTCTTTTATCCATTTTGAGTTTATTTTTGTGAATGGTGTAAGTTGGTGGTCTAGTTTCATTTTTTTTCAGGTAGCTGTCCAATTTTCCAAACATCATTTGTTGAAGAGGCTGGCTTTACTCCACTGTATGCTCTTACCTCCTTTGTCAAATATCAGTTGTCCATAAAAGTGTGGGTTTATTTCTGGGTTCTCAGTTCTGTTCCATTGATCTATATGCCTGTTCTTCTGCCAGTACCAGGCTGTTTTGAGTACAATGGCCTTATAATATAACTTGATATCCAGAAATGCGATATCTCCCATTTTATTCTTCCTTTTCAAGATTGCTGAGGCTATTCGTGTTCTCTTTTGGTTCCATATAAATTTTTGGAATATGTGTTCTATATCTTTGAACTAAGTCATTGGTATTTTAATTGGTATTGCATTGAATTTATGAATTGCTTTGGGTAATATAGACATTTTAATGATGTTTATTCTTCCTAACCATGAGCATGGTATATGCTTCCACTTGTTTGTATCTTCCCTGATTTCTTTTATCAATGTTTTATAATTTTCTGAGTACAAGTCTTTAATCTTCCTGGTTAAATTTATTCCTAGGTACTTTATTTTTTTGGTTGCAATGATAAAGGGGATTGATTCCTTAATTTCTCTTTCTGACAGTTCATCGTTAGTGTATAAAAATACCTTTGATTTCTGAGTATTAATTTTATATCCTGCCACCTTGCTGAATTCATTTATCAGGTCTAGTAGTTTTTTTAATGCGACTTTAGGGTTTTCTATATACAATATCATATCATCTGCAAATAATGACAGTTTAACTTCTTCTTTTCTAATTTGGATGCCTTTTATTTCTTTTTCTTCTCTGCTTGCTGTGTCTAGTTCTTCCAGAACTATGTTGAATAAGAATGGTGAAAGGGGGCACTCCTGCCTTGTTCCTGATCTTAAGGGGATTGCTTTTAATTTTTTCCCATTGAGTATGATGTTGGCTGTGGGTTTCTCATAGATGGCCTTTATCATGTTGAGGTATGTTACCTGTGATCCCACTTTGCTGAGAGTTTTGATCATGAATGGGTGCTGGATTTTATCAAATGCTTTTTCTGCATCTATTGAAATTATCATGTGATTTTTCTCCTTCCTTTTGTTTATGTGATGAATCACATTGATTGATTTGTGAATATTGTACCAGCCTTGCCTCCCAAGAATAAATCCCACTTGATCATGGTGTGTGATTTTTTTCATATATTGCTGGATCCGGTTTGTTAATATTTTGTTGAGGATTTTTGCATCTAAATTCATCAGGGATATTGGCCTATAATTTTCTTTCTTTGTGTTGTCTTTGCCTGGTTTTGGAATCAGAATTATGCTCGCCTCATTAAAGGAGCTTGGAAGTCTTCCTTCTCTTGAATTTTTTGAAATAGCTTAAGAAGGATAGGAGTTAGTTCTTCTTTGAATATTTGGTAGAATTTACTTGTGAAGCCATCAGGCCCAGGACTTTTCTTTTTGGGGAGTTTTTTGATAACTGTTTCAATCTCATTTGTTATAATTGGTCTGTTTAGGTTTTCTGATTTTTCCAGATTAATTTTTGGAAGTTTATATGTTTCAAGGAATTTGTCCATTTCATCTAGGTTGTCTAGTTTTTTGGAGTACAGTTCTTCATAGTATTTTCTTACAATATTTTGTATTTCTGTTGTGTCAGTTGTTATTTCTCCACTCTCGTTTCTAATTTTATTTATTTGAGTCCTCTCTCTTTTTTTCTTGGTGAGTCTGGTTAAAGGTTCATCAATCTTGTTTACCTTTTCAAAGAACCAGTTCCTGGTTTTATTGATCCTCTGTATTGTTTCTTTAGCCTCTATGTCATTTATTTCTTCTCTGATCTTTATTATTTCCTTCCTTCTACTAGCTCTGGGCTTTACTTGCTGTTCTTTTTCTAGTTCTTTTAGATGTAGGGTCAAGTTGTTTATTTGACCTTTTTCTAGCTTCTTGAGGTATGCATGTAATGCTATGAACTTTCCTCTCAGGACTGCTTTTGCTGTGTCCCATAAATTTTGAGTTGATGTGTGCTTATTATTGTTTGTTTCTAGGAATTGTTTAATCTCTTCTTTGATCTCATTGTTTGCCCATTCATTATTTAATAGCATGCTATTTAGTTTCCAAGTGTTTGAGTATTTTTCAGTTTTTCTGTTGTGGTTGATTTCTAGTTTCATTCCATTGTGATCAGAGAAAGTGCTTGATATGATTTCAATCTTCTTACATTTGTTGAGACCACTTTTGTGCCCTAACATGTGGTCTATTCTAGAGAATGTACCCTGAGCACTTGAAAAGAATGTATATTCTGCTGTTGTAGGGTGAAAGGTTCTGAAGATATCTATTTAATCAAGTTGATTAGTATGTCCTTTAAGTCTGCTGTTTCTTTGTTAATTTTCTTCCTTGAGGATCTATCTAGTGATGTTAGTGGGGTATTGAAATCCCCTACTATTATAGTATTGCTGTTGATCTCGCCCTTTAAGTCCATCAAAGTCTGCTTTATATATTTAGGTGCTCCTATATTAGGTGCGTAGATCTTTATAACGGTTATATCTTCCTGTTGGATTGCTCCCTTTAGCATTATGTAGTGACCTTCTTTATCTCTAACTATAGTCTTTGTTTTAAAGTCCATTTTGTCTGATATAAGTATTGCTACCCCAGCTTTTTTTTCATTTCTATTTGCATAAAATATTTTTTTCCATCTTTTTATCTTCAGTCTATGTGCATCTTCTGTTTTAAGGTGTATCTCTTGTAGACAGCATATGTATGGGTCCTGTTTTCTTATCCACGCAGCTACCCTATGTCTTTTGATCAGATCATTTAATCCATTTACATTTAAGGTTATTATTGATATGTAATTGTTTATTGCCATTTTATTCTTTAAAACTGTATTCCTCACTTGCTATATTCTTTTTCTCCTTTGATCTGTTTACAACAGGCCCCTTAGCATTTCTTGCAGCCTTGGTTTGGTTGTAGTGAATTCCTTGAGTTTGTTTGTTTTTTGTTTTGTTTTTTGTCTGTAAAGCTTTTTACTTCTCCTTCAATTTTTTTTTTTTTTTTTTTTTGCATTTTTCTGAAGCTGGAAACAGGGAGAGACAGTCAGACAGACTCCCGCATGCGCCCGACCAGGATCCACCCGGCATGCCCACCATGGGGCGACGCTCTGCCCACCAGGGGGCGATGCTCTGCCCATCCTGGGCGTCACCATGTTGCAACCAGAGCCACTCTAGTGCCTGAGGCAGAGGCCACAGAGCCATCCCCAGCGCCCGGGCCATTTTTGCTCCAATGGAGCCTTGGCTGCAGAAGGGGAAGAGAGAGACAGAGAGGAAGGCGCGGCGGAGGGGTGGAGAAGCAAATGGGCGCTTCTCCTATGTGCCCTGGCTGGGAATCGAACCCAGGTCCTCTGCACGCTAGGCCGACGCTCTACCGCTGAGCCAACCGGCCAGGGCCTCTCCTTCAATTTTAAATGATAGCCTTGCTGGATAAAGTAGTCTTTGTTGTAGGCTCTTGTTCTGCATTACTTTGAATATTTCTTGACATTCCCTCCTGGCCTCAAGTGTTTCTGTTGAGAAGTCGGAAGTCATTCTTATGGGGGCTCCTTTGTAGGTGATAGTCTTTTTTGTCTAGCAGCTTTTAATATTTTCTCTTTATCACTTAGCTTTGGTATTTTAATTATGAATTGTCTTGGTGCTTATTTCTTTGGTTTCTCTTTAATGGATTTCTCCAGGGGAAATATTCACTTCAGATTTGGAGAGTGACTCATCCCAGGGGTTAGGGTGGCTATCTCTCAAAATGTTTCTCCCTGTGCCTCCTAGATTACACTCTCTTCCTGCTACTCTGGTCCTCTCCTCTCTCCCCCCATCCCCAGGAGCCCCAGGTGAGTGGTTGTGAGAGAGGAGTTCTGCGCGGTCCCTTTAAGAAGAATCCTGGATCTGAGAAATCAGTCTCTTTCTCACAAACAGTATCCTGACTTTTTTCCAGCTAAATACTGTTCATACACCTCTTCTAGGCTCTGGGGCTGCAGGCTGGGGCTTTGTTCCTGGGATTCAGGACCCTCCCCTCTCTGCTAAACTCACTTCCCACCATGCAAGTCTCTCCCGCTGCTGTTAGCTCTGGGGAGCTGGGCAGCCCTCTCTGTGTTTCTGCTTTTCCTATTAGTCTCGGTGTGGCTTCTTCAGTGTTTCTTGGTTAAAGAGTCCTCTTAGTTTAGTCTAAAGTTGGTTTTTCCAGATGACAGTTCTTAAAGTTAGTTTGTAATCCACTTTGGTTCTGGGAGGTGGATGTTGGTACATCCACCTACTCCAGCGCCATCTTGTCTTCCCTCTGGTTGCTTCTAATATGTCCATTTTTAATTTTTTGAGGAAACCCATACACTTCACAGTGGCTGCACAAGTGTGCATTCCCACCAGCAGTGCAGGAAGGTTCTCTTTTCTCCACACCCTTGCCAGCACTTATTGTGTGTTGTTTTGTTAATTAGCACCATTCTGACAGGTGTGAGGTGGTATCTCATTGTGGTTTTAATTTGCATTTCTCTGATGATTAGTAATGTTGAATATTTTTTCATATGCCTATTGTCCATTTGTATGTCCTATTTGGAGAAGCGTCTATTCAGTTCTTTTGCCCATTTTTAAATTGGATTGTTTACCTTCCTGGTGTTGAGTTTTAGAAGTTCTTTATAAATTTTGGTTATTAACCCCTTATCAGATATATTGGTGAATATGTTCTCCCATTGTGTGAGTTGTCTTTTTATTTTGTTCATGGTGTCTTTTGCCTGCAAAAGCTTTTTAGTTTCATATATGTGGACAAGTCCCACCGGGGGTGAGAACAACAGAGATGCAAAGACCTGACTCTGGGGACCAGGTTCAGTGATGCAGATCCACTTTATTCAGGAAGTAAACTAGCTTATATATAATACATGGGTTCAGCCAATAGGATGTTATACTAGGACAAATGGCCAAAAAATGTCAGGAGGCTGCCTGGCTATTGCTGAGTCATTTCCATATAGCGAGCGAGCTTCCTCTGAGGTGTGCTGGAGAGGGTTTATCCTTGCTAGAGTGTTTTCACAGCATAACATCAGCCACAGCTGCCAGGTAAATGCTCTGCACTCTACCTATATCTCACCCTTCTCTTTTAATTAAGGCCAGTTGAACTTGCTTGATGACAGCTTATTGCTGTTGTAGCTTCTAAATGCTACGCATTATGCAATGGAACCCTAGTAGAACTAAAACAACTATAATACCTGTTATACTATATGCTAATAGATTAGCTGGATTAAACAATGAGATAAGCTCCTGTAATGTTTGACTAGTTAGGAAATAGAACTAGGGTCTTAAACAGGGGATTCCTCCTAGGGGTCGGGATGTCATTTCCCTCCCATTGTGTTACAGAGACCTTCTAGGTGCTGTTAAACACAGTTTCATCTTGATTGTAAAAAATGGACGTAGGTCCATGCATGCCCCCTTCCCACAAAGGTCCCAGCATCCAAACACAAAACGGATGGCTTGCCGTGGGCTGCGTACTGCATATGGTTGCATTCCATCTCTCAGCCTCCAAAGCCAAACTCTGAGGTTGATGGTCTGTGCATCTGGGCCAGAGGCAATGTGGCAGTCTCTCCAGGGAATTCCTTCTCTCGGGAGTGTTCTTAGATGTTTGTCATACAGGAAGGGGCAAAGAGGTGACCCTGGGAAAGCAAGGTTAATGGGACAGGCCCAGCTGTTGGTAGCTAGGGGGAGGAGGGCTTGTAAGCCAAGTACTAAGCCTGGGTTGGTAGTACCGTTTTCAGCAAAGTCCCCATGGTATGATTTCAAAGGAGGACCCATACCTCCAAGGGGACGGTGTTACTATTCAGAGTAAACTTAGGTAGCATTGGGTCACTGAGGTTACCCCATATAATGCCGTTCCACTGTTGGGATTCCTGGCCACTATTGTCACAAGGGAGACTAAGGGAGCAGTTACTGGAATATACTACTGGAAACTGTGGGCTATTAACTTAAATAGGCATAATTATGCCAGGATGGGGATTAGCCGCCCAGACATGAGGATCTCCTCGCACCTGGGAGTTTGCTGTGATAATGGCACACATGAGGAGGAACAGAGTGAGGATCTCCACCAGGCAGCCATTCAAAGCTGAGGCTGGCCATCTCCTGAATTGGAGGGTTCACAGGTGTTGGAGGCATCATCAGTGGGGTCATCTTGGGATACCGGGAGTGGCCGTACATTCCTTCCTGGGATTAAAATTGGATGCCTTGCATTAGAAGGGGGTGCAGTCCCTGTCACTGAGCTGTGGCTGGGTCCTTCTAGTGTACCAATGGTAAAGGGGTTGGGTAGCTATGAAGGCCTCCCCAATGTTTGTAGGCTGGGCTTATACCATCAGAATCAAAAGTTAAATAATTAAGAGTGAATACAGCACTGAAGAGCACTTCTCTGGGTGAGGCCCGGGGCATATCCCTCCTTTCTTTTTGAATTTGAAGCTTAATGTCTCTGTGTTGCTGTTCTACAATGGCTTGTCCTTAAGGATTATAAGGAATGCCAAGGCAGTGTGTGATTTGCCATTGGGAACAAAAGGCTTTAAATTGGCTGCTGGTATAACAGGGCCCATTGTCAGTTTTAATTTCCCAAGGTACACCAACGCAAAGCATGGCCTGTCGAAGGGCACGAATTGCATGTGTAAGTTTTTCTCCTGCTAGGGCCATGGCCGAGACAGCTCCCAAGAAGGTGTCTACTGCTATGTGTACGTAGCGGAGTTTGCCAAATTGGGGGACATGAGTGACATCTATTTGCCACATAGCATTAGGCTGTAAGCCTCGAGGGTTGACACCCTGTGGTTGTAGGGGGCCTAAGGGTAGTAAGGCCTTCACTGTTTCCATACGCGAACAAGGTGTTTGCAGGTTACGTGAGTGTGATGGGGAAAGAGAGATTTGAGAGAATGGGCAGACATATGAAACCGGGCATGAAGTTATCTGGCTTGCTCAATAGGGGAGACTGTTAAAACTAGATGATCAACTTGTGTGTTGCCTGCCACTAGGGGGCCAGGCAAGCCAGAATGGGAGCAAAGATGCTGAACATACCAAGGGTGTTGATGCTCCTCTAACAGTTCTTTAAGCTGGCTGAGAGCCCTATCTAGTAAGGTCTGCTTAGGCCGGAAGGTGGAATGGGCAAGGCCTTTGACTGTTTGTACTGCATAAGCACTATCTGAAAAAATGTTAAGGGGACTATGTTGCCAAAGGCGTAGCGCATAGTAAATGGCTAGTAGTTCATCTACTTGTACGGATCCCTCATAGCTAAATTTGTGGAATTTAGTGCCTTCCGTTTGTGCTTTGAACACTATTCCACAATAGGACCAGCTGGCATCTGTAAACACAAGCATGCTGTGCGGAAGAGGGGTAGATGCTAGATACAAATGAGGGGTGGTTTGTAGGGAGATTCTTTGTAGGGTCTGTAAGAATCAATTGTTGGAGAGGTGATTGTCTACTTGTCCAGTATAGTTAGCTAAGAGTGTCTGCATTTCTAAATCATTGGCTAAGAGAAATTGTATATGGTTGAGAGGAATTGGCAGAATAAGTACATCAGGCTCTCAGCCATACAAGATGACACAAGCTCACAGCAGCTTCTGGCCAAAAATGCAGATTGCAGTCTTACTGGGGGTGATTTTAGATAACTGACTATATGCTAAATGTACCCAATAAGGGGGTTTGTTTTGAAACAGGACACCGGTAGGAGTGCCTTTTGTGGCTAGGACAATAGCTGAGATTGGCTGATCAGGTTCTAATCTAGCTGTAGATACAGAGCTAATAGCAGTGTTGATATTTGCTATAACCTGTTCTGCTGCTGTAGTTAGATGGTGTATGCTAGTAGGCTCTATGTTGCCCTCAAGGAGGGAGATTAGGGGGTCTAATTTGGCAATAGAAATAGATAGGTATCCACATATCCAGTTTATTTGGCCGCATAGCTCTTGTAATTCATGTAAAAAGCATTGTTGAGGGATTGCGAGCATAGGGGAAATAGGTGTTATTTCTTCCCCTATGTGGTACCCTAAGAAAGTAAAGGGCAGCAAGGTCTGTACTTTCTCTGGTGCTACAGAAAGCCCAATGGCATTCAGATTAGTTCAGAGCTGCTGGTAACATTCTTCTAACATCGTAGGATCGACATGAGCTATTAATATGTCGTACATATAATGGTAGATGAGGCACTAATCTTGTAATGACTGTGTTGCCGTGCTTACATAGTACTGGCAAATGGTGGGGCTATTTTTCATGCCTGAGGTAGGTCTGCCCATTGATACCTTTGAGCTGGAAGGGCATGATTAATAGAAGGCACAGTAAAAACAAAATAAGGCTTGTCCTCTGGATGGAGGGGGATTGAGAAAAAACAATCTTTGATGTCTAGAATTTTAATATGGGCAGCCCATGGCACCACAGAGGGATGTGGCAAGCCTGGTTGTAAAGTGCCCATCTTCACCATATGCTTGTTAATAGCCCTGAAATCATGAAAGACTCTCCATCTTCCGAATGCCTTTTTCTGAATTACAAAAACAGGCAAATTATGAGGACTAGTGGAAGGCTCAGTATGTTTGACTTCTAATTGTTGCTAAACTAGTTTGTGTAATTCTTTTAATTTAGAGGCTAATGGCCACTGCTCAACCTAACTTGGTTGGTCAGTATCCCATGTAAGTTTGATGAGTTCCAGAGTTTTTAACTGAGAATTGGGGGGGGGGGGGCTGGCTGGTAATAGAGACACGGAGTAAAAACAGCACATCCCGTCCCCAAAGTGTATGTGGCAATTCAGTCATAAATAAAGGATTGAAAACTCCAGTCACCAGGTAAGGATCTGTCCAATGGAGTGGCCAGATGGCTTGTTGGACCGGTGGTACTCCACTAACTCCTTGTTCTAAAGGTCTGGGCCGCATGGTCCAGCCTTCCTTTTTATCTTCCTCTCTGATTACAGAAACATCAGCAACAGAATCTATGAGCCCAAGGATGGGATGGCCCTCTACTCACAGGGTTAGAAAGTCCTTATTCTGGGTTAAAGGTGAGGTCCAATAGACTCCTGTGTGGAGTTGCTCTCTTATGGGTGGGGCTGAGAGCTGCCCCGCATCCTGTTTAAAGGCTCTAGAGGCTTTCCATCACAGTGATAATATAGCGACAATCTCGCTTCCAGTGAAATCCCTTTCTACAATGGGGGCACACAGAAGGTGGCTTTTTATCGTTCTTTCCTTTCCTGTTAGGGCACTGCTGCGCAAAATGTCCTGTGCCCTTGCATTCAAAGCAGGCTCTTTGTGTCAGTTGGCTTCTCTGAGGGGGAGACACTTAACTGGGCTGCAAGAGCTGTAGCGAGGGCCACCGCTGAGTTGCTGCCCGCATCTCGGCAGGCAAGGACCCAATCACCTAGGGACGCAGCTCTAATTGGCCCTATTGCCTGTCTACACTCTCCATTGGCGCCTTCCCACACCAATTCTTTAGTTAGAGCATTGGCTGCATCAGCGTGTGTAACTTTACGCTTTACAGCTTCTTGGACCCTTTCTAGAAAATCTGAAAAAGGTTCATTGGGACCCCGAAGCAATTTGGAAAGCTTTAAGGACCTTCCATGAGCATTAGTTTGGGTAAAGGCTCTAGTGCAGCGGTTCTCAACCTGTGGGTCCCGACCCTGGCGGGGGTCGAATGACCAAAACACAGGGGTCGCCTAAAGCCATCGGAAAATACATATTTCCGATGGCTTTAGCCACTGAGAAGCCACGCTACCATCTGCAGCAGAGCTATTCAGCTTGAACACATGCCGTTATGGACGTGTATTCCAAACTGAATGCCGGCGGTCATGCGCAGACGTGATTGCATTGTCCAACCGGGGCCTAAGGGGCGGGGGGAAGGGGGGGGACACGCTCCACAGTCCATAGCAGCACATTACGTGTGTCCGGAGCTTGCTGATGTCATCAGTGGGCGGGTACAGCAAGCACCGGAAGACAGAAGCCTAGGAGGCGGAGAGGCAAGAGGCAGAGAGCCAAGAGAGCCTACGAGACAGCCTGCTGGTGTAAAAAAGGTTAATAATGTAAAAACAGTACACACACCATACACACAATATTGTGTAAGTGTAAGGTTCTTTGTGTGTAATCATTATACAGTACACAAAGTAGCTTACACTTACACAAAGCACCATACATTTACACAGTGTGAACTACATTGGTCTTATACTATAAGAGACCACTGTAAGATGTAGTTCACACTGTTCCCCAATGTATAATTATCTCCCATATCTCCCACTATTTTCCCATATTCTGAATGAGGAAACTGCTGAAATCAGTGGTTTCCAGCATTGAATCTGCCTCCTATTGATTTCATTGGGAGTGCAGTGGATTTTGTGGAAGAGAGCTCCCGAGAATCTCGGGTTACCACACAATCTGCCGCAGCCTCCTTTTGATTTCAATAAGAGGCAGAGAAATGACAGTTTCCAACACATTTCTTCCTCTCCTATTCAAGTCAATGGAAGGCCGCAGCAGATTCTGCTCAAATATAAAGCATGTTGCTTAATTTTTTCCACACTAGAACTTTTCCTAGAGCAGAAAAATTTCAAAGGTGGAATCCGCCACCCCCAATAGACTTCTATAGGAGGCAGATCTTTTACACTGCAGAATCCGCACAGCAGATTCCTCAGTGTGAGGCCTCTTTCAGTCTATTGGGGGAGAGGAAGAAATGTGTTGGAAACTGCATTTCTGCCGTACAGAGGATCTCTCTTCTGCGGAGTCCATGGGTCTCCCATTGAAGTAAATGAAATGTGGATTCCACCGCAGAAACCGCTGCTTTATAGTGTGAAAGAGCCCTGAAAGATACCATGCTGTGCAGAAACTGCAGTGTATCCTATGACGTAGTTCACACTGTTCTATATAGAAAACTTGCCACTAATCTGGAAAAAACAGATCCATTAGTTAAGCAGCTATTTATGGAATGGTAGCCCCAATACACTAGGTAAGGAGGTCCATTAGTAATAAATACTTCTCAATATATAATTAAATATTGTTTTGTGATTAATCACTATGTTTAAATTATGTTTGATTTGTAGCAATGAGAATACATAATGCATATCAGGTATTTACATTCCGAATCATAACTGTAGCAAAATTACAGTTATGAAGTAGCCACCAAAATTATTTTTTGGTTTGGGGTCACCGCAACCAAAATTAGAAAGGTTGAGAACCACTGCTCTAGTGGCACATAGGCACACTTGACCAAAATACTGAGGGGGTCCTGTAGCCTGTACAGTGGGGGAGGCAAATTGCCCTTTCTCCTTAGAGGGCTTCCAGGGAGAGGGGTGGTTAATACCAGCCCTTTGATTTCTTTCATTCTTTTTTTTTTACAGGGACAGAGAGAGAGAGTCAGAGAGAGGGATAGATAGGGACAGACAGGAACGAAGAGAGATGAAAAGCATCAATTATCAGTTTTTCGTTGCGACACCTTAGTTGTTCATTGATTGCTTTCTCATATATGCCTTGACCACGGGCCTTCAGCAGACCAAGTAACCCCTTGCTCGAGCCAGCAACCCTGGGTCCAAGCTAGTGAGCTTTTTTTTTTTTTTTTTGCTCAAGCCAGATGAGCCCGCGCTCAAACTGGTGACCTCGGGGTCTCGAATCTGGGTCCTTCCACATCCCAGTTCAACACTCTATCCACTGCGCCACCGCCTGGTCAGACCCCTTTGATTTCTTTCACCTATTATTTCACATTGCTCATTGTATAAAGCTTTCCATTGAATTAAGTCTCCCATGGTAAGGACCGGTCGGGCTAACGTTTTCCAGTCATGGGGACAACTTAAATCAATACTGATATTTTCAAGTAATTGCTGAACATAGGGAGAATGAAGGCCACCTCCCTGGATAGCTTTTCTGAGAGTAATGACTGTGTTTTGGTCATGTGGATACCAAGCTTGCAGCCATGTCGTGGTAGGGTTAATATTGACCAGAAAAAGGTGAGGGGGCTCTAGTCCTGATGCTGCATGGGAAATATCTCTTTGCTGACACATGGGGGCGTATAGGCTGGCCCATGGGTCTGCAGCAGGAACACATGTTGGAGTTAAAGCTGGGGTATAAAATGGCGTCTGAGAGGCTGGGGTGGGGCATTGAGCCCTGGCAGGGAATACAGAAGTAGCGACTTCCGCTTCTTCGGGTGGCAGAGCTGATGGTGTGGTTTCTAATGTATCTAGTTTCGTTTCTGCACGCTCGGCTGCAAGTCCATCACATTCGGTGGCCCAACCCTTTTCTTCCTCTACAGGAGGAGGCGAATACAGAGGTAGGGGTTCCTCTGAAAGAGGAGTAGCCGGTAGGACCTTAGGGACCAGCGGAGGGTCCCCAGCAGGAGCACTGGTCAAGCAGGCGTGTATTGCCAATAAGGCAGGAGTGAGGCCGAGAGGGAAGGTTTGCCCTCCACACACTTAGGCCAAACGAACGCGTCAGAGAGCTCAGGCCCAAGTATCCAGGAACCAGAGCGGTACATCCTCAATCCAGGGACTGAGAGCAGAGAGAATCTCTCAGTAAGTACAGAGATCCTCTTCACAAACTTCAACTTGCCTACTCTGCAATATGGCATGCAGGGCTTGAGCCTGCAGGGCTTGAGAGTGGGGGAGAAGGTTTCCCATTGTAGAGGGTCACTCACCCATCCCTTGGATGCTGGATAGGTCCCTGTTCGAGGTGCCAGTTGTGGACAAGTCCTGCCAGGGGTGAGGACAACAGAGATGCAAAGACCCAACTCGGGTGACCAGGTTCAGTGACGCATATCCACTTTATTCAGGAAGTAAACTAGCTTATATACATGGGTTCAGCCAATAGGATGTTATAGTAGGACAAATGGCCAAAAAAAAGGTCAGGAGGCTGCCTAGCTAGCGCTGTCATTTCCATATAGCGGGCGAGCTCCCTCCGGGATGTGCCAGGGAGGGTTTATCTTTGCTGGAGTGTTCTCACAGTATAGCATCAGCCACAGCTGCCAGGTAAATGCTCTGCACTCTACCTACACATATAGTCCCATTTGTTCATTCTGTCTTTTATTTCACTTGCCTGTGGTGATAAATCAGCAAATATATTGATACAAGATATATCGGAGAGTTTACTGCCTATGTTTTCCTCTAGGATGCTTATGGTTTCACGACTTACATTTAAGTCTTTTATCCATTTTGAGTTTATTTTTGTGAATGGTGTAAGTTGGTGGTCTAGTTTCATTATTTGGCATGTACCTGTCCAATTTTTTCAACACCATTTGTTAAAGAGACTGTCTTTACTCCATTGTATGCTCTTACCTCCTTTGTCAAATATCAATTGACCATAAAAGCGTGGGTTTATTTCTGGGTTCTCTGTTCTGTTCCATTGATCTATATGCCTGTTCTTATGCCAGTAGCAAGCTGTTTTGAGTACAATGGCCTTGTAGTATTACTTGATATCAGGAGGTATGATACCTCCCACTTTATTTTTCATTTTCAAGACTGCTGAGACTATTCGTGTTCTTTTTGGTTCCATATAAATTTTTGGAATATTTGTTGTATATTTTTGAAGTATGTCATTGGTATTTTAATAGGAATTGCATTGAATTTGTAGATTGCTTTGGGTAATATAGATATTTTAATGATGTTTATTCTTCCTATCCATGAACGTGGTATATGCTTCCACTTGTTTGTATCTTCCTTGATTTCTTTTATCAATATTTTGTAATTTTCTGAGTACAAGTCCTTTACCTCCTTGGTCAAATTTACTCCTAGGTACTTTATTTTTTTTGTTGCAATAGTTAAGGGGATTGTTTCCTTAATTCCTCTTTCAGACAGTTCATTGTTGGTGTATAAAAATGCCTCTGATTTCTCTGTATTAATTTTATATCCTGCCACCTTGTTGAATTCATTTATCAAGTCCAGTAGTTTTTTGACTGACTTTAGGGTTTTCTATGTACGGGATTATGTCATCAGCAAATAATGAGAGTTTTACTTCTTTTCCAATTTGGATTCCTTTTATTTCTTCTTCTTGTCTGATTGCTGTGGCTAGGACTTCCAGAACTATGTTGAATAAGAGTGGTAAAAGGGGGAACCCATGTCTTGTTCCTGATCTTAAGGGATTGCTTTTAATTTTTGAGCATTGAATATGATGTTGGCCATGGGTTTGTCATAGATGGACTTTATCATGTTGAAGTATGTTCCCTATATTCCCACTTTGCTGAAAGTTTGATCATAAATGGGTGCTGGATTTTATCAAATGCTTATTCTGCATCTATTGATATTATCATGTGATTTTTATCCTTCCTTTTGTTTCTGTGATGAATCACATTGATTGATTTGCAGATATTATAGCAGCCTTGCCTCCCCAAATAAATTCCACTTGACTATGATGTATGATTTTTTTCATGTATTGCTGGATTCAGTTTGCTAATATTATATTTTGTTGAGAATTTTAGCATCTAAGTTCATCAGGGATAATGGCCTATAGTTTTCTTTATTTGTAGTGTCTTTACCTGGTTTGGAATGAAGATTATACTTGCTTCATAAAAGGAGCTTGGAAGTCTTCCCTCCTCTTGAATTTTTTGAAATAGCTTGAGAAGGATAGGTGTTAGTTCTTCTTTGAATATTTGGTAAAATTCGCCTCTGAAGCCATCTGGTCCAGAACTTTTGTTTGCTGGGAGCTTTTTGATAACTGTTTCAATTTCATTTGTTGTATTGGTCTGTTTAGGTTTTCTGATTCTTCTAGACTGAGTTTTGAAAGATTATATGTTTCTAGGAATTTATCCATTTCACCAACATTGTTCAGTTTTTTGACATACAGATCTTTATGGTATTTTACTACAATCCTTTGTATTTCTGTGGTGTCAATTGTTACGTCTCCACTTTCATTTCTAATTTTATTTGAGTCTCTCTCTTTTTTTCTTGATGAGTCTGGTTAAGGTTCATCAATCTTGTTTACCTTTTCAAAAAAACAGCTCTTGGTTTCATTGATCTTCTGTATTTTTTTTTTTTTTTGTATTTTTATGAAGTTGGAAACGGGGAGGCAGTCAGACAGACTCCCGCATGCGCCCAACCTGGATCCACCCAGCATGCCCACCAGGGGGCAATACTCTGCCCATCTGTGGCGTTGCTCTGCTGCAACCAGAGGCATTCTAGCACCTGAGGCAGAGGCCATGGAGCCATCCTCAGTGCCCGAGTCAACTTTGCTCCAATGGAGCCTTGGCTGCAGGAGGGGAAGAGAGAGACAGAGAGGAAGGAGAGGGGGAGGGGTGGAGAAGCAGATGGGCGCTTCTCCTGTGTGCCCTGGCTCGGAATCGAACCCAGGACTCCTACACACCAGGCCAATGCTTTACCACTGAGCCATCCGACCAGGGCTTTTAGCCTCTATGTCATTTATTTCTGCTCTGATCTTTATTATTTCCTTCCTTCTACTTCCTCTGGGCTTTACTTGTTCTTTTTCTCGTTCTTTTAGATGCAGGGTTAAGTTGTTTATTTGAACTTTTTCTTGCTTCTTAAGGTATGCCTGTAATGCTATGAACATCCCTCTCAGGACTGTGTCCCATAAATTTTGAGTTGTGGCATGTTCATTTTCATTTGTTTCAAGGAAATTTTTTATTTCTTTCTTGATCTCGTTGTTAATGCATTTGTTATTTAATAACATGCTATTTAGCCTCCAAAGTTTGAATGTTTTTCAGTTTTCCTATTGTAGTTGATTTCTAGTTTCATGCCATTGTGATCAGAGAAGATGCTTGATATGATTTCAATCTTCTTAAATTTACTGAGACTTGTTTTGTGTCCTAACATGCAGTCTATCCTAGAGAATGTACCATGAGCACTTGAAAAGAATGCATATGCTGCTTTGGGGTGAAATGTTCTGAAAATATCTATTAAATCTAGTTGATCTAGTGCGTCATTTAAGGCCACTTTTCTTTGTTAATTTTCTGTCTGGAGGATCTATCCATTGATGTTAGTGGAGTATTAAAATCCCCTACTATTATAGTATTGCTGTTGATCTCATCTTTTATGTCCATCAAAATCTGCTTCATATATTTAGGTGCTCCTATATTAGGTAAATAGATATTTACAAAGGTTATATCCTCCTGTTGGATTGCTCCCTTTATCATTATGTAGTGACCTTCTTTATCCCTTACTGTAGCCTTTGTTTTAAAGTCTATTTTGTCAGATATAAGTATTGCTACCCCAGCTTTTTTCCATTTCCAATTGCATGAAATACTTTTTTCCATCCCTTCACTTTCAGTCTGTGTATCTTTTGTTCTGAGATGGGTATCTTGTAGACAGCATATGTACGAGCCCTGTTTTCTTATCCATACAGCTACCCTATGTCTTTTGATTGAAGCTTTTAATTCATTTTCTTTAAGATTATTATTGATATGTAGTTGTTTATTGCCATTTTATTCTTTAAATCTACAATCCTGTTTTTCTCAATTTTTTTTTTCCTTTGCTCTTTTTACTGCAGGCCCCTTAACATTTCTTGCAGTACTGGTTTGGTTGTAATGAATTCCTTGAGGTTGTTTTGTCTGAGAAACTTTTTATTTCTCCTTCAATTTTAAATGATAGCCTTGCTGGATAAAAAAAGTCTTGGTTGTAGATTATTGCTTTGCATAACGTTGGATATTTCTTGCCAATTCTGCCTGGCCTAAGTTTTTCTGTTGAGAAGTCAGATGTCATCCTTATGGGGGCTCCTCTGTAGGTAATTAACTGCTTTTCTCTTGTAGCTTTTAGTATTCTTTCTTTGTCTTTTAACTTTTTTTTTTTTTACAGAGACAGAGAGAGAGTCAGAGAGAGGGATAGGAACAGACAGACAGGAATGGAGAAAGTTGAGAAGCATCAATCATCAGTTTTTTGTTGCGACACCTTAGTTGTTCATTGATTGCTTTCTCATATGTGCCATGACCATGGGCCTTCAGTAAACTGAGTAACCCCTTGCTCGAGCCAGCGACCTTGGGTCCAAGCTGTTGAGCTTTGCTCAAACCAGATAAGCCTGTGCTCAAGCTGGCGACCTTGGGGTCTCAAACCTGGGTCCTCTGCGTTCCAGTCTGTTGCTCTATCCACTGCACCACCGCCTGGTCAGGCATCTTTTAACCCTGACACTTTAATTATGATGTGTCTTGCTGAAGGCCTCTTTGGGTTCCTCTGCAATGAAACTTTCTGTGCTTCTTGAACTTGTGTGACTTTTTCCTTCATCAATTTAGAGAAATTTTCAGATATGATTTCTTCAAACAGGTTCTCTATTCCTTGTTTGTTCTCTTCTCCTTTAGGAATCCCTATGATGTGTGATGTGGATGTTGTTTCTCTTCATGTTGTCACAGAGCTCTCTTAGAGTTTCCTCAGACTTTTTGAGCCTCTTTTATTTTTGCTGCTTTGCTTCCATGCTTTTATTTATTGTGTCCTCTAAATTGTTGATTCAATCCTCTGCTTCATTCAGCCTGCTATTAATTCTTTCTAGTGCAGTCTTCATTTCTAATATTGTGTTTGTCATTTTTGACTAGTTCTTTTTTATGATTTCAATGTCCTTTTTGATGCTTGCTATCTCTTTATTTAGGTGCTCATCATGTCCATCCATTGTTGCTCTAAGATCCTTGAGCATTCTAAAAATCATTATTTTAAACTCTGCATCTGGTATTTTGGTTACTTCCATCTCATTCAGTTCTTTTTCTTGGGATTTCTCTTGTTGATTCATTTGGGTCGCATTTCTCCATCTGTTCATTTTGTCTGTGTATTAGGTAGCGCTGTCTGACTTTGAAATTTTTGTGTGGTCTTTTGAAGATGATGGGTTTGGTGGTAATGTCCTCCAGGCCACTTGTTTTCCTTGTTCTAGGAAAGCTTCTTGAGGGTACCATTTTCCTTTTTGTAGATGCAGTTGGTCTTTTTGTGGGTACATTTATCCCTTTAGGCTGGCTGGTTCTAAGGGTCAACCTTGATTATTTGTATTATACCCTGTGCAATGTCTGTCCTGTTGGGTGTATTTATTCTCCACAGTGTCTGGTGCCTGCTAGACTTCACCTTTGGGTGTGCTGCTTGTGTAGGTAGTTGAGTTTAGGATTGGTGCTTTCTGCCACCCACTACCAGTAATGTTGGCTCTAGTTCTTCTTGGGTTGATGTCAGCTGTTTTTTGTAACCTGCTGTGGGCTACCAGTCTGCAGCTACTGCACTTTTTTCTGTTTGTGTCTGTTTTCTGTGTCTGGGTAGTGTGGGCAGGGCCAACCTTTGTATAAGGATTAGCTACCTCCTGCTTAGAGATGACAATAGCTCTATAAATGCCACAAACTCTGTAAGATTTGTCTCCAGATCCAACAATAGACTCACAGGGACACACACTTTAAATGTCCATGCTCCAAGCCTCTCTCCTTTCCCTCTGTGGAATCTAGCCTACTAGGACAGCATATCCAGTGCCCAGGCCGCTGACTGTGAAGCTCCACCCTATTCAATGCACATGAGCCGCTGTGCTGGTGCTGATCACAGAGAGTGAAACTTGCCTCAGCTGGGCCCAATGTGAGGAGCTTTTCCTTAGGATTCCACTGTAGCAAGGGTTGTCAGGTCCTGAACCAATGCTTTCCACAGCTGGCCCCTGGATGTGCCAGCCCCAGGCCTCCCAAGCAGGAACCCAGCACAGACCAGTGGGAGACACTACCCGTGACTGGCCCTCAGCAAACTTCTTTGAGCTACAAGCAATTCAGAGTTTGTGGTTGCCTCTGCTGGGCCCAGGTTTACATGGAAATATCAGCTACATATCTAGGCTGGCTTTTGCCCACCCTGGGCCTGGGGGAAAGTCCACTCAAATGGCCAAGTTTCCCTGAGTCTCACATCCTGCAGCCTGTCTGCTGGCTGCTTGTTGGATTCAGCTGCAGAAAAACCCTCTGCTGGAGTCTAGAGCCCATGGCAATGCAGTGATTAGGAAAAGTGGTGGGTGTGGCTCCGCCTCTTGGCCTCAGGTGTCAGTTTGGACTTTTTTCACAGATATCAGTAGGGTGTGACTCCAGGAGTCCAGTGGGTATGGCCTCTGAGAACCAGAAGTGTGGTCTGCCCCCTCTCCAGACAGTTTCAGCTGAGTCTCTTGTGAGGTGGAAGCACTAGTCATAAACTCCGGAAAGTATGTGTGTGTGTGTGTGGGGGGGGATCTCTGGTCTCAACACCAGAAAACTGAGTCACTGCTGCACTATCCCCTGCTTCCTGGCCTCTCAGATGATTTGTCACCATCCCTGGTGTAGGAGAGACTCCTAAGGGTGGAGCAGCTTCTTTTCCCCAGACTGATACCACTCAGAGGGGATTGCTCTACTCAAGAAAGATGACAACTGCAGTGCTGGAGAATGACTTAGCACAGGGGTTCCTGTTTCCATCCCCCACAGTGTCTCTCCCTGGGCCTCCAACTTTACACTCTCCTCATGCAACTCCAGTCCTTTCAGCTCTCCCCCACCAGAGCCCCGGGTAAGTGGCTGTGAATGAGTTTTCTGCCTGGGCCCTTTAAGATGGAGCCTGTGTCCAAGAAGTGTGTCTCTTTCTCACTGACAGAAACCTGGCTCTTTTCACAGCTAAATGCTGTCTGGGCACCTCTTCTAGGCTCTGGGGCTCTAGGCTGGGGCTCCGGGCCTAGGGCTGAGGACCCTCACCTCTCAGAGAAACCCACGTAGTCGTGAGAGTCCCTCCCGGCCACCACTCACTCCTGGGAGCAGCGCGGCCCTTTCCGCATCTCCGCCTTTCCTACCAGTCTCGGTGTGGCTTCTTCTGTGATCCTTGGTTATAGATTCCTCTTAGTTTAGTCCAAAGTTGGTTTTTCAAGATGATTGTTCTTAAATTAAGTTGTAATCCAATTTGGTCCTGGGAGGTGGCAGTTGGAATGTCAGCCTACACCATCGCCATCTCTTTTCTTCAAAACAATTTTGTTTTATGATGTTAATTCAGCCTACTACAAGTTAGATTTTTGCCTTTTTACTTGTTCACATTTTTTTTTGTTTCCCTTAGTAGTGAGTTAAAAGTTTTATTTATTTAGATTTTGCACATTTCTTGTTCGATTATTCCCAGGAATTCTTTCTTTCTTATTTCTATTGTAAATAGATTTTTTGACTCCTTGATATTTTGTATGTATGAAAATGACTGATCTATAAATATTAATTTCATACCAAACCACTTGATTCTCTTAAGATCTATAAAATTTTGTGTATTTCTCCTCAGTTTTCCAAGTATATGATCACATCAACTGCAAGTGATTTATAAACTTACTACCTCCATTCCCCACAAATAATTTTTTTCCTTTTTTGAGAAGTTTATTACAATATAGTAAGGTAAAAGTTTAGCAATACTTTGTGAGCTATAATTAAAATATAAAGTATGATACACAATCTTAAAGTATGTAATTTTAAGTATAGTCACAAGGTTATATTACCATCACCACTCTTTAACTCCAGAACATTTTGCTACCCCAAAATAAAATCCCACAGCCTGGAATAGTTATTTCCCATTCTTCTCGCCCCTCAATCTCTGGCAACTACCACTCTATTTTTTATCTCTATGAATTTGCCTAGTCTGGACATTCCACAGAAATGGAATCATACAAATACTTGTCTTCTTGGTCATAGCTTCTTTCACTAGGCATAATGTTTTTGAGGCTTATCCATGTTGTAACATGCAGCAGAATTTCACTTTTTTTGTGTGTGTGGCAGAGACAGAGAGAGTCAGAAAGAGGGACAGATAGGGACAGACAGACAAGAATGGAGAGAGATGAAAAACATCAATTCTTTGTTGTGGCCTCTTAATTGTTCATTGATTGCTTTTTCATATGTGCCTTGACCTGGGGGCTACAGCAGACTGAGTGACCCCTTGCTCGAGCCAGCGACCTTGGGCTCAGTCAAGCTCATGAGCCTTGCTCAAACCAGATGAGCCCGCACTCAAGCTGGTGACCTCAGCGTCTCGAACCTGGGTCCTCCGCATCCCAGTCCAATGCTCTGTCCACTGTGCCACTGCCTGGTCAGGCAGAACTTCACTTTTTTATGGCAAAATATAACTTCATTTTAATGTATGTACCATATTTTTTATCCATTCCTTAGTTGGACAGAAGGGTTGTTTCCACTTTTTGGCTATTTTAGACAATGTTTCTATAAACACCTGTGTGCAACATTGTGTATGGATATGTATTTTTATTTCTCTAAGTTGTATACCTAGGAGAAGAGTTGCTTGCTCATATAGTAACTATAGGTTTAACTTTTTAAGAAACTGTCAAACTGTTTTCCATAGCCACCGAACCATTTTTTATTTCCACCATCAATATATGAGGGTTCCTATTTTTCTACATTCTCGCCAACATTTGTTATTGTCATTAAAAAAAATTATTATAGACCTTGGCCATTGGCGCAGTGGGTAGAGCATTGGACCAGCATACAGATGTCCTGGGTTTGATTCCCTGTCAGGGCATACAGGAGAAGTGACCATCTGCTTCTCCCTCCCTCTTTCCCCTTTACTTCTCCTTCCCCTCCCACAGCGGGTAGCTTGATTGGTCCCAGTATGTCAGCCTCCAGAGCTAAAATAGCTTGGTACTCAAGCATCGACCCCAGATGATGTTACCATGTGAGTCCCGGTTGGGGCACATCTGGAAGTCTGCCTCACTATCTCCCCTCCTCTCACCTAAAAAATATATATATATATTATTAGAGCCATGAAGTGGTATCTCATTGTAATTTTGATTTTTATCTCCCTAATGATTAATGGTGTTAGGCATCTTTTTATGTACTCACTGGCCATCTGTATACCCTCTTTGGAGAAATGTCTATCCAGATCCTTTGTCCACTTTTCATTTGTCTTTTATTGTTAAATTGTTAGAATTCTTTATATATTCTACATTACAAGTCCTTTATTATATATATGACTTGCAAATGCTTTATCCCATTTTATAAGTTATTTTTTCATTTTCTGGTTAGTGTCCTTTGAAACAGCTTTTTAAATTGTAATGAAGTCCAATTTATCTATTCTCTTGTTGCTTGTGCTTTTGGTATACAATACAAAGCCACAAAGTTATATCTATGTTTTCTTATAAGAGTTTTATAATTTTAGCTTTTAGATTTAGGTTGTGATTCATTTTGAGTTAACTTCTATATATATAGTGTGTGGTACTCAGGTTCCAAATTCATTCTTTTGCATATAGATGTCTAGTTGTGCCAGAACCATTTGTTGGAAGACTATTCTATCCCCTATTAAACTGTCTTGATACCTATGTTGAAAATCAACTGACCAGCCTGATCAGGCAGTGGCACAGTGGATAGAGCGTCGGACTGGGATGTGGAGGACCCAGGTTCGAGACCCCAAGGTCGCCAGCTTGAGCACGGGCTCATCTGGTTTGAGCAAAGCTCACCAGCTTGGACCCAAGGTCGCTGGCTCGAGCAAGGGGTTACTCAGTCAGCTGAAGGCCCACAGTCAAGGTACATATGAGGAAGCAATCAATGAACAACTAAGGTGTCACAACAAAAAACTGATGATTGATGCTTCTCATCTCTCTCCATTCCTGTCTGTCTGTCCCTAACTATCCCTCTCCCTGACTGTCTCTCTATCTCTGTAAAAAGAAAGAAAGAAAGAAAGAAAGAAAGAAAGAAAGAAAGAAAGAAAGAAAGAAAGAAAGAAAGAAAATTAACTGACAAAAAATGTACAGGCTTATTTCTAGACTCCCAATTTATTCCATTCATCTATATGTCTATCCTTATACCAGTACCACAGTTTTGATTGCTATAGCTTTGAAGTAAATTTTGAAATGAGAAAGTGTTAGTCTTCCAACTTTGAACTTCTTTCTCAAGATTTTGGCTATGTAGGGCCCCCTGCAATACTATGGGAATCTGAGGATCAGCTTTTCCATTTGTATCAAAAATGCTATGGAATTTTAACAGGCATTGTGTTGAAATGATAGATTCATTTGGCGAAGTATTAGGCATTCTAATTCATTAACATAGATACCTTTTTAATTAGCCTTCTTTAACTTCTTTCAATGGCATTCTGGTTTTTATGGTATGAATCATCTACTTCCTTTGTCAAATTTATTTTATTATTTTTTTAAATTTTTTATTTAGTGAGAGGAGGGGCAGCAGAGACAGACTCCCACATGTGCCCCGACCGGGATCCACCTGGCAAGCCCACTGGGAATGATGCTCTGCCCATGTGGGGAATTGTTCTGTTGCTCAGCAACCAAGCTCTTCTTAGCACCCAAGGTGGAGGCCATGGAGCCATTTCTGCACCTGGGGCCTACTCACTCCAATTGAGCCATAGCTGCTGGAGGGGAAGAGAGAAAGAGAGAGAGAGAAAGAATGAGAGAGAAGTGAGAGGGGGAGGGGTGGGAAGCAGATGGGTACTTTTCCTGTGTGTCCTGGCCAGAATCAAACTCAGGACATTGTCATTCCGGGCTGATGCTCTACCACTGAGCCAACTCGCCAAGGTGTATTTTATTCTTTTTGATATTTTTATAAATTGAAACTATTTTCTTAGTTTTATCTTTTGATTGTTATTGCTAGTGTATAGAAATACAAGTTTTGTATATATTGATCTTATATCTCTGTAACATCACTGATCTCATTTATTAGCCCTAATGAATTTTTTATGAAATTGTTAGTTTTCTTTATGTCACCTGCAAATAGAGATAGCTTGGTTTTTTCATTCTCTTGCCTAATTTTTCTGGAAAGAACCTCCAGTACAATGTTGAATACACATGGCAAGGGCAGGCATCCTTATTTCCAATATGTTTTAATTTCTCATTTTTCCCCAAATTATGAAGTTATTTTCATGTACTAAGAAATGTTCCTAAGAAAATCTTAGTGGTAATTGTAGTCATTGTTTCTATAGCCTTTTTAATGAGAGTGCTTTTAATACTTTCATATTGAACATAAGCTAGCCTGGGGGTTAAAATAGATTCATGTCATCTATTCTTATTCTTTTGTGAGCAAGTTTTATTTAAAAGTAACTGTTAAAAGTTTTTATGAACTCTTTTTAAAAAGTTTGTAGTGATTATCTTCCTTGGATCTATTCACAAAATATAGATATGTAGATGTCCTAGTATTTAATCGTTCTTGTATATATGAAATAAACACCACTTTATTTTTTAAAGATATTACAGATTATTTTTTCTAATATTTTACTTAATACTGTTCTATCAATATTTGTAAGTGAAATTATATTCTTTGTCAGATTTAGTATCAAAATTATTCTTGCTTCAGATAAAGAAGGTGAAAGGTTTCTTTCTTTCTCTAAGTACTGGGATAGCTTAAATAGATTTGAAATTGTCTGTTCTTTAAAAGTGCAGCATAACCAGCTATGGAAAGTACCTGGTTCTTTTTTGTAGGAGAGTTTTTTTGTACTTTCTTTTATGGTAACTGATTTGTTTATACTTTCTGTTTCATTTGAGATCAGTTTTGGTAATTTACAGTTCTTTTAAAAACTCATTTTATCTAAACTCTCCAAATTATTACATGAAGTATATTTTTGCTTTTTCTTAACTAATTTAGATAAATATTTATCTATGTATTTTATTTTTTATTCCTTTTACTTTTCTTTTGTTTTGAACATTTATCTATTTTTTCCCATGCAACCAGCTCTGGGATTATTTAATTCCACCAAGTTTTGTTTTCTATATAATTAAGTAGTTTCTATCTTTATCTTTTTAACTTCTTGTTTCTGCTTTCTTATTTACTTTTCTGATTCTTGTTTAACTTCATTTAGATGCTTACTTAATTGGTTTTTTGTTTTTTGTTCTTTTTTAGCAAGGGAGACAGAGACAGAGAGAGAGACAGACAGACAGGAAGGGAGAAAGATGAGAAGCATCCATTATTTGTTGCAGTACCTTAGTTGTTCATTGATTACTTTCTCATATGTGCCTTGACCAAGGAGCTACAGCCAAGCCAGTGATCCCTTGCTCAAGCCAGTGACCTCGGGCTTTAAATTAGCAACCTTTGGGTTCAAGTCAGCAACTATGAGGTCATGTCTATGATCCCATACTCAAGCCAGCAACCCTGCACTCAAGCTGTCAACCTCGGGGATTCAAATCTGGGTCCTCTGTGTCCCAGGCAGATGCTCTAACCACTGCACCACTGCCTGGTCAGGCTAGATGCTTACTTCATTTGTTTTCATTCTTTTATATTAGTTAATATTGTGAAAAATTTCCAAATGCATTGTGATTTATTTATGGATAAAACCTAGTCTGGAATATTTGTAAAGTCAGATTCTAGGATATATTTGTATCATGATGACCTGTTATATTTGCTTAAAAAATCAAATTCATTTAAACAAGTACTGATAACCATAACAACAAAGCTGGTCAAACTTAGTGCTTGACATAATTTTGATCTGTTAAAAGATGACTGGGATTTGAATTTCATGCAAATTTTTTGCACGGTAACTTGTTTGCTCCATCTCAGACCCAAACTCCACACCATGTGCCTAAAGCCAACTGAAATATCCTGCTTTAACATTACTGTTTTTGCAATATTTGACACAGCTCATTAAATTCAAGACTCCCCCCACCTGACCAGGTGGTTGCACAGTGGATAGAGCATCATATTGGGACGCAGAGAACCAGGTTCGAAACTCCGAGATCACGGCTTGAGTACGGGCTCACCAGCTTGAGCATGAATGAGATCATAAACATGACTCCATGGTCACTGGTTTGAGCCCAAGGTTGCTTTTGCAGCTTGAGCAAGGGTCACTCGCTCTGCTGTAGCCCTTGCAGGTACAGGCAAGGGCTTGCCTTACAGGTCAAGGCACATATGAGAAAGCAATCATTAAACAACTAAGGTACTGCAATGAAGATTTGATGCCTTTCATCTCTCTGCCTTCCTGTCCCTCCCTATCTGTCCCTCTCTCTGACTCTCTGTCTCTGTCACACACAAAAAAGACTCCCCCTAGCAGTTTTAGTACACCCTTCCTCTTTGTACAACCACCTGTCCCATGGTCTCTGTATATAAAAGTTTTGCTTGCTCCTTCCTTCTAATTGATGTTTCTAGCTTAGGTCTTGAGTGCCTCCTTATTATAATAGTCTCCCTTAATAAAATCTTGCTGCTAATATCCAGACTTGCATTTTTTCCTTGATAACATAAGAGTTTTAAAGACAGTTTGATTACTAAAACTTCATTGATTTTGGACTATAATTTTGCTGCTAGCAATTTTTGCTTATTAAATATTATATTTATAAATGGGGTAGGTTTTTGGAATCTCCTAGTACAATCCCTAGGTATTTTGAATAAATCCAGGCCAATATACCTGCTATTGTGGCATGTTATAAAAGTATTTAAAATACAATGTTTCCTCTAAACACTACTTTAGCAGTATCACATGCGTTCCAATATATAATATTTTTTATTATCATTATTTTCTAAATATTCTACAATTCTATTTGGATTTTTCTCTTTTGCCCAAGAGCTGTTTAACCCAAGATATTTTATTTCCAAGTGGGTAGGCTTTTTTTTTTCTTGTTATGCTTTTGCCTTCTCATTTTATTGTATTGCTACTAGAGAAAGTTGTCTGTACTATCTTATCTTTTTAGAATGTACTGAGGTTTCCTTTTTAATTGGGAACATAAATAAGAGGTATATCTGTTTTCAGAATCACAGAATTTGACATGCATCAATTAGCTCTATCTTATTATGTTATTATAAGTGGTAGCCAACCTGGTCCCTACCGCCCACTAGTGGGCATTCCAGCTTTCATGGTGGGCGGTAACGGAGCAACCAAAGTATAAATAAAAAGATAGATTTAACTAGAGTAAGTTGTTTTATAAAGATTTATTCTGCCAAACTTAGCGGAAATCCGACATAAAGTACTTGGTAAGTAATTATTATTATATGCTTTAACTTGCTGTAACTCTGCTTTATAAATTTTATAAAAAAAGTTACTTCCCTACTTTATAAATCACCATTACTGTGGAACCAGTGGGTGTTAGAAAATTTTACTATTAACAGAGATACAAAAGTGGGCAGTAGGTATAAAAAGGTTGACTACCCCTGATCTAGATGGGTGAGATTCCCAAGGTGAAGAAAAGTGCAAGGAGGAGTCAGAGGAAGGTAAAATATTCTGCAATATTTTATTGCTGCTTATCCTATTCGAGCAATGCTGGCGTGGGTAGATATAGGACTTAAGGACAATAGTGTCATGGTACCAACATTACATCAACTATTATATCAGCGGTGATGTCAGCTGTTGAGTCAGGCAAAAGTCAGATCCAAAGCTGAGTCAGGAAGCCCAAATATGCGTTGGAACTGGTGCCAGGGCAAGCAGCCTAGAAAATCATGGGAGCCGGTACTGCTTCTCCAGTTTCTTATGTTAAGCAGAGTTCACATCCTGGATTTCACTATTAGGGTCCCCACAGTGTATAGTATATTGTATACTTTGTCATGGACTAAGGCTGAATCAAGTACCCTGCCACTAAATGTGTTTCTGTCTACTTCTCTGTGTTTAAGGGCTCTGAGCATATTGATGTGGTTATTTGTAGGTACATATTCATAACTGTTATCTCTGTGAATTTTACACATTAGTTATGAAGTGCCCTTTTGTCTTATGTAATGCTTTTTGTTCTCAACTCATAGGTTAGATAGAAAGACAGACTCCCACATGTGCTCCAACTGGGATTCACCTGGCAACCCTGCCTGGAGTCCATGCTCCAATCAGCTGAGCTATTTTTAGTGCCTGAGGCTGACGCTGGGATCAATGAGCCATCCTCAGTGCCCAGGTCAGTGCTGAAACCAATTAAGACACTGGCTACAGAAGGAAAGAGAAAGACGGGGGAGAGGGCAGGGGAGTGAAGCAGCTGGTCACTTCTCTTGTGTTCCTTGACCCGGGAATCAACCCAGGAGATCTGCACACTAGACCGATGCTCTCACTACTGAGCCAACTCATTCATATTTGAAATTAAAATTGTGACTACTTTTGTCTAGTCTGGTTTACCCATTCATTTATCACATTTTATCTCTTCATTTTCTGTTCTTCTAATCTTTTAGTCTTAGGTTTCTCTCTTTATAGTATACAATTTTTTTTGTTATCCAATACAACATTTCTCCTTTTAATGAGTTAATTTAACACATTTATAATTACTGCAATTATTTACAATTATTGATATGAAAGGTATGTTTAGTCATGGTTATGTCATGCTACTTTATGAAACAGTTCATGTTCCAAGTTAAAATATAATCACGTATGTGAGATTTTGCTTGTGCATTTCTTCTGATGATTATGTATGTATGTTTGTATTTTTGCTTAATGTCTAATCTCTTTTCTTTAGACAGGATTATAAATGTCCTATTCTAAACAATAATGAAATTAGTACCTTTCCTTTCTTCCCATCTCTCCTTTCTCTCCATAATTTTCCAACTTTAGTTAATTATATGATCTTTATATTTATATTCCTGTTTAGTAACAATTACCTCCACATTTGTTTTGGTCTTAGTCTTACTTATCAGCAGTTCCCTTACTATCTACCTTATGCTTTCTAGTCATCTCTTCTTTGATGATATGTGTCCACTGGCATATTCTTCAAATGAGTTAATGAAAACTCTAAGATTTTGTGTTTTCAAAACTGTTTGCCTTTATACTTAAGCAGCAGTAGGATTGGATGTAAAATCCCTGATTCACCCCTTTGTCCTTGAGGATTTTGTCTCTTTTGCTCTGTCTACAATGTCTTCTAGAGAGGAATGTTGTGAAGAAATCTAAAGTATCCCTAAGTGTTCCTCACTACAAGTGATACATTTTCTTTGACTTTCAAAATGTTTTATTTTTTTTGTTTATTAATTTATTGATTGAGAGAGAAAAACATAGATCTGTTTCTGTAAGTCTCTTGACCAGGAATCGAACCTGCAACCTCTCTATATCAGGATAATGCTCTAATCAAATGAGCTTCCAGCCAGGGCTGTTTTATTTTTGAAATCTAGTCATTTTATGAGCATATATATTGGTGTTGACCATATGGGGCTATTTGTTAGCAGTATATGCTCTTTTACATTTTCAGACTTAAGTTTCCTATTTCTGTAATTTTTTTCTTGAGTTATATCTTAATTCCTATTCCATAATTTATTTTCTTCTTTGCTTTCAAATCTATGGATTTATACTTTCCTCAGTTCTGGTAAATTCACACTATTATCTCTTTATATATTGCCTCTCCTTTTTCATTATTATTCCAACTTGGAATTCTAAGTTTTAGATCTTCTCATTTTAGCTTTCATATCTTTTAACCTTTTTTTCATATTTTCCATTTCGTTGTTTCTCTTTACTGTATTCTGGGTTAGTTCTTCTGATATATCTTCTGGTTCACAAACTGTCACTTGAATGATCTAATCTAGTTAATCCCTCCACTGAAGTTTTTTTGGGGAAAGGTTGCCACCAACAATTATATATTTTATATTGGGTTTCTTTGGAATTGTTTCCATAATGTTCCTGTTCATTCATTTCCAAAGTGTTTCTAGTTGAATGTTCATTTTTTTTAATTGCATGCTCTATTTAAACACTTCTTACATAGCTGTTTTATGTTGTATGTATGTAATTGTAATTTCAATACTTGAAATCATTGGGGAATCTAAATCTGTTGTTTCTTGTTTCTGCTGACTCTCACTCATGGTATTGTCCTCTCGTGTGTTTGGTAATCTTTTGTGAGTTCATTGCTCAATCATAATCTGTGGGAGTCCTGTGAACCAAATTTGGTGAGCTCTTGCAGACAAGGTTTGTTTCTATTTCTGTCAGTAATCAAGACCATTTCCTTCTTGAAATTTTTGGCTTAGAGCATCCTATATTGTTTGTCCACACGGCTGCTGTGCCAAGGTTTAGTACCCACAACAATTGTGTTGCTATAGGAATACTTTCTCAGGTCAACACTGTTCTTTCTGGCTTCCTGCCAATCCAAGTAACTTCCTGTTACTCTGGCTCACCACTGTTTCCAAAGCCAGTAGAAATTTGGCTTATGACCAAAATTTTGTACGGGAGTTTGACCCTGACTTTCCCCTCGCCAATAGAGATAGGATATTACCGGGGTGTTCACAATGCAAACTCCCTGTTCTCCCCACAGTCACAGGTGCAGGCTGTTCTCTGCGAATACAGCGTGTCCATGTTGCTGCACTTTCTCTGCTTCTTGGAATATTACGCAGTCCAAGGAAGCTCCCACAATCAGCCTGTGAACCTCATTTCCCTCATTCCCACTTTTGAAACAAAAGATCTTAAATCTCTTGACAAGAGATTTAAGTTATGTCCTTAACCTTCAAGCAGTATATTTTGCTAAACCCTAACCCTGACCCAAATCCAATCCCAAACCCTAAATCTAATGAGACCTTTCTAAAATATGCACTCTTAACCTCCCATACTCAATCCTTATGCTTCTTTTGCAGTTTAGAGATTTGTCTGATAGATTTTTCTTCTCATTCTGCTTGTTAATTTCAGATGATTATCCCCAAAAAGGAATAATGTTAACTTTATACCACTGCCTTCAAATCTTAAGTCCTGCTACATTCATGCCCTTATAAAACTGTGTTTGGCAGTTTGTCTCCACTAACGTTCTATTACCAGGTGCAACTCATCTTGGTTTAAACATTTTCATAGCACTTTAATCTTATGCGTGGTTATCACTGTGTGGTCTTAGATCTCCACTGTTTAAAAAATGTTATCAAGGACTTTGAAAGTGTTTTTCTAAAGTGAAAACATAATGATGAAATAGTAATGTTAATATTAAAGTTAAGAATGTCAAGTGTAAAAAATGAACAGGACTTCAATTTTCAGATAAGTGAGAGGCCAATGTGATAATTTCATAGAAACAAGTGAAAAAGAAAAATATGAATAGCAGGGTAAGAGTCTATATCTGAAAATTAGCAATCCAGCTATTCTTTCTCATTGTGTTATCAAGAAACTGTCAACTTTTGGCAAGAAGTTAAGCAGACTTTCAGTTCAACTTCTAACAAAACACTATGACCTCTGGAAACCCAATTACATTTTTCAATACTAAAATAAACAATATGGTACAAAATTAAATAATTCTTTTTTGCTAAGGTCAGAGAAAAGCCAAAAGTACAGACATTTTATTCCAACTTGCCCTCCTCATATGGTAGTTCTCACTGTTGTCAAAGGTTTGTAAAAATTTGCTGCAAGGTTATTGAAAATATGTTCAGAGTGAAAGTAAAACAAGCTACTGGCAAAATTTCATTGTCCACTTATTTTTCATTGTGTAATGTCAATGGCATTCAATGTGGAAAAGGAATTACTGGCCTATGCTAGTAAATAGTCTGTTTAGAGTTGGATGAAGCCACAAATTATTAATGGACAGAACATGAATCAATTCTTGGCATTTCTGTGGTATAGGAAAGAGAAGTATTAGAGAACTTTTTGTTCTGCTCATTACTAACATCTAATGCTTCAGAAGGAAGTGTTTTTTATTTAGATAATCACTATTTTGTGAGCCAGAACATAGACTGGAAAGGATACACTGGATTCAGTTCTGATGGTACACCAGCTAATTACATGTAACAGTAGCAGGTACACATTAAAGCCAAAAATGTATTACTTCATAAAGAAGAATGAGTCATCAGTAACATGCCTCCTGATCTTATTAAGAGGAAACTGTGAAAAGAAATTGTGGATAAACTAAATGGTGACCACTGAATGTTCAACACTACAGTGTGCTTTTTTTTTTTTTTTTAAAGTGAGAAGAGGGGAGATAGAAAGACGGAATCCTGCACATGCCCTAACCAGGATCCTCTGGCAACCTCGTCTGGGGCTGATGCTAAAATCATCTGAGCTATACTCAGTGCTCAGGCCAACGCTCAGACCAATGGACTCACTGGATGCGAGAGAAGAAAAGAGAGAAGGGGGAGGGGGGGGAGAGAAAGGGGAAGAGAAGCAGATGGTCACGTCTCATGTGTGCTCTGACCAGAGACCAAACCCAGAATGTCCACACACCAGGCTGATGCTGTATCCACTGAGCCAACCAGCCAGGGCCTACAGTATGTCATTTAAAGCCAATCACACCATTACCTGCTTCCCCTCCAACACAGCTCTTAATCAAAGTTCCAACCATCTTTATCTTGTTATATCTAATGATTAGCTCTCTGCGCAATCATAGGATCTCTTAGCACCATTTGACTATTCTTTATTCCTTGAGACATTTTCTTCTTTAAGCTTTCCTGAAACCACTCTCCTATTTCCCTTCTTCATCACTGGCCTGTTCGTCTCGCTCTCCTTTCTAGTACCTATCATATTCTCTGCCCATCTTCTAAATTTTAGCACACTCTAGAATTGGGTCCTTGATACTCTTCTTTGTCTACACTCTTTCTTTGTATTCTCAACCAGTCCCATGGCTTTATGACAAGGATCCCCAAACTATGGCCCAAGGGCCACATGCGGCCCCCTGAGGCCATTTATCCGGCCCCCCACCGCACTTCCAGAAGGGGCACCTCTTTTTTTTTTTTTTGTATTTTTCTGAAGCTAGAAATGGGGAGAGACAGTCAGACAGACTCCCGCATGCGCCCGACCGGGATCCACCTGGAATGCCCACCAGGGGGCGATGCTCTGCCCACCAGGGGGCGATGCTTTGCCTCTCTGGGGCGTCGCTCTGTCGTGACCAGAGCCACTCCAGCGCCTGGGGCAGAGGCCAAGGAGCCATCCCCAGCGCCCGGGCCATCTTTGCTCCAATGGAGCCTTGGCTGCAGGAGGGGAAGAGAGAGACAGAGAGGAAGGAGAGGGGGAGGGGTAGAGAAGCAGATGGGTGCTTCTCCTGTGTGCCCTGGCCAGGAATCACACCCGGGACCCCTGCACGCCAGGCCGACGCTCTACCACTGAGCCAACCGGCCAGGGCCAGGGGCATCTCTTTTATTGGTGGTCAGTAAGAGGAGCATAGTTCCCATTGAAATACTGGTCAGTTTGTTGATTTAAATTTACTTGTTCTTTATTTTAAATATTGTATTTGTTCCCGTTTTATTTTTTTTACTTTAAAATAAGATATGTGCAGTGTGCATAGGGATTTGTTCATAGTTTCTTTTATAGTCCAGCCCTCCAAAGGTCTGAGGGACAGTGAACTGGCCCCCTGTGTAAAAAGTTTGGGGACCCCTGCTTTATGACAACCATATGCTACAGGTTTCCAAACATATACCTATACCCTGTTTCCCTCCCTAAACTCCACATTGATATACCCAATTGCCTTTTTTGACTTCTCCCATTGGATCTGAAAGAGCTATTCAAATTTAACATACCGTAAAGATAATTTTGTTTTCCCTCCCAAAACTCTGTTCCTCCTGCATTCATTGCTGTCTCAGTTAATGGCACCATACTGTTGCTTCAGCCAAAACTCAAGGCTATCCAACTGGTTTTCCTGATTCGTTTTGTGTTTCACCATAATATCTTCTCCACAGACAGGGTACTCCACTCAGTCTCAAAAGCAATTGTTTCCTATTTATACTTTAAAATCTATAAAATATATTTTACATACAGAAGAATAGGTACAATACATTATGAAGTACTAAATATCCATGCACAGGTTTAGAAATGGAACACTAGATACAAAAAAATGGTGTCGGGCTTCTGACCTCACACTATATACAAAAAGTAACTAAAAAATGGACCAATGATCTGAATGTAAGAGCTAAACCTATAAAACTGTTTGAAGAAAATACAGGAATAAATCTTTGTATTCATGGATTTAGCAAGGGTTTCTTATATATGACACCAAAAGCACACGCAACAAAGAAAAAACTTGAACATCATCAAAATTTTAAAATTTCATGTTTCATAGATGGAACAAGGCTACTTTCTGCTTACCTCTCCTCCATTCAGGTAGAGATAATGGCAATACTTTTTTTTTTTAATTCTCTCACTGTTTTTCAGTTTCATCACACCTACCCACCCATACACACACACACACACGCTTAAACAATACAGTTTAATTTTATCAATCTTGAAATTATATGATATAAATGAAATTCCACTGTATATATATTTTTGTGACTTGCTTCTTTTTACTCAATATTATATATCTGAATTTCATCCATTTAATGAATATAACTGTAGCTCTGTATAAAATTTCATAATATACCTATAATTAATATAATTTAACTATACTATTTATGGACTATGGGATATTTTCAATTGCTAGCGTTAGAATGAACATTCTGATATCTGTTTCCTGGACTCAAATACAAGAGTTTCTCTAAGATACATATCTAGGAGAATATAGATACTGGACTGAATAAACATGAAGGCATGCAGCCCCAATTTTCCAGAAATGATTATACCAATATAATTAACACTCTGACCGCCAGATGATTTTGCATTGATATTGTCTAAGTTTTCTTGTAATGTTAGACTTCTTCCCCCATTTGAACCAATCTGGTGGCATATACAGGTATTTTATTGTGGTTTTATAATATGTATTTCCCTGGTTGATTAATGAAATTGAACATTTTTCATGTTTATTGACCATCTGAATTTCTTCTTTGGGGGAAATTTCTTCCTTAAGTACTTTGCTAATTTTCTAATTGTGCTTTTTTGTTTTTTACCATATTGATCTGTAGAAGTACTTTTTATATTCTAGCTACTGACCTTCTTTAGTTATTTGTGTTGCAGATATTCACTCCAAATTTATGGGTCAAATTGATCTGTTCAAAATGCTTATTAGATTTAAAATGTTCTTGTTCAAAGACTTCCAGTGGCTTCCAATTGCACTTAGCTGTAAAAATAAACTTTCATGATCCTCAGGCTCTCTATAATCAAGTCCCTGCCTACCTCTTTGTTCTTATGTCCTTCCTTCTAAGCTCCAGCAACAATGGCTTTTTTTGTTCTTCAGTTATGTGTATGAAAAAGTCTTGAGCTCCTTCTCTTGTACATCTTTGAGTAAGTCTTTGGCAAATGCTCACTTGCACATCTGTGCCTCTGCAGGAAGTTAGAAAGGCCTATCTGCAGGGTACATAACACTAGTTCTGATAAAAAACGCTTTCTTACAGCCCTGGCAGGTTGGCTCAGTGGTAGAGCGTTGGCATGGCGTGTGGATATCCAAGTTTGATTCCCGGCCAGGGTACACAGGAGAAGTGCCCATCTGCTTTCCTCCCCCTCCCCCTCTCACTTCTCTCTCTTTCTCTCTCTCTCTCTCTCCCCACTCCCCTCCTGCTATGGCTCATTTAAGCAAGTTGGCCCTGGGCACTGAGAATGGCTCCATGGCATCTGCCTCAGGCACTACAAGAGCTCAGTTGCTCAGCTACTGATGGGCAGATGGGCAGAGTATTGCCCCCTAGTGGGCTTGCTGGGTGTATCCTGGTCAGGTTGCATGAGGGAGTCTGTCTTTGCCTCCCTTCTTCTTACTGAATTTTTTCTAAAAAATGCTTTCTTACAGCTACATAAAACCAGAAGAAAAAACAAACAGCAAAAATAATCTCAACCATGAAAAGGAAGACAGAAATCAACTTGTGTAATATCTATTGTTAAAGCTTATCTCCAATATAAAATTATCAGCTTAAGTAGCAGACCAGGTGTCACATGTAAGAAAAATTATGTAAGTCACCGAAGAAGCCCTTCAAATGAGACAAGTGTCTTGAAGCCTAGAAAAACTGCATTCTTGGGAAGGAAATACCAACAGGAACTATCACACCTGAAAATATAGAAGTTCTGAAATTGAGTTCCATACCTTTGTTAATAGATGGACTATGACTAAGGCCTGCTATGAGAATTCTCAATTGAGTCTGACCCACTGAATTAAACAATTCTTGTGATTCATACCAAGTTTGTCTGGTCTCAAGGCATTTGCATTTAATGTTTCTTTTAAAATAACAGCTTTGAGATATCGTTCATCTTATTATACAATTCACCCATTAAAATATATACATTAATAGATTTTTTAGTATATTCACAGAGTTGTGAAACCATCACCACAATCAATTTTAAAACATTTTCATCACCCCAAAAAGACACCTGTTCCCATAAGCGGTGTGTTTGCTCTTCTTTACACCTAGGATGTCAGTCTCCAAATTTCCTAAGACTGGCAACCACTTCTTGACAAGACTCAAGTAAAACATGATCATCTCTTGGAACGTCACCTTACCACTCCTTTTAATTATTCCCTGACTCTCTGTGGATGGCAGTGTTTGTTCTTATAGTCATTACCTCTCGTCCCCTCTTCTCTTCTAACAGAATCCTGATTTTGTTTAGGTATCCAGTAGCCATGAGCTACAGGGGTGGTCAGCCCCATGCACAACCCCATGGGATAAATCGCAATTGATCTTAGCCAAATATGATGTCTCATTTCCTCTGACAATGATTGGTTTAGTCATGATATGTGCTAGGGGTACTACTGGGGGGTTCTCCTAGGCAAAGATTTTTAGACCCTTAAAAAGAAAAAATGAGAAAGAACAGGTATATTTTTCCTGCCTCCAGACACCTTAGTGCAAGGATGTATTGCTTAGACCCTTAGAGCCATCTTACAAGCATTTGAGGAAAGCTCAAAAGAATCACAGAGATGCTGGGGTGGAGTCATATGTCATTGAGCCACTGAGCAACCAGCCCAGGGCAATCCTATCCTGACTTTTCAAGTGAGGTAAAAAAACTGAATGAATGGATTGTCAGCCAAATCTATCCTACATATTAATCTATTACATCAGCCTCTTTTATTTTCTTGTTAGCACTGAACATTCTCTGTCATACCTTGTTTGTTTATAGTTTGTCTCCATCAATTAAAATATAAGCGTCTTGAGATCAAGGCCCTTCTCTTGTTTGCTACTGTGCTTGAAGCATCTTAGGCAGTACCTGGTATCTCATCCATAGCCAATAATTATTAGTTGAAAGTGAATGAACAATGCCTTGCTTTCTCTCTTTCCCTGACTTCCAATCCTTCAGGAAGTCTGTTGGTTCAACCTTCAAAATGTATCTACTCTGACCTGCTCTGGCGTTATCATCAGTGCATGTCCAGGTTGGAAGTATTGTCTCACCCTCCTGTTCACCTAGTCAACTTCTCACTTCTCTTCCTATTTTCATGGATTCCACTTTTTTTTATAGGATTTATTTATTGATTTTAGAGGAGAGAGAGAGAGAGAAAGGCAGGGGGAGGAGCGGGAAGCATCAACACATAGTTGCTTCTCACATGTGCCTTGACTGGGCAAGCCCAGGGTTTCGAACCAGTGACTTCAGCATTCTAGGTCAACACTCTATCCACTGCGCCACCACAGGTCAGGCTGGACTCCACTTTTATGGAGGTGCATGCAGGGTACAGGGTTGCCCTCAGGAAACCACACTCTACTGGAGGAGGTAGGAGAGGGATACTGACACAGATCATTACTGTGCAAGAAATAGGGAATGCACAAGTGAGTATGGTGGTTTGGGCAGATGGAGACACGCAGTCCTTACTCCAGTTGTGCAGCAGACTAGGCAAGAAATAAGCAACCACTTCTCTAGGCTCTGTGCAGGGGTGAGGTGGGGGTCAGGATTGGGGTGGTTATAGGAGAGGTCAAGCAAACAGTTGCATCTGTTCTTCCCCTCAGGTGATACTAAAAACAAAAATAATCCCTGAGTCCAGAGTGAGTACACATCATCATACCTCTCCTCTCATATACTTAGGTGGGAGGGGCCTGCTAGCCTCAGCTGGCAGATAGAGAAATTGAGGCTCAACAAGGAGAAATATTTCCCCAGGGTGCATCTCTTAACAGTGAGGCCACAAGCAGACCAAATGCCTTTTTTCTCAGGAGCAGCTCACCTTACAGCTCGCTGAGCACCCAGCCAGCCTCCCGGAACAGAGGCTCAGTAAATAGGAATTGCTCATCCCCCTCCCTTTCTGGGCTCCTTTGAGAGGCCATACTGTTAGAGATGAGGAAACTGAGGAACGACTTACAAGGAATAACAGAGCAGAGAGGTAGACCTGCCCCAGGACCT
The DNA here is from genome assembly GCF_036850765.1 of Saccopteryx bilineata. Lineage (NCBI taxonomy): Eukaryota > Metazoa > Chordata > Mammalia > Chiroptera > Emballonuridae > Saccopteryx > Saccopteryx bilineata. The sequence continues at coordinate 139,900,144 of NC_089491.1, read as the reverse complement.
CTGATTCTAATCATAATAACAGCCAATATTTATGGAGCATTTCCAACAGGCTAAATCCTGTTCCAAGCCCTTGGCACACAGTATCTTTTTCCATCCTCCAGCAATCCTAGAAGATTATAAGGTACAAATCCAAAATCTCTTACTGGTTTTTGGAAGCCTAAAATGCTCTGAAAACCAATAAACTTTTCCTATATTTGCTGCCCAAACTGTTTTGGTGGCAAAATTTATCCTTAATAGATAAGAGGCTATTTAAGTTATTTACAATTTTTAAAGAATTTTTTCTTTACAAATTTAAAAAATCAGGACATAAAGGCATGACTATCCATACCTTTATTAGTGTTCCCTTGTTGTGTAACAACATCACTACAAACTTAGTGAATTAAATCATCATATATTTACTATCTCTAAGTTTCTGTTGGTCAGGCTTCCCAACAGGGTTTCTCTGTTTAGGGTCTCACAAGGCTTCAGTCAAGGTGTCAGCTGGGGCTCTGTCTCATCTAGCTTCAAATGGGGAAGGACCCCCTTCCAAGCTCACTCCGTTATTGGCAGAATTCAGTTCCTTGTGTTGGTAGGACTGAGGGCTCATGCTGTTTTTTGTTTTTGCTTTTGTTTTTTTCCTGTCTTTCAGAGGCTGCCCTCAACTCTTAGAAGCTGCCTGCATTTCTTGCTGTGTAAGGTCCCCTACCACAGCCATTGGCTTCCTCAAAACCAGCAAGGGGTTGGGGGAGAGAGGCTGAAACTCCAACAAAATGGATACTACAATCTTATATAACATAAGCACACAATAATGTTACATGTAATCACGTACCGCCTATTATCTCTGCTGTATTCTTTCCATTAGGAGCAACTCACTCCCAGGTCCTACCCACACTTGAAGGCACAAGTTCACATAAAGAAGTGAACTCCAGGAGGTGGAAATTGTGGGGCCACCTTACAAATTTGTCTACCATAATACTTTTCAGTGCAGAAATAGTAATGTTTGATTATATCCTAGACTCTCATGGTGGTGTCTCATAACATCTGACATATGCACCATGGTAGCATTCTAAAATCCTGACATTTTAAATTCTGAGACATATCTGTCCTCATGGGTTATGGATAAGGTACTGAGGCAGGTTAGTAAGAAACCAGGAAAATTCCATGGCAAGTAGAATTAGGAAACTGAGACAAAGGATTGAATAAATGGCTGGGCAATTAACAGCCAGATAATAAATCACAAGCCTTCTCCTCCTTAACTGAAGGTGCCTAAGAGCAGATGATTTAAATCACCATAGTCAGGGAGGTAGAAAACAAACATCAGTTAGATCCAGTCTAATCCAAGACAGGTAAAATTGACCAGAGAACGACCTCAAAGCTCATTATACCATTATTATAATAAAAACTGACACCACAAGTAGAAGCCCCTCCCCCCCCCACCAATTACCATAACATTTCCAGAATTGACCGTTTTTTTAGGAACAAGACCCCCTCCCAACAGGAAGGCAGAGTCAGAATTTGGTGCCACAAACTTGGAGACAACTCCACCTTGGAAACACTTAAAATCCCAAGAACTAACTGATAATGTTCACAACTCACTCGTGAGTCGGCCATTGACACAAGTGGACTCATACTTTCACTTCTTTGACAGCGGGGCCTGTGCCCTGGCATCTTTTTATTTATTTATTTTTCTCTACCTGGATAAAACTTTCTTTGTTCTCACTCTGACTCAGCCTTGAAATTTTTCCTGGGCAAGTCAAGAACCTGGAGGTTGTAGCATCCACCGGGTACGAGAACAGACGTTGGAGACTTTCAGGAGTATAGATGTTACTTTATTGGCCAGCTTAACCTGCACAGGGGCGAATTCCCTTGATGTCCAGAGACACCGTACTCACAAGGAGCTACAAATGGGAATCGCGCCTGGCACTTACAACTAAGTCCTTATATAAGCTATGCAAGCAAGCAGTTCATAGAAGCTAATGTGGTGGTTAGCTATTGGCTAATTCATACTTATGCAGCATAACAACCCAAATATGGAATGGAAAATTTTCAAATCTAAACACATATAGTTATTCTTTTGGCAGTAAGTCAACATCTTGAGTAACCTTGGGTAAGGCATTTCTAACGGTCAGGGGCAGGGCCTGCCTTTAACACTTAAGTTCCCTGTTCTGTTAGTGCCTAGCCCACATCCTGTTATTTTGAACATTCTTATCTTTTCTTGATCCTTACAGAGGTCACCTGACACACGAAAATGGACCAGACGACTGAGGGAAAGCTTGTAACAATACTATATTACAACTCTCATTTTACAAGGGGAGAAACTGAATTACAAAGAGGTGACTCAGTCTAAGGAAAACTCACCTCCATGTGTTTCTCCTCTACGCTCAGTACTTTACTACTATACTGCTTCACTTCTGACCCCAGCCGTGGGTCTTCCACACATCAAGCAATTCTTCAACACCAGCTAGGTATCCTACAATGTAACTCAATTCTGACACTGTCTACCTGGAGATAGCATTAACTCTATCTACCTGGAGAGAGCAGTTTGAGCCCACAAGGCCCCTCCGCACCAAGTGATTGGCACTTTAGGTGCCAATCACAAGTCCAGGTTGTTACTTGCCTTCTAACCTACTATATATAAATTGGAGTTTTCCACAAACCCCTCCTCAGGTTCAATTAATCTGTCAGAGCAGCTCACAGAACTCTGAAAAACATTTTACTTACTAAATTACCAGTTTATTATAAAAGAATAGAACTCAGGAATGGCCTAATGGAAGACATGCACAGGGCAGGTTTCGTGGGAAGGGGCATGGAGCTTCCATGCCCGATCTGGGTACACCATTTGCCCCAAATCTTCACTCTTCACCAACCTAGAAATTCTCCAAACCTTGTCCTTTGAAATTTTATGGAGGCTTTACTACATAGGCCTGATTGATTAAATCATTGGCCATTGGCAGTAGAGCTTACATCCATCTCCTCTCTGCTGCCCAGAGGTGAGGAGTAAGACTAATAGATCCAACCTTCTAATTTCTAGTAGGTTTCCCCAGCACCCCCCACCCTTAGGAGTTTACCAGAACTCACCTTATTAACATAAACTCAGGTATGGCTGAAACAGCAGGCTTGCTAGGAATAACAAAACATTCCTTTTGGGTTATGTTATAGGATTTGAGACAAACCTCCTTCCTGAATCTCATACCCTTTCCTTCTCCCCACCTCTTTTCCTTTTTATCATACCACAGAGTTGAGAAATGATAGATACATGAATTTACCAGGAATTTCAACTGCCCTTTTGATGTTCCGCTTATCTGTCAGACCTCACCCTTACTCACTGAACTATCACCCCTGAGGCAGAGGAATTCCAAGAAGCTGGTCAGCTGCCCCAAGGAGGAGCATTCTGGACATACCAGGACTTTTGATTCAACACCCACTTGCTCGAGATTCTCCTTTACCCTGTAAAATTCATCCCCCTAGCTTGTACTGGTGCTCTTCTCCCTGGAGAAGTGCCTGGCAGGGTTCCTTTCTTCCTTTCAATAGAGCCTGTTACTCTGGTCTTTTCAGACTCCCATGGATTCCAACAAAAAGTAAGTTTGACTTTCAGGTCAGAGCCCAACTTTTGGCTACATGCAGACTCCACGGTTCTGAGATTTAGGAGTCCATGATGCAGAGATCCCAAGAGCCATCAGTGCCATGACAGTAGCCAAGGACTAAAGGCTGCCGAGCCCCAGGCAAGGGGTCCTGTTGGTGCACTAGCTGCTTACCACCAGCACAGAGAATCCTTTCCCTGGAGGGCACCTTCTATCTGCTTGTGAAGGGGGCTGAGGATGCAAGGTAGGGGCTAAGGAGAGGTGTAGCTTTTGGGGAAGCCACTGCCAGGCTCGGCTCTGTTCAGGCATGCTGTGGGTCCCTCTGCACGGCCCCCTCCATCCATAAACCTACAGCCCAAGTGGTATTAATCCCCTTCTTTAAACTTCCAATGTTTTCCATTTCATTTCGAGTAACATTCATATTCAGTCCTTTGATCATCAAGGTTTTACCCAATCTGGCTTTTCTACTCCTACTTCCTAGTATTCTACCCCTCATTCAGGTGCAAGGACCTCCTTCAGTCCTTCAAACTTTACAAAGCACATTTCTTGCTTCAGAGTCTCTCTTCCTTCCATCCCCAGGTCTTGGTGTAGTTAGCTCCTTTCATCCTTCATATGTGTTAATTAATGAAGGAGATGGCTGTAATGCCATAAGCAAACCAAAATCTAAGCCTGGAAATGCCTCTAAGTTACAATATCAAAACACTTAGGGCAAGCAATTACAGTCAGCTAAGCTTTAAGTTACAGCCAATCAAATAACTCCTTTCTTTCACACTTTCTCTATACTCCTATCCTCCCTCAACATCCTGTGTTCACAGAGTGCGCTACCTCTGGTTTGGCCAGGGATTCCACACAAGGGAAAGTATGGGTATAACTCGGGAGATACTGCGAGTTGGGTTCCAAACCCCTGCGGTAAAGCAAGTATTGCAAAAAAAGCAAGTTGTAATCTTTCTGTTGATGGAGGATCTTGCCTCCAATTTGTAAAAATCTCACACCTGTGAAACACAATCAAGCAAAGCGTAATAAAACAAGAAATATCTGTAATCCCTCTCCATCTCTCCCTTCCCATCCCCCAATCCTATCTTGTTCTTTATAGTCCTCGTATCCACATAGTTTTGTTTGTGTATTTGGTTTCATAGAAACCAAATGTAACTCCAGGAGGACACCTTATTATTTTGGCTCGAAGTAAGCTATTATTCTTAGTAATTTTCAAAATGTTTGTGATATTTAATTACTTTATCTAAAAACCAGTGGCCTGTTTATGAAATGAAAAATTTCCACTCCTACTATTCTATTTTTTCTATTCTGGGCTCTAACAGACTGACTTTATAAACTGCATCAACTGGGATCCTTGACCTCTAACTTCCAGTTAGGTTGAAGCTCTGCAAGGCACCAGCAGGAGAGCAAAAGGAGGATGGAGAAGGGGTTAGAGTATTTGTTCTTCCAGCTCCCTCCTAGCTGATTTGCCATAGATTATGTCCCTTTATCAACACAAAGGCATAGCTCCTTTGAGATGGCCACTCTTTCCAGATTTTGGTCATTACTCACTCTCCCTTTCAGGATGAGGAGCGGTAAAGTGTGAGAGCCCAGCAATGAGCTAGAGCCCTGAGCACCTGCACAATAGCTATGCCAAAGGACATGACCCAGAAGCGAGAGTGCATGCACTGTAGTTCCCACAATTATATAATCTGCTGCCTTATCTACAGTTTACTTCAATAGAAGAGGCATTGCACATGCATAAATCCTTCTACACCGTATCAGAAAAAGCCTTGGAAAATAATATGCATAGTCACTTCTATAACTTTCTCTCCTCCATGTTGACTCCTTATACATTCTTTTCCCTCAGCACCACCTCATCTCCCAAAGGACCTCTTAACACTGACATAAAGGCTTCGTGCTATTGCTAGTCCTAGGATATTGAACTACTGTTATCCCTGTTTTCCCTTAATTCCACCCATTCCTTTGTAAATAGCCTCTTTATTATTATGTCTCCACTTATCTTGTTGGAACTTGCAGCTTCTCCTGCTTGGATCCTGAATCATACATTGTATGCCTCAAACTCCTGGGAACTTGAAAGATACTGAAACTTTGAAGGCTATCACAGTTTTCCACACTGTCGCTGTCTTTTTTGGGATATTGATTTTAAGCTGCTTATTGAGAAACAAGACTCAGTTGGTTGGAGCATTGTCTCAATATGTCTAGGTTGCAGGTTTAATCCCCAATCAGGGCACAAACAAGAAGCAACCAACGAATGCATGAATAAGTAGAATGACAAACTTATGTTTCTTTCTCTCTCTTCCCCCATTTCCTCTCTAAAATCAGTCAATCAGTAATAAAAATGAAAAAAAGAAATGAAGTAGTGGCTCATAAGGCTTACCTTTATTCTGTTTATCTTCAGCCTTCTTCAGAGTTATAATCTAAAGATCAGCTTTAAAATTATAATTGACCAAGAGATCGACAAACCAGGGTTCCAGTCTCACCTATGCCATTTGTCTGCTCAGAAATCTTGAAAAATCAGTCAACTTTCCTGGAAGTTTTTCAAGCAGTAAGTTAAGATGTTGGAATAAATTATAGCTAAGCTCTTCATTAGTTCTAAATCTTTGATGTCTATATTTTATAATTGTGAAGATGGCCAAGTTTTTGTTTTAAAAATGTAGGGGCAGCAATATACATGGTCATGCTTAAGAATTCAGCTTTTCATCCTAATTGCTTGGTTTCAAATCCCAGCTCTACAATTGACTAGCCACCTGAGTTTAGGCATGTCTCTTACCACCATTGAGGCTTCGTTTTCTCAGATAGAAAATGGGTGATAATGGTAAAAATACCAATCAGGGTTGCTTTGAGGATTAAATAAGTTAGAACTTGTAAATGTTTACTGTGTACAAGGCATTATTCTTACCACTCAGTAAATATTCACAACTATCGTTGATAACTGTTAAAAGAAAATTTTCCATAGACAATTTACTGATCTAAGAGGCTTTTATTCAGCAATTCATAATGAGGTGGCATCTACTCAGCAATTCATAATGAGGCAGCATCTACTCAGCAGCTAAAAAGGAGCTCTGATGAACTGTACAAGGCATGAAATATTTACAGACCAAAGTGAGAAGGCAGTTATACTGGGCATTTTCTGATTGGTTAGAGAAGCGTAACTTCCCTTATATGGAACAAAGGGAAGTCTAGGAGTGGGGTCAGGCAACTTATGCTGAGCAGGCAAGCATTGATTGGTCAACCTAGGACTTCCTTTTCTGGGAGAGCTGAGGACAGAAATTTTGTTAAATTCCAGTTTGTAGATTTGGGGCATAACATAACTGACACCATCTTAGGCCTAGTCTAGACATTTTAGCAATACTCAACTGAAATGATTTGATAGTATTAATAGTTGATAATGTATATGTTATATTGAATTGAAAATTAATATTATAAGAGCAATTGCTATTTTGAATCAAAATAAAAATAGTATGGCCTATGAGTGAAGAACCTAACTTGTAGTCTGTTCTTGAGTTTGAAATATGACATGTAAAGATGATTTGAATAACAATTTATTGTCATCTAGTTGTATGCACACACATTCTTATTGGCCCAATATTACATATATTATATAATATATAGTGTAAGAGATATACTTAGTTTTATATACACAAACACAACTAAGAATGAATAGCATTATCTTAAAAAAGTAATATTGTTTATTATTCTTATATAACCTATCCAGAGGAACAAACTATAATAAAGGATTTTTGTTTTGGGGGTTGTTGTTTTTTTGGTAGAAAATGGGTAAGGTTCTGAGCTATGGGAAAATACAGTAAAGCAGGCACAGCAAGCAAAGAAGTGAGAAGGGAAAAATGAAATGATATCCTGCCATTAGCCTCGCCCTGTCCACAAATCACTTATCATGTACCAGAAAAGACTTTTTCTCTTAATGACCTTGCATTCCAAGATAAAGCATGAATAACAGGAACCTCCTAAAAGCCTTGACTAACAGGAAATCCTAAAAGCCTTGTCTCCCAAGATAAGCCACAAAAAATAATAACATCCTGTTTTCCTTACCAAAAGACAGGAACATCTTGTTCTTACCCAATCTGAACTGTCAACTGCCATATCTGAGCTATAAATATCTGTCACATCATCTGATCTACAAATTCCTCTTATTCTATTGGATGAGCCACTACTTCTGAAAGCCCTAAAAATGTTTCTCTGCGTTCATATTTGTCGCTAAATTTTATTTTGACAGAGAGTTACTGAACAGTCAGTAGTAGAAACTGATTTTTTTTTTTAAACTCAGAGGTTGGAGGGGAGACAGAGACAGGCTCCCACATGCACCCCTACCAGGATTCACCTGGCAAGCCCATCTGGGGCATTGCTTGGTTGTGAGCAACCAAGCTCACAACTTGAAGTGGAGGCCATGGAGCCATCCTCAGCCCCTGGGGCCAACTCGCTCCAATCCAGCCATGGCTGCAGGAGGGGGAGAGAGAGAGAGAGAGAGAGAAGCAAGAGGGGAAGGGTGGAGAAGCAGATGGGCACTTCTCCTGTGTGCCCTGACCAGGAATTGGACCCAGGACATCCACACACGAGGTTGATGCTTTACCACTGAGCCAACCAGCCAGGGTGGAACTGATTTTCTTCAGGAAGTCCTGAGCATGGAGGCATCAGGGGCCATATTCATGGACGGGTCACTTGTGCAGTTGCACAAGGCCCTGCTGTTGGTTTAATGCTCTACTATCTACCATACTGAAATTCTTTTCTTTTTTTTTTTAACCATCACCAACTCAATTTTTATTTTTAATTATGGAACAATAAAAATATTATCATGCATTAAAGATCAAGATTTATCCCAACCATTACACTGCCATTGAAATTCTTTCTTTCTTTTTTTTTTTTTTGCATTTTTCCGAAGCTGGAAACAGGGAGGTAGTCAGACTCCCACATGCGTCCGACCGGGATCCACCCAGCATGCCCACCAGGGGGCGATGCTCTGCCCATCTGGGGCGTCGCTCTGTTGCATCCAGAGCCATCCTAGCACCTGAGGCAGAGGCCACAGAGCCATCCTCAGCGCCCAGGCCATCTTTGCTCCAATGGAGCCTTGGCTGCGGGAGGGGAAGAGACAGACAGAGAGGAAGGAGAGGGGGAGGGGTAGAGAAGCAGATGGGTGCCTCTCCTGTGTGCCCTGGCCGGTAATCAAACCCGGGACTCCTGCACGCCAGGCCGAGGCTCTACAACTGAGCCAACCGGCCAGGGCCTGAAATTCTTAATAACTTTTTTTAAAGGGTCTCTGAAAGTTATATTGCTGGTCTTAAATGCACCATAAATTTCTCTCCTGAGCAGCCAAGTGGAAAAGAATGTGGTCTTTGGAGTCTGACAGAAATCTTTCAATGTTATCTATAAAACAGCATGATACCTCAGACGTATTTTGTGATTACATGAAATCATGAGTATTTACCATGTTTGACACCTAGAGGGTCCATAAATAATAGTTCTGAATTGTCCCATTTTACTTTATTTTGAGCTATGTCCTTATATAATCCACATCTTTCCCTCAACATGAGTCTAAATAGAAGCAGCAATTCATTTGAACAAGTATTTATTATGAGAGTTTGGCTAGTTAGGTATTCATTTCCTTACATCCCATTCATTCTTCCTATTACAATCAGGCTGTATCCTCCACCATCACCTCAATGACCATCAATGACTTTCTCATTGCTAAATCATCTTCAAGTGTTATCTTACTTGACCTCTATGTAGCATATGATAATTTTGATCATGTTTATCTTCTGTAGCACCCCACTACTTTTTTCTCTAACTCTTTGGATGCTATTTCTCAGTGTCAGTTGCCAACCAATGGCTGTTCCTCAGCTCTGTCCAAGGAATTCTTGTGGCTGTTGTTCTCACTTCACATATATTTGTTGGGTGGGCTCATCTATTCCTGTACTTTCAATTTCCTTCTATATGCTGGTGAATCCTGCTATGAATTTGTAACTGTTTAGGTGTTTCTGACAGCAAGATATGGGAAATTCAAATCCACTGTTTTTACCACAACAAAGGCAATTTCCTGAATTATGTAACAGAAAATAGTGTTGAAATACAATTCTGGGCCCATGATGGAACCACTCCTGTCCAGGGTACCATCTCAGCACACCAAAACTTTGGATAACTTTCATGTTCCTGTCAATGTTCTGCTTGACCAGAGGCACAGTATATTCAGCCAGCCAATCCCCAACTGCCAAGAATCTGTAATGATTTCCTTATTCTCAGATATGCAACCCCAGCCTATCAACTTAAGCCAAATACTCTTTCCTTATTCCCTTATTAACCAGGTAGCCTTATATAGACATTTCCAACCTCCTAGCCAGTCACGCCATTTCCTCATTGCTGTTTCATGCTATAAAACTTGCTCTTTCCCAAACATCCCTCAGGAATGGTGCTCCGCTGCTTGTGAGGCACTGTATTCCCCAACCCATGTAATGTTTCCCCTTGAACAAAGGACATCAAACGTGTTGCTAAATTTTTTTATTTCTGCCATTTGATAGTAGAAAAGACAGGTGGTATTCAGGTACAGTTCAATAAGGATGTTGGCTGTTCTCCTGAAATTCTCTTACTGTCTTCCTCTATTTAACTTTATTTAACATGATAATGATAAAAAAAAAGAGAGTATGTTGCTTGACAAAGCATTGTCATACATTTGAGGAAACTTCTTTCCCAGAAATCATCAGCAAAACTTGTCCTTTTTCTTATTGGCCCTAAACAAGTGACATGCTCACATGCCCATTTGCCGGGGTCCAGCCCCGGGGGGGATCCAGGGGTCCCACAGGAGGAGACGGCGTCGGCGAAAATGGAGTGAGAGAGCCGAATTCTTTTCTTTCTCTTTATTCTCTGGTTAGCATTTTCTGCCAGGCATCTCTGCTCAATGCTAGTATAGCTCCCTTTTTATACACACACACACAAACACACACACACACACACACACACACACGGAGTTACAATCACATGGTGTTAATTTTTGCTTTTGTTTCACTATGTTTGCATGTTTCCAGATAATAGTTAATTTACATCTATGAGTCACAAATCAGGTAGCAAATCATTCAAAATAACTTGAATAACAACATCAGTAAAAGCTTTTAAAGTATTAGTCTGTTGTGAGTTAAGGGGCAGAGAGAGATGTAGCAGACGACTAACAATGGACCACCGCTTGCTCAGGTAAATGGCCTTGAGTTTATGCAGTGTCCTACAAGATTCTGAAAGGTCTGCCTCTAAAGAAATTAACATAACATTAAGGATAGCTTTCACCCAAAGATATGCAGAGTGCACTTGCAAGATAGCCCAGCAGCAACACAAGACATTAACTGTTATTACTTCCTACATTTTATTTAAACACTAGTTAAGTTCTGACTCTATTCTTCTCAGAATATACCACTATTTGCAGGTCAAATAAGCAGGAAGAAAGGAATGATTCTCTACTTATCACATGAAAAGGCTAGGGAGGAAAAAATGTTAAGTGAAGTCTGAAGGGTGCTCTGTGCACAGCCACTGCCTCCTAAGTCACAATTTATTCTTTTTAACATGATTAAGAAGGAATTCTCCTACAGACTTAACCCTTTACGAGGGATATCATAGCCAGCCTCTTATGTCTATGAGCCCTTTTCAAGGGGCTTAAGGCTTTTCTGTGGAACTCACACCCTCTGTCTCATTTCCAAAGAAATCACTACGAATCTACAGGGAAAGCACGGTATTATTATCCCTGTGCCATAAATAATAGCACACACCCAGAAAAGGGGGGATATAAGGCCAGATTAATTCAAAAAGTCAAAGGGGGAAGTATCGTTGTGCCTATCCTTTGTGGTGACTTTGTCACCCTGCAGCCATTGGTCTTCACTGCAGTGACTTTGTCACCCCGCAGCCATTGGTCTTCTCTGCTGTGACTTTGTCAATCAGCAGTTTTTGATCTTCTTCTGCTGTGACCTTGTCAGCCAGCAGTTGTGGGTCTTCTTCTGCTGTGACCTTGTCAGCCAGCAGTCGTGGATCGGCTCCCGACACCCATTCTTTTTTTTTTTTTTTTTTTTTTTTGGTATTTTTCCGAAGCTAGAAACGGGGAGAGACAGTCAGACAGTCTCCCGCATGCGCCCGACCGGGATCCACGCAGCACGCCCACCAGGAGACAACGCTCTGCCACCAGGGGGTGATGCTCTGCCCCTCTGGGGCATCGCTCTGTTGCGACCAGAGCCACTCCAGCATCTGGGGCAGAGGCCAAGGAGCCATCCCCAGTGCCCGGGCCATCTTTGCTCCAATGGAGCCTCGCTGCGGGAGGGGAAAAGAGAGACTGAGAGGAAGGAGGGGGGGTGGAGAAGCAGATGGGCGCTTCTCCTGTGTGCCCTGGCTGGGAATCGAACCCGGGACCTCTGCACGCCAGGCCGACGCTCTACCACTGAGCCAACCGGCCAGGGCCCACATGCCCATTCTTGAGACTTGTTTGGAGGTTCTAGCAGGGGAGCGCAGCCACTCGTACACCCTTGACCGAAGAACGGTCCCCCCCTCCAGCGTGGAAGGTCGTCCTCCTCGACCGAGCGCGCAGCTTCGGGAGGGATGCACACGGAGTGGCGAGGGAGGAAGGGGACACCCGCCCAGCCAGCCAGACCAGCCGAATCAACCCTGGCGATCAATGGGGTGACAGATGTCGCAGCCAGATCGCCCTCACATCCCACATGCCCATTCTTGATCGTATCCTGTGGCTGAGGAAATATCATGACTTCTCGATGGGTTTAGGCATGCCAATTCCTGAATTGATCACTGCATAATAATTGGTTAGCTTAATCTGGACCCACCTCTGAAGATGAAGTTAGTTCTTCAAACTATACTGTTCACAAAAATTAGGGGATATTCCAAAAATGAATATGAAGTGATAAAACATCCCCTAATTTTTGTAAGCACTGTACATGGCTGCTATAAAATAAGGAAGAAATGAAATGAGTATGTCAAGGCAACCACAACGTATGTCAGCTCTATCTTATTCAGGGGTAAGAGACTTCAAATAAACTCTTGAAATAGTTAAGTATCTGAGAGGCTGGTGTTGAGTTGACTGGCCCTAAAACCTGCAAGAAATCATTGTAAAAATTGTTCTAAGAATTGCAATATCACCAGGGATTATACATCTTTGACCTTTGAATTAATTGGCTAGAAATAACCAGGACTTACCCTGTTATGTAACTGATAGTCTCTTAAAACAAAAAAACAACAACAAAAAAAACCCCAGCTGTGATTACTTTTCCGACTACCTAGGAGAATGCAAGCACCTAAAGCTGAACACTACTTAATACTGGGGCAGTGACCTATATTTTTCTGAGTCTGAAGAATCAATCAATAGGAAGACCTTGATGGACAGCCTGGGCAGCACTCAAGTTGGGCAGTATTCAAGCTGAGCAGCGTTCATTGTGTAGGAAGGCCCTGATCTATTCTGTCAAGTTCTTCCATAGTTTTCCATGTTATTCTAGGTCTAACTAGCTTCCAGAAGAACAGAGACTAACAAAAAAAATTACTGTATTCATAAGTAAATGCACATATTATTAGTGCTATCTGACCTCTTCTTTAAAAGTAAAGCAGCACAATTTCCAGATCTATAGCTCCAAGCTAGTATTTTCCAAAGACGTGTCAATATCTACATGTCCAAAATTTAAATAACCTCCCCCTTTGAAAAACCCTTTAATCCTCTCAGCTCAATAAATGGCACCACCGTATGCCACCCAGATCTCCAATCCCAAAACCTAAAAAGTAGCCTTGACTCTTCAATTTCCCCCAATCCAACCCCAATCAGTCTCTAAATCCCAACAGTTCTACCTCCATTACCTCTTAGTCTGTCCATTCCACTGTTGTTACTGTAGCTGAAGATATAAAGAGTCCAATGGGGTCTCTGAGCCTCTACCTGTCACCTCTACAATTCACTAACCACTGAACTGCTTTAGATATCTTTCTAAACTTCATCTTCTCTATGTATGCTCTGTCCTAGCTTAAAACCAATCTGTGAGTGCCCAAAAGACCTCCAAACAAAGCCTAAATTGTCCTACATAACACAAATTGTCAGACCCCATTTTAACTTTCTAGATCAGGAGGAGGGCAAACCACCAGTCAGCCAAATCCAGCCCACTGCCTGTTTTTTGTAAAGATCAGGAAAAGATCAAAATGTTCAAAATAACAGGATGTGGGCTAGGCACTAACAGAACAGGGAACTTAAGTGTTAAAGGCAGGTCCTGCCCCTGACCGTTAGAAGTGCCTCACCCAAGGTTACTCAAGATGTTGACTTACTGCCAAAAGAATAACAGTATATGTGTTTAGACTTGAAAATTTTCCATTCCTTATTAGGATAGTTATAATGTACAACTATGAATCAGCCAATAGCTAACTGCCACATTTGCTTCTATGAACTGCTTGCTTGCATAGCTTATATAAGGACTTAGTTGTAAGTGCCAGGCGCGATTCCCAATTGCAGCTCCTTGTGAGTACAGTGTCTCTGGACATCAAGGGAATTCACCCCTGCGCAGGTTAAATTGGCCAATAAAGTAACATCTATACTCCTGAAAGTCTCCGATGTTTGTTCTTGTACCCGGTGAATGCTACATTTTGGGGACTCGTCCAGGATCTCCCTTGGTGGAGTTTTTGGGTCGGAGACCAGAGGGACAGCTCGAGCTGAATAAGTATTCACTGAGGATCCTCATTTGGTTTGGCTTTTGGGCTCCGGAGCATATAATCCTGAGGTAGTAGGTGGGACGCTGCTGGTAACCTACCCAGGGCTTTCAGAAGCGGGACGCTGCTTTCTGAAAGGTGGCTTTGTTAACTTTAGGAGTGACCGGTCACATTAGGAATTTTTTTTTTTTGCGCCGCGGTGCGCTGTGTTTTGTCTGAGCTCGAATGACTGAATTGAGTGTGAGAGAGTCCATTACTGTTTGCATACTGCTTGTTGGTACTGCTGTTTCGCTTCTTGTTTTATTATCTCTTGAGTGTTTAGAGGCAGACAAAGCGGGATACAGAAAAATGGGACAACAAGAGTCTGTGCCCGGTTCTCCACTCGAATGCCTGTTGAACAACTTTTCTGACTTCCAGAAGAGGGCCCAAGGGTACGGAGGGCTACCTCCAGATCGAGAAACCCTCTGGGCCTTAAGCCAATTAGAATGGCCCACCTTCAGCGTAGGGTGGCCCACTGAGGGCACTTTTGATCTCCTCATTTTGTTTGCTGTTCGGGCCACAGTCTACCAGACGCCCCATCCAGACCAGTATTTATATATAGATGTGTGGATTGATATTGCCACTGAAAAGCCAGGTTATATCAGCAAGTACATAAAGAATAGCAAAAGAAGAAAGAGGGCAGTGTGCCTTGCTGCAGATAACCAGAAGGCAGGGCAGGGCAATAAGAAGGGAAAGGGAGAAACCAATCCCCCTGCACAGCCTAGCACACTGTCTAGACTTTACCCTGTTTTGCCCAGGCTGCAGGAGGACCACCTAGACCCAGTGAATTTCCCTCCACCCTATCAACAGCAGGAGGAACCTGATTCTTCACAGCAAGATGTGAGCGGGCTTCCGAGTCCGCCTCACACCCAAGGAGGGGCGGTTTACGGGGTGGGAGGCACCACCATTTTGCCTCCTTCGGTGGGAGGTGCCCAAGGAAACACGGCCATAGTCTCTAGATGTAGGACATGTGCCAAGGTTAATGCTCCAAACAAGAAACTTCCCCCTTTAGTTAGATATAGGAAAATGCCCAAGAGAATTGTGGGAAGTAGATTTTACAGAAATGACTCCAGGAAAGACAGGGTTCAAGTATCTACTAGTACTCATAGATACCTTCACAGGATAGACAGAAGCTTTTCCCACAAAAGGTGAAACTGCTTCCACAGTTTGTAAGATTCTACTAAGGGAAATCATCCCTAGATATGGGATTCCCATAGCAATAGGATCTGATAATGGACCAACTTTTATGTCTAAGATCTCTCAGGAGCTAGCTAGAAGGTTAAGAATTAATTGGAAATTACATTTTATTTACAGGCCTCAAAGCTCAGGGCAAGAAGAGAGGATGAACAGGACTTTAAAGGAAACTCTAATTAAGTTAAGGGAGGAGACCGGCGAAAACTGGGTAGAGTTGCTCCCTTTCGCCCTATTCCGGGTTAGATGTACCCCCTACACTAATAAGTGGACCCCTATGAGCTCATGTTTGGACCAGTTCCTCTAGTTCCCCAGCTCACCAGAGAGGAAATAGAAGCATCTAACCACAACTTCCTCAAGCCCCTACAGGCATTGCAGCAAATCCGGAGAGAAGTAAGAGAGCTACGGGAGCAGAGGACTGCAGCATCGGGAGACAACACCCAGAAGTTTTCGCCACTGGACCTTGGACAGTGGGTTTGGATCCTTAACCACCGTCGAGGGAACCTAGAGCCGCGGTGGCAAGGATTGTTCCAGGTATTGCTCAGCGCTCCTTCTGCAGTCAAGGTAGCTGAGAAACCTTACTGGATTCACCTTTCCCCACGTGAAACCGGCTCACTCACCTGAAGAGGAGTCTCGAACATGGCAAGTCAAACAAACCCCTGGAGAACCTCTAAAACTCACCTTCTCCTCTGTGGATTGCTAGTGGTCTATTGTTTTTCTATTAACGGGTTAGAATTAAATGAATGAGTATTGATCAGAACAGCTGATGGCGCAATAATAGCACAAAACAAAACATGGGGCAACCAAGTAACTCTCCAAGTAGATTTTTCAAAGCTTTTTGATGAAGCGTTTTGTGACTGTCCAGCCGCACAAAGATATGTAGGAGTAGTAGGGAGAACAAATCCTTTAGGGATAGCACATTGGGATGAGGATGACGTGTGCGACTCCTGTGGTATACTCCACATTATGCAGCCCGGAGCCTCCCTCAGGGCAGCGCCGCACTTGTGGCTCTATAACTGATTATTATTGTAAGGTGTGGGGATGTGAAACACTTGTTAGTGAATTCCAATGGAGGCCACCAAGACCTGACCCAGACATAAATCTCCTCCACCTAGGAACCAGACTAGGGGGAAAAAGACCTTTAGATAGATGGGATTACAATTGCTCTATAAACAATTGTAACCCTACCATTATTACCATCAAAAGGCCCCAAGACCCAAGTTGGAGCATGGGAAAAACATGGGGTCTAAGACTTTATGTGAAGGGGAAGGATCCAGGTACTTTTTTTTACTATCAGAAGACTACCCAAACAGAATAAGCTTCTTTTTCCAGGGGGAAGGAATAGGCTACCCCCTAGAATGCCCAAACCACCAGCCACCCATCTGACCAGCTCTTCTACAAGCAAGACGGACCCAGTTAGTCCAACCCCGTATAGTGTACCAGGGAGACAGGATCCTGAGGTACCCTACCAAACTCTCCGTCCGTCACTAGACGGACAGCAGGAAGAACTAGGTTTATTAGACAAAGTGTTTACCTTCTTTAATAACACGCAGCCTAACATCACTGAGTCTTGCTGGCTGTGCCTTAGCCCTAGACCTCCATTCTACATTGGGATAGGCGCTAACACATCAGAAGGAGGGAATTTAGTTCCTAGCACTCTAACCCCTCCCACAACTGGGAAACAGCATCAAATAAAAGATTGCTTCTCTGGAGGATCTCTCACTCTAGCTGAGTTCCATGGAAAAGGGACTTGTTATCTCCTAGCAAATTTCACTTTACAAGGTTCTAATTACAGTGACTATTGCTTTAATCAAGAAACTCTATTTAATGATACAGGAAAACCTAAGATAATGAAGGCATCGGAAGGACTGTGGTTTGTGTGTACTCAAGGTATATTCAAATGTATTGTTCCTACACACCCTGAACTTTGTGTAAGTGCGTACATTATCCCTCAAGTATATCTATATGGAGGCAACCCTGATTTCCTTCTTAAACCCCCTTTAAGAGAAAAACAAACTCCGTATTTAATACCTATCATAGCCACTTTAGGTATTGTAGGATCAGCAGCAGTAGGGACTGCCTCTCTGATTCAAGGAGATTTTGGTCTAAAGCAATTATCTAATACTTTCTCAAAAGACATTGCCCTGCTCCAAAACCAGGTAATTTTCTTAGAAAAGCAAATAGATTCCCTAGCAGAGGTGGCCCTACAAAACAGGAGAGGATTAAACCTTCTTTTCCTCAAACAAGGAGGGCTGTTTGCTGCCTTAGGAGAGGAGTGCTGCTTTTATGCCAATCATTCTGGAATAATTAGGGAAAATATTAAAGTGTTAGCCAATAGGTTAAAGAATAGAAATTTAGAAGAAGAGGATAACCCAGGCTGGTATGCCTCTATATTCAGGACCTCTCCGTGGCTAACTACTCTCATATCCACAATTACTGGGCCACTACTATTACTTTTGTTAGCACTCACTGTTGGGCCTATAATTCTTAATAAACTCCTTGCATTTGTAAAAGAAAGAATTGAAACCGTAAAGGTAATGGTTCTATCTCAACCCTACACCATCCTTCCTTCCGATGAGGAATCAAGGGTTTGATTTATGCCCCAACAAGAGTAGGGAATGTAAAGATCAGGAAAAAATCAAAATGTTCAAAATAACAGGATGTGGGCTAGGCACTAACAGAACAGGGAACTTAAGTGTTAAAGGCAGGTCCTGCCCCTGACCGTTAGAAGTGCCTCACCCAAGGTTACTCAAGATGTTGACTTACTGCCAAAAGAATAACAGTATATGTGTTTAGACTTGAAAATTTTCCATTCCTTATTAGGATTGTTATAGTGTACAACTATGAATCAGCCAATAGCTAACTGCCACATTTGCTTCTATGAACTGCTTGCTTGCATAGCTTATATAAGGACTTAGTTGTAAGCGCCAGGCGCGATTCCCAATTGCAGCTCCTTGCGAGTACGGTGTCTCTGGACATCAAGGGAATTCGCCCCTGCGCAGGTTAAACTGGCCAATAAAGTAACATCTATACTCCTGAAAGTCTCCAACATCTGTTCTCGTACCCGGTGGATGCTACATTTTTATACAATTTAAGGTTTTTCTACATTTTTAAGCATTTGAAAGAAATCAAAAAATGAATATTCCATGACACTGAAAACTATGAAATTCAAACTTCTGAGTCCATAAATAAAGTTTTATTGGAGCACAGTTGCTCCCATTCATACTGTCTATGGCTGCTTTTGAGACACAAGTTGGGTCGACATGACTAAGCCAGGATGGCCTACAAAACCTAAAATAGTTACTATCTGGCCCACTGTAGAAAAAGTTTGCCAGTCCTGCTCTTCACTCATCTCTCACCAATCTCCAATGTAGTCATCCCAAACTCTTCAAAGTCCCAAACAGATCTCCCTTTTCTCTTTGACATGCTTGGCCCAACCCTCCATGGGTGCTCTCACAGAACTAACTCCTATTCAGCATTTAACAGTTACTCTGATTGTCCTTTTACTTGTCTGGTACAAGTGTTCACCACTGTACCCTCAGCACCCAGAACAATCCCTGCCTTTCTTCAGTGCTTCATAAACTTGTGTTGATGAAGGAGCAGTATCCGGAAAAGATGAACAAGACTAGTTTCCAACTTTCAAGAGCTGACAAAAGGAAGACAGTAATATACACAACAAATTAATCTACACGTAAGAATGAAAAAGCACTAAAAAGTAGCACGTGCTCTGAAACACATATCTAAGGAGAAACCATTCTATCTGAGGAAGGAAGCCCCCCCTTTTTTATGAAGAAAGAGTTAAGAGATAAAACGGAATCACTATGGTCAAGTTGCTAAATTTTAAAATCAGGTAAGTTGAGGAATTATGAAGCAACTCTGTTCTTGCTTTAAGTAGCCTGGGAACTTAATTTTTTGAACTTCTCAGTTGTGCCTGGAGATAGATAGATAAATAAATAAATAAATATATATATATATATAATTGACACTTGTGTACTTTATGATGTGATCACTACACTAAGTCTAGTAACCATCTGTCACTGTGCCAAGTTACTACAATCTTAAACTGAGTTTTTATAATAAAAAGTCATTTAAAATAAAAAGTATAATATATATATATATATATATATATATATATATATATATATTAGTAATGAAAGAACATCCAGTCGAAAAAGTCTTATAAGAGTTCATTTGAACCAAACTGACAATTACCAGGAAGCAAAATCTCAGTGGATTGAGATGGTAGGCAGAGAACAAGAACAATGAGGGGTTCTATGGTCTCATGCTCTGGTGCTCCTGGTTGTGCCTTTAAAGGGTCTGAAAAAACAAACTACTATGACATTTCAAAGATATGTTATCTTAGATGCACAAAGACAACAGACATTTCAAAGGTAAAGACTGATCTTTATCAAGGAAGTTACAGGAAGGACTAAGACGTGACTACCCACCATGACCATCTTTCAACTAGGAATTTTTACGTTCAGACCACCTTGTGTGACGTTCCCTCTCTGGGTTTGTAAGGCCAGCAGACCTCCCCTGAGCTTGTCAAGTTTAGTATGTGGTCCCTTGTTCAAACTTTATGAAGAACCTGAGAAAGGATGTTAACATCTCCAGACCTCCTGACGTCTGGCTGATTACCATCTTGAACTAATCTAAAGTCTGAGAACACAGGACTGATTCTTCTCAAAAATGTGACTTTTTATTATAAAAACTCTCAGTTTCAGATTGTAGTAACTTGGCACAGTGACAGATGGTTACTAGACTTAGTGTAGTGGTCACATCATAAAGTACACAAGTGTCAAATCTATGTTGCACACCTGAAACTAATATATCATATACAACTATAAGAATTTTTTTTTAACTCTCTGCTTTTCTTTGCAACACTATGGGTAATACCTAGTTCTGTTTCTGACTTGAATATCCTAAGATCCTTTAATAATTCTTTTCATTTATTCCTAATCAAAGCCTCCTAACTGTGCTGGGTGGACATTTAGAATCCTTTCTGATTTGAACATTAAACCCCTACCTCCGTGATGAAATTGTTTCGAGCTTTTTTTGTTGTTGTTGGCACGTTATGTCCTCATCTGTGAAATAAGGCTCAATAATTCAAACTTCATCGGATTAAATGAATAAAGTTAATTACTGAGGTACGTGCCTCACAGAAAGTTCTCAGTAAACCAGTCATCCCTGGATCCTCTAAAATGCCCCGTTTAACCATAGTGGAGTCTGTGTCCAGCGGGCTCTCCAGTGTACACCGCCACATGTATGGCCCAGCATCAAACGCATCCCTGTTGTAAGAGCAGCAACCTCTCAGCAACGCGCTACTCAGAGGTGCAGCTGGCCAGGCTGTGCGTGGGGTTGGAACTCCCGAGAAACCGCCCAGAACTGGAGCCCGCGAGGTAGGAAAACTACAACTCCCATAGTGCTCCACGCGAGCTATATTTTATCACCCCAGCAGCCCAAGCCGCGAAGCTCTCCAAGACTCCGCCCCAAGGATTCTCAGCCTTTTCAGTCCCCAGCGTGGTCCGGTCCCAGTCGCTGAAAGAAACTGTGTGACGTCACGAGGTCCTGCTCGTTGTGTATGGAGCTGGAGTTGAAGGACCGTTTCTGTCTGGGTGTCGGCAGCCTTGGAACCGCAGACGAGGCTCTGGTGGACTGCCGCCATGCTCCAACCGCGGGAAGTCAGCGATCTCCGGGATCTGTGAGTCCACCCTGACCCCGCCTCTTCCTCGCCCGGCCCAGCACGTCCCCCGCCCCCTTCCCACCTCCGCACCTCCGTAGAGGCCCGGCTGGTGTTTTTCTTTCTAGGTTTCTGATGTGTAGTCTCCTCGTGTTGACAGCCGGGCCCAAGTGGGCTGCTGGGCAGGGCTGCCCCTCCGTCCTCTGCTGTGGACGTCCCCAGACGGGGGTCCGAGTTCTCAGCCAGCCTTGACCGCTCGACGCCGGGGCGGTGTCTGGCAGTGACCGGTTTGTGACGGAGCTGAGAGCCTTGGTGGAACAAAACGCTAGATGGGGCTGTCAGAAGGCCTCAGCCAAGATCCACCCAATTACTGTAACTGGGATAAATATTGGTTCTGTGCGGCAGCGTGGATTCTTGACAGCGATTGCGAGGGGCAGCCGTGTCACCGTGGAAGAGCAACAGTCTTTCTTGATTTATAGAATTAGTATAACAATACCTATTGCAGGGAGTTGTGGTGAGGAATAAATTTAACCTATGCCCAGTATCACAAGAAATTTTAGAGAGCTTTACCTGATATACATGTTGTGTTGAGGGAGAAACAAGTAGCTCAGAGTCATGTAGTTAGAATGGTTTAAAAAGTGAGGGTGATGAAGTTTTTTAACCTTTAGGATGATTATTATAATGAGAGTTTACAGACAGCAGGGGGTTGGCTAAAAGTGGTTACTTACACTATTTTAGGAAGACAAGTTATCAGAAGCATTTACAAGAAATAGTCTGTTAAATTTTCACTTTGTTCATGAAATAAATGAAAGTTTGGCTTATGTGGCTTAATTGGTTTGGTTTAGTTGGGGGATTTTCAAGCCTGGGCTCTTAATTTTATTTTTTAAATCCCTCCATTTGGTTATTCAGTAAGCTAAGGGTGCAAACCAATATCGTGTTACTCTTGCTACTGCCGTTGTAGTCATTGGAATGGATGGTTATATAATTATTGCAATACCTACAATTGCCCAGTCATCCTGGACATGGTTTGTGGGATCTTTGAATTCTTCAGGTCGTCTAAGCCTGATAAGTAACATTGGATATAAGTGGTTGCTGAAAGGCATTTAGAACTCTTGAGAGGATACAGTGCACTAGGGAGGCTAAAATGGTGGTTATGAGGAGAATAATAGCTAGGGGTTGGAAAATTCCCAGAACAGAGATTTCCAGGAGCCGAGATTTAAGCAATTAGATAAATCAATGAAAGAACTCTTGCCTATTTGATGAAAGATCGGTATCTGATGTTTAAGACCTTTTAGTAAGAATCCTTCCTCCCTAACTCCCTCCCTTTCTTCCTCCTTTCTTCCCAGATGAGAAGCATCAACTCATATTGTGACACCTTCAGGTGTCCCCAAACTATGGCCCTGAGCATATGGGCCCCTGAGGCCATTTATCGGCCGCTGCACTTCGGAAGGGGCACCTCTTTCATTGGTGGTCAATGAGAGGAGCACTGTATGTGGCAGCCCTCCAACGGTCTGAGGGACAGTGAACTGGCCCCCTGTGTAAAAAGTTTGGGGACCCCTGCTTGTTCACTGATTGCTTTCTCATATGTGTCTTAACCCGGGGGCTCCAGCCAAGCCAGTGACCCCTTGCTCAAGCAGAAAAAATGGAATTATGTCTGTGATGCCATTCTTAAGCAGGCAACCCCGTGCTCAAGCCAGATGAGCCTACACTCAAGCAGGCTACCTCAGGGTTTCAAAGCTCGGTCCTCAGCATCCCAGGCCAACACTCTATCCACTTTTCCACCATCTGGTCAGGCAACAATTCTTGGTTTATTAATATAAAAAAAATTTTTTTTTAATATTAGAGCACATGCACCTCATTGTTGGGTGGTTAGGGTGTCTGAGGCTATGCAATTGTCTAATATAACTTGGCTAGAGTTTATAGATTCTTGCTGTAATTGTTGAGATTTTGCAGAGGATAAGATCTCTCCTAATGAGGTTTAAATGCAGTCTTTTGTTGATGTCTTTTCCAATAAATTCTTTAGATTCTAATCTGTGCAGCACATTGTGATTTTCTTTTCTTTTTTTGATTGATTAATTTTAGACAGAGAGAGGAAGGGAGAGAGAGTGAGGAGCATTGATTTGTTGTTCCACTTAGTTGTGTATTTATTGGTTGCTTCCCATTGATTCTGTGCGGCAACGTGGATTCTTGAAAGCGATTGCGAGGGGCAGCCGTGTCACCATGGAAGAGCAACAGTCTTTCTTGATCTATAGAATTAGTATAACAATACCTATTGCATGGAGTTGTGGTGAGTAATAAATTCAACCTATGCCCAGTATCACAAGAAATCCCTGACCAGGGATCAAACCCACAACTTTGGTGTTTCGGGAAACACTCTAACCCATTGAGCTACCCAGACAGGACCATTTTTTTATTTTTAGATTCCACATATAAGTGAAATTATATAGTATTTTTCCTTATCTGTCTAACTTCTTTTACTTAGCATAATAACCTCTAGGTCCATCCATGTTGTTGTAAATATAACATTTTATTCCTTTTATGGCTGAGTAATACTACATTTTGTATGTGTTTGTGTGTGTGTGTATATATATATATATGCTATATCTTCTTTATCCATTTATTAGCGGACACCTAGGTTGCTTCCATAAATTAACTATTATAAATAATGATGCAATGAACATAAGGGTGCATATGTCTTTTCAAAATAGTGTTACTGGGTTTTTTTGTATAGATACCCAGAACTAAAATTATCGGGTTGTCTGGTAGTTCTATTTTTTATTTTTTGAGGAACTTTCATGCCATTTTCCACAGTGCCTGTATCAGTTTACCAACTTGAATATACCATTTCCATATGACCAGCAAGGCCTTTGGTTCTTTCTCTTATAAGTTATTCATACATTTAAGGTATCAGACCATACAGTCACAAAGACTTATGCTCAGGCATTCAGTTTCAACAAAGGCTTGTTATCAGATTAATAGCTGTGGCGGCAGCTGCACTGGGCAGGTAGTAATGTTGTACAGATATACTTAATTTAATTGCGCTTTGTTTTATCACACTTTGCAATTTTTCAAATCAAAGTTTGTGGCAATCCTGTGTCGAGCAAATCTATCGGTGCCATTCTCCCAACAGCATTTCTTCACTTCATGTTTCTGTGTCACGTTTTGTCATTCTTTCAATATTTCAAACTTTATTATTATTATTATATTTGTTATGTGATGTGTGATCAGTGATATTTACTATTACTATTGTAATTGTTTTTGGGTGCCACAAACCACACCCATATAAGACGGCAAACTTAATTGATAAAAGTGTGTGGTCTGACTGCTCTACCGAATGGCTATCCTCCTGTCATTTCCCCTCTCCTCTATTTCTTGAAACCCAACAGTATTGACATTAGGCAGATTATTAACCCTACAATGGCTTCTAAGTGTTCAAGTGAAAGGAAGAGTTACATGTCTCACTTTAAATCAAAAGCTAAAAATGATTAAGCATAGTAAGGTAGGAATGTCAAAAGCCAAAACAGGTCAAAAGTTAGGCCTTGTGCTTCAAACAGCCATGTTATTGGATAAAATTTAAAGTGCTAGTCCAGTGACTACATGAGTGATAAGAGAGTGAAAAGCCTTATTACTGATACGGAGAAAGTTTTAGTGGTTGGTTGAAGATCAAACCAGCCAAAACATTCCCTTAAACAAAAGCCTAGTCCACAGAAAGTTCCTAACTCTCTTCAGTTCTGTGAAAGCTGACTTGAGAATCCTGCTGAAGAAAAGTTTGAAGTTAGCAGAGGTTGGTTCATGAAGTTAAAGGAAGGAAGCTAAAGCCATAACATAAAAATACAAGGTAAAACAGCAAGTGCTTATGTAGAAGCTGCAGCAAGGTACCCAGAGTTCTAGCTAAGATAATGAAGGTTGCTACACTAAACAACAGGTTTTTCAATGTAGACAAAATAGCCTTCTATTGGAAGAATATGCCATCCAGGACATTCATAGCTATAGAGGCAAAGAAGTCAATGCTGGTCTCAAGCTCCAAAGGACAGGCAGGCTCTCTTGTTAGGATCTAATGCAACTGATGACTCCAAGTTGAAGCCAATGCTCATATACCATTCCAGAAATCCTACAGTCCTCAAGTATTATGCTCAATTTACTCTGCCTGTGCTCTATAACTAGAACAGAGCCTGGATGACAGCACATCTGTTTACAATGTGGTTTACTGAACATTTTAAGCCCACTGTTGAGACCTACTGCTCAGAAAAAAAGATTCCTTTCAAAATATTACTGCTCATTGACAATTTAATTAGTCACACAAAAGCTCTGATGGAGATGTACAGGATTAATGTTATTTTCATGCCTGACAATACAACATCCATTCTGCAGCCCATGAGTCAGGGGTGATTTTGTCTCTCGTATCTCATTATTTAAGAAATATATTTTGTAAGGCTGTAGCCGATTTAGATAGTGATGGGACTGGGCAAAGTAAGTTGAAAACCTTCTGGAAAGGATTCACTATTCTAGATGCCATTTATGACTCATGGAAGAAGTAAAAATATCAACAGCAATAGGAGTTTGGAAGAAGTACCATAAGTTGATGAATGAATTTAAGGGGTTCAAGACTTTAGGGAGGAAGCAACTGCAGATGGGGTTGAGCAAATAGCAAGAGAACTAGAATTTTAAGTGAAGCCTGAAGATGTGACTGAATTGCTGCAATCCCATTTTAAAACTTCAACGATGAAGAGTTGCTTCATATGTGCAAACAAAGAAATTGGTTTCCTGAGATGAAATTAACTCCTACTGAAGACGTGAAGGTTGTTGAAATGACAACAAAGGATTTAGAATATTACATAAACTTAGTTGGTAAAGCAGAAACAGGGTTTGAAAGGACTGACTCCAGTGGTGTTTTTACTCTAATTTTAAAAGGAGTTTTACAGTGGGTAAAATGCTATCAAAAAGTATCACGTTCTACAGAGAAATTGTTCATGAAAGGAAGAATTATCAATGTGGCACACTTCACTATTTTCTTATTTTAAGAAATTGCCTGTACCTGACCAGGCAGTGGCGCAGTGGAGAGAGCGTTGGGTGGGATGCCGAGGACCCAAGTTTGAGACCCCGAGGTCTCCAGCTTGAGCGCGGGCTCATCTGGTTTGAGCAAAGCTCACCAGCTTGGACCCAAGGTTGCTGGCTTGAGCAAGGGGATACTCGATTTGCTGTAGCCCCATGGTCAAGGCACATATGAGAAAGCAATCAATGAACAACTAAGGTGTTGCAACGAAAAACTAATAATTGATGCTTCTCATCTCTCTCCATTCCTGTCTGTCTGTCCCTGTCTGTCCTTCTCTCTGACTCTCTCTCTCTGTTTCTGTTTAAAAAAAAAAGAAAGAAAGAAATTGCCTGTTGCTCACCTCAGAGGCACATAGAGGCAGTCCCTGGGTTACCAATGAGATAGGTTCTGTAGGTTTGTTCTTAAGTTGACTTTGTATGTAAATTGGAACAGGTGCATTTACCTATTAAATGCAACTTAGATGTTTGTCTTACATAGTATTTATTTATACCTTTCTGTGCATATAAATACTTAAACATTTTCAAATACGACCTTAAACAATCTTAGATGATGCAGAAGATGATGGACTTGTTGGAGATGATGGGACTGGTGTTAAGAGAGTCAGGGTTTGATTCTGCTGCTGGAGTCCATTCCTTGAAGTAGCATCAAGGGAGGTTTGTACAGAACTTTCCTTTTTTTCATCATAAATGGTCCTGTACCATCTCAGGCCTTTGTTAACTATACGATAAACTTTTGTGAACCTCTCTGTATTAGCATCTTGCTCCTCTGACTTTGCCATTCCTGCTCCAGTGAGACAAGAGGCATCAGCTAACTCTTTTGTAGAAAACTTTTTTTTGGTTCTGGAGTTCTAGGTCACTGTTTTCTTCCCTAAATGCTATCACCTGCTGCTCTGATTCCATAAGGTCTTCATTGGCTAGGTCTTTGTCATGGGAGTCAAGTAACTATATATCATTTTCACTGATGTCCAACTGCAGTTGATTACCAATAGCCCTTATGGCACTCCATTCATAAATATGAGTTGTACTTAAGGCAGATTTTTCTAACTCAGAGACTTACTATATACTAAAATTGGAACGATACATGGATTAGCATGACCCCTGTGCAAGGATGACATGCAAATTCATTATTCTGTATTTAAAAGAAAGAGAAGAAATTGCCACAGCCATCCCAATCCTCTTTAACCACCACCCTGATCAGTAGTAGCTCTCAACATCAAGGCAAAACCCTCCACCAGCAAAAAAATCACAATCCCCTAAAGGTTCAGATGATGGTTAGCAATTTCATTTTAGCAATAAAATATTTTTATATTAAGTATATACAATTTTAGACATAATGTTATACACTTAATAAACTATAATATAGTGTAAGCAACTTTTATATGCACTGGGAAACCAACAAAATTTATGTTAAATCACTTTATTGCAATATTCGCTCTGTTGTGGTGGTCTGGAAATGAACCCGCAATATCTCTGGGGTATGCCTGTACTTGAAAAAAGGCTTGTCTGAATACTCGAGCAGCTTTAAAGTCTTTAAAGCTGTGATTTCTCTTTCTCTTCTTGGGATTCTATATTGTTTCTGCTGGACTCCTCAGGAGTGACAGAGAGGTAGGCAAGGAGGCTACTTACATGTACCCTGTTACCTCTCTACACATGGCTGTTCTAAAGAGGAGAATCGGTTCTGATACTTATGGATTAGGGAAGTATAACCATGGAACACATTAATATCAATTATAAATTCAGTAGTGAAACCCAGAACAACAGTATATTGATAGATCCAAAGGGCTCCACTCATAAGGTCACTTTAGCTTCTCTTCCTTACTGAAAACTTGACTCAAACCCCATGATTGAATTTAGGTGCCTTTTCTCCCTAAGGCAGTGGTTCTCAGTGTGCACCAGGGCGCAGTGGTGCATCCTAGAAGATTTCCAGGTGCGCCTTAGGGTATTCCAGAGAAATATGTGCCTGTTGGGGACCAAAAAACCAACAGGATTTTGGGAGTTTAGATTTTTAGGGGACAGAGGTGTGGGGAATTGACGGTAAGCTGACAGTCTGTCCAACCCCCCACCTCACTTGCCTGATTAAGTTGCAAAAGGCTGTTAAGCTGAACTGCTGGATTGTTTACACTACCCCCATGTTCCCCAGAAAGTCCGGAGGCAAGTTTCTTCTATCCTTTGTTTGGTGTCAAGTTAAGATGATATGTATGGTGGGGGTTTTCTGCACTCAACACAATTAAGAGTAAAAAGAGAGGAACTCTTCAATGTATTGATGAGGAAATGAGAGTTTGCCTTTCAAATATATGTCCAAACATTGAAGAAATTACTAGGACACATCAGGCTCATGTTTCTCATAAACACAAGAATGAAAAAACTTAACACATTTGTACCAGGACCTGCCGAATTTACTAAATCTTACTAAGAATATATCTATATATATAAAAGATAACTTTTTTGTCATTTAAAAAATTTTTTTTTATTATTATTATTATTTTTTTTTTTGTATTTTTCTGAAGCTGGAAACAGGGAGAGACAGTCAGACAGACTCCCGCATGCGCCCGACCGGGATCCACCCGGCACGCCCACCAGGGGCGAAGCTCTGCCCACCAGGGGGCAATGCTCTGCCACTCTGGGGCGTCGCTCTGCCGCGACCAGAGCCACTCTAGCGCCTGGGGCAGAGGCCAAGGAGCCATCCCCAGCACCCGGGCCATCTTTGCTCCAATGGAGCCTTGGCTGCAGGAGGGGAAGAGAGAGACAGAGAGGAAGGGGGGGGGGGTGGAGAAGCAAATGGGCGCTTCTCCTATGTGCCCTGGCCGGGAATCGAACCCGGGTCCCCCGCACGCCAGGCCGATGCTCTACCGCTGAGCCAACCGGCCAGGGCCATTTTTTAAATTTTTTAACTCCTCTTTTTTACTAATTCTAAAAAGCATAACTCAAAAAATGTAACATAAAAATGTTTTTTAACAGAATAAATTTAATTTTGTCATATTTATTTTGTTTAATTGCCGTAAACGCACGCTTGGACTTTATTTTTTTTATTTAATATTTGACTTAATTATAACATATTTCTCAGAAATTTGTATACAGTGCACCTACAATTATGTAGGATTTTAAATGCGCCTCAACTTCAAAAAGTTTGAGAACCACTGCCCTAAGGCATCAGAGCCCAGAAGCTTAATGCATACATAAGTTATGAATTACAGCAAAAGTGAACAGATGACTGTGTTATTCCCTAACTACCCGTGTGGGGAATGCAGAGTGGTGGGAGAATGTTGGGAATGGCAAGGATGCTTTTTTCTTCCGTGGCCCCCACTTCAGTATTGGTGTCTGAGCATAGGCACTGCTGCTGCTTTTTTTCAACTTCCAGTATCATTTATTTTTTCTACAATCTGGATATAATTAACTGTGTCAAGATAATGCTCAATACTATTTATGGCTCATTTTAGGTGTTTTAAACTACCTCAGTCCTTGTAAATGTGAATTCACATTCCAATAAAACTGGGAAATTGAAAACTGACATACCAACAAATTTACTCAATATTAATATAGCTATAAAATTTTATATGTAACACATGGACTTTAATTTAACAGAATTTGACATTTATAAACTAACTTGCACATAAAATTACTCTGCTTATCTGTCCTAACCTATTTGGTGCTGCATCAGCAGACCCCCTCTAGACCTCTTCTTGTAGCTTTTTACTGTGTAAACAAATAATTTCTCCCCTTAAACAAAGTGAAAAATCCAAAAATTCCCACCCAGAAAGAAAAAGTTAACAGAATTATCCAATTCTAAAGTATCAGCAGATCTAACACCAGAACTAGGTTATGGGCAGCTCTTATCTTTTACCTGAATAGTATAATAGAAGTTACAGTGTTGACCAAAAAATTGCCACACACACACAAATGGTCCACAAAACATTCTCCATTCCTTTTGAAGATTTTATGACATGTTGTTATCTTAACCAGTCTTTTTCTACTAAACTTAAATGGCCAATTGAGACAAACAATTCTGATACTGTTCTTCCACCACTGAGTAAGACTGGTGTGGCAGCTATTGGGGATAAGGTTCATTTAGCCTTCCGTGCTCTCTGGGCAGACTTGGTGACTTTGCCAGCTCCAGCTGCCTTCTTGACCACTTCTTTGCTGACACCCACAGCAACTGTTAGTCTCATGTCACGGACAGCAAAACAACCCAGAGGAGGATAGTCAGAGAAGTTATCAATACACATGGGCTTGGCCCTGGCCGTTTGGCTCAGTGGTAGAGCGTCGGCCTGGCGTACAGGAGTCCCGGGTTCGATTCCCGGCCAGGGCACACAGGAGAAAAGCCCATCTACTTCTCCACCCCTCCCCCTCTCCTTCCTCTCTGTCTCTTATCTTCCCCTCCCGCAGCCAAGGCTCCATTGGAGCAAAGTTGGCCCGGGTGCTGAAGATGGCTCTGTGGCCTCTGCCTCAGGTGCTAGAATGGCTCTGGTTGCAACAGAGCGAGGCCCCAGATGGGCAGAGCATCGCCCCCTGGTGGGCATGCCAGGTGGATCCAGGTCGGGCACATGCAGGAGTCTGTCTGACTGCCTCCCTGTTTCCAACTTCAGAAATATACAAAAAAATTAAATAAATACACATGGGCTTGCCAGGAACCACATCAATGATGGCAGCATCACTAGATTTCCAAAACTTTGGGCCATCTTCCAGCTTTTTCCCAGAACTGATTTTTCCAGCACTAATTTGGCCTGGCTAATTTGGGATAATCACATCCAGCTGTTTCCTTCCATTGGTGGCTCATTTTTGCTGTCACCAGCCGTATCTCCACACCAAACATCTTTGACAGACACGTTCTTGATATTGGAGCCCAATTGTCCCCAGGAAGAGCTTCACTCAGAACTTCATGGTGCATTTTGACAGACTACTGCAGTTGTAGTGTGGACTGGAGCAAGGGTGATCACCATCCCAGCTTTGAGAACACCAGTCTCCAGTTGGCCCACAGGGACAGTACCAATACCACAAACTTTATCGACATCCTGGAGGAGCAGAAGCAGGGCTTGTCAGTTGGACAAGTTGGTGACAGGATGCAAGTTAGAGCTTCAAACAGTGTGGTTCCACTGGCATTGCCATCTTTACAGGTGACTTTTCATCCCTTGAGCCAAGGCATGTTGGCCCTGGCTAGCGGGCTCAGTGGATAGAGCATCAGTGCAGCGTGTGGGCATTCCAGGTTCTACTCCCGGTCAGGGCACACATAAAAAGTGACCATCTGGTTCTATCATCTTTTTTTCTTCCCCTCTTGCAGTCAGTGACTTGGTTGGTCCAAGTGTTGGCCTCAGGCACTGAGGGTAGCTCGGTTGATTCAAGCATCTGCCCCAGATGGAGTTGCCAGGTGAATCCCAGTTGAAGCACATGCAGGGGTCTATCATCCCTCCTCTCAAAAAAACAAACAAACAAACAACAACAACTAAGACATGTTAGCAAGCACCTGGCTGCAGACAAGCATGTTGTCACCATTCCAACTAGAAATTGTCACAAATGCTACTGTGTCAGGGTTGTAGCCAATTTTATTAATGTAGTTGCTGACTTTAACAATTTTCTCACACTCTTCTGGCAGTAGGGTGGCTCAGTGGAATCTATTCGTTAACGTCCACAATCAGTTGTTTCACACCTCGTATGTAAGCCAGAAGGCATGTTCACAGGTCCACCTGTTCTTGCAGATACCTGCTTCTAATTCACCAACACTAGCAGCAACAATCACACACAGGACAGCACAACAATCATAAGACAGCACAGCCAGCCTAAGATGTGCCTGTAATTATGTTTTTGATAAAGTCTCTATGCCTTGGGGTGTCCGTGAGGGTCACATAATCCTTGCTGGTCTCAAATTTCCATAGGGATATATCAATGGTGATAACATGTTCACGGTCAGCTTTCACTTTATCCAAGTCCCAGGCATACTTGCAGGAGCCCTTCCCCATCTCAGCAGTCTCCTTCTCAAATTTTTTGATAGTTCTTTTGTCAATCCCACCACATTTATAGATCAGATGGCCAGTAGTGTTGGACTTGCCAGAATCTATGTGTCCGATAACAACGATGTTAATGACTCTTCCTCCCCATCCCCATTTTGGCTTTGATTTAGTGCTGATTTTTACAAAACCTGTGTTCTGGAGGCAAACCCATTGCAAAACAAGAAAGTAACTCTGCTTCTTCTCCTGGGTACCTCCCAGTGATCAATCCTACTCAGCAGTCCCTTTCTTTCTGGCCCAGTGGACACCACTGCATTTTACCTTACAGATCTTGGTAATTTTGGACACCTTGAATGCTCAGCACACCATCATTCTCACCTGTCACATTGGACTATGGTAGGAGCAAGATGCATAAGCAGCTGGCTTGGCACTGTTAGGCAAGGCTTTATTATTCACTTTTGTGTTGAGGAGCTGTTCCCTGTTGCTCAACAAAATGAACCTCTAATAGTTTTGATTCATCCAAAACTCTGTCAAATAGCAAGGTCCTCACTACTGATACCATTTATTTCAGCATTAAGGTTTAATTGCTTCAGAAGCCACAATAATGATGCCTTTTAATAGGAGCCACAGGGTTTGCTACCCTAATTGTCATAATAACATCCTTTCCTCCTCCCATATGGAGGAGAGTGAGCAATAGCTAAAACACCATTCAGGTGGCTTGTTTCAATCCTACTTCTCATCACTCAGCCTTATCAACAGATAGGGCAGTGGAGACTCCTATTCCTTTACCCTTTACCCACCAACTGGAGGAGAGCATTTGCTTCTGAACCTCAGGGAGTCTTGTATTTCCAGACCCGTCCCACCAGACCCTTGTCCTTCCTCTTCCCTAAAGCCATTGTGGGGCAGTTGTGTCAGGCTTGCTCACTGGCTTACCAGCTGCAAGCCCTTTGCCTGATTGGTGCATGAGTGTGTGGCAGTGCCATGTGTGTGTGGCCTATGTAAGGCTATGGGTCCTTGTGCTCAGGGGGATTGCGGGTGGCAGATTGCTTGACCGCCACTGTGAGGGGCCATTTTGCTATTTCTTTGCCTGAGAAGCAGTTTTCCCTGCCTGTGTGCTTGTCCGCCTTTGTAAGACTTTATTAAAACAGAATGGCCCAATGCCTTTTGGCTCTGCAGTTTCTCTACCATCTGCCTGAATCCAGTATGGACCTCCCTGGCCTCAGCCACCAGCATTATAGCCATGTTTCAGTCAGCATCCAGTTCTCATTACCAAACTGTCAGATCAAGGGTTTGATTTTACTTACCACACTAATAAATTAGACTGCTACTGTTTCATGCATGCTGGCAGAGACACAAGATTCCTGGACCATGGACAGAGGACTTTGTTACTCACATTGCATCAAGCAGCGTGACCATTAATATGTTTGCCTCAGTTCCCCTTCCCCAAATCCCATGGGGGTGACACAGAGGGCTCAGATGCTTGCACATATCTGTGGGTGCATTAGAGAACACAGAGCTTGGGTAATAAATTATTTTATAGCCAACAGTAAGAGTACTTACCCTTTGTCCTGGAGGGAGACAATATCTAATCCATCCAGGTGAGTGTAGCCAAGATGATGGGGCTACCTCTTCTCCAAGCTCCTAGCTGAGGGCTCCCGTAGCTTCCTGGGAAAGGCAGAATGCCAGTGTTTTTCATCATCTCCCTCCCTGCATATCTGTTTGCAGGCTAAATTATAGTTGAGTATGGCTAAAAGGTTGGGGGATTGCTACTTCCACCTACCCCCCCCCCAATACATAGGACAGAGGCTTATCTCAGTATGTTATGCTGAATATATGGGGTCACAATCTGCCTTATCTGAGCTCATTCATGGGTGGAGTTTCCATCCTAGAAAAGGCAAGCCAAGAAGACCCAGAGGTTACTGCCCAACATCCTGCCCCTAAATCAGAAGTGTCCCTCAGAAGCACATTGTTATCCCTGCTCCCAGCTCTGAAACTGGCTCAGAGCTTTTCTCCAGAGGGAGAGGCAGGCTGCAAAATACCGAATACCAAAGTTATTAAGAAACTGACTTTATTTGAGAGAGCGGGTAGGTGAAGTTCATGCCTAAGGGCACTCTCAGAATCAGTGGAGATTCTGGTATTAATTACAAAGAGACTGATAGGTTCATGTGAGATACAAACTAAACACAGGCCAGCAAGTTTATTAGAGAAAACCTAGGAAAGAAACATCTTAGAAGAGTCTGCCTGAGGTCAGAACAAACCTTAGAAACAAAGGAGTCCAAAGTGAATTGGATGACATTGTGGAGCAATGTGTACTCCCCGCATTGTTGAAAACATTAATGTAACCAGTTGAGGCTTAACAATAATTAGAGATAGTTAAAGAGAGCCCTACACAGTCAACACTGGATATAAGTATTGTCACCCTGGGATGACTGGGATACAGAGCTGTGCCTTCACAACACAACCAACACAGGAATCTCGTGCAAAACTACGTGTGCAAAAGAAGAGTTAACAGTCAAAGTTGACAAAACATGTAAAGGAAAAAAATAGCATGAAAGAGACTAAACAGAAAATAGAAATGATACTTTAGGAACTATAGACTATAGAACAATTAGAAAGTTGGGTTTTTTTTATAACTTTACAGAGAGGAGTGGGGGAAAACAGAAAGTATTAACTCATAGTTGCTTCATTTTAGTTGTTCATCAATTGTTTGCCCAGGGTTTCAAACTGACAACCTCAGTGTTCCTGGTCGACGCTCTATCCATTGCACCACCACAGGTCAGGCATTGCAGTGTTTTTGTTGTTGTTTGTTTGTTTGTTTTTAACAACAGAGATGGGGTGGCAGACTGGAAAGGAGAGAAATGAGAAGCATCCACTCATAATTGTGAGACCTTAGTTGTTCACTGATTGCCTCTCATACGTGCCTTGACCAGAGGGCTCCGACTGAGCTGTGACCCCTTGCTTAAGCCAGCGACCTTTGGGCTCAAGCCAGTGCCCATTCTGTGATCCCACCCTCAAGCCAGCAACCCCATGCTCAAGCTGGTGAGCTCATGCTCAAGCCAGATTAGCCTGCACTCAAGCCAGATAAATCCACACTCAAGCTGGCAACCTCGGGGTTTTGAACCTGGGTCCTCAGCATTCCAGGCTGACACTCTATCCACTGCACCACCACCTGCTCAGGCTGCAGTGTTATTTATAATAGCCAAGATTTGGAAGCAGCCCAAGTGCCCATCAGTGGATGAGTAGATAAAAAAGCTGTGATACATTTACACAATGGAATACTACTCGCCCATAAAAAGGGAATCTTACCTTTTGCAATAGTACAGATAGACCTGGAGAGTTTATGTGGTGTGAAACTAGCCAGTCTGAGAAAGACAAGTACTATATTATTTCACTTGGATGTGGTATCTAATGAACAAAATAAACTAACAAACAAAAGAGAAACAGACTGACAACTGTCAGAGGGGGTGGGGGTTGGGAGCTCGGTGGGAAAGGTAAAGGGATTAAGCAAAGAAAAATAACGCATTGAAACAAACAGTATGGTGATTATAAGAGGGAAAGCAGGTAGAGGGAAGCAGAAGAGGGTAAGGGGGGAATGGAAGGAGACTTGACTTGGGGTGGTGAACATACAATACAATATACCAGTGGTCGGCAAACTCAGTCAACAGAGCCAACTATCAACAGTACAATGACTGAAATTTCTTTTGAGAGCCAAATTTTTTAAACTTAAACTATATAGGTAGGTACATTCCTTATCGAGGTAGCACCTGCACGTGGTATTTTGTGGAAGAGCCACACTCAGGGGGCCAAAGATCCGCATGTGGCTCGCAAGCCACGGTTTACCGACCACTATAACACACCAATGATGTATTATAAAATTGTACACCTGTAACCTATATAATATTAACCAATGTCACCCCAATAAATTCAGTTTAAAAATAAATGAAAAGAAACATGAAGTGTTACAGGCTTCCTGGAAAACAATCTGACAATATATGTTAACATAACCTAGAAACAGTGGAATGTTTACCAATAGGAGAATGACCAAATAAATCATCCACACTGTGCAATATTAGATAGCCATTAAAGGAGAATTAAAACTGGCCCTGGCTGGGTGGCACGGTGGATAGAGTATTGTCCAGGCACACCAGGTGACAGGTTTGATCCCTGGTCAGGCACATATGAGAAGCATCCAATGAGTACACAATGAAATGGAATAAAGAGTTAGTGTTTCTCTCTCTCTTTCACTCTCCTTCTCTCTCTCCCTTCCTCTCTCAAATCAATGGAAAAAATTTTTTTAATAAATAAATATTTAAAGGAGTATTAAAACTGTATTTGATGCTTTAAAGAATTTCATAGGAGGCCCCGGCCAGTTTGCTCAGTGGTAGAGCATTAGCCCGGCGTGTGGATGTCCCAGGTTCGATTCCTGGTCAGGGCACACAGGAGAAGTGCCCATCTGCTTCTACCTCCCTCCCCCTCCCCCTTCTCTCTCTCTCTTTTCTCCTCCCCTCCTGCAGCCATTGCTCAATTAGCACACGTTGGCTCCAGACGCTGAGCCTGGCTCCATGGCCTCCGCCTCGGGTGCTAAGAAGAGCTCGGTTGCTGAGCAATGGAGCAATGCCCCAGATGGGCAGAGCATCACCCCCTAGTGGGCTTTCTAGGTAGATCCCCCATCAGGGCACATGTGGGAATGCAGTAGTCTGTCTCTGCCTCCCCTGCTTTCACTGAATAAAAAAAAATTATGTCTATGTGGGGGTATTTGTAGGCAGAAATTAAGATTTATATTTATTTGTTTGTTTAGTATGAGTTTCTCAGACAGTTAAAATTTTAGGCCATATATGTGTATGTTGGTTATAAAGGTCTTGGTTGTTGCCTGCTCTGATAACTCTACTTTTAAGCATATACAATCCTGGTACTAAGTTTGTTTTCTCCATGGTTTGTACTATTTGTGGAATCTTTGTGATTATAGTTTTCTCTAATGATATTACCCACATAATTTTTAAGAAAACAGTGAAAACAAGTTTGATAGGTTAATAGATAAAACTTGTCAATTAATAGGCCCTAGTTTAATGCTTACTTAGGAATATGGGACTGAAATCTTGTGTCTTTGGAATTAGAGACTGACTCAGAAAAAACACTTTTTTGATCATTTAGGATGCATTTTAGTAAATGAGGTATACTGAGAAAAAAATTAAAACTCACTCTTCTAAGAGAAAGAACAACTTGTCCATTACTGAGCACAGACTAAGTTTTTGACTCTTATGAAGATTACATGGTAAATATTAGTATAAAATGTATACCCTCTTTAACAATATTGTAATAGCTATGTATGGTGCCAGGTGGGTGCTGGAAATGTCGAGGGGGCACTTTGTAAAGTATGGGATTGTCTAATCATTCTGTTGTATGCCTGACATGAACACAAAATAATATTAAATGTCAATTATAATTGAAAAATAAAAATTTTAAAATGTACCCTCTCTTTATGAAAGGACTAAGTGCTAACAGACAGCATTAAATATTAAGGATCAGTACTAGCACAGTATAATTAACTATATTGCATTTGCATTTCAGATGTCTTTGGTTCTTCTCGGAGAATATTTCCAGATATATCACAGACATTAAGTCTTTGCCTCCCAACATAAAAGACAGACTGCTTAAAATAATGAGCATGAAGGGGAGTATAACAGATTCAAATATAAGTGAGGTAAGAGTATGTACAACTATAAAGCAAGCATATTATATTTTACTTTTCAAATAGGGTTTCAGCTTTCTAGAGCAATGGTATATAATAGGATTAGTAATAATTTTAAAATATAAAAATGCATCAGAGTTCTTTTTTTCCAGATAACCAAAATGTTCATGTGTAATATTTCCTAAAAAATCTTCTCCTGCCATTCTTTTGGTTACTCCCTTGTCTTCATAGTACCAGTATCCTTTATTTCCATGTTTTTAAAATTTTTAAACTTTTTTGATCAATTATACCTCAATAAAGCTGGAAAAGTAAAAAATTAAAAGCAGGATGAATAAACAAATAGAAAAAAAAAGAACCATGGTAAGAAACATGTTACATCTTGATTCTAGAACACAAACCATACTTACCTAACAATAGAGCAGGTCCTCAAATAACATACTTTTGTTACAATGTTGATGAGATGCCATCGGAACTTAATGCATGTTTCTATCAATTAGCCTATGGTGAAATGATTTCAGTATAGGTCATTTGGTAGTCACAAAGCCTATCAATGATGTGAAGAGAGGACTCACTGTACTGTGTGCTGTACCCTGGGATGTTCTCTATTTTATTCTATTATGTCCTATTTCCTTTAAAAATGTTCATTACAGCCTACTAAGTTGATGTTATCTATTCATGGATAACCATCAGCAGTTATAAATCACTCTTCTAAACTCTTCTCATTCCTCTTCTGGATACCTCACCTACTAATTAATACTTACTCCCCTCCCTAACTAAGCTAAAACAGGCTATTCTTTAAGGCAGTAAATAATACACTGCTTACAAAAATTAGGGGATATCTGGAAATGCTGAGGTCGCCGGTTCGAAACCCTGGGCTTGCCTGGTCAAGGCACATATGGGAGTTGATGCTTCCAGCTCCTCCCCCTTTCTCTCTCTCTGTCTCTCCTCTCTCTCTCTCCCTCTGTCTCTCCCTCTCCTCTCTAAAAATGAATAATAAAAAAAATTAAAAAAAAAAAAAATTTAGGGGATATTTTACCACTTCACATTCATTTTGAAATATCCCCTAATTTTTATAAGCAGTGTATTAAGGGTCTCCAACCTGAATTAAAATCCTAGCTTTGGCCTGACCAGGTGGTAGCGCAGTGGATAGAGCGTTGGACTGGGATGTGGAAGACCCAGGTTCGAGACCCCGAGGTTGCCAGCTTGAGCGCAGGCTCATCTGGTTTGAGCAAAAGCTCACCAGCTTGAGCCCAAGGTTGCTGGCTTGAGCAAGGGGTTACTCGGTCTGCTGAAGTCCCGCAGTCAAGGTACATATGAGAAAGCAATCAATGAACAACTAAGGTATTGCAATGCACAACGAAAAACTAACGATTGATGCTTCTCATCTCTCTGTCCCTGTCTGTTTGTCCCTGTCTATCCCTCTCTCTGTCTTTGTAAAAAAGAAAAAAGAAAAAAATCCTAGCTTTGCTACTCTGTCTTAGATTGAACCTCAGTTTTCTTAACCATAAAATAGGGCTATAGCCGTCATTACTGTCTACAGAGACTAGAACTACAGTAGCTCCCCCTATCTTGGGGGGATACATTCCAAGACTACCTGTGGATGCCTGAAACTGACTAGTCCTGAACCCTATATATACTATGTTATTTCCTACACATACATACCTTTTTACTTAACAGAAGTACTTTATGGCTTCTCT
This sequence comes from Saccopteryx bilineata, assembly GCF_036850765.1. Taxonomy (NCBI): domain Eukaryota; kingdom Metazoa; phylum Chordata; class Mammalia; order Chiroptera; family Emballonuridae; genus Saccopteryx; species Saccopteryx bilineata. Next base: position 139,860,632 of record NC_089491.1, on the reverse strand, counting down.
TTGGCATATGTGAATTGCCAGGTCACCAGAGGTGGATTTAATGGTGGGCACCCTGGGCGTGCTCCCTGGGCCCCGACTTCTGAAGGGCCCCACAAAACCCCAGCTTTACACTTTTTTCTAATGACACCAAGTTTGGTTTCATATGTGCAATTTTAACATTAATATTACATGATATTTTTTATTTATTTAAAAATATGGTTAACATGTATTTTTATTTTCCCAGGTTCTCTCTTTTTTTTATTTTTATTTTTTTTATTTTTGTATTTTTCTGAAGCTGGGAATGGGGAGAGACAGTCAGACAGACTCCCGCATGCGCCCAACCGGGATCCACCCGGCACGCCCACCAGGGGGCGACGCTCTGCCCACCAGGGGGCGATGCTCTGCCCCTCCGGGGCGTCGCTCTGCCGCGACCAGAGCCACTCTAGCGCCTGGGGCAGAGGCCAAGGAGCCATCCCCAGCGCCCGGGCCATCTTTGCTCCAATGGAGCCTCGCTGCAGGAGGGGAAGAGAGAGACAGAGAGGAAGGAGAGGGGGAGGGGTGGAGAAGCAGATGGGCGCCTCTCCTGTGTGCCCTGGCCGGGAATCGAACCCGGGACTCCCGCACACCAGGCCGACGCTCTACCACTGAGCCAACCGGCCAGGGCCGGTTCTCTCTTTTTTTTTAAGGGGCCCAATATTTTCTTCTGCACTCGAGGCCTCAACTGACCTTAATTGGTCTCTGCAGCTCATTACTCTTATGCTTTGAGACCATTATTATGTAAAAGAAGGGTTACTTGGAACACACGCACTGCAATACCATGACAGTCAATCTGATCACTAAGACGGCTACTAAGTGACCAATGTGCAGGTAGCTTATACAGTGTGGATAAACTTGGCAAAGTGATGATTCACGTCCCATGCAGGATGCAGCAGGACAGTGCAAGATTCCATCATGCTACCCAAAACAAAGCACAATTTAAAAAGTGTGAATTCTTTACTTCTTGAATTATCCATTTAAATTTTTTTTTTTTAATTTTAAGCTCTTTTTTTTTCCTTTTATTTTTATTGTGACAGAGAGAGAGAGAGATAGGGACAGACAGGAATGGAGAAAGATGAGAAGCATCAATTCTTCCTTGTGGCACCTTAGTTGTTCATTGATTGCTTTCTCATATGTGCCTTGACCCGGAGGCTACAGCAGACCAAGTGATGCCTTGCTCGATCCAGATGAGCCTGTGCTCAAGCTGGTGACCGCGGGGTCTCGAACCTGGGTCCTCCACGTCCCACTCTGACGTCCTATCCACTGCACCACCGCCTGGTCAGGCATTTAAAATTTTTGAAGTATGGTTTACCATGGGTACCTGAAACTACGGGAAGTGAAACCACAGATAATGGGGAACTACTGTACGAATTGCTGTTTTGCCACACAGTCTCCCCAAAGCCTGTGATCAAAAGGAAGCAAACTAATGATGCACTCCAGCGTATGACGATCCCTGTGACTTCACATTGTCTTGTGCTCATGTGTCTTAGTGTTGTTTCTACATTAACCTGAAGTACCTTTAATGCTTTATTTTCTTCATGTTAGCTTGCATTAGAACACAGACATTTTAGTGCTGCAGTCTGCTTGGCTCTACAGAGGTAGAATAATTTACTGTTGATGTATATAATTTATGCATGGCTCCCAGATGAAACATGACACTACAGAAATCTAGTGAGCTTTCTCTTCCCCACCACCCCCATTTTGTTCTATCTCTTTCATCCAGTGATTTTCAACCTTTTTCTTCTCATGGCAGACATAAACTAATTATTAAAATTTTACGGCACACCAAAAAAAAATTTTTTTGCCAATCTGACAAAAAAAATAGGTATAATTTTGATACATTCACACCAGACAGCTGTTGTGTTGGGTATTGTCATTTTAATTTTTGATTTGACAATCTAAGGGAAAGGTCAGTGCCCCTGCTAAATAGCAAGTATTGCATGTTATAAAAATTCTTGCGGGACACCAGTGTGCTGCAGCACACTAGTTGAAAATTGCTGCTTTCATCTATATTTCAGTTACTTAAATCTTGAATATTCGTTTAAACCTAATTTTACCTAAATCAGAATGGGCTAAGGGGATGAATAAGATAGAAAAATGATTTTCCTTGGTGCTCTTTCTTTAATCCCCATCCTTGTGTGTAGACAAGGCCCACTGGAGGTGAGGATGACGGAGACGCAGAGACCGAACTCCGGGGACCAGGTTCAGTGACGCAGATCCGCTTTATTCAGGAAGTAAACTAGCTTATATACATGGGTTTAGCCAATAGGATGTTATGGCCAAAAAAGGTCAGGAGGCTGCCTGGCTGGCACTGAGTCATTTCCATATAGCAGGCGAGCTCCCTTCCTGGGTGTGCCCAGGAGAGTTCCAGGAGCTGGAGTATTCTCACAGCATTGCATCAGCCACAGCTGCTAGGTGAGTGCTCTGTGCTCTGCCTACACTTATGAGAGTCCCACTTATCAACCAGGTCTAATTTCTGTTGCAAAGTTGCACACATCTTTGGACAGATTTTTTTGAAATGCTTCCTAAATCTTTTTATAATCTCTGGATGAAGAGGTGTTTTTTAACGTAGCACTATGAGAGTAAAACAGCAAAATGGAGTTGATATTGTCAAGAGCAATCTAACATGGAGCCAGAAGGCCTCCAGAAAGCTGAGCTAACACAACCCCTCCATGGGAGGTTGAACTTTTGAAGTTGGCCAAACCGCAAATGGCTGCATCCTGGTACAGTTTCTGGAACTAGATCTGTATCACTGAACTATGAGATAAACTTCCACGTAGCAGTGGACATAAGCAATCAATCATATGTAGCACAGTATAAGTCCTCTTGCCAGCACCAATCTCAGCTCTTTCAAAACTTGAGCAACCCATTTGGACACCCTCCTTTTTCTGTTTTGTTTTGTTTTGTTTTGTTTTTATAAACTCTCTTTCTTTCTTTCCCCTTTGGAACAACAGTTGGGTTTTTACCCAAATCTGCATGTTCGGAATTGCAATTTCTAAGGACTCCAAATAAAGCTTCTGTTTGCTTTGCAGTTCTTGGTCAAAATTAATTGAAATTACATGGTATCAAAAAGTGAGATTCAGAATGACTTACCTCCCTTTCCGGTGCCTTCGTGGATTTGAATAAGGTGCCAACAAGAGTCCATTGTACTCTCATCTTCCCGCTGGCCCCAGATCATGTGGTAAGTCCTCCTGGATCTGAATCTCCCACCTTGGTTGAGGTTCACACTATATTTGGGCATCCTATGTTGTGGCTTTTTGTTTTGCTTTGTTTGGTTTGGTTTGGTTTTCTCTATGGAACTTAAAATGCCTATCTGGTGAATGATTCTCTTTTGAAAAATGAGAAGTTCAGTTGCTAAGGGAACACTGCTGAACAGCTACCCTCTGGAACTTGTGCTGCATCTATATACAAAAATTACAGGACCTCCTCATCTTGCAAATTTCTATCCCACTGGACCATAATTACCTGGGACAATTTACAGTTAAACTGGCCAACTTCAGCTCTTTTGAAATCCCTAATTTAGTCTATCTGCCCAATTAGAAAAAGGCTATAAAACTAAGTAACCTTGCCTGACCTTTGGTGGCGCAGTGGATAAAGCGTCGACCTGGAAATGCTGAGGTCGCCGGTTCGAAACCCTGGGCTTGCCTGGTCAAGGCACATATGGGAATTGATGCTTCCAGCTCCTCCCCCTTCTCTCTCACTGTCTCTCTCTCCTCTCTCTCTCTCTCTCTCTCTCCTCTCTAAAAATGATGAATAAATAAATAAAAAATAAAAAAAATTTTAAAAAAAACTAAGTAACCTTATAGGAAGTATATTTTAATTGGCATTTTGAGGTCTTCAAATGTACAAGTGATTCAAAATTTGCTTTACTCTAAAACACAAATTCTAAATAAACCAAACCAAATTCTGAGTTATCTGAGAGGCTTACTAAACTGGAAGAAACTTGTGAATGTTCTTCTGACATCCCTTTATCTGCACAGTCTGCTCCTTTGCTGCCTGCCTTTTTCTTCCCTCTTGGCCCTTCACTCACTGATCTCCCTTTTTATAATGATGAGCCTGAGACTTCATTAGACACCCTCCTGCTCTTACCACCCCACTGAAAGTCAAGCCACTGATTGGATGGGTCCTGGCCCAGGATGAAAAACCCTTATTTCTTCCATCCCATGGACTAAAGCTAAGTTCTGTGCCATTACTAAATTTTTTCCTAAACCCAAAGAGGACCCCACTGGGTTTGCTAAAGAATTTCTGTCCAAACATATGCCCCAGGGTTCTCTGATCTCTGTCAGCTTATCCACATGCTAGTTGGAGGAGGACATGCTGGAGAATAGATAAACAAGGTGGACAGAAAGAGCCTCTGAGGGACTTTTCCCATCTAGGACAAGAAGCCATAATGAAGTCTCAGAACTGGCTAAACAGCTTCAGGAAAAGATACCTGAGGCTTTCCTTCCAGTCATTGATTGGAAGAAAATTCAAAAATGTGTTCAAAAACACGATAAAACTCTTTTTGATTATCACTATGATATATTTGAAAAGTTTTAAACAGTATTTCAGCACAGATGAAGTCCATGAAGACACCTCAGTGCTTTTTAATCATCCTTTGTCAAGGATCTACAAGACAAACTAAAACAACAGGTTTAAAAAGTTACGATTAGTTGAGCCACCAGGCAAACCATGCTGAGCTACTCTCCTGTGCTATGTGAATAGATACCAGAAAGAAGGCCACGTAAGACCTAAGTGCCCAAATCCACAGTGTAAGTCTGCTCGACAGCACCAACCACAGCTCTTGTAAAACAACTTGTACAACCCTGTGGCAGTGCCCTCTTCCTGTCATTATATACTCTCTCTCTTTCCCCCTTGGAACACAGTTGGGTTTTCTACCCAAATTGCAACTCCAGAATTGCAATTCCTAAGGACCCGAATTAAAACTTCTTTTTTTAAAAAAGATTTTTTCCCATTGATTTGAGCAAGAGAAAGGAAAGGAGGGGGGGATGGAGAAAGAAAGAAGCATCAACTTGTTGCTCCATTTTGTGCACTCGGTTCTGGAAATGCTGAGGTCGCCGCATTCTCCTACATGCCTTGACAGGGGATTGAACTCATGACCTCAGCACACAGGGACAGTGCTCTATCCACTGAACCACCCATCCAGGGCCCAAAACTTCTTTTTGCTTTGCAGTTCTTGGTCAAAATTGACAACAACATTAGAAACCAGGAAGAAAAAGATTGATATATTTGATTGCATCAAAATATAAGCTGCCTTGTAGCAAAAAGAAAAAAAAGAAGTAAAGTCAAGTAACCAGGAAAAAATATTTGCAATACATATGACATTTTATGGGTTTTTTATTTTAACAATATGAAGAATCCCCGCAAAACAATAAGAAAAATCAAAACAAACAAATCCTAAAATAGAAGAATTAGAAAATACTCAAAGGAAAGAAATATAGATCACCAATAACATATAAAAGAATATTTAACCTCATTAGAAAGAAAAGTCATACACACACAAAAAAGAGAAGTCACAATTTGTCTTTCAGTTGGCAGAGACTTAAAAAATAGAACTTCCCAGTGTTGGCAATAGTGTAGGGAACTGTCACTTTTATCCTCTGCTGATGGAGTGGAAATTGATGAAAGCCTATATAAGAGAACAGTTTGGCACTATCAAAAGTCTGAAGTTTTGCTTAGTATTGACTCAACTAGTAGTACTGCTGGTATTTTTTTTCCAGTTTTATTGAGATATAATTGATACATAACATCGTGCAAGTTTAAAGTGTTAATCACACATGATGATTCGATACACTTAATTATTGCAAAATGATTACCACAATAGGGTTAGTTAGCATCTCCATTACTTCACATAATTATCATTTATTTCTAGTATTAATCTCAAGAAAATAATAATTGGGAAAGCACACAAGTATGCTCATCATAATGTCATTTATAATCATGTGAATAGTTATTTCTCACAGAATGTTATCCCTGTTTTAATAATGAGGATAGTGAGGAACAAAAACAAACAAACAGCTTGATCACATTCGCAGAGTTTAAACTCAGGCAGTCTGCCTCCAGAATACAGCTCTTAATCACTCTACTATATTGCCTCCTAAATCAGCCTAAATGTTCAGCTTAAGTGTTTGCCAGTGCAAGATGCATTTACTAAATCATAGAATGGTATGCAACCACGTTACTTTTATAAAAAGTGCTCATAAGTACATATGATCTAATCTATTTTCTTCAAAGTTTTTTTTTTTAACTCAAAAAGCATGAAAACTATAATTATGTTTTTCTTTGGATATTGGTGTTGTGGGTAGTTTTAGTTATAGTGGTTAAAAGCATGGCCTCTGGTATTAGAAAGACCTGGCCTGGTTCCCAAACCTAGCTCTGCTTTTTTTCTCTGTGTAGTTTGTGTTGCTGTTTAAGCTCTGGATTCCTCAGTTCCCTCATTAATAAAATGGCATTGACCAGCCTCTCCAGGGTGTGTGTATGTGTGCACGTGAGAGAGAAAGAGCAAGAGATGGAATACTAAATGACAATGTATACAGCACACTTAGTGCTCTTCCTGCTATGTGCCCAATAAATAGAAATATATAGTTATTCTTATCATTTGTATAATTTTTTCTAAACTGGCTGAATATTTTATGATACAATAATAATGCATGACTTTTCTATTAAGGGAAGTAAAGCTATTTCTATTTTGGGAAAAAAAAGAAAAGAAAAATACTCCCAGAGAGAAAGCTCAGCATGCTTTGAAACTGATCTGTTTATTGCCCTCAAGTGACTATTCAATAACACTGGAGTTGTTTGTACTATGTTCCAAAAGTAAGAATGAAGCAAGTAAATGTTCTAGATAAGCAATCCTAGTACAGGAGGCCCTTGGGTTACAACAGTCTCGACATACATTTTGAGTTTACAACACTCACTCCCATAAAAACTAAAAAAGAGACAAGTGTTTTGGCTTACGCCGTTGTGTCGTACTTTGGACTATGTGGGTGAACTATATAGTTTTGCTGTGTATGGCAGAAGAATACGCAGTAATGCAGCATATGAGGGAGTTGGTGTCCCGCAGCACGTTTACCCATGCCATTTTGGACTGTTAAAAGCACAAGTGTTCTGTTTGTGTTGTGACTTTTTGGCCCATATTATGGCTCCTATATTTATGTCCTTTTCCTTTTACTGTGACTTAGTTGTGTTTTTATGTTCTAGTTTACGATTGCACAACTGTTAGAATAGGTAAGTGACTTAGGCTAGGGTGTGTTTCAACTTACACCAAAATTCAGGTTATGTCACTGTTGTAGGAACAGAACTGTGTCAGAACCCAAGGACCCCCTGTACTCTAGAAGCATTTGGTACATAAAAGGCGCATAGCTAAAATCTCTGTTAATAGGCAGGAACTCTCAGAAGAGTTGATTCTGCTTCTCAAGTCTAGCAGGACTTTCCTCTGTATCCAGTTGTGTGTGCTCAATAGTGCTGTTTGTTCCAATAAAGACATTAGAGCAGGGGTAGTCAACCTTTTTATACCTACCACCCATTTTTGTATCTCTATTAGTAGTAAAATTTTCTAACCGCCCACCGGTTCCACAGTAATGGAGATTTATAAAGTAGGGAAGTAACTTTACTTTATAAAATTTATAAAGCACAGTTATAGCAAGTTAAAGCATATAATAATAATTACTTACCAAGTACTTTATGTCAGATTTTCGCTAAGTTTGGCAGAATAAATCTTTATAAAACAACTTACTATAGTTAAATCTATCTTTTTATTTATACTTTGGTTACTCTGCTACCGCCCACCATGAAAGCTGGAATGCCCACTAGGGGGCGGTAGGGACCAGGTTGACTACCACTGCCTTAGAGGCATTAGAAGCTACACCTCCAGTGGGAAATAGGCTTGGTTTTCTTTTCCTGCTTTATATATCTGTCTCCACACAGATATGTTTCTGTATTCTTGGCTGAATTCTTCATCCTCCAGTTGTCTGTTAAAACTGCAAAACACTGAATATAGAATAAACATTTTTATTTATATGAAAAAATTAGTTTTTCATAATCATTTATTTATTACAGTTTTTACATCCTGGAGTCCAAACTATAAATCTATGGAGTTGTGATATTTCAGATACTGCTCTCCTGCACCTATGTAACTGCCGAAAACTGAAGAGTTTAAATTTAAATTCCTTCAGTAAAAACAGAGTTTCTGTAACTACAAAAGGTATGTTTATTAACAGAATGAATTGGTAGATTACTGTTCAACATCTGGTATAATTTAGGAGCAAAAAACGAAGGAAATGTGTGAAAAGAAAGTATGAAGATGTCAAAGAAATAGATGCTATATTTATCAACAGTAATTTTAAAATTAAGACAAAGACTCCAAATTAGAATTCATGCTTATGACCAGTGCTGAAAGTTAAGAAGTACACTCAATAAGTCACTGCCTTGTATTTTAAACATATTTAAAACAAACATGGATGGAGACCTCTATATTTTAAATATTTTGCCAGACAGCGGAACAAGAAATGACCAGTTCATACTTTGTTCAGACTTTTTGGATCTGATATTACAACGTCAAGTTAAATTATCATTGGATTAAATTTACCAGGCACTCTCCTATCAGTCTGTACAATCCATAGTTTTTAAATATAATATAACCAGACAACAGCCTTTTTCAGTGTCATTATTACATGAATTAGTGGATTTTTACCATTTTTTTCCAAAGTAGTATTTTTACCTTTTCCTTCAATATAAAAAAGTTGGATTTATTTGGCTAAATTTTGGAAAATGTTGTGGGTCATTGGCTATATTTTGCAATCATCTTGGTTAGCAAGTTAGGATTTTCACAATATTGCAAAGAAGCTTAAGTTTTTTTTTCTCTCTCTTTTTAAAAATTATTTATTTATTTATTTATTTATTTATTTTAGAGGAGAGAGAGAGAAGGGAGGGAGGGAGGAGCAGGAAGCCTCAACTCCCATATGTGCCTTAACCGGGCAAGCCCAGGGTTTTGAACCTGCGACCTCAGCGTTCCAGGTCGAAGCTTGATCCACTGCGCCACCACGAAGCTTAAGTTTTTATATGTGTACACAAATAATGACTCACTAAAAAGAACTTCCATTCTGTGCAATGAAGAATAAAACAAAAATTCTTTATTAAGATATGAAAACAATAAAAATTATGTATAAATTTACTGTCTTCTATTTTGTATATTTTTCCCATAAAGTTATCTTTTCACAGTAGACTAAGGGCTTAGGATCCCATTCTACTCTTTTATTTATGTGGCACCTTATGTACCAATCTCTAACTGCATTTGCATCGGTTTAAATTTTTTTTTTTTCTTTTTCGTATTTTTCCAAAGTTAGAAGCGGGGAGGTAGTCAGACAGACTCCCACATGTGCCCAACCAGGATCCACCCAACATGCCCACCAGGGGGTGATGCTCTGCCCATCTGGGGGCATCTCTCTGTTGGGGCTGGAGCCATTCTAGCGCCTGAGGCAAAGGCCATGGAGCTGTCCTCAGCACCCAGGGCCAACTTTGCTCCAATGGAGCCTTGGCTGTGGGAGGGGAAGAGAGAGACAGAGAGGAAGGAGAAGGGGAAGGGTGGAGAAGCAGATGGGCGCTTCTCCTGTGTGCCCTGACCGGGAATCAAACCCGGGACTCCTGCACGCCAGGCCAACACTCTACCACTGAGCCAACCGGCCAGGGCCCATTTGCATCGGTTTAATTAGATTTTAGGACTCCTCTTTTCTTGATGTTCATCAGTAAGATTGGTCCAGGCTAACAGAGAGGGAGCAGGGTGGTAGGAAAGGGCAGAATCAGAGGGAAGAGAGAATGCAGACAGGTATGATTCCAAAGGACAAGCTGGGAAACATTACCTAAGACTTGGGAAATTTGACTTTGACTTTTCTTCAGAGGCTATAAGAAAATTGACTATTACTTTAAAACTTTTGTTTAAACAAAAAGGAGAATCATTTATTATTAAATAACCTAATATGGTTCTGAATGACTTTGCTATTTCCTAAAAACAAATCTGCTCTCTACTTGTAAACAATAAAGACTGACCATTAATGGCAGATGTTCTGAAGAATATACTACAGACTGTAGACAATTCCTAAAACATTCCAAAGACTTAAATAATGACAGCATCATTGGAAAATAAGTATGTCCTCACAGGTGGACAACTTAGAAAAGGGCTATCATGAGTAGTATGTCATATCAGTACTGGTGATTGCTAAACTAAAAATCAGTCACATTTTTCATATATATACATTTTTACATAATTGTATTTCCCCCAGGAATAAAAGCTGTGGCTTCATCTTGTTCGTATCTGCATGAAGCGTCTTTGAAGAGATGCAATCTCACTGATGAAGGGGTGCTCGCTCTTGCACGCAGTTGCCGGCTGCTGAAGTTCGTTGATATAGGCGGCTGCTTAGGAATCACCGATGCGTCCTTACATGCACTAGGAGAAAACTGCTTATATTTGCAGTTTGTTGATTTTTCAGCTACTCAGGTAAATGAAATATAGACTTGAAATATAGAGATATGTGTTTACCCAATGTATTTTCGATGGCTCATTAGAAGAGCATAATTATTTTTGTTGAAATTGTTGACGACTTCATGCTTCGCTGGTTAAATAATGGCAGTATTATTTGGCACATTCCGCTCAATTGTTTTAAGTAAGGGGGGAGGCATTGTGGCTAAAACACATTTGTTGAATGGGAGGCAATAATGCTGTATCTAAATGATTAATTATTTATAGAAAATTTTACTTCCATCACCTCCATTTATGTACTTTGTTGCTTTTTCCCTTGCTTAGGTATCTGACAATGGTGTGGTTGCCCTTGTTAGTGGACCTTGTGCCAAGAAATTAGAGGTAATTAAAAAATATCTATAAAGAGGCTCTGGTGGGTAGTTCAGTTGATTATTAGAACATCATCTCAATACGCCAAGGTTGTGGATTCGATCCCTGGTCAGGGCACAACCAAGAATCAACCAATGAATGAATGTACAATAAGTAAAACAACAACATTTCTCTCTTTCTCTCTCTCTGTTTCTCCTTCTCCCTTGCCCTATTTCTAAAATCAATCAATAAATAAAAAAATAAAAATATCTATAAAGATGCTAACTAAATTTTTATATTACCTTCAGAAATTATTTTTTAAACCTAGCAGACAACCAGTGCCTTATTATCAATTAGGTATTTCCATGGACTTCTTTTTCTCTACTTCTTTATTCCCAGAGTAAAGAAAAACTGGTAAAACGGGAGATAAAGTAAAATAAAATAAAAACCAGTTTTTAAATAAAAAACAGTTTTCCTTCCAATGAAAATTCTTACTTTCTGGAAGTTTTAGGTTCTAACATATTTAAGTATAATTTTATTTTGGATGAAGACTGAAAATTTATCACTGTAAAATGATCAAGTGCCTGACCAGGCGGTGGCACAGTGGATAGAGTGCTGGACTGGGATGCCAGGACCCAGGTTCTAGACCCCGAGGTCACCAGCTTGAGCGCGGGCTCATCTGGTTTGAGCAAAAACTCACCAGCTTGGACCCAACATTGCTGGCTCGAGCAAGGGGTTACTTGGTCTGCTGAAGGTCCGCAGTCAAGGCACATAAGAGAAAACAATCAATGAACAACTAAGGTGTCGCAACAAAAAACTGATGATTGATGCTTCTCATCTCTCTGTTCCTGTCTATCTGTCCCTGTCTATCCCTCTCTCTGTCTTTATAAAAAAAAAAAAAAAGATAAAGTGATATTCTTTAGCATTTTCAAGTCTGTCTGATATTTCCACTAGGAGCACTTATTCTCTTGCCATCATATATTTATAGATCCATAAAGGATTCCACTATGGCATAACAATTATTTTTAGCTGAAGAGTTTTGAGAATCAGCCCATGCAAAAAGAAGCCTTTTCTGAACCAACATCTTTGCCCAATTTACCTAAAAGCAGAGCCTTCCAAAAGAATTTACTTGCCATCAACCCCCACCTTCCAGGAAGACTTTCCATATCAGCAGAGATCAGTCCTACACTGGAGAAGTCAGATGAGAAATTGCATTAAAAAAATTGTCACAAGAGTATCATACCTCCCATGTACTCTCCTAAAGTCCCATTTGTCTTTCCCAAGAAACATTTGTTTTTCCTCATGTCCTTGCTCCCCTCCCTTTCCCCTACTAAGATGGTATATAAACTCTGAATTCTAGCCTTTTTTTTTTTAGCCACTTTCTCTGTAAGCATGCATGTGAATAAACTTTGTCTTTTTTTTTTCTTGCTAATATGTCTTTTTTGTATTTTTTCCAAAATGGGGGGGGGGGGGCAGACAGCCTCCAGCATTCACCCAACCCAGATCCACCCGCCCATCTGGGGCGTTGCTCCACTGCAATTGGAGCCATTCTAGCGCCTGAGGTAGAGGCCATGGAGCCATCCTCAGTGCCTGGGCCAACTTTGCTCCAATGGAGCCTTGGCTGCAGGAGGGGAAGAGAGAGACAGAGAGAAAGGAGAAGGGGAAGGGTGGAGAAGCAGGTGGGCGCTTCTCCTGTGTGCCCTGGCTGGGAATCGGACCCAGGACTTCCACATACCGGTCCAATGCTCTACCGCTGAGCCAACCAGCCAGGGCCCTAATATGTCTTTTGTCAGTTTAATTTGTAGGCCTCCAAAGACAAAACCTCCAAAAGAATTTTAAAAAATGTTTTTCCTGTCCAGTACCACACTATACAATCATTCAATCTTTGGACTTAATGACTCGTTTCTAAATATATTTAGAAGTCTTTTCTAGTATTTGGGGTTCTTCTTTCCCAGCTTATAGTGTGTGTTTTTAAACTCACATGTGTAATATAGCTGTGCTTGTCAACAATAAGTCACATCAAATCCTTTTTGGAAGTAAGAATGCTATAATTGAATTGTAAATGTTAGTAATAACTATTGTAATAGAAGGGTGGTGCCAAGTTTTTGCCAAAATATTTCTCCTTATGTTAGTGCCCAAAGAGATTATTTTTTTATATTTTATATATCTGCATCCTGCTTGTATGTATCTGTGTGTGTGTGTAACAAAATAGCTTATATTTATTTTTTATAAATCTTTTAATTAAGAAATTACCATCTTTTTCTTATACCAAGTTCCAAATTCCAAGTTGCATCCTAACTGTAGAGGCAATAAAATTCTGCCATAATTTTTACTGTTTTAAATACTAACATTATTGAACTTTCTACATTTTAGTCTTCAAGCTACTTTTTTGTATTCATTAGGTTGTTTAGTTCTTATAATGAAGGAATCACCATCATTTTTGTGTGTGTGACAGAGACAGTAAAAGAGACAGAGAGAGGGACAGATAGGGACAGACAGACAGGAAGGGAGAGAGATGAGAAGCATCAGTTCTTCGTTGCAGCTCCTTAGTTGTTCATTGATTGTTTTCTCATATGTGCCTTGACTGGGGGACTACAGCAGAGCAAGTGACCCCTTGCTCAAGCCAGTGACCTTGGGCTCAAGCCAGCGACCTTGGGCTTCAAGCCAGCAACCTTTGGGCTCAAACCAGTGACCATGGGGTCATGTCTATGTTCCCACACCCAAGCCAGCGACCCCTCACTCTAGCTGGTGAGCCTGTGCTCAAGCCGGATAAGCTCGCGTTCAAGCCAGTGACCTCAGGGTATTGAACCTGGGTCTTCTGTGTCCCAGGCCAATGCTCTATCCACTGCGCCAATGCCTGGTCAAGCCATAGTCACCATCATTTTTAATAAAGTTCTCAGTTAACTTAGTTTATCACTTTCTAAAGAGAACATCAGAAAATTAGTTGATGTGCAGTGTTAGGAAGTATATTTACATATTTACTTTTAGCATGATAAAATTGGAGCACCAACCTAAGCAGACTTAGGAAAAAATCCAATAACAAATTCGGTATTGACAATCATAGTGCCATATCATTGAATTGTTTATTTTCTTCAGTTTTCCAAGTCTTATTTCTGTAAGTGCTTAAATGAGAATCTTTCTAAAATTTGATAGAATTTAATCCCTTCCTTAAACAAGGTACGTAGCATGAATAGACTTTAACCTTTGACTTACAGCACTTTTGTGCCCAGTTTTCTTCCATTGCTATCATAGACTCCCAAAAATGGAACAAGAAGATCCATAAATATGAATTTTTTTAATGGTCATAGATTCATATTGCCAAATTGTTTCCCACAGAGGTTATATTGTGAATTCACAGTTTTTGCCAGGACACCAATTTACCAAATAGAATATTTTCTTATTTTGAATGCCTTAATTTAATACATTTTACTGAGTGGTTTTGTTGTTGTTTTTAATTTATTTATTTTAGAGAGAGAGGAAGGGGGAGAGACTGACAGAAACATCAGTCTGTTCCTGTATGTGCCCTGACCCAGGATCAAACCTACAACCTTTGGGCGCTGGAAGGTTGGCTCAGTGGTAGAGCGTAGGTCCGGCATGTGGAAGTCCTGGGTTCAATTTTCAGCCAGGGCACACAGGAGAAGCACCTGTCTGCTTCTCTACCCTTCCCCCTCTCCTTTCTTTCTGTCTCTCTCTTCCCCTCCTGCAGCCAAGGCTCCATTGGAGCCAACTTAAAGTTGGCCCGGGTGCTGAGGATGGCTCCATGGCCTCTGCTTCAGGTGCTAGAATGGCTCCTGTTGCAACAGAGCAACAGCCCAGATGGGCAGAGCATCACCCCCTGATGGGCATGCCGGTGGATCCCAGTTGGGTGCATGTGGGAGTCTGTCTCTCTGCCTCCCACTTCTCACTTCAGAAAAATATAAAAACAAAAAAACCTACAACCTTTGCATATCAGGATGATGCTCTAACCAGCTGAGCCATTTGGCCAGGGCTGATTTAATGTTTTTTAAATGGAACCTGAGTCAAACATGGTTCCTTCAACCTGCTGCTCTCAAATTATATTTCTTTGTCAGTAGCCTTTGCCACTTTATAACAAGGATACTTTTTACCTCAATTTTTAAGAGTTTTCAGTATACTCAGGTTTTCTCTATTTCTAATATATAATTAAGTATAATATGTATACTACCAACTTAATATCAGCTTTTCAGGAGAAAAGAAATAGTACTACCATAAATATACACATCAACTATTAGCTGAATCTTCCAGAATTGTTAAAATTTGTATTAAATTATGGTCAAATATACATAATCTTTTGATATTTGTTTCACCTTTTGACAACTGTGAATCCCTCCGCTATGAACATAGGTGTGCAAATACCTGTTTGAGTTCCTGTTTTCTGTTCTTTCAAGTGTGTACGTAGAAGTGAAATAGCTAGATCAAATGGTAATTGTATGTTTAATTGTTTGAGGAACCACCATACTGTTTCCATAGCAGCTGTACCGTTTTATATTCTTAGCAGCAATGCAAAAGGGTTCCAAGTTAGAGCATCAAAGGATAGTAATATATCAACTATATGGAAAAGTATAGAAAGTAATATCACAGAGCTCTGTGGGCCAATCACTTGAATTTTAACATTTTCTGCATTTACTTCAGTTTTTTTTTTAAGTTATGTGTTATATCTAACACCCCTCCCTTATTTATTCTCCCGTTCTTTCCTCAGAAGTAACTGCTATTCTAAAGATGCCTACATATCTTTTCTTGTATGTTTGGGTACTTCATTATTCTCTCTCTGTAGTATTGCTTTAAAATTTTACATAGTAGGTTCATAATGTATGTGTTCTTTAAGTTTGCTTTTATTCAAAATTTTGTTTTAATTTTTCAAACTTTATTGAGGTATAGTTTAAATACAATAAAATTCACCCATTTTAAGTGTATAGTTTGATGAATTTTGATAATTGTTATACAGCCATGTATTATTAAGATTAGAACATTTCATCATCCTAAAAAGTTTTCTCCCCTACCTTTGTAGTCAGTCCCCTGCCATGGCCCTCCCCTTACGCAACCACTGATTTACTTTGTCATTATAATTTTGCCTATTCTAGAATTTTATATAAATGGAATCATGCAATATATACAGTCTTTTGAGTTCTTCACTCTTTTCTTGTACTTCTTTCACTTAGCATGTTTTTGAGGTTCACCCACGTTGTTGCATGAGTTAATATTTCATTCCTTTTTGTTTCTGAGTAGTATTTTGTAGTTTGGATATAACACAATTGTTTCCACACTGACCATTTGATGGGTGTTTGGATTGTTCCTTTTGGGACTGCTGTGGACATCTGCATACAAGTCTTTATGTAGACCAGGGGTCGAGAACCTTTTTGGCTGAGAGAGCCACGAATGCCATATATTTTAAAATGTAATTCCGTGAGAGCCATACAATATGTTTAACACTAAATACAAGTAAATGTGTGCATTTTATGTAAGACCAACACTTTTAAAGTACAATACGTCTCTGAGTTCTTTTTAATAATGTTGTTGTGCTGTTGCTAACCAATGATGAATAAAGCACTTCTTACCATTAATATGACTTCTGGTGCTGCATGGTTTTGCTGATGGCTTTGTAGTCTGGTTGATATGTGGTGAGGTTAAGCTTCATGCAGGTGTTGAGACTTCCATCCATTAAACGTGATCGTAGGTTGGTCTTAACGTTCTTTAGATGTGAGAAAGACTGCTCACATGCATACGTAGAGCCAAACATTGTCAGTACAGCAATACTCACACGCTGCAGTGTGTGGTATGTGACAGGAAGGCGTTCCAAGTTTTGACAATCAGCTGGTCTGCGGTTGAAGTTTTCTCATTTCTCTCCACTTATGTTTATTCACCAACTCTGCTTGCTGTCGTGCAAGTCTTTCCAAATCTTCATTCAATGACTTGAACTTATTCACCCACATGTCTGAGGCCTTCAGGTCAGCAGCTTGTAGCTCAAAATCTCTGACGGAGACATCGGGGATGTAACTCAGGTCAGCACTGTCCACTGCACACTTGGGTGGATGGGTGATGAACTTAAAAAGATGAGTACACTCACGAAATTCTCCAAAGCACGCTTTGAATGACTGCAGGAGATTAGATGTGAAGCCCACTAGCTGCTGGAGATCAAGATGTTGAGCACTTGCTGTGCATGCATCTTTAAACTCTCCCAGTTTTTCAAAGTGTAGTAAACGACCTGTTTCAGTGTCGGCAGTGAAGAGTTCCAGCTTGTTTTCAAATGCAAACACTGCTTGTTGAAGGGATAAGACTATTTCCAACGTCTTGCATTTTCACATTGAGCTGGTTCAGATGTTCAGTCATGTCCACTAGATAGTAGAACTTCAGGAGCCACTCAGTGTTAGCTAACTCAGGATGCTCGATGTTTTTCATTTCAAGAAAAGTCACGGATTTTGCTCAGACAATCCGTGAAACGGCTGAGCACCTTCCCTCTTGACAACCAACGCACAGAGCAGAAGCAGACCAGGATAATTATTCCCAACTTTATCCAGCAGTGTTTTAAACTGGTGATCATTTAAAGCAACATTCGGGCAACAATCAAGTTGACCACCCGAATGACCAGCGACATCAGCTCACCAAGCTGCTCGCCACACATCTGAGCACAAAGCGCCTCCTGATGTAGGATGCAGTGAAAACTTAGGATGGATCTCTTTTCATGTTCATGAAGAAGCGCTACAAATCCTCTGTTTTTCCCCACCATGCACGGAGCACCATCAGTACACACCGAAATAAGTTTATCCATTGGTAGATTTTTTTTCCTTTAGGGAACTCAGTGAAAGACTTGAATAAATCCTCTCCTCTTGTTGTTTCTTTCATAGGCAAAACAGCAAGACTTTCCTCACGTAGTGTGTCACCGACAGCATACCTTGCAATCATGCTGAACTGGGATAAATGGCTTACGTCAGTTGACTCATCCAAAGCAAGAGAAAGGAATGGTGCTGCATTTATGTCCTTCACTTGTGTTGCCTCAATTTGATTTGCCATCATGATAGTACAATCGTGAACAGTTCTTGCCGACAGAGTCATGTCTTTTATTCGTTTGATTATCTTGTCTTTATCCAAAAAGTCATCAAAAAGACCATTGGCAACATCAAGCATGAATGTTTTGGCATACTCCCTATCTGTGAATGGCTTTCCATTTCTCACAATTGCTAAAGCACCAGCAAAGCTAGCCGAATTCCAGTCACCTTGTTGGGTCCAAACACGGAGTTGCTGCTGACTAGTTTGCACTCTGCACAGTAGCTCTTGACATGCTTTCTTCCTGCTGTCCCCCGCTGGATATTTCGATACAAATGTAGTATGGTGTGTGTAGAAGTGCCACTTTATATTTGATCATTTCATCGATGCAATTTTATCATTGCATATTAGACACACTGCAGAACCTGCTCTCTCCACAAAGGCGAATTCCTCTGTCCATTCCTGCTGAAAAGTACAAAACTCCTCATCTTTTTTTCTTTTAGCCATCTTCTTCATCAAAAGCGTTTCTGCACTTAGCTAGCTGACTACTTGATTAAAAGGAGAGAAATTTACTTTGACCTCACAATGACCCATGTACATTAGGCATTATCCAATAAAAATTTGGTGTTGTCCTGGAGGACAGCTGTGATTGGCTGCAGCCACCTGCAACCATGAACATGAGTGGTAGGAAATGAATGGATTGTAATACATGAGAATGTTTTATATTTTTAACGTTATTTTTTTTTTATTATTAAAGATTTGTCTGCAAGACAGATGCAGCCATCAAAAGAGCCACATCTGGCTCACGAGCCATAGGTTCCTGACCCCTGGTGTAGACATACATTTTTATTTTTTTCTAGGGTAAACACCTAGGAATGGAATTGCTGGGTCACATAGTACATACTTGTTTAGTTTTATAAGATAGTACCATACCATTTTCCATACTGTTTTCCAAAGTGTCTCAAACATTATGTTTGAGATTTGTCTATTAATACAAGTAATTATTTTTCATTTTAACTCTTTTAAGTTGTTCTGTTATATTAATGAACCACCATTTATTTACCGAGTCACCAGTTCTTTACTATTACAAATAATATTGCAATGGGCATATTTATTCCTTGCACACATGTACAAGAGTTTCTCTACATAATGGGTATCTGCAGTTGGAATTGCTGGGTTCTAGAGTACACTCGTCTTCAGCTCTAATAGATATCGTCACATTACTTTATAAAATGGTTGGGAATTTTAACTTACAAAGCTGCTATGCCTTCCAAATTACTGAAAGCACACATTGGTCCTTTCTGTAAACTTTTTCTTGCAAGTAGATATTTGGTTCTTTTTGCATTAGAGTATTTCCCAAGCTTTTTCATACTGTTATTAAAAACCTATTTTTTTCTTTTGATTATTTTTAAATAGGAAATTAATATGGGATATTGTGTGAATCTGACTGATAAGTCTGTAGAAGCTGTCCTTACTTGCTGTCCTCAGATCGATATATTACTATTCCATGAATGCCCTCTCATGACAGGTTAGTATGATAGCCTGCTTGGGCTCAAATCCTGGTTTTGTCTTTTAGTAACTGTGTGGTCTTGAGTAAATTATTTTACCCATTCCATTATTTTGTTTCCTCATCTGTAACGGGTATAATGACAGTACCTATGTCATAAACTTGGTCACGATGATTAACTGACAACACATTATGTTGGTGCCTAATACATCGTAAGGGCTCAGTAAATGTCAGGCATAGAGGTGGTGGTGGTACTGGTAAGTGTTAATAAGTGTTAACTATGAGGAGGAGGATGATAGTGGTCACGATACTAATCATAATCCTTTATATAGACAATAAAAAGTTTATATCAAGTATGCTAAATGATCTGTTATCTATAATCTCATCAAGTCATGGTCATTGAGATTGACAATAATTTGGACTCCTTGGCTAACATGATACATCACCAAAGGAGAACAAGATTGTCACAGCCTACTTGGCCTGGGTAAGAACCGTGACACCACCATGCTCTGGCAGCCTCAGCCCCTCACCCCTTTCTTACCTGGATCTCACCTGTAAATCAGTACTCATGCCCAGTCTGTCCAGCTCATTTCTCTAATTACAGTCTAAACAGTTATTCTCTAGATTAAGTTGCCATCCTTGAAGTCCTTTTTTTTTTTTTTTTTTTTTTTGTATTTTCTGAAGTTGGAAACGGGGAGGCAGTCAGACAGACTCCTGCATGCGCCCGACCGGGATCCACCCGGCATGCCCACCAGGGGGCGACGCTCTGCCCATCTTGGGGCGTCGCTCTGCCGCAATCAGAGCCATTCTAGCGCCTGAGGCAGAGGCCACAGAGCCATCCTCAGTGCCCAGGCAAACTTTGCTCCAGTGGAGCCCTGGCTGCGGGAGGGGAAGAGAGAGTCAGAGAGGAAGGAGAGGGGAGGGGTGGAGAAGCAGATGGACGCCTCTCCTGTCTGCCCTGGCCGGGAATCGAACCCAGGACTCCTGCACGCCAGGCCAACACTCTACCACTGAGCCAACCAGCCAGGGCCCCTTGAAGTCCTTTTGACAGCTTCTGGGGGTTTTTGTTGTTGCTGTTTGGACTGCCCATCTAAACCAAGCCTGTAACTGCTAATGTGTGGTGTCAGTGACATCTGTAGCAGTCTACGTCTTATTTGAGGCAAACAGTTCTAAAAAAACTAAAGCCAAAAGGGTCATTAGAACCTGTTAACAGTGGTTAACTCTGGGGAAAGTTGTGGAAGAACAAAATTAGGAAAAAACCTTCACTGTATATCCTTTTCTGCCTTTTGAATTGTATATCATGTGGATGATTTTACCTATTAAAAACTAATAATAATTTTAAGAAAATAAGTTAGAACTGGGCTGAGCAGGGGAATAGTATATGTGTATATGACTTGGGATTGTGGGAAGGCCACAAGAGGTTCTCTGGTCATCAAACAAGGCAAAATATTGTATTCTAATAGGTAGGCTATTATTATAAGGTGGAGACCACAATATGTGAAATGTAATAATAGCAACATTTGGTAATAGATATTTTCAGAATACTAACTAAAACTGTGTAAATGGACCTACTGAGCTATGTGTACATTTCATCAATACATTGAAACAGCAGGTAGTCCTTATAAAGTGACTGTTTTCCTCACAGTTTTAATTACAGATCTGCTATAAAGGGGCTAATTTTCCCCTAAAGCCAGATGAAATATCAGACATGTGCCATTGACTTTCCTTATTCTCAGATAGTTAAAAGGTTTATCGTTTCATATCACTGAAACCCTCTCATTTCAGTAATTAAAATGTCTTAGGCCCATATAATACTCCAAACAAGTTCAAGTTCAAACTTTCTGCTCCTCCAGTCAGCTCCGGTTTGCTGTAGGTGAAGAGGCTGTAGGTATGGGGACGTTGTTAGTTTCTCCATTTTACCACCTCATGCTTCTCTTCCTTGGCCTGCCCACCATGGTTTCTGACCCCACCAGTCAGTACAGGGCGGTGAGGGGGAGCAGGAGGAGGGATAGGACAAGAAACAGCCCTACTTGACCACTACTTCTGTGGCCTGGTGTCAGCACACTGGGCTCTGGGTGAGCTGAGCCTGAGCCATGCTCTCCCCAAAGTGGGGCACTTTTGAGGTTCTTCAGAGCCCACTTCCTACCCCCGCCCCCACCATTGCATATATATATATCTTCTCTCTGCAGCTCTCTTGATTCAAGCACACATGTCTCTTCCGGCTAGTGGAGAGTGTTTTCCTCCCCGGCCCCCAGACATCCAGCAATACACCTCAATCTCTTTTAGTTGAGGTTAGCTTTTGCTGGGGCCCAAGACAGGCCGCCCCGAAATACCCACAATGGCATGCTGATTACTTTAAGGTTGCTGGATAAGCAGCCAGTGCCAGAAGGTCACCTTGACCCTCTGAGTGCAGGAAATAAATCTCCCCTGTGAAAGGTGCCCGCCCTGCTCTAAGAGGACTGAGAAAGGCAACCTTATCACAGAGCTAAGAGATGCAGAGCCAAAGAGCTTATATAAACACTTTAACTTACTGCTTACACTCCAACCTTGTTTAGATTCCTCACTAATGAATACCCAAACCTCGCTTAGATTCCTTCCTAATGAGCAGTAACTTTTTTTGTCCTGTCAATTCTTTACAAATTTATTGTTTGTTGGTCCCAAAAGTATAAGAAGTTGCGTGGCTCAGTTATTCCTTAGAGCCTCGTTTAATGATCTGAGTATCATATTGTGATTCTCCAGGGAGCATGTGTTAAATTGCTTTTTCTCCTGTTTATCTGCTCTTGTGTCACTTATTTTATTACTACTCCAGCCATAAAAACGATAGAGGTTTACAGGGAGAATTCTCCCCTCCGTGACACCTTCATGAGCAAAATATAAGGCAGCCACATGCCAGCTCACATCTGTACACAGGAAACAATGCTTTTTAGGCCATGAGAGTGCAGGTACTTCCCAACTTCAGGCATCTCTGTAGCTTCATGGACTCTGGCCATAGTCTTCTGTCCGTTAGTTTTCTTAGGTGTGGGTCTGATACTAGTGTCCTCTGTCCCCTAAACTACAAGGGACATGTTAGTGTGCTGTGTCCCCTCAGTCTCCAGCTGATCTCCTTAGAGTCCCTTTCTCATTAGGCTTGGGGAGAAGAGCAAGCAGCTCCAGCCCTCTTTCTAGAACTCAGATCACAGCCGTCTTCAAATAATCCTTTCTTTAAACTCCAGCTCTTCATCCCTTCCCACTTGAACACTTTTATATCTTTGAGTGAATGAAACATCATGGATCCCAAAATCAGTTTTCAGTCAAACATTTGCAAGTCATGTGTTGACGGTCTGGGTCTCATTTTGGAATGGGAGAGAAGCTGGTGGCTGTGGTCCTGAAACATTAGCTGAAATAGTTCCATTTTAACGATCTGTTATATTTGTCACAGGACAACTGGCTAAACAGCATGTTAGAAAATCAACTTTTGCTAATTTTACCATGATTATCTTTCTGCTTACCATTTGGAAATAATTAAATTGGCATTTTCCCTCCACTTTCAATAGAAGTCAAATCAAAAAAAATGTATACACTCAAGCAAGAAAATTTATCCTTAGGCATACTGCTTAAAGCAGTTACCAAAGATCTTGATGAGTAAGGAAATCTTTAGAAGGTACAACCAAAAACATATTTTGAGTATAATAACAACAATATTAAAATGCTTACATGTGCCTATATTAATATATAAATTACTGACAAATACCAGTTTTCAAGTCTGGAAAAGATGTTGTACAGTCTTATCTGATTTTAAACCAGGAGCCTTTTGAGATAAATTACATAATTATTGAAATCACTGGTAACCAAAGATACATTGTCAGTTGGTGAATTTAAGAGAAATACCTAGCTAGTATGATTCCAGACATTAGGAAAGCTTAATCCTAATAAATTGTTCCCCATTCACATAATGTCTCCAAATACTGAATTTACCAACTCAACTTTAAGATCCTAAAGGACAGGATAATGTCTTATAATTCTTTTCTAATTATTTTTTGTCATCTATATCTAGCACAGCATTACGCATATAGATAATAAATATGTATAATTCTAGATTACAAAAGTAAAATTAATTATATTCTTCTGTACAATATAGCTACCTTATTGAGGCATTAAAATGGCAATTTCAACTAAAGGCATCAAAATACAGTAGGTGTAAAATTCAAAAGTGAGAGAAATGCCAGAGATGCCAACTTTTAGAAGAAATACCTGAGAACCTATTTCACAACCCTAGAAAACCATCAGCCACAAAAAAAGTTTTAAGGAGTAGAGATGATGATTATTATTAAGAAAGATGTTACTGCCTGACCTGTGGTGGCACAGTGGATAAAGCGTCTACCTGGAATGCTAAGGTCACTGGTTCAAAACCCTGCACTTGTCTGGTCAAGTTGATGATTCCTGCTCCTCCCCCTTTCTCTCTCTCTCTCTCTCTCTCACTCTATCTCCTCTCTAAAATGAATAAATAAACTTTAAAAAAAATGTTACTTCTGCAAAAGAGACAAAAAACTAAGCTGCTATTTTTAAATACTGTAAATCATACACAGGAAGCAGGAAAATAATTTTTAATTTTTACTAAGTTTTAAATTTATGTCTACAATGATTAGCACTGATTCAACTCACACACTTTTGTTAATCCCCTACATGTACATGCATTTCAGTTTTTCATAACTATAAAAACAATGTTCCACAGTATTCACAGGCATGGAGGGTTAGAGTTTAGAGGGCAATAATGCATGAAACAGTACCAGTGCCCTTGTGTTTACATTAGAGGCAGAAAATCCAACAGGAAATCTGCTGCTTTGAATTGACTGGAAGTTAGTGATACCTGAGGATTTGTTTCAGCTTGGTTACTTTACAAGTAAGTTCTTTACATCAGTGGTCCCCAACCTTTTTTGGGCCACGGATTGGTTTAATGTCAAAAAATATGTTCACGGCCTGACTAGGCAGTGGCGCAGTGGATAGAGTGTCGGACTGGGATGCGAAAGACCCAGGTTCGAGAACCCGAGGTCACCAGCTTGAGCGCAGGCTCATCTGGTTTGAGCAAAAGCCCACCAGCTTGAAACCAAGGTTGCTGGCTTGAGCAAGGGGTTACTCGGTCTGCTGAAGGCCCGCGGTCAAGGCACATATGAGAAAGCAATCAATGAACAACTAAGGTGTTGCAACACGCAATGAAAAACTAATGATTGATGCTTCTCATCTCTCTCTGTTCCTGCCTGTCCCTGTCTATCCCTCTCTCTGACTCACTCTCTGTCTCTGTAAAAAAAAAAAAAAAAATATGTTCACGGACCGGCCTTTAGGGTGGGACGGATAAATGTATCACGTGACCGAGATAAGCGTCAAGAGTGAGTCTTAGACGGATGTAACAGAAGGAATCTGGTCATTTTTTAAAAATAAAACATCGTTCAGACTTAAATATAAATAAAATGGAAATAATGTAAGTTATTTATTCTTTCTCTGCGGACTGGTACCAAATGGCTCACGGACCGGTACCGGTCCGCGGCCCGGGGGTTGGGGACCACTTCTTTACATGGATTCCTAGAGGAGAACATTGTGAAGATTTGCCACAAAGAGCCAAAACAAAGTTTTG
The DNA here is from genome assembly GCF_036850765.1 of Saccopteryx bilineata. Classification (NCBI taxonomy): domain Eukaryota; kingdom Metazoa; phylum Chordata; class Mammalia; order Chiroptera; family Emballonuridae; genus Saccopteryx; species Saccopteryx bilineata. The sequence continues at coordinate 139,835,684 of NC_089491.1, read as the reverse complement.
TTTGTTTGTTTGTCTGTTTTTTGAAAGAAGCAGGGAAAGAGACAGGAACATTGAGCTGCTCCTGTATGTGCGCTGTCTGGAGAATTGAACTGGCAACCTTCACGCTCCAGGACAATGCTCCAACCAACAAAACAAAGTATTTTAAGACCCCCGTAGTCTTGGGCGGTGAACACACATACAGTGTACAAAAGATGTGTTGTAGAATTGCGCACCTGAAACCTGTATAATTTTGTTAATCTGTCACCCCAATAAATTCAATTTAAAAAGGACCCAAGTAGCTTGCTTCAGTTTCCTTGTAATTAAGCTGATTCCTTGCTTAAAAGTCACTCATTTTTCATTTCATATTTTTCATTTTCTAAATAATGTATCATTGTTCCTTATTTATTCATTCATTATTAATCCAGTACAACAGAACTTTTTTTTTTTTAAGTGAGAGGAGGGTAGATAGACTCCCGCATGTGCCCCCATGGGGATCTACTTGGCAACACTGTCCAGCTCTTGAGGCCCAAGCACTTGGACCAGCCAAGCTATCCTCAGTGCCTGGAGCCTTCACTCAAACCAATCCAGCCACTGGCTGCTGGGGTTGGGGGCAGGTGGTTGCTTTTCCTGTGTGCCCTGACCAAAATCAAACCCAGGACGTCCACACGCCGGGCCAGTGCTCTATCCACTGAGCCACCAGCCAAGGCTGTAACAACTTCTTTATGAAGCATTTAGAACTCTGATCATTGTTTGTAAAAATGAGCCCCACCTTCTTTTTGCACTGTGTATTCTACAGAAACATCTAAATTACATTTTTCTTGATCATTTGAAATAATTAGTTTGTTAATTTATATTACTCATGGTTTCATTCTCTTAGTGCTCCAAAAGCCTTTACCATGAATCTCTTTTAAAAAGTGGTCTCAGCTTGAGTGGGTAGCTCTGTTGGTTAGGGCATTGTCCCAGTACACAGAGGTTGCAGGTTCTGTCCTCGGTCAGGGCACATACAGGAACAGACGTTTCTGTCTCTTCTCTTTCTTTAAAATCAATTAGTTTTTTTGTCTGACCAGGCGGTGGCTCAGTGGATAGAGCATCAGACTGGGATGTGGAAGACCCAGATTCGAGACCCCAAGGTCACCAGCTTGAGTGCAGGTTTATCTGGTTTGAGCAAGGCTCACCAGCTTGGACCCAAGGTCGCTGGCTTGAGCAAGGGGTCACTTGCTCTGCTGTAGCCCCACGGTCAAGGCACATGTGAGGAAGCAATCAGTGAACAACTAAAGTGCCCAAATGAAAAATTGATGCTTCTCATCTCTCTCCCTTCCTGTCTGTCTATCCCTCGGATTCTCTCTCTGTAAAAAAAAAAAAAAAAAAAAAAATCCGTTTTTTTAAGTGGTTTTTTATGTTAGTCATAGATTTTTAGAGATGGTAAAAGATTCCTTAACATAATGTAAACAATTCCCTTGTTTTAAATAAGGGAACAGAAATGTAATGATGGTGAACTCCAAAACTCAACAATACTAAATTTGTGTTGTTTTAAGCCATTAAGGGTATGGTGATTTATTACAACAGTAATAGGAAACTAATACAATGTATTAATTTTTTTTAAGATGTTAAACCAGTCTTGCATTCCTGGCATAAGTCTCAGTAGATCATGGGTGGCATATAATTCTTTCTATATGTTGGTAGGTTTGGTTTGCTAGTGTTTTGTTGAGTTTTGAGTACATTTCTAAGAGATAATTGGTCTATATTGTGTGTGTGTGTGTGTGTGTGTGTGTGTGTGTGTGTGTGTCTGCCTTTGGTGTCAGAGTAATACTGGCTTCATGAAATGAGGTGGGCAGTATTATTTCCTCTTCTATTAGTATAGCCACTAGCTTTTTTATAGTTGCTGTTTGCATGAGCATCTGTCTTTCCTTTTACTTTCAACCTATTAGAAATCTGTCTTTAGTCTAGATTTCCTATATAATAGATTTCAAGCTGTCCTATTCTAGTAACTGCTCCCTCCCCTAACCTTTTCGGACATGTTGCAGTTTCCCAAGGTGCTGTACGGTATCTGTTGACTTCTTTATTCCTGCTCACTACTTTGTAAATAGTTATTTCATTAACCCTGTTCAAACACCCCACTTTAGTGTGTCATTTATTTCCTGACAGGCACCTGAGAAATTAATGATGAAATTACACCATTACTCCTTGGACGATGAAATTACAGAGAAAACAATATATGCCTATTTTTTAAAGGATTACCATGATATGTGCACTACAGCTAATAATAACGAGGGTTACTATTAATTAAACATATTTTTAGTTGTAAACTATTCTTACATCTCATCTCCTTTAATCCTTTAAGCCCTGGCCAGATCACTCTGTTGGTTAGAGTGTTATCCAGGTACACAAAGGTTGCCAGTTCAATCTCCGATCAGGGCACATATAGAAATGGATCGATGTCTCTCTCTCTCTCTCTCTCTCTCTCTCTCTCTCCCCCCTTTCCTTCTCCCTCTTCCCCCACTCCTCCTCTACAATCAATTTTAAAAACCCTATGAGATATGTTATCATCCCTAGTTTATACATGAGGATACATGAAGTATCTGATTACTGTGATTGAAATGTGTTGTCATTGTTTTCTTTTATAGATTATTCACGAGAAATCTTGCAGCAATTAAGAGGCCCAAAGAAATTTAAGCAAGTGACATGGACTGTTTATTGATGCTATCAAAGCTTTGTTCTTCATACTATCAGGAAATGATGGTCTTGGAGATTTGCTTTCCAACATGTAATATAGTGTGTGATTTACCAGACTCTTAAACCCTTTATTGATGCTGTTATTCCATGTTTGTTTGATAAGTCAGGGTTTTTGAATGTTAATCCTAGCATACCCTCTGATGGATTTAAGGTGGAAAGGGGGGTGGTAAGGGCACTGTGTTTCTTAAATAACGAAGTTTCAGAATTACCTGTTTTCCCTGGAGTTTTCCTTTACCTACCTAGGTATTTGAGCTGTTGTAAAGGAAATGTACCAATATGGATATATTCTAAATAAAGTATTTCTAAAAGCATAATTGCCTTTCTAGCTATTTTCTGGCTCCTACCTTCCTCAAGTATTTAAATGCCTATTGACCAAAAGCAAAGCTAAACATCAGCCTGTATATTCTTTATAGAATTCAGTATTTCAGTGAAACAAAGGAATAGAACAGTTAATGTCATAATCCGTGACATCATACACCTTAGCCACTCAGCATCTGCATGTTACTGAGACTCTTCCCCAGCTGCTTATTTCACTGATTTTTATGGCTTTTTCTGAAAAGAGTTCAGAGATGTAATTACAACATGGGGTGAAGGAGATGGAATCAGATTCTTTTCTACTTGGAGATAGAAACAAATTCCACAGGTTAGGGGTTCGGTCCTACAAGACTGCCTCCCTCTTTCAACTCTCCCCCCACATACACACTTCAGACGCCAGTTGCAAGTTCAGGTTGTTACCTGGATGTGATTAATTTCTTAGAAGGACTTAGAAGGACTCAGGAAAACCTGTTTACTCAATAGATTACCAATATGTCACGAAGACTGCTAAAGGCTAAGAATCAACAGCCTGATTAAGAGATACATAGGAAGAGGTCACAAACAAGAGATTCTGTCCTTCAGGAGCTTGGGGCCCTCAGTGGTGGCAGGTGGAAGGCTTCCGGAAGCTCTCTGAACCCCCTCCCTCCTTGTGGGTTTTTATGGAGGCCTCATTACTAGGCAAGGCTGGTTTATTCATTGGCCATTGGTGATTGATTCAACTCTAGCCCCTTTCACCTTTCCAGAAAATAGAGGTGTGACTGGAAGTCCCAGTTCTGTGTCCATGGTTGGTTCATGGCATCCAGCCCCATCCTGAGGTGCTTTGCAAAAGTCACCTTCATTAACGTCAACCCAGTTATGGTGGAAAAGGCTTGTTATGAATAATAAGACAACCTTTCACCTTTATGGCTCTGTTTTCAGGAACTTAGGACAAGAGACCAAATTTACAATAAAGATGCTCCATTACTCTTATTGCTGAGGAATTCCAAAGGTTTAGGAAGCTGTGAGCAGCCAGGAACTGTGAATGAAAACCAAATACAGCCCTGGCCGGTTGGCTCAGCGGTAGAGCGTCGGCCTAGCGTGCGGAGGACCCAGGTTCAATTTCCGGCCAGGGCACGTAGGAGAAGCGTCCATTTGCTTCTCCACCCCTCCGCCGCGCCTTCCTCTCTGTCTCTCTCTTCCCCTCCCGCAGCCAAGGCTCCATTGGAGCAAAGATGGCCCGGGCGCTGAGGATGGCTCTGTGGCCTCTGCCCCAGGCGCTAGAGTGGCTCTGGTCGCAACATGGTGACGCCCAGGATGGGCAGAGCATCGCCCCCTGGTGGGCAGAGCGTCGCCCCATGGTGGGCGTGCCGGGTGGATCCCGGTGGAGCGCATGCTGGAGTCTGTCTGACTGTCTCTCCCTGTTTCCAGCTTCAGAAAAAAAAAAAAAAAAAAAACACAGGGTCCTCGGGTTACAACAGTCTCAACATATGACGTTTCGAGTTTACGACGCTCACTCACATAAAAACTTTTAAAAAAATGAGACATGAGTGTTTCGGCTTACACCGTTAGTGTCGTAATTATGGGCTGTGGATGAGCTAGTTTGGTTGCGCGTGGTGGAAGAACACGCAGTAACGCAGCGTATGAGTGAGGGAGTTGGCGTCCCCCAGCACGCTTACCTGCATCATTTTGGACTGTTAAAAGCGCAAGTGTTCCATTTGTGTTGCTTTGTTTGGCGACCTTTTGGCCCCTATCATGGTTCCTTTATTTATGTCCTTCTCTTTTTTCTGTGGCTTAGTTGTGTTTTTATGTTCTAGATTATGATTTTACAACTGTATTAAGATACATAAGTGACTTAGGTTAGGGTGTGTTTCAACTTACACCAAAACTTGGGTTACATCATGGTCATAGGAACGAAATTGTGTTGTAACTTGAGGACCCCCCGTATGTCATAGAAATATATTTTGGTCATCTGAATAAATATTTTTATAATTTATATATTTATAAGCACTATATCTCCTATAAATCACAATATCATATTTCTCAAATATGTACTCTCTATGAACTTCCGTCCTTAAAAACTGCATTCAGGTCCTGGCCCGTTGCTCAGTCCGTTTGAGCGTCCTCCCAAAATTACGTGGTTGGAGTTCAATCCCCAGTCAGGGCACATATGGGAAGCGACCAATGAATGCACAACGAAATGGAACAACCAATGAATGCCTCTCTCTCTCTCCCCTACTCTGACTTTCTAAAATCAATCAGTTTTAAAAAAATTGTATTCAGGAATGTGTAAGAATGAGCAAATACAAACTATCATTACAGAGGTTGTATCCTGAAGCTCTACTGGTTTCACATTGTGAAATGAACAGCACAGGTCTTATTTTTCCAATGAAATATATTACCCTTCTTTAATCACAAAATTCTCAATAGGTATTGTCAAATGAACTCAAAAAGTCTAGAGGTCTTGCTAGAAAAGTATGACCAAGATTTATTCAAGGGTCTTAGAGTTTGCAAACTAGAAACACAACTAGGCAAAAGCCCAGAAGTATTCCAAAGAAGAAAAGAGTCCTTATAGTAAAAGTCACATCTTTGAGAATAATCAGTCCTGCATTCTTAGCACTAGGATTGGTCCAGGATGGTCGTCAGCCAGGTATCCGAGGTCTGGATGATGGATGCCAGGGCACATCGTGAATTCTTTAGGGGGTAATCAGTGGGTTATCCGAAAGGAAATAAATGTTCAGCCATTGACATGGGACTGGAGAGTTCAAAAGTTTAAGTTCCCAGGCTACGTAAGAAAAAGGATCATTTCCTGGAGATTTGACTTGGGGTGGTGAACACACAGTACAATATACAAATGATGCCTGACCAGTGGTGGCACACAGGCCAGAGCATTGACCTGGGACACTGAGGACCCAGGTTCGAAACCCTGAGGTTGCTAGCTTGAATGTGGGATCATGTCTATGATCTTCTTTAAGAACTTCATACTTCCTAGCTTTGAAGCCCAAGGTCATAAGCTTGAGCAAGGGGTTATTGGCTCAGCTTGAGATCCACAGTCAAGGCACATATGAGAAAGCAATCAATGAACAACTAAGGTGCCACCACTGAGTTGATGCTTCTCATCTCTCTCTCTCTCTCTTTCTGTCTCTGGCTCTCTCTCACAAAAACACACACACACACACACACACACACATGATGTATTATAGAATTGTACACCTGAAACACATATAATTCTGCTAACTAATGTCATCCAATAAATCAATTTAAAATTTTTTAAAAATAATTTCCTTATGCCCCAACCTTCATAATGTTAATAATGAAGGGCAGCTTGGTTAAAATGACTCCATTTGATTATATTATATTTTCCCTATCTTCATTCTTTTCCTCAATATATACGTGCATCCTTTTTATATAGTGGCATACTATACACATCCTTCTTTCCATTGTTACTCATTTATATCATAGTGTTTTTATTGATATATAAGAACCTGAAAACCTGGGACATGGTTATGGTGATATAACCAATTTCTGGCTAAACTTAGTAAGCCAAAAAGAAGCATAAGTTGTCAGTACAAAGTATGTAGGAAATTCTAAAAGCTTTATTATTATCCGTGGTTCTCAATTAAGGCCCTATTATGTACTCAATACTATAGTCTTCCTATATTTTGTGTTTTGTTTAATACAATAACACATCATACAGTTGTCCTCAACCACAGAAACTGACCCTGCTACAATATCTAATTCTCTCCACAACTTGTTACATGTTACTACCATTGCCTATTGCCTTCTAGAATTATATTCCCATGGCAGTAACAAAATTACAGATAGAGAGTTGTATATTTGGCATAATGCAGAACTAATTACATGACAAAACCTTAAATCTTCATATTCTGGAAACAAGATTTGCCATTTAACAAAAACTGTATTCTTCAAACTGGAGAGTCTTTTAGAGTTAAACATAAACATAGCAATATCCATACTTGGAAGCATTTTGACAATTCAAGGCTGGAAATTCCACACTGTGCTTGTTGTCAGCCCATTGTTTTCCTGCCTTGTAGGTTCTGGAAGTGAGTATTCTACCACTTTCTGCAGCTGACGCTGAATGCTGTGTCCTTTGAACTGGGGTCGGCCAGGGTCACCAATCAGTACTTGAGTTCTGTGGGTCCAAAAGCAACCCTTCAGCCACCGATGAAGTCTGTCTGCAAGGTCTTCATCATAAAACATGTCTCCAAGGACAACCAGGTCCCACTTATCTTGTTCCAAATCCAAAATGTTTTTGGTTAAAATGGGAAAAGGACTCAGTTGGTTCAATTCACAATTCAGTGTGATAGCCATCCCTGCAACTTTAAAAAAGCACATGATGAACTAGTGTATACTAAGCTGTTTTAACTGGCTATTGATTAATTTAAGTAATTTAGAAAGTCTCCTAACAATGTTTTCTTCCCCTTTTTTGTTGAAAGATGTTTTTTAGATAAGGAAGCCTAAAGTTTATGCCAATGTTAGCTATTTACTGCAGTTTTCAAATGTCTGAGTGGATATCCCTAATACAAAACAATATAATACACCCAGAAATGTTGGGTTTTTAAGGAACATTTGCTGATCTCAAGAACCATGAGGTTTGGACTGTTATAGGAGAAAGGGAAACAAGCCTTGTGCTTGGGCAAGGCAGCAAGTTAAAACTGAGCCCCCTGTATAAAATAAGAATCTCCAAGGACCAGGTCCTCACTGAAAGGGAAGACTAGAAAAAAATCAGATAAAAATAAGTTACATGTCTCAGCTTGGATTCTAATGGAGCAAAATGGCCCTCAAAGACATGGACCTATCCTCACATGGGTTTGGGGTCAAATAAACACACCTATACATTTAAATAAAGTCCTAACCCAGCAATTAACAGTAAGTGTTCTCAGGCAGGTATCACCGTGGGACATCTGACACACAAATACAAATCCACTTGGGCAAAAAATGTACTGTCAACTCATGTCTCATGGGATTCCCACAGATAATGTCCCACTGAGCACAAGTTCATAATATCATATAAAATATTCATGGTTATCAGCTCTCATGTTGAGGCAACTATAGATACTTGTCTTGGGAGAGAAAAAAAGATGAGCTTTACATTTTGGGGTGGGGGTTGAAGTGAGAAGTGGGAAAGCAGAGAGACAGACTCCCGCATACTCTCAATGGGGATCCACCCGGCATGCCCACTAGGGGGCGATGCTCTGCCCATATGGGGCATTGCTCCATTGCAACTGAAGCCATTCTAGCGCCTCAGGCGGAGGCCATGGAGCCATCCTCAGCACTCGGGCCAACTTTGCTCTAATGGAGCCTTGGCTGAGGGAGGGAAAGAGAGAGAGAGAAAGGAGAGTGGGAGGGGTGGAAAAGCAGATGGTCGCTTCTCCTGTGTGCCCTGGCCGGGAATTGAACCCAGGACATCCACACTCCAGGCCGATGCTCTACCACTGAGCCAACCAGCCAGGGCCTAGCTCTACATATTTTTCAATATGAAGTTCTTACTAGGGTCTGTGTCGTTGGCCAGGATCCTCGATGCCCCACTCATCTTGGCGGCAATAGCTGTAGCCCCACATCCGCTCCCAAGATCTAACACGGATTTTCCCCTGACAACGTCAGGATTGTCCAAAAGGTACCTAAATTAGAAAGACAGGGAGACCATAGCTCAGAGATGGGAGCAACTCAGTAAAAGCTGTCCAAAATAAATAATTTCTTTGGATTCAGTGGACAAAGAAATAGTGGAACTTAGCAGAAGAATTTGGTCTAACCTTGGCAAGTCTGACCTGACTAGAGTGAAGCAAATGTTGATCTTAAGAGCTGGACCAAGGTGCCAAAGAGAGGATCCAGTCACTTGATTTCTCTTCAGCAGGTGTGAAGAGCAGTTCCACACAACTGACTATTCAGGCTCTTCAAGTCAACTGTTTTGATCAACTTTTACTATGACCTAGAAACTACCAAGAACCAAGAATGCAGACTGATGAAATACTAACATAATCAGGACTCAGGATACTAGATCCCAAATCCACCATCTCCTCCTGATTGTTCATCAGAGCAGTTTTACCTACTGCTTGAATTGTCTTACGATGAACTCTCTAATAAAGGACCATCCAAGTCCAGCTTATCCAAAGAATTTGGTCCAGGGCTAAGCGGTTACAAAAGATGAGTGGGGGAACACTAAAATAATGAATTTCAGCCAACACTTGATGTTAGCATTGGAATAACATACTGCTCACAAAAATTAGGGGATATTTCAAAGTGAATATGAAGCAATAGAATATCCCCTAATTTTTGTGAGCAGTGTAATAGCAGGGACTATGGTAAAGTAGGGGTGTACATGCCATGTCTAAAGGGACACCTACTGCCATCTTCAGCTAATTGTTGCCACCCAGAAACCCCATCTTATCAGAGATTATTCCTGTTTTTCAAATCAATGTATATTTTTACATGAATCTCTCAAGTTTTAAATGTTAGCAACTGATTGTTTAAAAGTATTGAAGTGTGTTGAGTGAGAAGTTGGAGCTCGGTATTGAACTAAGAAAATGCTGATTAGGGCCTGATGAATTAGGGGGCCCAAGTCCCCAACACAGGGCAGCAGGTAGCCAGCTCCCTCTGCATGCGAGCTTTCCCTTTGGGAAGGTGAGCACAACAGGGTTTCAATACACCCACAAAGGAAACAGAATCACAAGATAACTTCCAGGTCCCAGAAGCAAGGAGGCACAATGAGTTTGGCAAGAGCAGTCCTCTGTCCCAGGTCACAAGCTGGAGAAACAGCGAGGTACATAAGGTGACTTGAAGCAGAGGTCACTAACTTTTCAAGGGCTTAACTCTAAGCGGTTATTTTATTTTATTTTATTTTTTAATTAATTAATTTATTTATTTATTTTAGAGAGGAGGAGGGAGAGAGAGAGAGAGAGAGAAAGAGAGAGAGAGAGAGAGAGAAGGGGGAGGAGCAGGAAGCATCAACTCCCATATGTGCCTTGACCAGGCAAGCCAGGGTTTCGAACCGGTGACCTCAGTGTTTCAAGGTTGACGTTTCAACCACTGCGCCACCACAGGTCAGGCCTAAGCGGTTATTTTAAAAGGTGTCCTGGGAAGAGCAAAGCAGACCCTTAACAGCAGGCATCCTAAACTCAGGCCCTTGTAAAGATGCCAGGACTCTGGCTGTACGCAGGGTCATCACACTATAAAAGGCCTTGGCAGCAACTCTTTTTTTCTTATCACAGGAACTAAAAGTCAAACAAAATACATCTGTGGATCCCTAGTTTGTATTTTCTGATTCAAAAAGTCTCTTAAAGAATTTGATTGTATATTTGGAGTGATAAACAAAAACTTTAATAGAAAACAGTCACTTACAATGTCAGTACTTGTTAAGTATGATGTGAGCGGCAAAGTTTAAAAGTTTGGCAACACAACAATCAGAAAATTGAAACTGTGTGATACCACCTGAAAAGCTTTCCAGTCCTCAGTATTCTCCAAAAAGCGCTGTGTTTGCATTTATTTATTCTGCACTTAAAACTATGTACAGCATTAATTCCATTTGGCCACACCACCTTATCCTTTTTGTTTCACAGCTCTATAACCTCAATGCATAAACAGATGAAATCATTTACCAATCCAAGAGCAAAGGCTATTGAAAGCTGCAAGTTCTTGCCTTTGTTTCAGTGGCATTGCTTTTAACAAAAAGCATAATGTGACTATATGAGAAAATTTTCCTAAAGACCTCTTCAATGTAGAGTTGGAAGAAAGGACCTCAAAAATGCGGATTCAAGTGGTGAGTTCACCTGACAGGTCAATAAACCACTAGCGAAAAGGGAACCCTTGAACAGTCCATCCACTCACTCCCATCTCTTGTTCTTTGGGAAACTGAAAAGAGGCAATGATGGAGGGGGTGTGAGGCTTAAGCAGCAGCATTTACAGCATTAAGCTAGAAGAGACCAAAGACAGGACTCTAGGTTCTATCTGGGATCTCTGCACTGGTCATACATTATGAACCACGAACCTGAGACTAGTGTGAGATCTGATGTTTGTAGCTGTCTCTGGTCTTGAGAGCTGACCCTAGGGCTTCTCTTGGGGAAGAAACTATATTTGGGGAAACAGCTTGATAAGCTTGGAGTAGAGGGTAAAACTGTGTAGCAAAGCAACCAATAAATATGTTTTAACTGCTCTAAATTAAGAAACAAGAAGAATGTTGGGTTTTCCTCTGTTGTGGGGGGGGGTAAGGAGGAGTTGGGGAGAATGCAGAGTTGGGAGGGGCTGAAAAGAGAAAGGATTGTAGCAACCTTAAAGGTTCCCTGTTTCAGTGAAGGCAGTACCTAGACAGGGCCTGGCCCCCCGGCCAGTAGATTGCCCAGTAAGGATCGCTGTGGGGCCACAGGTCAGCTCTTTCCCACCAGAATTTGCATCTGGGGGTCAAAAGCCGCAACCAGATTTCGGGGGTGAGGCTGCCACTGCTGGTGACTTCAGTGTTCTCCTCCAGGAAAGCTTTCATCTCAGGGTCCAGAAAGCTTCCAGTCCCTCTCCAGGGACAGTGGCCCCAGGGAAACAAGGAAAGACCACTGCTTCCCATGGCCTTCAGAAAGACACTGCAGTGGTTCATCGGACACAGTGCAAATCCTCTCCAAGCTGGGCTCAAAGCCATCGCCTCTTTTCCAAAACACAGGTTCTGTCACTGCTGTTGATAAGAGCTGCTCCTCAGGGGCCAAGTATAAGGATTTGGCTGTCAACTTGATCTCCACTGGAATCTCTAGATCTCTAAAACAGAAATAATAACTGAAAATTTCAAGGCTTACCGACACTTCCAGATCCTATTACATAGTAAAATATTACAGTGTAAGCGCCGTAGCAGATAATCCACAAGTACCAGTTCATTGCAGATGAAAGCATTGGTGCATCGATTTAGGAAAATCCAATCTTAAAAGCATGCCTTTCCGCAACGGAATCCTTTTAATGATTTCCAACATCAAATATACAAGCATTTGATTTTGAGAGAAATCTTCAGGAATAATGCCTGTTACACAAAATAAGGCATACCTTTAAAGTTCTTTCCTACATTTAATCACTTACCTTTAAGCAGGCACTGTGCTTGGCAACTGTGAACAAAATAAACAAAAGTCTAGGAAGCTTACATTCCAGTGGTGGGATGGAGCAATTAACAGGCAAACACAGTTCTTGCCTTTATGAAGACCAAGACCAGTCAAGAATTGTGGAGGCTAACCATGATTTTCTGTAGGCATAGGAATACAAGTTACACTGGCCACACTGTATTTTAATGATTGTCATAGCATAAAACATCTATCTAAACAGATTCAGAGTTTTTCCTTAAAAAAACAAAAATCTTTATAGGTTTCATTGTGTAAAGCCAGTAGCCACAGCCACCATCACAGCCACCTGGCCATTGCAGGTTCGCATTTGATTCGGACAGACGGTAATGAAACAACAAAGCAAGAACTGGTGGGCCATTAGCTCTAATCCTAGCTTGCACCCGGTGGGCAAGAAATACACACAGTGGGAAAACACTTCCCTTTCCATTCAGGGTTCCCAAAGCCACTGACTTATCCAAGTTTCCTAGAATCAAAGGTTCTACCTCACTAGCCTTATTCACCCATCTGTTCCCCATCTCCTTCTCTCTGCACAAACACTGCACAAACTGGCTTCTCCTTCAGCACTCTGCCATCTTGGCTGCTTCTCCTCTCCTCCACATGGCCTTTCTCTGCTCTCTCCTCTAATGCTAATCTCAGGAACCGAGAGAGAGCAAGCTCCCGGTCTGCCCCATTTTATACTGTAGAAATCAAAACTTTTAATCCAATATACAAACAAGGAAGTCTCTGATACAAAGTCACTTAGGGTGGGAAAGGCTTAGTCTTAAAACTAAGCCTGGCTTAGGGTATAACGACCCTGCCTGCTTACAGCCTGTCCCCCACACCCAATGCAAACTATAAGTGAGCAAACCTATATATCATATTTACAAACTTATTTAACCAATACATTGTAATAAAGAAATTCTTTTTATGTAAATATCTGTAAAGATTCATCTCTACTAAGCCTGAGTTGAAAAGACTTGTTACAAAAGAAAACCACCTAGAAAAGAGAAAAAGTAGCAAGCAATGAGGCATGCAGTTGAAATACCAATTATACACACAGTAGTTCGAGACCTCTGGTCTCTTCTGCATAATTATTCTTAATAGTCTTATATCCACCTAAGTCAGCGATTTTCAACCTGTGGCACAAGAACTTCTAAAACAAGCAATACCTGACTATTTAGTCAGCATCACTGATCTTTTTTTCCCTTAGATTGTCAAAAAAGAAGAAAAAAAAAAGATAACAGCCAATACAACACAATAGCCATCTAGTGTGAATGAATCAAAACTATAATTAATTTTTTTGTAACATCAGCAAAAAATATTTTTTGGAGGTGCTGAAGAATTTTAGTCATTGGGTTAGGTGTGCCATAAGATGTCGAAAATCGCAGACCTAAGTATGTGGAGTAAGGGCCCACAACTCAAATGCCTACCAGGAGGCAGACCGGTGGTAAAGGAGCAATGGAGGCTCATAGTAGGGTAACAACAGAGGGGCTGTGGCAAAGTGGAAACTGCTTTTAATAACTGGCCCAAAGTGGCAGCGACATGCTGCCAATCAGGAAGCCAAGCCAAATCTTCCAAACGCTCAAAAGAACTCAGGTATGGATGCATAAGCTCCTACTTTTAAATGCTGGCGGTTAAAATATCAAAAACACCGGGGCAGGATGCCTGCGAACTCGGGATAGATTTCAGTGGGTGTTAGTTATTACGTGCATCAGTCCTGGGAATACCCTGAAGTCTGCGGGCCGACAGCCCAATGCATGAATTCTGTGGGAAGATTCGGTTTAGTCCTGGCGTCGCACAGCCTACGGTTTAAGAAGAGCAAATGGGAGATGGTTTTGGTTTTGAAAACCACGTCATAGACGGACGCTTGCTCCTCCCACCCCAGCACCAATCGGTTACGAATATGTGCTTACATGAAGGGCACTTCGTATATGTATGTATTGATGGATCATGAAAGAGGACAGGTTGTAACGGGTAAGTTCAAAAAGTGTTTGTGACCGCGGATTTCCCTCCAACGAGGGCTGGCGTCGATCTTAAAGGGACAGGCAGTCTCCCTTTCGCCTTACCTGGCTTTGCTAACACCGCCCTGGGAAGCTAGAGCACAGGGCACGTCTGTCACTCGCTGTCTCGCACCTTTTCGCGCATTTTCTTACATTGTTAGTGAGTCTCGCTTCCCGAGCCCGAGGCTTGCGCGAGCTGGGAGGAGAAGCAGCAGAACTCCGGGACGCCGGGCGGCAGGGGGACCCCGGCTGCAGCGGGACCCCGGGCGGCAGGCTCCGCCCTCCTTCCCAGCAGCGTTTTCTCTGACCTTTCTTGCGCTTTCTTAAAGGGACAGGAGAGGAGGGGGGCCAGAAGGCGCCCTGACCTCGCTTTGGAAGGGAACATCAAGCTCTGATTTATAAAAGAGTCATTATGAAACCATTTATGATTTTTTGTGCCAATCACACTTCTAGGCACTGGGCAGAAAGTGGTTTGCAAAATTGAGTATGTCCCCTTTTTTGATGCTTAATTTGAACTACGATTTAATAATAATGTAAGCCCTCTCTTTTATAATTAACGTTAGTAAATATGTAATCTAAATCTATTTGCAACTTAACTCAAGTTCTGGACCCAGATATTCATCTCCCAACTGGATTCAGATATCCCACTGGCCCCTCAACTCCACACATTCTAAAATTAACTCACTATCCCACCTTACGACGACAATTAAAACCTGTTCCGCATGCCAAAGGAAAAAGTACTGTCCCAAACCAAGAACTAGGCAAACCATGTTTCTGCTTCTTATTTGGTAGTTTGATAAATGAACTCTCAACCACCTCTTCAAAATTAGTTTGTCACTTATGTTCTCTGCTTCCACAAACTTGTTTGACCAAGAATCAGACACTCAGATAACTTAATCATAGGAAAGAGAATTTATTAAAAGCCAGCAGAGCCTGACCAGTAGGTGGCACAGTGAATAGAGCATCAGACTGGGACATGGAGGCCCCAGGTTTGAAACCTCAAGGTCGTTGGCTTGAGCAAGGGGTCATTTAGTCTGCTATAGCCCCCTGTTCAAGGCACATATGAGAAAGCAATCTATGAACAACTAAGGAGCCACAACAAAGAATTGATGCTTCTCATCTCTCTCCCTTCCTGTCTGTCTGTCCTTATCTGTGTTGTAAAGTACCTTAATTCCACGGGTTATGTAGAGACACCAAGGCAGGATACAGAAGAATTTTTAAGAGGAGATTTATTAATAAGCCGGCTGCATATGACTTACACGAGGTATAGTTGACCCAAATCGTGTAATCTCGAATATAGCTCTGAGGCTAGTTATATACACTTGATCACATACAGGTTGCGGGGGAAATGGAAGGGCTTACATGATGTCAGAGGATAAGCCTTTGTAAATCGCCCACTAAGGAGAAAGAAAGGGGAGAGAAAAGGGCTACTTAAATCTTTCTTCCTTCTCCCGCATTCCTGGCTAGCTGTTTACCTTCTTCCTCACAGATGTGGGGAAGAAAGGGGGTCCAAGTCTCCTTCCTCCTTCCATTCAAAACCTAGTACAAAAAACTCTCTATTTACAATACAATAACCCTTCCTAAGGCCATCTTGAGCTGGTGTAAATCATACACAAGTATAAAAATCATATTTTAAAAATCTTTCTGAATGCTTGGCCTAAATCATAAAATGCCTTTTAAGCCTCTTAGTAAAAGGGGGTTTCTTATCTCAGTACATAGTACATCCTTTTAAGCCAAAAAGCTTCCACTTTCTTCTCCCTCCATTCTCCACAGAAAGGAGGGGGCAGGAAACCTAACCCTTCCTTCTAAAATATTAATATTAATTTTTGCAATTCTTTGGTACCTTATCACATCTGTCCCTCTCTCTGTCTCTTTAAAAATAATAATAATAATAATAATAATAATAATAATAAATAAAAGCCAACAGAGCACATAAGACTAGAAACTTCAAAGACACGTGCTCCCCAAAGTTGATTTTCTTACATATTTTATACCCTTTACAGAGCACAGATTTACATGCAAGGGGCTTGTGATCCCTTTGTCTAGAGCGGTGTTTCCCAACGTGGGGCCCACGCCCCACAGGGGGGCAATTCAATAGTTAAGGGGGGCAATTTGAAAATGGACTCGACACAACTTTAACTCTTTCGCCCTGGGCCATTTAAATGCAGTGCTAGATATTGGTGCCAAATTTAACAAAAAATGCAATTCTTAAATAATTGCGGTAAATAATTATTAAGTATAATTTTGTTTGACGAGACCAAAATATCAACTGGGTGATTGGCGTCCTCAAGTAAACTTCGTCCTGGGTTCACCACGGAGCGTGCCGTCTGCCGCGGGGAACCCCGGATGTTTTAAAAACTCGCTAAACAACGCAGTTATTCTCACCTAATTGGCCCATCGCAACTTCTGTAGTGTTTCACATAATTCAGTTGGTGTTAATTTGAACTAAGTGTCAGTCAAAACTGTTGTAAAAGCTCGTTGATTTAATAAATATACATATATATATTGTATAGATATAATTGGTAAGTATTTGATTTTATTTTTATCAATATTAAACTCTTTATTAAGTACTTCTTGCATCGGGGCTAGAAAGCAATAATATTTTATAAATATTATTGGGGCTATAATAGTGCATGCACAACAATTTTAATTTTAGAAGCATAACTTTCCAGAAAATTTTGTCAAGTGGAAAAAATATAGATACCTTTTGATTTGCGGTGGTAGTGTAGTAAATGTGTTACATACATTTAAATAAATATGAATTTTTAGTATATGTTTATTCTATGTCACATTGAATATATTTTAACACATATTTTAATATTAGTTTTTAATTGATCTTATTTTTATTTCTTATAGCCCATAGTAAAATGAGTGGTGCAAGCAAGAAAAAAACTCATCAATATTCGGAGGAATATTTAAAATTTGGGTTCATACCCACTGTTCACGATGAGCAGATTCTATTTTGTCTTTTATGCCAGCAATGCTTGACCAACGAATCAATAAAACGAGGTCGTCTTAAGGTGCATTTGAAGGTGAAACATAGTGCTCATATTAATTCAGATTTGAGTTACTTTAAAACTTTAAAGAAAATTTTTGAAAAAAGAACGACATTAAAGTCTCTATTTACTGCTCATACTTCAACTAATAATCGTGTTCTTGAGGCTAGTTATCAAATTTCTTTATTCATCACTAAAACTGGAGAAAATCACACTATAGGAGAGAATTTAATAAAAATCGTCAATATCAGCATTTCTTAAAACGGTTCTTGAAAAAGATGACAAAGATGTAAAAGCTATGCCACTCAATGACAATACTGTTAGCAGAAAAATAGACAAAATGAGTGAGGATATTGAAAAACAACTTATTGAAAAGCTGAAAACAAGAAAATTCTCCTTGCAAATGGATGAATCAACTTTGAGAGACAGTGAGGCAGTATTGATAACTTACGTAAGATATATTGATAAAGGACATTTTGCTGAAGAAATGTTGTTCTGTAAAAGATTAGAAAGCACCACCACCTCCAAAGATATATATAATAAGCTAAAAACCTACTTAGATGTCAATGATATACCAATGAAAAATATAACATCTTGTGCTGCAGATGGTGCTCCCAATATGATGGGCAAGAAAAATGGCTGCTTAAAATTGATGAAAGATGCGAATTCAGAAATGATTCTTTTTTTTTTTTTTTGCATTTTTCTGAAGCTGGAAAAAGGGAGAGACAGTCAGACAGACTCCCGCATGCGCCCGACCGGGATCCACCCGGCACGCCCACCAGGGGGCGACGCTCTGCCCACCAGGGGGCGATGCTCTGCCCATCCTGGGCGTCGCCATGTTGCGACCCTCCTAGGTGTCGCCATGTTGCGACCAGAGCCACTCTAGCGCCTGGGGCAGAGGCCACAGAGCCATCCCCAGCGCCCGGGCCATCTTTGCTCCAATGGAGCCTTGGCTGCGGGAGGGGAAGAGAGAGACAGAGAGGAAGGCGCGGCGGAGGGGTGGAGAAGCAAATGGGCACTTCTCCTATGTGCCCTGGCCGGGAATCGAACCTGGGTCCTCCGCACGCTAGGCCGACGCTCTACCGCTGAGCCAACCGGCCAGGGCCCAGAAATGATTCTTGTGCATTGTGTTATTCATAGGGAAAACTTGGTAGCTAAAAACATCTCGCCTGTTCTGAATGAAGTATTACATACAGTAATAAAGTGTGTTAATGCTATTAAAGCTAGTGCCAAATGTGAGCGTCTTTTCAAGCTATTTTGTGAAGAACAAAATGAAGACCATGTGAGACTTTTACTTCATACTGAAGTAAGATGGCTATCTAAAGGAAACTGTTTGAAAAGATTTATGGAACTGTTTGATACTCTTAGTGATTTTTTAAGCGACAAACCTGAAATGAAGTATCTGTTAAAAATAGATGGTAAAGCATTTGTGAGTTATTTAGCCGATATCTTTGAAAAACTAAATATATTAAATAAGCAACTTCAAGGAACAAATAAAACTCTTGTCGATGCAAAAGCAAAGATATTTGGTTTCATTACCAAGATTGAGTTATATCAGAAACATATTAACAACAAAAACTTTAAACAGTTTCATTGGCTCCAAAAAATGTGAAGTAACTGATACCGCTTTACTTGTTATTGTCAATCATTTGAATATTCTATCGACTGATTTAAAAGAAAGATTTTCTGATTTAAAACAAATTGATTTCCCAACATGGATGATGCAGCCAATGTTAGTGGATTTGTCTGATATATCAAATATGCAGTATCAAGAAGAACTCGCAGAATTGCAAAATGATGAGTCAGTTAAAGCTTTATTTAATATCAAAGGAGCGATGGCATGGCTTTGTGAGGAAACAGAAATCAAATACCCAAATTCAACCAAATGTTCAAGAAAACTATTGCTACCGTTTCCATCTTCATTTTTAGCTGACTGTAGATTTAGTGCTGTAAATGATTTACTGGTAAAAAAAAAAGAAATCGGCTGCATATAACACAACGTGGAGACTTGAGACTAAAGCTAACCAAATTGGAACCTAATATAAAATCTCTGTGCAGCAAGCATCAAGCACAAGGATCACACTAAATTAAAATAATAAATTAATATAGAAAAATCTGTATTAAAATTATTTGGAATTTAAATTTCTGTTTTTCATTATATGTTTTGAAATTTTACTTACTGTGTTTTGTTAACAATTTCATAGTGATTTCTTCTTAGAACCTATCATTTATGTTTATTAAGTGAACAAATCAATTTTTAATGTTAAAAATTATGTATGTTACATAGGGGGGGACATAAAACTTTTAGAAACGTTAAGGTGGGGCATGGCACAAAAAAGGTTGGGAAACACTGGTCTAGAGGTACCTGTCAATCACAAAACACCAGGATGGGAGGATGAGTTTAGATGTGGTCAGAAAAGGGGAAAGGGTCTCAGCTATGTACAAGTTCTATCTGCCTTGCTTTGTGTAACAAGTGGCCTCAGGCAACCTTTCAGAGAACTATAGGAAGTAGTTCATCTATAACTGGCTGACTCAGTTACCCCTACAGGCTCCTTTCCCTTGAATTCTTCTTGTTTCTTCCTCCTCAGAGAAGAGGGGTAGGGGTCTGACTTCTCCTTTCTTAACATGAATATGGCATATTTATTTCTGATAGGCTACACACCTGGCATTTCAGAGTATTCTGCTCTCTGTTTCATTATAATTACCAGTATGATGTTTTTATGACTGTGAATAAAACTGTGTTCATTAATATACTGGCAGCTTTTTTTGTTTTCATTAGCTGCTAATGTAAACTTTTGTTTTCTCATCTATGACTCCTCATTTCCAGACACTCACCAATTCTCTTGTGAGCAATAAACTGTAATACATGTTCAAGATCAATTTGTCTAAGAATTGTTCTTAACCAGTTTGTGTTCTAGCTCTGTGAACGGCAAGAACATCTCAGTCATTGCCCAAGAAACCAGAGACAGGAGACAGGTCTAACATTTCTACAAAAGAGGATTTCCAGTAAAAAATTTTGGCACTGTCAACATAAGAAACATTCAAACTGTAAGAATTCTTATGAGTTTACTTGGGCCAAACTGACGGGAAGCAGAATCTCAACAGATTGAGAAAATATTTAGGAAAATGGCAGTTTCACCACTTACTTTATACATCAGACTCAAAAGGGAACACCTAAGGGGGTTACATGAGATCCATTGGTGATAGATGAGGGAGGGGGGAGAAAGCAAAGAGGAGAAAATCTCTGGGAATGGATAAAAAATAAACTTATAGACTGTAAAGCCAGTAGCCACGGCCACCATCACAGCTACCTGGCCCGTGCAGGTTCACATTAGATTTGGAAAGACGGTAATGAAACAACAGAGCCAAAAACTGGTGAGCCATCACCTTTAATTCTAGCTTGCAGCTGGCAGGCAAGAAATATACACAGTGGGAAAACACTTCCCTTTCCATTCAGGGCTCCCAAAGCCACTGACTTATCCAAGTTTCCTAGAATCAAAGGTTTCTAGCTTATTCACTTCTGTTGCCCATCTCCTCTCTACACAAACTGGCTTCTCCCTCAGCACTCCATCATCTTGGCTGCCTCTCCTCTTTCACGTGGCCTTACGCTGCTCTTCTTCTCTAGCATGGGCTCCTCCTAGAATGTAATCACTCTTCTTACCAAACAACGTGATCTCTCTTCCTTTTAAAACCTTTTGGCACGAAAGCTGTCTCCCAACACATATTAACATAATCACGCCCATCCCAAGCAAGAAAGGCAACTAATATAATTACCTGGGCAACTGGGCTTCCACATAGGCAGCACCATCTTTAACAAAGTGAGCATAATATATTTTATCTGTCCAACATAGACACATAACTGCTTTTGTATGTTAGTTAACAGTTAACAATTAACAGGATATTAACAATGAGGGGATTTGTGGCACTCTTGGTTGTGCCCTAAGGAGTCAGAAAGAAGATGACTTACATTTCAAAGGCATGTTTACTCTTTCACTTTAAAAGTATGTGACCAGGTATGTTTTGTACAATAGATGCAAAAAGACAAGACATTAAGGTAAACACTGACCTTTACTGGAGGAAAATACTGCCCTAGGACATGACTACCTGCCTTGAACTGATTTTAGTTAGAGAGTTTTAATTTCAGACCATCTTATGTGGTTACTTTAGGTCTCTGAGATTGTAAACCCATCAGGTAAGCCTCCCCGACCTTGTCAGGTTAAGTGTGGGGCCCTGTTTTTATCCACAGTGCTCATCACTGAAGATGAATTTAATAATGTGAAGACACCTTACCAAAACTTGGAACTAGGCTAAAGACATTGCTAGATGCCCTTTCCCCTTCTTTCTAGTCTTAGAATTGATTCACTTCCCACATGTAAATTATCTACATAGTTTTGTGCTTTTACCTGTCAGATGACTTTTTTTCATATGCATATAAGCTTCATTTCTTTCTTTCTTTTTAATTATTCAATGAGAGCAGAAGAGGCAGAGAGACAGACTCCTGCATGCACCTGGACTGGGATCCACCTGCAAGCCCACTGAGGGGCAATGCTCTGCCTATCTAGGACCATTGCGTCATTGCTCCAACCCAGCTTTTCTTAGTGCCCAAAATGGAGACCATAGCAGTGGTTCTCAAACTTGTTGAAGTCAGGGCACATTTAAAATCCGACAAATAATTGTAGGTGCACTATATACAAATTTCTGAGAAATATGTTATAATAATTAAGTCAAATATTAAAGAAAAAATATAAAATCCAAATGTGCTTTTATGATAATTAAACAAAATAAATACGACAAAATTAAATTTATTCTGACATTAAAATACATTTTTATGTTACATTTTTGAGTTATGCATTTTAGAATTCGTAAAAAAGAGGGGTTAAAAAATTAAAAAATGACAAAAAAGTTATCTTTTTATATATATAGATACATTCTTAGTAAGATTTAGTAAATTCAGCAGGTCCCAGCACTAATGTGTTGTTTTTTCACTCTTGTGTTTATGAGAAACATGAGCCTGATGTGTCCTTGTGATTTCTTCAATGTCTGGGCATATATTTGAAAGGCAAATTCTCATTTTCTCATCAATACATTGAAGAATTCTTCTCTTTTTACTCTTAACTGTGTTGAGTGCAGAAAACCCCCACCATACATATCTTAACTTTACACCAAACAAAGGATAGAAGAAACTTGCCTCCAGTCTCTCTGGAGAACATGGGGGGTGGTATAAACAATACAGCACCACAGCTTAACAGCCTTTTGCAACCTAATCAGGCAAGTGAGGTGAGGGGTTGGGCAGACTGTCAGCTTACAGCCAATTCTTCACACCTCTGTCCCCCAAAAATCTAAACTCCAAAAACCCTGTTGGTTTTTTGGTCCCCAACAGGCACATATTTCTCTGGAATACCATAGGGTGCACCTGGAAATCTAGGGTGCACCAGTGTGCCCTGGCACACTTTGAGAACCTCTGCCATAGACCCATCCTTAGTGCCTGAGGCCAACTTGCTCCAATCGAGCTTTGGCTGCAGGAGGGGAAGAGAGAAAGAGAGAAGTGAGGGGGAATGGTGGAGAAGCAGACGGGCACTTCTCCTGTGTGCCCTGACCAGGAATGAACTCAGGACATTCATACACTGGGCCGATGCACTATCACTGAGCCAATCACCCAGGTTCGCTTATAAGCTTCTTAAAATTTTTTTCCATTGGTTTGAGAGAGAGAGAGGAAGGAATGAGGGGAAGAGAGAGGGAAGCAACTCGTTGTTCCACCTGATAGATACATAAATTCACCAGAACTTCCAAGCTGCCCTTTTGCCCTTCCGCTTGTTTATCTGACCCCACCCTTACTTACTGGACTATCGCCCCTGAAACAGAAAAGTTCTAGAAAGCTGGTCGGCCACCCCGAGAAGAAGCGTTCCAAGAAGCCGATATCATAAAACCACAGAAGGAAGCATGCCAGGTCTTTTGACTCAACACCCACTTGCTTGAGACCCTCCTTTTAACCCTATAAATTCATCTCCTGTAAAGCCAGTATCCACGGCCACCATCACAGCCGCCTGGCCCATGCAGGTTCGCATTGGATTCAGACAGTCAGTAAAGAAACAATGGAGCCAAAAACTGGTGGGCCATCATCTTTAATCCTAGCTTGCACCCGGCGGGCAAGTAAAAAAACACACACTGGGCTCCAAAACCCACTCATTCTGTGCTCACAAAGCCACTGACTTATCCGAGTTTCCTAGAATCAAAGGTTTCTAGCTCACCAGCCTTATTGACCTCTATTTCCCATCTCCTTCCTTCTCCCTGCACAAACTCTGCACAAACTGGCTTCTCACTCAACACTCCACCATCTTGGCTGCGTCTCCTGGCCTCCTCCACATGGCCTTTCTCTGCTCTGCTCTCTAATGCTAATCTCAGGAACCGAGAGAGCAAGCTCCCGGTCTGCCCTACTTTATAGTGCAGAAATCAAAACCTTTAATCCAATATACAAAATAGGGAAGTCTCTAATACAAAGTCACTTATCTGAGGCATGATGGGATTGCACCACCCCACATCAAAAAGGGTGGGAAAGACTTAGTCCTAAAACGAAGCCCCAGCTACAAGCATCTTGCCTGCCCATAGCCCGCCCCCAACACACATTAATATCACCTGGGGGATGGGCTTTCTTGTGGGCAGCACCATCTTTAACAAAGTGAGTATAATATATTTTATCTGTGCAACATCTCCCTAGCTTGTACTGAGGCTATTCTCCCTGGGAGAAGTGCCCGGCAGGGTTCCTTTCTTCCTTTCAATAAAGCCTGTTACTCTGGTCTCTTTCGGACTCCCATGGATTCCAACACTACCTAGTTATACATTCATTGGTTGCTTCTTATATGTGTCCTGACTGGGGATTGAATCCCTGACCTCAGCATGCCAGAATGATGCTCTGTCCACTGAGCAACCTAGCCAGGGCTTTCTTTATATTTATTTTAGAGAAAGAAAAGGGGGGCAGCTAGAAACATCAATTTGTTGTTCCACTTATTTATGCCTTCAAATGTTGATTCTTATATGTACCCTGATTGGGAATTGAACTCTCAACCTTGGCACATTGGGACAATGCTCTAACCAACTGAGCTACCATTCTTTATACCGCAGCTCAAATGTTTTTTTCTAAAATGTATGTTACTATAGTTCAGAAAAGTCCTTACATTCTAATAGTTGCAGATAAGCCATGAAAAACAGACACCTGGGTTTTCTGTTGTTTGGTGTTGATATGTTGCTGTTTTTTTAATTAAAAGAAAATTTTATCAAAATTGGCCTAAATGCAACCAAGTAGACTTATCAACTGATAACAATTTGAACTATCTTCTGACCTTGTGATTGGGGGGAGGGGGATCCAGAATGAATCACCTTACGTGTGCCTCTGTGGTATGCAGATTGTTTTGTGCCAAAGGCAACTTTAGCCACAGGCTCAAAAGAAACTTCTTAACTACCTAGAAGAATTTGAATTAGAGGCCTTGCCCATAAGAGATTATCCGAGATAACTTTTTTTCACCTATCCATGGGGCAGGCAAGCTTCTACTTACTAAAGGTCTGTTGTTTTTATCCTGCAATGACCTTTGGAAGCCCCCAAAGCCTCTTACCTCATCCCTAGGTCAGCATGTCTTACATACCCATGTTTCCTTTCTATCTCTGAACCTTTTATGCATGGTGTAAAGCAGTGGTCCCCAACCTTTTCTGGGCCACAGACAGACCGGTTTAATGTCAGAAAATATTTTCACGGACCAGCCTTTAGGGTGGGACGATTAAATGTATCATGTGACCAAGACAAGCGTCAAGAGTGAGTTCTAGACGGATGTAACAGAGAAAATCTGGTCATTTTTAAAAAATAAAACATCATTCAGACTTAAATATAAATAAAATGGAAATAATGTAAGTTATTTATTCTTTCTTTGCAGATCGGTACCAAATGACCCACAAACTGGTACTGGTCCGCAGCCTGGGGGTTGGGGACCACTGGTGTAAAGCCAGTAGTCACGGCCACCATCACAGCCGCTTGGCCCATGCAGGTTTGCATTTGATTCGGACAGACAATAATGAAACAACGGAGCCAAGAACTGGTAGGCCATTAGCTTTAATCCTACCTTGCACCAGGTGGGCAAGAAATACACACAGTGGGAAAACACTTCCCTTTCCATTCAGGACTCCCAAAGCCACTGACTTATCCAAGTTTCCTAGAATCAAAGGTTCTACCTCACTAGCCATATTCACCTCTGTTCCCCATCTCCTTCTCTCTGCACAAACTCTGCACAAACTGACTTCTCCTTTAGCACTCTGCCATCTTGGCTGCTTCTCCTCTCCTCCACATGGTCTTTCTCTGCTCTTCTCCAGCATGGGCTCCTCTGCCCCATTTTATAGTGTAGAAATCAAAACCTTTAATCCAATATTCAAACAAGGAAGTCTCTGATACAAAGTCACTTAGGGTGAGAGGGTTTAGTCTTAAAACTAAACCTTAGGGTATAATGACCCTGCCTGCTTACAGCCTGTCCCCACACCCAATGCAAACTATAAGCGAGCAAACTTATATATCATATTTACAAACTCATTTGACCAACACATGGGGTGGGGTGAGGTGGGGGTTCCTGACACTTTTAGGTTATGTGGAGTTCCCATTCTTATACATTTTTTTTTTAAGTGAGTGGAGAGGAGATAGACAGACTCCTGCATGCACCAGGACCAGGATCCACCCAGCAACCCCTGTCTGGGGCCAATGCTCAAATCAACCAAGCTATTTTTAGCACCTAAGGCTGACACTTGGACCAACGAGCTATCCTTAGTGCCAGAGGTCTACACTGGAACCAATCAAGCCACTGGCTGTGGGAAGGGAAGAGGGAGAGAAGGGGGACGGGAAGAGGGAGAGAAGCAGATGATCACTTCTACTGTGTGCCCTGACCAGGAATTGAACCTGGAACATCCATACCGGGTCAATACTCTATCCACTGAGCCAACTAGCCAAGCCTATACATTCTTATATATTCAATTTATTTTCTTTTGCTAACCTATCTCATGTCTATTTTATTATTAGACCAGCCAGAAGAACCTTGAGGGTAGAAGACAGTTTGTTCCTCCCCCACATGACTTTTGTTCTTAAGTATGGGCCTATCATTAGGTTCGGGTCCATGGTCTCTTCCCAAAAGCCTCAACTAGCCAGGTTGAACTTAAGGTGACCTGGCGCCAGGGCAGTTCTGTAACTCGCCACCTGAGGGATCCAGATTGATATCTTACCTCTATCCTCCTTCCTGGCACAACCTGACAAGTAATCACCTCCCCATCACTTACCTGAACATTCTGTTGCTTGGTCATTAATCACCACCCCCTCCATTGTTTAACTGCTACAGTGAACAAGTTTTCGCTCTGCAGTGGGAAATACCACCAAACTCCCTCCTATATGGGCTGAGGCTTTTCTTACTCTCAGGATTGATGTAATTTTTTTTTTTTTTTCTGAAGTTGGAAATGGGGAGGCAGTCAGACAGACTCCCGCATGCGCCTGACCGGGATCCACCCGGCACGCCCACCAGGGGGCGATGCTCTGCCCATCTGGGACGTCACTCTGCTGCAACCAGAACCATCCTAGCGCCTGAGGCAGAGGCCACAGAGCCATCCTCAGAGCCTGGGCCATCCTTTGCTGCAGGAGGGGAAGGGAGAGACAGAGTGGAAGGAGAGGGGTAGGGGTGGAGAAGCAGATGGGCACTTCTCCTGTGTGCCCTGGCTGGCCGGGAATCAAACCCCGGACCCCTGCACTCCAGGCCGACTTAGGCTGTCTGTTCACAGGTACATAAATAAATTTCTTAAAAATTCATCAGGCCTGGTGTGTCCCTCCTTCGGCAACCTAATACCTATATTTTTGTTCAGAGGATGAGTTCTCTCATAACTGATGTATTTTGCAAGTACAAGTAAAATATATGCGTTTCATACTCAAATTTGTCTATAAAATTTGGAGGGGGGGAGTTTGGACAAGTTATTCAATTATACCTATTGGCTGTATGACCTTGACACATTATTTTGTTGTTGTTGGGACTTTGACAGGGATTGCATTGAATCTATAGGCAAAATTAGGCAGAACTGACTACTTGGCAATAATGAGTCTTCCTATGGAATATCTCTCCATTTATTTGGTTCTTTGATATTTTATCAGTTTTAACATTCTTCATATAAATCTTATACATATTCTGTCAGATTTATATGTAAATAGTTCACTTTTGGAGTGCTAACGTAAATGGTATTGTGTTTCTAGTTTCAAATTCCACTAACTCATTGGTAATTTAAGGAAATTTTTCTATTTTTATTGAATTTATTGGAGTGACATTGGCTGGTACCAGGTACATTATTAAACCTTCCTACTTTGGTATAAGAATTGTTTTGAACTGAAGGCATTTGAGTTCCTGAAATCCATTATCTGCCTAAAGCAGAGCCTCCAATAAAAACTCAGTTGTCATAACCTATCCAGGAGCAAGTCTTCTTGACTTGAAAAATAGACACCACACCCAAACAGACATCTTAACAAGACTAGCTCTCATCTATTCTAAGGGAGAATTTATCTTTTTCTCCATTTATCTTTCCAAAAAGTCATTCCCAGCCTGACCTGTGGTGGCTCAGTGGATAAAGTGTTAACCTGGAATGCTGAGGTCACTGGTTCAAAACCCCGGGGCTTGTCTGGTCAAGGCACATATGGGAGTGGATGCCTCCTGCTCCTCCCCTCTTCTCTCTCTCTTTTCTAAAATGAATAATCTTAAAACAAAAAGTTATTCCCATAAGTGACCTTTCTCCCCTTTCCCATTACCTGTTAAGTTAGGTATATAAGCCCAAATTGTAACCACTGCTTTGAGTTATTCAAAACTAAATTCTCCTGCATGTATGTGTGTTCTGTGTGTAAATATTGTTTTTTCCCTCATTAATCTGTTTTTGGATTTTTTTGTCAGTTTAATTCACATATCCCCGATACTGAACATAAATGGGTACAGAAAACTTCTTCCTCCCCTACACTAAGAATCTGTTTTCTCGCCTGTAAAGTAGTGATGATGATAATAATAATGTATTGGACAATTTGATGAGATAAAAGTAAAGTGCTCAGCACAGTTCTGGCCTATGGAAAATAATTGATAGTTGCACTATTATTGTGATTATCATTATTGGAATGATAGAGATAGTGTTGGTTAAGGAGCAAGCCTGGGGAATGAAGATCAGGTTTTCAGCTAAGAGGATCAGATCTGAGTTTTAGAATAATGTTTTAAGCTGCAAGTAACAAATAGTTTAGAAGACAGGCAGGACTGAAGAGACCACCAGTTTGAGGATAGTGTGGTAATCCAAGCAAGCGATTATGAGGATCAGACCTAAGACAACTAAAGCAAAGAGAGAAAGAATTGGACACATCTGAAAATGTGTGTAATTCAGGAAAAGCTATTAGCAAGATTTGGAGACTAATATGCTTGCTTAACCATAATAACAGACAACCTAAATTTGAGTTCCTGAAATCCATTATCTGCCTAAAGCAGAGCCTCCAATAAAAACTCAGTTGTCATAACCTATCCAGGAGCAAATCTTCTTGACTTGAAAAATAGACACCACACCCAAACAGACATCTTAACAAGACTAGCTCTTAACAAGATGTCAGTTTTGCTTTCTCAACTTGACCTATCTGTGCTCTGAATGATGTTGCCATCTGATCATGTAGTCCTTGCTTAAAACCTTCCCTGGCTCCCCAAGCCTTCAATAGCAGAGCTAAATTCCTGATCACAGGTTCCTAGGCTCTTAGTGATCAATATTTACTTACTTATCCTGTCTTGTTTCAAAACCCTCCTCTTCTCCACTACAGTTTTCTTTCCTTGCACAGGACCTGCTCTCTCTAGGTTTTGCTTAAGACAGACAGCTGCCACAACCACCACACATACACACCCCTCCTCACTGCCCCTAACCCCCTCCTTATCCTTCAAAATGCCGCTCAGGCTTAAGGTCCTCTGAAAAGCTTTCTCCAACACACACACTGATCTTGACATTTTCTTAGTGTCCTATGGGTATATTCAACAAGGATATCATGTAGACAGTCACAGCCTAGCTCCTGTACTGGACTTAGAGACAAATCATCTTATTTCTCTTTAATCTTCTGGCATAGTTGGACACTCAATAAATTCTGTTAAATTAAAGAAGAAGCAAACAAATGAGTAAATTAACAAGTATCACACACACATTGATGTCTCATTGTTAAAGTTCAGCAGCTTACTGAGGTACAATTGACCTACAATACTTTATCATTTCAAAGTGTATAATTTAATGTTCTGATATACGTGTACACTCATGAAGCCATCACAGCATATATAGGTAGTGAACATATTTAGGATCTATGTTAGGATCTATTGTATTCTCCCCTCCTGTCCTTCTCCATATCCTCCCGACTCCAAGCAACTATTAATAAGCTTTCCGTCACTATAGGTTAGTTTGCATTGTAGGTTTTTATATATATTCAGTCACACAGTATGTACTCTTTTTCTCTCTTTTTTTTTTTTTTACAGAGACAGAGAGAGAGAGTCAGAGAGAGGGATAGATAGGAACAGACAGACAGGAATGAAGAGAGATGAGAAGCATCAATCATTAGTTTTTCATTGCGCATTTCAACACCTTAGTTGTTCATTGATTGCTTTCTCATATGTGTCTTGACCGTGGGCCTTCAGCAGATTGAGTAACCCCTTGCTCAAGCCAGCAACCTTGGGTCCAAGCTAGTGAGCTTTGCTCAAACCAGATGAGCCTGCGCTCAAGCTGGCGACCTCGGGGTCTCAAACCTGGGTCCTCCACATTCCAGTCCGATGCTCCATCCACTGCACCACCGCCTGGTCAGGCAGTATGTACTCTTTTTCGGTCTCAAAGAAAAAAAAATTATTTTGAGATTCATCTATGTAATGTGTGTATTAATAGTTCACTCCTTGGCTCTGGCCGGTTGGCTCAGCGGTAGAGCGTCGGCCCAGTGGAAGTCCCAGGTTCGATTCCCGGCCAAGGCACAACAAGAGAAGCACTCATCTGCTTCTCTACCATACCCCCCCCCCTTCTATCTATCTCTCTCTTCCCCTCCCACAACCAAGGCTTCATTGGAACAAAGTTGGCCCCAGGTGCTGAGGATGGCTCCATGGCCTCTACCTCAGGCACTAAAAAAAATGGCTCTGGTTGCAATGGAGCAACACCCCAGATGGGTAGAGCAGTGCCCCCTGGTGGGTTTGCTGGGTGAATCTCGGTCAGGTGCATGTGGGAGTCTGTCTCTCTGCCTCCCCACTTCTCACTTCAGAAAAATACAAAAACAAACAAACAAATAGTTCACTCCTTTTTATTGGCAAATAGTGTTCCATTTTATGTAGATATAAAATTGTTTATACATTTTCCTATTGATTGGTATATGAGTTTTTCTGGGTGGTTGTTGTTACAAATAAAGCTGATATGGACATCTGTATACAAGTCTTTGTATAGGCCTCTGCTTTCTTTTCCATTGGAAAAAAAATGGAATGGCAACCAGAGGAATAAAGGACAGAGGGAAAGGGGATGATAGGATGGGATAAACCTGAAGGGAAGGGGGGAGGGTGCTATGGGGAGGGGGAAAAGGGGGATGTTGAGGGGAATACAGGGGAGAGGGGATGCATTCAGGGCGACACTAGAATCTATGTAAACACAATAAATTAAAATCAATTAAAAAAAAAGAAAAGAAATGGAATGGCAAGAAGATACAATGATGTGATTAACTTTAAACTTTTCCCAAAATGGCTGTCACTTTACATTCCTACTGTCAGTTTACCAGAATTCCAGTTCCTCCACATCCTCACCAACACTTAGAATTGTCTGTCTTTGATCATAATCATCTTAGTAGGTAAGTATGAAACTGTATCTCAGGTGCCTCATCATGGTTTTAATTTTCATTTCCTTAATGACTAACAACATTTGAATGTTTTTTCCATAGGCTCATTTGCCATCCATTCATCTTTTATTCAAATTGTATCTCATTTCAAATTCAAATTGTTGAATTATTTTTCTGATCTTACATAATTTAGGTACATTAAAAATAAGAGCTTTACTTTTTCTAAGTGCTGGGAAACAATTCAATAAAACTAATGAAATTAACTAGAATGACAAGAATAAATAATTTCCTTTACCAATTTTGGAGTATGTTATTTATAAATATAATTTATAAATGGTTATAAATGTAAATTCTAAATAAAATTGTAAACATATTTCTGATAAAATATTGCCACTTCAGTTAGTTTTCAAATCGGCATTGAAAGGCAAACAACAGATAAATTATACCCAAGCAAGTATGACTTGTCCCTGCAATCCCAGAATGTATTTCTCCTCAGACTTTCTTTTCTTTTTCTTTCTTTTTTTTTTTTTTTGATTGATTTTTAACAAGCAAAGGGAGAGAGACAGTAACATCAATCTGTTCCTATTTGTGCCCTGACCAGGGATTGAACTAGCAGCCTCTGTGCTTCCAGACAGTGCTCCAACCAACTGAACTAGGGCTCTCTTCAGACTTTTGAATCAAGTGTGAAGTTTTGAGTTTTCTAGGGCATCAGCTTCCTTCTAGCTTTTTCTCTCTACCTAAATGTCCTTGCAAGAAATCTGTAGCCCCAAGTTTGTGTAAGTTTGTAGGTTTCCTCTTTGGTTTCTTATCTGCTATTTGCAGTTGACGCTCCTTTAGACCAGTGGTAGTCAACCTGGTCCCTACCGCCCACTAGTGGTAGTCAACCTGGTCCCTACTGCCCACTAGTGGGCATTCCAGCTTTCATGGTGGGCAGTAGCAGAGCAACCACAGTATAAATAAAAAGATAGATTTAACTATAGTAAGTTGTTTTATAAAGATTTATCCTGCCAAACTTAGCAAAAATCTGACATAAAGTACTTGGTAAGTAATTATTATTATATGCTTTAACTTGCTGTAACTCTGCTTTATAAATTTTATGAAAAAAGTTACTTCCCTACTTTATAAGTCACCATTACTGTGGAACCAGTGGGCAGTTAGAAAATGTTACTACTCACAGAGGTACAAAAGTGGACGGTTGGTATAAAAAGGTTAACTACCCTTGCTTTAAACAGTCACTAGGCAAACTTCTAAACACAGGTCCCTAATTCATTTCTAAAAATCCTGATTGCTGGCTCCTTAAGAACAGTTTGCTATAAAAGAAATTGAGCTCCCACTGAGAATTGAAATCTTCAATAAACTAAAGCTATAGTGCCATCTAGTGATGATTTAGCTTAATATTGTCAGGATCAGTTTGTGTAAAATGGTAAAAAACAAAACAAAACAAAAAAACCCTGTGAAATAGACTTAGTTATGTGTAAAGAGCAAAGATTCTTACCCAGAATGTTACCACACATTGGCATGCTTGTATTTTTTACATTTATATATATTTTTAATACTGTTTACACTCAATAACATTATTTTGCATTAATTTCTAGTGTACAGCAGCAATGCTTGTTTTTAAGATATGGTATAAAATTTATCACTGGTAATAGTTAAGGCCTAATGTTTAAGAAAGATTTGGTTTTTTGGGTTTTTTTAAGATTTTATTTATTCATTTTAGAGAGAGGGGACGAGAAAGAGAAGGGGGGGGGGAAGAGCAGAAAGCATCAACTCCCATACGTGCCTTGACCAGGCAAGCCCAGGGTTTTGAACCGGCAACCTCAGCGTTCCATGTCAACGCTTTTACGCACTGCACCACCACAGGTCAGGCAGATTTGATATTATTTATGACACATTCTGTCTGTTTCTCTGTCTCTCGCTCTCTCACACACACAAGCACACACACACACACACACTCCACAACTAATCCATCAGCAAATCTTGTAGACTCTACCTTCATCGTATACGCAGAATCTTCCCACTGCTCACCACCTGCACTGCTTCCCTCTGGCACAAGCCACCATCACCTTAGCCTGAAGCATTATTATTATATAATAGTCTCCTCACTAACCTCCAGATTTCTGCCCTTGCTCCCTGTGGTCTACTCTCAGCAGAAAATTGAAAGGAATCCTTTTAAAAGGAAGTCAGATCATGTCAATTCTCCACTGAAAAACCTCCAGTTACACCCCATCATGCCTTTCCATCATGTTTCTGACTTCTACTCTGTCGGGAGCCGATCCACTAGTGCTGGCTAACAAGGTCACAGCAGAAGAAGATCCACAACTGCTGGTTGACAAAGTCACAGCAGAAGAAGACCAATAGCTGCTGGTTGATAAAGTCACCGCAGTGAAGACTAATAGCTGCGGGTTGACAAAGTCACCGCAAAGGAAAGGCACAACGATACTTCCCCCTTTGACCTTTTTGAATTAATCTGGCCTTATATCCCCCCTTTTTCTGGATGTGTGTTATCATTTATGGCACCGGGATAATAGTACCGTACTTTCCCTGTAGATTCGCAGTAATGTCTTTGGAAATGAGACAGAGGGTGTGAGTTCCACAGAAAAGCCTGTAAGCCCCTTGAACTGGGCTCATAGATATAAGAGGCTGGCTATGATATCCTTCATAAAGGGTTAAGTTAGTAGAAGAACTTCTTCTTATTAATCATGTTAGAAACAATAGATTGTGACTTATGAATAGGTAGGAAACAGTAACTATACACAGAGCACCTTTCAGCCTCCACTTAATTCATCACTTTACCTCCCTAAGCCTTTTCATGTAGTAGAGTAAAGAAACTTTCCTTTCTTCTTGCATACCTGACCTGCAGGTGGTGGAACACTGAGAAAAATAGAGTTAGAACTTAACTAGTGTATGAATATAGTAATAAATAAAATTTGATTATACAATAGCATCATAGACAAGGTAGAGTTATTAATCAGTACTGACCTTTTGGAAGTTTGTACCAATATTGTTATTGCTGTTCAAGTTATTGTATAATTGTACTTTGAATGACTTACCACCTGATTTATAGTTTATAGAAATGAATTAACTGTTACCTAGGAAATATAATAACCATAGTGAAACAAAAACAATGATTAATCAATGTATTCTGAATACCATGTGATTGTAACTTAGTGTGTGTGTATAAAAGTAAAGTTAGGCCAGCCATTGGCAGAGATGCCTGGCAGTAAATGCTAACTAGAGAATAAAAAGCCAAGAAAAGAATTTGGCTCTCTCACTCGATTCGCGCCGTCTCTTCCTGTGGGACCCCTGGATGCCCCCCGGGGCTGGACCCCGGCACTACTCCTACTACTTTCTCCCTGACAACAACTTTTCAAACACTCTGGACCAGTGGTGGGATTCAGCCAGTTCACACCGATTCGGCAGAACCGATACCTAATTTTTTGTCGAGTTTGGTAAACCAGTTGTTAAAATGGCACTTTTAATCAGGGTTCTCTCTAAGGTGGGCACCTGGGCAGCCGCCCAATGTCGAAATCACAAATTTACATTCCTTACTCTTTTTTTTTTTTTTCTCTCTTTTTTTTTTTTTTTACAGAGACAGAGAGAGAGTCAGAGAGAGGGATAGATAGCGACAGACAGACAGGAACGAAGAGAGATGAGAAGCATCAATCATCAGTTTTTCATTGCAACACCTTAGTTGTTCATTGATTGCTTTCTCATATGTGCCTTGACTGTGGGCCTTCAGCAGACTGAGTGATCCCTTGCTCGAGCCAGTGACCTTGGGTCCAAGCTGGTGAGCTTTGCTCAAACCAGATGAGCCTGCGCTCAAGCTGGCGACCTCAGGGTCTGAACCTGGGTCCTCCGCATCCCAGTCTGACGACGCTCTATCCACTGCACCACCGCTTGGTCAGGCTCCTTACTCTTTTTTAATGTTCATCTGTGCAACAGCCTATTCTAAGCGCCTGTAGTGAATGATGTTCTTTCTGTTCATAGATGAAAAAAAAAAATGTAAGTGAGGATGCCAAACAAGAAGCAATATGGAAATATCTTCAATAATAGTTTTATTGTTTTTTGTCAGGTATTACTTAATATTTTTTCATTAATATTTTAAATTTTTTCTCATAACAATCTAATTCTGTGTACCTCTTTTATTGTTCCTACTTAAGTATTAAATGAAAAATAATAAACTACCTTTCAGTATATCTTTTTTTATATATACTTAAAATAGTCAGTAGGGCAGAGAACTGGTTGTTAAATTATTTGAATCCCACCACTGTTTGGACCCACCAGCTTGTTGTTTTGTAAACCCATCTGGCTGTTTCCTGCTTCAGAGTCTTTTACACTTGACTATATGTCTAGCTTGGATGGCCTTCCCTCAGACCCATGCTCAACTAACCTCTCATCCCGTCAAATGCTTTTTCATATCAACTGAGATGACCATGTGGTATTTTCCACTTCATTCTATTTATTATTACACTGATGCATTTTCATATGTTGAATCATCCTTATCTCCCAGGAATAATTCCACTTAGTCATGATCTATAACCCTTTTAATATATGCAGCCGAACTTGATTTCCTAGGGTTTCATGCAAATTTTTTACCCCTCATCTCCTTTAAGGCTTTGTTCAAATGATACCATCTCAACGTGGTCTGAGCACCTTATTTAAAGTTGCAACCCTGTCTTTCCCTGCTTTGCTTTTCTCCATAGACATTCATCACTGGTTTTGCTTATTGAACTCTCTTGAGAACAGAAACTTGCCATGAGGACAGAGATTTTTCTTTTTTTTTTAATTGAGGTCTAATTCACATACACTGAAATGCACAAATCTCAGGTGATTGGTCTGATGAGAGCCTTGATAAATGTACGCATGAGAGTAACCCACACTTACAGAGATAACATTTCCATTGCCCCAGAAAGCTCCCTGCCCACCTGCCCCCAATCTCACCCTTCCACCCACCCAGCTATAGGCAACCAGTGTTTTGATTTTTATCAGAATAAGTTAGTTTTACTTGTTCTAGAGTTTCATATAAATGGAATTACTCAATAGGTACTTTTTTGTATCTAGCTTCTTTCGCTCAGCATAGTATTTCTAAAATCCAGCATGTTGTTGCTTAGTATTGGCACTCCTTTTTGGGTTTTTTGTTGTTGTTTTTTCTTTTTTTTTTTTGTATTTTTCCGAAGCTGGAAACTGGGAGGCAGTCAGACAGACTCCCTCATGCACCCGACCGGGATCCACCCGGCATCCCCACCAGGGGGCGATGCTCTGCCCCTCTGGGGCGTCGCTCTTTTGCAACCAGAGCCATTCTAGCGTCTGAGGCAGAGGCCATGGAGCCATCCTCAGCACCCGGGCCAACTTTACTCCAATGGAGCCTTGGCTACAGGAGAGAAAGAGAGAGACAGAGAGGAAGGAGAGGGGGAGGGGTGCAGAAGCAGATGGGCACTTCTCCTGTGTGCCCTGGCCAGGAATCGAACCTGGGATTCCTGCATGCCAGGTCAACGTTCTACCACTGAGCCAACCGGCCAGGGCCGGCACTCCTTTTTGTTGTTCAGTAGTATTCTATTATATGAGCATCCTTCATTTTGCCTGTTTTTCTGTTTATTGACTTTTGTGTTGTTTTCACACTGGGATCATAATAAATAAAGTTTTAAAGCTACTATTAACATTCTTGTAGAGCTCCTATGTGTTCGTTTCTCTTGGGTAAACAGCAAGGAGTGGAATTTCTAGACTATAGGGTTGTGATAAGGTGCCAAGAAATTACAAAAGTTGTTAATATTAGTATTTTAAAAGGAAGAGGCAGGCCTCCTTACCACTTCTTTCAAAGGAGAAAAAAAAAACAGGAGAAAGATTAAAGGGGCAAAAGTTAGTTAGTAGTTAATCTTAGTTTAACTATAATTCTCTGGAAGGACTGAGGCCTCTTGCTAGACAGAGCAAAGAAGGTAGAATTATCTGAAAACTTCCTCTTCCTCTTCCTTAAGAGCCTTTAGGAGACAGTGTTTACGTATCTTAATTAAAAATCCTACACTGATCCTAACTCTTCCTCCCCTCCTGGAGTCCTGAGAGTGACTGTATACTCCTACAAAGGGATCACGAGCCCACTCCCCTTGCTTGAAAAACCCGCATTCTGTAACATTTTATATGCTTTCTAATAATCATCTCTTTTGAAATTCTTTATGTGTATAAAACTCGTAAACTAAGCAAACAGCCCCAAACTTTTAGCAAAGGTAATTTAGTTTAGCTTCTCTCTATATCCTAAGCTAAACATTTCATTTCCCACTATTGTGGTGACAGAGATAGGTGGTAGACCCTAGGAGATTTGGGAATGTCTTTGCTGGGTATGTAAAACATTTATCACTACCATGTTATCTTGTGGTCTTGATGTGTGGGAATGTTTTTTCCTTTTAATAAATCCTATAGATAAATGTTGTAAACTCATTAGTAAATTACTTTAATGACTATTGTATCATGTTCCCCCTCCTTACCCACCCCAACCAGTATTTAATTTTGTATAAAAGCAGGCTCAGAACTGTATGAAGGCCTACATGATTTGGGACCATACCCTGCTGGGTTTCCCCCCCCCAGGGGGAATTCAGGGGTCCCACAGGAATGGACAGCGTCAGCATGAAACAAGTGAGAGAGCTGAATTCTTTAGCTCATTTGCCAGGCATCTCCGCCAATGGCTAGTTTAGCTTTATTTTTATACACTCAGTTACAATTACATGTTATGCAGAATACATTGATTAATAGTTATTTTTGCTTTAATGTGGATAAATATTCCAGGAAGAGGTTAATACATTTCTTTAAGCTATAAATCAGGTGGTAAGCCATTCTAAGTACAGTTATACAATAACTTGAGCAGCAACAACAATATTGGCATCAGCCTTATGCAAGCTTATAAAGGGTCCCTATTGATTTATAACTCTGCCTTACCTAAGGGCCTATTGTCTAGTAAAATTACGTTTGTCTACTATTTTCATGTACTAGTTAAGTTCTAACTTTATTTTTCTCAGAGTGTTCCACTACTTGAAGGTCAGGTATGTAAAAGGAATGGAAAGTTTTTCTATTCTTCTATAGTATGAAAAGGTTAAGAGGGTTAAGTAATAGATTAGGTAAAGTCTGAAAGGTTCTTTTGTGTTTAGCCTCTGTTTCCTATCTATTCATAAGTCACAATCTATTTTTTCATAATATGATTTTTAGGAAGGAGTTTTCCTACAGACCTAGCCCCTATAGGGGGATATCATAGCCAGCCTCCTATGTCTATGGGCCTAGGCAAGGGGGTTTATAAGCTTTTCTGTGGAATTCACACCCTCTCTCTCATTTCCAGAGAAATTACTGCGAATCTGCAGGGAAAGCACGGTGCAACTATTAACTCCCGACGCTGACCTTGTGCCATAGTGATAGCACACACACTCAAATAAGGGGGGGAAATCAAATAAAACCAAGAAGTTAGGGGGAAAGTACCGCTGCGCCTCTTCTTTGCTGTGACTGTGTCAACCAGCAGTTCTTGATTGGCTCCCGACAATGCCCCATATAGCTAGCCAGCTAATTAATAAACTCTTCAAAATTTCTTCTGTAACCTATGTAACCCGTGGATTGCAGTACTTTATAACAGTGGTCCCCAACCCCGGGGCTGTGGACCGGTACCGGTCCGTGGGCCATTTGGTACCGGTCCGCAGAGAAAGAATAAATAACTTACATTATTTCCGTTTTATTTATATTTAAGTCTGAATGATGTTTAATTTTTAAAAAATGTCCAGATTCCCTCTGTTATATTCGTCTAAGACTCACTCTTGACGCTTGTCTCCGTGGCCCAAAAAAGGTTGGGGACCACTGTTTTATAACAGGGTAGGTGTATCTTTAACTTCAAAAGAAATGGCCAAACAGTTTTACAGGATGGATATACTGTTTTAACATTCCCACCAGCTGTGTATAAGAGCTCTACCTCATGAGCTTTGACTTTCAGGCATTTCAAATGGAGCCATTCTAATGGGTGTGGGATGGTATCTCATTGCTGTTTTTGATTTGCCTTTCCCTATGACTTACTTTCACATGCTTACTGAAGGCTGATGTTTTGTCCATTTTATTGTTTTGTTTCCAGCACATTAGAACAAAGTAACAATCATTCTAGGAGATCAATAAACATTTGTTTAATGAATAAATTAATAATTTAATCTAAGAAATAAACAAATTAGAGTGAATTCAATGTTATTATTACTTGATAATAACACAGAAAAGACTCTCTCTGACTCAATTTTGACATCTATCTTGAGCAAGGGAAAAAAGTACCTTCTCGCCTGTTTGATTAGGAATGATATTAAACTGAGTTCAGGTTTCCCCATTCTGAGATGATATTGTATTGATAGTTATAGTAATTAGAACCTATCGTGGATACTGCATAGGAAATGCAATCAAGGATGTTGTAAAATTATGTATGGTGCCATGTGGGTAATAGAGCTATAGGGAGAATCACTTTTAAGTTATATAAATGTCTAACCACTATACTATACAACTGAAACTAATTTAACATTGAATGTCAACTGTAATTGAAAACAAAATTAAATATAAAAGAACTTACCACAATACTTCCCTAAAAATTTGTATATGATTTTCCAAAAAATTTGTATGTCCTTAGGGCTGTGTGATACAAACATTATGAGTCTTTTATAGCTTTAGGAGAAAAAAATGTGAGAACTTTTAATAAAATTGATTGGAAATTATTCTTGGGTTTTTATTTTCTCCATGAGCACTTACTTAATATGCTCAGAACTCTTAAAGTGTAATGACTGACAAGAGTATGAACTTCCACATAAACTATAAACTTATTTAATAAAGAAAAATTAGTCTGGGAATAGAGGTATTAACTATAAGGAACTCTGTGGTTAGAAATTCTATCTGTGGTTGTGGGGAAATTTTTATGCTTCATTGGAAAACTATGCAGTTTAACATTCACCCTCTGAGTCACCTGCACTCTGATTCTCCAGAAACTATTTTATAGTTTTGTAATGGCAATCCTTAATAAATCCTGACTATCAGCATGCAAATTCTATCCTGTCCAAAGGCCTTCTCTCCTACTTTGTAGAAAAAGAAGCTACTTTTGCCTCCATTTGCCAATTTATTTCAATATTCCTGAACTTAATACAAATGCATCTGTTTGGCATCTCCTTTGAACTGGCTGTACCAGCTCAGTGTCAAAAGAAAATTCAGAGAGCTTTTCTTCATATGAATATTTTATTGATCAAGAAACAAACTTCACAAACTGGGAAACTTCAAAACCAAAACCTGGAAGAAATTCAGCTTTCAGCAGTTACAGCTCAGTTTATAAAGCATGAATGAGGGAATACATCGTTTTCTGTTTTGATTGGTTACTAGAAACTTACATTCCTCTTAGAGTAGTAGCATTACACAAACTTGTTTGTGGCTGATTGGGAAGATGCATAGTCATGCTGACTTGAAGAAAGCTTAAGGTTTTTTGTTTAAGGTCAGAGTGAGCATTTTGGGGAAATCAGGGCAGTTGAAGTTTTGGTTATCCAGCCGTAGATAATTGGCTTAAGAGTCTACACAAACTGTGGCCTCCATTTTGGTTTTTCTTTAACACCAGTTTTCTCATTAATGAGTTTTTAAAAGTCTTTAACACGTATTCATTTCATTGCTACAGGGGAGTAATGATTTTACTCTTTTGAAGAAAATTACCTTGTAATTAAATAATTGGTTTATCAATTAAAGAATTAGTTAACCGTATAAGAATGCTTATTAATTAAGTTCTAAATTTAGAAGTCTCAGTGAATTATTAACACAGAGAGGATCTTTAGTAACTGAGATCTGGCTTAGTATAGTCAGAATTTATTTGTTTGTTTGTTTGTTTTAAAGACTTTATTTATTGATTTTAGAGAGAGAGAGAGAAAGGCAGGGAGGTGGGGAGGAGCAGGAAACATCAACTCAGTAGTTGCTTTCCCGTATGTGCCTTGACTGGGCAAGCCTAGGGATTTGAACCAGGGACCTCAACATTCCAGGTCAATGCTTTATCCACTTTGCTACCACACGCCAGGCCACACACTTATCTATTGATCAAGCTAAACAGATTGTGAATAGATAATTGAGGTGACATTTGATCAGAAACTTGGTCTTAAATAAGCATGGCTTCTTTTTTTTTAGCACGAGAGAGTGAGTCAAACAGGAAGAGAGAGACAGGAAGGGAGAGAGATGAGAAGCATCAACTTATAGTTCTGGCACCTTAGTTGTTCATTGATTGCTTTCTCATATGTGCCTTGATGACAGGGGGGGGCTCAAGCCAGTGACCTTGGGCCTCAAGCCAGCGACCTTTGGGCTCAAGCCTGTGACCACAGAGTCATGTCTATGATCACACGCTCAAGCTTATGACCCTGCACTCAAGCTGGTGAGCCTGAGCTCCAGCCATTGAGCCCATACTCAAGCCGGCGACCTCGGGATTTCGAAGCTGAGTCTTCAGCATCCCAGTTTGACTCTATCTACTGCGCCACCACCTGGTCAGGCTAGACATGGCTTTTTTTTTTTTTTTTTGTATTTTTCTGAAGCTAGAAACGGGGAGAGACAGTCAGACAGACTCCCGCATGCGCCCGACCGGGATCCACCCGGCATGCCCACCAGGGGGCGACGCTCTGCCCACCAGGGGGCGATGCTCTGCCCTTCTGGGGCATCGCTCTGCCACGACCAGAGCCACTCTAGCACCTAGGGCAGAGGCCAAGGAACCATCCCCAGCGCCCGAGCCATCTCCAGCGCCCGGGCCATCCTTGCTTCAATGGAGCCTCGGCTGCAGGAGGGGAAGAGAGAGACAGAGAGGAAGGAGAGGGGGAGGGGTGGAGAAGCAGATGGGCTCTTCTCCTGTGTGCTCTGGCCGGGAATCGAACCCGGGACTTCTGCACGCCAGGCCGACGCTCTACCACTGAGCCAACCGGCCAGGGCAAGATATGGCTTCTTTTAAAAGCAAAAGTTCTCTAGACTAGACTAGCTCTAGAATATATACTGCTCACAAAAATTAGGGGATATTTTATACTTTCATATTCATTTTTAAATATCCCCTAATTTTTGTAAGCAGTATATTTTTCTATGCTTTAAATTACATTTTAAATATGGCTTGTAACAGAATAATTCTGAAACAACAAAAAAGTTTATCTGTTGCTCAAATAAGTTTGCAAATATGATATATATGTTTGCTTGCTTATAGTCTGCATTAGGTGTGGGAGACAGGCTGTAAGCAGGCAGGATCCTTATAGCCTAAGGCTTAGTTTCAAAACTGAGCCTTTCCCCACACCCTTGACTGTTGCATGATGAGGGGTGGTGCACTCTTAAGAGGAATCCCACTTAATCCCAGATAAGTGACTTTGTATCATCAGAGACTTCCTTGTTTGTATAGTGAATTAAAGGTTTTGATTTCTACACTATAAAATGGGGCAGAGGAGCCCATGCTGCAGGAGAGCAGAGAAAGGCCACATAGAGAAGAGGAGAAGCAGCCAAGATGGTGAGTGCTGAAGGAGAAGCCAGTTCGTGCAGAGAGAAGGAGATGGGGAACAGAGGTGAATAAGGCTGGTGAAGTACAAACCTTTGATTCTAGGAAACTCGAATAAGTCAGTGGCTTTGGGAGCCCTGAATGGAAAGGGAAGTGTTTTCCCACTGTGTGTATTTCTTGCCCACTGGGTGCAAGCTAGGATTAAAGGTAATGGCCCACCAGTTCTTGGCTTCGTTGTTTCACTACCATCTGTCCGAATCTAATGCGAACCTGCATGGGCCAGGAGGCTGTAATGGTGGCCGTGGCTACTGGCTTTACATTATCTTTTCCAACAATTTCATATTGAGAGACTGATTACACAGACAATAATCAGAGTGTATGACAATAGAAGTCTGAACCACAATGTTTACAGGGACCACTCCCAGAAGCCAGACCACAACCTCTAAAGCATTAGCCCAAAGCATTCAGACTAGGTCTGCCAGCTTCCCTAATATCTGCCCCACTTCCAACTCAGGA
This sequence comes from Saccopteryx bilineata, assembly GCF_036850765.1. NCBI lineage: Eukaryota > Metazoa > Chordata > Mammalia > Chiroptera > Emballonuridae > Saccopteryx > Saccopteryx bilineata. Next base: position 139,792,749 of record NC_089491.1, on the reverse strand, counting down.
CCAAGCAAAGATAGCAAGATATACTTCCCAAACAACCTCATAAGACACCCTACTTCTAGTTCCTCCTGCTTCCCCATTCCGGAAACATCCAATCACAGCACACCTGGAGACTTCCAAGTCTCCTTCCAGTCTCTGCTGAATTAAGCAATGCTGACTGAATCCCTTGCTATGCAGCCAGGTCTGATTAGATAACCTGTTTACTCTTATTTGGGTGCTGTATGGCCAGTAACCATGGCCCTTGTGGCCATGCACATGCAGCTTCTCATTGAATTTGGGCAGACTGTAAAGAAACAGTGGAGCCAAAAAATGTTGGGTCATTTCTTTATTCAAGTCTTGCACTGGCCGACGAGCAACACACAGGGAAAACACTTCCCTCTCATTCAGAGCTCACAAAACTACTGACACATTACCCAGTTCCACAACCAGGAGAATCTCTGGTTTCTCCTAAAGTCAAAGGCCTTACCAGTCCCAAAGCCCCTCACCTCTGGTTCCCCATCTGCACACCATCTCCTCTCTGCAAAAAACTAGCTTCTTCTTCAGCACCCTGCATTCTCTCTGCTCTCACTCTCCAAAAATGGTTTCTCACTCTTTCCCTGCCATCTTAGCTTCTTCTCTCTGCCTCTCCTTCTTTTTTTAAAACTTTTCTGGTGTAAAAATCTCTCCTCCAGCAAACAATAGCATAACAATGACCCTTCTCAAGCAGGAAGGTAATTAGCAGTTTCACAGATCACATACCTGGTGCTGCCCAGCTCCATTTTTTAACACTAAAAGTGAGCAAACTCAAAAAATACAAATTTTACAAACTCATTTGCCCAACAGATGCTCTTCATTTATTTTCACAATGTGGTACATTTATTTTCACTAGAGAATTATGAAACTTACTTGTACAATTTATTGTTGCCACAGAGGAAATATTTGGAAAACTACAGATCCCTTTATTCTTCATGAAGACCAGAAAGGAATTAAAAATTCCTTACTGCCTGACCTGTGGTGGCGCAGTGGATGGAGCATCGAGCTGGAATACTGAGGCTTCTGGTTTGAGGCCCTGGGCTTACCTGGTCAGAGCACATATGGGAGTTGATGCTTCTTGCTGCTCCTCCCTTCTCTCTCTCTCTTCTCTAAAATGAAAAATAAAGTCTTTAAAAGAAAGAAAGAAAGGAAGAAAAAAAGAAAGAAAGAAAGAAAGAAAGAAAGAAAGAAAGAAAGAAAGAAATTCCTCACCTAGATGACTGATATGAAATCATACAAAAAATGTTCTAGGAAAATAAACAAAAGAATTGAGTTCTAAGGCCTGCCACCTTTGTTTTAAATAAATGTAGTAGTAAAAGTAAAATATTAAAAGTGAACTTGTTTTTAATATTCAGTACAAAAAAATAAATAAAATGTTCCTTGTTCCTAGTTTCCTGGGTCTTAAAGCTGAAAGGGATTTATCCCTAGCCAAAGTCCTCATTGTTTACAGAGATAAAGATTAAGATCTAGAGAGAGAAATGGTCTGCCTAAGAGCCATTGGGACCCCAAGGGTAGCCTGAATGTTGTCAATGTAAAAAGAACTTCCAAACCTGTAAGCATTTTTATGAGTTTATTGGAGCCAGACTGTCAACAGTTGCCAGGAAGCAAAGTCCCAACAGATTGAGAAAGTGCTCTGGAGAATAGTGGCCTCACCACTTGTTTTATACATCAGTCTAAAGCCAGTAGTCACAGCAACCATCACAGCCACCTGGCCCTTGCAGGTCCACATTGGGTTCAGACAGTTGGCAAAGAAACAATGGAGCCAAGAACTGGTGGGCCATTAGCTTTAATCCTAGCTTGCACCCAGCAGGCAAGTAAAAACACACACTGGGCTCCAAAACCCACTCATTCAGTGCTCACAAAGCTACTGACTTATCTGAGTTTCCTAGAATCAAAGATTTCTACCTCACCAGCCTCATTCTCCTTTGTTTCCCATCTCTTTCTCCCTGCACAAACTCTGCACAAACTGGCTTCTCTCTCAGCACTCCACCATCTTGGCTGCTTCCCCTGGCCTCCTCCATGTGGCCTTTCTCTGCTCTCCTACCTGCTCTCTGCCCTCCTCCTAGAATGTAATCACTCTTCTCCTCTAATGCTAATCTCAGGAACCAAGAGAGAGCAAGCTCCCGGTCTGCCCCACTTTATAGTGTAGAAACCAAAACTTTTAATCCAATATACAAACAAGGAAGTCTCTGATATAAAGTCACTCATCTGAGGCATAATGGGATTCCTCATGAGAGTGTACCACCCCACATCAAAAAGGATGGGAAAGGCTTAGTCCCAAAACCAAGCCCCAGGTTACAATGATCCTGCCTGCCTACAGCCCACCCCTAACCCACACTTATATAATCACGTCCATCCCAAGCAAGAAGGGCAACTAATATGATTACCTGGGCGACGGGCTTCCACATGGGCAGCACCATCTTTAACAAAGTGAGAATAATATATTTTATCTGCCCAACAATCAGAATTAAAAGGGAAGATGTAAGGGGTTACATGTGTTGTAAAATACCTGTACCTCACTTTTGCAGGTTTACGTAGACACCAAGTCCAGATGAATTTTGAAGAGTTTTATTAAAGGAGGAGATTTCTTAAATATGCCAGCCCTATATGACTAACATGGGGCATTGAAGACCCAAATCATGCGCGCCAAATACATCTCAGAGCCTCGTTATATACCCTTTGACTACATACAGCCTGGGGGGGAGTATGACATCATGACACAAGCTTATAACATTCATTTAGGGGATTCATAAGAACATTAAAACTTTCAAGGTAATACAATCTAAGATATTTACAAATCTTTTAGTGTCTGTCTCCCCTCCTTTGCCCAGAGGTATGTTACTCTCAGGATTCCAGGAATGCAGGAAGAGCCAAAATCAATGTAGGGTGGTATGTAAATTCTGTCTCTTATTGAAAAAGAAAAGTTCCTCAGACAACCTTTACTCTATAGTTAAAACTAAATGACCCATTGTCCTTGCAAGCCAGAAACTTTTACATTCTTCTCCTTCCCTTCTCCAAGGAAAGGATGAGACATAAAGCCTGACCTTTCCTCCTAAAATATCGATATTAATTTTGCAACTTTTTGGTACCTGACTGTTGGGCAGATAAAATATATTATGCTCACTTTGTTAAAGAAGGCGCTGCCCACATGGAAGCCCACTGCCCAGGTGATATTGTGTGTTGGGGGCAGGCTGTGGGCAGGCAGGATCCTTGTAGCCTGAGGCTTGGTTTTAGGACTAAGCCTTTCCCACCCTTTTTGATGTGGGGTGGTACAATCCCATCATGCCTCAGATAAGTGACTTTGTGTTAGAGACTTCCTATTTTGTATATTGGATTAAAGGTTTTGATTTCTACACTATAAAGTGGGGCAGACCTGGAGCTTGCTCTCTCTCAGTTCCTGAGATTAGCATTAGAGAGGAGAGCAGAAAAAGGCCACGTGGAGGAGGCCAGGAGAAGCAGCCAAGATGGTGGAGTGCTGAAGGAAAAGCCAGTTTGTGCAGAGAGAAGGAGATGAGGAACAAAGGTGAATAAGGCTGGTGAGCTAGAAACCTTTGATTCTAGGAAACTAGGATAAGTCAGTAGCTTTGTGAGCACTGAATGAGTGGGTTTTGGAGCCCACTGTGTGTTTTTACTTGCCCGCCGGGTGCAAGCTAGGATGAAAGATGATAGCCCATCAGCTTTTGGCTCCATTGTTTCTTTACCAACTGTCCGAATCCAATGCGAACCTGCATGGGCCGGGCTGCTGTGATGGTGGCCTTGGATCCTGGCTTTACATTTGGTGTAGTCTGTAGCAGGATTCAATACAGATCAGCAAGGAACCACCACCACCTTTGAGCGGTGGAGTACTGGCTGCTGTTATGGTTCCCCATGGCTGTCCTTTTGGGGACCGTAGGTTGGCTGACTTTTACAGCCATGTGTGAGGAAACCGAGAGCTTTGTGGAAGAGGCTGCCCGGGACCTGCAAACCGAGCAGAAGGAACTGGAGCAAACATGGGAGAAAGAGATGCCGACCCTGGAGCTGAAGCAAGCACCGGAGGAGGCCGACCAGGTTCGCAAGACTTGTTTGGAAATGGAGCGGCTGCTGGAGAAGGAATCACAGGTTCATGAGTTGCAGCTTGCCCTGGACATTGTGGAGAGCCAGCAGCAGTGGGATGCTGGGGCTGAGGCCGAAGCTAGAGCTGCAAGGTCTGCGGAGCAGAAGGCGGCAGCAGCCGGGGACTTGAGCCTGGCAGCGGGAGCTGATGTTTCCAGTTCCTCTTCAGAGAATGAGGAGAATCGGGCTGGAGTTGTGATCTGCAGTCTCCAAAAGATGAGAGCCCAGCTGGAAGGAGCATCTACTACACCCCTGGTAGGTCTGCATTTTGGGACATAGGGGTGGTGCCATCATACTCTCCGGAGCAGAGATGGAAATGCTGACTGCCATTGCCACGTGCTCCTCCTTGGGACAGTGTAAGACCTGCCAGGACGGCAGGAATGAGGGAGGTAGCTGACGCCCCGTGTGCGTGGACTGATTTCCTGGACTATGACCGGAGTGGGCACTGGCTCCTTTGTTGGATGGACTTATGGATTTTGGACAATGTGAAATACCCTGATGGGGGTAGGACATGGCTTTGCTGGAAGCACTCCCCTGCTCCAGGAAGCTTTTCCCATGGCTAGAAAGAAGGTCGAGGACATTTTGTGCTTTGGGCAAAGTGCTCAGAGACTGGTGAAGTGTACCTTTGTAATTGTTGAAACTGTATGATTTGTGCTGTTGTAATTTGTGTAATGTGCCTAATTTCCTTGCACAGGGATGCCAGTGGTGTAGATTGTGGGTAGTAAAGTGATCATAGGGGTGGATTGTTGGGCAGATAAAATATATTATGCTCACTTTGTTAAAGAAGGCGCTGCCCACAGGAAAGCCTGTCGCCCAGATGATATTAATGTATATTGGGGGCGGGCTGTGGGCAGGCAAGATCTTTGTAGCCTGGGGCTTGGTTTTAGGATTAAGCCTTTCCCACCCTTTTTGATGTGGGGTGGTGCAATCCCATCATGCCCCAGATAAGTGACTTTGTATTAGAGACTTCCCTATTTTGTATATTGGATTAAAGGTTTTGATTTCTATACTATAAAATGGGGGCAGAATGGGAGCTTGCTCTCTTGGTTCCTGAGATTAGCATTACAGAGGAGAGCAGAAAAAGGCCACATGGAGGAGGCCAGGAGAAGCAGCCAAGATGGTGGAGTGCTGAGTGAGAAGCCGGCTTGTGCAGAGTTTGTGCAGGGAGAAGGAAGGAGATGGGGAACAGAGGTGAATAAGTCTGGTGAGCTAGAAACCTTTGATTCTAGGAAACTCGGATAAGTCAGTAGCTTTGTGAGCACTGAATGAGTGGGTTTTGGAGCCCAGTGTGTTTTTACTTGCCCGCCGGGTGCAAGCTAGGATTAAAGATGATGGCCCATCACCTTTTGGCTCCATTGTTTCTTTACTGACTGTCCGAATCCAATGCGAATCTGCATGGGCTGGGCTGCTGTGATGGTGGCCTTGGATCCTGGCTTTAGATCCTGGCTGTACAAGGGATCTGTTGGCTTCTGCTCTAGTAGGATGTCTGGCCTGTTGGAAAAAGGAAGATGACTCTTACATTCCAAAGGCATGTAATCAGGTACATACATTATCATAGATGCAAAAGGCAAGCAATAGACAGGCTTGAGTAAAAGCAAGCATTGACCTTTGTTTAGAGAAAGTTCTTCCCCAGGACAGGACCACCCACCATAAACTGCTTTTAGTTAGAAAGGTTTGATTTAGACCATCCTGTGTTTACCTTAGTTCCCTGCATTCTCAAGGTCGTTGTGTAAGCCTTCCCTGAGCTTGTCAGGTTCAGTTCATGGCCACATCTTGATTTATTTTAAAAAAATTTTTTTCTTCCAATGTCTTGACTATGAGCCCCTTCTAGCAGCTTCAAATAAGCGTACACCCTGTAGATGAAAAAAAGGGAAAGACAGGGCTACAGACTGAACCTGACAGCACGACAGCCTGGCAAACTCAGAGACCTAGAGGAACCACCCAGGATGGTCTGAAATGAAAACTTCCTAACTAAAAGCAGTTTATGGTGGGTAGTCCTGTCCTAGGGAGGTATTTTTGTCTAAACAAAGATCAATGCTTTCCTTAATGGGACCTGCCTGCTGTCTTTTGCACCTACAATAATGTACCTGACAACATGCCTTTGAAATGTAAGAGTCATCTTTTCCTGCCCTGGGGGAACCAAGGTCCCACCTGAGCAGGAACCAACAAACCCTCATTGTTGTTATTATCATGTTAATTAACCATTAACTATCTCATTCTTGTCTATGTAAAAGAAGTTTCAGTACTTTCGTTTTTTACTCTCTATCCAATCCCAGAGATTTCCCTGCTTTGCTTTCTCCTGGGCTCCCCGATCTATCACCAGTCCATTTCCTGTAACCCCCTTACATCTTCCTCTTTGATTCTAGTGTATGAAATAAGTGGTGAAAACCGCTATTTTCTGGAGCATTTTCTCAATTCATTGAGACTTTGATTCCTGGCAATGGCTCAAATAAACTCAAAAAATGTTTACAGGTTTGGAAGTTTCTTAGATTGACAACCCTAAGGAGAAACAATGTGCAAATACAGTTTCAAGACACATCCCCTGAGGTCACCAGTTCAAAACTCTAGACTTGACCGATCAAGGCACATATGAGAGTTGATGCTTCCTGCTCCTCTCCCCCCTTCTCTCTCTCTTTCTCTCTCCACCCCTCTCCTCTCTAAAATGAATAAATAAAATATTTTTTAAAAGATTTTTTTAATTTAAAAAGACATGTATGTCCCCAACATTCCTTCTAGCCATATTGTAGCCCCTAGACTCTGATCCCCGAGCCTTGCTTACTTAAGTTGTCTTTCCAAAGCAGCACTTCACCTTTTCCTATTTCCAAAGTTGTCTTTCCAAAGCAGCACTTCACCATTTCCTATTTCCAAATTTCTCATCAGCAAAAACAGTTTTCAAGTACAACATTGCCCAGAACCCAAAAAGTATGATGGGCTCCTCTTCACTGATGCTTTACGCTTCTCCTCCAAGGGGAGCCTGCACTTGTCCTACACTGGGAACGAGATTCAAAATACCGGCACCTCTCAGTGCCTCAACACGCTGTTCCTCAAACCTTCCTATGCATACCCAGCACTTAGGAATCTGGATAAAAGTCAGATTTGATTTCAGCTCAGGATGGTGCCCAAGAGTCTGCATTTCTAATGAGCTCCCAGGGAAAGTAGTCGTCTGGAAACAGCTTTAAATTACACCTTTTTTTTTTTCTTTTTGCAAGAGAGAGACAAACAGGGAGAGAGATGAGAAGCATCAACTCATATGGCAGTTTAGTTGTTCATTGACTGCTTTCTCATACATGCCTTGACCAAGAGCTCCAGCTGAGCCAATGACCTCTTGCTCAAGCCAGAGACCCTGCACTCAAGCAGGTGAGCTCACTCTCAAGCTGGGGATCTCGGGGTTTTGAATGTGGGTCCTCAGCATACCAGATCAACACTCTATCCACTGCACCACCACCGTCTAGTCAGGCTGGGAGCTGTCATTTTAAAAGCTCCAAGTGACAGTTCTCTTTATAAACATAGTTCTAGAACTCTGTATTCCAAACTCCCCAGATAGTAAGAACCTTCCAAGCCACTTGATTCTATTCCAATTCCCAGGCCCTCACTGGGAGATGCTGATGCAGGAGGTTTGGGATGTAACCCTGGAATCTATTTTACCAGGAACACGTGCGATGAGCATCCCAAAAGTTTGGCAGACACCGGCCCTTAAATACAATTTGAAAGTCATTCTACTGAGCATTCCAGCTCTAATATTTCCTCATTCTTGTATTCACTTGACAGCAGTAACTTTTGAATAATTCTTTATCTTAATCTTGATCAGACTTTCAGATGGTGATTCTGAAAGAACACCCCAGGCACTCTGAGTGAAGGTAAAGACCTCTGGTAGTTTCTCAAGTTATTCATTCATTCTTTAAGGTTTCTCTGAGGACTGCAGACACTGAGGGTTGAGGAGCCACTGAGCCACTTCACCCGCAGGTGTTGTAAAGTACCAAAAGCTACAGAATTAATATTAATATTTTGGGAGGTTTGGAGAACATTTTATTAATTTGGGTTAAGGTATGCAGAGAAATTGTGAGAATAGTCTCTGTACTTGTGATTGGCATAGTCAGGATGGCCCTTAGCATTGTGTTGCAAATGCAGAGGGGAGGAAAAACATGGATCCCCAGACATTCCACTATGCCTGTGGGGAAAAGGGTGAATGGCTAGCCAGGTGCAGGGAGAGAAAAGCCAAAATAAACCTCTTCTCATAGCAATGAGCCATTTGCGGGCATTTCTCCCCACCGAAACTACTTCTCCTATGTAAATGCATGTGGTTAACACGTGTGACTCTAGACAGAGAGATAGCAGATGAACACTAGATAATAGAGAAATGCCTTTTAATATGTAAAGAGACATCTTTCTACCATTGTGTTGGCTTGTAAACTTTGTTTTCCCCAAAAGGATGTATGGCTTGCAAATTGAACGTGGTCCTGTCATGTTAAAGGACATATGACTATAACCAATAGTGGTAAGGGGCTCCTAACTGCAATTTTTGCTTCTGTACTTCACACTTACAAAACTATAAAAACTAGGTAGAACAAAGGGCTGGCGCGCTCTCCGTCAGATTTCTGTCGGAATTCCCGCCGCTTGGCCAAGCTAGACAATAAAGCTTTGATGTGTAACCGACGGGCCTTGTTCCTGTCTTCCGTGTTTTGGGTCCCTCCGAATTTGGCTTAACAAGGGCAGGAAGCATTTCTTTTCTTTTCTTTCCTTTAAATTAGAATTTAAATTTAATAGGGTGACATTGATCAATAAGAATATAGCAGGAATCAAGGGGGACAAAGTTACCCAGACAGCTTGATGAACGAGGTAGGATTTATTAGCCGGTGGAGCAGCATGATCCCACAAGAGGCAACAAGTCACCAGCTCCCAGAGTTTGATCTCTTACATCTTATATACCTTTTACAGAATACATATGTTCAGGCAGGGGGCTTGCGATCCCTTTGTCTAGAGGTATACGGTCATCCTATGACTCCAGGAGGGGAGGGCGAGTTTCAGTGGGGCAAGCAAGGGGGAAGGGGCTTCAGACCACCTGTCTCAGCTATTTACAAGTCCTGTCTTTCTTGCTTTGTTTTGCAACTAGCTCTAGGCAACGTTTCAGACAACTATAGGAAATAGTTCATCTATAATTGGCTGACTCAGCTGCCCATGCAGGCTCCTTTCCTTTGCATTCTTTTCATTTCTTCCTTCTAAGCCAAGAGAGGGCCCACCCCTCCTTCCTCAAGTGTACATAGGTTGCAAGTGAACATCACTGTTGATTGTGTTGTGTGCCCATCCCCCCACTGGCAGCATTTCATAAACTCTGTTCCCAACCCTCAGCCCCCAGTTACCCTCAGGAGTTAAAAGAACATCAGGAAAAAAATATATCACTAATATCTTAAAGATACTGCTTATATTTGCAAAGGCAAAGATCTTTACCCACATAAAAATGTCATCCAAGAAACCTTAGTTTATTCTCCTGTCCTGCACTTAGCCTATTTCTACCAATTTTTGTTTTTCATATGCCAGAAATACAGGAAAGGAATTCAGGGGAAATAGAAGAGTGTTCACTAAGTGTGACTACACAGCAGGCTGTTTAGTCACATTATATCACTTACTTCTCATAACGACCCTGTGAGATAGGGTATTAGTTTTAGTTTCATTACAATATATGGAATTGGGGGCCAAACAACTAAAATAACTACCTTGCGTAAATTCACACAGGCTTGGCAGTAATAGAACTTGAATTCCAATGCAGGTCTGGCTAGCTCAAGACTTCCATCTATACTAATTTCCTTGCACTTTCTTATCTCACCATTTTCTTTTCCATTGGTAGTCTCCAGTTTTGTTAAAATTGCTCTTCTTCAGCAGCCTGCTTGGACAAATACTGCCTGGAACATCAGTAGGGTGCCAGGGAGGAAAGGAGCGGATCCCACACATTACAGACACCTGCTCCCACCCCATTCTGTAGCAAAGACTCCAGAGAAAGGGAAACCCAAGAACTTTGCCCCACTTTTTCTGGGTCTGCTATTTTACAAGAGTTCACACCAGACACAGTGTCCCAGCCCCACTATACTTTGCAGCGATCAGCAGGTAGAATCCAAGGCTTTAGACAGGAGGCTGGTGTTTGGATGGGTGGTGGGACCAGCACAAAGAAGGTGCCTCAGGTATAAGATGCCCCTTGAGGCCCTGGCCGGTTGGCTCAGTGGCAGAGCGTCGGCCTGGCGTGCAGGAGTCCCGGGTTCGATTCCCGGCCAGGGCACACAGGAGAAGCGCCCATCTGCTTCTCCACCCCTCCCCCTCTCCTTCCTCTCTGTCTCTCTCTTCCCCTCCCGCAGCCAAGGCTCCACTGGAGCAAAGTTGGCCCAGGCGCTGAGGATGGCTCTGTGGCCTCTGATTGCGGCAGAGCGATGCCCCAGATGGACAGAGCATTGCCCCCTGGTGGGCAAGACGGGTGGATCTCGGTCGGGCGCATGTGGGTATCTGACTGCCTCCCCGTTTCCAACTTTGAAAACACACACACACACACACACACACACACACACAGATGCTCCTTGACCAGGCCAAGTTCTGCAATAGGATGCATGATGCATGGACTGTCTCCCTCCCAGCCAGCTCTGTAGATTAGAAGGACTCCCTTATGCCTGTGCTTCAAGTCACTCTTCAACTCTTTTGATTGTATTAACTCTTTTGGCGCTGATCTTTTTCACATTTGCTAAGGAATGTGCTTCAGGGGCATATTGGGAACATAGAAACCCTGTGTATGATAGACACAGCCATTAGAGAGAGGTATTCCCTATTAACTCAGTTGTCAATGACTCTCTACTGAGAATCGGCAGACGCTGTGGGAGAAACAAAAATGAGTAAGGCGTGGTGCCTACCTTCACGGAGCTTTAATATGACTCTTGGTAGTTAACTGAGATTTCAGAACATGCCTATGTTACAAAACAGATTCTATAAAACAACAGAGCACAGTGGTTCCAACGTAAAAGTGTTCCATCATTTAGGCTCTTTAGGCTTGATTGAGTGACATGACCTCTCTGTGCTTCAGTGTCCTTGTCTGGAAAATGAGGCAACGAAAGACACCTGTACCATGAGTCTGTGTGTGTATGCTTCTTTCAGCAGGGCCTGGAACATGGAAAACATTCAATAAATGTTCATCACAACAATTGTTATTATGTAAACTATCAACATTATTTCCCTGCATGAGTCAAATCAGCTAGAATTTTTATAAAGGTAGCACAGGAAGTTCTTATTTGTCCATTATTTCAAAAGTTGGAGTTATCTTTTTTTTTTTTTTTTTTTTGGAGGTTGGTTTTTCCTCCTTTTGTTGGGAGTATATCTTTACACGGAAACATTGTAATAGATGATGCATGGTTCCCAGGCCATCAAAAACAATGGCTCTTTTTTTTCTTAAAAGAAGATTTATTAATTTTACAGAAAGAGGCGTGAGAGTGAGGGAGCAAGAAATATCAACTCTTGCTTCCCTTTAGTTGTTCATTGATTGCTTGTAGTATGAGTCTTGACCCGGCAAGCCCAGGGTTTCAAACCGGCGATCTCAGCATTCCAGGCTGATGCTCGATCCATCATCGCACCACCACAGGTCAGGCACAAGTGGTTCCTAATCTGTTCAAGCACTTAAGATTGGCATGTTTGCAGTTCAGAAACAAATGTAAGACCACTCTACTGTAATACAGAAAATAAATGGGCTAGTGAGTAAAATAGTATAATCAGTAGATTTTTACTTATCTTGAAATTGACACTTGGAGAAAAACAGGGTAGATTTTTAGATGGTTGAAAAGCAATATGAAAGTCGGTGGCAAGATAACAAGAAGCATCTGGTTCTTGAAAGGTTTTAGAGGTTGACATGGATTTTTCAGAGTTTTCTTTTGTTCAGGACTTGCATGATTGTTTTCCGCCCTAGCCATAATTAGAAGTGGCTTTGCACTTATACATGGAATTTGAATAGAGAGGCAAAAGAGGACAAAAGGAAGACACATTTTCCTTAAAACAAGGTGTGTATGTATGAAGGAGGAAAAAACTCTCTGGAATGAAGTTAACTTAGCCTTATGAAATAAGGGCAGGATAGAGATTCCAAAAGAAAAAGAACTATTTTGTAACAGCCTTTGACTTTCATATTTTCAACCACTGCATGTTTCAAACCTGCACTTTTACATGGCAGACATTGGTAGCCAGCAAATGCCGGCGCTGGCCCCTGGTACACAGGTTCCTGCCAGCCAACCGCACAGCATGCCATCTTTGTTTGGCATTGTTTTTAATATCTTATTTTTTTCTTCTTTTAAAAATTATTTATTAATTTATCTATTTATTTACTTATTTTAGTGAGAGAGAGAGACACACACATACACACACACACACAGACAGGAAGGGAGAGAGATGAGAAGCATCAACTCATAGTTGTGACACCTTAGTTGTTCATTGATTGCTTTCTCATATGTGCCTTAACTGGGGTCTCCAGCCAAGCCAGTGACCCCTTGCTCAAGCTAGCAACCTTGAGCTCAAGCCAGCAACCTTGGGCTTCAAGCCAGTGACCATGGGGTCATGGGAATGATACCATGCACAAGCCCACAACCCTGCGGCTCAAGCTGGTGAGCCTGCGTTCAAGCCAGCAACCTGGGCATTTTGAACCTGGCACTGCAGTGTGCCAGGTCGACGCTCTATCCATTGCACCTCTACAGGTCAGGCTTTTCGTTGTTTTTTTTAAAAAATAATTTAATTGAATTTATTGAAGTCACACTGGTTAATAAAATTATGTAAGTTTCAGGTGTCCAATTCCATAATACGTCATCTGTACATTGCACTGTATGTTCTTTTATTTTAATTTAAAAATGATATAAAACTTTAAATAAAGATAATATGTAAACCACATTAACAGAATACAACTGAAACAGTGATGACTCTCAAAGGAAGCATCCTAAGTCTCAGTGGAATGTCCACTGCTCCAACTGAGAAGGAAAGGAAAGTGAAGGAATGTGGGCCAGCTATTACAAACATGTATTTGAAGACTCTGAAATAAAACTAAGAAATTGATTATCTATTTGGGTTCTCTACAAATGAAAACTCATAACATGTAAATTCATATAAAGTACATAAATCCAACTTTTAAACTTGATTTTCAGTAAGGCTGTGCGTAGGTACCAGAGGTGGCCAGTACAAAGCCAGGAAGCACATAACCAGGGGCTCCCCGTGTTGGCCATTAGGGGACACCATCAGCTCATAACTGTGGGGCTGCGGGCGCTGAAAGTAGGGGAGAGCCGCTTTTAGTGCTGCTTAAGAAGGACAAAACAATCTGCTGTTTAAAATACATCGGTTCCGCATTCATTCAGTTGGGGCATTTACAAATCAGTATTTTTAACCTCGAGACTGCCAGAGATTCAGGAGGTAGTTAGGTTTTTGCTGCGTCACTAACATACCTTGTACACATGCTTTTAACTATAGTCTTACCCTGGCTGGGTTGTTCGGTGGTTAGAGCACACAGTTCACGTGTTCATCCCCGGTCAGGGAACGGAGAAAACCAATGCGGCACATCTGAATGGAACTCCTAAGTGGAACAACAAGTTGATGCCTCTCTCTCTCTCTCTATCTCTCTCTCAAGTCAATGGAAAGCAATTTAAATAAATAAATAAATAAATAAATAAATACAGTTTTGAGGGTAATGACTCATTTCTCCATTTTCTCAAGGGAATGATTACAGTTCTTTAGTTCTGACATGCCCCCGTCGCTTTATCTACTGGAGTAGATAATTTTATCTCTCTGGACTCTGAAACACAAAATCTAAGAATCTGACCTTAGATTTGTATAAGGCCTTAAATTAAACGACCATATTTACATTTATCTGCATAAGTGCTACTTTGTCAACACAGAAATCACATTCTAGACTAAACCAAACCCTCAATCGAGAAAACGGCAGCCATCCAACCCCACTCAGTGCCCAGGACGCTGCTCCTGGTGGATAGGCAATGGCCGGATGATGGCTGCAGCGCCCCCTTCTGTTGTTGTTCAGTAATTTACTTTTTCCTTTCAGCTGTTCCCTCTTCTATCTGCTTTTTAAAAACATCTTAAGTTACTCTCAAGGCCAGCAGGGTTGCATGAGAAATTTTGGCTGGTGAGCCTACCTGGCTGCTAAAGCAGGTCCCCAGGGGAAGCAGAAAGCTGGCGGGGACCTCACAATCCAGCGTCTCGTCCTCTTTATCACAGTCCAAAACTCAACTTCAGCAGAGCAGATTACTGTGCCTTATGCTACCATATTTCCAAAAGATTGATACAAAGAACAATACATTGTAATTTATTAAATTATAGTGAACATAGGGCATAGGCGTCATGATAGAGGCACATTGCTTAATGAAAAGAGTTGTTGGGTTATTGAGGTGGCAGCCTGCCGTATTAAATGTGGGTTTTATCGGTTGATTCTTGGTGGGTACATTATTTGCAACTGTGAGGGATACAGTTTCCTATAATGTTTTGTATATACTACAATGTGAATATGCCTTATTTTATCGTCTCTCACCACACTGTATATCCCACATTGTGTTCCTCCCCACGTTGATATGATCCTCTACTCCAATGAAGAGCAAGCAAGTAACAACATGCTATCAAGATAGGATAGGCTATGCTAGGTAACAAATAAATACTGAACTCTCAGTGGCTTAATGCTATAAAGGTTTGTTTCTCGTTCATGCTGATGATCCTGGTCAGAGGGTTCACCAGGCAGCTGTTCTCTAATTCAAGAACTGGGGCTTTTCTTATCATGTGTCCCCACCACCTTGGAACCTTCACTTCCAGCTCTGCAGATGGGGAGACAACCACCCTGAAGGACAAAGGTGTTTATGCCACGGAGTGCTGGGAAATGTGGTCTTCTTCTGAGCTCAAAAGGAAAATGAAATGGTTGGTTGAACACATCATCAGCTGTGCCACAATCATTAGTTATTATTTATTTCCTTGAATATCACTTTCATCTTTCCATTTCAATCCCACTTTCTTGTATTCTATAAAATTAAATGAAACTTTTGTGTCCTTGTGGCATTATCAAATACATTTTAACTTACATAAGTATTTCAAACTATGATTTCACTTAACCTAGAAGAATATTCTAATGATAAACCACTCTCCATTGATGGAAGAACACTGACTCTACTTCCTCTCACCTCACCATTCCTACCTTTAGACTTCACACCATGTTACGGTGAGAACCCACAACCACTCATAGGGTCTTGCTTCTTCACAGTGGCAAAGGACAATAAACTGGAGTAATGTTCTCAATTTCCTAGCAGATATTGATCTTTGAGATTCAGAAATGAGAAATCAGAATTCTCAGGAATCCCAGAAACAGTTAAGTTCTTAAAATACTGCCAGTGTATTTTCTTCCTCTTTATTCACTGTTATGGATATCTGAGACAAATTTGTTTAATGATCAATAAATATTGTTTGAAAGTATTACAAAGAACTATAGCCTACAGAGAATATTCAAACACTAAAGAACCATGAATGAACATTCATAATTAGTAATTGAATAATGTAACATTCAGATATACCAGCAAGGTTAACAAACTTTCAAGTTGCCAACTTGAGCATTCATCTTGCTTGCCAAATATGTTCTTTTTTTTTAATGATTTATTTTATTTAAAATGATTTAAAATTTTATTTATTCATTTTAGAAAGGAGAGAGAGAGCAAAAGGAGAGAGAAGGGGGGGAGGAGCAGGAAGCATAAACTCCCATATGTGCTTTGACCAGAGAAGCCCAGGGTTTCGAACTGATGACCTCAGCATTCCAGGTCAACGCTTTATCCCAGGGGTCAGGAACCTAAGGCTCGCGAGCCAGATGTGGCTCTTTTGATGGCTGCATCTGGCTCGCAGACAAATCTTTAATAATAATAAAAAATAACGTTAAAATATAAAACATTCTCATGTATTTACAATCCATTCATTTCCTACCGCTCATGTTCATGGTTGCGTGTGGCTAGAGCCAATCACAGCTGTCCTCCGGAACAACACCAAATTTTTATTGGATAATGCGTAAGGTCCACGGGTCGTATGGCTCTCACAGAATTACATTTTAAAATATGTGGTGTTCATGGCTCTCTCAGCCAAAAAAGGTTCCCGACCCCTGCTTTATCCTCTGCACCACCATAGGTCAATTCAAAATGTGTTATTTCTTTTAACACCATTCATAAGATTTGCACAATGTAGACTATGCACATAAACATATTGATATTTATTTTATTTGCAAGGATGGCTCACTGTGAGCAGTAAATGGGGCCTTGAATACACACACCTATAAAACAGAATAGGACAGTCAACACTGACTGATCAAATGGTGACCACTTCTCTCTAAGTGCTGATGTTAACCCTCAGCTCCACGTGTCAGCAAAGCAGGGGAAGGAATTCCAGCTCAGACACAATAAGTCAGGGCAAATGCAATAACTCTTGCCTTAAGACCAGCAATAGTAACCCGTTTGTGAGTTCATTCTCCATGATTAGCAGGCCCCTGCCTGCTGGGGCTGACCTCTGAAGAACCCTTTGACTTTTATCCTCTTCCCCATACTAACTAGTTTCTACTTACATTCCGAGGCCTCCTGAACTCTGAACGCTGCTTCCCTGTCATGATCTCTAGCTGTTTCTTCTCACACACATTTCCCTGCCTTTCAAACTGCCTACCCTAACTCCCAGCCGTGAGTACCACCAACTTCCATTACTGTCAATGCTCTGATGACACGCTGATGTTGACAAGCTCATCATACCTATGTGGGCTTTAAAGGGCAATACATTTATAAAAAAAAAATCTTAAATCTATATATCGAGATAAAATACATCATGTATCATCTCAATCTCATAATATCTCTGAGAGGCTAAGAAGATGACACACATTTTTTTCTCTATCTTCAGATGAGAAAAACTGATGCACATGGAAAGTGCAATGAATGTAAATGTGTCAACGTTTAACAGGGCTGGGCTGGGATCAGTGTTGCCTTTTCATTCTTTGAGTATCTACATGAATGCCTACTGGGTGTCAGGTATCTAATGCAGCTTTGATATCATTGCTCTGTAGTCTTTATGAGGGAACACACATTAGCAGAGAAGAGTAGCATTCTACGGTGAGGATATTGCAACCAGATATTCATAGCAAGAGGTTACAGAGGAAGAGTCTGTGTGTTGTTTAGAAAGCATTAATCATGCCTGGCCACTTCCATTAATTGTTTCTCAATAATTGATGTTAAGAGCTAATTCATCCACCTTCACAGCCCAAAGGGAAAGGCACGGGGCACAAGTCAGAGATGCTGACTTGAAATGATTTCTAGTTTATAAAGTGCTTTCACTTTTATGTCCTCTAATGTAATCCTCACAATCTCCTGACGGAATAGGGCCAGGATTATCCTCACTGCACAGATGAAACCAGGACAGGGGCATCAAATGAAATCCGCGGACAAAAGACAAGCTGACTCTTTCACTCCTGATAAATTGAAAGAGAATTTGGGGAACTCATTGGTGGGTCAGAACTGTGGCAAGAAAGTGATTGTGATGGGATATTCCCAGATTTCACTTTACCCAAACGACAAACCAAGGGAGTGAAATGAATCTTGCAGAGTCGTTGAGAAATCCACCCCTGTTTCTGACGACTCACAAAGGCTGGGGCTGGCTGCATTTGCAGCTTCAGGCTAGCAGCAGCGCCTCTCATTGTGCTCCTGTTGTGTGGATTGCCACAGGGAAGCTTCACTGCAGCCCAGATCGGCTGCACACAGTTGCCGTCTCATGAGCCACCCCTTGAATATTTACTAGGCATGTAGTACACCCAACTCCTGTGACTGGCAAAACAAAATGCAGCAGGGATGATCCTAAATTTGCTAGTGGGAGGTGGTACAATACAGTGGCCAAGAGTTTGGGACACTGAATTCAGCCTGAGTTCAGTATCTGGCATTGTTATTTTCCAGTGGTGCGCCTTCAACAGTTTAGTTAGCTCTTCTGTGATTCCAGCTCTTTATCTGTAAATGGATAAATACTGGCACCAGCCTCCAAAGTTGTTGTGAAGATGAAGGTGGCAGAGCATGGCACCCCAAAATAGGCCATGATATAAGGATTATTTTGAACTAAAGGCATTTAAAAACACAGCACATGCACAAGAAGAGTGCTCTCACTCTCCCCTTTTTTCTCCTAAAAAGCAGGAGACAAAACCCCCAAATGGAAGATGTTCTTTTGATACCAAGATGTTGGGCAGATAAGATATATTATGCTCACTTTGTTAAAGATGGTGCTGCCCACATGGAAGCTGTCACCCAGGTGATATTAATGTGTTAGGGCGGGCTGTGGGCAGGCAGGATTCTTGTAGCCTGGGGCTTGGTTTTGGGATTAAGCCTTTCCCACCCTTTTTGATGTGGGGTGGTACAATCTCATCATGCCTCAGATAAGTGACTTTGTATTAGAGACTTCCCTATTTTGTATATTGGATTGAAGATTTTGAATCTACACTATAAAATGGGGGCAGAATGGGAGCTTGCTCTCTTGGTTCCTGAGATTAATATTAGAGGGGAGAGAGCAGAGAGGAGAGCAGAGAAAGGCCATGTGGAGGAGGCCAGGAGAAGTAGCCAAGATGGCGGAGTGCTGAGTGAGAAGTCAGTTTGTGCAGAGTTTATGCAGGGAGAAAGAAGGAGATGGGAAACAGAGGTCAATAAGGCTGGTGAGCTAGAAACCTTTGATTCTAGGAAACTCGGATAAGTCAGTAGCTTTGTGAGCACTGAATGTGAGTGGGTTTTGGAGCCCAGTGTGTGTTTTTACTTGCCCGCCGGGTGCAAGCTAGAATTAAAGACTATGGCCCACCGGTTTGTGGCTCCGTTGTTTCTTTACCGACTGTCCGAATCCAATGCGAACCTGCATGGGCCAGCCGGCTGCTATGATGGTAGCCGTGGCTCCTGGCTTTACATTTGGCGTAGTCTGTGGCAGGATTTGATACAGATCGGCAAGGAGCCTTTGAGTGGTGGAGTAGAGGACTGGCTAGTGTTAGGGTTCCCCATGGCTGTCCTTTTGGGGACCGTAGGCTGGCTGACTTTTATAGCCATGTGTGAGGAAACTGAGAGCTCTGTGGAAGAGGCTGCCCAGGACCTGCAAACGGAGCAGTGGAAGGAGCTGGAGCAAATGCAGGAGAAACCGATGCTGACCCTGGAGCTGGAGGAAGCACTGGAGGAGGAGGCCGACCAGGTCTGCGAGATTCGTCTGGAAATGGAGCAGCTGCTGGAGGAGGATTCACAGGTTCGTGAGTTGCAGATTGCCCTGGATGTTGTGGGTTTGGAGCCAGCAGTGGCAGGAGGCCCGGGCTGAGGCTGAGGCTGAGGCTGAGGCTGAAGCTGAGATCGGGTCTGGAGCTGCAAGGTCTGCAGAGCAGAAGGCTGCAGCAGCCCAGGGCTCAAGACCAGCAATGGGAGCTGGTGTTTTCAGTTCCTCTTCGGAGGATGAGGAGAATCGGGCTGGAGTTGCAATCCGCAGTCTCCATAAGATGAGAGCGCAGCTGGAAGGAACACCTACTACGGCCCTGGTAGGTCTGCGATTTTGGGACATAGGGCTGGACATGTTCTCCGGAGCAGAGATGGAAATGCTGACTGCCATTGCCATGTGCTCCTCTTTGGGACAGTGTAAGACCTGCGAGGACGGCAGGGATGAGGGGGATGGCTGACGCCCCATGTACACGGACTGATTTCCTGGACTACGACCGGAGTGGGCATTGGCTCCTTTGTTGGATCGACTTACGGATTACGGATTTTGGACAATGTGAAATACCCTGATGGGGGTGGGGGGTGGCTTTGCTGGAAGCACTCCCCTGCCCCGGGAAGCTTTTCCCGTAGGCCGAGGACATTTGCGCTTTGGGCAAAGTGCTCAGAGATTGGTGAAATGTACCTTTGTAATTGTTGAAACTGTATGATTTTTGCTGTTGTAATTTGTGTAATGTGCCTAATTTCCTTGCATGGGGATGCCGGTGATGTAGATTGTGGGTAGTAAAGTGAGCATAGGGGTGGATTGTTGGGCAGATAAAATGTATTATGCTCACTTTGTTAAAGATGACGCTGCCCACGTGGAGGCCGTTGCCCAGGTGATATTAATGTGTGTTGGGGGCAGGCAGTGGGCAGGCAGAATCCTTATAGCCTGGAGCTTGGTTTTAGGACTAAGCCTTTCCCACCCTTTTTGATGTGGGGCGGTACAATCCCATCATGCCTCAGAGAAGTGACTTTGTATTAGAGACTTCCCTATTATGTATATTGGATAAAGGTTTGGATTTCTACACTATAAAATAGGGGCAGAATAGGAGCTTGCTCTCTTGGTTCCTGAGATTATCATTACAGGAGAGAGCAGAGCAGAGAGCAGAAGGAGGCCACGTGGAGGAGGCCAGGAGAAGCAGCCAAGATGGCGGAGTGCTGAGTGAAAAGAGAGTTGGTGCAGAGTTTGTACAGGGAGAAGGAAGGAGATGGGGAACAGAGGTGAATAAGGCAGGTGAGCTAGAAACCTTTGATTCTAGGAAACTCGAATAAGTCAGTAGCTTTGTGAGCACTGAATGTGAGTGGGTTTTGGAGCCCAGTGTGTGTTTTTACTTGCCCGCCGGGTGCAAGCTAGAATTAAAGACTATGGCCCACCGGTTTGTGGCTCCGTTGTTTCTTTACCGACTGTCCGAATCCAATGCGAACCTGCATGGGCCAGGCGGCTGTGATGGTGGCTGTGGCTACTGGCTTCACACAAGATGAAAGCAACCTTCTTATCATCTAGGGCAGGAGGCTGAAGGGGAGAAAATATTGTACAAACAGACCTTGATAAAATAATTCTCCTCTTCCTCTGGCCTCTCCTTGTTCAACCTACTATAAAAGCATTTCGGGTTTGCCACTGTTTTTGGTCTTCATTTCTTTATGGGGGTTCCCATGTCACATAAAACTTACACCAGATACATTTGAATGCTTTTCTTTTGCTAATCTGTTCTTTGCCGATTTAATTCTCAAGCCCAGATAAAAAGGCTAAGAAGGTAAACTTCTGTCTCCCTTACAAGGATTAATTAAGATAACAATGTATCTGAAACACATCAATACAGAAAATGTTTACTGTTATCTACTAAATATGTGCATATATATGTAAATACAAAAACATTAGTCTGGAATAAGCATACAAAACTGGTAACAGTAGTTATTCTAGGGAAGTGAGATTTGGGGGGGAGGGATTGGGAATGACAGGTGACTTCACCATTTACTGTCTACTTCTGAATTTTATTTTTTACAATAAGAATTTATTTATCAATGGTGCGTTTGTGGACCTTTAACAAAGATGTATAGATCTGGATGGTCATTGCAGAACTCTTAGAAAACACCCCATTATATACTAAAATCACCTATAATTTTATTAAGTAATAAAGGTTTTGTATATTCTAAGATATCCTGAAAGTATCTAAAAAAAAATACAGATCCAATTTTAAAAATTACAGCCTGACCAGGCAGTGGCGCAGTGGATAGAACGTAGGACTGGGATGCAGAGGACCAGGTTCGAGACCCCAAGGTCACCAGCTTGAGTGTGGACTCACCTGGTTTGAGCAAAATCCCACCAGCTTGAACCCAAGGTCGCTGGCTCCAGCAAAGGGTCACTCGGTCTGCTGAAGGCCCGCGGTCAAGGCACATATGAAAAAGCAATCAATGAACAACTAAGGTGTTGCAACACGCAATGAAAAACTAATGATTGATGCTTCTCATCTCTCTTAGTTCCTGTCTGTCTGTCCCTGTCTATCCCTCTCTCTGACTCACTCTCTGTCTCTGTAAAAAATAAATAAATATATAAATAAAAAATAAAAATAAATAAAAATTACATTGACTTCACAATGGGAAATTGTTGCTCTAGGAACTAAGTAAAGCAGTGTCACAGAAATTGCATCAGTTGCTCCAATCACATCATTTTAGAAATCGCATGCGGTATAATTGTAACAGAAGTTAAATACACAACAGTGCTATCCATTTTCATTATCACGCTGATGTGTAGATTGGTCATTGTTTTTAGGCTGGATATTTGAGTTTCCACATTATAAACTTACATTCACGTGACAAAAAAAAAGTTCCCAATGTGGCCTGGTGTTAACATTTCATCATGGCCACAGCCATAAGTTGTTGCGTAGGACATATGTCTAAAGATAGTAAAAGAAAGTTACAACTAAAATAAACGTTTAGAGCCAATGTTTGGCCCACTACTAAGGATTTTTTTCTGACTTTTGTGATTAGTGTTTGGGAATGTTAACAAGAATGATGACTTAGCTGTTTGAACAGTTTTATCCTTCATTTCAAGGGCAAAAATTTTGAGAAAAGGTGCTAGGTAGGATACTGATGCCTCTGGAGTTTTATTCCCACTGATAGAACCTATGGTAACTTTTCCGAATGAGGTCTCTACTGACCCCTCTCCTCCATTGTCAGGTGTATTGGCTGAGGCTTGAAATTCCCCAGCTGGTGAAATTGAGCTGAAGATAACTCAGAGAGATCGCTTCAGTATGGTAAACCATTTACATTACCCCAAAGGAAATAAACCCTTTACCAGGGAAAGGTGGGAGGTGGAGGGTGGAGGGAGTGGTTAAGAAGAGGGAAGCAGGAGTGAGTTTTATTTTTTACAATAACAAAGGAGCTAACAACCCCAGGGAGTGGTCTTTCCAGAAGCAGCCCAGGTAGAAGAAGCTCCTGCTATTACAAGATATAACCACCAGGTGTCATATAGGAAAGCATCAAAGTTAAGTCTGCACTACGTACAGGCTTGTGTTAGCTCACCAATACACTAGGTCAGATGAAGCCAGCACGACTAGAAACCCCCGGGAATTGTGCCGCATCTATCTAATAGATGATGATAGATGATAGATAGATAGATAGATAGATAGATAGATAGATAGATAGATAGATAGATGATAGATAGATGATAGATAGATGATAGATAGATAGATATAGTAGATAGATAGAGATAGATAGATGATAGATAGATAGATAGATAGATAGATAAGAGGGAATTAGGTGGGCTTTTACAGGATTTGGGTTTCTATTAGATGATTTTGAGAAGGGTTCGGCAAAGTGAAGATTGCTCTGAATTGGGCGCTGTCAGAAAGTGGGGTTACTTTGGAGACATTTTTTCTGAGTAACAGAATTTTATTTGCTTGGTAACTGGAGACTATCTTAATTTTTATCAAGGAGCTGGCAGGAATGGGATCCAGCTAAAACTTTCATTGATAAAGAAGCAGCAGTTGCTCATGTTAGCCAGGAGAGGGGGGTGTTTGGCCATATCTGGGGTTCACACAGTGTTCTTTTGTGCTCAAGGCCTGAATGCCAAGTGGTCTCCTCTATGTCCTGCTCCGTGGCCCGCACAAAGTGACCTCACTAGACATTGCTGTTCTGTGAAATGGTTTGTGTTTGCTTGGTGTTAAACCAATTTGCAGGTGTGGCTGCCAGGCCAATTCTCAGCTGACAGTTGTCAGAATTCTTTTTTTTTATCTATTTCACCTGCTTACCCACAGCTAGGAAGGAGCAACCAACCACAAGAAGGAGCACACCAGGAAGCGGTACCTCAAGAAAGCCCTGACACAGTGATTAACCTCGCAACCAGTGTGTGGCCTTGGACGAACCTGACTGCATCCCAGCTCTGTCACTCACTGGCTGTGTGACCTTGAGTAAGTTATTTAACTTCTCTGTGCCTGTTTCCTCATTCCTAAAAGAGACCTAAAAAAGAGGACCTACCTCTTATGGAAACTGGGAAAATTAAATGAGATAACATATGTCAACCACTTAACACAGTGCCTATCGCATAATAAGCATTTAATTTACACTATCTACCTGTCATTTGCCAGCGTTCACGTCACCTTCTTTTGGCATACCACAATGTGCTCTGGAAACACAGCCAGAGGGCTAAAGAATCGAACAATATTTGATTTCAATAAAGCTTGTATTGATAGAAGGAGTTCAGAAAAGGAGCTGATGGGTTGGTTGTCTTTCATTTCTGGTTTGTCAAATTTGGGAAAAATATTCCAGACTTAGTAAGAAGAATATCTTACAAAGAAGACCTTCGTAAGAAGAATATATCCCAAAGGATTATTGCAAGGAGGGAGGGAGGGCAACTATTGTAATAGGAGAATGCTGTAACCTAAAGGTCTACAATCATCTCAAGAGTTAGGCAAAAAAGGGAGTTTTTCTCATGTAAACAAGAGTAATCAAGGCTAGGGAGAGTCCAGTGTGGGGAAGTGGGATGAACAAGTGGCATGATCAGATAGAGGATCAGAGGATGTTTGACCGTGAGGCCAGGCTATTCTCAGAAGGGGCTGTCTGCCGGCTCAGGTTGAGGGCGGGTGGGTCAAAGCTCAGCGACCCAGAGGAAGGAGCGAAACTTAACAAAAGTTGATTAACAGCATCTTATTGGAACTGATCAGCGGGACAAACAGTTCAGCTAATCATTGATGAAGCCAAGAAAGGGATTTGAGGGTCTCTGTCTAGCCTTGTCGCAGGTAAACAAAGGTGAGTCTTATCTAAATCGTGATAAAGGATGGGTGTTTGTGGAACACTAGGGACTGGGGGGTTTCTTAATCCCTGTTACCCTATTCCAGCATCACTGGGCTCAGGTTAAGAGTCAACATTGTCAGGTTGCACATTACATGTTTCCTGGTTCTCAAGTTGTTGTATTTCAGGTAAAAGATGAAGTTCGAACTTTCCTGTGCCCTGAGAGGTTCTGGATTCTTACACAGAGGTGCAGGTCCCTAAGGGAGAAGCGCCAGAGCTCGTTTGTTTTGTTTGCACCTCCCTTGGAAAGCCCAGCTGTTGGGAACAGCCTCGCTGCTTGTTGTGTGGTGCTTGCATTTCTTCTGACTTACAAGCAAATCGAGAAGAAACAAAACTTTGCCCTGGCCGGTTAGCTCAGTTGGTTAAAGTGCCATCCTGAAATGACAAGGTTGCAGATTCCATCCGGTCACAGCACACAGAGGAAAGCAACCATGAGTGCATGACTGAGCGGAACAACAAACAAATGAATACTTCCCTTCCCCCCACCTCTCTCTCCTGTCCTCTCTCTTTCTCTCTCTCTAAATATCAATAAAAATTAAGCCCTGGCTGGATATCTTGTTCCATTCCCAGGGCAGGGAACATACAGGAGCAGCTTGATGTTCCTGTCTCTCTCTCTCTCCCTGCCTCTTTCAAAAAATTAGAAAAAGAAAAGAAGAAGTAAAACTTAAAATGAGACAATATCAGCACAAGGGCAGAGACCACACTTTAGTTCAACCTCTATTGACAGCCTAGCTCTCTTTCTGTGATGCGAGTCTCTGCCTTGGGCTCAGCGTTGAAGCGCTGCTCGCCGGCCTGCTTCCCCTGCAGGCTTCCTTCTGCTTCCCCTGGACGGCTGAAGGGTTTCCTGTGTTGCTTATTTTGCTTCCCTTAAAAGAATGCAAACGTTTTGCTTGAATGTCAGGGCTTTCTAAACCAGTTTGCACCTATAACACCTTGTCTCTCCTTTCTCCTTTCCTTCTCATGGCCTTTTGTCATGTAATTCCTACAACTTCGCTTTGTGTCCTGGAAGCCAGCCTGGATCTGAATTTGACCCTGAGCAGCGACTGTGGGTCCTTGAACCTGCTCCCACTCCTTGGCAGACATCTTTATTAAACATTCCTGCCAGGTTCCGAGCCATCAAGCTTTGATTTGCTTTCCCTTTCAAGAGCTGAAGTAATAGGACTGTCAAGTACAAACTGGTGATCCGAACTAATTCTGAGGATTTGTGAAAATGCTCAACATCCACGTGGAGAATGAGGGGCAGCAGCACGACAGCTCCAGCTGGGAAACGGCTGGTGTGTCTTTCCTTCCGCGCTCGGTCTCCGCTCCCAGCCCCTTTCCTCCTTCCTGGAGAGGCTCCCCCAAGCCAGTGCCCTCTCCCCTTCTTAAAAACAAAGCCAAACACTGCCTGTTCTGAAAGAAAGGATGTGAATCATAGAGTCCTATAACCAGAAGGCACATGAGTGAGTTGTCTAATCCACCGCTTTCGTTTTGTAGAATACAGTCACTTCACATTTGGAAATCTAGCTCTAGCGCTTTTCTTTACATCCTGGAAGAATCTAATTATGCATTTTCCCCAGAGTGGAAGAAAAGAAGTCACTTTTTTTTTTTTTTTTTTACAGAGACAGAGAGAGTCAGAGACAGGGACAGAGAGATGAGAAGCATCAATCATTAGTTTTTCGTTGCGCATTGCAACACCTTAATTGTTCATTGATTGCTTTCTCATATGTGCCTTGACCGCGGGCCTTCGGCAGACTGAGTAACCCCTTGCTCAAGCCAGCGACCTTGGGCTCAAGCTGGTGAGCTTTTGCTCAAACCAGATGAGCCCGCACTCAAGCTGGAGACCTTGGGGTCTCGAACCTGGGTCTTCCACATCCCAGTCCGACACTCTATCCACTGCGCCACCGTCCAGTCAGGCAAAAAGAAGTCACTTTTAAGCTGCTGGCCTCCTTCCTTTCCATGGAAGCTGCTTCTTCTAGTAGAAGCGGGCGTTTTGTGTCACCTCCAAGGAGAACCCACAAAACCTTAGAAATATCCTTGCATCCAGGGCAAACAGAGAGCTGAGTATTGTGCGTACAGCGATAACACTCTTAGAAGGAGGGAGGCATTGATTAAATAGGGGGTGCGTGTAGCAGAATATTGATCAAACAAGGCTGTGCCCTACTCCTCTCAATGACACCATGGGGTCTGCAGAGAATTCCTGAGAAGGAGCAGGGGAAGTCAGGCAGCTGTGATATTTGCAGCTACATCTTGGACAAAGTACTCCTACTTCCCTTTGGCCCCACTCTGCCCCTGTGCTCCCCATAACACTGACTCAGCACAAGGGATGGAATGTGTGGTCCAGCCTAAGCCAATCAGCACATCCTTCTCCCTCAGGACACTGGTTCAGAAATGGGCACGAGATCCGAGATGGTCCATTGTTTGGATCCCAGGATTTGCGTGGCAGCTCTCTGGAAGAATGTCTCTCTCCCTCTCATTGAACTGGAACCTGACTGTGAGGCTGGAGCTGTTGCTTCAACAACGTATTGGAGCCAAAGAACAGAACCAGCACACAGAGGAGCACAGAGTCAGCCAGGAGCCAGAGAAGTCTGTTTCTCTTTCATATTGTTTGAGCTCTGAGTCAGACCTCTCCTGAAACCAGTCCTCAATTCCATGTGCAAATAAATACCCAGTCACCTTCCCTGGCCTGTGGTGGCGCAGTAGACAGAGTGTTAACCTGGAACACAGAGGTCACCAGTTTGAAACCCTGAGCTTGCCCGGCAAGGCACATATGACAAGCAATCAATGAACAACTAAAGTGAAGCAACTATGAGTTGATACTTCTTGCCCCTCCCCCATTCTGCAAAATCAAGAAATAAAATCTTTTAAAAATAAATTCCCAGTCATTTTAATTCCATTTGAGTTAGTGTCTATCACAGGATACTCAGAGTCCTACCTGAGAGAATCAATATTATTAATATATAATAGGTGCACAAAAAGGTTTGGGAATTCATGCTTTGATGTGCTACTTTGGTATGGGGATTATTTTGAGCTGAAGGCGATCAAGACCCTGTGGGTTCAGAAGAAACTTTACCTCTCCCTTAGAGAACTTACACCTGCAACCTTGCTCATAATAAGAGTTATCACTAAAAATAACTTTTTTTTTTTTTTTTACAGAGACAGAGAGAGAGTCAGAGGGATAGACAGGGACAGACAGA
Source organism: Saccopteryx bilineata (assembly GCF_036850765.1). Taxonomy (NCBI): domain Eukaryota; kingdom Metazoa; phylum Chordata; class Mammalia; order Chiroptera; family Emballonuridae; genus Saccopteryx; species Saccopteryx bilineata. The sequence goes on along the minus strand of NC_089491.1, from coordinate 139,764,920 downwards.
CAGGAATGGAGACAGATAAGAAGCATCAATCATTAGTTTTTCGTTGCGTGTTGTGACCTCTTAGTTGTTCATTGATTGCTTTCTCATATGTGCCTTGACTGTGGGCCTTCAGCAGACTGAGTAATCCCTTGCTGGAGCCAGCGACCCTGGATCCAAGCTGGTGAGCTTTTGCTCAAGCCAGATGAGCCCGTGCTCAAGCTGGCGACTTCGAGGTCTCAAACCTGGGTCCTTCCACATCCCAGTTCAACGCTCAATCCACTGCGCCACCGCCTGGTCAGGCTAAAAATAACTTTTTTATGACCTCTCAATAGGACAGGGAAAACTTCTAATTTCTAAACATCTACTCTTCTTATCATCCTGTGAATGACCTTCCTCCACTGTGAAGCTTCAAGGTGCCTTACTTCAGCCATTGCTCAGGATGTCATACATGCCTCATTTTACCTTTGTGTCTCTAAACCTTTCATGTGTATGGGGTTCCAGTATGTAAATATGTAGTTAAATGTGGTTATTTTCTCTTGTTCATCTGTCATCTGTCAATTTGATTATTAGACCAGTTATAAGAACCGAGGAGAGAGGGAAATTTCTTCCTTCCCCACAAGCACGTGTTTGTCTTTAATATTCCATGCAGGTATCTACACACATTTCAGTTCTTCTTGCTCCCTTTCTTCAAGTGAGTTCAAAGAGCTTCATGAGTTTAAATTCAAAATAGATGAGTGGTAGATACTATCTTTGTTTGAAGATGAGCAGAGCTTAAAGTTGAGGGAGAGCAAGAAGGAAGAAGAAAGCAAACTAGACATAATTAGGATTAAAAATGGTGGAAGACTCCCAAAGTGAGTGATTGTCCTCTCAGAGGACAGGCAAAAGTAAAAATCCCTCCAAGGAGTTGGATGCCATTGCTTTTCTTTAATGAAGAAACTTAAGAGTACAGAAAGCAAAATCCTTCTAAGGTTTGCACCTTAAAAAGCATAGAATTTTTAAAACACTGCAAATGGTATGAATTAGTTCAGTCCTGTTAGAACTGCTTTTGCCAGTATTTTGGGGAAAAATTTCATTTTTGAACCATGTTTCAAATATCTATTATTAGATAACTACACAAAACCTGGTGGCTCAATACAATAATTTATTTTGTGTGCAGTTTTGTGGATAAGGAATATGGGAAGAGCTGCACTGGGCAGTTGATCTGCCTGGCTTCATGTGAGACAGCAAGTGGTACTAGATCAGTGGTAGTCAACATGGTCCCTACCACCCACTAGTGCACGTTCCAGCTTTCACGGTGGGCGGTAGCAGAGCAACCAAAGTATAAATAAAAAGATAGACTTAACTATAGTAAGTTATTTCATAAAGATTTATTCTGCCAAACTTAGCAAAAATCTGACATAAAGTAATTATTATTATATGCTTTAACTTGCTGTAACTCTGCTTTATAAATTTTATAAAATAAAGTTACTTCCCTACTTTATAAATCACCATTACTGTGGAACCGGTGGGTGGTTAGAAAATTTTACTACTAACAGAGATACAAAAGTGGGCGGTAGGTATAAAAAGGTTGACTATGCCTGGTCTAGACGATTCACTTCCAAGTGGCACCTTTGCTCACATGTCTGGCATCTCAGTGCTCCTGGGATTTTCTTACAGTCTACCTGCGGCCTCAGACCTTAAGGTTTCTTCATGTAGCTGAGGTTTCTCATAGCATGGTGGTCTCAAAATAGTGACCTTTTCTAGAAGCAGGAAATACTGGCCCTGGCTGGGTAGTTTAGTTGTTTAGAGTGTGGTCCCAGTATGCCAGGGTTGTGGGTTTGATCTCCAGTCAGGACACATACAAGAAGTAAGCAATGTATAGATAAGTGGAACAACGAATCAATGTTTTTTTCTCTCTCTCTAAAATTAATTTAAAAAGGTAGAAGCAGGGAAAAGATATTACCAGGCCAAATAAGGGTTCTGTCTGAAAAAGATCAATGTGACTATTGCCATATACTATTTGTCAAATAGGTCACAGAGCTCACCCAGGTTCCAGGGAGAGTATAAAGGTCACATTGCGGAAGAGCAATGAGATTGGAAGAGATATTGTTGTGGTCCTTAGAACATACAATCTGCTATAATCCATGATCTTTTTCTTTGGAATTTATTGCATGGGAATACTGCCAAAGAAGGTAAAAAAAAAACCCAGATAAGTTTACTACAACTTCTATAACACCGCCAACAAAAAGAGCGGAAGCAACCTACATGTCTACTAATAGATAAGTGACTAAGTAAATTACCACATAATACACAGGTTCCAACTAACAGAAACATAAAGCCACAATAATTAAGAAGATTATGAAACAACATGAACAAATGTTGCTATAAAAGGAGAAAAAGTGAAATTAAAAAACATGTGCACTCTGATGATAATATGGGAGAAACTGCATGCATCTGAACAGTCTGGGAGAAAATACATAGCAATGGAGGTAATCGCATTGAGGTGCTAAGATGATGCATGCCTTCCATTTTCCCCTTTATTGTTATAGCTTCACAAAAAATGAAAATTAGAATAAAATAAGAGAATCAGAGCTTTGTCAGTGCTCTGAACTTGGCCGGTACATGTACTGAGGAAGCACAGGGAAGACAAAGGGAACCTATAGCTCTCCCTCTCATTCAGGCAGATTTGGACAGACTGCCAGGTCAGAGGGTCCGCAGATATTCTCCTTTATAATTAACCTGCTTTGACCCCTCATCTTTGGAAAGCCAATTGTCATGGAAGCAATAATCATTGTATTTGTTCTGCTCCGTGCATTAGGGTGTTCATTATTTAACACTGAAAAAAACTTTAAAAAGCTACTATGACACATAAACATAAGGTGATATTTTAATCTTTTTCATAATGAATTCATCTTACCCATGGTCTCTAAAATCGTCATTGGCAATTTGGCCTGGGAATTTCTCCTAAAATGCTCTAGATTAATTCTAGCCCCCAGTCCACAGCCGGTTTGCATGGGGACTCTGTTTTGTAGGTGAAGAGGCTGTAGAATGTGCAATAGTCTATTCTAATCAAACAGCAAATAAAATTTCTGCAATGGCCTTGAATTTAACCTGGGTCCCAGAGACCAAGGACCAGCCCTGCTCGATTATGACACTCCTAGCTACGGGTGACCTTCAGCCCTTCCCAATCAAACCCAACCTTTGAACAGACATTGCTTCCCAATATTACTTTAACTTGCTAGTCATTATTGTGCCCTTTTTTTTTGGCGAGCTTTTAAAAACATTTATTAAGAAAGGAGAAAGAAAGTGCAATAAAGCTCAAAGTCATAATAAATTCTAATTAAATAATTTCAAAAACAAATATTAAAAATAACTGTTTAGTTGACATGACTACTAGTTGTGTTTATATAGTTAATGATTGGAGAAAACCTGGGAGAGGGAAGGGTTTAGATAACGTCCTGGTAAACTATTCTGACTTAGTTTAATTGCCTTTGACAAGTTAAAAAAGTCTGTCTACTAGTTTATAAAGGTAACTATTGATGTCATTAGAATTAGTGTTTCCACAGTCTTTTTTAAAATTGATTGATTTTGAGAGAGAGAGGAAGGAAGAGAAAGAGGCAGAAACATCAGTCTGTTTTTGTATATACCCTCACCGGGGATCAAACCCAGAACCTTTTGTGTGTCAGAACATTGTCCCAACCAATGGAGCTATCTGACCAGCACTGTCTCTGTGTTCTTTTTTTTAAAATTAATTAATTAATTTTTTGACAGAGACAAAGAGAAAGTCAGAAAGACAGACAGATAGGGACAGATAGATAGGAAGGGAGAGAGATGAGAAGCATCAACTCTTTGTTGCAGCAACTTCGTTGCTCATTGACTGCTTTTTCCTGTGTGCCTTGAACAGGGGGCTACAGCAGTGCAAGTGACTCCTTGCTCAAGCGAGCGACCATGGGCTTCAAGCCAGCAACCTTTGGGCTCAAGCCAGTGACCATGAGGTCATGTCTATGATCCTATGTTCAAGCCAGTGACCCTGCACTTAAGCCAGATGAGCCCGCGCTCAAGCCAGCAACCTCGGGTGTTCTGCGACCCAGTCCGCTCTATCCACTATGCCACTGTTTGGTCAGGCTTTTCTTTTATTTATTTATTTTTTTTAATTCTTGATTTTAGAAAGAGAGGAAGGGAGAGAGAGACAGAAACATCAATCTGTTTCTGTATGTGCCCTGACCAGGCATGGAACGGGCAACTCCTATCCAACTAGGGCCATTTCCGTATTTTTTTTCCCTGGAATTGGTGTCTTATTTAACAAATGCTTACCTACTGGTCTTTATAAGTATCATATTAACAAACTTATTTTCAATAACCCATTATGTAGGTACTATTATCACCAGTCTTGTTTTACAGATGAGGAAACAGAAACATAAAGAGGTTAAGAAACTTGTGCAAAATAGCCAGCTAGTAAGCAGCCTGGTCAGCACTCAAACCCAAGCAGTCGAGCCTCAGAGTCCTATACATAACTACTATACTGTGCTGCCTCGGTTAAAATGACAGAATTCCATTTTAGCTAATATAGCTATAGTCTTTTTCTTTTCTTTCTTTCTTTTTTTTTTTTTTTCATTTTTCTGAAGCTGGAAACAGGGAGAGACAGTCAGACAGACTCCCGCATGCGCCCGACCGGGATCCACCCGGCACGCCCACCAGGGGCGACGCTCTGCCCGTCCTGGGCGTCGCCATATTGCGACCAGAGCCACTCTAGCGCCTGGGGCAGAGGCCACAGAGCCATCCCCAGCGCCCGGGCCATCTTTGCTCCAATGGAGCTTTGGCTGCAGGAGGGGACGAGAGAGACAGAGAGGAAAGCGCGGCGGAGGGGTGGAGAAGCAAATGGGCGCTTCTCCTGTGTGCCCTGGCCGGGAATCGAACCCGGGTCCTCCGCACGCTAGGCCGACGCTCTACCGCTGAGCCAACCGGCCAGGGCTAGCTATAGTCTTTAATAAAATATTTCCATGTCTAAGTGTGTGTTGTGGTTTTCTTGTTTGTTTGTTTTTTAGCGTGCACAAGAGAGAGAGGGACAGACAGGAAAGGAAAGAGATGAGAAGTATCAATTCTTCAATGCAGTTCCTTTGTTGTTAATTGATTGCTTTCTCATATGTGCCTTGATGGCAATAAGGGCACTCCAGCAGAGCAAGTGACCCCTTGCTCAAGCCAGCAACCTTGGACTCAAGCCAGTGACCATGCAGTCATGTCCATGAGCCCGGGCTCAAGCCAGATGAGCCCACACTCAAGCTGGCGACCTCAGGGTCTCAAACCTGGGTCCTCAACATCCCAAGCTGATGCTCCATTCACTGCGCCACTACTTGGTCAGGCTCTAAGTATATGCTTTTGATCAAATTGCAGCAGAGTCCTGTACTCAAGATAATTCATAAACTTTCTTACTCCTGTTCATATAATTCCACTTTAGGAAAGATGCTATAATTTGCAATACAGCTAAAAACTTTAGAGGATTTCCTCCTTAATAAATGCTAACTAAATTTGGGAGTTCCCTGGTTAAGGGGACGGTGTCTTTCCTTTTAATTTTTAGTCCACCTTTATTTTTTTTTAATTTTTATTTATTGATTTTAGCAAAAGAGAGAGAAAGGGTGGGAGACATTGATTTGTTGTCCCCTTATTTATGCATTCATTGGTTGATTCTTGTATATGACCTGACCAGGAATTAAACCTACTACCTTGGTTGGTGTATGGGGTCAATGCTCTAAGTCTAACCAACTGAGCTACCCAGCCAGGACCAAACAGTGTTTTTGTTTTTGTTTTTAATTTTCCCATTGATTTAAGAGAGAGTGAGGATGGGAGGGGGGAGAGGGAGAGAGAAAGAGAGAGAGAGTGAAGCATCAATTTGTTCTGCTTAGTTGTTCTATTTAGTTGTGCACTCATTGGATTAAACCCATGCCAGGACAATGCTTTATCTACTGAGCCACCCAGCCAGAACCCAAACAGTATACAGTGGTCCCTCGTCAATCGCGGCGGTTAGGTTCCAGAACCCCGCGTGATAGGCAAAAATCCACGAAGTAGCAACCTTATATTTATTTTATTATTTATATATATTTTAAAGCTTTATTAACCCTTCCCAAACTCTTATAAGCCTTTCCCACACTGTTAAAATACTTCCTATGCTCTTAAACACTTTCTAAATAACTAAGATAATAAATATATAAAAATACCTATATACTGCAAAATCCCGTGATATAGTGAAAAATCCGCGATACAAAATTAGATATATACAATTTTAAAATCCGCAATACAGTGAGACAGAACAAAGTGAACTGCGATATGGCGAGGGACGACTGTATCTTTAAAGAATGAAGTTTTTGGTATGTAAATTGTATCTCAATTTTTTTTTTTTTTTTTTTTTTCATTTTTCTGAAGCTGGAAACAGGGAGAGACAGACAGACTCCTGCATGCGCCTGACCGGGATCCATCCGGCACGCCCACCATGGGGCGATGCTCTGCCCCTCCGGGGCGTCGCCATGTTGCGACCAGAGCCACTCTAGCGCCTGAGGCAGAGGCCACAGAGCCATCCCCAGCGCCCGGGCCATCTTTGCTCCAATGGAGCCTTAGCTGTGGGAGGGGAAGAGAGAGACAGAGAGGAAAGCGCGGCGGAGGGGTGGAGAAGCAAATGGGCGCTTCTCCTGTGTGCCCTGGCCGGGAATCGAACCCTGGTCCTCCGCACGCTAGGCCGACGCTCTACCGCTGAGCCAACCGGCCAGGCTCTCAATTTTTTTTAAATGTTAACAATTGTGGTCTGTGGACTCATGGGAATCCCTAAGACATTTTAGTGGGTCTGCATGGTCATATGATTACACTAGGACCTTTTTTGCCTTTCTTATTCTCATTCTTTCATTACTATACAGTAGAGTTTTCCAGAAGCTACGTGACATGTGATCTTGCAGCAGATTGAATGCAGAAGTAATTATGATAATCTAACTTTTTTTTAAGCCAGATGTTAAAGAGATCAACTCAAAAGAAAAAACAATGCCACTTCCCTCACTAAATTTTGGGGAAGATATGGTTACTTTAAAATACATTTATATTATTTATATCAATATGCTATGGACTTACTATTTTTTAATAAATAAATAAATATTTCATTTCTTATATATATTTATATTTAGAATAATTCCCTATTTTTCTGATTTTTTAAAAAAATTATTAATTTAAGTGAGAGAGAGAATGGGGGAGAAAAAGAGACAGGAACATCAATCTGTTCTGTATGTGCCCTGACCGGGATTTGAACCAGCAACCTCTGTGCTTCAGAACTACACTCTAACCAACCGACCTATCTTGCCAGAGCAATAAATAAATATTTTAAATATATTTCATCTCTGATTTCTAATGATAAATATTAATATAACCCACAAAAATAAGGTCTTTGGAGTCTACAGTAGTTTCAAAGTGGGTAAAGGAATCGTGAAACCAAAATGGCTAAGGATCGCTAAACCAAGATGACAGTAGTTGAGATGGTACAGTAGTTGAAGGTTGACCCCCCCACACACACACACCCTTGTTGGGGGCTTAGATGTTAGAGGTAAGAAAAAGAAAAAAAATGAAGAATGACTTCTGATTAGGGGCCTCAGCAAATGTGAATTGTGATGTCATGAGCTGTTGTGGGGAAGGACTATGTGAGGAGGAGAATTGGTAGATAAAATCAAGTTCTTTATCAGAAATTTAGACATGGAAAGATGATCTTCTTCAATCCTCCCACCAATTCCATGAGTTAGATGTGATTATAATGTTTTGAGTTGGACATCTTATTTCCATTTTACACAGGTGATTCTGCTTATAGAGATTCTAGTCTGAACCAGGCCTGACTCTGAAATCCATGTTCATCTCAGTAACCCTAATTAAATTCACCTAAACTCCCAAACGAGAGGAAATAATGAAGGAACTTGGGTAAAGTATTACTTAAAATATCTAACAATTATTTTGGTACCCTCTGCAGGTCACAGTTCTCACAGTAGCCACAAGATTACACTGGGGAACAAAATTTTTGTTGCATCCACAAAAACACTTGTTCTTACCTAATTCAAGTGTGCTGATCTCAAATCTGATAGTTTTTCTCTGTAAGCTACTGTTTTTTTTGCAATTCAAGATTTTAAGTTTTCATCTTATTGTAAAATTTTCAACATTTAGTTTAACATAATGAAGTAGAATGTCTTCTTGGGCATCATCTTTGTGAAAATATAATAATTTATATAGTGCAGTAAATACACTAATACACTAAAAGATATGATTGCATCAGAATTTGTCTACAATTTTGAAATAGAACATATTAAAACACTTATTTTAATCATAAAATTTGCACAAAACTTATTTAAATTCTATTCAGGCATAAATTTGCATTTGTAGCTCTTGCGTTTGTGTACTTGTTGAGGACAATCTCATTTAATGCTCCAGCAGTGGTCTGCTCATCACTAAAAGCTCTAAGATTTTCGGGAAACTTATCAAGGTGACAGTTCAGGAAGTGATCTTAATGCTTATGTTACATCCAATGTCACAGAAAGCCAACAGCACCCTTTGAACCAGAAGTTCATAGTTTTCTGCTTTTTTGTTGCCAAGGAAGTTCTTTGTAACTGCCACAAAAGACTGCCATGCTGCTTTCTCCTCCTAATTCATCTTCCTGGCAAATTCTTTGTCACAGATGAGGGTTCGAATTTGAGGTCCATCGAGTACACCTGCTTTTATCTTCTTGAAAGACAAGGCAGGAAAAGCAGAAATAATATGTTGAAAGCATTCACTTTCTCTACTCAAAGCCTGAACAAACTGCTTCATTAAGCCAAGTTTGATGTGAAGTGGGGGGAAAATGACCCTGTCTCGATTAACTACAGGTTTATTCACAATATTTTGCATCCCTACTTCCAGAGCTTCACGTTTTGGCCACTCCTTCTGTGTCCAGTGTTTCTCCCAAGCTAGGCTGTCCCACAAACACAGAAAGCAAGAATACTTCATGAAACCTTTCTGTTGTCCTAGCAGGAAATTTACCATTTTAAGATCCACACAAATGATCCAGTTATGCTCCTCATACTTCAGAAAGTCAAGGACAATTTTTATGTCATTCAATTCGGGTTGGCTAAACTGCTGAGGGGTTAATGACTGCTTGGCATCAGAAGAAAATCGTTCTACAACCATTTCCTCATGCATCTTATCAAAATACACTTGATCACCATGTTCTCTTTCTTCGTCCTTAGAAGAAATAAAATCATTGAAAACTGGAACCAGGAGTGTCTCAGAGTGTGGGATAGGTCGTATTGCTGAAGGAACATTAGGATATGCAATCATATGCCGTTTTTTCTTGCTTTTTGTATGGATCAGGCAGAAATAAGTCACTGCTGTGGTCCTTAGGTTCACGCCAAACCATGGGAATACCAGAGGGCATTCATTTGCATTTTCCTTTTGTCCAGTCACGAAGCATTTCCTCACAATTATGACACACAATATGAGGAGCCCAGTTCTTGTTTTGATCGCCAAGGGGAACTTGAAAATAGGCAATATATGCACGTGTCACAAATGATGAAATATTGCGCTTTTGATGTTGAAGTGTGTAACAGCCACATATATAAGAGAAGGTGTCAAGACTATTGTTACATGTTTCAATCTTAAAACAAAATAAGAGGGTGTTTTTATCAGATAATAATTTTTTACATTTAAAAACAACTACAATTATGTAAAAGTGATGTTTGTAAAACATTAATTGCCTTGTGGTTATGTTCAATCCAAGAGTCGTTGCCCTTTAACTCCAATTTAAAAACCAATGCATGCCATTAACTGTAACAGAAAAAAATTAAATTTGCATAAAAACTAGAGCATGCACTAAAAAACAGATTTCAGATTTGGAATCAGCGATGCAAAAATATATAGAAACAGTTCTAAAACCTCATGCAATAGAAAATGAAAAAAAAATTGTTCCCAGTGTTATCTTTGGGATGTCAGGCTAGCCAACCAGGGTGAGGGAACCAAAAGAGCCTCAAGGATTGCCCACTAGGGTCTTAGCAGAGTTGTCTTTCAGAGCTCAGGACTCCTCTAGCCCCTGGCCAGAGAAGCCAGGGCTTGGGGATAGGGGGAGAAGGTGGGTAGAAACTCTAGTTCCCACCTTTTAAGAAGAACTTTAATATTTTAACACTGAATACAACAAGAGCAGTGTAAACCAGCTGAAAGTCAGCCATGGCATTAGAAACAAGGATGTCAAAATATTTCTCTTTCCATCCTGGATTCAGAGAAATTATTTTCAAAAGCAGAGAAGTTGGATTTCAGTTTTGCTCTGTTTCTTATACTGCAAGCTATCAACTTGCTTCATTTCTAATCCTTGGATAAAAATCAATCAACCAACCATTTTATCAAATATGGGAATGTCATTTATACGATATATTAATTTAAAATAATTTCAATACAAAACAGTATGTGGAAATCCATAAACTGCACTATTTTCTGGGGAAATGATATGTTATATTTGACAGTTGATTTTAAACAATCTAGTGTAGAGAGGGTTTTGGGACAATAGAGTTATAAATGATAAAAGATTGGCCATATGTTGATAAATGTTGGATCCAGGTAACAGATATATGGGTACTCATTAATCTATTATTTCTACTTTGTGTATTTTGGAAATTTCCATAACAAAGGTTTAAGAAAAGAGTTCAATATATACCCAATGTTTGGAGACTCTGGCCACTGTTCAAAAAAGAATACACAGGATACAAGATTGTAAATTGTTTTCTATATTTCACTTGCTATAGGGTTTGTTTGTTCTTTTTTTTTTTTTTTTATAATTTTTTTTATTTTAATTTTTTTTAAAATATTTTTTATTTATTCATTTTAGAGAGGAGGGGGGAGAGAGAAAGAGAGAGAGAGAGAGAGAGAGAGAGAGAGAGGAGAGAGAGACAGGGGGAGGAGCTGGAAGCATCAACTCCCATATGTGCCTTGACCAGGCAAGCCCAGGGTTTCGAACCGGTGACCTCAGCATTTCCAGGTCGACGCTTTATCCACTGCGCCACCACAGGTCAGGTCTGTTTGTTCTTTTAAAAGGATTTTGTGAAATTATATATTCAAGATGAATATAAAAAGTAACATGTATTTAGCCATAACCTCCTTTATAGTAGCTTCTGGGTGCCTCAGATATATTTCCAATTATAGCAGTGAGAGTAAATAATTGCTCATAATTTGGTCTCAACACTCAACTGCTGTCATATTAATTGCTACCTTTATGTAGCTACTGCCTGCCTGTAGCCAGTGATAACATTTGAAAATACATTTCTAAATAAAACAGACATTTTAGTGTCAAGTTCAGATGTTAATTTAACAAGATTTCCATTTTTTATTAATTTACTTTTTGGGACATGGATAAAACTTTAGTTCTGTTATTAGTTTAGTTCTTTATTATAATCTAGCCATATTTTGCCTCCAGAACTCGCTTTTACCCAGCAATGTTGAAAAGGTGATTGCACAATATTCAACATTTCTAACTATAAATTATACATATGTGTGTGTATATACATATTTTTTTCATTGCTTCCTCCCCTTCCCACTGTATAAGGACAGAACAAGAAGATAGTTGTCTGCAAAGCAGGAAGAGAGCCCTCACTAGACATCCAATGTGCTGGCCCCTTGATCTTGGACTTTCCAACCTTCAGAACTGTGAAAAATACATTTCTGTTGTTTAAACCACCAATTCTATAGCAGTCCATTACTATAGCAGCCTGAACTAAGACAAGAAGTTTGATGTTTTATAAGTCTAGATAGTCAACAATTTTGTGACGTGATAAAGAGTTAAACTTAATTAAATTTCAAGATAGAGCCGCTAAATACAGAGAGTTAAAGTTATTTTATCTATCTCAAACTATAAAGAAATGGGAGTATAAATTTAAAACGGTTATTTTATGCTCCTGGCTCTTCACTACTAGATAATATTCTTTCTTACAGTTAGTTAATAACATGCATATCTAAAATTAAGCCTCTTGGGTTGCCTTGGATTCTGTTACTTTAAATAGGTACCTATCAAATTATAATTTTTACTTGTTTAAAGATTGTTAGAGCCTGATATTAGTTTTTTTCCTGACCAAAAAAAAAAAAAAAAAAAAAAAATCACAGTGGGCAAGCTAGAGTTCAGAAACAATTATTCAGTAAAGTACAATTAAATTATCTTTTCTCCCTGCCTCTTTTTTTTTTTTTTTTTTACTACCTTTAATTATTGTTAGACTCTGAAACTCAAGGAAATAGTCATAGGAGAAGAATTATTTAAACAAACAAAGAAAGAGAGTTCATAGTTTTCCTAAAACATAATAGTTACTTTCCACCATGTATTCCAAAAACTGCTGTGTAAGCTAAAATTGTTCCCTAGAGCAAGCTTGGAAGATAGTTGCTTAGATGTGAAAGAAGGTAAATAAATATCCTAAAATTTCTTTCTAAGATTTCAAACCTAATCTAATAATGGGATTACATCTAAATAGCCAAACTTAAAAGAATTGCCTCATGAATAGTAAATATTGATTATGACTGAAAAGCACAGAGGATCTGCATTCTATTTTTAGTTTAAATGAATGCTCTTTGTTGCAGAAGCTGAAGGATACATTTAGTCAATCAATTTTTTGAAAAAAATAAACCATGTGCTATATGAGAGTAAGGAAAGAGTTCCTGACCTCCAGAAGCTCTCAGTTGCACAAGTTGGAAAGAAGAGATGTATGTTCCCGAATCAATTATTTTCACAACACTAAATTATGTAGGACTAATTAAAAGTGCCTCTGAATTCAGAGGGGCAGAGAAAGTGGGTGAGATTTCTGCGATTTAAAGGAGGTGTTAGGGATTGTATGTGAAGTTTAAAACTGAGAACTCAGGTTGAAATTCTGCCATGTGATTAGAGTCTAAAAATGCTGCATCCAAAATTTACTCAGATCAAGATTGCTAGTTTGTGCCTGACCAGGCGGTGGCACAGTGGCTAGAGCGTTAGACTGGGATGTGGAGGACCCAGATTTGAAACCCCCAGGTCACCGACTTGAGTGCGGGCTCATCTGGCTTGAACGAAGTGTCACTGGCTTGAGCGATGGGATCCCATGGTTGCTAGCTTGAGCCCAAAGGTCACTGGCTTGAAGACCAAGGTCGTTTCTTGTGCAAGGGATCACTTGCTCTGTTGTAGGCCCCTCCTTCCCCTGGTCAAGGCACATATGAGAAAGCAATCAGTGAACAACTAAGGTGCCACAACAAATAATTGGTGCTTCTCATCTCTCTCCTTTCCTGTCTGTCTGTCCTGATCTGACTCACTCTCTGTCTCTGTCAAAAAAAAAAAAAAAAAAAAAAGATTGCTAGTTTATTTAGTTGGCTATCTGATTCAGTGCCTTCAACCATAAGGTTTTTGGATGAAATTGAGCAAGAGAGTACGAAGTTATATAACATGAAATCAAGTTCATCACTGAATAACCAAATTAAATGTTTTTGGTGATTGAAAATTATACATATATAAGCATATATATTTTGCTTCATCTCAGTATTTAGTTACTTATATTTTTGAGACTATTTTGGATCTTTATATATATGCAGCACAATTAATTTATAGGACTTTTAGTAGGCCAGGGGTCCCCAAACTTTTTACACAGGGGCCAGTTCACTGTCCCTCAGACAATTGGAGAGCTGGACTATAAAAAAAACTATGAACAAATCCCTATGCACACTGCACATATCTTATTTTAAAGTAAAAAAATAAAACGGGAACAAATACAATATTTAAAATAAAGAACAAGTATATTTAAATCAACAAACTGACCAGTATTTCAATGGGAACTATGGGCCTGCTTTTGGCTAATGAGATGGTCAATGTCTGGTTCCATATTTGTCAGTGCTAGCCGTAACAAGTGATATGATGCGCTTCTGGAGCCGTGAGCGTGCATCCCAAGTCACCAGAAATAGTACTGTACGTGAGCAATGCTTGCTTTGCGGCACCACCACATACAGTACTCCAGGAGCACCAATGAAAGAGGTGCCCCTTCCAGAAGTGTGGCAGGGGCCAGATAAATGGCCTCAGGGGGCCTCATGTGGCCTGCGGGCTGTGGTTTGAGCACTCCTGTTGTAGGCAAACAATAAGAATTCTTGAAGATATACATACTTAAAAAAAAAAGTTTGAATTATAAAAGCAATAGATGCCTATTGTACAAATATTTTAAAATACAAAAATATGAAAAATAAAAAGTGGAAGCCTTTCATTTTTAAGTGCAAACATATGTATACAGTTTATTTTTAACACAAACAATAGGGTCATATTATAATTTTTCTTACTTGATTTTTCCATTCAACTATATTATATAAATTTTTCCATTGGTGCAACCTCACTCTTACCACTGTATTGCATAGATATACCACAATTTATACACCCAGTTCCTCTTGATAGAAATAAGTTTGTCTTTACTTTTTAATTGTCATGAAAAACATTTCTGGGGACATCATTGTACATATAACCCTCACTTGTGTATTTCTCTAAGAGAGATTCTGAGAAGCAGAGCTGATGAATCTAAGGCAGGGGTCGGGAGTCTATGGCTTGCAAGCCAGATGTGGCTCTTTTGATGGCTGCATCTGGCTCACAGACAAATCTTTAATAAAAAAATAATGTTAAAAATATAAAACATTCTCGCCCTGGCTGGTTGGCTCAGCGGTAGAGCGTCGGCCTGGTGTGCGGAGACCCGGGGTTTGATTCCCGGCCAGGGCACATAGGAGAAGCACCCATTTGCTTCTCCACCCCCTTCCCTCCTTCCTCTCTGTCTCTCTCTTCCCCTCCTGCAGCCAAGGCTCCATTGGAGCAAAGATGGCCCGGGCGCTGAGGATGGCTCCTTGGCCTCTGCCCCAGGCGCTAGAGTGGCTCTGGTCGTGGCAGAGTGACGCCCCGGAGGGGCAGAGCATTGCCCCCTGGTGGGCAGAGCGTCGCCCCTGGTGGGCGTGCCGGGTGGATCCCGGTCGGGCACGTGCGGGAGTCCGTCTGACTGTCCCCGTTTCCAGCTTCAGAAAAATACAATATATATATATACACACACACACACACACACACACACACACACACACATTCTCATGTGGTAGAGCGTCGGCCTGGCGTGCAGGAGTCCCGGGTTCGATTCCCGGCCAGGGCACATAGGAGAAGCACCCATCTGCTTCTCCACCCCTCCTCCTCTCCTTCCTCTCTGTCTCTCCCCCTCCTGCAGCTGGAGCTCCATTGGAGCAAAGTTGGCCAGGCACTGAGGATGGCTCCATGGACTCTGCCTCAGGCACTAGAATGGCTCTGGTTGCAACAGAGCGAGGCCCCAGATGGGCAGAGCATCGCCCCCTGGTGGGCATGCCGGGTGGATCCTGGTCGGGCGCATGCGGGAGTCTGTCTGCCTCCCCATTTCCAGCTTCAGAAAAATACAAACAAAAAAACCCCACAAAAAAACCCCCAAACATTCTCATGTATTACAATCCATTCATTTCCTACCGCTCATGTTCATGGTTGTGGGTGGCTGGAGCTAATCACAGCTGTCCTCTGCGACAACACCAAATTTTTATTGGATAATGCATAACATACACGGGTCGTTGTATGGCTCTCATGGAATTACATTTTAAAATATGTGGCGTTCATGGCTCTCTCAGCCAAAAAGGTTCACGACCCCTGATCTAAGGGTATTAGTGTTCTAAATTCTGATAGGAAATCTGCATGTTTATAGTTATTCTTATATTGCTGATCTTGGTTTAGTGAGAAGGAACCCAGCCAACCACTGAAAAGGTCTATTCCAGAAAACAGCTAAGAATTCTTTCTCATCTTATGGGCCCTGATTCTCAGAGGGTAGCCTGCCTTAGCTGCCTGAAGCCCTAGGGGCTTATCATTGTCATCTCCTTAAGAAGAAATATTTCTGGTACTTTTCCCCCCAGAATATGGAATTATATATTTTTTTCCTTTTAGATTTAAAATATAATTTTTAAATGGAAGGGAATTTAGAGATCTCTTATTCTGGAGGTATACTTTTAGTGTCAAGTAAAAGAAAACAACAGCCTGACCAGGTAGTGGCTAGTGGATATTGTTGGCCTGGGAAGCTGAGGACCCAGGTTCGAAACCCTGGGGTTGTGGGCTTGAGCACAAGCTCACCAGCTTGAGTGCAGGGTCACCGGCTTGAGCGTGGGATAATAGGCATGACCCCAAGGTCACTGGCTTGAGCAAGGGGTCACTGGCTCATCTGGAGCCCCCCCCACCCCTGTTCAAGGCATGTATGAGAAAGCAATCAGTGAACAACTAGGGTGCCTTGACTATGAGTTGATGCTTCTCATCTCTCTCCCTTCCTATCTGTCTGTCCCCCCTCCCCTTCAAAAAGAAAGATAACTCAAACTGGCTGAAACAATGAGTGAAATGTATTGGCTTACATTAACTGACAAATTCTAGATATCTGCAGACTTTTTGTGTGACTTGATCCAGAGAATTTATGATAAAATCTACTTTTCAGAGTTTCTCTTGGCTCCGCCCCATTCTACCTACTGGCTTCATTCTTGTCGTGGCTTTCCTTGTAGGACTACCAACAATTCTCAGAACTGTATACTTCCTTGTTCAAGTCAGATATAGGAAGAGGGTGTTTCTTCCTCCAAGCATCACACAAAAGTCCTGAATCTCAAACTAATTAGATCAGTCTAGAACAAATGTCCATCCCTAAATCAATAACTCTTGCCAATCAACTAAAATGAGAATTTAGAAACTGTAAAATTTTGAAACATAAGATGCCATTAAAAATTGACTTAATTTTTTGTTTTTTTAAAATAGATTTCATTGAGGTATAATTTACATACATTAAAATATACTCATTCTAAGAGCACAATTGAATGGGTTTTGACAAATGTATGTATCTGTGAAATCACCACCACAATCAAGGCATTAAATGTTTTCATATTGTACTTCAAGAGGTTTACTTGTGCACTTTAGTAGTCAATTCCCTACCCCTCAACCTCCCACCATCACAGCTCCAGGCAGCCATTGACCTGCTTTCTGCCCTTTCTAGAACTTCACATAAATGGAATAATGCACAGTGGACTCTTTCGCCTCTGGCATCTTCTTGTTCAGCATACTTTCTGACAGTCATCACCTGGTTGCATGTACCAGGAGTTCATTTTTCTTTACTCTGAGTAATATTCCAGGGTACTACATAGTACACCAATTTATTTATCCATTTACCCGGGGATGGACATCTGGTTAGGTTTCAGTCAGGAGACAGGAATCATTCATTTGAATGGAAAAATTCAGTATAACTGGCAACTGGAAAAGGTGGTTAATGACTTGTAGGGGTAAAAGAGGATGTAGAAGTAGCAAGTGGGCTGAGGGAGAGTGAAGTTAGAGGAATGAAGGATTCAGGAGAGGATGCCCTGCCCCTCACAGGCATTGGTTCAGACCTCTTTGAAAAGAGTGTGCCACCTGACCAGGCGGTGGTGCAATGAACAGAGCACTGGTTCAAATCCTGAGGTCACAGGCTTGAGAGTGGACTTACCAGCTAGAGCATGGCTGTTGCCAGCTTGAGTATGGGATCACAGACATGACCCCATGGTCACTGGCTTGAAGCCCAAGGTCACTGACTTCAGCAGGGGGTGACTGGCTCATCTGGTGGCCCTTGGTCAAGGCACAGATGAGAAAACAGTCAATGAACAACTAAGGTGCCACAACGAAGAATCGATGTTTGCTTCTCATCTCCCTCCCTTCTTGTCTGTCTGTCCCTATCTGTCCCTCTCTCTTTCTCTCTCTCTCTCTAAAAAAAAAAAAAAAAAAAAGGAAAATAAGAGTGTGGCTACCACAAGAATGCACAGCTCGCCTGTGATGAAGAATCTTGCCAAAGGATACAGGTTAGAGCTGGCCCTTACAAGGACCCCAGCTTCCAGATAATATGGGCAGCTTGGAGATGGTCTCTAGTAGCAACCTGAGGGTGGGAAGAACTAGGCCAGAGACTGTGGCTGCAACTGGTCAGCGAGGGCTGTCGAAGTGAGTGCTACCAGGCGTTAGTACATGTGCTGAATAAAAATATGAGAGAAGGACGAAAATTCAGAGGGAAAATGATATTCTACTGATATCATCTTGTGTTGTTCCTGTAATACCCTCAATTTGGCAAAGCCTGAGATTATGCTAACGGGCAGAGGAGAAATGCTCACAGGCTTCAGCCCCAGTATCACAGAACAGGGCAGAGAAAGGTGGATTTAAACCCAAGAGAAAATACGTTGATAACCAGCATAGGTTATGAGCATTTATGTGATCAAGTCTTTTTGTGGTTGTATGTTTCAATTTCTCTTGAGAAATACATACAAGTGGAATTTGCCTGGACATTTAATAAGTGTATGTTTAACTTTATAAGAAACTACCAAACTGTTTTCCAAGTTGTATCATTTTGTATTTCCACCAGCATATGCATATCTTTCCCAACACTTGGTATTGTCAGTCTTTTATATTTTAGCCATTCTCGAGCATAGGAAGTGGTATCTTTTCATGATTCTTGTCCTCCTGATGTGATCTAGTCATTCCTTGATCTCTTCCATCTCTATCTGTTGCAACAATGATATTTTTTTCCTGTGCTTCTTGGACATTCATATATTTTCATGTGTGAAGTGCTTGTTCAAATATTTTACCCTTTTCAAAATGAGGTTGCGCCTGGCCTGTGGTGGTGCAGTAGATAGAGCATTGACCTAGAATGCTGAGGTTGCTGGTTTGAAACCCCGGGCATTCTCTATCAAGGCACATACAAGTAACAATCAATGAACATCTAGCATGAAACAACTAAGAGTTGATATTTCTCATCCCCCACCCTCTGTAAAATCAATAAATAATATCTTTAAATTAAATAATATAAAACAAAAATGGGGTTGTCTTATTGAGTTGTAAGAGTTCTTTAAATATTCTGTATAAAAGTCTTTTGTCAGAGATATGTATTGCAAACATTGTAACATTAAGATTTTTTAACACAAGCCTGACAAGGCAGTGGTGCAGTGGATAGAGTGTTGGACTGAGATGCAGAGGACTCAGGTTTGAAACCCCATGGTGCAACCCTGAGGTGCAGTTTGAGCGTGGGCTCATCAGCTTGAGCGTGGGGTCACTGGCTTGAGCATGGGATCATAGACACAACCCCATGGTTGCTGGCTTGAGCCCAAAGGTTGTTGGCTTGAAGCCCAAGATCACTGGCTTGGGCCCAAGATCACTGGCTTGAGCAAGGGGTCACTCGGTCCACTGTAGGTGCCCACCCCTCCCCGTCAAGGCACATATGAGGAAGCAATCAATGAACAACTAAGGAGCCGCAACGCAGAATTGATGTTTCTCATCTCTCTCCCTTCCTGTCTGTCTGTCTCCATCTATCCCTCTCTCTGTCTCTTCGTTTCTCCTTCACAAAAGAAAACTTAACACAAAATATCATACAATCTACCAACAGAAGAAAAAGAAGTTTATTATACATTGCTCACAAAAATTAGGGGATCAGGGAACATGCAGCTACTTCAGTACTGTTAGTCTTTTATATAGTAGTACATTTTCACCAATAAAATAAAAGTTGGTTTTGCAACTCATTTGCATAATCAAACAATCTTTTTTTGACTTGTCGTTTGCTTTTCTGATGTTCTTGTTTAAAAAAAATGCTTCTTTTTTTAATCGCTTCATATTCATTTTGAAATATCCCCTAATTTTTGTGAGCAGTATATTTTTAATATTGTTTTGCTATTGTCTCAATATGTAGACAGATAAGGTACAGTTAATTTTTTTTTTTAGAGAAACAGAGAGAGACAGACAGAGACAGAGAGACAAGAAGGGAGATGAGAAGCATCAACTCGCAGTTGTGGCATTTTCATTGTTCATTGATTGCTTTCTCATATGTGCCTTGACTGGGGGGCTACAGCAGAGTGAGTGACCCTTTGCTCAAGCCAGCGACCATAAGGTCATGTCACACTCAAGCTCAGCAACCCTGCACTCAAGCTGGCGATCTTGAGGCTCCAGCCTGGGTCCTCTGCGTCCCAATTCGATGCTCTGTTCACTGCACCACTGCCTGGTCAGGCAGGCTGCAAGGCCTTTTAAGATATCCTATAATTCTGTCTTTTAAGTTTTGCTCCTAGTTCACAAACAATGTGTGTGTCACAAAAATCCTGCAAGACTTGGATATTTATTTGTAAAATGAAAGGGCTGGCTGAGTTGATCTAAAATATTCTGTGTTAAACTCACTGAAAGCTAGCTAAGGCTAGCTTTCAAGTATCAGCAAGATAGCTATATCAGAGTATTAGAAAGTGAGTCAGCCTCATTTGCCTGGCAAACAAGGCTCTTCATGCTCTGGCTCCAACTGAAGTACTGTTCTCTACACACTTTTTATACTCCAGTCTTTTCTTCTGTGCCTGGAACGTCTTCCTTCCCATGTCGACTGACTCATCTCAAATATTAGCACTTTCATAATATCTAACTGGATTTCTTAATAAGATTTGACATCTTTGCTCACTAAATCTCAAATCACTTTCTGAACTTGTCATGTGGAATCTACCACGTTTTGTTTTTTTCATCTCTTTTTGGTATTTTAATTATTTTTGAAAAATATATTCCTTCCTACTAGACTGTAAACTCCTGAAGAAGAAGGATCATATCTTAAAGTTTCATGCGCTCAAAGCATAACACAATGATTTACATGAAGGACACTTTTTTTGCGGATAATATTGGACTTATTGTATAAGGTAGAAAGATTTATTCAAAATTGTGAGTCATCTGTTTTGTAACAAAGTCTTATTGGCATAAACTGACTGAAACTATGACAAGGGAATATGATTATTGATATTCCAAATAACCTTTTGTTTGGATAATATTTTCCCAGAAAGCTAACACCCTGGTGGGAGAAAATGTCACTCAAGATTTCCTTTTGTTGGAATTTGATTATTTGGCATGTTTTGTGTTATATAGGGGTTAAAGTTGGGATTATTGCCTCCGCTGCAATAAATTCTCAATTCAATTTAGGCAGCAAATGCACAAGATATAACAGCAGAATGGAAGCAAATGCTCTAAGTATCTGAGCAGTGATCTGCTACCTTTGAAGGACCCTGGTAAAACCTCAAATGGAGGACATGACTTACGCTTGGAGTAGCTGAGCCCTACCAGCAGCTGCTGCTTGCTGGAAACAAAAGAGTAGAAATTGATAGCACTGCTAACCTGGTGGCATACAGTGACTGACTACAAGGAAAATTGTGGCCCAATGACTGTCTGGGGCTCTGAATAGTTACTTTAGCAACCTCTTCTCTCCTGTTTGTATGCATGTGAGGATGGCATGGTGATGAAGAACGGTGTTGACAACGGTTGTCTTAGCACGGGAAGAGAACATGATCTCTCTCAACAACAATGTAAACATTTTGGAAGATTTTTTTCAAGTCATCTTGTGTTCACCAAGCTAATTTATTTCTGTCATTATTTTGGAGAAAAACATATATGCAATGATGTATAGTTAATTCTCGGTTATCCTTTCAACTCTTTCATTGCAGCTTAACACAAAGTATACCTACACAGTATCATTCTGAAGTGATAATTAAAAACATACCCATATATTTTCAAATTGGTGTGTAATCTTGTAATGTGTGACTATTCTTGATTTTCAAGATTTTTCTTGAAATCTTTAGGAAAGACTAGAGATTTTTGTCTATTTTGATTAGATTTATATGTCATAATTCAGTACATTGTTTGGGTTTCATTCTATTTCATCATCTTAAAAACATTAATGCAGGACTTCCAAGCTTATAAATCAGTTACTTTTTAAACGAACAAAAAGTGACATGTCTCTTGGCTAGTGCAAACAGTAAATTTATTTTCTATTGTGCTTTGTTTGATTAGTCTAAAATCAATAAACATTCTGTAAGAAGCTACCAACAAAAATAGGAGAAATGCATATACATTCAATCACTCCCCCACCCCTTTTTTATATTTTTCTGAAGTAAGAAAAAGGGAGGCAGAGAGACAGACTCCCACATGTGCCTGACTGGGATCTACCCAGCAAGTCCAGTAGGGGGCAATGTTCTGCCCATCTGGGGCATTGCTGCGTTGCAACTGGAGCCATTCTAGTGCCTGAGAAGGAGGCCATGGAGCCATCCTCAGCACCCCAGTCAACTTTACTCCAGTGGAGCCTTGGCTGTGGGAGGGGAAGAGAGAAATAAAGGAGAGGGGGAAGGGTGGAAAAGCAGATGGGTGCTTCTCCTGTGTCCTGACCTGGAATTGAACCCAGGACTTCCACACACTGGGCCAACGCTCTACTACTGAGCCAACCAGCCAGGGCCAATCACTCCCCTTCTTGTTAGTGAAATGTTTTACATATTTCAGTACACTCTATATAAGGAAAAGCAATAATTATATAACAACAAATTAGCATATGTTTATAAATATATTACAGATATTAAAGTTTGTGTTTTTTCCTAGTAGCATAACAATTTGTTACTACCTAGATAACCACCCTTTTTTTCATTTATTCAACAAATGTAAGTTGAGAAGCTATGTGGGACCAGTGCTCTGCTAGATATTAGAAATATGGTGAACCAGAGAGCATGACTCCTGCTCTGTGAAGCTTACAGTCCAGCTAAGACAGACACAGATAAAGTCATTACAAATGTTTTGAAGGAAAAGGGCAGAGTACAATAGACGCTAAAGGTCAATTACCCTGGCTGTGGCTCAACTTGCTTTCTTGATTTTTCTTACATTTCAAAATTGAAGAGAGACAGAAATCAGGATAGATGCTACAGTAAATGATGTCCCAGGAAGCATGCACGCATATGTCCCAGGAAGAACATTATTTGGTGAAATAATCGACGTTCGTTCTCTGTCTACTTCCCTGGAAAGTCTGCTTGTGAGTGTTGACAGTGGTGTTCACGATGTCCTCACCCTACTCCACCCCAGCATTTATATTCAAATCCCAAAAGAATAGAGTAGGGAGTGATGCGGTAGAGACGACAAGATGGAGATGGAATTCATTCAGTTTTTCAATTGGTCCGTGAGCTTAAGAATGTACGGTATATTCAGAGCCGAGCAGGGTAAGAAAGCCAAGGCCTTGTGAAGAGCAGAGTTCAGGGTGGAATTCCCATTGCCTTATCAGGCTCCGATTGTACCTGTAGGGAGAGCTGATAATATCAAATGAATACAGAGCTGGGGAATTGGAGCGCCTAAGCAACTTTACACTGATCTGGAAAATGTGAGGATAAATTACAGAATTGGGGAGTCAGGTGGGGAGGAGAAGTTGGCAATGGTAGTCCTTTTAGAAGTCTCAATACTTTGTGGATATTGAGTTGTTCTTCCCAAGCTGCCCCACCTCTGAGCTGTCACCAATTCATTGAGTAAGGATGGCTTGTGAATGGGGCTGTGGTCAGCGGAGAAGGATGCAAAGACCAGGATCATAAAATGAGATAGGCATCTGCTCATGTCACTGTTTAAAAGATGTTGATGAACCAGACCATTGTGGGAAATTGGGTGGCTGTTAACCTTGCCCAAAGCTGCACTAAAAAGAAAAAATTAGAATAGGTAGCATCCCGTTAGAAGACAGAATCCCATTCTGTGGCTAACCCTCTAGTTGGTAGGCGGAGCGCAGAAGGCGACAGTGTGCGTGTGTGCATAGCCGTCCCCTGCGAAGCTACCCCGGCTGGCGGGCACGTAGCCTGCCCGCGCCTGGCGCTACCCTCGAGCCCGCAGGGCGCGTGCGCGCACGACCGAAACGCGTGCATCTCGCGCGAGCGCGCGCCCTCCCCTGCGTCTCCCTTCTTCAAACCCCACGCGCCGGTCCCGAGCTCCCCCACCCTCCCTGCGCTCCCACAGCCCGAGAGCCGCTCAGCTGACCGGAGGGCGCCAGACGCCGGGGCTCACAGCTCGCGAGCGCAGCTGCGGCGGCGCGAGCCTCTCACGCCGACACTCCCCCTCCGCGCCCCTCCCCCACCCGGGACCGGGACCGGGACCGGGACTGACTGGGCTCGAGCCTGCGGCAGCTTCCCCGGCCCCGCGCGAGGAGGGAGGCTGCGGTGACGAGCGGCGGCTGCGCGGCCATGGGCGCGCCGGTATCGCCCTAGGACGGGAGCGCGGAGGCGCAGCCGGAGCGGCAGCCGCGGCAGCGAGCCTTCCGAGCAGCGGCGGCAGGAACAGCGGGACCGGGATGAGCGGGAGCGGCGCGGCGCCGGGCCCGGGCTCGGGCTCCTCCCCGGCCGCCTGCCGCTTCGCACATTACTTCGTGCTGTGCGGAATCGACGCGGACAGTGGGCTGGAGCCCGACGAGCTGGCGGGTAAGGCCAGGCTGCGGCGGCGCGGGGGTCCCCTCAGGGACGCGGGGGACGCGCGGGACGCGCGGAAGGCGGGTTGCGGGTACCAGACAAAGTCAGATCCCGGCGGCGCCCGCTCCCCGACCGGACGAGCGCTCAGGCGGTGATTTAATTGACATTGTTATTTATTCCGCGTGCAGGGTGCGCTCCTAAGCCCGCGGGCGCCGCACCACCCCGGGCGCCGGCGGGGGCTTTCGCCTCCGGGGCGCAGGGTTATTAATAACGGGAACCGAGCTGGGGCGGAGGTGGCCCCGAGGGCACGGCCCTCACCGGCACCGCGGTCCCCTCGCCAGAGGCTGCACGCGGAGGCGGCCAGTGAGTCACCGGGTGCGTTAACTCCCCGGCCTCGCTGCGATCCCGCGTGTCCCCCCACTCCTCCGCGCCCGGGCCGCGAAGTTTCAGCCCCGGCACGTGACGCGGCGCTCAGCCCCGGGCCGCGGAGGGGGCGTCGGAGGCCGCTGGGCTGCCTGTCCGGCGAGCGCAGGGTGGGAGGCTCCTTGGACTTCATCCCTGACTGTTCCCGGTTCTGCGATGACGGCCGAGTCACCTTTGGGAATCTTGTCGATTTGGCAGTGTCACGGAGCTGGCGAGGACCTTTGAACGCTCGGGACCGGCACAACGCTTTGTTAACACTGCGTATACTGTTCCCGAGTTTTAGTAGTTGGACATTTTTCTCTATGTTGGCCGCTCCGTGTGTTACTGCCTGTGTTTTCCTAGAGGGGCTCCGCTCCCTCCTCTTGACTCATTTGATGGCGCAGTGCAGGGCTGAACTAGGGAACCGACGCTGGGAAAAGGTGGGGGGCTGGGGGTGGGGAAACGAGTGCATAGTGTCAAGGAGATCTGGGAGAAACGACTGATTTCATTTTTCACGCCTGTTTCTTTCTGCTTGCCTTCTTGGATCTGAATCTTGGTTTTTATTTTTTTTAATGGATGAGACAAGTGACATCTACTGCCTGAACTTTTATCTGTGTCAGTGTTAAAACACTTAGGTCATAGCCTTGTAGAATAGCTTCCTCTGGACATAACATTCCTTACTGATTGCACCAATGTGTATTCCCCCCCCGCCTTTTTTTTCCTTTTGGGTAGGTGGGTAGGGGCTGCGAGTAATGTATTAAATAATAAACAGTAGTAAACAGAACTGTTCAGCTTTAAGATAGTCTACCCCTCAACCCATGTATTAGCCAAGTGAGTGTCTTTTTAAGGCGGTTTCACAGCAAAACGTTTTTAGAACAAGCTCTAAGTCTAGTTTAAGTTAAAACATTTTTTTAAAAAGGGTTGAGTACCATTTTTTTTGTATGTATAATTATGTAATGTTTCTTCAGCTAAGATTTCATGTACATATTTAAAATGCCTTTGTCAGGGGATATAAAGTTAGAAAAGATGTCTACAGAGGTATTTGGAGAGATTCCTCTTTTGGGATTGGTGAAAGATTTTTTTTTTCAAGAGTCCCTTCTTCCCTGAACATCCTAAACATTTGTGCCACCAGGCCACTTGGAGGCCTGGCCTTCTGTCAGTGGTCACTGATGAAAGGTAAAAGCTTGTATTTCTTTTCTCTTCATCCCAAAGACTTGACTATGCCCAGTGAAGCTATACCACCTGTAATGTGGTTTGGGACTCTTCAGTCACAGTGCTAAGGCTTGTTAACAAAATGAAACAAAGAATTAATTTCAATGGATATTTTAAACACAGACTGGCTTTTCTTTTTGCAGTACTATGTGTGAGTGGGTGATTGAGATTTCTGTTCCTCTTAATACTTGTGTTTTGAAGTAACAATTTTGCCTGATAATATTTCAGTATCAACAAATAGTTGAATGAAAAAGAAAGGTTTTTGAAAGTCTTTAGGTATAGATTTTTTTCTAGATGTGTTCTAGGCATTGGGGACAGTTGTGAGCAAAGCAGTCAAAAATCCTTGCCATTTTCGTGTTTATATTCTAGTGTAAACAAAAATGAAAATATATAGTCTGCCAGATGTTAATGCTTGCTATGAAGAAAAATAAAGCAGGGAAATGAGACTAGGCTAGTGCCAGCAGGTGGTGGGTTTGCAGTTTTGAACGAGATAGTAGGGAAGGCCTTCCGGATAAATTGGCATTTGAACAGAGCCCTGAAGGATGCAAGGAAGCAAGCTATTAGGATTGTCTTGGGGAATAGCAAAGACCTGAGATGGGATAGTGTCTAGTTTGTGCAGGCAACAGCAAGGAGGCCCGTATGGTTGGAGCTAAGTAAGGTAGTAGTTAATAAGACCATAGAAAAAGAGTAGGGGAGATTGTGTAGGACCTCATAAACAAATGTTAGGGAAACCACTCGAAGTTTTTGAGTATATAGTGTAATGAGGAGATCTGATAAGTCCTCTGAAAGGATCACTGAGGCGGCTCTGTTGATTAGATGCTATCAAGGGTAAGGATAGAGAGAGACTAGTTAGTAGGCTCTTTTTCACTATTTGAAATGAGAAGTATTGATGGCTTGGAACAAAGCAGTAGCAGTGAAGTGGTGATAAGCTGGATATATACAGCATGTGTGTGTATTTTTTTTATAGATAGAGGCAGGTAGAGAGAGACAGAAACATTGAACTGCTCCTGTCTGTGCCCTGATGGCGGAATCGAAATGGCAACCTTGCGCTCTAGAACAGTGCTCCAACCCTCTGAGCTCTCCGGCCAGGGTGTAACTTTTTCTTTTTTCTTTCTTTCTTTCTTTTCTTTTTTTTTTTAAAATTAAGTGAGAGGTGGGGAGGCAGAGACAGACTTCTGCATGCGCCCTGACTGGGATCCATCGGGCTGGGCCATGCTCTGCCCATCTGGGGCTCCAGCTCTGTTTCTTGGCAACTAAGCTATTTTAGCACCTGAGGGGAGGCCACTGGAGCCATGTCAGCACCTGGGGCCAACTTGCTCAAACTGTTTGAGCCATGGCTGCAGGAGGAGAAGGTGGGGGGGGGGGGAGGGGGGAAGAAGCAGATGGTTGCTTCTCCTGTGTGTCCTGATTGGGAGTCCAACCCCAGAATTCCATATACCTGGCCAACACTACCACTGAGCCAACTGGCCAGTCCCTTAAAAAAATTTTTTTATTACTACTGATTAATTTTTAGAGACAGAGAGAGGTAGGGGGAAGAGGGGAGGAGGAAGGGAAGCATTCATTTGTTGTTCCACTCAGTCTTGCATTCCTTGGTTGCTTCCTGTGTGTGAGATCAAACCCACAACCTTGTTGTTTCTGGATCATGCTCTTAACTGAATGAGCTAATTGGCCAGGACCAAGCTGTGGATGTATTTTAAAAGTAGAGCCATCAGGATTTGCGGTTGAACTGGATAATGTATTCATATTAAAAGGGAGTAATTAAAGATGACTCTTTAGAGTTTCAGCCTAAACAGTTATAAGCATTTCTACTGAAATAGGAAGACTGATGGAGAAGCAGGCTGAAGATTAGTTCAGTTTTGGATATGTTAAGTTTCAGGTACCCATTAGACCAGGGGTCTCAAACTCAGGGCCCGCGGGCCGCTTGCGGCCTGCCGAACAATTTTGTGCGGCCCACAGTCTAATCCATGAAGTTCAAAATATTTTGGATAAATTTAAGTAAGCCTAGGGGCCTACTTGTATTTTTCATTTCTCTAGCATCCTAGCTAGATATTAGCTTAGTTAACAGCAGTTGTGATGCAAACTACAGTTTCTGGTCATTTTGTGACACTGAGTAAACTGCATGTACGATTGTACTTGTTGTACTGATTTTTTTTTGTTTTCAACTGCAGTGAGAAAAGTGTTGCGTAACAGTTGCCTTTTGTAGACCTAGTGCAGCCCGCTGAACAGCTGTGATCTTGCTCTGCGGCCCACATGCTGAGTTGAGTTTGAGACCCCTGCATTAGACAGTCAAATGGAGATGTCAAGTAGGCAAGACATCTTTCAAGGGTTTAAATTTGTATTTAGATATAAGTTGAAACCCATGAAGTTGGGTAACATCACCCAGGGGGTGAGTGTAGACAGAAAAGAGGCTCAAGGAGGGAGTCCAGGACACTCCAGCGTTCAGAAGTGGGGAGGGTGAAGAGCGGACATTGCTCAAGAGATGAAGATGCGAGGCCAGTGAAATGAAAGGAAAACAAGAGACTGTAGTATCATGTTGCCAGTTAACCATCTTCTAAACAAGACCAGCGAGTTAGGCAAATTATCCAGAAGGTTGTGTTTGCTGCATTAATTTCAAAGTTAGTGACAGTTAAGTTTCTATTTTACTTTTCTGGAACTGATCTATTTTTATACTGTTTCATAGCAAGTTGTCACTCTGCCGGTACAGTCATCCCTCTCATTTCGCGGTCTCATTGTATCGTGGATTTTAAAATTGTATATATCTAGTTTTGTATCACGGATTTTTCGCTATAACACAGGATTTTGTGGTATATAGCAATTTTTATATATTTATTATTTTAATTATTTTTGCATTAAATAAGCATTTTCTAGCCTAAAAAGTTGAAAACAATATAAAAAGAGTGTGGGAAAGGTTAATAACAGTATAAAGTTACTACCTCACGGATTTTCTCCTCTATCACGGGGGTTCTGGAACCTAGCCTCCGCAATAGAGGAGGGACCACTGTAGAAGGTTTTAATTGACTGCTCTTAAACATAAATTTTACCTATTGCTTGATGGGCTTTTTCTTAATATATGAATGTTCTTAGAATTTATACTCTGCAGGTGGTGGGACATTGGAATCAAGTTAAGGACATAAACCATATAATGAAGTAATAATTAAATAGACTAAGACCTTATGATAAAGTTATCAGGTTTTAAAATTTTTTTTTAATACATTTCTCCTAGTAAAGCCCAGCTTTACCAACAGTGGGTTTCTTTCATCTCAGATCAGTCTTTTAACAGCTGAAAATAATTTAAATATGTAAATAAAAATATTTTTTAATGTTGGACCTGGAGATTTTACTGAGAGATACACATTATACACACCTGTATGTACATATACAGATACACTGGTATTGCCCACAGTTCTTTTTCTGGCGCTTACCTGTTGTGCTTTTATTCACTGTATATTTTCAAGTGATACTTCATTCATAAACAAGAATGTCCTTTAAATGGTAAAGCAGAACTGTTCAAATTTCCTTTAAATGTTAAAGATACAGAGCCCTGGCCGGTTGGCTCAGCGGTAGAGCGTCGGCCTAGCGTGCGGAGGACCAGAGTTCGATTCCCGGCCAGGGCACACAGGAGAAGCGCCCATTTGCTTCTCCACCCTTCCGCAGCGCTTTCCTCTCTGTCGCTCTCTTCCCCTCCCGCAGCCAAGGCTCCATTGGAGCAAAGATGGCCCGGGCGCTGGGGATGGCTCTGTGGCCTCTGCCTCAGGCGCTACAGTGGCTCTGGTCGCAACATGGCGACGCCCAGGATGGGCAGAGCATCGCCCCCTGGTGGGCGTGCCGGGTGGATCCCGGTCGGGCGCATGCGGGAGTCTGTCTGACTGTCTCCCTGTTTCCAGCTTCAGAAAAATGAAAAAAAAAAAAAAAAGTTAAAGATACAGAAAAGGTTTCAAACTGATTCTTTACTACATAAAGAAGAAAGGATTAAACAAAAGTAAAGTTGTTGGAATTAGTTGATGTGAAGGAAAGCAGACATCATTTTGAAGTTTTCTTTGTGGCTCATTGCCTCTAAGGCCTAATAACTATAGGAATTTAGAAGATTTGATTTACAGCAACAAATCGTCTTAGGCAATGGAAAAATGAAGGACGGCATTAGACCTTTGCTTAAGAAATATAAATATGCAGGTCCACAGGAAGGAAGTGTCTTTTCCTCTTTCTTCCATAGCACCTTATACATGGCACCCAGAGTTTAAATAAGTGAATGACTATAAAGTTTAAATGTGAATCAGTAAATTGTGTGGTGACCTGAATATTCTTTTTCTTTTCTATGCATAAATGAGCCACTTTTATTGAATCCACATAACAACACTGAGAGTTAAGTATTATTACTAACTCCCATTGTACAGATGAGGAAGTCAAACCAAGGTCATGCCAGAATATTCTGAAAGCATTCCCATGGTTGCCTGGATTCAGTTATGCTGGGACAGAAGTATGATGGTGAGATTCCTGCCACAAGCCTTTGTTTAGCTCTCTTCCTTGGTGCCTCTAGCTATTTATTTTTAGCTTTGGTTATCTTGGGTGTGGTTTCCAGAAGAGTTTAGAGGCAGTGTCTAAATTCAGATATAAATTTAGTTGAGACTGACAGTCTCATCATCATGCAAGGCTGAGAGATTAAGGGCCCTCTCAGAGATCACACTGACAAGCAGCAGACACCAGACTAGAGCCTGGTAGTTCAAGTACACTGTGCTCCGTAGTTATTTTATTTAAGGTCAGAAAGAAGATGAGCTTGAGGAGTTCAGCATGCATTTTAGGCTTACCCTGTTCCAAACTGAATGTCATAGTGAAGACTATGGCATTGCCTGCTGTGGCCAGGCCTGCTGTCCATCCCAGGAGCAAGGCTGTGCCTTCCCCTTTCCTTCCTTCTTCCCCTTCTTCTATTTCCCCCACAAGTGTACATTTACTAAACTCTAAGGGTCCCTGTGAGACTTGCAGCCAGGGGAAAAATGGGCAGCAGCAACTCACCCTGGGCTAACCCCTTGAACCTGTCTCCAAGGCCCCCTTTTCTCTGACTTCCCAGTGAGCCAAAGCAGTTCCTTCTGGAATCATTTCTTTCCTATAACATTTCCAGTGAGCCAATGCAACCCTCCTAGGCTCTCCTGTTGCTTCTTCTATCCTAAGCCCTTCCTTGTTTCACTGTTCCCAGCTTTAGTAAACATACTCTCGAATTAAGAAATAATAATAATAATAATAATAATAATAAACCCTGGCTGGCTTGCTCAGTGTAGAGAGTTGTCTGATGCACTGAAGTTGCATACTGGTTCGTTCCCCAGTCAGGGCACAAAAGAGAAGCAACTAATGAGTGCTCAACTAAAATGAAATGACTGGCCCTGGCCAGTTGGCTCAGCGGTAGAGCATCGGCCTGGCGTGCGGGGGACCCGGGTTCGATTCCCGGCCAGGGCACATAGGAGAAGCGCCCATTTGCTTCTCCACCCCTCCGCCGCGCCTTCCTCCCTGTCTCTCTCTTCCCCTCCCGCAGCCAAGGCTCCATTGGAGCAAAGATGGTCCGGGCGCTGGGGATGGCTCCTTGGCCTCTGCCCCAGGCGCTAGAGTGGCTCTGGTCGTGGCAGAGCGATGCCCCGGAGGGGCAGAGCATCGCCCCCTGGTGGGCAGAGCATCGCCCCTGGTGGGCGTGCTGGGTGGATCCCGGTCGGGCGCATGCGGGAGTCTGTCTGACTGTCTCTCCCCGTTTCCAGCTTCAGAAAAATAACAAAAATAAAAATAAATTAATTAAATAAATAAAAAAAATGAAATGACTAAGTGGAACAACAAGTTGATGTGTGTGTGTGTGTATCTCTCTCTCTCTCTCTCTCTCGTCCCCCTTCCTTCCCCCCTCTCTCAAATCAATGGGGGGAAAAGATATCAGTCGTTTAAAAAAATAAAAAATAAATAAAAGTAATGGCCAAATGTATAGGCTTGAGTGGGGTAGGGCAGCCTTGATCTGACCACCATTGGTAGTGCCTCAGTTGTTAGCTTTGTTGACATCCTTGGCCCCAAATAGATGATGTTTTGAGGTTTGGAAGGTCTGGTCTGGTAACTAGGGGTGGGAGGGTAGTAATGCAAAGATCAGCCTCCATTCTAATGAGGCCAAAGAAAAGTCAAGGTTTAATTGCTGTGGTATAGTGATAACTCGACTTCTAAAATCCACTGGGAACAAAATTCTTTATGGCGAAATTGGCCCAGTAGTGAGTGCAGCTAAACTTCCTGTGATAACCCCAGGGCTCAGGTGTCTGCTTGCTCCATTTATTAATGCAGGACAGACCAGAGAAGATGAGCTGATGGGAAGGGAAGGACATGAGGTGGGGTTATAGAGAGGGGAAAATAGAGGAAGGGAAAGAAGGGACAGGGAGAGATGTAGGAGGCTGCAAGAGTATAAGTAGTATCTGCTGCTAAGGTGTGATGACAGACTGTTCTGAAATTTCTAGGTGGTATATCCTTTTGCTGGTCACAGATACTCTTGGAGTAGTAAAAGTAAATGTCTAGAATACAGTGCATTGTTAGTCATAATTTTCATGAAGCTCCATTCAGAAGAAAACATTTTCCTCTTCTATCATTTACTGGAGGATAAAGCAGGTCCTATATAAGATACTTTAGGAAACAAGAGCCATTTGTCCAGATCCCTAACAATGACCTAAATTTTGTTTTCAATAAAGCCATAACTAGCCATTACACTTTGGACTACAGGCATTCCCTGTATTACAAACCAGATAGGTTTGAAAATATTTAAGTGTTTATATGCACAGGAAGGTAAAAATAAATATGTTAAGACAAAAATATGTCTAAGTTTAATAGGTAAATGTATGAGTTCTGACTTACATACAAATTCAACTTAAGAACAACCCTATAGAGAGTAATGGCGGGGTAGGAAGCGATACCGATAAATCTCCCCCAAAACTCAACAAGATCTTCAACCAGAAACAGAAAAACCTATACTTGGAGCTTCCAGATGCTTCGCAATACACCCAAAGGTATGATTGAGTGAAAAATTGGCTAAATATATAGCCAAACCCCGAAGGAAATAGGGAGTAAGAAATGCTCCGCCTTCCTCACTAACCTAAACAGGGCGGCTTTCTCTGGTAACTGTGAATATAGAAACTGAGGCGGGCAAAGGGGGTGAATAGATCCAGGCCGCGGCACAAACAGCCGAACCAGGCTGTGGCACGGAGATCCAAGCCGAGGAAAAACTGATCCTGTGGCAAACCGGGCAATACAAGCTAACACTCGCGCCAAACCCAAACAAAGAAAGACAAGCAGGGCAGCCATTTTACCCGGTCTCCTGGTTGGTGCACAGTTAGTGGGCGAGAGATTTCTTCCTAGGCCCCGAGAGTGGGTGCCCGTGTTGCCCCATG
The DNA here is from genome assembly GCF_036850765.1 of Saccopteryx bilineata. Taxonomy (NCBI): domain Eukaryota; kingdom Metazoa; phylum Chordata; class Mammalia; order Chiroptera; family Emballonuridae; genus Saccopteryx; species Saccopteryx bilineata. Next base: position 139,731,696 of record NC_089491.1, on the reverse strand, counting down.
GAGAGGCAGGGTCAGAGGCCTTTCTGTGGGCCGAGGGCAGAGTCTCTGGGCAGCCCCAGTGCCCTGGGAAAGCCACGCACGGGAGGGAGTGAGAACTAATTCCAACGGTGGAGATTTTCTGTGCTGGAGGGTGTTTCACTCAGAGGGAAACGCGGCCGGCCTCATATCCTGGTTTGCGCGCGCAGATAAGGAGTGAGCGATTCCTCCGAGTGCCTCGGCAGTGCGCGCCCGTGTTATCGCACAGAGGGGCAGAGTCAGGGGCCTTTGTGTGGGCCAAAGCGGAATCTCGGGCCGCCCCAGCGCCTTGCAAAAGCCGCGCACGGGGACGGGGACGGAGCGAGACTCAATTCCAACGCTGCAACTTTTCCCTGCGGTTGGGGGTTTCACTCAGAGCGTGAGACTGCTGGCCGGATATCCTGGTCGCAGACAGTGAGTGAGAGTTTCCTCCAAGCGCCCCGGAAGTGGGCGCCCGCTTGTGTTACCGGACAGAGTGGTAGAGCCAGAGGTCTTTGAGTGGGCGGAAAGCCCGCCTGATTATGCTAGCAACTCTGACTGACTGAGCCTTACCCAGAGCCCTGTGCTGAGTGGAAATAGAGTGGGGAGTTGCCAGCCCTTTGAGCCTCTTACTATCCAGGCAGAGGCAGCAGCAACCCCATAGCTGGATTATCAGGCTACTAATTGAGGAAGGAAAGACTAGGAGAAAGGCTCCAGGAACACGGACTCTCTCACTGTCGGAGCCTATAAATGCTAATGAGCCTCGACTGCCAACGAGACTAAAGCACAATACATGACATTGCCATAGAGACTTATCAACTGCAAACCTCTACCTGAGCGTGCCAAAGGGGCAGAACCCGGGGTACAGAGTCACCGACCAGGAAGAGGGAGAGAAAAGAAAAAGCAAGAAGATAACCTCTCAAAATCAAGAATAATCCGCAGACTTTATAACCTATCCCATTTTATTATATTTGTTCGTTTGTTTCTCTTATCTTCATTCTTGATACTTTTTTTTCCTCCTCCAATTTGGCCGATTAACTCTCTACCGGTCTTACTCTCTCCTCTCCTTGAACTACACTACCCATAAGTGTTACATCTCCCATTATCTTTTCTCTTCCTTTCTCTCTATGAGGGTTGCACTCCAAAACCCTTAAATCTCTCTCTCTCTCCTTTCTTTTTTCTTCTTTTAGTGGTTCCCTCTTTTTTTTCTCTCTCTTTCTTTTCTCCCTCTATATTAGTTTCTTCCTTTCTCCTTTACATCTCCTCTCATTCAAACCTCAATAACAAACAAATTATCTTATCTGGGACTCAAACTTATGTTTGTGGCATTTTGGGGGGTTTTTACTTCACCTTTTTAACTCACTAGCAGTGCTCCCATCCCTGGCTCTCCATATTATTTAGTTCTTGTTCCACTAAATACAATAGTAATTTTTTAATTTGTCCCCCCATTTTTCCGTTTTCCTCTTATTCCTCTCATCATAACTCTTAGTCAACCAACACCTAAAAGCAAATAATTTTATTCTTGACCCAAATTTTTTCCTTATTTGCTTTTTGTGGGTCCATACGCTCTTTTTTTTCTTTTTTTGCCCCTTTATTACTTTTCCCCAATTCAGGCCCTCCATCACAGGCATTGTTTGTGATAATTCACAGTCCACCACAAGATTTTCTCAAGAAGAGGGGAGAGGAGAGGAGAGGAAAAAAGGAGGGGGGGAATAATTTCCTTTTTTTAAATTTTTTTATTTTATTTTATTTTTCTTTATTTCAATATTAATTTTTTTTAAAAAAACAACCTTTTCGATTTTTTATTTTTTTATTATTTTTTTAACTTTATATTCTTTATTAAATCTCATTAATACTATCAACAAAACCACCCTCAGATGCCATTAAGGAAGAGAAAATCGAATATCATGGATACAAAAGAAAGAGAGGTAACACAGCTAGATGAGGAAAAATCTATGGAGAAAAAATTTAATATATTGGAAACCTTGGAGCTAAATGACAGAGAATTCAAGATAGAAATCCTAAAAATACTCAGAGATATACAAGAAAACACAGAAAGGCAATTTAGGGAGCTCAGAAAACAACTCAATGAACACAAAGAATATATGTCCAAGGAAATTGAAACTATAAAAACAAATCAAACACAGATGAAAAACTCAATTCACGAGCTGAAAAACGAAGTAACAAGCTTAGCTAATAGAACAGGTCAGATAGAAGAGAGGATTAGTGAAATAGAAGACAAGCAACTTGAGGCACAACAGAGAGAAGAAGAAAGAGACTCAAAAATTAAAAAAAATGAGATAGCCCTACAAGAATTATCTGACTCCATCAAAAAGAATAACAAGAATAATAGGTATATCAGAGGGAGAAGAGAGAGAAAATGGAATGGAGAACATACTCAAACAAATAATAGATGAGAACTTCCCAAGCCTGTGGAAAGAACTAAAGCCTCAAGTTCAAGAAGCAAACAGAACACCAAGTTTTCTTAACCCCAACAAACCTACTCCAAGGCATATCATAATGAAATTGACACAAACCAACAGCAAAGAAAAAATTCTCAAGGCAGCCAGGGAAAAGAAGAATACAACATATAAAGGAAGGCCCATTAGATTATCATCAGATTTCTCAGCAGAAACTCTACAAGCTAGAAGAGAGTGGACCCCAATATTTAAAGTCCTGAAAGAGAGGAACTTTCAGCCACGACTACTATACCCATCAAAGCTATCCTTCAAATACGAAGGAGAAATAAAAACATTCACAGATATAGAAAAGATGAGGGAATTTATCATCAGAAAACCCCCACTCCAGGAATTACTAAAGGGGGTTCTCCAATCAGATACAAAGAACAAAAAAAACCGGGGCCACAGGTAAAAGCTCCAAGAAGAACACAATAAAACCAAATTTAAACTGTGACAGCAACAAAAAGAAAGAGGGGGAGAAGATGGAGATTAACAGTAGCAAAGGACGATGGAGTGCAAAAGTACTCACAAAATAGTTCGCTACAATGAACAGGGTAGGGACCCTTTTCATTACTCAAAGGTAACCACCATTGAAAAAACCACCACAGAAGCACATGAGAAAAAAAAGATAGCAACAGAGGAAAGATGTATGGAATACAACCAAATAAAAACAAAAGATAGAAAAACGAAAGAGAAGGATCAAACAAGACAGAAAACTAACAGAAAGCAAGATATAAAATAGCAATAGGGAACTCACAAGTATCAATAATTACACTAAATGTAAACGGATTAAACTCACCAATAAAAAGGCACAGAGTAGCAGAATGGATTAAAAGAGAAAATCCAACTGTATGCTGCCTACAGGAAACTCATCTAAGTAACAAGGATAAAAACAAATTCAAAGTGAAAGGCTGGAAAACAATACTCCAAGCAAATAACATCCAAAAAAAAGCAGGTGTAGCAATACTCATATCGGACAATGCTGACTACAAGACAGGAAAAGTACTCAGAGACAAAAATGGCCATTTCATAATGGCTAAGGGGACACTGAATCAAGAAGACATAACAATTCTTAATATATATGCACCAAACCAAGGAGCACCAAAATATATAAGACAGCTACTTATTGATCTTAAAACAAAAACTGACAAAAATACAATCATACTTGGAGACCTCAATATACCGCTGACGGCTCTAGATCGGTCATCCAAACAGAGAATCAACAAAGACATAGTGGCCTTAAACAAAACACTAGAGCACCTGGATATGATAGACATCTACAGGACATTTCATCCCAAAGTGACTGAGTATACATTTTTCTTCAGTGTACATGGATCATTCTCAAGAATTGACCATATGTTGGGCCACAAAAACAACATCAGCAAATTCAGAAAAATCAAAGTTGTACCAAGCATATTTTCTGATCATAAAGCCTTGAAACTACAATTCAACTGTAAAAAAGAGGAAAAAAATCCCACAAATATGTGGAAACCAAACAACATACTTTTAAAAAATGAATGGGTCAAAGAAGAAATAAGTGCAGAGATCAAAAGATATATACAGACTAATGAAAATGACAATACGACATATCAGAATCTATGGGATGCAGCAAAAGCAGTGATAAGAGGGAAGTTCATATCACTTCAGGCATATATGAACAAACAAGAGAGAGCCCAAGTGAACCACTTAACTTCATACCTTAAGGAACTAGAAAAAGAAGAACAAAGACAACCCAAAACCAGCCGAAGAAAGGAGATAATAAAAATCAGAGCAGAAATAAATGAATTAGAGAACAGAAAAACTATAGAAAAAATTAATAGAACAAGGAGCTGGTTCTTTGAAAAGATCAACAAAATTGACAAACCCTTGGCAAGACTTACCAAGGAAAAAAGAGAAAGAACTCAGATAAACAAAATCCAAAATGAAAGAGAAGAAATCACCACGGACACCGTAGATATACAAAGAATTATTGTAGAATACTATGAAAAACTTTATGCCACTAAATTCAACAACCTAGAAGAAATGGATAAATTCCTAGAACAATACAACCTTCCTAGACTGAGTCAAGAAGAAGCAGAAAGCCTAAACAGACCTATCAGTAGAGAAGAAATAGAAAAAAACCATTAAAAATCTCCCCAAAAATAAAAGTCCAGGCCCTGACGGCTATACCAGCGAATTTTATCAAACATTCAAAGAAGACTTGGTTCCTATTCTACTGAAAGTCTTCCAAAAAATTGAAGAAGAAGCAATACTTCCAAACACATTTTATGAGGCCAACATAACCCTCATACCAAAACCAGGCAAGGATGGCACAAAAAAAGAAAACTACAGACCAATATCTCTAATGAATACAGATGCTAAAATACTAAACAAAATACTAGCAAATTGAATACAACAACATATTAAAAAAATAATACATCATGATCAAGTGGGATTCATCCCAGAATCTCAAGGATGGTTCAACATACGTAAAACGGTTAATGTAATACACCATATCAACAAAACAAAGAACAAAAACCACATGATCTTATCAATAGACGCAGAAAAGGCTTTCGATAAAATACAACACAATTTTATGTTTAAGACTCTCACCAAAATGGGTATAGAAGGAAAATATTTCAACATGATAAAGGCCATATATGATTATTGATCTTAAAACAAAAACCATCAGCTAACATCATATTAAATGGCACTAAACTGAAGGCTTTCCCCCTTAAATCAGGAACAAGACAGGGTTGTCCACTCTCTCCACTCTTATTTAATGTGGTACTAGAGGTTCTAGCCAGAGCAATCAGACAAGACAAAGAAATAAAAGGCATCCGTATCGGAAAAGAAGAAGTAAAGGTATCACTTTTTGCAGATGATATGATCCTATACATCGAAAACCCCAAAGAATCCACAAAAAGACTACTAGAAACAATAAGCCAATACAGTAAGGTCGCAGGATACAAAATTAACATACAGAAGTCAATAGCCTTTCTATATGCCAACAATGAAACAATTAAGAACGAACTCAAAAGAATAATCCCCTTCACGATTGCAACAAAAAAAATAAAATACTTAGGAATAAACATAACAAAGAATGTAAAGGACTTATATAATGAAAACTATAAACCATTGTTAAGGAAAATGAAAAAGATATAATGAGATGGAAGAATATACCTTGTTCTTGGCTAGGAAGAATAAATATAATCAAGATGGCAATATTACCCAAAGCAATATACAAATTTAATGCAATTCCCATCAAACTTCCAATGACATTTTTTAAAGAAATAGAGCAAAAAATCATCAGATTTATATGGAACTATAAAAAACCCCGAATAGCCAAAGCAATCCTAAAGAAAAAGAATGAAGCTGGAGGCATTACAATACCTGACTTCAAACTCTGTTATAGGGCCACAACAATGAAAACAGCATGGTATTGGCTGAAAAATAGACACTCAGACCAATGGAACAGAATAGAAAGTCCAGAAATAAAACCACATATATATAGTCAAATAGTTTTTGATAAAGGGGCCAACAACACACAATAGAGAAAAGAAAGCCTCTTCAATAAATGGTGCTGGGAAAACTGGAAAGCCACATGCAAAAGAATGAAACTGGACTACAGTCTCTCCCCCTGTACTAAAATTAACTCAAAATGGATCAAAGATCTAAACATAAGACCTGAAACAATTAAGTACATAGAAGAAGACATAGGTACTCAACTCATGGACCTGGGTTTTAAAGAGCATTTTATGAATTTGACTCCAATGGCAAGAGAAGTGAAGGCAAAAATTAATGAATGGGACTACATCAGACTAAGAAGTTTTTGCTCAGCAAGAGAAACTGATAACAAAATAAACAGAAAGCCAACTAAATGGGAAATGATTTTTTCAAACAACAGCTCAGATAAGGGCCTAATAATATCCAAAATATACAAAGAACTCATAAAACTCAACAACAAACAAACAAACAATCCAATAAAAAAATGGGAAGAGGATATGAATAGACACTTCTCCCAGGAAGAAATACAAATGGCCAACAGATATATGAAAAGATGCTCATCTTCTTTAGCTATTAGAGAAATGCAAATCAAAACGGCAATGAGATACCACCTCACACCTGTTCGATTAGCTGTTATTAGCAAGTCAGGTAATAGCAAATGTTGGAGAGGCTGTGGAGAAAAAGGAACCCTCATACACTGTTGGTGGGAATGTAAAGTAGTACAACCATTATGGAAGAAAGTATGGTGGTTCCTCAAAAAACTGAAAATAGAACTACCTTATGACCCAGCAATCCCTCTACTGGGTATATATCCCAAAAACTCAGAAACATTGATACGTAAAGACACATGCAGCCCCATGTTTATTGCAGCATTGTTCACAGTGGCCAGGACATGGAAACAACCAAAAAGCCCATCAATAGATGACTGGATAAAGAAGATGTGGCACATATACACTATGGAATACTACTCAGCCATAAGAAATGATGACATCGGAAGATTTACAGCAAAATGGTGGGATCTTGATAACATGATACGAAGCGAAATAAGTAAATCAGAAAAAACAGGAACTGTATTATTCCATACGTAGGTGGGACATCATAGTGAAACTAAGAGACATTGATAAGAGTGTGGTGGTTACGGGGGGGAGGGGGGAATGGGAGAGGGATAGGGGTTGGGGAGGGGCACAAAGAAAACAAGATAGAAGGTGACAGAGGACAATCTGACTTTGGGTGGTGGGTATGCAACATAATTGAACGACAAGATAACCTGGACTTGTTATCTTTGAATATATGTATCCTGATTTATTGATGTCACCCCATTAAAAAAATAAAATTATTAAAAAAAAAAAAAAAAAGAACAATCCTATAGAACCTATCTCATTCGTTACCCAGGGACTGCCTCTAATTATTTAATATAAAAAGCTTACAGTGTGCCAGGTTGTGGAATATATTGGTGAGTCACCATTCTGTAAGAATTGACAATGAAATAACAATAATAAAATAACATTTATTCCGTGCTTTCTATATGCCAAGCACTGTGCTAAATGCTCCATAGATACTACCTCATTTTATCCTGAAAACAACTTTAGGAGGTGGCACTATTTTCTTTGTTTTGTAAAAGAGGAAACTGAGGCTAGGGAGTTTCAAGTATTTCCCCCAGGTTCCTCTAATAAAGGAGAAACCTGCATTGGAAAGTCTGTCTGACATGATCTATCCATGGCCATAGCTGCTACATTTGCTGCCTCTGTAATAATAATATACATTGTGTTATACAGATGATAAAAGCTACTAATGTAGGAACTCTACATGAATAACCTTATAATCGAATGAGATTATCTTTTATTTCCTCTATATAGTCAGATTAATTAACAGGGAGACTGACTTGACTTCGTTTGTCTCTTATGGCCAGCACTAATCATGTGTCTTGCGTGTACTCCTTCATTTACTCATTAGAAAATTGTAAGGGTGTATATTTGATGTTCCTTTTGTTTTTATGAATATTTGTAAAGGTAAGATACTACTATATAAATATAAGGCATTTATTACATATATACAAATACCACTTTCAATTTTTTTTAAAACTCTTTGCTCTTACTGTGTTTTATCTTTTTTTTTTTACCGTAAATTGTTATTTGTCCTTAGGTAAATTTATAACTATTTTATTTTTTAAAATTACTATTATTAATTGATTTTAGAGAGGAAGGGAGAGGGAGAGAGACAGAGAAGCATTTATTTGTTCTTCTTCTTAGGTGTACATTCATTGGTTGCTTCCCATCTGAGTCTTGACGGGGAATGAACTCACAGGTGTTTTGGGATGACGCTCTAACTGAGTAAGCTAACCGGCCAGGAAAGTTTATAATTTTTAAAGGGAATGTATGATTGCTGGTGAAACCATTACTGTCAGGGCAGTGAGTGCACTGGACACAGTCCTGGCTCGTCACTGAGGACAGCGCTAGGCCTCAGTGTTTTCGTCTGTCTTGAAGGGTTAAATAAGATGACTGAATTCCAGACATACCACCACTCTCTTCCGTTGGCCTGAAATTGTTTTTGAATAAAAAAACTAAATGTTAGTTAAAATTAATTTAAAAGGCATAAAAACATGTGGACTAATATATACCACATACACCACATGAGGACCGATAGAGTAATTATAATTTCTGCTACAAAGAAAGGAAAAAATCAGTTTATGCAGTTCCCTTTACAGGAAAGGACGATTTTTAATAAGCTATTGAAAATGTTAATATCAAAACCCGTTTCATGAAGATAGTGCTGAAAGAGAAGAAAGAAGCCCCTGCATCTCCCAAAGCCAAAGCCAAAAGCAAAGGCTTTGAAGGCAAAGAAAGCAGTTCTGAAAGGCATCCATAGCCACAAAGAAAGAAAATCCGTATGTCACCCACCTTCCGACAGATGGCAGAAGACACGGCGGTTTTGGAGGCTGCCAAAATGTCCTCGGAAGAGCGCCCCCAAGACAAACAAGCTTGACCACTATGCAGCCATCAGGTTCCCCCTGACTACTGAGTCAGCCATGAAGACGAGAGAAGACAGCAGCACACTTGTGTTCATTGTGGATGTCAAGACCAACAGGACCAGGTCAGACAGGCTGTGAAGAAGCCCTATGACATTGACGTGGCCAAGGGCAACACCCTGATTAGTCTTTTTTTTTTTTTTTTTTTTTTAACAGAGACAGAGAGTCAAAGAGAGAAATAGACAGGGACAGACAGACAGGAATGGAGAGATGAGAAGCATCAATCATTAGTTTTTCGTTGCACATTGCAACACTTTAATTGTTCATTGGTTGCCTTCTCATATGTTCCTTGACCACGACCATGACCACGGGCCTTCAGCAGACTGAGTAACCCCTTGCTCGAGCCAGTGACCTTGGGCTTAAGCTGGTGAGCTTTTACTCAAACCACATGAGCTCTCACTCAGGCTGGCGACCTTGGGGTCTCAAACCTGGGTCTTCTGCATCCCAGTCCGACGCTCTGTCCACTGTGCCACTGCCTGGTGAGGCTGGTTATCTTAATGGAGAGAAGAAGGCATACGTTCAATTGGCTCCTAACTAGGATGCTTTGGATGTTGCCAATAAAATTGGGATCATCTAAAACTGCATTCTGCTGGCTAATTCTAAATATAACATGTTTACACTGAAAAAAAAAAAAAAAGGTTAATATCAGTTCATGAACTCTCCAGTATTACCTACATGGACTCTTAGGGACCCAGGGACCCTTGTTTGAAATGCCCATATTAGATAACCTCTAGAAGTGTATATTCTAGCAGTGTGGATGGTACTGCCAGTTCTCTACAAAATAGCTGATGAGGTCTTAGAATAAATAGCTGATGAGGTCTTAGAATAATTTTTTTCTAGTTAAAATTCTTCAGTAGCTTCCTTTGTATTTAGATTAAAATTTAAACTTTATTCCTTGAGTTTTTTTCAAGCTGCCTACCACTCATAGACCAAGTGGCTTATAAAGAACAGAAAGTTACTTCTCACAGTTCTGGAGGCTGGGAAGTTCAAGATCAAGGTCCCTGCGGATCTGGTGCCTGGGCAGGGCTCTCTTTCTGGTTCATAGATGACCATATGTGGATGGAGTGAGGGTGACCTCTGGGGTTTCTTTTATAAGGCACAAATCTCATTCATGAGAGCTCTACCCTGTGCAACTCCCAAAGGCCCCAACTCTGAATACCATTAATTGGTGGTTAAATTTTAACATGAATTTGGGGTGGGGGTGGGGGGTGGGACACAAAGCCCTGGTTTACAAAGCTCTTCATGATCTGGTCCCTGCCTACCTTTCTAACCTTTTCTGAGTGGATCACTCTCTTCAACTGCATTGGATTTCTTACAGGTCCATAAACACATCAAGCTTCTGCTTCTCTTAAGGCCTGTTTGTTTTCTGTTCTCATCTTGAAATCCTCTTTTCCCAGACCATTATCATCCATAAAATATAAAATATGAGACAAATTTATAATATAAAAATTTCTGGTAGTCACATTTAAAAGGTAAAAAGAAACATGTTAATTTAAATGGATATTTTTATGCATCTTAGGATATTATTTCAAGTTAAAAATTGTTAACGAGATACTTGCATTTTTTTCTTACTGAATCTTCAAAATCCAGCCTATCTCAGTTTGGACTAGCAGCATTTCAAGTGTTATATGGCCACATGTGGCTAGGCTAGCGGCTACCCTCTTGATCAGTGCAGCCTTATGTCTTAGTAAGTTTGACTTCTCTTCATTTAGGTCTCTGAATGAAGTGGCCTTCCCAGACCATCCTGTATAAAATAGTGTCCTTCCTCTTCCTGCCTACCTAGTGACTATTCTTGCTAGTTACCCTGCTTAATTTTTCTCATAGCCTTTACTGGTACCTAACAATATATTGTAAGTACTTTTCTTTACTTTCTCACTTTTTAATGTCAGTCTTTCTCAATAGATTGTTGGTTCCTAAGGGGTGGGACCTTTGTCTCCCTTGTTTATTACTATACACCCAGTGACCAAAATAGTGTTAGCCCATAACAGTGACTCAAATAGATTGTTTTACTAAATGAATGAGATAATGTGAAATGAACAAAACTGGAACTTCTTTAGTTACCGACAGTAAAAGTTAGTATTGTTTATGTGTGAGTTTTTTAACCTCCAAAATGGAAACTGGAGTTGTTTTTGAAATTGAGAAGCTTGAGATTGATAAAAAGGCATATATCATTAGCTTTGTGGTGAGCTACTGAAATTTATCCTGTCTATAATATTTATTAGCCTATTCTTTCCCTCTTGAAATAAGCTGTGATAAAATTCTTAACCTTTTTTTTCTTTACCAGCTTTATGCATGGTAGGTATCAGCAAGGCTTTATTTTTATTTTAAAGCAAATAACACCTCTTATTTATTTATAAACAAGTGCCAAGTGATGAGCACATAAATGGCAAGTAGTGTTTATGGAATTTCAGGAAGTATTTGTATTAAAGTGCACTTGTAGCTGCATTTGCATGGTTTTAGAGGAATATCTTAGGAAATTGCATTTAGTTTCCTTCTTCATGGGCTCTCACCTCAGTTTGGGGCATGGTCAGCCAGGATTGTTCTCCTTGTTTCTCTAAAGTTTCACTCTTTATATTTGTTTTTCCATTTATATTTTGTCTTTATTGTACCTTGTATAATAATATTATGTTCGGCCTAAGACTTGCCTTTTTAAAATGGTACCATAAAAAGACCTTTCAGCCAGAGATTCCAAACATTTTCAGTATGTGACTGTCTTTTCCACATTACTTTCAAACAAAATGCAAAGATGATTCGCTGAGTGTAAGGAAGTAAGAACTGAGAATTATAGAAATAAAAGTGGAAGTATTTTATAAGCTGCTGGGACAGCACACCCTGAGGATAGAAAAACATGAAACAGTTGCTTTCTCAGACATCCCTGCACCTTTCCCAAGAACCCATGACTTTTAACACTTTATTCTAAATTAATATTGTAACTGTTTTCATTAACATGGACTTCTTGAATTAATACCATTTTTTTCTTGTATAAACGTATAAAGTCACTAGTACAAAAACTGTTTTTGAAATGTTTTTTTAAAAATTGTAACTATTTTATTGAGAGAAAAAGAGAAAGAAACATCAATTTGTTGTTACACTTATTTATGCATATTGATTGATGCTTGTATGTTCCTTGACCAGGAATCAAACCTGCAACTTTGGCATATTAGGATGATGCTCTAACCAACTGAGCTAACCAGCAAGGGCTGAAATAATGTTTTCTTTAAATGACTTTCAAAGTTATGTATTAGACTGTTAAGTTAGAGGTAGCTCCAGGAAATCACCTCTATAACGATAGAGCTATGAAAGTAGTGAATATTTATTGGGTCATGAATTGTGGTTGGTGATTCTAAACAGTATCTTTCATCCTCACAATAACTTGAAGGTATTATATTATTTTCTTCACTTTACATTGGAGGAGGCTGAGGTTCAGTGAGGTGTTAGGCCACTCAGAGATAGTAAAGGCCAAAACTGGGACTGCGGCATGCGAGGCTGATTCCAGAGTGGTCCTTATCCAGTCTGTCCTGTTGTCCCTCCATGTCCTTCAGACCAGCTGTCCTCAACTGCTAGGTAGTGACACATTAGTGCACCTGCCATTTGTGAACTGGATCATTAGTAATTATTAACAGTAGTTGCATATTGAAGTTATAAATGGTATAACTTTTTAAGTAAGTGGAATTGATTCAAGGTCTTCCCATTAATAATACCACCGTCGCTCAGTTCTATTCCTATGTGCTTTTGTTGGCTGGGTGAGAAAGGTGGCATTATATGCACCACTCCAGTAAATGTGGATAGCTCATAAATAAGGGGAAATGTATCTTGTTAGGACTACTGCTAAGCTGTGGTTACTGATGTGCTATGAATAGTTTTCACTTATTCATATTCTACATATTAGGAATACCACTGCAAAAGTAGTCTATATGGTTCCCTACCCTGTACGTTTATTTTAATTGTTATAATTTGAAGACATATATGGGAGTATGTTTTTCAACACTAATGCTGATCTAGACTGTTATTACTTTTCTCAATTGTAAAATGTGATGAAGTCTTGCAACAAGCTTGTAAACTAGAGTGCAGTAGAAATATGAGGTAGAATTTAAGTTCAACCCTGCTGTGAGGACAAGCATGCTGAATCCTTATAGTGTGGAACTCTAGCTCTAGGTTTTAAACTGTGAAACCCAGTTTAAAGATATTTTTAGATAGTCTATTTTCTAGATCCCAGAGGCCTTGTGATGTAAATCCCTTTGTTGTCCCTGATTTTCTCCTGCCCACGGAGAATCTAGGTTTCTGCTTTGAAGACTATGTTTTCTTGCCCTGCTCAGCTTCCTCTTTTATGTACAACACACTTTTACTGTCATTTATACATAAAATACAGCAAATTTTTCTATATAGTGAAGAAATAGCCAGACCAGGCAATGGCACAGAGTTAGAGTGTCAACCTGGGATGCTGAGGACTCGGGTTTGAGACCCCGAGGTCGTCGGCTTGAGCAGGGGCTCATTTGGTTTGAGTGCAGGCTCACCAGCTTGAGCGTGGGATTATGGACATGACCCCATGGTCACTGTCTTGAATTTGAAGCCTAAGGTCGCTGGCTGAGCTTCAGCCCCAATCCAGGCACATATGAGAAAGCAATCAATGAACAACTGAAGTGCTGCAGCGACAAGTTTATACTTCTCATCTTTCTTCCTGTCTGTCCCTAGGGGTCTGACCTTCTCTATAGATAGATAGATAGATAGATAGATAGATAGATAGATAGATAGATAAAGTGTGAAGAAACATTGATGTGGAAGTGGTACATAAATTAAGTTTTCGATTGTCTTCATTCCTCAGTACAGCTTGGCACAGGTTTGCTCAGACTAGGTTTTTTTTGTTTGTATTGGTTTTTTTTTTAATTCAGTGAGAGGAGGGGAGGCACTCTCACAAGACTCCTACATAGACAGACTCCCACATAGGCCCCAACCAGGATCCACCCAGCAAGCCCACTAGGGAGCAATAGTCCAATGCTCGGCTACCAAGCTCTTCTTAGTATCAGAGGTGGAAGCCATGGAGCCATCCTCAGTGCTCTGGGCCAACTGAGCCATGGTTGCAGGAGGGGAAGAGAGAGAGAGAGAGAGAGAGAGAGAGAGAGAGAGAGAGAGAGAGAAGTAAGAAGAGGAGAGGTGGAGAAGCATATGTGTGTTTCTCCTGTGTGCCCTGACCCAGGAATCAAACCTGGGACATCCACACACTGGGCTGATGCTCTACCACTGAGCCAACTGGCCAGGGTCCAGACCAGGATTTTTTGCCCCTAATTCCTTTTTCAAAAATCACCCGTTTTTATCTTAGTCCTCAGGAAGCCACCTCATATTTGCTGTTTTTGTTGTCTCTTTTCTATAGAAACCTTATCTTTTGGCAAAAATTTCCAGTGTCACTAAAACCTTTGTGAAAAAAATTTTATGTCTAATGCAGTGATTTTTCCAACCTTTTTCATTTCATGGCACACATAAGCCAATTACTAAAATTCTGTTCCACACCAGAAAATAATTTTTGCCAATCTGATAAAATAGATGTAATTTTAATTCACACTAGATGGCTATAACTGAGTTGGTTGTCATTTTTTTATTTGACAATCTACAGGAAAAGTGTCCCTGACTAAATATTCAGGTATTACATGTTTTCAAAATTCTTGCGGCACACTGATCGAAAATCGCTGGTTTAACTGAATCCTTCAATTACCTTCATCCCCAGCAGAAACTGGGAAGAGTTTCTTATTTCCCATAACTTCTCATGTTTCCTACTTTCTCTAATATCCCTTGTTTCTTTCCTTATCTTTCTGTCATAGTCCTTTGAGAAAACAGGGACATTCTTCTAGATCAACAGTATTCTTCCAATATATTGAATTTATATCGCTTGTTTTTTTTCTGTAGCTCGGACTAAAATGGCAAGGAGGGATTGTTTCCCAATAGGCAGGTCAGACAGAAGTTGTTTTGTGGGGGAGGGAGCATCTTGAACTGAATGTTCGCCCTGTCAACTGGCATTCGGTGAAGATAAGCTTAAGGCTAAGCTATGACTTCCATGAGAGTAGTGTGAGCAGTAGGAGTTTAGGACTGGTTGTAGATTTAAAGCTTATGGATGGTTCACTTCCCAGACCTCAGTGTTTTGTTTTGAGTTTTTTGGTTAATTTCTCTTCAGTTTAAGGAAATTTAAATGCCTGGGGTAGAAAGATAACAGATTGTTTAAAAATGTTTTCCATTTACTGTCTCAAGTGTATTTTTTTTTTTTGATAAATAATTTTTTGTCTGGATTTTAAAGTATTCTGGCTGAGCTCCAAGGAAATGAGCTTTTGTACTTGACTTCATTTGCTTTGTGCCATTGTTCACGAGAATAATGACTGATTTCACAGTTTATTAAAACACAAGCATTGGTACAACTGAGGTGATTATGCCAAAATAGGTTATTATTAGTTGTTCTAACTCCTGTCTGGCAGTGCTTATTTTTCCATTGGCAGCCCTAGTTACGGTCTGATTTTAAATAAATACATGAAAGCTGTATGTGTTTGAATATAAGATTTTGTGTATTCTTCCTAGTGAAGGACCAACGGGCCTCACTTACTGCAAACTACTTGTAAGCCTCTTGTCTCTGGTGGAAGAGACTCCTTGGGAGAGCATTAAAAGTGTGAGAGATAGTGAAAAACAAAAATGAAAACCACACCTGTTATTCCAAAATTCTCATTTCCTGATCTGTCAATCAATTGCTCACCCTCTCTTCTACTTGGAAGAGAGATAAACAACTGTTTATGGTTAGAGTGGGAGAAATGGTACAGGGATATCCAGACAAATGCCCTAGAGTCCCCACAGATTTAATTGCCTGCTAGAGGAGTCATTATAGAGTCTCCTTTACAAATGTTGTACCTACTGAAAGTTTAACAAAATTGTATTCACTATTTCCTGGAATGAAATCTCTAAGCAGGAGTAAAAGTTTAGCTTTTTTTGAATGTGGCCATAGGCCAAGCAGTAGACATAACTTGTTGAATTGTTACTGGGCAGAAGGCTTGATGTGAAATGTCTGTTGACATGTATGCACATTAAGTATTTATTTCTGTGCCCCATTGAACTCTGTTGAATAGATCAGTCTATTTTGTTGAAAGATGGTAGTCTTTGAAGGAAAGCTGAAACATTGGTGTATGTGTGTGAAAGAGACAGGTCGTTTTTGTTTTTGTCCCCATCCCCCCCCCTCACGTAGGGGGAAGATAGAAGTAACTTAAATACTTGCTCTTAAAAATAAATTCTTTTGTAAAATTTTGATTTGCCTTGGGGCATAAAGTAAAGTATAAATGACTGTATTATTTTAGTAAATACAACAGAATAGCTTTTGAATGTCTTCTAAAATAATGAGATATAGTCTTCCCTCAAGTGTGGGAACTATTCTGCACCCTGTTCCCTGACCTCTACCTTTTGACCCTGCTGCTTTGTGATGAGATTACGGGCCTTCAAGTTTTCCTCCAGTCTACCCAGATTTCCTTACATAGCAACATAAAGCTTTAAGCTTCCTTAAAAGATGTTCTTAGCATTGAGCAGAACATTCAGATTCAATCATGGGCATGGATTTTGTAAATCTTTTTCATTAAATTTTTCTTAATCTCCTACAAAATAAATAGAATCACCAAGTTTTGTGGCTATGTATGACTAAATATGTTTTTCTTTTGAAATAAAACATCAGAAAATAATGTTGCCTACTTAGAAAGAGGCTAACAATTAGAGCTTTCCATGATAAGAGAACTTGAGAGCCCCAACTAGGTGTTTCCTACCTAGTGCTGCTTCTTTAGGTATGAGAAGTTAAAATGTGGATTCTGAGGGTGTCATGCAAGAGCAACAAATCAAATATTTTCAGAGAGAATCAACACTTTAATCTGCTTGTTATATCAAACACTTTCTTAGACACTTTAGCAGATGCCTAAAATAGGGTAGGAAGAAAATCAGGGACAGACAATAGGAGATGAACTCATTTACTTTTGTGGCTTGTTAGTAGTTCTTATAAGAGTGGTTTTTCTTCGTGTTTGTTTTGATTTGGTGGGGGTTTTTTTTTGGAAAGAGGATAATATTAGTGTCAAAATAAGGGTTTGGACATTATCTGTATTTTATTAGTTTCTTGCATACTATGTTAAAGTTTATCTAGAAAATTAAGCATTTGCTCTGATTCAGACATTTTAGTAGTAGGGCTTTCCACAGAATGTCTGTTTTACACACCGCTAGAAGAATATATAGTAATGAAGCTGTAGGACATTGGTTTACATGGCACTTTCTTGCTGCTGTTACTGAAGACTCCACCAGGAGTGAGAATAGATAAAATTCAATAACTGCTTGTAAAAAAATTGTGCTTTTTAAATTATAAAATTAACATATGCTTAGTTTAAGAACTGGACAATGTAGGATTGAATTAAAGAAAATAAAAATAATCACCTATTATCCTAAAGGGAAGGAATTTAAAATAAAAATTTCTTGTCGCTAATTAGAAGCCAGAGGGTACCTGTTTATTGTACTGTGGTTGTTAAATGAGCTGAGCAACAACCCAAGAAACACAAGATTTTTTTTTTTTATCCAAGTCTTTGCCACTGATTTAGTGAGTAAACGGCATCTGTAAAGATCTTCATAATTGATTGAAAGAGTGAATGAATAAACAAAATGGAGTTGCCTACCTGACATATTTACTTTGAGGGATAAAAATTAAGTCCGTAGTACTTGGAATATATATTTTTAAACCAAACTCTTCTTCTTCTTTTTTTTTTTTTGTATTTTTCTGAAGCTGGAAATGGGGAGGCAGTCAGACAGACTCCCGCATGCGCCCGACCGGGATCCACTCGGCATGCCCACCAGGGCGCGATGCTCTGCCCATCTGGGGTGTTGCTCTGTTGCATCCAGAGCCATTCTAGTGCCTGAGGCAGAGGCCACAGAGCCATCCTCAGTGCCCGGGCAACTTTTCTCCAATGGAGCCTTGGCTGCTGGAGGGGAAGAGAGAGACAGAGAGGAAGGAGAGGGGGAGGGGTAGAGAAGCAGATGGGTGCTTCTTCTGTGTGCCCTGGCCGGGAACCGAACCCCGGACTCCTGCACGCCAGGCCGACACTCTACCACTGAGCCATCTGGCCAGGGCCTAAACCAAACTCTTCTATACTATCAGAATTAAAGTAAAATGAGAAGAGTAGCTTTGAATCTCAGGAAGTTAAAGCTAAAATAATTATTAAAAACTCTTTTCCTATTATGGAAAAATGAGATAGAATACAGAAGAAGGAAAAGATAGTAATCAGAAGAGACAGTTCAGTGACAAATAAGGTAAAGTCTTTATCTTCGTCTCATTGGGAATCTGATTTATTTGTCTTAAGTAGCAGAGAGGAAATATATAGGTTTAGATGGCGTGAGAAACCTCTGATGGAAAAGGTGTTCCTTTCCCTTCAGGTTGTTGGGAGGGTAGAATGGTTTAGACCGGAGGCTGAATCTAGAAGCCAGAGCAGATCTGACACTTGTCCCTCAAAGCTCCTTTCCTGTCTTCCCCGTCAGGTCTGTGTAAACATTTCATGATCAGTACTGGCACTGGCTGCAGAGAATACAGAGAATGCTTGAAGTTTGCCCTTTGTGTAGTAGAAGAATAAGAACAGAAACAGTCTTTTAATTGTCTTGGCAATATTTTGGCTGTTGGTACTTTAGATCCCTTCTGTAAATGACTTTTCTCCTGAAACACACTTATTATGAGTTTTGTATTTAAACAAACCAAATAAAGATCTCAGGATGCTAAAAAGAAGGGATATATTTGTCACACTACATAATTGGAAAACCTTTAACAAGGACAAATGTGCCTCTCTCATTTCCTTTAAACCTATCAATTTAACAAGAATATGACTTGTTAGTAATGACAGTGCATTCCAATTTTTTTTGAGTAAACAAAAGTCCTCTTCTAAAAAGAAAAAGACATTGAGAGAGAGAGAGAATTCTAGTTCTTATCTGGATAGGTATTATTTGCATTTTTGTTTCTGTTCTGTTATTTTTAGGATGGGTTGAATTGAGATGAATTTTAGTTGCTCTAAGTACTGTGAGTGGCATGAAAGAAAGTAGAGAGGCAGACCATGAGGAAGAGGGGCTTATTTATGTCCAGATCGCTGCTTCCACTTTTTTGATTCTAGAACCAGATGCATACAGTACACATTTAAAAGAGAAATGTAGAGTAGCCTGCTTTAAAACAGTTCATGGAATGGGAGAGGAGTTGGGAAGAGAGGTTGAATCTAGCTTTTGGAGGATTTTTCTGTCAGAATGCTTGTGGTTATAGGTCAAACAGGACCTAAGAAATAAAGGAATTTGGCTGGTTCACATAGCAGTTTTTTGGGAGTGGGGTGTGCTGGTATAATTTGAACAAAGTTCTAACTATTTCACTGCAGCTCCTTATGCTCTCTCTGTCCCCAGCATTGACTTCCTCTTCAGGGTAGCTTCCTTCATGGTAATAGTGGTGCAGCAGTTCAGGCTTCACGGTTTCACATCACACCTTCCCTGAAAAAGACTTAATTTACCCCATCCACTGCCCACTCATGTCATGAAACAAAAATTTGGATCATTGTTATGATTAGACCACCGGTTTTTGGGGTTTTTTGGGTCACATTTCCTTGGGGCTCATCCTTGAACCATGATTGTGGCAAGAAGGATGGGATTAAAGTGATTGATTGGAGACCAGTTTGTGATAGAAATGACAGGGCTGCTTCTCAGTGGGAAAGGGAAGAAAGTGCCCACTGGGGAGCAGCGCAGCTGGAGGCTAGACTACGAAGAGGGCCCCTTGAAAGACAGAACAGAGCCCCTCAAAGGTCTGAACGAGGAATGGCATGCTCACAGCTGTGCTTTGGGAATATCCCTCTGGATGAGGGGTATAGAATGGGGTCAGATTGAGAAGAGACTAGAAGTGGGGGAACCAATTAGGATATGTTACAGTTAAATTGGGGGGAAAGGGCCTGAATCAGGATAGTGTCCATGAGAGTAGAGAAGAGAAGATGAATATAAGAGACAGGATAGACATTAGATGAATTGAACTTGACAACTTTATTGTATGTGAAGTTAAAGGGGAGGTGAGACACACATGACTGAGATTGTGGGTCCAGGCAGCAGGGATGGGGTAGTGTTGTTCATGGACGGAAGGAATAGGAGGAAATAAGTTTCAGAAGATGGATGGTTACATTAATTTTGAATTTGTGGCAGTGATGGAGCTGGTATGACTTTATTTTCCATTATAGCAGGGAGGCTTAAAACCATTTTCACCACATTTTAGGGGGATAGTGGTGATTAACCATGTAAAAGGGTGTGTATGTAAGCAAGTCGTGGAGCTACAACTTGAATTAAAGGCTTCAGATGCACAGTTCTATATTCTTTCCATAATATCACACTTACCTCTATTTATAGACGTAATTCATGCATTCTTTCTCTTTCCTTCCCTCTCTTTTTCCCTACCTCTCTTCCTTTTTATAAGGCAACCAAGAATGTGTGCATGTTAATTTATTTTTTGTGTGTATGTTAACTTAAATCTGTTTTTGTAAACATGAAGTGTAAAAATACCATAATTAAGAAAAATATAAAAACTGCCCAGGATACAAAGTGAAATTTACTTTTGAGTTAGGATAACTTGTTAGGCATTTGTAAATAAATTCCCTATTTTCTGCAGTGCTTCAGCTTGTAGTTAAAATGCACAGTTGTTTCCGTGGCAGGCTTTGGGTAGTGCATTTAGAATGCATCTGCGCTCTTCAGCTACGAGGCAGTGAACCATATGCTCTTTAACATTTTGGAGTTTGTTCAGCAGACGCTGTCTGACCAATTTGAATTCTGCTGGTGCTTGCACTGGGTTCTAGGCATTCCCTCTTAGAATGTGCAGGTCAACTGGTACTGCTCTACAGCTGCACTGCTCATAAAAATTAGAGGATATTTCAAAATGAATATGAAGCAATAAAATATCCCCTAGTTTTTGTGAGCAGTGTATATGAATGAATAGGCTGATGAGTTGCACGGAGTGCTCACTGTAGAGCCTGGTGGGATGTAATTGCTCAGTAAACATGAGCTACATCCTGGGTAAGATAGTTGATGTGATTAAGCCTCAAGCACTTTGATGACATTTAAAGTGTTGCTGGAACTCTCCTTTAGATGTTCAAAGACAGTCTCCTGGGGTTGTTTCTGTTTTTTCACTGAAGGCTAATTTTATCTATTATTTTTAAAATATATAATGCATTCATGTGGTATCATTTTCAGAAGATACAAAAAGATTGTTAAAAATATGCCTCATTCCTTTCCCTGGCCATTCAGTTCCTGCCTTTCCTCAGGCAGAACCATCGTTACCACTTCCTTGTGCATACTTCCAGAGGTGGTCTCTTTGTTCATGACATGTTCATTCCTCTCGGAGTACACTCCTACCTATGTTTCTTTTTCAATTCTTTTTCACTTATTGATTTTAGAGAGAGAAGGGAGAGAGAGAACGAGGTGGGGGGAGAAAAATATTGATTTGTTGTCACACTTATCTATGCATTCATTGGTTGATTCTTGTGTTTACCTTGATGGGAATTGATTACACAACATTGGCATATCAGGATGGTGCTCTAATTAACTGAGCTATCTAGACTGGGAGAGCTTTGATATATTTCTTTTACCCATGTTATTGCCTTTTAAAAAATTATTTATTTATTTATTTTAGAGAGGAAGGAGAGGAGAAGAGAGAAAAAGACAAGGGGGAAGAAGCAGGAAGCATCAACTCCTATATGTGCCTTAACCAGTCAAACCCAGGGTTTCCAACCGGCGGCCTCATTGTTCCAGGTTGATGCTTTATCCACTGTGCCACCACAGGTTAGGCCCATACACTTTTTTTTTTTAATTGAGACAGAAATTCACATAACCAAAAGTTAACCATAGACCATTTTTTAAAATTCATTCATTCATGCATTCAGTTTTAGAGAGAGAAAGAGAGAGGGGAGAGGAGCAGAAAGCATCATCTCCCATATGTGCCTTGACCAGGCAAGCCCAGAGTTTTGAACTGGCGACCTCAGGGTTCTAGGTCAGTGCTTTATCTACTGTGCCACCACAGGTCAGGTCTGTTATTGCCTTTTTACTTCACTTTATTAGTAATATTAAAAATAAAGGTATCATGCACATTATATTGTTTATTGTAGGTCAGGTATAGTCCCTAGTTTGCAGTTGACAACCATGCTGAAAGATGTTAAAGGAGTTGCTTGAGTTTGCATTGCTAGTGGCAGAATTGGAAGGTTCTTCTGGATTCACATCCAGGCCCCTTTGATTCTAGAGGAACTTAATTACTTTTATGGGTAAAACAGCTCACCTCTTTAATCTGATGGAAAGCAGGGCACTTATACTTTAAAAAGTACAGTAATAAACCCATTATATGTTAACTCACATTCTGAATGAAAATGGGACCAACTTTGGGGTCTTTGTACACATTAGAATGATAGATTTTGTTGGTTGCCCATGTGTTTTAGAAATAGATTATCGCCTGACCTGTGGTGGCACAGTGGATAAAGCGTCAACCAGAAATGCTGAGGTTGCTGGTTTGAAACTCTCAGCTTGCCTGGTCAAGGCACATGTGGGAGTTGATGCTTCCTGCTCCTCCCCCTTTCTTTCTCTCTTTCTCTCTCTCTTTCTTTCTCTCTCTCCTCTCTAAAAAAAATATTTTAAAAAATGAAATAGATTATCTATGTGTAATTGACCAAAGGCACTCACATAAGCAAGACAGCCAAGTTGGTTGAGGGCTCACCAACATAAATGTAAAAGGACTCAAAGATATTGATATAATCCTTACTTTTAATAATTGAAATCATCCACAAGGGTAACTGTCCGTGTTTCATTAATAAAAATTTTATTTAAGAAAAAACACTTTATTATCTGGAGAAATACAGACAACATGATTTGGTTTATTTAACCTTTCTTTGGTGAGGTACATTTCTATAGATTATACAGTATCACCTTGACTTTATGGAGTCTTGCTATGTTAAGTGGAAGTTTTGATGGATTATGGTGGGAAAGTAGGAAATTATTCAGTGTAGAGTATGTTTTGTATTGTCTGTTTTGAAAATTAAACTAAAAAACCCCAGCCTTTTTGATATGGAAAATTTCACACATACGCAAAAGAGAGAATAGTATAATGAATCCTCATGTGCCCACCAACTAATTATCAGCTCACTGCTAACTCAGCTACTTCAGTCTCACTCCAACTTACCACCACAATTATTTTGAAACAAAATCCAGATTTTATGTGTAGTTCTTTAAAAAATGAGTTTTGATTTTCTATTTAATCATCAGATCCCCATTATAATCAATTTAAGTAGTGAAACAATATGAAACATTATAGTCTCATTAACCAAGTACAGTAATTAAATTGAACAGTAAAAATGTGTGCTTTTAGCATTTTAAAAGTTATATTGACATAGATTTTGAGAAAGTAAGTAATTATTAAAAGCATCAAGGTTAATTCAACTTGGAACTTTAGAAATCTTAGAAGGCTCTTTCTTTCCTTTTATTTTAAAAAATAAAAATCCCACAGCATTTATTGTCATCTGGTAATAACACAAGTGTAATCAAAGCAATACGAATAAATGTTTAAGAACTATATTCCCAACAAAGGACACCTAAAAAACACAAACTGTAGTTCTTCTCAACCATTTCTCACTTCATTAGTCATTTCTAGTGGGAAGCACTCTGGAACGGAGTGATATATTCTTTCTGTGTAATCCTACCGAGTTGTTTTCTTGACTCGGTTTTACAGTGAATCTCTTCTGTATCATCTAATACGAGTTCACTTACTCATCAAATCCAGTGCTACAGCCCTCTGTCCACATGTTCACTTGCTCACAAAGCCACACCTGAATCCAGAGATCTATTTTGTAAGTATCTGACAATGAGGTTGTTGGTCTGTACCATGACCTTCTATGCTTTCTGGCCCTGGCAGAGTGGAAGCTGACAAAGACCACACTAAGTAAGCCCTGTGCTACTTCAGAAAGCTACTTCTGGAATCAGAAAGCTCTTTCTTTGAACATTGTTGTTATAAATAAGCTTGTCAGTAGGGCCGCTTGATTGTATTAGTTTATTATTTCTGTGGAACAAATTATCTTAAAATACAGTTCTCAAAATAAGCATTTATTCTCTTGCATACTTTCTGAGGGTCAGGAATCCAGGAGCAGCTTAGCTGAGGGGTTCTGGATCAGTCTCTCTCCTAAGGTTGTAGTCAAGCTGTTGACAGGGGCTGTAGTCATCTCAAGGCCTGGCCCAACTGTGGCTGAAGAATCCACTTCCAAAGTCACTTGTTCCTTAGCACTTGAGTCTCTTCATAGGCCCAAATATGTCCTAGTGACATGGCCACTGGCTTCCCTCAGAGCAAGTGATTGGGAGGGTAGATAAAGGTGGAGACATGATGGAGACAGTATTTTTTTTTTTTTTAATATAACCTAATCTCAGAAGTGGCACATCATCATTTCTGCCTTACGCTATTGGTCACATAGATCAACCCTGGCACACTGTGAGAAGGAAGTCCACAAGGCCTTGACTACCAGGAGGACAGGATCATTGGGAGCTATTGGAGGCTGGCTACTACACAGATTTTGTCCATGTTTTTCAAAGCTTTTAAACTTCTGATTTAGGACTTAGAATCTTTAGCTATGATTTCAAATAGAGTATGCCCAAACTATAGTAGTGTGCAGGGTTTTGATGCAGTCTGTACTTGGATAAATAGTAAAGATCTATTTTAGAAAGGCAGTGTGACAGAGTTCTTAGTGCAGGCTCTGAAGCCAGGTTGCTTTGGGAAAGTTACTTAAATTCTCTTTACCTAATAATAATGCTACTCTAATTCCTATTGGGATTTGCTGGCCAAATGCTTAGAATGGTGCCTGGGACATAGTAGGTGCTCAGGTGTTACGTGATTGTTATTTTTATTGCCAAAAGAACTTGAGAATACAAGTGAACTCAGCTGATTTTGTAGGCGTGAATGTTGGCAGAGGAGTGGAGAGGTGGGCAGAGACCAGTGTGCTGTGGGAAGGGTGAACTTTCATAATCAGTTGTTAACTGTTATGCTGTTGTTAACCCTTGGCAACTAGTGCTTATTTTAAACTACTTTGTTTAAAAAAGAGTGGTTAGGCATTTTTAGCACTTCCTTTGTCCTTTTTTGCTTCAGTAATAACACCTGGATTCATGCTTCAGATTTGGCTGTATAGGGTACACAGGTGTTCTTTTCTTTAAAAATTTTTTTTGATAAAAGTACTTTGAAAGAAGAGTTTTATGATGGTATTGCTCTTTAAAAAGGAAGATGAATAGGAAAATGAAAAGGGTGGTAGTGGAAGGAACTGAAAACTGCTTGCTAAATTACATAAGGAAGCATTTGGCTGTGGTCAGAAATGTAGTTGTTAGCCAGCGGCAAGTGAACCCATCTGGCACACTTTTTCATTATTATTCTGAAATATTCATGGGCTCCAACAGTCCCTTGCCTTGTTTCTGTTCGATCCTCACATCTTCTCATCTTCCAGCAGCCAATCTGGAGTTCCAGTGGGTTGCCCTTGTTTTGTTTCCTTGTTGCTGTGGATAATCAATAACGAATAGACAGACAAGGAAAAGTTTGTGTATATTCTTTTTTTTTTTTTAATTCATTTTAGAGAGGAGAGAGAAAGGGAGAGAGAGAGAGACAGAGAGGGAGAGAGAGAGGAGAGAGAGACAGAGAGAGAAGGTGGGGAGGAGCTGGAAGCATCAACTCCCATATGTGCCTTGACCAGGCAAGCCCAAGGTTTCGAACTGGCGACCTCAGCATTTCCAGGTTGACGCTTTATCCACTGCGCCACCACAGGTCAGGCAAGTTTGTGTATATTCAAAAATTCTCTTGCAAAATAAGGCATGGAGCCAATCATTTAGGATTTGAAAACAAAACATTGGCTAAAGTAATCCACTCCGTGTGCTTTAAGGTAGCTAGAATATTTTAAACTCTGAATTGTGAACCTCCTCTGATCATTAAGCAGTAGCTTTCATTTTCATTAAATTTTTTTTATTTAGAGAGCATAAGATTAATAAACTTTAAAAAATTTTATTTGTAAAAGGCATTTGTTAGTGTCTTATTAATTTCCCAGAAATATCTTGAAATGATCTAGTATGTAGATCCAGGGAGAGCTACATACTATTTTTCTATTTTAAAAAGAACTACTTCAGAATGTTGATAGGATTATTTAGCACTCAGAACCAAGAGTTCTGAAAATTGGTCTTATAAATTTCTCTCAAAGCATGTGAGACCACTGTTTTTACTGAATAGTAATTTGAGATTTATCTAGTTATTCTCACTTTATTTTTAAGAAGAAACTTTGCCCTATTAGGAGTGTGTTCAGTGTTCAAAATAGATTTTCTTTCATTAGCTCCCTATTTTACATTGGAAGAGAACCGTCTTGGTTTTTTAAATTGAATTTATCAGGGTGACACTAGTTAACGTAATTATACTGATTTCAGGTGCCCAGTTCTACATATACAACACGTCTCCATAGACTTCCTTCATCACCATCTATTCTCATATACAGTATATTTTTTAAATAATTTTTAAGTTAAATGTCCTCATATTTTTTTAAAAAGAAGGTTGGCTATTGGTATTCATCCCAACTGCTGAACTTTACCTAGTTGAATGGTAAATTAAGATTTTAAAAACAAGAGTGGAGTCAGTGTTGAAGAATAGGGGCTGTTTATGTCACAGGTTTTTATGATACGATTTTAAAAAATTTTTATTGAATTTATTGGGGTGACAGTTAATAAAAATCATAGGTTTCAGGAGTATCATTTTATAATACTATCTCATCTATATATTGTATTGTGTATTCAGCACCCCAAGTTTTTAATATGGATTTAATGTTTAATTTTCCTTTGGTTCCTCTTCTTTTAGCTCAGGCTTCTTTGGCTGCTCTGGTTTTAAAAGATGAAGAAACATAATGGCTTTATTGGGGTCAGTGCTTCCCAGAAACCTGGCTGAATTTACTGGTCAATGGGACACATTTGCCGCTTTTTAAACAAAGGGTTGAAGGCCTTGCAGACTGCCCATCTGTCTTAGGAAGCTTTGTGTAGTTAATGTGCAAAAACAAGTTTTACTTAGAGGCAGAGGGAAGCCTTTTTCTACATAAGTATTTAGAATTTTAAAAAAAAGCAGTTTCTAGGTAAACACTTAAATTAGTAGTTTTGTGCCTACTACATGTTACCTGACTGTTCTCATGTGTTAGAGATGAATTGAACAGAATTAATTCTTGTCACTGAAGTAATTAAATTAAAGGCATTACAGAGCAGTTTATTTTAGAGTAGAAAGGAAGAGGCTGGGAATTGGTCAGGTGCTTTTATCTATTTTCATTCATTTTACTTTTCTTATAAAATCACTGTTATTACCTAGATCAGACATAGCTACAAGCTATTTATTTGAAATTAAACTTGTCTTTCAGTGAGTAATTTTGTAGTATAAAAAGTGTGCACTTTTTATCTATAGGTACTTAACTTGCCATTTTTATTTATCAAGTAGACTTTTGGGCACTAAGGAGATGGGGCTGGTCACGTGTATTAACATTATTTCCAAGCACTTCTTTCTGCTCTCTAGACTTAAAGCTACTTGAGGGAAACCATTTAGTATAGTAAGAGTATGGGTTCTGGGGTTTCTAAAGTGTCTCAAATTAAATCTGCCATTTGTTAGTTTTGCCTTTTAAACTTTCTAAGCCTTAGTTTATCGTCTCTAAAGCAGAGGTGTATTTACTCATTAAGTTGCTGGATTGATAAATGAGAGAATATACAGTGTCAGGGGTACATAGGGAAAATAAATAGGACCTGACCTATTCACCTCTGTCACCCCTCAACACCTGGTACACTGCTGTGCCAATAATAGATGCTCCTGGTACATCGGCTGAATGGGAAAACTTTAAGAATGTGTAGCCATTATCAATATAATTGATAAATATATTGAAAACAAAAAGAAAGCTCGTGTGTTTGATATTTGTACATCATTTTACCTGCAGTCACTACACTCTTGAGATCATATCAGCTCTTATAATAGACCTGACAAATATGAGACACTCTTGTTACATGTTTGAATAACTTACTGAATTTCATTCCCCTTTGAAATGGAAAGTTTTTGTTTGTCTCTTTATGTTTTCCTAAACAGATTGGAGTTTTAGGTATCTTTTTTTGAAAACAAACTAAATTAGGAAGTCAGATGTTGGTTAATCAGATTTCAAAATGATGAGTTTTTCTGTTCTTATTTTAAAGCTGAACATCAAATCTCAGGTAAGCCTCTTTTCTTAGAGACAAAACTGGCACAGGTATATGGAGCAGAAATTATTGTTTATTTGCATATACCTGGAATTGGGATATATTTCCTTGCTGTTTCTCTTTTGCCATATGTAGGTAAGGAAGTGCTTTGCTATGCTTTAGATTATTTTGTTGTTTTTTTCCCCTGAGACTCTTAAATTAGTATGTAATAACTGTGTATCTGTTACTCAGATAAGGGCTTCTGACTATAGACCTTTTTGGTACCTATCTCCTTTCTTTGTCCTTTGCATAGAGAGTTCTCTTTTCAAGTCCCTAAACATGTCTGGGTCTTGAAAAAGGTATCAGCTAATCTCCTATTCCATTTTCTCATAGGAATATATTCCTTCTAGTTCTAGTGTTTTTCTTCCAGTCTTTGCTAGGTAAAATGGGTTCACCAAAGGTAAATTCTTCTTGTGTTTGGGGTGGTGGTGCTGGTTGCCATATTAGATAGAGTGGACAGAGAAAGTGATCTTGAAACAAAGGCTTAAAGGAAGTAATGGAGTTAGCCAAGTGGATAGTGGGATAGGCTAAGAGAACAGGCTGGAGAAAAGCCCTCAGTGGGGCCTTAGTGGTTGTCTGATGACTTAACCCTAAGTAACCCAGGGGATTGAAGAGGGGGAAGAATAACAGGACGGGATGGCAGAAAAGTCACAGGAGGCCAGATCATAAAAAGGCCTTGTAGCATTCATTGAAAGAGCTTTGGTTTAACTCCAAAGGAGATGGTGAGCCATTTCAGGGTTTTAACAGAGATGAGACCTCTGACTTAGCTTTAAAAGGATTATTTGGTAACTCCCTGAACACTGAATTATAAGAGTACAAGGGTAGAAGCAGGGAGATCCATTAGGAAGCTTGCAGTAATCTAGGTCAGAGATTATGGTAAGTCAGAAAAGATGATGAGATATGATCAGTTACTGGATACATCTGGAAAATTGAAGCAATAGAATTTTATTACCAAATGTGGAATGTGAGAGGAATGGAGGAATTGAGCATGGCTCCAAAAGTTTTGACTTAAGCAACTTGAAAAATGGATTTGGCCATCAGTTTCAACTGGGAAGACTGTGGGTTGCATAAGTTGGAAGAAGGGTGGTGCAGAATTCACTTTTGAACATGCTGAATTTGAGATGCCTATTAGATATCATAGTCAAGAAAGCAATTAGTGTCCTGGCCAAATGGCTCAGTTGGTTAGAGCATTGTCCTGAACCACAGAGGTTGCTGGTTCATTCTCTGGTCAGGGGACACACAATAACAGACCAAGGTTCCGGTCTCTCCTCTCTCTCTCTCTCCCTGCCTCTCTAATCAATAAAAATAAGAAATGAAAAAAAAAAAAAAGATAAGAAAGCGATTAGATGTATGAGTTTGGATTTAGGAGAAAAGACAAAGCTATTTTTTAAATTTTTTTTTAATTTTATTTTTTTTAATGGGGCGACATCAATAAATCAGGATACATATATTCAAAGATAACAAGTCCAGGTTATCTTGTCTTTCAATTATGTTGCATACCCATCACCCAAAGTCAGATTGTCCTCTGTCATCTTCTATCTAGTTTTCTTTGTGCCCCTCCCCCTCCCCCTTTCCCCCTCCCCCCGGAACCACCACACTCTTATCAATGTCTCTTAGTTTCATTTTTATGTCCCACCTATGTATGGAATAATGCAGTTCCTGTTTTTTTCTGATTTACTTATTTCACTTCGTATAATGTTATCAAGATCCCACCATTTTGCTGTAAATGATCCGATGTCATCATTTCTTATGGCTGAGTAGTATTCCATAGTGTATATGTGCCACATCTTCTTTATCCAGTCATCTATTGACGGGCTTTTTGGTTGCTTCCATGTCCTGGCCACTGTGAACAATGCTGCAATGAACATGGGGCTGCATGTGTCTTTACATATCAATGTTTCTGAGTTTTTGGGGTATATACCCAGTAGAGGGATTGCTGGGTCATAAGGTAGTTCTATTTTCAGTTTTTTGAGGAACCACCATACTTTCTTCCATAATGGTTGTACTACTTTACATTCCCACCAACAGTGTATGAGGGTTCCTTTTTCTCCACAGCCTCTCCAACATTTGCTATTACCTGTCTTGTTAATAATAGCTAATCTAACAGGTGTGAGGTGGTATCTCATTGCAGTTTTGATTTGCATTTCTCTAATAACTAAGGAAGATGAGCATCTTTTCATATATCTGTTGGCCATTTGTACTTCCTCCTGGGAGAAGTATCTGTTCATGTCCTCTTCCCATTTTTTTATTGGATTGTTTGTTTGTGTGTTTTTGAGTTTTTGTGAGCCCTTATCTGAGCTGTTGTTTGAAAATATCATTTCCCATTTAGTTGGCTTTCTGTTTATTTTGTTTCAGTTTCTCTTGCTGAGCAAAAACTTCTTAGTCTGATGTAGTCCCATTCATTAATTTTTGCCTTCACTTCTCTTGCCATTGGAGTCAAATTCGTAAAATGCTCTTTAAAACCCAGGTCCATGAGTTTAGTACCTATGTCTTCTTCTATGTACTTTATTGTTTCAGGTCTTATGTTTAGATCTTTGATCCATTTTGAGTTAATTTTAGTACAGGGGGACAAATTGTAGTCCAGTTTCATTCTTTTGCATGTGACTTTCCAGTTTTCCCAGCACCATTTATTGAAGAGGCTTTCTTTTCTCCATTGTGTGTTCTTGGCCCCTTTATCAAAAATTATTTGACTATATATATGTGGTTTTATTTCTGGACTTTCTATTCTGTTCCATTGGTCTGAGTGTCTACTTTTCTGCCAATACCATGCTGTTTTGATTGTCGTGGCCCTATAATATAGTTTGAAGTCAGGTATTGTAATGCCCCCAGCTTCATTCTTTTTCTTTAGGATTGCTTTGGCTATTCGGGGTTTTTTATAGTTCCATATAAATCTGATGATTTTTTGCTCTATTTCTTTAAAAAATGTCATTGGAATTTTGATGGGAATTGCATTAAATTTGTATATTGCTTTGGGTAATATGGCCATCTTGATTATATTTATTTTTCCTAACCAAGAACAAGGAATATTCTTCCATCTCATTATATCTTTTTTGATTTCTCTTAACAATGGTTTATAGTTTTCATTATATAAGTTCTTTACATTCTTTGTTATGTTTATTCCTAAGTATTTTATTTTTTTGTTGCAATTGTGAAGGGGATTATTCTTTTGAGTTCGTTCTCAAATGTTTCATTGTTGGCATATAGAAAGGCTATTGACTTCTGTATGTTAATTTTGTATCCTGTGACCTTACTGTATTGGCTTATTGTTTCTAGTAGTCTTTTTGTGGATTCTTTGGGGTTTTCGATGTATAGGATCATATCATCTGCAAAAAGTGATACCTTTACTTCTTCTTTTCCGATATGGATGCCTTTTATTTCTTTGTCTTGTCTGATTGCTCTGGCTAGAACCTCTAGTACCACATTAAATAAGAGTGGAGAGAGTGGACAACCCTGTCTTGTTCCTGATTTAAGGGGGAAAGCCTTCAGTTTAGTGCCATTTAATATGATGTCAGCTGATGGTTTATCATATATGGCCTTTATCATGTTGAGATATTTTCCTTCTATACCCATTTTGTTGAGAGTCTTAAACATAAAATTGTGTTGTATTTTATCGAAAGTCTTTTCTGCGTCTATTGATAAGATCATGTGGTTTTTGTTCTTTGTTTTGTTGATATGGTGTATTACGTTAACCGTTTTACGTATGTTGAAACATCCTTGAGATTCTGGGATGAATCCCACTTGATCATGATGTATTATTTTTTTAATATGTTGTTGTATTCGATTTGCTAGTATTTTGTTTAGTATTTTAGCATCTGTATTCATTAGAGATATTGGTCTGTAGTTTTCTTTTTTTGTGCCATCCTTGCCTGGTTTTGGTATGAGGGTTATGTTGACCTCATAAAATGTGTTTGGAAGTATTGCTTCTTCTTCAATTTTTTGGAAGACTTTCAGTAGAATAGGAACCAACTCTTCTTTGAATGTTTGATAAAATTCGCTGGTATAGCCGTCAGGGCCTGGACTTTTATTTTTGGGGAGGTTTTTAATGTTTTTTTCTATTTCTTCTCTACTAATAGGTCTGTTTAGGCTTTCTGCTCCTTCTTGACTCAGTCTAGGAAGGTTGTATTGTTCTAGGAATTTATCCATTTCTTCTAGGTTGTTGAATTTAGTGGCATAAAGTTTTTCATAGTATTCTACAATAATTCTTTGTATATCTACGGTGTCCGTGGTGATTTCTTCTCTTTTATTTTGGATTTTGTTTATATGAGTTCTTTCTCTTTTTTCCTTGGTAAGTCTTGCCAAGGGTTTGTCAATTTTGTTGATCTTTTCAAAGAACCAGCTCTTTGTTCTATTAATTTTTTCTGTAGTTTTACTGTTCTCTATTTCATTTATTTCTGCTCTGATTTTTATTATCTCCTTTCTTCGGCTGGTTTTGGGTTGTCTTTGTTCTTCTTTTTCCAGTTCCTTAAGGTGTGAAGTTAAGTGGTTCACTTGGGCTCTCTCTTGTTTCTTCATATATGCCTGAAGTGATATGAACTTCCCTCTTATCACTGCTTTTGCTGCATCCCATAGATTCTGATATGTCGTATTGTCATTTTCATTAGTCTGTATATATCTTTTGATCTCTGCACTTATTTCTTCTTTGACCCATTCATTTTTTAAAAGTATGTTGTTTAGTTTCCACATTTTGTGGGATTTTTTTCCTCCTTTTTGCAGTTGAATTGTAGTTTCAAGGCTTTATGATCAGAAAATATGCTTGGTACAACTTTGATTTTTCTGAATTTGCTGATGATGTTTTTGTGGCCCAACATATGGTCAATTCTTGAGAATGATCCATGACACTGGAGAAAAATGTATACTCAGTCACTTTGGGATGAAATGTCCTGTAGATGTCTATCATATCTAGGTGCTCTAATGTTTTGTTTAAGGCCACTATATCTTTGTTGATGCTCTCTTTGGATGACCGATCTAGAGCCGTCAGTGGTGTATTGAGGTCTCCAAGTATGATTGTATTTTTGTCAGTTTTTGTTTTAAGATCAATAAGTAGCTGTCTTATATATTTTGGTGCTCCTTGGTTTGGTGCATATATATTAAGAATTGTTATGTCTTCTTGATTCAGTGTCCCCTTAGCCATTTTGAAATGGCCATTTTTGTCTCTGAGTACTTTTGTTGTCTTGTAGTCAGCATTATCAGATATGAGTATTGCTACACCTGCTTTTTTTTTGGATGTTATTTGCTTGGAGTATTGTTTTCCAGCCTTTCACTTTGAATTTGTTTTTATCCTTGTTACTTAGATGAGTTTCCTGTAGGCAGCATACAGTTGGATTTTCTTTTTTAATCCATTCTGCTACTCTGTGTTTTTTTATTGGTGAGTTTAATCCGTTTACCTTTAGTGTAATTATTGACACTTGTGAGTTCCCTATTGCCATTTATAGATTGCTTTCTGTTAGTTTTGTGTCTTGTTTGATCCTTCTCTTTCGTTTTTCTATCTTTTGTTTTTATTTGGTTGTATTTCATACATCTTTCCTCTGTTGCTATCTTTTTTATCTCATGTGCTTCTGTGGTGTTTTTTTCAATGGTGGTTACCTTTAAGTAATGAAAAGGGTTCCTACCCTGTTCATTGTAGCGCACTATTTTGTGAGTACTTTTGCACTCCATCGTCCTTTGCTACTGTTAATCTCCATCCTCTCCCCCTTTCTTTTTGTTTGTCACAGTTTAAATTTGGTTTTATTGTGTTCTTCTTGGAGCTTTTACTTGTGGCTTTATTTTTTTTGTTGTTCTTTGTATATGATTGGAGATCCCCCTTTAGTAATTCCTGGAGTGGGGTTTTTCTGATGATAAATTCCCTCATCTTTTCTGTATCTGTGAAGGTTTTTATTTCTCCTTCATATTTGAAGGATAGCTTTGATGGGTATAGTATTCGTGGCTGAAAGTTTCTCTCTTTCAGGACTTTAAATATTGGGGTCCACTCTCTTTTAGCTTGTAGAGTTTCTGCTGAGAAATCTGATGATAATCTAATGGGCCTTCCTTTATATGTTGTATTCTTCTTTTCCCTGGCTGCCTTGAGAATTTTTTCTTTGCCATTGGTTTGTGCCAATTTCATTATGATGTGCCTTGGAGTAGGTTTGTTGGGGTTAAGAAAACTCAGAGTTCTGTTTGCTTCATGAATTTGAGGCTTTAGTTCTTTCCACAGGCTTGGGAAGTTCTCATCTATTATTTGTTTGAGTATGTTCTCCATTCCATTTTCTCTCTCTTCTCCCTCTGATATACATATTATTCTTATGTTATCCTTTCTGATGGAGTCAGATAATTTTTGTAGGGCTATCTTATTTTTTTTAATTTTTGAGTCTCTTTCTTCTTCTCTCTGTTGTGCCTCAAGTTGCTTGTCTTCTATTTCACTAATCCTCTCTTCTATCTGACCTGTTCTATTAGCTAAGCTTGTTACCTCGTTTTTCAGCTCGTGAATTGAGTTTTTCATCTGTGTTTGATTTGTTTTTATAGTTTCAATTTCCTTGGACATATATTCTTTGTGTTCATTGAGTTGTTTTCTGAGCTCCCTAAATTGCCTTTCTGTGTTTTCTTGTATATCTCTGAGTATTTTTAGGATTTCTATCTTGAATTCTCTGTCATTTAGCTCCAAGGTTTCCAATATATTAAATTTTTTCTCCATAGATTTTTCCTCATCTAGCTGTGTTACCTCTCTTTCTTTTTTATCCATGATATTCGATTTTCTCTTCCTTAATGGCATCTGATGGTGGTTTTGTTGATAGTATTAATGAGATTTAATAAAGAATAAAAAGTTAAAAAAATACAAAATCGAAAAAAGTTGTTTTTTAAAAAAATTAATAATGAAATAAAGAAAAATAAAATAAAATAAAAATTAAAAAAAAGGAAACTATTCCCCCCCTCCTTTTTTCTTCTCCTCTCCTCTCCCCTCTTTCTTGAGAAAATCTTGTGGTGAACTGTGAATTATATTGTATTTAATAGAACAAACAATGCCTGTAATGGAGGGCCTGAATTAGGGAAAAGCAATAAAGGGGCAAAAAAATAAAAAAAGAAAAAATAAAAAAAATAATAAAAAGGGGGGGGGGTATAGACCCAGAAAAAGCAAATAATGAAAAAATTTGGATCAAGAATAAAATGATTTGCATTTAAGTGTTGGTTGACTAAGAGTTATGATGACAGGAATAAGAGGGAAACAGGAAAATGGGGGGACAAATTAAAAAATTACTATTGTATTTAGTGGAACAAGAGCTTGATAAAATGGAGAGCCAGGGATGGGAGCACTGCTAGTGAGTTAAAAAGGTGAAGTAAAAACCCCCCAAAATGCCACAAACATAAATTTGAGTCTCAGATAAGATAATTTGTTCGTTATTGAGGTTTGAATGAGAGGAGATGTAAAGGAGAAAGGAAGAAACTAATATAGAGGGAGAAAAGAAAGAGAGAGAAAAAAAAGAGGGAACCACTAAAAGAAGAAAAAAGAAAAAAGAGGAGAGAGAGACAGAGTTAAGGGTTTTGGAGTGCAACCCTCATAGAGAGAAAGGAAGAGGAAAGAAAAGATAATGGGAGATGTAACACTTATGGGTAGTGTAGTTCAAGGAGAGGAGAGAGTAAGACTGGTAGAGAGTTAAACGACCAAATTGGAGGAGGAAAAAAGAAATCAAGGATGAAGATAAGAGAAACAAACGAACAAATATAATAAAATGGGATAGGTTATAAAGTCTGCGGATTATTCTTGATTTTGAGAGGTTATCTTCTTGCTTTTTCTTTTCTCTCCCTCTTCCTGGTCGGTGACTCTGTACCCCGGGTTCTGCCCCTTTGGCACGCTCAGGTAGAGGTTTGCAGTTGATAAGTCTCTATGGCGATATCATGTATTGTGCTTTAATCACGTTGGCAGTCGAGGCTCATTAGCATTTATAGGCTCCGACAGTGAGAGAGTCCGTGTTCCTGGAGCCTCTCTCCTAGTCTGTCCTTCCTCAATTAGTAGCCTGATAATCCAGCTATGGAGTTGCTGCTGCTTCTGCCTGGATAGTAAGAGGCTCAAAGAGCTGGCCACTCCCCACTCTATTCCCACTCAGCACAGGGCTCTGGGTAAGGCTCAGTCTATCAGAGCTGCTAGCATAATCAGCCGGGGCTTCTGCCCACTCAAAGATCTCTGGCTCTGCCACTCTGTCCGGTAACACTGGCGGCCACCCACTCCCGGGGCGCTTGGAGGAAACTCTCGCTCACTATCTGTGTGCGCAGACCAGGATGTCAGGCTGGAAGTCTCGCCCTCTGAGTGAAACCCCCTGCCCGCACTGAAAAGTTCCAGCGTTGGAATTGGCTCTCGCTCCATCCCCGTGTGCAGCTTTTTCAAGGCGCTGGGGCGGCCTGAGATTCCGCTTTCGGCCCACACAAAGGCCCCTGACTCTCCCCTCTGTGGGATAACACGGGCTCCCACTCCTGAGGTGCTGGGAGGAGTCTCTTGTCCACTCTCCGTGTGCGCCGACTAGGATATCAGGTCAGCCGCCTCACCCTCTGAGTGAAACTCTTCCCGCATGGACAAGTTCCAGTGTTGGAATTAGTTCTCGCTCCCTTCCCGTGCGCAGCTCCCTCAGGGTGCTGGGGCGGCCCGAAGATTCCACTTTCGGCCCACACAAATGCCTCTGACTCTGCCTCTCTGTGGGACAACACGGGCGCACACTCCCGGGGCTTTGGAAGGAATCTTTCGCCCACTGTCTGCGCGCGCCGACCAGGAGATCGGGTAAAATGGCTGCCCTGCTTGTCTTTCTTTGTCTGGGTTTGGCGCGAGTGTTAGCTGTATTGCCCAGGTTGTCACAGGCACAGTTTTTCCTCGGCTAGGATCTCTGTGCCACAGCCTGGTTCAGCCGTTTGTGCCGCGTCCTGGATCTATTCACCCCCTTTGCTCGCCTCAGTTTCTATATTCACAGTTCCCAGTGAAAGCCGCCCTGTTTAGGTTAGTGAGGAAGGCGGAGCATTTCTTACTCCCTATTTCCTTCGGGGTTTGGTTATATATTTAGCCAATTTTTCACTCGATCATACCTTCGGGTGTATTGCGAAACATCTGGAGGCTCCAAGGATAGGTTTTTCTGTTTCTGGTTGAAGATCTTGTTGAGTTTTAGGGGAGATTTATCGGTATTGCTTCCTACCCCGCCATTACTCTGACGTCATCTCCCTTTTTTAAATTCTTAATACTGGATGAGATTACCAAGGGAGAGAATGTACCGCATTTCTCCATATATAAGACAACCCCATGTATAAGACGCACCTTAGTTTTGGGGCCTGAAATTTGAAAAAAAAAAAGTATTACATAAAGTTATTGAACTCAAGTTTTATTCATCATAAAATTCATATATTCTCATCACTGTGTCTGATGACAAATCACTGTCTTCAATAATGAGCACAAAAGCAAGGTGAAAAAGCAGGAAATGCATGTAAAAAAAAATCTACAACCACTGTATAAAATACACTCGGTTTTCAGACCCCACATTTTTCAAAAATGGTGCATTTTATACATGGAGAAATATGGTAGATGGAGAAGAAAAAAGGGACCAAATAGCTCATAAACACTGTAACATTAAGACCAGTCAATATAGACATTTAAAACATTTTAGGGAAAATGGTACGAGTATTTTTTAAAGACTAGCGTAGTTAAGAAGGAAGGCAGCAACACTCAGAGTATCTCTTTTTTCTTTTTCCTTTATCCTTCCCTTGTCTGTTCTTAAATTTTTTCATTTGGAGAAGTGATAAAGCCATCTCTCTTGTTTGTCTGGCTGGCTCTCAAACCCACGTTGTTTGCACGGCAAAATGTTATGTCCTTACTCAAAAGTCTCATCAGTAATAAAATGGTAAATAAAATTGAGTGCCTCCCCCCCAAAAAAAATTTTTTTTTTCATTTGATAGTAAGCTCAAGGTCAGAGTGAACACGGAGCTAACCTTTTACATGGTGGATTGACATCTTTTGATTTTGTTCCTTTCTATTTCATTGAAGTTCTTAAATCCTCGGTTAAAACTCAAGTATGTGTTTACTGAACATATTAATAAATGCTGTCAGATTCTTACATTTCCACTTGCCTTTTATTAAGCCGAACGTTGAAACAGTACAGGCAGAAAATATCCTTCCTGCTAACAATATATTAGTATTATAAATTTTGAAAATGACTAGCTGTTAGACATACTAGGGTTTTAAATTTTTTTCTTGTGCTTTTTTCTCCTTGCCTGTGGTAAGTCCAAAATATTTGTGTTTTAGCAACTTAATGTGCATAAGCAGTACATCATAATGAATGATAGTAGCTTATCTAGCTAATGGAAAACGCTTGCTGGTACTTTCAATTAGATTAATGGAGCTGATTCTGAACTATAATGGGACTTAGGAGTCTGTGGCCTCCTTTCTCCTCTCTTCTTCCATGCTCTGTTCCCAATTCCTAGACTTGGCTTTGAATCTGATATCTTTAGGGAAAGTAGCTTATGGAAAGTAGCTTGATTTGCCATCAGTACATTTTCCTTACTAATGGAAAGGTTAGACTAAAACAGATTGGAGACTGATTTTCCCTCTTCCTCAGTAATAAGGGCTCTCATATTGGGATGGAAGAAAGTTTGCTTTTCATTTCTCACCTGTAGTTAAAACTTTTGTTTCAAATGACATACATGATTGAATTAAGGTGTATTTGGTGATCGAATGACTGATACTTGAAGGGACAAGTATACTTTTATTTCTTCTCCATACAGATAATGCTTCAGAAGTGATGCTGAAAAAATTGGCATTCAGAAGAGTCTTAAATCATACTTAATGAGGGATGAAATTGTGTTAGTTGCCTTTACTAATAAAAAAAATCAGTATCAGATAATATTGATGTGGTTTCTAGTTTGAAGAACCAGAGTTTCAAATACTAAAATAAACTTCCAGTTGTTAAATGGATGCAGTCAACGCCTAGTCATTAGATTGATTTGTGTTTAGGTTTTACTGCTGTAATTAAGCCAGTTCTTTAGGAACAGGGAGTTGATTTAGAGTACTGTGCAAAATGTGTTTTTCTTCATCAGTATGAGTAGTTTTCTGGTTTTATTGATGGAGTAATGGGTTCAGAGAAGTTTTAATAAAAGCTCAAATTTTATTTGTAAGGTCAAAATAAACCTTGTAAATAAAAGTTATGACAGTTGGATACAAACTAAAAGACTCGGAAAGGTACTTATTTGGATCTTGCATCCAAATTTTAGGAATTCCAGGGAAAACTTTCTGTGGACTCTGGAAGTCTGTAAGTCTCCAGAGATCAGAAGGCTGGGGTTCAGTATTTGTATTTTGCTGCTCTTTGCAGTTTCACTGCAGTGATCTTTGATGGGGAAAGTGAGAGCTCATGTTACTGTGAAATGTCACCAGTGCAGTTGCCTTTTGTTCCAAGCCCAGGAAAAAGAAAGAAAGAAAAAAAAAACCGGGAAGCTCTGATCCATCTTGGTATATCACATATAAGGAAATTAAAAACTGTTCAATTACTGAAAAGAACAGTAAAATGGTGTGGTCTGTGATATACTTCCATGTTACTTTAAAATGGGCTCTGTGTCTGAGTATACCTAGAGCTAGATTCGCATGACAGTGAGCTCCTGAAGTCTAGTCTGTGTGGTTGGTTTTGTTTGGGGTTGGCAGAGCTAAGAGCAGCTTCCCCTGCATTGCTTCTGATGTGGCAGGAGTGGTGAGCTTCCCCCTGCTCGTAACAGGTTACTGATGGCTCCCACTGCCCAGCTCCTTTTCTCATTTCTCCTTTTCCCTACTCTCCAAAAACCCTGAAATGTAGTCAGTGGTGGGTGTCTTTCACTTCTATTATTATTTTTCTATTACTAAGCTTCCTTATTCAGCCCAAGCCTTGAATTTTTACTTCCAACTTTTTGTTTAAAAAAATATATATAGGCCCTGGCCGGTTGGCTCAGTGGTAGAGCGTCGGCCTGGCATGCGGGAGTCCCAGGTTCGATTCCCAGCCAGGGCACACAGGAGAAGTGCCCATCTGCTTCTCCACCCTGCCCCCTCTCCTTCCTCTCTGTCTCTCTCTTCCCCTCCTGGAGCCAAGGCTCCATTGGAGCAAAGTTGGCCCGGGTGCTGAGGATGGCTCTGTGGCCTCTGCCTCAGGCGCTAGAATGGCTCTGGTTGCAACAGAGCGATGCCCCACATGGGCAGAGCATCGCCCCCTGGTGGGCATGCTGGGTGGATCCCGGTTGTTGGGCGCATGCGGGAGTCTGTCTGACTGCCTCCCTATTTCCAGCTTCAGAAAAATACAAAAAAAACCCCCAAACACATAAAAACAAAAATATAAAAGAGACAAAAAGTAATACATAAAAACAAGAATATAATTTTATTTTAAAACTGATTGTAAATATATCATACACAATTTTGTAGGAAATTCAAGCTGTATAGGAAAATATAGTATAAAAGAAGTAAAAATGAATAGCAACCCAACTGTTGAGAGATAATTACTGATACATTTTAGTGGAGATCATCTCTCTCTATGTAGGTAAGATACAACATATAATAGATAATTTATATTAATTTAATATGTAATAATGTAACTTTAATATGTACAATTTAAATATTTTAATTTAATAGAGCTTAATTATTATATTTCATTATATACAAATACTGTCTTAAACTTTAAAAACCCAGTAATACATTTTGTAGATGATGATGTTTTAGATCTCTCTCTCTCTCTCTCTCTCTCTCTCTATATATATATATATATATATATATGTATTTTTAATGTTTATTTTATTGACTTAAGAGAGAGAAAGGCAGAGAGCAGGAGAGAGATAGGAACACATCTTCCTGTATGTGCCCTGACTGAGGATTGAACCAAACAACCTATGAGCATTGGAACGATGCTCTAACCAACCGAGCCATCCAGTCAGGGCTAGATCTATAATTTTAATAGTAGAACACCACCATGTACTTGATGATGTATCCTTGTTTATTTACATACTGTCTTCCTGTAGAATCTCAGATTGTTTTGAAACTTTTTATTATAAACAGTATTGCAGAAAACTTTCTAGTAGGAAAATCTTTGTTCACACTTGAAATTATTCCTTTTTTTTAAAGAGAGAGAGAGAGAGAGGCATCAACTCATTACTTCATTTAGTTGTACATTGATTGCTTTTTATTTTTTCTCTGGGTCCTTAGACCCATGTTGGGGGCAGCCTCCCCTGAGACTGCCAGTAGGGGCATCCGTGGGAGTGGGCACCCAACTCTGCATGGCCCCTGGAGGGCCCATTTTCCCAGGAGGAAATGGGTAGGGCAGCATCTTGCCGCCTGATTGCTTTTTATATATACCTTGATGAGAGATCAAACTGGTGACCTTGGTGTTCTGGTTTGTTGTTCTGTCCACTGTGCCAACACTGGTCAGATGCTTATTTTGTTTTATGTTATTTATTTATTTACTTACTTACCGAGAGAGAGAGAGAGAGAGAGAGAGAGAGGCAGGAAGAGAGAGAGATGAGAAGCATCAGCTTGTAGTTGCATCACTTTAGTTGTTCATTGATTGCTTCTCATACTTGCCTTGAGGGGGAGGGATCTCAAGCTAAGCCAGTGACCACTTGCTTAAGCCAGTGATGTTGGGCTTCAAGCCAGTGACCTTGGAATCATTTCGACGATTCCATGCTCAAGTCGTTGACCCTGTGCTCAAGCTGGATTAGCCCACGCGCAAGCCAGTGACCTCAGGGTTTCGAACCTGGGTCCTCAGTGTTCCAGGTCGACATTCTATCCACTGCACCACCACCAGTCAAGCTTATTTTATTTTTTAATGCATATTGCCAAACTACTTTTCATAAAGGCTGTGAAGGTTTGCTCTTCTACCAGTGTTCTTGAAGGAATATTATTGGTTTTGACATTTTTAATCCTTCACTGTGTATATTGTTAAGAAAACACTCCCCACTGGTTCAGAATCTCTTTATTCTATCAACAATAGGTTTAATAGTGTTCTGCAAAGTTCCCGGAATTCCCAGGTGTCATAAAATTCTCTTTTGAAAATTAAGAACGGCCTTTTATGGAAGCCCATATGACCAAAACCATTATTTTTCTAAAAAAATATATAGATACCATAATTTGAGTAATATTTGCTTCATAAAAGAATTTTAATATTAGGGTTTCATTTACAGTACTCCTTAAAAAATCCATTTCTTTTCTAAGAATGAAAAAAAAGGCTGTGCCTTTTTAGTGTAACAAGAAGACTTGTTTATCATTGCTGATGGGAGAGAATGATACATTTTAAATCATTTCTGAACTTTCTTACTGAAGCCACAATTAGAAAATGAGCTTGGCTTTCAATGTAGTGTTTATCGATCCTATGCTAAAAGACTCAAGTTTTTAGCTGCATCCAATAATATATTAATATATTCTCTTCATGTGGAAACTATTGTATTGACTTTTGAAAAAATACATAACCACTAATTAATTAAATTGGACCTCTTGAAGATACTCTTGCTGATAAGATAAGGTCTATCCTTTTCCCCAAAGAAGGAAGGGGTTTGATTAATTTACAGGTCTGCTCTAGCATATA
The DNA here is from genome assembly GCF_036850765.1 of Saccopteryx bilineata. NCBI lineage: Eukaryota > Metazoa > Chordata > Mammalia > Chiroptera > Emballonuridae > Saccopteryx > Saccopteryx bilineata. The sequence continues at coordinate 139,688,914 of NC_089491.1, read as the reverse complement.
ATATAGTATTTGGAAAAATGTCAGGCTCTTAAAAATTAAAAAAAGTTATATAGGATGTTCACTTACTTGTCAATTGAATTATTTTCTAGAAAGATATGAAAGTCTAAGAGGGTGTTTTGATGGGAATCAGGCTTGTTGAGAGGCAGTGTGTTATGTAAGGAAAAACCCTGTTCTCAGAATCAGATACTCTGGGTTTTACTGCTGTTGGGAGAGCTGCTCTTTAGGCCTCAGTTTTCTCAGCCGTGCTTTGCAAACTTGAATGAACATGCCAATGCCTGGAGATCTTGTTACACTGCAGAATCTGGTTCAGTAGGTCTGTGCTGGGCCTGAGAGTCTGCATTTCTAACAAGTTCCTGGGTAAGGCCAGTGCTGCTGGCCCAGGTGTCACAATTATTTAAACAGCAAGGAAGTAGATGATATCTGTTTCCTTCCAGCTCTAAAAGTCCGATTCTAACTCGAGCTATTCTAGATATTAAGTTGAATATCTTCACATTTTTTTATATTTTTAATATTAAGTGAAAGAAGACAAGTGTCTTTACAACTTTCAAGTTTGCTAGTGAAAAAATTTTTTTTTTCTGATTGTGTCTAATATTTGTTTTAAAATACTCCAGCACTCTTTCCCTGGATAGAGATAAAATGAGAATAACAAAATATTGGTAATTGAAGTGGTGTGGTGGGTACATAGGGGTTCATTATACTTTTCCTTTATTTTCTATCCTTAGGTGTATGTTTAAAAATGTATTTTAAAAGAGAAATGTAAAACACAAAAATGTGAATCTGCCAGGGTCACAGACTGAGCTATTTATATATACGTATGTATATTTATTCTCTCTCTCTCTCCTTCAGACACTGGTTTCTCAATGCCACCTTGTCTAATAGGAAGCAAGGTGGCAGTCATCTGAGAGAACCTCTTTGAAGGAAGAAAGCATAATGTGTAATAAAGCACATTTGCTGGAAAGAGAGAAACTCAGAGCTGCAGTTCTCCATGTGTGAGACTTGAGCTATTTGTTTCTCCCTTAAACATTGGCAAATGTGTCTGTGCCAACTAAACTTAACTGTGTTAGCATGATATTTTTGGAAATTCACTTTGCAAACTAAACTCAAAATAGATTTTTGTTGCTGTTATTGAATGTATCAATCAAATATTACCATTTAAAAAAATAGGATGAAGATACTTAAAATAGGGTACAGGAAGTGTATATGCAACAGATGTTTCCCACTACTCCAGGGTTCTTTTAGATGTGGGGTTATAGTGTTGCTTTTTAAATCCAGAATGATTTTACATTCTATGAAATAAAAATTTGATTCCAACTAAATTGTATTTTTCAGGAAGGAACTGAAAACAAATAAAATGGAGAAAGAGCATATAGTTCAGAGAACTTTGTTTTGGTAAGGATTTGGAGAAATGATCAGAAAATGATTATAGAATAACATGTTGATATTAACAAACAAATATGCTCCTATATAAAGCTAACGTATCTAGATTAATTATATAGGTCATATATAGAGTTAATAATTTGAGAATTATACATATATTTTTTCTTTTCCAAGTGAGAAGAGGGGAGATAGAGAGACAAGACTCCGTGTGCTTGAACAGAGAAACAATATGACCTTTAGTCCAGAGCTGTGATAACTCTTGATGCCAAGATTCAGGGCTTTTAAGCCTCTTAAAATCGCACTCTGACTCAGAGAACCTTTAGGGATAATGAGGATATGAGGCTGATGATTCTTGTCAGTTCAGGGAGTTCAAGTCTCACAAAAATCATAGACCTTAGGGACAAGTTTACTATCATGCTTAAGGACAAAACAGGACATAAAATGTATATATACACACATGGGTTAAATGAACTAATACAAAGGAAGTGCTAGCCCAGCTCTTATCACGTAGTAATTAGTGTTTGGTATTGTGTATAGAACTGCAGAGAATTTAAGCCAACTTTTGTCAGCTGTTAAATGTATTTGGAGCTTTTTAAATTCAGAAAAGCGTGAATTTCTTTGAATACCTGAATAAACAGAACCAAGTTGAAAATAATGATTAATCCTGTCTTTGCCTCTCCTTTCCTTTCGTGTTTTACAAGAGGGCCTTCCTCAGTTTTACCCATTTCTTTAATTTAAAAGCACTTTTTAGAGGCCTGTAGTAAAAATAGATGAATTTTGGCTGATTATTAGAAGCAGAAGGAATTAAGCTAATAACCTTACTGCTAACTGACAGCAACAATTTAAATTTAAGGTCCTAGACTGTGTTCCCCTCAGGTTTAAAGCTTTCAGAAATAAATGTACTTATTCTTTTAAGAAAATTCTTTGAAGCATGTTCTCATTAGAGAATCTTGATTAGAGAATCTTGACAGATTTTCCCTCTTGTTGCCAGTGTTATTGATTGTAAAGGTATGAAAGTGTATTCTAGATTTTAAAATTCAATATTATTTCAATTCTGACATATTTAGTTTATGGTTTATTTTGATTTCCAGGTCTCTAGGAATATTAATTTTTAAACTTGAAAGTTTAAGCTATGGTGAGTTTATGGATCCCATTGAGAATGTAATGTTTCAACCTTCATTCAAAATGTTTTGTTTGTTGTTTTTTTTACTAATAAAAAAATTGTATTTACTAAGAAGCATTTAGAATGTCAACAAAACAGCTGCAACTTTTTTTTTGCAATTACAGAGTGGTATTCAGTTAACAGAACAACAATTATTTCCTATAAGCTGCATCAGACAACTAAAAATGAAAATACTACCATCCCCATATATAACTAATTTGTACTGTGCACCAAGAAGAACCTGCTTTAAATTTCCATGCCAATTTACAACCCCCATACTGTACCAGGCAAGGTTAGTGGCTATTGAAAATACCACCAGGACAGGGCTATCTAAAGACACATTCGGTAGTGTGTTAACTATACAAAAAAAGACACTGTACAGTTTAAAAACAAGTCTTACACAGCCTTACATTTCAATTTTTTTTCTTTAAAAGGAGTGAGTTGTGTACAGGGGGGTTAAATGCTTTATAGACAAGAAAAAAAACTGTGCTAGAACCAACTTATTCATCATCATCATCATCTTGCTTCATCTTCCTCCTCTTCCTCATCCTCTTCATCTTCCTTGTCTTCCTTCTCTTCTTTCTTTTTCTTGCTTTTTTCAGCCTTGACAACTCCCTTTTTAGCTGCATCAGGCTTTCCTTTAGCTCGGAATGCAGCAATATCCTTTTCGTATTTCTCCTTCAGTTTAGCCTTCTTCTCGTAAGGCTGCTTGTCGTCTGCAGCAGTGTTATTCCACATCTCTCCCAGCTTCTTTGCAACGTCACCAATGGACAGGCCAGGGTGCTCTCCTTTGACTTTTGGGCGATACTCAGAACAAAACAAGAAAAAGGCCGAAGGAGGCCTTTTGGGTGCATTGGGATCCTTGAACTTCTTTTTTAAGTTTTCATTTCTCTTTCATAACGGGCCTTGTCCACCTTTGCCATGTCTTCAAATTTTCCTTTCTCTTTAGCAGACATGGTCTTCCACCTCTCTGAGCACTTCTTAGAAAACTCTGAGAAATTGACTGAAGCATCTGGGTTCTTCTTCTTTTGCTCCTCCCAGCAAGATTGCACAAAGAAAGCATATGATGACATTTTGCCTCTCGGCTTCTTAGGATCTCCTTTGCCCATGTTTGATTACTTTTTCTCAGCGAGCACAGTCGCCCAGTGCCCATCCGGCTCGACTTGCCCCGGCGCTGCCTCTATGGAGCTCAATGTACTGCAATGGCTGTGTCCAAAATGTTTTATACAATTTTACACTTTTTACAAATATCCTGAAACTTGCCCATTTATTGTTTGTAAAAAAGTTGCTCCTCCTTAGGTATAGTATTAGTCTATTTCTATTTAGATATGTGTCCCATTGTATTCAGTTTCATTAAAATTAAAATACATTGCTATAGTGCTGAATTTGCATTATACAAAAGTTCTAGATCTTCTACTTGAAGAAATAATAAAACAGAGGAGGGACAGTTGTGCTAAATGATTTTTTGAAGGGTGTGGAATTCAAAGCAATGCCTACTAATATGGTAAATATAGCTGTACCTGCTTTTATTACATTGTCTTTTTAAAATGTGAATCTTTAAAAAAAATTGACGTAATTTTTTGTTGGACATTTTTTAAAATGCATTTTCTTTAGTGATGGTTGTTTAATTCTTGTTGGGAGTCTTGAATGCTGTTGTGGAATGCTTCAGTGGAATCTTGGTCCCAAGTCCCCCATCTCAGGGATTCTGGATCTGCCCTCTGACTGGCTGTGTCTATTTTAAAATATAGGGGAACCAGAAAATGTTTCAAGACCATAAGTAGTTGGGCCCTTTTATGGGGGTTGCAGTGTCCTTAAAGAAATGTTAGGTTTATCCAGTTTTAGGATGAATGAGGTTATAAAATTTTCTCTAGTTCTTTCTGCTCTGGTATCCACCACATTGTGATTTCATAGGTTGCTGACACCATCAACTTCTCCTTGGATGATCTGCTCTAATGTCATGACTTTAATATGATCCAATATCAACACTACTGATGAGTGCTAAGTTTATATCTCCAGGCCAGACTTTTCTTTCTGAAATCCAGACTTCATTATATAACTGACTACCTCTTCACATTTCCATTTTGAATTAGCATCTCAAAATCGATATATCCAAAACTGGATTCCTGTTTCCCCTCAAAAGTAATCTTCTCCTTTTCAGTTGATAATTAGTTCATCTCTCTGAAACTTTGGCTCATTTTTCTCTTTCTGTCACACTCCACGTTTAGTCTATTAATAACACTGGGGAACAATTTTTTTTTCATTTTCTGTTGCATGAGGTTTTAGAACTGTTTCTATATATTTCTGCATCACTGATTCCAAATCTGAAATCCGTTTTTTGGTGCATGCTCTAGTTTTTTGTTTTTGTTTTTGTTTTTTTTTCATTTTTCCGAAGCTGGAAACAGGGAGGCAGTCAGACTCCCGCATGCGCCCGATCGGGATCCACCCAGCATGCCCACCAGGGGGCGATGCTTTGCCCCTCTGGGGCGTCGCTCTGTTGCGTCCAGAGCCATTCTAGCGCCTGAGGCAGAGGCCACAGAGCCATCCCCAGCGCCCAGGCCATGTTTGCTCCAATGGAGCCTCACTGCGGGAGGGGAAGAGAGAGACAGAGAGGAAGGAGAGGGGGAGGGGTGGAGAAGCAAATGGGCGCCTCTCCTGTGTGCCCTGGCCGGAAATCGAACCCGGGACTCCTGCATGCCGGGCCGACGCTCTACCGCTGAGCCAACTGGCCAGGCCCATGCTCTAGTTTTTATGCAATTTTAATTTCTTTTTGTTACAGTTAATGGCATATATTGGTTTTTAAATTGGAGTTAAAGGGCAACGACTCTTGGATTGAACATAACCGCAAGGCAATTAATGTTTTACAAACATCACTTTTACATAATTGTAGTTGTTTTTAAATGTAAAAAATTATCTGATAAAAATACCCTCTTATTTTGTTTTAAGATTGAATTATGGCTTCTTCAAGTAGGCGTAAATGTAAGAATAGTCCCGACACCTTCTCTTATATATGTGGCTGTTACACATTTCAACATCAAAAGTGCAATATTTCATCATTTGTGACACGTGCATATATTGCCTATTTTCAAGTTCCCCTTGGTGATCAAGACAAGAATTGGGCTCCTCATATTGTGTGTCATAATTGTGAAGAAATGCTTCGTGACTGGACAAAAGGAAAACGCAAAGGAATGCCTTTTGGTATTCCCATGGTTTGGCGTGAACCTAAGGACCACAGCAGTGACTGTTATTTCTGTCTGATCCATACAAAAAGCATCGGCAAGAAAAAATGGCATATGATCGCATGTCCTAATATTCCTTCAGCAATACGACCTATTCCACACTCTGAGACACTCCTGGTTCCGGTTTTCAATGGTTTTATTTCTTCTAAGGACAAAGAAAGTGAACATGGTGATCAAGTGTATTTTGAAAAAATGCATGAGGAAATGGTTGTAGAATCTGAAGGGTCTTCTTCTGATGCCAAGCAGTCATTAACCCCTCAGGAGTTTAGCCAACCCGGATTGAATGACTTAGTAAGAGATTTGGGCCTATCAAAGAAAGCAGCTGAGTTATTAGCCTCCAGGCTTCAAGAAAAGAATGTAGTTCACGGGTCAGCTAAAGTATCCCATTTCAGGAAGTGTGAACAAATTTTTGTGGATTTTTTTCCTGGAGATAAACTCTTTGTTTACTGTCATGATATCAGTAGTCTTCTCAGCCAGCTAGGTGTTACCACTTACAGTCCAACAGAATGGCGGCTATTTCTTGACAGCTCTAAAAGGAATCTGAAATGTGTTCTACAATATGGGAATGTTTATGCAGCGGTTCCAATTGGTTATTCAACTGATCTGCGAGAAGATTATAATGACATAAAAATTGTCCTCGACTTTCTGAAGTATGAGGAGCATAATTGGATTATTTGTGTGGATCTTAAAATGGTAAGTTCCCTGCTAGGACAACAGAAAGGTTTCACAAAGTATCCTTGCTTTCTGTGTTTGTGGACAGCTGAGCTCGGGAGAAACAGTGGACACAGAAGGAGTGGCCAAAACGTGAAGCTCTGGAAGTAGGGATGCAAAATATTGTGAATGAACCTGTAGTTAATCGAGACAGGGTCATTTTCCCCCCATTTCACATCAAACTTGGCTTAATGAAGCAGTTTTGCCTGACCAGGCGGTGGCGCAGTGGATAGAGTGTTGGACTGGGATGCGGAGGACCCAGGTTCGAGACCCCGAGGTCGCCAGCTTGAGCGCGGGCTCATCTGGTTTGAGCAAAAGCTCACCAGCTTGGACCCAAGGTCGCTGGCTCCAGCAAGGGGTTACTCGGTCTGCTGAAGGCCTGCAGTCAAGGCACATATGAGAAAGCAATCAATGAACAACTAAGGTGTTGGAACGCGCAATGAAAACTAATGATTGATGCTTCTCATCTCTCTTCATTCCTGTCTATCCCTCTCTCTGACTCACTATCTGTCTCTGTAAAAAATAAAAATAAATAAAAATGAAGCAGTTTGTTCAGGCTTTGAATAGAGAAAGTGAATGCTTTCAACATATTATTTCTGCTTTACCTGCCTTGTCTTTCAAGAAGATAAAAGCAGGTATATTCGATGGTCCTCAAATTTGAACCCTCATACGTGATGAAGAATTTGCCAGGAAGATGAATAAGGAGGAGAAAGCAGCATGGCAGTCTTTGGTGGCAGTTACAAAGAACTTTCTTGGCAACAAAAAAGCAGAAAACTATGAACTTCTGGTTCAAAGGATGCTGTTGGCTTTCCATGACATTGGATGTAACATGAGCGTTAAGATTCACTTCCTGAACAGTCACCTTGATAAGTTTCCCGAAAATCTTGGAGCTGTTAGTGATGAGCAGACTACTGCTGGAGCATCAAACGAGATTGTCCTCAACAAGTACACAAACGCAAGAGCTATTGCAATACAAACGCAAATTTTTGCCTGAATAGAATTTAAATAAATTTTGTGCAAATTTTATGATTACAATAAGTGTTTTAATATGTTCTATTTCAAAATTGTAGACAAATGCTGATGCACTCAAATCTTTTAGTGTTTTAGTGTATTTACTGCACTATATAAATTATTATATTTTCACAAAGATGATGCCCAAGAAGATATTCTACTTCATTATGTTAAACTAAATGTTGAAAATTTTACAATAAGATGAAAACCTAAAATCTTGAATTGCAAAAACACTGTAGCTTATAGGGGAAAACTAATGTCAGATTTGAGATCAGCACACTCGAATTAGATAAGAACAAGTGTTTTTGTGGATGCAACAAAAATTTTGTTCCCCAGTGTAATTGTTACCTAAATCTTCAAAATAGGCCCTGGCTGTTTGGCTCAGGGGTAGAGCATCAGCCTGGCATGTGAAAGTTCCGGGTTTTGATTCCAGGCCAGGGCACATAGGAAAAGTGCCCATCTGCTTCTCCACCCTTCCCCCTCTCTTTCCTATCTCTCTCTTCCCCTCTTGCAGCCAAGGCTCCATGGGAGCAAAGTTGGCCTGGGTACTCAGGATGGCTCCATGACCTCCGCCGCAGGCACTAGAATGGCTCCTGCCACAACAGAGCCAGATGGGCAGAGCATCGCCCACTGGTGGGCATGCCGGGTGTATCCCAGTCGGGCGCATGCGGGAGTCTGTCTGACTGCCTCCCAGCTTCTAACTTTGGAAAAATACAAAAACATAAATAAACCTTCAAAACATATTCAGAATTCATCTACATCTCATTAACTCCATTGCTGCTGTTACCGGCATTGGGGTTATTGGGTTCCCCAATATAGGAATTGAGAGGAAACCCCAGAGAAAATTTCCAGATAGATCTTAAGCTTATGCTCAAGCACAAGGGAGGCAGCACAGCGGAAAGGAACGTCATCTGTGCTGTGTCAGGGGCTGGCTCTGCTTAGCTGCTTTTATAAGCCGAGGACAGAGTGGGCCTGCTCTAAAGGGTGGGCTTTTTTTGCCTGACCAGGCAGTGGTGTAGTGGATAGAGCATGGAACTAGGATGCAGAGAATCCAGCCAGGTTCTAAACCCTGAGGTCACTGGCTTGAATGAGGGCTCATTTGGCATGAGTGTGGGTTCATAGACATGACCCCATGGTTGCTGGCTTGAGTCCAAAGGTGGCTGGCTTGAACAAGGGTTCACTTGCTCTGGTTTAGGTGCCCCCCCATCAAGAAACATATAAGAAAGCAATCAATGATCAACTAAGGAGACTAAGAAGCCACAATGAAGGATTGATGCTTCTCATCTCTCTTCCTTCCTGTCTGTCCCTATCAGTCCCTCTCTCTGTCTGTGTCAAAAAAAAAAAAAAAAAAAAAAAAAAAAAGAGGAAGGACGTGCTTTTTGAAAAGGGCGGGCTTGTGGCATTTTCCATTTCAGGGTTGGCTGACTTCCTTTTCCAGCTGTGTTACCTGGTAACTGTTGGCAGCTGCGCTGTGGAGGTAAGATGACAGACTACTCATTGATGCCACTCTAGGAAGGTCCTGTGATGGTCAAACCTTGATCAGCTGCACGTGCGGACTAGTAGTTTAAGCAAGCAATTAGAAGGTAGATGAAATCAGTTCCCTTTACATTATTTGATGATGGGGTGGATGGTTGGTGACAGTTTTGAGTTCCTTCTAGCCACCTGGTCTTAACTTGACTTCCTGGGCACTTGGTATTTTCCCATTTCCAGGCCCAAGTTCCTATACTGTCTCACCCACCCTGGTCAGAGTTACTATTATCTCCTGTCTAGATTATAGATTACAGCTTCCACAGTCTTCTGCTTCTTCTACCTTTGCCCCACCCCCATCCCCTCCGTTTATGCTTAAAAATTTTTTGTCTTCTTTCTTCTTCTCCTCCTCCTCCCCCTCCTCCTCCTCCTCCCCCTCCTCCTCCTCCTCCTCCTCCTCCTCCTCCTCCTCCTCCTCCTCCTCCTCCTTCTTCTTTCTTATTAAGTGAGAGGTGGGGAGGCAGACAGACTCCTGCATGTGACATGACCAGTATCTACCTGGCAAGCCTACGAGGCAATGCTCTGACTGGGGCTGTTGCTCTGTTGCTCAGAAACTGAGCTATTTTAGCACCTGAGGCAGGGCATGGACTCATCCTCAGCACCTAGGGCCAACTTTGCTTGAACCATTCGAGCCATGGCCGCGGGAGCAAAGAGAGATAAACAGAAAGACGGTGGGGGTGGAAAAGCAGATGGTCGCTTCTCCTGTGTGCCCTGACCAGAAATGGAACCTGGGACATCCACACGCTAGGCTGACGCTCTACTGCTGAGCCAATCAGCTAGGGCTTACAAATTCTTGTTTTAAAAATATCAAATCTACAGAAAAGTTGAAAGAATAATATAATGAACACCCATAAACCCTTCCTGCTAGAGCCACCTGTTGAAAACATTTTGTTAAAATAGAGAGTCTGCTTAAGAAAGAAAGAAAAAGTGAAAAAAAACCCACTTTATTTTGAAATAACTTTAGGTTTTTAGAAGAGTTCCAAAATGTACAGAGTTCTTGTATACTCTTCACCCAGCTCTCCAGATGTTAATAGCCCTCATATCCAAGGTACTTTCATCAAAACTTAGAAATTAACATTGGAATAATACTGCTAACTAAACTATGTATATATACTGTATTTGGATTTCACTTATTTTCCCATTACTGGCCTTTTTCTGTTTCACTGACCTATCCAGGATACTACATTGTGTATGATTGTCTCTTTAGTGTCCTCAAAGAAACTGATTTTTAAAAGACTGTAAATCTTTCCCAGGAATACTAACTTGTGTAAAACACTTGCAACTTGTGCATTATTTTAGCAAGAGACTATCTCTAAAGGAAAGAGAATAAGGATCTGTAGCACTAGAATTATTAGCCATAGGGCATATGTTATTACCAGACTAAAGGGGTCCATTTGCCTGCGTGTAGGAAAACCCAATAAGACATGAACGGGAGTTTGCATCAAAGAAAGTAAGGGTTTATTTTCAGGAGGTGGCTCATGCCTGGAGATAGGTGAATTGTGCTCAAAAGACCTTGCTCCTCGATGGCTTCCAGGGCATGGGTCATATGGGGGAAACGTTATTAATCATGCTGATTAAGGGTAGAGTCATGGTCAATGTCATGGTTTCTACTGATCGGCCGGTGCTAGGGTAATGGTAGTTAGTTGATCAGTGCATCTGGTCCTGACCAGCTATAGCATCACTTTTCCTGGTTTCCCCTCTTCTGAACTTGGAGCTGAAACACAGCGGAGGTCTAGATATTATGTCTAGTTTGATCAAAACTCTCTGTGGTTGACAGACCAGCAGTTTTGTTTTCTAAGATTATTTGATGCTGACCAGAACCTCATTGTCCCGAGGGCTTAACAATTAAGGGAGTGATATACAAGGAGAAGGAGGCAGGTGAGTCAGGGTACTAGATGAGACCAGTCTGAAAAAGGAAAGAAAGGAGAAAAAGTCATATTAAAGAAATGAAGTTTCTGTGCGGTTACACATGGTTGAACTTTAGACAAGAAGATTATATGATGTGGTGTATTTTCTGGGTTTGATGCAGAGTCTGTCTACTCCATTCTCTTCTGCCATCAGAAATTCCCAACCCTATCCATGTTATAATTTGAAGAAATGAAATCTAGAAAAACTTTTTTTTTTTTTTTAGAAAAACTTTTGATTTAACCATTTGTGTCTTTTTTATAGGTAAATTCTATAAAATAAATTTAATTTCATTCATGTTATCTGCCTATATCAGTTTTTGAGGGTAATTAATTCCGTGGTACAATAAAGATATATTGAGTACCTACTGTGTATAATGCAATGTTAGGTCATGGGAATGTGGAGGCAAGGTAGAATAGGAAGGTTTTTTTTTATCATTGACTAGTGTGGGTTCTAATATAGATAATATGTAACTAACAGTGTATTAACAACTGGTTTGACAGCATAGAAGAAATTATTTATTTTGTCTGGGGACGGTAAGAAATGGGGGTGAAAACAGCTTAATTGAGATATAAGTCACATACCCTGGCCTACACATACCAAACATACCATTTAAAGCAAACAATTTCAGTGGCTTCTAGTACATTCACAGAGTGTATAATCACAGAGTTGTGAAACCACCACCACAATCAACTTCAGAATATTTTCATCATCCTGAAAAAGAAACCCTATATCTGTGTTGACTCCCTATTCTCTCCTCCCCTCAGTCCCTGGCAACTACAAATCTTTCTATCTCTATAGATTTGCCTATTCTGGACATTTCGCATAATCATACAGAATGTCTGACCTCTTTCACTTAGCATAATATTTTTAAAGTTCGTGCATGTTGTAGTACATATCGTTCTTCATTCCTTTTTATTGCCAAATATAATTCCATTTAATGAAAATACTACATTTTGTTTTTTCATTCATTAGTTGATGTACATATGTAGGTGTTTCTAGTTTTTGGCTATTAGGAATAATGCTGCTGTGAATATTCATGTACAGGTGTTTATGTGGATGTATTTTCATTACTCTTGAGTATTGAAATCGGGAGTGGAGTTGCTGGATTGAAGAGTTTTCAGACTGTTTTACATGGTCACTGTACCATTTGACATTCTCACCAACAATGTATGAGGGTTCCAGTTTCTTTATATCCTAGCTAACATGAGTTACTGTCTTTGTTGCTGTTGTTTTCTTTTTAGCCTAATCCTACTGAGTATGAAGTGGCAGCTCATTGTGGTTTTGATTTTTATTTCCCTGATGACTAATGACGTTGAGCATCTTTTCATGTACGTATTAGCCATTTGTTACCTCTTTTGAGGCACAGAATTTTAATAGGTGAAGAAAGGGAAAAGGAAGGGAGCACGTTAGCCTAAAAGAATAGGGCCTGAGAAATGGTGAGACAAGCAGTAAAACTAGAGAGTAGGATCCTCGGAGGATGCTGGAAAATTGTTTGAGTCTCTCAGTTTATTTTGTTTGTTTGTTTGTTTATTTATTTAATTCAATGAGAGAAAGGGAGGCAGAGACAGACTCTCACATGCACTCTGACCAGGATCTACCTGACAAGCCCACTAGCAGGCGATACTCTGTCCATCTGGGGCGTTGCTCCATTGCTCAGCAACTGAGCTCTTTTAGTGCCTGAGGCGGAGGCCATGGAGCTATCCTCAGCACCTGAGCGAACCTGCTCCAATCGAGCCATAGCTGCAGGAGGGGAAGAGAGATAGAGAGAGAAGCGAGGGGGGTGTGTGTGGAGAAGCAGATGGATGCTTTTCCTGTGTGCCCTGACCAGGGAATTGAACCCAGGACATCCACACACTGGGCCAATGCTCTACCACTGAGCCAACTGGCCAGGGCCTATCTCAGTTTGTTTGTTTATTTATTTATTTACTTATTTTTAACTTTTTTCTGTTTTAGATTTTATTTATTCATTTTTAGAGAGATAGGAGAGAGAGAGAGAATGAGAGAGATAGAGAAAGGGGGGAGGAGCAGGAAGTATCAACTCCCATATGTGCCTTGACCAGGCAAGTCCAGGGTTTTGAACCGGCGACTCAGCATTCCAGGTCAACGCTTTATCCACTGTGCCACCACGGGTCAGGCTCTCAGTTTATTTTTGATGGGTCAACTCATATTGTCCTCTGTTTATCTTAAGCTTACATTGCTCAGATTTCAAGGATATTCCTTCTTTTGTAAATGTCAGAGAGTATTGTAGCTAGCTCATTTGATAGATTCATTCAACCTTAAATGGGAATTACTGAGGACTTACTTCATTCCAGGAGTTCTAGGCCCCATTGGTGAGAGGCGTGGACCAGTGAGCAAAGAAGCTCCTTGCTTTTCATGGTACTTATTTATTAGTGGGGATGCTTTTGTACCAATAGAAAAGTCTTGTTAGAGGCTGTCTTTATCCCAGAATTTCAGGATTTGATAAATAAATCAGGTCTCCTTTGTTCATGCTGTTACTGATTTTATTGGCTTGGATCATACCTCCTTTCAGTTTTTACCTTTTCAGACTTCAATTTTAATCTCCTCTTATACAACAACAGCCTGAAATCCCTCATTGCATCCTTATTTCTCTTTTTGGGACTGTTGTAGATAAAGTTCTGTTTTTCCACCGTAGTTGGTACCAATTAATCAAAAAGTCTCGTAAGCTATAAAGAAAACATTTTCTCTTAAAACATACATACATATCTATGTTTCATAAATCTTTTGTTTTAGGACCAAGTTTTTATTTTCTTTTGAATGGGATCTGCTGACTCTAATTTTTTTGTGGTGTTTCCTATATAAACTCCACAGGTAATCAGTCATTTATGATTTTTAGTTTACATTTCTTCACAGTGGAGTGAGAATTTAAAGCCTTTTCAAAGAAATTTGAGTGTAAAATCCTTTTAGATTTTTATGATTTTCTACCCTAATTTTTACTCTTTATGTATCTAATTAGTGTGTGTTTTAGCAACTTTATTCATATTGAGCTTCATTTTCATAGAAATTACACCTCTTTTCATAATCATATTTCATAGCTTACTTAATAGTGAACTTATAAACTTGGTATCATGTACAGCTAGCTGCATGAACAGGTTGGGAACAGTTCTGTGGCAAGCAGACTCAGGATGTGGGAGTAGAGGGGCTACTGGCCGTGAGCATTTCTGGCCGAGGACAGACACCAGCCATCGTGTTTTACAAGAGAAACAGTTTGGTGGAAAGCAGATACTGCGTCTTTGTACAGTAAAGAAATTTTAATGCTATTCTTGTAGTCTAGAAATTTTGATGGATTGGTGTTTGATAAATCACATGGATTTTGAAAAGTTCTAATTGTCTGCTTCATTAGTTAGTTGTACAGATGGTTGTATGACTTAATCTGGCATCAGATTGCTCATAGTACAGTAATGTTTGTTGATGTGCTGAGTGCAGTAATCATTATGTTCCTGCATATGATATGTAATGAATATGCATATTTTAATCAGTAAGTTCTCTGAGCTATAACTATGAGAGTATTATATATATAGAAGTATGGATTTTTGGGTCTTTGCTTCCTATCTCAGCACTTAGCAGAATATCTTATTTATATAATCCATTCAATAAATATTTGTTAAAAGGCTGGAAAATCTCGAGTCCTTAAAAAACCAGGCACCCATTTGAGAATTATTTTTTGTTTTTTCAAAAAGTTAATAAACCGCCTAGCCTGTGGTTGCACAATGGGTAAAGCGTTGACCTGGAACGCTAAGGTCATTGGTTCAAAACCCTGGACTTGCCTGGTCAAAACACATATGGGAATTGATGCTTCCTGCTCCTCTTCCCTTTTCTCCTCCTTCTCTTTCTCTTTCCCCTCTCTAAAAATGATTTTTTCTTGTTGTGACAGAGACAGAGAGGGACAGAAAGACAGGAGAGGAGAGAGATGAGAAGCATCAATTCTTCGTTGTGGCACCTTAGTTGTTCATTGATTGCTTTCTCATATGTGCCATGACCAAGGGGCTACAGCAGACTGAGTGACCTCTTGCTCAAGCCAGCTACCTTGGGCTCAAGCTGGTAAGCCTTGCTCAAACTAGATGAGCTCACGCTCAAGCTGGCGACCTCAGGGTTTTGAACCTGGGTCCTCTGTGTCTCAGTCTGACGCTCTATCCACTGCGCCATTGCCTGGTCAGGCAAAATCTTTAAAAAAAGTTAATAAACCAAAAGTATTTTGGTTTGAATACCAAGGTTATTAAACTACCTCGTTAATTTATTCTTGTTATATCAACAGGGCTTAATTAATGATGCTCTATTTACTTATTTCAAACTTATGATACATAGCTATAAAAATAATTTTCCTCTTTGCCTAACTTCCAAAAAATTTACTTGCTCATGTACTACGTATGCTTTCTTCAGGTGGACTTCTTCCAGTTTTGCTATGGTAACATTTGTGGGCATTTCTTTTTGAACAGTGCCTATTCCCTTGATGTCTACAATATCACCTTTCTTACAGATTCACACATATGTGGCCCAAAGAACAATTCTATATTTTCTAAAGGGCCTAGAGAACATATAGTGGGTGCCTCTCCTGTTTGCCTTGGTATTGCTCAATTACTGGGAGATGATGGTTCCAGCTGAAATAACCATAGATTAGTTCTTAGACTTCATGTGAATCTTTTGTTTGGCTTCTTTCATTCAACAAAATATTTCTAAGATTCATCCATTTGTGTGTATCATTAGTTTATTGCTCTTTATTCCTCAGTTGTGTTCTACTGAGTGAATTTACTACAATTTGTATATCCTTTTGCTTTCTGGTAAATGTTTTAGTTTTTTGTTTTTTACTATTATGAATAAAGCTGCCATTCTTGTACAAATCATTTTGTGACTATTTGTTTTCAAGGAAAACTGTAGATGTAATGAGTTAGATATATATTTAATTTTATAAGAAACTGCCCAACAGTTTTCTAAATTTGTTTAACCATTTTATGCCCCCACCAACAATGTATAAAAATTCCAGTGGGTCCATATCTTCAGCAATACTTGGTATTAGTGTTTAAGTCTCTTTAATTTTGATCGGTCTAGTAGTGGATGTGAGGTGATGTCTCATGTGGTTTTAATTTGCGTTTTACCTGACAACTAATGATGTTGAGTACCTTTTCATTTGCTTATTGGCTGTTTGTATATGCCATATTTATTCTCTTGCTCAGATCTTTTGTCCATTAAAAATGGGTTGTTTGGGTTTCTTTTTTGGTTGTTGTTATTGATTAATAGGAATTCTTTATTCTGATGACAAATCCTTTGTCAGATATAAGGACTTTAAGTTTTGAAAATTAGAAAAATAGTTTAGATGTTTCAACATTCTTTGGCTATCAGACTGATTGGCCAATTTATTATTGGCAGAAATTTAATTCCAATTCTAAATCAAGGGTTCTAGAAAAAAAATGAGCTGGGGGTATGTGGGATTTATCAGTTACTAATTGCTGTGTAACAGAATCCTGCATAGTGGCTTAATTCACCAGGGATTTATTATTTCTTAGAATTTTCTGGGTCACATGGTGTTCACAAGGGTTACTAATATAGCTAGATGTCCACGATGGCCTCTCTCACTTGGGCAGTTTTAATAACTAGGAGCTAGACAGGCCTCTCCCCACTTCTCCATGTCATCTCATTGTTATTCAGCAGTTCAGCCCAAGCTTCTTTAAATGTGGCTGGACTCTAAGAAAGAACAGGAGCTGGCCAGACTCTTCAGGACTAGGCCTAGAGCTGGCACGGTGACAGTTCTGTCACATTCTGCTGGTTAAAGCAAATCCCCAGACCAGTTCAGATTCAAGGGCAGGAAAATAGCCCCCTCCTCTTGGTAGAACAGGCTGCATGTACATACAGGGAAGGGAAGAATTTTTAATGGCCATTTTTTGAGTAGTATTTTACCACAGGGGAATAGATGCTTAGAATTTCCTAATAAAGATAATTTTATTAAAAATATGTAATTTAAAAGTTAGTCCTATGTTTATTGCTAAGCATCTTTCCATCTCTTTTTTTTATTCCAGGCATTTATTTCCTACCGTATACATTCTGCCATCAGTGTTTCAGAGACAAGATACAAAATTGGAGATTAAAAAGAAGGCTCAGTAGTTTTCACTTAGTAGACAACAAGGAGGCTCACTGAGCTATTACAGATGTTAATTAGGATTCATTTCCTTTAATATGCTAGAGAGATGGTTATGATGCCACTTTACTGATAAACAAAATGAGTTTAATCACTTCCTTGGAGCTCTGACGTGATAGTCTCTTCTCTCAACGGCTGTCACAGCAGTTTTAGGATTTAAGATCTATCCCTAAGCAGCACTGAAGGACCAAGTGAGGCATGGGCACACAGTGAGGAAAAGATATGGTGGCCTCGGTAATCCTGCAGTATTTTTCTCATCATACGCTTTCTTTTTAATTAAAAGTTTTTTTCATTTTATTTATTCATTTTAGAGAAGAGAGACGGGGAGAGAGAGGGAGAGAGAGAGAGAGAGGGAGAGTGTGAGTGAGAGAGATATGGGATGGAGGAGCAGGAAGCATAAACTCCCATATGTGCCATAACCAGGCAAGTCCAGGGTTTCAAACTGGCGACCTCTGTTGCAGGTCAATGCTTTATCCACTGCACCACCACAGTTTAGGCCCATATACTTTTTTTTTAATTGAGACAGAAATTCACATAACCAAAAGTTAACCATTAAACCATTTTCAATTTATTTATTCAATTTTAGAGAAAGAGGAGAAAGAAAGAGAGTAAGAGAGAAGGGGGAGAATCAGGAAACATCAATTCCCATATGTGCCTTGACCAGGCAAGCCTGGGGTTTTGAACTGGCAACCTCAGCATTCCAGGTCGATGCTTTATCCACTGTACCACATCAGGTCAGGCCAACCATAGACCTACTTTAAATGTGCAGTTTAGTGGCATTTAGTATATTAACAGTTTATACTACTAATATATGTTTTAAAGGAAGTGTTTATTTTTATAGGAATGAAGAACAACAGAATTATTGCAAAACTGACTAATAAGCTGTCCAAACATTAACTCAGAAATAACGTATCTGGTGGACTGGTATACTGGGACCACTGATGGTCAGCATTAGGATGCTGTAAGCAACCTCCTTCTTGTCTCCTGCTTGCTATATAAGTCATCCAAAATAGCAATAGATCACTTGTATCTTACCTTCCCTCTTCTAGGGATGGTAAGCATCCTCAGGGGACCTACCAAATCAGTCCCTTATACCCCAGGGCTTAAAACTTTTACAGACCCATTGCAGACCTGAGAACAGCCCTTTCCCTGGAAGTAGATACTGTGGCCATTCATTAGTCTCTGCAGGTTCTTTTCCATATTTGAAGAATGACTGACACATAAGTTGTCCTAAGGGTTGTGGTCATCCTCAGTAAACTGGACGTTACAGGCTGCATGCAGTCCCTGCTTCCTCCCCCTCTAAACATGAAAAATCATTTAGAATTTTTGTCATTGGTGCTTTATTGGGATCAGGTAAGAACTGAACAGATTAGAGACTTAAAGATGCTTTAAAATATTTTTGCTATGCTCTTTATCATACACCTACAGTCTCAAGAATTAACTAACACCTCCCTTGACCTAAAAAAGAATGGGAGGATGGGGAGGGAAGCATCTACGAGGAAAAAGAACTACTCTGTTCAGAAGAACCAATCATTTCAACATTCATCTTAATGATGGGAATACAGAAGCAAGATTAAAGAGAATAATAACCTCCTTAGATAGTAGTATCCCAATGATTTTTTTGAGGGGGGGATGTTGTAAAAGGAGACCTGATAATTATGGGATACACTAAAAATAGTGTTAGCAACCTTACTAATTAAAATTTCATACCAGACATGACTTCCTTGACATTTCCCTTCTGTTTGAAATGGAGATCTGTTCAGTTCCCAGAGGAAGATACATTCAGGACTGCAGAGTGCAGCAAATTTCAGGTTTCAACATGGCTGTGCTTTTCTAAGAAATTTCCAAAGGTAATTTGACTCTGATTTTAGCCTCACATTAGAGTCATACCCTCATAAAATTTGACTCCACTGCACAAAGTGATCGATGCTGTAAAGGAATTTTAGGGGAGTGCATCTAACTCTCTCTGGTGGGAAATGGGGAAAGTTTCACAGAGAATGTGACACTGGTGTAGGAGTAGATGTTTGTTAAATTGGCAAGGATTAAGGGGAGGATGTCTTAAAATGTGAGAAAGCACTTGTGGAGGCAGAAAGGGATAAGATTACGAGAGCAAGTAATTCAGTTTAGCCAACATGGGAGAGAAGAGGAAAAGTAGGAAGTAGAACTGCAGAGGTAGCCAAGGGCCAAATAAAAGTTTTATTTTGTAAGCAAAGGGATTTGGATTTTTATTCAGCTGTAAAGAACCATAGAAAGACTTTATGCAGGGGAGTGTAAAGTTGAAACTAGCATATTAGTATGTTAGGATAATTTTGGCAGCTGTGTAGAGGCTGAATTGACAAGGAGGCTGGATAGGAGTCACTGGAATAATTTGGGCGAGAGATGATGAGTACCTAAACTAAAGCAATTCCTTGTGATGAATTGAAAGAGAAACTGAGGCTGTATGGCTCAGTACCGGGGCCACTCAGCCACATGTTGTGGCTATTGAGTACTTGAAACTTGACTCTTCCTTTTTTTCTTTTTTAACATCTTTTTAAAGATTTTATTTATTTATTTTAGACAGGGGGGGGGAAAGAGAGGAAGAAGGGAGGAGGAACAGGAAGCATCAGCTCCTATATGTACCTTGACCAGGCAAGCCCAGGGTTTCGAACCAGCAACCTCAGCGTTCCAGGTCAATGCTTTATCCACTGCGCCACCACAGGCCAGGTGAAACTTGACTCTTCCAAAATGAGTTGTGCTGTAGATGTAAAATACCAAATTTCAAAGACTTAATATCTCTGCATTATTTTTGTATATTGGGACAAGTTGAAGCAATATTTTGGATACATTGGGTTAAATATATCATTACAATTAATTTTATAGTTTCTTTTTACTGTTTTAAAAATGTAGCTACTAGAAAATATTAAATTACATATATAGCTCACATTATATTTTTTTCACTGCAGGTACTTGCCTAACTTTTGACTACCTATTTGACTAAAAAGTGTTTCATTTTCATTTATAATAGGTGTTTGCAATAATGCAAAATTGAAACAAATAATGCAAAATTGTTTTTATATCTTTGGGAAACAAACTTGAAAAGTTTGATAGGATCTTATAATTTTTATTAATAAGAGCCTCAGTAGGAAATATCTGCAAGAAACTGGCTTT
This sequence comes from Saccopteryx bilineata, assembly GCF_036850765.1. Lineage (NCBI taxonomy): Eukaryota > Metazoa > Chordata > Mammalia > Chiroptera > Emballonuridae > Saccopteryx > Saccopteryx bilineata. Next base: position 139,668,687 of record NC_089491.1, on the reverse strand, counting down.
TGCAGATAAGGTCACAGTGCAGTTTGAAATCCTTATGTTGGATAATGTTTATTCACTCTTCTGCAAATAAATTATTTTTGCAGTGAAAGTTTCCAAGCTGTTGCGTGAATGATTGAACTAGAGAAAATGTTTATTTGAAAAACATTTTAAGAGTTTGTAGGTGTTGTCTAAATACTCTAATAAATTTTTTTTTGCCATGTTCCAGCTGACAAAGGTCAAGAAATGCCTATACAGGTAACAAATGCTCCCAGCAAATAAATGGCTGCTGTATCAAAAGTTCTGTCTCTACTGGGTACTGGCTTTCTTTTGGGGGTGATGAAATGTTCTAAAATTGGGCAATGGTGATGGTGGTACAACTCTTTGAATATACCCAAACCACTCAATTGTGTACTTTAAAAGGGGGAACGTAGGGTATATGAAATAGATAGTAATAGAGCAATTATGAAAACTCACCCTGTACATGCACATCTGTTATTGTTACTGACTTGCTTGTCATTTGATGAGAGTTATGCGAGTAGACTCACAAAAAGCAACCATATATTCAAGAATATTGTGATCAGACAAAATGGACTGTACTTTTTGGGTTCTTTACCAGCCCTACAGAGGAAAGTTAGAGGCCTTCTTTGACAGGTACGTGTGAAGTTATTGAAAGAGGTTAATCTAGCTAACTGGATTGAAAGATTGCATATATAGTATTTCATTCTCACTCAAGTTCTATACAAAATAAATGTGGCATACTACAGTGTAGACTGAATCTAACAAGTGAGTAAAAAAAAAACTCCAATATTTGATCATTTTATTTTGAGGAATTTATTCTTTAACAAAGTTTTTAGACAAAGTTAGAATTGTTCATTTCTACTCTGGATTTTGTTAGAGACGTCTTCTGTTTCTCATGCCTTGCGTTCATCCTGGAGAAAATCATGCCATCTAACTCAGTAGACACTCAAAGGAAAGTCATACAATGTTTTCAGCTACAGAGAGTAGCAAAGGATGCATTTATTTCTTTTACACTTTGCTACCATCTGAAGTAAATAGCATTGTTTGGCCAGTCACCCAGCACCCATCATCTCAGAAGCAAATTTGATGCATCTTTTCTCCCAATCCTCTTCCCAAGTAATTTCTAGAGAAGTGCCAAGGCACAGAAGAGAAGCTGGGCCCCAGGTTGTCCTGAGCAAAACGCCTGGGTTTGTACACAGCTACTGCATTTGTCCTAATCCCTCTCCTGAGCAGCCTCGTTACCTGGCCTTGCTCTGGGCCTGCTTTCAGCAACCTTTCCCACACAGGTTTCATGCTGATTAGTCCCAAAACAATTCTAGGTCAGGGCTCCCTGCCAGCATAAAGAGTGAACAAAATTGGTTTGCACACAGGCCAGCCGCAGTTGCTGCAGCTAGAGTCTGTTGAATGCTGACCATTTTCTTGTTTACCAAGATGAGGTTAAATTAACACAGCATGAAGCAAAAACGGATAGGAAAAACCCAGAAAACTACCTATACTAGTTGAGTATGATGCAGTGAGTATGAATTCAGGTGATTTCACATTAGTTTGAGAAGGGAAGGTAGTATACTGTACTTGATTAAAAGCCACTTGAAAGATTTACGTGTTGTAAATGGGGAAGATGGATGGATGGACTGCATAATCTTTTAAAGGTTATTCAAGTCTAGCATATTATGAATTATTAATTTATGTAGTATTATTTTTGAAAATATTTGGATTGGGTTTTACATGTTTATGGAGTGATCTCTGGTAGAGGGGCTTCCAGTCCAGAAGAGGAGGTAAGATGAGCTATGTAATGAGAGAACCTGAGCCTAAGAGTGGGACTCCCCAGGCTTCAGTTCCTGCCCCCTTCCCATCCCTCTCCTCAGTGCTGCTCCCCTGCTGAGCCTGCCCACAGAGCCTCGTAGCCCCTATGGTGCAGGCAGGGCTGGAAGGAGCTGCAGCCACACTCCACCACCCTTTGGGGGCAAAGTAAATGGGGGGAGGTAAGAAGGAGGTAGGAAAGGAAAGAAAAGCAAATATAGAGAAGAAGGTTCAGTGGATGTGAGTTTTCAGTTTTACAAAATGAAGAGTTATGGAGATGGATGGTGATGATGGTTGTACTTAATACCACTCAATTGTACACTTAAAAAGGGTTAAGATGATAATTTTATGTTATGTGTATCTTACCGCAATAAAAAATTTGAGAAAAAACATCCTAAAGGAATTTTACTTCCTATATTCTCTCACCGAAGTATAATTTAACAAACATTTATGACAAAAAAATTTATCCACTGTGTAAGTATAAAATGTAAGATTATAAGTATCTGGAATGGTCTTGCAGGAGAATAAAATTTGTAATGCATCTTCCCTTTTTATTTCTCAGCTATTTCTACATCGTGTATAAGAAACAAATATTTAAAAAATAATAATGATTATTTTAGTTTAGAATTTTAGTATAATTATAACTGCAATTCTAAAGTGCTTATTAAATGATCTTCATGCCACTATAAAACTATTAATTCTAGAATTTGTACATGCAATATAAAAATCTTTACAGTTAGTAGCAATCACGTGTTCTTTCAGCTAGCTTATGTTCATATTTATTCATTTATGTAGTAAGTGATTCTTGAATTCATATTTACTAGGCACTCTGCAGGCTCTGGGGTTCAGTAGTGGACAAGATACCACTCTTACCCTCATAGAGCAGCAAGTTTTTCCAGAAGAAATGATTGTAAACTTAGATCTGAAGGATGGCCAAGAATTTGCAGGTGGGATGGGGGGTGGTACGGAAATGCTAGAAGAAATATTTATGGCAGAAAGAACAGCATATATAAAAGCCAGCTAATTTGAGAGAGCATAGTACATATGGTGAACAGCTAGTGATTTCTGCATGGCTGGAGCATAGAATCCAATGGGTGTGGAAATTCTAGGGAAGGGCTAAGGCATAAGCAGTGAGATGGTGAAAAACTTTGAAGCTATTTTAAGCAATTTGAGATTTATCCTAAGGATAATGAAGCACTGTTTTGAAGGGTTTTGAAAGGGGAGTAACATCAAATTTGTATTTGGAAAGGTTTCTTGGCTGCTCTATGGAGTAGAAATTGGTAGGAGTAAGCCGGGAGGCAGTGAAAAGGTGATGACATTTGTAATAATTCAGATGAGAAATGACATTGGATTGGATTAGTGCAGTGGCAGTGGGAATGGAGTTGGATAGATTTAAGAAAAATGGGGGTTAAATCAGTAGGATGAAGTGATTGATTAGCCGTGGGGAATAAGAGGGAGAAAGAGTAGTCAAGGATGGTGCCAGCTTTTTGACTTGACCATTGGGTGAATGGTTGTACTACGCGTTGACTAGAGAAATGACCAGGTGAGGTGTTGGAAGTGATTGTCTCTTTGGTCTCTAGGAACTCTTCCTATAGTGAGTCCAAGAATTTGTGATTCTTGAAGAAAACTCTTTCTGTATCCTGCAGATTAGACCATTTTTACTGCTACTTAGGTAAATATATAAATATGTCATTCCTGAGATGTCCATATCCCTGGTTACTCACAGACTTCAAAATAATAGTTTAGATTCATTGTTAGAACTCATCGGCTTATTTGTTCTAAAAGAACATTGTTTTCTGTAGGCATGTATAATTCTTTCCAGTTACATATGTAAGTATTATATATAACCTTTTATGGTTAATATAGTCACATGTCAGACGACTCAAAGAAGCTGTAATGACAACAGCCACTGTTGTCAAGGCTGACAACATAACTATAATATAGAAATAAATGTTAAAAGTAAACATTTAAGAGCACTCATTCATCGCCAGTGGGAAAGCAAAATGTTACAGCCTCTTTGGAAAATAGTGTGACAGTTTCTTACAAAACTCAACCTACTTCACCATACCTACCATCAATCACACTCCTTGGTATTTATCCAGAGGAGCTGAAATTATATCCACACAAATAACCTACACAGAGATGTTTCTAGCAGCTTTATTCATAATTGCCAAAATCTGGAAGCCGGTGAATGGACAAATAAACTGTGGTACTTCTAGACAATAGAATATTGCTCAGTGCTAAAGAAAAACAAGAATTAAGCCACAGAAAGACATGGAGGAACCTTAAATGTGTATTACTAAATAAAAGAAGCCAACCTGAAAAAACTATACTATATGATTCCAACTATGTGACTTTCTGGGAAAGGCAAAACTATGGAGACAATAAAAAGGTAAGTGGTTGCCAGCAGTTAGAGAGAGAGAAGGGATGAATAAACAGAGCACAGAGGATTTTTAGGGCAGTGAGACTATTCTGTAGCATACTCTAATGGTGATTGCATGTCATTATACACTTGTCAGCATCCCTAGAATGTACATTACCAAGCGTGAACCCTGTCGTAACCTCTGGACTTTGGGTGATAATGATGTGTGGATTATCTTTTATTCAGGGCTACCTTATATTCAGACACACACACACCCACTTATATGTACAAATATTTTTTTCTGGCTTTTACAATATTTGTTGGAAATACTGCTTACGTTGTCTTACATTAGTAACTATAGGGCATTTCTTCCAATTGTAAGTCAATACCTAATGAAAGATATATACTACTGGATAGCTTGTTGGGACTTTTTTTTCCAGTGGAAAGCAAATGGAGAACTAACTGTGTATGTCAAGAATGCTGTTAAGATCCTATTAAACGGCATAAAACTGAGGACTTTCTACCTTAAATCAGAAACAAGACAGGGTTGTCCACTCTCTCCACTCTTATTCAACGTGGTGCTAGAAGTTCTGGCCAGAGCAATCAGACAAGACAAAGAAATAAAAGGCATCCATATCGGAAAAGAAGAAGTAAAGCTATCACTTTTTGCTGATGATATAATCCTATACATCAAAAACCCGAAGGACTCCACAAAAAGATTATTAGAAACAATAAACCAATACAGTAAGGTCGCAGGATACAAAATTAACATACAAAAGTCCATAGCCTTTCTATATGCCAACAATGAAATATTAGAAAACGAACTCAAAAAAATAATCCCCTTCACGATTGCAACAAAAAAAATAAAATACCTAGGAATAAACATAACAAAGAATGTAAAGGACCTATATAATGAAAATTACAAAGCATTGTTAAGGGAAATCGAAAAAGATACAATGAGATGGAAAAATATTCCTTGTTCTTGGATAGGAAGAATAAATATAATCAAAATGGCCATATTACCCAAAGCAATATACAAATTTAATGCAATTCCCATCAAAATCTCTATGAGATTTTTTTAAAGAAATGGAACAAAAAATCATCAGATTTATATGGAACTATAAAAAACCCCGAATAGCCAAAACAATCCTAAGGAAAAAGAATGAAGCTGGGGGCATTACAATACCTGACTTTAAACTATATTATAGGGCCACGATAATCAAAACAGCATGGTATTGGCAGAAAAATAGACACTCAGACCAATGGAACAGAATAGAAAGCCCAGAAATAAAACCACATATATATGGTCAAATAATCTTTGATAAAGGGGCCAACAACACACAATGGAGAAAAGAAAGCCTCTTCAACAAATGGTGTTGGGAAAACTGGAAAGCCACATGCAAAAGAATGAAACTCAACTACAGCCTGTCCCCGTGTACTAAAATTAATTCAAAATGGATCAAAGACCTAAATATAAGACCTGAAACAATAAAGTACATAGAAGAAGACATAGGTACTAAACTCATGGACCTGGGTTTTAAAGAACATTTTATGAACTTGACTCCAATGGCAAGAGAAGTGAAGGCAAAGATAAATGAATGGGACTACATCAGAATAAAAAGTTTTTGCTCAGCAAGAGAAACTGATATCAAAATAAACAGACAGCCAACTAAATGGGAAATGATATTTTCAAACAACACCTCAGATAAGGGCCTAATATCCAAAATTTACAAAGAACTCATAAAACTCAACAACAAACAAACAATCCAATAAAAAAATGGGAAGAAGACATGAACAGACACTTCTCCCAGGAAGAGATACAAATGGCCAACAGATATATGAAAAGATGCTCAGCTTCATTAGTTATTAGAAAAATGCAAATCAAAACTACAATGAGATGCCACCTCACTCCTGTTAGATTAGCTATTATCAACAAGACGGGTAATAGCAAATGTTGGAGAGGCTGTGGAGAAAAAGGAACCCTCATTCACTGTTGGTGGGACTGTAAAGTAGTACAACCATTATGGAGGAAAGTATGGTGGTTCCTCAAAAAACTGCAAATAGAACTACCTTATGACCCAGCAATCCCTCTACTGGGTATATACCCCAAAAACTCAGAAACATTGATACGTGAAGACACATGTAGCCCCATGTTCATTGCAGCACTGTTCACAGTGGCCAAGACATGGAAACAACCAAAAAGCCCTTCAATAGAAGACTGGATAAAGAAGATGTGGCACATATACACTATGGAATACTACTCAGCCATAAGAAATGATGACATCAGATCATTTACAGCAAAATGGTGGGATCTTGATAACATTATAAGGAGTGAAATAAGTAAATCAGAAAAAAACAAGAACTACATGATTCCATACATTGGTGGAACATAAAAATGAGACTAAGAGACATGGACAAGAGTGTGGTGGTTACCAGGGGTGGGGGGAGGGAGGACATGGGAGGGAGGGAGGGAGAGAGTTAGGGGGAGGGGGAGGGGCACAGAGAACTAGATAGAGGGTGACGGAGGACAATCTGACTTTGGGCGAGGGGTATGCAACATAATTTAATGACAAAATAACCTAGACATGTTTCTTTGAATATATGTACCCTGATTTATTAATGTCATCCCATTACCATTAATAAAAATTTATTAAAAAAAAAAAAAAAAAAGAATGCTGTTAAGCATGCTTGCTGTCGTGCTCACTTTTCCTAACATTTGGAGAAAGATTTTTTTTGGGGGTGGGGACCTTTACAATATTTATGACACATTTTTCTATGACATAACTTTACTCATAATACCGTTTTCCTTCCTGGAAAACACAGAAAGGCTAATTGTTTTACCCAAGGTCACATATGACTTAGTCATTCTATATTTATGTTCCAAGAACAGAAAAGCTAAGGTTTGTTCTCTGCATTATGAGAACACTGAACCCTCCTTATTACAGAAAACACTTTGTATGCCAGAAAGAATTCCCTCATTCCGTTTTATTTTCCTCACCTTTCTTCAGGAGAAGGGAGAGCAAATTCCAGGTTTTGATATGGGTGAATCTTGGTATTATTGATACATGCAATCGAGGAAGAAGATGTGGCCTGAGAGACATACAGGGAGTTCAGTTTCGGGTACTTTGACTTTTAATAGCATGTGGTAAAGCTTTCCCATACGCACTTGGAAGTGTTGACCTGGGGAGATGAGTGATCAGTCTGGAGTATATATGTATTTGGAAGTCATTAATATAGTATGTAGTGTAAGAAAAAATAAGCAGAGTCCAGTGGAACACAAATATATTGGGAGCAGTAGAAAAAGAGAAACCCATGAAGGTAACAGCAAGCTCCCTTAATAACTGCTCACTCCATAAGAATTAGTAAAAAAGAGAAAATACCAAGTTGGATATGGTCCATTGAACTTTCCAGCTCCATAGCTGGGGACCACTTGGGGACCTCACCAATCATTGCTACTACCACCATGCAGGTTTGGGGGAGTACAACTCTCTCTTGATTGTGCTGGGCTCTTTCTTATTTCTTAACAGCAGAGACTTGTAGGACTCAAAATTCTTATAGGTAAAGATGGGAATCATAAATGGAAAGTAACATAACCAGTTTAGGAAAGTATATGTGTGGCTGCTTTCATTGCTCATAGAACTCGTGTTCTTTCCCAGGTGGGAGACTGCCTCTTGGTGAAATCAAAGTCTGCCGCCACATGGCAGGGATTCTTTTTCTCTCACAAGTCAGGAGAGTCATTAAGCATGTCTGGACTGTTTGTAGTCTAGGTTCAAGGGAATTAAGGTCTGGAGAGAAAAAGTTTCGTTTTTACATCAGTCTAATTTCCATCTTTCTTTTTTCTTTTTTTTTTTTTCTTTGTTCTTTGTGCCCCTCCCCTCCCCCAACCCCCTCCCTCTCCTCCCCCCACCCTGTAACCTGAACACTGTTGTCCATGTCTCTGAGTCTCATCTTTATGTCCCACCTATGTATGGAATCATTTAGTTCTTAGTTTTTTCTGATTTACTTCTTTCACTCAGTATAATGTTATCAAGGCCCGTCCATGTTGTTGTAAAAGATCCTATGTCATCATTTCTTATGGCTGAGTAGTATTCCATAGTATATATATACCAAAGCTTTTTAATCCACTCGTCCTCTGATGGACACTTGGGCTGTTTCCAAATCTTTGCTATTGTGAACAATGCTGCCATAAACATGGGGGTGCATTTCTTCTTTTCAAACAGTGCTATGGTGTTCTTGGGGTATATTCCTAACAGTGGTATAGCTGGGTCAAAAGGCAGTTCGATTTTTAATTTCTTGAGGAATCTCCATACTGTTTTCCACAGTGGCTGCACCAGTCTGCATTCCCACCAGCAGTGCAGGAGAGTTCCCTTTTCTCCACATCCTCGCCAGCACTTACTCTGTGTTGTTTTATTGATGAGCGCCATTCTGACTGGTGTGAGGTGATATCTCATTGTGGTTTTAATTTGCATTTCTCTAATCATTAGTGATGTTGAATATTTTTTCATATGCCTGTTGGCCATCTGTGTGTCCTCTTTGGAGAAGTGTCTATTCATTTCTTTTGCCCATTTTTGGATTGGATTGTTTGTCTTCCTGGTATTAAGTTTTACAAGTTCTTTATAAATTTTGGTTATTAACCCCTTATCAGACGCTATGTCAAATATATTCTCCCATTGTGTAGTTTGTCTTTTTATTCTGTTCTTATTGTCTTTAGCTGTGCAGAAGCTTTTTAGTTTGATAAAGTCCCATTTGTTTATCCTGTCTTTTATTTCACTTGCCTGTGGAGACAAATCAGCAAATATATTGCTGCGAGAGATGTCAGAGAGCTTACTGCCTATGTTTTCTTCTAAGATGCTTATGGTTTCACGGCTTACATTCAAGTCTTTTATCCATTTTGAGTTTATTTTTGTGAGTGGTGTAAGTTGGTGGTCTAGTTTCATTTTTTTGCAGGTAGCTGTCCAGTTTTCCCAACACCATTTGTTGAAGAGGCTGTCTTTACTCCATTGTATTGTCTTACTTCCTTTGTCAAATATCAGTTGTCCATGGAGCTGTGGGTTTATTTCTGGGTTCTCTGTTCTGTTCCATTGATCTATCTGCCTGTTCTTATGCCAGTACCATGCTGTTTTGAGTAAAATGGCCTTATAATATAACTTGATATCTAGAAGTGTGATACCTCCCGCTTTTTTCTTCCTTTTCAAGATTGCTGAGGCTATTCGTGTTCTCTTTTGGTTCCATATAAATTTTTGGAATATGTGTTCTATGTCTTTGAAGTAAGTCATTGGTATTTTAATCGGTATTACATTGAATTTATAAATTGCTTTGGGTAAAATAGACATTTTAATGATGTTTATTATTCCTAACCATGAGCACGGTATATGCCTCCACTTATTCGTATCTTCCCTGATTTCTTTTATCAATGTTTTATAATTTTCCGAGTACAAGTCTTTAATCTCCTTGGTTAAATTTATTCTTAGGTACTTTATTTTTTTGGTTGCAATGGTAAAGGGGATTGCTTCCTTGATTTCTCTTTCTGACAGTTCATTATTAGTGTATAAAAATGCCTCTGAGCCCTGGCCGGTTGGCTCAGCGGTAGAGCGTCGGCCTAGCGTGCGGAGGACCCGGGTTCGATTCCCGGCCAGGGCACACAGGAGAAGCACACATTTGCTTCTCCACCCCTCCGCCGCGCTTTCCTCTCTGTCTCTCTCTTCCCCTCCCGCAGCCAAGGCTCCATTGAAGCAAAGATGGCCCGGGCGCTGGGGATGGCTCTGTGGCCTCTGCCCCAGGCACTAGAGTGGCTCTGGTCGCAACATGGCGACGCCCAGGATGGGCAGAGCATCGCCCCCGGGTGGGCAGAGCGTCGCCCCATGGTGGGCGTGCCGGGTGGATCCCGGTCGGGCGCATGCGGGAGTCTGTCTGACTGTCTCTCCCTGTTTCCAGCTTCAGAAAAATGGAAAAAAAAAAAAAAGCCTCTGATTTCTGGGTATTGATTTTATATCCTGTCACCTTGCCAAATTCATTTATCAGGTCTAGTAGTTTTTTGACTGAGACTTTAGGGTTTTCTATATACAATATCATGTCATCTGCAAATAATGATAGTTTTACTTCTTCTTTTCCAATTTGGATGCCTTTTATTTCTTTTTCTTGTCTGATTGCTGTGGCTAGGACTTCCAGAACTATGTTGAATAAGAGTGGTGAAAGGGGGCACCCCTGCCTTGTTCCTGATCTTAAGGGTATTGCTTTTAATTTTTGCCCATTGAGTATGATGTTGGCTGTGGGTTTGTCATAGATGGCCTTTATCATGTTGAGGTATGTTCCCTGTATTCCCACTTTGCCGAATGGGTGGGAATCATGAATGGGTGCTGGACTTTATCAAATGCTTTTTCTGCATCTATTGAAATTATCATGTGGTTTTTCTCCTTTCTTTTGTTTATGTGATGAATCACATTGATTGATTTGCGAATATTGTACCAGCCTTGCCTCCCAAGAATAAATCCTACTTGATCATGGTGTATGATTTTTTCCATATATTGCTGGATCTGGTTTGCTAATATTTTGTTGAGGATTTTTGCATCTAAGTTCATCAGGGATATTGGCCTATAATTTTCTTTTTTTGTGTTGTCTTTGCCTGGTTTTGGAATCAGAATTATGCTCGCTTCATAAAAGGAGTTTGGAAGTCTTCCTTCCTCTTGAATTTTTTGAAATAGCTTGAGAAGGATAGGAGTTAGTTCTTCTTTGAATATTTGGTAGAATTCACTTGTGAAGCCATCAGGCCCAGGACTTTTCTTTTTTGGGAGTTTTTTGATAGCTGTTTCAATCTCATTTGTTGTAATTGGTCTGTTTAGGTTTTCTGATTCTTCCAGATTGATTTTTGGAAGATTATATGATTCAAGGAATTTGTCCATTTCATCTAGGTTGTCTAGTTTTTTGGCGTACAGTTCTTCGTAATATTTTCTTACAATATTTTGTATTTCTGTTGTGTCAGTTGTTATTTCTCCACTCTCGTTTCTAATTTTATTTATTTGAGTCCTCTCTCTTTTTTTCTTGGTGAGTCTCGTTAAAGGTTCATCGATCTTGTTTACCTTTTCAAAGAACCAGCTCCTGGTTTCATTGATCCTCTGTATTGTTTCTTTAGCCTCTATGTCATTTATTTCTGCTCTGATCTTTATTATTTCCTTCCTTCTCCTAGCTCTGGGCTTTACTTGCTGTTCTTTTTCTAGTTCTTTTAGATGCAGGGTTAAGTTGTTTATTTGAGCTTTTTCTAGCTTCTTGAGGTATGCCTGTAATGCTATAAACTTCCCTCTCAGGACTGCTTTTGCTGTGTCCCATAAACTTTGAGTTGATGTATGCTCATTATCGTTTGTTTCTAGGAATTTTTAAATTTCTTCTTTGATCTCAATGTTAACCCATTCATTGTTTAATAATGTGCTATTTAGTTTCCAAGTGTTTGAATGTTTTTCAATTTTTCTATTGTGGTTGATTTCTAGTTTAATGCCATTGTGATCAGAGAAAGTGCTCGATATGATTTCAATCTTCTTAAATTTGTTGAGCCCACTTTTGTGCCCTAACATGTGGTCTATTCTAGTGAATGTACCATGAGCGCTTGAAAAGAATGTATATTCTGCTGTTTTAGGGTGAAAGGTTCTGAAGATATCTATTAAATCGAGTTGATCTAATATGTCCTTTAAGTCTGCTGTTTCTTTGTTAATTTTCTTTCTTGAGGACCTATCTAATGATGTTAATGGGGTATTGAAATCCCCTACTATTATAGTATTGCTGTTGATCTCGCCCTTTAAGTCCATCAAAGTCTGCTTTATATATATAGGTGCTCCTATATTAGGTGCGTAGATATTTATAATGGTTATATCTTCCTTTTGGATTGCTCCCTTTATCATTATGTAGTGACCTTCTTTATCTCTAACTATGGTCTTTGTTTTAAAGTCCATTTTGTCTGATATAAGTTTTGCTACCCCAGCTTTTTTTTCATTTCCATTTGCGTGAAATATTTTTTTCCATCCTTTTATCTTCAGTCTGTGTGCATCTTTTGATTTAAGATGTGTCTCTTGTAGACAGCATATGTATGGGTCCTGTTTTCTTATCCACGCAGCTACCCTATGTCTCTTGATCGGATCATTTAACCCATTAACATTTAAAGTTATTACTGATATGTAATTGTTTATTGGCATTTTTTTTCTTTAAAACTGTATTTCTCTTTTGCTATGTTCTTTTTTTCCTTTGATCTGTTTACAACAGGTCCCTTAGCATTTCTTGCAGCCTTGGTTTGGTTGCAGTGAAATCCTTGAGTTTTTTTTTTTTGTCTGTAAAGCTTTTTATTTCTCCTTCAATTTTAAATGATAGCCTTGCTGGATAAAGTAGTCTTGGTTGTAGGTTCTTGTTCTGCATTACTTTGAATATTTCTTGCCATTCCCTTCTGGCCTCAAGTGTTTCTGTTGAGAAGTCAGAAGTCATCCTTATGGGGGCTCCTTTGTAGGTGATAGTCTTTTTTTCTCTAGCAGCTTTTAATATTTTCTGTTTATCATTTAGCTTTGGTATTTTAATTATGATGTGTCTTGGTGTTGGTTTCTCCTTAATGGAGTTCTCTGTGCTTCCTGAACATGTGAAATGTTTTCTTGCCTTAATTGGGGGAAGTTTTCCGCTATAATATGTTTGAACAAAGTCTCTATCCCTTGTTCTTTCTCTTCTTCTTCAGGAACCCCTATGATGCAGATGTTATTTCTCTTCATGTTGTCACAGAGCTCTCTTAGAGTTTCCTCAGACTTTTTGAGTCTCTTTTCTTTTTTCTGCTCTGCTTCCGTGCCTTTGTTTATCGTGTCCTCTAACTCACTGATTCGATTCTCTGCTTCATCCATCCTGCTTTTAATTCCTTCCATTGTATTCTTTATTTCAGATATTGTATTTGTCATTTCTGACTGATTCTTTTTTATTATTTCAATGTCCTTTTTTATATTTGTTATCTATTTAGGTTTTCATAATGGCCATCTATGGTTGTTCCAATATCTTTGAGCATCCTAACAATCGTTATTTTAAACTCTGCATCTGGTAATTTGGTTATATGTGATTCACTTAGGTGCTTTTCTGGGGATTTCTCTTGGTTTATTTGTGTTGTATTTCTCTGCCTCCGCATTTTCTCTTCACGGGAGTGGCTGTGATCACGTGTTCGGGTGCACAAGGGTTGGTGGCCTTGGCCTTTGCCCCGCCCTTGTGTGTGATGTTATGCTCGGTCCTGAGGGCACTGGCGAGCACCTTTGCTCAGCTGCGGGTCTCCGCTTGTTTCTGAGCTTTCGCCCTGCCCTTGCAGGAGGATCCCACTCAAGGAACAGCTGCTAGCCTTGGTTCTACCGCCAGGCAGGACTGAGTGCCCAAGCTCAGCTCCGTAGCGGAACTCCGCCTCTTCTGGGCTTTTGGCTCCACCCCCGCGGGAGGAGCCGGCTACCAAGTCAGACCGCAAGCCTGGGTTGCACGGGCGGGGCAAGGCTGTGCTCCTCTGCCCTTGCTCAGGGGCTGGTCTCCACCCTTTCCGGGGTTCCTGCCCTTCTCTCGGAGGCTGGATTACAGGCTGCTGGCAGCTGAGCTTGACCACTTTTGCACGCCCCCTTCTCCCCAGCTGGGCAAGATTGAGCTCACACCTGAGCCCAGTGGTGGCCAGCCGACTTCTGCCCCTGCCAGCAGAACCGCACTTTTGTCTCCCGCTGCTGCCTGCTCTCTGGTGCGCCCTCAGCCGCGTGGGTGGGGGCGTTGCAGCTCGGACCCTAAGACTCACTACTGTAGACCCGAAAGCTCCCTCCTTCTAAGCGACTCTGCTCTGAATGCCGCGGGGGAGCTTGTTTGGCTGCTCTCCTGCTTCCCTTTGTTGGTATTGCTGTTTCCGGGGGAAATATTCACTTCAGGTTTGGGGAGTGACTCGTCCCAGGGGTTAGGGTGGCTATCTCCCAAAATGTTTCTCCCTATGCCTCCTAGATTACACTCTCTTCCTGTTACTGTGGTCCTCTCCTCTCTCCCCCTGTCCCCAGGAGCCCCAGGTGATTGTTTTTGAGAGAGATGTTCTGCGCGGTCCCTTTAAGAAGGATCCTGGGTCTGAGAAATCAGACTCTCTCACAAACAGTATCCTGACTTGTTTCCAGCTAAATACTGTCCTTACGCCTCTTCTGGGCTCTGGGGCTGCAGGCTGGGGCTTTGTTCCTGGGGCTCAGGACCCTTTCCCCTCTGCTAAACTCACTTTCCCCCACGCGAGTCTCTCCCTGCTGCCGCTCGCTCCGAGGAGCTGGGCGGCCCTCTCCGCGTTTCTGCTTTTCCTACCAGTCTCGGTGGGCTTCTTCAGTGTTCCTTGGTTGAAGAGTCCTCTTAGTTTAGTCCAAAGTTGGTTTTTCCAGATGATAGTTCATAAAATTAGTTTGTAATCCACTTTGGTTCTGGAAGGTAGATGCTGGTACGTCCGCCTACTCCAGCGCCATCTTGTCTCCTCCCTCTTTTTCTTTTTTAGAGAGAGAGAGAGGGACAGACAGACAGGAGAGAGATGAGAAGCATCAACTCACAGTTGCAGCACGGTGCCTTAATTGTTCATTGATTGTCTTGACCGGGGAAAGGGGCAAGCTCTAGCTGAGCCAGTGACCCCTTGCTCAAGCCAGTGACCTTGGTCTCAAGGTGGCAACCTTGGGGTCATGTCTGTGATCCCACACTCAAGCTGGCAACACTGTGCTCAAGCTGGTGAGCTCAACTCAAGCCAGTGACCTTGGGGTTTCGAACCTGGGTCCTCAGCATCCCAGGCTGACATTCTGTCCATCTTTCATATTTTTTCTCCATGTCATAAGATGCATATTCTCAAGGCGATTAACAATGGGAATGTCCACCTCCTTCAGGAGAGATAAGACCCTTTACCCACGAGGGTATGACATTACTCTGTGGATCTACATGGGTAGCCATCTCCGAATATGTTTGTCCAATAAAGGATTAAGATAAACACATACTACAGCAGAGAGACTCTTGAAGCAAACATTGAGATAAAAGAACTTGAGAAAGATTGGCATCACAGAACACAAGGAAATAAGGAGATTGAAGTGTCAAGTACTATATATAGAAAGGCCAAGTAGAGTGAGAGCTGAAAATGGTCTTTATATATGTTTGTTTTTAGAAAGAAGCTCTTCTGCTGTTACGTATGTCAGTTCCTAGCTTTATGCTTTCGAGTTATTTTTACTTTGAAGTATACTCTCAACTGCTTGGTGCTGGTGCTTCAGGAGAGGTTAATTTGGCTCTGTGAGTAGATGTGGAGGTGCCCCAGAGTGTGACCTCCCTCCCGCAGGGAAGTGGGGTCTAGTCAGTGCTTTAAATCAGAGAGATCCCTGTGGCTGCTGTGCTGTGTCCTGTGGGCAGCAGTCCAGCGGGGAGGAGATGGGGTTTTAAGGCAACTGGTCCTGGTTTCTTCACATTTCTGCTGCTTCCTGGCGGTGTGACTTGGGGGGAATTCCTCAGCCTCTCTTGAGTTTCAGCCTCTCAGTCTGGACAATAAAGATGTGGGTTGTCACTAGAAAGGGTTGTGGTGGAGCGTGTGCAAACTGCGACTTCTCCTCAGTTTCCCTTGAGTGATAAGTCTCCAAGTCCATATTGGTCTTAGGTTTTTAAATTAAAATCGAAAGTCACACTGATGCAAAGAGATTTAGAGGCTGTTTTTGCTTAGCAAACATCACATCAATAGAGCATTTTGGTACCAACAACTTAAGGTAGTTGTTAGAATAATTATGCCTCTGTCTGGTTCATGTAGGAAGATTCTCTTCCTCACTGAGTCTTGTTGCTAAAACATTGTTTTGTCCTATTTGTTCATACTGGAATAATTGCATAAGCCACGAGGTAGGAGTATTACTAAAATAGATGTACCCCCTTCCTAACCTTGTAATTTAGAGAACTTTCATTTAGAGAATTTTGTTGATTTTTTAATGTGGATTTTTTTTTAAGAGAGTAGAAGAGGAAAACGTGTTTGTTTTTTGGTGTACATTAATTGATATCCCTATGTAAACTAAACTGAGTTGCTTATGTTTCTATATACATTTTTTGTGTGTGAGAATATTGTCAGCAAAAAATAATGAATGGAACTGGAGGGAAAGGTCTATTTTAGCTCTGTGCAAATAACTGCTTTTTTGAGTGATGTAGCAGAAAAGTTTCAGTTTGAATCATCTTAGAACTCTAGCTCTATTGTATTACTTGTCAGATATAAATATTTTATTGGTAGGTGACTTTCTTATGTTCCTGAAGGCAACAGGTGGCTCTCTCTCAGTCTCATTAGCAAAGAGTAAGTTATTTAGTAATAGGGGAAGATTTGTTTTATGTATGATAAAATACAACATGAATAATAACATTACTGTACTCTCCCACAACTAATTGGATAAATGAATCTCATAGAAGATAGATATCTAATATTACTAATAATTCATTGTTATAGTAATAAAGTAATTTATATTTTATATATGAGGGAACCTTTACTTAAAGAAATTGTGATTTGTCCTATAGGCTGCTCTACTCCAGGATATTCAACCAGAACTAGACCTTGTTTTCTTGGCTGCAATTACTATTTGAAAATCATTTACGTATTCTTCAGAGTAATAAAAATCATTACTGCCCAACTGGTGGTGGTGGTGCAGTGGATAAAGCGTCAACCCCAGAAACACTGAGGTTGCCAGTTCAAAACCCAGAGGTTGCTGGTTCTGAATTGCTGGCTCTGAGTACAGACAGGCTCATCAGTGCAGGGTCACTGACTTGAGCGCAGTAATCATCCACACAATCACAAAGCCCACCAGCTTGAACCCAAAGGTTGCTTGCATGAAAAGTCCAAGGTTGCTGGCTTGAGCAAGGTGGACACTGGCTCAGTCCAGTCAAGGCATGTATGGGAAGCAATCAATTCACAACTAAAGTATTAGCAATAATGAGTTGATACTTCTCACCTTGTCTCTCAAAAAAAAAAATTCATTTACTAAGCACTGATGAACACATGGTTTTTACTTGATTACTAACCTAAAAATTATGGAAACTTTTTCTTTTTCTTTTTTTTTTTTTTTTAATAAATTTTTATTAATGGTAATGGGATGACATTAATAAATCAGGGTACATATATTCAAAGAAAACATGTCTAGGTTATTTTGTCATCAAATTATGTTGCAAACCCCTCGCCCAAAGTCAGATTGTCCTCCGTCACCCTCTATCTAGTTCTCTGTGCCCCTCCCCCTCCCCCTAACTCTCTCCCTCCCTCCCTCCCATGTCCTCCCTCCCCCCCCACCCTTGGTAACCACCACACTCTTGTCCATGTCTCTTAGTCTCATTTTTATGTTCCACCAATGTATGGAATCATGTAGTTCTTGTTTTTTTCTGATTTGCTTATTTCACTCCTTATAATGTTATCAAGATCCCACCATTTTGCTGTAAATGATCTGATGTCATCATTTCTTATGGCTGAGTAGTATTCCATAGTGTATATGTGCCACATCTTCTTTATCCAGTCTTCTATTGAAGGGCTTTTTGGTTGTTTCCATGTCTTGGCCACTGTGAACAGTGCTGCAATGAACATGGGGCTACATGTGTCTTCACGTATCAATGTTTCTGAGGTTTTGGGGTATATACCCAGTAGAGGGATTGCTGGGTCATAAGGTAGTTCTATTTGCAGTTTTTTGAGGAACCACCATACTTTCCTCCATAATGGTTGTACTACTTTACAGTCCCACCAACAGTGAATGAGGGTTCCTTTTTCTCCACAGCCTCTCCAACATTTGCTATTACCCGTCTTGTTGATAATAGCTAATCTAACAGGGGTGAGGTGGTATCTCATTGTAGTTTTGATTTGCATTTCTCTAATAACTAATGAAGCTGAGCATCTTTTCATATATCTGTTGGCCATTTGTATCTCTTCCTGGGAGAAGTGTCTGTTCATGTCCTCTTCCCATTTTTTTATTGGATTGCTTGTTTGTTTGTTGTTGAGTTTTATGAGTTCTTTGTAAATTTTGGATATTAGGCCCTTATCTGAGCTGTCGTTTGAAAATATCAGTTCCCATATAGTTGGCTGTCTGTTTATTTTGATATCAGTTTCTCTTGCTGAGCAAAAACTTTTAATTCTGATGTAGTCCCATTCATTTATCTTTGCCTTCACTTCTCTTGCCATTGGAGTCAAGTTCATAAAATGTTCTTTAAAACCCAGGTCCATGAGTTTAGTACCTATGTCTTCTTCTATGTACTTTATTGTTTCAGGTCTTATATTTAGGTCTTTGATCCATTTTGAATTAATTTTAGTACACGGGGACAGGCTGTAGTCGAGTTTCATTCTTTTGCATGTGGCTTTCCAGTTTTCCCAACACCATTTGTTGAAGAGGCTTTCTTTTCTCCATTGTGTGTTGTTGGCCCCTTTATCAAAGATTATTTGACCATATATATGTGGTTTTATTTCTGGGCTTTCTATTCTGTTCCATTGGTCTGAGTGTCTATTTTTCTGCCAATACCATGCTGTTTTGATTATCGTGGCCCTATAATATAGTTTAAAGTCAGATATTGTAATGCTCCCAGCTTCATTCTTTTTCCTTAGGATTGTTTTGGCTATTCGGGGTTTTTTATAGTTCCATATAAATCTGATGATTTTTTGTTCCATTTCTTTAAAAAATGTCATAGGAATTTTGATGGGAATTGCATTAAATTTGTATATTGCTTTGGGTAATATGGCCATTTTGATTATATTTATTCTTCCTATCCAAGAACAAGGAATATTTTTCCATCTCATTGTATCTTTTTCGATTTCCCTTAACAATGCTTTGTAATTTTCATTATATAGGTCCTTTACGTTCTTTGTTATGTTTATTCCTAGGTATTTTATTTTTTTTGTTGCAATCGTGAAGGGGATTATTTTTTTGAGTTCGTTTTCTAATATTTCATTGTTGGCATATAGAAAGGCTATGGACTTTTGTATGTTAATTTTGTATCCTGCGACCTTACTGTATTGGTTTATTGTTTCTAATAATCTTTTTGTGGAGTCCTTCGGATTTTCGATGTATAGGATCATATCATCAGCAAAAAGTGATAGCTTTACTTCTTCTTTTCCGATATGGATGCCTTTTATTTCTTTGTCTTGTCTGATTGCTCTGGCCAGAACTTCTAGCACCACGTTGAATAAGAGTGGAGAGAGTGGACAACCCTGTCTTGTTCCTGATTTAAGGTAGAAAGTCCTCAGTTTTATGCCGTTTAATAGGATGTTGGCTGATGGTTTATCATATATGGCCTTTATCATGTTGAGATATTTTCCTTCTATACCCATTTTGGTGAGAGTCTTAAACATAAAATTGTGTTGTATTTTATCAAAAGCCTTTTCTGCATCTATTGATAAGATCATGTGGTTTTTGTTCTTTGTTTTGTTGATATGGTGTATTACGTTAACCGTTTTGCGTATGTTGAACCATCCTTGAGATTCTGGGATGAATCCCACTTGATCATGATGTAGTATGTTTTTAATATGTTGTTGTATTCGGTTTGCCAGTATTTTGTTTAGTATTTTAGCATCTGTATTCATTAGAGATATTGGTCTGTAGTTTTCTTTCTTTGTGCCATCCTTGCCAGGTTTTGGTATGAGGGTTATGTTGGCCTCATAAAATGTGTTTGGAAGTATTGCTTCTTCTTCAATTTTTTGGAAGACTTTGAGTAGAATAGGAACCAAGTCTTCTTTGAATGTTTGATAGAATTCACTAGTATAACCGTCTGGGCCTGGACTTTTATTTTTGGGGAGATTTTTAATAGTTTTTTCTATTTCCTCCCTGCTGATTGGTCTGTTTAGGCTTTCTGCTTCTTCATGACTCAGTCTAGGAAAGTTGTATTGTTCTAGGAATTTATCCATTTCTTCTAGGTTGTTGTATTTGGTGGCATATAATTTTTCATAGTATTCTACAATAATTCTTTGTATTTCTATGATGTCTGTGGTGATCTCTCCTCTTTCATTTTGGATTTTATTTATTTGAGTCCTGTGTCTTTTTTCCTTGGTGAGTCTTGCCAAGGGTTTGTCAATTTTGTTGATCTTTTCAAAGAACCAGCTCCTTGTTTTATTGATTTTTTTCTATAGTTTTTCTGTTCTCTATTTCATTTATTTCTGCTCTGATTTTTATTATCTCCTTTCTTCAGCTGGTTTTGGGTTGTCTTTGTTCTTCTTTTTCTAGTTCCTTAAGGTGTGAAGTTAAGTGGTTTACTTCGGCTCTCTCTTGTTTGTTCATATAGGCCTGAAGTGATATGAACTTTCCTATTATTACTGCTTTTGCTGCATCCCAGAGATTCTGATATGTCGTATTTTCATTTTCATTTGTCTGTATATATCTTTTGATTTCTGCGCTTATTTCTTCTTTGACCCATTCATTTTTTAGAAGTATGTTGTTTAGTTTCCACATTTTTGTGGGTTTTTCCCCCTCTTTTTTGCAGTTGAATTCTAGTTTCAAGGCTTTATGATCAGAAAATATGCTTGGTACAATTTCAATTTTTCTAAATTTGCTGATATTGTCTTTGTGGCCCAACATATGGTCAATTCTTGAGAATGTTCCATGTACACTAGAGAAAAATGTATACTGTGTCGCTTTGGGATGAAGTGTCCTGTAGATGTCTATCATATCCAGGTGTTCTAGTATTTCGTTTAAGGCCACTATATCTTTATTGATTTTCTGTTTGGATGACCGATCTAGAGCCGTCAGCGGTGTATTGAGGTCTCCAAGTATGATTGTATTTTTGTTAGTTTTTGTTTTAAGGTCAATAAGTAGCTGTCTTATATATTTTGGTGCTCCTTGGTTTGGTGCATATATATTAAGGATTGTTATGTCTTCTTGATTCAACTTCCCCTTAATCATTATGAAATGACCATTTTTGTCTCT
Source organism: Saccopteryx bilineata (assembly GCF_036850765.1). Lineage (NCBI taxonomy): Eukaryota > Metazoa > Chordata > Mammalia > Chiroptera > Emballonuridae > Saccopteryx > Saccopteryx bilineata. The sequence goes on along the minus strand of NC_089491.1, from coordinate 139,647,648 downwards.
GAGTACTTTTTCTGTCTTGTAGTCAGCATTATTAGATATGAGTATTGCTACGCCTGCTTTTTTTTGGGTGGTGTTTGCTTGGAGTATTGTTTTCCAGCCTTTCACTTTGAATTTGTTTTTATCCTTGTTGCTTAGATGTGTTTCTTGTAGGCAGCATATAGTTGGATTTTCTTTTTTAATCCATTCTGCTACTCTGTGTCTTTTTATTGGTAAGTTTAATCCATTTACATTTAGTGTAATTATTGACACTTGTGGGTTCCCTACTGCCATTTTATAAATTGCTTTCTGTTAGTTTTGTATCTAGTTTGATTCTTCTCTTTTGTTTTTCTATCATTTGTTTTTGTTTGTTTGTGTTCCATACTTCTTTCCTCTGTTGCTACCTTTTTTAAGTCAAGTGTTTTTGTGGTGGTTTTTTTAAGGGTGGTTACCATTAAGTAATGAAAAGGGTACCTACCATATTCATTGTAGTACCCTATCTTATAAGTATTTCTGCACTTCATCATCCTTTGCTACTGTTAATCTCCATCCTCTCCCCCCTTTTTTTCCTTTGTTGTCACAGTTTAAGTTTGGTTTTATTGTGTTCTTGGTGGAGCTGTTACTTGTGGTGTTGTTTTCTTTTGTTCTTTGAATCTGGTTGGAAAACCCCCCTTAGTATTTCCTGGAGTGGGGGCTTTCTGTTGATAAATTCTCTCATCTTTTCTGTATTTGTAAATGTTTTTATATCTCCTTCATACTTGAAGGATAGCTTTGATGGGTATAGTATTCTTGGCTGAAAGTTCCTCTCTTTCAGGGCTTTAAATATTGGGGTCCACTCTCTTCTAGCTTGTAGAGTTTCTGCTGAGAAATCTGATGATAATCTAATAGGCCTTCCTTTATATGTTGTACTCTTCTTTTCCCTGGCTGCCTTGAGAATTTTTTCTTTGTCATTGGTTTGTGTCATCTTTATTATGATGTGCCTTGGAGTGGGTTTGTTGGGGTTAAGAAAACTTGGTGTTCTGTTTGCTTCTTGAATTTGAGGCTTTAGTTCCTTCCACAGGCTTGGGAAGTTCTCGTCTATTATTTGTTTGAGTATATTCTCCATTCCATTTTCTTTCTCTTCTCCCTCTGATATACCTATTATTCTTATGTTATTCTTTCTGATGGAGTCAGACAATTCCTGTAGGGCTTTCTCATTTTTTATTATTCTTGAGTCTCTTTCTTCTTCTCTCTGTTGTGCCTCAAGTTGTTTGTCTTCTATTTCACTAATCCTATCTTCAATCTGGGCTGTTCTGTTAGCTAAGCTTGTTACCTCGTTTTTCAGCTCGTGAATTGAGTTTTTCATTTCTGTTTGATTTGTTTTTATAGTTTCAATTTCCTTGGTAATATATTCTTTGTGTTCATTGAGTTGTTTTCTGATCTCCCTATATTGCCTTTCTGTGTTTTCTTGTATATCTCTGAGTATTTTTAAGATTTCTAGTTTAAATTCTCTGTCATTTAGCTCCAAGGCTTCCAATATGTTAAGTCTTTTCTCCATAGATTTTTCCACATCTATTTGTGTTACCTCTCTTTCTTTTGTATCCATAATATTCGATTTCCTCTTTCTTATTGGCTTCTGAGGGTGGTCTTATTGATAGCACGCAGGTGCACTCCCTCGCGGCTTGAATGAGCGTCGCTGCTGCGGTAGCTTCCTCCACACCCTCGTCTCTCAGATTCAAGTGATAACAGTCCTTTTGCTTTCAGTTTGTGTGGAACTCCGGAATGCTCCGAGGATAAATTTTTCTGTTTCTAGTTGATAAATTTGTTGTGATTTAGGGGAGAGCTGTCGGACGCGCTTCTCACGGCGCCATTTCCGTGACGTCACTCTCGGAAACTTTTTCTTAAGAGAGTTTCATGATAGTAGTTACAATATTTAAGTGACTTCTAAAAGGTTTTTTCTTGTTTCATATTTTATTACAAAAGAGATAGTATGACAAGCATGATTAGAAGCAGAATATTGTTTATTTCTCGCTATCAGAGGACTGTGAATCCTGGATTCATTGTTTGGTTATTTTTGCAATTAAATCATCTACAGTGTGTTCTGTGCTTAGTGGTAGAAAGCACAGTGCCTAATTAAAATACAGGCAGTCCCTGGGGGCTATTAATGAGATGAGTTCTTAGGTTTGTTCTTGAATTTGTATATAAGTTGAAACAGATATACTTACCTATTAAATTTAACTTAAATAGATGCTTGTCTTAACATAGTATTTATTTTTACCCTCTGTGCATGTAGATACTTAAACATTTTCAAACCTGCAGAACCTATCTCATTTGTGACCTGGGGGCTGACTGCCTGTGTGATGAGTCTTTTTATTTATTTATTTATTTTAACAGATTTTATTTCTTTAATTTGCAGAGAGAGGGACAGGAAGCAAGAAGCATTAACTCATAGTTGCTTCACTTTAGTTGTTTTCATTGATTGATTGCTTGTCATATTGGCCTCGACTGGGCAAGCCCAGGGTTTCAAACCAGCGACCTTAGCGTTCCAGGCTGAAATTCTATCCACCACACCACCACAGGCCAAGCATGATGGGTCTTTGTCCTGAGTTCCTAGCACAGTGTAAGCACACAGAAAATTTACCTGAATGAGTTAATATCTCCTATCTTTAAAAAAACAAACCCCAAACCCTTCCCTCAACCCCATACTCTTCTCCGATATTATCCGTTCCTCATCTGTCCAGCAGAACTCTTCAGAATAGTTATTTGGTCTACGGCCATACTACCCTGAACGCGCCCGATCTCGTCAGAATAGTTATTTGTACTTTCTGCCTGTACTTCCTCTCTTGCATTCCTTTTGTTTGTTTTATTGATTTTAGAGAGAGGAAGGGAGAGAGCAAGAGAGGGACAGGAACACCGATCTGTTCCTGTATGTGCCCTGACCGGGGATCAAACTAGCAACCTCTGTGCTTCAGGATGAAGCTCTAACCAACTGAGCTACCTGGCCAGGGTAGCTCTTGCATTCTTTCTTGGAACAACTCCACACAGGTTATCACCCCAACCACTCCACAGAAGTCTCTTTGTCAAGGTCAGCATGTCTTCTGTTATCAGCTCCCTCCCTGTTAAAAAGGTTTTCTTTACTTGGCTTCCATGATGGCCATGCTTCTGTTTCTTCTCTTACAGGCTACTTTTTCTTGTACACCTTTTTGCCAGTTTCTCATTCTATTCCCAGCATCTTACTGTTATGTGAGTCCCCTAGGGCTCTGACCCTGGCCTTCCTGTCTTTATCTACATTCATTTCCTAAGTGATCTTATCCAGACCTCTAATGTTAAATACCATCTATTTGATACCCCTGAATTTTATATTCATGTATCTAAATGCTTATTCAGAATTTTCACTTAGATATCTAATAGGCATCTCAGACTTAACATATCCCAAACTGAATTTCTGTTCCAGCCCCCTGACCACCCCACCCCCAAACCTCCTCCTTCTCCATTGTGCCTCTTTTCAGTAAATAGCTACACCATTCATCCAGGTGCTCAGACCAAAAACTATAGTATCATGATCTTGACAACTCCTCACTCTCACATCTTATCTGTCAGCAAGTCATATCTTTATGCCTTCAAAATTATTTAGAATCCTATTTCTTCCAACCTCCCTACCACTGTTTCCCTAAGCCACACCGTCACCATCTCTGACTTGATTTTTGCAGAACCCTCCATAGGTCACTTTGATTTCAGTCTCACCCAGTACAGTCTGTTCTCTCAGCTGCCGGGGTGATGATCCTTTTAGAACAAAGTCACTTCTCTGTTCGAAACATTCCAGTTACTTCCAATGATAACTTACTTAGCATTACAGTAAATCAAAGTTCTCACCACTGTGTACAAGTTACCCTGTTTTAATGTGTGTGTTTTACCGTTCTTTTTAGGGAGAAAAGGGACAGGGCAGAATAGATTAATTTACCTTATTAAACTTCCTGTCTGTTTTCATTGTTCCTATCAGCAGACTTTCTTTAAAACATCTAGCTTCTGTGGTGTCCTGCAGGGACAGGAAGATAGGGAAATAGAGTGAAACTTGGATTTGTTTTGTAGAGAAACACCCTGGTCAGAAGTAATTTGTGGTAGAAATGGATAATGAGGGAGGTCTCTCACTGGGGCGATAAGATCATGTGAGAGCAGTCAGGGAAGAAGTAAGAAATATGTAACAGGGCTGCCCAGGCTAAGAAATAGCTCCACGGTTCACGGATCCCTCTCTACCTGCAACCTCTTGCACAGTCTGTAGAAATCTCAACAGTGGCTTGGATCTGGGGGTAGGGTCCCTACTTCCAGTGCCAATGGAGAGGAATCATGGAGCCACCAAAAGGCCAGATTTCATGTTCCCAGCCACAGTGAGGAGAGGTGTGTTCTTGGTAGTCTCATCATTGCTTGTATGCAATTCTCTGTATAACTAGTTGGAATGATTTGCATATACAGTTGTTCCTCGCCATAGCATGGTTCACTTTTCATGGTCTCACTGTATGGTGGATTTTAAAATTGTATATATTTAATCTCGTGGATTTTTCGCTGTATCCTGGGATTTTGCAGTATATAGATATTTTTATATATTTATTATTTTAATTATTTTGTGGTAAAATAAACATTTTCTAGCCTAAAAAATGGAAAACAATATAAAAAATAATAAAACATATTAAAAGAATATTAAATTGAAATAAAATACGTAGCCTATAACAGATGAGTAGACAAAGACTCGCATGTATCCTCCGCTTCTGCTTGAGCTCTTTTGCCCACTTGAGATGGTATAGGCACACTATTGGCTGGTGGATGGGAGGCGACCAACCAGAGCACTGTGTTTACATAGATTTAAGAGTGTAGAAAGTTTTTAAGAGCATAGGAAGTGTTTCTAAGAGTGTGGGAAAGGTTAATAACAGTGTGGAAAAGGTTTATAAGAGTGTGGGGAGGATTTATAAAGCCTTAAAATACATATAAATAATAAAATAAATATAAGGCCACACTATTTTGTGGATTTTCACCTATCGCGGGGGTTTCAGGAACCTAAGCCCTGCGATAGATGAGGGACCACTGTATGTATGTGTGTGTGTATATATATATCATATATATATTTTTTAATTTATTTTTTTTTCTGTAATGAAATCAGAAACAAGGGCTCTTTGAAGTAAATGGAACTCTTGGTAAATATTCCTAGTGATAACTCTGAACACAGCCAAAAGTTCTCACTTTAATCAAGGCAGAATAGGTTTTAGATAAGAGCTAGGCAGAATTGTTAGACCAGTTAACAGCTTAGTTTCCCTATTTTGTGTCTCATTTTTGTGAGAGTGATATTTAGCATCATTTGTAAAGCTCATGCTGCTTTTCCAAATGGGAAGGTTTTTGTGTCATGTTCTAACACTATTCCACTCTACTACTCTAGTGAATAGTTGTTATTCCTGCAAATTAGAAAGAGGGAATACTTGTACCATATACTGTATATATAAAATGAATGATGTCTACTTCTTGAATTCTTTTTTTTTAATATATTTTAAAAAGATTTTTATAGAAGTGGGGAGAGGGAAGCATCAATTCGCTGTACTTGCTTCCTGTATGTGCCTTAACTGAGCAAGCCTAGGTCTTTGAACTGGCGACTTCAGCATTCCAGGTCGATACTTTATCTACTCTGCCACCACAAGTCAGGGTTGAATTCTTTTGTGCTAGTACCAATTATAACAATTATTTGTCTCCAGAAGTGTGCAGTGTCCTGGAGGAGCATACTGACTTGTGCGCCTACTCAGCCAGGGACATCACACACTGGGTGTGTGTGATGGACTGTTCAGAGGTCTGCTTTGAGCCTCTGTCTCTGGTGGGGGATGTCCTTTCACAGTCCTGGCTGTCCTTAAAATCCCAAATAATTTTCTTGATGATTTCAGGGTGCTTTTAGCCATTTATGAGTCAGGTTTTTATGTCAGTGCAGGAGTTCCATAAGGTCTTGCCATTATTTGACTCTAAAGATGTCTAATGTTGTAGATATTTAGGTAATCCATAAAAGACATCCAAGAGTTTTTTGTTTTAATTAATTTTAGAGAGGGGGGGAGAGAGAAACACCGATTTATTGTTCCAGTTATTGATGCATTCATTTGTTGATTCTTGTATGTGCCCTGACTGGGGGTCCTACTCACAACCTTGGCATTTTGGGATGCACTCTAATCAGTTGAGTTACCCAGCCAGGGTGGCATTTGTAAGTTTTAATGCTCTTCAACACTTCTAAGTTACAGAGCTCTGCTGTGAATTTTTTTATTTTTTTTATTTTTTTTATTTTTTCAGAGGCAGAGATAGACAGGGACAGACAGACAGGAACGGAGAGAGATGAGAAGCATCAATCATCAGTTTCTCGTTGTGCGTTGCGACTTCTTAGTTGTTCATTGATTGCTTTCTCACATGTGCCTTGACCGTGGGCCTTCAGCAGACCGAGTAACCCCCTGCTGGAGCCAGCAACTGGAGCCAGCAACCTTGGGTCCAAGCTGGTGAGCTGTTTGCTCAAACCAGATGAGTCTGCGCTCAAGCTGGGGTCTCGAACCTGGGTCCTTCTGCATCCCAGTCCGACGCTCTATCCACTGCGCCACCACCTGGTCAGGCTGCTGTGAATTTTTTAATAGCCTGTGTCCTCCCTATAGTAAACTTTCCTCCAAAAGTTGACACTTCTTAGTTAATAGTGCTTATGAGGAAAGTTGGTTAAGTGGAATCTTGGGACAGAGCAAACTTCATCTTATTCTTGCATAGTGATTTACAAAAGGTAGACTACTTATAATGTTGGATATAATAATATGCTTTTGTCCTTAATATTTGTAACTATTGGAATGTAATTTTTAAAACAGATGCAATTTTTAGAGTAGTCTTAGGTTTATAGAAAAATATAGAAGATAATACAGAGTTCCCATACCCCACACCCCCATCCACACATGTGGTTTTTCCCTTGTCATTAACATCTTCTAGTAGTATGATACATGTATTACAGTTAGTGAGTCAGTTTGGATACATTACTGTTAACTAAAGTCTGTACTCTGTTCAGGTTTATTTAATGTCCCTTCACTGTTAAAGGATCCCATCCAGTATACCACATTATAGTCAGTTACCTTGTCTCCTTAGGCTCATCTTGACTGTGACAGTTTCCCAACATTCCTTGTTTTTTGATGACCATGACAGTTTTGACAAGTGTTATGATGTATATTGTAGATTCTTCCTCTTGGAGTTTGTCTGTTTTTCTCCAGATTTTACTGGGGCTGTAGATCATATGATGAGATCATGTTTAGCCATGTAAAATATTGCCAAACTGTTTTTCAAGGTGTCTGTACCATTTTTGCATTTCCACCAGCAATTTTTGCGAGTTCTGTCACTTGCATACTTGCCAGCAAGGCAGTTTTTTTTTATAGGTATGCAGAGGTTGGGATATCATTTTTAACTTAGTCTTACTATCATATTTTGTTATATCTGACTATAGAAATATTAGCTCTTTCCTGATACTTCAAATTAGCATTAAGAAAAGGATATGTGTGCTTTTCCTCATTTGAATAACTGTTACAGATGTTTAAATAGATTTTCACTTATTACAATAAAATTACCTGTTCTCTTTGCTTTATTACTAATAACTTATACGCTGCATACTATTGGTGTTAAGTTACACTCCATTGATATTAATGTCTCATGTTTAATTGCTTTTAACTTTTTATCCTCATTTTCCATTCTTCAAAGTCAAAATTTCTTTTTGTTTTTTGTTTGTTTGTTTGTTCATAAAGCTTTTTTGTTTCTGTTACATGATGTAGTTTTGTACCAATGGCTAGAAGCAGATCGTCATGGCAAGAGCCAAGATGCTGCAAATACGACCACAGGTAAAAATGAAAAAGTTGAGGTGTTAGAAATCATTATTCTAATTCACCCAGGCTCATCATAACTGTTTCTTTATTCAGTTTTGCTCAGGCTAAATATAGGTATTGTTTTGTATTTCTGTTCTCTAATCTGCATCTTAATTTTCTTAAAGATCACATATACTTCAGGCCTTGAAAAAAATTACTCATGAGCCTTTAAGCTCTCTTGGCAGATATGTCCTATTTTTTTTTAGGAGGAAAGACTTTATTGCAGCTTAGGTTTAGTAGGAGGTTACTTGACAATATTACTTGAAATTAACTCTATATGTATATATTTGTAGTGGGGAATATTACTGTTTGCACACTTTATAGTCCTTGTTCATTTCAGGATAATGTTTGAAAGGTGGATTTTTTTTTAAGTGAGAGGAAGAGAGATAGTGCAGCAGACTCCCACATAGGCCCTGATCAGGATCCACCCAGCAACCCCATCTGGGGCCAATGCTTGAGTGCTGAGCTATTTTTAGCACCTGGGGCTGATGTGCTCCAACAGAGCTATCCTCAGTGCCCTGGGGCTGATGCTTAGACCAGTCCAGCCACTGTCTGTGGGAGGAGAAGGGGGAGAGTGAGGGGGAGAGAAGCTGATGGTGACTTCTCTTTTGTGCCCTGACCAGGAATCAAACCTGGGACATATGTAGGCAGGCTGACGCTCGATCCAGCTGAGCCACCAGTCCAGGCCTGAAAGGTGGATTTTAAGTTAAGGATGTTTATGTAGAATTTCCAGTTCCTGGGAATCTAAATTCTTAGATTGGTTCATATCTCCTGCTAAATCTTAGTAGTAGTTGGAGGTTTATTAAAACCTGGGCTCAAAATGGGAAGATAAGGTTGTTTGCCCATCTTATATCTCCAAAAGGCATCTCCAAGATTCTTCTCTGGCTGGTACTAGTCCGAAGAGCTGCATCCACTCATTTCTAAAATCCTTAGCAGTGTTACCAGAAATTCTACACAGTTGTTTCTTCCCCTAATTTTCTTCAAAATAATATTTGCCAAGACAGCTGTACATATAACGATGATCCTTCCTACTGTGCCCCTGCCCTTCCCCCTAAATCTAATAAGAGGTGGTGGTGGTGGTGGTGGTGGTGGTGGTTCTGTTTTTCTTTTCTTAGATTTGTGTTTCTGTTTCATGGGTTTTCTCGGTTTTTGTTTTTGTGAAATTTTTTTTCCTCTGGAAGTGGCTTTCCTTTCCTCTATTCTGGTGATTAATTGTGCCTTGAGGGTGTGGTGTTCCTTAGTTAACAGAACAATTACATTGAAAATGGCACTGTCATGATTTTTTTGATTTATCTCCTGTCCCATTAATAACTTGATATATGAATGAAGATAATGTTACTATTTTAATAAACTCAGGCAGAAATTCATTAAAAGGTAAGTGTTTCAAGGAGTCATATCCTGTGTATTGCTGTTTCTTCTGCCCCATAGTGTTTCATATTTTATTTGCATTTATGGATAATAAGAATAAGCATTTTGGGTAGTTGAGGGTGGATGAAGGAGAGAGTTTATTGATGGGTGTATATTTTTTGAGGATATCCTATTCCTGTGTCCGTAGCATAGTCAGTAGATAGACGTTTAGAACCAGGAGGGAGATTTTGTTTTATTTTTTCTCTGACTTGAAGTAAAAAGTAAGCCCCCCTTTTCTGAATTAAGAAATGACTAATCTGAAAATCTTAATGTTTGCATGAAAATCCAGTATTAGCCTTAAGCTGTCATTCACCCTTCCTGAAATCAACCATTCTGAATCCTGACTCTTTTCTTCAGACACATTGACTGATGGACTGGTTCACATTTTCTCATTGAGTTTTTGATGTTGACATTCTCTAGAAGCATGATGTAAAAATTGATAAACTTTCCTTAGGATGCCTTTGGCAGTTTTTCTTCTGGAATTGGAAGCTCTTTATCTCTTAGAAGATGGAAGTGTGGAGTAGAAAGATACAGAGATGAAGTGCTTGCCTAAATAAGTAAGAAGAACCCACAGGAAAGTGTGATTAGCCAAGGGCTTAAGTTAGAAATAGTAGGTAACTTGCAGCAAATCTATTTAAATTATGTGCCTTAATTTAAAAAAACTTCTGTATATTTTACATTGCATTCTCCAGAAAGATTTTCGATGCCTTTTCCCTCCTTCTGTGATCTAAGTTTTGCACTAAAAGGTGTTTTAATACTCATCCTTTTTGTATTTTTACCAAAAATGAAAACCGAGTCTGAGTACATGTCCAAGTGTTACTCATAAATTGCTTTGTGATGTTTTTACTTGTACAAATATTGATAAGTGGCATTTACCTTTTGATATAACAGCTTGTGTTTTGCACTTAAAAAGTAAGCTTAGAAAGTGCATAAAACACAAGAGACAGAATAATGTTGTTCCAAGGTCTTCTAATTCCTCAATCTCAACTCTTTGACACTGAGAATTTAAGATCCATCCACACTGAAATATATTACGAAACTAAGGCATTTGTAAGGTATGATAGGATACAGGTCTCATGGGAGTTAATTTGGTCAAGGAGATAAAAAACTGAGCTGACAGCTATTAAATTTTCTTATATATAATAAAGTGGAGTTTACTTTCCAGATTTTTGACAGGTGATAAATTTGGTTTAAAATAGATTGTTTCTTTTCAGAGTTTAGTGTGTTTAATGTGTTTTGTCTATTAAACTAGTCAACTCAGTAATAATGTTTCTGTTAATTCTATTATTTGTAAAATCCTGGAGATGCAGTCACATTTATCAGAGAATTTTCTGGAAATTTAAGCCCATTGCCTTTTTTGAGCACTGGAGCATTCATTGGGTTGGTCCATGTACAAAATTTCTCGATCATGAAAGGTATGTTCAGCTTAATTCAGGATGTTTCTTCAATGAGTTAAATGTTTTCAAATAGATATTTGAATTACCACATACTGCAGTGAGGACAATAATTAGGTTACAGCAAGGATTATTTTTATCATACCTGATTTTTAGTATCAGTTGACTAGTCAGAATTTTAAAATTCTAATTCTAAAGTCTTAAATGCAGACTTCTTTCTTATTAAACAGTTTTTTGTGAGAATTTTACAATGCAAACTGTTAAAGGTAGAAATTGAGTTAGATTTCAATATTATTGGTCACTATAGCTACAAAATAGAACTATGACATGCTTTTGAAAAAATTCTAGATATGAACTAATTGTTAATTATTTATTATAGGTGAAAATTTTGACCAGAGTCCTTTGAGAAGAACATTCAAATCCAAGGTTCTGGCCCACTATCCTCAGAATATAGAATGGAACCCTTTTGATCAAGATGCAGTGAACATGGTATGCATTTTCTTTTTCTCTTTGGCCTTCTTTTTATTTTATTAAGATGACAATAATGACTATATTGAATGTCCTACCTTATTTCACTTCATGTAATTCTTTAAATGTACAGCTTTATAAGATCATATCCTCATTTACAGATGTAAAAAAATGAAACTCAGAATTAGCCTAGGATCCCTGTAGCTAATAAGTATATGGAACAGACTCACCAAGACCATTTTCTTTTCCTACTATTGAGCTGTGTCGTGTGAGATTTTGTTAATTAACACATAGATGGCTTTGATAAACAATGGTAACTTTGTTTGCCTGGAAAGAAATCTGATGGAAGGAGTGTGATTACAGTTTTCATATTTCCGGGAGTGTTGTATGATGGGCCTGTAATTTATCGTTTTCACAAAATAAAGAGAAAAAGAAACTTCAGTATATCATTTAGACAGAAATTTGTTCATAAGGAATTTGAATTAAAGTAATGAATTACCAGTGGTAATTATAAGTCCCTTTAGAGATTCTTGGGTATAAGTAGATCATAGTTTCAGATCATTTAGGCAGAGCCCTGTAGAGAAGCCTGGGTAATATTTTAGACCTCTATGAACTCTTTAATTATGAAAATCAGGGGCCCCAAATTGAACAAATTAGAGATCAGGCATGGTAAGCACAGAAATGAGTAAAGGTGGACTGAAACACTGATTGGAATAGTTTTTATAACCATTTTACAGATAGAGCCAAAAGACCCAGTTATAATGTGATACTATCAGGGGAGGAAATTAATGTTTACTAGATGCCTGCAAGATACCTCATGTATATTACTTTCATATATATGCTTCTATGTACCCGGGGGGGGGGGGGCTCTAGCTCATATTTTACAGAGGTGGAATTACTTATCTAAAGTTATGCAGGGAGTCTTAGAAGTTAAATCCAGGTTATTTTTCCCTCTAGCTCACTTTTTTTTTCCCACCTGCATGCTGTCGCCCCCAAAGAAAAGCTTTGTAACTTAGTTTTGACCTGCACCGAAATTATATGGGTCACATTGGCCCTTTCTGATATTTCTATCGCAGTAAACCCATGTCAGTCTGGGCTTGCCCCAAGGAGGGGGTAGCATGATAATTCTTTTGAGGAAAAATGCCTAAGCTATTTGGTACTTTGACTTTGATTCATTACAGAGTGCAGTATAGTTATTTCTCTAAACTGTCACTCAATACCAAAATAACCAGAGATGCCATTTTATAGGAAGTTAATACTGGTGGCCCATCCTCATTTTTGATGAAGACAAAACTAAAGATAATTAGTCAGACACAACTGTTATGTCTATGAGACTTGGAGAAGCACAGACAGGTTTCTGACTAAAATAGTCAACAAACAGCAGTGGCAAAAATAATTTATCAGCTGTTTATGGCAGCAAATTAATGGAAAAATATTAAAAGTCTGTCAAAATGAAGAAATGGAAAAATGGATAAGACTATAAATAGATTATAAGACGTAGTCCTCTTAAATTAAAAAGGTATTTCAAAGTATAAATTATTCTGTGAGAAATCAGAATGGTGTCCAAAACAAGGGTCTGAGCTACAGTATGAATCCACAGCCATTTGGAACCAAGTACCACACTTGACATGTTCTCTTTCTCTTTTTTTTAAATCATTTGACTGTATTAAAAGTGAGACATTTGTGATAGCTTTTGCTTCTATCTGCAGAACATTAATTTTTAAAGTAATTCTCCATTTCCCTGCTCTGTCTTTGATATTTTCTTTACCCCTTGCCTCTGAGACTATTTTATGTAAGCAGCAAAACTTTCCCTCTGAAGAATAAATACATAGGCTTGTGTTTTGATGTTTAGGCACCACTCAGAATTTTGTTTATTGCTGCAAATCTAAAAGGATTTGCTGGCACTCCTTGAAAACTCTCTGAAAAGCATCCTATTAAACTAGTCTGCACTTGGGTCATAGATTTACTGCCCTTAATTTCCTCTTTGATTTACTAGTGAGTACATCTCTAAGAAGCTATAATTTATTCCCACCTAAAGGTAAAAAGCTTTGTTTTTGCCGTTAGTAAACTCTCACTCCAGTGAGTCATCACCTTCTGTGATATCAGTCATTCCTCTAACAAGCACCAGTAGTGCTTCAAAATAAGGGTCATTAATTTCACACAGAAATTAAGTACCCCAAGTCAGTGAACTTTGTTAAATAATAAAATTCCATGTGTATGAATGCAATGCAGAGATAAGTGAAAGGTGAAATTGTTTTTGAATTAATTGCTTTTTATATCTCATTTGGTTGCTGATTCAGAGATTTATTATGGAAAAAAAATGGAAGTATCATAAAACAGAAAACAATACAACGATCTTATGCCCACCACCCAGAATTAACACATCAACATTGATAAAATGCTTCAGATTCATACGTTTCTCTTAAATGAAGAAAAGCATTGCAGATAGAGCTGAAATTTCCCTGCCTTTCCCCCATTTTAGATCTTTGAGGTAATCTTAAACTGATAAGAACAGATACTACACTTGATCTTAGCCAAAAGGCCAAGAAGCGATCTTTGAGGTAATCTTTATTGGCATCTATGAGCTTTCTAGATATAAGTTTTACAAGTTTTGCTAAGTTTATATAATGTTCTAGTAGATAGTTGTTGTTTTTTTTTTGAGAGAGACACAGACAAGGGCAGGGAGAGATGAGAAGCATCAATTCTTTATTGCAGTGCCTTAGTTGTTCATTGATTGCTTTCTCATACATGCCTTGACCAGGGGGCTCCAGCTGAGCCAGTGACCCCTTACTGAAGCCAGTGACCTTAGGCTTCAAGCCAGCGACCTTTGGGCTCAAGCCAGCGACCATGAGGTTTATGATCCCACGCTCAAGTGACCCCACCCACAAGATGGGGAGCCTGTGCTCAAGCTGGATGAGCCCGCACTTAAGCCAGCGACCTCTGGGTTTCTAACCTGGGTCCTCAGCATCCCAGGACAATGCTCTATCTATTGTGCCACCACCTGGTCAGGTTAGTAGATAGATCTTATTCTTAGGAATGTAGTAAACCTAGAAACTGTTAGGAAGAATACATGATCAATACCATTTAAGCAAGTTATATGAAATACAGCCATCCTCAGAGCCCGGGGCCAATGTGCTTGAACCAGTCGAGCCATGGCTGTGGGGGGGGGGGGAGATAGAGAAGGTGGGGAGAAGCAGATGGTCACTTCTCCTGTATGCCTAGACCAGGAATTGAACTTGAGACATCCACATGCTGGGCCGATGACACTCTACCACTGAGCCAACCAGACAGGGACCACAGATTTCATTTTAAACATAATTTTGTCAAAAAAGCCATTTTTTTTACCACCATCTTCCACCATCCTTCCAACATTCAGTCAAGCTCCCTTAGGTTCCCTTAGCACCTTGTACCTTTCATAGCACTTACCACATAGCAGTTAATTAATTACGTAGTTGTCAACTCTGTCTCCTACTATAATGTAAGCACTGCTAGGACAGGAACGCTTTCTCTCATTCATTGCTAGATCCCTAGTTTTGCCATAGTAGAGGTTCAAATCATTGAATAGATGAAGGGTTGTTTACTTGCTTTCAGTGCTTCTATCCAGGAGTCACCTCCACTGCAAAGCCATCTCTTAAGGCAGGGGTAGTTAGGTGCTCTCTCTCCTCTTATTTCTGTAACATCTTGAACACACTTAGTAGTAGCACGATCTTGTCATTTTGTAACTGTCGATATATACAGGGTGTGGCAAAAATAGGTTTATAGTTATGAATATATAAAAGTTTATTCTTACATTGTTATTTTATTAATTATTATATTATTTTTATACAAATAACTGTAAACCTACTTTTGCCCCAGTCTGTATGTCTGTCTTTCCTTAGACTGTAAGCTCCCTGAAGTAAGGAATTATTTTCATACCTTGAGTTATCAAGATCTGATGTATTATTCAATACATGGTATAAAACAAATGTTTATTAAAGAAAGAAAGGAGGAAGAGACAGAAAGAAGGAAGGAAAGCAACTGACCAACTCTTTGAGAGTTTTCTGAATAATTTTTATTTTTATAATAAGAGAGAGGGCGTTGGAGTCATGGAATGATAGAAAATGGAAAAAGGAATTATTAAAATTCTATCTAAACTTTCTGAGAGAGTCCAAAGAGACAATAAAGACAATGGTCACTTAAACCAGGAGATGTACACAGCATTGTGAACCCACTTTGGCTAAAGTAATCTGATTACCAGAAGAAATCTGGTCAGCAGTCACAGCTGGAATTTTAGTTGTTTTACTGTGAGAGAGTGGACTGGGAAGCGGTATTGTTAGTCAACAGCAATGTTAGGGGATAACAAGAGATTGTTGAATAGCTTACTGAGTATCTTGATTTATATTTCAAGTTTTCTGGAAAATAAACCTGACAATTCATATAACAATTCTTACTTTTAAAAATGAAAAAAACAGGCCCTGGCCAGTTGGCTCAGTGGTAGAGCGTCGGCCTGGCATGCAAGAGTCCTGGGTTTGATTCCCGGCCAGGGCACACAGGAGAAGTGCCCATCTGCTTCTCCACCCCTCCCCCTCTTCTTCCTCTCTGTCTCTCTCTTCCCCTCCCACAGCCAAGGCTCCATTGGAGCAAAGTTGGCCTGGGCGCTGAGGATGGCTCTATGGCCTCTGCCTCAGGTGCTAAAATGGCTCTGGTTGCAACAGAGCGACGCCCCAGATGGGCAGAACATCACCCCCTGGAGGGCATGCCGGGTGGATCCCGGTCGGGCGCATGCGGGAGTCTGTCTGACTGCCTCCCGTTCCCAACTTCAGAAAAATACAAAAAAACCCAAACAAACAAAAAACAGGCCCTGGCCGGTTGGCTCAGTGGTAGAGCGTCGGCCTGGCATGCAAGAGTCCTGGGTTTGATTCCCGGCCAGGGCACACAGGAGAAGCGCCCATCTGCTTCTCCACCCCTCCCCCTCTTCTTCCTCTCTGTCTCTCTCTTCCCCTCCCGCAGCCAAGGCTCCATTGGAGCAAAGTTGGCCTGGGCGCTGAGGATGGCTCTATGGCCTCTGCCTCAGGTGCTAAAATGGCTCTGGTTGCAACAGAGCGACGCCTCAGATGGGGAGAGCATCGCCTTCTGGTGGGCATGCTGGGTGGATCCCAGTCAGGCACCTGCAGGAGTCTGTCTGCTGCCCACCCCCATCCCCCACCCCTGCTTCTCACTTCGGGAAAATAAATAAATAAATAAATAAATAAATAAATAAATAATGAAAAAAACAGTAGCATTTTCTAGTTTATGGTTCTCACATTAGAAATATAATTGTTACTTTTTTTTAATTTGCAGTAAGAGAATGTAAGAATTTTTACATCTGTTATCTGTAGCGTAGAAAGTCATTCTTTACTTGGAGCACAACTTTTGGCAAGCTTTTCCTGTAAATGTTTGAGTGCGTGCTCAAGAAAGCTACAAATCCTTAAGGGAATATTTGGCAGCTGTTCAAAAATAGTATAAGCTGTAATTTTGTGGTTTATAGTGTCAAGGAAAGCCTATCAATTAAATTAAATCTTTATGTTGACTTTGGAGGTCACTATGTTTGTTTATAGCCTCCTTGATGTAAAAAGAGAACTCTAGACTGAATCGGGAGATGGATTAAGTCTGATCCTATACCCCCTAGCTATTGTTTTTGTTTGTTTTCTTGTTCATTCATTTGTTCATTCTGGAAATAGTTATGTGCCATGCACTTTGCTAAACAAGTTTGAGTTTAGCCTGGAGCAAGATTCAAATCATTCTTCCTATAGTCTTTATTGATGATAATAGATGTATCACATGAATTTTCATTCATAAAACAGCAGAGGATCTCACTGATTATGATGAAGGCAGCCGTAATGTTAAGGCATAATTATGCAAAGATCCTGCCATGACCTTTCCTTATATAATCTTCCCCAAGATTAGGAATAAACAATTTTTGCCCTAGCAAATCCAGGTGTTCATGTATTTCATCTAAGTCTATATCTTATTCCATTCACATACATCCAGTAATTTAATTCTTGTAAATATTTTAGAAAAAAATTTAAAGTTCTTTCAAGGTCTACTATCAGTGATATGAAATATAAAGAGATTTTTAATGGTGTGCTAATGCTGAGCTGGGCGAATTTTGCTTTTTTTTTTTTTTTTTTTCCATTTTTCTGAAGCTGGAAACAGGGAGAGACAGTCAGACAGACTCCCGCATGCGCCCGACCGGGATCCACCCGGCATGCCCACCAGGGGCGATGCTCTGCCCACCAGGGGGCGATGCTCTGCCCATCCTGGGCGTCGCCATGTTGCGACCAGAGCCACTCTAGCGCCTGGGGCAGAGGCCACAGAGCCATCCCCAGCACCCGGGCCATCCTTGCTCCAATGGAGCCTTGGCTGCGGGAGGGGAAGAGAGAGACAGAGAGGGAAAGCGCGGCGGAGGGGTGGAGAAGCAAATGGGCGCTTCTCCTATGTGCGAATTTTGCTTTTTATTCTTATCAACCATCATTTATTTTGCCTCTAAATAGTTTATTTTTCCATGTGTGGTATTCTTGAATGTTTAAGGTTATTATCAGTCCTCAAGTAGTTTGCAATCTAGAGATTAAACAAAATTAGAGAAACTAGTAATGTGGCCCTGGCCGATTGGCTCAGTTGTAGAGCATCAGCCCTACATGTGGATGTCCTGGGTTCGATTCCTGGTAGGGCACACAGGAGAGGCACCCATCTGCTTTTCCACCCCTCCCCCTCTTGCTTCTTTCTGTCTCTTCTCCTCCCCTCCTGCAGCCATGGTTCGATTGGAGCGAGTTGGCCCTGGGTGCTGAGGATGGCTCCATGGTGTCTACCTCAGGTGCTAAAAAAATGTCTCTGGTTGCAATGGAGCAAGGGGCCCAGATGGGCAGAGCATCGCCCCCTAGTGGGCTTGCCAGTGCATTCTGGTTGGGGTATATGTGGGAGTCTGTCTCTGCCTCCCCTCCTATCACTGAATTAAATAAATAAATAAAAATTAGAGAAAGTAGTAATGTGTGTTAATATATAGTCTACATATGTATATAATTGCACAATATTTTAATTGCTTCATTCACTAAAGTCTTTTTAGGGAAGTGACTTTTTAATAACACAGGATGAAAATACTGTTTTAAAGTAGTATTTATGTGGAGACTTAAAGGAAGTTAGTGTTTCTGTTATTGATTGCTGAATTACCATCCCAATAACTACTTACGTGGCTTAACAGGGTTTGGCAGGTTTTCCCCACAAAGGGCTTGGTAGTAAATAATTGAGGCTTTGTGTGCCATAGAATCTCAGCCCCGGACACTCAGCTCTGCGGTTGTAATGCACAAGTAGCAATAGACAGTGCTTCTCTGGCTGAGTGTGACTGTGTTCCAGGAACATTTCATTTACAGACTTAAAGGCTGTAGTTTCTTGACTTTTTAAAAAATTTTTTTCATTGATTTGAAAGAGGATAGGGGGAAGAGAAAGGTGGAGAGAGAGAGAGAGAGAGAGAGGCATCAACTCATTTCACTTAGCTTTTCCATTTAGTTTTGCACCATTCATTACTTCTTGTTGTGCCTTGACCAGGGATCAAACCCACGACCTTGGCATGCTGGGTTGACATTTTATCCATTGAGCCACATGACCAGGGCTAGTTTGTTGACTCTTGATTTAAACAAGACTATTATCTTGCTTACAAATCTGCAATTTGGATAGTCTTTGGCAGGGTTGCCTCTCTCAAAGTCATGTCTGTTCCTTTATCTTGGCAACAGGTGGTTTCACACTAGGATGGTGGAGGTGAGTAGTTGTAACAAAGACTTTATGGCCTACACCCTAAAATATGTATCTGGCTCTGTTCATAACAAGTTGGTGGGTCCCTGGTGTGGGCCCTCTCAGCATCCCACACAGATTCTGGATGGGAGAATGTCTAGGTGTTGGAAGAGCATGTGGAACTAGAAAAAATTTGGAGCCATTTTCAGAAACTACAATCTGCCACAGGGAATGATCCCTGTGTATATCTAGGGGAAGATCATTCCAGCCAGAGGGAATAGCAAATTTTGGCAAGAGCTGGCTGGGTGCATCACAGAAGAGCTAGTGTGGCTAGTGTTATTGGAGCAGAGTAGGTGAGTGAAAGAGGAGTGGGAAATGAAGGCAGAGAAATGGCTGGAGCCAAGTCACGTGGGGCATATTGAGGGTGTTACAGTGAAAGGATTTCAGCTTTTAGTGAGAAGAGAGGCCGCTGGAGAGTTTTGAGAAGAGAGACAAAACCCAAATTACACTTTTTAGGGATCACTTTGGCTTCATATGGGATAGATTATGGGGGACAAAAGCAAAAGCAGGAGACTGGTCACCAGGATGTTAAATAGTCGTCAGGCACGGGAAGAGTGTGACTTAGCTTAGAGTAGTAAGAGTAAAGATAGAACAGAGAAATTCGTTTCTGAATGTAGTTTTGAAGGTAGAATCGATGGTCTTTGTTGATGCATTGGATGATGGATAAGAGAGAGAGAAGTCGAAGATGACCCCAAGACCCTGAGGCATTCTGGCTGCCTTCTTGGGACCGCTTTGTAAACCCCTGCCCTTCAGTGCAGGAAGGTTGATGAGCCGAGGGGTACATGTAATTGTGACCCCTCCTGCTAAAAGCCCTTCATTGTCTTCCCCAGTCTTCTAACAGGACTCACCAAGGCCCTTGTGACCAAGCCCCTACTTACTTCTCCTGAGTTCTCTCTCATCTCCCCTCAACCTTGCACACTGTTCTCCACCCACAATGAGCTTCATTCCTCAGACCCTCACATTTCTGTCTTCTGGGCTTTTGCACATAACCGTCCTCTCTGCCTCTCTTCATCTCACTAACACCTGCTCTTTTTTTTTTTGTATTTTTCTGAAGCTGGAAACGGGGAGACAGACAGACTCCCGCATGCGCCCGACCGGGATCCACCTGGCACGCCCACCAGGGGTGACGCTCTGCCCACCAGGGGGTGATGCTCTGCCCCTCCGGGGCGTCGCTCTGCCGCGACCAGATCCACTCTAGCGCCTGGGGCAGAGGCCAAGGAGCCATCCCCAGCGCCCGGGCCATCTTTGCTCCAATGGAGCCTTGGCTGCGGGAGGGGAAGAGAAAGACAGAGAGGAAGGAGTGGGGAGGTGGAGAAGCAAATGGGCGCTTCTCCTATGTGCCCTGGCCGGGAATCGAACCCGGGTCCCCTGCACGCCAGGCCGATGCTCTACCGCTGAGCCAACCGGTCAGGGCCACACCTGCTCTTATGCTTAGGTTTCTGCTTGGATTTTCTGCATTTTTTTCCTGGTATCTCCCACTTTTCTCGTTTATATCTTTTTGCTATATTTTTTTATAGCAGCCTGTATTACCCTATTATAGTACTTCTCATACTTTATAGTTTATGATTGTTTAATCATCTATCATTTTTACTGGACTAGAAGCTCCAAAGGAGTAGGGACTGTGTCTGTCTCTCACTGTTATGTCACCATGAAGGGCCCAGCTTATAAAGGCAGCTAGTGTTTGTTGACAATTTGACTAAAATTAAAGTACGGGTAACTTTTAAGGTAAATTGTGGGGGTTTTTTTGGTAATGTGAGAATTTGGGAAAACTCAGTTTTACATGAACAGTGATCATGTCTGGCAAAAAAAAGAAAAATGTAGTAATGTATGGTAAGATACTTTCTGTGCAGAAAGCACACTGTAATATAAAAGTAAAAAGAAATATATAAAATATTAATAATGATCGTGTTAGGGTAGTTGAGTTATAAGTTCTGTTTTCCTTAGTATAATTCAAATTTTCTGTAATTTGTTTTATTTTAAATATTTTTAGAAGAATTTAAAAAAAAATTCTAACTTCTAGTGCATGTCAGTTATCTTAAATAGAACATCTTTAACTCGTCAGTTAATTTTATTCCCAAATTTGACAGAATCCTGGGTAGTTTCCAAGACGTAGAACATAATCCCTACTGGAAATAATCTAAAATGTCTGGTTTCTACTTTTCTGCTTCGGTAAATTAGAAATCATTCCACTTTCAAATTTTATTTTTCGAGGATGAAGTATCATATTGTTCAAAATAGAGAAAATAACATCATTTTATGTTTTTCTATTTACCAAATGAGACTTCACCTATTTTCCTATTCCTTTGAAGCATGATCATTACTCCAAAATTAGTACTTAAATATTTGTAAACTGCCCTTGCATATTTTGTCTTCAAGTCACTGATGTAGCAAACGTTATAAAGAAACTGTGGCTCAGAGAAGCTGTTGGAGGCCACAAGCTTGGATAGAGACCCACAAACTATATTTTCTGGTTTGAAGTTATTCATATACTACTTTCTGATGCTTTTCTCCCCCCTCCCTCCACAGTTGTGCATGCCCAAAGGGCTGTCTTTCAGAACACAGACTGACAATAGAGACCCCCAGTTCCACTCATTTATAATTACCCGGGAAGATGGTTCTCGCACCTACGGTTTTGTTCTCACTTTTTATGAAGAAGTGACAAGTAAGCAAATCTGCACAGCAATGCAGACACTGTACCAGATGCACAACGCGGAGCATTACAACAGCGTCTGCGCCTCCTCCTCCTGCAGCATGGACTCGCTGGCCAGCAGCATCGATGAGGGAGATACAACGTCCCTTTTGAAACTCCAGCGATACAACTCCTATGACATCAGCAGAGACACCCTGTATGTTTCCAAAAGTATATGTTTGATCACACCACTGCCTTTCATGCAGGCTTGCAAGAAGTTCCTTGTCCAGCTTTACAGGGCGGTCACCTCGCAGCAGCCGCCACCCTTGCCGCTGGAGAGCTACATCCATAACATTCTCTACGAGGTACCTCTTCCGCCTCCAGGGAGATCGCTGAAGTTCTATGGTGTTTATGAACCCGTCATCTGCCAGAGGCCTGGGCCCAATGAACTCCCCCTCTCCGATTACCCTCTTCGAGAGGCCTTCGAGCTCCTGGGATTGGAGAACCTGGTGCAGGTGTTCACCTGTGTTCTTTTAGAGATGCAGATCCTTCTCTACTCACAAGGTAGGTCTTCCCTAGAGACAAGTGTTTCTGCTCCCATCTGCTGTTATTTCCATAGGATGTGTTACAGAACCAAATAATTGGTCAGAAGTTTTTTCTGTTCATGTAGAAGGAACAGGTGCAGGCTGAGACATCCCATCTCTTTAGGGTGGTGGTGTCTGTAGAGAAAAACAGGAAAGAATATAAAAGCAGTATCTTGGCTGATGAGTCTATTTTTTGGTGGAAAATCCTCTCTTTTTCCTGATAATACGTAGTTTTCCTAAAAGAATCATTTCATAATGAAAGAGAATCCTGTTACTATCAGGAACATACAGACGTCTCATTTTTTACAGATTAGTAAAGGTTCACCTCAAAAGTCAGCTGACATTGGCAAAGGAGAAGCAAAAGTGTTAGGACTTTGCAGCTTCCTAAGGCAGTTACCTTTGGATCTTGGCCTGCGGGTGATTTTACGTGGTGAGAAAACGGGTACAGACATGAAACAGACAACTTTCTTAGGTCTGACAATTCCAGCAGGATTATATGGGGGTTTTTTTGTTTTGTTTTTAATCCCAGAAGGAAGTTATCTTTGTGATATTTTTCGTTCAGAGTTTTCCCAAGCATAGCACTGGTTGGTTGGCTCAGCAATAGAACATCAGCCTAGCATATGCAAGTCCGGGGTTCAATTTTCAGGGCACACAGGAGAAGCAACCATCTGCTTCTCTCCCCTCCCCCCCATCTCTCTCCCCCTCTTCCCTTCCTACAGCCATGGCTTAAATGGTTCAAGCAAATTTGGTCCAGGTACTGAGGATGGCTCCATGGCCTCACCTCAGGCACTAAAATGGCTTGGTCGTTGAGCAATGGAGCAGCGGCCCAGACAGGCAGAGAGCATCACTCGATAGGTGGCTTGCCGGGTGGATCCCAATCGGGGCATATGCAGGGAGTCTATGCTTCCTCATCTTTCACTTAATTTAAAAAAAAAATTTTTTCCCAACACATACTTAAGAAACAAATTTTGGATTTTATCAGTGTGAATGTGAATTTGCCGGGCCAATAGAGATGCTGTGTCTTGATGGATGATGAATTAAAGGAAAATATAAAATGGTACCTGTGCATGGATGTGGACTGAGAAGAGTGGCACAAATATTTGGATTATCATTTTGCTACTTGTATCTCTGCTGGCAGAACTGTGGTGCGATCTCCTGCCTGTGGCTGTCACGCTTCTTTTACCACTTTCCGTTTTTTTCTTTTCTATTTTAAATTATAACTGAGGCTGAGCCAAGTAGGCTATATTTGTACTTCCCCCATCTTATGTGTATGTTGACACTATTTGCGTGTTGACAGCCCTTCACTAGGTTGTATTTTCTTCCGTTGATCCTACATAATGTTCTTTGATAATGTGTTCCAGTGTCTCAGTTCTTGTTGCCAGACAGTTCTTCTCTAATAGCCAATCTAAATTCTTTTCTTTCCTTGAGCTCTCACTTTCTTAGTGCTCCTCATTACCAGCAGATCACCCCCTTTATCTCTGAAAGATTTAACCTTAAGTAATTCTTCCTTTCCATTTCTCCCTTTCTTGTTTTATTCCCTGAAGGGGGGTAAGGGTGGAGAGTTGCTGAAAGGGGCGGGGGCTTGGGCCTTAATAACCTTGGGTATATTAACCTGTTAAAAAAGAGAATTTTAGATCCTAGATATACAAGGCATCTTCAAGGTCATTTGGTTCAGTGCCCTAATGTTCTGCCTACAAAGAATGCTAATTTTTGAAGTCATAACAATCCTGGGTTCAAATCTCTGCTCTGTCCCTTACTGACTGTAACCATGGACAAGTTACATATTCTTCCTGGGTGTTAGTCTATTCTTCTTTACAAGAATAGCAGGTTTTTCTGTTTGGTTTGTTTTTTCTTTCTCTCCTCACTGATTTATTGTGAAAGCTAAGTAAGAAAACCTTTATAAAATACTTTGGGCATAATTGGCTGACTAAATGATAGCCAGTGTTGCTGTAATTATTTGTTTTATTAGTCATTGTTATTGTAATTAGTTTTTTTAGTCCTACATAATTCTCTATGAATTATGCATATCTTAAATTGCATTTAAAGTATAACTTATTTAAATTAAATAGTAAAAGCCTTTATGTCAGGATTGAGAACCTAATAAATATTCTCTTACACTGAATGTCATGCTTTTTTTTTTATCATACTTCCTGTTTATCACACTTCCTGTTTTAAATACCACTGTATGTCTCATTGCTGTGGTCTGTCCTGAGCTTTTATCTTTCTGCTGTTTGATTACCTTATTGCAATCTGGTTTATGGAGTCTGTTGAAAGTTAATAGTTGATTGATATCTACCTATTTATTTCAGTTTCAAATGAAGAATCATTATTTATAAGCATGTTTTGGTATTCAAATGAATATTTTTTGGTAATTTGATCATATGTTGAGAACACAAGTGAGTCCTGATATAGCGCATGTGCTCTTGCGCTCTCTCTCTCTCTCTCTCTCTATATATATATATATAGATAGATAGATAGATAGATAGATAGATATAGATATAGATATAGATATAGATATATACACACACTGCTCACAAAAATTAGGGGATATTTCAAAATGAATATGAAGCGATAAAAAAAGCATTTGATTATTTTTTATTAAACAAGAACCTCAGAAAAGCAAATGACTAGTCAAAGAAAAGTTTGATTATGCAAAAGGGATGCAAACTCAATTATTGTGATTGAGTAGCAAGTAACCCATTGGTGGGGGTGAACAGAATCATGTCAAACTGAACGAGAGTGCCAGACATTGTCCAGTAGGGTGTACAGTCACCCAACACTGCCAAAACACACTGACAGCGATGGGGCAGGACAGGATCAGTGTCCAGCAGTTCCTGTGGGATCCTCTGCCACTCTTGCTCCAGGGCAGTTTGCAGCTCAAGAAGTGTTGTGGCAGACATTGGACGGTTTGTCAGACGTTTCCCAGTGCATCCCAAACATGTTCAATGGGATTCAGGTCTGGAGAACATGAAGGCCAGTTCATGCATTCAGTTCCTGCCTCCTGAAGCATGCTGTTGATGAGATGCGCATGGTGGGGCCTTGCATTATCGTCCATGAAAAAAAATTGTTTCCAACTGTTCCAGTATAGGGTACCACTATAGGGTACAGGACCTCATCTCAATATCTGACAGCAGTCAGCAATCCATTTCTGATGACGTGGAGATGGTTCGACCACCAATGCTGATGCCAGCCCACACCATGATTCCACCACCACTGAAGGAGTCCCTTTCTCACATGAAACGTGGATTTTCCTGTGTTCCTCATTCATGCCAGATCAGTACATGATGATTGTCAGGCTGCAGACTGAACCATGACTCATCAAAGAAGACAGTTGACCACTCATCACAGGTCCAATGACGATGCTCATCAGCCCACCTTCTACGGGTTCTGTGGTGTTCAGCAGATAATGAAATGCATACCATTGCTTGCCAGGCATGCAGTCCAACACAATGGAGCCGATTTCCTATGGTCTGGG
This sequence comes from Saccopteryx bilineata, assembly GCF_036850765.1. Lineage (NCBI taxonomy): Eukaryota > Metazoa > Chordata > Mammalia > Chiroptera > Emballonuridae > Saccopteryx > Saccopteryx bilineata. The sequence continues at coordinate 139,622,035 of NC_089491.1, read as the reverse complement.
TGCATGTCCATTTTCTAGTGGCAGCAAGAAACTGTCTCCAAAGCTCCGTTGCATTGCTGCTCCTGTTCCTTCTTGCCAATAAGGTCAAGTAGTGATCATCTCTTGCTGTGGTGGCAGATGGGTGACCCTGCCCTCATCTTCTTCATACTGTGCCAGTCTCTTGAAAGCAATTCCACAGTCTACTAATCATGCTTCGGGATGTTCCAAGTGCTGTTGCCACTGTCGTCTGTGTTTGAGCAGCTTCAAGACGTCCTATGGCTTTCCAGGCTTTGCATTTGGGCAAATCGTGTTGCAGGGGCATTGCGAGGGCTGGGAAATGTGTACAGGATGTGTACTTTCAAGATCAGGAAACATGCCCATACTCCAGTACTTTCAGCCTTTTGTATAGTGCGTTTTCACCAATGAAATAAAAATTGGTTTTGCATCTCATTTGTATAACCAAACTTTCTTTGACTTGTCCTTTGTTTTTCTGATGTTCTTGTTTAATAAAAAAAAATTAAATGCTTTTTTTATTGCTTCATATTAATTTTGAACTACTCCCTAATTTTTATGAGCATTCTATATATATATATATAATTTTTAAGAGTATTATACAGAAACGGTCTCATATAATAATTTTATAATCATTCACTGCAATCACTCTATGTTTGTTTTTCCCCTACTTTTAATCCTCCCAACAATAAGTATTGTTATCCATGTTTTATTAAGAAGGAAATTGAGGGTCAGGGAAGCTGAGTAATGTGTCCAAGATCACATGACTATTACATAATGTGGTAGAGCTATAAATGGCGCTCAGATCATTCTTTCTGCAGAGCACTTAACCAGCATGATAATTGTATTGGGCACTGCACGTAACCTTTCCTTATCTGTCTCAATATTTATTTTTAAATTAAACTCACTCTGCAGGTCTAGTGTAAAGGTACCATGCTAAGTAATTGTAAAATATAAAATGAAAGCTCTCTGTAAATGCAGATTTTAACATTGACTATGTCTCTCCCATTAGAGAAAGACATTTCATTTAAATGAGTGAAATAAAAGCATCATTATGTTGATTTGTACTCTGGTACACCCCTTCATTATTTCTGACTGCTTAAAGGGGTTTTAATAACATCTGATACTTTATTTCTTGTTCACCAATAAAGCTGCATCATAATATTTTAAAATACTGCAGATGCTGAAAAAATAAATACCCTGAAATTCCAAAGTGAGTCAAAATAAATGAATTTCAGTGATGAAAATGTCCATCTGATCTGAAATTCTGTTCACAGCCCATTTAAACAAATTCTTTCTGTTGTTTAGAGAGTGTATACATCACAGTCACTTTGCTGTGGTAACTAGCTAGAAATTTTAGGTAGAAGACGCACCCAGGAGGTAAAAGCTCTTTTCTAGGACCCCAGATCAGAAAAGAGCTCTTCTGCGGCCTGGAAATGCCTGGAGCAAGACAGGAAAGAGAGGAGTCTGTTCCTCTTTTCAAAGGGATGGTGGAGGAATAAAAGGGGAATTTAAACACCAGTGTCTAACTTTTGATACCAGTCATTAAAGTCTCAGGAACATCTCTGGGCCTTCCTTTTATCCTTTGATTCTTCATGGTGAAAATAAGCAGTTACCTACAGCCCACCTTGTACAGCGCTCTTCTCCCTCCCTCCTGTAAGTTGTGCATGAAATAACTTTGTCCCAAAGTAGAAGCCACCTAAAGTTTTCCTGTAAAAGTTGGGAGTCTTGTAATCACAAGTTGCTTATCTTATTCAACTGAACATTATAGTTTGTTGGTTTATAAATCATAAAAGCAAACTTGATATTTTAATGGCAGAAGGTGGATTCCTGTGATATGTGTCTTAAAAGCAGCAGAATTTGCCTGACCTGTGGTGGCGCAGTGGGATAAAGCGTCAACCAGGAACACTGAGGTTGCTGGTTTGAAACCTTGGACTTGCCTGGTCAAGGCACATATGGGAGTTGATGCTTCCTGCTCTTCCCCCTTCTCTCTCTCTCTCTCTTTCTCTCTCACTCCTCTCTCTTTAAAAATCAATCAATAAAATAAAAGCAGCAGAATTTGATTAGCTTTGGGGCCAGTATTTTTGTACTATTAGCTAGCCCTATTTTGTGGTAATGGAATCTTACTATTAAGACATTTTTCTTAATTTTTTTGTCATATAGTCAAATTAATCTTTTGTTCATTTATGTGTAATATTTTTTCCATTTTGTGGTTCTTTTGAAAAATTTTTCCATTGATTTGAAGAAGAGAGGTGGAAGGGGGAAAGAGAAACATCAACTCGTTAACTTAGTTCCATTTAGTTGTGCGCTTGTTGATTGCTTCTCGTAAGTGCCCTGACTGGGGATCAAACCCGCAACCTTGGTGTGCTGGGACCACGCTTTATTCACTAAGTCGCCCAGCCAGAGCCAATTTGTGCTTCTTAATTTTTTTTTCTAGGAGTTGTTTCATGAGTTAAAATACTCTTAATATTCATGAATTCCAATTTTTCTATTTTTTTTAAGTGAGAGGAGGGGAGATGGACTCTCACATGCAACCAACTGGGAACCAACCAAGATATTTTTAGCACCCGAGGCAGACACTCAGACTGACCGAGCTATCCTCAGCGCCCGGGGCCAGCCCTGGAACTAATCAAGCCACTGGCTACAAGAGGGGAAGAGAAGGGAAGAAAAGCAGATGGTTGCTTCTCTTGTGTGTCCTGACTGGGAATTGAACCTGGGATGTCTGCTCACTGGGTTGACACTCTATCCACTGAGCCAGCTGGCCAGGGCTAACTTATCAACTTTTTAAACTCATCACTGAATTTTATTTATGAACTCCTCTATGCTAACATCATAACAATAGTCTACATATTTTTCTAAATATTTGAAAGTTACAATTAGCATTTAAAGCCTTTATAAGAAATTGATTTTTTGTTTATGTTATAAGAAAGAGATAGAATTTAATGCTTTAGAACTATCTATAACTAGTTATGTGAGAACTAGATATTGAGTAGACCATTCTCCTCCATGTGATCTGCAGTGCCACTGTGGTCATATATACAAGTTTCTGTGTGTAAGGGTGGATTTCTGAGCTTTCAGTTTATTCTGAGAACCTTTCTGTCTCAGTACTAAATCACACTGTTGTAATTACTGTAGTTTTACAGTAAGTCGTGGTATCTCATAGGACACTTTTCTTGACCACCATCTTTTTATTGAATGCATTTAATTTAATTTTGGGACAATTAACATTTAAAATATTGAGTCTCCCCTTCCACGAAAAGGATATATGCCTCCATTTATAAGGATTCTCTTTAATGCCTGCCAATAAAATTTTATTATAGTAAAGTAGATAATGTGCAAGTAATGACAGTTTGTTTCTTCTATTCCAGTCTTTGTCACATTTTTTTTTTCTTGCCTTAGGTCTCCAGCACAGTATGGAATGGAATTGATAGTAGCAGGCATTCTTGTCTTTTTCTTGATTTTAAAAGGAATACTTGTAATGTTTTACTATGAAGCACAACATTTGCTCTAGTGTTTTTGGTAAACAACCTCATACTAGGTTAAAGAAGTTCCTCCTGTTTCTAGTTTCTTCAGAGTTTTAAAAAATCATGACTATGGGTTGTATTTTATTGAATGCTTTTTGTGTATCAAGTAACATGATCACGTTTTCTTTTTTTAATCTACATTCCATCCTTACATTCCTGCAGTAAACCTGACTTTGTCATGATGTATTATTACTTTTTTAATATATTCTTGATTTAGTTTTCTAACATTTTCATCAGAATTTTTGCATCTGTGTTTTTGAATGATTTGGCTTATAATTTTCATTGCTTATGGGGTTTTTTTTTTGTTTTTTGTGTTCTTTTTTACAGAGACAGGGATACAGAGGGACAGACAGACAGGAATGGAGAGATGAGAAGCATCAATCATTAGTTTTTTGTTGCGACATCTTAGTTCATTGATTGCTTTCTCATATGTGCCTTGACCGCAGGCCTTCAGCAGACCGAGTAACCCCTTGCTCGAGCCAGTGACCTTGGGTCCAAGCTGGTGAGCTTTGCTCAAAACAGATGAGTCCGACCTCGGGGTCTCGAACCTGAGTCCTCCTCATCCCAGTCCAATGCTCTATCCACTGCGCCACTGCCTGGTCAGGCTGCTTATGTTGTTTTGTCTGGTTTTTTGTAGTAAGGTCATTTTAGCTTCATAGAAAGAGTTGGAAAGTATTTCATTATTTTCTAGAGGATAAAGTCAAGAAGGGTTTCTTTAAGGTTGGAATTATTTGTTCCACGACTACTTGAGAAAACTGGTTTGTAAACTGTTCTTGTTGGGAAGATATTAAGTAACAATTCAGTGTCTTTAATGGTTTAAGTTTTCTACTTCTCTTCTTCCCTCCCATCCTTCTCCACAACCACCATCACCACCATTATCATCAGTATTGTCATCATCAACTAGGGACAAAGACCAAATGTTTCTTATTATATGACAGGCTACCCCCTTGTCTTTGACTAGGGATTCCTTATAGCAAAAAAAAAAAAAAATTACAGTTAAAAGATGCTGGCACGTTACTAGTCTCATCCGTTATTAACGATGAGTTCATTCCATCACCCTGTTGGATGAGAATGTCTTCCCGGGCAAGACCACTGAGGTTTGCAGGTTTCCTTTAGGTCTTGTCAAGTTCCAAAAACAGGAGTGTCTCAACAATATATGGCTCCACTGTTTCAAGGCATTCAGTATAATTGAGATAAGGGTCAGTATTATTTCTTGTTCTGAGTCTCTCTCAAAGTGTTAATGTAATATCGGTTTTACCTTATTACGTAACTTATTTGTTCATTCCTTTACCCTCAGTTCCTATCCCTCCTTCCTTCCATTTATACCCAAATGAACGTTTTCACTTTTGGAAGGGTCGTTAGGTTTGGCCACAGTTGGTTTAGAATGGAGGCAGCAGTATTCGTCTAGCAAGTACTACCTACTTGGTTCACTACCATTCATACAGCGTAAGGTTACATGGGTACAGAGCTAGTGGGCTGTTTTTACCAGTAGGCAGTACAGCTGCATTGCCTGTTAACCCCAATTTTGCCAGATGGGGTGAAGGCAGGACAAATCAGACTCTTAGGAATTCTGACATAAAGGTTTAAAAGTAGATTTACAGTTTCTTGCTTTGGAATCCTCCCTGCTTCTGCCACTTGTAGTCTGGTCCTGCATCAGGTAGGAAAAAGAAAGCAGAGGTGATATAGGAGGAAAATAAAAACTATAGTCATGGTACAGCATCCATCTCTATCCCTGTTCCCCATATGCAACAGAAGAACAGAGGACTCTTATCTAATGGGGACCCACCCTTAAGCCCCCACATGTTGAGCATGAGCACTCAGGAAGGCATGTGAGTCAGCCGTTAATGCCTTTATTGCCACCCATTTAGACAGCAAATGTTTCAGCTGGCTGTTACAATTTTCTATTACACTATTATTACTCTGAGGATGATGAGCAATATGATAAGTCCATCTGATATATCTCTTTGCCTACTGTTGAATACTATGTGCTGTGAAGTGCAAAGGACGTCCCTTGCTCTGAAGAAATGCAATTTGCCAGCCCAGATTGGTAGAGTATTTCTGTTTCAGTCCTTTCCTAGTATTTTGAGTATTTGCTTCTACCACCAAGTATGCAAAGCTAAATCCAGAGTGAGCGTCTATTCCTGTTAGGATTCATTTGTAGTCCTCTCAACCCCCAGGGCTCCCAGTAGTGATCCAATGTAATACACTCGCCAGCTATGTGGGGGGAGGGCCACCCCCCTCCCCAGGAATCTTTCTCATAGCCATCTGCAGCCTCTATCTCTGTCGTTTGCAAACAAAACAATTCTTGTTGGCGTTTTGTGCCTCAGAGGGTGTCAGAGGAATATGTCGAGATTCAACTTATCTCTGCATTGCTACAGCACCTCCTGCCCACCACGTCTACTCATTTCATGGACCCAGGTATGGACCCAGGTGGCCACTTCAAAAGGTGCACTTTGTAGTGCCAGTCACTTCCAGAACCTGGAAAGGAGGTTCTTGTGACAGGTATCAACACGTTCTACTTTACTGTGCCCCATAAATTCCCAGAGTAGTTTCTATAGAGCTATGCTTCATAAGGTATCCTTTTTGTAGCCCAGTTTTCCATTGTCCATGAGTCAGTAAAAAATCCCCAAACATGGGCTTTTACCATTATTCAGGTCTTCCATCACTGCTAGGAAAACAGCGTGCAGATTAGTCCACTGAGCTGATCTGTTTTTACCTTCCTCAATCACGGTGGTGGCTTTCCAACCAGAATGTTGTCCATTCACCTTGGAGCTGTCATTTATAAACTAAGCAGTTCTTTGTTGATCATTTGAGAGGTGTTTATAGGGCACTGTCCAAGTGATGATAGAACCTAGTAGCTCATCACTCAGCACTCAGTTCCAAAGTCTGTCCTGTGGGAAAAGAGGCTCCTGTTTGTATCTCCTCCTTGCATTCCCCTTGAAACATGATTCCAATATAAACCATTTTCTTTTATTACGGAACTCTTCTGAGCATTGCCCTCCCTCATTAGCGTGTTTTTCCAACCCTCACCCAAAATACCATGGCTATTTTAGGTTTCAAGATTGTTTAATGTCTTTCAGTCATAAGAATAGTTTAGGTTAATGTTCAATAGCAATCTAGTAGTAATTGCTTCTCAAATGGCAAATTTCTAGTCCAGCATTCTGAAAGTTCTCACTGGGAGGCGCTTGCAGGCTCTCACCATAAAGCCCCAGAAGTTGGTGCGTCACAGAGGGCTACTGAGCAAGTTTTGTCTGTACCAGTATTCCAGCTTATTTTCTATACTCATTCAGCCCAGGCAGTCTTATTCCATTTAGCATGTCCAATTAATATGGCTTGAAGGGTGACTTACATGCCTCCTGTCTTACTTCTGGGGGAAAGTGTTTCGCGTTTAAACATGATATCCGGTCCCATAAAATATTCACCTAAAGCCTGTTTAAACATTCCAGTTTTCACCCAAACTTCCACCTTAGCTCTGTCAACCTTAAAATTTTTATTTTCTATCAACCTCATTGTAACTTGCATTAAGACTTTGTAAAGGGTTTTGGTACCACAGTGCCTGAGGCTCCTGTATAAAGGGGACCCAGAAACATCTCTACTGTGTTACCACTTTGTGCATTAGGCTTTGGGTCCCAGCAGGGACTGAGCCAAGAGCGCCTGGCCCTTTGTCAGTCTTTATTTTGATTCCTCTGCCTGACTGTTGTCCTAGACGATTCCAGGTCTGCTTTCTCATAACAAGTTTTGCCTTTTCCCTGTTTCAAATTTCTCCAAAATAGGGTTATTGAGACTAAACTGGCTTAGAGACCTTTAATGTAGAGGGTCAGCAGGGGCCCTTTGGTCTGCCTAATCTTACATAGTAGTGCTATATTAAGACCTTTGTTTCAACCACATCAGTATTCATTTTATTTGTCCTATTTCTTAATATCCATCTACAGACTTCCACCCTGCTGGGATGAGTTTCTTCACACTTCCCTTTGTTTTTCCTCTTTGTTTTGCTTCTATCCATGTTTGTTTTATTCAGCTGATTTCTTAATAACTGTTTAAAAATTTCTACCCTGCTGGAGTTTAGTCCGTTAGCTCTCTCCTCTGATTCTTTGTATTTTCTTGTTACATAATCTGATGTTTTTATTAGGATTTGTGAGATTCAAGAGGAGAAGCTGGGACAGCAAATCTACTGATTTTGGTAGTGAGTCACACTGGGTGCCGCTGCAGTATTTATCATGACTTGGATAATGGCCCTAGTCAGTGGGTGAATATCCCAGTTATCATAAAGCCAATTCCATATGGCTTATGTATGAATGAATCATCAACTGCTTCCTCTGGGGGTACTCTGCTTGGTATTTGTAGGGGGAGTTGGGAAGCCCCCCTTCTCAGGGTAAACAGACTGAGCATAGCTTTCACCCAGTCCACCGTGCTGGCTGTCTCCTCGGGCATTACCTCCTGTGTGTCTGGATTGTAGATAGCCGTCTGTGATTGTCCCATAGTGAGCTGTGGGGCCTGCATCAGCACAGACATGCTCTTCCCCTCTGCAGCACTTAAAAACAGGGACACTGCTTCTACCTCACTCTCTCAATCCATTTTAGTAAATGTTTTTCAGGAGGCTGGTGATACCAGTCTACAAAATGAGACAGCTCCTTCACATCATATCCCCTGGTTTCTGTAGTTTCTTGGTTCGTTCCCCTACACCCACCATGGACTTTGGTGACTAGAGGTCTTAGAGGTGCTTTTTGTTGTCCCTGCGTAATTTTTCTCTTTGGGCACAAACTGGTTGGCAGAAGCTCAGATTGACCAAAATCTGAGCTCAGTCTAGCATCAGAGTCTGATCCAGCACTTCCGTTTTAGCTACTGTAGGTAACAATAACCAAGGGATTGAATAGTTCGCTGTTTTCTTACTGGTTTGCATTTCTTTATGCATCCAGTGAAGCACCTCCTTGGAAGTTGGATCCATCTATAAATTCCACTGGTAACTTTACCTTCAGTAATTTATCTCACGGTAGCTGTTTCTCCATACCATCGTTGACCCTGTCTGTGGACACCTGGGAATCAGATTTCTCATCCCCTGTCCTTGCCCTTTCTCTTCCCAAACCACATGCTTCCGTGGGCCTGTGCCATTTTAGTGAATCCCACATCTTCTAACACCAACAATTCAACACTAACTTCCTGGAGTTAACATCAGATTATTTCACAGGTTTAAGGGTGCATCACACAGGAATGCTCTCACTTCAGACTCCAGCCACAAGTAGGGCCCAGAATACTTACATTTCTGCCTAGCCAACTACAAGTTCAAGAGTTCCCACAGCCCTCCTTTTAGGTTTCATAATTTTCTAGAATGATTCACAGAACTCAGGAAAGTCCTTCACTTACTGTCACGGGCTTACTATAAAGGCTGCAACTCAGGAATAGTCAAACGGAAGAGCGGCATAGGAGAGGGTGTGGGGGGAGGGGCACGGAGCTTGCCTGCCTCCCCCAGTGCCCCGCCCTCCCACCCACCCACCCCCGGTGTTTGCTAACCCAGACGCCTCTCTCGTTCTTCTTGAATCAGTTTTTGTTCATTTCTGTTTTCTCCAGGATTACTTTTATTTTTTCCTCTTTATTTTATTTTTTACTTATTTTTAAGTATTTCATGAAAATAAATTTATTGAAGAATAACAACGACTACAAAATTAATACTACCAAATCATTCTTGGTGCCTTTATAATTGGAGGGTAGGTGAAGAATATATCAAACAAAAATATGAACATTTAAAAAATATATTTTATCCAGCCTTTATCTTCTTGCTAAACTTATGTATGTTAGGAGATATATTCAAGATTTTTATTAAGATATTCAGCTAATGTAATACTTAAGAAATTTTAAAACATCACCTCCAATAATTATAGGACATTGTAAATCATTTAATCTGTTTACAAAATTAAAACAATGATGCAGTAAATCTCTTTAGGAAAAGATTCAACTAAAACAGAACATTAACAGAAAATAGTGATAGTGACCAGAATAAGAAAATTAGCATAATCAAGAAAAAGCCAACCTGTAAAGTGAAAGCACTGAATCCACATAGTGGTTATTTTTTAATATTTTATTTATTCATTTTAGAGAGAGTGAGAAAGGGGGAGGAGCAGGAAGCATTAACTCCCATACGTGCCTTGACCAGGCAAGCCCGGGGTTTCGAACTGGCAACCTCACCATTTTATCCACTGCACCGTAGCTGGGTCAACGTTTTATCCACTGCTCCACCATAGGTCAGACCCACATAATGTTCTAACCTATGTTACAGTAATACAAAAGTCAAACTATTATCAATGCATCTTTCTCTTTACAGTGCACAATTTAAGAAAACTTCACAAGTGTGCACTTTGGAAAGTTGTAATCATTATGTACAGTATAGACTAAACAGACACTTCTGTTATACCTTTTTATATATAAATAAAGTACATTAAGAAAAAGGAAGGTCAGTGGCACCTGAAGCCTTTGACATTTGTAACTGAATGCTGGACTAATTGGTTAAGATTTACTAAGAGGAGTAAAAAATAAAGCCAATTTTTGACATTTTTTTTTTAACTTTTTTTTTTTTTTTTTTGTATTTTTTCTGAAGCTGGAAACCTGGAGAGACAGTCAGACAGACTCCCGCATGCGCCCGACCGGGATCCACCCGGCACGCCCACCAGGGGCGATGCTCTGCCCACCAGGGGGCGATGCTCTGCCCCTCCGGGGGGTCGCTCAGCCACGACCAGAGCCTCTCTAGCGCCTGGGGCAGAGGCCAAGGAGCCATCCCCAGCGCCCGGACCATCTTTTGCTCCAATGGAGCCTTGGCTGCGGGAGGGGAAGAAAGAGACAGAGAGGAAGGAGAGGGGGAGGGGCGGAGAAGCAAATGGGTGCTTCTCCTATGTGCCCTGGCCGGGAATCGAACCTGGGTCCCCCACACGCCAGGCCGACGCTTTACTGCTGAGCCAACCGGCCAGGGCCCAATTTTTGACATTTTTAAAAAAATTTTTTTATTTGACAGAGACAGGGTGTCAGATAGGGACAGACTGACAGGAAAGGAGAGAGATAAGAAGCATCAATTCTTTGTTGCAGCATTTTAGTTGTTCATTGATTGCTTGTTCATTGATTGCTTTCTTATATGTGCCTTGACCGGGGGTTACAGTGAGCTGGTGACCCCTTGCTTAAACCAGTGACCTTTGGGCTCAAGCCAGTGACCATAGGGTCATGTCTGTGATCCCATGCTCAAGCCAGCGACCCCATTCTCAAGCTCACGCTCAAGCCAGAGGAGCCCTTGCACAAGCCAGCAACCTTGGGGTTTCGAGCCTGTATCCTCTGTGTCCCAGTCCGATGCTCTATCCACTGTGCCACCACCTGAGAAGGCATTGACTTAACACTTTAATTCTAGTAGAGACAGCTTGTCTGCACTTACAGTCCTGTTCCCTGATGGTGAGTAGCATACCATTTCTTCAAACACCCTTTACTTTGGAAAGCAGACCCCACCCACTCCAGAGCACTTGCCCCAGTTAGATTCTGAATTGACTTGAATTGTGTATGGTCTTTATCAGCCACCAGACGGAGCAGAACAGCCTCGCTGGTAGTCACTGTGATCCCAGTTCTAGCAAAACGCTTGAAAGCAAACATCCTGTGGGGTGGCATGAGCAACAGTATGAACCTTGATACCTCAGCCAATCAGCTCTAGAGCTGTTGGAGGCACACATGAATTTGAACCCCAAATAACACAACACTCCTGACTCCAGAAATCTCTGCTAATGCTGCTTCTACTTATGGTAATACCATTGATAACTTGGTCTTTGGAAATACCGATTTTTACACCTGTTAAATCAATTTCTTGAACAGTGCTTCCAAGACCTTTTAGGGTACTGTTCTGTTACAATACCGGAATTCCTAAAATCCAGGCCCCTTGTAGCAATCTTTGTCTCACACTAATCATATACCCAGAATTTTCGATGGCTGGTCTGAACGTTTCCTGCATATCACAGCGGAAAAACTCAGTGCTTGGCCTGACCAGTGGTGGTCCAGTGGATAGTGTCAACCTGGAACGCTGAGGTCACGGTTTGAAACCCTGGGCTTGCCTGGTCAAGGCTCATATGGGAGTTGATGCTTCCTACCTTTTTTCTCTCTCCCTCTCCCCCTCTCTAATTATGTTAATTAAATTATTAAAATAATAAAATAAAATAAATAAAACTAAAAATAATTTAATTAAATAAAAACTAAAAAAAAGAGGGAAAAACTCAGTGCTTGAAGGAGTAAGACTTCCCACGGTAATGAGCTGGCTCTGCAGTAGCAGGAGGCACATCTTGCAGCGCTAGAAAACCACCACACCGTTGGGCAGGTCCATGTACTGGCCCCACTCCTCAGTGCAAGAGCCGCACCACGAATTTGTGGTGCATGTCAAGCTGGTCGCTGGCCAGGTTGAGGAACTTCTGAATGAGCAGCTTGCAGCGGGTTCTGTGAGGCACCACCAAGGGCTGTGCAAGGAGGGGCACAGGGACCCTGCTCGGTGGCATCCACGCGCCCACGCACCACCAGGTTCCCGCAGCTGTCTGCCAGCTCAAGGCCGCCAGATGCAGACCTATTTTTTTATTTTTAAATTTATTTTTTATTGAGGTATAATTGCCATATAATAGGATATTGGATTCAGTGTACAGCATAATAATTTGATATCTGTGTACACTGCAAAATGATCACAATACGTCTAGTTTCCCCACTCTTACCACATATAGGAATAATTTTCTTAAGCTTTCAGTTTATTGACATACAGTCTTAATATTTCCCTATCTTCTTAATTTCATCTCTATATGTAGTTTTGTCCCCCTCTTCATTCCTAATACTGCATATTTGTGCCTTCTTTCTTTTCCCCTTGATTTTTTAAACCTCAAGGGTATCAGTTATGTTAAAAGAACTTTTACCTTTGTTGGTACTTTCTATTTTATCTTTGTTTTCTGTTCTGTGATTTTGGTTTTTACTTCCTTTGAGCTTAGTATTTTACACATACACTGTTAAAACTTAGCATCTTACTCTTGTGATAGCTTCATTCCCTAAGTCTTAGTAAATCTGATATTTTCATTATTCAGTTCTAAAAATATTTTAACTATTTGTCCTGCTTTACTACTTTTTTGCCTTCTTTGAAATAAAATGTTTTTTTTTTTATTTTAGCTGTTTTCATTTAATTAGTATAGATGTTATATGCTCAGTTTCTTTTTCTTAATGGTAAATTTTGAAATATTAACATAAACATTTAGTCTCATGTTAATCAGAATCTTTAAAATATAGATACTGTAAAATGCTTTGACTCCAGTCATCCCCACCATGGCTTACTTGTTATAGTTGTTCAATAATCTTGTAACCTCTCAATGCAAACATTTTATTTTATACACTTGGTTTTGTTTAAACTTACCCTTCATTGCCATTTTTTGATAATTTACATTTCATTTCATGTTGTAAATTTTTCTTCTGGGATCAGTCTTCTTCTTCCCAAAGTATATTCTTAGAAGTTCCTTAAGTGAGATGGCATTCTCTATTAGGTTTTATTTATATGAAATTGTTTTTTGTTTTTGTTTTTGAAAGATGATTTTATTGTATATTAAATTCTAGGTTAGTTTTTGGGTTTGTTTTTGTTTGTTTGTTTTTTTGCTCTCTTAGCACTTTGAGAATAATATTCTCCTGTCTTCCAGTTTTCAAATTAGCGGTTGAGAGGTCATCTATTACAATAACTATTTGTCATTCCTTGGCCAGATATCTGTCTATTCACTCTGGCTATTTGTAAGATTTTCTGTTTGTCTTTGGTGTCCTGTATTTTTACTGTGATTTATCTAGATGAGGGTTTCTTTACTTGTTCTGCGTGTGATTGTGTTTTTTGAAATCTAACACTTTTTACTAGTATTGCAAAATTCTCAATCATTTTTCTAAATATTACTTCCATTCATCTTTTTAAAAAATCTTTCCAGAACACTAATTAAGCATGTCTTGCTTAACTTCTCATGTCTCTCAACCTCTTTTTCTGTCTCTGTGCTGCATTTTGGGTGATTTCTCCACATCTGTCTTCCAGCTTACTCTCTTTTTTACCTGTATCTAATTTGTAGTTAACCCTTCCTTTGACATTTTAATTTCAGCAGCCTATAAATCTACTTCATTCTTCCTTTAATTTCTTTAAACATAAAATATACATAGTATATATTCTTTCTCAGATAGTTTTCAGTATCTGATGGGTTATGTATTGAGCATATATTTCTCCATGAAGGCTTTGTATTTTCTCTGACCAGGGATCTGACTGAGTTCACTGGCAACATAGGTTTACTTGAAATTAAAATTCTCAACTTAGTGTTTTTTTGGGACATACAGAATAGCATGAATTTGGTCTCTAGACATACCTGAAAGCTGGCCAGTAGGTAGGAATTCTCAATGAACCTTTTTTCCTTTTTCTCCCAAAGCCAGGGCAGGACAGACGACCTGTCTTGGCAGTATAGTTTGTTGTGGGTTTATTTTTGTGGTATCATATTATTTTGTGGGTTTTTCCCCCTCCTTTCTTGATCTCTTTTCCTTGAGCTTTTATTTTTTACCTTCTTGGGTCCTAGCTTAATGCAAGAGGTTCTGCTGTCTGTGTCAAAGGAAAAATATGCCATGTGTATCAGTCTTATTGTTTAGTAGAAGAAGGAAAAATTGATTTTCACTTTCCAGGTGTAAGTTTTCTATAGTAAGAGCAAGAAAAAATGCCTAGGGTGCTAGTTTCTATTATTTAAGAATTTGTATTTTCTATGAGATTGAACATTTTCCCATCAACCATGAAGTAGCAAAGCTGTTAGTGGTTTGATTCAACTGCTTAAAACCCTCTGCTTTTCAGCCTAGATCCACTCAAGAGACAGGTTAAACTGTACAATAATTTAAACAAAGGAGTATAAAATGGAGAATGATTAAGCTATACTGGAAAGAAACTATAAACACAAAGGAAACTCTTAAAAGCAGTGTTTTTCAACTGCCAGTCCCTAGACCAGTGCCAGTCCACCAGAAATTTCTCTATAATCTTCATATAACATCAAGGTAGTTAACTTTCTTGCAGACCTGCATAGAATTTCTGGCTGACTGGTGGTTGAAAACCACTGCTCTAAAGGGCACCCTAAGAAGGACAAAGTTGGAAGAGGGCCCCAGTTCACAAGACTAAGTTTCATTCATCGTTGAAGAAAGTGTGGTTGCAGGTCATTGGATGGTGGAGGTCAATAGGCTGTCTGGGCCTGAGCTGATCCTCTTCACTGAGTAGGTGGAAAACAAAACCCCCAGGCATGAGCAGACATAAACCAGTTGTCAGGGTGCCACTGTGTGTGTGAGATCTGAGTGTGTAGTATCCATGTTAGGAGAGTCATAGGAAGGGGACCACTGGCCCATCACTGAGACTGCTTACTCTGGGCATGTGGCTGGGGAAGTATAACACCGGATGTCCTCATATATCCACCCTACTGACAAGACGTGCAACAGGAGCAAGAAAAACAAAACACTGCGCACTGCACAGCAGAACTGAGAAGAAGCCCCTTCCTCCTGCAGTGTCTCCCAGTGCCCTCTACTGCCAAAGTCTAACATCATACTCACTGTAAAAGAAATGCCTACAGTCCAGTCCATTGTCACAGACCATATACTGAGTGAATTTGGAGCTGAGAAGCAAAAAATAAATCACTGGCACACGAGCTGACTGCTCTAAACCCAGAGCCTTTCATCTGTGTCTGACTTTAAATCAAGAAAGAAAAAAGCAGTCCCTAACATTCAGGAACTGATGTAGCTCTCAGAGCTGGGCCTCACTGTTACTGCAATCTAACCTGATGCTCACAGCTAAGCCATGTTGTTCTCCTGTGGAACATAAACAGTCTTACAAGAACATCCACTTCAACCAAGGTCACTTGCAACCCACAAACAATAAGCACCCTTCTCTCTCGCTTTATTGGTAACTGCTACTTCACTTCCTTACCAACCACAGCTGCATCCCCACTTCAGTCTGCCCTTCCCATAGATCAGATTTACTGAGATTTCCAGGGATAGAATTGCCTTGGTTTCTGACAACATCCTATATAAAACAAAGCTCTACTTCCTTTGACCCTGCCCAAAATTACCCAACAAAGTCCAAATCCTATAAATAGGTTCTCTCTAAACCCTCTTACTAAGACATCCCACAGTTATGCATTCTTCTTCTCTCCAATAAGTAATAAACTCAACTCTTCAAATGTAGGTGTGTTCTGTGTGTGTGTGTGTGTGTGTGTGTGTGTGTGTGTGTGTGTGTTTTCAGATTTTATTTATTGATACTATGAGGTGAGGGGGAAGCAAAAGTATAAACTCATAGTTGCTTCACTTTAGTTGTTCATTGGTTGCTTGTTGTATGTGCCTTGACTGGACAAGGCCAGGGTTTCAAATTGGTGACCTCAGCATTCCAGGATGATGCTTTATCTACACCAGGGGTCCCCAAACTTTTTACACAAGGGGTCAGTTCACTGTCCCTCAGACCATTGGAGGGCCGGACTAAAAAAAAGACTATGAACAAATCACTATGCACACTGCACATATCTTATTTTAAAGTAAAAAAACAAAATGGGAACGAATACAATATTTAAAATAAAGAACAAGTAAATTAAAATCAACAAACTGACCAGTATTTCAATGGGAACTATGCTCCTCTCACTGACCACCAATGAAAGAGGTGCCCTTTCCGGAAGTGTGGCGGGGGCCAGATAAATGGCCTCAGGGGGCTGCATGTGGCCCGCGGGTCATAGTTTGGGGACCCCTGATCTACACTGCTCCACTACAGGCCAGGCAGGGAGGTTTTTGACTGAAGAGCATTGACAGAATAAATGATTACTAAATATGTATTTTTTTATTTTTCAATTACAGTTGATATACATTATATTTTACATGTTCACTCCAATAATAGAATATTATGTAACTCACTAAGTGATCATCCTGATAAATACTATACCCATATGACAGCATACATAGTAATTAGAATATTCTTGACTATATTTCCCGTGCTGTACTTTACATCCCCATGACCATTCTGTAACTACCACTTTGTACTTCTTTCCCCCCCCCCCCACTTTGTACTTCTTAATACTTTCCTCCCATTTGGTAGCTATCAAAATGTTCTCTGAGAGTCTGTTTCAGTTCTGCTTGTTTGCTTATTTTGTTTTTTAGATTAAATTGTTGATAGATAATGTTATCTACTGCCATTTTATTCTTTTTTTTTTTTTTTTGTATTTTTCTGAAGTTGGAAATGGGGAGACAGTCAGACAGACTCCCGCATGCACCCAACCGGGATCCACCGGCATGCCCACCAGGGGGCGATGCTCCACCCATCTGGGCCATTGCTCTGTTGCATCCAGAGCCATTCTAGTGCCTGAGGTAGAGGCCATGGAGCCATCCTCAGCACCCGGGCCAACTTTGCTCCAATGGAGCCTCAGCTGCGGGAGGGGAAGAGAGAGACAGGAAGGAGAGGGGGAAGAGTGGAGAAGCAGATGGGCGCTTCTCCTGTGTGCCCTGGCCGGGAATCGAACCCGGGACTCCTGCATGCCAGGCCGACGCTCTGCTACTGAACCAACTGGCCAGGGCCCATTTTATTCTTTTTGTATTTTGGTTTTTTTTCCTTCTGCTTATAGAAGACGCTTTAACATTTCATGGAATTCTGGTTTGGTGGTTCTGAATTCCTTTAGCGTTTTTTGGCCTGGGAAGCTCTTTATATGTCCTTTGATTTTAAATGATAGCTTTGCTGGGTGGAGTAATCGTGTTTTTCACCACTTTGAATATTTCTTGCCATTCCCTTCTGCAAAATTTCTGTTGAGAAATCAGCTAACAGCCTTATGGGAGCCCCCTTATAAATAACTGTTTTTTAGATTCTTTGTCTTTAAACTTCTGCATTTTAGTTATGAGGGGCCTCTTCATGGGTGTCTTCATGTGGGCCTTTTTGGGTCATCTTGTTTGGGACTCTGTGCTCTTTGGACTTGTGTTTCTATTTCTATTCACCAGGTTAGGGAAGTTTTCTGTCATTAGTTTTTCAAGTAGGTGTTTCAGTTTCTTGCTCCCTCCTGGCACCCCCAGGATGTGATATGGGTGCACTTGCAGTTGTCCTAGAGGCTCCTTACACTATCCTCATGTTTTTGGATCCTTTTTAAATTTTCCATTGATTGAGAGAGAGGAAGGGGGAGGGAGAGAGAGAAGCATTAACTCATAGTTTCACTTGTTCCATTTAGTTGTTTACTTATTGACTCATGGATTGCTTCTAGTACATGCCCTGACTAGGACCACTGATTTGTGGACCGATGCTGGTCTGCTAGAAATTTCCTGCCAGTCTGTGAAAGAGTTAGCCACCCTGATGTTGTATGAAGATTACAGAGTCTAAAATCACTGGACTGGTGGTTGAAAAACACTGAGTTAGTGTATTCTTCATTTCTGACTCATTCTTTTTTTATGGTTTCCATGTCATTTATTTATGCTGTTGAAGCTCCCACTGAACTTGTTGAACATCCTTATAACCATTGTTATGAACTCGGTATCTGTTAGTTTGCTTGCCTCCATTTCATTTAGTTCTTTCTATTATTGGGACCTGTATCTTTGTCTCTTCATTTTGGCTGCTTCTTTGTGATTGTTTCTATGTATTAGGTAGAGCTGCAATGTCTCCTGTGCTTGGTACGGTGGCCTAATTGTAGTAGATATTCTGTAGGGTTCAGTGGCACAGCCTTGCCTACATTCACCCCAGCTGGTCACTCCAGGTGTACCCCTAGCCCATGCAGACTGTGTACAGCCTTTTGTTTTAGTTGAGTCATCATTGATCTTGTCCATGGGAGTGATTTATCCCAAAGCTGATCAGCTCTGAGGACTGGCTGGGACCACCATAGAGGATCAGCTGTGCAGGGGCCCACCCCACAGAGCAGAATTTACTTCAGTGGGGCTCTGGTGTATGGTGTCTACTGAATCTGGCTCTTGAGTGTGTCACTTGTGGAGGTGGTTGGGTGGTACTTGGACAGGGTCTAAAGCTGTCCACTGGGTGCACTGGACTTGGGCTTCCCAGGAGGTACAGGCCAAAGTCAGCTGCCATCTGTGTTCTGCTCAGGGCCTCCTGACTTGAGCTACAGAGCAATCTGCAGATGTCTGCTACTTGTTCTAGGTTTGGAGGTGGCCAGAAAAAGTCAAGCTGCGAACTGAGATTGTCTACCACTAGTGCCAGGCCTGAGGCCAGTTAGCAAGAGGTATGGTGTATGTAGAGGCCAGGTGCTGCTTGTTTGAGAGATTTTAGGAAAGTCTGAAGCATGAACCATGACAGGCCATTTTTATGGAAAAGCCTCTGGAAATAGCTCATCAGGTGGGCCTGCAAATTGGGTGAGGTGGAGTCTCAGGGAATCACCAAGGCAGGGCTTAACATCCTTCCTTAGCCAGGTGATAAAGACTCAGGTATGGTACCCACCAGCTGGCTTCATGGGTGGAGGGCTCAGAAAAGGAACAGTGGCCTCTGCCAGCATTTCTTTCTGGTAGAAAGCTGCCCTCCAGCTCTCATTTTGATGCCAGACAATTCAGTTCCTTCCTGGTGCCTTTCGAAATGCTGTCCCAGTGCTGCAGCTCAGAGGGAGTGAGCTGTAGGAGAAACTGCCAGGGCCTCCAGCAGCCCTCCATCTCCCTTGGCCACAATTCCTGCTGGTTTTTACAGCTAGAAGTTTTGGGGACTTCTCTTCCTACCACTGTGTCCCTGGACTGAGGGGCTGGTGTGGGATTGGGACCCTTGCTCCTATGGAGGAACCTCTGCAGCTGAGATATACCTCCTGATTTTTTAAAAAAGATTTTATTTATTGATTTTACAGAAAGAGAAGAGTGATGGGGGTAGTGAGAAGCAACAGCCCACAGCTGCCTCACTTTAGTTGTTCATTGCATGCATGTTGTGGCAAGCCCAGAGTTTCCAACTGGCGACCTCAGATTTCTAAGTCAAAGCTCTATCCACTGCGCCGCCACACGCCAGGTAGTCTCCCAGTTTTTATCTGCCACGTGGGTGTGGGAACAGCCTATTCCATTCTCTGCCCCTCCTACCAGTTACTGATGTGGTTGCTTCTTTATATCTTTAGTTGTAGGACTTCCATTCAGCTAGACTTTAGGCAATTCTGAATGGTTGTTCTGTAGTTTAAGTTGTAATTTTGATGTGGTTGTGGGACAATGTGAGTACTTCATTTACCTATGCCAACATCTTGACCGGAAAACTAAGTATATCTTAACCAAGTGAATATCCTCATTCCTTTTCTTTAGAAAAAAAAGTATTCAGAAGTTCAAGGTGGATAAGATACAGTAACCCCTACTTCAAATTATTTAAGGACTATTAAGTAGTTATTTTCCTTCTAATTATTTTAAGACAGTGGTCGGCAAATTCATTAGTCAACAGAGCTAAATATCAACAGTTACAACGATTGAAATTTCTTTTGAAAGCCAAATTTTTTAAACTTAAACTATATAGGTAGGTACATTCCTTATCGAGGTAGTGTCCACACATGGTATTTTGTGGAAGAGCCACACTCGGGGGCCAAAGAGCCACATGTGGCTCACGAGCCACAATTTGCCAACCACTATTATAAAAAATGTAATTCTTTTTTGAAACCTAGATTTTAGGTTTTTTTCCTTTAAAGAAGGTAGCTGACTTGATTTTGTTTTATTAAGGAAATAATTTTCTAGAATACTAATCTTTAATTAACAGTACCCCTGAAAAGACCAAAAATAGTTTATTTCTGTAACTATTTTTATGACAGCAAATGTTCATAGAAACCCAGAGTAAAACAAATAGTGATTTTTAAAAGTTACCAAATATAGCCTGATCAGGCAGTGGCACAGTGGATAGAACATCTGAATGAGATGCAGAAGACCCAGGTTTGAAACCCCGAGGTCACCGGCTTGAGTGCAGGGTCGCTAGCTTGAGCCCAAAGGTTGCTGGCTTGAAGCCTAAGGTTGCTGGCTTGAGCAAGGGGTCACTGGCTCTGCTCTAGCACCCCCTTCCTTCACCAAGGCACATATGAGAAAGCAATCAGTGAACAACTAAGGAGACTAAGGAGCCACAATGAAGAATTGATGCTTCTCATCTCTCTCCCTTCCTGTCTGTCCCTATCTTTGACTCTCTCTCTCTGTCTCTGTCAAAAAAAAAATGTTAGCAAGTATGGATAAGAGTGGTGATGTTATTTTTGTAACATCCCATCTGCATAGGACATACTGTACATTTTGAATATAGTCAAATCATAAAATACTTAAATGAGATGGATATAGAATTATGTTTTTCTTTCTCTTACTTTTCTCACACTTCCACAGTGACACATGAAATGCCCCTTCCTGATGGGGAGGCATGAAGGGTTCATCCTCCAGTCACTTCCAGAGTGCTGTGGGAGCTTCCTGGGAGTCCTTTCCCCTTGAGAGGCCTGCATTATATATATATTTTAAATCTTTACACTTGATAATATAGAGGAGGAAAATGTTAAAGTATGATAGTTGTTTATAATCCCTACAAAGTCCTCTAGTTCTGATCCCTATAAAGTCCACTAATGTATAGTTAGAATGAGTCACTTGGTAACAATTCTCTGCATAATGCACAATATCTAAGGCTTAGTAAATGTGTATTTGAATTTCTTTTATACTGTGCCTGGGCATGTACATAATTAACTGAATATATGAATATCCAGGAAAAGTATATTTTGATTCAATAGTTGTCTGAGGAGTTACCATTTTCTCCTAGTGAAAAATCTGTGGTTCTTTAAGCCCATGTGGACAAAATCTAATTGATTCTATTTAAGTAGTTTATATCCAGCAAAATTATATAGTCTTATCCTATTGATTCACTTATTTATTCAAAAATATTTTGAGCATCAGTTATATGTCAGAAACTGTGCTAAGTGCTGTGGTTACAGAAATAAATACTCCAGCCTGACCAGGCGGTGGCACAATGGATAGAGCATCGGACTGGGACACGGAGGACCCAGGTTTGAAACCCTGAGGTTGCTGGCTTGAGTGCCGGCTCACCAGCTTGAGCGTGGGATCATATACATGACCCCATGGTCACTGGCTTGAGCCCAAATGTTGCTGGCTTAAGCTCAAGGGTCGCTGCTTGAGCAAGGGGTCACTCGCTCTGCTGTAGCCCCCAGTCAAGGCACATATGAGAAAGCAATCAATGAACAACTAAGGAGCCGCAGTGAAAAACTGATGGTTTCATTCTCCCTTCCTGTCTGTCGTTCCCTATCTGTCCCTCTTTCTGATTCTCTGTCTCTGTCACAAAAATAAATAAGTAAATAAATAAATAAATAAATAAATAAATACGCCAGTCTTTGAAATGGATGCCCACAGAAGAACATCTTAAGGACATTTCCCTGGATTGCTTTTTTTATTTTTATTTTTTATAACAGAGACAGAGAGAGTCATGGAGAGGGACAGATAGGGACAGACAGACAGGAAGGGAGAGAGATGATGAGAAGCATCAATTCTTCATTGTGGCACCTTAGTGGTTCATTGATTGCTTTCTCACATATGCCTTGACTGGGGGGGCTACAGCAGACTGAGTGACCACTTGCTTGAGCCAGTGAACTTGGGCTCAAGCTGATGAGCCTTGCTCAAACCAGATGAGCCTGCACTCAAGCTGGCGACCTCGGGGTCTTGAACCTGGATCCTCCATGTCCCAGTCCGACTCTATCCACTGCACCACTGCTTAGTCAGGCTGGATTTGCTATTTTTATAGTTAACTTATCTGAATACCTTCCTATTTCTTTTTTTATATTTGTGTTTTATTAGGATACTCTTTTGCAGTACGAGGAGAAAAATACAATATTTAGTAGCATCAGTAAATTTTGGTTAGCACTAGCTGTGAACTAGGCTCTGTATTTTGTGGGCAAAATGAGATTAAAAGATACAACTCTGAAAAATACAAATTAAAACCACGAGATACTATATTTCCCCATTTATAAGATGCACCTTAATTTTGGGGCCCAAGATTTGAAAAAAAAGTATTACATAAAGTTATTGAACTCAAGTTTTATTCATCATAAAATTCATACAACTCCTCATCACTGTCAAAACTCCCATCCATTAGCTTGTCCTCATCTGTGCCTGATGATGAATTACTGTCTTCAACAATGAGCCCAAAAACAAGTGCGAAAAAGTGGGAAATGAAAGTAAAAAAAAATCTACAACCACTGTATAAGATGCACCCAGTTTTTAGACCCCAAATTTTTCCAAAAAGGGTGCATGTTATATGTGAGGAAATACCGTGCCACCTCACACCTGTCCAAATGGCTATCATCAAAGGTCAGCAAACAAGTGTTGATGAGGGTGTGGAGAATGGAACCCTCCTGCACTGCTGGTGGGAATGCAGACTGGTGCAGCCACTGTGGCAAACAGTATGGAGATTCCTCAAGAAATTTAAATGAATTTAGCATATAACCAGTGGTGGGGTTCAAATAATTTAACAACTGGTTCTCTGCTTTAATGACCGTTTTAAGTATTTAAAAAAAAAATGGTGTACCGAAAGATAATTTATTATTTCATGCATTTAATACTTAAATAAGAATAAAAGAAGTACACAGAACTAGATTATGTTATAAGAAAGAGCTTTAAAATATCAATGAAACAATATTAAGTAATACCTGACAAAAAAACCAATAAAACTGTTTTTTAAGATATTTCTATATTGCTTCTTGATTGGCTTCCTCACTTGCAATTTTCTTCACTTTTATCCGAGCTTCATCAGCTGTGTGATTTATCCTTTACCATCTTTTCACTGTAGGAGTAGGACCCCATTCCTTTAGAGACGGGCTGATTAGAAAAATAGTCATTGTGTTTGACATATTAGAAAAAGCCAACTTCTCTTCTCTGAACATATTTTGTTCATCTTTGAAAAACCCCTTTCCACTTCTGCTGAACTTAAAGCAATTGTTCTGACAATATTTTTAGCTCTTTGAACACTTTCGGGAATTGCATATTTCTGGGAATTTTTTAAAACGTTTTCCACAAAATCTCAGTCATTGATCATTAATATCAATTTGATAATTAAAAATGTCATTAAATACGAACAATTGTTCTTCAGTTGCTTTCCATGGAACTACTACTTTTTCAATATTCCAGTAATCTAGCTTCAAAAAATTAAGAAATTGATTATAAGTGCCATTTTTAACAACTGGTTCACTGAACTCTTCGAAAAATTAAGTATTGGTTCTGCTTAACTAGGGTGAACCAGCTGAATCCCACCACTTCATATAACCCAGCAATCCCACTTCTGGATATTTATCTGAAGGAATCTAAAACGCTAATTCGAAAATATATATGCATCTCTATGTTCATTGCAGCTTTATTTATCATAGCCAAGATATATATGAAAGCAACCCAGATGTTCATCATTAGAAAATTGGATAAAGAAGTGATACATATATACAATGGAATAATATTCAGCCATAAAAAAAGAATGAAACCTCATTTGTGACAATGTGTATGGATCTAGGGCAGTGGTCCCCAACCTTTTTTGGGCCACGGACTGGTTTAATGTCAGAAAATATTTTCACGGACCGGCCTTTAGGGTGGGATGGATAAATGCACAAAATAAAATTACGCGACCGGTTTAAAAACTGTGGTATTTTAAAATATAATTGTCGAACTTATGAGACAAGCAGCAAGAGTGAGTCTTAGACGGATGTAACAGGGAATCTGGTCATTTTAAAAAAATAAAACATTTACCCTGACCTGTGGTGGCACAGTGGATAAAGCGTCGACCTGGAAATGCTGAGATCGCCAGTTTGAAACCCTGGACTTGCCTGGTCAAGGCACATATGGGAGTTGATGCTTCCAGCTCCTCCCCCCTTCTCTGTCTCTCTCTCTCTGTCTCTCTCTCTCTCTCTCCCTCCCTCTCTCTGTCTTCTCTAAAAAAAATGAATAAATAAATAAATTTAAAAGTTAAAAAAAATAAAATAAAACATTGTTCAGACTTAAATATAAATAAAATGGAAATAATGTAAGTTATTTATTCTTTCTCTGAGGACCAGTACCAAATGGCCCACAGACCGGTGCCGGTCTGCAGCCCAGGGGTTGGGGACCACTGATCTAGAGGATTTTATGCTAAGTGAAATAAGTCAAACAGTGTAAGGCAAACACCATATAATTTCACTTACATGTGGAATCTAAGAAACAAAATAAAACAGACTACTGGCCAGGGCCCAATTGTAGACTCTTAAAGGTAATAATTTACAAGTTATAAAACAACATAAGAAAAAAATTTAAATGGAAAATACTCTGTTTTGTTTGGTTAAGTATTCTTTGAGTTGATGTGAACTAAGTAGCATCTGATAATTTTCTTCAACTTTCTTAAGAAGACTCTCCAAAGTGTTACTCCCCCAGATTTTACTGTATTTGTGCACAATGAATTCTGTGAGAGATTATTACAATTATACAACATCTCATCTCTTCAATTCTCAAATCCAAACAACGTTCTGAAAACCAAACATTTCTTTTGTAACTCATTTATTAGCAAACCACACCAGAACCAAAGTGAATCTATTTAATTTTTCGTTATCTGCCCTTCTGGGACACTCTTAATGGTTTGCAGCAGAAGTGTTAATGTGTTTGATTGCAGGGTGCTGCCCTAGATATTTCATGTGTATGCCCAATATTACCTTTCTAAAGTAAAAAGAAGAAAAGGATTAAATTCTGAAACATGCCTGCTTCCAAGAGGTTCTAGCCATATGTTTGTAGCATCCATGGCAGAGTGGTTTAAGAAGATAGTTTATTTGTAATTATGTGAGGTGATAGATATTAACTAAATTTATTGCGGTAATCATTTTGCAATATATACATGTATCAAATCGTCATGTACACACAAAACTAATGTAGTGTTATATGTCAGCTATATCTCAAAACTAGGGGAAGAGCACTTTAAAATTTTAGAGTCTTTGGTTTTGATAAATTAGTTCATGTAAACAAAGCACAATAAGAAAAACCTGCCTTTAGTTTTGTAGTAACTTTCACATTGTCTCCAGATTTGATCTATAGTTGGAGGTTAAATATAGAAAGAAAGTGTGACTATGAATACATATGTCTGCTGATTTCTTGGACATACAAAGTGAAGGTTAACAACAATATAATCAGGATAATCATAGAAAGAGAAAAAAAGAACCTCTGAATTGGGGATTGTGTAGATACACATGTATACAAAAAGTAATTAGTTGTGATATTGGAGAAGTACCAAGAGCAGTTTTGTTAGTTCTTGTTTCCTCCACATATTAAGTGATTTCAGAAGCAAAAAATGTGATGATATTTCTACTCTCTTAAAACCATTCAACTCTTTAATTATGGTGGGGGTAAAAATGACCTATTTTTTATATGGTCGTAAAAAAATATTTATTAGCACAAGAATTTTTCTGGAAATTGATATTTTCAAGCTCAATGCAGTAATTGTTTTTACTTGGAATCTTCCCCTCCGTTTTCCTTGTTCTGTGCAGATTATCAGCGCCTGATGACTGTGGCGGAAGGCATCACCACACTTTTGTTCCCATTTCAGTGGCAGCATGTTTATGTGCCCATCCTCCCTGCTTCTCTGCTGCATTTTCTTGATGCTCCTGTTCCTTATCTGATGGGCCTTCAGTCAAAAGAAGGAACTGACCGTTCTAAACTAGAACTTCCTCAAGAGGTAAAAGTTATAATGAATGATGAAGCATTTGCTGTTTGTTGATTTAGGTCAAGGATACTTTCCTTAGATAGCATTGTCTTTGTCCAAACTATGTCTCTGTTCTGAATCTCCCAAGTAGGTCTCAGCCGGAGCCACGGAATGCAGATCCTGACTCCTGGTGGTTACAGTGACAGTCATTAATTTAACACGGTTCAAAGCAGGACAATAGCAAATTATCACAGCTATAAATTTGTGAAAATGGAACAATAGTAGAATGTATTATCTAGTTGCTTTATTATTCTAATAACATTTTCTTTCTTTTTTCTCCACTTGTATTATACATTTTGTTTCTTACATGATGCAGCCAAGTTTTAACATCCTTTAAAATCATTGTATTAATTGGGGTCAGTTTGATTCCTTACCCTCATCAAATGAAAAGTAACATCTTTCAGCAAGCTAGGGATAATGTAAATATCAAATACTTGAGTATTTGTTTTTAGACCTAAAGATAGTTATCAACTTTTTCTAAATATCAACTTGTTTAGATGGTAGAAATAAAAATTCTAACCCCTAGCTTTTAGGCCACCTTCAGGTTACTGTGCTTTCTGTGTGTTGTATTTTCAGATGTTGTTTAAGAAGACAGTAGGAATCCTTGAAAGCATTTTGAATCCGATTTTTAGCTGTTCATTCTACTCAGAATTACAATGTTAAGCCTTTGAAATGAAATACTGTTTTTATTACTGATTTTAGAGAGGAAGAGGGGAGAGAGAGAGATAGACATTAATTTGTTGTTCCACTTATTTATGCATTCACTGGTTGATTCCTGTGTGCCCTGACCGGGGATCAAACCTGCCCCCCTGGTTTATCAGGCCAATTCTGTAACACCTGATCTAGCCGGCTAGCCAGGGCCTTGAAATTAAATCTTGATGAGAGTGCCGTGGCCAATTGAAAAAACATAAAATAGTTCATTACATTATATTATTAGCTATTTAATTAGCACCTTTTAAAATAAAATCTTTTGTGCTGTGCTTCATTTTTTTTCTTATTTCTCAGAAAGCCTCATTTTAATAAGTGAATTTGAAATAACACAATAAGCCATAGCCATTATACCCAGTAATGATTCCTGTAATAATTTATTGCTTACTTTATGCTAATGAATGTTTCCCTACTAAAATTAACATTTTTGTTCAGGGGAAAATAGGTTCATTCAGATCAAATAAAATATACATGCAAACGGTCTTGGTCTTTTTGAGCTTGTGCGTGTTCTCTGCTTTTGCCTCCCTGTTACAGCGCTTTTCTTCTGTTATCTAAGCCCTCTTATTTTCTCATTTGTTGAATTAATCACAGTAGGTTGTTGGTTCAAAGACATAGATCCTGTAAATTTTCAAGGAAAAAGAAATAGACTAACCAAATGCAATTTAAAGACTTAAACAGTGACGTTTTAGTTTCTTGATTATCTGATTTGTTTGTATGTTAGTCAGGTGATATTTTATAAGATCCTTTGCTTGGGTATGTAAATATTATCTTTCCATTTCTTCATGAGTAATAATTGCTGAGGATTTAAAAATACTACCTTGATGTAGTCGGGAAATCTTTTTGTCTCTGTCTGTGTGCATCCTCTGACTCTTAAAGATAAACAAACTTAAAAATTCTGTAAGTTCTTACAGTAATGTCTGCGATTTTATAATTCTTTATTCATTAAATCAACCTACCTCAATAAATAAACACACCAGTCTACCTATTCATGAAGTAGAATAATATGAAACTACTTGAATGAGCAGTGTAAAGAGCAGTGCTTCTCTATAGAAAGTATAAATTAGCACATGACTTTAGAAGAAAAGTATATCACTTTGCTCTGGGATTGTTTTACAATGAGATGAAACAACCTCCTTCACATAATTTTGGGAGAAAAAAAGTGTAAAAATAGCCATTTAAAAATGTGCTTTATGGCCGGTTGGCTCAGCGGTAGAGCGTCGGCCTAGCGTGCGGAGGACCCGGGTTCGATTCCTGGCCAGGGCACACAGGAGAAGCGCCCATTTGCTTCTCCACCCCTCCGCCGCGCTTTCCTCTCTGTCTCTCTCTTCCCCTCCCGCAGCGGAGGCTCCATTGGAGCAAAGATGGCCCGGGCGCTGGGGATGGCTCTGTGGCCTCTGCCTCAGGCGCTGGAGTGGCTCTGGTCGCAATATGGCGACGCCCAGGATGGGCAGAGCATCGCCCCCTGGTGGGCAGAGCGTCGCCCCTGGTGGGCGTGCCGGGTGGATCCCGGTCGGGCGCATGCGGGAGTCTGTCAGACTGTCTCTCCCTGTTTCCAGCTTCAGAAAAATGAAAAGAAAAAAAAAAATAAAAAAAAAAAATAAAAAAATAAAAAAAAATAAAAATGTGCTTTAAATACACTCAGTAATATTTCTGAAAACTAAAATAAAATAATAGCTAAGAATAGTAATAGGGCTCCTTAGAATAGTTGAGAAAGTGATGTTTACAAAATTATTATTTTAAGGTCTGATTTTAGTTGTTAGCTGACTAATGTAACTAGACTTATAATTAACCACCCACTCACTTTTCCCTTGCTTCCAAAATGATAGGCACAGGTAACCATTTGTTGTATTGTTTTTGGAGGGTGGGTGGAGTGATGGTGGATGGATATAGCACTAAGAAATAATTGCTTAGAATGACACCTCACTTTCTACCATTCTTGCTCATCTTTTGCGTAAATGGTGGACAAAAAAAAAAAAGAGAGAGAAAATTGCAGTGAAATTGTTTTTGCCACATCTTACCCTGCAGTTCTATGGGAATGTTTTAAATGGTGTTCTCTGGCTTATGCTTATGCCTGCTTAACTTCTGCCATTGAGAAACTAAATCTGTTACTCAGCATGGAGAGAGTTTCTCTGGCATTCCTGGATACTTCCCCCTCCTGCCTACGTTTCTGGAGTTCCACAAAATGACCATCGCCTTCAGCCTTGTTTATTCATTCAGCAAATAGGTGTTTCATACACTACTAGTGTAGGATACATTGGGATGCATCAAGATCAAGAAGAGGTGATTACTGCTTTCCAAAATAAGTAATTTACCACCTGACCTGTGGCGACGCAGTGGATAAAGCAAGCATTGACCTGGAAACACTAAGGTTGCCAGTTCGAAACCCTGGGCTTGCCTGGTTAAAGCACATATGGGAGTTGATTCTTCCTGTCCCCCCCCCAAAAGAATAAATATTAAAATAAAAAACCAAAATAAGTCATTTACCGATATCAATAACAGAGGCTAAAAATAAAATGTTAATAAGAGGAATGAATAAACTAAGAAAATATGCAGAGGAAATCAAAATGCTTTTAGGATAGGGACATAGGAAGGCTTCTTGGCAGAAGAGATAATTAAGCTTCAAGTCTTTGTTCCCTTACTTTTGAGGGAATGTTTATTGTTTTTCATTGGAAGTAATTACATGTCAGGAAGGCTTCTGGGCATTGTTGATCAGTAAAAATATAGACATATTGAGTCTTAAAACAATTTACAATTGAGATATTGAGTATATTCTTTATTGTGTATAATACTTCTTGAGCTTTTCTCATAGAATTTTAAAAAATTTAATGGTATTAAAAAGTGAGAAAGTGACTTAGCAGAATACTCTATTGCATGGACTTCTTATTTGTTTTAGAAAACAACTTTTTGGCTTTTCTTCAATAAATTTTTATGACACAGTTCACAGTCCCTATTTCTGCTTAGTGATAATCACAACCCCAACCTGGGCTCTTCCGTGCAGACATAGGACGCTGTAAGTCTCCGGGGAACACAGGCACAGGCAGGGGCTGTGGGCTGGAGCACACCTGCCACACACCTGCTGCTCAGCAGTGATTCCATGAGCATAACAAGCTGTAACATTTCCCAAAGTGCATAATCTTTTTTCTTTTCAAGGAGAAGGTGAGAGATAGAAAAGGATAGCAGGAAAGCATTAATGAAGGAGATAGTACAAAATGTAAGTGGTGGGAGGTTGCTGTTTAACATTTAGATTAGCAAGTTAGTGGGGGGTTTTCCTTCCATTTTTAAAGATATTGAGTCATCCACTTGAATTATGGTGACCTACTTTTCCCTTTAAGCATTTCATTATGTCCTGCTTTCTAGAGACTAGAAACATATAAAGATGTGGATTTAAAGAAAACTGTAGGCAGCACTACTGTCTTCAGCAAGATGTGACTTCAGCTCTTTATTTACAGAAAACTGTAGACATTGGAGAAGAGGAAAGATGTAGGAAAAAATCCCTTAAGCCCCCAGGCCTTTTCAGGATCCATATCTGAGACAGGGGTCAGGAAGTCACCTACTTTCTTGGCCCTAAGTTTCTTCGTCTGCAGAATTGATAGGTTAGATTCAAAGGTTGCAATTTAAGTCTTTAAATTGCATTTGGTTAGTCTATTTCTTTTTCCTTGAAAATTTACAGGATCTATGTCTTTGAACCAACCTTTGAAGAAATCATTGTTGGTTCTCTGTTTTAGGATGGGGGAATATCTTGAGTTTTTATTGAGCTTGATTTGGAACTTTATTATTCTTTTTGTTCATCAGTATCTAACATGAAGAGAAAAACAGATCCAACTGTTTGCTCTCTTCTTTTCACCGTCCCTTGGCATTCAGGGTCAGAGGACAATGTGAATTCTCTCCTCCTGACCTGGGAGGTGGGAATGGGTGGGGGCTGGTGGGGAGGGTAGGCAGATGCGGAGACACAAGGCAAAGCTTTCTGTTCCATCTGTTGACTTCTACCCCATGCCATGTGTGTAGCCCCTAAAGCTGTCAGGATAGTTTTATGTGATGCCTTCACCTTTGCCCCCCTTCCTCCCCACTCTAGAAACACAGTCGTCCTTTATACTGACAACCTGGTTCAGATTAAGAGGGTATGAACAGTAAAAGTAAAATACTGTTTTGGAGTCTACTGTAATCAAGTACCTGAGGGATAATAAGAATGTATTTAAGTCTTTTTATTCATAATCTAGATCAGTGGTAGTCAACCTAGTCCCTACCACCCACTAGTGGGCGTTCCAGCTTTCATGGTGGGTGGTAGCGGAGCAACCAAAGTATAAATAAAAAGATAGATTAACTATAGTAAGTTGTTTTATAAAGATTTATTCTGCCAAACTTAGCGAAAATCCGACATAAAATCCTTGGTAATTATTATTATATGCTTTAACTTGCTGTAACTCTGCTTTATAAATTTTGTAAAGTAAAGTTACTTCCATACTTTATAAATCTCCATTACTGTGGAACCAATGGGAGGTTAGAAAATTTTACTACTAACAAAGATACAAAAGTGGGCGGTAGGTATAAAAAGGTTGACTACCCCGATCTAGAGTATAAGCAAATGCAAAGTTCCATTTCCTCTGATTTCTATCTCCCCTTTCTCAACTCAGAAATATCTCCTGAGTCAACTCTTAATTATCCAAGGGTTAATCATTTCTAGTTCCCTAGCACTGCCTCTATAACCTCCCTCCCCTACCCCCTGCTATTTGTCTAATGATTCTGGAATGGTTTCATTGTCCAAGAGGTTGCAGGTAATTTTGGATAAAATGAAAATTTGTGGATCTTCTGTTAATTGGATTGCTCTTTGCCAGTGTCATTCCATTTGTGGGGGGTAGGGTACTGTAACCATTAAATTTTAGCAATTGTTATTTCTACATCACAGATGATAGGAGAGCAGTGCAATGGCATAGAAAGTTCAAGGTCGCTCAGCGAGGATTTTACCCAATGCCTTTGATTTGTAAGGTACTATTAGTCTGTGCACCTTTATTTATTTAGGAATGCCTAATGGATGCCTTAAATTACAGACGCATGTCTTGGTTATAAATTGATGAGACCCAGAGAAAATTATTTATTTATATTAAATATGGCATAAAAATACTCACATAGGGAAAACTGCTGGCAATGGAGATTCATTTTTAAAAAATAAAAAACTCTTCACCTTGAGGTTAACATAAAAGGCTCTGTAATTTGTGATTTTGTTAATAATAGTTGCCAACAATATTTTAAAACTTAAAATACCTTTATTTTAAAACCTTTATATTTCTTTTTTCTCTTTTTAGGCTAATTTGTGTTTTGTGGATATTGACAACCATTTCATCGAGTTGCCGGAAGAGTTTCCACAGTTCCCCAACAAAGTGGATTTTATCCAGGAACTTGCTGAAGTTCTTCTTCAATTTGGGATCCCTCCTGAGGGCAGCGTTCATTGCAGTGAGAGCGCCACCAAACTGAAGAATCTGGTTCTGAAAGACTTGGTCAATGACAAGAAGAACGGCAATGTCTCTTCCACTAACATGAGCATGTATGAGTTACTGAAGGGCAACGAAACCATAGCCCGCCTCCAGGCCCTGGCCAGGAGGACTGGTGTGACCGTGGAAAAAATGGACCTCTCTGCCTCTCTGAGTGAAAAAGAGAAGGATTTGAAACTGCAGTGTGAAGAGGCAGAGCTAAGGGACTACCAGCTCAATGTCCAGCTCCGTGAGGTGTTTGCTAACCGCTTCACGCAGATGTTTGCAGACTACGAAGCCTTTGTGATCCAGAGTGCCCAGGACTTGGAGTCCTGGCTCACCAACCGGGAGCAGATGCAGAACTTTGACAAAGTAAAAAGAACCATGATTTCCTTCTTTATGGTTCTTAGTGGGCAATGTTATTTTATTTTGTTAACTTTTTGTGTGTGTATGTGTGTGTGATAGAGACAGAGAGAGGAACAGATAGGGACAGACAGGAAGGGAGAGAGATGAGAAGCATCAATTCTTCGCAGCGGCACCTTAGTTGTTCATTGATTGCGTTCTCATATGTGCCTTGACTGGGGGGCTACAGCAGAGCAAGTGACCCCTTGCTCAAGCCAGCGACCTTTGGGCTTAAGCCAGCAACCATGCGGTCATGTCTGTGATCCTACACTCAAGCCAGTGACCCTGCACTCAAGTTGGTGAGCCCATACTAAAGCCGGCAACCTCGGGGTTTCAAACCTGGATCCTCTGTGTACCGGTCCGACAATCTATCCACTGTGCTACTGCTTGGTCAGGCCATTAACTTTTTTTAAACACAGATTTTTTTTTCCCCTCTCTCCCCTCCCATTAAGAATTTCTCTCTGCTAGTATTTTACACTAGACAAAACAGTTTCATAGGAAAGCAAATCAGCAAGCTCATGAAGCTGGCCATTGGATTGCATGTTAAGTTGCCTTTCATCTCATTTTCAAATGTTCTATACTTGGAAAATTTTTGAATTTATAGAAAGTCAAATTTTCAGATTTTCAAATCAGTTAATACGCTCTGACCTTGTAAGTTTTATTTACTCTTACTTTAAGGTCAAGTCTAGTTAAATAAGGCCTATTCCTTTTCTAATCTTGTTTTTCTATTTTGTCTTCAATATAATGAGGTCATGATTTGTCCAGGTAATGGTAGCAGTTTAGTTTTAATCTTTTTTTTTTTAATTCAATGAGAGGAGAGGAGGCAGAGACAGACTCCTGCATGCGCCCTGACCGGGATCCACGCCACAAGCCCACTAGGAGGCAATGCTCTGCCCATCTAGGGTGTTGCTCCATTGCTCAGCAACTAATCTCTTCTTAGTACCTGAGGCAAAAGGTCATGGAGCCATCCTCAGCACCCGGGGCCACCTTGCTGCAGTCAAGCCATGGCTGCAGGATGGGGAGACAGAGAGAAGCAAGAGGGGGAGGGTTAGAGAAGCAGATGGGTGCTTCTCCTGTGTGCCTTGACTGGGAATCAAACCCAGGACATCCACATGCCGAGCCAACGCTCTACTGCTGAGCCAACCAGCCAGAGCCAGTTTAGTTTCAGAAGCCAAATTTTTACCTCATTCTAGGATTAAAAGAGAGAAAGATAAATGAATTAGATTTATGACTATAAGCCTAAGGTTCTGTTCTTCCCGTTTTGGGGGGAAGAAAGAAAATAGCACCAGCTTTTGATTGTCCTGCTTATATTGAAGCTTCTTTCTAAGGTTTACTATAGGGCAGGCGTCCCCAAACTATACTGCCTATGGGCCGCATGCGACCCCCTGAGGCCATTTATCCGGCCCCTGCCGCACTTCCAGAAGGGGCACCTCTTTCATTGGTGGTCAGTGAGAGGAGTACTGTATGTGGCGGTCCTCCAACGGTCTGAGGGACAGTGAACTGGCCCCCTGTATAAAAAGTTTGAGGACCCCTGCTAGGGTATCCTGCCAGATTTTCTTGACAGATCCATTAGATTTTTCTTTCCCCAGACAAAAGCACTTAAGGGAATGAGCATGAACTTCTTCGGGTCACCAGGGTATAGTTCAGTCCCCTGCCTCTGGTAGCTGAGGCATGATACTGCTATTAACATGCATTATGGCTTTTTGCTGAATGGTATCTGTGTGTTGTGAAAGAACCCTTCAAGGGGCCAATCCATTTTAAGAGCCTAATCTAGAGTCTTGGAGCATCTGACAAATAAGTGTTAATGGAAAAAAAATTCTGTAAAAGTGGGTAGTATAAAAAGATTATTTCCTGATTTCATCAGATACTATTTTCAGGTGGAGGATATAAACTGTGTTGAACAGTTAAGTTCTGGTGCAATTTATCTTTGAGTAAACTTCTTTAATAGATTAAGAAGACCTCACTTCAAATGTATTTGCACCCCTCCTTTCTTGTTAAGCTTAACCATTTATCCACATGTTTTTGCTTTTCAGTTTGGATGTGCTGTGTACACTAATGATTTACCCTTGGGTCAGTTCAA
This sequence comes from Saccopteryx bilineata, assembly GCF_036850765.1. Classification (NCBI taxonomy): domain Eukaryota; kingdom Metazoa; phylum Chordata; class Mammalia; order Chiroptera; family Emballonuridae; genus Saccopteryx; species Saccopteryx bilineata. The sequence goes on along the minus strand of NC_089491.1, from coordinate 139,587,190 downwards.
ATTCTTACCTAATTCAAGCACTGGTACTTTCTTCCTCCTTAATCTTTATGTAACTTCAAACTATAAATGGAGTTCTTTTTATAGTACCCCTAGAAAAATGAAAGTTTTATGTCAGGTTCCAGAAGGCTTATAATCTTCTAATTTCTCACTAGGAAAATTTACAGGACTATCACATACTAGTCCTGCAAGCCAAGCATTTGCTAATTTTAAATGCTGTAGTCTGTGAGGTCTGAATATCAAAAGCCAGCCAGCCATTTGGCCCATTTAGAAAAAAAGACTTTTTTGCTCTATAAAAAGTAAACTTGATATTTATCTCTAAAACACTTTTTAAAGAAGTGAGCTGATTTATAGAGACTATGGTGAACCTTTTTCTGGCTATTTGGATTTATGTAAATACATTTGAACGGTGGAAGCACTTAAATTGTGGAAGTGGGTTTCTGTAAGGAAGTTTTTCAAAGTCTTCTAAATTTCAGAACAAAAAAAATGCTAGGAAGAAGCTGATGAGTATTAAGGAGAGTAGCCTTATGTCAGAACTTACCCTTCCATCTTTCCCCTTCCATCTTCTGTATTGCCTGTAAAGAATGAAAAGTCAAACCAGCCCAGCAGCTGAGATAATAATTCACCTCCAGATTTCAGCTAGTACCAAACTGCAATTACAATTCTAGGCCCTGGCCGGTTGGCTCAGTGGTAGAGTGTCGGCCTGGCATGCAGAAGTCCCAGGGTCAATTCCCGGCCAGGGCACACAGGAGAAGCGCCCCTCTGCTTCTCCACCCCTCCCCCTCGCCTTCCTCTCTGTCTCTCTCTTCCCCTCCCGCAGCTGAGGCTCCACTGGAGCAAAGATGGCCTGGGCGCTGGGGATGGCTCCTCGGCCTCTGCCCCAGGTGCTAGAGTGGCTCTGGTCGCAACAGAGCGACGCCCTGGAGGGGCAGAGCATCGCCCCCTGGTGGGCGTGCCGGGTGGATCCCGTTCAGGTGCATGCGGGAGTCTATCTGACTGTCTCTGCCCGTTTCCGGTTTCAGAAAAATACAGAAAAAAAAAAAAAAAGAATTCTAGACACATACAGACCTGAAAAAACACAGGAAAAAAATGAACATTTTGAATTAAAAACTGATTACAATTTATTGAACCATTCTATGCAGCAAACTGGTAACAGGAATGTGTTGGACGTGTTTTCCAAAGGCTCGGCTTACTTCAGATGGTTTTCTAGGCATTGAACTTTTTAGTTTAGTATTGTTAAGGCCCAGACCATTCTGTCAGCACAGGTGTGGAAGGAGTTTGATCTTGAATTAACACGCATCAGTCTCTTAACAGAGTTGGGGCCTAGAAAAACATTCACTAGAACAACAAGATTTCACCCATAAAGACAAACTCCATATTGCTTTTATTTAAGGTTATTTTGTATGTATTATTATTGTATCAGTTAATCACCTTTGAGTTGGAGGTATATTGCACAGGCTAGAAGCAGAGAGCAGAAGAAATTACAGCTTTCTGGGGAAAGGGGTCACATTTAATGGTAAGTGAAGAGGATGATTGACAATCCTATAACAACTGATCAACCATCTTTCATTAGTGATTTTTTACGTAATGGTCATGAAGATTAGCATGTAAATCAGTTTTGAAAGGTAGGATCAGTACAAAGACCTAAGTGACCTAAATTCCATGAATTTAGAAAAAAGGAGGCCCTGGCCGGTTGGCTCAGCGGTAGAGCGTCGGCCTAGTGTGCGGAGGACCCGGGTTCGATTCCCGGCCAGGGCACATAGGAGAAGTGCCCATTTGCTTCTCCACCCCTCCGCCGCGCCTTCCTCTCTGTCTCTCTCTTCCCCTCCCGCAGCCAAGGCTCTATTGGAGCAAAAGATGGCCTGGGCGCTGGGGATGGTTCTGTGGCCTCTGCCCCAGGCGCTAGAGTGGCTCTGGTCGCAATATGGCGACACCCAGGAGGGTCGCAACATGGCGACGCCCAGGATGGGCAGAGCATCGCCCCCTGGTGGTCAGAGCGTCGCCCCCTGGTGGGCGTGCCGGGTGGATCCCGGTCGGGCGCATGCGGGAGTCTGTCTGACTGTCTCTCCCTGTTTCCAGCTTCAGAAAAATGAAAAAAAAAAATAAAAAATAAAAAAAAAAAGAAAAAAAAGAAAAAAGGAAAAGTGAAATTTTAAGGCTTTTTGAATTTTAAGTGTCAGTTTTGTGTGTTAAAAGAATTAAAAAGGATGATCTTAGCAACAGATAATTTTCAGACTTACATCATGTAGTATTAGGATGGGTCTCTTTGCACTAACAATTTTTTAATTTTCTCATTACAGGCTTCCTTTCTGTCTGACCAGCCTGAGCCATACCTGCCATTCCTTTCACGCTTCATTGAGACACAGATGTTTGCCACCTTTATTGATAATAAAATTATGTCTCAGTGGGAGGAGAAAGATCCTTTGCTTCGGGTCTTTGACTCTCGGATTGAGAAAATAAGACTGTATAATGTAAGGGCCCCCACCTTGAGGACATCTATATATCAGAAATGCAGCACTTTAAAAGAAGCAGGTATATTTGCCTTGCCTTTTTAAGTAAAAGTCTATGATATTTTTATAAATTGTTGGCCTTCTAAAACGCAAAATTAATTGGCAGTTTTAGACTTCTTGGTTAATCCTTACACTGTATATCAAGAGGGGCTTTCTTTAGTTTTGTTTCCTTCTGTTTCTGTTAGTTATGGTCCACCTCCTACCTGCTTGACTTTTTTTTTTTTAAGAGAAAAACAGAGGGACAGATAGGGACAGGCAGGCAGGAAGGGAGAGAAATGAGAAGCATCAATTCTTTGTTGTGGCACCTCAGTTGTTCACTGATTCCTTTCTCATATGCTTTGACCGGAGGACTACAGCAGAGTGAGTGAGCCCTTGCTCAAGCCAGCGACTTTTGGGCTCAAGCCAGTGATCATGGGGTCATGCCTATGATTCCACACTCAAGCCAGTGACCCCACACTCAAGCCAATAACCTCAGGGTTTTGAACCCGGGTCCTCTGGTCCCAGGCCAACACTGTATCTATTGTATCACTTCCTGGTCAGGCCCTACTTGACATTTTTTTTCTCTTGGAAGAGGAGAAGCAATAACAAATTGAATGGAGTATAGACCCAGACCAGTTACCTAAGTTGATTAGAGCATCATCCCAACATGCTGAGGGTTTGTGGGTTTGATTCCCAGTCAGGGCATATACAGGCATCAACCAATGACAGCATGAGTAAGTGTAACAGCAGATTGATGTTTCTCTGTGTCTCTGTCTCTCTCCCTTCCTCTCTCTCTAAAAATCAATTTAAAGAATTGAATGGAGTATAGTATAGCCACAAGACTGCTATGATTTTTGTATTGTTTTCTTTATTACCTTAATGGAAAAAAATGTTAATTACTATCTTGCTGCTTATATTGCCTTTTTACACCTGGCCTCTTTTCTCTTTATCCAGGAAAAGGTAAGTATTGATTTAAGATAGTAGTAAGTCTGGGTTGCTGCCAAATTTATATAATGATGACAGTATATTTAGCTTAGGGGTGCCATTAATTATAGTAGCTTTATTTATTGAAATTACACCTCTGGATTCTTATATTCAAATTTGAGGTTTTCCAACCCCGATACCAGTTTTTCCCTCCAAGAATTATGAGATTTGGCCAATGTTGTCTGGCACTGCTATATAGTAGTCCACTAAACAAATAGTTCTGTTAATAGTGTTCACTGAATTTTAACAATGAGCTGAATATTATACCAGGTGTTGTACGTGCCTTTTTGCATTTGAACTTAATGATGAAGGAGGGTATAGGCATATTTATTTTGTTTTATAACTATTCTCATTTTGTAGCCAGAAAACTGAGCAGCCAAGCTGCTCACTTCTGATTGCGTAGCTAGTGATTGGTGGAATCTTGTTGGAACCCAGGTTTGACTGATTCTAGCCCCTGAAGCCCTACTGTGATATTAGCTGTATGTTCAGTAAAGAAACACCTAAAATGTGCCGTTCCACACAATTTTATGCAATTAGACCTGGTTCCTAACTCTTTCTTTGCCAGCTAAACTGGTATTTATTACCTGAGTGCCCCCTTCCTTTGATTTATTTTTCTTCAAATGTAGGAGCTATTTGAAAGCAATTTACTCTGGGGGAAAAGGAGGCAACAAATGTGGAGTTCCTTTGCCTCTGTTGCTTGCCTTTCTCCCATTATGTAAGTAGGTCAAAGTCACAGGAGGTGTGATGCTGTAGTTGTGGCATATTTAAAGAAAGGAGTATGTAAATAATGTCTTTTATTTAGCCTTATTGGTCTCTTTGGTAAGTCGTTGGAACATCATCCTGTTGTATGTTCTGAGAGTACATCCTTGGAGCCTTTCAGGAAGTGGCAGGTACTGCTGTGTTTCTGGAAATTGAGGAGATGGAATGAATGAACTGACCCCTGCCTGTTCAGAGTCTAGTATGACCTTCAGAGCTTTAATGTGCAGGTGACTAATAGAATGCCTTGTTGAGCCAACTTCATTCCTCCGTTCCTGACAGAATTATTTTTAATGGAGCTCGGCAGATTTCTTTGTGTGCTTCCAGAAAATCTTTTCAATTAAAATATTTTCTTTCAGCTTCTTAAAGAATTTGATACTCCCACTATCATGACAGAAATTATATGATACTCTTGAAAATATACCATTATAGATTTAACATATTATGAAAATGAGATTCAGCTAAAGCACTAAGTAGTTTCCCAGGAACTTAATTTATCAAAGACTTAAAAAAAAAAAAAAGTGCAGGGAGGCAGCTGGCTGTGACTGGCCCTCAGAGAGGGTGCAGTCATTTCTTTTATCAGGTTAAGTTGTCTCCCTCCCTTCTCCCAACAGAAGCTATAGAGATTAGGGTTTTGTTGTCAGCATTGGATTTTTATTGTGTATTGTTTTTATCTTTTGTTGGTTTGCTTTTGTTTTTCTTTTGCCTCTGACTAAAAAGGATTTTGATTTGCAGGTGAACTCTTTAGGCGGAGGCCATCTGCTATTGACATTGTGGCACCAGAACCTCCTGATTTCTCTGCAGAAAAGCGACAAGCTGATAGTAATGCGGAGTTTTCTTTTCCCTTACCGATCACAGAAACTGAGTATTGGCACAAACCCTTCAGAGTATAACAACGGGCCCATGCCCTCTCAAAGCAGGCATTTAACCGTCTCTGAATGTTCAGTATTCACTGGTGGTATAACCACTGAAAAGTAACATTGCATTATGTTGGCAGTCTTAAATGGAAACCCGAGTAATTCATTGTGAATTACAATTTTTGTTTTTTAGAAGCTTCCTATTAAAGGAGAATAACTCAGTATCAGATGGATTTCTCTGTCATTTTAAATCAGCAGAAAAACTGGCGCTACTTTTCCTTTTTCCTTTCGTGAGGACAGAGGCACTAATTGGCAGCAATGAAAAATTGTAGTATTTCCTGGAACATAAAATTGGCAGGAACTTCAGAAAATCCCATGCCATGAATCTAAGCATTATTTTGCCTAAACCATCTGTTAACTGTGCTTTGTAAATATTAGGCGACATTGAGAGCACAGATAGGGCTCTGGAGAGCCAGGGGCATGGCATTGTTGAAAATTAAATATCATTTCACATTTAAACATGGCATCCTTTAGCCCAGCATAGAACATAAGGATTGTGTTTCAAGAGAAGTTACAAGTTACACATTAAAAATAACATGAAATTCAAAAAAGTTTTGGATAAATTCCTGTGAAGAAAAGTTAAGGAAGTTTGTATTTGAAGTTTAAGTCATAGAGGGTAATAGTGACTTCCCTCAAAGCTTCCCTTAACACTGTTATCATCAGACACAAACAGCTGGTTTGGGAAACACTGAGCTCACAGAAGATGGTATTAAGCATGTTCTTTTGACAAGAGTAGAGAGTGTCATGGACACACCCCTCCCACTCAGAAAATAATTTTTTAAACAATATTTGGGGAATAACTAGCAGGATTCAGTCTGCTGATATTGTAAGAGGCAAAATAAACTGATTCTATGAAATAGTTATAAAAATATTTTTTTACTTTACTTAAATCCCAAGGTTAGCTGCTTGCTCTGTTTATCATGCAACCACAATCACTGTTTGTTCTCCCATTTTAGTAATTTCTAAGCAGAGGATTGCAGATACAGTCTTGATTCTCAAATACTATATTCCCTCTTGAAAATTCAATTAATAAAAACATTTAAGATCAGATTTATTTATTTTTTTGGTACCAGAGCCATAGTTCACTATTTCTTGGGTCTTTGAGATATCCTCTAACTTTCAGTGGTTTAAAAATAGGAATGTTGAGTAATTCCTATCTTTTAACTTTGTCCTATTTTATTCTTTAAAAGGTCAGTTTCTTAGCCTCTGGACATTTTCTAAATGCCTGCTTATTTTATTTTTCTTTGCATCACCCCTCTTGATCTAATAAACACGCCTAAATGACTCCTACTAATGAGAATGTGACTGTTACTAAAAGTAATAAACTTCACACAATTCCTATTTTACAAATTCTTTGTTTTTACGAAAAGAACCATGAGCCATTGATGAGAAGCTCAGTTAGTTAGAGCGTCATCCCAATACGCCAAGGAAGACATACAGGAATCGACTAATGACTGCATAAATAAGTAGAACAACAAATTGATGCCTCTCTCTTTCTCTCTCTCTTTCTCTCTTTCCCTCTTTCTCTCTCCTTTTCTTCCTCCCTGAAATCAATCAAAAATAAATAAAGAACCACGAATATGTAATGGGTCTTTGTACAAAGAAGTATAGTTAATATAAGACTTCTTGCTTTTCCCTTCTCTTGTCTTCCAGCTCAAGGGAAATACTTCCCATTGTTTTCTTTAATATTGTACTTAGAACCATATTTTCATTAAGAATATTGCATTTCCCACTTGTGGTAAATTGTCTTAATACTAAATTATAGATTTTTAAACCCCACTGCCTTGCTTTTGACGAAGGCCGAAGTATTGTGAAAATTAATTATCCAGTATTTACTTTAAATTAACCTTTTTGTACTTATACTGATTTCCGAAGAGCTTTAATAAAAATCTATTTCAGAGTGTCAGAAAGATTGAATTCCTTGTTGGTACATGAGTGGAGGAAGCATTATTTTTTAAGACTTCGCCAGTGAAGTATCTCTGATTTGCTGTACATTTAATTGATAGCCCAGTCAATTGAGCAGCGGCTGATGAAAATGGACCACACTGCAATCCACCCACATCTACTTGATATGAAAATCGGTCAAGGCAAATATGAGCAAGGGTTCTTTCCAAAGTTACAGTCCGATGTCTTGGCAACAGGACCAACTAATAACAAGTAAGCACATTCTTTACTTGGGTAGTTTGTTGGAATAAATGAAAGGTGGAGTACTCTGCAACTCTGATGGACTAGTGCTAAGCCATTTAACATCTTACCTATCTGATTACTTTTTTCAAAGACCAAATTAATTCACTTGAGATATGTATTGACAATCTATTTGTCTTTTAATCCAATCATTTAAAAATATACAAAGACTAGAGATTTCCCGTTTTTAGGTAATATGCACTTGGGAATAGCTTTACTTTAACGGTGTTAAAATATAATGTTAATACTATCTAATGGAATTAAGAAAGTTGTACTTTCATTATCTGTATTATTTCACTATCTGTATTAGTTTCCTTGGACTGCCCTAACTAAGTACTACCAACTTAGTGACTTCGCACAACAGAAATTTATTCTTTCACAGTTCTGGAAGCTGAAAGTCCAAAATCAAGGTATTGGCAAGGCTATGCTTCCTCTGCGGCTTCTAAGGGAGGATGCTTCCTTGCCTTTTCAACTTCTAGTGGCCCCAGACATTCCTTGGCTTCTTGTAGCATAAAATCCATCTGTCTTGCTGTAGCATAAAACCTGTCTCTGTCTTCCTGTTTATATGACTGTCATCTCTCTGTGAATGTGTCCAGATTTTTCTCTTTTTATAAGTCATATTGGAGTAGAGCTTGCTCTAATAACCTTATCTTAACCTGTCTTTATCTGCAAAGACCCTATTTTTAAATAAGGTCACATGCACAGGTATTGGGGTTAAAACTTCAGCATATCTTTTGGGGGACACAAATCAACTCATAACACCGGCTTTCTACTTTTTAAGTATAAGTGCAAAAATTGCAAAACAAGCAAAAATAAAGGTAAACCCTTTCATTCTTTATGAAAGATTATTTCATTCAGAAAAGATCTGAATGTGGTTAGAAATGAAAGCAGTTATTCAGGTTTAGGGGAAGTCCTTGATTTTAGGTGAATACAGGTGTTTTAATAACAAAAAAGGGTGTAAAGAAGGTTATTAATGGGGAAGACAATAGGTTAGAAAGAGCTTTGATGGGAAATCAGCGATTCTGGAACTTAGTTTGTTCTTAAGTACTAACCAGCTTAGGAACTTTGGACAAGTTGGAATTACTTTCCTCTCTTTTAGTCTGAAAATAAAATTCTACATCTGTGATCTTATTGAAGAGTCAGAGAAGGAGGGGAAAAGAAGCCAGGCTGTAGCAAAGAAATGGGCTAGAAGACTGAAATAAAGACTGTGCACGAGCCTGACCAGGCGGTGGCACAGTGGATAGAGCGTCGGACTGGGATGCGGAAGGACCCAGGTTCGAGACCCTGAGGTCGCCAGCTTGAGCGCGGGCTCATCTGGCTTGAGCAAAGAGCTCACCAGCTTGGACCCAAGGTCCCTGGCTCCAGCAGGGGGTTACTCGGTCTGCTGAAGTCCCCCGGTCAAGGCACATGTGAGAAAGCAATCAATGAACAACTAAGAAGTCGCAACGCGCAACGAGAAACTGATGATTGATGATTCTCATCTCTCTCCGTTCCAGTCTGTCTGTCCCTGTCTATCTCTGCCTCTGTAAAAAAAAAAAAAAGACTGTGCACGAAATGGAAGTGGCATTGAGCCACCTAAATTTTCAGCAGACAAGCATAGAATCAGTGATAGCAGTGAAAAAGAGGTATGCCTTGATCTAAGTGGCCTAAACTAAATAAGTAATATTAAAGTTCTTGAAAGATGGCCTAAGGGTATGATGTTTCTATCTTTCAGATGAACTGCTGAACTATATGTTGCAGAATGTTTGGTACTTAACTCTTTATTTCCCAAGATGCTTTTAATAAAACATTGATGAAAATTTCCAAATTTTGTGACTGAGAGCTATAAGGGATAGAGATTTATAATGATAAATACTAGACTCTTAAAGAAAAAGCAGCAGCAGTGTATACAGTTAATTGACAAGGTTTTACCCTCCATTAAAGAGCTGTTCCTACTTTTATAAATACTGAACTTAAAAATGTGCTGAGATGTTGACTCTTGGTAGTATTAGACATAATGTCCTCTTTTTTCCTTTTTTTGTGTGTGACAGAGACAGAGAGGGGATAGTTAGGGACAGACAGACAGGAAGGGAGAGAGATGAGAAGCATCAATTCTTCGTTGAGGCTCCTTGGTTGTTCATTGATTGCTTTCTCTTATGTGCCTTGTCCGGAAACTACACGAGACCGAGAAACCCCTTGCTTAAGCCAGGGACCTTGGGCTGAAGCTGGTGAGCCTTGCTCAAACCAGATGAACCTGCACTCAAGCCAGCGACCTCGAGATTTGAACCTGGGTACTGCACGTCCCAGTCCTATGCTCTATCTACTGTGCTAATGCCTGGTCAGGCTTTTAATGTCCTCTTTTTCAGAAGTGGATGAGAATTTTCCATCAGAACAGATTAGTCATCTGTTTGTTTTGTTTTGTTTTTTGAAAGAGAGAGAAGCATCAATTCATAGTTGCTTTCCCTTTAGTTGTGCATTGATTACTTCTCACATGTGCCTTGACTGGGTGAGCCAGTGTCCCCTTGCTCAAGCCAATGGCCTTGGGATTTATATGCCAGCGACCTTTGGGCTCAAGCTAGCAAGTTTTGGGATCATGTGGACAATTTACTCTGCTCAAGCCAGTGATGCCATGCTGAGGAGCCTGCGCTCAGAGCTAGTGACCTCGGGGCTTCTAACCTGCAACCTCAGCATTCTGGTTGACATTCTATATACTGCACCACCACTGGTCAGGCTATTCATTTTTTTCTTTATTTGTAAATATCCTGTTTAAATCACTTTGATGTAGGTAGACTATTAATTTCAATAGTTTTTCTTTTCTTTTGATAGCATTAGATTGGCAAATGTACTGCTCACAAAAATTAGGGGATATTTTCAAAATGAGTATAAAGCTATAAAATATCCCCTAATTTTTGTTAGCAATATATTTATGGATCTCCTCTTAAATGTAAAGCACTGTCTTGTTCACTGAAAGCCTACCAGTGAACAAAACAACAAAAATCTCTGCTTTCAAGTAAGAGGAAAAAAACAAAGAAACTTAATGTGTAAAATAAGAAACGTTTCAGGCCCTGGCCGGTTGGCTCAGTGGTAGAGCATCAGCCTGGCGTGCAGGAGTCCCAGGTTCGATTCCCGGCCAGGGCACACAGGAGAAGTGCTCATCTGCTTCTCCACCCCTCCCCCCTCCTTCCTCTCTGTCTCTCTCTTCCCCTCCTGCAGCCAAGGCTCCATTGGAGCAAAGTTGGCCCGGGTGCTGAGGATGGCTCTATGGCCTCTGCCTCAGGCACTAGAATGGCTCTGGTTGCAACAGAGCAACGCCCCAGATGGGCAGAGCATCGCCCCCTGGTGGGTGTGCCAGGTGGATCCCGGTCGGGCGCATGCGGGATTCTATCTGACTCCCTCCCGGTTTCCAACTTCAGAAAAATACAAAAAAATAAATAAATAAATAAGAAGAAACATTTCAGACTGTGGTAAGATTTGTGAAGTAAAATAGAGCAGGGAAGGCAAAGGAGGTTAGGAGTACTCAGGAGGGAAGATTTCAGTTTTTAAACTTTACTGCCATATTTTCTTGCTTTTACTCTTGGATCTAATCTCAAGGTTTCTCATTTCCATGCAGAGGCCAAGCATTATATTTTCAGGTAGATTGTACTCTGAAAAAAAAAAGATCCCAGAACTAGTTGCAGTGTGAAGGGATATATAACCATGCCCGTGTAAATGGTTGATCAATTGCTGGAGAGAATTTAATGTGCTGTTTACAAGCCAAAAGCAAATAAGCAAGCTTTAGGGATTTAGCAAATATGCTTACCTTTGGTAAAATTATACTTAATAAATGAGGTTTAATAATGCAAAGAATAAATTGTTTAACTAGACCAGGAACATGAGACCTTCATAGTAATTTTCTTGAGCAGGTGCTATTTATCTGTTTTGAAAATAAAATCAAATGCGGCATTTTGTCCACAGAATGTATAGTAAGATGCTAATTATATTGTGTAAGTTAATATTTATCTCTTTACCTAAAGTCTTTTCTATTTGCCTCTCAAGGGAAACATCTGCTCTTTTTATTCTCCTTTTTATTGCATAAATTCTTTAGATGATGTTTCTATTCTGTTTCAGGTTTTTACTATTTATTTGAACTACCCTATCTAGTAGCTCTAGTTTTTTAAAACTCTGAACACTGACTTTTGTTTTCCTGCAGGGCTTTTTCCAAGGCCTCCAAGTCAAAAATCTGTACCAAGGTCTTACTACATTTTTTTGTTACTTATATTTTACTTGTCCCCTTTACTTATTATATAAGTTTATCAGCTGATGTTTATAATAGTCTGCTTCAGAATTGTTAGAGAAAAAAATATTCATGACACTTGTTGAAGATGGTAAGACAGATTTTATTCAAGGGAGGCCATGGTGATAGTTGTAGGGACCACCAGAATGGGGTTTTCAGTGGGGAAGAGAGATTGTACTTTAACTCCAAATACATGATGGGCAAGGAGAAATTTATAGCCAAGAAGCAGAGTGGAAGTCAGCAGGTAGAAAATTACTAAGAGGGAACTTTAGGGGTAAGGATGGATTCTGACTAAACTCACCCAACAGGATTCTTGCTGAAGACAGGCTGAATTAGGCATTATCTAGGCTAGGGGATGAGGAAGGATGAAGAACCAGGTCAGGGTGTACCCTGAGGATGAGGGGGTTCCTTCTAAACTGATTTATCAGGGTTTTTCACTAAAACTGGATTTTACAAGAAAGTGCACAGATGGACCTATGAGAAGGTTTAGGAGCTTGGTTGTAGTTTGGTCAAACAAAAAATCTTTGTCAATATCTTACTATGTTTTTTCTGCATCTTCCTGTTTCCTTTCCCAATTTTCTTTGTGTCCTTTTTACAGTCTTACAATCATCTTTTTTGTTTTTCCCCCTGTATTTTTCTGAAACCGGAAACGGGGAGAGACAGTCAGACAGACTCCCGCATGCGCCCCACCGGGATTCACCCGGCACGCCCACCAGGGGCGATGCTCTGCCCACCAGGGGGCGATGCTCTGCCCCTCCAGGGCGTCGCTCTGTTGTGACCAGAGCCACTCTAGCGCCTGGGGCAGAGGCCGAGGAGCCATCCCCAGCGCCCGGGCCATCTTTACTCCAGTGGAGCCTCGGCTGTGGGAGGGGAAGAAAGAGACAGAGAGGAAGGAGAGGGGGAGGGGTGGAGAAACAGATGGGCGCTTCTCCTGTGTGCCCTGGCTGGGAATCGGCCCCCCCGGACTTCTGCACGCCAGGCCGACGCTCTACCACTGAGCCAACTGGCCAGGGCCTCTTACATTGATCCTTTGCTTTAGGAACATTTCAAAGGATTTCACTTTAGAGAACTATCACTAGATCTTTGTACATTTTTTTCTTAGATAAGCCCTGCCTTTCTTGCTACCATTTTTATTAAAATTACTTAGTGTTCCACTAGCAGACTGAAATGAGATGATTTAGAAGCTTGGAACCAAAGGCATGCATAAATTATTATTATTTTTTTTTTTTTTTGTATTTTTCTGAAGTGAGAAGCAGAGAGGCAGAGAGCCCGACTGGGATCCACCTGGCATGCCCACTAGGGGGCACTGTTCCATTGCAGCCAGAGCCATTTTAGCACCTGAGGTGGAGGCCACAGAGTCATCCTCAGCACCCGGGCCAACTTTGCTCCAATGGAGCCTTAGCTGAGGGAGGGGAAGGGAGAGATAGAGAGAAAGAAGAGGGGGAAGGGTGGAGAAGCAGATGGGCACTTCTCCTGTGTGCCCTGGCTGAAAATTGAACCTGGGACTTCTACACTCCAGGCCGATGCTCTACCACTGAACCAACCGGCCAGGGCCATGCATAAATTATTTTAAAAGAAACAAAAGAAGCAGCTTTCTCATTTTAAGTTTTTTGTAAATTAAATAATTTATTAATAAAATAATTAAAAGTAATAAATTCTCAGAAGTGCAGTATGACTTTTGCTGAATGGCAGAAATGTAGAAATTTATTTTAAATTGTGTGTAACTCTGCTGTCAAGAATATATTCAAGAGTAGATATTCTAGGGATGTTGCAATGAATACATAGGTGAGACCTGGGGAAAAATTTTTAAATAGTGTAATATAAAATAATACATGTTCATTCAAAATTTTAAAATATTGGAAAGTAATAGCATAAATTTTAAAACCATCATAATTTTATCATGAAGTATTAACATTTGGTGTTTTCCCATTGGATGTTCATACTTTTTTTTTTTTTTACAAAATTAGTATATTGTTTTAACAGTGTTGTATCTTGCTTTTTCATTCCTTAATGTATCAGGAGCACTCTCCCATATTAATATTCCTAAAAAACTTGATTTTTTTAATGACTATATGATACTTGATTATATAGCACCTGCCCTACTGTTGAATAGCTAGGTTGTTCTGAGCATATTTACTTAGTTTTAAGTAACTGTTGGGTGTAAGATCCACTATTAACTCAACAGCTTTTTGGAAGAATTAGGCATTCAGCATGATTTTGGAGTGAAAGCTATATCCTAATTTGAGGAACATTTCAACGCCAAAATGTACCTTGGAATAAAGGAAATACAGAATTTGTTTCTGCATATATTCTGTGATGAACATCTGTAAACCTAAATGTTAGTTGCATCTATGATTATTTGTCTAAGGTGTATTTATAGAAGGGGCAGATGATGTAATAGACTCTGCCAATAAAGTGGCTGACAGATATGATAGGAGCCCTTTGAGAGTTTCCAGTAGAGAGGATGTTATAGAAAATAGAGACAAGTAAGAATAACACACTGATAGGTACAATAATTGGGAGTATTTAGGAGGAGTAGCTAATTTAAATTTGGAAGAATCATAGAATACTTTCTATGTGCCATCTAAGCTATCAGAAAGGTGACTAAAAGTTGAAAGAAAACTTCATGGACAAAGACTCAAATGTGAGAGAGCTTACCTCATTCGAAGCGCTGAGGCAGCTGAAAATAACTAGAGTTTTCAGGTGGAAGGAGCGACCTGTTGGTTAGCTTAGTTGGTTGGAGCATTGTTCCAAAATGCCATGGTTGTGGTTTTGATTCCTGGTCAGGGCACATACAGGAAGGAACCAATGAATGCATAACTAAGTGGGACAACAAATGAATTCTTTCCTGTCTCTTTCTCCCCTTCTCCCTCCCTCCCTCTCTCTCTTCCTCTCTCTCTCTCTCCCTCCCCTACTCTCTTCCTTTCTCTCTCCCTCCGTCTCTCTCCCTCCCTCCCCTTCTATCTTCCTCTCCCCCCCCCAAAGCAATCAGTTAAAAATTTTTGGAAAAAATAAAATGCGATCAGCAGTACTAAATGTAACATAATTTGAGTAAGCTAAGAATTTAATGAATAATACCATTGCATATGGCAAGTAAGGGTATCAGTGGCTTCTTCAAGAGCATTTTCATGGGAAGAAGCTGATTTGACATGAACTAAAGATCTAAAGGTAAATAAGTAGAAGCCTTACATCTAAACTTTTTTCTCTAAGAATTTTTACATGAGAAGAGGGAATTGAGATTTAAAAATACGTAACTATAGAGCAGCAGAGCAGCGGTTCTCAACCTGTGTGTCCTGATCCCAGCGGGATTCGAACGACCAAAACACAGGGGTTGCCTAAAGCCATCAGAAATACATATTTTATTTAAAAATGTATAATAAATATGTATTTTCCAATGGCTTTAGGCGACCCCTGTGTTTTTGGTCATTCGACCCCCGCCGGGGTCGCGACCCACAGGTTGAGAACCGCTGCTATAGAGGATCAAGAGAAAGATGCCAGCATGCTTGGAAACGAAAACAAATACATGCTTGGGAGAGAAAAACAGAGACAGCAAAGGAGGTGACTAATAGAGCAGATTGAAGAAAGCAGGAGAGAAGTGGAAGAAATAGTTTTGAGCCATGGCCAATATACAGTATATCTGTAAAGTCATGGTACACTTTTGACCGGTCACAGGAAAGCAACAAAAGACGATAGAAATGTGAAATCTGTACCAAATAAAAGGAAAACCCTCCCAGTTTTTGTAGGATGATGTGGCAGCATGTGCACATGCGCAGATGATGACGTAGCACCATGTATACAGCAGAGCAGCCCACGGCCATACCAGTCGAGATGTGGACGGTACAGAGGAAAGTTCAGTGTGTTCTGTGGCTCACTAAATTCAAATTCATGACTAAAGTGCAACGTGAATATTGGCACATTTATAACGAAGCACCACAACATAGGAATAACATTACTCGGTGGGATAAGCAGTTGAAGGAAACCGGCAGTTTGGTGGAGAAACCCCGTTCTGGTAGGCCATCAGTCAGTGACAAGTCTGTAAAGACTATATGGGATAGCTACCTAAGGAGCCCTAAAAAATCTGTGCGTGAGCCCACATCGAACTGCACTAAATAAGTATGAAACTGGGAGAGTGTTCCTTTTATTTGGTGCAGATTTCACATTTCTGTCGTCTTTTGTTGCTTTCCTGTGACCGGTCAAAAGTGCACCATGACTTTACTGACACACTGTATATGATCTGTTGGGATTAGGAGAAAGCTGAGGTGTCCGTGCATCATTAAACAGAGGGCAAGAGGAAGGAGGCAAGGTAGGTCTTCAGCTGAGTGGAGGTACTTGAGAGTAAAGTGAAAGATAGGGGCTTGTCTTTGAGGGGGGAGAGGGAGACTTGATAAAGGGCAGGGAAGTGGTTCATGGGTGAAATCAAGAACTAACCGACCTGAGAATAAAGAAGTGAGAGGGTAGCACTCACCCAGGGTGTGGGGCTCTGTTGGTCAGGCAGGATGGAAAGGAGCGGATCGTTACACAGGAGATACCATGTGGTTTTTCATCTTAGTTTTAGATGATTACATATCTCTGTGAATATACTACACACCACTGATTGTGTGGTATTTAAATTGTATCTTAATAAAGCTGCTATAGAATTAAAAAAGAAAAATAAGTATTGTCAGTCATGTTTTGAACAGTCCATTCTTTCTATTTTAAAGGTAAGGGACTAATTTTTCTTTTTGGTTTGTTTGTTTTCACCTCCACATTCTGTTTTTCAGTCGCTGGGTGAGTCGGAGCGCCACCACGCAGCGCAGGAAAGACCGCCTTCGCCAGCACTCAGAGCACGTTGGGCTGGACAATGACCTGAGGGAGGTACGTGGGTACCTCACTGGGATGCCTGCATGCAGGGGCCACCAGCTGGGCTCAGCAGGTGGCACTGTGTAGGTTGTCTCCCATTAAAAAAAAAAAAGGTTTGGTTATATTTTAAAAGAATAATCCTTTTGTACTGACTTATGGCAGAAAACACCCTTTATTCCATATTTGTAAATTCATTACATCTCCAAAAGGCTCTAAAACAAATCTCCCTGTATATCACAATTACAAGGCCAAGTTTAAGATGACTTTTTGGTCAGTATGTCCCCTGTAGGGAAAAGAAACAAACATAGATATTTCTAAGTTTCAAGCATAATTTAAACTTAGTAAGTAAAGATGTGTTTGATTGTTCTTTGTATTTGTCTTGCTGGCGTCATTTCAAAATTTTTTTAAGTTAGTTTTAAATGAAGATTAAGATCCTGTGCTTTATTTGCATGACTTGAAAATAAAACCATAATTATTTATATTTATTTGAATAACTTTAAATAAGTTGATTATATTTTGTGGTCAAAGGAAAATTCAGTGAGAAGGTCTGTTAACTGTTTTCTAAACTCAAATGTGTAGAAATAAAGCAGAAAACATCATTCTAAATATGTATAGCTTTTTGTTGATGTGCTCATACTATATGATTTTAAACATTTTCTTGTGCTACCATATATTCTCCTCTCCTTTTTCTTTTGCTGTAACTATTATACGCATGCTTGTTTTGTTTGTCTCTTTCTCCCATATCCTGTTCTTTTTTGCTTTTCTGTCCTTGGCATTCTTCGTCCTCTTAGCCTTCCGGGGAACATTTGGTCTGTCAGAACTCCATGGCATTCTGGGAGTGGGATCAGGGTCCACCTCCTCCTGCACGACTTCCCAAAAAATCCTTCTCTGAGTGCTGCCTGGTATGTTCTTTGCCTGAAATTGCTTTGCAGATGTTCCTGAATCTTGTCTTTGGTGTTCTTGAATTATCCACCTGCGTGAGTGCACATAGCTCTAGAATGCCCCACATCACCCTGTCACATGACCTCTCAGCTTCTCCCTTTTGCATTTCACTGCTTCTTGTGTTTGGTACCTTTTCATGGTGGTGTGTGTTTACATGGATAGTTCTATACTCTTGGCAGGGAAAACTGGTTGTTCAAATCCCTAATCAGTGGGCTTGGGAGGGGGGAGTGGAGAATAAGAACAGATTTAGCAAATTATTCTTTTTTCCAAATGGAAGTATATGAAATATTAAACTCCCTTTTATTTAAGCATTTTTCAAAAGTGATTTATTTTCAACAGTTTTTTGGTTAGGTATTCTCTCCATAGCGTTTTTTAAATTTTTTTATTCATTTTAGAGAGGCAGGAAAGAGAGGATGAGAATGAGAGAGAGAGAGAGAGAGAGAGGGAAGGGGAGAGGAGCAGGAAACATCAACTCCCATATGTGCCTTGACCAGGCAAGCCCAGGGTTTCGAACCGGCGACCTCAGCATTCCAGGTCAATGCTTTATCCACTGAGCCACCACAGATCAGGCCATACCCACAGCATTTAATTTACCTTTTCTGCTCTATATTTTACATGGTCAGAAAATCAGGGTCATCACTAGAGAATCTTAGTGCAGAGGAATTGTTGAGGTCACCTTGACATGATGTAACTGAAGTGTGAGAGATTTGTCTGAAATTAGATGGACACACAGAGGCAGAGCTGAGCTTCCAGCCCCCTCACTTCCTGGCCAGGCCTCTTCCCAGTGACCCTGCATAACAGGTGGCACTAAATTGCTATCCCTGAGGGCAGAAGGACTGTCACTGTTTGTATTTTGTTCCCCTCGTGACATTAGCATAAATTTATTTAATTTTACAATGGTCTTCTCTTCACTAGTTTAGAGCCAGTTAGAACAAGGTGTTTATTAAAATTTTCAGGGAGAACTTGTACTAAAGAGCTCCGTTAGTAGGGATATATTATCATAGGTAGTTCCTAGTGGTCTCTTGCTTTTAGCTTTGACAGAAGTGAAGAAGAATATATTAGAAATCTCAGAAGAAATCTGAGGTGACTTCTCTCTGCAGTTAAAGCTTTATTATAAAAAACATTCCTTGTGAAAGGTTTCTTTCTCCTCCATTTTCATCTTAAGATATGTTTTCCTGCAGCTGCCCCAAAGGGACTGTAAAGGCAGTGCTCTGATTTTGCAGTTTACAGAGGCAGCCTCACTTGTGTGAGGAGGAGCGGGCTCCTTTCCTTGCATGCCCAGGGCTGTTGCTCATTCAGTGGCCCCAGCAGAGAGGCCCGAGGAGCCTTCACAGGTGGCCCCTGGGGCTCACTGTTAGCTCATAACTGTCCCTGCCTTCACGGGTGGTGTGCGGGTGGCCCGGTATTTATGGCCACTCAAAAAGGACAGCCCTGTTCTAACTTGTTTTCATTTATATAATGGAACATAAACTTTAAACAGTGATTAATTTTTAATTCAATTATTGACTTTCTCTTCCTACCTTCTTGTCTGATGTCTTCCTCACTCTTTGTCTTCATGCAGTATTTCTCTCTAAGCCTAGTTTGACATGTAAATCTTCTTGAGAATTGAGTCCTGTAGTGGTTCTGCATTTGCACAAGTCTAGGTAGAAACAGAACCTTTTCAGCATCCACCAGTTAACCTATGTGTGTGTGTTTGTTTTTTAAGATATTTTTATTGATTGATTTTACAGGGAGAGGAGAAGGAGAGTTGGAGGGGGAGCAAGAAGTATCAACTCAGAGTGGCTTCACTTTAGTTGTTTTTTGATTGCTTGTCATATGTGCCTTGACTGGGCAAGCCTAGGGTTTTGAACCAGTGACCTCAGCATTCCAGGTTGGCACTCTGTCCACTGCATCACCACAGGCCAGGCTAATCTGTGTTTGTTTTCACCAACCTTTTATCTCTGATTTGTAATACACCAAATAATGTTAATATAACCTGAAATAATAGGAAATGCAGATAGAATTCTCACACAAGATCCCTGCCTCTCTCCGGGGTTAGTTTTTCTGACACTTCATTTCCTGCTTTTATTTATTTGAAACCTAACCTTCAAGGTATTTTAATAGACCTTGTTAGTTTTCCTAGTGGTGGAAGTTGTCTCTCATTCTCAATTTCCCCTCTTTGGTTGAGCCTTTAGAAAAGATTGGGACTTCACTGGGAGCAGCTGTCTTACCGTGGCTCCTCGTCCCCTAGCAGTGTCCGCCTGCGCCAGGTTTGTCCCCAGCCCTCCTTGGTCAGGGCGCCCGCAGCAGTGCTGGAAGGGCCGGAGAGCCTGGCAGACCAGAGCTTCGGCAGCCTGGTGGCCCCATGTCCCCTGACTCACTTATTTCTAGCGGGAGCTTTTGAACCAGCGCCATCTCCAGGGACATCGGCGAAGCGGCCGAGGTCACTGAGGCTGGGGCTGTCACAGTCGGGGTGGCAGGCTCTGGGGCTCGAAGTTGGGCTGAGTGTGGGGGCCTCATCACTGGTTATGCCAGGGGTCCTTCTCTGAAGCCACAGCACTTCTCCTACGCCATTCCGGGCCCTGTCGTCTCCACCTCTCATAGTTCTTTCTCCTGTGACTTGTCTGCCCTGTGTGTCCCTTTCCCTGTACCTCCCCGGGCAGCCTGGGGGAAGCAGCTGGCTCAGGGTCAGACAGAGAGAAGACAAATAAACACTGTATTAACTTAAAAAATAATTTACAGCAGGAAGAGGTGTACACATGTTTATGAGAACTAAATGCTGGCGGAGTTCATTTGCCTTTTAAGCCTATCCTTAGAATGATTGCACTAGAAAAGAAACAGATTGTTTCATTAATGTGGCAGTTCATCAGGAGGGTTGGGAAGTAGCAGGAAAACTGGTCAATAGACTCCCTAATCAGTAGGATTAAAAAAAAAATTGTACCAGATTTAGCAGGTTATTTTTCTTCCAGAGGGGAAACAAATTAAATGTACAAACTCCTTTATTTAAAGAATGCAAAGGATTTTACACATCTTCACTTACAATTTTAACTTCTCCCCGTAAGAGAGTAAGATTTCACATATGTGTCTGTGGGAGGATGTGCTGGCCTGCAGTCTCTCTCCCCCCAACAAACTGCTAGTTTTACTATATGATTTAGAGTAGTTACTCTCTAAATATAGCCCTAAGACACTTGAACTTTGGGGGATTCTGTCCTGCAGTCCTGATGAGCTTTTGCAGGTGGCATAGAAAGAGACAGCAGGTGTCCCACGCAAATTACATGTAGTGACTTTTTTTTCCCCTAGAAGTTTGCTAACCAGAACTCAGCAGCAGACTGGGTTTCTATGCCAGTCTCTGAGCCATCACAAGTAATGTGATGTTTCCACTTTCTCTTGATTGTGGAAGAAGGCAGAGGAGGGATGTAGTGAACATGTCAGAGAAACAAGAGTCCTCCTGCATGTGGAGCACATGGTACTTTCTGGAGCGATCTAGAGTCTTTCTTATGAGGTAGGTGGGAGTATTTTATGCCCACTTGATGAATAAGCAAATACACCAGAAGTAGTAAAATCAGTTGCACCCGAATTCTAGAGTTCCTGATTTTACTGTTATGACTTGACTAGAGGAAAGGGTTGGGTTGGAAGCCATGCCCAAGAGGCTAGGAGTGTGTTGAGACTCTTGATCTGTGGGAGACGTGTGGAAGGAACCAGTGGTCTGAGGATCACCGGGTTCCTGCAGAACCTGGGATTTGTGATCCGGACATCAGATTTTTTTCAGTCCAACCATGATCCTGACTAATCACACCCTTGGGTCTTCCCAATAAAAAGACTAAACTAGGTGAAATTCCATCTCATTTTGAATGAGTTTTACCCTGATGGGATTTCTGTCACCGGTGTCTTCACAGGGGTGAATGGGGGAGTGTGAATGTCCTCTGCCCTTTGGCACAGAAGACTTGAATTGCCATTGCACATATCTACTTATGTTGTTCCTGCACTTGTTTGTTTACTTAAGGTCAGTAAGTCAGAAGAATAGCTGATGTTTATGCACTAAAAACACTCTTTAATTTTCAGAAATATATGCAAGAGGCACGAAGTTTAGGAAAAAACCTAAGGCAACCCAAATTGTCAGACCTCTCTCCTGCAGTGATCGCACAGACCAACTGGAAGTTTGTAGAAGGCTTATTAAAGGAATGTAGAATGAAGGTACGTATTGCTCACGAACACGTGGAGACAGGGTATGTTCATATTCACTCCGTGTGTGGCTAACATGAGCAGAGTGAGCCCCCATTGGAGCCTGTAGCTTCCCTAAAGGAAAATTTGTATTACAGCTTTTACCTGAGGGGCCTAAACCTCATGTGCTCCCTACTGAGGTCCTGCACCTCCACGGGTTCTTCGTCACTCACAGAATCGGGGACATGGGAGCCCTGCACAGTTCTTGTCACCTTTTCGGCCACTCCTGTCTTCCTGTCCAACTCGAGCAGAGACTGAGCCAGCCAGAAGTTGTGTCAGGGATGTTGTCATCTTATGCAAAAGGCAACACATTTTGTGTGTGTGTCTGAATGTGCCTCTGTGTGGGACTGTCCGTGCCCGTACGTGTGTAAGGATGCCCGTAAGGAAGATCTTAGCTGTGTTGTCGGTTTGTGTATGTGTTACACACTAGTCTCCTCTCTCATCTATGTTTGTCAGAGGTAGCAATACAGATTGACACACCTCAAAGCATCGTTTTAGTTAAAATTTTTATTCATTTATTTGACAGTCATTTCTCGAGGACCTGATCTGTGAGTTCAGTAAATGCCCATGACAGTGCTGAATCAGACAGACAAGATCATGCCAAGAAACTAATTTCTCTCTTACTTTACATTTTATTATAACAGCAGTGAAGACTGCTGTAAGTTAACTTACCTGAAACTGATTTCTATTTCCTTTCCATTTTTTGGTGCATACTCATGAGCAGATAACAAATAAAAGAGGAAAGAAGGAAGAAAAAAAGAGACCAGGTTCACTCACAGAGTAGAGAGTTCTTTAAAAAATGAGAGCTGCTGGTTTGTATTGTGGTTTCTGCCTACGTGCAATAAAGCGAAGTGCGGGTATCTTCAGTATGCGAAGATGCTGGCAATGGGGCTTCAGAAATGACAGCCCGTTTCTAGGTCTGGTGTAATCCTCAGTATGGCTGAAAATTGTCATACATAAACATTTACATGAGAATACTTTAAATCAGTATCATAATGTCTCTTCAGTGACTTTCTCTGGCAAAATAGTATAAGTATATATGATGTTATTCCAGTTAGTTGACTACAGATTAAGGCATGTTCTCCAAGGTGACTAAAAGTCTGCAATTAGAAATACAATGCAGGAAACCCAGGTCTCCTGATCCTGTAGTGGACTTGTTGGGCTTGGCTCCGCTGCTGGGGTAACGCTTGTGGCCACATGGAATGCTTTCAGACAAAGCGCATGTTGGTGGAGAAGATGGGCCATGAAGCCGTGGAGCTGGGCCACGGAGAAGCAAACATAACGGGCCTGGAGGAGAACACCTTGATCGCCAGCCTCTGCGACCTGCTGGAGAGGATATGGAGCCACGGCCTGCAGGTCAAGCAGGTAAGGTCTCGGCAGGCCCTGGAGGCATGGCCGGGGAGGAGCCGTTAGGACATGGAACAAGGAAAAGGGTATCATAAAAATAAAAGGTGTGTTTCTTTGTCACAGGATGACTAGAAAATGCACCATAGGCATTTTAATTCCAGAAAAAGAAAAGAAAACCCATGATTAGGAGGCAGTTTGGGGCTCTTTCTTGGTAAACAGGAAAGGATGAAACAGCACGTTCACTACAGAGGCTGTGTCCCCTGTCGATCCACTGAGCGTCCGCGTTCATCACTGTACAGCAAGAAGTCTGTTAGCCAGAATTAACAGTTCTTTTTCACTTTAAGTTGTCGAGTTATTTAGGATGGAACAATTAAAATGGTTTTTTTTCTTTTTTTCTCTCTAGTCTGCTTTTCTTTTGGGTGATTTCATTCTTCTTTCCCTTTTCTCTTTCTCCTCTTGCCCCAGTTTTCTTTCCTCGTTGGCATTCCGTATATTCAGACATTTTGCATGTGGATGTCCACCAGCACATCCTGTGCTGCTAGAGCATTTTGATTCTGTGATTGCTACTGTGTCTGGTGTGGTCTGGCCTCAATACATCCAGCCCAGTAACAGGCCGGAGTTAGAAATCTGTGTGCCTCTGCTCCTGGCCTCTTGCTGAGTAGGTGTTGTTCCAGGCTGTTGCCAGTCTTCTCAGTGAGAATGACCCTCGTGACACATAGAGGGACAGGCTCCGAATGTCTCCTAGCCAGGAATGGAGGAGCTTGGTTCTCCAGACTTCAAAATGGCCATTCCAATGTGAATGGTTTTGATCAGAAATTATTTTTTGATGAATTATTAATGACAAAATGGTAAATTTTACATACCTTTTACTTGCAGGGGAAGTCAGCTTTGTGGTCACATCTAATTCAGTTTCAGGACAGAGAAGAGAAACAAGAGCACCTTGCAGAATCGCCAGGTGAGAATTCGCTGTTTTGATTGTTTCTATAAAAGCGGCAGCCCTGGACCACGTGAAGAATCAATACCGTATAGCTTTGTCTCTGCCTGTATGTCTCCAGCTGAAATGTACCACATCTGTCAGCAGTGGGGTAAAGTAGAAGGAGCAATATTGTTTACTATGTAGTTATGAGACCTGGGAAAAGTCACTTGACCTTTCTGATCTTCAGCTTCCTTGTTCACAAGACAGGAAAAATAATGGTAGCTATGCCAAGTCTGTAATGTTGAGCAAGTAAGATAACATGTGAATCATACATACATAAAAGATCATACCTACAGGATAGCAGGTTCTCAATTAATGTTTCATTCAGTGTTGTTTCATTATAACATAAGTGAAGGAAAAATATCAGTCCCTGGCTGGCCGTGGCCACTGTTTGTCTGGAGTTTACCCTGGGGACTCCTGTTTCTTCCCACACCCACCCCAGAGAGGTGAGGTACATGTGAGGTGAACTGGCGTGTCTACATCGCCCCAGTATGAGAGAGTGTGGTTGTGGGTGTGAGTGTGCCCTGAGTGAGACCCTGAGCTAGAATAAGCAGATTGGAAAACCGTTTATTTGTTTCTATTACTCTTTCTGAAATGGCCACGTTTATTCAGGATTTAATATTAGAGGAGTTTTGGATCTTTATTTAGGAGTTTGGTGATATTTTTTGTGACCAGAAATATACTTTGGGGTACTTAATTCTTTATAGCCTATGGTAAAATGGGTTTTGTCATACATTATTTTGCTTTAAGTTGCATTTTTCTAAGAACTTATCAATATAATAAAGTGAGGATTTACTGTATACTCTCACTAGTAATAGGGTGAAGTATATACTGATGTTTTTCTGAGAAAAAAAAAATTAGCCTGACCAGGCAGTGGCACAGTGGATAGAGCATTGGACTGAGATGTGGAGGACCCAGATTCAAAACCCCAAGGTCCCAGCTTGAGCACAGGCTCACCAGCTTGAGCGCAGGGTTGCTGGCTTGAGCATGGGATCATAGACATGACCCCATGGTCACTGGTTTGAGCCCAAAGGTTGCTGGCTTGAAACCCAAGGGGTTGCTGGCTTGAGCAAGAGGTCACTTATTCGGCTGCAGCCCCCCCCCCCCCCAGTCAAGGCACATATGAGAAAGCAATCAATGAACAACTAAGGAGCTACAAGGAAGAATTGATGCTTCTCATGCTTCTCATCTCTCTCCCTTCCTGTCTGTCTCTCTCTCTGTCACCAAAAAAAAAAAAAAGAATTATAACCATAACTGACCTTTCAGGAGAAAAAATATGCCTCTATGTCTCCAAAATCTTTAGGAGCCAGAGTTCTTCAGTTTATAACAGGACATCACATATTAGAAGTGTCATACTTCTTTAGCTAATCAGAGTTACCTAGGGTTCTAGGACGTTCCGCCTGCTGGTATTTTTTACAGCAAGAAGCTTGTTTTTTTTTTTATGTAAAATAGCCATCTGTTTCACACAAAGTACAAGTAACAGTGGAAAGCCTAGTAAAGATAAAATGTTTTACACTGAATTTGGAAAAATTTTCTAAAATTATGGATTTTTTTAGACATTCAGAAATGTAAAAAGATTTTTTTTTAACTCATAAACGAACTAACAGCTTAAGAAATAAAAATTTGCAAATGTGATTGAAGCTCTCTATTTCCATTCTCCTCACTGCTGCTAGAGCACAATACTACCCTAAATGTGGTGCTTATTGTTGGAAACAGGTTTTTAAATGTATCCAATGAAACAAAAAAGAATTTAATGCTACACTGCTCACAAAATTTAGGGGATCAGGGAACGTGCAGATACTCCAGTACTTTCAGCCTTTTGTATAGTGCATTTTCACCAATGAAATAAAAGTTGGTTTTGCATCTCATTTGCGTAATCGAACAACTTTCTTTGACTTGTTTGCTTTTCTGATGTTCTTGTTTAAATAAAAAAATAAAATGCTTCTTTTTTTTGTCATTTCATACTCATTTTGAAATATCCCCTAATTTTTGTGAGCAGTCTACATTGCTCTGGAGCCCCTCTAAACAGGATGTTATGTTTCTAATGCCCCAAAATGTAACTGTGTATATAAAGACTAAGATCAAGATTAAAAGCATTCTCCAGTGTCTGTCTCCTTTGCCCCTTTTTCTGTTGAAAAAAATAAAAATGCATTAGCATATGCTTTGAAGTGGTCTCTGACCCTTAACCTGTGTTCACAGAAAATACAGCTTTTCAGCCCATAAGACCATAACCAAAATAACTTACCCTAATTAGAAAAAATAAATTTCTAGGACAACAATACCATATTTAGAATGAAATGTTGGAAAGCCAAGCTCAATTAAGGCAGAAGATAGAAGCCTTTGCCTCTTGTGCCAAGGAAGGCATGTGAGAACGTCCAGCTGTTAGAGTAAGCAGCTGCCGGCACTACCAACAGCTTCCTGGCTTTGCCTGGTCTGATGTTGAGTGGTTGAGCTGGTGACCAGAGACCCAGCTGTTCTCAGTGGCCTTTAGTCAGTCAGCAGTGGGGCCAGCAAAACTCTGAAGTCAAGGCTAAGAAGCACCAAATGTGTCAAAGCCCCAAGTAGTCACTGTGTTGCTCTGTCAAGTGTTGAAGGGTTAATGAAACAAAAATGAATGTATTCTCAATATTTTATTGACCCTTAATGTGATAAATATAAGTCATGAAGCTTTTGATACCAAGTTATTGTTTATTGGGAGTGATGGATTTTATAAATATTGCTCTAACACTTTTGATGATTCAGCCCAGGAAGTTAGGATTTAAAAATATGACAGAGAAATATATATAAAAACGTGAGTTTAAAAATAAAGTATTTCAGTACTGAGAAACAGTGTGTTCTAACTATATAGAAATAAGTAGTCCATTGACTTGTATGCTTTTAAATCTGGATGGCTTGTTTTGTTTGATTTTGTTTTTCAAGAAATGCTTTTTGTTTGCCAACTGTTAAGCTTCCTAATTGATGGCAGTAAACAGACTGCATGTTCACATTAAGGCAAGTCCTCAGAGACTCACAGTGGGTTGGAACACTGCTTTTACTAATGTTGAGCCAGGATGAGGCTAGCTGTTAGAGCATTACTGTTCCTTCAGGAGTCAGAGACATTGTAAGGGTTGCAGGAGAATGGAAAAGACCTGTCTTAGCCCTGCAGGCTGTCTTAATTTTTTTTCAGTAGTCTTTATATACTAGAGCAGCCTTTGCTTCACAACAATAATGAGCAGATGATACAGAGATTTCCCATATGCCCCCCCTCTGCCCCCCAATGAAGAGCCTCCCCCATTATCAGCATCTCCCACCAAGGTGGTACATTTCTTATAACTAATGAACCTATATTGACATACCATCACCCAAAGTCCATAGTTTACATTAGGTTTCTCCCTTGGGGTTGAACTATGAATTTAGACAAATGTATTGTGACAGTAGACACCATTATAGCATCATTCAGAGTAGTTCCACTGCCCTAAAAATCCTCTGCTCTACCTATTCATTTCTTCTCTCCCTTAACCCCTGGCAACCACTGACCTTTCTACCGTCTCCATCCTTTGCCTTATCCAGGTCATAGAGTATGTAGCCTTTTCAGAGTGGCTTCTTGCACTTAGTAATAAACATTTAAGTTTCCTCCATGTCTTTCAGACAGTCTTAATTTTTACCTAGTCAGGTTTTAACAAAGTCCCTGCACATAAGAGTTTAAAGTCCTGTTATAGAGAAAGGATCTCAGAATGCAGTAGATCCTAAGAAAGGGGACTTTTCTTGATATATCACCCCAAAGTTCCTATTTTTAAAAATGTTGGCCTGCTTACACTAGATGTTGTTCATAAACCTTACATCTTCAGACAAGTTTCCACTAAACTTTAAATGGATTTTTAAATGAATTGGCAAGGGCCAGGGTCGGATGCAGAAAAGGGTGAAAATGCTGCTTTTAAGTGGTTATTCTGGGTCTAGCCCAAGAATTTTGAGTCACTCTTCAATCATCTGATATTCATCAGAAGTTTTCTATTAATTATTTACCTCCCTATAGACTTTAGATGGTTCTGTAAAAATAGTACACAGTCTCTGCCCTCTGCAAACTTGCTGCCTGTGCAGCAGCATTGATTCAGGCACATGCACCAAGGGAGTTCCTGGGGCTGAGGATTAAACCACGGGTTTTATTGAAGGAGTAAGTAGCATGTTGCAATTAAGTATATTGAAGTAAGAAATAGTAATAGAGGTGCACATTTAAATAGTTTATAAATTTCTCTTCTGGAGTCAACTCCATGGAAACTTGAGATTTTAGATCTCTAGATTAAATGTATGGCTTTATTTCTTTTTTCTCTTTGATTTTACTTATTGATTTTTATTATTATTATTATCTCCCCCCCCCCCAAAGTGAGAAACGAGGGGCAGCAGACAGACTCCCGCATGTGCAAGACCAGGATCCACCTGGCATGCCCACCAGGGGGCGATGCTCAGCCCATCTGGGGTGTTCCGCTGCAACCGGAGCCATTCTAGTGCCTGAGGCGGAGGTCATGAAACCATCCTCAGCGCCCAGGCCAACTTTGCTCCAGTGGAGCCTTGGCTGTGGAAGGGGAAGAGAGAGACAGAGAGAAGGGAGAGGGGGAAGGGTAGAGAAGCAGATGGGCGCTTCTCCTGTGCCCTGACCGGGAATCGAACCCAGGACTTCCACATGCCAGGCCGACACTCTAAAGCTGAGCCAACCAGCCAAGGCCTTAATTTTACTTACTGATTTTAAAGAGAGAGGAAGGGGAGAGAGAGAGGCAGAAAAGTCAGTCTGTTTCTGTAGGTGCCCTGACCTTGGATTGAACTGGCAACCTCTGCACATCAAGATGATGTTCTATCCAACTAAACTATCTGGTCAGAGCATGGCTTCACTTCTTAACTCCTATCTGCCCTCTGCT
Source organism: Saccopteryx bilineata (assembly GCF_036850765.1). NCBI lineage: Eukaryota > Metazoa > Chordata > Mammalia > Chiroptera > Emballonuridae > Saccopteryx > Saccopteryx bilineata. The sequence continues at coordinate 139,558,418 of NC_089491.1, read as the reverse complement.
CACAAGCTTCTAAGGTATTCCTTTAAAGTTACTAATCACTGTATTAGTTTCCTTGGGCTTCTGTAATAAAGTACCACAAACTGGGACCTCAAACAACAGAAGTGTTTTGGCTCTCAGTTCTGGAGGCTAGAAGTCCAAAATCAAGGTGTCAGCAGGGGTGGTTTCCTTCTGAAGGTTATAAAGGAGAATCTGTCCCATGCCTGATAGTCTCAAGAACTGCATGGCCAATATATGGTATTCTCTGAGTCTTCACATCACCTTTCCTCCACATGTCTATCTCTGTGTCCATATTTCTCCTCTTTATAAGGACATGAGCCACATTGGATTAGGGCCCAGCCTAATGACCTCATAACTACTATTGCCTACTGCAAGGGTCCCCATACTTTTTACATAGGGGGCCAGTTCTCTGTCCCTCAGACCGTTGGAGGGCTGGAGTATAAAAAAAACTATGAACAAATCCCTATGTACACTGCACATATCTTGTTTTTAAGTAAAAAAAACAAAACGGGAACAAATACAATATTTAAAATAAAGAACAAGTAAATTTAAATCAACAAACTGACCAGTATTTCAATGGGAACTATGCTCCTCTCACTGACCACCAATGAAACAGGTGCCCCTTCCAGAAGTGCGGTGGGGGCCGGATAAATGGCCTCAGGGGGCCGCATGTGGCCCGCAAGCCGTAGTTTGGGGACCCCTGGCCTATTGCAATGTCATCATCTATCTGTCCCATTAGCAGATTATTCACAGATCTCTGTCTCCAGCCCTAGTTCCTCAACATCCATTTTTGATGGCCCACTGGGATCCCAGACCCAACATGTCCTAAGTCAGACTCATTATTCCAGCCCCTGTCCCTCCTGTCATTGTCAGGCTCTCTCCATCTTGTTTAATGGTGTTGGCATCCTTCTGTCAGTCAAGCTCAGAAGCTAGAAAGTCATCTGTAATGTAACAGAAGCCCCCTGGGCATGACTCTGCCCCTTTAATGAATGTATACGATCAGGCAGGTTTCTTTAAGCCTCAGTTTCTTCATCTGAAAAATTAAAATAATAAAACTTAAAGGAAAGTTATACTTAGATATGATAATATATATTCACATATTTTATACACATACTTAATATGTTTTTGGCCTTTGAGTCTTGCTTACCCTTTATGTCTGGTCCTTATTAAGTCCTGTTTTCTGCTAATACAGCTGCTCCTCTTTGTTCTCACTGGTTGCCACTGTCTTAGTTCATCCATGCACTGGCCTTTGGAATAACCTCTCATTCATCTCTCATTTCTTTTACACCGTCACAGTGTTGCTGTAGTTAATAACTAAAAAGTACTCAGGAGCATATAATTTCTTTTCAAAATCCCTACCCCCCCCCCCATAGGATTTCTGTAAATTTCTAACTTGTCTTTTTTTTTTTTTTTTTTTTAAGGAAGCAAAAGAGACAGGCAGACAGGGGCAGACAGGCAGGAAGGGAGAGAGATGAGAAGCATCAAATCCTGGTTGTAGCACCTTAGTTGTTCATTGATTGCTTTCTCATAGGCGCCTTGACTGGAGGGTCTCCAGCTGAGCCAGTGACTTCTTGCTCAAGCCAGCGACCATGGGGTCATGCCTATGATCCCATGCTCAAGCCAGTGACCTCGGGGTTTTGAACCTGGGTCCTTAGCATCCCAGGCCGACACTCTATCCACTGCACCATACCTGGTCAGGCTCTAACTTGTCTTTTAAGGTTCTGCCATCTGGCCCTAAATTGTCTCATCTTCCTCAATGACCATTTGTTGAGTGTGTATATTGTATGGGGGCTCTGCCAGGCCCTTGAAGTATTCTAAGAATAGGCTATCACTGAGCCTCAAGAGGCGTTTCATGGCCCTGGCCGGTTGGCTCAGTGGTAGAGCGTCGGCCTGGCGTGCAGGGGTCCCGGGTTCGATTCCCGGCCAGGGCACACAGGAGAGGCACCCATCTGCTTCTCCATCCCTCCCCCTCTCCTTCCTCTCTGTCTCTTTCTTCCCCTCCCGCAGCCGAGGCTCCATTGGAGCAAAAGATGGCCCAGGCGCTGGGGATGGCTCCTTGGCCTCTGCCCCAGGTGCTGGAGTGGCTCTGGTCGCGACAGAGCGACGCCCAGATGGGCAGAGCATCGCCCCCTGGTGGGCAGAGCGTCGCCCCTGATGGGCGTGCCGGGTGGATCCCGGTCAGGCGCATGCGGGAGTCTGTCTGACTGCCTCCCCGTTTCCAGTTTCGGAAAAATACAAAAAAAAAAAAAAAGAGGCATTTCATAGGAGTAACAGGAATGTCAAATAGTGGTAAGTTTATGATAGATGTTCAGTTTTAAAGGTCCTGTTTGAGAAAAGTAATATCCAGGAACCTAGGGCAGAGAGAATATCCAGGAATGATTTCACACAGCACTGTTTTAAAGTGCTTTACATCTATTTGAATAAGGTAGATGCTGTTACTCTTTCCAATTTGCAGATGAGGAAACAGACCATAGAGCAGGGGTCCCCAAACTACGGCCCGCGGGCCACATACGGCCCCCTGAGGCCATTTATCCGGCCCCCGCCGCACTTCTGGAAGGGTACCTCTTTCATTGGTGGTCAGTGAGAGGAGCATAGTTCCCATTGAAATACTGGTCAGTTTGTTGATTTAAATTTACTTGTTTTTTATTTTAAATATTGTATTTGTTCCCGTTTTGTTTTTTTTACTTTAAAATAAGATCTGTGCAGTGTGCATAGGGATTTGTTCATAGTTTTTTTTATAGTCTGGCCCTCCAATGGTCTGAGGGACAGTGAACTGGCCCCCTGTGTAAAAAGTTTGGGGACCCCTGCCATAGAGTTTAGGTCATTCACTCAAAGTCAGTGAGTTCAGTTCTCCATAGGGTCTGAAAAACCATGTTCTTTTTTTTATAGATTTTTTTTTTAGATTTTATTTATTCATTTTAGAGAGAGGAGACAGAGAGAGAGAGAGAGAGAGAGAGAAGGGAGGGAGGAGCAGAAAGCATCAACTCCCATATGTGCCTTGACCAGGAAAGCCCGGGGTTTTGAACCGGCGACCTCAGTGTTCCAGGTCAATGCTTTTACCCACTGCACCACCGCAAGTCAGGCAAAAGCCATGTTCTTAACCATTAAGCTGTGCTACTCTTGATCTAAAATGAAAAGGGGCTGTAAGCAAGGAGGAAGGTACGGAATGCTGAAGGACACACTGAAGACTTGAACAGATTGCACCGGTGATCTGAAAGAGGGCATCGCATGTGTAAGGAGCACAGGTCAGAAAAGGGTGGCCAAACCATAGGGTCCCAAAGTATGATTCCCAGAACATGCTCAGGCCTGTAGATGCTTCTCTAAGTGTCCCAACTCCACTGTCACTAAGTCTGTCACTTGTTCTCTGCCCCCAGGGGCATGATTTCTCCTTGGTGTCATGTCTCCCTCTGGCCACCTTGCTGATTGTGGTTTCAGCTCCTTCCTCCTGCCTTATGATCTTTTCTTTTTTTTTCTATTTTCAACCTGCCTCTTCCCACTCGTGTGGCCCTCTTTCATGCTGCGATCATCTGGAGTGTATTTTGCTTTGTTTGCAAGAAGAGAGATGTGCTTTGATTAATAACACACTTAACGTGCTTGATGGCCTCAGACAGGAAGACTAACACAGCACAGCCTTTGGAACAATTTCCTCAGTGTCTTTTACCTCCTGGGTATCGGATGAACCAATGTTTTCAACACCCTACTGAAAACTCCCTCCCCAAAGGGCCATTAGGTTGGTCTGGCCACATTTTCTTTGCCATGGCAGTCGCATCAGGACTCATTTGTACCTGCCAAGTGTGAGCCCAGCCTCTTCCACCAAGTGCCAAAACTCATGGATCCTGGAACCACAACACATCCCTGTCTGTCTTACTTCAGTGCAAGCTTCAGATAGATTTGGGTTCCGACATTATGTCCTAGCCCCCCAAAATAAGATGGATCTGAAAACAGAAAATACAGTTTAATATACAGCAAAACCAACATCCTAAATTCTCATATTTACGATATACAATTGTCCCTTGAACAACATAGGGGTTAGGGGCACTAATCTCCCCTGTAGTCAAAAATCCACATATAACTTGACTCCCCCAAAACTTAAATACTAATAAACAGCCTAGTGTTGACCAGAAGCTTTACTAGTAACAAAAGGATTCAGTTAACATATATTTTGTGGGTTATATGTATTATATATCATATTCTTACAATAAAGTAAGCTAGAGAAAAGAATGTTATTAAGAAAATAATAAAGAAGAGAAAATAAGCTTTGGCCAGGTAGCTCAGTTGGATAGAGTGTCATTTGGATACATCAAGATTGCAGGTTTGATTCCCTGTCAGGGCACATGTAAAATCAGCAATGAATAAATACATGGAACAACAAAATTGATGTTAATATCTCTCTATATATAAAAATAAACAAATAAAAATTTTTTGTAAAGAAAATAAATTTACGCTCTGGCCGGTTGGCTCAGTGGTAGTGTGTCGGCCTGGCGTGCAGGAGTCCTGGGTTCAATTCCTAGCCAGGGCAAACAGGAGAAGTGCCCATCTGCTTCTTCACCCCTCCTCCTCTCCTTCCTCTCTGTCTCTCTCTTCCCCTCCCAAGGCTCCATTGGAGCAAAGTTGGCCCAGGTGCTGAGGATGGCTCTATAGCCTCTGCCTCAGGCACTATAATGGCTCTGGTTGCAACAGAGCAATGCCCCAGATGGGCTGAGCATCGCCCTCTGGTGGGCATGCCTGTGGATCCTGGTCGGGCGCATGCAGGAGTCTGTCTGACTGCCTCCCCATTTCCAACTTAAGAAAAATACAAAAAAAAAAAAGAAAAATAAATTTACGATACTGTCCTGTATTTATGATACATTAAGTTTAGTTTGTCATCTGTTTACAACACAACTCATCTGTCAGTACCTCCACCAATATTGTATTATATGATATAAAGCACTGTCGATGCTATACATATTACTAACACTAGACATCAAAAGTGAAAAGAATAATGTGAAAACTAAGTTCACATTTATTTGCAGATATAACAATTCATGCATTGATAACAAAGAAGCAATAATATGACTGCTTTATGGTGCCCTAGTGTCATCAATACTATTGTTTCATAGTAACAAGAAAATTTCCAAAAATTTTTCCAATATATTTTTTGAAAAATCCGTATATAAGTGAACCTGTTCAGTTCAAACCCATGTGGTTTATTGTATTTGCTAAGTGTGGTGTTGCAATTTTGTTTTCAATAACAAATGGTAAAATGGAAATAAAGGAAGAGTATGAAACTCCGCATCGTCTCGCTGAAAGTGAGACTGAGCACTTCAGCTACAATACATTAGCAAATAATCAGTTGCCTTAGCTATTGGTATATAAGAGAAAAAATTTTCCTTTTGTAAATGTTAGCTGTTCAGATTTCATACGAGACTCATGGACAGTACACTTCTAAATGTTCGTTTAGATTTTGCATGTTACACATACTATAACTTGGATTCTGAACTTTAAAATAGAAACTTACCAGACTAGAGGGCCCAAATAGATTTTCCTTTTTAAGCACTCTCAGAGTATATAGTAAATCCTCACTTACTATTGTTGCTAGGTTCTGTGTCTTGAAGTGAAGCGACATATAATGAAACCAGTTTTACCACAGTCGAGTTGATGTAAACAAGAGTTAGGTTCCTTGGGCATCTCCTCAGTGTTATAAAGAAACAGCACTATTTGAAGTCTTGCTATATAGGGAAATTGTGTGATTGCAATTCATAAGCCCAGAAATAATTTGCATGCTCACAGCTTAGTTTACAGACATTGCTTTCATGTAATTATCTAGTTTAATTAGAATGAATAACTTCAGAAAATGACTGGCCTTTATGGCCAAAATTTGTATACATTGTGTGATTTGCTAAGTGGGCTTTTATGATTTATTTTAAATTTACAGACGCAGCTCCAGATTAACTAGAAAGAAAATAGACAGTTTACTGTATTAATAAAGTAGCAACATTTGGGAAAAAGAATTAGAGCTTTTCTTTGGTCGTCAAAATGTGTTCTTATCAAAGTAATTTTAAAATATTTATTTATAGAATGTGAACCATACAGATTTTTTTTTTACCATTATTTTTCTAATATTTTGCTGCTATTTTTCTACATAGTTGCCCTGGGACCAGAAAGAAGAAAATCTGACTCGGGAGTTATGTTGCCAACACTCAGGGTCTCCCTTATCCAAGACATGAGGTATTTGTTACATGTGCTGGCATATGGTGAAAACTTTGAAATATGATGGCTTTCACTGAAATTGCTCAAATGATTTTGGCTCTGTGTATTTTTTTCTTCTGTATTCTCAAAAAATTTTTTTCTTTTAACCTTGTTTATTTTACTTTCATACTATTATATTGCTCCTGGCTTTAAATCCAAAGGAAATACAGCTGAAAGGGGTTTTAAAGCATTCCTCACTTATTTTACTATTTCTTTTGTTCAGTTTTTCAAAACCTCTTTAAATACCTGCTACCCACAGATACAATTCAAATAAAAAAAATCCTCAAACAATTACAGGTTACTTAGCAGAAAAACTGCTGTCAAGTAGACTTAATTTGATGCAAAGGCAATCTGAGAGTTATCACTTGCAATTACTGGTCTTAGAAATTATTCAAAGGCATCAGTATATCTAAAAAGATTTATTGAATGTGGAAGGCAGAGGCTCTTTTGTTGTCAACATTTTAGGTAAAATACTTACACTGATAAAATATGCAGGCTTAAAGTGGATATTATAACACTCATAAGACCTGTAACTTTTATGTGTATTGCTTTATTAATATTAAATATAGAGGTTTATTTGATTTGCCAGATATTAGCAAATGAAAAGCGTAACTTTTATGAGTGGCAGCATATGTAATGGTAACACATCCTGGCTTTACCACTTACTTGCTGTGTGACCTCAGGCAATTTTTGTAACTTCTCTGTGCCTCCTCAATTTGTAGAGATAAAAAAAAAAGTAGTCTATTTTATAGGATTGTAATGAGAACTAAATGAATTAGTCTATTACTGTAAAAAATTTCAAGAAGTACTTGGCTTATAGTAAGAGTTCAGTAAATGTTGGTTTTGTTATCTGAATCAGTTTATATATTTACATCTTAAATGTCATGATTCCTTGGTTGAAATGTAGTTGTCTGTAGTGGCTCCTTCCTTTTGCTGGCCAGCATAGGAGGAATAGTTGTAACTACAAGGGAAAAATAATCTCCAGCTTTTTAAAAAGAAACGTAAAAAACAATCTGGTTATATAAGATGTTAACATCAGATAGAGGGATTTCGGTATTCATCTCTTTATACTACTTTTGCCACATTTTTGTAAGTAAATTATTTCAAAGTAAAACTTTTTTTTTTTTAACCAGACTTGATGCAAAATAAATGTATAGGGGCCGTTATTATAAATATGCAAGAGTCGATAGCTTATCATTATCTAGGGATAGTTAGGTACAATTCTAGGTAAACTGCTGCTAACTTACTCCATTGAATATTAGATCAATGAGCTGTGACTTCTCTTGGCTTATGTCACGGTCCTGATATTTCTGTGCTTGCCCTACTAAAATATATAGGGTAATATGGTGATCTTAGGATAAATTCCAGATCACTTGCCCTGGCTGATAGTAGTGTGGAGGGGGGCACATCAACCTAAATATAATTTAGTGTAATCTTAGATAATATATATTGGTTCAGGACACTCAACTAAAAAAATTGATGTCCTGCCCTGGCCCATGGCACAGTGGATAGAATGTTATCCTGGAGCACCGAGGTTGCTGGTGTGAACCCCGGTCAGGACACATGTGTTAAGCGATCAGTGGCACAGCTAAGTGAAATGATGAGCTGATGCTTCATCTCTCTCTCTCTCTCTCCCTCCCTCCCTCCCTCCCTCCCTCCCTCCTTCTTTCTCCTCCTTCGCCTTTCACCCTTCCCCTCTCTCTTCCTCTCTTTCTCTCAAAAAAGAAAAAAAAATTATATCCTATGACTTCTCACTATTGGTTCTTTTGGCTTTTAATTTTCACACTTCATCTTATTAAAAAACCTAAGTATCCTAAAGTGAAGTTTGGGCCAAGTGATAAATATTTTTAATGAAAATTTGATTGTTGGTTACTTTCTTTTTTTTTTTTTTTTTTTTTTTTTTTAATTTTTTTTTTTCATTTTTTCATTTTTCTGAAGCTGGAAACGGGGAGAGACAGTCAGACAGACTCCCGCATGCGCCCGACCGGGATCCACCCGGCACGCCCACCAGGGGCGATGCTCTGCCCACCAGGGGGCGATGCTCTGCCCATCCTGGGCGTCGCCATATTGCGACCAGAGCCACTCTAGCGCCTGAGGCAGAGGCCACAGAGCCATCCCCAGCGCCCGGGCCATCTCTGCTCCAATGGAGCCTTGGCTGCGGGAGGGGAAGAGAGAGACAGAGAGGAAAGCGCGGCGGAGGGGTGGAGAAGCAAATGGGCGCTTCTCCTGTGTGCCCTGGCCGGGAATCGAACCCGGGTCCTCCGCACGCTAGGCCGACGCTCTACCGCTGAGCCAACCGGCCAGGGCCGTTGGTTACTTTCAAAAGGTGTTTGTAAGGAAGAAAGGAGTTGCCCAGGAAAGACAAGCTGATATATCAGGGTTTCTCCCTAACATTTTATTATAGAAAAATTTAAATACAGCAACATTAAAAGATTTTACAGTAAACACATCCATATACCCATCACTTAGATTCTACCATTTATGTTTTTCTATAGCTTTTTAAAAAGTTGTGGTAAAAAAATACATACACACACATACACATATTTCATAAAATCTACCATTTTTACATGTATAGTCAGCGGCATTGAGTATATTTGCATTGTTGTGCAACCATCGCCACTGCCCATCCCCAGAACTTTTTTGTCATCCCAAACTGAAACTCTGTACCTGTTTAAACAGGAGCTCCCCATTCCTTCTCCCCTCCTTCAAGCCTCTGGTAACCGCTACTCTATTTTCAATCTCTATGAATTCAACTATTCTAGGTGCCTCGTGTAGATAGAATCATGTTTTTTGCATCTGGTTTATTTCACTTAGCATAATGTTATTGAAGCTCATCCATATTATAGCATATATCAGAATTTCCTTCCTTTTAAAGGCTAACACTCCATGTATGTACATACCACATTTTGTTATCTAGTTCTCCACAATGGACATTTGAGTTGTTTCCACCTTTGGCTATTGTGACTAGTGCTGCTGTGAATGTGAGTGTTCAAGCCCCTGCTTTCAGTTCTTTTTGTCTATACCCAGAAGTGGAATTGCTGGGTCATACAGTAATTCTGTGTTAACGTCTTTGAGGAACCATCCTACTGTTTTCTACACTGGCTGCACCATTTTACAATCCCACAAATAAAGCGCAAGTATTAAGTTTCTCCACATCCTCACCATCACTTGTTATTTCCTAGTTGTTGTTGTGTGTTTTTTCTGAAGTGAGAAGTTGGGAGGCAGAGAGACTCCAACATTCACCGACCAGGATCCACCCAGCATGCCCACTAGGGGGCGATGCTCTGCCCATCTGGGGCATTGCTCTGTTGCAACTGAAGCCATTCTAGCACCTGAGGCGGAGGCCTTGGAGCCATTCTCAGTGCCCGGGCCAGCTTTGCTCTGTGGAGCCTTGGCTGTGGGAGGGAAAGAGAGAGAGAGAAAGAAGAGAGGGAAGGGTGGAGAAGCAGATGGGTGTTTCTCCTGTGTGTCCTGGCTAGGAATCACACCTGGGACTTTCACATGCCAGGCTGATGCTCTACTGCTGAGCCAATAGGCCAGAGCCATTATTTTCTGTTTTTGATGACAGCCATCCTCATGGGTATGACTTCCCTGTTTCTTATGGCATACAAAGTCAGAGGTCTTTCTAGACCTAGGAAGCTGGAGTCTTCAGCTTTATAAGCTCAGAAACCAAATCATGTGTAAACCAAAATGTAAGCAGGCTCTAAATACTGACCCTTACTAACCCAAGAGACTTACTTTAGATATCTAAGAAAGGTGGGAAAATAGGAGCTGGATTTGAGTTATCTTCTTATCTAGTTGTCTATGGCCACCCAGGTAAGGGCGTCACAGGAAGCCAGTGAAATCAACTTATAATTTCCTTAACCAGGTGACTTGATATTCTTTCACTGATATGGGTAGGCTCTGCCTAGAAGCCAGATTAAGATCAGAAGGCTTCTTGTGCTCAGAAGCGGACATGTGGAAGTCAGATCATCCAACTCCGTTCTAGTGATCCTAATGCTCACAGGACCGAGGCCGTCTCAGCAGAGCCCTGAAGAAACACTGCCCGTGATTGGCTCTGTCCTTTCTCTGCTTCGTTCTGCCTTTTTATTAAGATGACTTTTTATATATTGTTGTTGTTCTTCCTGAGACATTGACTTTAGAATTCAGCTCTCAGTAGACAGGCTTGTTACCCGATTTCCAAATTCTTGACAAGTACTTCATTGTAGTTCCTAGTTGCTACCTAGATAGTTGGTATAGTAGATGCTTTTCCTTAAAGAAAAACACCCAAGTAATATTCTAAACTCTGATTTCTTTAAATCTGGACAATTAAAGAAAGACTTATTTTCTTAAGATTAGATGGTCTGTCTCTGCGTCCAAGCTCTGCTGGGCACACGTTTCTGTGGTTACCACATATCTTCCCAAGTGTATCTCTTATCTTGAGGCAAATACAGTGTGTCCATAAAGTCATCGTGCACTTTTGACAGGTCACAGGAAAGCAACAAAAGACGATAGAAATGTGAAATCTGCACCAAATAAAAGGAAAACCCTCCCAGTTTCTGTAGGATGATGTGGCAGTATGTGCACATGCGCAGATGATGACGTAACACCGTGTATACAGCGGAGCAGCCCACGGCCATGCCAGTCGAGATGTGGATGGTACAGAGGAAAGTTCAGTGTGTTCTCTGGTTCGCTAAATTCGAATCCATGACCAAAGTGCAACGTGAATATCGGCACATTTATAACAAAGCGCCACCACATAGGAATAACATTACTCGATGGGATAAGCAGTTTAAAGGAAACCGGCAGTTTGATGGAGAAACCTAATTCTGGTAGGCCATCAGTCAGTGATGAGTCTGTAGAGGCTATACGGGATAGCTACCTAAGGAGCCCTAAAAAAATCTGTGCATGAGCCCACATCGAACTGCACTGAATAGGTATGAAACTGGGAGGGTTTTCCTTTTATTTGGTGCAGATATCACATTTTTGTCGTCTTTTGTTGCTTTCCTGTGACGACTCAAAAGTGCACCATGACTTTATGGACACACTGTACATTGGAAGTGTAGGAACTTCGAATTCTCACAGTTGTCGAGAGTCTTGGCACCAAACCACTGAGCAGCTGTATCGAGTCCAGGACAGACAGGTCTGAAGGCTACTTCCCAAAACCTCCATAGTCACCAAGTATTACCAAACTAAGTTCTAAACTTTTTTTTTTCCCAAAGAGAAAAGCTGGTAACAGGAAAGAACTATACAGACGATCTTCATGTAGGAAAGGAATATTATGGCATTACCATCAATACCAGTTTCTTTCCAAAGTAGCTATGCACAGATCATCCATCTGTCGAGACTTCTATTCTTAATGGCAAAATATAATTAATGATGCAGAGTGTACTAGAACAGTGTATGATCTTGGAGATTGTGAGTACTGTAATCCAAGTCTATATATTCTGAATATGTAAACAAATGAACAGGATGTGAGTGAATTCTAGAAATATTCTGTTTACACATAAAGATGGGAATAAACTACTTGATGGTAAATGGACAGATCACTTTATCTTTCTATAAATAACGTGTACATGTGTGCTTGAGTGTCTGGTTTTTTTCTACACTAAAACTGAGTAGTCATGATTGATTTTTATTACCCCTGGGAAGGAATATATTGAGGAATATTTATGACTCTATAGGATATGAGCTTAAACTAAAATTGGCTAATTCTTTTATTTCTCTAATAAATATAACTGGTAATATGGTTTTATTGGTAATATGGCAAAGTAAGCACCAGGTTTGGACTCAGGAAATGTAGATTCAAATTTATTTAGGTGCTTCCAATCTTAGAAAAAATTCAATTTGGGGAAACAGAAGCCCATTCAAACTGGCTTCAGCAAAATGGGGGATTCATTGGAGGTATATGAGGGTATTTTGTATTTTCCAGAATCCAAGAACAAGAATTGGGGCCAGAATGGAAACAGTCTTGTCACAGGTCACTCTCTCTGTCTCACTTCTTCCCTCCCCCCTTCCCTTCCTTTTCTGCCCTATTGTGTTCATGCTCACCCAAGCCCTGGCTTCAACTTCCTTTCTTATTTTAAGCATTTAATAAAAACTAACTTGATTTTCTAATGGACTAATTCATAGTTTCTGAGAGAAAAATCTGACTGGCTCAATTTAGGTCTGGCACATGCCTCTTACGCAGTTCGTTGTAGCTGAGGGTAGGAGCATGGGGCCCTGGGCCGTGGTGGTGCCTGATTCGTGGCCCTGCGTCTGTGGAAAGGGAGCTTCTCCAAGAATGTGAGTGCCAGGAAAAAGTGATTGGTGGGAACTGGGTAGCACCTCTAGAATAATACTTACATCTCTGTGACCTTGGCTGAGTCACCTAGTCTAAAGGAGTCAAGGTACATAAAAACCTTTCTAAATAAGAAAGCTTTGTATCTGGGTTAAAAAAATAAATCAAGTAGGTAACTTATTTAAACCCCACCATATATGCTTTTCTGTGAATGAGTAGGCTCTATTTTGGAAGTAATACTTGTATAATATTATGCTGAATGCCATTATATTTACCTATAATAAATTATTTCAACTAAAAACAGATTAAAACAGTATAACTACACAGGAAAATACTTAATAGATTTCGATTGAAGCTTAATAACACAACACATAAAAATTGTTGTAAAGCATAAAATTAGATATTTATATACAAAGCAACAGAGTTTTTTGAGGTCCTGAAAAACTAGGCCTTATAGGGCACAGAAAAGGATGCAAAGCTCCTTGTCCTTAGGGAACTTGGCAAGCTGAGAAAAATATATGCCAAGAAAAATGATAAAAGTAGGCAGTGCATGATAAATGTACATTAGACTACAGAATTTCGTAAATTGGAGAGGTTATTGAAGGCTGTCATGGTCAAGGAAAGCCTTCCAGAAGGAGTTGGTGTTCAAACAGGAATAGAATCAAAGAGAGAAGCGAGAGAAGAGTAAGTACTTCCAAGTAATGGAATGCAGTTTTAAAAGTCTGCTTCATGAAACAGGATTTCTCATTAGGAAGATGTGTTGAGGCTGAGGACTAGTAAGCAGTTCAGACTGAACCCTGTGAGCTTTAAAAGGTTCAGGGACAGCCTGACCAGGCGGTGGTGCAGTGGATAGAGCATTAGGCTGGGATGCAGAGGACCCAGGTTCGAAATCCCGAGGTCACTGGCTTGAGTGTGGGCTCACCAGCTTGAGAGCAGGGTGACATAGGATCATAGACGTCACCCCATGGTCACTGGTTTGAACCCAAAGGTCGCTGGCTTGAGCCCAAGGTCGCTGGCTTGAGCAAGGGGTCACTTGGTCTGCTCTAGTCCTCCCCCCCCCCATCAAGGCACATATGAGAACGCAATCAATGAACAACTAAGGAGCCGCCACAAAGAATTGATGCTTCTCATCTCTCTCCCTTCCTGTCTCTCTGTCCCTATCTGTTCCTCTCTCTGTTTCTCACCCCAAAAAAAAGGAAAAGAAAAAAGGTTTAGGAACAGGAATTTTATTAAGGAGACAATATTTTAGGCAGAGTAATTTCCCTGGTGCCAGTGAACAAGATGGGCTTGAGGAGAGAGGTCTGGTGGCTTCATCTCCCAAATCTCTTGCCTCCCACCAAAAAACCTAGCACAAATTTTTTTTATGATGGGAATGCTAATTGCCTCCTAAATAAACTAGGTTTCATTTTGTACTCCAAATCTTCCCATTTTCCTTAAACACAATTTTTCAAATTATAATTATTTTCTACTTTGTCATTCTTCACCTACTATTCTTCAGATACTTGTTTAAAGCCAGCATAAAAATAATTTCAGTAGCCCTGGCTGGGTAGCTCAGTTGGTTAGAGCAGTGGTTAGCAAAATCATTAGTCAACAGAGCCAAATATTAACAGTACAACGATTGAAATTTCTTTTAAGAGCCAATTTTTTAAACTTAAACTATATAGGTAGGTACATTCCTTATTGAGGTGTAGTGCCTACACGTGGTATTTTGTGGAAGAGCCACACTCAAGGGGCCAAAGAGCTGCATGTGGTTCACGAGCCGCAGTTTGCTGACCACTGGGTTAGAGCATTGTCCCAATACACCAAGGTTGCAGGTTCAATCCCTAGTCAGGGCACATGCAGAAATCAACCAATGAATGCATGAATAAGTAGCACAACAAATCAGTGTTTCTCTCTCTCTCTCTCTCTCTCTCCCTCTCTCTCTCTCCCTCCCTCCCCCCCCCCTTTTCCTTTCTCTCTAAAAATATCATTAAATGAAAAATTTAGCCTGACCAGGTGGTGGTACAGTGGATAGATTGTCAGACTGGGTTGTAGAAGACCCAGGTTTGAAACCTTCGAGGTCACTGGCTTGAGCACATTGTTGCTGACTTGAATGTGGAATCACAGACATGACCCCGTGGTTGCTGACTTGGGCCCAAAGGTCACTGGCTTGAAGCCCAAGGTCGCTGGCTTGAGTAAGGGGTCACTTGCTCTGCTTTAGCCCCCTAGTCAAGGCACATATGAGAAAGCAATCAATGAACAACTAAGGTGCCGCAATGAAGAATTGATGCTTCTCATCTCTCTCCCTTCCTGCCTGTCTGTTCCTATCTATCTTTTTCTCTGTCTCTCTCTCTCAAAAAAAAAAGAAAGAAAGAGAGAGAGAGAGAGAGAGAGAGAAAGAAAGAATGAATGAATTCAGTAGATGTTACTGTTTAGGAGTAGGAAGGACACATAGAGGAGATATCAACCCTTGTATAGATTCATTTTTAGTGAATTTACTTTGAATCAACTTGGTATCCCTTCACTGTGTGAGCTTGGGCCCGGCACTGCACTCACAGGGTATCGTGTAAATACTGTTGAACTTTAAGTGGTAAATGCCTGAGTATTTCCCCCTTGTTGGTTTTTAAGTCGGCTGTCATCATTTGAGGAATGTCAGGAAGGTTGAGGAACAGCCAGTGCTGTTTCATGGTCACACTTGAGTTGTCAGGTGCCTCTCCAGTGCCACCACCAGCAGTAAGAACCAGGCTCTGTCCTGGCTGGGTGGCTCAGATGGTTGGAGCCTCATCCTGGAGCACCAGGGTTGTGGGTTTGGTCCATGGTCAGGGTTTGTATGGGAATCAGCCAATGAATGATTTTTGTGCAGTGGATTGATATTTCTCTCTTTCTCCTCCTCTCCTCTTTCTCTAAAATTCAATAAACAAACAAAAAAAAAAGAACCATGGTCTAAGGAGGCCTGCTTGTCACCAGTGCTCTGTGTTCATAACCATATGTAATGGTATTAGCCCTTTAAAACTAAAATAAGTCTGTCATAAATCTCATTCTGACTCATTTTTATGCCACCTCTTTAGTGTGTCATTGTGATGTGATGTAATGCTTTACATCTTGTTTATCAGGAGTGTTTGATTATAAATCAGTGCTGAGGATGGAGGCCTCCGTCCTTAGATCCAGGGACTGGAGGGAGAGTGGGAGGGAAGGGGAAAGAGAGAGGAAGGAAAAAATAGAGAAAGAATATGTATTTTGCATAATAAGGCTATTCCTCATTCTGAATGCTTAGAATCATCAGACAAAAGGTTTCTTTGCAGTACTTATTACAGCTAGCATGAGTCATTTAGACAAAAAAATATCGAAGGAATGGCGGGTCGTAATCACAAAGACTTCGTGACTCTCTGTAGTGGTTTTATAGTTACCCCCCCCCCCCCCGTGAGCTTGCCCGTCCTGGCCAGTCCTTGCCCCCGTCCCCGGGAGGATTATCATTTAGGAAGGTAAACTCAGTCCCTCAGGGCCTAACACTGACTTCTACTCAGAATATTAATTTTCACATATATGTAACATTCAATTGGGCTTTGACCGCATAGTTGTTTTGTTTTTTTTTTAATATTCTTTTCCAAGTGAGAGAAGGGGAGACAGAGAGACAAACTCCTGCATGTAACCTTAACCGGGATCCACCCGGCAACCTCTTGACTAGAGCCGATGCTCTGCCCATCTGGTGCCATGCTCTCCATCGAGCTATGTTTAGCACCTGAGGCAGAGGCTAAACGGAACCATGCTCATTGTCCGGAGCCAGTTCGCTCAAACCAATCGAGCCATGGCTGCTGGACTGGAAGAGAGAGAGAAGGAAAGAGAAGGGAGGAGAGGGAGGGATAGAGAAGCAGATGATCACTTCTCCTGTGTGCCCTGACTGGGAATCAAACATGGGACTTCCACATGCTGGGCGGAAGCTCTACTAAGTCAACCAGCCAGGGATACATAGTTATTTTTTGTAGCCACACAATTTTCAAAGTCTTCCAAATTCTTAAAATTTTGAATTTATCAGTGCAATACAGCTTGACTTCAAAATGCCATAGAAAGTAAGATTTTATATTTTCCATGTGTTGTCTAGGGCTGCTTGCAAATAATTCAGTGGATTAAACTTGTGACAGATACTTAGTTAAACCAAAGAACAGTTATTTTTAATAAAATCTTGAATATTCAGTCTTTTTATTTACCTGGTAGTCAGGAACAACCAAGTGCCAGTTTACAGATCTGGTGAGGCGGAAACAAGAACATGATAAAACCTGAAAGAAGAAGTGGGTGTTAAGGGCACAGCCTGTGTGCTGTGTTGTAATTGTGATGGGCTACATTCATTCATGGTTCAGATGGAGCCTTTGAAGGTTTAGTCACATAAATTGTGTGTTACCTGCTGCTTCCCTTATGTACAAAAGAACTTTCCTGTGCAGTGTTGTACAGGAGGTCTTTTCCAGTTCAAGGTTACTCTTTGGATTTATATATTTTCTGTTGCTACTGATCTTTAGGCATATTCAAAACATGAGTGAGATTAAGACTGACGTCGGACGAGCTCGGGCATGGATAAGACTGTCTCTGGAAAAGAAACTCTTGTCCCAGCATCTCAAGCAGTTGCTCTCTAACCAGCCACTCACCAGGTAAGAGATGGCCTCTCAAGGCATTTCTGCTTCTGTGGCCTGTGTGCTTACAAAAGCTGAATAAGGTGACAAACTATAGTTTTCTTTTTTGTAGCCAACAGGAAGGCTCGAGATAGGCAGTGCACAGTACTCAGACTCTTTCTTCCTCTCTTTCTACACAATCCTCAGTCTGTGCTAATCACTTCATGGTCACAAGATTGCCCAGCTTGTAAAATGAATGAGTCAAAAAGTTTGGTTTAAAATAAGTATTACCAACAAATTTCTTTCCTGAAATTTTCAGTCCTACTATCTGTCAGAATAGCTAGCTGTTCACTGTCCCCCACACTTGTCAGCTCAGGTCATCACTTTCTGATCTTTATTAGTTTTTTTGTTTGTTTGTTTTTTAATTTTTTTTTATTCATTTTAGAGAGGAGAGGGAGAGGCAGAGGGAGAAAGAGAGAGGAGAGACAGAGAGAGAGAAGGGGGGAGGAGCTGGAAGCATCAACTCCCATATGTGCCTTGACCAGGCAAGCCCAGGGTTTCGAACCGGCGACCTCAGCATTTCCAGGTCGACGCTTTATCCACTGCGCCACCACAGGTCAGGCTCTTTATTAGTTTTGATAGACAAAATGGACTCATTATTTTTTTCCCCCTTTAATTGCTGACGAGGTTAAAAATGTTAACTGTCCATATATTCATTTTTTTTAATTGTCCTTTCCAGATTAGAGTTTCTACCCAGTGTGTCTAAACAGAGGCATTTACTTTTAATGGAAGACATAATGGAAAATATACTATATTGTTGTTTTGTGCTTGTCTTACTCTTTCCCAGAAAGCTGTATAAGCGGTATGCTTTCCTACGTTGCGAAGAAGAAAGAGAACAGTTTCTTTACCATCTTCTCTCCCTCAACGCTGTGGACTACTTCTGCTTCACCAGTGTGTTCACCACTATCAGTAAGTCTGCAGAGCTAACTGTTAAGTGAGTAGCTGCTTAGGTGACTAATGGAATAAGAGTTTATATTTTTAAAAGTGCAACATGCTGGATACCCTGGCGAGATGGCTCAATTGGTTAGATCATCATCCTGAAGCTCAGAGGGTGCCAGTTCGATCCCCGGTCAGGGCACGCACAGGAACTGATCAGTGTTCCTGTCTCTCTCCCCTACTATCTCTAAAAAATCAATAAAATAAAATTTTTTAAAAAGTGAGACGTAAACAGTGCGGTGTGATAGACACCGATGCCCCCCATCCCCATCTCCCTTTAGGAATAAAGGTTATGCCCCAGCCGCTGAAAGAGAGCTCTCAGCCCTGTGGGGTATACCTCACCAGAGAAAGGTGCTGTACCCCCACTGTGGCCCCCTGCCAGGGCCGGCCAGCCTCCGGGACTGCTCAAAGGGCTGTTCTGGAACTCAGCTTTGGGTCAGCCATCACGGCCCAACTTGTCCCTCAACCAGGCCTGCTTTCTGCCTCACCTGTTGGTCCCAGAACAACATTCCGCAGGCTAATTTCTGACCCAGAGTCTGCTCCCAGGACACCCAGTTTGCAATTGGAAACGGGATGGACGTGAAAACGAATGTTTTACTAAACAAATGTTCCTGTATCTTATCCAAAACACATAAATTCAAATAATCAGAATATGATAAAAATAAACTAACTGAACATTAAACCCTGATGACTCAGAAAGACTTGAGGATCTCAGTGGATATTGTAGGTCTGTAAAAGAAGGAAATGCTGAGTGGAGATGGGTTTGGACAAGCTGAATTAAAGCATTTATTCTCTTGGCTATTACTAATTTTTTTTTCTTCTTCTTCTTTTCCAAGTGAAAGTAGGGGAGATAAAGAGACAGACTCTCTCACATGCACCCCAACCGGGATCTACCTGGCGACTCCATCTGGGGCTGATGCTCTGCCCATCTGAGGCCATGCTCACAACCAAGCTATATTTTTAGTGCCTGAGGCTGAGACTGAGGCTGAGGCTGAGGCTCCATCCTCAGCGTGGAGGCCGATGCACTTGAACCAATTGAGCCATGGCTGTGGGAGGGGAAGAGAGAGAGAAAAGGTGAAGAGGGTGGGGTAACAGATGGGCGTTCCTCCTGTGTGCCCTGACCAGGATAGCCACACTCCGGGCTGATGCTCTACCACTGAGCCAGCTGGCCAGAGCCTGCCATTACTAATTCTTATTAGCAGTGTGGACTCTTCTCTAGTTTAGAGAATTTTTACTGGTATTGGTTTGGAGCTGTATTCATCTGCAAGTTTCAGAAACTTGCAAACAGCAGTTTAAGCAAACAAATAGTTTTATTTTTATTACAGAATGAGAAATCTTGAGGTAGGCAGTCCACAGTGTCATCAGAGACACAGGCTGTTTGCTCCTCTCCTCCTAGGCAATTCTCAGCATGTGCTTGTCACCTCATAGTCACAAGATGCTCTTCTGAGTCCACCTTCCAGCAGGAAGAAGGGAGGAATGCCAAAGCAAAAGGGTCAGAATCTGTGCTAGAAAAACATAATTTTCCAAGAAATTTTAATTAACGTCACTAGTATTTCACTGGCCAGAATTGTGTAGATTTTTTGTTTATTTCTAGTCTCTGGTAGAGGCAGACAAGGAAAACCGGAGTTGGAATGGTTATTGGACCAACCTGTAATATTTTTCAAGCTACTATAAGTTTATTAGGTTATTGCAGGTATGAGAAGCTCAAATGTTACATAAAGTTTGAAAGTGAAGAAATAGGACTCTGGTCTGACCTGTGGTGGCTCAGTGGATAAAGTGTCGACCGGGAACGCTGAGATCGCCAGTTCGAAACCCTGGGCTTGCCTGGTCAAGGCACATATGGGATCCCATTGATGCTTCCTGCTCCTCCCTCTGTCTCTCTCCTCCCCCCCCCCATCTTTAAAATGAATAAATGAAATCTTTTAGAAAATTAAAAGAGAAATGGGACTCCTAAAACCCTCCGTATATCTGCAGGATTTTCTTTAGCCAAGAAACTCTTTCAATATGAGAAATTGAGATACTTCATCAAAGAAATATTCTGAGTTTAAATAATATTACTTTTTATACTCAGTGAAGTCACTGTTGTGTGTCTGTAGGCCCTTTGCAGGCGCAGAACTGCTGACCCCCAGAGGCCTTTTCTGTGGCTTTTCTAATACTGAAAATGAAAGAAATTAGAGAAGCCTGTGGCACCTAAAATAGTCTCGCACTAACCCTTCTGCTTTCAGTTTCGAAAACTATAAATATTTGATTCTTGTGATTAGTAAACCATGAAAGCATAGCCTTTCTTCTGACATTTTTCTTTCCTTCAGCCAAAATAAAAAGACAAAGGGAGGTTATTCACTCAACATAAAGAAAGTGGTCTGTGTACAATTCGAGAAGTGAACCATTTATCCCATTCGTCTTCCCTATGCACCCTAGAGTGCATTGAACCAGGAGCCTGTGTTGTGAGGTGGGATCAGGGTGCCTGTTCAGTCAGGGCCCTTCATCTTACTGTACTTCTTTCAAGGACTGGGCTTCTGATGTACCCTCTTGTAACCGAGTGAGCAGAAATCTCAAGAATACCAACAAAACATAATTGATTCTGCCTTGCTTTTTGAAAAGGAAAACACATGGCTCTGAAGTATAAAAATGTACTACTGTGTTTGAACCATCCCCATTCTTTAAAAGAAAATGGAGGGAGTGTCTAACTTGATTGTGTCCACATTAGACCAAAAGACCGTGGTGGGACAGCGACATCTAGTGGTGAGCCTTTTGAAGAATCTTCAGAGGAAAAGTTTGACAGCTCTTTCCACATCTTGATTCTTTTCTTGGGGCCCCCATGAGTCACCTTAGTAGTTTTCCAAGTGGTGGTTTACAGATCTTATGTTGTGTCCAGAATGGAGGTGCCATTGTTTATTATTCTTGGCTTTGCGTATTGAGCTGTAAAACTGGGATGGGAAAGTTCAGAAGTGCGGTGTTTCCGAGCATTGCCCAGGACAGTCTGCAACAGGAGATACTATCCAGTAAGTCATCCACCCCCTTTGTCATATGAAACCATCCAGGAACCATACTCATGTGTACTCAATTTTGAAACAAAATTAATAAAAACGTTAAAGCAATGAAAATACTATGCAGGGATCCTTCAGTTATGACACAGTTCCATTTCTACAACAGCAACATAAGCAAATATTGATGTAAGTCGAAACACAACCTAGCCTAAGTCACTTACCTATCCTAACACAGTTATAGTCTAGAACAGAAAAATACAACTAAGCCACAGAGAAAAAGAAAGACATAAATATATTGTATTGTACACTGTACTATAGTAACAGAAAAAATGACAAAAAGAAATGAGTGTAAAAAAATTTTTTTTAAGTTTTTTATGGGAGTGAGCATTGTACACTCGAAACATCGTGTGTCGAGACTGTTGTAACCCAGGGACCCTCTGTATAGCACCGTTAGTGTTCATGTCTTCAGATATTCTGGGGCTAATGCCTAAGATTATTTATAAATGCACCATGATGATACGCATGCCATGCACACATGGTGATGAGTATGCTGGGAAAACCACAAGTATCAGATCTTACGGCTTATGAACTGTACCTCCTTTTTCTAGACTGAGTATGTCTTGATAGATCATAAGAAGTGCATCATCTGTGAAAGCCACCAGAGTTCTTAGTCACATTCATTTTGTTATCAGGAGAATTTCATTGTAATTATTAATTAATTTTAGCATTTTTCTTTCAGTGATTCCATATAGGTCAGTGATCATCCCCATCAAAAAGCTGAGCAATGCGATCATCACATCGAACCCCTGGATCTGTGTGTCGGGAGAGCTGGGAGACACAGGAGTAATGCAGATTCCAAAAAACCTCCTCGAGATGACTTTTGAGGTCGGTTCAGCTAATACCTTTTCTGAGCACAAAGTGTTGCCTGACCTGTGGTGGTGCAGTGGATGAGGCATTGACCTGGGACTGAGGTGCCCAGTTCAAAACCCTGGGCTTGCCTGGTTAAGGCACATATGGGAGTTGGTTCTTCCTGCTCCTTCCCACCTTCTCTCTCTCTCTCTCTCTCTCTCTCTCTCTCTCTCTCTCGCTTGCTCTCGCTCTCTCTCACTCTCCCCTCTCTAAAAAAAATAAATAAATAAATAAATGTTTTTAAAAAAGTGTCATGTAGTTCTGCCCATCAGTTTTTCATTTTTCATTAAGTCAGACAATACAAAGGAACTCTCAAGCATGCAGGGTCATTTTTGTTATCATATACCTAAAGTTGTAAATGTGTTCATTTTTGTATTTTTGTTATTATTTTAATTAATAAGCTCTGTTTGTCTCTTTGTATGGTGCGCCTTGGGCCTTTAGCAAGCCCTGTCCCAGGATTCCTGTGCCTGAGCACTAAACGCTTTCCCCACAGGGGTTCTCCTCCTTCCTGCAGAATGCTCCCTGCCTGAACCTGACCAAGAGGACAGAAGGACAGGAGAGCTGACATCCATGTTTATGGTTTTCAGATCACATGGTGACATTTATAAAGTGATTTTGTAAAAATGCCTTTCAGTGTTAGAGTTCAGGCCTCAGCTGGCAGTGTCCCCACATGTGTGAGCTCACATGCAGATCAGTCCTGGTGTGTTGGAGGAGGACAGTGCCTGCTCTTGCTTCAGGACTGGAGCGGTACTAACTGAACAGCCTGTTCTCGTGTTTCTTGTGGTCTGGGCAGAGCACTTTCCATCAGGATCGCATTTTGGCCCTGACTGTCCAGTGAGCTCACAACTATCTGTGTGTGCAAGATTAAAACCTTTAGCTTGCCTGACTGGTGGTGGCACAGTGGGTAGAGTGTCGACCTGGGACACTGAGATCCCAGATTTGAAACCCCAAGGTCACCAGCTTGAGCACGGGATCATCAACGTGACCCCAAGGTCACTGCCTTGAACCCAGAGGTTGCTGGCTTGAGCAAGGGGTCACTGGCTCAGCTGGAGCCCCTCGGTCAAAGCACATATGAGAAAGCAATCAATGAACAACTAAAGTGACAGACACATCTACAAGTTGATGTTTCTCATCTCTCTCCCTTCTTGTCTTTCCTTCCCTCCATCTCTCTCCCTCTCTCACTCTCCCCCTCCAAAAACAAAAACACTTTAGCTTTTCTTTGACTATCAGGTATGGAACATAAACTGCATTATAAGTGTCATCACTGGTGTTTCCAAACTCTCTCACATCTGTCTACTTTTCCCCTCTCTGCAGCCACTACTAATTTAAGATGCCATCCTCCCTCACCAGGTCACTGTGATGCCTTCTCACTGCAATACAAAGAAGTGAAGGGCCTTAAGAACTATTAGCTGTCATCTCCCAGCCTTACATAGGCAGTTGGGGTCTGTGATCTTTTATCAGAATTTAAAAGTCAGAATTTAATTGACATTTCTTTTTACTATTCCTGTTATCATCACTTTCTTTTGTACTTGTCCACAAAGGGCGAGGAAAGATGTTGATAACTATGTTTTTCTTTTACAGTTGCTTCAAAGACTTCTAGTAGAGAGGTTTGAGGCCAGCTCTGCCTTAGTTTTCTATTAGAAACAGAAAAATAGCTGTGTCAGTGATTTTTTTTTTATCTATAGTTGTTTTTCTGACCTCTCTAACTGAATCAAAATAGCATTCTTTTTCCATTTCTTGAAATTTTTCTCATCCTTTAAGGTACAACTCACTGTCTGTGTGATCTTTCTGGGTTCTCCAGTTAGAAATAATTGTTCCGTCCCAGTATTCTCCTACCACGTGTTTACATCTCGAGTTTAGCACCTCTTGCAGTAATGTCCACTTGATTCCTGTCTCATTAGATGGGATGTATTAGATGTGGACATGTTTCTCTAGTGTGTAGCAGAGCACACTTCTCAGAGGGGGTCCTCTGCAGTTAAGATAGGTGGGACCACTGCACCACAGCTGAAGCTGAGAGGTAGTGGGATGGGATCTGGTACTGAATAACCTATGATCTTGTCCCTACAGTGCCAGAACTTGGGGAAGCTGACCACTGTTCAGATTGGTCACGATAACTCAGGACTGTTAGCTAAATGGCTAGTGGATTGCGTCATGGTTAGAAATGAAATCACGGGACATACATACAGGTAAGTAAATGTCCTTAGGAGCTCAGAATTCTTATTTAGAGATTCTTCAGACAAGAAAAGGTTTAAGAATTGTTTTCCTTTTAAAGCTTTCCCGCTGCCTTCTGTATGTTACTTTAGTTGATTTGTTTTGGTTTGTTTATGTGATACAAAATTGCCTCCAAAATACTTGACAAAAACAGACTGTGTTTGCTGCTAATGCCTAGTCACAAGTGTTCATATTGTGCTGAAAAAGATTGCTGCAACTCTGATAAAAAAGAAGCTTAAAATAACTTTAGTAGGAGGAAAGGGCCTCTGGACCCTGCAGTCACAACCTGCACTTTCTTTGGGCACAGCCTCCTCTTCTTTTCTGGGACTTATCTGACATTAACTTACAGTTTGAGAATATTCTTTCTAGAACTAATCACAAATTTTAATGTAAGTTAGGAGAAAATATTAAGGAATTATTTTAATTTGGTTTGCTGTAATAACAATCTATAAAAGAGAGAATGTCTTTATTATTTAGAGGTTTATATGGAAGTGTTTTTAGGGGTGATATGTCCTAATTTACTTTAAAATGCTTCAACAAAAAATGAAGCATATAGCAGAATGCTAAGTGTAGGTGATAAGAACATCTAAGTGTCTCTTATACTATTCTCTCTACCTTTTAAAAATTTTTTATTGATTGATTTTAGAGAGAAAGGAAAGGAGATAGAGAAAAACATTGATTTTTTGTTCCACTTATTTATGCATTCATTGGTTGATTCTTCTCTGTCCTTACCGGGAATCGAACCCACAACCTTGGTGTGTCGGGATGATGCTCTAACCAACTGTGCTATCCGCCCAGGGCTCTCTCTATTTTTATATGTTTGAAATTTTTTATAATTAAAAGAAACAACCCACAGGCACTAAAATTATGGACTTTACCCATGGTGCTATTTTTAAAATTCTGATTAAAACTGGTAAAATATTGATGATTCAGAAGGTGTTGTGATTGTTTTGGCCCTTTTTTTTTTTTGCTAGGTTCCCATGTGGGCGGTGGCTGGGGAAAGGCATTGATGACGGAAGCCTGGAAAGAATTCTGATTGGAGAACTGATGGCGTCAGTGGCAGATGAGGATCTGGGAAAGCAGTGCCGCACTCCGCCCCAGCAGAAGTCGCCCACCACGGCCAGGAGACTGAGCATCACCTCTCTGACGGGAAAAGCCACCAGTAAGTATCTGCTCTTTTATTTTTCAGTATGTCTCGAATGCTGCAGGCATTATGTGGCCATTTCACAGAACACTGTTGCGTTACTGAATTGTACTAGGGAGGTTAAAAAGAAGAAAACTAAGGAAAATTAATTTGGGAGAAGGGACTTTAGAAAAGGAAGGAGATAAGAAAAGAAAAAAAAACAAAGCAAGATATTACAAATGTAAAAGCCTGAAGAATATAGATGTTAGAAGTCAATAAAAATGCACATTTTATTTCAGTTAAGCTTTGGAAATGTGAATAAATAATATTTTGCCTGAAACCTAAAAGAGGAATAAGGGCCTTTTCTATTACAGTCCTCCCAGATAGCCACATTAGCTATCTAGAGCCCCTTATTCTAAGAGAGATTCTAAAAATCTCTCTCCCCACACGCCAGCTTCGTATAGAAGTGATGAAACAAGATACTATAAAGGAGCGAGTACTGCCTGACCTGTGGTGGCGCAGTGGATAAAGCGTCGACCTGGAAATGCTGAGGTCGCCGGTTCAAAACCCTGGGCTTGCCTGGTCAAGGCACATATGGGAGTTGATGCTTCCAGCTCCTCCCCCCTGTCTCTCTCTCTCCTCTCTAAAATGAATAAATAAAAAGAAAAAAAAATTAAAAAAAAAAAAGGAGCGAGTACTGTCTTCACATGGCACTTTTACTACTATAATAAACTAATTTATACTAGTTTGAGCTTTAGTATGCTTAATAATGTCTCCCCAAGATATCAGATCCTAATCACTAGATTTTGTAAATGTCACTTTATTTGTAAAAAGATGTGACTAAGTTAAGGATTTTGAGATAGATTACCCAGTTGGGGCCTAAATGCTATCTCATATATTCTTATTAAAGAGGGAGGGAGAGGGAAATCAGACACACACACAGAAAAAACAGTGTAAAGAAAGAACAGAAGTTGGAGTGATGCAGCCACAAGCCACAGAATGTTGGCAGCCACCAGAAGCTTGAAGAGGCAAGGAGCATCTTCTTCCATCGAGCCTCTGACGTGTATCGCCCTGGCTGGTTAGCTCAGTTGGTTAAGAGTGTCGTCCCAAAACAACCAGGTTGCAGGTTCAGTCTCTGGTCAGAGCACACATGGGAAGCAACCAGTGAATACACAACTGAATGGAACAACAAATAATGCTTCCCTTCACCCTCCCCCTCTGTCCTTTCCTCTCTCTGTCTCAAAAAAAAAAAAAAAGCCTGGCCAGATAGTTTGGTTGGTTGGAGCATTGTCCCGGAATGGGGAGGTTGCCGATTTGATTCCCGGTCAGGGTACATACAGGTGCGGCTCAGTGTTCCTCTCTCTCTCTTCCTGGCTCTCTTTCTCTCAAAAAAAAAAAAAAAAAAGATACACATACACTTACCATATACTTGACCCAACAGTCCCATTCCTAGATATTTAGAGAAATGAATACATATATCTAAACTAAGACTTGTACTAAGGTGTTCATAGCAGCTTTATTTATAGTAGCCAAAAACAACAACAACAAAAACCCCACCAGTATCTACAATTGGTGAGTGGATAAGCAAATTGTGGTATTTTCAGCAATATATGAAAGTGACAAACTATTGATACATCTAACAGCATGGATGAATCTCAAAGACATTCTGCTGAGTGAAAGAAACTAGACAGAGGACTAGGTACCATATGACTCCATTTATATTAAATTCTAGAAAAGGCAATATAGTGGTGATAGAAGGCAGATCGGCAGGTACCAGGGGTTGAGAGCTGGGGAACAGGATTGACTGAATGGAGACACGGGAACTTGTCGGATTGATGGAAGTTGTCTGTTATGATTGTGGTGGTGACTATATGACTATACATCAGTCAAAGGTCACCAAGTTGCACGCTGAAAATTGCTGAATTGATTGTATAAAATATCTTAATTATGCCGACTTAAAATTTAAAAATAGATTTCACTTCAATCCATCCGAATTATTACAACTTTCCAATCAGTCCAGTTTCAGAGAGTAAAACTGTTTTGAGAAGCCTTATCTCCCACTTTTGGTTGTGTTTTAAATAACCTAAAACTCAGAATGGATAACTTGATATTTTCTCACAGTGTGTACAAGGTGATGTTTAGAGAACTCAAAGTTTTAAATCAGTTTCAGTATATTACTGATCAGCATAGGTATCGTTTGGGATAAATAAAGGCTTCCAAAATAGATCTTCCATGTTTAAAAGAAAAAGTATTCAGAGAATGATAAAAGTAAGAAAACTACCAGAAGCTGAAGAAGCCACAGTATCAGTGCTTCAATCATAAGAGGTTTCAATTTTAACAATCTTTATGGTGAAGGAAAAACTTGAGTTTTACCTTTAAAAAAAAAATGAATGTAAAGGCCCCGGCCCAATAGTTCAGTTGGTTAGGGCATCATCCCAATAGCCGAGGTTGTGAGTTCAATCCCTTGTCAGGGCACATACAAAATCAACCAATGAGTGCATAAGTGGAACAACAAATTGATGTTTCTTTCTCTCTCCCCCCTTCCTCTTCCTTCTCTCTCTCTCTCAAATCAATAAATTAAAAAAATTAATGAATTTAGAGTGTTAAAAACTAGAATTTATAGTTTTTCCTTTATAGTGTGATATGTAAATTAGATACAGTAATTAATAACCACAAGGAAATACCAAATATATTATTTTTCTTTTGTTACTGACTCCTATCCCTATGCAACCTGTTTATCACCATCTTTTTTTTTTTTTTTTTTTACCATTCTTGGGGCTTGAGGGGCAAAGGCAGTTTTGATCCCATCCAGCAGCCCTCCAAGCTCTCCCTCAGGGCTTAGAAGAGCAAGGGCCGGCTGGGGGAATGAAGCAGTGCCCAGACAGAATGACTAGCCAGGAAGGGAGGAGGACTGGGCTTCAGCCAGGGTGTCCCAGTATACCTGGCATCTTCTCTTTATTTTATTTTTATTTATTGATTTGAGAGAGAGAGAGAGCGAGAGAAAGACGGTGGGGGAGGAGCAGAAAGCATCAACTCCTAGTAGTTGCTTCTTCTATGTGCCTTGACCAGGCAAGCCCGGGGATTTGAACTGGCGACCTCAGCATTCTAGGCCAACACTCTATCCACTGCGCCACCACAGGTCAGGCGTTCTCTTTACTTGAAACATAACAGCAAAAAATACCAATTCCAGGTTAGCTGTATAGGGCTTGAGAAGCCTCTGTCCATGCCCTCTAAGGCATGTGGAGGTGGGTGGGATGTGAGGAGGAAGGAAGCTATAGGTCTTCCCTATCTCCTCAGAGCTGGGACTGCTAGCACTTCTGACAGGTACCGTGCCAGGTGATTTACACCGAATGTCTTGTTCAGTTTTCCCAGTGACTCATGTATGAAGTATTTATTTTCCCTATTTTAGAATGAGGAAGCTCAAACTCAGAGGGAGTTAGACATTTGACCAGGGTCATGGATTACACGCGATAAGGCTGGAATTAGATAAAGTTCTCGAATTCTTTTCCAGGGTGCCTCTCACTTGGCCAGACTGGCCCCGAGGCAGGTGTCATGGAGCCCCTGGCAAAGCCAGCCTGCGCCAGCGAAGTGTTCCCTGCCAAGGTGGACACGGTTGGTGTCCCATCGGACTTTGGTTTATTTCCCTTGCATGAGAATTCAGGCACTGTTTATTATTTTCCAGAACCCAATGCTGGACAGATCCAAGAAGGAATTGGAGAAGCTGTGAACAACATTGTGAAGCATTTTCACAAACCTGAAAAAGAGGTATGATGAGCTATGAAACTTAGTATAATAGGTTTCTAAAGCTGCTTTTATGCATGAGACATAAGGCAAACAGGGTGTTTTGATTTTCCTGAGTTTTCAATAGCTGCTAAAACGTGCTCCACAGCTACCTTCAGCACTTGTTTCTCTAGTACGTTCTTACACATGGACACAGCAGATGATTCTCTGGCACTGTGTGTTATGCTCCACAGAGGGGAAGCCTCACCGTGTTGCTGTGTGGAGAAAACGGCCTGGTGGCAGCACTCGAACAAGTTTTCCACCATGGGTTCAAATCTGCCCGCATCTTTCACAAGAACGTCTTCATCTGGGACTTCATAGGTAAATTAAAGCAGATGGACATTATGATAAGGTCATTGAAATGCTTGTTAGAGAACTTAAAGACCCAGGAATTGGGCAAATAAGGGTGAGTGATAAGGGAGGATGTTTGTTTAAAAATAAATATCAAATAAACATTGTCCTTGCTTTTTATTCAGTCAACAAATATTTATAGTGTGTACCATATTCCAAACACTATTCTAGATGCTCAAGATGTACATTAAGATATAACTATGCCCTGGCTGGATATCTAGGTCCCGAAATGCAAAAGTTGCTGGTTTGATCCCTGGTCAGGGCACATAAAGAAACAAATCAATGTTTCTGTCTCTCTCTTTCCCTCCTTTCTCTGAAATAAATTTTTAAGAAAATATAATTAGCCTAACCAGGTGGTGGCACAGTAGATAGAGCGTCAGACTGGGATGTGGAAGGACCCAGGTTCCAGACCCCGAGGTCGCCAGCTTGAGTGCGGGCTTATCTGGTTTGAGCAAAGCTCATCAGCTTGAACCCAAGGTCGCTGGCTCAAGCAAGGGGTTACTCAGTCTGCTGAAGGCCCACGGTCAAGGCACATATGTGAACAACTAAGGTGTCACAACAAAAAACTGATGATTGATGCTTCTCATCTCTCCCTGTTCCTGTCTGTGTATCCCTCTCTCTGACTGACTCTCTGTCTCTGTTTAAAAAAAAAAAAAAGAAAATATAATTAATCTGTATGACCGGTCGTGGTGCAGTGAATAGAGTATCAACCTGGGATGCTGAGGCCCCAAGTTCAAAACCCCGAAGTCGCTGTCTTGAGCACAGACTCTCCAGCTTGAGCATGGGATCATGTCTCTGATCCCATGTCAAGGCACATACGAGAAAGCAATCAGTGAACAACTAAGGTGCTGCAACTACAAGTTGATGCTTCTCATCCCTCTCCCTTCGTGTGTTTCTTTCTCTCTTGCATAAAGAAAAAATATAATCAAAACACAAAAATTCCTGGGGTCAATAAACAACATTCTGGTGGGGACAGGGAGGACAATACACGAAAACATAACAAATATACAGTTTACCTAATGTGTTAAAAGGTGATGATATATCTGGGGGGGGGGAAGAACAAAATAAGAGGAAATGAAGTGGTGAGTGCTCTTTTAAATGAGGTGGTTCTAGGCTTTGTTGATAAGGTGACATTTGGAAAAAGACTTTGAGGAAGCGAGGAAGTGAGCTATGATCCTTGGGAGAAGGGCCCTCAGGCTGAGGGAGGGCCAGTGCCAGTGCCAGTGCCGTGCCCACGGCAGGAGTGCGCCTGCCTTTTCATGGAATATCAGGGAGATCACGGGCCTGAGCAGAGTGCAGGGGAGAAGGGATATTGAGGGAGAAGGGCTTTTACTGCCAGAGACAGGTTGTGTAGGGCCTTCTAGGCCATTGGAAGGGCTTTGGCCATTATCCTAAGTGAATTGGGAAGTTATTTGAAGGGTTTGAGTTTAGGAGTGACATGATTCATGTTTTAAAAGGATGACTCTGGCTCTGTGCTCTCCATTATGGTAACCACTGGCCACATGTGGCTATTAACGTTGATTTCATTTAAATTTAAATTTTATTTCCTTAGTCTCCCAGCCCTACAGTAGATACCAGTTGGACCTTACAGGCAAAGAACCATTTCCATCATTACAGAAAGTGCCATGGAATGTGCCCTTCTAGCTTGCTTCACTTTGCCATCTTTATTTTGGTATGCAGTTCTTCTAGAATTCCCAGTTTCCTTAAAGGGGCAATTAATCATTTGTGTTTTGTAAATAAACCCTAGGTGAAGTAGTTGATTTCATCTAATTCCGAATTTTTGGACAAAGAAAGGAAAGTTGACAGATTAGGGTCCCAGGAGTAATATATTTTTCCTCCTAGAATGCCTAGAGTATTGCTCCTGTTCCTGATATGTGTGCACATACCTCTTTCTCAGACTGCCTGATTCAGTTCCTTTTCAAAGATTTTGTTGCCAAATGTGAGCCTGACATTCTGTAGAGAGAACAGAGGGCACCATCTCAGTGGCTACTATGTCTCTGCTATTTACTCCTAATAGGTTCCAGTCTTAACAAAGGAGTCTGTTTTTATTTTTCTTTTATGCCAATTTTCATTTCACAAAGCTATTCTAAAGAGAGCAGACTTTTTTCAGCCTTCTAGAGTGTAGTTTAGATTAGAAAATAAATCCCCAGTAGCGTGTTATTCCACCATGAAACATGGACCTCTAGAATTCATTGTGAAACCAATGATAAAGTAATGATTTTCGTTTCAGGACTGGCTGTAATGCAAAGCATGATTAGTGTTTACAAAATAAAGCTAGTGATTAATCTTTCTGTTATGAAATGTTGATGTGTATTGTGATGTGATTCTGATTTCCTTCCCCAGAAAAAGCGGTTGCTTATTTTGAAACCACTGACCAGATTCTAGACAATGAAGATGATGTCCTTATTCAGAAATCATCCTGCAAAACCTTCTGCCACTATGTAAATGCTATTAATACTGCACCCAGGAACATTGGGAAGGACGGCAAATTCCAGATTTTAGTTTGCCTTGGAACACGGTATAAAGCCAGTTCTTGACTTTCCCTATCTTTGTTACATACTGACTAAGAGTCCAGAAAGGGTTAAACCAGACCGTGCCACTTCCAAAGCTCGGTGGGTTTTGTTCATTTCAAGTTTCATTACAAGACTACTGTTTATTGGGTTCTTGGCTATGTGTTGGATAAAGCACTATGCTAAGTACTTTACATACATTATCTTATTGAATCCTCATGTTCACCACCACCATGACTTGAAGTAGCAACCAGTCCCCGTTGTACAGATAAGAAAGTATAAAATAGATGAAGTGCAGATCAGTTATCACATTTCCCCAAGGTCACACAGGTTGGGACCTAGAAAGAAGCAAAACCAAGACTCACACCCAGTCTCACTCCAGAGCCCAGGCTCTGAACCGTTACACTCGACTGGTTCCAAAGAGAGGTAGGTAGGTAATAGACACACCAACACATACACACATATATACTCATATTTAGAGCTTTTATAGTGTATATATACCACCATATTAAATTTAATAACATTGCGGAATTCTTCAACAATCTTTTAAAAACATTTTCCTACCCCTTTATTTCCTGAAAGTGACACATGTGAGCTGTATAATTTATATAAAACAGCTCTCTGAATTGTAAGAAATGAAACACACAGACCTTTAGACCTTTTTTGGTGCCGTATTTGTTTTCCTCTGAACCTCTGGAGCCCCAAGGAGAGACGCAGGATGGCGTGGTCGGGGCCCTCCCAGTCCTAAAAGGCACAGTGAGGACGCTCAGGAAAGGTGCCTTAGGGACTTAGTGACAGGTGCTCAATGTCAGCTTAATCGGGAAACACTGAAGACGGAGATTCTGCCCTCCTGAAACAGCAGGTTTATAAAACTAAGTTCTGAATTTTTTTGACAAAAGAGGCCTGACCTGTGGTGGCACAGTGGATAGAGTGTTGACCTGGAATGCTGAGGTCACTGGTTCAAAACCCTGAGCTTGCCCAGTCAAGGCACATATGAGAGTTGATGCTTCCTGCTCCTCCCTACTTCTCTTTCTCTCTTTCACTCTCTCTCCTCTCTGTCTCCTCTCTAAAATGAATAAATAAAGACTAAAAAAAATAAAAATAAAAAATAAAATAAAAAGAGGCCCAATTTCAGCTCTGCTTTTAAAGTTCCTTTTGAACATGATCCTTATCATATTTTATCTGTTTACTGTTCTGATTAGACCAGTGCAATCCCCGTTTTGGTTTATAAAATCTACTTAATGTTCTGCTTTGATTTTGTTCCTTACCTTGTGTAAGTTTTCATTTAAAAAAAAGCTAATCTCTGCCATTTGATGTAGTCTTTCTTCTCAAAAGGTCAGTGTACTTTGGCATGTCTGCCCACAGATATCTAAGTAACAACCCTGTAAAAATAAATGCAAAATGACATTCTGCCTCTTTTTTAAAAGTGGTCAAATGAGAAAGAATTTCCCTCGTGTGCGGAAATCCTTATGGCCATCTCGTCCAGGCCTACTTTTTGACTGATGGGTTTTCCCAGTAGCTTACACTGTCTCATTACTGTATCTTTTTAACCAGTAAACATCCAGCTTCGTAACTTGGTGGTCCCTCTCTGCTGACCACACAGCTTGGCTAGATTTTGCCCCGTCCAGCACCACCTCTTCCCCTCACGTTGAAAGCTCCAGTATGTGCCTTGTTCTGCAGCGAGGTCAGCTGAGCTCAGGCCGTGTTTCTGTTTGGGCCCGTAGGGATCGCCTGCTCTCGCTGTGGATTCCATTGTTAGCCGAGTGTCCAGCCATTACCCGGATGTATGAGGAGAGCGCCCTCCTGCGGGACCGCATGACCGTCAACTCCCTCATCCGCATCCTGCAGACCATTCAGGACTTCACCATAGTCTTAGAAGGATCTCTCATCAAAGGAGTGGATGTGTAACCCGATTGGCTAGGAACTCAGTCCAGACCCGCTGCTCCTGAACCTTCCCGGTCTCCGGGACCCATTTGGACTTGTCTGGCAAGGCAGTGAGTCACCACAGGGGGGCAGTGCACTGGAGCCCCCAACCTGAACAGTCCTCACGCTGCAGACAAGGCAACATGCTGTATTGTAGTTCATTTGAACCAGGAATTTAGTATAAAATAGAGTATTTTCATGTGTTAGATGTGTGTAAATATGCTATCTTCTTGAAGAAATTATATTACTCTAATAGATACTTTTCTTAGATTGAATATCCCTGTGATTTAACATAAGTAGCTTAACAGCGTTGGGAGAGCGGGAGAGCGGTGCCCCCGGGAGGAGCCGGAAACATAAACAAGCTCGGCTTCGGGCTCCTCCCAGGGGTCGCGGGGGAGCCCAGCACGCACGGTTGTGTGCGGCCACCCAGCCTGCTGTCTGACCCTTGTGTTGTGAATGTAAACAGCTGCACCTACTGTGTGGGGCAGCCCTCACGTGTATCTTTTAAGTTGCAGATGGTTTCATACATATGAATTGAGTCACTTTTCCAGTCTTCTGGAAATTTTTTTTCATCTGCCCAAGTTGAAGATATATTTCAAATACTGAACCCCAGGAGCTTGGCTTAACTGGAAAGAGAACACACAAAGCCCCAAGAAGTGTGTTGAATTGTGAGATTATAACTTCTTTACACTTTGGAAAGATTAGCCGAGACTAACTTCATTCTTGGCATTTTTATTCTTGTTATTTGAGGTACTTTGGGCAGATGTGAATTTCAGAATGTTGGCCTCATAGTCATAACAACTGCAAACAGCAGTTTGATCCTGCACTTTTTATTTGGCCATTTAAACCCTGCAGTGGTCACTCACCTCGGAAGGAAAACAGTAAGCCCTGTCTTTGTTGGGTTCCCATCACCTCCTCCCCTCTCCCGGTCCCCATCCCCCTCTCAGGAAATGGAAGGAATGTCTGAGAAGGAGGAGGGCCTCTATGTGGCTTGGAATGTTTTTGTGAAAGTATTTGTTGACCAAGATAATGCAAATAACAGAAAGGAACGAGAAAGAATGAACCCTTTCTGGGTGTTTCGGGGCAAGCTGTATGTTCTGTCAGAAGGGGTAATAATGCGCAACTGGCCCCGGGAAGGTGAGAGCCAGTACACACAGACGGGCAAAATGCAAGCAAAACAAGAGGCAACCGTTTTTGAAAGACCAAATGTTGTAACTTTCAAGTTTGGTATTTTATAAGGGAGTTAAATAAATGTGGTGTTAGCTAGTTACCTGAAGACTGGATCATACAGTAGGTCCTGTAACTCTCATTGCCTAATGAGGCATTTGCACATCGTTAGCAGTCGGATTGCCCAGCGGAGCTCCGGTCTTATTCCCAGTTGTGGCTGAGATGCAAAGCCATTGCCTCTCCAGACCCTTGTGCCGTCTCAGGGACCTGGGCTTGGGGCTTTAGCCAGCACTGCTGTTCCCCCTTGTTTCCTGGAGAAAGAAATGAATGAGAAGTGCCTCGTGCCCTTGATCACACTGTGTTCAGCCAGGGCAGCTGAGGCACACCCCATTGTGATGTATTACTCGTACTTGAGGAGGAAAAGGGGGTTGAAGGATTTAGAAACCCGTTGAAAGGGTTTAGGAAGTAGGGTCTGGGTGACTTGGGACCAGAGATTTGTTTGCTTGCAGCTAAAGTGTGTCTGTGGTGGTGTGGCTGTTCAGGGACGTGGACACTATAATGGGAGATCTCCAGAACCTGTTTTACTCCAAGCTCTTAATGTGTTTCAGTGATCAGACCATAGAATGATTCAATCCAGGGATTTGTTTTAATACCTTTTCCATGAGGCCGTGCTTCTGACACTCTGGGCAGCCAGGGAGACAACTTAGGCTGGATTGAGTCATCTAGTCCAGCCTTCTCATTTTATAGACGACACTTACAGAACCAAAAGATTAAATACTTATTCCCACAGCTGGTCTCCGACAACACAGGGTCTAGAATTCTCTCTTTTTTTACTACGTCAAGCTGCATGAGACTGACCTCCAGGGCCTTTCTATTAATAGTCTTTCTACCCATGGATCTATTCATTCCCCTATACAGACAGGTAATAAGGATTAATATTCAGGTATAATTATTTATAAGGATTGATACTCGTTTTAACAAATTGCTCACAAATTGTAAAAACTGGGAGAAAATTTGGGGGTATGTGACTAAAACCATTACTTTAAAGGTGTAAAGCCAGTAGCCACGGCCACCATCACAGCTGCCTGGCCTGTGCAGGTTCACATTAGATTTGGACAAATGGTAATGAAACAACGGAGCCAAGAACTGGTGGGCCATTAGCTTTAATCCTAGCTTGCACCCGGTGGGCAAGAAATACACACAGTGGGAAAACATTTCCCTTTCCATTCAGGGCTCCCAAAGCCACTGACTTTCTCTGGTTTTTTCCTATAATCAAAGGCCTCACCAGCCTCACTCAGTCCCCTCTGCATGCCTCCATTTTGGCTGCCTCCTCTCCAACCAGGTGGCCTCTCTCTCCTAGAACAACATGGTCTCTTCCTCCTAGCTCCTCCTTTTAAAACCTTTCAGTTCCTCCCCCAGCAAACATTAGCATAACCAAGCCCCTTCCCAAGCATTAAGGTAACCAGCCACCCCATGTGAGCAGCTCTATTCTTAATTAAAAGTGAGCAAAACCAAGTAACACAAATTCTACAAACTTATTTGCCCAACAGAAGATAATGCCCCAAAAGTCCTTAAGTTTTATCCCACTTGTGTAGTATGACTATAACAGAGAAGTGGCTGATTCCAAAGGAAAGAGACAAATCCTCTATGCTACTAAGCCCTGCAAAGTGGCCAGTCACCTTGGGAGCCCATGTATCTTATTCCAGTGACAGCGAGCAGACACGTGAGGACCTCTTTATGAGCTTGCTTGAAAGGCCTACAGCCCACAGGATCCGACTTGATAAATAAAAAGGATGCTCAAAGTTTGAGTATCGTAAGAAATACAATTCTAAAGAAGAATTTGGCCCTGGCCGGTTGGCTCAGCGGTAGAGCGTCGGCCTAGCGTGCGGAGGACCCGGGTTCGATTCCCGGCCAGGGCACACAGGAGAAGCGCCCATTTGCTTCTCCACCCCTCCACCACGCTTTCCTCTCTGTCTCTCTCGTCCCCTCCCGCAGCCAAGGCTCCATAGGAGCAAAGATGGCCTGGGCGCTCGGGATGGCTCTGTGGCCTCTGCCCCAGGCGCTAGAGTGGCTCTGGTCGCAACATGGCGACGCCCAGGATGGGCAGAGCATTGCCCCCTGGTGGGCAGAGCTTCGCCCCTGGTGGGCGTGCCGGGTGGATCCCGGTCGGGCGCATGCGGGAGTCTGTCTGACTGTCTCTCCCTATTTCCAGCTTCAGAAAAATGAAAAGAAAAAAAAAAAAAAAAGAAGAAGAATTTGTTCTTACATGGCTTATAACTCTCTGAGCCAATACCGATTCGTTTTGAGCAGAACAGTGGCAGAATCCTCAGAATAAATGCACATAGCCTTCCGAGCTGACTTTTGGAAGGACCATATCCACTTAGAGGTATCCTGTTACATTTATTTTTAAAATTAGTATATTGCTTTATAACCACACATCAAAGTTAAAATAAGTAAAAATCTATTTTGTAATTGACTTTTTTCCCCTCAGAATAAATTAAGAGGAGTGCCTGGAACCATTGCATAATAATGCATTAAAAAGAAAAAGAAATTGTTTTAAAGTTAAATTGCCAAAAAATATTACCTCTTGAAACATTTCTTTCAAGTGTTTTGCACGTGTCCTGAAACGCTTAATCTTAACTTTTGTGACACAGTAGCATCACACCGATGCTGTTGGTGTTACGCGTGAGAACCTACAGCTGTGCCCTATCTGGGCACATTGTCGCCTTAAAATCGACTGGGGCGCAGTGTCCCAGAGTACAAAGTGGGGTTCTAGGTGGTGGGAAGCAGGCTGCCAGGAGAGAAAGTATTAAGGCCTCCCAGCCCTCCCCATCCTCCTTCCCACTGGGGGCAAGAATCTGATGTAAGTAACCTAAAACTAGCAAAAGTTTGTGATTTCCTTCTAAAATTAATTTTAAATTTTTCACAGGTTTTTGTACCTTTTTTAACCCTCTAGTATTACATTAACGTGACCTTTTTTTAAAAAAAATAATTTTAGTGAACTTTTGTCACACTCTATGGGTATAGGGGAAATACTGAAGTGCTTATATTTCCTTTTTTGGCAATAAATCACTGTTGTACATAAATGTAAGTGGAAGGGGGTGGAGCCATACAAAGCAGCAGGTGTGCAGTGTATGTTGACGCCTCTAAGATACTTTAGAACACAAGGCGGCAGACGAGGACCTAGATCCCCAGGGGAATATTTATTTGACAGCACCGAGAGTGTCACTATTAAATGAAATATCTCTCTGCTAAGAATTATGGTTTTTCAGAAGCTTTTTATTTTGAGAGCTGTGAGTATTTTCTCTGTTGAGGTTTACAGAAACCATTCGATCCCTTTCACCACACTACAAGGACAGTCTGAACTTCACTGTATTTCAGTATTAGCCCACCTTCTGGACTGAGAACGGAGTCCTGAGCCCCTCTCTGCTCTTATAAAGAGAATCCTATTTCCAAGTTGACTCTGTCTTTTGAAGTCCCTGTTACGTAAATGCTTATTACATCACCATTTAGCTTAAAAGGAGACAGAAACAAATAATAAACTATGAGGCCCCTTACTCCTATGGAGATACACTTATAAATCTCTTGAATCAAACAGCTCTCCAAGCTTTTTGATTGAAGAGAGTTCTGATGGAGAATCCAAGGAGAACCACATCCTTTCAGATCTTACTGGACTGACCGTCCTCCCAAGGACAATACAATGATTGGCTCCAGAGAGGTAGCGCCTTGAGCAGTGAGTACCAGAGTGAAAACCAGCATCACAAATCTCTCCTTCGGGAAAACAATTCTCATCTGAAGGAATCCAGGGTATCCTTGGGTTATATGGGAGGGAGTAATGCTGACTCAGTTACCTGAATGTATTATGTGTGTGTGGTTCCAGTCTTGATTCCAAACACCAAATCTTAACAGAGACGTGTGGTGAGGAGTTCCTGTTGTCAGTCAAATGAAGGTGTTAAACATATAGAAAAAAATCTGTGTTACACTTGAACCATGTATAAATGTACGCTGTGTATCTTTTTAACAAATGAGCGTTTCTGCATTTAAATTATATTGTTTTTCATTGTATTGTTAACAAAATGCATCAGAACTGGATTTTTTCCCCCTCATCTGAACGTAATATAAAATTTAAAAGAGTATTGTGATATCAAGCACTTTAGCATACATATCAGAGAAACTGACGTGGGTTTTTCAGGTTTTGGAGTACATTTAATTATGACTTTTCATGCTTTGTTCTTTACAAATAAAACTGTGGGATTGATAATTTATTTTGCTTCGTTATCGAACTTTAATACTGACTATATAATAGAGCAAGTGAAGTGAGAAGGTAGAGAGAGAAAACCAAAACCATTACATAGTAAAAACAACCGTTTGGGCAACTGGTTAGAAGGGGTAAAGCATATATATATTATATATATATATATATATATATATATATTATATATATATATATGGAGAGAGAGAGAGAGAGAGAGAGAGAGAGAGTCCTACCTCACATCATACAGAAAAATCAATTCTTAGAGATTTTTTTTTTCTGGCAGGAAGAGAGATGAGAAGCATCAATTCTTGGTTGCAGCACCTTAGTTGTTCATTGATTGCTTTCTCATATGTGCCTTGACCTGGTTAGGAGGCTTTGAAGTCTCAGGGGAAAAAGACCACAGTGTTAGTAATAAAGGTGATGAAGGGTGTTGGGTTCTAGGTGTATTTTTAGCTAAAGCCAGAGAATTTCCTGATGGATTGAAGGTAAGGAGTGAGTAAAAGAAGAATTGAGAATGACTTCAAGGATTTTGACCTGAACAACTGGAAGGCTGAAGCTATTACTGTATTTCCATGAACTGAGATGAGTAATGATGTAAGGAGAACAGGTTTTGGCAATAGATGAGGAGTGTAGTTTTGGATATGTTAAAATTTCATATGTTAATTAGATATCCAAGTAGAAATAGTGAACAGAAAATTGGATGTCTGAATCTGGATTTTGTGAGCCTTTGGACTTCAGATATAAGTTTGGGAGTTGCCAACATTTATAGATGGGATTTATTGTCAGAAAACTGAGTGAGGACACAAAGGGGAGTGAGTTATTAAATAATCTCCCAAAACAATTTTAATTCCACAATATGGATATGTATGATTTATTGTTTGACATTTAGATTATTTCACTGTTCTGAACAATGCTATGATGAAAAACATCTAGATAGCTCCCAATGTTTCCCTACTCTGAACAATAAATACTATAATACACAAGCATCCTTGCTTTGTGAGAAATTACCATTTTTGTAAGTCAAAGGCTAACAATGTTAACAGCTCCATATGATTCAACTTAATATATGTGATAATTTTTTTGTGTGTGTGTGACAGAGAGAGGGACAGATAGGGACAGACAGGAAGGGAGAGAGATGAGAAGCATCAATCCTTCGTTGCGGCATCTTAGTTGTTCATTGATTGCTTTCTCATATGTGCATTAATTGTGGGGCTCCAGCCGAGCTATGATCCCACGCTCAAGCCAGCGACCCCACGCTCAAGCTGGTGAGCCTGCATTTAAGCCGGATGAACCCACACTCAAGTCAGTGACCTCAGGGTTTCGAACCTGGGTCCTCTGCATCCCAGTCCAATGCTCTATCCATTGCACCACCACCTTGTTATGATGATAAGATTTTTTTATTCTTTATCCTGACTGTCCTATACTTTAATTGAAATAAATACCATAACCTAGAAAGAACAATTAATCTCTGAGCTGTAATGCCTAAAAATAAATCACTCTAGTTAGAGCTAGCATGTGGGCCAACTGTTCCCTGTACTCCAATATAACATATTCCTGTGGTCTATTATTTACCTATCCGTAACTTATGTAACTTGGGTTCTTAAATGGCCCAAAGCTTTCCCTAAGTTTCTCACATCCTATTAAGAAATAGCAGAACTTCAAAATACATGAAACAAAAGTTGATGGAATCAATGAGAAATAGAAAAGTTCTCAATTATAGTAGGACATTTCAACACCCCTTTCTCAATAATTGATAGAGTAAATAGAAGGGAAATCAGTAGACATAGAAGACTTGAACAACACAATCAACCAACCTGACTTAATTGATATTTATAAAATACTCTATCCAACAACAGATTACAATTCTTTCCAAGTACACAAAATTTACCAAAATTAACCATATTGGGGGCCATAAAACAAGTTGCATAGATTTTTAAAGATTTAAATCATGCATAGCATGTTCCACAGGGAATTAAATGATAAATCAATGAAAATATATCTGGGGAATTAAATGATAAGTCAATGAAAATATATCTGAAAAATCTCCAGTGTTTATTAGTAATACACACATGTCAAAATAAATAAGAAATGAAAGCAGAAAGTATTATGAACTTTGTGAAAACAAGCAATATCAAAATTTGTGGTAGGTATATAAAATAGCTCTTAAAGAGATATAATAGCACTAAATACCTATGTTAAAAAAAAATCAGCCCTGGCCAGATAGCTCAGTTGGTTAGAGCAGAGGTCCCCAATCCCTGGGCCGCGGACTGGTACCGGTCCGTGGGCCATTTGGTACCGGTCCGCAGAGAAAGAATAAATAACTTACATTATTTCCGTTTTATTTATATTTAAGTCTGAACAATGTTTTATTTTTTAAAAATGACCAGATTCCCTCTGTTACATCCGTCTAAGACTCACTCTTGATGCTTGTCTTGGTCACGTGATACATTTATCCGTCCCACCCTAAAGGCCGGTCTGTGAAAATATTTTCTGACATTAAACTGGACCATGGCCCAAAAAATGTTGGGGACCACTGGGTTAGAGCATCATCCTGAAGCAGAGACTGCCAGTTCAATCCCCACTCGGAGCACACACTGGGATCAACCGATGAATGCATAAACAAACCAATGTTTCTCTCTCTCTTCCTCCTTCCTCTCTCTCTATAAATAAAAATTAAAGAAAAAGACATAGTCTCAAATCAATAACCTGTTTCTTCCTTAAGAAACTAAAAAAAGAAAGACAAAACAATAAAGATGAGAGCAGAAATCAATGAAATAGCAAAAAATGAGGTCAGGTTCTTTGAGATCAATGAAATTGATGACCTCTAACTAGATTGATTAGAGAAAACAGACAAGACACAAATTGCCAATATTGGAATGAGAGAGGTGACATAAATACAGATCCTACAAATATTAAAAGGATAATAAAGGAATATCATAAACAACTTTTTGGCAGTAAGTTTCACAACCTAGATGATATGGATGTTTCTTTTTTTTTTTCTTTTTTTTTCTTTTTTTGTATTTTCTGAAGTTGGAAACTGGGAGGCAGCCAGACAGACTCCCGCATGCACCCGACCGGGATCCACCTGGCATGCCCACCAGGGGGCGATGCTCTGCCCATCTGGGGCGTTGCTCTGTTGCAACCAGAGCCATTCTAGTGCCTGAGGCGGAGGGCATAGAGCCATCCTCTGCCTGGGCCAACTTTGCTCCAATGGAGCCTTGGCTGCGGGAGGGGAAGAGAGAGACAGAGAGGAAGGAGAGGGGGAGGGGTGGAGAAGCAGATGGGCACTTCTCCTGTGTGCCCTGGCCGGGAATCAAACCCAGACCGACGCTCCTGCACGCCAGACCGATGCTCTACCACTGAGCCAACCGACCAGGGCTGGATGTTTCTTAAAAATATAAACTACCAAAGCTCAGTTAAGAAGAAATATGGCCTGACCTGTGGTGACACAGTGGATAAAGCATCAACCTGGAATGCTGAGATCATCAGTTCAAAACCCTGGGCTTGCCCAGTCAAGGCACATATGAGCAGCAACCACTATAAATTTATGCTTCCCACTCCTCCCGCCCTCCCTTTCTCTCTCTAAAATCAATAAATTAAAAAAGAAGAAAAAATAGATAACCTCAATAGCTATGTCTATTAAAGAAATTGAACTTGTAGTTAACCTTCTCACAAAGAAAACTCTAGGCCCAGATAACTTTACTGGTGAATCTTGGGGTTTTTTTGTTTTGTTTTGTTTTTTTAATTTTTTTTATTTATTCATTTTAGAGAAGAGAGAGAGAGAAGGGGGGAGGAGCAGGAAGCGTCAACTCCCACATGTGCCTTAACCAGGCAAGCCCAGGGTTTTGAACCAGTGACCTCAGCGTTCCAGGTCAACTCTTGATCCACTGCGCCAACACAGGCCAGGCTACTGGTGAATCTTATCAAAAATTTAAGAAAGATGTAATGAAAATTCTACACAAACTCAAAAAATTGATGAAGTACATGTTAGTTTTTTTAGGGCTACCATAACAAAGTACCATAGACTTTGTAAGGTCGGTGGATAATGAGGAAGGTCACGTGGGTAGCCCAGACCTGCGAACTTTGCATAGG
This sequence comes from Saccopteryx bilineata, assembly GCF_036850765.1. Classification (NCBI taxonomy): domain Eukaryota; kingdom Metazoa; phylum Chordata; class Mammalia; order Chiroptera; family Emballonuridae; genus Saccopteryx; species Saccopteryx bilineata. Next base: position 139,515,050 of record NC_089491.1, on the reverse strand, counting down.
ACCGCCCACAACCAAGCACGCCAAAAGAAACTTCCCAGGAGCCCTTTGGAAAAGAGCAGCTGTCCATCAGCCAGTGAGATTTCACTACATCATATTAGCTCGCCCACCCTAGGGATCCTTTAAATATCCCTCGCAGGGTTCAATCCTTGCGACTTGCCTAGCCTCTGTCCCCAGGGCTAGGGAACCTCATTGGGACGGAAGCACTCTGTACTCAATAAAGCCTTTTATTCCACACTTTGTGGCTCCGGCCCCCTTCCTTCCTTCTCGGTGGGGAAAAATACCTTACAGACTTGGAGGCTTAAACAACAGAAATTTATTTTCTCACAATTTTGGAGGTTTGATCTCTAGAAGTTTGAGATCAAGGTGTCAACAGAGTTGGTTTCTCCTGAAGCCTCTCTTGTTGGCTTATAGATGTCCATCTTTGTGTTCATGTGATCTTCTATCTGTACCTGTCTGCGTTCCAACCTTCTCTTTTTAAAAAATTGAATTTATTGGGGTGACACTGGTTAACAAAATTAACAGGTTTCAAGTGCCCAATTCTACAACACGTCTCTGTACATGTATTGTGTGTTCATCCCCACCCAAGTCAAGTCTTCGTTCATCATCATTTATTCCCCTATAACCTCTTCTACATCCCCCCCAATGTCTTCTTATAAGGACTCCAGTCATATTGGAGTAGGGCCCACCCTAATGACATCATTTTACCTTAATTATTTCTTTAAAAATTTTATCTTCAAATACAGTCACATTCTGAGGTATGAAGGATTCGGGCTTCAACATGAATTTTGAGGGGACACAATTCAGCCCAAAACAAGGAAATATTTCCCAACTCATTCCATGAGCCAGCATTACCCTGATACTAGTACCAAACAAATAACAATAAAAGAAAAATACAGATCAACAGCTCTCATGAACATAAAGAACAAAAATTTTTAACAAAATGTTACCAATTCAAATTCAGTGATAAAAACGATATGTCATGACTAACGGGTTTATCAAGGAATGAAAATTTTGTTTAACATTCAATAATTAAGCAATATAATTTACCATATTTACAGACTAGGAAATGAAAGCAAATTAGACACATATCTAATAGATGCAAGAGGAAAATTGACAAATTCTAACATTTAATCGTGTCTTAGAGAAAAAAACCCAACTCAGTAAACTTCCTTACATCAAATATACTGCATTCATGGGTCAGTGATGAAAAGCCTAGTCTGACCAGACGGTGGTGCAGTGGATAAGAGTGTCAGACTGGTACGCAGAGGACCCAGGTTCAAAACCCTAACGTTGCTGGTTTGAGCATGGACTCAACAGATTAAGTACTGGCTCACCAGTCTGAGCACGGGGTCACTGGCTTGAGCATGGGAACATAGACATGAACCCATGGTCGCTAGCTTGAGTCCAAGGGTTGCTGGCGTGAAGCCCAAGGTCACTGGCTTGAGCAAGGGGTCACTTACTCTGCTGGAGCCCTCTGGGCAGGCACATATGAGAAAACAATCAATGAACAACCAAGGAGCTGCAATAAAAAATTGATACTTCTCATCTCTCTTCCCTCTTGTCTCTGTTCCTATCTGTCCCTCTCTCTGTCTCTGTCATACACACAAAAAAAAAGAAGCCAAATATGAAGAAACTATTGGAAAGATGTTGGGCAGATAAAATATATTATGCTCACTTTGTTAAAGATGGCGCTGCCCACGTAGAAGCCCATTGCCCAGGTGATATTAGTTGCCCTTCTTGCTTGGAATGGGCGTGATTATATTAATGTGTGTTGGGGCGGGCTATGGGCAGGCAGAATCCTTGTAGCCTGGAGCTTGGTTTTAGGACTAAGCCTTTCCCACCCTTTTTGATGTGGGGTGGTACAATCCCATCATGCCTCAGATAAGTGACTTTGTATTAGAGACTTCCCTATTTTGTATATTGGATTAAAGATTTTTATTTCTGCACTATAAAGTGGGGCAGACCAGGAGCTTGCTCTCTTAGTTCCTGAGATTAGCATTAGAGAGGAGAGCAGAGAAAGGCCATGTGGAGGAGGCCGGGAGAAGTAGCCAAGATGGTGGAGTGCTGAGGGAGAAGCCAGTTTGTGCAGTTTGTGCAGGGAGAAGGAAGGAGATGGGGAACAGAGGTGAATAAGTCTGATGAGCTAGAAACTTTTGATTCTAGGAAACTCAGATAAGTCAGTAGCTTTGTGAGTGCTGAATGAGTGGGTTTTGGAGCCCAGTGTGTGTTTTTACTTGCCCACCGGGTGCAAGCTACGATTAAAGGTAATGGCCCACCAGTTCTTGGCTCCATTGTTTCTTTACCATCCGTCCGAATCCAATGAGAACCTGCATGGGCCAGGTGGCTGTGATGGTGGCCTTAGCTACTGGTTTTACAGAAGAAAAAATTTTTTCTTCTACTCCTCTAGGTTCTTTGACTGGTCCAATTAACATAACATAAGACAGATTAACAGGATATAAGGCCTGCAGTCGTGGCCTTCAAGGCCGTGCAGGTTCAGGTTCTCATTGGATTCGGGCAGACAGTAAAGAAACAGTGGAGCCAAAAAATGGTGGGCCATTCCTTTATTCAAGTCTTGCACTGGCCAAAGAGGACCACAGAGAAAAAACACTTCCCTTTCATTCAGTCAGGGCTCCCAAGGCCCTGACACATTCTCCAGTTCCACAACCAGGAGGATCTTCTCTGTTTTCTCCTAGAATCAAAGACCCCACCAGTCTCAGCGGAGCTCGCAAAGCCCATTACCTCTGGGTCCCCAGCTGCACACCTTCTCTCTGTCTCTCTCTGCCAAACATGGCTTCTTCTTCAGCACTCTGCGTTTTCCCCTCTCCCACTCTGCAAACATGGCTTCTCTCTCTTTTCAAAACTTTCTGGTGCAAAAACCTCTCCAGCAAACATTAGCAAAACAATGGCCCTTCCCAAGCAGGAAGGTAATTTGCAATTTCACAGGCCACATGTACCTGGCGCTGCCCAGGGTTATTTTTTAACAGTAAAAGTGAGCAAACTCAAAAATGAAATTTACAAACTCATATGCCCAACCCAGGAGAAAAACAAATTTAATTATGTATGCACAAGGGCCCCCTAGAAAGAAAAAGAAAGGAAGGAAGGAAGGAAGGAAGGAAGGAAGGAAGGAAGGAAGGAAGGAAGGAAGGAAGGAAAGGGAAGGGGGGAAGAGAGAAAGAGAGAAAGAAAGAAAGAAAGAAAGAAAGAAAGAAAGAAAGAAAGAAAGAAAGAAAGAAAGAAAGAAAGAAAGAAAGAAGAAAGAAAGAGAAAGAAAGCAAGCAGGAAGGGAGAGAGGGAGGGAGGGAGGGAGGAAGGAAGGAAGGAAGGAAGGAAGGAAGGAAGGAAGGAAGGAAGGAAGGAAGGAAGGAAGGAAACTTACATGCCATTCTGGCTAAGAAAGGGGTAGGTGCCGAGGCCTGCAAGGGGGAGGAAGACAATTCACAGAAAGATGGGAAGAGCAAATATTTAGTAAACAAATGTTTGCTATGTCTGCAGAGAGAACAGTGGAGCACAGAGATGGGGGGGGCAGAGGGAGGACTTTGACCTCCAGGTCCTGCCCAGTTTCCCCCAGCCCACCTAACACACCTAGCTCATACTCTGTAGTTATCTCTAGTAATAATTTTCTTCCTGGGCTAGGCCAGCTATCTAATTCTTTTAAGTTGTTAAAGGGGAAACAATAAACTTTTCCTCAGCCTTGTTGGGCTTTGAACCAAATTGTCCTTTTAGCTCAAAATAGTCCACGTGCCAAAGTGGCATTTTCTAGGGACACTTGTTCCGAACCCCTTCAAAGCACATGACTGCAGTCACAGGTGTACACTCCTTCAGAGAAGGCTAATTTGCATTTTAGCTTCCGGGTTTCCGTGTGGCATGCTGTTATGCACTTTTACCTCGTCCCCTTAAAATCCTTTCTTGCCTGTGTCCATCAATCCTAAACTATTACATTATGATCCTACGCAGGCCTACCCAAACACCCTTTCTCCACTGAAAAACCTGCTTTAGTCTGATCTTCAAACCCTCAGTAAATATCCAGATTTTGCCCTTTGCCCTCTGATAAGCTGCTAAGACTCCATCAAGGTAATGCTCCTTCTTACTGTGCAAACAATAAACAGATTGGTTCGATGGTAATAAAGGAAGCCAGTATCAACATTATTGGTCATTCTTATTTCCTCTTATGAATTATTTTAATAATCTTTGCCCATTTCTTCATTTCAATGTGCATATTTGGATTTGTAGTTTGAAAACATTCTTTAAGCTATTCCATCTGCTCTATACAATAAATATTTTCTCACTTTCCTTTTAATTTTTGGTGTTTTTTTGTTGCACAGAAATTTTTAGTTTTCAATTATTTAAAGTCATTATCCATTCAGCCCTAGCAGGATAGCTCAATTGGTTAGAGCATAGTCTCCAACACATGAAGATTTCAGGCTGATTCCCTGGTTGGGGCATGTAAAGCCAGTAGCCACGGCCACCATCACAGCCGCCTGGCCTGTGCAAGTTCACATTTGATTCGGACAGACGGTAATGAAACAATGGAGCCCAGAACTAGTGGGCCATTAGCTTTAATCCTAGCTTGCACCCAGCGGGCAAGAAATACACACAGTGAGAAAACACTTCCCTTTCCATTCAGGGCTCCCAAAGCCACTGACTTATCCGAGTTTTCCTAGAATCAAAGGTTTGTACCTCACCAGCCTTATTCACCTCTGTTCCCCATCTCCTTCTCTCTGCACAAACTCTGCACAAACTGGCTTCTCTTTCAGCACTCTGCCATCTTGGCTGCCCCTCCTCTCCTTCACGTGGCCTTTCTCTGCTCTCCTCCATTATGGTATCTGCCTCATTTTATAGTGTAGAAATAAAAACTTTTAATCCAATATACAAATAAGGAAGTCTCTGATACAAAGTCACTTATCTGAGGCATAAATGGGATTCCTCATGAGAGTGCACCACCCCACATCATGCAACAGTCAAGGGTGGGAAAGGTTTAGTCTTAAAACTAAGCCTTAGGCTATAACAACCCGGTCTGCTTACAGCCTGTCTCCCATACCCAATGTAAACTATAGGCAAGCAAACATATATATCATATTTACAAACTTATTTGACCCACAGAGCACCAAAATTTTTTTTATATATATTTTTCTGAAGTTGGAAATGGGGAGGCAGTCAGACAGACTCCTGCATGCGCCCAACCAGGATCCACCCAGCACGCCCACCAGGGGGCGATACTCTGCCCATCTGGGGTGTTACTCTGTTGCAACCAGAGCCATTCTAGCACCTGAGGCAGAGGCCACAGAGCCATCCTCAATGCCCGGGCCAACTTTGCTTCAATGGAGCCTGGCTGCGGGAGGGGAAGAGAGAGACAGAGAGGAAGGAAAGGGGGAGGGGTGGAGAAGCAGATGGACGCTTCTCCTGTGTGCCCTGGCCGGGAATCGAACCTGGGACTCCTGCACGCCAGACCGATGCTCTACCACTGAGCCAACCGGCCAGGGCCAATTTTTTTTTTTTTAATGAAGAGGCCATTATTCCTTTTTAAAAAAAGAAAAAAAATAGCTTCTGGTGCTATACTGCCTGGATTCAAATCTCCACTGCTTACTAGCTGAGGACTCTTTTTTGTCACCCTCTGTAAACTCAGTTTCTCATCTGTCTCCCCTTGGGAATGTAGGTCCATAAAAAGATGAGTTTTTGATTTTGTTAACTGCTATATCCCCAGCTCTGGAAACAGTACTTGATACATATAGTAATATGTATCAATTAAGGTGACCAACATTTTTTACAGTGAAAAGGAGGACAAAAATAAATTGAAGAAAACAATATCATAAATATAAGAAATATTTTATTCATTGCAACAATAATACACTATAATATGACAAATGCATAATAAAAACATTTGTAATATTTTATATTATAATTATGCTTACATGCTTATTAATTTTTAATAATAACTGTAAGTAAAAAGTACTCATTTAGAGCTCTAGCTGGATAGCTCAGTTGGTAGAGCATGGTCCTGTAACACAGAGGTTGCTGGTTCGATTCCTGGTCAGGGCATATATAGGAACAAATCGATGTTCCTGTCTTCTCTCTCTCTCTCTCTTTCTCTCCCTTCCTCTCTCACTAAAATCAATAAATTTTTAAAAAGTACTCATTTAGATTTTAAAAAAGTACTCATTTAGATACAAATACGTCATATCACACACAATGGGTCGACTCTGCATCAATCGAATACGGACATTTACGGATTAGTTTTCCAATATCAAAAAGGAGGACATGTAGGAGGACACTTTTTGAGGGAGGACGGAACTTACAAAAGAAAGACTGTCCTCCCTAAAGGAGGACGATTGGTCACCTTAGTATCAATACATATTTACTAAGTGAAGGCATCTACAAAGCCATAATAATAATCTTATTTACTTCACAACTTGTTGTAAGAATTGACTAATGCTGGTCAACTTTAGTCTAGAACAAGCCTGGAACATGGGAAGAGCACATAGATGTTAGCTCTCCCTCTTCACCCCCCTCAAAATCCTGCCTCTTTGTGAAGCCTTCTCTGCATGTCTTCCCTGCCACCACCGCCTCCCTGTTAGTTAAGTCATTCCTTCTTTCCTCCTCCCTCTTTCCTCTCCCACAGGATTTGCACCATTGTTTCCTGTAGAAGCACTAGTCACTTGAAGATCTTACCCTGGAGCAGCTGTAAACCCCTTTGAAAACCCAAGAGCAGTGAACACGCTCCCCAGAAAAACACACCTATGCACACACACCAACTCCACTGCCCAGTTCCAGTGAGCTCACACAACCCTGCCACTACACTGACTTTTTAGATTTCTGAATTAAATGATATTCATGTCAAAGATTTCTTCTTGTTTGTATCAGCAAACTTCGATAGGTCACAGGAAATTCCCCCAGCAGATCTTTACTGCAAGGGTCAGAGTAAAGACTGGGATTCTCTGAGATGCAACTTGCTATCGCCCTTTGGAGGAGAGGACGCACATTGTTCCTTCCTGGCTGCATGCTCAGAACCGACCCTGATGGGCAAGAGCCCTGGGGGACCGAGGGCTGGGAGGAAGGAGGTTTCTAAATGGTAGTCATAGATTTTAAGGCCATTTATAAACTTCGCAACCCTGTTAACCTACATGCTTGTGACTTACAAACCCTTACTAAGTTGATGACTCCTGTCCTTGCCTTAGGCAGGAGAGGGCTCAGGGAGACTCCCACAGCCCTTTCAGGGAGAGAGGAAGGAGAGGAAGGCTGCCCAGGATAAAGGTGAAGATCCAGGGCCTGATGCCCAGCTGTGTGCCTTCCTATAAACTCTTTGACCACCGCATCTGCCCCCAAGTCTCTGTTTTGCCTGAAGAAATGGGAACAGCAGAATGGACCTCATTCTTTTGTTGTGAGAAAGTGAGGTCACTGTATATAAGGTGACCAACTTTTTTACAATGAAAAGGAGGACAAAAATAAATTGAAGAAAACAATATTGTAAATAAAAGAAACATTTTATTCATTGCAAAAATAATACACTATAATATGATAAATGCATAATAAAAACATTTGTAATATTTTATATTGTAATTATGCTTACATGCCTATTAATTTTTAATAATAATTGTAAGAAAAAAGTACTCATTTAGTAAAACTAAATATCAAACAAAACCACTAATTTGGAGTGATATTCAGATGTATTTATCATTTTCTAATTAAAAAACGTCTGTTTTATGCAACTATTTCATCAAAACACATTATTAATAGATATGGTTTGAGGTTAGATTTCCATTTTAAAACTTGAGTTTCGGGAAAATACTTGTAAATAAAATTATATGTATTTGGAAATTATTAAATAGATAATGAATTAATAAAACCTGAATTGTGCTTACCTATCTATGATTGAATATTCACTGAGAAACAAATAATTATGAGTCTACAATGTCGTATGTGCTGTGTCGTGTTTCAGTAAGAAGTACTCAAAGCCATTTGTGCGCTTGGTATATTGCACTCTCTCTCAAGGTCTCCAGAGCAGAGCGCATGCGTCTCATAATCGCATCTCACCGCACTGTACCGATCCTTGACGAATTGGCATGTCAAATACAAATACATCACATCACACGCAACGGATGGACTCTGCATCGATCAAATACGGACATTTACAGATTAGTCTTCCAATATCAAAAAGGAGGACATGTAGGAGGATACTTTTTGAGGGAGGACAGAACTTACAAAAGAAGGACTGTTCTCCCTAAAGGAGGACGATTGGTCACCTTACTGTATATCACACAATGTTTTGCACCTAGAAACACCCAATAATTGTTAATTTGTTCTTTATCAATATTAAATAACAACTCGGAGGAAGGATTTTGCCTGCTTATCAAAGTCAGCTGCAGGCCTGGAGTCTGCGACCCACAGGAAAGAAAAGCAAATGGAGCTGGCTGGGACTTCCCGACCCCTCACGACCCACGGGCCTGTCTCCCACCACTTTGACCCTCCCACCTAGATGGTCCCCTGCCCTCTTCCTGTCCTGGAACTCCTCATCACGGGAATGCACAGATCCTCCCGCAGGGGCTCACAGCCTCTCTGCCCCTATCGCCGCGGGTTATGACCCCTCATCTATGGCCGGTTCTATCACCCAGCCAAAAATTATTGGACTCAGAGAACCGGAAAGATTGGTCCAGTCTCTTCTTTCATTTTTCTGATTAGAAACAGTCCCAGAGGTGACGTGAATTGCCCAAAGTCGTGCAACTTCCTGGAACTAGAAACCAATCGGGAGATTTCCATGTTGCTATTCTTTCCGCTGTTATCAGGTTACCTCGCAGCCTTGGGCTCTGCTTTTGAAAAGGAAAGCGGAGGTCGACCTGGGAGAGCCAGGGAAGGAAAACTTCCTTGAGGTTGGTAACTGCTTACCGCATGGGATGAGAAAATGGGGGTGATACAATGTGCGTGTAACCTGTGTCCCCCCAGAAAATGTCACGTGAACAATTTTAAAATTGCTTTACAAGGTCATGAATTTTAGAGAGTACATCTTTCAGGGCGGCTGGGAACTTAATCTGTTTTGTTTACCCAGCCCAGCGCCTAGTGCAGAGTCCTTGCCGTCTGGAGGCCTGCAGGGCCGGATGCACCCGTTTGTCACAGAGATGTAGGAACTGGGGGAGCCAAGCCCCACCTGGGAGGCATGTTAAGGCCATTCCAGTTTTTCTCAGTTACGGCTTTGAAATGAACATCCTTTGTTCATAAATCCTTGGCTGTGCCTCTTGATTATTTCCTTAGGACATTTTCCTAAAAGTGGGATTACTGGGTTGAAGGCTAGACACACATTTAAGGTTCTTAATTCAGAACCCCTCCAGCAAACTGAGTTTTAAAATGAGTTTTAAGCCTGACCTGTGGTGGTGCAGTGGATAGAGTATAGACCTAGAACGCTGAGGTCACTGGTTCAAAACCCCTGGGCTTGCCTGGTCAAGGCACAAATGGGAGTTGATGCTTCCTGCTCCTCCCCCTTTCTCTCTCTCTCTCTCTCTCTCTCCCCCCCCCTCCAAAATGAATAAATAAAATTTTAAATTAAAAAAAAACTTTAAAATGAGTCAGCGTCCCAATAAATTGGCCCAAACTGGGTATTATCAGGCTTTACATTTATTTGTTTGTTTGTTTGTTTATGTTTACCATCTTGACAGAATAAAAATGCTATGTGATTTGCCTCTGTTTGTGGTAGATAGAGATTGAACCAATTTTAAAGAAACACACTATGAAACCAGGAGAAATCCTGTGTGGGGCAGGAGATCTGTGCAACGGGGCCCATCCTGCCCAGTGTGGTGATACCCAAGAGCACCTGTGTTTGGGGTGATTTGACCTGAATGTTGTAAACACCTGAGCCTTGCTGAGAGGCTTCCCCTGAGCCAGGGAGCAGAGCTGAGGCTTACTTGCTTTCCTGTGTTTATGTTCATTTCCTGATGACAACTAAGTGGTATCGAGCACATGAAAAGCCTGCCTACGTGTCTTTAAAGCACAGCAAGAAAAGGCAGAAATGGGACAACAACGTCAACCTGAAGTCCTGGAGAAATGGGAGGGGTGAGGGGTAAACTCTGAAGGCTATTTCCAGAAGATGAGAGGTAAGTCCCCAGGGAGGGGGTGGGGGGGCTCCTGCCTGCATGGATGGGGAGGGGAGCTCTGGAGACCCTGTACTGCAGAGGCTGCTGTTCTGCGTGGAGCTGACGAGGCCAGGGGTCCCTGAGGACGCGGAAGGGGCTTTTAATGGACTTTTGAGGATTAAACTGCCAGGGACAAAGGAAAGTGGTACGGAAGTGGAGGCGTGGGGCAGCTCAGGCTGTGATCCAGAAGTGGTGAGAAGGCAGATCTGGCGTTTTCCCAGGGAAGAGGTGCGATGCAGACCTTTTTCTTGGCTACAAAACAATGAATACTTTTCCCCCAGCCAGAGCCGGGATTTGCTCCCTTGCTCCTCAGCTGGCCACTGCGTTCTTTTACAAACCGTCCTCAGGAGGGGAACTGATTTACAGATGTTTACAGACAATTTTATTTACGAATCTAGCTCTCATTTACCCTCTGCTAAATTTATAGTCCTAATTACAGTCATCAGCAGTTTCTAGATAGTAAACATACAAGGATGTGTTTTATCACTGTTGTTTTTAAACTTTGTGGGGGAGTTTATTTTCTTGATTGCTGTAAGTTCCTTATTAAAATCTGAACTGGAACAGCCAGCTTCTAATAGCCATCTGAATTTTCTGCCACTTTAATTCTTCTAAAAGGAGGTAAATCAAACATGAAACAGTAGTACTTAGAGGTTTAAGTGAATGATTTCAAAACCTCATCACACTTCAAAATCACTTGGTGACTTTTAAAAAAATTACTGTTTCCCTGCCTCCCTCTGGGGAGATGAATTCTACAGGGTTGACACATGCCCTGGGACTGGTGTTTTTGAAAAGCCTCCCAGGTGAGTCTTAAGTTGCTGCTATAAAGACAAACTTTGGGGAACTGATATCTAAGTGCTTTGTATATTTTTGTTTGTTTTTAAACCACGTTTGGAAATGGCAGTTGTAACCTCTAAAATATTAAAGACTGGTTTGCATTTCTGGAGGACATTCCTTTTCACCTCCCCCTGTGGCTTCAACTCCCTGTGCCTGTCAGTCCTTCTGTCAGTCCTTCCCTCACAGTGCACACTGTCACTCTCACCACGGGGTTCTCTCTGGTTTCTCCTTTCTGGCCACATGTTTCAGGCTTTCTTTTGTGAATGACCATTGGCCTTTAAAAAAAAATTCATTTGAGAGAGGTGTGTGGGAGGGAGAGAGAGAAAAAGAGGGGGAGGAGCAGGAAGCATCAACTCCCACGTGTGCCTTGACCAGGCAAGCCTGGGGTTTCAAACTTGTGTCCTGTGTGTTCCAGGTCAAGGCTTTATCCACTGCGCCACCACAGGTCAGGTCAGGCCCGGTCTTTCTTATTATACTGTCTTTCCAAGCACTGCTGCCGTTTAGAGTGTCCTGGACACTCGGGGAAACTGATCCTGGGCCATATTATCCACTTCCACAGTTGGCATCTGGGTGCTTACAATTCTCAAATCTGCATGTCTCACTATTTCTCCGGGAAGCTCTCCAGAACCCCACATTTTAGCTGTCTGCTAAACATTAAAAAAAACCCACCATATTATCTTAGAAATTATTTATTGATTGATTTTAGAGAGAGGAAGGGAAAGATAGGGAAACATTGATTTGTTGTCCCACTTAGTCATACATGCATTGGTTGATTCTTGTATGTGCGCTGCCCAGGGATCAAACCTACTACCTTGGCGTATTAGGATGACGCTCCAACCAATTGAGCAGCCCAGCCAGGGCACTGCCTGCTAAACATTTACTTGGATGTCCCCAGAAAGCAACTAAAATTTAATATTTCTCAAATCTTAAGATTCTAGTGTGGCCTGACCTGTGGTGGTGCAGTGGATAAAGCGTCGACTTGGAATGCTGAGGTCGCCGGTTCGAAACCCTGGGCTTGCCTGGTCAAGGCATATATGGGAGTTGATGCTTCCCGCTCCTCCCCCCCCTTCTCTCTCTCTTTCTCTCTCCTCTCTCTAAAATAAATAAATAAAAACTTTAGCCTGATCAGGCAGTGGCGCAGTGGATAGAGAGCATCAGACTGGGATGCGGAAGGACCCAGGTTCGAAACCTCCGAGGTTGCCAGCTTGAGCGTGGGCTCATCTGGCTTGAGCAAAAAAATAAAAAGCTCACCACTGAGTAATAACCCCTGGCTCGAGCAAGGGATTAATAGGTCTGCTGAAGGCCCGCGGTCAAGGCACATATGAGAAAGCAATCAATGAACAACTAAGGTGTCACAACGAAAAACTGATGATTGATGCTTCTCATCTCTCTCCATTCCTGTCTGTCCCTATCTATCCCTCTCTCTCTCTCTCTCTCTGTCCCTGTAAAAAAATTTAAAAAATTTAAAAAAAAACTTAAAAAAAAAAGATTCTAGTGTGGAGGCTAAAAGATAACACTTCCCTTCCACTTTCTAACTTCTGGCTGGACTAACAATCAAGCTAATAGAAACAGATTGACAGGAGAAAATCAAAGTTAAATGATGTGAATGGGGATTTCACAGAGGCTTGAAAATTCCAAAGACTGAGGCAACATTGGATATACATGACGTTTTGGACAAATGAGAAGGGAGGGCAGGGATATTAGATTTCAGAAGTGAAATAGGTGATTTACAGGTAGTTGAGGAAAAGGAAGAACAGAACACACGCATGGCAGAAGGATTGCTGTGAGGCAATGTGGAAATAGTGGGATCTAGCTAACTGACACCTGCCTGAAGTCCTCTTGTTTACCACACTTAATTCAAATTAGGCTGAGGCTGCATCCAAAAGCAAATTTCTCTGTCTGCATCTCTTGGGCAGGAAATGGGGAGAGGGTCCAAGTCTCCCTCTGAGTCTTGTTTGGGTTATTTTTGTTCTGTTTTTTTGGGGTGTTTTTTTTGTATTTTTCTGAAGTGAGAAGCAGGGAGGGAGGCAGACAGACAGACTCCCGCGTGCACCTGATCGGGATCCACCTGGCATGCCCACCAGGGGGCGATGCTCTGCCCCTCTGGGGCATTGCTCTGCTGTAATCGAAGCCACTCTAGCACCTGAGGCAGAGGCCATGGAGCCATTCTCAGCACCCAGGCCAACTTTGCTCCAATGGAGACCTGGCTGTGGGAGAGGAAAAGAAAGATAGAGAGAAAGGAGAGGGGGAAGGGTGGAGAAGCAGGTGGGCACTTCTCCTGTATGCTCTGGTCAGGAATCAAACCCAGGACTTCCACATGCCAGGTCAATGCTCTACCACTGAGCCAACCGGCAGGGCCTGGTTTTTTGTTTTTTGTTTTTAATGATTTTATTTACTGATTTTAGAGAGAGGATAAACAGAATGATGGGCAGTGGAGCAGAAGCATCAACTCATAGTAGTTGCTTCTTGTATGTGCCTTGACCAGGCAAGCCTGGGGTTTCAAACCACTGACCTCAGCATTCCAGATGGATGCTTTATCCACTGTGCCACCACAGGTCAGGCTTGTTTCTTTAATAAACAGCTTAAAATCAGTATCCCAAAAATTAGCTTCAAGGTGGTAGAACCTTGGTTCCCTTCACTTGCCATGTGTCCAAGAAGGGCTGTGCCAAGTTACTCAAGCCACAAACCTAGGGCAACCCGCTCATCTATTAAAGCCAGTGATCTAGGCACTGGGGACCCCAGAGTCCACAAACCAAAAATCTCTGCCCCTTACCGAACTTGCGTTCCAGAAGGGCAAGACAGACAATCCACAATCAGACCGTAAATCTAATGGATCCGACCTAATCTTTAATTTCTCGAAGCTTAATTTTGCCTCTTGAGTCAATGTGGTAGTTCAGAATCCTCGTGATGGCCTCCCTCTTTCTGTCTCCCTGACTGCCCACTCCATTCTCCCCACAGCAGCATAACCTTTCTAAACTCAAATCTTAAAGGTTAGACCCTAGCTTTAGCTCTCCATCTCTCCCAGATGAAGTCCACCTTCACAAACTGGGGCTACACGGTCTTACACCTTCTGGTGGGCCCTGCTGGCCTCTCCACCACACATGTCTGCCCCAGCGAGCTGCACTCTGCTCAGTCACACTGATGACAGCTGCAGCTCACTGCCCCTGCCCTTCCCGGCTCCCTCCCACCCCCCTCATGCCCAGCTAACCTCCCTTCACTCTTCAGGTCAGCCTCCTAGACACCCCACTGATTTCTGCCCCCTAGTGTTCATGCCCTGTGTGTGAGCTGCATTTCCTATGGCATCCTGAAGAACATTATGGCAGAAGTGATGGGATGTTACTCCTGACAGGTTCCCTAAAGACTGTGGCTTCTTTCTTGGGGCTTTCTCTTGCTTGCTTGCTTTGGGGTGAGCCAGCTGCTCTATTGTGAACTGCCCTGCGACAAGGAACAGAGGGAGGCCTCTAGGCCGCACCTGTGAGGAACTGAATCTTTCCAGCTACTGTGGGGGGAGCTTGAAATCAGGTCCTCCCCCAGTTGAGCCTCCCACTAAGTTGGAAGACCTTCAGCCAAGGAGGTTGCAGCTAAGCCGGTGCCTGGATTCCTGATGCAAAGAAATGGTGAGATAATAAACATTTGATGTTTAAGCAGCTATGTTTTTGTTCTGTTACACCGAAATAGATAACGAATACCACCTCTGGACCCCTGCCCACCATCCACACCAAAGTCGCTGCCCTTCTGAGTTCCAGAGCTCATGGTCTTCCCACCTGTCCTCCCCACAACTTGGCCCTTCGTGTTATAATGAGAGATCTGGCTTATCTCTGCCCCCAGAGTGTAGGTTCTGCAGGGAAAGGAAGGAAGGGAGGAAAGAAAGGCACCATTTTCCTTTTCAAGCCTGAATCCCTGCTCGGCTTCTGGCCTCACCTTTATCTACCCACCGTATCCTCGGGAGATTGCCCTAAAGCTAGGCTGTGACCCCAGGAAGAGCCTCCCCACCTCCCCAGACACACACACACCGTGCATCTTTGCACAGGAGGCCTGTACACACACATCAGGGCCCACTGCCCTTCACGCAGGAGGAGAGGGGGTGGAGCCACACCTCGTCCTTTCACACACACCCTCTGGCTACAGTTTTGCGGCTGTTCTGAATGAACAGTGGGGAGGCTCAGGACCCCGGTACTGAGCCTTCCGCCTTTAAACTGCTCAGTTCCTCCACCCTATTTCCAGCCAACCATGGTTGTGAGTTCCTGGAAACAAACAAAAAAGGCGCTGGTGCTTCTTGCTGGTTTCATTTTCCTGATGACTCAACCTATAGGCCATTCACTCTCTGACCTAACCCTGAGATCTGAATAAGGTCCGCCTCTGAGTTCCTGGAGTATGCGGCCAGGCAGGCACTTCCCCAGGGACACGGTTAACAGCACGTCCTGCGGGCTCTGGGCTCCGGTTCACTCCCCTGGGCTTTGCTAGAGGGAGGGCAGCTGTGTCCTCCCGGTGGCCCTTCTGTTACCCTGTGCTGGCGGTACTCTCTGCAACAGTGGCTACTTCCCCAGTCCCCCACCTACTCCCTGCCTCCCGCCCCTGTGGCCACAATCTGCCAGCGTGTCTATAGTGCCCAAGTAGGATGAATGAGTGTTTGAGAGACATGTCTGGGTATGAACCTCTGTCTAAGAAAGAAAGCTTCCAGATCACACTGCAGCCGGGACAGCGTGCTTCTGTCCTCTCTGCCCGACTCCAGCACTCAGCAGTTTCCCTCTTGGCCCTTCCTCCTGCGATTGCTTTCTGCTCAGCTGCTCGCTGTTGCTAAGAGGGCTATGCCCATCAACTGTGCTCCAGACTTGTCCTGAGGGCCAGAGGTCTGCTTTCAATTTGAGCTCTGCCATTTCTGATTTCTGAGCCTGGTTGTGTTACCTGGCCATCCTAGGCCTCACCTTGGATTGGGTCTGCAAACAGCTGTTTCCCCAGTTGTTCTGAGATTCAAATAAACAAACTACAGGTCTGCAAATGCATGGCATGCGATAGTGGAAAGGGGTCAATAAATGCTTCTTGTCGTGTTTTAAAGGGACCTTAACAATCCTTGTAATTTTTCCTTGGAAATATATAAATATAAAGCCAAAGAAGATTTTGATGTCTAAAATGTTGACAAAGTGCCACATTTGGTGTTTGTTTGTTTGTTTGTTTGGCCAGAGATGGAGAAGGAAAAGGTTGAAGGTGGTGTGAGGGGAGCCACTCTTTCATTGGTTTTTAATCTGACTCCTTTGCCCCTGCTGTTCAGGGGCAATGCTCTGGAAACCAGCTGCTCACACGCCTGAGGAATGGATGTGTCTGAACCTGCCACTGACTCCCAGGTGGGAAGGTATTTTTCGCATTTGTATTCAGGTGTCTGTGCCTCTGTGTGGGTCCTGTGACAGATGAAAAAGAAGTGTCCATGTTGCCGCCGAGAGCTCATGAAATGCGACGGCTAGCATGCTGCACGTCCTCTCCATTATCTGCAGGTAGACAGACCCTTAGTACCCGCACAGATCACTCAATTTCCAGATCAACACAATTAAGCGTATCCAACTTTCTTTTTATTGCCCAGGGTGGATGCAGTACGTAGGATAGCCAGTCATGGATTTCAGCCGTCTTTTCAAATCAGTCAAGTTTATGGTCTAGGCCAGGAGTAGTCGACCTTTTTATACCTACTGCCCACTTTTGTATCTCTGTTAGTAGTAAAATTTTCTAATCACTCACCGGTTCCACAGTAATGGTGATTTATAAAGTAGGGAAGTAACTTTACTTTATAAAATTTATAAAGCAGAGTTTACAGCAAGTTAAAGCATATAATAATAATTACTTACCAAGTAAGTACTTTATGTCAGATTTTTGCTAAGTTTGGCAGAATAAATCTTTATAAAACAAGCTATCTTTTTATTTATACTGTGGTTGCTCCGCTACCACCCACCATGAAAGCTGGAACGCCCACTAGTGGGCAGTAGGGACCAGGCTGACTTCCACTGGTCTAGTGTGTGTTAGTGCCTGACTTGACACATAATCAGATGAGGAGCCAAACTCATTACGTTGACATTTTTAAATGTTGAAATCAGTGCTAGCAGTTTCTATACCCATAGAAAATCCAGTATTGCAACATTTCAACTTTTTTTCAACATTATAAAAACTTACCATAATTCTATAAACTGCAGTTTAATCAAGAGCACATTTAAATTTGAGTTCTGAAGTCTACATATTACCTCTCTGATAGCATAAACAGGAAGGAGATGTAGAAAAAATAATTTTGACAGTGGGAGGTAATTTAGCATTTTGTAAAACTGAAGTCAGCCCTTCAAATAATACTCCAAAGGGGCATCTATTTTCATCTATTTCTCCAACAGTGATGTCTGAACTTGCCCCCCACCAGAACTGCTTAGAATTGTGTGCCATTTACACTGATACATATCAGTCACCATGTATAATAATTGGTAAGGCACTTAAAGAAAGCAAAATAGGCCCTGGCTGGTTGGCTCAGCGGTAGAGCATCGGCCTGGCGTTCGATTCCCGGAAGTCCCGGGTTCGATTCCCGGCCAGGGCACACAGGAGAGGCGCCCATCTGCTTCTTCACCCCTCCCCCTCTCCTTCCTCTCTGTCTCTCTCTTCCCCTCCCGCAGCCGAGGTTCCATTGGAGCAAAGATGGCCCGAGCGCTGGGGATGGCTCCTTGGCCTCTGCCCCAGGCGCTAGAGTGGCTCTGGTCGTGACAGAGCGACACCCCAGATGGGCAGAGCATCGCCCCCTGGTGGGCATGCCAGGTGGATCCCAGTCGGGCGCATGCGGGAGTCTGTCTGACTGCCTTTCCGTTTCCAGCTTCGGAAAAATGAAAAAAAAAAAAAAAAAAAGAAAGCAAAATAAAAGTGCCAGGAAAGGAGGCTGACAGCATTTGACTGGTTGCTCAGAAAGGATGGTGTTACTTTATTTAGGTCATAAAGTCCAAGGTTTTCAGCTTTGAAGATCCCCGAACTCCCTATTTTGCTGTTTGGGAGGCGATCACTCAGGCTCACAGTGGGAGCTAAGAGTGACCAAACTCCTAAGAGATGACGAGCTAGCCAGTCACCAGTCAGGAGTTGTTCCGTGAGAAATACACTGCCAGGAAGACCAGAAGGTCAGAGCAGCCTTCCTCAGGGACTGGGTGTGAGGCACCGGGCAGGCACTAGTGAAACCAGGGTAACCAAGTCAGAGGCCTGAGATCAAAATCAGAATCTTAGAGGGCAATTAAGAAACTTGTTAGTCCCACCTGACCTGTGGTGGTGCAGTGGATAAAGTGTCGACCTGGAATGCTCAGGTTACCAGTTCAAAACCCTGGCCTTGCCTGGTCAAGGCACATCTGAGAAGCAGCTATGAGTTGATGCTTCCTGTTTCTTTCCCCCTGCCTTTCTCTCTATAGGTATATCCTTTTTCTCAAATCAGTAAATAATAAAATCTTTTTTTTAAAAAAAAGAAGCACTTTAGTCCTCCAAAATTTTAATTTAAAAAAGAAGAAATCTTTTATTATTTCGATAGGTGAATATTCAGGTTGCACCACAGTATATACAATGTATCCCCAATTCCTTTTTAATTTTAATTTTAAAAAATACTTTATTCACCTGACCAAGCAGTGGCGCAGTAGATAGAGCATCGGACTAGGATGCGGAGGACCCAGGTTTGAGACCCCGAGGTCCCCAGCTTGAGCGCAGGCTCATCTGGTTTAAGCAAAAGCTCACCGGCTTGGATCCAAGGTCGCTGGCTTGAGCAAAGGATTACTTAGTCTGCTGTAGCCCCATGGTCTAGGCACATATGAGAAAGCAATCAATGAACAACTAAGGTGTCGCAAGGAAAAACTGATGATTGATGCTTCTCATCTCTTCGTTCCTGTCTGTCCCTATCTATCCCTCTCTCTGACTCTCTCTCTTTGTCTCCGTAAACAAAACAAAACAAAAAACTTAATTCATTTTAGATAGTAGAGAGAAAGAGAGAGAGAGAGAAGGTGGGGAGGAGTAAGAAGCATCAACTTGTGCCTCAACCAGACAAGCCAGGGTTTCAAACGGCAACCTCAGCGTTCCAGGTTGACAATGCTTTATCCACTGCACCACCACAGGTCAGGCAAGGTATCCTGAATTTTGCTTAAAGATAAAAATAAACCTGGAAAACATAATAATGACAGCAATTATAATCTGGATAATAGCATTATGAGCAATTTTTATTTTTATTTATTTTTTGTATGGCCATTTCAATTTTTTTTCTCTAAATAATTATGAGTTCCTTTTTTTTTTTTTTTTTGTATTTTTCTGAAGCTGGAAACGGGGAGAGACAGTCAGACAGACTCCCGCATGCGCCTGACCGGGATCCACCCGGCACGCCCACCAGGGGGCGACGCTCTGCCCACCAGGGGGCGACGCTCTGCCCACCAGGGGCCATGCTCTGCCCCTCCGGAGCGTGGCTCTGTTGCTACCAGAGCCACTCTAGCGCCTGGGGCAGAGGCCAAGGAGCCATCCCCAGCGCTGGGGCCATCTTTGCTCCAATGGAGCCTCGGCTGCGGGAGGGGAAGAGAGAGACAGAGAGGAAGGAGAGGGGGAAGGGTGGAGAAGCAAATGGGCGCTTCTCCTGTGTGACCTGGCTGGGAATCAAACCCGGGACTTCTGCATGCCAGGCCGACGCTCTACCACTGAACCAACCGGCCAGGGCCATGAGTTCCTTTTGAAGAAAGAAAATGAAGGATAAATTAAATCTCCAACATTAGAGACTTCGTTAAATACATCATAAAAATTCTATATGAAATGCTAGGCAGTCATTAAAAATCATGTTTTAGAAGAGCTTGTAATCTTTAGGAAAGAAACAGTCCACATATATGAGGTGCCTACAGTGTTTCAGCCACCGGTAGAAGACTTGATGTGTGTTTGAACTCATATAATCCTGTACCATGACTATAAGGTAGACTAGAAACTCGAGGCAGAGAAAGGTTAAGAAACCTGCCCAAGGTCACACATCTGACTCCAAGGTCAGTTTCCTTTTTTTTGTAAAATGAGTTCCTTCTCCTCACCAGGTTGATATGCAAATAAAAAGAGATAATGATACAAAGAAAATAGTCCATTGTCCAGAACAGGACTCTGCTACCTTCAGCTCACCTGCCAAATTCACCCTTGCTACCTTATTTTGCATGACTCATGAGCTAAGAAATGCTTTCCCATTTTTAAATAGTAGAAAAAAAAATCAAAAGGGGAATAATATTTCATGACATATGAAAATTATCTGAAATTGAAATGTAAGTGTGCAGCATTTAAAGTGTTACCGGAGCCCTGCCACTCCTGCAGGTCCTGTCTGTGGATGATCTGCTTTTCCGGGATGATCTCTTGCGACAGCGTAGGAAGGGCAAAACTTAATTCACATTTTTTTTTTTAAATTTTATTTATTCATTTTTAGAGAGGAGAGAGAGACAGAGAGAGAGAAGGGGGGAGGAGCTGGAAGCATCAACTCCCATATGTGCCTTGACCAGGCAAGCCCAGGGTTTCGAACCGGCGACCTCAGCATTTCCAGGTCGACGCTTTATTCACTGCGCCACCACAGGTCAGGCAGGAAGGGCAAAACTTAAAATGTACCACTCACAAAAGTTAGGGGATGCTTCAAAATGAATATGAAGTGATAAAATATCCCCTAGTTATTGTGAGCGGTATATTTATTCTCTGACCCTTTACAGAAAAACTTTGCCAAGGCCCCCGTTGAAGTTCAGCACTGATTATTACAGGTATGGGAAGAAAGGCATTTATTGTTCATTAACGTAGCCGTTTCCAGCTTTGTCCACCTGTTAGAACCTTCTTTAGGTGCCTCGGTGCCCTCCTCAAACTGTTCCGTTTCACAGTTCCGTTTCACAGTTGTGGCTTAACTTATCCAGTAGGAAAGCATGGGTAGGAAGTTTATATCTTCACATGCATACTGTGTCTCATGTTTGTGTTTACATCTGTATTTGATTTCATTAATACAGCAATCCTATGACATTGGTATTATGACCCTAGTTTTTATAAATGTGGAAACAGGAGCCCGCGAAACTTCAATACTGTGTTCAGAGATTATACAGTTGTGAAAGTGGCAGGGGTAAGAGCTTTCTGAAGTGGGGGCAGGGAGCGTTCTCACCCCACACACTGCCCCCTGCGCCTCTCTCGCTTTGTTTGTTCTACTCTGCATGACCGTCGGTCACTTCCTGTTTGGGGAGGGCGCCCCATCCCACGCAGAAATCAAACACCAGCCCCACAGCTACCAAGATGGGTAGCTAATTCTCTGGTCAACGACCATTTACTCACTGGTGAAAGCTAACCTCAGTTACTCCTTTCACTCCTAGGTAACAATTTAATCTCCGTGTATTTTAACTCCATTCTTTCATCTCAGTGTGTTTTAAAGACATTTAACCTACACAGCTCCCTTTGTTGAGGGGCTCTGTTGGTGGACGTTCTCGGTAGGAACGGAGGACAGTGGCAGGTTAGTGGGGATTTCTATTTGGAAAGGTGTGACTGTTAAAATCGCACTGTGCAGACTTCCCCCTTTCCACGAGGCACTTATGTAAGCCTGTATGTAATCGTTTTTACAAAGCGAAATATGTTTTTTCCTTTCTACTTTTGCATTTGGGTGCCCCGTGCTGGCTGTAATGCCCACTTGTAGTGAGTGAAAGACCCACAGATAATGTTAAATTCAATGATACTGTATTTATTTACACCAAGCTAGAAGTAAACCTTGTTGTATTTTTCTTTCATGTAGACTCTGGGCTTATGATTTTGTCTCTTTTCTCATAGACTTTTTTTTTAATGTCTTTATTGGCTTTTAGAGAGAGGGAGAGAGACACAGAAACTCTTCCTGTGTGTGCACTGACCAGGGTTCAAACCCGCAAATTTTGTTTAGGACAATGCTCTAACCAACCAAGCTATCGGGCCAGGGCTCTCTTTCCTCATAGTCCTTTTTAGACTGTTACTTCAAGTCAGTCTTTTCTCTTCTGGGCACATTCAATCTCCCCTTTCCATATGGCCACTCAGTAGCCAGGGCAGGCCAAGGGGAAGAGAGTGTTGGCTTTGAAGCAACATTGTCCAGTGCCTATGCGTGCAGGAAGCTGCCCAGTCCCTCTGGGGACCCAGACCCAGTCAAAGGGCCTTAAAGACCCAATCGAAGGTGCTTTGCAAAGTCGCTGTTCTTGTGGAATAGCAAGTTTTCAATAGTGACTGCAAAGAAACCCATTAGGAAAGGCATATTTTATCTCCTTTTCTGTCATCTACATAATAGAGGATTCAATCAAGTTTAATTTATTCAGCCAGGTGCCTGTGGAAGGAGCCTCGTTTGTTTGGCTTTGTTTTCATGAAATCCCTTGTCAACTGTGTTCCCAGTGTCAGGGAGCTAATCCTGCCCCTCTGTCAGATCCCTGGTAGACAAAGGCTGCTAACACAGTCTCCACAATGAGAACGGCAGAGGATCTATTAATGTGTCAGTTGCCTGTGAATTATGGCCAAGATATTTACCCAACATATGGCACAAGGTTATCACGTTGTAAAAGCAACTCATTTGAAGCCAAGCATCCATGCACACATACAGACACTTATAGCTACTTAGTGATATAAAAATGTTATGCCCAAGGACAAGTATTTTTGGGAATTTGAAGTAACCACTGAATTACAGTAGAGTTAATCTGCTGGGAGTAGTTTACATTTTTTAAAATTGATTTTTAGAGTGAGAGGAAGGGGGAGAGAGAGAGAGAGAGAGAGGGAGAAATAGAAATATTGATTTGTTGCTCTACCTCTTCTTGCTGTTATTGGTTGATTCTTCTTATATGTGCCGTAACCGAGGATAGAATGAACCCACAACCTTGGCATGTTGGGATGATGCTCTAACCAACTGAGCTACCCAGCCAGGGCCATAATTTACTTTCTATATGATAAAAATCAATTAGAGATAAAATAAAAGTTAGAGCAGCTTTTAGAGATAAAGTAAAAAAACAGCCACAGTTAGTTCTAGTTCTCAGTAGGACCAAAAGTGAGGTCCATGGGCAGCAGAGAATGCTGTGGCCCTGACCGGTTAGCTCGGTTCATTGGAGCACCGTCCAGATGCTCCAGGGTTGCAGGTTTGATCCCCTGTTAGGGAACATGTAGGAATCAACCAATGAATGCATGAATGAGTGGAACAACAGGTCAATGTTTCTCTCTTCCTTTCCTCTCTCTCTAAAATCAATAAAAATAAAATTTTAAAACATTAATAAAAAAGGATGATATGACCAGAGTCCATTTTATCCATGAAGACATTTTAATGGAAAGGAACAATGTGATGTCATGGAGAAAGGTGTCACCTGGGCCTTCTGACAGTCCCTCCAGGTAGGCCTAAGAGGTTGGCTTTCACCCTTGCACATTCAGAATCGTAAATTAATCAGCATTCTACTGTTAACTGCACTAAGATACTAACTCACTAACAAACCTTGAAGATAGGAATGTATAAAATAGAATGCCAAATAGTTTATTTCCAATGAGAAATAATTGCCTGACCTGTGGTGGCGCAGTGGATAAAGTGTCCATCTGGATGCTGAGGTCACTGGTTCAAAACCCCGGGCTTGCCTGGTCAAGGCACATATGAGAAGCAACTACTACAAGTTGATGCTTCCCTCTTCTCCCCCTCCCCCCGTTTCTCTCTCTCTCTCTCTTCTGTCTCTAAAAATATCAATAAATAAAATCTTAAAAATGAAAAAGAAAAAAATATATAACTGCCCAACTTAACAGGTATTGAGTCAGTGTGGTCAAAGAATTCTCTCCGTCAGTAAGAGCGCCCATGGCAACGTGTCCCTGTGTTGGCCAAAGCTCTCCCAGCACGCTGTGCCTTGGGGGACTGCGGGTGCTGGCTAGAGAAGAAAGGGACGGGCATGGTGGAGCAGGTTCAGTGGTAATGGCATTGCTTGTTCCTGCTGGACTCTTGAACTAGGTCTTGAACCCCCACAGAGAGTGAAGTATAGTGAGAAGCTGGTGAGATGACATAGGGAGGTTTCATGAGAAATGATATGTGATCTGAGCTCAGGAGACAATAGGCCGTTCAGAGTTGGGCAAGGGGCCATATATGCTCATGTTTTAGGGCTGCTGGAACAAAGTTCCACAAACTGGGTGGCTTAAAACAACAGACGTTTTCCCTCACAATTCTGGGGGCTTGGTGTTTGAAATCAAGGTAGACAAAGGCTGGTAGACATCAGCAGGGTTGGTTCTTTTTGAGAGCACTGGCCGAGGACCGGTCCCCTGCTGCTCCCCTGGCTTCTGGTGACAGCTGGTGATCCTCAGCGCTCCTCGGCTGGTAGGTGTATCTCAGCAATCCCTGCCCGTATTTTCACAAGCTGTTTTTCCTGCTGATGATTCTGTCCTTGATCTGCTCCAGTCAGGTTCCTCTGAGCTCTAATCTCAAATGAGGACTTGACTTTTGGAGTTCCATGTCCTCCTTGGCACCGCCCAGTTTCAGCTAGACTCCCCATGCACTGTGTTTGACCACCCTCAGTATCCGATTGGGCTCGTCACCCTCACCATCCCTCAGATAAAGTCTGATTGCCCTGGCCTGCATTCAGCAAGAATCCCGTTAGGTCATTTTACCAATAAATCCCTTCTTACCCTGCTGTTTACTTTTAGGAATTTTTCATCCCACTGACTCCAACCCTATTCTTTGACTGTAAATTCCCACTGTTCTGGGTTGTGGTCAAAGTCAAGCCCAGTCTCTCTCACTCCTACTGCAAAAGCCATAGCAGTGGTCTCTCTGTACTATCTCAATAGTACCCCCAAATAAAACCCACTTTACCTCTGTCTAACAAGTGTCATAAATATTTTCTTCTTTTATAAGGACATCACATATATTAGATTAATAGCTTGCCTTACTCCAATGTGACCCGCATCTTAACTAGTTATATCTGCAATGACCTTTTTTCTAAATAAGGTCACATTCTGAGGTACTAGGGGTTAGGATTCTAATGTATCTTTTTTTGGGGGGGGGAGGGACACAATTCAACTCATAATAGGCAGCCTCATTCTTTCTGCATAAAATATAAGGTAATGGACATTCTAATGTTGCCTCACACGCTTTTTAAAATTTATTTATTTATTTATTTATTTATTTATTTATTTATTTATTTATGAAAGTAGACAGAGACAGACTCCTGCATGTGTCCCTACCAGATCGACCAGCAAGCTCACTAGGGGGTGATGCTCTGTCTATCTGGGCCATTGCTTCATTGCAACCGACGCCATTTTTAGCACCCGAAGCAGAGGCCACAGAGCCATCCTCAGTGCCCAGGCCAACTGGCTCTAATCAAGCCATGGCTGCAGGAGGGGAAGAGAGAGAGAGAAGCAAGAGGGGGAGGGGTGGAGAAGCAGATAGGCACTTCTCCTGTGTACCCTGACCAGGAATCAAACCCAGGGCATCCACACGCTGGGCCAATGCTCTACCACTGAGCCAGCTAGCAGGGTCCACCTCATACACTTTTATCCCTTCTTCTGGTAGTGCACCACCCTTTTCCTGTCCTATGGGAGATTACAGTCATATGTCTCAACATTTGGGTCAACAATGGACCACATATACAGGGGTGGTCCTATAAGGTTACAACAACTAAAAAAACTATTGCCTGGTGACATAGTAACCATCATTGCTTCAAAACACAACATATTGCTCACGTGTTTGTTGGGATGCTGGTGTAAACAAATCTACTGTGCTGTCACTCATTTAAAGTACAGCACATACAATAATGTGCAGTTCATACCGTATTTTTCGCTCCATAAGACTCAAAGGCCTATAAGACATACCTAGGGTTTTTTTTTAATTTTTTTTTAAATTTATTCATTTTAGAAAAGAGAGGGAGAGACAGAGAGAGAGAGAGAGAGAGAAGGGGGAGAAGCTGGAACCATCAACTCCCATATGTGCCTTGGCCAGGTAAGCCCAGGGTTTCGAACCGGCAACCTCAGCATTTCCAGGTCGATGCTTTATCCACTGCGCCACCACAGGTCAGGCAACACACCTAGGGTTTTAAGGAGGAAAATAAGAAAAAAAATATTCTGAACCAAATGGTGTGTTAAAATATTTTTTAAAATACCGTATTTTTTGCTCCATAAGATGCACGTGTATTTTCCCCTCCATTTTGGGGGGGGGAGTGTGTCTTATGGAGCAAAAAATACAATAATGTTTGATAATGGTAATAAACAAGTATGTTACTATTTTATGTATTTACTATACTAAACTTCATATGGTTTTTTTGTTTTTGTGTGACAGAGACAGAGAGAGGAACAGGCAGACTGGAAGGGAGATGAGAAGCATCAATTCTTTTTTGTGGCATCTTAGTTTCCCAGTGATTGCTTTCTCCTATGTGCCTTGACCGGGGGGCTCCAGCGACCTTGGGTCCAAGCTGGTGAGTCTTGCTCAAACCAGATGAGCCCGCGTTCAAACTGGCGACCTTGGGGTTTCGAACCTGGGTCCTCCACATCCCAGTCCGACACTCTAGACATTGTGCCACCGCCTGGTCAGGTCATATGGTTTTTTAAAGGGTACTCTTTCTACCTATAAAAAGGAAAGTTTGCTATGAAACAGTATGCTGTGTTATGCAGGCAGCAGCCTCATACATCTCATATTTACTGCATCTCTTGATTGCATCATTTCCCTTGTACTTGATTTAATTCCTGTTGTTTTGTACAGTAAACATGCTCTACAGGCTTGGAGGCTAGAAGCATAGTCTATACCATATAGCCTATGTGTGTTGTGGCTATATTATCTAGGTTTGTATAAGCGTACTCCATGATACTCGCACAATAACAAAATTGCCTAGTGACTCATTGACGTTAAGGGGCATGTGACTGTATTCCCCAGGACTCCAAACCTGGGAATCCACACCCCTGGCTACACAGGACTGTCACCAAACAGGGTATGTGTCTGGTCAACTAACACCCTTCCCTTGGATTTTTTTATTTTTATTTTTATTTTTGTGACACAGAGAGACAGAGAGAGAGAGAGAGAGAGACAGGGACAGACAGACAGGAATAGAGAGATGAGAAGCATCAATTCTTCATTGAGGCACCTTAGTTGTTCATTGATTGCTTTCTCATATGTGTCTTGATCCAAGGGCTCCAGCAGAGTGAGTGACCCCTTGCTCAAGCCAGCAACCCTGGGCTTCAAGACAGTGACCTTTGGGCTCAAGCCAGTGACCATGAGGTCATGTCTATGATCCCACACTCAAGCCTGTGACCCCATGCTCAAGCCTAATGAGCCTGCACTCAAGCTGGCGACCTTGGGTTTTGGAACCTGGGTCCTCTGCTTCCCAGTTCAATGCTCCACTGCATCACCACCAGGTCAGGTGTATTTTTCTTTTCTTTTTAAATTTATTGATTGATTTTGAAGCTAGAGGAAGAGGGCAAAAGAGAGACAGACAGAAAAATCAAGTTGTTCCTGTATGTACCCTGACCAGGGATTGAACCTGCAACCTTGATTTTCAGAAAGAGAGAAGAAGGGAGAGAAAGAGAAACATAGGTTTGTTGCTCCACCCATTCATACATTCATTGGTTGATTCTTATATGTGCCCTGCCCAGGGATAGGACCTACAACCTCAGCATATTGGGACAATGCTATAACCGCCCAAGTTACTTAGTCAGGGGCCCTCCGATTTTTCTAAGTGGAACTGGTAAAAGAAAGCTCTTCCTCTCTAGGGTGTGAAACTTGGGCATGAAATCTTGGACCTGCATCAGCTGTATACTTAATACATGGAAAGAACTTGTCTGTAGTTAAAGAAAATGAATATTATGGCACAGGAGGGAGGAGCTGAGATGAAGGGCAGAGAGTGAGAACCAGAGCGTGGAGGTTCCTGCTTCTAGATTCCCCCGGGGTGGCCCTTCCAGGGTCATGAGACCTAATCAGGCCTCTTTTGTGCTCAAATAGGTTTGAGTTGGGTTCTATAACTTGGAATAAAAAGAGATGTAGGAGATGCATGCAGCATAGTGAAGGCGAAAGAGACAGAGTGTTAAGTGGATCTTGGAGGGCCCTGCTTGTTGGGAAGGATAACATCTGCCCAGAAGAGCAGAGGAACTGGGTGGAGAAGGGGACCACGAGAAAGAGGGATGCTTTGGGGGCTGTGGCATGAGACTCTTCAGAGGAGCCACCAAATTAGGAATGTTGGTGTCCAAGCTCAGCTGTACTTGATTATGCCCTTCATGGGACCTGAAGATATTGGACTGAGAATTGAGAAAGCAATTATCAAAAGAGTAGTTGGTGAGCTTAAAATCCTAGCGAAGGGAATCTACACAATCTATGCTCCAATAGTAACTGATACCAGGCTCTGATGTCCTTCCACAGTAGAATATGCCTGTCAGGGCGAACTTGATTTATTCATCATTCAACAAATATTTATAAGGGTCTATTATGTCTCAGGCACTTTAGTAAGGATGATGATGTCGTGGTACACAAAGACAGGTGATTTCTGCTTCCATGGAGCTTTTCAGCCTGTGATAGAAAGTGATACTTAACAAATATACCGATAAATGTATAATTACAAATTGTAATTACAAATATTATAATTAAAAATACTACAAAGGAAAGGTTAGGAGAAATAATCATGAGGGACCTATTTCATTAACTTATTATTATTTATGTTTATTCTATTGATTTTAGAGAGAGAAGAAGGGAGAGAGACAGGGATAGGAACATCGATGTCTGTTCCTGTCTGTGCCCTGACCAGGAATTGAACCAGCAACCTCTGTGCTTCAGGATGATACTACAGCCAACATCTATCCAGTCAGGACTTAACTTACTATTTTTTTACATTTTAAATTTTTGTTTAATTTTTTCAGTTACAGTTTTCATTCAATATTATTTTGTATTAGTTTCAAATGTAATAAGGACCTGTTTTAGATTGGAAAGTTAAGAAAGCCTTTTTGGCCTTGGCCAGTTGGCTCAGCGGTGGAGCGTTGGCCTGGCGTGCGGGGGTCCCGGGTTCGATTCCCGGCCACGGCACATAGGAGAGGCGCCCATTTGCTTCTCCACCCCCCCTTCCTCTCTCTCTCTCTCTTCCCCTCCCACAGCCAAGGCTCCATTGGAGCAGGGATGGCCCGGGCACTGGGGATGGCTCCTTGGCCTCTGCCCCAGGCGCTGGAGTGGCTCTGGTCGTGGCAGAGCGACGCCCCAGAGGGGCAGAGCATCGCCCCCTGGTGGGCAGAGCGTCGCCCCTGGTGGGTGTGCCGGGTGGATCCCGGTCGGGCGCATGCGGGAGTCTGTCTGACTGTCTCTCCCCGTTTCCAGCTTCAAAGGAATACAAAAAAAAAAAAAAGAAAGAAAGCCTTTTTGAGGAGAGAATATGGAGACCTGAAGGTGAGCAGAAGTCAGAGAGAGAGACTGCCCCAGTCAACAAGCGTGTGGGGCAGAGGAATGGCAAGGCAAGAGTGGGGAGAATTCCATGCGAAGAAAACAGTGTATGCAGGGGGCCTGGGCCAGAAAGAGCTTGCCTAGAAGTGAAAGGGAAGCGTGGCTGAAGTATAACTAGGAAGGGAGGAAAAGGGTTTGAGAAGAGCCTGGAGAGATAAGCGCAGGCCCTATATAGGGCCTCTACATTTTATCCTAAACGCAATGGAAAAACACTGAAGAATTTTTTTAAAAGATTTTATTTATTGATTTTACAGAGGGGTGGGGAGAAGTATCAACTCACTTCACTTTAGTTGTTCACTTAAGAATTTTAATTAATGTTCCATATTACCTTTTTAAAAAAGGCCCTGGCTTGGTAGGTCAGTTGGTTAGAGTGTCATTCCAATATGCCAAGGTTGCAAGTTCCATCCCTGGTCAGGGCACATACAGTAATAATCCACCAGGAAAGCATGAATAAGTGGAAAAAGAAATTGATGTTTCTCACTCTCTCTTTCTCCCTTGCTCTCTATCTCTAAAATCAATTAAGGAGGGGGGGGGCACAAGAGAGCTTTCTTATTTTATTTTTTTAAGAGAGCTTTCTTTTTAAAAAAGAGAGAATTAATTGAAGCAGGGCAAGAGAGACCAGTTAGGAGGCTGCGAAGTTCAGAGGAGAGAAGACGATAGCTTGGACTAGGTGATAATGGAGAGTCTGGATGTGAGACACAGGTTGTAGGTAGAATTGATGGCACTAGGCCTGGTGTGGAGATGGTAGGTGACAGAGAGGGAGGCGTCAGGAATGACTTTCAGGCTATTGGTGTGAGCTCTGGTCATCAGCGGTGCCATGAACTGAACTGAGAAATAATGAAGAAAGATGTTGCAGGGAGGAGGGCGAGGAAGATCACACAGTGATGTTGGTTTTAACTTGTTAGGCATCGGATGCCTGTAGGACTTCCAAGTGGAGCTATTTCATACTACACTGCTCACAAAAATTAGGGGATATTTCAAAATGAATACAAAGCGATAAAAAAAAGTGTTTGAGGCCCTGGCCGGTTGGCTCAGTGGTAGAGTGTCCGCCTGGTGTGCAGAAGTCCCGGGTTGGATTCCCGGCCAGGGCACACAGGAGAAGCGCTCATCTGCTTCTCCACCCCTCCCCCTCTCCTTCCTCTCTGTCTCTCTCTTCCCCTCCTGCAGCCGAGGCTCCATTGGAGCAAAGATGGCCCGGGCGCTGGGGATGGCTCCTTGGCCTCTGCCCCAGGTGCTAGAGTGGCTCTGGTCGCAACAGAGCTACGCCCCAGAGGGGCAGAGCATCGCCCCCTGGTGGGCAGAGCGCCCCCCCCCCGTGGGCATGCCCGGTGGATCCCGGTCGGACACATGCGGGAGTCTGTCTGACTGTCTCTCCCCGTTTCCAGCTTCAGAAAAATACAAAAAAAAAAAAAGTGTTTGATTTTTTTTTAAATGTTATTTTTTTTATTTTTATTTATTTATTCATTTTAGAGAGGAGAGAGAGTTAGAATGAAAGAGAGAGAGAGAGAAAGGGGGGAGGAGCAGGAAGCATCAACTCCCATATATGCCTTGACCAGGCAAACCCAGGGTTTTGAACCAGTGACCTCATTGTTCCAGGTCAACGCTTTATCCACTGCGCCACCACAGGTCAGGCGATTTTTTTTTTTTTTTTTTTTATTAAACAGGAATGTCAGAAAAGCAAACGACAAGTCAAAGAAAATTATTTGATTATGCAAATGAGATGCAAACCCAACTTTAATTTCATTGGTGAAAATGCACTAGACAAAAGACTGAAAGTACTGGAGAATCTGCATGTTCCTTGACCCTCTAATGTTTGGGAACAGACACACATGTGTGAATCTCACAGGATATATGAAAGATCCGAGCTGGTGGTATAAACCTGTGAATCACTGGAAAAAAAACAGTAAGAATGGTTGATACTGCCTAAGAAGAAGGACTAGGGGCTGTAATCAGAGGAACTCCATTAACTGAGTTGTTGAGTATAAGCCGGTGTGTTAACAAAGGAAACTGCAAAGGTACAGCCGGGCAGTGGCAGAAAAACCAAGAGTGTAGTGTCACAGATTCCAAAAAGAGAGTGCTGTAAGGAGCCGCCAGTCACAAGTATCAGCTGCTAAGTCCAGTAGGATGAGGACTGAAGAGTGTTTATTGGGTTTGGCAAACAGCAGGGCTTTTGAGGACCACATGGGGTTTTCTCGGTGGAGCAGCGTGAGCTAGACTGGAATGGGTGAAGAGCAAACGGCAGCTGGGCAGTGGAGTCAGGAAGTGTAGACAGTGCTTTCAAAACCTCTGTTTATGACAGAGAGTAGGGACAGGAGCCAGTACCTCAAAACAGAAGGGAGATGAGGTCACTAGGGGTGAGATTTGACGATGGAGATAATAGAGAATATTTGAAGGCAAATGGGAATAATTCCCACCAGGCGAGAGGATAACAACTCACAGGGAGCACTAGACAGTCCCAGCAAAGGCACGAGAGGACACACGTGCCTCTGGACAGGAGCTAAGGTGGGCCACATCTGCCTCTATCTACACTCTGCTTTTGTTACTGACCAACAACCTCCCCTCCTCCCTCCACCCCTCTGATTGCTTCATTTACATGACTATTTTTCACTTTCTTTATTTTAACTGTGGGCCAGAATCTTTGAAGGTGACAGCATATCTCTGTGTTCATCCCACTGCATTTTGATGTTAGAGTTTAGTCCTGTGGGAAGTATTGCCACAGTGATAGGATTCAACTGGTTTGCACCAGTTTGACAGAACCGATACCAAATTTTTTGGTGAGTTTGGCAAACTGGTTGTTAAAATGGCACTTGTTCTTTTTTCGTTTTTTTGTTTTTTTGTTGTTGTTGTTGATTTTTAAGAGAGGAAGAGAGAAAGAGACAAACAGAAGCATTGATCGGTTCCTGTATGTGCCCTGCCTGGGGATCAAACCTACAACCCTCACATTTGGAGATGATACTCTAACCAACTAAGCCATCCAGCCAGGGCTAAAATGGCACTTGTAATCAGGGTTCTCTCTAAGGTGAGTGTCTGGGCAGCCACCCAATGTGGAAATCACAAATTTACATTACTTTCTCTTTTTTAATGTTCTTCTATGCAACAGCATATTCTAAGTGCCCGTAGTAATGTTCATTTCGTCCATAGGTGAAAAATATTACAAGTGAGGATGTCAATCAAGAAGCAATATGGAAATATCTTAAATAACAGTTTTATTGTTTTTGTCAGGTATCATTTAATATTTTTTCATTAATATTTTAAAACTCTTATAATCTAGTTTTGTGTACCTCTTCGTGTGTGTGTGTGTGTGTGTGTGTTTCTTAAGTGAAAAGCAGGGAGGCAGAGGGACAGACTCCTACACAAGCCCAACCAGGATCTATGTGGCATGCCCACTAGGGGATGATACGTGATAGTCTGCCCTCTGGGATGTTGCTCTGTTGCAACCTGAGTCATTTTAATGCCTGAGGTGGAGGCCATGGAGCATTCTCAGTGGCTCTGGCCAAGTTGCTCCAATGAAGCCTTGGCTGCGGTAGGGGAAGAGAGAGAGAGCGAGAAAGGAGAGGGTGAAGAGTGGAGCAGCAGATGGGCGCTTCTCCTGTGTGCCCTGGCCAGGAATCGAACCCGGGACTCCCGCACGCCAGGCTGACACTCTACCACTGAGCCAACTGGCCAGGGCCTTGTGTACCTCTTTTATTGTTCTTATTTAAGTACTAAATACATGAAATAATAAACTACCTTTTGGTATATCTTTATTATTATTATTATTATTATTATTAAGTGAGAGGCAGGGAGGCAGAAAGACAGACTCCTGCAGGCACCCTGACTGGGATCCACCAGGAAACCCCTGTCTGGGACTGATGTTCTGCCCAAATGGGGCTGCTCAGCAATTGAGCTATTATAGCACCTGAGGTGAGGCCATGGCATGATCCTCAGCACCTAGGGCCAACTTGCTCGAACCATTTGAGCCATGGCTACAGGAGGAGAAGAGAGAAAGAGAAAGAAGGGGGAGGGAGATGGGTGAAGAAGCAGATGGTCACTTCTCCTGTGTACCCTGACTGGGAATTGAACCTGGGACTTCCACACGCCAGGCTGATGCTCTACTGCTGAGCCAACCGTCCAGGGCTGTTTTTTTTTTTGTTTTTTTTTAATAAATTTTTATTAATGGTAATGGGATGACATTAATAAATCAGGGTACATATATTCAAAGAAAACATGTCTAGGTTATTTTGTCATCAAATTATGTTGCAAACCCCTCGCCCAAAGTCAGATTGTCCTCCGTCACCCTCTATCTAGTTCTCTGTGCCCCTCCCCCTCCCCCTAACTCTCTCCCTCCCTCCCTCCCATGTCCTCCCTCCCCCCCCACCCTTGGTAACCACCACACTCTTGTCCATGTCTCTTAGTCTCATTTTTATGTTCCACCAATGTATGGAATCATGTAGTTCTTGTTTTTTTCTGATTTACTTATTTCACTCCTTATAATGTTATCAAGATCCCACCATTTTGCTGTAAATGATCTGATGTCATCATTTCTTATGGCTGAGTAGTATTCCATAGTGTATATGTGCCACATCTTCTTTATCCAGTCTTCTATTGAAGGGCTTTTTGGTTGTTTCCATGTCTTGGCCACTGTGAACAGTGCTGCAATGAACATGGGGCTACATGTG
The DNA here is from genome assembly GCF_036850765.1 of Saccopteryx bilineata. Classification (NCBI taxonomy): domain Eukaryota; kingdom Metazoa; phylum Chordata; class Mammalia; order Chiroptera; family Emballonuridae; genus Saccopteryx; species Saccopteryx bilineata. The sequence continues at coordinate 139,481,058 of NC_089491.1, read as the reverse complement.
TCTTCACGTATCAATGTTTCTGAGGTTTTGGGGTATATACCCAGTAGAGGGATTGCTGGGTCATAAGGTAGTTCTATTTGCAGTTTTTTGAGGAACCATCATACTTTCCTCCATAATGGTTGTACTACTTTACAGTCCCACCAACAGTGAATGAGGGTTCCTTTTTCTCCACAGCCTCTCCAACATTTGCTATTACCTGTCTTGTTGATAATAGCTAATCTAACAGGAGTGAGGTGGTATCTCATTGTAGTTTTGATTTGCATTTCTCTAATAACTAATGAAGCTGAGCATCTTTTCATATATCTGTTGGCCATTTGTATCTCTTCCTGGGAGAAGTGTCTGTTCATGTCCTCTTCCCATTTTTTTATTGGATTGTTTGTTTGTTTGTTGTTGAGTTTTATGAGTTCTTTGTAAATTTTGGATATTAGGCCCTTATCTGAGCTGTTGTTTGAAAATATCAGTTCCCATATAGTTGGCTGTCTGTTTATTTTGATATCAGTTTCTCTTGCTGAGCAAAAACTTTTAATTCTGATGTAGTCCCATTCATTTATCTTTGCCTTCACTTCTCTTGCCATTGGAGTCAAGTTCATAAAATGTTCTTTAAAACCCAGGTCCATGAGTTTAGTACCTATGTCTTCTTCTATGTACTTTATTGTTTCAGGTCTTATATTTAGGTCTTTGATCCATTTTGAATTAATTTTAGTACACGGGGACAGGCTGTAGTCGAGTTTCATTCTTTTGCATGTGGCTTTCCAGTTTTCCCAACACCATTTGTTGAAGAGGCTTTCTTTTCTCCATTGTGTGTTGTTGGCCCCTTTATCAAAGATTATTTGACCATATATATGTGGTTTTATTTCTGGGCTTTCTATTCTGTTCCATTGGTCTGAGTGTCTATTTTTCTGCCAATACCATGCTGTTTTGATTATCGTGGCCCTATAATATAGTTTAAAGTCAGGTATTGTAATGCCCCCAGCTTCATTCTTTTTCCTTAGGATTGTTTTGGCTATTCGGGGTTTTTTATAGTTCCATATAAATCTGATGATTTTTTGTTCCATTTCTTTAAAAAATCTCATAGGGATTTTGATGGGAATTGCATTAAATTTGTATATTGCTTTGGGTAATATGTCCATTTTGATTATATTTATTCTTCCTATCCAAGAACAAGGAATATTTTTCCATCTCATTGTATCTTTTTCGATTTCCCTTAACAATGCTTTGTAATTTTCATTATATAGGTCCTTTACGTTCTTTGTTATGTTTATTCCTAGGTATTTTATTTTTTTTGTTGCAATCGTGAAGGGGATTATTTTCTTGAGTTCATTTTCTAATATTTCATTGTTGGCATATAGAAAGGCTATGGACTTTTGTATGTTAATTTTGTATCCTGCGACCTTACTGTATTGGTTTATTGTTTCTAATAATCTTTTTGTGGAGTCCTTCGGATTTTCGATGTATAGGATCATATCATCAGCAAAAAGTGATAGCTTTACTTCTTCTTTTCCGATATGGATGCCTTTTATTTCTTTGTCTTGTCTGATTGCTCTGGCCAGAACTTCTAGCACCACGTTGAATAAGAGTGGAGAGAGTGGACAACCCTGTCTTGTTCCTGATTTAAGGTAGAAAGTCCTCAGTTTTATGCCGTTTAATAGGATGTTGGCTGATGGTTTATCATATATGGCCTTTATCATGTTGAGATATTTTCCTTCTATACCCATTTTGTTGAGAGTCTTAAACATAAAATTGTGTTGTATTTTATCAAAAGCCTTTTCTGCATCTATTGATAAGATCATGTGGTTTTTGTTCTTTGTTTTGTTGATATGGTGTATTACGTTAACCGTTTTGCGTATGTTGAACCATCCTTGAGATTCTGGGATGAATCCCACTTGATCATGATGTATTATTTTTTTAATATGTTGTTGTATTCAGTTTGCCAGTATTTTGTTTAGTATTTTAGCATCTGTATTCATTAGAGATATTGGTCTGTAGTTTTCTTTCTTTGTGCCATCCTTGCCAGGTTTTGGTATGAGGGTTATGTTGGCCTCATAAAATGTGTTTGGAAGTATTGCTTCTTCTTCAATTTTTTGGAAGACTTTGAGTAGAATAGGAACCAAGTCTTCTTTGAATGTTTGATAGAATTCACTAGTATAACCGTCTGGGCCTGGACTTTTATTTTTGGGGAGATTTTTAATAGTTTTTTCTATTTCCTCCCTGCTGATTGGTCTGTTTAGGCTTTCTGCTTCTTCATGACTCAGTCTAGGAAGGTTGTATTGTTCTAGGAATTTATCCATTTCTTCTAGATTGTTGTATTTGGTGGCATATAATTTTTCATAGTATTCTACAATAATTCTTTGTATTTCTATGATGTCTGTGGTGATCTCTCCTCTTTCATTTTGGATTTTATTTATTTGAGTCCTGTGTCTTTTTTCCTTGGTGAGTCTTGCCAAGGGTTTGTCAATTTTGTTGATCTTTTCAAAGAACCAGCTCCTTGTTTTATTGATTTTTTCTATAGTTTTTCTGTTCTCTATTTCATTTATTTCTGCTCTGATTTTTATTACCTCCTTTCTTCGGCTGGTTTTGGGTTGTCTTTGTTCTTCTTTTTCTAGTTCCTTAAGGTGTGAAGTTAAGTGGTTTACTTCGGCTCTCTCTTGTTTGTTCATATAGGCCTGAAGTGATATGAACTTTCCTCTTATTACTGCTTTTGCTGCATCCCAGAGATTCTGATATGTCGTATTTTCATTTTCATTTGTCTGTATATATCTTTTGATTTCTGTGCTTATTTCTTCTTTGACCCATTCATTTTTTAGAAGTATGTTGTTTAGTTTCCACATTTTTGTGGGTTTTTCCCCCTCTTTTTTGCAGTTGAATTCTAGTTTCAAGGCTTTATGATCAGAAAATATGCTTGGTACAATTTCAATTTTTCTAAATTTGCTGATATTGTCTTTGTGGCCCAACATATGGTCAATTCTTGAGAATGTTCCATGTACACTAGAGAAAAATGTATACTGTGTCGCTTTGGGATGAAGTGTCCTGTAGATGTCTATCATATCCAGGTGTTCTAGTATTTCGTTTAAGGCCACTATATCTTTATTGATTCTCTGTTTGGATGACCGATCTAGAGCCGTCAGCGGTGTATTGAGGTCTCCAAGTATGATTGTATTTTTGTTAGTTTTTGTTTTAAGGTCAATAAGTAGCTGTCTTATATATTTTGGTGCTCCTTGGTTTGGTGCATATATATTAAGGATTGTTATGTCTTCTTGATTCAACTTCCCCTTAATCATTATGAAATGACCATTTTTGTCTCTGAGTACTTTTTCTGTCTTGTAGTCAGCATTATCAGATATGAGTATTGCTACACCTGCTTTTTTTTGGGTGTTGTTTGCTTGGAGTATTGTTTTCCAGCCTTTCACTTTGAATTTGTTTTTATCCTTGTTGCTTAGATGTGTTTCTTGTAGGCAGCATATAGTTGGATTTTCTTTTTTAATCCATTCTGCTACTCTGTGTCTTTTTATTGGTAAGTTTAATCCATTTACATTTAGTGTAATTATTGACACTTGTGGGTTCCCTACTGCCATTTTATAAATTGCTTTCTGTTAGTTTTGTATCTAGTTTGATTCTTCTCTTTTGTTTTTCTATCATTTGTTTTTGTTTGTTTGTGTTCCATACTTCTTTCCTCTGTTGCTACCTTTTTTAAGTCAAGTGTTTTTGTGGTGGTTTTTTTAAGGGTGGTTACCATTAAGTAATGAAAAGGGTACCTACCATATTCATTGTAGTACCCTATCTTATAAGTATTTCTGCACTTCATCATCCTTTGCTACTGTTAATCTCCATCCTCTCCCCCCTTTTTTTCCTTTGTTGTCACAGTTTAAGTTTGGTTTTATTGTGTTCTTGGTGGAGCTGTTACTTGTGGTGTTGTTTTCTTTTGTTCTTTGAATCTGGTTGGAAAACCCCCCTTAGTATTTCCTGGAGTGGGGGCTTTCTGTTGATAAATTCTCTCATCTTTTCTGTATTTGTGAATGTTTTTATATCTCCTTCATACTTGAAGGATAGCTTTGATGGATATAGTATTCTTGGCTGAAAGTTCCTCTCTTTCAGGGCTTTAAATATTGGGGTCCACTCTCTTCTAGCTTGTAGAGTTTCTGCTGAGAAATCTGATGATAATCTAATAGGCCTTCCTTTATATGTTGTACTCTTCTTTTCCCTGGCTGCCTTGAGAATTTTTTCTTTGTCATTGGTTTGTGTCATCTTTATTATGATGTGCCTTGGAGTGGGTTTGTTGGGGTTAAGAAAACTTGGTGTTCTGTTTGCTTCTTGAATTTGAGGCTTTAGTTCCTTCCACAGGCTTGGGAAGTTCTCGTCTATTATTTGTTTGAGTATATTCTCCATTCCATTTTCTTTCTCTTCTCCCTCTGATATACCTATTATTCTTATGTTATTCTTTCTGATGGAGTCAGACAATTCCTGTAGGGCTTTCTCATTTTTTATTATTTTTGAGTCTCTTTCTTCTTCTCTCTGTTGTGCCTCAAGTTGTTTGTCTTCTATTTCACTAATCCTATCTTCAATCTGGGCTGTTCTGTTAGCTAAGCTTGTTACCTCGTTTTTCAGCTCGTGAATTGAGTTTTTCATTTCTGTTTGATTTGTTTTTATAGTTTCAATTTCCTTGGTAATATATTCTTTGTGTTCATTGAGTTGTTTTCTGATCTCCCTATATTGCCTTTCTGTGTTTTCTTATATATCTCTGAGTATTTTTAAGATTTCTATTTTAAATTCTCTGTCATTTAGCTCCAAGGCTTCCAATATGTTAAGTCTTTTCTCCATAGATTTTTCCACATCTATTTGTGTTACCTCTCTTTCTTTTGTATCCATAATATTCGATTTCCTCTTTCTTATCGGCATCTGAGGGTGGTCTTATTGATAGCACGCAGGCGCACTCCCTCGCGGCTTGAATGAGCGTCGCTGCTGCAGTAGCTTCCTCCACACCCTCGTCTCTCAGATTCAAGTGATAACAGTCCTTTTGCTTTCAGTTTGTGTGGAACTCCGGAATGCTCCGAGGATAAATTTTTCTGTTTCTAGTTGATAAATTTGTTGTGATTTAGGGGAGAGCTGTCGGACGCGCTTCTCACGGCGCCATTTCCGTGATGTCACCTCCAGGGCTGTTTTTTTATACTTAAAAAAGTCATTAGGAAAGAGAACCAGTTGTTAAATTTGAATCCCACCACTGTATCACCATCTTTCTTAGGTACTATATTGATGAGAAATTTTTTGTCTCAAAGAGCCAACTTTATTCTGCGGGTGATCACCCAAGTGGTGTGACTAGGACAACCTAGTAAATTTTTCCTTGCCCCAAAGTGTCCTTTAGTAAGAACTAACAATAATTAAGTATAGGAGCTACCTTTAATAAGCACCTTCATTTCACAGATATTACCTCATTTAATCTTCACAAGAATTCTGTGAGGCAGGTTTTGTTATCTCCACTTAGAAGTGAAGTAACTGACCAGGACATGTTAAGTGATTTGTAAGGTTACAGAGCCAAGAAGTGGCAGGTCCTGGGTAGTCTAAACCCCAAACGTCAAGAAAAGCTCTAGCTGGATGTTTACACATGTAGTTCCATGGCTGTTGAGGTTGATGTAGAAGATGAGATGGTCACAGACACTCTGAGCCCACTCCTCAGCCATGTAGCCATGAGCCCTTGGGGACAGGGGTGGGAGGGAGAAATGGAAGCAGACTGTTTCTGAGCACAAAAGTTAAAGTTCAGTTCTGAAAAAACACTAGTAAGGGCCTGAATTCACCATTTGGGAATCTCGCCCAGATCAGCCGTCCTTCCGCCAATTTCAGCTCATGTTCTCACAACTTAAAATGAGGCTGAGAAACAGGCTTGTTCCTGTGGACAATCAGACTGGATTTATACATTTATTAACTGCAATTAACCAGGAACAGGCTTATATTATTACTTTCCTGGATCCAGCTCACAGAGGGAAGGGTAGAACAAAAGTTTTCCACAATTTAATTTTTGGAAACGGTGGTGGAAGCTGGGATGAGATGATGGAGATGAAATCCCTTTGAAAATGGTACAGCCATGTTGCTATGTGATGCATTTCCGGTGGTGTTGGAAGGAAACGGGTAGCTCACTGTATTATCCCAGAGCTCAGGACCTTGAGAGCAAGCGGCTCCTATCGGCAGGGGTCTCAGCTGCTGTGCCGTCCGCATCCCCCAGCGGCAATGCTCCATCTGTTGAACGGCTCACCTCTCTTCATCACAGTAAGCAGATTAAAATGGAAGATGAACAGTGGAAGGACAATTCAGAAGCCCAAGTTAATTCCCCTTCTTTGTACTAAGTAAACAAATGTTTTGAGAACCATTCACTGTGTAGGTAAGTCATGGGACTCTGCTTCGTGACAGACAAACTGAGAGAGGTGTCCCTTTCTTAGGGACTTACCCGGTGCAAACTAAGTAGGTGAGGTGATCATTTGTAATGCAGCTTCGTTAAAGGTACAGTGTTTGGATTCCAAAGGACCAGGGTATCACCTCGTTTCCACCACTTCCTTGCTGTGAGACCTTTCTTCATTTCTCTCAAGTTCCTTTTGCTCAGTGATAAAATGGACATGATAATAATAATGCTTAGGTCACAGAGTAGTGGGAGGTACAGAGATAAAGTAGATAAAAGATAAAGCAGATAAAGTAGCTGGTGTTTGTGTAATAGGGGCCAATAACAAATGTTGATTCCCTTCTTCCCAACCTCTACTGCAGCCATTGGTCTGCAGCTGAAATATAGGGGAGGAGGATCCTAGACACTCTGAGGAAATTATGAGGAACCAAGTGAGGTTTTAAAAATGATTGTTCCAGGCCCTGGCCGGTTGGCTCAGTGGTAGAGCGTCGGCCTGGCGTGCAGGAGTCCCGGGTTCGTTTCCCGGCCAGGGCACACAGGAGAGGTGCCCATCTGCTTCTTCACTCCTCCCCCTCTCCTTTCTCTCTCTCTCTCTCTTCCCCTCCCGCAGCCAAGGCTCCATTGGAGCAAAGATGGCCCGGGCGCTGGGGATGGCTCCTTGGCCTCTGCACCAGGTGCTAGAGTGGCTCTGGTCCCAACGGAGCGACGCCCCAGATGGGCAGAGCGTTGCCCCCTGGTGGACGTGCCGGGTGGATCCCGGTCAGGTGCATGTGGGAGTCTGTCTGACTGCCTCCCCGTTTCCAGCTTTAGGAAAAAAAAAAAAAAGGTTGTTCCAGCCCTGGCCAGATGGCTCAGTGGTAGAGTGTCGGCCTGGTATGCAGGAGTCCCGGGTTTGATTCCCGGCCAGGGCACACAGGAGAAGCGCCCATCTGCTTCTCCACCCCTCCCCCTCTCCTTTCTCTCTATCTCTCTCTTCCCCTCCCGCAGCCAAGGCTTCATTGGAGCAAAGTTGGCCCAGGCGCTGAGGATGGCTCTGTGGCCTCTGCCTCAGGCGCTAGAATGGCCTCTGGTTGCAACAGAGCAATGCTTCAGATGGGCAGAGCATCACCCCCTGGTGGGCATGCTGGGTGGACCCCAGTCGGGTGCATGCAGGAGTCTGTCTGACTGCCTCCCCGTTTCCAACTTTGGAAAAATACAAAAAAAAAAAAAAAAAGGTTGTTTCAGCCTGACCTGTGGTGGTGCAGTGGATAAAGCCTCGACCTGGAATACAGAGGTCACTGGTTCAAAAGCCTGGGCTTGCCTGGTCAAGGCACATATGGGAGTTGATGCTTCCTGCTCCTCCCCCCTTCTCTCTCTCTCATTCCTCTCTCTCTCTCTCTCATTCCTCTCTCTCTCTCTCTCTCTCATTCCTCTCTCTCTAAATATAAATAAATAAAATATTTTTTAAAAAATGGTTGTTCCAGCCTGACCAGGTGGCGGCACAGTGGATAGAGCGTAGGACTAGGATATGGAGGACCCAGGTTTAAGACCCTGATGTTGCCAGTTTGAGCACGGGCTTATCTGATTTAAAGCAAGGCCCACCAGCTTGAGCCCAAGGTCACTGACTTGAGCAAGAGGTCACTCAGTCTGCTGTAGCCCCCCGGTCAAGGCATATATTAGAAATCAATCAATGAACAACTAAGGAGCCACAACAAAGAATTGATGTTTCTCATCTCTCTCACTTCCTGTCTATCTGTCTGTCTGACTGTCTCTGCCACACACACACAAAAAAAGGTTTTTTCTGAGTGGAAAAAACACTGATCTGGACAACTGAGAAGCTGTGGATGTCCTGGAGGCTTGGTGCCTTTAGGGGCCATGCAGAGTGGGGTGCTTGCTTAGTAGGATTGCACCGGAGGCTATAAAGCTGGTGCCATGGTCATTCTGACACAGTAAATAAAGTCTGTCACATTGGTTTCTAAGTGCAAGGTTTTAATTTGGATGGGCAAAGAGCATTTTGCAGCTAGTTTCACTGCTTGATGGTCGTCTTTCCTGAACTCATGTGCTTTTCATTTCTCAGAACCAGTTTATCAAGACTCAAGACTAATGCCTTGCTGTTGGCTTGTCTGGAGAAAACAAAGCCATTAATGATAGTTAACATATTAATTGCAGAGAGTGCTTCTTTAAGTTTCTGTTGGCAACAAGTTACCAGTCTAACCGAGTAAGTGAAGTGCATCCAGCCTCAATTTAAAACCTGACCAGGCAGGGCTTTTAATCTTCAAACTTCAGGTTTTCGTTATTACAGTTGCCAAAACGCCAAGCTTATAATTTACAGGTAGTACGCATGTGTCACTTAAAAAAAAAACACCCAAACCTAAAAATAGAAATGAAACTCAGGAAAACACCAACCCAGATAAAGAAATCTTGTGTCAAATGTAGAGTGCTTATAAACGGGTGTTCAAGGTTACACTAATTGCTTAAATTTCAATTGATTAAAGCAAGTGCATTAACCAATCAGCGTGTCACACTGCCCAGAGGAAAGTGACAATTCTCTCATGTTTCAGAAACATTTCTCACATCATTTCTTGTTCTTTTTTTTCTTCTCCAGTCTGATGATTATTCAATTCTTAGGTAACAGATTGCTCTTTCTTTAATAGCCAGGGTAATATTTCCAGTGGGATTACTTTTTCCTAAGCATCTCACCTACATGGCCAAGGTCATTGATTAGCCCTATGCAGACCTTTGTTACATTTTTACACGTTGCATCTGTAAAGGCAATCAGTTGTTAGAAACATGTACTATTGTTAAGGGTAAGACAAGAGTGACATGGATAGTTTCAAGCCATTGCCTCCAATCCTAAAACCTTTGACCCCCTCCCCCCGCCCCGCCCCAATCCCAGTTGTGGACCAAAAAAAAAAAAAAAAAAAAAAAAAGAGTTCTATGGATCTGATCACAAATTCCTAACTGGGCAAGTTATGGTGGATAGTCACGTCCCAGGCATATCACTTTTTTAGTAAAAGGTTTATCTTTATCTTGAGCAAGCTCCATCCATTGTTTCTGTTCAACTAGGCTAACACATCTTTGCAATACTCACCCTCAAAAGAGCAAATGATTTTATTAACTCTCCTCTAATCCAGCCCCCGTTTTGCTTTCTCCTACCTTTGTGTAATCTTCCTATGTTCTCTCCTTAATTTCAAATGCATAAAAAAAAACTGCAGCACTGTATTTCTCCAGAGCATTTGAGATCTTGCTTCTCAGCAATTGTTGTCAGCTTAGCTCAAATAAAATCTTATAAAAATTCTTAACAGGTTTCGATGTTTTTATGTCGACACAATCACCAAATCCTGATAACATTTTCTTAATTTTTTTGACATTATACATTTTTCTTTACACTTGTGGGATGATTAGTTTTCTGTGACAACATGGCTAGGCTGTAGTACACAGTTCTTTACTGATCTAAGTGTGTTGTTGTGACAGTATTTTGTAGATGTGGTTAACATCTATAACTAATTGACTAAGTAAAGGAGACTATCTTTGATAATGTAGGTGGGCCCATTTAATCAGTTGAAAGTATAGGGGAAGAAGAAGTTTTCTCTACCCTCTTAGGTTGTGTGAATGAGTGCTGCAAATTAAACTGACAAAGATAGATTAATGGAACGGAAAAAAAAGAGTTTGTTTACCCACACAATGGGTATATAGCAGGAGAACTCAGTCATGAGTAACTCAAAGGACTGGCTAGAATTTGGAGTTTATATACATCTTAATAGGTTGAGGGGGAGGAGAAAGGCACTTATGGGAAAACAAATGACTGGAAAGACAAGTGGGTTTTCAGGAGAAAAAACAGGAGATAATTATGTTTGTAATAGTAGTCTATACAGGTATGAGTAGTTTTCCCATCTCCCTCAGAGCTATAAAGAACCTCCCTTGGAGAATAGATTTGGGGTAGGTTTTATATTATTATTATTTTTTTTTGAAAGGCTTATATATATATTTTTATTTATTTTATTTATTTATTCATTTTAGAGAGGAGAGAGAGAGGGAGAGAGAGAGACAGGGGGGAGGAGCTGGAAGCATCAACTCCCATATGTGCCTTGACCAGGCAAACCCAGGGTTTTGAACCGGCGACCTCAGCATTTCCAGGTCGACGCTTTATCCACTGCGCCACCATAGGTCAGGCAGGTTTTATATTATTAATATATGCAAGGTGTGTGTGTGTGTGTGTGTGTGTGTGAATCTCGTATTGGTTCTGTTTCTCTGGAGAACCCTGAAAGACACACATAGCCTATCTCCCGCAGGCTGGATCCAATCCCACAGTTAAAATGTGTTGGAGGCACAGCCAGAAGCAGATTAAGGTCAGTTGAGGCCCCGGGCGCAGAAGAAAATACTGGGCCCCTTGTCATTAGAAAATAGTGTAAAGTTGGGGTTTTGCAGGGCCCTTCAGAAGTCGGAGCCCAGAGCGTGAGCCCAGTGTGCCCCTCGTTAAATCCACCTCTGGGCACAGCTGGATGTGATTCTTATACCCCAAAGTCATACGGTGTCAGAACAAAGGCTGAGATGAGGACAATGTACACCCATATCAAGCATCTTATCTACTATTTGTACTAATGGAAATTTAGCTAGTCTTTCTAGTTAAAGTGTTTCTCTGCTCCAAAGTCTTCCATATCAACTTTAAGTTCATCTTCCTTTGGTTGCCTCCCAGAGCCTGTGGGACACAGCATAACTCATTAGGGAGGCATCCAGGCCTGCAGCATTTTGGCTCTCCCTACCTACTCAGCCTCATTTTTCAGCACTATCTTTCATTCTGGCAAACCGGTCTCCTGGTTCCTCAGTATGCTGTGGATGTCATTTTCTTCCTATCTGCATTTCCTTTTTAAATTCTTTTTTTTAATTTTAAGATTTTATTTATTTATTTTAAAGAGAAGAGAGAGAGGGAGAAGGGAGGGAGGAGCAGGAAGTATCAACTGCCATATGTGCCTTGACCAGGCAAGCCCGGGGTTTGGAGCTGGTGACCTTGGCCTTTCCAGGTGGGCACTTTATCCACTGCGCCACCACAGGTCAGGCTTTCCACCTGCACTTCTAGTCACTCATTTCCCATCCCCTCATCTTTGTTTATGCATATCCTACTGTTCTTCCAAAATCCAGCTACTCTAACAAGCTTCTTTCATTGTTTCTGTTAGTTTTCTATTGCTGTTATAACAAATTACCATGGATTTAGTGATTTAAAACAACACAGATTTATTCTCTCACAGTTCTGGAGGTTAGAAGTCAAAAATCAGTTTCACTGGGCTACAGTCAACATGTCAGGAGGGCTGATTCCTTCTGGATGCTCTACAGGAGAATCTATTAACTTGTCTTTTTCAGTTTCTAGTGACTACCTATAGTCCTTGGCTTGTGGCCCCTTTTCCATCTTCAAAGTGCATCACTCCAATCTCTGCTTCTGCAATTATGAAATGGCCTTCTTTCACTCCTACAGTAAAATCTCTCTGCCTCCTTATATGGGCACTTGTGGTGACTTTTAGGGACCACCCAGATAGTCAGGATAATCTCCCCATCTCAAAATCCTTAGTTTAATTTTATCTACAAAGTTTCTTATGCCATATAAAGTAACATTCACAGCTTCTGCCGATTAAGGTATCTTTGAGGGTCATTATTCAGCCCACCACATTGCCCCATCTTACTTACATCCTTGACTCCAACCAGCATGGTTAATTGTTTAAACCATTCTGTCCAACATCCTCTACTTCTTGACATTCTTCCCCCACCTATTCAGTAATCTAGTGTCTCTAGAAATCCTGTGTCCTGCTAGGTGGTGAAATTAGGTAACTACAGATCATTAACACTATAAAATTATTTATTTATTTAAAATTCTTTCATTGATTAAAAAAAAAATTTTTTTATTTTATTTATTCATTTTTAGAGAGGAGAGAGAGAGAGAGAGAGAGAGAGAGAGAGAAGGGGGAGGAGCTGGAAGCATCAACTCCCATATGTGCCTTGACCAGGCAAGCCTAGGGTTTCGATCCGGCGACCTCAGCATTTCCAGGTCAATGCTTTATCCACTGCACCACCACAGGTCAGGCCTCTTTCATTGATTTGAGAGCGAGAGGAAGGGTGGGGGGAGGCTCTGGGGATGGGGAGAGTGAGAGGGAGAGGAAAAGAGAGAGACAGAGAACTATCAATCATTTAGTTGTGCACACATTGGTTTTGTTTCATGTGTGCCCTGATCAGGGATCAAACCCACAACTTTGGCGTGCTAGGACGATGCTCTATCCATTAAGCTACCCAGCCAGGGCCTCCAACTTTATTTATTTATTTATGTATTTTTATTTTGAGAGTACATTTGTAAAAGCTGAGGATAGTGAAACAAGGAAGGGCTTAGCATAGAAGCAACAGGAGAGAGCGTAGGCAGGGCTGCTTCGGCTCTCTAGAGACTCAGGAAAGAAGAGAGCCAAGGCGAGGTGCGGTGGGCTCACTGAGAAGTCAGAGGAAAGGGGGCCTTGGAGACAGGCTCAGAGGGCTAGACTGGTACAAATTGCCACTACTTATTGCTCCCTAGTTGCAAGTCTGGTGGGGTCCCTTAGAACTTGGGCTGAAAAAGCACACCTGGGAAAGAAAGGGGGAGAGAGGCGTGGGGTGCTCCCGAGGGAGCCCACAGCACTGCAGATTCATGAAGTCCGACCTCAGCTGGACCTTCAATTTCCCTCAACAACCCTTTCATGTATCCTTGAAAGCACTCTCTCCTAATCTGCTCAGCAATAGTTCCCTCACAAGTCTTCTCAATCCACTCAAGCACTCGACTTTTGCTCTTAAACAGACTTGCTTCCATTTCATTGAGAAAATCAAGGTTGCCAAGCAACAGCTATCTGAGCTTCTCCTGCTTTTAAAAATGTGGCTTCATTTTTCAAGTTGGCTACCTCCTTCCCATGAGTCTCAGAGGATGGATACCCGACTGTTCAGGACCAACTCATCTGCTTTCACTCCTGATTCTGCTCCATGGTGTTTTCCCCAAGACCTTACTTATTCAGACAGACATGCCGTCTTTATCTCCGGTTGCTTCATCAACACCCAGTTGCATTCTGTCAACAAACACTTATTGAGTGCCTACTGTACAGCATAAAATGCAACCTGGGTCTCAGCCTACGAGTATGATCAAGTTATTCACACACTGAAACATAAACATATAAGCAGAAAATTTAAAAATACAAAACAACATATAAACAGAAAACTTTCTTGATTTTTCATCTCTTTCTAGCTTCTACTCTCTCTCCTTCCCTTCCTCAAACCAAATCTGATCATCTTTCTCTCTACACCTGTTCATTTCCCAGTTTTCTCAGTCTCAGTTCATGTGCTCACCATCCAAATTAGAAACACGGGACTTCTCTAGACTTTGTGCTCTCCTTCTTATACATGCAGTCAGTAAGCATGCAGGTATTGTTTCTCTCCCTGAAATCTCCCGAATCTGTCCCCTCCTCTTCATTCTTATTCAGCTCTGGCTCTTAAGAACATTATGCCTAACCTATTGTAGCATTATAACCTTAAGTGATCTGCCTGCTTTCAGTCTACTTCCTTTTAGTTCATCCTCCACACTGCACCTAGAATTAGATACTTAAAAACATGAATATACCCATGTTACTCCCAACTTAAATGCCTTTAATGATTCCCATCACCTATAGCCTAAGTCCAAGCTCTTTATTAATATGGCTCTCAGGCTACTATGACCTGACATACATATCTCAATCATGCACTTGCCACTGAAATAAAAATTTCTTCCACATGGCATACATTTTTCTATGTATGGGCTTTAGCTTATGCTGTTCCTGCAGCTAGGAAAGCACTACCCATGTTTGTTCACCTGTCAATCTCATTTCCATCCTTCCAGATCCAATCAAGCATCATTTTCTCCAAGCTTTCTCTGAACACCAGACTGCCAAATAATCCAACTTTGTGCTGAAATGAGATATTTACCTGTCTGGTTTCCTTACAAACTCCTTAAAGGCACAGACTATCTGACCTCATATAGCAACAGTGGTGAGTATATTTCCTTTAAAACAGACCTCGTATTACTTTGAGTATTTGGGTATGTACGTTTTATGTGACTGTCATGTCTCTCATGGGGCTAGAAGCCTATTAAAAGTAAGAAAATAGGACCTGGCCAGTTGGGTCAGTGGTAGAACATCGGCCCGGTGTGTGGATGTCCTACGTTCAATTCCCGGTCAGGGCACACAGGAAAAGCGACCATCTGCTTCTCTACCCCTTACCCTTTCTCTCTGTTTCTCTCTTCCTCTCCCACAGCCATGGCTTGGTTAGAGCAAGTTGGCCTCGAGCACTGAGGATGGCTCTATGGCCTCACCTCAGGCACTAAAATAGCTTGGTTGCTGAGCAATGGAGCAACACTCCAGATGGGCAGAGCATTACCTGGTAGGGAACTTGCTGGGATGATTGCAGTTGGTGTGTATGAAGGAGTCCATCTCTCTGCCTCCCTGTGTCTCACATAAGAAAAAAAAAGTAAAGAAGTATATTTTATAACATTGTATATTCTTATTATATAGCAGGTTGTGTGCATTAAGATATTTATTAATAATTATTATTGTAAACTTTATGAATAATCACTCGAGTGTATACTCTACTAACTTTGGGTCAGCTCTATCATTTCTCTGTAATAAAAGCAACCCATTTCTTTTTTTTTTTTTTTTTTTTGTACTTTTCTGAAGTTGGAAATGGGGAGGCAGTCAGACAGACTCCCGCATGCGCATAACCGGGATCCACCCGGCATGCCCACCGGGGGCAATGCTCTGCCCATCTGGGGCGTCGCTCTGCCGCAATCAGAGCCATTCTAGTGCCCGAGGCAGAGGCCACAGAGTCATCCTCAGTGCTCAGGCCAACTTTGCTCCAATGGAGCCTTGGCTGTGGGAGGGGAAGGGAGAGACAGAGAGGAAGGAGAGGGGGAGGGGTGGAGAAGCAGATGGGCGCTTCTCCTGTGTGCCCTGGCCGGGAATCGAACCTGGGACTCCTGCACGCCAGGTCGACGCTCTACCACTGAGCCAACCGGCCAGGGCCAAAAGCAACCCATTTTAGGCAAATCTAATAACAATAATTTCCAACAAGATTTCTAAATTCTTATGCTGATAGTTAATATAAGAGATTGATTGAGGCATCAGGTAATCATACACAAATAAATTCACACAGATTTTGTTTTGTTTTGTTATTGTAAAATGTAAAGCCAGTAGGCACGGCCACCATCACAGCCGTCTGACCCGTGCAGGTTCACATTAAATTTGGACAGATGGTAATGAAACAATTGAGTCAAGAACTGGTGGGCCATTACCTTTTAATCCTAGCTTACACCTGGTGGGCAAGAAATACACACAGTGGGAAAACACTTCCCTTTCCATTCAGGGCTCCCAAAGCCACTGACTTATCCAAATTTCCTAGAATCAAAGGTTTCTAACCTCACCAGCCTTATTCACCTCTGTTCCCCATCTCCTTCTCTCTGCACAAACTCTGCACAAGCTGGCTTTCCTTTAGCATTCTGCCATCTTGGCTGCTTCTCCTCTCTTCCACGTGGCCTTTTTATGCTCTCCCCTCTAATGCTAATCTCAGGAACTGAGAGATAGCAAGCTCCTGGTCTGCCCCCTTTATAGTGTAGAAACCAAAACCTTTAATCCAATATACAAACAAGGAAGTCTCTGATACAAAGTCACTTATCTGAGGCATAATGGGATTCCTCATGAGAGTGCACCACCCCACATCAAAAAGGGTAGGAAAGGCTTAGTCCCAAAACCAAGCCCCAAAACCAGGCTACAAGGATCCTGCCTGCCCATAGCCCGCCCTCAACACACATTAATATAATCACTTCCATCCCAAGCAAGAAGGTCAACCAATACCATCACCTGGGCGATGGGCTTCCACGTGGGCAGCGCCATCTTTAACAAAGTGAGCATAATATATTTTATCTGCCCAACATACAAGTATCTGGCCAACAGGCAGAAATAGTAACAAAAATTGGCTCCCTTAAAAGGCAATTCGTCAGTAAGGAACGCCATATTTTATGGCGCGTATGTCATCAGTCCTGTTCAACCACATTCCTGGTGAGGTCTCCTGAAGTCCCTTCCTCATTTCAGATAAATTCATCCTTTTTCAGAACATTGTCAGCATGATCTAGTCTTCCTCTGTTATCTTACAAGTTCAAGGGAATTTGGGAGAGCCAAGACAAACTCTTTGTTCTTCCAATATAGCGTAACCAGTTTTATGAAAATGTGGTCTGGAAAAAGTAAGGGTGCCTTTCAAAGGAACAGAAAGAGCAGAGCCATCATAAAAGGGAAGCATATAGCCTGAGGTAATGATCTAATAAGCCTGGTTTCCTCATTCCTTATAACTGTTTCTAGGTTAATATCTAAGGTGTGTAGGAGCATACCTTTTGTGTTCCAATTGTTTCCTCTGTTATTCTAACAGTCCACTATTTCCTTGAAGCTTATGCCACCTAATCCTCACAGTGTCCCTATTACCTAATCACTTGGATTTTTCTTTCTGTAGGGGTCACTCTTATTCTACATTTAGATGTACAGAAATCATTAATTATTATGATTAATTTAACAAATATGTATTAGGCTTCTTCTTTTCACAAAGCACTATGGAAATTCAAAGATGAGTCAGATACAGATGACCCCAGCGGTCCTGAACCCTTGGTGTGCATCAGAATGACCAATGCAAGGTTTTAAATGTGCGGGTAACTAGGCATCTACTGCAGAAATTCTTATTCCATTGGCTTGTGGCATGGACATTTTTACATTGAACATTTTTTTAAAAGTTCACAAGTTTGTTGATACCAAAGTCAGACAAAGACACTGCAAGAAAAGAAAATTATGGAGCAATATCTCTTATGAACAGTGATACAAAACTCCTCAGAGATCCGTGGCCAGGTAGTTCCATGGTTAGACATTGTCTGGATACGTCAAGGTTGCAGGATATCCCCAGTCAGGACACATACAAGAATCAACCAATGAATGCATAAATAAGTGGAACAACAAGTCATTTTCTTCCTCTCTCTCTCTCTCTAAAAAAAAAAAAAATCAATGAATAAAACATATTTTTAAAAAATCCTCAAAGAAATTTTAGCAAACAAAATTCAGCAGCATATTAAAAGTATTCTACACCATGACCAGTGGGATCTATTTCTGGAAGGCAATGATCATTCAACATACCCTCCTCCTCAGAAAGACACGTGATCATCTCAATTGATGCAGAAAAAGCATTTGATAAAATTTAACACTTTTTTTATGATGAAATAAAAAACCTCACCCAACAAACTAGGAATAGAAGGAAAATACCTCAATATAATAAAAGCCATATAGAAAAAAAAATGAACATCGTATGCTTTTATTTTTAACTTTTAAAACTTTATTTATTTATTCATTTTAGAGAGGAGAGAGAGAGATAGAAGGAGAGAGGAGCAGGAAGCATCAACTCCCCTATGTGCCTTGACCAGGCAAGTCCGGGGTTTCGAGCTAATGACCTCAGCATTTCAGGTCAAGCTTTATCCACTGTGCCACCACAGGTCAGGCAGAACATCATATTCAATGGTGAAAGACTGAAAGCTTTTTTCCTAAGATCAGGAAGAAGGCAAGAATGCCCATTTTTGCCACTTTCATTTAACATGGCACTGGGCGTTCTAGCCCGAGCAAATAGGTAAGAAAAAGAAATAAAGGGAATCCACATTGGAGAGGAAGAAGTACAATGATCTGTGTTCACAGATTAGGGGAGCAAAGAATTTCCCTTGACCCGCTTAGAGTCCCTGGCTGCATCTGAAAATTATCATTATTTAAAAATCTTTTTATTTACTTATTCATTTTAGAGAGGAGAGAGAGAGAGAGAGAGAGAGAGAGAGAGAGAGAGAGAGAGAGAAAGAAGGTGGGAGGAGCAGGAAGCATCAACTCCCATATGTGCCTTGACTGAGCAAGCCCAGGGTTTTGAACCTGTGACCCTCATGCATCTGAAAATTAAATGGACAAAAACAGATTAACAGGAGAAAAGCATACAAATTTAAGTTCCACATATTATCAGAGCTTTCATAAGAAGATAAACACCCAGAGGAACAGTTAAACCTCTGTATTTTTATGCCAGTTTTGGTGAAGAGTGGACAGTTGTGAACAAATATGATAGGTCAAAGAATATAAGGCAAGTGTACTAAACTGAGGGAAACTCAACAAGGGCTGTTTGTTTGGATTCTTCTTTTCATCACGCTATCCTTATTTGGACAGAAGATTGTTCCTTTCCTTCCGGTATAGGCAGGGCATCTCTCACAGGAGAGTGTTATGATCTGTTTCAGGGGAGAAAGTTGTGGGGAGAAATAAGAATGACCTTCTGGTTTCTGTCATGTTCTTAAATGCTTTAGCTTAAAATATTTAATATGTACCTGATTAGGCGGTTGCTCTGTTGACAGAGTGTTGACCTAGAACACTGAGAACCCAGGTTTGAAACCCCAAGGTCGATGGCTTGAGCATGAGCTTACCAGCTTGAGTGTGAAGTTGCTGGCTTGAGCGTGGGATTATAGACATGACTCCATGGTCACTGGCTTGAAGCCCAAGGTTGTTGGCTTGAAGCCCAAGGTTGCTGGCTCAGCTGGAATCCCACAACACCCTGGTCAAGGCACGTATGAGAAAGTAATTGATGAATAACTAAAGTGCTTTAACTATGAGTTGATGCTTCTCATCTCTCTCCTTTCCTATCTCTCTCTCTCTCAGTCTCTCTCTCTCTTTCTCTTTTAAAAATAAATAAATCATCTGACTAGGCTGTTGATGCAGTGGATAGAGCATCGGACTGGGACGCAAAGGGCCCAGGTTCAAAATCCCGAGGTCACTAGCTTGAGTGCAGGCTCATCTGGTTTGAGCAAGGTTCACCAGCTTGAGCCCAAGGTTGCTGGCTTGAGCAAGGGGTCACTCGATCTGATGTAGCCCCCCTAGTCAAGGCACATATGAGAAATCAATCAATGAACAACTAAGGTGCTGTGATGAAGAATTGATACTTCTCATCTCTCTCTTCTTGTCTGTCTGTCTCTATCTGTTCCTCTCTCTGTCTCTGTCACAAAAAATAAAATAAAAAATAAAATATTCAATATGCCACAGTGCCATATTTTAGGGTAACATATCTTGAACCTCATCACAGATAGTATGATTTAATACATAGAAAACCCTAAGGATTCCACAAAAGAACTATTAGAACTAATAAGTAAATTCAGCTAAGTACAAGATAAAAAAATCAAACCACAGAACCCATTGTATTTCTGCATAACAGTAAACAGATTGAAAAGGAAATTATGAAAATAATTCCATGTACAATAGCATCAAAAAGAATAAAATACTTAGGAATTAACCAGCAAAGTAAAAGATTTGTACAATTAAAACTGCAAAACATTGTTAAAAGAAATGAAAGAAGATAAAAATATGTTCATGAGCCGGTGGACTTAATACTGTACAGATGTAAATACTACCCAAAATGACCTGCAAATTCGATGCAATCTCTACCAAAAACCCAATGCTTTTTTCCCCTTAGTAATAGAAAAACTTACTCTAAAATTCATGTGGAATCATAAAGGCCCCCCAAATAGTCAACAGGCTTTGGAAAAAGAACAAAGCTGGAGGGCTTACACATCTTAATTTTTTTTTTTTTTTTACAGAGACAGAGAAAGAGTCAGAGAGAGGAATAGACAGGGACAGACAGACAGGAACGGAGAGATGAGAAGCATCAATCATTAGTTTTTCGTTGCGCATTGCGACACCTTAGTTTTTCATTGATTGCTTTCTCATATGTGCCTTGACCGCAGGCCTTCAGCAGACCGAGTAACCCCTTGCTTGAGCCAGCGACCTTGGGTCCAAGCTGGTGAGTTTTTGCTCAAACCAGATGAGCCCGCGCTCAAGCTGGCGACCTTGAGGTCTCGAACCTGGGTCCTCAGCATCCCAGTCCGATGCTCTATCCACTGCACCACCGCCTGGTCAGGCACATCTTAATTTTAAAACTTATCATAAAGCTACACTAATCAAAACAGTGTGGTATGGGCATAAAGACTCATATACAACAGCAATTTTAACTGGTGAGCCACAAGAATTTTTAAAACATGCAATACCTGACTAGTCAGGGGAACTGACCTCTTTTCTCTAATATTGTCAAATGAAAAAATGACAACAGCCAATACAACAATAGCCATCAGGTGTGAATGAATCAGAATTAATTTTTTTGGTCAGGCCAGCAAATATATTTTTTGGAGTGCTGTAGAATTCTAGTAATTAGTTTATGTGTCCCATGAGATGAAAAAGGCTGAAAATTGCTGATATAGACTATGAAATAGACTTGAGAGCCCAAAAATAAACCCTCATATATATGGTCAAAGAATTTTAAAATATTTTTATTTATTGATTTTTAAGAGAGAGGAAGCGAGAGAGAAATATTGATTTGTTGTTTCACTTATTTTTGCATTCATTGGCTGATTCTTATATGTGCCCTGACTGGGGATTGAACCCACAACCTTGGCATTTTGGGATGATGTTCTAACCACTGAACTCCAGTCCAGGGCCAAATGATTGTTTTGTTTTTTTGTTTTTTTTTAGAGACAGAGAGAGAGTCAGAGAGAGGAATAGACAGACAGAAACGGAGAGATGAGAAGCATCAATCATTAGTTTTTTCATTGCGCATTGTGACACCTTAGTTGTTCATTGATTGCTTTCTCATATGTGCCTTGACCACGGGGCTACAGCAGACCGAGTGACCCCTTGCTCAAGCCAGTGACCTTGGGTCCAAGCTGGTGAGCTTTTGCTCAAACCAGGTGAGCCTGTGCTCAAGCTGGTGACCTTGAGGTCTCGAACCTGGGTCCTCGGCATCCCAGTCCAACGCTCTATCTGCTGCGCCACCGCCTGGTCAGGCCCAAATGATTTTTGACAAGAGTGCCAAGACCATTCAATGGAGAAAGTCATCTTTACAACAAATGGTGCTGGGAAAACTGAATATCTACATGCAAATCAAATGACATTGAACCCTTATCTAATACGATACAAAAATTAACTCAAAATAGATTAAAGACTTAAATATATAAGACCTAAAACTATTAAACTCTTAAGAGAAAACATAGGGCAAAACCTTCATGAAATTAGATGTAGCAGTGATCATGGATATAACATCAAAGGCACAGGCAACAAAGAAAAATAGGCAAATTGAACTTCCTAAAAATGAAAATGTTTGCCTGACCTGTGGTGGTGCAGTGGGTAAAGTGTTGACCTGGAACACTGATTTCACTGGTTCGAAACCCTGGGCTTGCCTGGTCAAGGCACATATGGGAGTTGATGCTTCCTGCTCCTCCCCCCTTCTCTCTCTCTCTCTTCTCTCCCTTCTCTCTAGAAAAAAATGAATAAATAAAATCAAATGATTTTATGCATCAAAAGACATTATCAACAGAATAAAAAGTCAAACCAGAGAATGGGAGAAAATATTTGCAAATCATATATTTGAGAAAGGATTAATATCCAGAATATATATAGAATTTCTAAAGCTAAACCACAAAAAAAACAAGCTTATTCAAAAATGGGCAAAAGACTTGACTAGATATTTCTCCAAAAAAGAAGCACAAATGACCAATAAGCACATGAAAAGATGCTCAGCATCACTAACCTTCGGCAAAAACCAAACCAAAGCTACAATGAGATATCACCTCACAACCATTAGCATGGCTAATATCAAAAAGACAAAGTAACAAATGTTGGCTAGAATGTAGGGAAATTGGAACCCTGTGTATTGTTGGTGGGAATGTAAAATAGTATAATAGCTCCTGTGGAAAACAGTATGGTAGATCCTCAAAAAATTAAAAAGAATTATCATATAATTAAGCAGTTCAACTTCTGGGTATATACCCCCCAAAATAGAGAAAGGGCCTTACAGAGATATTTGTACACCTGTGTTTTTAGTAGCATTATTAATAATTGTAAAAACATGAAAACAATCTTGGTGTTTATCAATGGATGACTGGAGAAGCAAAATGTGACACACACACATAAATTTCATGCCTTTCCAGGATTGAAACTATTACATTTAGGTATCTTTGCCTGACCAGGTGGTGGTGCAGTAGATAGAGCGTCAGACTGGGATGCAGAGGACCCAGGTTTGAGACCCCGAGGTCGCCAGCTTGAGCGCGGGCTCATTTGAAAAAGCCCACCAGCTTGAACTCAAGGTCGCTGGCTCCAGCAAGGGGTTACTCGGTCTGCTGAAGGCCCGTGGTCAAGGCACATATGAGAAAGCAATCAATGAACAACTAAGGTGTTGCAACGTGCAATGAAAAACTAATGATTGATGCTTCTCATCTCTCTCCGTTCCTGTCTGTCTGTCCCTCTCTCTGATTCACTCTCTGTCTCTCTAAAAAAAAAAAAAATTAGGTATCCTTATCATACAGAGACATAAGGCTGTGCATGATTAGTTTAAATATAAAGTAGAAATTGATGTGCGCCTTAAGATGCATTGACAAAGTGTTAGAGTGGAGAGGAGGAAAATATTACCTCCAGTTTGAGAAATCAGAGAGAAGTCCGTGGAGGAGCCGAATGACATGACTCTGGAATTCGAACTCAAGAGACCTGCTTTCCTTTCTCACCGCCACCACTTACAATGACACACCCGATACTGAATAAGTCTTAGAACTACTAAGGTCTATTTTTCATATGTAAATGAGAAAGATTCACATCTATGTCACAGGATTATTGTGAAGACTTTGAACAGTGAAGAGAGATAAAACACATGGAAGCACATAGAGCTATGCTACCTAGATCCAAAGCTGACAATCAATAAATGATAATTATGTCTGAACCTAAGCTGGCATTTGTATCATGACTTGAAGGATGGGTAGGATTTAAACATTTCAGAGATGAGGAGATGGGAGCTTTCTGCAGTAGAAGAGCTTTTATGCATTGCATGGTTTTATAGCTATTTATATGCATGTACCATACAAAATATTTTGGAAGCTTTAATGCCAATCCATGTATGGATCTTGGGTTCAAGAAGCTATTACTTCAGCCTGACCAGGTGTGGCGCAGTGGATAGAGTGTCGGACTGGGATGCAGAGGACCCAGGTTCGAGACCTCGAGGTCGCCAGCTTGAGCGTGGGCTCATCTGGTTTGAGCAAAAGCCCACCAGCTTGAACCCAAGGTCGCTGGCTCAAGCAAGGGGTCACTCAGTCTGCTGAAGGCCTGCAGTCAAGGCACATATGAGAAAGCAATCAATGAACAACTAAGGTGTTGCAACGCGCAATGAAAAACTATGATTGATGCTTCTCATCTCTCTCTGTTCCTGTCTGTCTGTCCCTGTCTATCCCTCTCTCTGACTCTTTCTCTGTCTCTGTAAAAAAAAAAAAAAAAAAGAAGCTATTACTTCAGTAATTCATTTGTTAAACTAATACAGACACTTTCTCTTTTAGTAATGTTGCTTGTATTCCTAATGTGCTTCATGTGTTTAATAGGTGTTTTCCTACCTTAATATATATATATATTTTTTTTATTTTATTTTATTTTATTTTATTTATTTATTTTTTTTTTTTTGTATTTTTCTAAAGTGAGAAGCTGGGGGGAGGCAGACAGATTCCTGTATGCGCCCAACCAGGATCCATCCGGCATGCCCACCAGGGGGTGATGCTTGGCCCCTCTGGGGCATAGCTCCGCTACAATTGGAGCCATTCTAGAGCCTGAAGTGGAGGCCATGGAGCCATCCTCAGTGCGTGGGCCAACTTTGCTCCAGTGAAGCCCTAGCTGCAGGAGGGAAAGAGAGAGACAGAGAGAAAGGAGAGGGGGAAGGGTAGAGAAGCAGATGGTCGCTTCTTCTGTGTGCCCTGGCTGGGAATTGAACCTGGGACTTCCACATGCTGGGCCGATGCTCTACCGCTGGGCCGACCAGCCAGGGCCGAGAAAAATATTTTAAAAATTCTAAAACAAAAACCACTCTTTCCAGTTTCTTTCTCACTTTTATCCTCAGAAGTAATGGTGATTAACATTGGATTCTGTCTTGCATCACTTTTTATGCATGTACAAATGTATAATATATACATGTATATTCATACATATATAAATATATATAATTTTACATATGTATAGTTCTTTTTGCCCTTCAGATAAAATCATTTTTATCTACTGTTCTGGAAATTGCTGTTTAGCCACTAATTAGAGTGTTAATATCTTATTTTTGTAAATATGTCAAGTAACCTCATTCTTTGTAATAGCAAAGTAGAATTCCATTGTACAAATGCTTCATCATTTATTTAACCGGTTCCCTATTGATGGGCATTTGGGTTTTTCTATTACAAATAATACTGGAATAAATATCCTTATACACATACCTGTGTGTCCTGTGTGAATGTATTTTAGGAGAAATTCCCAGAAGTAGAACCAAACAAAAAGTTTTACATTTCAATAGATAATGCTAAATTGATGTCTTAATGGAAGGAATAATTTATACTCCAAAAAAAAGAGTATAAAAGTTTCTCTTTTTCTACATGGTTATCAACTCTGGATATTATCAAATAAATTTATTTACAATAAAATCTAGATAAAAAATGGCTGATTCTATTAAATTTTATTTATTTATTTATTTACAGAGACAATGAGTCAGAGAGAGGGATAGACAGGGACAGACAGACAGGAACGGAGAGAGATTAGAAGCATCAATCATTAGTTTTTCCTTGCGCGTTGCAACACCTTAGTTGTTCATTGATTGCTTTCTCTTATGTGCCTTGACCACGGGCCTTCAGCAGACCAAGTAACCCCTTGCTGGAGCCAGCGACCTTGGGTTCAAGCTGGTGGGCTTTTTTTTTTGCTCAAACCAAATGAGCCCGCGCTCAAGCTGGCAACCTTGAGGTCTCGAACCTGGGTCCTCTGCATCCCAGTCCGATGTTCTATCCACTGTGCCACCACCTGGTTAGGCTGATTCTATTTAAATTAAAATTATTTATAAAGTCATAAAATTTATAAATAAGCAATCTTAGTTTAGTATCTTTTTAGATGCTTATATCCATTTACATACTTTTGGGTGAGTTAACTTTTAATGTCTTATTCATATTAAGAAATGATTCCCACCCTGGCTGGTTGCCTCAGTGGTAGAGCGTCGGCCTGGCGTGTAGAAGTCCCGGGTTCAATTCCCGACCAGGGCACACAGGAGAGGCGCCCATTTGCTTCTCCACCCCTCCCCCTCTCCTTCTTCTCTGTCTCTCTCTTCCCCTCCCATGGCTGAGGCTCCAATGGAGCAAAGATGGCCCCAGCGCTGGGGATGGTTCCTTGGCCTCTGCCCCAGGCGCTAGAGTGGCTCTGGTCGCGGCAGAGCGACGCCCCGGAGGGGCAGAGCATCGCCCCCTGGTGGGCGTGAGGGGTGGATCCCGGTGGGGCGCATGCGGGAGTCTGTCTGACTGTCTCTCCCGGTTTCTAGCTTCAGAAAAATACAAAAAGAAAAAAAAAAAGAAAAGAAATGATTCCCTCCTCCCTTCACCTGGCAGGATAGCTCCGTTGGTTAGAGCATTGCCCCCAAAGCACAGAGGTTGCCGGTTTGATCTCCCATTAGGGAACACACAGGAACAGATCAATGTTTCTGTTTCTCTCTCTAAAATTAATGAAATAAATATTAAACAAAGAAAGAAAAAAATTATCCCAGCCCTGACTGGATAGCCCAGTCGGTTAGAGCATCATCCCAATATCCAAAAGTTGCGGGTTCGATCTCTAGTCAGGGCACATACAGGAACAGATGAATGTTTCTTTCTCTCTCTCTCTCCCTCCCTTCATCTACCTCTAAACCAATAAATAAATTCTTTAAAAAAGAGAGAAATTTTCCCTTGAAGTGAACCCACAGTATGGTATACACAAATGTGTTGTAAAATTGAGCACCTGGAACCTGTATGATTAATTATGTTACCCTGTGTCACCCCAATACATTCAGTTAAAAAAAGAAACTATTCCTTTATTTTGCAAGATTGTTTTCAGTTTGACTTTTTTTCTTTCCTTTTTTGTTTTTTTTACAGAGACAGAGAGTGAGTCAGAGAGAGGGATAGACAGGGACAGACAGACAGGAACGGAGAGATGAGAAGCATCAATCATTAGTTTTTCGTTGCGCGTTGCAACACCTTAGTTGTTCATTGATTACTTTCTCATATGTGCCTTGACCGCAGGCCTTCAGCAGACCGAGTAACCCCTTGCTTGAGCCAGCGACCTTGGGTTCAAGCTGGTGGGCTTTTTGCGCAAACCAAATGAGCCCGCGCTCAAGCTGGCGACCTCGGGGTCTCGAACCTGGGTGTTTGCATCCCAGTCCAATGCTCTATCCACTGCGCCACCACCTGGTCAGGTGACTTTTTTTCTTTAACTATGTGGTATGTTCTCCCATTATGAATTTTCAAATTGTATATAAATTTATTAATATTTTAAGTCTTTTGAGTTCCCTCACTCCAGGATTTAAAAATTATTGACATAAATTTTTAATTCCATCCTTTAATTAAAACATTCTTTTAAAATAATATTTATGACATGCCAAAAACAGGAGAAAGTTTATAAATTTTCTCTTATTTATAAATTTTCTCTTATCATAAAATGCTAACAAGAATACTGGTATGTTTGGTTTATTTCAGTTCTCCAAATCAAGAGTTTGGACAAAAAATACTTAATTACTTAATATATGAAATTCATTCTAGCACAGCATTCTAGAACAATTGTTCTGACTTGAAAAATAATGGAAGGTAAAATTTTAAAGAATTCATTTTTTTTCAAAAATAGTTTCAGATGTCTTAGAGCCCTCTATTCCACAAAATCTTATTTTGTAAAGTATTAGTTTAAGTATAGATTATATTATTGCCATTTCAGTAGCATTTTAATTATCAACAAATTGAGTACTAACACCTTTCCATAATTTCAGCAAACCTGAGGATTGTTTCTTAATTCTATTCCTATAAAAAATTTTAAATTATACTCATATACTAAACCTTGCCTGTTAGAAAGATAATATACAATGTGTTATGTTCTCTGATAATACCATCTTCTCTACCCATTGCCTCAGATACCGTAGGACATTGACTACCTCTGTTCCATCTGCTTTACTTAGTATTTCCACTTCTGGAACACTAAAGCACTGCTATGTTAACAATATATCTAGATAAACTATTAATGATTGAATCATCTGAAACATTGAAACCAGTAACTCTTATTTGCTGATCTAAGATGTGAGAATTCATTCTATTTTTTAAAAAATTTCATGTTAAAAATTCAAATTCTTAAAAACATATATTTAAAAGTTTTTATATTAACTGTAAGCAAAATATTAAATTCTTCTAAATTCCTGGATATTTTATATCCAAAATTCTTAGAAATGGCAACCCAGCATGTTTTTTAGACTTTCTGTATTATATGTCTGCTTGTTCACTTATTCATGTGTTGGTGATGTGACATGCTTGTTTTCAGTACTGATTTGAATAATTAGAACAGGAGTTCTTCCAGGAAGTGTATTCTATGCCTGAGGATCAATTTCTTATTAACCTCAAAAAATTTTTTTTCTTTTCATAGAAGAAACACACATTGATTAAATCAAGTGTACTTTATTCAAATTTATTATTTATTTATTTATTTTTAGAGAGAGAGAGAGAGAAAGAGAGAGCTAAATGGGGGGGGAGAACAGGAAGGATCAACTCCCCTATGTGTCTTGACCAGGCAAACCCAGGGTTTTGAATCGGTGACCTCAGCATTCGAGGTCAATGCTTTATCCACTGCGCCACCACAGGTCAGACAAATCAAGTGTACTTTAATCACGAGCTTTTGTCTGGAGTACTTTTGGTGTACAACTATGTCCAACTCAATGTAGGTACTTCCAGAACCATAGGGCTTAAATCCTGTTTTATTGCAGTATCCAACACCTGACACCACTTTTTTTCATCTCAGTAACGTTTCATGTATGACTTTTATTCAGTCAAAAACATTATTCTTCTCCTAGTTATGTCCTTTCCCACCACACCAAGTACTTAACTGTTTCAAAGAACTTGTTTCTGAAGTTGCCACTGGTTCAATACTCTTCACTCTCCAAATCTCCATCTAAGTGATATAATTAAACTTCATTTCTTCAAAAAATGCTTTTTCTTACCTGCAGATTAGATCAGATCCCCTTGCCATACGTGGTTAGGCTTACGCTATCTTTTTATTTCCCTCACAGTTTGTAATTATATTTGTATGATTGTTTGGAATGCCAGCCTCCCACATTCAATGAGAGACTGTTTCAACATTGCTCATTATTTTATTATCAGAGCCTGGCAATTCATGGATACTAAGTATTTGTTGAATGAATGAATGAATTCATGTCCAAGCTCAAATCCCATCCTCTTTAAAAAGACATTTCTAACCTATCCAGCCACAGTGATAAATTCCTCTACTAAATTTGAGGCATTTGTTATTGCTACCATTCATTTATCCTATAGAATCACAGATTCATTGAATTCAATAGGAATTAAAGGTCACAATCTTTATATTGTAAATGATGACTAATTCGCTGAAATCAAATTCTTGGTTTTAGTTTTATGAGTATCATCATTATGAGAAATTGCTTTCTGAAGTATACTGAACCATCCTTGGACTATTTGTACTTTTAGACATTTTTCTGATGTTTAGCAAGAATCTACATTCTTGTGATTTTCAAGATGAATTCAGTTCCTTAGCATAAAAAAGAACAAGCCCATTGGTTCTTCTAATGATGGTCCTTCAGACAGTGAAACACTGCTTTCTTGCTCAATCAAAACACAGCCCCCCCCTTTAATTATGGCTTTTATGTTGTGGTTTCTAGCTTCTTTCATCATTCTGATTTATTCTCCTGTGAATTCATTCTAGTTTGTCAATGACCTTCTCAAAATAAAATTACATTTGTTATCAGTAATTTTATTTTTTCTAAGTATGCTAATCAAATCTCATAAGATAGCAGTAAAAGACTTAAAAATTCAGGGGTTACTTTTTCTAAGAACAAATTTGTGACCAATTTTTAATCCTTTAAGTTCAGAAATTTGAAAAGATAATTTTGATTAAGTAAAAGATATCATTTTCTGGCAGCTGTCACTGGTTGCTGGAGAATTGCTTAGATCACATAACCAATTCTATACCTTATAGCTTAAAATAATCTTACTTGCTCTGACCACTTGCTAGGTGAACTTCAAAAGGATTTAAACAAATAAGTAACAAAATACTGTGCTTGTTTTGCTGTGAGGAAAAGGCTTAGTCTTATAGTTACCTGCAAAGGAACCAAACCCAATGTTTAATAATAATAATCAGCTCTTTCCTGGGCTCAACAGAAATGTTTTGATGTGGTTGGTAACAGCCTCAGATGAGGGTATCAGCCTTCATTTAAAAAACAACCATTAGTTTGAGTTGTCATTACAAACATGACTAAATTGCTGGTAATAGCCTTCTTTACCAAGCAAGAATTGTCCTTTTCAGCCCTTTTATATAATTTATACTCCATTTCAAAAATATTGTAATATATTGTAAAGTTGCTGGCAATTGTTAAGTCTCAGAAGAAGGCAATAAATGCTACAGAAGAAAAAGTAGGGAATAAAATAAAATTACATGAAGAGAAATTAGAAGAGGTGAGGGAGAGCTTGAGCCTCTCTATTTCTGAAATGGTTTTACTATATGGCACATAGTTATGATTAAATGTTTGCTAAATGAATTAAAACATTCAAGCTTTAGGGATTATTCTACAGCAGGGATAACATTGTAAGGAAAGTAGTTGGCTTAACTAAAGTATCTGGTAACTTATTTTCGATTTCAATTTTTACTATATTTTCAATTTCAGTATTTTCGAGAATTCAGTATGAGTTAAACTACAGTCACTAAAAATACTCAAATATTTTCCTAACATGGTGTAATTCAATCGCCTATAATCCAAATTTATATTATAAATTCCTTCCTTCCTCCTTCTACCCCTCCCTCCTTTCTAATGAAAAATTCACTTGTGCTATTTAGGTAACAGTATTTTAAAGTAGTTTATAAATGAGCTATTGGTCTTGGATAGAACCAGCCATAATAATGTGTTCAAGCAACAAAATGAACAAAAGAAACTCGGAATGTACCTAGTTGTTAAAAAAAAAATAACAGGTGGCTAAAAAAAAAAAAGACTAAGGAACTCAAATTTCTCTTTAAGGATTTTGTTGCTACCTTTCCTACAAAAATTACCCAGATTACTTATTGACCTCTACTTTGAAAACAGAGGAAATCTTGCTGTGTGATGTATTAGCTCAGTAACTCTGAAGTTTCCAGGTACTTTCTTATCTGAACAGGATATACTGATCATTGTAATCCCTGTATTTCTTGCACATTTAAACCTATTTCATCCCTAGATTACCATATACATATATTCTTTATATATACTTTGAAGAGAAAAGGCATTTGAGGTACATTTTAATATTTATATAAATATATAATTTTTATATTTATATAAAAATATATAGGTATATCATGTAAGCAATAATTTCAGTTTTAAAAAATCATAGTACTTAAATTTTTCATACTTTCAAAAGTATATACTAATTTGAAATTACTTTTGGAGGATCTATCATAAACCAAGTAAGTAAGTACATGAGACAACGTAGGACAACTTTTTAAAATTCTCTTCAAAAAGAAGTTAGGAGTTTATGCTCAGAGTCCAGTTTGCCACCATAAAAAGCCGAGAAAATTATTAAGCCTACTCTGTTTTATTTATTATAAGGACAGGCATCCTATTGATCGAGGTGACCACTATAACTTCCAAACAAATTTTAGGTTAAATACAAAAATTCTAAAGTTGTTTTGAACTGAGATAAAGCTATAATAAATTTGTAAGTGTCCATTAATTTACTATTTTACAAGCAATTATTCAGAATTTATTATCTGATGCTCATTAAAACTGCACTGTGTTAAGCACTAGAATACAAAAATGAATATGATATAAAATTTTGCCCCTCAGGAGCTTGCATTTTAGTGAGAAGTGTACAGTTATAAAAATAGTATGTTACAGAACCTAAAGAAGCATTAGTTGGTGGCTTCAGAAGTGGGTTTGTCTTCTATAATACTAGAAATTGATGGTTGAATTAAAGTAGCATTTTCAGAAGTGTGTATTTAAATCCATATTGTTGACACTACAGTGAAAGCAGTGAAACTTGTCAACAGATTATTAAGTTTTATGGTTGATGTCCACACTTTTATTGTAGCTTGGGACCAACATCAAGCTTCTGGAGAAAACATCCTTCCTCTCCCCCCACCCTTCCTCTATCATTAAATCAGCTTCTCAGCCTGTGTTAGGTGTGTTCTTGGAATAGAAGTGCATCACACTCATTCTATTTTTCATTTTTCACATATCAACACTTTAGTTTTTCATTTTTTTCCCCTTCCCAGGGCAAGAAGTGTTTAGATTGTTGCTTTATTTATATATTCCATAAAAGAAAACCTGCACTTCACTGGCTACTTTTTCAATTCCTAAGACCACCAGTTAGTGGTATTATTTCTGGATGAGTGAAACACTCTTTACAAGCGGCTGGGGGAGGTATGAACAGCCCAAGAATCCTGGCTTTTCACTGACTAGTCTTTTAAGGAAGTGACCCTGGTGCCACGGAAATTAACAACCCTTCAACTCGGACAGGCTTGAAATCTTAAGGCCGAAGTGTAGATAAAAAATTGGATCCTTATGGGTTGGGTTACTGTTTGAGGAGGGCAGGCGGGAGTTAGTGTGTGGATAGAATGTCAAATGGGACTTTATTAAACGACTCATTAAAACTGCACGAAATATAAACCTCCGCTGACTCCAGAGGATAAAAAAAAAACAAAAACTTTGAAAATCCAACTTAAAACAGAATTTCGGAAACGTATAAATTCAGTCTGGGTGCTTGTAAGACCACCTTCCGTGTCACCTTAGGCCAGAAACGGCACAGGTGTGAACATTTTGCAACAATAGCTTTCAAAGTTATTTTCAACGCGAATTATTTTTGCATCCTATCTAGGAAATTCAGAGTGGAAAGCATGTCACCTTGTCTAGTGTTCTCCCTGCGTTGCTAACCTTTCCTCCTATCCCATCCCGCCACTCCCCCTTCGCCGCTGTCCCGGTCCAGGAGGCGTTTGTTTATGTGACGTAAGCCGTAGTAAGCAGTCCCCGCCCCTATTTCCCTCTGGCCGCCGCGTTTCCCGCGCCGCAGCGCTTCTCCCCTTAAAAGGACAATAGAGGCCCCGGGAGCGCGCGCGGCTGCCTGTCCTTCTCTCCTCCCCGCCCTCGACGCGCGCGCGCCCGTATGCAAATGAGTTCGATTCACGAGAATTTTGTACCAGGAGCTGCGCGTGCGCAGTGGGAAGCGGAATCTACACCTTCCCGGCCAGCGGTAGCAACTGCAGAACTGCAGGAGACAATCTTTCTAGACGAGGCAGTTGAAGAGGAGGGAGCGATTGGAGGGGGGCGGGGGTTGGCCTGGCGTGCACTCCTCACCTCGGTAACGTTATTGCGCGTGGAACGGCTGTTTTTGGAAGGTGAGTGACTAACCATTACTCTGGTGCAAAACTGTCTTACTAGGCTTTGATTTATTCAGACTAGCTTTTTCTTTTTTCTTCTCATTTCATCTCACCCACCTCCCCCAATCCTTCCATAAACACACTACACACAGGAAGTTTTGTCTTGGAGATGGCATTGCGGGGAGTGCTGTTTTCGTGATCTTCAGACTCCAGATTCTTTTGTATGCACACGTTTAGTGTGTCTTTCTTAATTGGGGAGGGGATTTAAAGCAAACCGAAAGTCCTGGGGTGGGGGAAGTGAATGGATCCTGGAAACGAGTGCGGAATCGCTGGAGTTGAGGGATCCACGTTGAAGGTGACAATGACTTTTGTCAGCCGCAGTGTTCCCGGGAGAAAAGAGCCCGGTGGCAGAAAGGCCCGAGAGGAAAACGACTCGCTGGTAATTGCGGAGGGGCCCCGGGTCTGTGCACCGTGTAGGCGCGCGCCCGGGAGTGGTCGGGCGCCGCGGTTGAACCTCGTGGCTTATAGTTCATTGCAACCCCTTGCGCGTGTTTTGAGAAAGGTAGAACATAAACGCCATTCGCTCGAAAACTAACTTGCTGTGTGTACTTGCGAGCTGGAGGGCGTGAAGGGGTTTAAATCGGCTTTTGGTTCAGTGCCGCGGTTGCCGAGCGCACGCGGCGTGGCGTTGTTTGCCGAACTCCGGAGGGATGCGGATGCGACAATGAGAGCAACACGCGGCCGCTCGGAAACAGCCCCAGTTCCCACACGCCTCTTCCCCTTCGGGCCGCGCCCTAACAGCGCTGGTGTCCGATGTGTCCGTGCGTGGAGCCTCAAGTTTAGTTCGCAATGTATTCACCTGTAGCGTAGCTGTGGGCGCTACGGAGAGGGCTTTCTAGGGCGACCGCGTAGGGCTTAAGATGGCCAGCCAGAGCCCATTGATTTGGGGATGGAGGCAGCGGCGTTCTCTGCGTCCATGGGGTGAGAGTACTCCGGAGGACACTGCTTTTTGTGCGGAACATGACAGACCACGTGCTTGGGGGCTGCGACCTGGTTTTCGTCGGAGTGTCCAGCCCCAGGTCAGCAGCGAGGTGCGGGCGCTGTCGGGTCCGAGCGCCCGGCAGGACAATGTGATTTGCTGATGATGGCGTCTTGCCAGTTTAAAAAGCAGAGCGAAAGTCGCCAACTCTAGGCGGGTGCGGGGCGGGTAATCCAGGCGTTTCTCATCAAGGACAGGGCAAAACTTTGATGAAATGGGCCTGCAGCCGAAGGGAGGACGGGAGGACAGGACTCCGGACACTTGGGGCGCGGGGTCCGGAGCTTTCCCGGGGTGATCGTCAAGTGTCTCGCCCTGGGAAACAATCCGACATCCCGATGCTGCACGTAGGCAGCGCCCGGCTGGACAGAAAACAAAGAGCTAGCTTCATGTGCCCATGCGGGCCCCGCTGTCGCGCGGGGCGGCTGCAGGCGGAGGGCTGTGTGGGCCGAGCACCCCGAAGTTCGGGCGAGTTTCGGGAGGCGCTTTTGTCCCTCAGCCCCTCGCGGGGAAACTTTGGTGGCGCTACTTGTGTGAGGTGCCATGCTGGTGCGCGGGGAGGTGGCGGGCTTCCGCGCTCCGGGCCGGCGGGCGAGGGAGGCGGCTTCTCGGGGTCCGGGCGCTTCAGCCCCCGCGCCCGGTGCCGCGATGCCAAGGGGCCCAGAGACCGTGGCCCCGACCTCTCGGCCCGTTACCCACGGCCCTGAGCCTGTGTCTGGGAGGTCTGAGGATTCGCCTTTGAAGTCGAACTGTTGCCATGTTTGAATTACGTCAGGGCAAAGCCATGAGGAGGAACAAGCCCCGGCAGCGCGGCGTGCGGGAGGCGCGGCCTGCGGGAGGCGCCGGGCCGGGCTGGGCGGGCGGCCGGCGGGCACGGGGGCCCGTTGTTCCGGCGCAGGTGAGGGAGGAGGGACGCGGTTCACCTCCCGCTGCCCTCGCCGGGGCCAGCAGCTCTCCCTTGGAACTTTCTTCCCGACCCAAGTTGTTTTATTTACCATCAGATCCACCCGGGGACGTTTCTATTTGCTGCTGGTTCCTCTTTCTTGGTGGTCACCGCATGCCCAAGGGGTAGGCAGAGTTTGGGGACACACGAAGGCCTTTGGGGGACCCGATTGACTGGGAGGACGAGGGAAGCCTTTTGCTGCTTTCGGGGAAACCAGCGAGGGCGGCAGTCACCCCCGTCCCCTTAAGCTGAGCCTTGGCCGCCACGTTCTGGGGACCCAGCCCCGACGTCACGCAGAAAACCACCGTGGGGAAGTTTCGGGGCTCCGGGGTTGTCCTACAAAGGAAGTGAGGACTCTGTCCGAATTGTGCGTGCTGCTGTTTTCTTTGTGTGTTTACGTGTGGGAGGGGGAGCCGGGAGGGGCGAGGTTTGTTTTGGTGATGGTGGTGGTTGGTGGGGGGAGTTTCTTTGGGTGGTAGGGCGGTTCAGAGTTTGTTCTGGTAACTAGAACCCTAGTAGGTTTCTTTGTTTTTATTTTCTTCCTCTAACCTTCGATTGCTAGACTAGGAATTACTGTTTAGCTGAACATGGACCCCGTGTGAGACAGTTTTACCCCTGCCATCCTTTCCCCCTCACCTCCTCACGTTGTCCTAAATAAGGTTTAGAAAACTTTTCTCCCCTTTTAACAATTTTTTTAAAAAGTGAATTTGATCGCATCAGCAAACACGTTTTTGAATTGGAGTTCGCCAGACTTGAGAAGCCTTTTAATAATTTATGTTGCAAAACTGAACACGTTTATTAGTTGCTCAATCTAAATTAAATAAAAAGTATGGGAGTTTGTTTCTGGTTAAGTTGGAGAAAAACTGATGGCATTTAAAGTATTTATATAATGATTTGGGGAAGGGGGATATTTCTTGGCCCTAAAGGTATGCTTGGCGAAACCTCTGGTGATTGTTCCCTGCGATATCTTAGGATGACCTTGAAGAAGCATGCAAACAGGGAGTTGGGCCTTGGAGATTTTTTTTATATGGGGGCTGGGGAAGCAGCTGCTCAAGGGAATGACTACAAGGTAACGGCTAGCTGTGCTATCCCTGCTAGCTTTTTTCTAGTTCCTGTGAATCGGGGTTGACCTTCTGGTTACCCCTCTTAGATTTTCTTTTCAAGCCAACTTTTTTTTTGGTATGTGGCCCCAGGCATAGCTCAAAAATTATGCTGGTTTGACACATGGATGCTTCTTTGGTATTTGGGGTTTGCCTGCAGTCTAGACATCCGATAAGCAGCACTGTGTCTGTTGTCTCTTTCCTGATTTCTACTGCGTTTAGATTGTGTTTAAGGGTTAGAATCTAAACGTAGTCATTACTGGAAAATAATATCCTCAGATGCCATGCCCACACATGTGTGTGTGCACACACACACAGACCTGTGCAAATTGAAATACATTTTCTGCTCTTCATTGTTTTGCTATTAAGTAAACACATTTCTCTCAAGTTTGTGGTTTTTTTTTTTAATTTTTTTTACAGAGACAGAGAGGGACAGATAGGGACAGACAGACAGGAACAGAGAGAGAGGAGAAGCATCAATCAATAGTTTTTCGTGCAACACCTTAGTTGTTCATTGATTGCTTTCTCATATGTGCCTTGACTGTGGGCCTTTAGCAGATCGAGTAACCCCTTGCTCAAACCAGCCATCTTGGGTCCAAGGTGGTGAGCTTTGCTCAAACCAGATGAGCCCGCACTCAAGCTGGAGACCTTGGGGTCCTGAACCTGGGTCCTCCACATTCCAGTTCGATGCTCTATCCACTGCGCCACCGCCTGGTCAGGCTCTCCCAAGTTTTGGTTGACCAAATCACAGATACCTAAAGGCAAACTATCAGTAACAGTACATTTCCTAAGTGAATAGAAAGAGAATATCAAGAAAAGGAAAAACTTTGGGATTAATAACTTTATGGCTTCCTTTGGGCAGTTATTTTCCTGGGCCATGTGTTTAAAATGCATATGACCCCTAGCCATGTAGCTCAGTTATTTAAAGCCTTGTCCCAAAATGCCAAAATTGTGGGTTTGATCCTGGGTCAGGGCACATACAAGAATCAACCAATGAATGCATGAATGAATGGAACAACAAATCAATGTCTGTCTGTCTGTCTCTCTCTCAAATTAAAAAAAAAGCATATGAAATGCCTGGCTGTGATATTTTTTGTTTCTTTTTTAAAAAAATTTATTGATTTTTAGAGAGAGAGGAAGGGAGAAAAACATAGATTTATTGTTTTATTTATGCTTTTCTTGGTTGTTTTTTGTATGTGCCCTGACTGGGGATGGAACCGGTAACCTTAGCGTATGGGATCACTCTCCAACCAACCCTGGCTACCCAGTCAGGGTGTTTATTTTTTTCTTAATTAGTCAAATTCCGACTAGAATTTCAATATCCTGGGAGATTTCAAATACAATATGTAGACCTTAATAAAACCATTAAATAGCAGATGCTTTAAATATCAGATGATAA
This sequence comes from Saccopteryx bilineata, assembly GCF_036850765.1. NCBI lineage: Eukaryota > Metazoa > Chordata > Mammalia > Chiroptera > Emballonuridae > Saccopteryx > Saccopteryx bilineata. The sequence continues at coordinate 139,443,730 of NC_089491.1, read as the reverse complement.
GTGCAACAGAGATTTGGTTTACCAAGGTGAAGAGATTGAGTGGAAAAGACACAGACAAGGTCTCTGCTCCCTTTCCTTTCTGAGTCACTTTTGCGGGAGGTTGGAGATGAAAAGTTCAGTTGATAGTATATCCTAACATCTTCAGACTGCTGTTGCATGGTGTTCTTAATTTTGTAAGTCTGGAGCCTGGATAGTCAATTTTTTCTCATAATCTGGAACCTGGATGGCCACTTTATTTTACCCAGAGTCTTAGGCCCTGGGAAAACCTGTTTTATGGGTCTCAAACTCAGGCACGTTCATGTCAGAAAAGCAATTTGAGAATGATTTTCTGTATAAATTTTTCACTGGGGAAATCTTAAACTTATTTGAAATCTAAACCAACTTCCTAAGCTGTTATGAGGACATATTAATTTACCATGCCAGGCACATAGTAGGTTGCTTTAAAACTGACATTTTCTTTTTTTTCCTTTCTAGAGGCTAGGATATGCTTGGCTGAAAAGGAAGGGGACACATTTGTTGAGGCACTAGGTTAATTGTTCAGAAATCTCTGAGGTTAAAATGCCTAAATTCCAAAGCCTGGAAGATCCTAAATAAGTCGCTTTGTGGTCTAGATATCTCATGTGCAAAGTAGTAATAATGTTACTACTTTAGTTCATAGGGTTGTAAATAAGCAAATAACATACTTGGTAAATATTGGTGGTGGTTCCTCTCAAAACTTTGGGAAGTAGATGTTTTACAGAAGACACAACAGGCCCTGGAGGGTTGGCTCAGTGGTAGAGCGTGGGCCCAGCATGTGGAAGTCCCAGGTTCAATTCCTGGTCAGGGCACAAAGGAGAAGTGACCATCTGCTCCTCCCTCCCACCGCAGCCATGGCTTGGAATGGTTCAAGCAAGTTGGCCAAGTTGGCCTGGGTGTTTCAGATGGCTCCATGGCCTTGCCTCAGGCGCTAAAATAGCTCAGTTGCTGAGCAACGGAGCAATGCTTCAGACGGGCAAAGCATCACAGGGTAGGAGTCTTGCCCATGGGTCTGTGTCTCTGCCTCCCCACTTCTCACTGAATTAAAATAAAAGACATATATAAGGATGCAGTTACCTTGCTGGAGGGAATACTCAGTAAATGTTGAGTGAAAAGAATGATTTCTGGTCCCCTTGCCCACCTTTAGTTAACTGGTTCTGGGAAGAAACTGCCTTCAGCTCCTGGTTCTCTCTTCAGTTCCAAATCAACCATTTCACATCAAAAAGTCCTATGGAAATCTAGAAAATGCCATGTTTTTTGGTTTGTTTTTAACAGAGAGAGTCAGAAAGGGGGATAGATAGGGACAGACAGGAATGGAGAGAGTGAGAAGCATCAATCATCAGTGTTTCATTGTGACACCTTAGTTGTTCATTGATTGCTTTCTCATATGTGCCTTGACCGTGGGCCTTCAGCAGACCGAGTAACCTCTTGCTCAAGCCAGCGACCTTGGGTCCAAGCTGGTGAGCTTTGCTCAAACCAGATGAGCCCCCCGTGCTCAAGCTGGCGACCTCAGGGTCTTGAACCTGGGTCCTCTGTGTCCCAGTCTGACGCTTTATCCACTGTGCCACCGCCTGGTCGGGCAAGAAAATGCCGTTTTATTTATTCCTGATTTCTCTTGTCCACAGGAGCTCCTTGGATTCCCCATACTTAATTTTGACTCAAGGGGTATAAATTGAAAATACTTTGTTGTCTTTTGGTTGTCCAGTTTCTCCTCTAATTGAATCAGCAGCTAAGGTTTTCTATATTATGGAAATAATCTGGAAATGCATCTAGTCCGAATGAAGGGAGTTTGTTTTCAATGGAAGGAGGCTTTCTTTTTGCACCAGAAATACTGAAGTCACAGGCACATTTACTGTTACATACTCAAGTACAAAAGTTGCAATTGAACAATTTAATGCTAGTTTGTATTTAGTTGTTTTCATGTATTATAAGTTTGCTTTGGCTTCATGTTATTTTAATTTGATGTTAAAGTATGCTGAGTTTAAGTAGCTCTTAATTTGAGATTCATTTCTCCCACACTATTCTCCTGATCTCCTTTTCTTCTTCATTTCTACTTGAAATAAGCAAGAAATATTAGTTCTACAAATTGTTTCAAATTGTTTACTATTAATCTTCTGTAATTAAAGTAATTGATTCAGTTTACATTTCCTGGAAATCTGGAAGCCTCAAAAATTTTCTTCCCTACAAAAAGTCTATAGAGTAAATGTTAAAGAAAAATGACTCCATTCAAAACATCAGTTTTTATTTATTTATTGATTTTAGAGAGAGAGGAAGGGAGAGAGAAAAAAACACGTTGATTTGGTGTCCTACTTATTTATGCATTCCTTGGTTGATTCTTGTATGTACCCTGATGGGGATTGAACCCACAACCTTGGTGTATCTGGATGACACTCTAAACAACTGAGCAAACCAGGCAGTGCAAATTATGAGATTTTAAATACGCATTTATATTATGGACACATTTTCGTATTCCATGCCCTTAAATGTTCAGATCCATTTTGGCTACATCACTCTAAGGTAGTTAGCAAATTTCACCTGTTTCTGTTATGTACAGTCAGCACCTGGTTGTAATATAAGACCTAGTTCCTGTCCTGCAACAGTTTACCGTTGAGTAGAGGAGATAATACAGTAAATAAGTTTGTGAAATCCTGTGTGTTAGCTGTTCTAATAAAGGTATGGAAAGGTTTTATAAAAAGAAATAATTCTTAATGAATTTCCCAGGTTCGGGAGGGTAGAGGTGAAACTCTCTTAGACAGAATAACAACCTGAGATGTGTGGCTAATTATTAAAGTTGGTTTGATACTCCCAAAATATCAGAATTCCAAATTGGGAACAGCTGGAAGGCAGGACCAGCTCTGGCAAAGCTTTGAATTTCTTGCCAAGGATTTTAGATATTATCTTGAAACCAGTGTTGGTACCTTGAAAGAGATGATTAATATTTGAACTTGAAGAAGATACCACCTGTTTGATGAACGCAGGAAAGTCAGTTATGAGGGCCTGACGGCAGTTCGAGCTGATGAGGTGCAAACAGGGATGGAAGGGACATGAACGAACTCAGAGAAGTGAAGGAAGAAGCAGCAAAATCTCGTAAAGGACTTCATAGTGGATGTGGTGTGGGCCTTGCCCAGGATGAGAAGGGAGAGCCCAATTGTGTTCCAGATTTTTTGTGCGACTTTATGGATAATAACCAAGATAGGTGAACACAGGAAGAACATACCTGGAAAACAAGCTTATGTAATCAATTTAGGGTATTTAAAGGTTAGGACTGCTAGTCCTTGTGTTGATGCTTCACAGATATTAAGCAAAAGAGTAGAGATTTATCCTTTTTATTTGTGTGACAGAGTTAGAGAGAGGGACAGATAGGGACAGACAGACAGGAACAGAGAGAGATGAGAAACATCAATTTTTTTTTTATTGCGGCTCCTTAGTTGTTCATTGATTGCTTTCTCATATGTGCCTTGACTGGGGGCTGTAGCAGTGCGAGTGACCCCTTGCTCAAGCCAGTGACCTTGGGCTCAAGCTGGTGAGCTCTGCTCAAACCAGATGAATCCGCGCTCAAGCTGGTGACCTTGGGGTCTTGAGCCTGTGTCCTCCACATCCCAGTCTGATGCTCTATCCACTGTGCCACCACCTGGTCAGGCGATTTATTTTTATTTTATAAAGAGGGAAATGGAAAGGTCAGAGAGCTTAAGGAACTTTCCTGAGATTTGGGTTAGAGACCAGGTGTATGCTGTCATACCCCCTTAACATTTTTGTCAACTTAATAATGGGAGAACAGCTTCACAGGAAGGTCCAGTTTCATGGCCTTAAGTCTCCCTGAAAAGGCTAAGTTCCTCTTTTCTCATAGACCTTGGCTTAAAACTCTCAGAAAACATGATTCTGCCTCCAGTTTAATCTGTTGTACATGTCCTGAGACAGTTTATATTTCTGAAATGTGCAGGTCTCAAATTCAAGAAAGTAAATGGTATGCATAGACTAACTCTCTCATACTTTTGCTTCACAGCATCCCTGGAAAGTAGAAGCAAGATTTCACAGTAGTATTACAGAGGGGCAAATAAAATTAGAAATAACTTCCTATTCAGTTGTAAAGACAAAAGCGAAATAGACTCCAACTTTATGACAGTGCCTTTCTCACCAGATTCACAGTAGTTACATTTTCTAATTGATAATCATCCCTTAAAAGCAAATAAATACCACCTCTCCAACCTTAACAACATTTTCAGCCACTAGAATTGCTTGGAATCTAGAATTGGGATACTGTTTGTGTGTGTGTGTGTGTGTGTGTGTGTGTGTGTGTGTAAAACCTAAAATTCAAGAGACTTGGATTTGTGATGTAAAAAAAAAAGTTTTAAAACTCTGCTATTTCAGCTTCAAACTTATTTTTGAATTTGACACTTTTCCTATATAAGTGAATTTTGGGCTCTTCTACAAGATGTGGATTTCACAGGAGCCACAATTTATATATATATATATTTGACCGTATAATTTCTCAGAGACTGGATACGTGTTTGGAGAAGCTATCAGAAACAAGTGGGCTCTGCCACCCTGTCTCACTTTTCCTCCAGGCAAGATTAAATTTGTCCCACAAAAGTGAATATATAAATACAGAACCGTTGATGTTGGGATGTGGGCTAGTATCTAGAAGCAGGTTACAGGGAACAGTAGTGTTTAATTGCTTCATGGCTTTTCTTAAGTGCTGAGGAAACTTGTCTCATTGTTGTGGGATACTGGAACCCGGTGGCCTAGCAGCCCAAGAACACAAAGCGCTTGGTCCTGTTTGACCCTTTGTGAAGAGAGTTGCTCTAGTGACACTGTTAGTGTTTACTGGATCTTGTACTTATATGTGATTAAAGATAGGATACCGTTGACTAAAATGGTGGAGGATAGCATTGCCAATTACAGCAACTCATGGTTGCTTCTAGCTTCTGATCAGAGTGTTTTTTCTTGTTGTTTTTTTTGTTTGTTTGTTTGTTTGTTTTTTCTCTTCCTTTCCCATCATCCTGTCATGTAAAGTTCAGCCCTAAAGAAATGAATCTCTTTCACTTCAAAGTTGTCATTGGTTGCTTGGTTCCTTTTGTCTTTTCGTTCGCTGCTCCTTCCTTCCCTCTTTACCAATGTTTAGTTCGTCTCTCTGGGCACTTTCCTTCCCTCTGCTCTGTGTCTATTCTGACCTTACTGGTCTGTTCTTTGCTTTCCTGTGGAATATATTTCCTAATGTGTGTATCTCTATCTGTATGCCTTTGCGGAATTGTAAGTTTTTCAGATTCCTCTTTAGTTAAGTCAAGGTGTGTGACGGTGACTTAAGGATTTGGGGCATGGTGCTCTTGAATTAAAAAAATAAAAGCAGGATAGAGTGGAGTAAAGTGAAAGTAAGCTCCTTTCATTCTTGTACCACCTGAGAGGCAACCACTAATTTACTACTAGTTTTAAAAATCTTTTAAAATGCCAGTTTGTTTATTTGAGATCTCATTTGAAAAACATGCTATGGGATTATACTGTATAACTATTATTCAACTTGCTTATTTATTGCACAGGACAAAATATCTTGGATAGTTTCCTCCTTGCACATGGTCGCAGATGTACTGCATTCTTTGTAAGGGCTGAAAATTTATAAGAGATAATATGTAAATTTAGGATTATTTTCATAAGACCTCCTTTGAATAATATCTCCAGTACTGGTTGTTGCTGTGAAGATTCCTTTTCTTTCCCTTTTATGTTATATTGTACTCAGTAGACTTACCTTATAGATGTGTTGACTTAAATGTAAAATAGGACATTGACCTTGATCTTTGACTTCATAATTGCATAAGATTAGTTTCAAATTGGCTCTTTTGTATCTCTAAAATACAGTGGTTACCTCACCTTTTTCTGGTCTTAACTCTGAGGTTGCATTCCTCATCATTTCATGGTTGTTAAGAGTTATGTGAAATTATAGTTTTAAAGTAGAAGAAACCTCAAAAAAAAATGTTTCAATTAATTGTTACATTTTTAAACTCACTTTTTGTTTTCTGTTTAATATTGTTCATATATTGGTTATTCCTCTTAGACTTTTTGCTGACTTGGCTGTTAACTTGAATCTTTTTAACTTAGGGAAATTGTACTTAATTGGACAGAACAGTCATTTTAGTGTGGCTGATTTGTCTTTAACTGTTAACAGTATTGTAAAATTTTGTGGCTACTTGGCTGACAGTAGCCAAAGAAATAATGTCAGTGAAAATTCTTCAAAAAATATAAAGTACAAGATACAAATGACATCTTTTCAAAAAACTTGATTGTATATTTACTAAGTGACTGGCACTATTCTAGATGCTGAGGTTACAAAGATAAATAAAGACAGAAGAATTTCTACCCAGTCTATTTTTACTTTATTTTTCTTTCTTTTTATTGTATTTATTGAGGTGACACTGGTTGACAAAATTACACAGACTTCAGATGCACAATTCCACAACACATCATCTGTACATTAGTACCCACATCAAGTCTCTTTCTGTCACCATTGTGCTCCTATACCCTCCTCTACCTTCCCACCCCCTATTTTTATTTTTAAAAACAAGCTCATTGAAATAATTTACTACCATAAAATTTACTCTAAAAGTATATAATTCAGTGACCTTTATTTTACTTACAGAGTTTTGCAATCATCAACACTCTTAATTTTAGAGGATAAATGACTACTTTTAATCAGCATTTTAAGTCTTACCTCGTTTTTTTGGCTTTATCTCGTAGCTTAATTTTCTTCTGCTTTCCCGGAGCACACACGTAAGGGTGAGATTGTGTGGGGTCCTTGCCCATAGATTAGGAAGCAGATAGTGTCAGCTTCCTTCTATTGAAACAGTGCTGAGTGATGTGATGCCTATGAGAATTATGGAGAAGTCACAGATAGTTTAATAACTGACAGTGTCATAGTATTGCACAAATGCAGGACTAGGAATGAAGTATTCTAAAGAACCACTAGCCTGATCAGGTGGTGGTGCCGGGGGATAGAGCAGTGACCTGCATGCTGAGGACCCAGGTTTGAAGCCCTGAGGTCACTAGCTTGAGCCCAAAGCCCACTGGCCAGAGTGAGGGTCACTGGCTTGGCTGGAATGCCCCCACCCCCAGGCACTTACGAGAATCAATCAATGAACAACTAAAGTGATGCAGCCATGGATTGATGCTTCTCATCTTCCTTCCTGTCTCTGTCTTGCTAAAAAAAAAGAAAAAGGAACCAATATGTTGGTTGAAATAACAGCAGTCCCAAGTTTACAATCAAGCTGCGCCACATCCACCTTCTCAATACGTGTATGTATACAAAATAACTTGATTTCAGAACCATTTTGTGTTCTTAGTTTTCTTCCAGAGATCAGGTAGGTTCTTTTTTGTTTAAAAGCATTAGTGGGTCTATAGATTTTGAGAAAATTCTTTCATTTAACATCTGGTCTCCCTAAAGCTCAAAATAGTTGAACACCAACTACTGCTTAATGGGGTTAGTGTAAACAGAGCCCAGCCTGAAACCCCTGTGTATTCGTTGCAGATTCCCAGGTGCCTCTCAAGTACAGAAATAAGCTCAGAAAAGGTTTAATAAGTTAGGTTCATGCGCTACTTGTGTGTTGCATTAGGACAAGTGTCTGACACTTCACTGTATTTAGCACTTCCTAGAAGAGGGTGAACCCTAGGATTTGGATCCCTCTCCAATGTTCAGGCAGAAGAATTTTGTATGGACAAACATAAAGTCACAAAGCTGCATGAAAGATTAATCAGAAGACATCAAGCTATTTTATGTTCCTGTTGTCTTAGAAGAAAAATAATACTGTCTTCAAACTGAGGACTAGATTATCTTGCAGGGGGAACTGTTTGTGTATGTTGTGTAGAGATCTGTATGGACAAAAAAGAAAATTGAAAATGAACACTTGAGTCATCGTAACAGCTGATGAGAAGGAAAGTCTCAGTATTTCCTCAGTGTAGAATGCGGTATAACCCTTGCATTCCTTAACAGCTTGCCAGCCTGATTCTGGCACAAACTATGGCTTCATGGTCCCATTCAGCCTCAGTGAAGGTAGTTTATACCTTGGAGGTGATCTGAATGCAGGACAGTTTTGATGGCATGTTTATTTGTGGGAGGAGAGGGGATTGTGGGGGTAGAGATAGGAATCTATCTTTTGTAATAGGATTTGGTCTGTGTGTGTTAATGGAATGAACCGGCCTTTCTGGTATGCTTCCTTTGTCCTTGCTGAGAAGGGAGGCTGAAGTTTCCTAGAGCTATTGATGAAGCTGGCAACTAGCTGTAGGAGGCACAGAGGCACAGTAGACTTCTGACCTTCTTGATGGTGATGGAGGGTGTTAGGGGACTTTGGAGAGTCCACGGTTTGGTCTGAGGACTAGAAAGAGTTTCACTACCTTTTTGCTTCAAAACTATGTCACTTGCTACTCAGTCACGATAATTGAGTTTGCAGCTCATTTGCATAATAGAACAACTTTCTTTGACGTGCTTGCTTTTCTGATCTTGTTTAATAAAAAGAAATGAAATGCTTTTTTTATTGCTTCATATTCATTTTGAAATATCCCCTAATTTTTGTGAGCAATGTATTTGCTTTGGTATACTACTAACCAGAGTTAGAATGGAATGAGGTCAAGGCAAGAGGTTATTCAAAGACAAATACTGAAGTTTTTGTTGTCTGCATATATTTCATTGTATTTCTAAAAGAACTTGAAAAGGAGGATGGTGTTCTGTGGTTACAAGTCCTAAAACAATGAGCACCGATTAAATTAGTATTAATAACTTTCTCTTACTGATGCTTTTATATGATGCTTTTGTGATTATTTGTAATTGGTTTCTTACGCACCCCCATGCCCACACCCTCTAGACTTGTTTATTAGGGTATAGTTTTTATATTCATTGCCTTTTCATCACTTCTTGTAGTCTTATGTTCTGGTAAAGTTGGCCCTTGGTTTCGATGTTTTAAATTGCTTCTGAGGTTCATATTTACTGCCAGTTACATTTTTGCTGCATGTAGCCTTAGAGCTGTTTCTTCCTTCAGAATCACGGTTTATCTCACTCTATATTTGTTGAACATCTGCCTCCCACTAGTACTGTTCCCAGGCATGGAGCCTCATAAAAGAGCTCTGAAAACCTCTAAACAGCTGAGAGGCAGACCAGTAGTCAGGCAACGTGAGCTTATTCTTCATTCCTATTTATGATTTATGAAATTATATTCTTAAATTCTAACCCTGGATTTTTGTGAATTTTACATCCTTTTTTTCGATAGTTTCAATTCAGGGCCCATTTGCCTGCTTTGCACTTCCCATTTATCACAGAAGAAATCCCCTCCTGTTTCCCATAGGGCAAAAGTAGTGTGGCTTGATGCATTACTTGTGTACTTAGTATCAAATAGTAGTCATGGTTAAATGCTCAAAACTCCCCCGGAGGGGAATCACATTGACACAGAGGCACAAAATAAAGGGCAGGGCCTTAGCTTACATTTTAAGGTATATCCTTCATCGCGTAGGAGTCCATCATTTTATAGGTTTGTGGAAAGTTTGTTGTATTTTCTACTTAAAACTTGATTTTTAAGAAATGCCTCCCATCCCCTAGGTTAAGAAGGCATGTTTGCCAGGAAGGTAGAAGGAGTTATAGTAGAGGCCTTTGTAAATAACTGAGTTCATCTGTGTGTCTTCTACACTTGTCAGGCTAGTGCCAGGAATGGAGGGCGGTTCTGGAGGTCTTCTCCCAGGGCCCTCCTCTCTGGCGTGGTCATGTAATACCAAGGGGGTGGGGGTGGGGTCGAGCAGAGAGCGCTCTCTCTCTCTCTCTCTCTCTCTCTCTCTCTCTCTCTCTTAATGGGTTCTTGTTAATGGCCCTCAACAAAGCTGTGTCAATTCCCTTGGCTTTACAGACTATTGCCCAGAAGAAAAGATGTTTGGTTTTCACAAGCCAAAGATGTACCGAAGTATAGAAGGCTGCTGTATCTGCAGAGCTAAGTCCTCCAGCTCCCGATTCACCGACAGCAAACGCTATGAAAAGGACTTCCAGAGCTGTTTTGGGTAAGATCATCTATGTTTGTGTCAGTCTTAGAGTGAAAAGGATCACAGCATATGGAAATATTTCTAAACAAGGAGATTGTAGCAGTGTGCTAATTTTTCACTTATATTCTAATCTAGGCTATTTTAAGGCCTTTGCTCTTAAAACCAATTAAACACACTGACAGCCTACCTTTTTTAAGATTATGAGGAACTACCAAATTAATTGTGAAACCTTTTGAATTTACAGCCAAACAAACCCTTTTATTAACTTCAGTATGTATAAAGAGATTTAAAAAAAATTCTATTATTTATTCTCTAGTAATTTTCTGTCTTTTGTGTTCTTTTGCTAAATTATAGAAATATATTTTAACCCAGACTGCTAGGGATAGTAGTAAGACTATGGTAAGATAAGAAGTGGAATTTATTTCCCAACATATCTTTGCATAAAATAAAATACTTAATGTTGAACTAGTTTCCATGTTAGAAATTAATTTCACCACTTTTTCTTATCAAAACATTTGTTGATTATTTATTGTTCATCCTGGACATTGTATTTATTTTTAAGGGTGTCAAAAAGGGTCCCCACTGACCTTGCCTTTTAAAATTATGTTTTCCTTTTAATGTCATTTCCAGTTGTATACATCATAAATATTATCAGTATTTTTCTGATGTATTTAATATGGGACAGTTGTAGTAAATGATAAAGTTCCTCAGAGGTATAATTAAAAAACAGCTTGGTGTGACTAATAGATTTCCCCCCTTATGCAGATATAATCACTTTTTAAAAATGACAGTGCCTCTGGTTTTATTAGTTGTGAAACTAGAATACCATTGCACAATATTTGAAAAGGTGGCATTTTATTGCTTATGAGGTGTCTACATATTTCAGGAAAGATTAATTGGACAGTATTGTTTAAAACCATGGTGACTAGGATCCCCTGTAGATCTAAATTTTACTGTTGTTAAATTTTAAAAACATTATTTTAAAATAACCAAGTTGCAGCACATAAAAGTTTTGATTCATAGATTCTAGAAGTTAATTATATTTCTGAAATACTACAGAAACAATGGAACTGGATCATCCAGGATGATTAGAAATAAATTATAAATGGATATGGTTGTTTGTTTGTTTGTTTTTTTCTAAAAGGAATGTACTTGCCTGAATTCTTTCACGTAAAGGAGACCAATAAAGGTTGGATTGTTCTCTTCTCAGGCTGCACGAGACCCGGTCGGGAGACATCTGCAATGCCTGTGTCCTGCTTGTGAAGAGATGGAAGAAACTGCCGGCAGGGTCGAAGAAAAACTGGAATCATGTTAGTGCATCTGTCGTCTCTCGCAATTATACCTCGGTTACATGTTAAAGTGACATGAGTTTCTCCCCAATTTAGGAAGTAATATGTCCCTGGAAAATATGAAAAGAATAAAGAAAAACAGTTGCTGCTCAGATACAGTCACTTGACGTTTTGTCCTGTTGGGAAGCAAAGTAGCGTGGTGTGGCATTTCCCTCCAGCTGTATCCGGTATCCCCATTTCAGAGATTCCCCGTCTACACTCTCACCTATATTTAGGTTTAACCCGGAAATTCCTAGAGTTAATCAGGCATGGGTCTTTTTTTCAACTCTTAGGATGACATTTATCCTGAGTTGTGTTGGTACTAATGAGCATATAGGTTTTTGAATCAGAACTGGGTTTGAATCTGGCCCTTCTCACCTACCTACATAGTTGCGAACTTCGGGGTAAGTTACATTCACTTATAGAGCATAAAGATAATCGCTTTCTCAGAGCTGTTGTGAGAACTGAATGAGAAAAAGTATAACACAGTAGGCACTCAGTTAGATGGAAGCCGTTGTTATTCTCTGTAATTCAATCTAGTTGAGATACAACTGGTATATAAATGTGCATTCTTCTGACCTTTAACTTTATAATGTCGCTAGAATTCTTCAAAAAATATTTTTGATTACCGTAACACCACTAAGTCTTATTTCATTTTTCTGGGTGCTAGCTTTCAGATTTATGACACCTATACAACATATTTGTTTTTTACTTTTTTTAAATTAATTTTAACTTATTGTATTAACATGGATTCAATACAAACATATTTGTTTTTAAGCAGGTATTTATTCTTTACCTTTCTTTCCTACACTTGCCTTATACTGTCCTTTGGTAATTTACATTGTTATGAGAGGTTTCTGTCGATCCTGTTAACTTATAAAAAAAAAAAGATGTTTTGTTTTTTTTTAAATACCTAATTTGGAGAAGATCTAAATTATGATTTGGAAGGTGATGGCAACCGTTCTATATCAGGGGAGAAATCTGCAAGGAGTAAATATAAATGAATGCATGAGAAGTGGCACATACAGGGCTGAACCAACAGCTGTGCTAGATGGGGGGGGTACATGCCATTGTCCGCAGGTGACCGATTCAGGCATTAAGGGTGTGTAGTGAAAAGAGCTGAAAGCATAGGTCCCAACGCCTTGAATTGAGGCTTGGCCCCCTCCCCTTGCCCATTTTATTAGCTTAGTGAAATAAGGCAAAGTAAATCATTCATTTCTCTTTTTTCCTTTACCCTATAATGGGAGCAACAAAAATAGCCCCCATACTGCTTTGTGGTGAAGGTTAAATCAAAAGTATATGAAAAGTTTTTGTAAACTGCGAAACATGCTGTTAGAAATGTTAGCTGTTGGATTTGCTCTTTCTTAACCTACTTGGGTCATCCTCACCATATTTAAATCTATTTAAAGTTTTGGTCCAGCAGACTCCTGCTCTTACCTACTTCAAAGAAAACTCCATCATATAAACTATTCTTTTTAAAATTTCTCTTTCCTTGATATGCTTTATTTTTTGTTTTACTTATTTTTTAGTTAGTTTTCATTCAGTATTATTTTGTATTAGTTTCAGATGTACGACATAGTGGTTAAACTATTCTTTAATTCTATATAAAGATTAGAGAAAAAAAAGAGTACACACGGGCTCTCAAACACTCCAGTAGAAAATTGTGGTCCTCAAATTGGGCTCCTTCAAATTGGCATTTGTTTGAACCAAAGGAGTACAGAGGTGTCATTTTTTAAATGGTATTAAATATTCAGTATTTTCTTCCAGGTGGTAGATGCAAGGGCAGGACCCAGTCTAAAGACTACATTGAAACCAAAGAAAGTGAAAACTCTATCTGGAAACAGGATAAAAAGCAACCAGATCAACAAATTGCAGAAGGAATTTAAACGTCACAGTAAGTTTGATACGAAAACACAAGTACTTAAGAATAGTTGTTTAATTTTTATTTTTGCCTTGGGGTGACATATGCTATGTGTGAGCCATTTTATCTTTCATTGGTTTTTTTTTTTTTTTTTTTAAGAAAAGGAGTGTTGGAAGGGATCGTTGACTTGGTAGCCATATTATTTTTGTGCAATCTTAGAACATTGTTCTTGATTTTGATGTCATAAAAGTTCTTTCACTAGCTAGCTCCTTCTTCAAATTGTGCTGAGACCACTTTGATGTCTTTATTGACATCTTAAATTTCTAGAAGACACCATTTTTCAAGCTTGTTTACTTGATATTTTATGCATAAGGATGTTCAGTCCTGGAGATGTGCAGAAAGGTACATTAATAATTAGTGGATTATCTGAGACCAAAGTGCAGGAAAGTAACTTTAGAAATTATAACTCACTTACTGCATGCAGTAAAGCCAGCCTCAGGACTTTGAAGTTTAGGGGGGCAGTGTGTGTTGTGTGGGTTGATAGAATGGCAGAAGAATGACAAATTAATATCTGGTTCTTTTTTTTAAGATTTTATTTATTCATTATGGGGGGGGAGAGAAAGAGAGAGAGAGAAGAGGGGAGGAGCAGAAAGCATCAACTCCCATATGTGCCTTGACCAGGCAAGCCCAGGGTTTTGAACCGGCAACCTCAGCATTTCCAGGTTGACACTTTATCCACTGCGCCACCACAGGTCAGGCTAATATCTGGTTCTTAAACTCTTACAGGAAGTTGTCATTGTGAGTAGGGAACCTATAGTGGTACTACTTTTTTTTTATTCAGTGAGAGGAGGGGAGGCAGAGAGACAGACTCCCACATGTCCCCTAATCAGGATTCTCTGCCCATTTGGGGCATTGCTCTGCCCATCGCCCTGTTGCTCAGTGACTGAGCTTTTCTTAGCACCTGAGGTGGAGGTCATGGAGCCATCCTCAGCACCCAGGGCCAACTCGCTCCAATTGAGCCATGTCGGCAGGAGGGGAAAAGAGAGAGTGAGAAAGAAGTGAAAGGGGAAGGGGTGGGGAAGCAGATGGGGGCTTTTCTTGTGTGCCCTGGCCAGGAATCAAACCCGGGACTCCATATGCTGGGCCGACGCTCTACTGCTGAGCCAAAGGGCCAGGGCCTATAGTGGTACTTCTGTATTTGGGAATGTAGATTTAAGATTTTGAGAAGGAAATACAGTGCATATGATGTTATTATGTAATATTTGTATCATACTCTTTGGGTTGGGAAGGTCAGAGGCAGCTCTACTGAATCAAACCTATTAGTGTTTCTGCAGTGGAACTTTATTCACATAGGTAGAATAAATATTCACGCAGTGTTCATGTAAGTGGAATAAATAAACTGTAAATAGGCTAGTCAGTTTTGTAGATATGGATTGTGGACCTGTATTGGAGTTTTCAGAATTAAAAAAAAAATCTGTAAGACCCTGTTCGACAAAATATTATCAATTCATGCTTGTTTTGGGACACTGGGAAAAGACAGTTAAATTTACTGATCAGGTCGACTGAGAGAGGAAGGATAACCATCATCTTGTGAGCACTGTGGTATAACTGCCCAGCACTCTACATGCATAATTATCTCAATGATTCCTGTTTTAGAGATTAGCACTAGAAGTACAGAATGGTGACCCAGGTCACTCAGTTAGTGGTAGAGATGAATTTGACCTCCTGTTTGTCTAACTCGAGAGCCTTGTGCTCCTTCTCTACCATCCTGCTGTTTGGCACAGTATTACCAATACTTCAGAACGCTAGGATCTGTCCAGGTCTGCGGCTCGCCGGTACTCAAGTAAGTAGGTGTTACCGCTTCATAGGTTTACAGTTGCAAGTATGCTAAACGATTCTTGTATTATTATTTATTATTTTATTCTTTTCTCTATCTGTAATAAAATGTATTAGAGTGCTATTAGAAAAGTCTAAAATGCCTTCTTGGTGAAGGCTGCTCATGAGCTTTGAGAAACACGGAATGAGAAATAAACCTCCGTCACATGCATTTCCTCTCACCATCAATACTGTGTTAAAATAGCTGTGGTGTTTTTGGTATTTAGAATTTTCATAAGAACAGCATAATAAATATTTTTAGGACAATTTAGGATCAGCTCAAAACACACATTTAATTACAGCATTTAAGAGACTTATCCTTTGAAACCTGCACCAAGTTAGGAAAACCAACATTTATCCAGTCCTGCAGGTACAGTTTTAACATCTACGTTAAGAATTACATACTTGAGGACATAGGTTGGCCTTGGCAGCTGAGTTCCAGAATTACCACTTAAAATTTAAAATGCGAGTCTACAGTTTTTTTCAGAAAGCATTCCCCCTTTTTTATATATACTGTCACAGGTGACTTATCCATTTACTATAATATTGTAGTAAGTAAACACTACTTTGCCATTTTGAAGAAAAAAAACTGATCAGACAAAGAAGATATAATGTAGTTTTGGAAGACGACACATTCTTTCACTATATACAATGTATAATAGAACGAGGAACACACTGAATGGAGGTAACATACAATGATTTGGTTGGAGAAATGTTTATGTAGTTTCCGCTGCATCATAATTCTGTGTCAGCATTTACATTTTGGGACCTATAAAGGACGAAAAGAGCATTTATTTAATGCGTACACAGTTGAGATGCCTGAATGTATAAATATATAGCTACCACTGGATGTTAACATAGAATTTACAAAAACATAAAAAATTAATAAAGAAGACTGACCTATATAACCTAAGTGTAAGGATAGACATTATTTTTTAAAAGCCTTTTGAGGACTACAAAGTAAAAGCAGATCACTACATAGAAACCTAGTGAATACATTTTGCCTGTGCATGAAAACTACCATTTAACAGTTTCACCCCATTCACAATGGAATCAGTAATAATGCTTTTTTATGAGGTTGCTATACATCTTTATTTCCATTTCTATCACACATTACTCCCTCCAGATAAACCGTTAAACACCAAATTTTTGGCTCATAAATGTGGCACCTTTGAAAAGGGCAGTTTCCACTCAGTCCAGTGTGGTGGCATTATTCCACGCTAGGTTCTTTCAAAATCTTTGCTTTGAAGATGAAGTCTTTATATCAAAAGGTGTGGTGGCAGCAAGAAAAAATGAAATTGTATAGAAGAGGAGATATTTGGCTCATGGCAATTAAAAAGAAAAAGGCAACCTAGGGTATGTTACTAGCCAGATACTTGAGTCATTAGTGAATGTGTGAAGAGAATGAAGCTAATCCTGTATGACTGAGTGGGACCAGATCATTATCATTGCACTCCATCCATTCTTTTTTTTTTTTTTTTTTTTTTTTTTTATTTTTCTGAAGCTGGAAACAGGGAGAGACAGTCAGGCAGACTCCCACATGCGCCCGACCGGGATCCACCCGGCACGCCCACCAGGGGCGACGCTCTGCCCACCAGGGGGCGATGCTCTGCCCATCCTGGGCGTCGCCATGTTGCGACCCTCCTGGGTGTCGCCATGTTGCGACCAGAGCCACTCTAGCGCCTGAGGCAGAGGCCACAGAGCCATCCCCAGCGCCCGGGCCATCTTTGCTCCAATGGAGCCTTGGCTGCGGGAGGGGAAGAGAGAGACAGAGAGGAAGGCGCCGCGGAGGGGTGGAGAAGCAAATGGGCGCTTCTCCTATGTGCCCTGGCCGGGAATCAAACCCAGGTCCTCCGCACGCTAGGCCGACGCTCTACCGCTGAGCCAACCGGCCAGGGCCCATCCATTCTTCACGTCAAATACTCTAAGCCAATAGGAAAGAAGAGTTATATTTAGAGACAATTAGGACTAGCTGATACTTAACATTTTCAACAATTAACTGGATTTAGTACAGTCATTTTCTTTACTCACAGTGTTTCATGAGGCCTTTCCCATCAATCTTAAGTGTTTAACAAATGTTAAGTTCGAAAATGGTATGAAAAGAGAACCCATTTGTTTTTGCTTGGAAAGATACAAAATGTAGAAGTTTCTCAATGGGAAAAAGCTCGACTTGCTTCTTCCCACCACCTCTGCCACACACGATTTCCCAAAGACCTCACTTGGAAGCTCGTTCTCCATGGCTTCACTCAGGAATGGAAACTGAAGAGCTAACAGTGGAGCTCAAGGACATCTGGGGTTAAAAATGCAAGAAAATATTTACCTATAAGCAGTGGTCTAAATACTCAAAATTCATGTTAATGAGTTCAATTACTGCATATGAGATTTGCGTTGATGAGGAGGGCTTTGGGCTTACCATACTATCCCACAAATCATTGCTCTTTTGAGACTTTGGGGACTTTTACTGTTTAATATTGTATTATTTTCTATACGAACAACTGTAAACTTACCTCACCCTGTATTTAATCTTTAGCTAAAATATTTTAATACATTTATAGTAAAACATTTTGGTAACATTAGATTGGAGTGTTTTAATGATACATATTCCTTTCTTCACCGGCTATTTCCAAGAGGAAAAAAGACTAACTTTAACTGCACCCTCCATTTTCACTAGATGTCTTTTTTTTAAATTTTTTTTTATTTAGTGAGAGGAAGGGAGGCAGAGACAGACTCCCACAGGTGCCCCCACCAGGATCCGCCTGTCAAGCCCATTAGGGGGTGATGCTCTCCCCATCTGGGGAGCAGCTGTGCTGCAACTGGAGCCATTTTTTTTAGCGCCTGAGGCAGAGGCCATAGAGCCATCCTCAGAGCCTGGGGCAGTTGAGCAATGGCTATAGGAGCAGAGGAGGAGGAGAAGAGAGAGAGGGAGAGAGAGATAAAGAGAGAGAAAAGTGAGAGAGGAAGGGGTGGAGAAGCAGATGGTCGCTTCTGTGCGCTGACTGGGAATCAAACCCCGGACAGCCGCACGTGGCGCCTACACTGTACCACTGAACCACCTGGCCAGGGCCTTCACTAGAGGTTTTTAATAAACTTTGGGAAATAGTAATTTTCTTATACCACATGAAGGTTAGAGGAATTAATTATTCATGCATATATTCCTAGCTCATCCCTTTAATTATAGGGAAAGTGATAATGTGACTAATTTTTGCCATACTTAAGGGACTGTGTCCTGCATAGTTTTAGATTTTTTAACGATAAAGCTGTGTTGAGTGGTTGGAGACGGAAACAGGTCCTTTTGAAAAGGCAGGGTGTGTGGGTTTGGGGGATTCAGACTTAAACAGGGTTTCCCCAGGTGTGTTGTGAATTGCTAGCACCTGTGTGCAAATTCACCAGTTTTGAGATACTTGAGTGTTTACACACCATCTTGGAAATGGTTTCCTTGCCTCTGGTTATGCCTTTGCTTCCATGCATCTTGCCCATACCTGCATTTCTCTCCCTGAGACGTTCTTTCCAAAGGCATTGGACCTAGAGCTTGAAATCTGGATTTGAGTTACTGCCTGTGACATAAATATGTCACCCTGGTGTCGCTTAACATTGATTTAACCACAATTTCCGAATCAGAGAAGCAGGGGAAAATCAAGTGAAAAGGGTTTTTATTTTTTATTAATTTTTTTTTATTAAGTGAGAGGAGGGGCGGCAGAGATGGACCCCTGTGTGCGCCCCAACCAGGATCTACCTGGCAAGCCCACTAGAGGTGATGTTCTGCTCATGTAGGGCATTGCTCTATTGCCCAGCAACTGAGCTCTTAGCACCTGAGGCAGAGGCCATGGAGTCATCCTCAGTGTCTGGGGCCAGCTCGCTCCAGTTGAGCCATGGCTGCAGAAGGGGGGGGGGGAGAAAGAGAGAGAAGCAAGAGGGGGAGGGGTAGAGAAGCAGATGGGTGCTTCTCCTGTGTGCCCTGACCGAGAATTGAACCCAGAACATCCACACGCCAGGCTGATGCTCTACCGCTGAGCCACCTGGCCAGGGCCAAAAGAGTTTTTATTTTTTAAAACAAATTTCTATACAACAAATTGTTAGCTATATATTTTTTGTCATTCTTCTTCCTAAAATCTGCAATGATTTCTGAAGTTGCTATAGAGTAAAGTTGAGAATTTCTGTCAAGCCTTTGGAGTTCTTATTTTATAAGAATATTTGGGCCTGACCAGGTGGTGGCGCAGTGGATAGAGCGTCGGACTGGGATGTGGAGGGACCCAGGTTCGAGACCCCAAGGTTGCCAGCTTGATCGCGGGCTCATCTGACTTGAACAAAGAGCTCACCAGCTTGGACCCAAGGTCGCTGGCTCAGCAGGGGGTTGCTCAGTCTGCTGAAGGCCCGCGGTCATGGCACATATGAGAAAGCAATCAATGAGCGGCTAAGGTGTTGGCAATGAAAGGCTGATGATTGATGCTTCTCATCTCTCTCCGTTCCTGTCTGTCTGTCCCTATCTATCCCTCTCTCTGACTCTCTCTCTATCCCTGTAAAAAAATAAATAAATTTAAAAACAAACAAACAATATTTGGGCTGAGTCAGCTGCCCTCGTATACATAGTGTGTTCTGCTTTCACAGTTTTGCTCATTGTACCTAGCTACTTCATGCCATGCTGTCTAATGACTCCTCTGTGCCTTTCCAAATTCTATTTTTAAAATTGCAGTTTTTGGAAGAATTTCCAGACATCATTCTAGAAAAGAGTTTTCTTACTAATTGCTTGTATATAATTAAGTTGTATCCTAGTATCCCAGGTAATATTGTAGATTAAACCATATGAAATTGCTATTTTTATAGGTATAAAATGGCCAAATAATTGCAAGTTTGAATGGTTCATAGACATTAAGCAGTTTCTAGGGTAGTAAGTTTTCTTCAGCAGTATGGAGCTGTCTGCTGCTATCTATATTTTGAGAACATTCCAGTAGTCTTACTTCTTTAAAGTCTGCTATTCTTGAGGATTGTGTGTGTGTGTGTGTGTGTGTGTGTGTGGAGTTAGGCTATCCAGAGATTAATAATGAATAAACAATTAGAACACAAATGGTGCTTTTCTTTGTTTTAGACACCTAATTTTATGTAAACTTTACTTGTGAGTTCTATTGAAAAATATTTTCTTTAGTCTTTTTGTTTTTTTGTTTTTTTTTTGCATTGAGGGTATGACACAGGGTTTGATGTCTAGTAGATGCTTAATAAATATTTGATTAGTTCTCTGAATTGAAGGATTGCTCTATCCTCCCGGAGGGATAGTCTAATTTAGCTGAAGGTAAGATGTGTGGTCAGCCCAGTCTCTTGTGGATAGGAAGCAGTATAATGCCTAATAGTGAAAATAGTAAACTGATTATTAACCAAAAGATTTGCTTTCTGGCTTGGAAATTTATATGAAGTCTTCTAAGGGCAAAAATACTAAATTGTATTTAGCTTATATCTGATTAATTGCCTTTATTCTCTTAAATCAAGATCTATTGTAAGGTGTCATTTTCCTTTGTCTTTAATTTTCTGAAGGTTAATTATGTGCCTTGGCTTTTATTTCTTTGGGTATATTCTGTTGGGGGTGTGCTCAGCTTCTGGAATCTATAGGTTTATGTCTGTTGCCAAATTTGGCAAGTTTTCAGCCATTATATTCCTTTGAGTACTTCTGCACCTCCATCCACCCTCTTTGCTTTTCTCCCAGGACTACAGTGACAGGAATGCAGGTTTTTTCCTTAGCGTCCTGCAGGTCTCTGCAGCTCTATTCATTTGTTTTCTCTGTGTTGCTCAGGTTGGGTGATTTCTGTTGTTTGTTCTTCCGGTTCACTGATTGTCTCCTCTGTCCTCTTCATTCTGCTGTTGAGCCCATCCACTGAGATTTTTATTTCATTTATCATATTTTTTCAGTTCTAATTTCCATTCCATTTGATTTTTCTTTATAGTTTCTTTTTCTTATTTTAACTGAGACATCATATTTGCCAAGACTGTGTTTTTGTTTGTTTCAAGCACATTCTTAACGGCTTATTGGAGCATTTTTGTCTTGTCTACTTTAAAATTTTCATCAGATAATTTTGTCATCTCTGTCACTTGGGTGTTAACATCTACTTGCCTTTTCATTCAGTTTGAGATATTCCAGGTACTGGATATGATATGATTTTTGATTGACACCTGGATATTTTAGAGATATGTTTTTGAGACTGGATTTTATTTAAAACCTGCTTTAACTGGCTTTTTTTTTTTTTTTTAATTTTTTTTTTTTAATTTTTTTAATTAATTTTAGAGAGGAGAGAGAAAGGGAGAGAGACAGAGAGGGAGAGAGAGAGGAGAGAGAGACAGAGAGAGAAGGTGGGGGGGAGCTGGAAGCATCAACTCCCATATGTGCCTTGACCAGGCAAGCCCAGGGTTTCGAACCGGCGACCTCAGCATTTCCAGGTCGACGCTTTATCCACTGCGCCACCACAGGTCAGGCCTAACTGGCTTTTTTTGACACTGCTCCAGCAGGGGCTGTGGGGGAGGAGCGCCACTTTGTTATTGCCAGGTGGTATTACAAGTCAAGTTCTCTACCTCCAGTGACCTCTGAGATGGGAGGAGCTCCCCCTTGCTGCTATGTGGGGGTGGGAATTAAGGTTCCCATATGGTTGGGTGGCCCTGTTTTAGGTAGGTCATAGTGAAAGTCCTAATTCTTCAATCGGCATGCTGACACCACACTGGTGGAGGTGTTCGGGTGCTCTGTGACAGTCTCATGAAGATGGAAAGCTAGGCTCCCCACTTGGCCTTTGCTTAGGTGGGTAGGGCTGGGGCCCAGTATTTTCCTGTGGGGTGCCAGGAGTAGAGTAGTTTGTCTAATAAAAGTTCCTGTCTTGCTAGACTGCTCCTTTCCTGGTCCTTTGGCTAGAGAAAGCAAGTTTTTGTTGACATTTTTCCTTTTCAAAATTTATTGATTGATTATAGAGAGAAAGAGAGAGGGAGGGAGAAAGAGAGAGAAGGGGGAAGCATTCATTTTGTTATTCTATGTATTCTACTTCATTGGCTGCTTCCCATATGTGCCCTGACTGAGAATCGAACCCGTAACCATGTCATTTTAGGACGATGCTCCAACAAACTGAGCTAACCTGCCAGGTTTTTTTGTTTTGTTTTGTTTTGTTTTTTGTTTTTCTTGTTTTTTTTTTCCTGAAGCTGGAAAGGGGGAGAGACAGAGACTTCTGGGATCCATCCGGCACGCCCACCCAGGGGGCGACGCTCTGCCCATTCTGGGCGTCGCTATGTTGCAACCAGAGCCACTCTAGCGCCTGAGGCAGAGGCCACAGAGCCATCCCCAGCGCCCGGGCCATCTTTGCTCCAATGGAGCCTCGGCTGTGGGAGGGGAAGAGAGAGACAGAGAGGAAGGAGAGGGGGAGGGGTGGAGAAGCAGATGGGCGCTTCTCCTATGTGCCCTGGCCAGGAATCGAACCCAGGACTTCTGCATGCCAGGCCGACGCTCTACCACTGAGCCAACTGGCCAGGGCCCTGCCAGGTTTTTTTATTTCTTCTTTTAAATGTCTTTATCCATAGATATTTCTGGGTTAGCAATTTATAAGGCAAAATAAAGCCCACAAAGACTTGGGAACTCGCCCCCATGACCTTCCATGGGTCTTAAGACATGTAACACTTGGGGCTTTTAGTTGTACTTCTTAAAACAGGGAGAATAGGGGAAAGTATGTCTACTCTTATCTTCCTGGAAGCTTAAGTTCTTGTTTTCTTTTAGAAACAATTTAGTACAAATATCTTCAAGTATCAGTAGTGAAGAGAAAATAAATTCTTTTTTTTTTTTTTAACTCATTCACAGTGTTCTATGCTGAGGCCTAGTTGCAGTTGCACATAATTAAATTATATATATTTCTTTTACCTTTATTGCAGATTCTGATGCTCACAGTACCACCTCAAGTGCCTCCCCAGCTCAGTCTCCATGCTATAGTAACCAGTCAGATGACGGCTCAGATACAGAGATGGCTTCGGGCTCTAACAGAACGCCAGTTTTTTCCTTTTTAGATCTCACATACTGGAAAAGGTAAAAGCAATAGAAAAATACCTCTCTAACCAACAAAACTTCTTAATTACAGGCAACAGTTTCCCACTTCCTGAGCAGTTAAATGGCGTTTGGCAAATGACTGTTAGCATGCATGATTGGAGGTGGATTAAGCAAGAATTGAGCTGAGGGTTGGGATTTTGTGTTTTTCTATTTAAAATGATTTGAAATGAATATTATGTGAGGGAACCTAAATTTCCTGTAATGGAGGTGACTTAGTATGAGTAGACTCAGAATGAATATTCTGACCTAATTTATGCACCGACAAAAGTAAAAGGGCTAGAAATACATATTTCCTTTTTTTTTTTTTTTTTTTTAACAGGGACAGAGAGAGAGTCAGAGAGAGGGATAGACAGGGACAGACAGACAGGAAGGGAGAGAGATGAGAAGCATCAATTATCAGTTTTTCATTGCAACACCTTAGTTGTTCACTGATTGCTTTCCCATATGTGCCTTGACCGCGGGCCTTCAGCAGACCGAGTAACCCCTTGCTCGAGCCAGCAACCCTGGGTCCAAGCTGGTGAGCTCTTTGCTCAAGCCAGATGAGCCTGCACTCAAGCTGGCGACCTCAGAGTCTCGAACCTGGGTCCTCTGCATCCTAGTCCGACACTGTATCCACTGCGCCACCGCCTGGTCAGGCAAGAAATACATATTTTCAGTTCACTAAAAATGACATTGATAAGTGCGCAAGTTAATAAGGTATAAACAGAGGTCAATTCTAAGTAAATGTGGGATCCCCTAAGTCAAAAAGATAATAGGCTAGAAAAGAGAAAAAATTAAAAGAAAAAGTGGTTAAGGATTTTCTAGGTCAGATTCAGGAAGACTTAACAAATTACCAGTTGTCTTATGGGTAAATAGAATTGACCCGTAGACATATCATAGTGAAACTACAGAACTTGAAAGACAAAACAGACTGTTAAGCAGTAAGAAAGACATTATTTGGGAAGGTACGCAAAGTTGAGTTCTCTGCATGAGTAAAGGAAGACAGAAAACAATAGATTATTTTCTTTGATGAGCCAACAGATAATGTCTCAACTTAGAATATTATGTATGTGTGTATATATACACATATCACAAAGTCCTTTTGTGAATGAGGGCATAAGATTTTACCTTTATTTTATTTATTTTTATTTTAGTGAGAGGAGGGGAGGCAGAGACAGACTCCTCCTGCATATGCCCAAACTGGGATCCACCCGGCAAGCCCACTAGGGGGTGATGCTTTGCCCATCTGGGGCCCTTGCTCGATGCAACCAGAGCCATTTTAGTGCCTGAGGCAGAAGCCATGGAGCCATTCTCAGCACCCGGGGCTAACTCATTCTAATCGAGCCATGGCTGCAGGATGGGAAGAGAGAGAAAGAGGGGGGGAGGGAGAGAAGGAGGTATGGAGAAGCAGATGTGCACTTCTCCTGTGTGCTCTGACTGGTAATTGAACCTGGGACATCACATGCCGGCTGATGCTTTACCACTGAGCCAGGCCACATAAGACTTTCTGACTGAAAAAAAACACCACAGAGTGGTTACCAAGTTGTGCAGCAAAGCAGGCAGAAAAAAAAGAGATCCCAGATGGAAATTCTGAGGAGAAATAAAGAAAGTAGCAAATATTAGATAAATTTAAACAAACATTGATTGCTTAAAATGACAACAGTTGTGAGATTAAAAAGTTAAAAAGAATTATGTGACAGTAATAACATAAGTAAAGGTAACAGAATTGATAGAGGTTAAAATGTATAAATGTATTGTATTGTTGAGAAAAATATATTGAATAGTTTTGGAACTTGATTAATTATGTAACCACCAAAAGAATCAGTAAAAAATAAGTACAAAGCTCCCAGAGCTGCCTGACCTGTGGTGGCACAGTGGATAAAGCCTTGGCCTGGAACGCTGATGTCACCTGTTCCAAGATCCTGGGCTTGCCTGGTCAAGGCACATACTGCTCCTCTCCCACTATCTTTCTCTCTCTTCTCTCTAAAAAAGGAATAAATAGCCTGACCATATGGTGGCGCAGTGGATAGAGCATCGGACTGGGACGCAGAGGACTCAAGTTTGAAACCTGAGGTCACTGGCTTGAGCACGAGGTTGCTGGCTTGAGTGTTGGATCATATACATGACTTTATGGTTGCTGGCTTGATGCCAGAGGTCGCTGGCTTGAGCAAGGGTCACTCGCTTTGCTGGAGGCCCCTAGTCAAGGCACATATGAGAAAACAATCAATGAACAGCTAAGGTGCTGCAATGAAGAATTGATGCCTCTTATCTCTCCCTTCCTGTCTGTCCCTATCTGTCTCTCTCTCTCTGTCTCTGTCACAGAAAAACAAATAAAAATGCAATAAATAAAATTATTAAAAAACCCCCAAAACTTCAAGAGCTAGAAGGGAAGATCACAGAATTTTAATAATTGCAAAACAGAGTAATAGAAAACCTACATATAGTTGTAAATTTTAAAAAATCATGGTTCTAAGAAGAAAGTATAAAATAAATTAGAAAATCTTCATCACTAAAAAATAACCGAAAAATGCCTACAAATCAAAACATGTGATAAGATGTTAAAGAGGCGGAAAGAGGAACAATGATCACCCTAATGCTTATAAAAGGAAGACTAAAAGTAAATGAAGGGTAGCATATCTAACTTTTAAAGGTTAATAAAGCCCAATATAAGGATAAATAAAAGCAAGAAATCCTGAAGATAACAAGTAGAAATAAATGGAGTAGGAAACCATTATGCAGTGGAAAGGACCAGTAAAACTAAGAACTGGTTTTTGAAAAAGACTAAAAAGAAATGACGAGATGAAGCGGATCAAGAAAAAGAGACGGGCCCCTGGCCGGTTGGCTCAGCGGTAGAGCGTCGGCCTGGCATGCAGGGGACCCGGGTTCGATTCCCGGCCAGGGCACATAGGAGAAGCGCCCATTTGCTTCTCCACCCCCCCCCTCTCTGTCTCTCTCTTCCCCTCCCGCAGCCAAGGCTCCATTGGAGCAAAGATGGCCCGGGCGCTGGGGATGGCTCCTTGGCCTCTGCCCCAGGCGCTAGAGTGGCTCTGGTCTCGGCAGAGCATCGCCCCCTGGTGGGCGTGCCAGGTGGATCCCGGTCTGGCGCATGCGGGAGTCTGTGTGACTGTCTCTCCCCATTTCCAGCTTCAGAAAAATACAAAAAAAGAAAAATAGAAAAAAAAAGAAAAAGAGACGGTACACATAGCATTTTGGATAAGGAAAGGGAGATTTAGCTATATAGCTAAAGCAGAAATTTGAAAGACAATAGACAATTATAAACAACTGCATGCCAGTGAATTTGAACATTTATGTGAAGTGCATACATTAGTAGGAAAGGACAGTTTACAAAAACTATCTCAAGAAAAAATAGAAAACCTGATTAGTCTCATCAAAATTATTCCAGTGGTTATAATTCTTTCCTCGAAAATACCCCAGACCAGATAAGCCAGTTCTACCAAACACTTCAGGAACAAATGATTCTAATCTTGCACTGACTTTTCCAGATTATGGAGAAAAGAGGGCATAGGCCTCAAGCATTCTGAGAGGCTAATGTAAGTTTGATATCAAAACATTAGATTATAGTAGGGATGTAGGATTGGTTTAAACATTAGAAAGTCAGCTAATATAATTTGCTACTGATATAATTTCCCCTAAATGAGGGGGGAAAATGCCTGTCATTTTAGTGGTACATTGAAGATGTTTGATAAATTTGAACATCCCATCAAGGTTTAAAATAAAACCTGTAGCAAAATTGTAATAGGGAACCCACTGATAAATAATTGGCATTCTTGAGTAAAGTTGAACGTTCCCATTCCTCTATCCCAGCAACATAACCTAGGAAAACCCTTTAGATATATATATATATCTATATATATATAGATATAGATATAGATATATATATATATACATTAATATGTACAGCTTTTTTTTTTTTTTTTTGTATTTTTCTGAAGCTGGAAACGGTGAGAGACAGTCAGACAGACTCCCTCATGTGCCCGACCGGGATCCACCCGGCACGCCCACCAGGGGGCGATGCTCTGCCCCTTCCGGGGCGTAGCTCTGTCGCTACCAGAGCCACTCTAGCGCCTGGGGCAGAGGCCAAGGAGCCATCCCCAGTGCCCGGGCCATCTTTGCTCCAATGGAGCCTCGCTGCGGGAGGGGAAGAGAGAGACAGAGAGGAAGGAGAGGGGGAGGGGTGGAGAAGCAGATGGGCGCTTCTCCTGTGTGCCCTGGCCGGGAATTGAACCTGGGACTTCTGCATGCCAGGCCGACGCTCTACCACTGAGCCAACCGGCCAGGGCCGTACAGCATGTTTTTAATAGCATAGTTGCCTCACGAAAAGGAGATATTGGTAAATTGTGGTATATTCACGTGGTGGAATGCTGTACATAAGTTAAAAAATAAAGCTTTATCTTCTCAGTGTCTCTCTGTCTATATCACAATAAATAAACAAAAAAATAAATTAATAGAAAAATAAAGCTTTACCTAGCAGTAAATATGAACCTCAGTTAATGCAGCATAGAGTGTGGTTCCATATTTCTATATTCCATAGATGCTATGCATAAAATCTGTGATCTGATTTTATATACAGGGTGGGGCAAAAGTAGATTTATAGTTGTACGTGAAGCAGTTTATGTTGTATTATATTATTACTAATCATTAATTTTCTACATGAACAACTCTAAACCTACTTTTGCCTTACCCTTTATCTGATTTTTTATATGCAATGATTTTATATATGAATGAGGTAACTAAGTATTATGTTTAGGGATGCAAACGTGAAACCATGAAGTATAGAATAAAAAGTTCTAACCCTAAACTTGAGGAGGAAAGACTGAGATTTGGGGTGGGATTGGAGACAGTCACAGGGATTTCACAGGAGGTAGTCAGTTTTTTTTCCTTAAAGATTATGTGATTTATGGATGTTTTGTATTGTCGTTTTTTGTGTGTGTGCCTTTATGTTTATGTCTTATATCTACTAAGTACTTAATTATAATAAAACGACCATCTAGATCAGCCTGTTTATGGTGGCTGTTTTCCTTCAAGCATTGGTGAGTTTTGGAGGAAACCGCTTACAACTTGGGCAGCAGCCTCTGAAACTGATGGCCGTCTCTCAGAATGCCTCCTCTCCCCTGACTCTGTGGTAAAATTCTGGCATGGAATTGCAGGGACCTGGGTGGTTCCCGATACCTAGCCAGTTGGGGTCATTCTGGGAGCTCTTTCATTTGGAATGCAGAAGTAGTCCTTTTGATCATGTACTTAGCTGTTAGGATGAAGTAGGTTTCTCTTTCTTTTTTACTTTTGTATTTCTGTTTTTCTGCCTTATTAATATATTTTGTTCTCTCCTTTTTTATTTTTTCTTTTAGACAGAAAATCTGCTGTGGGATTATCTATAAAGGCCGTTTTGGGGAAGTCCTCATCGACACACACCTGTTCAAGCCCTGCTGCAGCAACAAGAAGGCGGCCGCTGAGAAGCCCGCGGAGCCGGGGCCGGAGCCTCTGCCCATCTCCACTCAGGAGTGGTGACTGAGGTTTATGCAGAAGGGGAACAAAAAATGATTTAAATTTTAGAAAAGAAAAAAAAACCCCACAGCAACAAAATAACCCTCCAATTTTAAACTTGGATACCCGCTATTCTGCCAAAAGACAATTTCTATAATAGTTCTGAATGGGTGTTTTTTTTCCCTCCATTTCCACAAGTTCCACAAACTCTGAAGCCAGTGTCTAGCTTACTAAAAGAAAAAAAGACGTGTACATAATATTTAAGAGGCTGAGTATTTCATAGGAAAGCTGAATGCTGCTGTAAAGTGCTCTTTAAGTCTTTTTTCTTTTAAATCCCCTTCTAATGAATGAAACTAGGGGAATTTCAGGGGACAGAGATGGGATTTGTTGTATGATAAATGTATGTAGTTTTAGTCTTTCTATATTGAGAAGCAGTGGTTGGGGCATTTTTAAAGATGGCTGACTACACTTGTTTTTCCCTCATGATAATAAATTTGTCATAACTCAGTAACCTGGACTTGCCCCTTAGAGGTAGTTGTTAATAATTTTGAAATAGTAAGGTCTGGCCAAGGTTCTGATGATTCAAACCTGTACTACTGAATATTAAGCAGGACAGACTAAGCTCCCTGGTGCAAGTACTTTGAAGGAGTAATTTCTAAGTATACAAAGAGGTAACTGGACTGTATATGTTGTACCCTGTGTCACCTCCCTCATATTGATATTTGATGAAGATTTTAATTTATATGAAACTTCTAAAGCAGAATCAAAGCTCCTCTTGGGGAAATGTCAAGTCTTTAGGATAAGCAATCTTACTATGAATAGTACCAAAGCTTTACCACATGGTAGAGAACACACTATTAAAAATGTTAAATTATCTGAAAAATAAAATGGGCAAGCCTTTAGGACAGCATAAAAATGACAAAGGATAATGCTTCTTGGGGCCCATTTCCTAGAGGGCTTGCCGAGTGTGTAAATAATTGACTTTTGTTTGTGTTCTATGACTGGTGACTTCATTGAAAAACGACACAATTCAGTTTTAGCTCTGGATTACTTCAGTTGACCTTTGTGAAGGTTTTATCTGCGTAGAGTGGTTGTTTGACTTGTTTTAACCTATTGGGTTGTTGTTTCTTTCCTCACTATATTAAAGTAAAATTCTAAGAAAAGAAAAGAGGTGTGTTCATGCTGAGCAGGCTGGTTTTGGTTTGGCTTCTTGTAGTCAGGCGTTCTGAACATGGAGATGTTAGATGGTAAGTCCCGAACACAGGCCCTTCAATTCTAAAATCTTTATTGACAGCCTGTTACTTGAACCCAAACCAAAGTACTCTCATTATCTCTTTTCTCAAAGTTCAGGAAATACCAGTTCACATGCATCATAATGAGGGAGGGTCATTTGCCTACCTTATAATAAAATGACTCATTGTTTGTTTATGAAGCTGGATTTTAAAAAATTGAATAGCATAAATAACAGTAAGGAGTGAGCCACTTTTTTAAGGGCACCCTGTAGTTTTATAGTTCTTACTCTATAAAATTTTATATTGCTTTTGGAAGAAACTACCAGCCACCACGTGCACAGTGAGTTGGGCGGCTGTCCCACAGCTTTTCAGGTGTACGACAAGCATCTCGGCCATTATCACCTTCCTCCTGAGTTTATTTTGAAATGGTTCTTTTTTTTTTTCTTTTGTACATTTTGGCTGCAGTATTGGTGGTAGAATATACTATAATATGGATCATCTCAACTTCTGTATTTATTTATTTATTACTAGACTTCAACCACAGTCTTCTTTTTCCCCTTCCACCTCTCTTTGCCTGTAGGATGTACTGTATGTAGTCATGCACTTTGTATTAATATATTAGAAATCTACAAATCTGTTTTGTACTTTTTATACTGTTGGATACTTATAATCAAAACTTTACTAGGTTATTGAATAAATTTAGTCTTATTAGAAAACAAAAGAAGCTGTTTTGTGGCTTTGTTGGGAAGGTGTTCTTAGGTAAGGCTAAAGAACATTTCTGACCTTCAGAGATACAGTTGAAGCTCTTGGTATTACAAGCCATGAAGGAAAAAAGCCCTCTTTACTGAGAAATAAAGACTTTAAAATACACTTCAACTGATGTACACAACAATTAACCTCATGGATAAGATTATTTTAACAATGAAGAATCAAATATTTCCAGTGGGTTTTTTTGTTTTTAAGTACAGTTGTTATATAATACATTAGTTACATTAGTTCTAGGTGTACAGTATAATGATTTGACATTTTTATATCTTATCATGCCATCAGCCCATTAACTCAAGTAAACATCTGTCACTGTGCAAACTTACCACAATATTGACTGTACTCCCTTCCCATTTTTCACCCTTCTCCCCACCCTCTCCCCTGTGGTGACCATCCTTTTGGTCTCTTAGTTCTGAGTCTGCGTTTTGTTTGGTTGGGTTTTTTTTAGATCCCACATATAAGTAAAACCACATGGTATTTGTTTTTCTCTGACTTATCTCACTGCATAATTCTCTCTAGGTCCATCCATATTGTTGCAAATGGCAAGACTTTTTTATTGCTGCATGATATTCCATTGTGTAGATGTACCACATCTTTATCCATCCATTGTTTTAATAGGACCTTGTTGTCTATGGGCATAGTGGGAAGCATCATCAAAACTTTAGAGAAACTATAAAAAGTGATTATAGGGAAAGATGAGTTTTGGCACTGGGGTCAGACCTGGGTTCTTTCCTGGCTCTGTCCCTTATCAGCCATTTGAGTCACTTGGCTTTTGTGAGCCTCCAAATGTCTGAAATAATTAACAGAACTATTTATTTTATGGGATTATGAGAAATCCAAATAGGTGTAATCCATATCAAAGTTTAAAAAATGGATTTTTTATTATGTGGGAGATGTAGATCCTGTGGGCCCAACTTTTTATACAATTATTACGGTTTAAATTTCCTTTAGGCTAGTTAGATGTCTTGCCAGCTGTTGATTTAGTTACTGTGAAGTTAACAAGTTAACTAGGAGAGTGGAGAGGTAACTACCTATATTGTCTATTGCTGTGTAATAAATGACCACAAATTTAAGTGGATTTGAAGGAAATTTCTCGGTTTCCAGGCACAAAGTAGCAGGCTCCTTTGCTTAGGGTCTTACAAGGATGCAACATAGCGTCATCTGGGCTGCATTCTTGTCAGGTGACTGGAAGTAATTTCCTGTGGCTTTAGGGTGGTGAGCCCAGACTGGAGGCCCCCTCAGATCCTTGACACCTGTGATCTCCTACCATGACCTTTTACTGTGTCAAGCGAGTCACCGGAGCTAGTCTGCTGGTGAGACTGTCCTCCCAGGAACAGATCACATTCAAGTGGAGGGAAGTGCACAAGGAGCCCCGAGGGGTGGGCTGTGGGTCTTACAGGGACACCTCAGAGTTTTCTCTGCCACAGCACCTCATTTTTCTCTTAACTGAGTCACATGAAATTGGGCCTCTTTACCCTATAAGCACTTTGTGCAGCAAGTAAATAAATTAAAAAAAAAAGCGTCCCCATTATCAAACACCTACTATGGGGCCAGGCACATTAACCTTGCAAATGAAAACAAAACCTGTTTGCAGGTAAGTGGAAGTGCAATGAGGTCCCAGTAACTTAAAATCAGCTTTCTGAATTCCCAAGCTTTTGCTCTCCAAACTGAAATCTCCCTTCGGTAGGGGGGTGGGGGGTGATGCGTCTCACCCTACATGTGCTAGAGGTTACCAGGCTCCCTTCTGAAGGCTGAAATCAAGGGGCGAGTTTTACCCTTGAGGCAAGGTTGACTTTACAGTCTAAATCAGTTCATCAAATTTTGTTTCTTAATTTTGATGCTGAAATATAAAGTCTTTGTGTGTTAATTTTGATGCTGAAATATAAATGTGTGTGTGTGTGTAGAAAATAGTCTCCAGGAGGTTTAGTGAAACAATTGGGTTTAAAAATAAATGAAGGTAGCCAGACTTAACTGCTTGCCCTGCAGTGAGGAAAAGAAGACGCAGCAGCCTCTCGATGCAGTGTCCCTGGAACTGTTTCCTCCTGCCTCAGAATTAGTCCTGTGTCTGGCAATCACTCCTGTGATGTTCAGTGAACTGGGAAGGGAGGAGAAAGCCAAACTGGATCAAAGACAGATAATTTCACAGGCTCATGTTCTCAAAGAAAGGGATCTAAGGGTTCTAACAGTTTCTCGAGTGGTGGAGTTTGGTTACTCATTGTGATCATGAGAATGCTTTTAGGTTTCAAATATCTTGCACCCTGGTTAGAAATTGCTTATTGTATGTTGTGTAGGGGTTCTTGGACATGCTTAGTTGCAGGTTTTAGTGTAAAAGAGCTTAATCTTTCAGTTAGACAAAAGGCTTTGGCAAAGCCTGCCCTTTGTCTCAGTGTCTGAAAGGGGGGGGGAGTGTCTAATTGACTGTTTTAGGACTGACATTCTCCACGTCTCTCTAACTTACATTAGCTTTAACGCTGTTCAGGTATTTAGCGATTTTGTAACTGCAAGGAAGAGGGATGGTTTCATGTTTAGCAAGTCACTGGTAGTGTTAACATAGTTGTCTTTTTTTTTTTCTTTTTGAAGGTAACAAATACATTCTTTGCTTCCAACAACCTTTACAATCCATTCCAATGTCGATTTCTGTCCCCACCGCTCCACGGATCACTGATGGCTTTCTCACAGGGAAATCCAAAGCCCTCATTTCACTCCTCTAGCCTCTCAACAGCACTTGATTGCATTGTAGTTTCTTGACATATTCTTGGGTGATAATATTGCAGGTTCCAGGTTTTCCTACTCTGGATGCCCACTGACCCCAGCCTTTATCATCAGTCCTCTTCCCGGACCAGCTCCATTCCCACTGTCCCAGATACCATCTCAAATGTGCAGGTATCTTCTAGGTCTATCTCCAGGGCTTTTTATCTATCAGGGTGCGGGCAGAAATAGGTGGCTTATTGAAATTGGATAATTGAAGTATGTTTAATCAAGGGGCTTTATAAGGCTCTGCACAGGGTGCAGGGGAACCCCAAGGGAGAGTGCAGTCCTCAGGACTGGACACCTGGGGGCCATTCTAGGTCTGAAGAGGGAGTGGTTACTGGAACCGGAAGACAGGCTATGTGAAAAGGGTTGGAGACTGTGGGAAACACCAGGAATAAATACTCCTATCACTCCCCAGATTGACTAGACTCCACCATTAGTGCCTTCACACCTCTGACCCATTTTCTTATCCAAAAGCTTTGTAACACATACTTATTTTTCAGGTTCAAGTTTAGGTGGCGTGAGGAAGGCTTCCTGAACAACCATAGCTTCCACCCCAACCCTCCCAACAAACAATTATATGCTAAGAAGTTTCCATGAAAACAACTACATTTCTTTTTTCACCACTATAGCTCCCAAAGTATAGTCTAGTGGTTATTTATTATATATAAGTAGGAGCATAATAAATATTAATTCACTGGTTGATTACAATTTTGTACTTTCAGATGTCAGGTTCATAAAAGAGTTGAGTTTATGCTAGTGGCTTGTTGAATTTTAAGAATTTAGAAAGTATTATACTTAAACTTTTTTTACGTACATAAAAAAATGAAAGGGTAGTACAATAGTATAACCTTCCCTTAGGTCACCACCTGTAAGCGTTTTATGATATGTACTTTATTTAATTTGTTTGAAAGTTGTGACAATCATCCCTGAATACTTAAGCCTTCATCTTCTTGCAATAAGGTATTCTACATAAAACGATAATGCCACTGCTGCACCTGAGGTGATTAACAATAACTCAATAATTAATGTGATCATCTGTATGGACTAAGTTGCCCCTACTGTTCCAAAATGTCTTTTTTTTTTTTTTTTTTTTAGAAAATTAAATTTACTGGGGTGAGATTGACCAATGAGTATACAGTGTTCAGGTAAACATCTCTATAGCATTTGAACTATTGATTGTGTTCTATACCCATCACCCAAAGTCAAATCACTCTCCAAAATGTCTTTTAAAACTTTTGTTGGCCCTGGCCGGTGGCTCAGTGGATAGAGTGTCAGCCTGACTTACAGACGTTCTGGGTTCGATTCCCAATCAGGGCACACAGGAGAAGTGACCATCTGCTTTTCTTCCCCATCCTCTTCCCCTTCTCTCCCTCTTCCCCTCTGGCAACCAGTGGCTCATTGGTTTGAGCGTGACCCCGAGTGCTGAGGATAGCTCTGTTGGAGTGCATCAGCCTCAGGTGCTAAAAATAGCTCAGTACACAAGTATTGGCCCCAGATGGGGTTGCTGGGCGGATCCCAGTCAGGGTGCTTGTGGGAGTCTGCCTCACTGTCTCCCCTCCTCTCACCTAAACATTTTTTTTAAAAACCCACAAAAAACTTCTCTCTCATCCAGGATACAATCAAAGTTCACACATACACTTGATTATGTCTCTCCTCTTTATCTGGAATAGTCATTTTCTCCCTTCCCTTGAACTTTTTTTTTTTTTTTAAGATTTTATTTATTGATTTTAGAGAGAAGAGAGAGGGAGAGAAAGGAGGGTGAGGAGCAGGAAGCATCAACTCAAAGTAGTTGCTTCTCATATGTGCCTTGACCAGGCAAGCCTGGAATTTCTAACCGGTAACCTCAGCATTCCAGGTCAACGCTTTATCCATTGCATCGCCACAGGTCAGGCACAACATTGAACTTTTTGAAGTATTCAAACCAGTTGTATAATGTCCCATATCCTGGATTTTTTATATGCTTTTTTTTTTCTCGCCAATAGATTTGGATTATACTTTTGGGCAAGAATGAGACAAGGTGTGTGGGGTTTCTCTTGCTTCACATCAAGAGGCACACAGTGTCAAGTTGGTCCACTGTTAGGGATGCTAAGATTGGTCACTTGCAGATCTTTCTATTCCAAAGTACATTTTTTCTGTGTGTGAATGAATAATCAGTGGGGTGATACTGTGAGAATTTTAAAATAACCTTTTATTCAAGTATTCATTGAGCGCATATGTTCAAGACCTTACTAAGTGTTCTATACAGTCCCTTGACACTTGAGAAATCATGTAATCCTTAAGTCAGGGGTCCCCAAACTTTTTACACAGGGGGCCAGTTCACTGTCCCTCAGACCGTTGGAGGGCTGGACTATAAAAAAAAACTATGAACAAATCCCTATGCACACTGCACATATCTTATTTTAAAGTAAAAAAACAAAACGGGAACAAATACAATATTTAAAATAAAGAACAAGTAAATTTAAATCAACAAACTGACCAATATTTCAATGGGAACTATGCTCCTCTTACTGACCACCAATGAAAGAGGTACCCTTCCAGAAGTGTGGCGGGGGCCTGATAAATCGCCTCAGGGGGCCGCATTTGGCCCGTGGGCTGTAGTTTGGGGACCCCTGCCTTAAGTCCTCAAGAATCCTAGCCCACTAAGGTGGTTGTGCTTATTCTTGCCATTTAACTGCATTTGACTTTTGTTTTCTTGATCTCTTGGTGTTTCCCACTCAGAAGTAAAGCTGTGGTGAATAGGGGGTAAGGGTTATGTTTACCATGTGAGCTTATTATATCACCAGGGCATAGATGAGAAAACAAATTTAAGTCAGAAGGCTTGAATTCAGATGTTGACATTGGTACTTCACGGCTTTATGATCTTTGATAAATTTTCTCTGAGCTCATTTCTTCCTGTGTAAATGGGGAAGTGATAGAGTTGCAGTCAGTATACAATGAGCGAATGCATCAAAAAGGACCGGGCCTGGGATAGGTGTGTCACAAAGTGATGTTTGTGTAATCATTTGTTCTTTTAATCTAGCACTGAGGTCTAATTGGTACAGTAGGAATAAAAACCTTTTACTGTCTATAGTTGTAGGGAACACAGGAGAGGTCTGACATAGTTCACATCAAGACAGCTACCCACACAAAAAAAAATTTCCCTGAAGCTTTCGTGTTTAAAGGAGAAAATGTATTCACTACAAGATTATTATGCTTTGGCAGCAGATGAATCCCAGGAATGGGAAATTGTATAGAGGGCATGAAGCCATGCCAGACATAATTAAGCTACACAAAAGTGTGCTGAAATGCAGGGAGTGGCCAAGATAGGCTCTCAGGATGATCTCTGAAGGGTGAAATTTGGCTGTGCGGTAACAGAACTATGGAACCAATTCCTACAACATGCTGAGACAGCACAACATACCTCTCAGCTTCGAGGCCCAAAGCTCCAGTTAGTTTAAACCTGGCTAGCCCAGCCTCCTGGAACAGCTCCAAGGGAGCACCGTTCTCTTGTGACAGGAATGCTGCCCCTTCCTCCAGTTCTACTGGTGCCAGAGACAGTCCCCTGGAGCTCTCAGTTTCAGGGGCGCTTTTGGCTCTAGTAGCACGAAACTCTGCTTTTAAACTCTCTGTTAGACAGATTTCAGGTCCCTGTAGCATTTTCTTTTCCCAATGAGCCAGTGATGGGGGATGTCGTAGGAATATCTGGCTATTTGCAGAGCATCCTGGGGATGTCAGTCTTAATTGTTAAAAGGAAGAAATCTGTGATAAACATAATTTTTGTTTTCTTCTAAAGAACTAGAACCATTCCATATGCCCTGTTAATGGAATTATTAAGGAGGCTGCCATGTAGAAATGTCAGAAGAAATAAGCCCTTTGTTACTACTGTATCTAACCATCAATTTTTCTATCCTGGCCATGTAAGCTAGCTTCCTTATCATATACATATCACTATATGGATGTCCACGAGGTGGTGCTGCTCACACATGATCTCTGAGAATGATTTAGGACCATCCAGTTTAGCACCCTCATTTTACTTACCTAGTTAATCGTGGAGCTAAAATGGAAGCTAGCCCATTGCTTTATCTACTGTCAGCTAAATATGTATAGTTATCTTGCTTAAATATAAACATTTTTAATGTTTAGAAACATTAAAAATGTTTGGAGAATCATTCTATTTCCTTTTTACCAAGATAATTTTAATCTCAAGAACTAAAAGCCAACCCTTAGCACTTTCTGCAGTTAATTTTATTTATTGACTGATTTTATTGATTTTTAGAGAGAGGAGAGGGAAAGAGAAAGAGGAGAGTGGAGAAGTGGGAGGCATCAACTTATAGTTGCTTCTCACATATGCCTTGACCAGGCAAGCCTGAGTTTCGAACCGGTGACCTCAGCATTCCAGGTCAACATTTTATCTACTGTGCCACCACAGGTCAGGCTCTGCAGTTAATTTTATTATTTTTAAAAAAGATTTTATTTTTATTCATTTTAGAGAGGGGAGGGAGAGAGAGAGAGAGAGAGAGAGAAGATGGGGAAGAGCAGGAAGCATCAACTCCCATATACAGTGTGTCCGTAAAATCATGGTGCACTTTTTTTTTTTTTTTTTTTTGTATTTTTCTGAAGCTGGAAATAGGGAGAGACAGTCAGACAGACTCCCGCATGCGCCCGACCGGGATCCACCCGGCACACCCACCAGGGGCGATGCTCTGCCGCGACCAGAGCCACTCTAGCGCCCGGGGCAGAGGCCAAGGAGCCATCCCCAGCGCCCGGGCCATCTTTGCTCCAATGAAGCCTTGGCTGCAGTAGGGGAAGAGAGAGACAGAGAGGAAGGAGGGGGGGTGGAGAAGCAAATGGGCGCTTCTCCTATGTGCCCTGGTCAGGAATCAAACCTGGGTCCCCCACACACCAGGCCGACGCTGTACCGCTGAGCCAACCGGTCAGGGCCCATGGTGCACTTTTGACCAGTCACAGGAAAGCAACAAAAGACGATAGAAATGTGAAATCTGCACCAAATAAAAGGAAAACTCTCCCAGTTTCATACCTATTCAGTGCAGTTCGATGTGGGCTCACGCACAGAATTTTTAGGGCTCCTTAGGTAGCTATCCCGTATAGCCTCTACAACTCGTCACTGACTGATGGCCTACCAAAACGGGTTTCTCCACCAAACTGCTGGTTTCCTTCAACTGCTTATCCCACCAAGTAATGTTATTCCTATGTGGTGGCGCTTCGTTATAAACGTGCCGATATTCACATTGCACTTTGGTCACGGATTCGAATTTAGCGAGCCACAGAACACACTGAACTTCCCTCTGTACCGTCCACATCTCGACTGGCATGGCCGTGGGCTGCTCCGCTGTATACACGGTGTTACATCATCATCTGCGCATGCGCACATACTGCCATATCATCCTACAGAAACTGGGAGGATTTTCCTTTTATTTGGTGCAGATTTCACATTTTTTTTTTTTTCATTTTTCTGAAGCTGGAAACAGGGAGAGACAGTCAGACAGACTCCCGCATGCGCCCGACCGGGATCCTCCCGGCACGCCCACCAGGGGCGACACTCTGCCCACCAGGGGGCGATGCTCTGCCTATCCTGGGCGTCGCCATGTTGCGACCAGAGCCACTCTAGCGCCTGGGGCAGAGGCCACAGAGCCATCCCCAGCGCCCGGGCCATCTTTGCTCCAATGGAGCCTTGGCTGCGGGAGGGGAAGAGAGAGACAGAGAGGGAAAGCGCGGCGGAGGGGTGGAGAAGCAAATGGGCGCTTCTCCTGTGTGCCCTGGCCGGGAATCGAACCCGGGTCCTCCGCACGCTAGGCCGACGCTCTACTGCTGAGCCAACCGGCCAGGGCCCAGATTTCACATTTCTATCGTCTTTTGATGCTTTCCTGTGACCGGTCAAAAGTGCACCATGACTTTACGGACATACTGTATGAGTTGACAAGGCAAGCCCAAGGTTTCGAACCAGCGACCTCAGCATTCCAGGTCAATGCTTTATCCACTGCGCCACAACAAGTCAGGCACTGCAGTTAATTTAAAATTATCACCAAGAAGAGAGGAAATGTTTGTTTACTCCTCCAAATGCCCATCTCCCAGAAGACTGCCATGTGGATAAATGCATGCTATTGTAGGACTCAATTCTTAGATATCACAGATGTTTTGGCCATAGTCCTAAAGGCTGAGGACAGCCTGTATGTCTGTTCAGTGTATTTTTTTTTCCTGTATTTTTCCGAAGCCAGAAACGGGGAGGCAGTCAGACAGACTCCCGCATGCGCCCGACCAGGATCCACCTGCACACCCACCAGGGGGCGACGCTCAGCCCATCTTGGGGTGCTGCTCTGCCGCAACCAGAGCCATTCTAGCGCCCAGAGGCAGAGGCCACAGAGCCATCCCCAGCGAGTCCGGGCAAACCCTGCTCCAATGGAGCCTCGGCTGCGGGAAGGGAAGAGAGAGACAGAGAGGAAGGAGAGGGGGAGGGGTGGAGAAGCAGATGGGCGCTTCTCCTGCGTGCCCTGGCCTGGCCAGGAATCAAACCCGGGACTCCTGCACACCAGGCTGACGCTCTACCACTGCGCCAACCGGCCAGGGCCTGTTCAGTGTATTTTTGAAGGTTAAATTGATGCCATACAGTTGAGGCCAGGAGTTGCCAAGCTGTCCCTAGAGCCTCTAATTGATCTCGTGTGATGAGCATGTTGCCACTAGGTACTGTCTTTACAGAGTGAGTTCCCAAGTGGGAAGCACGGCTGGTCCATTGAATATGCCTA
The DNA here is from genome assembly GCF_036850765.1 of Saccopteryx bilineata. Lineage (NCBI taxonomy): Eukaryota > Metazoa > Chordata > Mammalia > Chiroptera > Emballonuridae > Saccopteryx > Saccopteryx bilineata. Next base: position 139,403,621 of record NC_089491.1, on the reverse strand, counting down.
TTCAAATGAGAACTCCTATTTCTGTGTTTTTTTGTCCTCATTCTTTTTTTTTCTCCTGTTCAAAAAAGAAATTGAGGTATAATAATTATGTAATGTTATACTAGTTTTAGGTGAACAACATGATTTGGTGTTTGCATATATTGTGAAATGATCACAAGTCTAGTTAACATTTGTCACCATGTGTAGTTATAAAAAAATGTTTTTCTTGTGATGAGAACCTTTAAGATCGATTTTTAATGTTTTTATAATGCAAGCACAGTGCTACAAGTGCATACTTAAAAAATTAAGGGTACATACTTATTTTTTACTGATTGGAGAGAGTTGTATACTTCTCTGTACGTGTGTTATATGTCAATAAGACGTTTACTTTAAAAATATTTGAAGATCAGCGGTTTAGAAGCCATAGAGTGATGGAGGGCTGGTAGCGGGGGCTGTTTGTTTTCAAGTCCAAGAGATTGTTTTAGGGAAATATTAGAGAAACTGGGCCTGTGGACCTTTACTACATGTGAGGGGAAGCAGAATCAGCTGCCAGAACTGTCTTATATTACACGCTTATCAAACGGCTGTTTCCTCTCCCACAGTGTAATGTTTCCTCTCCGCCTTCATCACGTAGAATGAGTAGTGTGCTTTTCAGAATGGGATATCCTCCCTCGGGAGTAAAGTTATTAAGCGGGCCTTGTCATTGATGGAGAAAAGAAACACCCTGGTTCTACCTGGGGACTTCTAGTTTCTGCCTTTGCCTCTCATTCAGCTGGATGCCCTCCATTCTTAGCCCGAAATCATATTCGCTTCATCATCTTGAAACTCCATAGAAAATAGTAGGAATTCCCAATGTGGCTACATTATCGAGGGTCCTGAAGTGGGCCGGGACAGATAAAATTGCTTGCAAGGCTTTGTAAGGAAGATACAAGGTGCAGGATAGAAAATCAGTTATTTAGGTTCAGCAGTTGTAAAAGTGCAGCTACACACCTGCCCTAACAGGACAGGTAATAAAAAATATGAGGAAATAGTAGAAAGAGGTTCGCTTGGAACAGAATCAAGTCAGAACATCTTGGGAAAAATTTATTTGTGGGCACTAGAAACCAGGGAAATTTGTTTCAGGGAAAAAGAATGTGATTCCATAGTTTAACAATAAAATAATAGATGTTGCAAAGTGTCAGGATTAGGGGTCGTCAAACTTTTTATAAAAACCGCCCACTTTTGCAGTGCTGGTCAACCTGGTCCCTACCGTGCAACCAAACAGCGCCGCGATTGGCCCATCATGAAAGCTGGACCGCCCACTAGTGGGCGGTAGGGACCAGGTCTACCAGCACTGCAAAAATGGGCAGTTTTTATAAAAAGTTTGACGACCCCTGATTGAATTCTTATTCCACACCAGGTGGACCACACACTACCCTTGCTCTCCAGCGCCTTACAGTCTTGGAAAATAGACAGTAAGAAATGCTTAAGCCTGACCAGGCGGTGGCGCAGTGGATAGAGCATTGGACTGGGATGCGGAAGACTCAGGTTCGAGACCCCAAGGTTGCCGGCCTGAGCACAGGCTAATCTGGTTTGAGCAAAGTTCACCAGCTTGAACACAAGGTCACTGGCCCAAGCAAGGGGTTACCTGGTCTGCTGAAGGCCCACGGTCAAGGCACATATGAGAAAGCAATCAATGAACAACTAAGGTGTTGCAACGAAAAACTGATAATTGATGCTTCTCATCTCTCTCTGTCCCTGTCTATCTCTGTCTCTGTAAAAAATAAAAAAAAAAAGTTTTAAAAAGAAACGCTTAAGACGGGGTAATAAGTACATGGTGCTGTGTTAGCGCACTGAAAGAGTTTCTAAACAAGTCCCACTGGTTTAGGGGGAGATGCCAGGTTACCATTCATTGAGCATTTTGCTCCAGGCTCTGTGCTAAGCACTTTAAAAACGACACTGGATTTTAAAATCTACTCTACTTTAAAACTAAAGCTTTTAATAAACTCGACTGTTGTCCTCATTTTACAGATGAGCAAACAGGGGCCCAGCAAGGCCAGCTAGTAAGAAACCTGTTTGATGCCGATTCCAAAAAATTCTATAAGTAGAAATCTGAGAAACTAAAAACTAATTTAAAAAGTATTTATAGTTAGAAAACAATTTAGCCACTGAGAAACGTACATTTCCCTGGGTACCTTTATTTTCAAAACCTTTTATCAAAGTGTAATAACATAAAGAGAAAGGCACTGTCATAGATGGACTGTTCGGTGAATTTTTTTTTTTTCATTTTTCTGAAGCTGGAAACAGGGAGAGACAGTCAGACAGACTTCCGCATTCGCCCGACCGGGATCCACCCGGCACGCCCACCAGGGGGCGATGCTCTGCCCATCCTGGGCATCGCCATATTGCGACCAGAGCCACTCTAGCGCCTGAGGCAGAGGCCACAGAGCCATCCCCAGCACCCGGGCCATCTTTGCTCCAATGGAGCCTTGGCTGCGGGAGGGGAAGAGAGAGACAGAGAGGAAAGCGCGGCGGAGGGGTGGAGAAGCAAATGGGTGCTTCTCCTGTGTGCCCTGGCTGGGAATCGAACCCGGGTCCTCCGCACGCTAGGCCGACTCTCTTGTTCGGTGAATTTTAATGACTGAGCTCACTTGCCACTTTAAGAAACAGAACATCACCAGTTTTCCAGAAGGCTCCCTCTTCTTCCCCTGACTTTTAAGAATACAGAGTAATTTTGCCTCTTTTCATACTTTAGAATTGTAAGGCATATCCTCTTTCCGGTCTTTTTTCTTTTCCTTTGCTAAACCTTGTTTGTGAAGTTCATCTAGATTGTCGCCTATAGTTTTAGAGCCTTCTCCTTACTGTTTAATATTTTATCATGTGACTGTACCGTACCTTTTTCAGAGCTCTTTGGGTAGCTTCGATGAACAATCTAGCACATGCCTTTTGGTGATCATATGGATGTTTTCTGTTTGGTATCTACTAGGGGTGGAATTATTGTATCATAGAGTATGCACACATTCCGTTTTAGAAGTGTTTGGCAAATGGTTTTCCTAAGTGTTCGTACCATTTAGTACCTCCAGCAGTGTATGAGAGTTCCAGTTGGTCCATGCCTTATTTTGCATCTTTTCATTTTAGACATTCTAGTCACATTTTAGTTTTAATCCAAATATTCCTGATGACTGATAAGTTGAATAACTTTTCATGTGTTTATTGGCCATTTGTGTATCCTCTTAGGAAATGTATTTTTATTGGATTATCTTTTCTTATTGATTTATAAGAATTGTATATGTATCTTGGATATGAGTCCTTTGAGGGATATGCTGTGTATATGTGCATGTGTGTGTGTACACATATAAATTGTAAATATTTTCCCCCCACTCTGTTGGGTTGCCTTTTAGATCTCTTAATAGTATCTTCTGATCATATGTTCTTTTTTTTTTTTTTTTTTAATTTTTCTGAAGCTGGAAACAGGGAGAGACAGTCAGACAGACTCCCGCATGCGCCCGACCAGGATCCACCCGGCACGCCCACCAGGGGCGACGCTCTGCCCACCAGGGGGCGATGCTCTGCCCATCCTGGGTGTCGCCATGTTGCGACCAGAGCCACTCTAGCACCTGGGGCAGAGGCCACAGAGCCATCCCCAGAGGAAAGCGCGGCGGAGGGGTGGAGAAGCAAATGGGCGCTTCTCCTGTGTGCCCTGGCCGGGAATCGAACCTGGGTCCTCCGCACGCTAGGCCGATGCTCTACCGCTGAGCCAACCGGCCAGGGCTGATCATATGTTCTTAATTTTATTTTTGGCCGGTGTGTAGGGAGATGTGTCTCGATTTTGAAGAACTGAGACCTGGGAACTATTGAGTTCCAAACACTTTTAAATACACAACTGGGGTAGAAATTGTTTTTTTTTTTTTTTTTTTTTTTTTTTTAGCTTTACTGAGACAAATTTTATTGACAAATAAAACTGTAAGATATTTAAAGTATACAATGTGACCATTTGATAGATTTATGTATTTATAGGTACTATCGTAAAAGGATTCCTCAATCAAGTTAATCAACATAGATGTTCTCAATTTTAATTAGATTAACTTATCACCTTTTTTCTATTTATTTATTTATTTACTTACTTATTTATTTTTATGTGAGAGGAGGGGAGATAGATAGACTCCCACATGTACCCTGACCGGAATCTACCCGGCAACCCCTGTCTGGGGTCAATGCTCTCCACTGAGCTATTTTTAGTGCCTGAAGTTGACACTCAGACCAAGGAGCTATCCTCATTGCCTGGGGTCCATGCTCAAACCAATTGAGCCACTGGCTGCAGGAAGGCAAGACGGAGAGAAGAGGGAGGGGAGGAGAAGCACATGGTTACTTCTCCTGTGTGCCCTGATTGGGAATCAAACCTGGGACATCCATATGCCAGGCCAGTGCTCTATCCACTGAACCACTGGCCAAGGCCCACCTTTTTTCTTTATGGTTTATGTTTTTATGTACCTTTTAAGAAATCTTTGTTTTAAGGTAGACTTTTAAATAGAGTTTATATGTAATGGAAAAGGCTTACCACTGATAGGAAGTAGAGGAACAAAATAGTAACATGTGGGATAGCCTTTATCCAATCAGAGGAAGGCAGAAAAACAGCTTTGCTTGGGGTTTATAGAGTATAAAGTGAAACTGCAAAGTGTGCTCTCTATATAAAATACTGTCAGCCCTGGCTGGGTAGCTCAGTTGGTTAGAGCATCATCCCAATATGCCAAATTGCAGGTTCAATCTCTGGTCATGTAACATACAAGAAGCAACCAATGAATGTAGCACAATCAAGTGGGACAAATCGATGTTTCTCTATCTCTCTTTCAAAAATCAATATATCAATATTAAAACAAAAAATACTGCCAACATGACCTCTATTGCTCCACTGTCATCTGATCATCTGTGCCAGACAACTTGAAGAAACAAGAGGCTTGATTTTCTTACTCATCTGAGGGAGAGAGCTTTTAGGCCTCAACTGAGTTTTAAAGCTCACATTTTATTTTTTTCACATTGTGAGAGAACTCAGTTGCTACTTGGTTAGATACAGCTTTCTTCTTGTCTTGATCTATATCTATCTATCTATCTATCTATATACACACATATGTAACATATGTAAGTTATACATATTATATTGATATGTATACATTCACACTGTTTCTCTTTTTTTTTTAAATAAATTTTTATTAATGGTAATGGGATGACATTAATAAATCAGGGTACATATATTCAAAGAAAACATGTCTAGGTTATTTTGTCATTAAATTATGTTGCATACCCCTCGCCCAAAGTCAGATTGTCCTCCGCCACCCTCTATCTAGTTCTCTGTGCCCCTCCCCCTCCCCCTAACTCCCTCCCTCCCTCCCTCCCATGTCCTCCCTCCCCCCCCCCACCCTTGGTAACCACCACACTCTTGTCCATGTCTCTTAGTCTCATTTTTATGTTCCACCAATGTATGGAATCATGTAGTTCTTGTTTTTTTCTGATTTACTTATTTCACTCCGTATAATGTTATCAAGATCCCACCATTTTGCTGTAAATGATCTGATGTCATCATTTCTTATGGCTGAGTAGTATTCCATAGTGTATATGTGCCACATCTTCTTTATCCAGTCCTCTATTGAAGGGCTTTTTGGTTGTTTCCATGTCTTGGCCACTGTGAACAGTGCTGCAATGAACATGGGGCTACATGTGTCTTTACGTATCAATGTTTCTGAGGTTTTGGGGTATATATCCAGTAGAGGGGTTGCTGGGTCATAAGGTAGTTCTATTTGCAGTTTTTTGAGGAACCACCATACTTTCCTCCATAACGGTTGTACTACTTTACAGTCCCACCAACAGTGAATGAGGGTTCCTTTTTCTCCACAGCCTCTCCAACATTTGCTATTACCCGTCTTGTTGATAATAGCTCATCTAACAGGGGTGAGGTGGTATCTCATTGTAGTTTTGATTTGCATTTCTCTAATAACTAATGAAGCTGAGCATCTTTTCATATATCTGTTGGCCATTTGTATTTCTTCCTGGGAGAAGTGTCTGTTCATGTCCTTTTCCCATTTTTTTTATTGGATTGTTTGTTTGTTTGTTGTTGAGTTTTATGAGTTCTTTGTAAATTTTGGATATTAGTCCCTTATCTGAGCTGTCGTTTGAAAATATCAGTTCCCATTTAGTTGGCTGTCTGTTTATTTTGATATCAGTTTCTCTTGCTGAGCAAAAACTTTTTATTCTGATGTAGTCCCATTCATTTATCTTTGCCTTCACTTCTCTTGCCATTGGAGTCAAGTTCATAAAATGTTCTTTAAAACCCAGGTCCATGATTTTAGTACCTATGTCTTCTTCTATGTACTTTATTGTTTCAGATCTTATATTTAGGTCTTTGATCCATTTTGAATTAATTTTAGTACACAGGGACAGGCTGTAGTCGAGTTTCATTCTTTTGCATGTGGCTTTCCAGTTTTCCCAACACCATTTGTTGAAGAGGCTTTCTTTTCTCCATTGTGTGTTGTTGGCCCCTTTATCAAAGATTATTTGACCATATATATGTGGTTTTATTTCTGGGCTTTCTATTCTGTTCCATTGGTCTGAGTGTCTATTTTTCTGCCAATACCATGCTGTTTTGATTATCGTGGCCCTATAATATAGTTTAATGTCAGGTATTGTAATGCCCCCAGCTTCATTCTTTTTCCTTAGGATTGTTTTGGCTATTCGGGGTTTTTTATAGTTCCATATAAATCTGATGATTTTTTGTTCCATTTCTTTAAAAAATCTCATAGGAATTTTGATGGGAATTGCATTAAATTTGTATATTGCTTTGGGTAATATGTCCATTTTGATTATATTTATTCTTCCTATCCAAGAACAAGGAATATTTTTCCATCTCATTGTATCTTTTTCGATTTCCCTTAACAATGCTTTGTAATTTTCATTATATAGGTCCTTTACATTCTTTGTTATGTTTATTCCTAGGTATTTTATTTTTTTTGTTGCAATCGTGAAGGGGATTATTTTTTTGAGTTTGTTTTCTAATATTTCATTGTTGGCATATAGAAAGGCTATGGACTTTTGTATGTTAATTTTGTATCCTGCGACCTTACTGTATCGGTTTATTGTTTCTAATAATTTTTTTGTGGAGTCCTTCGGGTTTTCGATGTATAGGATCATATCATCAGCAAAAAGTGATACCTTTACTTCTTCTTTTCGATATGGATGCCTTTTATTTCTTTGTCTTGTCTGATTGCTCTGGCCAGAACTTCTAGCACCACGTTGAATAAGAGTGGAGAGAGTGGACAACCCTGTCTTGTTCCTGATTTAAGGTAGAAAGTCCTCAGTTTTATGCCGTTTAATATGATGTTGGCTGATGGTTTATCATATATGGCCTTTATCATGTTGAGATATTTTCCTTCTATACCCATTTTGTTGAGAGTCTTAAACATAAAATTGTGTTGTATTTTATCAAAAGCCTTTTCTGCATCTATTGATAAGATCATGTGGTTTTTGTTCTTTGTTTTGTTGATATGGTGTATTACGTTAACCGTTTTGCGTATGTTGAACCATCCTTGAGATTCTGGGATGAATCCCACTTGATCATGATGTATTATTTTTTTAATATGTTGTTGTATTCGGTTTGCCAGTATTTTGTTTAGTATTTTAGCATCTGTATTCATTAGAGATATTGGTCTGTAGTTTTCTTTCTTTGTGCCATCCTTGCCAGGTTTTGGTATGAGGGTTATGTTGGCCTCATAAAATGTGTTTGGAAGTATTGCTTCTTCTTCAATTTTTTGGAAGACTTTGAGTAGAATAGGAACCAAGTCTTCTTTGAATGTTTGATAGAATTCACTAGTATAACCGTCTGGGCCTGGACTTTTATTTTTGGGGAGGTTTTTAATAGTTTTTTTCTATTTCCTCCCTGCTGATTGGTCTGTTTAGGCTTTCTGCTTCTTCATGACTCAGTCTAGGAAGGTTGTATTGTTCTAGGAATTTATCCATTTCTTCTAGATTGTTGTATTTGGTGGCATATAATTTTTCATAGTATTCTACAATAATTCTTTGTATATCTATGATGTCTGTGGTGATCTCTCCTCTTTCATTTTGGATTTTATTTATTTGAGTCCTGTGCCTTTTTTCCTTGGTGAGTCTTGCCAAGGGTTTGTCAATTTTGTTGATCTTTTCAAAGAACCAGCTCCTTGTTTTATTGATTTTTTTCTATACTTTTTCTGTTCTCTATTTCATTTATTTCTGCTCTGATTTTTATTATCTCCTTTCTTCGGCTGGTTTTGGGTTGTCTTTGTTCTTCTTTTTCTAGTTCCTTAAGGTGTGAAGTTAAGTGGTTTACTTCGGCTCTCTCTTGTTTGTTCATATAGGCCTGAAGTGATATGAACTTTCCTCTTATTACTGCTTTTGCTGCATCCCAGAGATTCTGATATGTCGTATTTTCATTTTCATTTGTCTGTATATATCTTTTGATCTCTGCGCTTATTTCTTCTTTGACCCATTCATTTTTTAGAAGTATGTTGTTTAGTTTCCACATTTTTGTGGGTTTTTCCCCCTCTTTTTTGCAGTTGAATTCTAGTTTCAAGGCTTTATGATCAGAAAATATGCTTGGTACAATTTCAATTTTTCTAAATTTGCTGATATTGTCTTTGTGGCCCAACATATGGTCAATTCTTGAGAATGTTCCATGTACACTAGAGAAAAATGTGTACTCTGTCGCTTTGGGATGAAGTGTCCTGTAGATGTCTATCATATCCAGGTGTTCTAGTATTTCGTTTAAGGCCACTATATCTTTATTGATTCTCTGTTTGGATGACCGATCTAGAGCTGTCAGCGGTGTATTGAGGTCTCCAAGTATGATTGTATTTTTGTTAGTTTTTGTTTTAAGGTCAATAAGTAGCTGTCTTATATATTTTGGTGCTCCTTGGTTTGGTGCATATATATTAAGGATTGTTATGTCTTCTTGATTCAACTTCCCCTTAATCATTATGAAATGACCATTTTTGTCTCTGAGTACTTTTTCTGTCTTATAGTCAGCATTATTAGATATGAGTATTGCTACACCTGCTTTTTTTTGGGTGTTGTTTGCTTGGAGTATTGTTTTCCAGCCTTTCACTTTGAATTTGTTTTTATCCTTGTTGCTTAGATGTGTTTCTTGTAGGCAGCATATAGTTGGATTTTCTTTTTTAATCCATTCTGCTACTCTGTGTCTTTTTATTGGTAAGTTTAATCCATTTACATTTAGTGTAATTATTGACACTTGTGGGTTCCCTACTGCCATTTTATAAATTGCTTTCTGTTAGTTTTGTATCTAGTTTGATTCTTCTCTTTTGTTTTTCTATCATTTGTTTTTGTTTGTTTGTGTTCCATACTTCTTTCCTCTGTTGCTACCTTTTTTAAGTCAAGTGTTTTTGTGGTGGTTTTTTCAAGGGTGGTTACCATTAAGTAATGAAAAGGGTACCTACCATATTCATTGTAGTACCCTATCTTATGAGTATTTCTGCACTTCATCGTCCTTTGCTACTGTTAATCTCCATCCTCTCCCCCCTTTTTTCCTTTGTTGTCACAGTTTAAGTTTGGTTTTATTGTGTTCTTGGTGGAGCTGTTACTTGTGGTGTTGTTTTCTTTTGTTCTTTGAATCTGGTTGGAAAACCCCCTTTAGTATTTCCTGGAGTGGGGGCTTTCTGCTGATAAATTCTCTCATCTTTTCTGTATTTGTGAATGTTTTTATATCTCCTTTGTACTTGAAGGATAGCTTTGATGGATATAGTATTCTTGGCTGAAAGTTCCTCTCTTTCAGGGCTTTAAATATTGGGGTCCACTCTCTTCTAGCTTGTAGAGTTTCTGCTGAGAAATCTGATGATAATCTAATAGGCCTTCCTTTATATGTTGTACTCTTGTTTTCCCTGGCTGCCTTGAGAATTTTTTCTTTGTCATTGGTTTGTGTCATCTTCATTATGATGTGCCTTGGAGTGGGTTTGTTGGGGTTAAGAAAACTCGGTGTTCTGTTTGCTTCTTGAATTTGAGGCTTTAGTTCTTTCCACAGGCTTGGGAAGTTCTCGTCTATTATTTGTTTGAGTATATTCTCCATTCCATTTTCTTTCTCTTCTCCCTCTGATATACCTATTATTCTTATGTTATTCTTTCTGATGGAGTCAGACAATTCCTGTAGGGCTTTCTCGTTTTTTATTATTTTTGAGTCTCTTTCTTCTTCTCTCTGTTGTGCCTCAAGTTGTTTGTCTTTTATTTCACTAATCCTATCTTCAATCTGGGCTGTTCTGTTAGCTAAGCTTGTTACCTCGTTTTCCAGGTCATAAATTGAGTTTTTCATTTCTGTTTGATTTGTTTTTATAGTTTCAATTTCCTTGGTAATATATTCTTTGTGTTCATTGAGTTGTTTTCTGATCTCCCTAAATTGCCTTTCTGTGTTTTCTTGTATATCTCTGAGTATTTTTAAGATTTCTATTTTAAATTCTCTGTCATTTAGCTCCAAGGCTTCCAATATGTTAAGTCTTTTCTCCATAGATTTTTCCACATCTATTTGTGTTACCTCTCTTTCTTTTGCATCCATAATATTCAATTTCCTCTTTCTTATTGGCATCTGAGGGTGGTCTTGTTGATAGCACTAATTAGAATTAATAAAGAGTAAAAGTAAAAAAAAAAAAAAAGGTAAAACACCCCACACACAAAAAAAACAGTAATAATTTATTATTTCCCCCTTTTTTCTTTCTTCTCTTTCCCTCTTCTCCCCTCCTCAGGGAAATATCGTGATGACCTGTGAATTATATTATGCTAAATGGAACAAAAACTGCCTATAATGGAGGGCCTGATTTGGGGTGAAGAGTTCAAGGGGCAAAAAAAGGGAGTAGGGACCTACTAAATGCAAAAAAAAAAAAAAAAAAAAGGAAGAAAATCTTAAACAAGCATAAGATGATTTGCTTGTAAATGATGGTCGACTAAGAGATATAATGGGAGGGATAAGAGGGAACCAGAAAAAAGGAGAAAAAAAAAGAATAATAAAGAAGAAAAAAATAAAAATAATAAGTAAAAATCTGTTGTATTATGTGGAGCGAAGACTAAATACAATGGAGACCTTGGGTTGGGAGGAATGCTAGTGAGTTAAAAAGCAACGTAAAAAGTACCCAAAATGCCACAAAAATAAACAAACAAACAAAAAAAAACAAAAACAAAAGCGAAAAAGAAAAAGAAAACCAAAAAAAAAACAAAACCTTGAGTCCCAAATTAACTAATTTGTTCGTGATTGAGGATTAAATGGGAGGAAAAGTAAAATGAGAAAAGAAAAAACGAATAGAAAGGAAAAAATAAGAAAAAGAGAAAAACGAAGGAAGAAAAAAAAGGAAGAGAAACAAACAAAATAAAGCAAAACAAAAAAAAACAGAGGAGAGAGTGACAGTTAAGTGTTTTGGAGTATAACCTTAAAGGAGGGTGAGGATGAAGAAGAGAAATAAAATGTAACACTCATGGATAGTGTAGTTCAAGAAAAGGGAAGCATAAGATGGGCAGAGAATAGAAGGACCGAGGTGTAGGAAATAGAAATAATAATAATAAAGGCAATAAGATAGAAGAAACAAACAACAACAACAAAAAATTAGTGGAACAAGTTGTAAAGTCTGTGGATTTTTCTTGATTTTGAGAGGTTAACTTCTTCCTTTTTCTTTTCTCTCCCTCTTCCTGGTTGGTGACTCTGTACCCCAGGCTCTGCCCCTGTGTCACATTTAGGTAGGGATTTGTAGTTGATGGGATTCTATGGCAATGTCATATAATTGGCTTTAGTCTTGCTGGTAGTCAAGGCTTGTTGGCGTTTGCAGGGTCCAACGATGAGAGAGTTTGCTTTCCTGGAGTCTCTCTCCTAGTCCCCCCTTCCTGAATTAGCAGCCTGGTGATCCAGCTATAAGGCTGCAACTGCTTCTGCCTGGGGAGTAAGAGGCTCAAAGAGCTAGGAAATCCCCACTCAGCGCAAGGTTTTGGGAAAGGCTCTGGCAGTCAGAGCCTCCAGTGTAATCAGGCGGGGGTGGGAGTCAATTGTTGTCAAGGTGACTGTTTAGCGCCTAGCATTCAGTTGGACCACTCAACCCAGGCTTTCCACACTTTGTAGCCTGTTTTGGCTGGGAAGAAGAGGCACTAGTCTCTGCTTGCGACTAGTGTAGTATAGATCTTATTATCTGCCAAGTCCCTCTTGTTAGCGTTTATCCCTGAATATGGAGGCTCTATCAATCAGAAGTTGCCCCCGCCCCTTTAGCGAGAGGCACTAAAAAATATCACGCCTCTTGTCTTGGATCGCTGAACTGAGAGTGATCTTATCAATTAGAACCCATGGGTGCGCAGATTTCATGGGTTAAGCTAATTTCAGTGATTGGGTCCGCAGCTGTGTTCCCAAAGGTATTTCAGGCTGCCTGCGCGCCCCTCCCCCAACGCTTGATTGTTAGCTTGAATGGCTGGGTGAGGTGCCCCGCCCACGGAGAGAATCTCCCAAGTAGGGAAGACAGCCCTGGCGCCTCTCCCGCTCGCCCCGCCGCTGGCGGCTGGGGCGCACTGGGCACAGGATAATGGGGCACCCTGGGTGTGCAGGCCAGTAGGGCGCTCTGGGTGCGTGGAATGCCCAGGGCACGCGCGCGAATGGGGTGCTCCGGGCACCGGTGGCTGGGGACTCTCACTCGCAGTGCGCGGGCCGCTGGGAACGTTAGTGGTGCTCGCTCTGCGACCGGACCGCGGCACCAGGGGCGCGCTGGCGGCTACTCGCTGCTCCCGAGTGTGGGCTGACTCACCACAGGTGCACTCCCTCCGCGGCTTGAATACACCCTCGTCTCTCAGATTCAAGTGATAACAGTCCTTTCGCTTTCAGTTTGTGTGGAACTCTGGAATGCTCCGAGGATAAATTTTTCTGTTTCTAGTTGATAAATTTGTTGTGATTTTGGGGAGATCTGTCGGACGCGCTGCTCACGGCGCCATTTCCGTGACGTCACTCACTGTTTCTCTTTTTATGATATTATCTTTATGTCATGTAGGGTGCAATGGGTGCATTAAAAATGACCCTCTTTGCACCAGAACAAATAACCATAGTTGAGAAGGCAACCTGTCTGGCTTTAAAAAAAAAAAATATATATATATATATATATATATATATATATATTTTTTTTTTTTTCATTGTGAAGGTAATGGAGCAACACTATTTAAAAAAACAAACTAAAAAAGAAAAGAAAGGCACTTGTAAATGCAACCCTCCATCCAAGAATAGCTTGGTCTTTTGTCTTCCGCTCCAGAGCTCAGTCTCCAGTTCCTGCTCTTTTCCGGAAGTGGTTTCTGTCCCCCTGCTGCGTAAGCAGCTTTGCGAGTCAATGGTAGGAGAGGGTCAAGCAGATTTCTTCCCTACAGCTTTACCAGCAGTGATGAAATACCGTCAGGGAGAAGAGATGAAAGCTTCAATGGTTTTTATTTTGTAGCTCAAAGGAAAAGGAGTTTAGGGAAAGAGGAGTTAATCCATGTTTGGAAAATGAGAGGATAAAGGAAAGTTTATTTTCTTAGATAAACAAGGGTTGATAGCTGTAAATGGTTTCTGCATTTTCTCATGTTTATGAAGAGCCTGTGTACTCTGTGCCATCTGTTCATGTAGATGCTTTATAGAGAGATCGATGAAACTTGGCCACAGTGACCTAACAGTTAAAGTCCCAAATGAATTCTTACAGCAAGAATTCTGAAATGCACCAGACAGGGTAACTGAGATAATAGAGGTGGCAGACAGAAATAGATGGTGAGTTAGGTAGCACTCCAATAATTTCTTGTTGATTTTAATCCTTTGCTTACAAAGAGACCATAATGTGTTGTTAGAGAGTATACTCTTGCTTCTTGTGTCTTGAGAAAGACAGGGAGACAAGAAGGAAGAGATGAGAAACATCAACTTGTAGTTGTGGCGCTTTAGTTGTCCATTGATTGCTTCTCATATGTGCCTTGACCGGGGGAGGGGTGAGGGCTCCAACCAAGCCAGTAACACCTTGCTTAAGCCAGCGACCTTGGGCTCAAGCCAGCGACCTTAGGCTTCAAGCCAGCAACCTTGGGATTCAAGCCAGTGACCATGGACTTCAAGTCAGTTCAGTGACCTTTGGGCTCAAGCCAGTGACCATGGGGTCATGTCTATGCTCTCACGCGCAAGCTGGTGAGCCCGTGCTCAAGCTGGCAACCTTGGGGGTTCGAACCTAGGTTCTCCATGTCCCAGTCCAATGCTCTATCCACGGTGGCACTACCTGGTCAGGCTGATTCTTCTTCTTTATTCTACTTTAGGTTACATAAGTTCAAATCCCTTTTTGATTTTGCCTTGATTACTTTTTATTGTTACTAATCATAATAAATTTCTCCCTAAAATCCATCTGTAATTACAACGTTGTACTGCGCCTCCTGCACACACACTATATACAAAATAATCTTAAAGTAGATCAAAGACCTAAGTGTCAAAGCTCAAACTCTTAGAAGGAAAACAAGGTGTAAATCTGCATGGTCCTGGATGAGCAGCAGTTTCTTAGATGTGACACCAAAGCACAAGCGATAAGAAAAAACAAGTTGGACTTTATCAAAATTGAAAACTTTTGCATGGTAAGGGACACTATAAAGAAAGTGAACAGACAACTTATAGAATGGGAGAAATATTTGCAAATAATATATCTTATAAGGGGATAGTATCCAGAATATATAAAGAACTCTTACAACCAACGATAGACAGACAGCCCAATTAAAATAGGGGCAAAGGGTCTAAATAGGCATTTCTTTGAAAACATACAAATGGCCAGTAAGCACAAGAAAAGACATTCAACTTTATCAGTTGTTAGGAAATTGTAAATCAAAACCACAATTAGATACCACTTGACCCCTACTAGGATAGCTATAACAGTAATTTTAAAATAAGAAAACTAGAAGTGTTGGTGAGGATGGAGAAATGAGAACGTTTACTCATTGCTGGTGGGAATGTAAAATGGCATAGCCACTGTGAAAACAGAGTTACCACATAATCCAGGAATTTCATTTCTAGAATTAAAAATATATTCCCACACAATAATGTGTTCAGAAATGTTCATAGTATTACTATTCACAAAAGTAGGAAAGAGAAACAACTCAAGTGTCCTCAACAGATGAATATATAAACGAATTGTGGTACATCCATACAGTGGAATATTGTCCAGTCATAAAAAGGAACAAAGTACTGACAAATGCCATAACGTGGATGAGTCTTGAAAACACTTTGCTACATGACAGATACCAGACACAAAAGGACACACAATATAATTCTATTTATGGAAAATGCCCAGGACAGATAAATTCACAGAGACAGAAAGGAGATTAGTAGTTGACAGGAGGTACAGGTAGGGGGAAATTGGGAGTGATTGCTAATAGTATGGGGTTTATTTTGGGGGTGATGAAAATATTCTAGAATTAGGTACTGGTGATGGTGGCACAACCTTGTGAAAATACTAAAAACTTCTGATTGTATACTCTGAACATGATTAAAATGGTAAATTTAGTTTTATGAATTTTATCTCAAAAAATTTACACAAAAAATTGGTTACAAAGTTTGTTCACTCAACTGCTATTTTTATTTATTTATTCATTTTAGAAAGGAGAGAGAGAGAGGGAGAGAGAGGGAAACAGAGAGAAGAAGGGGGAGGAGCAGGAAGCATCAACTCCCATATGTGCCTTGACCAGGCAAGCCCAGGGTTTCGAACCGGCGACCTCAGCATTTCCAGGTCGACACTTTATCCACTGCGCCACCACAGGTCAGGCTCAACTGCTATTTTTGATATAAAAAAGAATAAAAAAGAAAAAGAAGCCCTGGCCAGTTAGCTCACTCGGTTAAGAGCCCTGGCCGATTAGCTCAGTTGGTTAGGAGTATTGTCTGGAAACAAGGTTGCAGATTTGATCCTGGTTCAGGGCACACACGGGGAAGTAGCCAGTGAGTGCACCGCTGAGTGGAACAACAGGTGAGTGCTTCCCTTCCTCCTCCCCTCTCCCTTTCTCTCTCTGTCTCTCTGAAAATTGAAAGAAGGAAGGGAGGGAGGGAAGAAGGAAGGAAGGAAGGGAGGGAGGGAGGGAGGGAAGGAAGGAAGGAAGGAAGGAAGGAAGGAAGGAAGGAAGGAAGGAAGGAAGGAAGGAAAGAAGGAAAGAAGGAAAGAAGGAAAGAAGGAAGGGGAAAGGAAAGGAAAGGAAAGGAAAAAAGAAAAAAGAAAAGAAAAAAGAAATTAAGCCCTAGCCAGATAGCTTAGTCAGTTGTATCATGTCTCAGAGCATGGAGGGTGTGGGTTTGATCCCCAGTCAGGGCACACACAGGAGCAGCTCCATGTTCCTGTCTTTCTCTCCTTGCCTCTCTCAAAAAGAAAAGAAAAGAAGCAGAAAAAAGTAAATGTTCAATAAGGGCATTCTTTGAACTGTGCTAGAGCTATATGTACAAATTTGTAGAAATTATTTTATTGATTTAAAAAGATGTTCATGATATTGAGTAAAGAAAACCAGTTACAAAATAATATTTAAGGAATGATCCTGTATTTTGGGGAAAAAATAGCAAAAAGGAAAACAAAATACACAAGTGAATGAGAGACAGGAAGGGCATACGCTGAAATTTAGGTGGCCCTGGGCAGCAGGGGTTTTTTTGTTCTTTTGGGTTGTTTTTTATTATTTTTGCCTCCGAGCGTTTTGCCTCCTGATTTTCCCACAATAAACTTATATTGGATTTTTTAAAAGTTATGTTAAAAACAAAGCTCAATGAAAGCCAGATGGGTTGTTTTTCACGGCAAAGGTGATTCCAACTCTGGCTCTAAAATTTTCCTCCCTAGGTTTCCTCTCCTCTTTCTCTTTCCCATAACTAAATTATGAAGCAAGAATTGGCTAAAATGGACGAGCCCAGAAATTTTAAAGGCCTGTGCCACTTTGACTGTCTGGCTTGCCAAAGTTGTGTTTTCCTCAGAGTCAGGAAAACATGAAAGTTTCTGGGCAATAAAGAATTGATTTAGAAAATGTCATTAGGCAAATGGTACCTATAACCAATAGACGGCCTGCTGACTGTTTCCTCTGGACCTTCATATCTCCCTCGTGAAGGAAGTAAAAAAGACCCATGTGTTGACAATAAAATTGTTATGCAGCACCTGGGAGTGCTACTGTAATTACAGGTCTCTGAGAACTGTAATTCTTGCAATTCCAGTTTTCAGATGTTTAAAACTATGTTGTAAACTCTTCATCCACATTGGAACTTAGCACCTTTGACTGCAGCCTGGAGATTTCATTGTTAAAAACAACAAGGCCTTTTGATTGGGGGAAAAAAAGAAAATAAGGCTAAACATATCTGGAATTTGGAATATATTCTCCTACATTTTGCTTTCAAATTATAACTTTTTGTATACTTAGCAGGCTTTAAAATAATATGAAACAGCCCTGGCCAGTTGGCTCAGCAGTAGAGTGTTGGCCCAGTGTGTGGAAGTCCCGGGTTCAATTCCCAGTCAGGGCACACAGGAGAAGCAGCCGTCTGCTTCTCCACCCCTACCCCCTACTCTCTTCTCCTCCTGCAGTCATGGCTTGATTGTTTCAAGCAAGTCAGCCCTGGGTGCTGAGGATGGCTTCATGGCCTTGCCTCAGGCACTAAAATATCTTGGTTGCCAAGCAATGGAGTGGTGACTCCAGATGGACAGAGCATCGCCAGGTAGGGGGCGTGGGGCATGTGGGGTGGATCCTGATCTGGGCGTATGTGGAAGTCTGTCTCTCTGCCTCCCTACCTCTCATTTAATAATAAAAAAATGATTAATAAAGCATTTTAAAATTACTTATTGAACCTCAAGGAAAATAGGAAACATTTATTAGTTCTTGACTAGGTGTATAGCTTTGGAAAATTTGCATAACCTCTGTGTTTTGTTTTCCTTATCAAAAAAACAGGGACCATAATAAAACCTATCTCATTGTGGCAGCCATGAAATATAGCACGCAGATCTTCCTGCAAGAAACCCACCCTGCTAGTTTAGCTCTAAGGAGTGCTTTCCTGTTAGCATTTTAGCATCCACCTCTGATTCTGAGATGAGGTCATGATCTTTTGGGGTCGCCCCCAGCCAGTCACTGGGCTCAGTGGGGCATGGGCCTAGTCATTTCAGCCTTGTAAGGGGCAAACATTGCTCCAGAGTTCCTTATGGCCAAGACCTTGTCAGATGGCAGCATGATGTGAAGCTGTTCCCTGCCCAACCTGTTCCTTCTCCCTTTCTTTAATAACTGTCAGATCTGCAGTGTGGTCTGAAGACTCCTTGCCCGAATCTGCCTTTTCCCCCTTTTGTCTTTCATGAGCATGGTCCCCCAATATGCCTTTTGTATTCCTGCCTCCCATCTGCTTCCTGAGGATCCAACTGATAACACTCAGATTTGCTGTCAACCTCAGGTGTGAGAGCACCTGACAAATGCTCGTAGATGCCTGGTACACAGTGAGCTGTCAACAAATGTTTAATATTATCAGCAATATGTGGTTGATTTTTAAAACTAAGTTTTTATATCTGGTCACCACTATTTTCTCACTTATTTCTAATTTGGTTTCAACCATCTTTTTCTACTGGCACATAAATAGCTGACTGTACACACACTGATTAAAATAATTTAAAATAGAAATTTTATTGTTAGTGTCCTGTGGAGGAAGAAAATTTAAACAAGTTTGACTAGCATTAGGCAAAGAAGTTAAAGACAATAAAAATAAAAGAAGAGAGTATAGTATACAAAAAGAGAAGATAGATTCTGTGAGGACAGAAACTTTTATTTAATATTTAAATAATATATGCCATATTCTCTTAACCACTCATGTGCTCTCCACCTCCCTCATAAGAATTTTTCCTTGTCAGCATTTAAAAGCTTTGTTTTTAAGAAGATTCTTCTTAAACCCATCACTGTCTTTTGCTAGGCTAGACAGTTTTTATTCCCCAGAAAATTTCCAGAACTACTACTTTCATTAGTTTATCCAATTCAAATTTGGGCTTCTTCAGCTCTTACAGTTTTCTGTCTTTCTTTCTTTTTTTTTTTGTATTTTCTGAAGCTGGAAATGGGGAGGCAGTCAGGCAGACTCCTGCATGTGCCTGACCGGGATCCACCCGCATGCCCACCAGGGGGCGATGCTCTGCCCATCTGGGGCGTTGCTCTGTTGCAACCAGAGCCATTCTAGCGCCTGAGGCAGAGGCCATGGAGCCATCCTCAGCGCCCGGGCCAACTTTGCTGCAATGGAACCTTGGCTGCGGGAGGGTAAGAGAGAGACAGAGAGGAAGGAGAGGGGGAGGGGTGGAGAAGCAGATGGGTGCTTCTCCTGTGTGCCCTGGCTGGGAATCGAACCCAGGACTCCTGCATGCCAGGCTGACACTCTACCACTGAGCCAACTGGCCAGGGCACAGTTTTCTTTTTTAAAAATATTTTCCAAGTGAGAAAAGGAGACATAGACAGACTCGCACATGCACTCCAACCAGGTTCTACCTGGCAATGCCTGTCTGGAGCCTTGGGCCAATGCTCTGACCATTAAGGCCCATGCTCACTACCGAAGTACTTTTATTGCCTGAGGCAGAGGCTCCCTGGAACCATCCTCAGTGCTGGGGGCCAATGTGCTTGAACCAGTCGAGCCATGGCTATGGGGGGGAAGAGAGAGAAGTGGGAGAGGGCGGGGTGAACAAGCAGATGGTCTCTTCTATGTGCCCTGACCAGGAATCAAACCTGGGACATCCACATGCTGGGCAGACACTTTACTACTGAGGCAACCAGCCAGGGCCTCTTATAAGTTTACTAAGAAATTAGATAGGCTGGATTTTTCTCTATCATTCCCAAGTTTATTGACCATTTGTTTGAAGTCATTTAGAAAATATCTTCTGTGATGTGATTAGCATCATCTTCCGAATTGGAAGCACCCACTGGATAAGTGACGGATGCAGCTGGCCATCAGAGGTTTTAGAAATCTTTTATGCTTTTTGGTAAACCCAACACAAAATAAGCAATGCCAGTATCCACGGCTTGTTTGCCATGAGTGTGTGCACCGGAGCATGTCCTGTTTTCATGGTGGGACACACGTGATGAGTGAGATCCAGCAGAGAAGTTGGTCAGGCAGGTTTTTGCTTTGAATATCCTTGACATTAGTTGAAATGTAAGAAATGCAACTTTTTCAGAAATATTCTTTCCAAAAGTGTAATCCTAAAGACCATCAGATGCAATTTTGGCTGAGTCTTTTTGTCTAATATTAAATATGGCTGGCATTTTCACATCACGTCTATCTAAACAGAGCATCAATTGTTTTATTCTTCACTCTTTGGTTTGTTTTTTTTCTATAAGATGTTAGTTTTTCCTTGCCACAATGGTTACTAAGGGAGAAGTGGTCAGTGCCCCTCTTTTTCCTAATTAGCTTATGTGTGCCATGAGAAAAAATGGTTGAAAATTGCAGTTCTAAGGTATTAGAATGCTGCTGAAATGTTGCCTTCAGCAACAAGTGTGGTCAAATAGGGCAGTGGTCCCCAACCTTTTTTGGGCCACGGACCAGTTTAATGTCAGAAAATATTTTCACGGACTGGCCTTTAGGGTGGGATGGATAAATGTATCACATGACTGAGACAAGAGTCAAGAGTGAGTCTTAGACGGATGTAACAGAGGGAATCTGGTCATTTTTTAAAAATAAAACATCATTCAGACTTAAATACAGTGTGTCTGTAAAGTCATGGTGCACTTTTGACCGGTCACAGGAAAGCAACAAAAGACGATAGAAATGTGAAATCTGCACCAAATAAAAGGAAAACCTTCCCAGTTTCTGTAGGTTGATGTGGCAGCATGTGCGCATGCACAGATGATGACGTAACACCGTGTATATAGCGGAGCAGCCCACGGCCATGCCAGTCAAGCTGTGGACGGTACAGAGGGAAGTTCAGTGTGTTCTGTGGCTTGCTAAATTCGAATCCGTGACCAAAGCACAACGTGAATATCAGCACGTTTATAAGGATGCGCCACCACATAGGAATAACATTACTGGGTGGGATAAGCAGTTGAAGGAAACCGGCAGTTTGGTGGAGAAACCCATTCTGGTAGGCCATCAGTCAGTGATGAGTCTGTAGAGGCTATACGGGATAGCTACCTAAGGAGCCCTAAAAAATCTGTGCGTGAGCCCACATCGAACTGCACTGAATAGGTATGAAACTGGGAGAGTTTTCTTTTTATTTGGTGCAGATTTCACATTTCTGTCGTCTTTTGTTGCTTTCCTGTGATGGGTCAAAAGTGCACCATGACTTTATGGACACACTGTATAAATAAAACAGAAATAATGTAAGTTGTTTATTTCTTCTCTGCAGACCGGTACCAAATGGCCCACGGACCGGTATCGGTCTGCGGCCCAGGGGTTGGGGACCACTGAAATAGGGCACAGTACACTTGCGGAGAAGTGAGCACCCGGTCCCTGGGGGTGCTAAGAGGTTAATCGGAGATGTGACAGTAGAAATAGATGCTCTCTCATTAAATTCTGTTCTAAGAAACACATTCCCTAATCCTTGCAGCATTTAAGCCAAGACTAATTAAGCATTTATAAAAATCCCAAAGAAGTGATTTGTCTATGAAAATAGGACGGGAGGAGAAGACTGTTAAGATTCCTTTTGTATTAAGAGAGAACTGTACTTGCGAAGTAGATTCATAAAAGTAGTAATGTTTAATGCTTCATCCAAGACATTCTTTTTTTTTTTTTTTTTTTTGTCTTTTTCCGAAGCTAGAAGAGGGGAGGCAGTTAGACTCCTGACCGGGATCCACCTGGCATGCCCACCAGAGGGCGATGCTCGGTCCATCTGGGGCGTTG
The DNA here is from genome assembly GCF_036850765.1 of Saccopteryx bilineata. NCBI lineage: Eukaryota > Metazoa > Chordata > Mammalia > Chiroptera > Emballonuridae > Saccopteryx > Saccopteryx bilineata. Next base: position 139,381,831 of record NC_089491.1, on the reverse strand, counting down.
CTCTGCTGCAATCAGAGCCATTCTAGTGCCTGAAGCAGAGGCCATGGAGCCATCCTCAGCACCTGAGGAACTTTGCTTTAATGGAGCCCTGGCTGCGGGAGGGGAAGAGAGAGACATAGAGAAAGGAAAGGGGGAAAGGTGGAGGCGCAGATGGGCGTTTCTCCTGTGTGCCCTGGCGGGGAATTGAACCCAGGACTCCTGCCGCCAGGCCAACGCTCTACCGCCAGGGCCTCAAAGACATTCTGAAGTGGCATGGACTTTGCTTTGGCAGGTGCCTGGCGCTGAAGTGCCACCTGGTGGCGCTGCTGGAATTGGGCTAAAGGCGCCCGCGGTTTGCCCCGCCACTGCTTTTCACCCTCGGTGGAACAATAAGAAAGGCAAAGAACGTCTTACTCTCATTATGAAAGAAGAATCATTTTTAACCCATTCCGACAATCATTGTCTTTTCATTGGAGTAGTCTGTTTACAATGAATGTAATCACTCATATATTTGAATGTAAAGCTATCATCTTACTGCTTTTCCTTTATTTTACATTTTTTATTGAATTTATTGGGGCGACATTGGTTAATAGAAGCACACAGGGTTCAGGTGCACAGTTCCACAGCACATCATCTGTACACTGCAGTGTGTGTTCAACACCCCAAGTCGTCTCCCTCCACCCAGTCTGGCCTTCGCCTCCCCTCCTCCACCTCCCCACCCCCTTCCCTGCTGCAGTCTGCACACGGTGGTCTGTGTGTACAGGATTTCTCTTTGCCTAATCCCGTTACCTTTCCCACCCAGCCCATGTGTTCTGTATTCTTTTTGCCCAGCTTTTCTTGCTTTCTTTTGGATTAATTATTTTTTATTACTCCATTGTTCCCTGCATTTTAGCCTTTTAGGTATTCTTTTTTTTTTTTTTTTTTTGTATTTTTCTGAAGCTAGAAACGGGGAGAGACAGTCAGACAGACTCCCGTATGCGCCCGACCGGGATCCACCCGGCTCTGCCCACCAGGGGGCGTCGCTCTGTTGCGACCAGAGCCACTCTAGCGCCTGGGGCAGAGGCCAAGGAGCCATCCCCAGCGCCCGGGCCATCTTTGCTCCAATGGAGCCTCGGCTGCGGGAGGGGAAGAGAGAGACAGAGAAGAAGGAGAGGGGGAAGGGTGGAGAAGCAGATGGGCACTTCTCCTGTGTGCCCTGGCCGGGAATCGAACCCAGGACTTCTGCACGCCAGGCAGGTGCTCTACCACTGAGCCAACCAGCCAGGGCTGCCTTTTAGGTATTCTTTACTGCCTTTTTAGTGGTTACCCAAGACTTATAACATGAGTCCTTGATTAATTAATATAAATAAGTACTTTTACCACTTCCTGGACAAAGTGAGGACTTTGAGCACTTTATTCCATTCACCTTATTCCTGACATAAAAAAATATTTTTTTGATTTTGAAAAAGATTTTGCACCTTCAAAAATTAAATAGTGCAATGAGCTTCTCTATATCATTCATATTGATTCAACAATTGTTGACATGTCTCTCTCTTAGTTTTGCTCCTAAAGCCTTTGAACTGATTGGACAAGGCCTACCTAGATTTTCAAATATAATCTGCTTTTCTAATTATAACTAATTGTAAATGTTAACCATATCTAAAACAATACCTTCACCTAGATTGGTGTTTAATTGAATAAGTGGATACTAGGGCCTAGCCAGTTTGAAACATAAGGATAACCAACACAAAGCACATCAAGTTCCTTTCTAGGTGTAGGTCAGGGAATATAACTGCCATTTATACTTTCCATCCATCCATCCATCCATCCACCCATCCAAAAACTATTTCCTGAGTGCCAGCCATGTGCCGGACACTATGTTAGATGCATGGATACATATTTTAGGATCCAGACAACTGGCTGACAAATAACTGTTATAATATACCCTATTTGTTACTTGGAACCCTATTATATATTTTTAAAGCTATGATGTTTCTTTTTGTCTTACTTTATTTTTCTCTAGGACACAGGAACATATTCATTGTCATGACTTTCACAAATCTCCTTGCATAATTTTATTTACTTATTTATTTTTTGTATTTTTCCTAAGTGAGAAGCAGGGCGGCAGCAGACAGACTCCTGCACGCGCCCGATTGGAATCCACCTGGAATGCCCATTAGGGGGCGATACTCTGCCTATTTGGGGCTTTGCTCCCTTGCAACCGGAGCTATTCTAGCGCCTGAGACAGAGGCCATGGAGCCAGGCCAACTTTGCTCCAATGGAGCCTTGGCTGCGGGAGGAAAAGAGAGAGATAGAGAGGAAGGAGGGGGAGGGGAGGGTGGAGAAGCAGATGGTTGCTTCTCCTGTGTGTCCTGACCAGGAATCAAACCTGGGACTTCCACACACCAGACGGACACTCTACCACTGAGCCAAGTGGCCAGGGCTCTCCTTGCATAATTTCTTATCAAGTAAATATAAATATCCTCCATCCACCAAAAACCACATTTTAATTAACCAATTGTTTGACCAGAAAGATTGAGCTCAACGGCCAGGAAATGTAGGTACCTTGACTGGGCAAACCCAGGGTTTTGGACTGGTGACCTCAGTATCCCAGGTCAACACTTAATCCACTGTGCCACCACAGATCAGGCCATAAATGCTTTTCAGGCTTCTACTTGCATCATGTTTGCTACTGTCCCATTGTCCAGCAGTTCACAATGCAGCTGAGGTTCAAGAGGTGAGGAAATAGATGCCACATGTTAATGGAAGTGGCAGCAAAGAATCTGTGGCCTTGCCCACCCAGTGTACGACAGTGGTTTGGATGTAGGTGAGGCACAGGACGGTTTGTTTGCAGCTACTCAAAGAATCACACCAGTGGAGCTCGGTTGGACACAGCCTAGGGCAGATGGGGCTTTCCCCACCACACTAGGATACCGGATCACTTTTTAACATAAAGGGGAAAGCTGGTGATTATATGGTTAAATCAGACAATCTGGGTAATTCAAGCATAAAAAAACATCTCTTTTGAATCCTGAATTATTGGTTTTCCCATTACATCAACCAGACACCTCCTCAAAGATGTCCTTTGTTTTGAAGACATTAGATCCGCAATTTAAATTACTGCCTCTTTCCTTACTCATTCTGCATATAATTATTTCTTCAACCCTTGGAAAAATATCCAAATTTTCTCCTTTTTCTTGATTTTACACCCCCTAAAGATTACTTGGTCATTTGGACTCAAAATAAAACATTCTTCTCACCTGGGAATACCTTTTCATCTTTCTTAACTAAGTAAAGTGAAGATAACAGGTGCTATAATAGTTGTCCCCCACTCTATAGGAAAATTAGTTTTTGCAGTACAACATTCCAGGCTTTAAATTTTGGCAAGACGTAATCAAAATATACCCTTTAACAAAGATCCGGTGAAGACAATAGAGTAGCTAAGATACTTGGCTAGGCAAATTCAACCATGAACTTTCTTAATTCTCCTGTGCATAAGCCATCAGGATCTTGCAATGTGACCCTATTTCCTGGCAGGGTGAATGCACCTTTAAAGAATGAGCATATTACTGGCTTCCCATCAACAGACTTAAGCTCAGTATTTTCATGGCTGTGTTAACAAAGCTTGAAAAGAACACAGTTCAAATGATAACTAGTAGCTAGAGAAAAGTTTCAACTCAAACATTCCAATTCTGTTAAACAAATTCTGCCTGCGATGTGCACACATACAATTGGTTGCTTTCCTCAGTGAATGTTGTACAACCACATGCCCTGGAAGACTTTGTCTGTATTCAGTTCCAATGAACAAAGGGCATTTTTCAAAAATCCCAAGAGTGGTATAAATAGCTGGGAAGGGTGTTAACTGCAGAAATACGCTGGCTTATTAAGTGAATAACTATGTGAAGGGGCTTTTTAAACTCAACAGAACACTAAAAATATTTGTTGTCATTCTTTTTATACTGTGAACATAATAAATGCACCAGACCAAGACATTCCACCTTCCACGAAATAATTTTGCAGTGTGTTTAGACTGAAAATGAATAATTTTGGTAATGTCCTTTTAAGATCAATGAGTTCTTATGTTTTGCTTTCTTGCCACTAGAATCGAAACACTTCCCAATGGTATTTATAATTCCTTGAAAGGATTGTTTCTGGTGCGCTACATCTATACTCATTTTAGAAATTTTGATAATGGAGAAAAGTATGAAAAATCATTACTCATAATTCTATCATCCAGAGGTAAGGGTCATTAATATTTTAGTGTTTTATTCTCATCTTTTTTCTATACATATAGATATATACAGAAATATAAAAAGTATATATATTTCACATGATACTGTGATCCGACATGGAAGAGGCAATGTAGTATAATAGTTAACATTGGCAGATAATTTTGGTTTGAATCCTGGCTCCTCTACTTTCTTATTGTGGTAATCTGGGAAATATACTTACTATCTCTTAGCTGTACTTCAGTTCCCTTAGCTGTAGTATGGAATAATATTAGTGATCTACTTTATGCAGTTATTGTGAGGATTAAATTAGTTAATACATGTAAGCACTTAAAACAGTTCCTAATGCATTATAAATGTTCGATATTATAAACAATTTTTATTTATCACATATTAATACCAGGGCTTAAGCATCTTCCAAAATAATTTAAAACAAAATAAACATATGATCAAATATCATATTCCATTGACTAGATATGCCATAATCTACCAACTCCATTGCTGAATGTTGTATTTTAAAATAGTTACAATTAAAAATATTAGTTCAATGAATATCTTCATGCATCAAGTGTGTCTGGATTGCATATGACTTGATTAGATTCCCACGAGTAGCCTCTGGTGACCAGCTTTTTAGTATGGCCCTGATAATCCCCCTTTTCTGGCATTCTAGCCTTCATCTGAATCCTCCCCACCCCTACTCCTCACTACATAGGGCAGTGGTAGTCAGCCTGGTCCCTACCACCCACTAGTGGGCATTCCAGCTTTCATGGTGGGTGGTTGCAGAGCAACCAAAGTATAAATAAAAAGGTAGATTTAACTATAGTAAGTTGTTTTATACAGATTTATTCTGCCAAACTTAGCGAAAATCCGACATAAAGTACCTGGTAAGTAATTATTATTATATGTTTTAACTTGCTGTAACTCTGCTTTATAAATTTTATAAAGTAAAGTTACTTCCCTACTTTATCAATCACCATTACTGTGGAACCGGTGGGTGGTTCGAAAATTTTACTACTAACAGAGATACAAAAGTGGGCAGTAGGTATAAAAAGGTTGACTACCCCTGACATAGAGCTTTGTTCTGTAACCAATAGGGTGTTGCAAACAGGATGAAGTGTGATTCTGAGGCTAAGTCATGGAAGGAGTTGTTGCTTCTTTCTCTTTCTCTGTTGGATCTGGCAGTGCACTGCTGATACATTGCAAAAACACTTGAATGCCTCTATGGAGCGGTCCATGTGGGCAGGACCTGAGGCCTTCTGCCAACTGTTACATGTGTGAGTGGTCCTGGGAGCAGATCATCTACCCCAGTCACCCCGTCACTTATCTGAAGCCCTCCTTGCCCACAACTTAAAAAATCCTGAGCCAGAACCACCTAGCCCAAGCTGCTCCCAGATTCCTGACCTGCAGAAACTCTTCTTTTTTTTTTTTGTATTTTTCTGAAGCTGGAAATGGGGAGAGACAGTCAGACAGACTCCCACATTCGCCCGACCGGGATCCACCCGGCACGCCCACCAGGGGTGATGCTCTGCCCCTCTGGGGCGTCGCTCTGCCGGGACCAGAGCCCCTCTAGTGCCTGGGGCAGAGCCCAAGGAGCCATCCCCAGCGCCCGGGCCATCTTTGCTCCAATGGAGCCTTGGCTGCGGGAGGGGAAGAGAGAGACAGAGAGGAAGGAGGGGGCGGGGGTGGAGAAGCAAATGTGCGCTTCTCCTATGTGCCCTGGCTGGGAATCGAACCCGGGTCCCCCGCACGCCAGGCCGACGCTCTACCGCTGAGCCAACTGGCCAGGGCCCTGACCTGCAGAAACTATGTGAGATAATAAATAGTGAATATATTATATTATAATCATCAAACTTGCTAAGACACTAGAACTTAATTATTCCAGTTACTAAAAAGCAATGGTAATTATGTAATGTGATAGAGATAATTATGTAATATGCTAATTAGGCTACAATGGCAATTATATTACAATATCTAAATGTATCAGATTAACATGTTGTACACCCTAAACTTACACAATGTTATATGTTAAACACATTTCAATAAAAATATTATTTTATAAGCTTCTAAATTGGGGGGGTCCTTTTTATGCAGCAATAGATTAGTAATATTTGGACAAACTGGGTTAAAAGGTAGAATATTTAAGCATGTTTGATAGTGTTAAATGGCTTTCCAGAAATGTTATGTTGATGAACTCCCATTAGAAGTATGCGAAAGTACTTACATTATTACACTGTCATCACTAAATATTTATTTTTGTAATCTTTGTAGTTTTTGTAAGAAAAAAAGTGGGCATTTTGTCATTTAAAATGTTTGCTTTTATTTGGTCTCTAGTGAAGTTAATGTCTTTTCTTAAAGTCCTTTTTAAAAAAAGACTTTATTTTTTTGAGCATTTTAGGTTCATAGCAAATTGAGAGGGAGGTACAGAGATCGCTCATGTACCCCCACCACACACATGCACAGCTGCCCCTGTCGTGTGCGTCCCACCAGAGGGACACCTTTGTTGCAATCGATGAACCTGCACTGACACTTCATAATCACCCCAAGTCCACAGTTTACATTGGGGTTCACTCTTTGTGTTCTGTGAGGATAGTTTTTTCATGTCCCTTTTCCGTTTGTATTTGCTCTTCTGGGAAACCTCTTTATATATAATTTCCTCAGCCTTAATGTTTTTCTTAGCAATTTGTATGAATTCTTTATATGTAAAAATATTAATAATTTGTGATGTTATATATGTACTTTTAAATATTTTATTTATTGACTTGAGAGAGAAGAGAGAGAGAAAGGCGGGGGGAGGAGCAAGAAGCATCAACTTGTAGTTACTTCTTGTATGTGCCCTGTCGGACAAGCCCAGGGTTTTGAACTTGGAGACCTCAGCATTCCAGGTGGATGCTTTATCCACTGCACCACCACAGGCCAGGCTGTTATATATTTTAACTGATTATTGCTTTTTGGTTTTATGTTTAATAATATGTAAATGTTTTCTATTTTTATGTAGTCAAATGGACTATTGATAACTCCTTTTGTGTTTAAGTTTAGAAAGTCTTTTCCTATTCAAAGAGAAGATAAATGTTCATCTTATAGTGTTTTTTTTTTGTATTTTTTTTTTCTGAAGCTGGAAATGGGGAGAGACAGTCAGACAGACTCCCGCATGCGCCCGACTGGGTCCACCTGGCACGCCCACCAGGGGCGATGCTCTGCCCACCAGGGGGCGATGCTCTGCCCATCCTGGGCGTCGCTATGTTGCGACCAGAGACACTCTAGCGCCTGAGGCAGAGGCCACAGAGCCATCCCCAGCGCCCGGGCCATCTTTGCTCCAATGGAGCCTCAGCTGCGGGAGGGGAAGAGAGAGACAGAGAGGAAGGAGAGGGGGAGGGGTGGAGAAGCAGACGGGCTCTTCTCCTGTGTGCCCTGGCCAGGAATCAAACCCGGGACTTCTGCACGCCAGGCCGATGCTCTACCACTGAGCCAACCGGCCAGGGCCAGTTTTTGTTTTTTTAATGCAGTATATTTGGATCTTTAATTCAGTGATAGGATTTAGCCAGTTTGCACTGGTTTGGCAGAACTGATACCTAGTTTTTTGTTGAGTTTGGTGAAGTGATTGTTAAATTGGCACTTGTAATCAGAGTTCTTTCTAAGGTGGGCACCTGGGCTGCTGCCTAATGTAGAAATCATAATTTTACATGTCTTACTCTTTCTTAACATTCATCTGCGCAACAGTGTATTCTAAGTGCCTACAGTAATGTTCATTTCATCCATAGATGAAAAAAATTGCAAGTGAGGACGCCAATCAAGAAGCAATAGGAAATAAATAACAAATTTTATTGTTTTTTGTCAGGTTTATTTGATATTTTTTCATTAATATTTTAATTTTTTTAAATTAAATGAGAGGTGAGGAGGCAGAGAGACAGACTCCACATACAACCCGACTGGGATCCACCCAGCAAGCCCACTATGGGCGATGCTCTGCCCATTGGGAGCTGTTGCTCAGCAACCGAACTATTTTAGCACCTGAGGCAAGGCCATGGAGCCATCCTCAGTGCCCAGGATCAACTTACTCGAACCATTTGAGCCATGGCTGCAGGATGAGAAAAAGAGAGAGAAGGGGAAGGAGAGGCTTGGAGAAGCAAATGGGCTCTTCTCCTGTGTGCCCCGACCAGGAATTGAACCCAGGACTTCCACATTCTGGGCTGACTCTCCACTGCTGAGCCAAATGGCCAGGGCTAGAACTCTTTCTTATAACATAATCTGATTTTGTGTACTTCTTTTATTATTCTTAAGTATTAAATGCATGAAATAATAAACTACCTTTTGATATATCATTTTTTATATAATTAAAATGGTCATTAAAGCAGAGAACCAGTTGTTAAATTATTTGAATCCCACCACTGCTTTAATTCATCTGGGGTTTATCTTTTTTTCATATCACTAAATAGCTAATTTTTATGACATTTTAGGTAATAAATAGAATAATTTCCCTCTTATCGATTTGTGATTTATATTAAATTCATTTAAAATCTAGTGCCCATCTCTGTGTTGTTCTATTCTATCTCAGTGAAAAGCTCTTCTTGTGTCAACATCACTTTATTTTTTAAAATTATGGCTTTATTATGTTTTAATAACTGGAAGGATTAGTTTGTAGAATGACCTTAGGAAGTATGACCTCATGATCTCTCAAAGCCACAGAGCTTTCTAGAATGCAATCAGATGAAGCTTGCAGGTCTGTGGAGCGAGTCAGAAAAAGCATTTTATCCTCCTCAGAGCCATATGAGTTCCATCCGCATTTTAGCAGCCTGAGTGAGTTGTAGACTTCCACGAGTAAATGAAGGCAGAGGTCATGATAGGATTCAAATCCGGGGATATAAATGAGTTCTGCAGCATAAACAAATTTTGGCCAATAAATTAGTTTTCATATTTTTCTGTGTCTTTGTCAAGCTATGGAAAGTTTGACATAATTCAACTGTAAAACTATCGGAACTTGGAAATCTTCTGTAGACATTCCTTAAATAGTTTTTTTTCTTTGGTATAAGTTTCAGGTTTTCAACTTTGAATAAATTCTGACCATTATAGTTTTCTATTAATTATCCAGTTTGTTGAGATTTCTGCTTATCTGAATGTATTAATGCTTGTTATATTTTAATTGAAGATTTCCAGCATAGCGCTCATTTTTCATTTTATGCTTTTCTCTCCTCTGTATGTGTGTGTATTAAATTTGACAGGAAGATATTTATTTTGTATTTTTCCCGCCAAAACACCTGCTCTTGTATCTATTGGTTTTTCTATTTTTATTTTTAAAATTTATTTCTATTTTCCTTTTCCTAGACTTATTTAGCTAGTCTAATTTTATAAGTTGATAGTTCAATTTTATGTTTCAAGAAGAAAAGCATGTAAGCTTTAAAGTTATTTATTTACTACTGAGTGTAACTTGACTGATGGTCTAAACTAAGTTTTCTATGTATTGTTCTTTTTCGTTATTTTTCCAATAGTTTGATATTATATTTGTTTTTCTCTTTGACTATGTTATTTTATTTCAAAAAAAAAAATGAAGCCCTGACTAAACAAATCACTAGTCACCCCCTCTCACTTTTTACAGAGACAGAGAGAGAGTCAGAGAGAGGAATAGACAGGGACAGACAGGAACAGAGAGATGAGAAGCATCAATCATTAGTTTTTCGTTGTGCCTTGCAACACCTTAATTGTTCATTGATTGCCTTCTCATACATACCTTGACTGCGGGCCTTCAGCAGACTGAGTAAACCCTTGCTTGAGCCAGCGACCTTAGGCTCAAGCTGGTGAGCTTTTGCTCAAACCAGATGAGCCCGCGCTCAAGCTGGCGACCTTGGGGTCTCGAACCTGGGTCTTCTGCATCCCAGTCCGACGCTCTATCCACTGCGCCGCCACCCGGTCAGGGCCCTCTCGCTTTTTTAAAAAGTGGAATAACATTTTTTGTTCACTTCTCTAAAAATAATTTCTCAAAATTATGCCATGAAAGAGTTTGCGGAAAACCAACAGAAGTCATTGCTCTTGAATCGTTAAGTTCATTTGGTTGGTAGTACTCCCACTTGTTCCCATTTTAATCGACTCCTCCCCTGGCGCTCTGTGAGATCCTGAAGCCCAGCCCAGAGCCCTCTTTCTAGAAGAGGTTTGGGTCATGGACTCATTGTCCCGCCCAGAGCACTGGAACCCACCAGAGAACTCAGGTCTATCACTATGGCTGTTTTATTAGAGACAGAATATTGTGGGAACGTCTGCAAGCCACGAAGCCTCTCTGGTCTCAGGTTTCATCATTTAAAAAGAGAGAGAGAAAAAAAGAGAGAATTGGGTTTGATGATCTTTGAGGTCCCTTCTGAATCCAAAATCCTTGGTTTGATTTTCAGGAGTTTGGTAAAGGAACACAGCCCGGGGTTCTTTCATTCCTGCCCCTCGGTACCGTCTCTCGCACCATCCCAGTGGCCAACGTGTACCTAAGGTTTTCACTTGTCAGGTACTATGCTGAGTGCATTACACACTTACACGCATTGAAGACCTGTAAGAATCTTATGCTGTATCCATTGTAGAGATGAGGACAGGGAATGTTCCAGAGGTTATGGAATTGATCCGGATCACACATCTAATAACCAGTGTCACTGAGTTCAGACCCTGGTTGACCTGACCTTAGAGCCGAGGGCTTCTACTTGGCACCACGTTGCAATGAGCTCTTCTTACTTCCTGCTTGCTTCTGGATTAATTTGTCCCAGTTCTTACCAAGTCAAGGAATTAAAGTGAGAAAGTAGAAAACGTTCAGATTTGTAGATGTCAATGAAGTTAAAAAAAAAAAAAAAAGAAGAAGAGGCAAAAGATATAATTTGTTTGGACAGGTCAGAAAAACAGCAATAATACAAACTCACACATGGAAAATTATGGGAGCTCATTCCCTTCCCCACCCTGGCCCCTCACCCCTGTTTCTTCTCGAAAACAAGGGCTTTCTGTAGCTAATGAGATGATAGAGGGCACTAAATCAATAGGATAAAACATGTGTACACATGGTGTTGATAGCTCATCTTTGATCCTCACAATGCTGCCTTGTTTAAATAAATGAAATGAGGTCTGGCCCTCCTGGTACACCAACATCAAGGGTTCAATTCCTGGTCAGGGCTTACGAGAAACAATCAATGAGTGCACAACTAAGGGGAACGAGTTGACACTTCTCTTTTTCTCTCTCTTCCCCCCTCTCTCTCAAATCAATGGAAAAGTAAAAAAAAATAAAAAAGAAAGAAAAAAGAATAAAAAGAACGAAATCAGGATATTCTAAATTCATCTTCATTCATTACAAAAAAAAACATTTTAAAGCGACTCTAGTGTATTTCTAGTTATTTCTTATGTAAATTATACTTTTGCATTTCATAAGCTAAACTTGGTCATTTTATAGGTCACAGAAGATTAAAGTTGGAGGGAAAATTACAGGCTATAGAGTTGATTTTCTTTTCCTAAATATAAAAAGTGACATCATTATCTCTAAGTGCTCTATCTAGCATTCCTCTGCAAATATTTTAAACATTCCAAAACGTGTGGAAAGAGGGAAGAAAGAGATTCTTAAGCACATTTTAGGATTTTATTTAATTTGTATCTTCAATTCCTTCAATTGAAAGTATCTCCATGTTTAAAAATATGCTCATGTGGGTCAGATTTAGATACACAATTAGTATGCACAATGTCTGAAATATATTTAAGCTCAGAAATCGAGGCTGTGTAAAAGTATTTGTTTGTAACTAGCTCCCTCTAGTGGCAATTATTTAAAATTGCATGATTCTCTTCTGAATCTCCTTGAAACTGGTAAAATTTTTTGAGAGCTATTTTCAATTTTTAAAGGCACAAATCTTTGAATTTTATTCTTTATAAAGTCCCAGATTAGAGACTAATAGATTTTTTTGTTATTATGGGACCTATTTTAGACATTTATTTATGATTAAAAGCAACACAAAGACACAAATTAGCCATATCTCAACACCATAATTACAACTTTTTAGAGAAATGGAATTTAAGATATATTTTTATAGAAAAATAAGATACTGATTGTACTTGAGCTGAGGTGTAGGTGTAGGGTATAACAGAAGGATGGTGGTGAGACTGCTCTAGAATTTAGACTGAAAAGAATAACCTTGTTAAAGTTCACAAACTGTTCAAACTTTTTAAAAATTTGCTATATTGAATAACCTGTGAGGTAGGTGTTATTCCCTTATTTTGCAGGTCAGGAAACAGTGTCCACAAGGTGAGCGATGTGCCCAGTGTTACAGAGCCTTGTGGATGCTGTGGTGTGCCACTCAGGTCCCCTTCCGGACTGAGATGTTCCTTAGTCCTCCAGTTCCTGGGGGACTTGATGCCTCTCAGCTGGGCTGCTCCCCAGAATTGTCCCCTATCAAAGAAAGACACCTTGCCCAAGGTCATGTTCCTTCCCCAGGGACAATGCATATCCAATCACTGTTTCATATGGGGGACAAGGGCTTACATTGGGGTATCTCGGAAGGGCCATCCCAGCTCCAGAGCTCCCCGTGGATTCCCTGACACCACTTGCACCTGCATTTCAGTTCAACTATTTTCTCTGTCTGGTCTTTCTGCCTTCACCACTCACAAGTTCTGTTTCTGCAAGGATTCTCCCCGAACCTCTGCATGGAAACCTCAGTGTCTCCGAGTCTGCTTCCGGGTGACCCCAACTGATGTCGGCTGGTCCTGGATGTGGCCTGAGGAACCATCTCTAAAATGGGATGTTGTTGCCAGTCCCAGCTCGCTGTACCACAGACCTTCTTGCTGGTGGTAGGGGAACACTAACAGTTCCGGGCACGAAGTCTAGCGCCACTGTCAGAACTCTCGCAGGTGGCAAACTGGGATGGAATACTGATGGAAGGCAACGCATTGGGGGAGAAATGAAGAAATGTAAGGATTTGGGAATTACATGGCTGCTGCTTGGGGCTGCTGGTGCTTTGGAGAGAAGGCGATAAAAGGCTAAGGATGATTACTCACCAACTTGACGGGAAATGTGAAGCCAGAGTGCTTCCTGGGCTGTGTATAAATAGATTCCCGTCTCCTGGAGCCTGGTAGCAGTAAAGCTGAAGATTTATAAATTATAGAAGTAGCAGAGTTCCAGAGAATGTTGAATGATCAACGTAGCTGATCTGCTGTATCCAGGTCAGGGCCCTGATTTGGAAGGAGTGAGACTGTGGGGCCGAGGAAGAGCACGTCTGGATCAATGCGCTATGGGAAGTCTTAAACACTCCGAGTCCCTGCGGTCCCGCAGGCCTGCAGGAGAGATCCACTGCTCCCTGGGCGAGGACAGCGCCGCGTGTTAATCTGCAGCTGGCGCAGAAGGTCCTGCCTTGCATTAAGATCCGGGCCCTGCTCAGATGCGTCCCTCTCCGGGCCGTCACACCCATAGTGAGGGTCAAGTCCCGACATAACCTGGTCAGAGAAGTGCTGAGTTGGCTGATGGAGAAAGGGACGAGGCCAAGAAGTAGTTGTAGGGCCGAGCTGGTGTGTACCGTCAGGAACTGGAGGTATATGTGTGACACTGGGCCCTGAGAGTGCTGAATTGAGAGGTACAGAGTATATATAATATAACATTGGAGCAGAGAGAGTCTGTTTATATGAGAGCACTCTCTCATGGCCCAGGATTTACACCTTGGCAAGGAGCCCAGAACATGACGCCAATGGACTGGTCGGTTGCCTCTGAGATGCTTGAGAACAGTGTCAGGTCACCTGGACATGAGGTCGAACTGGAAACACTGGCATGACAAATGATGAAAGAAAGAATGGAAAGATCCAGCCTGACTAGGCAGTGGCGCAGTGGATAGGGCGTAGGACTGGGACACGGAAGACCCAGGTTTGAAGCTCCGAGGTTGCCAGCTTGAGTGTGGGCTCATCTGGTTTGAGCAAGGCTCACCAGCTTGAGCCCAGGGTCACTGGCTTGAGCAAGGGGTCACTCGGTCTGCTGTAGCCCCCGCCCTGCTTGAGGCACATATGAGAAAGCAATCAAAGAACAACTAAGGTGCCACAACAAGAATTGATGTTTCTCATCTCTCTCCTCTCCTCTCTGTCCCTAGCTGACCTCTCTCTGTCTTTCAAAAAAAAAAAAAAAAAAAAAAAAAGGAAAGATCCAGAGAAGTGGATGTGCTAGACTGAATATACTCTGTAGGCCAGGGTGGGAACACAGAGGGTGCTCTGTTCGTCCTGGTGATAGAGCACAGCCCAGCTGGAAGGCAGCAGTATCACTGAGGGGCTCTGGTAGCATCTGCAGAGCTCTGAAGGCCAAGGTTGCTGGTGGGAGCTGCTGTTACAGGCTGGGCTCTCAGCAGAGGGGTCTGAAGGAACAGAGGCTGGGGGCCCAGGCAGCTGCCATTGGCAAGGTGAGTGCAGGCATCCTGATAAGCAGCTAAGAGCTCATTGGCTAGACAGAGTCAGGCTTCCCCCATCTCAGAATCCCGCCACTTGGCCCAGTGAGGCTGAGGTTCTCCTGGGTGAGATCTCCATTTTTGTTCCAACTGTGAGGCTTGAAATCTTGTTTTCTGTTATTGTCACTGTGTTTCTTTCAAACACATGCCTTTACCTGTCTGAGGCCTTTACCAACTAGGATTCCAAGAGCAATTAAGCCCAGTGCCCTCTGGCATTCGTTGGGTGGAACTCATTAACTTCTCCCCCACGCATCCACAACCGTGCTGCCTGTTCAGATTCTAGATTTGCTGGTCTTGTGCAAATTGGGACAGTCACTCAGATCACATGATGTGTTCTGAGGTTCAGATGAACTCTAGTTGAGAAAGGCTACAATCTACCTGTTGCTGACTTTTTCTTCACCTTTCAAACAATAATTAATTCTTCTTCTTTCCTCTGAAGACTCAATTCTTCTCCAGGTGAGGGGTTGGCCATCCCACATACCTTCTGTTTCTCAGGTTTTGAATTGGGCTGTTATCTTTTTAATAGCTTTCATCACTCTGTTTTCTTACCCTTTGGCAAAATTTTTTCCTTCCTTTTGGATCACTAGAACTCACTCTTTTTTAATTTAATTTAGTTTTTTTTAGCAAGACACACACACACACACACACACACACACACGGACAGACAGGAAGGAAGAGAGATGAGAAGTATCGATTCTTCATTGCAGCACCTTAGTTGTTCATTGATTGCTTTCTCATATGTGCCTTGATTAGAGTTTCCAGCTGAGCCAGTAGCCCTTGCTCAAGCCAGCAACTTCAGGGTTTTGAATGTGGGTCCTCAGCATCCCAGGCCAATGCTCTATCCACTGGGCCACCACCTGGTCAGACTAGAACTCACTCTTTGAATTGCCTTCTCTTTGTGAAGGCGTCCCCTGCAGGCCCATCTCAAGGGAGCTCCTTCTCCTGCTCTTTCCTATGTCTCTGTCTTCAGAGCAGTATTTATTTTCTAATATTTATATAAATATATTTTAAAAAATCTAGTTAACTATGTAAATATAAATCTGTATATAGTATTTTATTTTAATGAGTATGAAGTTCACTCCCCAAACTCAGATATACGTGAAGTAAAAGTAAAAGCATTTTGTTACAAGAAAATTCCTGACTCTAACCCCTCATTCAGCCTAAATTTGAAGCTTAACTTCAGTCCTCTTTAGGGTTCTCTACTGCTCCTGCCCCCATTGGGGTTTGTTCAGATTCATTTCTCAGGGACCCTCTCCTCCCACTCCTTTGTTTGAAAACAATACAAGCTGATTTCTGTCTTAAGACCATTGAACTTTCTATTCCTAAAATACTCTTTCTCAGATATTTATAAAGTTAGTTTATTTAGGGGAAGGAGAATTGAGAAAAAGAAGAATTAAGATGATTTTGGGAGTAGGCTTTTGGTTTGATCCACTTGGATGGATGGTAGTCCCTTTTACTGAGATGCGAGTAGTGGGGGAGGAGAGATGAGATTTGAGATGTCTATTATTAGCTTACATTTGTAGAGTGCTTGAGGATTGTATTAGTTATCTATTGCTGCATAACAAATTATCCCCAGAAATAGTGGCTTAAAACAATATTTATTTTCTCACAGTGTCTGTAGATCAGGAATCTGGCTGTGACTTAGCTGGGTCCTTTAGCTTGGGGGCTGTCATATGGATATAGAGGTTTCAGGAGTCAATTGAGAAGGATCTTCTTCCCAGCTGACTATGGTGCTTGCTGGCAAAATTCATTTTCTTGCAGGTTTTTTGACTGGGGCTTTATTTCTTCACAAATTCTTAGCCAGAGGCCCCTCTCAGTTTCTTGACACTGGGCCTCTCCACAGAGCATCCCACGACACAGTGGCTGACTTTATCAGAGAGAGTGTCTGAAGAAAGAGTGTGCTGGCTAGAGAGAAGTCACTTTGGCCATATTTTATTTGTTTCAAGAAACAAATCTAGGCCTGACCTGTGGTGGCGCAGTGGATAAAGCGTCGACCTGGAAATGCTGAGGTCGCCGGTTCGAAACCCTGGGCTTGCCTGGTCAAGGCACATATGGGAGTTGATGCTTCCAGCTCCTCCCCCCTTCTCTCTCTCTGTCTCTCTCTCCTCTGTCTCTCTCCTCTCTAAAAATGTATAAATTTAAAAAAAATTAAAAAAAAAAAGAAACAAATCTTTAGGTCCAGCCCACACTCAAGGGTAAGGAATTACCACAAGATCTGAAAACCAAGTGTTGGGGATCACTGGGAGTAACATCAGAAGCTGCCTATTACAGGCATGTAGACATGATTGTAAATGCTTTATATCAGGGGTCAGGAACCTCTTTGGCTGAGAGAGCCATGAATGCCACATATTTTAAAATGTAATTCCGTGAGAGCCATACAATATGTTTAACACTAAATACAAGTAAATGTGTGCATTTTATGTAAGACCAACACTTTTAAAGTACAATAAGTCTGTGCATTCTTTTTAATAACGTTGTTATGCTGTTGCTAACCAATGATGAATAAAGTACTTCTTACCATTAATGCGACTTCTGGTGCTACATGGTTTTGCTGATGGCTTTGTAGTTTGGTTGATACGTGGTGAGGTTAAGCTTCATGCAGGCGTTGAGACTTCCATCCGTTAAATGTGATCGTAGGTTAGTTTTAACGTTCTTTAGATGTGAGAAAGACTGCTCACATGCATACGTAGAGTCAAACATTGTCAGTACAGCAATACTCACACGCTGCAGTGTGTGGTACGTGATGGGAAGCGCGTTCCAAGTTTTGACAATCAGCTGGTCCATGGGTTGAAGTTTTTTCATTTCTCCCCACTTATGTTTGCTTGCCAACTCTGCTTGCTGTCATGCAAGTCTTTCCAAATCTTCATTCAGTGACTTGAACTTATTCACCCACATGTCTGAAGCCTTTAGGTCAGCAGCTTGTAGCTCAAAATCTCTGACGGAGACACCGGGGATGTAACTTAGCTCAGTGCTGTCCACTGCACACTCGTGTGGATGGAAAGATGAGTGCACACATGAAATTCTCCAAAGCATTCTTTGGATGACTGCAGGAGATTAGATATGAAGCCTGCTAGCTGCTGGAGATCAAGATGTTGAGCAGGGTCACTTGCTGTGCATACATCTTTAAACTCTCCCAGTTTTTCAAAGTGTAGTAAACGATCTGTTTCGATGTCTGTGATGAAGAGTTCCAGCTTGTTTTCAAATGCAAACACTGCTTGATGAAGGGATAAGACTGTATTTCCAATGCCTTGCATTTTCACATTGAGCTGGTTCAGATGTTCAGTCATGTCCATGAGATAGTAGAACTTCAGGAGCCACTCAGTGTTAGCTAACTCAGGATACTCGACATTTTTCATTTCAAGAAAAGTCCAGATTTCACTCAGACAAGCTGTGAAACGGCTGAGTATCTTCCCTCTTGACAACCAACACACATTGCTGTGCAGAAGCAGACCAGGATAATTATTCCCAACTTCATCCAGCAGTGTTTTAAACTGGCAATCATTTAAAGCTCAGGCAACAACAATATTGACCACCCAAATGACCAGCGACATCACCTCACCAAGCTGCTCACCACACATCTGAGCACAAAGTGCCTCCTGATGTAGGATGCAGTGAAAACTTAGGATGGGTCTCTTTTCATGTTCATAAAGAAGCGCTATGAATCCTCTGTTTTTCCCCACCATGCATGGAGCACCATCAGTACACACCGAAATAAATTTATCCATCAGTAGATTTTTTTTCTTTAGCGAACTCAGTGAAAGACTTGAATAAATCTTCCCCTCTTGTTGTCTCTTTCATAGGCAAAACAGCAAGACTTTCCTCACATAGTGTGTCACCAACAGCATACCTTGCAATCATGCTGAATTGGGATAAATGGCTTACGTCTGATGACTCATACAAAGCGAGAGAAAAGAATGGTGCTGCATTTATGTCCTTCACTTGTGTTGCCTCAATTTGATTTGCCGTCATGATGGTACGATCATGAACAGTTCTTGCCAACAGAGGCATGTCTTTTATTCATTTGATTATCTTGTCTTTATCCAAAAAGTCATCAAAAAGTTCATTGGCAATATCAAGCATGAATGTTTTGGCATACTCCCCATCTGTGAATGGCTTTCCATTTCTCACAATTGCTAAAGCACCAGCAAAGCTAGCTGAATTCCAGTCACTTTGTTGGGCCCAAACACAGAGTTGCTGCTGACTAGCTTGCACTCTGCACAGTAGCTTTTGACATGCTTTCTTCCTGCTGTCTCCCGCTGGATATGCAAATGTAGTATGGCGTGTGTAGAAGTGCTGCTTTCTATTTGACCATTTCATCCATGCAATTTTATCATTGCATATTAGACACACTGCAGAACCTGCTCTCTCCACAAAGGCGAATTCCTCTGTCCATTCCTGCTGAAAGTACAATACTACTTATCTTTTTTTCTTTTAGCCATCTTCTTTGTCAAAAGGGTTTCTGCAATTAGCTAGCTGACTACTTGATTAAAAGGAGGAAACTTTACTTCCTGACCTCACAACGACCTGTGTACGTTACACATTATCCAATAAAAATTTGGTGTTGTCCTGGAGGATAGCTGTGATTGGCTCCAGCCACCTGCAACCATGAACATGAGCAGTAGGAAATGAATGGTTTGTAATACATGAGAATGTTTTATATTTTTAACGTTATTATTTTTTTAATTAAAGATTTGTCTGTGAGCCAGATGCAGCCATCAAAAGAGCCACATCTGGCTCACGAGCCATAGATTTCCGACCTCTGCTTTATATGTTTTAAACACTTTGGTCCTTACAATACATCTTAAGATAGATGTCCTATTATTTTCTGACTGATGGTGGTGCAGTGGATAGAGTGTTGATGCTGAGGTCCCAGGTTTGAAACCTTGAGGTTGCCGGCTTGAGCCTGGGCTCATTGATGTGATCTCAAGGTTACTGGCTTGAGCTCAAATGTTGCTGGTTTGAAGCTCAAGGTCACTGGTTTGAGCAAGGGGTCACTAGCTCAGCTTGATCCCCCTGGTCAAGGCACATATGAGAAGCAATCAATGAACAACTAAAGTGCTGCAACTACAAGTTGATGCTCCTCATTTCTCTCCCTTCCTCCGTCTCTCTCTCTCTCTCTCTCTCTCTCTCTCTCTCAAAAAAAAGCTATTATTATCTCTATTTCACAACTGAGGTGCCAATAAATAAAGTACATTGCCCGAGATCACACAGCTTAAGTCACTGGGATTTTAACCTAGGCTGTTTGATTTCAGCATCTGTATTAACCAGTTGGCTGCACTGCCTGCAGTGGAGGTGTCATGAGCTGAGTTTGGACTTTGTGGGAGAGGATTGGGCTGGCAGAAGAGATTGAAAGATGAATGAACTAATCCTAAAATAATGACTACATCTGATTTCCAGTGTGTTTCTTTCTAGCTCCCAGACTCCTCCAGTACCAAGGAGATAAGAGGAAATAGAATGAAAGCTTTTCTCCTGTTATTCCTCCCTTCCTCCTTCGTTCCCCTCCCTCCCTCCTTTCCATCCTTCCTTTAATAAATACTGACTGCCAACTGTGTTCTGGGGAAAGTACTAGATCCTGGACAATGTATTTTTAGCTCTCTGGGTACAAAAGATGTATCATTTTGATATGTTTTAAAATAACTGTAGTTTTCCCTGAAATCATCTACTTAACAGTCATCTATTTCAAGTTGAACTGTCTTCCTATTAAATGTACCACGATTAAGTGTTGTGACAGTACTAGAAAATAAGCAATTTGTAAAGCATTTGCACAAATTCTAACTGGGGATACTACTGTGGCTTTCTCTATTATCTGTTTAGCAATCAAAGCAACTCCTTAATTTAACACATGATGTTGAAAATAATCTTACAATATTTCCAATTAAGTTAATTTTCACATGTTTTTGTGTTCTTTGTCATCAAATGGAGAATGATAAAAATCTGTTTTGCATATTGTTGATGACTATGCGGTGTGTTTTTCTATCTGGTCATTAATAGCTCACTATGATCTCATTTCAGAAATGAGTTCCAGACTCAGTCTACAAGTAACCAACTTCTCCAAATGAACTACAATTCATAGTTAAACTCACAAAGCAATTTTTCTACATTTGTGTCAATCTAAAATAAGCCAAAGCTTGATGATCTACTTTAATTAAACAGGTTGGACAGAACTTAGAAGTTTATTAGCAAGAAGTTTGACCCAGAACCAAGAGAGGCCATCACAGACATGGAGAAGAGATGGATGTGCACAGTGTAGACCAACATTATCTGACTTCTAATTTATGGTTGGAGAAGAACATTGAAGTGGCAACCTGTTTTTAAATTAATAAAAGAGTTCAGCCTGACCTGTGGTGGTGCAGTGGTTAAAGCGTCAACCTGGAATGCTGAGGTCACTGGTTCGAAACCCTAGGCTTGCCTGGTCAAGGCACATATGGAAGCTCATGCTTCCTGCTCCTCCCCCTGTTCTCTCTCTGTTTCTCTCTCTCTCTCCTCTCTCTCTAATAAAAGTGAATAAAAAGAAAGATGTCTCTATAAAAATAAAAAGAGTTCAAAACAATGGGAATAATAATTGTATGCTTTCAAGCTCTACTGAATATTGACTATTACCAGGAAAAATATGTTGTAAAAACCAACTTATGGCAAATATCAAGAAAGAACGTACAGTGGCCTGGGAAAATCTAACCAATTACAATTCTTTTTAAAAAAGATTTTATTTATTGCCTGACCAGGAGGTGGTACAGTGGATAGAGCGTCAGACTGGGATGCAGAGGACCCAGGTTCAAAGCTCCAAGGTCGCTGACTTGAGCGTGGGCTCACCAGCTTGAATGTGGAGTCACTGGCTTGAGCCCAAAGGTCACTGGCTTGAAGCCCAAGGTCGCTGGCTTGAGCAAGGGGTTACTCGCTCTGCTGTAGCCACTGGGTCAAGGCACATATGAGAAAGCAATCAATGAACAACTAGGCGCCACAATGAAGAATTGATGCTTCTCATCTGTCCCTCTCTCGGTCTCTCTCTCTGTCTCTGTTACACACAAAAAGATTTTACTTATTGATTTTAGAGACAGGATGTGGAGCAAGAAGGATTAACTCATAGTTGTTTCACTTTAGTTGTTCATTGCTTGCTTGTTGCTTCCTGTATGTGCCTTGACTGGACAAACTCAGGGTTTTGAACTGGCGACCTCAGCATTCTAGATCAATGCTCTATCCACTGTGCCACCACAGGTCAGGCTAACCTATTACAATTTTGATTCGCATATGAGCTTCCAATTTTATTATACTTTTAGCATATTCTGGTGAAATAAACAACTATTTCTAAGGGATAAATCTGAGAGAATCTCACAATAGCTCCATTTGGCCATTAAAAATATGTCATCGTGTTGTTGCCGTGAAAATATTCTGGTAATTTATTTGTCTATTAGAATTATACGAACTTCTTTTACAGGTGTACTCAATTTCTGTGGCTAAAAGGCCAATACAGATATTCTCCAAAGAATATCATCCTCACCAATTGAATAAAATTAGCATACTAAAGGATTCACTTTTAGCTGATGACATTGATCTCTGGGACGATATCAGTCTATCAGGTAAGGCCTTATGAAACACTGACTGGTGCTTCACACATTTCTGGGTGTGACGGGGCTGTGGAACATGCACACCTGCTGAGCACTGAGAACTGATGGGGAGTTTTATCAAATAAGCCAACGGACTCCTTTGATTCCTCTTCTGAAGATTCTCATTGGTAGGTTCTGGCACGAAGCTCCCAGGAATCTTTGTGTTTTTTTTAATGGTTTTGGGTTTTTTTTGTTTATTTAACTTCTTGGGTGATTCTGATGAGTAGTTGGGACTAAGAACCAGTCCTGCAGTGGTTGTCAAAGTCTGGTCCCTGGCCCTCATCATCAGCATAACCTGGGAACTTTTTAGAAGTGCAAATTCTCAGTCTCCTCCTGGCAACCCCCTCCTCCTGCCAACAACCCCTTCCCTCCCTGCACTACTAATTATAGACTCTGGAGATAACCCATACTTTAAAAGCTCTCTGGGTTGCCTGACCTGTGGTGGCACAGTGGATAAAGTGTTGACCTGGAATGCTGAGGTCACTGGTTCAAAACCCTAGGCTTGCCTGGTCAAGGCATATATGGGAGTTGATGCTTCCTGCTACTTCCCCCTTCTCTCTCTCTCTCTCCTCTCTCCCTCTTTCTCTCTGCCTCTCTTCTTTAAAATGAATAAATAAAAATAATTTAAAAAATAAAAGCTCTCTGGGTGATTTTGAAGCTTGACTTTTTCTTCAGGCTAAGCCGGATGCCACGTTCTTCCTTCTTTGCTGAGAGCTAGGGCTCATTTTTCCTCCTTGGCGTGCCCGACCTTCCTCTACTTCCCACTCCCTTGCTGCCTGGCGAGACAGAGTGTGGTGAGAGGCCTCTTTGTTTTCCAGAGAAACAGGAAGAGAATAACAAATAATAACCAATATGTGGAAGTGACAGAAGTTCTGAGGCTTATAAAACCCTTCCTGTCCTGGTCCCTGGTCTTCTGTCCTTTGTTTTATTCCTCAGTGTGCAGCTCACACTGCCTCCCCCTTCTCATGCCACCCTCAGCAGGGCTGTAGGACTCTTCACAGCACTCAAGGCCTAAACTTTAGCCAAACAGCTGATGTCTCCTTTCAGCATTAAGTTTTCTTTTTAGTTTTTAATGGACATCGCCCAAACACACATTTTGTTCAGCACATTCTGAATTTTCTCTCTCTCTCTTTTTTTTAATTTTAGTGAGAGGAGGGGAGGCAGAGACCGACTCCCATATGCGCCCCCACAGGGATCGACCCCCGGGGATCCACCTGGCAAGCCCACTAGGGGGTGATGCTCTGCCCATTTAAGGCCCTTGCTCTGTTGCAACCGGAGCCATTTTAGTGTCTGAGGAGGCCATAGAGCCATTCTCAGTGCCCAGGGCCAACTCATTCTAGTCAATCCTTGGCTGCAGGAGGGGAGGAGAGAGATGGAGAGAAAAAGAGAGAGGGAAGTGAGAAGGGGAGGGGTGGAGAAGCAGATGGGAGCCTCTCCCGTGTGCCCTGACCGGGAATCAAACCTAGGGCATCCACACACTGGGCCGATGCTCTACCCCTGAGCCAAGCAGTCAGGGCCCTGAGTTTTCTTGATAATCAGCTGTTATTATGTATAATGAACATTAACTGTTATATCTTATAACAAATAATGATATCATTGACTATTGAAGATAGGAAGCATGTTTGTCAAATAATCAAGGATGTCTAGAATTTTTTCTCATATTTTTAAAAAATTTTTGTCTTTACTGTTATCCTTAAGCTATCAGCAAACATGTCTAAGTATTTGTAAAAATTTTATGTATTGATTTTAGAGAGAGAGGAAGAGAAAGAGAGAGAGAAACATTGATTTGTTGTCCCACTTATTTATGCATTCATTGGTTGATTCTTGTATGTGCCTTGACCTAGGATCAAACCTGCAACTCTGGTCTATCAGAATAAGGCTCTTACCAACTGAGCTACCTAGCCAGGGTAGCTAGCCAAGTATCTCTCTCTCTCTTTTTTTTTTTTTTTGTATTTTTCCGAAGCTGGAAACGGGGAGGCAGTCAGACTCCCGCATGCGCCTGACCAGGATCCACTCGGCATGCCCACTAGGGGGGCGATGCTCTGCCATCTGAGGTGTTGCTCTGCTGCAACCAGAGCCACTCTAGCACCTGAGGCAGAGGCCACAGAGCCATCCTCAGCGCCCGGGCCAGCTCCAATGGAGCCTTGGCTGTGGGAGGGGAAGAGAAAGACAGAGAGGAAGGAGAGGAGGAGGGGTGGAGAAGCAGATGGGCACTTCTCCTGTGTACCCTGGCTGGGAATCGAACCCAGGACTCCCACACGCCAGGTGGACGCTCTATCACTGAGCCAACTGGCCAGGGCCAGCCAAGTATCTTTTTAAAAAGTATTTTCTGCCGCCTGACCAGGCAGTGGCAGAGTGGATAGAGCGTCTGACTGGGAGGTGGAGGACCCAGGTTCGAGACGCCGAGGTTGCCAGCTTGAGCGCGGGCTCATCTGGTTTGAGCAAGGCTCACCAGCTTGAGCCCAAGGTCGCTGGCTCGAGCAAGGGATTACTCAGTCTGCTGTAGCCTCCCAGTCAAGGCACATATGAGAAATCAATTAATGAACAACTAAGGAGCCACAACAAAGAACTGATGTTTCCCATCTCTCTCCCTTCCTGTCTGTCCCTCTCTCTGCCTCTCTCTGTCTCTACCAGAAAAAAAAAAAGTATTTTCTACCTTGCTTCTAATTTTTTTGCTTTTAATTTGGGAAGGCTAGGAAACCAGAAAACAAGTTTATTAGAAATATGCTTAGAACAAGTACAATAAATTTGCCGATTTTATTTTTTACTGATAATCTCAAATGTTAGTGAGGTTGTATTAAAGTTAATACTTCCCAATATTGCTCATGCAAGTGTTAATTAATGTAATTCTTTGGGAAAGCAATTTGGCAATATACCCCGGTAAGCCAAGATCCTTAAAATACTCATACTCTTTAATATTACATTTTTACTTCTAGAATATAAAAAATAATTTATTATAAAAAATGGTCCACAATGAAGTTTGTTGGTTTTATCATTTACATTAAGAGAAAACTGAAAACTACCTAAATGTTTAATAATAGAAGACTTTTTAGGTAATTCATAAAAACCTACCAGCAAAATTATAGCCATTAAAAGCCGCTACAGCCTGCCCTGTGGTGGTGCAGTGGATAAAGCATCGGCCTAGAATGCTGAGGTGGTCATTTTGAAACCCCAGGCTTGCACAGTCCAGGCACAGACGAAAAGCAACTATGAGTTGATGTGTCCTGCTCCTCTTTGCCATCCTTTCCCTCTCCAAAATTAATAAAACCCTTAAAAAAATAAAAGCTGGTACAAGATTTGAAATAATTTTATCACACAAACATGTCATATAACATTAAATGCAGAAGACAATCCCTCTATCCACTGCAGAGGTTACAAATCATATAGTAATATTTTATGTAAATTAACTCATTCCAACCTTTCAAAAACACCTGTAAAGTAAGTACTATTATAGTCTCCATTTAATAGGTGAGAAAACTGTTACTAAGTAATACAACTAATTGTCAGAACTGGTATTCAAATCTAAGCAAGGTAGAGCCAAGAGCCTGTGCTTCTAACCACTGGGACTTTAACTAGGGACATCTCAGTTATGCTTGCTGTCCTAACAACTTTTCATGGTGCCCCATTTCATTCTTAGAGGTCCCAATTTAGATGAAAAATCATATGGTTACACAAGCTCTAGGTGAACATGGCCATGCTCAAAAACAACAACAAGGAAATAAAGAAAGAAAAAGAAGAAATTCTCAGTGGGTCAGAAACTGCGGGTTTTCTTGGACCGCACGCATGTGGAATCAGATGGGAGATGGAACTAGTAACCCAGAACAGACTGATGTAAGGAAGAGTGTGATCACAAAGGACAGGTAACCAAGCAGGCCTCATGCCTGGAGGCTGGCAACACTGGGAGGAGGCCCAGAGCAACCAGTATAAGGAGTAGTGGGTGACTAGCAGGAATAGGGTCTTCAGTTGTAATAGATCCACAAAAATGGTCACAATACATCTTGCACCATGGGGTAATATCTGTTTCCCCACCCTTTGAAAATGGGCTGGTCTTATGAGTTTCTTTGATGAAGAGGAGGTGATGGAAGTGATGCTGTGTGATTTCTGAACAAGCCTGGGCTAGCCTGGCGGAAAATGAGAGACCACTTGGAGAAGGACCAAGGTGCCCTAGCCAACGGCCAGCTACCTGTCAGACAGGCGAGTAAGGAACTTAGGACTAGCAAAACCCTAGCAGACCAGCTAACTGACTGCATATCTAGCAGCTGACTACAAATGCATGAATAGGGCTGCAGACAAACTGACCACTGAGCCCAAATTGCTGATCCACAGTTTGTGAGCTGAATAACTCAGTGTTATTTTAAGCTACTGAGCTTTGAGATGGTTTGGGACGCAATGAATGCTAACTAATATACCAGGAAGCCCTTGCAAATATCTCCGACTTCCACTCCGCAAAGGTCTAGGCTCTAGGTAGTGTTTCTTTGGGGGCGTCTGTTCTAGGCAGGAGCAATACTTGGGACAAAAGGGCTGTGTGTCTAAAAGTCACCTGGGGAAAAATAAAGCTCACTGAGCCCCGAATATTCAGTCATGACATATCTTATCCAGTAAGATGTGTGTGGTCTATTGTTCTAGAAGAGAAATCATGCCTATTGAGATATGCAAAATGGGCTAAGAACAAAGTAAATTTCACCAACTATCCAAGAGAAATCTTTCTTTATTCAGAAACTATTTTGTTTTTTAATGTTGCTGTCAAAGAAAAGCCTGCCATTAGGTCTATTCCTCTGTGTAACTCAAGTCCTAGAATTACAACTAAATGTTACCACAGCCCACAATTTTTGCCCCAAGAGGGGTCATAAAAAGAGTTAGAACACTTTCCCCTTTGGAAGCGGACACTTGGTCATGCCACAGGTTTGGCTGTGAATTGCACACAAAACCCTGTTTCATTGCTAAGATGAGTAAATGAGGTCAGAACTGCTTACACGTTTGCAAAAAGTAATTCATCTCACAATCAGAGGGCAATAGTCAAAATTGTTTTATGTGTTTATTTTTTATTGAGGTGAAGTTTCACATATAACAGAATTCATCATTATAAAGTATACAATTCAGGGGCATTTAGTATGTTCACAATACTTTTCATCACCTCAGAAAAACACCCATCATTAAGTAATCACTGTGCCCTGCTCTCATCTTCTGGCCAACACAACGGTGCTTTTTGTCTCTGTGGATTAAAAGGAATCATTCATTCAATATGTGACCTTTTGAATTTGCTTTTTTTCTTAGCATAATGTTTTACTCCAAGCGGTAGCATGCATCAGTATTCCTTTGCTTTAAGGACTAAGTTACATCCCATTAAGTGTATATGCCATGATATGGTGAAACATGTTTTAACCGAGGGGCATTTGGAGTGTTTCCACCTGCAATAAATTCACTTCTGTAGAGGCTTGTCTTTGTATAGTATCTGTTAGAATCAGTTTTGCTACCGAAAATGTGATCTCTGTTGAGGAAAGAGTCTCCCTTTTTTCTTTAATCTCTAGGATAAACAAAACTTAGTTGAAAATGCAGTGTAGTAAAACAAAGCAAAGCGAACAAAACCTACTCCTTGTTTAGGTTACGTCCAGTTAACCATGTTGAATCAGAGTGGCCGGGAAACAGGCTGGCTTCTGCATGTGGGGACTTACACCCCTCAAATCTCAGGCAGCCACTCACTCATTCAGGTGAGTGAATGTTGAATGAACCTGCTTTACATCTTGCCACATGGCTCTCGAGGGCAAACAGCTCAGGCCCTTTTATTTCAGACACCTTCCCTGCTCCGCTTCCTGTCTGTCCCCTAGGGAAGTGGGACAGATTGAGTTGTAGGTTGGGCCAGACAGGTGGTAGTTGCCGAGGTCTGTCAAAGGAAAAGTCTACCACTCAATATTTAAACAGAAAGCTGAGTTTAATACTTACTGAAGCACAGTGTCTTCCAGGAAAGTAAAGAGCTTTTATATAGGGTTTGGGAACTATGGAGCCGAGGGCGGGACGGACACTCAGAGGCGGGAGTGGGTTGACGCCAGCTGCGGAAACTGGGTTGTTTAGATGAGAACGGTGTCGCCTGGCTGACTTTCGAAAGCATGGGACTGTTCCTGGCTGGCTTTCAGAAGTGTGTTCACTTAGGCAAGTTGCCATTGATTCATTAGACTGAGGCAAGCTGTCATTGGCCCATTAAACCAATTTAGAACTGGTTCTGGTAGTTTAATCTTTTCCTAGGAGTGTGAGAACTTTCACGTTTTATCTTATTTTCATAGGAGTGTGGGAACCTCAAGAAAATCATAATCTATGTGGAGGACAGACATGCAGGCTTACTACACACAGAGGCCACATAACAGAGAGGGGAAAGCACAGGCTTCTTGCTCAACCTGAAAGGTTGGATACTTGTATTTCTGCTTCTTCTCGAATCTCCACCCAGGTGATAGATAGTTCAAGGATTAAACAAGACCTAAACCACCGAGGAGGAAGAGAACATGAGGGGAGGCAGTAGGGAACAGAAGAGCGGTTGAGAGATGTCAATCAAACTTTGGAAGTCAAATAGCAGATGGGCAGTTGCTAAGTGATCCGGCAGACCAGAGAAAGCTGAAACCATACTGCTTGCAGAGACGGAAGCCAGGAAGTGCACTGGAAAATCTCAGGAATTGAGTCTCCAGTTATCTCTAAAGGCAGGGCGGAGGGGCAGAGCTGAAACCAGAAAGGTGGGTTGAAATTCTGTAAATGAAGCAGTGAGGCCCTATATCCCTCTCCACACAACAGGCAACCAAGCAACCCACTCAAAAAAAAAAAAAAAAAAAAAAAAAAAAAAAGAAAAAAAAGAAAGAAAAAAAAAAGAAGAAGAATACTGAATTGAGGACTTTAAGTTCAAGCATAGTGAAAAGGCAGGGAGCTCTGCAGAAAGCAGGGGATTAAGTGGAATTGGATTATTTTGCAGAGTGAAATTCTGAAGCCTCTTTCCCTAACTTGGCTCCCAGAATGCTGGCAGCCAGGTTGCTGCCCACCAAAGCAAGGAACTGGAGGCGGAATATCTCCCTGGGGAGATGAGCACCTCAGGGAAACAGACCTAGAGATGCTGACACATTGTGGAGACGTATCTCCCAGGGAATGCCTGGGACTCTGCCCTGTCATCCTGCAATCAGCCTACAACTCAATCTGTCCCACTTCCCCACGCAGAGCTGCTCTCTAGGTTTTAGTGCCACACTCTTAAGTATAAATGAATAAGTAAGAATTGCCAGACAAGTCTCCAGAAAAAAAAAGAGAGAGATTAAAAAAACTCTGAAAGAAACAGATAATAGAGACTCAGAAAAGTTAAGACCCATAAGTTGTGGTCTCAAAATGATAAAAGCTGTTGCATTCATGAAGAAAGAATGAGTTGTTTTTTTAAAAGCCATGTTTACAGGATAAAAAGATCTCTTGAAAATAAAAACCATGATAGAAATAAAAAAATCAATAAGCATGGCATAATAGTTGTATGACTATAGGATGTTATTAAACCTGAATCTTAATTTCTTTTTCTATAAAATGGAGATAACAACAGTAACTAACTCACAGGGTCATGAGTATTTTTTTTAATTTATTTTTTTTGTATTTTTCTGAAGCTGGAAACAGGGAGAGACAGTCAGACAGACTCCCGCATGCGCCCGACCGGGATGCACCCGGCACGCCCACCAGGGGCGACGCTCTGCCCACCAGGGGGCGATGCTCTGCCCCTCCGGGGCGTCACTCTGCCCGACCAGAGCCACTCTAGCGCCTGGGGCAGAGGCCAAGGAGCCATCCCCAGCGCCCGGGCCATCTTTGCTCCAATGGAGCCTTGGCTGTGGGAGGGGAAGAGAGAGACAGAGAGGAAGGAGAGGGGCGGGGTGGAGAAGCAAATGGGCGCTTCTCCTGTGTGCCCTGGCCGGGAATCAAACCTGGGTCCCCCGCACGCCAGGCCGATGCTCTACCGCTGAGCCAACCGGCCAGGGCCAGGGTCATGAGTATTAAATGATTTAGTACATGAAACGAGTACATAGTTACTGCGAATTTTTTCACTTGCTATTTTATCATATTACAGCATAGTAGATATCAGTTTGTTGTTTAGTTTTAGCATGTTAATAAGCTTATTTGAATAATTGCTACTTTTTAAATTAATTGGTTCCTTAGAAAAAAATTAGTCTATAATGTGCTATAACTCAAAAGTACTTTTTTTTGCAAGAGAGAAAAAGAGAGAGAGAGAGAGACAGGGAGACAGGCAGGAAGGGAAAGAGACAAGAAGCATCAGCTTGTAGTTGTGTCACCCTCATTGTTCACTGATTGCCTCTCACATGCACCCCAACGCGGGGGGGGGGCCCTCAAGTCGAGCCAGTGACCACCAGCTCAAGCCAGCAACCTTGAGCTAAAGCCAGCGACCATGGATGGAATCACGTTGATGATCCCACGCTCAAGTCGGGGACCTAGGGTTCCAAACCTGGGTTCTCAGCATCCCAGGTCGATTCTCCATCCACTGTACTACCACCTGGTCAAGCTCAAAAATACTTTTAAAATTAAATGAGTAGTAATTATTTCTAAGAAAGAAAAAGTCAAAGGGAAATTAGTGAAGCCTACTAATTAAATATTTTTCATTTTTAAAGATTAAAAAATTTTAATATAGTGCAAATCAACATGCCTGGTCAGTTTCAGCTTCTTCCCTGGAGAATCTGGGGGCAGGGATGCTTCCATTGCTCTGCCTTCTCTTTGTCTGTGATGACCAATGTATTGAAGTATATGCTGCCTCAAACTTTACTTATTTAGTTATTTTTAAGTCTTTTTTTACTTTTTCAATTATAGTTGACATATAATACTCTATTAGTTTTAGATGTACAACCCAGGGATAAGACCTTACACAGTCCCACATTTTATTTATCCACTTATCAGTTGATAGACATTTGGATTGTTCCTACTTTTTGGTCATTTGAATAATGCTGCTATGACAATTTATGTTCAAATTTTTGTGTGGAGATAGGTTTTCATTTCTCTTGAGTATATACCTAGGGGTATACAATGGGAATTGCTGGGTCATATGGAAACTGGATATTTAACTGTTTAAGGAACTGCCAGACTGTTTTTCAAAGGGGCTGCACCATTTTACATTCTCACCAGCAGTATGGAAGAGTTGAACCAATTTCTCTACATCCTCATCAACATCTGATATTATCTGTATTTTTTTTATTATGGCCATCTCAGAAGGTATGAGATGATAACTCACCATGTTTGTTTTTATTTTTTATTTTTTATTTTTAACGTTATTATTTTTTATTTATTTATTTTATTTTATTTTATTATTATTTTTTTTAATAAATTTTTATTAATGGTAATGGGATGACATTAATAAATCAGGGTACATATATTCAAAGAAAACATGTCTAGGTTATTTTGTCATCAAATTATGTTGCAAACCCCTCGCCCAAAGTCAGATTGTCCTCCGTCACCCTCTATCTAGTTCTCTGTGCCCCTCCCCCTCCCCCTAACTCTCTCCCTCCCTCCCTCCCATGTCCTCCCTCCCCCCCCACCCTTGGTAACCACCACACTCTTGTCCATGTCTCTTAGTCTCATTTTTATGTTCCACCAATGTATGGAATCATGTAGTTCTTGTTTTTTTCTGATTTGCTTATTTCACTCCTTATAATGTTATCAAGATCCCACCATTTTGCTGTAAATGATCTGATGTCATCATTTCTTATGGCTGAGTAGTATTCCATAGTGTATATGTGCCACATCTTCTTTATCCAGTCTTCTATTGAAGGGCTTTTTGGTTGTTTCCATGTCTTGGCCACTGTGAACAGTGCTGCAATGAACATGGGGCTACATGTGTCTTCACGTATCAATGTTTCTGAGGTTTTGGGGTATATACCCAGTAGAGGGATTGCTGGGTCATAAGGTAGTTCTATTTGCAGTTTTTTGAGGAATCACCATACTTTCCTCCATAATGGTTGTACTACTTTACAGTCCCACCAACAGAACTCACCATGTTTTGATTTATATTTCCCTGATGACTACTGATGTTGAGCATCTCTTCATGTACTCATTGGCTACTGGTATATCTCCTTTGGATAAATGCCTAATCAGATTCTATATCCATTTTTAAAATTATTATTATTAAGTGAGAAGAGAGGAGGCAAAGAGACAGACTCCCTCATGTGTCCAGACTGGAATCTGCCAGGCAAGCTCCCTAAGGGTTGATGCTCTACCCATCTGGGCCTGCTCTGTGACTGCCTTAGCTTGGCAACCGAGCTATTTTTAGTGCCTGAGGCAGAGGCCATGAGCCATTCTCTGTGCCCAGGGCCAACTCACTCAAACCATCGAGCCATGGCTGCAGGAGAGGAAAAGAGAGGGGGCAAAGGGGCGAGAAGCAGATGGTTGTTTCTACTGTGTGCCCTAACTGGGAATTGAACCCAGGACATTCACATGCTGGGTGGACATTCTACCAATTAGCCAACTGGCCAGGGCCTCTATATCCATTTTTAAATTGATTTGCCTTATTATTATTTAGTTGTAAGAGTTTTTAATATATTCTTACATAAAATTTTTATAGCATTGTATATACTGTATTATACAATACTATAATATAACATATTATTGATGATACAAGTACCTTATCAGATATGTATGTGATTACAAGTATCTTCTATAATTCTGTGGTTTGTTTTTTCATTTTATTGATGGTGTCCTTTTATTTTATTTATTTATTTAAAATATCAAAAAAAGTTTTTGATTACAGTTGGCATAATATATTAATTTCAGGTGTATAATCCAGCGATTGGACAGTACATAACTTACTAAGTGATTATTCCAATAAATCTAATACCCATCTGTATTGATGGTATTCTCTGAAGCACAAAATGTTTTCAGTTTTGAGTAAGTCTAATTTATCTAGTTTTTCTTTTGTGGCTGTAATCTTGGTGTCACATCTAAGAAATGCAGTTTCTTTAAGATGTATTGCTTATTAAAAATGAGTAAGTAATTTATGCAAAAAATTCCAGGGAAACAAAGTGATGATGGATAAGAAGTATTTTCCCAGACTGACCAGGCAGTGGTGCAATGAATGGAGCATTCATTCATTGGGGTGCTGAGGACCCAAGTTTGGAACCCCGAGTTCCCCAGCTTGAGCACAGGCTTACCAGTTTGAGCCCAAAGGGTGCTGGCTTAAAGCTCAAGATTGCTGGCTTGAGCACAAAGGTCACTAGCCTGAGCCCAAGGTCGCTGGCTTGAGTAAGCGGTCACTCGCTCTGCTGGAGCCCTCTTGGGTCAAGGCACATATGAGAAAGCAATCAATGAGCAACTAAGGTGCTGCAACAAGTTGATACTTCTCATCTCTTTCCCTTCCTGCATCTCTGTCCCAAGCTGTCCCCTCTCCCTATATGTCCCTCTCTCTCTCTCTAAAAAAAAAAAAAAAAAAAAAAAAAAAAAAAAGGAAGTATTTTCTCAAATTATAAAATAATGTAGTATTTTAGGCTTTCCTTTTAGGGTAACTCTTTAAATGTTTTATTTTTCTCCTTTTATAGTAGAAAAAAATTATGCAGGTTGCTATTCATTCAAAATTATACTATTATGTAATATTGTTGTGGTTCCCATTTGGACAATGAACATTTCTATTAAATAATGAGGTATCACTTAAAGTCATTATTTATTATTTTTCTAATTTCTAACTTTTTTACAGGTAGGTAAATAAAAAGAAGATAATTAAAATGATATGAAATTCCACCTTCCACAGCTAACTCAACATTAAAATTGTTTTAATAGAAAGTCCTTTGCTATAGTTGAAATAAAAATAGCAGAATTACCAAATGTTTAGTATATTTCCATTTTTGTAAAAAATACAAAGATATTTGCTTGAAAATAATTTTGTAAGTATGTAAGCCAAACATTAATAGTGACTATCTGGAGAGAGTAGTTTTTATGTTTTGGGGGAAATTCTTAGCCTCATTTAATATCTAAAATAAAAATATAAAAATAAAGAGAAAAATATCTTCTAACCTTTTCTGTACATATTTAAAATGAATTATTTTACAAAATCACAATTCTACTAAATAATGTTTTATATCATGTTGTTATCCAGACTTTTTTTTACTTCATATAATATCATGCCATTGAATATACTTTAAAAAGATTATTTGTGCTGGCTGAACTATAAATTATGGGTTAGTTACCTTATTTAGCTATTTCTAGGTTAATGGATAGGTTGTTATTTACAACTTTTCATCACTTAAAATTACATTGTGATTAGCATTTTTATAAATAAATTATTATCTACATGCTCGATTATTTCCAAAGAGAAGATTCCTAAAACAAGCAGTATTGGATTAAAAGATAAGACTATCTTAAGATGTCTTATTGAAAAAATTCCTTTGAAGATACAGTTACATGAATTGCTTTTTGGGTTCAATTCTGCAAGTGTAATTACACATTTCTACACTTTACTTTCTATAGAAGCAGCAAGAAAAAGAGTTGAAGCAGCGTGTCATGCACACTGCACGAGAAAACTCCTAAATGCTCACAAGCTTGACTTATTTTCTCTTCAACATTAGAGATGGAGTTTCAAAGACCTGAAAGGCTCTAGTTCTCCTCAGGCTATCATTGGAGGACATGCTTTCATTGCCCATTATCCAGAGGTACGTTGTTTCATAAATGAAATAAAGTCCTTAACGACACTGTTAAGCAGGCATTATTATCTCCGTCTTACAGCTGAAGAAACTGAGGGCTAGAGTGATTTTCAACCTTTGTTTCTCACGCACTCATAAACTAATTACTATAGAAAAAGGGGCCCTGACCTCTTCTTCCTTAGTAACTAATTTATTTGTGCCATGAGATGAAAATGGTTGTATTTAGTCAGGGGCACTGACCTTAGTAATTAGTGTGTGTTTGTGCCATGAAAAAAAAAAGGTTGAAAATCACTGGCAAGATAACTTGCTCCAAATCACTCAACTAGCAAGGAGCAGAAGTGTGAGACACAATTCCAGGTGTTTGTGGCCCCAAAGCCTTTGCTGTTGACACTTCACAATATTTCAATGTTGGACAGAAATAGTATTGTTATGGGCTTAATATTATTAACCCCCCCCCCGCTCTATATTGATGATTTCTCTCCAAGGAACTTTTATTTCAAAAGAACTTAATGATGAAGCACTATTAATACATTAACTCCAATATCAGAAAAACAGTATAAAAAGCCCACTGGGAATGTGGTACCTTAATTTTATGAAAAATATAAGCCCACAAAAATATAGAGGCTGTAAGAATTCTTTCAGAAATGCTCTAAACTATATGGCAACCTTTTTAATCCTACCTGAAGTCTGTATTGGTCTATCCTTTACTTTCATAAAGTTTTCTTCTCAAATATGTGAAGAAACACCTTATGAATCTGAAAGTTGTATGTGATAGTGCATTATTTTAACACAACTTTATTATGTTAACTGTTTCCTGGGAATCTTTATCTTCAGAGGCTTCTTGGTAGTTTTCTCAGTGTCTTCTCTTGTGTGTGTGGCAACAATCCACAAAGCCTTGTAGAACTGCTGACAAGCAGATTTCTATCACCCATAACAAAATATCTAAGATAATTTCTAATCTCTCTACTCATATGCTACCAGCTCCAACATCCTTTGGTGAATCAATTTTTCCAGTTTCAACGACATGGAGTTATATTAATTTTAAGTGACGACAGCATAACCATCCCTGCAGGAACTATACGTTTGCCAGATAATGCATATTTAAAACCCTATCATTTCCAAGGGATATAAAATTTGGCTCTTTTTACAGCAATCAAGTCATCCATCATAAGTCGTATTTTTATTTTTCTATTTTATTGAGTTGGTTGTTTCTGCTATTTATTCCTATAGCTTCTATTGAATTCCCACTCAGCTCCATGGAGGCAGGGGTGGTATTTGTCTCACTCACCAATATATCCTTGTCTCCAAGACATAGCAGGCCCATAAATATTTGCCCCCCCCAGCTTTATTGACATGTGACTGACACATAACAATAAATATTGAATAAGTGAATGAATGTATTCTTCCTACATTGATTTGAAGCAACACCATTTATAATTTTTTTAATTGTTTTTAAACAGAGACAGAGTCAGAAAGAGGGAAAGATAGGGACAGAGAGACAGGAATGGAGAAAGATAAGCATCAATTAAATTAGTTTTTTGTTGTGACACCTTAGTTATTCATTGATTGCTTTCTTACATGTGTCTTGACTGTGGGGCTACAGCAGACCGAGTAACCTCTTGCTCGAGCCAGTGACCTTGGGTCAAAGCTGGTGAGCTTTGCTCAAACCAGATGAGCCTGCACTCAAGCTGGCAACCTCGGGGTCTCAAACCTGGGTCCTCCACATCGCAGTCCAATGCTCTATCCACTGCGCCACTGCCTGGCCAGGCCATTTATAATATTTTAAATCTAGTAATTCCTTGCTAAGCATGGAGGTGGTTTTCCATAAATACTGCCTCATGGTTGGCAAGACAAATCAATGTGCTGTATAAAGTAGGGAGTTGGGATAAGGAAATAAAAAACCCCTGACAAATGAAAAATTTTTGGAGGGGGTATATACTTTCAAAGTACGCCAGAATCACTGGTTTTAAAGATCTTCTGCAGCAGGAAAGGATTTTTTCTGAGTCGCCTTTTAAATTTTTTTCAGAAGACCTTACTACAATAGCATCTACTGAGGTACAATCTTCTACAAGTGTTATGCTATGCTAAATAAGACTGCACTTTACTGTGCTTAAAATGGAATTACTTTTGCTTTTGCCTTCTTTTTAAAATTTATTTTCTGAACCCATGTTGAGAAACAAATCTGAATTATTCTATTTAGAGGGATATTTAAGATCTATTGCCAGATCTATATAACCCAAGGGATAGTTTTTTCTTGGTCAGTCAGAAGGCAAACATTTTCACGATTAATATGACTAAAATACTATCTTTAGATGCATTATTAATATCAGGCTACAATAGGCACAGCCTGTTAGCCTATAGCTAACTTTATGCCTACTTTATGGCTCAACTTTATGCCTACTCTTGATGCATATTTTTTTCAGCTATGCCCACTGTTTTGGTTTTCATCAAGTGTGATAGTATAGCCATCCTCCCCTCATTTTCAGTATCTTTTCTTTCTCTGGTTATAAATAATGAAACAAATCTAATACTTGCCTGGCCCTCAAGGACTCATATGGGATTCAGAGATTCAAAGCAAAAATGCAACATTAAGGCACAGTATAACACTAGGGACTGAAAACCTCCCCACAGATAATAATTGGAAAAACACTGCATCAAGAAAAGTTAAAAATCATGTTTTTGTTTTTTTTTTGCGTGGGCTCAAGCCAACACTTTTAAAACTGGACCTTTGTTGATTCGTTTGTGGTTCTGAGTTTTCTCTGTTCTCTTGCTAGTCTAAATAATTTTTATCAGTCTCAGGGGCGGAACCTAAAACAATTCTATTTGTGTAATAGCTGGACACATGTTGGGGCCGGAGCATTGCTAGGTGGCCCCCCCCCCTTTATTTATTTGGTATGAGAAACACTATCCTTTCCTTTATATACATTGATGTATTTCTAGCTTTTTCTTTTAATTTCATGAAACCTTACCAAGATTATTTTTCAGGTTTTTTTTTCCTTTGAGTGCCAACGAATTCCTGTTTCAAAGCAGCAAATGAAACAGCCTTAAATAATCACAATCTTATGATTGAAGGTTGCAGAATCACCCGCTCCGTTTTTATGGCAATGTTGGGGCATTCTGCTCTAAGAGGCTGCGCCCTTTCTTTGGAAACGTGGCTATCCCCCATCTTACTGAAGGATGAAATGACGGGGGTGTCTAGGGGCAAAGGCACCCCTACACCACCAGAGGCTCAAGCTCGGTTTAATTGGCAATTCCACAAAGGGCGCGCTGCCCTTTTGGAGTGATAGCAATCACCTGCTCAAGGCCGCGCTTGCAATTACTACTGCACGCAATCAGCAAGGTCTCGCAGGGCCTCGGGGTCTACGGCGGGTCGCCACTTCGCGTCATACCGGTCCCACCTGGGACCCCGCAGTCTGCGCAATCGCGGGGAGAACGTGCCCTCCCGCGATCGGCTTTCCGTCGCAGCTGGACCTGGAACAAGCCCGGGGGGGGGGGGGGGGGGAGGCCGGCTTTGGCCCGGGTGGGTGCTGGGGAAAGAGGCGGTGTCGGGCGGCACGAGGCTGCGCGCGCGCGGGAGCGAGGGCGGGGGGCGCGCCTATATAAAGCGAGCGGGGCTCAAAGAGCTGGCCGGGCCGAGAGCGCTGAGTCGGCAGAGAGTCGCGCACCGCAGACTCCGCCGGCCGGCCCGAGCGGAGCGCGGAGCCAGGCTGAGACGCAGGGGCGGGGTGGTGCCCGCCCACCGCCGCAGCGCTCCTGGCTCCCGCAGGCTTTCGAAGACTGGCCCGGGCTGCGGCAGCCGGAGGTGAAGCCGGGCTGCGGCGGCTGCCCGGAAGGGTGGGCAGGCTGGGGGGCCGCCGCGGTGAGGCGGAGGGCCCGCGCGGCGTCCCTGGGGCGCTTTCCGCCAGGTCCGCCTCCCCAGAGGTGGCACCTGCAGAAGTGGCCCGGGCTGGTGTCTTGCCTTGCGTGGGGCTGGGGGAAGGGCGGGGGTCGGTGCCTTCCGGGCGCTGAGTGGCAGCCCCACGGAGGCGCTTCTCGCGCGGACCCCTGCGGGGACTTGGGGTCAGCGCTGCCACGCGGGGCGCAGGGTGTGCCCTCGCTTTGCGGATGCGCCTAGGGGGGTGGGGTGGTACCTCCGATGCGCGGGAATGAGCGGGTGCGAGGGCCACTGACCAGGGCAGGTCAGGCTCGCCAGGACCTTAAACCGGTTGGGTGTGAGTGGTTATGGGTTAGTTTAGACAAAACAGAAAACCAGCTTGGGTCGCTTGCAACTTGAGAGAGTACCTTGCTACAAATGTCCCGTAGTGACGGACTTGTCTTGTAGGCCCCAGAGCAAGCAAAGGGAAGTTGGCATTCTTTCTCAGGAAGCTACTACTTTTCGGTTAGTGAATGAGAACTCCGAAAAATATGTCTTAGGGATTTAAAAAAAAAATGTGGCTGGTGGTGAGGGATAAGTAGGGGTTTTGAATGGCTGCCTTCAGGTCCCAGTGGGGAAAGCTTATTTTTTTGTCATCACCCGATCATAGAAATTGTTTAGAATGCAGACTGCTGTCATGAAAAGAGGAGCTCTGAAACCATTGCTTGATTAGCAGTTTTCCCTCCGTGTGTGGAAAATTGAGTTTCGGGGAACATTCCCCACGTTATGGGTTTTGCCTATGGAAAGGCGCTAGTCCTTGGCAATGTTGCCTTACATTCAGTGAGATGGAAGCACGATCTCTAAAGCACCCTTGGCTTTTTAGCTCCCTTCTGTGGAAGAGAATTTTGAGGGAGTGGGTCTAGATTTTTCAGGGAAGTTAAAGCCTGGATGTCTCTCTCTAGTTCTAATTCCCTTTGATACCTAACCTTTTTTCCCCCCTTCCCTCCTTCAGCCTCAACTGTTTCAATGGTGCAGCTCTCCTCATCTTGTGGTTACCAATCACCTTCAGGCCGATCAGAGAGGGGAAGAGACAGGAATATGAAGTCAGCCAAGCCCCAAGTGAACCACAGTCGGCATGGGGAAAGCCAGCGGGCCACCAGCCCCTTGCAGTCTCCTCTTAGCTGTGCAGCCTCTCCTTCTCAAGCGTATGAGACCTATATTGAGAATGGACTCATATGCCTTAAACACAAAATTAGAAACATCGAGAAAAAGAAGGTAACTTTTTCTGTTCTCCCAGCCAGGCGTATGCGCTATCTTAAATAAAGGTTAAGGAACTGACATTTTGGCTTTCAGTCACGGCTCAATAGATTACTTACTAAAGATTTAATGAGCCGTGGGTTTGAGCTGGCTGAAAACATATAAGCAGGTTAAATATTGGATATAGTAAACATTTTCTATTTGATTTGTCAGCATAACTGAATGAAAATATTCTTCATAGTAAAATTGTGCACCTTACTGTTGAAATACTTGAAGAGCTGGATACTTTGTCAGATTAATTCCTTGAGCATAATATTAATGTTCTTTTCATAGATTACCTGTTTTTCTTTTTTAGCTAATTTTCCTTGTGACACACTTTCTGCAGCAGTTGATATTGCAGTCTAGATACTGCAGTCATTGGAAGCTTTAGTGGTGGTAGAACCAGAAAATGTTTGAGCGTTGATTTTTGTGTTGCTAGGTGATTGTTTAAGATTGGTGGGTGAAAGCATTGTAAAGGGACTTGGGTAACAATCAGCTTAATGTTACAATAAGTGCTGATGTAAAGATCCACATCATTTCTCATTTCCTGAGTCATGTAGCCTGTGAAACAGAACTGTACATTGCTTAGTTGTGTCCTGATTCTCTGTGATATTAGGTGATTCATTAACTCTCTGACCTAGGGTCTCTTCAATATTTTTATGCCAAGACCTAGTTAGTTAAACCTTAGGAAAGCTGCTTTTAATGGAGGAGTGTGAAGGGATTTTTTAAAAGTCTGATTGAGTCTGTTTCTTTTCCTTAAAAAATTAAAAAATATGTATATACATGGGAAGGTAGCGAAGAAGGACCGGGTACTAGTAGCTTCTCTGTAACCCTAGCTCTCACCAGTTGTCTTCTGAATGCATACAGTTAGTTGATCACAGGTGTGATAAGGTGCTTGTGCCTGGGTCAGCGTGAATTCCCTGCCACAGTGGGAAACTAATCAAAGCAGAATCTATTGATGGAGACTCAATTCTTTTCGCAGGTGGAGGAACTACATATATTCATACACCTATGCTATCTGGCTTAATTATACTACCGCTTTGAATGACCTATCTGACAGTACCAAAGCTTTTGTTTCAAGCTACTAGGAAAGCATTTTAAAGCTATAAAGCCAAGTGGGAAGAACCTAAACATTGCTTTTGGAATACCATTGTGGGTCCTGTCGTCTTTTATGGAGACAATAAATGCAGTTTATTTGTCATGTATTTATTTAAATATCAAACAATATAAAAATAGCTTCAAATTGAGGCTACTATATGCTAGAAAAGAAATCTTTTACATTTCTGTACTTATATCAGGAAGCTTTTCATCTGACTAATGCCACATAATACAACAAGTAGCTAATGGTTTAAGCATGAGGTTGGAGCAGGATTTCTTAATCTCAGCGCTGTAGACATTTTGTGCTGGATAATTCTTTGTTGTGTGGGTCTGTCCAGTGCATTGTAAGATGTTTAGCAACATCCCTGGTCTTTACCCACAAGATACTGATAGTACTCTCCACTTTTCTGCCATCCCCCAAGGTGTGATAACCAAAAGTATCTCCAGACATTGCCAGATATCCCATGGGGACAAAATTGCCCCTGACTGAGCACCACTTGGGTAAGGGTATATGACTGACTTAAGTCTCTGTGGTCTAAATACACATAGAGGCTTTGAGGAGAAAAGGGTTTTATTATTTAATGTTTATAATTCCAGACTGATGTTCATTGTGTGTAATGTTTTTTTGTTTTTTGTTTTTTGCCCTTAACTGGAACTCACATACTCAGTTACTGCCTGTTTTGCAGTAAATTGGTACTTTTGCAGATTGATAGCTTGCTCTAAGAACTTTATTTTCATAAGAAACAAAGTCTGGTATTTAGTTTATTTGCTTCAGAATTTTATATCAGACTGGACTAAATACAAGTTTATCTTTTGTAGCTCAAATTAGAAGATTATAAGGATCGCCTGAAAAATGGAGAGCAACTTAATCCTGACCAATTAGTAAGTGATTTTATGATTGTTTGGGCAACTTGCTGGTTTCCTTTTCTTAATAAAACTGTAGATAGACTTCGAAAAAAGAAGAGTGATATTTGGCCTTTTTAAAAAACCTTACTGTAAATATTAGACTTTTATAACTTTAAGAAATGTTGTTTAACTTGCCTGTGGGGTACTGGATGACTGCAAATTTTACCTTATTTGGTGAAGGAGAGTTTTTGCAATATGGAAATAAAGAAAAAGGTTTCATTGATGTTTGCCATTTTGACTCGATCACATCTCCTGGCTAAGAAGGGACAAATTAATCCAAAACTTATTTGCTCTACCTTGTATATGTATTGTCTTTTACCTTTTTCAATGAATATTTTTTGGATGTGTGTCATAGATGCTGGCATTCAAGGACTTACTCTTCTTCACTGGCTTTGAATGCTTGTGATAGAGTAAGTTACAGTTTTGCTGAGGCACACATTTGAATTGTGTGAGCTCTGAGAGTGATGTGTTCACAGCTGGTGAGAGGACTTAGCTGGACATCCAGCATTTTAACAGGGCTTTGTTTTCAGGTAGTCATGGTATGTTCAGTAAATTTTAAAGTGGTAAAACTTTTCTCTGTGTAAATATCCTTCAAGCGTTCTCTTATGGTAGTGTTGTTGATTTGGGGGAAATATGGGGAATGGAGGTGGGGAGGTTGGTGGTTCTCATGGTAGCTCTCTAAGAAATGTCAGGAACATGCTACATCTCAGAGCTGCAGCCAGGCGAACTTTAATCTTAGTATTTTTTACTATCTTCATAACCATTGTTGTTCTGTAATGTTAACTTTGATTTTTCTTTTGAGAAATATGCTGACAACTTCCAACCTTATCTTGCTAATAGCTTAGTTTTCTAAACTCTAGATTCCTATGTCCACTTGCTATTTAACATCTGATTTCACTCAGTCTCTCTAAATCTGGATTCCCTTTATTGTTAGCTATGTCAGTTAATGGCTAGATGCGTTAGAATGATGGAGTTGCCCAAAACCTTGGAGAAGTTCTCATCTTTCTCTTCATACCTTATGTCTAGCCCATTAGCAAATTTGGTCATTTCAACCTTCAAAATAAATTTAGGAACTATTTTTCATAAATTCTGCTTAAATTTTTTTTTTAAATTTTAAATTATTCTAGGTGAGAGAAAGGGAGATAGGCAGACTCCTGCATGCCCCACAACCAGGATCCACCCAGCCGCCCTTTCTGGGGCCAATGTTCCAGTACCAAGCTGTATTTAGCATCTGAGGCTGATGCATTCCAAGGGAGCTATCCTCAGCACCCTGGGTCACGCTTGAACCAACCTAGCCACTGGCTATGGGAGGGGAAGAGGGAGAGAAAGGGGAGAGGGAGGGGGGAGAAGCAGATGGTCGCTTCTGCTATGTGCCCTGACTGGGAATCGAACCCAGGACATCCATACGCCAGGCCAGTGCTCTATCCACTGAACCACTGGCCAGGACCCATAAATTCTGCTCTGTTACCTTGGTCCAAGCAACATCTGATCTTTCATCTACATTAGTGTAATAGCTTCCTCACAGGTTTTTCTGGTCTGCCCTCTCTCTTTAAATCTATTCTCAATATAGTAGTCTCAGCAGTCCTGTTCACGTGCAAGTCAGAGGGTCATTTCTCTGCTCAAAAGTCCCCATTGATTCCCATCAGGGTGGCACAATGTCCTTACTAAAGCCCACAAGGCCCTACAAAATACGCTCCCCACTTCCTTTTACATCTTGATTGCATTTCCTACACTTCTCTCCCTTATTGGCTTCAGCCCGGTTACACTGGAACTTCTTGTTGTTCCTCAAACATCTCAGGCACATGTCTATTTCAGGGCTTCTGTTCCCGCTGCCTGGGATGCTGTTTCCCAGATGTCTAAATAGTTCCATTTCCACCCTCCTCTGCTTTTTATTTGAAGGTCATCTCAGTAAGACCTGTCCTGACAACATGTATATACCTCCATTTTCCCATTCATACTTTTTAGCTACTTTCCTTGCTTTAATTTTGTTCTTAGAAGCACTTCTCTGACAAACTGTAAAGGGTTGCTTGTCTCTCTTTCCCTTACAGCGCACGTTCTGTTTGAAATACTGTCTGTTCACCGCTGTTTTCCTAGTACTTAGGATAGTGTGCAGTACTATATAGTGGGCATGTGGATTATTATTCAATACATATCGATTTACTAAATATAAGATGAATGAATATTTGGTTTCTAGATGTGATTCAGTATATGATTTGTGGTACTTTCGAAAAATAACAAGCAAGCATTATATATATATTTAAGGTAAAAGTTTTGAAAAATGCAGGTAAGTTAGAAGAAGAAAAATCTATAATCTGACCTCCCAGAGAACAG
This sequence comes from Saccopteryx bilineata, assembly GCF_036850765.1. Taxonomy (NCBI): domain Eukaryota; kingdom Metazoa; phylum Chordata; class Mammalia; order Chiroptera; family Emballonuridae; genus Saccopteryx; species Saccopteryx bilineata. Next base: position 139,337,506 of record NC_089491.1, on the reverse strand, counting down.
CTGTCAGTAGTGTAGTATTTAATTAAGAAGCTCTAAGTTTAGGTTTTAAAATTGATAATAATTCATATAGTTCAGAAATAAGAAAATACTAAAAAAGATGAAGTTTTTTTCACCCTGCCCTTCCTCTGTTCAGTTCTCACCTTACAAAATAATGATTTGTTAATAGATTCTTATACTATCTGTGCAGAGTTTCTTTAAGCTTATATAAACAAACCAGTATTCTTCTCTTTGCCTTGTTATAATTGGAAATATGCTTATATATACATGGTTATCACCCCAAGTCTGTAGTTTACATTTAGGGTTCATTCTTGGTCTGTGGGTTTGGAGAAGTGTATGAAGGCATCCCTACCATTATCTATATAAATAGAATCATACGGAGTGTTATCACTGCCCTGAAATGCTGTGTTCTACCTGTTTAGCCACCCTTTCTTTTTATACCATGTCAGTGCTTCCATAATGCCTGGTCTTTAAAGTTTGGTTGAATTGTTCTGTGAAACAATACAAGCCTGTTTTTTGTTTGTGTTTTTTTTTTTTGCGGGGGGTGGGCAGCATGGGAGATTTTTGGTAATAATCTCTGGTTTTGAAAATTGGTATATTTATATATATATTTTTATTTTGGAGTTAACTTTTAAAAACTTTTCCTGAAATTTACTTACTTCATTCAGTTTTAAAACTTTATTTACACAGGTTGGGGCAAAGTAATATTTTTTATAAATCTGTTTCTGCGTTACATTCTGTTTATTTCTAATTTTATATGCTTGTATTTCTTCAGTTTACTCTTATTTAAGTTTTTGAGAATTTTTTCCATCGATTTGAGAGAAAGACAGAGAGAGAGACAGACAGACAGACAGAAGCATCAACTCATTGTTTCACTTAGTTCCTTCATTTAGGTATACATTCGTTGGTTGCTTCTCATATGTGCCCTGACCAGGATTGGACCTGTGATCTTGGTGTGTTGAGATGCTGCTCTATCCACTGAGCAACCCAGTCAGGGCCAGTGGGATTTTACAGAGGAAGTGGGAGATAGAGAGTGAGAAAGATTGATTTCTTGTTCCACTTATTTATGTATTCACTGGTTGACTCTTGTATGTGCCCTGACTGGGGATTGAACCCACAACCTTGGTGTATCGGGTTGGTGCTCTAACCACCTGAGCTATCTGGCCAGGGCTGGTGTTCTCTTTCTTGAAACAGAAATCTCAGTATATGAATTATATTCAAAGATTTTAAATTCTGTTCAGAATATTAGCATGTTTGAGGCTCTCTGAGATCATGTTTTGAACTACCTTTTGTTCATTCAACAAAAATATATGTGCCTTCTCTGGGAGGTGCTGTGCTTAATGCTAGGGTTATAATACCTAAGGAACTAATGTGATGCTTGCTCTCATGGAGATAATGTGATTGGGGAAGAGAGGCAGGAAATAAGCAAATTCAAATGTGATATATGTTAAAGTGAAATAGAGAATGATAATAGAATGTGATGAGGAATCTAACCTAGACTGGAGAGGTGAGGACAGCTTCTTAGAAAAGTGAGAGCTTTGGTTAAGATCTTGAAATTGAATAGGATATGCCTGCCCTGTGGTGGTGCAGTGGATAAATGTGACCTGGAACACTGAGGTCACCAGTTTGAAACCCCGGGCTTGTCTGGTCATGGCACATGCAAGAAGGAACTACGACACATTGATGCTTCCTGCTCTACCATCCCCTCTCCTCTCTCTAAAGTCAATAAAGTCTTTTTAAAAAATTGAATAGAACTTACTTAGCCAGTTAAGGAAGGGAAAAAGGAAGAAAAGAATGTTTTCACAAAGAGCATTTCTCAGAAACTGGAGAGAAGGCCAGTATGGATGGAGTGATGAACCTGGGCGGGGAGGGACACATGAAGATCCTTGTGTGCCATTTAAAGACTGCTTTTTTCCTAAGGCATCAGAAATGATGTGGATAGGTTTTAGGCAGAGATGAACTATAGATCTGTAGTTAAAAAAAAGTCATTTTTCCGCATGAAGAATGTTTTGGAGATGCTAAGTATGGATGTAAGGAAACTAGATAAGAGGCTGGATGTAGTCTAGGTCAGAGATATGGGAGTGGTATCTAGTTATAGCAAGCAGGTTTGAGTCAAGTAGTGGGATTTGAGAGGTAAAATCAACATAGCTTGGTAACTGGGTGTATGAGTAGAGGGAAGGCCAAGTTTCTGGCTTGAATAGCTGGATAGATGGCAAAACCTTTTTCTGGGCTTGGAAACACTGGGAAAGAAGGTTTTGGAAGGGTGGGATACAGAGCTCAATTTTGGACCATTAATTTTTACTATGCCTGTGAAGCATAAATGGGTGATGTCTTGTAAGTTTTAAGAAACAGGTCTGGAGCATAGAGAAGTTTAGTCTACAGTAGAAGTTTTACATCTCTTTGAGGGCTAGATACCACAAGTCTTCGATGTCATTTCATTGCAACCTTGGTGGGGGAAAAAAATTGATTCCCGGATGGAGTGATGCCAAGGGCAGGGCCTGTGGAGCGTGCACGTTCTCCCATGTCTGTATGATATTCCTGACACTAGCTTCCTTCCACGTCCCAAAGATGTGCACGTGAGGTGATCTGGCGCGCCTACGTGGTCACAGTCTGAGTGGGTGTGAATGCGCTCTGTGCCAGGGTGGGTTCCCAGCTGGCATCCTGAGTGGCCAGGGTAGGCGCCAGCCACCAGCAATCCTGAACTGGGATAAGTGTGATGGAAAATCATGCTCTCTTTTTGATTTTTCTAAATGTATATATGCCTCACAGTTATTTCATGTTTAATATTAAAAGTGTTTGGGGTCTTTATTTAGAAGTTTGATGTTTTTATGATCAGCAATATGCCATAGGAACCTAACTCTTGTTTTTATCAATTAGCCTTTGATAGAATTGGTTTCATCATGTTGTTTCACTTAAGGGCATAGTTTCCAAGAACCTGTCAATGATGTTGAGGACTTACTTTACTATAGTTATGTTACCTGTGCATTCTTAGTTCTGTAGTTGGAAGCCCTCTCTTTTTCTTGTGAAATACATGTTCCAAACAAAATGTTGCATATAAACTATAATGCATAATAAAGGATGTGTCAGAACCTGTCATTCAACTCAACTAGTATGTTACCAACACCATTGAAACTACTTCCTGGTACTTTATTCTGTGACTTGACCTTGAACTTTTCCCCCTCCTTCCTTTGCTTTTATTTTAGTAGCACTTGTGTGTTGCCCTTAAATCTGTTAGAATTGCTTTTTTTGTATCTTATAATAAATGTTATACTGTTATATTCTGAAGTTTGCCTTTTTCACTCATGTTTAGGATTTTTTTATTGATTCAAGTATAGCTATATATTATTCACTTTCCTCTACTCTGTAGTAGTCTGTAAATAGGTGGATGTTTGAGTTGCTTGCTTTTTTTTTTTTTTTTTTTTTTTTAATATTTTTCTGAAGTTGGAAACAGGGAGGCAGTCAGACAGACTCCCGCATGCGCCCGACCGGGATCCACCCAGCATGCCCACCAGGAGGCGATGCTCTGCCCATCTGGGGCATTGCTCTGTTGCATCCAGAGCCATTCTAGAACCTGAGGCAGAGGCCACAGAGCCATCCTCAGCACGTGGGCCACCTTTGCTCCAATGGAGCCCCGGCTGCAGGAGGGGAAGAGAGAGGCAGAGAGGAAGGAGAGGGGGAGGGGTGGAGAAGCAGATGGGCTTTTCTCCTGTGTGCCCTGGCCTGGAATCGAACCCGGGGCTCCTACACTCCAGGCCAATGCTCTACCACTAAGCCAACCAGCCAGGGCCGAGTTGCTTGCTCTTATGTTTTGGTATTCTACTGTGAGCAATCTTAATGTGTGTTATGACACAGGTGTGAGATTTTTTTCAGGGTACATATTTATAGTGAACTTAATAAGTAAAAATGTCAAAAAATAAGTTTTCCAAAATTATTGTACCAATTTAGGCTAATACTGTACTGTTAGTAGAGAGGGGTTCCTATTACTTTGTACCTTTTAAAGATTTAGTATTATTAGACTTTTTAAAAAAAGCTTTATTGAGATATCATAACATATCAGAAAATTAACCCACTATAAGTTTAGAATTCAATGTAGAGTTATGCAACTATCACAAGCAGCCAGCTTTAGAACACTTATAACCCCTCCAGATTTCCTTGTGTGCCTTTATTTGCTTTCTATCATTATAAATTATCTTCTCTGGATATTTCTTTGAAATATGGCTTCTTTGATTTAGCATTATGCCTTTGAGCTTCATCTATGTTAATGGCATGTATCAGTAATTCATTTCTTTTTATTGCTGACGAGTTTCTTTGTATGATTATACCACATTTTGTTTATCCATTTACCAGTTGCTGGATATTTGGGTTGGTTTTATTTGAGGGGAAGGGATAATTTAAGTTGCTATATAAATTTGCATACAAGTCTTTATGCGAACATACGTCTTCATTTCTTTTGGAAAGACATCTAGAAGTGGAGTACTATACTATTTTAATTATGGAGGCTTTATAATATGTCTTTATCTGGTTGGAAATGTTCCTTACCTCGTTATGTTTCATAGTCACAATTGCTTCACTTCAGTTGTTCATTGATTGCTTGTCATATGTGCCTTGACCAGGCAAGCCCAGGGTTTTGAACCAGCGACCTCAGCATTCCAGGTCGATGCCTTGTCCACTGTGCCACCACAGGCCAGGCCTTTCTAAATTTCTTGAAGTTGCTTATTTCTCTGTTTGAATCTTCTCATTTTGCTACTTGTGTAATGTATTTGAGTAGTCATTGAATATTGACAGAAATCCTGTTGGCTCTGTGCTCTTAAAACCCATAGGCTTCTTGGACCTTAGACTTTATAGATATGAATTCAGCCCTATCATCATCATTATCGTCATGATCATTATTATGGCTCAAATTTTTAGTATAAAAATTAAAAATTTAAATTTAAGGTTATATAACTTCTAAATACTCTTTCTATCTTTTTGATTATATTATATATAGTAAATGGCTAATTTATAAAGTCTTAAATCTCTTACGTTTTTAAAGAACACTTCTTTTTTTCTTTTGAAATATTTGTACTTACAAGTTCACAGAACTGGTGTTTTTCCTTCTATCTGGTAGGAAGCAGTAGAGAAATATGAAGAAGTGCTACATAACTTAGAATTTGCCAAGGAGCTGCAGAAAACCTTTTCAGGACTCAGCCAGGATGTGAGTACGTTTTCTTTGCTTTTCCTAAAACCAGTTCAACCACTGATCTTGATGAAAATTTCAGTGTCTAATGATGGTATTTGGTTATCCTCCATCTAATTTCTGCCGATGTTTTATTGTGGATGGCTGCAGTGTGTGAGTGATACGGCCCTAATACTTTTCTCTCCTGAAAATTGTGTTCTCTATACCATGCATATGGTGCCTGTCTATTTACATGCTTTTCCATGGCTGTAGTCTAGAGGTAGCTTCCAACACACCAAATTTCGTTATATAAGAGGTTATTTTTCCCTATTTGTACTGTAGTCCAGTGGTCCCCAACCTTTTTTGGGCCACGGACCGGTTTAATGTCAGAAAATATTTTCACGGACTGGCCTTTAGGGTGGGACGGATAAATGTATCACGTGACCGAGACAAGCGTCAAGAGTGAGTCTTAGACGGATGTAACAGAGGGAATCTGGTCATTTTTTAAAAATAAAACATCGTTCAGACTTAAATATAAATAAAACGGAAATAATGTAAGTTATTTATTCTTTCTCTGCGGACTGGTACCAAATGGCCCACGGACCGGTACTGGTCCACGGCCCGGGGGTTAGGGACCACTGCTGTAGACCTACTTTGACTTTAGGTGAAATGATCAAGTACTTTGGAGTGTGCCTTCATTAAACAAGACCCCAGTGCTCGTCTGTACCTCCCAGCCTTGCAGCTTTCGGCTGCCCTTTTACGAAGGAGTTTTTTCTTGTCAGACCTCTCCTATGATAGCCAGTTGTAGAGTTTCTGTAACATTTTCTTTCTTCCCTTCAAACTGAAGGGGAAAGCCTTTTTGTTCAGCCCAGCCACATTTCTCTTTGTCTTCGTGATAGGAGCTCTGTCTCTTAGTACTGGGATTTATCATTCAACATCATGGTTCAAAAAATAATTTAGTTATCCAATACTGTTCGGTGATAGCAGTTTATACTTTCATATCTTCTTTCCAAAGCAGTCCTCAACTGGAAGAAGAGAAGGAAATGTAACCTGACTTTTTAGTTTCTACATAAATAAGGAGAAGTAGGCTCTTGTCAGTAATTTTTGTGACATGAACATCTGATTATCATCTAGGAGACAACATAGTTTCATACTTGATTGACTCAGCAAACATATGAAGTCCTGTCATGTGTCAGGTTCTATGCTGGCCACTTGTTATATATTGGTGATGAATAAATATATAGTCCCTTTCATCATGGTCTTGAAGCCCAAGGGGGGATATAGATAAATAGAAAAATAACCATTTAATGTAATAGATACTTTGATTGGGGAAGTTCGGGGTGGCCTGAGCTCATGAGGACCCCTAATCCGACTTGGGAGATGGGAGATCTGGGGGGATCGTGTGCTGCAGGCCTGAGGATGCCCTGAGCATCAGTTGCATTGCCCTTTACCTTATGAGACTGTGTCTGAGAGAAGCCCACTGTCTGGGAGAGCTTGAGATACCATCTTTATACGTTTCCTCCTCTCAAGCAGAATCTGAGAATCCTGTAGTAGTTTGGGTTGTCGTTGGTGTAAGTCCATCCTGAAATCTTGGAAAAGATATTCCGTGCTTTTGCCATCCCAAAGAAAATACCCTTATCCACCATAACCCCCAACCAGCCCGTTCCTCATTTGCAAAGTTTTATCTTCATTCCTTGTCCCTTGTCCCTTGTCCCTGATGGAAGCACACCAAATTTATTAAGTTGCTTTCATACCCTCTAGGGAGGAATTAATAATGCTATAATAAATCTTTTCCCTGAGTTCCCCCCCCCCATCTTTATCTGTTAGGATTTATGAACATACATCTTTTGTAGAGTTCTACTGATGCTGTGTCAAAGTAACTTATTTTTGTGACAGAGACAGACAGGAAGGGAGAGAGATGAGAAACATCAATTTTTCATTGTGGCACCTTAGTTGTTCATTGATTGCTTTCTCATATGTGCCTTGACGGGGGAGGGGGAGGGCTACAGCAGAGCGAGTGACCCCTTACTCAAGCCAGTGACCTTAGGCTTCAAGCCAGCTACCTTTGGGCTCAAGCCAGTGACCATGGGGTCATGTCCATGATCCCACGCTCAAGCCAGCAACCCTGCGCTCAAGCTGGTGAGCCCGTGCTCAAGCTGGCGACCTTTCGGGGTTTCGAACCTGGGTCCTCTGCATCCCAATCCGATGCTCTATCTATCCACTGTGCCACTGACTAGTCAGACTGAATGAAAGTAATTTAATTCATCGATTGGAAAGATTTTTTAGATTTTTTTTGTTTTCTTAATCCTTATACTTTTGAAAATATTCAATATGAAGGAAACATTACAATCAGAAAAACAACTCTAGGAAGAAAAAAACTTTTAGGTTTCTTAGTGGAAATAGGTATTACATTTTATTGTTTTTTTGTTTTTTTTTTTAATGGAAGCCACTTCTGGGACCCATGTAGTAATGTCAGACTTTAAGGTATTATATAGTTTTGATCTGTAGAGTAAACATTGATATTCCATATGCATTTTGTCTGCTAAATATTGGAAGATACAGCTCCCACCAGACTGGCAGACAATTAAGAAAATACCTCTTAATTTCACTTTAAACCAAACCTATTTGCTGTGGCTGTTTATTAACACTCCATTTGTAAGGCATTTTATTTCTGTTTGGTTTTCAGTTCCTTATGCTTTAGCCAGTCTTTGGTAAACTGACCATTACTGTTCAGATGTTCTCCTTCTAGAACATGAGATAAAAAAAGAAAAACGTGAAGAATTTTCTTAAAATATCTGGTCTAAAAAGGCTTGACATACATAAATATGGAAAAGTAGAAGCTTGGGATTAATATGGACACGTGATAGGTACTTAGTTTCTTATGGTGATATTAGAGGTGTTAGATATAGCTGGGCATTGGGAGTCAGATATCTGGACTCCCTTGGCTCCGGTCACTTGAGATAAACCAGTTTATTACTCATAACTTTAGCTGATAAAGGAAGCAGGGTTAAAGGAATTTACCTGTTTCACAGTCAGCGTTATATATATAGGGGTGGGCAAAAGTAGGTTTATAGTTGTAATACAAATAAAAAATACAATAATAATAAGACAAGAATAAACTCTGTGTTTTTGGGTACTCACAATTGTAAACCTACTTTTGCCTACCCTGTATATAAGATGTACCATTAAGCTCAACTTTTTGGGATTAGCATTTTTTTTTTTTTTTTTAGGGTACAGTTGCTAATATTAGGTGGTGGAGAGTTGTCAGTCTTAATTAGCATTTGTTTTAACAGCTACTTAAAGCTCAGAAGAAGGCCCAGAGAAGGGAGCACATGTTAAAACTTGAGGCGGAGAAGAAAAAGCTTTGCACTATACTTCAAGTTCAGTATGTATTACAGAACTTGACCCAGGAACATGTACAGAAAGACTTGAAAGAGGGCTTGAATGGTGCAGTGTATTTGCCTTTAAAAGAACTTGACTACCTCATTCAATTTTCAAAACTGACCTGCCCTGAAAGAAATGAAAGTCTAAGGTAAGCTAATGAAAATATTTTTCTGAAATAGAACACATAACACTTTAGTCTAGCACATATCTATACTCTGTGTGTGTGTGTGTATGTATTTTTTTAAGTGAGAGGAGGGGAGATAGACTCCCACATGTGCCCCAACTGGGATCTACCTGGCAACCCCAGTCTGGGGCCAATGCTCGGATCAGCTGAGCTACCCTCAGTGCCTGAGGGCAATGCTTGGACCAATTGAGTCACTGGCTGCAGAAGGGGCAGAGGGAGAGAAGGGGGAGAGCGAGGGGAAGAGAAGTAGATGGTCACTTCTCCTGTGTGCCCTGATGGGAATCAAACCTGGTACTTCTGCACGCTGGGTTGATGCTCTGTCCACCAAGCCAAGCCCGCCCAGGGCCTAGTACATACATGTATTCAGTAATTAAGAAAACATTAATTTGATTTAATATGGGAAATGTTGGCTTGCCTAGCCTCTGAAAGGGTTGATAGACTAGGAGAAAAGTGGATTTGAATGACCTCATTAACATGCTTCATTATTGTAACACTGATTTAAAAAAATATCTAATCATCAAGTTTTAACTTTATACAAGTATTAACCATAATATTAATTGTATATAATCTTAAAATTCTTTTTTGTAATTATATCAGGCTGTTGTATTACCTGAGAGTCTTTGCCCTTTTATTGCCTTACATAAATGGAGGTAAATGAAGTTTAAGTTGGCCAGTATCATGAAAATTTGAAACTGAGAATTATTTGATGTTCTTGTGATGTGAATAAATAGACACAAATCAGATAATTTAAAATACAAAACCTTAGCAAATTGAGCCTACTCAATACCCCCCTACAATTTTCTGTTTTCTATTCTTGCTTTGATGGAATAAATTTGTTAATGAACAGATGTCTATGTTTTTGTTTTGTTAGATACAGGTATTCCAATGCGTGTCTGTTAGCCAGATAAATGCAGGGTTAGATTTCCACTGTTGTTAGAAATCAGCTTTGTATCTAATATAACTTTTTTTTTTTCTGAAGCTGGAAACGGGGAGAGACAGTCAGACAGACTCCCGCATGCGCCCGACCGGGATCCACCCGGCACACCCACCAGGGGGCGATGCTCTGCCCCTCCGGGGCGTCGCTCTGTTGCGACCAGAGCCACTCCAGTGCCTGGAGCAGAGGCCAAGAAGCCATCCCCAGCGCCCAGGCCATCTTTGCTCCAATGGAGCCTCGCTGCGGGAGGGGAAGAGAGAGACAGAGAGGAAAGAGAGGGGGAGGGGTGGAGAAGCAGATGGGTGCTTCTCCTGTGTGCCCTGGCTGGGAATCGAACCCGGGACTTCTGCACGCCAGGCCGACGCTCTACCACTGAGTCAACCGGCCAGGGATAATATAACTCTTAATTACCTATAATAGACAGCCATATATATATATATATATTTCCCATTCTGATAGTTCATTATCATTACCTATTTGGTGTCTTCCTTCTCCTTCACTTTGGGGGATCAGGGGATTTGAGTTTACTTTAACATGTGAAATGTAAGTGAACACAATTTGAGAAATAAACTTTTTAAAGTTAAATGAAACTCTTTAATATTTCCATTCTATTGTTTTTTTATTTAGGACATAGGCTTGATATTGATCCTAAGTGATACCACATTGACAGCTTTAAACTCTTTGGTCTATTCCTTAATAGCTGCATTTGGTAAAAAATATTCATTTTGGTAGTTTTGAGGGAAAGTGCTTATATTTGAAATCCATAAATGGGCAGTTAGTCATCTTTTAGAAAGTTTGTCTTCCTTTTCAAAGAATAAAAAATCAAAGTTAACATTGAATGTCTTGACTGTTTCTGGGTTAATTGTGTAAATTGCATTGCTCCATATTATATATATACCTCTAAAGCCACTTTGTTCTGCCGCTGCTTTTCCTTGTCAGTGTTGAAGACCAGATGGAGCAGTCGTCCTTGTACTTTTGGGACCTTTTGGAAGGTAGTGAGAAAGCAGTGGTAGGAACGACATGTGAGTTTTCTCTACTCTGGGCTTATGCAGTAAATACTAAACTTTATTTCCAGCAGTTTACCATGATAGTGGGGACTGGAACTGTGTCAGTCCATCAGAACTTACATGTCTGCCAATAGGAGATTCATTCATTGGGAGAATGATCTCGGTTTAGTTCTATTGAAAGCAGTTGTTGAATAATTGCACTCATTAAAAGAGAACCTAGGGAGTTTTGAAGTGGAAAGTCACTATAACTTGGGAACTAGAGCTAAGATCTAGTGCTAACTTTAACACTAGCTTGACCATTTTGGGTTTCAGTTCTTTATTCTGCACAGTTGTACCTTAAATCCACACATTGTTCATATCAAGGCTTATTTACCAGCTCTGCCCAAGAAAATATGAATGGTTTGGTTACATAGTCTATTGGAGTATTGTTGTCTATTGATCTTGAAATGAGCTGGAGAGAAAAAGTTTGACGTTTTAAATAGACTCTCCACCAGTGACCCCAAGTACACATGGCTGGACATGAAGTACATAATTTTATGTACTAGTTTAGGATAATGAAAACTCATTTGAAGCTAGAAAACATTTTTGTAATAGTGATTGCTTTTTAAAGAAAACTCTTAAGTATGTATAACTGTTACAAAATATCTGAATCTTTTCAAGTTTCAATCACAGATTTTTATTTCCTGGTTAGAATGCAAAATGATACAAATACTTTGGGAAATAGTTTGGCAGTTTTTTATATAAAATTAGGTGTACATTTAGGATATAACCAAGCAGTTATACTTCTTAGTTCCAAAGAGAACTGAAAACATATGTTCGTATAAGTATTTGTGCATGAATATTCATACCAGCTTTATTCATAATAGCCCCAAAATGAATACAACCCAGATGTATATCAACTGATAATTGGTAAACATCATGTGGTCTATCCATACAGTGGAATCTACTCAGCAATAAAAAAAGGAGTGACGTACTCATACGTGCAACAATATGGATGAATCTCAAAATAATGATGTTGAGTGAAGCCAGACAAAACATGAGTACATATTGTATGATTCCATTTATATGAAATTCTAGAAAAGACATAACTAGAATGCTAGCAGGTCACTGGCTCCTGGGGGTGGGGGGAGGGGTTGATTATAGAAAGGACATGGAGGAACGTTTTGAGTTGATGAAATGTTCTATATCATTGTTATGGTGGAAGTAATACCAGAAGTAATACAGTCATACTGTGCTCTTAAAATGGATGAATTTTGTTGTTTGTAAATCATATGTCAAAGTTGATTTTCTTAAAAATAAAAAAAAGATAAAATCTATGTCAAAGTACTTCTATGAAAGGAATAATAGAGCCAAATCAAGTTTGGGAAATCTGCTTAATTTGGTAATTATGTTTTTAGTGGATAGTAAAATGAAGTAGACCTTAGACTTATTTATGGTGCAGTGACTTTAAAGTCATTTTAAGATTTTTCTTAATCACCAAAGGGTGATGTGCTAGGAGTGACATAAAAGCATTACTCAAGAGTAAAGTCTTAATCATGGGATTTTGCAGTTTAACAATCTTTTAGAGATTGTCTAAGATAGGGTTTTCTTGTATGAGAAGCTTTTACTTCCCTAAAGCCTTCAATTACTTGGGGAAAATAGAGTAGTTGCTGGTTGTGATGTGGGAGCAGACAGAAGAAAGGACTTTTTCCTTGAGCTCAGGGAACAATTTGTGCTTTGGTAACATATTTGGGTCTTTGATAAGGATCTCTGACTTTTAGTCATTTTTCAGAGAGTAGAATGGAGGCCCAGAGAAATGTCAGTGACTTGCTAAACTTTGGGATTCTGATCTTATAAATTTGTGTCGACTGAGCCTGCCATGGAGATGGACTGCGTATTTGCTTTCTGTGGTACTGACCAGTTCTTTGAATCCCCTCTAATGTAGAATGTTATAATGACATACTATAGTTAGGAAAAATTGTATTAGGATTTCTATTTCAAAGTTTTCTATGACCTTTTCATTGTATGATAACTAAGTCTTAATCACTTTTTCTTAGACAAACATATGAAAGATCTACTGTCTAAATTGCTGAACTCAGGCTATTTTGAAAGTATCCCAGTTCCAAAAAATGCTCAGGAAAAAGCAGCATTGTTGGAGGAAGAAATGCTATTAAAATCAGAGAAAGACAAACAATTATTGAAGACTGAATCTGTCAAAGAGTCAGGTTTGTTGATATCTGTGAAATTCTGTACAGTGGTTACATTTTTAACACCCAAAATGAGTTAAAGCATTGTGAAATGATTGCCTTATTTTAATTGGTTAGTGTCTACATGCATGGAAATCTTTACTTGTGTAGGATGAGCCTCCATTTACAAGACATCTGTAGGCTTTATTACTGTGACTTACTTCCTTTTATTAAGAGTGGACCTCAGCCGAAACATTAGGTTATACTTTGTTACCAGAGGGTACTGTTCACTGTTAAAATGAGACATTTATGGAGTTTGAATCTTTTTGTTAAACTATTAGTAGGTAATTTCATGTGAAATTGTCTAAAGTATAAGTTCTGGTAGCATCTAATACTGTAGTAGAACACGATTATAAATGACCTGAGGTTAACATGTTCAGGGAAAAAATTGCCAAAGTAAATAATAATATGTCCAGTAAAGGAAATATGCTCTTCAAAATTCTACTTTTCTTGGGTAAGAAATACTTTGAGTAAATGACACTTTTGCTTTTGTTTGTTGAAGCTGGATTTATTTAAGAAATATCACTTTTAAGGAGGTAGTCCACACAGAGGTCTGGAAACCACTAGCAAGATTCAAATCATTTCTCATGTCCACTTCCTCTTAGTTCTTACTACTAAGTCCAGTGCTTCAGTATCTCACTCCCTCATCCTCTTTCCATCCTTAAACTGGCTTGTCTGAGGCCTTTAAAGGCTATATTTCAAGCTGAGGTGACTAATTTTTACCCCATGGGACCAGAGCTATACTTCCAACTTGGAAGAGGCTGTGTTTGTGGGTGAGAGGAAATAGTCTTATTTTCAACCAGAAATCAGTTTTTAACTGTAACTTGGCTTCAGAAAAGTATCTTATATGAAGAGAGCTATTAGCTTCACCTAGCCTTAGACCACAAGCTTTTGACCAACTAGCAAAGTGAAAATTCCTCCTGTGAATGTACTTAATTTTACTATCCTTTTTCTCTTAACTCTTCTGAAATGTTGCTGGAAAGAATTACTTGTAATCAGTCAGAAAACTTTGATTTACCTAGTGTTTATTCAGTATTCCTTTTTATCTTCCCAGGGTCTCTTGTGGAACTTGCACAGGCAGAGATACAACCACAAGAGGTAAGGTCCTGAAAGGTAGTTTGCTGATTTTGGTGTCCGAGCTTTTGTGTGCCATGGAGCTAGCCTGCTCAAACTTGGATCCTGGCTTTGCAGTTTGCTAGCTTTGTGACTTTAGGCAAGATCTAGTCCAGCTGTGTCTGTCATCCTCATGCTTAAGATTGGGGGTGGTGGTGGTAATAATAATACCTAGTGTGGTTATTGTGAGGATTAAAGGAGTCAGCTTAACTCCTGAATTACTTAGAATTTGGCCTGGCACACAACTGCCTGTGTTAGCTGTTGTTGTAGTTTTTGGCCCTTGTGTTAGAATTTATAAATGGGTATAGGCCTGACCAGTGGTGATGCAGTGAATAGTGTTGACTTGGGACCCTGAGGTTTCAGGATCTGGACTCTGAGGTCACCAGCTTGAGCACAGGTTCACTAGTTTGAGTGTGGGATCATGTCAATCTTGGGACATGATCCCAAGATCTTTGGCTTGAGCAAGGGGTCACTGGCTTGGCTGGAGCCCCCCAAGTCAAGGTAGATATGAGAAACAACCAGTCAACAAAGTAACACAACTACAAGTTGATTCTTCTCATTCCTCTCCCTTCTTTTCTTTCTCTCTCTTGCTAAAAAAAAATATAGAATTTTGCTCTGTAAATTTAACTCAGATTAATAACAGAAGTGGGTATTGGCTCTTTCTGAAGTGACATTTAAGTTCATAGATGCTGAAAAGAATGGAAGAGGCAAGATCATAGTATTGATCGATATATAATGGAAATAAAAGTCTGGTAAGTCAGGAAACATAAGGCTTAAGGTTAAACAGTATAACTTTGTGTCGTTGGACTATCCTTTGTCTTAAGGGTGTCAGGTGGGTAGTCAGGAATATAGACTTTGATACTTAAGAAGTAGCAATCTATATTTGACTCACCTGAGACTGCTAAGAACTGTGCATCATGATGCCGCATTTGCTTGATTCAGGCTCTTTTATCAAGGTTATTATGAATCTGCAAGTCAAGTATAGATTGCTACTTTTCAAATATCAAAGTGTGTATTTCTGTTAACTGAGGGAAAAGGAATGGACAAGCAAGTAGGACCGTCTTTTTAAGTAGAATCATGATGGAAGTTTCCGGTTAGCACAATGGTTCGTACCAGTGGGCGTAGGAATACTGAGAGTTCCTTGTTCCCCTCCAGGTCTCCTATACATTTTATGATACAGTACATTGTTTTCTCTGATCTAGTTTCTTAACAGATGCTATATAACAGAAGCAGATTATTCAAGCAAACAGGACGAAGAGCAGTCTTGGGAAGCAGATTATGCTAGAAAACCAAATCTCCCCAAATGTTGGGATATGCTTACTGAAGCAGATGGTAAGGAGAAGAAACAGGAATCCCTGAAGTCCTGGGAGTCTTCTGTTAAGCACCAGGAATTAGCAAAGCCTGCAGTTTCCTTAGGACAGAGGAAACAAGAGATTGCAAAACTCAGGGCCACTGTGCAGGAAGAAGAGAAGAAGCAGGACATCGCCAAACCCAAGCTAATTCCTAGACAGTGGAAACAAGAAACTCCTACATCTGAGGCAGGACGCATTCAAGAGGGACAGAAGAAGCAGGAAACACCAAAGCCTTGGCCAGTGCAGCCTCCAAAAGAGCAGGCTCCAAAGAAGCCAACTGCAAAGTCTTGGACACCTTCTCTGCAGAGTGAACAGGACATCGGCAAGCCGTGGACCACTCCCGTGCATGAAGAGCAGGCTTCAAGGCAGCCGGAGACTCCGAAGTCCTGGGAAAACAATGCGGAGAATCAGAAACACCCTTTCACACAGCAAGCACAGATCTCTCCACCGTCCTGGGGAGCAGCTGCAGGAAGCCTCATACCAAACGACCAGCTTCTGTCCAGGAAGTTTAGTGCCGAACTCAAAGATGTGAGTTGATCTGTGTCAGTCTGCTGCTGGCAATGTAGACATGTATGGATAAGGAGTTGTGGTAACGATAGCTCGTTGGTTTTCTTGAAAAAAAATAGAAATCAACAAAACCCATGTTAAATTAATGTATACGATATTTCCCTTAACTTTTGAGTGTGTAATTTATGGTTTTCCTTTGAAAATTGGAAGTACAACCTAGTCTGTTGAGCCTCACCTGAGATGAAATTTTCAACCACAAGAAAATATTATTTTAATGCTCAAGATTTAATGACATGATATGCTCTCAAAATAGTGGATAGTTGACACAAGACCATAATGTGAACAAGCGTAAATGCATGTCACAGGGTGGGAGACTTACTGGAGGAATATTTCACTTCTCTTCTACCGGCACACGGTGACTGTCTGACAGAAGTTAACATTTTTCTGTATTGCTCCTCTTTAACTCACTTGTAGGCACCCAGATATTCTAGTAGTTGGGGAACGGTCTGAATTATTTTTCCATTTCTGTTTCAAAATAAGGATTCTCAGGGGATAGACACTGTAGGCATGAAATATTCTGCAACTAGGTTTTGGAGTATGAGATGTAGCTCAAATGTAAGGCCTCATTCTGTTCATGACAATTAACCTGTTTCAGGAAGCTAAGAAGGCTTATAATGAGTAATCCTTGGCTACAATGCGAGTGTTAACTTTTTAAAAAATGATACTTTACACACTATTGTTTAAATGCAAACTTGGTGCCACCAAGAAATGCGGACTCCTCCTCCTCCTCCCTGCGTTCTTCATTTCCAGTAGTTCCAGTGCCATGTAGCTGAAGATTTTCTGATAACCCTTTGGTCCTCTGACGGTGTGAGAAACGTTCTGCTTGGGGAAATCAAAGCATTGTATTTTATAAATAAATTACTCGTACCTTTGTTCTTCCTGGGAAGAAAATTTTAAGACTGACTTGTCTCCTTTTGCTCTCCCTTCTTCCTCTTTTTCTTCAAGTGCTGATATTAATTTTAGCTTCTTCCTGACCCAGCAGAAGATTGATAGCCTTATTTCATTAACCAGATATCACACACAGTGACTATCATATGTCAACCATGTTGAGAGACTTGTATTTAAAACCCTGTTTTATACTTTAATAAAGCTGCTTAAAAAAAAAAAAAAAACAACTTAAAATTCCACTGGGTATTGAATAGCAATGCTGAGCCTTTACCATACCATAATTTTAATACCATGCTATTTGCTGAATAATTTAAGGTCAGGCATGTTTAGTTGGAAAGGTCAGAATTTACTTAATTTGCTTTTATGGCGCAGACGGCATTATACTGAGGTTGCAAGGTCTTTCCGCGACTGAGAGGACACGTCTGTGTGCAGCAGTGTCTGTCTGTATCTGTCTTGCCGTCTCAGCTGTCTAGAGCTGTCTGTAAGTACAGTCAAGGGCAAGATAACGTTCAAAAGCAAAAGACTAGATAATATGAAATTAAGCACTAATGCTCATACTTTTTTCTCCTAAAAGAGCTTTTCATTTATTCACTTAGGGTCTACTCTTATTTTATATGATACATTGACAAATTTAGCTGTGTGACCTGAATAAAATGAAAGCTGGAGAAGAGGCACTGGTAGAGAGAGACGTGCTGACAGCTGTAAGAAGTAGCTGCAAACGTTAGGTCTAATTCAAGGGTGTGCAGCAGTCGGAAGCAATTTAGCATGAGGCCTAGCCACCTTATAAACTTCCAATAGCCCCTCAGAGTATACTTACTTTATATATATAATATAACATGCATTTCCTCCATTCTAGGATGTATATGTATACATTTTTACATCTTAATGTTTCTGAACTCAGATACAGCTTAAAAATGGGATGTGTAGTTAATGTGGTAGAAGTAATTTTTTTCCTAAGAAAAGAATAAGTCATTGGTATGTCTTATGGTCATTGACCATCTTATCCTAGAAGACATATGGTAACTGATGTCCATAGTGAAAGAACTTCCTGTCAAGGACGTCCTGTGTTTTTGAGTCACCCCTCAAAAAAGGATGTTTGAAGAAGACTTCCATTAAAGTTGTTTTGAATGGGGAAAAAGTGTTTAAAGTTCAATTAAATTATTTAAAATATATATTTGGAAATTTTTGCAATAACTCTGGTAAGTGAGCATTGCTATGTATTTTGGTTTCAGTTAGGCGTAACGATAGGCTAAGTTTTCCGAGTTCGGTTATTGAGTTTGAATTTTACTCCTGACGACAGTGTGGGTCTGTCTTGCAGGTGCCTAAGCCAGTGCACCAGCCCACAGGCTCTTCCTCTGCCCTTCCAAGGGACCCAGTGCTGAGGAGAGAGAAACTGCAGGATCTGATGACCCAGATTCAAGGAACCTGTAACTTTATGCAAGTATGAGTCACTACTAAACAAATCTTAAGTGATATTCAAGGGGCTACTCGCTTCTAACCTGAAGCATTGTAATGAAGATGTTAAGAACGTAGATTTTGGTGTCCAAATGAGTTCAGATTCTGGCTCTGTCACTTGCTGGCTCTGAGAGTTTAGGCAAGTTAGTTAAGTCTCTGCCAAGCAGATCATCATTAGTTTTCACTGAGATTGTGAGAACTTACACTATGCTTGGTACTCTGGGAAATGCCTTTGGATGTAGAAAATCAGAAGACAGTCATTGTCTTTAGGAGTTTATATTCCAGTTGTATGAGATTGTGAACTTGTGCTTAGTCTATAGTTAAATTCTGTTCCACAGACTCTTACAGAATTTCAGAATAGTGTGATATTACTGAGGTCTAAAGTAAACAAGGTATTTTTGTGTAGTGAAAAAGATCTTTAGCTTTGGAATTTAGACCCATGTTTAAATCCCCCTTCGACCAATTCAACAGCTGTAGAATCTATGGCAAGTTATTTAGCTTTCAACCCTCTACTTATTTTTAAAATGAGGGAATTGCTTATTCCTTCAGATTATTTTAAGATAAATAACAGAACAAAAGTGATCACTGCAAGTGTGTAGCTTAAGTACTCAAAGTGTTGGAAACATTTCTGGGAGAACCAAAATGGGCAGAAGGCAGAATAGGATGGTTGCTCACCATGAAAGTGTTTAATAACATGAGTAGTTTAGTGGTTAAGATAAGATAATTAGACCCTCTCGTTGTTTGGGTTTAATAAAAATGAGGGTTCAGTCTATACTAGTACTAATGCCTCTGTTTAAGACCTCAAGTCAGGAGTTTTATTTTCCAGGTCAGGCCTTAGATTACTAGGGTAGTTTTAATACTTGACACAATCTTAAAGTTTGACAATTACCAAGATTTTAATTTTAACTTAATTTCTGCTCTGTAAAGACCTAACTTATTAACCTTTTGAGATAGTTATTAGCCAGGTTCCTATAGTTAATAAGCTATGGACAACATCATGAATAATTTAATGCTAATAGCTCTGAAATGAATAATCTTTGTTTTAATTTATTATTTAAAAACTTGGCTTTAGGAATCTGTTCTGGATTTTGACAAACCTTCAAGTGCAATTGCATCATCACAGTCACCTTCAGCTGCTCCGGGCAGCCCCGTAGGTATGTAATCCTTCTTAAGACTTGAAACAAAGAGCTACAGGTCTAGCTACATTAGCGTACTGAACTGACCTGTTCATGTTTTGGAGAAAGTCTCCAGACGGGTGAATGGAAATGCATATTAGTGTGTTTGCAATGTTTTATGTTCTCATAGTGTTCTGACTAAAACTTGCTTGACTCCTTTTGACTTTATAAATTTAGCCTTGAGGCTTTTGGATCCTGACAATGAGTGAAATGACCTCAGTGATATTTAGTACACTGAGTAATGTAGTGATTAATGATGGAGCCTCGATTTGAATCTAGTCTGATGCTTCAAACTTTAGGTCTTTTGCTCTACACTACTTGATCTCAAGGGAAGTAAGCAAAGACATACTCCAGCTGTAGTAAAAAAGTATACACCAACTAGATTATACAGTAATTCCTGGGTGAAGTAAGAAACAAATAGAGCAATTAAGAAAAGCACTGTAATAGGTAATAAGAAAAAAGAAGGACATTAATATATGTGATCAAAGAAGAAAAAAACTGAAGAGACAGACAGCTAAGATTTCTTTGAAACTTGGAACTTACGTACATCAATTATTATTCATGATAGCTCAGTTTATTTTTCAGATTGCTATTACCTGTTATTTACTTATTTATTTATTTATTTATTTTAGTGAGAGGAGGGGAGGCAGAGACAGACTCCTGCATGCGCCCTGACTGGGATCCACCCAGCAAGCCCACTAGGGGGCGATGCTCTGCTCATCTGGGGCCCTTGCTTTGTTACAACCAGAGCCATTTTTTAGCGCCTGAGGTGGAGGCCATGGAGCCATCCTCAGTTCCCCAGGCAAACTTGCTCCAGTTGAGCCATGGCTGCAGGAGGGGAAGAGAAGAG
Source organism: Saccopteryx bilineata (assembly GCF_036850765.1). Taxonomy (NCBI): domain Eukaryota; kingdom Metazoa; phylum Chordata; class Mammalia; order Chiroptera; family Emballonuridae; genus Saccopteryx; species Saccopteryx bilineata. The sequence continues at coordinate 139,317,220 of NC_089491.1, read as the reverse complement.
AGAGAGAGATAAGTGAGAAGGGAAGAGATGGAGAAACAAATGGGCACTGCGCTGTGTGCCTTGACTGGGAATCAAACCGGGACATCCACACACGGGGCTGATGCTCTACCACTGAGCAACCGGCCAGGGCCTATTACGTGTTATTTTTAAAAGTCATATTGCTGTTCTTTTGGAAGCCTTGTAATGCTGCTTTTGCCCATTTAATCTTAAAATATTATGTATCACAGATGGGACTAGTATTCTCTTTTTCTCCAGTCCTTTCAGACTCTTTGTAGAACTCTAATAGAAAATTCACAATGGACTTGAGACCTAGTTTTTTCAGATACTGCTTTTTTAATTTTTTGTAGGTATAAACCTTAGGTTCCACCCAGTTGATACGCATACACTTTTCTCTCAGTAGTTGACTGTTGGTTTCACTCTCTGCAGCATCTACAGAACAAAATCTATCCAGTCAAAGTGATTTTCTTCAAGAGCCATTACAGGTAACTTCCCCAAATTAATCTTTCACTTTTCTTTGCTATTCGGGGAAGAAACTCTTGCTTTAGCAAGAATGATTAGACTGGTGATTCTAATATACATGTCTAGTTTTTTAGATTAAATACAGCTAGTCCTCGAAAGATTCCCAGATGACTGTGGGGAAGACATCAATTATAATAGAGAAAGCTAGTTGACTTAGTAAGGAAAGAATAAACCTAAAGAATTCAGAGGTGCCTTGAATCTTACTTTGCTACTGGGCTATCTAAGTAACTTAATATATCAGCATAATAAAGGGTCTAAAGAAAGAAACTAGTTTTTAAACTCATGGTTAGCCAGTCCCCCCACCTGACACACAATGGTTAACAATCCAAGGAACTAATTTCCACAGAACACATTAAGAGATATAAAGGGACCAGACCATTGAGATCTGTAAATACCACACTGCATTTCCATCAGTAGTAAATTCAAGGTTCTCTGTGTTCCGGTCATCACCTTTAAAAAAAAAATTCTTTGGATCCCACTGAAAGCCTTATTGGCAATTTTCTTGACAGTAGCTGCTTTGACAATAGGTTATATACAATATTTTGACCAGGTGGGTCAATAATTGTCTTCCATTCCAAAAACTTCTGAGTATATATTGCTTACAGTGATTTCTATTTGGTTTGATAAGGTCCAGCTCAATTTTCAAAATGGGTTTGTTGAGCAAGCTCTCTCACCCCAGTCACTGCTGTGAGTAATGAGCTCCGTTTTATCCGTTCTTGCTGTTAGGGTTCTCTAGGAGGCTTTCAACTGACAAATTATTATTTATTTTTTGAAAAACCACCAGTCTAATTCTAGTAGTTCTGGTCTGTAATGTTTTATTTACTCACCAATACTTAAAAGAACCTTCAACTGGTGTACTTAGCAATAATTTGGAATCAAGAATTGTCATAATTTCTGAATAAATACTAATGTAAAAAAGTTTTTATCTTTTTTGTTAAGTAAACATTTTAACTAAAATTCAAGTCTTTTAAAGCTTAGCTATCAAGTTGCCTGAGTTGCCTTAACTTGGCATCTGTAACTCTGTGGCTGGAGAATTTATGTCCCTACAACAGCCAGTCCCACTTCCTTAGGCCAGTTGTTGATGAAAGGGCCAGAAGAAAAGCCTAGTCTCATGATAGCTCTAATATAATGGCCAGATCTATATTGTACCTATTTATATATTTCATTACCTAAAATGTTCTAAAGGATATCAAAAATTATTTTTCCATGAGGCCTTTTTTAAACTTGGTTCTCATCTCCTTCCCAAGAAATGCTGTATCGTGATGAACCCTTCTTGGAAGGTCACTGAAACGTAACTGGTTTGATATTGGTTACCATTAGTTCTAGTTCACCCATTTTACTGGGGCTTCTGAGAACCACATCAAAGCATTGAGATAAAAAGAGTAGATTCACTGATAATTCAGACCTTGTGATTGCTAGGTTTTTATGGGCCTCTCATATCTGTTAACCTGTTTTACCAGAGACTTCCTAACCATTCTCTTAGCTTTTTTTTTGGTTATAGTTGTCACAGCCTTAGTTCCTACTCTGCTTTCCCCCAGTTTTTATTTTCTAAATATTATTACTTTAATTTTTTTGTTAGAATGTTGATGCCATTGTGTCTGTAGAGCTTATCCTTTCTACCTGTATTTCTACCTGCCTCTTTAAGAAACGGCAAGCGGCCAGAGTAAAAGCATACTGTGACACGTGGCAGAGCTGTGCCTTGTGTTAGATGTGCCCTGAGCTCCTCTTCCAGGGAACTGTTGTTGAGTGCCAGGTTGAAAATCTAGCCTTGGTCTCCAGGCCAAGAATGTTGATAAGTGAAGATGGGATTAGATGTGTGGCCTTGGTGACCAGGCCTGGAAAGGCAATGTAGCTGACTACTTGGGTTTGAATCTCGGCTCTGCCACTGAATTTTAGTGTAATCTTGGGAACATTGCTTAATCTGTCTTTGCCTTTGCCTGATTATCAATAAAATGGGAATAGTATATAGTAGCCACCTCACAGGCTTATTGTTGGACTGATGAGTTGCTAGGTGTAAATGTTTAGCATAGTGTTTGACACTAGTGGGTACTCAGTAAGAGTATCATATTAGGCAGCCCACAGCCCAAAAAATATAAAGTGAACAAAATGTGTCTATGATAATGTCTTATGTCCTCCTGTGTCTAGGCTGCTTCCACTGCAGTTACCTGTAGCTCAAACGCTTGCTTGGTCACTACCCATCCGGCTTCCACGGGATCTGACACAGACTTTGTGACCTCAGAGGCTCCGGAGGTAATGACGGAGCATCGTCTTAATTTCTTTTCTGTCTTAAAGAATAGCAAAACCAGCTTAGTTTATGAAATACAGGCATGATTGTTTGAACGATTTAACATTTATACTGTATCACCGTATTGCTTTCTGTAGATGTTGTGGTCCTGGAACTTACACAGGCAACTTGACTGGGACTTCGCTATATAAGTAGACTCACAGAGTATTGCTTTATCACATACACTAACTATGTCCAGGCTGCTGGTGCCAAAAAAGATGAAAAGTTCTAGGTGGGATTAGGTCAGGTTTCTTGCTAGATTTATATGAAAGGAATCCTTAGAACAAAAATATTTTTATAACTGTGAAGACTTAGTAACTTTGTAGTGTTACTGTTAGCACTTACTCAATTGGAATAATTTACATTCTCTTTTTGGCTAATTTTGTCAAAAGTATTTTACAGTATTATGTTTGTGCTTTCATTCTAAAGTGATAGTTTTTGCTAATAAGTTTGAACAAATTCTTACAGGTATAGGCAAGATAGGATGATTTTTAAAATTAATATAGCTACTCTTAGATTTCATTTTATTTTATTTATTTTTTGGTTAACTATTATTCAAGAATATGTGTTTTTTTAAGTGAGAGGAGGGGAGATAGACTCCTGCATGCACCCCAACTGGGTTTCACCCAGCAACCCCTATCTGGGGCCGATGCTCGAATCAACCTAACTATCCTCAGTGCCTGATGCCTATGCTCAGACTAAACCAGCTATCCTCAGTGCCCAGGGCCAACACTTGAACCAATTGAGCCACTGACTACAGGAGAGGAAGAGGGACAGAAGTGGGAGAGGGAAGGAAGAGGAGCTGATGGTCACTTCTCCTGTGTGCCCTGATTGGAGATTGAACCCCAGACGTCCACACGCCAGGCCGATGCTCTATCCACTGAGCAAACCAGCCAGGGCCAAGAATATATATTTCTTATAGCAGTGATTTTCAACTGCCAGTCCACAGACCAGTGGTGATCTGCCAAAAATTTTGTGCTGGTCTGTGATGTGATTTTCTTAACCCAAGATTTTTCTAAAGCCTAAATCTAATGTATAAATGTGCACTAATATTAAATTCTTAACTTAATGGAAAATACCATTTCAGGGTTTGAAAAGGACTAGACACTCATGAAAAGTTCAGTCTCTTTATCTGTTAGACTGATTATTAGTAAGACTCTTTCACTTAGTCAGCAAGCTGTGTAAAGCAAATGCTAGTGTGCATCCTCAGCAGATGAGATTTGAAATTGTAAGCAGAAGCTATTCTTTTGCATTCCTGTGTCCAGTTGTCATCCTATAGAACTTGCTGACTTGTGTTAGCTTGGGGTTTAGTGTATGCTAACTGCTTATGATACTGTAGATGATTGGCTGATGCTGCATTTCTCCTCCCCAGGCAGCAGTTCCCCCAAGCAAGCAACCGTCTTCATTAGTGTCTTCAAATCCTCCCATATCAAAGGGCCCTGAACCGGGCTTCCATTCACCTCCAGCAAGTAGTAGTTCAGTAACTATTAACACAGCGCCCTTTCAAGCCATGCAGACAGTGAGTATGAAATGCGAATGATGATTGCAATTCATTATTGCTGTTCTTGAGTACTATGTGAATAGATTTGCCATCTGTTTTACTTTTATGTGGGCTGGTAGAATCTACATTTGTCCCGTAGAAATATTGTTTATGGTGGAAGGGTATTAAAGCCAAAGCTTCAAGAATTTTGAATGAATGTCTTATCAGATCATTTTCCCTTCTATGAAAATTAGTAGCAGGCTAAGCTGAGGGTCCCTTATTAAACAAATGAACTGTGTGTGTGAGAAATATAATTTTGTATAAACAACTTAATAATACTAACCATTTCTAATATCACCCTAGTGATGTTCCATAGCCTCATAACCAGACATAGAGAACACATACCATACCTGGGTGTTCTTTCATTGTTGAAACTTTCATCTTGATCTCATACAAGTTTTTAGAGAATTGTTCAGATATGTGTGGTATTTTAGATTACATAAATTACAAATTGTAGTTTAAAATTTTTTATGATACTATTATAACCAGGTTTGTATGTTTATTCTCCAAACACAGAATAGTTTAAAACATTTCTTTAGAAAAAACCAGAAGTCTTTGTTGATAAATACCTTCCCTGATGGTGCCTAACGTCCCACTGCAGGTCCTTGGAGTGATGGTGGCGGGTGAGGCCAACAGAATGGCAGTGGAAGGTGGGCACAGTGCAGGGGCACTGGCTGGTGAATTCAGACACCTGAATTCACTACTCTTATCACTTCCTGCTTGGCCACTTAGAACAGCTTCATTTCTTTTCTTTCCCTCTTTCCCTGTCAGTCCATCCTGCACAGTACTGCCACATTGGTTTTTATTAACTTTTTACTATTCCTAATTAAAAGCAAACAATGTTTCACTACAGAATGAAATTGAAAGTCCTTTGCCTGACACTCAGTAACTTCTGAAGTCTGGTATAACCTGACAGACTAGTCCCTGTGTTTGTACATTCTAGCCACAATACATTTTTGCTCTTGCCAGTAGATTTTCTTCACCTGTGTGAATTCTATCCAGTATAAACTGATGTTAATTCTTTTGTTCATTTGTTCATTTATTCCCATTCATTCATTCATTCAAAAACCAGGTAGTTATGGAGCCAGGCACTGTTCTTAAGTTACTGGGGTAGTAACAATGAAAAAGAGACAAGTCTTTATACTCAATAATCTTAATGGTTTTTGTTTTTTCTTATGGAGGTGTAGGGCTAGAGGGAAATGTATATGTGGATATGACACATCAGGTGCTATGTGTTGTTAGAAATAATGCATCAGGATAAGGAGGCTAGAAAGTAATAGAAGTGCTATTTATAGACAGTGACAGTAACCAGAGTCTGGGCAGGACATTGTGAGCCACATGATAGAAATTCAGTACACTGCAGGTTTTTTTCATTTACCTTTAGTTTTTGAAAGACTACCCTTTTCCCCTACTTAGCTTTCGTGCTCAATGAGTGTTATTATGATAGCATAGTAGCAGGAAGATGAACGTTTTTTTATTGTTTTGTATTTTTCCTAAGTGAGAAATGGGGTGTGTGTGTGTGTGTGTGTGTGTGTGAAAGCAGACAGACTCCTGCATGTGCCTGTGCCTGACCGGAGATCACTGGCATGCCCACCGGGGGGTGATACTCAGCCCATCTGGGGTATTGCTCTGCTACAATCGGAGCCATTCTAGCGCCTGAGGTGGAGGCCATGGAGCCATCCTCAGCGCCTGGGCCAACTTTGCTCCAATGGAACCTTGGCTGCAAGAGGGGAAGAGAGAGATAGAGAAAGGAGAGGGGGAAGGGTGGAGAAGCAGATGGATGCTTCTTCTGTGTGCCCTGGCTGGGAATCGAACCCGGGCTGATGCTCTGATGCTCTACTGCTCTACTGCTGAGCCAACCGGCCAGGGCCAGAAGATTAACTTTTGTACTTGTTTAAATTCTACTAGCAATCAAATAGAAGTTTTTTTTTGTTTGTTTGTTTTTTACTATTGTAAAATATGCACAACAAAATGTACTGTTTTAACTCTTTTTAAGTGTATAATTTAGTGGCATTATGTATATCCACACTGTTGTACAACTATTACCACTATCTCCAGAATTTTTTCATCATCTCAAACAGAAACTCTGTATTCATTAAACAACTCCTTATTCCTCCCTCTTCTAAGCCCTTGGTAATCTCTGTTCTACTTTCTATCTCTATGAATTCACCTATTCTAGGCACCTTGTGTAAAGGAATCACAATATTTGTCCTTTTGTATCTGGCATATTTCACTTGACACAATGTTTTCAGAACTCGTTTATGTGATAGCATGGATCAGAACTTCATTTTTTATGGGTTAAATAATATTCCATTGTATGTATATTCCACATTTTCTTTATACATTCATCTGTTGATGGACACTTGAGTTCCCACCTTTTGGCTATTGTGAATAATGTTGCTGTGAACAATAGTGTACAAATACCTACTTGAATCTTATTTTCCATTCTTTTGAGTATACACCTAGCGGTGGAGTTGCTGGCTCATCTGGTAATTCTGTGTTTAGTGTTTTGAGGAACCACTATACTGTTTTCTACAGTGGCTGCACCATTTTACATTTTTTTTTTTTTTTTTTTTTTTTTAGTGAGATGAGGTGAGATAGACTCCCACGTGTGCCCTGACAGGGATCTACTCGGCAGCCCCGTCTGGGGTTGATGCTTGAGTACTGAGATATATTTAGCTCCTGAGGCTGATGCTTGGACTAACCAATGAACCCGGGACATCCATATACCGGGGCCACACTCCACCACTGAGCCACCACCAGGGACCGTTTTACATTCTTTTTTTGTTTGTTTGTTTGTTTTTTTGTATTTTTCTGAAGCTGGAAACGGGGAGAGACAGTCAGACAGACTCCCGCATGCGCCCGACCGGGATCTACCCGGCATGCTCACTAGGGGGCGACGCTCTACCCACCAGGGGGCGATGCTCTGCCCTTCTGGGGCGTCGCTCTGCTGTGACCAGAGCCACTCTAGCGCCTGGGGCAGAGGCCAAGGAGACATCCCCAGCGCCCAGGCCATCTTTGCTCCAATGGAGCCTCGCTGCGGGAGGGGAAGAGAGAGACAGAGAGGAAGGAGAGGGGGAGGGGTGGAGAAGCAGATGGGTGCTTCTCCTGTGTGCCCTGGCCGGGAATCGAACCCGGGACTTCTGCACGCCAGGCCGATGCTCTACCACTGAGTCAACCGGCCAGGGCCCATTTTACATTCTTATCAGCACAAGAATTCCAGTTTGGCCACAACTTTGCCAACACTTGGATTTTTTTTTTTAAATAATAGCCATCCTAATGGGTATGATGAAGTGGTATCTCAGCATGTTTTTGATTTCTGTTTCCTTAATAACTAATGATGTTGAGCATCTTTTTAAGGTGGTTATTGGCCATTTATCTTCTTTGGAGACATGCTTATTCAAGTCATTTGTCCATCAAGTAGAAGTTTTTGAATGTTGTAGAGTTTTGCTGGATGTCACCCTTAGTAATTTTCTATGAAACTTCACAAATAACTCAGCACACCCTTGTTTTTTAAGGTATTTAATGTTAACGTACCTCTACCTCCACGGAAAGAACAAGAAATGAAAGAACCCCCCTATTCACCCGGCTACCATCAGAGTTTTACTACAGCAAGTACACAAACACCGCTCCGGTGCCACCTGCCAGCTATACACGTAGAGCAAACTGTTATTTCTCAAGAGACAGGTAAGATCTTTTTATACGATATTTTGAAGACTTAGATGACAGCTAATTGAATGGAAAGTAAGTCTGTAGTGACACTTTAGCAGTTCTTTCCTGAGTAGTAAACATAATCTTTCTATATTCAAGTGCTGACAAATGGTTAATGCCATTTTCTCTAGTTAAGTTCACCATTTTAACCTTTATAGAGGTGGAACTTGGATGGTTTTATAAAAACATATAGGTTCATATTTTTAAACCTGACTGGTTTGATTGCCATAGGCAGTTATAGAGGTAGATAGCGCATTGTCCAGTTGCTTTTGTGAAAATTTTTTTTTTTTTAGTGAGAGAGAGAGACAGACACAGGAAGGGAGAGAGATGAGAAGCATCAACTCATAGTTGTGGCACCTTAGTTGTTCATTGATTGCTTTCTCATATGTGCCTTGTCCGGGGGTGGGGAGCTCCTGCAGAACTAGTGACCCCTTGCTCAAGCCAGTGACTTTGGGCTCAAGTCAGCGACCTTGGAGTCATGTATGATCCCATGCTCAAGCTGGTGAGCCTGTGCTCAAGGTGGATTAGCCCGCGCTCAAGCTGGTGGCCTCGGGGTTTTGAACCTGGGTCTTCAGCATTCGAGTTTGACCCTCTATCCACTGCGCCACCACCTGGTCAGGAATGAAAGTTTTGAAACCATTCTGTTAACTCTTTTAGCACAGACACATGGCTATTTGGCCTTTCTTCTTTGTTATAATAAAAGTATTGATTAATGTGATGATATAATTTAGTGTGCTTATTCCCCTGTTTGCTTAGAGAGGATAGATGATTTTGATCTTTCATGCTATTCTAAATCATGAAAGAATAAGCAACTTTGTAGTTATTTCCTAATATAAGAAGCACTTGTAGATTTTTAGTGTTGGTATTTCAGACCCCTGTTGAGTTTTCTAAAACTTCAACCTGAGCAAATGAATTGTGCATTGCGGGTTCTTGGTTAATCACAAGACGTGGCAAATGTAAATCCCTGGACCTAGTCATAAACGACCTCATTCTGTTCTCACCTGTGCTGTGAACACATAGGGCAGGTGATTTACTTAAAGGATATTTTTGGTATATGCCTTCCCAATTACAGTAGTGATGAAGATTTGTTTTCTTTTACTCCTTGATGTGGAATATTTAGCCTTTTTTCTTTAATTGTGGTAAAATAAATTTTATGTCATTTTAACCACTTTTAAGTGTATAGTTCCGTAGCATTAAGTACATTCAGACTTTTTTTTTTTTACCTTCTCCTACTGAAACGGTGTAGCTGTTCAATACTAACTCTCCATTCCCCTTTCCCTCCAAACGGGCAAGCACCATTCTACCCCGTCACTGAATTTGACTCCTCCAGGTGCTCCTTATGTAAGTGCTGTGGCAAGAATTGCCCTTTTGTGACTGGGCTCTTTCCTTGGCACGTGTCCTCAAGGTTCTTCCATGTTGTGACATGTATCAGGACTTCCTTCCATTTTAAGGCTGAATAATGTCTGTTTAAATATAAAGGGTGGGGCACAAGTAGATGTACAGTTGTGAGTACGTGAAGTGCAGTTTATTCTTATATTATTATTTATTAATTATGGTATTATTTTCACATGAGCAACTGTAAATCTACTTGTACCCCACCTTGTATATAGAGGCCTCTCTTTATATATTTATACATATATGGCACCATTTTTTTTTAAGGGAGAAAATTGTATTAAAGGTTTTGATATAGTGACTTTTTTAAGTATAAGGAATATTGAATCTTTTATTACAATTTAACTCTTTGGCTTTAAAACTTGTTTCCTTAAGCAGCAAGTTATCCTGATGGAACTGTTCAAGTAAGCAATGGTAGCCTTGCCTTTTACCCAGCACAGACGAATGTATTTCCCAGACCCTCTCCACCATTTTTCAGTAGCCGGGGATCCGTTAGAGGATGTACGCGTGGTGGGAGATTACTAACCAGTACGTGTCGGTCCCCTGGTGGCTATAAAGGTATGCTCTGCATAAACTGTAATTGTACTGAATCATTTTGTCTGTAGATTTACTTGACTCAAACTATTTTTACTTTATCTGTGTCTTTTTGTAGTTGTCATTTATAATGTAGTAAAGAAGTCCCTATTTCTACAAAAGACAGTATACCTATTCTCTATAACAGAGGAACTTTTTGTATGAAAAGCAGATTCATCCTGTTATTTACTAAAGTGAAAGACTGAGCATCCTTTTTTTTTTTTTTTTTTTTTAGGAATGAATTTTGGTTTTCATATTTGAATAGTTTTTCTTCTTTTGTTAATTGATTGCTAAGACTGTGTCATAATTTTCTAGTTATTTGTCTATCAGAGTATGCCACCGATTAAAAACATAAACTTTGAGACTGGAATAGTGATACTCTCTTTAGTTTTAAATACGGTTTCAAGTATTCCAGTCACAGCTGGTTGTTAGCAATGTCCTCTGCATTAAAGCCCGAACTATCTACCTACTTACCCTCCACCATTTCCCAGCCCCCCTCACGCCAGCTACAGGTAGCTTATTTGAAGGCAGCAGTAAGACACATTGTGGAAGCAATATTAATAGAATTTGCTTATCAAAGACATAAATCTAATGTTGGCATTATAAGATCAATTAACTTTTAAAATGGTATACAATTAGACTATTTAAAAGTTTAGTGTAATTTTGTTCATAATTTTATGTAAGTTGTTTATTTATTAGGTTTTGATACTTATAGAGGACCTCCTTCAGTTTCCAATGGAAATTATAGCCAGCTACAATTCCAAGCTAGAGAGTATCCCGGAACACCTTATTCCCAAAGGGTAAGAATAGTTGTCATAGTTGAATAGTAGTGCAGTTGTTGATGTTAAACTATAGCACAGTCGTAATTGGTTTCGTATGAGTTTGTACTCGTAAATACTGTGAAGAGTTTAGTTGGAAGCCTTTCTGATAACCCATGGAGGGTAAATGACAACTGAGAGGGTCTGAAGGACTTTATTAATCATGTTGTTTGTATTAACTCATTTACTCCTCCATTCTATAAGAGAAACTGGGGTGCAGCAACAAGTTAAGGAACTTGTCTAAGGTCACTCAGCAAGTAAACAGTACAACTAGGTTTAGAATGCAGCTTAACTCCAGAGCGCATGATTTTAACTTTACTGCCTTAAATTTAACTTTTCTAGATATCAAGAATAACAAAGTCCTCTTTTCATAAGTTTAATTTTATTTTGTTTATTCTGATTTGAATAGCTTAGTAGATTTTTCTCGACTACAAATGATAAAACTTTGACAGGAGGATGTTAGAGATTCTACTCTAACACACCACGGGAACTTCTTGTCATTGGTCATATAAGAATATATGATATATGCTGACATCAACATTTTCAGTTTTGAAGTTTTATAAGCCTATAAGTGTGGGATCATACTGAGTTCTGTTGGAATGATACACAGTACCTGCGCTTGAAGAGCTTACAGGTATATGAGGTAAGATGGTCTTTACAAAAGCAGTAAAGACCACGAAAGAGGTGACACACCTTGGAGAACATACCAAGTCACCTAATGACTTAAGTGTGACCCTTGATTTCATCACATCTCTTGTTGCGTGACCACAGGCATGTTACTTAAACTTTCTGGGCTCTAGTCCTCATCTGTTTAGATGCAAACTCATCTGTGTCAATTACTCATGAAGTGTTGTGAAGTATACTCCATGAGGTATTCTGAAGATCAGTGAATACCCCTCTGCTTATCACCACAGTGCTAGGTGTAGATTGAGCATGCAAATACTAGCTGTAATTACATTTTTCTCAGGTACTGTGTGTCAAGGGAGTGCATGTAGACTTCAGTGATGGACCTCCCTGTTAACACCAGTATTCTAATATTTTTCTGTGCTGTTTGTTTTAAAGTTGTTCCCGAGGAAACATAGGATATTGATAATAGTGGTTGCTACTGGAAAGAGGACTAGGAGTCTGGGTAGAGACTTATTATTTTCATTGTATACCTTCTTGTATTGTTTAAATTTTTTGTTACACCACTAAATATTCTTTTCATGGATTGTATGGAGGCAGACATGTACCATACTTGGGAGGCGGTTTGAAGTACTGTCTCTTGAACATTTTTTTTTTGAAGTTTATAGATTACATTTCCAAGGATGAATACATTTATACAATGTAATTTTTACCAACTCCCTTGTCAAGACATCACAAAGCCCTAACATACTTTGTAATTGTCGTTACAGTTTGGTGTATAAATAGAGCAAGATTGCAGGAGTCTTCGTTCTTGCTTTATTATCTCCTTTCATATTGAGATGAGGGAACGAGGACCATGTCATGTTTTATCATTTCTCCCATTACCTAGTGTTGCATCTTTCAAATATGTTTTCTAGATGCTTTCTAGTTTTTGCAAGTATTAACTTACCTAATTGGTCAGGTTCATTAACAGATGAAGCAAATATGGTTATTGTTGCCCTTGTTATTTGTTTTTCTTGGTGTTTGGAAACATCTGAGCCTTTTCAGTTGCTGAAGAAGGCCAGATAAAGGGCTAAGAGGACTTTAAATGTTTTTTTATTATTTATTGATTGATTTTAGAGAGAGAGGAAGAAAGAGAGAGAGAGAGATAGAAACATTGGTCTGTTCCTGTATGTGTCCTGACCAGGGATCAAACCCACAACCTTAGTATGTCAGGATGATGCTCTAACCAACAGAGCTATCTGGCCAGGGCTAAGAGGACTTGAATCTTACAGATTAACCAGCCAGTAATCCTGGGCAATAACTAATTATTTTCTTGCAATTTTGGTGTCAAGATAAATATCATTTATTCATTTTAGGATAATTTCCAGCAGTGTTACAGGCGAGGAGGGACATCTGGTGGTCCTCGGGCAAATTCTAGAGGTAAGGACAATTAATGGAGTAGTTTATTTACCCAAAAGTACCTCACCCTCTGTCAGGTCTTCCCCAAATACATTGTTTTCAGTGTTTCTCTTGCTGAGGGTTTCAGGTTGCTTAAGTTGCAGTACTGAAGACCTGAGAGACATATACTACTTAGAAAGGCTGTGGAAGTCAGTTTTCAATTTAGTTAAAAGTGTTAAGTGTGTGTGTACGTTTCAGTTTTCTTGAGACCAGAGCATAATTTAATCTTAGATATACAGGGTGGGGCAAAAGAGGTTCATAATTGAGAGTATGTGAAACACAGTTTATTCTTATATTACTTTTGTATTTTCTGTACAAACAACTGTAAACCTTTTGCCTCACCCTGTATATTCCCAATGCCAGCTTCACATCGTTTCATGGGATGTTTCAGGACGATGGTTTCTGTAATGATGAGGTCTTGCACCTCTAGTGTCACTACATTATTGATGGGAGTAAACAACAATTAAGACACGAAACTAAAGCAGGAAACTAAATACTTTTAAAAATGTGAAGGTAGTATTTAAAGATTCAGTGTAACTGACAAAATGAAGACTTGTTGAAGATGAACTTTGTCACAGGAAAACAGTTTTTCCTTTTAAGAAAGTAGCCGGTAATCACGTTGCCTTTGCCTTACACCTGAGCAGTGTTTTTGTACGGTGCTCAAAAATTTCATACTATCGCATTAACTTAGAAATCAGGAAGCAAGCATTCATCCTGGGGCTCAGTAACACAGCAAAATGCCCTTGAATGGCTGGCAGTTCTAAAAGTTGGTTCTTTTATGTCATCTCAGTGTTCTTGAGTTTTTCTACGTCAGAGAGCTGGAGTAGGTTTATCACTGAGAAATTAAGAACAGTGAGAATTATGAGAGAAGGATGAAGTTTAAAAAGAATGTTCAAACCTGGGTTTTAGACATTGCTAACCTTAACTAATGGTAAGTTATCTAACCTTTTGGGGGCCTTGTTTTTGTGATGTTAAAAAAGATGAGGCTACTAGACAAGATCATCGAAGTCCCTTCAGGTTTTAGAAGAGTTGTAACAGCCTATTGCCAGGAACGTCTTGAAAAGCACACTACAGCTCTAGTTGATTGCTTTTGTTTTGGAATTTACTGTAAAATGTCTCTTTGTTCATGTTTCAGTAGCCAACTAATGTTAAATATTGTGTTTAAAGCTAACTGCTTCATTATGAGAAACTCACTGTTGCTAATAAAACAGCAGGGTGGAGTGATTCTTCTCAGGTGAGCAGCCCAGAAAGAGACAACGAAACCTTTAACAGCGGTGACTTTGGCCAAGGAGAGTCCCGCAGCATGACCCCCGTGGACGTGCCCATGACAAGTCCAGCTGCCACCATACTGCCGGTCCATGTCTACCCCCTGCCTCAGCAGATGCGAGTTGCCTTCTCAGCGGCCAGAACCTCTAATTTCGCCCCTGGAACTTTAGACCAGCCTATTGTGTTTGATCTTCTTCTGAACAACTTGGGAGAAACTTTCGATCTTCAGCTCGGTAGATTTAATTGTCCCGTGAATGGCACTTTCGTTTTCATTTTCCACATGCTAAAGCTGGCAGTGAATGTGCCGCTGTATGTCAACCTCATGAAGAACGAGGAGGTCTTGGTGTCTGCCTACGCCAATGACGGTGCTCCAGACCATGAAACTGCTAGCAATCATGCGGTTCTTCAGCTCTTCCAGGGAGACCAGATATGGTTGCGTTTGCACCGGGGAGCCATTTATGGAAGTAGCTGGAAATATTCTACATTTTCAGGCTATCTTCTTTATCAAGATTGAAAGTCAGTACAGAATTGGCAACACAAGGATGGCTCCAGGTAGTGGGATTAAAGGAAGAGGAGTCTTGACCTCGTGACTACTTGGTTTAGGGCAATGTTTTCATTCCTAGAGGACGGAGGGGGTCCTTATTTTTGTTTTTCTCCCCAAGGTGACAAATTTCAAGCTGAACGACAGTGAGCACTAATCTGGCACTTTATAAATTGTGATGTAGCCTCGCTAGTCAAGCTGTGAATGTGTCTTGTTTGCACTTAATCCTTAACTGTATTGACATTCAGTTTACTAAACCGACTGCCTCAACTTCAGGCAAGTTATGATGCCTTGTTGTGCCTCAATAAAAAAGTTACATGCACCTGCAGTGTCATTAATTTGATTAAACATTTAGTTTAGAGGTAAAATATTTTAATTTTTAGTATGCATCACTGATAACTCTTTTTTTTTTAATGGGGTGACATCAATAAATCAGGATACATATATTCAAAGATAACATGTCCAGGTTATCTTGTCATTCAATTATGTTGCATACCCATCACCCAAAGTCAGATTGTCCTCTGTCACCCTCTGACTAGTTTTCTTTGTGCCCCTCCCCCTCCCCCTTTCCCTCTCCCTCTCCCCCCTCCCCCCGTAACCACCACACTCTCATCAATGTTTCTTAGTTTCACTTTTATGTCCCACCTACGTATGGAATAATGCAGTTCCTGGTTTTTTCTGGTTTACGTATTTCACTTCGTATAATGTTATCAAGATCCCACCATTTTGCTGTAAATGATCCGATGTCATTTCTTATGGCTGAGTAGTATTCCATAGTGTATATGTGCCACATCTACTGATAACTCTTAAATAAGGGTATTTGTGGGTTCATACTATTATGTGAAAATAAGAAGTCTTTTATATATCAGTTTCTTTTACAGTTACTTTTTTCTGATATGTACATGTCATTAAAAGATTGCATCTGTTCTCCATTGACCAACCGTTCTATCTTTTGGTTAGTTATTAGGTACCTAATACACGTTTAATAATATAAGGTACAATAGGAGATACACAGGTAATACTACTGGTCCACCGTCAGTAAAGCTTGTGATTTCTAGTGGATTCTCAATTTGAGTAGAAAAATATTTAGTCATCAAAAAGCGGAGGTCGCTCTGGCCAGGTGGCTCAGTGTAGAGTTGTCCTGGCACAGCGAGGTCGCGGGTTTGCCCTTCCACCAGTCAGGGCACCGATGGAAGGCCACCAATGGCTGCACGGTTAAATGGAACAACTGAGTGGCGTGGCGAGTTGCTGTTTCTCTTTCTCTCTCTTGCCCCTCATTCTTTCACCACTCCCCCTCTTACTCCTCCCTCTCGCTCTCAAATCAATAGGAAAAAAAACATAGCTCTGTGGTCAGGCAGTGCTGTGTTTGAGTCCTTATTTTGCCACTTGGTAATGGATCTTGGGCAAGTTATTTTATCTCTAAGATATCTTTCTCCTTCTACCCTACCTCTCCCCCCCCCCTCTTTTCTTTTAAAGATTTATTCATTTTTTTAGAGAGGAGAGAGATAGAGAAAGGCAGGAAGCATCAATTTTCATATGTGCCTTGACCAGGCAAGCCCAGGGTTTCGAACCAGTGACCTCAGCATTCCAGGTTGATGCTTTATCCACTGCGCCACCACAGGTCAGGCATCCCTTCCTCTCTTTTTAAGACCATTTCCCCAAATGTAAAATGAGGATGATGATAGATCAACCTCATAAGGCAGTTGTGAAGTTTAAGAATAGAGCCAAAGACTTAACAAAGTGCCTGGCATATGAGGGTTTAGTAGGTGTTAGATGCTGTAATTTTTGTTTCATTCTGACAACTTTGATGGTCTCCCTGTGTGTACACTGCCTTATGCAGTATAGCGGGCACTGCTATACTATCCATTCTAGATGTATATTCTCACACTTCACAATTTAAGCTT
Organism: Saccopteryx bilineata; assembly: GCF_036850765.1. Lineage (NCBI taxonomy): Eukaryota > Metazoa > Chordata > Mammalia > Chiroptera > Emballonuridae > Saccopteryx > Saccopteryx bilineata. Next base: position 139,300,608 of record NC_089491.1, on the reverse strand, counting down.
CTTTGTTTCTCATTTATAAGAACTTAATATTTTATTTCTCAATTAAAGAATAGGTTTTTTAAAGTAAGCATTTTGATTGCCATAATCTGGAATATATTAAGGGTTGGACAGAGTCCTTTTTTTTTTTTTTTTTTTTTAAAGAGACAGTCAAGGATAGACAGGGACAGACAGACAGGAACGGAGAGATGAGAAGCATCAGTCATTAGTTTTTCGTTGCACATTGCGACACCTTAGTTGTTCATTGATTGCTTTCTCATTTGTGCCTTCACTGTGGGCCTTCAGCAGACCGAGTAACCCCTTGCTCAAGCTAGCAACCTCGGGTCTAAGCGGGTGAGCTTTTTTGCTCAAGCCAGATGAGCCCGCGCTCAAGCTGGCAACCTCGGGGTCTCGAACCTGGGTCCTCTGCATCCCAATTCGACGCTCTGTCCACTGCGCCACCGCCTGGTCAGGCCAGAAGTCCATTTTTGCTGTGTAACCAGGCAAGCCACTTGCTGAGGCAGAAAGTTTTTGTTTTGATCCTCTCACTCTGGAGTGTTCAGTAATCTTAAGAAGATGATATAAGAGTATTTAATTATTATAATTAATAATTTTGTTTTGAGTTCTGTGTGGGTCCAGCAATTAAATCTTGAAGACATTTAACTTTCCATGGTGTTAAATGTTACAGTAGCATTCTCAAGCTAGAGGATGTAATGTGATTCATTATTTAACAACTTTTTCAGTTCATGGTAGGTATTTTGTGGGCTAGTATTCTAGTTAAATAAATGAGTACATGGCTTTTATGTTCAGAACACAAACAAAAAAAGTATACAGAAAAGCAGAAATATGATCAAATGATTGAGGGGAAAACTTGATGTTTAAAAGCTGTTGTTGGTTAAGTGTAGTGATGTCTGTCAGCCCTTTTTACCCATTATGTTTTGTACTATATTAGGGTCTTTAGCTTATCTTTTCTCCTGCACACAATATTTATTTAAATTTTTTTTTCAATTTTTTTCTTCTAATATCTGAAGCTGGAAACGGGGAGAGACAGTCAGATAGACTCCCGCATGCGCCCCACCGGGATCCACCCGGCACGCCCACCAGGGGACGATGCTCTGCCCCTCCGGGGCATCACTCTGCCACGACCAGAGCCACTCTAGTGCCTGGGGCAGAGGCCAAGGAGCCATCCCCAGTTCCCGGGCCATCCTTGCTCCAATGGAGCCCCGGCTGCGGGAGGGGAAGAGAGAGACAGAGAGGAAGGAGGGGGTGGGGGTGGAGAAGCAAATGGGCGCTTTTCCTATGTGCCCTGGCTGGGAATTGAACCTGGGTCCCCTGCACGCCAGGCCGACGCTCAACTGCTGAGCCAACCGGCCAGGGCCTGTTTATTTAAATTTGTGAGCACCTGACCTGTGGTGGCGCAGTGGATAAAGCATCAACCTGGAAATGCTGAGGTCGCCGGTTCGAAACCCTGGGCTTGCTGGTCAACGCACATATGGGAGTTGATGCTTCTAGCTCCTCCCCCTTCTCTCTCTCTCTCTCTTCTCTCTCTTTCTCTCTCCTCTCTCTCTCTGTCTCTCCCTCTCCTCTCTAAAATGAATAAATAAAAAATAAATTTGTGAGCACCTAAAGTTTTTTAAAGTAAGTGTCACAACCAAGCGATTTATTTACTAGGGTATCCTCTCATAATAATAGTCATGTTTTAGTAGAGTATTTTAAATGAAATACTGTTTCATGTAAGGACAGTGAGCTGGAAATTATTCTCAGGCTCATGAGAATAAAAGAACAAGATCTTTGATTCTGAAGCAATAAAGTAACTTTTTGAAGACATAGTTCCTTTGGAAACCTTTAGTAAAATAAAAGTCCAGATATCTTTTACAGAAAGATGTACACAGCTACAGATTTTAGATACATTTACAAGTGATGGAGTGGGGATCTGCAAGTATGTACAGCCCCATTTATGGACCTTGTGTAAAGAACTTTTTTTTTTTTTGTATTTTTCCAAAGTTAGAAGTGGGGAGGCCAGTCAGACAGACTCCTGCATGTGCCCGACCGGGATCCACCCTTCATGCCCACCATGGGGAGATGCTCTGCCCATCTGGGGCGTTGCTCTGTTGTAACTGGAACCATTCTAGTGCCTGAGGCGGAGGCTACTGAGCCATCCTCAGCGCCTGGGCCAACTTTGCTCAGGTGGAGCCTTGGCTGCAGGAAGGGAAGAGAGAGACAGAGAGAAGGGGGGAAGGGGGGAGAAACAGATGGGCGCTTCTGTGTGCCCTGGCTGGAAATCGAACCTGGGACTTCCACATACCAGGCTGATGCTCTACCGCTGAGCCAACCGGCCAGGACCTAAAGAACTTATATTTTAATGGGAAGATCATGTAGATATGACTTGAGTGGGAAGGCATTCCAAGTTATTACTAGGTCGTCCTTGAGTCTGTAGTTACTTAGTTGCCTTACTGGGGGGTGGAGATGGGAAGCTAAAGTTAGTTTTTCTATTTACTAAATTCTCCCTGGAGTTCTATTTTCTTTTACTTTAAATTGTTTAATCTTTTGTTAAGTGAATTCTCCCCCAAGATTTGGGAGCTGCTGACTCCTATGTCTTCTAAAATGATTTGTGCACAAATGAGGTATTTAAAGCAGGAAATGTGTTTTGAGAGGTTTACTCGCTTCCTATACCATTTATCTGTTAGCTATCCCATTTTTTTTGAACTTTCTCAACTCCATAATAGCTATCTTTTTACAGTGCTTTGACATCACATATTGTGTGTAATCCTTTAATCCTTTTAGCAAAGTTAATTCCTTAGTTTTGTGACTGATGTGATCCTTGTGTTAACTAGGATGATAATATTATATATTAGGGAAATCATTGTTAGGATATAGATACTAAGATTTTTCCATATGAATTCACTCCACTCCTGTGTCAAACACTTTATTTTGATAAAAGAAAATTCTAGATCCTCTACTTGCTCATCTGTCTCAAGGTAATCCTAATCACCATGTTCATAATTAGGCCTATAGGTTTATCCTCACTTCAGCTTTTGGGCAAGGGTTGACAACTGATAAATGCAGTTCACTTGCTATACTAGTACAAGATGTTGAATACCAGGTTATAAAATAGTCTTACCCATTATCCATACCAAGAGGGCTGAGGCTCACTAATACTGTTTCTCAAGCATTATTCCTTTATTTTATTTCAAGGGTCACATACCTTGAAATAAATGACTAGTCTTTCCAATATGTGGGTTATCTGATTTGTACCTGGCTCTGGAACTACAAAGATGTTCAGACACATCAAGTTTCAGGTATCAATTTTACCTGCTGGGAGCAAATCTATACTTGTGTTATTTCTTTGCTTTTTATCACACCCCTGTTTTTTTTCTATTCTATATCTGGATTGTTTACTATTCAGAAGCCTGACATCCTTGACAAGTTCATAAATTTTCTCATCTTTTGTCTCTTAAATTTCACTTTCTGGGAGATTTCCTGGATTATATCTTCCTACCTTTTTACAGAGTTTTAAATTTCTGCTACATGTAAAATTTTTAAGTACACTTCTGTTATCTGAACATTCCTTACATTTAGGTGCTCTGTTCATTTCATGATTGCAGTTTCTATTTCTAAGGATAGTTTAAAAAAAATTTCCTTCTGTAGTCTATTTCCTGCACGTTTTTGTTTTCAATCTCTTCTCTGTGTTATGACACTTGCTTAGTATCTTGTGATAATTGGCTATTTATATTTAGGCCTGGGGTACCAAAAATGCTTTGATTCAATACTTTGAATGTGGAGATGGGACTTGTTGACATCTGTGGGGAGAACACCAGGGTGGAGGTACGGTCGAGTTTTCTAAAGTGGGACCTGAAACCCAGAAGTCAAAGGATGGACACATTTGACTCATACGATTTATTCCCCTACAACTTCTGCCTAGGAGTAATAATGTCAAAGGACAAATGATAATCTGCTGTGGGAGGAAGTCAATAAGAAAAAGATGGCCCAAAAAAGGGCAACATGTGAAGAGGCAGTTCATACATACATACATACATACATACATACATACATACAAAAAAGGGATCAATAAGTATACATAATTTTTTTTTTGAGGGACAGGCAGGAAGGGAGAGAGATGAGAAGCATCAAGCCTTCATTGTGGCACCATAGTTGTTGATTACCTTCTCATATGTGCCTTGACTGGGGGCAGGGGGTACAGCAGAGCGAGTGACCCTCTTGCCCAAGGCAGTGACCTTGGGCTCAAGCCAGTGACCATGGGATCACATCGATGATCTCACACTCCAGCTAGTGAGCCCGTGCTCAGCTGGTGACCTCGGGGTCTCGAACATTGGTCCTCTGTGTCCCAGTTTGATGCTCTATCCACTGTGCTACTGCCTGGTCAGGCAGCATATGGAAATTTTAAAAGATATTTTCAAAAGTATGTGATGAAATTGGCATTCATACTATTAATGGGAAAAAAACTGGTACATTTTTGGAGCGTAAATGAGCAATAATTATCAAGATAGAGTACATGTTTTTTTGTTGTTTTTTTTAAAACAGAGTCAGAGAGAGGGAAAGATAGGGACAGACAGGAAGGGAGAGAGATGAGAAGCATCGATTCTTTGTTGCGGCTCCTTAGTTGTTCATTGATTGCTTTCTCATATGTGCCTTGACTGGGGGCGGGTATAGCAGAGCGAGTGACCCCTTGCTCAAGCCAGCGACCATAGGGAGTGACCCCATGCTCAAGCCAGCGACCATAGGGAGTGACCCCTTGCTCAAGCCAGCGACCATAGGGAGTGACCCCATGCTCAAGCCGGCAACATCGCACTCAAACTGGTGAGCCAGCACTGACACCAAAAGCACATGCTTTTTGACTCAGAAATTGTTCTGCTAGAAAATTACAAATAGTTTTGAATTATGCCAAGATATAAACATACAGATATTTTGTATAACATTAAGGAGAGACAATCTAGATGCCTGTCACTAGGAAATTGATTAAATAAGTCAAAATGGAAGATATGCAACAGAATGTGCAACATTTGTGTAAAAATTTATAAAATCCTGTATCTCTGATTACTTGAGTCATCTTTTTTCTGGTAAGTATGCATACGAACTTTGACAGGGCCAGCCTTAAGGAAAGGGAATTGTAGAAGGGAGGACACCTTGTATCTTGCATTCTGAATCTTACTATTGAACTTGAAATGTGCATACTACTTTTTTGGTAGAAAATCTTAAGTAAAAGATAAAGTGGTAGATGGCTGTGGTATTGACCCTGCCTTGCCTTTCCTTGGATCGGGCTTGAGGGTTTGTTTTAATTAAGTCTAGGATAATACATAGAAGAGTGTTACTATAAAAAAACCTAATAACCTTTCATCTTTGCTAATATTTGCATTTCACTTCGTAATTCACAGAATACTCTTATCTGTGTTATCTTATTTGATCCTCATAATGGCCTTGTGAGGTGCATGCTGGTTTTAAGGGGTCAGGACATCGAGACTGGTGGAGATGACTGAGAACACACTAGCAACAGCACCGGAGTCATGCTCTCTCAGGTCCCAGGGCAGCACGGCAATTTCTACAGTGTGTCTTCTTAGTTCTCAGGTGCTGTTGCCTTCACCATATTTCCCATTGCCATTTGCACACACACTTTTTTGGTGCACTACTCAGCTTTGTCTATGGTGAACTGCACATTTTGTGAACTGGACAGAGCGGACTCAGTTGAGTCTGTCATAAATTAGAGTTTCTTATAGCTCCTGAGGTTGAGGCAGGATGACTCCTTTTCTAATGTGAAATGTGGAAAGCCCGAGGAAATGAAGAAACTTTTTGAGGGGAGAAAAAACTGATTTGAAAGTAGGTATTTCTTCTTTAGTTCTAGCTAATGCTACTATTTTTGGTTTCTGTCCCTGCCCACACCCACTACCATTGTAGTCTCTTGGCGAAGGAAGTTTGTGGCTTCTGTTTAGAAATGCCCTAACCTGCTGTTACTTTAGCTCACATATCACTGATTCTTTTAAAATTCATCTTTAACTGCATTGTCACATTCTTTTAGTAAATTCTACTCGGAGTTTTTGGTTGCATGAGATGTCGTAATGGAGATTACTGTTGACTTCTGTTAGCCAAATACTAAAGATCTTACATTTATAAGATACATGTATTTACTCTTGCATGGAGTTCAGGTGCCGTGAGGTAGAGCTCTGCCAATAAAGACATGTTCTGAGTAGAGGTACTGAACACATACTCTTTAGTGTTCACTTACAGATTGGTATAAACACGGCTTAAAGAACAGATTGTTAAACTTACAGGTAGGGACTTTTGTGTGTTGGGTTTTTGCTCCCATGTTCTCTACCATGTGGACTCGATTCAAGCCTCCTACACGTAGACCAGCAGATGAGCTGCTGCCGCCAGCAGATGGGCGGACAGCTGTGCTATTCCATTTAGATGACTAAAATGCTAAACCTCAGAAAAGGCCACACTGGCAGTGCTTAGAGTAAAAAGGTAGTTTCTGTAATTTGAGCTGTAACCATGCCAGTTCTTCTCACTCTGTGCTGTATTTCTAGGGTAATGCCATCCACTTCTGTGGTGTCACCTCACCTATACACACAGATGACTCATGGTTTTCGCCCTCTGTCCCTTTCTTTCTCTCCGGTGCGCTAGCTTCCTGCCTTCTCACTCAGCTCTTTTGTGAGTGACAGCTGTAGCTGTATGAACCATAAGTACTTTTTTGGACAACATGTCCACACACAAGGTCATCTTTCTTCCAAAACCCAATACTCCTTTCATTTTTCTCTGGTTAATGACTTCTGCAGCCAGAGATTTTCAACCTTTTTCATCGCATGGCACACGCAAACTAATTACTAAACTTCTGCAGCACAGCAAAAATAATATTTTTGGCTGATCTGACAAAAAGGTATAATTTTGATTCATTTTTTTACATTGGCTGGCTATTGTATTGGCTGTTATTTATTTTTTATTTGACAATGTAAGGGAAAAGAAGAGGTCAGTGCCTCTGACTAAATAGTATTGCATGTTTTAAAATTTTTTGCAGTATGTGGGTTAAAAATGAAAATCACTGCCACAGGCCATCACAGCTAGAAACTTTAGTATCATTCTTGACTTCCCTTTGTTACTTTGTATATCTAATCAGTCACGAATTCCTGTTTATTCAACCTGTGAAATGTCTCATCTCTTTTTTCCTACTGTGGCTATCCTGTTTTAGACCCCTTATTTCTCTCACATGCTATCATTTATTCAGCTAGTACTTATTGAATGCTTACTATGCCAGGCAGAGTGTGAGAATATGTTTCATTATGTCACATTCATCAGAGGCTGAATAAGGTCTTCCTTCTCACCTGTTAAGTAGAATACAGTGATAATAGTTAATACTGTGTTGTGAACAATGTACTTATCTCAGTCTCCCCAACAGCTCTTGGAAGCAGGTAAGGAAACAGGCACAGAGTGGTGGGGCAAATGCAAACCATGGTAAAATAGGACAATATAGCTGGCTCAAATTTTACCTTTTACTGGGTGAGGAGATCAGTAAATATAGATATCCTTTTATATTACACAAAGAAATAAGAATAGAGGAACTTGTCTGACTATAGTGGTGCTGTGGATGAAGTGTCCACCTGGAATGCTGAGGTTGTTGGCTCAACCTTCGGCTTGCCCAGTCAAGGCACAAAGGAGAAGCAACTGCTGAGTCGATGCTTCCCGCTCCTCCACCTCTCTATCTCTTCTCTCTAAACTCAATAAATAAAATCTTTTTAAAAAGGAGGGCTCAAATAATGGACCTTATATAAGTTAAACATAAGTTATAGTTCAGAGAAACTCTTATAAAGAAATCTGAGAGCAGAATCATAGATGCTTCCTGGTTTTCTTTTCCCGTTGTCTTGGCCGCTGCTAATTTGGCAGCACTGTAACTTGTCTTCACTGAGTCCAAAGCATATGAAGTTTTCATGGGAGCATCAATTTTCTAAGTATGTATTTTGCTAGTTAAAAATTTTATTTTGAGATAATTATAGATTCTTACGTAGTTAAAGAAATAATACAGAGGGATCCTGTGTACCCTTTATCAACTTGCTTCAATGGTACCATATTGCAAAACTATAGTATGATACAATATCACAACAAGGATATTGAGACACATAACTGTCAAGATACAGAGCATTTCGATCACCACAAGGATCCCTTATGTTGCTCTTTTATAGTCACACCCACTTCCCTCTTGTCCCACCTCCACTTTACCCCTTACAACCATTGATCTGTTATATAATTACTTTAAGAATGTTATACGTATATCAAAATTTATATAAATGGGATCAGATAGTATGTGACCTTTTGGGATTGACTTTTTTCACTTACCATAATTCTCTGAAGATTTATTTAGGTCAGTGGTCAGCAAATCATGGCTCGTGAGCCACATGTGGCTCTTTGGCCCCTTGAATGTGGCTCTTCCACAAAATACCATGTGCGGCGCTACCTTGATAAGGAATATACCTATATAGTTTAAGTTTAAAAAACTTGGCTCTCAAAAGAAATTTCAATCGTTGTACTGTTGATATTTGGCTCTGTTGACTAATGAGTTTGCTGACCACTGACTAGGTTGTTGCATGTGCAATTCCTTTTGATTGTTCAGTTGTAGTCCATGGTACAAATGTGCCACTGTTTACTTAGTTGCCTCTAGAGAGGCTGTAACTATTTTACACTCCTACAAAGAATATATGAGTAATCCAGTTTCTCTGCATCCTCACCAGCATTTGGTGGTTTCAGTATTATTTATTAAGTGAGAGGAGAAACATACTCCTGCATGTGTCTAGACTGGGATCCACAGGGCAAGTCCCCTAGGGGCGATGCTCTGCCTATCTTGGGCTATTGCTTGGCAACTAGGCTATTTTGGGCACCTGAGGTAAAGACTCTACAGAGCCATCCTCAGTGCCTTTCAGCCATGGTTGCTGGGGCAAGGGGGTGGAGAGGAAGGGTGAAGGAGAGGGGTGGAGAAGCAGATGGTCACTTCTCATGTGTGCCCTGATTGGGAATCAAACCTGGGACACCACATGCTGAACTGATGCTCTACCATTGTGACAACTGGCCAGGGCCACACACACTATTTTAAAAAAATCTTTTTTCTTATGTTATTGGAATGACATCATCAAATCTCTCCTTATGCCAGACTACTTTAGTGTTACCAGAGTTCAGTTTTAGACATGTGCCTTAAAGGATTTGGGTACCTTCAGGTAGAAACATTAGACATTTGGATACATCCAGTTTAAGGAAAGACATCTTGGTTAGAACTAGTTTAGCAAGCTGTTCCTGTTAAGTTGATGGTTAAAGTTATATAAGTGAATGAAATGATGGAAATAGAGTGGGTGGAAGAGAACGACATGTGTGCTGAGGAGAAAGTTCTGAGAAGCACCAGTGTTTAAGACTTGGGTGGCCTGACCAGGCGGTGGCGCAGTGGATAGAGCATGGACTGAGATGTGGAGGTTTGAAGCCCCAAGGTTGCCGGCTTGAGTGCGGGGTTGCTGGCTTGAGCATGGGATCATAGACATGACCCTATGGTCGCTGGCTTGAGCCCAAGGTCACTGGCTTGAGCAAAGGCTCACTCAGTCTGCTGCAGCCCCCCGGTCAAGGCACATATGAGAAAGCAATCAATGAAAAACTAAGGTGCCTCAACAAAGAATTGATGCTTCTCATCTTTCTCCCTTCCTGTCTGTCTGTCCCTGTCTCTCTCTCTCTCTCTGACTCTGTCTCTGTCACACACACACAAAAATATTTCAGAGGTCAAAGAACTTAAGATGAATTATCATGACGTCCAAGAGAGTAGATTAATGAAATAGCGTGCAGATGAAAGGCACTATGTTTTCAAAACTAAGCAGTTTGTATTTTATCTTGAAATTGATGGGAAATCAAGGAAGGGACATGATAGTACGTATTTATTTTATTTTTTAGAGAGAGACAGGAAGGGAGAGATGGGGAGGAGAGAGATGAGAAGCAACAACTTGTAGTTGCTTCACTTTAGTAGTTGTTGACTTACTGTTCTCATATGTGCTGGGACAAGGGGTAGGGTATAGGGGGGCTCACGGGGAACCAGTGACCCCTTGCTCAAGCCAGCAACCTTTGGGCTCTAGCCAGAGACCTTGGGATTATGTCAATGATCCCGCGCTCAAACCGAGTACCTCCGATTTTCAAATCCGGACCCTGGCCCACGTTCAATCCACTGCGCCACCACCAGTCAGGCGATGGTATTCACCTTTAAGAAACACGACTAATGGCACTGCAGAGAATGGACTAAAGAGGGGGCAAAATTGGAAGCAATCAGGGACATATTTCTAAGTACTTCTATACCTAGCTGAGGGGCACTGCCTTACTTACAGTCTCTGCAGAGGGGATAACTTTCAGGCAGGCAAATTTTACCACATATTTTCTACCCTCTTGATTGAACCCAGTTAACTGAACCAATCTATCTTAATTATCTGCTCTTGGAAAGATCACATTCCCTCAGATGTATTTTTCCCATATGTATTTTTCCCATCTCTTTTCTGGTTAACTTCAGGAAAAACGAGGTCCTTAATATTGTTATGCCATTGAAATTGTGGGGCCAGATATGGCCATAGTGGGCGAAACAGTATAACCCGCTATACCAGGGGTCCCCAAACTTTTTACACAGGGGGCCAGTTCACTGTCACTCAGACCATTGGAGGGCCGGACTATAAAAAAAACTATGAACAAATCCCTATGCACACTGCACATATCTTATTTTAAAGTAAAAAAACAAAATGGGAACAAATACAATATTTAAAATAAAGAACAAGTAAATTTAAATCAACAAACTGACCAGTATTTCAATGGGGACTATGCTCCTCTCACCACCAATGAAAGAGGTGCCCCTTCCGGAAGTGTGGTGGGGGTCAGATAAATGGCCTCAGGGGGCCGCATGCGGCCCGCGGGCCATAGTTTGGGGACCCCTGCTCTATACCTTTCACTACTTTTCTGAGAAGGCCTGGACATTTTTCACAAACGCAAGCGTGTTGTTAGTTTCTTTGATCTCTGTATTCCCAGAATTATTCTGTAAATTTGTCTGTTTACGTTTTGTTTCCTCTATCAAGATCGTAAGTTTCCCCATAGTAACCTGCAAGAAATTCATGTTGCTACAATATGGTCCCTAAATATTTCAGTCCTCTGGCTCAAAAACATATTGAACAAACATTCCGTGAATGAATGAATGATGGCTCCCACAGATAGAGAAGACCCTGTTCTGTTCGTACCCTGTTCTCAAGGTACAAAGTCTGCCCTGGAACAGACTCTGTGTGATGTCCAAACAGTTCTCGGACTAAGAAAGAGTGCCAGTCTATCCATATATGCTTAATTTGAAAGCAGCTGCACAGAGACACCCAGCCAGTTGGTTTCCCAGCTGGGCAGAGCGGAGCAGTTCTGCGCGCAGGACGGCGCCCCGGGCCAGAGACAGGAGAGCGCAGCGCTCGGGGCGGCGGCGGGCCGCGCTCCGCACAGCAGCACGCCGGCCGCCTGGGGGAGCCCGCCCTCGCCCCGCGCCCGGGGGAAGAGGCCGCCGTAAAGGAGGCGGCGCTTCCTCTTCTCCCGCCTCCCACCGGCTGTCGTAAAAGGGTGAATGGAGAGCGAGTTGTGGGGGGTAGGAAGGGAGTACAGGGGGCGCGGAGCCGGAGTGGCGCAGCAAGTGGCTGCAGGTGGCGACGGTGGCGGGGGGTGGGGAGTGAGGTAGTGCAGGGGTCACGGAGGAGAAGGCTGAGCGGGTCAAAGGGAAACTAAAGCTGCAGTCTGGCCTACTGGTCCGGGGGCCGCGGAGCCCCCGCCCGGGGAGATGGACCTCAACCGGATCATCCAAGCGCTGAAGGGCACCATCGACCCGAAGCTGCGGATTGCAGCGGAGAATGAACTCAATCAGGTGAGGCCCGGGCCTGCGGCCCCCACCGGCTCCCCGGCGCTCCCTACTTGGTGCCCGAGCTTTACCTCGCTTGGGGGCTCGGGACCCCGCACCGCCCTCTGCCCGCCCCGCCCCCGCCCCAGGGAGCAGCGCAGCCGCGCTCCCGGGACCTTTTCGGGACAACCTTCGCACCTGTTGGCTACCTTTGCATCTTTCCTAGTCGTTCCCTTCCCGCTTGGTTCGCAAAAGGGAATTTGAGCTTTAAAACCCGGTGTTTGCAGGGTGTGATTTAAGTGCGCTGACTTGGGGCCGCGGGTGGGAAAATGCACTTAAAATTCAAATCTGAGTTCAGCTTTCCTCCAGACCCAGCCCTTTTTAGGTGTTGCTGTGGGAAACCCTGCCCATCGCCTGCTTCTGTGGGGCTAGCAGGGCCGCGCTGACGCTGATTGGCAGAGTTGTGTTGGAGAGCTGGGAAATGCTGTCGGGAGAGTGGTCTGCGGAGGAGAGGCAGGCTTCATGGTGGTGCTGCCTTACAAAAGACACGTGCAATGATACGTGTTAGGAGGGATTTCTTAAAAAACGCTAAAATGTGTGAGACTTTCTTTTATCCTCCATGCTCTCTTCTTACTGACTAGCCTTAGCCTTATTCCATAGTTAACACCGACGTTTCCAAACTCTAGCTTATAGTTTCCTCTTCACCTGTAGAAATGAATCATAGACCTCTCACTAAAAAGTAGGAGTTAAGGTCTCCCTCCGGGATGGAATGACAGCTGTTTGAGTTTGTGGTAACCCTTAAAATAGAAAGAATATTCCTAAATTAGTGATTCTCACAGCAGCGGCAACATCACCTGGGAACTTGTTGGAAATGCAGATTATGGGGTTTAGCACCAGACTCCAAGAATCAGAAACTCGGGTTGGGGTCCAGTTTTGTTTTAATTAGCTGGGTAGGTGATTCTGTGCTTTCGAAAGTGTGTGAACGACTGTTCTAAGCAAATATTTTTGTAGGAGTTCGCTAGGGTTTTCCCTGGAGTTGACTTAAAAGTGTAGGTGTGCATTGTGAGTTTTTGAAATGGATTGTTTTAGTGGGAAAGGTGGGTGGAGTTTGGAGTAAATGTGAACCCAGGATTCCCAAGAGATAAAAGGGAGAGTGAAAACTGTGACTTTGGATCGAAGGTTGAGTTGAACCGAAGCCTAAGTGAACGTATTTCTTCTTAAAAAGAAAAGGGCTCTTAATCAGAATAGGAGAAAGTTAAAGTCGGTACCTGTCCCAGGCTTTAGCAGTGTAAGTACTATGTGTTGATTGGCTAGAAAAGTAGTAATCCAGGGGTTGGTTAGGAGGAACAAAGCAAGAGCTGAATTTGCAATCTACTATTATGAACAGGATGGTTGGCCCCTTTGTGACCCCCTTCTCAGTGAGGCCAGCTGTTACTTTGCTAGTGTAGATAGGGATCATATCCTTGATATCATGATACACTTCCCTGCTTCTGTTAGCATCCTCTTGCTTTGTTTCTGATTCATCGGTACATAAGTGCAGTTGACTTCATAGAAGTGGAAATGGTAGATCTTGTAGACCTGGAAGTAATATTTAGAACCCAAATCTATTTTTTTTTTCATGGTATTTCAATCCAAATTCATTCCATCCTTACTCTGCCCTGGTCCAATATTCACCCAAGTCATCACAGACCACAGTTTCCTCTGTTAGATCTAAAAGTAGATTATTGCTATGCCACTCTTTAGCATTTTTATTTTATATAAAGCTTTGAATTGTGATAGGCTCTAAGTATTTTTTTTTTTTTGCATTGGCTGTAAGTAGAAGACTAACTTATGTCACATAACCTTACAGTAAAACATGGTTATAATGTTGGGTGTTGTATGCTTATCCTTTACCATCCTGCTTTGTTGGATAAACAGGTAGGTAATCCATCATAAGTGAGAAGGGTCCAGCTCTTTTATTTTAGTCTGCCCCCCACCCCTAGCAAATAGGCTCTGCATGGGAAATGAGGGCAGCTTCCACAAAGTACTAATTAGCTTGTCAGTTACCATTTAGAAGAGGAAAAAACAGCTTCAAAATATAATATAGCCTGTATTCCAAAGGATAGATTCTTATTTGGAACTGTATATTTCTGTGGCCAGTGTAGTATTTCTGTTACCAATGACTAGTTCTTTGATAGCTATTTGTGATATTGTTTGTATGGGAAAATGCATTTTCGTTTTTATATCAGGATATTAAGAATGCTTCCTGTTCATATTCCTCACCATCTCTAGCTCCAGAAATCAAGTAGGAGTAGGTAGATATCTGGCTCCAGTAACTCATCCAGGGAGGTGTCTTCCTTTAATAAATAATTCTACACATGGCCTCAACAAGGAAATAAAGATATGTACTTTTATTGCCAAGCTTTTATTTCCTGCTTTTCCACGCATCTGTGGTATCATTTTTATTGCCCTTTAAGGAGTATGCTTATATGAATCACATTTACTAAGTTAAATTGCAGGTACTACATAGTACAAGACTCTGCTCTCATAGAGCTTGCATTTCTAGTGGGGAATACAGACAAGTAAATAATATAATTTCAGGTCATAAATGCTATTGAGAGTAAAGCCCTAGATGAGTGTGTTGGGATGTATAAGTGGGGTGGTCGTTCTCTGAAGGATGACATTGAGCAGAGGCCTGGATGTTGTTTAGAGTGAACCTGGTGGAGAACTGGGAGGGGAACAGAGGGAAGGACAGGTTCAGTGGAAGCCCTGAACTTGGCACATTGGAGAACTAGAAAAGTTAAGGTCATGGGAGCAGTGAGGCAGAGGATGGGAAAACATCAGGGCTTTGCTTTAAATGAGTTCTCATAAAATGCAGACCCAGGCTCCTGGGAGAAGGTATGCTGAACAGACTGCATCATTTGTCTGGTTTTAGCTTTACTGAGAATTTATGAGTCTTCTTGCAAGGCCAAGTATGATCTCTGGAAATGTGGTTGGATTGTATCATGGTCGAGGTACCAGACATCCAGTGGGAATGTGGTCAGAGGGAATGGGGTTGCTGTATATATTTTTTTCCTGCTTGTAACTGGGCAAACTCAGGAGTAGATCAAGTTAAAACATGTATGTTGGGTGAAATGACCCAGGCAGCAGGCACTGCATCAGCACAGACTCACATGGGCATTAAGTTTAAAAGATGCTGCAATGACAACAGCTCTCAACGCTGAGGGGTGCACCCTTCCAACTGGCTGGCTCCTCTCTGTAGCTCGCACACAGCTTTTTAATATCATCTTGTTCATTTTCCTGTGTTACATTGTCTGTTTTCTTCAGCATGTGTTTTTCTAGTTTTGGTTTGTGAAAAATATTATAAATAAAGTTGAAGCACACATAAGTTGGGAAGAAGCACTTGCAATGTATGGGTCAAATAAAAGGTTGAGATTGTAAATTCATAAATAGCTTTTAAAATTCATTAAGACTAAAACAAATATGCCATTTACAAAAGGATAAAGGGAATAGAGATTTGTAGAAAAAGAAATAGCCAACAAATAGGAAAAAATTCAATGTAGGGGAAATGTAATTTAAAATATGAATAAGGTTTTTCTGGTTCACGGTCAAGGCACACAGGAGAAGTGACCATCTGCTTCTCCACTCCTCCCTTCCCTCTCTCTTTATCTCTCTCTCCCCCACTCTCTCCCTCCTGCAGCCATGGCTCGAATGGTTCAGGTAAAGTTGGCCCATCCTGCTGAGCGCTGAGGATGGCTCCATGGCCTTACCTTGGGAGCTAAAAATAGCTCAGTTACTGAGCAACAGAGCAGCTGCCCCAGATAGGCAGAGCATCGCATCCTAGTGGGCTTGCCAGGTGGCTCCTGGTCAGGGCACATGCGGGAGTCTGTCTCTCTGCCTCCCCATTTCTCAGTAAAAAACAAAAACATGAATAAGGTTTTAAAGTACTGGAACAAATGATAATCCCTATACTGGATAGATGAACACACTCATGTACTACTGTTGGTGCTATAAATTGCTGCACCTTTTCTGGAGAGCATTTTGACCATATATTGGAAAAAACTGTTCATACTATTTAATTTTTCCATTGATTTGAGAAAGAGAGAGAGAGATAGAGAAGCATCAACTCGCTGTTCCACTTAGTTTTTTCATTTAGTTGTATACTCATCGATTGCTTCTTGTATGATAGTGGTCCCCAACCCCCAAGCTGCGGACCAGTACCGGTCCGTGGGCCATTTGGTACCGGTTTGCAGAGAAAGAATAAATAACTTACATTATCTCCCTTTTATTTATATTTAAGTCTGAATGATGGTTTATTTTTAAAAAATGACCAGATTCCCTCTGATACATCCGTCTAAGACTCAGTCTTGACGCTTGTCTCGGTCACGTGACGCATTTATCCGTCCCACCCTAAAGGCTGGTCTGTGAAAATATTTTCTGACATTAAACCGGTCTGTGGCCCAAAAAAGGTTGGGGACCACTGTTGTATGTGACTGGGGATAGAACCTGTGACCTTAAGTGTGCCTGGATGGTGCTTTATCCACTGACCTACCCTGCCAGGATTATATTCATACTCTTTTTTTTTTTTTTTGTGACAGAGAGAGAGAGGGACACACAGACAGGAAGAGAGAGATGAGAAACATCAATTCTTCGTTGCGGCACCTTAGTTGTTCATAGATTCCTTTCTCATATGTGCCTTGACGGGGGGGGGGGGTAGTGTGGTGGGGGGGGTGGCTACTGCAGACTGAGTGGCCCCTTGCTCAAGCCAGTGACCTTGGGTTCAAACGGTGAGCTTTTTGCTCAAACCAGATGAGCCTGCACTCAAACCAGTGACCTCGGGGTTTCAAACCTGGGTCCCTGTGCCCCAGTCCAACGCTCTGTCCACTGTGCCACCACCTGGTCAGGCATGTTCATACTTTTATTCCTCAATTTAAAGTAAATTTTTTGACTTGTAGTATTTTAGTAATCTTCATTTTGAATAGTTTCTCTCACTTTAAAAGTTTTATTTACAGGCCCTGGCCGGTTGGCTCAGCGGTAGAGCGTCGGCCTGGCGTGCGGGGGACCCGGGTTCGATTCCCGGCCAGGGCACATAGGAGAAGCGCCCATTTGCTTCTCCACCCCCACCCCCTCCTTCCTCTCTGTCTCTCTCTTCCCCTCCCGCAGCCAAGGCTCCATTGGAGCAAAGATGGCCCGGGCGCTGGGGATGGCTCCTTGGCCTCTGCCCCAGGCACTAGAGTGGCTTTGGTCTCGGCAGAGCGACGCCCCGGAGGGGCAGAGCATCGCCCCCTGGTGGGCATGCCGGGTGGATCCTGGTCGGGCGCATGCGGGAGTCTGTCTGTCTCTCCCCATTTCCAGCTTCAGAAAAAAAAAAAAAAAAAGTTTTATTTACAGAGGTCTGTTTAGTAACAGGTGCTAATATTCATTTATATTGCCCTATTTTCTAAAATTTTTTTTGTAATTTCAGTCCTACAAGATTATCAATTTTGCCCCCAGCCTACTTCGTATTATAGTCTCTGATCATGTGGAATTCCCAGTACGCCAGGCAGGTGAGTTGGTTTTTATTTGTAATAAATTTATTTATGGTGGAAGTAAAATTAGAGATTTATTTCAAGTCCAGATATCTGTGATTTCTTGGAAAAAAAAAAAAAGGAAATGCACAAGAAGTATTTCTAATGCCTTAAAAGAAATCACTTTGCTGTCCCGGGAAACTTGCAGGTGGCCCTGAGCTCCTTCACCGCCCCTGGTGTTTTCCGTTCTTGCCCGTCCACCTCCCCATTCCTTGCCTCTGGACTTTGCCATTTCCCGCATTCTTTCCCGATTTTAATAGTTTTATCTGCCTAACTTTTTATGATTCCTGGTGGCCTAGCCTTTGGGACTGTAGATTAATTCTATGAATTTATATGTGTGAATTTGAGCTCCATTTGCATGTCAGATCATGGAGGAAATATATAGATGTTTCTAACCATGCAATTGAGGAGCAGGACTTGTGTTTTAAACATGAAACTTACCCTTAAGTCTATGGGACCAAATGTAGTTCCATGATGTTGTGTATTGTAGTTTTTTTTGTGTGTGTTTTGTTTTACAAAAATA
The DNA here is from genome assembly GCF_036850765.1 of Saccopteryx bilineata. Lineage (NCBI taxonomy): Eukaryota > Metazoa > Chordata > Mammalia > Chiroptera > Emballonuridae > Saccopteryx > Saccopteryx bilineata. Next base: position 139,282,691 of record NC_089491.1, on the reverse strand, counting down.
TTTTCTTAATTGATTTATGAGTGAGAAATATCAGCTCATAGTTGCTTCACTTTGGTTGTTTATTGCTTGCTTGTTGCTTGTCATATGTGCCTTGACCAGCCAAGGCCAGGGTTTTGAACTAGAGACCTCAGCATTCCAGATCGATGCTCCATCCACTGCACCACCACAGGTCAGGCTTTTTTTTTTTTAAATAAGCTGGTTGTTAGAGCCCAAAGGCAAAAAAAAAATGGCAAAAAGTATGGAGTATCATGAATCCTGAAAAGACAGTAAATTCAAGATAAATGGGGTAAAATAATAACTAGTTAAAAAATGAATAAGTAAAAAGACTTATTATGTAAGTGATGTATGCTAATTGTAAGTAATTTGGGCAATATAAAAGAATAATAAGGAGAAAGTAAAAAAAAAATTACTCAGTATTTATCACTCAGAAATGACCATCATTAATATATAATGTGTGTATATGTTTGAGTAGAGGAATTGAATAGTTTTATAGAAATGGGGTTATATTCTACATGGTGACAAAAGTTTTTCATTTTACTTCAAATAACAGAATGAAGAAGTAAGGAATCATTAAGCTTTGGGAAAATATTTATAATAATATATATGATTAGCTGAAAGATCCTTTGTAGTTAAGAAAAATCTGTAGAAAAACATTCCTATTGGAATTATATTTTACTTTAATAAAGTTTATAAGACTTTTCTGTGAGTTTTTTGAAACCATTGCTCTCAGTTTTATTTAATCTTTTTTTTTATAAAATGGGCTGTTCTGAAACCACATTTTGCTAAATGGAACCTATTTTAATGACCTAAGTATGTATAGGGTCATTGTGAAGTTCCTATGGAAGCTTTGTGGAAATTGTATTTTTAAAGACCTTAAAGCAATTTATTAAAACTAATATGTCTTCTTTATATGACATATAAACCTTACAAAAATACCGAATTTATACATTAGATTGCTTTTAATGCTTCCGCCAAAGATAGTTGCTGTCAACTCTGGTGCATGGTTGTCCAATTTTTTTTCCCTATAGATCTGCTGGCTTTAATAAGTAACAAGATCTTTTAATATTTCATATTCTGTTTTATAATTTACTTTGAAAAATTTAATCATATGCCCTCAATTCATTCCAGAGCATATCCATATACTTTATAACAGTTGTTCAGTATTTCTTTGTACAAAATTACCTTAGTTTATTCAAACAATTTGAAGTTAATGGACATTTCCTTTATTGTTCTTTTTGTTTTTGTTGTTATAGAGGCAATGCTAAAACGAGCATCCTTGGACAGACATCTCTGGATACTTGAGGGAATATTTTTGTTGAACAAACTATAAGAAATAGAAATGCTAGGTCAATGGATATCGCTGATGCTAACATTTAGAAGTTTGAATCTTATCAACAAATTGCTTTTGCTTGTGTTTTCTGTCAACAGTGCATCAGAATGCTAGGTTGCTCATATAGTCACAAAAGTATTATAATCCCTATAGAACTAGTCTTGAAAATAAAAAGCAACCTTCAGACAACAAAGATACACACAGGGTAAAATCATAGACTTACTTATAATTCAGTCATTAAATGCTGTTAGTTTTATAACTAAAAATATTTTTATTATGGGGCCCCATAAAAGACGGCCTGTATAAAAGGCACACTGTAAGATTTAGAACTGGAAGATTTTCCGTTTTTGCTGGCTGTCAGGTTGAACATGGATGGGTTTAGCCCTTCATACTTTGTAAAGCTGGATGAAAGTCGTTTTTTTGATAGTGCTTCATTGGCGTTTTTTTCTCTAACTTAGCTGCCATTTACTTGAAGAACATGGTGACACAGTACTGGCCGGATCGAGAACCTCCACCGGGAGAAGCGATATTTCCTTTCAACATTCATGAAAATGATCGCCAGCAAATACGTGATAACATTGTGGAAGGAATAATTCGGTCTCCGGATTTAGTGAGGTACATTACACTCTGTCTATGTGATGAGCACAAAATATATATGGGTGAGGGGAGGTGGGATTTAATCATCAGCCTCACGTTTGGTTTTTTAAAGAGGTAAACTAATGAAGATGGCACTCAAAGAATATTGTTTTACATGTCTGTCTTTGCGTTTGTAATCCTTTGCAATATTTTCGGAAAGGTTTAGTTGCTTTCAGTTGCCACAAAAAAGAGTTAAGGCGAAAATTGTACTTGACTAAAATTGTTGTATAAATCCCTGCTATGTAAATAGCTTGTATTCTTGGTTATGCTCTCTTGACTTTTTCCTGACACAGGGAAATTGACTTCTGGGAGTTTTAACCTACCACTTTTCTTAACAAATGACCTCTCTTTTCATTCAGTTTTATGCACTGATTATCTTTTCCCGTGGAGAAGACAGGCTAGAGGAGGTGTAAACATGCAGAATCGTCTGTGGTTTCTCACGGTCAGCTTAGGTGCTGTGCAGGGCAGTGCTGTGCGAGGGAACTGTCTGCAGGGGTGGAGATCTGCCTCTACACTGCCCGGTATTGAGCCACATGCATACACGGTCTTAAGTGCTTGAAATGTTACTGGTGTAACAGGAGCTGACTTTTTTATTTAATATCGGTAAATTTAAAGTGTACACATGTGGCTGGTGACTGCCCCTATCTACTGAATAGCACAGCTGTCGAATCGTGAACAATTTTGCAATCTTAAAATAGGCAAAGCAAACTCCTTTCAACATGAGCTGGTAATTAGATTTCTTTTGAAAGTGGAGAATGGAAAGAGATGAATCTGAGGTAGGAGAATGAAATTGTTTAATGTCAAAAGATTAGATATAACTTTTCCCTTTGGGTGTCTGCACGTTCTGACATGCGCAGGGGAAAGGGAAGAAACTTTGAGGAAGGCAAAGAAACACGGAACTCCTCTTCGTTCAGTTATTTTGTTTGTTAAGAAAAGAAAGTAAACTTAAAATGATTAAAGAAAAATCACCATTATTCTCATTGGTTGCCCAGATGGGCAGTGGCTCCCAGATGGTACCATCAGGAATTGTTTCTTGTCGAAATCCTTACCTATTCACATACCTCTGAATCCTGCACAGCTTCTGCATAGCCATGTGTGACAGGAGGGCCATTCGTAGCTATCCCTTGCTTGGTTGGTATGAGAAAGAGTTGGCAGGGTCAACCTGAAGATGAAATTTTAAAAATTGAAAAGTTTCAGTTTAATTGCATCCAGATTTGACATATTGGTCAAATCTGGTGGCACAAGGGGAGAACTTTATCTTTATAATGAGATGGTTCTTTGCAGCTTTGTTTCTTTTATGTTCTGAAGTCTTAACTATAATCACTTCTGAAGAAATAATTCTTCAAGTGTATTGAAGGGCATTGCAAAGAAAATTTTCATATAGATTTGACAACATAAGGAGAAGTCGTTGTTCTGTTTGTTTATTTTCAGCGAGTCCTGGTTATTGGCTGTTCAGCTCAGCACACACTGTCTTTTTTCTTCACTGTGGAATCCTGGTTTAGCCAGGCTCACTTTCTAACCCTTTACAAATGACCATGTAAGGACATACAGTATATAGAAGAAAATGTTTTTTCTCTTTTTTTTGTGTGTGACAGACACAAAGAAAGAGACAGAGAGAGGGACAGATAGGGACAGACAGATAGGAAGGAAGAGAGATGAGAAGCATCAATTCTTTGTTGAGGTACCTTAGTTGTTCATTGATTGCTTTCTCATATGTACCTTGACTGGGGGGTTACAGCAGACTGAGTGACCCCTTGCTCAAGCCAGTGACTGTGAGTGAGCTGTGCTCAAACTAGATGAGCCGGCAACCTCGGGGTCTCGAACCTGGGTCCTTTGTGTCCCAGTCCGATGCTCTATCCATTGCACCATCGCCTGGTCAGGCATCTCATTTTCTTTTTAATACCAATTAGAAGGGTCCTGTTGAGGAAATGATTACTGAGATAAGTGTTACGACATCACATCTTTTATTATTTAACTTTATGGTTTTATTAAAGGGATTCTTTTTTTATTTTATGTTTTACCTGTGGCTTATTTTCCCCTCTTTATATCTTTTGAAATAGCTCTTAGATTTCCTCTTCAGAAATTGCCAGCTTCTTTCTTATACTCGATATACAAACTTTAGTACTTAGGAGGCTTTGCTAGGTGCAGCATCGTGTGTTGGCGGTTGACTGAGAGTGGATGCTTCAGTGTTTTGGCCCTTGGACATGCTTCCTCCATTACATAGGCCTCCATTTTACTTACTTCGACCATTTTTAGGCTGTTTGTACAATACACTTGAATTGTACTTTATTTGTTTTGTTTTTCTCTTAGGATATGATAACCAAAATATAAAATATAATAAGCCGGGAAATTTTGCAGAGCTAAATTCATAGGATTTAAAAAATATTTATATATATTTTTAATGAACCTATTTTAAATTCAATATTCTACCCAAAACTATATTTAGAATAAAACGGTCTGAAAGGTTTTATTTGTTTTAGGAAATGATCTGTTCTCTTTATTTTCAGGAAGTTGAGCCACTGAGGAGGATTTTGTAGTGTGGCTCTTTTTCCTCTCACCCCAGATATATAACTGTATCATGTAAAGTGCTTTCCTGTGAAATATCAGTGGGCTTTGAAACCTGATAGTTAGTAACTACTTAGATTTCGGACTTTTTCTCCCACCTTACAGAGTCCAGTTAACAATGTGTCTCCGTGCCATCATTAAATACGACTTCCCTGGTCACTGGCCAGCAGTGGTCGACAAGATAGACTATTACTTGCAGTCACAGAGCAGTGGAAGCTGGCTTGGCAGTTTATTATGTCTATATCAACTGGTGAAGACATATGAGTAAGTTGATCTCCATTGGCTGGAAATACCAGCCTGGTGTTACTTAGAATTAAATTGCATAGAGGGGTCTGCTATGGGTGTTCTTGGGAATCAGGTTAATTTGCCAAATGGTAGGTTAAGCACAGTTAAACATGCTTATTTACTACAGTTATCTAAAGAACCTTTCATCTGTGATCGTACATTACTAATCTCTGAGGCAGTGATAAGATAATGCAGTGCTTTTCAAAATTATTTGTTAGTTTCAGAGGACCATTTATTAATAGCTTTCCCTGAAAACTCTGATACAGAGGTATCTTAGCATTTATCTTCAAGTGAGCACGTCTTAAGTATACCAAACTTTTAACTTTTTGTGTACAAATTAGAAAATATTAAAATTTCTGTGCTACTAACTTGCTTTTCCATAAAAGTTGCTTGGGAGGTGGGAGATAAGTGTCACGTTTAATTCATTGTTTTCTGGTTTCTAAGAGGATTGCTGCTTGTACATGCAAAGTTTTATACTTCTTTTTGTAAACTAGTTAGTTCATATTCTAGAATTTTTAGAAGATATTTTATATTTGTATCTATGGAAGTGACCTAAGAACATGTAAGTTTGTAAATGATTTTCACTTTCCCAATTTAGGATAGTATAAGAAGAAATTTATTCCTTATAGTTTATTACTTATAGTTTTTTTATAAGGGGGAAATTATATTTTTTCTTTTTGTCTTTGTTCACATAGATACAAGAAAGTAGAGGAAAGAGAACCTCTTATAGCAGCAATGCAAATATTTCTGCCTCGTATTCAACAACAAATCATGCAGCTCCTTCCTGATTCCTCACATTACTCTGTTTTACTACAGAAGCAGATTCTGAAAATCTTTTATGCACTTGTTCAGGTAAGTTTCTATTGCAGAAGACAAATACGAGGTCTTGCTTTTCTGTCTGACACATGGACAGTGCTTGGTAAATGTCAGTTATTGTTAAAAATTATGTACTCTCACATATATTTCATTAAAAAATCCTTATGAGAGAACAGGCTCACAGAAATTAACTTGTTTGTCCAAAATTATCCGAGTGGCAGAGCTGAGATTCAACATCTGTATTCCTTTTACTCCATTGTCTGAAGTGCTGGGTATGGAAGAAACAGGGTAGTTAACTGTCCTAGGGCCTGATTATTTGACTAACCTGCCCATAGCATTCTGCCTGTAGATTAGTTAGGATTATAGGTGAAGAGGAAGGAGAAGAAGAGACTCCTTCTTTACTGGGAAATTGTACTGAGGGTAGTTTCTTTGCACTTAACCTAATTTAAAGCTAATAAAGAAGATGTAGTGCCTCATTTTCCTTCATTTAAGCTACTTCCTTTGATCTGAAAGCTATCAAGAATATTAATACGGGAATCTAAAAAGTAATTAGAAGAAGATGGAGATGATGAAGTATTTTAAATATAAAGATATTTAAAATTTAATCCTTGAAAGACTTGGGTAAATCATTCAGATCTGGGTGAGAGAAGAATGGTTATCAGTCTAAACTGTTTGATGGTGAATGAATAAAACGTCTCGCAGCCTTCTTAGTTAAATAGTCACGGCAAGGGGGTAGTTTTGTTGGGGTACAGAGCCAGGATGGTTTGGTTTTGTTCTTGGCTTCATATATTGACTTAGGTACTTTTGTACTCTTTCCGAATATTTCACTTCAGTGAAGGTTTATATTTTTAGCCTTATTTTTTAAACTTTTAATAGAGGCAGTTGAAGGGAGATTTTGTTTTCAGCTCAGCCTTTTTGGGGGGGCGGGAGGAAAGGGGGAAGGAGGAAAACCTGAGGAGAGAGAAGAAAATGGGATACGAGGAAAATATATCCTCCAGCTCTTTTTCTCTTTCTTTTTTTTAAAGTAATAGGGAGTGGAGATGCATGGTGCCTTTGCTTTTTTACCCAAGCACTGTTCAGAAATCGTCCTCAGGAGAATCACTTTACTCGGAGGCAAACATTTTTCATTCAGTGAGATGTTTTGCCATTAGACTCAGCAGTGCCCCCTGTATTCAGAGGCCAGAGCTCCTGTTCCTGCTGGGGGCAGGGTAGCTAGGAGTCAGGAAGGAAGACAGAGGCAGATGAAATGATTTTCCTAAAGCCTCTACCTCTACCTGAGCCAAGAGGGTAAAATCTAAAATGTGTTTTTTCTCAATATAAACATGCTAAAAACCTAAAAAAAAGGCAATGAAAAAATAATCTCACCATTTTAAACCATTTTGGTAAGTATTATATGCTACTGACGGAATGTGCCCCCGCTGGGTGTCCTGGAAGCAGAAGGTTAGCGGGCTGTAAGGGGTATGACTGCAGTGCTGTGTAAGTGAAAAGTGATGGACAGTTTGGGAAGAGGCAGAGGTATTTATGTTTTGGGAAGTATGGTACAATTAAACTGACTTTAAGCAACATTTATTCACTGTTGTGTACAGAGCATTTGGGTAAATTCATACACACTCAGAACTCAGTTTGTGGGAAAGAGCCCTCGTCACTGTCCCCAGGCCGTCAGCCAGCTCCTCCGTTCCGTCTCAAACCAACTCCCCACTGCACTTGGCATAGGGTGTGATCTTCTGAACACGGCCCACAAAGCCTTTCATCTCTCCACCTTACCTTTCCCCTCCTCTCCTTTGTGCTGTACACTCCCGCCATACTGAGTTTTCGGCTTCATGACTAGCCCATGCCCACTCTTACTTGGGAGCCTGTAGAAGGCTGTATTTCTGCCTGGAGCACTCTTCTTCCCCTGGGACCCAGCTGGTTTGTGCTTTCTCTGGGTCTCAGCTTGCGAGTCCTGCCTTCAGGAAGTTTCTGACTTGACCAGCTGGGTTAGGTGGCCCTCTGTGTTCCCCTCTCAGTTGTACGCTCTTACCCATACACTGTCACGCTGTGGTGTAATTCCTTCTTTACGTATGTTCTGTTCCCGCAACTGGAGTGTGAGGACGGAGACTGTGTCTCCTACTTACTGCGTCCTTAGCATGTAGCAGGGCTTGGCAAGCATGGGCGCGGGATGGTGCTGCCTCACCCCCTCTACTCGGGGTGCAGCCAGGGGACCCGCAGTAAGGCAGCGGCTACGGCACTGTGCCTCAGTGGAGAGGAGAGTAGTTGAAACAATGTTTCATGAGCTAAAGATTTTGATTAAAAAGGTGAAAATGAGTTCTCAGTACAAAATAGGTAATTTTTTTGCGGTGATAAGGTGTTAACTAATCTTACTGTGGTAGTCATTTTTCAGTATATGTATGTATTAAATCATCACATTGGGTACCATAACTATACACACACAATGTTTTATGTCAATTATTATATCTCAGGAAAGTTGGGGAAAAAGTGGTTGAAATTATAAATTTGACAAATCACTTATTTGAAATCTCATGTTGAATAAATGAGATCTTATTATATTAAAACTTTTTTTTTCCACTTAAGAAAGTAGTCCAGAAGAACAATTCATGACATGCATACTTTTAGATTTTAACATTTTAATTTGCAGACATATGTATATGGGCCTATTTTAAATTAAATTGTAGGTCGAACCATATGAAATGATTGTTGTCGTGGTCAAATGTTAGCCATTTCACGCATTCCAGCCTTCCAGCACAGGCTGGTTACAGACGCCCTTGCTGACTTTCTGAGGGTGGAGTGACTGCTTGCTGACGGTGTCCTCTGTTTGCAGTACGCGTTGCCTCTTCAGCTGGTGAACAACCACACCATGACAGCGTGGATGGAGGTCTTCCGAGCTATTATTGACAGGACGGTTCCTCCTGTAAGAAAGAGCTTCTGTTTCTAAGAAAAATTGGAAAAATTTGGGTTTAGGATATTTGTGGTGGACTAATTTATGATACTAGGCTGTTTGGAAAAAAAGTTATTACTGTAGTAAAAATAATTAATAATGTATACTGAGTTTTGGAACATTCAGGTAAGCAAAACTAATAATAATTATATTTAATCCTACTAAAATGGTAAAAAAAAGTTTTGAAAATTGGTATTTATTTTTCTAGGCTTTTTAAAAATTTTTCCCTGAAGTGAGAAGCAGGGGTGAGGGGGTGGGGATGGGGTGCAACCAGGATCCACCCGGCATGCCCGCCAGGGGGTGATGCTCTGCCCATCTGGGGTGTTGCCCGGTTGCAATCAGAGCCATTCTAGCACTTGAAGTGGAGGCCATGGAGCCGTCCTCAGTGCCTGGGCCAGCTTTGCTCCAATGGAGCCTTGGCTGAGGGAGGGGAAGAGAGAAACAGAGGAAGGAGAGGGGGAAGGGTGGAGAAGCAGATGGCTGCTTCTCCTGTTTTGTGCCCTGACTGGGAATCGAACCTGGGACTTCCACACGTTGGTCTGACGCTCTACTACGAGCCAACCAACCAGAGCCTTATTTCTCTAGGCTTTTATCTCTGTTTCTTTATATGACCATATTTTACTTATAAAAATGGTATATGTTGGTACTGTTTTGAAACTTATTTTTCACTTAAAATTTTTTATAAATATTTTATATAAATGTTTTTATACTCTTGTCACTTTTGTTGAATGCTTCATTTGCTGGATGTTGAGCTGTTTTAATTTTTTAGTTTCAATTTAATGATAAGGATGTAGTTAAATTTTTATACACATATATGATTTTTTTTTTTTTGGATAGACTCCTAAAAGTGTTTAAGACTGACAGATCTTGTAAAGTACTCTTGGGAAACATTGCCCTAGCTTAGATTGATTGATTTTTTGATTGATTTTACAGGTAGAGGGAGCTAGAAGTATCAACTCATAGTTGCCTCACTTTAGTTGTTCGTTGGTTGCTTGTCATATTTGCCTTGACTCAGCAAGCCCTGGGTTTTGAACTGGTGACCTCAGCGTTCCAGGTTGATGCTCTATCTATCCATGCACCACCACAGGCCAGGTGCCCTCACTTATACTTTAATAAGCAGTGGCTGAGGATATCTTTTACATAAAATTCTAAGTTTGCCAGTTTGATAGGTGAAAGATAGTGTCTCATTTTTATCTGCAATAACAAGGATGCTGTAGTTCACTTACCAAATTAACTGAAATAACTAATCAAATTAAATAAAAAAATATAAAATATTTTAAGATTTAAGCTTGTCTTCAAGTGTGTAGTGTTTTTTCTCTTATTCATATCTTGAGACAAATTATATTTGAGTTTAATTTGTATACATGAATGCACAAAACTTATTGAACAGTTCAGTAAATTTTGGCAAACGTACAATTGTGTTACTATCACCCCGATCAAGATATAGGACCTTTCTGTCATCCCAGAGTTTCCTCAGGTGACATGATATTTTGTATTTGTTTTCCACTTGGGTCTTTTAAAGATAGGAGACAAATGTGAACAACAGCATTGGTTAGTCAAAATTTACTTTGCTTATTTAATTTTTACCTAGCAGTCTCTTAAGAAGGGATTTGCATTTGTATGGCAGTCTAAATTCACAATGAATATTCATCTATAGCAAGATTTATTCTGCCTGTGTTATTCACATAAACTCTTTTATTATGTAGAAATTTAACCCGGGTGTTTTTGTCTTCTTAGGAGACTCTACAAATTGATGAGGACGATAGACCAGAACTCGTCTGGTGGAAGTGTAAGAAGTGGGCGCTGCATATTGTAGCTCGTCTTTTTGAACGGTAATTCTGTTTATTAGATTTATGATCTTATAGTTCAGTATCTCAGTATTGGATATAATAAAACTGGATGGGCCCCTTGATGGTCCACATTATGTATATGGTTATTTGTCTTTAATGCCCTAGAGGGCAAAGTGTCACCCTCTATTTTTACAGTAGGCGTCACTCTGATCATTGACTTTGAGAATCATATGAGGTGCTCAGTCTTCTCCGAATCTTTCTATTTTTCTATAAAAAGAATGGAAAAATGACATTGTTTAGCTTATTGGAAATATCCCAGGGATTATACAAGAAGGTGTTTGGTCATTCAGTTCCATAGGAATGTTAGTCAAATTTAATTATAGAAGCGTTTATTGAAAAGATATGTAAAAGTTTTTTATTTATAATATTTACCCTTTAGGAGAGCTTTGTTAATTAGAAAGACATTGTGTCTGAAATTTTAAGTATGACCCAGAGTCAAAGTAGAGCTCATCCTGATTTCATTTTGGGGCTTGTAAAAAGGAGGGAAGTGTTAGTTTTCTTTCAACAAGAGATTGTATTTGAACTCTGAACATGCTTGTTTTTAAAATTCATGGTATTTAAACATTTTCTCTTTGTATTTTAAGATATGGAAGTCCAGGAAATGTCACAAAAGAATACTTTGAATTTTCTGAATTCTTTTTGAAAACCTATGCAGTGGGAATTCAGCAGGTAATAAATTCATGCTTTTTAAATTGAAGGACAGTTACTACTGAGAGTAGTTAAGTAATTTCTATCCATTTAAAATAGGTAACACACCCTCACCAGGTTGATTGATACCCACCCACATTGGTGAGGGTGATCTGTTTGACTCAGCCCACCGATTCAAATGCTAATCTCTCCAGAAACAACCGCACAGACACACCTAGAATGTTTTATCAGCTATCTAGGCATCCCTTAACCCAGTCAGGTTGACAAGTAAAAGTACCGATCATGATGAATAAATGAAATAATAGATCAGGGCTGGGTCTAGGATGAGGTGAGAGAGGCACCAGGGGGCGCAGTTTCAGGAGGCACTTACCCTCAGTTAGTGCACAAATGGGAGGATCCTTCACCTGCTGGGCCCGGGGAGCCAGCCGTGTACAGCCTCCCCAGGGCACCCCGTATGTGTCAGTCAGTGTCCTCATACACTGCGGATCCTGCACCTGCTGGGCCTGGGGAGCCAGCCGTGTACAGCCTCCCCAGGGCACCCCGTATGTGTCAGTCAGTGTCCTCATACACTGCGGATCCTGCACCTGCTGGGCCTGGGGAGCCAGCCGTGTACAGCCTCCCCAGGGCATCCTGTATGTGTCAGTCAGTGTCCTCATACACTGCAGATCCTGCACCTGCTGGGTCTGGGGAGCCAGCCGTGTACAGCCTCCCCAGGGCACCCTGTATGTGTCAGTCAGTGTCCTCATACACTGCGGATCCTGCACCTGCTGGGCCTGGGGAGCCAGCCGTGTACAACCTCCCCAGGGCACCCCGTATGTGTCAGTCAGTGTCCTCATACACTGCGGATCCTGCACCTGCTGGGTCTGGGGAGCCAGCCGTGTACAGCCTCCCCAGGGCACCCCGTATGTGTCAGTCAGTGTCCTCATACACTGCGGATCCTGCACCTGCTGGGTCTGGGGAGCCAGCCGTGTACAGCCTCCCCAGGGCATCCTGTATGTGTCAGTCAGTGTCCTCATACACTGTGGATCCTGCACCTGCTGGGTCTGGGGAGCCAGCTGTGTACAACCTCCCCAGGGCATCCTGTATGTGTCAGTCAGTGTCCTCAGTGCACAGCGGATCCTGCACCTGCTGGGCCTGGGGAGCCAGCCGTGTACAACCTCCCCAGGGCACCCTGTATGTGTCAGTCAGTGTCGTCATACACAGTGGATCCTGCACCTGCTGGTCCTACGTAGGCTGGGCCCCCAAGGGAGCTGTACACGACCTCCCATGGCACGCTGCATGTGTCAGTGTTCTGCTCTTGCTGCCTTGGAATTCTTAATCACTTTATTTTTTTTATTTTTTTTATTTTTGTGAAGCTGGAAACGGGGAGGCAGTCAGACAGACTCCCGCACGTGCCCGACCGGGATCCACCCGGCACGCCCACCAGGGGGCGATGCTCTGCCCATCCGGGGCGTCACTCTGTCGTGACCAGAGCCACTCTTAACGCCTGGGGCAGAGGCCAAGGAGCCATCCCCAGCGCCCGGGCCATCTTTTGCTCCAATGGAGCCTCGGCTGCAGGAGGGGAAGAGAGAGACAGAGAGGAAGGAGAGGGGGAGGGGTGGAGAAGCAAATGGGTGCCTCTCCTGTGTGCCCTAGCCAGGAATCGAACCCAGGACTTCCGCATGCCAGGCCGATGCTCTACCACTGAGCCAACCAGCCAGGGCCTTTTTTTTTTTTTTTTTTTTTTTTTTAATTATTATACATTTACTGTTTTTAATTTTTTTTTAATTTTAATTTTTATTTATTCATTTTAGAGAGGAGAGAGAGAGAGAGAGAGAGAGAGAGAGAGACGGGGGGAGGACCTGGAAGCATCAACTCCCATATGTGCCTTGACCAGGCAAGCCCAGGGTTTTGAACCGGCGACCTCAGCATTTCCAGGTCGACACTTTATCCACTGAGCCACCACAGGTCAGGCCCAGCCAGGGCCTTAATCACTTTTTAATAAGTGTTCTACATTTTCACTTTGTGCTGGGCCCTACAAATTATACAGGAAGTTTTGCCTGAGAGTGAAAGCCTCCTTAAGAGTGAAGCATCTAAGTCACAAAATTAAAAATTAAAAAAAAAATTTACTTATTTATTGTTTTAAGAGGGAAAGGAGTGAGAGAGAGAGAGAAACAATGATTCGGTGTATGTGCTGTGACCCAGCGTAAAGCCAGTGTCTGCGGTCACCCTCATAGCTGCCTGGCCAACGCAGATTCAGGTTTGATTCGGACTGATGGTAATGAAGCAACAGAGCCAAAAACTGGTGGTCTATTTTTCTTTATTCTAGAGTTACATTTGGAAAGCGAGTAAAAACAAACGCACTGGGCTCCAAAACCCACTCGTTGAACACTCACAAAGCTACTGACTCACCTGAGTTTCCTAGAATCAAAGGCTTCCATCGCACCAGTCTTATTCACCTTTGTTCCCCATCTCCTCCTCCATGAACCGGCTTCTCCTTCCCCCATTGTGCCATTTTGGCTGCCTCCTCCATGTGGCTTCCCTGCCCTGCTCCAGCCTGGGCTCTTCCTCCCTACAAGAATGTGCCCACTCTCCCCAAAATGGCCTCCTAGCTCCTCCTTTTAAAACCTTCTGTCGGGAAGGCCCTCCCCCAACACATATTAGCACAACCACGCCCCTTCCCAAGCAGGAAGGGCCTTAATATTATTGCCTGGGCGATGGGCAGCGACATCTTTAACAGTAAGGGTGAGAAAAAATAACTTACCTGCCTAACACCCAGGATCGAACCTGCTCCTTGGTGTATTGGGATTATGAGCACCCAGCCAGGGCTTAAGGCACAGACTTGAAAAGGTGCTCACTCTGTCTGGTGCCAGTGCTCTGCCTGTGCTGGCGGCAGGCTGAGAGCAGGGCCTCCTGCTGGTCGGTGCCATGGAGACCTCACTTGCTTCACGTAGTCTGGCCCTGCAGGGGAAGACAACTCTTCAATAAGCAGAGAATTCAAAAACAAACAAAACAAAAAAAATAAAAATAGGTTATAAACATTCATCTATTTTGTATTTATAGGGGATGAAATGGCAGCTCTGGGAAGTTAATGCAGCCAATTAATTTTAGAACCAAGAGGCTTAGGGCAGCTCCCCCAGGGGGTGCCCTTCCAGACTCCAAGAGCTGGGCTCGAGCCTTTTCAGTTTGTTGACACGCAGTCACCAGTATTAGATTGGGTTCTTCTATTGACTTTCTGACTCTTCTGGGTTTCTACCCCCTATTTCTTTGAGCCTCACCTCTTTGTTTCAAGCTTTTATATCATTAGAGTTAATGGAAAATGAATTATTCTATTTCCAGAGGCGCTGAGCTCAGAAGTTAAGACTTTCAGCTGAGAACTTACACATTTTTATGGAAGTTTGGGAACTATTCTTTACAGTGAAAGTTAGTTCTTGGGTTGATACTGATATTTAAAAGCAACAAAGGATAAGTGGACATCATTGTCATTTGAATCGTAATATTTTTGTTTATATTTTAACAAATAAAATTCTATGACTATTGAGTACTGTCTGTGTCAGGACCATATTGAGGAAGCAGAGATTGATCAGACATAGAAGGCTTTAATGATATAGAGGGGGTTTCTAGACTTTTATAAATTTATACATGCTAGTCTTTATTATAATGATACCAAGTTAATACTTCAGATTTGCCATCTAAGATGGAATACTTCCTTTTATAGATTATCATTTTGTCTAGTATCATTTTATGGATTATCATTTTTATTTTTTTATTTTTAAGAGAGACAAGGAGAGTAGAGCCAGGAACATTTTGCTGCTATTGTATGTGCCCTGACAATAGAGCCGGCAACCTTTGCACTTCGGGATGACGCTCCAACTACCCAAACTCTCTGGCCAGGGCTTAATTTTTATTGATTTAGAGAGACAAAGAGAGGAATAGAGAGAGGGGGGAGGGGGAAGGGAAGCACTCATTTGCCATCTGACTCACTTGTGCATTCTTTGGTTACTTCCCATGTGTGCTCTGACTGGGGATCAAACCTGTGTCGTTTCGGGACTATGCTCTTAACTGACAGAGCTAACTGGCCAGGACTGGATTATCATTTTTTCTTTTTTTTTTGTATTTTTCTGAAGCCGGAAATGGGGAGGCAGTCAGACAGACTCCTGCATGCGCCCGATCAAGATCCACCTGGTATGCCCACTAGGGGGTGATGCTCTGCCCATCTTGGGGCTTTGCTCTGCTGCAATCAGAGCCATTTTAGCGCCTGAGGCAGAGGCCATGGAGCCATCCTCAGCGCCCGGCAAACTTTGCTCCAGTGGAGTCTTGGCTGTGGGAGGGGAAGAGAGAGACAGAGAGGAAGGAGAGGGGGAGGGGTGGAGAAGCAGATGGGCGCTTCTCCTGTGTGCCCTGGCCGGGAATTGAACCCGGGACTCGCGCATGCCAGGCCGACGCTCTACCACTGAACCAACCGGCCAGGGCCTGGATTATCATTTTTAAAAAGTATCTAGCAACAGTTCAGGAAAGCTATGGCTGTAATTTTCTCACAAATTATTTTGTTGGCCCTTGAGATAGTCCATAGGGAAAATTAGTGACTAATGAATAAAATGATCTGTTCAGCGGTTCACTATGGATCCTAGCATAATCAGGAAGCCGGTCAGCTTTGTCTTCTGCTCTTTCCACTGCTGTTAAACCTGTTCACTTCCTAAAGCTGATGCCCCCTCGAAGTGTGGTCAGTAGAGTTTCCAGTGTGTGTGTGTGTATACACACATATATTTAAATTTCATATCATGAACTATTTATACCCTATTATTTGTACCATATTATTACAGCCATATCATGAACCATTTGTACCTTATTTAAGGTATATATTACTAGTATTTTAAAATAGTTTTCTTATCAAAAACTGTTCTGTTCTTACTCCTATGTCTCGCCTCCCCCACCTCTCCTTTGTATGAGCCACACTGTATTGGGAAGACCTGTTCAGTAGCATCCGTTTTTAGCCTGCATTGCTGAAAACCGCATGGGTGATGGTAGGGCTTCTGACAAGTTTTATACCTGAATTTTACATAACTTGAACTGAGCTGGTGTGCTGAATTTTTAAATTCTGTACATGCTTCGAAAGAACCCTTTTTATTTATTCACCAGATCGTTTATGAGCTTGCTACAGTGCAGAGCTCCGGAGACCAGAGGTGAGAAGTCTTGGACTTGATTAGTCTACCTCTGACCCAGGACCCTTAGCACAGTCATGGCTGCCTTGGGCGTGGTTCCTTCTTTATAAACACTCTCTCTCTTTTTTAATCAGTCTTTTAAAAATAACTTCTCAGTTTTGTGTCTGTTTAGAGACTTCCAGAGTCAGAGATTCTAAAATAAAATTCTTCCATGTTTTCTTCTAGGAACTTGATGCTTTTTAAAAAATTATTATTATTGAAATATTTCCCTATCTGGAATTTATTTGATATGAAGTTTAGTTAGGGAACCAACTTCATTTTTTTCAGTTGCCCCAATACTATCTTTTTGGCTAACCTGTCATTTCTTTTTCAGTTCAAAATGCATCTTTATCAAATATTAAAAATCTGTTTGTGGTGTCTCTTGCTGTGTGGCTGTTTTCAGTGTTCATTTAGTCAAGTCTGTTGTTTTTTTAAAAAAGCGTCTTAATTCATTTGAAGAGCTAGTATGTGTGTTTGTGTGTAGACTTACTCTGGGTAGCTCCATAGGTTAGAAGTAGGACAGGTGGTTGGAAATCACTGTGAGACACCATCTAGTATAACATAAACCCATCTAATAATTAAAACCGCCCACTGGGCTTTCTTACAAAATACTGTATTGACTTCCCTAAACATCCCTTAGTGTTTATCCTTCTGCATTCTGGGTTTTTTGTTGCACCTAAAATGCACCCCCCCCCCGCCTTAACCTTAAAATTGTTTATGTTCTCCTGTATTTTCTCTTCCTATTTTCCCATAGGTACTACTCAAAATTTTAGACCAGTATAGACAGAAAGAGTATGTAGCCCCTCGTGTCCTTCAGCAAGCATTCAACTATCTCAACCAGGGGGTGGTTCATTCTGTAACGTGGAAGCAGATGAAGCCTCACATACAGGTTAGTGGCCGGGAGCAGTTCTCCAAAATTACTCTCTGGTGAAATTAGGTTCTCTAGGCAAAGTAAGTGTTACTAAGTCCATATTTTATATTGAATATATATTTCTATTAATAATTACAAATGGGTGCAGTCTTATATCTGATATGAAGGGCTTGTAAATTTCAGTACTTGAGATGAGTGAGGATTTAAAGTTTAATGAGTTGGAAGACTTGGATTCAGTTGATCTTGCTTAACTATTTACTTAAAGATACAATCCTACGTTATTAAAGAACAAATGAGAATTAAAAATTATAGGCCATTAATAAATTCTTATTTGCATGTAGATAATTTTGGGTAATTCAATAATGTTAGGAACTATTTTTTTTTTTTTACCTCTTAAACTAGAAATTCTTAAGTTCTGTTATCTCTAAGATGGTATCTAAAAAGGAAAAAAAATTCTTTTTCTTTGCCTTTGGTGTCCAGGATAGAATTTGTTTAGTGTTATCTTAAATATGATATCTTTTGCAATGTGTTTTGTGGAATCTTAGTAATATTTGCCTAATCTACTTGATCAAAGAGGGAGTTTCTTTGTAGTTAATAGATACTGATTTCATGTTATTTATTGTTTTCCTGTAAAGTAAGGGTGAATTGTCATAGTATTTTTATTTTTTCTACTTGATGCCTTTGACCTTAGGTTTTACAAGGCTGTAATGTAGGAATAGGAAAACTCATCCTTAGGCTAAATGTTTTCTCCTTGAAATATTTAATTGTTTAAGAGAGGATACTAATTACATATGTATAATTGTTAGTGCATGAGGGCTTAGTAGAACATTAGCAGCAGCGCACAGACAGATGTGTTTTCTTTTTCTTTCCCCTCTGAAACCTCTATTTATAGAGTAGGAAATTAGGTTTTTGAAAATGGAAGAAGAAATGGAAAATTTTAATATTGTTGATAACGTTGACATTTAGGACCAAAATGGAAATGTAAAGATGTTCACAAAAAGAAATATAATAGTAAATATAACTTTTGCTTTATATTTATTTCTCTTCCGTAAAGAGTCAAGGTATGTTTAACACTGATTTATTAGTAAAACTTGCTTATCCTTTCAGTTGCTTCAAAGACTAGCATTTACACTCATCTCTTTCTCTGTATCTTGAATCAGTTGTTATTTAAAAACAATTCTGTGCTTAACCCACCCCTCACCTGTAATCCCTCACTTGTCTAACCCTCCCTGACCCCCCCCCACCCCCGTGCCCCTTCCTGGCTGTCCCCCCCCCCCCCCCCCCCGCCCCTGCCCTGGTTTCTGGCTCTCTTGCTTTCTCCATAGTTACTGCAAGCTAAACAGAAAGATGACTATAACAGTTTGGAAAACTAACACCGAGAAGGCAGCCAGTAAGTACATCATTAGTATTCCCCAAATTTGAATAGCTGATGCCCACTTGTGTTTTTTTTTTTCCTTCTCAGAACATCTCTGAAGATGTGATTTTTTCTGTGATGTGTTATAAAGATGAAGATGAAGAGCTGTGGCAGGAAGATCCGTATGAGTACATAAGGATGAAATTTGGTAATTGATGGTTTTATTCCTCATTAGTTCTTGGAAACGTAAAATGATATAACTAAGTTTATATTTTAAGCAGATTTCATGACTCTGTTAAATCCCCAAAGTTCTGCTCTGCATGATAACATTTGAAACTCATGAGAGTTTGGCGTTCTGTTGAACCAGTGACCTGGAGAGCTCTGGGTGTGGGAGATGAAAGGCTGTTTCTCCCTCCTGTGGTGCTGGAGCAGCCGGGGAGCCATCTATAACTTCTGCTGTGACGCTGATCTACAGGGACCATCCCTTCCCGGGCCTTTTGGGGTACCCACGTGTAGATTGGGTTGTCCTCAGTCTGGGAGAGCCTTTGAATTTCTGCATATTTGAGGAGTACCCGATTTAGTTTGCCTCGTTATCCTAGGGACTAAGTATTCCACAAAGGAATGAGATTATTTACAGTGGCCCCACTGTGTGACTCAGTTCTGTGTGTGGGGGGGTCCTTTTAGTTTGGATTTTTCTGGAAGCTGTTGAATTATGTTGATTGCTTGAGTTGATCCCCTTTTACCCCCAGTTTGAATTAATTGCTTCACGGAATACTCAGGCACTTAGCATAGCAAAATGTTATATGTGTACCTGTCACTCCCACAGACTAGAGCAGTCTGAGGGCAGAGGCTTTATCTTACTTGCTTTAACTTGCATCCTCCATTCCTTCTACATCTCGGCATTCTTCTACCAGTGTTGGGCTCTCATATGTCTTCATTAATGTTGAAATAAATAATTGATAACACTGTGATGGTGTGGTGCTTTCCCTTGTCGGCCGGGTGTCCGGCTGCTGGAGGTGAGCCTCCTAGGGTAGACGCTGCGCTGTGTGCACGTGCTCCGAGGCAGTATTAGTGGGTTCAGTAGGTGAGGAAGTGCATCTTCTCTTGGAGACATTCATTCTACCTCTTCCTTTAAAAAATTATTACACATGGGCCTGATTTTCCCCCTTCCTAGTGCTTTTGTTTTCCTAGGAGCAGAGTGATGAGCCAATCTTCTATTTTTTTTAATGCATTTTTTTAATGTTTAGCTTTTCTATAATATCTGTGTTTTTTGTAATGTGCAGAGTATTTGTTTAGCTTTCAGAAAGCTACCATTATTTCACTTATTCTTCATACCAGACAAGATAATATCTGTTTTTAGAAATAAAATAATTAAGAGCTGTGAGTGTTGATTGATAGAATTTACACTTCATTGACTGAAAGAGAATATGAGTAACTGAAGACTAGTTGAAGTGCCTTTTCTTTGACCATTTCCTTCTGTGAACTAGAATGTGGTGGCCATTATTTGATACGGATATTTTACTTTTGGATAACCATAGGGAAGAACACTTATTGCATTAGTTTTCTTTTTATATTTTTGTCACTTGCAATTGTTTATATGAACAGAACATTCCTACCTAAATGTATAGAATGATATTAATAATAAAGGTTTTAGATTTGGTGAAAAGGGTAAGAGCTCAGGCTTTGATGTTAAGGGTGTGAGTGCTGGCTTTGTCCCTTAACTCGTGTGACTGTAGGCAAGTTACTCAATGTCTCTGAGTGCAGTGTTTTCAGCTACAAAGTGGGCAGTGATAACAGTGCTGGATGGATCACGGGGAATAATACACATAACTGACTGCTTTAACACAGTGCTTAGTGTGGAATACTATATGCCGGGGAAAAATCTTAGTTAGTGCAATGCCCCTGGCACAGAGTAAATGCTAGTTATTAGTATAATTATGTTTGTGTTTTATATTTTGAGGCAAAGACTTATTTTTATATTTAAATATGGATATGTCAAGTGCTTCTCAAATTTTCATATTCTTATATAAAGCTGCCTATTCTTTTTTTGTGTCAGAGACAGAGAGAGACAGAGGGACTGAAAGGGTAGACAGACAGGAAGGGAGAGAGATGAGAAGCATCAGTTCTTCATTGCGGCACCTTAGTTGTTCATTGATTGCTTTTCTCATATGTGCCTTGACTGAGGGGCTACAGCAGACCGAGTGACCCCTTGCTTATGACCTTGGGCTCAAGCTGGTGAACCTTGCTTAAACCAGATGAGCTCGTGCTCAAGCTGGTGACTTCGGGGTTTCGAACCTGGATCCTCCGGGTCCCAGTCCGACCCTCCACTGTGCCACCACCTGGTCAGGCTAAAGCTGCCTATTCTGAAAATTTTTAAGTGATATACTTTACATATGTATCATATGTATTCAACAAATACCCATTGAGTACCTGCCGAAGCTTCCTGTTGACAGAGCCAAGTGCTACCCTAGCAGTCCCTCAAAGAGTTTTACACTTATAATTTCTCTGCTTGGAGATCTTTTTTTTTTTTTTTTTTTTTTTTTTTTTTTTACAGAGGCAGAGATAGACAGGGACAGACAGACAGGAACAGAGAGAGATGAGAAGCATCAATCATTAGTTTCTCGTTGCACGTTGCGACTTCTTAGTTGTTCACTGATTGCTTTCTCATATATGCCTTGACCGCGGGCCTTCAGCAGACCTAGTAACCCTTTGCTGGAGCCAGTGACCTTGGATCCAAGCCGGTGAGCTTTTTGCTCAAACCAGATGAGCCCGCGCTCAAGCTGGCAATCTTGGGGTCTCGAACCTGGATCCTTCCGTATCCCAGTCCGACGCTCTATCCACTGCGCCACCGCCTGGTCAGGCTCTCTGCTTGGAGATCTTTATCTTTAGATTTCCATGTAGAGATCGTTCCCTTGTTCATTCAATTTCTGCTTAAGTGTTACCTTAAAAGAGAGCTGGAGAGGCTTTTTTTTCGTTTACACCCTATTTAAACGAGCCCCCCATACTCTCACACTATTTCCCTTTATCCTGTTGTCTATTTGTTCTTAATTGGGCCTATTATATGTGTATGTGTGTATAATGTTCTCACTCTTACCTTGTAACTTGTGAACCCTTTTTGTTTGATCTTTGTATCCCCAGAGCCTAGAACAGTTCCTGACACGTTACTGCCATAAATACATTTTTATTGTTTTATCATTGAAACAGACATGCCTAAAATATATCGCTTTCTTTAATGTGATTGTTTAAAAAGACAGCCTGTAGAGTTTGATAAAAACTTTTGTGTGCGAAAACACTGATGATATATCTTTAGTTTTTTTTTTTTTTTTTTTTTAATGCTGTAAACCAGGTCATGTGTGGACTGTTTTATTTCTTGGTTTTGGAATAGTGATTAATCAGGTTTAAAATCTATAGTAAGTAACTGTAGTTATACTAACATGTTACGACCTTTTAAAATCTTAGATATTTTTGAAGATTATGCTTCTCCTACCACTGCAGCCCAGACGCTCTTGTATACTGCTGCAAAGAAAAGAAAGGAGGTACATAGTCACTCTTCTCTAAGTCCTGGGTTGATTTGATACTCTAATAGAACTCTAGTATTTGAAAAATTGTATTAGTATAATCTGTCATGTTAAGAATATTTTCCTGTCCTGGTAAGGGCAAAAGTTTGTTTTCTTAATTGTAATTGCTTTATAAAACACACCAAAAATGGCTTTAATTTGGAAAATGTGTGCATCGTATATAAATAATGCGGTACTAACGCAGTGGAGGCCGATGCAGACTAAAGGGGGTCCTTCTATTTCCAGGTGCTGCCAAAGATGATGGCATTCTGTTATCAGATCCTGACAGACCCAAGCTTTGACCCGAGGAAGAAAGATGGAGCCCTGCATGTGATTGGTTCCCTAGCTGATATTTTACTGAAGGTTAAGTTCCTTAACATTTAACTTACTTAGAACTGTGAAGCACAGGCAATAGAGAGAACAGGAAAGTTATGGATAATGTAACACTGCCAACTGCCTCTGTATAGTTGGTTTAACTGTAGACATTTTTTCTATCACCTGTTTCTTTAGTTAAAAAGAACATTTGACTTTTTTGTTTGTCAGTGTTTTAGTATGAAACTGTTGCTATTATAAAAAAAGAATATGAATTGGCTTTATTATTACAAAACTCAATCAGGATCAAATTATATTTAAGGTACTATTTTATCTCATTTTAAAACATGCAATGTGTAGGTCAAGTGAATTTACAGAATTGTCGATATAAGTGTATTAATATAAGTCATAAGAAACATACTTTATTAGCATGTGATTTTTACATAGGAAAAAGACATTGATAAGTTGAAACTTAATTTCTATCTCCTAACAGAAAAGTTTATTCAAGGACCAAATGGAGTTGTTGCTTCAGAATCATGTATTTCCATTATTATTGTCTAACCTGGGATATCTTCGAGCTAGAGTAAGTTTTCCATGTTTCCATCTTAAAACCTTCATTTGTAGGATAATTATTGAACTAAATGTTTTTGGATAAATTGACACTTGGTTGAGGTGAAATGAAATAAGTTAGACTGTATCTATGGTCACATAAGCTGAGCAAGGAATGAACTAGTAACTAAAGGGATTTATAGTTTTTAATTCCAGCTGTTTTCAATTTTCACCCTAGTTTTACTTGCTGCATATGCAAAACATACAGTGAGAAGGAAGACGTTACAGCAATGGTACAATGTAAATTCACAAACTCATTAATTCTTAGTGTCCAAAAACAGAATGAAATTCTAGTTTGGCTAAGAACTTGATTATGATGTCCAGTGTATTAGGTAGATATACTTTAGTTATTAGAGAAAATAATAATCCATGTAAACTTATTTGTGTTCTAAGTGTATATTACTTTTAGAGTCTATCTATCTATCTATCTATCTATCTATCATTGATTTAGGTGAGAAGAGGGGAGATAGTGAGGTAGATTTCTTGCAACCGCCCTGACCAAGATCCACCCAGCAACCCCATCTAGGGAGTACCAAGCTATTTTTAGAGCCTGAGGCTGATGCACTCCAACAGAGCTATCCTTGGTGCCCAGGGCCATGTTCAAACCAATCAAGCCACTGGCTATGGAAGAGGAAGAGGGAGAGAAAAGGGGGAGAGGGAGATGGGGAGAAGCAAATGGTCACTTCTGCTGTGTGCCCTGACTGGGAATCAAACCTAGGATGTCTATATACTGGGCCAGTGCTCTATCCACTGAGCCACTGGCCAGGGCCTAGAATCAATATATTTTATGGAGAAATAAAAAATAGAACTTTAATTCAAGAGCATAGTATTTATCTTTATAACTATGTCAACACAAAAAATTTCTTGGTAAACATAGTATACGTTGATAATGCCTACATTCTAAGACATTTTATAAACAGAAGATAATCACCCTTGGAGCAATATTTGGTCAAATGTAGATTAGAGATGTCAAGGGCCCACAAGTGTTTTTACAGGTAGGCTGCTATCATTGAAAGGATGTGCACATTATAATTCCCTTGATAAAAGTCTTAAGTAATTCAAATTAATTACTACAGATTGTGTTTTATGCACATAGAGAATTTTAAAAAGTAATACAATTCTGTGGTCTAATAGTTTAAAATTTGGCACTCTATACAAAGTTTAAAATTCTTTGTACCTTATGTGAATGAAAAAAGGAAATTTGTTATCGTGTAAGGGACAATAATGTTTCACTTGTTTGCTGTAAAGGCCAGTAAATGAGTGACAAACATTGGTTTGTAGTAGCTTTTATGTATAAGTAATAAATTAGTTATGAATCATACTATTTATTAAAAGCACAGACAACTTTATTTTTCAGAGACACTTAAATTTGGCTCTGTTCTTTTTCCTGTGAAAAATGCTATTGCATATAGGTAATTTACAAGTCCTCAAACTGACTTTTTAAAATATAATGACTGGGAAATCCAGAAGTTAGCAACTAAAGCTTATATTGTACCCTCCAAGAAAGTAAATATAGTACTTGGTACAGTTAATGGTGTTTTTGCTTAATAAGAAGTTATGTGTGAGATGAATACAGAATGCCATCATCCTAATTGTTCTCTATTTGCTTCTTTCTTACAATATAGTCCTGTTGGGTACTTCATGCATTCAGTTCTTTGAAGTTTCATAACGAGCTCAATCTCAGAAATGCAGTTGAGCTCGCAAAGAAGAGCCTGATTGAAGACAAGGAGATGCCGGTCAAAGTTGAAGCCGCCCTTGCTCTTCAGTCATTAATTTCTAACCAGGCACAAGGTAGAGCCAGAAAGTTTGTTTAGTTCTGGACGTGATCTTGTCAGATAGTTTTGTTCATTTCCTTCCCAAATAAGGACGATTTTTCTCTAAGTCTTCAGATTTAGGTATTGGATTTCTACACTTTTGCTCCCTCAGAATTTTATAGGAGTGTTTATTCTTAGCCTTTTTAGGAGTTTCTTTTGACTGGTTTCCAGAAAAAATTTATATTAGGGAAGAAGTTGATCATTGTTGGGCATTATGGTAGATGGGATTGAGTGACCTGGGGTGTAGTTTTGATTATGGTACTAATTTGTCACATAAACCTGGACAAGGCCTGTGCTTTGTCAGGCTTAGATCAGCATACATTTAAATTGTGGGGGGGGAGTTGGACGAGATGGCCTCAATTCCTTTCAGTTCTAGGATTCTGTGGTTCTGCTAGTTCTGAAAGTAGCAAGTACAGGGGGTCCTCAGATTATGACACAGTTCCATTCCTACGACTGATGGAAGCCGCGTTTTGGTGTAAGTTGAAACACACCTCAACACTTGCGCTTTTAACAGTCCAAAATGGTGTAGGTAAGTGTACTGAGCGACGCCAGCTCCCTCACTCAAAGGCCGTGTTACTGCGCATTATTCTGCTGCGCGCAGCCAAACTAGTTCACCCACATAGTCTGTAAGTACGATGCTAACGGCGTAAGCTGAAACACTCATGTCTCAATTTTTGTAAGTTTTCATGGGAGTGAGCGTCATAAACTCGAAATGTTGTATGTCGAGACTGTTGTAACCTGAGGACCCCTGTAGTTATTTCTAGTGAGTGATAACACAGATGTCTCATTTGTTTGTTTAGAAGAATAGTCTGTCAAAAGTTCAAATAAACCTTGAATAGTAAACATGAACCTAGTTCATCTCTATTCAACCATGTTCTAATGGAGGTCAGAATATTGTCTAAGGATATGTGGGGAGGATGGAGGATAGAGATAGGATGGGGCAGGGAGTGAGCACCATCAGTATTGGCCAGAGTTTTTTTCTTTAAAATTTATTTTTAAAAAATTGATTTTAGAAAGAGAGAGGCAGAGACAGAAAGAAACATTGATCTGTTCCTGTTTGTGCACTGACTGGGGATTGAACCCACAATCTTTAAGCATCAGGATGATGCTCTAACCAACCAAGCTGTCCAGCCAGGATGGGGCATAGTTTTATGTACATGATTTTTTATATTTTTTACACTTGTATCCTGGAATCATATTCATGTTCTGTAAGTCATGTTGATGACAGAGCGTATGTGTAACTAGAATATTTTCAGTGGGGGCTGTTGGCATTTTGGGCAGCACAGTTCTTTCCTGTGCAGGACTGATTATCTGTATATTACTCATGGGGACATTAATATATTGATAAAGATTATTTTGGTACATTTTTGTAGCTCATTTACCACAGAGCAAATATCTATCTAGAACCTATTACCCTGTGTCATGTTACTTTGTGAGCAAGTTAATAATTTTTACTGCTTGTGAATGGCTACTTTGTTAGTGATTTTGTTTGTTTTATTGCTTTAGCTAAGGAGTATATGAAGCCACATGTGAGGCCTATTATGCAGGAGCTGTTGCACATTGTTAGAGAGACAGAAAACGATGATGTAACTAATGTTATCCAGAAGATGATATGTGAATATAGTCAAGAAGTAGCCTCAATTGCTGTTGATATGACCCAACACTTGGTAAGACTGGCCAAAGTTTTATGTTAGTTTGGTATAAAAGCTTTGAATAGTCTAAATAAATTAAACTCCAAAATTTGGGGTTCAGTTTTATGTGTAACTGTAATGTTATGATATAAAAATGTATGCTCTCTTAATTTTGACAGTAATTACACTTAAATCTAATAACATGTAGGATTATCTCTTTTCATCTATAATACTCTGAGATTTCATGATTTGCCTTAATGTGAGCCTTCTAAATTTTCACATCCTGGGCTTTGAATCTTGAAACTCATTTTCTTCAGTTTTAGGCAGTTCCTTGTATTACTTCTTTGATGACTTTTTCCCTGCCTTTTTCCTGTTCTGTAGTTCTGATGTAGAAGATTGGGCCAGGACTGAGTTTCTGATTTCCTTCTCTTTTTCTCTTGTCTTCATGTCTTTCTTTTTGTTTCATTTCTAGGTGATTCCTTGACTTTGTCTTCTAAACCTCTATTGAATTGTCATTCAAGTATTACTAGATTTTGGATTTATTTGTTTAATGACAACAAGAAGTTAAATATTAGCTATTTGATTGTAATAGCTAATGCATATTCCACTCTAGTGACCAGATAAGGAAAAACAAGGGCTGTATTTAAAACATAACAGGTTCTATCATTGATTTACTGGCAAAGTGCATAACTTTGCTGACATGTACATGTGTGACACTGCTCTTTTGCTCACATAATAGTGACGGGTGGTTATAATAGTAATTGTTGAATATGTTTATCTTATTCTCATAGGCGGAGATATTTGGCAAAGTTCTTCAAAGTGATGAATATGAAGAAGTTGAAGACAAAACAGTAATGGCTATGGGAATTCTGCATACCATTGATACTATCTTGACTGTTGTTGAAGATCATAAAGAGGTGGGATTCTTTGTGTTTTATTTTGTCATTATAGTAACTTTTACTGTACTTAACATGCTAAATGGACAGAAATTTTAAAGTCTTGACTTTTAACTTGCTATTTAGTTATCTTGCTAGATTTTATCTTCATATTTTAAAGACACATTAAAATGATTGAGGGGAAATACTACATGAGTTATAAAGTATATACTATATCCCTTTATTCTGAACTGAGCTAAGTTCAGTACATCATATCTGCTATATGCCAGGCTAGATTTTTAGGGAATACCAAATTGAATAAGACATTAGCTATGCCTTTGAGAACCTACTTTCAGAACTAGCAGAACCACAGAATTCTAGAACTGAATGGAATTGAAGCCATCTCGTCCCCCCCCCCAATTTAAATGTATGCCTATCTAAACCTTGACAAAGCACAGGCCTTGTCCAGGTTTATGTGACATATTAGTACCATAATCAAAACTAGTCACCAGGTCACTCAATCCTATCTACCATAATGCCCAACAATGATCAACTTCTTCCCTAATCTAAGTTTTTTCTGGAAACCATAGTCTACTCTTCTTGATAGAGAGTGATAGCCATTCATTCATAGTGGCAGATATGTATTAACAAATGGAACTCAATTCTGATGTACCAGATACTGTGAGGATGGAAGGGAAGAAGTGCCTAAAACATCATTTTTCTTAAACTGAATTCCAGAACAATTTTGGGCTAAGAATTGTGCAGACAGTTATCGAGTGCTTTCACATCCATTAGCTGATAAGACTCTCACCTGCTTGACCAGGGGTTAGATGGAGCAGGTGATGGTAGTGTCCCTTTGCAGAAGTGGAAATCACGGTTCAGGTAGTATCAAGAGATTTGTTCATGGTCATCAAGTTTTGTTGGGGTTGCGGTCATATCATTTCGATACTGTGTCAGTTTATCTCATCCTCAAACCTGTAGCTCTCCTCCCCAAGTATCACATAACCTTTCCTTAATTAAATTAGATTTGTGTTCTTCTGTGAGCTCAAGCTCTCTTGTGTAACAGTGGTGGCAGCCCTTGTTTTATACAGCAGGACTTAGGAAGCAGGTGCCGGTTCTTTAAATAGCGTTGTTAAACCCTGTGGCTGTGATTTGTCCTGTGTTTATCACATATCAAGGCAGTATTACCAGATTCTTATAACTGGTTCAATATTCTTCTCCTGGGCAGGCCTTCTTTCACCTAAAAGGCTTACTGTGAATTTTAATTTCCATATTTGTTTTTTTATTTTAGTTTTTTATCTTGTTGAAACTGTATGGGCCTCTTGGGAACAGAGAGGTGTTCCAAATTAAATTACAACTATACTTAAGGGTAATTCTTTTACCTCATGTGTATAACCGTGTTTTAAATTTGAAGAGCCCTGAGAAATCACACAGTCCAGTGTTCCCAAGTTATGTGTGTGTGGAGGATGGACGGGCAGTTGTAGAATGAACAGCAGGATTATTTTGAAAACAAAATGCATTTTATATTTTTGTTTTATTTTTTTTACTTTTGATAGTAAATTTATTTTGAATTTCAAATAAAGGAGCATGTGAACTTAGTGATTATGAAGGGAGGCAAGAGTTAAACTGAGAGCAGTAATCAAAGCCAGCTTCCTTACTTAGAGATGAAAACATTTACAGCCTTCAGCTAAATGGCTTTATCAAGGTCATAGAGAATTGGGGGCAAAACACTGCCCAGAATCTTGTCTCCTGAGTGTCTGCTCTATGATTTTAAATTTTAGCTTGTTATAAGCAAACTTTGAAAACAGTGTTTTCTCAAAGGGGAAAATCACATGTTTGTGAATACTTGTATAAACACTTGATGTGTGAAGAGCACATTTAAGTCTAAAACAGATCTTAAGCATATGCAGTTTTGCTTAATTTTAATATATTGACAGATTTTTGAACTGGTAAAGTTTAGATTATTTGAACTTTAAGACAGTGGTTTAAGCTGAATATTAAGAGAATACTTGTGAAAATTGAAATAGGATATTTACATGAAAATGTAACCCATAATGGATTTTAATTTTTTCTTATATAAAAGCATATGTGGAAAGGTATTGAGTGAAATTTTGCCATCTTGCTCAGCTCCCCAGTCACCTGCTTCTCCTCTTGAGGAGGTGGCTTCTTTACCAGGTTTTTGTATCCTTCCAGAAAATTTTCTATTATGCAATCCAGGCAAAAAGTGAGTATGTGTGTTTTCCTTGAATGAAAATGATAGCATACCATTTTCATCTGCCATTTTTTTACTTACTATTCCTTGATGATTCTTCCATATCAGTCAGTAAACTTAAATTTTTATAATAGTTGCGTAATATCTCTTTGTATGATATATCAAATTTATTTAACGAGGCCCTTGTTAATAGATATAATTTAACTTTATGTCTCTTGATAAGAGGGCTTTTGGTTGTTTCTAATCACCAGTGTTGCTATAAAGAAAGGCCTTTTATATGTCATTTTGCACATGTATTAGTATTTCTGGAGGGCATACTCCTTTAAGTAGAATTGCTGGATCAAAACTTATGAGTAAGTTTGAAGGATATTGCTAACTTGTATTTACTTCACACTCCCTAACTCACTGTAAAGTCCCCAAAGCGGTAATCCTATGCTTAGACTTTGTACTTATTGTGTATTAGAATAAACATCTTTTTAGAAGTTTAAGGTTCATTTATATTTCTTTTCTGTAATCTTTGATTTTCTTTTTGCTGATAAGATTTCATGTGAGGGGAATTTTATCTTTGTGATACCATTTGAAAATATTTCCCTTACATTTTCATTTATCTTTGATTTCCCCTCTGCTCTATGAAGACTTTAAAAAATTTTAATACCAAATGCCTCAACATTTAGTTCTGGTTTCTGGGCTTCAAATCATTTTCCTTCTTTAGGATTATGCACAGTTCTTCTTATATATTTCAGTACTTTTCATGTCTGAAATCACAACATTAAAATCTTTGATTTGTTAGGGATTTATTCTATTTTGGTATAAAATATGAGGTAAGGAACTAATTTAATTACTAATTTTATTATGGATTTAATTCTCATTTCTACCATCGGTTTACTTTTCAGAATTTTCTGGTATTTTTACATGTCTAGTTTTTCACATGAAGATTAGAAATAACTTGTCAGCTTCTCTCAAAAAAGTCCTGTTGGTATTTTTATCTGGATAGAATTAAGTTTATAGATTAATTTAAGGATTATGATGAATTTTAAACTGTTTAAAACTTGCTTTCAGGTTACTCAGCAGCTAGAGAATATCTGTCTGCGGATCATTGACCTCGTTTTACAGAAACATGTGATTGGTGAGTTCAGAGGTTGAGTAGAAATGCAAATTGAGAATGAGAAAATATTTGATGAATTTTCAGTGATCTTTAGCCCTTTAAATTCAAGGAGATGGACAGTTTTGAGAAAGAGAAGATGGCATTCTCAATATTTGGATATACTTTCTAATATCTGTACTGTCATTTAAAGAGAAACTTTAATACTTATAATTTTTAAATGGCAGAGAATTTAAAATTTTACATTTTTAGAAACCAAGACCTGGGATGGGGTTCAGGTAAGGTTACTTTAATTTGAGATTGAAAAATGTTAAATGATGGGCATGTCTTCTCAGAAGTATGAATTCTGTTACGTATTATGGTGACTGACTTATGAGGAGAATTGGTAACTAATGCTGGATATTATAAACTGATGGGAATTTGTAGAGGAGGCTACTTTTCTGTATTATCCATACAAGGCCTCAGGCCTTTGGGTGTGAGGGAGATATGCATTCTGTGTACAGATAGAAAGATGCAGGGAAAGCATTTTACTGCTTAAGAGCAGTTGTCCCCAGCCTGACCAAGCTGTGGTGCAGTGGATAGAGCGTCAGACTGGGATGCAGAGGTCCCAGGTTCAAAACTCCAAGGTTGCTGGCTTGAACAAAGGGTCACTAGCTTTGCTTTAGCCCCCTGGTCAAGGCAAATATGAGAAAGCAATCAATGAACAACTAAGGAGCTCCAACGAAGAATTGATGCTTCTCAACTCTCTCCCTTCCTGTCTGTCTGTCCGTTCCTCTCCCCGTCTCTCTCTCTATCTCTGTCACGCACACACTAAAATGTACTTTTCATAAATATGAGTGATATTTGAATAATATATTTATAGGCAATATACATATTTACATATATAAAAATAGAAATGTGAATGGATGAAATTAAAAGTTTTCTAAGGTCCTAGCTGGTTGGCTCAGTGGTAGAGCATTGGCCTGGAGTGTGGATGTCCTGGGTTTGATTCCTGGTCAGGGCACACAGGAGAAGCACCCATCTGCTTCTCCACCCTTCCCTCTCTCCTTTCTCTCTGTCTCTCTCTTCCCCTCCTGCAGCCAAGGCTCTATTGGAGCAAAGTTGGCCTAGGTGCTGAGGATGGCTCCATGGCCTCTGCCTCAGGTGCTAGAGTGGCTCCTGTTGCAACGGAGCAACGCCTCCCAGATGGGCAGAGCATCGCCCCCTAGTGGGTGTACTGGGTGGATCCAGGTCGGGCACCTGCGGGAGTCTGTCTCTCTGCCTCCTCACTTCTCACTTCAGAAAAAAAAAAGTTTTCTAATACAGTCTTCTCTTATCTCAGTGGATGACCCTGCATACTGCCTAGGGTGCAAACTCCTTTTGAAGTCACTGCTATAAAGCAGTAGTTCTCAGTCTTTGGTGTGTGTGAGACTCACAGAGGAGCTAGTTACAGTGCAGGTCCTTTGACCGTCACCTCAGAGTTTCTGATTCTTAGTTGGAGACAATGCCCAGGAATCTGCATTTTTACTGAATATTCCAGGTGATTCTCTTGCAAGTGAAACAGGAGGTGCTTCCTGCTTAATAGGGTCCCTAGATACAAGTGTCTTTCTTTACTTTCTTACTAGAGCAAATGCAAAACAGGGACCATCTAGTAGGCAGAGAAGAGTAGTCACTAGTAATTGCAGGAAATTAGGTGACTAACTTTTAAGCCCTGGCTATTGTAGAAACAGAAGGAATTCTTAATGAAAGTATTATACTAATAAACAGTGATTTATGTGGCATGATTAGAGTTTTATTTAATCTCTTATTGCCCCCAAAGTCAGCTTTTATTTCTCAGCACAGCATCGATTTGTGTAAAGATTAAGCTAGTAAAGACATTACTGTAGTCCTCCTTATCCTTGGGGAGTATGTTTTAAGACCTGAGACTGAGGATAGTACCAAACCCTATATATAACTTACGTTTTTTCTCTACATGTGTACCTGTGACAAAGTTTAATTTATAAATTAGGCACAGTAAGAGATTAACAATAACAACAAAACAGGACAATTATAATTATACTCTAACAAAAGCTATGTGAATGGCTTTGGGGTCATTATTAATTAAAAGAAGAGTTATAGAATACCAGCACTGTGAAGCTGACAGTCAGATCTGATAAGAGGGCTCCTGAGTAATGAGTGGCTAGTATGTACAGTGTGGATGCTCTGGACGAGAGGATGATTCAGTTCCCAGGCTGGGCAGAGCACAGGACGGTGTGAGATTTCATCATGCTACTCAGAACAGTGTGCAGTTTAAAACTTACGAATTGTTTATTTTTGGAATTTTCCATTTAATACTTTTGGACTGCAATTGACTGCAGGAAACGAAAACTATGGATAAAGAGGGGCAACTGTATTGAAATTATTTGAGTATCACACCAAGACACAGATAGGGATATAAAAATTATATACTTAAGGGCAGGAGAAGCGGCAGCAGCCAGGCAGCCCAGGTCCGCGAAGGCTCCCACCCCCACAGTGCCCAAGGGGAAGGTCAGCTGTGCCTGGGGGCGGCCAGGGAGGAGCCCAGGAGGAGATGGGCCAGGCGGTCAGCTAAACCTCCTGCAAAAGTAGAAACGAAGCCAAAAAAGATGGCAGGAAAGAATAGATCTGCAGACAAGAAAACTGCAAACCAGAAGGGGGTAGGGGAGCAAAGGGAAGACAGGCCCAGGTGGCTCACCAGGACATTCAGTCGGAGAAACTAAAAATGAGAGTCCTCTGACGAAGCAGGGGAGAAGGAAGGCAGTCTGATGAGTATCACGGGCCCTGTCTCGTCAGTGGTCCCTGTCTCCTTCTTGTACAATCCAGAGGGATATTTTATCTACTTTTTTGTAAATGCAAGTTTTTGTAGCTTGCAGAAGGAGGATGGAATTCCGCCTTATCCCATTTTTTAAGTGTAAATGCTTTGTTTTTAAAGAGGTGAAGTCCTTGGTGGTTATTTACTTTTTGATAGAACCAGAAGAGTGGGCTATTGAATATGGGAGGCTTCGATTATCTTGGGGTCAGCTGGCATTCGGGGGGGGCAGTTTCTGTACCTTATAATACAAAGCATGGTAACTGGTGATTTGGAGTCAGTCATGCATTTAATATGTCTTGAACGTTGTAAATTGCGTCTGTTCCCATGTTTTTGGTAGAATTGCGTCCTAAAGGAAACCACTGCTCAGTCATGGCTCTCCCCGTCTGAATTTTGTGCGCTCTGTAACATCTTTGGGTGGTAGGCAGCATTTCCTGTAACTTGTCAGTGTGCTGTGGAGGGTTGGTTATGTTGTCCATATGCCATTAAGTTGTGAATCAGTGGGACTTCGATGTAACAGGGTATCAACATGTCATGCTATAGGTACTTAAAACTCTGTGAAGGAAAATTAGCCTCCAAATTTTAAATTAGGAAGTCACTGGAATAACTTAAGAATCACAACAACAATCACAATAACTTAAGAATCACAACAACATGATTTTTTAGATTTTTGGTATGTGTACTAAGAATTGTGTACAAATTGAAATTTATGGATACTTAGCCTTCAAACAACCAATAAAACCTCAATTTTGAAAGAAAAATTATATACTTAAAATGTATTTAAAAAGGGAGACAGAGAAGTGGGTTTTTTAATCTTTGAATTGCTTAGATGTTCTAGAATTACAAGTATTTGCTTTTTTGCTAGGTAGCAGCAAGAATTGTTTTATGATTACTACATCATACTTTTCAGGATCTTAAAATATTGTCATTGGAGAAGATGTTAAAATTTGGGAAGGTGATAAACTTAAAAAGAATATATTCTCTTATGTCCTTATTTATGAAAGAGATTGTAACTGAAAATTCTCTATTTACATTTAAAGTAATCTTGAGAAAAACTGTGAAGTAGGCGAAGGGAAATAGTTCATACCCACCTTGTGTAATCTACCTACCCAGCTATTTGATTAGAACAATTAAGCATCAGGATGTTAAGAAAAGGAAAAGGCCTATTTTGGGGATATGGTGGGCACAGGAGAACACCATGGTTTGAATTGCCTGTCCCTTCCCAAGTTCCAAGGTGATTGCTCAGGTTTTAGCTGTGATGCATTTAATACGAATGGCCCTTTAGAACCAATATTTGGCCACACAAGATCTCAGATAAGACACTGTTCTGGAAGATGTCCTGTTGAGTCAGTTATTCCAGGACCCCAAACAGCACTCTGACCGTGTTTGTGTCCACGGTGCAGTCTCTTTCCGTTATCCCACTCTGTTTTCCTCTTCTGCCTGTTTTTGTTGCTAACTTAACTCATCAAATGTTATTTATTAGTAGCCAGGCTTAGCTATTACTGCTTTAAATGCTTGATCATATGCAGGAACTCAAACTTACTAAAACCATCCTATTCTGACAGTTACTCTTCTTGGTTGAGAATGATTGAAATACCTTCTGGTCAATTTAAGCATAAACAGAATATAAAGGGAGGGAACTTTTTAGCTTAGTGAATCAGTGGGAAGGCTAGAGTTGGGTTGAGCCAGGATTCTGCCATAGAAATCGTCTACTTAGAAGGGCAGTGCTGCCTTTGTCCACATCGGGTCCTGGACTCTGCCCATCACAGCTTGGGTTCTAGCAGAGCCACAGAAAATAGCCTGTAGTAGCTTTGTGTCTTCTAGTTTCTCCCTCAGGTGTCAGTCTTGGTCTTGAGCATCTGAGGGGCCAGGTCTTCCACATGCTGTCGTTTCAGGAGTGTGAAGGACTCGTCCCCTTTTCTGTCTTTAGGCTTCATGTTAGGTGGAGGCATTTGCTCTTCTGTTTTTCATCTTTCAAGGTGGGGTGCTGATGAACAGAACCTTCGAAATTTTATATTCAGATAATTTGTTGTTTTTCAAGTGATTGTCTTGCATAAATTGTTTCCTAGTATTGTTTACTTGCCTTGTGTTTTGCTCTCAGTAAGGCATATATACCTGCATTACCAGCTTCTGAATTAATGTTACAGAAAAAAACTCCACAACACTTTATTTCAGCTTCCAGAGTGAATATTAGTTCCTTTTAGTAAAAGGGAAGAAAAACTTTCAAGTTAGATTTTTTTGCTCAGTGACACGGGAGGAATTATTCAAAATTTTTACATTGAGATTTGTGTTTTCTGATTGTGTGTTTAGATAGAATTCCCTTTTGACCTATGGGAATAATATCTATGCAAGTGTAGGGACATTCCCTTTGGACTCTCTACTTTATAGTGGGTATAATCGTTTTGAGATAGATGGAAACATACTGTATAAATGTTACAAGTTACATAAATTGACAAAATCCTGTCCAGTATATAGTTTTTAAAAATATGTGAGAAGGCAGATGTTTTAGCCTTGCTCATTAAGTTCTCCAAAGAATATGAATTATTTGTAAGTTTATAATCCTGTGCATGAGAGAGACACGGTAATCTGTTGTTTTTGTATCCATTTCTATGAATAGTTTTATCAATATAAACTACACTTTATATATTACAAAATATTCAATATTAGAAGTAAGTTTAGTAAAAACAAATCTTTTCCTTGTCTTATTGGGTAGGGGGCAGATCTGGGGAAGAAATGAAGGTGGCCACTGCACAGCTGAAGACGTGGCGCTGAGAAAGGAAGTGTTAGTTCTAAGAGGAAGATGTTTGTACACACAGCCGAACTGTTCCTGTGTGGTCTTTGTGTTTAACCTCTGCTGTTTCCTACCATTCTAACTAGAGATTTTCTTCTTTTTAGAATTCTATGAAGAAATTCTTTCACTGGCTTACAGTTTAACCTGCCATGGTATTTCCCCTCAAATGTGGCAGCTTCTAGGTATCTTATATGAAGTGTTTCAGCAGGATTGTTTTGAATACTTTACAGGTATGGTAACTTTATAGGTTTTAACCATGTAATATATTTGCTTTTCTGTATCTAGGTATTTTTTCCTTTTTGACACTTGACATAAAATCGTGGATGATTTCAGTACTAGTCAGGAAATAATGGTTCTCATTTCCCTGTTAAGTAGAGCAGAGGCTTTTGTAGTAGTGATTTTCAGCCGCAGGCATGGGGTAAATAGGAGGGAGCCTGTGTTTCCTATTGTGTCTGAAATTAGTTTGTGATCAGAGCATATTTTCCATACGTTAATTCGGTTAATATTTCCTGAATACAGACTCTATCCCAAGCACTGTTCAGTGAATTAAACAGCCCCTGCTTTTTTGATGCTTTCATTCTAGAGAGGGGAGAGGAAAGGTATGGAAATGCACAGACAAGCAAGCAAAGGTGTGGTATGTCAGATGGTGATGAGTGCTGCGGAGAAAAAGAAGAATACGCAGAACAATCTCTGCATCAGAGGATCTGCATTTTAGTCTTTGTGATTTACATTTTTCTCATCTATAAATAGGGCAGATTTATCACTTTCCTTTCTAGCATTTTGTAATTGCAAGGGAAGATAGTAATGTGTAGGTGCAACAGAAATGTGGTTTCAGTGGGAATAATTTATTTCTGCTCCTGTTACTCAAGTCTCATTGGGATTTTGAATTTTTTCCAGACATGATGCCTCTCCTGCACAATTACGTGACAATAGATACGAATACTTTACTCTCGAATCCGAAGCATTTAGAAATACTTTTCACAATGTGTAGAAAGGTGAGCATGCCCTCAGTTGTAGTGTTGAGTGCTTTACTCGTTCAGTTTGTTTCTTGTATATTTAGTTTTTCTATATTGTTTTTGTCAACATATATTTGTCATTTTGTTTTTTTAAATGGAGGTTGGAATCGTAAATTGAGAATTTCGTGTTTTATGTTATGTTTTTAAGAATGTTTGTCTCTTTTAAAGCTGTGTACTTTATAAGGTTCAGAGGTAAATGATTCTCTTTGTGTTTTTTTCTTTCAAAAATGCAACCTTGTTAATTGATTAAAGCTGAGTGCTAGGAAAGGGCTTGGCTGAGTAGCTCAGTTGGTTAGAGTATCATCCTTATATTCCAAGGTTGCAGGTTTGACCCCCAGTCAGGGCACATATAAGAATCAACCAGTGAATGTGTAAATAAGTGGAACAATGGATCAGTGTTTCTTTCTTGCTCTCTGCCTCTCTTTAAAAAAAATAAAAAATAAGACAAATGCTAGGAAAAAAACTACACGGTTTGTCAATCATTGATTTTTCTTTTAAATTGGAAGTCACTAAATATAGGTAATTTGACTATCAATAAAGTAAGACAAAGATCGAAATTGTTGAACAAACAGCATATTTAG
Source organism: Saccopteryx bilineata (assembly GCF_036850765.1). Lineage (NCBI taxonomy): Eukaryota > Metazoa > Chordata > Mammalia > Chiroptera > Emballonuridae > Saccopteryx > Saccopteryx bilineata. The sequence continues at coordinate 139,244,915 of NC_089491.1, read as the reverse complement.
CTCAGTCCAGGATAACTTATATGCTACATAATGGCAGCTGTCATATTTATGCACAAACATGATTGTCCACTGTGCAGCCTTTTCACAGGTTAGATTTGATCTGCCATTAGTTATAGCTTGGAATCACTAATGACTGTTTCCCTTCTGCAGTGAATATATTTATATACATTAATATAAAACTCTATTACACACAGCAGGCAGAGTTTAGACAGCTCAAATAGCTAGACCTAAAAGTTTGGCTTTGGAATTGGGGGTAAAATATTAGTGTATACCTCTTTTCCTCACCGAAGGCATGTGTACCAGGATCTATTATGAGTGCTGAACTGATTATCAATGTATCTGATTTAGGTCTCAGTTCAGTTTAAAGACCCTGGAAGGTTTGGAGAAGTCACTAAGTTTCATCACATGAACAGAAGGAGTAGAATCATGAATTTTTAAAAAATTTTTTTTGTATTTTTCTGAAGTGAGAAGTAGGGAGGCAGAAAGGCTCCTGCATGCACCCAACCGGGATCCACCCAGCAAGCCCCTTAGGGGGTGATGCTCTGCCCATCTGGGGCGTTGCTCTGCTGTGGAGCCATTCTAGCACCTGAGGTGGAGGCCATGGAGCCATCCTCAGCACCCGGGCCAACTTGCTCCAATGGAGCCTTGGCTGCGGGAGGGGAAGAGAGAGACAGAGAGGAAGGAGAGGGGGAGGGGTGGAGAAGCAGATGGGTGCTTCTCCTGTGTGCCCTGACTGGGAATCAAACCCAGGTCTTCCACACACTGGGCCAATGCTCTACTGCTGAGCCAACTGGCCAGGGCTAGAATCATGATTTTTAAAGACTCCTTTAGCTCGAATAGTTCAACTTGTTAAATCATAATCACTTGGCATTCTTCAGTTTTTCTTAAATTACAGAAACAGCTGCTTGTGAGGTAAAGAGGACGAGATAGCAGCAAGTAGAAAACATAACCGCCCTACAGCTCTGTTAGGAAAGCAAAGCTGCTTTGTATTATTATATATCAGGTGGAGTAACAGTGCTATTCACAATGATGCACTTGTCAAGTAGTGGAAGTGTTTCATATTCTTGGTTTTAATAATAATAAATACTTATTGAACTCTTACTGTGTATCAGTTATTCCCTAAGCACTTTTACAACATGAAGAATGCATCACTTTTCTGTCAAAGAGCAAACCGAACCACAGTTTCTTGTGTTGTGCCTGAAGTTTAGTAAATTTTCCTATATCACTGTGTATTGGAGCCAGATTTGAACCCAGGCAGTCTGGCTCCAGAGCCAGACTTAATTTAATTTTTAAATTACTGAAATATATTTTGTTTCTCTTCCTTTTGAGGAAGTGAGGGTGGGAAAACAAAACCAATGAACAGAAAACCCAAGTAAGTGTAATTTTGGCAAAAGAGAGTGGTTTTCCCCCTTTGTATGAAACGACCCCTTGAGGTAGATTATATTAAGATCTTGCTTTTACAGATGGGAATAATTTGACAGGTTAAGCAGCTTTTAAAAGAACACAGCTACCTAGTGGCAGAGCTGGAATTTGAACTAAGGCATTCTGGTTCCAGAGTCCATTCACATTTAGAATCTAGATCTAGATGCATTGCCTTAGATATAGAAATTTCAATTTATGTCAATAGAGTTGATTCTTGGCTTTGGCAGCTGTTTACTATTCAACTCATTGTTCCATCTGTTTTCTAGCTTCCACAGTTTTATAGCTTTCTCCTTTTTCCATTACTCCATCTTTGTGGATGTATGCCTCTAAAATCTTTTTTTTTTTATTTTTTATCATTTTAATGGCCTTTTGGGAATGAATAAAATTAAATGAGAGTATTCAACTTGTCATCTTTATCTGGAATTTCTTTTTAATTCAGTTTTTTAAAAAGTTTTTATTAAGTGAGAGGCTAGGAGGCGGAGAGACAGACTCCCGTATGCACCCCAACTGGGATACACCTGGCTGGCAAGCCTCCTACTGGGCGATGCTCTGCCCATCTGGGGGCGCTGCTCTGTTGCTCAGCAACTGAGCTACTTTAGCACCTGAGGTGAGGCCATGGAGCCATCCTCAGCACCTGGTGCCAACTTGCTTGAACTCATTGGAGTTATGGCTGTGGGAGGAGAAAAGAGAGAGAGAAAGAGGGAGGGGGGGAGGAGTGGGCAGCGTGGAGAAGCAGATGGTCACTTTTTCTGTGTTCCCTGACCGGAATTGAACCTGGGACTTCCACACACCAGGCTTATGCTCTATGATTGAGCCAACCTGCCAGTTTTCTTAAATTGTATTTGTTTGGAAATTCTCAAATTTATCTAAGTTTTCAAATATATAAGGAATAGAGTGTTCCTCACAGTATTCTTTTATTTTTAATTTCCTTTATTTTTCCTGTATTTATATCTTTCATTCCTAATATTTTATTATTTTTTCTTTGACTTTAAAAAATGACTTTTTTAAAAAAGCTGTCTATTAAGTCTTAAATGAACCTGCTTTTGGTTTCTCTCTGCTACCTCTTTTTGTCTATATATTTAATCTGTCTCACCTTTATTCTTTGGGTTAAGTTTGTTCTTATGTCTTGTGTTTGAACACATTAATTTTTTCATCTTTCTTAATTCCTAACATAAGCATGCCTCTCTACAAATCTCTCTTCTGGGTACCTTAAGTATATAATATTGAATTATTATTATTATTATTAAAAAATGGGTTCCTATGGAAAAGAATTCAAAAAGATTGGGAAACTACAAGGTTTGTTTTATTGTTTAAAAGGAAGGTTTATAAAAACTTTATTTTATTGTTTTGATGCCTTTAAGAAGAAGCTTCATTTATCTAGATAATTAACTCATATAGCTCACTTTATTAATTCAAAGTTAAGTAAGTGAACTTTTACTCCTTAGGAGGAATTAGAGTAGATAAAGAAGATAGATGGACTTTATTTTGACCTTTCCTCCACGTGTTGGCAAGGTACACTTAAAAAGCAAGTAGTTATGATTTTAATGGCTGAATTTTATGGGACATTTGCTTCATGGGGACTTGGTTTAATTTTATGCAACACCATTTACTGCTGAGCTAATTGTGATTACGGCAGGTACTATGTGGAGATGCGGGGGAAGATGCAGAGTGCCATGCAGCCAAGCTCCTTGAAGTCATCATTCTTCAGTGCAAAGGAAGGGGCATTGATCAGGTAATACATGTTGAGAAGCCTCTTACTTGATATTTATGTTTAAAATTTGTATTCCTGATTGAAATTTGTTTATGTTATGATGGAAATTTAAAAAGATAGCCTCTAGTTTGTGCCTGCTGGTGCAAATCCTATTTAAATGACAAAGAAAAATACCCATGAAATTTGGGAATTGTACCTTGCATTTTATTGGAGTAAGAGATACACAGAAAAATATCTAATAATTTAAGGGGCTATCAAGCAAATCATAAAGAAGATAAATGTGTAAATTCTGCACAATTAGATTCTCAGAGATTAGAATTTTCCCTTTGATTTTTGTGTATGCTATTATCTTTTTTAAAACCAGAAATGAAGATATTATATTGATATAAAAAAGAAATATTTCTGTTTACCAGCCAAAAAAGTATTATACATTTTCAACATGATTAATTTAATTTTTGATGCTATTATGGTGTGATAATTAGTTACTAAAAGTAAGTATTGAAGTAAAACTATGGAGTTGTCTCTTCTTTCCATTTTGTAATTTTTTTCACAGCTTTATTGAGATGTAATTCATATAGCATACAATTTATCTATTTAATGTGTATAGATTTGCCTCTTCTAGACATTTCACATAAATGATATCATATGTGGTCCTTTGTGAATGACTTCTCTCACTTAGCATAATGTTTTAAAGGGTCAGCCGTATGATAGCATATATCAGTACTTCATTTCTTTTTATCGCCAAGTACTCCATTGTATGGATTTTATCATGTTTATAGTTTAGCTATTCAACAGTTGATGGTGATTTGGATTATTTCCATTTTATGGCTATTATGAATAATGTTATGAACATTTATATGCAGATTTTTGTACAAACATGTTTTGATTTCTCTTGGTTTCTAGGATTGGTAATTCTATGTTTATTTTAAAAATTGCCAAACTGTTTTCCAAAGTAACTGCATCATTTCCCATTGCTACCAGCTGTGAATGAGCATTCCAATTTTTCCATATCCTCACCATTTATTTTGTTGTTGTTATAGTCATTCCATAGGTAAGAAGTGGTATCTTGCAGTTTTGATTTCATTTTCTTTTTTTTTTTTTTTTGTATTTTTCCAAAGTTAGAAGTGGGGAGGCAGTCTGCCCGGCTGAGATCCACCTGGCATGTCCACTAGGGGGCACTGCTTGGCCCATCTGGGGTGTTGCTCTGTTGCGGCTGGAGCCATTCTAGTGCCTGAGGCAGAGCTCACAGAGCCATCCTCAGCACCTGGGACAACTTTGCTCCAGTGGAGCCTTGGCTGCGGGAGGGGAAGAGAGAGACAGAGAGGAAGGAGAGAGGGAAGGGTGGAGAAGCAGGTGGGTGCTTCTCCTGTGTGTCCTGACCAGGAATTGAACCCAGGACTTCCACATGCCAGACTGATGTTGATTTGATTTTCTTGATGGCTAATGATGACGAGCATCTTTTCATGTGACCATTTGTATATCTTTTTTTGAGATGTGTTTATTCAAATCCTTTGCCCATTTTTAATTACGTGTCTATTTATTACTGAGTTGTAGGAGTTCTTTATATATTCTAAATTCTAGTTCCAAAAATCTTACAAAAATTTTCTCTCAACTTGAGGATTGTCTAATCCCTTTATTTATGATGTCTTTATTATTATTATTGAGAGGAGGGGAGGCAGAAAGACCTGTGCCCTGACTGGGATCCACTTGGCAAGCTCCCTACAGGGCGATGCTCTACCCATCTGGGGCAGCTGCTCCATTGCTTGGCAACTGAGCTATTTCAGCACCTGAGGTGAGGACATGGAGCCATCCTCAGCGCCTGGGGCCAACTTGCTTGAACCATTCATGCCATGGCTGTGGGAAGAGAAGAAGAGAGAGAGAGACGTGGAGAGGGAAGAGTGGAGAAGCAGATGGTTGCTTCTCCTGTGTGCCCTGTTCAGGAGTTGAACCTAGGACTTCCACACTTTGGGCTGATGCTCTACTGCTGAGACAACTGGCCAGGGCTTTATGATGTCTTTTGAAGGTTTTTAATTTTGATGATGTCTAATTTATCTATTTTTTTTATTTGTTGTTTATGGAAGGTGTCAGTTTTAAAAAATCATTGCTAAATCCAAGTTCACAAAGATTTAATCTGTTTTATTCTAAGAATTTTATAGTTTTAGCTCTAACATTTAGGTATTTATTTTGAGTTAATTTTTGTATGTGGTATGAAAAAGGAGTCCAAATTCACTATTTGTGACTATCAAGTTGTCTCAATACCATTTGTTGAATTGTCTTGGCACTGTTATTCATTTGACTGTATGTCTGGCTTCTGACTTTTGTTCTATTTAAGTACTTTTCTTTTTTTGTCCTTAATTCAGGACTACACTGTCATTATTACTGTATCTTTATAGTAAGTTTTGAAATTAGGTCCTTCAGTTTTGTTTTTTTTGCAAGATTGTTTTGGTTATTTTGGGTCTCCTACATTTCCAAATGAACTTCAGGATCAGTTTGTCAATATTAGCAAAGAAGGCAGCTGTGATTGTGTTAAGCTAAATCTATTGATCACTTTAGGAAGTATTTTCATTTTCAGAATATTTATTCTTTCAATCCATGAAGATAAGATATCTTTCCTTTTCTTTAGGTTGTCTTTAATTGCTTTTTAAAATGCTTTGGAATTTTCACTTTGAGTTTTGCAGTTCTTTTGTTAAAATATTTCTAAGTATTAATTTTAATGCTATTGTATATAAATGGAATTGCTTTCCTAATTTTTAAGCTGCCAATTGACTGAGCATAGAAATATATATTTTTTGGTATACTTACCTTATATTCTGCAACCTTGCCAAACTTCTTTATTAGTTTTAATAGAATGTCAGTGAATTCATTTATATTTTCTATATACAAGGTCATGTCAGATGGAAATAGAGTTTTACCTTCCCAATCTGGGTGCTTTAAAATTTTTTATTTTTCTTGCCTAATTGCCTAGGCTAGAACCTTCAGTGCAATGTTAAATAGATGTGATAAAGAAGAGGCATCTTGTCTTGTTCCTAATTTTATGGGGGGAAAGCATTTAGTCTTTTAGCAGTAAGTCTGATGTTAGCCATGAGTTTTTCATAGATGCCTTTTATTAGGACAAGGGAGTTCCTTCTTTGCTGAGTGTATTTATAGTGAAGAGGTATTGAGTTTTGTCAGATTTTTTCTGCATCTAATGAAATGATCATGTGGTTTTTGTTTTTTATTCTATTCATATGTTGTATTGCATTAATTGATTTTCAGATGTTAAGTCAAGCGTGCATTTCAGGTTTAAATTCTACTTGATTATGGAATATGATCCATTTTATGTATTTTCAGATTCAGTTAGCTTGTATTTCAAGTATTTTTGTATCTATATTCATAAGTGATATTGATCTGAAGTTTTTTTTTCTTGTGATATTTTTGTCTGACCTTAATCCTTAGTATCAGAGTGACACTAGTCTGTTGAATGAGTTGGGAAGTGCTCCCTTTTCCTCTTCTTTATTTTTACTGTTTGGAAGAGTTTGTGACGTTTGGTGTTCTTGAAATGTTTGGTAGAATTTAACAGTGACACCATCTGTGTCTGAGCTATTTTTTGTGGGTAATTTTAAAATTACCAATACAATCTCTGTTTGTTACAGGGTTATTTATATTCCTATTTCTTTTGTGTCAATTTCAGTAGTTTGCATCTTTTTAGGAATGTGTCTATTTCATATAAGTTAACTTAGGCAGTTCATAAAATTTCCTTATGTTTTTGTTTCTCTAGGCTGGTAATAATAACTCTAGTTTTGTTCCTGATTTTAGTAGCTAGAATCTTCTTTCTACTTTTTTCTTCCTTGATCAATTGAGTCAATTTTGGTGATCTTTTTACAGAGTCAATTTATATATCAGCATTATCCAGACAGCACTTTTACTACAATTAATAAGTATTTCTTGGGTTAGGAAAACAAAGTTTTCTTGTTAGCTCTAACATTTAGCTCTTTAATTAATTAATTAATGAGAGGAAGGGAGGCAGAGACAGACTCCCACATGTACCCACTGGGATCCCCCGGCAAGCCCACTACGGGGTGATGCTCTGCCCATCTGGGGCCCTTGCTCTGTTGAAACCAGAGCCATTTTTTAGCACCTGAGGGGATGGCCATGGAGTCTCCCTCAACACCTGGGCCAGCTTGCTCTAATCGTGCCTTGTCTGCAGGAGGAGAGGAGAGAGAGAGAGAGAGAGAGAGAAAGAGAGAGAGAGAGAGACAAGAGGGGGGAGGATGGAGAAGCAGACGGGAGCTTCTCCTATGTGCCCTGACTGGGAATCGAACCCAGGACTTCCACAAACTGGGCCGATGCTCTACCACTGAGCCAACCTACCAGGGCCTTTAATTTATTTTGAATTAATTTTTGTATATCGTGGAAGGTAGGAAAGTGGTTTTGAATTTGGCCAGTGAAAGCCTTTTGAGTTTGTCATGTGAGTGCTTTTGACATGACTCCAGTAAAATTTTGTAGTTTCCTTGTTATCTGTTATGACTAGTTATTTCAGGTTCATCTTGTACATTTCCTGCATTACCCTGGGAAGTGGTATTCCAAGACTAAGCAAAAAGGAAATCCACTGGTATTGAGTTGGTCAGTTTCATATCATACCTTTTTTTTTTTTTAAGAACAATTCATCATTAGTACATGCAGATATTTTCAGTTTAAAGTCAGGACTACATTATTTGTACTTAACCTAATTGATCCTAATCTAAGTCTCCCATACCAAAAATCCTCACTTGCTTTATCTTGCTAATATGTACATATAGTCTCAGAGTAATTCTACCAATACCCATATTACCACCAACATATGATTATGATTAACAGCTTAAGATTTTTTAGTAGCTCTTTTTATTTATAGAGTGTATTCATTTACTAGCTCAGGGGTCGGGAACCTATGGCTCGCGAGCCAGATGTGGCTCTTTTGATGGCTGCATCTGGTTTGCAGACAAATCTTTAAAAAAAAAATAACATTAAAAATATAAAACATTCTCATGTATTACAATGCATTCATTTTCTACCGCTCATGTTCATGGTTGTGGGTGGTTAGAGCCAATCACAGCTGTCCTCCGGGACAACACCAAATTTTTATTGGATAATGCGTTAACATACACGGGTCGTTGTATGGCTCTCACGGAATTACATTTTAAAATATGTGGCGTTCATGGCTCTCTCAGCCAAAAAGGTTCCCGACCCCTGCACTAGCAGTATATAGTCAAAATCCAGTTGAATCATTAAATTTTAGAGTCATTAAAAATAATCAGTTTGGCTGGTTCATTTATTTTATTTTAATTTTTAGGGATTGCTTAAAAATTTTAAATGAATATATGAAACATAATCCCAAAGTCTAATTTATAAAATAAGCTATTCTCAGGAAGGTTTTGCTTCCATCCCTGTTCCCTCTATTCTTACTCTCTGGCCTATTTTTTTTTCAATTTTTACTTTATATTTCATTTGAAAAAATAAGCATATAGATATATTCATTTTCTCATTTTCTGTTTTAAAATAGCATACTATCCATGTTTTTTCATGTTTGCTGCCCTCACTTGCTATATCCTGCATGTCACTCCTTAGTTGTGCACAGAGATAGTCGGTGCTCCTTTTCGAAGCTGCATCGTTTTCTCTCTCTGGATTTATGTAGTTTTTTCAGCCAGTCCCTTTAATTGATTTTGTTTTAATGCAATATAAAAGGACAATTATAAAATTGTTTTACTTGTTTTGAAACCTCAAGTTTTCTTTACCTTCTTAATGGCTTTGCATGTGATAGTATAAATATTTGTTAAAATAAAACTATTTTTAAAAGATCTCAAAAGAGCTTTTGAAGCTCAGTTTTCATTTTCTTGTGGCTTCAATTTATTTGCAATACTTCTTTGAGCATAGTAATAATTTTTAAGGCAGTCTATATGTTATGTGTGTTTTGCTATCAAATCAAAACACAGAATCCTCTATATCAGAATCTGAGAAGAAATCAATAGTTAAACTAGTCATCTTTTTAAAAAATCTCAGTCTTAAAAGTTCCACGTATAATCATGTGTTCTGATTTCATATATCATCCTAAAACAAGGCTAGTATTCTGTTAATCCCAATGTTTTCGTGGTTTTGCCTACTAAAGAAAATATATTCAATTTGACTTTCAAATCTCCATATGAAATGTTGATTTTTCCTTTATTTTTTAATAAACTTTATGTTTTAGAACAGTTTTAGTTTCACAGCCAAATCTAGCAGAAAGTACAGAGACTTCTCATACATCCCTGCCCTGGCACGCATAGCATCTCCTGTTACCAACATCCCCACCAGAGTGGTGCATTGGTTACAGTGTGGTGAACCTGCACTAACACATTATAGTCAGTTCAAGTCTATAGTCTACATTGGGTTCACGCTTGATGTGCATTCTCCCAGCTGTGAGAAGTTTATAATGATACATCCCCACCATTACATATAGTAGCACAGAGTAGTTTCACTGCCCTAAAATTCCTCTGTTCTGCCTGTTCATCCCATCCTCCCCTGAAACCTTGATTTTTAAAATTTACTTTTAAAATGAGTTTATATTAAGACCTCAAAGTTTTATTTTGCACAAATGATTTCAGCCCATCCGTTTCAATTAAAAATAACTATTTACAGATACTTCTAATAAAAATAGTCCATCAGTATTGCCTTTTCGAATTGGAGTCAGATGATTTGGTTTTATTGTGCCAAGTTGACCATTTTTTTTCTATACTATTTTTCTTTTACTTACACCAACAGAAAATTTTTTTTCTCGAGAAATTCTGATCACATCATGTTTATTCTCGGCACTATTCATTTATCTCCCCAATTTGATTTATCACCATAGTCATTTTACTTTAAATGTAAAAGCTGAGTCCATATTTGGATTATTGCCACCAGTTGGGTATGGGCTTTTAAGGACACTCTCGGGCTGTAATCTAGTCAGCAATCTAGCTGAAATTCTAGCTGGATTTTCCATTTGTAATCTGCCCTGAGAAGGGGAGGAGACTTCCTGGCACTGCGCCTGGACCTCTCTTGGGCTGTTTCAGATCTCTGGGTTTTAATTAAGAATATGAACTTAATGCCTCAAAAATGATTAAATTAGCAAAGGTTTTATTGCCATTAAGAGTATGTTACTTACTGATTATACTTTTTAGCAACATGTAGTTTTCTATAAAAGTTACTTGGTTTCTTTGTGTCTGGTTGATTCTCTTTCTTTTCTCCTCTAGTGCATTCCACTCTTTGTTCAACTTGTTTTGGAGAGATTAACCCGAGGGGTCAAAACTAGTGAGCTTCGTACTATGTGTCTTCAGGTTGCAATTGCTGCCTTGTACTACAACCCCGATTTGCTGCTACATACCCTAGAAAGAATTCAGTTGCCTCACAACCCTGGACCTATAACTGTACAGTTTATAAATCAGTGGATGAGTGATACAGATTGTTTTCTTGGGTATGTGTCTTCTTGATTTTACACTGTATTTCTATTTCTGGAAGGTTGAATTTTTAATATGTACATACAGTAGCATATAGAAAGATAATTTTTATATCTTAAGAATTATTTTTAGTGTAGTGTTCATATATTTAATTTTTAAAGAATTAAGAATGTGTTTCAGCAATGTAATCTAATGGAAAGGATGCTAGCTTTGAAAATGAGGTATAGCCCTTCCCCACTGGTTTTCGATCCAACATGTATTGTTATATGTATTGTTATATCTCCATATAACAAAAATTAAGTGTCCATCTACGTTCCATGACTATTAAGTGTCTGTGGGTAAAGATATTCTAAATGGAGTCAAGTTTTTAGGAAAATTACCTGCCTGGTAAAGATATAACATACTAGCCTAGGATATTGAACACCTTGAGGACCTCAAGGGAGCCTGTTCTCAGATGTGGTCAGGATTGTTAGTGGTAACCCAGGCACTGCCTTGGTAGAAGAATTTAGACTTACACGAAGCACTCTCCTAGTTTTCTAACATAGGAAAAGTGAGATTCCAAAGTAGTTATATACCCACCTCAAGGGACCCAACACATAGTTGTAACCATGTTATGTTAGAATTTGAGCTATTAGATTGCACACTAATTTGTTTAAAGCATCAGAAATACCAAATATTCTTTTTAAGCTTTGTAAGATATCATTTAGAAAAATTTGCTGGGGGTGGGGGGGGAGATGTCCAGCAGGAGACATAGGTAAGGACTGCTAAGTGGTGAGGTGGAGGGGGGAAATGGAGGCCTGAACCAGGACGGTAGGACCAGGAGTGAGGGAACATCATTACAGCTGCTATATTTTATTCAAATTATTCTATTTGTAGGAGACTGGAATTTGTCTCTGTTTTAGATTTCTTATTAAAGCTTTGAAGGGATGAGCATACTTTAAAAAGAAATTCTGCTTAAAGTCATCTCTTACAAAGATTTAGGGAATAGAGATGTGGTCATTCACAGTTCTGCCGTTGGTACGCTTATCTCTTTATTAGTATCTGTAAGCAGTTTTCCAAAGATAGAAAGGCTATCTCAGCTACCACATAGACTGGCCATGCTTGGATTGGGTTTCCTTGTATTCTTTAAAACCCCACTTGATAATCATCTTTCCTGCTGTGATCTCCTTGACACCTGGCATGCACTACTAGTTAGGGTCTGCATGGATGAGAAAGACCTCAGGACAAGTATTTTTATAGCATACTGCTTTGGCAGCAGTAACTTGAATGAATCAAGCAGTGCAAATAAAGAAGAATCACAGAAGCTTGTAAGATATCCATCATTGAGTTTGCTGTATATCACTTTCATTTTAAACAAGTTGAATCACTGCAAATGAATTTTTTATTTGTGCCCACAATTTTAAGTGTTATACCATATAGTTGTCTTTTCATTCTTAATATTTTAAGTTTTAAACACCTTATAAAAAACATTTAGTAGAAAAATATATGTAATGTATATTGGTCAAATTTTTTTCCTTCATAATTAAATTTTCCTTGTGTTATAGCAGAAGACATTTAATAAATTTACTTATAAATATTAAGCTAAGCTTATTAGATACTGAGTTTTCTGAAATAACTTTTGGCTCCTGGGGTCAGTGTAGAGTACATCTGCCAAAAACACCTTGTAGACCAATGTAATAAAGACAGAGTCTGAGGAATGCTTTCTTTTTTCCCCATTGGAAAGGAATTTCATGCTGTCAAATATAGGTATTCCTGCTTTAATAAAACTTGTTATGCCAAGGCCCTAATATAGCACTTACAGTAATCAGAGTTGGTATTACAGTAAGACTCACTATACTAATTGCAGAATTCTATAGGTATTTGATAATAATTGGTTTATAAAACTTCATTTACATGGAATTTTATATAGTACAAAATGGGGGATGTGTTTGTGTAATTCCAATGAATGAACCTTGGAGTACACCTTAGACATTCCTTTTGCATTTCTTCAGGATCTGTCCCCATTCCTCACATGCAAATTTGTTTTTCTTCATAATTTGTAGGCATCATGACCGGAAGATGTGTATAATAGGATTGAGTATTCTCTTGGAATTGCAGAATCGGCCTTCCGCGGTAGATGCTGTGGTGGGACAGATCGTGCCCTCAATTCTTTTCCTTTTCCTTGGCCTGAAGCAGGTCTGTGCCACTAGACAACTGGTCAACCGGGAGGATGGCTCAAAAGCAGAGAAAACGGATATGGAAGAAAATGGTAAAGTCTCCTAATTGCAGTGAATGCTAGAATTGAACTTGATCTGAGCATGCATTTTCATCAAATCTTAGTCTATTTCAAGTCATTAAACAGATTTACAGTTTTTGGACTGTTGCACATTTAATAGATATTTTGGATTTCGTTGCCTTAATTATATCATGTGATATAAATTTATATTTGTTCACCTTTTGACACTTAAAAGATTTATTATTATTTTTTTAAATTATTGAGCCTAGTGAATGTTGTTACACCCTGGGAAATACATTTATATAACAGGATTAAATGGTCTTGACAATAAGTTAACTAGTTCTTTTCTTTTTTCTTTTGATCCTAACAGTCTGTGAAGGCAGTGGTTATGAGTTAAATGAACCATTAAACTTAGAAGTGTCAGTACAACAGATCAGTAGAGAATGCTTGATTTTTAAAAAATAATTCTTTGGTGACTCATCATCAAAAATTATAATTAGGAGATATTTGTGATTTACATATTATACATTTAGAATAAACTACATAAAGGAAAGTGATTGCTTAATCGAGTCAGAATAAGATTATTAGAGTCAAGAATATTAGATCTTTATTGTATTTAATGATATTGTAAAATTGCTTGCTAGGGCCCAGGAATTAACATTATCCAACTCCAAATGGAGTTTTTCCTCTTCTGGTTTAAAACAAATTTTTCTGGAAAACATACAATTCTATTTTTGATGCTAAATTCTGTAGAATTCTATGTAGGTCTTTTGCAGTAATGTTTCTTTACTAAAAGTTTATTTTTATATTATTTTTTATTTTTTTGCTAAGTATATGCCAACAATTAGAGAATTTTCCTTAGTATGTTATGATGTTCTTTTTTAAATTTCTTTTATTGTTCATTTATTTTGGACTTATAATTAATATGATTTGAGGGAAAACTTTCTGTAATATCTAGACTTTCCTGTTGAATTTCTCACTAAAGAATAGAATGATTAACTAGCAAAGGTATTTCTATATCTAGAACTACACTGCTTACAAAAATTAGGGGATATTTTATCACTTCATACTCATTTTGAAATATTCCCTAATTTTTGTGAGCAGTATATATCCATATCTATGTCGATATAGTGATATATATATGTAAAAAAATATATATATATAGTTATATATGTAATTTATTGCCTTATTTCTAAAACTACCTTGCAGTTTAACCCAGGTATCCACTGTCTGCTGGTAGTTTACAATGCCGGTCTCACTGCTTGGACGAGGCCAGCAGTGGAAATAGAAACGCAGTCCATGTCGATAATTCATCTTTTAACTTTTCAACCCACATGCAGTTAACTATTTTATTTTTCATTTACATTTCTATATTTTTCTGTTTCTGTTAGCAGAAATGCCCTCTTCACTCAATCATTTCTGAGCAGTTCATAATCAACTTAGTTAATTGTTAAGAACTGAATTCTCAGTGGGAGCTTATTGTTACTTAAAACACGTTGTATACTTTAGTCAGGTAATCGCACCTGTACGTGGAATCGCTGGTGAAATCTGAGTTCTTACTGATAGAGTTAATTTGTGATTCAGAGACCATCTGCAGCATTGCCATTGGTGACATAATAAAAGTAAAAGTTTCACATTAACAAAATAAAACAACATGCACTGACTGCACAATCTTTTTTTTTTTTTGACAAAAAAAAGTTAGTTTGGGTATCTGAAGTTAAACAGTATTTTACATTAACGAACACGAGGCAGCCGTGGCGAAACAATAGCAGTGTTTGGCTGGACCACAGGGCTAGGCATAGAGGCAGAGTGGGAAATGGTTCTCAGTGAGGAAGACAAAGTCATTTCCAGTTTAGCAAACTACAGTAAAGATAAGGGTTATTTTTATAATTTTATATAAAATTATATGGTAGGTGTTTCCATTTCCAGAATGCCATTTTATATTTTTTGTTTTCTTTGTAAACTTTTATATTTCCTTAACATGCTTTGATTCCTTTTCAATAATTCATGGCTTCACAGAGGAGATTTCAAGTGATGACGAGGAGGCGAATGTAAGTGCTCAAGCCATGCAGTCTAATCATGGGAGAGGTGAGGACGAGGAGGAAGAGGAGGATGACTGGGATGAAGAAGTACTGGAGGAAACTGCCCTTGAGGGATTCAGCACTCCACTTGACCTTGAAAACAGTGTGGATGAATATCAGTTCTTTACGCAAGCTCTACTAAGTATGCCTTTACTCCCCGAATCTTCAGAAATGTTTTTCTAAATTCATTTCCCCTTATTAGAATTGGGGGGATCTTTTAACGACATCAGCAACTTACCAGTTTTGTACAGTGAAGGACGCTGAAATATAGTTAAGGACTTACAGAAGTTTGGGGAAAAATGTTTACCACAGATCATAAGCTTTAGGTCCACAGTAAACAAACACCTTCTACAAATGAGCAAGACCCAGTAACCCAGTATAAAAACGGGGATGTAAATGGAAATCTTATAGGACTAAAGAATAAACCAATGAAAATGTTTAGAAAATTCTATAATGAAAAAAATGTTATTAACATTACAGCTATTTTGTTTTATTTACACAGTATTCCTATAGTTATACCCTAGTTTGTTTCCACTGATAGGCATACGAATAGTTTCAGTTTTTTTGCTATCACAAGCAGTATTAAAGGGAGCATCCTTGTGTATAAAATACTGTTACCAACAAGGCAATGCTAGTAGAATGTACTGGCATTATTTAGTGTCACTACAAATACTGTTAATGACAGTAAAACCACTGCTGTGTTTTACTGAAATTTAGCAGGAGCTAAGGGTAGAGACACAGGGAAGGACACTCCAGCGCCAAAGCAGGGAGAAAGTAAGAGCATCAGTGCGGAGGTGGGAGACAGTGGCTTCCGGACATGGGTATGCATTATACTCAGTAGAAGCTTTTAGGTTTTGGTGGGATCTTGGGATATGGATTTTAATATGCTCCCCAGGTGACAGGCAGTCCTCTTTGGATCAGTGTTTGATGGAGGAAAGCACACGGGAACGGCCTCAAGAAAGCAGCAGACACCGGATGTGGAGAGGACCTAGTCAGAGACGTTAGGGATTTGCAGTGGTCGAGTAGGAGGCTGATGGAACTAGGATGAAAATAGGGACATGAGGAGGGCTTGGGAGGTACAATGTTAAATTTGGTTTTAGTTGTGCTGAATTGGAGCAAGCTATCCAAATGGAAAAGTCCAGGAGGCTTAGGGAACAATTTTGCCCAAAAGTACAAATTTGAGTTCTTGGTGCGATGCGGAAGCTGCAGATCGTAGGAGAATTCTGGAGGAAATGGCAACAGGTGGGTACAGGCGTTTGCCAAGGCCTGGAGTCTCAGGGAGCATGCAGAGTTAGGGAAACCCTAGGAAGAAGGGGATCTGGGGAAGGAGGCAGAGAACTAGGTAAAGCAGAGATTTCCAATGTCCAGTGGTCCTTTGATAGCCCCACATAATCAGCTACAGAGTGGATCCTCAGAAATAATTCATTCTTGGCCTAAGTTTCATCACCTCGTGTTTGTACTTTTTATTTCTTACTGTCTGTTATAATTTCATTATGATTTGATCATGTCTTTATTACTCTCTGAAATTGTCACTGGCATCCCTTATCTTTTCCTTCTCCACCTAACCCCTTCCTTCCAAATGCAACAGCTGTGCAGAATCGGGACGCCACCTGGTACCAGCTGCTGATGGCACCCCTCAGTGAGGACCAGAGGAGAGCACTGCAGGAGGTGTACACGCTGGCGGAGCACCGGAGGACCGTGGCAGGTCAGCCAGTGCGAACTTCCCACGAGAGGGCATGTGTCAGAGTGCCAAAGTCACCCTTACTTAACAAGCCTGGTGGCACCTACACCCTGTTTTTTAAATTGATAGAAGCCAGCCTTTCAAGATAATAAGGGATTATTGTTGTATGATCTTTTTAATTACTCATGGCATCTTAGCTTTACAAAGCACTGTGCGGTAATATGTGTCATGCACGTTCTCATCCTATTTTGGAGCCAATGGTAAAACATAAGGGCCAGGATGAGTCTTGCTGAGGACGAGTTAAGTCAGCTGGTCACCCTCCTAAACGTCTGAAACACCGACGACCACAGGAACTTTATGGGTTCTTGCAAGGAGCTTGTATTCCTAGAAGTGACACTCTCCACTTCTATCTGGTGGCCTTTCCATGTTTTGGTTTTTGAGCTGGAGACATTATTTTATGCAGACATTACTATGGTCACTCCTAGAAAATCAATGGAAAAGATTTTGTAATTACAACAACATTTCCATGGGGAACATCATGGAATAGGCACCTAGAGTTTAGAACCCAGGTTTTCTCTATTGACGTGGGTTTTTAGTCCTGCACTGATTCTCTTCCAGGTAGGAGAGGTCAGGTCATCCTTTCAGCAGTAGATTATGGACCTAGTGGAACTCAACTTTGAGACTTGTTTTCAAACTTGTTTTCATTTGGCTTGTTGTTAGCAAACAGCTTTCCCGTGATGGTAAACATAGTTAGTTCCTGAGCTGAGTCTGTTACAGGCTAATGCTCAGTAGGGCAGGAATTACTACTGTGAATGGCATTCCTTCTCAGTGCTAAGTATAAAGAATTTGGTTCCTTTGAGGTTATTTCCAGCTTGGTCGCCTTAAATACTCTCCTTTTTCCCCCTTTCTCTTGGCAAACGCTAGAGGCAAAGAAGAAGATTGAACAACAAGGAGGCTTCACCTTTGAAAATAAAGGAGTCCTCTCTGCATTTAACTTTGGGACTATGCCCGGTAACAACTGAGAGAAGGAACGTCGGCCGACCAAGACCAAGTGTCATCGGGATATTTCACTTCTCCAGGCAGGGGGATGAGGGGGTCAGGGGAGGAAAGGTTGAGAGCTGCTGTTCAGCACCCTTCTGCTGTGCCAGTTACGCCCAGCCTAGGGCATTGCTTTTATTCCCTCTTCCCTCTGACCTGTCTCACCCTGAAATACATATTTTAAGCAGCTACTGTAATGTATGATATTAAAGGCAAACAAAATGATTGGACCGAAAAGGACAGATCACATGCTCCAAAGGATGAATGACCACGTGGTTTTGGAGAACTGAACTCATTGCACGTCTCAGGTCTTTGCCATGCAGAATCAGTGGATTTATGCGGATACCAGTGCCTTCTGTTGTACATGAATTATCTGAAAACATTTTTTTGGAGTGCGTTGCGATTTTTTTTAAAGCATAAAACATATTTCTAGATATAATGTAAACCTTGGTGATACGTTGACTTATTTCTGCATTTTACTATGTGAATTTACTGTTAGGCAGTTAGCTACACCTCACTCTGGTTTCAAAAACATCACTGCCCCCCTAACCCCCGGCTGTTGGGGCCTTTTCTTCAGGGGCTGTAATGTGCGCATTGGCTCCGGGTTTTCCTGAGATGTTTTGTGGCTTCCCTAAGTCATGTCTTAGTCCCTCTTCATCATGTTTTTCAGCTCTGAAAGGGTAGGTTTTCTTTTGGAGTCAGCAAATAGGAATGTCAGTTTCACTTAATGACTGGATAAGTTCTGGACACAAACATTTCTTGGCAGTAAGTGGCAGGGACTCTAGTCACTGGAATTAATAAGTCCAAGTATATTCTGAATCATGTACTTAATTATGCAATGAATTGATAATTATACTAAAGCACATTGAACTTTTAAGAGAACAGTGCTACATAAACACGCTGTCTTTCTGGGTGGGGGCTCGCATTTTTAATAACTTGTCATTCCAGCTGTGTTGGACCTGGGTCCACAGCATTTTATAACAATGTTTTCTATCTAGGGAAGAAGACCCACATCTAACTCTGTGCTTTCTCACCCATCTGCATTTTCTCCTGCCTAATTCATTCTGGTCTTGACTACAGCTCAGTTTGGTTTCTTCTGTGTTTTCAAGGGTCGGGGGTGTTGGTCAGCTGCTCTCTCATATAGTAACAATGTAATATAGTCCGTTGAACATATTTCAGATAAAAGTGATAGCTCTTTTTCTGAGATGATTCAAGACCAGAACATGGATCATAGTGTTTCTGTTCAGTAAAGTGAAAGTGTACTTTCAGAGCCTAATATATTACCGTATGTGATACAGTTTTCCATTTTAGTGAAATGTCTGCAGCTTATATTTCCCATCGGTGACTGGAAGTGTTTTCTCCAGGTGTTTCCTGTTGTACCATCTCTTATCAATATGGACTCTTTCAGGAGTTGCAGGTTATTTAAGTAGTTTTTACAGAAGTAGCTTAAGACATGAGTTTCAGTTCTCTTCCCTAGGCATTGGTGTTGAAGGCGCCCTCTGGAGGCTGGAAGAGAAAGATGGCATTGGGGGAGAGTTTAGCTCTCTTAAGCTTTGAAGCTCTTCTTATTCTTCCCATGTCCCAAATCATTTAATTTTAACGTAAATAATATGCCTTCACACTGGATTGTAAAAGGCATGTGACTTTATTTTTGTGATGTATTGTTTTCTGCAGTATTAAAGGGAAATAATTGTTAATGTGTATCACCCCTTCTTGTTTTTGAAACCAGGGTAGTTGTATAATTTTGTTACCAGCAGTGCTAACCTGAATGTTATCTGGTCATCTTGGAGATGAGGAACCTATACGAATGTACTGTACAGTAAAATGCGGACCGATTCCCAGGATCCTGAACTTCTCTGTATGTCATGTTTTCTGCAAGGTGGGGTTTTGCTGAAATGTGGCAGCAAATGTGATTAAAAACCCATCAGTGTTGGCCCTGGCCAGTTGGCTCAGTGGTAGAGCGTCGGCCTGGCATGCAGAGGTCCCGGGTTCGATTCCTGGTCAGGGCACACAGGAGAAGCGCCCATCTGCTTCTCCACCCCTCCCCCTCTCCTTCCTCTCTGTCTCTCTCTTCCCCTCCCGCAGCCGAGGCTCCATTGGAGCAAAGATGGCCCGGGCGCTGGGGATGGCTCCTTGGCCTCTGCCCCAGGCGCTAGAGTGGCTCTGGTCGCAATAGAGCAATGCCTCGGAGGGGCAGAGCATCGCCCCCTGATGGGCAGAGCGTCACCCCTGGTGGGCGTGCTGGGTGGATCCCGGTTGGGCGCATGCGGGAGTCTGTCTGACTGTCTCTCCCCGTTGCCAGCTTCAGAAAAATACAAAAAGAAAACCCCCCCAAAAAAACCCATCAGTGTTTTCCTGACTTCGGTTACCTGGAGCTAGGTGACTGTTAGTCCGATAGGGTAACCAGGACTCGTCAGGAGCAGCCTAAAGAAGTGGGGGTGTGCTTGGGGGAAAGAGCCCCTCTCATAGCCCAGGTGTCCACATGACTGCAACAGAAGCTCTGGAAAAACAAAGGTCCTCTTCACATCACGATCTGGAGGGAAAGGAAAAGGTGCTTAAGCTGGAGCCGTGTACTAATGGGCTGCTGTCAAATTAGGAGCTGTTCAAATTGAGTGGAATGGTAAATGCTGGCTTCTGAGTCTGACATATGAACATACTTGCCTGGCACAGCAGTACACTGCTTCTTCCCACTTACAGTTTCCGTGAAGACCACACGGAACCAGTAAAAACTGTTCATCGGAAAATTCCTAAGAAAACAGTTATTTTAAATTATGTCATTTTAGTAGTATGGTGAATTACAGTCCAGTTTGCTGTTCAGCTGTTGAGACTGAAAACTGTAACAAATCCACAGGGAAACTTGTCTGTGTGACCAGAGACCACCGGCGAGGGGTGGGGGTGAGGGGGTGGTGTGTGTGTGTGCACGCATATGCATCTTCCATGGTAATCCTTCCTGACCCTGTTTTACACTCTCCATTGAGATTAGTGAGCAGGTGCTGCCTGGGGTGGGTTGGAAACCTCTTGGGCAGTCCCCTAGTGAGTAAGGCCACAAAGTCAGTGAACCGATGGTTGGACTATGCACCAACTAAGAGCAACTGTGGCTGATCCTGTAGTCAGGAGAGAGGTGAGTATGCAACAAAGTGAGCGACTGGACTGCAGGAGAGTCGGGGCCGCGTTGTGGAGAAAAGAGAGTGTGAGGCTCTGCCATCAAGAAGGGAGGTGAGCCTGACCAGGCGGCGCAGTGGATAGGGCGTCAGACAGGGATGTGGAGGACCCAGGTTCGAGACCCCGAGATTGCCAGCTTGAGCACGGGCTCATCTGGTTTGACCAAAGCTCACCAGCTCGGACCCAAGGTCGCTGGCTCGAGCAAGGGGTTACTCGGTCTACTGTAGCCCCACGGTCAAGGCACATAGGAGAAAGCAATCAATGAACAACTAAAGTGTCACAATGAAAAACTGATGATTGATGCTTCTCATCTCCCTCCGTTCCTGTCTGTCTGTCCCTATCTATCCCTCTCTGACTCTCTCTGTTTCTGTAAAAAAAAAAAGAGGGGAGGTGAGTGAATGCCCATGCTCCCTGGAGGGCATGTGAGAAGACGCTCACCTCGGATGTCACCCATCTTGAAAATTACACAAGTATGTGGGTGGTGGTTCTCAAGATCTAGAAACAAGGCTTCTCAAAGGGCTTGGAGTTTGCAGGGGGCTAAGAGCAACTCAGGCGGGAGTGACCTTATGGAGACTTTCCCAAAGGACCTCTTTGGGCATGAAAGGAAAAGCCAAGGAGGAGGAGAGCTACACAGCAAGCTACCCTCCTGGATAGCTTTCCGCTGTGGTCTAGTGTCTTGTTTTAAGTGACCCACCATTCCTGCTCCCCAGTGAGTGAGGATAGTACCCTGCTTTCCTTTGCAGCCACTCTCCTGGGAGCTGTGCAGCTTGACCTTCAGCCCTGCCGATTGCTGCACAGTCTGACTCCACTGGTCTCTCTCTGCATGTTTTGGGATTAGAATCCCTTAAAGTGCATAATCTCTGAATTTGAAATTAGCTCCTTTTTCACAGTACTTGTTTGTTTGTTTTGTGTGTGTGTGTTTGACCTTGATAATTATAAGTTTGAGAGAAGTTTGTTTTGTCTTTATGCACCCTGCATCTGGTGGCTGGGATAATTAAATATGAACAGATATTGAATAAATATTGGAGGTTCTGCCAATGAACTTGGAATTTAGAGGTATCTTGGAGGTCACAAATACGATTTTAAGAGGTTTGTGTGGAAGCACCTTGTTTTTAGGGGAAAACACAATTTTGCAGCAGCAGCAGGATGGTGAAGTAGATAAATGCCCCTGGAGGGAGGAAGTCATCTGTGCATCATTGTGGTCCCTGCTGATCTTCCTGTTTCTAAAGCCAGGGCACGGTTTCATGTGCAGCCACATTCAAGGCAGTTGGGTCCTCTTTCATTCTGGCCTCTCTTCCTTTAGTTTTTGTGACAACCCCTTTTTCCCGCTCTTTCTTTCCCTTATGGGTTCATTATCCTGTATCAATTTTTAAGATCCTATTTATTTATTAATCAGGTATCTATTTGTAGAAAGTCTTTCTGAGATTGAGCCTAGGCATTCTTCTACTGTCTTGACTTCAGTTAATACCCCTGACCTGTCCTCTGGCATACAGACTTCTAGAACCAATTGCTGCCTCTTGAAGGTCACAGGTATCTCAAACTCCACATGTCCAGATGGAAATCACTTTTTCGACCCTCTGTCTCCAAGCCTGCTGTCCCCCAGTGTTTCTTGATTGGTAGTAGCAGTCACCCAGTTCTTGTTAGATGTTTGGGTGTCATCCTGGGTGACTCACTTCTTCACTCCTCATACTGATTATCTCTTCAAAAAATATTCTGAGTCTGTCTCTTTCTTTCTGTATGAACTTACTGTAGGCCACCACCATTCCTTGCCAGGATATTCTAATGTCCTCCAATCTGAGATCTTACATCTGCTCTTGTGCCCAACTTACTGCCCTCACCTATTCAGCAATGGGGCAGAATGATATTTCTTTTTCTTTTTTGCCATTTCTAACTTTTTTTTTTCATTTTTGTTTAGATGACTAAATTTAACTGGGTGACACTGGTCAACTAGAGTACATAGATTTTAGGTAAGTATCTCCACAGAATGATTTTTCAGAATGCAAATATTGATTGTATGACTGACCTGAGAGATGAAGATCTCTCATTGGCTTTTAGGATACAGATAAAATCGTTAGCCTGGCCCAAAGCCCCTGAGTGATTTGGCCCTACTTCAGTGACCCGCCTGTGCCGCTTCCTCAGTGCCGTCCCGCTGACCCTTCCCACCGCCCCCAAGTCCCGGTTTCCTCTCTCCTGGAGGC
Organism: Saccopteryx bilineata; assembly: GCF_036850765.1. Classification (NCBI taxonomy): domain Eukaryota; kingdom Metazoa; phylum Chordata; class Mammalia; order Chiroptera; family Emballonuridae; genus Saccopteryx; species Saccopteryx bilineata. The sequence continues at coordinate 139,221,980 of NC_089491.1, read as the reverse complement.
TCACTGATGCAGTTTTCCTCTTCGCCTGATAAATTCCTCTGCCCCTTCACCTGGGAACATAAAGATTTCCTTAGAGAAACCTTTCTGCTCTTAGGATCTCTAGGTCAACTTGGAATCATGTATCCCACTTATAATCACACATTTGTGCAATATCAGCTTTCAGAGCCACACCCAAGCTCTACTTCCTGCTGAAACCCAGCACCTAGCATAGTGCTTTGCCTGTGGCGGTTTCATCATTGGTAGCCAGTGTGATCCAAAACCTTTTCAAAGGAAGACTCCCTGGTAATAGCGAAATTGAAGAAGTCAGTGAGTGGGACTTAAACTATCCCACTGAAAATTGAATGATTTTCCCAGTTTTAGTCAGATGTGTAAAGAAGATCAATAATTTGGTCTCCCCTTTGGTGATATTTTAAAATTTACTCAACATTTATTTGCTGGAGTTAGGGAGAAATTGATTTATTATTAATAAAACTTGTGTATTTCTATTTTCAATGTATTTGTACATATATAATACATTTATTATATGTATTTATTACGCTTTTCCCAACCAGGTATCCCAGTTTGGTCACTCGCAATAACCACAACTATAAATTTAATTTCATAATTTTTTAGCTCCCTGCAGGTATTGATGTTGGACGACCCTCAGCTGGTGGTATCGGAATGGGTAGCATTTTTACATAAAACAAAATGTTTGACATTGGTAGAGACCAGCAAGAAGTGTTCATTTCTTCAAGAACGTAATGTCTACCTTGCTGGTAACAAGAGCAGTTTTCATTTCACTGGTTAAAGGAGGAGCTGTACTTGGACCCTTTATTATCTGGGACCAGTAATTTCCAGTGTACACGAGTGATGTCGGACCTCCATAGAGTTGGTGGGCAGGCCACTCTCAGCTGCCCAGTCCCTTGATGAGGCTCTGGTTGGGCAGCCACGCCCAAGACTCTCCGAAGGCAGAAACAAACAAGCAGATTGTCCACTCTCAACCCTTTGAGTAGTGAGTTTTCTTCATGCTTGCTGACCCCTGGGAGTGTTTTGTTTTGTTTTTTTCAAAAAATGAAATTAGAGGCCCTGGCCAGTTGGCTCAGCGTTAGAGTGTCAGCCCAGCGTGTGGATGTCCCAAGTTCAATTCCTAGTCAGGATACACAGGAGAAACACCCATCTGCTTCTCCACCCTTCCCCCTCTCCTTTCTACCTCCCTCTCCCCCTCCCGCAGCCAAGGCTCCATTGGAGCAAAATTGATCCGGGCACTGAGGATGGCTCCATGGCCTCCGCCTCAGGTGCTAGAATGGCTCCCACCACTAGGGAGCAACCCCCCAGCAGAGGGGCCGAGTATCGCCCCCTGTTGGGCGTGCTGGGTGGATCCCAGTCTGGCACATGCGGGAGTCTGTGTGACTGCCTCCTGGCTTCTAACTTCAGAAAAATACAAAAAAAAAATTAGTTCCAATTATAGTTTTATTAACTTAAAATCATGTTTGTTTGATAACCAATTTATGGAAGGAAGAAGAACATACACTTGCCCTTTTCAATGTTGCCTTACACTTGTACGATGGTACTCTAGATGGTCAGGAGGCACGAGGACGTACATGAATGTTCTGAAAGGGTTAATGTGCTTGCAGCTGAGGGGCTTTCAGCCTTTTCTTTCAACCTGGGTTTCAAGGCTATGGTGCACCTAAACCAGTTGCAGCTGCTGGGTGATACTCTTTCCCTTCCTGCTCTCTTGTGATCACATTGCCTTATGTTGACCCTCACCAGGGGTTGTCCTTTGCTTGGCTGCCATATTCCAGGCTCTGGTAAGCAGAATAATGACACCCTGCCCCCACCCCAAAGAAAGCTTAATTCCCAGAATTTATGAACATGTAACCTTCCATGGCAAAAAGGAACAAGGCTGCAGATGGAATTCAGTTTGATAACCCGCTGACCTTAAAATAGGGAGTGTATGGCGGGCCACCAGGTGTGCCCCACGTAATCACAAGGTTTCTTGCACGTGGAAGAGGGAGGCAGAAGAGAAGATCAAGTGCTGAGGTGTGGGAAGGACTGACGCTGTTATGCTGGCTTTGAAGGTGGCGGATGGGGGCCATGAGCCAACAGGCAGCTCAAAGAAGCTGGGAAAGGCTGGAGACAGATTCTGTCCTGGAGCTTCCAGAAGGGAAGGCAGCCCTGCCAACATCTTGAGTTTAGCTCAGAGGAGACCCAGCTGGGACTTCTGACCTCTAGAACTGTAAGGTAACAAGTCTGTGTTTTAAGCCTTGAGGTTTGTGGTAATTCATTCTAGCAGTGATGGAAAACTAATACATAAGCCCTGGTGGGGGCAGGGACTAAAACAGTGATTAATATTTTGGTCTGGACAGTTTAATTTCTAAATCAAGATCATGTTTTCCAGTCTAAAGTGATTAGGGGACCTATTACTACTTAAGCATGACCAGAAAATTATTGGGCTTGCTGGGCGTTTTCATCTAAAAATGGGAGAATTTTCTCCAGTGTATAGACTTCAAAGAGCATGTGGAAGGCAAAAAGAAATGTGCATTTTGATCATATCCCTTAGGTTGTGATTGTTTAATGGCCCTCTAATAACAGGAAAGTATCTAAACTAGTGTAATATATTTTGTATTTGATATATTCACTTAGCAAATCTCTCTTGGTTTCTGACATTTTCTGAGCCTCCTTTGTGAGCTTTCCTTTCAGTTCTTTTTTTTTTAATAAATAAATTTTTATTTTAATGGGGTGACATAAATAAATCAGGGTACATATATTCAAAGAAAACATGTCCAGTTTATCTTGTCATTCAATTCTGTTGCATACCCATCACCCAAAGAGAGATTGTCCTCCGTCACCTTCTATCTAGTTTTCTTTGTGCCCCTCCCCCTCCCCGTCTCCCTCCTTCCCTCCCCCCGCCCCCCGTAACCACCACACTCTTGTCCATGTCTCTTAGTCTCGTTTTTATGTCCTACCAATGTATAGTATCCTGCAGTTCTTGTTTTTTTCTGATTTACTTATTTCACTCCGTATAATGTTATCAAGATCCCACCATTTTGTTGTAAGTGATCCGATGCCATAATTTCTTATGGCTGAATAGTATACCATGGTGTATATGTGCCACATATTCTTTATCTAGTCTTCTATTTTTTTTTAACAGTGATTAAAGCCTTTAAGCAAACTCTTGGCCAATACAGCAAGAATCCATAAAAGAGTAGTGTCCTTAACATGTTCACCAAGTCCAAGTTGGCCCCAAAACCATGCCAAATTCCTGAAATATGCAACCCAACCCCAGTTCAGTCTGTTAGGAGCTGTCACAAGGAGCAAGAGTCCAGGAAAAGTCTACATCCAGGAAAAGTCCACATGGCACTGAAATTGTCACAATTCTATACTTTGCAGCACACGTCCAAGTCTCAATGACCACTGCTTCTAGCTGGTAATGATTCAGGTAGACTGGAAAAGCCATCTGCAGCATGTGTGGAGATGGAGCTTCTGTTCTCCTCTGCCTGGAGAGATGAGACCAGGTTGCTTTTTCCTGGAGCTCTGCGACTGTGGCTTGGTAATGAGAACCTTGGGATACACTAAGCTGGGTGGCAAAGGTAGATTCATAATAGGAGTTGGAAAAAGGGGGAAAGAGACCTCTAAATTTAGGAGTAGGTCCCAGCCTGAAATATGAGTGGGGCATTGAGGTAGGAGGAATAAAGGAAACACTATATATTAAACAAAGCAGCATAAAATAGGACTACCAACACCCACAACAGAGATCTTCGAGGGAAGAATAAAAAGCCTGACTATTCAGGCAAGACATAGTTAAGTGGCCCTTGTGCAAATGAGATCAGTTTACCTGCTTCTTGGAAGAAATACCCTAGGCTTATCCACAGTGTCATAGATGGGGCTGACGGCCCTGGGCACCTTCAACCTTCAGTGGCAAACCCCAGCATTCTGGGCAAGGTTAGGTCATAGGTGGCTGGAGCAGGGCTGGAAGAGACTGAACCCTCCCTTAGAGGAGTGAGGGGGAAGCCTACCTTCCAGTGTCCCTGTTTCCTCACAGCAGAGGCATGTAAGTCTGGCAGGCTTTAGCTCAATGACCTTCCTTTCCACTTTTGAAGCAGGACCCAGATGGCATCCTATGAGATCCCTTTGGGGCGTTGGAGCCTTTAAGGGCATATCCTAAAAGCTGGTAGTTCCCCTGATCTCTATTGGGCTTTTTCTGTCTCTTGGTATCTTAAAAGTCATGCTTAGAAGATCTCGCTGAGGGGTTTGAGGATCCCGATCCACCTATATAAATCTTTTCCATGTATCTGGAGCTATTTGGAAAAAGACAAAACAGTGTTATTAGCTGGATCAAATAAAGGAGGTAGTAGTTTGCAGGTGAAAAAGATTTGGCGTCTCCTGTTCATCAGCATTCAAAAGAAATTTAAATTTTTTTAAGTAAAAAGCATGATATGGTAGACCCATAGGAGTTCCAGGATATGACTACCCCCTTTTAAATTTTTTAAAATTGACCTTAAAATATTTGCTGGGTACACTTTTATAATACCTTGACTTTAAAGATTATAAGAATGACAAAATACAGTAAATGCTTTTGTTCCATATGCAGGAGCATTTTTAGTTTAACCAGTTCAGGAAATCCAATAATAGAACAATGCATACAGACAATGAGCTATAACATGCTTAGCAGCCTCTCCTGTTCTGACAAAGGTTACTATAAATCCAGAATATGTATCCACTGTAATGTGGACATAGGACTGTTTGCCAAATGAAGGTATATGAGTAACATCCATTTGCCAAAGTTGTCCTGGTAGGGGTCCTTGAGGGTTAACTCCAAATGAAGGAGCAGATTGCAGTATAGGACCCCTTGGACAGGATTTCCCAATCTGCCACGCTGCTTCCCGAGAAAGTTGAAACTGTTTACACAGGGCTGCAGCATTCTGGTGGTGAATAGTATGAGACTGAATTGCTCGATCTGTCATGGTTGCTCCAAATAATTTTCTTTTGGGTAGCTTGATGAACAAGGGCATTCCTAGGCCCTGGCCGGTTGGCTCAGTGGTAGAGCATCGGCCTGGTGTGCAGGATTCCTGGGTTCGATTCCCGGCCAGAGCACACAGAAGAAGCGCCCATCTGCCTCTTCACCCCTCCCCTCTCCTTCCTCTCTGTCTCTCTCCTCCCCTCCCGCAGCCAAGGCTCCACCGGAGCAAAGCCACCCTGGGTGCTAAGGAAGGCCCCGTGACCTCTGCCTCAGGTACTAGAATGGCTCTGGTTGCAACAGAGCAACACCCCAGATGGGCAGAGCATCCCCCCCTGGTAGGTGTGCCGGATGGATCTCGGTCGGGCGCACGCGGGAGTCTGTCTGACTGCCTCCCCATCTCCAACTCCAGAAAAATACAAAAGAAAAAAAAAAGAAGAAGAAGAAGAAAAGAAGGGCATTCCCTTGTGCTAAAGCTCTAGGGAGCATCGAGTATGTCCTATGAAACATGGAGCTCTATGTTGACATACAAGTCTTTGAAGAAGGAGGAACTGCTGAAATAGTTCATCAGCATTTGTCTCTAAGACAGCAGTCTTTATAGTAGAAACATCATAAGTAAATATTTGCTGTCTGTATATAGATTAAAGGGGGAATATGGCAAATGCTGAAAAGCCATGATAATGGCATATAATTCTAGACTTTGAGCTGATTTTAAGTTGACAGTTTCAGTATAAAGTTGTCCATTGATTTGTGAGAGCGATTTGCCATTTAGTGGAAGTTTCCCAGAGCCATTGTTGTTGATCCTTTGAAAAAAGGAACAACAATAATTTTAAGGCTCAAAATCTATAAGCTGTAAGGGTCGCCTATGCCCCTTGATAATCCAGGAGGCAACAAGATCAAAATATGGAAGTACATTCCATGGGCTATTAGAAGGTTCAATGTGCCCAAGCTGTAGCTGCTCTTGTACCAGTTGAGCAGCTGCCCTAAGTTTCTCCTGAGAAAAGGGCCATTGGTCTACCCATACAGGATTATCTGATTTCCAAGTAATTGGGTCTGCACAGTGCATTATTGAGGTAGCAGGAGCTACCAAGGCCCCTATGCTAAATTTTGATATCCTAATCCACACCTTCTGGTATTGGGTGCCACTTCTATGGGGGTGAGAATTCCTTGCTGTTCTTTCTCTAGTCCCTTGGTGGGCAAGAATCCCCAATCGAGCATCTGAGTACTGCCTAAACCATTAGGATTGACAAGCAACGCTCCTATATTTTTCAAAACATCTCTACCCCACAAATTAACTGGCCATCCAGGGAGCACATAAGGCTTAAAAAATTCAGAATGACCTTCTTAATCTTCCCAATGTAGAAAACTAGAACTTTGTTGAGGGGATTTACTCTGCCCTATACCTTGTAATTCTGTGGCTGCTGCATGAGTGGGCCAGGAAGGAGGCCAATGTAGCTTAGCAATAACAGATACATCAGCTCCAGTATATAAAAGTCCTTTAAATTTATGCTCATGTATTGTTAGTTCCATTTCAGGGCATTCCTGACCTATTTTTTTTAAAATCCAATTGGCAAAATCAGAGGAGCCAAATCACCAATTTGCTTGGGCCCCTTTTGCAGGATGTGGCCTGAGAAACAGAATTAGCATCCTTATACTATTCTTCTAACTGTCTGAATTAGCCATGAGACACATTTTTTTGATTAATTTTGATGGGGTGACATTGATAAAATTGTCTTCTGTCACCTTCTACCTGGTTTTCTTTGTGCCCCTCCCCTCCCCCAACCCCCTCCCTCTCCTCCCCTCCACCCTGTAACCCCAACACTGTTGTTCATTGAGTCTCATTTTTATGTCCCACCTATGTATGGAATCATATAGTTCTTAGTTCTTTCTGATTTACTTATTTCGCTCAGTATAATGTTGTCAAGGCCCATCCATGTTGTTGTAAAAGATCCAATGTCATCATTTCTTATGGCTGAGTAGTATTCCATAGTATATATATATAAAAGCTTTTTAATCCACTAGTCCTCTGATGGACACTTGGGCTGTTTCCAGATCTTTGCTATTGTGAACAATGCTGCCATAAACATGTGGGTGCATTTCTTCTTTTCAAACAGTGCTATGATGTTCTTGGGGTATATTCCTAACAGTGGTATAGCTGGGTCAAAAGGCAGTTTGATTTTTAATTTCTTGAGGAATCTCCATATTGTTTTCCACAGTGTCTGCACCAGTCTGCATTCCCACCAGCAGTGCAGGAGGGTTCCCTTTTCTCCACATCCTCGCCAGCACTTATTCTGTGTTGTTTTATTGATGAGCGCCATTCTGACTGGTGTGAGATGATATCTCATTGTGGTTTTAATTTGCATTTCTCTAATGATTAGTGATGTTGAGCATTTTTTCATATGCCTATTGGCCATCTGTGTGTCCTCTTTGGAGAAGTGTCTACTCATTTCTTTTGCCCATTTTTGAATTGGATTGTTTCTCTTCCTAGTATTAAGTTTTAAATTTCTTTATAATATAAATTTAGTTATTAACCCCTTATCAGATGCATTGTCAAATATATTCTCTCATTGTGTGGTTTGTCTTTTTATTCTGTTCTTATTGTCTTTAGCTGTGCAGAAGCTTTTTAGTTTGATATAGTCCCATTAGTTTATCCTGTCTTTTATTTCACTTGCCTGTGGAGACAAATCAGCAAATATATTGCTGCGAGAGATGTCAGAGAGTTTACTGCCTATGTTTTCTTCTAAGATGCTTATGGTTTCACGGCTTACATTTTAAGTCTTTTATCCATTTTGAGTTTATTTTTGTGAATGGTGTAAGTTAGTGGTCTAGTTTCATTTTTTTGCAGGTAGCTGTCCAATTTTCCCAACACCATTTGTTGAAGAGGCTGTCTTTACTCCAATGTATGCTCTTATCTCCTTTGTCAAATATCAGTTGTCGATAAAAGTGTGGGTTTTTTTCTGGGTCCTCTGTTCTGTTCCACTGATCTATATGCCTGTTCTTATGCCAGCACCAGGCTGTTTTGAGTACAATGGCCTTATAATATAACTTGATGTCTGGAAGTGTGATACCTCCCGCTTTATTCTTCCTTTTCAAGATTGCTGAGGTTATTTGTGTTCTCTTTTGGTTCCATATAAATTTTTGGAATATGTGTTCTATATCTTTGAAGTAAGTCATTGATATTTTAATTGGTATTGCATTGAATTTGTAAATTGCTTTGGGTAATATAGACATTTTAATGATGTTTATTCTTCCTAACCATGAGCACGGTATATGCCTCCACTTGTTTGTATCTTCCCTGATTTCTTTTATCAATATTTTATAATTATCCGAGTACAAGTCTTTAATCTCCCTGGTTAAATTTATTCCTAGGTACTTAATTTTTTTGGTTGCAATGGTAAAGGGGATTGATTCCTTAATTTCTCTGACATTTTATTGTTAGTGTATAAAAATGCCTCTGATTTCTGAGTATTAATTTTATATCCTGCCACCTTGCCGAATTCATTTATCAGGTCTAGTAGTTTTTTGACTGAGACTTTAGGGTTTTCTATATACAATATCATATCATCTGCAAATAATGATAGTTTTACTTCTTCTTTTCCAATTTGGATGCCGTTTATTTCTTTTTCTTGTCTGATTGCTGTGGCTAGGACTTCCAGAACTATGTTGAGTAAGAGTGGTGAAAGGGGGCACCCCTGCCTTGTTCCTGATCTTAAGGGGATTGCTTTTAATTTTTGCCCATTGAGTATGATATTGGCTGTGGGTTTGTCATAGATGGCCTTTATCATTTTGAGGTATGTTTCCTGTATTCCCACTTTGCTGAGAGTTTTGATCATGAATGGGTGCTGGATTTTATCAAATGCTTTTTCTGCATCTATTGAGATTATCATGTGGTTTTTCTCCTTCCTTTTGTTTTTGTGATGAATCACATTGATTGATTTGCAAATATTGTACCAGCCTTGCCTCCCAAGAATAAATCCCACTTGATCCTGGTGTATGATTTTTTTCATATATTGCTGGATCTGGTTTGCTAATATTTTATTGAGGATTTTTGCATCTAAATTCATCAGGGATATTGGCCTATAATTTTCTTTTTTGTGTTGTCTTTGCCTGGTTTTGGAATCAGAATTATGCTCACCTCATAAAAGGAGCTTGGAAGTCTTCCTTCCTCTTGAATTTTTTTTTTAAGATTTTATTTATTCATTATAGAGAGGGAAAAGACAGAGAGAGAGAGAGAAAGAGAGAAGGGGGGAGGAGCAGGAAGCATCAACTCCCATATGTACCTTGACTGGGCAAGCCGAGGGTTTTGAACTGGCAACCTCAGCATTTCCAGGTTGACGTTTTATCCACTGCGCCACCATAGGTCAGGCCTCTCTTGAATTTTTTGAAATAGCTTGAGAAGGATAGGAGTTAGTTCTTCTTTCAATATTTGGTAGAATTCACTTGTGAAGCCATCAGGCCCAGGACTTTTATTTTTTGGGAGTTTTTTGATAGCTATTTCAATCTCATTTGTTGTGATTGGTCTGTTTAGATTTTCTGATTCTTCCCTTTCAGTTCTTTAAGAGGCTAAGATTTTTTCCATTAGAGTCTTTTTCTACTTAAGTTAGCTAGGGCTGGTTCCTGTTGCTCGCAACTAAGAAGGCTAACCGAGTGTAATGCAGGTGGTGAGGCCAGGCAGGTTCACACTGGATGTGGGCTGACAGTAGAGGAACTGCGGAGCTGGAGAGCATTGGGCCATTCCTGTTTATCGGAGGCTCACAGAATGGTGAGCGAATAAACAGAGGAAAACCGCCCGCACAGCGGCAGGCAAGGGATCAGAAAAACCACCCCTTACGGTGACAGCAGAGGGGATCAGAGAACTGTACCTTGCAGTGGCGGGAGAGGCTCTGGGAGAATCGCCACTGAGGGAAAGCGCCCATAATTTTTCATAGATATACACACATGGCTTTCTGCCGCGTACACGCACTAATTGTGCAAGGTGCTTGCAGCTGGGAAACCAGTGAGCAAGCCTAATACAGCTGTTTGCCCCACACTGGAGTAGGAAACAAAAGAGCACTCTTTCGACTAGAGAGGTATGTGATTCCAGATGGATTGGTCTTTGCTTGTGGTGGCCAGCCTCCAAGATGGCCCCCAGGGGCCCTTGCTGTCCCTTGGGTTGTCCCCCCTCACAGTGCTCTAAGGTTGGACTGTAAGATTAATGGCACACATAAGTGAACATGTCATTTCCAAGATTAGATTATAAAAATATCTGTGACTGACATCTTGGGCGCACTCAAGCTCTCCCACACCTTTGCTCACTCTCTCCATGTATTTGCTCCGGTGAAATCCATGTCCTGAGCAGCCCTGTGGAGAGACCCACGTGGTGAGGAACTGCCACATCCTGCCCATAGACACATGAGTGAATTAAGAAGTAGATGCTTCGACCCTGGTGAGGTCTTCAGAGACTGCAGGCCTGGCTGGCACACTGACTAAAACCTCATGAGGGACCCGAAGTTTCATCACCCAGCTAAGCCGCTCCTGGATTCCTGCCCCTCACACATTGTGTGAGATAAGAAATGATTGTTATTTTTTAGCTGCCAAATTTGGGGACAATCTGTTATGCTACTACATATGACTAACACAGTTGTTCATTAAAACCTCTCCTACATTCTGCAATATGAATAAAGGTAACGTACCCTGCACCGCTAGGAGTACAGGCAGTGATTCTCACAGGGACGCTGGAGAGGGAGCGCTGGCCTGTGATGTGAGGGAGAACCTGGTCAGCACGCAACCCTCCCCACACCCACAGCCCACAGGAGTTTGAAAGGGAAATGTGAATGTGATAACTGAATTTTCCTAAATTAGTCTTATGTCTACCTTTCAAACTAACCTTTACCTAATAACAGACATGAAAAAATCTATAGCTTAGATTCAGTTTGCATCTTATTTTCAAATGTTAGGCATTCATTCTCAGGGACTATCATTTATTTATATTTATTTTTACTTACTTTTAATATGCAAAAACATTTTACAAATGAAAAGGCATGATCTAATTTATAATCTCTATGTAAAACTCCATTTGCAACCATGGCTGAATTAACTTTTCACATATTCAGGCATTATCTCTAGATACAGTGACTCCGGGGGTCAGTTCTAACTCATGCGATTGAGACAGTTCTTCAATAGATCAGTTTAATGTGCGTGACAAACTTGCATGCTGCAAAGCTATTTCTGTCTCTTTCAAAAGCATTCACAAGCCTGAACATGCCTCTCTACCCTTGGGCTGTAGTTTTACCATTTCATGTTTATATTCAACTTGGAAATCTGATTTTCAGAGATGTGTGGGTTTAGAATTGACTGTGGGGTTCAAACAGCAGAACAGGATTACTATTGTAATATAATAATGCAGGATGTCACCTCCCTGAGTCTTTTGTTGAGCTGTCACTTGGTGATGGTTATTTGGTGATACTGTTAATTCTATTCTGCCATGCAGAGAACCACTGCATTGGAGTGATGGATTATGCTGTCAATCAGGTTTGACAGAACCTCCGTGAGATTTTGTAATGGAATGAAATCAACATGGTCCAGGGAACTAACTATGATAAGCAAGATACCTGAATATTTAAAGAGCTAAAATGTTAAAATACTGTGAAATGCATTTCTTTCCAGAGGATCTATTTTCACATTGCACGCTTTTAGGAAGATTGTGAATGTGGTCCTCAGGGTAATTTTTAACTTATGACTCTTTCAAAGCAAAGTTTAAGTGTGGGGTTTAACCTGACCAAGTGGTGGCACAGTAGATAGAGCATTGACCTGGGATGCTGAGGACCCAGGTTTGAAACCCCGAGGTTGCTGGCTTGAGCATGGGCTAACCAGCTTTAATGTGGGGTCACTGGCTTGAGCCCAAGGTTGCAGACTTGAGCGAGGGGTCACTGGCTTAGTTGGAGCCCCTTGGTCAAGGCACATACGAGAAAGGTATCAATTAACAACTAAAGCGATACAATTATGAGTTGGTATTTCTCATCTCTCTTCTGTTTATCCCTCTCTCAAAAAAATGTGGGGTTTAAAGGCATTGATGATATATATACGTGTGTGTGTATACATGTGTGTATTTGTGTATATAGAGGGTCCTTGAGTTATGACACAGTTCTGTTCCTATGACAGTAATGTAACCTGAATTTTGGGGTAGGTCAAAACACACCCTAGCCTAACACAAATGAAACATTTGTGCTTTTAACAGCCTAAAATGGCGTAGGTAAGCGTACTGAGGGACGCCAACTCCCTCACTCATATGCCGAGTTACTACGTATTCTCCCGCCCTGCACAACCAAATTAGTTCGCCCATGTAGTCTGTAAGTACGAAGCTAACGGCGTAAGCTGAAACACTTACATCTCAAGTTTTTAAAGTTTTTATGGGCATGAGTGTTATAAAATTGAAATGTATGTTGAGATTGTTGTAACCCAAGGACCCTATGTGCGTGTGTGTGAGAGAGAGACGTCTGCCCTCTTAGGTTCAGTAACTGGGTGCTTGAGAATTAAACTAACAAAAGACAACAAAAGAAAAAACATAATTTTTTATTAACATTCATATGCATGCCACTTCACAGAAAAGAAGTGGCCATTCAAATAAGGGGTTAGATTTAGGGGCTTATACACCATTTTAAGAAAGGAGAGTGGGTTTGGGCTTCAGCTGTGGTAAAGCTGTGGGAGAGTACTAGAAAATCCATGGGTGAACTAGCATGCTAGATGAACCTATACAGGGTGATGTGAAGTTTTAAAATTTTAATATTTTAGATATAAAAAATGCTAGAAGGTTTTCTTCTTTTGGAAGGTAAAGGTTGCTATCAACTTGATAGCAGTTCTAGAAACATCTTGAATATACCGGTAATTTACTTATTTTTATTGTCTGTGTCCAAAATTGCAGATGAGCTTTGTGGCCTGAACTGCCAGTTTCTGTTTTGATTTTTATGAAAATCAAAATCAAAGGGTGAAAGGTAAATGACCATGTTTTTGTTCTTAGAAATTAAGCCAAAATGTCATAGCAATATTATTATTATTAATAAACGAGAGGCAGGGAGGCAGAGAGACATACTCCTGCATGCGCTCTGACACCTGGCAAGGCCTGTACTGGGCAATGCTCTGCCCATCTGGGTCCACTGTTTCATTGTTCAGCAACCAACCTATTTTAGTGTCTGAGGCAAGGCCATGGAGCCATCCTCAGCACCTGGGGCCAACTTGCTCAAACCATTTGAGCCATGGCTGCAGGAGGGAGAGAGAGAAAAAGAAGAGGGTGGGAGGGGTGAAGAAGCAGACAGTTGCTTCTTCTGTCTGCTGACCAGGAATTGAACCTGGGATTTCCACACACCAGGCCGATAGATGCTCTACTGCTAAGCTAACCGGCCAGGGCCATAGTAATATCTTATGAAGGAATAGTTTTACATTCCCCATTTACATTAGCCAAAAACAAAATGAGTCTCTGTTTTATAGAATTTTATTATTTTTAATAACATTGTTATTATATATTACTAATTATTAGCCAAAGTTGTTGAAGCAGGAGAAGGATAAAATTTCACTAACAGTTTAGGAAAGTTGAGTCTCTGCATTTTGACACTGGCTGGCTCAGAGCTTCTTCATCTGGAGAATAGAAATTTTGAGAGGGAGGCTGGCTGCCTTGGGGAATTGTACTCTCATAACCATAATTCTGACATTTTATAAAAGAAAACGTGTCTTGATTTTTTAGTTTTTATTTTTTAACCTTGAAATTTAGAATAAAAAGCATTGAGAAAGGAAGAAGAGAGGTTATGCAAAATTATTTTGTATTTCATTCCAAAACCAAGTTATGCTCTTTATTTTAAAAAATGCTCCCATTTTCAAAGGAAATATGGTTCTTAAACAATACTGCAGCTGTGCCTCAGATCATGCTATAAAAATTTCAGGAAACTACAGTCATAAAGGAGATGAAAAATAAGACACTTAGAACATTTCTAGCAGCAGAAGCAAGTTGAACTTTTTTAACTGGTTGCCTGGGAAACTGCTGACTGGGTCTGGGTGGGGGGCAGGGTGGCCATTACAGGGATTTCTGATAGGTTTTATGTTCCTAAACCTCTATCACCTGCTATTGTGAATATAGTATTTCCCCTTCCGTTATGCTATGAAGAGAGAAAGGAATTTCGAAGAGCAAAGTCAGCCTTATTCCTAGAGGTGGGAAGCTGAAGGATGCCCGCGCTCTCGGTAATTCCTAGTGGTGCTGGACGGGATGGGGGGCGTGGCTGCTCCCTCGGCCCCCACTGCTAAGACATATATAGAGAAAATTGCGTAGGTCTCTTTCATAATAAGCCCCTCTACGTATTTCTTTGTTTCTTTGGATTACTAGCCACATAGCTCTTATCTTTGCATGCTTAGTAATTTTTAATTTAGTGCTGGAAACTAAAAAAAAAAGAGGTTCCAGATGATGCCTTTCAATAGAGAAAGTTCAAACTTTTCTCTGCAAAAAAATTGAGTAGGAGAGAGGGGAACTCATTTTAACCCAGTCAGGCTGAGCTGGGTTGAAGCGACATCACAGTTTTAGGAAGATTCAGTCTACTTCTTGTTGGCCCCCTACCTAGGGAGTTTCTCTTGAGAGGTGAGCCGGTCTTTGTTTCCTTAGCACCAGTGAACGCTGGGGGCGCTGCTGCCTTGCTTTTCTGCCCTGCTTTACCGAGGTTTTCAATTTTGCTCTTTAATCTCCCACCATTCACACCTCTGGAATTAGCTGAATGCCTTATAGGGGGAGACCAGCTCTCAGGTTACCAATTTTGTCATTTTAGTTCTGATGCCCACCAAAAGCTGTCTGATTTCTCTGTCTCCCCAGCAGAGACCCTTTGGACCAAGCCCAGATTCTAAGCCTCTAGCCTGCTGACACACAGTGCGCCTTTTCAGCAAACAGATTTATAGTTTTTATTTAAGGAGTATTTTCTATAATTATGTTTTCAAATATGTGTTCTATTCCACTGTTTTGACTTTCTTCTGTGCAAATGTAGTAGTATATCCTTTGCTTGCCTTTTAGGCCTATAATAATTTTGTTTCCAATTTCTTCAGTCTTTCTCTATTTTGGTTTCATCTTGTTTGATTTCCCCATCTTCCCACCCCCACCCTGTCTTTTCTGGTGCATTCCTTAATATCTATATATTTTCCTTGGTTTTAAAATAATTTATTGTTGTTATATTTTGGCTTGCTTTCCTGGTTCCTCTTTCTCTTCTCTCTGTTATCAATCACGCCGTCCACACGCATTGTCTCTTCTTTGTTTCTTTCTCGTTCTAGTTCTGCTCTGCTGTCTTCCTTCATTACTGTGCTTTTATTGAAATGCAATGACAGCTCTTTTTGGTGGATTTTCTTTTTACAGAAAATAGTTGCTGTGCTTTCCCACATTTGTCTTATTGTATAGAATTAAAAAAAATGACACAGTATCATTTATTGTGGTAATTCAGGTTTGAGTGCATTGTAATTTCTTGAACTTGGTGTGGCCAGGTGATAAGGGCGGTGTGTGTGCGTGGGGGTGGGGCCGCCTCAGACGGTGGAGTGACAGCTGTCTTTACGTAGCTCATGTCTTTTCTCTTTCCTCCTTCATCACCTTCTTTTGTGTTAATAGCTATATTCTGGTATACCATTTTAATGCCTTTGTTGGTTCTTTTTACTATATATAGTTTGAGTGGTTTTTTTAGTAGTTGCTTTGGGGATTGCAATATGCATTTTAACAGTAAACCATCTAGTTTAGAATGACACTAACTTAATTCTGATAATATATATATATATATATCTTCAATATAGCTCCCTTTTTCTCCCCTTTATGGTGAATTGTTTTTCTCCTCCTGTTAAAAAGTTTGTTTTCTTTTGGAATTTTCTTTTTAGTGAGAAAGATAGAGAAAGGGACAGATAGGGATAGACAGACAGGAAAGGAGATCAGAGACATCAGTTCTTCGTTGTGGCACCTTACTTGTTCACTGACTGCTTTCTCATATGTGCCTTGACTGAAGGGCTACAGCAGAGCAAGTGACCCCTTGCTGAAGCCAGAGACCTTAGGCTTCAAGCCAGAGACTATGGGCTCAAGCCTGCAAACTTGGACCCCAAGCCAGTGACCTTTAGGCTCAAGCCAGTGACCATGGGGTCATGTCTATGATCCCACACTGAAGCCAGCAACCTTGGGCTCAAGCCAGTGACCATGGGGTCATGTCTATGATCCCATGCTCAAGCCAGTGACCCCATGCTCAAACCAAATGAGCCTGCACTCAAGCTGGTGACCTCGGGGTTATGAACCTGGGTCCTCTGTGTTCCAGGATGATGCTCTATCCACTGTGCCTTCACCTGCTCAGGCTCTTTTGGCATTTTGAATAGGATGTGTCTAAATGTGGGTCTGTTTAAGTTTATCCTACTTAGAATTTGTTGAGCTTGTTGGTGGTGTAGATTAATGTTTTACATCAAATGTGGGAAGTTTTCTGTCATCACTACTTCAAACCTTTTTTTCCCTTAAATATGGCTCTGTGTGCGCCTCTGAACATCACCTCATTCATTACAGTATCTACAGCTTGTTTACACCCTTTGCTTGCTTCCCCCAAAGCTGTGCCTATCTGGGAAGGTGATCCCTTCATTTAAGGGGTGTATTTTAGTTGCTGCTTTGAGATTTATGACTGGATACACAAGAGAACCTCCTTCCTTTCTCTCTCTTCCCCAGCCAGAGCTTGAACCCTGTTCGCCCTCATCTATCCGCAGCAGGTCTCAGTCGGGATGAGGTTTCTGCTTCGGGAGGGCTCTCTGGCTGTGAGTTGTGAGGCCTATTGCTGCTCCATCCCTCTGTGCTCTCGTATTATTCATGGATCTGCCTGGTACCCAGACTCCTGAAGGGTTCTGGTGAATTCAGCTGCTTTAGAAACACTCCCATTCAATTTAGACTTAGTAGGTTTTCTAGTTTATAAAAATTGAATTTGTGGCTTTAAAAGACTCTCTGTGTTTTTCCCTGTGGTTTTTATGAGAAGTCATGGGAAGATTCATAATTAAGCTACCACCACATACTGAAAGTCCTACAGGTATGTTAAGAAATGTCTAGCATGTTTTCAAAACCTATCACAGTATTCAGAAGAAAAATAAAGACAAAAACAAAGTTTGCTCAGAGTTTTAGTCAGATGTTGTGACTATTGTTTATTTCAGTGCACAGCTTTCAAGGGGATCAGAGTGGGTGACAAGGGGTTGGGATAAGATTGATGTGATGGGGTTGGGATCAGAGTGGGTGACAGGGGACTGGGATCAGACTGATGTGATGGGGTTGGGATCAGAGTGGGTGACAGGGGACTGGGATCAGACTGATGTGATGGGGTTGGGATCAGAGTGGGTGACTGGGGGTTGGGCATATGTCCAAGGTGCATTTTGAGGGGGATTGTGAAAACCCCTGAACAGGGCCAACATCAAATATGAGAGTATCATAATTTCTCCATGATTTTCTTCAATTTATCTTGGAGAAAGAAGTCAGAGAGGCAAAGAGAGAGAAAGCACTGGAATTGTGAAAGGAATAGAATATGCAAATGGAGAAGATAGATGCTCTGAGCGAATGAGTAGGACCAGGAAAAAAGAAGTGATTTCTTTCTCTGATTAGATAAGCAATCTCATAAAAGTGGACAGATTTTGTTGTTGTTGTTGCTTTTTAATATAAAATGTAGTTTTGGAGCCTTGTGGTGTTAAACCTAATCCAGAGGGACTTGAAATGTTGAAGACATGAACAAAATCCATCAATTACACATCAAAGCTTTATTGTCTAGCTTGGCCAAGCGGCGGCAACTCTGACAGAAATCTGAGGAAGAGCACGCCGGCCCTTTGTTCTACTTAGTTGTTTTTTTTTTTAATTTTGTTTATTCATTTTAGAGAGGAGAGAGAGAGGGAGAGAGAGAGACAGAGAGGGAGAGAGAGGAGAGAGAGAGCGAGAGAGAGAAGGGGGGAGGAGCTGGAAGCATCAACTCCCATATGTGCCTTGACCAGGCAAGCCCAGGGTTTCGAACCGGCGACCTCAGCATTTCCAGGTCGACGCTTTATCCACTGTGCCACCACAGGTCAGGCTCTACTTAGTTTTTATAGTATTGTAAGTGGGAAGTACAGAAGCAAAAATTGTAATTAGGAGTCCTTTATCACTATTGGTTATAGTCATATGTCCTTTAACATGATAGGACCATGTTCAATTTGCAAGCCATACATCATTTTGGTGAAAACAAAATTTACAAGCCAGTACAATGGTAGAAAGATGTCTCTTTACATATTAAAAGGCATTCCTATATTATCTAGTGTTTATCTGCCATCTCTCTGTCCAGAGTCACACGTGTTAACCACATGCATTCACATAGGAGAGGTAGTTTCTGTGGAGACAAATGCCCGCAAATGGCTCATTGCTATGAGGAAAGGTTTATTTTGGCTTTTCTCTTCCTGCACCTGGCTAGCCATTCACCCTTTCCCCACAGGTGTGGTGGAATGTCTGGGAATCCATGTTTTCCTCCACTTTGCATTTACAATACAATGCCAAGGGCCATCCTGGTTATGCCAGTCACACAGTACAGAGACTATTCTTACAATTTCTCTGCACACCTTAACCCAAATTAATAAAATGTTTTTCAAGCCTTTTAAAATATTAATATTGATTCTGTAGCTTTTGGTACTTTACAACACCTGTGGGTGAAGTGGCACAGTGGCTCCTCAGTGGTATTCTCAGAAAATTTTCCTTTTAAGTTTATACACCAAGATTAAGTCAAGTTTAAAGCTTGCTGTGTGTTACATTGTGTATTTAGCTATTATTCATTTTAACAAAAAGCATAAATGGCTGGATTCAGAACCTCATTGTGTACCAGTTATTCATTCTGAACTCATTGCATTCCTAGTATTGTATGCGTCACCATCCATCGGTGGACAGTCAGCTCTGCAAGTCTTGTGCTTTGGAGACAGAACCAACCAGCCTCTTTAGCAATGTAACTGCCAGGAAGTGTGATGGGCCTTCAAAACCTGTATCTCAGATATCCTAAAAGAAGATAGAGGAGATATATTTGTAAAAGGTGAACCCTTTCTATAATTTTCCAAACCACCATGTAGTGGACTGCCTGCTAATTCTTGGCCCCTAAGTCTAGTCCTAACAAATCCTGACAGTCACCCAGACAAGATGAAAAGGCCTGCCACAAAAAGCTGAGATGAGATACGAGAGTGACAGCATGGCCTGTGGCTGCAGTGTGATCTCTCCAGATGGAGTCTTTCATCTTATGTGAAAAGGTCAGTCCTATGAGCTCATTCTTCTGCAACCATTACAATGGTTGACGTATTGTAGGGATTAAGAGCTATAATTTAAATGATGTAATGTCAACAGTGCTTTCTTAATCCTATGTTGATGCAACAACTGCTCTGTGCATGCTTTGATTTGGTAAATGTGAGGGAGTAGTTTGCAGATCCCTGAATTCCAATGACAGCAACTGTTATTCTTCCAGTGCAGCTGGGCCGTTGCTCCTCCATGGCGCTGTCCGAGAACGGCCCAGGCCAAGGGACTCTGAAGACAGCAGGTGTGGCTTCGTTTGTCCGTACTATGTTAAAAAGATATACTAAGATATATTTCTATTTAAAAACCATGTATTTTTTATTTTGAAAACACTGAGACCTTGAGTTGCAGATCAGTTTGTTAAACAATTTTTCATGCAACTTCAAAATACAGAAAATAATCCCCTGATAATTTGTATTAGTTTTTAAAAATGATTATTTCAGGAACCTTTATCCTCCCTTAATGATAAGTGATATCTACTGGAGTGCTGCTTTTGAACTGGGCTCAGAGTTGTTTAAACAATAATAGCATGGATGTCGTCCTTCCCTGACTGGCTAAATTCTGGATCCGCACACTCTGAGTGGCTGAGCTGAGAGAATGTGCTGGAGAAATAGGATGTGGGGAGGGAGGATTAAAAATAAGTACTTGGCCTGGCCTGGGGTGGCACAGTGGACAAGTGTCGACCTGGAACGCTGAGGTCTCTGGTTCGAAACCCTGGGCTTGCCGGGTCATGGCACATAGGGGAAGCAACTACTGCAAGTTGATGCTTCCCGTTCCTCCCTTGTCTTTCTCTTTCTCTCTTGCTCTTCCCTCTCTCTAAAAATCAATTAAGAAAAGTACTTTGAAGTCTTGTGATGCTTGAAAGGATTTAAAATGAAAATGTAAGAGCCAAACAACAGCAGCAGCAGCAGCAGCAACAACAACAACAATAGCAAAAGGCCCCAAACCAAAAATACGCATGCCTGGGTGTCTGCTGTTTCAGGAGCTGCAGCGCGGGCAGGCTATTGTCTCATCTGCCTTGCAGTCACGGCTTCCCCTCTGTCGCTGCCTCGCTGCCTAGCACACCGCAGCCTTCTTCTGCAGAAAGTGAGGGAGGCCCGCTGCCTTTGTGAGGATTTAGGCAAAACCATGTTGTAGAGAGAAACTCCGGAAGCAACGGACAAATTGACTAATTTGATGCTTTCATTAAACTAAATATGGATTTCAGGTGATATGTGGAAATGGAAGTTTTATGATCACATTTGCTGGGATATATGCTGGTGTTTTCATGAGACTTGCTGTGTAGCGAAGTCTTTGGGAACAAGAGTGACTGAATAACCAAGAGGTTGATGACCTGTGAGACATATGCTCCTGGGTCCTGGTGGGAGACCTTTGTCACTGACGGTACCAGGCATCTCTCGTAATCCTGAAAACCACACACCGGAACCGGGGCCTCTGCTCGGGGTCTCTGTCTGCATCCACGTCTCTTCCCGGGCCAGGGAGAGCAACAGGTTGCAGAGAGGACAAGCTCTGCAGTCCCTGCGTTCAGATTCTTGCTGCTGAGTCAAACCAGCCACTGTCAGATGGTTTAGATCAGATAATACAAATATGCTTTGGCCTTTTACCCAATCGAATTCTTACAAGGATCCAATAAAATCATAACCTATCAAACATGCTAAAATTTTTGAAAATGTATTTTTTTAAGATTTTATTTATTGATTTTAGAGAGAGGAGAGAGAGAGAAGGTGGAGGAGGAGCGGAAAGCATCAACTCAGAGTAAGTTGCTTCTTGTATGTGTTTTGACTGGGCAAGCCCAGGGTTTCTAATGGCAACCTAAGCATTCCAGGTTGATGCTTAATCCACTGTGCCACCACAGGTCAGGCTAACACACTCAGATTGTTGAAAGCTGTAAAAGACTGTACAGATGTTATTATGGTTTGTCTCTCAGCTAACCAAATGTCTTTAACACTGTCTTTTATATATTATATTTGGCCTCCCCTGGGCTGCAAGTAAGACGTGGACTCCACAGAAGGTGTTTAGTAAATGCTTGTTGCATGTGTGGTCGTCCGGAAATCATGACCTTCATGGTTCATTCAGAAGCGCGACCATAGTTGAAGGACAATGCCAATAGGAATTCAAATCACATGCAAATCAAACACAGAACTCTAAGACAGTTTTTGTAAAACCCCCTTTCCTATTCTGTAGCACTCTGTGACTGTGGGGCCCGTCACTGTCCCCCACAGGACCCTCTCCCTCACCCTCCTTCACCCATGTCAGTACTCGCTCCAGCCCGCACCTAACCCACCGCCCAGCCCTGTGCTGGGCTCTTCCTGCAGGTGTGAGAGCCCCTGGGAAGGGAGGCTCCTTTTCACTCTCACCGCTGTTGTCATGAGAACAGGTCTTTTGTCCTCAGCTCCTTTCCCCGGTTCTGCCTCTCAAGAACTGAATCTTGCTTAATCCTCTCAGAGAATGAGGGGGAGCAGAGCAGTGGGCGGAAACCTGATTTATTTGGCAGGAAGAAGGGCTGATGAGGTGCATAGCAATACAGTTTTTATTTGTACAAACATGTTTCTGCCTTGCTCTGGCTGGGTAGGTGGTTGGAGTGTCATCCTGATATGCCAAGGTTGCGGGTTTGATCCCAGGTCAGGGCACGTAGAAGAGTCAACCAGTGAATGCATAAAGAAATGGAACAACAAATTGATGCTTCTCTCTCTGTCTAAAATCAGTAAGTAAAAAAAAAAAATTAAAGAAGAGTTCTGCCTTGTATCTGATAAGCAGAGAAAGGATGATTTCATCTTTGTCTAAATTAATTTCATTAAACCAAGAAGCCATAAAGGCCTGGCATCTATCTCACTAAAATTTATTGGATTACAAATATAATTTCTTTGGACCAGAAGCTGCAGTTTGCTGAGTCATCATTCTTTTGTTCCATTCTGAGGAGATTTGCTGCTGCTTCATCCGGTAGTGCCCAAACGGAAGGTGTGGGATTAGGAGGCGGTGCTGAGCTGGCTGTTTAGTAGCTAAAACAGACAGTGAGGGTTGCATCAGATTTTTAGCAGAGGCCACTGGCTGAATGATGTCCCATGTCTCAGCAGTGTTTGGTTACCATCTTTTATTCAACCAATGTTCTGGAAAACACAGGGAATTCAGGAAACCCAACTAGAAATTAGATAGGGCTCACTGCATACTCGGCACTAGTGAATGGAGCCCCATAGGACGAAAGCCCAGGGCTTAAAAAACCTGTGGTACACTAGATTCTGGGTTCACGTAGGGACATCACTCCTGCACTCTCTGGCTCTTCGTGGCAGGCCCGGGGATCAGTGCCATGCCGGAGCTCTTGGTAAAGCAGAAGCACGCTAGATAGCAGAAATGCCAATTTACTCTGAGGTACTGCAGCACTCCACAAAAATACAGGGTACGTGGGCGAAAAGGGTGGCATCTCATTTCTGTGAGTTAAATAGAAGGGGATTACATTTATTTTTTACAAATGAGGAGACTCGAAGGGATATACTCAGATGCATCAGTAACATTTAGCCAAGGCTTTCAACTAAAGCGTTTTTTATATATATTATGTTGGTCACAAGTCTCTCCTTTTTTTTTTTTTTTTTTTTTTAAATATTGATTTTGGAGATAGAAGAGGCTGAGCGAGAGAGAGAGACAGACAGACAGAAACTTCAATCTGTTTCTGTATGTGCCCTTACCAGGGACTGAACTGGCAACCTTTGTGCAGTGGGGCAACACTCCAACCAACTGAGCTATTCTGCCAGGGCAGTATCTTCTTTTCGAATATCGAATATTTATTCATCGGGATGTGAAAGAGATTACTGTTCAGGAGATTTTCAGCCCCCTTCTCCCCAGCCTCCATGGGTACTGTGCATTCCCTCCTCGCCCTCATGTACTTGACTTTGGACTCGGCAATCTGGGCTGCTTTAGCCAATGGGTTGTGAACAGCTGTGAGCAAAGGCCTGAAATGTGCTTGCTCGCTCGAGCTCCTGCCTTTCACATGAGAAATATGTGTCATGGATACTGCTAACCTAAGAGAGATGAGAGATGGAGAGTAGGCTCTGACCCAGCTGCAGCTAGGAGTCAGTCCCCACTAAGCCCAGCCCGTATCAGCTGAGCCCACAGATGTGTGAGCATGCAACCTGATGGAGAAAGCCACTGAAATTTCCATGTTTTTTGTTAGGTATCAGCTTTGGTAATAAATTAATGCATACTTTTATAAAGAGCAAGATAGTTCTGCACAGCATAGTGGAGAACACACGGCTTATGCACTACCGTAGACTGGAAACAGAATAAGAATGGAAGCTGAATGGTCTGAAGAAATGGCCCAGGACTGGATATCAAAAGTCTCAGTTGCAGTGGCTCTTCCACCTTTACTAATATAATAGTTTATCCTTATGAAGTGCAGACTATGTGGCAGGCATTCTGTAAAGCAACCTGATTAACTCATTTAATTCTCACAGCAATCCTTTGAGGTAGTTTATTATTTTTTTTTACGTTTTTTTTTTATTTTTTATTCATTTTAGAAAGGAGAGAGAGAGAGAGAAGGGGGGAGGAGCAGGAAGCATCAACTCCCATATGTGCCTTGACCAGGCAAGCCCAGGGTTTCGAACTGGCGACCTCAGCATTTCCAGGTCGATGCTCCATCCACTGCGCCATCACAGGTCAGGCCTGTAGTTTATTATTATTCCCACCTTCGAGATGAGGAAATGGAGGCACAGAGAGAGTAAGAGAATAACGAGATCTCACAGCTAGTGAGTGGCTGAAGGGAGACTGGTCCCCAGACAGGCGCTGTAAGTGGATGCTGTCACCACCACCAAGAGCCCTGTTCACGATGGAGACTCGTTTCCCCACCAGCTGGGGGACTTGGCTCACCTGAGTCCCTCTGTGCGAACTGCCCTTCACCAGAGGGAGTGACCTCACTCAAAGTTGGCGGCAGCACATCCAATGTCTGGGCAACATGAGACCAAAAGCCTGGGGAAAGCCCCTTTGCCCATATTAGGGGCAATTTGAAGTCTCTTTCCAACTCAAGTGCTCTCTGCAAGATCAGATTTAGTCCTTTAGCTACTTCATCACCTCTGCCCAAACCTACTTCCCTCGTTTCCTAACATGTGCTGGTTTTGAAAATGCTCTCTAGCAAACCTGCACACAAATATCCAGTGCAGTCTAATTCCAAGGAACCCGTCTGAGATAGCAGCATTCCGGAGTCTGAGTTCTTAGCCACTGCACAGTCTTGCAAGTCACCACTTGGAGCTTCATTAAAAGTGGAGACAATAATGTCTGTTTATTGAGAGGATTAAAAGTGGGAGCATTTTTTATTAATTTCACTCTGGAATGTGGCTATCTCATTTCTGCTCCACCCTTTTGTACTTCAGGGAAGCTCATTCTCTAAGGTCATCATGATTTTTAATGGCAAAACCTGTGGGAGTCTGCAAGTGGCAGAGCCTTTGTAAGTTAGAGGCTTAGCAAAAGGCTAAGTTCTCCCGCCTACACCTCCATATTGGCTAAGAAGCTGAGTATTTGTACTCATCCCATCCCCCACTTAATTTGCTTGCTTAAATTGCTAGAAGCAATTTACATGCCCTTCCTCTCACCCTTTGTTTGTTCAGATGTTGGTTGATTTCAGTTATACAGGGTGAGGGGATTCCTGTTTATGCCTTAAATGGATTCCTATTTATGCCTTAAGAGAATTCCTGTTTTTGCCTCAGATGTGTGTTACTTTGTACTGAAGACTTCCTTATTTGCATACGGCTATATAATAAAGCAAACCGGAGGCTGTTTTGCTCTGTCTTGCCATCAACTTGCAGGGCCTTCCAATCCCATCCTATTTCTCTTTAAGCCTATTTTCTTCATTCCTCATCATTCTCCCTCAGGACCTGGAATTACTAGTTGGTTTGTGGCAAAAATCCAGCTGTTATTGTTTATCCTGGACTCTGCTGCATTCAATTCTATCATTACTTGTGAAGTTGGTCTCTTGGTGAATTTCTTCCACAGGATTCCATCTGTGCCACTCTTGTCAACTACCACCTATATATTCATGACTCCCTACTCCAACTTCCCCCCAAGCTCTGGAGTGGTGCAATAATCACTTAAATTTGCATCACCACTTGCTGTCCCCCAAAATCCTCAAACTCAGCATTTCCAAAACGGAAGTTACCATTTTCTCTAGCAAACTTGCTCCTTCTTCTATATTTTGCTTTCGTTGGTGACACCATCATTTCAGGCCACCATTCAAATACAAGGGTATCTTTCTTGAATAGTTCCTCTTCCTCACCCCCATTGTAAATCAATGTCTGGCTAATTTTATCCCTATCCCGAAACTCCTCCAACATGTCCCTTCTCTCCAGTCCTACCCTTCCCCTACTTGAGTCCGTCATCATCATTCATCTGAACAATTGCAACAGCTTTCAAAGTGGTCTTCCTGATCCCAGCCTGGTTTTCTCAAAGTCATCGTCCAAGTCACAGCTGATGGAATCTATGTAAAAGGAAAATGGGATGTGCCATCCTTCTGCTTAAAACTCTTTATTAACCCCGATAATGTCAGTCTTTTTTTTTTAATTTTAGAAAGAGAAAGAGAGAGAGAGAGAGGGAGAGAGAGAGAGAGAGAGAGAGAAGACGGAGAAGCGGAAAGCATCAACTTGTAGTACTTGCATCCCATATGTGCCTTGACCAGGCAAGCCCAGGGTTTTGAACCGGTGACCTCAGTGTTCCAGGTCAACATTTTATCCACTGCACCACCATGGATCAGGCTTCAATCTTTTCCTAATAAAAAGCTCTTCATGATCTGACTGTACAGTACAGTGGCTAAGATGTGGGCTTTAGAATCAGACGGTTGGATTAGATTCCAGGCTTGTTAGTGGTGTGGCCTTGGGCAGTATGCTTACCCTCTCTGACAGAATGGAGATATAATAAAGGTATCTACTTGAGGCACTTACCAAATTTCCACATACTTCCCGTTTTCTAGCCTTTCTTGAAGTTAGGTTGGGGCCATGTGACAACTGATGGGAGTGGCATTGATGGGAGGCCTGTGACCCTCTTCTTTCTTCTTCTTTTCCTGCTGTGACAACCTGGAGGTCACATGTTCAGCTAAGTGTGGCTAGTTCCTCCTTTACCTGTCAGGAACGCCCCTGGGCCATGAGCTCCCGGAGGACACACAGCGCCTCCTTGTGGCACCTCCAGCCCTGGAACAGCTGCATCCATACCAGGTGGCCCACAAATATTTGTTGAATAAATCAACACCCGCTTGGGACTTTGGAAAATAAAGTATTATTTTCCTGAAAAATATGCAGAATAGAGTTATACTCCGGTATTAATTTGCCAAGGCTGCCGCAACAAATACCATAGATTTAAACAACAGAAATGTATTTTCTCACAGTTTTGGACGCTACAAGTCCAAGATCCAGGTATCGGCAGGTTTACTTCTGAGGCCTCTCTCCTTGGCTTGCAGACAGATAATAATGCTATGATGTAGGTACTGTGTTATCATCGTCCCATTGCCAGGAGTGACCAGCAGGAAGGAGGCAGAGGATTTGAGCCAGTCTGCCTGCCTTAGCAAACTGTCTCTAGAAAGGGAGGTTAAGTAATTGCCCTGGGAATGCCACCCAGAAGGGTCCAGACAGAGATTTGTAACCGGTCTCTGTGGCTGCAGACCCCGCACTCCCTCTGTTCCCAGGAGCCCCCTCTGCCTGTGCCTCTCCCTGCTTTGTGTTTTCTGCCCGTCCTTGGTGATGTGAACAGATCCCCCAGACTCGAGTGCTGAAGGAACCAGGGGTGGGGGAATGCTCCTTTGCAATGTTATTGGAGTAAACTTTGTTTTCCCTCAGACAGATTAACTGCATGTTTAAAATTTCAAAACACAATTGTCTTTAAAAAAATCAGACCAGTTGCATCTGGAAGGGGAGGGAGGCTTCAGCAAGCTGGCGGTTGTGTGCAGATTGTTTGACTTTCTTGTATTTATGGAGTTAGGTCTATCACCAGGCCTCTGGGAATATTTGCACTATTTAAAGTATAAACTAGAAAAATATGTTGACATACTTCTCTGACCCAAGTAATTTTTTTGTAATCAGTCTTAATGTAAATATCCCCAGTTGGTATGCCTCCCCAGGCAGAAGTTGGAGTACACAGATGAGACTTTCCGGTGCTTAGAAGTTAGCGAGGGGTGCTTTGTCCGGACACAAGTTCCCTGCAGACTGGAGTTCCCCACAGACAGCCTCTCAGCCTTCCGCTTTCTGCTTTCCTCACCGGGGCCTCGTCTTCCCACCCTTACAGGCATCTGCGACTTTGAGGTGCTGTCCCCTTTCTGGACATTTTCAGTTGCTCCTTGTACCCACCCCAAATGCTGTAAGACCGGGTCAGGGTCTGGATCCAGGCACTCCCCCCGGCCTCCTGCCATTCCCTCCTCCTCCTAAGTCCCTCATGCCCCCACATTTGCACCTGAGCTGTTTTCCGACCACCAGTTACTCCTTGCTGGTACCGGGACCACTGCCCACCGTGTAGCATTTCTGCTCAGGAGTGGGTCACTCACTCTGTGAGAACTGGACAGAGCCCCCGCGAGAAGTGACCTGCTCTGCATCCTGAAGCCAGTTTGGTTTCTTCTTCAAGGCCAGGGTCTTTCTATAGCGTCCTTGCTGTTATTGATGCCCATTTTTTTGACAACTATCACAAAATGCCAAGGAAGGCAGGTTCTGAAAGTGAGAGCCAATGTGTCCATGGTAGGCATCAATAAATGGTGATTCACCCTCTTCTTTTACTTAAAAAGTATTAACTACATTGGTTGGCCTGTTAAATGAAGACACTCTCAAGGCAGAAATTATTAGAGAAAAACTTGGAATAATTAAAAAAATTATTTTGTGTGTGGTAAAATACACATGACATAAAACTCACAAATTTGACCATGTTTAAGGTAGAGTTCAGTGGCACGAGTACCTTCACAATGTTGTACTACTATCACCACCATCCATCTCCAGAACGTTTCCATCTTTCCCAGCTGAAACTACACATTAAACGCTAACACCCATGCTACCTGCTTCCCCGCCTCCAGCTTCTCTTATCCATATTCTACAACCTGTTTCTATGAATGTGCTTATTCTAGGTGCCTTATAACTGGAATCATACAATATTAGTTCTTTTGTGTCTGGCTTATTTCACTTAGCATAATGTTCTACAGGTTCATACATGTTTCAAGGTTCAACCCATTCTATTTATTTATTTTTTCTAGTGTGTGTGTGTGTGTGAGAGAGAGAGAGAGAGAGAGAGAGAGAGAGACAGGCAGGGACAGATGAACAGGAGAAAAAGAGAGATGAGAAGCATCAACTTGTTGTAGCACTTTAGTTTATCGATTGCTTTCTCATACGTGCCTTGACCAGATGCTCCAGCTGAGCTAGTGACCCTTTGCTCATGCCAGTGACCTTGGGCTCACACCATTGACCTTGGCTTCAAGCCAGCAACCTTTGGACTGAAGCCAGGACCATGGGGTCATGTCTATGATCCCACGCTCAAGCTGGTGAGCCTGTGCTCAAGCCAGATGAGCCCATGCTCAAGCCAGCAACCTCGGCATTTCGAACCAGCGTCCTCAGCATCCCAGGCTGATGCTCTGTTCACTGTGCCACAGCCTGGTCAGGCTAACTCATTCTATCTTAAGGCTTGCTAATATTCCATGATATGTACAGACCACATTTTGATTATCCATTTATCTGTTGGTAGATATTTGGGTTGTTTCTACCTATTAGATGTCATGAATACTGCTGCTATAAATGTTGGTGGAAAAGTATCTGTTCTCATCCCTGCTTTCAATTCTCTTGGGTGTATACTCAGAAGCAGAATTGCTATATCATATGGAACTCTGTTTAGTGTTTGAAGATCTGTCATGGCTTCTATATACCTCTTTGTGATTTTTCTTGCCTTCTCCACTCTGCTCAGAGCCTACCCTCTCTGTACTCCTGCCATTGAAGCACCCCAAGAGAAGATAGAATTGGTGTGATGAGTTTCACTCTGTGAGACAGGCCTCTGGATGGCCAACCTTTAGATCTCAACTTAGGTCAAAGATCATGTTGTTTTTTGGATGAGTTGTGTCCACATCATCAGGGCTATATGATAAAACCACCTCTGAATACTTATAAAACCCCAACAAAAGGATATACTAGGTTCACAAGAAAACCCCCAGAGGGGATCACAGAACAGTGTGCCTTTATTCCCCCCAGGCATAACCTTTCTCCAGATCTGGTCCATGGTCCATTCCCATCTTTCAGTCTAGCTTTTTTACTACTTGTCAAAGTTGCTGTCATTTGGAAACTTCCAATACTTCATTTCTGCTTGAAACTCATATCATGAAAGGATATGTGAATCCTGATGATACATAATTTAGAATATTAATTTCATTATATTAAGCACCATTCAATCTTGCTTTAAAGATGACTTCTCCCTCTGCCTTCCCTCCCAGTGTGAAGCCTGTGCTCCCGGGAGGGTGAAGCAGTTGCCGCCCCCCCCCCCGTAATTTTATTCCAGAATATACAGAGGAAGTAGGGGTAAAAGAACAGAAACTTCTTACTTGAACGGTGCTCTCAGAAGATAGTTTGCACTTGGCAGATGTCTGAAACTGATTCCAGTGCTGTCTTCCTGGTTCGCTTGCTTCCAACCCTCTTGGCATGGGTGGTCCATTCTCTTTCTTTTCCACAGTTCTCCCCCTCAGTCTGTGTTTTTCTAGTAGTTGATTATGCACAGATTCTCACTGTTGGAGTCCCGTCACCCTCCCCTCCTGGCCCACGGGAAGCGCTCATGCTCGCCCTGCTCTGACGAATTCTGCGGGCTGGGCTCCTCCTGGTGGAGCCTTCTCTGTTTCTGTGCAGGTCACCTCCACTGTCCCCTTTGTGAGTCAGGCATAGTCCCTCATGCCCCCATGACTGAAAGGAACACATGTAAGATTCCCCAAGTGGTCCTGTCGAAGCTTTTGATCCTAGCCTTGAACCGAGGGAAAAGCATCTGCCCCTCCCCATGAGGGTGAGAGTCACAGAGCACCAGTTGTTTTCTCCAAAGAAATAAACTGAGGGTCCCCTCTGCATCAACACCCTCTCAACTTGTAGCCTTTGCCACGTCATGATGATCTGGCTTATGCTCTCTTAGAACCTGGTATTCACTGTATCTTGGTGCCTCAGCTGAAACATCTAATTTAACAATCTTATACTCATTTACCCTTCCATTTGTCTGCTTTGCATCTAAAGCACTTCCTAAATCATAACAAAACTTCCCTCCTCCAACAAATGCCACTATTACTTCCTTTTTTGTTTTGTTTTCCAGTTGCTTTGGAGGTAAAACCCTGTCAAAAACCTAAATTGCGTTTGTACGGTATCTGGCAGGTAGCGAGCACTCAGTACATGTTAGTTCCTGGTTTCCTTTGATCCTGAGCAACACTGGACAAAGCTATTTCTGCAAAGTTAGCTGCAATGTGGAATCTGAAACTAGATCAATGAGCCTTTCATACTCTGTTACATTAAAACCCATCGGTCTCTCTTACACCATGAATGAAGCTTTCACCCAGGGATGGTTTTGTAACATCATGCGTCGTTCAGGCAGAAAATTTGATTCACAGAGTTGTGCTGCAATTCCCAATGTGATCACATTTCAGAATTTCACATAAAAAAATCATATACGTCGATATAACCACCAATATCACAACAAAAGTCCTTGAGCATGGAATGCTGACGAGGAACACGAATGCACAAATGAATACAATTTTTCCACAATTCTAATTTTTGCACAAAAGTTGGGATTTTATCACTGGCAACAAATACTATTTGTGATTTCCTTGAATTGACGGGCTCACAGTTTATTTTTGGAGAAACTCTCTGCCAAACACCCAAGTCTAAGAAACCATGAGTCTGTCAGTGGTTCTGTCATGATAAAATTGTGTTCTGTGAAAAAAAAAAAAAGGAAGTGACAGGTCCAGCTTGAGGTTCCGCC
This sequence comes from Saccopteryx bilineata, assembly GCF_036850765.1. Classification (NCBI taxonomy): domain Eukaryota; kingdom Metazoa; phylum Chordata; class Mammalia; order Chiroptera; family Emballonuridae; genus Saccopteryx; species Saccopteryx bilineata. The sequence continues at coordinate 139,190,820 of NC_089491.1, read as the reverse complement.
GGTGCATGGGGCTTTTTCTTGTGCCAGACCCCGCTCTTCTGTTCACAGAAGCAGTTTGGGTGTCCTTGCCATTTTGCCACAAAGAATATTAAAAAGCTGTGTTCTCAAGAGCTGAAATTCCATGGAATTGACATTTTGACAGCTTCAAGGACATTCCTAAGTGCAACTGACATTTTTTTTCAATTGCGAGTCCCCGGTGGTGAAGGGTGTGATCCCCAGTACAACTCGCGGCCGTGTCTCTGGATCACAGGCAGGTGCCGACAGTGTTAGCCGCCCTTGCTTTGACACATCCCAACAACCCCAACCTGGTGAAAAAGGCAGACAATCTATTAATTTCTATTATGAAAACAGTTTTGACCTTGTGGGTTTCCTAGTCTCACAGACCCCCAGGGATCTACAGACCACACTGAAAATTGCTCATCTAGAACGTTCCCCTCAATTAAAAACAAACAAACAAACAAACCTTTTATGAGATTGACATTTTGGTAAATTCAGGTCAACTCCGTTAAAGACTATCTCAGTTTGGACTTTCTGATTGTTTCCTCATCCATAGAATTCGGGTTAAATATCTCTGGCATGGCTACAGGTGATGTGAGCTTCCTATTCTGTTTCATTAAGAAGCACTTAACTGTGAGTTTGTCCCATTATGGATAACTCTGAATTATTTCTTACAATTCAATGAATTAATTGGGCAAGTGAGAACACTTAAAAAAAATTTTTTTTTAAATTTTATTTATTCATTTTAGGGGGGGAGAGAGAGAAGGGGAGAGGGAGGAGCAGAAAGCATCAATTCCCATATGTGCCTTGACCGGGCAAGCCCCGGGTTTCGAACCGGCAACCTCAGGGTTCCAGGTTGATGCTTTATCCACTGCGTCACCACAGGTCAGGCGAGAACACTTTTTAAAGTGACTCCTGTCTCCTTTTAACATGTCTCCATCAGTCTTTAAGTAATTCCTTGCTCTCTGGCATACAATAGTGAAGATTCACATTCTCCTTTCCCTGAAATGCTGATATCAGCCATTTGTCCAGGAACTTTCGTTCCTTTAGTGGGAATGGTATTTGGAAATCAAGACCTGGGCCCTGGCCAGTTGGCTCAGTGGATAGAGTGTTGGCCCAGCTTATGAACATCCTGGGTTCGATTCCTAGGTACACAGGAGAAGTGACCATCGCTTATCTCCCCCTCTCTTTCCACCTACTCTCCCTCTTTCCCTCCTGCATCCAGTGGCTTGGTTTGTTTGAATGTCAGCCTTGGTGCTGAGAATAGCTTGGTTGGTCCCAGTGTGTCAGCCTCAGGTGCTAAATATAGCTTGGTTGATTTGAGCATTGGCCCCAGATGGGGATGGCTAGATGGATCCTGGTTGGGGCACATGTGGGAGTCTGCATCACCATCTCCTCTCCTCTAATTTTAAGAAAAAGAAAAATAAATAAAGATCTGGACACTATTTGCACTCATTGCTTCTAGGAGTCATTGCTTTGGACCCTTGCAGGGGATAGAGCTAGAATTTATATATATATATTTAAATATGATCAATTTAGAATTACTTATACATGCAACAACATGGAAGAATTTCAAAGACATTACATTGAGTAAATAAAGCCCCCAAAATATGGCCTAGATAGCGGAACCAGAGTCCTGGAGTCCCACTTGGCCCAGCTGAGTCCAACCTAGATCAGCCAAGTCATAGCCTACCTTCAGATCTGTGAGTGAAAAACTGAAGTGGTTTTTGCAGGTCAGTGAGATTTTGGAACCGTTTGCTGTGCAGTTGTATGTTATTGTAGCCAGAACCTGAGCAATACGAAGGGAAGCCAAGGGCATATGGTCTTGGAAGTTAAGAAAGTGCTTCAAGGAAGAGCAGCGACGAACCGCTCTTAAGTCTGTGACATTGCAGGCTGGAAATGGACATTGAATTCACTAGCGTGACATTTTTGAAGAACTTCACAAGAAGACTACTGTCACAGGACTTGGGGTGGATGGGTGGGAAGTCTGATTAGAGAGAGTTTAAGAGAGAATAGGAGATGAGGAATTGGAGACAGTAAGCTAGAAAGACCTTTCTAGGAGTTTCGGTGGAAATAAGCAGTAGCTGGCAAGGGAGTGGGATCCAGAGGAAGTCTTGTTTTGTTTTACACTGAGGATGGGAGAAATAGCTGCATGTTTGTACACTGGGGGGAAATCTTTTTTTTTTTTTTTTTAAATTTTATTTATTTATTTATTCATTTTAGAGAGGAAAGGGAGAGACAGAGGGAGAGAGAGAGGAGAGATAGAGAGAAGGGGGGAGGAGCTGGAAGCATCAACTCCCATATGTGCCTTGACCAGGCAAGCCCAGGGTTTCGAACCGGCGACCTCAGCATTTCCAGGTCGACGCTTTTATCCACTGCGCCACCACAGGTCAGGCCACTGGGGGGAAATCTTGAAGGAAGCAGTAAGTGATGGTGACCGTGTCGAGGTGATGCGGGTCACTGGGCGATGTCCGGGGTAGCGGGCGTGCAGGGGGCGCTGTGCTCCAGAGGCTTCTGAAGGGCAGGCCCTAATGGTGTCCACCAGCATCTCCCCCGTGCTGGCTTCTCCGTACACTAGGGCTGAGTTTACTGGACTTGAACATATTTTCAAAAAGACTGGTGAACAGCAGTATGAGACCAACATGAATTCAGGTGAGGCCTCTCCTCAAACCCTGATGCGGGCCTCATGCCTGATAAATATTCAGATCAGTACTTTCCTCCTTAACTTCAATCCCTTCCATCTGGATACCACCTATGAAGAAGTGGCAGATTTCATCCAAAGAGAGGGAGAAAGGAAAAAACAAAAAACAAACCAAAACCCCCCACAAACAAACAAACAAAAAAGATGGGTCAGGAACTGTAGTTTCTAATCTATTAAATTGCAGTGGACATGTGCCAAATGATTATGGTTCTTCATTTCAATCCAATTTATTGCCCTGCATGGAATTCTTATCTCTAAGCAGGATATCTTTTTTTTCCAGTAAAAACAATCACCAGCATCATCCAGCTCCCTCAAGACAATCTGAAGTCACTGTGCTGTGTAACTGTTGTTCCCCACACAGCCTGCTGCAGCAATCTCCCGAAAGCCCCCCAGGAACTCCTACTCCCCAAGCATCTACCGAGATTTCTGGAGTGCTCACTGTGCAAATTCCCCGGGTACCAGGGTGTGTGTGATGTAACTCACTTCTTTCATCTCACCCCTAGAGCCAGATTCCCAGTAGGAATGTAACGCACACTGACTCAAGTAGTCTCCATTTAATCATTCCGTGGCAGAGGATGCAAAGACAAACACATGGCAGGTGTTCCCAGCTGAAGGAGGATTGCCAGATTCACAGCAAACAACACACAAACAAGTGAAAGGCAGCACACCCCATTAACTTTGAATCTCAGATAAAGAATATATTTTCTGCAGTGTACATTCTGAATAGTTCATGTTTCTGTAGAATCAACTGAGCCTCCTCTTGGGAGCATTCCCTGAATGGCTTACCCCCAGAGATTTGCCCGCTTTGAAATGTCTCACTCCTTTGCCTGACCAGATGGTGGCGCAGTGGATAGAGCGTCGGACTGGGATGCGGAAGTGCCCAGGTTCAAGACCCCGAGGTCGCCAGCTTGGGCGTGGGCATATCTGGTTTGAGCAAAGCTCACCAGCTTGGACCCAAGGTCATTGGCTCGAGCAAGGGGTTACTCAGTCTGCTGAAGGTCCATGGTCAAGGCACATATGAGAAAGCAATCAATGAACAACTAAGGTGTCACAATGAAAAACTGATGATTGATGCTTCTCATCTCTCTCTGTTCCTGTCTGTCCCTATCTATCCTCTCTCTGACTCTCTCTCTATGTAAAAAAAAAGAAAAAGAAAAAGAAATGTCTCACTCCTTCAAGAATAAGTGCATTTTCAGTTTTGGACATTAAAGGCTGGATTAGAAAAGGAATTAAAGCCCCAGGTTCCACCTGTAGAGAAAGGCATGAATGGAACCTGAAATGAAACCAAGCGTTAAGTGAATCAAACGCTAGGTTTTTCTTCCTTCCCGCCCCTCCCCGCAGTTACCCTTTCTGTCTTGGCCACTGCAAAGCGAATGTCTCAGCCCCCAGGAGGGAAGCACCTGTCCCAAAGTGTGCCCCTTGAATTTGGAGAGAGAGGACAGCTTTGTTGGTTCTGCCCTTGCTGATGTGACAACAAGGCCGCCATCACTTTTTCCTTTCCAGGGGCACAGCTTCGCCCCACGAGAGGTGCCGCCACTGCAGTGCTGTCCAGGTGGGGAGACTGACTCCTGGTATTTCTGCTCACCGTCTTCCCAGAATCCTCTGCCCCTTCGGTTTTGCTTAATCTCCAAGAGCTCAGCTCAGCCAGAGAGAGCTGTGCTGTGAGGTACTGGAGTAGCTGGTGAAGATGCCAAACCCAAATGAGAGAAAAACAGTCGAGCTTTTACACATAAACAAAGTCAGATACAGAGAACAGGCTGACAGCTGTCAGAGGGGATGGGGTTCAGGGGCTGGGTGCAAAAGGTAAGGGGATTAAACAAAGAAAAAATTTTATAGACACAGACAACAGTGTGGGGATTGCAGGAGAGAGAAGGGGGGAGGTGGGAGAGGGTAGAGGAGGAACAGATGGTGATGGAGGAGACCTGACTGGGGTGGTGAGCACACAGTGCAATGTACAGATGATGTGCTGTAGAATTGTGCACTTGAAACCTGTATAAGTTTATTAACCAATGTCTCCCCAATAAATTCAATAAAAAGTTTGCAATAGTACAGCCAAGAGGCTAAACCAGAGAAAGCGCCAAACTCCTCCTTGTTCTGTATTTTCCTTTGGAAAGGCTTGCTGGTCGAGGGTCAGGTGGACCAGTGTAGGTCTCGCTGGTATGGACGCTCTGGACAAAAGTCCCCTGCCCCTTAATGGGGAGGGGATGTGGGTAAGGCTAGGAGTGGAAAAGCGGGAGAGTAGAGTCAGAGTGGAGAAAAATGGACAAAAGATAGTGAATCTTTCCCTTTATTAAATAGACCCAAAATAATTCTCAGCCCTTCTTCTTCTTTTTTTTTTTTTATAGGGACAGAGAGTCAGAGAGAGGGATAGATAGGGACAGACAGACAGGAATCAGGAACGGAGAGAGATGAGAAGCATCAATGGTCAGTTTTTTGTTGCGACACCTTAGTTGTTCATTGATTGCTTTCTCATATGTGCCTTGACCGTGGGCCTTCAGCAGACTGAGTAACCCCTTGCTCGAGCCAGTGACCTTGGGTCCAAGCTGGTGAGCTGTTTTTGCTCAAGCCAGATGAGCCCATGCTCAAGCTGGCGACCTCGGAGTGTCGAACCTGGGACTTCCACATCCCAGTCCGATGCTCTATCCACTGCACCACCGCCTGGTCAGGCTCTCAGCCTTTCTTGATTGGAAAATTCATCAAGTGTAGTTTTTCTCCTGGAAAGAAAAATGAAGTGGGGAGGGGGAAGCAAAATTATTTACTAGTAACAGTTCAGAGAGAAAGAAAGATAAATATAAGAAATAGAAAATGATATATAAAGTAAATCTTCAGTCTCGACATTTGAGTAAAACAGAAAAATAAGCCAACTAAACTCTAACAGGTATTTAGTTCACACATACTAGTTTGTACTCACTGTCTACTACTTCCTGGGCCATGTGGTTCTGTCTGTGATCAGTAAAATTATGGTACTTCATGAATACCCTTTGTAGTTATAGAAGGATGAAGGGTTCACAATATTCAACATCCAGATACATAAGGCAGACCATAAACTGCTAATTTCACTTTTAAAGATCTATGTTGTGGCTGAAAGAATTCAATGAAGATAAATGTTTTTAATTATTTAAGAGAGAAAAACTCAAAGGGGAACCCCTTGCCTGACCAGGCAGTGGCACAGTGGTTACAGCTTTGACCTGGGATGCTGAAGACCCAGGTTCAAAACTCCAAGGTCGCTGGCTTAAGCGCAGACTCACCAGCTTGAAGCCCAAGATCACTAGTTTGAGTAAGGGGTCATTGGCTTGGCTGGAGCATTCCCGAGTCAAGGCATGTACGAGAAAGCAATCAATGAACAACTAAAGTGCTGTCACAAGTTGATGCTTCTCATCTCTCTCCCTTCTTTTCTCTCTCTCTCTCTAAAGAAAGAAAAAAAATGAAAGAAAAGAAAAAAGGGGTACTCCAGGCCATGTGGAAGTGGATTATTTCTTCTATGCTACTGTGCTGGATTCCACCCACGTTCATCCAGGCCTGTGCTTGACCTGGATTCAGTCCCACGGTAGCTTTATAGCTCTGAATATATAAAATTATCGTCAGGTTAAGAAATAAGAACCCATCTGTGTGGAAACCACTCCCTTCCCATACAAACATTTAAATGGTTAATACAATAATTATCTCTATTATTTAAATAATAGAAAACCAGTCACTGTTATTTTGCAAAATGCCATGCCCAGCACAAGTATTTGATTCTGAAGTGAAGGAACCCAGAATAGGTAATTTCCCTGCAGAGGTAATCTTGTAGACATCAAGAGATAGAAGACCCCTGCAGGGAATCCAGGGGATTTTTATTATAGCGCATCATGTCCTGCTGGCTTTGACCTGTGATTGTCAGCTGTTTTAAAAGTTACTTGTGATAGAGTTGATAAGAAAAAACACTTTTCTTCCCAATTTTTTTTATTGTGATAAAATGTGCACAACATAAACTTTTACCCTTTGAAGCATACTGTTGAGTGGTATTAAACACATTCGTATTGTTATGCTACCATTTCTCACCTCTCCTCATCCCATCCCCTCACAACCACCATTTTACTCTCTGTATCTGTGAATTTGACTAGTCTAGGCACCTCATGTAAGTGGAATTACAGTCTTTGTCCTTTTGGGACTGGCTTATTTCATTCAGCATAATGTTCTCAAGGTCTATTCATGTCAGTAGCCTGTGTCAGAATTTCCTTCCCTTTTAAGGTGGAATAATATTCCATTGTATGTAGAGACCACATTTTGCTTCTCCATTCATCCATTGATGAACACTTGAGTTACTTCTCTACCTCTTAGCTATTATGAATAATGCTGCTATGAATATGGTTATACCAATAGCTTTTTGAGACATTCTTTGTGTCATTCATTGCACTTAAAATTGCTTGATTAATGTTTGACTTTACAAGCTGAAAGTAGGGACCCACATCTGTCTTGTATCTTTAGAACTTAGCACAGGATCTGAGACAGCAGGCACTCAGTAAAAAATTATTTGAATGATTGAATATATGTTTAGGATGGGATCACATTGAATGGTTTGTTCTCTATTTTTTTTTTCTGGTTACTCTGACAACCTCCTAAATATTATTTCATTTATTCATTCTGAGATTCTGCTTTCAATTTTTTGAAGCAATTCCAGAAGTGGATTTTCTCAATTGCTTGAGCATATGACAATTTTATTTTCAATTTTTTGAGGAACTGCTATACTTTTTTCCATAGCAGCTATACTTTGTGTTGCTACCAACAGTGCACAAAGTTTCCAATTTTCCTACATCCACACCAACACTTGTTATTTTCTTTGTGTGTGTGTTCTTTTGCTAGTAGCTATCCTAATGCATATGAGGTGGTATACACTTGTGGTGTTGATTTTCATTTTCCTAATGATTAGTGGTATTGAGCATCTTTTCATGTGCTTATTGGCCATTCATATATCTTTTTGAAGAAATATCTATTCAAGTTCTTTGCCAAGTTTTGAAATGAATTATTTTTCTTGTTGAGTTTTAGGTGTTCCCTATCTGTTTTAGATTTTAAACCCTTATTAGATATATGATTTGCAAATATTTTCTCGTTTCATGGGTTGCCTTAAATTTTACTCTGATAGTGTCTTTTGATGCACAAAAGTTTTTAATTTTTACAAAGTTCAATATGTCTATTTTTTTCCTTTATTACCTGTGACTTTGGTGTCATATCCAAGAAGTCATTGCCAAATCCAATGTTGTCAAGACTTTTCTCTTTAAAAACTTTACATTATCACAGAATCTTAGAATAATTGTTTAATCTAGCTCAGACCCAATTCAGTAACATCTTTTATTATATCACTAATCGGATCATCTGCCCAATGTTTATCTCCATGATAAGATGCCTAATACTTTCTAAAGAAGACAGGATTGCTAAGTAATTCTAGAAAGACTAAAAGGTGTCTCTATTTTAAGCTGAAATTTTTATGCCTCTAGTATCTACTATTCAGTTTTAATTTGATACTCAGTCTACCTAGAGCACCACAGAATAAATTTCTCCTGCACAGTAAATGTCTTCAAGTGTTTGAAGAACATTATCCCACCCCTCCCAAGGTTTTCTTTTGGTCTGAAAAACAAGTATTTTATTGAATATCATATCTGTTAGAAATTTCAAAAAATTGTTTTTTTAAGCAAAGGAATACTTACTGTGATTTTTCAATTTTGGTAGAGCAATCACCATAGATATATTAATACAAAATAATGAAGCCATAGGTTAGTAATGTCCTCAATTCTGAACACTTATACATATTAAAACCAATATGTTATAATGTTTACAGTGTTGTATTTTGCATCCAGTAGTAGTTCAATGTCTATAGCATTAAAATAAAATTTATATACAATTTATAATTTATAAATAGAAATGTTATAGAAATACCAAAATCTGGTTTACCCCTTTATCAGGTTAGTTTCATTAAAAGAAACAAATAGTGAAAAAATATGATCTTAAAATAAACTGTTAAAATAAAGTTGTATGGTATATATTTTGAGATTAATTAATATTTAACAAGAAAAGGAAAATAGTGCAGTAGTTAAAATCCCAGGTTCAAGCCCTATCTCTGTTATTTATTAGCTGTAACCTTGGGCAAATAACTTAGTCTTTTTGTATCTTAGTTTATTTGTAATGTAGGAATAATAATCCTATCTTACAGAGTTGTTGCCAAGATTTAATTAGTTAATATAAAATTCTTGGGACAGTATATGCCATATAATAAGTACCTAACACATTTTAGCTATTATTAACTCAATGATTTATTTTATATATTTTTTTCTTTCATATAATAATGATCATTTGATTTATTGGTCAATCATTAAATACCTTTATTTTCAAAACAATTTTTTATAATATTAGTAACATGACTACATATGTATTTATAGAGTTATAATAAGATTATGTTAGTAATAATAATTTAAGAAGACTGGTATTGAAATTGTTTACCAAATAAAAGAGCATCCAGATCATTTCTATTTCAAATTTGACATTATTAACACTTTGAGGGTTCTACATCAAATTAATTTTTCCAACTGTCTTTGTACTTGCTTTTCAATATTTTAAGTCATTTGTTAATTTTCAGAAAATATTATGTCACTTGGAATTGACATAATACTTGGCTTTACTCGATGAAAGAAAAACACATGGTGTTTCTGATTATAAATTATCAATGAGCTAACTGTGTATACCTTTTATCTTCATGTTGTAAATATTAAATACATGCTGGATGTTGTAAATACAGAAAGAAACAGTATTTCTATTTAAAGAACTTCCAATCTAGTAGGAGACTTTTAAAATATAAACAGACCTAACACCACAATTCAACAGATTGTGACTTTCGAATGACTGGCATGGACAGTGAGTATCTGAAGAGTTCAGAAGAAGCAAGGTAAGAGCGGCAGCTCTGGTCAGGGAGAACTTCCCAAGAGAGGAAGAAACAGCGCATCTTTGTGGACAGGTGCGATCAGGTCAGGGTGTGGTAGGCTATTTGAAAGACATGTTCAGGTGTGAAGGACATGTACAGGTGCAGAGGTAGAAATGCCCAAAGTATGTGTAGGGACTGATCCAGTGGGAAGAGAGGTTTCTGGTGGGTAAACAAAGAAAAAACTGAAAATGAGTTATTGTGAGATCCTGAATAATCAAAAATTAAAGGGTCAACTATAAAAACAAATTTAAACTGTCATGCCAATTAACAAAAAGATTCATCAGACAAACATGCCGACGATGTTAGATTTTACTGCCTATGCTGAAAGATTGGAATATTGATACATTTTTAAAGTTTTTTATTAATTTTAACTTATTGTGTTAACATGAATTCAAGTGTCCCACTCAATATAACACCCTTACCCTCACCTCCTTGTCCCACATTACCCCTCTTTTGTCCTCTTCTCCCTAACTCCCCCTCCCTTCTGGGATTTGCTATCCTGTTATCTGTATCTCTGTGTTATGTATATATAATTTCACTAATCTCTTCACCTTCTCTGATCCCATCCCCCCATCCCCCTTCCCTGTGACTGCTGTCCCTCTGCTCCCTGTGACCCCATTTCTGCCTCTATTCCGTTCCTTAGTTCACTTTGTTCATTAGATTCCACATATAAGTGAGATCATATGATATTTGTCTTTCTCTGCCTGGCTTATTTCACTTAAAATAATCTCCAGGTCCCTCCATGTTGTCACAAAAGGTAAGATTTCCTTCTTTTTCACAGCTATGTAGTATTCCATTGTGTATATGTACCACTGCTTTTTAATCCACTTGTCCACTGATGGACACTTGGGCTATTTCCACATCATGGCTATTGTATACAATACTGCAATAAACATGGGGGTGCATGTCTACTTTTGAATCAGTGATTTGGTATTCTTAGGATATATTCCTAAAAGTGGGATGACTGGGTCAAAAGGCAGTTCCATTTTTAATTTTTTGAGGAATCTCCATACTGTTTCCACAGTGGCTGCACCAGTCTGCATTCCCACCAGCAGTGCAGGAGGGTTCCTTTTTTTCCACAACCTCACCAGCATTTATTGTATGTTGATTTGTTAATGAGCACCATGCTGACTGGTGTGAGGGGAGTACTGATATTAACTTATAAACATGACTTGACTTGATGAAATGTTTCTACCTCAAGAGCTTTGTCAGTAAGTTTTTTTTTTAAGCTAGATTCTTTTTGTGAACGAAAGGTCAGCTGTTGCACATTAAGACAGAATGAAAGCATATTAAAATAAAAATTGTAAAACAATAAAATACATATATTTCTTATGTACTAGCTGGCATGGTATGTCAAATAGTGTGGTGGGGTGAGGATCAAAATGCTCCTATTCTTCATTCTTCTTGACTTTCTCTTTGAGAAATAATAAGGCCTGATGAAATAATTTCCCTATATTCCAGGTTTCCCATTTACAGACTGGTGACAATAGAATGTTCCTGAATCACTTAACAGCAAGATCATGTGATAGAGTTGAAAGGAAATAAGATTCAGGGTTGAATGTCTTGCCTTGACCTGTGTCCATCTGAACCCCCCAACAGCCTCCTCGTAGGTCCCTGCTGACCACTCTGCCCCCAGCACCCACTGCCCCACTCCTGCAGCCATAAATCCCTTCAATGCACCCATCTGATCATGATGCTCTTTTCTTTAAAAGTTCAAAGATTCTCCTAGTAACCACTGTGGCCACATCTCACACTGTGTCCTGTTCGTTCATGCTTATCCTTTTGACAGGCCGCTCACCATTACAACAGGGCCTCTGCATGTGCTATGTCATTGATTCTTCTCTCTAAACTTCTATTTTTTACCCAGCCCTAACCTCCACATCGCTCCACTAGAATACCTGACCTCTCAGACCACCCAGGTTCCCTGGTTCCATGCTCTTTAGGTTCCGTGCCATTCTTTCTGACACCAGAGAGCATGGCTATAACTCTGCATTGGTTTTGTGATCACTTGTTTAATATCTATCTCCTCCTCTAGACTGGAAGCTCCATGAAGACATGGACAGTGTTTTTTTTATTATTGATTTATTTATTTTGAAGATTTTATTTTTATTGATTTGAGAGAGAGAGAGAGAGAGAGAGAGAGAGAGGGGTGGAGGGAGGAATGGGAAGTATCATATCATAGTAGTGGCCTCTCATATGTGCCTTGACTGGGCAGGCCCGGGGTTTCAAACTGGCGACCTCAGTGTTCCATGTCGATGCTTTATCTACTGCACCACCACAGGTTTTTATTCTTACTATTCAATTCCTGGTACTCATATAGTGCCAGTACATAGCAGACATTCAAAAATGTTGTTTATTTCATGAATTTACTGCTTACATGGCTTTTAAAATAGAGTTAAATAATAACAGCTTCTACCAAAGGTGGTTCAATCTGCTTTGAAAGATTGTAATTCAGATGAAATGTATCAACATGAGAATGGCAAGCCTCATTGCACACAAATGTTAGTCTTTATTTATTATAGAGATCATTGAGGACAAGATGGTATAATACCACGTAAAATCTTTAGCTCAAAGGTGAGCTGAAAATCATGCTTCATATGAAAATCTAAGATTGACAGTTTATCTGTGAAAAGCTTCCACAACAAAGAATAATTTGCCAATTGACAAGCATTCAGGATTGCTCAGTCTTTTCAATGTGCAAATATATGAATTATTTGTGTCACTTATTTTTCTACTTTTGAGTCCAAGCACACTGCCAAGAATGGCTTTCTTGTCGCGGTGCTCCAGCTTGCTGTAGATTGCTGACAACAGGCGGTAGCATTCAAGGCATCCTGTCTCCTCTGACACAAAGTGATTAGGCATCTTTCAGCTTTTGTCTGACCCATTCTGGCTAAAACCTGAACCTGCAAAGCCACAATGACTTGGGCTTAGATGGCACTTAGTTATTACCTTATCAAATAAAACTTTTCTGAATAGAGTGGGAAAATCCCTTGTGAACACTATAATTTATCTATATATAAATTTACATGCATATACTATACATATATAATGTATTTATAGTATTATATTTGTTTACATATGTATACAGATAATGTACAAACAGTACATTATATTTGTTTTTCTGACAAAGACTTTTAGTATCTATGTTGTGGCACACAGACAGGGCTGTATATACCACAGTTTATAGTTGTATGTATGTGTGTGTGTGTGTGTATGTGTGTATCTAACAAGGATGGTCAAGAAATCCACAGAAATGGCTTGTGCTTTTAAATAAAAAGTTGACTAAGCATGTCAAATTATGACCTTGAGCCACAGTGCTAAATTTTTTTTTTTTGTATTTTTTTCTGAAGCTGGAAACGGGGAGAGACAGTCAGACAGACTCCCGCATGTGCCCGACTGGGATCCACCCGGCATGCCCACCAGGGGCTACGCTCTGCCCACCAGGGGGCGATGCTCTGCCCCTCCGGGGCGTGGCTCTGTTGCAACCAGAGCCACTCTAGAGCCTGGGGCAGAGGCCAAGGAGCCATTCCCAGCTCCCGGGCCATCTTTGCTCCAATGGAGCCTCGGCTGCGGGAGGGGAAGAGAGAGACAGAGAGGAAGGAGAGGGGGAGGGGTGGAGAAGCAGATGGGCGCTTCTCCTGTGTGCCCTGGCCGGGAATCGAACCCGTACCTCCGCACGCCAGGCCGACGCTCTACCACTGAGCCAACTGGCCAGGGCCAGTGCTAAATATTTTTGTCACACAATAGTGTGTAAGAAAAGTTTTATTGATTGCATTTCTAATGACAAGAAAGACCCTATTTTAAGATATTTTTTATGAAATCAGAAAGTATTTTTCTGTGACTTTGGCAAATGCATCTAACATGACCAGCACACTAATATCTAAAATGGATATATTATAGTTACTCTGGTTTGGTTTTGAGGATTATCAAAGCTTCCATATATCATATGCTATATTCATTTTCCAAGTTCTCCTTTTCCTTTCAAAATTAAAAAAAAAGTTTTTAGTGATCTTCTACTAACCAGCAGAGTGTTCCCTGCTGAAGGTTGAAGTGTCACAGCTGCCTGGTAAACCTGCCAAGCCTCTCCACACCACCACTGTTGTAATGCAGAGCTCTGCTCCCCAGGGTGATCAAGGGTGATGATGGCATAGCTCCTCCGGGCGCCACCTGCAGCATGCCGAGTGTTAAAGAACAGAGCATAAAATTCCTTCTTCAAAAAATAAGATGCTTGAAAATATCATTTCCCATTTAGTTGGCTTTCTGTTTATTTTATTATCAGTTTCTCTTGCTGAGCAAAAACTTCTTAGTCTGATGTAGTCCCATTCATTAATTTTTGCCTTCACTTCTCTTGCCTTTGGAGTCAAATTCATAAAATGCTCTTTAAAGCCCAGGTCCATGAGTTTAGTACCTATGTCTTCTTCTATGTACTTTATTGTTTCAGGTCTTATGTTTAGATCTTTGATCCATTTTGAGTTAATTTTAGTACAGGGGGACAAACTGTAGTCCAGCTTCATTCTTTTGCATGTGGCTTTCCAGTTTTCCCAGCACCATTTGTTGAAGAGGCTTTCTTTTCTCCATTGTGTGTTGTTGGCCTCTTTATCAAAAATTATTTGACTATATATATGTGGTTTTATTTCTGGGTTTTCTATTCTGTTCCATTGGTCTGAGTGTCTATTTTTCTGCCAATACCATGCTGTTTTGATTGTCATGGCCCTATAATATAGTTTGAAGTCAGGTATTGTAATGCCCCCAGCTTCATTCTTTTTCTTTAGGATTGCTTTGGCTATTCGGGGTTTTTTATAGTTCCATATAAATTCACAGTGGCCAGGACATGGAAACAACCAAAAAGTCCGTCAATAGATGACTGGATAAAGAAGATGTGGCACATATACACTATGGAATACTACTCAGCCATAAGAAATGATGACATCGGATCATTTACAGCAAAATGGTGGGATCTTGATAACATGATACGAAGCGAAATAAGTAAATCAGAAAAAACCAGGAACTGCATTATTTCTTACGTAGGTGGGACATAAAAGTGAGACTAAGAGACATTGATAAGAGTGTGGTGGTTACGGGGGGAGGGGGGAGAGGGAGAGGGAAAGGGGGAGGGGCACAAAGAAAACTAGATAGAAGGTGACAGAGGACAATCTGACTTTGGGTGATGGGTATGCAACATAACTGAATGACAAGATAACCTGGATATGTTATCTTTGAATATATGTATCCTGATTTAGTGATGTTGCCCCATTAAAAAAATAAAATTATTAAAAAAATAAGCTGCATTTCCAAAAGATATAAATTAAGAGTCAGGGAGGACTGTCAGGGATTGAATCTTATGCCAACATGGTCTTTGAGATTATATCAAGAAAAAGGCTAAAAAGAAAAAGGTCATGATGTCTCCCTCTGTATATAACAATGCCTGCCTCTACTGCATCATTGACATGGGACCAGAGTCAAGGGTCGTTCCCATGAATGAAGAGACTTATTCTGAACTCTGTACGTCTCTCCTCTGCTGCCATTAATGTTGCCAGTTGCCAGAAGGGAATTTATTCCAGCTGTGGCTTCATTAACCCCATTCTAACCAGCCATTAGTTAGGATATCATTTATAATATTTTTGTGTATTATTCTCCTTGAGTAAGAAAATCAGTATCATCCAAATAGATGAAATTAGCTAAGATCCTAAGAACATATCTCCCCCAATTAATATTTAATCAAAAAGTGGATGGGCAATGCTGAGGTCTCTGAGCAACTTGCAAAGTGAAGAAGAAGAATTTTATCATTTGTGCCATGTTTCCAGCCACGGCGTGCCCTCTCAGGACCCGTAGACTCTCCTCAGGTCCATCATGGCCATGAGCTGAGACGAGGTTTCATGGACTGAAGACTGCCTTCCCTGGAGAGCCTGTAACCTCGTATGAGTTGGTAAGAGCAAACAGTCATTATTTATAAAGCACTGGGGTTCTTCAGTCTCTCTTCTGGCACACTGTTCCTCGTTATTGGAGTCCTGTCGTCAGTTACTCAGTTTGTAAACTGACTCGCTCTTTAAATTTTTTCTCCTTGCCACTGCTTAACTTAACACAATTTTACTATTTACTTCTATCCTCAAAGAAAATAATAACAAAGCAACAACAGTAATGGCACCAGTAGTTTTTATGTGTAGTAAAATTACATGCCTAATAATATAATTAATTAAAATTAATCCATCTTATAATCAAGCACATCAGATAGTAATAAATGCGAAGATGAAAAAAAATTAAAATGTGTTGCTTGCTTTTTGAGGTGTTTTAGTAAAAATTTTTGTGGGCCAACATCGTAACTAATATGACATTTTGAGATTACCAGTGACTCATTTATTTAATTATCTGCATCTGTTAAGAAAAAAAAATTGTAGGCCCTGGCCGGTTGGCTCAGCGGTAGAGCGTCGGCCTGGCATGCGGGGGACCCGGGTTCGATTCCCTGCCAGGGCACATAGGAGAAGCGCCCATTTGCTTCTCCACCCCCGCCCCCCCTCCTTCCTCTCTGTCTCTCTCTTCCCCTCCCGCAGCCAAGGCTCCATTGGAGCAAAGATGGCCCGGGCGCTGGGGATGGCTTCTTGGCCTCTGCCCCAGGCGCTAGAGTGGCTCTGGTCGCGGCAGAGCGACGCCCCAGAGGGGCAGAGCATCGCCCCCTGGTAGGCAGAGCGTCGCCCCTGGTGGGCGTGCCGGGTGGATCCCGGTCGGGCGCATGCGGGAGTCTGTCTGACTGTCTCTCCCCGTTTCCAGCTTCAGAAAGAAAAAAAATAAAAATAAAAAAAAATAAAAAAAAATTGTGCAGCCACTTCTAAGGGACTTTCTAAATTACCACACTGGAACATAGCATTTGAAGGTATTGCTTTAAATCAAAATGTGTCAAGTAAGCTTGACATTTTAAAGGTACCATATTTCCCCATGTATAAGGCACCCTTTTTCAAAAAATTTGGAGTCTAAAAAGTGGGTGTGTCTTATATGGTAGTTGTAGATTTTTTTACTTGCATTTAAGAAGTGTGGCATTTCGAATGCCATAGATGGAACTGAGGACGAGGCAATATATGAAGACAGTGATTTGTCATCAGACACAGATGAGGACAAACTAATGGATGGGAGTTTTGACAGTGATGAGGAGTTCTATGAATTTTATGATAAATAAAAGTTGAGTTCAATAACTTTATGTAATACATTTTTTTTTTCAAATTTTGGGCCCCAAAATTAAGGGCCGTCTTATATATGGGAGCATCTTATACATGGATAATTATAACATTCATTACCTTCCGTTTGTCTAGTGCAGTATATAAGTTAAAAACACTTGTGTGGGCCTGACCTGTGGTGGTGCAGTGGATAAAGCGTCGACCTGGAAATGCTGAGGTCGCCTGTTTGAAACCCTGGGCTTGCCTGGTCAAGGCACATATGGGAGTTGATGCTTCCAGCTCCTCCCCTCTGTCTTTCTCTCTCTTTGTCTCTCTATCTCCCTCTATCTCTCCTCTCTAAAATGAATAAATAAAAAATAAAAAAATTAAAAAAAAAACAAAAAAAAAACACTTGTGTGTGTGATTTCATATGATCCTAGCATATATAATTATATTTAAAAAAAACACAATAGCAAATTTTAACCCCCTTTGAATTATCTAAAGTGAATAGACAAAATTATAGTTTATGGTTACAGAAACTAAAGCACAAGAGGTTTAGTACCTGGACAAAGATTTCAGGGCAACAGAAGTTCAGAGCGAGAAGTAGAATCAGTTCTCTCAAGTCTGAATAACTTTCTCCAAAGAAGCTTCCTGAAGATTGCTGAACTTGGATAACTGAACTCAGTATTCACTTTCCCTAATAGAATAATTATTCTTTGCACAGTAATTTTTTCAGACAGTTTGACTTAGAAGGCAACTTTTACTGGCAGGAGACAAGAGATACCCTACGGACAAATCCGTCTGCAGCAGCTGGCTAGGGAGGAGTTGGGAGAACTTTGTAAATATGAAAACACAAAGGCAAAGAGAAAGTATACTGTCGGTAAGATAAACAGAGCAAATAGTTAGTTGACTTGGGAGTTTGTTGTTGAAGTAGAAGGAAGAAGATTAGACTATTCTCTTGAACTTTATTTTGTTTTTTAATTTCTTATTGTAACCCCTAATTTGTATTATGTTGCTTATAGATGAGTAAAAAAGAATATTTAGCAATTTTATATGCAAAAATGAAAGCATATTGCTTGGGTTACTTGGCTTTAAAATAATACATAATTTTAACTTACTTTCTAGGAAACAGAGAAGCTTTAAATGTGGTTCATGTTTGTCTGAGCTTTCTAGACAGTTCTTTACTCCAGCCTGATAAAGTCCCTCAGCTTCCTCAAACTGCTCTTTAATAGAGAATAAAAAGAAAATAAAAACATCTTTGAACTTGCCATATTAAAAAGTAATTAAAAATGCAGTTTGCTGCAGGCAGCCAGTTTGTTAGTCAATGAGAACAAAATCATCTCCTTGCATTAAACTTGACATCTTTCTTTGCATTATTTAGAAGTATTCATTACATGCCAACAATGTATGGACCACAGCACAGATTATAAAAAAGGAGTTTCTGGTCAGTAGATTTTACATTAAAGAAGATGAATTAAGTGTATTTTATATAGCACCTGCCATACGATAGCATCTTATCAATTATCATATTGTTTTTATTAAGGTATTTTAAGTAAGGAAATAGAAAAGAGTGAGAAGAGTTTGTATCATCTGTGGAAAACTAGTGTCTACCATGTACTATGATTAGATTTAAAGACCGATTCTGCAACTCTGTGGAAGTACATTGCAATAATACCATGGATTTAAAAATGTGTATAAGTGCATAATACTAACAGCAGATGATTGCTTCCTAAAGTATCAAGACCAGTTCCCACATCCTGCAGAGTTTGCCTTAGAGATATGATTACAAGAGCTGGATAAATTTTACTGAGCCCAACTTGAAGAGTTAGAGAAGTCACAGTCCCCACAGTACAATGTGGCCACAGTGTGAGCTTCCAAGCCCAGTGAGTTTTATTTCTGAGGCATTTTTTCTCATAAATAGACCTGACTGTCATTATCTAATCCCCACAGAACAGTTTCCCTCCCCAGGCTTGACTAAGGAAACCCTGTGGTTCATGTGTAAGTCTGAACTTTCTAGTCAGTTTTTTATTTGATTGCTTGTTGTTTTTTTTTTTTGTGTGTGTGTGACAGAGACAGAGAGAGGAACAGGTAAGGACAAACAGGAAGAGAGAGAGATGAGAATCATCAATTCTTCGTTGTGGCACTTTAGTTGTTCATTGATTGCTTTCTCATATGTGCCTTGACGGGGGGGGGGGCTACAGCAGACCGAGTAACCCCTTGCTCAAGCCAGCGACCTTGTGCTCAAGCTAATGAGTCTTGCTCAAACCAGATGAGCCCGCACTCAAGCTGGCGAGCTTGGGGTTTCGAACCTGGGTCCTCTGTATCCCAGTCTGATGTTCTATCCACTGCGCCACCACCTGGTCAGGCTGTAGTCAATTTTTTACTCCAACCTGGATAAATTTCTTCAGCTTCATCAAATTGCTCTTTAAAAGAGAATTAAAAAAAATACAGGATTAAAAATAAAATCAAGGCCCTGGCCAGTTGGCTCAGTGATAGAGTGTTGGCCTAGCATGTGGATATCCTGGGTTTGATTTCTGGTCAGGGCACCAGGAGACGCACCCATCTGCTTCTTCACCCCTCCGTTTTTTGCTTCTCTCTCTCTCTTTCTCTTCACTTCCTGCAGCCATGGCTCAATTGGAATGAGTTGGCCCTGGGCACTCAGCATGGCTCCATGGCTTCTGCCTCAGGCGCTAAGAAGAGCTCGGTTGCTGAGCAATGGAGCAATGCCCCAAATGGTCAGAGCATCACCCCCTAGTGGACTTGCTGGGTGGGTCCTGGTGCATATGAGAGTCTGTCTCTGCCTCCCCTCTTCCCACTGAATAAAAATAAAAAATCAAGACTAAAATAATCTCTAATGGGAGAGGGAGGGTCACATGGGAGAGCTAACATTACTGAGCACCTACTATATATATACACCAGGCACTATGATAAACACTCTATATGCTTTGCTGTATTTATGTCAACTAACTGAAAAACATCTCCAGTTCTCATCCATGTTATTAACTTTAAATTCAGTTGTTAAAATTCTTGGAGTCTTATTTTCCAACAAATGTCATTTGAATGCATCATCTACTGCACATGGAAACAAAATTGCCTATCAGTTCTTTTTTCTTTTTCTTTAGAAATCAAATTTAATGGGGTGACATTGATCAATAAGAGTACATAGGTTTCAGGTGAACATCTCTGTAGCATTTGAACTGTTGATTGTGTTGTGTGCCATCACCCAAAGTCATATCATTTTCTGTTACCATATATTTGTCCCTCTTTACTCCCCTTCCTCCAAACCCCTCCCTCTGGTAACCACTTCACTTTTATCATGTCCATGAGTCTCAGTTTAATATCCCACCTATATGTGAAATCGTATAGTTCTTAGCTTTTTCTGATTTACTTATTTCACTTAGTATAACACTCTCAAGGTCTACCCATGTGATTGTAAATGGCAATATATCATCATTTCTTATGGCCGAGTAGTATTCCATAGTGTATATGTATCACATCTTCTTTATCCAATCCTCTATCAAGGGACATTTTGGTTGTTTCTATGTCTTGGCCACTGTGAATAATGCTGCAATGAACATGGGGTACATGTGTCTCTGTGTACCAATGTTTTCGACTTTTTTTAGGTAGATACCCAGTAGAAGGATTGCTGAGCCATATGGTAATTCTATTCCTAATTATTTCAGGAAACACCATACCATCTTCCATAATGGTTGTACCGGTTTACATTTCCACCAGCAGTGAATGAGGGTTCCTTTTTCTCCACAGCCTCTCCAACACTTGCTATTATCTGTCTTGTTGATAATAACCAACAGGTGTGAGGGGGTGTCTCACTGTAGTTTTGATTTGCACTTGGGAATGATCACTTTCCAGCTGGTATAATAAGCATTGATGTCTCACCATGGAGGGCAGAGTCAAGCCTCACACCTCCTGGCCAGAGAGTGCACACAACTAAACATAGGATGTTTATAGTGTGACCCACAAAATGAATACATTTTATAATTAGTTGCAAACATTGAGAAATTTTACATAAAATCCCAGCCTTTTGATTTCTCTTGAAACACTGGAAGATCTGCCATCTCAAGACACATCCTCTAAAACAGTGTTTTTCAACCAGTGTGCCGCGGCACACTAGTGTGCTGTGAGACATGGTCAGGTGTGAGTATAAATACATTTAGAAACTATATTATTAACTATATGTATAATATGTACTGTGTTAGAGTGTCATTTTGTGTCATTTTGGTAGGTGGTGTGCCCCAGGATTTTGTAAATGTAAAAAATGTGCCCCAGATTAAAAAAGGTTGAAAATCACTGCTCTAAAAGACACAATTAGCAGAAGCCAACTGTCCTTTAAAGGAGGCACATGCGCTTCATTTGATCTCAGTTCCCTGCAGTGGGCATGAGAATGTGCGACTCCTGGCTTAGGCAGGCTTTGCAGGAGGAGCCCCAAACTCACTGAGTGAAGCACACAAACAGCAAAGCAAGCTTGTGCTCTCATTTACCACGTTGCCATGTGTATGCCTGGTATCTTCCCCCTTCTTAAGGGCTTTTGAACAGACTGGTTAAGTATTTGACAACACTAAGTCTCCTTGCCCACGCACCTACAACCCAGGTCGGGTGAAACCAGGGGTTTTAGAGAAGTCTATTTTAATTTTCCTTCAGAAAACAAATCAGACCCTGTTGGGGTGCAGCTTCTCACCCTGAGCGAGGCCCCACCCATGTCCACTAATTAAATATACTGTAAGAACACTTATTATATACACTTTTAGATTTCAAATGATGCATTTCACAACTAAGATCACATCAGCAGATTTCTCCACCTTTACGTGATAGCTGGCAAAATTGAATAAATTAAAACTACTGAGGTTCAACCCTCATGAGACCATTCCCTGACTTCACAACGCAGTTCTGAGGGTCAGATAAAAGCGCTTGGTCCAGCACACAGCTCATGGCCATATTTTCAAGATGCTCTCAGAATGGATATTTTTTATAACTTTCTGCCAACTTACTACCACTAATTATTCAACCAGAAAAATGAAAAGGAAATGCAGAGTGATAATTAAATTAACAATTTGTCAGAAATGACACCTTTAGCTTGTGAATAAAAATGTGTTAGGAATTCACGTCAAGCACTGTCATGATCTCAGTGTCATCCCATCTTACTGGAATCTGTTATCATTAATTTCAGTAGCACATATAACATAGGATGTGCTTAAGAAAAAAAAAGTAGATACTTTAGATTTTAAAAGCATTATTTAAACCAAAGTCCATTTCCTGAAAAGGTATATTAAAATAAACTCCCTGACATTGTAAATTTCAGAAGCAAAAGTCAACATAAAGAACAGTTTCCAAGAGCAATTACTGGCTTTAATTTTACTTTCCCCCATGTTTTTGCTGATCAAAATAGGTGAAAACATTGTATTTTTTCACCTAAAATGTTCTGCTTTTATTTATGAATTTCCTTATTTTTTTTTTAAGATTTTACTTATTCATTTTAGAGAGAGAGAGAGAGAGAAAGAAAGGGGGGAGGAGCAGGAAGCATCAACTCCTATATGTGCCTTGCAGGCAAGCTCAGGGTTTTGAACTGGTGACCTCAGCATTCCAGGTTGATGCTTTATTCACTATGGCAGCACGGGTCAGGCTATTTCTGAATTTATGAACTGGATATCAGTTTTGTAGTCTTAAAAGACAGCAACCACTCCCCCCTACCGCCATGATCATTCAGAGTAAGAGCAAATAATCTCTTTAGTCCCAGAATTTGGGTTCAATGGCATGTGTTCTTAGAACCCAGCAGTCTTTCTTCCCTTTCTCTCATGATTCTAAATTTCCAGGAGTGATTAAAGCTCTACTTACAAAATGTATGAAGGAGAACCACTGGAGAACGGAAATACCTAATGTGTCTTATTTACAAAACTTTTATTTTTGTATTCTCTGGGAAGACAATACATTATTATTATTTTTTATTTTATTTTTTTTTAGTGAGATAGACAGTGACAGAGACAGAGAGAGGGATAGACAGGGATAGACAGACAGGAAAGGAGAGAGATGAGAAGCATCAGTTCTTTGTTGTGGCATCTTAGTTGTTCATTGATTGCTTTCTCATATGTGCCTTAACAGCGGGGGGGGGGCACTAGAGCAGAGCCAGTGACCCCTTGCTCAAGCTGGAGACCTTGGAGTCAAGCCAGAAACCTTGGGCTTCAAGCCAGCAACCTTTGGGCTCAAGCCAGTGACCATGGGGTCATGTCTATGATCCTATGCTCAAGTCAGCAACCCCACACTCAAGCTGATGAGCCCATGCTCAAGCCGGCGACCTCAAGGTTTCGAAGCTGGGTCCTCTGCATCCCAGGCCAATGCTCTATCCACTGTGCCACCACCTGGTCAGGCGCAATGCTGTATTTTCAAGTAGTCTAATTTTTAAGTATTTTTGAATACTCCAACAATTTTTAAGTAGTCAGTGTAAAGCAGTTCATTTTCAATTGAATTAATCAAGTTAGAAGGTCCTGAACCATGCCTGGCCATTGTGTTCTCTGTTGACGTTGTGATTTCAGGAAGGCATTTTTGATTACAAATGTGCATGACCAGGAGACAAGGGAGCATCTGGGAAAGAAACCACTCACACATCTTTGTGCCTTTCTACAATGCCAGGTTTATGAGGGAAGACCTCCCGAATAAGCCAGTAGAGTCACACACAAGCTACACATAGGGAGGGGGAGCTTACACAATATGCACGAGCTGAGTGAAGGTCCAGAGTTCTGTCCCAGCCACTGGTGGCGTCTGCAGGTGAAGAGGCAGGTGTTGATCTCAAGCCAGGTGGCTGCAGTGGTGGCCCGCACCCAGTGGAGTGGAAGTCTGGCTGGGCTCCAAGCATGACCCGTGTGGTACAGCCAAGCTTGAGTGTTGTATGGTTGGAGCTCTGAGATTTTATAGCTCCGGTCACACAACAAGGGGTGGAGGTCCCGCTCGTAGTGAAGTCCAGATGGAGTCCTTACCCGAGTGTCCAGACTTGTGGTTTTGGGTGTTCCAGGCCCCTCTTGAGGACATTCCAGTTCCACCCCATTACGTCAGTCTTGACATAGCAGTTCACATAACTGTCATGGCTGACAGTGACTCCAGGTTGGATTGTCACAAGTATTAAAAGAAGTCCCCCTGCTCTTGCTCTATACTATACTATAGTCCCAACAGCCATGCTGTACAGAGACTCCAACTGGTCACCGCCTCACCACAAATTAGCCACAGGACACCAAGCTGAGGGGCAGCATCCCGCAGTGGGCTTCTTCTCCAGGATCCGAAACCTTTGCAGATGGTGAAAATGCAAGCGAGCTGTTGGGTATCGATGGAAATTTCAGTTTATGCTAATTATTTTTCTTAGAAACATGCAATTCAAGACACACCAATTAAGAAAAATAAAGCAGAGATATTGCTTCTCTTATGTTCTCTACAGAACAGTCCCCCACTCCCCCACGCATCTGTCACTGACGTGGGCATGTTATGAGAACCATTTCTCAATATTTGCTCCCTGGTTCATCTTTCCCAGAGTTGTGGTGACTAATGTAATCTGGCGTCCTTCCCACCCACCTACCCAGCAACTGTTCCCCCCACCCCACAATTGGAGGTTTTCTCAGCACCCAGCAAAGTGTGAACAATGCATAACAGTGACAATTTCAGGAGGAGAGAAATATCACTTTAAAGAGGAAATGCCAAGCATTTGTAAACGTTAAAGAAAAGTGTGACAGGAGCCTTGAGCTGCAAACACAGAGGTATAGCGCTCTCAGGAGACCACAAAAATGGCGGCGGCCCAAGGAGCAGGAGAGGAAGAGAAAGCAAAGAAAAACCATGTGGCAGGTAGTTGCAGCTTCTTGTTTATCCAGACCCACACTCATCTCAGACGTGTTTGCTTTCATTTTCTATAGTTCCAGGAACACTGACTTTCTTTCTGTTCCTGGAACCCTTAAGGCAAAATACAGTTTATTTTGACTTGCCCAGAGTGGCATGTGTGTCTGAAAATATCCACAGGATCATATTTGTAGAAGAAGAAATTGACCCTGGATGCTGCACTTTGGATTTTATGGGTCCAATTTTCTTTTTTATTCTTGTACTGGGTGAAGTCATCTACCAAAAATCATGAAAGGAAAACATTTGAGTGGATGTACTATTAAATTAATAGCTTTTAAAAGTAGGTCACAAACCTGGGACTAGTAATAATTTATAGGTGGTCAGAGTAATAAAAAATGTTAATTTCCCCCCCTTTACTGCTGGTGACTATTACCTGGGGCAGACCTAGGCAACTCATAATGTTTGTGTACTTGTAAATGTTGAAAAAGTCTATCTGTGAATATGGGTAACAGCCAGTTCTCAGAGCAGAAGGAGGATGGAAGGGGAGTCAGTAAGTCAGAGACCATCCCCTTTCCAAATCCAAGAGTTCACTTTTCCATCTCAGTTTCTCTCTCTCTCTCTCGTTTTCATTTCTTTGCTGCTTTTTGACACAGTGGTGGTGTCACCTTCTTTTTTTTTTTTTTTTTTCTGAAGCTGGAAACGGGGAGAGACAGTCAGACAGACTCCCGCATGCGCCCGACCGAGATCCACCCTGCACGCCCACCAGGGGTGAGGCTCTGCCCACCAGGGGGCGATGCTCTGCCCCTCCGGGGCGTCGCTCTGCTGCGACAAGAGCCACTCTAGCGCCTGGGGCAGAGGCCAAGGAGCCATCCCCAGCACCCGGGCCATCTTTGCTCCAATGGAGCCTTGGCTGCGGGAGGGGAAGAGAGAGACAGAGAGGAAGGAGGGGGAGGGGGTGGAGAAGCAAATGGGTGCTTCTCCTATGTGCCCTGGCCGGGAATCGAACCCGGGTCCCCCGCACACCAGGCCGACGCTCTACCGCTGAGCCAACCGGCCAGGGCCGTCACCTTCTGTTTGACAATGTTTTAGTCTTTAACTGCTATGGAATGTACATCCATTGTTCTCTTTTATGGCTCCCTTTTCCCTGCTCCTTTCCAGCTTCATGACCTATTAGTTACATGACCTTGGGCCAGCCATTTCTTTCTTTCTTTTTTGGGGGGTGGGGTGGAGGGAAGACACACACAGGAAGGGAGAGAGATGAGAAGCATTAATTCATAGTTGCAGCACCTTAATTGTTCATTGATTGCTTTTTCATATGTGCCTTGACCGGGGCAGGGTGGGGGCTACCGCAGAGTGAGTGACCCCTTGCTTAAGCCAGTGACTTTGGACTTTTCAACCTGTGACCTCAGCATTCTGGGTTGACACCTTGGGACCTGGATAGAGTCCCAGATAGATAGTGTGTTGGACTGGGATGTGGAGGACCCACGTTCGAAACCCCAAGGTCACTGTTTTGAGCACAGGCTCACCAGCTTGAGCCCAAGGTTGCTGGCTTGAGCAAGGGGTCACTCAGTCTGCTGTATCCCCCTGGTCAAGGCACATATGAGAAGGCAATTAATGAACAACTAAGGTGCCACAACGGAGAATTGATGCTTCTCATCTCTCTCCCTTCCTGTCTATCTGTCCCTATCTGCTCCCTTTCTGTCTCTGTCATAAAAAAAGAGTTTATGAAATATATGTATACATCTTGACCCAAGAATTCTACCTCTAGAATTCTATCATAAGATATAATTTAAGCTATATATTTGGAAAACCCATAAATACAGGTATATTTAAATTGAAAAC
Source organism: Saccopteryx bilineata (assembly GCF_036850765.1). Lineage (NCBI taxonomy): Eukaryota > Metazoa > Chordata > Mammalia > Chiroptera > Emballonuridae > Saccopteryx > Saccopteryx bilineata. The sequence goes on along the minus strand of NC_089491.1, from coordinate 139,164,353 downwards.
AATCTAAATAACCAATAGCAAGAAGATTAGGTAACTTATGATAAATTCATTTAATAAACACTAAAGAAGTATTAAAATATATATTACTGTTAAAATATATAATATAATGTAATATACCAGCATGTGGACTGAACCACCTACAAAGTTTCTTTAGGGAATACTCCAAAATGATAATAATTCTGTATTCAGGTGGCAGATCAGATGTGAGTTTTTATTCTGTACTTTTTCCCCAAGATTGCAGTGATATTTTTTATACCACTTGCGTAATTGAAAAATAGAATCAATATTGAAAGCTGATCTCGTTTTCTTTCTTCTTGAAAATCTTGCTTCTCTTTGGTTCCCTGCAGCTCATAGTGGCCACATGCCTTCTCAGTCTTCCAAGTGCTCTGCTCAGTAATTCTTAATCTTTGAATTGTCTTTTCCTTTCACCACTCATACTTTATCCCCAAGCCAGAGAAATCTTCTTCTACAGGAGAGTCTATCCATCACCACCCTCAGCCCAAATCCAAGCTCTCATCCGTGATAACCAGAGTATATTTAATAGCCCCCCAATACCATACCTATTTCTTCTCCTCATAAACCTACCTTTGTTCTCTTTTATCCACCATTTACTGGGACTCCAGTGTCATTGATCTTACTACCCTTTTCTATACAATTGCTATTCAACTTCTTACCTTATATTATAAATATTCCCATCTCATCTCAAATTATCTACTTTGGCCAGAAAGCTCTGCTAAGTTGCACTTCGATATATATATATATTTTGTATTTTTCTGAAGCTGGAAATGGGGAGAGACAGTCAGACAGACTCCCACATGCACCCCACCGGGATCCACCTGGCACGCCCACCAGGGGGCGACGCTCTGCCCACCAGGGGGCGATGCTCTGCCCCTCCGGGGCGACGCTCTGTTGCGATGAGAGCCACTCTAGCGCCTGGGGCAGAGGCCAAGGAGCCATCCCCAGCAACCGGGCCATCCTTGCTCCAATGGAGCCTCACTGCAGGAGGGAAAGAGAGAGACAGAGAGGAAGGAGAGGGGGAGGGGTGGAGAAGCAGATGGGCGCTTCTCCTGTGTGCCCTGGCTGGGAATCGAACCCGGGACTTCTGCACGCCAGGCCAACGCTCTACCGCTGAGCCAACTGGCCAGGGCCGCACTTCGATATTTTGTATCAATCAATTTTCTTTTCCTTTGACAGAGAGAGGAAGGGAGTATCATGAATAGTATCAACTTGTAGTTCCTTTCACTTCAGTTGTGCATTGATTACTTCTCAAATGTGCCTTCACTGGGAATCTAACCTTGGATTCAAGTCAGGCCAGTGTTCCCTTGCTGAAGCCAGTGACCTTGGGCTTTTCATTCCAGTGACCTTTGGGCTCAAGCTGGTGACCTATGGGATTGTGTGCATGATCCCCCCACTCAAGCCAGTGACCTCGTGCTCGAGCTGATGAGCGAGCTCTCAAGCCAGCAACCTCAGCATTCCGAGTTGACACTCTATCCACTGTGCCACCACTGGCCAGGGTACCCATTAAGCTTCTTGCTTCTTTCAAAATCCACTCTCAGGTGGTATTATGTATCCTTTCTATGTTTGAGAGTGCTTTACTCCATGTATCCTCAGTCCTTATTAACATGGAATTTTTAAGCAACCTAGTGAAATTCAAGTGTTATACACTATCAATATTTGAAAAGCAGTACAAAAGCATTAGGTAAATTTTTTTTTGAGAGAGTGAGAGAGAGAGAGAGAGATAGGAAAAGAGAGAGATGAGAAACATCAACTTGTAGTTGCATCACTTTAGTTATTCATTGATTTCTTTTTATACGTGCCTTGACTGGGGAGAGGTCTGGTTGAGCCAGTAACTCCTTACTCAAACCAGAAACCTTGGGCTCAAATCAGTGACTTTGGGTTCAAGCCAGTGACCTTTGGGCTCAAGCCAGTGACTTTGGGATCATGTCAACGATCCCACACTCAAGCTGGTGACCTTGAGGTCTCAAACTTGGGACCTCAGTGTCCCATGTGGATGCTTTATCCACTGCACCACCACCAGTCAGGCAGGTAATGTATTCTTACATATAGCATAACCCAGTGGTGGGATTCAACTGGTTTGCACTAGTTCAATAGAACTGATACCTAATTTTTGTTGAGTTTGGTGAACTGGTTGTTAAAATGGCACTGATAATCAGGGTTCTCTCTAAGGTAGGTGCCTGGGCAGCCACCCAATGTGGAAATCACAAATTTACATTCCTTACTCTTTTTTTAATGTTAATCTGCACAACAGCATATTCTAAGTGCCCGTAGTGATGTTCATTCCGTCCATAGGTGAAAAAAATGGCAAGTGAGGATGCCAATCAAGAAGCAATATGGAGATATCTTAAATAACAGTTTTATTGTTTTTTTGTCAGATGTTATTTAATATTTTTTCATTAATATTTTAAAACTCTTTCTTATAACATAATCTAGTTTTGTGTACCTCTTTTATCATTCTTATTTAAGTATGAAATGCGTGAAATATTTATAATAAACTACCTTTCAGTATATCATTTTTTTTATACTTAAAATGGTCATTAGGGCTGAGAACCAGTTCTTAAATTATTTGAATCCCACCACTGGCATAACCCTTGAGAACTACAGTTAATGTCTAATAATTTTTCTAATTTTAAAAATAAAAAATATATTTAGAAACAACAGACTAGTGAACATAATATCAGTCACAGACAAAATACTGGGAAGGATTTTGACACCCATGGTTTTGTTTTCACTGAGGACAAGAAATGGCAGTCAGTAGAAGCAATAAAACAAGTCATTCCTGACTCATTTTGATAGAGTCCATTAGCCTCTCTCAGGGGGATGCTTTCAGCACAGGATTTGACAAAGTAACTTTGAGAGCTTTGTAGACATGGCTAAGAAATGTGAGCTGGATAATAATTACTTGGGTAAATTCATAACTGATTGAAAAACTATACCAAGAATCTTGATTAAGATAGAGATCAACTTGGAAAGAGGGTACTAATCTATCTTATACTGATCTCTTTAGCCTTTTTACCAATAACTTAAATAATCAGAAAATATTCACCTCAAATTTGCCCAATTAAAATAGCTGAAAGGATTGTTTTCATACTGAGAGTCAGAAAAAAGATAGAAAAATAATTCCCCAGAAGTCTAAAAATTTGGAATAACGTAGAAAGGATGAAATAAAGTACAGATAAATATGAATCCTTCAAACCAGGTATTAGAATTTGGGTATACAACTGTCCGATGGTTGAGACTTTTAATAAAAGTTTGTCTGAAGAAAGAAAACACCAGAGGTTTCAGTTGACTGAATCACCAACATGAGCCACAAAGTCATATGGAGGTAAAACCCCCCAAACAGTCATTCTGAGTAGAATAATGATACAGGGTCCAGACCCAGGGAAGTAAATATTTCACTTTCTTTTAGCCAGAGCTTGAGAATAACAGTTTAATTCAAGGTGCCTTATTTTAATGGAGAAAGGGAGAATCTAGAGATAACACAAACCTTTTGAGCAGACAGAGAAATGCAAGGAAACTAACAAATGAGGAGTGGTAAAAGGAAATGAGGTGTTTAGCTTAAAAAAGAGATCATACCAAAACCATGACAACCATACTCATATTCTTAACAGGCTCTTGGGTGAAAGAGGGATTAGGGTCCACCAGATGGACCAGCATTTGAAAGTAAGGCTTTAGGTGACTGTAAAGCTGGGATGATGAACAAAGTGGTGTCACCGTGAAATGAATTTCTTTGCTGTCAAAGAATGAGTCAAATCAATTTTTTCTTTAATAGCTTCCCCATGCCTGGCGTGTAGATCTAACGCATTCTATAGAAGTCAACACAGGAAGATGAAATTTGAAAGTCAGAGTGGAGGAGGGCTTCTCTGTGTCTTTGCTGCTAAAATAAATTGCCCATGTAGGTGAAGTGAGGACTTTTCAGTCTTAAAGCTACATTCACAGAGCTCATAGCATTTGGAGTCACATTAGGTGTGAAACACTGGCAAAGAGTGTGTGACCTACGGATTTAGGGAAAGATATAGTCTCATTAATACAATGTTTTTCTTTAAAATTGTTCATATTTACCTTTGTGACATTTAGGTGAAATCTATCTCATTTTTGATTCAAAACAGGGCACCAGCCATTTCTTAAACTTATGTAACCAAATGCATTTTATAATACTAGTTACAACAGAGATTTAAATTATTCAAGTATTCATTGGTGGTTAGTTGATGTTGGAGATACTCAAAATATGAAACTAAAAGAGACTTTATACTAGTATAATGTAATAAAAGATCACTTAGTATAATGTTCATTTATCAAATTTGGAAACAGAGCTAGCGAAGGGTGGACCAGTCCTTTCTGCATTGCAGGTCTAGAACCTGGGTCTCCCAGCTCACAGTTGAGTGCTCTTTGTGTTACACCACAGGGACTGAAGTACAAAGTGAGTTAAGTCAACATAGTGTATTGAGCACTTGGTTTGTACAATATACTGTGCTAAACCTGGCAGCAGGACTATGAATCTAAAGAGGACCTAACTTTCTTCTTAAGGAAACTGAGAGTCTTATCCAAACAAGGCAGAGTCAGTGAAAGCAGTTAGTTCTATGAAGGAACAAAGCGGAGAGGTTCCTATGTGCAGCTTGTCAGTGATCTGTCCTGAAAAATGAGTAAGATTTAGAACACCACCAGGAATGATGGATAACATGTTCTTTTCAAATTTTTATTTTTATTTTCATTTTTTTCACTGAGAGAGAGAGAGAGAGAGAGAAAGAGAGAGAGAGAGAGAGAGAGAGAGGGGAAGGGAGAGAGAGGAAGGGAGAGAGAAAGGGATGGATTCACTGTTCCACTTAGTTGTTCCATTTAGTTGTGTACTCACTGATTGCTTCTTGTATGTGCCCTGACTAGAGGTCAAACCTGTGACCTCGGGTGTGCTGCATCTACACTTTATCCACTGAGCCACCAGGTCAGGGCCTTTATTTCCTAAGACTGGACTTGTGTGAGAATTGCGCAGCAGGGAGTTCCAGGGTTCAGTTCTCTAGTGAGACATGTAAGGGGGTCATCTGTGTTTGGTTTCAAGTTAATGGGAGTCGCATGCATGACAAACAGACAGACCAGACAGGGGTAGGGTCCTCCTGTAGCAGTGAAGCAGCCAGGTGGACTAAGGAATAAGCATGAGTAGAGACCATATTACCTTCAGAAAACCTGTTTCTGCTTTGACACACAAATAGGTGGCTGAGGACTTGACAATATATACCACAGAGCACATACAAAATTATTTTAAGTATTTAAATATGCGTTAAATTCACTCATCACAGTCATTGAAAAACTCATGGAGATATTTATTTGCTAGAACTACCCTTATGATCCAGCAATCCAACTTCTGGATATTTATCCAAAAGAAATAAAATCAGGGGCTTGGAGAGATATCTGTACTCCCAATGCCACTGTAGCAGTATTCACAATAGCCAAGATGTGGAAACAACCTAGGTGTCTGTCATCAGATGAGTGGATAAAGAAGGTCTCGGTCTCTCTCTCTCTCTCTCTCTCTCTCTCTCTCTCTCTCTCTCACACACACACACACACACACACAAATACAATTCAGCCAGGAGAAAGAAGGAACATTCTTCTGTTTGTGATTGTTACATGGATGGACTTTGAAGGCATTATGTGAAGGGAAATAAACCAGACAGAGAAAGACACACTGTGTGTGATATCACTTACATGTGGAATCGAAAATAGCGTGTAGTGGGGGAAAATGGTGAGATGGTCAGAGGGTACAGTCTTCCACTTAGAAGATGAACAAGTTCTGGGGATCTAATGCACAGCATGGTGACTGTAATCAACAATTATGTAGTGTATACTTGGAAGTTGTTAAGAGAGTAGATGTTAAAAGTGGCAATCACGTGGTGTAATGGAAGTGTTTACTAATGCTATGATGGTAATCATGTTGCAATATATGTGTATCAAAATACATTGCATACCTTCAACTTACACATGTTATATGTCAATTATATCTCTAAAGCTGGAAAAAAAGATCTGCTTGCTCCTGAAGAATCCTCCATGATTAATTAAATGCAAATTGCACCTCTCAGTAGCTGACCTGCAGCACAGGCTCATTCACTAGCTATGAGCCAACTGATTCATTAGACAGAAACCATTACATATAAGCTGTAGGATGTTTGATAAAGGTGATACATTTGATTTTAAAGACATTTTATCTGGCATAAACATCACGAAGAAATTGTTAACAGCACTTCTGTGTGTCCATAAAACTATATCATCAATTTGGAGAAGATAGCTTACTTAAAAAAAAAAAGTCTCAGAATCTCAGTCGGAGGTCACAGATCCAAGCTATGTAAAAATATAACACTGAATCCTTTAGAAGGTGAAAAAGGAGTTTCAAGGTAATCTGTTTCTTGCCACTAGAAATACTGCCTTGGGAGCATTTCCTCATACTCCATGATCTTTCGGGAGGTATTAAGATGCAGGTTGTGTCAACTTACCAATAACTGAGCTTATGCTGAATTCAGACGTGTTAGACCATCACCAACTCCCCAGCAAAGATTGGTAACTGAGCTTATACTGAATTCAGACATGTTAGACCATCACCAACTCCCCAGCAAAGACTGGTAACTGAGCTTATACTGAATTCAGACGTGTTAGACCATCACCAACTCCCCAGCAAAGACTGGTAACTGAGCTTATACTGAATTCAGACATGTTAGACCATCACCAACTCCCCAGCAAAGACTGGTAACTGAGCTTATACTGAATTCAGATGTGTTAGACCATCACCAACGTTCCAGCAATGACTGGTAACTGAGTTTATACTGAATTCAGACGTGTTAGACCATCACCAACGCTCCAGAAAAGACTGGTGGGTAAAAAAGTAGTAACACCAGCAGACAATTGTATTTTATTTCCCCATGGTGATAGAGCATACATCAGTGACCAGTAGTGGACTGTCCTGGCCTAAAGCCCTTCTACACCACTGCAGAGGTAAATATTTATGTGAAGAATCTAGGCTTGTAATTTTTATCAAGAAGAAAATTGACAAAACATGGCTATGAATGAAAGCTGATAGTGTGAAAATCTATGCAATATTAATTTATAAAATTGAGTTAAATTAAGATAATATTGTGTGAAATTAAATGGAAAAAATGGAATCCTTCAGTAAGAGGATGGCTTCTTAATTTTTCTCCTAGGAACTTACTGATTGTGGAGTGGCAGGTAGGGGAAGGCTGGAAGGGAGAGCACTTTATTAACATTTTATTTAAATACTTTGAGAAGATTTTAAAAAGTTATTTGTTTCAGTAAAGATTTATTCAGTATTTTCATGAGAAGTTGATTAAACCTGGCTTTCTCAAGGTGCTAACGAATTCTGTGCTTTGAATCCTTATTAGAAAGTTGTTAAGATTTAAATGGGGCTGTAAGTAATTCTCTGGGTTTTCTTTCTTTCTTTTTCATTTTTTAAAAGATTTTATTTATTAATTTTACAGAGAGAGGAGAGAGAGGGTAGGGGAAGCGAGAAGTATCAGCTCACAGTTGCTTGACTGTAGTTGTTATTGTTTGTTGTATGTGCCTTGACTGGGCAAGCCTGGGGTTTTGAACTGGCGACCTCAGTGATCCAGGTCCTTGCTTTATCTACTGCACCACCACAGTTCAGGCATTTTTCTAGATTTCCTATCTGTGTTCCTGCTATGCTGTCTGAGAGATTTGTTCAATACTTCCTAAGTTGTTCACACGACCTTCTCTTGACCTTCAGCAGAGCATCGATCAGGGCAGTACAGGTGGCTGGAGCCAGAGTCACAGTGGTCTGGAGGATGACTTGGGTCTCTGGGTACTAATCACACCACTGCAGGCTGAGCCACCTGCCTGGGACAGCCTGGCCATATATCAAAAGTCTTATACACCAATTTATGTTGAAGGATGTGAAAGATCAGCTCTTTTAATAGCACATTTTTATTGGAAGGAGCCAGTTCTATTTTCCACTGCGGGCTCAATGGAGCCTGGAAGTTCCCCGAGGCCCAGAAGGGACCACTTTCTCAGTGACAATTCTCTCTTCTTGGTGCCCCAGGAGCCGCTCTCCAGGCATTAATGTCCTTCAGGCATCGATCACTCTGCTACCAGCTGAACTGAGCAAACCAAACCTGAGCTCTACTTGCTACTTCTGGTTTGCTGTGGGTCAGCCAATTCCTGGCGCTAAAGTTGCATATTTACAGTAACAGTGCATCTGTAGGTCTCCTAATGCGGCTTTCTTGTTGATTCGTTCATTTAGTCCAACAACATATTCAGTCATTTAGACAACAAGCAACTTTCAGGATATGCAAAGCATAGCAGAAGTCCATTGAGTTTATATATATATTTGGGTTCCCACAACCACAAAAAAATTATATCCTGAAGCAGTTCTTCAAGGGTGACATGTTTTTTTTTTTAAATAAATATTTTAAGAAATCATGGTGATTTTACCCATTTTTTATGGGTAGCTGAGCTCCACCTCTGAGATTTCATAAGTCTTCATCAGCACCAACTTGGAAATGCTCCCAATGTCCCAAGGACGGATGTAGACTTAGGAAATTAAGAATGAAAATTAAGTCCCTCAAGACATGTTGTTGTTGCCATGATAATTTAACTTGGATGCTATTAAAAATCTGCAAAAAATTTTTTTTGTATGTGCAATACTTTTTATTTCCATTTAAAGTGGAGCTACTTAAGTAACTGGCACCTAAGGAAGTCAATCAAGAATTTAAAACTTTGGGTCTTCCGTTAGCATCAAAGATAAATGCTGGAGATTCTGCTCCCTGTGGAAAACTAGAGTTTAAAAAAATCCCTGGAGGGAATGACATACTCCCAAGAACAACACTTTGTTGGGTAATTTAGTTTTATATGGGAGTATTAAAAATGCAGTGACTTCAGGCATAAGATTTCTTTTTAGCTCCATACTTCAGATAATTCCTGTTTGCTTGGGAATCTTTTTTGGAGGAATAATTAGTCATGAAGGATTCAGGCCAACAAGTTTGTTAGATCTTGAAAAATGTTTAAAAATGTTTTTAAAGAAAGTCATTGAGGTGGAGAAGTTGATAAGTAATAATTTAATATTTTAAAAATCAGCTTTATTAAGGTATAATATACATATAATCAAAATATATTTTTTAAGTGAGAGAGACAGACTTTTTAAGAGAGAGAGACAGACTCCTGCATGTGCCCCAACTGGGATCCACCTGGAGACCACCATCTGGGGCTGATGCTCAACTCAGCTGAGCTATCCTCAGTGTCCGGGGCTGATGCTCAACTCAACTGAGCTATCCTCAGTGTCCGGGGCTGATGCTCAGATCAACCAAGCCACTGGTTGCGAGATGGGAAGAAGGAGAGAAGGGGGAGAGGGAGGGGGGAAAAAAGCAGATGGTCGTTTCTTCTGTGTGCCCTGATCGGGGATCAAACCCAGGACTTCTGCACACCAGGCCAACTCTCTGTTCACTGAACCAACTGGCCAGGGCCCAAATACACATTGAAGTGCACAATTCAATGAGTTTTGACCCATGTTTAACACTACCAAAACAAAAACCTAGACTATTTTCATCACCCCAGGAAGCTTCCTCATTTATTGCCAGGTACCTTGCTAAGTGATTTGTCTGCGTTGTTTCTTTCAATTTTCATTAAATACGAAGGAATAGGCTGAATGGGCAGAATTGTATCCCCCCCCCCCCAAATTTTTATGTTAAAGCCCTTCCCCTAGGACTTCAGTACGTGGCTGTATTTGGAGGCAGGGCCTTTAAAGAGGTGATTAAGTAGGCTGTTACAGTGGGCTCTAATCTGATATCACTGGTGTTGTTATAAAAAGAAAGTATTTGGGCCCTGGTTGGTTACTCAGTGGTAGAGCAGCTGCCTGGTGTGTGGATATCCTGGGGTCAATTTCTGGTCAGGGTGCACAGGAGAGGTGACCATCTGCTTCTCCACCCTTCCCTGCCTCTTTCTCTCATTCTCTCTCCCCTCGCACAGCCATGGATTGATTTGCTCAAGTGAGTTGGCTCCAGGCACTGAGTATGACTCCATGGCCCTGCTCAGGCTCTAAAAATAGCTTGATTGCTGAACAATGGAGCAATGCTCCAGATGGGTAGAATATGCCCCATAGGGGGCTTTCTGGGTGGATCCCGATCAGGGCACATGCGGGAGTCTGTCTCTCTGCCTCCCTTGCTCTCACTTAGTTAAAAATAAAAAAATTTGTACACATAGGGAAATATCAGGGACATACATGTGCAGCAAAAGACAACGTAAAAAGGTGGCGATCTGCAAGGCAAGGAGAGAGGCCTCAGAAGAAGTCAACTTAGAAGACACCTTGACCTTGCACTTTTAGTCTCCAGAACTGGAAGAAGATAAATTTTTGCTTTTAAAACCAGTTAGTCTGTAGTATTTTGTTATGGCAGCCCTAGGAGACTAATATACAGGAATTCACTTTAGCTTTCCTTTTTAACAACAACAACAACAACAAAAAACATCAAAACAAGCCAAAATAAAAAACAGGGCTTAGGGGTACCATAACATTGGCCCACAGTTACCCAGTTCCTCAGTGACCCGGCAGGGGCTGGATCCTGCTATGTCTGGCTCCAGTTCCACACTCTTCACTGCATGAGCTGACTCCCCAAAACCCGAACACCGGGATTTGACACTGAAACTGACACGAGCCAGTCCCACCGTCAGGCTCCACTAAGCTCTCCCTCCCTCTAGTCTAGTCTCTCACATTTTATGCACTTGGCTGTGATCACCACTGGATAATATCTGCACTGAAGTCAGAACGAGAGTCCTACCACTCTAACTCAATTATAATAATATAATATGAATTATTCTGAGAATGAGATTATTTTAAATGATTAGCTAAGTGTTGTGATCATAGAAGGCTCTATTTTTGTCTATTATTATCTCATGGAATTTTAAAAAATTCTCATTTACACTGCTTACCTTCTCATTTTCTTTATTTTTAAAAAATTAAACAGATTATAATTTTGCAAACCCAAATAGGTAATATTCTTCTACAGTACAAAAATTTTAGGTTAGATATCAAAATGACTTCTCCTTATATAAGATACCACAACAGATTTTTAATATAATAATCACCGTTAAACACACAGAACCATAGCATTGCAGTAAATGTAAAATAGCACCAATAACAAACAGTCATTACTATCAGAAGCCTCACTCATCAGTTGAGGAGACCTCGCAGGCAGACTGTTAGTTCAGAAGCCACTCAGCTGACATTAGGGCTAGCAGAGAACTGGGTGTGTATTTTGTAGAGCAGTTGCTAAAGGTGAATATTTAGGTAAGAAATAACAGGAGCCATTTGAAATCTTTCTCTTAGGGACACCAGGCAAGCTCCCTGGAGGATTAATTTTCTAGAGTTAAATGGTAAAAAGGGGAAGACATGCAGGAAATTTCAGAATATTATGCAATTCCTTTTTTTTTTTTTTTGTTTTTTTGTATTTTTCTGAAGCTGGAAACGGGGAGAGACAGTCAGACAGACTCCCGTATGCGCCCGACGGGGATCCACCCGGCACACCCACCAGGGGCGATGCTCTGCCCACCAGGGGGCGATGCTCTGCCCATCCTGGGCGTCGCTATGCTGTGACCAGAGCCACTCTAGCGACTGAGGCAGAGGCCACATAGCCATCCCCAGCGCCTGGGCCATCTTTGCTCCAATGGAGCCTTGGCTGCGGGAGGGGAAGAGAGAGACAGAGAGGAAGGAGAGGGGGAGGGGTGGAGAAGCAGATGGGCGCTTCTCCTGTGTGCCCTGGCCGGGAATCGAACCCGGGACTTCTGCACGCCAGGCCGATGCTCTACCACTGAGCCAACTGGCCAGGGCCATTATGCAATTTCTTAACAATGCAAACATCCCATCTACTCTGTCAATACAAATCACTCCCGAGATGATATGGGCCCTATGAAAACACCCCAGTGCATTTATTTTCACTGTATAATAAGTACTTTTGGGAAACCAGAAGCCAGTTATGGATGGAAATCCCATCTATATAGGTTTGTTCTGTAAAAAATTTTGGCTAAATTGAATTCAGAAGGGGAAGAATTTGTAAAATAACATTTTCCTCTGAGTTGACAACCATGTGATATATGTTAACAAGTCAAAGGTCAGGTTGTGTTTTCGTATTAATGAGTAAAGCATGAACTGATTAGTCAATATTTCTTGAATGAAGGGCGAAAATCAAAATGGTTGAAAAGGCGTACAAGTAGATATTATCTTAAAGCATACCCTCTTCAATTAGCTGTGGGTCCACAATAGCCCATATGAGCCACAGAGAAGAATGCCCTGGATCTTTTATGAAAATAATGCGAAACTGAGGGCAGCACACTAAACGTCTCAAAACTTCTGCTATGCGTGTTCCGTTGACCCTGAGGAAAGTGGTTGGGGCTCCTGGTTAAATGACGTAAACAGTTTAGAGTAAAAACAACCGCAGGATTAGGCAGTTACCTTTTGGCATCTTCTAGTCCCTTGTCTGTTACATAGTCACCTGGTGATGTAGAACCCTTGATGACAGGTTCCTAAATTGTCTTATACATTAGAATCATAGAGAGCTTTCAAAATTCCTTAAGACCAGGTTGCACCCATACCTGGCTCCAGGAGGAGTCAGACAAAAATATTTTTAGAAGGGCTCCCTAGATTACCCTATTTTGTAGCAATGTTTGGGAACCACTGCTCTCTGAGCCCCCTAAATGAGTAATCCCCAAGGTTGAGGGTATAAGAATCACATAGAGGACTTGCTAAAACTTGGAGTCCCTAAGAGTATCAGTAGATCTGGGATGGGGCCCTAGAATTGGCATTCTTTTTTTTTTTTTTTTTTTTTGTATTTTTCCGAAGCTGGAAACGGGGAGGCAGTCAGACAGACTCCTGCACACGCCCGACCAGGATCCACCCGGCATGCCCACCAGGGGGCGATGCTCTGCCCATCTGGGGGCACTGCTCTGCCACAATCAGAGCCATTCTAGTGCCTGAGGCAGAGGCCACAGAGCCATCCTCAGCGCCCGGGCAAACTCTGCTCCAATGGAGCCTCGGCTGCGGGAGGGGAAGAGAGAGACAGAGAGGAAGGAGAGGGGGAAGGGTGGAGAAGCAGATGGGCGCTTCTCCTGTGTGCCCTGGCTGGGAATCAAACCCAGGACTCCTGCACATCAGGCCGACACTCTACCACTGAGCCAACCGGCCAGGGCTAGAATTGGCATTCTTAATAAGCACCCAGGTGATTTTTTTTTTCAGGGTGATTTTGATGTAGGTTGTCATTTGTCATATTGAGAAACACTGCCTTAGTAAGCATGCAGGGTTTTGGCTCATCAATTAATGCTTGATATCATGTTAAATTGAACAAGATATCAAGAGAACAAGACATCTTGTTTTAAAGCTAAAAAAGAGATTAAGGAAGACTTCTAGGACAATGAACCTAGGCCAAAACTCACAGTGGCTGGCTGGCTCATTCCAACAAGATTCCTCTGGTTGTCAAGATGACTTGAGAAGGCTGGAGTTATTTTTTGCCTAAATATTCTCCTATAATATTTACTTTACAAAATTCACACCCACTCCTGCACCAGGTTCTAATGTCAGCTATTTGTTGACACTTGCATGTGGAGACAGGAAATGCTGCAATAGAAAGAGAAATTTTCTTTCACAAGACCTCTGTTCTGTATGTCTACTTTTGAGCTAGTTCCCATGGTATCCAAATAGGTATCATGATATGGATAAAACTTACTACTTTGCAAGCCACACTCTCTAAATATTCCCCAGGAATCTCCAAAAGGTGGAGAATGAGGGTTGGGGTAGGACATGGCACCAGTACTAGCCTCATCATATGTTTTGTAAAAACATTTACTAGAAATTAGACCCCATTCAAAGAATATAAATTTTCTCATTAAGCATTTGTAGTTTCCTAGGGTATTTTCCCTTTGGTCATCAGCAGTGACACTGCCTTCCCATGCGTTGAGTAAAAGCATTTTCATCACCTTGGCTTCCTGCCTGTTTCAATGAAAGAAGTTTAGCAAAAGCAAATAAAGATTTACCACACTCTCCCCCCCCCCAGCAATTAAGGACTTGTTAGTGTGTCCATTCAGGAGAAGTTTTCAGCATCCCCTGTCTAAGGTTTTATGATATTTTCATTTAAATTGAAAGCAGATGCTTTGAAAAAGTATAGATACATGGGGAGAATATAAGAAACAAGTTACTGAATTAAGTGGATTTAGCCAACCACTGGGTGGCAGTAAGTGCCCTATTAACCACAGTACGAATCTGAACTCCTGGGTGGGCTTCTCAATTTCTATTTCATTGCTTTGTCTTTTCTCTTTATTTATTATTATTATTTTTGTCCCCAAACAATGTCTCTCTCAAATGAAAAAAGGTGTGCTTTCTTCTTTTTTCCTAACTGACTGAATTATACATAAAGATTAGACATTGTGACATCTTCCCCAAAAATTGAATTTTGAGAGTTAAAGAATAAAAAGTCTGAATGAGGGAAACTTGTATCTTGTTTGAGCATCCATTTTTTTATGACCCCATTCATACAGTCTGAATAAATGCTTATATACAGAGAGAAGAATATTGGGTTACATTCTGTGCAGCCTATATGTTCCATATGTTACAATAACTTTAAAAAAACATCTATTGTTTTACATGAACCCCTTTTCTCCACAAAATGTATCATGGTAACTTCTTCATCTTTTATCCATTTAAAGGAAAAGGGGTGTTCCTAAAATGTAATTTTTATTTTTGTATTTTTCCGAAGTTAGAAGCGGTTAGGCAATCAGACAGACTCCCTCATTTGCCCGACCAGGATCCACCTGGCATGCCCACCAGGGGGCGATGCTCTGCCCATCTGGGCATTGCTCTGCTGTAGCTAGAGCCATTCTAGTTCCTGAGGCGGAGGTCACGGTAGTGCCTGGGCAAACTTGGCTCCAATGGAGCTTTGACTGCTGGAGGGGAAGAGAGAGATAGAGAGGAAGGAGAGGGGGAGGGGTGGAGAAGCAGATGGGTGCTTCTCCTGTGTGCCCTGGCTGGGAATCGAACCCAGGACTTACACATGCCAGGTTGACACTCTACCACTGAGTCAACCGGCCAGGGCCCTAAAATGTAATTTAATATAAATTTTAAATTATGAATAGCTAGATTAGGTGTCAACATGTTTGGAACTAAAAAATTTGAGTTTGGTCAATGAAAATTTATGATAGACTGGTTAATTATTACATTAAGTGGATTTAAGAGTTATGCTTATCCTGGTAAAAATGACATCACATGGATTTTAGGACACATTCCAGTCCAGGATTTGTGACCAATTGGCCGTGCAAGATTGGGCTGGCCACTTCATCTTGCAAAGCCTCAGTGCCTCATCTGAAAATGACCAGGTGGGCAGAAAGGTGCTCAGCGCATTCCTGGGAAAGACAATGGAAATATATCATCTAGTTTAGGGGGAGTCTTTTGAATAGACTTTATACACTATAGAGTAGAACTTTCTGGAGAACATAAATTCATATTATAGGGTGATAACAAGTAAAACTTTTTTCAAGTCAAAGGTCACAGAAAGAGAGGAAATCAGTGGTTTCCCCTTGTTTGGATAATCAGTTGAAAGATCACATTTGGGTCATGGCAGCAGCGGTGAGAGGCAGCTGAGGAGCCCGTCCTGCGTGGGGTGATTATATAAGCCTGGGAGCGTTTCCTCCCCCTCCCGCCCCTGCTGGAGATGGAGGAATTCAGATGCTCCTCAACTTATGGGGGGGGGGGGTTCGTTCCAAGAAGCCCATCGTAATTTGAAAATATTGCAGTGGAAAAAGCATTTAATACACCGAACCTACCTCATAGCTTAGCCCAGCCTACCTTCAACATACTCAGAATACGCACATTAGCCTCCAGTTGGGCACAGTCCCCTCTGCCGCCCAGCATCCTGAGAGAGTACTGTACTGAATTTCTGTAGCCTGGGGAAGATCACAATTAATATTTGAAGTATGGTGTCTACTAAATCATTGCTTTCACACCTTTGTGTAGATAAACAATTGTATGTAAATTGAACCACTGGAAGTTGGAGATCGTCTGTAGAATTATTTAAAAGTTTTGACTTTGTATAGATAAGAACAGAAGTGGAGATGGCTCACATAGGGTCTGACAGAAGGTAGGTGTTCAGTAATTTTAGTCCCAACACTGTCCTTATTTGCTACTTTGAAAAACCTCATATTCACTACCTCATTGAGGCAACTACTTCTGAAGCCCAATGGGCAGTTCTTTGACAAATTATAAACTTCTTTCTCCATATGTGCGGCCAGGTCTGTTGAGTGAGTATAATGGATAATGTGGGAAGTTAGTTGTAAGTCTAAATTATTTAAAAATGTATAAAAATATTTATGCTAAACCATTCCATGATTGGAAGGAATGTGTTAAAAATAATGCTCATCAACAGAAAACATACAACTGAAATTATACTTAATGATCAAAGGCTAATATTGGGAACAAGGAAAAGCTATCTGTTCTTAACACTGCAACCCAACATTGTAATAGAAGTCTTAGTCAGTAGAATAAGGCAAGATGAAAATTTAAAAGATTAGATAAGAAATAAATGGTCATTATTCACAGATGAGATGATTGTATATGTAGAAAATTTCAAGCACTCTACCCCCCCAAATTTACAAAATCTAGTAAGTTAATTTATTAAGACTGCCAGATAAAAGATCATTATACAAAGAATGTCTTTCTATATATTAGCAATAAAGCAACTTAAAAAGGAATTTCAAAGATGCCATTTAAGTAGCATTACAAAAGCACAAAACTATTTGGGGAAAATTTTAACAAAAATACAACACCTCTATATTGAAAGTTTAAAAACTGAGAGAAAGTAAAGAAATGCTAAACAACGGAGAAATAGTTAAAAGTTGAAAAAACTCACATTGTTGAGACATCATTATTTCCAAATTGATCTATAGATTCAATGAAATCCCAATTAAAATCTCAGGAGACTTGTTATAAAAATTGACAAATTGGCTCTAAATATATCTATATCTATATATCTATCTATATCTCTATATATCTCTATCTATATCTCTATCTATATCTCTATCTCTATCTCTATCTATGGAAATGCATAGTATATAGAATGACCAAACAATCTTGAAAGACTTAATTACTTGATTTCGAGACTTACTGTAAATCTATAATAATCAAGACAGCGTGGTATTGGTATAAACATAAACATTTAGAATATTGACAGAATAGACTGACAGAAATGTGACCAAATTTGTGCATTTTTGATAAAAGTGCAAAGGCAATTTAGTGGAACAGTCATAATTTTTTCAACAAATGGAGTTGCAACAATTGGACATCAAAATGCAAAGGCTTAAAAAGTCAACCTAAACTTCACTTCGTGATTCAAGCACCTGTATCATGAAGGGTTTAAGAGGCTACCGTGACTATTATGCTTGGCAGAATGTCTGCACAATATAGCACTCAATAAATTTTAAAACCATTGTTTCTTTCCACCTACCAGCCAGCCAACTTTCCACCTGGCTTAAAAGTTCCATCTACAATATTAGATCACTAACAGATCCCTATAAAGGTGGAGGAATTGTCCCCAGAAAGAACCATTCAAATGGAAATGGTGCCTCTGAAGAGGAAAGAGACCTGCAATTTCTATTCTGGGCTTCTTTAGTTGATACTTGGATTTAGAAGTTGAGAATCTTGGACTCATACTCACAACCACAGATTCTTAGAACTAGAGTGATCTGTAACAGCACCCCATCAACAAGTTCTTTTCCTGATGTGAAAACTGAGTGTCAAAGAGGTTGTCAGTTACGCAGGGCTGTTCAGCTGCAGTGGGAGGACACGGATGCCTTTCTTCAGCCTGTTTCCTTTCTGAAAAGTGAGAGTGATGTTCACCGTTCCACAGAGCACTTTGAGAGGTTCGGTCAGGAGAGAAATGGAGATGCCTTGTACATTGACTTTCTAGTGTCAGTTAATGTTGTACTTTTCACATGGGGAAGGAGGGTAGCGGAAATGGTGAGGGACAGAGAGCTCTGTAACACTGCCCAGAGACAGGGGGCCCAGCATGAAAAGTGGTGAAAAGAGGAGGTTGGCAGGACCAGCCCAAGATGGCTGCTGAAACCGCATGGGGAGTCATCATGAAAAGCCTTACTGGCAAGCAGGTCCCACCAAGGGCAGGTGTGTCTGGAGCGAATTTACAGTGTCTCATGTTCTTGTTTGCTCTTTTCCCCTTCACGGCTATCAATCTAAAATTATTCATGTCTCTCTTCCTGGCCCACATAGAACGCTTTGAAATTGGAAAGTCTTTTGATGATCTCAAGTCTTAGATACAAACCTCAGTTTTCAGGGTAGGGTGAAGCTGACCCCTGACTAGTTTAAGCTAGTAAACTGAGGGAACAGAGGAAGTAGAGGGGGTGTGGGCTTTCATGTCTGGTAACCTAAAGTAAGATAATGAATGCAAGAAGGGCTTTCCCATGAACACACCTTATTAATCTGATTCCTTTAATTGAATTGCTCTTTTCTCAGCTCACATCCTGATTCATGAACTGTTTCAAGTTATCATTCAAGACAGGGGCTTGAAGGAACTGGATTTCAAAAGCATCCAAGAAGGTTTGTGAACCTCAAGATTTTCTCTGATAGGGGAGACGACTGACAGTTCTGATCATTGAGAGTGGCCTGGCCTCTGTCAGGAATATTCAAGGAAAGAATATAATGACATTCCAGTTTCTCTAGGAGAAGGAAAACAAAAGTGGGAGGTTCTTGAGCTTTGCTCTGGCCACAGTGCTTCCTGTGCAGAACTGTTTCCCCGCCTCCGCAGTACCTTTTGCAGCCATCAGGGCAAAAGGAACGATTGTGAGAAAGATACTCTCTTGCAAATCAGGAGAGTCCATGCTATGGATTTCATAGCAACTTTTTCATGCTAAGTTCCAGAAACCATGATTTGAATGGACAGATTTTAGTGGAGAGGGTTTATAGAAACACTCATAAAATTATTTTAAGAATTGGAATTCTGTTTATATGGAAATAACTTCCAAATCTTGAACAAATAGGTAAGTGGTTTTTATCATCATTAACAGATAACTCAGTTTCATATAAAAAGCTGAGTATAAGAAAATAAAAATGCAAATGAAAGCACATACTAAGTGAACTAAAGGAATTCTCACTTTTCAGAAATCCCTTAAATTAATTTCTTTGTACCATTCCATTTGATACATTTAGAATATCTGTGTCTATTTGTTTTCTCCTGACGGCAAACGTGAGGCTTCTGGATCTAAGGCAGATGGATTATTTACTGACAGACACCTTAGTGTTGTTAGTTCTGCCCTGACAGACATCTCCCTGTGTGTGCGGGGTCCGGACAAGAGCAGAAGTGCTGGAATGATAAAACTGGAGCTTATATAGAAGCTGGTGTACAAGTGCCCCTTCCTCTCCAGAAAGAAGGAGAGAAATTTTATCTTTTTTTAAAATTAAAGTGAGAGGAGGGAAGACAGACAGATTCCTGCATGTGTCCTGACAGGGATCCACCCAGCAATCTCTACCTGGAGCCAGTGTTCGAATCAACCAAGCTGTCCTCAGTGTTGGGGCCTACTCGGGAAACCAATCAAGCCATTGGCTGCTGGAGGGAAAGAGGGAGAGAGAAGGGGGAGTGGGAGAGGAACAAAAGCAGATGTGCCCTGACTGGAATTGAACTCAAGATATCCATATGCCAGGCCAATGGCCAGTGCTTTATCCACTGAGACAGCTGGCCAGGGTCGAAATTTTATCTTTTTAATGTAAACAAACCCTCTGTTGAATAGAAAAGAAAAAAGTTTCTAGGTGTTACAGCTCTTTGGAATATAAATGTATGGCTCAGGATTTTATTACCCTTTGAAATATAATTAGTGGCTCCAGGGGGAGAGAAAGCTGTAAATCTCTCAGGAGCAATTCACTATTTTTAACTTCCAAGGCATGGTTACTACTTCTCAGTCATCCCTTAACCTATTGTGCTAGTAATTTTTGTTCAAGAAACCCTATGTGGAACATGAAAACTTTAGCTATTTCTCAACACTACAGAATGTATTGGGGTAGAACTGTGTTTTTGACAGGTGATCTTGGCTTTACGGAGTCTACAGAGCTCCAGGTAGAAGGTGAGAAAGGTATGAACTTTTAGTCTTGATGTTATAGGTACGAAATGAAAGGTGGTATTTCTGGCTGCAAAGTCATAAAAAAATTTGTCCCCAAATGGTTACATGTCTTCTTGTCTCTTTATTGTCTCAAAACTCAATTTTCTAAAGAATCAGAATAAAACCATCACATATTGCTATTTATCAAAAAAGTCTTGCATGTAGTTCAATAAGTATTGCTTATGAAGTTTATTCTCAGAAACATTTAAGATGTGACGGAGAGCAGTATTAGGGCTGGGGTATGTGTAATATATTTAAGAAATTCTTTCCACCTTCAGTTTCAGTAGTAAGTAGCAAATGTTATGCCTAAGAATTTACAGAATAATGTTATAATTATTTGTAAACATTAAGTACAAATTAGAAAATTCTGTTACAATATTCTGATCCTTTAGAGTCTTCTGCTCATCCATAAAAAGTTTATGCTAATCTTGCCTACTTTCAGGGTATGTATATATAATTATATATATATTTTACACTTTAGCTTCCAACCATAACCAGCAGTAATTGGTATAAATTAAGAACGCCAGCGTGGAAGCCTGTTCCCTATCAGCCCGCGCCCTGGGACCGTGCTGCACAGAATATCAATGGAGTAATTTCAAGGTCAGTGAAATGATCATGGAAGAAACCTAAAGGATTTCAATAATACTGAGTGTAATCTACTTGTTATGAAAAGGCCCAAAACTAGTCTGACATATGGTTCTAAGGATCAAATAAAAGTTGGCCCTAATATTATAAGATGTTCCTCTATAATATATAAGGTGGAAGAATAATGTCTTATTTAGACTTTTGGGGTTAGACAAAGCTTCGTGTTTCTTTCATTTTTTATTTTTTTAAGTAAGAGGAGGGGATATAGTGAGGCAGACTCCTGCTTGTGCTCTAACCGGGAGCCACTGACACTCGAATCAAACGAGCTATCTTCAGCGCCTGAGGCCAATACTCGTACCAACCAAACCACTGGCTGTGAGAGGGTAAGAGAGAGAGAAGGGAGAGAGGGAGGAGAGAAAAGCCGATGGTTGTTTCCCATGTGTGCCCTGACTGGGGATTGAACCTGGAACTTCTGCATGCCAGGCTGATGCTCTATCCACTGAACAGGCTGGCCAGGCCTCACATTTCCTTCAAAATCCAGGTCATTAAAGAACTGCCAGCAGCATCCCTGCTCTGAAGTACTCATTCCACTCACAGTTTGCTCTTGGGCTTTGAGCACCTCACTCATCTCCTAGTTTTAGTTTCCTTATATTCTTACTGTCATAGCATAGGTGACAATAGCACCTGCCTCATCAAGATGCTCGAATCTAGTCTACAGTCATCACATTTTCTTTTTTTTTTGTATTTTTCTGAAGCTGGAAACGGGGAGGCAGTCAGACAGACTCCCGCATGCACCCGACTGGGATCCACCTGGCATGCCCACCAGGGGGCGATGCTCTGCCCATCTGGGGCGTTGCTCTGTTGCAACCAGAGCCATTCTAGCACCTGAGGCAGAGGCCATGGAGCCATCCTCAGCGCCTGGGCCAACTTTGCTCCAATGGACCCTTGGCTGCAGGAAGGGAAGAGAGAGACAGAGAGGAAGGAGAGGGGGAGGGATTCAGAAGTAGATGGGCACTTCTCCTGTGTGCCCTGGCTGGGAATTGAACCCGGGACTGCCACACGCCAGGCCGACGCTCTACCACTGAGCCAACCGGCCAGGGCCCACTCATCACATTTAAAGAGCTGACATGGGTTTTTGAAATAAACATTAAGTTCTAGATTTAAAGAATTTTTCAAAGGAAAAATCATGGTGTTATCTAAATATAAACTAAACACATGCCAAAGAGCTCAACTCAGTAATTAATGAGAGACCAGTAAAATATTATAAGTGGCTCAAAGAAGAATTCAGAGGAATGTTGAGATGAATTTACAAGTAGAAATAAAGGGGTCTGTGACCACAGGGCAGTAATCAGTTGTGTTCTGTTGGAGACAATTTTCATTTCTGTGGACAGGAATCATTTACCTTATATCAGTTCTCTACAAGTCTTTCAGAGTTTTTCTGACACATGCTAAAAAAAAAAAAATAGTACCTTTATAGGGTAAAAATATAAAAGCTTCCCAGAGAGAAGTAAACAAAATCTTAAATAAATCAGTCAAATAGAGCAAGTAAAAATCAAATTGAAATTCTTTCTCTCTGCCCTTGGGCCACTGCTGTAATGTAGTAAGTATCACATATATCTTAAGAGAAGTGTTCAGGGTTATCTACATTTAGATGATCCCTGTTGTCTGGGTCACCTCTCTTTGTCACTCAGGGATGCTGGCTCAGGAAATGTAAACAGATTTAATTGTCTCTGTAAGAAAGATGCATTTCTCCAAAGAAGTACACATACTTTATTATAAAGTTGAATATAAATTTCAGAACTGGAGTGTCCTCTGAGCAGCATGGAGTAATGGATAAAGAAGTGGATGGGGACTGAGGGCATGGATTTAAGCCGGAAGCTTCCACAGCCAGGACCAAAGTCATGTAATATTGCCAAACCTCGGTTTCTCTATACAGTGGTACCTTGAGATACAAACAGACCAACATATGAATGGTGTTTTTTTTAAGATACGAGCTGCGACTCGGTCTGTATTTTTGTTTGAGATCCAAGCAAAATTCTGAGATACCAGTCGTGATTTGGGAAGCTGCCGCTAGTTGGCACGTTGGTGCACGGGTCCAGTATAGGCAGTTTGATATACGAGTTGACTGACTTACGAGCTTGGTTACAGAATGAATTAAATTCATATCTCAAGGTACCACTGTACTAGTTCAATGGGAATGATTATAATTTTTCCAATCTCAAAAGGTTGTTGTAAAGATGAAATTAAATAATGACTATGAAAGAAACATTTAAAGTGTCAAGTATCACTTTTTTTAAGTGTTAGCTATTACCACAATTTTAATCTACTGGATTGAGTTATCTACAGATAACACAATCTATAGATGGCAAGGCAGGCAGGTGGTAAAGCAAGTTGGCAAAACGAACCTTAAACTCAATCTGCTGCGTGATTCTGGACAAATTATTGAGCTGTCAGGGCTATCACTGCCTCTTCGTCTCTTTTTGTTTCACAGACTAATTGTGAAGTTCTAATGAAATGACCGGCACTTAGAAAGTGACAAAGTATCATACAAATAAAAGCCATTGTCAGTAGTTTGGCTAAATATCAGGAGCTGATGAAATTAAGAACATTTTTTCTTTATTGGTTATTGATAAATAAATATTGTAGAAATAATCATTTCCATGCTCAAAAGAATAATTTATTTTTCACTATATTTATTCACATGTACTAAGGATGACATGTGATTTTCAAAGGAAACTTGGGTCATTATCTTGCCTAGGACTTGGCAAAATGAAACTTCAGAGATTTCTGTTATTGTTTTTATTCAGAGCCACATTTGGTACAATGTTATTACCATTAATGAAAGAAATATTCCATTTCACTGAAATGGCATTTATAACTAGGCCATTAAAGCTGGTTGCTTTAGAAAGAATTGTTCAAATACACACACACACACACACACACACACACTCACCTGAGTCTTGAAATATAGTATGGCCCAGGAACCCCAAAAGTCATTGAAAGGATTTTTTTTCTGACTTTTATGTTATTTGGTCCCTAAGCAGGACATATTGAGATATGAAAATGATTAAAAAAATAAGTAAGTAGCCATAATAACTTAATATTAAAGTAATAAGCACCATATAGCCTTAAACCTAAATAATAAAACAATAACTAGTTACACTTTTATTTGTCAATTATATCTCAATAAAGAGAAAAAATAGCTAGCACACATTTTCTTCCACTCTTTGATTCCCTTTTATTTTCTTAGGGAATTTTTTGGTGCAAAAATGGTTTAGCTTTCAAAGCATGCACTTTTATGTTCAAATCAATAATCTTTTGTTTATACCACATTATAGTAATATCACCTAATTTTCAATTTACCTTGTACCAAATTACATTTTTTTTCACTTAAAAAAAAAGTTCAGTGAGAAGAGCAGAGGCAAAGAGACAGACTCCCTCATGTGCCCCAACCCAGATATACCCGGCAAGCCCATGGGGGCAATGCTTTGCCCACCTGGAGCATTCCTCCACTGCTCAGCAACCGAGCTCTTCCTTAGCACCTGAGGCAGAGGCCATGGAGCCATCTCAGCCCCTGGGGCCAACTCGCTCCAATCAAGCCATGGCTGGAGGAGAAGAGAGAGAGAGAAAGAGAAAGAAGGAGAGAAGCAAGGAGGGGAGGGGTGGAAAAGCAGATAGGTGTTTCTCCTGTGTGTCCTGACTGGGAATAGAACCTGGGGTATCCACACACCAGGCCAATGGTCTACCACTGAGCCAATCTACCAAGGTCCTCTTTTTCACTTTTTAAAAATAATATTTTATTAGCATCTAGTTTTGTGTAGTGTATTCCTCTGATTTTTTGCTCCAATGAGACAGATGAAGCTATTCTTTAACAAAAATGATAAAATCTATCTCCTTGTATCATCTTAAGATTATGCCATGATTAACTCTAATCAATATTTCTCTTAACATAGGGCTGAAGATAAACACAAATTAGTAAGAGAGAAAAACCTCTAAGTGAACATGCCTCTAAAAGTAAATAAAAAGGCAGGATAAAAGATGCATTATACTGAAATATTGAGGTAATTAAGTCAATTCTACTGTAGTGAAGAAAGAAGAGCATCAGCTACACAGTGTCCTAAAAGGAGATGGTAGAGGGGCAGGTAATAGGATATAAATGGAGCCCTTGACAAGGTATTGATAAAAGACAGGAATGAAGGCAGCTGTGTTGCTCAATGTATATATGTCTGCTCAACCAGGTACCATGACTTTCCCAGGAGACAGCCTGCAAAATGGCTTCCTAAAGAAGCTTAGGTACATACATGAGAAAACTGTACATCTGTAAGTATGTTAGGAATTCTAGGATAATTATTAAGATGGGACATAAACATTTATACATTTAAAAGAAAAACCTAGTTTATTGCCATATTCAAAATAGTTTATTACATTTTGAGTTTAAATAAACTTTTATGTTTTTTTTTAATTAAATTTAATGCAGTGACATTGATAAATCAGGGTACATATGTTGAGAGAAAATATCTCTAGATTATTTTGACATTTGATTGTGCTGTATACCCCTTCCCCAAAGTTAAATTGTCTTCTGTCACCTTCTATCTGGTTTTCTTTGTGCCCCTCCCCTCCCCTAACCCCTCTCTCCTTCTTCACCCCCTCCCCCCTCCCCCAACCTCCCGCCCCTGTTGCCATCACATTCTTGTTCATGTCTCTGAGTCTCATTTTTATGTCCCTTCTATGTATGGATTCATCTTAGTTTTTTTTTTTTTTTTCTGATTTACTTATTTCACTCCATATAATGTTGTCAAGGTCCATCCATGTTATTGTAAATGATCCGATGTCACCATTTCTTATGGCTGAGTAGTATTCCATAGTATATATGTACCAAAGCTTTTTAATCCACTTGTCCTCTGACGGACACTAGGGCTGTTTCCAGATCTTTGCTATTGTGAACAATGCTGCCACAAACATGCGGGTGAATTTCTCCTTTTCGAGCCGTTCTATGGTGTCCTTGGGGTATATTCCTAAAAGTGGGATAACTTTTATGTTTTTAAAGTTATTTTTTTTAAAAGTTTACTGTTAACTTCAGTTTTCATCTTTGTAGATAAAATGGGGTGTAACAGGAGCATGATATGGGATGATCAAACTTTTTATGAGTTATTTTGATTTATTTAAATAGGAAACCATGGTAAGTACTTCAAGATGTACAAAATCAACAAGTATATATCTTGACCTCTAGAATTTTACAAAATGGAAACCATTTCAGTATATGCGTTAGTTGCTAATGTACTAATAGATAGAAATGAATGTATCACTACCTTCCCTTATTCCAACCATTTGTAAATTTGCTTTGCATTTATAGTATTTTTTTTTTTTTAGTAAGAGAGAGAAAGAGAAGGACAGATAGACAGACAGGGAGGGAGAGAGATGAGAAGCATCAATTCTTCATTGCAGCACCTTAGTTGTTCATTGATTGGATTCTCATATGTGCCTTGACCAGGGGTTACAGCTGAGTCATTGACTCCTTGCTCAAGCCATCAACCTTGGGCTCAAGCTAGCGACCGTGGAATTATATCATACTGCACTCAAGCCAGCGACTCTGCACTCAAACTGGTGAGCCTGCACTCAAGCCAGCGACCTTGGGGTTTCAAACCTGGGTCTTCTGCATCTTAGGCCTATGCTCTATCCATTGTGCCACTCCCTGGTCAGGCCTATTTAGAGTATTTTTTTTTTTATCATGTGAGAATCAGTGAGGTTGAGAGACAGACTCTCGCATGCACCCCAACCGGGATCCACCTGACAGCCCTTGTCTGGTGCTGATGTTTTGCCCATCTGGGCTGCTGCTCTGTTGCTGAGAAACTGAGCTATTTTAGCACCTGAGGCAAGGCCATGGAGCCATCCTCAGTGCTCATGGCCAACTTGCTCATTCAAGCCATGGCTTCAGAAGGGAAAGAGAGAGAGAGGGGTGTAGGGATGAAAAAGCAGATGGTCGCTTCTCCTGTGTGCCCTGACCAGGAATTGACCTTGGGACTTCCACATGCCGGGCTGACACTCTACTGCTGAGCCAACCAGCCAGGGCCCATTTATATAATTTTTAATTTGACTTGTAGGTTTACAAATTTAACCCCTATTCCCACCATTACTTCTGTGAAATCATTTCCACTGTGGCTGTTGCCACTGTTAATAAGAATACAAGGTACAGAACTCTACTTGTCACCCAGTTGTCAGTGATTCTGATTGTATCATCAATCCTTCAGAGAGCAGTGAGTGAAAAACAAACACCACTGATTATGTCTAGGAGTTATTGACAAGGGCAAAGTTTACCACTATAACACCAGGTAAATCTCACTTCATTTCCTAAATCTAGTAAAAAATTGTTATAGTCATGCTATTTTGGTTATAGCTTGTAAAGTACTTGTCTCTTTTTCTAGACCAGTCTTCCATGTACATCCATGGAATGTTTTGTCTTGGGAAAATTCTATCCAAAAAAGAGCTTCTTGAGAAATTCTGAATACTATATTCCCTTTTTGAAGAGTCACAAAAATAGTTTAGTATAATAATGACTCTCATAACAAAGGAACCTAGTTATCTTTGCTTACCTCAGCACTTCCTAAGTTTATTTGACCATTGAACTCTCCCCTGCCCATACTTAATGAGTAACTATGAATGTCTCTCAGAACTTGTATTTCCAGGAAGTCATTCTGGTAAATGCTTCTTTTGACTGACAAAGGATAGAATCAATTCAGATGATCCTTCCAAAGCTTGAAAGCCCTAATAAGTTCTAGGAAGAGGACTTAGCACCACAATTAAATGAGTGGGAAAGGAAAGGATTTCTGAATCACAAGGCTACTTGGTTCACTTACTTAAGGAGATTCTCAAGGGTTAAGAGCCTAATTGCGTTGTGGGTGTGGCTGGAGAGTCCTCTGATAGTACATCTTTGCCTCTGCTGTGTCTCTGGTGAGCGTGCCAAGGTTTTTCAGGGAAGTTGCACAGTATGGATACAACCTGGAATAATGTAAATGCTAAGCCATGATTGTTTAAACATTTTAAAGTTTGGTACACTTTTTTTTTTTAATCAAGGTATTTCATATCCAAAATAAAATATTGTATTCTTTCTTTATTCTCTCTTTGGAAAAAGTATGCCTGTGCCAATCTTTATGGTCAACTTCTTCTGTGTAAAAAAATAAAGCAATTTAAAGTTGTTTATAAATTTGGCTGGTGGAGCTAGACAAATCTGGCAGGAGAATATAGATTTGTCCTATAATAGTATAAATATAGCTCTTATGTAATGCAAGATTTATATATATTACACAAAGCTACCATGATTAAATAAATTAAAACTTTTATGACTTACAGAGTTATTTGCAAGTTCTTTTGGCAGAAAATTCTCTTGAGGTGATGAGTCTCTGGCTTGGTGGGACTGCTTACAACCTGCCCACAGAGTTCCCTCTATTTTTTTTTAAAGAGAGAGAGAGAAAGAGAGAGGGGAGGAGAGGGATAAAGATGAGAAGCATAAACTTGTAGTTGTGTCATTTTAGTTGTTCATTGATTGCTTTCTCATATGTGCCTTCGCTAGGGGGGCACCAGCTGAGCTAGTGATCCCTTGCTCAAGCCAGCGACTTTGGGTTCAAGCCAGTGACCTTGGGCTCATCCAGCAGCTATGGGGTCATGTCTATGATCTCATGCTCAAACTGGTGAATCTATATTCAAGCTGGATGAGCCTCCACTCAAGCAGTGACCTCAGCGTTTCAAACCTGGGACCTCAGTGTCCCAGGTCAATGCTCTATCCACTGAGCCACCACTGGTCAGGCACGGAGAACTCTCTATTTCCACAAGATGGTGGGAATACTTTGATTTGTATGTGACTGATTTATGTAAATATCTTTAGAACAGGGTATTAGTAAAGCTAGCACTGTGAAGAAGAAAAGGTATATAGAATTTATAAAAATAAATATAAAATAAATTATATATTTATTTTACTATTTGGCTTTACTATTTTATCTTATTCCCCATAATTCATCCATGAGATTTCACTTTGTCTGATGTATTTCCCAGCCTGAAAAATTCCAGGCAAAATACATAAAAATAAAATTAATAATGCATAATTATGTTTTTTTAAAAAAATGCCAGCAAATGCCAAGGAGGTCTAGATGTCCATCAGTAAAGACCATTTGTGCTGATGTAGAAAGCGAGAAAATCTTGTTTACTTCCTAAACAAGAAGGAAACCAGATGATCACAGCTACATAACTTAGATGTTTTTGCTACATTTAGAGAGCACATATTTGACAGTTTAATAGTTCTCTCCATCGCTGTCACCCAAGGAACAAAACTGTGCAGTGGGATTTAGTGTAGAAATGCTGAGATGATTTCCAAGGGATAAAACAAATGCCAGGCTTCCCCTTCACCCTCCATACCCCGATTTTTTCTATCTAAGAAGGATCAATTTAGTTTTGGAGCAGAAGGAGTTCTTACTGACAGGCCAAGGAAGACATGTTGCAATAACATAAACGGTCCATGCAACAGCTTGGACACATTATTAGAGGAGCTGGAAGAGGCCCTGTAACTCCTCTGTGCACACCTTTAATTGGCAGGCAGTCCAAGGGCTTCTTCTGTCTGCAAGCACACTGTGAGCAGTAACCCAGGGACTGTAGATCCCAAGTGAGGGCTCCATGAAGAGTTAGAGGATCTTGTAAGTATGATAGGAGGCAAAAAATACTCTTGTGTTCCATGCCTGTGAAAGATCTGGGTATCCTAGACACAGAAACTTATTTACCTTCTGACCGTGATTACAAAGAGCACGTCTCCACTGGGACTTACCGATTTTGGTAAAGCTCTGTGACCTCTAGTGGGTTTAGGGGAACTCCTGTGAACATGGTGAGGGCAATATTCAGGCTCACTCTTTCTTTGGTGACAAGCCGTCATAGGAAGCCTACCTGGGACATTTCCCTCTTTTAATCTCAGAAAAGATGATTTTTTAAAAACTTGATCTTTGAAACTAAGAGGACTCTTTAACCAAGGAACATTGAACAAGCCACACCGAGACTGGTAGGAAAAGTGGAAACACGGAGAGGGCTGCCCAGTTCCCCAGAGCGAATGGTAGCCGGGAGAGACTCGTGTGGTGGGAAGTGAGTTTAGCAGAGAGGGGAGGGTCCTGAATCCCAGAAACAAAGCCCCATCCTGCAGCCCCAGAGCCTAGAAGAGGCATAAGGACAGTATTTAGCTGGAAACAAGTCAGGATACTGTTTGTGCAAAAAAGTCTGAATTCTCAGACCCAGGATTCTTTTGAAAGGGACCGCGTGGAACAACTCTCTCACAACCACTCACCCGGGGCTCCAGGGGATGGGGAGAGAGGACAGGACTGGAGTAGCAGGAAGAGAGTGTAATCTAGGAGGCACTGGGAGAAACATTTTTGGAGACAGCCACCCTAACCCCTGGGACAAGGCATTCCCCAAATCTGAAGTGAATATTTCCCCTGGAAACAGCAATACCAGCAAAGGGAAGCAGGAAACCAGCCAAACAAGCTCTCCTGTGCCACTCAGAGCAGAGTTGCTTAGAAGGAGGGAGCTTTCGGGTCTACAGTAGTGAGTCTTAGGGTCTGAGCTGCAGCGCCACCACCCACATGGCTGAGGGCTCGCTGGAGGGCGGGTGGCAGTGGGACGCAGAGATGTGGTTCTGTTGGCAGGGGTGGAAGCCTGCTGGCCACCACTGGGCTCATGTGTGAGCTCAGTCTTGCCTGGCTGGGGAGGAGTAGGCATGCAAAAATGGTCAAGCCCAGCTGCTGGCAGCCTGTAATCCAGCCTGCGGGAGAAGGGTGGGAACCCCAGAAGGGGTGGAAACCAGCCCTTGAGCAAGGGCGCAGGAACACAGCTTTGCCCTGCCAGTGGAACTGAGGCTTGTGGCCTGACTTGGGAGCCAGCTCCTCCCACAGGGGTGGAGTCAAATCCCAGAACAGGCGGAGTTCTGCTACTGAGTTGAGCGTGGGCATGCAGTCCTGCCTGGTGGTTAGAGCCAAGGCTAGCAGCCATTCCACGAGTGGGCTCCTCCTGCAAGGGTGGAGCAAAAGCCCGGAAACAGGCAGAGACCTGCAGTTGAGCAAAGGTGCTCGCCACTGCCCTCAGAGCTGAGCATAACGCCACCCACGGGGGGCAGGGCAAAGGCCAAGACCACCAAGGCTTGTACACCTGAGCATGTGATCACAGCCACTCCCTTGAAAGAGGTGGAAACCAGAGCAACAGCCCCAGTGGGTAGGCACCAGCAACGCCCAAACTCAAAAGCCCTAGGCAGCAAGACAAGAGGGGTGGCAGGCCTGCAGACAGACCATACCTAGGGAACAGAGGCCATACCCAGTGGACTCCAGTGGCCAATACCTTCCTTTACACAGAGAAAATGCGAAGGCAGAGAAATGCAACACAAATGAACCAAGAGAA
Source organism: Saccopteryx bilineata (assembly GCF_036850765.1). NCBI lineage: Eukaryota > Metazoa > Chordata > Mammalia > Chiroptera > Emballonuridae > Saccopteryx > Saccopteryx bilineata. The sequence goes on along the minus strand of NC_089491.1, from coordinate 139,133,189 downwards.
ATCCCCAGAAAAGGACCTAAATGAATCAGATATAATCAAATTACCAGATGCAGAGTTTAAAATAACGATTGCTAGAATGCTCAAAGACATTAGAACAACAATAGATGGTCATTACGAACACCTAAATAAAGAGATAGCAAATATAAAAAAGGACATTGAAATAATGAAAAAGAATCAATCAGAAATGACAAATACAATAGCTGAAATAAAGAACACAATGGAAGGAATTAAAAGCAGGATGGATGAAGTGGAGAATCAAATCAGCGAGTTAGAGGACACGATAAATAATGGCATAGAAGCAGAGCAGAAAAAAGAAAAGAGACTCAAAAAGTCTGAGGAAACTCTAACAGCTCTGTGACAACATGAAGAGAAATAACATCCGCATCATAGGGGTTCCTGAAGGAGAAGAGAAAGAACAAGGGATAGAGACTTTGTTCAAGCATATGATAGCTGAAAACTTCCCTCAATTAAGGCAGGAAAACATCTCACATGTTCAGGAAGCACAGAGAATTCCATTAAAGAGAAACCCAAAGAAATCAACACCAAGACACATCATAATTAAAATACCAAAGCTAAGTGATAAAGAGAAAATATTAAAAGCTGCTAGAGAAAAAAAGACTATCACCTACAAAGGTGTCCCCATAAGGATGACTTCCGACTTCTCAACAGAAACACTTGAGACCAGAAGGGAATGGCAAGAAATATTCAAAGTAATGCAGAACAAGAGCCTACAATGAAGACTACTTTGTCCAGCAAGGCTATCATTTAAAATTGAAGGAGAAATAAAAAGCTTTACAGACAAAAAACAAAAACAAACAAACAAACAAAAAAAACTCAAGGAATTCACTAAAACCAAACCAAGGCTACAAGAAATGCTAAAGGACCTGTTGTAAACAGATCAAAGGAGAAAAAGAATATAGCAAAAGAGCAATACAGTTTTAAAGATTAAATGGCAATAAACAATTACATATCAATAATAACCTTAAATGTAAATGGATTAAATGATCCAATCTAAAGACATAGGGTAGCTGCGTGGATAAGAAAACAGGACCCATACATATGCTGTCTACAAGAGACACACTTTAAATCAAAAGATGCACACAGACTGAAGATAAAAGGATGGAAAAAAATATTTCACGCAAATGGAAATGAAAAAAAAGCTGGGGTAGCAATACTTATATCAGACAAAATGGACTTTAAAACAAAGACTATAGTTAGAGATAAAGAAGGTCACTACATAATGATAAAGGGAGCAATCCAACAGGAAGATATAACCGTTATAAATATCTACACACGTAATATAGGAACACCTAAATATATAAAACAGACTTTGATGGATTTAAAGGGCGAGATCAACAGCAATACTATAATAGTAGGGGATTTCAACACCCCATTAACATCATTAGATAGATCCTCAAGAAAGAAAATTAACAAAGAAAAGCAGACTTAAAGGACATATTAGATCAACTTGATTTAATAGATATCTTCAGAACCTTTCACCCTAAAGCAGTAGAATATACATTCTTTTCAAGTGCTCATGGTACATTCTGTAGAATAGACCACATGTTAGGGCACAAAAGTGGTCTCAACAAATTTAAGAAGATTGAAATCATATCAAGCACTTTCTCTGATCACAATGGCATCAAACTAGAAATCAACCACAACAGAAAAACTGAAAAATACTCAAATATTTGGAAACTAAATAGCATATTATTAAATAATGAATGGGTTAACAATGAGATCAAAGAAGAAATTTAAAAATTCCTAGAAACAAACAATAATGAGTATACATCAACTCAAAATTTATGGGACCCAGCAAAAGCAGTCCTGAGAGGGAGTTCATAGCATTACAGGCATACCTCAAGAAGCTAGAAAAAGCTCAAATAAACAATTTGACCCTGCATGTAAAAGAACTAGAAAAAGAACAGCAAGTAAAGCCCAGAGCTAGTAGAAGGAAGGAAATAATAAAGATTAGAGCAGAAATAAATGACATAGAGGCTAAAGAAACAATACAGAGGATCGATGAAACCAGGAGCTGGTTCTCTGAAAAGGTAAACAAGATCGATGAACCTTTAACCAGGCTCACCAAGAAAAAAAGAGGACTCAAATAAATAAAATTAGAAACAAGAGTGGAGAAATAACAACTGACACAACAGAAATACAAAATATTGTAAGAAAATACTATGAAGAACTGTGCGCCAAAAAACTAGACAACCTAGATGAAATGAAACAAATTCCTTGAAATATATAATCTTCCAAAAATTAATGTGGAAGAATCAGAAAACCTAAACAGACCAATTACAACAAATGAGATTGAAACAGTTATCAAAAAACTCCCAAAAAAGAAAAGTCCTGGGCCTGATGGCTTCACAAGTGAATTCTACCAAATATTCAAAGAAGAGCTAACTCCTATTCTTCTCAAGCTATTTCAAAAAATTCAAGAGGAAGGAAGACTTCCAAGCTCCTTTTATGAGGCGAGCATAATTCTGATTCCAAAACCAGGCAAAGACAACACAAAGAAAGAAAATTATAGGTCTGTTTCCCTGATGAATTTAGATGCAAAAATCCTCAACAAAATGTTAGCAAACTGGATCCAGCAATATATGAAAAAAATCATACACCATGATCAAGTGGGATTTATTCTTGGGAGGCAAGGCTGGTACAATATTCACAAATCAATCAATGTGATTCAACATAAACAAAAGGAAGGAGAAAATCCACATGATAATTTCAATAGATGCAGAAAAAGCATTTGATAAAATCCAGCACCCATTCATGATCAAAACTCTCAGCAAAGTGGGAACACAGAAAACATACCTCAACATGATAAAAGCCATCTATGACAAACCCACAGCCAACATCATACTCAATGGGCAAAAATTAAAAGCAATCCCCTTAAGATCAGGAACAAGGCAGGGGTGCCCCCTTTCACCACTCTTATTCAATATAGTTCTGGAAGTCCTAGCCACAGCAATCAGACAAGAAAAAGAAATAAAAGGCATCCAAATTGGAAAAAGAAGAAGTAAAACTATCATTATTTGCAGATGATATGATATTGTATATAGAAAACCCTAAAGTCACAGTCAAAAAACTACTGGACCTGATAAATAAATTCAGCAAGGTGGCAGGATATAAAATCAACACTCAGAAATCAGAGGCATTTTTATACACTAACAATGAACTGTCAGAAAGAGAAACCAAGGAATCAATCTCCTTTACCATGGCAACCAAAAAAGTAAAGTACCTAGGAATAAATTTAACCAGGGAGATTAAAGTCATGTTTTCGGAAAATTATAAAATATTGATAAAAGAAATCAGGGAAGATACAAACAAGTGGAGGCATATACCGTGCTCATGGATAGGAAGAATAAATATCATTAAAATGTCTATATTACCCAAAGCAATTTATAAATTCAATGCAATACCAATTAAAATATCAATGACTTACTTCAAAGATATAGAACACATATTCCAAAAATTTATATGGAACCAAAAGAGAACACAAATAGCCTCAGCAATCTTGAAAAGGAAGAATAAAGGGGGAGGTATCACACTTCCTGATATTAAGCTATACTACAAGGCCATTGTTCTCAAAACAGCCTGGTACTGGCATAAGAACAGGCATATAGATCAATGGAACAGAACTGAGAACCCAGAAATAAACCCACACTTTTATGGACAACTGATATTTGACAAAGTAGTTAAGAGCATTCAATGGAGTAAAGGCAGCCTCTTCAACAAATGGTGTTGGGAAAATTGGACAGCTACCTGCAAAAAATGAAACTAGACCACCAACTTACACCATTCACAAAAATAAGCTCAAAATGGATAAAAGACTTAAATGTAAGCCTTAAAACCATAAGCATCTTAGAAGAAAACATAGGCAGTAAGCTCTCTGACATCTCTCGCAGCAATATATTTGCCGATTCATCTCCACAGGGAAATGAAATAAAAGACAGGATAAATAAATGGAACTACATCAAACTAAAAAGCTTCTGCACAGCTAAAGACAATAAGAACAGAATAAAAAGACAAAGTACACAATGGGAGAATATATGAATATATTTGACAATGCATCTGATAAGGGGTTAATAACCAAAATTTATAAAGAACTTGTAAAACTTTATACCAGGAAGACAAACAATCCAATCCAAAAATGGCAAAAGAAATGAATAGACACTTCTCCAAAGAGGACATACAGATGGCCAGTAGGCATATGAAAAAATGCTCATCACTAATCATTAGAGAAATGCAAAGTAAAACCACATTGAGATATCACCTCACACCAGTCAGAATGGTGCTCATCAATAAAACAACACAGAATAAGTGCTGGCGAGGATGCGGAGAAAGGGGTACCCTCCTGCACTGCTGGTGGAAATGCAGACTGGTGAAGACACTGTGGAAAACAGTATGGAGATTCCTCAAGAAATTAAAAATCGAACTGCCTTTTGACCCAGCTATACCACTGTTAGGAATATACCTCAAGAACACCATAGCACTGTTTGAAAAGAAGAAATGCACCCCCATGTTTATGGCAGCATTGTTCACAATAGCAAAGATCTGGAAATAGCCCAAGTGTCTATCAGAGGATGAGTGGATTAAAAAGCTTTGGTATATATATATACTATGGAATACTACTCAGCCATAAGAAATGATGACATCGGATCATTTACAACAACATGGATGGACCTTGATAACATTATACTGAGCAAAATAAGTAAATCAGAAAAATCTAAGAACTATATGATTCTATACATAGGTGGGACATAAAATTGAGACTCAGAGACATGGACAAACAGTGTTGGGGTTACTGGGTGGGGGGGGAGGAGAGGGAGGGGGTTAGGGGAGGGGAGGGGCACAAAGAAAACCAGTTAGAAGGTGACAGAAGACAATTTTATCAATGTCACCCAATTAAAATTAATAATAATAAAAAAAGAATTTGTCTCACGGCTAATTCTGGCAGTTAGAAGAATAGTATAAGGATGCTAATTCTGCTTCTCAGGCCACATCCTGCAAAAGGGGCCCTAGGAAAATTGGTGATTTGGGCCCTCTGATTTTGCCAATTGGATTTAAAAAAATAGGTCAGGAACGCCCTGAAATGGAACTAACAATACATGAGCATAAATTTAAAGGGCTTTTAGATACTGGAGCTGATGTATCTGTTATTGCTAAGCTACATTGGCCTCCTTCCTGGCCCACTCATGCAGCAGCCACAGAATTACAAGATATAGGGCAGAGTAAATCCCCTCAACAAAGTTCTAGTTTTCTACATTGGGAAGATTAAGAAGAGCATTCTGGATTTTTTAAGCCTATGTGCTCCCTGGATGGCCAGTTAATTTGTGGGGTAGAGATGTTTTGAAAAATATGGGAGCATTGCTTGTCAGTCTTAATGGTTTAGTCAGTACTCAGATGCTTGATTGGGGATTTTTGCCCACCAAGGGACTAGGGAAAGAACAGCGAGGAATTCTCACCCCCATAGAAGTGGCACCCAATACCAGAAGGTATGGATTGGGATATCAAAATTTAGCATAGGGGCCTCCTGCTACCTCAATAATGCATTGTGCAGACCCAATTACTTGGAAATCAGATAATCCTGTATGGGTAGACCAATGGCCCTTTTCTCAGGAGAAATTTAGGGCAGCTGCTCAATTGGTACAAGAGCAGCTACAGCTTGGGCACATTGAACCATCTAATAGCCCATGGAATACACTTCCATATTTTGATCTTGTTGCCTCCTGGATTATCAAGGGGCATAGGTGACCCTTATGAGGTTTTGAGCCTCAAAATTATTGTTGTTCCTTTTTTCAAAGGATCAACAACAATGGCTCTGGGAAACTTCCACTAAATGGCAAATCACTCTTGCAAATCAAAGGATAACTTTATACTAAAACTGTCAACTTAAAATCATTTCAAAGACTAGAATTATATACCATTATCATGGCATTTCAGCATTTGCCATATTCCTCCTTTAATCTATATACAGACAGCAAATATTTACTTATGGTGTTTCCACTATAAAGACTGCTGTCTTAGAGACAAATGCTGATGAACTACTTCAGCAGTTCCTCCTTCTTCAAACACTTGTATGTCAACATAGAGCTCCATGTTTTATAGGACATACTCAAGCTCACTCCATGCTCCCTGGAGCTTTAGCACAAGTGAATGCCCTTGTTGATCAAGCTACCCAAAAGAAAATTATTTGGAACAACCATGACAGATCGAGCAATTCAGTCTCATACTTTTCATCACCAGAATGCTGCAGCCCTGTTTAAACAGTTTCAACTTTCTTGGGAAGCAGCATGGCAGATTGGGAAACCCTGTCCAAGGGGTCCTATACTACAATCTGTCCCTTAATTTGGAGTTAACCCTCAAGGACCCCTGCCAGGACAACTTTGGCAAATGGATGTTACTCATATACCTTCATTTGGCAAACAGCCCTATGTCCACGTTACAGTGGATACATATTCTGGATTTATAGTAACCTCTATCAGAACAGGAGAGGCTGCTAAGCATGTTATAGCTCATTATCTGTATGCATTGTTCTATTATTGGATTTCCTAAACTGGTTAAACTGACAATGCTCCTGCATATGGAGCAAAAGCATTTATTGTATTTTGTCAAACCTTTCGAATTATGTGTATTTCTTACAATCTTTAAAGTCAAGGTATTATTAAAGTGTACCCAGAAAATATTTTAATGTCAATTTAAAAAAATTTAAAAAGGGGAGTCATATCCTGGAACTCCTATGGGTCTACCATATCATGCTTTTTACTTAAAAAAATTTAAATTTCTTTTGAATGCTGATGAACAGGAGACGCCAAATCTTTTTCTCCTGCAAACTTCTACCTTCTTTTATTTGATCCAGCTAATAACACTGTTTTGTCTTTTTCCAAATAGCTCCAGATATATGGAAAAGGTTTATATAGGCAGATTGGGATCCTCAAACCCCTCAGTGAGATCTTCTGAGGATGGCTTTTAAGATACCAAGAGGCAGAAAAAGCCCAATAGAGATCAGGGGAACTACCAGCTTTTAGGATATGCCCTTAAAGGCTCCAACACCCCCAAAGGGGTCTCATAGGATGCCATCTGGGTCTTGCTTCAATAGTGGAAAGGAAGGTCATTGAGCTAAAGCCTGCCAGACTTACATGCCTCTGCTGTGAGGAAACAGGGACACTGGAAGGTAGGCTTCCCCCTCGCTCCTCTAAGGGGGGGTTCAGTCTCTTCCAGCCCTGTTCCAGCCACCTATGACCTAACCCTGCCCAGAATGCTGGGGTTTGCCACTGAAGGCTGAAGGTGCCCAGGGCTGTCGGCCCCATCTACGACACTGTGGACAAGCCTAGGGTATTTCTTTCAAGAAGCAGGTAAACTGATCTCATTTGCACAAGGGCCACTTAACTATGTCTTGCCTGAATAATCAGGTTTTTTATTCTTCCCTCGAAGATCTCTGTTGTGGGTGTTGATAGTCCTATTTTCTGCTGCTTTGTTTAATATATAGTGTTTTATCCCTCCTACCTCAATGCCCCACTCATATTTCAGGCTGGGACCTACTCCTAATTTAGAGCTCTCTTTCCCCCTTTTGACAACTTCTATTATGAATCTACCTTTGCCATCCAGCTTAGTGTATCCCTAGGTTCTCTTTACCACATCACAGTCACAGAGCTCCAGGGAAAAGCAATCTGGTTTTATCTCTCCAGGCAGAGAAGAACAGAAGCTCCATCTTCACACATGCTGCAGATGGCTTTTCCAGTCTACCTGAATCATTACCAGCTAGAAAGAGCAGTCATTGGGACTTGGATGTGAGCTGCAAAGTATAGAATTGTGACAACAATTCCAGTGCCATGCGGACTTTTCCTGGATGTGGACTTTTCCTGGACTCCTGCTCCTTGTGACAGGTCCTAACAAACTGAACTGCAGTTGGGTTGCATTTTCAGGGATTTGGCATGGTGATGGGGCTAACTTGGACTTGGTGAACGTGTTAAACACCACTCTTTTATGGATTCTTGCTGTATTGGCCAAGAGTTTGCTTAAAGGCTTTAATCACTGTAAAAAAAATTGAAGACTGGATAAATAAGATGTGGCACATATACACCATGGTATACTTTTCAGCCATAAGAAATGATGACATCGGATCATTTACAACAAAATGGTCGGATCTTGATAACATTATATGGAGTGAAATAAGTAAATCAGAACACAACATGAACTGCAGGATTTCATACATTGGTGGGACATAAAAATGAGACTAAGACCAGAAATAAAACCACAAATATATAGTCAAATAATTTTTGTTAAAGGGGCCAAGAACATACAATGGAGAAAAGAAAGCCTCTTCAATAAATGGTGCTGGGAAAACTGGAATGCCACAGCAAAAGAATGAAACTGGACTACAGTTTCGTCCCCCTGTACTAAAATTAACTCAAAATGAATCAAAGTTCTAAACATAAGACCTGAAACAATAAAGTACATAGAAGAAGACATAGGTACTAAACTCATGGACCTGGGTTTTAAAGAGCATTTTATGAATTTGACTCCACAGGCAAGAGAAGTGAAGGCAAAAATTAATGAATGGGACTACATCAGACTAAGAAGTTTTTGCTCAGCAAGAGAAACTGATAACAAAATAAACAGAAAGCCAACTAAATGGGAAATGATATTTTCAAACAACAGCTCAGATAAGGGCCTAATATCCAAAATATACAAAGAACTCATAAAACTCAACAACAAACAAACAAACAATCCAATAAAAAAATGGGAAGAGGACATGAACAGACACTTCTCCCAGGAGGAAGTACAAATGGCCAACAGATATATGAAAAGATGCTCATCTTCTTTAGTTATTAGAGAAATGCAAATCAAAACTGCAATGAGATACCACCTCACACCTGTTAGATTAGCTATTATTAACAAGACAGGTAATAGCAAATGTTGGAGAGGCTGTGGAGAAAAAGGAACCCTCATACACTGTTGGTGGGAATGTAAAGTAGTACAACCACTATGGAAGAAAGTATGGTGGTTCCTCAAAAAACTGAAAATAGAACTACCTTATGACCCAGCAATCCCTCTACTGGGTATATACCCCCAAAACTCAGAAACATTGATACGTAAAGACACATGCAGCCCCATGTTCATTGCAGCACTGTTCACAGTGGCCAGGACATGGAAACAACCAAAAAGCCCGTCAATAGACGACTGGATAAAGAAGATGTGGCACATATACACTATGGAATACTACTCAGCCATAAGAAATGATGACATCGGATCATTTACAGCAAAATGGTGGGATCTTGATAACATGATACGAAGTGAAATAAGTAAATCAGAAAAAAACAGGAACTGCATTATTCCATATGTAGGTGGGACATAAAAGTGAAACTAAGAGACATTGATAAGAGTGTGGTGGTTATGGGGGGAGGGGGGAAAGGGAGAGGGAAAGGGGGAGGGGGAGGGGCACAAAGAAAACTAGATAGAAGGTGACAGAGGACTATCTGACTTTGGGTGATGGGTATGCAACATAATTGAAAGACAAGATAACCTGGACTTGTTGATCTTTGAATATATGTAACCTGATTTATTGAGGTCGCCCCATTAAAAAAATAAAATTATAATAAAAAAAATGAGACTAAGAGACATGGACAAGAGTGTGGTGGTTACGGGGGGCGGGGGAAGGGAAGGAGGGGGAGGGGGAGGGGGAGGGGGGAAAGGGAGGGGCACAAAGAAAACTATATAGAAGGTGATGGAAGACAATCTGACTTTGGGTGATGGGTATGCAACATAATTGAATTACAAGATAACCTGAAGATGTTTTCTTTGAATATATGTATCCTGATTTATTAATGTTACCCCATTAAAATTAATTTAAAAAACCCAAAAAACTTGATATTTTTCTTATTTCTCTCAATTTTAGGGCCTTTCAAATAAACCTCAGGTGAAAGTCACCAACTAGGCGAAAGGTCAAACCAAAGTGGATGAGAGCTTGGTCAGTGGGCTCGCCCATCTATCAACAGGCCTGTCCACCCTGCCGCGCAACTGCCCCCTCCAGCTGGTTCTCAGCCCACCTTCTGGGACTCCATATTCATTGGTGATCCCGCTGTCACTGAACTCGCCGTGTTCACTGACTGCAGAACAGTTTCCTCCTCTTCTCTTTAGACCTGAAACAGGAAATAAGTATTTCTTCCTGGAGTTGTCCAGACCAGACACAAACATCAAGAAGGAGCAAGAAATAAAAAACAACAAACACGAGCTCTGTGAGCAGAGAAAAACCTTTTGCTCTAAGTCAGAATAGAGACGCTGTCTTAACAAATAGCCCCAAATTAGCATTGACTTGCCGGTATTTACTGTAATTTACTGATTCTATTACCAAGCTGTAGTGGTAATGCAGATGGAGGTCTGGATAATGTGCAGACATTTTTTGTTTCTGGCAATGACAAAGGTCTGTAAGTAATATCCTGTCTCTCTCTAGGCATCTGATTAGTAAAAATTTCTGTGGCTTCACCCAACCACAGGTGAGCACTACATCATTTATGAAACAAAGCTGTATTTTATTAAGAATATTTTCCAACAACCAGGTAAAAGACATCACTTTTGCTTTTTTATATAAACTTAGTTTTATAAAATGTATATTTTCATCCTACTTACTGCAGACCCATGCAATGGTAAAACTGACTTTTTGCTTTTATCTTTAATTAAATATATGTTTGAATTATATGAGAGCTTAGATCTTCAGAAAAGTCAAGTGGGGATTATTTCTACTGCGAAGATGAATAATTTAAGAGATGTCTGTGTTTCTAATCATTTGTCAAAATAAGCTTAAACATATCTGGACTCTGACTTCTACAGGTATTTATACAAAAAGCTCTGTTCACAGTTATTTCTCACTCCATCCACAGAAACTCACAGAGTCCCACTGGTATGAGAATGAATCTGTCACTGACTTAGAGAACACTCGTGATTTTCAGTCTGCTTTGAAGACTCACTGTGAATAGCTTCTGCATTCGGTTGCTCTTGCCATTTTAAAAAGTCATTTCCTTTAAAGTGAATTGAAAATTTTTATTATAATAGAATATCTAGTATTCTAAAGTTTTAAATGTTATTGTTGCATTTTAGAAGACAAGTATAAGTGCAAGGTAAATAGTTGGATATGGTGCACAGAAAAAGAAGAAATTATTTGTTATGGGGAAATCTCTAATTTATTGAGAATTTTTACTGAGGTATTGGGAAGCTTAAATGTTTGATAAGCACAATATATATATATTTAATTAATTAATTTATTTTTAAAGAGAGGGAGAGAGTCAGAGAGAGGGATAGACAGGGACAGACAGACAGACAGGAATGGAGAGATGAGAAGCATCAATCATCAGTTTTTCGTTGCGCATTGCAACACCTTAGTTGTTCATTGATTGCTTTCTCATTATGTGCCTTGACCACGGGCCTTCAGCAGACTGAGTGACCCCTTGCTTAAGCCAGCGACCTTGGGTCCAAGCTGGTGAGCTTTGCTCAAATAGATGAGCCTGTGCTCAAGCTGGCGACCTCGGAGTCTTGAACCTGGGTCCTCGGCATCCCAGTCTGACACTCTATCCACTGCGCCACCGCCTGGTCAGGCACAATATATATATATTTTAAAATGCACTTTTTCAAAATTTATTCTTTTTTTTTTTTTTTTTTTAGAGAGGGGAGGGAGAGAGAGAAGGGGTGAGGAGCAGGAAGCTTCAATTCTCGTATGTGCCTTGACCAGGCAGGCAAGCCCAGGGTTTCGAACTGATGACTGCAGCATTCCATGTTGATGCTTTATCCCCTGCGCCACCACAGGTCAGGAACAATATATACATTTAAGGGGATCTTACTTTGCTTCTAACATCATTTTATTAGGCAGAAGTCATTAAGTAGGTCGGCAAGAAAATTCTTTCCTTTCCTCTTAGCCATTGTATTTGCTTAAGGGAAAAATAGAATTTAGGAATAAAGGAAAATAAGTTCAAATGATCTAAAATAATGATAATGACATTTTACATTTGTCTTATACTTTGGAGTTTATACTTTTCTATATATTATCTCATTTAATTGTCCATTTTTTCCAGGAAATTGTTTGTTTTGCCTATTTTGTACAGTTGAGGAAACCAAATAAATTAGGAGAAACTTAGTAAATTATAATTAACAAGCAAAATTACTAGTATCTCAGAAGCACCTGTGCTCTTAAAGTGTTAAGAGGCTGATAATTCTGGTATATCTATTTGTCTTCTGGACATGAGTAATGACTCTGGCTTCGGTAAAATGGTGACGACAGCCCTTTGAGCTATAGTCATAGCTCAATAGTAACACAGCATATGCTGTGACCAATTGATCTTCAAAGTGGGATAACTGCTGCTTTTTCTCCTTGGTCAATCCGTTCAACTGTAACATTTCAGAGACTAATGCTTAAGAAGAAGTGAAATGTATATAAAATATATGGGCCAATAAGATTACTTCTTTAGCTGGAAATTTTGCTTCTTATCACATAAAATGAACACATCTCTGAAAACTATGCCGTAATTAAAAGGCTTTTAAAATCAATAACACTCAGCAAATGAACAAGACTTGGCTCGCCAGGTGCTATATAAAAACTAAATTAAAATGCAAAAGGCTTTTGGATTCACTGTTTTTAAGCTCTTTGAACAAAGTTCTATAGCAGTGGTAGTCAACCTGGTCCCTACCACCCACGAGCGGATGTTCCAGCTTTCATGGTGGGTGGTAGCGGAGCAACCAAACTATAAATAAAAGGATAGATTTAATTATAGTAAGTTGTTTTATAAAGATTTATTCTGCCAAATTTAGCGAAAATCCAACATAAAGTACTTGGTAAGTAATTATTATTATATGCTTTAACTTGCTGTAACTCTGCTTTATAAATTTTATAAAGTAAAGTTACTTCCCTATTTTATAAATCACCATTACTGTGGAACCGGTGGGCGGTTAGAAAATTTTACTACTAACAGAGATACAAAAGTGGGTGGTAGGTATAAAAAGATTGACAACCCCTGTTCTATAGGCTTGAGTCTCAAAAAAAAAAAAAGGATTATATATAGAGATTAGCAAGTGGCGAAATTTATACTACTGAAATTTAGATTTGCTTTTTAGAGCCAAGAATTTCCTTTAGTGTCTGCCCAGTCTAACAGTTACAGATGCCATCCGTTCTCCATTGTTCAGATGAGTTGTAATTCCATGCTGAACTAAAATTGCATCATGTGCTCTAGTTTGTAATTTCCCTTTCTGTGTGTATACATACACCCAGATTGACTCACCTGATATCCATGCCCAGATCTTATTTATTGGATGTTAACCATTCTTAAGGTCATATATTTATTTTCTATTTTCTGTTGAGAGAGAAAAAAAAATAATCAAAGAAAGAAACATGACTGCTTCCTCCTCCAAAGGCAAAATCCAAAGGAACCCTACCCACAAATCCTGAATTTTTCAGGACTAAAAACTACCCCAGATAAACACAATGCCAGGAGGTGGCGGTGTACTACTGCTATGTTCATCTTCTGCTCTGTGCGGGTGAGGATGGAGGGGTTCTCCCTGATCTCCAGGAAGTAATGATCAACCAACCCACCCTAAATGCAGCATAGTATAATAAGGCTGATCCAGAAAACCTCCCTCCTGTTTACTTGCCAAGACGACTTAGAGTGAAACCATGGTTGAAAAGTCAGGAAATGAGTGCTCTAAACAGCAGACTGTTCTGAGAGTTGAGGCTTAACCTTGTAAGTGCCACAGGATAAGGAATTTAATTAAATTCTTTCTTAAAAACACCATCACACCTCTACTCCTGTAAACAGAACACACTATTGTGAATATAATCTAACATTTTCTTGTTTTGGAGGCAGGATGGAGGGGAAACTGCTTTGGTGACAAGGAAAGAGAACTGGCTCGGGAGTCAGAAGCCTGAGCCTCTGTTAGGCCTTTGACACTTTCTAGCTGTGTGGTTTGGATTTTTGTTTGTAACTCAGTTTCTTTTCTGTAACAGTAGAGCCAGTAGTGTATGTCCCTAGGCTGCTGGGGATCCACTGAAATGATTTGTGGAAAAGTTCCGACGGCCACCCCAGCGACATTCGAACATGTGGTGATTCTCTTCTGAGCCTACTGTTGCCCATGCCCAGTTTATTTTAGGGTCCTTTGGTCCTTCATGTAGAGCTGGAGGGGAGCCCAGGCCGCTGAAGACTCCAAGTTGATGCAGTTGTTTCTACAGGCTTCTGGAACCCGTGCCAGGCAGAAACACCCAGCTCTGTCCCCGTGACTTCCTCGTCTTCTGAAGAAGCCTTCTGCTTGCTCCCTTCAGCCAGTGCCCCCGTTGTGTCTTCATTCACTCACAGCAGAGGCGGGAGTCAGCTTGCATCCATCTGTTTCCACCATGCTGTGTCTGGGGGGGGGGGGTGTGTGTGTGAAGGATGAGGGCAGGAATGTGTTTTGTTGGGAGTGCCTTCCAAAGTATGCCAATCCTTTGTCATCCAAAACAGGTGACACTCAGAGACACCAAACCAATTTTTTCCCATACCTCTTTGTTGGATTTAACATCAAATGGGATTCCAGGCTTACACGAGTGACAAAAGGGCTGCACTGTGACCCCCAGGAGCCCTCACTGCAGACCCTCCCAGGACTGCGACCCACGCTGAGGACAGAGTGCTGGGAGTGGAGCTGAAGCTCCTCGGGACAGGGACAACACGGGACAGACAGAAAGATCAACACTAACGTAGGGGAGGTAGGAAATTTTAGGCCCTACCCAAAAGCCACAGACAAAAAGCTCTGTGCAGTTAGAAAGCAACCCTGAACTGTGTCTCATTCTGAAAGTTCAGGAAAGCTAATGTTACATACACATGAACAGCATGGTTTCAAGGGCAAATCACACTCAAAGCTATTGTAAAAATAATAATAAGCAGAATAAGGTCTAGGGAGACAATAAAAACACACCAGAAAGATGTGTCTGCAGCCCAGATAAAAACTATAACTTGTGATTTCGAAATGGGCTCAAAATGATTCAAGACAGGAGGGACATAAATCAGAATTAGAAAGTCATAGAAATGAGGTGAGTGAATTCAGGAAAGAATTAGAAATGAAAGCAAAAAAAAAAAAAAAAAATCAGTTCAGAAATGAATTTTAAACCAGAAGTAACACAAGAGCAAGTAAACACAACAGATAATTCCTTAGGAGAAATGAAAAGTATAAAAAAAGATTTTAGCCTGACCTGTGGTGGTGCAGTGGATAAAGTGTTGACCTGTAATGCTGAGGTCGCCAGTTCGAAACCCTGGGCTTGCCTGGTCAAGGCACATATGGGAGTTGATGCTTCCTGCTCCTCCCCCCTTCTCTCTCTCTCCCTTCTCTAAAATAAATAAATAAAATATTAAAGAAAAGAAAAAAATTTAAATAAAAAAATAAGATATTTTATTTTAGACAATTGCATGTTAAAAAGAAACAGTACTAGATAGGACATTTATGCATTCAACAAATATTTACTGTAGGCCTGCCATGTGCCTGATACTGTCCTGTGTGCTGGAACACAAAGAAAAGTATCCACTCTTCTAGTGGAGGAAGACAGACAATGAACAACACAACAGGTAACTGTCAGATGGTGGTGAGAGCCAGGGAGGACACAAGCCAGAGAAGAGGAGAGGAAGTGCTGGGGGTGGAGGGGTTGCAATTTTAAGTAGAGTGGTCAGGGAAGGCCTCATGGAGGAGGTGACAGAAGTCCTGAAGGAAGCAGGGAGGTGAGCCATGCAGTTGTGAGGGGAAGGCCCTCTCTCTGGATCATTGGGTAGGAGGAGGACTGCACGTGCAGAAGCCCAGAGGCAGGCTGTGCCTGGGGAGTTCCCTGAGCGGCAAGGAGCCCAGGGAGGCGGGAACTGAGAGAAGTAAGAAGGGAGAGGTGGGTGATGGGGACAGGGAGGGACCGGCCAGAGTAAGGGAGGGTGAGGGCAGCTATGAGGACTTTGGCTTTTACTCTGGCTGAGGTGGGTCCGGTGCCAGGCTCTGAGCAGAGGAGTGACTTGAACCGAGGACCCCTGAATCCTGAGGCTGCCCCAGTGAGAACTGATGGGGCAGAGACAGAAATGGACGCAGGACGACCAGCGGGAATTACTCAGTGATCCAATGAGGACGGGGCGGGGAGCCGTGGAGTGCAGAGATTCTTAATGTAGTAATAGCTAACACAGAACTTACCAGTTAGCACCAGGTACTGTTAAGTGCTTAACTTGAATTAGCTGATGTAATTTTTATAGAACTCTGTAAGATAGCTAATAATACCATTATCCCCACTTTTATGGATAATCCAAACAACACCTTGACAAAATTGCCTAATGGACTGCTAACAGATCATCCATTACGCTAGTTTTTAATGTACAATACAAGAGTGGTTTGAGGGGGGAAAAAAAAGCTTTGAGTGAAATTATAGTGCTTTGTTTTTAAGATGTATCTAGACATGTGACCACTATATGACTAAAATAACTATTTTAAAAAAATAAAATAATGTTTCTTGGATTCCATGATCAAGACTGTCAGACTTACCACAATAGGTCTAGTGACAATGGAATTCCATCAACAGAAAGACACAAAAAATGTCAAGTTTCAACATGAGATATCCTAAAAGACATGCTGGTCTCTAAATGTGAGAGCACAAATACAGCATTCACCCCAGTCCAGCAGATAAACCGTCTCCATGGGTTAAGCCTGGGCAACAAGTGGTGTTGGAATGTTAATTCCTTCCAGAAACACATGCCAGCCTGCATACGCGCCATCTGTAGTTATGGGGGTTACTTTAAGAGTTCATTCAAAACAGGCTGTGTAAATAGGTGGTGTTTTCCCCTACTCACTGGGTTCTGGTTTTTTACAATGTTCAAACTACATAAACTGAATTGAACACACTTTTCATAAGAAATGTATTTTAAGAATCTTATTAAATGCAGTTAGGATATTATTAAAAAAATAGGCTTAATTTCCACCCGCAATTAGCTTTTGTTATATTTCAGTACAGTGCTAAAGATATGTTTCTGTACTATTTACCTATTTGTTTCTTTTTGAAATAAACTTCCTTCTTATTGAAAAAATATACATCCAGTCTTCTGTAATTTTCTTGAGGAGTCCCAGTTGTCCATGCAGAAAGGATAATTAAGTACTGCATGCATCAATTGACAAAATTATTGTAACAAGTCTCTACTTTATGCATTAAATGAGTTTTAATAAAAATGTCAGCCCTTTCCTTTGCCATGTTTTAGCAAATTAAAAACAAAAGTAGGCTCGAATTTCCTTCATATAGGATCACTAAAAGCATGGTCTTTCTTTTCAGTTATACCAACAGGAAAATGACGATCAGAAAGCTCAATTCCATTTGCACAGCTATTTTTTTTTTCCTTTTAGTGGTTCTGCTTAAGATCTCAAGAACAGACACATCAGGAGCATACAAGGCCAGTCTAAGGGCCCGTGGTTGCTCGGGCATACTGAAATCTATCACAAGAAAGGGTAATGTATCCCAGTTTGACTGCAATATTGGCGGAGAAAATCAATCTTAGTTGATTTACTGTTTATTTTGTGCTGAAACCATACATGTGAAGAAGAAAAACAGTCATCTGGGTGACTGAGGATCTCAGCCTCCTATCAGAATTAAATCCAACACATGGCTGATATCCAAACACCCGGGACTCATCAGTCAATCTTAGAGCACTGGGTGCTGCAGGCACATTATAGGAGTGGAGAGGTAGCAGGGACGTGTAGGTGGACAAATGTTCAGTGAGACATCGGGTGATAGTTTGGTGACATTGGGGAGACTGACTCACAGGGCAGTGGCAAAATCTTATTCTCTACTCCCTGGTGCAGGGCTTTTTATCAACTAAAAATAACCAATAATTGTCATCCAGAGAGTCTGAACAACAGTAGAAACTACAGTTTTTACTATTTTACCTGTAGTATATATATTTCACTTATAGTTGAAACTTTTAAATAATCTCCCCTTAAAAGAGTCATCAGATTAGCAGACACTGTCCAACCCCTCAGTGAAACTGAGTTGTGCCCTAATGAGCACTTGAGGACTTGCTCTGCTTCTGAGAATGCCCGTGCACTGCCCTCCCCCGGGCTAGTGGTGTGATCCCTAAGAGTCACTTCCTGTTCATTCTCAAGTTTATGCCATTGTACTTTTTTACTGCAATGGCTCAATTTAGTAAAACATTCCATAAATGGATAAATTCTGAATGTGAAAAGAGTTGTCATTTCTATGAAAAGCAAGGAAGTACTTTGGAAAGACGAAAAAAGTGAAGTTGCTAAAAAATACAAAACTGCTGTTTGATTAGGTGTTGATGAGACAACCTGTAAAAGACTGCAGGGAAAAAAGTCCTGAAAAACTGTGGATTCTCTGCTCAATTGACTTGCGAGTCTTGAAATGTTCATTCCACTTTAAGGATGTTAAAACTGATGATAAGCATAGGTGGTGTATTTTGGGTATGGTGTATGTGAGAAGGATGATTTAGTTTTCTAACTGATGGGCTCTTACTAAAATGCCATGGCCTGACTTTAAAATGTGGGGCAATGTACATTTGTATATTTTAGGTTAAAAAAAAATGTGTAAGGTTAACTATTATTTGATTTATGATTTTTTCTATTTAGAACTAACCTTTTATATTAATCAACCAACTAATTGGCCGATTAGAAGCTCACTCGGGAGCATCTTCTGCACTTTATGCAGGCAGGGCCGCTGTGTCTCCTTTAGGATTAATGGGTAAGGCATTTAGTGGGATAGCTTGTTCAGGGGAGCTGCGATACTGGGTGGTCTCTAGACTTTCTACTCCAGTTATATGAGGTAGAATGGCAGGAACCTTCTCAAGGGCCATCGTGTGGTCAGAAAGCTTTGGAGGCACGTGGCAGGTCCTCCAGGGATGTGTGCATTCATAATCCCAAGCCATATGGAAGCGGGAAAAGCTATAAATATGAGGGCTGACCTGCTCAGCAAAGCAAAGTTAACATTCTTGTTTGCTGAAAACTGAAAGGAAGTGTTTTGATTTTTTTTCCCCTGATGATTCAGGTGTTAAACTGAACCTGTATCTTTAAATGCAGTACTCTTTCAGAGAAAGTTTTCCCACTCTCTATAAAATATACTTAAATGGGCCATGCCCAGAGGGAAGAGGGCAGAGGTAATTCTGCAATATTGTAAAAATAAAATAAAAATTTAAAAGAAGCAGAATGGCGATGTCGTATATAATTACCAGTTTTATATTATACTAGGTTGAGAAATGTAAGCCAGCCAAAAAAGTGATTGGCTGGCAATAAATACAACTCACTATTTTTTATACTAACGTCACTACTGCCTTTGGAATCTGCACACTCACTAGGCCTGTAGCAATGATGGCTGCAATGACTTCAGCTGCATCGTCCCTGCAATTCCCCACTACTCTCTTGCTTGCTGTGTACAAGTATGGAAAGAATTAGGTACGTTGAGATGGGGTGAGGGGATTCAGTACTTGGAATGGAAAGGAATTATTTTCTCAGCAACTTTTATGTAGAATTAGCAATATCAAAATAAAGGCAATTTTCCAGTCAGGTAGGATAAATAATAATCAAAAAATAAATAATCCTGGGATTCCTCCCCTTTTTTCTAATGCTAATAAGGACAACAGAATCTGTTGAATATTCACGAAGGGCCTCCACACACTAAAGAGGGTACTTTTGAACAGCTTAGTTTTGAGCCTGATCTGAGAGGGTGAAGTATGTCATTAATCACTATGCAATAGATCGGTAACCGTAATTGTTTTCTTTTTTATTGGTTTTTTCTTCTTTTCCTTTTGATTGAATTATTGGGGTGACACTGGTTAACAATATTATACAGGTTTCAGATGCACAAGTTTATCACACATCATCTGTACACTGCATTGTGTCACCACCCCAAGTCAAATCTCCCCCCAGCACCATCTCCCCCTTTACCTCTTCCACCTCCCTCTACCATCCCCCACCCCTCCTCGGCAGTCCCACACTGTGGTCCTTGTCCATGAGTTTTTTCACTTTTTTTCCAGTTTTGCTCCATCCCTCCACCCCTTTCACCCTGCCTCCCCCCTACCCCCCAGCTGTCAGCCTACTTTCTGTCTGTGAATCTGGCTCCATTTTGCTTGTTATATTTGTAAATTTTTTTTTTCGTCCTTCAAGAACTATGTTTCTCACAAAAGCACATGCAATAAAACACAGCTTTATTCTTATTGATTCATTGGTGATAAGCTCAAAGTGTTCGACTGATTATTCCTTTAAAATCAACCACCAGTGAATCACTCTCAGTTGATAGCCTTATCCTAAGTGACTTAAAGTCTGCCTTTTTTGTGTTGTTGTTTGTTTGAACCTAACAGAAGATAAATTTTAAGAATCAAAAACAAAATACTAAAACCTTTCCTTTCATTCTATATATTTTCAGGTAAAGATTGAGAACATCCTGGTAGAACTTGAGAACACAGGATCTCCATATCTCAGGTGAAACATATTATCCTGTTACACACACCGATCGGTGTATGTGTTTCAAGCAGCTACAGTGGTGGAGCCGTGTTGGACAACTCAACCAATTGTGGGCTGACCCGTGGGCGAAGAGACCTCCTGAAAAGGCTTCTAGGAGTGTCCCAGTATTCACTGGCATATCCACCTTGCTTTATTGTACTCACATATATTTTATTTGTCAAGTCTTCTAATTTCAAGGTCAAATAGATTTCTTATTTGGAATCTTCAGAGATGGTAACCTTGATCACTCAGCATCAAGATACAGAAAGAAGACCTGTGAGCTAGTACAGCAATGGGCTTCACCTGAAAATGAAATAAAGCCCCAGCCTGGCATCCTGCAACCCAAGGCAAGGTGTGAGGAGAGCATCTGAACCCTTCCCCTGGAAAATCATGTGTACAGGGGTGGGCAAACAAACATAGGCTTACGGCTGTGAGTACACAAAACAGAGTTTATTCTTGCACTATTTATTAATCAGTATATTAGTTATTTGTATTATAACTGTAAACCTACATTTGTGCAGCCTTGCATATACATGTTTTTAAAAAGCCTTAAATTCCAAACATAGCAATACAGTGCCTTCTTCTCTCACTCTTAATCTAAGACGACCTGGCACAACATCTTAATTGCTCTCACATGTCTCCATAGAACTCTTTCTCAATCAGTGGGAGACTCAGAATCTTTATTATATGCGGCGTAAGTGTCTGTTCGTTGCCGATAGCTTATTGGTTGCTTGCATAACTATACTAGCCAATGGGGTGAAGTTGCCACTGCTGAATGCAAATTGAGTGGGTCAGGGGGAAGGTGAACATTTGTTTGCATTGACAATCATCTGTTTTACATAAAAACTATGTCTTAACGTAATTTCTTTTAAGAATGCCTCCTAGAAAATACAGCACTGAAGAGGAGAGAAAAGGAGCTAAAGCTGCACAAAAACGGCTTTCTCAACAAAAAGAAACCACTGAGCAGAGAAAGACAAGGCTTGTTTCAGTCGCAGAGCAAATGCGTCTTTCTCGGCAAAATGAGACTGATGAGCATAGAGAAACAAGGCTTGCCTCAGATGCAAGACAAAAAAGCCTGTCTCGACAAAATGAGTCCCTTGAACAAAGGCAGGAGAGAAATGCAAAAAAACCCCGACAGAGTAATGCTGACTGAAATGCAAAAAGGATTAAAACAGTTTCAAACGGAGAAACTTTAATTTTTGAGCATTCCTCTGGTGACATGAATATTAAATGTGAACACTGTCAGTCCTTAAACTTCAAGTTAGAAACTAATCAATTTGACCGTGGCAAGAAAGGATTTTCTCAATGTTGCAAGTACGGAAACATTGTAAAAATGATGGAAAGATCTACACAAGAAATGTTGTGTACAAAGAGATCTTTGACATGTGAATTAACATTTTATTATTTAAATCACCTTTATTTATTGAGCTAGCGGTGGCTCTTAAGAAATGTACCGCCAGTGGTTTCCTTCATTGCACTCTACTTTAAGCAATTAAGCAAGTAGAAGGGGGAAACTCCGTGGGGCACTAAGCAAAGGGGCGTCCTCACCGCCTGCCCTGGGTAATTCAGTTTGAATTAGCAGACACCTTTGCACAAATCATTTTAATTACAATTTATAATATCTAGAACAGTGGTCATTTCATATGACCGCCGGGCTTTCTAGTTTTCCATATATATACCTGACCTGAGGACTGAGTAGTGTATTTTTGACAACCAATGACTGTTTGCCTGCATGTATGTATTCAACAGAATGTCACTTCATTTCACAGAGTGTAGCCAAGGAAATTTTTGCAGGAAAACACTAAGAGTTAGAAGTAAGGTGGAGCTACCACACTAATAACAGATTCAAACAATGAGCCATGCGATTCAGAATCCAAGATCTATACCACCTTTAAGGAGATATTTGCCATCACTAGAAACAACCGCCCACATAGTGGGAAGGGCAAGTGAAATACAAGGACCTGAAAAGCACAGCAGTGACACCCATCCGGTGTACAGCACTTACTTGATGGCCATTCTGTAGTGGTAGATTGCCTCCCTGTTCTGACCTTGGTCCTTCAGGAAATTGGCATAGTTGTAGTGGACCTTGGCATTGAAGTTTGAACTCCAACCTAAAATTAATAATATTTTTTTTTAAAAAGAGCAACATAAAGTATCACTTAGGAATGTTGTCAGTTTCCTTCACCTTTTACTCAGTTTTATGACTCTATTTGCAATGGTTTTCTCTAAGTTAAGACCTTCGATATTTATGAATTATATGAGATACTAAGTATGCCTGTATGGAAAATGATGGAGAAGGCAGGTGTGCACATCTAAACGAACATGCTGCCTACAGGTGAACAAAATGCCCTTAGCATGTAAACTTAAGGGTTTGTGTGTGCCAGAGACATACATATCTGGAGCCTGGTCAGGACTCTGTCGTCTCACCTGAGGCATCTCTGGGAGCACAGCAGAGTCCATTTCTAGATCTGAGGGCACATTATGTAACTGAAGTCAGTCATGATCTCAATTATCAGGCCATTCTGGCTTTCTTGCTTTAGGGTTCAGTGGGCAGACGATGCGATGTTGCTGGGCCTATGCTGTGGTGAAGCTCAGCTTGCAGCAGACAATTACAGACACTCCTGCTAGGAGGAGCCTGGCATGAAGCAAACTCTTCTTTCCTTTTTGTGTATCCATCTAAAAGGGGGCAGACTTTCATCACAGAGATCTGAGGAAATAGCCTCAGTGATCCCTGTGAGCACAATAGAGAAACAAAGGAAGAAAAGATGAAATGATTTCCATAAAAGGAGAATAACCCCAAACCACAACCTCCTCTGTAAGAAAATGTGCGATCTGCTATACTGTGTGGTGCCCGTTTGTTCTCTGCCTTCTTCCCCTTATTCTTCCCCACCATCCTGGTTTCCTGCAATGTGGGAAACCATGCACTCTTTGTGTTCAGGGCTCTCTCCTGCCTCCCTTGCATGTGCAGAGATACCCCACCTTCTTGTGCATGCACGGGTCTCAAGGGGGCCTGTTGGAAGGGAAACTCATCCCAGACTTAGGAGTGTGCATGCAGACTGGAAAATTCCTTAATTACTCAATAATGGTGGGTAATCAAGTTGTGCTTGTTTGAGATCATTATCACATGCCTGGCCTGGCCAGGGTGCACTGTGTGTTCAAAATGCACTTGCAGCTCCAAGTGGATGGAGAGAAAGGAAAAGGTCTAAGGATTTTTGCAGCTCAGAGCAGAATCATTAATAGGAGATAATTCCAGAAGTGACATGGTTTGGACCAATTAAATTTCAAGAATTTGAAAATCTGAGTAATTCAATATATCTATGCAGGGCCCATTATGTGCTAGGAGCTGGAGACAGAATTCCTGCTGTCAAGAAGTTGAGAGAAGGGCAGGACATCTGGGCAATCACAAAAGGTTTGTTACAGTGGCTTGATCAAAGTGCCACGGGAGAGAGAAGAGGGAGCTTATCCCAGACCAGGGGGACTAGAGAAAGCTTCAAGGAGGCAGTGACAACTAAGCTGAGGCTTTAACAATAAACTGATGAATAAGATAGAAACAGAGGCATAGACACATAGAACAGACAGATAGCTGCCCCAGGGGAGGGGGTGAGGGGGCTGGATATAAGAAGGTAAAAGGAGCAGCCAGAAAACATATACACATAACACATGGGTACAGACAACAGGGTGACAACAGCCAGAGGGAAAGGGGAGGTGGAGGTAGGGGAAGGAGGGGCAGAAGGAGACTTTACTTGGGGCATAGGTCCACGATGTGGTACGTAGA
Source organism: Saccopteryx bilineata (assembly GCF_036850765.1). Classification (NCBI taxonomy): domain Eukaryota; kingdom Metazoa; phylum Chordata; class Mammalia; order Chiroptera; family Emballonuridae; genus Saccopteryx; species Saccopteryx bilineata. The sequence goes on along the minus strand of NC_089491.1, from coordinate 139,108,936 downwards.
TGGTGTTATATTGAGTTGTACAGTTGAAACCTGTATGGTTTGGTGAAATATGTCACCCCAGTAAATTAAAAATAAATTTAGGTCCTGGCCGGTTGGCTCAGTGGTACAGCATTGGCCTGGCGTGTGGGAGTCCTGGGTTCGATTTCTGGCCAGGGCACACAGGAGAAGCGCCCATCTGCTTCTCCACCCCTCCCCCTCTTCTTCCTCTCTGTCTCTCTCTTCCCCTCCTGCAGCCAAGGCTCTATTGGAGCAAAGTTGGCCTGGGCACTGAGGATGGCTCTGTGGCTTCTGCCTCAGGTGCTAGAATGGCTCTGATGGTGGCAGAGCGATGCCCCAGAGGGGCAGAACATCGCCCCCTGGTGGGCATGCCAGGTGGATCGCGGTTGGGCGCATGCGGGAGTCTGTCTGACTGCCTCCCGTTTCCAAATTCAGAAAAATACAAAAAAAATTTTAAAAGAAAAAAGATAAATGCAAAAAAGAATAGATTGCAATTAGCTACTAGAAAGGAAGGTGTGAGGAAGGGGTAGCATGTCCTAAGCAGGGGAGAAATAGAAAAGAGAGAGTAGAGTTTTTGAGGGAAAGCAAGAAATTCAGTGAGGCTGGATCGTGATGGGCTGAGTCTGGGTGTGAAGAGACCTGAGGGGGTTTGAGGGTCACAATAGAGACTTCGGGACTTATTTGAAGTATAGTATGAGTCATGTTTTTATACAAAGGGGTTGGAAATTTTCTGTAAAGGGCCAGAGAGTAAATATTTTTAGGGGGAGCCATATGATCTCTGTTGTAGAATGAAAGTACCTATAGAAAATACATAAACAGAGAGGACAAGTTGGCAATGGAGTAAGTGAATGTACCAACTTCTACCTCCCAGAACCAAAGTGGATTACAACTTAATTTTAAGAACCATCATCAGGAAAAACCAACTTTGGACTAAACTAAGAGGACTCTTCAACCAAGGAACACTGAAGAAGCCACACTGAGACTGGTAGAAAAAGCAGAAATGTGGAGAGAACGGACAGTATTTAGCTGGAAACAAGTCAGGATATGGTTTGTGAGAAAGAGACTGATTTCTCAGACCAGGATTCTTCTAAAAGGGACGGTGCAGAAAACTTCTCTCACAACTACTTACCCGGGGCTCTGGGGGATGGGGAGAGAGGAGAGGACAGGAACAGCGGGAAGAGAGTGTAATCTAGGAGGCACAGGGAGAAACACTTTGAGGGACAACCACCCCTAGGCTGAGTCACTCCCCAAATCTGAAGTGAAATTTTCCCCTGGAAACAGCAATACCATCAAAGGGAAGTAGGACAACAGCCAAACAAGCTCTCCCACGGTACTTAGAGTAGAGTTGTTTAGAAAGAGGGAGCTTTCGGATCTACCGTATTGAGTGTTAGGGTCTGAACTGCAGCGTCCCCACCCACATGGCTGAGGGCTCGCCCGAGGGCGGGCAGTGGCGGGATGTGGAAGCACTGTTCTGTTGGTAAGGGCAGAAACTGGCTGGCCACAACTGAGGCCCAGGTGTGAGTTCAGTCTTGCCAGGCTGGGGCAGAGGGGGCCCGTGAAAGTGGTCAAGCCCAGCTGCGGGCCGCCTGAAATCCAGCCTGTGGGGGGGAGGGCAGGAGCCCCGGAAGGGGCAGAGACCTGCCCTTGAGTTAGGGCGCTGGAGTGCAGCCTCACCTGGCCCAGGAACTGAGGCCTATAGCACCAGCAGCTCCTCCCGCAGGGGTGGAGTGAAAGCCCAGAACAGGTGGAGTCCCGTAACTGAGTGAGGGCACGCAGCCCTGCCTGGCCCTTGGAGCCAAGGCTTGCAGCCATCCCATGAGCAGGCTCCTCCCGCAGGGGCGAGGTGAAAGCCCGGAATCAGGTGGAGACCCGCAGCTGAGCAAAGGTGCTCACCCCTGCCCTCAGGGCCAAGGCTTGTGGCCGGACGTGATGCATAACCCCACCCACAGGGGCGGGGCAAAGGCCGAGGCCACCAAGGCTTGTACACCCGAGCATGTGATCACAGCCTCTCCTGTGAAGGAGAGGCAGAAACCACAACAACAGCCCCAGTGGGATGGCACTGGCAGCCCCATACCCGAATGCCCTAGGCAGCAGCAGCAGAGGGGGTGGCGAGCCTGCAGACAGACCACACCTGGAGAACATAGAGGCCACACCCAGTGGACTCTAGTGGCCAAAGCCTTCTTTTACACAGACAAAATGAGAAGGCAGAGAAATGCAACACAAACAAATCAAGAGATATCCCCAGAAAAGGACCTGAATGAGTCAGATATAACCAAATTACCATATGCAGAGTTTAAAATAATGATTGTTAGGGTGCTCAAAGATCTTAGAACAACAATAGATGGTCATTACGAACACCTAAATAAAGAGAGAGAAGGAATTAAAAGCAGAATGGATGAAGCTGAGAATTGAATCAATGAGTTAGAGGACAAGATAAATGAAGGCACAGAAACAGAGTGGAAAGAAGAAAAGAGACTCAAAAGTCTGAGGAAATTCTAAGAGAGCTTTGTGACAACATGAAGATAAATAACATCCACATCATAGGGGTTCCTGAAGAAGAAGAGAAAGAACAAGGGATAGAGACTTTGTTCAAACATATCATAGCTGAAAACTTCCCTCAATTAAGGCAGGAAAAGGTCTCACAAGTTCAAGAAGCACAGAAAACTCCATTAAAGAGAAACCCAAGGGAAACTACAACAAGACATATCATAATTAAAATATCAAAGCTAAGTGATAAAGAGAAAATATTAAAAGCTGCTAGAGAAAAAAAGGCTATCACTTACAATGGAGCCCCCAATAAGGATGACATCAGACTTCTCAACAGAAACACTTGAAGCCAGAAGGGAATGACAAGAAATATTCAAAGTAAATACTTTATCCAGCAAGGCTATCATTTAAAATTGAAGGAGAAATAAAAAGCTTTACAGACTAAAAAAAACTCAAGGAATTCACTACAACCAAACCAATGTTGCCAGAAATGCTAAGAGGCCTGTTGTAAACAGATCAAAGGAAAAAAAGAATATAGCAAAAGAGAAATACAGTTTTAAAGAATAAAATGGCACTAAACAACTACATATCAATAACCTTAAATGTAAATGGATTAAATGATCCAATCAAAAGACATAGGGTAGCTGCGTGGATACAAAATCAGGACCCATACATAAGCTGTCTATAAGAGACACACCTTAAAACAAAAGATGTACATAGACTAAAGATAAAAGGATGGAAAAAATATTTCACACAAATGGAAATGAAAAAAAAGCTGGGGTAGCAATACTTATATCAGACAAAATGGACTTTAAAACAAAGACTATAGTTAGAGATAAAGAAGGTCACTACATAATGATAAAGGGAGCAATCCAACAGGAAGATATAACCGTTATAAATATCTACACACCTAATATAGGAACACCTAAATATATAAAGCAGACTTTGATGGATTTAAAGGGCAAGATCAACATCAATACTATAATAGTAGGGGATTTCAATACCCCATTAACATCACTAGATAGATCCTCAAGAAAGAAAATTAACAAAGAAACAGCAGACTTAAAGGACAACTCGTTTTAATAGATATCTTCAGAACCTTTCACCCTAAAGCAGTAGAATATACATTCTTTTCAAGTGCTCATGGTACATTCTCTAGGATAGACCACATGTTAGGGCACAAAAGTGGTCTCAACAAATTTAAGAAGATTGAAATCATATCAAGCACTTTCTCTGATCACAATGGCATCAAACTAGAAATCAACCACAACAGAAAAACTGAAAAATACTCAAACACTTGGAAACTAAATAGCATGTTATTAAGTAATGAATGGGTTAACAATGAGATCAAAGAAGAAATGAAAAAATTTTTAGAAATGAATGATAATGAGCATACATCAACTCAAAATTAATGGGACACAGCAAAAGCAGTCCTGAGAGGGAAGTTCATAGCATTACAGGCATACCTTAAGAAGCTAGAAAAAGCTCAAATAAACAATTTGACCCTGCATGTAAAAGAACTAGAAAAAGAACAGCAAGTAAAGCCCAGAGCTAGTAGAAGGAAGAAAATAATAAAGATCAGAGTGAAAGTAAATGACATAGAGGCTAAAGAAACAATACAAAGGATCAATGTAACCAGAAGCTGGTTCTTTGAAAAGGTAAACAAGATCGATGAACCTTTTACCAGATTCACCAAGAAAAAGAGAGAGGACCCAAATAAATAAAATTAGAAATGAGAATGGAGAAATAATAACTGACATAACAGAAATACAAAGTATTGTAAGAAAATACTATGAAGAACTGTATGCCAAAAAACTAGACAACCTAGATGAAATGGACAAATTCCTTGAAACATATAATCTTCCAAAAATTATCCTGGAAGAATCAGAAAACCTAAACAGACTGATTACAACAAATGAGATTGGAACAGTTATCAAAAAACTCCCCCAAAAGAAAAGTCCTGGGCCAGATGGCTTCACAAGTGAATTCTACCAAATATTCAAAGAAGAACTAACTCCTATCCTTCTCAAACTATTTAAAAAAATTCAAGAGGAAGGAAGACTTCCAAACTCCTTTTATGAGGTGAGCATAATTCTGATTTCAAAACCAGGCAAAGACAACACAAAGAAAGAAAATTATAGGCCAATATCCCCGATAAATTTAGATGCTAAAATCCTCAACAAAACATTAGCAAACCGGATCCAGCAATATATGAAAAAAATTATACACCATGATCAAGTGGGATTTATTCTTGGGAGGCAAGGCTGGTACAATATTCACAAATCAATCAATGTGATTCATCACATAAAGAAAAGGAAGGAGAAAAACCACATGATAATTTCAATAGATGCAGAAAAAGCATTTGATAAAATCCAGCATCCATTCATGATCAAAACTCTCAGCAAAGTGGGAATACAGGGAACATACCTCAACATGATAAAGGCCATCTATGACAAACCCTCAGTTTATATCATACTCAATGGGAAAAAATTAAAAGCAATTCCCTTAAGATCAGGAACAAGGCAGTGGTGCCCCCTTTCATCACTTTTATTCACATTGTTCTGGAAGCCCTAGCCACAGCAATCAGACAAGAAAAAGAAATAAAAGGCATCTAAATTGGAAAAGAAGAAGTAAAACTACCATTATTTGCAGATGACATGACATTGTATATGGAAATCCCTAAAGTCTCAGTCAAAAAACTACTGGACCTGATAAATGAATTCAGCAATGTGGCAGAATATAAAATTAATACTCAGAAATCAGAGGCATTTTTACACACTAACAATGACCTGTTAGAAAGAGAAATTAGGGAAGCAATCCCCTTCACCATTGCAACCAAAAAAATAAAGTACCTAGGAATAAATTTAACCAGGGAAATTAAAGTCGTGTACTCGGAAAATTATAAAATATTGATAAAAGAAATCAGGAAAGATACAAACAAGTGGAAGCATATACTGTGCTCATGGTTAGGAAGAATAAACATCATTAAAATGTCTATATTACCCAAAGCAATTTATAAATTCAATGCAATACCAATTAAAATACCAATGACATACTTCAAAAATATAGAATACATATTCCAAAAATTTATATGGAACCAGAAGAAAACACGAATAGCCTCAGCAATCTTGAAAAGAAAGAATAAAGTGAGGGGTATCACACTTCTGGATATCAAGTTATACTACAAGGCAATTGTACTCAAAACAGCCTGGTACTGGCATAAGAACAAGCATGTAGATCAACAGAACAGAACAGAGAACCCAGAAATAAACCCACACTTTTACAGACAACTGATATTTGACAAAGGATTTAAGAGCATACAATGGAGTAAAGACTGCCTCTTCAACAAATGGTGTTGGGAAAATTGGACAGCTAACTCCAAAAAATGAAACTAGACCACCAACATACACCATTCACAAAAATAAACTCAAAATGGATAAAAGACTTAAATGTAAGCCATAAAACCATAAACCTCTTAGAAGAAAACATAGGCAGTAAGCTCTCTGACATCTCTCACAGCAATCTATATATTTGCCAATTTATCTCCACGGGCAAATGAAATAAAAGACAGAATAAACAAATGAGACTATATCAAACTAAAAAGCTTTTGTGCAACTAAAGACAATAAGAGCAGAATAAAAAGACAAACTACACAATGGAAGAACATATTTGACAATACGTGTGATAAGGGGTTAATAACCAAAATTTATGAAGAACTTGTAAAACTGAACACCAGGAAGACAAACAATCCAATCAAAAAATGGGCTAAAGGCCCTGGCCGGTTGGCTCAGTGGTAGAGCGTCGGCCTGCCGTGTGGAAGTCCCAGGTTAGATTCCCGGCCAGGCACATAGGAGAAGCGCCCATCTGCTTCTCCACCCCTCCCCCTCTCCTTTCTCTCTGTCTCTCTTTTCCCCTCCCGCAGCCAAGGCTCCATTGGAGCAAAGATGGCCCGGGCGCTGGGGATGGCTCCATGGCCTCTGCCTCAGGTGCTAGAGTGGCTCTGGTCACCACAGAGCGACGCCCCAGATGGGCAGAGCATCGCCCCCTGGTGGGTATGCCGGGTGGATCCTGGTCAGGTGCATGCGGGAGTCTGTCTGACTGCCTCCCCGTTTCCAGCTTCAGAAAAATACAAAAAAGCAAAACAAAAAAAAAAAAGGGCGAAAGAAATGAATAGACACTTCTCCAAAGAGGGCATATAGATGGCTTATGAAAAAAATTCTCAACATCACTAATCATTAGAGAAATGCAAATTAAAACCACAATGAAATATCACCTCAAACCAGTCAGAACGGCGCTCATCAACAAAACAGGAGATTTGGAGAAAGGGAACCCTCCTACACCGCTGGTGGGAATGCAGACTGGTGCAGCCACTGTGGAAAACAATTTGGAGATTCCTCAAAAAATTAAAAATCGAACTGCCTTTTGACCCAGCTATCCCACTTTTAGGAATATACCCCAAGAACACCATAGCACTGTTTGAAAAGAAGAAATACACCCCCATGTTTATGGCAGCATTGTTCACAATAGCAAAGATCTGAAAACAGCCCAAGTGTTCGTCAGTGGATGAGTGGTTTAAAAAGCTTTGGTACATATATACTATGGAATACTACTCAGCCATAAGAAATGATGACATCAGATCATTTACAACAACATGGATGGACCTTGATAACATATATGGGCCTACTGAGCGAAATAAGTAAATCAGAAAATACTAAGAACTATATGATTCCATACATAGGTGAGACATAAAAATGAGACTCAGAGACATGGACAAGAGTGTGGTGGTTGGGGGGGTAGGAGAGAGTGGGGGTTGGGGGAGGGGTGGGGCACAAAGAAAACCAGTTAGAAGGTGACGGAAGACAATTGGACTTAGGGTGATTGGAATGCAGCATAATCAAATGTCAAAATAACCTAGAGATGTTTTCTCTGAACATATGTACCCTGATTTATCAATGTCACCCCATTAAAATTAAGAATAAATAAATAAATAACAAATGGGCATGGCTATGTTCCCATAGAACTTCACTTACAAAAATAGGTGGAGGACTGGATTTGTCCCAAAGCCTGTTGTTTGCTGAACCCTGGTCTGACGTGTTAATGTTTAAGTTGTAGTGAGATCAAATCCTTTCAGACCTCATCAACTTTCTCCACGAAACAGACAACTTGCATTCTATGAGGTAGGGAATACGTCCTCAGTCCTAGTCTCTCCTCCTGATCAAAGCCATGGGTTCTTAACTGTGGCCCATGGACCCATCCAAGCAAATTTTAGAGAATGCAGAAACTGGGTATCAAAGAAAAATGATTTTATTATGTCTTTCTCTGTATTGTCAAAATTCTGGAGAAAAAAATTGATCATTTTAAAAGTCACAGTAATTGTCTTTTTTAAAAAATTAAATTTAATGGGGTGACATTGATCAATAAGAGTACATAGGTTTCAGGTGAACATCTCTATATAGCATTTGAATTGTTGTGTGCCCATACCCAAAGTGAAATCATTTTCCATCACATATATTTGTTCCTCTTTACCCTCCTCCCCTTCACCCTTCCCCAGGTAACCATTTCACTTTTATCTATGCCCATGAATCTCAGTTTTATATCCCAACTCTGTATGAAATTATAGAGTTCTTAGTTTTTTCTGATTTACTTACTTTACTTGGTATAATATTCTCAAGTTCCATCAATGTTGTCGTAAATGGCAATATGTCATTATTTCTTATGGCTGAGTAGTATTCCATAGTATATATGTACCACATCTTCTTTATCTAATCCTCTATCGAGGGACACTTTGGTTGTTTCCATGTCTTGGCCACCGTGAATAATGCTGCGATGAACATGGGCGTGCATGTGTCTTTGCATAACAATGTTTTTTAGTTTTTCAGGTAGATACCCAGTAAAAGGATTGCTGGGTCATATGGTGATTCTATTATTAATTTTTGGAGGAACCACCATACTATCTTCATAATGGCTGTACTGGTTTACATTCCCACCTGCAGTGAGTGAGGGTTCCTTTTTCTCCACAGCCTTTCCAACAATTGTTATTTGTCTTGTTGATAACAGTCAATCCAACAGGTGTGAGATGGTATCTCACTGTAGTTTTGATTTATACTTCTCTAATAGATAGTGACGATGAGCATCTTTTCATAAATCTGTTGGCCATTTGTGTGTCTTCTTGGAAGAACTGTCTGTTCAGGTTCTCTTTGCATTTTTTAATTGGATCATTTGCTTGTTTGTTGTTGAGCTTTGTGAGTTCTTTATATATTTTGGTTATTAACCTCTTATTGATGCTGTTGTTTGTAAATATCATCTCCCATTTGGTTGGCTGCCTTTTTGTTTTGTTGTTGGTTTCTTTTGCTGTGCAGAAGCTTTTTAGTTTGATATAGTTCCATTCATCTATTTTTGCCTTTACTTTTCTTGCCTGTGGTGTCAAATTCATAAAATGTTCTCTATAGCCAAGGCCCATAGTTTAGTACCTATGTTTACTTTTATGTAATTTATTGTTTCAAATCTTATATTTAGGTCTTTGATCCATTTTGAATTAATTTTTGTGCATGAGGGCAAACTGTGTCAAGTTTCATTCTTTTGCATGTGGCTTTCCAATTTTCCCAGAACCTTTTATTGAAGAGGCTATTTTTCCTTTATTGTGTGTTTTTGGCTTCTTTGTCAAAGACTATTTGTTCATATATATGTGGTTTTATTTCTGGATTCTCAATTTTGTTTCATTGGCCTGTATGTCTGTTTTTCTGCCAATACCATGCTGTTTTGATTATCATGGCTCTATCACATAATTTGAAGTCAGGTAATATGAAACCTCTGGCTTCATTCTTTTTTTCTAAGGATTGCCTTGGCTATTCGGGATCTTTTATGATTCCATACAAATCTGGTGATTTTTTTTGTTCTATTTCTTTAATAAATGACATAGGGATTTTAATGGGGAATGCATTAAATTTGTATATTGCTTTGGGTAATATGGCAATTTTAACTATGTTGATTCTTCCAGACCATGAACATGGAATATTTTTCCATGTCATTGTGTCTTTTTCAATTTCTTTTAGTAATGCTTTGTAGTTTTCAGTATATAGGTCCTTCACATCCTTTGTTAAGTTTATTTCTAGGTATTTTACTTTTTTTTGTTGCAGTTGTAAAAGGAATAGGTTTTTTCAATTTATTTTCTGAAGTTTCATTGTTGGCATATAAGAAAGCAGTAGACTTTTGTGTATTGATTTTTATATTTCACAACTTTAGTGTATTTGTTTATTCTTTCTAATAGTTTTTCAGTGGAGTCTTTGGGATTTTCTATATTCAGGATCATATCATCTGCAAAAAATGATACCTTTAATTTTTCTTTCCTGATGTGGATTCCTTTTATTTCTTTCTCCTGCCTGATTGCTCTAGCTAAAACTTCCAGAACTATGTTAAGTAAGAGTGGAGAGGGTGGGCAGCCTTGTCTTGTTCCTGATTTTAGAAGAAAAGCTTTCAGTTTATCACCATTTAGTATGATATTGGCTGATGGTTTGTCATATATGTCTTTTATTATGTTGAGATAGTTTCCTTCTATACCTATAAATGGATGTTGTATCTTATTGAATGCCTTTTCTGCCTTTATTGATAGGATCATATCATTTTTGTCCTTTATTTTGTTGATGTGGTATATTATGTTGATTGATTTCTGTATTTTAAACTATCCTTGTTCTCCAGGAATGAATTCCACTTGATTGTGATGTATTATTATTTTTTAATGTATTATTGTGTTCGATTTGCTAGTATTCTGTTTAGGATTTTGCATCTGTATTTATTAGAGATATTGGTATGTAGTTTTCTTTTCTTTTATATTGTTTTTGCCAGGTTTTGGTATCAAGGTTATGTTGGCTTCATAAAATGTGTTAGGGAGTATTGTTTCTTCTTTAATTTTTTGGAAGACTTGAATTTTCTTTAAATATTTGTTAAAATTCCGTAGTGTAGACATCTGGTCCTGGACTTTAGTTTTTTGGGAGGTTTTTGATAGTTGTTTCTATTTCCTCCCTGCTTATAGGTCTATTAGTTTTTCTACTTCTTTGTGACTTGGGCTAGTAAGAGTGTATCGTTCTAAGAACTTATTCCGAGATACGAGTTGTGATTTGGGAAGCTGCCGCTAGTTGGCACGATGGCGCACAGGTCCAGTATTAACAGTTTGATATACGAGTTGACTGACTTACGAGCTCGGTTACAGAACAAATTAAATTTGTATCTCAAGGTACCACTGTATTTCATTTCTTCTGCTGAATTTTGGTTGCCTTTGTTCTTCTTTTTGTAGTTCTTTAAGATGTGGTGTTAGGTTGTTTAGTTGGGATCTCCCTTGCTTCCCAATATAATCCTGTAATGATATAAATTTCCCTCTTATTACTGCTTTTAAAGCATCCCAGAAGTTTTGATATGCTGTATTGTCATTCTCATTTGTCTGTATATACTTTTGATCTCTGCTTTTATTTATTTTTTGACCCAGTCATTTTTTTAGAATTATGTTATTTAACTTCTACATTTTTTGTGGGTTTATTTACTTCCTTTCTGCAGTTGAATTCTAATTTTAAAGCCTATGGTCAGAGAATATGCTTGGTTTAATTTCAATTTTCTTGAATTTGTTGATGTTAGTTTTGTGGTCCAACATATATATGGTCTATCCTTGAGAATGTTGCATGCACAGTGGAAAATGTATAATCTGATGTTCTGGGATGAAGTGTTCTGTAAATGTTTGTTATGTCCATTTGGTCTAGTGTGTTATTTAAGGCCGATATTTCTTTGATCTTCTGTTTGGATAATCTGCCTAAAGCTTTTGGTGTGTTGAGATCTTCAGCTATGATTGCGTTTTTGGCTGTTTCTATTTTTAGGTCTATCAGTAGATGCCTTATATATTTTGGTGCTCCCTGATTCAGTGCATATATATTAAGATGTGTTATGTCTTCTTGATATAGTATCCCTTTTATCATTATGAAATGTCCATCTTTGTCTCCTGTTACCTTTGTTGTCTTGAAGTCAATATTGTCAGATATAAGTATGGCTACACCTGCTTTTCTTTGGGCATTATTTGCTTGAAGAATCATTTTCCAACCATTTAATTTTTGAGTCTACTTTTGTCCTTGCAGCTTAGATGTGTCTCCTGAAGGCAACATATGGTTATGTTTTGCTTTTTGATTCAATTTGTTACTCTGTGCCTCTTTCTTGGTGAGTTCAGTCCATTTACATTTAGGGTAATTATTGACATGTGAGGATTTTCTATAGCCATTTTATGTTTTGTTTTCTGGTAGCTCTGTGTCTCCTTTGGTTCTTTTCATTTGTGTTTCTGTCAATTGTTTTTGTTTGGGGTATTCCATGCATCTTTCCTTTTTTTTTTTTTTTTTTTTTTAAATTTTTTATTTATTCATTTTAGAGAGGAGAGGGAGAGACAGAGAGAGAGAGAGGAGAGAGATAGAGAGAGAGAAGGGGGAGGAGCTGGAAGCATCAATTCCCATATGTGCCTTGACCAGGCAAGCCCAGGGTTTCGAACCGGCGACCTCAGCATTTCCAGGTTGATGCTTTATCCACTGCGCCACCACAGGTCAGGCTCTTTCCTTTTTTTGAAGCTATGTATTTCAGTTTTATTTTTTTCATGTGTGGTTACCATTAGGATATTGAGAAAAAAAGTTTCATATATAGAAGAGACCATTGTCTTATGAGTGATTTTTCACTGCATCCTCTTTTGCTACTTCTGACCTTTATTTTCTCCTTTTTTATGTTTTTGTTACCACAGATTATCCTTGTTTATATTGTAATCTTGTTGGAGCTTTTACTTGTAGGTCTGTGTTGTCTTAGTCTTTGTATCTGGTAGAATAACCCCCTTGAATATTTTCTGCAGTGAGGAAATATCCCTTAGCTTCTGTAGATCTGAAAAAGTTTTTATTTCTCCTACATATATGAAGGACCACTTTGATGGATATAATATTTTCGGCTGGTAATTCCTCTCTTTCAGTATTTTGAATGTTTAGATCCACTCTCTTCTGGCTTGTAGAGGTTCTTATGAGAATTCTGATAATAACCTGATGGGCATTCCTTTATATGTTAAGCTCTTTTTTTCCTAGCTGCCTCGAGGATTCTTTTTTATTATTGATTTTTGACATTTTTATTACAATGTGCCTTGGAGAAGGCTTCTTTTTGGGTTGAGGTAATTAAGCATTCTGTTTGCTTCTTGGATTTGAGGATCTAGCTGTCCATAGACTTGGGAAGTTCTCGTCAATTATTTGTTTGAATATGCTCTTCATTCTTTTCTTCCTCTCTTTTTCTTCTCAAATACCCATTATTCTTATATAGTTCTTTCTGATGGTGTCAGACAATTCTCATCGAGCTCTTTCATTTTATAAAATATTCTCGACTCTCTCTCTTTTCCCCTCTGTATCACCTCTAGTTTCCTGTCTTTGATGTCACTAAATCTCTCTTCTATCTGGCCTATTCTGCTAACTAAACTTGCTAGTTCATTTTTCAATTCATATATTGAGTTATTCATATCTGTTTTTAAAGTTTCTATCTCCTTGGTGAAGTATTCATTTTGTTTTATGAGCTCATTAAGTTGCCTATTAGTATTTTTTTGCATCTCATTGATTATTTTTCAGAACTTTAATTTTGAGTTCTCTATGTGATTGAGATGGCTTTTTGCAGATTTTTCATTTTCTTTCTGAACTGCATCTCTTTCTTGGGTAGTCATGGTATTCTTTCTGCCTTGAGGGCATTTGAGAGTGGTATTGTTAAGAAATCAAGCAAGCAAAAAACAACTAAAAAGATAAAAATAAATTTTAAAATAAAATAGAATAAAAATGAAAAAAAGGGAAAACCACAAATATACAAAAAACAAAAATTAATAAAAAATTAACCAACAATAAAAATAAAGAAACCAAAAATTAGAAAAAACAATTTCTGAGATTAAAAATTTTTTTTCTAGTAGGTGGCACTGAATTACAAGTTTTAGCTCTGTAAAATCCCAAACTCAATTCTGCTGAGAAGCTGCTGTTGCAAAGGTGGAGGTGGGGCTGCATTTTTGACATGGGCAGGACTTGCTGTGAGGGCTTTACAGCTTTAGCAATGGTGATCCTAGGCTTCTGGGTGCAGTTCCCTGCATTCCAACAGAGCAGGGGACCAGATGCAAGCACCTCTGTTCTTCAGCTGTGGGGTAAGTCTCTGCCACTCTCCTTACCCATGAGGGGAGGGAGGCCCTATCTGGGAGGCTGGGGTGCTGTACTTTGTATTTTTGTGTCTCTGTTTGAGCACAAGCTGTGCCCACACCATGGGAACACTGGCAGTGACCCTTGCTCTACTGCTTTGGTTCAGTATTACACAAAATTCTCCCCAAGCACTCCACATACCCCGGCAGAAGGAAACTCAGTCACTCTGGGTTTCTTCTTTCTTTAAGTCCAACCACAAGTGCTTCTTATCTTCCATCCCCATTTTTTACCCTTCTCATCTTGAGTTGATTGGGTGTGTGGATCTATCAGGCAAGCCTGTGAGCCTAGCTGGAGTTGTTTCACTGAGTTGTAGCTGGTCAATTTGTTGAAGTTTCGGGTATCTCTCATGTTGCTGTTACTCTTAGTAGCTGTCTTAATCTGAACAAATGCAAGGTGGCATGGGCTCTACTCAGGTGAAACTGTGTAGTCATCACTGTCCCCAGGTTTGGACAAAAGATGGCTTTTTTTTTTGTATTTTTCTGAAGCTGGAAATGGGGAGAGACAGTCAGACAGACTCCCGCATGCGCCCGACCGGGATCCACCCGGCATGCCCACCAGGGGGCGACGCTCTGCCCACCAGGGGGTGATGCTCTGCCCATCCTGGGCATCGCTCTGTTGAGACCAGAGCCACTCAAGTGCCTGGGGCAGAGGCCAAGGAGCCATCCCCAGCACCGGGCCATCTTTGCTCCAATGGAGCCTCACTGTGGGAGGGGAAGAGAGAGACAGAGAGGAAGGAGAGGGGGAGGGGTGGAGAAGCAGATGGGTGCTTCTCCTGTGTGCCCTGTCTGGGGATCAAACCCAGGACTTCTGCACGCCAGGCCGATGCTCTACCACTGAGCCAACCGGCCAGGGCCGGCTTCTTTTTAATAAGAATTGAAGAAAATTCCTTGCAGCAGGATTGTAAATATTTCTCTTTCTTACACCTAGCCCAGTTTAGGTAAAAAAATATAAAAACAAAAGATTATGTATTCTTTGGCTTTTAAATCAGATGCTCAAATTCTGCCTCTCCCTTACTGGCTATGTTAACTTGTGTATATGCCTCCCTTTCTCCAGGCCTTGGAGTCCTTGGTGTACAATGGGATTATAAAAATTTAGTTAAAATGTATAAGCCATTGAGCACACCATTCCAGTAAATGGAAGCCCCTGTTAATGGTGTTAGGACACATGGTGCTGGATTCTCGCGCTTCTTGAGTGTAAGTTTCTTGCCAGTGGAAACTGTAGGGGATCTGTCATCTTGTCATCCTGAAAACGTATCAGTCAGTGGAATCACTTTTGTGCAAAATAGCTCATTTAGAAAAGTTTGGAACTTGACCAGAATTTGGATGTTCTCCAAGACCAAGGCCTATGCTAAAGTATTTTGTAGATTTGCTTCTAGCTCTGCCAAGGAAAACCACTGCACGTCATTAGAAAGGCCTCGGTGAAGCCATATATCTTAGGAATGGTTGAGTGCGTTTATGGTTTGGGACAGAAGGGAAAACTGAAGCAGGGCCTGTGTCCAAACATCATCTTCATCCAAACTGTTGACCTTTCTTCTAATTTTGTCAAGTGGATCATGTTGGAAATGGCGGTCCTGCAGGACTGATCTACCAATGTTGGTTTCGAGTGCCAACATTGAGTCCAGGCTGTTACCTGTGCTTCTGACCTACTACAGATTGGAGTTTCTCACAATCCCTTCTTTGTGTTCAATTAATTTCCTAGAGCAGCTCACAGAACTCAAGAAAACATTTCACTTATTGTTTACCAGTTTATTATAAAAGAATATAACTCAGGACCAGCCCGATGGGAGAGCCGCCTAGGGCAAAGGCACGAGAGTGTGTTGGGGAGGTCATGGAACTTCCGCGCCCTCTCCAGCTGTTCTAAAAGTCACCTCACTGACATGACAAAGACACCTTTATCCTACTCATCGCTTAGGAAATCCCATGTGGTTTAAGAGTTCAGTGCCACAGGTAACCAACTCTGGTATGATGGGGACAGAATGAAATCCAAAAGCAAAGGTTAATTTTATAGGCTCTGACAGAGTACTGCTAAGTGTATTACAAAATATAAGGCATGAATGATTAATTGAATTTTTATTTTCTATGAAGATGGCTAAAGGGTCAAGTTTTAAAATCACGAGTTTATTTTTTAAAATAGTTTATCAGAGCAAAATATAAAGGATATTTGTTATTTTTTTGGCATCCTGGAGTCTGTTCCTCCTTTGTAGCCACATCTGATTTCCTGCCGGGAGGTTCACTCTCTGTGTACTGTGTGCATTCTTGGTGAGCCTCGAGGTCCTCTGCCCTCCCCATCACGGGCTGTCCGAGGACAAGCCAGTCATCTCACTAACCTGGTGGGGACAAGGGGATGTGGGCTGGATTCAAGCGCAGCTAATGAGACTCTCTCTACTGAGACTCTGGTGTGAGGAGAGACAAAAGTGGTGGGAGTTTACCCATTTGTCTGCATTAGTCTGCCAGGGCTGCCGTAACAAAATACCGCAGACTGGCCCTGGCCGGTTGGCTCAGCGGTAGAGCGTTGGCCTAGCGTGCGGAGGACCCGGGTTCGATTCCCGGCCAGGGCACATAGGAGAAGCGCCCATTTGCTTCTCCACCCCTCCGCCACGCCTTCCTCTCTGTCTCTCTCTTCCCCTCCCGCAGCCAAGGCTCCATTGGAGCAAAGATGGCCCGGGCGCTGGGGATGGCTCTGTGGCCTCTGCCCCAGGCGCTAGAGTGGCTCTGGTCGCAACATGGCGACACCCAGGAGGGTCGCAACATGGCGACGCCCAGGATGGGCAGAGCATCGCCCCCTGGTGGGCAGAGCATCGCCCCCTGGTGGGCGTGCCGGGTGGATCCCGGTCGGGCGCATGCGGGAGTCTGTCTGACTGTCTCTCCCTGTTTCCAGCTTCAGAAAAATGCAAAAAAAAAAAAAAAAAAAAAAATACCGCAGACTGAGTGGCTGAAGCAATAGACATTGATTTTCTTACAGTTCTGGAGGCTGGAAGTCTGTATTAAGGTCTTAGCAGATCTGGTTTCCTCCGAGGCCTCTCTCAGATGGCCCCCTTCCTGCTGTGTCCTCACGTGCTTTCTTTTGTGTCTGTGCATCCCTGGTGTCTTTCTGTGCATCCTAATTTCCCCTTCTTATAAGGATGCCAGTCTGATTGGATTAGGGTCTCCCTAAGGTTCTCATCTTAAATTAATCAGCTCTTGAAAAAACCCAAATATTGTCACATTCTAAGGTGCTGAAGGTTAGGACTTCAACATTATGAGTTTGGGGGAGACACAATTTAGCCCATGACATCTCCCATTCCTTGTTTGCTATAAGCCAGCTTCCTCAACATACCCTAAATTGGGTGAGTTCCCCGAGCCCTTGCAATATATACTTATTCTTATTTAAGTCACTCGAAGTCAGTTTTTGTTATTTGCCACTAATGCACACCTAGTGTAGTATAGACTGACAGACATTCCCATGGGATTATGTAAACCCTGACCTGGTGGAGCAGTATGACATAGAAAGCTTCAGTCTTTAAGAACATTATTATTATTATTATTTTCTTAAGTTTGTTGAATTAAAATCTGCCTTGAACGGCAGCTGGCTTGAGAGATGCCGATGAACCTGGAATCATTGGGATGAATGGATGGGACACTTGTGGCTGGAATTACAAACACCATTTTATTCTTCAACACTTCCACTCAAGAATGAACTTTGTCCTTTATCTGTGTAAGGGGTGAAAGTGGCCTTTCCAGAAATAGGTGAGTGACAGTTTACACTTTTCCTAAGAGACACAACTTTTCTCTGAGGCCACGGGGGAAGGAAGAAGATGAAAACAGAGCTTGTGAAATGGAGAGATGCTCAGGGCCCTCATCCCATACAACCCTGCCTTCTTAGCAGAGTGAAGGCGGCACCTATGAGCTCACTCATGGATTTAGGTGCCTCGCATGCGTATTTCATTGAGGAATCAAAGTCATCCACAGAAAGAGGTGAGGGAGATGAGTAACAACTCTACAATGAGCCTGGGGAGACAGGGACATGCCATGAGCCATGAACTAGAGGTGAGCAAGTTTCGGTCGCCACACAGCTGAGGACAAAGAGAACACATTCATGGGGAGGCAGCCTATTTTTAAGACATTAGCCAGCAAACTTTGTGGCTTTTTAATAGGAGGAACATAGATTAAAAAATTCTTTTCAAGGTTGGGAATTAGTGAATAAAGCACAAGGAAAACCCCAGAGAGTCAGGTAAAGGGTAAGAGATGAGATAATAGGCACACATTTAAAAGGACCAACCACTGGGCACCAGCTGAAAAGAGAAGCAAGAGAAACCGGGCTGACAGAATTGGCCAATTTGTTCTTCATGAGCCCATACAGCTAATGTAGCAGGGACACACGACTGGCATAGGGTATAGAATGGCAGTCTCTTGAAACTGGGGGGAGTTCAAATGGTGTGCAGATTTAATCAGATACCAGGGGAAGGTCCCTGTTGCTGGAAAAGTGGTGAAACAGAAACCCATAGCTAACATCTTGGAATATTCTTTTTTTTTTTTTTTTAATTTTTATTTATCGATTTGAGAGAGAATGAGAGAGAGAGAAACATTGATTTTTTCATTCCTCTTATTTATGCATTCATAGGTCGATTGTTGTATGTGTCCTGACCGGGGATCAAGCCTGCACCCTGGTATATCAGGACGATGCTCTAATCAACTGAGCTACCTGACCAGGGCCTCCTGAAATATTTTTAAAAAATGAATTGCACGTCTCTTTTTTCTTTCTATGTGAACACCTTTGCCATTTGCTTGACTGAACAATGAAATGAGGCTTATCATTTTCATTCTGTGTATAGCTGATTTTATAGCCCAGCTCATCATTAATATTTGAATTCACAAACTAAAAACCTTACAAGTCTTCTCTTCATAAAGTCACTTTAGAACCAGCCCACATAAGATTTTGTATAATATCATTTGAAAAAAGTAAAGGTAAGACCTTATTTATATTTTTATTCAGAGCTCTACTAAACTAAATTTTCTTGATTAACAAACATCACCAAATCCACACCACCTCACTTGTTTGGAAATAGACATGTAAACAAAGAAATAAATAAGAACAGATTCACTTTGGTCCATCTAATCATACCTGAATAGAAACTCCCTTGGCAGGTAGATTTCACTGGGCAGCACAGTGGACACAGTCAGGGTGGTGGCCCCACATCGGTGCAGCCAGCTGCAGAGCTTGCTCAGTCCGTGCACAAAGAGGATGCAGTAGCCCATGTTGGAAGACAGGGTGGGGAAGTGGGATTACTCCGGGGGTGCTATGGCATCCTCCTAAGCAATCTATCCCATATAAGTAACTTCAATAAAGAGCTCATTCTTTTCTTGAGAAACATTCACACATTAGTTCTCTATAGACCAGTGCCTACGTATTGGCTGGTTCTGCACTCTTGCAGGGCATTATATGAGATTTGTCTTACACACTCTAAATGCCCTGCATTTCAGCAGCTCAGGCTCTAGACCAGGGGTCCCCAAACTACGGCCCGCGGGCCACATGCGGCCCCCTGAGGCCATTTATCTGGCCCCCGCCGCACTTCTGGAAGGGGCACCTCTTTCATAGGTGGTCAGTGGAGGAGCATAGTTCCCGTTGAAATACTGGTCAGTTTGTTGATTTAAATTTACTTGTTTGTTATTTTAAATATTGTATTTCTTCCTGTTTTGTTTTTTTTTACTTTAAAATAAGATATGTGCAGTGTGCATAGGGATTTGTTCATAGTTTTTTTTATAGTCTGGCCCTCCAACGGTCTGAGGGACGGTGAACTGGCCCCCTGTGTAAAAAGTTTGGGGACCCCTGCTCTAGACGTTTGGACAAAGATGCAGTGGTAAACTATCGCTGCTGAAATCCTGAATCTACTCCAGTCACTATTTCACATTTCACCATCAAGCTTCCCACTGGGGGTGAGCCACTGTGACCCAGAGTGAGTGTGTGAGAACGTGAGCTCATCCACCCTTCTCTGTGGCTGTTTTTAAAGCTGAGGTAATAAGCACCTTAGCTCCACAAGGATCTAGTTGCTATAAAAGAAAGGACTGTCTCTCTGGAAGTAATATGTTGGTGACAGAGGGTAGGTCTCATAGATGAAATCATGAGCAGTAATGACCTGGACATGTAAAGGACTCTCTTGGCCACCACAAAACCAACCCTGAAAAAGAGATTGCTCGCTGGAATGAACGGGAAAACCAGGAACAACAAGCCCACTAACATTCCTTGTGCTCTAGTCTCTAAAACACACAATAGTGAAGGATAAATTAATTTGGGTTAATTCCACTTCAATCAGCATTTAACCACCTCTTTCACTTCCAAGTTCTCATTGAAGGAATGAATAAATTAGTCCAATGAAAACCTTTTGATCAGTGGCTGAATTCATCAGAGGAAGTCCTCAGGCTAACACTTCTGGTGTGTCAAAATATTCGCAGGGACCCAGACACACATTTGCCACCCAGAACCATCTGATATTTGCATAATACAGTCAGTCACCATTACTCCTTGTTTCTGCCCAGCCATCCAGCAACCCTGTTCCTCGGTTCTGCCCCCTTCAGAATCTCTGTCCCCCCAGGCAACTCATTTACAGGGAGTAAAGCAGCAAGATAGAATAAAGCTCATCAAGCTATCATGAAGAATTATTGTCTTCTCAGAAATAGGATGCATTTAAATAACAATCACCACCACCAAAGCCCACCAGGAGAAGCAAAGCTTGGCATAAAGAAAATTAAATGAAATGGTAAAATTTGGTGCCAACAAGGGAGAGCATGTGAGCTGAGGATGTTTTAGTACCTCTCAAATTAGGCCAGTATTCAGGTATTGGGTCTATGGGGGTCTTTTTGGAATAAAAAATTATTGCAAAGATTGGTTAAACAGAGAAAGCACTTTTCTCTGATATTGCATATGTTAATTTGTGAAGGTTTCCTGTCATTTCTAAGTAACAAAAATTTTCTGTTTATTACTAATAATATTCTATAATGATTACTGTAAAAATAGTTTGTATTTCCATGTGTGTATATATCATAGATGCATTGATTTAATGTATTGAATGGTCTTGTTTTTTTCTTTTAAAAAATTAGCAAAAAAACCATATAGAACTTCTCATTTTCACTCATTAAGATATTTCTCAATGAACATCTCATTAAGATATTTCTTATGAACATTTAAAATAGTCCATTACTATTAGTAACTACAAAAAATAAACAAAAGATTTAAAAAATGAGACCTCTCATATAAACTATAAATACTTTAAGTACACAAAGTAAAAGATGTTAAATGTCTTGTGAATATTTGTCACTTGGATTTTCTTTAAAAATTATGTTTTACTGACTACAGTGTATAAAATTATAAAATTTTTGAGCGAGATTTCATTTGAACAACTGTGCTTTTAAAAAAAATTTTTTTATTTACTCATTTTAGAGAGGAGAGAGAGAGATAGAGAGAGAGAGAGAGAGAGAGAGAGAGAGACAGGGGGGAGGAGCTGGAAGCATCAACTCCCATATGTGCCTTGACCAGGCAAGCCCAGGGTTTGAACCAGTGACCTCAGCATTTCCAGGTCAACACTTTATCCACTGCACCACCACAGGTCAGGCCCAACTGTGCTTTAAATAGATTTCCTTGAATAATTGATGGTTTAGTAAACAATGATGTCATTTTTACGTAAAGGGATAATATCTTTGAGATTTAAAACAAAAAAGAAGGAAAAAGAAAAAATAAACTTAGTATAATAAGGTTTCATCTCAAATGGATACAGTAAGATGTCACATTTCTATGAACAATCAAGAGTAAAAAGAAAGGTAAAAAGGAGAGCAATTCACTTTATTTAAAAGTCGCAAGCTGTCTTTGTAATTCAGTTTATAATTTCACTTTAAAGTATCTTTAAGTTCAAGAATTTAAATTAATTAAAGGAATTAAAAAAAAACAACACCTTCATAAGAATTCTGTAACATGAAGGGTAAATATTTCTTGACAAAGTTGAAAATGGCTCCCTGCCTGTCTCCATCTCACTCATCGGCACCCTGCAGTGGGACAGGGCCCACGGTGGTCACAGCAGTGGTCACAGCAGCTGTGGCTACGGAGATGACTGAGAGCCAAGGAGCTCGCAGCCTCCTCCAGGGGACTGATGTGCAAACTGCAAACTCATAACATTGTGTGTTCATTAGGTTGTTCGGGCTCCAAGCACAGTCTTTATTCTCTTCATGTCTATTGTTCCAGCTATAATGATACATTTACCTGTGTGCTTACTGTCTTTAATGTCTATCTTCCCCGTTAGATTGTAAGCTGGTCAGTTGTGTTCACTGGGGCATGATTTGTGCTTAGCTCAGTGCCAGGCACTTAGTAGGTGCTCAGAAATACTTGCTGAATGAAGTAAAAAAGGAATAAATGTACTGGACCAGAGAGAAAACTGGGTGACCAAAGAGGGAGGGCAGGGAGAACATTCTGGTATAGGTGGCAATCTGGGTTTGAAAAATGAGTAAATGCTTATGAGGCAGAAACCACTAAGGGAGTGGGCAAGGCTGGGGTCTTTCCAGGCAGAGTTACAAAAGGGACAAAGGAGGTAGGTGTCAAATGCCATGCAGTACAGTTAAAAGCCATTCTGTACTTCTGGAACATAAAGGGCAAAAAAAGACTGGCAGGATATAAGACGAGACTTGTGGACAGGAAAAACGTCCCGAACAGAGGCGGATTTAATGGCGGGCACACGCCCTGGGCCCCGACTACCCAGGGGCCTCACAAAACCCCAACTTTACACTTTTTCTAATGACACCAAGTTTGGTTTCATATGTGCAATTTTAACATTAATAGTACATAACATTTTTTATTTATTTAAAAATATGAGGCCCTGGCCGGTTGGCTCAGCGGTAGAGCGTTGTCCTGGTGTGCGGGGGGACCCGGGTTTGATTCCTGGCCAGGGCACATAGGAGAAGTGCCCATTTGCTTCTCCACCCCCTCCCCCTCCTTCCTCTCTGTCTCTCTCTTCCCCTCCCGCAGCCAAGGCTCCATTGGAGCAAAGATGGTCCGGGTGCTGGGGATGGCTCCTTGGCCTCTGCCCCAGGCGCTAGAGTGGCTCTGGTCGCGGCAGAGCGATGCCCCCGAGCGGCAGAGCGTCGCCCCTGGTGGGAGTGCAGGGTGGATCCCGGTTGGGCGCATGCAGGAGTCTGTCTGACTGTCTCTCCCCGTTTCCAGCTTCAGAAAAATACACACACACACAAAAATATATATGTGTTTAACATGTATTTTTATTTTCCCTGTCTCTCTCTCTCTCTTTTTTTTAAGGGGCCCAATATTTTCTCCTGTGCCCGGGGTCTCAACTGACCTTAATCTGCCTCTGGTCCTGAAGGTTGGCTATGACCTGCCTTAGAGCTGACCTTTATCTAGAGGCCATGGAGGAGTACTGAAGGGCTCCACATACGTGGAAAGTACAGCCTCAGATCAGCAGTTGATGTCCAGGCTCATGTCATGGCTCTGCCACTAACACATGGTTGGTCACCTTGGGCAGGTACGTTAGCCTTACCATCTTCAAGGTACCTCAACTATAAAATAATGAGTAATGCCTAGGTCTTTTTAGTTCTGAAAGTTGATGTTATTTGAATTATGTTACCCTGTGATGCAAAGTCACTGGAGGGGGGGATGCAAAGACCATGGAGATCCCTCAGCGTAAGCCTTGACACCTGGACACCCCCGCTCCCTGTTTCTAGTGGGGAGTGCTGTCTGAAAAGGTAGGAAGCAGACCTGTGTTTCTCTTTATTTAAAAATCTCCCACTTACGACCAGCGCAAACCATCTAATTTCCATGAAGGTAATTTTGAAAACAATAATATTCATCAATGATTCTCCAACCTAAACTTGAATTGTCCATACTATTTGTCCTTCCTCCCCTCCAGTCAGCTCAGATAGATTTCAAATTGTTAAGATGTTTCTTTAAAACACCAGTGAATATGCCAAGCATAAAATTGGGAAGTTAGGCAAAAATTTTTCACTAGGACATGGCTAAATTTCCCAGGATAAGAAAACCTATGGGGACAGACCAGTTTTGGATCTTGGAAATCACAGACAAGACAAAATGATGGGTAGTTTATTTCAGCCTCACATGTGTAGCCGAAACTCAGAAAGTCGAAGGGGCTAGAAATAGGGACTTTGGGACATTTTCCAAAGGAAATGCTTTAATTTTTAAAGAGACTAATCTAATTTTTTTTAAAAAGAGCCCAGTGGAAACTGACATCTTCCTAACTACCTGAGGAAAAGCACTCGAGGTAAGAATGGAAGTACCTAATAATACAGCTACTAACAGCATACATATTTTATCAATGATCAGTGTGTGACTTCAAGACAATTACATTTTTTGGGGTGCTTCTCAGTCAAAAATAAAAGTGCTGCCATCTTTCCTATCCTATCTTATAACAAATGTGTGAAAACAAGAGGTGAGGTATTAATATATTTCCCGTGGCAGCTATTACTGGCCTTCAGTTTCCTTTTCTGGCTTGGTGGATACAGGGAAGTCTCCTTCTGAGCTGCAAAGAGAAATTCTTTCTCTTAATGACCCTCAAAGAGTCTCCAAGGTGACTGAAGGTAAGCCCAGTTTGTCACTCAGACATCAGCACAGCCACACACCTGCCCAAGCACCTAACAGAAGAGCCAGTTTTTCTCAGTGCTATAAATTCCCACAGGTGAATTCCAGCTCCAGGGCAGCAGTGGGATGGACGCTTCTGGCTGTCCCTTCCTGTTTTTGCCCCCAGATCAGCTTCCAGAGCATGGGCCACAGCCAAGGAAACAAAGAGACATACAGGAATACGTTTGGACACACACATCCACAGGCAGACCCCCACCACGACGTGGGGCAAGAGAATCTGCAGGCAGTATTGAGGTGAGAAAAGTTAACAGCTGATTCTGAGATGCCCAATCACTTCTGCCACGTCTCTGAAGGGTTTTGCATTTGGCTGTGTCTCTGCTGCAGCCCTGTGCTTCAAGGGCTAGGTCTCCCTTGACGTGAGCACAGGCCACACGCGAGTCTCCGATGCCGGCATGAACAGATGACGCACTTAGCTTTTTCTTTCCTCTGAAGGCAACAAGACAAAGCTGAACTGGGACAGAAAACGGTTGTTTAGGACCTCAAGAGCACGGCTGCCAGACCACACACTACTTGGCTCAAGCTGGTGATTCACTTTATGACTTTCATAAGCTCTAAAATCCACTGATAAACTCTAAAGGAAGAAATGAAATAGCTGGGAGACAGACGTAGATTTATACATTCCATTCTTCTCCCAGCCCATCCAAGACGTGTTTTTCCAGGGCCTAACTTGCTTCCCCAAGCAGCGCCCCATGATGCATCAGCTAACACGGGTTAAAATCAGTGTGTTTATAAAATTACAAGATATAATCTCTCATTATTCAACTACTTTTTATTGATTGTCACCTAGAAAACTGTGCCTTTGCACTGTCATCTGCAATCAATAAAAAAGAAAATAAAAAAAGGGAGCCAAATATAATCTCCAGAGTTTTACTTACTTGGTGAAGATTCAAATGTTTTAGAGCTAAATGTCCTGAAGGTAGTCAAATGTTTATCACACTTTATCAGACAAATATGATGAGAGGCTTCTGGTTCATTTCATGACATATCAAAGTAACAATAAATCCAGTAAGCTTCTATTTTAGCAGCTAAAAATAAAAAGATTTATTTGCATAACAGCTTCTGGAGGAGCTCCTATTAATATAGATTTCACTCCTGCTATCTACGTTGCATTTATGCAAAGCAAAATATCTTTTATCCTCTTTGAACAGAATCTAATTTCCTATTTCTGAGACATATAGCAATAAAAATATGATGGATCGTATTGTGTCTTAAGAGGTGTTTAAAAGCACCTTTCCCAGATAACCCACTTAGAAGAATAGTTCACTTTCCCCATGATTAACTGTACATTCAGACAGCCTGCCTCCAAAATTGAAAAGGGCTACTGTAATTGACTAATAAAATGTGGCAATGAGTAAAAAAGAAGCCTCGGGTTTAAAAATGGCACCGGATACTCGGATTTCTATGAGCTCAGCAGTCATTCACGTACAGTCATCAACACACAGAAGATGCATCCATACAGGGCTGCGTTCCATCAAATGCTGTCAACCTAAATCTTTAAAGTGCATCCAAGAAAGAGGAAATTATAAAGATTAGAAATGATTTGCACAAGGCTTGAAAATGTGGTAAAGACACAGTAAAAACTTAACCCAATGAGTTGGCTAAAAGCAAATGTTTTAAGCAACATTTGTCATTAAATTGTTGCTAAAAAAAGACCGTATTGCCCTGGCCAGATGGTTCAGTTGGTTGAAACATTGTCCCAGGACAGAGATTGCGGGTGAGATCCTTGGTTGGGGCACATGCGGGGGTTATCAATGTTACTGTCTTGTTCTCTCATTTTCTCCCTTCCTCTCTCTGAAATCAATTAAAAAGAACAAAAACAAAAACAAAAATCCTTGTTAAATTAGGTCCAGTATCTGTATGTAGATGATTAAAATCCACTGGCCAGTTTCTAATGTCAAAAGGAATTGTGACAGGCCCTGGCCAGTGGCTCAGTGGAACAGCTAAGTAGAACAATGAGTTGATGCTTTTCTCTCTTTCTCCCTCTCTCTCTCCCTTCCCTTCTTTCTCTCTCTGTCTCTCTTTCTCTCTATCTCTCAAATCAATGAAAACAAAAAAAAGGATTGTGATAGATTTGAATGACTAGAATTTTCTAGAATTGACTAGATTCCAGGAAGGCTGACATTAAAATTATTCTCTCATTGGGTCACTTTTTAATAACAAATTCCAGAGTCCTGGTGTTGGAAACTAACCTAAGCCCACTTGGCTGCTTAAAGATTGCCACATCCTTTGTAAATCCTGGTCGTCCTTGGTGTTTAGGGCCAGGTGGGGTGTAACACTGACAGCAGGTCTTGGATGGAATGTAGCCGATAGTACAAACATTTATCAGCAAGCAAGTACAAAGAGAATTTTCTACCATCTGCTCTTGTAAACTCAGGGAAGTCCCCGCTAAGTCTTGTGGCTCTCCTACATCATTTGCCAGGAAAACTCTCTCTGATGACAATGCAAGAATAATCTGAGGCAGAGCAGCCCGCCTTCTAGTAATGTCAGGCTCAGAGCCTTTGTGGAGTGCAAGGACACAGGACCAAACTGAGCCTTGGATTGAGCTTCGTAAGGCTGCTGGGAGCACCAGTCTTAGACGTATTTTGTTTATTGGTGATGGTGCCTATACACTCTTTCTAGCCAATCATCTTGGGCACCATTCATTTCACCAGTATAAAATTATTTTCTGACAACCTCATACTGAAGAATAAATATCTGGCATGGATTTTGACAACAGTGTTAGAAGAACATGTGGAGTCCCCACAAAAGCATAGACTCCTGAGTGTAGTACTATAAATGTTAACTACCTCTAAAGCAAACATTAAAGGTAAGTTCACAATGCTGGCAGCACAATATTGACACACAGATGCATTTTTGTTTGTTTTTTGGGAGAGAGAGAGAGACAAGAAGGGTGAGAAATAAAAAGTATCAACTCGTGCCCTGGCCGGTTGGCTCTGCGGTAGAGCGTCGGCCTAGCGTGCGGAGGACCCGGGTTCGATTCCCGGCCAGAGCACACAGGAGAAGCGCCCATTTGCTTCTCCACCCCTCCGCCGCGCTTTCCTCTCTGTCTCTCTCTTCCCCTCCCGCAGCCAAGGCTCCATCGGAGCAAAGATGGCCCGGGCGCTGGGGATGGCTCTGTGGCCTCTGCCTCAGGTGCTAGAGTGGCTCTGGTCGCAACATGGCAACGCCCAGGATGGGCAGAGCATCACCCCCTGGTGGGCAGAGCATTGCCCCTGGTGGGCATGCCGGGTGGATCCCGGTCGGGCGCATGTGGGAGTCTGTCTGACTGTCTCTCCCTGTTTCCAGCTTCAGAAAAATGAAAAGAAAAGAAAAAAAAAAGTATCAACTCGTAGTTGTGTCACTTTAGTTGTTCATTGATTGCTTCTCATATGTGCCTTGATGGGGGGGTAAAAGGGGGCTCAAGTTGACCCAGTGACTCCTTGCTCAAACTAGCAACCTTGGGTCCAAGCCAGCAACTTTGGACTTGAAGTCAGCAACCTTTGGGCTCAAGCCAGTGACTTTGAGATCATGTTGATGACCCCACACTCAAGCCGTGGACTTCAGGGTTTCGAACCAGGGATCTCAGTGTCTCAGCTCGATGCTCTATCCACTATACCACCGCATGGATGCATTTTTTTTTTTGTATTTTTATGAAGCTGGAAACGGGGAAAGATAGTCAGACAGACTCCCGCATGCGCCCGACCGGGATCCACCCGGCGCGCCCAGCAGGGGCGACGCTCTGCCCACCAGGGGGCGATGCTCTGCCCCTCCGGGGCGTCGCTCTGCCATGACCAGAGCCACTGTAGTGCCTGGGGCAGAGGCCAAGGAGCCATCCCCAGTGCCCGGGCCATCTTTGCTCCAATGGAGCCTTGGCTGCGGGAGGGGAAGAGAGAGACAGAGAGGAAGGAGTGGGGGGGGGGGTGGAGAAGCAAATGGGCGCTTCTCCTATTATATGTGCCCTGGCCGGGAATCGAACCCGGGTACCCCGCACACCAGGCTGACGCTCTACCGCTGAGCCAACCGGCCAGGGCCCATGGATGCATTTTTAAAGTGAATTGTCACACAGACAATATAGTGCCCCATTCTGTGTTTTTGTCCTTCCCTACATATTCGTGTGCCTCTTTTTATTGATACATCAGTAGTCAACCAGGTATACAGATGACTTTTCTCTCAAGACATTTCATACTTATTGTTGACTGGTTAGAAATACTCTAACTTAAAAAAACAAGAACAAAAACAAACAAAACAAAACAAAAAACAGTTCCAAAAGAATCCTTATTTAGGTGGTATTGTTAAAGGATTACACTGTGAATATTTGCTTAGTTGTTATTCTTGAAGGTAGGAATAAGACAAGTGAGAAATATTTTAAATAGTGCCCTGAAGGAGCCTTTGCAGCTTTGTACAATATACTCCTCACTTTTATATGTCTAAATCAATATTTCTCAGATGATCTGAAATGCATTTGATGACAGAATCTTTACTTTGAGTCAGCCTTCTTAGTATCCTGTATAATACGTAGTAGAACACACTTCAAGAATAGCTGGCAATAAACTGTCCCAGACGGAATGAGTTTACAAAAGAAAAGTTTCCACTTAATAAGAGGTTTTTACATAAAGCCTTTCTTAAGAAACCATCCCAGTATCTGTCAAATATTTCCTGGGTCTGAAATACATCCTTCCTACAATTTTAAAACCCATTTCCTGCTCTCTGTTCTCAGTGGAGGCGAGAGCAGTGAGTCACCGTTTTCATGGGAGAAATTTATACATTTAGAGGACCGTATTACAACATCCATCTACTAGTCCCTCTACTATCTCGGCTGCAACAGCAATGAGTCTAATTTATCAAATAAATCTTCAGTTTTAATCTCTAGCAAGAAAAAATCATCTTTGTGGCTCTACTTGGAATGGCATGGTGCTTAGTGACTACTATGGAGCCACCTGGGGCTCAGGCTCTAAAATCAGCATATAAAGAAAAATCACTCATAATCGAGATTACTTTGGAAAATCTTTTAGAAAGGCTCCTCGTTGGAGAATGACGAACCATATCTCAACAAGCCAAACAGAAAGTTCCTCAATTGAGCACTAAAGTAAGACTCATGTAAAGATGTCATGTTGTATGAAAGATGCGTGTCTTTAAGCACTGGAATCCTGTGCAGCGCAGCAAGACTGTCCCCACGAGGGCGGTGAGAGGACAGAGCCCTTCCTCCCACCCACTCTCTCCCAGCCTGCGCCTCCCGATGGCAAGAGCCACGTGAGTACCCACACTACTGATGTTGCTGCTCTCACTTCTCACTTTTTGTTTTCTTTGTCGTTTTCAATTTTTTTTACTGATCCAGTATAATAAATTTGTGTAAATACACCTAGGCAATATCATTTTTAGCCAAATTTAAATGGTAAGTAAATATATCTATACATAAATATATTGCTCACAAAAATTAGAGGATATTTCAAAATGAATATGAAGTGATAAAATACCCCCTAATTTTTGTGAGCAGTATATATACATGTAAATATATACATATTTATCTTTTAAATTTGAATATATATCTATAGTGCCAGGCTAGGTAAATTTGTTCAATTGTGTTTTGTTTCATTTTTATATAACTTGTTTTGTTGCACTTCAACAAACATTCAGCAAACACCTACCATATGCAAAGAATGAAGGGATTGTTAAGCAAAAGGACGAACACATTGCTCTGCTTCCAAGGACTTCAAAATTGATGTAAATAAAGCTACAATCCAGGTAAAGCTATTTTAAGTATCATAATTGGATAACATTTGCTTAGTTATCTTAAAGCCCTTCCCCACCTGTGGCAATGGTCCTCTCAGTGATGCAGGGCCATCCATCTTTCTTTCATTCAACAAATCTGGGTGCAGTGGCTCCCACGTGCCGGACACTATTCTAGGTTCCCTGGGATACATCAGTGTGCCAAACAGAGAGAATATCCCTCATCTTTGGAGACAACATTCTAATTGGGATGGGAGCGTGCTTTTAAGAGACATGACAAACAAATAAGTAAATTATGTAGCATATTAAAAATGTGGTAAGTATTTTCTGAGGGCAGAGAAAGCAGGACAGGCAGTCCCTGGAATTCAGAGTGGGTGGGGGTTGGTTGCAATGCTGCACAGGTTGCTCCCGGAGGGCTGCATTGGGAAGAGGACTGTTCAGCAGGGACTTGAAAGGGGAACTGTGAGGTAGAGTGCTCCTGGTGGAGGGACCAGGTGAAGGTCCTTGGTGGGACAGGGCCTGCTGAATTCGAGGAGCAGGGAGAGGGACAGTGTGTAGCTGGCGCTGAGTGAGCAGAGATGATGTCCGGGCGGAGGCAGGAAAAGTCACAGGGCGGGGAAGCTGGGTTCAGATCAGGCCAGACCTTGTTTGCTATTGTAAGTTTTTACTCAGACTAAGATGGGAAGCTGTGAGAGGTTTTGAGCAAAGAAGTGACAGGTCTGATGTGTTATTTTGGCTGCTTTACAGACTGGGAGAGAATACAAGGTTAGAAGCAAGGAGATAAATTGGTAGAGAGCGTGGTAACTTGGACTAGAGTGGTAGTGAGAAGTGACCAGATTTTGAGTATATTTTTCTGGTGGAACAGACAAAATTTTGTGATGGACTAGATATGCATTGAGAAAGAAAGAAATATCAGTCATTCTGATCTGCTCAACTGGTACTATGGATTCCCAATCACCAAGGAGGAGGAGATTGTGGCTGGCGGCCAGACTGTGACTGAAGCCCAGGAGCACAGTTTTGATAAATGTGATGTACCTGATATTCAGGTAGAGGTGCATTTCCATTGCACCTTTATTTCTGAACACCCCAGGTCCCTTACATATGCTGATTCTTATAACATTTCAGGAAGAAAGATAGAAGACCATGCAATCTAAAAAATTTCTGCAAAAAGTAACATAAAAGTTATACAATTATAAAGTTTCAGAGATAAAGTGTCAACCCCAATTTTTTTCACTTATATCTTAGGCAACTACCTTTTATTAGTGATATCTGGAGATTTGTCATTGGCAGTGTTTTCTCCTCAGGAGGCTGTGCCTATCCTGTTTGCATCACCTTTGAAGTCACTTTAGGCAGCACATTTAGGGCTAAATCAAAACATCATCAGAATTTGGTGATTAGTCACGTTAGTCTCCAATGCTTTAAAAATATCCACTAGGCTTTCTGGGTAGTGTACTTTCTTTAGCTGCTTTTATCCCTAGTTATACCGTCCATGATTTTCTTAGGATAGAAAAGGATGTGTTCCTTTAAATAGAATTTCAAATCTTGACAGAAATAGGAAGGATGGAATGGCTCCAGATTATAAAAATGACTTTTGGCCCTGGTTGGCTGGCTCAGTGGTAAAACGTTGACCTGGCATGTGGAAGTCCTAGTTTGATTCCTGGTCAGGGCACACAGGAGATGCAACCATCTGCTTCTTCTCCCTTCCCCCTCCCCTTTCTCTTTTTCTCTCTCTTCCCCTCATGTAGCCAGTGGCTTGATTGAGCATGTTGGTCCTGGGTGCTAAGAATGGCTCTGTGGAACCTCTCCCTCAGGTGCTAAAAATAGTTTGGTTGTAAGCATTGGCCCTAGATTGGCAGAACATTGGCCCCATATGGATGTCGCTGCATGATCCCAGTTGGAGCTCACGTGGGAGTCTATCTCTCTATCTCTCCTCCTCTCACTTAAATAAAAATAAAATGACTTTTGACCCTTATAACTTTTTAAAAATTCAGAAGTATGACAAAACTAAGTACTAATGAGTTCCTGCTATAAGATTTTGGAACATTAAGAAAAATAGGCTTAAAAAACTGACTTTACCATTTAAACAATAGCAATGTTTTTGGCACACTAAAATAATAACACAATTATAAGATCTTGGTAAGCATTGCAAAGAGTAAAAATTAAAAAAAATTAAATTAAAAAAAGAGAAAAAGCTGTTGGTGTTGTCTCTTTCTGTAACATTCAATTTTCCACCAAAACTTGAGGGGCTCTTTAAGAAGTAAGAATAAACATGAGAGCAACTCTAACAAGCCAATTTATTATTAAATACTTTGGCTCATGAAAATATATTTATCCTGTGAAGACAGACAAAAAGTTTAAATTATTAAATGATGTGGGAAGACTGCCAGACCTAGCAGGTACAATGATCCAGGGAAGAAGGATTTGCGTAAAATTCAGCATAGAACAGTGAGAATAACTTCACAGGTGGCAGATTAATAATTTACAAAAAGAATGCCTTTGGAAAGACTTTGGTCAAGGCCTCTGACTTTCAGATAGCCACAATAAATAGCTGCATTTATAGTATCTGTTTTGTTCCATTGACCACCCTAGAGAGGAAAGGAGAAGTTCAGCAATGGTAGAAAGAGGTTTTATGAACAACAAAAGAAAGTGATTCATTTCTTATTTCCTGCTATTTTTGCTAAATTTCCAAACTCCTTTAAAAATGCCTCTAGTGTTTTCCTTCTGCAGTTTTCATGCTTAAGTGATGACTGACCTGCTCATGTATAAGTAAGTCACCAAATTTTCCCATTCTTTATTTTCCTTGACAAACATTCATGTTTAACTAGTGGAATAGTTTTATGTTGGGTCTGCCCTTCTGTTGCATTTGAATATACTGACTTCCCAAGCAGTCAATTCTCTGCTTAAGCATTAAAAACCTGAAAGTATGTTACTATCCTTAGCTCTTATTATGAGAACTTAAAGAAGTTCCCTGTCACCGAGGGAAGGAAGCAGGAGGTAGGGAAAGGGAGGATTAATTTTCATTAGCAACCGCAGCATCAGACACAGATTCTGATCCTGGAAGTGTGTGTGGACCTTGATACAGAGACTCAAAACTGGTAGTCAACTTTATTCTTTTCAAAAGAGTCTTTAAAAAAAAAAGCCTGGTTAGTTCTACAAAATAGAGACAGGAGCCTTATTGTGCTTCTGGATTTAAACTGAGACAACTTCATGAAGAGGTGATGATGATGATGGCAACAAACTGTAAAGACAGTCAAAAAGTTCTCAGTGTTTCACCCATGCTAGCTACTGTGCCAAATCTCTTAGTGGCTCAACCTTGTTCAACCTCTGGTGACCCTACCCTGTGGTGCAGGAACAAGGCTGAATGAGATGACTCAGAGCAGGTCAGTGGCAGTGCCCGGCCTCAGACTCAGCTCAGTGCTATCCACTCCACTCCACTCCACTCCACTCCACTCCACTCCACTCCACTCCACTCCACTCCACAGCTTCCTCTCCACTAGTGTCAGGGCTCTCGATCTGCATACCTGGGCTGCCTCCAACATGAAGTGGAGATGGGCTCCTAGGCTCTTCAGAGAATCAGTGGGTGTGAAATCCAAGCTGTTGTTCTGGTATGTGACATGGGACAGCAGTCATAATAAAAATAAATTTACTGAACAAAACTAGAAGGGATTTGAGCCAGCAAATCATTCAGTACCCTCATTTTATAGCTGAGCAAATAGGAACCCACAGAGGTGAAATGACTTGCCCAAAGCTAAACTTTCCATTGGAGGGGAAGAATAGAAGAAATAAATCAGGGACCTTGAGGTGAGAAAATGAACAAGAAGAGGCATGAAATGAATCCAGGGACCCAGGTGAATGGATATTGGTTAAGTCTCACCTCCCCTAAATTCTGTAAGTTTAGCTAGTCTTTGAAATCTCCTTTTTATTAAAAAAATATTTTTAATTTGTGATTTTATTTTGCATGTTTGAAATTTTATGCTATTGGTGTCATACACACTGTTTTGTAAACTTTTTTCTCTCTAGCATGTTTTGATACATACATGTTGATATGTTTACTTTAACAGCTCTAATATGTAAAGATACTGTATTTCCCTATGTATAGTACGCACCCTTTTCTGAAAAATTTAGGGTCTAAAAACTGGGTGCGTCTTATACAGTGGTTGTATTTTCCACTTTTTCATGCTTGTTTTTACACTCATTGTTGAAGACAGTGATTCATCATCAGACACAGATGAGGACAAGCTAATGGATAGGAGTTCTGACATCGATGAGGAATTGTATGAATTTTATGATGAATAAAACTTGAGTTCAATAACTTTATGTAATACTATTTTTTTTCAAATTTCAGGCCCCAAAATTAAGGTGTGTCTTACATATGAGGAAATACGGTACATAGATTCTGTATCTTTTACTTCTATCATAGATTAAAAGCTATGATGGAACACACAAAATTTTATTTTTAAGAATGTCACCTGGACTCAAGTCAGATTGTGTAACCCTTTGTGATTCATACAAGTTCTCCTCCCTTTAATCATTACCAGGGTCTTTTCACTCCACTTCCTGACACATCCAATCCCAGAATTCTACACCCTTCTTTTTCCTGTGTCTTTCACTAACCCTGCCTCTAAATCCCATCATTGCCCTTGCTCCTTTCCTCTGACCCTTCCATCCCAGAGTGACCTCAGGACTTACATGCCACCCTGGGGCCACTCAGAGCCTCTTGGGGAAACCCAACTGTAAAGCAAGAGCATCAAGAAATGTTTGAATTAGATGAAAGGGAGCATTCTAGAACTTTCTTAGGAATATGCACCCCTTCAAAAAAAGGTAAAGGAGGAGAAAGAAGAAACAATTAAATTCTGTTAAGTATTCAAATATAGTATTTAGAAAAAGAGCAAGATTGATTAATAAGATTTGTTCATAGAAAGATGCAGAGGAAAAATGCTCAATAGTGCCTAAGTTGAAGACTGCAGCAGGGACTCTGAGATAACATATATGGTATATGATCAGACAAATCACTAAAAAAAGATGAAGTTTAGGAGAAAAAACATGTGTCTCATGGGGCAGAGTTATTGACTGTTTGGAGCCAGGGAGCATATTTTTGGTGTGAAGGCAATTTCCTAGGATTTTCACCATAGCAATGAATCACTCTGCAGAGAACAGTAATGGGCCATTGGTGGGAGGGAAGATGATGATGGATGTGCCCAGAAGCCTTCAGATGACTAAGGGAATTTGCAGAAAAGTTAGCTGACACTTTCACAAGCTCTGCATCTGAGCTTCACTCATCACTGGGTAGGGATGGCCTCCCCTGACCCCTAGTGTATAAGCACTCAGGTTGGGTTTCAGTCCTACTCACCTCTCACCTGACTCCTCACATTCAAAAAAAAAAAAAAGTCTTTTTGTGATCCTTGGGAAATTTGCCCCCCCCCACTTTCCTTCTGCCTAAATTCCATCCTCTCTGTTGTTCCTAAGGGAGCTGAAACAGAAGTCACAATCAGACTGTGTTAATTGGGCTCTAAGGGCTTCTCTTTGAAGACTTCAAAGAACTGTTCTATACTGATCTGCTAAGATAGCCTGTGCGTCTTGTTATTACTGATTTGAAAAGTATCTTAATTTTATTATTGCTTTTTTTCTATTGTATTTTAAACCAAAAGGGTATTCTGCAGGCAAAGTGTTTTCACTTGCAACTTATTATTGAGATTCATTCATTATTCTTCTATTTATTCAACTAACATATACTGAGCACCTACTAAATGCTGTCACTATCACAGAGGTGCAACACCAACCAACCAACCAACCAACCAACCAACCAACCAACCAACCAACAACTAACCAACCAAGACATGGTTCCCTGGTTAGGGAAATTTGCATTCTGGTGGAGTCAGATATTAAGTTTGCATATGTATTGTGACCCTCAATTCTTACCACTTTTATGTGATAGATGGGAGGTGCAGAGCTTGAGGTGAGTGCAAGATGCAATGGAGCATGAAGAAATCTCTTTTGCTCTCAAATAGTAACCTATTAGATGGAAATGAAGTCCCAGTTTCTTAGCCTTTTATTCATGGTCCCCATCTTTCTGAATCTATTATCTCTTACTTCCATATATAACTCCTCTCACAGTAAAATAGCTTCGTAATTTTTATCCAAACATGTTACATGAATTTCTGATTTCATGCCTTTGCTCACTTCTTTTCTTTTGACTAAGATACCGTTTCTCTAGTCCAGTTTGCTATTTAGTATACTGTATATATGTCAGGGCAATGGCTTGCCGTATTGCACTGTATATCCATAATCTACTCCACATCTGTTATAGAATGAGATGAGATATAATGAGCAAATAATTATTGTATAGTAGTGTAGTAGACAGGTTTTAAAGAGACTTAATGATTCCTGACTCTTATTGTTCATGTGTTTGTGTAATCCTTTCCCTTGGAACTGAACTTGCTTTAAGCAGTTAAGTTATGGCAAATGTGATGCAGTCATTCTTTGATTACAAGATGCTATATAAGACTCCATCTTGTTAGCTGACTGATACTAGAGATTTTCTCCCTTGTAGGCGTTGAAGAAATGAGCTGCATGTTGTGAGAGAACTTATGGAGAGGGCCATGTAGCAAGAATCTGTGGTCTACGTTTCCTTTAGTTGCTAGGAGTGACTCACAGTCAACTAGTTAACAAGAAGCTAGGGCTTCAGTCTCACAACTATAGGATGAATTCTAAGAACTAAATGAGTTTGGAGGTGAATCTATTTCTAGTTAAGTCTTCAGATGAGAACCTATCCTTTACCAAGACCTTGGTTGTAGCCTTGTAAAGGACCCAGCTTAGTCATACCTGGACTCCTAACCTACAGCCACTATGAGAAAATAAATGTAGGATTTTTTTTAAGTGAGAGTAGGGAAGATACAGAGACAGATTCCTATATGTGCCCCAACCAGGATCCACCTGGCAACCTCTGTCTGGAGCGGATGCTCTGCCCATCTGGTTTTGCTTGCAACTGGGCTATTTTTAGCACCTGAGGCAGAGGCTCCTTGGAGCCATCCTCAGCACCCAGGGCCCATGTGCTAAAATCAATTGAACCATGGATGTGGGAAAGGAAGAGAGAGAGAGAAAAAAAAGGGTGAGGAGTGTGGAAGAAGTAGATGGTCAACTCTCCTGTGTGCCCTGACCAGGAATCGAACCCAGGACTGCAACATGCCAGGCTGATTGATGCTCTACCACTGAGCCAACCAGCCAGGGCCAAATGTAGGTTATTATTATTTTTTTAATAATTTTATTTTTTTAATGGGGTGACATCAATAAATCAGGATACATATATTCAAAGATAACAAGTCCAGGTTATCTTGTCTTTCAATTATGTTGCATACCCATCACCCAAAGTCAGATTGTCCTCTGTCACCTTCTATCTTGTTTTCTTTGTGCCCCTCCCCCCCCTTTCTCTCTCCCATTCCCCCCTCCCCCCCGTAACCACCACACTCTTATCAATGTCTCTTAGTTTCACTTTTATGTCCCACCTACGTATGGAATAATGCAGTTCCTGTTTTTTTCTGATTTACTTATTTTGCTTCGTATCATGTTATCAAGATCCCACGATTTTGCTGTAAATGTTCCGATGTCATCATTTCTTATGGCTGAGTAGTATTCCATAGTGTATATGTGCCACATCTTCTTTATCCAGTCGTCTATTGATGGGCTTTTTGGTTGTTTCCATGTCCTGGCCACTGTGAATAATGCTGCAATGAACATGGGGCTGCATGTGTCTTTACGTATCAATTTTTCTGAGTGTTTGGGGTATATACCCAGTAGAGGGATTGCTGGGTCATAAGGTAGTTCTATTTTCAGTTTTTTTGAGGAACCACCATACTTTCTTCCATAATGGTTGTACTACTTTACATTCCCACCAACAGTGCATGAGGGTTCCTTTTTCTCCACAGCCTCTCCAACATTTGCTATTACCTGTCTTGCTAATAATAGCTAATCAAACAGGTGTGAGGTGGTATCTCATTGCAGTTTTGATTTGCATTTCTCTAATAGCTAAAGAAGATGAGCATCTTTTCATACATCTGTTGGCCATTTGTATCTCTTCCTGGGAGAAGTGTCTGTTCATGTCCTCTTCCCATTTTTTTATTGGATTGTTTGTTTGTTTGTTGTTGAGTTTTATGAGTTCTTTGTAAATTTTGGATATTAGTCCCTTATCTGAGCTGTTGTTTGAAAATATCATTTCCCATTTAGTTGGCTTTCTGTTTATTTTGTTATCAGTTTCTCTTGCTGAGCAAAAACTTCTTAGTCTGATGTAGTCCCATTCATTAATTTTTGCCTTCACTTCTCTTGCCTGTGGAGTCAAATTCATAAAATGCTCTTTAAAACCCAGGTCCATGAGTTGAGTACCTATGTCTTCTTCTATGTACTTAATTGTTTCAGGTCTTATGTTTAGATCTTTGATCCATTTTGAGTTAATTTTTGTACAGGGGGACAAACTGTAGTCCAGTTTCATTCTTTTGCATGTGGCTTTCCAGTTTACCCAGCACCATTTATTGAAGAGGCTTTCTTTTCTCCATTGTGTGTTGTTGGCCCCTTTATCAAAAATTATTTGACTATATATATGTGGTTTTATTTCTGGACTTTCTATTCTGTTCCATTGGTCTGAGTGTCTATTTTTCTGCCAATACCATGCTGTTTTGATTGTCGTGGCCCTATAATATAGTTTGAAGTCAGGTATTGTAATGCCCCCAGCTTCATTCTTTTTCTTTAGGATTGCTTTGGCTATTCGAGGTTTTTTATAGTTCCATATAAATCTGATGATTTTTTGCTCTATTTCTTTAAAAAATGTCATTGGAAGTTTGGTGGGAATTGCATTAAATTTGTATATTGCTTTGGGTAATATAGCCATCTTGATTATATTTATTCTTCCTAGCCAAGAACAAGGTATATTCTTCCATCTCATTATATCTTTTTCGATTTCCCTTAACAATGGTTTACAGTTTTCATTATATAAGTCCTTTACATTCTTTGTTATGTTTATTCCTAAGTATTTTATTTTTTTTGTTGCAATCGTGAAGGGGATTATTCTTTTGAGTTCGTTCTCAATTGTTTCATTGTTGGCATATAGAAAGGCTATTGACTTCTGTATGTTAATTTTGTATCCTGCGACCTTACTGTATTGACTTATTGTTTCTAGTAGTCTTTTTGTGGATTCTTTGGGGTTTTCGATGTATAGGATCATATCATCTGCAAAAAGTGATACCTTTACTTCTTTTTTTTCGATATGGATGCCTTTTATTTCTTTGTCTTGTCTGATTGCTCTGGCTAGAACCTCTAGTACCACAAATGTAGGTTATTTTAATGTGCTAGGTTTGTGGTAATTTGTCATGCAGCAAAAGGTAATTAATAGTGACCTACTTCTATTTTTCCTTTGTTGTTGGGATGTGAGTGTTTCGAGAGACAGAGATGTTTGATTGAAAATCTCTGTTTTCTGTCAGACGTCTGTGTGCTCTTTTGGTGAGTAGGTTGATGGGGCTGGGATATAAATGAGTTTGGATAATAATTGAAAGGGAGGCTGAGAACAGGCATGTCATCCCTCAGGTAAATGCAGCCACCTCCCAAGGTGGGCAGATGCATTAGTACCATCCTCTCCACCCTACTCTTTGTTTCCATCATGTTGTCACTGGTGATCACCGCTTTTGGTCAGGTTGCAGATTTGTCCCCAAGTAGATCTGAGAATTTGGCTTTGTTTTCTAGGTCTTGGAACTAAAGCTTATGATTTGTGTTGTTAATGAGGAGATTGATGTGAGAATAGATGGATGGATACATGAATAGATTGGAACAGATGGTCCCCTCTACAGAAAAGAAAAAGTCTTCAAGTCATTCTGTTGAGGAGGACTCTACTGCTTCATATTCATGCACAAAGGACATCTCAATGTTGTCATCAATAAGCAAGTCAGGTCTCTCCCACCCTCAACCCCACCCAATGTTTTCCATTTACAAGTATGACACATGATTGTAAAATAATTACAAAAACAACCCCAAATCTCAAGACACCCTGTGAGAATGTAATGAAAAACCATTACCAAATAAATTACTCATAAATAAACTTCAGTGATGTTTCTTCTTGTCATGCAGGGAAACCACATTAGAAGACACTGGAAATAGAGAACTATAAAAATAGATCCAATGGCATTAATTCTCTTAAACAATCAAAATCAGACTGGCAATTTCCCTAATTTATGTCTCTATTTATTGCAAACCAACATGCTTTGTTCATCTTGAATCTATAAGAGTCATAAAGGAAAACCCATGTGAATTTTCAGCCTATGGTCCTCCTGGGGCACAAACATTAACTACTCATAGAAGAGAATAGCATAATCAACCTTCATTGCTTAAATACCCTTTATCTCTGCTGTACTTATATTCCAATGGAATGATTATCTTAACCACAACGGCGAGAGCAAATTAGTTCATTAAAAAATCATTATTGAGAAAGGATTTAGTTCAATACTGAATTTCTAAACTGATCTCCACATCAGTGAGATGAAATTCAGCCCCAGTGCATGCAGGTGTGAGTAGCAGGAGAAAATGATGGAAAGGCACAGGGGGCACACTGTGTGTTCACATTCTCTCACTAATAAGAGCTGCATTACGCTGAGGTACAAACAGATATCTTTTTCCCCCCATATAATAAAGTACCACTCAAGCCAGTTTCTAAGGCTCTAAAATAATAAAATATTAGAATCATGTTTCATTTCATCTGATAATTATTTATACAAAATAACAAACCTTAGTTCTGAATCTTGACTCTTCTTCCTAATTCTGGACAAAACTTTGGCAAATTCAAAAATCTATGCTCTTGTATCATCTACTTATGTGAATCCTCCAACTTGAGGTTGAAACGACCTGAAATATTCTGCAACTTGAAATAGTGTCTAATTCAATTTACTTCTCAAAAAACACATAGCATTTGTGTTTTGTTTTTTTTTTCAGTAAGAGTAAACACATACAAGAGCAAATGTTCTATACTGACCCCTGGAACGTAAAGTTTAGGAAAGGGAAAGATAATACACCTGGTATTTAATTTTAATTGCTGTTTTATTTTCATATGTCTTGCTCTGTGGCTTTTAAAAGTATAGTTTAAATATTAGTAAAGAGGCCCTAGCTGGTTGGCCCAGTGGATAGAACTTCAGCCCAGCGTATGGATGTCCCAGGTTCAATTCCAGGTCAGGGCACCCAAGAGAAGTGACCATCTGCTTCTCTCTTCCTCTTTCTCCCCCTTCTCTCTCTTTTCCCCTCTAGCAGCCAGTGGCTGGATTGGGTTTGATTATTGCCAAGGTGCTGAGAATAGCTGAGTGGGTCTGACTGTGTCAGCCTCAGGCACTAAAAATAGCTCAGTTGATTGGAGTATTAGATCCAGATGGGGTTGCCTGGTGGATCCCAGTCGGGGCTCATGTGGGAAGTCTGTCTCACTATCTCCCCTCCTCTCACTTGAAAAAAAAATAAGTGAAGAAATGAAATATTAAAGGCAATTGTAACAGAATATCCTACCAACCCCTTACCTTCCTAACTCATATTAAGGTAGGATAGCAGAAGAGAGCATTTGGTAATTATGTGAAGAAGAGACAAAGATTACAAACATAAAAATGCACCAATACTACTCATTAATGGCAAATATTAGACAAAGAAAGATTTATACGTCTTGTAGGCTTTTTATTGACCAGAGGCTAGTTTCCCCCACTAATCCCCACCCCGAACTCTTGCAAACACACACAGACGCATCTAAAGACCTTGAATTTTTTCTCCCTAGTCTTGTCCCCCACCACCCATGGCCTGGCTCCATAAAGAAGAAAACCAGACATAACCACCTGGCTGTCAACAGAGTCAGAGGCCACGTGGAGGAAGCAGAGCAGGACAGCAGGAGAGGGGAGAGTAAATGAGGCTTGGAAAGAAAGAGACATGATTCTACACACACACACACACACACACACACACACACACACACACACACTCTTTCTCTGCTATCACTTTATATAGCTCTACCTCTGCCTACTCTGTTCTAGCCAAGGCAAATTCCTTGCTGGTCTGTGAACACTCTTGTACTTTCTGCACCAGGGCCTTGGAACTTGCTTTTTCTCTTTCTGGAATATTTTTCCTCAAATAGCTACATGACTCACTCCTTTACTTCCTTTGTGTCATTGCTCAAATATTTTATTTTTGAGGGCTTCCTGACCTCTTTATAGCACTTAACAAATAACACACATTCACACATGTAAATATATGTAAATAAATAAATTATTTACACAAAATGCATATATTATAAATGTACTTACACACACAGATATTTAAAAAAAATTATTATGTCAAATTTAAGCTCCATAAGAGCTGGCTCTTTTGTTTATTGCTCTAGTCTCACCAATTGGAAAACTGTGTAGCCCACTATAAAAACTCACCCCATAATGGGTGATTGAGGTAGAAGAGTGAGATTAGAGAGACCAGACTCCCTCTGATTATCAGTCAAAGTGGATTAGGTACAATTGAGAGACCACTTGAGGAGAAAGAAAAGGAAATATTTTATGTAATCCTTTGAACTCTGTAAATCTTTGTGTGTATAGGCTTGCTCATCCATAAAGTATTTTTTTCTAGTAACCAGCCCTACTTATATACTCTTTCAAAATTTAGAAACATAGCTGGGTTATAAAATCACTTCAAAGAAACTTTTACCAATATAGTACGTATGTTACTTGGAAAAAAAATTCTAGGTCCTCAGATTTGTAACTACTGTATTGACATTTTTGTATGCATCTTATCCATTCTTCATTTTTTTATTAAAGAAAAATATGCTCAAAAAGTAAGGTTTCCATTTTCAAAAATGTTGGTTTTTCACTGTTGAGATGTGCCAGAGTCAGATCCCTCAAGATATGTCCTTAATAACTAACCATCACACAGAACAAATATACTGCTCACAGAAATTAAGGAATATTTTATAGCTTCATATTAATTTTGAAATATTCCCTAAATTTTGTGAGCAGTATAGTTGCCTCTGCCTTGGGAGGTTGGTAACTAGCAGAATCTGACTTCTAAAAATTCCAGCGTGTAAACAGACCAGGAAAAGAAGGAGGCCAGGGTATACGAACATGAGATAAAAACCAAGTCCCCACCCCCTTTTTGTGGCAGAGACAGAGAGAGTCAGAGAGAGGGACAGATAGGGACAGATAGATAGGAAGGGAGAGAGATGAGAAGCATCAATTCTTCGTTGAGGTTCTTTAGTTGTTCATTGATTGCTTTCTCATATGTGCCTTGACCGAGGGACTATAGCAGACCGAGTAACCCTTTGCTCGAGCCAGATGAGCCCGCGCTCAAGCTGGCGACCTCGGGGTCTCAAACCTGAGTCCTCCACATCCCACTCCAACGCTCTATCCCAGGGGTCCCCAAACTACGCATGCGGTCTCCTGAGGCCATTTATCCAGCGCCGCCGCAGTTCCGGAAGGGGCACCTCTTTCATTGGTGGTCAGTGAGAGGAGCATAGTTCCCATCGAAATACTGGTCAGTTTGTTGATTTAAATTTACTTGTTCTTTATTTTAAATATTGTATTTTTTCCTGTTTTGTTTTTTTACTTTAAAATAAGGTATGTGCAGTGTGCATAGGGATTTGTTTATAGTTTTTTTTTATAGTCCGGCCCTCCAACGGTCTGAGGGACAGTGAACTGGCCCCCTGTGTAAAATGTTTGGGGACTCCTGCTCTATCCACTGCGCTACTGCCTGGTCAGGCGCCAAATCCCTTTTTCTAACTCTAAAATAACAAAATATAGAGAGTGTAAGTGGCCACAAAGGATTGCCAGATGAATTAGTTAATATTTGCAAAGATTTTTCAAAATGAAAGCTACCACAGAAGGACTAGATCTTTTTATTAATTCAGTTGGAATGCTTTCTTGATTTTTCCATGCTGTCTTAAAAAGTCTTTGAATCAATGTCCACATGGGGGGGGTAATGACCTTCCAAAGAGGAAATTTTACTCATTCATCACTTTATCAAAAACACTCTGGGGAGAGACACGGCTTGACTGTGTGTGGCGTCTGTTACCATCACGAAAGTTCATATTTAACATACCTGACTGAGATAACAAGCTGTAGGCAGTCAGCACTCTCCTTAATTAGTTGGGAGGGCGTCATGAAATACCCTTACCAGTCCAGGGCTCCATTGTTTTTGCTCCCACAGATCAATTACAATATAACAGC
This sequence comes from Saccopteryx bilineata, assembly GCF_036850765.1. Lineage (NCBI taxonomy): Eukaryota > Metazoa > Chordata > Mammalia > Chiroptera > Emballonuridae > Saccopteryx > Saccopteryx bilineata. The sequence goes on along the minus strand of NC_089491.1, from coordinate 139,064,691 downwards.
CATGCTACACTAAGAGCTAAGGCTAGATTCTAATAATTCATATTCATCCCCAACATTTCATGATGCTATTAGATTAAAAAATATTTTGACAACTAAAATCTGAACAAAATGTACCCAGTAGCTATTGTTCTGAAACACCCTTTCCAGCTTCTTCCACTTGACCTCTGCTCTGTCCTCCTATTGTCTAGAAGTAGCAAATCATCAATATTGTCAGGTGGAGGATAAATGAGAAGAGTTATTCATTCCTTCTACTCTCAAGCCTCAATGGAAAAATGCGCTGAAAGAAATAAAAGGGAGAATGAGCATATTTCAGTGGTGTTTCTCTAGGCTTTTGTCTTCAAATGTTTGTAAAAAGTTAAATTTGAAGGCTTACTTGGCTTTTCTCTTTTGGGCTTGAGCCTTAGCTGTCCTTGTACCCTTCGACAGTGACGCTGGCTTGCAGAGTCGAGACTGACGCTACCAACATAGTGACGACTCTTGTGATGACCAAACTTTGCAGGAAGATGGTACAGCTTTGCTACTCATCACATCCTCCTGATGGCTTTTAAAAACATATTTTAAAAACTTTCAATCTCTTCCTCTTAACATACTGGATCTAGGGCAATGATCAGCAATGGCTGTTCAAAATACTAGAGGGATGGATCAGGCTGACAACACCAGAAATGACTAATTATATTCAGCACCATACAGCAGAAAACTAGACATTCTCCTGACAGAAATACAAAAAGAGTCTATGACAAATTCATGTCAAAAAAGCAATTAGAGGTTGATTTGAACAAGCCTCTAGGTCTAGATACCAGTTTATGGCAAATACGGGAAATAAAACTACAAGTCAACTGATAACCTGGGGATACAATCAGAAAATTCCAGAATGTGGGAAACTAAAAATCAAATGACCCAGTTTCATCAATGGATACATTTACAAGGAAAAAAGAAAAAGAAGTAAGAGGGACTATAGATCTAAGATTATTTAAAAGACATCTCAACAAAATTAAATATGTTTGTTGATTCTGTTTAAATCTTGATTTGAAAGAAATAACCTTTTCTTAATTAAAAATATTTACAAAATAATTATCAGAGCAATTTAAGTATTGTTTGGATGTATGATGATATTAAGAAATTCCTTTTTTTTTTTTTTTAAATTTGAAGTGAGAGGAAGGGAGATAGTGATACAAACTCCCGCATGTGCCCTGACTGGGATCCACCTAGAGACCCAGTTTTGTTTGGGCATTGTTTGGGGCCAATGCTCAAAATAATCAAGCTAATTTTAGCACCTGAGACTGAAGCTTGGACCAACAAGCTATCCTCAGTGCCCTGGGGCTGACATCTGAACCAATTGAGCCATTCACTGAGGGAAGGGAAAAGGGGGAGAAGGAAGAGAAGGAGAGGGAAGAGAAGCAGATGGTCTGTGCCTGACTGGGAATTGAACCTGGAATGTCCATATGCCAGACTGATGCTTTATCCACTGAGCCAACTGGCCAGGGCCAGGAATTGCTATTTTTTCAAAATATAATAATTGTATTGAGGTAATGTTTTTAAAAAGGGTTCTTGTGTCTTGGAAATACATAATAATATGTATAGTATTTATAAAATGATTATAAGTCCTGGATTTGCTTGAAAATAACCCTGGGGGAATGAGGCATAATGGTGGAATACAGATGAAAGCTGGGTGCTGGCTACAGAGGTTTATTATGCTGTTCTCTCTGCCTTTGTACAGATTGGGTGTTTTATAGAATAAATACTTTTTAAAAAAATTAGAGGAAATGGAAAACAGAATTGCAACAGAAACATTTTCTTATTTTTTATCTACTTGCAGCTCAAACCTGGTATATTTATAATTGTACAACATTATTCATTTTGATTTTAAGTTCTCTTTTGGTCTTGCCATGTGTGTAGTCCTCAGCCTTTTTCTGCATTTTAGATTTGCATTGTCTTATTGGAAAAAAGGCAAATATAAAAAATAGTATGCTGTTGAAGTTATCATCTCAATGGAATTATTTAGATAGACATTTTAAATAAAATATATGCACGGTGAGGTTTTAAACAGCTGCTTCTGCAACACAAAAGGATTTGAAAAGAAAAAAAATAGAACTAAAAGCGACTTCCTTAATACTGTAGAGTCATGATTTCTCAAAATGGTGTCAACTTTTTAAATGTATTCATTCCAAATGGAAACTGATAGATACCCTTTAGCTTTTCATTACTTTGAATTCAAATCAATATTGCTAATAAACTGTTTATATAGTACTTGAAAGGCTGGCATAGCATTGCATATTTTTTTAAGCAGAAAGGAAGCCAGTTGAAATCACTCCACAACTAACTACATTTGGGAAGGAGGTGCCAGTACAACCAGCTCTAGTTAGAAACTAAAATATTTCTAACTCATTGACTTGTGCATTGCATTTTTAAAATTGTTTTTTATCTTTTAATTACAGCTGAACCACGATATTATACTAGTTTTACCCCAGTGATCAGACATTATATAACTTTAAATGATCATACTGATAAAACTTGTACTCATCAGACACCATACATAGTGATTAGAACATTACTGATTATATTTCTTTTCTTTTCTTTTTTTTTTTTAAATAATTTTATTTTTTTAATGGGGTGACATCAATAAATCAGGATACATATATTCAAAGATAACAAGTCCAGGGTATCTTGTCGTTCAATTATGATGCATACCCATCACCCAAAGTAAGATTGTCCTCTGTCACCTTCTATCTAGTTTTCTTTGTGCCCCTCCCCCTCCCCCTTTCCCTCTCCTATTCCCCCCTCCCCCCCGTAACCACCACACTCTTATCAATGTCTCTTAGTTTCACTTTTATGTCCCACCTACGTATGGAATAATGCAGTTCCTGGTTTTTTCTGATTTACTTATTTTGCTTCGTATCATGTTATCAAGATCCCACCATTTTGCTGTAAATGATCCGATGTCATCATTTCTTATGGCTGAGTAGTATTCCATAGTGTATATGTGCCACATCTTCTTTATCCAGTCATCTATTGACGGGCTTTTTGGTTGTTTCCATGTCCTGGCCACTGTGAATAATGCTGCAATAAACATGGGGCTGCATGTGTCTTTACGTATCAATGTTTCTGAGTTTTTGGGGTATATACCCAGTAGAGGGATTGCTGGGTCATAGGGTAGTTCTATTTTCAGTTTTTTGAGGAACCACCATACTTTCTTCCATAATGGTTGTACTACTTTACATTCCCACCAACAGTGGATGAGGGTTCCTTTTTCTCCACAGCCTCTCCAACATTTGCTATTACCTGTCTTGCTAATAATAGCTAATCAAACAGGTGTGAGGTGGTATCTCATTGCAGTTTTGATTTGCATTTCTCTAATAGCTAAAGAAGATGAGCATCTTTTCATATATCTGTTGGCCATTTGTATTTCTTCCTGGGAGAAGTGTCTGTTCATATCCTCTTCCCATTTTTTTATGGGATTGTTTGTTTGTTTGTTGTTGAGTTTTATGAGTTCTTTGTATATTTTGGATATTAGGCCCTTATCTGAGCTGTTGTTTGAAAATATCATTTCCCATTTAGTTGACTTTCTGTTTATTTTGTTATCAGTTTCTCTTGCTGAGCAAAAACTTCTTAGTCTGATGTAGTCCCATTCATTAATTTTTGCCTTCACTTCTCTTGCCATTGGAGTCAAATTCATAAAATGCTCTTTAAAACCCAGGTCCATGAGTTGAGTACCTATGTCTTCTTCTATGTACTTAATTGTTTCAGGTCTTATGTTTAGATCTTTGATCCATTTTGAGTTAATTTTTGTACAGGGGGAGAGACTTTAGTCCAGTTTCATTCTTTTGCATGTGGCTTTCCAGTTTTCCCAGCACCATTTATTGAAGAGGCTTTCTTTTCTCCATTGTGTGTTGTTGGCCCCTTTATCAAAAATTATTTGACTATATATATGTGGTTTTATTTCTGTGGTTTTATTTTCTCTCTTTCAGGACTTTAAATATTGGGGTCCACTCTCTTCTAGCTTGTAGAGTTTCTGCTGAGAAATCTGATGATAATCAAATGGGCCTTCCTTTATATGTTGTATTCTTCTTTTCCCTGGCTGCCTTGAGAATTTTTTCTTTGCTGTTGGTTTGTGTCAATTTCATTATGATATGCCTTGGAGTAGGCATTGGACTTTCTATTCTGTTCCATTGGTCTGAGTGTCTATTTTTCTGCCAATACCATGCTGTTTTGATTGCCGTGGCCCTATAATATAGTTTGAAGTCAGGTATTGTAATGCCCCCAGCTTCATTCTTTTTCTTTAGGATTGCTTTGGCTATTCGGGGTTTTTTATAGTTCCATATAAATCTGATGATTTTTTGCTCTATTTCTTTAAAAAACGTCATTGGAAGTTTGATGGGAATTGCATTAAATTTGTATATTGCTTTGGGTAATATAGCCATCTTGATTATATTTATTCTTCCTAGCCAAGAACAAGGTATATTCTTCCATCTCATTATATCTTTTTCAATTTCCCTTAAAAATGGTTTATAGTTTTCATTATATAAGTCCTTTACATTTTTTGTTATGTTTATTCCTAAGTATTTTATTTTTTTTGTTGCAATCGTGAAGGGGATTATTCTTTTGAGTTCGTTCTCAATTGTTTCATTGTTGGCATATAGAAAGGCTATTGACTTCTGTATGTTAATTTTGTATCCTGCGACCTTACTGTATTGGCTTATTGTTTCTAGTAGTCTTTTTGTGGATTCTTTGGGGTTTTCGATGTATAGGATCATATCATCTGCAAAAAGTGATACCTTTACTTCTTCTTTTCCGATATGGATGCCTTTTATTTCTTTGTCTTGTCTGATTGCTGTGGCGAGAACCTCTAGTACCACATTAAATAAGAGTGGAGAGAGTGGACAACCCTGTCTTGTTCCTGATTTAAGGGGGAAAGCCTTCAGTTTAGTGCCATTTAATATGATGTTAGCTGATGGTTTATCATATATGGCCTTTATCATGTTGAGATATTTTCCTTCTATACCCATTTTGTTGAGAGTCTTAAACATAAAATTGTGTTGTATTTTATCGAAAGCCTTTTCTGCGTCTATTGATAAGATCATGTGGTTTTTGTTCTTTGTTTTGTTGATATGGTGTATTACATTAACCGTTTTACGTATGTTGAACCATCCTTGAGATTCTGGGATGAATCCCACTTGATCATGATGTATTATTTTTTTAATATGTTGTTGTATTCGATTTGCTAGTATTTTGTTTAGTATTTTAGCATCTGTATTCATTAGAGATATTGGTCTGTAGTTTTCTTTTTTTGTGCCATCCTTGCCTGGTTTTGGTATGAGGGTTATGTTGGCCTCATAAAATGTGTTTGGAAGTATTGCTTCTCCTTCAATTTTTTGGAAGACTTTGAGTAGAATAGGAACCAAGTCTTCTTTGAATGTTTGATAAAATTCACTGGTATAGCCGTCAGGGCCTGGACTTTTATTTTTGGGGAGGTTTTTAATGTTTTTTTCTATTTCTTCTCTACTGATAGGTCTGTTTAGGCTTTCTGCTTCTTCTTGACTCAGTCTAGGAAGGTTGTATTGTTCTAGGAATTTATCCATTTCTTCTAGGTTGTTGAATTTAGTGGCATAAAGTTTTTCATAGTATTCTACAATAATTCTTTGTATATCTACGGTGTCCGTGGTGATTTCTCCTCTTTCATTTTGGATTTTGTTTATATGAGTTCTTTCTCTTTTTTCCTTGGTAAGTCTTGCCAAGGGTTTGTCAATTTTGTTGATCTTTTCAAAGAACCAGCTCCTTGTTCTATTAATTTTTTCTATAGTTTTTCTGTTCTCTAATTCATTTATTTCTGCTCTGATTTTTACTATCTCCTTTCTTCGGCTGGTTTTGGGTTGTCTTTGTTCTTCTTTTTCTAGTTCCTTAAGGTGTGAAGTTAAGTGGTTCACTTGGGCTCTCTCTTGTTTGTTCATATATGCCTGAAGTGATATGAACTTCCCTCTTATCACTGCTTTTGCTGCATCCCATAGATTCTGATATGTCGTATTGTCATTTTCATTAGTCTGTATATATCTTTTGATCTCTGCATTTATTTCTTCTTTGACCCATTCATTTTTTAAAAGTATGTTGTTTAGTTTCCATATTTGTGTGGGATTTTTTTCCTCTTTTTTGCAGTTGAATTCTAGTTTCAAGGCTTTATGATCAGAAAATATGCTTGGTACAACTTCAATTTTTCTGAATTTGCTGATGTTGTTTTTGTGGCCCAACATATGGTCAATTCTTGAGAATGATCCATGTACACTGGAGAAAAATGTATACTCAGTCACTTTGGGATGAAATGTCCTGTAGATGTCTATCATATCCAGGTGCTCTAGTGTTTTGTTTAAGGCCACTATATCTTTGTTGATTCTCTGTTTGGATGACCGATCTAGAGCCGTCAGCGGTGTATTGAGGTCTCCAAGTATGATTGTATTTTTGTCAGTTTTTGTTTTAAGATCAATAAGTAGCTGTCTTATATATTTTGGTGCTCCTTGGTTTGGTGCATATATATTAAGAATTGTTATGTCTTCTTGATTCAGTGTCCCCTTAGCCATTATGAAATGGCCATTTTTATCTCTGAGTACTTTTCCTGTCCTGTAGTCAGCATTATCCGATATGAGTATTGCTACACCTGCTTTTTTTTGGATGTTATTTGCTTGGAGTATTGTTTTCCAGCCTTTCACTTTGAATTTGTTTTTATTCTTGTTACTTAGATGAGTTTCCTGTAGGCAGCATACAGTTGGATTTTCTTTTTTAATCCATTCTGCTACTCTGTGCCTTTTTATTGGTGAGTTTAATCCGTTTACATTTAGTGTAATTATTGATACTTGTGAGTTCCCTATTGCCATTTTATATCTTGCTTTCTGTTAGTTTTGTGTCTTGTTTGATCCTTCTCTTTTGTTTTTCTATCTTTTGTTTTTATTTGGTTGTATTCCATACATCTTTCCTCTGTTGCTATCTTTTTTATCTCATGTGCTTCTGTGGTGGTTTTTTCAATGGTGGTTACCTTTGAGTAATGAAAAGTGTCCCTACTCTGTTCATTGTAGTGAACTATTTTGTGAGTACTTTTGCACTGCATCGTCCTTTGCTACTGTTAATCTCCATCTTCTCCCCCTCTTTCTTTTTGTTGTTGTCACAGTTTAAATTTGGTTTTATTGTGTTCTTCTTGGAGCTTTTACTTGTGGCTCTGTTTTTTTTTTTGTTCTTTGTATCTGATTGGAGAACCCCCTTTAGTAATTCCTGGAGTGGAGGTTTTCTGATGATAAATTCCCTCATCTTTTCTGTATCTGTGAATGTTTTTATTTCTCCTTCATATTTGAAGGATAGCTTTGATGGGTATAGTATTCGTGGCTGAAAGTTCCTCTCTTTCAGGACTTTAAATATTGGGGTCCACTCTCTTCTAGCTTGTAGAGTTTCTGTTGAGAAATCTGATGATAATCTAATGGGCCTTCCTTTATATGTTGTATTCTTCTTTTCCCTGGCTGCCTTGAGAATTTTTTCTTTGCTGTTGGTTTGTGTCAATTTCATTATGATATGCCTTGGAGTAGGTTTGTTGGGGTTAAGAAAACTCGGTGTTCTGTTTGCTTCTTGAATTTGAGGCTTTAGTTCTTTCCACAGGCTTGGGAAGTTCTCATCAATTATTTGTTTAAGTATGTTCTCCATTCCATTTTCTCTCTCTTCTCCCTCTGATATACCTATTATTCTTATGTTATTCTTTTTGATGGAGTCAGATAATTCTTGTAGGGCTATCTCATTTTTTTAAATTTTTGAGTCTCTTTCTTCTTCTCTCTGTTGTGCCTCAAGTTGCTTGTCTTCTATTTCACTAATCCTCTCTTCTATCTGACCTGTTCTATTAGCTAAGCTTGTTACTTCATTTTTCAGCTCGTGAATTGAGTTTTTCATCTCTGTTTGATTTGTTTTTATAGTTTCAATTTCTTTGGACATATATTCTTTGTGTTCATTGAGTTGTTTTCTGAGCTCCCTAAATTGCCTTTCTGTGTTTTCTTGTATATCTCGGAGGATTTTTAGGATTTCTATCTGGAATTCTCTGTCATTTAGCTCCAAGGTTTCCAATATATTAAATTTTTTCTCCATAGATTTTCCCTCATCTAGCTGTGTTACCTCTCTTTCTTTTGTATCCATGATATTCAATTTTCTCTTCCTTAATGGCATCTGAGGGTGGTTTTGTTGATAGTATTAATGAGATTTAATAAAGAATAAAAAGTTAAAAAAAATAAAAAATCAAAAAAGTTGTTTTTTTTTTAAATTAATAATGAAATAAAGAAAAATAAAATAATAATTTTTTTAAAAAGGAAATTATTCCCCCCTTCCTTTTTTCCTCTCCTCTCCCCTTTTTCTTGAGAAAATCTTGTGGTGAACTGCGAATTGTAACAAACAATGCCTGTGATGGAGGTCCTGAATTGGGGAAAAGTAATAAAGGGGCAAAAAAAAAAAAAAAAGGAAAAAAAAAAGGAAAAAAAAGGGAGGGTATGGACCCACAAAAAGCAAATAAGGAAAAAATTTGGGTCAAGAATAAAATGATTTGCTTTTAGGTGTTGGTTGTCTAAGAGTTATGATGAGAGGAATAAGAGGAAAACAGAAAAATGGGGGGACAAATTAAAAAAATACTATTGTATTTAGTGGAACAAGAACTAGATAAAATGGAGAGCCAGGGGTGGGAGCACTGCTAGTGAGTTAAAAAGGTGAAGTAAAAACCCCCCAAAATGCCACAAACATAAGTTTGAGTCCCAGATAAGATAATTTGTTTGTTATTGAGGTTTGAATGAGAGGAGATGTAAAGGAGAAAGGAAGAAACTAATATAGAGGGAGAAAAGAAAGAGAGAGAGAGAAAAAAAGAGGGAACCACTAAAAGAAGAAAAAAGAAAGGAGAGAGAGAGAGTTAAGGGTTTTGGAGTGCAACCCTCATAGAGAGAAAGGCAGAGGAGAAAAAAGATAATGGGAGATGTAACACTTATGGGTAGTGTAGTTCAAGGAGAGGAGAGAGTAAGACCGGCAGAGAGTTAATCGGCCAAATTGGAGGAGGAAAAAAAGTATCAAGAATGAAGATAAGAGAAACAAACAAACAAATATAATAAAATGGGATAGGTTATAAAGTCTGAAGATTATTCTTGATTTTGAGAGGTTATCTTCTTGCTTTTTCTTTTCTCTCCCTCTTCCTGGTTGGTGACTCTGTACCCCAGGTTCTGCCCCTTTGGCACGCTCAGGTAGAGGTTTGCAGCTGATAAATCTCTATGGCAATATCATGTATTGTGCTTTAGTCTCGTTGGCAGTCAAGGCTCATTAGCATTTATAGGCTCCGACAGTGAGAGAGTCCGTGTTCCTGGTGCCTTTCTCCTAGTCTTTCCTTCCTCAATTAGTAGCCTGATAATCCAGCTATGGGGTTGCTGCTGCCTCTGCCTGGATAGTAAGAGGTTCAAAGAGCTGGCAACTCCCCCCTCTATTCCCACTCAGCACAGGGCTCTGGGTAAGGCTCAGTCAGTCAGAGCTGCTAGCATAATCAGGCGGGCTTTCCGCCCACTCAAAGACCTCTGGCTCTGCCACTCTGTCCGGTAACACAGGCGGGCGCCCACTTCCGGGGCGCTTGGAGGAAACTCTCATTCACTATCTGTGCATGCAGACCAGGATATCTGGCCAGCAGTCTTACGCTCTGAGTGAAACCCCCAACTGCATGGAAAAGTTGCAGCGTTGGAATTGGCTCTCGCTCTGTCCCGGTGCACGGCTTTTGCAAGGCGCTGGGGCGGCCCGAGATTCCGCTTTGGCCCACACAAAGGCCCCTGACGCTGCCCCTCTGTGCGATAACACGGGCGCACACTGCCGAGGCACTCGGAGGAATTGCTCACTACCTATCTGCGCGCGCACACCAGGATATGAGGCCGGCCGCGTTTCCCTCTGAGTGAAACCCTCACCAGCACGGAAAATTTCCACCGTTGGAATTAGTTCTCGCTCCCTCCCGTGCGCGGCTTTCCCAGGGCGCTGGGGCTGCCCAGAGATTCTGCTTTCGACCCACAGAAAGGCCTCTGACCCTGCCTCTCTGTGGGGTAACACGGACACCCACTTCTGGGGCTTAGGAAGAAATCTCTCGCCCACTAACTGTGCACCAACCAGGAGACCGGGTAAAATGGCTGCCCCGCTTGTCTTTCTTTGTTTGGGTTTGGCGTGAGTGTTAGCTTGTATTGCCCGGCTTGCCACAGGATCAGTTTTTCCTCGGCTAGGATCTCCGTGCCACAGCCTGGTTCGGCTGTTTGTGCCGCGGTCTGGATGTATTCACCCCCTTTGCCCGCCTCAGTTTCTATATTCACAGTTACCAGAGAAAGCCGCCCTGTTTAGGTTAGTGAGGAAGGCGGAGCATTTCTTACTCCCTATTTCCTTCAGGGTTTGGTTATATATTTAGCCAATTTTTCACTCGACCATACCTTCGGGTGTATTACGAAGCATCTGGAGGCTCCAAGTATAGGTTTTTCTGTTTCTGGTTGAAGATCTTGTTGAGTTTTGGGGGAGATTTATCGGTATCGCTTCCTACTCCGCCATTACTCTGACGTCATCCCCATTATATTTCTTATATTGTATGTTACCTCCCCATGACTGTTCTGTTACTACCAAGTTTTACTTTTTAATCCCGTGATCCTTTTCACCCACTCCCCCAATTCTCTGTCTGGCAACCATCAGAATGTTCTCGGTATCTCTGAATCTGTTTCTGTTCTGCTTGTTCATTTATTTTGTTTTTTAGATTCAACTGTTGATAGATATGGATGTCATTTTATTCTTTATATTTTTTATTGTTTCCCCTTCTTTATTTTTAAGAAGACCCTTTAATAATTCATTTAATATTGGTTTGGTAGAGATGAACTCCTTTAGCTTCTTGTCTGGGAAACTATGTGGACTTCCATTCTAAGTGATAGCCAGGTACAGTAATCTTAGTTGTAGGTCCTTGATTTTCATCACTGAATATTTCTTACCAATCCCTCTGGCCTGCAATGTTTCTGTTAAAAAAACCCAGCTGAGAGTCTTATGGGAGCTCTCTTACAGGTAGCTAACTGTTTTTCTCTTGCTGCTGGAAACCAAGGCTAGCGGCTGTTAGGGCCTGGCCTGGGGTCACTTAATGAGAGGCACAGGGCACACTGGGGTCAGACAGTGCATGTTTGAGAGATTTTAGGAGAGTCTGAAGCATAAGGCAAGGCAGGCCACTTGTATGGAAAGGACACTGGGAACAGCTTGGGTGGGCCCACAAGTTGGGTGAGGCAAAATCTCAGGGTCACAGAGTGAGGTGACAGCCAGGCTTATGGAAACTCAGATGTGTGATCTCTGTGGAGAAAGGGCTCAGAAAAGGAACAGTGGCCTCTGCCAGCACTTTTGTCTGACAGAAAGCTGCCCCTCCAGCCCTTTCCTTGATGGCAGACAATCCAGTTCTTTCCCATATGTTTTGGTGCCTTTGAGCGGCTTTCCCAGTGCTGGAGCTCAGAGTGAGCTAGTCTGAGTAGTTCTCTGTGTGGGCCTTGTGAAAGTCCTCTGTCTCACTCAGTCACAATCTCCATTGAGTTTACAGTCAGAAGTTATGGGAACTTCTCTTCCTGGCACTGGAACCCTGGGTTTGGCGGCCAGACACGCCTCACTCCTCAGGGGGACCTCCAAGTTGAGCTATCCCTCCTGATTTTTACCTGCCAGACATAGTTGCTGCTCCAGCCTGTTCTGTGTCTCTGCATCTCCTCTCTGTCTCCATGTGGCTTCTTTATATCTTTAGTTGTAGGACTTCGGTTCAGCTAGATTTCAGGTGGTTCTGAATGACGGCTGTTCGGTATTTTAGTTGTGATTTTGAAGTGGTTGTAGGAGGATGCAAGTACTGCATTTATCTATACCGAAATGTTGACTTTATTACTTTTTAAATAATTATTTTGTTTAATTCTGCTAAAATTTCAGAAGCTCAGTAATCTGTTGAAAATCTTCCTTGCCTTCTCTCTCTCTCTTTTAAAGAAACATCAAAACAAAAATAAACTATCCACCAATTTTCTTCTATGAATTCTACTAATGGAAAGAAATGTCTTACTAACAAAATGAAATAGATAGCACTTAAAATCAGAAATTTATCTTAAACAGCCTAGTCATGTGTTTTCACTGTACCACCAAGTTAGAGTGAGGAGGTTTCCTGACAGATAAAAAAGGAGAAAGATGAGACCATAAGAGAATTGGCAACTACCAACTGGTACTTAATAAAATTGTGCATAAAGATACTCATATCTCTGCATTGCACCTAAAAAAATACCAGAAAGCTAACATATTTCCTTGTTTCAGAAGTATGCCTGTAATAGTCCACATGAAAGTGAATGATCTGCAAACAGAAATATTAGCTGCATTTGCTCTTTTATATGAGACCGTTACTGCTCAGAGTCCAAGGATCTTTATGCTTCTTTCATTTACAAAACCTTTTCCTTCTTATAAATATGTTAGGTTGGGTCTCTTCCATAACTTGCACATTTGTTGGGGAGGAGCATGTTATAATAAATAGAGGGTTACACCACCTTAACATAATTCCACTGTCAATAATAAAGCATCATTAAACTGATAAGAGATTAATATTCAAAATATATAAAAACTCATGCAATACACTAGTAAAAGAATCTTATTAAAAAATGGGCAGAGGAACTAAAATAGATATTTTTTTAAAGAAGGCATACAAATGGCCGTCAGGTACATGAAAAAGTGCTCAACATTACTAGTCATCAGGGAAATGCAAATCAAAACCACACTGAAACATCACCTGTTAGAATAAATATTATTTAAAAGAAGAAATAACAAGCTTGTGAGAAAAGAGAGCCCTTGTGAGTTGTTGGTAAGAATGTAAACTGACCTAGCCACCATGAAAAATGGTATGGAAGTTCCTCAAAAAATTAAAAATAGAACTACTATAGGATCCAGCGAATTCACTTCTGGGTAGATATCCCAAGGAAAGGAAATCACTATCTCAAAAAGATAGTACTCCCATGTTCATCACAGCATTATTCCCAATGGTCTACACATGGAAACAACCAAGTGTCTCCAGATGAATGGGTAAGGAAATGGAAATTATGGTGTGTGTGTGTGTGTGTGTGTGTGTGTAATATTACTCAGTCATAAAAAGAAGGAAATCCTGCAACTTGTAACAAATGAATGGACTGTGAGGGCATTATGCTAAATGAAATACATCAGATGGAGAAAGGCAAATAATGTATAATCTCACTTACAGGTGAAAAATTGAAAAAAATACTGGACTTTTGGAAAGAGAGAGCAGTTTGGTGGTTGCCAAGGGTGGGAAGTAGGGGAATTGGATAAAGGTGGTCAAAAGGGCCAAACTTCCAGTTGTAAAATGAATGATTCTGGGGAGATAACCCATAACATAATAACTATAGCTAACAAGAGTCTTGTATATTTGAAAGTTGCGAAAAGAAGAAAACTTAAAAGTTCACATCTCAAGAAAAAATGTAATTACGTGAGATGATGGATGTTTCTAAACTGATTAAAGTAATCATTTTGCAATATATAGATATATCAAATTATTACGGTGTACACCTTGAACTAATGCAATATTGTATGTCAATTATATCTCCATAAAATGAGGGGAAACTCCCAAATGTGAGGCCCTTTTGTAGGCAGATATTTGTTAACCTGGCCCTATCTTCACAGTTGTTGCTCTTTCACAGTGTAGCTGTTAGGTGACTACTCAGGAATATGCTGGTTCCCATCTTGGTTTTAGAAGCACTCCTTAGGAACCCTTATCTTGTGCATCTCGCCTGGTCCTGCTTCTGCATTGGCTCATCCTCATTTTGGTTCTTCTATAGTCTCAGAAGGGTGGATACAGAGACTGACAGGTATTCTGTGTCTCCATCTGATAGAAGGTTTGTTTAGCAATTGCTGTGCAATTCCTTTTAGCATCTTGCCCTTGGGCCCCACACAAGTCTTGTCCTCCCATGCTCTTCAGCCCCTGGGCATCTTGTGCTTGAAGCTATGGTTTAGAGGGCAAGAATGGATTTCAGAGCTGTTTTTTCTTTTTCAAAAACCCCTATCCATCATAAATCTTGGCTGGGTAGATCTGTCTTGCTCTAGAGCCAAAGCACATCTTAACCCCTCTAGTCCTGGCCCTAGCTGTATGTAACCTTTCTCCCACTCAGTCTCTGACATTAGGCAAAGCACTTGTTTTTGCTTCCTGAGGAGACAAGCAGGGGAAAAAGGACTGCAACCAGATTAATTCTGCATTCTTTTATGTTATCCTTGGATTGGTCTTTGCATCGTGTCATTTTTCTTCCTTGTCTTTCTTGCTGATCATGTTCTTCAGCTCTCTTCCCGTTTTTTCCTCCCTACAATTTTTTCTCCAAGTTCAGGTTCCACTGAGAACCTTCTTTCCTGCTGCCCATGCTCCCCCTTCTCTTTATCTCTCACAATACTTAACTGAGTGGTTTCAAGAATGGTCCTTCCTCTTTGAGGATAAAGATCATGTTGTATTTTGCTTACTCTTCCCACTGCTCCTAGAAATAAGCTGAGATGTAAAATATATGGTGTTTACTTGTTTATAAGTGTGAATTGTAATGCATGTGAGAGTGGAAAAGTATAGGATGCTACAGTGATGTACCATAGTGACCTGTTTTAATATGAGAGGATGTGGCCTTGCTTTGTTTGTACTTAGCACAGTAGGAATTTTTAAATAATTGAAAAGATGAAGACTTACAATTTAAGAAAAGTCCCATAAATTTAATGCACTTTTAAACTAAATAAATACATATGAAATATACAGAGAAAATTATACAGAGAAAATTAGTAAAGAATATACAAGTGAATAATTTTATTACAAGGGTCTTTAGAAGTCACCAAACAGTGGCTCATAACCTTCTAGGAACCCTTCTAGAATACTAATAAACAAATGTAGACAATTAAAATGAGACCAACTAAAGGCCATGGACCTCAAGTCAATTATCTCTAATCCCATAGTGCTTATTTAGAGTTAGAACTGCAGTGGAATTTTCTAAATAGAGCTCCAGTTTACCAAGTATGGCAGTCCCTGAAATACTCAGTTGTATTCAATTAATTCCAAAGACAAGATACATTTGATGTGAAAGAAATTCAGAAGTCAAACAAAATCCAGACTGTTTTCTCTTGAGTGTTAGAATAGCATGTTTTCCAGGAGATGCCTAGTAGGAGAAATTGTCTCAAAAGCCAGACAGATCCAAGGTGTTTGGATATTTGCAAATCACATTAGCATTGTAAATCAGCAGTAACATCCCAACAAAACTTTATCTTGATTTTCCTCTGAGTAAATGAGCTCAGATTCTTTTTGTTGTAAATGGAAACATGAGTATAAGACCAAATGGCTGTTTCTGCCAAAACCATATCTTTCAGTTCTAGTTCTACAACTGAGAGAGAGATTAATTGGAAAGAATAAAGAACAAATGTTGAAACACAGAAGGAAAAGATTTTAAAATTAGCATTTATTTCTTTTTTTCCTCCTTACATACAGAATAAAATTTTCTATACCATCTGTAACAAATAAAAATTGCAGGTATGAAGGAAGAAAATAAGTTTCAACATTTGCAGAAGTTTCAGATTTAAATATGTCATTTTAAGAATATGGACTTTGGAGTCAGACTTCTGAGTTTCAAATGATGATTTCACCCTGTGGGATCCTGTGCATTTGGCACTGGAATTCTTGAAACCTCAGTTTTGTTTTCTGTAAAATTGAGATAATAACACTATGTGATAGAGTGTGTGTATAGATTAAAAGAATCCATGTACAGTGTTTAGGACTCTATCTAGCACATTAAGAAAGAATTGAGCAAGAGACTGCAAGGAAGAAGAAAAAGTATTTTCTCATTAGAGGCAGATAAGAAAGAATAGGACAATATGTTTCTACGTACAAGTAAAATAAACTATCGAGGGCAAAACATTCCACAAGAAAATGTCACATATTTCCAAAAGAAGGAGAAAAATGAAAAGAAAGCAAGATATTTACCACTTGCCTGAGCCTGTTGATTTTTTCTCTGTCTTCTCTTTTAGGGGATTTCCAATGCCAGATGGCAGTGGAGCCAGTCGCAAGGAGATGACACTTTTGTAGCTATTTGTCTGCTTTCCAAAATGGGTTTAAAATTTGAAAATGGGTATATATTTTTTATAACTAAATTAAAATTTTACTGTTAAGCACTTTTAATAACTGAACTTTAATTCTTTACTGTGTATCTTTCTGTAAAATAGGTTAATTATAGTTGCTGTGATATTCTATGATATAAGGTACATAAATAATAATATGCATTTAAAATATAAACTACTTCACCATCATTATATAAAGAAATTATGTGAAAAAAGATAATCCACAGTGTGAGGGCACGTCCCCTTCTGTAGATGTGAAGATTAAGCTGCTACAAGAAGAGTCAGTTGTAGGATACGATGAGCCAAAGGGAGGTAATTTTGATATGTTTGCAGCAAATAGGAAAGGCCTTTTCTATAGTTGTCAATGATATTCTTTTTTCTTCTTAGAGAAGTGAGTAAAATTTAGTTGATTTTTGTTATTCTTATTTATTTTTTTTATTTCTACCAAGCAATGTTTTATGCTTTTGCTTTTTTAGAGAGAGAGAGAGAGAAGACAGGAAGGAAGAGCAACGAGAAGCATCAGCTTGTTGAGGCACCTTAGCTGTTCAGTGATTACTTTCTCATATGTACCTTTATGGGGGTCTTTAGCTGAACCAGTTACCCCTTGCTCAAGCCAGCGACCTTGGGCTCAAGCCAGTGAACTTGGGCTTCAAACCAGTGACCTCAGGCTTCAAACCTGGGTCCTCAGTATCCCAGGTGTATGCTCTATCCACTGTGGCACCTCCTGGTCAGGCCCAAACAATGTTTATTCTTTAATCAAGCAGCTGCCACACTGCTAACTGGCTTCCAGACTGAGCTGCTCCAAACACAGGCGCCCTGGCTGTGGTCTACAGGAAGTTGTTAGGCCTGTTAGGACCCAGCAGATCCCTGGTAAGTCATCCGGCTGCTCTGCTCCCCGCCGCAGGCCAGGTGGTCTGCGGGCTCCCCTTTCTCCGCGGCCACTGGAACCCACTCTTATTCTGGGGCTGTCTCAGGAACGCGCGACTGAGGCATTCAATGACGCTGATGTCCAGTGTATGCCATCAGCCGGGACTTCAAACGTCCCTGGCAAATCCTACCTGAATCTTTCCACGACCATTTTTTAGAGAAGAAAACATAAAAGTTAACATTTCTACAAGCTAAGAGGGGAGTGTTTACACAGGAACTGGTTTCACCTGATGACTGGGAAGGGAGGACAGAAGGATCATCCCCGTGAGTTCAGAATGTGCACGGGCGGGGTTTCCTTTCCCCTGAAACAGAATGACGCTGTCGGCGTCATCCTCTGGGTTCTAATAGAAGTTAAGGGCGCTGACTAGGACCTTAGGGTCCTAGTTGACTCGGGCTGGAGGGGCAGGCGGCCCCTTTCTGTAACAGCGCCCTGAGGACTGGAGCAGCGGAGCAGCCTGGGACCGCAGGGACTTGGCGCCCGGAGGCAGAACTTTCCAGAGCTGCTGGGGCTCTGCATGCCCCAGCCACGTGCTCTCAGGGTCACATCAAAGAGCAGCCCTCTCTCAGTGCCTGGGAGCCTTTGAAAAGTGACTGACAGGTCACTTCCCTCAGACAGCAGAGGGACTTCCCCTCAGACAAATCCTCCACGGAGGAGATTCCCGATTAACCAGCGCTCCCTTCAACCATTCGTCTTACATCAGCTGGGACCATTGACAATGCTGCTGTGGGCTGTGCATGGCGCGGTTATGCAAAGACACTCAGGAAAAATTTAGTTATTCAAA
Organism: Saccopteryx bilineata; assembly: GCF_036850765.1. NCBI lineage: Eukaryota > Metazoa > Chordata > Mammalia > Chiroptera > Emballonuridae > Saccopteryx > Saccopteryx bilineata. The sequence goes on along the minus strand of NC_089491.1, from coordinate 139,046,845 downwards.
CAGATGAACATCTCAAGAAAAGTTTAAGTTCCAGCATGGACTCAGCTGTAATGAGACTCATTCTCTTTCCAACTATGTTTGCTCTTGTTACCTAATGGAGCGTCTCCAAGCCTCACTGAGGACCAGCACACGCCCCGTGGCTGGGAGGATGCTGAGAGGGTGTTTTCCGACGCAGCCGGAGAAAGCAGAGAGCCCCTGGGAGTGCGCCTCCCCCTGAGTAGACTGCTTCTCTTTCCACCCCTTCCCCCACTTGCCCTCTTTTCTCACTTTAATGTAGAAAGCACACTTTCCCCATATCCTGCATTTAACAGTGATCGTTTACCCCGGAGGGTAAAATCCTCCCAGAATGTCATGCAAACACACAAAATGTTGGTGCTGACTGATCAGAGTGGAGCTACAGGGGCCAGATTTATTCTGCACCCGAAGCAACTTCCCTCTTCAAAGATAAAATACACGAAACAACAGTTTTCAAGACACTGGACACCAGGTAATAAAGGGCAGTGATCTCTGAGTGATGGGAAACAAACAAGAATTTCTAGGCTGTGGAGCAGGGAGGGGAAGCCGATGTGACTCCCTGAGCTGGGGTCAGGGTGGAGCTGAGAGGCCAGGGAGACCAAGGCATCTGGAGTTCGGAGATCAGAGGACCAGAGCGGGGGAGGGGGTGCACAGCGAGAGCTCCCTGGAAATCCACAGAGCACCCGGCTCAAGTATTCAGCAAGTGTGTGTGCACATGTGTGAGGAAACTACCCAAGATTCAGAATATTTGGGAAAAAACCATCAAGAGAATTAGAGGGAATAGTGACTGGTCTTCATGTCAGACTAGGAATAATGCCTGCTCCCAGCAGCCAACCTGGAAAAATAATTCACAGGGCCTTGGGTAAGATGCTTAGGAAGCTCTTGCTTTGGTAGAGAGAAATAATTAGTAGACCTGCCTAACAATTTAGAAAAGTAAGACTCAAAAGGAGAACAACTATTTCAAGTAACTTAACTGCATAGCAGAATAAAATTCAAGAAAAGCAATAGGAATACAAATATTTCCATCACTCAACAAGGTAACATTCACAATATCTGGCATCTGATCAGGATTATCAGGTACGCAAAGAGGCAGGGAATTGCAACCCATAATGAGAAGATAATTCAGTCAACAGAAGCCAGCTCAGGACATCCCCACATGTTAGAATCAGCAGAGGAGGGTATGAAAACTATTATTTATCAAAAGCTTGTGCAAGAATGTTCCTAGCAACTTTTTGCATAATAGCTAAAGCTAGAATCAGTGCAGATATCCATTAATAAGACTGAAAAAACAGACTACTCAGTAATAAAAAACAATGATTTTCTAAGAGGTACAACAACATTAATGAATCTCAAAAACATTTTGCTGAGTGAAAAAAGCCAACCATAAATAAGTACGTACCATATAATGATTCCACTCATTTGAAATTCTCAAACAGGTAAAATTAATCTATGACAACAGAAGTCAGAACAGTGGTTGCATCTGAGACAGGGAGATCACTGAGAAAGAAGACAAGATTTTACAGTGATAAAATATCCTTTATATTGATAGTGGTGTAATTATAGCAGTGTATGCATTGTAAAATGGATTGAACTGTACAAATTGTGTGCTTCATACAATAAAAATTCTTATTAAAATTTTAATAATTCAACAGGAAAAGTATTTAAAAGAAAATCAAATGGCCAATAACAAACATAGGAAATTATGCTTGGAGTCATTAGAATATAAGAAAAAAAAAATAAAAACCTTAGTGATGTGTCTATCACTCTATACCAACCAAACTGGTATATTTAAAAATTTGACAGTATTTGGGACCATCGATAACATCTCCGCTGATGCAATATAATGGGTGCAACTACTTTGGGAAAGATTTAGCTTGCCTAGTAACACTGAAGATATGAATTTCTTGTATCCTGAAATGCCACTCCTGGGAAAGGAATATTTCTGAAAAAGAGTCTTGTCCATCAGAGACTTGTAAATCTTATTTGCAATAGTATTGTCCATGATAACAAGAAACCTGGAAACCTGAATGTGTAGCTAGATGATTATAAATAAACACTGGGATAGCCATACAGCTGTTGAATACATTTGTACTAAAGTAGAATTTAATAAATTTCAGCTACATGAACAACACAGATGAATCACAGGGGTATAATGTTGAGTGGCAAAAGTGAGTCTCCAAGAACGTGAACAGCAGGATGCAAATATATTTTAAAAACATACAAAACTAAACTATGTGTTGTTTAGAGGTGCAACACATGGTGATACGATAAAAACAAGAAAGAGAATAATTAACTCAATTCCAAACCATGGATCTTGAAAGAAGAATAGAATTGGGGAAGAGCACACAATACAAAGGTGTTCATTGTATTGTCTTTCTTTAAACTTCATATACATTCCACTAAAATTCTTTCTTGTCCATTTAATATTTAACACAAACATTTAGTAAAAAAGTGAGCAAGAAAAAAAAGTAGAGAAGGATAAACCAAAGAAAGTGAGATAAAAATTTTAATGTTATCTTTTTTATTATCAAATGACAACCTAAAAATCATATAAAACTTAATTGTCAATCTGCTAATTTCCACATGTGGAAATTTCTCATTTAGAATGGTAAGATCACCATGTAATAAAGGCAGAACTTAAAGACTGTGAATGAATACTGTTTATAAAATAATGCACCCAGATAAATGTCAAGGACTATAAAAAGTACTATTTATTCCAAGCTCATCATTAATTGAATGCCCTGTGGAGGCAAGATGCTTTAGTATAAAGGTTTTTGTCATTTCTATTAAGATGTTCATTTGGTCTGCAGCAGCCAATTCTGTGCAAGCAGAATTCATCTTTGCATAGCATTTCAGAGTCATCAGAAGTACATCAGAAATGACTTGCAGAATCGGGGGTGGTGGTGTGAAAATAGCACATAAGGTATCCCCCTTTTTATAGATACCTGTTAGTGCAGCTTTAATACATAGATCCCCATATATTCTCTGCCCTCACACATGTGCAGTCCCCCAATCATCAATACCCCCCACCAGGCTGGTACATTTGTTCCAATTGATAAAACTACATTGATACACCAGTATCACTCAGAGTCCATACTTTATAAGGTCCCATTTAAAAAAATACTTAATATTCAAACTCAAAATGTTAGTGCGCTGCTGCTTAATACTAATGATCCTCAGTGCATGCATGTGTAAAGTGAGTTTGGAGGAAGTGCATTGGAATCAGAGTAACAGGTTGCCCTTGGAGGGGAATGAATTCCATTCAGACCTCTAACTTTTTGCAAGACCAAAGAAGTCTTCATAGGCAGACCCACCTAGACCCATGATTTCAGGATTTAATGGCCTGAGTGACCAAGTCCAGGCCCAAAAGGAAGAGAAAAACCAGGGGTCTGATGGACCACACTTGAGAAAGTAAAGAATTTATCATTTACTAACTGAAATTCACACAGGGGAATAAAAATCTCTAAGCACCAGTGCCCGATCAACAGTAAGCAAAATGATCCAGAGATATCAGCTGCTAGGGACTACCAACTGCTATCCATAAATCAAAATTAAAAAATTTGCTTCTTTGGCACACACTTTATGTGGAAAAAACTTTTAGTGCTAAGTTCTGAAACATGCCAAGAAGCGTTTGATAGTAATGATCCAGTTTAGCGTTGAGCCCAGTTCAAGCACCAAAGCAGTTTTCAGTAAGCCTTCAGATGAACTCATTGGGATAATATCTCTTCCACTACATACTCTGGGGTCTGGCTCGGAAAGAATAACAACATTCTGCACTAATGGTTAAGAAATACTAATAGTGATTTAAAAAACACACACTTCTCTTCTGTCCTTTAGCCTCAACAAGGGATAATTTTCTGGTAACCGCTGTACTTCTGTGAAGCTGCTATAAAGGAAACTGAGAATCCAGCTTGGAAAAATCAATGAACCTATGAGATAATAAGATCAGGAGAGCTCTGTGGGACAAAACCCTGTTCCCTGATGGTACCATCGCAACAAACACAAACCATAATAAAGAAAACTAACAACAAAAGACTAATACAAACAGTTTTGTTTTTAAGTTTTACAACAGTCCCCACCATTTTTGTCTCTCCTATCACAAAATAAAGCTATCTGGCTACTCTTCCCAGCAAGATATTCCCTTTACTCACCAGTTTGCCATGCCTTGATATGCACTAAGTGGGTTTGCGCTCCAGTGACAGCAAAGAGTACTAAGTGTTAGCAGAAGCTGAGTTTATTTCACTATGTTTAAAAAATATCTGTTTTGTAAATGATAAAAAAATGTTAGATGCATGTAGAATTGAAAATCAGAAAATGGCACAAAGAAATCAAAAGTGTATTCAGTATATGATCATTGCTGTATACAAATATAAAAGTGGTTTAATAATAAAATGGTTTTACAGTAATTACGATTGTTGATTTAGTACCAGACATTGCTAGGGAGTTTCTGTTCCACATGTTCCAGCACCATTATTTTTCTGACTTCACCGAATCCAGTTGCAATGGTTTTCTTGTCACCATCAGCTATGGAAGACCACAATATTTCTACCACTTAAGAAGAGGAAGAATTCCAAACAATGTTACCTAAATAAAGAACATTCATGTTAGAAAGAAGGAAAAGAAATGTGAGGGAAAGAAGAACTCTTATAGAAATTGGAAATAGTCTTTACAGTAAAATGTTAAATTATATCCACTTTCATGAAGTGTGGTCTGAGTTAAGGAAAGTCTAAATCAGCGGTTCTCAACCTGTGGGTCGCGACCCCGGCGGGGGTCGAACGACCAAAACACAGGGGTCGCCTAAAGCCATCGGAAAATACATATTTCCGATGGCTTTAGCCGCTAAGAAGCCGCACTACCGTCTGCCGCAGAGCTATTCAGCTTGAACCTACGCTGTTATGGACGTGCGTTCCAAACTGAATGCCTGCGGTCATGCGCAGACATGATTGCATCATCCGTCCGGGGCCTAAGGGGTGGGGGGGAACGCTCCACAGTCCATAGCAGTGTGGCTGCTCATCCATAGCAGTGCATTACATGTGTCCAGCGCTTGCTGACGTCATCAGTGGGCGGGTGCAGCAAGCGCCGGAGGACAGAAGCCTAGGAGGCGGAGAGCCAAGAGAGCCTGCGAGACAGCCTGTTGGTGTAAAAAAGGTTAATAATGTAAAAACAGTACACACACCATACACACAATACTGTGTAAGTGTAAGGTGCTTTGTGTGTAATTACACAGTACACAAAGCAGCTTACACTTACACAAAGCACCATACATTTACCAGTGTGAACTACATTGGTCTTATACTATAAGAGACCACTATAAGATATAGTTCACACTGTTCCCCAATGTATAATTATCTCCCATATCTCCCACTATTTTCCCATATTCTGAATGAGGAAACTGCTGAAATCAGCGGTTTCCGGCATTGAATCCGCCTCCTATTGATTTCATTGGGAGTGCGGAGGATTTTGTGGAAGAGAGCTCCCGAGAATCTCGGGTTACCACACAATTCACCACAGCCTCCTTTTGATTTCAATAAGAGGCAGAGAAATGAGTTTCTGACACATTTCTTCCTCTCCTATTCAAGTCAATAGGAGGCCGCAGCAGATTCCGCTCAAATATAGAGCATGTTGCTTAATTTTTTCCACGCTAGAACTTTTCCTAGAGCAGAAAAATTCCAAAGGTGGAATCCACCCCCCCAATTGACTTCTATAGGAGGCAGATCTTTTACACTGCAGAATCCGCACAGCAGATTCCTCAGTGTGAGGCCTCTTTCAGTCTATTGGAGAGGAAGAAATGTGTTGGAACTGCATTTCTGCCGTACAGGGGATCTCTCTCCTGAAGAATCCATGGGTCTTCCATTGAAGTAAATGAGATGTGGATTCCATCGCAGAAACCACTGCTTTATAGTGTGAAAGAGCCCTGAAAGATACCATGCTGTGCAGAAACTGCAGTGTATCCTATGACGTAGTTCACACTGTTCTATATAGAAAACTTGCCACTAATCTGGAAAAAACAGATCCATTAGTTAAGCAGCTATTTATGGAACAGTAGCCCCAATACACTAGGTAAGGAGGTCCATTAGTAATAAATATTTCTCAATACATAATTAAATATTGTTTTTGTGATTAATCACTATGTTTAAATTATGTTTGATTTGTAGCAATGAGAATACATAATGCATATCAGGTATTTACATTCCGAATCATAACTGTAGCAAAATTACAGTTATAAAGTAGCCACCAAAATTATTTTTTGGTTTGGGGTCACCACAACATAAGGAACTGTATTGCGGGGTCACAGCATTAGAAAGGTTGAGAACCACTGGTCTAAATAGTCGGTCACCTATTGATATTTAAATAACTGACATCCATTCACTAGGTTTTAAATGTTCATGAAGATACTTAGAATGAGTGGGTGTGGAGGTTTGAAAACGTGGCTGAAAATTTCTCAACGCATCTTCCATGGAGAGGTGGGGTCTTTGTTGCCTGCCCTTGAACCTCAGTGAGTCTGTAGCTGCTTCAACCAATGCAGTGGAGCTGAGGCAATGCTGTGGGACTTCTGAGGCTGCAGCTTCCACTGTGTTCACTGGGAACATCCGCTCTCGGAGTCTTGAGCCACCATGAGCAAAGTCCGGCTATCCTACAATGCAATGTCAGAGAGACCACAACAGCTTCCCAAGCCAGTTGAGCCTGTCCTTTAGGATTGTCATTACAGTCGGACCATGCGAGTGAAGGAGCCATCTTGGAAGTGGACTGCAGCCCCAGTCTCTCTGGTCACTTCTAGCCATGCAAGTAGCTGTAGCTTAGTCTCCTACAGGCAAGGGAGCTAGAGGAGCCTTCCCCACTCTGCCTTTTCTGAATTCGTAACCCAAAGAGCCCATGAACAAAATAAAATGGTTGTTGCTTTACACTGCCAAGTTCTGGGATGGCTTCTTAGGTAGTAATGGATGACTGAAATGGGGGTGTGGGTACCAATCACACAAATATGAACCTACAAACTCCAGTTGTACCTCATGGTTCCACTCTCTCCACATCTGATTCATTGGGTTACTTTGTCAAAGACAGCAGCCGAATGAAGTTGAGAATGGCTTAAGATCAATCAAAGGTGTGTAGAAACTCCTGAGCGAGTTTCTCTCACAACTGATTTGTTTTTGGTTATGATGACTTGGTCTGCTCGGAGCACTACCCATGTGCAATGCAGTCCTCAGATGTCCATCTCAGGATGGAGCAAGACTGGGAAATTTTTGCAGTGATTCTTACTTTGTGAGATGAGAGTGCAATGCAAGGTCTGTAAAACGTGACTTTAAAATGACACTTAAAAGATCGGTTAACCATTCCAACAGTGAAGGTCATAATATTTATATGCTCCCTTAAGTCCCCTGAGTTTTAAAGAGCTTGTGGTTTTGATTTAGTGCCTAACATGAAACTTTCCTCTACTCCCAAACCTGTCTTACTTACTTGATTTATTTGGCTATGTAAAGCCAATTACAAGAAAGGCTTTTAAGATCCACTGAAAATCTAAGCCATGTCTTGTCCACAAAAGGTAGGTTATTTTGAGCAAAGATGTAGTCACAGCTAACTTTCATGAGGGCAGGGTCTTGTTTTGATGTCTGCTGTAGCCCTCGGCACCTAGAATAGTGCTTAGCATGTAGTAGGTCCTCAATAAATAGTTATTGAATAAATGATTGAACATGACAAACCCTGCAGGCTGTGCTATTGCAGGAAAAAAGGAGAGAAAAAAATGTCCATGAATTTCCTTAGTTAAAAATTGGCCTCGGCCCTGGCCGGTTGGCTCAGAGGTAGAGCGCCGGCCTGGCGTGCAGGAGTCCCGGGTTCGATTCCCGGCCAAGGCACACAGGAGAAGCGCCCATCTGCTTCTTCACCCCTCCCCCTCTCCTTCCTCTCTGTCTCTCTCTTCCCCTCCCGCAGCTGAGGCTCCGTTGGAGCAAAGAATGGCCCGGTTGCTGGGGATGGCTCCTTGGCCTCTGCCCCAGGTGCTAGAGTGGCTCTGGTCACCACAGAGCAACCCCCCGGATGGGCAGAGCATCGCCCCCTGGTGGGCATGCCGGGTGGATCCTGGTTGGGCGCATGCGGGAGTCTGTTTGACTGCCTCCCGGTTTCCAGCTTCAGAAAAATACAAAAAAAAAACAAAACAAAACAACAAAAAAAACTGGCCTCATTGCCTATTTCAGTTGTTATTAAATGAAAGTTCAATCAGTCAAGAGATTAGATAAATATACTAAACATAACATACATAATGAGCATGTTATATCATGTGTTATACCTATTACATCACATTTAATAAATATATAGTATAATATAAATTATGTTATAATTATATATTATACATGAATATATTGTATATAAGTAAAAATATATATGAAATGAAGATAAAATTTCTTATAGACTTTACTGAGTTTTTTAATGTGAAACAGGAAAACTGAGGGCATGAATTTGGTATTTTTTGGGGGTGAAGGAGTGTATTACTCATGGAGTAATACAGTGACAAGGAAAAATCAACTAAAATTTTACCTGATTGCAGAACAGATCTGTACAATGTTTCCATAATGTACCATATTAAGAGTTTTCTCCTTTAATATAATCATCTGACCCATGGTGGCACAGTGGATAAAGTGTTGACCTGGAACGGTGAGGTCATTGGTTCAAAGGCGTGGGCTTGCCTAGTCAAGGCACATGTGAGAAGCAACTGTTAGTTGATGCCTCACACTTCTCCTCCCTTTCTCTCTCTCTCTCTCTCTCTCTCTCTCTCTCTCCTCTCTCTAAAAAACATAATAAATGGCATATAAATCTAGGCAAGTAAAGTGGCATTGAGTAGGAAAAGATTTTTTTCCTTATGCTTGGTGATTTGTTTCAGGTTCGTAGGCAGGTTTGTTTCAGCCTTGTAGCAATGCTCCCAGTACAAATTCATGTGAAGTTATTTGTCACTAACAGCTGTCAATGTTAAACAACAATAAAATTTCCACCTAACCACTTCCCAGCTTATAGAATGTGGATCCAGCATTGTTTACATGCCCAGTATCAAATACATGGCAGTGTCAAACCAAGATTCAAATCCCAGTCCCCACGCTGGCAGGGTCAGAGTTCTTAAGTCATAGACTCCATCACTGTATCTTAGTTGAGGAAGCTTATTGACCCATGTCCTACTCTGAAAGTACAAGCATAGGTTCCCCCAAATAATTTTAATATTAACTGCATTTCTACATGAAAAAATTGATAGCTTTGTTTTCAAAAGAGGGAAACTGTCCTCCATCGCCCTCTTGGTAAACATCTGGTCCACTTCAGCAGGGCTGCGGCATGCTGTCCTGCCAGAGCCATGCTCCAAATTAGCCCAGTGCCTAGAGATTGAAAAGAAAAACTAATCTATTGATGTTTGTTGTCATTCATCTCAATGTGTTAGCAGAAAGAGTCCCACCTAGAAGGCCATACAGAATCATGAAGTAAATGGAGATTCTAGTGGACACAGATGATCCTAAGCAGCTTTCTGCCCTTGAGAGTTTAACAGAAGACCAATCACACATACACGTGGGAGAAGGGTTGACTCCCTGAGCTAAGGCCTTGTGGGGCCTTGGCTCCCATCCCCCGCGGAGCCTGGGAGTCTTGAGAGACTCTTTTTCACCCAGGTGTTAGGTGGCTGGAACAGCTAAGGTGGGCTGAGTAGCTGCTTTTTCCATGGGAGGCAGGGGTGCACGTCGGTTAGTGACATCGTCTTTTAAGTCATACAAATTTGGGTTTGAGCCCTGGCTACATTGCTCATGAGCTGTTTCACTTTGGGCTGGTAATTTTTTTGTTTGTTGTTTTTTTTGTATTTTTCTGAAGCTGGAAACAGGGAGAGACAGTCAGACTCCCGCATGCGCCCGACCGGGATCCACCCGGCACGCCCACCAGGGGTGACGCTCTGCCCACCAGGGGGCGATGCTCTGCTCCTCCTGGGCGTCGCTCTGCTGCGACCAGAGCCACTCTAGTGCCTGGGGCAGAGGCCAAGGAGCCATCCCCAGTGCCCGGGCCATCTTTGCTCCAATGGAGCCTTGGCTGCGGGAGGGGAAGAGAGAGACAGAGAGGAAGGAGGGGGGGGGTTGGAGAAGCAAATGGGCGCTTCTCCTATGTGCCCTGGCCGGGAATCGAACCCGGGTCCCCCGCACGCCAGGCCGACACTCTACCGCTGAGCCAACCGGCCAGGACCGGGCTGGTTATTCTTTAATTCTCAGTTTTCTCCTTTGGAAAATGAAAATAGTAACAGCCTTTATCTTTTTTGTTTGTTTGTTTTTTGTTTTTTACTTTTTTAGTGAGAGGAGGAGAGATACAAAGACAGACTCTCACATGTGCCCTGACCAGGATCCATCTGGCAACCCTGTCTGGGGCCGATGCTCTGCCTATCTGGGGTCATGCTCACAACAGAGCTCTTTTTAGCGCTGGAGGCGAAGGCTCCACGGAGCCATCCTCAGTGACTGGGGCTGATGTGCTCGAATCATTCGAGCACTAGCTGTGGGAGGAGAAGAGAGAGAGAGAGAGAGGAGGGGACGGGGGGTGGGAAGAAGCAGATGGTGGCCTCTCCTGTGTGCCCTGACCGGGAATCGAACCCAGGACTTTCACATGCTGGGTCGATGCTCTAATGCAGAGTCAACCGGCCAGGGCACAACCTTTATCTTGTACAGTTGTGTGAAGCTTGAGTGATAGGTGGTCAGCACTCAAGAAACATTCAGTTATTGGCCAGTCTCCCTGTTACACACTTTCATCACATTCTGAGCTTTTCCTTCGTAACACTTATCAGTCATAATCAATTTTACTGTAACTAGTATGTGGTCTGCCTTCCCCATCAAACTGTAAGCTCTTTGAGAGCAGGAATCACAGCTGTCTTGTGTTTGGCTTTACTGTTAACGTCCAGCAGAATGTCAGACACACAGGGCACACACTGACTGAATGAATGCTTTTATGTATGCAGTTGCTGGATGTGTTAACTGCTTTGAAAAGCACAGAATGTGCAATTATGAGTAATGGGCCTTCTAAGCTACATATCAGCAATATTATTCCTTCCATAGAACTTGTGCTAGTTTATTATGAAGAAGGCTAAGTAGGATTTTAGTAGGAGAAAAATGACAATTATCCCTTTTGAGAAAGACCTGGCTCAGCAGAGAAAGGATGAAAGAAGAGAAAGGAGGGTAGGTAACGGTGGACTGGAGAGCCTTGAGACCAGCGGAGACAAGGCATTGTCTTGTTAACGGGGACACTCAAACTGCTCAGGACTGAACCAAATGGGAGAGCATATCTGCAGTCAGATGTCATAGCCTTTTGTGATCAGTGAGGCAAAGCAGAAAGAAGTTAGGAAGCAGAGACAAGGTGGAGGAAAAATACGGGAAGCAAGAGGGTCACTCTCTAAAACGTAAGGCGGGCAGTGCAATTACTCCCATCAGTTGAGAGGAAAGGCATTTTCATGTAAGCCAGGGGAGGTCCTCTGACAGTCAGCTTTCAAGGTCTTTGTAGTAAAAATGTGCACTTGGCATGAGCTTGGGTCAAAGTGATAACAGGGCTCCTTGCTTCCGTTTCACAAGCTGGGATTTACGGAGCGCCAGGCAATTAAACAGTCTCCAACAATTACATGCCCAGGCAGGAAGGTGATCAGAATGTAATGACTTGTCCCAGCTTGCTGTCACTCATGAGCACTTCTGTCATCTTCCTGTCAAGGAGAATACAGACATAGGAAATTAAAAGAAAAAATCAGATTAATTTAGATGAATTCTTCATTTGACAAGGCAGGAGAATAAATCAACCTCAAAAAAAAAGTTCAAAAGAGATAAGTCCTTATAATTAGTGCTACTAAAGAAAAGTCTGCATGTCAAATGGTTGCTATTTATGTGTTTAATAGAGGAAGAAAACCACAGTGTGCATTTAAACTTCTAATATGCCTTAGCCATTCTTATTGTCAACTATTTACAGGTAAAAACACATAGGCTTAATTAAAAAAAATTAAACTAGCTACTAAATAAAGCTTTTATTTGAATGTAACATGACTAAAAAGTATCAACTGATGATCTTCCTGTGTGGTTTGGGAATTCTAATAAGCTTAATTACTAGTGTCATGAGTTCTAACAGGCTTAATGACTGATGTCTTTGATATTAGCAACAACATGCCTCGTTGTCCTGGAGTCACACACCACAGGTACTGGCCCAGGGGCTCCATACTGAGAAGGAGAAGGAGGGGTTAAGAGGCTGTAAGAGGGGTGCAGTTCTGAGAATGAGAAAAAGGGCGTAGGACCAAGGATGCCTGGCTTCTTCTCACTGGTATATCTTCAGCTATAAAATGTATCCACGCCATCTGACAAATGTAAGAGCTTGCCTTCTGTGACCGCTTGCCTGAAACCAAATTAAGAATTCAAGATGGATATTTGAAAGACATGGCTATACCTATTCCTCATGCTGAATTACCACAAAAACAGGACTTGGGGGCCAGTATCCACTTGTTGGGAGCCAGTATCACCAGTTTGGATAGATCTGAGGTGTCATGCTTGCCCACCTACGTGACCCTAGGGTTCACTAAGGCAAGGAACAGGGGTCACACATTTAATGCAGAGAAAAAAGCAGATTGGGCATTAATTACTAATTAATAGCAGATAATAAGATAATAATGTTACGGAAAACCTATTGGTAGTAATCCTCACAATAAACCCACTTTGCAGCTATAAATGAGCGAAGTTTAATGAGTATGGGTGCCAGAGCCAGATCACCCAAGATTTGAATACACACTCCTTCTCCTGCTAGATGTCTATCCACGAGCAAATTGCTACTTAAACTTTCTCAACCTTAGCTTGGCTCACACTTCATGTGATTGTTATATTTAATGAGAGAACATACATGGTAGACTCACTTCATAGAAAGTGGCAGGGCCACAAACCATTGGACCTGCTTCGTTGTGTGTTGGGGAAATTATTTTTTAATTTAAAACTCACTTGGATGTTGATATAAATTAACTTTATTACACAGTGTAAAAATCTATTATAAATAAAAATAAAAAGGAATATAATTGTATACATACATATAGATTGACACCATCATATTAAAAAAAATTCTCTACTGACTTACATCAGAAATACCACGAACACAAACAGATACTTTCATTGGAAGCAGAGAGCAGAAAGCTATTACCACAGTACTGCGGAGACAACACGCACAGTCCATTGATCTGTGAACCGGAGAGGAAGTAGGAAATCAGGAAGGCAGGCACAATTTAAAGGAGGCGGGCCAGGGGAGTGTGGTGTCCCCCTGCTGTCAAGAACCAGCTCAGACTGGGAGTCGGGAAGGCCTGATGGTGAGCAGAGCAGCTGTGAGGCCCAGGTCTGCTCCTCGTCCACAGGGGCTCCTCCAGCACTCAGCTCCGCATCTCCTGCAAGGACTCCTGAAGGTTAAACAGAGGACCTGGCTCACCAGCAATGAGAAGCTGGAGCAAAGCCAGGTGCCTGTGTCTGGATGAACACTCATCCCTGCACTTGTGGGTGTGCGCACACAGATAACACGGTGACTGACAAGTGCGACAGGGGGTGCAACTTGGAATGAAACAATCACGAGTTGGGCAGGCATGGCGAATGCCTTAGTGCAGCCCTGAAGCCTTGCTTCCCACCCACGGTCCAGTCAGGCGCCACTGGGATGCCTCAGCAGCAGCAGAATTTGACTATCAGATGCTTTCTGCTATAAAGATGGCAAATTCTCAGGTAGCAGAGGCTCAGTGAGGAAAACAGTGTCAGAGCTGCTTGCAATGACACCAGATCTAAAACCCATTACATGTCAGTAAGCACACTGAGAAGGAGCTGTGCATCTGGCCCCCTCAGCCATGCCTGATATTCAGATACAAGCCCCGGCCTTTAATGGGCATCTAGCCTTTGTCCCAGCTGGTGCTGGGAATCATGGAGAAATCAGAGTTCTGACAAATAAGGTGCTCGTAATCAATGAGTGTAAGTCTACACCAGGCCCACATTAGGGAGCATCACTATGTTCAGTAATTGTGTTTTATTTCAGTCAACAAACTTTTTCCGAGTTTTTCCTATTTGCCTGGTCCTGTGCCAGTGGGAGGGATATTACCTGTCTAAAGGAATTTGCGCTCTGGAGGGGATTCAAGAGAGGATATTAAATAGGCTACCAGGAAGCTGCACCTGCCATGAAGAGAAGAAGTGATTGCCACCGGAAGACAGAAGTAATGGGAGTCATTGGGACTGGAGAAGCTGGAGGGCTTTATGGAAGAGCTGGCTTGTGAACTGAGGCTTAAGGACAGGCAAGGTGATGTCAAGAAGAGTAAGTGAAGACAACATGTACACCAGGCCAGAGAGAAAAAGATGCATTCCAGGCAGAGGAAATGGAGGAGCTGAGGAAAAGGGATCTAGAGCCAGATGAGTGTTTCCAGAAGGGGAGGCATACAGTGAGAGGGCACTGAGTAAGTGAGGCTGTGGGTATGGAGGGAGGGTGATGGGCCAGAGCTGGGAGGAAATTGGGCTAGAATATGGAAAGGCCTTGAGCATCACACTAAGACAAGTGGACTTCATTCTTCAGTAATGGAATGCTAAATTGTGGTTCTATAACGAAATGCTAAATTGTGGGATACTGAGGATAAAAAAGGACTTGGTCAACTCATGGTCAAAGAGAAGTGAATGCAAACAGGCAACACATATTTCTGCTGCCAACCAAGGCTGCCATGACCTGGGAGGTGAGTAGAGCTGGGCAAATGTCACATGCCATCGGCACTTTCAGAAAACACCCCGAGATATCACCAGGCCTGATGTATGGGTGGGGACAGGGTCCCTGCTGTACCGAGCAGTCTATACTGGCATGAAACATGTGCATGAATATTTATGGAAAGAATGAGTAAATGACTAAATTCTTCCCTGCTTACCCAAGTTGGAATTATTTTTCCTCCCTGCTGAGGTTCTCGTTTGTCTCACAACAATTGCTAGTTCCTCTAGTTATTTTTATGTTTTTTTGCATCCCCGTGAGACTCTAAACAACTCGTGGGCAGGGACTAGTCTGTGCCTGTTCACATACCCTACTGGTACCCAGTCTTGAATTGTTGCTGAGAGTCTAATTAATATGACAGAGGAAATACTCTAGTGAAGTCATATGAATACCAAAAATGGTGTTTTTAAAAGATTTGTTTCCATCCTTCCTGTTATCATTTGTGGTTTATTTTTTATTATTGATTTAACAAAGGGAAATTATTTCTTATTACCCTTTTATTCCTGCATGCTTTAAAAGTTTTTAAATATAATTTATCTTTATGTTTTGTACAAAGTGCATCTCTTTTCCTTTTTCTCTCTCTTCCTCCTTAGACACCTGAACTAAGATCTACTTTTTAAACATGAGTCTCTTGATTTTCATTTCCTAGTGTCACTTGTCTCTAAACAAGTTTTTTTTTTTTTTTTTTTTTTCTGAAGTGAGAAGCAAGGGCAGAGAGACAGACTCCCGCATGCACCTGATTGGGATCCACCCGTCACACCCACCAGGGGGCGATACTCTGCCCATCTGGAGCATTGCTTCATTGCAACCAGAGCCATTCTAGTGCCTGAGGCAGAGGCCATGAAGCCGTCCTCAGTGCCCTGGCCAACTTTGCTCCAATGGAGCCTTGGCTGCCGGAGGGAAAGAGAGATAGAGAGAAAGGAGAGGGGGAAGGATGGAGAAGCAGATGGGTGCTTCTCCTGTGTGCCCTGCTGGGAATTGAACTCGGGACTTCCACACACCAGGCTGACGCTCTACCACTGAGCCACCCGGCCAGGGCCTGTCTCCAAACAATTTTGTTGACCTTTTCCTATACTCCTTCCATCTTGTAAATGCAAATGGCGTTCTCCAACTTCCTTCCCTAAATGATTATCTGCTCCCAGGCTCCTTTGCCCCTTTTAACTTGTACCATTGATTCTTTTTAATTTGTACCAAAACCTGTTAAAACTTTTACAACAGGTTACTTTACTAATGGGATTTTTCTTTTTCCTTAGATTCCAATCTATACCCTATGAACTTGAGTCACTCTGCCCAAGGTTACTAGCAGTTTCATGCACTCCCTTTCTGCAAGATGAGAGTTGTAGTAAGATGGTTAGATGCTCTACTCATTTGTTCCTTGTCTTAATAATTGTCTCAAGGTACATCACATACTGCCAATGACCCACTGTCAGAAATTCTAGAGAGTTTACAGCAGAAGCAGTTTGCTTCATAAAATAATTTGAAAAAACTATATATTCTCTCTCATCTTTCAGATGAATATTTAAATGTGCCTTATAATTTTAAATAAAGGATTTTCAATTCATTCTATATCTGACATTTAAAATAAAACTTTAATATCACTGTGTTAAATGTACCCAGTGGAATCTAAATGCCAAACTGATGTAAAACTTCTTCATCAGTATTTATACCAATGTGATGAAGCTCTTCTTCAACAACTGGGTATTTTTTACATCCTTCTTTTTCTGTTGAAAGAACTGTTTCTGTTCTATTATCCCCCCCTTTGGCTTGCTTTAGTTATACTGCAAAACCTCTCGTTAATTGCTTCATCTTTCATCACAGATAAGTATATAAATTTAAAATATTTAATTTCTTGTAGCTGTAAGGCTTTAAATATAAAAAAGTGTTTGCTTTGAATCAAGTTGTCATTACCTTTGTTATTAATACAGATTTGATCAAACCATTTACATAACAGAATTTGAAAATGAAATATTAAAGGTAGAAATGCACTTTTTTAAAAACATTTTTTAAATTATTTTTATTTATTTATTCATTTTAGAGGAGAGAGAGAGAGAGACAGAGAGAGAAAGAGAGAAGGGGGAGGAGCAGGAAGCTTCAACTCCCATATGTGCCTTGACCGGGCAAACCCAGGGTTTTGAACCTGCAACCTCAGCATTCCAGGTCAACGCTTTATCCACTGTGCCACCACAGGTCAGGCTAGAAATGCACTTTTGAGGCTGTGGCTCTTATATCTGTGGGTGCGTATCACCCATTACTAGAACAAAGCAGTGGGCAGCATCAACAATTTTCTCAATTTTTTTTACAGATTGTTCATGTACGTGAGAATGGAGGAATTGCAGCCCAACACTGAGGCAGTTCTTTGAACTCCTTTTAGAGTGCCAGAATTCACGTAGTGGTTTATCATCAAAAATTGTTTTCAATGTTGTAGTAACTGACAACTCAATTCCTTTGAAGGCAAATAACTGGAACCCACTTGATGCAAAATGATTTGAAACTGTTATTAAAGTCATTCATTTGCCCAGTTCCTGGGAAATATCCCACAAGGCTTTACTTTTCTCAAAGGAATTTATACTTATATCTAATACCTGTCTCTTAGAGATGCCGTGATTAATTCTACAAACTTAGAATGGGTTGAAAAAGGGAAATACTGTTATTTTACTACACCTTGGAAGTAACACTTTCAAAATAAATAGAATGTTTTAAATAAAATACTTTTAAATATATTTATTATAAATTGCATATAATACAAACATTAGGCACTAAACATTGTCATCAAAGCATGGAGATTTAACTCATTCAATTTAAGAAAGCTTAACTATGAGAGACGTCACAGTGATGGCGCGGTAGGAAGCGATACCGAAAATCTCCCCATAAACTCAACAAGTTCTTCAACCAGAAACAGAAAAACCTATCCTTGGAGTCTTCAGATGCTTCACAACACACCCGAAGGTAGGATCGAGCGAAAGATTGGCTAAATATATGGTCAAACTCCGGGGGAAATAAGGAGTAAGAAATGCTCCGCCTTCCTCTCTAATCCAAACAGGATGGCTTTCACTGAGAACTGAGAATATAGAAACTAAGGCGGGCATAGGGAGTGGATAGTTCCAGGCTGCGGTACAAACAGCTAAACCAGGCTGTGGCTCGGAGATCCAAGCCATGGAAAAACCTGGGCAATTCAAGCTAACACGTGCGCGCCAAACCCAGACAAAGAAAGACAAGTGGGGCAGCCATTTTCCGTATCTCCTGGTTGGCGTGGTTAGTGGGCAAGAGATTCCTACGAACACTTCAAGGGTGGGCGCCGCCCATGCTAACCCACAGAGAAGCAGAGTCAGAGGCCTCTGTGTGGGCAAAAAGCAGCATCTCCTAGGAGCCCCAGCGCCCTGAGGGGACCGGCACAGGGAGGGAGCTGGAGCCAACTCCAACGGCGGAACTTTTCTGTGCGGGAGGAGGGCTTTCGCGGAGCGAGAGGCGTCCCGCCCGATCCTCATAATCTGGTCAGTGCGCACGCACGCAGAGTGGGCAGGAGATTCCTCCGAACTCCTCAGGGGTGGGCGCCCGTGTTTTCCCTCAGAGGAGCAGAGTCAGAGGCCCGTGAGCGGGCCAGGAGCGGAAGCCCCAGCGCCCTGGGAAAGCCGCACGGGGACAGAGCGAAAGCCAATTCCAACCCAGTAACTTTTCCGTGTGGGCAGAGGGCTTTCTCGGAGTGAGAGGCGTCCCGCCTGAAACTCATAATCTGGTCAGTGCGCACACAGGAAGAGTGGACAGGAGATTCCTCCGAACTCCTCAGAGGTGGGCACCCGTGTTTTTCCCACAGAGGAGCAGGTCTGTGAGCGGGCCAGGAGCGGAATCTCAGGCAGCCCTAGCCCCTTGGGAAAGCCGCACGAGGATAGAGCGAAAGCCAATTCCAAAGCTCGATCTTTTCCGTGTGGGTAGGGATTTCACTCGAAGTGTGACCTGTCTGGTCTGACATCCTGGTGGGTGCGCACGGAGAGTGGGCAAGAGATTCCTCCGAACGCCTCAGGAGTGGGCACTCGAGTTATCCCACAGAGGGGCAGAGCCAGAGGTCTTTGAGTGAGAGGAAGTCACGCTTGATTATGCTGGCAGGTCTGACTGACTGAGCCTTACTCAGAGCCCTGTGCTTAGTGGGAATAGAGTGGGGAGTTGCCAGCTCTTTGAGACTCTTACTATCCAGGCAGAGGCAGCAGCAACCCCATAGCTGGATTATCAGGCTTCTAATTGTGGAAGGAAAGACTAGGAGAGAGGCTCCAGGAACACTCTCACAGTGAGAGATCCTCTCACTGTTGGAGCCTATAAACACTAATGAACCTCGACTGCCAACAAGACTGAAGCAATACATGACATTACCATAGAGAATTATCAACTGCAAACCTCTTCCAGAGCATGCCACAGGGGCAGAACCCGGGGTACAAAGTCACCGACCAGAAAGACAGAAAAGAAAAAGCAAGACGACAACCTCTCAAAATCAAGAATAATCTGCAGATTTTATAACCTATCCCATTGTATTATATTTGTTCGTCTGTGTCTCTTTTCTTCATTCTTGATTTTTTTTTTCTACTCCAATTTGGTCATTTAATTCTCTCTCAGTCTTACTCTCGCCTCTCTTTGAACTACATTACCCATAAGTGTTACATCTCCCATTATCTTTTCTTTCCTCCTCCTTTCTCTCTTTGAGGGTTGCAATCCAAAACCCCTAACTCTCTCTTTCTCTCTCCTCCTTTTTCTTTTTTCTTCTTTAAGTTGTTCCATCTTTTCTCTCTCTCTCTCTCTCTTTTCTCCCTCTATATTAGTCTCTTCCTCTCTCCTTTACGTCTTCTCTCATTCAAACTTCAATAACGAACAAATTATCTTATCTGGGACTCAAACTTAAGTTTGTGGCATTTTGGAGGGTTTTTACTTCACCTTTTTAACACATTAGCAGTGCTCCCATCCCTGGCTCTCCATTTTATCTAGTTCTTGTTCCACTAAATACAATAGTAATTTATTAATTTTCCACCCCTTTTTCCTGTTTTCATCTTATTCCTCTCATCATAACTCTGAGTCAGCCAACACCTAAAAGCAAATCATTTTATTCTTGACCCAAATTTTTTCCTAATTTGCTTTTTGTGGGTCTATACTGCTCCCCCTTTTTTATATATAAAATTTTTTTTCTTGTATTTTTTTTTCTTTTTTTTCTTTTTCCTTTACCCCTATATTACTTCTCCCCAACTCAGGCCCTCCACTACAGGTATTGTTTGTTCTATTTAGTACAATATAATTCACAGTTCATCACAAGATTTTCTCAAAAAAGAGGGGAGAGGAGAGGAGAGGAAAAAAGGAGGGGAAGGAATTATTCCCTTTTTTCCCTCAAATTTTTATCTTATTTTATTTTTCTTTATTTAATGATTAATTTTAAAAAAAAACGCGCAATTTTTTATTTTTATTTTTATTTTTTATCGTTTTATTCCTTATAAAATCTCATTAATACTATCAAGAAAACCACCCTCAGATGCCATTAAAGAAGAGAAAATCGAATATCATGGATACAAAAGAAAGAGAGGTAACACAGAGAGATGAAGAAAAATCTATGGAGAAAAAACTTAAGATATTGGAAACCTTGGAGTTAAATGACAGAGAATTTAAAATAGAAATTCTAAAAATACTCAGAGATATACAAGAAAACACAAAAGGCAATTTAGGGAGCTCAGAAAACAACTCGATGAACACAAAGAGTATATCTCCAAGGAAATTGAAACTATAAAAACAAATCAAACAGAGATGAAAAACTCAATTCATGAGCTGAAAAATGAGGTAACAAGCTTAGCTAATAGAACAGGCCAGATAGAAGAGAGGATCAACGAAATAGAAGACAAGCAACTTGAGGCTCAACAAAGAGAAGAAGAAAGAGATTCAAAAATTAAAAAAAATGAAATAGCCCTACAGGAATTATCTGACTCCATCAAAAAGAATAACATAAGAATAATAGGTATATCAGAGGGAGAAGAGAGAGAAAATGGAATGGAGAACATACTCAAACAAATAATAGATGAGAACTTCCCAAGCCTCTGGAAAGAACTAAAACCTCAAATTCTAGAAGCAAACAGAACTCCAAGTTTTCTTAACCCCAACAAACCTACTTCAAGGCACATCATAATAAAATTGGCACAAACCAACTGCAAAGAAAAAATTCTCAAGGCAGCCAGGGAAAAGAAGAATACAACATATAAAGGAAGGCCCATTAGATTATCATCAGATTTCTCAGCAGAAACTCTACAAGCTAGAAGAGAGTGGACCCCAATATTTAAAGTCCTGAAAGAGAGGAACTTTCAGCCACGAATACTATACCCATCAAAGCTAACCTTCAAATATGAAGGAGAAATAAAAACATTCACAGATACAGAAAAGATGAGAGAATTTATCACCAGAAAACCCCCACTCCAGGAAATACTAAAGGGGGTTCTCCAATCAGATACAAAGAATAAAAAAAAACAACAACAAAGCCACAAGAAAAAGCTCCAAGAAGAACATAACAAAACCAACTTTAAACTGTGACAACAATAAGAAAGGGGGGGAGAGGATGAAGATTAACAGTAGCAAAGGGCGATGGAGGGCAAAAGTACTCACAAAATAGTTCGCTACAATGAACAGGGTAGGGACCCTTTTCATTACTTAATGGTAATCACCATTGAAAAAACCACCACAGAAGCACATGATTTAAAAAAGATAGCAACAGAGGAAAGATGTATGGAACACAACCAAATAAAAACAAAAGATAGAAAAACGAAAGAGAAGAATCAAACAAGGCACAAAACTAACAGAAAGCAATCTATAAAATGGCAATGAGGAACTCACAAGTGTCAATAATTACACTAAATGTAAACGGATTAAACTCACCAATAAAAAGGCACAGAGTAGCCGAATGGATCAAAAAAGAAAATCCAACTGTATGCTGCCTACAAGAAACTCATCTAAGTAACAAGGATAAAAACAAATTCAAAGTGAAAGGCTGGAAAACAATACTCCAAGCAAATAACATCCACAAAAAAGCAGGCGTAGCAATAGTCATATCTGATGATGCTGACTACAAGACAGCAAAAGTACTCAGAGACAAAAATGGCCATTTCATAATGGCTAAGGGGACACTGAATCAAGAAGACATAACAATTCTTAATATATATGCACCAAACCAAGGAGCACCAAAATATATAAGACAGCTACTTATTGACCTTAAAACAAAAACTGACAAAATTACAATCATACTTGGAGACCTCAATACACCGCTGACGGCTCTAGATCGGTCATCCAAACAGAGAATCAACAAAGACATAGTGGCCTTAAACAAAACACTAGAGCACCTGGATATGATAGACATCTACAGGACATTTCATCCCAAAGTGACTGAGTATACATTTTTCTCCAGTGTACATGGATCATTCTCAAGAATTGACCATATGCTGGGCCACAAAAACAACATCAGCAAATTCAGAAAAATTGAAGTTGTACCAAGCATATTTTCTGATCATAAAGCCTTGAAACTAGAATTCAACAACAAAAAAGAGGGAAAAAATCCCACAAAAATGTGGAAACTAAACAACATACTTTTAAAGAATGAATGGGTCAAAGAAGAAATAAGTGCAGAGATCAAAAGATATATACAGACAAATGAAAATGATAATACGACATATCAGAATCTATGGGATGCAGCAAAAGCAGTGATAAGAGGGAAGTTCATATCACTTCAGGCATATATGAACAAACAAGAGAGAGCCCAAGTGAACCACTTAACTTCACACCTTAAGAAACTAGGAAAAGAAGAACAAAGACAACCCAAAAACAGCCGAAGAAAGGAGATAATAAAAATCAGAGCAGAAATAAATGAAATAGAGAACAGAAAAACTATAGAAAAAATTAATAGAACAAGGAGCTGGTTCTTTGAAAAAATCAACAAAATTGACAAACCCTTGGCAAGACTTACCAAGGAAAAAAGAGAAAGAACTCATATAAACAAAATCCAAAATGAAAGAGGAGAAATCACCACGGACATCGTAGATATACAAAGAATTATTGTAGAATACTATGAAAAACTTTATGCCACTAAATTCAACAACCTAGAAGAAATGGATAAATTCCTAGAACAATACAACCTTCCTAGACTGAGTCAAGAAGAAGCACAAAGCCTAAACAGACCTATTAGTAGAGAAGAAATAGAAAAAACCATTAAAAACCTCCCCAAAAATAAAAGTCCAGGCCCAGACGGCTATACCAGCAAATTTTATCAAACCTTCAAAGAAGACTTGGTTCCTATTCTACTCAAAGTCTTCCAAAAAATTGAAGAAGAAGCAATACTTCCAAACACATTTTATGAGGCCAACATAACCCTTATACCAAAACCAGGCAAGGATGGCACAAAAAAACTACAGACCAATATCTCTAATGAATACAGATGCTAAAATACTAAACAAAATACTAGCAAATCGAATACAACAACATATTAAAAAAATAATACATCATGATCAAGTGGGATTCATCCCAGAATCTCAAGGATGGTTCAACATACGTAAAACGGTTAACGTAATACACCATATCAACAAAACAAAGAACAAGAACCACATGATATTATCAATAGATGCAGAAAAGGCTTTTGATAAAATACAACACAATTTTATGTTTAAGACTCTCAACAAAATGGGTATAGAAGGAAAATATCTCAACATGATAAAGGCCATATATGATAAACCATCAGCTAACATCATACTAAATGGCACAAAACTGAAGGCATTCCCCCTTAAATCAGGAACAAGACAGGGTTGTCCACTCTCTCCACTCTTATTTAATGTGGTACTAGAGGTTCTTGCCACAGCAATCAGACAAGACAAAGAAATAAAAGGCATCCATATCGGAAAAGAAGAAGTAAAGGTATCACTTTTTGCAGATGATATGATCCTATACATCGAAAACCCCAAAGAATCCACAAAAAGTCTTCTAGAAAAAATAAGCCAATACAATAAGGTCGCAGGATACAAAATTAACATACAGAAGTCAATAGCCTTTCTATATGCCAACAATGAAACAGCTGAGAATGAACTCAAAAGAATAATCCCCTTCACGATTGCAACAAAAAAAATAAAATACCTAGGAATAAACATAACAAAGAATGTAAAGGACTTATACAATGAAAACTATAAACCATTGTTAAGGGAAATCGAAAAAGACATTATGAGATGGAAGCATATACCTTGTTCTTGGTTAGGTAGAATAAATATAATCAAGATGGCCATATTACCCAAAGCTATATACAAATTTAATGCAATTCCCATCAAAATTCCAATGACATTTTTTAAAGAAATGGAGCAAAAAATAATCAGATTTATATGGAACTATAAAAAGCCCCGAATAGCCAAAGCAATCCTAAAGAAAAGGAATGAAGCTGGGGGCATTACAATACCTGACTTCAAACTCTATTATAGGGCCACGACAATCAAAACAACATGGTATTGGCAGAAAAATAGACACTCAGACCAATGGAACAGAATAGAAAGCCCAGAAATAAAACCACATATATATAGTCAAATAGTTTTTGATAAAGGGGCCAACAACACTCAATGGAGAAAAGAAAGCCTCTTCAACAAATGGTGCTGGGAAAACTGGAAAGCCACATGCAAAAGAATGAAGCTGGACTACAGTTTGTTCCCCTGTACTAAAATTAACTCAAAATGGATCAAAGATCTAAACATAAGACCTGAAACAATAAAGTACATAGAAGAAGACATAGGTACCAAACTCATGGACCTGGGCTTTAAAGAGCATTTTATGAATTTGACTCCACAGGCAAGAGAAGTGAAAGCAAAAATTAATGAATGGGACTACATCAGACTAAGAAGTTTTTGTTCAGCAAGAGAAATTGATAACAAGATAAACAGACAGCCAACTAATTGGGAAATGATATTTTTAAACACCTGCTCAGATAAGGGCCTAATATCCAAAATATACAAAGAACTCATAAAACTCAACGACAAACAAACAAACAATCCAATAAAAAAATGGGAAGAGGATATGAACAGACACTTCTCCCAGGAAGAAATACAAATGGCCAACAGATATATGAAAAGATGCTCATCTTCTTTAGTTATTAGAGAAATGCAAATCAAAACTGCAATGAGATACCACCTCACACCTGTTAGACTAGCTATTATTAACAAGACAGGTAATAGCAAATGTTGGAGAGGTTGTGGAGAAAAAGGAACCCTCATCCACTGTTGGTGGGAATGTAAAGTAGTACAACCATTATGGAAGAAAGTATGGTGGTTCCTCAAAAAACTGAAAATAGAACTACCTTATGACCCAGCAATCCCTCTACTGGGTATATACCCCAAAAACTCAGAAACATTGACTTGTAAAGACACATGCAGTCCCATGTTCATTGCAGCATTGTTCACAGTGGCCAGGACATGGAAACAACCAAAAAGCCCATCAGTAGATGACTGGATAAAGAAGATGTGGCACATATACACTATGGAATACTACTCAGCCATAAGAAATGATGACATCGGATCATTTATAGCAAAATGGTGGGATCTTGACAACATTATACGGAGTGAAATAAGTAAATCAGAAAAAACCAGGAACTGCATTTTTCCATATGTAGATGGGACATAAAAGTGAGACCAAGAGACATTGATAAGAGTGTGGTGGTTACGGGGGGAGGGGGGAGAGGGAGAGGGAAGGGGGAGGGGGAGGGGCACAAAGAGAACTAGATAGAGGGTGACAGGACAATCTGACTTTGGGTGATGGGTATGCAACATAATTGAACTTTAAGATAACCTGGTCATATTATCTTTGAATATATGTATCTTGATTTACTGATGTCACCCCATTAAAAATAAATACAATAAAAAAAATTAAAAAAAAGAAAGCTTAACTGACAGAGCCAGCTTTTATCATGAGACCAATGGCAAATCAGATGTCCTTTTCTGTTACTAAGTCTGGTCTTGTTCATTTAATTCTAATAAATCTATGATGCCCATTTCTATGATAACCGTTTTCCTTTTAAATTAGGAACATTCTTAGCATGGACCAAAAAGCCCTATTTCTAATGCCATGGTTTACCCGTTTGAGAAAGAGCCTGAGAGAAAGTGATGAGCTGTACAAACTTTGGCTTTGTGCGGTCTTGATTAAAGGAGGTTTTTTTGGCTGGAGCATGTCACATTGCCCTTTGACTTGTGCCTTGGGTTTTGACAGCAGAGGTGTCAAAACTGAACTCCTGCATGCAAGACAGGAGTACAGTGCTGGATCAGTGAGGATGCTGACTTAGGTTTGTGAAGAAAAGCTCTCTGTGAATAGGGCAGAGGGCGAGAGAGTCCTGGCGCCATGACCATGGTATATTCTCAGACAGGTCAGTTTTAGAAAGTGTACAGATGGAAGTTATGGTTCTGGGAATTGACTCCCTAAAAAGTATCTTGCCCTTGTGTCCCTGGGGAAGTCTTTGTCCCACTTGAGGTGCACAGGTACCTTCTCCAGCTGGCTCAGCATAGACTGTCTACAGTTTTTGTGATGAGCACATGGGAGCCAGACAATTCCAACCCCGTGCCTCACCAACAGAGAGTTACAGACAGAATCTCTCTACCCTAGAAAACAATAACTTTATTTTTGTTCCCACAGAATGACTGTAATTCTTATGAAATAACTTGAAATATAATTTCTAGGTCACATAGTCTGCCACACTGAGTTCTTTATGGTTCTCTCAGAACATTCCCAGGTCTGCATCATAAATCCATGACAAAAAGGCAAGGTGAGAAAAAGGTAAACTACAAGCTTAGACCGAGAAGAATGAGTCAGCCTGTGAATAAGCACCTCAAATAATGCCTGCTGCTTAAAACACCCAGGGTACCAATTTCTCTGCAGTAAAAGACTCTGGGTCTTTATTTCTATTTCTAATGATAATGATGTTTAATATCTTAAAGAACTTGTTCAGCTTGTATGCTGAATCAAGGCAATTGTGATCATACAGGAAAGTTTCAGGCAGATATGTATATATATATATATTATTTATCAAGATAAAGAAAAGGTTTTAGTGGCTTTTTAAAAATTCCTGTCCACCAGTTATTATTTTAATTCAAGTAGAGAGAAAAAAAAATCAATTTAGCTTTGTATTTCACTGAGTTCCTCAGTGTGAATAGAACGCACAGTGAAAAGCAATACGTAACAAAAGCAAGTTCACAGTTCTTGAAGACAGCTTTGTCACAGTTATATATTAGCTCAAGAGCCACAAGGCAGTGCAAAATTATATTTGCTGAATAGAAATAGGATGGGTTTATGCCTGTCAAAAATACGTTTAGCTGGGAAAACACCCCAAAATAACGAATCTGCATTCGCTATAAAAAGATGATAAATACCATTAAAATATCATGAGAAAAAGTAGAGAAAACACTATCATTTATAAAGGCAAACTATTCAATTGATTATTTGAAAGTTATTTCCAACATTCATTTATTTTATAAATTTGGGTGTGCATTATTTTTCTGTATTCCATAATGGTGGGGAGATCACTGCAAACACAGTAGAATTTTATTTAGAAAAATGTGGTGTCAAGGAAGAACACGATTTTAACAATACTTTATGAATAAAAAATAATTTTTCTCCTTTTCTTCTGAGTGGAAATAACACATTCAAATCTTTATGCCTATAGACAATCTGCTGAAAAATTCCAAGAACAGGGTGAATGTAGACTTCAAAATCAAACTCAAGGTTCCCTCTTAACAATGTATGAAACAATAATGTCACTTATTTCATGTAGACAACTTATTTAAAAAAACAATAACAATTAGTCACAATTGTAACAGCTGGAGTCAATTCCAAATGTTTGCATGATATTCTAGTTTCAGATGTTGTTCTCACTGTGTGCTCACAGTGGCTGTGCTGGAGCAATTAGGAGGCTTATGGTGCCTGCTGTGGACAGGGAGTCTTTAAAGGAGCAAAACATATGTAGGCATGTCATTACAGAATTAGATTAAAGTTTGCATTTATTGGAATAAAAGCAGCAAAAGTGACTACGCCAACTTGGGAGATCATTGACAACATAGGCTCCACTCAGTCTTTCCCAATTTTTTCCTGCCATGTTCCTTAATGAAATCCAAGCTATTGAATTACTTGTTGACTATCACTTTAATTTCTCAATGTCAAGCAGGGGCATTTTACTATACATATTAAGTGTATCGTGCAACCATACACTTAAGTCATCTAGATCAGTGGTCCCCAACCCCCGGGCAGTGGACCAGTACTGGTCCGTGGGCCATTTGGTATCAGTCCGCAGAGAAAGAATAAATACATTATTTCTGTTTTATTTATATTTAAGTCTGAACGATGTTTTATTTTTAAAGAATGACCAGATTCCCTCTGTTACATCCGTCTAAGACTCACTCTTGACACTTGTCTAGGTCACGTGATACATTTATCCATCCCACCCTAAAGGCTGGTCCGTGAAAATATTTTCTGACATTAAACCGGTCCATGGCCCAAAAACGGTTGGGAACCACTGATCTAGATGACTTAAAAAAATAAAGATAATTTCCTTTGATGGGATTTTGGTTAAGTAATGGTGCAACTTTTACACCAGAAGCAGTTTAGGTGGAGTGATTTTGGACTCACTCCCTGGAGATGATCATAGTCCAAGAAATAACTGTAAATTTTAAATATTTGTAAATATTTGTAAACATGCTTAGCATGTTCTAAAATTAGAAGAGGGTTTATCTTTCAGCTAAATATTCAATATTGTTTTCTCGGAAACTCACGGTATTCAGTTGTGTGGAGAAAAAGTAATAAGTGATTAAATAATAAGACTTATTTACATAAGGGGAAACATCTGAGAACCTATTACTGCAGTGCAGATTGTAATAATACTGGGTGGTGCATTGTCCATTTTCCAGAGAAAAAACATGGTTCTCTGAGAAAGGTTCATTATCCTCAGAAATTCCTCATGGCTTCGGCTTGGTTCTGCCCTTGTGCTTATGAGCACATGCACAAGCACACATGCTCACACATGCTGTTAGAACAGTTTCCTTCACATTAATAATGTTTCATATCATTTTTAGCTGGGGGAAGGTACAGGAAGGAAATGTTCAAAATTTGGTGTTTACTTGGATTGTGTCATTAACATTTCCAATTTGTTGAGTGGATTCCATGTTTCCCAGAGGTCTTCATCCCATGAAAGCTGATGGATGGGCTGACAGAACCTTCTAGACTTGAGTTGGTATAATATGAGCCAAGTGCCTGGAAATAATAAAATAGCAATTTTCTAAGAGATTTACCTGCAAGAAAAGCCAGGAACATAAAAGCCTTTTCCAGGTTCCCACCCGAAGCCTCTTTTTTTATTTCAGTCCCAGGAGGGACTTGGAAGGACTGTATCCTGTCTGGGTAATTGAGGGTGACAGTCAATGTGATCTCAGTGGCAATCGCTGCAATGGCTCCAACGGAAAGATCATTGGAGCAGGAATCAGCGAGGCTGAGGTTTGGTCCACCACAGTGGAGACTTCCTGTCATAAGGAACAGAAGCCAAGGCAGCAGGGATTAGGAAATGTCAGGTTTTTTTCTTCTGAATCTTGGACAGGGACATCTAATGATGATTTGACAAGCAGTGATTCTGGCTCCAGCAGCCACTATGAACTAAGAGAGGGCTCCTGCCTAGTTATGTCCATCAGCTGGCCGGAACTGTCTAAAAGTCATCTTGGGCATCGTCCATGCACTGCATTCTCAGTGGGCTGTGCCATGAAACTGGGTCTTTTTATGTTGCAAGAAACGAAGGGACACGCGTCCTGCCTGGACTTGGTGCTCTTAAGAGAGATTCGACATAAGGAGGTCTGAATTAAAGTGATGTGAGAAGTTTCCATGGGGTCTTGGTCCCACAAGTCCATTTTGTAACAGTAACCAACTAATCTTAACCTTAACCCTGAAGGGCTCTATCCAAGTCCACAGCCCACTGGATACTTTCTGATCTAAAATCCATAGAGCTATATCAATTCTGCCTACCATTGCCGTTTCTCCTTTGGTAAATGAAACTTCTGCATGCAGTATTTTATATTCATGTTCACATGGTTTATCCTTAATTGTTCCAAATGTTAAATAACCATACACTTAAGTTATCTAGATGACTAAAGAAAATAAGGATAATTTCCTTCAACGGGATTTTGGTTAAGTAATGGACCTGATCTTACTCTGAAGCAACCTATTTTGGGGGAGGGGGATTAAAAATCATAAGCCTTAAACTCAGCATCAACATATATGACATGTGGCAGGACAATATAAGAAATTCCCTATGACAGGATAGCATGATGAAGACATTCGCTAAACAATGAGAGAGGACAAACTTTTTTCCCTTTCAACTCAAGAGGGTGAGTAGGCCATTGGTCTAGAGGCATGAAGTTCCCTTATTTTTTAAAGCTCAGGCTCATGAAGGTGAAATAGAAAAGGCAAACCAATTTTTTCTAGTCCTGGCTTTTAATTGGTTGAGACTTATCTGCCGCAGTCCCAGGAGAAGCAGGACTTTGATGCCTGGGTGTGAATCCACAGTGCTTCAGCCTTAAAGGGCTCAGTAGGACCGATGGCTAAGCCGTATGGTCACAGAAGCAATGGGTGCCATGTGTAACAGGATTGTGAATAGCAATGACACCTACCTTTGAGGCAAGACATGAGCTTGATATCAAGGGATCCTTTGAGTGGCAATCATGATAGACTTTGGACCAGAGGCACCCTTTTAATTTTTCTGCATTGACTACATTTCTCAAACTTCTCATCAATTAACATATCCTCCCAGTGCATTCAGATTTGACTTGATTTGAAAAATTGATTTCAATGACTCCTGCACCCATGTATCGGAAAGAGAATTTATACATATTAATGAGGAGCTTGTGGTTCTTTCCCTACTTTTCCAGCCCATGGCTGAAATGGACTATTTTTAAACTAATGAGTAGCAATCAGTGCAGGAGCTGAGCAGGAGTGATCACTAATCAGGGAACTAAGGGGAGTAGGGTCAGCATAAAGCTGTAAGGCAAGTTTAAGTCCAAATGGAAATTTTATTCAGAATAATTAGGGTTTGCCTGGGAGCTGACAGATGTGATACTCAGTAGCAAAGAGCAGATAATGCACGATCCACTTTCTACAAATGTTAGAATGAAAAGTGGTTTGAGTCTTGGTTGGCTCCAATTTTTACTCTAGGAAACGTGTAATAAGCTCTAGGCCAGAAATGAAGACACAATTCCCAGGTCCTACCCAGGAACACTAGCCTTCAGGCCAGGGCCTGGACCCACACACCTTCCCTTGGCCTAGTAACTGGCCCCAAAGCAGCAAAGTGTTGGACACTGTCACCTTCTCAGTGTGCAGAGCAATGATGGAAAGCCCACCTGGAGTCGTCTTTCTCAGCCGGAACTAGAAGTCAGAGGACAGGCTGGCCACCAGGCAGAAGCAGAGTGGGCTGTCAGAAGCTCTGGCTGGGTGTCAGGAACTGGGAGAAGCACGTCCACACTGGCCAGCTGTCACGAGTTCTCTCCAGAGAAACGCTCCCATCGTTGGCTCACCCTCCTGTCTCCCATCTAACCTTCTTCCCCACATGGTATCCAAGCCTCTGCTGGCAGCTGTGCCTTCCAGACTGATTGGTCCCATTAAATGAGTTTCAAATGGTGATTTCTGTTCAAATAGATGAGTGAGCATTTTCCTTAGTTGCACCTCATTTTACTAATGTCACTCATTTCCATGCTTTCTTGCACCCAATCAATCATTCCACTTCCAAAGCGCGTTTCATTAACGAGCCGTTCACTCCCTTTCCAGATTGTTAGTGAAGACGTCAAGTTCTGACTGGACCTGAGACCAGTTCCCACGACTCAACGCTGGCTTTCCCCAGGTCTCCCATGAGAGGCTTTCATCATTCTCGTACCTGTGCCTTCATTATCCCAAGCTGGTTTTAACCCTGTTAACTCGTTTTAAAACATGTTTGGGGACATGGATATTAATGTTTACCCAGGAAGCTCCTATTTGGGGGATGAAGGGGGTGGATGGCCACATGATACACAGCACAACACATGTAATCATGAAATTCTAGCCTCGATCCGGTGCAGAGTGCAGTCTCATTTATTCATTCACTTTTGTCTAAAGCACAGAAGAAGGATTACGCCCTTCAGCTATAACCCTCGCTGCTTTTTATGCTATTCTCACACTCACACTTGTCTAGCCACATCCCTCTTTTACTGACAGAAGCTTCTGGTTTCAGTATGCTTTATTGGCTAGTTCTCAGGATGTTTTATGAATATCAGCATGCGATTGCATTGCTGTGAATTTCACACAGGCGGCTGACATTTCACTTTGGAAAAGCCAAAGGGTTCATGGCCAGAGGAACGGGAATTATTTCCTGGGCTTGACTTGCCTGTTTTCGTTCACTCTCAGTAGAAATATGCTTCTGAATTTGTGGCTTACATCCAAGGAAATAAACCATTCGATGAGGCTGATTTTCTTTCTTTTGTGTTCTGAGGTTGCTAGCTACTGAAAGTGTTCAAGCTGCAGGCATGCCTCCACACCAGCCTTTTCATCTTTGATGTGACCTTGGGAGCACCTTCCTTCCTTCTATTAAACTGCTTAAACAAAGAAAGCTCGGTGTAATGAAAGCTGACTATAAAATTATATCTGTGCTATCATTTTAACATATTCATTTAAAATATTCATTTGAGCACAAGCAGAAAGAAAAAGAAAAGCTTGATTTTCCAAGGTTGTGTAACCAGGTAAATTATTCTTTATTTTAGAGTAATTTTCTTTAATATTATAAAAAAGAGTTACCTATGCAGTATATGCTCATATATTCCAGGTTAGGACATGTTCTTCCAAAACTATGAAACTTAGGGGTGTTTACAATCTCTACAGGGAAAGGGTTTCCTCCTAAATCTTTCAGTTTGGAGCCTAAAGTGAAAATGGATTGGCCGTTAGCCAATAGCTGTGGCATTTCCTGAGCAAAACCAATAAACATTTCCCAGGTGATAGGATCTCTGATGTGTCAGCTCTATCACTTTATCCCAGGTATCACGTGGACTCGTCCATGTGACCAGTAAACCGTTCCGGAATGTTAGTCATCTCTTCCATTTATGTGTGTTCCAGCTCCAGTGATGCCCATTTAAAATAAATTGTTAAATTAACCTATGCTAAATAGTATAGCATAGTGTAATGTATTGTAGTATCCCGATAGTTTCTATGGATGTATATTCATGTAGTATCTGCATGGATAGTATATTGTGGTATATTTTGTTAATTGTATATGTTTGAGTGGCGCATTATGCTGTAGCAGAACACCTTGTGATGCAATGTAGTATAGTCTGGCATAGTTTAGCCTGGCATAGGGAGATGTCCTATAGTATAGAGTGGTATGGTATAGAGTGGAACAATATAGAGTGGTATTCCCTAGAGTAGTCCAGTCCAGTACAAAGCTGTATAGTGGTTAGAACAATAACTTTGAAATCACAGGCTTAGTTTTCAAATTGTGGTCCCACCATATATCAGGTATATGATCTAGCACCTGTCACTTAATGTTCTTGAGGGCCAGTTTCATCATGTGAAAAACGAGGATGAAAACTATTTACCATGCATCATGAGGATTAAGTTGTGAGGATCACGAAGATGATGTACACGAGGGTTAAGCACCGACAGTCCATCAGCCAGCCCTCAATAAGCATTCTCATTTCACGCATCTCATTGGCAGTGGGGTGAGTGATAAAAGTCTGAGCTTTATGAAAAGTGCTTTTCTAAAAGCATCTAATAAGGTTTGGCCAGGACATGACTAGGAAGTGGTTGGGTATTTCATACTTTCTTGTTAAGGCTAACATCCTAAGCGAACTTCCCAATCACTGACTGTGTTTCACAGAGATAAGAAGTGACCCTGGAAGAATATGGAGCTATTAAATCTCAGCATTACTGAGGAGCACAGGTGAGAAGGGTTTTTAAAATGATGCATACATAATAAGCAGCTGCAGTCCTCTGTATTTTGGGAAAAGCAATGCTAACACCATAAACAAGTGATATATGTTTTAGTTCGTGGTTTTCTCTTCCAAAACATCGAGAAGGAAAAGATTTGGATGTGCTAAAAGATTTGCCCTCTAGAATAGCGAAAGTAAGGACTGGGAAGAACCAGAATCAAAATGAAACCCAGTGAAAAATACTGTGGAAATCAAATATTTCAGACTTTAAAATGTATACAAATAAATTTGCCACAAATTTCTTTATGATTCGACAACTCATAATGACCTTAACCCTGGCTGGCTCTGACATGTTTCAGGTTTAGAAGTGCTTGGCAAAGACATTTGTGCCCTTACACACAAGAATCCCTGTGCTCCCTCTGAAAAGAAAACCACTGACAAGGGCGCACACAGGGCTCACTACTTCGCAGACTATTGGCATAAACGAGAGATGTAAGTGTTATAAATTCAGGGTCAGTGTTATCTTTAAAAACAAGATGTAATCAAAAGTACATTGAAATGAGATTAGGAGACTGAATTTAAGGCCTAATTTGACATTTCCTAGTGTTATGACCTTGAGAAGAGTCTGAGCCAGTGTTCCCACACCTATATTACAGAGAAAAGATCATTGTCCTTCCCTGTCATCTAGAGGAGCTGTGCTTATCATATGAGGCCACATACAAGACTACTTTGAAGAGTGACAAGCTGTAGGTTGGCCTCATTGTTCTCATTAAAGAGGAGGAGAGAGGCAGGCGGAGAAAGTGGGGAGGAGTAAGGGCTTTGGAAATAGACAGGCTTATGTTGTAGCCACTTCCCCCTACTCTTTGTACAAAGGTACCACAAAGAAAAATTAAATGACAGAAAAGTCATTTAATTTTTCTTGGCCTCAGTTTCCTTATAGGTAAAACTGGATGTAATAAGCATTACCTCATAGTTGTTAGAAGGATTAAGAGAGATAATGTATGTAAGTTCATAGATATTTTTGTTTGCTGTTTTAACGCCAGATTTCATGCCTCAGAATGTGTTAGGTCTGTTTCTTTCTTTTTCTTTTTTTTTTTTTACAGAGACAGAAAGAGAGAGTCAGAGAGAGAGACAGATAGGGACAGACAAACAGGAATGGAGAGAGATGAGAAGCATCAATCATTAGTTTTTCGCTGCGACACCCTAGCCGTTCACCAACCGCTCTCCCATATGTTCCCCGACCATGGGGCTACAGCAGACCGAGTAACCCCTTGCTCGAGCCAGTGACCTTGGGTCCAAGCTGGTGAGCTTTGCTCAAACCACATGAGCCCGCACTCAAGATAGTGACCTTAGAGTCCCGAACCTGGGTCCTTCCGCATCCCAGTCTGACGCTCTATCCACTGTGCCACTGCCTGGTCAGGCAGGTCTGTTTCTTAATCATAAAAACACTTAAATTTGGCCCTGGCCAGTTGGCCCATTGGATAGTGTTGACCTGGTGTGTAGGCATCCCAGGTTTGATCCTGGGTTAGATCCCAGGTCAAGGCACACAAGAGAAACAACCATCTGCTTCTCTCCCTTCCCTCTCCTCCTTCTTTTCCTTTTCCCCTCCTTTAGCCAGTGTCTCAATTGGTTCAAGCTCCAGCCTCAGGCACTGAAGATAGCTCAGCTGGTTCCAGTGCATTAGCTTCAGGCACTAAAAATAGCTCAGTTGACTCGAACATTGGCCCCAGAAAGGTAGTTGCCAGGAGGATCCCAGTTAGGGTGTATGTGGGAATCTGTCTCACTATCTCTCCTCCTCTCACTTAATAAAACCCACTTAAATTTGGAGAGCCCAAGTGGCCAGTTTAGGTTTATTGAGCCATATGCCAGCAGAAGCAGAATTCCTGCTAAAATTCTCTTGATCAGATTATTTAACTGATTATTTCAAGACATTGAAAAATACCTGTTTTGACTCAGATTATGACTATAGCTCCAATAAAAAAATAAAATACATCTTACAATTTAACACTAAGAAACAGTAAGAAAGCTTAGAGTATTTTAGAGGCTTTTTCTCTTATGTTGAGCAATTTTCCTGTGGCTACATTTCAGCTAAGCTTCAAATGCACTTTTCTTTCTCCTTCTGATCAAGTTTTTTAGTGTGAAAGGGGGGAGGGGTTGTGAGACTCAAATAGCTTTACATTTTCTAAGCAAACCAGATAAACAAGAGCACCCTTAAGGTTTGTGCCTCTCTGAGGGATTGGAACTAAGTAAGCAAAGTAACCCATGTGCTTTCTACTGAGATTATTATTGCTGTTGTTATGTGGCCCTCCAGTTTCCACCAGGAACCTGGGGAGCAGGTGTAGAATGAAGCACTGGGTGGCTAACACTCCTCTCCAGACATCTCAGCCTCAACATAGCCAGACTTCTGTGTATCTGTTATCTGTTCTAATCTTTCAATGATGGATTTCAGTGGAAACTATTTATGTATATGGGAAAACATCACATCTGATTTTTATCATCTGGCGGTAAAAAGAATTTCTGTCTTGTAATGGTTTCTTAATAGAAGTAGGACTCTGCTATTCCTTTTTAAACATCTGTTGCGTCTGCATTGGGGGGAGATGAGAGGGAAGACCAATGCGTTTAGAACCCAGCATATGGTGTGCTGCGATGCACCTCGCCCTGGTTGAGCAGACTTGTTGAGACAGCTAGAGCTGTGTGGTGTCAAAGAAGGGTTTGGGGTTTGACAAGCTTTGAAACATTTCCCAGCTTTTTTTTTGGGGGGGTATAGCTATATTTTTCATGTATACTGGATCTATTTTTTTTTAAAATTTGGTATATGGAAAAGACAACATGGGATGTGTTCTATGCCTACAGGATTTGAGCTCTTATAAGTTTCTATGATCTACATCCAAGGTAAGACCTGGGCTTAATCAGGAGAGCAGCTTCCATTAACACACTATGTTACTGAATTATTAATCTTTATTTAACACGAGGTTTTAGGCATTCAGACAACAAAAACTGAGGTACTGCAAAAGAGTGGCTAGAAACATGGCCTTAGAGTCACATTGCCCTAATTGAGTTAATACATTTTTTAAATGACTCATAAGATGCAAGGGGTTTTACAGTTCTGGACTAACAGCCAACTGAAACCTATATGCACACATACAAATACATGGTGAAATTTTTTAACAGAAATTAATTGAAACATTTAAAAGATACAAGTTAGTACTCCCTCTATGTTTCTAAAACCACAGGTGAAGAGTATCTTTCTAATTCTTTCAGGACCATAAAGTCTCTTTTGTAACTACAAATTTTAGCTTTTTGTTGTGTGATTTACCTGTGATAAAATATACCTCTTTAAGTGTATATATAGTTCAGTAAGACGTTTTGACAAATGCATAATCCCGTGTAAACTCCACTCCAATGAAGATAGAGAACTTTTGCATAACCACAGAATTTCCCCTCATGCTTGTTTACATTCTATCCCACATAACCACTAGTCAGCTTTCTGTCACCACATGCTAGTTTTGTCTCGTCTGAAAATTCATAAAAATAGAATTTCTGTGTCATGCCCTCTGTGTTTTTTTCACTTTGCATAATGCTTTTAAGATTCTTCCCTGATGTTGTTTGTTAGTGGTTGGTTCCACTTTATGCTGTTTATACTCTCTGTCCTTCCATGCTGAAACGCTTTTTCCCATCTACACTGATGTATGTAACATACAGGGTTGGGTTAAAGTAGGTTTCCAGGTGGTGTTTGTATGGAAAATATTACAATAATGAATAAATAGGTGACGTCACGGAAATGGCACCGTGAGCAGCGCGTCCGACAGATCTCCCCCAAATCACAACAAATTTATCAACTAGAAACAGAAAAATTTATCCTTGGAGCATTCCGGAGTTCCACACAACTGAAAGCGAAAGGACTGTTATCACTTGAATCTGAGAGACGAGGGTGTGGAGGAAGCTAACTACTGCAGGGACGTTCATTCAAGCCGCGGAGGGAGTGCGCCTGTGGTGAGTCGGCCCACACTCGGGAGCGGCGAGCAGCCGCCGGCGCGCGCCCGTCCAGTTGCAGAGCGAGCACCGCTAACGTTCCCAGCGGCCCGCGCACTGCGAGTGAGAGTCCCCAGCCACCGGTGCCCGGAGCACCCCATTCGCGCACGTGCCCTGGGCATCCCACGCGCCCAGAGCGCCCTACTGGCCTGCACACCCAGGGTGCCCCATTATCCTGCGCCCGGTGCGCCCCAGCCGCCAACGGCAAGGCGAGCGGGAGAGGTGCCAGGGCGGTCTTCCCTACTTGGGAGATTCTCTCTGTGGGCGGGGCACCTCACCCAGCCATTCAAGCTAACAATCAAGCGTTGGGGGAAGGGCGCGCAGGCAGCCTGAAATACCTTTGGGAGCACAGCTGCGGACCCAATCACTGAAATTAGCTTAACCCATAAAATCTGCGCACCCAGGGGGCTCTAACTGATAAGATCTCTCTCAGTTCAGCGATCCAAGACAAGAGGCGTGATATTTTTTAGTGCCTCTCGCTAAAGGGGTGAGGGCAACTTCTGATTGATAGAGCCTCCATATTCAGGGATAAACGCTAACAAGAGGAACTTGGCAGATAATAAGATCTATACTACACTAGTCGCAAGCAGAGACTAGTGCCTCTTCTTCCCAGCCAAAACAGGCTACAAAGTGTGGAAAGCCTGGGTTGAGTGGTCCAACTGAATGCTAGGCGCTGAACAGTCACCTTGACAATTGACTCCCACCCCCACCTGATTACACTGGAGGCTCTGACTGCCAGAGCCTTTCCCAAAGCCTTGCGCTGAGTGGGGATAGAGTGGGGATTTCCTAGCTCTTTGAGCCTCTTACTCCCCAGGCAGAAGCAGTAGCAGCCTTATAGCTGGATCACCAGGCTGCTAATTCAGGAAGGGGGGACTAGGA
Source organism: Saccopteryx bilineata (assembly GCF_036850765.1). Classification (NCBI taxonomy): domain Eukaryota; kingdom Metazoa; phylum Chordata; class Mammalia; order Chiroptera; family Emballonuridae; genus Saccopteryx; species Saccopteryx bilineata. Next base: position 139,008,257 of record NC_089491.1, on the reverse strand, counting down.
GAGAGACTCCAGGAAAGCAAACTCTCTCATTGTTGGACCCTGCAAACGCCAACAAGCCTTGACTACCAGCAAGACTAAAAAGCCAATTATATGACATTGCCATAGAATCCCATCAACTGCAAATCCCTACCTAAGTGTGACACAGGGGCAGAGCCTGGGGTACAGAGTCACCGACCAGGAAGAGGGAGAGAAAAGAAAAAGGAAGAAGTTAACCTCTCAAAATCAAGAATAATCCACAGACTTTACAACTTGTTCCACTAATTTTTTTTTGTTGTTGTTTGTTTCTTCTATCTTACTGCCTTTATTATTATTATTTCTATTTCCTCCACCTCGGTCCTTTTATTCTCTGCCCATCTTATGCTTCCCTTTTCTTGAACTACACTACCCATGAGTGTTACATTTTATTTCTTTTCTTCATCCTCACCCTCGTTTAAGGTTATACTCCAAAACACTTAACTCTCACTCTCTCCTCTTTTGTTTTTTTTTGTTTTGCTTTATTGTGTTTTTTTTCTCTTCCTTTTTTTCTTCCTTCGTTTTTCTCTTTTTCTTATTTTTTCTTTTCTATTCTGTTTTTTCTTTTCTCATTTTACTTTTTCTCCCATTTAATCCTCAATCACGAACAAATTATTTAATTTGGGACTCAAGGGTTTTTTTTGGTTTTATTTTTCTTTTTTGCTTTTTTTTTTTTGTTGTTGTTGTTTATTTTTGTGGCATTTTGGGTACTTTTTATGTTGCTTTTTAACTCACTAGCATTCCTCCCAACCCAAGGTCTCCATTGTATTTAGTCTTCGCTCCACTTAATACAACAGATTTTTACCTATTATTTTTATTTTTTTCTTCTTTATTATTCTTTTTTTTCTCCTTTTTTCTGGTTCCCTCTTATCCCTCTCATTATATCTCTTAGTCGACCATCACTTACAAGCAAATCATCTTATGCTTGTCTAAGATTTTCTTCCTTTTTTTTATTTTTTGCATTTAGTAGGTCCCTACTCCCTTTTTTTGCCCCTTGAACTCTTCACCCCAAATCAGGCCCTCAATTATAGGCAGTTTTTGTTCCATTTAGCATAATATAATTCACAGGTCATCACGATATTTCCCTGAGGAGGGGAGAGGAGGGAAAGAGAAGAAAGGAAAAAGGGGGAAATAATAAATTATTACTGTTTTTTTTGTGGGGTGTTTTACCTTTTTTTTTTCTTTTTACTCTTTATTAATTCTAATTAGTGCTATCAACAAGATCAACCTCAGATGCCAATAAGAAAGAGGAAATTGAATATTATGGATACAAAAGAAAGAGAGGTAACACAAATAGATGTGGAAAAATCTATGGAGAAAAGATTTAACATATTGGAAGCCTTGGAGCTAAATGACAGAGAATTTAAAATAGAAATCTTAAAAATACTCAGAGATATACAAGAAAACACAGAAAGGCAATTTAGGGAGATCAGAAAACAACTCAATGAACACAAAGAATATATTACCAAGGAAATTGAAACTATAAAAACAAATCAAACAGAAATAAAAAACTCAATTCACGAGCTGAAAAACGAGGTAACAAGCTTAGCTAACAGAACAGCCCAGATAGAAGATAGGATTAGTGAAATAGAAGACAAACAACTTGAGGCACAACAGAGAGAAGAAGAAAGAGACTCAAAAATAATAAAAAACGAGAAAGCCCTACAGGAATTGTCTGACTCCATCAGAAAGAATAACATAAGAATAATAGGTATATCAGAGGGAGAAGAGAAAGAAAATGGAATGGAGAATATACTCAAACAAATAATAGACGAGAACTTCCCAAGCCTGTGGAAAGAACTAAAGCCTCAAATTCAAGAAGCAAACAGAACACCGAGTTTTCTTAACCCCAACAAACCCACTCCAAGGCACATCATTATGAAGATGACACAAACCAATGACAAAGAAAAAATTCTCAAGGCAGCCAGGGAAAAGAAGAGTACAACATATAAAGGAAGGCCTATTAGATTATCATCAGATTTCTCAGCAGAAACTCTACAAGCTAGAAGAGAGTGGACCCCAATATTTAAAGCCCTGAAAGAGAGGAACTTTCAGCCAAGAATACTATATCCATCAAAGCTATCCTTCAAGTACGAAGGAGATATAAAAACATTCACAAATACAGAAAAGATGAGAGAATTTATCAGCAGAAAGCCCCCACTCCAGGAAATACTAAAGGGGGTTTTCCAACCAGATTCAAAGAACAAAAGAAAACAACACCACAAGTAACAGCTCCACCAAGAACACAATAAAACCAAACTTAAACTGTGACAACAAAGGAAAAAAGGGGGGAGAGGATGGAGATTAACATTAGCAAAGGACGATGAAGTGCAGAAATACTCATAAGATAGGGTACTACAATGAATATGGTAGGTACCCTTTTCATTACTTAATGGTAACCACCCTTGAAAAAACCACCACAAAAACACTTGACTTAAAAAAGGTAGCAACAGAGGAAAGAAGTATGGAACACAAACGAACAAAAACAAATGATAGAAAAACAAAAGAGAAGAATCAAACTAGATACAAAACTAACAGAAAGCAATTTATAAAATGGCAGTAGGGAACCCACAAATGTCAATAATTACACTAAATGTAAATGGATTAAACTTACCAATAAAAAGACACAGAGTAGCAGAATGGATTAAAAAAGAAAATCCAACTATATGCTGCTTACAAGAAACACATCTAAGCAACAAGGATAAAAACAAATTCAAAGTGAAAGGCTGGAAAACAATACTCCAAGCAAACAACACCCCCAAAAAAAGCAGGTGTAGCAATACTCATATCTAATAATGCTGACTACAAGACAGAAAAAGTACTCAGAGACAAAAATGGTCATTTCATAATGATTAAGGGGAAGTTGAATCAAGAAGACATAACTATCCTTAATATATATGCACCAAACCAAGGAGCACCAAAATATATAAGACAGCTACTTATTGACCTTAAAACAAAAACTAACAAAAATACAATCATACTTGGAGACCTCAATACACTGTTGACTGCTCTAGATCGGTCATCCAAACAGAGAATCAATAAAGATATAGTGGCCTTAAACGAAATACTAGAACACCTGGATATGATAGACATCTACAGGACACTTCATCCCAAAGCGACAGAGTATACATTTTTCTCTAGTGTACATGGAACATTCTCAAGAATTGACCATATGTTGGGCCACAAAGACAATATCAGCAAATTCAGAAAAATTGAAATTGTACCAAACATATTTTCTGATCATAAAGCCTTGAAACTAGAATTCAACTGCAAAAAAGAGGGGGAAAAACCCACAAAAATGTGGAAACTAAACAACATACTTCTAAAAAATGAATGGGTCAAAGAAGAAATAAGCTCAGAGATCAAAAGATATATACAGACAAATGAAAATGAAAATACGACATATCAGAATCTCTGGGATGCAGCAAAAGCAGTAATAAGAGGAAAGTTCATATCACTTCAGGCCTATATGAACAAACAAGAGAGAGCCGAAGTAAACCACTTAACTTCACACCTTAAGGAACTAGAAAAAGAAGAACAAAGACAACCGAAAACCAGCCAAAGAAAGGAGATAATAAAAATCAGAGCAGAAATAAATGAAATAGAGAACAGAAAAACTATAGAAAAAAATCAATAAAACAAGGAGCTGGTTCTTTGAAAAGATCAACAAAATTGACAAACCCTTGGCAAGACTCACCAAGGAAAAAAGGCACAGGACTCAAATAAATAAAATCCAAAATGAAAGAGGAGAGATCACCACAGACATCATAGATATACAAAGAATTATTGTAGAATACTATGAAAAATTATATGCCACCAAATACAACAATCTAGAAGAAATGGATAAATTCCTAGAATAATACAACCTTCCTAGACTGACTCATGAAGAAGCAGAAAGCCTAAACAGACCAATCAGCAGGGAGGAAATAGAAAAAACTATTAAAAACCTCCCCAAAAATAAAAGTCCAGGCCCAGACGGTTATACTAGTGAATTCTATCAAACATTCAAAGAAGACTTGGTTCCTATTCTACTCAAAGTCTTCCAAAAAATTGAAGAAGAAGCAATACTTCCAAACACATTTTATGAGGCCAACATAACCCTCATACCAAAACCTGGCAAGGATGGCACAAAGAAAGAAAACTACAGACCAATATCTCTAATGAATACAGATGCTAAAATACTAAACAAAATACTGGCAAACCGAATACACCAACATATTAAAAAAATAATACATCATGATCAAGTGGGATTCATCCCAGAATCTCAAGGATGGTTCAACATACGCAAAACAGTTAACGTAATACACCATATCAACAAAACAAAGAACAAAAACCACATGATCTTATCAATAGATGCAGAAAAGGCTTTTGATAAAATACAACACAATTTTATGTTTAAGACTCTCAACAAAATGGGTATAGAAGGAAAATATCTCAACATGATAAAGGCCATATATGATAAACCATCAGCCAACATCCTATTAAACGGCATAAAACTGAAGACTTTCTACCTTAAATCAGGAACAAGACAGGGTTGTTCTCTCTCTCCACTCTTATTTAATGTGGTGCTAGAAGTTCTGACCAGAGCAATCAGACAAGACAAAGAAATAAAAGGCATCCATAATCGAAAAGAAGAAGTAAAGGTATCACTTTTTGCTGATGATATGATCCTATACATCGAAAACCCGAAGGACTCCACAAAAAGATTATTAGAAACAATAAACCAATACAGTAAGGTCGCAGGATACAAAATTAACATACAAAAGTCCATAGCCTTTCTATATGCCAACAATGAAACAACTGAGAACGAACTCAAAAAAATAATCCCCTTCACGATTGCAACAAAAAAAATAAAATTCCTAGGAATAAACATAACAAAGAATGTAAAGGACCTATATAACGAAAACTACAAGGCATTATTAAGAGAAATAGAAAAAGACACAATGAGATGGAAAAATATTCCTTGTTCTTGGATAGGAAGAATAAATATAATTAAAATGGCCATATTACCCAAAGCAATATATAAATTTAATGCAATTCCCATCAAAATTCCTATGACATTTTTTAAAGAAATGGAACAAAAAATCATCAGATTTATATGGAACTATAAAAAACCCCAAATAGCCAAAACAATCCTAAGGAAAAAGAATGAAGCTGGGGGCATTACAATACCTGACTTTAAACTATATTATAGGGTCACGACAATCAAAACAGCATGGTATTGGCAGAAAAATAGACACTCAGACTAATGGAACAGAATAGAAAGCCCAGAAATAAAACCACATATATATGGTCAAATAATCTTTGATAAAGGGGCCAACAACACACAATGGAGAAAAGAAAGCCTCTTCAACAAATGGTGTTGGGAAAACTGGAAAGCCACATGCAAAAGAATGAAACTCGACTACAGCCTGTCCTCGTGTACTAAAATTAATTCAAAATGGATCAAAGACCTAAATATAAGACCTGAAACAATAAAGTACATAGAAGAAGACATAGGTACTAAAATCATGGACCTGGGTTTTAAAGAACATTTTATGAACTTGACTCCAATGGCAAGAGAGGTGAAGGCAAAGATAAATGAATGGGACTACATCAGACTAAGAAGTTTTTGCTCAGCAAGAGAAACTGATATCAAAATAAACAGACAGCCAACTAAATGGGAAATGATATTTTCAAACAACAGCTCAGATAAGGGCCTAATATCCAAAATTTACAAAGAACTCATAAAACTCAACAACAAACAAAGAAACAAAAAATCCAATAAAAAAATGGGAAGAGGACATGAACAGACACTTCTCCCAGGAAGAGATACAAATGGCTAACAGATATATGAAAAGATGCTCAGCTTCATTAGTTATTAGAGAAATGCAAATCAAAACTACAATGAGATACCACCTCACACCTGTTAGATGAGCTATTATCAACAAGACGGGTAATAGCAAATGTTGGAGAGGCTGCGGAGAAAAGGGAACCCTCATCCACTGTTGGTGGGCCTGTAAAGTAGTACAACCATTATGGAGGAAAGTAAGGTGGTTCCTCAAAAAACTGAAAATAGAACTACCTTATGACCCAGCAATCCCTCTACTGGGTATATACCCCAAAACCTCAGAAACATTGATACGTAAAGACACATGTAGCCCCATGTTCATTGCAGCACTGTTCACAGTGGCCAAGACATGGAAACAACCAAAAAGCCCTTCAATAGAAGACTGGATAAAGAAGATGTGGCACATATACACTATGGAATACTACTCAGCCATAAGAAATGATGACATCAGATCATTTACAGCAAAATGGTGGGATCTTGATAACATTATATAGAGTGAAATAAGTAAATCAGAAAAAAACAAGAACTACATGATTCCATACATTGGTGGAACATAAAAACGAGACTAAGAGACATGGACAAGAGTGTGGTGGTTACCAGGGGTGGGGGGAGGGAGGACATGGGAGGGAGGGAGCGAGAGAGTTAGGGGAGGGGGAGGGGCACAGAGAACTAGATAGAGGGTGACGGAGGACAATCTGACTTTGGGCGAGGGGTATGCAACATAATTTAATGACAAAATAACCTAGACATGTTTTCTTTGAATATATGTACCCTGATTTATTAATGTCATCCCATTACCATTAATAAAAATTTATTAAAAAAAATTTTTTCAGACCACTGCTGACCACAGGTAACTGAAACTGTGGAAAGTGAAACTACAAAAAAAAAAAAAAAAGAAAGAATAAATAGTAATACAAGAATAAACTCTTGTGTTTCATGTACTCACAACTATAAACCTACTTTTGCCTCACCCTGTATTTGTTTTATCCTGTGAAACACACCAGTTATTTCAGAATTATCTTGTAGTTCATTAACTTCATGTTGATTATGTTTCTTACTATTTTTTTAACTGAAAGGTGGCAATGTATAGTTAGTTATGCTTTTTAAAATGTTCTTAAAGGGCATCTGGTGCTGCAAAAGTTGTATCAAATGGATACCATGACAACTGAGCTTGGCTTTGATAATTTTGTAGGGATAGGGCCACTTTGTTCTTCCTAAGATGAGTACTTGGAAGTGATCTTTGTTTAGTTCCAGTGGCTTTATACATTTGTTATCATATTAACATTTTGGCACCGTACATGTGAACTGCTATAATAAAAATAAAATAGGTTTTGTTTAGTAAACCCTTACTCTATGTGATTATGCATTTTATATCTCATCACACTTAATCCTTAAAATAGTCCTGCAAATCAAGTTTTATTGAGCACCTAATGGCTACCAGCTGTTAAGGAGTCTAAAGAGAGAGCAGCTATTTAGTGAAACTGTGATCCTTATGATGCTAACACTGGGAGCTATGAGAACATACATCAAGAGGACCAAATCCATTCTAACAGCAACTAAGACCCAGCTGAAGAAGTGATTTTTTTAGCAGGGACCTGAAGGATGAATAGAATTAGCCAAGCCAGAAAAGGGTGTAAGAGTATTCCGATGTGAACCACATGTGTGTTGGCCTGGAAGGAAGAAATTTCCTGGCAAACAGGAGGAATTGGTGAAATTTTTTGCGTATTTGGAATCCAGAGTGGAGGCTGGGGGGGGGGGGCGAAGGGGGCAGTGGAGCCACACTGTGCCTGAGCTGGGACCAGGACCTCTGGGAAAGCCTGTAGTTGGGAGTGGGTTTTGAATATTATTCATTCTGCAAGGGCAGTGCTTCCACAGGCATCGATGGATGAAGATTCAGAGAAATGGATTCCAGGGGCTTTTGGTAAGAGAATTTACAGGGGGAAAAAATTCAGTGGTTTCTCAGGTCAATCATTGGAATAACCAGATGTCAATTTATTTGTGACATTCATGTTATAAGTTATTTTATTGTTAAAACTCTAATTAATATACCCCAGTCCTTGGGAAAATAATTCTTGGTCTCATTGAGGTAGAATACAGAGGACACCTGAAGTCAGAGGACAGGTTCCTGCCATGATGTTGTCTTAGCTGAAAAAGAGTTTAATTTGCAAATGTTGTTAATCTGCTACTTTTCACAACTTATATTTTATTTTTGAAAGTTAATGGTTACCATATAGAACGCTTTTGTATGCAACATTTAGGACATCGACTAAAAAACAGTCAATGATAAATACCTGTGTATTTTAAGGGCAACATTTACATTGAAAATTGCCTCTCGGTTTTGCATTTATAGTAAGTGAATAAATCTAGTATTGCAGATTTTCAAGGCAATTGTTGGGAGACAAAGACAAGTGTGCTCATTAATCATATTGTGAAACTAGGCACAGCAGAAAAAGACTTGAAATGAAATTCACTGAACCAAAATAACACATATTAGAAAGTGTACAGATTGCCTGGGCCGACATGAGATTCAAGTAATGTTTGTGCATCTGTTCTGCTCTGGAATAAAAATCAATAACAAAGGAAACATTATAACTTTCTTCTTGGGATGAACAGGTTGGAATTTAAGGGACTACACTTTATATGTTGATATTATTTTAAAAAAACAAGATAAAGTTATCATTCACATTGGTATCACCATAATATTATGGAGGTTAATTGGTGGAGACTGAGAATTGGGTGTTTGATTTAATCCCAACAAGTGTTTTACTCCAAGAATATAAAAATAAAATGTGTATAACATAAATAAAATATTGGGTGTGAACTTATACTGAAATGATAAAACATTAGAAATTAATTAATTTAAGATATTCATCACCAATGAATTATCAGTTTGATAACAAAGGATTTCTAGTTACAAATTTATGTTTTGGAAACATTATAAATGTAGAAGAGCTTGAAAAAAATTGGGATTATGTTGTCATGACAACTGTTCCACAGCACCCTTACTGGTCTTTCCTTGTTTTTCTCTGGGTGTTCTATCCCTACTGGTAGAACTAATTTCTTCAATGGATTTATCATGCCATTTCTTGGATGGGGAATCTAACTAATTCTTCTACCTGCCTTTGAGACCATCACTACTTTCTTTTCACAAACAATCAGTTCTCATATTTTAACACGGACAAAGTTTAAGTTTCATAGATTTATTCAACAAATGCATATTGACGAAAGGTCATATCAGATCAGTGTGTTGGAGAGATCCCGCTGGACTGAGGTTGGGTCTGCCCGAGAAGCTGTGCCATGGACTGTCGGGGTCTGTGCAGGAGTCCTGGTGGGAGGTGATGATGGCTTGAAGCGGGGTCTCGGCAGTGGAGATGGGCTAAAATAAATGGTTTTACCATCAATTTAGGAGCTGTGTATCCCCACACTTGCCAGAAATCCATTGTCCTTAGATTTTTTTTACCAGTTCTTTACTTTAAAATCTCACCAGAATGACCGCTTCTAGCTAAGTGACCCATCACTCTAACTGTGAATGTTGAAGAGCTTTTTATTAATTTGTTTTTTTCCCATTTCTAAAAGATGTGGATGAAAAAGGGGCCACATACTAAACCTGTTAAACTCAGGGGGTGTCTTTATGAAGGGCCTTACAACCCCTGAGACCAAAAGGAACCACACAGGGTGGCCTAAACATAAAAATTCTTTTTATTTTTTATTTTGATTGAATTTATTGTGATGATGTTGTTTGATAAAATGATACAGGGTTCAAGTGATGAATGTGTTTTTTATTTAATTAATTATGTTTACATAGATCCTAGGGTCACTTCGAATGCATCCCCCTTCCCCATATTCCCCTCAACATCTCCTTTGCCCCCCTCCCCACAGTGCCCTCCCCCCTTCCCTTCAGGTTTATCCCATCCTATTATCCCCCTATCCTCTGTCCTCTTTTTCTCTGGTCCCTTTGATCCCTCCTCTGTCTCAATTCCATTCCTCAGTTCTCACTGTTCCTTGGATTCCTCAAATGAGTGAGGTCATATGCCATTTTTCTTTCTCTGCCTGGCTTATTTCACTCAACATAATAGTTTCCAGGTCCATCCACGTTGTCGCAAAAGGTAATATTTCCTTCTTTTTCATGGCCCCATAGTATTCCATAGTATATATGTACCACTGCTTTTTAATCCACTTGTCCTCTGATGGACACTTGGGCTGTTTCCAGATCTTCGCTATTGTGAACAATGCTGCCATAAACATGGGAGTGCATTTCTTTTTTTCAGTTGGTGATATGGTGTCCTTGGGATATATTCCTATAAGTGGGATGGATGGGTCAAAGGGCAGATCCATTTTTAATTTTCAAAAATTAAAAATTAAAAACATAAAAATTCTTAACTAACAGCGGGTCATGGTGGGTAGTCACATTCCAGGCCAGAGCTTCCTTGACAAAGGTCAGTCTTTACCTCTGAAATTGTCTGTCGTCTTTGTGCATCAGACCTTTGTGATAACAGACCTCTGAAATGTTGGAGAAGTTTTTTTTCTGGACCCCTTGAAGTCAGAACCCTGGGCACCAGAGCATGTGACCACAGCACCCCTCATTGTCATCTCATTCCCCATATACCATCTCTATGTGCTGGAAATGTTAACTTCCCTGTACCCACCAATGTAAAAGAAGTATGTTTCCATGTTTTGCTTTTTATCCAATCCCAGAGATTTCCTCCTTTGCTTTCTCCCGCCTCCCTAATCTACCACCAGTGAATATCCTGTAACCCCCTTATGTCTGTTCCCTTGAGTCTAATGTGTAAAGTAAGCTGCAAAACCACCAGTCTCCAGAGCATTTTCTCAATCTAGATTTTGCTTCTTGGAGACTGTGATCAGTTTGGTTCAAATAAACTCTTATAAGACTTTTTCTTAGGTTAGACATATTCTTTCATCAACAACAGAGTACATATAATAATAGTACCTGCTCTAAATAGTTGTTTTAAGACTTAAATGGTTCAAAGCTTGTAAAGATTTGTAGTTCATTGCCTGGCACAGAGTAAAAACTCAACAAAACTTAGCTTCCAGTATTGTTACTACATCTCTCCTGATTAGTCTGGAGCATTTGGTTTACATGTAGAACATAACTACAGTATTTAATATTTGACCTGAGAAAGATCTTAGAAACAGTCCCATCTTTTCTCATTCATACAATTAAAAATGTAGGCACAGGGTGGGGGAGGTGAGAGTTCCTCAGTGCTGGATCTAGAAACAGAGCCTGGTCCCCCATCCCCAAGGTCAATGCCTATTGCCACGGACCACAGACTTTTTTTTTGTACATCAGTATGTTTTCTATTTCCGGTAAAATTTAAGCAACTCCAGCATTAGCCCCTTCTCTCTGTGATTGGTCCAGTGCTCAGCCCAAAGCTTTGCCTGAAATGCTTACTGTAATATGGAATGAAACTTCATAATTTATGTAACAAATTAGATTCAATGGATTTATGGACTAAGCCATTTTCAGTTCCTAGTTGCCACATAATAAGAGAGATTAAAGCAACCTAATGAGTAATACTTTATTAAATAACCCTCCTACCAGGCATGTTTTCTGAATTACTAGATCTAATATTCTCTAATGATCTAGTGCTTGAAGTGTTTTCTGGGAGGCAGTGAGGCACTACTGGGGCTGTGACAGCATGGTTAGGGTACCTCTGAGTCTACTCAGGTGAACACTTGCAAATCTGCTCTGCCAGTTTCCTGGGCCTTGAGGGAGAATCCAGGACCAGCAATTGGAAAACACAGATGAGGATTTGTGTTGTGAGGATATCCGTTGCGTAGGCAGAGATGCCTATATAATCTCATGCACAGGTTCCTTCACGGAGTCAGTAGTGTAACAACACAAGATAAAGATATAGAGACAGACAGGTAGACAGATAGGGAGAGATTTATTCTTCTGGATTCCTGTATTAAGAAAAAAAATCTTGCATAATTTGTTATTTGTTTTTTTGTGATGATATAAAACTGAGCATTCCTTGCAAGTGGCTCAGGTGGGATCCTTAGACTGTTTAGGGTCCCACAGCATAATACAGAGATTCAATTTGCCCAGCTATTTAGTATTCACTGAGGTAATGTTTTTAAAACTTTCCACATGGAAATAAATGTATTCACAGTACCATCTGAAGAAACTAAAGTCCTCAGCTTATCATATAAATAATTTTCCCTGTTACCTGTGTCTTCTTTTTCTTATTCCCCCGATTCCATATTATTTTTCTCATCCTCAGTGTCTATGTTTTTATTTATATCTTCTCGTATTTCTTTTCCTCACCTCAGTTTTCTTTTGTCTTTTTTAATAATTTTATTTTTAATGGGGCAACATCAATAAATCAGGATACATATATTCAAAGATAACAACTCCAGGTTATCTTGTCGTTCACTTATGTTGCATACCCATCACCCAAAGTCAGATTGTCCTCTGTCACCTTCTATCTAGTTTTCTTTGTGCCCCTCCCCCTCCCCCTCCCAGTCTCCCTCTCCCCCCTCCCCCTGTAACCACCACACTCCTATCAATGTCTCTTAGTTTCACTTTTATGTCCCACCTACGTATGGAATAATGCAGTTCCTGTTTTTTTCTGATTTACTTATTTCACTTCGTATAATGTTATCAAGATCCCACCATTTTGCTGTAAATGATCCGATGTCATCATTTCTTATGGCTGAGTAGTATTCCATAGTGTATATGTGCCACATCTTCTTTATCCAGTCATCCATGGACGGGCTTTTTGGTTGTTTCCATGTCCTGGCCACTGTGAACAATGCTGCAATGAACATGGGGCTGCATGTGTCTTTACGTATCAATGTTTCTGAGTTTTTGGGGTATATACCCAGTAGAGGGATTGCTGGGTCATAAGGTAATTCTATTTTCAGTTTTTTGAGGAACCACCATACTTTCTTCCATAATGGTTGTACTACTTTACATTCCTACCAACAGTGGATGAGGGTTCCTTTTCCTCCACAGCCTCTCCCTCACCTCAGTTTTTAACAATAAACTTTGTTGTTAAAACTATCTAAGTTATCCCCCAAACAATAATAACTATGATAGCAAAAGATGGCCATGTTGTTCTTTTTTTTTTTTTTGTATTTTTCTGAAGCTGGAAACGGGGAGGCAGTCAGACAGACTCCCGCATGCGCCCGACCGGGATCCACCCGGCATGCCCACCAGGGGGTGATGCTCTGCCCATCCGGGCGTCACTCTGTTGCAGCCAGAGCCACTCTAGTGCCTGGGGCAGAGGCCAAGGAGTCATCCCCAGCGCCCCGGGCCATCTTTTGCTCCAATGGAGCCTCGGCTGCGGGGAGGGAAGAGAGAGACAGAGAGGAAGGAGAGGGGGAGGGGTGGAGAAGCAGATGGGCGCCTCTCCTATGTGCCCTGGCCAGGAATCGAACCCGGGACTTCCACACGCCAGGCCGACGCTCTACCACTGAGCCAACCAGCCAGGGCCTGTATGTTGTTATTATAATATCTAACTCTAAGAATACCAATTTTTATAGAATGATAGAATTTTAGAATTGAAAGTGATGTGAGTTTGACAACTACCTGTATATTCTTGTTGTCAAGAGCCTGATCAGGCAGTTTGCTCCTTGAAGTAGGTTGAATTATGGTCGCCAAAGATATCCCTGGAAACTGTTAATGTTACCTTATTTGGAAAAAGGGGTTTTGCAGATGTTATTAAATTGAAGATCTAGAAATGGAGAAATAATTCTAGATTATCTAGGTGGGCTCTAAACACAATTACATGTGTTCTTTTAAGAGCGAGGCCTTACAGGTGCGTAGGATAAACACAGCTTTCATTTCCGCAGTTGTTCTCAATGCTGCAATAGATATTCATTGTCTTAACTCCTCCATTACCTAGTCCAAATTCTTCTCACCTCTACCTTTCACTTCTAGGTCTTGGTGGTTCCACTTGTGTGATATTGTGATTTCTAATAAAAAAATTATATATACATATTTGGTCTTTTGCCAGAACAGAGCTTCTGAAACCCTTGAAATTCCCTAAGTGATAGAGCTATAAAGGTAAAAATGGTGTCTTTTGTTATTCAGAACAAGCCCTTTTCTTTTAAAGTTTATTTTTCAATTATAGTTTATATTCAATTTATTTTGTATTAGTTTCAGGTGTACGGCATAGTGGTCAGACAATAAGATATTTTACAAAGTGATCCCTCTGGTATTTTAACTATCCACTTGGCACCATACATAGTTATCAGAATCTTACTGACTATGTTTTCTATGCTGTACTTTATACCCCTGTGACTACTTTGTAACTGCCAGTGTGCCATTCTTAATCCCTTCCTCTTTTTCACCCAGCCCTCCAAAGACCTTCCCCTTTTGCAACCATCAGTTTGTTCTCTGTATCTATGAGTCTTTGTCTATTTTGTTTGTGGGTTTATTTTGTGTTTTAGATTCCATATATGAGTGACTTTCAACCACACCTTAGTTAACGTTGATAAGATGAGTTTTGGAGAGCCCTGAAAGATGGGGGACTGAACGCCAGGGAAACCAACCGCATGATTAGAGGGCCTGAATTTTCAGCTTCACTCTCCTGACCTCCAAGGAGGTTGAGTTAATCACTGAGGCCAATAATTTAATCAATCATGTTTATGCAATGAAACCTCTGATTAAACCCTAGCTGAAGTTCAGAGAGCTTTTTGATCAGTGAACACACGGGAGTGCTGGGAGCCTGGTGCGTCTGGAGAAGGGATAGAAGCTCCAGGCCTCTCCGCCGTATTCTTGCTCTTCTGAGTTGTATCCTTTTATATTAAATCAGTAATCTAAGAAGTCAGCCGTTTTCCTGAGTTCTGTGAGCTATTCCAGCAAATCATTAAACCCAAGGAGGATATTGTATGAACCTTCCATTTATAGCCAGTAAGCCAGAAGTACAGGTGACAACTTGGGCTTGCCATGGAGATAGTTTTGTGGGACTGAGCCTTAATTTGTGGGACTTGATGCCGTCTCTAGGTAGTGTCAGGATTGAGTAGTAGGATTCCCAGCTGGTGCTGAAGGATAGCTTGGTGTGGGAAAAGTCTACACATATTTGGTGATCAAAAGTGGGGAGTAGAGTATGGAAAAAGAAGAGTTTTTCATTCACACAGGGTATAGGTCTAAGACCCTCATTTCTGAGACATCTAAACCCTTGGTAATCATCTCTTTCTTAGGACAGTGTTGCTGTGAATGTCACTTAGAGTTACATTCTGGGCAAGGAAATACCAAGAGGCACCCAGTGTGCCACCTGACTTTTTCATATGCTTCGCTCTGCCTCATTACGTATGAGCAGCCTCAACTCACCCTCCTCATCAGGGTCAATCATCCCCGCCAAGATGCTGGCTCATTTTCCACCTTACAGTCTCTGGACACAAAAAGTCCAAAGTGCTCTTGGCAGTCATGCGTCAATGGGCCTCTTGCTTCGACTTCTGAAGAGGACAAAAACCTTTAAGCGTGAAGAAAGCCAGGTTTTTCTGGGACCGGAAGCACAATATTCCCAAGGGAAGGGGGAGTTATGGTAAGTGGGGCCATATCTGCTTCCAGTCTTTGTTTCTGAGTGCAGGTATATCTTCCTGTTAGGGCACTGCTCCACGGAGAGGTCTCTGGAGGACAGCACTTCCTACTTGAAGGGAATTTCCCCCAACCTGGTATTTCAGCTGTACTTTCCATAAGATAATGGAATGCTCTATCAGATTGGCTACTTCTGGAGGGTGTGGCTCCCCATGACATAGGCTAGCTGTGAAGTGGGACCCCTGGCTGGCGGCTGTGTTGTATGGAATCCAGCACCGTGTAGTCTCTGGATAGTGATGCTGGTTGAGGTTTAGTGGGCAGTAAAGGCAAACAGACCTGGAAGAGTTTATTCCTTCTGCAAATAAACCGACAGTCTTTCCAGAATAGGAGGGGCCTGATGTAGTAAACCTGCCACCAGTGGCCAATCAGCTTTCATTATGCTGGGAAGTTCAAGATCAAGATGCCAGCAAATTTGGTGTTTGGTAAAGATTTCCTTCCTTGTTCATAGATGTCCATTTCTCACTGTATCCACACAGGGTTAAAGGGATGAGAGAGCTCCCTGAGGTGTCTTTTTTTATTTGTTTTATTAAGTGAGAGGAGGAGAGGCAGAGAGACAAACTCCTCATAAGGGCCCCCACTGGGATCCACCTCCTAAGCTCTCCAGGGGGTGATGCTTTGCCCATCTGGGGCCCTCATTGCTCTGTTGCTGGGAAACCAAGTTATTTTTTAGCACTTGAGGCAGGCCAGGGGAGCCATTTTCAGTCCCTGAGGGCCAACTTACTGGAAACCAATTGAGCCATGGCTGAAGGAGGGAAGGAGAGAGGGGTGGGGAGGGGTGGAGAAGCAGATGGTGGCTTCTCCTATGTGCCCTGACTGGGAATTGAACCTGGGACATTCATATGCCCAGCTGATGTTTTACCACTAAGCCACCCGGCCACAGCCTGAGGTGTCTTTTTTATATTTTTGACAGACAGTAAGAGAGTCAGAGAGAGGGAAAAATAGGGACAGATATACAGGAAGGGAGAGAAATGAGAAACAGCAACTCTTCATTGATTGTTTTCTCATATATGCCCTGACCGGGATACTACAGCAGAGAGAGTGACCCCTTACTCAAGCCAGTGACCTTGGGCTCAAGCCAGCAACCTTGGGCTTAAAACCAGTGACCTTTGGGCTCAAGCCAGTGACCATGGGGTTATGTCTATGATCCCACACTTAAGCCAGCGATCCCACGCTCAAGCTGTGAGCCCACGCAAAGCCGGTGACCTCAGAGTTTCGAACTTGGGTTCCAGACTGATACCCTATCCACTGCACCACTGCTTGGTCAGGCTTGAGGTACTTTTTATAAAGGCAATAATCCCATTAACGAGGGTTCTATCCTATTACCTAATAACCTCTCAAAAGTTCCACCTCCAAATAGCATTACATTAGAGATTAGGTTTCCAACACATGAATTTTGGGTGCAAAGAAACAGTCTAGACTTTTGTCAGATGATGTCAGAGTAATGGCAGGGTAGGAAGCAATACCAATAAATCTCCCCCAAAACTCAACAAGATCTTCAACCAGAAACAGAAAAACCTATCCTTGGAGCCTCCAGATGTTTCGCAATACACCCAAAGGTATGATCGAGCGAAAAATTGGCTAAATATATAACCAAACCCTGAAGGAAATAGGGAGTAAGAAATGCTCCGCCTTCCTCACTAACCTAAACAGGGCGGCTTTCACTGGAAACTGAGAAATTAGAAACTAAGGCGGGCAAAGGGAGTGAATAGATCCAGGCCGTGGCACAAACGGCTGAATCAGGCTGTGGCACGGAGATCCAAGCCGAGGAAAAACTGTTCCTGTGACAACCCGGGCAATACAGCTAACACTCGTGCCAAACCCAGACAAAGAAAGACAAGCGGGGCAGCCATTTTACCCGATCTCCTGGTTGGCGCACGCAGATAGTGGGCGAGAATTTCCTTCCAAAGCCCCTGAGTGTGTGCCCGTGTTGTACCACAGAGAGGCAGAGTCAGAGGCCTCTGTGTGGGCCGAAAGTGGAATCTCCAGGCCGCCCCAGCACACTGGGGGAGCTGTGCATGGGGAGGGAATGAGAACTAATTCCAACACTGAAACTTTTCTGTGCAGGAGGGGGTTTCACTCAGAGGGTGAGGCCACTGGTCTGATATCCTGGTCTGCACATGCAGATAGTGAGCGAGAGATTCCTCCGAGTGCCTCGGCAGTGCCTGCCCGTGTTATCCCACAGAGGGGCAGAGTCAGGGGCCTTTGTGTGAGCCTAAAGCAGAATCTCAGGCCGCCCCAGTGCCTTGAAAAAGCCGCACACGGGGACAGAGCGAGAGCCAATTCCAACGCTGGAACTTTTCAGTGCGGGCGGGGGGTTTCACTCAGAGGGCGAGACTTCTGGTCTGACATCCTGGTCTGCGTGCGCAGATAGTGAACGGGAGTTTCCTCTAAGTACCCCGGGAGTGGGTGCCCGCCCGTGTTACCGGACAGAGTGGCAGAGCCAGAGGTCTTTGAGTGGGCAGAAGCCCTGGCTGATTATGCTAGCAGCCCTGATTGACTAAGCCTTACCCAGAGCCCTGTGCTGAGTGGGAATAGAGTGGGGAGTGGCCAGCTCTTTGAGCCTCTTACTATCCAGGCAGAGGCAGCAGCAACCCCATAGCTGGATTATCAGGCTACTAATTGAGGAAGGAAAGACTAGGAGAGAGGCTCCAGGAACACAGATTCTCTCACTGTCGGAGCCTATAAATGCTAATGAGCCTCCACTGCCAACGTGATTAAAGCACAATACATAACATCGCCATAGAGACTTATCAACTGCAAACCTCTACCTGAGCGTGCCAAAGGGGCAGAACCCAGGGTACAGAGTCACTGACCAGGAAGAGGGAGAGAAAAGAAAAAGCAAGAAGATAACCTCTCAAAATCAAGAATAATCCACAGACTTTATAACCTATCCCATTTTATTATATTTGTTCGTTTGTTTCTCTTATCTTCATCCTTGATTTTTTTTTTTCCTCCTCCAATTTGGTCGTTTAACTCTCTACCGGTCTTACTCTCTCCTCTCCTTGAACTACACTACCCATAAGTGTTACATCTCCCATTATCTTTTCTCTCCTCTTCCTTTCTCTCTATGAGGGTTGCACTCCAAAACCCTTAACTCCCTCTCTCTCTCCTCTTTTTTCTTCTTTTAGTGGTTCCCTCTTTTTTTCTCTCTCTCTCTTTCTTTTCTCCCTCTATATTAGTTTCTTCCTTTCTCCTTTACGTCTCCTCTCATTCAAACCTCAATAACGAACAAATTATCTTATCTGGGACTCAAACTTATATTTGTGGCATTTTGGGTTTTTTTTACTTCACCTTTTTAACTCACTAGCAGTGCTCCCATCCCTGGCTCTCCATTTTATCAAGCTCTTGTTCCACTAAATACAATAGTAATTATTTAATTTGTCCCCCCATTTTCCTGTTTCCCTCTTATTCCTCTCATCATAACTCTTAGTCAACCAACACCTAAACGCAAATCATTTTATTCTTGATCCAAATTTTTTCATTATTTGCTTTTTGTGGGTCCATACCCCCCTTTTAAAATTTTTTTAATTAATTTATTTTTTTGCCCCTTTATTACTTTTCCCCAATTCAGGCCCTCCATTACAGGCATTGTTTGTTCTATTAAATACAATATAATTCACAGTTCACCACAAGATTTTCTCAAGAAAGAGGGGAGAGGAGAGGAGAGGAAAAAAGGAGGGGGAATAATTTCCTTTTTTTTTAATTTTTAAAAATTTTTTATATTATTTTATTTTTATTTATTTCATTATTAATTTAAAAAAACAACTTTTTTCAATTTTTAATTTTTTTAACTTTTTATTTTTTATTAAATCTCATTAATACTATCAACAAAACTACCCTCAGATGCCATTAAGGAAGAGAAAATCGAATATCATGGATACAAAAGAAAGAGAGGTAACACAGATAGATGAGGAAAATCTATGGAGAAAAAATTTAATATATTGGAAACCTTGGAGCTAAATGACAGAGAATTCAAGATAGAAATCCTAAAAATCCTCTGAGATATACAAGAAAACACAGAAAGGCAATTTAGAGAGCTCAGAAAACAACTCAATGAACACAAAGAATATATTACCAAGGAAATTGAAACTATAAAAACAAATCAAACAGAGATGAAAAACTCAATTCACGAACTGAAAACTGAGGTAACAAGCATAGCTAATAGAACAGACCAGATAGAAGAGAGGATTAGTGAAATAGAAGACAAGAAACTTGAGGCACAACAGAGAGAAGAAGAAAGGGACTCAAAAATTTTAAAAAATGAGATAGCCCTACAAGAATTATCTGACTCCATCAGAAAGAATAACATAAGAATAATAGGTATATCAGAGGGAGAAGAGAAAGAAAATGGAATGGAGAACATACGCAAACAAATAATAGACGAGAACTTCCCAAGCCTGTGGAAAGAACTAAAGCCTCAAATTCTAGAAGCAAACAGAACTCCGAGTTTTTTTTTTTTTTTTTGCAAAAATTTTTTTTAAATTTTTTTTTAATTAAATTTAATGCAGTGACATTGATAAATCAGGGTACATACGTTGAGAGAAAATATCTATAGATTATTTTGACATTTGATTGTGCTGTATACCCCTCCCGCAAAGTTAAATTGTCTTCTGTCACCTTCTATCTGGTTTTCTTTGTGCCCCTCCCCTCCCCTAACCCCTCTCTCCTTCTTTACCCCATCCCCCTCACCCAACCCCCCACCCCTGTTGCCATCACATTCTTGTTCATGTCTCTGAGTCTCATTTTTATGTCCCTTCTATGTATGGATTCATCTTAGTTTTTTTTCTGATTTACTTATTTCACTCCGTATAATGTTGTCAAGGTCCATCCATGTTATTGTAAATGATCCGATGTCATCATTTCTTATGGCTGAGTAGTATTCCATAGTATATATGTACCAAAGTTTTTTAATCCACTCGTCCTCTGACAGACACTTGGGCTGTTTCCAAATCTTCGCTATTGTGAACAATGCTGCCACAAACATGCGGGTGCATTTCTCCTTTTTGAGCCAGAACTCCGAGTTTTCTTAACCACAAAAAACCTACTCCAAGGCACATCATAATGAAATTGGCACAAACCAATGGCAAAGAAAAAATTCTCAAGGCAGCCAGGGAAAAGGAGAATACAACATATAAAGGAAGGCCCATTAGATTATCATCAGATTTCTCAGCAGAAACTCTACAAGCTAGAAGAGAGTGGACCCCAATATTTAAAGTCCTGAAAGAAAGGAACTTTCAGCCATGAATACTATACCCATCAAAGCTATCCTTCAAATATGAAGGAGAAATAAAAACATTCACAGATACAGAAAAGATGAGGGAATTTATCATCAGAAAACGCTCACTCCAGGAATTACTAAAGGGGGTTCTCCAATCAGATACAAAGAACAAAAAAAAATAAAGCCACAAGTAAAAGCTCCAAGAAGAACACAATAAAACCAAATTTAAACTGTGACAACGACAAAAAGAAAGGGGGTAGAGGATGGAGATTAACAGTAGCTTAGGACGATGGAGTGCAAAAGTACTCACAAAATAGTGCACTACAATGAACAGGGTAGGAACCCTTTTCATTGCTTAAAGGTAACCACCATTGAAAAAAACACCACAGAAGCACATGAGATAAAAAAGATAGCAACAGAGGAAAGATGTATGGAATACAACCAAATAAAAACAAAAGATAGCAAAACGAAAAAGAAGGATCAAACAAGACACAAAACTAACAGAAAGCAATCTATTAAATGGCAATAGAGAACTCACAAGTGTCAATAATTACACTAAATGTAAACGGATTAAACTCACCAATAAAAAGGCACAGAGTAGCAGAATGGATTAAAAAAGAAAATCCAACTGTATGCTGCCTACAGGAAACTCATCTAAGTAACAAGGATAAAAATAAATTCAAAGTGAAAGGCTGGAAAACAATACTCCAAGCAGATAACATCCAAAAAAGAGCAGGCGTAGCAATACTCATATCTGATAATGCTGACTACAAGACAACAAAAGTACTCAGAGACAAAAATGGCCATTTCATAATGGTTAAGGGGACACTGAATCAAAAAGACATAACAACTCTTAATATATATGCACCAAACCAAGGAGCACCAAAATATATAAGACAGCTACTTATTGACCTTAAAACAAAAACTGACAAAAATACAATCATACTTGGAGACCTCAATACACCCCTGATGGCTCTAGATCGGTCATCCAAACAGAGAATCAACAAAGATATATTGGCCTTAAACAAAGACTAGAGCACCTGAATATGATAGACATCTACAGGATATTTCATCCCAAAGTGATTGAGTATACATTTTTCTCCAGTGTACATGGATCATTCTCAAGAATTGACCATATGTTGGGGCACAAAAACAACATCAGCAAATTCAGAAAAATTGAAGTTGTACCAAGCATATTTTCTGATCATAAAGCCTTGAAACTAGAATTCAACTGCAAAAAAGAGGGAAAAAATCCCACAAAAATGTGGAAACTAAACAACATACTTTTAAAAAATGAATGGGTCAAAGAAGAAATAAGTGCAGAGATCAAAAGATATATACAGACTAATGAAAATGACAATATGACATATCAGAATCTATGGGATGCAGCAACAGCAGTGATAAGAGGGAAGTTCATATCACTTCAGGCATATATGAACAAACAAGAGAGAGCCCAAGTGAACCACTTAACTTCACACCTTAAGGAACTAGAAAAAGAAGAACAAAGACAACCGAAAACCAGCCGAAGAAAGGAGATAATAAAAATCAGAGCAGAAATAAATGAAATAGAGAACAGTAAAACCATAGAAAAAATTAATAGAACAACGAGCTGGTTTTTTGAAAAGATCAACAAAATTGACAAACCCTTGGCAAGACTTACCAAGGAAAAAAGAGAAAGAACTCATATAAACAAAATCCAAAATGAAAGAGAAGAAATCACCACGGACACCGTAGATATACAAAGAATTATTGTAGAATACTATGAAAAACTTTATGCCACTAAATTCAACAATCTAGAAGAAATGGATAAATTCCTAGAACAATACAACCTTCCTAGACTGAGTCAAGAAGGAGCAGAAAGCCTAAACAGACTTATTAGTAGAGAAGAAATAGGAAAAACCATGAAAAACCTCCCCAAAAATAAAAGTCCAGGCCCTGACAGCTATACCAGCGAATTTTATCAAACATTCAAAGAAGTCTTGGTTCCTATTCTACTCAAAGTCTTCCAAAAAATTGAAGAAGAAGCAACACTTCCAAACACATTTTATGAGGCCAACATAACCCTCATACCAAAACCAGGCAAGGATGGCACAAAAATAGAAAACTACAGACCAATATCTCTAATGAATACAGATGCTAAAATACTAAACAAAATACTAGCAAATCGAATACAACAACATATTAAAAAAATAATACATCATGATCAAGTGGGATTCATCCCAGAATCTCAAGGATGGTTCAACATATGTAAAACGGTTAACGTAATACACCATATCAACAAAACAAAGAACAAAAACCACATGGTCTTATCAATAGATGCAGAAAAGGCATTCGATAAAATACAACACAAATTTATGTTTAAGACTCTCAACAAAATGGGTATAGAAGGAAAATATCTCAACATGATAAAGGCCATATATGATAAACCATCAGCTAACATCATATTAAATGGCACTAAACTGAAGGCTTTCCCCCTTAAATCAGGAACAAGACAGGGTTGTCCACTCTCTCCACTCTTATTTAATGTGGTACTAAGGTTCTAGCCAGAGCAATCAGACAAGACAAAGAAATAAAAGGCATCCATATCAGAAAAGAAGAAGTAAAGGTATCACTTTTTGCAGATGATATGATCCTATACATCGAAAACCCCAAAGAATCCACAAAAAGACTACTAGAAACAATAAGCCAATACAGTAAGGTCGCAGGATACAAAATTAACATACAGAAGTCAATAGCCTTTCTTTATGCCAACAATGAAACAACTGAGAACGAACTCAAAAGAATAATCCCCTTCACAATTGCAACAACAAAAAATAAAATACTTAGGAATAAACATAACAAAGAATGTAAAGGACTTATATAATGAAAACTATAAACCATTGTTAAGAGAATTCGAAAAAGATATAATGAGATGGAAGAATATTCCTTGTTCTTCGTTAGGAAGAATAAATATAATCAAGATGGCCATATTACCCAAAGCAATATACAAATTTAATGCAATTCCCATCAAAATTCCAATGACATTTTTTAAAGAAATAGAGCAAAAAATCGTCAGATTTATATGAAAGTATAAAAACCCCCGAATAGCCAAAGCAATCCTAAGGAAAAAGAATGAAGCTGGGAGCATTACAATACCTGAGTTCAAACTATATTATAGGGTCACGACAATCAAAACAGCATGGTATTGGCGGAAAAGTAGACACTCAGACCAATGGAACAGAATAGAAAGTCCAGAAATAAAACCACATATATATAGTCAAATAATTTTTGATAAAGGGGCCAAGAACATACAATGAAGAAAAGAAAGCCTCTTCAATAAATAGTGCTGGGACAACTGGAAAGCCACATGCAAAAGAATAAAACTGGTCTACAGTTTGTCCCCCTGTACTAAAATTAAGTCAAAATAGATCAAAGATCTAAACATAAGACCTGAAACAATAAAGTACATAGAAGAAGACATAGGTACTAAACTCATGGACCTGGGTTTTAAAGAGCATTTTATGAATTTGACTCCAATGGCAAGAGAAGTGAAGGCAAAAATTAATGAATGGGTCTACATCAGACTAAGAAGTTTTTGCTCAGCAAGATAAACTGATAACAAAATAAACAGAAAGCCAACTAAATGGGAAATGATATTTTCAAACAACAGCTCAGATAAGGGCCTAATATCCAAAATATACAAAGAACTCATAAAACTCAACAACAAACAAACAAACAATCCAATAAAAAAATGGGAAGAGGACATGAACAGACACTTCTCCCAGGAGGAAGTACAAATGGCCAACAGATATATGAAAAGATGCTCATCTTCTTTAGTTATTAGAGAAATGCAAATCAAAACTGCAATGAGATACCACCTCACACCTGTTCGATTAGCTATTATTAGCAAGACAGGTAATAGCAAATGTTGGAGAGGCTGTGGAGAAAAAGGAACCCTCATACACTGTTGGTGGGAATGTAAAGTAGTACAACCATTATGGAAGAAAGTATGGTAGTTCCTCAAAAAACTGAAAATAGAATTACCTTATGACCCAGCAATCCCTCTACTGGGTATATACCCCCAAAACTCAGAAACATTGATACGTAAAGACACATGCAGCCCCATGTTCATTGCAGCATTGTTCACAGTGGCCAGGACATGGAAACAACCAAAAAGCCCGTCAATAGATGACTGGATAAAGAAGATGTGGCACATATACACTATGGAATACTACTCAGCCATAAGAAATGATGACATCGGATCATTTACAGCAAAATGGTGGGATCTTGATAACATGATACGAAGTGAAATAAGTAAATCAGAAAAAAACAGGAACTGCATTATTCCATACATAGGTGGGACATAAAAGTGAAACTAAGAGACATTGATAAGAGTGTGGTGGTTACGGGGGAGGGGGGAAAGGGAGAGGGAAAGGGGGAGTGGGAGGGGCACAAAGAAAACTAGAAAGAAGGTGACAGAGGACAATCCTACTTTGGGTGATGGGTATGCAACATAATTGAAAGACAAGATAACCTGGACTTGTTATCTTTGAATATATGTATCCTGATTTATTGATGTCGCCCTATTAAAAAAATAAAATTAAAAGAAAAAGAAAAAGAAACAGTCAATTTATAACAAGATATAAAAATGATTTATTATAGCCTGGCTGGTTGGCTCAGTGGTAGAGCATTGGCCTGGCGTTCAGGGGTTCCGGATTCGATTTCCAGCCAGGGCACACAGGAAAAGTGCCCTTCTGCTTCTCCACCCCTCCCCCTCTCCTTCCTCACTGTCTCTCTCTTCCCTTTCCCGCAGGGAGGCTCCATTGGAGCGGGGATGGCCCGGGAGCTGGGGATGGCTCCTTGGCCTCTGCCCCAGGTGCTAGAGTGGCTCTGGTCACGACAGAACGACGCCCCGGAGGGGCAGAGCATCGCCCCCTGGTGGGCAGAGCATCGCCCCCTGGTGGGCAGAGCGTCGCCCCCTGGTGGGCATGCTGGGTGGATCCCGGTGGGGCGCATGCGGGAGTCTGTCTGACTGTCTCTCCACGTTTCCAGCTTCAGAAAAAGGAAAAAAAAATGATTTATTATAAATTTTACTGATATGAAGAATATGTAGCCTGACCAGGTGGTGGCGCAATGGATGGAGCATTGGACTGGGGTGTGAACAACCTAGGTCCAAAACCCTGAGGTCGTCAGCTTGAGTGTGGGCTCATCTGGTTTGAGCAAGACTCACCAGCTTTAGCCCAAGGTCACTGGCTTGAGCAAGGGGTCACTCACTCTGCTGTAGTCCCCCAGGCAAGGCACATATGAGAAAGCAGTCAATGAACAACTAAGGTGCCATAGCGAAGACTTGATGCTTCTCATCTCTCTCCCTTCCTGTCTGTCCCTATCTGTCCCTTTCTCTGACTCTCTGTCTCTGTCACACACACACACAGAATATGTATAGCACCCAATTAAAAAAAAAAAGTAAACAATGCTCCTTTAATTCCATTTGCCAAGTGATTCTTACAGAGTGCTTTTGTCAAATTCTTGCATCTATAGCCAACCTAGGGTTAAAATTGATAAGTGAATATTGTTCTGACATGAATGTTGGTTAAAATTTTTATTTACTTTAATGAGTGAGACAAAAGTGAAACAACAAAGATTTAGGTTAGAATTTGACTCCTTTATCACTGGTTTATTGACTGTAGAACAGTTTTCTAATACAAAGATAATCTCATTTTTTGTGCTATTCACAATGTAATGGCTATAAAAATGACACACTTTTATATTTTCTATACATTAAGATCTTCTCTATTATATTTTGTGTAAATAATCAATAAAACTATAGATCAAGCTGTCATTTGCATCATTGCCAATTCATATGGTGTAAATAGTTCCAAAGCGGCTGATTTCAAGCTCTCAATATAATGTCACTGAATGTGGAGTTGTGAAAAGATGTGCTGGAGCACACTATTAGAAAGTATTTCCACCTATAGACATAAAGGACATAAATAATCCCAAGAGCATAGGTAATGGTATGGTATAGTGAAATAATTAGGAATTAATGAAGTTTAAGTATTTCTTGTCTTTGTTTTAAATATAATTTATTTGTTTTATATAATTTAATTTTTAATAATGGTTATATTTAACAACTGGCTTGCAAAATTCCTGGAAATTTAATTATGAGGTAGTAAAATCCAGCTCTGCTTCCTCTGGTCCTACTTGTACCAGAGAAACTGCTTCCATCATACGTCAGAATGCTTTGCTTTAATGTTTGTCCAGCTTTATGACTTGGCAGATCTGGCAGAATCTAGATCATCGTGGCCCATGTCACTTGGTAACCCATAGGCTCATCATTCTATCTCTACCAGGGCCCAGGGCATACCAGGTGCTGCTTTGCAGTGTGAGTCAGTACCGCAGATGGCATGGCCTTGTCCCAGAACCCTATGAGTCTGCATTCATTTCCCCCCAGGGCCTTGCCAGACACCTCACACAGTGTCTTTGATCCTACTGGCATCTCTCTAATAGAGGGTCTGTCCAGATGCATGGGCCCAGGGAGAGGGCAGCTTGCCTGCTTTGGGGCTCTCTCAGCTGGCAGCCTTTTGGGTCCCCATGTGTGGGCTGGACTAGTGGTCCTAGGTGTGGTATATGCTGCCTCCAGAGCCAGTGGGGTTTCTCAAGCATTGTGCTTCCCTTTGAGGGTCGGGAGGTGCAAGATGCAGTGATTTGTCTTTTACTTTCAGGAACTATCCTGCTACTTGATGCCTAAACGATTCACTGATATGACAGATCTCTTTGTAGAATCCCCCCCCCCCCTCAGGAAGACATGTGTCTTACCAAGATCTCAGACTGAGCGAGAGGTGAAGGGGGAGCAAATCCTTAGAGGGGCACAAATTGGGGAGTGCTTGTGGGATAGAAATTGGGATTGGGTAAAGGGGGAAGCTGAGCCACGATGTGGACTCACTGAAGGCCCGTTGGGGAGACCTGAAGCTGCAATGGTCCATCGGAGTTGTCCCTAGTTGGGGCAAGAGGGTTAAGCTGGTCTTCATAACCCCAAATCCATCAGTCAATGGATACATGCTACTGCTGGGAGGGGGAGATGACCTAGGTCAAGATGATTCTTTTAGGCCTAAGCGGTTCTGGAGAGAACCGACACCTGGGGGTCAGGAACTGGGGAGTAATCCCTGCCAGTTCTGAAAGAGGACCTGAAAGGCTTAGCCGAGGCCCACTACTATTCACACGCAGCAACCATCACTTACAAGGGACTTGAAAGAGTTGAGACTTTCAGACATAGCGATATATATAGTGAGCATCACTCTGGGATATCTAATGATTGACAGGTTATAATTTGTATTTTAAAAAGAAAAACGACCTTTGAAGAAGAGAGGGATGATTAGGAGACAAAGCCAGATGACTCACACAGTTCTTTGGGTGTGGTTAGCAGGGACAGTTCAAACACCTGCAAAGACCACAAAATAATAGTTCCAAGTAAGCCATTTGGAGAATTAAGAGGAATTTACTTGGCATCTCCCAGATTGCCATGAATTTAAATAAAAAATAAAATGGGGAGATATGTTTCAGAAGCAAATTCAGCGTCCAGACCCAAACCAAAAATCAAACCCGGAACTTTTTAAAGCCAGTGGCGCGCCTGGACACACAGAGGGCGGGCAGAAAACCCTTGGGGCCGAAAAGACCCTTTCTCAGCGCCGATGGAGGACAGAAGGGCCCGGGAAGGGGATGCGGAGAGGGCGACTGGACTCGAGCGCGGGTGCGGGGCGGCAGAGCGTGTCTCCCGGCGCCGCTGCAGCTGTTGTCCGGGGTGCTGAAAAGCCGGGAACTTCCCGGGAGGCAGCGGCCACTTTTCTCTCGGAGGGAGGGGTGGGGGGTTCAGGCCGCGCCCCAGCGAAGCCCGTCCTGGCCCGGGGCCCGGAGGTGCCGGTCAGATGAGGAGCTCTCCCGCTCGGTTAGGGGAGAGAAAAAGGGGATGGGGTGAACAAGCCCGGCAGGGCGGGAGGGAGCCCGGGTGCCCTTCCCCGCGTCTCCGCGCCGCTCTGCGCCATGACCCGCTCTACGTGCGCGCGAACTCTCGCCCCGGGACTCAGCGCCCAGCGAACTCGCATGCGGTCCCGGGTTTGGGGTGGTGGTGGTGGTGGTGGTGGTGGTGGTATGTGTATGTGTGTGTTTAGGGGCCACGAGATGGAGACTGCGCAGTGGGTCGGAGGATGTGTCCAGACAGGTGTCGCGGTGCTGCTGGCCCCAGCGAGCTGCAGGGCGAGTTCGTGCACGACGACGTGTGGGCGATCGTGAACAACCCCGACTTGCGGCCCGGCACCCCGCTCCGCTGGGGCATCTTCACCAACGACCTCTGGGGCAAGGGCATGGCCGAGAACACCAGCCACAAGTCCTACCGGCCGCTCTGCGTCCTCACCTTCAAGTGAGCCCTCGCCTCGCACTCGCAGCCGGGCCTCTGGG
Source organism: Saccopteryx bilineata (assembly GCF_036850765.1). Taxonomy (NCBI): domain Eukaryota; kingdom Metazoa; phylum Chordata; class Mammalia; order Chiroptera; family Emballonuridae; genus Saccopteryx; species Saccopteryx bilineata. The sequence continues at coordinate 138,979,202 of NC_089491.1, read as the reverse complement.
GCAGAAGTTGTGGGACCGGCTCCCCCAAACCCCTTTATTGTCACCCTCCTGTACGTTCCTTTCGCCCGCTCTCTAGGCTTCTGGGGCTTGGTTTGGCAGGTAAAACACAGCGTCCTGTATTTTTACTTGCAGAATCTGGCGCCCTACCTGGTAGTCAGTTCCAGGGGCGCGGGCGGGGGAGTTGGAATGCAGCTTTCTCTGGAGTCTGTGCTCCTGGCGGCTTTTCCCTGGGTGCCGGGAGACACATCCCCACGCCACCCTCCAGGCCCCCCCTACCGCGGCAAAGGAGGACCTGCGTGGCCTCGGGTTGGGTGGGGGCGCTGCTTCCAAGTTGAGAATCTTTTTCAGGTTCGTGAGCAACACTGAAGATGAGGAGGAGGGAGGAAGAGGATCCGACCCACTGATGTTCACGGGGCCTCACCAATCTGTCAAAAAATAGTTCACCAGAAAGACTTGAAAAAACGCAGAGATGCATGCAGTCTTCCCATCCCTGGCCTCCCACTCAAAATAGTTTTTGTTTAGTTTTGTTTCAGCATTTCTGTTGTGATGGTCTAGAATTTATGGTGGGAATAATTTACAAGTGCATGAAGGAAACATGATGCCTGTTTTCCCTATTCAGAAAGCGTGGCATTGGTTTTAAAATGTGCTTAGGTACCCCCCCCCCCCCAATTGCGTTATGACAAGTCCTCGCTGGCCTGTTAACAGTGCAATTATATGCCAGTGAGGAAGCATATGTCTTCTTCGACAAGAAAGAGTTATGGAAGGTGTAGGTGACTTTTAGGTTGTTTGCCTTAAATGCATACAGACAGCCATAGTTCTTAAAGAAATCTTACTGGGCCCAGGGAACCACTTCTCTGTGTCACAGATGGCCAAATACACTGTTTATTCATTCATTCATTTATTCACTCATTCATTCATTAAACAAATATTTATAACATTTATGTGTTTACGGTATTTATAACTTTATTTACAGTTACTCTCCCAGTCCCTGGGGTAAAGGTCTGTAGTGAGATAGCTCAGGTAAATCATGATTAAAAGCAATGGAAGTTTTACAGAGAAAAATTATTACCTGAGATATCCAGAGATGATGAGTTAATCTCTGGGGACCGAAAGTGTATACTATAGATTTTGGCTTCGTATGTGGGAGAAAAATGAGAGTGTGAAACTCCTGGCTAATGCGACACGCTTCTGTATCATGGGGTGAGTCTCTGGATGAAGGCCTCTTCTGAAGCCATCTTTTTTTTTTTTTTTTTTGTATCAACTAAGTTATTTTCTGACTTTCTCTAGAGGAGTAATTATATTTTTCCTAATTGAGTACTCTGTTACTTCACTTAAAAAAATTAAAAAGAAATGCAAGATTATGCCAATGGCATCTCCCTCTCCCCAATACACACATAAGATAATACGTGCTTTCTGCTCAGTAGACTCTGTTTGACCCGACCCCTGGTAACTGACCTCTGGGCTGTAATCTCCGATGCACCTTCAATGTGCTCACTTCACACTCTTGTTCACTCCAGACCCCTTGCTCCCTGTCCATTCCAGACATACTCTAGCACACTGCCCTTTAAGGGCTCTACATTCTGCTTCCTCCTGAAATTCTCTTCCCCTAGATATTCTCAGGTTTGTCCCCAATACAGTGTAAGTTCCATGAGATATATCCCTAGCCCCTAGAACAGGTCCTTGCAACAGAAATTGATGCTCAATATATGTTAGTGAATGAATGATTAGTTTGGCAAATATTTAGGAACTTCTCCAAATATAGTGCTCACAAAATTTAGGGGATATTGCAAAATGAATATGAAGTGATAAAATATCCCCTAATTTTTGTGAGCAGTAATTAATAAAGTTGCCTCCACCTTCCGCCCACCCCCCTCTGAACTGCAGGTATAGTTTCCTTGGTCCTATTTCCTAACTGGGACGTCTATGGACACACCAGAGATCCTGGTTACTGGGAGTGAAGGAGCAGCTCTGATTCCCAGGAGGGCACCCGTGGCTCCCAGCAGGAACTCTTCATGGTGGATGGCGATATTCAGCACTTCCCACTCTACAGCATCCTGCAGCATGACTGTTGATGGATCCTGCTTTAAAGTTGAAGTCTACATAACCAGAGAAGAAATCTAGAGCTACAGGGGGTTCTCTTTCTACCCTACTAAGTCAGAACTAAATTCCTGCCATGTTGGTAACCTGCTTTACATAGGAGGGTCATTTTTCTTTTTCTCTTTCTCGCAGTTAACATGCAGGAAGCCATGGAACTTATTTTCTTCTTGGACTAAATCCAGTACAAGGACCTGAAAATAGCTTCTCTTCAGAGCAATTAATGTAAATCCCTGCTCCTGTCAGCTTTCCACCAATCACAGACCTTTAAGAGAAAGAAAAACCTTTGCTAAAATGCATCAACCTTGAAATCAATTGTAAAGAAGATTCTTAATGTTTTTCTGATGTAATTTGTATTATTTTCTGACTTCCTTTACTAAGGGTTTTTTTTTTTTTTTTTTCCTGGGACTTGCCACATTCAAAATGGAGTTAGTGACCTTCCTTATCCTCGGTTTCTACTGCTCTTCTGTGGTGCAGTTGTAACTGTAAAAACTAAGGTGACCACAGTGACAGTAACTGTCACTGAACTTGGCCATGAGCATGGCTTCCCTCCACTAGCTCTCCCTCCCTTCCCCCCCCCCCCGTTCTCTCACCCCCTTTCTTTAGAGCCCTGTGAGGAGGCATTAAACTTGGATCACAACCATGAACTTTGCTTTTATCTCCAAGTGCACTGTATGTTTTTGCCTTGGTGCCTTCGAGTCACATCCTTTGATACTTCAGATACATGAAGTGATAATGATTTGCTGATTTGTTCCTGGTACAGGTTCCTGGGAGGAATGCAGATGAAGAGCAATCAAAATGATTTAGGACCAGAGAGGAAAAGCAAGAAGAACCAGATGTTATGTATTGGTTGAATGATCTAGGAGACCAAGGAACCCACTTGTAAGCATCTGAGAGCCGTGGTGACAGCAAGAGATGGGGAAGAAGGAAGACCAGCGGCTTTAGAGGAAGGAGGAGGATGTGCTGTGTGCTTAGGATGGGCTGTGCAAGCTCACTCAGAAAGTTTTGTAGAACCTATTGTTTCAGACACTGGAAATGGATGGTAAAAGAGTATATATATTTTTTCTTGCTGGAATTTTAGCTTAAATGGTAGTGAAAGTGTATTGAGTTACCAGAGAGAGAGAGAGCTGGGTTTGCCTGGAAAGTGGGCAGTTGACCCTCTGTATCTTGCTCCTAAGTTCGTAGACTTGCGTTTCTTACAGTCTTGGAACTGCCTGTATTTATTTAACTGAGATGCTTAGGAAGTAGGCAGCTCTCTGCTCCCCTCCAGATGTAGAGAATTAGAATTTGTAGAGTTGGGTTCCAGGGATCTGCAGCTGCAGGATGCACTCCAGAGGCGTCTCAGTTACTTAGAACTTTAAGAAGCACGGAATACCTGGAGCACTTAGAGTTTAAAGTATTTTATTTATATTAATTCAGTTTAATGCCCACAGCTACCCTATGAATTATATTCTATTTTATTTAAAGTAAACACATGAGGAAACTGAGGCACAAAAGGTTAAGTGACTTGCCCAACAGACACAGCTAAGCAGGGTCAGAGTCAGAATTGCTTCTCACCTGACAGTCTGGCTCCTAACCCCGTGCGCCTAACCCCCATACCCGGTGGTCTCCCTGGGGGTTGTTAGCCTTGGAATCTGCTGGCCTTGTGGGATGGAACAGCAGGAGAAATGGTTTGCACTCCCCTTTATCAAAGGCAAATCATTATTTTTGTTTTTAAACAAAGGCGAACTCAAGGCCCTCTCTGTCTGTGAAATGTGTGTGAGCATGTAGTGAAATCAACTTTGAATGGAAAATCTTGAATTTGTCATTTATTTTGACAGTAAGAGGTTGAGAGGGCTTTAATTTTGATAAGTGACATCTGCAATTAAAATAGGGAGGACCTTTCATGAGGAGTTTACTGCTTTTCCAAGAAGTAGGTTGAAATTGCATGCTTGCAAAAGTAATTCAGCTCTAAGGCTGACAAAATGGACCTCAAGGAAGCAGTGTGGGCTTTTTCTTCTTCTTCTTCTTCTTCTTCTTCTTCTTCTTCTTCTTCTTCTTCTTCTTCTTTGAGAGAGAGAGAGAGAGAGAGAGAGAGAGAAAGAGAGAGAGAGAGAGAGAGAGACATGGAGCTGTTCCTGTATGTGCCCTGACTGGGGAATTGAACCAGCAACCTCTGTGCTTTGGGATGATGCTCTAACCAACTGAACTATCTGGCCAGGGCTTAATTTTTTTTTCTAATTTATTGATTGAGACAGAGGAAAGGAGAGAGGGGAGGGGGAAGGGAAGCATTCATTTGTTTTTCACTCAGTCGTGCACTCACTGGGTGCTAAGGAAGCATTTTATATGTGTCTTTCCAGGTTAGGATCCTTTAAACTGTGAATCTTATCCTGTCAACTTTAGATCATTTGGCATTCTGTTCATCATTAATTCTATACATCCTTAACTTTCACTCTGTATCATAGCCTAGTAAAAATTTATGAGGCAAGATTTGCAATATATTTTAGATTATCAAAGAGAGATGAAATATGTTCTTTATATTTTAATGTTAAAACCTGCACCAGAAATTCAATAATTTATTAATTCACAAACATTTAATAAACACTGATCTTGGTGTTGGACATAAACTATTGAGCAAGACAGATGAAGTCCCTTCCCACAGAAACTTAATAACCTAATAGGTTGAGCCATATGAAATTAATACTGAGGTTTTTGAATTTCAGAAATGGCATTGTTGTATGGCTCAACTGAATAGCAGGGAGAGGCTAACAACAAACAGATGTATAAATGAATAAGTAAGAAAAATAAAAGTGGTACATGGTTATGCCAGTTACCAAATTATGTTTGGCCTCTGAACCCTTCTCTGCCTTCCTCTACGTATCTTTGTGTGGCTGAGGGTCTGCTTTGCTAGCTGGAGCCGTATTCAGATCTGCCAGTGGAGAGAGGAGAGAGAGCCTGAAGGCTGGGGAAGAGACTTGTTCTTTCCTGTCTGCTTCCTTGCCTTCCTGTCTGCTGATGGCGTCTGTGAACATCAGCCATCCCAAGCAGGCTTCTTGCTGCAGCAACAGTGCCTCCGGTAGCCGCTGGGTCGCAGCCGCTTCCTCTGAGGTCTTCATTTCAGCTCGCCAGGTTTCTATTCTGAGCTGCTGCTTTTAAATAATTCCAACCTCTTTCATTTGTTTCTCCAGCCCTAGAGTTGGAGTCTGCTCCCAGTAGTTGATTCCTTAGTGTTTTTTGTTCTTTTCTTTTTGTATTGGTAGTATTTTATTTAACTTGGTGAGGAGAGTATATAAAAGTGTTTCATATTATTCTCTTATAATTTACTATTATAAGACATTTCCATATAACTTAAAAATAAAAGGTAAAAAAAGAATGGTTTTGATACTTTTAGGTTATAGGTTGGCTAGTCTTTTTCAATTGCTTTTCTTCCAACTCAGTTTGGAAGAAAACATCTTTCTTTTAATTGCAGTTTACATCCAATATTATTTTTAGTAACAGGTGTATCTGTTTTTTCCTTTCTGATTACCTAGTTAGCAATTTTATACCTGGTTAACATAATATTAAATTCTCTCTTAAAGTATTGAGTATGGTTTATCTCCTGACTGGGTCTCATCTATTAGCAGGCCATTCAGAGAATTAAAACAGGGCGATGTGAGGAATGGCTAGTTAAAACTGAGTGCTCAAAGAAGGTCTCTGCAGAGGTGATGTTTAAACTAAAAGACAAAAAGTGTGGTTTGTGTGGGAGCCATTCAGGCAAAGGGTGCCGCTAGTTCAAAGGCGTTAATGTGGGAGCCAGCCAGGGAACTTTGTCACCCCGCCCCAAAAGGAAGTTTTTATTTGATGTATAAGTTGGAAGACTTTAAGCAGAAAAACGGAGTGATTTAATTTATGTTTTAAAATCTCATTCTGCCCTGACTGGATAGCTCGGTTGAACACTGTCCCGCTAGGCAAGGGTTGTGGGTTTGATCTCCGGTTAGGGCGCATACAGAAACAGACTGACGTTTCTGTCTCTCACTAAAATGAATAAATTAACTGAAATTTTTTTTAAAAAAGCTCATTCAGACTTTGTGTAGAAAATGTATTCTGGGAATGAGAATTAAAATAGACAACCGGCTAGGAGATGCTTTCTGGGTCCAGGTGAGAGAGGGTGGTGGTTTCAACCAGGTGGCAATAATAAAGATAGTGAGAAGTAGACAAATTGAGGACATACTTTGGAGATGCTAAAAGGACCCATTGAAGCATTAATGTATGGGTTAAGGAAAAGAGAGGAAATTGAGGAAAATTGGCAACACAATATGTATGTGTGTGTGCGTGCATGTGTGTATGCATTAGTGCTTCGTTAAGCCCACTCACCCACCCACACACATGTACACATACACTCATACCCCCATATCCACGTACTCGCACCCATGCATCCACGCGCATATAAGCACATACCCATGTAGGGGGAAGGAAGCAACTTGCCTCTGCCCTTCTGGGTTCTTCCATCTGGTCTAATAGTTAAATCTACATGAGACAGATTAACAAGAGCAAAAAATTTCGCCTTCCTCCATCATATAGACAGGCTCTTAAGAGAGCTGAGTTACACAGAAGCTGTGCCATACAATTGGGTCAAGTCTAATTGTAGAGCACTGGTATTAGATCCTACCCAACATTTAATTTTTCTGGCCCTTGATTACTTAGTTGATTCCGTGGGAATGGAATTGAAGTGAACAACCAAGATCTCTTTTATCCTCCTTAGATTGAGTTGCTGACCTGTAATCTGAGATGTTCAAAATTCTATAGGTTGCAAGTTATCCACACGTTAAGTATTTTCCATAAGCATATGCCGATGTAAACTCTAGACTTCCACATTCTTAAGTCATTTGGCACAGGGAAAGTGTTTGCATAAGAGAAGCACGTCAAAGGCGTGTGAATAAAGATATGACTATTGTTTTTGACAGAACGGTTTGGAGTGTAGACAGTATAGACAACTTTAATGAGAGTGTTAGCTCTCCTCCCTGCCCCCTACTGCTTACCCCTCACCGTCTACATGTGCATTTCTTAGTTGGGGATTTATAACCTGTTAAAAAAATCTAAGACAACCTTTAGAAGTTTCTCGGTTTCTATCTCAGGAAATTTTTTTTTAAAAGAGAGTGAACATTAGGTTTCTACTCTTTTCCCCTTTTCTTATAGTATACTTATAATCTTAAAATTCAGCTACTTGGGGATTTATACTAGTAGGCTTTTAATAAAAATTCCAAATAGTTGTGATTTTGCCTATCCTTCTTAATCTCAGCAGCAGCTACTGCTAAGTCTTCAGGTGGCCTGAGGAGTCCCTCATGAGGAGGTAGGTAGCTGGGGTGTAGAGATGCGTGATATGGCAAGTTCACTCTGTGTGTCACCCTGAGTGAGAGGACACATTCATGCCTGCTTTGTCCCAATTATAGGTATATCACAGAAGGACAAGCTCAGTGATTTTTGCCTCTTCTCTGGTTACTGTGACCCTGACTCAAAAATCCCGCAGGACTTGTTTTTGAAAGTTCAGCAATTTAGGAAGAGCTGGAGAGTGTGAGCTTAGGGGCAGGAGGGCTGGTGGTGCATTATGTGTGGGGTGAGGGGAGGAACTGGGCCAGCATCTGCCGCTTGCTGTTTATCTGAAATCAAAGATTCTTGAAATAGTATTGTACTGCACTTGCAGTTATTTCCTACAATTTGGTTTAGGACAGAAAAGTGATAGTTATTCAAATATACAGAATAACAGATGTTGGGAGTAATTTTTAACTTATTAATTGAATAGCTATGTCTTTATAAATAACAGATTCCCTCTACTTCCCCTATGGTATTGTTTGGAATTATTTGAATCCAGAATCACATACTCTGATTTTAGCTCATGTATTTTTGTGCAACAAATATCACTTTTACACTGCCTGTGACTCGTGTTCATATAAACTGGCTGCAGGAATCGTGGACTTTTGTTATGGTGTTGCTTATTGCTATTACTCTGTTCACATTGAAGTGGTCAGTATGATTGGAATATGGAATAATAGACCTAAAATACAGTAAAAGCAAAGTTGATCTTTTTTCCCCCCTCTGAAAATCAAATGTTCCACTTGAGTTGAAATAATATGTGATGAGCAGTGAACAAAAACTCCACTAAAATATGATTTATCTTTAATAAATCATTAGCTGGATCTGCTTGACAGCTTCCCTTTATTAGTGTTCAAAATTGCCTGTATTGTACTCCCAGGACCAACTGCTTTTCTAATTAACTACCATTATCATTATAGGTGAGGAGAAGGGCCACAGTTTTTATTGCAGACTCTTCAAAATCCTTGGTGTTTTGAGCTGCAAGTATCCTTTGAGCTGTCTATCATGATGAGTTATTCCTGTTCTTAAATTTATGCATTTTTCCTCACTCTTCCTTTCTACTTACAGATTTTTTAATGCAGAACTATGAATGCTCTGTAATCACCAAAGAAAGTAAACATGACATTCTTCAAATTAGAAAGACAAAATTATGTGACCTATTTGCCCAGAAGATATAGCTATTCTAGCTCAATGACCTTTCTTTGATCACGTACCAACATAGTGGTATGATACTACTTTTCTTCTCTGTCGGTACCCACAGCTAATTTACACTAACCCATCTAGGGTATCTGTATTGTTGAGAGAACACAAAGACTTTACAAGGGACATATGAGGTACAGTTGTAAAAGAACATATTTCTAGTGACTCAATATCCATTTCCCTACAAATGCCTGAACATGGACTTGCAATCCTAACATTGGACTCGATCCTTTTTCTTCTCCCTTCCACATATGCCCTGCTTTCAGTTTACCAATACAAGACATACCTCTACCTAGAGTGGTATTGTGTCACAAGTGTAAACACTGCGATGGCCCCACAAACACATAATTTGAAATACTGGTGTCAGTAATCCCTCCTTTCATGAAGCACCAACAACCCAGTAAGACCTTTGTGTTTCCCCTGCTACATTCTTGTTTCTGTAAAGGGAAAAGCACGGCATACCTCAGAGACATTGCGGGTTCGGGGCCAGACCACTGCAATAAAGCAAGTCATGACGATTCCGCTCACGGATAGGCTTGCCTTCAATTTGTAAAACATGAAGATCTGTGAATCCCAGTAAAGTGAAGCACAGTAAAAGGAGGTTTGCCTGTATTTTCACCCATGTCAGTGTTGGCATGGGTGGAATTCAGAAGGGAGTTGGTTGTTACAGGAATTTCTGAATATATGTTTATTTGAATTTAAAAACTCAAGTCAGCTTTCTTTTCTCACAGGGAGAATTCTTATTTGGCCAATTGATTTGATAATGAAGAATGACTGCCTGTTAAGCTGTATGGTGAGTGTTTTCCATTAATTGCTTAAACTAATCCATGCTCCAAGGCTCTGATGAAAATATATTCAAAGCACATGTTTGGGAGACATTTTCCCTAAATAGCTCATGTTCCAGCAGAATCTGAACCTTCTAAGCAAAGGAAATATTTGAATGGCAAACAGGCTTGGAAGCTAGGGACAGTGCATTTCTCAAGAGATATCTAGAGACATCCCTGCCCCTCTGAATATGTCCATTAAATAAGGCGCTTTTTTGTAAAAGAGTAACAGATACAGCAATAATACTTTGTTAAGTGTTGGCAAAACTTTTTAATGTACTTTCCAGAATCTGAAAAGTGAATGTCTGTAAGAACAAGGTGGCAAGTCATTTTGTAAATATGATAGATTCCAATCATTTACTTTCAGTAAAATGGAATGGGGCTCTAGTGAGCAGTTGCTTGGTAGTTTTTTTTTTCTTTGTATTTTTCTGAAGCTGGAAACGGGGAGGCAGTCAGACAGACTGCCGCATGCGCCCGACCGGGATCCACCCGGCACGCCCACCAGGGGGCATCGCTCTGTTGCGACCAGAGCCACTCTAGCACCTGAGGCAGAGGTCATGGAGCCATCCCCAGCGCCCGGGCCAACTTTGCTTCAATGGAGCCTTGGCTGTGGGAGGGGAAGAGAGAGACAGAGAGGAAGGAGAGGGGGAGGGGTGGAGAAGCAGATGGGCACTTCTTCTGTGTGCCCTGGCCGGGAATCGAACCCAGGACTTCCGCATGCCAGGCCGACACTCTACCACTGAGCCAACTGGCCAGGGCCGCTTGGTAGTTTTTAACAAATATATGTTTGAACATAGACCACTATGTATTTTCTGGCAGATAACATTGTAAGATATTTTTCCCCACCGAGGAAGAAGGAAGGGCATAGCCACGAAGTGTGGAATAGCAAAAGCTTTATTTAGTACAGCACATCCCAGACGATGTTCCCTGGTCCTGGGGGACAGAGGCCAAGGAAGTTGCATGGATGAAACCGCATGGGGCATATTTAAAGGGTCATCTAGGGTGGTTGAGCTAATATGATGTGGCGAAATTTCATTGGCTGACAGACAGTCGCTCTTTTCCAAAGGACTCCTGGGAAGTTTCTTTTGATGCGCATGGGTGTGGGCAGTTCTAGCCAAATTCCTGGGTCTGGTTTCTCACGTGACCTTCCCCCAATGCTCACCAACCTTACAAACATGGGAAGAGTTCAAAGAGTTAAGCCATTGCTACAACGCAACTCCTCCTTCACTCTCAGTAGTTCATTTGAACAATCTAAGGGACAAAAACTAGAGGGAGAGTCCTCTCTTTCTAGCAGCAGAATAGTGACCTGAGATAAGAAGTGACAAACAAAACCGCAAACACTCAAAATAGCCACATCCGCCTTGTTAAAAGGTGCATATTTTCTGTTTGATACTTATTTATAATGATTAGAATTTATCTATGTTTTGTTAATCACATATTAACAACAACTGCAATGACAACTTCATCTAAAATAAAATCACTTATAAAGCATTATGGTCAAAAGAAAAAAGTTAAGTTTATGTGCATATTTTGAGGCAGAGAAGTAGGACAATCAACAAAAGAATTTCAAACATGAAAATAAGTTACAGAAAGAATAAATGCTGAGAGGGAAGTGGAATGGAAATCTAAATTTCAGGAGTAAAAAGAATGTAAGTGAGAATGTTCACATCTGTACACAATAGAAGATTTGAGCTTCAATTGTTATTGCATTTAGATACCATGAGGTGTGTGTAAATTGTTGATATTACTTATTTTATAATGCCAGCACTTAGGATACACTGAAATTAACATCCTTTCAACTAATTAAAATTATGATGAAAAAATTTAAACATTGATTTAAAAGGTGAAGTTGAATGCATAGTTTTAAAAAATTATTTTAGGGAATATATGAGGAAAAAAGACCCAAGACCCTCAAGTTCTGTAGAATGTCCTATATAACATTCTCTCTAGGCAGTTTCTTTTTTTAAATTTTATTTTAAAGTAGAGCCCATAGACAATGGTATACCTTTAGCAAGTAATTTGTTTTTAGTGTGGTTAAAAATCTGTGCTAATACTATTGAGAGGATAATTGTTGGAAGAAGAACAGGTGAATAGGACAGGTAACTCTCCCAGTTCGAAGCATGCGCAGAGGAAGTGCATTAAACTGTAGGATACTTGACAGTATGATCACAGGCTGATAGAATTTAGGTTGGAGACTAAGAAAGGCAAAGATCCTACTAGTAAAACGACCTTTTAAAAAGGTTTCAACACACTTTGGCACTAACTGAAAAGAATCCATGGAAACAAGATAAAAGAACAAAGTAGTTGGAGAGTTGGACATTTATTTAGGGAAAGATATTGGAGAAGGTCCTTTTGTTCACAGAAGATGGGAGAGGTGTAGAAAGGAGGTGAAAAAATTTGTTTGACAAATCAAATTACACAAAGAATTGAAACACAGGAGACTCATTTAAGTAGACTTCAGTCCAGGTTTCTAAGGAGGGGAACATCAACAAGAAAAAAGGATGCATTTGGTGAATCACAAAAGAATGGAAAAGTATATATATATACACACACACATTGAAAGATTAGAAGGAAAAAGGGACTAATGGAAGTATCTCTTCACTGTTAAGTGTTGAGCAAAAAACAAAGATCATGAATGATACTAGAAATGATGGCAAATCTCTCTCTCTGTCTTTCATTTTTCAAGTTTTATTAAGCTATATTGGCATATACTATTGTACAACATAAAGAATTGATATATGTATGTATTGTGAAATGACTGTCACATTTAGTTAATATCTATCACTTCATGAAGTACAAACATTTTTGTGATGAGAACTTTTTTTTAAATTTATTTATTAAATTTAATGCAGTGACATTGATAAATCAGGGTACATATGTTGAGATAAAACATCTCTAGATTATTTTGACATTTGATTGTGCTGTATACCCCTCCCCCAAAGTTAAATTGTCTTCTGTCACCTTCTATCTGGTTTTCTTTGTGCCCCTCTTCTCCCCCAACCCCTCTCTCCTTCTTCACCCCATCCCCCCTCCCCCCACCCCCCACCCCCCACCCCTGTTGCCATCACATTCTTGTTCATGTCTCTGAGTCTCATTTTTATGTCCCTTCTATGTATGGATTCATGTAGTTCTTAGTTTTTTTTCTGATTTACTTATTTCACTTCATATAATGTTATCAAGGTCCATCCATGTTATTGTAAAGGATCCGATGTCATCATTTCTTATGGCTGAGTAGTACTCCATAGTATATATATACCAAAGCTTTTTAATCCACTCGTCCTCTGATGAACACTTGGGTTGTTTCCAGATCTTCGCTATTGTGAACAATGCTGCCACAAACATGGGGGTGCATTTCTCCTTTTCGAACCGTTCTATGATGTCCTTGGGGTATATTCCTAAAAGTGGGATAGCTGGGTCAAAAGGCAGTTCGATTTTCAGTTTTTTGAGGAATCCCCATACTGTTTTCCACAGAGGCTGCACCAGTCTGCATTCCCCCCAGCAGTGCAGGAGGGTTCCCTTTTCTCCACATCCTCGCCAGCACTTATTCTGTGTTGTTTTGTTGATGAGCGCCATTCTGACTGGTGTGAGGTGATATCTCATTGTGGTTTTAATTTGCATTTCTCTAATGATTAGTGATGTTGAGCATTTTTTCATATGCCTGTTGGCCATCTGTATGTCCTCTTTGGAGAAGTGTCTATTCATCTCTTTTGCCCATTTTTGGATTGGATTGTTTGTCTTCCTGGTGTTGAGATTTACGAGTTCTTTATAAATTTTGGTTATTAACCCCTTATCAGACATACTGTCAAATATGTTCTCCCATTGTGTAGTTTGTCTTTTTATTCTGTTCTTGTTGTCTTTAGCTGTGCAAAAGCTTTTTAGTTTGATATAGTCCCATTTGTTTATCCTGTCTTTTATTTCACTTCCGCATGGAGATAAATCATCAAATATATTGCTCCGAGAGATGTCAGAGAGCTTACTGCCTATGTTTTCTTCTAAGATGCTTATGGTTTCACGGCCTACATTTAAGTCTTTTATCCATTTTGAGTTTATTTTTGTGAGTGGTGTAAGCTGGTGATCTAGTTTCATTTTTTTGCAGGTAGCTGTCCAATTTTCCCAACACCATTTGTTAAAGAGGCTGTCTTTACTCCATTGTATTTCCTTACCTCCTTTGTCAAATATCAGTTGTCCATAGAACTGTGGGTTTATTTCTGGGTTCTCTGTTCTGTTCCATTGATCTATATGCCTATTCTTATGCCAGTACCAGGCTGTTTTGAGTACAATGGCCTTGTAGTATAACTTGATATCAGAAAGTGTGATACCTCCCACTTTATTCTTCTTTTTTAAGATTGCTGAGGCTATTTGTGTTCTCTTTTGGTTCCATATAAATTTTTGGAATATGTGTTCTATATCTTTGAAGTATGTCATTGGTATTTTAATTGGTATTGCATTGAATTTATAGATTGCTTTGGGTAATATAGACATTTTAATGATGTTTATTCTTCCTAACCATGAGCACGGTATATGCTTCCACTTGTTTGTATCATCCTTGATTTCTTTTATCAATGCTTTGTAATTTTCCGAGTACAAGTCTTTAGTCTCCTTGGTTAAGTTTATTCCTAGGTACTTTATTTTTTCGGTTGTAATTGTGAAGGGGATTGTTTCCTTAATTTCTCTTTCTGACTGTTCATTGTTGGTGTAGAAAAATGCCTCTGATTTCTGAGTATTGATTTTATATCCTGCCACTTTGCTGAATTCATTTATCAGGTCCAGTAGCTTTTTGACTGAGACTTTAGGGTTTTCTATATACAATATCATATCATCTGCAAATAATGATAGTTTTACTTCTTCTTTTCCCACTTGAATTCCTTTTATTTCTTCTTCTTGTCTGATAACTGTGGCTAGGACTTCCAGGACCATGTTAAATAAGAGTGGTGAAAGGGGGCACCCTTGTCTTGTTCCTGATCTTAAGGGTATTGCTTTTAATTTTTGCCCATTGAGTATGATGTTGGCTGTGGGTTTCTCATAGATGGCTTTTATCATGTTGAGGTATGTTCCCTGTATTCCCACTTTGTTGAGAGTTTTGATCATGAATGGGTGCTGGATTTTATCAAATGCTTTTTCTGCATCTATTGAAATTATCATATGGTTTTTCTCCTTCTTTTTGTTTATGTGATGAATCACATTGATTGATTTACAAATATTGTACCATCCTTGCCTCCCCAGAGTAAATCCTACTTGATCATGGTGTATGATTTTTTCCATATATTGTTGGACCCGGTTTGCTAATATTTTGTTGAAGATTTTAGCATCTATATTCACCAGAGATATTGACCTATAATTTTCTTTCTTTGTGTTGTCTTTGCCTGGTTTTGGAATCAGAATTATGCTCGCCTCATAAAAGGAGCTTGGAAGTTTTCCTTCCTCTTGAATTTTTTGAAATAGTTTGAGAAGGATAGGAGTTAGTTCTTCTTTAAATATTTGGTAGAATTCTGTTGTGAAGCCATCGGGCCCTGGACTTTTCTTTGTTGGGAGTTTTTTGATAACTGTTTCGATCTCCTTTGTTGTAATCGGTCTGTTTAGGTTTTCTGATTTTTCCAGATTGATTTTTGGAAGATTGTATGTTTCAAGGAATTTGTCCATTTCATCTAGGTTGTCTAGTTTTTTGGCATACAGTTCTTCATAGTATTTTCTTATAATATTTTGTATTTCTGTTATGTCAGTTATTTCTCCTCTCTCATTTCTAATTTTATTTATTTGAGTCCTCTCTCTCTTTTTCTTGGTGAGTCTAGTTAAAGGTTCATCAATTTTGTTTACCTTTTCAAAGAACCAGCTCCTAGTTTCATTGATCTTCTGTATTGTTTCTTTAGACTCTATGTCATTTATTTCTGCTCTGATCTTTATTATTTCCTACCTTCTACTACATTTGGGCTTTACTTGCTGTTCTTTTTCTAATTCTTTTAGATGCAGGGTTAAGTTGTTTATTTGAGCTTTTTCTAGCTTCTGAAAGTGTGCCTGTAGTGCTATGAACTTCCCTCTCAGCACTGCTTTCGCTGTGTCCCATAAATTTTGAGTTGTTGTATGCTCATTGTCATTCGTTTCTAGGAATTTTTTTATTTTTTCTTTGATCTCATTCTTAATCCATTCATTATTTAACAACCTGCTATTTAGTTTCCATGTGTTTGAGAATCTTTGAGCTTTTCTGTTGTGATTCATTTCTAGTTTCATGCCGTTGTGATCGGAGAAAGTGCTTGATACGATTTCAGTCTTCTTAAATTTGTTGAGAGCACTTTTGTGCCCTAACATGTGGTCTATCCTAGAGAATGTACCATGAGCACTTGAAAAGAATGTATATTCTGCTGCTTTAGGGTGAAAGGTTCTGAAGATATCTATTAAAACGAGTTGATCTAGTGTTTCCAATAAGTCTGCTGTTTCTTTGTTAATTTTCTTTCTTGAGGATCTATCTAATGATGTTAGTGGGGTATTGAAATCCCCTACTATTATAGTATTGCTGTTGATCTCGCCCTTTAAATCCATCAAAGTCTGCTTTATATATTTAGGTGCTCCTATATTAGGTGCATAGATATATATAATAGTTATATCTTCCTGTTGGATTACTCCCTTTATCATTATGTAGTGGCCTTCTTTATCTCTTACTATATCCTTTGTTTTAAAGTCCAATTTGTCTGATATAAGTATTGCTACCCCAGCTTTTTTTTCATTTCCATTTGCATGAAATGTTTTTTTCCATCCTTTTATCTTCAATCTATGTGTGTCTTTTGTTCTAAGGTGTGTCTCTTGTAGACAACATATGTATGGGTCCTGTTTTCTTATCCACGCAGCTACCCTATGTCTTTTGATTGGATCATTTAATCCATTTACATTTAAGGTTATTATTGATATGTAGTTATTTATTGCCATTTTCTTCTTTAAAGGTGTATTCCTTTTTTTTTTTTCCCTGTATTTTTTTCCCACTTTGATCTGTTTACATCAGGCCCCTTAATATTTCCTGCAGCATTGGTTTGGTTGTAATGAATTCCTTGAGTTTTTTTTTGTCTGGGAAGCTTTTTATTTCTCCTTCGATTTTAAATGATAGCCTTGCTGGATAAAGTAGTCTTGGTTGTAGGTTCTTGTTCTGCATTACTTTGAATATTTCTTGCCATTCCCTTCTGGCCTCAAGTGTTTCTGTTGAGAAGTCAGATGTCATCCTTATGGAGGCTCCTTTGTAGGTGATAACTTTTTTTTCTCTTGCAGCTTTTAATATTTTCTCTTTATCACTTAGCTTTGGTATTTTAATTATGATGTGTCTTGGTGTAGGTTTCTTTGGGGTTCTCTTTAATGGAGTCCTCTGTGCTTCTTGAACTTGTGAGAGTTTCTCTTGCACTAATTTAGGGAAGTTTTCAGCTATGATATGATTGAACAAAGTCTCTATCCCTTGTTCTTTTTCTTCTTCTTCAGGAACCCCTATGATGCAGATGTTATTTCTCTTCATGTTGTCACAGAGCTCTCTAAGAGTTTCCTCTGACTTTTTGAGTCTTTTTTCTCTTTTCTTCTCTGCTTTCATGCCTTCATTCCAGTTGTCCTCTAACTCACTGATTCGATCCTCTGCTCTATCTATCCTGTTTTTAATTCCTTCCATTGTGGTCTTTATTTCTGATATTGTATTTGTCGTCTCCATCTGATTCTTTTTTATACTTGCTATTTCTTTATTTAGGTTTTCAAACTGCCCCTCCATTGTTGTTCTAAGATCCCTAAGCATCCTTACAATCATTATTTTGAACTCCGCATCTGGAAGTTTGATTATTTCCATATCACTCAGTTCATCTCTTGAAGGTGTCTCTTGTGGTTTCATTTGGATTGCACTCCTTTGTCTTCTCATCCTTTTTTTTTTGTTTTATTTGTAGAGTTGGTTGAGTCTAGGCTTGGTGTTGTCTGCCTCCAGTTTTCAGTTGTGTTATTTCTAGGTCTTCTTGGGTTGGTATCAGCTGTTATCTGTAATCCACTTTCCGATTTGGGCAGCTTTGAAGTCTTGATTTGTTTGTTTTCTTAACAGGTGATAGTCTTGTTTACTGATCTCAGCAGGGGGCTTCCTTGAAACTGTATCCAGGAATGCGGTGGGTGTAACCTGAGACTCTGAAGACCTCTTTAGCCAGCTAGATTCACTGGGGGCAGGGTGTTTTCTCAGCTTCAGTAGGGGGAGGTGTATCTCAGATCTCCATGGAGACCTGAGTTACTGCCCCTCCTCCCCACTTCTTGTTTTCAGCTGTGTCTTGTTGCACTGATTGGAGCTGGAGAGATGTCCGGAGGTCTCTGATCCGGAAGCACTTCAGCTCTGTTTTGTGAAAGGTTCAGTCCCTCCCCCAGCTATGGCCGCCTCCAGCACGATGAGTCAGCCCTTTTAGCTCCTCTCCTGCATTCCTTATCCCCTCACAGTCTGTCCCTCTCCCTGTCCTCTCCACCTGGGAGATAAGCTGGTCCTTTCAATGCACCTCACTCCCTGGTCGCCAGGCAAGTGGCTGTGAGCAGTAGTTTCTGCTCCTCTCCCTCCAAGATCCTCTCTGGGCTCTCAGCCCCACCCTACCCCTCCATTCTGGCAAGCAGAGAAGGTTGGTATCAGCTGTTATCTGTAATCCTACCAGGATTCCTGTGATTTCCTCTTTGTTCCTTGGTTTTTGAGAGCTGTTCTTGCAGTTCAGAGTTGGTTTTTCATGCTGATTTTTCCTAAATTGATTTGTATTCCAGTTTGGTGGTGAGAGCTGGGCGTCTGTGCATCTGCCTACTCTGCTGCCATCTTTTTCTCTCGTGATGAGAACTTTTAAGGTTTACTCCTTAGCAGCTTTCAAACAGACATTACAGTATTGTTACCTATAGCCACCACGCTGTAGTGTACATTATACACTAGTTTATCTTATAAGTAGAAGCTTGCACCTTTTGACAGCTTTCACCAATTTTGCCCATTTTCCACACCCATCTCTGGCAACTACCAGTCTGTTCTCTGTATCTAAGAGTTCATTTAAAAAATATATTCCCTATGTAAATGAGATCATACAGTGTTTGTCTTTCTCTGACTTATTTCACTTAGCATAATCTCTTACAGATTTATCCATGTTGTCACAAATGGCAGGGTTTCATTTTTTATGGCTGAATAATATTCCATTGTGTATTTAGGTCACATTTTCTTGATCTAGTCATCGTTGATGGACACTTAGCTTGTTTGCATGTCTTGGCCATTGTCAATAATGCTTCAGTGAACATGAGGGGACAGCTGTCTCTTCAACATATGATTTCATTTCCTTGGATATACACCAAGAGTGAACAGGAGACTTAAATATATAGTTTTCTTTTTGGCCTAGATTCACATATTATTTGATATGATTAAAATAATCTTTCTTATTATTTTACATTCAACAAATAATGAGTAACTTCCTTTTGCAAGGCACTGTGCCAGGTGTCAGGAGGTGTGTGAATAGCAACAACCTGATCCCTGCCCATAAATTGCTCACAATCTCAGGAAAAAACACAGAAGCCTATCAGTGGCCACCAAAATAGGAAATATGTTGTGATAGTAACAAAAGAAACAATTTTCCAGTTGGGTAGACAGGAGAAAATGAGTTTACTCCTTGTCTTCACAAATACTCACATCCTTAGTGTGTGCCAGCCCCAAGAGGGGTCAGGGTGCAGCACTGGTTGTCACGGATACAGTCGCCACCCTCCTGGCGGCACTGACCCTGAGAGGGGCCGGGGAAGTTCCATGGGTGGTAGTAGCTTGCAGTTTGAAACAGAGATACCTTTCCCCCATTTGCATGCATTTTTCTATTATCTTGAGTTGGTCTTTTTGTAATGCTGAGTACCTCACAACTTAGCACTTCTTTTTAACATAATCAATGCCATGCTTCTGAGCATGCATTCAACCTTTCATAGTGTAGCCCCCACTTCCTTTCCAGCTTTGCCTCTTCTCATTCTCCCTCACTCCTTTCATGCACTTGATTCTCTTGCCATGTTATGCTTCCCCTTCCAGAAACACTCCACATTGTTGTAGACCCCTGTTCCTTTGTTCCTCTTGCCTTTTTGGCTTGGAATGTACCTTTTCTCTTTCTGGCCTTGAAACCATGTTCATTCAACTTCTGCTGTTTGAAATCCTCCTCATTTGTCCTTCAGTCTAGTTCACAGGCCAGCTCTTCCATGAAGCCTTCCCAGATCTTCAGTCTAAACTGCTTCCTTTCTTCAGTGTCTTCCCGTGGCACTTAGTTCTCTTTATGTGTGTGCAGTCTCCAGGTGTCCTGACTCTCCCTCAGATCTCACACTCCTTGCACAGTACCTGACAGACGGGGTACTTACGATTTCTTTGTTCACTGAATAAAACACCCAGCTGTTGAACTGGAGTTGACTAATTGAACCACAGTGTGTGCTCATGTAGCCATATAGTAATTGATTGCTGCCACCTTGTTTTTCAGAAATCTGACCCCATCCTCTGAGAGGACGCAGAAAAAATGGGACACAAGGTAAGTGTCCGATGCTTAGTGCTTGTATTTGAATGTGCAGAGGTGGCTGAAGAGGCCAGAGGAGCAGCTCTTCTTGTTTTGCTCACTCCCATAGTAATTGGCTTTTAATCTGGCGTCAACGTGAGCACCTCTGACACTGTTGTTCTCTCTCTGTCTCCACTCCAGGGATGCCACAGTCTTTACAGTGGGGTTTGCTGAGCTGACATATTCTGCAGATGCTGTGGCTTCCCAGCAGTTCCTACCTGGACTGTGAGGTGATAAGAGATGCTTCAGGGCATCATTAAAGCCTGAGTCCTGCTGGCCCAGTTTGTGATTGCCTCATTCCTATTTGCTACACCCAGGAACATTTGCAGGTCACCGTGTTATCTGTGTGCGCACACCCACAAGTGCAGGGATGAGTGTTCATCCAGACCCAGGCACCTGGCTTCGCTCCAGCATCTCATTGCTGGTGAGCCGGGTCCTCTGTTTAACCTTCAGGAGTCCTTGCAGGAGATGTGGAGCTGAGTGCTGGAGGAGCCCCTGTGGACGAGGAGCAGACCTGGGCCTCATAGCTGCTCTGCTTATGATCAGGCCTTCCCGACTCTCAGTCTGAGCTGGGTTTTGACACCGGTGCGGGGGGGGGGGGCACCACACTCCCCTGGCCTGCCTCCTTTAAATTGTGCCTGCCTTCCTGATTTCCTACTTCCTTTCTGATTCACAGATCAATGGACTGTGTATGTTGTAGCAGCAGCGCTATGGTAATAGCTTTCTGCTCTCTTTTTCTAATGGAATTATTTAGCTATGTACAGAGTTTCCCTGGTTGTTCCAATTATCAAAACTACTTAAAACTTAGTGGCTTAAAAGTATTTCATTATTATCCTGCATCTGTGATTCTGTGGGTCAGGCATTTAGAACACAGCAAGAATGATTTATTTATCTCTGCCTCATTTTCTTGGGGCCTCGTCTGTGCTGTTTCAAATAGCCAAGGACTGGAATAGCCAGAGGCAGTGGGGCATGGCTGGGTTTCCTCCGTGAGGGTCCAGGGCTCTGAGAATTAGTTTCTGAGATATAGGAAGTGGAAGCCGCCATTCTCTTGTGTTCTGGGCCTGGAGACTGACACTATTTTTATCATATTCAGTTTGTCTAAGCGAGTCCCAGGGCCAGCACAGGTTCAGGACTGAATGCTGGGCAGAGTTGGCTCACTGGGATCTCTTTGGAGATAAGCTGTTACAATAGTATATGTTGGTATAAAACTTCTGGATATCAACGTATGTGCACTTACAATTAAGTTAATTTCAGATATATTTATAATTAATAGATTTATTAACTTAATAAAGGTAACCAAAAACAGCCTCCAATTAAGCCGTAAATTAATAAGATGATGTCCACAAACTACACAAGAAACTTACCTCATTGCTCTGTGGTCCCACTTTCTTAATCTGAAAGGGAATAAAGGAGAGAAAGACACTGACTGATGTTTATGGAGCACTTCCAATGATGTAGCCTGTGATTTTTGTATGTTTTCCCATTTAACAAAACAACTGTATGAGATTTCTTATATGTACAGAGAAGAACACCAACTAAGTGATTGCAAAATTGACCACAAATTCTTCCCTTACAGTGAAGAGGGGTTTTCTATTTCTCTAACCTTTGAATTTGTGCTGGTGTCATGCTCTGCCTTGTCCCATAGAATGAATGCAGTGGAAGTGACAATGGGGGACAATGGGGACGCATTGAGCTTGGGCCACAGGAGGCCCAAGGTACACACCTTGTTCTCACTCTTTGAACCCTGTCACCTGCATGCAAACAAGCCCAGGTCAGTTGCTGGAGAATGAGAGTAAGAGACCACATGAAGCAAAGATGAGCTGTCCCTGCTGAAGCTCCAGCCATGGGAGAGAGGTCAGGCAACATCAGTAGTACTGACACAGTGGTGGACTGCTGATGCATGAGTGAGCCAGCCATGGGAGAGAGGTCAGGCAACATCAGTAGTACTGACACAGTGGTAGACTGCTGATGCATGAGTGAGCCAGCCATGGGAGAGAGGTCAGGCAACATCAGTAGTACTGACACAGTGGTGGACTGCTGATGCATGAGTGAGCCAGCCATGGGAGAGAGGTCAGGCAACATCAGTAGTACTGACACAGTGGTGGACTGCTGATGCATGAGTGAGCCAGCCATGGGAGAGAGGTCAGGCAACATCAGTAGTACTGACACAGTGGTGGGCTGCTGATGCATGAGTGAGCCAGCAGGGGCAGACAGTGGTGGACTGCTGATGCACGAGTGAGCCAGTAGAGGCAGGGAAACCTATCCTAATTGAACTCTATCCTAATTGCTGACCAACAAAGCAACAGTCCTGTGCTAAATAAAAAATTTAAGCCACTCAATGTTGGGGTGGTTTAATATCCAGTAAAAGCTCACTGATCTATGAACTCAAGGAGTTTAAAGTAAAATTGTACCCATGAGTTTTCAGTTAAAAAGCACTGGAAATTTATAATAATGTAATTACTTATAACAGGGGAGAGTGCCACTAAGCCTTAGGTCATGTTTTTGAGCTGAACGCTTATGTGTAGTTTTCACTTGCTTGTGTAATCTGCTTGTACCTCAAGCTGATATGAGCAGGTCTGAGATTTAAAAATATTTAGGAAAAATATAGTCTCTAAATTAATGACACATTTCTGAGAGTTCAGCTTTACTCAGAAGAGATGGGGGGAATTTTACTGGCCTGGCAGCACATGAGTTTATAAGTATTGATGGTCTTCTTTGGTACAGGATACATTTAAGTACCATAATTGTTTTCTTATTATCTTTTCAAATTAAAAATATATATTAAACATGTGTGGGATATTTGGAGGACATTTGAAGACTATAAAGTTTCTTTAGAACACAGTTTAAAAACTTGTTACCTAAAATGTTAACATTACTTACCCCAAAGTTATTTGTATCGGATTCTAATTTTTTCAATGCTAATTAATGAGGTATATACCAAAAATTTCAGTGCGCTCTGTGTTTAATGCAATTCTGGTATCATTTCACTAAGTGTTCAGGATTTTAGGTTCTGGGGGTCAGGGGTTGGAGGATGGATTCTTTACCTTCAGTGGGAAGTTCTTCTTTGCACCCTGCTGTGATTCAAGCTTTATGCTGGATACTGCTGCACTAAGTACAGTCACATCTTCCACTGGCTGCTGTTCTCCACTGCAGGCTGCTACCCTGCAATGTCTAGATGAGAGGGGGTGATGACCAGACTTTGTCATCACAGATGCCCTTGGCCTGTCTGAGATAGAGGGATGGAAAAGTATTGAAGAGAGAGTTTTCTGGGGATTTTCAGTATCAAGTAACTCAGCAGATGGGTCAACTGTTTGAGTCTCTATTCTCAGTTTATTTTAAACTGCTTAGATTTAGCCTGACCAGGTTGTGGCGCAGTGGATAGAGCGTCGGACTGGGATGCGGAGGACCCAGGTTCGAGACCCCAAGGTCACCAGCTTGAGCGCAGGCTCATCTGGTTTGAGCAAAAGCTCACCAGCTTGGACCCAAGGTCGCTGGCTCCAGCAAGGGGTTACTCGGTCTGCTGAAGGCCCGCGGTCAAGGCACATATGAGAAAGCAATCAATGAACTAAGGTGTCACAACAAAAAACTAATGACTGATGCTTCTCATCTCTCTCTGTCCCTGTCTGTCTGTCCCTATCTGTCCCTCTCTCTGACTTTCTCTGTCTCTGTAAACTGCTTAGATTTAGGGAATGTCTAAGACCTCAGGGTCTGGCATGAAACAAATTACAGTTATATCAAATGCGAAGAGTAGGTTAGTGCTGTCTTCACAGGCGATCAGTCAGGCCACTGGATATTCTGAGAGTAGCTAGCTCATCCAGAAAGTTCATCTTGCCCCATCATCTATCTAGAGCAATCACAACAGATTCAGGCAGGTGCACCCATTAGCAAAGCAGTAGGTTACCTTGTTAGCTTATGGACCACAGTGGGAAGAGGGTAGCCTACTTGACACCCATTTCCTGCCTGTAAGTTAATTAATAGAGCGGAGCTGGACGGTTTGCTCATCCCAGGGAGAGAACAGGTGGTGACCGCTGCCGCTCCATTGACTTCTCACTGCTGGTAAAGAGCAGTCTAATCAAGGCCAATGATTTTGGTTAATATTTTGTTTTGTTTATTTTTAAAATCTGTGAAGGTAGATCAAGGATTTTTTTTCTTTCTGTTGCTATAGCAATGTATAGGCAACATGATAGAAGCCCATAACTGGGGAAAAAAAGAAAAGAAAAAAATAGCTGGTACTAGGTAGCTTTTTAATTTGTGAAGGAAAAATAAGATTTGTGTTTATATCCAAAACACATTTTCCTTTTCAGTGTAGCAAATCCACCCTTCAGCTAGAACCAGCTAATAGTTCTTTAAGTTTTAGCATTATAAAAAACTGGATAATACTAGAAAAAAGGATAGAAAATGGAAGATTAGGGGACATGATTATTTAGATAATAACAATAGTAATTGCAGCATTGCAATTATATAACCCTTTATGGTTTTAAAAAGGGAGGATGCCATTTGGCTTTTCCCCCTGTGAAGTGAACAGGACAGGGCTTTCCCCATTTTAGAGATGAAAACTCTGGTGTTAGATGACTACTACTTGTAGTTGGTTTCTGAGACATAGACGCTGGGATAGAATTTTGTGCGCAGGATGCTTTTTAAGGAGTGTCTTTAGGATAAATACCTGTGGACAAGGGTGGAAGGAAGCAAGATTGGGCAGAGAGACTCTTTGATGTGTGATGCCGGCCCAGTGACAACCTCGGCTGGACCCATGGAGTGCTCTCTAGCTAGAATGGCCCTTCAAAGTTTGATTGAGATGGCGAGGTCATCAGTCATTGGATGTGGGCCACTCTGGGAAGGGACTTGACTTAGGCGAGGCCGCACTCTGTTTCTAAGGCAATCCCTGAATTGTTTGCTGACAATATCTCAGCATCAGGTGAGTTAGTTCCTGGAGAGGACGCCTCATGTACTTAAATCCAGATTTTCCTATTTATTCTGGGGTTGGCTGATCCAGGATTCCAGGGGACCTCTTTCTGGGGGAAACTTGGAGGTGAAGGATGAGTGGGATGAAACCATAGCTTCCCAACTAGAGCTGGTCTCAGGGCCATAATTGCTACTCCTGTCCCTTCCTTGGTCCCATTCTAGATTCCTCTTATGTTCAGCTAGCACCTCTGCCTGTCTTAGTGGTTTACCTGGTGGCAGGACTCAGACCGTTATCACCCAGGAATCTGAACCCCTATCAATACCACATTCTTTTAAGGTCTCGTTGCTCCATTTGTCCAATTATAATAAAAATTGAGCAAGTGAGTTCCAAAAGGCACCTGGTGAATTGCCTGGACACTAATGTATTCCTCTCTATTTCTGTCATGAAACAGCAACCCTACCCTGTTTCCATCACCAGGGGCAATAACTCCGCTCAGAATGATGACTTCTTGCCTGCTGGTCCCTTGGCACAAGGACACTGAAATGCTGAGGCAGCAGTTATAGCTAATCAATGGGGTTCTTTATATATTCTTTGGCAGAAGTAGATAGGAAGAGAGATGTTAAGGGTGGGAAAGAGCAAATAAAAATAAATAAATAAATAAATAAATAAATAAGTAAAGACACCCTGTTGACTGGAGCAGCAATTCAGGTAAATGCATGGGGTGAGTGAGTATGCTTGCCTCAGGACTACCCCACAGACTGGTGCTGGCTCCCAGTAGGTAGATGTTGCCCTGAGATCTGTCTCTGGGATAATGTGGCATGGAGATTAAGAATAATCAGGACTTTAAAAAATCTGTTTTGTCACCTACGTGGTTTGATCATACAAGGAAAGCTACTGTTCTTGTCACGTGGTCCTAATCACATTGATATAATTTATAGTTCAAAATCACCAATGAAAAGTCACTACACACACACACACACACACACACACACACACACACACACACGTCCTTTGCTTCTGGCTTTTTATGCGGATGTGCATATCTCTGTTCTTTCCGGAGTCTGATGTATATTATCTTTAGGGCTTTCTTAGAGCCCCTGGGCTTCACAACTCCAGCTGGGGCTCATGCCTCTAAACCAAAGGGGCTGCTGACCTTGGAGCCTGTTTTCTTCCTCCAGTGAGGCTGCTGGAGAGAACTGCCCCAAACAGTTTGCCTGGGCCATGCAGGCACATGGTTACTTCATTGTCACACATCATATTCAAACGACAGCAAAACTTCACGTAGTAGCCCATTTAACTAAAAAAAAAAAAAAAGTGTAAAACACAGGCATTTCAATGTGTGGAGAATTGATAAGAATGTCCTGACTAAGCATATGTGAAGTTAAAGCCTAGACTGAGAATTTCTCTCCCTATTAAATCCAAAAATAGCAACCATTTGACATGCAGACTCCAAATCAGTAATTATAAGGCAAAATCACTTTTGATCTTTTTCTTTTTGTGGCTAATTTATCCTCCTTTCTTGTCAGATGAAGAATTTTACCTTGAAAACATTCCCTCTTTCCCCCTAACATTTTCCCACTTTTTCTTTCTCCCTGCAAGGAAGATGACAGCAGCTCTATTGAATGTCAACAAGCTGGAATATGTCATTAAATTTTAATCACCTTCCTGCCTGTGAAGTTGGTAATTGGAGATCATTTAATGGGGCCTGCTGCTCTGTTGGCTCTCTGTAAATCCGAGCCGTTTGAAAAAGGCAAAGAGCCCTGTTCTCATTATAACCCAAGCTCAGCTTGGCCATGGATTTTGTGCCAAATGCCCCAGGACCCAAATGCCATGAGCCTCAGGACCTCCCGTGGGCTCATATGAGATTTTCTTCTTTTCTTTCCCATTTACCAATGGAACAATTATAGTGTAGTGTCCTGTGGAAATTGGCTGACCAGCTTTACTTAACAGAGACTGAGCCACTGATCTTGGCTTTCCTCTTTCTTCTCCAATACACTCAGAAGGTTTCTCCTAGCTTTGTTCTGCTTTGCTCTAGGCAGCAAATGGATATGATAGCTAACTATACTCTCTCGTCTGGTCTGGCCCAGATGAGACTGTTTTAATTTTATCTGAAATAGTGTCCCCTGTGCTCTTGTGACTACCAGCCAACTGTCACCAACACTTCTTACTCTTTTATGTCCCATCTCTATAGATCCACACTTCTTTATTCAAAGGGGATAATTCTTCCTTCCATGCTACGAACCATCCTTGCCCTTCTTATAACGGAATAGCAAGTCTGTGGAAGGAATTAGATTGCTGATAGGCAGCTCAGGAGCCTCATCGTTCAGGTTCAATTTTATACTTTAAAAAAGTATAGCTCCCTGGAGTCATCATCCATCAGCACAGCTCAGCTGCCTGGGCACCCCTAGTCCACCTCATGGTGGGTGCACATGCCCCAGACATCCAGAAGCATGGGTGAACTCATAGGACATTGGAGTGGCTGCCGCTCCCCACTGCCACCAGAATCCAAGAGCAGTGGGTTCCCCATGTGTGCTTGACCTGGTGGATCCACAATGAGGTACTGGGCTGGGCTCCTCATGTGCGAGTTTTAAAGTTCAGTGTCACCGAGTGTAGTAAGCGATGACAGGAGAAGTGAAGCACTCCCTCGGTCAGCCCTTTGTGACCTCCCGGGGCTTCCGTCCCTCTGTCCCTTCTCCCTTGCTCTCCCTTCCTTCTTTTCCACATTAGACAAGAGAGAGAGCAGTAGCAGAAGGGGGTGGGGGGACAGAGAAGCAAGCAGTGCCCAGCTGTCTGCTCTCACATAGAAACGGGAGGGGAGGTGTGGGCCTGCAAAACCTCAGTGAAGAAGAGCAAACATCTTGCTGCTTCCCTGGTGAAGAGCTCTGGGCATCAGAGAAAAGGCGCCTTGGTTTTCCCAGCCCCCTGCTCGTCTCTCTCTGGTCTTTGTGCTAGAAAAGAATTCATTACAGCACAAGTATGGGAGGCAGCCCAGGGCACTCCGCTTCTAAGAAATGTTTGTGAGGAGGTAAAAAAAAAAAATGCTTTTAGAGCACAAGATTTTCCAAAGCCTTTGTAGTTATATCGTTGTCTTCTTTGATCAGCTGGGAAGATTGACACAGACTTACCAGCACAGGTGCTCGCAGGAGTAGGCTGCTTCTAATGGGCAAGTACGATGTTTAATAAATGTGAAGGTTTTATTTATAGTGTTAGCATTTTATCACTTCAAGCTATGGTTTCTGTGCGGTTAGGGAAAAGCCTCAGTTATTCCCTCCTCTGCCTGGTTTTATCCATTCTTCTTTTATCCTATCAGCCATTCATTCAACACATATTTTTAAAGCATCTGGTGGGGCCTGGGTGGTTCCAAGCCCCAGGGACTTGTGGGGGACTAAGGAAGACAAGGTGGGTCCCACTGTGTAGCTCTCCTCCCAGGAGAGAAAGGCCGGCTCTAATAATTCCCGGTGCACCGACACTGGTGAGCACTGTGAGGGCAGGGGCCTTGTCCATTTTTGCTCCCAGTGTGTCCCCAGTTCCTGGCACAGTGCCTGGCAGACAGTAGCTGCTCAGATATTTGTGACATGAATAACTGAAGGAGTGCATGGTAAGGCAGTGTTGGAACTGACGGTAGAGCACTTTTAGTACATTTGTCAATGAAGACACGGGGAAAGGGTTTCAGCGGGAGCAATGTCAGGTTTTATATTCATTTTAAATTTAATGGACAAAAGATTCCTGAGGATGGGTATAGTTACAGGGAAGAAAAATAAAAACCTCAGGAGGACAAATGAAAGATGAGGGACCAGGAGGGTAACTAGAGTGGGGCCCTAGAGGAGGGGGTGGGACGAGTGTGGGGGGCAAGGGAGAAGGAGGAGGAGCATGTGGTCCAGTCTTCTCAGCGCCAGGTTGTGTGCTACCCTCTTAGGTATATTTTCTTATGTAACCATTACAATAGTCATTTGGGATAGATATTATAATTCTCAATTTACATGTGAGGTGACCGAGGGTCTGAGCGGTGAAATCACTAACTGAGGTCCCAAAGTGAGTAAGTGGTAGCGTGGGTTTGTGTCTGGGATGTGCCCTTTTCCCACGAGGCCATGCTGTAGGCAAGTGGGAGTTTGGAGTCCTGTAAAGGAATGAGCATAGGTGAGCAATCAGGTGGAGGACTTTTAAGGTTATTTTCACGTTTAACCCCAAACACCAGCAATGTTAGAGAGCGAGATACCTGGACTGCTATCTAGAGCAGCGTGGACACTGGGACAGAGGCTTACGGGTGGTCATGTTTGTGAGCAAGGAGGGGGGAACGTCTTTCTTCTGAAAAGAAAACTGTTGTAGTTTTGTGTGTATTGTCAAGATATTAAGGTAATTTTGGAATCTTTATTTGTTCTTTTGTATCAAGGAGTAGATGAATTGAATTTAATTAAAAAACCTGAAGAGGTGTCATGTCTAGGACTTAAAGCTCTGGCCCTGCAGGCAGAGGGCCTTGGTTTTGGTCAGGGTGCTGGTACTTCTTTGGCAATTTATTGAATCTCTCTGAGGCACAGGTCCTTTGAGTATAAAATGACAAAGACAATAATACTTTCCTCAGGAGCGTTTGAGGACTAACTGTATGGTGTATGTCTAAACTTTGAATATAGAGTAACTATTCCCTCATGGGACTGTAACATTACTTTTGTTTTATTATTATTACTATTGTTTTCCTGTAAACATGTCTTAGTCACCTGAGGGTGCTGTAATAGAATATCATAGTCTAGGTGGATTAAAAACAGAAATATATTTCTCACAGTTCTGGAGGCTGGGAAGTCCAAGATCAACATGTTAGATTTGACGTCTGGTGTGGACCCACTTCCTGGTTCATAGGTGGCCATCTTCTTGCTGTGTTCTCACACAGCGGAAGGGGGGAAATTCTCATCTCTTCAGCTTCTTATAAGGTACTAAATTCACTCATGAAGAAGCCATTCTCATGACCTAATAACCTCCCAAAGGCCAACCTCCAAATGTCATTACATTGGGGATTTAGACTTCAACATATGAATTTGGGGGGGACATAAACATTCAATCCATTGCAGTAACCAAAATCAAGTTTCAGGTTAATATTTTATTTTTGTAGACCTTGTGCTTTGTCCTTTTACCCCAAAGTAAAAAAAAACACTGTATACACTATCCTCATGTTACATAATATCTCCTTGGGTGGAATATTAAAGTTTTATTCTATATGTGTGATGCTGTAAGAGGTCAAATGCATTTCTGCAGCACTATACTGGTTGGAGTGGCCCTCGGTGAGGTAGGGCAGTGAGAACTGTAAATGATAGAAAAAAAGTCTATGACTTAGTCATGTACTGTTAGTAAATAACATTTTATTCTATAAGAATGTTGTTCAGCCCTGGCCAGTTGGCTCAGCGGTAGAGCGTCGGCCTAGCGTGCGGAGGACCCGAGTTCGATTCCTGGCCAGGGCACACAGGAGAAGTGCCCATTTGCTTCTCCACCCCTCCGCCGTGCTTTCCTCTCTGTCTCTCTCTTCCCCTCCCGCAGCCAAGGCTCCATTGGAGCAAAGATGGCCCGGGCGCTGGGGATGGCTCTGTGGCCTCTGCCCCAGGCGCTAGAGTGGCTCTGGTCGCAACATGGCGACGCCCAGGATGGGCAGAGCATCGCCCCCTGGTGGGCAGAGCCTTGCCCCTGGTGGGCATGCCGGGTGGATCCCGGTCGGGCGCATGCGGAAGTCTGTCTGACTGTCTCTCCCTGTTTCCAGCTTCAGAAAAATGGAAAAAAAAAAAAAAAAAAAAAAAGAATGTTGTTCATCTGTTACTCCTCCTTTCTGCATTTTAAACACTGTTCCTTGTTGACTGATTTCAGACGAGTAGTTCTTGACTTTATTCAGTTGCTTCTTGTCAAAAACAAAATAATGGAGTGAACAAAGTGTGATGTGAAATAATGAGCTTACACAGAACATGTAGCCAACTGGTAAAGTGATGTTTGCAGAATCATGTTTACTTAATGCATCCCTCTCCACTTTAAAGCAGTGGTCCCCAACCTTTTTTGGGCCACGGACCAGTTTAATGTCAGAGAATATTTTCACAGACCAGCCTTTAGGGTGGGACAGATAAATGCACAAAATAAAATTATGTGACTGGCGTAAAAACTGTGGTATTTTTAAATATAATTGTCGAACTTACGAGACAAGCGTCAAGAGTGAGTCTTAGACGGATGTAACAGAGGGAATCTGGTCATTTTTAAAAAATAAAACATCATTCAGACTTAAATATAAATAAAACGGAAATAATGTAAGTTATTTATTCTTTCTCTGTGGACCGGTACCAAATGGCCCACAGACCGGTACCGGTCCGCGGCCCGGGGGTTGGGGACCACTGCTTTAAAGTATCTCGATAAAAGTTTAAGCCTTATTAATAAGTGCATGTTCTTAATTCAGAGCACAAGTAATGATATAAAAGGGGATCTAATTTCAAATTTTTTGAAAAGTCTTTTTTCCCTCCTGTTTTTCAATGCATCACTACTGGTTTCTTCCTACTTCCTTCCACTCACACACTATTTCTTGCTAAAAGATGTCTTAGGATGTATATTACTATGAAAGTTTTTATTTCCAGGGGAAAGAAATATTTCAGTCTTTAG
The DNA here is from genome assembly GCF_036850765.1 of Saccopteryx bilineata. Taxonomy (NCBI): domain Eukaryota; kingdom Metazoa; phylum Chordata; class Mammalia; order Chiroptera; family Emballonuridae; genus Saccopteryx; species Saccopteryx bilineata. The sequence continues at coordinate 138,947,712 of NC_089491.1, read as the reverse complement.
TTCTGGACTGTACGATGGCCCTTTATCAAAGATCATTAGCAGTTAATTTGGCAAAGCAGGGAGGTTGTGGTGGGCCCTAAGGGAGCAGTCACTTTGCTGCAGCTTTTGTTACTGATACAAACCAAAACAACTAACAATACTATTTTAGTATCCTTTATTATTTCTATGTTTGAACTCTATAATTAATTGTATACACAGTTATGGGTGTTTTTTTTAATTTTTTTTTTATTTTTATTTTTTTATGACAGAGAGAGGGACAGACAGGGACAGGCAGGCAGGAAGGAAGAGAGATGAGAAGCACCAATTCTTTGTTGCAGCTCCTTAGTCTCCTTAGTTGTTCACTGATTGCTTTCTCATATGTGCCTTGACCGGGGAGGGAGGTGGCTGCAGCAGAGCGAGTGGTCCTGGGCTCAAGCCAGTGATCTCTGGGCTCAATCAAGCGACCATGGGGTCATGTCTACGATCCCATGCTTAAGCCAGTGACCCTGTGCTCAAGCTGATGAGCCCGCACTCAAGTCGGCAACCTCAGGGTTTTGAACCTGGGTCCTCTGTGTCCCAGTCTGACGGTCTATCCATTGCACCACCACCTGGTCAGGCACAGTTAGAAATGTCATGTTAATGAATAACCCCTTTATCATTATGAAATTACCCTTTTTATCAACAGTAATATTCTTTGTTCAAAAGTTCAAGTAGTCTGATATTAACATAGCCAGACCAGCTTTCTTTTAATTAGTACTTGCATGGTATATTTACCCCACCCTTTTAATCCATCTGCATTTTTTATATTTAAAGTCAGTTTTCTTTAAGGACTATATAATTAGGTTTTACTTTTCTTCATCCAATTGAACAATCTTTGCCTTTAATCAAAGTATTTATACTATTAATGTAATTGTAGATGTGTTTGTATTTATATTAAAGCCTGACATCTTTTCTATATAATTCTAGTTATTTTCTATAGTCCCACTTGTGCCTGGTTCTTTTATTTCTCTTTTATCTTCTTCTTTTTGGGTATTTTTATGATTCTGTTTATGTCTTCTATTAACTTATTAGTTATACATCTTTTTAATTACTTGGGTTGTTTTATAGTTTTCAATACATATCTTTAACTATGACAGTTCAAATAATAATATAGCCCTTCTGTATAATGCAAGATTATTACCATAGTATACTTCAATTTCCTTTCTTTTATTCCTTCATGCAACTGTTCTCAAACATTTTTTTTTAATTGAGAGGAGGGAAAGGGCAGAGAGAGACTCCCACATGTGCCCCAACTGGGTCCACATGACAAGCCCACTAGGGGGCAATACTCTCCCATCTGGGGCTCTTGCTCTTTTGCAATGGGAGCCATTTTTTAGTGCCTGAGGAGGAGACCATGGAGCCATCCTCAGCACCCAAGGCCTACTCGCTCTAATCAAGCCATGGCTGCAGAAGGGGAAGAGAAGGGGGGAGGGAGGAATGGAGAAGCAGATAGGCACTTCTCCTGTGTGCCCTGACCAGGAATTGAACCTGGGACATCCACATGCTGGGTTGACATTCTACCACTGAGCAAACTGGCCAGGGCTGTTTTCACACTTTTTTTTTTTTTTGTATTTTTCTGAAGTGAGAAGCAGGGAGACAGAGAGACAGACTCCCACATGCGCCTGACCAGAATCCACTTGGTATGCACACTAGGGGGCGATGCTCTGCTCATCTAAGGCATTGCTCGGGAGCCATTCTAGTACCTGAGGCAGAGGCCATGGAGCCATCCTCAGTGCCCGGGCCAACTTTGCTCCAATGGAGCCTTAGCTGTGGGAGGGGAAGAGAGAGACAGAGAGAGAGGTGAGAAGGAAAGGTGGAGAAGCAGATGTGCACTTCTCCTGTGTGCCCTGGCTGGGAATCAAACCTGGGACTTCCACACGTCGGGCCAATGCTCTACCACTGAGCCAACCGGGCAGGGCTGTTCTCACACATTTTAAAGGGATTAAAATTAAGAAAAATATCTATCATATTTACCCACATTTTTTTTTTCTCATGCTCTTTATTTCTTCATTTCTATCTGGTATAGTAAATTTCCTTCTTTGTAAAGAACTTTAACACTTTTTGATTTGCAAGCATGCTGGTGATTAATTCTCTCAGCTTTTGTTTGGAAAAATCTTCATTTTGCCCTCAGGTTTTGTGTGTGTGTGTGTGTGTGTGTGTGTGTGTGTGTGTGACAGAGACAGAGAAAGAGAGAGGGACAGATAAGGACAGACAGGAAGGAAGAGATGAGAAGCATCAATTCTTTGTTGTGGCACCTTAGTTGATCATTGATTGCTTTCTCATGTGTGCCTTGACCGGGAGCTATAGCAGACTGAGTGACCCCTTGCTCAAGCCAGCGACCTTGGGTCCAAGCTGGTGAGCTCTGCTCAAACCAGATGAGCCTGCACTCAAGCTGGTGACCTCAGGATTTTAAACCTGGGTCCTCCATGTCCCAGTCTGATGCTGTATCCACTGTGCCACTGCCTGGTTAGGTTTGCCCTCAGTTTCGAAATGTATTTTCACTGCATACAGAACTCTGACTTGACCAATATTTTTTTCTCAGTTTTTTAGAGACATGACTCCATTGTCTTCTGATTGCCTCATTTGTGACAAGAAATTTGTTTCACTTCCTATCTTTGTGCATCTGTAGAAATGCTTATTTTTCTCTGGCTACTGTCAGGATTTTCCCTTTATTCCTGGGTTTCAGCAGTTTGACTTGATGTGCCCCATTGAGTCTTCTTCATATTGATACTGTTTGTATGCCTGAACTTCTTGGCTGTGTGGTTTGTGGTCTTTTGCTGATTTCAGAGATGATCTCTTTCAATACTCTTCCTGTCCTTTTACCCTTCTGGTCCTCTACTGTTTGGTACTGTCCCACATCTCTTGGATGATCCTGTATTTTCTTCACTCTTTTTTATTTTGTGACTAAGTTTGGATTATTTCTACTGGCCTATTTTCAAATTCACTAATTCTGTTTTGCTCTATTGCATCCAGTCTGTTGATGAACTTGTGTGAGAAATTCTCTGTCGTGTGTGTGTGTGTGTATGCATTTATATATTCTAGAATATCTATTTGATTTATTTTTATAGTTTCCACCTCTGCCAAAATTGCTCATTTGTGGATGCATGTTGTCCACTTTTTTCACTAAATCCTTTAACATCAATTGTAATTATTTTAACTTCCCTTTCTGTTGGAAAGTTCTAACATCTGAGTCATTTCTGGGTCTGGTTCTGCTGACTGCTTTTTTACTTTATCATGTGTCTATATTTATTTTCCTCTTTGTGTGCCATAATTTTTCATTGAATACTGGATTTATTTTTTAAAGAGTGGAAAGGATGGAAGTAAATACTAGTTATGGCTGAAATTGGTACACTGCTTCTTCAGTCAGGCCCTGAGTACCTATCAGTAGTGAACTGGGTTTGTTGTTGCTATAGTTACCTCCAGTGCACCTGTCTTCAAATTCCTCTGAATGGAGGGCTGCTGACACTTTGCGCTTCGCATGAGACCTGCATTATAGCAGGGCTTTTTTCAGGGGTCCTGTTCTGCTCTCAGCTATCGGCAGGTCCTGCATGCCTGAGCTACAAATGGATAATTTTTATGTCCCCGTTCCTCCCAAGCTGCAGACGGCTATTGCTGCCTGTTTGGCACAGGTCGTGGTGAGGGCTGGTGGGCTTTCTTGGATCTCCTGGTGTAGCCTCAGTCTTAGGGAGGGACTTGTCCACCTACATTTTGGGGGTGGAGCTTTTTTAGTGTTTCAGATCTCTGTCCTAACTACAACTCACCCTTCCCCTCCCCTCTAGCCCGGTCCTGTCCTCTACCCTGTCACATAGCCATAGTTTGATCAGTATCTGTGAGTGCGGGCACGTGTCCTGTAAGCCTCTGCTTTGTGTCCGTTTGGTGACCTGGGCTCAAACAGCTGTCCCATCCGTCCCCCAGCTTCAGATTCTTTGCTGCTAGCCTGCTTTCCCCTGCAGTGTACCTCTCTCCAGGAGCAGGGGCCGGAGGGATTCTACCCCATGCTTCCTCTGAGGTGGGGTTTGGTGCCTGTTCCTCCGAGGGCACTTACGCCAGGCACAATCTGTCCCATCTAGTGAGTGTCCAATGGAAGCCCCTGGATAAAAGCTGGTTAATGAACACAAACCTTAAGTCTGGGGCTCCTAGACATCTGCACTGACAGGCGAGCTTCTACTCGCCATTTACAAATTTGTTAAAATTTCACCTCGTTTTTATGCTTTACTTACTTTAATGGTTGGTGAGCTCTTCCTTTCATACAGTGCCAAACCTGAAAGAACTTGTGTGTGTCATTTCTTCTCAGAGGAACTTGTCACCTTTCAGATTTCAACACAACCTAGTTGCCGTAAAACAATTTATAATTAAACCCTTCACAACATATCCTGTTATTGAATTTAATAATTCTGATATCTCTATGACCTTTTCCAACCTTAGCCAGTTGCATAAAAAAGGTTTTATACTGTTTACAAAAATAATTTTATTTTTAAAAATAATGAATTGTCTATGGATTTTGTTAATACTGAGGACCCTGAGGCAGAGACATTCTTAGTACAGGGTAAAGCATTGGAGAGGTAGGTGGGTGACAATGATGACCAGGCAAATGTCCCTAAGTAGGGAAGAAAAAGTTTAAATGGGGACATGTCTAAATAGCCTCATTTTTTCATAAGAGAAACAGAAATGATGGGAGACATTGGAAAATCTATAAAAGAAACATCATTCAACTGGTATTTTCAGTTTTCTAAAATACAAGCCATCTTCCTTTGGGTATTATTATTATTAGGATAGAGGGTTTTGTTTTAGAGTCTTGCTTCTATTGTTCTTTGGGTTGGTTGTTTTATCCAAGCTGGACTCTCAAATTCCTTCTTAGTGAAAAGCAGAAAAAGCATTATATATATATATTTTATTACATTCTATTATTTATATTATAGATAGCTTCTAATTGAGTCACCAGAATATATAGAAAAACACAAATTGCATTCATGTGTTCATTTCAAATCTCATTGGAAACTTTGTTGGTACTTAAAGTGACTGAACACTAAAATGGTTCATTTCAATAAAATGCTTTTTGGCTTGATTCAGATATTAGCACTAAAAGCATCTTCCAAATAAATCACATGCTAAGGAGACAAAACTTCTTTAATTTATTGGTAGCATTCGGTAGAGGTTTTAGCTACTGCTGTCCTTGGTGCATTGCATTTACTTAATAGGGTAGTGGTGCTTGACATTTTTGATCACCTATGTGAATTTCAGTCAGTGTATGACAAATTCTTTCCTTTCTCAGTTGGAACTAATCAAATTTATTCATCTGCTTTCTAATAAATGCACAGTATCTATATTGAAAGAGTTGTTCTCTGAATATAGGCATTTCCTGGCTGACAAACAATTCAGTCACTGTCATAACAGCTTCTTGGTAGGTGTCTCAGGGCTCAAGTTTTTCCATCAGTCACCATACGAAATTCTCTCTTTGGTTTCCAGCCACAGTTTTAGGATCATCAAATATTTCTCCCTTCTTTTGCAAAATAAAACTAGCTTTTTTCTTTCTTTCTCTTTCTCTCCTTATCTTTCCTTGTTTAATGAATGTCATCCTCTTTATAAATTGATTGGAAAGAACTATGGTACTTGTGCTTATTATTTATTTTCTGTGACTAACAAGAAAAAATATCCTTTTGACATTTTTAGAGTCTCTGCTGAATAAAAAAGCATTAAATAAATCATTAGACTGAAATGCAAGAAATAAAGGTATAGTTTACCCATTTTAAGGTAAATAAACTTTATTTTCATATAAGAGCTATGTTTTTGTATGTAGACTTTAAAAATATTAATACCGTCTGTATTATGGAAATCATGGTCTTCATTGTTGATATATAATCTACAAAATGCATATTGATTTTAAATCATTCTAAGCAGCAGTCTCTATAACAGGAGTCAGGAAACTTTTTGGCTGAGAGGGTCATGAATGCCACATATTTTAAAATGTAATTCTGTGAGAGTCATACAACGACCTATGTACGTTATGCATTATCCAATAAAAATTTGGTGTTGTCTGGGAGGACAGCTCTGATTGGCTCCAGCCATCCGCAACCATGAACATGAGTGGTAGGAAATGAATGGATTGTAATACATGAGAATGTTTTATATTTTTAACATTATTATTATTTTTATTAAAGATTTGTCTGCAAGCCAGATGCAGCCATCAGAAGAGCCACATCTGGCTTGCGAACCATAGGATCCCGACCCCTGCTCTATAAGGAGACTGACATTAGGATTTGCCCTTGAAGATTTAACCTTCAACGTATTGGTGAAGTATTTAAAGAGAATATAAATCTTGATTTCTAGGGGATGGAGGCAACTAATTTTCATAATCTGAAAAATAAAGAAGAAAAACTTAAATAACCAGATTTGGGTAGGTGAGAAGATAATGCTTGTGTTAAAATCAAGGACTTGCATCCTTCTGAATCTAGTGAATAATCAATGAATTGCCTTTATTATTTGATAGAGCTTTATGTAACTGATAGTTGTCTTTATCATAGGTTTTTCTTTTATACCTTTAATTTAGCTTTAAGTGATTTTTATTTGTGATCAACTATGAAAGGAATCATGATATATACTTCAAATATGAGAAACATATTAATGGTTAAAATGGTTGCTTACTTAATTTGATAACTTGACTTTATGCAAAGAAAATGAGAGCTTTTATATCTCCATTAAAATCGCTTAATTTACAGTGATTACCGAGATGTAGAGCAGCTCTGGTCCTTCCTTAAGGTGCTATCATTGTGAAGATTAAGAGAACAGAATGTCTTAAATACCTAAACTCATATTATTAGCCCTCATTGCTACTTTTGAAAAATATGCAGGATATAAAACTACTGTTTGGTATTGTTCTTCTGAAACGTCATGTCACAGCATAGTTGTTGCCTTGGTTGTGCTTGAGTCAAAGGTATAAAAAAGCACGTTGGGTAGGAGAGAAAAATAGTTTGTCTGGTAGGAAACCTGGGCTCTACTGTAAGTCTCACTTCCTACATGACCTTGCCTCAGCATTTTTACCTCTCTGGGTCTCCTCGTTCTCATCTTTAAAATGGTGGTGGCCTAGGCTGGTGGCTCAATGAATAGAGTGTCAGCCTGGCATATGAATGTCCCAGGTTCAATTCCCAGTCAGGGCACACAGGTGAAGTGACCATCTGTTTCTCTCCCATTCCCTCTCTCCCTTTACTCCCTTTTACCCTCTACAGCCAGTGGCTTGATTGGTTCAAGTGTGGCCCTGGGTGCTGAGGATGACTGGCTTGGCCTAAGCATGTCAGCCTCAGACACTAAAAATAGCTTGGTACTTGAGCATTGGCCCCAGACTGGGGTTGCTGGGTGAATCCCAGTCAGAATGCATGTGGGAGTCTGCCTCATTATCTTTTCTCCTCTCACCTAAAATAAATAAATAAATATAAAGAAATAAAATGCTGGCAACTGGAGGAGGTTAAAGTTTTTGAATACCTCCTATGTTCCTTTGATATCCAAAACCTTATGAAACTTTACTGGCATTTTTCTTTTTAAGATTGCTATTCTTTCAATGGTGGGTGCAACATTGAGGTTCTGCTGGGTGTTAGGGGCTGGAGGGCATTCTTCTTCTGACCTAATACAGTAAGAGGCAGTCATTGGTTTATTTAGGTAACAAATATTCATCAATTACTGTATATATGTATCTTAGGGATTATTTGATTGTTAAAAACAGAAACACTTTCCAAACTTTTTAAGCAAATTTGTTGGAAGGATACCTGAGCGTTGAATGTGAAATCTAGGTTTCTGGACACAGGAAATGGCATATCAAACTGATTTGTTTTTTGCCTCTTCAAGGATGTGTGGTTTCCCTCTTACTTTTTGTTCATATTGTCTTCCTTTTCCTCCCATCTTCAAAGACTGGATTTCCCTAATTTGGGGAGTACAGAATTGTCTACACCCCAAATTTGCATGGTCTCTCTGTCTTGAAAAGTGATGAACTAGGTTTACTGTGTTCTGATTCCAGGTTCTCATAAAAGAGACTGGTCCAGCATGAATTAGAGGTCTGCTTACACTCTAATGGTCAAGTCATAGAAATAAAAAGTGCACTATATGCACAAGGTGCTATGTAGCCACAGGACGGAGCATCTTACCCAACTTGGAATGTGTCGCTGGAGTTGAGTCCTCATAGACAGCGAGGTGAGAGACAAAGGGAAAGTCTCTAGGCAGAAAGTGAAACATGAGTGACATGAGAGAAGAGTGCAATGGCAAAATATATGCGCATGACAGCAGACGGCTCAGACCTTGAGTAGTGGGCTGAGACGGTAAGCAGGAGCCCTATCATGGAGGAAGTTGAGGGAGATACCAAGGGGACTCCTGTCCTTGGCAACAAATCTGGTGGCATGACCATCTTTGATATAAGTTTCTAGGTGGCAAAATGTGATCAAAAGCCAGGTGGTACATATTATTTAAAAGTGAAGGTTAAAAGTCTTCAAGTCACCTGATAATCTCATTTTTAAACAATTAATGGCAATGATGGTTAATTGCTGAGAATATAATGCAATAGTTCTGATTTTTGCCATAACTAAATCTTACATATTGCCCTGGCCAGTTGGCTCTGTGGTAGAGCATTAGCCTGGCATGTGGATGTCTTGGGTTCAATTCCTGGTCAGAGCACACAGGAGAAATGCCCATCTGCTTCTCCACTCCTCCGCCTCTCACTTCTCCCTCTCCACCCCAGCCTTGCATAGCTTGATTGGAGCAAGTTGGCCCCAGGCACTGAGTATGGGTCCATGACCTCTACCTCAGGTGCTAAGAAGAGCTCATTTGCTGAGTAACAGAGCAATCCCCCAGATAGAAAGAGCATTGCCCCCTAGTGGGCTTGCCAGGTGGATCCTGGTCTGGGTGCATGTGGGAGTCTGTCTCTTTGGCTCTCCTGCTCTCACTGAATCAAAAAAATAAAAATTAAAAAGAAGAATCTTGCATATTTAAGAAAGCTCAATATTGATTACTTCTTAATAAAATTTTCTTTGTACCTGTCTGTAGTTTAAAAGAATTTTATTATTGAAAAGATGGAATTAGGAGCCTTCAAGGTATGATTTTATCTGACAGGATGGAGAAATTATGCCATTATTTCTACCTATTAATTGATTTGACCCTCTGAAAATTTGATTTTTATCCAATGAAAATAAAAATGAGTGAAAGCTTTATTATTATTTATCCAACATGCTAAGTTTATAATTTGATTTCTAGCTTCTAATTAACTTTATCATTTCCAAACACTTTCAGCTGGACATAGTTGGGTAAAATGACAACTGTTTATTGGCCAGTGAGATTTGAGATTTTGGTTGGAAAAGGATATGTCTCCACAAAATTGATAATTGGAAATAAAATGAATATATTGGCAGTAATGTCTTGTTTTCCTATTATTACAAATATATAAAGTATTCATAGCCTATTTTTAAAGTTTGTTATATCCAATTTTAATAATGTTATAACAAAATGGCAGCTAGTTTATGTTGAATGAGGTACATTTGAATGCATTCTTTGAAGAGTGGTAGGAAAGAACAGCAAACGTATCTCATTAGTGGTCTGTCTGTGAAAATGAAAATAAAAGCCATTTACTAAATACACTTCCATCTGGACTATTCTTGTGTACCTGGTTGATATATAAAGCTCAACTAATTATGTGGTTTGGCTTGGAATTTAACTCATGCTTGTTGTATCCAGGCAGCCAGTAAACTTTATATTAGTGCAGATTATTGCTTATTTACTTGGCAAAGAAAATAAACATGTGAGGAAGATCTATTTTTCTGGGTTGATCATTAGGAAGCTCTGTAGCCTAATGTTGACTGTGTTTTCTTAAGTTACGTAATCACTGCAGGTCAACATCAGACTGCAGCTATTAACTGTCAGGAATCCACTTTGATCAAGATTATATGACAATGTCTACAGTATCAAAGCTCTTAAAACTAAGGCTTGAATAGTAGGAAACAGAGTTTAGTTTTTACATAAGGAGAATTGCATAATGACTTGAACTGGTTGGTTGTATTTATATATATATATAAATATATAATAAATTAATATTATATATATATATATAATTTTTTAAAAAAATAAAATTTTTCTGGAAAGTCCTGTCTTGTTTAGCTCTAACAGTGATGGAATAGCATGGCCTACTGATTAAGTACAGAGCTAACCTCTGGAGTCAGAAGTACTGGGTTCAAGTCTGAACTTTATCAATTATTCATAGTATCAATTTAGCTTATTTTCACACTCCAAAACTGGGAATAATGGTAATACAACCTCAAGAGGTAGGTATGAGGTTTAAATAAAATTAAGTACAAAAATTGTTTAGCATAAGACCAAGCACAACTTAAAGCATTCAATTGACATTCATAAATATTGTATTATTATTATATTATACTTCTTATGGAACTGACTAGTTTTTCTGAAATTGTGAATGGGAGGATAGGGTTTCAGATCAGTTTCTTGTTTAATGCATCTCTGATGCTATTTTTCAATTCCTCGAGAGTTTTGGATTAGTTTTTCATTACCTCTACTATTGGGAAGGAAAAGGGAAGTGGCATGGAGGGCCTACGACAAGCCGGGAAATGCACACATCAGCTGTCCCGGTGTCCTGGGAGGTAGTTCTTTCTGCCACACTTAAACATGTGAAAGGCACAGTTCAAGGAGTTTATATTATTTGCACAGTGTTGCAAAGCTAGAAAGCGGAATATCCAGGATTTGAGCCTGAACCTGCCTGATTTTACTCTGTAGGCTGGCCCAGATTCCAGAGATTGAGGTCACATGGTGTCATCTTAGACAGCTGGAAACATTCAAAGACACAGAGGGCATGGTTCTAATCTATTTTTCTCCTTATCTCGTGGGTCCTGCGTGACTTTAGCTTACATTTTACTGATAATTTATTCTACTGTTATCAATGTCATCATCACGTTGGAGATGAGCTCGATTTCACTGTCCAGGGCCTTGGTTGGGCTTGGCATTTTTCAGAACGACCTTATTCACCTTGAAATAAAATACGAAATATGTCACAATACCATCTCTAAGCAACCCTTTAACACCTCTTTGAAGGGCCGTGAAGAGACAGCCAGCATGCGGATCGGATGGAACCCTGGATCCTGATTATTAAAGCTGATGTTTTTTTTTTTGTTGTTGTTGGATTGTTCTGTTCCTCAGTGAAATAACTTTCTGTGTAACATTTCTGGGGGACAGATATATAAATGTACGCTTATAAATGCACGTTGTTTTGGCAAGATTGTAATTATTTTTATGGGCTTTTGGCCAAAAGTTTTGAAAATGAATGCATGCCTGTGCAGGTGCTCACTGAAGGCATGCTAACAATGTTTCACTGTAATTGGTCATGGTGTACACAAGCGAGTCAGTAGTTTCTCGTGGAAAGGATGTGGGGCAGTTAAGTAAGAGGAAAAAGTGAATATGGTCTAGATGCCTCCTACTTGAAGTAAAATGTTCTGTAATTTTGATTTTGATGTTTATACTTCTCTTTCCAATTCCTTATCTAGATTATACTATTCCTTATTCAAGCATGGTTCCTAGTAATTCTTTCATTGGCTATTTTTCCTTTTTGCCTTTTTTTTTTCCTGAAAAGTTAAAAAATTAGAAACAACAGATAGAAAGATAAAACAAGCACCCACATTTCTACTGCCCAGGCAAGAAAACTTTCAACATTTGGAATTCTTCCAGACCTTCCAGGAAGGGGAACATTGTAGATACAGCTAATATTACCCCTTAGCCACATTAAAATAGTACCCTTTTCTCTCCCCTCCTCTCAGGGGGCAGAGCTATGGTAGCTAGCTGTGTAGACTCCTGTTCACAGGCTGCTTCACTAAGACCTTGCTGTCTTTTCTACCTATTCCAGGGAACTATGCCAACCTTGGGTTAATCAGGCTATACACTCAGTCCCCTCATAGACAATGGATTGGAAGTGGAACAAAATACACGTTAGGACTCCCCAGGTTTACCCTTTCTTGGTCTCCTCAATTTTAAAGGTATCATTTAATCAAGGTTTTTTGTTTGTTTGTTTGTTTGTTTTTAATCTCAAATTATCCAGAGATCTATGCTGGTATAGTCCTGATTTCTTAATAATTGACTTAAGTAGAAAGTTTTCCTTAGGTGACACTGAAATTATAAGAGTCTCACAAGTTATAAACCTGTCCCCAAACTTCTAGCCCCTCTCAGAAACTTCATACCAGGATAACATGGAAGAGATCCCTAGATTTTATTTTGTCTGGGTCCCTACCATCTGACCACTAGATGGCCTTCACTCATCCTTGGCCCATCGTGCCATTGGGCACTGCAAGTGAGAAGAGTTGTCCAGTGGCCCCAGGCTCTCTGTTTGAATAGAACTACGGGACCCATTCATTTCATGCATCTCATTTCCTTCTGCTCCCATTGCTATCAGAAGCCCAAACCTCCGAGGTTATGTATGAACACTTGTATTCTCATTCTACTTTAGCTGCCCCCTAATTTGATCTCTTCATATCTTCCCAAACACTTGCATTGCACACTGAAGAACTATCTTTAGCCAGCTCCTGTGTATCTGCATTCTCTTGACCAATTTTGACTACGTGAAGCCTACATTTCCCAGTCGACACTGCCGTCCTCCTGAGCGGAGGTGTATTGTTTCCTCACCCCTAACACACCTCAGTGAGTGGATATGGACCAGACATTGGTCTCATTGCCTCTCCTCCATCTTCCTTCCAAAAGGGAAGCACCCCATGATACTTTCTGCTGCTGTTGTTGGCTCCCTACTCATCAAGTCCTCATGGCAGAGGGTTCAGAACGCATGCTCTGGAGTCGGGCAGCCTGAGTTTGAATTCCAGTGCTGCTAGTTGTTAGCTGTATGACTTGGGGCCCGCTGTTCAATTTCTGTGCTTTGGTTTCCTTGTCTGTAGAATGAAGGTGGTTATGAGGAGAAACGATAGTGGATGAGAGTTTGTTAATGTCTGACACGTAGTATGTGCTTAATAAATGTGAGATATTTTAAGAAATAATTATCATTTCCTTATGCTTCTCTCCATTGATGACTTGTGTTTCTAAAATCTCAGTTTCAAATCAACTAATGCCCTACCACTGCCTCTTTCCTTCCCAGCCCACTTCCTCTGATATCTCCTCTCCAGCATTTCTTCCATTCCATCGTCCCAGCTCCAGATCCTGCTCCTGTCACTCTCAGCCCCCTCTGTGTTGTCATTATCTTTCGTACTTGGGTCATGTGACAGTAATTCCCCTCTCCCTTCTTCATACTCACCTGGAAAAACCACAACTCTACTTCATCCCAGTTTTTTTTTTTACCTATTCTTCTAGAATCAAAGTAAATAGCTATTCATGGAGAAAAAAACCAAAACTTGCAGATTTATGAATATAAATTTCAGATGGGGACGCAATGCCACCTGTCAATCTTACTGAGCTTTCTAGTCTGTCCATTTTGACTGTTGCACATCTTCTCTGTCTCCAAACCTGTACCTCTTCCTCTGCTGCTTCAGTTTTCCTGGCTGTCTTTCTAATATCTGGCTTTCCCCCCTGTTCTCCTTTGCTTGTCCCCTTCCCCAGCCTTTAATAGTTCTGTTTAACAAATCACCTCAAAACGCACTGGCTTAAAACAATTATATTTTTGGAGCAGGTAGGCCTAAACCTCAGTCCCCTGAGTGGTGGGCCTAGGAACTGGTCTCCCAAAGGCCAGGGGCGAAGGAGCCCTGCCAAGCTGACTCAGGCCCTGCCCCCCCAAGGGTCGAGGCCCAGTGAAGCCCTGGGTACCTGAGAGTGCTTCCCCGGACACCCCAGTTAGCCAGGAGCCAGCTGCATCACTGCTTCCCAAACCGAGACTGCGTTGACGCCCCGCCAAGGAGGCTGAGGGTTCTCAAGTGCTGACAGTTTGTGTTGTCATAGTTATACATAGGGACAAATAGAAGATCAGGTGGAGAGTGGCCTGTGTATGTGTTCTGGCCGGAGAAACTTCTGGGGCTGGATTAATATCAAACTTAGGGACTCAGACAGGATACCAGTTCGCTTGGGCAAAGTACTGGTACTGGCCAAAGGCCCTTCCCTCTCCCCCACTGCCGAGAAGCAGGGCTGCAGTGGACAATTCATCTGTACTCTGCGTGCCACCATGTTCTCCATCCCGACCCTGAAGGCTTTGGAGGCCTGTTGGAAAGCCAACATAGTTATTGGGAAGTATTTTACCTAGGGAAAGTCTTGACGACTTTTAAGGATAAATCCATTTGCTGTTTTTACAACTAACTAATCCTGATGACAGATCTATATTTCCTGGGAGACTAGGCTAGAACTGTGATGCTGACCTTTAAAAAATGTTTCAGTCATCACATGCAGTCTTAGAAATTCACAACACAAAACCCCACAGTGCATCCTTAGCCATGCTGACTTATGATATTTTGTGGTCATTGTTAGGGTAGGTCGCAGAATCAACTGGAAGAACCATTGTTCAGTTCCAAAGGTGTGCTTATCTAGTAAGTATTGATGTCTTTTGGCTGTGTTAGGAGAGCAAAAGAGTGTGCTCGTTAGCTCAAATCCAGTGAGCACCTAGAACAGGGGTCCCCAAACTACAGCCCGCGGGCCACATGCGGCCCCCTGAGGCCATTTATCCGGCCCCCGCTGCACTTCCGGAAGGGGCACCTCTTTCATTGGTGGTCAGTGAGAGGAGCACATTGACCATCTCATTAGCCAAAAGCAGGCCCATAGTTCCCATTGAAATACTGGTCAGTTTCTTGATTTAAATTTACTTGTTTTTTATTTTAAATATTGTATTTGTTCCTGTTTTGTTTTTTTACTTTAAAATAAGATATGTGCAGTGTGCATAGGGATTTGTTCATAGTTTTTTTTATAGTCCGGCCCTCCAACGGTCTGAGGGACAGTGAACTGGCCCCCTGTGTAAACAGTTTGGGGACCCCTGCCTAGAATGTGCGTGCAGCTGCTGACAGGTCAGACTACAGAGCCAGGATGTGGGCATTTTTAGAGAATCCTGTGTTTTATGTAAAAACACTCCTAAGGAAATGAGAAATTTGTAACTCTTAAGATCTAAAGGTGCTCTTATAAAGACTATATCAATCAATGTAAGTTCTTTATTCCTTTTAAACTTTCTTTGGGTTATGGTTAGTAAAAGACATCGAAAATAGCAAGCTCAATATATAGGTGCTAATTTTAATAATTTTTGTAACTGAGTACACACCGGTACTAGCAGAAAACCCAATATTTAAACGGGTATTTAAATCTAAGTTAGAAAAGGCAAAAAACCCAAATACCAAACATAAGGAGACCACAACAATCTCCATCTGAGATTACTTTTCCTGATTTGAATTTGTCTTCTAGGTCTACTGAGCACACTGCTTACCATCTTTGGACAATGTTTCTCCTACTGTAGGTGTTCAACAAATATTTATGATTATAAATAATAATTATAAGGCTAAAATTGTTAGAAGTACTTAATATAAGGCTAAAAAAGTAGATAATTTACTCGTAAGTTGCTCTTTCTCAAGAGGGTAAGGAGATAGCCCGAGTGCTACAAATATAAGATCACATTGCGAGAGAATGTTTAGAAAATTACTTCACTCTAGAACAGCGGTTCTCAACCTGTGGGTCGTGACCCCGGCGGTTGAGACCGCTGCTCTAGAAGCTTTAACTGTGCATCTTCTTAGTTTTAGAGCAGGCACTCCTTTTTATTTTCACTGCTAGTCTATCTGCAGCTTTGCCAGTATTTGCCGCAGCAAACATTTCATGACTAAGTATCTGCCTTTAGAGAGCTTATCTCTAATTGACAAAATAAGTAATTGCTATATTAAAAAGTCGGCTGTTGCCTATTTTTAAAATTTCAGTATTGGCTTTGTGAAGGGGCAAGGCTGAAGGATTTGAAATGCCAGGAAGGAGAAAGCAATCAGCAGTGGAGGGCATTTGCTGGTACCTAATAAAGAATACTTGGAGTGATAGAGATGCGATAAATTATCAGCAAAATGCCGTTATTTTTCTTCTTAGACAGGTCCCCAGTGTGTGAGCCAGCAGCAAAAATCAGGCGTGAGAGATGACTACTCTCCAAGCGACCCAGGTTTAAAAGAAACGAAGAGCACTGATTTATTCTTTATTATTTATCTTCATAGGCTATATGTAAACTCCTAGGGAGCAAAGTATGTTTTTGTATGATTTATATGACATTTACAACTTGGATGTTCAATAAAAGTAAACCTGGTTGTCATCTTCTAACCACAAAGCTATTGATCTAGATGTGGTAGATATCCTTACTTTATAATTGTGTACACTTAAGGTAATGGGAATGACTCACTTTCTGAAGGTCATAAATAGGATCAGGTCTTTGACCAGATAATATTCTTTTTTTTTTTCTTTTCTTTTCTTTCCTCCTCCCATCTGTGTCCTCAAATATTGACAGCTGAAGAAAAAATTGAGTGAATCAGAATTGTTACTATGTTAACCACATTGTTTTATGCGGTCGAATCAACAGCACAGTGTTACTGTTTAAATTACTGTGGTTGTCCAAGTCTGTGTATTGGGTTTTCTTTTTCATGAGCTAACCATGGGATATTCCATTGTCTGTTAAGAATAGAGACATATTTTCCCCTCTTAAACATTTTTTTTAAGGGGAAATAATGTCTGTGACTTAAAACGTAAGCCCCTTGAAGGCAAGGACGTTGTCTTACTTTCTGTTGTTCCCCTGGTACACGTACCTGGTATGCTGGAGCTCAATTATTTATTGTTGAATGGTAAACAAAACAAAATAAAGCAAAACAAAAACAACAACTATATTTTAAAATTATTTTTCTCAGTTACTCTGGGTCAGGAATTTGGGAGTGGCTTGGGGTCTCAGGAGGTTGCCATCAGATGTCAGCCGAGTCTGTCGTCATTTGGAGGCTTAACTTGGACTGATGCACTCATATGGCTTTCTTTATGTCTTCACATCACGGCAATGGGCTCTCTTTTGAGTGAGCAGACAGAGAGAGCTGGGCTGATGCTGCCATTTTTTAATGACCAGACCTTGAAACTCATAGCCCATTACTTCTACTGTATTCTGTTGGTCACACTGCAAGCCCTGACTCACCGTGGAGAGTTGGAGTAGTACTACACAAGGGCATGGATGGATACCAGGAGATAAGGATCATTAAAGGCTGGTTACCATGACACATCAACCTGACAGCTAGATGTTGGCACTCTCAAGGTCTCCAAAGAGAAATTTCTGTTCTTTGTATTCATATTCTCTCCCTGAGTGCTCTCATCCAGTCTTCTGGCACTATAGTTCAGATATAACTTGAGTGGATAAACACTCAATTCAAGTTTATCCACAGCCCTAAGTAGTAGATCTATACATTCAAATGCCCACTTGACATTTTCAGTTGGCTGCCTCATAGGTGTTTCAAGCTTTCTTAAATATTTTCCAAGCTTCCTTATTTTAATAAAGGGCACAGGCATCTGTCTAGTCACTCAAACCAGAAATCTGAGAGTAATCTCAAATTTTCCCATTTTCTGATGAAATTCATTTTTTTTTTTTCATTTTTCCGAAGCTGGAAATGGGGAGGCAGTCAGACAGACTCCCGCATGCACCCGACCAGGATCCACCCCGGCATGCCCACCAGGGGGCGATGTTCTGCCCATCTGGAGCGTCGCTCTGTTGCATCCAGAGCCATTCTAGCGCCTGAGGCAGAGGCCACAGAGCCATCCCTAGCGCCCAGGCCATCTTTGCTCCAATGGACCCTCGGCTGCGGGAGAGGAAGAGAGAGACAGAGAGGAAGGAAAGGGAGAGGGTTGGAGAAGCAGATGGGTGCTTCTCCTGTGTGCCCTGGCCGGGAATTGAACCTGGGACTACTGCACGCCAGGCCGATGCTCTACTGCTGAGCCAACCGGCCAGGGCCTCTGATGAAATTCTTAACAATACTTTCCAATCATGTCCTAAATGTATGTCCTTTGCTCCACCTCTGTGGCCGCTATCCTATTCAAGCCATCATTATTTCTCATCTCATCCAAATCAAAAGCTCCTAATTGGCCTTTCCATTTCTGTAATCCATTATTCACCCATCAATCGCAATGATCTTTAAGAAGATCAATATTATGTCTTAATCATGCTTAAATACCCCTATTCGCTTCCCATTCTGCTTAGAATGAGATTCCTTTTCCTTCCCTTGTCTAAAAGGCCTTCTGTAAATGCCATGTGCACACCCCCAAACCCCATTTTCTACCACTTCTTCCCTTGCTTACAACATTCCACCCATCCATACCTGCCTCTGATCTTGGAGCACACCAAGTGCATCCCAAAGCAGGGCCTTTTATGCTGACTTTCACTGTGAAATGCTCTTTCCTTGGGTGTTGGGTGGTTGGCTCTTTGTCATTCGGGTCTCAGCTACATGTCTAGCCTATTCAGAAAGGCCAGTCCTGATCATTCAAGATGAAGCAGCTCCAGGTCACTCTCTAGCTCATCACCGTGCTCTATTTTCTGCACCATACTTACCATCACCGGCTATTTTTTGCCTCTTTATTTGTTTGGTGTTCTTACCCTTCAGTAGAATGTGAGCTTCATACATGCAGCGGCCTCAAGTTCCCTGCTCACTACTGTATTTCCAGCTTTTGGAATACCGCCTGGCTCATGTTAAAATCTCAAAAATATTAGCTGGATGAAAAAAGGAAGAATTGTTAACTGGTCACTCACTCACTAAATGTCATTTTGTTGAATTACCTCTAGAATATTTAGGTTATCATGAGGGGAAAAAATTATGGAGAAACTATTTTGTTTGAGGACAATTCTTTGGTGTGTTCCAGTCCAGAGAAAACAATCCAAAGGACATCTTTTTCTCTGTGAGACAGATATTGACTCCTCACATCAAACATCTGTCCTTTCTTTTACGTATCTGTTGGAGGAATTCTTTTTACTGCTCTTGGTATTTAGGCAAATTTTGCCTACATTTTGTGAATGTTGCAATTTCAGATCATAATTATGCCTTTAGGGCATGACAGGCTTAAGACATCTTGTGAACAAAAATGCATGTACCTTTTTGCTGTTTATGAAGGCGTTTTCATTTGCTGAGTTATTCTCTACAACTCTGGCTCTCCATTTTTTATTGCCAAATTTATTGTTAAACCTGGATCTATACTCTGGAGAAACCACTTAAATGTTTCTTTTTCTGGCAAACTACCATAGTCTGTTTTTGTTGTTGTTGTTTTCAGAATAATCATTTGTCTTAGTTGCACATCACTGTGCTTTTCCTTTATGACTCCGAGACTCAGACTTCCAGGAGACTCTTCTCTTAAACCCCCTTATCTCAAAATCTTTCCCTTCTAAAGTGTGACACATTTCCCTCTGCATTGCCATTTAAGTCCATGTGCATTATTTTTCAATTATGTTTCATTATCGGTGATGTTCTGATTCTGTTTCCCTTACAGATGGCTTGTTTTTCTGTTCTCCTATTTGTTCCTCCGAGAGAATACATGCTGCACAGCTGACATTCAGTCTGGGCTGGTGCGTACCACTCTCCTGTTCGTGCTGGCCTGGAGACCCACCTCAGCCAACCACAGCTCTTAGGGACAAACTTTACTTTGTGAGATGGGCACCCAAGTTACATGTGGGTGAATTTTTCTTCATCCCCATCATATTTTGTGCCGGAATATTTGATCAATATAATCTTTTCTATCAATTTAACTGTACAAACATTTATTCATATTAGCACCTACTAATCAGTGCAATTCTGAATTGAATAAAAAAATTCTTCAGGGATATTAGATATATCCAGAATAATTAATATACTGGCTATAACAGTCAAGGTTCTACCCAACAAAGAAAGCCAGTAGGATATGTATATCTACATCTAGATCATCTATGTCTATCTATATCTGTATATATCTATCTATATCTATTTCTATATCTATATCATCTATATCTATATCTATCATCTATTTCTATATTGTCTATCTATATCATCTATATTTATATCTATCTGTATCCTTATCTATCTCTATAGCTTTATGATCTAGTTTATAGATATATATAGAGCTGATTCTCACTTTTGGATTTCATATTTGTGAATCCACCTACTTGTTAAAGTTTTTTGTAACCCCCATATCAACATTTGCCATGTTTAAGGTTTCATTCATGTAGACACATAGAGGAGAGCAGTGAAAACTTGAACTGCCTGATGCACATGCTCCCAGCCGAGGTTGAACACGGTGATGCCTGCCTTCAGTGCTCAGACTATAAATGAGTCTTTTTCACAGTCTGTGTGGTGCTACATTTTTCATACTTTTGTTTTTGTTGTTGGTAATTTCACTGTGTAAAGTTGACACATAAAATCAACCCTCACACTAACGTTCATTGAATCTTTACTATGTGCAGGCACTGTTCACAATGCCTTTATATTTATTGAACCCTTACAACAATCCTATGTGGTTGGTACTATTATTATCTGAATTTCACAGGTGAGAAAATGGAGGTGTAAGTGAGCAGGAGTAACTTGCTCTGGATCACGCAGCAAGTGTGGAGGGAGGCTGGAAACCAAACTTCTGCAGCCTGGCTCTCTAGTCTCGCTCTTAACCAGTTCACTCACTCACCATGCATGAGGAGAGAGTTAGCTGTGGCAGGAAATCTCATAACTTCACAAGTGGACGGGATTTTTATGTTAAAGGCACTATTGCCTTGGCCAACATCAAGGGCCATTTGGAGGAAGGGGCTCCGGCCTCCTGAGTAGATGTTGTTCTTTCCTCTGCCCACCTAAACCAGACTCAGTCTGGTTCTGCATTTTATGAAACCACAGTTATGATATAATTGGTTATTTCAACTATTATGCGTTTCTAACCAGCTACAACAGGAATAGGCTAATGCTTACAACAGGAGTCAAATACTATTGAGAAACAAAGTTCACACAAAGACATGCACTGAATTATGCTCTGACAATGTTTACACAAAATTGAAATAACCCTAGAGGTCCCAGGGAAGCTCTATAATCACAGGATGGCTTACGGTGCTTGTTAACCACCAACTGCCTTGAGGCTGGAGGTTCTATGATTACTGGAAATGTAACTGCTTCGATTGTAAGAAGCAAAATAAGTCCAGGTATAAAACACAAATTATTAACTTCTTAAATTAAAGTAAAATAAAGTTAAACAAGGTGACATCATAGAAATGGCGCCGTGAGGACACGGACTGAAAAATCTCCCAAAAATTTCAACAAGTTCAACAACCAGAGACAGAACAATCAATCCTTGGAGCATCTGAGAGTTTCACACCCTGAAGACTAAGGTAGGATCGAGTGAAAAATTGGCTAAATATATGATCAACCCTGAGGGAAATAAGTCGGACAAAGAAACACTCTGCCTTCCTCACTAACCTGAGCAAAGGCTGCTTTCACTTGGAACTGAGAGTCGGGAGGAGCTAGGGGTGTGGAGGTAGCTAGGCTGTGGCCTGGACATTCGTTCAAGCCGAGGAAAGAGTGTGCCTGTGGTGAATCAGTCCACGCAAGCAAACACCTGTGCGCCACGCCCCGGGCCTCCCAGTCTCCGGCCGCACCACGGGGAGGGCAGCCCAGCCTCCCCCGGGCCCGGCTGCGGGCCCGCGAGCAGCCCAACAGCCCACGCATGCAGAGAGCAACCACCCACATGCGAGTAATCGTCCACACCACAAGCAGCAGCTGCCAGCGGCACACGGGGAGTGCGCCAAAGCGAACTTCCCTACACCCGAGCTTCTCTAGGCAGGAGGGGCACCTCACCCAACCATTCAAGCTAATAATCAAGAGTTGGGGGAGGAGCACGCGTGGGCAGCTTGCAGTTCATTCTGGAGAAATTCCGCAGATTCAATCACTGAAATTAGCTTAACCCACAGTCTGCTCACCTCTCAACTGACCTACGTGGCTCTAATTGACAAGATCTCTTTCCATTCAGCTATCCAAGACAAGAGGCATGATATTTTTTAGTGCCTCTTGCTAAAGGGGTGGGGGCAACTTCTGATTGGCAGAGCGTTCATACTCAGGGATATAGGCTAAAAAGAGGGACTTGGCAATGTTAAGATCTCCTGTACTGCAGGCAGCAACTAGGGCATCTTCTTCCCAGCCAAAACAGGCTACAAAGTGCAGAAAGCCTGGGGAGAGTGGTCCCACAGAGTGCTAGGTGTGCTGAACAGGCCTGGAAGCTCAGAGAAAGTCACCTTGAGAGCAATTGGCTCCCAGCCCCACCTGATTATGCTGGCTGCTCTGACTGCCAGAGCCTTACCCAGAGCCTTGCATTAAGTGGGGATAGAGTGGGGATTTGCCAGCTCTCTAAACCTCTTACTCCGCAGGGAGAGGCAGCGGCAGCCTCATAGCTGGATCATCAGGCTGCTAATCCAGGAAGGAGAGACTAGGAGAGAGGCTCCGGGAAAACGGACTCTCTCATTGTTGGAGCCTGCAAATGCTAACAAGTCTTGACTACCAACGAGACTGAAGCCATATATATGACATTGCCATAGAGTCTCAACAACTGCAAATCCCTACCTAAGCGTGCCACAGGGGCAGAGCCTGGGGTACAGAGTTACCACCAGGAAGAGGGAGAGGAAAGAAAAAGGAAGAAGTTAACCTCTCAAATTCAAGAAAAATCCACAGACTTTATAATTTGTTCCACTATTTTTTTTTTGTTTCTTTCTTTCATCCTCTTGCCTTTATTAGTATTATTTCTATTTCCTCCACCTTGGTGCTTTTATTCTCTGCCCGTTTTACTCTATCCTTTTCTTGAACTACACTACTCATAAGTGTTTCATTTTATTTCTTTTCTTCTTCCTTACTCTCCATGAGGGTTACACTCCAAAACCCTTAACTCTCTCTTTTTGTTTTTTTTCTTTTTTCTTCCTTTCCTTTCCCCCTTTTTCTTGTTTCTCCCTTTCTATTAGTTTCTTCTTTTCTCTTTTAATTTTCCTGTCATTCAATCCTCAATCATGAACAAATTATTTAATTTGGGACTCAAATTTTTTTGGGTATTTTGGGTGCTTTTTACTTTGCTTTTTAACTCATTAGTATTCCTCCCAACCCAGGATCTCAATTCTATTCAGTCTTTGCTCCATTTAATACAATAGTTTGTTTTTTCCCCTTTTTCTGGTTTCTCTCTTATCCCTCTCATTATATCTCTTAGTCGACCATCACTTACAAGCAAATCATTTTATACTTGACCCAAATTTTTTCTTTTTTTTGCATTTTGTGGGTCCCTACTTCCTTTTTTGCCCCTTGCATATTTCCTCCCAACTCAGGCCCTCCGTTATAGGCAGTTTTGGTTCCATTTAGCATAATATAATTTACAGTTTATCATGATATTTTCCTAAGGAGGAGGGAAGAGGAGGGGAAGAGAAGAAAGAAAAGGGGAGGGAAATAATAAATTATTATTGTTTTTTTTGTGTGTTTTTTTTTCCAAATTTTTATTTTTTATTTTTTTCATTTTTTTCTATTTTTAATTCTTTTTTTAAAATCTTTTTTCTTTTTTTTTCTGAAGCTGAAAATGGGGAGAGAGAGTCAGACACTCCTGCATGTGCCCGACCGGGATCCACCCGGCACACCCACCAGGGGCGACGCTCTGCCCACCAGGGGGCGATGCTCTGCCCCTCTGGCCATCGCTATGCTGCGACCAGAGCCACTCTAGCACCTGGGGCAGAGGCCAAGGAGCCATCCCCAGCGCCCAGGCCATCTTTGCTCCAATGGAGCCTTGGCTGCGGGAGGAGAAGAGAAAGACAGAGAGGAAGGGGGGGTGGAGAAGCAAATGGGCACTTCTCCTATGTGCCCTGGCCGGGAATCGAACCCGGGTCCCCCGCACGCCAGGCCGACGCCTATTTTTAATTCTTTATTAATTCTCATTAGTGCTATCAACAAGACCACACTCAGATGCCATTAAGAAAAAGGAAATCAAATATCATGGATACAAAAGAAAGAGAAGTAACAAAGATAGATGTGGAAAAATCTATGGAGAAAAAATTTAATATATTGGAAAACTTGGAGCTAAATGACAGAGAATTTAAAATAGAAATCCTAAAAATCCTCCGAGATATACAAGAAAACACAGAAAGGCAATTTAGGGAGCTCAGAAAACAACTCAACGAACACAAAGAATATATTAGCAAGGAAATTGAAACTATAAAAACAAATCAAACAGAGATGAAAAACTTAATTCATGAACTGAGAAACGAGGTAACAAGCTTAGCTAACAAAACAGGCCAGATAGAAGGTAGGATTAGTGACATAGAAGACAAGCAATTTGAGGCACAACAGAGAGAAAAAGAGAGAGACTCAAAAATTAAAAAAAAAAAAGAGAAATCCCTACAGGAATTGTCTGACTCCATCAAAAAGAATAACATAAGAATAATAGGTATATCAGAGGGAGAAGAGAGAGAAAATGGAATGGAGAATTTATTCAAACAAATAATAGATGAGAACTTCCCAAGCCTGTGGAAAGAAATAAAGCCTCAAATTCAAAAAGCAAACAGAACACTGAGTTTTCTTAACCACAACAAACCTACTCCAAGGCACATCAAAATAAAATGGCACAAACCAATGACAAAGAAAAAATTCTCAAGGCAGCAAGGGAAAAGAAGAATACAGCATATAAAGGAAGGCCTATTAGATTATCATCAGATTTTTCAGCAGAAACTACAATCTAGAAGAGAGTGGACCCCAATATTTAAAGTTCTGAAAGAGAGGAACTTTTAGCCAAGAATACTATACCCATCAAAGTTATCCTTCAAGTACGAAGGAGAAATAAAAACATTCACAAATACAGAAAAGATGAGGGAATTTATAATCAGAAAACCCCCACTCCAGGAAATACTAAAGGGGGTTTTCCAACCAGATCTAAAGAACAAAACAAAACAAAACCACAAGTAAAAGCTCCACCAAGAAGACAATAAAACCAAATTTAAACTGTGACAACAAAAGCAAAAAAAAAAAAAAGGGGGGGAGAGGACAGAGATTAACAGTAGCAAAAGACAGTGAAGTGCAGAAACACTCGCAAGATAGGGTACTACAATGAATATGGTAGGTACCGTTTTCATTACTTAATGGTAACCACCCTTGAAAAAACCACCACAAAAGCACATGACTTAAAAAAGGTAGCAACAGAGGAAAGAAGTATGGAATACAAACAGACAAAATCAAAAGATAGAAAAACGAAAGAGAAGAATCAAACAAGATACAAAACTAACAGAAAGCAATTTATAAAATGGCAATAGAGAATCCACAAGTGTCAATAATTACACTAAACGTAAATGGATTAAACTCATCAATAAAAAGACACAGAGTAGCAGAATGGATGAAAAAAAAAATCCAACTGTATGCTGCCTATAAGAAACACATCTAAGCAACAAAAATAAAAACAAATTCAAAGTGAAAGGCTGGAAAACAATACTCCAAGCAAATAACATCCAAAAAAAAGCAGGCGTAGCAATACTCATATCTAATAATGCTGACTACAAGACAGCAAAAGTACTCAGAGACAAAAATGGTCATTTCATAATGATTAAGGGGATGCTGAATCAAGGATACATAACAATCCTTAATATATATGCACCAAACCAAGGAGCACCAAAATATATAAGACAGCTACTTATTGATCTAAAAACAAAAACTGACAAAAATACAATCATACTTGGAGACCTCAATACACCGCTGATGGCTCTAGATCAGTCATCCAAACAGAAAATCAATAATAATATAGTGGCCTTAAATGAAACACTAGAGAAACTGGATATGATAGACATCTACAGGATACTTCATCCCAAAGCGACAGAGTATACATTTTTCTCTAGTGTACATGGAACATTCTCAAGAATTGACCATATGTTGGGCCATAAAAATAACATCAGCAAATTCAGAAAAATTGAAGTTGTACCAAGAATATTTTCTGTTCATAAAGCCTTGAAACTAGAATTCAACTGCAAAAAAGAGAAAAAAAGACCCACAAAAATGTGGAAACTAAACAACATACTTCTAAAAAATGAATGGGTCAAAGAAGAAATAAGCACAGAGATCAAAATATATATACAGACTAATGAAAATGACAATACGACATATCAGAATCTCTGGGATGCAGCAAAAGCAGTGATAAGAGGGAAATTTATATCACTTCAGGCCCATATGAACAAACAAGAGAGAGCCCAAGTGAACCACTTAACTTCACACTTTAAGAAACTGGAAAAATAAAAAAAAACACAACAAAAAACCAGCCGAAGAGAGGAGATAATAAAAATCAGAGCAGAAATAAATGAAATAGAGAACAGAAAAACTATAGAAAAAATTAATAGAACAAGGAGCTGGTTCTTGAAGAGATCAACAAAATTGACAAACCCCTGGCAAGAATTACCAAGGAAAAAAGAGAAAGAACTCATATAAACAAAATCCAAAATGGAAGAGGAGAAATCACCATGGACATCGTAGATATACAAAGAATTATTGTAGATTACTATGAAAAACTTTATGCCACTAAATTCAACAACCTAGAAGAAATGGATAATTTCCTAGAACAATACAACCTTCCTAGACTGAGTCAAGAAGAAGCAGAAAGCCTAAAGAGACCTATTAGTAGAGAAGAAATAGAAAAAACCATTAAAAACCTCCCCAAAAATAAAAGTCCAGGCCCAGACGGCTATACTAGTGAATTCTATCAAACATTCAAAGAAGACTTGGTTCCTATTCTACTGAAAGTCTTCCAAAAAATTGAAGAAGCAATACTTCCAAACACATTTTATGAGGCCAACATAACCCTCATACCGAAACCTGGCAAGGATGGCACAAAAAAAGAAAACTACAGACCAATATCTCTAATGAATACAGATGCTAAAATACTAAACAAAATACTGGCAAATCAAATACAACAACATATTAAAAAAATAATACATCATGATCAAGTGGGATTCATCCCAGAATCTCAAGGATGGTTCAACATACGTAAAACGGTTAACGTAATACACCATATCAACAAAACAAAGAACAAAAACCACATGGTCTTATCAATAGATGCAGAAAAAGCATTTGATAAAATACAACACAACTTTATGTTTAAGACACTCAACAAAATGGGTATAGAAGGAAAATATCTCAACATGGTAAAGGCCATATATGATAAACCATCAGCCAACATCATATTAAATGGCAGAAAACTGAGGACTTTCTACCTTAAATCAGGAACAAGACAGGATTGTCCACTCTCTCCACTCTTATTTAACGTGGTGCTAGAAGTTCTGGCCAGAACAATCAGACAAGAGAAAGAAATAAAAGGCATCTATATCAGAAAAGAAGAAGTAAAGGTATCACTTTTTGCAGATGATATAATCCTATACATCGAAAACCCCAAAGACTCCACAAAAAGATTACTAGAAACAATAAACCAATACAGTAAGGTTGCAGGATACAAAATTAACATACAAAAGTCCATAGCCTTTTTAAATGCCAACAATGAAATATTAGAAAAGGAACTCAAAAAAAATAATCCCCTTCACAATTGCAACAACAAAAAAATACCTAGGAATAAACATAACAAAGAATGTAAAGGACCTATATAATGAAAACTACAAAGCATTCTTAAGGGAAAAGATACAATGAGATGGAAAAATATTTCTTGTTCGTGGATAGGAAGAATAAATATAATCAAAATGGCCATATTACCCAAAGCAATATATAAATTTAATGCAATTCCCATCAAAATTCCTATGACATTCTTTAAAGAAATGGAACAAAAAATCATCAGATTTATATGGAACTATAAAAAACCCCGATTAGCCAAAGCAATCCTAAGGAAAAAGAATGAAGTTGGCGGCATTACAATACCTGACTCCAAACTATATTATAGGGCCACGACAATCAAAACAGCATGGTATTGGCAGAAAAATAGACACTCAGACCAATGGAACAGAATAGAAAGTTGAGAATTAAAACCACAAATATATGATCAAATAATTTTTGATAAAGGGGCCAACAACACACAATGGAGAAAAGAAAGCCTCTTCAACAAATGGTGCTGGGAAAACTGGAAAGCCACATGCATAAGAATGAAACTCGACTACAGCTTGTCCCCTTGTACTAAAATTAATTCAAAATGGATCAAAGACCTAAATATAAGACCTGAAATAATTAAGTACATAGAAGAAGACATAGGTACTAAACTCAGGGACCTGGGTTTTAAAGAGCATTTTATGAATTTGACTCCAAAGGCAAGAGAAGTGTAGGCAAAGATAAATGAATGGGACTACATCAGACTAAAAAGTTTTTGCTCAGCAAGAGAAACTGACAACAAAATAAACAGACAGCCAACTAAATGGAAAATGATATTTTCAAACAACAGCTCAGATAAGGGACTAATATCCAAAATTTACAAAGAACTTATAAAACTCAACAACAACCAAACAAACAATCCAATAAAAAAATGGGAAGAGACATGAACAGACACTTCTCCCAGGAAGAAATACAAATGTCCAACAGATATATGAAGAGAGATGCTCATCTTCATTAGTTATTAGAGAAATGCAAATCAAAACTACAATGCGATACCACCTCACACCTCTTAGATTAGCTATTATCAACAAGACAGGTAATAGCAAATGCTGGAGAGGCTGTGGAGAAAAAGGAACCCTCATTCACTGTTGGTGGGACTGTAAAGTAGTGCAACTATTATGGAAGAAAGTATGGTGGTTCCTCAAAAAACTGAAAATAGAACTACCTTATGACCCAGCAATCCCTCTACTGGGTATATACTCCCAAAACTCAGAAATATTGATACGTAAAGACACATATAGCCCCATGTTCATTGCAGCACTGTTCACAGTGGCCAAGACATGGAAACAACCAAAAAGCCCTTCAATAGAAGACTGGATAAAGAAGATGTGGCACATATACACTATGGAATATTACTCAGCCATAAGAAATGATGACATCGGATCATTTACAACAAAATGGTGGGATCTTGATAACATGATACGGAGTGAAATTAGTAAATCAGAAAAAACCAAGAACTCTATGACTCCATACATTGGTGGGACATAAAAATGAGACTAAGAGACATGGACAAGAGTGTGGTGGTTACCAGGAGTGGGGGTTAGGGGGGGTGCGGGAGGGAAGGAGGAGAAGGGGAGGGGGAGGGGCACAGAGAAAACTAGATAAAAGGTGACGGAGGACAATCTGACTTTGGGTGATGGGTATGCAACATAATTGAATGACAAGATAATCTGGGCATGTTTTCTTTGAATATATGTACCCTGATTTATTGATGTCACCCCACTAACATTAATAAAAATTAAAAAAAAAAGTTAAACAAAATTGAACTTCACCAAAAATTGATAAGGGTGGTCCAACATGAAAAGCATGGGGAAGGTGGTGCATTCCAAAATATTGAGTCTTCAGCTATTTCTATAATTCGATTCGAAATAATTTTGTTTTTATTCTGCTGGGTTGTTAGTACCCTCAAAACAACTTGTGCTCCTCCAGCTTAATGGGCGCAGGTCACCCGTCTGCTTTCTGAGGCAGCCCTGACTAAGGACTTGTGAACTGAGAGGGGGATCTTAAAAATTGATGTCCTGAGAATTAGGGGCTCATTCATATGAAAGATGTGCCGCGTCTCCTGCAGCCAGCCTTATACAAAATCAGATCAGACCGCTTCTTCTTCAGGTCAGCTGTGACCTGTGGCCTCATTAGACAGAGGCCAACTCCGTTGGGTGTTTGGGAAGAAATATACCAGCCCATGTGCGCCACACCTCTCTGTCTGAAAGTACAAGAGGCATATGGGAGACTGAAGAGTCAGAATAGCAACGAGTATCAGAAGGGAGTGAATCATAGTTTAAGGAGACAGCCTTCAGCTGCTTGGGAGGCAACAGATGTTTCATCATATATTTTAAAATTTGTCATATACTTAAGGGAGTGGGTGATTATTGTACTCTAAAAAGATACTAGGACTTGAGCCCTATATTTAGGAGTAAGTTATATATATATTTTTTTCTGCAGTGAAGTACTGGGTCTAGGTCTCCAAAGAAATGTCAGTGAACAGTTTCAGGTACGTTAATGTTCTGTGGGGAACGATGTGAAAAAGGGCAAGCCTTGTGTTGTCAGAGCAAAGGCATGGGACGCCTCTCGAGATGAACAGGAGAGGCGTTCCCTGGTGGTCTAGTGGTTAGGATTGGTTAGGAGATGAACAGGAGAGAGAGCAGGCAGTACTGCAGCAGGTGAAGAACAGCAGGCCGTGTTGAGTACAGAGAAGTTATTGTTGGCAACGCGGAGAAGGCTGACAAGGAGTGAGGGCTTGAATACAGAAGCGGCTCACGAGAGTAGAGACCCCCGCGGTGGGTGGATCTGATTGTAAATTTTGTCCGATGGCTGCCAGGAGAGTGGATGGCTGGCGGTGCTCAGAAGATGGTAATTTTGACCAGAATGTGT
The DNA here is from genome assembly GCF_036850765.1 of Saccopteryx bilineata. NCBI lineage: Eukaryota > Metazoa > Chordata > Mammalia > Chiroptera > Emballonuridae > Saccopteryx > Saccopteryx bilineata. The sequence goes on along the minus strand of NC_089491.1, from coordinate 138,917,314 downwards.
TCCTCTGGGAGGGAAAGAGGCATGATGAGTGAACATCTGAGGCCTTAGCTGACTCTTGTGGCTTCTCTGTACACTAGCAAAGGCTGTCTGCATCTGACTTTAAGGATAAAATGCGGGGCAATATGTAACGCCTTCCTAGAGAGCACAAGGGATTTCCCTCTGAGTATGGCTTTCTGTTACCCCAAGGCATCCTCGTGGGCGAGTCAGTGCGGTCAGGGAGGCCTTGGGTCTGGGGGAGCTGACATTGCTGCGCATAACTGCTTTTTCAGGGTGGGAAGATGGGAAGGAGAGGGTGATGTTGTGCCTCTGGGTCACGTGCAAAATCGGACTACCTGGTTCAGGCGTAGCTCTGCCACCCACACTGTCTGTGACTCGGCATGTTACTTAGCCTTTCTGAACCTCAGTTTCCCCATGTGTAACATGGGACTAATAACAACATCTCTCTCATAGGGTTGTAAGGGTGACTAAACGAGGTACTACTGCCCGGTGCCAGGCATGAAGTGGGGCTCTGAGTGTCTGCTAGTACTGCCGCCTTTATAGTGTGTCTACTGTATGCCTGGTTAGATTTTGGTAAGATGCTTTTGCTTTATTTATCTCATTTAGACCTCATAATAATATGCAGGTTGTTTTTATTACTTACTTTTTTTTTCTTTGCTGTGAAAAAATTGAGCTCAGAGAAAATAACTTGTCAAGACTAACATGTAGTCACTATTTGAATCTAGGTCTTTCTTGATCCAAGTCTGTGCTAACTATTCTGTGATGCTTGGCATACGTAAGAGCAGACATGGAGCGTTATTGGGAACCGACAGCTGAGTGCAGAGGCCAGAAGTGTGGTTCTGGAGACCCGTGGTTACAGCAGAATGCTTCACTGTGTTGCTCAAGACCCTTCTAATGGCGATAGAACAAGACCCTGACCCCTCAGCATGTGAACACATACTTTTTGATCCCTTAATGTGTCCTACACACTGTGAAAGGAGTTTTCCCTTTTAATGCTAACAGGATTTCTCTGAGGTAGTTACTTTTATCATCTCCATTTTTGTGGACAAGGAAATAGGGCTGGTAGGTGGCAGGACCGGAACTGGAGAGGACAGCTGCCTGGTCTCAGAGCCTCTGACGCCCAGCCCCCGCGCTGCCTCTGCCTGCCGCTGTCACTGATCGGCCTCGTGTCCACGCTGCTGCCACATCTCCCACTTTTCCTTTGAAGTACTTTGCTCTCATCAAATTCTTCTCTTCACTGCGCGGGATTTTTTTGGGCTTTCTGGTTGTGATGGTTTTTCAGGATTATCATCCAGATCCATATCTTCTCCCTCATAATTTATTTAGGTACAGACCAATCAGTTTGATACCTCTTTCATGAAATCCCTGCCCAGTTCAGTTATAACCCATCTGAAAACCTATAGCATGTATATAGATTAATTTGTTCAGATTAGCTATCATTTGCTAGTTTGTATTCTTAGATTTTCATTGATCTATGTCTTTTCTTTTCAAACAGATTACCGAGCCCATGAGGTTCATGTCTTCTTTTTTTAAATCCTGCCCCTCCCCAGAAATTCTTACTTTTGCACATTGTCAAAGTTAATAAATATCAATTAAGTCACTAGTTTCAGGACAAGAATATATTTATCAAGAGAGATACTTTTAAAACATGAAAGAAAACAAATCTCTTAAAAATAATAACACAAATCATAGCTTATGGGTATTAAAAGACCTTCATTATCTTGATTATTCCAATGAAAAGAAAGTGAATGAATGTAGAAAGTCATAGACAAGGAAAAAACTATAATAAAAAGGCAAAAAAAAAGAAAGGATGACACATATATTGGGTCATGTTGGATGAATCATGTTGGAATTTATCCACCAGTTCAGAAGACTGATCAACCAGCTACCCCAAATCCTTGAATGTGCAACAAAATGCAGCAGCTAACAGGGAAAATTTATACCATACAGCCTCAAAGCAGCATTTTCTTTCTTTTATGACTCTTTCTAATAACTTTTATATTAAACAAAACATTTTTATATTCACAATATTATTTATCTGATTTTATTCACGTCAATGAAAGATGTTTTAGAAGTAGCACTGGTATTTGATTAAGAACTTTTTCCTGTGTCTTCTTCCAGTATTTTGTTATGCAAAGAGCAAGCAACTTTTGTAGTCACATAGGTTTAAATAATTATCTAGTTCTAAATTCTTTCTTTTAAGAACTTAATTTTATTCTCTGATGGTTTATCATCATGTTGCTTAGTTTTGTGTATTTCTGTGTGTGTTTTAAATATACATTTTCTTTGCTAGACATTTAGGCTGATATTCAAATCATTTCTTTACTTGCTGAATGAATTACAGCTTTTAGTAGGAACTCTAGTTCACTGATAGAATATTGCAAAAGTCAGATTTCTAGGATTAGTTTTCTTTTATGTCTCACTTCTTTCTCTAGACCTTCCTTAGGAAGCTATAAAATCTGTTTCTACTCCATAGACCAGTGGTAGTCAACCTGGCCCCTACCGCCCACTAGTGGGCATTCCAGCTTTTATGGTGGGTGGTAGCAGAGCAACCAAAGTATAAATAAAAAGATAGATTTAATTATAGTAAGTTGTTTTATAAAGACTTATTCTGCCAAACTTAGCGAAAATCCAACATAAAGTACTTGGTAAGTAATTATTATTATATGCTTTAACTTGCTGTAACTCTGCTTTATAAATTTTATAAAGTAAAGTTACAATACTTCCCTACTTTATAAATCACCATTACTGTGGAATGGGTGGGCAGTTTGAAAATTTTACTACTAACAGAGATACAAAAGTGGGCTGTAGGTATAAAAAGGTTGACTACCCCTGCCATAGACTAACAGATAATATTTCTTTCTGTGTGTGTATGTAAGAGAGAGAGAAGCATCAACTTGTTATTACATCTAGTTGTGCAACCATTGGTTGCCTTTCATATGTGCCCTGGCTGGGGCTTGAACTGGAGCCCTTGGGGTTGAGTCAGAGCCCTTGGGATCAAAGCCAGAGACCCTGGTGCTCTGAGATGATGCTCTATCTATTGTACCACTGGCCAGGACACTTTTCTCTTTTTTGATTATCTTTTCATCTTGCTTTTTGATATTTTTAGGGGAAAGAATGTAGTTATTTTCTGTCATTGTTACATTACTTTCCATAAAGCAGGGAATTAAAAAATATCATTCTCATAGAGACTTTTCCCCCTTTTGGATCAATATTAAGTAGAATTTTCAATATGGTTCCTGCCTTTTTTACACCCCAAATAATTCTGACAAAGTTGACTATTAAGATGTGAGAGCACACAAGTCATTATGCCCTGTTTATTGGTTCTTTTAAATGTGTACAATTTATTTTAATATGGAACAGCTGGAGAACAATCAGGTGAAACCTCTGTTGGCATTGAGAAATAATTAAATCATCCTTGTGCTAATACCTACCATTCCTACCATCCTCTGTGGCAGATGGCAATGCCGTCACCCTTCAAGGATCTTTCTCAGAGGTGGCTCTAAACGGAGACTCCCTGCTTGCTTGTGGTAAACCTGACTTTATTTTAAAGGCTAAGTGAAGGTAGGACATGATAGCATCTCCTCATTTCTAGGTATGGGTATTATTATTTTGTTGAAATTGTAGACAGATGTGGAAGATGGTTGGCAAGGCACTCAAGTCCAGAACTGTAAGTGGTATATGTTACTAATAATATGTTTAGTGTATTTTATCTGCTTCTTTATTTGAGGAAATGTGGCGATTTTCAACAAAACGCATTTTGAAAAAGCGACTTCAGAACTGTGTTTGGGGGATAATTCTTCGGAAGATAGGGGTTAAATTATATGCAATCATTGGAGCTGATAGGCAGGCTCCTGAAACTTCCTTTCTGTGTATATGTTTTAAAACCTCACTTACTTGGGTAAAATAATTTAAGTGCCTTTGGACTTATGAGTTAAGAATAAATGGATTTAGATGGAAATAATTATACCTTTTTGTCAACTTATGGCACCTTTTATGTCCCACCTCCCTTCTCTCCCCTCTCTCCAACCACTGATTCTAGGAATATTACCCTTGTGGGGCTTATTCCCCTTCTTGCCCTGAGTCCTGTTCAGGACAGTCTGCCACACATAACCAACAGTGTCTCCCCACACACTGGGAAAACACTCAATACAGAAAGCAAAGAGAAAGGTTTAATACAAAGTATAAATATATTCATCTATCCCAGTGGGTACCAGGCACTGGGCTAGGTCCAGAATATAAATCCATGAGATTGGGGTCATATTCTCGGCAACAGATTATATATAGTACAGCAGTAGTTACGTTACCAAACAGAAATAGTATATAGAGACACAACAGGAAAAGAAGACACACTCAAGTTTGGATATTTGGAGGGTACATTCACAAAGGCAAATACAGGACCCCACGAAGAATGGCATCATGCACCAGGCTACTAAGGGCTGTTACTGTTATAACCTTGAAGCCTGAAGGGATGAGGAAAGAGAACAGTTACTGCAACTCAGAGGACACACTCTTGTAGAAGTGTTCCCTTGAGACCTGCAAGGAGTGGTACACTCATCTTGAGGCAACCTGCAGGAGGGTGCCCGGGAGCATACCCCGACCTTCCTTTCTTCCCTTTGTCCCATCTTTTATTGGGGCTCCCCATTGAAATCAGACTGGAAGACAGAGGGCAGGGGAGCAGATTGTTGACCATAATGGGAAGGCTTCTGGGTAGAACAGAGTGGAAGAGTGTGGAGAAAAGGTCTTGAGGGAAACAGGAGACACTCAGCAAATACAAATGTCTTACTAGCAAGAGCTCCTGACCTAGTAACCAAATGAGGAGGAAACAGACATGGGCAGCCTGGCCTGCACGGGCTCCAGAGTGGTACACAGCCAGCACCTGCAGCGCTGAGGACAGGCACCTGACTCACAGGGAGCGGGGTCAGAGGGACCTGCAGGAGGCGCTCCTAGATTTTGAATAATGTAAGACTGCCTGGGAGAGAAGAGCAGCTAGAAAGTGGCCTGGCACTCACAGTTGAGCCTCGCTATTCTGGTGCATATAATTTCACAGAACATCAATGTCAGAAAATATTGATGGGTCTGTGCTCAGATGGATCAAGTCAAAACCAGAAGTGTTCTGAAATCATGTCTGAGCAGATGAAAGCTGCAACATTATCCAAAGCACAAAAATGTCCAGATATTGCTCCGCCCTGGATAGTATGAGAGCCTTCTCCTTCTTTGCAAATGACGCATTCAGCTTTGCTTTATTTCTTCCACTTTGCTGGTAAGATTTATTGAGAAACTTAAAGATAGATAGCAGCCAGTTCTGAGCAAAGCTCTTCCTTCCTACTCATATCCACCTAATGCTAGCCCTAATCCTATAATAGGTTCTTTCTAAACTCACTTACTGGCATCCTGTAGTTCCTAAGGTGTGCAACAGCCACCTCTTCAACGAGTAATAAACCCGACGTGTTCCACCACAGGTGCGTTCCTGGCGGTTTTTAATGGGAGGGTGTTAATACTGAGGAAGGACACTTAGGTGAATGGTGCAGCATATAAAAATGCATGCAACGGAGACAAGCTGATATATTGGAAAAGTTGCAAGTAATTCACAATGGTTGGAGTTATCTATGTCTACTAGGGGCTGTAAACATGCCCCTATGTCTCTAATCAGAAACAAATTTTACTCCTTCCAAGCTTGTGTAATTAGGTGAGGAAAATAAATAGCATGCATAAACATTGAAGAAAGATTTTATATTTTATATACCGAAAACTTAACCTGTATGCAAAAACTCAAAGAGCTTTCTAGATCTTTGATTGCAAAATTACAAGAAGCTCCGACAGCTGCACTTTTCTAGTTTTTGTGTGAGGGAAGGTGGACATGTGGTTTGCTTTGTGAGCATCCTAAACATGTTTAGTCGGCCTACTGGGTGATCCAGAACTCTGGGCGTTGTGGCAAATGATGAGGCTGGAGTGGCGGCCCTTTTATATTGAGCCTGAAAGTTTCTTTGTTCTTTGAAGACACCAGGAAGTCACAATATTAAGCCTTAAAAACCTTGCAAAATTTATTCTTTTGAAGCAGAGGCATCAATATGCAGAACTTGATAGCTGATAAATTTCATGATATTCTCCTTGTCAAATCATCATAAAAGTCCTATGAAAATACTAACTGCTGAAAGTTGTATAGAATTTACTTGATGCCAGGCCTCATGCTAAGCACTTTCCATGCATTCATTTGTTTACTCCTCACAAGAACCCTATAGGTAGGTATTGTGACAGTTTTGCAGAAGGAGTCGAGAGGCAGAGAATTTAAGGAATTTGCTTGCTTCTAAGTGGATCAGTCGAGATTAGAACCCAGGCAGTCTGTGTGTCGCTCTGCTCTGGTGGGTGGGAAGAGTTAGACCATGTGGAGTAGAACCATGCTTGTCCCACCTCAATGTGCGCAGGAGTCTTCAGGGGATCTTGTTCAGTGGCAGGGTTCAGCCAGTTTGCACCAGTTTGGCAGAACTGACACCTAATTTTTTTGTTGAGTTTGGCAAACCAGTTGTTAAAATGGCACTTGTAAATCAGGGTTCTCTCTGAGGTGGGTGCCTGGGCAGCCAGCCAATGCAGGAATCCACAAATTTATATTATATTCCTTATTCTTTTTTAACATTCATCTGCGTGATAGCATATGCTAAGCGCTCGTAGTAGTGTTCATGCCATCCATAAGTGAAAAAAAATTGACGGAACTGCTTGTAATATTATTCATTTCATAAAACTCATTATACCTTTGATGAAATACTACACTTGAATTCCCTCGTGTTTGTCACTTCCGGTAATAAACATATAACATAAAGAGAAAAAGTGCCAAACAACCAGCTATCATTGGGAATATCTTAAATAACAGTTTTTTATGAGGTATTATTTAATATTTTTTCATTAATATTTTAAAACTCTTTCATATAACATAATCTAGTTTTGTGTTCCTTTTTTACTGTTCTTATTTAAATATTGAATACATGACATAATAAACTACCTTTCAGTGTATCTAAAATGGTCATTAGGGCAGAGAACTGGTTGTTAACAATATGAATCCCACCACCGATCTTGTTGTTCCCGGTTCAGTTGGCCTGAGATGGGGCCTGAGAGTGCATTTCTGACAATTGCTGTTGCTCTGCTCTGTGTGGCGAGGGATCGAGGACCTGGAGTTAGAAAAGCGGAGGCCACATCCTAGGCTAGGACTCCGGGGGCTCATCAGCCAGTCTCTGCTGCTCCTTTTCCTGACGTGTGAGGTGAGAGGCTGGGCGATTCCTAAGGCCCAGGGAGGATGGTGACACCCGGCGTCCCCTCACTTCAGGCATCAGAGGCTCTTCTCAGCTGTCGCTGGTGCGGTTCTCCTGGTCAGGACCATCTAGGAGGCTCTAGAGAGGGAGCTGGTGTGGGCAGCCTCCTCCTCCACAGGGCAAAGCCTGAGCTGCAGGCCGGACAGAGCTGCCCTGTTGTCAGCTGTTCCCTTCAAATCGGAGGAGCCTCCAGCCTCTGGCGCTGCTCCCTTTTGCCTCATGGGTTCTCATTCCCGTCACAGCCGATTAGGGAGCCGGATCTAGAAGTGGAGCGTGAGACTCAAGGTACCACACTGTGTCGTTTATGTTGTGCCCTGTAATTCCAGCCCCAGACTGTAACATTCCTGTGAAGAAACCTCTAGCATCTTAATGAGGCTTCTTTTTCTTTTAAGAAGGTTTCCCAATTCCCGGCCAGGGCACACAGGAGAAGCGCCCATCTGCTTCTCCACCCCTCCCCCTCTCCTTCCTCTCTGTCTCTATCTTCCCCTCCTGAAGCCAAGGCTTCATTGGAGCAAAGTTGGCCCGGGCGCTGAGGATGGCTCTGTGGCCTCTGCCTCAGGCTCTAGAATGGCTCTGGTTGCAACAGAGCAACGCCCCAGATGGGCAGAGCATTGCCCCCTGGTGGGCGTGCCGGGTGGATCCCAGTCTGGCGCATGCGGGAGTCTGTCCTACTGCCTTCCTGTTTCCAACTTCAGAAAAATACCAAAAATGAGAAGGTTTCCCACTTGTAAGACATGCAGAAGATACTTAGCCCTCAGTGTGGCCAGCCAATGCTGTGCTTGAAACTCATGATTTTCAAACAGCTCTTTCTTTTGTAATTGTGTGAGGACCTATAAATAGAAAGTGATAAATCCTCTTAAAACTCAAGCTTCAAAGAAAGTTTCGTTGTTATGGTCCCCTATGTGTCCCAGCCTTGTACCTGTGATTTAGGGCCTCGTTCCCCTGTAATCCCCAGTTCTGTACTTGCTATGCAAATCACAGATTTGTGTTTCAGATGAGCGGTCTGGTCCACAATAGTGGGCCTTTCTTCTTTTCCTTCCTTTTGCTTTGATCACGCAGTGCTATAGCGCACACTCCATAAATTATGCAGAGAACTTCTCCAGATGCTGAGCTTCGGTGACATTATGTGTTATAGTTTCCATGCTGCATTTTGACATTCTGTGAAATTGAATCACAGCTGATGGTGCGCTTAGCCCAGCCAGGCAGAAGCGGCAGTGCTGTCTCCCTGCTGTGCGCAGCCGGGACTGCCTCCCGGAAGTCAGGGAGCGGGGTGTTGGCTGTCCTGTTACGATGCTTATGTAATTCATTATCTTGTAATGACAGTCAGGGCTAATTACAGGTCATGAAGATATTTGGACAGGGTAAACTTTTAAACATACATTTTAATTTCAGGGTAATCTCTGAAGCATACATTTTAATTTCCAAGTAGAAACAAGTCTTTCTATACCATTAGATTGCTTTCTGTATTAGAAGTATTGAATGATTTGGCTTCCTAATTTTTCTTGATCTGTGGTTAGGGATTTAAATTTTTTTTTTATTATGTGCCATTGATAATGATTATCCCAGTACTTAGCTGGGGATGGGATTTTTAGGGTTGTTACAGGAAAAAACGTAAAGAGTATCATAAATTGGTATCAAGCTTGTGACGGGCATGGTAAGAAAGGATGGTGGTTCCAGAAATCCTGGAAGAAAGACAGAGTTGGTCTTGGTCCTATGTCCAGATGTCTATCTTGGCTGAATGTTCCATTCCCACTTGAGTGGGAATAGGTAGAAGAGAACCATAAAAATCTAGGAAGCCTTTCTTTAGGATTTTCTTAAGTTTGGAAAGATGGTCACACCATTGTCACCAGAACAAATACTTTACTGAAATATCCCCCATGTCTCGGAAAGCAGCTTTTATGTTGGTTGCTTTTGAATTGTAGTAAAAATATTAAAAACACCTATTGAACAGACAGAGATCTGGGGATACGTTCACAAGACAGGCCGCTTCTTCCTCCCGGGCCTCCCCTCCTATATTCTGTACACTATGTTCTATAGTCTATGTTTTATATTCTCTGTCTATGTTGTATTTTGTATAGTCTCAGCCTAGAAGCCCTGGAGTGTGGGCAGCAGCTTTCCCAGGCTTGGGGGGTTGGATGGTGTCCTTGATACTTCACCGTGTTTTCTGCAGCAGTGTTAGGTGAATCAGAACATAATTTATGGTTTTTCTATTCCTTTAGGGCCCATACTTGCAGGTCAGTCCTGGGTCTAGCTAGTAGCTCTGTATATGAAGGCTCAGGTCATAATGGAATTTGTCTTTCTCTGCCAGGTAGTTATGTTATTTGGATTCAGATTCCCTAACTTGAAATTGCACTTGCATGTTTCTACACCTGCCTGCATTTTAAATTTGAATATTTGTTTTAAAAAAAATTGAGACCCATATACATTGTTCCCTCCCCCAGTTCGAATCAATTCCAATGTCATTCTGATGACTTAGGCATGGTGTATATGAGAAACGGAATATACATTCCCATGAAAGGCTACTGTGAAATAGATCAAATGAACATCTTTTTATAAATGACAGAATTTAATACTGTAAATCTTGTCTTCACAGAGCATTCAATTAAGATTTGTGGGGAAATAATAATTCTGTTGGTATTTATCTGGATGCAGTGTTTTACAAATAAGATTATTTGTTAATAGTCTTTCAATTCTTTTCATTACAAGTAAGATTATTTGCTAATAGTCTTTCAATTCCTTCTGTATATGGTGATCTTATGGTTTAAAGTGAGAAATGACCATGCTTAGAACTTGGTAGAGATATAGTTGTTATGTATAGATTACAGATAATTTATTTAGATTTTTCATTTCTAATAAAAAGCCATATGTAGCATTTTAAATCTCATATTCTTTTATGTACTTTATGTTCTATTTTTTTACTTTATAATATTTTAAAGTCTTGAATATAGAACAGAAATTGTAAAGAAAAACACTCCATAGGTTTAGAGTTTTGAATGAATTCAGTAAGTACCTCTGTATTGTCTAGCCTTCCCTCAACCCATTCTCTTCCAACTATTAATAGTGCCAGAGGTACTAGTATCTAGAATTTTGCTTGGTTTTCTTTCTTTTTTTCGTTTCTGACAGAGAGAAAGGCAGAGAAAAGGACAGGTAGGGATAGACAGACAGGAAGGGAGAGAGATGAGAAGCATCAATTCTTCATTGCGGCATCTTAGTTGTTTGTTGATTGCTTGTTCATTGATTGCTTTCTCATATGTGCCTTGATTGGGGGGCTACAGCAGATCAAGTGACCCCTTGCTCAAGCCAGCGACCATGGGGTCATGTCTATGATCCCACGCTCAAGCCAGTGACCCTGTGCTCAAGCTGGTGAGCCTACGCTCAAGCCAAATGAGCCCCGCGCTCAAGTTGGCAACCTCGGAATTTCGAACCTGGGTCCTCTGTGTCCCAGTTCGATGCTCTATCCACTGTGCCACCACCTAGTCAGGCTGTTTTTCTTTTTTGTTCTTGTTTTATCATATATGTTTGTATCACTAAAATATATTTTTTAGTTTTTCATGGATTTGAAATTATACAAATCTAATCATTGTTCTGTAGGAACTATTTTTTTTTTTTTATAATTTTATTTTTTTAATGGGGTGACATCAATAAATCAGGATACATATATTCAAAGATAACAAGTCCAGGTTATCTTGTCGTTCAATTATGTTGCATACCCACCACCCAAAGTCAGATTGTCCTCTGTCATCTTCTATCTTGTTTTCTTTGTGCCCCTCCCCACCCCCTATCCCTCTCCCCTCTTCCCCGTAACCACCACACTCTTGTCAATGTCTCTTAGTTTCAGTATTATGTCCCACCTACGTATGGAATAATACAGTTCCTGGTTTTTTCTGATTTACTTATTTCGCTTCGTATCATGTTATCAAGATCCCACCATTTTGCTGTAAATGTTCCGATGTCATCATTTCTTATGGCTGAGTAGTATTCCATAGTGTATATGTGCCACATCTTCTTTATCCAGTCATCTATTGATGGGCTTTTTGGTTGTTTCCATGTCCTGGCCACTGTGAACAATGCTGCAATAAACATGGGGCTGCATGTGTCTTTACGTATCAATGTTTCTGAGTTTTGGGGATATATACCCAGTAGAGGGATTGCTGGGTCATAAGGTAGTTCTATTTGCAGTTTTTTGAGGAACCACCATACTTTCTTCCATAATGGTTGTACTACTTTACATTCCCACCAACAGTGTATGAGGGTTCCTTTTTCTCCACAGCCTCTCCAACATTTGCTATTACCTGACTTACTAATAACAGCTAATCGAACTGGTGTGAGGTGGTATCTCATTGCCGTTTTGATTTGCATTTCTCTAATAGCTAAAGAAGATGAGCATCTTTTCATATATCTGTTGGCCATTTGTATTTCTTCCTGTGAGAAGTGTCTATTCATATCCTCTTCCCATTTTTTTATTGGATTGTTTGTTTGTTTGTTGTTGAGTTTTATGAGTTCTTTGTATATTTTGGATATTAGGCCCTTATCTGAGCTGTTGTTTGAAAATATCATTTCCCATTTAGTTGGCTTTCTGTTTATTTTGTTATCAGTTTCTCTTGCTGAGCAAAAACTTCTTAGTCTGATGTAGTCCTATTCATTAATTTTTGCCTTCACTTTTCTTGCCATTGGAGTCAAATTCATAAAATGCTCTTTAAAACCCAGGTCCATGAGTTGAGTACCTATGTCTTCTTCTATGTACTTAATTGTTTCAGGTCTTATGTTTAGATCTTTGATCCATTTTGAGTTAATTTTTGTACAGGGAGAGAGACTGTAGTCCAGTTTCATTCTTTTGCATGTGGCTTTCCAGTTTTCCCAGCACCATTTATTGAAGAGGCTTTCTTTTCTCCATTGTGTGTTGTTGGCCCCTTTATCAAAAATTATTTGACTATATATATGTGGTTTTATTTCTGGACTTTCTATTCTGTTCCATTGGTCTGAGTGTCTATTTTTCTGCCAATACCATGCTGTTTTGATTGTCGTGGCCCTATAATAGAGTTTGAAGTCAGGTATTGTTATGCCCCCAGCTTCATTCTTTTTCTTTAGGATTGCTTTGGCTATTCGGGGTTTTTTATAGTTCCATATAAATCTGATGATTTTTTGCTCTATTTCTTTAAAAAACGTCATTGGAAGTTTGATGGGAATTGCATTAAATTTGTATATTGCTTTGGGTAATATAGCCATTTTGATTATATTTATTCTTCCTAGCCAAGAACAAGGTATATTCTTCCATCTCATTATATCTTTTTCGATTTCCCTTAACAATGGTTTATAGTTTTCATTATATAAGTCCTTTACATTCTTTGTTATGTTTATTCCTAAGTATTTTATTTTTTTTGTTGCAATCATGAAGGGGATTATTCTTTTGAGTTCCTTCTCAGTTGTTTCATTGTTGGCATATAGAAAAGCTATTGACTTCTGTATGTTAATTTTGTATCCTGCGACCTTACTGTATTGGCTTATTGTTTCTAGTAGTCTTTTTGTGGATTCTTTGGGGTTTTCGATGTATAGGATCATATCATCTGCAAAAAGTGATACCTTTACTTATTCTTTTCCGATATGGATGCCTTTTATTTCTTTGTCTTGTCTGATTGCTGTGGCGAGAACCTCTAGTACCACATTAAATAAGAGTGGAGAGAGTGGACAACCCTGTCTTGTTGTAGGAACTATTTTTGAAATTACTTTTTCTCTCACCTTTACGTTTTTGAGATTCATGTACATTTTTGTTTTTAGCTGTAATTGGTTCCTTTCAGTGGCTGTACAATATTCAATTATGGAATTGTACCATTATGTACCCATAATGCTATTGATAGGCCTTTGGTTTCCCACTATTTTGCTACCACAAGCAGTCCTGGTATGAACAACTTTTACATGCTCATTGATGTAAATATACAAGACTTTCTCTAGTTAATATTCCTAAGATTGATGTCTCTGAATCTTAGGGCATGAACACCATTCACGTTACTGGATGAACCCCCAATTTTTTCTAGTTCATTCGACAAATGTTAGGTCCCATCAGCCAAATGTGTGCAATCCAGTTGATCCATATTTTTGCCAATACTTGATACTGTCAGACTTTAAAATTCTGACCCATCTGGTGGGTGTGAATGGTATGCCATGGTGGTTTCCAACTTGTTTTTCTATGAATACTAATGAGATTCAGCATAGTTTCATAGTGTACTATTGGCCATTAGGGTTTTCTTTTCTATGTAGGTTTGTTTTAAGCCTTTGCTCATTTTTTTTTTTTTTGAGTTATTGTCATGGGCTGAATTGTGTCACCCAAAATGTATAGACTGAAATCCTAAACCCTAGTACTTTGGTATATGACTATATTTAGAAACAAGATTTTAAAAGAGGTAGTTAAGTCAACATGAGGTTGTTAGGCTGGGCCCTAATTCAATACAATTACTGTCCTGATAATAAGAAGAAGTTAGGACACAGACAGGTATAGAGGGGAAACGGTGTGAAGGCACAGGGAGAAGTTGCCATCTGCCAGCCAAGGAGAGAGGCTTCAAAAGAAATCAACCCTGCTGGTACTCTGATTTGGCCTTCTAGCATCCAGACTGTGAGAAAATAAATTTTATTATTCAAATAACTCAGTCTGTGGTACTTTCTTATGCCAGCCTGGGTAATACAGTGATGGATTTTAACAAATTCCTCTATGGTTTGCACTAACTGTGTCTTATTTAAGAAATACCTTTTCCATTCCAAATTCATGAAGATACCCTCCTACATTCTATTTCTAACAGTTTTTAGCTTTGCTTTTTTATATTTATAAGTTTTTAAAGAACATGTAATTGATTTTTTTATTGTGTATGGAGTAACTGAGGAGTACAGTTCTTTCACTCTATGAAAAACCAATGATCAGAATATGATTCAGAAAAAAACAAACAAACAAATCCAACTTTTCCCCAATGAAGTTTCCATGTGTCCATGAGTCTGTTTTAACTTTTCCTGTGCTAAGACCGCATGATTTTAAAAATTATAACCTCATCATTCTTGATGTTTGGTATAATTGACACTTTATCAGGTAGTTTTCCTTTTCCTGTATTTTTTCCTATGGATTCCTAGCTATTTGAGATGTTAATTGTTTCAAATTGATAAATAAGATTTTGGTTAAAATCTATTGAGTTTCTAGATCAATTTCAGCTGGCTTGATTTCATTAAGATATTCAGCCTTTCTACAACCTCTGAGACTCGTACTGTTTTCAGTGACAGAAGTCAATGGCTCTTGAATCAGACATGCGTGTCTTAAGCAATAGTCTTATTTTGGTGACTAACAAGCTGATTGCCTGGAAATAAATTCTCATTATGTGCTCTGGATGTTCACAAGGTATTTCAGGATCCTCTTTGGGCAGCTGCTTTTTAAAGCATTCTGTACTTCTGAATTTATTGTTCAACACGCGGTTAAAACGCCATTGTGAAGTCAGGATAGCTATGCAATGCAGAGTAAAGTACCCTATTCACTGTGAAACTTTTAAATTTTGGAATAAGGTCGCTTTTCCATTGGGTTTTCATTCATCATGAGCTTCTAAATTTTCTTTTCATAAAATACTATGTATATTAGTTTTCTTAGTCTTTTTCTTTGGGCATCTGAAGAATGTAGTTGGTCACCATGGCAGCATGGCTGTCTTTTCCCCAAGCCACTGCATGTCACAAACACTCTAAAATATACCAACTTTTAATCTTATAAATTAATTCATATTTGTCAGATATAATCAAATACATAAAAATAATAACAGAGCAGCAGGCGGTCTTTTGCATGGTGACAAATTGTATCACTGGTTATTAAGCCATGGGATTTCTGTCAAGACTGTGGTTAGCACTTCCCAATGTTAGCTGACATCTACTGACAGCTTATTGTGTGCCAGGGCTGGTTTGCATTGGACGTGGGCTACCTCATTGGTTTTTGCAACCACCATGTTAGGTAGTTTTGGTCATTACTTATTTTCCTGATATGAAAACGAAGGTGAGGAGAGTTAAGTACTGTACTCAAGGTCACTTAATAATAAAAGGCAGAGACTTAATTTGAACTTTAGAGTCAGTTTTCTTAGCCTCTACACCTGCTTCTTTTGCAAGATCATTTGGGGAAAATTGGTACGACATAGAATTAAATTATAATTTTTAGCTGTGAAATTAGTAATTCTTTTCTGATCAGTCTGCCACATACTCTCAAAGTAGATACTGATGTAAATTGTTAATAAAAACCCAGATAGCAGCTCAGACCCTCAGCAGCTCAGACCCTTTTAATTTTATTGCAAATGTAATAGGTGTGTTAATAAGAAACATGCCTTACATAATAGGTAGAAGATATTTTCTACTGTTTATACTTTTAAGTTATTTTCTTTTTAGAGTATGTAATACATGCATATAGCATTAGAAGTAAAATTCTAAATATCCCAATCGTAGTAAGTGAAAAATGAGTCCTCTAGCAACCTGTCCTTCAAATACTATGTCCCTGCATAGAAGAAAACACTGAGACCATGTTATAGAATATATTGGGATGTAGAAAGGAGAAATTCACTCTTTTGTGAAATACATTTGTCTGTCTTAGATGCTTAGTTTTTGTTTTGTTTTGTTTTTGCTTGCTTTTAAATTATTACCCTCTACTTGTTTTGATAGCGTTACATATCTCATGCACAGTGACTAGTACAATAATGTTTATTTTGAGAGGTTAAATTCATTGTCAATGAGTTGCAATGTTTGTAGAGTATTTATTTTTGGTAAGTGCTTGTCATTGCTTTATCATAAATCTCTTGAAAGCTGAGGAGACAACTTGCCAACTGAAGTGTAATTATTGGTCTTTTAGGTTATAATAAAATGCCTATTTGGGGGAAAAATTATACACAGCTAACATAATAAAATCCTGAGAATTCCAGAGTAATTGCTAAATGACTATTACTTGTCACTCTCTAACTATAAGTGGGTGTTGCCTGATATCTGTAAGAAAAATTCTGTACCTAATATGAAGTATCAAAACTAAAGAAGGTGATAGCTAACCTATTTTTAACCCTTAACAATTGTTAAGTGCATTTAGTACTTATTTTGTATGTGCTGAAAAGTTTTGTAATAGGATACCAAACAGAATCATTTTTACTAGATCTGAGCCATTCCAGGTAAGGTCACTAGGCTCGACTTAATTCAGACCTGGTATATTTCAAAATTTTAGAGGCCTAGGAGTTGGATCTTGAAACTGTCCTGTTTTATAGGATTGGCAGTTTAAAATTTTGTTTTATGTGCCTACTAAATCTTTACCAACTACACACACCCTCACACATTTTTAAGTTGGTATCTTAAACTTTTAATCACGTTAAGAGCTTACGAAACGTCATTTTTCATATACTATAAGTGTTGATGATTTAAAACTGTTTTATATTTATTTTAAATTAATACCCAATAAAGTTTAAATCCAGGAGTGATTTGTTATCCATCAGCATCCATTTAAAAAATACATGAATAAGATGACTTTCCAGTTACAGGAAAAAGGAAGAATTTGGAGAAACCTCTCTACAACAACTAAGTATAAGACTGCACAAAATTGTGAAAAACAACCATGTCAAGGTGGCGCAAACTGAACAGAGATGTACAAAATATTGAGAAACACTTATTCCTGGAGCACTTCCAGAGCTTTAGCTAATAGCATCAGGATAGCGCAGCAGCCTTCTTGCCTGGGGCTACTTGCAGCTCCCTTTCCAGCTACAGTTTGCTCAGTTTACGGGGAGTCGATGTGGATGCAGAACAAACAAATAACTTTGCTGTCGGGGGACAAACAATTTGCAGCGGGGAGCAAAATCACTGTTCTGACAACTAAAACTTAAAAACTCAGTGGAAACTTTGGTAGCCCAGTGTCATGTTCCCAATTGAGGTGGGCGCTGGATTAGCCAGAACGTCAGCAGGGAGATTCTGCAATGAGAGTGTCATAGAAAGGTCGAGATAAGCTCTGCACACACGCCAGCTCGGACTGGAAAACTACATACAAGCTAACAAGAAAAGGCTGTCACTGGGAGTGATTTTGAATGTATGCCTTAAACCACACACAGAATGACTTATAAAAGATGGAAGGCATATAGCTCAAGGTGGTTAGGCGATGTCTGCCCGAATATTAGCTAACTTCTAAGGTATGCAGACCCAGGAGCAACCCCTGGTAAATCAAGCCAGAAAATAAAGATAAGAATAAAAAACTGAGCAGAGACATCACAGGCTACATACCACAGGGGAGACATCCTATAGTTGAAACCCAGGCAAGTTACAACAACAGCAACAACAACACCCTCAGAAAAATAAAACAGAGCTCATAATTTGTACAATATATCATCTGAAATGTCCAATTTCCAACTAGGATTTAGGAGACATGCAAAAAAATAAAAAAACAATGAAGTGTGACTCATATTAAGGAAGAAAAAGAAAATAACACTGAGAGGGCCCAAGTGTTGGATTTATTAGACAAAATCTTCAAAGCAGCACTTACAAATATGTTCTAAAAATTAAAGGAAACCACATTTCTATTCTTAATTTAGACATCAAATTTAATGGGGTGACATTGATCAATAAGAGTATAGTGGTTTCAGTTGAATATCTCTGTAGCATTTGAACTATTGATTGTATTGTGTGCTGATCACACCAAGTCAAATTATTTTCTATCACCATGTATTTGTCCCTTTTATTCCCCTTCCCCCCATCCCACCTCCGGTAGCTACTTTACTTTATCTATGTCCATGAGTCTCGGTTTTCTATCCCATCTATGGGTGAAATCATATAGTTCTTAGCTTTTTCTGATTTACGTATTTTACTTAGTGTAATGTTCTGAAGGTTCATTCATGTTGTTATAAATGGCAATATGTCATCAGTTCTATTGTTGAATAGTATTCCATTGTAGATATGTATCACATATTCTTTATCCAATTCTGTATTGAGGGACACTTTGATTGTTTTTATGTTTTGACCACTGTGAATAATGCTGTGATGAACATGGGGTTGCATGAGTCTTTGCATACCAATATTTTTGGGTAGATACCCAATAGGGGGATTGCTGGGTCGTATGGGGTAGCTCTATTCTTAATTTTTTGAAGAACCTCCATACTGTTTTCCATAATGATTATACCAGTTTACATTCCTAGCAGCAGTGAATGACCATTTCTTTTTCTCCACAGCCTCTCCAACACTTGTTATTACCTGTCTTGTTGATAACTACCAATCTAACTGGTGTGAGGTGGTATCTCATTATAGTTTTGATTTGCATTTCTCTAATAGCTAGCAAAGATGAACATCTTTTCATATAGCTGTTTATTGTTTGTACATCTTCATAAGAGAAATATCTGTTTAGGTCCTCCTCCATTTTTATTGGATTGTTTGCTTATTTGTTGTTGAGTTTGCAAGTTCTTTATATATTTTGGATATTAATCCCCTGTCAGAGCTGTTGTTTGTGAATATCAGTTCCCATTTGGCTGGGTGCTTCTTTGTTTTGTCATCAGGGAAATCACTTTTCAAGAATTGAAATAAAATAAAGCGACCATAAATCAACAAACAGGGAATATTATTAGAGAGAAAGAAGCTATAGAAGGAACCAAAAGGAAATTCTAGAGTTTAAGTAATTAAATTATATATTCCCTAACTTGTCTCAATAGTAGATCAGAGATGGTAGAAGAAAGAAAGACTCAGTGAACTTGAAGATAAATCAGTAGAAATTGTTCAACCCAATGATTATGAGAAAAAAAGATTGAAGAAAATAAATGAAGCCTCAGGGACCCATACAAAATTGTCCTATCTTTCTATATATGTTTCATGGGAATCAGGAGAGGAGTAAAAGGGGCAAAAAATTTTACAAATTTATGTTTGAATGCTTTACAAATTTCATGAAAAGCATTTATCTACAGATCCAATAAACCCCAAATTAAAAAAAGCAGAGAGGGATGACGTCAGAGTAATGGCGGAGTAGGAAGCGATACCGATAAATCTCCCCCAAAACTCAACAAGATCTTCAACCAGAAACAGAAAAACCTATACTTGGAGCTTCCAGATTCTTCGCAATACACCCAAAGGTATGATTGAGTGAAAAATTGGCTAAATATATAACCAAACCCCGAAGGAAATAGGGAGTAAGAAATGCTCCGCCTTCCTCACTAACCTAAACAGGGCGGCTTTCTCTGGTAACTGTGAATATAGAAACTGAGGCGGGCAAAGGGGGTGAATAGATCCAGGCCCCCGCAGCAAAAACGGCCGAACCAGGCTGTGGCTCAGAGATCCAAGCCAAGGAAAATCTGATTCTGTGGCAACCCGGGCAATACAAGCTAACACTCGCGCCAAACCCAAACAAAGAAAGACAAGCGGAGCGGCCATTTTACCCGGTCTCCTGGTCGGTGCGCAGTTAGTGGAAGAGAGATTTCTTCCTAAGCCGCGGAAGTGGGTGCCCGTGTTGCCCCACGGAGAGGCAGGGTCAGAGGCCTTTCTGTGGGCTGAGGGCAGAGTCTCTGGGCAGCTCCAGCGCCCTGGGAAAGCCACGCACAGGAGGGAGTGAGAACTAATCCCAACGGTGGAGATTTTCCGTGCTGGAGGCTGTTTCACTCAGAGGGAACCACGGCCGGCCTCATATCCTGGTTTGCGCGCGCAGATAAGGAGTGAGCGATTCCTCCGAGTGCCTCAGCAGTGCGTGCCCGTGTTATCGCAGAGAGGGGCAGAGTCAGGGGCCTTTGTGTGGGCCAAAGCGGAATCTCGGGCCGCCCCAGCGCCTTGCAAAAGCCGCACACGGGGACGGAGCGAGACTCAATTCCAACGCTGCAACTTTTCCCTGCGGTTGGGGGTTTCACTCAGAGCGTGAGACTGCTGGCCGGATATCCTGGTTGCAGACAGTGAGTGAGAGTTTCCTCCAAACGCCCCGGAAGTGGGCGCCCGCTTGTGTTACCGGATAGAGTGGCAGAGCCAGAGGTCTTCGAGTGGGCGGAAAGCCCGCCTGATTATGCTAGCAGCTCTGACTGACTGAGCCTTACCCAGAGCCCTGTGCTGAGTGGAAATAGAGTGGGGAGTTGCCAGCAATTTGAGCCTCTTACTATCCAGGCAGAGGCAGCAGCAACCCCATACCTGGACTATCAGGCTACTAATTGAGGAAGGAAAGACTAGGAGAAAGGCTCCAGGAACACGGACTCTCTCACTGTCGGAGCCTATAAATGCTAATGAGCCTCGACTCCCAACGAGAATAAAGCACAATACATGACATTGCCATAAAGACTTATCAACTGCAAACCTCTACCTGAGCGTGCCAAAGGGGCAGAACCCGGGGTACAGAGTCACCGACCAGGAAGAGGGAGAGAAAAGAAAAAGCAAGAAGATAACCCCTCAAAATCAAGAATAATCTGCAGACCTTATAACCTATCCCATTTTATTATATTTGTTCGTTTGTTTCTCTTATCTTCATTCTTGAGACTTTTTTTTTCCTCCTCCAATTTGGCCAATTAACTCTCTACCGGTCTTACTCTCTCCTCTCCTTGAGCTACACTACCCATAAGTGTTACATCTCCCATTATCATTTCTCTTCTCTTCCTTTCTCTCTATGAGGGTTGCACTCCAAAACCCTTAACTCTCTCTCTCTCTCTCCTTTCTTTTTTCTTCTTTTAGTGGTTCCCTCTTTTTTTCTCTCTCTCTCTTTCTTTTCTCCCTCTATATTAGTTTCTTCCTTTCTCCTTTACATCTCCTCTCATTCAAACCTCAATAACAAACAAATTATCTTATCTGGGACTCAAACCTATGTTTATGGCATTTTGGGGGGTTTTTACTTCACCTTTTTAACTCACTAGCAGTGCTCCCATCCCTGGCTCTCCATATTATCTAGTTCTTGTTCCACTAAATACAATAGTAAGTTTTTAATTTGTCCCCCCATTTTTCCATTTTCCTCTTATTCCTCTCATCATAACTCTTAGAAAACCAACACCTAAAAGCAAATCATTTTATTCTTGACCCAAATTTTTTCCTTTTTTGCTTTTTGTGGGTCCATACGCTCTTTTTTTTTCTTTTTTCTTTTATTTTTTTTCCTTTTTTTTTTTTTTTTTCTTTCTCTCTTTTTTGCCCCTTTATTACTTTTCCCCAATTCAGGCCCTCCATCACAGGCATTGTTTGTTATAACTCACAGTCCACCACAAGATTTTCTCAAGAAAGAGGGGAGAGGAGAGGAGAGGAAAAAAAGAGAGGGGGAATAATTTCCTTTTTTAAAAATTTTTATTTTATTTTATTTTTCTTTATTTCATTATTAATTTTTTTTTAAAAAAACAACTCTTTTCGATTTGTTATTTTTTTATTTTTTTTTAACTTTTTATTCTTTATTAAATCTCATTAATACTATCAACAAAACCACCCTCAGATGCCATTAAGGAAGAGAAAATCGAATATCATGGATACAAAAGAAAGAGAGGTAACACAGCTAGATGAGGAAAAATCTATGGAGAAAAAATTTAATATATTGGAAACCTTGGAGCTAAATGACAGAGAATTCAAGATAGAAATCCTAAAAATCCTCCGAGATATACAAGAAAACACAGAAAGGCAATATAGGGAAATCAGAAAACAACTCCATGAACACAAAGAATATATGTCCAAGGAAATTGAAACTATAAAAACAAATCAAACAGAGATGAAAAACTCAATTCACGAGCTGAAAAACGAAGTAACAAGCTTAGCTAATAGAACAGGTCAGATAGAAGAGAGGATTAGTGAAATAGAAGACAAGCAACTTGAGGCACAACAGAGAGAAGAAGAAAGAGACTCAAAAATTAAAAAAAATGAGATAGCCCTACAAGAATTATCTGACTCCATCAAAAAGAATAACATAAGAATAATAGGTATATCAGAGGGAGAAGAGAGAGAAAATGAAATGGAGAACATACTTAAACAAATAATTGATGAGAACTTCCCAAGCCTGTGGAAAGAACTAAAGCCTCAAGTTCAAGAAGCAAACAGAACTCCAAGTTTTCTTAACCCCAACAAACCTACTCCAAGGCATATCATAATGAAATTGACACAAACCAATGGCAAAGAAAAAATTCTCAAGGCAGCCAGGGAAAAGAAGAATACAACATATAAAGGAAGGCCCATTAGATTATCATCAGATTTCTCAGCAGAAACTCTACAAGCTAGAAGAGAGTGGACCCCAATATTTAAAGTCCTGAAAGAGAGGAACTTTCAGCCACGAATACTATACCCATCAAAGCTATCCTTCAAATACGAAGGAGAAATAAAAACATTCACAGATACAGAAAAGATGAGGGAATTTATCATCAGAAAACCCCCACTCCAGGAATTACTAAAGGGGGTTCTCCAATCAGATACAAAGAACAAAAAAAAAACAGAGCCACAAGTAAAAGCTCCAAGAAGAACACAATAAAACCAAATTTAAACTGTGACAACAACAAAAAGAAAGAGGGGGAGAAGATGGAGATTAACAGTAGCAAAGGACGATGGAGTGCAAAAGTACTCACAAAATAGTTCGCTACAATGAACAGGGTAGGGACCCTTTTCATTACTCAAAGGTAACCACCATTGAAAAAACCACCACAGAAGCACATGAGATAAAAAAGATAGCAACAGAGGAAAGATGTATGGAATACAACCAAATAAAAACAAAAGATAGAAAAACGAAAGAGAAGGATCAAACAAGACACAAAACTAACAGAAAGCAAGATATAAAATGGCAATAGGGAACTCACAAGTATCAATAATTACACTAAATGTAAATGGATTAAACTCACCAATAAAAAGGCACAGAGTAGCAGAATGGATTAAAAAAGAAAATCCAACTGTATGCTGCCTACAGGAAACTCATCTAAGTAACAAGGATAAAAACAAATTCAAAGTGAAAGGCTGGAAAACAATACTCCAAGCAAATAGCATCCAAAAAAAAGCAGGTGTAGCAATACTCATATCGGATAATGCTGACTACAAGACAGGAAAAGTACTTAGAGACAAAAATGGCCATTTCATAATGGCTAAGGGGACACCGAATCAAGAAGACATAACAATTCTTAATATATATGCACCAAACCAAGGAGCACCAAAATATATAAGACAGCTACTTATTGATCTTAAAACAAAAACTGACAAAAATACAATCATACTTGGAGACCTCAATACACCGCTGACGGCTCTAGATCGGTCATCCAAACAGAGAATCAACAAAGACATAGTGGCCTTAAACAAAACACTAGAGCACCTGGATATGATAGACATCTACAGGACATTTCATCCCAAAGTGACTGAGTATACATTTTTCTCCAGTGTACATGGATCATTCTCAAGAATTGACCATATGTTGGGCCACAAAAACAATATCAGCAAATTCAGAAAAATTGAAGTTGTACCAAGCATATTTTCTGATCATAAAGCCTTGAAACTAGAATTCAACTGCAAAAAAGAGGAAAAAAATCCCACAAAAATGTGGAAACTAAACAACATACTTTTAAAAAATGAATGGGTCAAAGAAGAAATAAGTGCAGAGATCAAAAGATATATACAGACTAATGAAAATGACAATACGACATATCAGAATCTATGGGATGCAGCAAAAGCAGTGATAAGAGGGAAGTTCATATCGCTTCAGGCATATATGAACAAACAAGAGAGAGCCCAAGTGAACCACTTAACTTCCCACCTTAAGGAACTAGAAAAAGAAGAACAAAGACAACCCAAAACCAGCCGAAGAAAGGAGATAATAAAAATCAGAGCAGAAATAAATGAATTAGAGAACAGAAAAACTATAGAAAAAATTAATAGAACAAGGAGCTGGTTCTTTGAAAAGATCAACAAAATTGACAAACCCTTGGCAAGACTTACCAAGGAAAAAAGAGAAAGAACTCATATAAACAAAATCCAAAATGAAAGAGGAGAAATCACCACGGACACCGTAGATATACAAAGAATTATTGTAGAATACTATGAAAAACTTTATGCCACTAAATTCAACAACCTAGAAGAAATGGATAAATTCCTAGAACAATACAACCTTCCTAGACTGAGTCAAGAAGAAGCAGAAAGCCTAAACAGACCTATCAGTAGAGAAGAAATAGAAAAAACCATTAAAAACCTCCCCAAAAGTAAATGTCCAGGCCCTGACGGCTATACCAGCGAATTTTATCAAACATTTAAAGAAGACTTAGTTCCTATTCTACTCAAAGTCTTCCAAAAAATTGAAGAAGAAGCAATACTTCCAAACACATTTTATGAGGCCAACATAACCCTCATACCAAAACCAGGCAAGGATGGCACAAAAAAAGAAAACTACAGACCAATATCTCTAATGAATACAGATGCTAAAATACTAAACAAAATACTAGCAAATCGAATACAACAACATATTAAAAAAATAATACATCATGATCAAGTGGGATTCATCCCAGAATCTCAAGGATGGTTCAACATACGCAAAACGGTTAATGTAATACACCATATCAACAAAACAAAGAACAAAAACCACATGATCTTATCAATAGACGCAGAAAAGGCTTTCGATAAAATACAACACAATTTTATGTTTAAGACTCTCAACAAAATGGGTATAGAAGGAAAATATTTCAACATGATAAAGGCCATATATGATAAACCATCAGCTAACATCATATTAAATGGCACTAAACTGAAGGCTTTCCCCCTTAAATCAGGAACAAGACAGGGTTGTCCACTCTCTCCACTCTTATTTAATGTGGTACTAGAGGTTCTAGCCAGAGCAATCAGACAAGACAAAGAAATAAAAGGCATCCATATCGGAAAAGAAGAAGTAAAGGTATCACTTTTTGCAGATGATATGATCCTATACATCGAAAACCCCAAAGAATCCACAAAAAGACTACTAGAAACAATAAGCCTATACAGTAAGGTTGCAGGATACAAAATTAACATACAGAAGTCAATAGCCTTTCTATATGCCAACAATGAAACAACTGAGAAGGAACTCAAAAGAATAATCCCCTTCACGATTGCAACAAAAAAAATAAAATACTTAGGAATAAACATAACAAAGAATGTAAAGGACTTATATAATGAAAACTATAAACCATTGTTAAGGGAAATCGAAAAAGATATAATGAGATGGAAGAATATACCTTGTTCTTGGCTAGGAAGAATAAATATAATCAAGATGGCTATATTACCCAAAGCAATATACAAATTTAATGCAATTCCCATCAAACTTCCAATGACATTTTTTAAAGAAATAGAGCAAAAAATCATCAGATTTATATGGAACTATAAAAAACCCCGAATAGCCAAAGCAATCCTAAAGAAAAAGAATGAAGCTGGGGGCATAACAATACCTGACTTCAAACTCTATTATAGGGCCACGACAATCAAAACAGCATGGTATTGGCAGAAAAATAGACACTCAGACCAATGGAACAGAATAGAAAGTCCAGAAATAAAACCACATATATATAGTCAAATAATTTTTGATAAAGGGGCCAACAACACACAATGGAGAAAAGAAAGCCTCTTCAATAAATGGTGCTGGGAAAACTGGAAAGCCACATGCAAAAGAATGAAACTGGACTACAGTCTCTCCCCCTGTACAAAAATTAACTCAAAATGGATCAAAGATCTAAACATAAGACCTGAAACAATTAAGTACATAGAAGAAGACATAGGTACTCAACTCATGGACCTGGGTTTTAAAGAGCATTTTATGAATTTGACTCCAATGGCAAGAGAAGTGAAGGCAAAAATTAATGAATGGGACTACATCAGACTAAGAAGTTTTTGCTCAGCAAGGGAAACTGATAACAAAATAAACAGAAAGCCAACTAAATGGGAAATGATATTTTCAAACAACAGCTCAGATAAGGGCCTAATATCCAAAATATACAAAGAACTCATAAAACTCAACAACAAACAAACAAACAATCCAATAAAAAAATGGGAAGAGGATATGAATAGACACTTCTCACAGGAAGAAATACAAATGGCCAACAGATATATGAAAAGATGCTCATCTTCTTTAGCTATTAGAGAAATGCAAATCAAAACGGCAATGAGATACCACCTCACACCTGTTCGATTAGCTGTTATTAGCAAGTCAGGTAATAGCAAATGTTGGAGAGGCTGTGGAGAAAAAGGAACCCTCATACACTTTTGGTGGGAATGTAAAGTAGTACAACCATTATGGAAGAAAGTATGGTGGTTCCTCAAAAAACTGAAAATAGAACTACCTTATGACCCAGCAATCCCTCTACTGGGTATATATCCCCAAAACTCAGAAACATTGATACGTAAAGACACATGCAGCCCCATGTTTATTGCAGCATTGTTCACAGTGGCCAGGACATGGAAACAACCAAAAAGCCCATCAATAGATGACTGGATAAAGAAGATGTGGCACATATACACTATGGAATACTACTCAGCCATAAGAAATGATGACATCGGAACATTTACAGCAAAATGGTGGGATCTTGATAACATGATACGAAGCGAAATAAGTAAATCAGAAAAAAACAAGAACTGTATTATTCCATACGTAGGTGGGACATAATAGTGAAACTAAGAGACATTGATAAGAGTGTGGTGGTTACGGGGGGGGGGGAGGGGGGAATGGGAGAGGGATAGGGGGTGGGAGGGGCACAAAGAAAACAAGATAGAAGGTGACAGAGGACAATCTGACTTTGGGTGGTGGGTATGCAACATAATTGAACGACAAGATAACCTGGACTTGTTATCTTTGAATATATGTATCCTGATTTATTGATGTCACCCCATTAAAAAAAGAAAATTATAAAAAAAAAAAATAAAAAAAAAAATAAAATAAAATCCTACAAATAATTGTAGGCAAAGTATAAAAAAAAAAAAAAAAAAAAAAAGCAGAGAGAGATCCACAGCCAGATGCATATAGTCAAGCTGTGTAAAGACTACCTGATTAAAAAATTTCTAACACTACAGTAATTTACAGTGTATTGTTGACATAATTAATGGCAGTTAAAGATCAAGGAACAGATGGAGAGTCCAGAAAAAGTTCAACTGCACATTTATGATGAATTGATTTGTTACAAACGTGCTAAATGATTTCAGTTGGGAAAGGAGAGCTAGTCTAACAAATGTTGCAAGGCAATTGATAACCATATCTCTACCCATCCTTCTAAAAGAATTTAGACACTTTCTTATCTTACTCCATAAATAAAATTAATGGATCATAGTCCAAAATATGGCAGCTAAAACTATAAATCTTTACAAGGCACATAAGACTTGTGACTTTGAATAGGCAAAGATTTCTTAGCTACAATATCAAAAGCATGATACATTAAAGAAAAATTTGATAAGTTGGACTTACTTGGAATTAAAAGCTTTGTTTTTTAATTAATTTACTTTTATTTAGACAGTTAAATTTAACAGGGTGACATTGGTCAACTAGAGTACATAGATTTAGAGAAAACATCTCCACATCATTTGGACAGTCGATTATGTTGTATACCCATCACCCAAACTCAAATCATCTTCTGTCACCCTATATTTTGTTTCTCTTTATGCTCTTCCCCCTCCCCCATCCCTACTTTCTCCCTCTCCCCCCCTCCCCCAGTAGCCACTGCCCACTTATCTATGTCCATGAGTCTTAATTTTGTGTCTCACTTATGTATGTAATCTTACAGTTCTTAGTTTTTTATGATTTAATTATTTCATTCAGTATATAGTGGTACCTTGAGATATGAACAGACCAACATACAAATTTTTTAAGCTATGATAGGGGTTGGTAACCTATGGCTCACGAGCCAGATGTGGCTTTTTTGATGGCGGCATCTTGCTCACAGACAAATCTTTAATAAAAAAAAAATAACATTAAACATATAAAACATTCTGAATGTATTACAATCCATTCATTTCCTACCACTCATGTTTATGGTTGCAGGTGGCTAGAGCCAATCACAGCTGCCCTCTGGTACAACACCAAATTTTGATTGGATAATGCGTAACGTACACAGGTTGTTGTGAGGTCAGGAAGTAAACTTCCCTCCTTTTACTCAAGTAGTCAGCTAGCTAATTGCAAAAACCTTTTTTTTTTTTTTTTTTTTTTCATTTTTCTGAAGCTGGAAACAGGGAGAGACAGTCTGACAGACTCCCGCATGCGCCTGACTGGGATCCACCCGGCACGCCCACCAGGGGCGAAGCTCTGCCCACCAGGGGGCGATGCTCTGCCCATCCTGGGCGTCGCCATGTTGCGACCAGAGCCACTCTAGCGCCTGGGGCAGAGGCCACAGAGCCATCCCCAGCGCCCGGGCCATCTTTGCTCCAATGGAGCCTTGGCTGCGGGAGGGGAAGAGAGAGACAGAGAGGGAAAGCACGGCGGAGGGGTGGAGAAGCAAATGGGCACTTCTCCTGTGTGCCCTGGCCGGGAATCGAACCCGGGTCCTCCGCACGCTAGGCCGACGCTCTACCGCTGAGCCAACCGGCCAGGGCCTGCAAAAACCTTTTTGACGAAGAAGATGGCTAAAAGAAAAAAAGATGAGGAGTATCGTACTTTTCAACAGGAATGGACAGAGGAATTCCCTTTGTAGAGAGAGCAGGTTCTGCAATGTGTCTAATATACATTGATAAAATTGCATTGATGAAATGGTCAAATATAAAGTGGCACTTCAACATACGCCATATTACATTTGCATCAAAATATCCAGCAGGGGACAGCAGGAAGAAAGCATGTCAAGAGCTACTGTGCAGAGTGCAAGCTAGTCAGCAGCAACTCCGTGTTTGGACCCAACAAGGTGACTGGAATTCAGCTAGCTTTGCTGGTGCTTTAGCAATTGTGAGAAACGGAAAGCCATTCACAGATGGGGAGTATGCCAAACATTCATGCTTGATGTTGCCAATGAACTTTTTGATGACTTTTTGGATAAAGACACGATAATCAAATGAATAAAAAACATGCCTCTGTTGGCAAGAACTGTTCATGATCGTACCATCACGATGGGAAATCAAATTGAGGCAACACAAGTGAAGGACATAAATGCAGCACCATTCTTTTCTCTTGCTTTGGATAAGTCAATAGACGTAAGCCATTTATCCCAGTTCAGCGTGATTGCAAGGTATGCTGTCTGTGATACACTATGTGAGGAAAGTCTTACTGTTTTGCTTGTGAAAGAGACAACAAGAGGGGAGGATTTATTCAAGTCTTTCACTGAGTTCGCTAAAGAAAACAATCTACCAATGGATAAACTTATTTCGGTGTGTACTGATGGTGCTCAGTGCATGGTGGGGAAAAACAGAGGATTCATAGCGCTTCTTTGTGAACATGAAAAGAGACCCATCCTAAGTTTTCACTGCATCCTACATCAGGAGCCGCTTTGTGCTCAGATGTGTGGGTAGCAGCTTGGTGAGGTGATGTCGCTGGTCATTCGGGTGGTCAAATTTATTGTTGCCTGAGCTTTAAATGATCGCCAGTTTAAAACACTGCTGGATGAAGTTGGGAATAATTATCCTGGTCTGCTTCTGCACAGCAATGTGCATTGGTTGTCAAGAGGGAAGGTGCTCAGCCATTTCACAGCTTGTCTGAGCAAAATCCAGACTTTTCTTGAAATGAAAAAAAGTCGAGCATCCCGAGTTAGCTAACACTGAGTGTCTCCTGAAGTTCTACTATCTCGAGGACTTGACTGAACATCTGAACCAGCTCAATGTGAAAATGCAAGGCATTGGAAATACAGTCATATCCCTTCAACAAGCAGTGTTTGCATTTGAAAACAAGCTGGAACTCTTCATTGCAGACATTAAAACAGGTCGTTTACTACACTTTGAAAAACTGGGAGAGTTTAAAGATGCATGCACAGCAAGTGATCCTGCTCAACATCTTGATCTCCAGCACCTAGTGGGCTTCACATCTACTCTTCTGCAGTCATTCAAAGTACACTTTGGAGAATTTCATGAGGGCACTCGTCTTTTTAAGTTCATCACCCATCCACACGAGTGTGCAGTGGACAGCGCCGACCTGAGTTATATCCCCAGTGTCTCTGTCAGAGATTTTGAGCTACAAGCTGCTGACCTGAAGGCCTCAGACATGTGGGTGAATAAGTTCAAGTCACTGAATGAAGATTTGGAAAGACTTGCATGACAGCAAGCAGAGTTGGCGAGCAAACACAAGTGGGGAGAAATGAAAGACTTCAACCCGTGGATATGCTGATTGTCATAACTTGGAACACGCTTCCTGTCACATAACACACACTGCAGCGTGTGAGTATTTGCTGTACTGACAATGTTTGGCTCTACGTATGCATGTGAGCAGTCTTTCTCACATCTAAAGTACGTTAAGACCAAGCTACGATCACGTTTAATGAATAGAAGTCTCAACACCTGCATGAAGCTTAACCTCACCACATATCAACCAGACTACAAAGCCATCAGCAAAACCATGCAGCACTAGAAGTCGCATTATTGGTAAGAAGTACTTAATTCATTATTGGTTAGCAAGAGCATAACAACGTTATTAAAAAGAATTCAGAGACTTATTGTACTTTAAAAGTGTTGGTCTTAAATAAAATGCACACATATACTCGTATTTATTGTTAAACATATTGTATGGCTCTCACGGAATTAAAATATGTGGCATTCATGGTTCTCTCAGCCCAAAAGGTTTCCAACTCCTGAGCTATGAGCTGCGACTTGGTCCATATTTTTGTTTGAGATCCAAGGAAAATTCCAAGATATGAGTCGTGATTTGGGAAGCTGCCGCTAGTTGGCATGTTGGCGCACAGGTCCAGTATCGGCAGTTTGATATACGAGTTGACTGACTTACTAGCTAAGTTACAGAACAAATTAAATTCGTATCTCAAGGTACCACTGTAATGTTATCAAGGTTCATACATGTTGTCATAAATGATACTATGTCATCATTTCTTATGGCTGATTAGTATTATAAACTTTGTTTTTTCAGTTTAAGAAAATGAAACTGGCTGGGAGGTAAAAAAAAAGAAAAAGAAAGAAAGAAAGAAAGAAAGAAAGAAAGAAAGAAAGAAAGAAAGAAAGAAAGAAAGAAAATATTAACCATTAAGAAAATAACGACAAGCCAAACGCTGGGAGAAAATATTTGCAAATTATTTATCTGTTAAAGGACTTCAGAATATATAAAGAACTCTTAAAACTCTTGAAGAAGGGGTCATGAATGTACATTAAAACGGGCCAAAAATGATATAGACCAAAGGACAAATATGACTGGCTAATAAGCACATGAAAAGAGGCTTAGCATTATTAGTCAACAGGGAAATGCAATTAAAACCATAATGATATACTACATATTAATAGAATGGCTAAAAGTAAAAAGTCTGTCAATACCAAATGGAGAAGATGTGGAGAATCCTGTGTAGCTGGTAGGAATGACATTTCTAGAAAAGGAAAAACTATAGAGACAAAAAGGAGGTCAGTTGTTGCCCGGGCCAGGGTAGAACTGGAAATTGATTGTAGGCTGCTTATGGGAACTTCTAGAGGGGATGAAGTATTTTAAAACTGGATTGTGAAAATGGTTGCACAATTGTTGTAAACTTAATAAAAATTCCCATTGTCTATTTAAAACAGACAAATTTTATGGTATGTAAATTATAACTCAATAAAGCTTTAAAAAACAAATTGGGAGGATAGATGGATGAATAGCTGAATGGATTTGTGATGAAACAAGTATAATAGACTGCTGGTGGATGACGTCAGAGTAATGGCGGGGTAGGAAGCGATACCGATAAATCTCCCCCAAAACTCAACAAGATCTTCAACCAGAAACAGAAAAACCTATACTTGGAGCTTCCAGATGCTTCGCAAGACACCCAAAGGTATGATTGAGTGAAAAATTGGCTAAATATATAACCAAACCCCGAAGGAAATAGGGAGTAAGAAATGCTCCGCCTTCCTCACTAACCTAAACAGGGCGGCTTTCTCTGGTAACTGTGAATATAGAAACTGAGGCGGGCAAAGGGGGTGAATAGATCCAGGCCGCCACGGCACAAACGGCCGAACCAGGCTGTGGCTCAGAGATCCAAGCCGAGGAAAATCTGATCCTGTGGCAACCCGGGCAATACAAGCTAACACTCGCGCCAAACCCAAACAAAGAAAGACAAGCGGAGCGGCCATTTTACCCGGTCTCCTGGTCGGTGCGCAGTTAGTGGGCAAGAATTTCTTCCTAGAGTGTGGTGCCCGTGTTGCCCCACGGAGAGGCAGGGTCAGAGGCCTTTCTGTGGGCCGAGGGCAGAGTCTCTGGGCAGCTCCAGCGCCCTGGGAAAGCCACGCACGGGAGGGAGTGAGAACTAATCCCAACGGTGGAAATTTTCCGTGCTGGAGGCTGTTTCACTCAGAGGGAACCACGGTCGGCCTCATATCCTGGTTTGCGCGCGCAGATAAGGAGTGAGCGATTCCTCCGAGTACCTCGGCAGTGCGCGCCCGTGTTATCGCACAGAGGGGCAGAGTCAGGGGCCTTTGTGTGGGCCAAAGCGGAATCTCGGGCTGCCCCAGCGCCTTGCAAAAGCCGCGCACGGGGACGGAGCGAGACTCAATTCCAACGCTGCAACTTTTCCCTGCGGTTGGGGGTTTCACTCAGAGCGTGAGACTGCTGGCCGGATATCCTGGTCGCAGACAGTGAGTGAGAGTTTCCTCCAAGTGCCCCGGAAGTGGGCGCCCGCCTGTGTTGCCGGACAGAGTGGCAGAGCCAGTGGTCTTTGAGTGGGCGGAAAGCCCGCCTGATTATGCTAGCAGCTCTGACTGACTGAGCCTTACCCAGAGCCCTGTGCTGAGTGGAAATAGAGTGGGGAGTTGCCAGCTCTTTGAGCCTCTTACTATCCAGGCAGAGGCAGCAGCAACCCCATAGCTGGATTCTCAGGTGACTAATTGAGGAAGGAAAGACTAGGAGAAAGGCTCCAGGAACACGGACTCTCTCACTGTCAGAGCCTATAAATGCTAATGAGCTTCGACTGCCAATAAGACTAAAGCACAATACATGACATTGCCATAGAGACTTATCAACTGCAAACCTCTACCTGAGCGTGCCAAAGGGGCAGAACCCGGGGTACAGAGTCACGGACCAGGAAGAGGGAGAGAAAAGAAAAAGCAAGAAGATAACCTCTCAAAATCAAGAATAATCTGCAGACTTTATAACCTATCCCATTTTATTATATTTGTTCGTTTGTTTCTCTTATCTTCATTCTTGAGACTTTTTTTTTTCCTCCTCCAATTTGGCCGATTAACTCTCTACTGGTCTTACTCTCTCCTCTCCTTGAACTACACTACCCATAAGTGTTACATCTCCCATTATCTTTTTTCTTCTCTTCCTTTCTCTCTATGAGGGTTTCACTCCAAAACCCTTAACTCTCTCTCTCTCTCCTTTCTTTTTTCTTCTTTTAGTGGTTCCCTCTTTTTCTTTCTCTCTCTCTTTCTTTTCTCCCTCTATATTAGTTTCTTCCTTTCTCCTTTACATCTCTCTCATTCAAACCTCAATAACAAACAAATTATCTTATCTGGGACTCAAACTTATGTTTGTGGCATTTTGGGGGGTTTTTACTTCACCTTTTAAACTCACTAGCAGTGCTCCCATCCCTGGCTCTCCATATTATCTAGTTCTTGTTCCACTAAATACAATAGTAATTTTTTAATTTGTCCCCCCATTTTTCCGTTTTCCTCTTATTCCTCTCATCATAACTCTTAGACAACCAACACCTAAAAGCAAATCATTTTATTCTTGACCCAAATTTTTTCCTTATTTGCTTTTTGTGGGTCCATACGCTCTTTTTTTTTTTCCTTTTTTTTTTTTTTTTTTTTTTATTTGCCCCTTTATTACTTTTCCCCAATTCAGGCCCTCCATTACAGGCATTGTTTGTTATAATTCACAGTCCACCACAAGATTTTCTCAAGAAAGAGGGGAGAGGAGAGGAGAGGAAAAAAGGAGGGGGGGAATAATTTCCTTTTTTAAAAAAATTTTTATTTTTTTTTATTTTTCTTTATTTCATTATTATTTTTTTAAAAAAAACAACTCTTTTTGATTTTTTATATTTTTTATTTTTTTAAACTTTTTATTCTTTATTAAATCTCATTAATACTATCAACAAAACCACCCTCAGATGCCATTAAGGAAGAGAAAATCGAATATCATGGATACAAAAGAAAGAGAGGTAACACAGCTAGATGAGGAAAAATCTATGGAGAAAAAATTTAATATATTGGAAACCTTGGAGCTAAATGACAGAGAATTCAAGATAGAAATCCTAAAAATCCTCCAAGATATACAAGAAAACACAGAAAGGCAATTTAGGGAGCTCAGAAAACAACTCAACGAACACAAAGAATATATGTCCAAGGAAATTGAAACTATAAAAACAAATCAAAAAAGGATGAAAAACTCAATTCACAAGCTGAAAAACGAAGTAACAAGCTTAGCTAATAGAACAGGACAGATAGAAGAGAGGATTAGTGAAATAGAAGACAAGCAACTTGAGGCACAACAGAGAGAAGAAGAAAGAGACTCAAAAATTAAAAAAAATGAGATAGCCCTACAAGAATTATCTGACTCCATCAAAAAGAATAACATAAGAATAATAGGTATATCAGAGGGAGAAGAGAGAGAAAATGGAATGGAGAACATACTCAAACAAATAATAGATGAGAACTTCCCAAGCCTGTGGAAAGAACTAAAGCCTCAAGTTCAAGAAGCAAACAGAACTCCGAGTTTTCTTAACCCCAACAAACCTACTCCAAGGCATATCATAATGAAATTGACACAAACCAACAGCAAAGAAAAAATACTCAAGGCAGCCAGGGAAAAGAAGAATACAACATATAAAGGAAGGCCCATTAGATTATCATCAGAATTCTCAGCAGAAACTCTACAAGCTAGAAGAGAGTGGACCCCAATATTTAAAGTCCTGAAAGAGAGGAACTTTCAGCCACGAATACTATACCCATCAAAGCTATCCTTCAAATACGAAGAAGAAATAAAAACATTCACAGATACAGAAAAGATGAGGGAATTTATTATCAGAAAACCCCCACTCCAGGAATTACTAAAGGGGGTTCTCCAATCAGATACAAAGAACAAAAAAAAAACAGAGCCACAAGTAAAAGCTCCAAGAAGAACACAATAAAACCAAATTTAAACTGTGACAACAACAAAAAGAAAGAGGGGGAGAAGATGGAGATTAACAGTAGCAAAGGACGATGGAGTACAAAAGTACTCACAAAATAGTTCACTACAATGAACAGGGTAGGGACCCTTTTCATTACTCAAAGGTAACCACCATTGAAAAAACCACCACAGAAGCACATGAGATAAAAAAGATAGCAACAGAGGAAAGATGTATGGAATACAACCAAATAAAAACAAAAGATAGAAAAACGAAAGAGAAAGATCAAACAAGACACAAAACTAACAGAAAGCAAGATATAAAATGGCAATAGGGAACTCACAAGTATCAATAATTACACTAAATGTAAACGGATTAAACTCACCAATAAAAAGGCACAGAGTAGCAGAATGGATTAAAAAAGAAAATCCAACTGTATGCTGCCTACAGGAAACTCATCTAAGTAACAAGGATAAAAACAAATTCAAAGTGAAAGGCTGGAAAACAATACTCCAAGCAAATAACATCCAAAAAAAAGCAGGTGTAGCAATACTCATATCGGATAATGCTGACTACAAGACAGGAAAAGTACTTAGAGACAAAAATGGCCATTTCATAATGGCTAAGGGGACACTGAATCAAGAAGACATAACAATTCTTAATATATATGCACCAAACCAAGGAGCACCAAAATATATAAGACAGCTACTTATTGATCTTAAAACAAAAACTGACAAAAATACAATCATACTTGGAGACCTCAATACACCGCTGACGGCTCTAGATCGGTCATCCAAACAGAGAATCAACAAAGACATAGTGGCCTTAAACAAAACACTAGAGCACCTGGATATGATAGACATCTACAGGACATTTCATCCCAAAGTGACTGAGTATACATTTTTCTCCAGTGTACATGGATCATTCTCAAGAATTGACCATATGTTGGGCCACAAAAACAACATCAGCAAATTCAGAAAAATTGAAGTTGTACCAAGCTTATTTTCTGATCATAAAGCCTTGAAACTAGAATTCAACTGCAAAAAAGAGGAAAAAAATCCCACAAAAATGTGGAAACTAAACAACATACTTTTAAAAAATGAATGGGTCAAAGAAGAAATAAGTGCAGAGATCAAAAGATATATACAGACTAATGAAAATGACAATATGACATATCAGAATCTATGGGATGCAGCAAAAGCAGTGATAAGAGGGAAGTTCATATCACTTCAGGCATATATGAACAAACAAGAGAGAGCCCAAGTGAACCACTTAACTTCCCACCTTAAGGAACTAGAAAAAGAAGAACAAAGACAACCCAAAACCAGCCGAAGAAAGGAGATAATAAAAATCAGAGCAGAAATAAATGAATTAGAGAACAGAAAAACTATAGAAAAAATTAATAGAACAAGGAGCTGGTTCTTTGAAAAGATCAACAAAATTGACAAACCCTTGGCAAGACTTACCAAGGAAAAAAGAGAAAGAACTCATATAAACAAAATCCAAAATGAAAGAGGAGAAATCACCACGGACACCGTAGATATACAAAGAATTATTGTAGAATACTATGAAAAACTTTATGCCACTAAATTCAACAACCTAGAAGAAATGGATAAATTCCTAGAACAATACAACCTTCCTAGACTGAGTCAAGAAGAAGCAGAAAGCCTAAACAGACCTATCAGTAGAGAAGAAATAGAAAAAACCATTAAAAACCTCCCCAAAAATAAAAGTCCAGGCCCTGACGGCTATACCAGCGAATTTTATCAAACATTCAAAGAAGACTTGGTTCCTATTCTACTCAAAGTCTTCCAAAAAATTGAAGAAGAAGCAATACTTCCAAACACATTTTATGAGGCCAACATAACCCTCATACCAAAACCAGGCAAGGATGGCACAAAAAAAGAAAACTACAGACCAATATCTCTAATGAATACAGATGCTAAAATACTAAACAAAATACTAGCAAATCGAATACAACAACATATTAAAAAAATAATACATCATGA
This sequence comes from Saccopteryx bilineata, assembly GCF_036850765.1. Taxonomy (NCBI): domain Eukaryota; kingdom Metazoa; phylum Chordata; class Mammalia; order Chiroptera; family Emballonuridae; genus Saccopteryx; species Saccopteryx bilineata. The sequence goes on along the minus strand of NC_089491.1, from coordinate 138,879,931 downwards.
TCAAGTGGGATTCATCCCAGAATCTCAAGGATGGTTCAACATACGTAAAACGGTTAATGTAATACACCATATCAACAAAACAAAGAACAAAAACCACATGATCTTATCAATAGACGCAGAAAAGGCTTTCGATAAAATACAACACAATTTTATGTTTAAGACTCTCAACAAAATGGGTATAGAAGAAAAATATCTCAACATGATAAAGGCCATATATGATAAACCATCAGCTAGCATCATATTAAATGGCACTAAACTGAAGGCTTTCCCCCTTAAATCAGGAACAAGACAGGGTTGTCCACTCTCTCCACTCTTATTTAATGTGGTACTAGAGGTTCTCGCCACAGCAATCAGACAAGACAAAGAAATAAAAGGCATCCATATCAGAAAAGAAGAAGTAAAGGTATCACTTTTTGCAGATGATATGATCCTATACATCGAAAACCCCAAAGAATCCACAAAAAGACTACTAGAAACAATAAGCCAATACAGTAAGGTCGCAGGATACAAAATTAACATACAGAAGTCAATAGCCTTTCTATATGCCAACAATGAAACAACTGAGAAGGAACTCAAAAGAATAATCCCCTTCACGATTGCAACAAAAAAAATAAAATACTTAGGAATAAACATAACAAAGAATGTAAAGGACTTATATAATGAAAACTATAAACCATTGTTAAGGGAAATCGAAAAAGATATAATGAGATGGAAGAATATACCTTGTTCTTGGCTAGGAAGAATAAATATAATCAAGATGGCTATATTACCCAAAGCAATATACAAATTTAATGCAATTCCCATCAAACTTCCAATGACATTTTTTAAAGAAATAGAGCAAAAAATCATCAGATTTATATGGAACTATAAAAAACCCCGAATAGCCAAAGCAATCCTAAAGAAAAAGAATGAAGCTGGGGGCATTACAGTACCTGACTTCAAACTCTATTATAGGGCCACGACAATCAAAACAGCATGGTATTGGCAGAAAAATAGACACTCAGACCAATGAAACAGAATAGAAAGTCCAGAAATAAAACCACATATATATAGTCAAATAATTTTTGATAAAGGGGCCAACAACACACAATGGAGAAAAGAAAGCCTCTTCAATAAATGGTGCTGGGAAAACTGGAAAGCTACATGCAAAAGAATGAAACTGGACTACAGTCTCTCCCCCTGTACAAAAATTAACTCAAAATGGATCAAAGATCTAAACATAAGACCTGAAACAATTAAGTACATAGAAGAAGACATAGGTACTCAACTCATGGACCTGGTTTTTAAAGAGCATTTTATGAATTTGAGTCCAATGGCAAGAGAAGTGAAGGCAAAAATTAATGAATGGGACTACATCAGACTAAGAAGTTTTTGCTCAGCAAGAGAAACTGATAACAAAATAAACAGAAAGCCAACTAAATGGGAAATGATATTTTCAAACAACAGCTCAGATAAGGGCCTAATATCCAAAATATACAAAGAACTCATAAAACTCAACAACAAACAAACAAACAATCCAATAAAAAAATGGGAAGAGGATATGAATAGACACTTCTCACAGGAAGAAATACAAATGGCCAACAGATATATGAAAAGATGCTCATCTTCTTTAGCTATTAGAGAAATGCAAATCAAAACGGCAATGAGATACCACCTCACACCTGTTCGATTAGCTGTTATTAGCAAGTCAGGTAATAGCAAATGTTGGAGAGGCTGTGGAGAAAAAGGAACCCTCATACACTGTTGGTGGGAATGTAAAGTAGTACAACCATTATGGAAGAAAGTATGGTGGTTCCTCAAAAAACTGAAAATAGAACTACCTTATGACCCAGCAATCCCTCTACTGGGTATATATCCCCAAAACTCAGAAACATTGATACGTAAAGACACATGCAGCCCCATGTTTATTGCAGCATTGTTCACAGTGGCCAGGACATGGAAACAACCAAAAAGCCCATCAATAGATGACTGGATAAAGAAGATGTGGCACATATACACTATGGAATACTACTCAGCCATAAGAAATGATGACATCGGAACATTTACAGCAAAATGGTGGGATCTTGATAACATGATACGAAGTGAAATAAGTAAATCAGAAGAAAACAGGAACTGTATTATTCCATACGTAGGTGGGACATAATAGTGAAACTAAGAGACATTCATAAGAGGGTGGTGGTTACGGGGGGAGGGGGGAATGGGAGAGGGATAGGGGGTGGGGAGGGGCACAAAGAAAACAAGATAGAAGGTGACAGAGGACAATATGACTTTGGGTGTGGGTAAGCAACATAATTGAACGACAAGATAACCTGGACTTGTTATCTTTGAATATTTGTATCCTGATTTATTGATGTCACCCCATTAAAAAAATAAAATTAAAAAAAAAAAAAAGAAACAAGTATAATAATGTATGAGTGGAGAGTTTATGTGGTAGGTTTATGGATAGGCACTATGAAATTATCTTTAAAATGCACAGACTCTTTTCCTTTAAAATTTTAAATGACATCTCTCTTTTTTCTCTTTGAACTTGTATTTTGATTTCACTTTCATCACAATATTTTTATCTAATATAATGCTTTTGAAGGTATATGGCATTCATTAACTACTCTATTATATTTCTATGCAACAAAAACTTGTATACATTTCAAATTTTAAATTAACTTATGTCTATAAGTCTCTAAATATTTAAAATGTTTCTGTATTTGGTTATGAATGCAAACAACCTAAATATATTTATTATAAGAACACAACTCTGGAGCCAGATTGTCTAGATTCAAAACCCAGCTCTGCTCAGCTGTGTAGCTTTGGGAAAGTTTCTTAACTTCTCTGTGCAGCCATTGCTTCAATTCTAAAATGGAGTAACAATATTATCTATTTCTGAAGGATCTTGAATGAGTTAAATGAGTAAAAAGTTTATAGCACTTAGGGTCTACAGTAAGCACCATACATGTGTTTGTTATTTTTATGTTGATGGTTATACACAGAAGGTAAAGTTTATTGGAAATATATGATAAATAAGATGTAATGCTCAGCATCAGTGTTATCCCTATTTTCCATAATAACATTACAGAAAACGTTTTTTATTTTTACATAAATTTGTAGATGGGAATTAGAGAAGAGTATTTTTTTTCTTAATGTATAACAAAATTATTTAATTCAAGTTACATGACAAAAAAAATCGCTTACCCATTTTTTTAATCAAATATTTTTAAATGATCCTTCATTGGATGACCTGGTTCAACTTTATTGCAAACTAAGATTTAGAGCAGTGGTCCCCAACCCCCGGGCCGCGGACTGGTACCAGTCCATGAGCCATTTGGTACTGGTCCGCAGAGAAAGAATAAATAACTTACATTATTTCTGTTTTATTTATATTTAAGTCTGAATGATGTTTTATTTTTAACAAAATGACCAGATTCCCTCTTGTTACATCCGTCTAAGACTCACTCTTGACGCTTGTCTCATAAGTTTAACAATTATATTTTAAAATACCACAGTTTTTATGCCAGTTGCATAATTTTATTTTGTGCATTTATCCGTCCCACCCTAAAGGCCGGTCCATGAAAATATTTTCTGACATTAAACCAGTCCGTGGCCCAAAAAAGGTTAGAGACCACTGATTTAGAGAACACCTGACTTGCAAAAGCTTTTTTTCCTTTGTCTTTTTAGTCATTTTCCTTTGTAACCACAACACCACCGTTTGGTGCTTCGGCAGGTGATCACCCTGCAGGACAGTGAACCTTTGTGTTATCCCGGCAGAGAGAAAGGTTTGCCTTTTTTCTTTGAAGTGTTAGAAAGAACTGTTGGGATAGAGAAACAGTGTGATCCACGCATTGTTGGTCTTCTCAGGAAGACTAAGGGAACCATACATGTGGAAAGACTGTGTGTGTGGCCTGGGAACAAGGGCTCCAGTTTAACGAGCTGGAACGAGGGGTCCCCTTTCTGTCAGCTGTTTGAATCCGGAGTATATTGTGCTCATCATTGACCAACTTGATTTCTCTGTTTTTGTCCCCGCTGGCTGTGGGTACTCAGAGCGGCCTGTTAGTAAACAGGAGGAAAGGCAGTTGGGAAGGAAAAATAATTGTCATTGTGGCTGAGCACATAGTGTGAGTTAAATTTCATCTTTAGGGGTTAACCAGTTTAGATATTTGTACATAAAAAGTGTGGTTTCTTACACAAAATGGTACTCTTTTTTTGTGTGAGTGTGCATATTCTTTGGACTTTTTTATTTACTGATAGAAGCAATATTGTATTACAGAAAAAACTAAAATTTAGTAAAAAAAAAGTCCAGTTCCATTAGTGCCTTAAAAGGAAGATACTAATTTTTCTGTAAAAGTTAGACTCATATATATCTATTTATATATGATATATAAGATATATATATATATCTTTTCATGGTCTTAATTTTTTTAAATTGTAACTAATTTAGATTTATAGAGAAGTTGCTGTGTTAGTACAGAATGTACCCACCTAGCTTTCACCACCTCCCCTAATGTACCTTCGCCTCCAGCTTCACTGAGGTATAATTGACACTTAAAAATTGTATCTATTTAAGGTACATACAGCATGATGATTCCATATACACATCCCTTGTGATACAGTTATCATCACCATGCCAATTAACACATCCATCACCTCATATAATTATCATCTTTCCTTTTTGCTATGAGAACACTTAAGAGCTACTCTCTTAGCAAGTTCTGAGTCTACAGCACAGTATACAGCATTCCCAACTGGCGTCGTCATGCTGCGGGTGAGATTCCAGAGCTTATTCATCTTACAGCTGGAAGCTTGTGCACTTTAACCAACGTCTCCCCACCCCCAGCCCCCCTCTACTCCCTGCTGTAAAGTGAATGGTCTGAAGATGGCATTCAGTTTTTGGATTCACTTCCATGTAGTGTTTGGTTTCTTTCCCCCCCCAGGGAAGGCTTTAATACATTTGAGAGTGGTGGAGGCTCATTAGGAGTATCTGAGATGAACCAGTGGATACAGAGCAGCTTTGTAAAGTGGCTTTGGGAGCATTTTTTCAAGTGCATGCAAGTTGTGAAAGCTCAGTTTTTCTTTCATGCCCTGACTCTGGACTCCATACCCTGAGTATTCCCCATGTATGCTCCAAACGCTCTACTAACCTCCCTTATTATAGGCGTGTTAGAAATGTACTATCATTTGCCATTTAAAGCTCAGGTTAAAAACAAACAAACAAAAAGTCACCAATTCTAAGTCAATGCACTTAATTTCTTGGTATTGGAATTTACAGGACAATGCAAAAGGTTACTATAGGTTTGCAGGAATAGAACAGCAACCTTTTGAACTAAAAAAACCCCCCAAACAAACAGGTATCTGTTTACCTTGAATGCTTCTTGTTCTTCACCTCCAAAACACTAGTTGCTATGTTAATACTTTCTCTTCTTACCTTGTGGAATATTTAATTTTTATATTTCTTCATCTGAAAATGGTCTTCTGCGGATTCAGGTAGGTTTTTCCAAGGACATTTGAAGTCCTGGTTGATACTAATTACTGGATATGAGCACTGTTTAGTTTCTCAATATGTGGTTCTAAACAAAGTGGGTTCCAGTGGCTGCAGAGAAAGGGGAGCCTGCAGACGAGCTGGCATGTGGCGGGGAGCAGAGCAGCCGGATGACTTACCAGGGATCCGCTGTGTCCTAACAGGCCAAGAGATTTTCTGCAGATCAGGGCAAGGTGGTGCGGCTGAGTTTGAGGTACTTCAGACCGGAAGCCAGTTAGCAGTGTGGCCCCTTCTTGATTAAAGAATGTTGTTCAGTAAAATCAATGGCAACAGAGATTCACTCTAAACTGCTAGGTTCTCTAAGGAGGAACAGAGTGCATTCTTGCCCAGCAGACCAGAGAAGGGTCTGTCTTGTTTAGCAATAAGTTGTCAGAAAAACATCTGTGGGAGGACTCTGTCCTGATGTTGGACCTTCTCTTAGCAAATTAACCATTTTGTACCTGCTCAAGGCAAGCTCAAGGTAGCTTGCCTTGTCCTGTAAGTGCTTATCTTTCTGTGCATAATTTTCTTCACATATATTTTCACATGATGGTGACATTGGGGTAGTGTGCTTTATGTGTGTTTATGTATGATATAAACCTTACAGGTCAGCATCAATAAACATTGTTACACTATTAAAATCTTTTTTTTTTAATGGAGAGAAAGGATATATATATATCATGAGATATATATATATATATTACTTTAAAGCTAAGTTTTTAAAGCAGAAATGTTCTGGAAGAATGTCATCTGGTCATGATTGGCTTCATTATCTTGGCATTTTATTCTGAAATTCTGGAAGAGCAGCAGAAGATGGGTAAACAGGCTTGGCCATGGGGGGTAGGGTGTTGGGAGGGTGGGGTGTTCTGATTTCTTTTCTATGTTTTGCCTCTTTTGGACATTTGTGAAATTTTCCCCCTTCCAAACTTGTTTCTGACATTATATATTAAAAGGTGGTAGTCATACATAGAAAAATGTTCTGTTTTTACTCAGCTCTTTAATGGGAAAATACTCTTTCTTTACCCTCATTTTTTCTTTTCCACATTCTTTCCTGTATTTTTTTTAAATGCGACAACTTCTTTCTAAACACTTTAACGTGATTATTTTATTTAATGTAATCAGCCCTATGAGGTCATCATTATTACTACTGTTATTATTATTATCTCCACCATTCTACCACAGAGGAAAACAGGCTCTGAAGGGTTAAATGCATAGACCAAGGTCCCTCAGTTCAAAACAAATTCAGATTCATTTGTCCCCAGCAATTTGGCTCCACAGTCTGTGTTTTTAAAGTCACTCTATAAAATGGCATCCCTAAACTCTGAAATTTTCTCTGAATTTGAAATACATGTGTTTTTTTTGTTCTATGATGTAAAAAGAAACAAAAAACAACAATTTCTTCCCTTCTTCATTTTGCTGTTTCACACTTCTTCAGTATCCTTTCCTGCTCATTTTTCTCCTGCTAGAGAGAACTGGTCTGGAAGTAGAGAGACTTGACAGACAGCACTTTCTTTTATTCTCTTATGTTTATAAGAGAAATAAAATTGCTCACTTTACTCAGAAGAAAATTGAGATAACATTTTGTTTTTCCTTTGCTTTTATTTAAGATATGAGTTTGATCTGCAAAAGTTTGAAACATCTTGAATCTCTTTTTATAGAATATTTCTCCTTTTTCACATCTCCCAAAAACAAGGTTTAAGAAAATATATTCTAGATTTGGGTTTGAACTCTCTCTCTTTTTTTTCTTTTTTCAAGGGAAGCATTTTTATTTGTTTGTTTGTTTTCTTGTGGGATTTATTTAATAAATTAAAGTTTTTCGGAGGACCTGCTATTCTGGGTGTTCTGTGGCTCTGATTGAAAAGTTCCAACAGACCCGGACTGCACATTATGTTGCATATCTAAAAGTGTTGTGAGAAAAACTCTAGGGGACTGTTGGATGTTGGTGATAGGGACATGCGTTTTCCAAAAGGAAAAAGGGCAGCACTGGAAGCAGTAGTGGGGTCTCTTGAGTGATTGCCTGGGTGCACAGGGCACCCCGGGGTGGAGAGCAGAGGAGAGCGAGACCTGAGTGGGGGCACAAGGGTGAGGTGCTCGAAGGACTGCATCATGGCATCTCAGCAAGCCCCGTTCCAGAGGGAGACAGAAGGGGCCCAGCATCATCAAGGGGCCTCATGAATATCTTGATGAGGGCAATGAGGCTGGCTGGGGCAGAGGCCAAGCCAAGAAAGGGGCATCATTATGTTCATCATGGGAGAGGAGGCCTCGGGGGTTGGGTGACCTATATATTTGGTCAACCCTGGAGTGTGGCTCTAAAACCAAGACATCCGAGAGTAACTTCAAGCATCCACGTATGTTTATTTGGGGATATTTAGTCTTCTTCCCAGTAATTGTTTTTCCCTAATATCCATCCTCTCTCCCTCCACATGTCTGCCTCATGAGACCCAAGAAGGCCCCCAGATGTAACTATTTCCTCCTCTCAAGGACAGGAATTCTGACACCTTCATCCATCACAACTGCCAATCATGCGCTTCCCACAAGTAGTAAAGTCCAGTTTACTGTTAGCAGTTTATTTTCTCTCATTATTGCTCCTTCCGCCACATCACACCTCAGAAATAAAGTTTATAGGCTTCATTTCTATTAGTCTTTTTTCTTTTGAGTCAAAGTTTTAAAACAAAACAACAACAACAACAAAACTCCAGCTACTTAAACAAAAAGGAGGGGGAGCTTTGTGGAGTGGGAACGCTCAGCACACAAGCTAAAGTGCACCAAATATGCCCTTAGAGAGGGTCATCAATAGTGTCAGCAGTAAAGTCCTGGGAACTAGCCATCTGATTCTAGTCATTCATTTTGAACAGAAATGATTATTTTTATGGACGACCGTTCCCAAGTAGTTGAGGATCCCTGGAGTCAGTGTTCCAGATGAAAGCATCTGTTCTACACCCCGTGAAAGTACTTCCAGAACCGCTTCTCCACATCCCCACATTCCAGTGAAGAAACCAAATGTAGCTAGAAGTAATTACTTCAGACTAAGCCCTGATACTAATAGCACTTCCTCATTAGCTTTGTGGCTGCTCAGTGAGGAGCCAGAGTATATTTTTAATGAGTTTGGAATGGTGATAAAATTAAAGTGGAATGGTTGGGCAGAAGGAATATGTGATCCTATTATACTAATGTCTCATTCAACATAAAGGGAATAGTGACGGGGATTGTATTACTTTTGCTCGTCTTTGCCTTTTTGTATTCTTGGCTGCTTGAGTGCTTGCTCTGTGGGAAAGGAACACTTCTCTCCCCACCCAAGCTTTTACCTTCCTGCAGGTGTCAGATCAGATTTTAGCCTCTCCACAAAGTTCTTCCTGACCACCAGATGCATCTTTCTCTGAACTCCAGTCGTGATGGTATTTGGGCATCAAAAACTCAGTTACGTGTTTCATACTACAATTCTGTCTCCTTCTGTGGCAGTGCCACATGCAAAGCAACCTGAATAAGTTCACATGATTTCTAGAAAGCATAGGAAGAAGATAGAGAGAGAACCTGGGCAACATACAGTTTTGTTCAACATTTTATAAGGACTTATTACATATAGAGCACTGTGAGAAATCAATTCACTGGAAGCCATTGCTCTTATCCTAAATGTTATTAAGTATATGAATACATCAAACTTCCCAGGAACTCAGCCAGATGTAATCATCTTCATAAACATTATATGAACTCTTTTCAATGAGAGTGCTCTAAATGAATGAAGCCCCGAAAGACATAAAATCACTCCTTCATTCACTCACTTATCCATCCACCTATTTAGAATTATTACTGTGTAAGGTGTGTCATGGATGGAGTTCCTGTCCTCATGGAGACCATCTTTGTAAATGTGGGAGACAGAACTCAGGTTAGAACCAAATCATGAAGGACTGCGTGGGCCATGGTAAGGCATTTGAATGTTATCCTGGATTCTGTGGGGGAAATGTTGAGAATGTTAAGCAAGGAAGTAATGAGAATGATTTATGTTCTAGAAAGATCTTTCTGGCATCATTATGAGAGATAATAGAAGAGTAGAGACATTGCAGACCAAGTTCGGATATAGGGAGATCAGAAAAAGGCCATCAGATATACGAGATAATCACTCCAAACAGAACTCCTTAATACGTATCTTGATCACCAATTGGGAAGCTGGAAATATTTCTGGATGAATGGTTGTAACAGTTTAAAAGCTTTTCAGTCATACACACCAAAGATGATTAAAACCACTAGAAACTTCTTGGCTTTTGAAAAGGAGTAAATTTTGAAAAGATTTTGGTCATAATTATATGCATTTTTGTTAAAGTTATGTATAATGAAAGCTATATTTTCAAATTGGTTGAATTAAACATGGAACCATTAAAAGTAAAATGGCATTTATAGGGAGTTGAAAATATTTTTTGGTTTAATAGAACTTTATTGTTCTCTTACATAGGGTTTTATTTTATTAAGACACTAAAATTCAATTTGTTTCTCTGTATTTACTGTGCTATCCTCTAAGTGTTGAAGTACTCATTTTCCTATAAAAGAATATGTAAAAAAACAATTTATAAAATTCAATGAAAGGAATAAAATTTTGTCTAGACATGTAGAGGGAAGAATTTCACAGGAACAAAAATTCTTTGATTGACACAGCAGAGAAATTCACAGACCTTGCTCTGCACAGCGACTACCTGCCTTACTATAAAATTTGGTTAAAAGAAAATAATTCCTTAGTCCAGACCCAGTTCGTCCATCTCCTTTCACTCCTACCTTGAAACAAATAGGACATTCCTAGGCTGAGCATCTTGTGGGGTCCATAGTTAAAGATTCTACTTGTGTACATAAACTTAGCTCTCCAGTTTCGATGGTAGATTTATAACCTTCCTCTCAAAAAGTCAAAATTCTGTTGCCTATTAGTCCTAATAAAGCAGCAGGAGTTTCCTGAAGATAATACTGTCAAGCCTAATTGTTCACAGCTGGAGGGTATAGGGTTGATTCCTTCCGTGAAAATTTAACCCTCTCCCTTCCCATTTCCCTCTTGACTTTACAGAGAGGAGTTGGGCTGTAAGGATTTGTAACAGAGATATTTATATTTTCATTGTAGTGATGATCTGTTTAAGCTCTGGCAAGACTGTGAGATATTGATTTGGAGTTGATGATTTAGTTAATTCTATCTACATGCTGCTTCACTGCAATGTGGCAATGTGAAGAAGCGGTTCTGGAAGTAATTAACTACAATGAGAGTACAATCTGCCCACCAGAATGGTCCAAATTAAAGACAACACCGAGTGTGAGGATGTGAGGCAATAGGAACTCTCATACATTTCTGGGAAAGTCTAAAATAGTACAACTGATTGAAAAATGATTGGTAGTTTTTAATAAAGTTAAACACACTTAGCATAAGACCCAGAAATGCCACTCCTTGGATATTTACCTAAGAGAAACAAAAACACATATCCACTAGAAAACTCATACATGAATATTTATGGACAAATTTATTCATAATACCCAAAGTGGAGACAACCCAAACGTCCATCAACAAACGAATGTATAATACAAATAAACTGTGGCGTATCCACACAATAGAGGCTATGAATTACTGATACATACCACACCATGGGTTCATCTTAAAAACATAATGCTGAATGAAAGAAGCCAGACCCCAAAGAGCATATGCTGCATGATTTCTAGAATAGTTAAACCTAACCTGTAGTGACAAAATGCAGATCTGTGGTTGCCTCATGCAGGAGGTGGTGGGGAATGACTGCACGGGGCACAAGGGAACTTTTGAGAGAGATGAAAATGTGTACCTCTGTCAAAATGTATTTAAGTATATGCATTAAAACTCTGCATTTAATTTCATGTAAATTATACCCAATATAGTTGATTCAAAAAGGATCAAAATATGATATAATATGTGAAAATTTTATGATTTTGTCTTGTCTTTTAAGTGAAGATTAATGTTACAGGTTGCACAGTATCTAGTATAGGAATATGTGATGTAATGAAAAGTGAATAGTAGAATCCTTTCAGTCCAAGATAAATGTTATATTTGAGTTCAGCTCTTGAAACAGGACCTACCTTCACTGTAAGTAACCAAGCAGCTTCTCAATTAATGTAATACAATCTTTAAAATTCATTAGATTGTATATAGTAGTTATATTTTAAAAAGTTTTAGAAGTCATTAAACTCTTGTACCTCCCATCTCACCCTTTTCTTCTTGGTATTTTAATAAAATGAAAGTGTAAACTGTCTGTTATATTGGCCGACTTAAATCTGATGAAAGAATTTGTCTGACACCCATAAAGTGTGGATGAGAAAATTCCAGTTCTTCTATTTTTGGAATGAATAAGCTGAAACCAGTTAGTATTCATTTTCTGCTGGAGAAACACTTGTTTTGGTTTACCTTTTATAGACAATGGGTGAGTAATGGATCCCAGAGACATGCTTAGGGCAAGATAAAGTGGTTTTTAAAAATTTTTATTTACATTTTCACTAGTCTTTATTGCATTATTCTTTTGCATTGTGCCTACTTGCTGGAGGATGGCAATTTAGACTCACGTGTAAATCTCTAGAATCTACAACTTTATGGTCGAAAAATTTTAGGGAAGTTTGATTTAGGCATGTGTTCAGGTTCAGGTCAAAAAGTGTCTCTTTACAGTTTTAAATCTGACCACGATACTAGTTAGATTTTAACAGATATGATAAAAATGGAATTCCCCATGTATAAGATGCTCCCATGTATAAGACGCACCTTAATTTGGGGGCCTAAAATTTGAAAAAAATATTACATAAAGTTGTTGAACTCAAGTTTTATTCATCCTAAAATTCACACAACTCCTTATCACCGTCAAGACTCCCAACCATTAGCTTGTCCTCATCTGTGTCTGATGATGAATCACTGTCTTCAATGAGCGTAAAAACAAGTGTGAAAAAGAAGGAAATGCAAGTAAAAAAAATCTACAACCACTGGATAAGATGCACCCAGTTTTTAGACCCCCATATTTTTTTTTAAATTGTGCGTTTTATACATTGGGAAATATGGGTATTTCTTTCATAAATTCAATCAGATGAATAACTGCTTACTGTGCAAAGCTCCATGTTGGGATGTCAAGGGAAAAAGATGAGTAAGAAACTCACTGTTGCTACATACCTAGAAAAAGAAAAAGACCTTATTTATTTGAACATTAATTTATACATGGTTTTGTGATTGGATGTACAGCAGCAGTGCATAGCACCTCACCGAGAAAATGAAACTGGATGCAAATACAATGGAAATACATTAGGTAGGTTTCTGTAAAGATTATTAGCAGTATGAAGCTGTTATGAAGAGTTAAATGATGGTGAGTCATGGCATCTGTGTGTGCACTACAGAGGGCACTGTTGAACATTAATATGAAGGCCTCTCTTCTCCATGACAGGTGCAGCCTCCAGCCTGAGTACATGTATTGTGTTTCTGCCCCTACAAATATGGATCAACTTACGACCTATGCAACTTACGGCCATTCGACTTTACGACCACAATCACAAGCCACGACTGCTCTGCATCTGGCAGCACAAGCATTGCCCAGCTGGGCCTATGACAGTGCGGACCAGCTTCCGGCAGCATTACCATCTCCGCGGCACCATTTCAACTGTTATCCCAGACTCAGTACAGCAATTTGTGTTTTGTGTCTTGGATATTTTTCATTTTTTTCATTTTTCTGAAGCTGGAAACAGGGAGAGACAGTCAGACAGACTCCCGCATGCGCCCGACCGGGATCCACCCGGCACGCCCACCAGGGGCGATGCTCTGCCCACCAGGGGGCGATGCTCTGCCCATCCTGGGCGTCGCCATGTTGCGACCAGAGCCACTCTAGCGCCTGGGGCAGAGGCCACAGAGCCATCCCCAGCGCCCGGGCCATCTTTGCTCCAATGGAGCCTTGGCTGCGGGAGGGGAAGAGAGAGACAGAGAGGAAAGCGCGGTGGAGGGGTGGAGAAGCAAATGGGCGCCTCTCCTGTGTGCCCTGGCCGGGAATCGAACCCGGGTCCTCCGCACGCTAGGCCGACGCTCTACCGCTGAGCCAACCGGCCAGGGCGGATATTTTTCATTAAACCCCTCCCAAGATGTCTACCAAGAGGAAACTGTCTGCAAATATTAAACCAGTTGTACTGGTAATGCAGTGTTTTACTTAAACCCTGATGAATATAAAAATAAGAAACAAAATGATGTAGAGATGATACAAATGGCATAAAATGAACAAAGAAAATTATGATATATAACAATGAAAGAAAATTATGATAAAATATGACTTAAAGATTTTTATAACATCATTTCACAGTAATGTACATATAGCCTACTCAAGTTACGACCAAATCAGGTTACAACCAGTCTGTTGGAACCAATTGTGGTCGTAAGTCGAGCACTAGCTGTATTTGTCAACTCAGCTGGGCACCCTTGCCCTATTGCACTATAGTGGTCTGACCTCAGTATCCAAGCTGAATTAAGGAGAATGTTTAAAGTCAAATTAAAGGTTTATTTTTTAGAATAATACCGTGGTGCCTGACCAGGCGGTGGTGCTGTGGATAGAGCATCAAACTGGGACACAGAGTACCCAGGTTTGAATCCCCAAGGTCACCAGCTTGAGTGCGGGGTCACTGGCTTGAGTGTGGGATCATAAACATGACCCCATCGTTGCCGCCCTGAGCCTGAATGTTGCTGGCTTGAGCCCAAGGTCGCTGGCTTGAGCAAGGGGTCACTTGCTCTGCTTGACCGCCCCCTCCCCATCAAGGCACATATGAGAAAGCAATCAATGAGCAACTAAGGAGCTGCAAAAAAAGAAATGATGCTTCTCATCTCTCTCCCTTCCTGTCTGTCTGTCCCTCTCTCTTTATCCTCTGTCTCTGTCTCTGTTACACACACACACATAAAGAATACTATTGTGAGGTCATCATTATGCAACAACTAGTATTATTTGCCACCTGAGTGATACAACAACCCAAAGGCAATGTGAATAATAAAAGAAAGAAAAAAACAAATTCTATTTTGGATAAGAATAGAAAGAGGTTTGGGGGATCATTTAGTTTTTGTTTTATAGGTTTTTGTCTATTTGTTTGTATTTTACCATTGGTTTTTGTTTTGTATATTTTTGTTTATGTGTTTGTATTTTACTGTCTCCCTTTTGGTTGTATGGCCCCATGATTACAGTTCACTCCTATACCCCGAACCCATGAGAACTGGGTAGTAGGCTGGAGCTCTGCAGACAGACTCAATCATTCTCAGGATGCATCACAGATATGGATAATTGCAAACGGAGTGTTTTTTTATTGCTTTTTAATTTCTACATAGAAAATATCATATACTTTGGTTGATTTGATTAAAAATATTACATTAAATGAAAATGTGCAAACATAGTGCATAACAAGATAAACTGGAATTTCTAGAGCAACTTTCCAACTTAAATTTCCTTTCTGTGTCCTAAATATAGATTCCCAAGCCCACAGAAGAAATCTGGGGTGTTAAATACTACATAACCAAAAGATGGGTTTATTTCATTTTTATATAAATCATGATTATGATGTATATATTACTTCTACAATAGTGATAGACATACTAATCAAATTTTAAAATCCTGACATGAATAATGTTCATATAGATGCCTTGAATACTCTGTGCTAGGGTCAATGTGGTTATTTCTATTCCAAAACCTTATTTATGGCTTTCCTCTAAGGAGCTAGCTTTCCACATGAGTGAAAATTCAAAATAAAAAATCAAATCAAATACACAGCAAATATTCTAGAAGTAAAACCTTTTTAAAAAATCCACAGGCCCCTGGCCGGTTTGCTCAGTGGTAGAGCATTGGCCCAGCAGGTGGAAGTCCTGGGTTCAATTCCCAGCCAGGGCACACAGGAGAAGTGCCCATCTGCTTCTCCACCCTTCCCTCTCTTCTTCTTCTCTGTCTCTCTCTTCCCCTCCCGCAGCCAGGGCTCCATTGGAGCAGAGTTGGCCCCAGTGCTGAAGATGGCTCCATGGTGTCTGCTTCAGGTGCTAGAATGGCTACGGTTGCAATGGAGCATTGCCCCAGATGGGCAGAGTACCGCCCCCTGGTGGCACGCCACGTGGATCCCAGTAGTGTTCATGCAGGAATCTTTCTCTCTGCCTCCCTGCTTCTCACTTCAGAGAAATACAAAAAAAAAAAAAAAAAAAAATTAAAATCCACAGGCTGTTTTTAATATGTATATAACACTGACCTTGTCCTCAGAATAAAAATAATGCAAGCTCCTTCTGAAGAGCTAAAGGGTTCTCTGGGTAGGCAGCTCTCTGCTCTCCAGGCCTTTTGAACTCTGGCCACTGACCTGTAGGGATTCCCAGGTCAGGTCCAATCCAGGAGACCTTCACCTTGCTTCCCCACCCTGCAGTATGTCCTGGACAATTGCTTTAGGCCCATAAGCAGGGGCAATTATTTCTGTCTCTCAGGGGTCACTGGACTTTATTGCCTGATGTTGTTTTGTTTTTTGTAGGAAAAATAAAATTTAAAGGTGTTTGGCAAGACTGTGCAGAGAATGACATATTCACCACTTTCTAGGTCATCTGCAATGATACTCCAATCTTCATAAGTTAAATATAAATCCATATTGAGAGAGGAAATGGGGGACATGACTTGTTCTTTGGATGAGTTTTGTCTGGGCTGAGAAAAGATTTCTTTTCTCTTGGCTCAATATTGTTTACATCCTTTAATTGCATTGTGTTTTATGAGGGCCACCCACTTTGCTGGAGTGCTTTAACCACAACTGGTAGGTGATCTACTTGAGGAGTGGCTACAGACTGTAGAAGACTGAGACCACACAATGTCTTCCTTGGCCTCCAGGTGAACTCAGCTCAAAAACTGCGTGAGCTTTAATTTATTTCCTTTTCTTTCCTTCCTTCCTCCCTTCTCCTTCCTTCCTTCCTTCCTTCCTTCCTTCCTTCCTTCCTTCCTTCCTTCCTTCCTTCCTTCCTTCTTTCTTTCTTTCTTTCTTTCTTTCTTTCTTTCTTTCTTTCTTCTTTCTTTTATTATTAAGTGAAAGGTGGGGAGGCAGAGGGAGACTCCCACATGTGCCACAACCAGGATCCACCCAGCAAGCTCCCTACTAGGCAATTCTCTGCCTGTCTGGACCGCTGCTCCATTGCTTGGCAACCAAGCTATTTTAACATCTGAGGTGAGGCCATGGGGCCAACTTTGCTTAAACCATTAGAACTGTGCCTGCAGGAGGGGAAGGGGGGGTAGGGAGAGAGAACAAGATGGTCACTTCTCCTGTTTGCCCTGACCAGAAATTGAACCTGGGACTTCCACACGCTGGGCTGACATTCTACCACTGAACCAACCAGCCAGGGCCTGGCTTTAATCTTCTTGAAACTTGTCATTTTGAAATTATTTTAGACTTAGGCAAAAATTGAACAAAAAATCAAAGTAACTTGGAAATTAGCATCAATACAGGTTATTAACTAACCTGTAGATCTTATTTAAAACTTGTAACTGTTTTTACTAATGTTGTTTCTCTGGTTCAAGTTCTTATCTAAAATTTCATATAAAAATGCACCAGTCTTAGGCATATATTTCAATGAGTTTTGACAGATTTATGCACTATGTACCCATTACTAAAATTAATATATTAAAACATTTTTACCAATTCCAAAGGAATCCGTTACATTTCCATCACCTGGTTGTGCCCCATCCTAGTCAGCCCCCATCCACCTGCGACCACTGACCTGCATTCTGTCACTATAGAGGAGCTTTGTCTTTTCAATTGTTTCAAATAGGAAGATCGTATGGTGTCTACTCCTCTGTGTCTGGCTTTCTGTGTTCAGCATAATTACTTGGAAATTTGTCCATGTTGTTTTATTAATAATTCTTTTATTGCTGAGTTTGGAAATACCCTACAATTTGTTTGCTCCCCTCCTGATGAACGTTTGATTATTTTTGGGTTTGAGGTCTCCGAAGGGAATCCTGGGAAGGTGACTGGCCCTCTGCTTGCTCGTCCCCCAGGTAGAATTCTTGGCTACTGCAGGGGATCAGAAAGAACAAGGGCAGGCTGGACACAGGCACACCATTAGTCCCCGGCTTGGTGCCCTCCCTTCAAAACTGCATTGGAGAAGCTGGTTTAGGCATAAGGCCTATGTAAGTGAGGCTTCTTCTTCCCTCTGCCTTAAGTCTGAGGTATTTGGGATTGTGGACCGGACCCTGAATAAAACTTTCTCCAAATTGCAAGCACAAAATTGAAATAAAGAGAAAAAGAGTTAGTGTTGAGTGTGTGGACTCAGGAACCAGCTTGCACAGTTTCAAGTCTCAGTTTTGCTAATTACTGAACAGGTGACCCTGAGTAAGTTAATTTACCTTTGTGTCTCAGTTTTATCTTCTATAAAATGGGATAATAGTAATAATGACAACAAAAACAACAGTTTCTAGGACTTTTGTGAATATTAAAAGTGTTACTACATGCTTTTGGAACAGGGCCTGGCCCAATGTGCATTTGGTACATTTTGGTTACTGTTTCTTGAGTATTCAATGCATGCATTTTTTTCACGCTTGCCCTGATGTTCCTTGTGGTCAGAGATGCACGGATACGTTTTCTATATTTTGCATTGCCTCTAGGTTTACCACGGGGCTAAATAGTAGCTGCCCAATACAGGGGGTCCTCAGGTTACGACACAGTTCTGCTCCTACAACGGTGATGCAACCCGAGTTTTGGTGTAAGTCGAAACACACCCTAGCCTAAGTCACTTACCTATCCTAACATAGTTGTAAAATCATAATCTAGAACAGAAACACACAACTAAGCCACAGAAAACTGAAAAGGACGTAAATATACTGTACTGTACACTGTACTGCGTATTCTTCCACTGCTCCCAATCAATCTAGTTCACCCACGCAGTCTGTAAGTACTACGCTAACGCTGTAAGCCAAAATACTCCTGTCTTGATTTTTTAAAGTTTTTATGGGAGTGAGAGTCATAAACTTGAAGCATCATATGTCAAGACTGTCGTAACCCGAGGACCCCTGTATTTTCTTTTTTGAGTAGAATATTGGTGTCTGAATTGTTTATCATTTTTATAGTGATGAAATTATAGCTGTTCTTTTGTTGGTTTCCCAAATTGAACAAGGATATCCTATTATCATATTTTCTAACATATACCATTGGTGATTTGTATCTCTGGGAATAGTATTTGAAGTTCAAGTATCTTCCTGAGGATGTGAAAACAGAGTTTTTGGGAATGATAATGTGAGAACTAGCAGAACATCAGTGATTAAGAACATAGGTTCCGGTTCAGCACGGTCTAGGTTTAAATATGACTCTACTTACTTACCAGCTGTGGGGCAAGTCACTGACTGCTCAGAGCCTCAGTTTCCATTCTGTAAAATATAGATAATACTACTCCCCACATCACTGTGTTTTATTGAGGACTAATGTATTAATGCAAGTAAAGCACTGGGAAAAGTCCCTTGCACAATGTAAGCATTCACTAAATGTTACTTATTATAATTATTGCTACTGTGAGAGAGTATAGTGGCAATTTTCCAAGAGAGTCCCAATGTCAACTATTGTTTAACTAGCTTCATTGTATTAAAATTTATTGGCTCCTGTATCCAAATTATGGATTCAGAAAATATGATTACAGCAGCCTTGGATGTTTCTCATCTCCTTCATGCCAAGCTCACTCACGCACCTGCTTGAGCATGTGCAGCAAGCAGCAGTGATTTCATTCCCATGGGTTCCTTGTAGTCTGCGCTTGCAGCAAGTTTGGGCAGAGGAAGACAAAAGAAAAAGCACACAAAATTTCACTTATGATCATGTAGCTAAGAGAACATTGAGCTTCAGAAGGCTCAAAAAATCTTGATAATTGATCACTGACTCTGACCACTTTACCTCTGTGAGCCTCATCTGTGATATCAGGACAGTATTGCTGTCCTGCCAACTTATAAGGATCTTTCAAGGATTAAATAATAAAATATATGGAAAAGCCCCATGTAACCTCTGAAACGATATATAAATACATAATGTGTAGGTTTATGTGAGTGGTTAATATTCTGGCAAATTAATTGTTCAGATAATAAAGAATTCCTATACATAACAAATTAATGGCCAAGTAGCAGAAAATTAAAATGCATTGAAAAAATACATAGTACCTAAATCATATTGCTACATACATATAACATGCTTTGCTCACTCATTCTTTTCCGTGGTAAAGGGAGTCTTCACTTTCTACCACTAGAACCTCCTCAACATTTTTAGAAGTTCCTCCAGTTATATCTCAGATTTTCTCCTAAAATCCTGTTTCCAACTCTTATTCTGGCTCCTATCACTCATGTTATGCTCCGGTCCTTGGGCCTCACCTTGCCATCCTTTACCTAGGGTGTTTGTTTCTGCCCAGAGTGGCAGTGTACTTTATTACAATATTGTGCTGTAGATGCTACTCTGCTCAAAATCTCATTGTGAACAATGCTGCTATACACATGGGGGTGCATTTCATTTTTTCAGTTGGTGATATGGTGTCCTTGGGATATATTTCTATAAGTGAGATGTCTGGGTCAAAGGGCAGTTCCATTTCTAATTTTTTTTTGAGGAATCTCCATACTGTTTTCCACAGTGGCTGCACCAGTCTGCATTCCCACCAGCAGTGCAGGAGGGTTCCCCTTTCTCCACATCCTCGCCAGCACCTATCGTGTGTTGTTTTGTTGATGAGCGCCATTCTGACTGGTGTGAGGTGGTATCTCATTGTGGTTTTAATTTGCATTTCTCTAATGATTAGTGGTATTGAACATTTTTTTAATTTGTCTATTGGTCATTTGTATGTCCTCTTTGGAAAAGTGTCTATTCATTTCTTGTGCCCATTTTTTGATTGGAATAGCAAAGATCTGGAAACAGCCCAAGTGTCCGTCAGTGGACGAGTGGATTAAAAAGCTGTGGTACATACATACAATGTAATACTATGGGGCTATGAAAAAGAAGGAAATATTACCTTTGGCAACAATATGGAGGGACCTGGAAACTATTATGTTGAGTGAAATAAGCCAGGCAGAGAAAGAAAAATCTCATATGACCTCACTCATTTGAGGAATCCAAGGAATAATGAGAACTGAGGAACGAAATTGAGACAGAGGAGGGATCAAAGGGACCAGAGGAAAAGAGGACAGAGGGAAAGGGGATGAGAGGATGGGATAAACCTGAAGGGAAGGGGGGAGGGTGCTTTAGGGAGGGGTGCAAGGGAGATGTTGAGGGGAATAGGGGGGAGGTGGGATGCATTCGGGGTGACCCTAGAATCTATGTAAACACAATTAATTAAATTAAAAAAGGTAAAAATAAAATCTCATTGTGTCATCTCTCTGCTTAAAGCCCTTCCCTGGCTCTCCACTGCCCTCAGAAAAAAAGATCAAACTCCTTAACCTCAAAACACCAGTTTCTTCTGACCCCTCCCTCCCTCTCCCCCTCTCCATCCTTACCTCTCAGCACTATATCAGTAGTTGATACTCCCGCCATGTTGAATTTCCTTGAGTTCTTCCCCACATGTTTTACTAAGCTTTTGTATGTGCTCTTTCCTCTATGTCATCTTTGGTCACCCATGAATTCCTCATCATCCTTTACATGCCAGCGCCAGCCTGGGACACAGGTTTGTATCCATGGGGCTGGTCGATCGAGCCATCTCAGAAACAACAGTGCAGCCAGCTGGTCTAGGTGTAGCACCCTCGGCTCTGTGCATGCTCTCTCTCTGGTCAGCTGTTTTCCCCTCAGGCTTTCTGAATCAGCCTGCGCACAGTGCTGTTGTACCTTGCAGCGTCTGATATGTACATTATCTTTTACAATATTTTATGGAAGGTCCTTCAGGAATGCACACAGCCTAAGTTCATTCATTTTTGACAAACATTTACTTTGAACTATGTGCCAGAGACTGTTCTAACTTATGGAGACATCAAAGATATATGAATGAGAGGTTTTTTTCTTTTCTTTTTTTTTTTTTTAACAAAAATGAAAAATCATTGCATTACAGACATTCTGATATGCCAGTGAATAAAAGATATTATGATGAACACATGCTGGACAAATAATTTTTTTTTTTTTTTACTTTTATAAGGCATAGATGACTTGATGGCTTTGGATTTGGGCTCAGGTCCTACCTCTACCACTTACCGACTCTGGGCTCCTGGATAAGAACCTCGTTCAGTCTCACCTGCAAGACAGAGAAGAGTTCTGACTCAAACGGCTATTACGAGGATTAGAGAAGATAAAGCATGCAATGTGCTTTACACAACAAAAGGAAAACAAAAGAAATACATACAGGGACTAGTCCATATTAAATCCATGAAATGTCAGGTTTTTTTCCTCTTAAGCTGAAATGTTCCTGCGACTGTTAATGACAGAAGTGGCCGATAGCACTAAAAATTATGAAAGCTATTAATGGTAGAAGAAATAGAAATAATTACTCTGGGATCTAAATTAATACTAAATTAATACTAAATTAATGGTATGTTATATTGAGAAAAACACTGAAATAAACATGAAGAAACTGAACCCCAACTGACCTTTGATGCTTTGACATTAAGTGACTATGAGACCATACAAATCATCTGATATCTCTGACTTCAGTTTGCTTATTTGTAAAACTACAGCAGCTTATATGGTCCCTTCTAATTATACTAAGCTTTATGTCAGGGGTCGGGAACCTATGCCTCTCAAGCCAGATGTGGCTCTTTTGATGGCTGCATCTGGCTCATAGATAAATCTTTAATAAAAATAATGATAACATTAAAAATATAAAACATTCTCAAGTAATACAATCCATTCATTTCCTACTGCTCATGTTCATGGTTGTGGGTGGCTGGAGCCAATCACAGCTGTCCTCCAGCACAACACCAAATTTTTATTGGATAATGCATAAAATACATGGGTTGTTGTGAGGTCAGGAAGTAAACTTCCCTCATTTTAATCAAGTAGTCAGCTAGCTAATTGCAGAAACCCTTTTGATGAAGAAGATTGCTAAAAGAAAAAAAGATGAGGAGTATCTTACTTTTCAGCAGAAATGAACAGAGGAATTCGCCTTTGTGGAGAGATCAGATTCTGCAGTATTTCTAATATACATTGATAAAATTGCATAGATGAAATGGTCAAATATAAAGCGGCACTTTGACACACTCTATACTACATTTGCATAGAAATATCCAGCAGGGGACAGCAGGAAGAAAGCATGTCAAGAGCTACTGTGCAGAGTGCAAGCTAGTCAGCAGCAACTCCATGTTTGGACCCAACAAGGTGACTGGAATTTGCCTAGCTTTGCTGGTGCTTTAGCAATTGTGAGAAATGGAAAGCCGTTCACAAATGGGGAGTATGCTAAAACATTCATGCTTGATGTTGCTAATAAACTTTTTGAGACTTTTTGGATAAAGACAAGATAATCAAATGAATAAAAGACATGCCTCTGTCGGCAAGAACTGTTCATGATCGTACCATCATGACGGCAAATCAAATTGAGGCAACACAAGTGAAGGACATAAATGCAGCACCATTCTTTTCTCTCGCTTTGGATGAGGCAACAGATGTAAGCCATTTATCCCAGTTCAGCGTGATTGCAAGGTATGCTGTCGGTGATACATTATGTGAGGAAAGTCTTGCTGTTTTGCCTATGAAAGAGACAACAAGAGGGGAGGATTTATTCAAGTCTTTCACTGAGTTCGCTAAAGAAAAAAAATCTACCAATGGATAAACTTATTTCGGTGTGTACTGATGGTGCATGCATGGTGGGGAAAAAGAGAGGATTTGTAGCGCTTCTTCGTGAACATGAAAAGAGACCCATCCTAAGTCTTCACTGCATCCTACATCAGGAGGCGCTTTGTGCTCAGATGTGTGGTGAGCAGCTTGGTGAGGTGATGTTGCTGGTCATTCTGGTGCTCAACTTTATTGTTGGCTGAGCTTTAAATGATCACCAGTTTAAAACACTGCTGGATAAAGTTGGGAATAATTATCCTGGTCTGCTTCTGCACAGCAATGTGCATTGGTTGTCAAGAGGGAAGGTGCTCTGCCATTTCACAGCTTGTCTGAGCAAAATCCAGACTTTTCTTGAAATGAAAAAAAGTCGAGCATCCTGAGTTAGCTAACACTGAGTGGCTCCTGAAGTTCTATCTCGTGGACATGACTGAACATCTGAACCAGCTCAATGTGAAAATGCAAGGCGTTGGAAGTACAGTCATATCCCTTCAACAAGCAGTGTTTGCATCTGAAAACAAGCTGGAACTCTTCATCACAGACATTGAAACAGGTCGTTTACTACAGTTTGAAAAACTGGGAGAGTTTAAAGATGCATGCACAGCAAGTGACCCTGCTCAATATCTTGATCTCCAGCAGCTAGCGGGTTTCACATCTAATCTCCTGCAGTCATTCAAAACTTGCTTTACAGAATTTCGTGAGCGCACTCATCTTTTTAAGTTCATCACCCATCCATGTGAATGTGCAGTGGACAGCACTGACCTGAGTTTTATTCCCAGTGTCTCCGTCAGAGATTTTGAGCTACAAGCTGCTGACCTGAAGGCCTCAGACATGTGGGTGAATAAGTTCAAGTCACTGAATGAAGATTTGGAAAGACTTGCACGACTGCAAGCAGAATTGGCGAGCAAACACAAGTGGGGAGAAATGAAAAACTTCAACTCACGGACCAGCTGATTGTCAAAACTTGGAA
Organism: Saccopteryx bilineata; assembly: GCF_036850765.1. Classification (NCBI taxonomy): domain Eukaryota; kingdom Metazoa; phylum Chordata; class Mammalia; order Chiroptera; family Emballonuridae; genus Saccopteryx; species Saccopteryx bilineata. Next base: position 138,855,749 of record NC_089491.1, on the reverse strand, counting down.
CGTGCTTTTCATCACATACCACACATTGCAGCGTGTGAGTATTTGCTGTACTGACAATGTTTGGCTCTACGTATGCATGAGAGCAGTCTTTCTCACATCTAAAGAACATTACAACCAACCTACGATTATGTTTAATGGATGGAAGTTTCAACGCCTGCATAAAGCTCAACCTCACCACGTATCAACCAGACTACAAAGCCATCAGCAAAACCATGCAGCACCAGAAGTCGCATTAATGTTAAGAAGTACTTTATTCATCATTGGTTAGCAAGAGCATAACAACGTTATTAAAAAGAATTCAGAGACTTATTGTACTTTAAAAGTGTTGGTCTCTTGCCTGACCTGTGGTGGAGCAGTGGATAAAGCATCGATCTGGAACGCTGAGGTCGCCAGTTCAAAACCCTGGGCTTGCCTGGTCAAGGCACATATAGGAGTTGATGATTCCTGCTCCTCCCTCCCCCTTCTCTCTCTCTCTCTCTCTCTATCTATCTATCTCTCTCTCACTCACTCTCTCTCCTCTCTAAAAATAATAATAATAATAATAATAATAATAATAAAAGAAAAATTTTAAAAAAATTAAAAAAGTGTTGGTCTGACATAAAATGCACACATTTACTTGTATATAGTGTTAAACATATTGTATGACTCTCACAGAATTAAAATTTAAAATATGTGGCATTCACGGCTCTCTCAGCCAAAAATGTTCCCGACCCCTGCTTTTTGTACTAGAATTTTGACTGTCATCTCTTTTTAAAAAAAGATTTATTGATTGATTTTATAGAGAGGAAGGGAGAAAGAGAGTGAGATAGAACATTGATCTGTTTCTGTATGTACCTTGACCAGGGATAGAACCGTTAACATCTGCATATCAGGATGATGCTCTAAGCTATCCGGGCAGGGCTGTCATCTCTTTAATGATTTTCAAATTAGTTTAAATAACTGAAATTATATGGCCACATGCCTCTTTTATTTCTTATTTCTACATTTCTTTCGATACTAACAGGAAACATTTTCTTGTACACAGTCCTTTCTTTGTAAGCAATATGTTGGGATAAGAGTTTAACGTTTTAGGAGGAAAGATTTATTATAGTCGTGGAACCAGATATTGAAGGTTAATTTGAACTTTGATGCAGTGGAGACATTTATGAGTGCCTTCTTTGACTTGTTGGACAGCTTCTCTCCTCCAGAATCTGCCATTGAATATCAAAGGAAACATCAAAGGTTGTTCTCTTCCTCTGTAGAAAGCCTTTGGTTATTAAGGTTTAGATGAAGCACTTCATTTGTTCAAGGGAGCACATTCCAGAGAGAGCCCATAGACACTTAAATTCTCTTTGTTGTTTTTGTTAAACTGTGATCTTTGCTATGTAAGCTATGTCATTGCTACTTCGGTCAGCTGAAATATCTTTTTCCTACTGTTCAAAGGAAATAGGATTCTTTAATTTTTATTCTAAAAACTTAGAATTCAAATTCTTTTTTGAAGATGTGAGTCTTCTCCTTTATTGCTTAAAGAACAAGGAAAATTACATGAGTATGATCAATGTTTTAGAAGAAATTTTATATAAACTCTTTGCAACTTTGGGTATAATATAAAATAGTAACAACTTTATGCAATGGTTGTTGGCCCCTGAGCCAGTGTTTAGGCAAAAATCATTAAGTGTTTATATATTCTATGAAGGGCTTAAGACTCCAGTAGGATATTTTCATTTAAAAGACCAGAAATTAAGATAGAGGAACACCACTTTTGAAGTGGTTCTTCTTCTCTATTCTGCTGTCCATATCCCAAACCATGAGTATTCTCATGTCTCACCCTAGTTTGGCCCTGGATGGTAAGAAAAGAAAAAGGAAGAGTGAGAAAGAGTGAGAGATATAGCAGGGGTGGGGAGACAGAGCTCTAGTTGGAGGAGCAATAGGGACTTTGTAAGTTCATGTCAGCTCAGTAAATACATATTTGTTGATCATCTTGCTACATGTAAGGTATCTGGTAGTCAGTTAGTGGTGTAAATGAATAAGAAAGTGAGCTTATTTATTATCTAGGAGTTCACAAACTTTTAAGGGAGATGGATAAATGCATTTTTTATTACTAACAGGTTAATTCTGGTAAGGGCTATTACGTAGACACCAAGAATGAGTGTACACTGAGTTGAGAGAAGCTCCCAAACGAGATAGATTCTACTCTTTATATTTTGTTGACTTTGGCCAAGGTATTGACTGTTCTAAGGACCTAGTATCCCATATAAATGGAGATACTAATCTACCTATAAGGGTCACTGTGAGGATACAGGCATAGAGGATTATAGGTATAGATATTTATATCTATCCACACAATGTTAGACATATAGCAAGCGTTCATAAATTGATAATCAAGTTACATGAAAGTCTATGGAAAGGAGAAAATAAGTCCTGTTGGGGGATTGTGGACACCCTCTTCAAGAAGGTGATATTTTATTTTGGTCTTAAAGAATGAGCGGGTTTCTGGTAGGGGTCATGGAAAGGAAAGGCATTCTGGGCAGAAGAAGCTATATAGTCAGAGGTTATAAAGTATAGGGAAGGAGAAACCAGAGAGCATCTGGGGTGTATCTGGAGTGGGAGATCATCCAGATTTGCAGCTCATGGTGAGATTTTGGAGGATAAGAGTTGGGAACCAGTAAGGGGGTTCTTGTTGGTAATCAAGGGGAGAGATAACAGGGACCTAAACTGAGAAACTTCCAGATCAAAACGGAAAGAGAACACAGACTGAAGAGCCTCTGTGATGGTAGAATCAACAGGATGCAAGGATTGATTACCTATGAAGGACGAACTTTAAGAAGAAGCAGTTTGTGGCTCTGAGGTTGTGAACCTGATCAACTGAAAAGGTGGATATTAATGCTCAGAAATTTGAGATGTTTTTATTGTTGGCTGTCTTTGTAGCAACAAACCTTGGAGAATTTGACTGAAATTGTAAAATAGTGACATTTGAATAGTGCCTTATGGTTACATAGCACATTCTGGATCTTTATTTCATGATTGAATTAAGTACCTGAGAATATTTAATATAATGCTTAAGTATTATTTCCAGTTCTTTGTTCTTCTCATTTATAAATTGGAGACTTGCCCTTGGATTTACATCATGAGCTAATATATTTAAATCACTTACAATAGTGTCTGACACTATTATCTCTGGTTTTGTTGTTACTAAGGTGTAGTTTTGCAGGCCATATAAATGGACCAATGAGGAAAATCTCCCAGCCCAATTTTCTAATGGTGAGGGAATGAGGGAAGAGGTTTAGTTTAAAGAGCTCAATCCCTAGAGTGCTCACTGTAAGAATTTACGAATTTCTGCCTTCAGTTTAGAGTGGGGAAAAGGCCAGATCATTTTTGGCTTATTTTCTCTTTTATTATGGGTGAGCAGAGAGAAATAGAACCCTTGAACTAGAGTTCCTTTCCTCAACCACTGATCATCCTGGTCCTTCATTGCTATGGAAGCTGACTGTTAATCAAGAGTAACTTATTTGGCCTTTTTAGATTCACTTCTTGAGGACATGGATTTTTCATGGAGGAAAAATTGCCCAACAAGAGGAAAACACATAAATAAAATTCCTCAAAATAACAACCCCAGCACATTTTCAGGGACACCTCAATGTAACATTTCAAGGAAATCTCCGAACATGAAGTTCGTTGTTACAGGAACGGGGAACCACTTTTAATTTCATTCATGCTGTTATTCTCTGTCCCCTCCCACCACTGTTTGTTTAGATCCGTTAAAGAAGATGCGGGAGTATTCAGTGGTTGGTCTCTGTGGTGTGGAGCTGAACACAGTACCCGTTGGGGTGCCCAACTAAGAGGAGGAGGATGTTTAGCAGGCTTTCGCAATTTGGGATCACTGATCATGTTGACATTGAAAATGAAAAAGATAAACTTTTTTTTTTTAATTTTTCTGAAGTGAGAAGCGGGGAGGCAGAGAGACTCCTGAATGAGCCCACCCAGGATCCATCCGGCAATACCACTAGGGGGCGATGCTCGGCCCCTCTGGGACATTGCTCTGTTGCAACCTAAGCCATTCTAGTGCCTGAGATGGAGGCCATGCAGCCATCCTCAGTGCCAGGGCCAACTTTGCTCCAATGGAGCCTTGGCTGCGGGAGGGGAAGAGAGAGACAGAGAGAAAGGAGAGGGGGAAGAGTGGAGAAGCAGATGGGCACTCTCCTATGTGCCCTGGCCAGGATTCGAACCCAGGACTTCCACATGCTGGGCCGATGCTCTATCACTGAGTCAACCAGCCAGGGCCAAAAATAAACTTTTACCACAGAAAAATGTATCACTGCAAATACAATATATGCAAAATGTTACATATAATTTCAGGAGTTGTGGACTCTCTTAAGGCCATCTTGGGATAGAAATGGCACCTGTTCTGGGAAAGCTGACAATATCTCTGGGTTTCCTCCTTGCCAAGCCCACTGTTTGGAGCTAACAGAGAAGAGAGGGAGATAAATAACAATTATGGGGCTTGGGAGTGAACTCAGTCCAGAGCTTGCTGCAAATGATTCAGTTTAGTGTTTTCCAGCTTCTTCTTATTCTCTCCATTCCTTAAACTCTTGGACAGTTTTCCAGGTATGTACCACTTCTGTCAGGACTGTGGATATGGCAACAGGGGACCTGACATTAGGAGAGAGAGGGAGGAAGGGTGGGGAAAGAGGGCACATCATTTGAGTGAGACGATCATTTCTATTTCCTCTCTCTGTTCCATTTGGATACACTGAACTGTTACAAAATTTATGAGACCACATATATTTTCATAGTGTCAAAACAGAAATTTCTTTTGGAATTACTAATTCACTCTGGTATTGGGTCTTCCAGAAGGATTTCTGAGGGAAATCTCGTTCCGCTGCAAAATTTTCAAGGAGTTGAGGAGATATTCTCTGAGAAAAAAAATAATAAAGAAAGAGTAAGTGGATAGGGAAAAAGTAAAAATGTGTGGACAGTCACAGGAAGGGAAGTGGTTGCAGGATCTTATGATTAGATGCAACTGATTTTGTTTCTTCTCTGCCCTTTAATATGTACTTAATTTACATGTGGTCTACACAGGTAATTACCTCTGGATATAACCAAAGAATTTATGCAAAATTGGACACTGCATAGCAAGTAATCACATAATTTAGATTTGTGAAGCTCATGCCTCCCTTTACTTGTCCTTATTCAGTCAGCCGGCCTATGTATTGAATAGGTAAAGTCCCCTTCTTTATGAGCTAGTGCGCTATGGCTGACTCTAGCCTGTTTATGCCTTCTGTCCCTCTGGAAGGTCATATTCTTGTAACCAAGCAGTAGTAATTACTTCTGGATATAACCAAATGATTTATGCATATTTTACATTGAAAAGAAAGTAAGCAATCACAGTTTTCAAATTGTTGTCCCAAGAAAATAATGACACATGATATAAAGTAGGTGGCCACTGAGCCAACCTTTGATGCTTATCAACTGCAACTTTGAGGAGGTCATGTGACCTCACCAAACCATTGTATCCTTTCCTTTTTTTAGGATAAGAAACAGGTCTGTTTGGGAGATATTCAATAACATAAAATAGCTTATTTATTCCTCAGATGAACCATGGAGTAGATACTAATATTGTCCCCATTTTATAATTGAGAAAAATGTAGAGATGTAGACAGGTTAAGGAACTTGCTTGAGGGTACCCAGATAGTAAGCAGTGAGCCGGGGATTGAAATGCAGGTGGTCTGGCTCCAGAGGCTGTGCTCTCAGCTTTGGTCCTTGTTGGTTCACAAATTGAACTCCATACATGAATAATAAGGACAGACCAAAGAAAGAGGCACACTGCTCCAGGTTGGTAGGTGGTAGGTTTAATAAGCCAGGGAGCTTACACATGAGGCTTGTCTTGGGTGACGGCAAGATGAGTAAATCTTCACACTTGCCTGCAAGAATCTTGAAAGATTCTGTAGAGGCTTTAACTGGGTTTGGTCACGTATTCAGGCAGATGGTTTCAGCAACACCTTACTCTCTCAAGGCTGTGACCTTGGAACAGCTCCCACAGTGGGGATGGTGTGCAGAGCGTACATTTCAAGGACAAAAGAGGGGCTGAGGAGCCTCTGGTGGCTGGGGTCCAGCTTGAAGGTAAATCAGCAGTTGATGACCTCTTCCAACAGTTCTTTCCATCTATCTGCAATTAATGCAGGTTGAATAAAACATTTCTTAAAGACTACAGCATATTATTTTTGAAAGAAGAACTGAAGAAATATTTCTTTCTTGTTTCTGGTATATGGCTAAAAGTAGCAATAGACATTTTTGTACCTATAAGGCCATTTTTTAAAAAAGGACTATTTTTAATGATGTTATCTAAAGTACATAGATGCTTTTTGGACTGTCTGAAAAGGTATGTTTTATTTTTGATTCAGACACATGAGCTGGATGTTTAATAAACCCTGCTTTGGGGTCTAATACCATGGTCTAATAATGTGTTCTAATAACAATGGATATTGACCATATTACTGAAATTGAATTCAGCAATTCAAGTTGCTGAATCAGCAAATGGTGCCACAATCCTAGTCATTCTCTCATGTTGGTGGAGTCTCCTAATCAGCTCGTTTAGGAGGTCAGCCTTGTGTGATACTGCTCTTTCTTGTAAATTTTCTATCAACACTTATGCATAAAATGCCTTACTGCTTGTTTGTAATGTCAACCTCTAATATAATGTGATTATTTACCCAATATTAAAACATATTTGTGGGAGAGGAGAATTGTTCTAAAAATAGAATGAAATGGAGATTTTTTTTTTATTAAAGAAGCAGGAGCATGTGTCTAGGGAATATATACTACAGCATCTTGCATAGAGTTAAGATGACACTGCCTGCCCAAGACAGTCTTTATTTGTGTTTGTGTGTATATAATCTGGGAATTGTGTGCATGTGTGTTACTATCATGAACATTGTCAAATCTCAATGCATCTGTATTTTGACTAATTTACTTCTCAAAAGCCCATTTTACTATTTTCTTTCATTATGTTTGTTTTCATGATCAGATTTCTTTTCATACTATTTTCAGAAAAATCATATTCTTTGACGGTATGTTTCCTACCAATTTTGTAGTTGGCATTGCTACTAAAATGTCTAAGAATTTAAATTTAGCCTGGAAATTTGCCAATTACTTTGATTCACCCTAACAAAGGACATTTTATAAGTGTGAAACTGAGAAAATGTTAAATTGTCACGATTACTATCACACAGATGAGATCCATTATACTGATGCTATATGCTCATTCCAGTGTTAAGATTTGGACCATATATACAAACAAGTCCATAATATTTATGTTTAAACATTCAGCCATGAGTACTTCAAATGATAATTTCTTATTTTTTACTCGGGCAAAGTACACTCAGTGATTTCAACAGGGACGATGCAATGGGCTCTAATTGAAATGAGAACAATGCGCGGGCTACGGAAGAGGTGGATCCTGGCAGCACCATCACCTTGGCTTTTGCAGTTTTCTTGCCTAAGGTAGCCACAGGGTCTCACCAGTCAATGAGATGAAGAAAAGAAAAATCTTTCTTTGGGGTCTGTTGAAATAAACCTTTGCTGGTGTTTTGTCTCAGGGCATTTGAGAACTGGCATTGTCCCAACTGTTTTCATGCAAGAAGCAACAATATTATGAATCACATTAAAAATAACTCTCAGAAGGCCGCGTGAGCAGAAATGATAAAAGCATGGGCTTTGTATTTTTCAAGCCTGGCTCTTGTAATTTACTAGCTGTATATCTTGAACAAATAACTTCTGTAAACCTCAACCTACCTGTAAAGGGGGAAGGGAGGGGAACAATAATATCTCCATCCTGGAGTGTGGCGAGGGTAAAATAAATTGTAAAGCATTTAGCCCAAGGACAGGAAGAACACAGTGTCGCAGCTTTCATTCTTTACTCATCACCTCCATTCCTTACTCCTCTTGAACCTAGTTGTTCCCTCTTTTCCTACTCAGGTCAGCATTAGGATGAAATGAGCACCATAACAAGTGTTTGTGAAGTCCCTGGGCACGCCCTGAGAGGTGTATCGCTCTACTCAGTGGTATTGATTCACCCTTCTTGGTTGTTCTCTGGAGTGACTGTGCTTGGGCTGCTGTATTCTGGCCAGTGGATAACAGAAGGCTTCATGCTACTTTTAGATCAAAAGAATCCAGGATCATTCTTGCCTTACATTTTTGCAAGGTCAGTAGAAATGACATTTTTGAAACCTCATCTAGGTATTTGTTGGATAAATTTTGATAGTCCCACAATGTTCTATTTTGGTTTTATACTTTGAGGAAAGAACAGTCACATTCTACTCAAGGCATGGAGGTTAGGGTGACAAACAGAAATAAACAGCTATTTTAACAAAACAAATTTCTTTTTTGTTCTTGTCAATTTATTTAAGAAAAACATTAACATGGGCTAATGATATACCCCAGGGTCACAATGGAGTAGAGGAATGTCTAGAAATGTCTAATTCCATTATGTCATCATTTATCCACAGTAGTGCTAGAGTTATTAAGACAAGCGGAGATATTGGTCAATGAGGGATGCAATGATAGGTTTTCATAGAAATTGATGGCATTGTTGGTTTGGTTAAGAGGCTATTTATACGTTCTACTATATAGTATATATACCACATGGTATTTATGTGGGCAGTTTAATAAATATGCTAATTTAGTTTATAACAGGGTGGTTTTTGTTCCTTTACATTTAATCTCACGTTGAGGTCTATATATATATATATTTTTTTATTAAATAATTTTATTTTTTTAATGGGGTGACATCAATAAATCAGGATACATATATTCAAAGATAACAAGACCAGGGTATCTTGAGAGGTCTATATTTTAAAATTGAAACTCAAGAGTTTTACTTGCAAAGAAGGTCTTTGGAGGCTGCTTATTGATTGTCACCATGTATCGATGACAATTGTAATAATCATGAAAAATGTAGAGGCATTTAATAAACTCTGTGTTATGTTTTTTCAAAACCTCTATAATCAACTCTGAGCAGCATATGGAGAGCTAGAGGCAGTTATTTGGAAGTGAGACTAAAGCAGCATTGGATTCCATTTGAGAAACTGAAATATTAATGAGTATCAACATCTTAATTTCTACACCCTTGAAACTGTTTATAAAAACAGTTTCTAATATAAATAATAAAATGTCATGTGTAATAAAATGTTCACACTTCAAAGTCTTTCCCTTTCTGTATTAAAACCAGCCAGTGGTAATAGCTTCTTTTGATTTTTTGCTTAAGCTGCTTTAGAGTAATTTTTGTGTTTTCTACTTTGTCATCAACATTGATTTACAAATTAGATCTTTAACAAAAGCCTCTAGTGCTGGTACATACACCCTTACTGCGTGATAGGACAAGTTCTCTCGGGTATGACTTCGGTGGAAACTGACCGCAGTGAGCACTATACATGAGCTCTTTAACTGGTCTAGAGTAAATGTTCTATTTGTAGGAGATTTTTGTTATTATTTATTATATTGCTAATACTTTTTTGTCTTCAAAGTTTTGATAAACCTCCTTCTTATCTCTTTCACACACACATACACACACACTCACCGCAAAGAAATGTGCCTTATCTGGATCTTGCTTTACAGGGCTATACTTTGTAATTTTTTATAAGATTAAGCAGTTCTATAGGAAAAATTAAGATGTAAATAGCATTAGATTCTATTTACATCTCCTCAGCATTTACTATCTTTTAACCCTTTGAGTAGTGAGTTTTGTTCATGCTCGCTGATCCCTGGGAGTGAGTTCTTTTTCAAAAAATAAAATTAGTTTCAGTTACAGGTTTATTGACTTAAAGTCATGTTTTTTTGATAACCAATTTATGGGAACAAGAAGAACATACATTTGCCTTTTGTTAAAGTTGCCTTACACATGTACAATCACGCTCTGGATGGTCAGGAGGCACGAGGACGTACATGAACGTTTGAACTACTCCAAGGGTTAATAATATTATATCCCATAGTATTGATATTAATGTTTATTATTCTCTATATAAATAACGTAAAAATAAAATTTATATAAAAGATTTAAATAATACATTATTATACTTGGAATTTTCTCCATGATATTGTCAGTAAGGGGATAATTTAAAAATCTTGACCTAGATGAATAGCTTTAGAGTCTATTGTTATTTAGCACATTATAAGGTAAAAATATAGGATACATAGATTTTCTCCATTTATGATATTTATCAATAATATTTTTTAACAGCAATTCTAAACAATAATCTATGTGGACTTAATAGAAAGTTATTCTGTCTTGTTATTAGGTTTTACTATCACAGAGTTATTTTTATGCCATTTATTATTTAATACAATTTTTAAAATTATAGTTTTATTCTTAATTTTCTACCTAGTAAACTTGACATTGAAAACTGATAAGACTTTCAAGTACAATTATATTTGCCATTTGTAATGCATTTTTTCTATGTTGTTTAAAGCATATACTTGCAATAGTATTAGACATTTTCTTGTTTAATATAACATTATATGTATTTATTTGTTTAATATGATAGTAACCTTATTAATCTGTTCTATATTTTGCCAAAGTAAAAGCATTCCTTTTTTTTTCCCTTTTGTATTTTCATAGACATGACAGATTTTATCTCTTAGCTTTTTTGCCCAGTTATAGTTGTAGTGCAACCCGTGAGGAACAGAACCAGAGCCCAAATTGATTAAGAATTTAAAGAGCCTTTATTAGCTGGCTGGCTGACTGTCTGCTAGCAATCCACGCAGGGAAGCAACAAACAGCAGCGAGCTCAGGGGGAGAGAAGTATGTAAGGGCAAAACCCACAAGGCTACAGTTGTTTCATTATGTCTGCACAATATCTTGCAAAAGTACACATTGTTCTAAAGGCTGAAGCACAAAGAATGCAGCCTTCCTCTGTTAGCAAGATTAGATCTGAGCCTAACTGCTGGGGCTTGTAAAAATTTTCTACTTGCAACTGTAGCTATAAACTAGTTCCTCTTAAGCATTGAGCTAAATTGAGCCAGGGGTCCTTAGCATGGGCTGGCTTGCCAGCACATTATAATTTAGTCTATCTCCTATAAGCTTCAGATTGCCGAATTTTGTTTTTATACCAGTCGATGATCTGTGCTTTATATTGGATTTTAGTTTATTTGGCATTTACATTTTAACTAATAATTTTCTGCTACTTTCTTTGCCCTGTAAGTTTTTCTTTATTGTTGCCTCCTTTTATTTCACTTTATTATGACATTTCTGAAGCTGATTTTAAACATTTTATTTCCCATTGAAAAGATTATCTACCAAATGATATTTTTAACAATGCATTTTGATGCAGTTATCATTACTTTTAATATACATTTAATTAAATAAGTTAATCTTAAGTGACTTAAGCCTACCACTCTCCAGACAACTGAGGTGCATGGTCAAAAGGGACAGATGGGCGAGAACAAGTATAAACTGCCACACCAACTGTTCTCAACTTAGCAAACAGTGATTTCTATCATATGTTCTGTCATCAGTAAGAAAGTGCCTGCCCTAAGCTCCGAGGATCTCTGACTCAGGGCTCTCCAATCTGTGACATTTGAATTGTCAAAGAGGTTATTTTATGATCTCTTCTCATACAGTGGCCTGGAAAAAAAATTTCTTCCTTTTCTTTGGTGGATCTCATGGCAAAATTAATATACCAGGCATGGCTTTCAACTCCCAAGAATTCAGACATATACACATTACAAAAGTAATAATATCCCTTAGCAGAGGTCTCCGGTGGAAATGCAACCCACCATTTCTCTATATGAGTTAATCCAAGTGTCTGTATTCAGGCCACGCTCTTCATACAGTGCAATCAAGACATCCTATCAATCACATCTTCTTCTTTCGCTTCTCTCTTCTCACAACCTCATATTCTTTTGTTCATGTGTTTCAAACTTTAAAAATGTGACAAGTAGGTACCCAGGTATATTTCAATGAGGATTGTTCCCAATTGACTTTTTATAATCCTTCAAGATATCTGTATTAAAATTTGATATCTCAACAGCCCATAAAATAATCTTTAATTTATTCCCAAGGTAAGGTTTATGCTTTGCTTGCACTTTTATGTCCTTTGGTACACTGATTATTCTCCTGTTGAACATGCTTGTTTGGTTCTCTTGGTCTGTAGATTTCCCTTTCTTTGTCGTTGTCTGCATAACTTCAGACTTAGCTGTGGTCTCACTTGTTCTATTAGTCTGTTTTTATTATCACAAGTGCTTTTTTCTGGATATCAGTTCTGCTCCTAATGCCTTCCTCTGATGCTTGACTTCTTTTATAGGATGTAAAAATTTTACACAATTTTAATAGTGTCTTTGTACCTTGTTTTGGTAATAATTAGCACCCTTTTTTAAGTACTGAGAATAAACTGCTCTATAGCCATGTAAAGCAGTTTTCAGATGATGGATGATTTTTCTAGCTTTCTGTCCCTTCATTAGCTGCCCTGCTACTAAAACCTGGCTTTTCAAACATCTTATTTGTGTTCTGTGTATGACTTGTGTTGGTGTTTGTTATCACTCTGGGATTTTCTGTTACAAAAATATCTTCTTGTAAGTTTCTGAGTTACTTTCCCTTTGGCCTTATCTCTTTATCTGTATCTAGATAGGAGGAGGTACCCTGTCATCTGTTTTTCAATTTTTCTCAGCTTAACTAAACCAAGGGCAGAAAAGCACATCATGGTATGTTTATATGAGAAGGCAGAGAATGCCCCCTTCCAATGAGTCTTTCCTTCGTATCTATCTCAGATATATATGTTATATATATAATATATATATATTAGATTCTAGAATAACCCTCTCCACTATATTACTTAATTAAAAGAATAAAAGGGTTGAGATCATAATGATGGTAATTGTACTTATGAAAAGTTAAGAGTTAAATACAATTACAGAGTACCTTCCCAACCATTACCTGTTTGCAACCCTACAAAGCTCTTGGGTGGTAAGTAGGATGGTTAAATGGCTTTCAAATTTACAAATGAGTATCCTTAGTCTCAGAGAGGTTTAGTGGTTTGCTCTTGGTCACTCAACATTATTAGACCTTTAATGTATGTATTCTGACTATAAAGCTTAAACTCTATTTACACTAACATTCTAATTTCTAAGTTAATGCTGGGACTTTCAACTAAGGCAAAATATTCTTGGTCCAGTAAGAGATAATGTTAGTCCAGTAGTGTCTTTCTGACTCCCTGAAGCCATGCTGAGCTGGTAACTTAGCATGCAGCATATGAGTGGGATACTCGGAAGACCAGCAGCAAAAGCTCTGCCTAAAAAGAGCTAACAGCACGCCTGGGAAATAGTTTATGTTTCCCAAAATTTGAACGTCTTTTTGAACTTGACCTCTTAATTCTGATCAGTCTGTCAAATCACACTGCGAACCATTACTAATCAAGGATCATTATGCTATTGCATGAAATGTGGTACAAGATGAGAAGATGAAACAGATTTACTTAAGTGGATAGGTCTGTTCTTGCTGTAAAGAAATATAAGAAAAGACATGTGCAACTTAAAAAACAAAAACAATAGGATAGGACCTAACCAAAAATGTTATTTATATAAGACAGAATTCAACATTTATCTTTTCAAAGAGCTCTCTTGACTTTTCTTTTCTTTTCTTTTTTTGTGACAGAGACAAAGAGAGAGACAGACAGAGAGAGGGACAGACAGCCAGGAAGGGAGAGAGATGAGAAGCATCAATTCTTTGCTGCAGCTCCTTAGTCTCCTTAGTTGTTCACAGATTGCTTTCTCATATGTGCCTTGACTGGCGGGGGGGGGGGGGACTACAGCAGAGTGAGTAACTCCTTGCTCAAGCCAGCGACCTTTGGGCTCAAGCCAGTACCCATGAGGTCACATCTATTATTCCACGCTCAAGCCAGAGACCCCGTGCTCAGGCTGGTGAGCCCGCATGCAAGCTGGATGAGCCTGCACTCAAGACAGCAACCTTGGGATTTCAAACCTGGGTCCTCTGTGTCCCAGTCTGACACTCTATCCACTGCACCACTGCTTGGTCAGGCTCTCCTGACTTTTCCGTTTCTATTGATAACATCACAGAGATTCACATCCTCTGATTTTTTTATGTAACAGCCTTACCTGCTTTATTTTAGAGTGAACTACTACTCACAAGACAAATCTGGCTACCACCTGTTATTGTAAGGCCACAAATTATTTTTATATTTTTTAAATGATTGGAAAAAAACTTTAGGGATGAATAATATGTCATGACAGGTGAAAACTCTGTGAAATCCAAATGTGAGTGTTTATAAAGTTACTTTGGTTGGAACACAGCCAAGACCATTCATTTATATATAATCTATGGCTGCTGCTTTAATGGTAGTACTGAGTAGCCACGTGGACACCAGGGGCCCCACAAACCTTAAACACTCTCTGGCCCTTTATAGAACAAATTTGTCTTACTACAGTGGAAGCTTCTTGAGTTTAGAAACTATATTTTCTTTTCTTTTTCTTTCTTTTTGCTTTTCTTCTCTTCAAAATGAGAGGAGGGGAGATAGAGAAACAGACTCCTGCATGAGTCTTGACTGTGATCCAGCTGGTAACCCCTGTCTGGGGCCGATGCTCTGCCCATCTGGGGCCATGCTCACACCGAGCTATTTTTAGCACTTGAGGTGGAGGCTCCACAGAGCCATCCTCAGTGCCCGGAACTGAAATGCTTGAACCAATTGAGAGAGAGAGAGAGAGAGAGAGAGAGAGAGAGGTGGGGTGGAGAAGCAGACGGTTGTCTCTCCTGTGTGTCCTGACCAGCAATTGAACCCAGGATATCCACACATTGGGCTAATGCTCTACCACTGAGCCAGCTGGCCAGGGCCAGGACTATATCTTCTTAATGCCTATAGACTAAGAAACCTCAAACAGAGTGCTTAGCACATAATAGATTTTTAATAAATGTTTGAAGAAACATATATCTTAAAAATAATGTAGTGCAAAATGTGCTAGTCTTTTTTTTTGTGTGACAACTAACCCAAATACTTGACTCGGGAGGGTCTTAGTATTTTGTGCCTTTTTTTTTTTATTGAACTGTAACTATCCTCTTGTTTAAACCACTGGTTCCCAAACTTGAATGATCATCAAACCTGCCTAGAAGACTTGATGAAACACAGACTGGAGCCCTAACCCAAGGGTCTCTGAATCAGTGGGTCTGGAGCAGGACCTAGAATGTTCATTTCTAATAAGTTCCCAGGACTTGCTCATGCTGCTGGGATGGGGAGCACACTCTGAGAAACACTGGTGACAGCGTGCCACCCCAGCCAGGGGGGGCTTCAGCACAGCCAAGGAGACAGGTCAAAAATACAGATTTCTAGGCTTCATTTCCAGAAATTCAGATTCAGTGTGTCAGGGCTTGGGCCTGGGAATCTGTATATTGACCAAGGCATCCAAGTGTTTCTGGAGTTTTGTTGGGGGACAGACATATCCATATCCATATCCTCTGAGGTGTGCGTGCTGCTGTATGTTCACATATAATGGATTCATGAGTTTGAAAGCTATCTAGTTTACTAGTCTAGTTTTCAAGTCACATGACACCATGGTTGGCTGAATTATTTACTTAGAAAATCTCAAACCCTAGACATGAAAAGACAGCGTGAGGCCAGGTGATGAGGAGAGTGGAGCAGAGCAACCTACGTGGTCTCTGGAGATGGTGTCTGTTGGAGGTGACAGAATTTGCCTCTGGAAAAGGATCAGGTTTGAAAATACTGCTCTAGGCTAACAGTTGGGTTTTTACTTCTTGGAGGAAACGACATAATTTTATATATTATATTTCCATTAAATTCTTTAGTTGCTGAGAAACTGATAAAAGTTGAGGGAGTAATCTTTTTTTTTTTTTAATGGAAATAATGCCAAAACAGTTTTCATTATGACAAAAATGCCAGGCTCTAGTGAACACTGGGTAAAGCTTATAATGAACAATTTCATTCTGGCTGTGTGATGCTCTCACAAAAATTTCCAGCAATGTGCTCACCCATTGGCTGTACTGTGAGAAGAGATTATACACACACTGTCATGAGCCCTGATTAAGTCATATGGAAGTTCAAGTTCCCCTGGCTGCACTGCTGAACTTCAGACAGGTACTTCCACAGCAGCGGTGTTTCACAGCAATATTTGACACGACATGTTTCCTCGTCCACTGTTCACTAAATAAAGAAGTGGGAAGAGGCCACGTAGTGCCATAGAGAACTGGCTTTGGAGCCAGACAAACTAATGTCACATGGCACTCTGCTGTGCGCTTGGAGTGACCTTGAGAGAGTCACAATAACCTCGCTTGGCTGTTTCCTCAACTGTAAGACTGAAGGGGTTTTGTTGGTACCAGATGGTTGTTCCACAAAAGTGCTTGGTAAACCAGCAAGCACTATACTCACTAATGGCATTGTTAATGTGATTGCTAGCTTGTTCATTAATAGATACACAGGATTCCTGTCTGAAAGTCTGGGAACTTGTGCCAGGTGCAGAGTGTCCGATCTGTTTGTGTTTGTTGAATGAAACTGAGAGGAAAAAAATAAGAGAGAAAGAAAATATATTGGTGTAAAATAAATACATCCAATGCTTCCTAGAGCTGAACTAGGCTACAGGTTAAGAGATAAACCAACTATGTTTAGCGGAAGGGCTCATTTGCTTTTCTGCAGGTATATGGTTTACAACCTGTTGCTGGCAGTCTTAGGTGTAGAAACTTACTTTGTTGTAACCCCTATGACTCTGTCTCTGTTAGTGATATAACTGTATTAATACCCTGTCAGCCAATTGAGAGAGTCTTAGTGACATTTCCAGTTCACTTTAGATTTATCCATGGTAAGTTCTGATTTATACTGTTATTTTTCAATGCAAAACAAAAAAGAATTTGATAAAAGTTTATTCATTGGCATTTCTGTAGCCTATAAAAAGGACTGTATTCTCATTCATTTCTCACTGGTTAGTTTCACTGGGTTCTAAGGGGTTACATCAGAGATTTTCAACCTTTTTCATCTCATGACACATATAAAATAATTACTAAAATTCTGTGGCACACCAAAAAATATATTGTTCGCTGATCTGACAAAAAAAAAAAAAAAAAAGGTATAATTTTGATTCATTTACACTGGATGGTTATTGTGTTAGCTGCTCTCATTTTGTTTGTTTGTTTGACAATCTAAAGAAAAAGAGGTCAATGTCCCTGACTAAATATCCAGGAAATGCATATTTTAAAAATTCTTGTGGCACACTGGTAGAAAATTACTAATTTATATAAAAGAAGCAAATTTTCAGCTGAACTCCTGAAAAGCAGGAAGGCTAGCGGGTGCTTTTATAGACGTAGTAGTGCACACGGTGGCCTCAGCAGGAGCGAAAAGTACAGACTTGAAGTATCGCTGTATTTCTATGCATTATTTTAATATGGGGTTGATTTATTAGAACCCATGGAATGCATGTGCATTTATTTAAAGTGGAAGATGCTAAGGAAATAACTATTCATAAGAAATGTCCCCATCCCTAAGGAGTTTCTGTTTTAGAGGGAAGACAGACATTCAAGGACAGTTATAGGGCAGTGAGCCCTGGGGCTGCAGGAGCTCACAAAAGGGACACCGGCCAGGCCTGGCGAGGGGGCTATAACAGGGAAGGCTTGTCAGAGGAAGTGACATCCATGCTGGGACTTGAAGG
This sequence comes from Saccopteryx bilineata, assembly GCF_036850765.1. Classification (NCBI taxonomy): domain Eukaryota; kingdom Metazoa; phylum Chordata; class Mammalia; order Chiroptera; family Emballonuridae; genus Saccopteryx; species Saccopteryx bilineata. Next base: position 138,838,118 of record NC_089491.1, on the reverse strand, counting down.
GCCAGGAAGAGTCAGAGTTCAGGGACCTGTGAGTGTTGGTTCTAGAAGACGAGGTAAGCCAGGGAGGTGCTGCTCTTGAGAATTTGAATCCCGAGAGGAAGCTGGGAAGATTGTAGCAACAGTGTGTGAAGACAAAAGAAAAGAGAGCTGGGGGAAGCCCCAGAGGGCCCTGTTTCAGTCTCAGTTAAGAATGAACCTGAGAAACCTGGGAACAGAAGAAGGAGGCAGATCAAGTACACAGAACAAAGTAGGGTCTCTACGAAGGAGACCTAAGGCCCAGTGAGTAGGTACTGCCTTGCTTGTGTGCGGGGGACTACCCAGTCCAGTTTCCAAGATGCCTGATGATACTGTTACTTGCTATCCTTGGCCTCTGTGAGATTCATCTATTCTCTAAACCACCTCATCTTTACTTGAACTAGTTTGAATGGGTCTTTGTGTTTTATGAGCTGGAAGATCTTGAACTTAACGGGGGTTCACCGGAAAGTCATCTAGTGTCTCTTTAGAAACAGTCTTGCCTTCTCTATTCCTGGATGCTGAAGCGATGTGCTTCAGGGGTCTGGTGGGTCCAAACCCTGCAGTACCCTCATGGGAGAGCCACGTTTCTTATCTGGACCTTCTATTTTGCTCCCATGGGTTCCAGAAACTCTTCTGTGCCCTCCTGGGGGGAATGAATTCCTGAGAAGTCCCACCTTCTATCTTATTAACTGGCTAGGAATTTACCAGTGGTTGCATACTGCTGGCCAGTGACCCCCGGCTTCAGCTTTGTCTCAAATCAGTCCAACCATGGTTTCATATTTTTTCTTAAATGAGCCTCCTTTGGTGAACACTCTCATCATTTACTACCAGCATTGTTTAAACATTGTGGTCTTGCCCTTGGTCTTGACACCTTCTTAGTAGTTACTCCAATCTGCCATGACTCCACTTAAACTCATCAGCCCCTATTGCCCTTACTAAGTCACCAGCAAATTAAATCTGCATACCAAGTTTAACTTTTGATTATTGATTGTTGAGGCTGTTAAATAATAATCCCCAAATATAAAAAGTTCTACTTTTTTTTTCCCCCCTGAAAGTAGAATTGAGCCAAAAGGTAATGGTGATAGATCCCTGTGTGATGTATGATGTCAGTAAGTGAGGAATGGACGGATGGGTAGAAAGTGATGACAGGGCCCTGGCCAGTTGGCTCAGTGGTAGAGCATCGGCCTGGCGTGCAGGGGACCCGGGTTCGATTCCCGGCCAGGGCACATAGGAGAAGCGCCCATCTGCTCCTCCACCCCCCCCTTCCTCTCTGTCTCTCTCTTCCCCTCCCGCAGCCAAGGCTCCATTGGAGCAAAGATGGCCCGGGTGCTGGGGATGGCTCCTTGGCCTCTGCCTCAGGCGCTAGAGTGGCTCTGGTCACGGCAGAGTGACGCCCCAGAGGGGCAGAGCATCGCCCTCTGGTGGGCAGAGCGTCGCCCCTGGTGGGCGTGCCAGGTGGATCCCGGTCGGGCGCATGCGGGAGTCTGTCTGACTGTCTCTTCCCATTTCCAGCTTCAGAAAAATACAAAAGAAAAAAAAAGAAAAAAAAAAAGAAAGTGATGACAGTCAGTATGAAGATCGCCATGATGAAGCTAATGGGAAAGTCCTAGTGAGAACAGGATTGAAATAAAATCTCATTGTTTGCAGAAGGGGAAATCCCTACCCAATTGAAACTGTGATTTGTTTATCTACATTTGACAGCATTTTGGAGCCTGAAGGTGAAAAAGAATTAGTAATAGAGCCCATGTCTTCTGACTCTTGAAGTGACTCAAACTCCTGAAATAATCAAGAAAACAACTTATCTACACCACACCATCCACTTGGCTAGAAATACAAGAGTTAGGCAGGACCTTGGGGCTCATCTAGGCTAGTCCACCATACCATCTGAAGCAAATATTCCCACTGTAACACCCTCAAACAGCAAACTTCTTTTCATAATTCTAGACTCAGATTGCCAATGAATGAATTTATTCTCTTTCTCCACAACTTGAATTTCCTTGCCATATACTCTATTGTAGCTTGCACTGCCAATGTCCAGTCACCTAAGCCAGAAACAGGAGCCATCTTTGACTATTTTCTTTCTTTCTTTCTTTTTTTTTCTTTTATAATTTAAAAAAAATTTTTGTAAATGAAAGTGGGGAGGCAGAGAGACAGACTGCCACATGCACCCTGAGCAGGATCTACTCAGCAAGCCCCCTATGGGGTGATGCTCTGCCCTTCGGGGACCATTGCTTAGCTGCTTGGCAACCAAGATATTTTAGTGCCTGAGGCAGGCCATGGAGCCATCCTCAGGATCTGGGGCCAACTTGCTTCAACTGAACCATGGCTGTAGGAGGAAAAGACAGAGATAGAAAGGAGGAAGAGTGGCAGGGGTGGAAAAGCAAATGGTTGCTTCTTTTGTGTGCCCTGACCAGAAATCGAACCTGAGACTTCCACATGCTGGGCTGATGCTCTTCTGCTGAACCAACCAGCCAGGGCCTCCTTTCTTTTCTTATATGTTAGTATTGTTTTGTTTTGTTTCTCCGAATCAACTTTTCTTCTTTTCCTTTCTTTTTGTTACTACTGTCTACTCCTATCAAGACCTTCAGTATTTTTTGCTTTATTAATAAGTTTCACACCAGATAAATCTCTCCTCTTCATTCAAAATCTTCTTTAGAGAAAACTGCAAAAATGAGTTTTATTGTATCACCTAGAATTTGAGGCTGTCCACAGCTTGCTATAAATGGCAACCTCTTCTACCTAATTTCACAATGATTGCTACTATATAGTACACAGTTTGAACTCTATATTTACTATTCTAAGAAAAAGTCATGGCCCTGGCCGGTTGGCTCAGCGGTAGAGCATCGGCCTGGAGTGCGGGGGACCTGGGTTCGATTCCCGGCCAGGGCACATAGGAGAAGCGCCCATTTGCTTCTCCACCCCCCCTCCTTCCTCTCTGTCTCTCTCTTCCCCTCCCGCAGCCAAGGCTCCATTGGAGCAAAGATGGCCCGGGCGCTGGGGATGGCTCCTTGGCCTCTGCCCCAGGCACTGGAGTGGCTCTGGTTGCAGCATGCCCCGGAGGGGCAGAGCATCGCCCCCTGGTGGGCAGAGCTTCGCCCCTGGTGGGCGTGCCGGGTGGATCCCGGTCGGGCGCATGCGCGAGTCTGTCTGACTGTCTCTCCCCGTTTCCAGCTTCAGAAAAATACAAAAAAAAAAAAAAAAAAGAGAGAGAGAGAGAGAAAAATCACATTTGTTCACAAGATTTTTTATTTATTTTTAATTTTTTAAAAATCCAGTTACAGTTGACATTCAATAGTGTATTAGTTTCAGGTGTATAGCACAGTGGTTAGACATTTATATAACTTAACAACATGATCCTCCATTAAGTCCTTGCACCCACCTGGCACCATATATAGTTACTACAATATTATTGACCATATTCCCTGTACTTTACACCCCCATGACCATTTTGTAACTGCCAATTTGTCCTTCTTAATTCCTTCAATATTAAGCCTTTTTAATTCAGTGACTCCTGTGGGACCTGACCCCGTTTTCCATCCCAACTATCTGAATTCTGTCTAGCAAATTAATAGAACTTCTCATATTCCTCCCTTCTTCATTAATCTCTCATTTCTTGAACTTCATTGACACTTGGTGTTGGTGAACATGAACCATTCAGTGTGTAATGTGAGTCTGTATGTGTGTGCAGTGGTGGGATTCAGCCGGTTTGCACCAGTTCAGCAGAACTGATACTTAATTTTTTGTTGAGCTTGGCAAACCAGTTGTTAAAATGGCACTTGTAATTAGGTTTCTTTCTAAGGTGGGCGCCTGGGCAGCCACCCATGTGGAAATCACAAATTTACACTCCTGACTCTCTTTTAACGTTCATCTGTGCAACAGTGTATTCTAAGCGCCCGTAGTAATGTTTATTCCATCCATAGGTGAAAAAAATTGCAAGTGAGAATGCCAATCAAGAAGCAATATGGAAATGTCTTAAATAACAGTTTTATTGGGGTTTTTTGGTCAGGCATTAGTTAATATTTTCCCTTAATATTTTAAAACCCTTTCTTATTACATAATATAGTTTTATGTACCTCTTTTACTGTTCTTATTTAAATATTAAATGAATGGAATAATAAACTACCTTTTGGTATATTGCTTTTTTATACTTAAAATGGTCATTAGGGTTGTTAGATTATTTGAATCCCACCACTGTGTGTGTGTGTGTGATCATTACCATTGAAGCATAAACATGAGCAGATGATGAAGGGCAGGTCCTGCACATTTCTTAAATTTAAGTGAGAGCTCTGGTTCGATTTGAGAAGAGAAGTGCTGAAGGTAATATTCTTGCTGAAGGTAATATTCTGGAGAAGGTAACTGATTAGGAAATGAGTTGCTAGGGATGTTCAAGAACAGAGAGTAGGTGACAGCTGCACAGACCATTGCTGCTGCTGCTAGGTGAGACCTAGGGCCCTTTTAAGTATCTGTGGTAAGTTGGGAATGTTGAGGCAAACACAGAAGGCAGCCTTGGCAGGCAGTTTAGGTCACTAATACCTGGTAAGTGCAACAGAAGGAGTTGGGCAGAGTGAGGTACCATACGTGAGTCTTAAAGGTGTTTGATATTGAGACTGGTATGCTTGACAAAGTCAGAAAATGTTGTTCCACAAGAAGGCAAGTTCCATGAAATGGACCAACCTACTTTGCCTTTATAGAAAAAAGGGGGTTTTAAGTGAAAGAATCACAGAGATCCTTTGGCTTTGAGCACTAATGTTCTGATATAAGACAAACAATTATTGTTTATGTTTTTAAAAAACTTTTATATGTACCTATCATAGGCATGTTCCCATGCTGAAAAAATATTCTGGAAGCCTGTTATTTCTTTTCTGAAAATGATTCTCAAAGACAAAACAATAAAGTGATTTTATCATTGTGAACTTAAAGCATTCTGAAAAAATTTTTTTATATTTCTTGATTAAAATTATAATTTGAATTTAAAAGGCCACACAATTTAATTCAATGCCAGTTAATGGATGCCAATTGTCCCACAATCTCATTTTCCCTTTCCTGTTTATATATTCTTGTTGTGAATTCCTTTACTTTTCCTGATTAACCCGCAAAAATGCATGGCTAAATTGTTTAAGCTTTATTCCTGCCTTATTTTTTGCTGTACATTCTATTTTCTTGGCAGGTTATTTTAGTGGCTCTTCTCCCATTAGCAGAATTTATGGTGGAAAATTGCTTTCACTTTAAAAAAAAGACCAGGCAGGGCAGAAAATTTAAGTTAATCACCTAGTTTCTGAAATTTTAGCAGAAATAAACAAGATGATTAATTTGAAATGTACTTTAGAGTCAATGAGTTTAAAAAAAAACAAAACACTTGAGTTGCTGATTACAGCTAGCTCAAATAGACCCCCTAACATGTAATTCACTGTTGGAGTGATTCCAAATGGATTCTTTCAGCTTAAATTTGCAAAATTTTTCAATGCTGTGTCAATATTTCAAATAAGATTGAACACATTCATTGGCAACATTTACCCGACTTCAAATGCACCAAATATAGGTGGTATCTTGAATTTTCTGAGCATAATATACATGGATTGAAAGGAGACACACAGTTTAAATAAATGCATATTCCTGATTCTTCCCACAGCACTTGTAGCTCTTTTGTCATTTTTTCCCTAATGTTTTTATTTTTCTTTTAATTTAAAATTTTTACTTTTATCTATGGATAATTTCAAATATACACAAAAGAAGAAATAGCAGCATAGTGAACCTCGGAGTTTTCAACACTCACCTGCAAGAATCATCAACTCAACAGCCAACCTTACTTCATTTTTACTCCTTTCTACTTTCCTCTTTCCCCTGCACTGAATTATTGTGAAGCAAATTTCAGACGTTCAAGTCATTACGCATGGAAATATTTTACAATGAACTCTAAATTATGATTCCTTCAAAAATAACTTTAATATCATTCCCACATCTATAAAATTGAGACTATGGATTTCCTTCATCGAATATCCAACTCAAATATTCCATTTTGTCTCAGATGGTTTTTATGGCATATTTATTCAAATCAGGCTCTAAATAAGGCCCACATACTATATATATAGTTGATCAATATGTCACTTAAATCCCCTTTTATTGTAGGTTCACCCCTTTTTTTTCTTTTTCTTGCAACACATTTATTGGAAAAATTAATCATTTATTCCTGAAGATTTTCTTACAATCTAGATTTTGCTGATCATATTTCCATATTTTTGTTTACCATCTTGCTCTGACTCTTATATTTCTTAAATAATCTGCTCATTGCATGATTTGCCCTTGCCTGACTCTAAGAGCATCTCACACATGGTTTTCTGCACTTCACTCACCCTAGAATCCACTCACCTCTACTTACAATGGTCTTTGACTGCTACTTTACAACGTCTCATACAATTTTTTTCCTTAAGAAATTCTTATATGACCAAAGCAGGAACCAGTTGCATACTCTTATAGCACTTCTTTCTTCATAGTAATGATTTGTTTGTATGACTTCATTAATACTTAGTTTTATAAAAAACAAACAAACCTGTCTTCTTTTTGTGCATGACTAAATAGTCACCACCTAACTTAGGAAATGTACTTTATATATATATAATATATATATATGCTTTATATACTTTATATAAATGTACCAAAAAATCAATGAAATGCCAAAAATGATGAATTTAATGATTAATCTGAATGAATCAATTTAATAAATTCTATCTTCCCTTACCAAACTAAATATTATTTAATAAAAATGAGGTGATCACAAGTTGTGTTTTAGTTATTCTTTGTCTTATTCCTACCTCTTGGCCTTCCACTTGTGGCTACTTTTCATGCCCACTGTTCTGTGATACTACGTCAGGAGATGAATGTTCTCCTGGGACAGACCTTAAAGAACATGTGAAACTGAGTCACTTTCCTCCTGGTGGTCTTGATGGCCTTGGAGGTCTGATTGTTGAGCAGCCTTCAGGGAGATTTTTCTCAAAATGCAAATGAACTTTCTTTGCTTAAAACATGACGTTTATACTCTTGTATTTGTCTGGTTGACTGCCATGACATAATACCACAGATTGGATGACTTAAACAACAGACATTTCTTTTCTCATAGTTCTAGAGACTGGAAGTCCAAAATCAGTGTGCTGGGAAGGTTTGTGTCTCTTTAGATCTCTCCCTGGCTTGTAAGCATCTGCCTTCTAACTGTGTCTTCAAATGGCCTTTCTTCTGTGTATCTGAAGAGAGCTCTCTAGTATCTCTTTTTCTTATAAGGACACCAGTCCTTTTGGATTAGGACTCCACCTTATGACCTCATTTAACTTGAATTCATATGCAGTCACATTGGAGGGTAGGGCTTCAACATAGGAAGGGAAATAATTCAGTTCGTAACAATTCAGTAATACATTCTCAGGGATCTGGGTCTAAACTGAACCAATTCTCTTAATTATTAAATGTTTTTTAAAAAAATTCTTACTGATAGGTAACTAATATATTAAAAGACTTTATCAGGGATTAAAACATCACGACCACCTTAACTAGAGCATTATTTTATCTGTGTCTACTAGCTGTAAGGGTAAAAAGTATAGAATTAGCATATATGAAGTTACTTTTTTCTGTGGTTGTTTAATATTTAAGTTAAATATTTGATTTACTATAATGGTAAAATTAGCCTGACCAGGCAGAGGTGCAGTGGATAGAGCATCAGACTGGGATGCGGAGGCCCCAGGTTTGAGACCCCGAGGTCGCCAGCTTAAGCATGGGCTCATCTGGCTTGAGCAAAAAGCTCACCAGCTTGGACCCAAGGTCGCTGGCTCGAGCAAGGGGTTACTCGGTCTGCTGAAGGCCCACGGTCAAGGCATATATGAGAAAGCAATCAATGAACAACTAAGGTGTCGCAACGAAAAACTGGTGATTGATGCTTCTCATCTCTCTCTGTTCCTGTCTGTCTGTCTCTATTTCTCTCTCTGACTCTCTCTCTCTGTTCCTATAAAAAATAAAATAAAATAAAATAATGGTAAAATGATAATTATAAGTACTAAAAGTTAAAACATATGAACAAAGTAAAAGCATGGATAAAGTAAGAACTAAAATTTGAATACAAAACATAATGTGTATTTCTGAAGATTTTTGAAAAGTATTTAAAGTATAGTTACTTGAAAAAAAACCCTGACATAAATATCTCTGTAGATTAATTTATAAATGGGCCTTTGAAAGTGATATTAAAAACATCCTCTAACAAACTCATACATACCAATTAGTTATATAAACCAAAGCTAAAATTTTACCTTTTCAGTAATATGGACTCTGACTACCTTATCTAAAATGCATTCATGCCTCTTCTCATTTACTTTTCTTTTCATTGCTTTATTTCTTCCACAATACTTACCATTTTCAGAAATATCATATAATTTGCTTATTTTGTTTGCCTGCCTCCTTCAACTAGAATGTCAGCTCCATGAGGTCAGGGTTTTGTGGGTTTTGTTCACTGCTGAATTTCCAGCCTCCAGAGCAGGGCTTGTCACATGCCTGGCATTTAATGTACCTTGGCTAAATAAATTTTAAAATTTCTAATAAGTCAGTATTCTGTCCAATTAGATTTTGATAGCCAGATCTTTTTAAAAAAATATAAACTAAATATAATTTAAGACACAGTGCATTAAAGTTATGTGGAGGGCTTGTTACAGCACTGACTATTGAACTCCATCACTCAAATTTTGGAAGTTAATCGATCTGGAACAAGGGCTGCAAACTTGCATTCCTTTTTTTTTTTTTCTTTGTATTAAGTAAGAGGTGGGGAGGCAGAGAGACAGACTTTTGCATGTGCCCAGACCAGCAAGACTCCTACTGAGCAATGCTCTGTCCATCTGAGGCCACTGCTCCATTGCTCTGCAATGAAGCTATTATAGCACCTGAGGCGAGGCCATGGAGCCATCCTCAGTGCCAGGGGCCAACTTGCTTAAACCATTCAAGCCATGGCTGTGGGAGGAGAAGAGAGAGAGAGAAAGAGAGAAGGAGGGGTAGAGGTGAAGAAACAGATGGTCGCTTCTCCTGTGTGCCCTGACTGGGAATCGAACCCAAGACTTCCACACACCAAGCTAATGCTCTACCACTGAACCAACTGGCCAGGGCCAGAACATGCATTTCTAACAAGTTCCCAGATCATGCTGCTGCTGGTGGTGGAGAAAAATCATACTTTGAAAAACACTGATTTACAGAAAACAAAATTCATTACATCATGAAATGTTGGGGATGGTTATGAATTATTAGCATCTGGCCTTGGCTCACAGCTTAGTACATCTGCTATCTGGTAATTAACCTGCAGGAACAATGTATTGGAGCACTGGATCAGTATGTCAGTAAGTGGTTTTCTTGACTTCCTCCCAACAAATTAAGGATTGCACTGAGTCCCCACAGGCTGTCATCATTCAGGTGTGTTAAATGTGGACTTTTGTGATGGCATTAGACTCACACAAGGCAAGTTTTTTCCTCCCCAGAGCATCATTGTTATTAAGATGAATGAATGGAAATTTCCCCTTTGGAAAGCTGTTAAGGCTTTCCTTTTGGTAGAGTCTGTAAAAAAAAATTCTAACACAACACACACAAAAAATAGCATTTCAGTAATTAGAAGTGTAAGATTTAGTCCTTCTTAGATGGCTTTCATGCTGAAAATGCTTTGCAAATATTAACCGATGCTCCGGCAATCCTTGGAGGCAACTTATGTTCTCTACCTTTGGTTCTTTTAGAGGTTGGGGGAGGGTTGGACTTCTATGGCATGTATCTGTCATCTGGTTTTTTTTCCTTTTTGATCTGTTTATGCACTGGAAGGGAGACGGACATCAGGTCTTAAGAGTCAGATTCTCCGGCAAATTAGTAACCTCCTGAGGCAGGTTATTTCCTGCCTCAATTGTTACTTGACAATCCTGTCTTTTATGTGCAGTGTTTAGTTATTAAGTCAATGATCTTAAGAACTCTAATTCTCTTTATCATCTAGTGAAGTTAATTGGGAAACAGAGGTCTTATTTTTATGGACATTCTTCTGTGTTAAAATAAATAAATAAATAAATGAGATGTATGCAAAATTTTCAGCAAAATAAACACAACTGTGTTGACCTAGAAATATTTTCAGTAACATGCTCACTATATGCAGTAATACTGGGTTAAATTTATCTTTTTTTTTTTGTATTTTTCTGAAGTTAGAAGCGGGGAGGCAGTCAGACAGACTCCCACCTGCACCTGACCAGGATTAACCCAGCATGCCCACCAGGGAGCGATGCTCTGCCCATCTGGGGCGTTGCTCCATTGTGGCCAGAGCCATTCTTGCGCCTGAGATGGAGGCCATGGAACCATCCTCAGTGCCCGGGCCAACTTTGCTCCAATGAAGCCTCGGCTGCAGGAGGGGAAGAGAGAGACAGAGAGGAAGGAGAGGGAGAAGGGTAGAGAAGCAGATGGTGGAGGCACTTCTCCTGTGTGCCCTGGCCGGGAATCGAACCTGGGACTTCCACACGCCAGGCTGATGTTCTACCGCTGAGCCAACTGGCAGGGCTTACATTTATCTTATACCTCTTATGTTCTTAATTTATTTTTTATTTATTTATTTTTTATTTTTTTAGTGAGTGAGAGAGAGACAGGGACAGACAGACAGGAAGGGAGAGAAATGAGAAGCAGCAACTCATAATTGCAGGACTTTAGTTCATTGATTGCTTTCTCATACGTGCCTTGACTGGGGGCTCCAGCTGAACCAGTGCCCCCTCACTCAAGTTAGTGACCTTGGGGCTTCAAGCCAGCAAGCGACCTTTGGGCTCAAGCCAGAGATGACTGGGTCATGTCTATGATTCCATACTCAAGCCGGCAACTCCATGCTTTAGCTGGTGAGACTGCACTCAGTCTAGGTGAGTCCACGCTCAAGCCGGCAACCTCGGGGTTTAGAATCTGGGTCCTCAGTGACCCAGGCTGATGCTCTATGCACTGCATAACTGCCTGATGAGACCTATGTTCTTAAATTTTGAGATGGAAAAATATCTATTATTAGATAGAACATCTTTTATTGGATGAGCAAAAGCACACAGAGTCTAGAGGGTCAGGCAAAATATTTCTTTCATTCTTTTTCAGATTTTATTCATTTTAGAGGAGAGAGAGAAAGAGAGAGGAGGGAAAGATCAGGAAGCATCAACTTCCATATGTGCCTTGACCAGCAAGCCCAGGGTTTCAAACTGGCAACCTCAGAGTTCCAGGTTGACTATCCACTGTGCCACCACTGAACAGGCCTTTTTTTTTTCATTCTTAAGTAGGCCAAATGCATCTTGAGCAGTAAAGGGAGAGCAGCTGCTCTTACCAGTCTTTCTTCTTTATTCATTCCCTTACATTTTGTTGAGTGCCTAGTATAGTCTAGGTAGTTGTCTAGTTGCTGGGTTTGGAACAATGAACAAAACAAGGGTTCTGGCCTTGTGGACTTAGATGATCACAGAAGGGAGTAACTAATAAACAAAACTGTATGTGTGTATCAGAATTAAGCGTTGATAAAAGCTGTGTAGACTTTAAGACAGAGCTCTCAAGTAAGATGACATGTGGTGGAAGTCCAGAAGGAAGTGTGGAAGTGAGCCACTTAGATATTTGAGGGAAGAACATTCCAGGCAGAGGGAAATCGGGAGCCAGTGCCCTGAGGCAGGAGTGTGGCTGACATACTCAGGAGCCGCAGAGGGTCAATGGGCTGCAGTAGAGTGAGTCAGGAGTGGATGGTACCAAAGAAGTCAGAGAGATACAGGAGGATAGAGAGAGATACAGATTATGTCTCCTCATTTTCTTAACTTCCTATAAACTATTTGGAGGGTTATCATAGGTTGGAGACCCAAAGAGCAGATATTTAAATTTTATAAGACATTGTTGGGAATTAGATAGAAAAATTAAGATATGTTACCTTTTCTCATGAATAATGATTTTCAACTGCCTTGGTATGCCGTAAAAAATTTTAAAACATGCAATACCTCACTATTTAGTCAGGGGCACTGACCTCTTTTGCCTTAGATTGTCAAATATACAATGACAACAGCCAACACAACAATAGCTGTCTGGTGTGAATGAATCAAAATACAATGTGGGTTTTTTTTTGGTGTGCCCCAGAATTTTAATAATTAGCTTATGTGTGCCATGAGAAGAAAAAAGTTGAAAATTGCTGTTTTAGTGTAATTTCAGATTGAATGTAGGCATTGTTTCAAACTTAGTATGTTTTTCATAGCACTAGAAATTTAAGAGCTCAAGGTTAGCTTCTTATCACAAACGGCTCAGGTTGCATCTCTAAGAATTGTGCCTCTTAAAGGGAATCACAGTAAAAATTTGCATTTGGAACTTGGCTCATTCTGTGCCTTTCCATCATTTCCTTCTCGTACTCCCATTCTACAAGCACTATATGACTGAAATGGAACTTATAGCAGTATGTCATGCAAACAATGATGAAAGAATTTAGTATTAGATTAAGTCCCCTGTCAGTAATAAATTTTAAAATAAACTAATTTCTTGTTGGGCATTATGATTAGAATAATCACCCCATTGGATTATATGTACAGTAGAGATAAAGGGAATTAAAACTATGAAGGCTGATTATTCCATTTTCATCTATGAATAGTTAATGTTATACCGCAGAGGACTGTAGTCTGAAAATGCAGTCAGGTTTTCTTTATGACTCTTGCAGATTTAAGCTGAACTAAGCATATTGGTTTTCAATAAATAGTGACATAAATCAGAAAAATAGCCAGTCTAATTTTGATTGACAGAATTAGTCATTGGATCTGTTTTTTATAGTCTCTTTCTTAGATCTTCTAATGTGTTTTCCCTGTGCAAAACAAGAAGAAACATTATTGAATTTTAATTGTGAATAATTTATTTAGAATTTAGTATTTAGTATAATGTATTTCATTACATTCTCACAGGGTGTCTTGAGGTGTGGGGTATTTTTATTATGTATTTTACAACTGAATGGCCTACTTGTAAGTGGAGAACCCTGGGTGGGCTTGGAGGGGGTGGTGGTACAAGAAAACATGTAATTTGTCTAATAATGACCAAAACAATGATACTGTATGTCCTTTGCTCATGGTATGGGACAATAGAGGACCCTTTGGAAGGGTGATGTGAAGGCTCTTCTTTCCAGTAGAGGTGACCAGCTGTCCTAATCCATCTAGCCATCCATCCATTTATCCATCCATCCATCCATCCATCCATCCATCCATCCATCCATCCTCCAAATGCTCTCAAATCATTCCCCTCATAATCAACACAAATTAAAGGTTACAGTTCTGGGATCTGGAAACAGGCCAAGTTTCTAGGTCCACATTGGGATGACCATGCTGCCTGACCCGGGAGGTTAACATCGGGACAACCTGATGGAGACTGAGGGGGAGGGGCTAGTACAGAATCCCTAGGAAGGCGGCTGTATTTCTCTCAGGGGTCTATCTTCAGATCTGCTTTCAGCCTTATTCTTGGTTAGTCTCCATATTTTTCCACATTACATCCTTCTGACGACAGTTTCCTCACTAAAAGAGCAGGCATCCAACAGACACACAGAAATTGTCAGGTAGACAAACATCTGTCACACCACATGCATGCACTCACACACACATAAGACTGAAACAGTTTTCTAAAAGGGTTGATCCCTTTTACACTTCCACAGCAAAGGACAAGAGTCCCAGTTTCCTAATTAATGTATGCACTTATTGGTTGTTTTCAGTTAAGCCAATCTAACAGGTATGAAGTGGTATCTCATTGTGATTTTAATTTCCATTTTAATTTATGATGTTGAGCAGTTGACCATCAGGTTTATTTGCAACTCATCCTTGCCCATGCTGCACTCCAGCTAATCTTTATCTGTTCAATCTGAACTTTTATAGTACTATCCCCTTCTAATGTAATACGTAATTTACTTACTATCATCATTGCTTATTATCTGTTTCCCTGACAATCTCCTTTACAAACTAGAATGTTTGCATGGAATATTTTTCATCTTTTGCTCATTGATGTAGCCCAGAAAAATCTAGAATAGAACCTAGCATTTATTTGGAATTAAATACATACTGGTTGGAAGAATGAATGATCACTAGCCTTTAATTATTAGGAGCCCCCTTGCTGAGAGTGGAAAAGTTTTCAAGAATACTCACACAAAAGAAAAAAACTGGGGTTTTGTCTATTATTTCCCTCCATCATCCATCTGCCCCTAATGCTCTCCCTCTCTCTCACAGGGAGAGGCCAGCTGTCTGAGTAGCATGACAAGTTGCAATCAGCAGCTAAAAATATAGTTGTATGTACTGAACCATATTGGGATCCTCACTTGGCAAACTTGATGGAAATAAAAAATTACTGTAAATATGGCAATGTAATCAACTAAAGCAGAAGAGCTTTTGTGGGCGTGAGAGGGAGATAGAGACACAGGGCAATGCCTCTGCAAGAAAAAAACCCCAATGAAGTATAAGACAAAATACTAGATATTATGCTGAGTGTGGCAAATTATGATAGAGAATGAGACCTAGTAGCTGCCTGTGCTGACTGGCTTGTCCTACTTTATGCCGTTCACTCTATGACGAATATGATCTGTACAAGCCACTACCCTGCCAAGAAATTGTCATGGTTTCTCTGTCCTCCATTAAGTTTATATTCCTTAGCAGGACATTCGGGGTCCTTCATCATCTAGAGCAATTAAATTTATGGTCTTTCTGACTTAAAAAGGTAACGGAAAAAGTGGATGGTTTCAAGTAGAACCATAAAGAGAATTATACACTTATAGAAGATGTATATTTAAGAAATATTGATTCATTCTACTTATTCCTGTTGTGGAAAAAAAAAGTTAGATGGATGTCCTAATAAAGGTCCCTAAATATTAATAAATGATTTCTTACCTGGGAAATGGAGACCTGTTGGTCTTTTCCACAGAGAACACAACAGCAGGACATGTTTTGAAATGTGGCACGAAGGATATATCTCAGATATAGAAAGATTTTGTTTGCCAGACACTGAGATGACTTCTTGAGAAAAGTTATAAAATCTCCTAATGTGGTAACTTTTCTCTTTAACCTCATTCTGTCTGGAATAGTTTATGTCAACATTTTTCAAAGTATGCCTAGCATTTTATGAACTGTTAAGGGAAGTTGCTCAAAATAAAGATTCTGCTATCAAATGCATTTCAGAAACACTGGATTTACCAAAGTTAAACAGATTTCTTTCCTGAAAGGGCTTCATGCGCCTTTGCTCTGGGCTTTGTGAATTTCTGGTGGAGGTGGGGGCACATATAGTACAACGCATTTCTAAAAGGGTTTTTTTTGATCATATAACCCATTTTTAGAGGCTTTTGCTAGTACTCTGTGGTACTTTGAAGATGGCAGATAAATTAAGGAGACTTGTTTGCAATGTTGAAAAAATTTCTCACTTGTGAAATTATTTTGAGAATAACAATAAAGATCTCCGCAGAGACAACCCTTTTAAAAAAACCACCTAAATACAGATCCCTTGGGAATAATTTTACAGTTTTAGACATTTTCCAGTGAGCCATAGTGGAGTGACAATAATGTGTGTTAAGAGCCAGAAATAGATTCATGGAATCTTCATCCTTATTCTGGTTTCCAAATACATTAGTTTTGATATTAATAGTAGGGGCAGAATCTATAATTATAAATATGCATGTTAGTTTTTGCTATTGTGATGAGTGAAATTCTGAAGTTTTCTAATAAGATAAGAGGTAAGTACACAGCCATTCATGAAATGATACAATTTGGAGATGAAAATTTCACCTAGGATAGTTTACTCACCACTATATTACATGACAGTTTACCCATGGAAAGTGAAAGTACCAACTTATATAACTCTTCACATACTTATGTTTACAGTAGTAACTTCTCGAGTTCTTGAGTGAATCTTTTGGGAGCTCCATAAACACAAATGGGAAAATATATGGGGGAAGTTACCTCTATCTACTTAACGGTTAATTTGAAATGTGGCAAAAAAAAAAAAAAAAAAAAGAAATAGAAGGGACAATGAAGGAACAAGGTGATGTATTTTCTAGGTAGTAATTTACTTTAACATTGTGTTGAATACATATGAGATTAAATGAACTTTAACATACATTCTAGAGGTGGTTGGTTAGTTTGCATATGAAATTCTTTCATATACAGACACACCCACACATGTACATATGTATACATATATGAAAGATTTAGTTTTAGGAATTGGCTTATGTGATCATGGGAGCTGGCAAGTAAAGCAGACTAGAAACTCAAACAGGCAGGCTTTCTGTGTCGTAGCCTTGAGGAAGAATTATTTCTTCCTCAGGAAACCTCATTCTTTGTTCTGAAAATCTTCAACTGATTTGATGAGGCCCACCTACATTATGGAGAATAATCATTTTTACTTAAAGTATACTGATTGTAAATGTTAAACATATCTAAAAAATTAACTTTATAATGATATCTAGACTGATGTTTAACCAAGCAACTGGATACAATAGCCTGACCAAGCTGACATGCACAACTAACCAACACAGATGTCTACATAAGCACTTCCAATTTTGTCATCAAAACCCATGCCAGAGATTTCTTCAGCATGAGAGTAGTTAGAAAGTAATCTTGCATTGTTAAAAGAAGTAGTACCTAAACTTAGTAGTTGGTCAAAAAGAGTATACAGGCACTATTGTTCTTTTTTGTATATGACAGAGAAAGGGACAGACAGACAGGAAGGGAGAGAGATGAGAAGCATCAATTCTTTGTTGTGACACCTTAGTTGTTCATTGATGTCTTTCTCATATGTGCCTTGACTGGGGGATGGGGCTACAGCAAACTGAGTGACCCCTTGCTCAAGCCAGCGACCTTGGGCTCAAGCTGGTGAGCCTTGTTCAAACTAGATGAGCCTGTGCTCAAGCTGGTGACCTTGGGGTTTCAAACCTGGATCCTCCACATCCCAGTCCAGTGCTCTATGCACTGCGCCACTGCCTGGTTAGGCCCAGCAGCCTTGTGGAGAACAGAGCTAGGTTTATGTGTTCCTGCAGAAAGACTCTACTCTTGCCTCAGAGTACTGGTCAACCTCCTCAGAGTGAAATCTCTCATGCAAGGTTCTCATTAGAGAGCTGAAAGGCAGAAGGAGAATCCCCAGGCTTCTAAGAGCAGGTGGTGTAGACTCTTTGGTATCCACTTGTTCATAGGTGTTTGCATTCTAACAGAATTTTGTCTAAGAGTTATTTTCATTCTTATATCCCAATTGGCTCTTATGGTTGGAGGCTTTTACAAAGGCTTTGGTGGTTTTTAGATGGCCAAGCTTAGTTCACAACAGGAGGACTTTGGAATTCAATATTACAAAGCAATCCATTGAGACGAACACTGGGATGTCTCCATTCCAGCTGGCTACAGCCTTCTTTTGATATGACTGACTTTGGTCAGTGAGCTCTAGTCTTCTGCCTCCTTCAGGTGCATGTTCTCGCTATGGTAATGTCTTCATAGGAGGAATTGAATGACAAGAGTTGTTGGAGAGACTTTTACTTTATTTTCTCACGGTTTGAAACTTAAAATTTGTAAAGGCATTTGGCAGGGAAAAAATACAGTCAATCAGTAATCGATGTATTGCATTTTCACTTATATTTAATGCAGTTTCAGTCTCATATGAGTCATGCAAAGCTCCCTCTCTTTTACATACACTTAAGAGAGTAATTTGATGCCATTTGATGAAAGCAGTTCTTTTAAGAATGCATTTCCCATACTATGAAACAGGGAAAATAGGTATATGAGTGTCTAAATTCAGAATAAAATACAAATATTTGAACAATTAAAGAAAACAGGACCTATACTATATTTTATTAGCCCATTCATATTTCCCTCTTATGGTATGGATTGTAGGTGTGTGAATGAATTTAAAAGTGGAAAAAGGGAACTAACTCTCCAATCAAGTAGATTTTCTCTAGAAATAGCTTTTTAACCACCTCTTAAGAAACGGAACAATCCATCAGCCTTAACCACCATGAACTTGAAAGTAGGAAATTGGATAAGTTTTACAAAGAGATACACTATATTTTGATACAGAAGGTATTTTGCTTTGGGATGAATACATTAATTGATAAAAGGAAACAAATACACTATTAATAGGAGCTCCCTCCAAAGCTCTGTTGTATAAATAAATCTCACATGTCTTTCTTTTTTAGCTGCTAAGATAGATGCTTCCTAGATTAATCATTTATTGTTCCTTTCATATAATACAGCTTTGAAGTAAACCCAAGAATTTCTCTGCAAGTTTGATAAAGCACGGTGAATTTGGGAAATATTGCTCTAAAGTGTTTGGATCTTTGCTGAGTGAGTGAAACTGGAATTCTTGGCTCTTTCTTTTTGCTTATTTTACATTCTAGAATGAAGGCACAGTTTCTCTGTGTCAAAATTTAGTGACAGACGAATGAAAAGTATTCCTTGAGTGAGGATGATTTAAGATTTTGGAGAAGAAATGTTTTCTCAAAGCAGTACTGAGCAGTGGTAGGGGCTCCTTATCCAGGTGTATGTGTTTCCATAGGAACAAACTGTTAATGCATGCATCTAATTTACACGGATATATGTTAGCTACCTTCTTATTTTCTCAATCTGTTTTCTCCATGTCATCTAAGCTGAATCTAACATTCTACAGCCTAGACCTTACTTGGACCACACTCATCTCCAGCCAGAACTGAAGTGCAGTGAATGAGGTGCCAGGCCTGGGCTCGGAGCAGCTCTCGGGCTGTTGCAGCCCTTCTCTTCCCTCTCAGATCTGGGTTGGCTCAGAGCATGAGAAAGTGATTTTACTTATGGTTTTTCCTCCTTATTCTTGCAGGTTTTCCTGTCCAGTGCTCATCTCCAAGTCCTAGCATTCCCCGAAACCATGTGGGTCTGATGGGGGTCCTAGTACTTGACCCAG
Organism: Saccopteryx bilineata; assembly: GCF_036850765.1. Classification (NCBI taxonomy): domain Eukaryota; kingdom Metazoa; phylum Chordata; class Mammalia; order Chiroptera; family Emballonuridae; genus Saccopteryx; species Saccopteryx bilineata. Next base: position 138,819,206 of record NC_089491.1, on the reverse strand, counting down.
TCTCTTGCTTGACCCTTACTTTACTCATCCAGCTTTGATTCTCCCATATGAACATATCTCTCTTACAGAAATACCCCTACTTCGATTTTTCAATACCTCCCACCTGAGTGAACACCCTGCACTGAATGTCCTAGTAATGGAACTGAAAATCCAGCCACTTTTACATAGGTGTTTGTAGGTGAATGGATACCTCCTCCCCTGCAACTGCCTTGCCTTAGCTCACTCTATCCTCCTACAGCAACTTCCTGTTGCCTTAGGAGCCATGCTGTCTGTGATGGTTAATTTTATGTGTCAATCTGGAAGGTTTAGGGGGAGGATTTTAATATTTAAATCAGTGAACTTTGAGTAAAGCAGATAGTCCTCTATAATGTGGGTGGGCCTTATCTAATCAGTTGAAGGCATGAATAGAACAAAAAGACTGATCTCCCCAAGCAAGAGGGAATTCTCCAGCAGACGATTTTCAAATTTCATCTGTACCATTAGCTCTCCTAGGTTTCTACTTGCTGTTCTTTAGGCTGGGACCTCACCTTTGGCTATCATTATTCTTGAGCCTGCCAGCTAACTCTACAGAGTTGTATTTGCCAGGCCCCATAACTGCATGGGCTGATTCTGTATAATAAATCTCTGTGCATATATATACATCCTATTGATTTTGTATACTAATACATGACCTTCTGTTGTAGTTTCTCAAATTATAATACTGTTATAAATGTATGTGTTTCTATTTGCCTCTGTATATATGCATGTGTATACTGTGGGGAAAATGAGGCTTCATGTTGATTTTGGATCAGAGTTCTAATAGGTGATTTTATTCTCTACAGTCATGGGAGAGAATTGGCCAAAAAGCCATCCAACAAATGTCCACTGTTTAAAATAACACCCTCCATCCCTTCTTCATAGCACCTCCAACTATTATGTGTGCATTAATTTGTTTGTTGTCTAGCTCTCCACTAGCATTTAAAGTTCATGGATATCTATTCCAGGTACCAAGACAGAGACTTACACAGGTTAGATGTTCGTAAAATATTTGTTGAATAAATGAATAAATGAATGAATATTCTATATAACAGAATAATTAACACAAGGCTTGTGAGTTTATGTGCCACTTAATTTGAGCAACGGCAGAGTCCTATAGCAAATGTTATATTACTTTAGTGAAAAATATAATTTCCTGTAGCTAATATTCTACAAGGTTGAGAGGTCATGATAAGATTACATTACTGGGAAGTTAATAGAAAATTTTATGAAGTGAAGAACTGTGCATTAAAGAGAAACATTGTGCTTGTGATGACAGGGAATAGAGGATGTCGGGACTTAAAGTTTAAGGAGAACTTTGTCCCACCTGGCCGATTTCCAACTGTGCTGCTTTTTCATGGGTCCTCTGTGGTCCCTGGAATGTGAATGTTCTTCAGTCTTCTCTGGACTTTCTTACTGAGAAAGGCAATTTCAACAGAGCATTTGAATGCTTATGTGAAAATAAACAGGGAAAGAAGGCTATTAGTGGATAATTTTTTATTCCTAAGGTAAAATGTGTGCCTGGTGCACATGATGTGTCTATTTTTCCAGATGCTGGTGCTAACATAAGCAGGTGGTTTATATATATATATATATAAAATGGGACAGACTCATTGGTAATGATCTCATCATATTTTAGAGTTGCATCTCTCTAGGTTATAAAATAGCTGTATCTGTATTCACCTGGCAAAGCGAGGCAGTGATGGCCCATATTAGAGACCTCCAGGGTGGAAGTATTTCTCAATGCCATAGCACATGGCAGTCTTACCTGGCAGCCTTAGATCGCTGCATGTTATCTGCTCTGGGTGCATTTCAGCTGAGTAGCAGCCAGGCAGTGGACAGGCGGGAATTACTTCCCATATTTGAGAATGGCTTGGGGGTCCAAAGCCAGATGAGCTGTGGGAAGAGAACAGGCTTCAGAGTCGGCCAAATGTCAGATAGAAACCTGGCCTTGCCTCTCGCTATTTGCATGAACTTGGCTAAGCTAGTAAATCTCTTTGAGCTGCATTTTCTTTGTCTCCAACATAGGAATAATTGTACTTAGCTGGTAGGGTTACTATGGGGTCTCATCTGGCACATAATAAACACTTGATAGATGATAATGTTTCTCCTTCTCTCCACTATTTGCTGCTTACTAGTTGTTTTGTTTCTATTTATTTTTCCTTTGGTACATCTACCTCTCATAGCACACACAGAATTTACAATTTGGAAAGACTCTTATAGGTCATCTAGGCTACTCCTTCCTTCCATCTCTTGTTTCTTGTTTCTACTTTATTTTTAACACACACACACACACACACACACACACACTCACACAGTTTTTGACTTCCTTTCCCATTTCTGGGCATAACCATAGATCATAAAGAAAGCTTATGCTATTGGACACTTCCCATATCTCCATAAAACCCTATAATGGTTTCTTTCCAATTTTAAAAATATTTATTAATGCTTGTAAGTCACTAAAACCCACCTTTTTTCTAGAAATTGTTTGACTTGAACCATAAATGGATTTCCCACACTATACTCTGTCCTCCATCTTGTGCCTTCTAGAGAAGTGATTTTTAAAAGGACTTTGACATATTTCCCATCAGACATTTAAAAACATATAAGCAGGATGTATCTCATATTTCCAAATAGAGCTATGATTTTGTTCATATTTACAGTAAAAAAAAAGTCTATAGCTGCAGTATCCTACCCTGCTTAACTCAGAAAAGTAATTTTTCTGTTTTTGTGAGGAAAGGAATTCTGTTTCTTTCTTTCTTTTTTCTTTTTTTTTCTTACTAAGTAAGAGGCAAAGAGGCAGGGAAATGGACTCCTGCATTTGCCCCAACCATGATTCCACCCAGCAAGCCCCTATGAGGTGATGCTCTGCCCTTTTGGGGGCTGTTGCTCTGTTGCTGGGCAACCAAGCTATATTTTAGAGCCTGAGCTGAGGCCTGGTGCCATCCTCAGTGCCCGGGGCCAACTTGCTTGAATTGAGCTATGGCTGTGGGAGAGAAAAAAAAGAGAGAGAAAGAGAGAGAGAGAGAGAGAGAGAGAGAGAGAGAGAGAATGGGGGAAGGGTGGAGAAGCAGATGGAGATGGATGCTTCTCCTGTGTGCCCTGACCAGGAAATGAACCTGGGACTTCTACATGCCAGGCTGATGCTCTACTGCTGAGTCAACTAGCGGGGCCAGTAATTCTGTTTTTAATTGAACTATAATTCACGCACAATAAAATGCACTCACCATAATTTTATGAGAAAATAAGAAGTTTTAACTCATGACCTAGTTTGTGAGGAGTTTAAGAGTAGTGATAAAAAACCAAACTAAACCAAAAGGGTGATACAAAAGATCACGTTCAGAACTCAAAAACTAAAAATATAAAATCTCCGTATATGACACTGAATTTCCCTCTGCCGTCAGCTCCCTGATCATTATTGTCGATGCAGTGCCTCTTAAAAATAAAATGTGGCCTTTGAAAAGGCAAAATTGTAAAATCTGTAAAATTCTAAAGGCTAGTTATAATTCTAATTAGCTTCACCATTGGTTGTATTAACAAGTTCAAGGATTTACTTGGAATCAAAATTCTGTGATGTTTTCAATAAACCTCTGCCTTACTCCACCAAAAACTCCCAGTTTCATATTCTGTGGTCAACACTAGAAGGCATTGAGCTAATTAAAATTCTTAAAGCATATGATGGCTCCTGAATTTTGTTATTGTCAGATCTGTGTAGTCTTAACCTTTGTGATTCAAATTATTTGTGAGAAACCCAAAGGCCTAAGATGTAGACCCGTTTTGAATGAGGATAATAACACTTGCCCCCACCACATTGCTATGAGGCTGAAAGGGCCATTTTTTTATACCTGGTACAAATTTTGATTATCCTGCTACCAGGTTTGTACACAGGAGGCATTTAACCAGTGCACCTCATCTGATTGATGCCCAGCTTCCCTCTCCCATCTCTTGTAACTGGGATTCCGAATCTTCTCCTCAGGAAAGTCAAAGAAGACTTGTGCGATGAGATGATATAAGATGAATTTCAGCTAATTGGAAATGCTTAGCTTTCTCTATTTAAAAAGTCTCCTGTAATAATGAAAACAATAAATGTCTCTGAAACATGTTGATTCTCTCAGGCAAGAAAGCTCTTATGGTCAAGAGAGAAAAAAATAGTACCAAGAGCAATGAATATGATTTTAAAAGTTCAGATGGTTAACAATGTATCCCTAAGGAAAAATATTTCCTGCTAGTGCCATTTCTGCCTACCATTATGAGACATTCTTGTGTGCTCAAGACCTGAGAACTGTCACCTCACCTTCAAGTATCAGGAGCTGTGTGGGTTATCAGAGACAGATGACTTTAGTGGGAGGAGCCGTGAAAGCCACAAGAGCGGTGGAAAATCCCAGTGATAAAAGTGCAGCCCTAACTGCACATTTTTCTTAATACATCGCAATTTTATCGAGTACTATTTTGTGTTTGCCTGGTCCCGAGTTGACAAATTTGAACATATTATGTGTACCCGTAAGGAATCTGCCGGGTAATGGCGAAATGGTCACATAAACAGATACAAAACAATGAGGTAAGGGCAACAACAGAGGTTAGTACAGGATGTTGGCAGTGCCCAGGAGAGGGCTTTCTAACCTGGATGAGAGGGAGGGAGCTGTGTGGAGTAGTCAAGGAATGTTTTTCTTGGAGAAGAGACATCGAATCTTAAAGGATGTCTAGATCTGAAACGCCCACGGTCTGTTTACTCAAAATCACCAGCTGTCTTGCTTCGGCATGAAAACACAAACGCACTGCTAGGAATGACTGCACATTTAGACCTGTAGCTCCGTCTCAGTCTCACGCTCTGAGTTGTAGTTGAAGGCAGGGAGGAAAGAAGCAGCGTCATTCCTCCAGGCGGAAAGGCAGCAAGGAGGGGAGACCGCGAAGGAAAAGAATGGGATTCCTAATCACAGACTTGATTGTTTACTGAGGTTTGCTCATGCCTGTTGAGCGGCCCTTTTCTTGGTCGGCTGTGTCTAATACTTGCCACTTGGAAAGATGAAACATTTTCAGAATATGTGGCCTTTGATGCGAATGCAGCAGGGAGTCCGAGTAAGTGGAGACGTGGCTATGTCAGTTGTCGGGTTGGCAAGTGTCTTAATCCGGGACTGAAAGAGGGAAGCTGGACTGTCGTCACCATCCCTGAAGATTGATAAATGGGATGCAGACAGCCAGGACCTAGGGCTGCCAAATAGGTCTCTAGGATTGAAATAGCACGGCTATATGTAGAACTCTGAGAAACACTCATACTCCCCAAATGCATCATGATCCTGTTTAGAGTTATAACTTGTTATATTAGAAATGATGATAATAATAATTAATATCATGAGGCCTGTTTTCTGCCTCCGTGGGAAGGCAACAGCCTGCAGTGGATGGAGTCTGTGTTTACTGGGCAGGGGAGCCCCTTCCTCCCGTGGATCGTCACCCCACACTGCTGGCCACAATGTGTGTCTGCAGAGAATGTGTGTGTCTATCTCATTTTGTAACTGTCCATGGGTGGGTGGGTGCATCTGCGTGCATCTGTTGTGTGTATGTATATATGTATGTGTCTGTCTGACTGTCCATGTCTATCTGGTGTATTTATGTGGGGGGTGTATGTATCTGTGTGTGTATCTTAGTGTGTGTACATGTGTGGTCATGTGCATGTATCTGTGGATCTGTCTTCATTTACATGTGTGGGTGGGTGTGTCTGTGTGTCTATATCTGTCTTCTCTGTGTATGTGCATGGAAGACGGTGTGACTATTTCTCTGTGTGCATGTCTGTGTACATGTACATAGGTAGACATATGTATGTGCCTGTGTGTCTGTCTGACAGTGAGTGTGTGCATGTGTGTGTCTGTGTCCCCCTGTTGTGCTTCTACGTTACCCTGCAACCCCAGGCTGGGTTTCCTCTGTGGTAGTTGGCAACACTGAGAAAGGCTGCTGCTCTTCATTAACTCCTTAGCCAGAAGTGCTGCCGTGCCAATGTCATCTAAGTGACAATCTGGGCTTACACTCTGTCACCTCAGAGACAGTAATGTGAGTGTTGAGAAAAGAAATTTACCTTCTTGTAACTCTGAAAGACCTGCCCAAGCTAGAAAATGAACTTCAAGCTCAGTAATAGCTGTAAGAAAACTATTATTAATATCCCACCAATTTCTTTTCACAGGTTTGCCAGGAGGTAGGATAGGTCTGCAATTATCACTTTTTAAAAAACATATATGTGACAGATTAAAGTATAGAAAAGTCTAAGTTCACATAGTTAATTAGAACAGAAATACTGTGTGTCATCGGTGTCTATATCATTAGCTATTTTAATTCTCATGTCTCTTCTGTTCCTTGTGTAATTAGGAATGTGTACCTTTCTGTTGAACCATGTTTCCAGAAATGAATGTATTATGTTTCCTTTGCAAAATGCCACAAATCCTTTCTTTTTGGTTCCTCACATTGTGTTGGACTTTCCTGTGGATTCTTTTGGCTGAAATAAGCTATAATTTTTTAAGGCAATTTTGTCAAATAAACTATAAAAATGTTTAGCCAATTTTTGATCCCCAGTTTCAAAATTGGGCTTCTCTCCCAGTCTTTTCTATCCTTGGAAACTCAGGCATATCTCAGTGACTTAGTTTTGCTCAACTTCTTACTTAGCAGATGTGTGTGCGATTTAAAAAAATATTATCTTAACTATTGAGGAGGGAAAATAAGGCTATGAACAGTAGAATTTGAAGTTAAAGAAGCATTGGTGAATACTGTTGTTTCCCTTAACCCTGTGGAGTGTGGGTATTTGGCCAAGGTCTTTGATTGAATATTCTAATCAAAAACAGCACAGGCCAATGCCCTGGAGAAAGCAGAGGCTGCCTGTCGGCTCACAGCTCATGCTGTGGGGTCTCCACTGTCCTCACCCCATGATGACCTCACATCTTGGGGTCACATAATTCAGATGGTATGGACTTCGAGCGCTTGCTAATCTTTGCCATCACCACCCCAGTGAGCCTTTATGGATTCCAGGCCTGCTCTCTCCGGATCCAGGCATTCTCCTCCTGTGCACGTGAGGCTCTTCAGCGGCTTCCCACTGGCTACAGGTGAGGGTCGACTGCACAACAGAACATGTGAGACCCACACTTTGTCTCCTGCCCACACGTCTGGACTGTTCCTCCTACTTGCCGTCCCTCCTACTCAAGAAATATGAAGTAGTCCATACGTACTCTGTGGCATTTTACATCCTTCTGTCCTTCTGCTTCCTGGACCTTCTGCCTAGAATGTTCCTAGCCACTTCTGTAACTTGAGAGATGCCAGGAAAACTCCAGCCCAGTCACTCCCTCATGCAGTCACCCAACGCACCACCATGAGTTCCCTTTGTTCTCTGCAGTGCTTCTCTCGCTGGCTTCCCCTGTAATTCATTTTGTTTCTGAGAATACCACAACTTAACATGTTATTGGTGCTTTAGTGTGACTCAGTTTCCTAGCTGCTCTGCTGCTGGGAGGACTAGATGTCAGGGTGACACAGGACTGTCGGGAGGGACAGGACACAGACAGCAGGGGGTGCTGAAGCTAGTCTCTTCCCATTAGGGTTTGCTTTGGCCCAGCCCAGTGGCTACACCATGCAAATTCTCAGATGTCTCTGAGTGGATGTGGCGTGTCACAGGAACAACCTGCGAATGTTTTGATGTGCCTGCCAGGTTCTTACCCGTGGTCTTTCTCTGTTAACTTCAGCCTCCTGACCAAAATGCTAACACTGGTCTGGTCTATTCATTCCTTCAGTGAGAATTTGAAATTAAGAGAGATGGTTAAAACCCAATGGAATAGAAGTAAATGAAAATCCCTTTGTCCTTTATGATTGTACCTTCCCCCAAGCTGAATGTTCTGCATGTTCTCCTCTATTGCTGAGGAGCAGACCATAAAAGCAGTGGCTTCCAAGGACATTTATTTTGCTCAGGAATCTGCAGTCTGGGCTGGACTCAGTGGGGCTGGCTCATCTCTGCTCCATGTGGTGTCAGAGGGGGGCATCTCTGAGGCTGGGATTTGATTATCCAAAGGCTCCCTGCCTCACAGGCCAGGCAGATGATGACAGCTGTCACTGAGATCCCAGCTAGAGCTGTAGGCTAATTACCCACGGGTGGCTTCCTCCTGTGGCCAGCATCCTCACAACCCAGGGCTGGGTTCCAATATGAGTGCCCCTGAGAAAGGGAGACAGAAAGCCCTCTCTCCTTGATGACCTAGCCTAAGAAATAATGCAGACTCACTGCTGTCACATCACATTCATCTCTGGCAGCCACAGACCCTGCTCAAATTCAAGAAGGAACACATGGGATGAGAAATATTGCTCTGGCCATTTTTAGAAAATTCAATCTGCTACATTGGAGCATAAAGAAATTTTAATTGACTGGCTGTCCCTGGTTTTCCCATTCATAGCAGCCAGCAAACTCTTCTTCAGGATGGGTTTGTAGTGGCCAAGTAAGTCTTTTACATGCCTAAGTAATTGTTGAATTTGGTTTCTTGTTCAATGAGGCCTGCCCTTCATCACCAGCATCTATTTGTCCAGAGAGAGAAACTTTCATGCATACTACAATCACATCCATGTGGAGCCAAGGTTTCCATGACAGCAGCCTTGAAACCAACCTCACAAACTGGCACACAAGATTAAATTTAGGCCTGTCTGAAGTAGTTTTTATGCTTTAATGTATACAGTTGAAAGATTTACAAGGAATTTGAAATATTGATTTGACTACATATAAGCTTTTGGTAACAATAGGTTAGTACAAAACTTTTACTAAACATCTACATTTTCTAGGATGTAATTAAAGTACAGTTAACCCTTGAAAAATGTGGGTGCTAAACCAGGTATAATCAATCCATGCATAACTTTTTTGACTCCCTAAACACTTAACTACTGGTAACCTGCTGTTGACCAGAAGCTGTCTTTAAAAAAAAAAACAACTTTTATTGATTTATTAGAGTGACATTGGTTAATAAAATTATATAGGTTTTAGGAGTACAATTCTATAATGCATCGTTTGTATATTATATTGTGTGTTCACCACTCCAAGTCTCTTTCCATCACCATTTATCCCCCTTCACTCTCTCCTACCTCTCCACCTCTTTTAGATCTTTTAATCCCTATACTGTTGTCTGTGTCTGAGTTCTTTCAGATAACATTAATAGTTGAATAACACGTGCTTTGTATGTTATGTGTATTCTTACAATAAAATAAGCTATAGAACAATATTATTAAAAAAATCATAAGGAAGAGAAAATACATTTACAATGTTGTACATATTTGTTGAATATAATCCACATATAACTGGACCTGCAGAGTTCAAAACCATGTTGTTCAAAAGTCAACTGTTGACTAGAAATAGGTTGATGTGCATAAAACTATTAATTAATTGTGTTTGAGTAATTGGCTTAGCTTTAATTAACCTGTTCCTTCTAGAAAATTAAAGAAAACCTCAGTAAAATCTGCCTTGAGAAAAATAATATATAGTTTTAAATTTTAATAATTTTGTGATATTTGTGATTACATATGCCACTTGGTTGCTGGATGTTTGAACTGTTCGGAAGCTTGCCTTTTGTCTCATTCAACCTGCATCTTTCTGAGGCCGTGTTTCTTTTCAGATGCTTGGAAAGCCCCAAGTCAGGAGATAGGCTCGGTTCTGCCACTAATTAGTTTGATGACCTCATTTGTAGAATGGAGGCATTTGACTAAACAATCTCTAAAATCATTTACTTTTTGAATCATGTATTAAGAAATGACATTTACTGGGAGTATAATAAAACAAAATAATATGAAGAAATAATAATTTTTTATTTTGATGTTGAACTACTAATTAGGAATGATCAAAACCATATATTTTACTTACATATGCACTTAAAAACCTTTCATTTTCCAACAGTCAATTATTCAATTTCTCTTGAGACATTCCAGGGTCTTGTTTGGACTTGATTAAGGGAGCAGTCAGCCCGTAACTTGCTTTATATGACTTTATTACAATTTTAAAAGCAGGTGGTTGCTTAATAAATATTGTATGATAAGGACAAAAATAGAACAAATTTCTTTGCGTCTTGAATAGATCTTGAAATATAGTCTTATAAATCCTTGCCAATTATGAGAGCCATACCCATATTACAGACAGGCAGAAGGAAACAGGGACCTTTATTCTAGTCTAGATGTTAATGCCAAGGTCTTTATTGTTTAGGAGTTTTGATTATTGTGATAGATTAAATATTCATGACCATTCTGAACACCTTTTAATTCAATTGTTATTTATAGACCAGTGATTGCAAAGTAGATACATAGTATTAGAATCTCAGCAACAAGAGTCAATGGCACTCACTGCCTGCTCTCAGGGAATCTTTGGCAGTCAGTGTCAGTGCTTACTGGAACACTCAGTAAGCTATATAATCCCTTAAAAATGCTATTGTATTCATTGAAATATTCTTTTGGTATGAACAAAAATGATAGCAAACTTTTGTTGAGCTCTTATAAGATGTCAGATATAATGCTATGCACTTCATATTCATTGCCTCATACAATACCCATTTTAAGGGGTCTGTTAGGCATGATATCTACAGTCAGAGGTTCTGGATTCGAATTTCGGATCCTCCAATAGTTGTGATGACCTCAAGCCTCATTGCATTGACCTTTGAGGATTAAATGAAGTAATAATATAAAAATATTTAATGCACCTTCTGTAGTAGTAAATATTCAATAAATGTTAACTATTTGTAATTATTATTGTCATTAACCACTCTCTCAGGCAAGTAGTAGAGAAAAATGTGGCTTTGAATAGGAAAGTAATTCACCCAGTCACAAAGCTCTTAAACAGCAGAATTAGAATGCTAATTGTTGTTTCATGCCAAATTTCTTAACTTCTACACTATAATTATGTCAAATAGTTAAAATGCTAGAACTTAGTAAAATATTTGAGTATTTTACTTCTGTTAGGTGATTAAAACTTGGTATTTTAAGAATTCTGTGATGAAAATTCCAAGTTTCTGGTTTTGTGTGACAAAGATTTGCAAGTGAACAAAACTTAGTTTTCTCCTGTAGTTTTTGGAGCTGGAAAAATAGTTTGTAAAAGAGAAAAAGTGGCAAAAAAAAAAAAAAAAAAGAGCAGGGATTATGGGTGCCATTTCAAATAGGCAAGACTCTGTGGTTTGAATGATTCTTTGTAAAACTCTTGATCTCTCATTTTTATTCTTAGAGAAACTTACACATTTAAGCTTTTTTTTTGTCTTTTATATACCCACATTAGAATAGGTCAAATGTCTAAAATTTCCTAAGATTAATGAAGTAGAAATAGTTGATGAGAGCTCTCAAAATGAAGTCATGGAATGTGATCAGATATTCATTCACATGCCATATTAAGGGGGTTTTATTCATGCTAGTGCCAAAGAGCAAATTCTTAAAGTATCTTAAAAATATGGTTGAGAAGAGTGTGGAAAAATTGACTGGAATGAGAAATATGAAATTATTATCTCGGGATAGAAGTGGTAAAAAATAACACAGTATATGAGAATAGAAATTAGATAATGTTGTTAGGAAAAGAGAAGAAAATAAAAAGAAGCCCCAAGCTTACAAGAGATGCTCTTTGGACAGTCCCTGAGCTTATGCATATATGAGCCATGGAAAAATTTGAAAACAGTACCCTATGTTATTTTCAGTTTTGGCCAAAATCTTCAAATCATGGCAATCAATTTAAAAAGCAGAATTTTGCCAACTAAGAATCTCTACTGAACAAACAATGCTGCAGTATTCATTTCTTGGAATACAAAATCAAGGAGGTTACAACTGAGTTCATATTACTTTTTTTTAATCTGTTGTATAAAACCCATTCTGGTGAGACATCTATGAATATAAATCTCTGATTCTTAATTACTGGGGAAAAGGATGACTAACTGATGTTAGATATAGTTTTGCCAATATTAGCTCCCGCAGAGAAATCATTTAACATGATCAGAAACTCAATTTAGTAAATGTAGTAAAAGAACATTGAACTGGAAATCAGCATGCCGCAGTCTGCCATTGGTACTAGTTAGCATCTTACCTGGGTAAAGGAGCCGTTTTCTCATCTGTAAAACCAGACGCCTCTTCCATCTCAGTGACTGGGCCACTACTGGACAATACAGTAACTAAATACTGATAAATACATTATTGTTGGCTTGTGAAAGACTTTAAATGAGTATGAGACCCAGTAAACCAAAAAGAAACAAAAAGACTAAATTTTTTTATAAAGCTAATCTATGTCATTTTTAAGCTGTGATTGTTTATTCTGTATTATTGTTGTTAAAATGTTCTTTCTCATTAAATAATGGTGAAAGCAGATGTTCTCTTTAGGGCAAACCAAATTCTCTCTTATTGTCCCCCTTTTCTTCTGTAATATAGTCACTTGGAAATTCCGAAAATCTGGAAATCAATATTCTGCATAACTTCTACGGCCCCTCTATCTTCAAAGTTCAGTTTGTTTTTGATCCAAAGTAATGCTGTAGAGTGTGTGTGTGTGTGTGTGTGTGAGTGTGTGTGGTTTCCCCCTTAAAGTTTTATGTGTTTCTACTTTTCTCACATATTGGAGCATATCTGCCTATGTTGGGTTAGATTCAGCAGGATGGACCTGAAAGGGAAAGACATGGGTCTCTAGAATCTGAGGCATGCTTCTGCCATGAGGACCGGCCCTCCGAAGGCTGGTGGCAGGCACTAGGGAGCATTCAGGAACCGTTGGTGTGGGGCCTCCATGGTAAGGAAATGGGGTGTCCTCATGAGCAGCAGAAATTAGTGGTGCTTAGAAGTTCATGTGGTCAAGCAGCAACAAGGAATGTGTGTTGTGGGCAAATGGGGCCATGGCCACTGAGGTGGAGTGACAAGAATAATGCTAGACCCTGCTCTTCAGGGGCTGATGGTGCAGGTGGCTCACCAAGAGAGTCTGCACTCCCTGAGAAGAGGTCAGATGTTTGCCTGGCCATCTATGAAGCCTTGTGGTGGGACTCAGGAACTGAGCTGAAACCTAATATCTAAGCAGACCTTCAAGGTCAGAGCAAGACTGACCATAAGGATAACTGGTGCCATTCAGAGTGTTAGGAGTTAGCTATCTTAAGTCCCTCTATGTAAGGTGTATATCAGGGGTCCCCAAACTATGGCCCGCGGGCCACATGCGGCCCCCTGAGGCCATTTATCCGGCCCCCGCTGCACTTCCTGAAGGGGCACCTCTTTCCTTGGTGGTCAGTGAAAAGAGCATAGTTCTCATTGAAATACTAGTCAGTTTGATGATTTAAATTTACTTGTTCTTTATTTTAAATATTGTATTTGTTCCCATTTTGTTTTTTTACTTTAAAATAAGATATGTGCAGTGTGCATAGGGATTTGTTCATAGTTTTTTTTTTTATAGTCTGGCCCTTCAATGGTCTGAGGGACAGTGAACTGGCCCCCTGCATAAAAAGTTTGGGGACCCCTGGAATATATGGTGGGGCGTAGAGAAGACTGAGCCCGCAAATTTGACTCAATTAGTTCCAGGTTTAAACAGAGCAAGGCCACAGGAATAGTAGAGAACCCACACATCAGGCAGAGGCCTTTAGCTTGATGCTTTGTTTGACACCTCTCAGTGCTGTTTATTAAAGGGACAGGAAAAGGAAACTGGGCTTGTTGAAAGCCTTCTATTGCAAACACCAGTGAATAATTTCACTTGCGTTTTTATAGTTCTGAGGTTCATTATCTCACCTTCTGTATCTGTATATGCCTCTGTGTGTGTGTGTGTGTGTCTAAATTATAAAAGTCCTACATTCCTTTTTGTTAGTCTTCATGTCTGAAATTATTTTTAAACTTTATTTCTATTTTCAAGTTTGTCAAACTTCTCAATGCTTCCCTCTACTTTCTTTTGCATCTATGCTTATAGGCCGTAGGTCTAAGGCTGCTCATATTTAGAATGAGGTCAGACAGTGTTATAATTTTTATTTCAACTCTCAAACAATTTATAAAACTCAAGAGGAAAAACTACTTATTTAGCCATATTTTTGCTTACCAGGTCCTTTTTTTCTTCTTGATGTTCCAAGTTTCTTTCTTCTGTAATTTCCTTTCTGTTGGGGAACTTCCTTAGTTACACTTTTAGGGTAGATCTAGTGAGAAATTCTCTTTATTTTTCTTCATCTGAAAATGTCTTGATTTTCCTTTTATTTGTAGAAGATATTTTCACTGGTTATAGAATTCTGGGTTGTCAGATCTTTCAGTATTTTTCATTGGCAAATATTTTGCCACTTCCATCTGGCCTCTGTGGATTCTGATGGAAAACCCACTGTCATTCAAATTGTTTTCCCCCTGTAGATAATGTATCATTATTCTCTGGCTGCTTTCATGGGTTTTTCTTTTTCTTTAGTTTTCCAAAGTTTCTGGTGTACCAAAGAATGGATTTTTTTGCTGAAGTATCTTATTTGGCATTTGCTCAACTTTTAAATCTGTAGGTTTATATCTTTTGTTAAATTTGAAAAGTTCTCAACCGTAATGTCCTCTAATAGTTTTTCAGCTATGTTTTCTTTCTCTCTTCCTTCAGAGCCTCCAATGACATAACTTAGATGTTTTATTATAGTCCAGATTGCCAAGGTTTTTTTTTTCTTCTTTTTTTAAGTCTATTTTTCTCTTTGTTGTTTAAATTTGATAACGTCTAATGTTCTATCTTCTGGTTCACTGACTCTTTCCTCTGTTCCCTCTCTTCTGCTGTTGAGTCTGTCCATTGTCTTTTTTATTTCAGTTATTATATTTCTCAGTTCTAAAATTTCTATTTGGATCTTCTTCGTATGTTTTGATTTCCTTGCTGAAAATTTCTATTTCTTTGATGAGACTTATTATTATTTTTATTTGCTTTGAATATCTTCGTAATTGCTCACTGGAACATTTTAATGATGACTGCTTAAAATATTTGTCAAGTATTTCTAACATCTCTGTTACCTCAGTGTTTTTATCTTATGATTGTCATTTTTTATTCATTTTGAGATCTCCCCAGGTTTTTGGTATGTGTGATTTTGGACTGAAATCTAGAATTAGAATTTCAGGTTCATCGATTGGCTTCTACTGACATCAAGGTGCTGGGTGAAGGGAACACCTTGTTACTGCTGGGCAGGGTGGGACTATTAACTCCCCACTAGGCCTTTGCTCATACTTCCCTGGGAAGGATAGTAGGGTCTGGCTACTGCTTCCCTTTGTCCTCTTCCTACACCAAATGGGCAAGGTATGCCCATGCCTACTGGGTGGTTATGAAAGTCCTGACTCTCCCGTAGGCCTCTACTGACCCACCCAGAGGGGAGATAGAGGGATGTCTCATTACTGCTGGGTTAGGGTAGAAGTCTAGGCTCTGCATGTGTTCTCCATTGACAGTGAGAGTCAGATAGGCGCAGGGTTTATTACCACTCAGTGGAAATAAAAGTCCCAGCCTCCTGCTTAGCCTCATCTGACACTACCCTCTATATAGAGGGAGAGAATTGAGGCACTTATTACAGCTGAGCAAGGTGGAAGTCTGGCTCTCTACTTGACATTTGCTGGTGTGGGTGAAAATACAGCCATAGTTTTTATCTGTTCTGGCTGGAGTAGAATGATTATTATCTCATACTTTAATTTTTTTGCTGGGCTGCTCCTTTGCTGGTCCTTTGGCTAGAGAGAAAGGTTGTTTGTCTTTTAGTCTGCATATGTTGTTATTTTTGAGTTGCTGGCCTCCCCAGTTACAAATCTGGGGTATATATGGCAAAGAGAAGAACCAGGGAACCCACCACATTCCTTGAGTCCTGAAGTCCCTAGCTGGTTTCCCTCTTCCACCACCTTTTAAAAGTCTGTATAGGTTTATTTTACTTACAGTATCTAGGGTTTGTAGTTGTACTTAGTGGGCAGAATAGGGAAAAGTATGTATATCCATTCCATTTTCCCAGAAATAGAAGTCAATTGCCTATGTTTTACATGAAGTTATTTAAGAGACCCATCACTCCCCTTGCAGTTGTTCATGTATTTACTCACTCCCCATTCAGATAGGAGCACTGACTGAGTGTAAGGTGCTTAGGCTTAGAACTTCCAAAGTTTCTTGCTGGGAGGAGTGGCTCCAGGAAGAAGGGAGGCCATACATAGCCTGGCCTTGTCCTCAAGCACAGCTTCTCCTGATGTCTCTAAATCTGTTGCTGGCTGCCACACTAATTCTTAGCCTGGCTCAGCTGGAATCAATAGGCTTATAATAGGCAAGGAAAGTAAATATTAAATATTTGTTTATAGTTACTTAGCTAAGCTTATAAATAATGCATGGAAGAATTTTCCAGGGAAAAGTGTTCTAAGGAGATTTTTTTATTAATTATTTTTGTAATATGCCATTAAATTTTTTTTATTAGGTAGTAATCTTCTGACTTACTAAAAAGTTGCAAAAATCAAAATAGTAAAAAGAAAACTCATATACCCCTTACTCAGATTTTGCTGACATTGACATGTAACCCTTAATCATTTGTGTGCTCTCTCTCCCTCTCTCTACACACACACACACACACACACACACACATCCACACACTCACACACTAAATTAACTTGCTATCTGCACTCCAGCTTTGTCAGCTGACCAATAATATCTTTTCCAGCGTTGTCTCCCTCTCATACAGGGTCTGATATATTATATTTTGCATGCGTTTGTAGAGTTTCTTTAGATTCTGTTAATCTGGAACAGTCTGTAATGTGATTTTTTTTTAAGCAATAAAATAGTAGAACTGTATCTGTCTTATATCATTAATGTTATTTACAGTTACTCTGAGAAGATTGTAGACTTATTAATATGCAAACAAGTAGAGAATTTCAGTACTCTAGGAAAGAGGATATTATAGCAGCATGTAATTAAATCAAAAAGTGAAGCCACAGAAAACGCACAAAAACCATAGTATGCTTGACCCCAACTCAGAAAGTTGTTTATGTAAATTAGAATGGAAAGTATTGTTCTTTTATTGTTTTGGGGGTGATTAATAAAAGTGCATTTATATGATTTACACAGAACTTAAATGCTTACAGAGACCTAAAATGGCAGGTTTTAAAGCTTAGCTAGAGAACCAGTTTTATTCTAACTTGAACAGTCAAATATTGCTAATTTGGTTGACTTGATAAATCCCCATTAGATATGCACAATAGAGGTGTAGGTGTCAGAGAGAAACACTGTCTGTTTATTTAAATGCTGAATTCTGAGCAGCCTGTCAATAAAATCTTGTTCAAAATTGGCAGTATCATTAATTTGCAAATGCATGATCACCTTAGTGTGCCAGGGAGAAGCTCCAGTCCCCGAGGCTGCAGTGGGGTTTCCCAAACATGCTTTGAAAATTCACTGTAAAACCAGTTCTTAGTCTGGAGCAAAACCAAACATTTGGCAACCAGTGGTTGTGTTTGGTCCTCATATGCCAGTGGCCCCCCATGCTCCTTATAGATTCCTCTGGTCCAAGCTCAGAATTTTCCTGACAACCAGGACCAGCTGAACTCTGATTCCATATCCCAAGAGACCAGTATAGCATATTGTTCCTTATTCACTTGAATTCTCATTTACAGAAAGAGGACTTGCTCTGCTCTTACAGGTGGAGAGAGAGGGCTTCTTTTGATGCCTTGGATTGATGAGGTCTGGATTAAACCAGACATTGAAAGATCTTTTGTATTGAAAAAGCCTCTTCATCTCTGTAATATTTGTGTTAGGACTTTTAAGTAATATGACTCTTGTCAAGATATCTTCCAACGTGAGTAGAGATAATTTTAGATGAAGTATGACTTCTTTAAACCATATTTTATTTCAGTGGTTTGGGAAAACTTATCTCAGTTTTGGTTTCTATAGATACCTTTTGGTTATCGCATTGTGTTGGGGGCAGCCTCTGGAGGCAGGACTTCCCTGATGGCGTTCCGTCATGAATGGGCAAGTGACTGAACCCTCCGAGTCTCAGTGTCCTCATCTGTAAAAGAGTAATAATAGTGACTTCCTGGGATTTTTAGGAGCAGTTCAAATTTGGGCTTCGATGATGCGCTTTAAGATAGTATACCTCTTACCCAGACATGAGATTCCCCTCCTGGGCCCTGGACATCAGAGTACTCACTCTGGCCTTCCTTCCCCGCAAAGCAAGGACTGAACTGGAAGAGTGAAGGGGTGGCAGGGAAGTGCTTGTCCCCCACCGCTATCCCTGGTCTCCCTTCTAGACTAAGTTCTGGTCACCAGGAACTCTAGATCCCTGTCCCAAGACCTCCCAGTCCACTGAACAGAGACTTTTCAGGCTTCTCTTCTCCATGTGCCCACCTGAAGCCGAAGCCCCCCTACGGGGCAAACTCTAATTTCTAATAACAGCAGGGTCATCTCCTGGAGACAGCGATGACTGCCATCATCAACCAGGGACAGTAATAGTTTATACTACCTTACCCCAGTTTGCAGTTCAATAACACCATGACAATAGAATCTGATAACCTTTTCCTCCAATTTTCAAAATACCAGATATGCATAAAATAAAATATCCTTAGTTCTTTCGCTATTTTATCACCTCTCCTTCCCTCCTGGCTGCCCTCTATACCTCATCGTCCTCCACAACCTCCCTCTCCCCAAATCGCATCAACAGAAGTTCCTAGCTGTTTCCTCCCAGGCAACTCGCAAAGCCATCTACTTTTATGTTTCCCCACTGCTGTCACCTCAGTCCAGGCCGAGGAGCAGGCTGCACAACCGAACTCCGCGGGTTGGGGTTCTGGCACTGCTGCCTACAAACTGGGTGACCTCAAGCAAATAACTGAACTATCTCTGTGCTCAGTTTTCAGTCTGTAATTTGGGAAGGATAGGACAAAATTCACAGGGTTATGTAGATTAAAGAACTGAAGCGATTCATAAAAAGCACTTAGAATAATGCACTGCACATGTCAAGTGCTACTGTTTTTAGCTGCTTATGAAAGGTCTAAGTTCCATAGTCTTTTAAGCTCACTACCTAGTCATAGTCATTTTTATTTTAAATTCATTTTGTCAGGAAAATTATCCAAGATGTGGATGTGGGCAAAATTTTGCTGGCTTTTCTTCAGTAGAGCTTCTCCAGCAGCCCCTCCAGGATTATCCGATTCTATAACAGCGGTTGCCTTTCATTGTTTCTGCATTGATTAGACTCTTTTACAACTTTGCATGCAAAGAACTAGTCGAAACTTATAGTAATGCAAATGATCGTTGACATTAAAAAATTTAAAAGAATTTTGTCCTGTAGAGAAACGATTGACTTCCACTCTGTGGGAAAGAACCTCAAAACATTGCATTTTTCTGCACTCTGTGATGTTAACCACTTTTTTCATCTGTATTTCATCATTTCTGATTTTATATGTATGTCTGACTAAAAAGAAAAGTAATACTTTCTTTTGCTCTTCACTTTCTAAAACCCAAAGAAGGGCCCCAAGATGGCCTAAGGTCACAATGAAAACTTAATTTTGTTTCTAGTAATTTTGTTTCTAGTATATATTTTCTTCTCCTTTTCTGTTACTCTACACCTTCCCCTGCTGCCTTCTCCCCATCCCAGCATCGAGAGGCAGAGAGAAAAATCCTTTAGCCAACTATTTTTATTCCCACCTTTTGGTGTATTTTCTGATGAAAAATTCTACAGGAAACAAGACAAAAATGGAACACTTGTTTTTGCATGACTTGAGAAAGGTCTGGAAAATGTGGTCGTTTCCTGGAGAAGCTGACCTCTTCGGCGGCAGCAGCCTCTGGCGGTGTTCGGGTGACTGCACTCCTGGGGCCTGATGAGCGAGCATTATGCTCTTCCTAGCAGTTAAATTCGTGGGCTTTTGAAGTCCATCAGCTTGAGGTTCAAAACCTAGTCTCTCATTTGCTAGATGGTGACCTTGAATAGGTCATTAAACCTCTCTCAGAAAAGCTTCCCTTTCCTTACCTGTCGCTCAAGGGATAATCATACCTCTTGTCATACAAGTGCTCAGCGTGGTACCTGGCACACTGGGCAGGGATAATAAAAGGAAGCAGTATCCAACCTTCCAAGTTAAACTTACCAACCATTTACAAACAGTACAATCGCTGTTGTGGCTTGCACAGTTTTGTCCAAACAAGCAGGCAGACCTATTTTTACATTTGCTAGTTTGGAAATATGAAAGTACCAAGTTCAAAACCATCTACTTCTGTATGGATGACAGACACTAACGCAGTAAGGAATTTAGGGATGCTAAAATATTTATGCATTACACCATTCAGGTGTTTTCTATCCTTTTGAAAAGTCAACATCTCTGTGTCCTTCTCAGGCGTGTGTCTCAGCTCAGCCAGGGCGCTCCGGGTCCACTGCAGAGACGAGCCGATTTAGGGCTCTGTCCGGTGCCCATCTCCAAGGTCATTTCAGGTCTAACGTGAAGGCACCGCAGTGAGGCTGTTGCAGGACTTGTGCGGTATCCTTAGGCAGGAGCGTGTGACGCCTCTGCCTCTCCCCATTAGCGACTTTACCCCACCCTAAAATGCACCGCATTTTAGAATTCTGCCACACGACAATTCCCAGAGCTTGTACATGCTGTGTTCCCTGGGCAGTATGCCTTTGTAGCAATAACTCTGTACAATGAGTCCTCACTTAACGTCATCAATAGGTTCTGTGACCTTTAGCAACATAACATATAATAAAACCAATTTTACCAAAGGCTAATTGATATAAACAATAGTTAAGTTCCTACAGCTTCTCACCAATGCTATTGAAACTGGAAGAATGGCCCGCAGACCCGGCTGCCTGGCACCAAGGAAACAAATTACACGACACAGGTGTTGAGAAGGAAAGAGGTTTAGTCAAGTGCTGACCACCTGAGAAGACAGGGGACTCTTGTCCTCAGAAACTCATCTTCTTCTGGTGCAGGCAGAGGTTTTTGTCAAGTGGGAGAAAAGGGGGACTAAGTAAAAAGGGAACAAAGGATTCAAAAGGGGGGGTTGAGAGAGTTTTTGTTTTGTTTTGTTTCACTTTGTTTTTTTTCAAGAGGGTGGCTAGAGGAAGCTCAGAGTGTTACGGTAACAGACTGAAGGCCAACCCATCTTCAATCTGGTCCTGCTGCATAACTACCATCAGCAAAACTGCTGTACTAGTTTCCTGTGGCTGCTGTAACAAATTGCCCCAAACTTGGTGGCTTAAAACAGCAGAACTGAGCCTGACCTGTGGTGGCTCAGTGAATAAAAGCATCAACCTGAAACCCTGAGGATGCCAGTTTGAAACCCTGGGCTCGCCCGGTTAAGGCACATATAGCGACTACCGAGTTAATGCTTCCCACTCCTCTCCCTCCACCCCCTTTCTCTTCCTCTCTCTCTCTTTTTCTCTAAAATAACCCTAACCCTAACCCTATTTATTTTAAATTAATTAATAATAAAACACACTGCATATTAACATAAATAACCTGTTTGTTAAGAAAAATAATTATCTTTTAAAGTTTAGTGAGTGCGTGGCATTGTTCCATATTTTTTGCAAATCTCTTTAATTTCTGGCTTACCAGAAAGCAGCTGGGTTCTCATATCTGCTTCTGCATTCAACCTGCTGCTGTATCACATGACAGCCCCCCCCCCAAAAAAAAACAGAAATGTATTCCCGCCCAGTTGTGTAGACTAGAAATTTGAAATCAGTATCAACAGACTGAATGAAGGTATTGGCAGGGTCGTACTCCCTCTGGGGGCTCCAGGGAAGGATCTGCTTTCTGTGTCTTTCAGCTTCCGGCGGCTGCTGGCACTCCCTGCCCAGTGGCTGTATCGCTCCAGTCTTCCAGGTTGGCACCTTCAACACTCCCTCTGCTCTGTCTTCACATCACCTCTCTGCGTAGTCAGGTCTCCCTCTCACAGATACGTGGGATTGCATTTAGGGTCCACCCTGATAATCCAGCACAATCTCCCTATTGAAGACTTTTAACTTAGTCACACCTACAAAGATTTTGCCACATAAAAGTAATAGTCACGAGTTTTAGAGATGGGAACTGATATGAGTGTGAGCCATTATTCAGCCCGTTGTAACTGCCTTCAGATCAATTTCAGCAGTCCTCATTTTTCAGTGGTTTTGCTTTCCAGTGTTTCAGTTACCCTGGTCAACCATGGTCAGAAAATAGTAACTAGAAAATCCCAGAGATAAATAATTCATGTTTTGAATTGTGCAGCGTTCTGAGTAGTGTGAGGAAATCTCTCGCCGTCCCACTTGGTCCTGCCCATGTCGTGACTCATCCCTTTGTCCAGCATGTCCACACTGTATATGCGACCTGCCTGTTAGTCACTTAGTAGCCATCTGGGTTATCAGACCAACTGTCCCAGCATCACAGTGCCTATGTTCAAATAACCCTTATTTTGCTTGATAATGGCCCCAAGCCTGTTCCCATAACAACTTTTATTATAGTATATCTTATAACTGTTCTATTTTATCATTAGTTATTGTTGTTAATTTCTTTGTGTGCCTCATTTATAAATTAACTTTAACATTGATGTGTCTGTATAAGAAAGAGGATAACATGTCAGATTCGGCCCTCTCTCTGTTTTAGGTATCCACAGGGGACCTTGGGATGTATCTCCTGAAGGTGAAGTGGCACTGTTCTAAAATAATAATACTTAGTATTGGTAGAAACCCTCATGTAGCCAATAACTCAGTAGAGCAGAACAACCTGTTAGTTGTACCACAATTACATCAAAGAACATTACATAATTACCATATACCCTTAATTGTAAGACTTCATCCGCTGTATACAGCTTTTGAGAAGGAAAAAAACCCCAATAAACCCTACATTATGTGTTCACATCCATCCTGATTTCGGAAACATAATGTAGGGAAATGTGCTTTTTAGAATTGAGGATATGTGGTAATTTATCTTGGCGATATCACCAGGAAGTTGCATTGTTTAAAACTAGATATTTTATGGGTAATTAGTAAGACTTTTCTAAAGAACTCTCCAAGGTAAGCGGTAATGCTGCCCTGGAAATTTTCCAGAGTGAAATCATTATGGCTGCGAGTAAAGTGTAGAAGTCACTCCTCTGTCAGTGTGTCTGAGATCTCAAAACTATCCCTAATGCTGATTCTTGGCCATTTAGTTATAGTCATACATTTCCCTTGAGCCACTTTTGCTCTGACTTCTTTTCCTGTATTTCCTCCTTTTTTTCCCTTTGTATGTGTGTGTGTGTGTGCATGCGTATTTTTTCGAAGTGAAAAGCGGGGAGGCAGTCAGACAGACTCCCATATGCTCCTGACAGAGACCCACCCAGTATGCCCACTAGGGGGCGATGCTCTGCCCATCTGGGGCATTGATCCATTGCAGCCAGAGCCATTCTAGCACCTGAGGTAGAAGCCATGGAGCTGCCCTCAGTGCCCGGGCCAACTTTGCTCCAATGGGGCCTCGGCTGCGGGAGGGGAAGAGAGAGACAGAGAGGAAGGAGAGGGGGAGGGGTGGAGAAGCAGATGGGTGCTTCTCCTGTGTGCCCTGACTGGGAATCGAACCCAGAACTTCCACACGCTGGACCGATGCTCTACCACTGAGCCAACCAGCCAGGGCCTATTTCCTCTAGTTTAATGATTTGTTTTTGTCAGCTACCTAGATGTTGTTTCCCCCAAATAATGCAAGGCTCTGATTGAATAAAGGGAAGAAGAGAGGAACAAGTGAACTGACTTGAGCATGCAGGGTTGTTGTCCAAGGATTCACGTATCACCAAGTGTGGTTCCTTCTGCTTCTTTAATTTCTCCCGAATCCTTCCACTTGTCCCAATACCCACTATGGGAGGCAGGATAATGACCCCCAAAGAAGTCAACACACTCTAAATCCCGATTTGTGACTATGTTGTGTTACATGGCAAGAGGCGATTAAGGCTAAAGATGACATGAAGGTTGCTAATCGTCTGACCTGAAAATGAAGAGATTCCCCTGGATTATCGAGGTAGATCAGAAGGGCCCTTAAACAGAGAAGAGAGAGGCAAGAGATTCAGAACCAGAGAGATGCTATTATGAGAAACAGTTGACCATCTGTCTTTGAAGATGCAGAAGGAGACCACGAGGCAGGGAATATGTCAGCCTTTAGAGGCTAGAAAAGGCAAGGAAACAAAGGCACACAGTCCTGCTGACACAGTTTGAACCTCAGACTCCCAGAACTGTAAGATAATGTATGTGTGTTCGTCTAAGCCACTAAGGTTGCAGTAACTCTTTATAGCAGCACTCGTGGTTCTTGTCGTTCTTTCCTAGGTTACTGAAACGAGTCCTGATACCATTTCCAATCTTGCCTCCTTCCAATCAATTTCGACTCTGCAATTAGCGCTGTCTTTCTAAACGCTATGGAATTGGTCTCGCTCATCTATTTAACACCCTCCAGTAACTCTCTATTGCTCATAAAATAAAGTCCAAAGTCTCTAATAATTAAATGTCTTATTACTTTAGCTATTAGAAAATGCCATTTTAAATGGAAAGAATGCAGATCAGGTGAAGTTGACTTTAACAATTAACATTTAGTAATTTTAGCTGGTGTTCTAGAGTGAAGAAAAGGAACACTTTTATCCAAAAACTATGGGATGAAAAGCTCTGTTTTTGTAATTTCTTTTCATTTTAAAAGTCTATTTTTCTGTCAGGTTCAACAGAAAATAAATAAATAAGTAAAATGAGGCAGTCCTTGAAGCAAAGCTCAGAGTAAGGATATAAAAAGAGCAAAAATCACTAACAGTTAATTTTACAGGATTATTGAAGCTGGTTAGGTACTTTCTGCCTGTCTCTGATGAAATTATGAAAATAAATCATGTTTTATCAATTGTGCTTCTGGAAGAAACATGTCTCTTGAGAAATTTTGAAAAAGCTACAAATATACTGCAGAGTGATTGCTGAAATATTTTATCTTCTCGCACCAGGCTGGAAACACTTTCTGCTTTAAAACATTATCATGTTTGTGCGTGGAGCTCCCTGTTGCAGATATTCAAATGATGTTTGGCATTTTTGAAATAGGTTGTCACTTTTTAATGCACACTGGAGAGAACAGAGAAAAGGCCAGAACGATTCATCATTTTCATTATTATTTACACACATATCTGTAAGATTGTTTTTCCTTTGATTTTGTAAAATTTCTCTCTCTCCTTCTTGTCCCTTCCCACTCTTAAGTGCTGTGTTTTCCATGGTCTCCATATTTACACACAGTAGTGAGAAAAATCACTGGGAAAACGATAGTATCAGAAATCAGTTCTAACAATGGTCTGCGACTGCTGCAATGAACACATCAATCCAAAAACAGTAGTTACATTTGTCACCAACGTTATATTTTTCTATTTCAATCAATCTGTTTTAACTGGCTTGTATTTTTCTAATTAGCAGTTAAATTGGTATTCATAGACTACATGACTATTCTGCTGCTTCAACTCTTAACTTTATCTTTAAAACACTGTAGAATCACTCCTGTCCTTAACCTGGATCAGAGAAAATGTCAGAACCATTTTCTAAAACCTTCAACGAACATGAATGAGGGCTTTTCTTTTCTTGTGCAAGGCAGCATTCTTACTTTTACAACTGCTGTTACATTAAAACTTGTGATCATATATATATTTTCAGACATCAGAGAACTGCTAGAATATCTACTAGAGGCCTCTAAGGCTTTGTGACCATTCAGTTGTGTGACAGGTACTTATTATGGTGTAACAAACTACCCCTCAAAATTAATGGCCTAAAATAACAATTATTTGCTTAAAATTCTGCACACAGGCTGGGCTCAGCTGGGCAGCTTGTCTCTGCTCCAGGTGGTATCAGCTGGGCTAACTCACGTGCTCGCGGTCAGCTGGCACAGTGACAGGGTCTGGAGCATCCGAGATGGACATTCATACCTTGTGCATCTCATTTATGATGGCTGGAACAGATGGCTGCTGGTTTGGCCTTCCTTTCTTCAAAATGGCCTTCCATCTTACAGGGACTCTATGTGGCTTCTGTTCCATTAGGAGCTAGCTTAGACTTCCTTGCCTGGTACCTCATGGCAACATGGGAACAAAAGCAAAAGGCCTGAGGCTTCTTAAGCCCAAGGCCCAGTAATTCTGTATCATCCCTTTTTCCATACTCTGTCAGTCCAAGAAATTAATAATGGAGGGCAGTACCCAATGGTATGAAACCAGAAAGGAGCGATTCATGGGGAGCCATTTTGTAACAGCACACCCCAGTTACCCTAAGGAACGTTACTACCATTCCATTCCATTGGATGCAAAAGATCAGCTATGCATATTTTCCCCCTTTGTGACCATCCAAAATCAGCTCGCTCTTCCTATACAAGAACTTTAAAGTAGTCGTTCAGTGAAACCACAGAAGTACAGTCAACCTACCTGAATAAAGTACAGAATTCCTCTAATGGGTGATTAGTTGGTGGATTTTTAAAAGTTAGTTGAAAGTGAAGAATCACAACACAAATTATATATAATCTTACACATTTCATTTTAACAGAAAATATGCAGATGTGCATTTATGTCGTGATATTTTGATGTCAGACTGAGGCTCTTGTGTAAGAGTCCACGGACCGAATAACGCTTCACCTTCCTTGTAGGGACCCCGACAGTGATAACCACGGGCGATCAATCTTGGTAGCTTTGAGGTGGGATGAAACTCAAAAAGTTGCATATTGTTCTGTTCAGAGAATCTGAGATCTTTATATTTTCTTCATTTTTTGCACTTGTCTCACCCATACCTTATTCCTAGCAATTATTTGAGCAACTTCATCATGATGCTATCTTCCTACATCATTTACACAGTTTCATTAAAATAGCAACTAGATAGTTTTCCACCTATATTTGATACTATATACTAGATACTTTAATTTATGCAGTTTTGATTAAAAATACAATGGGAGTAAATTTGGGAATCAACTCAGCTGAGTCTCAGCAGTTGCAATTCAGGACAATGGGAGCAGAAGTACATACATAGGCTGACTGCAGAAAGTGAATGAGGTTGTGGGTGTCCACCACTATGTTGCCCAGTGGGAATGTGGAGTGCCTATTAATGTGGTGACCGGATGAAGTGAAGATTGTTTAAAAGAGCTGCTGCTATAGGTGAGACGGATCTAACATAGGTAAACGAGTACCAACTCTGAATTTTACTATTATTTCAACCCCTTGTATGACTCAATCATTGGGCATTTCATGTGGGCTGGTCAGCAAAAGCTTTGCATCTAAGAATGTAAAATAAAGTTCGTCATTGCCTGGTAATTTGGAAGCTCTCAGTACTCTCCCCAGGAAGTTACCCATGCTCCACTAAACAGCTGTTCCCAGAGACGATCTGCACATAGTCCCGGCTGCACCCAGCGGCCGCGATCTGCTGGCGTGCCCGAGCGTTTGGCTGCCGGCTTGTGGGCTGGATTTCCACCTGACCAAAAGCTGAGGTCCTCAATTAAACTCCAAGTACATTGTTTCTCTCCAAAATATTTGCTTCAGAATAAAAGTGTATAAATCAGATAAGATTTATTTTCTCCCTGCTGATTTAGACCAAAAAAGATAGTTTGCCATGTCCTATAGGAAACGCGAATGTGCTTGCACAGTCATAAAACCTTTGGAAACGTCTGGTCAGTTTCCAGTGTATCTATTACTGACTTTTTGACTGGAGAATACCAACTGAAAGAAAACTGTGTTCGAAGAGTTTGAAATCTTTGACTCCCTATTGGTAAGTTAAAAGGAAAGAATGCACTTTTTAATGCTCCTGTACAAAAAGAATCCTCACTCAATTTTTAATTTGCTAACACATGGGAAGGGAAAAGAATCACATAATTTTGATTAAGGTTCATTTAATACATTAGGTAGAATATTTTTGTAATGACAATGGTGTCCACTAGTATCCTACTATGTCATCTCTCCTGTATTGAAATTCCATTAGATTCTGATAAAGGTAGATTCAGTCAACAAAGTAACAAAGAAATGCCTATTGAGAAAACACCATCAGTCCCCAAACTACGGCCCCGCGGGCCGCAATGCGGCCCCCTGAGGCCATTTATCCAGCCCCCACTGCACTTCTGGAAGGGGCACCTCTTTCATTGGTGGTCAGTGAGAGGACCACTGTATTTGGCAGCCCTCCAATGGTCTGAGGGACAGTGAACTGGACCCCTGTGTAAAAAGTTTGGAGATCCCTGGAAAAAAAAATCTATTCTCAGTTGTAAATTAACCTACTATTATTGACAATTTTATATCACTTAATAAGATTATTTTATTATAGTTCCAAATAAAATTTTATTGACTAATAAAATTAAGAAGAATTCACTGAATATTGCAGAAACATATTTTCCATGTATGTTGCTCATTAGTAAGAACATTAAAATAGTTCTCTTATGGCTATAGGTGGCCTTAGACACCAGCTGCCGTGTATTTTTGGAAGGATTAAAATACCAGCACCATTTGTTACCCTGGTTTAACAAGTGGAGGTGGTTTTTCTGCCTGAATGGTGTTACTATGTATTTTGGGACTTTCTTATAGGTCCCCCAAAAGAGTCTTTTGATATCACAATTAGAAACTTGAAATTGTTTATTTCTTTTTGTAAATATAATTATATTCTCTATGTGCTATGTTAATTAAGTCTAGCAAGATAAAAAATAGATATTCATTAAGTCAAAGAAATACTTATTTAAAAATACACTCGAGTTTCAGTTCATGGTGGTCATACTTGTAAACCAAATTTCAAAATCAGAGTACAATGTTTTGTATTTAAAAAAGGGTTTCAGTTTTGTTTTTGACCTCATACATCTCTGCCACTTCAAAAATGGTTTAACTGATATTCCATGATATGGCAAAATGGCAGTTTGGAGCAGGTATTCCTGAGATTGTTAAAATGGAGTTAGTAGTGTTACCTAGCTCATTGAGTTATTGTGAGAATTAAATGAGTTATGGTAATTATGTGTAGTTCTCAGAAGAGTTGCTGGCACTGGTGAACTTCATATAGTGTTAGGTATTACTCCATCCAGATTCTAACCCCACCTCTGCACTCCGCGGCTCCCCACCCCATCCCCATTGGCGCATTGTCATCTCCAGCCTGGATCACTGAGTAATTCCCGCTGGTCATCCTGCATCCATTTCTGTCTCTGGCCCATCAGTTCTCACTGGGGCAGCCTCAGGATTCGGGGGTCCTCGGTTCAAGTCACTCCTCTGCTCAGAGCCTGGCACCGGACCCACCTCAGCCAGAGTAAAAGCCAAAGTCCTCATAGCTGCCCTCACCCTCCCTCACTCTGGCCGGTCCCTCCCTGTCCCCATCACCCACCTCTCCCTTCTTACTCTCTCAGTTCCCACCTCCCTGGGCTCCTTGCTGCTCAGGGAACTCCCCAGGCACAGCCTGCCTCTGGGCTTCTGCACGTGCAGTCCTCCTCCTACCCAACGACCCAGAGAGAGGGCCTTCCCCTCACAACTGCATGGCTCACCTCCCTGCTTCCTCCAGGACTTCCGTCACCTCCTCCATGAGGCCTTCCCTGACCACCCTACTTAAAATTGCAACCCCTCCACCCTAGCACTTCCTCTCCCTCTTCCTTGGCTTGTGTCCTTCACTGCTCTCAGCAGCCTCTGTCGGTTACCTGCTGTGTTTTTCATTGTCCATCCTTCTCCACTAGAAGCACAGATAATTTTATACATGTCCTGGCACAAGGGACAGTATCAGGCACACAGCAAGCCTACAATAAATATTTGTCAAATACACATGTTACTAGTACTTTTTAAAAAAATATGTGAGCTGTCTGAAATAAAATGGATGTAACTCAAGTATAATGAAATCAGTTATTTTGGAGGAATCCTCAACTTCCTTACAAACCACAGAGGTCACCTCCTTCACTACGCTGCTCCTTCCCTCCTCTTGTGCCTGGGGGGCTCAGCTGCCAGGTTCTCAGCAGCCTCAATTAATAGTTTTACTCCCTCCTTTAAAAAGCTAGTAGCCCCTTCCATTTGTATTTAAAGCTCTCAAGTTTGTCTCATTTCTAAGTGAATGAACACACCTCCCCGCCCTCTTCCTGCCCTCCAGCCACTCCTACACGCCCTCCCTCTCCTTTTTGGTCTTGTCCCCTTTCCAGGGCAGTCCAGTGTTGAGAGAGTTGCAGTGTCCCCTTCCTGTGTCCCTCTCACTGCGCAGCCCTCTGCAGTCTCACGCCTGTTCCCACCCCACGCCGACGCTGCTCTCCCCCAGGCCACCGGCTACCTTCTGGTGGCTAGGTCCAGCTGATACTTCTCAGGCATTATCCTCCTTGACATCTGGGCAGCATTTGGCACTGTTGACCAACCGTTCTCTCCTTCAAGCCGTCTATTCCCTTGGCTTACGGTGCCTTTCAATCTCTTCACTATCCTTCCCCCTCTGCCTCAGCCGCCTTCCCAACCCTCTTCTTACACGCTGAAACCCTTCTCCACCTTGCTTTTTGTTAAGAGAACTCTTTAGTCTCAACAGCTTTCAGATCTATATTTTTATCCCTTAACTTTCCTTGAATGTTACAGTCATCCACCCAACTACCTGAAGGACAATTCCACAGTTTGCCCTCTGCACCTCAGCCTGTGAATATCTAAACCCAAACTCACCATCTCATCTCCAAAGCCTGCTCCTGTCCTTTCCCGTCCTCATGCCTACCCTGTGCCTCATCATCAGGGGATGTTCTCAGCTGCCCGAGTTCTGTCTGGGTGTTGCTTTCTCTCCTCAGAAAGCTCCCCCCCACCTCCACCCTTTGCCACCCCGCCCCGACCCCAGACACGGGCCCTGTTGCCTCTCCTAGGCAAGCTCATCTCCTCTGCAAAGACCCCTGTGAGGGCCCAGTCCTCCCATGTGCCCCTGTGAACCCCTGCTCCTCTCTGTCTCAGCCCTCATCATCGCCCTCTATTGAAAGAAATTGGGTTTTCTTGTCTCTCTTCCACCATGGTAGCTTCTTGAGTGCAAGGAATGCATTCTTGTTTCCTTGTGTCCCTTGCACTTCACCACTTTATATGTGCTCAATATTCATTTGTTGAAAAAAGACAAAATGAATGTAAATGCATAAAGGCTATAGGACCTTTAAGACAGATGACAACACAGTAATTAATGTTCACTAGGGTTTCTGAATGCCAGACTTGTTGGCATTTTGGGTAGAACACCTCTTTATTTGGTGAGACTGTCCAATGCATTGCAGATGGTTGGCATTTTGGGCTCCTGCTGACTCTATTCCAGGGGTGCCCCCAATTATTATAACAACTAGAAATGCCCCCTCCCTTTCTAGATACTTCTTATGAATACAGTTTGCCTGGGGCCAGGAGTCTCTGGGCTCAGACTGGGATTCTGGCTGGGCAGTGGTCTCTAGAGCAGGGATGCTGAGGGAACCAAAGGGACTGGGCGCCTCAATAACTGCCTGATTGTACACATCCCAACTGCTCTGCTGAGAATAAGGAGGTTGTTCTATAATAAAAATGTGTCTTCACTGGAAACAAATAAGGACATTGGACTGTTGCTGAATTAGTTAATTCTAAGCACATATTACCTTAAAGATGCCAGGCATCAGTGAAGCCGGCTGTGATTGTTTGCTGATTTTGCTTATTGAAGTTTGATGCAGCCTAAGCTGCTGAATAAAAATCAGAGCTTACAAGATAGTGAACGAATTATAAAACCCAGACTAGAGTTGCAATGCTTTTTAAGAATTCACACTCTTAGGTACCACCCAGACCCATCACTTGCCAAGCTCTGAAAACGGGGCCTCTGGTCATTTCAACCAATTTCTATGACAACCTGAAGCACTCTTCTCTGAGAACTGTTGACCCAGAACATGTTCTCTGGGAGTGGGTCTCAAAAGAGAGCCTGACTTTTTGCTATTTTATTTTTCTTGAAAGGACAGATTTATATGGTTAATTTGGGCATATTAACTTTGGTAAGAATGGTTCTGACACTTTAAATTCACACAAAATATTGAAGAAAATGAATGTGACTGTGAGACCACCAAAAGATTCTATGAGTTTTCCAGAGAATTTATTTTATTTATTTATTTTTCTGAAGCTGGAAACGGGGAGAGACAGTCAGACAGACTCCCGTATGCGCCCGCCCAGGATCCACCCTGCACACCCACCAGGGGGCGAAGCTCTGCCCACCAGGGGGCGATGCTCTGCCCCTCTGGGGCATCGCTCTGTCGCGACCAGAGCCACTCTAGCGCCTGGGGCAGAGGCCAAGGAGCCATCCCCAACGCCGGGCCATCTTTGCTCCAATGGAGCCTTGGCTGTGGGAGGGGAAGAGAGAGACAGAGAGGAAGGAGAGGGGGAGGGGTGGAGAAGCAGATGGGTGCTTCTCCTGTGTGCCCTGGCCGGGAATTGAACCGGGGACTTCTGCACGCCAGGCCGACGCTCTACCACTGAGCCAACCGGCCAGGGCCGAGAATTTATATTTTTAAGAGAGTCTAACTGCTGACAGAACTAGTCTACTTTGGTATTGGTTTTGCCAATGCTTGCCTGTCAGTGACTCAAGTTCTTTAAAATGTAAGAAAAATAAGGAGAGACTGTATTCTAACACTTTGGAATCTCATACAGATTAACTTTTGGTGACTGAAAATGTCGTAATTCCAGAATACTCAAAGATGTTATAATGTTCGTGCATATTCTTAATAGAAGTATATAAATCCACAAACACTTTTTTGTGTTATTTATTTTTTAGAGAGAGGCAGAAAAAGATAGACAGAGAGACAGGAACTTTGAGCTCTTCCTGCATGTGCCTTGACCTGGGATCAAACTGGCAACCTCTGTGCTTCAGGACAACGCTCCAACCAATTGAGCTATCTGGCCAGGGCTTGATTTCTATTTTTTTTAATTTATTGATTGAATTTTATAGAGACAGAGAGAGAAAAGGAGAGAGGGGAAGGGGGAAGGGAAATATTCATTTATTGTTCCACTCAGTTGTACACTCATTGGTTGCTTCCCCCTGACTGGGGTTCAAACCTGCAACCTTGACGTTTTGGGACAATGCTCTACCCAACTGAGCTAACTGGCCAGGGCACAAAGTCTTTTTATAGTTTATTCTCTAATCTTTTTATTTTTCTATGAAAGAAATTTCTAGAGCTCAAGGTTTCAGGGCGGACTCTAAGAGGCTACCCTAACCTGTCTATTTGGAGTTCTTCACAGGATCCCTAATGTGGCCCCTACGAATGAAATGTTTTTTCCAAGTTCCTGGAGAGGGAATGAAAGATATATGCCCATCCTCAGGTCTCTTCAAAGGACAGAATTTACTTGGTACATACTCTTTCTGACACCACTGTCTCTTCCCTGAGGCCACCTGGCAACCAGAATACTATTCCTGCTCTGAAGTATTCTAGGACAGGGATCCCATGAGCATGTGTAGCTGTCACACAGGTGTCTCAAAGAACTATGAATATTATCACTGCCTCCGATATAGTCTATTAAATCGAGCATGCCAGGAATTCCATTTGATATTGGCATTTCAGAGAGGCTTCAAGAAAAACTGCTCAGGCATCTGTAAGATCCTCTATGCTGGGTAATGAAGGCTTGACAAACTTTGGAGGGAGCTCTTGACATACATTTTCTCAGAGTCTTGGAACAGGGACAGTCACTCATCTTTCATACCTAAAAGCACTTTGTAAAAGAAAGTTGTCGTGCATGTCACTGGGTTAGTGATGGAGAAATAATGGGTGATATCTTGACTGATGCGAGCAAGTTGACAGCAGTGAAGAGAATGGTTTGGGGGAAGATGAGGAAAGGGTGGAAGGGAAGAGAAGCTGAAGGGGGAGTCTCCTCCGGGCAGGGCTCCCTTGGCCATGGCACCAGCTGAGCACCACTGCCTGGGGGTCCACTGCCATTCCAGGAGGCAAAGCCAAGGGTCCTCCCTCAAAAGAACTATCGAGAATTAGAGGAGACAACCACATTAAAATATTTAAATACAACCACATACTTTAAATGTGTAGGAATGGCTGGTTTTACACAAATCAGTTCGTTTGTTCACATAGCAGCCTGAGGAGATGACATTGGCCTTATTTTTCAGGGAAAGAGAGTAAAACACACACATAACTTCAAAATCACAGAGCTAGAAACTGTCATAGTCAGGAAAGTCACTTAGGGCTTCTGAATCCAAATTCAGTTCTCTTTGCATTTCACCAGAGCAGTTTCCCACCATCCTGTCACAAATACGAAGGCTCATTTGCCTCATGCCACAAAAAAGGTTAACTTATGATAACCATCATCTCTTTAATTTTTAAAAATATTTATTAAGAATTTGTTTAATTACAGTTTACATTTGATTTTATTTTGCATTTATTTCAGGCGTACAGCATAGTGGTTAGACAATCATACACTTTATTAAGTGTTCCCTTGATATTTTCAGTACCCAACTGACACTATACATAGTTATTATAATACTATTGACTATATTTCTTATGATGTATTTTATATCCCCATGACTATTTTGTGACTATCAATCTATATTTCTCATTTCTTTCTCCTTTTGTACCCAGTCCTCTAACTCCCTTCCTCTCTGGCAAAAATCATTCTGTTCTCAGTATTGATGAGTCTATTTTGTTTGTTCATTTATATTGTTTTTTAGATTCCACATATAAGAAAAATAATATGGTACTTGTCTTTCTCTGCCTGACTTATTTCACTTACCATAATATCTTCTAGGTCCATTCATGTTGCAAATGGTAAGATTTTGTTCTTTTTCATAGATGAGTAATATTTCATTGTGTGTATGTGTATGACATTTTTTGAATCCACGTGTTTATTGATGGGCATTTGGATTGCCTCTATAGCTTTGCTATTGTAAATAATTCTGTAGTGAACATAGAAGTACATATATTCTTTTGAATTAATGTTTTGGGCTTCTTCAGATATATGGCTAGAAGTGAAACTGCCGGATCATAAAGCAGTTTCATTTTTAATTTTTTTAGGAATATATATCCTGTTTTCCATAGTGTCTGCCCCAGTTTGCATTCCTACTAACAGTTCATATGGGCTCCTGTTCCTCCACATCTTGCCAACATTTGTTGGTTGTTGACTTATTGATGGTAGTCATTCTTGACAGATGTGAGGTAAAATCTTATTGTGGTTTTAATGTGCATTTCTCTGATGATTAGTGGTCACTATCATTTTTTTTAAACATCAGTATATAACAGTGCAATTTAGAAAGAATTTCATTCAATAATATCCCTTCTCATTGGTACTTTTCAATACTCAGCTATCAGCCAGTTTAGGTTTACCAAGACTCACTTCCTGAGGAAATAGACAGCAGTGGTCTTACTGTAAAATGTCTCGGGAAATAAACAGAGTTTATTCCTAGAAGTTATCTGACCTTATCTGAGATCAAGTGACTTAGTACACCACTCATTTGAAAGAAAATGTCCCATCTTTCCAAACCACAAAGTTGTGTGTGGTTTTTTTTTAGATCCGTCCATTATGGGCCAGAAGCAGTACAATTCAAGCAGAAGGAGACTACCTAAATTGTTTATAACAATTGCAAAGAGTGAAAGAAGCAGGTCAGTAGGGTTAGGTACTTTTACCAGTAGCAGTTTATTGACATGATAATATAAATATTTCGACAGGGATTAAGTTCAGGTTGAGATCGTAGACCAACCAAATGCTTCCCAGGGGTAAGGGAAGATCTAGGCACTTAATGAATGGCAGGGACTAACATGCGTGAGGTCATTTCCCTGGGTGCTTTTTAAGTTCTGTGGAAGTCAAGTTTGTAAATTTCCGGTCATATTTTCTTTTTAATTATTTTAAAACATGAAACCAAACATCTTAAACGTACTTAACTTCAATAAATTAATGTGTAAAAATAGCAATCAGACGAGTAATAATATATATTTTCAGAAAGAAAACTGCAGAGAAGTATATATGCTACAGTAAGAAAATGACTGAAACAATAAAAAACATTGAATTTTGAGCACAGTATTAAAAAAACTAAAGAAAATGACTAAAATTAAAAAAAATAAAATTTTAATCATATAAATTTAATCAATAAGTAACCATTGTTTATATTTTCTGGATTACAGTCCCATATTATTGCTTTCCAGGCTTCAGACTGTAGACCATTACTTGACGTTAAGAATAATAGAGCTGGCCTGACCTGTGGTGGTGCAGTGAATAAAGTGTCTACCTGGAATGCTGAGGTCTTCAGTTCAAAACCCTGGGGTTTCCCAGTCAAGGCACATATGGGAATTGATGCTTCCTGCTCCTCCCCCTTCTCTCTCTCTCTCTCTCTCTCTCTCTCTCCCTTCTCTAAAAATGAATAAAAAAATCTTAAAAGAAATAATAATAAAGCTGAATGTATGTTATATTTTATTTTGCATTTTTTTATAAAACTTAAGCAGCCGGCCCTGGTCGGTTGGCTCAGTGGTAGAGCATCGGCCTGGTGTGCAGGAGTCTCAGGTTTGATTCCTGGCCAGGGCACACAGGAGAAGCGCCCATCTGCTTCTTCACCCCTCCCCCTCTCCTTCCTCTCTCTCTCTTCCCCTCCCACAGCCAGGGCTCCATCAGAGCAAAGTTGGCCTGGGCGCTGAGGGATGGCTCTGTGGCCTCTGCCTCAGGCGCTAGAATGGCTCTGGTCATAACAGAGCAATGCCCCAGATGGGCAGAGCATCGCCCCCTGGTGGGAGGGCCGGGTGGATCCCAGTCAGGCGCATGCGGGAGTCTGTCTGACTGCCTCCTTGTTTCTAACTTCAGAAAAATACAAAAACAACAACAACAAAAAAAAAACAACCTTGCCTGACCAGGTGGTGGCACAGTGGATAGAGTGTCAGACTGGGATGCAGAGGACCCAGGTTCGAGACCCGGAGGTTGCCAGTTTGAGCGCGGGCTCATCTGGCTTGAGCAAAAAGCTCGCCAGCTTGGACCCAAGGTCACTGGCTCGAGCAAGGGGTTACTCGGTCTGCTGAAGGCCCACGGTCAAGGCACATATGAGAAAACAATCAATGAACAACTAAGGTGTCACAATGCACAACGAAAAACTAATAATTGATGCTTCTCATCTCTCCGTTCCTGTCTGTCTGTCCTTGTCTATCCCTCACTCTGACTCTTTCTCTGTCTCTGTAAAATAAATAAATTAATTAATTAAAAACTTAAGCAGCCAAGTTTTACATACTTTCTGAATGTCATTTATTCTAAATTGTTTTTCTATAATGCCATACTTTTTAGAAATGTAGAGTTCATTTTGTATCATAGAAAACAAACTTTTTGTTTAAAAAGAGAATTATCAGTAACCCAGTTTCCTGAAATGTGAATTTATTTGTTTTCTGTCTTTGAAAAGTAGTCTCTAAAAGCTGACTGGATGGACCAGTGAAACAACAGAAGATATCATTATAGCTACGCATTTACCATTTCCTTAGTAGGCCAGACTCCCTGAAGGTTTAATTGAATTGTCTTTTGAAAACGTGTGAATTCACAGGAGACATTGGCCTCCTTGCATTTTTTTTAAGAGCATCAATTTTTAATAATGTAGTTAAAGTAATAATTATATATATATGTATATATTTTAATAATACACTGTTTATTTAATTTTTTTCCAGCTACGACTTCCTCAATTGTAAAGTAGGGACAATAATAATTTTATCATAAAGAATTGTGAAGATTATATAATCTTATGAATGGAAAACATTTTATAAACTATGAAATACAATACAAATATTAAATATCAAGTTTACTATTACAGTTACTTGGTTTCTTTTGGTTGTTGTCCCTGCATTCCCTTTTTCCCTTAGATGCGTTCTCCTTTCCAAAGACTGTCCTATTCACATGTCACAAATGCGCTGGCTTAGCTGAAAAGAAGAAGTGATGTCCTTGCCTACCGATTTTGCTAGCTGTGATTAAGAAAATGCTGTTAGATAGAATTTAAGAACTCCTTAAATGATCAAATTATATATTTTTTCACTGCCCTGCGGTGCAAAAGTAAACAGAGAGCAGAAATTGTGCATGCATGCAACAATTATTAAGCATTTAAGTTTTCTGATGTTTTAATTACAATTTTCATTGAATTATAGATTGTTTCCATGACAACTAATTTATTTTCTCTTTAGCACATTAAACCATGTTTCTCTATTTATTTTGTCTTTTAAAAAAACAACTTTTTCCATCTAAG
The DNA here is from genome assembly GCF_036850765.1 of Saccopteryx bilineata. Lineage (NCBI taxonomy): Eukaryota > Metazoa > Chordata > Mammalia > Chiroptera > Emballonuridae > Saccopteryx > Saccopteryx bilineata. The sequence continues at coordinate 138,781,221 of NC_089491.1, read as the reverse complement.
AACTACTGAAAATATAAAACACAGTACCTTACAATGAATTTTTAGAGTTCAATTCATTGTATAATTATATTTACCAGTATCACCCCAATAAAATCAATTAAAAATAAAATAAATAAATTCAACTCACAGAAAGAACTGAAAAAAGCAATAGTAAGAGAGTCCCCATAAATAACAGAAATATTGAATAAGACCGTGGGAAGAAAAATCCAGGGGCCGCTTATACTTGTTTTCAAAAGACAACATGAAAATCATCATTCTGATCCAAGTCAGTGAAGTTTTGTCAAGTTGTATCAATGGGACTCTGCCTTATGAGATGATCAGGAAATAATTACCGGCAGGATTTCTGCATGACACACCTGTAGAAGTCAAAATCAAGATGTGCTTAAATTTATTCACACAGACATCTCTTGAATTATTCAGTTTCCAAAAGAAAACACCTCTACTTGACCTATTGGGGACTTCAAACCCCAATCTAGTTCAGACACAGATTTATTAAAGAGGACATACACAAAGTGTGCATTTTTTTCTGCATGAGTCTGTGGTCAGTAAAAAAATACATGTATACGTTTTAAGAAAGTATTTGATTTAGAAAATCAAAATAAAGCATGATAGTTTTCCTGACCTGGTGGATAAAGAATCTTTTTAATGAAATTGAGCTTTGTTTAAAAACTAGTGCCATGCTTGCTCATGATGAGGTGAATGTCAAGGGAATTTTCACCTAATCAGATACGTGGAAAGAGAGGTTATTGCTTCCAGAGGTTTACCATTACCAGGAACTGCAACAACAGCACAACCTCTGCACATGATTCATATGGAGCGTGTTGCTTGGTCATAGAAGCAGTCAGTTGCTATAAACACTGGCAATCCTATATGTGGACAGTTTGAAGCTTTTGTTAAAACAAAGTCTCTGCCTTGATTGTGGCCATCCAAAAGTCCTCTACTTGTAAAGTTCATGATTCTGCAGCTGCAGACATACTTTGTGCACAAGGTATATGAAAGGCTTTCTCCGCTCACAGACGTTATAGTTGTTTCTTTCTCCTAAAGAAAGGATCGAGCTTTAAAAATTACTTCTGTGCTGAAGGGAGGAAAAGGTCTTAGGTAGGCTTTCTATTACAGTGCGTCATCAAAGAAACAAGCCGCAGGGGAATTGCCCCACTGGACATTCCTTAAATCGGTCAGCGCTCAGAGAATGTAGCTTAGACTGATGAGAGATAGATAGATAAACAGACAGACCAATTGACAGACAGTTACAGGAAACTTCTGAATTTCTTTCCCAGCTGCCATGTGCTCTTATAACCACTTCCCAGATGCAGCAAAGTTATTCTTACACACAGCTGTCCAGGAGAGTTTTCAGGGTGCGTTCCATGTGAGTTAGCACACGGGTATTGTATATTGCAGCCATAGCTGTGAAATCCCGAGACAGCACCTGGCATTTACTACCCCCTGGTTACTGGCTACAGTGTGGCTGGGGGAATAAGAAGGCCCTTGAACTGTCTTTGTCAATTAAAGATTTGCAGAGAGAAGCAATGGGGCGTTCTGAGGCTCAGTGTGTTTTCTTTGTCCAGAGGTCTCTCCTAATAGCTTCCTGAACTCTTGTGTGGGCCTTTTAAGCTAATGCAAGTTGTCTCCCTGATGTTTCAATAAAATCTGCTTCTGGCCCATTGAAATTAATCTTCTTAGTTGGGGCAGTACAGGGGAGCAAGACTGGCATTTAATTGCCCAGAGACTTGGACAAGCTCTGATCCTGTTTTTATTACTCAGGTATTATCTTGGCTTTTCTACATTAAAAGCTAGCCCCATAGGCTTATTTCTAGTTCCTTGGTGACAGAGGTAAAGAGAACATATTATGCCAAAATATGTCTACTATTAATATGGTACAAATAACTTAGTCATGTAAGGGTGCTGATTTGGTCTCTTTATAGTTTTTTTCAGTTTAAGAGGTTTTGTTTCTTCTTGTACATGCCTTGACTGGGCAAGCCTGGGGTTTTGAACAGGCGACCTCAACATTCCAGGCTGACGATGTATCCACTGCACCACCACAGGTCAGGCTCATTCTCTTGCTCCTTAACTGATGCAAAATTGGCTTACATACGTACATACCGCCAGTCCTCCTTTGTATCTGCTTCTGCACACTGGGAATGTTGGCCTGATTTCTGTTTTGTTTTATTTCCTGATGACTATGCATCATTTAAATATTTGAATAGTATTTTACCAATATTTCTTTCTTTCTTTCTTTCTTTCTTTCTTTCTTTCTTTCTTTCTTTCTTTCTTTCTTTCTTTCTTTCTTTCTTTCTTTCTTTCTTTCTTTCTTTTTTTTTTTTTTTTTGTATTTTTCTGAAGCCGGAAACGGGGAGAGACAGTCAGACAGACTCCCGCATGCGCCCGACCGGGATCCACCCGGCACGCCCACCAGGGGCAAAGCTCTGCCCACCAGGGGGCGATGCTCTGCCCTTCCAGGGCGTCGCTCTGCCATGACCAGAGCCACTCTAGCGCCTGGGGCAGAGGCCAAGGAGCCATCCCCAGCGCCTGGGCCATCTTGCTCCAATGAAGCCTTGGCTGCGGGAGGGGAAGAGAGAGACAGAGAGGAAGGAGGGGGGGGGTTGGAGAAGCAAATGGGCGCTTCTCCTATGTGCCCTGGCTGGGAATCGAACCCGGGTCCCCTGCACGCCAGGCCAACGCTCTACCACTGAGCCAACTGGCCAGGGCCTTTACCAATATTTCAATGCTAAAAAATATGACAGGCAGAGTCTAGCAGCAAAAAAGGAAATGAGACAAAACAGACAAGAAAATCAAAAGAAAGAAATATTCGGACAGGACTTTTGAATACTTTCCTTTCTCTGTAATGTAGATTCTTTATCCGGTGAGTTTCCACCATCCTATGTCTAGAGAGAGCACTGTAAGAGCAGGTAGGCAGTGGCCCACCTGGCCAGAAACTGAGCAGCTGAGGCAAAGGTTTTTTTTTTTTTAAATGCAATAACTTGAAAGTAATTTTCACCCCAAGTGAGCTAAATTTTATTTAATGCTGGTAGCTTTTGCCCAGTAGCTCCAAATGACCCAGGATTCGATGGCTATTTATTTTAATATTCTGCATAAGTGGTTTTACTATGGAGGGAAATTTTACCAGTATTTGATTTTGATGGTGGACTATCTTGGGACAAATGAACAAGCAAATTATGCCTAATTTAGAGCTTGTTGCATCAAATGGCTTATGATTTTCAGGTTATATCTCCGCTATGCAAGTGCCCTGAACAACCATGGGCAGAGCAGAGAAAAAGATGGGCTATCAGAGGGTCCTCCAGTTAGATCCACAGAATAACTGGGCCATTTTAAATCTTGGACATATTTTTAAGGAGAAGGTTGAGGCATTGTAACTTAAACACTAATTTAGGGCAGGATAATTAGAGTTTTCAGGATTTCGGAGGGTGTAATATCCATCTGAATTAAGTCCTTCCCTCCCTTGTCAGTCAACAGTAATATTTCTCCAAGTGTCTTCCCAAAAATAATAGTTTTGAGGGATGTCCATTGCTGTTTTTAAATGAGTGAGGTGGGGAGCAAGAAATGTCTGGTTAAATAAAATCAGGAAATGCTGAGTTAAGCAAATACAAATAAATTACTTTATTGCAGGAGGCTTAGTAGCCCAATGTATCCTGTGAATCTTTAAGAAGGTATTAAGACTACATACAGCATTGCCCAAGTACTGGTGTTCAAGGAAAAGCATTTCTCAAGACCAGCATTCCAAAGAATGCAATTTGGGGAAAAACATGCAGGATTATAACTCAGTTATAATGACCAGCTTATGCTACATATAAGAAACAATGTAAGCTGGGATCAGTAATGATGAGTTTGGCTTCTATGAATAGTCTTTGGTTTTTGCTTACTGTCATGTTATGAGTTGATAATGCAATTAGATTATTGAAGACTGGATTAGCATTGGGTGAATCTTGAGCATTTATTAATATTAATCTTAGTCATGTGGGTGATGTTGTTAGCGATTGTACTGGTGATGATGGTGTTTTACTTTCAAACTAGAATGGAAACAAACAAAAATCTTTTAAAATGTTTGGAATCAAAGAAAAATAACAAAATATTTGCTTATGTCTTAAGAGGCTGAGAAGTTACATAAATAATAAAATAGTTTTTGTTTTTAAACTTCTGTGGGGCAAAGACTATGCATATTTATGTTTGTATATCCTATAATATGTCCGGTTTTATCTACAAAGAATAAAAACTAAAATGAAATATAACCTTTTCTCTAAAAATATTTTGAGTTTAAAGATACATAAATAAAAATATTTCCAGGGTTTTCTTTTTAAATTTGAAATCGACTAAACTAATTTTAATGAGGCAATATGACAAGTTTTTTTGTTTATAAATGTTTTTATGTCATTAGAATAAAAAATTATTAAAAAATATAATCATTCTTTAAAATTTCTTTAAATTTATTGATTTTTGAGACAGAGGAAGGGAGAAAGAAAGAAATATTAATTTGTTTCACTTTATTTATGCATTCATTGGTTAATTCTTGTATGAACCCACAACCTTGACACATCATAACAGTGTTCTAACCAACTGAGTTACCTGGCCAGGGCCAAAACAAATCTGCTTATCCTAAGCAGACATAATCTTACCTTATTTCTTCTTGTAAAGTCATGGTTGCACAGCAGAACATACACTGAGTGACATGGTTGCCCTCAGTTCCTCTTTCATTAATGCTCTGTCAAAGGCTCTTTTCAGATGGCTGTTAAGATTAACGGGTTGCTTGTGTTCTTCTAGCCTCTCCAGAACAGAACTGATGTAATTGCCTTGGTCACTGCAGTATAATGTGCCTGCCTTTTTACCTCCTGAATCTTGGGGTCATATTCACAGTGATACTTGTGCTTTTATACTTTTATAACTTGTGTGTGTGTGCGCGCGCACGCACGTGTGTGTGTGTGTGAAAGAGGTAGAGAGAAGAGAATTTGTGTGTTTTTTCAGTACCTTTAAGTGAAAGAATTGGCATTAGTCAATTATAGAATAACTTTAATAGAGTATATAGTGAAAACCTTCATCATGGGTGTGGGGTTGTATGTTCAAAACTGTCCTTAGATCTCACGATGAAATACAAAGTGAAGGGACACACAACATAAAAAATAAATGCCATTATTATACTATTAAAGAAGGTTTTAAAAGTATAATTCAGTAAGGTTTTTTAACACTTAGTTTGTAAACCAGGTACTATTTGATAGAAATTGAGAAAGATGAACGCCGAGGGTGACTGAAGATGGACACACTGAAGCAGAACTGCCGTTGTAGCCCCTTGGAGCTCCTTAACAAAAGAAAAGGAAATCAGAGGATGAAAGCAAAAATAAGTGTTCGTATCCTACTTATTTAGAATACAGGACTACCTGGTGCTTATTATTTCATTCTACTACACTACATTTAGACTTTATGGCCACTTATTCCTTCATGTGTACTTCTAAGGACTCATTTTTTTTAAGTTATTGCTGTTTCTCAATATATTTTACTTAAAGCCCAAATAGCAAAAAGACTTGAAAACATTCCTTCTTATACTTTTTTTGGTCCCTGGCTTATATAATACAATGAAATATTGATTTCAAATATCATGGAGACATGATTTTTTTTTTCTTAGCTAATTCTTTTCCAGAAAACCAGCTTTAATGGTCTGGCTCAAAATGACATTTCATTGTGTAAATGGAGCTCCACGTGAGAAAGATGGCAGAGATTCTTTCAGATTTCATTTTGCCAAGACCTAAGCAAGAGATTGAATACTAGAATCTTCTCTTTTTGATCCACATAAGTTGTCAGTACTGTTTTCTTGAATGAGTTTTATTTAGAAATTCTTGAGGACTAACTGACTGTGCCTTGCATTTGTATAGTACTTGTCAAAGTGCGGTCTTTATTTCATGAGATCCTCATAATGAGTGTGCAAAGTAGGTCAGGGCAAAGGGACACCAGGGCTCTGAAACATGGAGTGACTTGTAAGAGGTCACACAGCGAACTAATGACAGGACCTGGATTGTCACTCTTGTTTATAGTGTATTTTATTTATTTTTCACAAGCAGAAAAGCTATATTTTAGGGTAGATAATTCAATTCAGTAGCTTAGAGAAATGATAATAGTTAACATCTATATGATACCTTCCACTTTACAGAGTTATTTCATTTTTTTTCCTCTTATTTAATTCTTAGGCTAACCTAGCCACAACTATTTTATTATCATTGTCCCTAATTTACACATGAAGAAATCCAAGATTCAGAGATCTCGTATGACCTTGGCCTTGGCTGTGGCAGACCCAGGATTGAATTCCTGCCATTGAATTCCTACTCAGTTTCTATTACCCATACTGCACATACAGGTATTCAATCTAAAAATTGTTTCTGTTCATATGTCATGATTTTTTTCCTCACTAGAGAAAAGCACCCTCCTAACTGTGTTTTTCTGAAGGAGATATTAAATTTAGTCTACATCCCCCTGAGCCAGTATCTCTGGTGCAGAGAGTGGTGACCCAGAAAACAGCAGACTAATCTACATTTAGATAACTTGGAGCTTTATTTTCACTTTCCTTGAGATATTTATACTTCTAAATAGCAGTGGGTCAAAATGGGGAAAACACTCCCATCTACACCCCCAGAGAGCCTGGAGGGGTCCTAAGCTTCAGGCCCCTCCCAGCCACAGTCTGTGTGTGGGTCTGCGGGCACAGGGGCCCAGCAGGAGCCATGTCTGTCTGTGCCCCTGGAGATCCTGAAAGGGCCCCATCTTCGCACCAGACCCCTCCCATTGGTGATCTGCAAGCAACCCTTCAGGTCTAGTGACTGAGCAGGAGACACTATTGTCCGTATCCCCAGAGATTCTGAAAGTACCCTACAGTCAGCTCCAGCCCCTCTCAGCTGCAGTTTGCAAAAGTCCTGTTTGTGCTTCTAGAGATTGGAAATGGCCCTGAACTTAGCTGGAGCCCCTCACAGCTGCAGTCTGTGAGCAGTCCTGCCAGCACAGGAGATATTTCTGTCTGTGCCTTAAGAGATCCTGAAATGACATTGTGTGTGGCTCTAGTCCCTCTAGTCACTGTAAGGTGGCAGTGCAGCCTACCCAGGGACTGGGTGACAGACACATCCATTCATGACTCCAGAACAAGGTCTGTAGATATCAGTCTTGGCTGCAGACCCTGGAATAGCTCTGAGACTCAGTTCCAGAATCTCAGCCATGGTACAAGGTACTCCAGTCCACCCAGGGACCTGCCCAGTGACCCAACAGGGGCAACTCCAGGGACCTGTGGAAATACATCTGTTGTACACCTGTTAAGAGGACCACTGCCTGAGGACCCAACAGTGGACTCCCAAGTGGAACCTTGTCCCGGTGCAATTCCACTGAACCAGGTACTGGAGGGAGTCCCGTCTAGCCAAGACCACACAGGATGCACACCCACCCAAACCCCTGATAACAGTCCCACCTACTGAATCCCTGTCCGCAGCTTGCAGACCAAGCAACAGCCTCGTAATCCACCATCACTGTAACTCCAAGGGTCATTCTGTGAGACACTTAATAAAGAAATAGGAGTCATAGGGAGAACTAATGGACACCTCAGAAATATGAAACATCAAAAGAGGCTACTATGAACAATTGCATGCCAACAAACTAGATAACCTATAAGAAATGGGGAAATTCCTAGAAACATACAGCTTACCAAAAACTAAATAATAAATAGAAAGTCTGAACATACCAATAACAACTGAGAAGCTTGAAGCAATAATAAAAAAACCTTCTAACAAAGATGGCTCCTCAGGTGAATTTTATGAAAAACTTAAAGTGCAATTAACACCAAGTCTTCTCAAGCTTGTCCTAAAATTTGAGAATTAAGGAACACTTCCAAACTTAATTTGATGAGGCTGTACCATTATTCTGTCACCAAAGCCAGGCAAGGACACTACAAGAAAAGAAAACTACAGGCCAATATCCCTGATAACATAGATGCAAACCTTTTTACTATGAAAAACAGTATGAAGATTTCTCAAAAAATGCTTTCAAGGCATTATGCTAAGTGAAATAAGTCAGGTGGATAAACACAAATACTGTATGATCTCGCTTATATGTGTAAACAAAAAAGTTGAGCTCACAGAAGCAGAGTTTATTGGTGGTTGCTGGTGCTGGGTGTGGGAGAAATGGGGAGGTGTCAGTTGAAGGTACAAACTTTCAGTCATAAGATGAGTAAGTTCAGGAATCCTAATATACAGCATGGTGACTGTCGTTAACAATACAGGATTGTATACTTGAAATTGCTAAGAGGGTAAATCTTAAATGCTCTCACCACACACACACATTAAAAGAAAGAAAGAAGAATTAAAAACAGGAGCCTTTAGAAACTGCCATTTTAGGGATTCTAGCAAGCTTCCTAGATGATTGGTTTTTTCCCAGGAGTTACTTAAATGTAAAACTGAGAGAGGGTACTAAAAAGACTTACAGGAAATATTAGATAGTTCTTATGCATCTTCTTAGCAATATGAATGACCTATTTACTCTAACAGACAGATCACCCCTGGGATAGCATTGGAGAATACTAAATCTTTCTAATGCATTTATTTTGATTGTATAATACATAATTTAGGGAAACCAGAAGCCAAATATTGATTTAGGCCTCGTCTATAAAGAACTATCATGCTAACCATTTGATGGGTGTATTCAGAATGAAAAAATAATTAATAAAATAAAATTGCCTCTGAATTGGCCAGGTAAGGGTCATATGTAACAAACTCTACAAGTAGTTTTTTTCATGTTGACAAACCTAAAATCCCTAGGTCATATGTATTGAAGAAATGGATAAACTAAAAATGATTAAATCAACCATATGCATAAATAACACTTCAGTACATATTTTGTCCAATTAGCCACAGATCCACTTTTATGAAATCAGAAAACAGACTGCTTGAATCACTTTTGAAAATCAGGTGATATCAAGGGGAACGCACTAATGACTCTCTGAAATTCTGTTAAGGATGTGCAGTTGGCACTAGATGGACCAAGGAATTCTGGTTTCTACGGTCTGAATGTTTGTGTTCCCTTGAAATTCACATGTTGAAATCCTAATGCTCAATATGATGTTATGGGTAGGTGGGGCCTTTGGGAAGTGATTAGGTCAACTAATTAAGCAGAGCCCTTGTGAGTGAGATTAACACCCTCATAAAAGAGGTCTAAGAGAGCTCTCCTGCCCCTTCCTCTGCATGGGAAGTCTTCCACCCAGATGAGGGCCCTCACCAGACCCTCTCAAACATCCAGTTTCCAGAACTGTGGGAAATACATCTCTGCTGTGTATAAGTCACCCAGACCATGGTGTTTTGTTATAGCAGCCTGGACCAATTAAGACACTGTTAAATGCAAGACAGGTAATAGCAAATGTTGGAGAGGCTGTGGAGAAAAAGGAACCCTCATCCACTGTTGGTGGGAATGTAAAGTAGTACAACCATTATGGAAGAAAGTATGGTGGTTCCTCAAAAAACTGAAAATAGAACTACCTTATGACCCAGCAATCCCTCTACTGGGTATATACCCCAAAAACTCAGAAACATTGATACGTAAAGACACATGCAGCCCCATGTTTATTGCAGCATTGTTCACAGTGGCCAGGACATGGAAACAACCAAAAAGCCTGTCAATAGATGACTGGATAAAGAAGATGTGGCACATATACACTATGGAATACTACTCAGCCATAAGAAATGATGACATCGGATCATTTACAGCAAAATGGTGGGATCTTGATAACATGATACGAAGCGAAATAAGTAAATCAGAAAAAACCAAGAACTGCATTATTCCATACATACGTTGGACATAAAAGTGAAACTAAGAGACATTGATAAGAGTGTGGTGGTTATGGGGGGGAGGGGTGAAAGGGAGAGGGAAAGGGGGAGGGGGAGGGGCACAAAGAAAACTAGATAGAAGGTGACAGAGGACAATCTGACTTTGGGTGATGGGTATGCAACATAATTGAACGACAAGATAACCTGGACTTGTTATCTTTGAATATATGTATCCTGATTTATTGATGTCGCCCCAGTAAAAAAATAAAATTATTTAAAAAATAAATAAATAAATAAAGGAATAAATAAATAAAAAGAAAGAAAATTACTATAGGCACTTAGAATACACTGTTGAGCAGATGAACATTAAAAAAAGAGTAAGGAATGAATATTTGCAATTTTTACATTGGAGAGCTGCCCAGGTGCCCACCTTAGAGAGAACTCTGATTACAAGTGGCATTTCAACAACCAGTTTGCTGAACTCAACAAAAAGTTAGGTATTGGTTCTTTGAATATATGTATCCTGATTTATTGATGTCGCCCCATTAAAAAAATAAAATTATAAAAAAAATTTAAAAAAGACACTGTTAAATGAGATAATCAAAGTAAAAATTGCTCTAGTATAAAGCAGTATTTCCCTCTAGAAGTCTGTACTTTCTTATCAAATAGTGTCAATAAGTAAGGATCTATAAGCCTTGATGGCCTTTCCCCTAAACAGCAGTTAGCAAATGTTAGTGCCATAGGTATTGCTTAGAGCATTTGTTACAATGCATAGATAGCCCTCGGCCCTTTCATGATATCCTGGGTTTGGAGTAGGGACCCAGGACTCAACGTTCATAATAAGCATCAGAGGTGATGCTGACAGGGCTACATTTTGAGAAATGCTAATATTTGAGATTTTTCTTATTGCTTAATGCTTGATTATAGATTAAATGTACCAAGATGGTAAGAGGTATCAAAGCAAAATACTGTAGAAGACTTCCTTGGGACAATTTGAGCCAAGGTCAGAGCAACTGGTTCACTCTCCCTGATAGTAATAACTGTGCTTATTAGGTGATGTGAGGACTCTGGGATTGGGCTGCTACTGGGAAATGTTGCGAAGACAGGAGAAATTCCTCTTTCCCATAAAAATTCTGCTCTGGTTGCTCAGGTTGAGTTAGGTGAGAAGCAATCAGGCCCCATTCCCTGTGGCTCCACGTATCCATCACAACGTGACCAAAAAATTCCAGGATTCTCTAGGCACCCCCACATCCCACTCTCTCCATTTCTACCCAGAACATTTTGGGGGTGTCTCTGAAAGGCTAAAAGAGTCACATTTACTACAAATTAGATCATGTTTAAAGGGTGCAAAATTTCCCAGTAAACTTTTGTGGGTTCAGAGGGAATTATCCCTTTGCTTATCAGTGGTGACACCTCTTTCCCATGTGTTGAATAAAAGAATTTGCATCATCTTGGTTTACTGCCTCGATCTGAAAGACAAGAAATTTAGCAACAGTATATAAAGCTCCATCACATTGTCTTTCAGTAATTAAGTACTGTTGGTTTATCAATATGGATTAACTTTTAGCTCTCTGTCTTAAGTTTTTGATGCATTTATTTAAAGTGAAAGCAGATACTTGTTTTGTAAAAGAAATACTGACACTGGGGAGAACTCAAGAGATGCTGGTAGCAAAAATAAAGGACTTGGTGATCCACTCAGCAGTGATCCCAGCGTGCTGGGAACTCCCTTAATTGCTATGTCTTGGTTTATTTTATTTTATTTTTTTGGTTGGGTCTCTAAACTTCTCCAGTCTCTCTCAATTGAAAAAGATTATTGATTTTTTTTGCCTAAGAAAGTTATATATAAATTAGACATCACGACTTTTGTAAAATACCAAATATTGAGAATTACATTCTAAATAGTTTGACAAAAGTATGTTTTTAAAAATCTATGTCCTTCCTCTCACACAGAAAAAGGAAATCAGGATCCTATTCTGTGTAGCTTCCTTCACGGTCGGGTTTACTGAGTGCATTTCTGGACAATGCAATGGAAATATAATATTTAGTTTACTGGCGTTCACCCTAATTTTTCTGCTTGACTTTCTACAAAAACTGCACAGGAGAACTGTCTGGAGGACCGATTCATACTATGTGGTGGGGAAGAATACAATAATTGCTTTTCAATTTAAAACCATATTCACTATCGTCAGCATCAAGAGAGGATATCACCCATACCTTCACTCACCCCCAGATTGGGTTTCCAATAGCAGATGCAGGTCATGGTAGCAACATGGGAGGCAGTTGAAGTGCCCGCCCTGTGTGATGTGAGTGGTCAAGCTTTGGTTGTCTTGAACATCTGTCTTCCCAGCTGAAAACTGAGGAAATGGGGTGACAGAGCGGTCAGGCGGTCACGGAGCAGCAGAGAGGAAGACACCGCTCACAGGAAGACCCGGCACAGAGTCGGTCCTGAGAACGTGTTCCTTCTGAGTCCCCTCCTCCTACACGCCTTTGAATGGCTTTTGATGTCCTTATCATCAGCTCAGAGAGGTCACCGCCCGGAACCCCAGCTGCAGGACCCTTGTCGCATGGTGGGCTTGTACGGAACCAGCTCTGGGCCACAAGTGCACGGAGGTGGCTGGGAGGGGGGATGGTCCCACACCAGAATCGCTTCAAGGTGCAGGCGAATATGTCAGCTGAGCCCCTCTGTGACTGAAGGAAAGCACAGACACAGTGCTCCCAGGGCGGGATCTGGAGGACAAGGCAGCTGAGAACAGCTTGATTTAGCCAGGATTTACCCCATAGAAAAGGGCCGCTCTGAGGATACAGCTGAATGCACATCCCTGGCTTTAGGCTGATTGCTGTCTGAGTCCCGACGCGGCCCTCACCAACTGTATGACTTGGGTTAGATGCCCCATCTCCATGAGCCCCGGTGGCCGAATCTGTGCCGTGTGCACATTAGTCTCTACCTCTCCAGGTTCCCCTGAGGGTGAAATAAAGGCACTGGGGCAGTGCGCTCAGCAGAGTGTCCCGCACGGCACGTGGGACAATGCTGTAAATGTTAGTCCTCAGGCTCTTGCCCCACTCTGCAGCCCAACTCACCCCTGGAATTGCTTTCAGAAGCTTCACTAGCCGATTTCTCCCAAAAGGAGGATGCTATTGCAATGAAAACAGACACTGTCAAATGCAAATGTTGCCCCTGAAGAGAAATGGGACAGATCTTCTGGTTCTTTTTGTCCCTACGCTACTATTAAAAATAAATAACTAATGCTTTTTGCATCTTAACTATGTTTCTGACACCGAGCCAAACATTTAACATTACTCTTTTTTGAATACTTAACAGCAGTTTTAGAATGCAGGCATTTTTATTATTTGCTTCTGTTGTCTTCCTTTGGACTTGATTTGCTGTACCTTTGTCCTTTTTTGAGACGAAAATTAAAATCACCTATTTTTTACTCTTCTTTCTTTCCTGACATGTGGGTTTAAAGCTAAAATTCCTTCTAAGCACTTCTTTTGTATAACCTTAACCTTACTCATATGTCATATCTTCATTTTGTTAGTTCACAATTTTGCTAATTCCCAGTGTGATTATTTGAACCTATAGTGCAATTCAGATGTGCATGCTTCCTTTCCAATCAGTTTATGATTCTGTTCATGATTTCTGTCTTAAACTCTATTGTGATGAGTAAAAGTACTGTAAATATGTCAGTTTTTAAAACTGTGTTTGTGTTTGTGTTATGGACTGGCGTATGGATAGCTTTGGTAAGTGTTCTATTATGTACTTGCAAAGAATATTTTTCAGGATCATTGGTCTTGAAGTGTTCTATAATGTCAATTTGGGACATTTCTTAATCTGTTGTTCTGATAATTTATATTCTTCCTGATCATGTGTGTAAACTTTTTCTATCAGCTCTTGAGAGAAGTACATTAAAGTCTCACTTTGATGTGGTATACCTATTTCTCCTTCCACTTTTATCAGTTTATTCTTTATATATTGAATATTTTGAAGCTGTATTACTGGTGGTATACAGAGTAAAGTTGTGATATCATCTGGAAGATTGATCTTTATCAGACATAAAAATTCCTCTTTATCTCTAGTAACACATCCTGCTTTAAAAACTTGCTTCGCCTGATTTGGGTATAAGTATGTCACCTTCCTTTTAGTCCATGCTTACAAGAGATCTAGTTTTCTATTCTTTTACTTTCAAACTCTCTATGTCTTCATATTTTTGTTGTTTTGTGGTAACAGTTTTATTGAGATATAATTTATATACAATTCACCCACTTGAAGTATGAAAGTTAGGGTTAGTATATTCCCAGTGTTGTGCAATTACAACCACAATCTATTCTGGAATATTTTTATTACCCCAGAATGAAACCCCATACACTTTAGCTATTACCCTTCATCACCCCCTATCCTTCCCAGACCTAGGCCACAACTCATCAACTTTCTGTTTCTATACATATGCCTATTCTGAACAGTTCATGTAAATGTAATCTTGCAGTATGTGGTACTTCACACCTGGCTTCCTTCACTTAGCATTCTGTTTTCAGTGTTCATCCATGTTGTGTGTGCGTACTTGTACTGTACTTCTTATTCCCAAATTACATTGCACTATGTGAGTATATCAGATATGGTTGTTTTCACCTTTGACTATTATGAATAATGCTTCTATTAGCATTTTGACTCAGGTTTATGACTCCATTAGTGGACTTACTTTAAATTTAGTGCAGTTCTGTGGTTCAGAGATGTATTTTATACATGGATATGATATTATGATTCTGCCAAAAGTCTTCTCAGGGAAAAAAGATACTGAACTCTTCCTTACATTTCCTGTGGGGTATGAACTACTATATTCTCCTTTATTTCATAAGTTAATTAAGAATACGGAGATTTGGGTTTTAACTGGATATTTTAAAAATGTAAATACGATAATAAATAAAGATAAAAATTGCCTTATATGCGCCAGGCCCTTTTCTAAATTTTTTCTTTATTAATTTACTTTTTTTAAAAAAGATTTTATTTATTCATTATAGAGAGGAGAGAGAGAGAGAGAGAGAGAGAGAGAGAGAAGGGGGGAGGAGCAGGAAGCATCAACTCCCATATGTGCCTTGACTAGGCAAGCCCAGGGTTTTGAACCAGCAACCTCAGCGTTTACAGGTTGACGCTTTATCCACTGTGCCACCACAGATCAAGTCTATTAATTTACTTTTAGAAAGACAGAGAGAGGAAGGGAGGAAGAGAGCACAAGAGAGAGAGAGTGAGAAGCATTCATTTTTTGTTCCACTTAGTTGTGAATTCATTGGTCACTTTCCCTGACCGGGGATTGAACCTGGAACCTTGGTGTTTTGGGACAACGCTCTAACAGACTGAACTAACCAGCCAGGGCCACTAAACATTTTCAGTTGTTTAATTCCCATGAATCATATAGGTACTATAACTACCTCATTGCAAAGATGAAGACACTGAAATATGTGGATACAAATATTTTCCCCAAGAAACACAGCTGATAAAAAGTAGAGGTAAGATTTGAACCAAGATGGCTGATTTCAGAAATTGTACTTTTGACTGCTACATGGGGATAGGCAAATAAATTACTTAGCAGAACTTGTTTAGTAGTAACTGTTCAATAATTGGAAGTTCTAATTGTCATTTTCTTATTAGTCCAAATGAGGCTTGGGATTATTCTGTTTTCTTTAGGAACATGTTTATGATTTGCAGAGCTGTACCAGTACAAACACTTGAAAAGAGTAATTAAAATGTTTCTCAATATCATCTGAGAACTGAAAAACTTACATAGGGAGATTTATAAAGAGCTAGAAATATATAAAATTAAAACAATGTTTTGTGTGTTTAGCAAATATTTATTGAGTTACCGCTATGCAGATCACTGGAGTAGTCAATCTCTAGGGTCAAGGAGGTAGAAGAAATTAATATGATATGATCTCATCCTTATCAGAGCTTATAACCTAGTGAGGATCACAGACCACTGCCTAACTACGTAAGAGATTAATTGGAGAAAGGAGAGGTGCTGAGTATGTGCTGCTTGAGAAAGTAGCTATAGATTTGATATTGCCATGGGAATTGTGGTGCTAAAGAGTTTGGAGAATTAGTCCCCCATAATGATTCAGGAACTGGGGTCAGGCATGCCCAGTTTCGAATCTCAACATTCTCTCTGAGCTGGGTGGCTGGGCAAATGCTGTGACCTCAGAAACACTTCCTATTTGATTTCGGAATGGGAATAATACAGGGTGGGGTAAAAGTAGGTTTACAGTTGTGAGTATGTGATGCACAGAGTTTATTCTTGTATTATTATTTGTTAATTATTGTATTACTTTCCAGATGAACAACTGTAAACCTACTTTGCCTCACCCTGCATTGCCTCATTCAAAATATTTAATGAACATTAAAACATATTATGTATCACTAAGCATGTTACCTGGCAGAAAGAAAATGGCCAATAAATAGGAAACTTACTGGAGTAATGGTTACATAGAGTGTATACATTTATCAAAATTCTTTGAATATATACTTAGTTGCACTTACTTATATGTAAATTACCTCAATAAATTTGATTATAAAAATAAAAACATCTTACAAACTTTTTGGGTTTGATGACCTTCCCTTATGAAGAGTTCTTTTAGGGGCTCGGGAGGTAAAAGAGGATAAAGGGGGGATAAATGGTGATGGAAGGAGAATTGACTTCATGTGGGAAACACATGATGCAATATACACATAATGCTTTATAGGGTTATATGCTTGAAACCTGTATAATTTTCTTAACCAATGTCACCCCAATAAATTCAATAAGAATTAAACAAAGAAAAGTTATTTTAAACATCTTTCAATGTGGCATGAACCACACTGGTTATCCCGAGTCTTTGGTATCTAATGATTCTCTAGGACAGTGGTTCTCAAAGTGTGTGCCCTAGAAGATTTCCAGGTGTGCCCTATGGTATTCCAGAGAAATATGTGCCTGTTGGGGACCAAAAAACCAACAGGGTTTTTGGAGTTTAGATTTAGGGGGGACAGAGGTGTGAGAAATTGGCTGTAAGCTGACAGTCTGCCCAAACCCCCACCTCAATTGCCTGATTAGGTTGCAAAAGGCTGTTAAACTGTGGTGCTGGATTGTTTACACTACCTCCCATGTTCCCCAGAAAGACTGGAAGTAAGTTTCTTCTATCCTTTGTTTGGTATAAAGTTAAGATTTGCTAATGGCCTCACTTTGCCCTATAAATAAAGCAAGATGCGTTTTTTGGGCATGCTTTGTTCTTGCCAGCAGCAATTACAGGGCCCTCCCTACCCTGTATTTTCTTAACTCTGCATATTTTCTTAATTCCCCACCATTCCCACTCGGTACCTGGAATTACTAGCTGCGCTGGTTCATAGCATGTGCCCAGATATAAAAATAAATATAGTTACTCTATTATACCATTTCATTATGGAAATACTTCTTTTTGTTAACACATTATTATTACATTTATTATTAACACATCGTTATATTATTTTTAGATAAATACACCCAAATAAAATGAATAAATTTCTCAAAAAGAAGCGTGATATTGAAGAATCTGATTCTGGAAGTGAGCGAAAGTTAAGTGTAAATAAAATATGACTTGAAGGCTGATGGGTAGAATTTAATTTATAGCATTTTTCATCACTTAACACTGAATAATACGATTGGATTAGAAACCCATCCATGGAAGCTTCAAGTGATTTTGGTTTAACATTAACAGAAGAAGAACTGGCAGCTATATCCACTGATTGTGGATTGATGATTAAACATAAGGAACTGTTTCTTGAAGCCTTTTGGATTTCTATAAAAGAAAAATATGTGGCAATATCTAAAAAAGCTTTGAACATTTTAATACAATTTTCAACATCCTATTTATGTGAATTAGGATTTTCTACCCTCAACATAATTAAGAGTAAATAAAGAGGAATTCTTCAATGTATTGATGAGGAAATGAGAGTTTGCCTTTCAGATATATGCCCAAACATTGAAGAAATCGCTAGGACACATCAGGCTCATGTTTCTCATAAACACAAGAATGAAAAAACTTAACACATTCATGCCGGGACCTGCCCAATTTACTAAATTTTACTAAGAATGTATTTATATATATATATAAAGATAACTTTTTTGTCATTTTTTATTTTTAACCCCTCTTTTTTATGAATTCTAAAAAGCACAACTCAAAAAATGTAACATAAAAATGTTTTTTAATGTCAGAATAAATTTAATTTGTCGTATTTATTTTGTTTAATTACCATAAAAGCATGCTTGGATTTTATATCTTTTTCTTTAATATTTGACTTAATTATTATAACATATTTCTCAGAAATTTGTATATAGTGCACCTACAATTATTTGTAAAATTTTAAATGCACCCTGACTTCAAAAAGTTTGAGAACCACTGCTCCAGGAGCTCCCAAGCAGAGGCAGAGTGCAAGCTAAGAGGAAATGTTTTCTTTACTCTCTATTGTAATAGTTAAATTATTATGTGTCAAATTAGAGGGTATTGTTGGATGACAGGAACATTTTTATTGGTGAACTCTGAGTAAAGCAAATTGTAGATGGCTCTCATTCAATCAGTTCAAAGCCTAAATAGAACAAAAAGACCAGTCCATACCCAGCGGCAGAGAATTCTCTCAGCAGACTACCTACAGACCCAACAGGAACGTCAGCTTTCCTGTGTCTCCAGCTGCTGGTCTTGGACTTGTCACCTCATAATCATGTGTGCTGATTCCTTATAATGAACCTCTTTTTTTAATATACACATCCTATTTGTTTATATGACTAATACATATACTAAATCAAATTATGCCATCAGATCCTTCTATTCAGAGTGGATCAATCCTTCATGGGATTTATAGAGGCACAGCTTCCCATAAAGGAGCAGAATTTACAAAGAATGACTATGAAGACACTTTCAGATTTGGCAAATATATGTGAAAGGGGAACCTGAAATGTTAAAATTCATCATCTGTGTGTAATGCCAGGGACTCTAACAGAATCGCTATGTAAAAGGTCAGTCCTGGGATAAAATCAAGTAAGTTCAACATTAATAATTCTTTACTATCAAATTGCTGTCTTTTTTTTCTGTTGATTTTAAAAAACATACAAATTGTATTATTATAGAGACAATAAATCCCAGAAATTTTTAGTATTTGTGTCTAAGTCTATTCCTCCTTGGGACACATTTCCAAAGAAAAAAATGGGTGAAAAGTTTTAAGTCTTTAAATTGGAAGAAGTCTATTAGCCATAAAACTAATAGATATTGTATTTGTCATTTCTGACTGATTCTTTTTTATTATTTCAATGTCATTTTTTATATTTGTTATCTCTTTATTTAGGTTTTCATGGTTTAATGGCCATCTATGGTTGTTCTAATATCTTTGAGCATCCTAACAATCCTTATTTTAAACTCTGCGTCTGGTAATTTGGTTATATCTGATTCACTTAGGTCCTTTTCTGGGGATTTCTCTTGGTTTATTTGTGTTGTATTTCTCTGCCTCCGCATTTTCTCTTCACGGGAGTGGCTGTGATCACGCGCCCGGGTGAACAAGCGTTGGTGGCCTTGACCTTTGCTCTGCCCCTGTGTGTGACGTTATGCTCGGTCCTGAGGGCACTGGTGAGTACCTTTGCTCAGCTGCGGGTCTTCGCCTGTTTCCGGGCTTTCACCCTGCCCTTGCAGGAGGAGCCTACTCGAGGAATGGCTGCTAGCCTTGGCTCTACCACCGGGCAGGAATGCATGCCCAAGCTCAGCTCAGTAGCAGAACTCCGCCTCTTCTGGGCTTTTGGCTCCACCCCCATGGGAGGAGCCGGCTACCAAGTCAGACCGCAAGCCTGGGTTGCACGGGTGGGGCAAAGCTGTGCTCCTCTGCCCTTGCCCCGGGGCTTATCTCCACCCTTTCCGGGGTTCCCGCCCTTCTCCCACAGGCTGGATTACAGGCTGCAGGCAGCTGAGTTTGACCGCTTTTGCACGCCCCCTTCCCCCAGCCAGGCAAGATTGAGCTCACACCTGAGCCCAGTGGTGGCCAGCTGGCTTCCGCCCCTGCCAGCAGAACCGTGCTTTTGTCTCCCGCTGCCGCCCGCTCTCTGGTGCACCCTCAGCGGCGTGGGTGGGGCGTTGCAGCTCGGACCCTAAGACTCACTACTGTAGACCCGAAAGCTCCCTCCTTCTATGCGACTCTGCTCTGAATGCTGCGGGGGAGCTTGTTTGGCTGCTCTCCTGCTTCCCTTTGCTGGTATTGCTGTTTCCGGGGGAAATATTCACTTCAGCTTTGGGGAGTGACTCATCCCAGGGGTTAGGGTGGCTATCTCCCAAAATGTTTCTCCCTATGCCTCCTAGATTACACTCTCTTCCTGTTACTCTGGTCCTCTCCTCTCTCCCCGTCCCCAGGAGCCCCGGGTGAGTGTTTGTGAGAGAGATGTTCTGCACGGTTCCTTTAAGAAGGATCCTGGGTCTGAGAAATCAGACTCTTTCTCACAAACAGTATCCTGACTTATTTCCAGCTAAATACTGTCCTTACGCCTCTTATGGGCTCTGGGGCTGCAGGCTGGGGCTTTGTTCCTGGGGCTCAGGACCCTTCCCCCTCTGCTAAACTCACTTCCCGCCATGTGAGTCTCTCCCTGCTGCCGTTCGCTCTGGGGAGCTGGGCAGCCCTCTCCGCGTTTCCGCGTTTCCGCTTTTCCTACCAGTCTCGGTGTGGCTTCTTCAGTGTTCTTTGGTTGAAGAGTCCTCTTAGTTTAGTCCAAAGTTGGTTTTTCCAGATGATAGTTCTAAAAATTAGTTTGTATTCCACTTTGGTTCTGGGAGGTAGATGTTGGTACGTCCGCCTACTCCAGCGCCATCTTGTCTCTCTCCTGTGGACTTTTCCTGGACTCCTGCTCCCTGTGACAGATCCTAACAGACTGAACTGTGGTGGGGTTGCATTTTTCAGGGATTTGACATGGTGATGGGGCCAACTTGGACTTGGTGAACATGTTAAGGACACTACTTTTTTATGGATTCTTGCTGTATGGGCCAAGAGTTTGCTTAAAGGCTTTTAATCACTGTAAAAAAAAAAAATAGAAGGCTGGATAAAGAAGATGGGGCACATATACACCATGGTATACTAGTCAGCTAGAAGAAATGATGAC
Organism: Saccopteryx bilineata; assembly: GCF_036850765.1. Classification (NCBI taxonomy): domain Eukaryota; kingdom Metazoa; phylum Chordata; class Mammalia; order Chiroptera; family Emballonuridae; genus Saccopteryx; species Saccopteryx bilineata. Next base: position 138,760,307 of record NC_089491.1, on the reverse strand, counting down.
ATCGGATCACTTACAGCAGATTGGTGGAATCTTGATAACATTATGTGGAGTGAAATAAGTGAATCAGAAAAAAGCAAGAACTGCAGGATTCCATACATTGGTGGGACATAAAAGTGAGACTAAGAGACATGGACAGGAGTGTGGTGGTTATGGGGAGTGGGGGGAGGGATGGAGAGAGGGGGGAGGGGGGAGGGGGAGGGGTACAAAGAAAACTGGATAGAGGGTGACGGAGGATGATCTCTCTTTGGGTGATGGGTATGCAACAGAACTAAATGACAAAATAACCTGGAAATGTTTTCTTTGAATATATGTACCCTGATTTATTGATGTCACCCCATTTAAATTAAAAAAAATTATTTATTAAAAAAAACCCATGATAAATTTACCAGTGCTTTAAAAACAACAACAAGAAACACATGTAAAAAAAACAAAACAAAGAAACCGTGTCCTCATTGAAGAGTTACTTCAGGGGATACTTTAGTGTAAAAGCTGAGTCTGTATGATCATAGTGGACTTCTACAGTGCATTGCACATGTTCTTTACATATCTGTTGACTGAATCAAGCAACAAGAAAGCAGCAATAAGAGAGCCGCAGATGCAATTTTATTATAAATACGCAACTTTAAAATCAGCAATTGGCTGAATCACGAAAAACTGGAAAGTAGCAGGGACAGCTACCCTCCCTGGGAGATCCCAGAGACCTGCCCAGCTCTCCCTGCCTGGCAAATAACAGACAATGGTAAATGTTTGCTAAACTGAATCACTGAATATAAGGTCTGTTGAGAAATATAATTTTTTTTTAATGTCTGTGATGGGAAACTGCCTTCTAGGTAAAATTGCCTTGAGATAAGCTGCTGTGGTGCTTACAAATCACAATTTATGGAGCCAAATTAGTTTTCTGTATATGTAACTTGATTCCACAGGCTGGAGCCAGAGGGGTTCTGTAGCAGGAGCTGCTCTCTCTGCTGCCTTTGATGATTCCTGGAGCCCTTTGGCTGAGATCTCAGCGTGCAGACAGGCTGAGGGGCATGTTAAAATGCAGGGTCTGATTCAGTGGCTCTGGGTGGGCTCCAGACTCTGCATTTCTAACCAGATGGTGGGGTGGGGGCCATGGGCCATTCTTGGGACATCAAGATAATAGAGGAAGAGGGGAATTTCTTAGTAGATGTGCAAAATAAGCAGATACGAGGTGATTAAAGGCACTAGACCTGGAGTCTGAAGGCTGGTTGTGTGACCACAGATGAATCACTTAACTTCTCTGAATCCAAATTGTCTTATGAGAAAAATGGCAATAATAATAATAATAATAATAATAATAATAATGCAATCATGACCTCCTGTTGGGGTCCTTGGGAGAATTACCGTAATGAGAAACTTACTATAAAAATGTAGGACTGTGCTGCATATACACAGCCATTGCTCAGAATGCTTGCTGACTCTGAACAGCAAGCACAGGTTACGAACTCTCTAGTTCAGAGAGCTCCACTCCTCACACCCCTACATGGCAACGACAGTGCTTGACTTTGAGCAGATGCTCATGTAGGGTTTGCTCAGTTCAGTTTCAGTTAGTAGTAGAGTGATCGATGCCCAGAAAAACATTAATACCTGGATAATGGTTCCTGCAACACCAACAAGAGAGAGAGAATCTTCATTGAGAAAGTGGAAATTTTAAGGCCTTGGGTAACTTCCAGGCTGCTCTGAGCCAGCAGTGGGAGATAAAACAGACTTCTTCAAAAAAAATACAGTGTTAAGATAACTGATCTTTTATATCCTTCAATATAAGTTGTGTATGAAATTACCTACCTTTGATATATGGCCAGGCTGTCCCAGGTGGGTGGCTCAGCCTGCAGTGGTGTGATTAGTACCCAGAGACCCAAGTCATCCTCCAGACCACTATGACTCTGGCTCCAAGTCACCTGTACTGCCCTGATCGATGCTCTGCTGAAGGTCAAGTGAAGGTCGTGTGAACAACTTGTAAAATACTGAACAAAACTTTCAAAAAGCATAGCAGGAATGCAGATAGAAAACCCAGAAATATTTAGAATATATGGGAATCTGTTAAATACATTCTGATGAGAGTGGGTGAAAGCCTGGAGTTAGGCAGATAGTGCTGGAATGGATAGAATCAATTTTTTTTTTACTGATATATTAGGGTACAGATTTCAAGTGTACAGCTCAATAAAACATCATCTGTACACCGCATTACATGCCCATCACCCCAAGCAAAGTCCATCTTGTTTTGTTCTGTTCAGGTTCTCAATGGATTGGATAAGACCGACCCACACAGGGGAGGGCTACCTGCTTTACTCAGTCCACTAATTCACATCTAATCTCTTCCAGAAATCTCTCCACAGACATACCCAGAAGTAATGTTTAACCAGCTTTCTAAACACCCCTTGTCCAGTCAACTGACACATAAAATTAAGCATTGCTGAAAGAAAGAAAGAAAGAAAGAAAGAAAGAGAAAGAAAGGAAGAAAGAAAAAGAAAGAAAGAGAGAGAGAAAGAAAGAGAGAGAGAGAGAGAGAGAGAGAGAAAGAAAGAAAGAAAGAAAGAAAGAAAGAAAGAAAGAAAGAAAGAAAGGATTTTAAAGATGTCCCTACTAAGATTCCCATTCTATGGTTATTCACTCAAGTACACATTCAAATACAAATTCACTCAAATATATATAAATCTAGGTACTTGTTGGGCAGATAAAATGTATTATGCTCACTTTGTTAAAGAGGCCATTGCCCAGGTGATATTAATGTGTGTTGGGGTGGGCTAAAGGCAGGCAGAATCCTTTAGCCTTTGGGATTAAGCCTTTCCTACCCTTTTTGATGTAGGGCGGTACAATCCAATCATGCCTCAGAGAAGTGACTTTGTATTAGAGACTTCCCTGTTTTGTATATTGGATTAAGAGTTTGGATTGCTACACTATAAAATGGGGACGAAGTGGGAGCTTGGGCTCTTGGTTCCTGAGATAATCATTAGAAGAGAGAGCAGAGGAGAGCAGAGAAAGGCCATGTGGAGGAGGCCAGGAGAAGCAGCCAAGATGGTGGAATGCTGAGTGAGAAGCCAATTTGGGCAGAGTTTGTATCTGGGATAAGGAAAGGAGATGGGGAACAGAGGTGAATAAGTCTGGTGAGCTAGAAACCTTTGATTCTAGGAAACTCGGATAAGTCAGTAGCTTTGTGAGCACTGAATGTGACTGGGTTTTGGAGCCCAGTGTGTATTTTTACTTGCCCGCCGGGTGCAAGCTAGATTAAAGACTATGGCCCACCAGTTTTTGGCTCCATGGTTTCTTTACCGACTGTCCGAATCCAATGCGAACCTGCATGGGCTGGGCTGCTCTGATGCTGGCCCTGGCCGTGCCTCCTGGCTTTACAGTACTGTTGCTATGAAGGGATTTTGCAGATTTAATTCAAGTCCCAAATCAGTTGACCTTAAAATACACAGATTATCTGGATGAACCTGATTTAATTGCTGAGACTTTCAAAAAGCCGAAGAGGAAGGCAGAAGGCAAAGTTAGAGGGATTTGGAAAGTGAGAAGAACTCCATGCACTATTGCTGGTTTGAAGATGGAGGGGGTCATGTGAGAAGGACTGTGGGCCATCTGCAGAGAGCAAGGAAAAGGGAACATCCGTCCTATAAATGCAATGAACTGGATTCTGGCAACAACCTGAGTGAGCTTGTGAGCAAATTCCTCCCCAGATCCTCTAAATAAGATCCTGTACAGCCAACATATTGACTTTGATCTCATGAGACCCTAAGCAAAAAACCTGGTTAAGCCCCAGACTTATGAACTATAGAATGATGAGATCATAAATGATTGCTATTTTAAATTGCTAAATTTGTGCTAGTTAGTCTCAGTGCAATCTAAAACTAATATTCTCTCTCTGTATGGCTACACACATACTAAATTGTTTACAAATGTATATCCTTTCTATTCACTTATATTATATAAAATATTGTACATGTCTTTTATGTTACTACATGGTCTTCTTAAGTACCATCTTGGTGGCTGCTTAGTTATCAAAGTCATGTAATGGAGAATCATTTAATAATTCCCTGTTGCTGATTGTTTAGATTCCTTTTCATTTTCTGTGGAAGAAAATATCTTCTTGCATATGACTTCTTAAAAATGGATTTGGGATAATCACCTGAAGACATATTCCTGGTGGAATTCCTGGGTCAAAGGGTAAAAGGTATCTCATAGCCACTCATGCTATTATATCAATAGCCAAGTCAATCTAGACTAATTTAGATTTAGAGGCATCCAGGAAGACAGACCGTTTCTGTGCCTGGAAGTAGAGAGAATGAGTGTAGAAATGCCACAAGACAAGTCTGGAGAAGGAGAAAGCTGCACCTGTAAGCGAAACAGAGAAAGTTGTTTTACTTCTCCGCTTTTCATAGTCTCCTGACAGTGCTGTCATCCTGTGGCTGCTGGCTCCTCTCATGCTTTTTAACTTTTATTTGATCATGTTTGGCATTTTCTCTTTAAAGTGCTATTTCTCTCTTGCTTATATTGTCACATTTTGATATGGATCACACCTTGTTATCTTCTGAGAAAACCCTGGATTATAAAAGAACTAATATTTGCTGAGTGGGGATGGGGAGAATGCCAGATTAAGTTATTCATTTCAGCCATATGTAAAAGATGAACTAGAGCACAGATTAAGAAAGGGGGTTGCTCACAAAGTGCCCACACTGATGACAGAGGAGTGTCAGAGTATTTTGCAGAAATAAGTGCAAAAGTAGAGGATGAAAGATGATGTGTATTTGTTGTATATTTTGAATGAGTGGGTCCTGATATAATGTCTTAAATAAATAATTAAAATAAATCTTTTTTTTTCTCCATTTTTTCAAAGCTGGAAACAGGGAGGCAGTCAGACAGACTCCTGCATGTGCCCGACCGGGATCCACCCGACATGCCCACCAGGGGGTGATGCTCTGCCCATCTGGGGCGTTGCTCTGTTGCATCCAGAGCCACTCTAGCGCCTGAGGCAGAGGCCACAGAGCCATCCCCAGTGCCTGGGCCATCTTTGCTCCAATGGAGCCTTGGCTGCGGGAGGGGAAGAGAGAGACAGAGAGGAAGGAGAGGGGGAGGGGTGGAGAAGCAGATGGGCGCTTCTCCTGTGTGCCCTGGCCGGGAATCGAACCCGGGACTCCTGCATGCCAGGCCGATGCTCTACCACTGAGCCAACCGGCCAGGGCCAGGATAAATCTTAATTGCCATAGGTCTTTGTCCTACTTTCCTGTGGCAGCCACAACAAATTACTACGAACAGGTGACTTAAAACAACTGAGATTTATTCTCACAGTTCTGGCGGCTGAAATCAAGTGTCAGACATACTCCTGGAGACTCTGGGGGAGAACCCTCCTGACTCTTCTGTCTTCAATGGCTCCCCTCCACGTGGGTTTTCGCTTTCTTGGCTTGTGGCCACATGGCTTCAAGCTCTGCCTCTGTTGTCACATGAACTTCTCTTCACATCGTTGTCTTCTCTTTTATAAAGATACTTGTCCTTGGATTTAGGGCTCACCAAGTAACAGGATTATTTTATCACAAATTCCTTAACCAATGGCATCTACAAACACCCCTTCATCTATAAGGACACATTCAAAGATTCAGGAAGTTGGATGTGGACATATCTTTTTGGAACCCAATTAACCTACTGCTGTCTTTAATTTATTAGAGATATTTTATTTAGGAAGAAAATGGTTTTATAGGAGAAAATGTATGACTGACCACTAACTAGGGTGCAAAATACTTCTAGCCTGACCAGGCAGTGGCACAATGGATAGAGCATTGGACTGGGATGTGGAGGGCCCGGATTTGAATCCCCAAGGTCACCAGCTTGAGCATGGCCTCATCTGGTTTGAGCAAGGCTCACCATCTTGAGCCCAAGGTCACTGGCTTGAACAAGGGGTCACTCTATCTGCTGTAGCCCTCTGGTCAAGGTACATATTAGAAAGAATCAATGAACAACTAAGGTGCCGCAACAAAGAATTAATGCTTCTCATCTCTCTCCCTTCCTGTTTGTCTGTCCCTATCCCTCCCTCTCTCTGTCTCTCTCTGTCTCTGTCACACACACACAAAAAAACCTTCTAGAAAATGGTTCAGCACTAGAATAACCTTCTGGTAGGGTACACCAAGCCCATTGCCTTCTCTATAGCTCCAACATGACTTTGAAATGCTGCCTCTGGCCTTCTTGATAGGAAGCATATGTTACTAGAGATTATCCATTAAGCATTGTTTATATAAATATATTACTATCTGGGTGTAGCATTTGCCAATTTCTATAGTGTCACAACTCCAAGCTGCCAGTGTGGTGTCACTGAACACAAGTTGAAAGATATGTGGCCAATGAATTCCAAGACACCGCTATCAGTAGACAATATTACTATTAGGACCATTCTCTATGTCACATGCATTTAGTTTTTTTGAACTGTTGATTACATTGTGTGCCTATCACCCAAAGTCAAATGCATTTTTAATTACAGGTGACTTGTAAATATTTTATCTTATTATTCTCCTGAACTCACAATGTCTGTGGAGACCAAGAATGGCCAACTTAGTTCAAGAATTTCTAAGTTGGTGAATTAAATGGAAGAGGAACCACCTGAAATTAAGCTTCAATACAGAGATAACACTATTATTTAGGATAAATGCACTGTGTGTGCAGAGAACAAAACAAAAACAATAAATTGATGTTAAATATATTACATGTCACGTATTTTCCTTCTATAGTGATTTCTCCTCATATTTTTAGGAGTGGAATCTTAATTTCTCCTTGAAATTCAGACTCATGAGTGAAAGGAAAGATAAATATTGAGGACATTTGCTGTTGAACCAGAGCGGAAAGACTGATCTTTGGGACCAAGGAAGTTAGAGATGTCATCATTTGATCTTGATATGATTTAAATTCCCTTGTCTCTAGTTTAAACTTCTGAATTTACATTTCTACTTCTGGCTGAGTAACGCAGTATAGGGAAGAGAAGTTTTAGATGATAAACTGTGCTCTTTGACTATTTGAGATCAGAAAAACATTCAGGCAAGTAAAATTCATTGAGATAAAATAGTAATTGCACTATTGTTTACTGCTATATTCTGTTTTATGGAGTCACCTTGTGGGGAAATTGATTTTAATCCTTTTCAGGAAAAATACTGCCCCTGAGTTTGTTTGTAAGGTTGTTTTTGAGATCTAGAGTATCCACGAGTTGCTGTTTTGTTTTTCTTTTAACACATATTTATTCTACACACAATACTGGCCCAAGAGAAAAGGGAGATGGGTCTTGGAGGATAGACTTGGTGGCAACTTCGTTCCCTTCTCCTAGTTGGTGGGGGTTCAGATGGGTAGTGGCTGCTGTTCTTACCAGGCAGCAGCACTCAAAAGGTTTCTCAGGTTTTTTCTACCATCTCGCCTGTGAAATTCTAGTAAGGTCGCCGTCTTTCCCTGGTTATAAAACTGAAAATCCTACCACCCACAGCGCTTTTCAATTCCAGGTAACCAGGATAGGACATTTGGTTACCCTAGAGATTAGTGGGGTTCCTGGATGGAAATCCAGCCAGGACATGGGACTTCATGTCTGTGGGCTCCAGGGCCTTCCTGCTGTCCCAGGTAGCCCATGCTTGATTTTTAACAGTTTAGCACTTCTGGTTTAGTCTTCCTACCACTTTCTATGGCATTTGCTAGTGTCTGTCCCAGATAAGCAAATGCTCAAGTCTTGCTTTTCCTTGCAAACATCTGTCTCTTAGTTTTGTTTGCCCTGTGACCTCAGTTATCGGATAGGTTCAAGAAAAGCCATTAATTTGCTTTTTTTCAGCTTTTTCCTATCGTAAGAATAGGAGTGATGCCCTTTCCAGCTCTCCACATCTTCCAGCTGAAACCGGAAGTTACTCAGGCTTTTACCAACTAAATCTGAAGTAAATAAACATGGATATGAATTATAGGTATTTTTACATGCTTAATATCGACATCAACGCATCCAAATATTTAAAGAGTGAGTCATAGTGCCTGGTATATCGATGTTCAGTAAATGTTAATTCTTTTCCTTCTCTACCTCTTCCTTAGGAGAGATTATAGTGTTAACTTTTTTTTAATCTCACATATTTTTGTTGTTATTCTCTTTTAAAGAAGTAATTTAAGGAAGATGAAGAAATGAATTAGGCTGGAATAAAGAATTGTCTGGAGAGGTCAGACCTGTATAGCAACAGCATTTCTTAGATGACACGGGCAAAGGAGATTAAAGAGAATCTGTTCTATTGACATTAGATAATGCTGATAAGGTCTACCTATCAAACAAATGGCAGTAACCCGAATAATGCACCACAAATAAAATTCAGTGAGCTTGGCAGAGAGTTCAAAATGCTAACAGCCATATTGTATATTGAGAGCATGATTTTTCCAGCTCTCCAAGTTCTCAGTAAAATCTGCCCAGTTCTTAATAATCGTATCTCTAAGGAAAACTCCCAGGCTGCAGGAAGCAATATTGATGATTTATTGAATAGTAGACTTCTTTTTACATCATTTATACAAGCTTTTATAAATCCATGGTAAAGAATTATTCCTTTACAGTGAGGCAGAAACTTTATCTAAATCTAGACATAGGCTCTGGGCAGACACTAGTTTTCTACAGATGACATCTACAGATGTTTCTTTCCTTATTCAATATGCATTGTATAACCATATCTACCCCACCTTATAAATGCTAGAATGCTCTTGTATAGCAGGTACCCTATAAAATGCTCTCACTGCAGTTTATCTAAAGCAACATTGTGTGGGGGAAAAAATCTTTTGTGTGTGATCTGGGAAGAACCACACATACTCTTGGTGTATAATGAATGCTTATAAATAATGAAAAGAAAAATGTTAGGTTTAATGCAAAAACATAACATTGTTCTTATTGCCCAGTAGACTGCATGCCCTGAAGTAAAATTCTATTTTAATTAATTTTCCAACTTAAAATGCACAAGAAGGTTTTTATTTTATTTTACTTTTGGTAAATTTGAAACTGTCTTGTATTCAAGAATATAAATTTATATTTTGGATTTAATATTGACCTGTCTAAAAAGTTTGTTTAATTTGCATTTAAAATTGTAGATTCTTGTTTGCTGACCAGTTAGCAATGTAATATAAATTAGGAGTTGACACATTAAGAAACTAACAAAATTAACAAAATTAACACAGTAACAAAAACCAGAAGAGAATTCAAGAGAATGACTGAGTAGCCCTCTTTTTACTTTAGTAACAAATATAGAAGCAACCCCAAAGCAATCCACTTATTGCTCTACTAATCTTGCCAACATCATTCCTTCTCTTTCTCTTTGTGTTTGTATACTTGTGAAGTTCCCTCAATCCTCCCCCTGCCACTTGCTGTATAGCTATCTACAGATTTTTTTTGTCATCTGCCTGTAAAACCTGCATTCTAAAATAACATGATTGAAAAAATTACGATTGCCTATTAACTTTTTTTCAATTACACTTTACATTCAAAATTTTTTTATTGAATTTATTGAGGTGACATTGGTAAATAAAACAATATAGATTTCAAAGGTACAACTCAGTAACACAATACCTGCACACTGCATTGTTTGCCCATCACCCAAAGTAAAGTCTCTTTCTGTCCCCAATTAACCCTCTTTTGCCCATCCCACCCTTCCCTTCCATCTGGTAATCACCATGCTGTTGTCTGAGTCTATGTGTCATATATATAATTTTTTTGCCTAATCTCTTCACCTGTTTTCACCCAGCCCCCAACACTCTCTCCTCTGATTGCTGTCAGTTTGTTCTATTTATCTATACTTCTGTTTTTATTTTGTTTGTTAAATTACTTTGCTCATTAGCTACCACATATAAGTGAATTTCACATATTTGTCTTTCTCTGACTGGCTTATTTCACTTAGTGTAATAATCACCAGGTCTACCCATGCTGTCAAAAAAACTAAGATTTCCTTCTGTTTTATGACTGAGTGGTATTCCATTGTGTAAATGTAGCACAGCTTTTTTATCCACTCATCTACTGATAGGTACTTGGACTATTTCCAGATCTTGGCTACTGTAAATAACATTGCAGTGAACATGGTGGTGCATATATTCTTTTAAATTAGTGTTTCAGGTTTCTTCAGATAAATTCCAAGAAGTAGAATCACTGGGTCATAAGACAGTTCCATTTTAAATTTTTTGTGGAAACTCCATACTGCTTTCCACAGTGGCTGCACCCGTCTGCATTGCTACTAACAGTAAACAAGGGCTCCCTTTCTTCACATCCTTGCCAGAACTTTTTGTTTTTTTATTTCATTTTTTTATTAAGTGAGAGGCAGGGAGGCAGAGAGACAGACTCCTGCATGCGCCCCAACCAGGATCCACCTGGCAAACCCACTAGGGAGTGATACTCTGCCCATCTGGGGCATTGCTCCATTGCTTCTCAACTGAGCTTCTAGAACCTAAGGTGAGGCCATGGAGTCATCAGTGCCCAGGGCCAACTTGCTCAAACCATTTGAGCCATGGCTGTGGGAGGAAAGAGAAAGCGAGAGAGAGGAGGAGGAGGAGAAGGGGAGGGGTGAAGAAGCAGATGGTCCCTTCTCCTGTGTGTCTTGCCTGAGAATGAACCTGGGACTTCCCCATGCTGGGCCAATCAATGCTCTCCCACTGAGCCAACTGGCTAGGGCCTGTTTATTGATTTATTAATGGTAGTTATTATGACAGATGTGAGGTAATATCTCATTGTGGTTTTAATTTGCATTTCTCTGATGATTAGTTTGAGCATCTTTTCATATGTCTATTGGCCATCTGAATGTCCTCTTTGGAGAAATGTCTATTCAGATCTTTTATCCATTTTTAATTGGGTTTTTTGTCTTTTTGATGTTAAGTTGTAGAAGTTCTTTATATCCCTTATCAGATGTATCATTGGCAAATACGTTTTCCCACTCCGGGGCTGCCATTTTATTTTATTAATGGTTTTTTTGCTTTGCAAAAGCTATTTAGTTTAATGTAGTCTCATTTTTTAATTTTTTTCCATTGTTTCCTTTGCCTGAAGAGCTATATAAGCAAAAATATTGCTACAAGAGATATATGATATTTTATTGCCTCAGGAGCAATCAGCCTCTAGACATGGAGATATTTGTGCACAGACTAGATGACAGTGTCAGCGATGTCGTAAAAGGTGTGGTTGCCTTTTGAGTGCTGACCTCAGCTAGACAACTTCTCTAAGATTCTATGGTAATAAGAAATTTTTATTACAAACTTCATTTATAGTGACAAAAGCCAAAAGCCACAGTTTTCTTACAGGTCAAAGCCAGTGGGAAATGATGCACTGTAATAGAAATCGCCTGATTCCCGGCAGGCGTCACCAACCTCTTTTCATCCACAAGGTTAACTCTGCAGGGAAATTACACATTTCAGTTTCCTCCACTTTGGAATCAGCAACTTAGACTGTGCTGAGATTTTAGAAAATAATAGGAAAGAAAATGGGTCATTTCGTGAGTGAGTAGTGGCTGATTCCATGATGATGATGATCACATTCATCATTTACGTTTTTGTGTCTGAAGAGAGTGCTTTCCACAAACCTGTAAGCATCTAGTTTTGTGACATGAAGATATTTATATTATTAAAAAATGTATTTAGAGCCGTAACGCAGTCATGGGTGTAAGTCAAAATCAAGCTCAAGCCTGAATGAGCGTGGGTGGACAGAAGCACCTCAGGGGATAAGAAAAAGTAGTTCTTGTTTTTTTTTTTATTATTATATCTTTTTCTCTCAAATAATTGTAAGCAATAGGTTATTTTCTCTTTGAATTATTTTAAAACAAAAAGGAGAGGTTTCTAAATAGTGAAGTGAGTGCAGTGTGTGTTTTGCCACATGTTAACTGAACACTGAACATCACGACTCTTTTGTCTGGTTTAGTTTTTAATGTGTCTATAAATCAGGTGCCACGATTTTACTGATTGTAAATAGAACTGTATGTACTTATGGAAGGTATTGTTCAACATCCAGTTAAGATTCGTTTTATTGAACTAAAGGCCTGTTAGAGCAGTGGTTCTCAATTAAGGGGATTTTGTGCCCCAGGGAACATTTGGCGATGTTTGAGGACATTTTTGGTTATCGCAACTTGGGAATGCTGCCAGTCTAGTGTGTAAAGGTCAGGGATGCTGCTAAACATCCTAAATCACACAGGACAACAAAGACTTGTCTAGCCTCCAAATATCAATATGGCTGCGGCTGAGAAACCACATGTTAGAGCTTAGTGATGCTCCACTTCTTTTCAGCCTAACTTAAGTGTTTTCCAAAATGTTACTTCAAATATTATTTTCCTATTTTTTATGTATAGGATATTTGTTCTTACTGGTAACAAGTCTGGTTTTGTTTAATAGTAAAAACTAGCCTTGGTGAATCTCTCTGTCCAGGAGAATTAAAATAGATAAACCATATTGCTTATGCCTAATAAAAGCCAAGATTCACCATAATTCATTTGGTCATCTATCCAATTAATATTTATGAAAGGTATCCTAAGTGTCACATACTCTTTAAGGTACTGAAAATACAGCAAAGAACAAAATCCTGACTTCATGGGGCTTATATTTACTCAAGGAGGACTCACTGATCAATACATGCATACGTGCAGACGGGCATGCAGAGATACAAAACTGAATGCGGCAGATATACATAAAGCAGAGAAGGGGTGGAGAGTGCTAGAGGCAGAGGTTGCAGTTATAAATTAGGGTGGTCAGGGAAAGCCTCAATAAAAAGAATATTTGTGTAAAGACCCAAAGGCCATGCGGGAACAAGCTTGAGGCAATCTGGAATAGCTTCCCAGACAAAGCAAAGATCAAGTGCAAAGGCTCTGCGTTTCAGAGAAGTGCTGCAAGGCTGAGGCAGAGCAAGTGAAGGGAAATAGCAGCAAGTGAGTCAGATCATGGGGGCCAGAGCATGTAGGACCCTGAAGGTGACTGTAGAGACTTTGGCCTTTACACTGGATGGACTGGAGACCTTCAGAGGATTTAAGCAGGACCACACTGGTTCAACTACACTGTTCCCAGGCTTCATCTCTGTCAGACTCTGTGTTCTTCAGTTCATGTCCAGAAAGCATGAACAGAATAAAGGGCAGGGCAGAGATGAGAATGCCAGCCTCCTCCTCTAGCTGTGACAAACACAGGGCGAACAGGGCTTACGATTGTGCAAAAACTGGATGTTCCTGAAGAATACAACACAATAGAATACCCAGGCCAGAAAGGTAATCCATGGTGCTGGGGGTGCAAAGGGGTAATGTGGGTGTCACCCTGTGACTAGACAGGCCTTGATCTAATAGAAAACATATGGGGCATGTGAACAGAAATGTCACCACCCAATGACTCAGACCCTAGCCTTTGTGACAGTGCTACAGGGCAGGTACACTGCATCTTATGTGGAACTGTGGGTGCTATTAGTGGATGGGATTTATTTTTATATCCACTGCTGGCTACATTGTCCAACAGGATGTCTTGCCCCGGTGCTCCCCTGTACTCCTTCCCTAAGACTGGATGAGGCTGAGGATGGGCTGTGCATTGTGGGAAAGGGTAAGGGTGCAGATTGAATTTCACTCTAAGAGGAGGGAAAGTCGAGAGGTGGGTGAGGATTCTGGGGAGCACAGAAGTCTCTGGTTACAAATATATGCTAATAAAGTGGAGTGTTGTTACCATTTGGGGTGGGGTTGTTAAATACTGGGTCAAAAAGCGACATTAACATTCTCCATGAACAAATGGTAGCATCAGTCTGGCCATATCATAAGCTGTATTTTCTTTACAAAAATGTCCTATAACAGTAATAATATTTCCTAGACCCTACAAAATTTAATTCCTCAGGATATAGGAAATAAAGATACTAAATCAAAGGTTCTGAATCTATTTTTAATGGTTTCTGTTAGGGCATTCTGAGAGAGAAAAAAATGAAAGGGAAATTTGGGGAACTAAGCATTGCCACATTCAGCCTGGATTTTAAATGAAAAGTCAGAAGAGAGAATCCTGGGGTGAGCAGAGAAAGAGATCCCAAAACTTCAGACGAGAGCCTTTAATTCAGAAACACAATGTGAGGACCAGTTGCAGTAGAAACACATTTTGAAAACTCTCAGTTAACTGCACACACACGTGAACCTGGATAAATATCAGAAGTACTTGTAAGGCAAATATTTAGGTTGAAAAGAATTCATGAAATGTAGCAGTCCCAAGTTCTCACTTATTAAGGGTTTTGTTAAGCCTCCTCATCAGAGTCAATATTAATAATAAAAACATTTGGAAAATTTGCTCGGACACACAGAGACCCCAAGGATTTCACTCAACCGCAAGGAGGAGTTCTTTGTTTGTTCATTCCCATTCTCTTTTTCACCTTCTTGACAAGTGATGCGATAAGGAATACTGTAGACGCTTTTACGCAGTGCCTGTGTGGAAATAAGAGTACCAGCACTAACTGCCGCACATTCTCTTCTCACTGTGAGCTGGGCCCGTGCTGGCCCTTTATAGGTAGTCCCTCCTCTGGGACACCACAAACATCAGTTATGCAAAGTACTGTCACTCCAAGAGGTTCTGTTTTAATCTGTGATGAAATATAGCGAGTAAACATTTCTCATCTATACATGAGCGTTAAACAGAGAATACAGTGGAGAGAGCTCCTGTTTTGGGGCACAAGGGAAACGAAAAGAAATTAGCTATGAGACTTTGCAGGACATGGATCTGAAAAGAGGATGAAATCAGATAAGAGAGAAAATGAATTTACAGCTGGAAAAAGCCTGGGGAAAATTAGTAGTTGGGCCTGATTGGCAATGACTGAGGACCATGCAGACCTCAGGATGCTTGTTGAGGGGTATTAACAAAAACAGATGGGCCAGCAGAGGGGAGGGACAGTGTGTTTAGCAAGTCGGGAGATAAACAGGTGGGGCTAGAGTACTGACCTTCTCTCCTGCGTTGTGACCAGTAGGTATGCACTGCCACATGTCTTAGGACTGGAAAAATCTAATAGTTATTTTTGTCTGTTCTTTTCATTTTTAAAAACTGTTATTTTCAGCCCTGGCCAATTGGCTCAGTGGTAGAGTGTTGGCCCAGTGTGTTGGTGTCCTGGGTTCGATTCCCAGTCAGGGCACACAGAAGAAGCAACCATCTGCTTCTTTACCCCTCCAGCTCCCCTTCTCTCTCTCTCTCTTCTCCTCCTGCAGCCATGGCTCTATTGGTTCGAGTGTGTCAGCCCCAGGAGCTGAGGATGGCTCCATGGAGCCTCTATCTCAGAAGCTAAAAATACCTCAGTTATGAGCATGGCCCCAGATGGGAGTTGCCAGGTGGATCCCAGTTGGAGTTCATGAGGGAGTCTGTCTCTCTGCCTCCCCTCCCCTCACTTTGAAAAAAGGAATAAAGAAAAAAAAAAACCCTGACATTCTCACTTAAATTGTTTTTGTTTGTTTGTTTTTTAGAGAGAGAGAGAGAGAGAGAGAAGAAGGGAGAGGGATGAGAAGCATCAACTCATGTGGCATTTTAGTTGCTCATTGATTGCTTTCTTATACTTTCATTGACCCGGGGGGCTCCAGCCGAGCCAGTTGTTCAAGCCAGTGACCTTGGGCTCAAGCCAGCGACCATGAGACCATTTCTATGATCCCACACTCAAGCTGACAACCCCACACTTAAGCCAGTGACCTTGGGGTTTTGAACCTGGGTCCTCAGCATCCCAAGCTGATGCTCTCTCCACTGCGCCACCACCTGGTCAGGCTTAAATTGTTCTATGTGAAAGGTATTTATATGAACATATTTTAAGTTGAAAAATTACTATAACTCTGCTGAGAAGGTATTATACATTTAAACTCTTTCATAATCCCTCTTGAAGTTTCCAAACAAAAATTTCCCCTTCTTCCTTCTTTTTCAGTTCTCTCTGTCTCTCTCCTTCCCTCCT
Organism: Saccopteryx bilineata; assembly: GCF_036850765.1. Lineage (NCBI taxonomy): Eukaryota > Metazoa > Chordata > Mammalia > Chiroptera > Emballonuridae > Saccopteryx > Saccopteryx bilineata. Next base: position 138,744,424 of record NC_089491.1, on the reverse strand, counting down.
TCTCTCTCCCCCCTCTCTCCTTCCAATACTATGAATCTCTAGCCAAAACTCTAGTTAATGAGAACACTATGAAATGATAACCCAGCTGTTACTTCCAGAAGGTTCAGCTGATGTCCTCAGACCTTTCATAAGCAGAATTGAAGAATCTGCTCTTCTGCTGTTTAACCTTGTGGAATAACTCTTTTCTTTCACATTCTCCAGCTGGTCAAGTACTTAACATGAACAGCGAGTTCCTCAAGGCATGAACTGGCAAGGATCACATAACTCATCCAGGCAGTGTTTTCTTAGTTTTCCCCATTCCATGATGACATCGGTCTGATGAATCAGAATATAACCATTATCTTTCTTTTCTTTCACAAGGGGACTCGGTGTCTGCAAAAGATCATTATGAGAAATCTTACCACTGGTGTCAGATAGCAAATTACTAAAGGAAAATCTTGCCAAACTGGAATGCCTAGGAAAAAAACAAAACAATGACAGGAAATTCAAGGAAGGGGTCAAACCTAACAGCTCCTGTACCCAGTCCCGTGGGACAAAGCTGGTTTTCCTAGGAGAGAACAAAGGGATGGAAAGCCTAATTCTGACCTCAGTAGGGACAGACCAATGGGGATTTCTCCTTATTCTGAGTCAGGGCGGTATATTTTAGATCGTATGCCATACCCCTGTGCTGAGAGATTGACTTTCCTATTGTAGAATATATGAAATGCAAGCAAAGATAAAGGAGGGAAGCAGTGAGAAATCTGGTAGCCTGACTTAGCACCTGGTTTACTATCACACATTGCTGGGCCCTTGCAAGTGGGAGATGTTCTTCCACTTCTGAGGCATTTATGTGCCCCAAAATATGCAAAATCTTAAAGGGCTTGGGAGACAGAGCCTCTACTCTTTATGGAGTAAACTACAATATTTCAAAAATGTTCAGTCCCCCAGGGGTAAGTCATTTGGGGGATGCTCTCAGGAAGAGGTACATGCAATTCTCCAGAACTAGAAGTAGAGGGTTAACAGTCTTTGTAGAACCTTCAGCATGAGGTGAGGGAAAGGGATAATATTAACTGAGTAGGGTGTATATTAATAGAGCCCTGTTAAGAAGTAAACTGAATGCCATTCTAATTCAAGCTTTCCAATTATCCCAGTATATTAAAAGGAATCTCCAAAGCCATAGGTGGATGTCTTTGTCCCTAGGAAATATTAAACAGCTTGCTATTGCTAATTTTTTATGGAAATGTTTAAGTTTATTCTAGATATATGACAAGTATTACTAAAATATTGTTTCCCCTCTTAGGTTTCAAAGTACTTTTAAAATTATATATGTTTCTATTCAAATGTGGGGTTATTTTGAAGGAAAATAATATAATTCTATAACAAAAATATTATACTATAAACTACACCTATAGTTATGTCTCTGCTTTCATTTCTGATAATGTTTCTTCGGGATTTCTTTCAGTTTAAAATTATGCAGAATACATTGTTCTTTATTAATCTTGATTCGAAAAGCTAGCTTTTAGTTTGAGCTTGTGTAACTTTTTCTATTTTAACCCTTTGAATGGTGAGTTTTTTCATGCTTGCAGACCCCCAGGAATGAATTATTTTTTCAAAAAATGAAATTAGTTACAGTTACAGTTTTATTAACTTAAAATCATGTTTATTTGATAACCAATTTATGGAAACAAGAAGAACATACATTTGCCTTTTTCTTTTATGTTGCCTTACACATTTTTAAAATAAAATTTAAAAATGAATGGTCAGGAGGCACGAGGATGTACATGGACATCCGTACTACTAAAAGTACTGTACTACTAAAAGTTAATAATTTGTGTTTTTATATTTATTTTTCACTTCTTTGAGTTAATTCTATTGCTCTTATAATTTCATGAGTTGGAATTTTTGTTCATTAACTTTGTAGTCCTTAATTTCTAATACAATCAAACTCTAAACTATTATTCTTTGCTCTAGAAGCTTTTTTTTTGTTTGGTTGGTTTTTTTTTTTTTTTGTATTTTTCTGAAGCTGGAAATGGGGAGAGACAGTCAGACAGACTCCCGCATGCGCCCGACCGGGATCCACCTGGCACGCCCACCAGGGGCGATGCTCTGCCCACCAGGGGGCGATGCTCTGCCCCTCCAGGGCATTGCTCTGCTGCAACCAGAGCCACTCTAGCGCCTGGGGCAGAGGCCAAGGAGCCATCCCCAGCGGCAGGGCCATCTTTGCTCCAATGGAGCCTTGGCTGCGGGAGGGGAAGAGAGAGACAGAGAGGAAAGAGAGGGGGAGGGGTGGAGAGGCAGATGGGCGCTTCTCCTATGTGCCCTGGCCGGGAATCGAACCCCGGTCCCCCACACGCCAGGCCAACGCTCTACCACTCTACCACTGAGCCAACCGGCCAGGGCACTCTAGAAGCTTTAATAAAAGGTAATAATTGTTTTCCCAAATTTTACATATGAAGATGTTTATTGCAAATTGTTTACAGCAGTAGCAAGACCTAACAATAAGGAAATTATCTAGAATAGTTGGTATCGCATACTATAATATTGTACCATCTAAAATGATGAAAAAGCCCATATGGTAAAATGGGTAAAATGTTTTTCACTGGAAAGTAGAGAATGTTAAATATATTTACCTTTATGAAAAACATGTACATATGGAAAAGAAGTTAAATGAATCATAAAAATTACGTGATTGTCATACTGTTTGAATAGAAGATTGATTTGTTGTTGTTTTTTTAATTCTTTTTTGTTATAAACTTTAGATGAAATAATTTTCAAAAACATGTGGAGAACTTTTGCCTTCAAGAAGAAACATTAGTTAGTTGGACAATTAGTTGACATCATCTACATTAGTCCAAAGACAGAGAAGTGAATTATTGTTGTTCATGTGCATGGATTAAAGTGGATAGAGAGAATAAATGGACTTTGTTTATTTTGATCTTCCTTTGGTTTAGCAAGGTAAACTAACAAAGGAAGCAGAGCTATGATTCCTTTATCTAAGAAAACACGAGACAAAAGCTTCACAGAAAGTTGGTTAAACGGCATGTAATACCACTCACTGCTGGGCTTAATCCTAGTGATACTGCAAATGTTGACTGGAGATTCAAGAAAAGATGCAGAATGCATCGACTAAAAATAGGATACTTGAAAAAAGGCATTTGTCAGATGAGTAAAAACTAAGTATAGCTATAGAAGATCTAAAAAGTTACCTAATAAGACAATTTTTTTTGGATTTATATCAAACCACAATACCTTAACAATAGAAAATATACTTTCTTTGCTGTTAGGCAAGGGAGTTACAAATATGGGAATGAAGAAAACTAGAATGAACCCTGTGAGGGCTGCAAACAGTGACACCCAAAAAATAAACACAATGTTTATGAGGCATTGATCTAAGTTCTTCTAATTAAGTAGGAGTAGCTTAAATTCCTTCTCCATAAGCTTTCTCAGAGAACCCATTCTTAATAAAACTTTCCTTTTGAAACTGTTAACTCTTAATACCTTTACTAGTCACTTGGGCAAAATCAGCTGATATTTTTTATTCCTATGAAATTTTACTCTCTCTCCAATGTTTTCTTTATAGGTTTTACAATCGTCTTTTCTCAGATTTTAATCTCTAACACCATTTGCTCTCAGGGCTCTTTGATTTCAGACTGGAGAGGGTTGGTATAAGATAGACCTGGAACATTTTGTTATATAAGAAAATTTCAATAAATATTCAATAAACTGACGGGAAATGTCATAAGTACAAAAGGTCCATTTTGAAGGGGTTTTCAGTGGCCAAATATGGAACAATTTAAACAACAGCGTCAAGGAGCATTTACTCTATGTTTTCTTTTGGAGGTTTTACAGCTTCAGGTCTTCACATTTAAGTCATTAATTCATTTTTTCTGAGTGATAGAAAATAGGGGTCCAGTTTCATACTTTTGCATGTCTGTATTCAGTTTCCTAATACCACTGATTGGAAAAATGATCATTTCCCCATCGAGTGTTCTTAGATCCTTTTTCAAATACTATTCAATAGTTTACCCAATATGCGTGAGTTTATGCATGGGCTCTTGATTCTGTTTCATTGGTCTGTATGTCTGCTTTCACTGCTACCACTATGCTGATTTGATTACTATAGCTTTATAATATAGCTTGAAACTAGGACATGTGAGTCTCTGGCTTTGTTCTCAAGATTGCTTTCACCATTCAGGGTCTTTTATGATTTCATATGTATTTTAAGATGATGTTTTCTATTTGTGTAAAAACATGCCATTGGAATTTTGATAAGAATTGCACTGAACCTACAGAATGCTTTGGATACTATAGACATTTTAACAATATTAACTCTGCAGATTCATGGACACAGGCTGTCTTTTCAGTTATTTGTGTTTTCTCCCATTTATTTCATCAGTGTCTTATTTTTCTCCGAATATAGATCTTTCATCCACTCAAATTGATTCCTAAGTATTGTATTTTTTATGCTATTGTACATGGAATTTTATTTCTTTTACAGATAGTTCATTGTTAGTGTATAGAAATGCAACTAATTTTGTACGTTAATTTTGTAGCCTGCAACTCTACTGAACTTTTTCTTTTTTTATTAGTTTTAACAGTTTATTTGGTGGGTTTTAGGGTCTTCCGCATATAAGATCGTACCATCTGCAAAGAGACAATTTTACCTTTTAGTGATTTGAGTGTGCTTTGTTTCTTTTTCTTGTGTGCTTGCTTAATTTTCATCTTTTTATATTGTATATCCATTAACAAATTATTTTAGCTTTAGTTATGTTCAATACTTCTGCCCTTTAGCCTTTTTACCAGCATTACGTGATTATGATTGCCACACCGTCATGTTACAGAATTGAAGCTCTGAATTTGACTGTATGCTCACCTTTACCAGCATGTGTATATTTTAATATGCATTGTCCATGTCCCTCCCTTCCTATTGTTGTTATTGTTTCTTGAAGAGTTTGCTCAAATTTATTTTCCAGTTATTATACTGAATTTTTAATTTTTGCTAGCATATTTTTAAACCCCAAATATTTTTGGTTTTTTTTCATAAGCTCTTTGTATTTTTCTTTTTGTTTCATGAACACAATATCTATTCTTATCTCTCTGAGAACATAAATGATGTTTCAAAGCTTTTTTCCTCCCCCAACTGTTTCTTCCAGTTCCCTTCTGTTTGTTTTGGTCTATATCTTTCATTTTAGAGGCTTTCTTTTCTACTGCTTCAATTGTATTTTAAAAAATGATCTCACTATGAAATATTTTCAGCACATTTGTTGAACACCCACTCTGAGCTACACACAATGGAAAATATGAGAGACAAGAAAGGAGCTAATACCTACTTTAAAGCAGTAGCTGAACCCCCCTAAAAAGACATGCAAACCAGAAACCATGTGGTTATGCAAAAATCCTCATTGTATTATATGGTGTTTTTTTTTTATTAAAAAGGAGGAGTAGGTGGAAGAAGAAAAAAGAGGAGGTGAAGAAGAAGGAAAGAAAAAGAGCAAGCTTAGTATAGGTTGTATATAAACGCCAAACGAGTGATAGCATATGTACTATAAGAATCAAAAGCGGAGAGAGGTTTTCATGGCTTGGATGATTAGGGTAAGGTTAGGAAACAAATCAGGCTTCCTCTGGTCTTTAAAGACAGGCACACATTAAAGGCAGAGAGCAAAAGAAAGGACATTTCAGAACATGGGGGGAAAATTAGCTTAAATATGGACATGGGGTTAAGGAGTGCATGTTATGAAATAGATTATAAACATCAAAATAACCTAGGAAGCTTTTAGGTCTTAACTATGGCCTGAAAAAATATATATATTTAAATATACATCAGGTGCTCCTTAGGTAGTCAGCCAAGGATGAGTCTTGTAAAAAAATAAAATAAAACGGAATTAGTTTGGAAAAATTATCTGGGGACAGACTGCAGTAAGATTCTGTTCTGAGCTAAGGTAACCTTATGATTGAGAGAGTATTGTTGAATGTTTTTCCTTAAGGGCAATGACCTCATACTCTTGAGAGTGTTACCAGGAATGTTGTTAGGCAATTCCACGCAAGAGGAGCTGTAGGTGGGGGTAGACTCAGGAGCTGAGTTTAGGCCGTTACTCTATTAACTTAGGAATGAGCTAACAGAGGGCCTACTCTCATGTTGAATTCACAGTTGATGGGAAGAAGCATGTCACAGAAAGACATTTTAAAAATCAAGCTAAATGATTGTGGAAAAGACATTGTTGATGATGTAAAAGTTTAGAGTGGTTGATCAGAAAAACAGTAGGACTAGCTATGGAAATAGGGAGAAAAAATAAATTTTATTATTTATTTATTTATTTAGTATTTTTCTGAAGCTGGAAACGGGGAGAGACAGTCAGACAGGCTCCGGCATGCGCCCGACCGGGATCCACCCGGCACGCCCACCAGGGGCGATGCTCTGCCCCTCCGGGGTGTCACTCTGCCGCGACCAGAGCCACTCTAGCGCCTGGGGCAGAGGCCAAGGAGCCATCCCCAGAGCCCGGGCCATCTTTGCTCCAATGGAGCCTTGGCTGCGGGAGGGGTAGAGAGAGACAGAGAGGAAGGAGGGGGGCGGGGTGGAGAAGCAAATGGGCGCTTCTCCTATGTGCCCTGGCCGGAATCGAACCCGGTTCCCCCGCACACCAGGCCGACGCTCTACCGCTGAGCCAACGGGCCAGGGCTAAATTTTATTTTTCATTTCTAAAAATCATTTTTTATTTTCATGTATAGTTGACATATATTATTATATTAGCTTCAAGTGTACACCTCAGTGATTAGTCATTGCATAACTTACTGATTGATCATCCTGATAAATCTTGTACCCATCTGACACCGTGCATAGTTATTACAACATTAATGACTATGTTCCCTACACTGTATTTTACATCCTCATGACTATTCTGTAATTAACCAATTTGTATTTCTTAATCCCTTCATCATTCCCCTAACCCCCTTCCATTTAGCAACCATCAAAATGTGCTCTGTATCTGTGAGTTTGTTTTTTGTTCTGCATGTTTGGTTATTTTGTTTCAAGTCAACTGTTGATAAATATGTACTTACTATCATTTTACTGTTCATATTTTTAATCTTTTTTTCTTCTTCTTCTTAAAGGAAACCATTCAACATTTTGTGTAGTACCGGTTTGGTTGTGATGAATAACCTTAGCCTTTTATTGTCTGGGAAGCTCAAGCTACAAAGAGACCTGCAGATAGCTATGACTTGTGCTGGGCTTGGAAGTGTCTGAGTAAGGCCAAGCTGAGAACCAAGGCAAGCTACAGCTAGTGCCCAACCCAGGGCCACAAAACCAGAGGTACAGGGCATGCTGAGTCCAGATACTGATTTTTGAGAGATCTTAGGAAAATCTGAAGCATGAGCCAAGGTAGGTCATTTGTATGAAAAAACTATTGGAAATTGCTTGAGTGGGACTCTGTTCATATCATTGTTCTATTTTGCCAGCAAAGGTAAAAAGAAGAGACAGAGTAAGCCTTGCTGGATCACCCACCTAAGCATCTCAGCCACACATGGCCTGAAGTACTGTACAAGTTCTTACAAGGAGCCTGAGTTTCTGGAAGTGGATGAGTGAATACTCTCCATTTCTTTTGGTTGGATTTTATATGATAGTGATTCTTATTATTGACTGTTAGTCTTTGAACTGGAGAAGTTCTATTTTACAGGGATTATCAATGATCACAGTAAATAGATCAACATAAAATATTTCATAGTTATAAAAATAGATTTTCAGGAAACATGATAGAATAAGCATCTAATTTAGTACCAGAGTTCCTCTGTTATTCCCATAGATTTAGGTATTACTGGAGTTTTTGCACCAACTTTCCTGGAATCAAATTATAAATACTAAAGTCTTTTTATAACAGAGACCAAAAAGCTAGTGGAAACCAACTTAGGAAATGGTTTTCCTTTTGCTAATTTTAGTCATTTTCCCCATACTTAATACTGACATATGCCAACAAGATGTGTTTATTTCTACTCGAGGGCATTGTCTACTTCAGTAGGAGCAGGGGCCACTTTTATTTCAGTAGTTAAATAAGGAGCTGTATTTGAAAATCAGAGTTAACTAGCAGCATATTTTCAAAGGAAAAATAAAACAGGTTTTAGACTGCTTACTGGTTGGTGCTCCAGGCCACCCCCCCCCCCAGGTGGCCAGCCTTTTAATTGGGCTGTGGTTGACCTCAAACCCTGTCTTTAAGAGGCAGTATATCATTTCTGAAAGCAGAAACACTTCAATGAACAGAGCACTCACATATTTTCATGTGTGCTCATATCTGAAAAGGGTACAAAGCCTCATTTTTATACCCACGTTTTCTACTCAGAATACTGGATATCCTCCACCGGCCACAACCAAGATGGTACCCTGTCCCTGCTGCTCTTCCATGATGTGTCCTTGCATTTCTCCTCACCAGTGGGTGTCCTTTGTTTGACTGTAGAATCACAAGCCGGGGTTATACGGAATGTCTTTCCTTTAAGTAAAGTCTGAAACACTGATTAATCTTTTGGACCAGATGTTCTAATTTCTGAATCACAATCATGCTCTGCAATTTAAAGTTTAAAGTGATTTACTGCTACTTAAGAGTGACCAGGATAGTCAATGAGCCTGCCGGAGATTCTCTCCAGTGCAAAGGGATAAATACATGTCTAAAGGGACATTGAAAGATAGAATTAAAATTGCAATTTGAGTGTCTACCGTGAGTTGTATTTGTTTACTGGGCCTTTTACAATTGTATAAAGTCATACACTGCTTAACAACAGAGATACATTCTGAAAAATGCACTGTTAGGCAATTTCACTGTCCTAACATTGCAGAGTGCACTTACACAAACCTGGATGGCACAGCCTATTGCTCCTAGGCTACAAGCCTGTACATTATGTGACTGGGCAAACAACATGAGATTAAATCAAACACGGAGAAAATGATGCAACCAAGAGACAGAGCAACCACAAGAGGTTTGCGGCTGCTGCCAACATCAAGTGGCGTTCTGTTTTACAGCAAACTTTTTTATAAGTGGAAAGAGCGCACTCTAAAATAATGATAAAAAAAAGTATAGGATAGTAAATACATAAACCAGTAACTTGGTCATTATCGCAATCAAGTATTATGTGCCGTACATAATTGTGTGTGCTAAACTTACATACGGCAGGCAGTGCAGTAGCTTTGTTTACACCAGCATCACCACAAGCGCGTGAGTAACAACGTTATGATGGCTACCGCGTCACTAGGGGAAAGGAATTTTTCATCTCCATTATAATCCTATGGCAGCACCATCTTATATGCAGTCCATCATTGACAAAAATGTCATTATGTGAAGTGTGACTGTACAATAGTATCTCATGCGAAATGTCATGTTGTATTTCAAATTTAGTATGTCATTCAACAAATACTTATCAAGTCTCTGCTCTTTGCTAAGTACTACTTAGACACTGAAGATATGGTTTGGAACTAAAAATACACTGTGCGTTTTATGTATTCAGAGATTTGACATTCAAGTGCTCTGCCACCTAACCAAATTTGAGAAAAACTGTACTCAGGTAAAATGGTAATTCTTCTTAAGTTCAGCTTCTCTGAATTTGGTATTGTGTGTGGGAATAGAAGTGGTTTTTCTAGTTGGAAAACTCTGATCGAGCTGACTATTTAAATAGGTGACTTTCAGCACTGGCTGGTTGGCTCAGTGGTAGAGTGTTGCCCTGTGTGGGGATGTCCCTGGGTTCAATTCCCTGTTAGGGCACACAAGAGAAGAGATTATCTGCTTTTCCACCCCTCCCTCTCTCCCTTCTCTCTCTCTATCTCTCTCTTCCTCTCCTGCAGCCATGGCTCAGTTGGAGCAAGTTGGCCGCTGGTACTGAGGATGGCTCCATGGCCTTATCTCAGGCACTAAAATAGCTTGGTTGCTGAGCAGTGGAGCAATGTTCCAAGATGGGCAGAGCATGGCTCCACAGGGGGCTTGTCAGGTGGATCCCAGTTGGGACTCATGGAGGAGTCTGTCTCTCTGCCTCTCTGCTTCTCACTTAAGGAAAAAAAATTTAAAAAAAATAAGTAAGTAGGTGACTTTTCTCTCTAGAGGAGACAGCAGTGACCACAGTTCTCTAATTATCCAAAGAGACCTCCTTTTAAGGAAGTATTTCAAGCTGTGACTGATTTTTGCCATGAAAGCCACAGAGCAGATTTAGTTGACGTTTGCCACTTTGACAACCAAGAAATCTGAATCTCAAGGGGATACATCAAAAATTCAAGACTCATAAGAAGTATTCATGGCAGCAACATCAGGACCCAGCAGCAGAATCTAGAGAAGGGTGTATGGAGTGCTGGCCAGTATCAAGGGCCCTGTGGCAATGATGCCTGTTGGCAGCAGGGACAGAGGTGCCACCAGGGCATCCTTGGTGAAGTTTCAATGCTGGTGCCTGCTGCTTAGCTCTCTTACTTCCTGACACTTCCCGAGCCTAGTTTCCCACCTGCCTTTCAATTCTATGAGCAAAGATCAAGTCTTTCTAGTAAATTCCTTTTCTATTTAAATTAGCCAGAGTTGGTTTCTTTTGCTTGCAGCCAACAATGTCAACTGCTACAGGAAACAAACTGGTACTTTGCTCCCAGATGGGCGAACACAGATGAATTATTATTCTTTGTTCCGAAACCTAATTTGAGATGAGACAAGGCAGGAGTATTTTCTCCTTTTCATGGTTCTGAGGAGCATATTTTTATGCATGCCAAGCTTAAGGAACAGGATGAAACCATTCTCCTTTGGTTGGGGTAGACTGATTGCAGAGACTGAGCTCTCTGACAACTTAGGAACACCTTGAATTTATTGAAGACCAACCATAAAACAAGCACTTTGTTAGGTGTTGTCTCATATCTACTTAATCTCTAAACATCAATTTGTAAACCAAGCATTATTTCTGTTTTACAGAAGCTCAGAGAAGTTATGGTATTTACACAAAACCATGCAACTAGTGTGTAGTGAAGAATGAATCCACAGTTCATTTTCCTTCACTATGCAGCAGTGTGTTTACAGGACACCAGGTTCACAGAGATCAGAAAGGATCTGGTCTGGTGCACCCAAGCTGGTGCTCCAAGGTTAATGTTCCAACTACTGCTGAGCCACAACATCAGGGAAGGAGAGTGGGGATGAGCCTGAGGAGACAGTTCCTACAGTCTGCAACTATCACAAATCCCCAAGATGCAGAAATGATCCCAGGGTTTATGCTTCAGTCAGCCCATGAGACTCCACTTCCTAGAACCAAATTTTAAGAGAACCACCTTGTTATTCTGAGCCCTCCATTTCCTGGGATGTAAGTCTATAGTAAGCAAGAGTTCACACACTTACTAATATGTTTCTGCCTCTCTAGTTGCTGTTCATTTTCTTTTAGAAACCACCTTTAAGGTCTCCTATTCAGTGTTAATGAACTGTGGCGTTAAGACATCTTATGAAATTCTGAAAGTTTCAACATTTTCTTCAGTAATTTGTGGAAATGTGAAAATCTGTGAGAGATACAGAGGTGTCAAGATTAGAAAGATAACAGGTCAGGTTATTTTCTTTGGAAGAAAGGATGTGTGTACATAGACCATTAGAAAAAGAAATTGAACAGAAAACAAATAACCAGTTGTATATTCTATGTATGACTAGTGTGATTTTCATTTTAATAAGTGAGATAGGAGGGTTATCTCTTATGGTACCTATTACAGAAGTACAGAATGAGAGCTGACATTATTTGAAGTCATGTCTTTCTTCTTAATCCAGATTATGTAATCTCACATACATTTTGAAACATAAATAAAGACATACATGCCTTGATAATAAATGGATAGGTTTTGCCCACACAGGAGCATGAGAGATGAAAGTCAGTATCAGATTTGAAAAAGAAATTAGATAGTCTTCAAGGTTTCTCCTTTTCTTAAGATACTGTGAGAGGTCAACTCTGAAGATTAAATAATTGAATTTTCCTAGAATGGTGTAACTTGTATATTTTCAAACTATTATCCTTAAAAATGGCTATGACATAAATTCAATAGTTTAGACTCAGTTTTATATCTGTTAGATGTTTGATTTCAGGGACTATTCTTTTTTTTTTTTTTTTTTTTTACATAGGCAGAGATAGACAGGGACAGACAGACAGGAATGGAGAGAGAGATGAGAAGTATCAATCATTCGTTTTTCGTTGCGCGTTGTGACTTCTTAGTTGTTCATTGATTGCTTTCTCATATGTGCCTTGACCGCGGGCACAAGCTGGTGAGCTTTTTGCTCAAGCCAGATGAGCCTGCACTCAAGCTGGTGACCTCGGGGTCTCGAACCTGGGTCCTTCCGCATCCCAGTCCAACGCTCTATCCACTGCGCCACCACCTGGTCAGGCTCAGGAACTATTCTTCTCCCCTACCCCTGCAATTTTTTTTTATTGTGTCACCACATTTTCCACATACAAAAGTTTCTACAAATGAGAAGGCATGATCAAATTTATAGGTTACATTCATATAGCCCTGTTTGGAACTATGGGTGATTTTTTATATACACATTTAGGCATTAGCTCAAGTTAATACTTGTTAATGTACCCATTTGTAGTAGTAGATGTGTTTGTTCTTTGCTAAGTGGATCAGCTCTACTACCCTGGATGATAGATTTGATCACTGCTAATGTTTAAGGCAGAGCAAAGACAGTGCCTCAATACATGAGTTTAATGTGCAAGGAGGACTTACATTACCGCAATACTCCTCAAAATCATTCAAAAGCACTTGTAAGTCTGGACATGCCTTTCTGCCCTAGGGTTCTATTTTCAACATCTCATGTTTATGTTTAACTTGAAAGCTAATTTTCACAAATGTCTAGGTTTAAAATAAGCTATGGTTTTCAACATAGGAACAGGACTGTTCATGTAAAGTAATAACGAGACTTTTGATTCCCCATGTCCTTTATTGAGCTGTCACTTTGTGATAGTTATTTAGTGACACCATTAATTATATTCTGCCATGCAGAGACCCAGTAAATTTGAATAATAGATTGTGCTTTCAATTAGACTCCATACAACCTTGTATACCTTAATAACTGAATCAATGAGGTAATGTTTTGAAGAGCAATCTTTATAATGGCTCTACTTTCCCACTGCACGTCTTCATAAGATTGAAATTGTGATCCTAAGGAAACATATATGGTTCCATGACACTCTTCCAGCAAACTTTAAGTGTTATATTTTAAAATATTTGCTCACTAAACAACAGCAACCAAAAATCAAATCATGAAGGAAAAATGTTAGATTTAATGTACTTTTGCTTAACCTTATCTCTCTTTTGAAGCATGTAAAAATGATAAAACATCACCAGACAGACACAGAACCTCGTTTATTAAGGAAGAATGTACAAAAGTGATTAAATAAGGATATGGTAGTGAGCTTGGCCCTTGGCAGATGCTACCTGTGCCCATGCACCCTGTGGGTGAGGAGCAAAGGGACCAACTCACGTCCACCCTCAGGGGCTACCTTCAGGTTCTGTTACCAGTCCAGGGCAGAAGAAGGTGGCTTTCTTGTCCCCAGAATCTTAATAAAGTACTTTATTGAAACTTAGTATTTCAGGCTACTCTATAAAACTTTAGCTGGGCCTCTAATTTTTATGTTCATCTTTTTTTTTTTGAGAGACAGAGAAGCAAAGACAGACAGGAAGGGAGAGAGATGGGAAGCATCAACTCATAATTGTGTCACTTTAGTTGTTCATTGATTGCTTCTCATATGTGTCTTGATGGAAGGTGGGTGGGGGGCTCTAGCTGAGCCAGTGACCCCTTGCTCAAGCCAGCAACCAAGCCAGCTACCTCTGTGCTCAAGCCAGCAGCCATGGGGTCATGTCTATAATCCCATGCTCAAGCTGTTGACCCTGTGCTCAAGCTGGTGAACCCACACTCAAGACAGATGAGTCTGCACTCAAGCCAACAACTTTGGGGTTTTGAACCTGGGTCCTCAGTGTCCCAGGCTGATGCTATATCCACTGTGCCATGACCTGATCAGGCTGTTTACTCTTGTCTATAAAAAGAAGTGCGTCTATGAGACACCACGTCATTATAAAGGCTATTAATACTATTTTGAAGCCCTGGCCAATGCGCTCAGTGGTAGTGTCAGCCCAGTATGTGGAAGTCCCAGTTAGATTCCCGGTCAGGGCACACAGGAGAAGCACCCATCTACTTCTCTTTACCCTCACCCTCCACTTTCTCTCTCTCTCCCCCCCTCTGGTAGCCATGGCTCAAATGTTCTGAGCAAGTTGGCCTCAAGTGCTGGGGATGGTTTCATGGTCTCTCCTCAGGTGCTGAAATAACTCAGTTGCTGAGCAACGGAGAGCAGCCCCAGACAGGCTGAGCATCGCCCTGTAAGGGGCTTTCCGGGTAGATCCCAGTTGGTCAGGGTGTACGCAGGAGTCTGTCTCTCTGCTTCTCTGCCTCCCTGCCTCTCACTTAATAAAGAAAATATATATATTAGTTTTAGTAAGATTTCAGAGTTTGTCATCATCCATTTCCCTTATTTTTTTAAATGTATCTTTGATACCTCTTTTCTTCAACTTACTCTACTATTTGAAAATGTAGTTTTTATTAACAGCAGACCAGCTATTCATGTTATATTTATTAAACACTTACTTAGACATTTAAACATAGAAAGTTTTTTGATCTGATACATTCTGAATATTTGCACTTTAGATATAAAACAAGGAAAAAGTCAATAAAGAAAAACAAGTGTGGAAACAAAGATGTTATGGTGAAAATTATAAACACACCATTAGGAGACCAGGAACAATGTCAAAACCATAAAACAAGTTTCCAAAGTTCTGCATGTTTTGGCTCTAAAATCAGGACTAATATATGTGATTGTAAATGCTAAGCTATATAATCACTTATTACATTGGATATATAGGGATTGGAAAATAGTACTGATGCTGGGAATTCAGTGGTAAAGTAATGAATGAAGCATATACAATGATATATTTGTATATATCTTCAAGATATAGATAGGTAGATTGACTAGAAAATAGATTAAATAGATTAGATAGATAGATAGATAAATATAGATAGATAGATAGATAGATAGATAGATAGATAGATAGATAGATAGATGGATTTTCTCTCTTCCACTTCACCTTCTAATTCAATATTTAGCATTGGGCTGGGTACACACTCTTAAGTATTCAGCCAGTACTTGCTGACTTCTGTGTTTTCAATTCTCTGTTTACTTTTCTCCGTAGATACAGAATACACCTAAGAAAGTGGTTATTTCTATTTCCCTGAAGGGCATTAGCATGTAATTGACTTCACCATCTATTGCTGATGCACCTCAATCTTTTCGAAGATGAAAACAAGCTGGAGGGCAGAGTGTGAAGGAATCTTGTACAGATGAGTATGTGGAGCTGCCACAGGGTTTCTTCTCAATAAGAAGTGTCAAGGGTAACATCTTAGGGAGTAACAAGCAAACTGCTTTGATTCCTTTGCAAGCTCACTCTCTTCCTACCTCTGCTCACTGTTAACAACAGAAATCAACAGAATTCATATGGTTTAAATGTCAGGTAGACTTTGCAAATTAATTTAAAAGCACTAATACAATTGCCAAACAAAATAAATCTTTTTAAAGCTTGATTTAGTTAAAAAAATAAAAATGAAATGATCATAATTATTGTGTAATTACACTAGAAAGCAAAAGTTTTCACATTTCAAGTTCAAAATTAAGCTTCCTTTACTATAGTAGATTAGGTGCCATGTACTATTTGCAGAAAGAGCTGGTCTCAGTATTTGGGCATTTACATAATGCATTTGGAATGTTCTTCCCTCTGGGCATGTTGTGCTGGTTTTTCCTGTGCTCTGTTTCTTTCACTCCATAATTTCTTATGCGCCATGCACCTGCAAGTTCTCAATAAATGCTGATTGAATGTATCAAGATGTTAAAAGCTGTAAGTGAAGGAATCAGGGTAGAAATAATCTATGTTCTTTGTAGAATAAGTGCTATCTGAGCGGGTGCTAGTATAGCAGTAAAATAAAATCAGGAGACAGCATACCACGTCAGTTTGGTTTGGGTCATTCTAATACAAGAAAATTTTCAGTGCTCCATCTGAGCAATATTTTCCTTTTTCCAAGACCTGATAAAAGACAGTTTCTATTTATAAATGTTCTTGAGCTCTTCATTTAAGCAATGGTGTGTTCTCAGAATGTTACCAACAGTGTGCAATTTCCGAATATAGTATGTTCATCTATGTTAGCTTTATTACAACGTTTCCTACTCTTGGTAGAAATTATGAAATGCATGAATGGAAAACATTGCATTCAGAATCAGAACCCTGAAGAGGTCTTAAGGAAAGAGTCTGAACTTGTTGACAGTTTTAAAAAGAAAGAGTAACTCAAGGCAGGGAGAATTCATTCATTCAACCTATTCTCACAGGGTCATGCGCAGCCTAGAAAGTATGGTCCATTATTCTAATTTAATGGTTCTTAGACAGTGAAATACATCAACGACTTTGTGGCAGGGACTGTAGTAGACCCTGGGGCTACAACAGGAAACAAAACAGACAAAAATCCTGCCCTTTTCAAGCTTACCTCCTCCTGCAAGGAGATAGACAATAAACAAATAGCTAAAATACCATAATTTGTTTGAGGATACATATTTTGCACATTTTAACACCTCAAAGATTTGTTTGTATCTTACAGTTGCAGTTGGGCTGGTATCATTTAAGATGTGGCCGTTATTGCCTGCTCACATGCACCAAAAACTCGTCAAGTTAGCAGTTTGGAGCCAAGTCTTGGGCTCAGGAACTGCAGAGCACTCGTGAGAAATGCTAAGTCCCCAAAGCTCCTGACGGCTCAACATGGAGTGAGTGGAGAACACCGTGCGATGCTGTCCCGTGGTCTCAGTAACATGATCCAGAACAGTTGAACTCCGAATATGATGAAGTCTTAAGAATGTCTTAAATAATTTATTTTGCCAGTATTTTTATCTTGGGTTTGCATAATAGTGATGGATAATCAAAACCAACATCTAAATAAATCTAACACTGCTTTTTTCCATGAATGTAAAATATTTTTGAAGTAGTAAGAAAACTGTCAGTATTATTGCCAGAAATTTTTTATTTAATTAATTTCTTAGTGGTACATAAAATTATATTGTTCCTTGTAATTGATGGTTTCTTAAGTGTAAGGAAATATAATATTTGTATATTAGATTGTGATAACATGGCCCTGGCCAGTTTGCTCAGCAGTAGAGCATCAGCCTGGCGTGTATATGTCCTGGATTCGATTCCCAGTCAGGGCATACAGGAGGTAACCATCTGCTTCTCTACCCCTCCTGTTCCCCCTTCTCTTTCTCTCTCTCTCTCTCTCTCTCTCTCTCTTCCCCTCCCGCAGTCATGGTTTAATCAGTTTGAGCACATCAGCCCCAGGTGCTGAAGATGGCTCCAAGGAGCCTCTGCTTCAGACAGTAAAAACAGCTCGGTTGTAAGCATGGCCCCAGATGGGCAGAGCATCAGCCCCAGACAGGGATTGCTGGGTGGATCCCAGTTGGGGCTCATGTAGGAGTCTTTCTATTTCCCATCCTCTCACTTGGAAAAGAAGAAAAATATTATATTGTTCCTTGTAACTCATGGTTTCTTAGGTGTCAGGAAATATAATATTTGTATATTAGATTGTGATAACATGTTTTAGAAAACAAGAAAGCATATAAAAGTGAATAAGAAATGCCACTGAGTTGTGCAGTTTATAATTTTAACCAGGGTAGACAGGAAAACCAATCAAGAAAGTGTCATTTCAATAAGACAGGAAGAGAAGCCAAGTTATTCAGACAACTGAGAAAAGGGTATTCCAGGCAGAGTGAACAACCAGTGCAAAGTCCCTAAGCAGAAGCACACTTAGATTATTTAAGTAACAGCAGGAGGCCACGTGGCTGGAGTGGAATGAAGAAAGGGTAAAGTAGTTGATGAGTTCGAAAGTTAGTGATGGACCAGCTCACACAGGACCCTGTAAGACATAATAAAAGTATTCTTTGACATTGTAAGGATTTTTACATTTACTCTCTGTGCAGAAGAGTAACATGACATGGCTCAGTGAAATTGCTAATGGAGAACAGAACTGAAGGGAGACCAAGATAGACTCAGAGAGAATCGTTAGGCTATTGCCATGAATCAAGTGGAAAGTGGTTGTGGCTTGGACCAGTATGGAAGGTCGCAAGGACCATGATGAGTGATTGGATGATTGGATTTGGAGTCATTTTGAATATAAATTTAAAAGATTTTGCTGATAATTTGAGTAAGAAATGTGAGAAAAAAGTATTCAAGTAAGCCCTGGCTGATTGGCTCAGTGGATAGAGCGTCAGCCCGTGTGCAGACGACCTGGTTTCAATTCCTGGTCAAGGCACACAAGAGAAGTGACCATCTGCTTCTCTCCCCCTCCCTCTCTCTCCTTTCTCTCTCTCTTCTCCTCTTTCAGCCAGTGGCTCAATTGGTTCAAGTGTCAGCCCTGGGCATTGAGGTTAGCTTAGTTGATTCAAGCATTGGCCCCAAATGGGGTTGCTGGGTGGATCTTCGTCTGGGTGCATGCAGGCGTCTGTCTATCTCCCCTCCTCTCACTTAAAAAAATATTCAAGTGAGTCCAAGGTTTTTATGTCTTTGCAATTATAAAGATGAAGTTGGCATTAACTAAGATGGGAAAGACACCAGAGAAACAGATTTGGTGGGACTAGCCATTCACTTTTGAACATACTAAGTTTGAGATGTCTATTGAACATTCAAAGAAAGATGTGTAGATAATCAGATATATAAAATTGGAATTTTTTCCAACAGCCCTTTGCCAAAATTTCTCTAGTCATCTATTCATTGGCTGTAGTGCATTTTCTTGTTTCCTTGAAGAAAATCATTTTTCCATTGGGTCACATGTTCATATGAGCAACATCCCCATGTTTAAACTTATCTCATAATCTCAAATCTAACAACAGGATCTATCAATCCCAGGACACAGTGTAAATTGGTACAACTACTGTGAAAAATAATTTGGTAATATATATTAAAGTTAAACATTTACAAATTCTGTTATATACCAGCAGTTCCATGCCAACATTTGTTGGCATGGAACATCCAAGAGAAAACATCCAAGAGAAAATCTTGAGGACATGCACAAAAATATTCATAATAGTTCATAACAGTATTTGCAGTAACAAAA
Organism: Saccopteryx bilineata; assembly: GCF_036850765.1. Classification (NCBI taxonomy): domain Eukaryota; kingdom Metazoa; phylum Chordata; class Mammalia; order Chiroptera; family Emballonuridae; genus Saccopteryx; species Saccopteryx bilineata. The sequence goes on along the minus strand of NC_089491.1, from coordinate 138,725,285 downwards.
CCTGGAAATGATCCAAAAGCTTCTCAACACAAGAATAAATAAATTGTGTTGTATTTCCACACTTCAATATTATACAGCCATCAAAATGAATAATCTACAGCTAAATCCAACAATATGAACCAATCAGCAATGTACCATGTTTCATCTATTCTAATGTGCATTTTTCTTATAAACTTGGCTTAATTTTTTTTATGAATGGTTATGCCAGCTATTAAGGTATCATCCCTTAGCTCAAAATTTACTTTTCTATAATCTGCCTAGTGATATAGGCAACTCACACTTATGCTTCGCCAGCTGGCAGTGTTAATAGGGGACCCTAGAAGCGACTTCAGTGCTGGAGGAGGAAGAAGGGACTCGCTCCTCCCTTTGGCTTCCTGTTTTCTGACCCTGTTCTCCCCCCCCCCCCCAGCAATGTTTCTTCATAGCAGCAGTGGCAATTCATTCCTATAGCGGCAGCTGAATCCAGCATACAAGTTTTCCATCCCTTGAAGAGCCCAGTGGGTAACACCACCCCACCAGAGGCAGCCATTTCTCCCCCACAGTGCTCTTCCCTCTTCAGAGGTCTAAATTTCAGCGTTACACACTCCCTTTTCTAGGTTTGTTCCTTAGTTTCCTTTGTTTTCTCGGGCATAGGAGATGGCAGATTCTTTCCACATTTCCTACCTCCATGATTTCTTGGCATTCTTTTTGTACTGTTTCAGCAGAAAACAGCTTTATACCTGCTACCAGTGCTTTATATCAAAGTCCTGTGTCCAATAACTGGTGTGGTGTCTGTCTAATACAATGGTACATAAAATAATTGCACTCCTGATAATCCATGGAGTTTTAGATTTGAAATATCAAAGGATCATATACAGTAAAGTACATTTTGCACAACATTTAAAACAAGTAAAACTATATATTTTAGGAATAGACATACACACACATGATATAGGATAGTTCTTACCTCTGGTATAGTGAGGCAGAGATATGACATGGTGGAGGAATCTATAAGTGGGCATAAGTTAATAAAATATTATAGTTCTTATAGTTGGTTCATTGAGTTTCTATTTTATAACATAAATAATCTACCTAACTACATAGATGCATACATGCATAATACATTTATAACCCGTATGTACACATATATGCATGCATACATTTCTACATACATAAAATAAGGCAATATGTTAAACTTTGATGAGTTTATAAAAAGATAGCATAAAAATAAAATAAAGTTATTTTTATTTCTACTTAAAGTAAGGCTTGGCTGAATGTGACACTCCTGACTCTCTTTCCGTTAGTTAGTGTATAGGAGGTGTGCCTTCATTGTCTTTGGGTCCAGAAGCTTTCTGTACCGAAGTCTGATGCCTTGCTGCTTTTATCTTCCTTAAAAGTGAATTTATCCTATTGCCTGGCTTCCCAAAAGGCAAGGATTCTTTCTACATTTTTAAAGGATTCCAAAAAACATTTTTTCCTCTATCTTTAAAGGCAACAACTAAAGTGTGACTCAGTGTCAATGGTCCTCTGCCCTGAATTTTATGTCATTATTTGTTAAAGTATTCAATCATTGCTTTCTTTAGGTTCTTTCTTTGAAATTCTAATTAAACATACAAAGGCTATGCTTTTCTTCGATTCTTCATGGCTGTAGTGTGATTTGTTATTAATCCTATCTTTTTATTTCTCTTTCTCTCTCTCTTTGGTTTGTTTTCCCCGTTTCTGTCCTCTATACAGTGTATCCTCTACTCTGGTTTCATTGTTATCCAATCTCTCTTGTGCCCTTTCTAATTTATTTTTTAATTTTTGTAGCTTTTTGTTCTGCTTTTTTCCCCTGAGTCCTACCATCACCTTCTGTTGTCTGTTCCTCCTTTCCCTGAGTTTATCTAACTTGGCTTTCATATTTGTGATTCATTTAATTTTTTTCCACAGGAGTGATAGAACGTTTAGTTATCAGTACATTCTTCCCTGCAGCAACTTTCCCTGAAAACTTTGTCTATGGAAATGTCTTGCTTTTTTTCTCCCCACATCTTTCCTTAGAGTATATTTGGATGACCGCTATACATTTGTTTAAAAAAAAATTTTTTTTATTGTTATATTGTCCTAAATCAGCTTTTGCAAGAGAGAGGTGGAGGGATAGACAAGGAGTAAGGGCCTAGGTAGCTTCCCTGGCTGAGAAACTCAAGAGCTTTTATTTAAAAAAATTTTTTTTTATTCATTTTAGAAAGGAGAGAGAGAGGGAGAGAGAGAGAGAGGAGAGAGACAGAGAAGGGGGGGAGGAGCAGGAAGCATCAACTCCCATATGTGCCTTGACCAGGTCAGGCGAAACTCCTCTGTTAGTCTCTAAATATGATGCTATTGTGAAGCCACATTATCCGTACCTCCCTCAACGTATACCCTGGTCCAGGGGTCAGGAACCTTTTTGGCTGAGAGAGCCATGAACGCCACATATTTTAAAATGTAATTCCGTAAGAACCATACAATATGTTTAACATTAAATACAAGTAAATCTGTGCATTTTATGTCAGACCAACACTTTTAAAGTACAATAAGTCTCTGAATTCTTTTTAATAACGTTGTTATGTTGTTACTAACCAATGATGAATAAAGTACTTCTTATCATTAATGTGACTTCTGGTGCTGCATGGTTTTGCTGATGGCTTTGTAGTCTGGTTGATACGTGGTGAGGTTAAGCTTCATGCAGGCATTGAGACTTCCGTCCATTAAACGTGATCATAGGTTGGTCTTAACGTTCTTCAGATGTGAGAAAGGCTGCTCACATGCATACATAGAGCCAAACATTGTCAGAACAGCAATACTCACATGCTGCAGTGTGTGGTATGTGACGGGAGCGCGTTCCAAGTTTTGACAATCAGCTGGTCCATGGGTTGAAGTTTTTTCATTTCTCCCCACTTGTGTTTGCTCTCCAACTCTGCTTGCTGTCCTGCAAGTCTTTCTAAATCTTCATTCAGTGACTTGAACTTAATCACCCACATGTCTGAGGCTTTCAGGTCAGCAGCTTGTAGCTCAAAATCTCTGACAGAGACACCGGGGATGTAACTCACGTTGGCACTGTCCACTGCACACTCACGTGGATGGGTGATGAACTTAAAAATACAAATGCGCTCACAAAATTCTCCAAAGCATGCTTTGAATGACTGCAGGAGATTAGATGTGAAGCCCACTAGGTGCTGGAGATCAAGATGTTGAGCAGTGTCACTTGCTGTGCATGCATCTTTAAACTCTCCCAGTTTTTCAAAGTGTAGTAAACGACCTGTTTCAATGTCTGCAATGAAGAGTTCCAGCTTGTTTTCAAATGCAAACACTGCTTGTTGAAGGGATAAGACTATATTTCCAAAGCCTTGCATTTTCACATTGAGCTGGTTCAGATGTTCAGTCATGTCCACGAGATAGTAGAACTTCAGGAGCCACTCAGTGTTAGCTAACTCAGGATGCTCAACATTTTTCATTTCAAGAAAAGCCCAGATTTTGCTCAGACATGCCGCAAAATGGCTGAGCACCTTCCCTCTTGACAACCAACACACACTGCTGTGCAGAAGCAGACCAGGATAATTATTCTCAACTTCATCCAGCAGTGTTTTAAACTGGCAATCATTTAAAGCTTGGGCAACAATAAAGTTGACCACCCGAATCACCAGGGACATCACCTCACCAAGCTGCTCGCCTCACATCTGAGCACAAAGCGCCTCCTGATGTAGGATGCAGTGAAAACTTAGAATGGGTCTCTTTTTATGTTCACGAAGAAGCACAACAAATCCTATGTTTTTCCTCACCATGCACGGAGCACCATCAGTACACATCAAAATAAGTTCATCCATCAGTAGATTTTTTTTTTTCTTTAGCGAACTCAGTGAAAGACTTGAATAAATCCTCCCCTCTTGTTGTCTCTTTCATAGGCAAGACAGAAAGACTTTTCTCATGTAGTGTGTCACTGACAGCATACTTTGCAATCATGCTGAATTGGGATAAATGGCTTACGTCTGTTGACTCATCCAAAGCGAGAGAAAAGAATGGTGCTGCATTTATGTCCTTCACTTGTGTTGCCTCAATTTGATTTGCCATCATGATGGTACAATTGTGAACAGTTCTTGCCGACAGAGACATGTCTTTTATTCGTTTGATTATCTTGTCTTTATCCAAAAAGTTGTCAAAAAGTTCATTGGCAACATCAAGCATGAATGTTTTGGCATACTCCCCATCTGTGAATGGGTTTCTGTTTCTCACAATTGCTAAAGCACCAGCAAAGCTAGCTGAATTCCAGTCACCTTGTTGGGTCCAAACACGGAGTTGCTGCTGACTAGTTTGCACTCTGTACAGTAGCTCTTGACATGCTTTCTTCCTGCTGTCCCTGTTGGATATTTTGATGCAAATGTAGTATGGCATGTGTCGAAGTGCTGCTTTATACATATCTGACCGTTTCATCGATGCAATTTTATCATTGCATATTAGACACACTGCAGAACCTGCTCTCTACACAAGACGAATTCCTCTGTCCATTCCTTTTTTTCTTTTAGCCATCTTCTTTGTCAAAAGGGTTTCTGCAATTAGCTAGTTGACTACTTGATTAAAAGGAGGGAAGTTTACTTCCTGACCTCACAATGACCCGTGTATGTTACACATTATCCAAATAAAATTTAGTGTTGTCCCAGAGGAAAATTGTGATTGACTCCAGCCACCTGCAACCATGACATGAGTGGTAGGAAATGAATGGATTGTAATACATGGGAATGTTTTATATTTTTAATATTATTTTTTTATTATTAAAGATTTGTCTGCAAGCCAGATGCAGCCATCAAAAGAGCCACAGGTTCCCGACCCCTGCCCTAGTCCATGGTGGCTTCTCTAACCAGCTCTATATGCCCTCCTTCCTTCACCTGTTACTGCCATCAGGAGATAGAACCTGCCTTCCATCGTGATCCCCATTCTTGTCAGTGTGTGTTTTGTTGATGCTTGTGAGATATGCCCACTGTGGATGCCTGGGCAGCTTCTGCACCATGCTGCTCATCCTTTCTGATCTCACTCTTTGATCTAATCCCTAGCTGTAGGTTCCCTTGTAGGGTGGGGCATCCCCCAAAGGAGAGGCTAAATCCCTGGAGATGGCTGAGATGCGCCCCCGGGAAGCCCGCTGTGCTTCCCTGTACTTCTCCTTCTCGCCTGGTGCTCCCTCGCCCCCTACCCGGGCAGAGTTCTGCTGGCCTCCGCTGTTCTTGGCAGTTTTTAAATGTAAGTACAGTTAGCAGGTTTTCTCTGTATCCTGGCTTCACTGTAATTTTGTGACTTAAAAAAATAAAAATCTCCGATTTTCTCTGTGGTTTCCAAGAAGAGTTGAGGCAAAATTTAGAATGAAGCTGGCACCATGTCCTTACTAGAAGTTCTACAACTATATTTAAAAAAGAAAAAAAAAAGACTGTCTTTAAATTCTCTTGAAAATCTGTTTTGAATCTTTCAAACTAAGGTGTGAAAAATGAATGTGGCTTAAGGTTTAAGGCAGATATTGTGACTGATATGTTTATCTCAGTCAACTGTTTCCTAGAGAGGGATTGGGAGCAGACGGGAGTGGCGGGAAGTGAGTGGGCGTGGCTAAATTGAGTATTGAGCATGAATGGGCAGCTGCTTTCATAATACCAAATTGGGTGCACAATTATCATGATTTCTTGGTGACTTTCTTCAATGAATCATGGCAGTAGAAGTTAAAGGAGTAGAGAAAGAGAGAACACACTGGAACTCGGCTATGGAACCTGAGAAAAGGAAGAGAAGGTGCAGAGGAGACTGGGTTCTGAATCTCAATGCAGCCAGGAAAAAATAAAAATCTCCCATAGACAAAAACAAACAAACATTTAAGCAACTTCAGAACTGGTTCGGAAATATAGTTTCATGCCTGCGCAATCTTAAGAAAAATTTCACCTTAATTTTGGAAACCAAGAATAAGCCAAATTGCAACTGATAGGAAATGTTAATATAAAGAGGTGTCATCTCATTTATTTCAAGCTTGCTAAATGAAGCAGCACTTGCGTTTTGCTAGTGTGTCTTTTTTCAGTGTTGTATGAATGAATGCAGGAAAGGTGTAAATACCTGGCTCGTTTGCCTCACCACACCTCATTTATCCATACTGAAATCACTGAATTACTGTGGTTAGCTGAATCATCAGCTATTTAGTGACAAACTGTCAGAACTGCGTGTCTTATACCTTGAAGTAAGAACTACAACCAGTCTCTTTAGCAACAGAAATGTGAGAAAGTCTGAAAAACCTGCAAGACCCTCAAAAACCAAAAGCCCTGTGGCTGGATTTCAGACATCTTGACAGAGGACAGAGGGTATTATTAAGGCCAAAAGGCTCTTTCCAGAATCCTTCAAATCACAGTCACATGGTTTCTCCACTCATTTTCTGCCTCTAAGTCCGGCCTCTAAAAACTGTGACATCTGTGGCAAGATTAATTATTAACACGTTCCTTGGAATGCTGTGAGTAGATGTCAATATGACAGCAGGAAAAGGCGCTGAAATCGTTCTCCCAGCCCCAGGATCTTGCTCTGCTGTGCAAACGCTGCAGTGCTTGACTTTATGATGGGGATTAAGACCTATGATTTCAGTGATGTAACATCCACAATCCTATGTTAATCCAGTAATGATTCAACAACTGCTCTTTAGATCCTTCAATTTAGTGAAATGTAATGGAGTAGTCTTTAGATTCCTGAATTTCAGCTACATTAATTGCCATACTTAGATTGCAGCTGTTGAGCCTTTAATCCCTTTTTACTGCAATGATATTTAATTGAACTGAATTATATTAAATTACCTTGAATTACTAATGACTGTTCATTTGTTTGTACTGTATTAATTTAAAAAAAATTTTTTTGAGAGGGGTCAAACTTTGAGGTATAGACCAGATTGCTTCATGTTCTTTCATGTAACCTTCAACTATAGTAAATAGAATAATTTGGTAAGGCAAGTGGGGGACATTTCTAAACTCTCCCCCAACCCCTGTCTTGGGACATTTGTCATTTTTTATTGATAAATGATACATTGGTATGTGCTACTTTTCAATTGCAATTGTGATCATTTAAAATAAAATAACATGGCCTGACCAGGCGGTGGCACAGTGAATAGAGTGTCGAACTGGGATATGGAGGACCCAGGTTCAAGACTCCGAGGTTGCCAGCTTGAGCACGGGCTCATGTGGTTTGAGCAAAAAGCTCACCAGCTTGGACCCAAGGTTGCTGGCTCGAGCAAGGGGCTACTTCATCTGCTGAAAGCCCATGGTCAAGGCACATATGAGAAAGCGATCAATGAACATCTAAGGTGTCACAACAAAAAACTAATGATTGATGCTTCTCATCTCTCTCTGTTCCTGTCTATCTGTCCCTATCTATCCCTCTCTCTGACTCTCTCTCTGCAAAAAAAAATTAAATAAATAAATTAAATAACATAAATATCTTCCTTATTGGAAGGAATCTGCATCAATACATTGTAAGTCACAAAACAGAGGGACAGAGAAATGGAAATAAAGACTAAAAATAGTGCACCTTAGAAGGCAAAAAATGTAATAAAACAGGCACTGAGTTTCTGTTGTGCTTAGGTAAGCAGTGAAGATAACAATTTATAATACTTTTTCATTAATTATAACACTGCAGCAGGGCTGCTGGTGCCCATCAGCCTGAGTCAGTCTTTCCTTCTCTATACCTGATTGGTGCGGCCCCTAGGGTCATTAGACCATCTGCCTGGTACACTCCAAGCTTTCCCTTGAAGAAAACAGTGCCAATAGTGCTCTGTGCACTAAGTTACTACAACTTGGGCCCACTTCAGGATGTGAAACCAATCTTGCTATCCTAGTCATCACTGATTCACCAGGGACTGTTGCCTAAGCCAGAGTCACCCTTGAGGAAGGCCAAGGTTTGGTCAGACTCTGCTCCACACAGCGCTCCATGTGGATTAGTGACAAACTGACTCAATCTGATCTTCTTCCTTATGAGGAAGGAATTCCCAGAGTGCACAGAGATGCCTAGTATATCCCAAAGCCTGTAGTGAGATTGTCTTCCTCCATGAGGTCTGCTCTCTATCTGAGTGCTAAGGTGTGTGGGATCAAGAGCGACTGTCCAGCCAAGAAGGAGGTGACAGCTGTGTGGCTAATGCCCCATACATCACAACCAGTGGTGCGTTTCAGCTGGTTTGCACCAGTTCAGCAGAACCAATACCTAACTTTTTGTTGAGTTCAGCAAACTGGTTGTTGAAATGCCACTTGTAATCAGAGTTCTCTCTAAGGTGGGCACCTGGGCAGCTCTCCAATGTAAAAATTGCAAATATTCATTCCTTACTCTTTTTTTAATGTTCATCTGCTCAACAGTGTATTCTAAGTGCCTATAGTAATTTTCTTTCTTTTTATTTATTTATTTATTTATTTATTTATTTATTTTTTAAATAATTTTATTTTTTTACTGGGGCGACATCAATAAATCAGGATACATATATTCAAAGATAACAAGTCCAGGTTATCTTGTCATTCAATTATGTTGCATACCCATCACCCAAAGTCAGATTGTCCTCTGTCACCTTCTATCTAGTTTTCTTTGTGCCCCTCCCCCTCCCCCTTTCCCTCTCCCTTTCACCCCTCCCCCCCATAACCACCACACTCTTATCAATGTCTCTTAGTTTCACTTTTATGTCCAACGTATGTATGGAATAATGCAGTTCTTGGTTTTTTCTGATTTACTTATTTCGCTTCGTATCATGTTATCAAGATCCCACCATTTTGCTGTAAATGATCCGATGTCATCATTTCTTATGGCTGAGTAGTATTCCATAGTGTATATGTGCCACATCTTCTTTATCCAGTCATCTATTGACAGGCTTTTTGGTTGTTTCCATGTCCTGGCCACTGTGAACAATGCTGCAATAAACATGGGGCTGCATGTGTCTTTACGTATCAATGTTTCTGAGTTTTTGGGGTATATACCCAGTAGAGGGATTGCTGGGTCATAAGGTAGTTCTATTTTTAGTTTTTTGAGGAACCACCATACTTTCTTCCATAATGGTTGTACTACTTTACATTCCCACCAACAGTGGATGAGGGTTCCTTTTTCTCCACAGCCTCTCCAACATTTGCTATTACCTGTCTTGCTAATAATAGCTAATCGAACAGGTGTGAGGTGGTATCTCATTGCAGTTTTGATTTGCATTTCTCTAATAGCTAAAGAAGATGAGCATCTTTTCATATATCTGTTGGCCATTTGTATTTCTTCCTGGGAGAAGTGTCTGTTCATATCCTCTTCCCATTTTTTTATTGGATTGTTTGTTTGTTTGTTGTTGAGTTTTATGAGTTCTTTGTATATTTTGGATATTAGGCCCTTATCTGAGCTGTTGTTTGAAAATATCATTTCCAATTTAGTTGGCTTTCTGTTATTTTGTTATCAGTTTCTCTTGCTGAGCAAAAACTTCTTAGTCTGATGTAGTCCCATTCATTAATTTTTGCCTTCACTTCTCTTGCCTGTGGAGTCAAATTCATAAAATGCTCTTTAAAACCCAGGTCCATGAGTTGAGTACCTATGTCTTCTTCTATGTACTTTATTGTTTCAGGTCTTATGTTTAGATCTTTGATCCATTTTGAGTTAATTTCAGTACAGGGGGACAAACTGTAGTCCAGTTTCATTCTTTTGCATGTGGTTCCAGTTTTCCCAGCACCATTTATTGAAGAGGCTTTCTTTTCTCCATTGTGTGTTGTTGGCCCCTTTATCAAAAATTATTTGACTATATATATGTGGTTTTATTTCTGGACTTTCTATTCTGTTCCATTGGTCTGAGTGTCTATTTTTCTGCCAATACCATGCTGTTTTGATTGTCGTGGCCGTATAATAGAGTTTGAAGTCAGGTATTGTAATGCGCCCAGCTTCATTCTTTTTCTTTAGGATTGCTTTGGCTATTCGGGGTTTTTTATAGTTCCATATAAATCTGATGATTTTTTGCTCTATTTCTTTTAAAAAAGTCATTGGAAGTTTGATGGGAATTGCATTAAATTTATATATTGCTTTGGGTAATATAGCCATCTTGATTATATTTATTCTTCCTAGCCAAGAACAAGGTATATTCTTCCATCTCATTATATCTTTTTCGATTTTCCTTAACAATGGTTTATAGTTTTCATTATATAAGTCCTTTACATTCTTTGTTATGTTTATTCCTAAGTATTTTATTTTTTTTGTTGCAATCGTGAAGGGGATTATTCTTTTGAGTTCGTTCTTAATTGTTTCATTGTTGGTATATAGAAAGGCTATTGACTTCTGTATGTTAATTTTGTATCCTGCGACCTTACTGTATTGGCTTATTGTTTCTAGTAGTCTTTTTGTGGATTCTTTGGGGTTTTCGATGTATAGGATCATATCATCTGCAAAAAGTGGTACCTTTACTTCTTCTTTTCGATATGGATGCCTTTTATTTCTTTGTCTTGTCTGATTGCTCTGGCTAGAACCTCTAGTACCACATTAAATAACAGTGGAGAGAGTGGACAACCCTTTCTTGTTCCTGATTTAAGGGGAAAGCCTTCAGTTTAGTGCCATTTAATATGATGTTAGCTGATGGTTTATCATATATGGCCTTTATCGTGTTGAGATATTTTCCTTCTATACCCATTTTGTTGAGAGTCTTAAACATAAAATTGTGTTGTATTTTATCAAAAGCCTTTTCTGCGTCTATTGATAAGATCATGTGGTTTTGTTCTTTGTTTTGTTGATATGGTGTATTACGTTAACCGTTTTACGTATGTTGAACCATCCTTGAGATTCTGGGATGAATCCCACTTGGTCATGATGTATTATTTTTTTAATATGTTGTTGTATTCGATTTGCTAGTATTTTGTTTAGTATTTTAGCATCTGTATTCATTAGAGATATTGGTCTGTAGTTTTCTTTTTTGGTGCCATCCTTGCCTGGTTTTGGTATGAGGGTTATGTTGGCCTCATAAAATGTGTTTGGAAGTATTGCTTCTTCTTCAATTTTTTGGAAGACTTTGAGTAGAATAGGAACAAAGTCTTCTTTGAATGTTTGATAAAATTCGCTGGTATAGCCGTCAGGGCCTGGACTTTTATTTTAGGGGAGGCTTTTAATGGTTTTTTCTATTTCTTCTCTACTAATAGGTCTGTTTAGGCTTTCTGCTTCTTCTTGACTTAGTCTAGGAAGGTTGTATTGTTCTAGGAATTTATCCATTTCTTCTAGGTTGTTGAATTTAGTGGCATAAAGTTTTTCATAGTATTGTACAATAATTCTTTGTATATCTACGGTGTCCGTGGTGATTTCTCCTCTTTCATTTTGGATTTTGTTTATATGAGTTCTTTCTCTTTTTTCCTTGGTAAGTCTTGCCAAGGGTTTGTCAATTTTGTTGATCTTTTCAAAGAACCAGCTCCTTGTTCTATTAATTTTTTCTATAGTTTTTCTGTTCTCTAATTCATTTATTTCTGCTCTGATTTTTATTATCTCCTTTCTTCGGCTAGTTTTGGGTTTTCTTTGTTCTTCTTTTTCTAGTTCCTTAAGGTGGGAAGTTAAGTGGTTCACTTGGGCTCTCTCTTGTTTGTTCATATATGCCTGAAGTGATATGAACTTCCCTCTTATCACTGCTTTTGCTACATCCCATAGATTCTGATATGTCGTATTGTTATTTTCATTAGTCTGTATATATCTTTTGATCTCTGCACTTATTTCTTCTTTGACCCATTCATTTTTTAAAAGTATGTTGTTTAGTTTCCACATTTTTGTGGGATTTTTTTCCTCTTTTTTGCATTTGAATTCTAGTTTCAAGGCTTTATGATCAGAAAATATGCTTGGTACAACTTCAATTTTTCTGAATTTGCTAATGTTGTTTTTGTGGCCCAACATATGGTCAATTCTTGAGAATGATCCATGTACACTGGAGAAAAATGTATACTCAGTCACTTTGGGATGAAATGTCCTGTAGATGTCTATCATGATCCAGGTGCTCTAGTGTTTTGTTTAAGGCCACTATGTCTTTGTTGATTCTCTGTTTGGATGACCGATCTAGAGCCGTCAGCGGTGTATTTAGGTCTCCAAGTATGATTGTATTTTTGTCAGTTTTTGTTTTAAGGTCAATAAGTAGCTGTCTTATATATTTTGGTGCTCCTTGGTTTGGTGCATATATATTAAGAATTGTTATGTCGGCCCTGGCCGGTTGGCTCAGCGGTAGAGCGTCGGCCTAGCGTGCGGAGGACCCAGGTTCGATTCCCGGCCAGGGCACACAGGAGAAGCATCCATTTGCTTCTCCACCCCTCCGCTGCACCTTCCTCTCTGTCTCTCTCTTCCTCTCCGGCAGCCAAGGCTCCATTGGAGCAAAGATGGCCCGGGCGCTGGGGATGGCTCCTTGGCCTCTGCCTCAGGCGCTAGAGTGGCTCTGGTCGCAACATGGCGAAGCCCAGGATGGGCAGAGCATCGCCCCCTGGTGGGCAGAGCATCGCCCCTGGTAGGCGTGCCGGGTGGATCCCGGTCGGGCGCATGCGGGAGTCTGTCTGACTATCTCTCCCTGTTTCCAGCTTCAGAAAAATGCAAAAAAAAAAAAAAGAATTGTTATGTCTTCTTGATTCAGTGTCCCCTTAGCCATTATGAAATGACCATTTTTGTCTCTGAGTACTTTTGTTGTCTTGTAGTCAGCATTATCAGATATGAGTATTGCTACACCTGCTTTTTTTTTGGATGTTATTTGCTTGGAGTATTGTTTTCCAGCCTTTCACTTTGAATTTGTTTTTATCCTTGTTACTTAGATGAGTTTCCTGTAGGCAGCATACAGTTGGATTTTCTTTTTTAATCCATTCTGCTACTCTGTGCCTTTTTATTGGTGAGTTTAATCCGTTTACATTTAGTGTAATTATTGACACTTGTGAGGTCCCTATTGCCATTTTATAGATTGCTTTCTGTTAGTTTTGTGTCTTGTTTGATCCTTCTCTTTTGTTTTTCTATCTTTTGTTTTTATTTGGTTGTATTCCATACATCTTTCCTCTGTTGCTATCTTTTTTATCTCATGTGCTTCTGTGGTGGTTTTTTCAATGGTGGTTACCTTTAAGTAATGAAAAGAGTTCCTACCCTGTTCATTGTAGCGAACTATTTTGTGAGTACTTTTGCACTCCATCGTCCTTTGCTACTGTTAATCTCCATCTTCTCCCCCCCTTTCTTTTTGTTGTTGTCACAGTTTAAATTTGGTTTTATTGTGTTCTTCTTGGAGCTTTTACTTGTGGCTCTTTTTTTTTTTGTTCTTTGTATCTGATTGGAGAACCCTCTTTAGTAATTCCTGGAGTGGGGGTTTTCTGGTGATAAATTCCCTCATCTTTTCTGTATCTGTGAATGTTTTTATTTCTCCTTCATATTTGAAGGGTAGCTTTGATGGGTATAGTATTCGTAGCTGAAAGTTTCTTTCTTTCCGAACTTTAAATATTGGGGTCCACTCTCTTTTAGCTTGTAGAGTTTCTGCTGAGAAATCTGATGATAATCTAATGGGCCTTCCTTTATATGTTGTATTCTTCTTTTCCCTGGCTGCCTTGAGAATTTTTTCTTTGCTGTTGGTTTTTGCCAATTTCATTATGATATGCCTTGGAGTAGGTTTGTTGGGGTTAAGAGAACTCGGAGTTCTGTTTGCTTCTTGAACTTGAGGCTTTAGTTCTTTCCACAGGTTTGGGAAGTTCTCATCTATTATTTGTTTGAGTATGTTCTCCATTCCATTTTCTCTCTCTTCTCCCTCTGATATACCTATTATTCTTATGTTATTCTTTTTGATGGAGTCAAATAATTCTTGTAGGGCTATCTCATTTTTTTTTAATTTTTGAGTCTCTTTCTTCTTCTCTCTGTTGTGCCTCAAGTTGCTTGTCTTCTATTTCACTAATCCTCTCTTCTATCTGACCTGTTATATTAGCTAAGCTTGTTACTTCGTTTTTCAGCTCATGAATTGAGTTTTTCATCTCTGTTTGATTTGTTTTTATAGTTTCAATTTTCTTGGACATATATTTTTTTGTCTTCGTGGAGTTGTTTTCTGAGCTCCCTAAATTGTCTTTCTGTGTTTTCTTGTATATCTCGGAGGATTTTTAGGATTTCTATCTTGAATTCTCTGAAATTTAGCTCCAAGTTTTCCAATATATTAAATTTTTTCTCCATAGATTTTTCCTCATCTAGCTGTGTTACCTCTCTTTCTTTTGTATCCATGATATTCAATTTTCTCTTCCTTAATGGCATCTGAGGGTGGTTTTGTTGATAGTATTAATGAGATTTAATAAAGAATAAAAAGTTAAAAAAATAAAAAATTGAAAAGAGTTGTTTTTTTAAAAAAATTAATAATGAAATAAAGAAAAATAAAATAAAATAAAAATTTTTTAAAAAGGAAATTATTCCCCCCCTCCTTTTTTCCTCTCCTCTCCTCTCCCCTCTTTCTTGAGAAAATCTTGTGGTGAACTGTGAATTATAACAAACAATGCCTGTAATGGAGGGCCTGAATTGGGGAAAAGTAATACAGGGGCAAAAAAAGAAAAAAAAAAGAAAAGAAAAAAGAAGGGGGTATGGACCCACAAAAAGCAAATAAGGAAAAAATTTGGGTCAAGAATAAAATTATTTGCTTTTAGGTGTTGGTTGCAAGACTATACTTTCAGGGATCATTTCTATAGTTTGTTGAAGATGTTGGTTGCCTAAGAGTTATGATGAGAGGAATAAGAGGGAAACAGAAAAATGGGGGGACAAATTAAAAAATTACTATGGTATTTAGTGGAACAAGAACTAGATAAAATGGAGAGCCAGGGATGGAAGCACTGCTAGTGAGTTAAAAAGATGAAGTAAAATGCCCAAATGCCCAAAATGCCACAAACATAAGTTTGAGTCCCAAATAAGATAATTTGTTTGTTATTGAGGTTTGAATGAGAGGAGATGTAAAGAAGAAAGGAAGAAACTAATATAGAGGGAGAAAAGAAAGAGAGAGAGAGAAAAAAAGAGGGAACCACTAAAAGAAGAAAAAAGAAAAAGGAGGAGAGAGAGAGAGTTAAGGGTTTTGGAGTGCAACCCTCATAGAGAGAAAGGAAGAGGAAAGAAAAGATAATGGGAGATGTAACACTTATGGGTAGTGTAGTTCAAGGAAAGGAGAGAGTAAGACCAGCAGAGAGTTAATTGGCCAAATTGGAGGAGGAAAAAAAATATCAAGAATGAAGATAAGAGAAACAAACGAACAAATATAATAAAATGGGATAGGTTATAAAGTCTGCAGATTATTCTTGATTTTGAGAGGTTATCTTCTTGCTTTTTCTTTTCTCGCCCTCTTCCTGGTCGATGACTCTGTACCCCAGGTTCTGCCCCTTTGGCACACTCAGGTAGAGGTTTGCAGTTGATAAGTCTCTATGGCGATGTCATGTATTGTGCTTTAGTCTCGTTGGCAGTCGAGGCTCATTAGCATTTATAGGCTCCAACAGTGAGAGAGTCCGTGTTCCTGGAGCCTTTCTCCTAGTCTTTCCTTCCTCAATTAGTAGCCTGATAATCCAGCTATGGGGTTGCTGCTGCCTCTGCCTGGATAGTAAGAGGCTCAAAGAGCTGGCAACTCCCCACTCTATTTCCACTCAGCACAGGGCTCTGGGTAAGGCTCAGTCAGTCAGAGCTGCTAGCATAATCAGGCGGGGTTTCCATCCACTCACAGACCTCTGGCTCTGCCACTCTGTCTGGTAACACAGTGCCTGTAGTAATTTTCACTCCATCGATAGGTGAAAAAAAATTGCAAGTAGGATGCCAATCAAGAAGCAAAATGGAGCCTGACCAGTCGGTGGTACAGTGGATAGAGCATCGAACTAGGATGCGAAGGACCCAGGTTTGAAACCACGAGGTCACCAGCTTGAACTTGGGCTCATCTGGTTTTGAGCAAGGCTCACCAGTGTGAACCCAAGGCCACTGGCTTGAGCAAGAGATCTCTCAATCTGCTGTAGCCCCCTGGCAAAAGCACATATGAGAAAGCAATCAATGAACTAAGGTGCCGCAGTGAAGAATTGTTGCTTCTCATGTCTCTCCCTTTCTGTTGTCTGTCCCTGTATGTCTCTCTCTCTCTCTCTCTCTCTCTCACTCTCTCTCTCTCTCTCTCTCTCTCTCACACACACACACACACACACACACACACACTAGAAGCAAAATGGAAATATCTTAAATAACAGTTTTATTGTTTTTTTCAGGTATTTAAAAATAGTTTTTTATTAATATTTTACAACTCTTTCTTATAACATAATATAGTTTTGTGTACCACTTTTACTAATCTTATTTAAATATTGAATGCATGAAATAATTCATTAGGGCAGAGAACCGGTTGTTAAATTATTTGAATCCCACCACTGATTACAACCCTATCCCAAAGGTAACCTGAACATGTCCCTTTCCTGTAATCTTAAAATACCTGCCTTATACATCAGAAATCAGACCTCTGCATCAGAGTTTCTGTCTTGTGTTCCATTTTCCCTCCAAACCAGAGAGCGTGTGGGAAAGCAGCAAGGACACTAGCTTTGGTGCTCTCTGACATGGGGTCTGTTTCTATCTCTGCTACTTACTGGATGACGGACATTCTCAAGTCTTCTCTGGGCTTCACATCCCTTACCTCTAAAATGGAGATAATGTACATATGACCAGAGCTATTAGCCACCCCCTCAATCATGTAAAATAATGAACAATTGTAAGCTATAAACTAATGTATAAATATTATCATATTAATCCTTAGCTATATTATAATATCTGTCTCTACTAATGTCACTTATTATTTTTATCCACTGCCTTGCATAATAATGTTTGAGGTCACCAGGCGGATTTAATAAATGCTTGTTACAAAAGTCACTGCATTGTAGCCATGACCCACATGAATAATTCAGCAGGGGTACCACATTCAAAGAAAAAAAGCACAACAGGAATTCAAACCTTCATTCGTGTTTCTTATACAAGGTAAAACTCAAAGGTAACTTGGAAAAATTTCCTTCCTCTCTTATGATTTAGCATCTGACATTTCCCAGGGCCTGCCACTTGCCCTCATTCCTTCATCCTCCATGACCCTCCTAGTCATCCCTCTCTCTTACCCTTCTCATCTCTACCCCAAGCCCTTCATTACTATCACACCCCTTTACACTATCCAAGTGTCAGCTCTCCAAATCAAGGGCCTCTGGAGAGAAGGTGGCACATTCCCTTTCATTAATGTTTTACAGAAATGGGGTATTATCCCCCAACTTATATCCTAAATCTGGCTCTCAAGCATCATAGGACCACTCCATGAATCTTTCTCAAGGAGAGCCGGAGAAGAAGGAAGTGAGCACACAGAGCATACTTCATCTGGCAGAGAGAAAAGCTGGAAACACTCACCTATACTCGTCATTTTGATTCTATCTCATGTAGAAAAATTGGATGAAGAACAGTCAAGTAAAAAGTATATATCAAGTTCTACTGGGAACTAGGCTCTAGTAATGATATGGTAGACTACCTCATCCTGTCCTTCGAAGCTTTGTGCCTCAGTGATCTGCCTAGTGCCTTATCCACCGACCAGAAGGTGCTGTAGATGTAGATGCTCAAGGGAGTGATGATAATGAGGTGCTGCCACAAGACTAATCTGGAAAGGGTGTGTAGGGAACAGAAACTGTTGGGATCACAGTGATTTCAAGGTATCTTTAGGGAGCTGGCTGATGCTTGTAACAATAAAGTTTTCATTGTGGTAAAGAAAGTCTGCCTTGTGTTTGGCAAGCAGAGAGAAGAGAAACTAATTTGAACTAAAAACTCTATAAAAGTTTGGCTTCGGTCCCTCTATAATTTGATGGCTGGAGAAATGTAAATATTTTGGTGTAGAAGCTGCTAAGCCATCTTTTCTTGTTGTCTTTCAATTTGAATAGGTGATGCTCCAATAGAAGTATTTAGAAATAAAAAAGAAAGAGCAAAGGCCTTGGGCTGAGGACCTGTGCTGATGCCATCCTTTGATCTGATCAATGTTGAAAAGGCTTTAATAATAATACCTCTCCTCAATGCTCTAATAAGTTGACTGATGAGGTTAAGAAGCATGAGTATAAAATGGTAAGTACAGTGCCTGATACAGAGCAGGAGCTCGATAAATATTTGGGAACGAATGAGTGAACCATCGGAGTGAATTAGCCCTTCTGCTCTCCAAGCTATACACTTTTTTTACTCTCTGAGGTGAATCCGGAACTGAGGAGTCAAATGTGATGGGTTCTGAACTGAGGTCATCCCCTGAGGCTGTGTTGTATGATAGTTAGTAGGCTCTGGACTCAGGTGGTCTGGCCTTAATCTAAGACCCACCACTTGTCAGCTCTATGACCTGAGCAAGTTACTTTATTCCTTCCTTCACGTTCCTGTAAACAGGGATAACCACAGAGACTACCTGGTAGGCTTATTGTTAAAAGCATTTGGAATGTCTCCCACCATGAAAAATCCCCTGCCCATTTGGAGCAATTACCATCCCACACATAATGGCTCTAACCAACAGAATATGGCAGAGGACAGGACATCACCTCCATGATGACATTACTAAGATTGCAGTGTTATCTTCGCTGAGAGACCCAATCCCTTGCCTCTCACTTTGAGGAGAGAGGCTGCCATGGGAGGAAGCCCTACATGGCAAAGAACTCAGGGAATTCCAGTTAACAGCCAGTAAGACACTTGAGGGCCTCGGTCCAACAACCTCTGAGAAACTGAATGCTGCCAACGACCATATAAGTTGGAGACAGACCCTCCCTTCTTCAAGCCTCAGCTGAGCTCTCGGCCCCGGCTGGCACCCTGAGTGCAGCCTCCTGAGACGCTGAAACAGGACAGCCAGCCAAGCTGTGCCTGGACTCCTGACCTACAGCAGGTGAGATAATACATGGCTGTTGTTTTAAGCCATGAAGTTTATGGTCATTGTTATGCAGTGATGCATAACTCAGGCAAGTGCTTCCCCAGAGCGGGGACAGGGAGCGCTCACCAAATAGCTGTGTGCCTCTCTGCATCTCCCAGCCTCATCTGAAGTGAAGTTGGGGCTCTGTGACAAGTTCTGGCCCAAATCCTGTGAGCAGATGTGACTGTAAACAGGAACCAGACTGTCTCCTGTATTTCTTTTTCTCTGCTCTGGTGGTCTGAGAGGCGGCAGGTTTCAGATGACATGGCTACTAGATGCAAGTCGGCTGCCTGGGCCACATTGGTCCTTAGGAGATAGGACATAGACTTTTATTGTACTAAGCCATGGAGAGTTCAGGGTTCATATATTAACCTTGATTAATGAAACTACCCCACAAGGTGTATGACAGGATTATCCAACATAATATACAAAAACAAATAACACAGGTCATACAAATCAACACTCAATAAATCACACTAGTCTAGCTTTGTCCTTGTATTTTATAAATCTGTACTTTGAGCTATTTTTTCTTTCTACAAGCACACCATATCATCTCAAGCCGTCATACTGTTTCTTCTGCCTGGGATGCCCATCCCTGGCTGATGCATTTATCAAAATGTGGCGAAGGTAGCACCTTTCCTGGGTTGGATGTGTTCCCCTTTTCTTTCTATAGCAGAATGTTTCGTCGGGCCCCTGCGTTAACCACACTGAATTCAACTCTCCACCTCCCTGGACAAATGGTGAGCACCTTGAAGAAAGGAGTCAGAGGCTCTAGACACTTGATAAATGTTTAAACCATTCCCTTTCAAGATTTTTTTCCTGAAAACACATAGACATTATTTACAGGATCAGAGCTCTTCACTCACACGAGAGCATTAATTTCCCGTTCTCTCTCATCACACTCTACTTAAGACCGGGTCCCAGGACTCCTTTCAATCGTGCTGTCATGATTTTAATTCTCAACACTATCATCAACTTTCCACGCTGTTTCCTTACTCGTGAAGTCAAGAATCACCGGGAGTGTTCTTGGAAAGGTCCATCATGATCAGGGCAGTGGTGGGATTCAAATAATTTACCAACTGGTTCTCTGCCCTAATGACCATTTTAACTATTAAAAAAAAACCCGATATACTGAAAGGTAGCTTATTATTTCATGCATTTAATATTTAAATAAGAACAATAAAAGAAGTACACAAAACTAGATTATGTTATAAGAAAAAATTTTAAAATATTAATGAAAAAATATCGAAGAATGCTTGACAAAAAAACAATGAAACTATTATTTATGATATTTTGAATGACAGCTTGTCATACCATGGTTGCTTGGTACTTTTTTTTACTTACTTTACTGGGTATGTTTGTTTATTGAAGTAACAAACACAAGAGAATTAAAATGTAGTACTTTATCAAAGGTATAATGAGTTTTACAAAATGAGTAAATAAATATTATAAGTATAGTTCTGTCAATTTTTTTTCACCTATGAATGAAATGACCCTGATTACAAGTGCCATTTTAACAACCGGTTTGCTGAATTCAACAAAAAATTATGTATTGGTTCTGCCAAACCAGTGCGAATCGGCTGAATCCTACCACTGGATCAGGGGGAATAAAAGGTTCTGTAGTTTCTACTCTGCAATTCTTCCTTCCTTCCTTCCTTCCTTCCTTCCTTCCTTCCTTCCTTTCTTTTTTATTTCTTTCTTCCTTTCTTTTATTCAGTGAGAGGAGGGGAGGCAGAGACAGACTCCTGCATGTGTCCCCACCAGGATCCACCTGGCAATCCCACTAGGGGGTGATGCTTTGCCTATCTGGGGCATTGCTCCGTTGCTCAGCAACTGAGCTCTTCTTAGTGCCTGAGGCAGAGGCCATGGAACCATCCTCAGCTCCTGGGACCAACTTGCTCCTATCCATCCATGGCTGCAGGGGGGGGGGTGGTGAGAAGCAGATGGGTGCTTCTCCTGTGTGCCATCCCAGGAACTGAGCCTGGGACATCCACACACCAGGCCAATGCTCTACCACTGAGCCAACCAGCCAGGGCTGATTGTTTTGTTCTTGAACTTGATAGTGCTTTCTTAGTCAGCTGCTCATCTTTGCAACCCTAGGACCTACACATCTCAATTTTTTGTACTCTTTTTTATCTTCTCCCTCCACCTTCCCAGACTCAAAGTCAACTTGTTGAATAAGAACCCAACTTTATCCCTGCATTTTCTCTAACTGACATATGTAATTTAAAACTCTAGGTCTAAACTTTAGTGTTTTCCTTCTGTACCTTACTAATCCTTGATAATAATAAGCAGAATCTCTCTTCCGGACATTAGTGAAACAGATTTAGCTATACTGAGTTCAACCTATCTGTGTCTCAATTTTGCTCCTCAAAACTGGCAGATTAGTATTTTGAATTCCTGTGTATAATTCACAGTGTTCTTAGGAGCTAGAGAAATAAGATTTGCAAACAAATCTTACAAGTTTATTGAATGTGCTTTATTAAAGATACACAGGTAGAAATTAGGAGAACTATTCGATTTTTTTTTGCTGCATTTCATTTTTGCCTTGAATGTAACAGTGTTTTTTTTCCTGAATATACATTCATTTTTTAGGCATTATTCACATTAGCTGCACATTTGAAATATAGTTTTCTGTAGCTATGCCAAGGCCAGTGACCAGGAAAAAGAGAATGTATGTCTCATTTAGAAAATTGCTCTCTAGATATAATAAATGATACCCAAGAATCAATGAAAAACTGAGATATGTCTAAAAACATCATGCCACAGGAGCTTAATAATGATAGGGTATTATTTTTAATAATGTTAATGAAAATGATAACTTTAAATAACATTCTCCATTTTCCAAAGCATTTTCACATGTATTATTGCATTAGATAATTGCAGCAATCTTGTGCTTTGGCATACAGTATAATTCCTATTTTAAGATGTGGACTCAGAGGGAGGATTTCCTCATGTTCTCACATCCAGAGCAAGTAGCAAAGCTGGAACAATCACCTGGTATTTTTCACCCCGAAGCCACTTCTAGTTTCACACAACATAGTATTTTTTCTTCATTATGTTATTTATAACCACCAAGAACATTCACTTAAATGAGTCTTAAAAATAAAATCCTTTCCAAGTTGTTTTCGATTTTATTGTACTGGGTTTTAGCCACGTAGCATCTGAGCAGTGATCTCTCACTGGAGGTTTTTACTCGAGTTTTCCACTGGCTAGTTCCCTCGTCCTCAGGGTGACCGAGCTGAGGCCACCCTAAGTTTCTGGAGACTTCTCTCTGGGCATTGTATGTAGCCCACAGAGTTCAGAGCTAGCATGTTGAATGTTTCTTATGCTTCCCATCTCTCTGACTTCCCTTTCTGCCCATGTTTTTCTGACTTCCTCTTCTTCCAGCAGGTGATTTCATTTGGCGGGCTGTTCTCATGTTTTAAAAGGGGAGCAGGGAGTATTATCAAGTCCATTTGACTAGTATATTCAAGCCATACTCTCCCATATTGACTTTACAACTCATATGTTACAGCAATATTTTATTTCTTTATAGCTTCCATCTGCCTGACTCCTGTATCTAACTTGCAATTTGTTCTGAACTCCAGTGGAAAAACAATTATTATTTATAGGCTTCCCTCAAAGCTCAACACAAAGAAAAAATGAACAAGACCGGTAGCTTCCTCAGGATTTTTAAGGTGCTTTTTTTCTTGTTTGTTTGCTGTGTCCTCTGTCTTGGTTTTCTAATGTTGCCTTAGCAAACAAGTTCAACCTTAGTAGCTTAAAATAAAAATTTTGTGGCCTACCTAAGTTTTTTTTTTGTCTACTCTGGGGTTATAAATATTTTCTCATATACTTTCTCCTAAAAGTTTTATAGTTTTTGTTTTTATATTTAGAACTATGATCCATTTAAGGTGATTTTTGTGTATGTGATGAGGTAATGATATGCTATTGTAAAAGGCAAGGATCATTTTTATCTTTCAAATGGCTGTCTAGTTGTTCTAGCACCGTTTATTGGAAAGACTGGCCCTTTTTTAAAATTGAATTACTCCTGTAACTTGTTGAAAATCAGTTGACCAAAGTGCAAAGAGTTGTCTGGTATGCTACCCTTTATGTAAGAAAAAAGGTGGCTTTAAGAAATATATATTTACATGCAATTGCTCACTTATACAATAGACACTTGGGAAGGATAAACCTAAAATTAGTGAGATGACCTACAGGGAACAAGCAAGACTGCAGTGGGAAGATCGGAGGACTGGACCGAGGCAGTAGCAATTGGGGAAAGAGACAGCTTTCTGGTTATAAGTTTCTATGTAGCTCTGTTTCTTAGAACCATGACAATGTTTCACATACTCAATGAGTATATAAATAATAAAAATCAAGGATAAAAGTGCTGATACATCTGAAAAGGGGTTAATATCCAAAATTTTTAAAGAACTTATAAAACTCAGCACCAAAAAACAAAACAGACAGTTCTATTAAAAATAGAATAGATACTTCTACAAAGAGGATGTACAGTTGGCCAATAAACATATGAAAACATTCTCAACATCACTAATCATCAGAGATATACCCATCTAAACCACCATAAGATTCCAACCTGTCAGAATGGCTATTATCAATAAATCAGCAAACAAGTGTTGGCAAGAATGGGGGTGGGGATCAAGGATAAAAATAAGTCAAAATGGAATGCAAACAGTAAAAAAATCAAACTTAACTGCATTACAGATGAATAACAAACATAACTATACTGAAAGGGGGAGGGGAAAATATATACTAACCTAAGCAAATTTGAAAACCAGTATTTTGACTGTTTACCATAAAGCTAAAAACAGAAAAAACTGGAAGTATAAACAAATATGGTACTTGAGTTGGTAGATTGGTTTCTCAAAGGAGTGTGCGTTAACAATTCAGAAACTACTTATGCACAGATGAGTAATAAAAGAAGAAGTAAATATATTGAGGAGAGTAAGAGCCAAGTTTTTCACTGTCAGAGGAAGAATTTACAAATTAAAATAAAAGTAAGACTATGTGGAATAGATTAGAATTACAGCTATCAGTATGAGCTCATGGTTTTTAACATGCACACATATAGATAGATACAGAGATGTATGTACGCAGGTATTAGTGTGTATATGTGGTATGTGTGCGTGCGTGCGTGTGTGTGTGCGTGCGTGTGTGTGTGTGTGTGTGTGTGTGGACTCTTCTGGGAAGGGACAGGATTGGTCTGGGATTTGTACCCGGTCTCTGTGGCTGCAGACCCCGCACTCTCTCCGTTCCCGGGGCCCCCCTCTCTGCCTCTGCCTGTGCCTCCCCTGCTTTGTGTTTTCCTGCCCGTCCTTGGTGATGTGAATAGGTCCCCCAGACTCCAGTGCTGAAGGAACCAGGGGTAGGGGGATGTTTCTTTGCAGTGTTATGGGAATAAGCTCTTTTTCCTTAGACTGATTAGCTGCAAGTTTAAAATTTCCAAATGTAATTGCCTCTAAAAATTGGATAAATCTGGAAAGCGGTGGGAGTCTTCAGCAGGCTGGCAGTTGTGTGCAGATTGTTTGACTTTAATATATTTATAGAAGTTGTCTCTGTCACCAGGCCTCTGGGAACACTTGTACTATTTAAAATATAAATCAGAAAAATATGCTGATGTAATTGTCTGCCCCGAGGAATTTTCCCCTAATCACAGCATCCATGCCAAAGTAACAAATCCCACTTGGGGCGGATGAAACTTGCAAGTTAGCTTATGCTTAGAAGTTAGCCTGAAATGCTATGTCCCAACACAAGTTCATTTCAGACTAGCGTTCCCCACAGACAGCCTTTCCAGCCTTTCTTCTCCTTCTGCTTCCCCAGCCTGGAGCTTCGTCCACCCCACCCACCCCTACTGCCCCCCAACCCTCGCATGTGCCCCCAACCCTGGCAGGCATCTGTGGTTTTGTGGAACAGTCCCTTCTTAGATGTCTTCTGCAGCTCCTCCTGCCCACTCCTAACCGTAAAACCCCGTCAGCATCTGGATCCAGGCGACTCCCCTGTCTCCTGCTGTCCCCTTCTCCTCCCACGTTCCTGGGTCTCCACATTTGCCTCTGCACTGTTTCCCGACCACTGGTTCTGCTTCATGAAGTCAGCGGCACTTTACCCGTACGAGAGGGAAAGGGAGTCCTTTTATAGAGTCCTTGCTGTGATTGATGCACGTTGGTCCTATTCCTTGTTAACCCCAAGTGCCCGGCACCCCACCCAGCAGGCTCACAAAAGGCCCTTGATTAATAGAGGTTTGCTTCTTTCCCCTCTACGTGAAAAACTAGTCATCCACAATGCCTGGCTTTTAGGAGACAATAAGTATTTTTAGTAAAGAATGTATTGTGGCAGAACTTAGAGATAAATTTAAAATAATTAGGTGTTTTAAAAAATTTCTGGACTCAGATTTTCTATTTGAGGAATCCAGAACCTGGATCTTAGATAAGTACTCTTCTCAACACAGTAGCCATGTGATCTATTAAAATCACAATTTTAAACAGATCACAATTGAGTTTTAGCCCCAGAACCCACCAGTGACTATACTATCCTTATAGTGCCTACAGGATCCTATGCGATTTAGAATCTCATCCTCTCTAAATTCATCTCTTACTCGTAGCCTTCTTTTCCTGCCTGTGCCAGCCCTTCTGGCTTCTTTGAAGTTCCCTTAATGTGCTAAGCCTGGTTCTGTCTCAGGCCTTTGCACATCCTACTCTTGGCCTATAAAAGTTGTCTCTAAGATATCTACCTAGCTCCTCCCTTTCCTTCAATCAAGTCTTCTTTCATTGTAACCTTCTCGGTGAGATCTTTCCTGACTCTCTCATTTGAAATTGTGCACGCGCGTGTGCACGCGCGCACTTGCACACACACACATTTCTTATCTCTTCTTCCATGATTTTCCTTCCAAAGCCTTTTTTACCTTCAAATATGCTATATATTTATAGATCGGAAATACATATTTTATTTAAAAAATGTATTGTATAATAAATATGTATTTTCCTATGGCTTTAGGCGACCCCTGTGTTTTGGTCGTTCGACTCCCGCTGGGGTCGGGACCCACAGGTTGAGAACCGCTGTTATAGATACTTTTTCTCCACCTTCCTTTCTCTACTACAAAAGCTCTCTGAGGGTAGTGATATTCTCCCCCTTCCATTTTAGAACAGTACTTGGCATGTAGCAAGTCATCCATAAATAAATATTTATTGCAAAAATGAATAAAAATAATCAAGTAGAACACCAGTTTCTCCTCCTTCTCTGGAGAGGCACCCTCTCACTTTTGGCTCTCCCTATTTGACTACTGAATTCTCTCAATCACATTGTCCAATGAGCAGCATTTGCATTGCATTAAGAAGATAAGTTGCTTTAAATTACTTTAAATTCATTCATTTCAAGTGAATTAAACTAAACACTTTTTCACTTCTCTGTGTCTAAACATTGTTACCCAACTCCCTTGTTACAATCCTAACTGCTGAAATAGAAGTATGAAAATACCAATATTATAGAAAAATTTATAATTTCAAGAAAAGTTATCAATACATAAAAGCAGGATAAAGTGTATATATACTATAAAAGCCACCTTTATTCATCAATTCAAAAAATATTTACAGGGGATGTTAAAAAAATAGTATATATTATATTTACTGAGAACCAATCATGTTCCAGGTCCAGTACTAGGAGCTGGAGTTACAGAGGTGAACAGAAGCTGGCCCCCTGGAGTTACGTCCACAGACAATGAACCAATAAGCACATGCTTCAGGTTCAGGTGAATGTTGGGAATACAATTAATGTGGTATACAAAGCTAGAAAGTGATGGGATCTACTTTATACCAGCTGGTCAGGAAAGGGGATACAGAGAGAATTTGAGCAGAGATCTTAAAGTGAGGCAGAAAGTAATGTGACAATAAGGGGAAAACTTTTCTCTCTCTCTCTCTCTTTTATTTTTTTATTTTTTATTTTTTATTTTTGCTAAGAGCACAGCAAGTACAGGTTCCTGAGGCAGGAATGAACTTGATGTGTTTGCCACCCTGATCTCCTTCGCTGCTGCTAAGGGTTTTGGGAGGCGGGCACAAAGGGAGCAGTGCACCTGTCCATCTTCAGGGTAGAAATAAAGAAAGGCAGAGGAAATCTGAGCAGGTCTCAGTCCTTCATCTTTGAAATAGATGTCACCTTAATACGTTCAATTGAAAATAAAGAAAAAATTAAATAAAGTAGAGGAGACCAGTGTTTATCTAATGTAGTCGTGGGACTTAGAGCATCAAGACCCCCCTGAGAGCTTGTTAAATACAAACTCTTGGGCCTCACCCCTATTACTGACTCACAAATTATGAGGCTAGAGCTCTAAAAGCTGCACTTAAGAAACCTTCCGTGCGATTCTGATGCACACAGGTTTGAGAGGTTTTGAAATAGATGATATCAAATATCTAAACTTCAATGTTCTTATTGCAATGGAGCAAAGAAGAAGTAGACGGAGGCAGCCTCTGCTAGGATGGCAAGGAGGAAAACGTGCAAGGCACAGTCAGCCCAACTCCCATCCAGCGTGGCCGGCCGCTCCTCTCAGGGACTGTTCTACAAAGTGTGCTATTGTCTAACCATGAGGCAGTACACCTGATGCTAACACAACGTATTCTTAAATGGAAAAAGTGACTATGCCTTTGATTGAGAAAGAAAACTGAAAAAAAAAAAGCGTTCTGTAAATCACTTAGAGCCAAGCATTTCCAGTGCTCTCTTTTTAGAATACCTCTCTAAAATACACAAATTATACCAAGAGCCACATTGCACATGAGCAGCTCTGGGAAATGAAAAAGAAATGGAAGGGTCGGAGGACATGGTGTGCACGGAATCAGTGTTGGATACCCCACAGTGTCCATCCTCACTTCTCAGGTCCTGGAGTTTTTGTTATGTTTTGTTCATTTGAATTCCTGGTGGTTCCGGAACGTGTTAAGCTCCTTGAAATTTTAGGCAGAGTGGTATGTGCGTTTTCATTTTTTTCAGAGGAGAGAGTCAGTACTTTTTATAAAATATTCAAAAGGGTTCATGACTCAAAAAAAAATTATCACCACTGTATAAAATGGTGGTTATTGAACACGGGCCAAATGTTCAATACAACTTAAAAGCCGAAAAGATGGACTTTCTTACTCCAGAGCCTCTCAGTCTAAATTCAGACATGGAAAAGAATTAGCTCTGTGGGTGGTATTTTTCTTTGTGTATACAATATATGCTTTTAGGATTTATAAGCTCATAAATAGCAATTTCATGCCTGTCAGTATTGTTTTGGCCTAAGAGGGTGGGATTACAAATCCTGCTGGACTCACTCCAGACCCATCATTTTTCTTCCATCGTCTTACCAGCTCACAGAGGCTTTAGATTGTGTCTTTTTAAATATCTACTTAGGGACACACATGCACACACAAAGTAAAAGTTAGCTTCGTCCTTAATGTTCCTTTCCTTTTTTTGTTATTGTTGTTTATATTTAAAACTCCTACCTTCTTTAACTTATTGGCTTCCCTTCTATTCTAATTCTGTTCACAGCATGGCAAAGTTTTTAACCCTAAAAAACCAAGTGTTGTAAACAGGCTTGGTGCTACTCTGTGGTCACCTGGGAATTCTCTTTAGGTCACTCACTCAGGAAACCAGAGAGGGAATTTGGGGGAAAGAAATCAAACTTCTAAGGGAATGAGCTGTACTGTTTGTAGTCTGATGCAAGTGTCTCTCATACAGTGTGTTAACTGGGTAGATTTCATGTCTTACTCTGATGTCTGGTTCTTTCAGAGTGTGGGGAAGAGAGACACGGTCAGGCTTCCAGTTACGGGGATTTATTGTGGGAATCAATGGAAAGAACAAGGACAAAAGTTGAAGCTGCTGAATATACAGGAGCATAATTTGTATTTGCAGTTGTTTATTTTTTTGTATGTATTTATTTGCGATGGTAGAGCTAATGGTCCAACAGCCACTTTGGGGTAGGGGTTGGAGTGGAAAAAGCTAACTCAGGGTGTAGAATCTACGGTATCCGATGAATTCCTGGGTTTCGGCTCTCCCTCTCTTGCTTTGCCTTTCTTCTAGACTACCCATATTTGGTTCTTCAGTCTTCTTTCCAACTCATAGCTTCTATTTACTGCTTTCATTCCTTGTACCTTTACATCTTCACCACTCCGTTAATAGGCCATCATTATTGCATGTCTGCAATTCAAGTATCCCGAAGGACAAGATCTGATTGGTTTTACTTTTCTCCTTCTTGGAATATGTCTATCATTCTAAGAACTTCAAAAGGAATCCTTTGGATGGACAAACATTGGGTCGGGAGGCCCATTCCTGAGTGGGTGAATGTGGCTATATTTACAAGATTAAAACCATCTGTGAATACTTTTCAAATCCCAACAAAAAGTTATAAATGTGGCAACCATTTTCAAAATTGGGCTATGTACGTGGCAGGCTGTGGTGGGCAGAATAATGTCCCCCAAAGATATACATGTCCTAATTTCTAGAACCATACACAGCAAAAAGGACCTTGTGAATTTAAGTTAAGATTTTGAGATAAGGAGATTATACTGGATTTTCTGAACAAACCCAATAGAGAGGCAGAGAGAGATATATTAAAATGCTACCCTGTTGGCTTTGAAGATGGAGGAAGGAGCCATGAGCCAAGGTATGCAAGCAACTTCTAGAAACTGAAAAAAAAGAGGTAATGGATTCTCTCCTTGAGACTCTAAAAGAAACACAACCTTGCTGACACCTTAATTTTAATCCAGTGAAACTGTGTCAGATTTCTGATCTCCAGAACTATAAGGTAATACATTTGTGTTATTTTAAACTATTAAGTTTTTGATAATTTATTGCTGAAGCAATAAGAAACTAATTCAGAGGCCTTCAAAACATTCTTTCTATAAAAAATTCCTACTTATAAAAAACAGCTTCAGAAGGAATTATATATTAATTAATCTTCATTTTGTACTGGTTATAATTTATGTGCCACTTTCCTGCCTATCTGCAAAGACTTTCCCACAATCTACTCTCACTATTGGCTTGGCTGTTGACTAGTTGGGAAACTTGGATATCACTTGAAATTTGATTGGGACCATCATTGTCCATCTCCACCCATCTTTCCATTTTTTCAGGGAGTGACCATATATCCCAAACTTGGCTGTAGTTGTTGACCCAAGATTAGACACAGAACACAAACATGAGGTATTTTGGCAGAGCCATGGGAGAAGACATTCTTTTTAAGCTGGTGGCAGATGAGTGTAGGGCTTTATGTAAACATCATGTCTTTTGTGTGGAATGAGCCATCTGAGAAACAAAGGCAGGTGGAACCAAACTTTATTTTTTCAGCTCTTGGACTGAGCTATGCCTGATATATATACTTTATTCCTAGGCTTTCTAATTAATGAGTTCCATATTTAATCCACCAACACATCCTGTTAGCTTATTTTCAAAATACATCCAGAATCTAACCACTTGTCATCACTGTGCTGCTAGAGTTGCCCAGCCCACTTTCACCTCCCTGAGTTACTGAGGGAGCCAAAGACCTGATTTCCTGCTTCCACCATGGCCTCTCTGCATTCCATTCTTAGCCCAGATGTCAGGACAATATTCACAAGGTGTAACTTGGATCATAGGACTCCTCCACTGTCTCCCCATTTTATTCAAGGTAAAAGTCCTTGCACTGGTCCTCAGTACCCTATATCACTGGCTCTCTGCTGCCTCTTACCTTTCCAAGTTTTTTACAGAGACAGAAAGAGAGTCAGAAAGAGGGATAGATAGGGACAGACAGACAGGAAC
This sequence comes from Saccopteryx bilineata, assembly GCF_036850765.1. Classification (NCBI taxonomy): domain Eukaryota; kingdom Metazoa; phylum Chordata; class Mammalia; order Chiroptera; family Emballonuridae; genus Saccopteryx; species Saccopteryx bilineata. The sequence continues at coordinate 138,694,675 of NC_089491.1, read as the reverse complement.
GGAGAAAGATGAGAAGCATTAATCATCAGTTTTTCATTGTGGCACTTTAGTTGTTCATTGATTGCTTTCTAATATGTGCCTTGACCGTGGGGCTATAGCAGACCAAGTAACCCCTCGCTCAAGCCAGCGACCTTGGGTCCAAGCTGGTGAGCTTTGCTCAAACCAGATGAGCCTGTGCTCAAGCTGGTGACCTCGGGGTCTCAAACCTGGGTCCTACACATCCCAGTCCGATGCTCTATCCACTGCACCACCGCCTGGTCAGGCGCACTACTTTCTCATATGTGCCTTGACCAGGGGGCTCCAGTTGAGCCAGTGACCCCTTGTTCAAGCCAACAACCTTGGACTCAAGCCAGTGACCTTGGACTTATGTCTATGATCCCACATTTAATTCAGTCACCCTGTGCTCAAGTCAGATGAGCCCGCACTCAGGTCAGTGACCTCAGGGTTTTGAACCTGGGTCCTTAGCATCCCAGGTTGACACTCTGTTCACTGTGCCACCACTTGGTCAGGCATGTGTGTGTTTTTAACTATTGTATACTCAATATTTAGAACAGTGCCTCATATGTGGTAGGAGTTTAAGAGATGCTCTATTACAGCGATTATGTTTTGAAGTTTTCTTTTTTGCTTGAGCTAGCCTGAATTGGTTTTCTGTTACAACCAGAAGAACCCTAATATACCCACGAAATGTTCAAATATTTATGTAGAACAGCACTAGTGACATAAATTGCTGTTATACTGAACAACTAATTTTATGTTTGAATATTTATGCTTCTTTAAAAGTTCTTTCTGATATTGTAGTGAAATCTATCTCCCTGAAAATTCCACACATTTCTTAGCTATAGATTAGGCAACACACATACATAAAATTGTTTTAACATATAATCTCTCAAATATTGGAAGGCAGCTACTATTATCTTTGTATCTTCTCTTTTTTGATTAAAAGGTTCCCATTTCTTCAACTGTTTCTCTTACAATGTTTTAAGAAATCTTATTCTCCTCATTAGCTCTCTTTGAATTCTCAGTTTTTATTTTTTAATGTTCCTTTGAGTCAGATTGAATGCAATACTCTGAGTGGGATTCAACCAGTAAATAGTAGAGCATAGTCATCACCTTATTTTTAAGATATTCCTATTATCTTTATGCTGTTCTACTTTTTGATATTCATTAATGCAACTGATGATTGAATTAACATTTTTGGAAAGTAAAAATATAACCATGATTTATGTTGAATTGAAACTCCATAAGTTGAAACTCCAAAGTCTGTATTATGAGGACTGTTGTTAAGCTGTATTACATTATGTAATTGGACAGCTCACACTTTGAAATCAAAATTGCCAGCACCCATATGCTTAAGCTTATGTCAGCCTTGTTCTTAGCAGCTTTCTGTCACCTTCATATTTTATAGAATGCTTGTCTTCATCAAAGGCTCTCCATCTTCCATCTTCTGATCACCTTTCTTTCACCTGTAGGTTCTGAGGGACAAGCCACCTTAGCTGTTCCAACCTCACATTCTGGAGCTGTATGACAAGTCACTCTTACCTCTCCTGGGCTCCCATCTCAAGTCGGAGACCCATGGTCTTCCAAGCACAAAACGATACTTGCTTTCCTGCTTAGGTTCTATTTTCTGTTCCAAGAATTTGCCTAGTTCCCTAGTCTTCTCTTGTCTCCATGCCTTGCCATGATCTTTCTGGGGTATTGGAATCTTTCTACTAATCCTCATTCTGGTAAAAGGAGACCTACTACCCAATGGCAGTCTCTAAGATGCCAGCACTGCTTGCCAAGACCTCTGAACATTAGTCCACCCGTATGCCCCCATACAATGTCTGCCTTCCTGTTGAAATTCACGCTATTGCTACTATTCAAGCCATAATTAGAGATTTATTTTCTCTTTTATTTAGAACATGCTGGCCCTGGCCTGTTCGCTCAGTCAATTAAGAACATTGTCCTGAAACAAGGTTGAGGGGTTCAATTCCCGGTCAGGGCACACATGAGAAGCAACCAAAGAATGCATGATTGAGTGGAATAACAAATGAATGTTTCTCTTCGCCCTTCCCTCTCTCTCCCTTCCTCTCTCTTGTTTACAAATAAAATAATTAAGCCCTGGCCGAATAGCTTGGTTGGGTGGAGCATCATCCAAAGCGTGGAGGTTGCTGATTCGATTCTTCAGTCAGAGCACTTACAGGAGCAGCTTGATGTTCTTCTCTCTCTTTCCCTGCCTCTCGCAAGAAAGAAAGAAAGAAAGAAAGAAAGAAAGAAAGAAAGAAAGAAAGAAAGAAAGAAAGAAAGAAAGAAAGAAAGAAAGAGGAAAGAAAGAGAGAAGAAAAAAAAGAACATGCTGAGTGCATGAATAAGTGGAAAAGATCCAGTCAGAAAGGTAGGAGAAAGATAGGCTAGGACCAAAAGAGAAAACAGTTTCAAAAAGAAAATTGTCATTTATGCCAAACGTTGCAGAGCAACAAAGAATCTGAGCACCAAGAAAACACAAGCGTGCTTAGTAGTGTCTGTGATATCTGCAAAGCGAAGCTTTTGAAACCTGTCTTCAGTCCATTACGGCACAGTCATTGCTCATCTCGAGTATTAGTTCAAAGCTGTCATCTCTGCTGGGTCGTGTGGAACTGTCCTTGGTACACAGCTACATTGTCCTAACCTAAGCTATCACATGCAGGTTTTCTAGAGCAGGAGCATGGAATGTAAAACTAAAAATTACTATTTGTACTGACCACCTACCACTGATAGGATGAGTACATTTTTTGCTTTCAGGAGAGGAAAAAATTTCAGACTCTTACCCTTATACCACAGAACTAGGACTGTCATGAGGTTATGAGAGATATACAGGATCCTCAGGACTTTTCAGATCTATACACAGAGGAAAAAGGTAGAGTAGGTGCACCGTGATAAGCTCTGATCTCTGGGAAATGCTTTGGGAACTACTGCTCCAAGCTGGGTCGTTAGAAAGGTAGAAAAAAGAAACTGGCTGATGTTCAGTCATTGCTGTGCTACACTCCTGAGACTGTTTTGGCTCTTGCCCCCTTGTAAAGTTCCCTCTCTACCCTCTCCAGTTATCCCAAGAGTTAACTAATATATGTCCTGGGTGATGGAGTTGGTTCAGTTGCTTGCAAGCAAACACCACGACAAGAAGTGGACCAGCTCCTTTCTCATCCCCTAACCCATACCTCCTCTAAGGAAGGCTGAGCATACCCTCCCTTCTCCTCTGAGATTAGTATTAGAGCAGTTGCTTCTCCTCTAACACTGGTGCTCTTCAAGCCACTCCTCACCCTCTTTTCCCATGTCTTGTGGCTTAAGCCACAGCAGAAAAGCGAAAGCCTAAAAATGATTTGAACGTAAATTGAACTGAATTTGTAAATGAGACAAAGTTAGACATGCACACATGCTACCTACAGAGGTTGGCAATGCAATAAGGATTGAACACATCAGACAAAAACAATGTAATGCATTCCAGAGAGGAACGTGGTAACGGTTCCAGAAAACTCAGCTATAATAAATATCTTTTCATTACCACTTCTCTGGCCATCACAGAAACAGCGAAACTCGATGAACACTGGGATATATTATATTACTTTCTTTTTGTATTACAGTCAGACATTGTTTCTGCTTACAATTACATTTTCTGAAAAAACCAATCATCTAACCCCAAATCTGATCAAGTTACAGTCTGCAATTTTGGTAGGTCCCGGGACATGCTGACTTTCCATCCAAGTTACCCTAAACTTAAATGGCAGCTGTTTAATCAGTAAATATCTGGAGGGCAAACCCAATTCTCTAGTTAATTAATGCTTGTATGTTTTATCTTCCCAACAAATTTGTAAGCTTCAAGAACACAGGAACCATAGGGTAGTGGAGAAAGCCTCCACTTGGGAGCCAGAAACTCCCGAGTGTGAGCTCTGCCACTTACCACCTGTGTGTAAGTTACTTAACCATCTGAGCTCTGTTCATTTCTTCATCAGAAAATGTAGAAAACAGTTACTACATGATTATCAAATATATTACTGGATATTTCCATCCCATTTCTTCTCTTTCCTTATCATAATGCTTGATGTAGTGTTCTGCATACAAGCAAGTATCAGGCACCATCCATTCAACATTTATTGAATATTATGTACTAAGAACTGCAGTTGATCCTGGGAACACAGCCATGAAAACAGCAGCCTTCAATCTACCTGAATCAGAAAACATAGCTGCTAATGGCTTGTGCCACGTGGCAGTAGGTCACACAAAATCAAGGTCAGAATAGACCGAAACTTGTTCTCTACAGTGAAATTCAAAACTTCCAAGAAGGACTTCAACTGTTCAGACTTAAGTAAGAGTTCCACCCAGTTCCAATTATCTGTGGCTAGAGATCTGAGCATCTAAACTGTGACTGTCCCGACTTGGATCTGTAACGTACTCCAGTGACAATCGGCCGTGGCTATGAAAAATTTGACTTTGGGTGATAGGCACACAATGCTATCAGCAGTTCAAATGCTATCACGATCTTCACCTGAAACCTATGTACTCTTATTAATGAATGTCACCCCAGTAAATTTAATTTCAAAATAAAATTTTGAAAAAAGCAGATGCTACTTGAAAACGGTGCTTCCATATGATTTATTCAATAGGTAATAGAGCATTTCCCAGAAGAAAGAGGATATTATTTTAAGCAGATAGTATAGCATCTGTCTAAGTCAGTGTTTCTTAAGAGTGGGATCTTTGTCTTATTGGTCTTATTCATCTGCATCATATACTGCCTAGCTCAGTTCTACATGTATACATAGATTTGTAAGTGTGGGTAAGATGGGAGAATATAGAAAAGCCAAAGAATATTCAATTGCAAAGTTATGGGGCGATGGCTATAACTGCAGTGTAAGTTCAGAGAAAGGAAAAATTGTGTGGAATTTAGAGAGATTATGAAAGGGATAGGACTTTAAATGGGCTTCCAAGAATGATTCAAAATTTGATTAAGTGTAGAAGAGGGGAGAAGGCATTACAGAAATGAGCAAAGCTGAGGGTCAGTGGAAAGCAATCAGGGTACAAATAGGCCTTACTAGAGCAGGGAGGAAATAGGGGTGAAGCTGAGGAAATCACTGGAGGCAGACAATGGGTAGCCCAGGAAAAGGAAGAGGTTCTTGATTAAGGGAAGGACACAGAAATGAATTCAGGAAGATGAAGAGTTACAATGGTAAGAAAATTGATCATGGAAAGACTGATTTGGGAACTTAGGAATTGGTCCCTGAACTAAGGCCCTGAAACAATAGAAAGAAATTACTGATTTTGTGACAAATTTTATATAGAAGCTCTATTGTTTTACCAAAGGGAGATTTAAAAAATTTTCAAGTTTTCTGTAACAATCGCAATATCATTGGCATATATTGGATAGTTGGGAAGAGAGCCAGCCTAGTTCGGGTTGATGGAAATAACAAACTTCGTGTTTGACATTGAATTCCAGATGACAGAACATCTGGATCAGTAGACAGCTGGAAACATCATCCTGAAAGCCAAGCAAAAGCTGAAGGTTTATTTTAGGAAGCCAAAATTATTTTGATAATTTCACTTAAGATGTGTTGAGTCTTTACTAAAGCAGTGGTCTGAACAACGTGTCCTGTCAATACAAGAAGAGTACAGTCTCTGCCTCTGATCCACTTGCCTTCATTCAGGGGTACAACAGAAAAGGCGCATCACCATGATACTAATAAGCATATGACCTTAGGCTTATGTTCTTGGTTCTTCAGACTTTTTTAACTGAAAAGTGGGATTCTACATGAAAGACAACATTTGAAAGTGTTCTTAAAAATTATGGTGCAACATTTGTTTTCCTTGGTTGCCATGGCAACTGAGCTTGGCATTACCTGGAAAAATTGTGCACTTAAGACCCTGAGTGAGGGCCTTCTGAGGTGGTCTCTGAGGCTTGCTCTTGTCTTTCACCCCATGGTCCCAAGGGTGTAAACTACTTCGATAAAGACAGCGCCCATGTATTAAACTCACATTTTTTGGAGCTATGCACTGTATGTACATTATCTCTTTTAGTTCTTGGGGTGGCCCATGTGATGTCTCAAAGTGATGAGTAACTAGGTTTAGATTACACAACCTTTCATTCGTTCATTCACTCAAAAGATATTTATTAAGCACACACTCCTACCCAGGCCCTAGTATTAGTAGTGTTTACAACTTTCTTTCTTTCTTTCTTTCTTTCTTTCTTTCTTTCTTTCTTTCTTTCTTTCTTTCTTTCTTTCTTTCTTTCTCTCTCTCTCTCTCTCTCTCTCTCTCTCTCTCTCTTTCTTTCTTTCTTCCTTTCTTTCTTTTTTTATTCAGTGAGATGAGGGGAAGCAGAGACAGACTCCCAAATGCTTCCCAACTGGGATCCACCTGGTAAGCTCATTAGGGGGCAATGCTCTCTCCATCTGGGGCATTGCTCTGTTGCTCAGCAACTGAGCTCTTCTTAGTGCCTGAAGTAAGCCATGGAGCCATCCTCAGTGCCGGGGGCCAACTCACTCTGATTGAGCCATATCTGCAATAGGGGAAAAGAGAGAGAGAGAGAGAGAGAGAGAGAGAGAGAGAGAGAGAGAGAAGTGAGATGGGGAAGGGTGGAGAAACAGATGGGCGCTTCTCCTGTGTGCCTTTACTGGAAATCCAACCCAGAACATCCACATGCTGGAACAATGTTCTACCACTGAGCTAACCAGCAGGGCCAGCGTTTATAATTTCAAGGGGAAGGAAAACATTAAAGAAATGCTTGGTGTCATACTGAGACCATATATGTTCCAGGGAGCTATGGGATTATATATAGCAAGAGAATTAGTCTGGTGGGCAGGGAAAGCCTTGCTGAAGAATTAGTGACCTTTACGATGAGACTCAAAGGATAAGTGGTATTAGCTCAGCTAAAAGAGAACAGAAAGGGTATTCTAGGCAAATACATTTAAAAACATGTCTGCAAGCCTGGAAGTGAGAGGGGACTTGGCTGGTTGAAGGAAATGAAAAAAGTTCTGTGTATCTGATCAGAGTATTGGAGGGAGAAAGTGAGCCCAGGTAGGCAACAAGTTACTGAGCCCAGATTAGAATTTGGGTCTGTTAGACAAAAATGCCTGCTCTTGACTCCTCTCCCCAAAGCCTGTTGAAGCTTGTAAAGAATCTGGATTTAATTGCCATTTTCAGATGTCCCCAAAGTCAGAAAGAAATGGAGTTCTTATTAAGGGTGATAGTGTCATCCTATTGCCCTGGTCTGTAGTTTTGAATAGCATGTACAAAGAGTCCCTGGGTCACAAATGAGATAGGTCCTATAGGTCTGTTCTTCAGTTGAATTTGTATGTAAGTTGGAACAGCACATTTATCTACTAAATGCAACTTAGACAGACATTTGTCTTAACATAGTATTTATTTTTACCTTTTTGTGCATATTAATACTTAGACATTTTCAAAGCTACAAAACCTATCTTGTTCGTAACCCGAGACTGCCTGTATGGGTTTTTGAGTAGTGCTACCTCAGTGAAGTCAGGACTTACCATGAGTAACTATGCTTTCAGATTCAGAGGAAATTCCAGTGGGTTGTAAGAGAATTCAGAGGAGACATGTCTGGTGTTTTCTGAGGTTGGAAATTTGAAACAATACATTGTGAATATTCACTGTACGAATGACTATGTTAAGATTGACATTCTAGTTAATACATTTTTTCCTCTGTGAAAATTATTTTCATTTTTAGAGTAGCCCCTCTGAGAACTGAAAGCTACATGTCAGAAAAAGGGTCATATTTTGCTATCCTCATGTCTTTATTCAAGAGAGAGGGTTTAATTTGTGATGTAAATCTGATACTCTTCACAAGCAATACTTTCATGTCAACAGTGTAGATAAAAAGTGTGTGTCACACATAGAAGTGCTCTATGTATTATCAGTAAAATTATTAAAATGGTTAATATCTGTTATTTTTAAGGGCAACATTTGCATTGAAGAGATCATCACTGTTTCGCCCTTACAGAAAATTAATACACCAATACTGTAAAATTTCAAAGCAACAGTGGAAAATGCAAGGAGAGTTCAGTCATTAATCATACTGTGAAAACAGACATAGCAGAAAAAGAATTGAAGCAAAACTCACTGAACCAAAAATAATCCATATTGGAAAATGTAGATTTGCCTAGTTGGATATGAGATTCTAGTGATAATTGTTTTTCTGAGCTGTTTTCTGCCCTAAAATAGATAGCTATAGTAAGAAATACATCTTACATTTCATTTCTGGGCCCTGTAAGCTGGGAACTAAAAGAATATGCTCCCTATACACTGCTCACAAAAGTTAGGGGATGTTTCCTGTCCAGTTTGACGTGCTTCTCTTCAACCTCACCAATATGTCACTTGCTACTCAATCCTGGTAACTGAGTTTTCATCTCATTTTCATAATCAAACAACTTTCTTTGACTTGTCATTTGCTTTTCTGATGTTCTCGTTTAATAAAAAAATCAAACGCTTCTTTTTTTATAGCTTCATATTCATTTTGAAATATCCCCTAAAACTTGTGAGCGGTATATTAGAAGTACTTCTTCAAAAACTCTTATATAATTCAGCAGTTTAAAGTTATGTTGAGCTGATTATTCATATTGGAATAGTTAAATATATCATGAGGATTAAATAAAAGTGAAGATTTATACCCTTAGGGTATATAAAATATAAATGTAAAATAATGGGTATAACCTGAGGTTACTGAAATAATTAAATGTATGATATAAATAGATTCTTTAATGCTTTTCATCATTAATGAGCTCTAGAAATTTTATCCTTAAAATTTCCTTTTTCTTTTTTCTACAAAGGATTTCTAGGTAAAAGTTTGGGTTCTCTTAGAAACGTCATAACTGTAGAAGAGCTTGCTAAAATTGGGGCTTGCCACAAGCAGATTTCCTTTGAAATTCCTGATAGTGAAGGTGCTAAAGAAATAATAAACCAAGATTCATTTGTTCCTCCACAGATGATGGTCCCAAAGGCTCATGAAATCAAGATCAATCTTTCTATTTACCTCTCCCTTTCATTCAGGCCTTGCCCAAGTCCCTGGGTTGTTTCCCTGAGAGTGTTTCTGGCTTGATTCCCTCTGTCAAGCAGTGAAGCTCAACCCTGCCCATGCTCCTCAGCCCACCTTGGTAGGAGCAGAAGCGCCATCCCTCTGGTCTCACTCTACCAGTGTGCTGTACACACAGCTTCTGGAGCTACTTTTTCCACAAGCAGTTTTGTTTTTGTTTTTGTTTTTTAAAGTGAGAAGCAGGGAGGCAGAGAGACAGACTCCCGCATGTGCCCTGACTGGGATCCACCCAGCAAGCACCCTATGGGACGATGTTCTACTCATCTGGGGCCATTGCTCCATTGCTTGGCAACTGTGTTATTTTAGCACATGAGATGAGTCCATGGAGCCATTTTCAGCACCCAGGGCCAACTTGCTCCAAATGAACCATGGCTGTGGGAGTTGAGGGAGAGATAGAGAGAGAGAAGGAAGAAGGGGAGGAGTGGGGAAGCAGATGGTCGCTTCTCCTGTGTGCCCTGAGAATCAAACCCGGAACATTTACACATGGGACCAATGTTCTACCACTGCCAACTGGCCAGGGACCATAAGCAGTTTTTATCATGCCATTTTCTGGCTTAGCCTTCAGTGTTCATTCTCATTCATTCTCTCTCTCTCTCTCTGTCTCTCTCTCTCCTCCCATCTCCCTTTTATCAACAATCAGTTCTCAGACATAGATGGACTCCATTGTACTTTTCAAGTATTTCATTTAGCAAATAGGTATCAAAGAACTGACAACATCAGACTGCTCTTTTGGAAAAAACAATCTGACTACAGTGTAAAACTACCCTTGGCTGGGTGTGACAGGAAAGCCTAGTACAGTTGTCTGTTAAGAGCTAGTGCAGGAGCCCCAGCAGGAGATGACAATGGCTTAAAGCAAGGTCTCAGTAATAGAAATGGAGTAAAATAATTGGTTTTGCAATTTATTTAGGGGTTGTGCATTCCATATTTTTACTGAAAGTGACTTTCCAGATGTTTAGTAATTGTCACTCAAAACTTTTACTTCTAAATTCTCCTTTAAAAAAATCACTACTGGATAGATGATCCATCACTCTGTGTAATCTACAGAGGGGACTTTAACCCTCCATGCCTCAGTTTCCTTATCCATAAAGTGAGCCAACCAACATACTCTGCTTCATAGAATTATTTAGGGCTTAAATGAGAGATGCTTTAAAGTGTTAAGCTCAGTGCTTGGCCCATAGTAAGACATAATCACTGTTAGAGATTGTATTGCTGCTACTACTAAATCTGCAACTGACTCCTCTTTGGTTAATCCACAACACCCTGAACACTTTAATCCATTTACACAAAACAGAATGAAATAATTTGGAAGCTGGAAAAGATTTCAAGAACCATTTTGTCTAACCCCTTTACTTACAGATTTGGAAATGTGGGCACCACCTGGAGAGGTGACTTGCTCAGGCTTTCTAAGTTCCTTAGTGCCAGACTCAAAACCAGAGTCCTGGTCCCCGGCTCCCTGAGTTGCTGGCCTTTTGTTGTATATGCTCGTTGTATCTGCTTATCTGAAATTTAAGCAACTTGAGGATATGGCCACTCTTCTGGTGATTGGCCCAGTCCTCAGCCAGAAACCTTGCACCTATCTACCACCACATGGTAATGTTGAAATAAATTCTGATGCTTTTTGCTGCAAATTAGGTTAAATGGATTTAGGGGCTGAACCATTTTCAGTTACTGCTCTCCTTATAATGAGACATATTACAGCGCTCTAAATAATTAATACTTTATCTAATGACCATCTTACCTGGAGTCCAAAATTCTTTTAAAAGAACCATCTCAGGATTGAACTGTTATTCCTTGGGCGATTCAAAGGCTGCGATAATATGGTTAGGGAATTGCTTAGTATACTCAGATAAATGCTTCTAAATGGGCTCTTCCCGCTCACTGGGGCTTCAGGGAGAGTCAGGTTTCTCCTCTTAGTTGGCACAGCCCTCTGTGAAATCAGCATTACCACAAAACACAGATACGTGTGTCACGTGGTAGAGAGGCTGCTTCTGACACACTTAACTGTTCATCTTCTCCCAACCTGGCAGGGGTGTCATCTCAGAAGAAACCTGGTGGAGGGATTCTTTCTTTTGGAACTTAAAATAATAATAATAACAACAACAACAACAACAACAATAACAATGTGTTCTTTGCTTGTTTGTAATCATACAAAACTGAGCATTCCTCTTTAGTGGCTTACTTGGAATCTTAAAATGTTTACTTTCCCACTGACCCTGGATGAGGAGGTGCACAGCACTGGCTTTAGTTACTTAGGACTCAGCAACACTGAGTTAATGGTTCTGAGACTCTTGAGGAGGAAACAAATATAATCACAGTGTTTTCTTAGAACACAGTCCGCTACATGCCTTTTAAAAATACTATCCATCTATCTGTTTTTTATGCCTTAACCCATCTATCTTTCTCATAGTCAGTTTTTAACTTAACCCGTCTTTTATTTCTTTTTCTCGCCTATTTTAAAATAATTTTCTGTGATAAAACTTTGTTGTTAAAACACACAGCCCCTAAAGTAATAATGCCAATTAAAATAGAGAACTAAAATTACTGTTATTCGTATAATATTTAACTCAGGGAATATCCATTCTGTTAGAATCATCGAATTTTAAAACAGAAAGGCATCTTCAGGAATTTGACAAAGTTAAAATACAATTGGAGTAACTAGGATGTTTTATAAATAAGTCATTTTAATTCAGTAAAAGAGTTCTATTTCCTTTGTCAGAAAAAGCTATTTAAACCTTGGAAATGGGCAAGAGAGATTACCAAATTGTCCACGAAGTAAATGTGGGAACGTCTAGTATAATTTCCAGGGATTATCTGATTCTCTGGCATGTGGACCTTTGATTGCCTTTGACAAGGCTATTCACAAATACATAATGATAGTTTTGCTCACATAGAAAACCAATGATAATGCAAATATTTCCTGTCTATAGCAACAGATTCCTGTTCATAGTGATACAAATGAATTTTGTTCAGTAGAGAATATTAATATCTAAGTCAGTTTCTCATTTGACTTGGTTTTAGTATCATACCGGTTTCCTCATTAATCAATGAATTTAACAGGTGTTCATTTTGTATCTATATTTGCATGAGAATTACAATTTGACCATTTTGAAAACTACACTTCAATACATCTTTGTTTTGGATAAGTTGTTTAAAATCTATCAGCTGTTTTTCTGTCTTTAGTAAATGTGAGGTACCTTATTAGATTCTTAAGGATTTGCAGTGTTTCAGGGCTTTGATCAGAGACAGCAACTTTCAGCTACATAGGTGTCTAGGAGAAACAAACAGAATGATAATTAAGCCCATGGGATTTAGCTCCACAGCGCTCAGGTGGAAATCCTGACTCCGCCCTTGAACAGCTGCTTTCTGGCCAGTTACTCAGACCCTTTGAGTTTCAATTTCTTCATTTTTAATATAGATCTGATGTGAGATTTAAATAAACAAAGATATGTAAAACACTTGGGACAACCATACACTATTTTATTGTGGTTTGCATTAAGTCATTCTCAAAAACACTGGAGTCTTATCAAGCATCCTAGATGTGTTTAGCTTCCGAAAGCTCAATCCTGCTATGGGTGGAAAGAAAACCATTTAAACTATGTGGGCAATGCTTCCTTAGCCAGGGCTGGGTGAACAAGTGTGCCTGAAGCAGGGGTTCCATGAGAGGCAGTGAACTCTCACTTCCCACTCCGAGCTACTTCCAACTTGGCCTCTGTGAGGGTTTTGCAGTGTGTCAAGTTGGCTAGTCTGAACTACATATCCAAGAGTTGTTCTCATAATTTCTGGATAGGGAAGGTCACAAGTGAGATTCTTGCAAGATTGTTACAGGCAGAAGGGAGCAACAGCCATTTTGTAGTTGACACACACTGCCTACATCCGCTGACTCCCCTCCTTTGAGTGAGGCAGCCACCGGGCCTGCAGAGGCCCTACTTCCCCTGAATCCTCCTTTAGTTTTTCTGATGGTGTATGTATTCAGTTTCATGACCAAAGGCCCCCGCTTCTACAGGATACCCTTGTCACTGAGGACAGAGACAATAAGAACAGACACAGGTTTCAGTCATCCTTGTGAAACTCTAGTTTGCTGTGAGCTTCTCTTCCTGACTGTCCTCTGATCTTCATGTTCTAGCAAAAGACACAGGCACATGGCCTCACAGAGACTGCTTGAGCAGCCCTCAGGGTTACACAAACCAATGCCCTGCAATAAACCTCTTTATTTATACACAGGTAGATAGATAGACAGATATAAATATTGGTATAGAATTACCGTACTGATTCTACTTCCCTTGAACTGTGGCTCATGTAGAATTTGGTACCAGGAGTGGGGAAGCCAACAAGAGCTCATTCAATTACTTATCTGTCTACTCAGAAACAGACTTGTGCTACTGTATTTCTCCATGTAGAAGACGCAACCTTTTTTGAAAAATCTGGGGTCTAAAAACTGAGTATGTCTTATACAGTGGTTGTAGATTTTTTTACTTGCATTTCCCGCTTTTTCACCTGGATGAAGAGTTGTATGAATTTTATGATGAATAAAACTTGAGTTCAATAACTTTACATAATACTTTTCTTTTTCAAAATCCGGGCCCCAAAATAAAGGTACATCTTATACATGGAAGTGTGTTATACATGGGAAAATATGGTAGATATGTAATTGCATGATCTAACTTTATCACCCCAAAATGTATTATGAACATCTTGTTCTATGAACCTGATCCATTTTTAATGGTTAGATAATCCCCTGTAAATATGTACTATAATTTACTTAATAAAGTACTTTATATGAGTATTCAGGTTGCTCCCAGTGACAGTATCATAATAAATAATTCTCTATAGGTATAGTCACATGCTTTTCTCAATATACTCTTAGGATAAATTCTCAAAAAAGTGATTAGTCAAATACTAGGCACAATTAAATTTTTTATTTTATTAGAATGGTTGTTTTAATTTACTCTCCTACCAACTGTGTATGAAAAGACCTATTTCTCCAGAACTTCCTTAGTATTTTTAATCAGGGCATTCTGACTTAATCCAGTGGACTCCAGTGGTTTCTTCTGTATACTGAACTGGATTCACTGTTGCTTTTAGAGATGTTTGATTACCGAAACTTCCTATTCAGCCCACTGGCTGCTTTCCCATTTAGATGGCATCTCCATAATCAGTCTTTGGACTCTTTGGGTCAGTGACTGAAGCCAGAATCACACTGTTCCAGTTCTCCTGCCCAGCTGCAGGCACCTCCACCGAGACCATCTCTGACGCTCCCAGACTGGGCTCACAGTGAGCTGCCTGGCTCGCTCAGCGCTGGCTGCGCAAGTGTGCTGGAAGCGGTTTGCTTGTGGGTAGTGTTGATGAGCTTCCATTCCATGTTTGCAAAGTCCTAAAGGAACTGGAGATCATTAGCAGAAAATTCTTGCTGACTGAGAGAGGAAGAACTGCTGAAATCCTTTAAACTCTCCCAGCACTTACTGAGAACCATCTGAATGCATTTAAAGCATCTTTTGAGGATACTAAAGGAGTTTGAAAGTTACCACCAAAGCCTACCCAGATGGCAATGCTCACATAACTGTTTATACTCCATCATGTTTAAAAGAATGTTCTCCCACTGCAGGTTTAGAGGTGATGAGGGGTCTTAATACGACATAATCCATTTTAACTACACAACATAAATACCGGTTAAAATCTTATTCCACCCATGCTCTCTCTCTCTCTCTTTTTTTTTTTTTTTTTTTAATATGAAAGAAAAACAACCCTCCTCTTTGAAAAAAAAATATCCCTGTGAAAGCTAATCCCCTGTAAGTACAGTAGTTGAAATGGCTTTGCCCCGTAATTCCTGGCCTTTTCTCCTCAATCTTTCTTCCTCGGTTATTAAATCAGGTAAAGAAACTCCATATCCTTTCTACTGATATTCACAAAAGAACTTCGCCAGGGCAATTGTGATGTTTCAATGAGTAAAGGCTTAAGGAAGTATTAGTTAATCCATGAATACATTTAAGTGTGTACTCACCAGTATCAGTGTTGATATTAGATGAATAGGTTTAATACTTGGCTTGGCGATCAGGAAGCCTATTAAACTGGTGGACTAGGAGACCGAAAACTAATTAAAATAATGGGTCTATGACAAAGACAGAGTGCCATTCTATTTCAGAAATGTGAAACAGAAGGAGTCTTTGCTGAGTGAGATTCATTTAAAAGACTTGGGAAGCTTCCCACTTCTGAGTGGCTTCTTGGACGTAAGATTGCTGTCTAATTAGTAAGATCAATGTGAAGGTCTCTAACTGTGGATGTGTCTGCATTCTGGCAGCCATTTAGGTGAAAGTGCCTCTTCTTATCAACAAGGAAAGTTCCCCTATCACTCAGGGTCATCTGAAACGTTTTTTGTTTTACCTAAAAATTGCTGGTCTCTACATGATCCAGAAAAGAAGTGCTTTTTAGCCTAACAGCTTGTCTACTGAGCAGTGTGTGTCTCCAAGTAGCAGTCTGTCAACAGTATCAATTATTTTTAAGAGAGAAAAATGTTGTCTATAGAAACAAAGGGACCCATTCATCTTTAGACATATTGGGCCAAGTAGCTGCTGGTCAGTGTGGAGCTTGCTGTTCTGGTTGGCAATAGGTAATGATCATTAGACTATTTCAGGATTTGGATCCAGTAACATTTTAGAAATGAGACTGGGGCAGGAAGAGGGTAATGGGTTGACTGGAAGTGAATGTAGATTATTATTTAAATATTTGATGCAGATCTCTTGGTTAGAGAATTTTACAGGTCACTATAGTTCAAATCTTCTTATATAGATAGTAGGAGGACTTTGACATTTTCTTTATCTATAAACTTTACTTATTCAATAAACATATGTGCAGTGAGTGAGGACATGAATGGAGAAATTTTATGGATGATGGCACAGAAGAAATACAAAAGATTGGTCAGGCCTGGCTAGAGAAATGATTCTAAGAATCAAGCTAACGATTCTAAGGGAGTGCTCCACGGTTCCAAGAAGATACAAAACTGAGCAACAGAAATAATTTGAAGTCTTCTAGTTTGATCGAGAAGGCAGAGTGTGTACGTAATCCTTCAGGACCTTTGTGACCATCGGTCATCACTCTAGTGGCGGAACTCTGATGTGTCATTGGTAGATATTTCTGCTAGATAGAATATGAGAAGAGTTCACTATCAGTAAACTAGGTCTCTGCCCTCTAGGAGCTTGCCAACTAAGTCGATAACCTCAACAGACCCATTTAGTCAGGACATGTAAGCACCGGCCTTCAGATCATGTGCTAATGATGTGGACTCATTGTTTACTCAGGAAAGGTGTGTTTTACGAAGGCACCTTCAATATCTGGCCTGATGCCATGAGTAAAATGGGTACTAAGTGGATTAGTGAGCAGGGTCTGTTTTGGAATAAAATGTCTCTGTTTGCAGAACTAAGTAGCCCACACAAAGGGAGCAAACCTATATTCCTGATTTCTAAACCACTATGCTCTAACTTTGTGATCTCAAAACTTCTTTTAATCATATACCCTTGTCATGCTTTTTTAGCTTGCACCCCTAATGTATGTGTCAAATCAGTTATTTATAAATTATATGTGTATTGTTTCACTAATATATAATATATGTTAAAATAAAAATTTGAAAGGATAATATAAGTATAAATAGGCCCTAGCAGTTTCTTCCTGCCCATGTGGGCTGGATAAAACCATACTGTAAATATATTCTAGTCATCTCTGGAGTATGTTAACTGTACTTCAGTTGCAGCCCAATCTCATCTATATATCATTTTCTAAATATTAAATCATAGTTTTAGCCTTCAATAAAACATGTTAAATAACAAGAAAAAGAAAAGAGAAGAATAAAACAGTTAATGTATACATACACACAAATACATCCAGCAACAAATAGAGGAAACTGTGGAGCTGCTGCAAGACTCACTCTGTAACTCATCACAGGCTGTGGCTGATATTCATAACTTCCTTCTTCCCTTATATATGCCTTGTTTCCTTTTCCATTAGCCAGGACCTCAACCGGTCATGGTTCTTCCTAAAAGTCTGACTCTTTAGTGGCTCTTTCTTTTATTGGTTGATGCAGTTTTCAGGTCACATTTACTATTGGAAATGATGGTAATAAGAGACATCACAGAGAATCCCGTAGGTCCAGAAATAATACTCCCTGTTCACATTTTCAGGCAATTCAATTCAATTTCCTCTTGGTAATTAGAATGAACCACCCAGCAGAGCAACCCCTTTCTTTGCCTGTTGATTTAGTAGTATGAGGAGCTAAAAACAATCCAACTGTGGTCTCCAGCTCCAGTCCCATGGAAGCATCATTCTAAGGGTTTCTCTCTTAGAAACAAAGACCGCCAAACAGCAGAACTTAAAAGTTGTAGATACAGATATAAAAGCTCTGCAAGTGGGTTATTTAGTATAGTAATAAGAGGAGACCATCCGCTCTTCAACCCACTGATTCTTAAACAATCCACGTGTTCAAGTTATAGGAGAGACAGCAACATCTATTGTTACTTGATCCAAAGTATATACTAAATCCCAAGTGACAGAATCATATCTTCTCAGGGTTTTGTGGCTTTTGGTACAATTGTAGATGGAAGTTTCAGAAATTTAATTTTCATGTTGTTTGCTGTAATATGTAAAAATACAACTGATTTTAGCAAGGTAACCTTGATCCTGTGACTTTGACAAATTCATTTACTAGTTCCAGTAGTTTAAAATCTGTAGAAATTTCTATAAAAATAATCATGTTATCTGCAAAGAGAGTTTTATTTCTCCCTTTCTGATCATTTTTTTTTGTATTTCTTTTATAGTTTTTGTCTTTTTTTTTTTTTTTGCCTTAATGTAATGGGCAAGACCTCCAGTATGATGTTGAAGAGCAGTGGTGAGAATGAGCACCTGTAGAGCAAGGTGCACTCTGCACTCACTGCTGACACACACAGGTCTAGTATCTCTGAGCTCAGAGAAGGGGTCTGGCATGCAGTCCTGTAAGGAGGGTCTGGTGACTGGTTTGAGCAGCTGTCTCTGAGGGGGTATCATCTGCAAGTGTTACAGGAATTACAAGAAGAAACTGCTACTGCAAAGGTAAAGACATACTTGGGGGTGATCTAGGAACAGGAAAATAGGCAGGAAGCTCACATGCAGCAAAAGAAAGGAGCAATCCTTTCTTCCTGCTCAACTTTCCAGTCTCCCTCTATTGCCCCCTACTGACAACAGAGCCTAACGTAGAATCAGGTGGCAAAACAGAGGAGGATTGCCAAGTCCCAGACCTACCGTCATAAGGCTGACTATGGACAGGTGAGTTTGGAGCAAGAGACAATAGCTCACTAGCAGTCACCCAGGAAGTACAGCTCTGGGTTGTTTAGACTCAAGCGTATCTTATTTTCAATTCCAGAGTGAGTCCTAAGAGTCCTTAGAACTTTACCTCTATTTTATTTTGTTTCCTTGGTTTTCAGTTTTGTTTAAAAAAGACTGACATGCTTCAGTCTAACAGGGTTTCAGTCTACCCTGAGATCTTTCCTACTGAGACGCTTGGAGATTGAGGCTGTAGATTTGAGCTGCCTACCTGAAACCTCTTTCCAGATTCACATCTGTTCTAAACTCAGTTCATTGTAGGTTTCTCCTTTATCCTTTTTCCCACTTTTCCTAACTCATTGTAATTCTCTTCCACAACATATTTTCTTCTTGGCCTTGACAATCTCTTGTGTTTTAGCATCTCCTGTGTTACATAGTGTTCTTCTTGGCCTTGACAATCTCTTGTGTTTTAGCATCTCCTGTGTTACATAGTGTTCTTCCCATTCAATGTAGGTGCAACGATGTCCCCTCTTTCTTCTTCTTACACATTCCTACCTACAACTTCACACAGGTACTCATCAGTATACCCACACCTGGAAACTTCAACCTATAAAGCCTGACAGTTTGTGCTCTAAGAGGTGAAGAGAAATCCTCACAGTCACACAAGTAGAGAGAAGCAGAACTGATACTCAGTCCCCAGACTGGCTGACTCTGAGGCTCTTGCCCTTCCCATTTCCCCACGCCATTTCGCTTCTTTTCTTTTTGATACTGAGAATAATAACTCCACTTACACCATTTTGTTTTTCAATGTGCTTTCACATATCTTGCTGTCTGTGACAAGCACAACTCCTCTGGAAAGTAGGACAGGTCATATTATTTTCTCTCCATTACAAGAGAGGAAACTTGGCTTAAAACATTTCCCAACAGAAAGAGGAAAACATTTCTAAAAGGAAACATCCAGCCAGTTGTTGATTCTGTCTCAGTTTCAATGCACTTTTCATTAAAGCTCAATTTAAAAAATTTAAAAATTAACACTACATTTATAATACCTGTAGTCTCTCTGACTTCCATAGCCTGTGTTGTACTATTATGAGTGGTTTTACTTTCTGGTGATGGTGGAAGGGTCATGTGTAGGATGCAAAAATATCTTTGTTAAGCTCTTCTAAATTGGAAACAGATCAGACCCCAGCAAGGTCAATATCAGTAGTCAAATCAGAATAAACTTTGTGTGGAATTGACTAGAATAAAAACTTTAATGTGGCCCTGGCCGGTTGGCTCAGCGGTAGAGCGTCGGCCTGGCGTGCGGAGGACCCGGGTTCGATTCCCAGCCAGGGCACATAGGAGAAGCACCCATTTGCTTCTCCACTCCCCCCCCCCCCTTACTCTCTGTCTCTCTCTTCCTCTCCCTCAGCCAAGGCTCCATTGGAGCAAAGATGGCCCGGGCGCTGGGGATGGCTCTTTGGCCTCTGCCCCAGGCGCTAGAGTGGCTCTGGTCGCGGCAGAGCATCGCCCCCTGGTGGGCAGAGCGTCGCCCCTGGTGGGCGTGCCGGGTGGATCCCAGTCGGGCGCATGCGGGAGTCTGTCTGACTGTCTCTCCCTGTTTCCAGCTTCAGAAAAATACAAAAAAAAAACAACCCAAAACAACAACAAAAAACCTTTAATGTCTTAAAGGTTTTTCCCCACAGCATGAACCAGTGCATTTACATTTTTATTCTAGTGCTCTCTTTCTTCTACTTGCACTATTTGGGGGGCATATCTTTTAGAATGTCTGGTTCCTCACTTTGTGTATGGTTTGGAAGAAAAAAATACAAAACAAAGAGTATATACTTGTGTTATATACTACATTGTTGGCCTTGCATTACCTGGAGCTGGGGCGGTGCCACTGTGTGTCATCGATGAGTCACCCTAGAGTCTTCTTTCTGCTTTACATCAGTGCTATGAGCATTTTCAGTTCCATATCTTTCTAGTGTCTTCTCTTTTTTGTGTGAAATTCAGTAGCCAGTATGCAGGGTCACAAACAACTCTCGTCTCCCCCGACCTCCAGTATAAATAATTTATTCCAATGTTATTTTAGAAAGGTGTATTCCTTAAAATGTACTAAAAAAAATATCCAAATCGACCTTAAGGGCTTCCTCTGCATCCAACTTTGCTTCTCCATGTCCTTCCTGGGATTCATCATGAGACATCAGGGCCTCATTTGTGTCAACTTGTGAAAATTTCTCATGATATATCATTATCTTCTTGGAAATTTAGACTTTAGTAGCTTATTTCATCTCCCCAACACTTGTGTTCTCCTCTTCCTAGCAGTTTTTTTTTTATTGTCATATTCCTTTTGGTTTTTAATATAGAACATGTCCTTAATTTGTTCCTCCCTAATACTAGGAGTGCTTTTTAGGAGATTCAAGAAAACCCTACCTGGTGTTTTTTTCTTCAACCGTTCATTATGAAAAGGCCACCGTTTTGTTTGACCTTAGCAGTTTCCATCAGGAGTTCAATTGCCATTTGGTTCTCAATTATACTTGCTGCTCAGGCTATCAGATCTTTCTTTGGTTCCTGCCACCTGAAAGTAATTAAATTTCAGCCACTTTCTCCTGAGAATCTTCCCCTCTGATCTCATACCAGCCTGTATAGTTCATTTTCAGTCTGTCCCCTTGTCTGTCTTGGACAGATCATTTCTCCTTGAGATGCCTTGCCATTTCCCTCTTCCTTTGAGCTTGATTTCTTACCACCTTGCACAGATTCAGCCAGCTCTTTGTCGAATTCTTTCACATGTTCTTGAGATACCCTCTTCGTTTATTATGAAGCAAATAATTGTAGGTCTCGGATTGTCTGCTTTTGCCAATAGTACCTTGCATTTCCAAAACACCAAGTCCAGTGACTACGCATCTTGATTCTGCTCCTGCAGTGTGACACCCCATAGATTGTTGACCTTCTTCCCGCCAGCAGAAGGCGGTTTCTAGCTGCTCTGGCCAAACTGAAAAGGCTCTTGTTTGGGAGGAGAGTTAAAACATTTATGTTGTTTGTGTTTCCAAAGAGAGCTGTCATTATCTAAATCAGAAAAACTCTCTTCAGTTGAGTCCACACCTGTAACAGTACAATAATGTGATAGTAGTGCTGTAATGCCAGTGACCGAGGCCAGGCAGGTCCACATTGGATTCAGGCAGATGGTAGAAAAACTGTGGAGCTGGAAAGGGTTGGGCCATTCTGTTTAATAGAGTCTCACAACACAGGCAGGGGAAACCACCTTTCAGGCAAAGAAGTAGCAAAATGGCCCCTCACAGTGGCGGGCAGGCAATTCGCCACCCGCAATCCCCCTGAGCACAAGCACCCATAGCTTTACATAGGCCATACACACATGGTGCTGCCATGCACTCACACGCCAATCAGGCAAAGAGCTTGCAGCCGGTAAACCAGCGAGCAAGCCTGACACAGCTGCCGCACAGGTGCACAGGCAGCTGCAGTAGCCAGGAAGGGCCTCACTGTGCTGTCCTCACCTAGTACTTTGGGCACCTGTGGCCTGTCACTGGGTGTGACTGTTACGTCAGAATCCACAAAGACAGTGAATTGGCAATCACTCGACATCTCCTTAGTCATATATCAGCTGATCCTTATCAGAAACTCTCAACAAAAAACTTCGACTTCCTCCTTGTCTTACATCACTGGGATACATAAAATAATAAGTTTTTATTGAATACTTGCTACCATCTGTTTCTCCCTCTTCCCAAACTTTAATTCACTCTGTAGGTTCATTTTAATGTGTCATCTTGGCTGAGTCCCAGGGCCTACAAATTTGTTCAAACAGCCTCTGGATGTTTCTGATGGTGTTTGCTGGATGAAGCTAATATTTACATCTCTAGACTTTGAGTAAAGCAAATTACCCGCCATAATGTAGGTGGGACTCATCCAATCCATTAGAGGCTCTAATAGAATATAGTAGATTGAGCTCTCCCAGATTCAAACTATGTACCTTCCCTCAGTATATATGTTTCTGTTTCTTCGGAAAATCTTAATATATACACCCACTCAAGCCATATAATTGGTATGTATCATTATCACATTTTCATATGGTGAAACTGCTGCTCAAAGAGATTAAATAATATCACCAAGATCATACAACTAATATGTAGCAGAATCAGGATTTTAATTTATGCTGTTTGCAAAGTCAGTGCTCTAATATTATGCGTTGTATTTATTCTGTAATGCTATGTTGTACTATATTACTGTACATAATCAAAGAATCCTCAGTAAAACTTGGAAGTACATTCAAAGAGCCAGTGATATGGCACCTTCCACAATAATTTTTGGGTTGCAACCTACATGCTATTTCACATAAAGTGATTAGAGAGTAATATCAGAGATCCTGTTTCCTGGAAAAAGTTTAATGGTGTTACTCAGAAAATACCACGTCACTTGACTAACGGGAGCTCCATTTTCAGCTTGGACTCTAAGCAGAAAGAAACTATTTCCTCAAAGGTTTTAAATAGTGCTTCTCTTCATAGCTTTGAAAAAAAAAACCTATTACCTATTATTTGACTATATAACAGTATATTAAGGAACAAACATTTTTAGTTTTCAGTATACTTCTTTTTTTTATTTTTATTTTTTTGTATTTTTCCAAAGTGAGAAGAGGGGCTGGGGGTGGAGGGTGGCAGAGAAACAGACTCCTGCATGCGCCAGACCAGGATTCACCTGGCATGCCCACCAGGGGGCGATGCTCAGCCTATCTGGGGCATTGCTCCACTGCAACTGGAGCCATTCTAGCCCCTGAGGTGAAGGCCATGGAGCCATACTCAGTGCCCAGGCCAACTTTGTTCTAGGGGAGTCTTGGCTGCAGGAGGGAAAAGAGAGATAGAGAGAAAGGAGAGGGGGAAGGGTGGAAAAGCAGATGGGTGCTTCTCCTGTGTGCCATGGCCGGAAATTGAACCTGGGACTTCCACACACCAGGCCAATGCTCTACCGCTGAGCCAACCGGCCAGGGCCCTCCGTGTACTTCTATAAGCATTTTTTGCAACTTATAATGATAGTAGAGATCAAATTGTATATTCTTTCATCAAAAAAGTATTTTAATAGATGAGAAATGCTGTTCTTTTCTTGAGTTTCAGAAGAAAATCTCAATATAAAACAAAAGTTGGTATTCAAACTTGAATCCCCTGTGTAACCAGGTACCTAGGGATAGAAATAAAAGTAAATTAAGCTCATTTACTAGACTTTATTTTTTAGTTCATGTACCAGAACCTGATTTACACTAAAAGAGGGTAGTGGAATGTCAGAAAAACCCAGGAATCAATACCTGCTTTCAAGCCATTTAGAACATCAACTTAAACTTAAATTTTAGCCACCTGTGTCGGCTATTGCCATCGGAAACATACTGATTTGCGTAAAATACCCTAAGAGGAACCACAGGATAGACTGAAATTGGAAGCTTCTGACAAATAAAAAGGCAAATCAATAGAAAAGTGGAATGCTGGAAAGGCAGAAGAAGCATTAAGCAGGAAACGTAGTCTTCCTATTTTTCCACAGACTGAGTGGATAAATGAGCCTACACCATGAGGTTAGTTGGGGTGCTCGGTTTTCATGGTTGTAGCGTGTGGCCATCTGTCTAATCCTATACAAATTAGGAGATCCCTGGGAAAGCATTAATTTTTATAACATCTTAAGTGTTTCTTGCAAAATAGATTAAAATTGGTTTGGGATAATGAAGGCACATGCACAAAAGTGATGAATGCCTCCCCGGGAGCTCTCAGGGGAAACTGCGATGAGTCGTGGGAATTGGTATTAGGTCCAGTCAGAATTTGACATCTTCACTAATGGTCTGGAAGAGGGAGTCAATGGCTCATTAATGAAATCCACAGATGAAGTGGAATGATTGATTGGATGCAAGAAAGCAAAGACATTAGTGATATTAGTAAAATGAGATGCATCTTATGGAAATGCCCTCTTGTCCTTTAAACAGAAAAGCCCACTCATCCTTTAAACAGAAAAGCACCATCTGACCCATATAATGGGACCAATCAGTCTGAAAATCCTGCCTGACAGCAGAGGCCTGGAGGTGAAGCTGGGAAGAGTTTAGACGGGAGACAGAAGGCCGAGCCAGGACAATCTGAGCTTCTCTCTGGAAAAAACTCATGGGAGCTGCTCGGTGTCCACATGCTTCCTGTGGCTCCTGACCCCAAGCCAGAGCCTCGGATATTCACGGGTTCTGCCTGGCGGCCAGCCTGTCCTCGGACTTCTAGCCCTGGCTGGGAAAGGTGGTGCCAGCAGGGCTTCCCCCTCAGCCATGGCCAGACGGTGGGTAGAGCATCAGCATGGGAACTGGATAGTGTTGCAGTTTGGATCATGAAATATCTCCCTCTCTGGCCTTTACCTTCCTCCCTCCTAAGTGGGTGTGTGTTCTAGTCACAGTCCTGCTGCCTGTGGCATCTGCTGCTTCTGTCACCTCATGCCTTGTCCATAGGACCTGCAGCACTTTGAGGTTACTTTGCTGGCATCTGTGTGTACCCTTCACTCTCCTGTGACCTCCTGGGGCAATGTGTGGGGTTGAAGAATGCGAGTACCCACTGGTGAAAACCTATGGCTTTAAAAGACCTGGTTTTAATCATTGATTCCTCTAATCTCGGAAGAAGCCAGCTCTCTCCTTAGGGTTGGCTACACTCCTCTCTCTTATCCGCCCCCCTTCTCCAGCTTAATGCAGGCTCCTAACTTTGCCCTGAGTAAAGGGAGCTCAGTCCTCCTGGACCAATAACCATTTTCCCATCTTTTATGATGGTCCTGTCCCCTGTTGGGCAATAAGACACAGCCAACATCTCTATCATAGCACAACCTCATGTAAATTAACCTCAAGTTAGGATTTTTAAACGCTAAATATATATATAGGTTGTTTCCTAGTGAGAACCAAAAAGCCCATTGAAAGACACTTCTTTCAACATTATTTTTAGGCCATCCAGAGACCCTATTTTAAGCTTATAGTTATTTAACATGTTGAAAAGTTTTGGATTGCTGGTTGAAACAGTAAGTAAGCCATTATGTGATTGTTAAATTACCAAATAAGAAACAGCAATGATCATAATTCCATCCATTTTAGATCAAAAAGTATCCAGTGGCTGGTGGATTTGGATGAGGGACCCAGAATATGGGCTTCTTCAGAACGAAGGTTAATTGATTGCTGTCACAAGACTGACTTGGGAGACCAAGACCCCATGGATAGCTGGCACATCACTTTAGTCTAGACCTCCTTACCCTGAATCTCTTTGTAGGGCACCGAGTCCAGGACACATATCCCTTTATTTCTTATAACACTAAAAAACCCAGTTTCAGGGTAATACCCTCTGAGAATGCAGTGTGTGGACAATGCCCAAGATGAATTTTAGACAGCCCGGGCCAGCTCTGATGCACATAACTAGGGAGGAGCCAGAACCATTGCTTGTCAACTCATGACTGGATGCCTCCATCTAAGCTTTTATGAGAAAAGGCCTGACATAACCTAACTTCTACAGCCTCGGCTTCTGTTGTCCTTGACAGGAAGCTCCACTGTGGCCGGACCAGAGCCCAGCATCTCTGATTTCTGCTCCAGTGGTCTTTCCCTCGGAGCCATTGCAGCCGCTGCTGCTGAGATCACATTGACTGTCACCCTCAATTAACCTGACAGGATACAGTCCTCCCAAACCTCTCTTACTACTGAGAGAAAAGAAGAGGCTTAGGGTAGGAGAGTAAAAAGGGCTTTTATGTTCCTGGCTTTTCCTACAGGCAAATCTCTTAGAAAATTGCTGTTTTATTGTTTCCAGGCGCTGAGCTCACATTATACTAGCCCAAGCCTGGAAGGCTCTGTCAGCCCATCCATCAGCTTTTATGGGGTGAAGACCTCTGAGAATCACGGAAACCACTCAACAAGTTGGAAATGTTAATGACATAGTCCAAGTAAACACCAAATCTTCATGCGTGGATATTACTTACCTTCCAATTTCTTATTTCACATAGAAGTAGCATAGAACTCTTTTGGAACAGAAACAAAGTGTTTGTGTGGCTGCACATGCACAAACAAACTCCGAGGATAATGTCAGAGTCAAATGCATGGGGAATTTTCCGAAGGAAATGAAAATGTAGTTCCTGTCAACCTTTCTCAGAGAAGCCATTCTTTCATCTCTGGGAACATATTTCTGACTATATGCAGTCCAGAACTATTAGAGTCTTTACTGAAGTGATGGGGCATTGGATATTTCTCCCCATGTAAACAAGTTTCTGATTACTTTATTTCTTGCTTTTATCCATACAACTTAGTAACATTTGTTATCGACAACTGCAAGATAAGAAAGGAACTCTGCTAGTTTGTTCAACACCCTTTTTAGTTAGGCATTTATTAATTGTATTTTACAAAGCCCCAAAGGTGTTATAAGCTATTGTTTCACTATTGTTGCATTAATCATTACAAGATCAAGAAACAGAGTAAACAGGTAAAACAAATAAAAGTACAGGACACCCAGTTAATTTTGACTTTTCAAAAAAGAACAAATAATTTGAAGTATAATCAACAAATATTGCATGGGACATACTTATAGTAAAACTTTCTATTATCTGAAATACAAATTTATATGGCCATCTCTTCTGTTTCCGGAAGTCCTACCAAGAGACAAATTTTACCCAAAATGCTTCCAGAGTATGTTTTACATCAGTGTGTAGCAAACACACTGGCTTCCCCATTAGAAATTAACCACTACTTGACGATTGGACTAACCACTTGGATCTCAGCAAGGAAAATATTAAGAAGGAATTGAAAAAGAGGAAAGGCTGACAATGTTGTCGTTGCTTTTCCAGGTTGTCACACTCAATTTGCCACTCTTTATTCTTTATTCTATTTTTTAAATAATGCACATTGATAGTTCTTCTTTTCTCAGAAAATAAATTTCTTGACCACAGTAAATTTCTTGGTTGCTCTGCAGTGATTTTCAACCTTTTTTTTTTCAGGCACAAACACACACTAATTACTAAGATCAGTGCCCCTGACTAAATACAACCATTTTCATCTCATGGCACAAATAAATTAGTTACTAAGGAAGAAGAGGTCAGGGCCCCTTTTTCTTTAGTAATTAGTTTATGAGTGCGTGAGAAACAAAGGTTGAAAATCACTGCTCTAAAGGATAAACATGAACATAAATAGGTCCAAGTAATATGAGGAAAAAAGAATTTATATTGATATTTGAAATTGATATCATTGTATCTAAAAAGCTGTTGTTTTTTAAAATAAGATTTCTAAATTAGACAAAAACATTGTTTCATTTAGTGTCAAGTAAAGCATCTTAAATTTGATATTTAAATGCTTTTCATAACTGTTGTTAAGAAGTTTCTGACAATTGTCTTTATCCTCAGCAATTAGTATTTCTAGTATTTTAATATACATATAAAGAAAATAAAAATATATTTTAAAAAATATAAAAAATATTTTTTAAATTATTATTTTTTAAAACACCTTTTTGTGGCAAGAATTAGTGCAGGCAAGATGAGGTTCTCAGTGAAAAAGGAGGTGTTATATGAGTCGCAGACATCCTGAGATTGCAGGTGCATGAACAGGAATGGTACACAGTTCTGGAAACACCCTTTTCAGCCAGCCTCTAACTAGTTCTGAGTTTATCCACAAAAGCAGTCTTGCTGCAGATCTATACAGCTGTCATAATCTCTAGATGATTCTGTCATCTCAAAATGAGAGTTTGGAGAGAGAACAGACTCTGGCTTTGTTGCTTCTATAATCAAATGACATGGTAATACTTAAAATTCTGGGAGTCCACAGTATACAATTACAATACACATGAAGAATAAGGGCAGGAGATCGGTTAGCCTTTGTAGAATGCTTTGAAGACATAATCTAAAACTAGTGAACCTAATCCAAGAACAATTTTCCCAGTGTCCATTTGGGTCTCACCTTGGAAATCCAGATATCACCTCCTTTAGTTTAGAGATGGACTGATCTACCCGATCAGTGCTGCACAAGTTTTTAGCAATAGCACAGACATGACCTAGGTTAACTATGAGGAAACTGAAAGGATTACATTGCCCAATACTATCTGTTTTGGACTGGGAGTAGCTTTTATAACTTGGCCAAGTTAAATAATGTATTTCTGACAACTTTTCCAATTGTATCATCTCCACTATAGGGCAGTATACATAAAAAGTGGTCAAATCTCCACAGTATAGTTCATTCTTCATTTTGTAAGTTACTGGACTTCAATGAAATATGTTCCATAGAAAGTGGAAAGATCTGACATACATGAAAATATCCAAAAATTACCCAGTAGTCATAAATCAGGTTTGTGTGTACTAAGCAAAGGCTTAATGTCCACATGAGAAATAGTACTCTAGAAGAATATAGACACTGCTAGGGATACAGGGTTGCTTACCACGACATAAGTATGCCAGCTATCTTTCCCTGAAAGTGTTGGGCAGACTACATGGTAAAGTTGAAAAACTCTGAAGATAACAAGTGGAGAAAAAATAATCCCAATATTCACTCCTACATCTGTGTTATCCTTAGCCCCAGGGACAGTACTATAATTATTTTTGTAGTATTTTGCTATTTTGGGTAAGAGTCTAGTGGTTGTATGACTGGTAGATAGTGGTAAAAATACAGAAAACTGGGGTTTCTGAAGGCAGTTCCATATACCTACTGTAGAGGTCTTTGATTTTGAGACAGATGAGTGACCATAGTAGTAGGGCTTACTATCAACATTGTAGAAACCATTGTTATAAGAAAACTGAGCCCTGGCCGGTTGGCTCAGCGGTAGAGCGTCGGCCTAGCGTGCGGAGGACCCGGGTTCGATTCCCGGCCAGGGCACACAGGAGAAGCGCCCATTTGCTTCTCCACCCCTCCGCCGCGCTTTCCTCTCTGTCTCTCTCGTCCCCTCCCACAGCCAAGGCTCCATTGGAGCAAAGATGGCCCGGGCGCTGGGGATGGCTCTGTGGCCTCTGCCCCAGGCGCTAGAGTGGCTCTGGTCGCAACATGGCGACGCCCAGGATGGGCAGAGCATCGCCCCCTGGTGGGCAGAGCTTCGCCCCATGGTGGGCGTGCCGGGTGGATCCCGGTCGGGCGCATGCGGGAGTCTGTCTGACTGTCTCTCCCTGTTTCCAGCTTCAGAAAAGTGAAAAAAAAAAAAAAAAAAAAAAAGAAAACTGAATTTTCCCTTAACAGTTAATGATAATTATTGTCAGTTTAAGAGAA
Source organism: Saccopteryx bilineata (assembly GCF_036850765.1). Taxonomy (NCBI): domain Eukaryota; kingdom Metazoa; phylum Chordata; class Mammalia; order Chiroptera; family Emballonuridae; genus Saccopteryx; species Saccopteryx bilineata. Next base: position 138,665,138 of record NC_089491.1, on the reverse strand, counting down.
AAAATAAAAGTCAGGTGTTACCTTACTTAATTTGCAAAGCCATGACCTCCTTTCTCCTTTGTTCTAAGAATATCACAAAATGTTTGGTCAAATCCAGTAGTGCATAGGGAAGCCATTGCAATTTTGGACCTAGCTTGCAAAGCAAATGCTTGATTTTCACCTCAAGGCCGTGCACAAAAATGAGGGTGATGCAGCAGCAACTGCCTGTGGGTCTACCCAGGATGTTGTCTACAAGAAATTGAAACGATGATTTTCAAATTCTCCTATGGATTTACCCTTTCTTTGCTTGTACAGTTAGATTAATGTCAATTCAGTCTTTACTAGAAATTCAACAAAAAGACCCCAGTAAGTAAGAATTGTCCCCATATCTTATGTTTTCTACTGTCTCTGTTCTGTTTGAATCAATTAGGAATAGTTAGATCCTTTTCTGAACTCACCATTCAACATTTTAGACAGACTTTAATGTTTAAAGAACCTACTGTGTTTAAGTTGATTTAGTTCAGGCTGGGCTTTCCAAAGCCTTTATTGTGTTTTTTATTTTATTTTATTTTAGCAAGAGAGACTGAGAGAGAGAGAGATAGACAGACAGAAAAGGAGAGAGGGAGAGAGATGAAAAGTATCAATTCTTCATGTGTCACCTTAGTTGTTCATTGATTGCTTCCTCATATGTGCCTTGACTGGTGGGCTACAGCAGAGCAAATGACTCCTTGCTCAAGCCAGTGACCTTGGGCTTCAAGCCAGAGACACTTGGGCTCAAGCCAAGGACTATGGGGTCATGTCTGTGATCCCACACGTAAGCCAGTGACCTTGGGCTTCAATCCAAAGACCCTTGGACTCAAGCCAAGGACCATGGGATCATGTATATGATCCCACATTCAAGCCAGCAACCTTCGAACCTGGGTAATCAGTATCCCAGGCCAACGTTCTATCCATTGCACTACTGCTTGGTCAGGCGAACCTAGTAGTATTTTAAATTCTTGATTAATTTTCATCTCTTCTCTGGGGATTTAGGGAAATTCTTTTGCTTAAAATCTATCTGTTCCTCATCCTATTCTGGAGGGCTTATTGTTGGAAGAATGTATACCTACTGATGGAAGCAGAGCAGAAGGATGTGTCAGACAAGGGGCTTTGGGGAAATGAGAAAAATATTGTGGAGAAAGTGAGAAATAGAAGGAGCTGGCAGCAAGGAGTAGTAGTCAAGAGAAAGGGGGTTAGGGTAGGATGTAAGAAATGACAAGATTTTTGTGGAACCAAAAGGTCTTTAGGTTTTTCACATTTTTCATTAGTTTTAGGCAAAAAATCTTTAGTGAAGAGTTTTAGGAGTCAAAGTTTTGGTTAAATGCTTCCTTCTACTCATTATTGGCAAAACATTGACTATTAGAAGTTGTCTTACCCTGTTGCTCTAAGTTATCTGTAAGATAAAAAGTTTTAATCATATTAAAAGTTCATCAAAGTGGTCACTTACATTCCCAATTATTTTTAGTGAAATCATACCATTTTTTCAGATATGCACAAGAATTTAGGTTATAATGAATGCACATCAGATGAAGACATTTGGCTTAGGCGTTGTTAATATAGTATGAGATGACCCCATTAGAGCAACAAGGGGAGTCACAGGTGTTGCTTTTACAGCTCTTTTCTCCGGCCACCAATAGGAAGGAAGTTCAACCATCTCTGACTTCAGACCTGACAAATGTTGGCCTTCAGTAGGTGGAGGGTTTGAAAATTTCACCTCCCAAATCAATTCTTAGGAACACAGTGATGGAACAGAGAAAAACAAAAACAAAAAAAGCAAAACCAGAATTTGTAAGGTTTCCAGATGGTGACCCAAAACAATGTGTTTTTTGTTTTGTTTTGTTTTGCTTTTGTTTCTTTGAAGCCTGGGAACACTTTATGATTGTCAGTGGTCAAGGCCAGTATTGCAATACAGTAACTGGTGTTCACATCAATGATTTTTAGGTTGGCACTTAACTAAAGAAGCTTGTAAGAGTCCTCCCCGACCCCTGATGTACTGCTTGCTGCTGGTGATAAGTAGCACTGTCAGCACAGCTATGTAAGGATGGGTCTTAGGGCTGGATTAGAGTAGAGTTGACAAACCTGTGGCACTTATTATTGCCACTTCACTTTCCCTAGCCCATGGAATGCATTGATAATCAATCACAATTATTTTTATGCTCTATTTTTATGCTGTATCCGAGATAACCACTATCAATAGATAATATTGGTTATTGAGCATTTACTATGTGCCAGGCAATCATCTAAGTACTTTATAAGGATTAATTCCCAGCAGTCCAGGTACAAAGCCATGCATCTCACCACTCTGCTTTCAGATCTCAGGTCCAAGCTAGCACATGAGCTATAATCAGAGCAAGTTGTTAGAATATTGTAATACTTTCTCAGGTATTCACAAAGTTGGGTCCCTCTGCTGCCTTAGCCTGAATGCTGCCTTGGAATCTTCTCTCCTAACTCTCTAACAATTGAGAGTTAATGCCTTACACAGAGGACAGTTTCCAGAAGCCAGCACAAGAACCAGAGCTGGGCAAGCCCTGGTCTCACAAGTTGTTAACTATCATCTCTGGACGTGACCGTTTTCAGTGTTGGCTCCCTGAATATAGAATATTGATATTATGTACATAAAATATTATTTAATAGCTTTAATTCTCACTTTGTACAATAATAAATAAAACCATATCAAAATACAGAAAAATATTTTTAAAAAATAAACACCTGACAACATTACTCTTTTCTAATGAACTCTTTATGTTTTTTTAAACCCTTTTTCTTATCGGTAGCCAAAGCTAATTTTCCATTGATGATATCATGCTAATGTTGCTTTCTTTCTTTTTTTAATACTTTTATTTATTTTTTACTTTATTTTAGTGTGCTATAGCTGTTTCATTAGAAATTAAAAAAAATTTTTTTTTGACAGAGACGGAGAATAGTCAGAGAGAGGGACAGATAGGGAAAGACAGACAGGAAGGGAGAGAGATGAGAAGTATCAATTCTTTGTTGCGGCATCTCAGTTGTTCATTGATTGCTTTATGATATGTGCCTTGACCGGGGGCTACAGTAGAGCAAGTGACCCCTTGCTCAAGCTTGCAATCTTGGGCTCAAGCCAGTGATCATGGGGTCACGTCTATGATTCCACACTCAAGCTAGAGACCCCGCGCTCAAGCTGGTGAGCCTGCACTAAAACCAGATGAGCCCACATTCAAGCTGCAACCTTGGGGTTTCAAACCTGGGTCCTCTGCATCCCAGTCCAACACTCTCTCCACTGTGCTACTGCATGGTCAGGCTGAAATTTTAGAAATTTTTATTGAATTTGTTGGAGTAACATTGGTTAATAAAATTATACAGGTTTCAGGTATACAATTCTAATTATATAATGTATCATCTGTCAAAAATACTAAAATTGGGTATTCTCCTTATTTTTTTTTTAATACCAACTATTTGATTCCAAATTCCTCAGTGGAATGGAATCTCCCTTTTATAACTCTTGTTTCTGGCTCAGACTTTCCTGTTTAGAACAGTTTCCGTGTCCATCTCTGAGCCAATTCTAATTGATCATCAGAAGCTGTTGGGTATCTTTGAGATGCCTGAGAACCAGAGTCCCTGAGCAGTGCTGGCAGGTCAATGAAGGCTGGTCCTTCACAGCCCAGGAACAGTATGTCTCTTCCTGGCGGTATGTACAGGAACCCCTTCTGCTCTCGTCTGTGTGCACAAACTGCCAACTCCCCTTATGCTCCAAAACTCTGTTTCATTCCAGGACTCAGACTTTCTGGCTCTTGTGTTTGAATAACCACTGGCATTTCCTCTTATGACTTGGACTGATGATCAATCCTCTGTCTCAATTTCTTCATTTCTCTTTCTGTGGCAGACCCCACTTCATGATAGCTCCCATTACTGACCCAACCAAACCTGAACTGCTTTTCTTCCAAGCCTCTGGGGAGGACCTAGCATTGTCTGAGCTAGTTTCTTCTGAGGTGTAATATATTAGATACTGTAAAGTTTCCACGGCGTTTGAACTCCTCAAGCTGAAGCTGGGCTGTCAGTGTGATGAACTGAATTTTAAAAAGACCAAGCTCATTATGACATTCAAACACCATTGTTCTATAAAAATAGAACCATTTAACAGTAGTTAGGAAAACAAAGAAAAATTGTATTAAAAATTGTTCTCTATTCACACTGGCAGAATGAAGAGAAATGATCTTAAATTGTAGCTACTGAATAATGTTAGATAGAAGAAAAATTTAGGGATGAAAAACTTTAGAGTAACATATTGTGAACTTTCTTTCTCTGGAGGTTATAGAAGATTTGCAGGAGTCTTTGACACAGCTGTCCAGAGAAAGAACGCTGACGTTGGGAGAGTCCTTCCAAACGGAGAGCAGGTTGAAGATGGTTCTGAGTCAGAAATCAGGATTAACATCACTCAGTAGCAGTAACAATGTAGAAAGCAAATCCTGTATCTAGTGATAACTGTTGTATGCCTCCAAAGTATAAACTTATTCAATTTTAGAGGTTTGTAAAATTTTATAAATGTGTCACTTTCTATTTTGAAGCCTTGACCGCACTTATAATATAGATTGTCATAGGAAAAGGAAAAAGTGAATTTACCTCCCACCTCCAGGAAATCTTAAACATCCAGTTTCTGGAATCTTATCTTCTTTCCATTTATATTTATAAATGCATTCCAACATTTATTTATTTATTTTTATTATTTTTATTCTTTTAAGTGAGAGGAGGGGGGGTAGTGAGACAGACTCCCACATGTGCCATGACCGAGACCCACCTGGTGACCCCTGTCTGGCAATGATGCTTGAATCAACTGAGCTATTTTTAGTGCCTGAGGCTGATGCTCCAACAAGCTATCCTCAGTGTCTGGAGCCAAAGCTCAAACCAACTGAGCCACTGGGAGTGGAAGGGGAAGAGATAGAAAAGAGGGAGAGGGCGGGGAAGAAAAGCAGATGGTCTTTTCTCCTGTGTGCTGTGGCTGGGAATTGAACCTGGAACATCCATACACCAGGCTGAAACTCTATGCACTGAGCCAACCGGCCAAGGCCTCAAACATTTATTCATTTGATCAATTAACCAATATCTGATTTGTTACTGTGTGTGGGCAATCTGCCAAGCTCTGGCAGCAGACAGAACAGCATTGGGCCTGCTTTTGGTAAGTTAAAGCCCAATGAAAATGGCCTACAACAGAAAAGCATTTATAAATTAGAAAAATGTTTATAAAGCTGTAGCCTTTCTATTTTAAGTGAATTGCATTATTTAAAACTTTATATTTTTATTGTCTGAGATGATCTGTATCTATTGTGTCTACTAAATGTATTCATACTTCTTACTCCACTGCTGTCTCACACATGTTTTAGAAAGAAAACATAAGAGATAAGTTTTATCTTGCCACTCTCTGTCTACTTGGAAACCACATCACTGTTTTGTTAGGGGTTCCTTAAGAAGGAAATAGCTGGAAAAATGGGTGTTTGTTAGTATTAATCCCTTTGGCTTAGTTGCCTTTCTTTTTCAAAAATGTGTGTGTGTGACGTACCATGACATGACATGACATGACATGATATGACACCAATAGAATGTACATAAAACATAATTGTAAAGCCTGACCTGTGGTGGCGCAGTGGATAAAGCGTTGACCTGGAATGCTGAGGTCGCCAGTAGGAAATCCTGGGCTTGCCTGGTCAAGGCACATATGGGAGTTGATGCTTCCTGCTACTCTCCCTTCTCTCTCTCTCTCTCTTGCTTTCTCTCTCTCTCTAAATTGAATAAAGTCTTTAAAATATTTTTTAAAAACATAATTGTAAAGCCTAATCACTATTTCTAATCTGTGCTCTTCCCAGACATCTCCATGACCCAGAACACTTCCAGTCCATGTAGCCCTTCTTCATTTACATGCTATTGATGTCAGCCATCTTTTCTTTTTTCAAAGTTCCATTGAGAAATCATTTACATACCATAAAAGTCCCTCTTTTAAAGTATACAATTCAATGGATTTTAGTGTACTCTCAGAATTATGCAACCACCAGCACAGTCTAACTTCAGAGCATTAAAATGACTGTCAAAGGAAACCCGGCCCTCATTAGCAGTCACTCGCCATCACTCCTCTCCCCAGCCCTTAGCCACCAGTTGTCTCCTTTCTGTCTCTATAGATTTAAAAGCGGGTAGTTTTCAACTATATTTAATCACATATTATCATATTTACCATTTAAAATGCATTCTGTTTTCTTCCTCTCTCTCTATGCTTTCATTGGAAATCGTCTCATTCTGTTGGGAGACCGCCCATTAGCATTTCCTTACGCTGGTCTTCTGGTGAGAAGCTCTTTTAGTTTCTAAGTCTTTCAGCTTTCCCGAGATGACTGAGGCCCACTGGGGGGAGTTAGAGGTAGTGGCTGACTTCCAGTTCCTCTTTATATCCAGAATGCCCTCTCCAGGTCCCCTTGCTATGTATCAGGCAGGTTACTAAGGTCCCTGGGATTCCTTCCCATTCCCTGGAGTGGTTAATGCCCTCCACTCAGCCTCGCACTCATTCTGAGGGCAAAAAGGGCCCCGAATGCCGGGCTCACCCTTTATCTTTTCCTGTCCTGGTTATTCTCTACTGTTAACTATCTGATGTGGTTAAGCAAATATTTAATATGGTTTCCTATGTATCCTGAGAGAGAGAGAGAGAGAGAGAGAGAGAGAGAGAGAGAGTTGATTAGAATGCCCTGTTATAGGGTGTGAAAATCACTTTCACTTTTTTAATACCCCATGATATTCCTATTTTCCCCAGGATTAGTTACCACTACAAGGATATGAATTCATACTTCTCACCTTAGAGTCACAAGTAGAACCTAGGAGCTTGACATCCAAACCTGCACCTTTGAAGGAAGGAAACCCAAGATTTCCTTGAAAGTCCTGGGAAAAGAAATCTTTAGCAAAATGTCTTTTCATTACCTGCCTATATTTTTCCTAGTTCATTTTTACCATAGATTCTGCTTTATAAAAATTTTTTTAAAGGAGATTGAGGAAAAGGATTTACGTTAGTGATAAAAGAACCAAATAACTTTGCTAGTAATTTTTTTTGTAACCATGGGGAAATATGAAAATTTTCCTATGAAGTGATTGTTAAAAACTTATGTCATGTAATATTAAAGGTTAAAGTGTTGGAAGGAAGCATTATTAAACTTTCTTTGAGAAGCCACTCTATCCTGGCTGTCAAAGTGGAAACCACAGAGCAGCTGGTAAGTCACTGGTGACAGGGTCATTCTCTGGCAGCAGGAATGGAGGTTTATAACCTTGATCCTATAACCACAGTGAGACAACAGTCAGCTAAATGGACTATAGCTGTCCAGACTAAATCCAGGTTAGGCTGATAGCCACAAATCTCATTATAAATGAATAAATAAACAATCATTCAGGAATTGGAAAGTAGAGATCCAATCGCTTGATAGCAGATTTTCTATCTTTTAATCATGGAGAGAAAGAGAAGTTGCAAAAAATTACGGAGATCTCCTGACCAGGCGGTGGCGCAGTGGATAGAGCGTCGGACTGGGATGTGGAGGATCCAGGTTCCAGACCCTGAGGTCGCCAGCTTGAGCACGGGCTCATCTGGTTTGAGCAAGGCTCACCAGCTTGGACCCGAGGTCTCTGGCTCGAGCAAGGGGTTACTCGGTCTGCTGAAGGCCCACAGTCAAGGCACATATGAGAAAGCAATCAATGAACAACTAAGGTGTCGCAACAAAAAGCTGATGATGGATGCTTCTCATCTCTCTCCATTCCTGTCTGTCTGTCCCTATCTATCCCTCTCTCTGACTCTCTCTCTGTCTCTGTAAAAAAAAAACAACAACACACAATAAAAACAAAAACGGATAAAAAAAAATCATCGCCATCATCTTTTATTGCAGCTAACTTTTACTGAGTACACTAGGTGCGCCAGGCACACTTGGCTTCGCTCCTTACATTTTCACGCATGCTTTTGGAGACACTTTCACAGGTGAGGAAACTGGAATCCAGTCTACTGGTGATCTGGCAGAGCAAGTCCCGGTTCTCTGTGAGCACCTTGACTACAAACCATTCAAAGCAAAACAGAGCAATTAGTTGAGAAACTAATAAATAGTGGGAGTGTCAAAAATTCTGCTACTTCTAAGAAACACAGATTACATAGAATCTTCTTTTATTCATCAACAAGTAATTTTTAATTTTGGAGGGGATTAAAAACTCAGGATTAGATTTAGTTATGATGAATTATAGCTAAAACTGGATTTGTCATCAGGATACTTATTTGTGCCTAAATTGTTGACTTCCTTTATAACTGGTTCTCATACAGTTTAAATGGACTTTTTACATTTCTTGGTCATCTTATTTATATAACTATTCTAATATGGTAATAATCCTGGTGTGGTAATTTTCACTTTTCTGATAATATATTAGCAGAATAGTGAAAATTCTTATGGCAATCTTCTAAAATAAGCCAGTTAGAAGAGGTGTAATCTTTTTAGACCTGCTTAAAAATTTATCAGAAATACATTTATTCAAATAGAGGTGACAACATCTAAAGCTATTTTATTTATATATAAAGAGAGACAGACAGAGAGGAGAGTGGGGGGATTTTTGTAATGCTAAACATTTATTTTCATGGAAAACATTACTGGTTTAGCACCCATGCCTCCTGGCAACAATATTTCACTGGCTTAGGGATAGACAAGAGATTTCACCGCAAAGGCCAGTCTGTCAGCAGAGAGTGGCAGCCGGAAGGGCTGTGTTGAGAAGGGTTCTAAGATTGCACCTCGAGTTATTGTGCAAGATTTTCACAGCTGATTAGTCAAGTTTTATACAGGCATAGAGAAGAAGGTTTTTGTGATGCTTTATGGGTTTACTATCACTGCCACTTCTGATAACACCTCTCCATAGTAGTTATCTGAACTTTGGGCCAAGTATGAAGGAAAAAAAGAACATCACTTTTTTTTTCTTTTTTTTCTTTTTCTTTTTTTTTTAGTGAAAGTAGACATGAAATAAATAAGTAACCATAAGTTCTAATAAGGGCAAGAGAAATCTAGAGAAGGGAGTAATTAATTCTGTTGGGAAGGGACCAGAGAGTAGCAGACTAGGAGAAAGTTCTCGTAGGAGGAAGGCCTAAACTGAGTTTTGAAAGGTAAATATGAACTTGTACATATCTCTCTGTGTGTGCAGGGGGTTGGGAGCTCCAGGTATAACTCGCAGTGTTAAGGTCACAGAGGCATAAATAAAGGAGGTCCAGAAAACTAACTTGAAGCAGTTTGGTATTGATGGGGTATGAGATGGGAAATAGTGAAAACTGGGGGAGGCAGGAGAATTAAGCAGGGAGTTTCTATGCTGTGCTAAAGAGTTTGGACTCCATTTTACCTTATAGGCCACATGGGTTGTGAGAGCATTTTCAGCTAGGGGGTAGAATCGGAAAGGTTGTGTTTTTTTGTTTGTTTGTTTGTTTGTTTTATAAATAAATTTTTATTTTAATGGGGTGACATCAATAAATCAGGGTACATATATTCAAAGAAAACATTTCCAGGTTATCTTGTCATTTAGTTCTGTTGCATACCCATCACCCAAAGAGAGATCGTCCTCCGTCACCCTCTATCCAGTTTTCTTTGTACCCCTTCCCCTCTCCCTCCTTCCTCCTTCCCTCTCCCTCCTTCCCTCCCCCCACCCCCTGTAACCACCACACTCCTGTCCATGTCTCTTAGTCTCGTTTTTATGTCCCACCAATGTATGGAATCCTGCAGTTCTTGTTTTTTTCTGATTCACTTATTTCACTCCACATAATGTTATCAAGATTCCACCATTCTGCTGTAAGTGATCCGATGTCATCATTTCTTCTAGCTGAATAGTATACCATGGTGTATATGTGCCCCATCTTCTTTATCCAGTCTTCTATTTTTTTTACAGTGATTAAAAGCCTTTAGGCAAACTCCTGGCCAATACAGCAAGAATCCAAAAAAGAGTAGTGTCCTTAACATGAAGAACATCACATTTGAACATGTCCATAAATACAAATTGGCCAGCAATGATAGCATTACAGGACACTTCTTCTTAGAAGGTATGTTTCATTCTCTTAAAAAGATAGATAAAACACTGTCCTAATCCTCACACTATCTAAGAGGGAAAGAATGAAATCACTGGACAATAGATAATGAAAGAGACAGCATGTGAGTATGTGAAACACACTGAGACACTGACTTTGTCTTCTGTCTCCCTGGAAAGGCCACAGTATTCAGCACTTACCCAAGACATACAAAAAAGACTTAAAATTATTTATAAACACTGCCACCACTGCCACCACAACAAAAAAACCCTGTTGTCCCATTCACAGAAACATGGCCAAATATAAAATCCAAAAGACAGTTTTTGTTTTTTTAGTAAGCTACAGCAGGCCCTGAAAGGCTTTGCTTGTATCCTTCACATATGGGAAAACAGGCCAAGTAATAAGACTTAGCAACATAGTGAGAAAAGGTGGGAGACTGTTATTTCCTATGAGAAATTATCTCCAGATATAATCTTTCCTTGGCAAAGAAAATCTGGCATGGTAGGTTCTCCAACTTTACAACATAGGATGCAAGTGATGTCATTGGCTTAGGGTAGGTATTTTATTAGGTCTCTTGAGCCCTGAGGCCACTAATTTTGGCTTTCCTCAAACCATTGTTTGCAAAGAGTACTCAAGCTGGCAAGGAGGAGTTGTATGAATAGCATAGCGGGGAGGATGATCTCTTAGAAGGAGGTCTTGTCTCAGGATGGACAACCCATGAGGTCACATAGAGACCTGTTCTGGGAAGCACCCAGCCCTTGGAAAGACTCCACTCCTAGTTCAATTTTCTGCTGTCACTGTTTTGAAGTTCTTAATAATTTTTTTAACAAGGGGCCCCTTCATTTTATAATTTTTATTTTACATTGGGTCTCCAAAATTGTGCAGCTGGCCCTTCTAAAAAGAAGAGGGAAATGGACCTCAGAACTATCTGTAAGACTGATGAATTCCTTAACAAAATCATTTTTATAAGCCCATTAAGCAAAAATAAACGTAACACGTTAAACACATTAAACCAAAATGTTACTGTATGACATAGAACATCAAACACTTAATATTGATGACTGTAATAAATATTTTATATAGACCAATCAGACCTTTCATTTTTACTCATTATTTGTTCTCTTTCTACAACAGTCATTAGTTTAGAGCCTCGTCATCTATAAACTGACAATCACACGCTGAGTTCCTCAGGGTAACTTTCCAGCAGTTCCCATGTTATCGTGGCTTTGCTTCTTTCCTTTTCTTTCTTGTTTTGTTGTACTTGTATAGACTTTCCCAAAGATTTTAAATGAGAAAAATAAAAAGTATTTAACATCACAACTTTGGGGTGTCCATGGTGTCTTCCACTCTTCTTGGAGGGGGTGCTATCCAGTTTTGTTTTGTTTTTAAAATAGAAAAATAATATTACAGAGAGTTTGAACACAATCTGCACAACATTTCCCTCACTTCTGACACCAATTGCAAATGTAGGGGGTTCCCACAATCTCCCTCAGTTTAGATAATTTGCTAGAAGGATTAACAGAATTCACTGAAAGCCGTTATTATAGGTACGGTTGTTACAGGGAAAGAATACAGATGAAAAACAGCCAAGGAAAAAGGCACGAAGTAGCATTCAGGAGTACCAAACACAGAGCTCCGTTGTCTCCTCTGCATGAAGTCAGGACATGTCACTTTCCTGGCATTAATGTGTGACAAAATGCACAGAGTATTACCAACCAGAGAAACTCACACGAGCCTTTGGTGTCCAGAGGTTTTATCACACACTGCCTGCATGGCTGACTTTTAGTCATTAGTCCTTCTCATAGGTCAGGCTAGTTTGTACCTTCCAACTCCAGTTCCCCCAGTGGTCAGGACTGGTACTGTGTGGCCAAGAGATCCCATCATAAACTACATTGTTAGACTGTCCAGTGGCCAAAGGCCCCAGCAAACAAAGACACTTTTGTCAAGCAGGACATTCCAGGAGCTTAGGTAGCATTTCCTAGTAGCCGAGGACAATGGCCAGACCTCTCTCATTAATTCTTCACTACACAAGTATAACCCCCTCTCCTGCCCGAAGTTATCACTCAAGTTCAAAATTATAATACCAATCATGGCCAATCTTATTTCATCTGATAGTGTGCTATAGTTCACAAACACTGATTGTTAATTTTTTAGGAATTTTGTAAGTGGGTTGTTAAATACAATCTAATTAAAAATTAGTATATATGATAAACATAATTATGTAAATTAGATTAAAAATGAAAATAAATGCTCAAAACTCATCATTTTCTAAATGATTTACTATATTTTACTATTAATATGCTCTTAAGCTAATTTACTGATACCATATCTATATGATAAAAATACTGTGGCCTAACCAGATGGTGGTACAGTGGATAGAGCATCAGCCTGGGATGCTGAGAACTCAGATTTGAAACCCCAAAGTCACCGCTTGATTACAGACTCATCTGGCTTGAGTGTGGGGTCACTGCTTGAGCCTAGGATCTTAGACATGACCCCAGTAATTGCTGGCTTAAAGCCCAAGGTCACTGGCTTGAGCCCAGGGTCACTGGCTTGAGCAAGGGTTCACTAGCTCTGCTCATATATGCTGGTCAAGGCATTTATGAGAATGCAATCAATGAACAATTAAGGTGCCACAACTGTGAGTTGATATTTCTCATCTCTCTCCTTTCCTGTCTGTCTGTCCCTGTCTGTTCCTCTCATATGCTCTCTCTTTCTCTTTCTTTCTCTCTCTCTCTCTCACACATACACACACACAAAAATATATGTGTGTATATGTATATAATACATATATATATAATATATATATATACACACACATATACTGTGGAATGATAATGCTATTATGCATCTCTTCTCATCTCTATGTTAAGGGACATTACAGTGAAAGCATGAAACTGACAATGGCAAGAATATTTACACAATGAAATTCAGGATACGCTATGAATCAGGACTTTTTTTGATGCTCTTTCATTGTGAGAAGCATCTTTCTGTTGATCTGATACTAGAGCGGTTAAGAAAGAGTAAGTTATGAAAACACTGGGATTCTGATAGATTTCTTTCAAAATATACATCATAGTACTCTAGAGCTGAGGATTTTGATAGAATAATTTTTCTAAAAAATTTAACTTGCACAAGTGAGTTTGGTGTAAGTCTGAATTTAATTTTAATTGTAAATTTATACAATGGCATTTTAGTGTTCCCTCTGACATTTTCTATAAGTTGTGGAGGCTGTACAAACATTAGAAGTGGCTTTTTGATTTGTATATAATTAAAACATAAAATAAAAATGTATGCAATTAAAATTTCATTTATATGAAAATACTGTTTTTCTGTTGTATACAATAATCTTACAATTTAATTTCTGTTTCTAAGACTACGGACATTTGCTTTGCAAAGTTGCCACAGTTTTCCAAGCCACAGATTCTAGTAAGTTCTTATTGCAATGTACATGTGTATGCTTTTGTCTTATAATAATTTGCTGACTAAGGTTAATGCTTTCCCGCCAAAAATTGCAAGATCACAACCAGTTTTTGACAGTCTTTTATTTAATTCTGTGCAGAAGCCATGGGGATGGGCTCTGGGGATAGAAGCCAAAGCCACTTTACCTCTGTGAAGGGCCCCTCTTCTCTCCTGTGGCTGCTGCCACCAGTCTGGGTCAAGGTCTAGGCACAGTCATCCTTCAGACTACATGGCACTTCAGACTGTCCTACACTTGCCCTACCAGGTGCTGGGCCAGTTTCTTGGAGTGCAGGCTCCTTGTCCTACAATAGGTCCCAGGTGGTACAGGGTGGGGTAAGTGTATTTTAATTGTTCTTCTTTCTAGTTTTCTGTATTTTGTTCAACAACAGGTAATAGTTAAATAACAACAATAAGGTATTATTATTATTTAGCAAGAGACAGACAAACATACAGAGAAGAATGGAGAGAGTTGAGAAGCATCAACTCTTCATTGTGGCACTTTAGTTGTTTATTGATTGCTTTCTCATATGTGCCTTGACCGGGTGGCTCCAGCTGAGCCAGTGACCCCTTGCTCAAGCCAGCGACCATGGGGTCATGTCTATAACTCCACACTCAACCCGGTGAGCCTGCACTCAAGCTGGTGAGCCTGCACTCAAACTGGATGAGCCCATGCTCAAGCTGGCAACCTTGGGATTTCGAACCTGGATCCTCACCATCCCAGGTTGATGCTCTATTTACTGTGCTACCACCGGTCTGGCAAAAATTATTCTTAATGTAAATTATGATACCAGTATTTTCCTGATTTTCTACCTTTGTAACATTGTATTTGTTCTTTTATATAGGGTGTATCTGAACAGGTGTATAAGGATGAAAAATCATACTGCAGTGATTTGAAATTTGTTTTATTAAAATACTTACTTGCCCTTGATTTATTTTTAGTTGTGTCCTCATTTCTTTCAGGAATCTGGTCCATTTTAATTTGCATTAGTGACTTATCTGTATGAGCCTCAGAGAGGCACTTCTGTAATAATCTATGTTTTAAATTGCTCTGAGTGGACAAAAGGTTCTTAAGAAAGTAGCATTGCTCTAATTCTAATCTTTTAAAAATAATCAGAAACTAAGTAACAAGAATTAAGTCTAAATTCCTTTTGGGCTCCTTGATTAGTCAGGATGAGTGCTTTACACCTTAAGAGAGAAGCAGAAGGGATGATGGGTTGACAGAGCAATGTAAACCTGACTAACACTTGCACAGCATTTTCCTATAGCTCAGAGCAGTACTGAATCAGAGATGATGAAGCTGTAAAGGACGAGCTGAATTTCAAAAAGAATTTGCTTATTGGTTTGTCCTTAAAAGGGCTTGAGGTATCTCACTATTTTCAGATAAATTAATCCAAAATTAATCATCTGAACTAACTAGAATTGAGATGCCACTGAACTTAAGCAAAGCTTAATGAACTCTCTGTGCTCAGAAATCTGGAATCCCACATAGAAGTTCCCCTTATCTCTTCTTCTTTCTATTTTCTTTTCAGAGTTCCAGCTGTCTTTATTTTGTTTCCATTGTCATAGAGAACTCTGATAGTATTTTCATCTAAAAAAGAAAATAACTCACATAAGAAGAGGGTGGGCAGGACTATGCCTTCTACAAGGGTGAGATAAGGGTGATTTCGGGAAGAAAAGTTCTGCCATCTATACAAGTCTATTATTGCCTGACCAGTGGTGGTGTAGTGGATAAAGCATCGACCCGGAACACTGAGGTTATGGGTTCGAAACTCTGGTCATGCCTGGTCAAGGCACATATGGAAGTTGAGGCTTCTTGCTCTTCCTCCCACCCGTTCTTTCTCTCTAAAGTGAATAATAATAGTAATAAATTCTATTATTAGAGTTACTCTTTACGAGTAAGACATTGTCTCTAGAAAGTCCTTAAGAATTTAATTATAGGTAAGGATTGATACTTGGTCTATTTTGCAACTGCTATCGTTTAGCAAGGACAAATTCACTATCCTACTCAGATGTTAACTTAGAAAGTTAGACTTTTATGGTATTAACCACACACACACACACACACACACACACACACACACACAATCTGAGCAGCTTTGGTCACCCAGCCCAGTACCTAGCACATGGTAGCATATGGTATCCTTCAATATATTTTTAAAATTAATGTGTAGACGAAAATGAAGGGCTGTAGTGTATTTTGTAGTGTGTTCAGGTACATGTGGAGTCTGGATATTAAAATTACCAAGGATCAAAAGATTTTGATGGAAAGATGAAAACATTTCTCAGTCACTCTATTTATTTATTTATTTGTTTGTTTAATTTATTTATTTCTATTGAGAATCAGGGAGGCAGGGAGGCAGAGAGACAAACTCCTGCATGCACCCCAACTGGGATCCACCTGGCAAGCCCACTGCAGGGCAATGCTCTGGGACTGCTCCTTGGTCAGCAACTGAGCTATTTCAGCACCTGAGCTGAAGCCATGGAGCCATCCTCAACACCCCTCAGGGCCAAATTGCTCAAACCATTCCAGCCTTGGCTGCAGGAGAGGAGGAGAGAGGGAGGGGGAGACGGAGGCAGAGAGAGAGAGAGAGAGAAGGGTGGGGTAGAGAAGCAGATGGTCGCTTTTTCTGTGTGCCTTGGCTGGAATTGAACCCTGTACTTCCTCACTCCAGGCTGAGGCTCTACCACTGAGCCAAGGGCTCTCAGTTGCTAATTTTTAAGTCATCAATCTCCCCTCCACCGAAAAATCCCAAAGTGCAATGGGTGAAATGCATCCTGCCTTAGAATATATTTGTTTTAATTCATTGAGTTTTCATCTGTTCAGATATATCTTTAAATTAAAAATAATTAGTGTAGTACAAGTCATACAAATGCTCAATATAAGAACAATGCTTGACTTTTATTTTAATATATATATTTATATTTTTTAGATCGACAAAACTTTTAAGGATTTTGGAAGGATGGGAATAAAATGGTGAATTTTATATTTTAAGTTTTTCTGTCTGTATATGTAAAAATTCCAGGTAACTTCAGTAACACACAGCAGTGAAAATTTACAAGGGACCTCAAAGAGTTAACAGATTTGTCCAAGCCTGGTGAACTTCTAGTAATCATCACCTAACTTATTTTTAAATATTATAAGTAGTATTATTTTTTTTAAAGGAAAAACAGAAAAACAAAATTTAGCAGCCAATGCCAGAGGCCTTAATGAAGTCTCTTCTCTTCTCTTCTCTTCTCTTCTCTTCTCTTCTCTTCTCTTCTCTTCTCTTCTCTTCTCTTCTCTTCTCTTCTGTCATCATTTTCATTAAATCTATTGATTTAGCAGGGACAGTACAAGCACGCCCACAGCCCAGGGTGTAATAATCAGACTCAAGTGATAAGCTTAGATGGGAAGAAAAAGTAATTTGCTCGGCATCTCCCGTATTATCTCAAGTTTCAGTAAAAAAAAAAAAAAAAAAATAGAACCTGGGACTTCTTATACGTGCCAGCAGACCAATGGAGGGTAAAGGAAAACAGCCAGTGACACCTCTGGACAAACGGGGCAGGGCTGGCTGGAAGTCCCCGGTCAGGTTTTCGGAAAGGGGCTTGGGCAGCTCTATTTCCCCGCGGTCTCCGCCCCCCGAGGCTGCAACCGCGGGACGACGCGCTGGGTAGGGGGCAGAAGGGCCCGGGAAAGGGGGTGCGAAGTGGGCGACAAGACCCGAGCGCGGGTGCGGGGCGGCAGAGCGTGTCTCCCGGCGCCGCTGCAGCTGTTGTCCGGGGTGCTGAAAAGCCGGGAACTTCCCGGGAGGCAGCGGCCACTTTTCTCTCGGAGGGAGGGGTGGGGGGTCCAGGCCGCGCCCCAGCGAAGCCCGTCCTGGCCCCGGGGCCCGGAGGCGCCGGTCAGATGAGGTGCTCCCCAGCCCCGTTAGGGGAGTGGAAGAAACACGGGTGACCGTAGCTGGGCAGGGCGGGAGGGAACGCAGGCAGCTGGGCGCCACGACCCCCGCTCCACGTGCGCGCGAACTCTCGCGGCGGGGGACAGACTGCGGCTGCGAGCCCGGCGCGGGCGGCGGGCGCCGGGGTGTGTGTGGCGGGGCGGCTCGTGTCCCGGGATGGGGGGGCGCTGGCGGAGGCTGGAGCGAGCGGGGCATGCGCAGTGGGGCGGAGGAGGTGGCGATGGCCCGGGGAGGCGGGGGGACTGCTGTTTATTTGCAGCTGGGCCAACTCCGAGGCTCAGGCGGCGGCGCAGCGCGGGGCGCCAGCGGCGGGACCAGGGGCCGCCGCACCATGCGCGAGCCCAGCTCCGGGCAGCTGCCGCGCGCCGCCGGAGCCCCGGCGGGGGAGGATGCCAGACGCCCGGGAGAGGCCAGGGCAGCGCTGGCGGCGCGATGGTGGTGACAAGCTCTGCCCGAGGCGGCGGCGGCGGCGGCGGCGGCGGGGACCGCGCGCCCTCCCGGCGGCGGGACTGCGGACTCGCGCCGGCCGGTGCCGCGGCGCTGCTGGCCGGGGCGAGCTGCCTGTGCTACAGCCGCTCCCTGCAGGGCGAGTTCGTGCACGACGACGTGTGGGCGATCGTGAACAACCCCGACTTGCGGCCCGGCACCCCGCTCCGCTGGGGCATCTTCACCAACGACTTCTGGGGCAAGGGCATGGCCGAGAACACCAGCCACAAGTCCTACCGGCCGCTCTGCGTCCTCACCTTCAAGTGAGTCCTCGCCGCGCACTCGCAGCGCCGCCGTGTCCCCTCGCTTCCCCAACCCGGGCTGGGAGAAGTTGCGGGACGCGCTTGGGGGGTGTTTTTTTCTCTTGCTGCCCCTTCCCCTCCGTGCCTCCCTGCTGCTCAGGCTGTCCGCGCCACTCCGCTCCGTGGACCTCGGCCCCGCTTCTCGGGGCTCCCGGGCGGTTCCGGAGGCGCGGGCTGGGGAGTTGGGATCGAGTTTCTCAAGAGTCTGCGCTCTCGGCGGGCTCGTCTGCCGGACCTCGGCCGGGAGTGGAGCTGGAGAGGCGGTCTCCGCAGCCCCCCGACCCCGGCCCGAACGCGGTCCGGTGGGACCACGGCCGGCCCGAGGAGCTCCGAGCGGTGGCTGTGGCGCTGATGCTTCCAAGTTGAAAATTGCTCGGAGGCTGCTGTACAGCTTTGCAGATGGGGTCGCGTTCCGCGGAGGCGAAGCGGGAGCTGCCAGGGCTGCGCGAGTTTGGGCAGGAGCAGGAGCAGGAGCAGGAGCGTGAGCAGAGCATCTTCCCCACCTGCAGTCTTGGCCGCTCCCGGAACCTTTCCAGTCTGCGGAAAGGGCCCCGATTTAGACTTTAAAAGGTGCCAAGCAAAGGAACTCAGAAGCGTGGGATCCTCTGGGGATCCTGGCGTCCCCGGTGGAAATAGTTTTTCTTTTACAATCTCGGAGTCATGATTCAGCGTTTCATGGTGTGAATAAAGTGTAAAAGGGAACCGAGAACGCCAGGTTTTTGTAGGGTGGAGAATTTTCTTGAATTTGAAAGAGGGCTAGCTTCAGATGGAAAGGGAGAAGGGCTGATTTAAGTGCTATCTCATAAGTCATGAGCTTGATTCGATCCCTTATAATTTGCATTTAAGCTTATAGTGTGCCAGATAAAACTGTTGAAATAATGTTGGTGCAGTATCATCAGCGTTTGAAGCCGTTTTCATCGGGTGTAATATGAACCCGTCTTTATGGTAATGATTATTTGAGACAGGGTAGGCAGTTTGAAAAGCCTGCCCTGGCCTGGAGGCCAAGGTCTCCTGACAGGTGGCTGTGATGACTTAGAAAAGGAAACCATACCAATTGGCAACAATTCACGGGCTTTTGACTTAATTCTTTCCATTGAAAGTTTAATGTTTTAAGGAGGGTGTGGAAATTGCACATTTGATTCCGAAGAGAATATTTTATAAACATTTGTCCTCTTGGAAAGTAGTTTTGGTTTTCAGCAGCAAGTCCAAAGCCTGTGAATTGTTGCCAATTGCTATGGTTTCCTTTTCTAAGTCATCAGAAGCACTTGTCAAGAGACCTTGCCCTGGCCTCTAGCTACTGAGTCGTCAGTATTTTCAATTTTCCAAATGTTTCTTGAAAATGTCCTTAGATGGCACACATATAAATGTTTAAGCCTTGGACTGACCTACTTTTTTCATCTATTACAGTGAGGGCTGTTGGTTAATTTGAGATGCAGAAGCTCACAGCATGGGGTGTGCTGGACTTAGAATAGCCATGGAGACCATCTAGGTCCCTGGCCTGAGCATTTAATGTTTAAGGTCAGTGTCAAATACCTGCCCAGTTGGTGAGAGGTGAGGAAGAGTGCTTTCACTTCTTGACTTTCTAAAATGTTTTTTTTTTCTTTTTTAAATTTCTTCAGAAGATGAGAAGAGTGCAGAAAGGCAGACAATGAGGCAAAGCCACTGATGAAGAGAAAAGTTATCAGTGATACGGCAAGAGAGGGGCGAAGGAGGAGGAGAGTTAGGGGGCAGGGCAACTCCTACAATCTCTGGTTATAAAAAGCAGGTTGATGTCTAAGACGCATTGCTCTTTGTATAGTGTCTCTTACTGGTTAAGCAACATATACTTTTAAAAATTATTTTATTTTGCCATGGATGAGGTGGCAAAATTCTGAGATGCAACAGGGCACTAATTAGAAAGTGCTGGGTGCCTCTTCAGAAACAGAGTGAGCTAATAATCCTTCTGTACTCACAGGCATTGATGTAAGTTAAGACCTGAAAGTTTCCTTTACACAGTCACCTGATGTAATAGCGTAAAGCTGGGCATGCAGAGGGATGCCATAAGTCACGCTGGACCCACGCAACTCTAAAGATCGTTGCAAGGAAGGACAGAAAACCGTACTCATGAACTATTCTAGGCGCTTTACATAGATTGTCTTCATTTTTAAGTAGTTGGTGAAAACAGCAAGTGGCTTTTTAAATATGTGCAGATTTTTTAACTGTATCTTAAGATAGGCCTGTTTGAACAAATCTTTGAGAATGTAAAACCACTTTAAAAATGTTATGTATGTATGTATGTATGTATGTATGTATTTTTATTGTGGTAAGAACACAATATGAGATCTACCATCTTAGATTTTTAAGTGCACAACACAGCATTGTTAACTATAGCACAATGTTGTAAAGTAGATCTCCCACACTTATTTCTCTTGAATAATTAAAACAATATACCTCTTGAACAGCAACTGCTCTCTCTCCCAACCCTGTTTTTGGCAGCTACCATTTTCTGATCTATTTCTAAAAGTTGAACTATTATAAGACCTCATAAGTAGACTTGTGTGAATGGCCAATTTTACTTAGCATAATGTCCTCCAGGTTCACCTATGCTGTCACATAAGGCAGTATTTCCTTCTGCTTTATAAAGGCTGAATAATCTATTATATGCATATACCACTTATCTTTATCCATTCATTTGACTTTGGACACTTCAGTGTTTCCATACCTTGGTTGTTGTGAATAATGCTGCAGTGAACTTGCAAGTGCGTATATCTCTTCTACATCCTCATTTCAGTTCATTTGGGTAAATGCCCAGAAGTTGGATTGCTAGATCATATTGTAATTGTATTTTGAAGTTTTTGAGAAACCTCTATCTTGTTTTTGATAGTGGTTGCACCATTTTACTACCTAGCAAGAGTGTACAAGGGTTCCAATTTCTCCACGTATTTACAAACACTTATTATTTTTTAAATAAAAGCCATCCTAACAGGTGTGAGGTGATATCTCATTGTGGTTTTAATTTGCATGATTAGGTTAAAATTTTTTTTATTGATTTCAGATAGAGTGGGGGGAGGGAGGAAGGGGGAGAGAGACACATAATTTGTTGTTCCATCTATTCATGCACTCATGATTTGCTCCCTGTGTGCCCTGACCAGGGCTGAACCCACAACCTTGGCATGTTGGGATGATGCTCTAACCAACTGAGCTACCTGGCCAGGGCCCTGCATGATTAGGTTTTGATAATTAGTGATGTTTAGCATTTTTCATATACCTGTTGACCATTTGTATGTGTTCTTTGAAGAAATGTCTATTTATGTTCACTGATTTTTAGATCAGGTTGTTTTTGTTTATGCTTTGAGTTGTAAGAGTTTCTTATATGTTTTAGATAGTAATCACATATCAAATATATGGCTTGCAGATATTTTCTCCTATTTTGTAGGTTGCCTTTTCATTCTATGGATTGTTCACTTTGCTATGCAGAGGCGTTTTAGTTTGATGTAGTCTTACTTGTATCATTTTGCTTTTATTGCTTGTGCTTTTGATGGCATATCTAAAAAGCCATTGTCAAGCCTAATATCAGGAAGTTTTCCCTCTATGTTTTCTTTCTAGGAGTTTTACAGTTCCAAGTCTTAGATAAATTTTTAATACATTTTGACTCGATTTTTTTTGCATGTGGACATTCAGTTTTCCCAATCCCATTTATTTGAAGAAATTATCCTTTCCCCATTGTGTATTCTTGGCACCCTTGTTGAACTCATTTGACCCTGTATTCATAGTTTGCTTTCTGGACTCTCTGTTCTTTTTCTTTTGTCTATATTTCTGCTTTTATACCAGTACCATACTATTTTTTTTAAATAAATTTTTATTTTAATGGAGTGACATCAATAAATCAGGATACATACATTCAGAGAAAACATTTCCAGGTTATCTTGTCATTTAGTTCTGTTGCATACCCATCACCCGAAGAGAGATCGTCCTCCACCACCCTCCATCTAGTTCTCTCTGTACCCCTCCCCCTCCCCCTCTCCCTCCTTCCCTCCCCCCCCACACCCCCCCCCCCCCCCCCCCGTAACCACCACACTCCCGTCCATGCCTCTTAGTCTCGCTTCTATGTCCCACCAATGTATGGAATCCTGCAGTTCCTGTTTTTTTCTGATTCGCCCATTTCACTCCACACAATGCTACCAAGATTCCACCATTCCGCTGCAAGTGATCCGATGTCATCATTTCTCCTAGCTGAATAGTATACCATGGTTTATATGTGCCCCATCTTCTTCATCCAGTCCTCTATTTTTTTTTACAGTGATTAAAAGCCTTTAAGCAAAAGTACCATACTATTTTAATTATGGTATCTTTGGAATATATTTTGAAATCAGAAAATGTGATGTCTCTAGTACTTTCTTCTTGTATATTCAGGGTCTTTTGTGGTTCGGAAAGAAATTTATGATTTAAAATAAATTTTCTGTAAAAAATGCTATTGGGATTTTGATAGGGATTACATTGAATCTATATAGGTCTAGATGGCTTTGGGTCATATAAGCATTTTAATGATATTAAGTCTTCCTCTCCATGAACATGTGACATCTTTCAATTTGTGTCTTCCTTAATTTCTTTGATCTGTAGTTTGTGTTCTTTCTTTCTCTCTCTCTTTCTTTTCTTTAACGAGAGAGAGACAGACAAGCTGGAAGGGAGAGAGATGAGAAGCATCAGTTCTTCATTGCCCTATCTTAGTTGTTAATTGATTTCTTTTTCATATGTGCCTTGACTGGAAGTGGGAGGGTGGTGCCGGGAGAGCCAGTGACTCCTTGCTCAAGCCAGCAACCTTGGACTCAAGCCAGAGACCTTGGACTTTAAGCCACCAGCCTTTGGGCTCAAGCCAGTGACCATGGGGTCATGTTTATGATCCTACACTCAAGCCAAAGACACCATGCTCAAGCTGGATGAGTCAAGCTGGTGACCTCGGGGTTTTGAATCTGGGTCCTCAGCATCCCAGTCCAATGATCTATCCCAGGGGTCAGGAACCTTTTTGGCTGAGAAAACCATGAACGCCACATATTTTAAAATGTAACTCCATGAGAGCCATACAATGACCCGTGTACGTTATGCATTATCCAATAAAAATTTGGTGTTGTCCTGGAGGACAGCTGTGATTGGCTCCAGCCACCTGCAACCATGAACATGAGCGGTAGGAAATGAATGGATTGTAATACATGAGAATGTTTTATATTTTTAACATTAATATTTTTTTTTATTAAAGATTTGTCTGTGAGCCAGATGCAGCTATCAAAAGAGCCACATCTGGCTCGCGAGTCATAGGTTCCCGACCCTGCTCTATCCACTGCTCCACTGCACCACTGCCTGGTCAGGCAGTAATTTGTGGTTTTAAGTGTACAAGTATTTTCAGCTCTAAGTTTAATCTTAAATATATCTTATTCTTTTTGATACTCTAGTAAATGGAATGAAAATTTTTTCTTAGTTTTTGGATACTTTATTATTAATATATTGAAATACAGCTGATTTTTTAATGTTGAATTTGTATCCTGCAATTTTACTTAATTCATGTGCTATTTCTAATTGTTTTTTGGTGGAGTCTGTAGGGTTTTTTACATGTAAGATTATGCCATCTGTAAACAGATACAAATTTAATTCTTTCTTTCTGATTTGGATGCTTTTTATTTCTTTTTCTTGCCCATTGCTCTGATGAGAACTTCTAGTACTATGCTGAATACAAGTGACACAAGTGGGCGTTTTTACCTTGTTCCTGATCTCAGAGGAGAAGCTTTAAGTTTTTCACTATAATGTATGATGTAAACTGTGAACTTTTCAAAAATGTTCTTTATTATGTTGAGGTAAATTCTCTCAAAACCTAGTTTGTTAAAAGTCTTTTTCCTTTAAAGGACGTTAAATTTTGTGTTCTTTTTGCATCATGTTTATGATGAGCATGTGTTTTTTATTCTTCGTTAATGTGGCCTATCACTTTGATTTGTGTATGTTGAGCTATCTTTGCATCCTAGTGATAAGATTTACATATTCATGGTGTACTCTTAATATAGTGTAGGTACAAGTCCTTTGGCAGATATCTGCTTGACAAACATTTTCTCCCACTCTATAGCTCATCATCCCACCCTCTTCACAGTGTCCTTCCCAGTGCAAAACTCAAACCTATTTTTTAAATTAAAAGTACTATATTATCTCTGATTCAGTGAATGAGTATTACACCATGGAGAGCTAGAAATTCCCTTAAGAATAAACAATAAATAAAGTTGTGTAATGCTTGTTATTATAGAGGTGCTTGCTTGTGTAAAAAGATACTGTTCACAGAATTTTTCAAGTAAGAAATGGATTGAATTTGAAATGAAGAAATGAATTATCCGAGTGTCTACTTTTGCCAGTCTGAAGGGCAGGGCACAGTGGAAAATGAATGCAGTTTATCAGGATGTGGTAGCTTTGTTTTAGCTAAACCGGAACTGAGTTTCCTGGAAATTACTTTCCTGTATTATTCTGGGTTAGAGCTGGACACAAAAGAAATTTCTTTGAGATTTAGAAAGTGAAAGTGAAGTGGCCATGTTCCCACTCAGAAGGTTGGTGTTGGTTTCGGTGCTATTGCAGTCCTAGACACTCTGGCTAACCTGCTGCTGGTGTGCAGTTAAAGCTGGGTCCACAGCTCCTCCGAGACTCTCCAGATCTCCTTTAGCTACTTGGAATCATGGTGCAGGTAAGGGAGCAGCTCTGTAGGGAAGGATGCCAGTCTGTTTGCATCATTAAAGTTGGAGGCTTAGAGGTTGTGGGGAGTAGAGGTATGCTCTAGTTCATCTTTATGGGTCCCAGCTCATCCTTCCTTTCCCTTACTTCAAGGGCATCCATCCTCCCTTCCCAAATGCCTGCTGGCTTTCCACTTCGATTACAGACACAGAAGCAGCCCCCTTCCAGAGGGTATTACCAGCTCCCAGAGTTATGGAAGGTCAAATCTGTATAGGAAATCTCTTCTGCTGTATTATTCCTGGTGGTTCCACTTCTCTGGTCAAATCTTAACTGATACAAATGGTCATCTTTCTGTGCTCCTTGAAGTCAATTGAGAATTTCTGCTTCTTGTCACATTTTATATTCAGTCTCTTCACAAGATCATTTCCAAGGGCACACAGGACTATTTTTGGACCATTGTAGAGCAAAATAAACACATCTGTGAAAAGTTAATCTGCAGCAGTAGTCTTTTTTATTTTGCTTCTTTAATCCTTCACTGGCCATGACCTGCTTTTAACCATGGAATCAGGAGAAACACATTGAGTCACTCTGTAGACACTGAAGTGACACAGAACTGAACCCCATGATGACTACAACCCCACCTTGAAAACTGGCCTTGATTGGTGTAAAAGGTACTTAGCCTTTTAATTTCCTCCCCAGCCTCTTCTTCTTGAGAAAGAGCTCCTGCTGGATTAGTGGCAGTGCCATGACACATCAGGA
Organism: Saccopteryx bilineata; assembly: GCF_036850765.1. Classification (NCBI taxonomy): domain Eukaryota; kingdom Metazoa; phylum Chordata; class Mammalia; order Chiroptera; family Emballonuridae; genus Saccopteryx; species Saccopteryx bilineata. The sequence continues at coordinate 138,639,465 of NC_089491.1, read as the reverse complement.
AGCAGTTGCAGCTCAACAAGTTTTGAGCCAGTGGTTTTTTAATTTTTTTGTTTAGGGTTTTTTTTTTTTCATTTTAGAGAGAAGAGAGAGAGAGAGAGAGAGAGGAGAGACAGGGACAGAGAGAAGGGGGGAGGAACTAGAAGCATCAACTCCCATATGTGCCTTGACCAGGCGAGCCCAGGGTTTCGAACCGGTGACCTCAGCATTTCCAGGTCGACGCTTTATCCACTGCGCCACCACAGGTCTGGTTTTTTAATTTTAAAGATGGCCAAGTTAAGGCAAATCAAAGCACCTTAAACCCATTCTCTCTTTGTGTTTAGGCTATTAGATCATAGTATTCTACTAGTTTGTGATAAAGTTTTATTTTATTGAAGGCTTCTAATGGGAATGCAAACCATAAGAGTGAAAGTGGGTAATTTAAATTGCCGGAGTTAAAAAATAGAATATCTTAATATGTGCAGCTGTATCAAGTTGCAGCATTTTAATGCTTGGATCTTGAGAGTATTTTTGCAGCAGTTTGCATCTTTTAGTCAGAAATGATATACCAACCATGAAAAGCAGCTTTAGCTTCTATGTTCCAAACTTGAAAGATATGGTGGCTTATTGTTTTGTTCCCTTCCTTTTGATTTGACTGCTGTGGGAATTCATTGTGAGATAGGTTACTGCTATAAGACTGATAAGTTTGTTTTCGAAGTCTGTGATAGGAAACAAGTGAAGATTGTTCAGGATGCTTGATGAGATTGTCTAGGATGTCCCGTGATGGATCTAGCCAAGGAAAATATGACTGGAGGCAAAAAAGATTTTTCTAGAGAAAAGTTTAAAAAATGGCTTCTGAAAATTTTATGATGAACCAAGGTTATTGCAGAAACCCAAGGAGGAGGAGGTTGATTATTGTCTGTTAGGATATACTTTAAAGGTAAAAATGGGCTTTAGACAAAAGTCTGGTAGTGCAGGGGGGATGGAAAATGGAAAGAACATATTTTTGATTCATGAAGGTTTTTATAGAAAAGTTTGTAAATGAAGACTTGGAAAAAACTTTCTGAAGCAGTCTTCTTTTTTTTTCAATCAACAAATGTCTTTTCTATCTTTCTTTGGAACTACATTAATATTTTTCCTAACTGAATACATGGTTAAAAAGAGAGGTGAGGAATGCTTGATCATGCCAAAATAATGTCAGTGTTCTTTTTCCAAATGGTAAAAAACGGTCTCTGGTCTACGAAGTTCCTGTTTGATCTGACCTCTGGCCACCCGTCTGACCTCTGGTCGATCAACCCCCTTCTATCTCTGTAGGCATTCGGGGAACAGCATTCTCGTGCTTTTTATGGGCCGTACTGCTGCTACCAGGCCTTGCACTAGTTTCTTCTTCCAATGCTCTTCCCAGGTCTGCGCATTCTCACTCTCTCGCCATCTTCAGTTTCTTCTCAAATGCCACTTCATCCCAGAGCCCTTCCCTGGCTACCTGCTCTCAAAGAGCAGATATTTGTTTCTCCATTTCTTTTCATCCTTACTCTCTTACCCTTTTTGCCTAAGTAGCCCTCACTGCTGCCTGCTACCTGGCATCATATATTTATTGCTGGTTTTTATCTCCTCTTACCACCCTGTGAGCTCCATGAGGGATATCTTTAGCACCTTGAATAGTTAGTTCCCTGGCTTGCAAAGTAGAGGCTTAATAAATGGCTGTTGAAAGGATAAATTTATCATTTTTGTGAACACTTGACTTCTTCAGGTAAATATTTAGGTAGGACTACACCTTTATAATGCAGAGGAAAAAGTCTGCTTGACTTCTTTCTTGGCTTATTTAACCTTATTTGTCTTCCTCTATCAAAGAGAAAAGTAGAGGCAAGCAAGAAATTCCCAGACACAATTTTCCAGTGGGTTCTGCTTATTGCGAGGAAGTTAAGAGGTAGCTTTGGTTCTGAAAGGCGTAATGTGGCTCCTTATTGTAACCTACTGGGACTGGGACTGGGACTGCAGAGCATGAGGTCTTTAGTACTTTTGGATCAAAGGCCTCTTGCCTGGCATACTGAAGTGTGATGGTTGGATGCTTGCTCTCAAGTTTCAGGCCGGACATAGCAGCTCTACGTTCTGAGGCAAACCTCAGAGTTACATGGTTTATTTCACACCTTGCTCTCAGAGGACTAAAGATCTTTCATGCCATTGTCCTTTTGTCTATAAGGAATGACCTTTTTTCCCCTACTCAATAAGGTAGACATGAATTGTCATTTCCGGTTGTATCAAATACAGTGTAAATACCCAACAATACTTTCTCAAAAGAACTATGATGATTCTGACTTCTCCTTATTTTGTACAATTAAAATGTCGTTTGGTCTTGTCTCAGGTTCCTTGGAGGGAGATGCTAAACCTTGGAATTTCGAGAATCATAGGTGTGCCTCTGTTGTTCATGGTGGACCACTGGGGCCACACGTGGGTTTATGCTGAAAAGGAGGTAACTCATAGTGGGCCTCCAGATAGTTTCAGAAAGAAACCTGATTAGAGAGCTGGGACTTAGAGTCACATGCTCTAAGTATCAGTCCTACCTTCTAACCTCCTGGAAGGGAATGGGGTTCTGGAGACTGACTTCACTCACATGGCCAATGATTGGATCAGTCAGCCTACTTAATGAAACCTCAGTTAAAAACTCAAGACTGAGACTTAGTTGAGCTTCTCTGGTTGGTAATCAGTATGCAGAGAGGATGATACGTTCTAAAGACATGGGAGGTACCACACCCCATGACCCTTTGCTTTAGACTGGTTTTGATTTGTTGCTATTGTTGCTATTGTTTTACAATAAAACTATAATCATAATCAGCGTTTTCAGCTTTTTTCATGGCCCACAAAAACAAATTACTAAAATTATGCAGCTCATCAAAAAATATATTTTATGCTGCTCTGACGAAAGAAAAAAAAAGTATAATTTTGATTCATTCATACCAGATGGCTATCCCTGTGTTGGCTATTGTCATATTCTTATTTGACCACCTATGGTAAGAAAGGCCAGTGCCCTGACTAAATAGTCAGGTATTACACATTCTAAAAATTCGTGTGGCACACCATTTGAAAATCACTGATCATAAATATAGTGCTTTCCTTAATTTTGTGAGCTGTTCTTACAAATTATTGATCTGAGTGAGTTGTGGAAACTCCCAAATTTGTCAGACATGCAAGTGGCTCAGGACCATTGCAGTTGCAGCTGGAGTCTGAAGTGCGGGGAGTCTTGTAAGGGACTTTGTCCTCAGCTGTGAAATCTGCATGAATTCTGGGTAGTCAATGTCAGAATTACACTGCATCCAGCAACTCCACAAACACATGCCTTTTTTAAAGAAAATTTTATTTTAATTTATTGGGTTTACATAGATTCTAGTGTCCCCCGAATACCTCCCCTTAAGCTCTGAGACCTGTGTGTCTCTGTTCTGAGAATCACCTATCTTGAATCACAGGGTTGTTTGAGGCAGATCTCTGGGCACCATTTTAGATCTACTGACTAAAAATATCTTGATGGGATTAAGGAATCAGTGATTGTAGCTACCATACCAGGTGATTCAGAATTCTGGGAACCAGCAGGGCTCAGTGGGAGCCTATGTTTAATGAGGTTGAGATACCAAAGTCTCCTGGCATAATGTAGAGAAAAGAATCCCAGGACTCACTGAGATAGAAATGTTAGCATGCATTTATCACAGCTGCCTGCAGACACCTCCCGCCTACCTCTCCACTCGATTCCCTTAGAGGACCGATGATTTCTCTCCACCGAGACCCTGAGAAGTACATGGAGGAGGGAGCGCCTGCAACTTTGAGAAACTCTTGTCTGAGGCAAAGTGTAATATAGGAGATGCTGCTATTGAGGTGGCTTTCTGATTTCAGTGTATGTGTGTGTGTGTGTGTGGGGGGGGTCCTGGAGTGCCAGAGGCCTGGTGACAGAGCTTAGCTGCCAAAGACGAGATGACTGCATTTATTATACTATAAAGCTAGCAGGAGGCAGTGGTCATCACAATGTTTTGACCCACAGGGATCATTTGTGGTGGCTTATTAAATATGTTGTCCCGGTGGATAAAGTAGATGGTCAACGCTTTTAAATGTTGCTTGATCTATTATATACCAGGAAAATTTCCAGTACAGGGCCAAAAAACAGGCTTGAATCACCACAATGTAGAGTTACGACCTCTTAAACCTTTTACAAACCTTTGACATTTTCCTGGAGTTAGAGCTGTCCTACTGAGGTGGAGTCGGTGAGGGGCTCCCCATTGAGGAAGGACCCTCGTGTAGTCCCTCGTACAAGTGTCTTCCTGAGATACAGCTTGTTGGTTTTTTTTTTTTATATAAACCAGAGCTATTTTTCAAAGAAGAAAATTAGAAGAAAGGAATGGGCTTTGTCTAGAGCTGGGGGCTGTGAGAGGGTGAGGAGACGGGGCAGCCAGAGGCTCGTTCCTCCCCCTCTTCATCCCTCCTCCTGAGACTTCTTGGTGCCGAACTGGGTGACCCTGTGACCTTTCCTGGGGACTGGTACCCTCTGATTTCTGTGAGCTCATTATGCCCTCACCTTTCTGGGCAGTTTTATAAGGAAGCAGACGAGTTCAGATGGAGGAGGAGCTTTTTGTGTTCAGATTTGCCGAAATTTGAAAGGCTTGCAAGTAGTCAAACATGATTATTAAGATTATTTCAGACAAAACAAACAAACTCATTTTATTTTCTATTGCTTGGCCTAATTTAAAAAAAAATTTTTTTTCAAAGATTTTATTTATTCATTATAGAGAGGGGGAGAGAGAGAGAGAGAGAGGAGGGAGGAGCTGGAAGCATCAACTCCCATATGTGCCTTGACCAGGCAAGCCCAGGGTTTCGAACCGGCAACCTCAGTGTTTCCAGATTGATGCTTTATCCACTGCGCCACCACAGGTCAGGCTGCTTGGTCTAACTTTAAATGACAAATGAAGGCTAACTCAAATAAAAGTGAGATAGTGTAGCACTGGAAGGGAAAGGTGATCTTTTCCAAGGTCCAAGTGATTGTGAGTTTTATTTGTTCATTCAGTCACCTTTCATTCGGAATCCATTGTATCCATCACTGAGTGCAACAGAGACAATGATGCAGACATTAACGTCTTAAAATGTATGAAAAATACTGATAACATTTGAAGAATATAGTACAAAAGTTTAGGAAACTTGAGTAAATTCTGTAACAGAAATGCATTCAGGGTGATGTGGAATTTGAGAGAATGTTTTTTGTAGGTGGTGTTTAAGGTGGGCTGTTACCATGCTTCTGCATGGACACTTATGGTTATTCAATACTTATTCTAGTTTTAAATATTCTTCCCTCCCTTCTCCCGAAGTGAGAAGCAGGGAGGCAGTCAGACAGATTTCCCCATGCACCCTACCGGGATTCACCCAGCATGCCCACCAGGGGGCGATGCTCTCCCCATCTAGAGTGTTGCTCTGTAGTGGCCAGAGGGCCAGAGCCGTTCTAGCACCTAAGGTGGAGGCCATGGAACCGTCCTCAGCACCTGGGCTAACTTTGCTCCAATGGAGCCCTGGCTGCGAGAGAGGAAGAGAAAGACAGAGAGAAAGAAGAGGGGGAGGGATAGAGAAGCAGATGAGCGCTTCTTCTTGAGCCCTGACCGGAAATCGAAAAATCAAACCCAGGACTTCCACATGCCAGACTGACGCTCTACTGCTGAGCCAACTGGCCAGGGCCTAAATATTTTTTCTTTGAGCTGCAGTCTGCCTCCTAGTAATTGGCAGGCACTGTGGCAAATGGTGAGTACTTGCACCATCTAAATGGGTACCCCAAAATAGCCCTGGAGGCAGAAGCATGTAGCCACTGAGGCCCAGAGTTGCCAGGTCTTCTAATATTTGAAGAGAAGCTGGAAATTTTTATGTATAGTAAAATCATCACCTATTTTAATAATGTCAGGTGACATTTTAAAAAGAAAATGGCAACTTTTCTATTTAAAAAAAGAAAATGTTTACAGGTGAAACAACAATTTGCAGGCTAAACTTAGATCTTGGACAGCGCGTTTGCAACATTGTCTTTGGGTCATAGTTTTCCCTCTGGGAGCTGCTGAAACTGCGCTGCGTCAGTATTTCATCCATTCATTTACTCACTCACTCGTACTCCCATCTATTCATTTATTTATTTTGTGACAACCATGACCATGCATTGTGCTAGACACTGGAGATATAACCATAAAAACGGCAAAGATTTTTTCCTTTGGGGAACTTGGTATCATTTCTATCACCTTTCTCTAGGCTGAGCATCCCCAGTTTCCTCAGTTTGATGTCCTGAGCTCTCACTCTGAGAGCCTCCATCTCCCTAGCACCCTGGAGCTCTCCTGTAAAGGTGCTCAGCCTTTAACCCTTTGAGCAGTACGAACGTTCACGTATGTCCTCGTGCCTCCTGACCATCTGGCATATGATCATACAAAAACTTTCATTTTAAAAACATGTAAGGCAACATTAAAAAAAGGCAAATGCATGTTCTTCTTGTTTCCATAAATTGGTTATCAAGAAAACACGATTTTAAGTTAATAAAACTGTAACTGAAAATAATTTTATTTTTTGAAAAAAAAAAGAACTCACTCCTGGGGGTCAGCAAGCATGAAAAAACTCACTACTCAAAGGGTTAAATAGCACTCTAAAGGGCTGCTGGTCTCATCTTGGATACCAACCACCTTCCCAATCCTGTCTGTGGGTAGAATACTTCTGTCTTGCCTATCTCTGCACCTCGTAGGTTCTCCCCTTGCTAGTATTTCTAAACTAGCCATTAATTATCTGTTTAAGTGCCTCTCCTTCTTTCACTATGCTGTTAACTCTATGTCTTCCCTTTGTATCTCTGAGCCCTACATCATACCTGACATGTAATAAGTGCTCAACAAATATCTGTTGGAGTGGATTGAAATGAAAAATAGTTTGACTTATTCAGCTCACCGTCTATTTGTGGTTTGGTCTGTTTTGATATCCAAGACACAATAACTCTGAGTTTAGGGCAAACTGACAGCCCTTGGACAATACCATTATGTACAGTTTTAATCTGATTGCAGGTATTTTGCTCTCTTTTAGGTCTAAATGTGGGCCTTCACTCTTACCTGTATTCTGTGTTAGAATTTATGAACAAATGCAGGCATTTAAACTCCTTATAAATCTCTGTAAGTCAATCTCCCAGGACAGTAATTCTCCTCTCCAGTTACAGACCTCCTGCAAGCTTGGTTTGCATGCACGATAGATTCATTTAAGTCTTTGATTAAAATACTGGACAGCAAGAGATAATATCAGAATCTTGTGACATACACTGGAGGTCTCCATCCAAGAAGACATTGATTTATTATTCACCACTCTATGTGTTAGCTACAAATCTGTCTTATTCTATCTTGCATGCATGAAGATTCTGAGAGATTTTGTAAGTGCCTTTGTTAAAATAACGATGCGCTGTGTCTTTCACCTCCCCTGTCCTATTAATATACAAGGCCGATCAGTTAAACCTCTTTTTTGTGAATCTATGTTGACTCCCAAAATCAGATTTTTTTCCAGTGCTCACAAATAGGATAAGTTCTAAAATTATGTTATTATTTTGTTTTAAGCTCACTCTCCTATAGTTTTTAGACACTTGGGAAACTCTCCAAATACTAGATTCTAGGTAACTTCTCAAAGCTTAGGTTCACCAGTATTAGGTACCATGTGAGAGGATTTTCTGCAGTTACCTTATTACTGCAGCGGTTCCCATTCAGCAAGTTATGTTTATATTTTGAGATCTAATTGAATTCATTTAAAATACCAGGCACTCTGTCCTAACCCATTACCAGAAATAATAATCTGTATGGATGGCACCTGTGCATTTTCAGATGCGATACATCCGGGCTGCAGAGGTGACTCATGCCTACCATTTCATGTCATTTTTAGAAGGGGAAAAGAATGTACGTTAAGTACCTCATAAAACTGTGGTGATGTAGTAATAATAACACTCTGTGATGATGCTTTTTTACTTCTCAAATGGTTGAATCATGACTACTTTAGAAAAACAACAAGTCTTTTGTCCCCTTTTTAAAACCAGTGCTATCATTTGTTGTCTTAAATTATGATCTACATAGTATTATATCTGTGGGAATAGTCAAATGCATCAGGGGTTTGGCATATTAGATATCTTGCTTTCTCTTTATGGCCATTTTTATAACAGTGAGATGCATCCTTGTAAATGAAAAGAATAATTCTGTTTCTTCCTCAACTCATAACACTTCTGACACCAAATGATCACTCTTCTGACACCAACTGGGTGTCTGACATTTCAATTTAATTCTGACACTACCTGGAGATGGTATTAGACCCCCAGGTTAATGGCTCAGTCCTGTACGACTGCCCCCACTTCCAAGGTCAATCATAAGTAAGCCTACATTTTGTCCAACTTGTCTACAAATCAGGAGTCCCATGGCCATGTTCAAGAAATAGTTCACTACAATGGCTCATAGAACTCAGGGAAACACTTATGTTGATAGTTAATTATATAACAAAAGGTATGATAAAGGATGAACAGCCAGATGAAAAAGATACATTGGGCAAAGTGTGGAGGGTCCCAGGACAAGGGCTTTTCTCCTTCGAGTTGGGGTGCTTGAATCCTCTTATCACTTGATGTATTCACTAACCTGGAAGCTCTCTGCACCATGTAGTTAGGGATTTTAGTGGAAGCTTCGTCATGTAGATGTGATCAATTATTAGCTCAATCCGTAACCATTCTTCCTACTCTGAGGGAGTGGGGCTGAAATTTCCAATCTTCTAATTATGGCTTGATCTTTCTGGTGACCAGTTCCCATCTTGAAGCTATTGATCCACCCACCAAGATCACCTCATTAGAACAAGACCCTTCTATCACCCAGGATATTGCAAGGATTTAAGAACTAGGGCAAAGACCAAATATTACCACAAAAGATGCTCCTAGTACCTTCACTGCTTTAGAAATTATAAAAATTTTATAATATCTGACCAAGAGTCAGGTTGAAGACCAAAATATACAATTTTTATTATAGCATCATATTGCATGTGTGCTTACGCGCGCGCGCGCGCACACACACACACACACACACACATATTAACACTTTTATGGTTATTTCCTTATGGGAGATTTCTAGAATTAAAGTTTTTGGTCATAAGGTATGTGTTTTTTTAAAGCCTTTACACATAGTGACAACCACAGACCTTCCAATGTGAACATCCACTGCCTGGATATGAGATTGCCCGTTTTCTCTCAAAGTCACAGATCTGAATGAATTTTAAATTAATGGCTTGGTTGGTCTGGAAAGCTCAGTCTGAGGAAATGGAAAACAGTGTACAATCCATCTCAGGGGGATGGGCTCCTACGGAACTGCACCCAAGTTGTCCGAGGATGGGGACTTGGACTTGCCTGCTCACAACTCCGCCATTTCTAGCGGCCTTATTACCAGCAGCTCTCTCACCATATGTGGGGTCTCTTCCCCTGGAATGGGACACGACACTCTTCTCTCTTCTTTAGTTGGACCTGCCAGTCCCCTAGTTCACTGCTGGTTCCTCTTCCCCTCTGGAGGAGTTATTCCACGCCAGACTCCCGTCATAGGGATGCTGAGGTGTACACAGACTCACAGTCCGCCCGCCCCGCTGGCGGCAGAGCCTTGGCGTTGGATCCCACGCAGGGATTCATTTTTCTAAGCTTAGTCAGGACCATGACTCCTTCAGTGGGAATGAAAATTAGTAATTCAGTGGGAGTCAGTTAGTAACCATGATGTTTAGAGTCATGTGTCCAAATAAAACTTGAGATGTTTAAAATTCTGTAGGTTAGAGCTGTGCACGAGTCAAGTCAGATATTTAGAATGTGCATCTGTCATCGCTAAAGCTGGCTTTTATAGTCTTCATTGTTTGGGCAAAGAGGAGGTGTTTCTGTAAGAAGCAGATAAAAGACATGAAAATAAAGATGTGGGATTGCTGTTCTGGAGAAATTGGCTGGAGTATAGACAACTGTGGGCAAAGACCACTTGGGGTGTAGATGCTCCCGGAAAGAACCATGCCCTAGGACCGCGCGGTTTCTGTAACACTGCGCCCTCAACTGGGGATAGTAGGTCCTGTCATTAAATTGAAGGCAACCTTTCAAAGTCTCCTGTTCAGCATTTTCTAAGGTGTTGAACAATAAATTTCCCTTCTCTTTTTGGTTCTCTCTCTCTCTCTCTCTCTCTCTCTGTCATCATCTTAGAATTAAGATTCCGAGATCTGTGGGAATTTGTGTTAGGAAACATTAACTAGAAATTCAGAAAGCTGTGCTTTTGCTCATCCTTTTAAATTCAGCGGTGGCTGGTAGTAACGTGCAGGTGTGCTGAAGCTTGCTAGTGGGGTGGTATTTAAAAACAATTTCTGGTGCATAATCTGGAAATTTAGTTCTGGGTGGTACTGCGGTGAGAGAACACCTTTATGCCTAGTTTGCCCCAACAGTGACCACACTCACCGTCGGTATTTTCCATCCCATGTCCGCTGGCTGTGACTCTGACCTACAGCGTTGTGCACTTGCCTTTGAACACTCAGCTGCTTGGTAGGAACTGGCGGTGTTTGCATTCGTCCCGAAGAGAGGGAAATAAATTCGGCATCTATCTGCCTAACTTCTCAGCGAGACCACGGAACTTTCTGAAGTAATATTGTATTGCATTTGCTATGATTCCTGCAGACAGGAGATTCTGAAATAGGAAAAATGTGATACTTAAATATGTAGAGTAACCTGATGTTAGGAGTCATTTAAAAATAATTACTTGAATAACCAACTTCCTTTTTAAAATGGTGGATTCCCTCTGACTTCCTTGTGCTTATGCTATGTTTGTAGCTAATTGTTTTTACTTTTGTCCTTTGGTTCCAGGCTAAACATATTTTTGACTGGCATGAACCCGTTCTACTTTCATGCAGTGAATGTCATTTTACACTGCCTGGTGACTCTTGTGCTGATGTACACCTGTGACAAAACTGTCTTCAAGAATCGCAGGCTGGCTTTTGTGACGGCGTTGCTCTTTGCTGTGCATCCTGTTCACACTGAGGCGGTGAGTATCATGGGAACTCAGTGAAATAAGAGCCAAAAAAAAAGAAAAGCTAAACTGATCTTTTTTTTTTTTTGCCCTTTCAAAACCATGTTAGTTTAAAGCTCTACTAAACTGTTTCTCTTTCTATATAAATCATTCTGCTTGACAACTTTTCATTTTGAATGTCCAAATGGTCTTTATTGTACCTCCAAGATTTAATTGCTTTTCTAAATAACCACTGTTTTTATTACAGGTAGTAATAAATGGCCACTCTTATTTATTTTCAGGAAATTTAAGTCCTAATGCATTTTAAACAACAAGAGGAATTTTGAGATACTTATCACGCTGTGTCATTGTTTCTGCTCCACATTTGTGTTTTACCTTTTCTCATTCTGCTTTATACTTATACACTGCTCACAAAGATAGCGCTCAGGAAATGTGCAGATACTCCAGTACTTTCAGCCTTTTGTATAGTGCATTTTCACCAATGAAATAAAAGTTGGTTTTGCATCTCGTTTGCATAATCGAACATTTTTCTTTGACTTGTCGTTTGCTTTTCTGATCTTCTCATTTAATAAAATAAGTCAAATGCTTTTTTTTATCGCTTCATATTCATTTTGAAATATCCCTTAATTTTTGTGAGCAGTATATTTATAATGCAGAGATGTGAGTGCTGGGAGGAGGACTAGAAAAACTTCAGCTGACATTTAAGCTAGCAAGACAGACTTAAGAGACTAACAGTTTTGTAAATGATCTAATATGAACTGTAGTTATTTTGTGGAGGATGAGAAATTTGTTTATAAAGTTAGATAGTTTAGATATCTGGCCCTCCTCAAAATATTGACTTAATCATGCCCAGAGATGAGATCATCAAGTTACCTTGTTTCACATCTCAGTAACCACAGCAGGTTTATTTTATGTGAATTGCTAGGGGTAGATGAAGGCTTTCCAAGGGGGACATGGACACTATGGTTTTAAAACAATTGTTTTTGGAGCCTCAGCTTGCATCTGGACACTTTCCTAAAGTTGATCTGCCTTGGAACATTGGGGTAAAGGTGTCAAGTTGTTCTCCCCTCTCTCTCTGCTCCTTTCAGTTGCTCTTCGCTAATTAAACAATAAATGAATAAAAAAAGGAATGTCTTGCAAATATCAGAACCTTATTATGCACCAAGTGCACAAACCTCCCAGTCCCTTACAGAGAAGCAATTGGATATATTGGTGTCAGCAAAGCCTCTTTCAATTAAAGCAACATTAACCCAAGGTGGGGCGTTATAACCTGTCTTAGAACAGAGCATGACATTGGGAGTAGGGCGTGGTAGCCTGTGTTCTGGTTCAGGGGTAAGAAAGATGGTTGTCATGGGGACATATTATAATATGTTCAAACACAAGAAGTTTGATTTGGCCAATTGGTTTGATAATGAGGACTGGCTTTGCTAGTTAGGCTATCAGATGGACATTTTCCAGAAACAAAATTCTAAATCTCTAAGCCCAAGGTTTTTTTTTTTGTTTGTTTGTTTGTTTTGTTTTTTTGTATTTTTCCGAAGCTGGAAACGGGGAGGCAGTCAGACAGACTCCCGCATGCGCCCGACTGGGATCCACCCAGCACGCCCACCAGGTGGCGATGCTCTGCCCATCTGGGGCGTCGCTCTGCCGCAACCAGAGCCATTCTAGTGCCTGAGGCAGAGGCCAAGGAGCCATCCTCAGCGCCCAGGCCAACTTTGCTTCAGTGGAGCCTTGGCTGTGGGAGGGGAAGAGAGAGAGAGAGAGAGAGGAAGGAGAGGGGGAGGGGTGAAGAAGCAGATGGGCGCTTCTCCCGTGTGCGCTGGCCGGGAATTGAACCCGGGACTCCTGCACGCCAGGCTGACGCTCTACCACTGAGCCAACCAGCCAGGGCTTAAGCCCAAGGTTTTGACAAATATGTGTTTAGAGTGATTAAGAAAAAATGACTTTATTAAAAAATTACATTATTAAAGACAATTTTCCCAACCCTTTCTGAATATCTTAGACTAAACAAGATGCCTGTAAGTGGAAGACCATGAAATATAATAACGGTTCATTTGAGAAGTCTTGGTAAAATATTTTGCTATACTTCTGAGAAACTATAAAAGCAAATGACTCTAATTACGGGTAACTAAATGAGGTGTATGCCTATATTATTTGCTTTTATAGGAGAACCTGATTGCATTGTCAGTGGGTATATCATGAATGTTATGTAAGATGATAGGACACTATGGATAACTTTAGTATTCAAAGAATTAAGTCACTCTTACAATGTGGCTAGTTCTATTCCTTTTTTTGTGACCCATCTGTAGAGAGGAAAGCTAGGACTTGAATTGATGCTGAGTATTTCCTTATTCTAACAAAAAATGATATTCAGCCAAGGACCACTAAATTTATTGAAAAAAAGCTGCTATATCTGTTATTTAGAGATGTATTTTTTTCTTAGCACACACATATGAGAGAGGCAGACAGACAGAGAAATAGACAGACAGGTAGAGAGACAGAGACAGGAAGAGAGAAATGAGAAGTATCAACTCATTGATAACATCACTTTAATTGTTCATTGATTGCTTCTCATATGTGTCTTGACCAGGGGACTCCAGCTGAGCCAGGGACCCCTTATTCAGGCCAGTGACCTTGGGTTCAAGCCAGTGACCTTTGAGCTTAAGCCAGTGACCATTGGGTCATGTCTATAATCCCATATTCAAGCCAGTGACCCTGCGCTCAAGCTGATGAGCCCGCACTCAAGCTGATGACCTAGGGTTTTTGAATCTGGGTTCTCAGTGTCCCAGGTTGATGCTCCATTCACTATTCCACCACTTGGTCAGGCATAAAGATGTATTTTTATATTTGATAGTTATTTATAATTTTTTCTAATTTATTTATGATGTACTGATATTAGAAAAATAATACAGAATTTAAAACTTAACACAGAAACTTATTGTTTCAAGAACACTTTTTTAAGTGAGAGAAGGGGAGATAGTGAGACAGATTCCCACATGTGCCCGAACCAGAATTAACCTGGCTACCCCTGTCTGGGGCAAATGCCAGAATCAACTGAGCTACTTTTAGTGCCTAAGGCTGATGCCCTGGAACCAACCGAGCTATCCTCAGTGCCTGGGGCCAATGCTAGAACCAGTCAAGCCACTGCTGCAGGAGGAGAAGAGGAAGAGCAGGAGGAGAGAAGCAAATAGTCACTTCTTTTTTGTACCCTGACTGGGAATCAAACCTGAGAATTCCGTAGGCTGGGCCAATGCTCTATCCACTGAGCCAACCTGCCAGGGCTGCAAGAACTTTATTTTTTTGTTTTGATGACAGAGACAGAGAGAGGAACAGATAAGGACAGAAAGGCAGGAGGGGAGAGAGATGAGAAGCATCAATTCTTCGTTGTAGCTCCTGAGTTGTTCATTGATTCCTTTTTCATATGTGCTTTGATCATGGGGGCTACAGCAGAGCAAGTGACCCCTTGTTCAAGCCAGTGACCTTGGGCTCAAGCCATTGACCCCACACTCAAGCTGGTGAACCCAAACTCAAGCTGGAAGTGCCCATGCTCAAGCCACGACCTCAGGTTTTTGAACCTGGGTCCTCTGCATCCCAGTCCAATGCTCTATCCACTGTACCACCACCTGGTCAGGCCACAAGAACTTTTAAAATAAATTTAACTGTATGTTTCATTACAAGGAGAGATGTAAGCATAACTATACAATACATTAGGAAAAATGCTGAGGGGGAAATAAGATAGAAATATGAGTTCAAGCAGAAGGGTGTAGCTGTATACCATTTACAGAAGAGCCTGTTTATGTTGACTAAATGGAAAATGATGAGCTTCAAAATGCTTTGATACATTTCAGATTCATTTTGGTACATTTAGGACATAACATAGCCTTATTTTGAAATGTCAATATTTATGATGCATGAGAAATTAGATTCTTTCAAGTATCTAGAATTATAATAAAAATTTTGATATGAATTTTAAAGATGACAGAGATACATCACTTTTTAATAGTCATTTTTGGGGGGGGGTTGTAATGTGAGAGAAATACTAATCAAGGGCTACTGCTCCTAGCCATATAGAATACAGGGTGGGGCAAAAGTAAGTATAGAGTTGTTCATATGAAAATAATGCAGTAATTAATAAATCATAATAGAAGAATAAACCCTGGTTTCGCAGACTCACAACTGTAAACATACTTTGCCCCACCCTGTATATAATGTTGGTCAAAGACAATTTTTAAATCATAGACAATATTACATTTCTAACAAATAATTTTTAAAGGGCAGTTGAAGATGTGTTCTTAGAATGTCTTGGGGAAATGTTCTGCAGGAAAGAACAAAGGCACAGGACAGAAACAGTCATGATTCTGTGCGTGCGGAGTAGGAGAACGTAACTCACAGTGACCTTTGGCAGTGTGATCATGACCTGATAAAGTTAGGTTGAATTCTAAATAAAAAAGGAAAATCCTGTTAGCCAAGTGACCTTTAAGAAAGGGTTTTAACAAGCTTTTGTACTAATCAGAGAAAAAATCTATGGTAACACAATTTTAAGGGTAAAGGAATATAAGGGTTGGACATTTATTTAGGGAAAAATGCTAGAAAAACTATTTTCATTCACAAGGAGATGAGGGGAGGTGTAAGAAGGAGACAAAGAAATCTGACCTACATAGCCCTCTATACTAGGAGGTAGAATCAAGAGACTATTATTTAATTATAGGTGATAGTTTGGTTTCTGAGGAGGAAGACAGAACTAGAAAAAAGTGTGCTTTACAGAAGACATAATGATAATTATTTTAAAAGAAAATAAACATAGTGGGTGGGAGAGGGTATTAGTGGGTGATACAGCTCTCCCTTGTTAAACAAAAACAAAGATGGGACCATAACTTGTCTCAGGAAGGACTGAAGATTTTAATTTTGGGGAATAAGTTTAGTTTAAACATGTTGATATGATTACATTTAAGCGTGTCGACATGATTAAGGATTTTCTTTTTCTTTTTACTTAGAGGCAGGAGGCAGAGAGACAGACTCCTGCATGCACCCCGACCAAGATCCACCTGGCATGCCCCCAACAGGGCAATGCTCTGCCTATCTAGGGCTGCTGCTCTGTTGCTTAGCAACTGAGCTATTTCAGCACCTGAGGCAAAGCCATGGAACCATCCTCAGCACCAGGGACAACTTGCTAGAATCGAGCCATGGATGCAGGAGGGGAAGAGAAAGAGAGAGAGAAAGAGAGAAGGGGGAGGGTAGAAGAAGTAGATGATGGTCACTTCTCCTGGGTGCCCTCACCAGGAATCGAAGTTCTACCACTGAGCCAACTGGCCAGGGCCATTGCTTTATTAAGTATGTAATCAACAAACAGTTAATAAGTATCTGGTTGATGCAGGCACTCTGCTGGATACCAAGGGGACATGTGGGTGGATAGCAGGGTCCCTACTCACAGTTTGTTTTCAGTCTCCGAGAAAAGCTGAAGCATATGCATGTAAATACATGGAAGACACAGACAGCTCTATGTTGTAATGAAACAAGAATCTCAGCTGAAGGGAAAAAATTAGTTCCAATTGAAGTAGACAGGAACAAATTCATTTATTTACTCAACTTTTCCAACTATTTGAGAGACTGTAATGTAGTCCTCAGTACAAGGATATCACAATGAATAAGACAAACCCAGACCTTTCTACATTTAAGGCCTTGTGATTCTTGGAAGGGTTTCCTAATAGTATATATCTTGGGAAATTATGAGAAAAATTAGTAATTGGGAAAATTATTGTAATTCTTTTATGAGAATTAAAACGTAATCATTCTAAAGACATTACAGGTTTGAAGGAATGTGCAGTAGTAAAAAATATGAGCAGGAAGTGCTGACACATGGAGTTGAAAGTTAAGGTCAGTGTTTTTAGAATGGGGACAAGGGCACATAGAGAATTGTCATGATCGCTTCAGTCAGTCTGGCCTCCAGCTACTGCCATGTGTTAAGTAGGTGTTTCCGGCTCTTTCTGACGCTAATGGAACTCCTCCTTGCAGATAAAATTATTAATAACTTCATAGAAACCCTGTGAGTGGTATTCCAAAAAGTAATGTTTTAGGAGCAAATTAAGTCCTTAATTGGCAATTTCCACATGTGATTCTGTTAAGCTTGCTCAGAGATCTGAATGTTACATTATTTAAATTCTACCCAGTTCTACCCAATTCACTGATGTTTTTCCACTGTTTGACTATTTAAAGGGTACCATTCTCAGGTTATAACTCTACCCTCTTGGTGGAAACCTGCAGAATGAGGCAGAAATACATACTCTCCATTTGCACGTATTTTAGAGCAAGTCCTTTGGTACTGTGCCCCATAGTTAGTTCAATACCCTGCAGTTCAGCTGACATTGACACAGAATCAAGCCCAGGGGGCTCCACTTAGCATTCCATGTTTGCTTCCCGGTGCCCACTCCTGTCTCCTTTTCATTTACTCCATGCTCTCTTTCCTTTATGCCTTCCCTTCCAGGAGCATCCTGTGTGTTTTCAGACCTCTCTTTCCTCTGCCTGAAATGCTTCTGCATTCCCTCTCTGGCCCAGGGTTCACATTCCTGAAAGCTTCCTTGCCTGTCCTTTGTTTTAGTGTAAAAGGCCAGCTGGCCTTGCCGTGAAGCCTTCCCAGATCCTGCAGTCAAGATTAATGCCTTTAGTCTTCCCATAGCAATGATTCCTCCTCTTTATGAGACACACACTTTCTCTGTATCATATTAATGCACTCTTTTGACTCCTTAGCCAGATGTTGAACTCCTGGAGGCAGGTTACATCTCTCCAGCTGGCAAAATACCTGACAAATAGGAGGCACGTGGGAAATGTCTGTTGCCTGGAATAAAACATGCAGTTAACAAATATAATGCTATTGACTAATTGAATCACAGTGAATGACTGGTGTAAGTGTGTAGTGGTTGCTGCAAGCACCTTGTTTTTAGAAATCTAGTCCCCTTGCTGCAGAGACCCTGATTCAACACAAATGTAGAATAGGCGTTCAATGAATGCTTGGTGGTTCGAAATTGGCAACAGAGTCTATCAGTGTTAGCACTAACATTTTAACACCCCCTCCGACCTCTGCTCCAGGGGACAGTGCATTCTTTATATTGGACACAGCCAGCTGCATATTCTGCTGCTCCTGTTTCCCAGCAGCACCGATTGGCTGCAATTCGAGATGCAGGGCTTCAAGCCCTGTAATGCATTAGTTATGCTCGCCTGGCTTATGACTGCCTCATTCCAGCTTGCTACACCCAGTATCAGCTTGCAAGTCTTGCTGTTGTCCAAGTTGGCCACATCAGTTGGGCTATGATGGATGTCCCTCTGGGCCCAGACTTTGTTGCTGGCAAGCTTGGCTCTTTGTTTAACCCTCAGGAGGCCTTACAGTTGATACTGAGCTCAGTGCTTATAGAGGCAATATGGAGACTGAGCCGATTTGGGCTTCAGGAGCAACCATGTGCAATAATTGTTGGTTTATAGATGGTGAGTTTGAGCTGGGCCTTGAACACCACATTGTCACTGCCTACCTCCCTTGAGTTGTGCAGTCTTCCTAATTTGGCACTCAGGTTCTTCATAGATTAACAAATCAATGAGCAGTGTGTGAGCCAAGCAGCCACATTAGGCAATAGCTTTCAACTTTGTACTGCCAATGAAATTGTTTGACCATGTCAAGGTTTCTCTTGGCAAGAAGTGAATTAGAATTTTTCTCAATATGTGACTTGCTATCAAACTATATGCAAGCATATAATTGAATTATTTTTATTTTTATTTTAACTAATGGATATATCTGATTATCTAATAAAGTTAAATTAAAATAGCATATAGGTAATCCTTAAGGTAAAACGATGATTTCCATCAGCCACGCAGAACATACTGTCTCAGTACTAAGGGTTCCACCCTCTTTCTCTGCAAAGAAAAGAAAGGAAGAGGGGCATTAATGTTGAACAGACACTTATATCATCTCATTAATTACAACAGTAACACGAAGTAGAGAGTGTTATACTCATTTTAAAGATAACAAAGCTAAATCTCAAAAGTAAAAGATAACAAAATTGAGTCTCACTTAGATGGTAAGAGGAAGCTATATTCAAGCCTAGGATGGTCCAGCTCCATGTGAATCTCATTGCCTCTCCTTTATGACTGCAAAATGTGCTCATTCCATGAGGATATTTATAGGTATATTACCCAGAAAACAATCTTCTGCTATTAGTTGATTGAGTCTCTAATACACTGGGGACTTCAGGTCCTGTGTGATTTGGGTGATGCTCTTTCCTGTGCCTGAAATGTTAAACCAGTCATTTCCCTTTTAACTCTTCATCTTTAAGATCCAGCGTGTATGTGACCTTTTCTTTCAAGTATTTTTTGAGCCATATCCCATTTTTTTTCCTTTACAGTTTTCTTTCTTAGATTTAAAAAAAAATTAAGAAAAATTCACACTCATTTTAAGTACTGCAATAATATGAAGATATATTAATAGCTCTCTGTCCCCAACCTCTGTTCTATTTCAGCCCCTTTCTGAATAACACATTTAAAAAAATAATATCAAACTTAAAAAAATATGGAATGGCCATGTACTCTTTATCCAGATTCACCAATTTTTCAAATGTTGCCACATTTATTTTATCATTATTTCTTTCTTTCTCCCTAATATATAAAAAATTGTTTTCTGAATCATTTGAGAACAGGTTGCATAATTCATGGCTCTTTACACCTTAATACTTCCATTGTATATCTTAAAACTAAGGCCATTAGTCATCTTTTCTCTTTTATCTCTCTAAGTTTGGAGCAGCTGCTAATCTTCTTGTCTTTCTGTATTATAATAAATAGCTTTAAATATAATTTAAAACTTGTTAGAATGTATATAACAAAATGCTATAGTATGATATTTATTTATATTATTAGTTTGAAATCTGTACTATATAATATGTGCTGTAGTACACAATTAAAATATAAATATAAATGCATACTACATATTATATAATATATAGTTTAATGTATTATTAAAGTTTAGTATATAAAAATTGTTTAATATATAATAATATGAATGTATTTTATGTAAATACATAATATAGAAATATATAAAAATAAAAACAAAATATACATACATAATATATACATATGTAGTATATTATAAGAAGTACAATATATACTTGTAATATATAATCTGTTGTATGCAATATTATATTATGATATATTAGATTATAATGAGTTGTGATATAATTAGTAAATCAAGATATAAATTAGACAATATTAAGATATATTATGATATTAAGATATGTTCAAATTTAATGGTATAAAATAATGATATAGAATTGTTATATTTAATACTTTATTAATAAAAATATATATTAACTTATGTGTTCTAATAGAATGTCCTCATACTGGATTTGTCCTGTGATTTCTCATGATCACATTTGGGTTATGCATTCCTGGCTGGCATACTGCACAAGTGATGTGTCCTTCAGGGTATCACATCCAGAGTCCTTTTGCCCTTTATTGATGAGGTTAAATTTTATTCCTCAGTCAATGTGTAATTCAATGTAACATATTTTCTCCATAATATAAGTTTTCTTTTTCTTTTTCTAGCAAATAAATGATCAGTGAGGAAATGTTTTGAAGACCAGCAAATAACTTGTGTCTCATTAAACTTTCATAGCTTAGATTTAGCATGCATTGATATTCTGTGATGTTTCTTGATGGAGCCAGTCTTGACTCATACAGAGAAGCAAAATGGCTCTTTTCCAACTTCACTACTCCGTCTACTTTCATTTACTGGACTTTTAATGTAAGGAAGCACTCTCCATTCTTTTCCATTCGCTTGCCTACTGTATGTGGTAGGTACTTACTCATGTATTTATCCATTTATTATCAGTGTGCACTCATGAATGTCTTTTTTAAATGGTTTATAATTTTAATATCCTTATTTATTTTGATGTTCAAATTATCTCCTAGTCATTCCTTGGCTTATCACTGGCTTCTGTGTCCTTTTGGCATGTACCTGTCAGTTTTCTGAGCATTTTCTTTCTAACATGAGAAGATGGCTCTTTGCCACTGAGGTTTCAGCTTTTATGCCTTTTCATTGACATCTAAGAAATACAAAAATGCACATACACTCACATATAGCAGGGAGGAGGTCATACTCATTTCCATTCTTGCCAGAATTATTGATTCTTCAATGTACTTTTCCTCGTGCTGTGTAAGTGCCCTCTGCTCCGTCAGTACTCCATGGCCCGGAGACCAGCACTGTGTCTGGCATGCCATCATTGTTCAAAACCTATTTTGAATAAACCAATAAATGCATAAACTTTGATGCTGTGAGTTAACCTATAGAAGAAAGGTTAAAAATGAAGTTAAGCATGAAAATCTTGCCCCTTCCTTCCTCTTTATTCTTCTATGAATGTACTGTTAAATGTGTAATGCTAACCAGTGGTGGTTAGTCATATATCAGAATTTGAAGAACAATGTGTTTTCCATTTTATTGTACCTTATAGTCACCTAAAAATAAATACCTTTCAGTAATAGTTTTCTGAAAGCCATTTTCTGAGGTTTTTCTTTTTCCTTTTTTCCCAACCCTCCTAGGTGGCAGGAATTGTTGGCAGAGCTGACGTGTTAGCGTGCCTGCTGTTTCTGTTGGCCTTTCTCTCCTACAATAGGTATGTATAGCTAAGAATGTCCTTCTCTGTGATTCCAGTCATGGTGTCCCTTGAGAATTTCTACTGTGTGCATGTGTGTGTGTAGACTCTGAGCTTCTGCCTGAGAGGGGATGGAGGCTTCTTGGCATTGAAATGCTCAGAGAGCTTCCCTGAGACCTGGCACGGGAAGTCCTCTCCTCACAGTGCTGCAGCATTCTCTGTTCCAGCCAGTGTGCTCTGTTCCAGCCACATTCTGAATGGTGTTGGAATTGTCTTCCTAATAACTATACAAGCCTTTGCTTCTAGATTCCTCTCACTTGTAGTTTCTGACTGAGGATAGAATTTGGAATCTTAGCTCTGAGCCAAAATAGCTTGGATGTTGTCCTCTCTTTTATTTGCCTGTGATTTAATTTTTCCTTTTTGTTTCGGTTCTAATTTTTTTTCTTCCTTATCCTCATTAAAGTAGCTCAGAGCTTAAAACAAGGCTGAATTGAAAGCAGTGTTGTTAAACTGTGGTTTTTACAATTTACATATCCTTTCATCAATATACAGAAGCTTCTTGCTTTGGGAGATTGAAAAGAAATGAAGCAGTTTATATTGACTCTTTCTGCCCAATGTGATCAGGTTCCTACCTGAGCTGTGACATATCCACATAGCAAAAGGGGAAGGTTAAGAAGAAAATATAAATGGAGGCAGATGGCCCAGGAAAAGGGGCCAGTGAACCATGTTGCCCTCCTTTGTGGAAGACTGCCTGGTTAAGGATTTATGAACAAGTGAGCTTTGGGTCAGTTAATTGATATATATTCTTTCAAAGCCCAGTGACTCTGAGGAACACTGTTCTAAACCTGGTGGTTCTCAATATGTGGCAAGTTTGCCCTTACTTCCCCCAGGGGACATTTAACAATGATTGAAGACATTTTTGCTTGTCACAATTTGATAGACCAAGGATCCTACAATGTACAGAGCAGCCCTTACAATAACTAATCATCTTCTCCAAAATTAATAGCACTGAAGTTGAGGAACCTTGTTGTAAATGAATTTAGACTTTGGGTCAAGAATGAAATGAATGAAATCTTATGAACTTTTAGTAAAGAGCAGAGACTTTTAGTATAGTGGTAGTCTTCACAACCTGGCTTTGTGACTTCCCGCTGCCTTGCTAGTCATGTACAAAGGTGGTAGAGCGTCAGCCCAGTGTGTGGATGTTCCAGGTTCCATTCCCGGTCAAGACACACAGGAGAAGTACCCATCTGCTTCTCCATCCCTCCCCTTTCCCCTTCTCTCTCTCTATTTTCCTTTCTCTCTTATCTTCTCCTACAGCCATGGCTCAATTAGAGAGAGTTTGCCCTGGACGCTGAGGATGGCTCCATGGCCTCTGCCTCAGGCACTAAAAAACGGCTCTGGTTCCAGTGGATCAAGGGCCCCAGATGCCCATAACATTACCCCCTAGTGGGCTTGCTGGGTGGATCCCAGTCGGGGCACATGTGGGAGTCTGTCCTGACTGCCTACCTCTGACTAAAAATCAAAAAGAAGATTAATAATTACTTTTAGTTTGAACTTTCTCTGTGTAATTGATACATTTGAGAACATGATTAAACCTGCAGAGTATTCGTATCTGTGTGATAATGTGCCATGGCAGTACATGTTTCTATTGTGCATGCATTCTTTCTTTTAGCAGTTTAAGCTATAGACAAGCATTGAAGAACAATGCACATCTACTACGAATCTGGTATATAATTTTATGCAACTGCTCCGAGACAGAACAGTAAGGGTAAGACATCACAACTATGGAAATACTGGCCTTCACTTCCAAGGAGTAGGAGCAGCTGGGTGTGGCGCCTGCTGAAGGAGCAGTGATGTTTCTTCATGTGGGGCTGACTCCATTTTGTAGGATGAAAACAGACTTTAAAGTGCTGAAGCGTTCTTGAAAATCCCTGCTGAAAATTATGCTGAGGAAAAAATAAAACTTTAATACATTCTCATGGAAAAGAAATTTAAACATACAGATTAGGCAGAAGAAAAGAAAAAAGTTAAAGCATCTGTATTTTCATCACGAAAAATCATGATTATGTTTGGGTGGGCATGTGTATCTATCTCTACTGCTTTCTTTGTTTTGTGTACAAAAGCGTATCAGATATCTTCACTAAAATAATAATGATGATAAACACTTAACGTGTAATAACTCACTTATTCAATCCTCCAATGCTGTGATCCCATTTTGCAGATAAGAGAGCTGAGGCAGAGAGTTAAAGCAACCTACCCGTATTACCCTATTAATCAACTGCAGAGCTATGAATTGAACTCAGGAAATCTGACTCTAGAGTTTATGCACATAGCTTAATAACCTGTGCTAATCACTTAAAATATATCCACTTAAAGATCTTTTCAAGATACTAAATATATCTCTATGGTAGCATTTTAAATGACTTTTTAATGTTATTTTATTATAAGCCAGATTTTATCATAATACTTATATACCTTAATTTAAGTATCAAAATCTGTATTAGGCACTTACTTTTTTCCATCTTTGTAATTTTAAATAATTCTATTCTTGAAGACATCTTTGCACACCTACCTACTGTATCTTATTGTTAAAAGATGGTGTTTCTTAGCGACCCACATTTCTTCTTAAATGAGAAGAATCTTGACCTTGTTTTCCAGGAGTGTGGACCAGTGTTGTGTTGGGGAGTGTTTCCCGTCCACAGCTTCTCCCTTCTTCCTGCTGCTCGGTCTGTTTCTGGGGACCTGCGCAATGCTGGTGAAAGAGACGGGCATCACGGTGTTCGGAGTGTGCTTGGTTTATGATCTCTTCTCCCTATCCCACAAGCAAGAGAAATCGTAAGTCATTTGAATGTTCTGATATCAAGCAGTGCATGTGCAGAGAAGGAGTACTTAAATCGATAATTTTCAAACTTTCATTAAAATAAGTATATAACATTTTTTAAATGTAACTTCACCTTAAACCATAACATAATAAATAAGGTTTTTTTTTTAAATTAAGTTAATCTATTATATATGTTCAAACTCTTCACCCTTTTATAAAAATCAGCAGGGATTATAAAATTTTTGTCAGCCTCAAATTAGGAATTGAAAAATATCTGTGCTACTTGCAGGTTTATATTAGCAATATTTTCTAGTTGCAAACCACTGA
The DNA here is from genome assembly GCF_036850765.1 of Saccopteryx bilineata. Classification (NCBI taxonomy): domain Eukaryota; kingdom Metazoa; phylum Chordata; class Mammalia; order Chiroptera; family Emballonuridae; genus Saccopteryx; species Saccopteryx bilineata. The sequence continues at coordinate 138,614,689 of NC_089491.1, read as the reverse complement.
GAAATCTGGATTCACACAGAGAAGTGGTTGTGAAAAGGAACAGTTTGTTAACAGCTTGCCTTGAACCTGCGCATTCAAATGAATGTTATGCATCAAAGGAACTGCTAATCCTCTAGAATTGATGTTGTTGCCTAAGAGTTTGGGGAGTCTCATTTTCAAATTTCACAACAGACCAGTCTAAATCACACAGGAACAGTCGCATGTCATATTCAAATCAATGAACAAGTTTATTTAGTAGCCCGTTTTTATTTTTAAAATTTAAGGCACATTCAGCCCTGGCCAGTTAGCTCAGACAATTCAGAACGTTGTCCTGAAATGACAAGGTTGCAGGTTTAGTCCCTGATCAGGGCGCACATGGGAAGCAACTGATGAGTGCATGACTGAGTGGAACAACAAATGAATGCTTCTCTTCCCTCTCCCGTCTCTCTCCCTTTCTCTCTGTGTCTTTCTAAAAATCAATCAATCAATCAAATATTAAGTCCCGGCTGGATAGCTCGGTTGCTTGGAGTGCCGCCCGAAGCACAGAGGTTGCCAGTTCAGTCCCCAGTCAGGGCACACACAGGAGCATATCGATGTTCTTGTCTCTTTTCTCCCTGCCTCTCTCTAAAAAGAAAAAATAAATTAAAATATTTAAAAAAATTTAAGGCACGCCTGACCAGGTGGTGGCGCAGTGGATAGAGCGTCGGACTGGGATGCGGAGGGACCCAGGTTCGAGACCCCGAGGTCGCCAGCTTGAGCGTGGGCTCATCTGGCTTGAGCAAAGAGCTCACCAGCTTGGACCCAAGGTCGCTGGCTCCAGCAGGGGGTTACTCAGTCTGCTGAAGGCCCGCGGTCAGGGCACATATGAGAAAGCAATCAATGAACAACTAAGAAGTCGCAACGCGCAACGAGAAACTGATGATTGATGCTTCTCATCTCTCTCCGTTCCTGTCTGTCTGTCCCTGTCTATCTCTGCCTCTGTAAAAAAAAAAAAAATTTTAAGGCACATTCATTTTATCCTGTAGACAGTAGCTAAGAATGACTAAGGCATATTAAAAGTTCAAACACATATAATTTTCTTCCTCTATCAAATCCATAATTGCTGGCAATTTGACATACAGACCCATTTTTCAGTTATTATTAGGCTTTTACTTTTGAACTTTTAATACTGTGGTGGATTTATTTTCCTGCCTTGTCCAATAAAGAATTTTATCTTTAAAAATATTCTGCCTTTTTATTCTGTTCCTTACCTCCTTATAGTTCTTGACATAAAGTTAAAAGCAGGGTTATTGTGGCCCTAGCTGATTGGCTCAGTGGTAGAGCACTGACCTGGTATGTGGAAATCCTGGGTTCAATCCTCAGTCATAGCACACTGGAGAAGCAATATCTGCTTCTTCACCTCTCCCCCTTCCCCTCCCCCTCCCCCTCTCCCTTCCTTTTCTCTCTCTCTTTTCCTCTCACAGCCATGGCTCGAATTGGTTCGATTGCATCAGCCCCAGGAGCTGAGAATGGCTCTGTGGAGCCTCTGCTGCAGGCACTAAAAATAGCTTGGTTACAAGCATGGCCCCAGATGGGCAGAGCCTTGGACCCAAACCAGGGTTGCTGGATGATCTTGGTCAGGCGTATACGGGAGTCTGTCTCCGTATGTTTCCTACTCTTACTAAAAAAAAAAAAAAGAATGGCAACAGCTGAGATTAATCATTACATTCTGATCACCTTTCTGCCTAGGTGTACTTGGCCATCACTTAAATAGTTTAGTGCTCTGTTGACTCCCTGTAAATCTCAGAGGTGTGTAAAAGGAAGAAACCTAGTTATCATTATGACCTAAGCTCATGCCAAAAAGCCATGCGCCAACGGAACTCCCTTTGGCTTATATGAGGATATCTTTCCTCTACTCTCAGCTGGTGGGAGTAATTGCATTGCACATCACCTTTTGTGGGTTTTTTTGGGGTTTTTTTAGATAACAACTTATTAACCTCACTTGATTCCCACTGCCTTCACATTCTTTTTGCATCTTTTTGCCTCTGCCTCCTAGCTTCTTTCTGCTTTGCCTCACTGACAGCAGAAGAGTATGACAACTGAGTGCAGACCCTCCCCTTTGGTCCAGTCCAGAGTCATTTAACCTCATCCTTGAAGTCATGTCTCCTCTGGTCTTGGAACTCTCCAGCCCCGTGTTGCCTATACTCTCCTCTTCATCTGGTTACTGTTGAGCTAGACTTTTTTCAAAGGGGCTAATTGTCTCTTATATTCCTTTAATAGTCTTTCGTGATCTCTATCATAAACTGCTAAAAGTTCTACGGAAGGAATAATGTCCTGATATGTAGCTTAGGAGTTTCACAGCTCATAATCAGTGGTTTTTATAAGTAACTTTTAGCTCTCAAAACCAGCAGCTCTATGTAAGTGGAAACATTCATTTTTTCCTTCATCCTTCTATCTACCCATTCAACACATACTCATTCTGTGTCTGGCCAAGAATAAGAGATAAGATGCCTTCCCTCAAAGACCATATACAATATTGGGGGAGACAGACATTACCTAAGTAATTACATGAGTAACAGGCTACAGCTGTGAAAGTGGTGAGAAGGAACCCAGAGCGTGTAACAGGACTATCTGGTCCGCACGGTGAATATCTCTGGAGTCCTGGCCATGGGCCAGGCCATTTACAGGTATGAAGCCACGCAGTGCTCATAACTGTTGCCCTCATTTTACAAAGGAGAAAACAGAAGCACAGAAAGGTACATCTCCAGAGTCACCCAACCCAGAGTAGAGCCAAGATGAGGACCTCTGCCTCTGTGACTCCAAAGTCACAGGGTTACCTCTGTGTATGCCTGCCTCCAATAAAGGAGTACAAGACCAGGGACCCGGTGACCTCCCAGAGCATCTGCTGCTCAGGAATTGGGCTCACATTTGTACCATGAAACCAGCTCAGGGGTTCTGAGTGTATCTATTGGGATCATGACCCCTTTGAGAATCTCACAAAATTGTGCCCCCTTTTCCCAGAATATAATGTACACACACAATTTTGCACCAACACTTAGAGATCTACCCCTCCCCCCCCCACACACACTTTATTTGCAAATTTAGAATAAATATCTTAGCACTAGGTTGTTTTTGAAGTTTTCCTTTGAATGATTCAAGGGGCAGAAAAGAAACAGTAATAGGCACAAACGTTGGAAGCACTTTTGTATATGAACAATTTATTCCTAAATTTTAAGGGGACTACTTAAAATGAAGTGGGATTTCTTTTATTTGACATCCTCTTTAGGAAGAACTATTTCCAATGAAAGATGAGCTCCTGAAAGTTAAATTTTGTTTCTTTATTTTTTTCTAATTAGGATATAATTTTCAGCATTCCCTGACCCTAGTTCCTAACTACTCTCTCTTGGAGTAACCATAGTCCTGAATTTGGCACTTTTAATTTTTACGATTATTTTTATCCTATTACTTCATATCTATATACCAATATATACCAAATAGCATTATTTAACATATTTTCAAACTTTATATAAAAATGGTATCATTTGCTTTTCTTTTCATACATCATTGTCATTACAATTAGCTGTTGTATGGTATTTAATTTTCCCAATTTACTTCTTACTTTTTCTGGATCTGGAATTCAGATTATTTTCAGTTTTTGCTATTATACACTATGCTGCAATAGATTTTCTTGTGCAAACACTTGTGGGAGTTTTTTGGGCATCCTGTAAGAAGGGGTTGCTGGGACCACAGACAGATGCGTGTTCACTGTCACAGGTTGAGACCAAACCCTTTTTTCTTTTGTGATAGAGACAGAGAGAGGGTCAGATAGGGACAGACAGACTGGAAGGGAGAGAGATGAGAAGCATCAATTCTTCATTGCGGTTCCTTAGTTGTTCATTGATTGCTTTCTCGTATGTGCCTTGACCAGGGGGCTACAGCAGAGCAAGGACCCCATGCTCAAGCCAGTGACCTTGTACTCAAGCCAGTGAGCGACCTTGGGGTCATATCTATGATCCCATGCTCAAGCGAGCAACTTCGAGGTTTCGAGCCTGGGTCCTCCGCGTCACAGTCCAACATTCTATCCACTATGCCACCTCCTGGTCAGGCGAGACAAAACTCTTGAAATGATTGGAGCAGTGTCTCAGAATCCCTTTGCTCTACATTCTCATCATTACTTGGCAGTATCAGACTTTTAAAGCTTTGCCCATCCAGTAGTTATGAATGAAATCTCAGAAGATTCATGAAAGAAAAATGTAATCACAATACTTTGGATAGGTCAGCTATGAACAGTATTTTACAAGATCATACTTATGCAAATCCTGACTACCACTTCAATCAAATATGAGAAATCTATTTGGAGGATGAGGTGGAAGAAGAGTGTGTGTGTATGTGTATGTGTGTGTGTATGTGTGTGTTGTTGACCATATTAAAAGGGACTGAGTCTTAGTTTTCTATATTAGAAAGTCAATATAATAAGTTCTAAAATAAAAAATATATATAACATTATAGTTTTGTTATTTTTAAATATTCTTGTTCGTACACTTGAGTTTTGATTCCAGGAGCAGGATTTGGGGTGGGACAGTGGACTGCTCTTTCTTGTTCCAAGCCTTGTCATTCTGTTTGACTTTGTATAGGAGCAATGGGGTCATCTACCAGCACAGCCCACAGCAGCCGGGGAGCCCCCAGCCTGCCTCACTGCCAGCGCACCCTCCCCGGGAGGAGGGGAAGCAGCAGCGCTTCCCTCACAAAGGAGCGTGGGGTGGCTGCCACTCCCCACTGCCTGCGGGACCCAAGAGCAGTGGATTCCCGGTGTCCCCGCGAGCTGTGTGGTCCATGCTGAGGTACTGGGCTGGGCTCCTTGACTGTGTGCGTTTTCACCCTCCAGTACTACCTGTGTGGGCTGACAGCAGAACTGAAGCCCTGAGTCCATTCTTTGTTACCTCCCTGCTCCTTGTTGCTCTGCCTCCCTCTTTCATTCCATTCCTCCCTCTGTTCCTTCCTTCCTTCTCCCTTCTTCCCTTCCTTCTCTGTATTAGATCAGATACAAAAAGGAGAACTAGAAAAAACCCTGCTATCTGCTATAATTCAGAAGCATGGGATGAGGTGTGGGTCAGTGAAGACTCAGTTAAGAAGAGAAAGCATTTTCTTGTGTCCCTGGTGAAAGAACCTTGCGCTGGAGAGTGGTGGGGCCTCTGGTTTTCTGGGGCAGCCAGCACTCATCCTCCGCCTGCTGTCTCTCCCTGCTCTTCATGAGTGATAGGAGTTTATTACAGCACAGGGGTGGGAGGAAGCCCAGAGCGCTCTGCCTCTCAGAAATGTTTTAGAGGAAGCAGAAAGATCGTTAAAGCATGGGGTTTTCTTTCTCTTTAAAAATATGGTGACCTAGTTATGAAAATTAACATAGATTAACAGAACAGGTGCTCACTAAGTTAGGTTGCCTTTAAAATGGCTCAAGTCATGGAATGTAATAAAGATGGAAATTCAGTTCATATTGTTAGCACTTGACTACTTCAGATTGCAGTTCTGACTTTTCTCTGCAGTTCTAGAAAATTCCCTTTTTTCAGAGTCTTTATTTCCCATTACTCCCACATTTTCCTGTTTGTTTTCATCTTGCTTCATTCATTTACTAAATATCTATTTTAAATGAAATACCTAATGAGTGTCTACCACATGCCTGGAACTGTTCTAGGTACCAGGAACGTTCTGGTGAATAAGGGAGACAAAATCTTTGCTCTTCTGTAGCTATTTTTCTAGTGGAAGAAGGCAGACACTGAATAACCAATAATGAACAATGTGCTGGAGGGATGGGAGTGGCCTGGCTGGGACAACTGTGCATTGGTTGGTCAGAGAAGGCCTCCTGTTTCATCCTGAATGAGAGGAGGAGCTAGCTCTGCAAAGATCTGGCTGCCTGGGATCATGATTGGAAAGGCAAGGCCAGAGGGTGGCAGGGTCTGATAATGAAGGGTCCTGAGAGCCATGGATGCAAGCTTCAATTTTATTGCAAGCGGAATGGGGAGACTGAAAGTTCTTTTTTCTTTTTGTTATTGTTATGTTTTGTTTTATCTTAATATGGTAAGAAATGATTACATTAAATAATCTGGCTTCCTCTTGGTACATTATGTTGGAGACAAGAGTAAAACAAAAGGGTTGAGAGGCTTTTATATAGACTGAGGGAGAAAGCAGGGGCGTTGGCTGAGGGTGATGAGGCTGGGATGAAGAGATGGGGTGGATATGGGATATCTTTTGAATACTGATCCAACAGGATGTGCTGGTGACTGGAGTGTGGGAAAGGAAGAAACAAGGATTTGGGGGTTTTAGCTTATACAGTTAGGTGCACTGTGGCGATAGTTATTAAGATGGAAAGTCAAGGGGAGAAATAAGTATTCTGAGGGTTAGTGGAGGGGAGATAAAATCCCGGTTATGCACGAAATTCCTGAGAAAGAAAGAGAGATACATAGTCAAAACCTTGAGGAAACCTTGAGGAGAGCCATGGAGGAAAAGAAGATAAAATATTTGGGGAAACTGTAATACAGTGGTCCCTCATCTATTGCGGGGATTAGGTTCCAGAGCCCTCCATGACAGGTGAAAATCCATGAACTAGCAACTGTTACATCCTGGGAGACAGGCCACAGCAGACACAAAGTGAATTTTATAAGTTTTATTGCAGACCTGCACAGGGACTGCAGGCAACCCATGCAAGGGAGCACTGTAGCCCCCCAAACCTGTGCAGGGACTGCAGGTAACCCACACAGGGGAACACTGCAGCCCCCCAAACCTGCACAGGGATGCAGGTAACCCACACAGGGGAACACTGCAGCCCCCCAAACCTGCGCAGGGACTGCAGGCAACCTACGCCTCCAAAGAGACTGGAGCACTGCAGCCCCCCAAACCTGCGCAGGGACTGCAGGCAACCTACGCCTCCAAAGAGACTGGAGCACTGCAGCCCCCAAACCTGCGCAGGGACTGCAGGCAACTTACGCCTCCGAAGAGACTGGAGCACTGCAGCCCCCCAAACCTGTGCAGGGACTGCAGGTAACCTACGCCTCCAAAGAGACTGGAGCACTGCAGCCCTCCAAACCTGCACAGGGACTGCAGGCAACTTACGCCTCCAAAGAGACTGGAGCACTGCAGCCCCCCAAACCTGTGCAGGGACTGCAGGTAACCTACGCCTCCGAAGAGACTGGAGCACTGCAGCCCTCCAAACCTGCGCAGCCAACAAACTGTGCAGGGACTGCAGCCCCCCCAAACCTGCACAGGGACTGCAGCCCCGAGCTTTTAAAATGGCTCCTTTTTATAGGGTGGCTGTCTAGGATGAGCAAGCATCATACAGAAGCTGATGTGGCTGTTAGTCATTGGCTAGGGAGGTCGTGCACAGTTACGGGGGGGGGTATTACTCAGTGGAGAATTTCAAACATAAACTTCTGATAAGGGTCTCTTAACCAATAGAATGCAAATATTTGTCTCTTTTTCCTTTTTTTCTCTCTCTTTCTTTCAGCCTCCGAGAGTCCCTATCTGTCTCTGCTTCTTGAACGACCTTGGGCATGTTATTCCTAACAGAACAGGAGCAGGACCTGCCTGTAACCCTTAAGTTCCCTGTTCCATTAGTGCCCTGCTTATTTTCTGATCTTCTCTTGGTCCTTACACAACCTTGTATTTATTATTTATATGTATTTTAAGGCTTTATAAACCCTCCCCCACACTCTTATAAACCTTTCCCACACTGTTATTAACCTTTCCCACACTTATTTTGCTTATTTTACTGAAAAAAATAATTAAAATACCTATGTATTGCAAAATACCATGATATAGTGAAAAATTTGCGATACAAAATTAGATATATACAGTTTAAAAATCCGCGATACAGTGAGACCACGAAAAGTGAACCACGATATGGCGAGGGACGACTGTAGAGAGTTGTAGATCTTCAAGGTGGGGCAGAAGTCAGACTGCAGTGTGACTGCGAGTTCCCTAAGGGCGGGGGCTCTGTTCTTTCTTGCTCCTATCTCCAATTCCTTTTATCGTGTCTGGCTATTAGTAGTTGCACACATATTTGATAAATTAAAAAGTCAATGAGAGGATGGTAAAAAAAAAATGTTGGAATTAAGCATACATAGAACATTCTCAGTAAATTCGGCAATGAAGGAATGAGGAAAGAATGGCAACTGGAGAGGGATTAGGTTTTTGTTTTCATTATTTTAAATTTGATGGATGCGTGTCTATGTGTAGATAACTTGTAGAGGATAGAGATGAAAGATCCTGCAGCAGAAAGGGATAATATGGAATATGAATACCAGGCATGTGCTGGCAAATGTTTAATAACTGCCTTCCAAAGCAAGGAAATCCTGACTTGTAGTGTTTGCCAACTTCCATATAAATAACTCCTACCATGGCTTAATTCAAGCCACAAATATGACGTCAGTGAATGTGGAGTTGGAGAAGTGCTGTCGCTTACCATTATGTAGTATTTCTACTGCTTACTAAACAATAGACATAAATAGCCTCAAGATCACAGATAACAACAAAATGAAATTAAGAAGTGATGAGCTTTGAGTATTTATCACTTTTGTTTTTAATGAGATTAATTTTAAGTTAACATAATTTAATTTTCAGCACTGGCTATATTTAATAACTGGCTTGCCTAATATCTAGAAATTTAATACTGAGTTCTTGCAAGCCAGCGTGAGTCGGCTGCCACACACCAGTGAAGAAGACCCTTCAGGAAGAGGAAGGAAATTCTGTGTCTGTTATTCATCTACTATGAACCAGGACGTGGGCTAGCGTTTTCTGTACATTATCCCAGGCAACCATCACAGTAATCCATTTAAGGTAGATATTATAGCTCCTTTTACTGGGAGGAAATGGAAAATCTGAGAAGTTCAAACACCTTGTCCACATTTATGTAGTATGGGCGAAGGTCAGGTTTGGAACTCAAGCTGTGAGACCTCTAACACTGGGCTTTGACCATGTGCTAGACTCGAAAGCCCATAGTCTGAGGTGAAGCCTTAGCTCTGAGGAAGAAGCAGGATACTGGTGTCATTGTCTCTGGATCTGGCCTCCTTGTTGATATTGGGGGGGGGAGGGAGCGGGTTAGACAGATCTTTGTAGCCATCCTGGGGTTCACAAATGAGATACCTCTTGACTTGCTTTGATATGTAGTATTAGGCTAATACATGTAATTAGATGGCATGCTTTTGTAGGTTATGGTTTGTTCTTTTTTAACCCTGAACGCCAGGCTCTTTTACAAAGAACTAACGATGCTTGAGTCAGAGTCGCACTAAGTTGACCTGCTTGTGGGCAGGAAGGACTGTTATCCCTCCTTTGGAAGGAAAATTGTCATATATTTTCCATTTTTGCAAGAGAAACATGTTACCTATTGGAGTATAAATTAAATTAGCATTGAAATTACTTTTGAAAACTATATTTATACTTTTGTCAGAAGGTGATCAGGTAAAATAAATAAAAGTTCAAAGCAGTATTATTTTACTTCTTAAGATTTCTGTAGACAGGGTTTGAAATCATGGCTGCTTCACTTACCTGACCCTGGACCAGCTATTTTATCTCTGTGAGCTTCAGTTTTCACATCTCCAAAGAGGGAAGAAAGAGTTGCAGCTTACTCTCAGATTGGCTGTCGGGACTGATGGCTACAGTGCATGGAATGAGCTTGTAAACAGATGCCAGGCACTGTGTGACCATTCAGAGCGTGGCAGCCAGAGCACCATTATTAGAAGTTTAGTGTTATGACCGCTCTTCCTGTGAGTTTCTGAACACCAGGATGCACAATGAAAATGGTAAATCTGCAGTATGCAGGCAGGGAGTGAGTTTGTATGGGATTTTTCTTTTTCTCTTTTGGATGAAGTTCAAGGTTGCTTGCTAGGATGTGTTTACATTGCATGCATGACATTGGATTGACAAAATGTTGGCTAAAGATCTTCAGGTAAAATGTTTTTTGTTTTGTTTTGTGACAGAGACAGAGAGACAGAGAGAGGGACAGGTAGGGACAGACAGACCGGAGGGATGGAGAAGCATCAGTTCTTCATTGTGGCTCCTTAGTTGTTAATTGATTGTTTTCTTATGTGTGCCTTGACTGGGGGGCTAGAGCAGAGTGAGTGACCTCTTGCTCAAGCCAGTGACCTTGGGCTCAAACCAGAAACCTTGGGCTCAAGCCAGCAACCTTTGGACTCAAGCCAGTGAACATGGGGTCATGTCTATGGTCCCATGCTCAAGCCAGCGACCCCATGCTTAAGCTGGTGAGCCCAAGCTCAAGCTGGCAACCTTGGGGATTTGATCTTGGGTCCTCTGTGTTGCAGTCCTGTGCTTTGTCCACTGTGTCATCACCTGGTCAGGCTCAAGTAAAATGTTTTGTAAAGTTACCACACACAGAGAAAAACCTCAACCCCGGGAAAAATCCTACTGCAAGTCATTTATTTAGTTGCCTGTTTTTCTGTGTGACTTGGTGATTGGCATATAGGTAGAAAGTGCAATGAAAAACCTAGGACTTAAGGTATATACTCTGGGATGCACTGACATCTCAGTTGATACTACCTTTTACTCAGTTACTCCATGTGAAATGAAAAATGTTTTGTAGGTAAACATTCCTTCTTCCCTACCCCCTTCATTATATCAGATTTATTCACACATGGACACTCTTTTCCTTTTACATTAGAAAGCTCAGTGAGTTCTACAGGAAATCTGATCTTCAGCACTCATATATATGAATACGCCTGTATATCTGTAGAGTCATTATTCTCATGTATACTTGATTCATTTAATGTTAAAATAACAGTGATCACAATAAGCATTGAAGGACAGTTCTTACCTCACATCCTTGCTTATTTCCTCTTTTTTCTGCTACCCTGTAGGGTCTGTCATGACCCATTTATTCAACAATATTTACTGAGCACCTACTATGTTCCAGACACCATTTCTGGCAGTGAAATAAACAAGGCCCTGCCCTCATGGAACTTAGTTGGAAGATGATCACGATATTTTTACTTAAAATGGGCTTCCCTTTGTGAGTAAGACAGTTGTTAGATTTTTCCACTTCGGTAAGTCTTAAAAGTTCTTCTTGTAAATGCCTTGTGCATAGGCGTGCAGATCAAGAGACTCAGGTTTAGGACTAGAGAGAACAATTCGGCTCTACAGTGAACTTGTCAGGTAATTAAAGTCAGGGGACTTAGGGGGGCATTTAAATATTTTGACCTTCATTCATAGGATGAGTAACTGATCTTTTAAACGTCATTTTAATGCATTATTTCTGTAGACCATGCATTACATTCTTTTCCCCAAGGTAAGCAATTCTGTGCAGATGAAAGTCCAGAGATGGGATTTTGAACTTCTAGTCTTTACATATGATCCTATGAGTAGGGCAAATGTGTTTCAGACCATTATTAATGACCTCATATCAGCACTGAGAGTAACTTAGTGAGCTAGTGAAATAAGGTTTGTAGGTGACAGAAAAAAAATCTGTGTTGAAAGCCTGTATTTCATGGTGAATAACTAGGTTCTCGTGCACCTCTGCACCCACCATTTCACACCCTTCTTCCATTGACTGATCTCGGATGTACATTCTCAATCTCACTTAGGTGCTGCTTTCAAAAGGGGCAGAGTTAACGTAAGTCTATGCAGAAAATGTATCCAACAGTGAAAAGTGAGGTTTGTGAGTTCATGTTCATAAATTGCTACCCCTACTTAAATTTTTTAAATCTATTTTTTATTAATTTTAATGGGGCCTACTTAAAATTTAATGCAAGTGTAAACCTCAATGATGAATCCACGTTAAGAACACTAACCACCTTAAATTAAATTAGAAAGGTATTTTCAAAAATAAACTGTGTCACAGTTACCAGGCTTCTTTTATTTATTTATTTATTTTTTATTTTTTTATTTAATTTATTCATTTTAGAGAGGAGAGAGAAATGGAGAGAGAAAGACAGAGAGGGAGAGAGAGAGGAGAGAGAGACAGAGAGAGAAGGTAGGGAGGAGCTGGAAGCATCAACTCCCATATGTGCCTTGACCAGGCAAGCCCAGGGTTTCGAACCGGCAACCTCAGCATTTCCAGGTCGACGCTTTATCCACTGCGCCACCACAGGTCAGGCGTTACCAGACTTCTTAATTATGAACTGTATTTATTGAGATAGTATAATCAATGTGCCTTTAATGTTCTTTGATGGTTTGATTTACCCAAGCTGGGTTCCCAACTTCCTTTAGAGTAGCTTTTCTCAAATACAGAGCTTACCAGAAAAGTATTCTCTTTCGTGGGTGGAGAATTTGAAGGGTTTCCCCCGCCCCTTGCTATTTTGCCAACAAGCAGCTGAGGGTGATGCTATTGCTTCTGAATCAGTTTTGGCACTACCATGAAACTGTGAGGTGATTCAAGTCAGGGGACTTAGAGAGACACATAAATATTGTGACCTTCACTGACCGGAGTGCAGATCACGGTACAGCTCGAGTTACCCTGATGAGTTCATCTGAAAGCTTACTGAAATCTGCCTTGGTTCTTGAACTGAGCTCAGCACTAAAATGGATCATTTCAAGAAAGCGTTCCTTGGCTTCTTTCAGAATTTAGCACTAAAAGCTTCCAAATAAATCACATGCTAAGTAGGATTTTTTTTTTTTTTTAATTTATGGATAGCAGTTGGTAGAGTTCCTAACTGCTGACAGCCCTTGGTTCATTCTGCCGACTCTTGATTGGGTACCAATTCTTGGCAATCTTCGGTCCCCTGTGAATTTCAGTCAGTAGATGATAAGTTCTTTCCTTTCTCAGTGTAGAGCAATCAGGCTCAGGCATCTGCTTTCCAACCGGATGCACATATGTTGAAAGAGAAAACTATCAGAATGTAGGCATTTCTGGTTGGCACGCAATTTTGTCACTGCCACAGTAGCTCCTTAAGAGAAGATGCCCGGCCCCTTGCTTTTTCATCAGCTCAACAGTCACCATATGGAATACTCAGCCACTGTCCTGTGTGGTTAAGAGTCTGGGGGACTTCAAGGCCACCATGCATTTCCCCCTTCTTCTGCAGAACACAGCTGGGGCTCTGTGCGTGTTGTAGGGAGTTTGCTGCTGATTTCTTTGCTCTTTTAGTTAATGCTGCTATCATCCAGATTAATATTTTTTTCTCTTTCTTTTTTTTAATATAGCCTACTGAGAGGTTGTGGTGTGATTGTTTTTTTTGTTTTTTTTTTTTAATTAATTTTTTCCATTTTTCTGAAGCTGGAAACAGGGAGAGACAGTCAGACAGACTCCCGCATGCGCCCGACCGGGATCCACCTGGCACGCCCACCAGGGGCGACGCTCTGCCCACCAGGGGGCGATGCTCTGCCCATCCTGGGCATCGCCATGTTGCGACCAGAGCCACTCTAGCGCCTGAGGGAGAGGCCACAGAGCCATCCCCAGCGCCCGGGCCATCTTTGCTCCAATGGAGCCTTGGCTGCGGGAGGGGAAGAGAGAGACAGAGAGGAAAGCGCGGCGGAGGGGTGGAGAAGCAAATGGGCGCTTCTCCTGTGTGCCCTGGCCGGGAATCGAACCCGGGTCCTCCGCACACTAGGCCGACGCTCTACCGCTGAGCCAACCGGCCAGGGCTGATTGTTTTAATAAAAGCAGTATTTATTCATCTTAATTTAATATTGTAACCACTCAAAGTGTATAGAAATAAGTCTTTCACAAGAGCGTGGCTCTATGCCAGGCAATAGATCATGGTGGTTTCAGAGATATCGGTGGGATTTCCAGTTTGTTGATTTGAAAATTGTCTGACACACATTTTGATCTGGTGCTATGTTTTGTAGATTGAATCTTAAAAATATACATGCATTAAAAAATATTTTTTTTAATTTAAGAAGAGTTTGGGAAGGACCTTTTGTCCAAGCGAAGGAAAAAGGAATTATGGAAATACATATGCTTTGACAATTCAAAAATAAGCAACGTGATTATGATTTTCATCAATAAATAGCTTTTTGAGTACTTCAGTAGCTCCTGTGGAGTGAGCACTTTTCAATGCCCAGGAGCCCTGTTCCAGGTTTTACATATAGCTTACAACTTTAATTCTTACAAAAACCTATCAGGTGGATGTTTACAGAGTGATGAGCATGGACTCATACTGGCTACCTGGCTCTTTTTTTTTTTTTTTTTTTTTTTTGTGAGTGGAGGAGAGAGAGTGAGATAGATTGTATGCACCCTAATTGGGATCCACCTGAAACCCCCTGTTTGAGGCAAATGCTTGAATCACCAAAGCTATTTTTTGCACCCTGAGATTGATGTATTCAGACCAAATGAGCTATCCTCAGTGCCGTGGCTAACGCTCGAACCAATCAAGCCACTGGCTGCATGAGGGGAAGAGGGTGAGAAGAGGGAGAGAGAGGGGGAGAGAAACAAATGGTTGTTTCTCTTAAATGTTCTGACCAGAAATCGAATCTAGGACGTCAATACACCAGGCTGACACCTTGTCCCCTGAGCCAACCAGCTAGGGCTGATTACCTGGCTTCTGCTCTACTGCCGACCAGGTATATACCGTATTTTTTGCTCCATAAGATGCACTATTTCCCCCCAAAAGTGGAGGAGAAAATGCCCGTGCATTTTATGGAGTGAAATATACCGTATTTTATTAAATATTTTAGCAGACCATTTGGTTCAGAATATTTTTTGTCTTATTTTCCTCCTTAAAACCCTATGTGTGTCTTATGGAGTGAAAAATATGGTATGTTCTTTGAAAATTACCTCAATTTTCTGTGTACCTACTCCATGAGGTAGTCTAAGGAACAAATAAGTTAATGCATGGTAAAAGCTTAAGATAGCTTTTAATTGTGACTTTTTATAAATTGTGTGATATGATTTAGCTTCCTCCACCACCATATTCATTTTATACCAAAGCCACTGTGAAAAAAAATTTAGAAACCTTTTTATAGCATTCACCTATTCTTTGCTATATTTATGAGAGAAAGTGAAATAGTCTTGATTTGACTTGTTATAATATTAATTTCCCCTTCACGAGCTTACAATATTTTAGAAGGAAATGATTGTAAAAGAAAGACATTTTCGTAGCAATAATGGAAAGTTCAGTGGGGTTGAAAAGATAATAGAATGCCTGTGTTAACACTTATTCTTAAGTGATGAATGTCATACTCATTATAAAGTTGTTGCAGAAGATATGCATAGTTTCTAAGAGTAACGGTTGACATTTTAATTAAAAATTTTTGATGTATTTAGAATTACTATTGAATAAAATATCACTTTAATAAACAAATCACTAGGTTGAAAAGCAAATAAAAACTTAACTTACTAGCTTTGTAGATAAATTACTTTATTCCCATATAAGAAGGTATATTTCATGTTGTAGGTTTATGAATTTAATGTTATTCATATTATCCAAACCATGATCTTTATTACTTTATATGTAATCTAGAAAGTGCATATTGATTTTGGAATTACCCTAGGCAGCAATCGCCACGAGAAGTCTGGCATTAAAAATTTGCTCTTAATGATTTAACCTCTAAAAGTATTGGTAAAGTCTTTAAAAGGGGGTCATAAGTATGGATTTTTAGGGGATGAAGGCAATTAATATATTATAATTTGGAAAAGCATAAAATAACCAAACCCAAACAACCAGCCAGAGTTGGACAGGGAAGGAAGGAACACTGTTTGTGTCCTATGTTGAGAGCCGGACGTGCCCTCAGCCCCTAATGAGGAACCATTACATTTCAGCTTTCGAGTGGTAGAGCTTTTAGCTCCTGCAGTTAAGTCTTTAACATAGATGATTTTTTTTTTTGTGCTTTGTATTTGGTTCCCTTAAGTAATTTTTCTTTGTGACTGTGAAAAGAATGTGACTTTGTGAAAGGATTTATGATTCATACTGCATTTAGGATGAAAAACAGTTTTAAATGCAAATAGTTGTCTGTTTAATTGTGAACAGCACACTTGTTTTCCTGCCGTCAGTGAGAGGCTGCAAGTACCCTCAGTAAAGTTTGCTTTCCTCTCCTTTACAGCACACAACTTACAGCTACGATGGACCGGTAAATCTTTCATATTAAGTCGAGATTGGGTGTTTCGATCTCCAGATATTTTTAAGCAGAATGTACAGGTGTGATGATGATAGTTAATGACCAAGAGAACATGATGTCTTGAAAATGACAACTGTCGTCCTTGTCCCTCACTGCTGTTTATGAAAAATCTGAGCATGTAGTGTTGCCAACTATAGGTCTGAAGTGCAGAGCTATTGCCCAAGTTGTGCCTGATGTACAGAAATGAGGGAGGCAGCACGGGGTAGACTAAGGAGTGCTGGGCTGATTGGCAGGCACACTGGGTTTAACTTTGATTCTGATTTGCTCTGGCCCTTGGGCCAGTTTTTTTACTTCGCTGGATTTCTGTTTTTCTTAAGGGGAACAGGATAGGGTGGTCTCCTGTCATTTGATTCTCTTTCTAAGGTCTATTTTGGTCAAACTCTTATAAGACTGTGCTGTCACTTTTCCTCTTGTCTTGTGATTTCTGTTTTCCATTGGCATGTATATTGTTGGAAGTTCTGCAGTACTTGGAGGTTGAGCCTAAAATGAGATACCAAAATTAGAGGCTCTCGTGGTGACTAAATAGACTGCATAGGGAATTTTTGTGATGTGCATTTTGTTATTTTCTCTTTTTCTTTTCCAACCTGGATTCTTGACTACCTAAGTCTTTAGTACGTAAGTCAAATGTATTGATGGAAAATGTCAATATTAAAAAAGATTAAATACATGTTTTCCCTTTAACCATCACAGATGTAATTAATACTCTACACTTGGAAATTGACTCCTGTTGGTTCTTCAGAGACAGTTTGTTGATTCATTTGATTAATAAACATTTATTAAACATTACTAAATACAGCCCTGGCCGGTTGGCTCAGTGGTAGAGCGTCGGCCTGGCGTGCAGGAGTCCCGGGTTCAATTCCCGGCCAGGGCACACAGGAGAAGCACCCATTTGCTTCTCCACCTCTCCCCTTCTCCTTCCTCTCTGTCTCTCTCTTCCCCTCCCGCAGCCATGGCTCCATTGGAGCAAAGATGGCCCGGGGGCTGGGGATGGCTCCTTGGCCACTGCCCCAGGCGCTAGAGTGGCTCTGGTCGCAACAGAGCAACGCCCCGGAGGGGCAGAGCATCGCCCCCTGGTGGGCAGAGCATCGCCCCCTGGTGGATCCCAGTCGGGCGCATGCGGGAGTCTGTCTGTCTCTCCCCGTTTCCAGCTTCAGAAAAATACAAAAAAACAACAACAACAACAAAAAACATTACTAAATATAAACATCTTGGGGATCATTTCTTGCAAAAAAGAAAAGTTTTTTAAAAAAACTTGTTTAAACAAATTGGGGTACTTATTAAAAGGAAACACTGGACTCTAACAGCACCTGCCATGGGTATTGAGCCTGGTTCCTGGGCACAGAAACTGGCAAAGACAAAACATTTTCATTTTTTTACCCCTTTGGAGCTTCCTGGTCTCTCTTTTATTTAAAATTCATGTTGTTTTTCTTTTTTTCTCTTTGTAAAGAATGGCTTTTTAAAATTTGATTAATATGGAGCTATCTGCTTATTCATTTCAAATCTCTATAAGAGATAAACTGTGTTCTGACTCCAGATTATCAAAAAAGACTTTGATTGACCCAGCCTACATTAGCTGGTGGGGAAGTTGTATAATGATAGATGTAAGTACTCTGAATTACGGGGTGAGTGGGATGGGATATTTTAGCCAACCTGGGAAGTTTGGCTCAGGCTGCGTCTTAATAGCTGAGACAGAAAAGGAGGGCTGTCTTTCCAGGCAGAAAACACAGCATGAGGGAGGACACAAAAGAATGTACCTGCAAAGTGTGTGTATGTGTGACTCAGGATATGAGTAGTGGGAGACAGCTGGGGAGGTAGGCAGGAGCCTTGCCATGGAGAATGTAGGAGAGATCCCCAGGACTTTGATTCCTTAGATGAAGAGAAACTAGTGCAGTGTCACGCTCATCTTGGTTTTAGGGAATCTGATCATAAACCCAGATGGAACATATTATTTAAGTGTGAAGATTAAAAACTTCAAACTATTGGATATTATTTATTATATTTTTGAGAATGAAAAAGCAGTAGTTCTGAGATTATCATAGTTAATCTTGCATATGTGTGAATGTTCAGTATTTTCTTTGTTTTTTTAAAATGTCTTATATATATATAATTTTCTTTACTATTCTTTTTGTCATTTTAGGAGAATTCCTGTATTTGAAAAATATTAACAGGAGACTTTAGAATGCATCTCCCCATGATAGGAAAAAGCTGTGCTGCTTATCCACACCTGTTAATGGTTTTAAGCCTCTTCAATTTATGATGTTCTTTCAAAGAACAGAAATTAATGGAAACTTCATGGAAGTGATAATCCCTTCTTATTATGCATTTGGTATGCTCAGACATAGTACGTGTATTCTTATGTGTATTGTGTCCAAGCAGCTGTTATATTTTGTATTGGTGCAGATAATTGCTTTTCTACTTGGCAAAGAAAATAAGCAGATGTAAAATAAATATCTTTCCCTGGCATGATTGATTGGGAGCTCTGCATCCTAATGTTGACTGAGTTTTTACAAGTTATGTAGCAAGTGCTGTCCAACGTCAGACTGCAGCTGTTGACTGCCAAGAATTCACTTGGGCCAAGATAAATTCTGACCAAGCATGTATATCAGACTCATAGTTTTAGAGCTTGAATATAAGAAACAGATAAGTTTTCACAGTAGGAAAACAGCATGTTGACTTGAAGGCCACTATTGATGCAATTTTTCCCCAAAATTATCTTAGTATTTTTTTCCTTGTTTAACTTTTATAATGGAGCAATGGCATACTCAGTGGTTGTTGTATAAATCCTGTAGTCAGAGTGGATTTAAGTCCCAGGTTTCTGATTTAGTTGCAGTGTAAACTTGGATTAAATGATTACCACACTATACAATAACAGTGATTAGTAATAATTATTGTAAGTGGCATAAGTATGTTGAGTTTAGCATAGGGCCCAGTACAACACAAGCACCCAGTTGCACTTATTATTGTGCACTGACCTGAAGATGTCTGGTCTTTTTACAGTTGGCCATGGGGGAGACAAGCTATCTCTCTAATACCTCTGTGGTGGTACTTTTCAATGTCTTAAGAGTTTTGGCTTAATTATTTATTGCCTTTTCCCCATTGGCAGGTAAAAGGGAGCCAGTATGAAATGCCCATTATAAGCCAGGAGATAAACAGGGAAGAACTCATTTCACTGTCACCATGTCCTTGGAAAGTGAGACTTCTCACCACATTTACATATGTGAAAGGCAGGGCTCAGGGAGCTGCATCATTTACACAGCTGGAACATCGACCCACATCCATTTGACTTTACTGTATATGCTTCTCCAGGCTGTAGAGAATCAAAACCTTTACAATAGTTCTTGGAAAGAATTACCAGAAACTTCTAGAGAGGACTATTGTGTCAAAAGCAGAAGTATCCTGAGAGCGTTAATCTGTTCCTCTTTTCTGTATATCTCATGGAGACCGAATGGCTTTACCCCATTTACAGAGCTGTCTGTGATCAATTTTGAGTTAATTTTTCTTTTTTTTTTTACAGAGACAGAGAGAGAGTCAGAGAGAGGGATAGATAGGGACAGACAGGAACAGAGAGAGATGAGAAAAATTAATCATCAGTTTTTTGTTGTGGCACTTTAGTTGTTCATTGATTGCTTTTTCATGTGTGCCTTGACCTTGGGGCTACAGCAGACTGAGTAACCCCTTGCTCAAGCCAGCGACCTTGGTTCCAAGTTGGTGAGCTTTGCTCAAACCAGATGAGCCCACGCTCAAGCTGGCAACATCAGGGTCTCGAACCTGGGTCCTCCACATCCGAGTCTGATGCTCTATCTACTATGCCACCGCCTGGTCAGGCAATTTTGAGTTAATTTTTATGAAGGGTATAAGGTGTGTGTCTAGAATAGTTGTTTTTTTGCAGAGGGATGTCCAGTTGATCCAACAGCATTTGTTGGAAAGATTGTCTTTGCTTTGTTGTATTACCTTTGCTCTTCTGTCAATGAACAGTAGTAAATCTTGAAGGTAAGTAATGCTAGTCCTCTAATTTTATTCTTCTCTTTCAATATTTTTTGGCTATTCTGGATCTTTTGCTTTTCTACATAAACTTTGGAATCAGTTTCCATAATCAATACCACAAAATAAGTTACTTGGCTTTAGATTGGTATTAGATTGAATCTACAGATTAAGTTGGAAAGAATTTATATCTTCATAATATTGTCTGCTTGTCCATGAACATGGACTGTCTCTTCATTTATTTAGTTCTGCTTTGATTTTGCTCCTCAAAGTTTTGTAGTCTTTCTCATATCGATCTTGCACATATTTTGTTAGATTTGTGCCTAAGTATTTTATTTTGGGGGTGCTAATATAAATGGTATTGTTTTTCATTTAAAATTCCACTTGTTCATTGCTGATATAGGAAAATGATTTACCTTTGTATATTAACCTAGTATCCTGCAACCTTGCTATAATTGCTTGTTACAAGTTTTTTTTCTGATCACTTTAGAGTTTCTACATAGATGTCTAGATTATGTCATCTGTTTCTCATATCATTAATTTTTAATTTTTATTTTTTTAGAGAGACAGTTTAAGTAAGGGAAAGACTGCTTTTCTCCTCCCCCCCAACCCCACGCTGTTTTTTTTAGACTGAGAAATTTAAAATATTCAATGTAAAAATAATATAACAAATATTTATATTACATTTGGTCATATTTATTTTCAGTCTTTTTTTTTTCCACTTTCTCTAAGGAGTGAAACAGTATTTATATATAGGTAGTTGAATTCTACTTTAGCATTATCATTGGTTCATTTACTTTACTGTCTCCTGAGGTACAAGGACTGTCCTAGGCTTTGTATATATAGGTTATTTTCTGTTACCATATTTACCCCACCTAATTATGCTTCAACTTCTGCTTAAACTCATCATACAGTCAATTCCTCATTAGAAAATGGATTGGAAGATTTGTGTGGAAGAAAATATACCCATAGGAATCTCCAGATTTTACCTTATCTAGATCTCTTTGACCTAGAATTTATGATAGACCTGAGGATTATTTTTGAATCTGGAATAACCCAGAGAGATCTAATCTGTGAAAGCCCTGAATTATATGAGGCTGACTCCAGATTTGCCTTCTTTACTCCTGCTTTTTTGTCACCTGGAACAAAATCTGCTGTACAGTTAATTCTCAGCCCAGCATCGGTAGACATGCTCTTCTGCTCCCCGAACCCTGAGCCCCTCTAGATTCCCTGGTCTGCCTGAGCCAAGAATGACTCTTAGCAATACTTGCCTCACCTCTTCAGGCTTTGCACCTGAATTACAAGTGCAGTCTACTTTCTGCCATGCCCATTGACTTTGATGCTAGAGTGTTTATGAAATGTCATCACTTCAAGGAGTGTAATTTCACAAATATTTATCAAATACCTGCCAAATGATAGGGTAATCATTCTCTTACTGGATATAATAATGAATTCAATAACTGATCCTCCAGAGTATATTGAGTATAATTAATAATAATAGCTAATATTTATTATTTAAAACACAGTTTAAAGAGCTTTACATATACTTACTCACTTGATCCTAATAAGAGCTCCACAGGTAGATGCCATAATTACCCACATTGTCCCAAAGTGCTAATGGCCACCTAGGAGAATAAGTAACTTGCTCCACAGAAGGTGACTGGGAAGTGGAGGACCTGAAAATCACACCTGCAGCCTGGCTTTTGAGTCTTTGCTCTTGCCACCAGCTCACTCTATATTTCTTCTACAAAGAGAAAGCCTGGTTTTGTGAGAAATCTCCTAACTTCAAAAGGTAACCATGTCATCAGTTTAAGGATGGCTTCTCCTGACAGAACAGTGAGGTCACATGCATTTCTGAGGGTGTAGCTTTCTGAGTGGCTATTGGTATTTCTTCTTCCAGGTCTTTCCCTCTGCTCACCTAATCCAGCCTCAGCTTTGTTCTGGGGGTTAATGTGAACACGGTAGGGATATAGCTATAGTTATTTAGCTGGTAGGTATTTTTAACTAGTCTGGGATAGGCTAATAATTCTTCTGACAGAATGAAATATTGTTGAGAAGCAGAGCTCATAAAAACAGAATCTACCAAATTATGTTCTTGTTATGTTTACACAGAGTTGGAACAGTCCTGGAGGTCAGGTAATCCCCTTATTCCTAACACAGTTTAAAGTGGCAATAGAGGTCTGGAAGCAGAAAGATTCATTCCTCCTGCAAATAATCTACCATGATGGCATCTGTTGTAAAAAGCAAAAGAAGAAAGTAAAAACTCCAAATAACTAATTGATGAAATTAAAGTAAAATTAAGTTTTGTTATTGAAAAATGAGCTTTGTGAAAAATTGCCAGGGGTAGTTTGATATGAAAAGCCTGGGAAATATTGTACATGCTCAAAGTCTTTTACTCAGATATTTCCATAATGTGATTCGGTATTTCCCGTTTGGTTTGTAGAACTGACAAGATATCTTACAATCTCCTGTCTTATCGGCACAGGCTGCTGTCTCTCACTGAGGCAGCTGAAAGGAAGGGCACGCCAAGTGGGAGGAAACGCCGGGAGTGGTGCTGATACCCCGGGAAGGGATCAGAGGTTCATTCACGTGAAAAAGTCTTGTGTCTCCTGGAGCCCTCTTGACAGAATTAGAGCATGCTCGTTTATCTTTAGGTTAGAAGAGGCACGTGGCCTTATTATATTCAGACAAACTCAACAGGGTTCTCGGAAAAATAAATCATCCCTGTGGATATCACACTTGAACTTCCCTGAAGTTTAAGAGACATGAATATGGAAGAAGAAAAGACGCAGTATTGGATTAAGAGAGAATGACTTGCAGTTTAAATAGGTGCCCTTTGTCTGCTCAGTGAGAAAGCAGGTGCACCGGCATATATTTTAGGGCACATTAAGTCCCCGGGTTGAGTGAAAGAGAACAGGGGATTATTACATGGTGAAAAGGTACAAAGACTTGAGCAATAACATCAGAAGCAAGTTATTTTCCCCAGTAAAGTGTTGGATATATGTCTTCAAAGAAAAATAAGGAAACAGCTTCACGTACTTAATGTTCTGTGGAAACTGCAATGAAAAAAAAATGGCTTGGGTTGTCAAAACAAAGAAATGGGAAGCCTCCCAAGAATAACAATAGGGTGAGCAGAGCAATATTGAAACAGGTGAAGAAAAGAACATGATATGTGGAGTAATGAAAAATTATTGAAGGCACAGAAACCGAGGGAAAAGACAGCTAAGGAGTGGCTAGAGAAGTAGCTCCTAAGAAACTCAAGCTCACACAAAGGCAGAGAGCCAAGCTGGTTGCAGATGCTGTCAGATCACAGTCAGGAGAGGGAGAACCACAACCAAGTTCAGAGGATGGAAATTTTTATCAAAATGCATTAATTCTGGAAGAAAAAGAGACATGAGTGTGGTAACATCTGGGACCTTAGTCTAAGTCTTGAGACCTCTCTATTCCATCGAAATGGCTGTTAGTTTTTGGCATTAGGAATTAAAAAAAAAATGTGATGAAAGGTAAACAGATTCCTAAAGGATATTGAGGATTTCCCTTTGATTATGGCTTTTATGTCACCCAAAGACATTGTCATGAGTGATTGGATGAGGTCAGGTCCGCCCTGGGCGGGAGAAGCTGATCTGTGTGGTTGCTCTCTGGGGTTCTGAGGACGTGGGAGGAGAGAGTGAGGTGGTGCCGCACTCAGACTGCCAGCTTCAGATGCAGCTCTGCCACCCATATTGTCTGTGACTTAGCCTCAGTTTCTTCTGTAATATATGAAAAATAACAGACACGCCCTCACAGAGTTGTTTTCAGGGATAATTAGATAATTCAATGTTTAGCATTCTGTTTTAAATGACATGCTTTTTGCCTTTCCCTTATGTATCTCATTTAAGCCTGATAAATATTCCCAGATCAGTTTTATTATTTCCATGTTTAACATGTGAGAAAACTGAGATCGGAGAAAAGAGCTGGTCGAGTGAGCCATGGTGAGTCTAGGTCCTTCCCGAGCCACCCCCATGCTTGGCTGCGCTGTGAAGCTCAGCAGCGACTCGAGCAGATGCCGGAGCGTCGCCAGGAAGCTGTGGCCGAGTGCGGAGGTAGGATCTCTGTTCTGGAGGTTCCTCGGGATAATGGAATGATGTGGCTCGGTAAGAAGTCAGTTCAAATTCATGTTAGGATGACTTTAAATACCACTGAGAAAACTGCAGAAAGGACATGTGAGAAGAGTGGCCTCCAGGTCTGGTCAGGATTGGTGTCGTTTGCCAGATGAATGATTCATCATGTCACTCTGCACCAAGACCCCTTTAATGGTGACACAACAAAACCCGGACTCCTAAGCGTGACTAATAGTAGGAACATACTTTAACTTTTTTTTTTTTTTTTGTATTTTTGTATTTTTCTGTAGCTGGAAACGGGAGAGACAGTCAGACAGACTCCCGCATGCGCGCAACCGGGATCCACCCGGCTCGCCTACCAGGGGCGATGCTCTGCCCACCAGGGGGCGATTCTCTGCCCCTCCTGGGCCTCTCTCTGCCGTGACCAGAGCCACTCTAGCGCCTGGGGCAGAGGCCAAGGAGCCATCCCCAGCGCCCGGGCCATCTTTGCTCCAATGGAGCCTTGGCTGCGGGAGGGGAAGAGAGAGACAGAGAGGAAGGGGGGGTGGAGAACCAAATGGGCACTTCTCCTATGTGCCCTGGCCAGGAATCGAACCCCGGTCCCCCGCACGCCAGGCCAACGCTCTACCACTGAGCCAACCGGCCAGGGCCACTTTAACATTTTTTAAAAATGCCTTGATATGTGCTAGGCACTGTGATAGAGTTTTATTATTTATTGCTTAAGGTATCTCTTTGAGATAGCTACTGTTATTCTCAACATTTTATGGGTGTGGAAACCCAGGGTGATAGGTAGCAGAACCGGGTTTAGAGAACAGGATTTGTCTGGACGCTCAGGTGATCTCTGACCTTCGCATACTGCCTTGCTCTTGATGTTCATAGCTTCTTTGGCTTCAAGCCCATCTGTTTATCTTCATCTCCCAGTGCTTCCTACTGGGTGGCTTTACTCCAGTCAAATGGCTCTCTGCACTTCCACTGTGTTTCTGGTTTCCATCATTCACCTTTATAACCTTCTTTTCCTACTCACTGAATAATTTCTTCTTGCCCTGTACACTTGCCTGAGCAGGCAGCCCAGTCGGGTTGTCTCTTATCCCAAGGCCCATTGCCCTTGGCACTGCTTTACTGATTTTGCAATTATCACTCGCTAACGCTACCATGCATTTGTAACCTATATTGTGTGTGCCCTTTTCAAAAAGATTTTAAAGCCTTGATGGTGTGAGTTTTTCTTTTCTTTTTCTTTTTTTAATCCTAGCAGTGTTTAATACCACATCTTACACATAGTCTTCAATTGACTAATTCCAGGAAAAAATATTCTGGAAAAAGGAATGAGCATAAGAAAATAGTAATGGAAGGAATATACTGGGGCCTCATGGGAATTGATATTCGGGTTAGAAGAATTAGGTTAACTGTATGCCAAAAGTCTTTAAATGTATGAGAAAAAGCAGTAACTAAAGTGATTGGAAAAATGTGTACATTTGTGTAGCCATAAAGCAGCGTTCCATTTTCTTTCTTTCTTTTAATGTATTCAAAGCATGAACATTTTTATATTGATATCATTTGGTTATCTTTCAAGTAGATGAGAGGAGAAAATAAAATTAATATTGGTGTCAGAGATTTTTCTCAATTTTCTTCTTATTTACTTGCATTAAAAGGAGCAGTTTCTAAATATTTTCATTTCTTTTCCTTATTACTTGTGCTCCAAGCGCATAAACTTTACTCTCCACAGAGTTGCTGATATGTTGTTAAAAAATCTGCTTTGCTAGACTTTGAGACTATTGTTCAGCCCATTTCTTTAAAGAATTAAATTCTCTTGAATTTAACAACTTGAGTTCCTTGAAAGAAAACTGCAGAAAATGTATTTTCATTATTTGACTACAACTTACTATTACTTCTTCCCCTAAATTCTCACTTATGGCTCTCACTTATGGCCTTCCTCAAGAATCTGGGAATCCACTACTGTTTCATTCAGTGTTAAATAGAGACAGACCTTGCAGGAGGACCTGTTCTTACTGCATAAAGCAGGATTTAAAAACTCAAGCTTAATACTAACAGTTTCTAACAAAATTACCAACAAAGTGAGAGCTTTCCCCTTTTCTGAACAAGTACTAAGTGGAATTTCTCATTGTGGTTCTTCTCCTTTCTATATATATGCCAAATGAATCGGTAGGACTAAGTTAACCTTTAAGGATTTGGAACCTAAGAACCATTATCACAGATTTCCCAGTCCTTACTCACATTGGGGGCAGGTGAAAGAAGAGCAGGTGGAAAACCTTTGTTAGCATCTGGAAGTAATTGTAACAACTTAATGCTAATACCCACTACCTTCCAAGGCAGGTGGCAAGGCCCTCATCCTCTGGTGATCCTTTTCAGAGATGGTTCTAAAGAGAATCTCTGCTTGCTTGCAGTAAGTATGGTGTTTTGGGGAAGGAAGGATGGGAGAGAGTGTCTCCTGGTCTCTAAGGCATAGGTAGTAATTTCATGAGACTTTTCAAGCATGTGGAAAGATGATTTTGCAAAGCCTCAAGTTCAGAATTTTAAATGATGCATACTACTCCTAAGACAATTAGCTTAATCCGTCTGCCCCCTAAGAAATGTGATTCTTTTCCATAAAATCAGGGTTGTTTAAACAACAAGTGCCAGCCTGGATATGTGTGTGGGACCATTCTTCACAGATGATGGGAGTGATGTATGCTTCATGCTATGGTTCCATCTGATGGAAAACCTGAAAAATTCACCTTCCTGTGCTCACTTTAAAAATCTTATGTTCTCAGATAAATGTATTTTCCAAGTCTTTGATTTTATTAAAGGAACACAAGGAGTTTGGGATTCAAATCCACTTAGTGCTGGTTCCAGCTGTGCCCTTCCACGAGGCTCCCGTTCACTCGGGGGGCTTGTTCCCCCGCCTCCTGGTGGCACATCTGCTCCATGTACCCAGCAGGCTGTTGGTATGCACTGTGCTATGGGACTGAGGGAAAGTTTTAAGGAAAAGAGGAATTATATCTCTCCATTTAGAAAAGTGTGCATTCTGTAGCAGACAGTGTCAGGTCCAGGGTATCAGGTCCGCCAAGGGCAAGCATTTTGTCCTTTTTCTTTGTCCTACTTCTGTGTCTTCAACAACAACTGGCATAGTGTTTGCCATCATTGGCATGCAGGGATATTTATTTACTAGGCAAATGGTGGGGGACCTGTTATATTGGTCAGGGTCACACCAGCATAGAGATGGCACATTCAATTTAGGACAATAAGATGAGGATTATTTTCAAAGGAACTGTTGACACAAATGATGGCAGTTAACTGCAGAGAAGCTGTTATTGCCCAGAACCTCGGAAGACAGAGTACTGCAGGGAAAGTCACCCTGATGGGAGGCTTTGGGGAGGCACCACCGCGCCGGAGGCGGCTCCGCGGAGAGGAAATCTGGGCAGTAAATAACCTGATCTCCCTTTCCCCTTAGTCCGGGGCTCCCTGTTATGAGCTAGAGGGTAGCATCTCATTGATGTAGACAACTTGGGCCTGCCTTCTAAAGAAGGCTGCAGAACAAACAGGAGAGAACGGGGTCACACAGATGAAGCTCCCTGCCACTGAGGGGCTCCCAATCCATCAGGAAGAAAGATGAGTAGTAAGACATTTTAACAGAATAATAATGAAAAATTGTTGGATACCCTGATAAGAACCTTATGCGGTCGGTATTGTGATGGTTTTTACAGAAGAAAACAGAGAAAGTGTTTAAGGATATACCTAGGGTCACACAGCTAGGAAGTGAAGAAGTCGAGACTGGAAGCCAGGAAGTTTACATGTAGCTCTGATCTGCTGGGTTGGAAGAGTTATTAAACAATGTGGGGTCTGTAATCTTCATACAACATCAGGGTTGGTGAACTCTTTCACGGACCGGTCCACAGACCGGTGGTTGAAAATCACTGGTATAGAGCCATGCTTGTCAAACCTTATGTGCCCAGGAATCTTCAGGGGATCTTGTTTAAAAAATAGTTCCCAGTTCAGTTAGCCTGAGATGGGGCCTGAGAGTCTGCATTTCTGACGATTGCTGTTGCTCTGCTCTGTGTGGCGAGGGATTGAGGACCTGGAGTTAGAAAAGCGGAGGCCACGTCCTAGGCTAGGACTCCGGGGGCTCATCAGCCAGTCTCTGCTGCTCCTTTTCCTGACGTGTGAGGTGAGAGGCTGGGCGATTCCTAAGGCCCAGGGAGGATGGTGACACCCGGTTTCCCCTCACTTCAGAAGTCGGGCTCCTCTCAGCCGTCGCTGGTGCAGTTCTCCGGGGTCAGGACCGTCTAGGAGGCTCTAGAGAGGGAGCTGGTGTGGGCAGCCTCCTCCTCCACAGGGCAAAGCCTGAGCTGCAGGCCGGACAGAGCTGCCCTGTTGTCAGCTGTTCCTTTCAAATCTGAGGGGCCTCCAGCCTCTGGTGCTGCTCCCTTTTGACTCATGGGTTCTCATTCCCATCACAGCCAATTAGGGAGCCGGATCTAGAAGTGGAGCGTGAGACTCAAGGTACCACACTGTGTCGTTTATGTTGTGCCCTGTAATTCCTGTCCCAGACTGTAACATTCCTGTGAAGAAACCTCTAGCATCCTATAAAGCTTCTTCTTTTATAAGGTTTTCTACTCTTAGACATGAAGCAGATATTTAACACCGTGGCATAAGTTTTAAGCAGAATTAGTGCTCTGCTTAAAACTTACAATTTTCAAATGCACCTGCCTTTTGCCATAATGGGAGAAGGATGTTGCTGCCAGGAGCACCTGCAGATGGAAAGTGATAAACCCTCTTCCTAACAAACATTGAAAACAAAGGTGAGTATTTGGGTCCCCTAGGTTCCCAGGCTTTCTACCTTGATTGCGGGGGGGGGGGGGGAGGCTGTTTCCCTATAATGCACAGCTGTATATACAGTTTGCCAAATCTCAGACTTCATATTTCAGAAGACCAGTCTGAGACCACAGTGCTGAGCCTTTCGTCTTCTTCCGGTTCTTTTCCTCTGATCACACAGTGCTATAGCACACGCTCCATAAATCACGCATCAAATTTCTCCAGGTGCAGAGCTACGGCAGGCCACCATTATGTGTATGGTTTCCTTGCCGTATTTTGACACGTGGGGTGATTTAATTGCATTAGATAATGCCCTCAGCCTCATCAGGCTAGAGCCGCCGTGTTATCCCCCTATGGTGCTCAGAAGTGCCTTCTGGAAGGTTGTGGAGAAGGATGCTTGCTGTCCAGTTACCATGTTTACGTAATTCATGATCTCTTAACTACATCTAGTGCAACCTGTAAGTCATGTAGGAATTTGGAAAGGGTACTCATTTATGTGTCCATTTTATTTCTCCATATACACGAATCTTCCTAACTGTAGAATAATCTCTATGTTGACAGTATTGCCTTGCCTGGCTTCCTGATTTTTTTCTGGTGTGTTCTTAGGAATGTTTTTATTATGTGCTGCTGATACCCAGTGATTATTCCTGTTGTGGTTTGGTAGCATCCTGTTGGTATGGCCAGCACTTAACCAGGAGTGGAATTTTGGGCTGGTTAAGGGATAAGCAGTACAGTAGCGTCAGACATTGTTAATAAAGCTTGTGATGAGTGTGGTGAGGAAAGGTAAACTTCCAAAACGAATTGATGAGAGGCCAGGGCTGGCTGCACTCCTGGAAGACCTTTCTTGGTCTGCATCTCTGTCATGTGCTTGTGGGACACACGTCTTTTTTCCACTTGACCTCACAGAATCTGAGTTAGGTGGAAGAAGGCTTTATTACAAATTTAGGGAGAGCTTCTCTGGGGTTATATTAAGGTTGGGAGATGGCATGGATTCTCTGTTACTAAGAGAGCAAATACTGTGTTTAAACGTCCCTGGTCTCTATGAAGAATAGTTTCCATGTTAATTGCTTGTATCGTACAAGAAAAATATGAATGAAGTACAGTGAGTGAGCTGGTTTGGGATGTTGAACAGGCGGAGATGAAGGTGCCAGTCCGGGGTGTTTCCATGCGGCAGGCTGCTTCCCATCCCGCTCCTTGACTGCACCAGCGTCTCAGTCGCCCACAGTGTAGCCTGGGACGCTCCCTGGCTGTGGGGTTGGGTGGTGTTCCCTGGGACAGCACTGTTGTTTCTTAAGAGCAGTGTTTGACAACCAGAACACAGTATGTTTTTAAATTTTGCTCAGGCCAAGTACTTGGCAACCAACTCGGTGGGCTTTGGAATCCCGGGCCTAGGTGGGTCTGTTTATAAATGCTGAGGTCTTAGAAAAGCTCAGAGGCCAGAACGGAATTCTTCCAGCAGGCAGCCTGTTATTTGAATTCAGATGCACTTCTTTGAAATATCATTGGCAGAAGGAAAAAATAAAGTTTTCAATCTCAAGATTGTTTTTTAACAACTGGACTTCTTAAATGTCATTCCCTCCCAGAAGTCAGGTCTAGTGATCACACTGAAATGCTTTTTATGTAAGATTGAACGCTGCAGCGAATGATAGATTATCGTGAAATAGCAGATCAAATAAATATGTCTCCTGAAATGACAAAACCATTATTACTGGAACATCTTTTCTTTCTAGGACCTATAATTAATTATGGACCAAGCATAAGTAATACATTTTATAGTACTTTTGTCATTTATCTGGGTTCTGTGTTTTATAAACACAATTATTCACTGGTAGTCTTTCATTTCTGCCTTTATTACATAATGATCTAATAATTCAAAATGAGAAATTACTACACTAAGAACTGGGCAGAGATAGAGCCAAGTTTTGTAATGAATTTTAGGTTGTCACTGGGATTAAAAATGTGCACTACAGGGCACGCTACCTTCTGTTTGTTGGTTCACTTTTATGTAATCTTTTTGTTTGTTTTACTTTAAAAATTAAATTCTGATTACGTAGAGAATTTATTAATTTTACGTAGCATTTAGAGAATTAATAATACAGTAATTTCTGTGAATGGGTATCTTTCCCTCATGCATTCTCTCCTATTCTCCTCCTCAGAGGTATTGTTATCTTAGATTTTGTGTCTATTTTTTCCTTTATTTTCTTTATGGTGTTACCACAAAATATGTTTGAACCTGTAAACAATAAATTTGTGTAAATTGAATCATAAAATGTATATCACTTGGTGACTTGCTTATTCACTCAATATTATGTTCCTGAGATTTTTTTTTTTTTTTCTGAAGCTGGAAACGGGGAGAGACAGTCAGACAGACTCCCGCATGCGCCTGACTGGGATCCACCTGGCACGCCCACCAGGGGCGACACTCTGCCCCTCCGGGGCGTCGCTCTGCCGCAACCAGAGCCACTCTAGCGCCTGGGGCAGAGGCCAAGGAGCCATCCCCAGCGCCCGGGCCATCTTTGCTCCAATGGAGCCTTGGCTGCGGGAGGGGAAGAGAGAGACAGAGAGGAAGGGGGGGTGGAGAAGCAAATGGGCACTTCTCCTATGTGCCCTGGCCGGGAATCAAACCCAGGTCCCCCTCATGCCAGGCCGACACTCTACCGCTGAGCCAACCGGCCAGGGCCTATGTTCCTGAGATTTATCTTCCCGGTTGCTAGTAGCTATGTTACATTCATTTACACAGCTGTACAATATTCTGTAAATACCACATAAACTGTGTAATGGCTCTATCACTATTTATCTAGAATACATTGGAATGAAATTTGGGTTTTCCTTTTTTTTTCTTTCAGTTAGTGCTTTTGTGAACAGTCTTCATGTGTCTGATGCATTTCCTGATCTTTAAGAGATTGTTACTGATTTATTAACTTAATTGAATTGTGACCAGAGAATATGGTTTTTTAACATACAAATCCTTTAGAATTTATTTAGACTTACTTTATGGCCCAATATGTAATCAACATCTATAAAAGCTTTTTGTGTTTTCTTCATTTGTGGGTGCAAATTACTACATATTATATTCTATCAATTGTCAAAGTATTGTCTAGGGAAACTGAGGGGTTCCCCAACACCCTTTCCAGAAGATCATGGGTCAAAACTATTCTTAGTATTATTATAAGACATTATTTGCCTTCTCATCTCTCATTCTGAGTGTACAGTGCAGTTTTCAGAGGCTATCTGACGTGATATTGCAACAAAATAAGTGTTGAACAGATAGGAGAATACAATAGTCATCTGGTGAGATGTTTAAGGATTTGCAAAAATAAAAAAGTCCCATTATCACTAATTACTTTTTGATTTTAGGAAATAGAGTTACTTTTCATAAAAGTTACATTGTTTATGGTAACATGTAATGGGTTTATTGTAATTTTAAAATTATCAATAAATATTTTCTTGAATTCTCATTTTAATTTATTAAATAGTAAATATTAACAGAAATAGTCCATAGAAACAAAAGCTTTCTAGGAACCTCAATAATTATTCAGAATGTAGAGGAGGCCTGAGGTAAAATTTTTTGAGAAGCACTGGTTTATAAGTACAAGTTCTTACTGTGTTATTCAAATCTTTTAAGTTATGATTGATCTTTTTGATTTATTAGTTATGAAAAGAAGTATGTTAAAATTTCTCCCATTAATGCGTATTTATTTGTTCCTCCTTGATATTCTGTCAGTTTTTCTCTATATATGTCAAAAAATACAGTCACTTTCTCATAATGTATATCTATTTTTTTCACTTATTTCTATCTTTTTTTTTTATAAATCTCTCTGTATCTACATACACACACACATTCAGTATTTAAGGTCAGTTCTTCATTTCTTATAGACCTCAGTCTTCTTATTTATAATCACTTTCACCTGAAAAAGAGTCTCTAGAATTTTCTGAAGTAAGTCTATGATGGTAGCATACCCCTTTAGTTTTAGTTTTTTATGTTTAAATAACTTTATTTCACTTTAATTTTTGAAAGGTATTTTTAATCTGTATTTTTCTGTACATCTGTATTTCTGGCTTGACAGTTTTTTTTCCTCAGCAAATTGAAAATAATGTTCTGACTTCTAGTTTCTATTATTGGTTACAAGAAGTCATTGTTCAATCTATCACTCCTTTGTAATATAACCTGTGTTTTCTGTTTTCTTTTGGTCTACTTTTTCATCTGGGTAACTTGAGATGTAGATTTCTTTTTATTTATCCTGCTTCAGATATGTTAGGTGTTCTCAACCTGGAGATTGGACTGCTTGTTCAATCTGGAATATTTGTAGCCACTGTATGTTTAAAAATTGTCTCTACTTCATTTTTTTCTTGGTATTTTTTCTTTTGCATCTCTTATTGAAGTGTGTCAAGCTTCTCACTCTATTTCTATTAACCCTACTTTCAGATTCTTTTTGTCTCTTTATATTGTGTTCGTGATCATTTAATTTAGGTTTTATTCTATTTCATCAATTCTTTTGTCATTTTGATTTATTGTGTTTATACACCTGTATGTGGAATTTTACATTTTGCTTATACTTAAACCCATAATATTGAGATATGATTGACATATAAAAAGTATCATATATTTAATGTACATAACTTGATAAGTTTGGGGACAAGTATATATATAGTCATAAAATCATCACTGCCATCAAGGCCACAAACAAATCATCCAACACTGGCCCCTTTATTATGACTTTGTATGTGTGTGCGTGTGTGTGTGTGTTAAGAATACTTAATATAAGATTTACCCTCTTTGCAAATTTTAAGTATACAATACAATATTTTTATAAACTTTTTATTTCTAGTTCTCTCTGCTTTTTATTCAAATTTTAGTCTTTAATGTTCTTTTTCTTCTTATACATATATATTTACAGATTCTTAAATATTACAGAGCAAGAAAATGGAAAACACCTCAGGACACACATTGGGCCATCTGCCACCATATTTATTGGGGAAAGCTCACAGAAACAAGAGTCATGTCTTGTGCTTATCTCCCCACCTTGCCTATTGTATTATGAGATATGCCCAAGGATTAAGCGTGGTGGGTTGTAAGACACCAGAAGGAAGAGTTTCGATCTATGGCTGTGGAGTGTTTGAGCTGCAAGATTGGGGTAATTCCACTCCTCCCCTAACATGATAAATGAATAGATTTCAAAACTTGGGGTTATAGCATTGTGACATAAAAAGAACCTTGGCCCCCATCTCTGTTCACCCACCTCAGTATTCATGGTCTGGGGAACACCAGCCCTTCCCTTAGCATGATCAGGATTCTGATGTCAAGACTTAAGGCTGCAGCTCATTAGGGGACTGTTGGCTTGATTTGTTGCCTCATTGCTCTACCAGGACTGCTTGTGAAAAGCACTCAGCAATAGAAGGAGCTTCGCATGACTCCAGCCTTCAAGGAATCAGTCCTGGACAAGATCGTTCTCATTCCTTAGTCATGTTAACATACTAACTGTGTATCATTCTTCCTAAGATGAGATGTCACCCCATTGATGTTTCTGAAGTTGGTAGGCAGCTTACAATTCTAATTGTCAGTGTTGGTTTTTTTTCTCTTTGTGTTAAATAAAATAATGGCGCATTTTAAAATTGATGTGGCTTTTTATATCTGATAAAGTATAAGAGTTTATATTCTGTTCCAGGTAATTCCTATTTACAAAATCTTTGTGAGTCTGATTTGGTGTCTTTGTTTATTTTTCTGCAGGCTCTCTCATGGTGCTTTGTTCACTTGTGCATTTTTCAATGATTAGCTCTGAGCTCATATTTCTTGGACCTTTTTCAGTGTGAATTCTTGGATGCCTGTGTAGCATTATCTGCATTTGCTTCATTTGCTTGTGGGACACTGAAAGATGCAGGAGTATTTTAAATTTCAACTTGAAGTTTTTTTGGAGGGTACAGTGGCATGAATTCAAGCTGTCAAACCTTATGCTGGTCCCTTTGTGATTATAAATTATCAAGGGAGAATTTTTTCAACCTTGTCCAATGCCAAAGTTTAGGTCAGTTAAAGTTCCTTGCAGTGCAGTTACTGTGAAGCAGTAATCTTTAGAGTCCCAGCTTTATGCAGGGGAGAATCTCTTATTGATGTCCCATCTTGGTGGTCATTAAATCCTTTTCCTTTGTTCTCTAGTGCCTATACAGCCAAGGACTAGAAAGCTCTCCTGCAATGGGCTTAGCAAATACTTTTGTAGTACTCTTACTGTCACCCGAGTTTTGGTCTCTGAAAAGTTTTTAATCAGTTCACCAATGTATTTGCAAACTCGATTTTAAAAAAATTTCAACTAGCAATTCTTTTTTCTATGCGAAGATTTAGCTGCCATCCTATAAAACAAGAAATTCACCTCTGTTTAAAATTATAGGCATAGGTATATAGCGTTTTATATAAGCTCTACCCCCCTTACTCTGTGCTGAGTACTGAGCCCTGTGCTGCTTCATTTGACAGCTTAGTGGCCTTTGAACAACAGTTGCATGTCTTAAGGAACACTCTCACCTTGAAATCCCATCCACACTCTAGAAATGAATCTGCACCACATGCTGTAGTTGATGATGACTGGAATTTCAGGGTCACGTCTGTCTTCTTGCCATTTAACACGTTCCTTATTTCTGTACACACCTTCCTTCAAGTTGTCCAGTCATCATGGTGATATGGAGCTGTCTAGGCCACACAGAATAAACATCTCTTTGTCAGTGAAGCTTTTATTTTTGGAACAAGGTAACTTGTCCACATCATCATCCCCACCCCATACCACCCCCAAGAAATATTACAATATTTTTTAAAAATTCCAGGTTATATACATATTTTTGTTTAAAATAAAAATGATAGCTTGACCAATAAAGTATACAATATTAAAATATAATTCTGTGGGAAAAGTAAAACGAACATGAGTAGTAAAAGAAAGATGAATTGCAAAATTTCCAACTCATAAAGAAGAGTTTGGGTACTTTTTAAACAGCTTTATTGGGATATACTGCAACTCACATATTATACAATTCCACTTATTTATTTATTTATTTATTTATTTAAGCGAGAGAGGAAGAGAAGCAGGAAGGGAGAGATATGAGAAGCATCAACTCATAGTTGCATCACTTTTAGTTTATTGATTGCTTCTCATACATGCCTTGAACCAGGAGGGTGGTGCGTCAGCCAAGCCAGTGACCCAGTGCTCAAGCCAGTGATCTTGGGCTCAAGCCAGTGACCTTTGGGCTCAAACCAGTGACTTTGGCATCATGTCGATAATCTCACGTTCAAGGCAGTGACCCCATGCTCAAGCTGACAACCTCTGGATTTCTAACTTGGGTTCTTAGTGTCCTAGGGCCTAGGTCAATGCTCTACCCATTACATCACCACTAGTAAGGCCCCTTTTATTTTTAAATCTTTCTTTCTTTAAGCTGTTAGTGTTTTATCTTTTAGAACAGTCCTGGTAGAGTGTATACATGGCACTTGGTGGCAGGGAGCCTCCTTTTCCCAGAGCAGCAGATTGTAACCATTCTAGAACTAAAATCCTTTGGAACCTCATTTCAATAGCTTATACATATCATGATTAATCAAATACAACTTAATAATAAAAATCATTGAAGCTATTTTACACAAAGACAGATTAGTTTTTAAACAACAGAGTTTGTAGTAACACTGGTAATGCTTAATTGAAATACTGTGTGACATTTAGAAACATTTATTTAATGTTTATAATATATAAGATACTGTTCTGCCCTGGCTGGTTGGCTCAGCGGTAGAGCGTCGGCCTGGCGTGCGGGGGACACGGGTTCGATTCCCAGCCAGGGCACATAGGAGAAGCGCCCATTTGCTTCTCCACCCCCACCCCCCTCCTTCCTCCTTGTCTCTCTTTTCCCCTCCCGCAGCCAAGGCTCCACTGGAGCAAAGATGGCCCGGGCACTGGGGATGGTTCCTTGGCCTCTGCCCCAGGCGCTAGAGTGGCTCTGGTCGCGGCAGAGCGATGCCCCGGAGGGGCAGAGCATCGCCCCCTGGTGGGTAGAGCGTCGCTCCTGGTGGGCGTGCCGGGTGGATCCCGGTCGGGCGCATGCGGGAGTCTGTCTGTCTCTCCCCGTTTCCAGCTTCAGAAAAATACCAAAAAAAAAAAAAAAAAGATACTGTTCTGAGCAATTTAATACTGTGCTACCTCACTTGATCTTTACCACAACTACATCAATAGGTATTTTTTTATTATTTCCATTTTTCTTTTTTTTTAAACAAATCTTTTTTTAAAAATTTTTATTTTATTTATTCATTTTAGAGAGGAGAGAGAGAGAGAGGAGAGAGAGAGACAGGGGGGAGGAGCTGGAAGCATCAACTCCCATATGTGCCCTGACCAGGCAAGCCCAGGGTTTCGAACCGGCAACCTCAGCATTTCCAGGCTGATGCTTTATCCACTGCGCCACCACAGGCCAGGCTATTTCCATTTTTCAATCGAGGAAACTGAGGCACTTACTCAAGGCTGTGCATAGTGAATAAGTGATGTAACCATGGTATGAAGCAATTTAGGCCAGCATAAGACAGTGTTATCAACCATTGTGCTAAGCTGCTTTTCTTATAAAGTGGTAGGGAATTAAATTGTGGGTTTTAAGTATGAAATCATTATTTTTTCTGAGTCAGTCTGCGATACACCCTATAAATGGAAGTACCTTTAAAGATTAAATGAAAATTCAGTTTTTCTTCCAAATTCCCGACCACCTCTCGCTATCACGAAGCTTAGCCTTGGTTTTTACTCATTATTTTTTCCCTTAATTTTGGTGACTCTACTTATCTGTGGGGTGGTTCTTTTAATGACTTCTAGATTTATTAAAGCATATGTTAGTTTTGGGCCATTCCATTAGGAAGGAAAGAGCCAATTCATAAGGAACATAGTTATTAGAACAGATGAAATCACTTCTCTCTTATGCTGAAGTTCTGTCTTGTTTTTTCTCATATTATTTTCCTGATATTAGTTATTTCTCTCCTGTGTGTTCAATTTCATATCTTCTAGATTTACTGATGTATATTTTAATAACTTTAGACTATAGAATTTGGAATGAAGTAGCAAATTAATAAGGAACATAAGTTTTATAACAGATAGAGGATATGATTTTTTCACTCTTAGGTATTTTAAACACATTTAGGGTTTTTAAGTAGCTAAATGGTATTCAGAAGGTGCAACAGAGCAGTCAGTGAAAAATGAGTCTCCCAGTTTTTCCTGTTC
This sequence comes from Saccopteryx bilineata, assembly GCF_036850765.1. NCBI lineage: Eukaryota > Metazoa > Chordata > Mammalia > Chiroptera > Emballonuridae > Saccopteryx > Saccopteryx bilineata. The sequence goes on along the minus strand of NC_089491.1, from coordinate 138,576,576 downwards.
TACCCATTTCCCTCGGTAAAGTGACCTCTGTTACCATGTTACTGGACTGTGGGAGAAAGATTTACATCTTCATGAAATTGTCATATTCAATCTCTTAGATTTTATTAAATGACTGCCTCTACTTGTTTTGTTTCTGCATTTTAATGGTAATAGCCAACTGCCATATGTTGTCCTTTGTATTCAATAACAGGTCATCAGATATTGTATTGCTGTTCTCCAGAAGTTAAAGTATTTTCTTCCAGGTGTGGTTTCTTTGCATTTATACTGCACTGGGTTTGCTAAATTCATCTTAAATTTATACCTTTTACAAAATTTTAGAATATTTTGGATATTTTTTGAAGCGTATATTTTTTTCAGTTCTATTCTCGCTCTTCCTTTGAGGTTTCAATTATATGTATATTAGAATGTTCGATGTTTCCATATTATCATTGCAATACTGTTCATTCTTTAAATATTATTTTTCTTTATTCAGATTAGGGCATTTATTTTAACCTGTCTTCAAGTTTATCACCTATCTCCAATAAGCTGTTAAGCCCGTTCGATGAATTTTTGTTTTAGATATATATTTTTTTAGTGGTAGAATTTTCATTCAGTACTTTTTCATATGATTTCTGTTTTATGCTGTGATTTCTTGTTTATTTATTTATTATGAGCATGTTTTCCTAGCGGTTGGGCAGATAAAATATATTATGCTCACTTTGTTAAAGATGGCACTGCCCATGTAGAAGCCCATCACTCAGGTGATAATATTAGTTACCCTTCTTGCTTGGGATGGGCGTGATTATGTTAGTATGTGTTGGCTTTCATGCTAAAAGGTTTTAAAAGGAAGAGAGATCACGTAGTTTTATTGTTTGGGGATGGAGGGAGAGTGATTACATTCTAGGAAAGCAAGGAGAACAGAGAGGGGCCACGTGGAGGAGAGGAGAAGCAGCCAAAATGGAGGAATGCTGAAGAAAAACCAGTTTGTGCAGAGAGAAGGAGATGGGGAACAGAGGTGAATAAGGCTGGTGAGCTAGAAACCTTTGATTCTAGGAAACTCAGATAAGTCAGTAGCTTTAGGAGCCCTGAATGGAAAGGGCAGTGTTTTCCCACTGTGTATATTTCTTGCCTGCCTGCCGGGTGCAAGCTAGGATTAAAGCTAATGGCCCACCAGTTCTTGGCTCCGTTGTTTCATTACCACCTGTCCGAATCAAATGCAAACTTGCACGGGCCAGGCGGCTGTGATGGTGGCTGTGGCTAATGGCTTTACACTAGCATAGTTATAACAATTGCTTTAAAAATCTTGTCTCCTAATAACACCAATGTGTTCATACATAGCCTTTTCTGTTGAGTGTGGACCACATTTTCCTGTTCATATGTCTAGGGATTGTGGATGGTATCATGGACATTGTTAATGATATGTTATAAAAAGTCTAGATCCTTTTATGTTTTTTCTGAAGAATGTTGATTTTTTTTTCATATTGGTTAATTTGGTTGAATTCAAACTTGTGAAGTATCTGTTCTATAATAGGATGGTAGCTGAAATCTCTGTTCTGATCTTATAACATGAATGGGGCTGTTTGGAGTTCTCCTTTACACATGGATACTGGAAGTCAGTCAGAGATTTGGGGAGAATTTAAATGTAGAATTTGGGACAGTCTTATGTGGGTCTCATCTTCATGGGATTCCCTCTCACTTTACAGATGCCATGGTTGCCCTGGGGTCTATCATCCAAGTCCTCAGCCTAGTAGGACTAAGAGTTTATCAGAGTTGTAGCTTCCCTCCAGAGTGGAGCTGACTTTGCCCTTCTTTCCAATGAAGAGACAAAAACAGGGGAGGGAAAACATGAAACATGAAAAACAGTGCTGTTACCTTCTTCACAGCATTGATTCCCCTCTCTGGTTTCTGCTGCTTTTGATTTCTCTCTAGTTCCTTCAGAAAATTATTTTTGATATTTTTATAAAAAGTGCTGTTTTGTGGGAGGGTTGCTTCAATATAAGACTCTCTACTATTATTAGAAACAGTCTTCATGTACTTGTTTTAACAACTTACAACATGGTAATGACTAGGAAAATTGTTTATTTTGAGTGGTTTAATTTATTGCAAGTGAACTGCATTGGAATATTTCTTTTGATAAGTGCCTGTCATTGCTTAATCATAAATCACTTGCAAGTTCAACATACAAATTGCCTAACTGAAAGGTAATTATTGGGCCATTAGTTTATAATGAAGAGCACACCTTTCTATTTATGGAAGGAATTATGAATCCTACTATGACAAAACTTAAGAACCCCATAATAGCCTGACCAGGCAGTGGCGCAGTGGATAGAGCATTGGACTGGGATGTGGAGGACCCAGGTTCAAGACCCCGAGATCACCAGCTTGAGCATGGGCTCATCTGGTTTGAGCAAAGCTCACCAGCTTGGACCCAAGGTCGCTGGCTCCAGCAAGGGGGTTACTCTGTGTGCTGTAGGCCCACGGTCAAGGCACATATGAGAAAGCAATCAATGAAGAACTAAAGTGCCACAACGAAAAACTGATGATTGATGCTTCTCATCTCTCTCGGTTCCTGTCTGTCTGTCCCTATCTATCCCTCTCGTTCTGTCTCTGAAAAAAAAAAAAAAGAATCTCATAATAACTAATGACTCTATTGCTACTGAGTTGAAAGTAATTATTGCAGGATATTACTATTTTATATCTAATATGAGGCATTTAACTAAAGAATATAATTACTATCTTTAAACCCTTAGAAACTGTATATTTACTTAATTTTTATTCAGGAACACAGGAGTGTTAAACTTAGACATAACTAATGTTCCTCTAAGTGTGGAGAGAAGATGCATTTTCAATGAACTGACCATTGGGAAACAAACAGTGACAAGGATGGCAACTAACTCACCATTGTAGGTGAGTCACTCAGGTGCTCTTGGTTTCAGAACTGGTAGATCTTAAGCCATTCTCTGAAAATTCTTTAGGCCAGGGAGGTGGTTCTTGAAGCTTTCCCCTCACCTAGGACAGAACTCCTTAAACATTTTTTTTATTTTAGTGAGAGGAGGGGAGACAGAGACAGATTCCCACATGTACCCCAACTGGGATCCACCTGGCAAGCCCACTAGGGGGCAATGCTCTGCCCATCTGGGGCCCTTGCTCCCTTGCACCGGAGCCATTTTTTTTAGCCCCTGAGGCGAAGACCACGGAGCCATCGTAAACACCCAGGGCCAACTCGCTCTAATTGAGCTTTGGCTGCAGGAGGAGAGGAGAACAGAGAGAGAGAGAGAGTGAGAGAGAGAGAGAGAGAGAGAAGCGAGAGGGGTGGGGGTGGAAAAGCAGGTGGTTGCTTCTCCTGTGTGCCCTGACTGGGAATTGAACTCGGGACAGCTCGGCTGATGCTAGGAGCTAACGTGTTCTGGCCTCCTTAAACATTTTACTCAACATACCATGAACCTCTCCATGTTTATGTTAACAGCTAAAATTTTTGTCATAAATTTTCAGTGTTTACAAAGACCATAATTTCCCTTTAGGTCTTATTTATGTTGACAATTTAAAACAAAATTGTTATTATATCCCTGTTTTACATATGTCCAATGGAATATAAATACTAAAAGTGATTTGTTACCTACCATCATACATTTTTAAAATACATCTTTAATAATAAGAATATTAGTCTAATATGAATGTTATGAGGGTTAAGTGAGTTAGAATAGTTAAGCGTTTAGTTGCTAGCCCATAATAAATGCTTTGTTATTCTGTTCATAATTATGAAAAATAAAAAGTCAAGTGCTATTGGCCATGTGTCTTTAATGAGAATGAGGTATCTTTTAAATATTTTTTACAAATTAGTTCATGTATTAAAAGATGAATATTATTATTGCTGAAATGATTCTGGGTTCAGCATCACACGATCCCAATTTTTCACTTACATCTGAAGAATAAGAAAAGCTTTTTTACAGATGAACAGATGGAAACACCAGTAGTATTGCTATAATGAAGTTTCTCAATTCTTTGAAATCCTTTTGGGGTATGTGCCAAAAAATCATTTACTGATCTTTTATCAAATATCATTTTAAATGATCTTTCAGTAAATGACTCCACTAAACTCTGCTTCAATTTTATGGAAAGCCCCTTCACTTGCAAATTGCTTTTTCTCCAGTCTTCATAGGTTTTTTTTTTTTAACACCAAAACCAGCATTTCCAATTATATTTTTGTTGGGTGTCCTGAGAGGATAGAACAGTCAGACAGTGCACACTATTGTACAATGGGATGGGTAGAAATACCATTTCTTTACAAAGAGAGAGAGGTCAGGACTAATGTAAAAGGGAAGTTGAAAACAGAGCCAGAAGTGGCATCTGGACACCCCCCTGAAGCATGTCGATTTTGGAAAGTTTTTGTGTACCCTGGTGTGTGTACCCCCATTTAAAGGTCATAACTCTAGAGGCCGTTTTAATCTCTGGGCAGAACCAAGGGACATATCATGCCTAACAACTGCCAGCTTAAATTTTGTCTTCTGGCCCTCTGTGAGCTTGGGATGTAGCAGGTCAGTTCTGCGGTTCTTAAACTGTGTTCCACAGATCCATGGGAGGCCCAGGACCTTTTAAGGGGTCTGAAAGGTCAAAACTGTTCACAGAGTAATCCAAAGACGTTATTTAACTGTGTCTCTATTGGCACTGACAGTGCAGAGGCAGTGGTGCATAAGTCAGATGACCCGTTATCACACATCAAGGTAGTGGCACCACACTGCACGGGGACTCACTGTCCTCATACTGCACAGCCACATACTTGCAATTTAAAAAAATTCATTTTCACTTAAAAATGTCCTTCATGATTTAGTAGAAGTTATTTTTGTATTAAACCTTGACAGTTTGACTGCATTCTGGGATGAAATTGGCAGTGCACATCAAGTGCTACTGCACACAAAGAACTGTGTCCTGAGACGTGTTCACAGATGGTTTGAGTGGCAAGTGGTACTAGCCCCACCCCCCCTTTCTATTGTAAATGAAAAATTGTCTTTAGTAGAAAGATTTACTGACAGAGATTTATTCAGACTTGGGTTTTCAATAGGTGTTTTTTTCCAGAATGAACAATGAGCATGGCACTTCAAGGGAACCAACGGACAGTATTTTTTACTAGTGCTAACGTTCAAATTTTCCTGCAGAAATCAGTATTTTAGAAAACTTATAACTGCCCATGTGAGCTTGGCAACTTCCCAATACCAAAAGACTCTTGATGAGCTTGGTGATGATACTAGCAAATGTAATTTTCAAAATGTTGTGTAGTGAAATGTGTGAACCTTCTGAAAATTTGTATAATTCAGTGACTTAGAGCCTTCAGCTAATTGGGTGATAATCTGTTTTATTTAACATCTACTTACTTAAATATCAATCACACCTAAAAAATACCTTTATGGTGACAGTTAGACTGGAGATTTCTCTAATAACTGGAAATTGTGGCCAAGCTTCGTTGGCATATAAAAATAACCATCAATATTGGTTAAAAGATTTATTTAAAGTTTAAGATAGACATGTGGAGTCTACATTACACCTGATCTTTAAGGAATTACCACTTTTTAAGTGCTGTATTATTAAAGAAGGGTATTTACAATTCTCTGAAAAACTATCAAGATACTCCCTCTTTTCCCTGGTACATCTAAGCAAGGGCAGATTTTCTTCCTCTATATCCACCAAATCAACACATAGCAACAGATTATATGGAGAAAGAACTTCAGGGATATAGTTTCTGTTCTCTTTTATTAAGGCAAATATTTATAGAAATTGGCAAAAAATAATTTTTAAATTCTCATTAATTTTTTTTTATTTTAAGAAAACATAGATTTTTAACATTGTTTTAATAGGCAATGAGTTTATTGTTATTTTTAGTGAAATAATAAATTTGTTTTTCTTTTTTTTTTTAGATTTAACACTCTAAAACTTCTTTGGTTCCTTCAGTAATTATTGAATGAAATGGGTCCTTACATAAAAGAATTGATGATTGCTACTTTTAATTTAAAAAGTAAAATGAGATGATAGGTTGGGGAAAAATAATTGTTATTAAGACAAAACACATAGTTATGTCTTCTCATAAAGGTGCTATGCACAGCCCACAGCAGCATTGTCAATGGTCCCAGCTGATGTAAGACGAATAGTTGAAGTGAGCGGCTGGTTAATCGGCAATCTCCTCCGTGGAGGATTTGTCTGAGGGGAAGTCCCTGTGCTGTCTGAGGGAAGTGACCTGCCAGTCACTTTTCAAAGGCTCCCAGGCACTGAGAGAGGGCTGCTCTCTGATGTGACCCTGAGAGCACGTGGCTGGGGCATGCAGAGCCCCAGCAGCTCTGGAAAGTTCTGCCTCCGGGCGCCAAGTCCCTGCGGTCCCAGGCTGCTCCGCTGCTCCAGTCCTCAGGGCGCTGTTACAGAGAGGGGCCGCCTGCCCCTCCAGCCCGAGTCAACAGTGACCCTAAGGTCCTAGTCAGCGCCCTTAACTTCTATTAGAACCCAGAGGATGACGCCGACAGCGTCATTCTGTTTCAGGGGAAAGGAAACAGCGCCCGTGCACATTCTGAACTCACGGGGATGATCCTTCTGTCCTCCCTTCCCAGTCATCAGGTGAAGCCAGTTCCTGTGTAAACACTCCCCTCTTAGCTTGTAGAAATGTTAACTTTTATGTTTTCTTCTCTAAAAAATGGTCTTGGAAAGATTCAGGTAGGATTTGCCAGGGACGTTTGAACTCCCGGCTGATGGCATACACTGGACATCAGCGTCATTGAATGCCTCAGTCGCGCGTTCCTGAGACAGCCCCGGAATAAGAGTGGGTTCCAGTGGCCGCAGAGAAAGGGGAGCCCGCAGACCACCTGGCCTGCGGCGGGGAGCAGAGCAGCCGGATGACTTACCAGGGATCTGCTGGGTCCTAACAGGCCTAACAACTTCCTGTAGACCACAGCCAGGGCGCCTGTGTTTGGAGCAGCTCAGTCTGGAAGCCAGTTAGCAGTGTGGCAGCTGCTTGATTAAAGAACGCCCTTCGGTAGAACTGAGGGAAATAAATGAGAAACCAGAAACGGAGTCTAACTGCTGTTTGTTTGAGCAGAGCTGGAGACACTCATTTACACCAGTGAGTGTGAGGGGGTGCCGCGGTGTTAGAACAGCCTGTCTTCGGCTGATCACATCCCTTTGTCAGCTCTTTTCTTAGCGGTGGTTCAAGGTGTTTTGCCCTCCTGCTGTAGACCATCTCTTCGCTGTAATGACAGTCGGAGACGCATATTGTGCAGCTGGGGAGCACGCTGGGCTTTTCCGTGCAGTTTATCTCCCCTCCCTCATTAATAACTGCAGCGCCTCTGCAAATCTATCTCACAGCTTAGTGTCCAGTAAAGAATAAGACTTCAATTAGTAAAAGCATTTTTAAACCATGGGACTATAAAGGCACTGTAAAAATTTTAAATACATTTTGGAAGGCAGATGCGTATCAAGCAAAATGAGGTCCAGTTATGACTGGCTCTATTACCACCTGGCAATCAATCCCTTCAAGGGAAAGAAGGGTAGAGGGAGAATGGGCCGACTCAGGGAAGTGGACATGTTCTCTGATTTCTTTCCACTCTTAAGACAGGAAATCTTAAAACAAAGATTCAGTTTTTCTTTTGAACACACTTACACTTTAAAAAGGGGGACAGGGAAATGTTTTGTTCTGTTCCTTCTAATCTGTGTTTAACGTGGAAATGCCTTCTTTTTTTTTCCTTTTCACTCTCTTACCTATGTTATTTTATTTTTTCAACATGCCAGGTATTGTACTAAAGCTCGTACACGGATTTTAGATTTATGTCTAGGCTTGTGTTGTGTTTCTAACATGGAAAATACCTCGTCTTCAGGGTGTATTACACAGATACAAGTTTTCCAAAGGACCTGCCAGTCTGGAAATATCAATGTGGTTCTGTCCTGAAGTGGGCATTATTAGTAAAATACTTTTGCATTATTTCTTCACCTGAGTCCGTGGGCTTAACCTGGGTCCCATTGTAACTATATGCAATGTTGGGTTGTTTTATTTTCAGAGAGGCTCAGTGGCTAGGAACCACTCTGAAGTGACTTCTAACCAAGTTGTTTATTCCTCTGAGTTTTCAGTGTCTATTACAACTGGATTTTCTCTGTGCCTTTTATATTCATCTACTTAGGAACTAAATTGCATAAAGTTTTTGGTAGCTTTCTTCCCTTTCTCACTCCTTAGCTGTATTTAATAATTCACTCATTTATTCATAAAGTCCTTAGTGTGTAGGTCCTGTGCCATAGCAAATGTCATGTCTACTCAGAGTAAATCAAGTTGCCTAATTACACAGTCAGGCAATCCTGTGCATTTCCATTTTAACTGCTATCACATCTTCCAACTATTTATTTGTGTAATGTCTCCCTCAGGAGACTGAACACTGTAGGAGGTCAGGACTTGTGTCTGTTTTTCACTCTGACATACCCCCCCCAGTGCTGGGCACAACTGCCTGGCAGGTAAAAGGCTCTGTGACAATATCTGTTGAATGCAGACATCTTTGTATCTCTTCAGAGTGCCCATATCTTAACAGGGTTTCATGTCACATCCTTTGTGAATAGGTAACCACCAGGAATTTGTGTGCTTCACTCAATTCTGTGTGCTGTGGACATAGAAACAGAAAACCCAGTGTGATCCCCAACCTCCAACAAGCGTGTAGTATGGTAGAGAAGGAGAGAGGAACATACCTCAATGAAACCTTTCAACTTTCACATGCTGTGGAAGATGAAAAACAGGGAGAAGGAATAGGCAACTAACATGTTTATTAGTGAATATGAAACTGCAGGGAGGATGTAGGGGACAGGTGCACTGCTGAGAGACTACTTTAGGGCCAACTGAAGAAAAGAATCTGCAACACAGTAAGATGGCCACTTGGTGCAGAGACTACCCAGGGATAAAACAGGAGTCTGCATAGTTCTCCTAGGTGCAGTGTTGTCTTTCTTCCTAAGGGTCACCTCTCTTAAAAAAGGGGATTAAGTGAAGAAGGGCTAATGTCTCTTGGTGACTTGTATTGAGGAAGAGGTTTTCAAAAACAAGAAATGGAAATGCTGGGAGTAATCGTGGCCTTCTGAACCCTGGCTTGATGGCTCAAGATTCCTGTGACTGGAGAGCAAAGGGGAGAAATATGCGGTGCTGGTGGGGTTGGGGCATTGGGAGGAAGAGAGCGGGAGTGAAGATAGCACAAGGGAAGAAGCTGAAAGAAATCATACATAATAGTAAGAGAGCCCTTTTGTAGAAGGGAATGAGGAATATATATGCTGGTCATGCTATGTGAGAACATGCTATGAAAACATGCAGAGTTAGAATAACAAATAGAGACAGCAAGGCCCCCTAGGGTGAAAGCCCTTAGTGGACAGCATCTAGGGGCCTCTCTGGCCCCGTACTGGAGTCAGTACGTGCTGGAAACAGCAAAACAGCAGGATAAGATTTAGCCACAATAAAATATGTTTAGGCTCTCAGAACAGAGATTAGGAGTCAGCATGTTCCTTGTCCTTTAGTTCACCCCCTGAGAACTTCTGCTGTCTGCTTCCTTGAGTTATTTGTACTGGCCAATAAATATCTGAGTAAGGCTGGGGATGGCTTCATTCCTTCGATCTGCTGACCAGGACTATTGCCTCCCCATGGCCCCTTGATGCATTTCATCTTGTCCCTGAGTAGTCATTGTGTCCACAACAAGTGGTGCCCAGTGTGAGCACCGGGAACCAAACAACAGGTTTGCTACTCTGGTAGTCACTGTCTCTGCAACAATGCTGTATCTATGACTCAGGCACTTCATGAGGATTCTGTGGAGAGTAGATCTCCTAACTGGTAATTATGTGTCATCAGGTCAGTTTGTCCCCATAGGACCCAAGGCCTCCAGGCTGAACTACTTTTCTTCTTTAGAGTTTAAATACTGTTGTCTTCTTCTGGCATCAAGCCAGCGTTCTTGTTTTCCACATGAAATGAAAAACTTTTCACTAGCTTTTTCTAGTCCTCTCCGCCCACTGTTCCCCACCTCATATCAGCTGGGGTTTTTGTTTTTTCATTTTTTGTTTTTAAATTGAGTGGAAAAGGTGGAAAGCAGAGAGATAGACTCCTACATTCTCCCCGACTGGGATCCATCCAGCAAGCCCCCTACCAGAGTGATGCTTTGTCCATAAGGGGCTGCTGTTCTGTTGCTAGGCAACCGAGCATTTTAGCACCTGAGACAAGGCCATTGTGCCATCCTCAGCATCCGGGACCCACTTGCTCAAACCATTCAAGCCCTGGCTACAGGAGGGTAAGAGAGAAAGAAAGTGAGTGAGAGAGAGAGAGAGAGAGAGAGAGAGAGAGAGAGAGAAGGGAGAGGGGAGGGGTGGAGAAGCAGATGAACACTTCTCGTGTGTGCCCCGACTGGGAATCAAACCCAGTACTTCCACATGCCAGGCCAATGCTCTACCACTGAGCCAACCGGCCACGGAAAGTTTTGGGGTTTTTTAGGCACAAAAAGAGACACATTGCACCATCAACAAAATGATGCTGTAGAAGGAAATCTCATCACTGAAACTAAAGTTTATCAAAAATACCTACATGGAATGTCATTGACAGAATGAACATTAGTCTCCAGGGAATTGGAACTGATTCTACCATGCATTGTGAAGAAAATTGTTTTTATGGATATCTGTTCCTAAGCGGTTTAAGATTCTAGGAGTCGGTATTTCAGATAGAAGCATCTGCCCTGACAGTTCTTCCAGAATCACCTCTTCTCATCCCCACCTTTCCATGAGAAAGCCGAAATATAGATAGAAGTAATTACTTCAGACTAAATCCTGATGCTAATGGTGCTACCTCATTAACACTGTGGCTCATTCAGGAGCCAAGATTTACTTTTCATTACTTCTGAGCAGATATAAAAGGAGTGGGCAGAAGGAAAATGTAGTGACTTTATGTCTCAATACATAGAGAATAGTGAAGAGGATTATATTCTCTTTGCTCTTGTCTCTGCCTTTAATGTTTCTCTGTGAGCTCTTGCCCTTTGGGAAATGCACGCCTCTCTGTCCATCTAAACCCTTCTCTTCCTGCAGGTCCTAGGTCATACTTTGCCATCTCTATAAAGATCTTCTGTATACCCCACTGCATCCTTCTCTGAATGCTGGTGCCATGGTTCTTTGGGCACCATAGGTATAGTGTGGTAAAATTTTATACCTTCCTTTGAGCCACTGTCTCTATAGATTGATTTGATTCCTGGAAAGCACAGGGAGAACTGTAGGAAATGTACCTGGGCCTCAGTGGTACCAGTGAGTAAGATAAAACAGATAACTTGTAAGGAGAATTACTTTTCTTTATACAGTCTAGTATTTTATAGCTTACACGGTGCTTTTATATGGACCAAAGCAGACAAATCTTGAAGATTTGAAGCTTCAGTGATGTAAGAAGTTGAACACATGATTCTTGGAAATCAACCTGCACATCCTGAGGTTTCTTTAGAGCTGGCTAGACCAAGCACCAATGACTGGAAGAAGTTTCCCAGGCTTGACCAGGGGACCAGTTTAGACTCTCAGGACTTGAAGATAGCTTGGTGGCATAGTTCATGCCTCCCCTAGCACTCTTTCCAGCATAGGAAAGAGTGGCCTCTCCTGCTTGGCCTCTCCTCTGCTCTCTGACAACCATGTGCTCACTAATTCCTGAGACGCCCACTCCTCCTAGGGAAGGAAGACTCGTCTGACCCTCTTCCACTGATACTCCTGCAGATATTTGCAGGTAATACTTTCTCCCCCTAAATCATTTCTCTTCTAGGACAAAGACCTTCACATTCTTTATCTTTTCTTCATATACCACAGTTTTACATTTTCTTCTTATTCTGATTGGTCTTCTTTAGATAGTCTATAATTAATCATTGTCTCTAAGAAAGTGAGATGCCAAGAGTTGAATTCTACTCTAACAGGAGTGCAACTTGCACTTTTCTCCCTTTGAACAGTCTGCTCATGCAGCTGTAGGGAAGGAAAAATAATTTTCCTTCTGCCACTCTGAATTCTTGGCTGAGACCCTTATAATAAAAGACAGATTAACAAGAACAAAACAGATGGAAATTTATTAACATGTGGACCTCATGTATTCTTGGGAGATACCCAGGGAAAAATGAGTAACTCAAAGCAGTTGTTTAGTACTCTGGCTTACAGAGCATCTTTAACAAAGAACAGTAAATTTATAGAGAAATGATAGAACAAAAGAAAATAATTTTAGGCTTGCAAAGGTGACAAACTGATAAATATAAGGGAAGAAACTAATTGTAAATAAAGGCTACTTAGTAAAGTTTATTATGTAGATCCCTCTGGTGCCTTCTCCAGGCTGATAATGTTTAAAGTTTTCTCGAGGGAAGAAGGACACCTTTGTAAATTTGTTCTGTGTTTAGGGAAATAAAGGGCCCAGTCAGGGAGATTTTCTCAGATCTGCTTCTTCTCAGTTGTCTTTGGCTCAAAATAATCCTATGGCAAAGTGGCATATTTTGGGGTGGCATATTCTGGTACTCATCACAGACTACCGTAAAGCTGAGTGGCAAACAGATCACTCTTAGATCACAGTAAATGCACTGTCGGCACCTGCCCCCCCCCCAGATCCTATGTTCTCCACTTCTGCTATCTGTGAAATTACAGAGTCTTAGATTCAGATCCCACGAAATAATTGTCTGATTAAATTTCACTATATTAGGTTTGGCCTCTTATTCTTATCTGTTTGAGATATGTTTGGGTTTTGGTTCTGTCACCGATCATATAGTAGTTATTACTGCACTTCTTCCTCAACCTCCAGAGTTGCACCATCTGGGATGTTGAAGGTGCCAGGTAGGCGGCTTCCTTGTGAAATGATTTCATCTGCCCGTTCCCCAGAGATTCATTCCTTTTCATTCTGACTTTTCATTTCTATTGTCAACTGATTTATTCATTTGTTTATCAGTCCTTCTAGATGCACGGTTTAAAATCCAGCCACATCGTTTCTGATGCTACAGAGTTGAACTTGGTATAACTAACTGTTATATTTTAATAAAGTGTATCAATCTTTTCTCATGAAAATACCATGGTGTTATATTTTGAAAACCAAGAATAAATTTACAAATATAAAACTGGTTTTAACTGAGATCAATAAGTGCTATAAAATTATCATTTTTAGCTGATTTAAGGTACCAATTATCTTAATAACTCAAACTAAGTAAAGCCATAAGTCTTAAAAAAAAGTAAATGTGACTTCAAATTTAATATTTACTGACCCTGGCTGAGTACTCAGTTGGTTAGAGCTTGTCCCACTATGCCAAGGTTGTGGGTTTGATCCCTGGTCAGGGCACATACAAGAATCAACCAATGAAAGCATAAATAAGTGGAACAACAAATCGATGTCTCTTTCTCACTCACTCCCTCCCTCTTCCTCTCTCTCTCTCTCTCTCAATAAATAAATAAATAAAATTAATGTTTCCCAAGAGATGTTGGTGAAAGGAAATTTAAAAGGATTTTAAAGAGTTCGCATGAATTTATGAATGGCTGAAACATGAAAGTTTAAAGAGAAGCTCCATTAAAGGTAACCTTTAGGATTGACAGCCTGGAACATAAAACAAGGGGATGGACTAGATGATTTCTAGCCTTTCTTAGCAGACTAAGTTCCTATAATTTTGCATTTCTTATTGCTTCATTGTGGGTTTTGTTGGGGAAAGAAATTGCAGCTTAAGAGTGACCAAAATGTAATGCATGTTGGTGACACCTTTAAGAAAACCAATGAGCCTTTTTCATAACATTATTTTAAGTCTATAAAGAGAAAAGTTCACTATAATTTGCAGGTTAAATTAGATGCTGCTAACAATAAAATGTTATAAAAATCTTTAAAGCAATCATGGAAATTGGCAGTGAAATAAGTTGTTTTTAAAAGAAAAATCAAACCACCTTTCAGGCCAGGTTTGTTGGCAAAGGCTTTGCCAATGTCAACATGTAGCCTCATATGCAACAGGGGCTAGTGAACCTGCCCCTGCAGCTGGGGTGGCAGCAGCAGGAGGTCCTTCTCCTCCACCACTGCTGCACAGGTGAGGATAAGAAAGTGGTCAAGGAAAGAAGAATATGAGGAGTCTGGTGATGACATGGGTTTGGTCTTTTGGACTAAATCTCTTTTGTAACACATTCAATAAAAAGCTGAACTCTAAAAAAAAATTCTCTAATAACAAACCTTAAGCTATTTTCTGGGCTTAATTAACAGAAAATTCTTTTTTTTTGAAAGAGGATTTTTCTAGATTGATATCTTACACTAAAACACTGTTTTTCTGCCCTGACCGGTTGGCTCAGTGGTAGAGCGTCAGCCCAGAGTGTGGATGTCCCGGGTTCAATCCTGGCCAGGGCACACAGGAGAAGCACCCATCTGCTTTTCCACCCTTCCCCCTCTCCTTTCTCTCTATCTCTCTCTTCCCCTCCCACAGCCAAGGCTCCATTGGAGCAAAGTTGTCCCGGGCGCTGAGGATGGCTCCATGGCCTTCGCCTCAGGCGCTAGAATGGCTCTGGTTGCAACAGAGCAACACCCCAGAGGGGCCAAGCATCACTCCCTAGTGGGCATGCTGGGGTGAATGAATCCCAGTCAGGCACATGTGGGAGTCTGTCTCTCTGCCTCCCGGCTTCTCACTTCAGAAAAATACAAAAAACATAAAACAACCAAAAAACAAAAAACAAAACAAAACACTGTTTTTCTAAGTACCTTGCATGACTCATGCTTTAAAAAGGCAGTTTTCCTAATTTTGTTTTTCTCTCTCTTCCTTATGCATTCCAGAAGGCTGGCTATTTGTTCATTTATTTATTTTTAATTAAAAAGGTCCACAATCCTTAGCTGAATGGTTTTCGTTGGTGTTGGTACTGATTTAATGAGCCAATCTTTATGCATTAGAGGGAAATAACTTAAGTGAATGTTTACAGTGAGGGTGTGGAAGGCACCCTCAGATATTGCCTAATGGTCCTTGCTGCTTAGTGATCGTGTGCTTGTGTAATCCCTTCCTCCTACAGTTGCGGCTGGATCTGGTGACTCGCTTTTGTGGAACAGAGGATGTCACTTCTGAGATTAGGTTACAAACACTGCAATTCCATTTTGGGGGTTTTCTCTCACTCTCTTGCTCGCTTGCTCTGAGGAATGCCAACTGCTTTACGGAGAGGTCCAGGTGTCAGGGAATGAGGGAGGCCCCCAATGAAGAGCCAGGGGAACGGGAAGCTCAACTCTATAAAGTCTATAGAGAACTAAATTTGGCCAGCAACCACTGGGTGAGCTTGGAAGCAGTCCTTCTCCATCCAAGCATTCAGATAGAATGCAGCCCTGGCCAGCACCCTCACTGCACCCTTATGAGAAAGCTTCAGCCACAAGCACCAGCTGGGCCAAACCCAGAAATCTGACCCATAGAAACTGAGATAGTAAATATTTATTGTATACTGCTAGGTTTTGAAGTAATTTCTTACACACAAGAAGATAATAAATCCAGACTGTTCGGTGGATGGTGCATTCATGTGTTCTGAATATTGCTGTCATCAGATGGCCGAGTCTTAGAAGCCATGAAAATGGTGCACAGGCAATTCCCATACCCTCTATTAGAAAAAATATACTTCATCTTAGAAAAATAGATTCTGTCTTGTGAAAATAGAGGTTGGAAAAGTTTATTAATCTATAGCTGCATCTCTGTTGTTGGCATGTCTTTCTCCTTTGAAAAACTCAATGCCCTGATTAGTTAGCTCAATCAGTTAATAGCATTGTCCTGAAGTGACAAGGTTGTGGTTTCAATCCCTAGTCAGGGCACACACAGGAAGCAACCAATGAATGCATGACTGAAACAACAAATGAATACTTCCCTTTCCCCTCCCCTCTCTCTCCCTTCCTGTCTCTATCTCTCTAAATCAATCAGTAAATAAAAAGATTAAAGCCCAGTCCAGATAGCTTGGTTGGTTGGAACATCACTTTGGAGTGCCAAGGTTGCTGGTTTAGGTAAGGGCACATATAGGAGCAGCTTGATGTTCCTGTCTCTCTCTCCCTGCCTCTCAAACAACAAAAATAAAAACCTCAAATAAACTTGCTTTTCACCTTTAATAGTCTTAGAGCTGGTTACCCATTTTACGTCAAAGACTATTTAAAAGCTAGATTTGTAATTCAGAGAAATCATAAATTGTGACTATGAAAAAGAGAATTGTGTATGAGCAAATGCTTGCAAATTGACACACAGTGGATATTCAGAGGCCTTGCTGTGCACAGCTGTTACCTGTCCTTCTGTATAAATCCATCAAGAGAAAGAGTTTCCTTAGTCACTAGCCTAGTTTCTTCATTTCCTCTCACTTCTGTCTAAAACACAATAGGGCATGTCCTAATTTGAACATCTCACAGGGTCTATAATTAAAGATTCAACTGGTGCACATAAACCCAGCTGATCCCCTCCCAGTCTTGATAGCAGATTTATAACCCCACCTCTCAAAAAGTCAAAATTCTGTTTCCCATTCATCCTAATAAAGCAGCTGGAGTTTCCCTGGGGACTACTGACAAGCCTAGTTGTTCACAGCTGGAGAGTGTGGGCTCCAGTGATGAGATTTTTAACCCTCTCCTTCCCCATTTCCTTCTTAACTTTAAAGATAAGAGTTGGAATCCAAGGATTTTTAACAGATAGTCAGATTTTCAGAACAAAAATATGTTCATACTCTGGGAAGACTGTGAGATACTGATTTGGATTTGATGATATGCAGAAGGTTAATACCAGAAGTCTATGTTTCAAATGAGCGTAGGTATAGATGTGTGACTGTATTTTGTTTTTTGTTGTTTTTTATTTTTGTTTTTGAAGGGGGGTTTAGTTAAACAAGTGACTCTGAAGCAGCTGAAAAACAAAGGTTTCTTCCTGGTCTTCTGTGAAGTTCTCCAATCACTTAACATGAGAACCAAGAGGACACATAGAGATGGTGGAGGGACACATGGTACATTACACTGGGGAACAAAATTTTTTTATTTTTATTTTTTTTTTTTTTAATAAATACATTTTTATTAATTTTAATGGGGTGACATCAATAAATCAGGGTACATATATTCAAAGAAAACATGTCCAGGTTATCTTGTCATTCATTCTGTTGCATACCCATCACCCAAAGTCAGATTGTCCTCCGTCACCTTCTATCTAGTTTTCTTTGTGTCCCTCCCCCTCCCCCTCCCCCCCATACCCACCACACTCTTGTCCATGTCTCTTAGTCTTGTTTTTATGTCCCACCAATGTATGGAATCATGCAGTTCTTGTTTTTTTCCGATTTACTTATTTCATTCCGTATAATGTTATCAAGATCCCACCATTTTGTTGTAGGTGATCTGATGTCATCATGTCTTATGGCTGAATAGTATACCATGGCGTATATGTGCCACATCTTCTTTATCCAGTCTTCTATTTTTTTTTACAGTGATTAAAGCCTTTAAGCAAACTCTTGGCCAATACAGCAAGAATCCATAAAAGAGTAGTGTCCTTAACAAGTTCACCAAGTCTAAGTTGGCCCCAACACAATGCCAAGTCCCTGATAAATGTAACCCAACCCCAGTTCAGTCTGTTAGGAGCTGTCCCAAGGAGCAGGAGTCCAGGAAAAGTCTGCATGGCACTGGAATTGTCACAATTCTATACTTTGCAGCTCACGTCCAAGTCCCAATGACCGCTGCTTCTAGCTGGTAATGATTCTGGTAGACTGGAAAAGCATTCTGCAGCATGTGTGGAGATGGAGCTGTTGTTCTCTGCCTGGAGAGATGAGACCAGGTTGCTTTTCCCTGGAGCGTCCACAAAAACACTTGTTCTTACCTAATTCGAGTGTGCTGATCTCAAATCTGACATTAGTTTTTCTCTGTAAACTACAGTTTTTTTGAAATTCAAGATTTTAGGTTTTCATCTTATTGTAAAATTTTCAACATTTAGTTTAACATAATGAAGTAGAATATCTTCTTGGGCATCATCTTTGTGAAAATATAATAATTTATATAATGCAGTAAATACACTAATACACTAAAAGATATGGTTGCATCAGAATTTGTCTACAATTTCAAAAAAGAACATATTAAAACACTTATTTTAATCATAAAATTTGCACAAAAGTTATTTAAATACTATTCAGGCAAAAATTTGCATTTGTAGCTCTTGCGTTTGTGTACTTGTTGAGGACAATCTCATTTGATGCTCCAGCAGTAGTCTGCTCATCACTAACAGCTCCAAGATTTTCGGGAAACTTATCAAGGTGACTGTTCAGGAAGTGAATCTTAATGCTCATGTTACATCCAATGTCACAGAAAGCCAACAGCATCCTTTGAAGCAGAAGTTCATAGTTTTCTGCTTTTTTGTTGCCAGGGAAGTTCTTTGTAACTGCCATAAAAGACTGCCATGCTGCTTTCTCCTCCTTATTCATCTTCCTGGCAAATTCTTTGTCAAGCATGAGGGTTCGAATTTGAGGTCCATGAAATACACCAGCTTTTATTTTCTCAAAAGACAAGGCAGGAAAAGCAGAAATAATATGTTGAAAGAATTCACTTTCTTTATTCAAAGCCTGAACAAATTGCTTCATTAAGCTAAGTTTGATGTGAAGTGGGGGAAAAATGATCCTGTCTCAATTAACTACCGGTTCATTCACAATATTTTGCATCCCTACTTTTAGAGTTTCATGTTCCGGCCACTCCTTCTGTGTTCAGTGTTTCTCCTGAGCTCAGCTGTCCCACAAACACAGAAAGCAAGGATACTTTGTGAAACCTCTCTGTTGTCCTAGCAGGAAATTTACCATTTTAAGATCCACACAAATGATCCAGTTATGCTCCTCATACTTCAGAAAGTTGAGTACAATTTTTAGGTCATTATCATCTTGCAAGTGAGTTGAATAACCAACTGGAACCAGTGCATAAATATTACCGTTGTGTAGGAGAACACATTTCAGACTCCATTTAGAGCTGTCAAGAAATAACCGCCATTCTCTTGGACTGTAAGTGGTAACACCTAGCTGACTGAGAAGACTACTGATATCATGACAGTAAACAAAGTGTTTGTCTTCGGAAAAAAAGTCCACAAAAATTTGTTCACATTTCCCGAAATGGGATACTTTAGGTGACCTGTGAAGTACATTCTTTTCTTAAAGCCTGTAGGCTAATAACTCAGTTGCTTCCTTTGATAGGCCCAAATCTCTTACTAAGTCATTCAATTCGGATTGGCTACACTGCTGAGGGATTCATGACTGCTTGGCATCAGAAGAAAACCCTTCAGATTCTACAACCATTTCCTCATGCATCTTATCAAAATACACTTGATCACCATGTTCACATTCTTCGTCCTTAGAAGAAATAAAACCATTGAAAACTGGAACTGGGAGTGTCTCAGAGTGTGGGATAGGTCATATTGCTGAAGGAATATTAGGATATGTGATCATATGCTGTTATTTCTTGCCGATGCCCTTTGTATGGATCAGATAGAAATAACAGTCACTACTGTGGTCCTTAGGTTCATACCAAACCAAGGGAATACCAAAAGGCATTATTTTGCATTTTCCTTTTGTCTAGTCATGAAGCATTTCCTCACAATTATGACACACAATATGAGGAGCCCAATTCTTGTCTTGATTGCCAAGGGGAACTTGAAAATAGGCAATATATGCACATGTCACAAATGATGAAATACTGCACCTTGGACGTTGAAGTATGTAACAGCCACATATATAACAGAAGGTGTCAGGACTATTTTTACATTTACGCCTACTCAAAGAAGCCATGATTCGGAGATGACGTCAGAGTAATGGCGGAGTAGGAAGCGATACCGATAAATCTCCCCCAAAACTCAACAAGATCTTCAACCAGAAACAGAAAAACCTATACTTGGAGCTTCCAGATTCTTCGCAATACACCCAAAGGTATGATTGAGTGAAAAATTGGCTAAATATATAACCAAACCCCGAAGGAAATAGGGAGTAAGAAATGCTCCGCCTTCCTCACTAACCTAAACAGGGCGGCTTTCTCTGGTAACTGTGAATATAGAAACTGAGGCGGGCAAAGGGGGTGAATAGATCCAGGCCGCCGCAGCAAAAACGGCCGAACCAGGCTGTGGCTCAGAGATCTAAGCCGAGGAAAATCTGATCCTGTGGCAACCCGGGCAATACAAGCTAACACTCGCGCCAAACCCAAACAAAGAAAGACAAGCGGAGCGGCCATTTTACCCGGTCTCCTGGTCGGTGCGCAGTTAGTGGAAGAGAGATTTCTTCCTAAGCCGCGGAAGTGGGTGCCCGTGTTGCCCCACGGAGAGGCAGGGTCAGAGGCCTTTCTGTGGGCTGAGGGCAGAGTCTCTGGGCAGCCCCAGAGCCCTGGGAAAGCCACGCACGGGAGGGAGTGAGAACTAATCCCAACGGTGGAGATTTTCCGTGCTGGAGGCAGTTTCACTCAGAGGGAACCGCGGCCGGCCTTATATCCTGGTTTGCGCGCGCAGATAAGGAGTGAGCGATTCCTCCGAGTGCCTCGGCAGTGCGCGCCCGTGTTATCGCACAGAGGGGCAGAGTCAGGGGCCTTTGTGTGGGCCAAAGCGGAATCTCGGGTCGCCCCAGCGCCTTGCAAAAGCCGCACACGGGGACGGAGCGAGACTCAATTCCAACGCTGCAACTTTTCCCTGCGGTTGGGGGTTTCACTCAGAGCGTGAGACTGCTGGCCGGATATCCTGGTTGCAGACAGTGAGTGAGAGTTTCCTCCAAGCGCCCCGGAAGTGGGCGCCCGCTTGTGTTACCGGATAGAGTGGCAGAGCCAGAGGTCTTCGAGTGGGCGGAAAGCCCGCCTGATTATGCTAGCAGCTCTGACTGACTGAGCCTTACCCAGAGCCCTGTGCTGAGTGGAAATAGAGTGGGGAGTTGCCAGCAATTTGAGCCTCTTACTATCCAGGCAGAGGCAGCAGCAACCCCATACCTGGACTATCAGGCTACTAATTGAGGAAGGAAAGACTAGGAGAAAGGCTCCAGGAACACGGACTCTCTCACTGTCGGAGCCTATAAATGCTAATGAGCCTCGACTCCCAACGAGAATAAAGCACAATACATGACATTGCCATAGAGACTTATCAACTGCAAACCTCTACCTGAGCGTGCCAAAGGGGCAAAACCCGGGGTACAGAGTCACCGACCAGGAAGAGGGAGAGAAAAGAAAAAGCAAGAAGATAACCTCTCAAAATCAAGAATAATCTGCAGACTTTATAACCTATCCCATTTTATTATATTTGTTCGTTTGTTTCTCTTATCTTCATTCTTGAGACTTTTTTTTCCTCCTCCAATTTGGCCGAATAACTCTCTACCGGTCTTACTCTCTCCTCTCCTTGAACTACACTACCCATAAGTGTTACATCTCCCATTATCATTTCTCTTCTCTTCCTTTCTCTCTATGAGGGTTGCACTCCAAAACCCTTAACTCTCTCTCTCTCTCTCTCTCCTTTCTTTTTTCTTCTTTTAGTAGTTCCCTCTTTTTTTTCTCTCTCTCTTTCTTTTCTCCCTCTATATTAGTTTCTTCCTTTCTCCTTTACATCTCCTCTCATTCAAACCTCAATAACAAACAAATTATCTTATCTGGGACTCAAACCTATGTTTGTGGCATTTTGGGGGGTTTTTACTTCACCTTTTTAACTCACTAGCAGTGCTCCCATCCCTGGCTCTCCATATTATCTAGTTCTTGTTCCACTAAATACAATAGTAAGTTTTTAATTTGTCCCCCCATTTTTCCATTTTCCTCTTATTCCTCTCATCATAACTCTTAGAAAACCAACACCTAAAAGCAAATCATTTTATTCTTGACCCAAATTTTTTCCTTATTTGCTTTTTGTGGGTCCATACGCTGTTTTTTTTTTTCTTTTTTCTTTTTTTTTTTTTTTTTTTCTTTTTTTTTTCTTTCTCTCTTTTTTGCCCCTTTATTACTTTTCCCCAATTCAGGCCCTCCATCACAGGCATTGTTTGTTATAACTCACAGTCCACCACAAGATTTTCTCAAGAAAGAGGGGAGAGGAGAGGAGAGGAAAAAAAGAGGGGGGGAATAATTTCCTTTTTTAAAAAATTTTTATTTTATTTTATTTTTCTTTATTTCATTATTAATTTTTTTTAAAAAAAAACAACTCTTTTCGATTTGTTATTTTTTTATTTTTTTTAACTTTTTATTCTTTATTAAATCTCATTAATACTATCAACAAAACCACCCTCAGATGCCATTAAGGAAGAGAAAATCGAATATCATGGATACAAAAGAAAGAGAGGTAACACAGCTAGATGAGGAAAAATCTATGGAGAAAAAATTTAATATATTGGAAACCTTGGAGCTAAATGACAGAGAATTCAAGATAGAAATCCTAAAAATCCTCCGAGATATACAAGAAAACACAGAAAGGCAATATAGGGAGCTCAGAAAACAACTCCATGAACACAAAGAATATATGTCCAAGGAAATTGAAACTATAAAAACAAATCAAACAGAGATGAAAAACTCAATTCACGAGCTGAAAAACGAAGTAACAAGCTTAGCTAATAGAACAGGTCAGATAGAAGAGAGGATTAGTGAAATAGAAGACAAGCAACTTGAGGCACAACAGAGAGAAGAAGAAAGAGACTCAAAAATTAAAAAAAATGAGATAGCCCTACAAGAATTATCTGACTCCATCAAAAAGAATAACATAAGAATAATAGGTATATCAGAGGGAGAAGAGAGAGAAAATGGAATGGAGAACATACTTAAACAAATAATTGATGAGAACTTCCCAAGCCTGTGGAAAGAACTAAAGCCTCAAGTTCAAGAAGCAAACAGAACTCCAAGTTTTCTTAACCCCAACAAACCTACTCCAAGGCATATCATAATGAAATTGACACAAACCAACAGCAAAGAAAAAATTCTCAAGGCAGCCAGGGAAAAGAAGAATACAACATATAAAGGAAGGCCCATTAGATTATCATCAGATTTCTCAGCAGAAACTCTACAAGCTAGAAGAGAGTGGACCCCAATATTTAAAGTCCTGAAAGAGAGGAACTTTCAGCCACGAATACTATACCCATCAAAGCTATCCTTCAAATACGAAGGAGAAATAAAAACATTCACAGATACAGAAAAGATGAGGGAATTTATCATCAAAAAACCCCCACTCCAGGAATTACTAAAGGGGGTTCTCCAATCAGATACAAAGAACAAAAAAAAAACAGAGCCACAAGTAAAAGCTCCAAGAAGAACACAATAAAACCAAATTTAAACTGTGACAACAACAAAAAGAAAGAGGGGGAGAAGACGGAGATTAACAGTAGCAAAGGACGATGGAGTGCAAAAGTACTCACAAAATAGTTTGCTACAATGAACAGGGTAGGGACCCTTTTCATTATTCAAAGGTAACCACCATTGAAAAAACCACCACAGAAGCACATGAGATAAAAAAGATAGCAACAAAGGAAAGATGTATGGAATACAACCAAATAAAAACAAAAGATAGAAAAATGAAAGAGAAGGATCAAACAAGACACAAAACTAACAGAAAGCAAGATATAAAATGGCAATAGGGAACTCACAAGTATCAATAATTACACTAAATGTAAATGGATTAAACTCACCAATAAAAAGGCACAGAGTAGCAGAATGGATTAAAAAAGAAAATCCAACTGTATGCTGCCTACAGGAAACTCATCTAAGTAACAAGGATAAAAACAAATTCAAAGTGAAAGGCTGGAAAACAATACTCCAAGCAAATAACATCTAAAAAAAAGCAGGTGTAGCAATACTCATATCGGATAATGCTGACTACAAGACAGGAAAAGTACTTAGAGACAAAAATGGCCATTTCATAATGGCTAAGGGGACACTGAATCAAGAAGACATAACAATTCTTAATATATATGCACCAAACCAAGGAGCACCAAAATATATAAGACAGCTACTTATTGATCTTAAAACAAAAACTGACAAAAATACAATCATACTTGGAGACCTCAATACACCGCTGACGGCTCTAGATCGGTCATCCAAACAGAGAATCAACAAAGACATAGTGGCCTTAAACAAAACACTAGAGCACCTGGATATGATAGACATCTACAGGACATTTCATCCCAAAGTGACTGAGTATACATTTTTCTCCAGTGTACATGGATCATTCTCAAGAATTGACCATATGTTGGGCCACAAAAACAATATCAGCAAATTCAGAAAAATTGAAGTTGTACCAAGCATATTTTCTGATCATAAAGCCTTGAAACTAGAATTCAACTGCAAAAAAGAGGAAAAAAATCCCACAAAAATGTGGAAACTAAACAACATACTTTTAAAAAATGAATGGGTCAAAGAAGAAATAAGTGCAGAGATCAAAAGATATATACAGACTAATGAAAATGACAATACGACATATCAGAATCTATGGGATGCAGCAAAAGCAGTGATAAGAGGGAAGTTCATATCACTTCAGGCATATATGAACAAACAAGAGAGAGCCCAAGTGAACCACTTAACTTCCCACCTTAAGGAACTAGAAAAAGAACAAAGACAACCCAAAACCAGCCGAAGAAAGGAGATAATAAAAATCAGAGCAGAAATAAATGAATTAGAGAACAGAAAAACTATAGAAAAAATTAATAGAACAAGGAGCTGGTTCTTTGAAAAGATCAACAAAATTGACAAACCCTTGGCAAGACTTACCAAGGAAAAAAGAGAAAGAACTCATATAAACAAAATCCAAAATGAAAGAGGAGAAATCACCACGGACACCGTAGATATACAAAGAATTATTGTAGAATACTATGAAAAACTTTATGCCACTAAATTCAACAACCTAGAAGAAATGGATAAATTCCTAGAACAATACAACCTTCCTAGACTGAGTCAAGAAGAAGCAGAAAGCCTAAACAGACCTATCAGTAGAGAAGAAATAGAAAAAACCATTAAAAACCTCCCCAAAAATAAAAGTCCAGGCCCTGACGGGTACACCAGTGAATTTTATCAAACATTCAAAGAAGAGTTGGTTCCTATTCTACTCAAAGTCTTCCAAAAAATTGAAGAAGAAGCAATACTTCCAAACACATTTTATGAGGCCAACATAACCCTCATACCAAAACCAGGCAAGGATGGCACAAAAAAAGAAAACTACAGACCAATATCTCTAATGAATACAGATGCTAAAATACTAAACAAAATACTAGCAAATCGAATACAACAACATATTAAAAAAATAATACATCATGATCAAGTGGGATTCATCCCAGAATCTCAAGGATGGTTCAACATACGTAAAACGGTTAATGTAATACACCATATCAACAAAACAAAGAACAAAAACCACATGATCTTATCAATAGATGCAGAAAAGGCTTTCGATAAAATACAACACAATTTTATGTTTAAGACTCTCAACAAAATGGGTATAGAAGGAAAATATCTCAACATGATAAAGGCCATATATGATAAACCATCAGCTAACATCATATTAAATGGCACTAAACTGAAGGCTTTCCCCCTTAAATCAGGAACAAGACAGGGTTGTCCACTCTCTCCACTCTTATTTAATGTGGTACTAGAGGTTCTAGCCAGAGCAATCAGACAAGACAAAGAAATAAAAGGCATCCATATCGGAAAAGAAGAAGTAAAGGTATCACTTTTTGCAGATGATATGATCCTATACATCGAAAACCCCAAAGAATCCACAAAAAGACTACTAGAAACAATAAGCCAATACAGTAAGGTCGCAGGATACAAAATTAACATACAGAAGTCAATAGCCTGTCTATATGCCAACAATGAAACAACTGAGAAGGAACTCAAAAGAATAATCCCCTTCACGATTGCAACAAAAAAAATAAAATACTTAGGAATAAACATAACAAAGAATGTAAAGGACTTATATAATGAAAACTATAAACCATTGTTAAGGGAAATCGAAAAAGATATAATGAGATGGAAGAATATACCTTGTTCTTGGCTAGGAAGAATAAATATAATCAAGATGGCTATATTACCCAAAGCAATATACAAATTTAATGCAATTCCCATCAAACTTCCAATGACATTTTTTAAAGAAATAGAGCAAAAAATCATCAGATTTATATGGAACTATAAAAAACCCCGAATAGCCAAAGCAATCCTAAAGGAAAAGAATGAAGCTGGGGGCATAACAATACCTGACTTCAAACTCTATTATAGGGCCACGACAATCAAAACAGCATGGTATTGGCAGAAAAATAGACACTCAGACCAATGGAACAGAATAGAAAGTCCAGAAATAAAACCACATATATATAGTCAAATAATTTTTGATAAAGGGGCCAACAACACACAATGGAGAAAAGAAAGCCTCTTCAATAAATGGTGCTGGGAAAACTGGAAAGCCACATGCAAAAGAATGAAACTGGACTACAGTCTCTCCCCCTGTACAAAAATTAACTCAAAATGGATCAAAGATCTAAACATAAGACCTGAAACAATTAAGTACATAGAAGAAGACATAGGTACTCAACTCATGGACCTGGGTTTTAAAGAGCATTTTATGAATTTGACTCCAATGGCAAGAGAAGTGAAGGCAAAAATTAATGAATGGGACTACATCAGACTAAGAAGTTTTTGCTCAGCAAGGGAAACTGATAACAAAATAAACAGAAAGCCAACTAAATGGGAAATGATATTTTCAAACAACAGCTCAGATAAGGGCCTAATATCCAAAATATACAAAGAACTCATAAAACTCAACAACAAACAATCCAATAAAAAAATGGGAAGAGGATATGAATAGACACTTCTCCCAGGAAGAAATACAAATGGCCAACAGATATATGAAAAAATGCTCATCTTCTTTAGCTATTAGAGAAATGCAAATCAAAACGGCAATGAGATACCACCTCACACCTGTTCGATTAGCTGTTATTAGCAAGTCAGGTAATAGCAAATGTTGGAGAGGCTGTGGAGAAAAAGGAACCCTCATACACTGTTGGTGGGAATGTAAAGTAGTACAACCATTATGGAAGAAAGTATGGTGGTTCCTCAAAAAACTGCAAATAGAACTACCTTATGACCCAGCAATCCCTCTACTGGGTATATATCCCAAAAACTCAGAAACATTGATACGTAAAGACACATGCAGCCCCATGTTTATTGCAGCATTGTTCACAGTGGCCAGGACATGGAAACAACCAAAAAGCCCATCAATAGATGACTGGATAAAGAAGATGTGGCACCTATACACTATGGAATACTACTCAGCCATAAGAAATGATGACATCGGATCATTTACAGCAAAATGGTGGGATCTTGATAACATGATACGAAGCGAAATAAGTAAATCAGAAAAAAACAGGAACTGTATTATTCCATACGTAGGTGGGACATAATAGTGAAACTAAGAGACATTGATAAGAGTGTGGTGGTTACGGGGGGAGGGGGGAATGGGAGAGGGATAAGGGGTGGGAGGGGCACAAAGAAAACAAGATAGAAGGTGACAGAGGACAATCTGACTTTGGGTGGTGGGTATGCAACATAATTGAACGACAAGATAACCTGGACTTGTTATCTTTGAATATATGTATCCTGATTTATTGATGTCACTCCATTAAATAAATAAATAAATAAATAAATAAATAAAAAAAAAAAAAAGAAGCCATGATTCAATCTTAAAACAAAATAAGAGGGTGTTTTTATCAGATAATAGTTTTTTACATTTAAAAACTACAATTATGTAAAAGTGATGATTATAAAACATTAATTGCCTTGTGGTTATGTTCAATCCAAGAGTCATTATTGCCCTTTAACTCCAATTTAGAAACCAATGCATGTCATTAACTGTAACAAAAAGAAATTAAAATTGCATAAAAACTAGAGCATGCACCAAAAAGTGGATTTCAGATTTGGAATCAGCGACGCAGAAATATATAGAAACAGTTCTAAAACCTCATGCAACAGAAAATGAAAAAAAAAATTTGTTCCCCAGTGATATTTGTGAAAGTGATTAGCTTAGATACCACATCCCTTAAATATCAGAGAGAGTGCCTCCATCATTGTCATTATTCTCAGACACTTTCTGAGTTGTGAGAGCATGCCATGTGGACACTGGGAATGTAAAGAGAGAATGGAATTATAGGTTAGGTTCTATTCTTGCAATAGAACCCAGGGAAGCAGGACACACATGCTCAGATAAAAGAAAATGAGAGGGCCAGACAGATGCTATGCCACTTGCTAAGTAACCGGGGGAAGAAGTGGAACTCCACTAGTGTATAACAGTCAGTGGAACCTGGACTCAGACTTTGGGCTGTGTATCCGTTTTCTTGGTTCCTTTCATTTCTTTCTTCATTTATTTGACAAATACCTAGTGAGAACCTACCAGTGCCAGGCACTGCTCAAGGTTTGGAGAATAAATTGTTAAACAAAAGCTTAGTAAAGTCTCCTGCTCTGATGCAATGTATAGTTTTAAATTTACAGTGAATGAAGATGATTTATAAGAAAAATTAAAGTATACTTCTTTAGATATTTATGGTTGTCAATACCCTTTTATATACTCTATCTCATTTCTCTCTAAATAAAATATTTCTTCTGTCAGTTTATTAGTATGTTGTTGAAATTCTTCAACTTTTTATAATGCAAATGAGATATTAGGAAATGAAAAACATTCAAATATTGAAACAAATAATGTTAATTTTTAAACAAATAATGCTAATTTGCACAAAATACATTTTCCATTTATACTTTTTCTTTTTATTATCTTATTCTACCCCAGCAAAACTTGTTAAGTATCTAACCAAGCATAGTCATGATCCTGGGAAAATATTAGCATATGTACAGTATTTCTCAAACTTTAAAAAGGAAAGTTGTACATTGATAAAATACGAATAAACCTTAAGTGTTCGTCTTTTTAAATAAGAAAGCAAACAATAATTGTAGGCTTTAACACTGTTGATTGTGAATTCTTAGTTTTATTTAAATTTTTCATCTTAATGTATGTTATAGTATTTGAATCGTGTAAATACTTTGAAAAGAAATGAGGCAGAAGCTCTAAAAGAAATTTAATATTGACTGCCTTTTAATTTCCTTGGCAAAATGTGTATTGTGGAAAGATTTAAGGGAATAGAATTAGTCTTGATGAGGTTGCCTCAAATTCTTGCAGACCAAAAGATTTTTTTGTTTTTGAGTTTCTCCATTTATCTCTAAAAGCTTAGATAAAAAAGGAGAGCAATATACTATGATATTGGTAAGATTTCCTCACTCAAAGGTGGAATTATTAGAATTGACTGTTTTTGAGTTCCAGTCGCATCCAAAGTGAAACTTAAAAAGCTGTTGACCATTTCCATTTATTCTTATTTTTAAAACATTTAATAATATATTACTATTGCCCTGGCTGGATAGCTTCGTTGATTGGAGCATCGTCCCAAAGCACAAAGGTTGCTGGTTCGGTACCTGGTCAGGGCACATACAGGAACAGATCAATATTCCTGTCTCTCTCTTGCTATCTCCCTTCCTCTCTCTAAAATCAATAAAATAAACATTAAAAAATATATCACTCTTTTGTTCTCTCCCTTCTTCCCCCTTAAAGCTGTAGAACTCTGTACTCCTAAACTGCAGTGACTCAAGTCTAGATGACTGTGATTGGTCACTTCCTTTTCACAAACACGAAATCAAGATGTATGCAGATCCATCTCCTTTGGAAAAATACCATTAGAAAGTTAAAGAACCATGGAAAATAACTGCTATCAATCAAAAGGAAAATTTGGGGAAAATGTGAAAGCAGCGGGAATAATATGCAGCTGGCGCATGCTTCACAGACTGATGCGGATTCGTTGCGGAAAGGCTGCTTCCTGTCTTCCCACTAGGCCATCCTTAACCCCATCATGGACTCAACTACCAGAATGTAGTTTGAACGACATAGGTAAATAAAGCAAGCATTTTCTCTGACAACAGTAAATTAGTGGGGTGACAAAGTTGCTTTGTTTTAATGTAGGCATTGTCAAACTCTTTAAAATACTTTAAAATTAATCTTTAGGTAGTGTAGGGAGTTTGATGTTGCCCTCTCCCAAATATGTTCTTTTAAGAACCCGTGAATGTGACTTTATTTGGAAAAAGGGTCTTTGCAGATATAACTAAGCTAAGGATTTGAGATGAAAGCCTCCTGGATTACCCAGGTGGTCACCAAATCCAGTGATGAGTGTTGTTCTAGGAGACAGAAGAGAAAAAGGTGATATGAGATTGGAGGGCCAGAGCTTTCAGGGATGTTGTCACAAGCCAGAGAAGATGAAGAAAGTTCATAGCTCTCAGAGGCTAGAATATGCAAGGAAGGATTCTCTCTGAGAGCCTCCAGAGGGAGTGTGGCCTCGCCAAAATCTTGATTCCAGGTTTCTGAGCTCCAGAAATATGAGACAAGTAATTTCTGTGATTTTTAAGCTAGCAAATTCGTGATCATTTGTTATGGCAGCCACAGAGAACTAATATATGTAAGGTTCAACCAAAATCATTTGGGTAACAATGATATGTTAGTTGTGTTGCAAATCATTGAGGGTATTGCTTCTGTCTACAAGGAGCTTTCACCAGTACAGTGAGTCAGGAATGAGGTGGACCATTGCAGTATGCTGTGAAAGGAACTATTACAAAAGTATATAGATATTTATAAACAATAGACACATGGAAAGAATACAGCATTTTTTTCTGAAAAAATGCCAAAGTTAGCTCAGCTGTAAGCCATGCTTGATTTATAAATAAAAAAAAAATTGTAAAATAAGCTATTTTTAATATATCAATGTTCACACACCAATTTAATATATCTATTGATACAGGCATATGCCACTTAACAATGGGGATACGTCTGAGTAATGCATTGTTAGGTGATCAGAGAGTCCACTCACACAAACCCAGACTCTAGCAGCTAGGCTAGACTGCAGCCTACTGCATAACTAGGCTAGATGGTGCAGCCTGGGCTGCAAACCTGGACAGCATGTGACTGTATAAAACAACACGGGATTGAATCAAACACAAGAGAAAATGATGCAATCAGGAGGCTCGGTTGTTGCTGGTTTAGCTCAGCATACTGTTTACAGTGAACTTTTTATTAATATTATTATTCAGTGAGAGGAGGGGAGATGGAGACTGAGACGGAAACGGAGACAGAGACAGAGATAGACGCCTGCATGCGGCCCTACTGGGATCCACTGACCAAGCCCACTAGAGGGTGGTGCTCTGCCCATCTGAGGGGGAGATTGCTCAGCAGCAGAGTTCTTTGTCTGAGGCGGAGGCCATAAAACCATCCTCAGTGCCCAGGGCCAACTTGTGCCATTCAAGCCATGGCTGCAGGAGGGGAAGAGAGAGAGAGAGAGAGAGAGAGAGAGAGAGAGAGAGAGAGAGAAAGAAGCGAGAGGAGGAGGGATGGAGAAGCAGATGGATGCTTCTGTGTGCCCTGACCCAAAATCCAACCTGGGACATCCACCCACCAAGCCAACACTCTACCACTGAGCCAATTGGCCAGGGCCTACAGCAAACATAAAAAAAGGTAGAAAGAGTACATTCTAAAATGATAAAAGTATACTATAGTAAATACATAGACCAGTAACATAGACATTTACTATCATTACCAAGT
Organism: Saccopteryx bilineata; assembly: GCF_036850765.1. Lineage (NCBI taxonomy): Eukaryota > Metazoa > Chordata > Mammalia > Chiroptera > Emballonuridae > Saccopteryx > Saccopteryx bilineata. The sequence goes on along the minus strand of NC_089491.1, from coordinate 138,545,053 downwards.
ATCTGTACCTTATGTAATTTCATTGCTCCACTTTTATGCAACTGGCAGGGCAGTGTGTGTCCACCAGCATCCCCCAAACAGGTGAGTGATGCCTTTTGCTACAGCATTTTGACAGCAACCACCATTGTGTATGTGGTCTGCTGTTGAATGAAAGGTCATGTGGTACATGACTGTAACATAAAGAAGGATCTAATCAATAACCTAAAGGCCTGAATTTGATAAATTTTTAAGCTGGAATGTATACATGAAGGCAATATTTCAGTGTGTTCTATAAATACTAAGGAAACTAAAGTATAACATATGGGGTGTGGCAAAAGTAGGTTTACAGTTGTTCATAAAAGAAATACGATAATAATGATGAAATCAATAGCAGTGCAAAAATAAAACTGTTCTGTGTACTGACAACTGTAAACCTACCGTTGCCCACCCTGTATAACATGCTAGGGATCTGCCTGGGCAATTTAACATGTCTTTTCCCCAAGCTGTCAGATTTTTCTTTGAGGAGAAAATATTTTTAGTTTTACAATGGAATCCACTGAGTAGATTCTTGTCATACTAATGTTTATCACAACTATCTATTTAAAAATGATACACTCAGAGTTTTTTAAAGCTTTATTGAGGTATAATTTACATACTATAAAACTTACCTATTTTAAGCATGCAACCCAATGCTTTAAATTTCTGGAGTTGTGCAAACGTTACTAAAATTTAATTTTAGAACATTTCCCCCACCCCCAAAAGACCCCTCACGCTTATATGCAATCTGTCCTTGACCCCATCTCAGCCCTAGGCAAACACTAATCTGCCTTTTCTCTTCAGAGATTTACTCTTTCTTAAGTGTAATAATAAAATGTGTACTCTTCTGCATTGGGCTTCTTTAACTAAGCATAATGTTTTTGAGGTTAATCCATGTCATAGCATATATCATTATTTAATTTGATTTTATTGCCAAAGATTATTCAGATAAATTTTGTTCATTCATTTATCAGTTAGTGGACATTTGGATGGTTTCTTTTTGTGCCACAAGGAATAATCCTACTGTATACATTTGCATATAAGTGTTTGCTTGGACATATGTTATTTATTTATTTATTTATTTCCAGCTTCAGAAAAGTACAAAAAAAGAAAGAAAAAAAAAGAATCCAAAGCAGAGTTTTCATCTTAAACCAGTTATTTCATTCTGGTCTCAAGGAGGACCATAAAGATTTTCCAAAGAGTAATAAATTAAAATGCATATTTGCATTTGAAAGACTTTCTTGAAAAGCTCAATGCATCGGAAAACATGCATACTCCTCAGTGTTTGTCACCAAATTAAAATGTGTGTATATGCATATACCAGAACTTACATATATAAATGAATGTTATATATTATGAAATGAATGATCTTGACTATAAATTTATTCCATCCATTTTGAAGTTCCTCAGCTATACGTATTTTGGAATTTCTATCAGTGCCAATTTATGAACCAAATAAAAAACGGATCTCATTACTTTATTGTCACATCTCATATATAAGATGCAAAAGCAATATGTTTAGTAATTGAGATTATAAATGAATTGAGAGTCCTTTCTCATATATTGCCTAATGCTTGGCTCAGCCTGTTTTGCAATGCGAGCATCTTTTTCTTTAATCTCATCTAGTAAGAAAAGCAATGTGTTTAAAACAAAGAAAGCACTGATTGAAAACGCGCGTGCGCACACACACACACAGAAAAACAAAACTACAAGACACCGTGAGACGACCCATTTTGCATTGTGATGAAAGTCACTTTGGCAAATTGTCTATGGGAGGAATTAGTTTCAAAAGATATCCATTTATTCCATTATTTATTGAATTATCAAACAGGGCCAGCAGTACTGATATATGTAAACGTGGACATGCAGATGGTAGCTGCAGTCCTGTTCAGGTAAAGGGCTTGGTTAAATATGTAGCCATCTGTTCTGTATAATCAACATAGGGTGGTTTTAAATTCTAGAATGTGGACTACTGTGCCTGGGAATTTGTTTTCTGAATCTTTGTGCCAACAATTTGGTACTAATTGACTTATTTTTGCTGCTGCTGATTGATATACTTGATCCCTAGTTAGGAGAATTTTTTTCTGACAGTTGAACTAGGTTTACTTTACAGTGTCTGTGAATGCATTTTAGTTGTAAAACTAAAAATGTGTTTTGGAAAGATATGATCTTATCATTCTGTACTCAATTACTCTCTAAAAAGTATATAATTTCTATGATTGGCAATGGAAAGTATTATTTGTAACAGAAAGGGAAAGAATACTTGAAGTTTTATTAAAAATAGTATGGCAGAACTGAACAAGGTACTTGTTAACACATTTTTGGTGTAACAGTTGAGTTGGAGAAATTCTGTATGTTCACTATAACCAGTTGTTTGCAATAACAGTGTTAGAAAACAATGATGGTAGTCAATTGAATGTGTGCGTGTGTGTGTGTGTGTGGTGTGTCCCAGGCTTGTGCTAAGTATTCTCACTGCATTTTCTTCCTTAATCCTCACTGCTAGTTATAGCTCATAGCTAGGAAGTAGCAGTGAGTCTTAGAATCCAGGTCTATCTGTCTCTAGAACCAGAGGCCTTCCATACCATTCCCATCAGTGTCTGAACAGTATATCCTCAAGAGAGTGAGAAAGAGAGTCAAACCAATAAATAAACAACAGAAACATTTCTCAGTGGCACCAGTGTTGGTATTTTTTAACATTAAATCAATCAGATGTAAATTTGTTCGATGCAATTTAGGATTAAAAAGAAAGAGAAAACCTTTACACTGTTGTAATTGTCATTTTTGAATGTAAGGTGTACAGTCAATTGAAATAAACTACATATATTTCCTCTGATATGAAAAAGTATGTCCGAAAATATATATGATTAGCTCAAGCTGTTACGAATTCACGAACATTTGAGGTTCAAATTTTCTTTTTAGTTTTCTTTTTCACTAATTAGTCAATATCAATAAAACTTCTCTGGAAATCCCATGTTTTACCTGCCAAAGAGTAAACATGGAAAATCGGTGTTTATTTTTTAACCACTCTGTCCTGTCAATTCTACCAGTACTCTTTTTTTCCTCTATGAAAGTGATAAGAAATAAATTATTTTGTTTACTTATAAGCTACTTTGTCAGTGAAAACATCTCAACTCTTTGATAATTATGAGAGGCTGTTTGCAAGCTTTTCTTCCCTTAATATGTTAAATTCTTTTTTTTTTCTTCTTTTGTTGAACTTTCTGCTTTCTATGAACTTTTAATTGTCTAAAATAGAAAATTGTACAGTTACATTTAGCAGCACTTTTCAGAAACAGCCTGGCAAGGGAGATTATAATCTAGTGTTTATTTACGTTACACACAATTGACAACAGGTTTTAAATGTAGACATTTTTAGCTGTTGAGGTTTCTGTGGAGTGTTGATGAGTATTATTTAGGTTCAGATGTTTGAGGGTTTTCTTTAAATTGATTCCCTCTGATTTAGAATAACAATGTTTATCTCAATTTTACACATCCCTCTTCTATTTTGGGGAGAATCTTATATTAAGTTCTTGGATTCTTTTTGGGGGGGGGGTTGGGGGGAAGTAATGTAAATAAGTTTGACTTCACTTCTTAAGAGTCAAAGTTTCCACTGATTTTAGTTGTAAACCCTCTGGGCAATTGAATTCTAAACTTAGTATATTAGAGAAAGGAAGCCCAGAGTTCTGCTAATTCAGTTGCTGACAACAGTAACAAATTCAGCCTGTACTAAGCTCCTCTACAAAATAAGGTAACTGGGGAGCTCAAAATAGGAGTTTTTAACACCAGTTTATGCTTTGAGCTGAATGTTCTCCAGTGATGAAGTGGCATGGCACAGGAAGAAAAATAGGAGCTTAAGATCACATTAGCTTGATTTACAAAATAAAAGCTTTTTTATTTTAAAATACTTAGAGATTCCCAGAACAATGCAAAGATAGTACAAAGAGGTCCCCTTCGCTGCCTCTCAGTTACCCTTAAAGCTTACGTTGTACGTATAGTTAGAGTTCAGTATCAAATCCGGGAAAGCTACATTGGTACAATGTAGGTGTATAGCTCTAAGTCGGTTTATCATACCTGGACATTCATATAAACACATCTCAATCAAGATACTAGATTATTCTGTCCATAAAGACATGCCCCTCAGGCTGCCTCTTTGTAGTGGTGCCTTCTCTTTACTCTGCCACAGACCTTAAACCCTCACAACCACTAATGCTTTTTATATCTCTATAATTTTGCTACTTTGGGAATATTACTAATGGAACCATACAGTATGTAGTCTTCTGAGATTGTCTTTCTTCCTTCCTTCCTTCCTTCCTTCCTTCCTTCCTTCCTTCCTTCCTTCCTTCCTTTCTTTTTTCTGGGCATAGTGTCTTTCAGATCCATCCAGGTTAGTGTATGTGTCATGTTTGTTCCTTTTTATTGCAGTGTGATTTGGTGGTTGGGGGGTGGGGAGTGCAGAGGCTATTATACATAAGCTGCTATGAACATTTGTGCACAGGTTTTGTGTGGGACATAAAATTTTCATTTCTCTGGGGTAAAAGCTCAGTAGTGAGTTTTCTAGGTGAAAAGGTAAGTGTATGTTTAGATTTTTAAGAAACTGCCAAACCATTTTCCAGACTGGCTGTACCATTTGATACTCCCTCCAGCAATGGGGACAAGATCCCGCCTTTCTGGATCCTCCCTGGCGTTTGGTGGTGTCACTGTTTTCATTGTAGCTGCTCTAAAAGCTAGGTGATGGTATCTGCAGCATCTCATTGCAGTCTTGTCTTCTTTTCTTTTCCCTGAGGGCTAGTGACATTGAACATCTTTTCATCTGTTTATTGACCATCCATATTTATTCTACAGTGTAATGTCATTTCATATCCTTTACTTATTTTCTAATTGAATTGCTTGTTTTATTTTTTTTTCCCCTGTTGAGTTTGGAGAGTTTTTGAATATAATAGAGATAAGAATCCTGTATCAGATAACTATCCTAATTTCTAAACAACTATACATAGTATGGAAAATTCCGCACATGCGCAAAGTTAGATAGAACAGTATAATGAACCTTCACATGCCCATCTTTCCCTCCTCAACAAGTATCAGCCCCTTTTTCACTCAGATTGTTTGGAAGCAAACCCCAGACATCATAGCATGTCAGGTATACCTGTGTCAATAGAATGTTAAAATAAAAGGACTCTCCTTTTAAATACAACTATAATAGCATACATATATATTTTTAAAATATACATATTAATATTAAAGTAATATTAATTTAAATATATTTAAGTACAACTATAATAGCATAATTATATCTACTTTAAATATATATTTAATATTAATGTTTTAATATTAATACTATTTTAATATTAATATTATATATGTATATGTTATATGTTTAAATACAACTATAATAGTCATATCTAAAAGAATGCATTCTAAATATTATTAAATAGCTTATTTGTCATTAGATTTCCCTTTTCTTATATTTTTTAACTTGTTGTAAGCAGAATACAAACAATGCCCATGCATTGCAATTGGTTAATATGCTTTTAAAGTCCTGTTATTCCATAGGGAATTCCCTTTGTATACTACACTTTTTCTTCTTTTTTCTTCTTTTCTTTGGTCCAAGTTAAACACAGCCAGGCATTAAAGCAGTGAGAACAGATTTTATTCAGAAACTGCTATTGGTAGAGGACTGCATTCCCCTTTGCACAGATGACTGGGTGTTTTAAAGGGGACTGAGGTAAGGAAGGGAAGAAAGGGAAGACTCAATTGGAAAGGGACAAAAGCTTGGTCAGCGGAAACGTAGCCGGGCTGGTGTGCCCGCAAGCTGGCAGTTACTTGAGACATGTGTCCTCCCCCAGACTGGGAGGCAGTGACTCTGTCCTTTCTGATAATTACATTCCAAAGAAAGCTTTCCAGATCCTTGAGAAAGACACCCCTAGCTTGTAGGAAACATATGTACCTCTCCAAGGAAATGAAGAAGGATTTATAATTATAAGCCATTTGTAGTGAATGCTCTGAGAAGGAAATCAGGAGCCTATCTTCAGTGTTAACTGTAACAGAACCGGAAATCCTTCTGACAGCCCTCCCTGAGCTTTTCTAGAGGAGGACTCACAGGGGCCGGGGCCACTCAGGAGCTAGGCTGCTGGAAGCCATTCTGAAGTTTGGTCAAGTCTCTTAGTTGGAATGCAGTGTTCATGCTGAGTTGTTTTTTTTTCTTTTTAAAAAAATTTTAATTGAATTTTATTGGGGTGGCACTGGTTAACATAACTATGCAGGTTTCAGATGCCCAATTTTATAACACAACTCTGTACATTGTATTGTATTCTCACCGATCCCCACCACCAAGACAAAGACAAATCTTCATCCATCACCATTTATTCCCCTGTACCCTCCTCCAAATCCTCTTCCCATCCCAGCAATCACTCCACCATTGCCCATGAGGGTTTTTTGGGGGGTTGGGGGGTTGTACCTTTTAATTCTATCCTTCTTCTTCCCTCACCCAACCCCACCTCAACAACTGTCAGCCTGTTCTCTGTGTGTGTTTTTTTTCTATTTTGCTTGTTAGTTCATTTTTTTCATTATATTTCACATCTGAGTTAAGTCACACAGTACTTGTTTTCTCTGACTGGCTTACTTCACTTAGCCTAATAACCTCCCGGTCCATCCATTCTGTTGCAAAACGTGAGATCTCCTTTTTCTTTCTTTTTTTTTTGTGGCCATGTAGTATTCCATTGTATAAATGTACCACAGCTTTTTTATCCACTTACCTACTGATGGGCACTTGGGCTGTTACCAGATTTTGGCTATTGTAAATAATGCTGCAATGAACATAGAGATGTATGCATTCTTTCGAATTAATGTTTTCAAATTCTTGGGATATATTCTCAGAAGTGGAATCGCTGGATCAGAAGGCGGTTCCAGTTCTAATTTTTTTTTTTTTTTTTGGAAACCTCATATTGTTTTCCACAGTGCCTGCATCAGTCTGCATTCTCACTAACAGTACACAAGGGTACCCTTTTCTCCACACCCTCACCAACACTTGTTTGTTGATTTATTGACGATAGCCATTCTGACAGGTGTGAGGTGGTGTTTCACTGTGGTTTTAATTTGCATTTCTCTGATGATTAGTGATGTTGAGCATCTTTTCATATGTCTGTTGGCCACCTGTATGTCTTCTTTAGAAAAGTGTTTATTTAGTTCCTCTGCCTATTTTTTAATTGGATTATTTGGTGTGGTGTTTTTTGTTTTTGTTTTTTTTGGTGTTGAGTTTTATAAGTTCTTTATAAATTTTGGATATTAATCCCTTTGGCTATTAATCCATATATATCAACAAATATGTTCTCCCATTCAGTGGATAGTCATTTCATTTTGTTGAGTTTCCTTTCCTGTGCAAAAACTTTTTAGTTTGATGTAGTCTCACTTGTTTATCTTTTCTCTTGTTTCCCTTGCCTGAGGAGATAATATCTGTAAAAAATATAGCTAAGAGAAATGTTCAGCCTGACTTGTGGTGGCGCAGTGGATAAGGCATCGACCTGGAATGCTGAGGTTGCTGATTCGAGACCCTGAGCTTGCCTGGTCAGGGCATATATGGGAATAGATACTTCCTGCTCCTTCCCCTCTCCTCTCTCTCTCTTTCTCTCTACTCTCTCTCTCTAAAAATGAATAAATAAAATCTAAAAGAAAATTTTAAAAAATGCCTATGTTTTCTCCTAGAATATTTATGTTTAGACTCTAACATTCAAGTCTTTAATTCATTTTAAGTTTATTCTTGTATAAGGTGTAAGAAGGTGGTCTAGTATAATTTTTAATGTATTTATCCATTATTCCAACATAATTTAGCGAATAGACTGTCTTTACCCCATTGTATGTTCTTACCTCTTATGTAAAATATTAACTGACCATACAGTTAATTTTTGAGCTCTCTATTCTGTTTTTTTTTAATTGACCACATGCTTTTATTATTTATTTATTTGTTTGTTTGTTTGTTTTTACAAAGACAGAGAGAGAGAGAGAGATAGGGACAGACAGAAAGGAATGAAGAGAGATAAGAAGCATCAATCATTAGTTTTTCATTGCGACACCTTAGTTGTTCATTGATTACTTTCTCATATGTGCCTTGACTGTGGGGCTACAGCAGACAATGTAACCCCTTGCTCGAGCCAGTGACCTTGGGTCCAAACTGGTGAGCTTTGGCTCAAATCGAATGAGCCTGCACTCAAGCTGGTGACCTCGGTGTTTCAAACCTGGGTCCTCCGCATCCCAGTCCGACACGCTATCCACTACGCCACTTCCTGGTCAAACTGTCTAGACTTCTAATCTCTGGCCAAGGCCACTGACTCCTCAGCAGGGCCTAATTTCCACAGAGTGGGGTGAGGGAGATTCTGAGGGCTGGGCTGTTGTTTTCCCTGAGGCTGAGGTGAAACAGAAGGGATTGCTCTGCTCAAGCAAGATGACGACTGCAGAATTGGAGAATAACTCAGCACAAGGGTTCTGCCGGCTTCCCCCACCATATTTCTCCTCAAAGCTGCAAATCTCAGACTCTCCTTGTGCATCTCCAATCCATTCAGCCTTCCCTCTGCCATAACCCAAGGGTACATGTCTGTGAGCGAGATTCTGTGTACTGGCCCTTTCAGAGGATGCCTGTGTTTTTGCGGACTGTCCTCTCTTTCTGGCAAGCAGAAACCTTGCTTCTTTTTACAAATGAATGCTTTGTTAAGGTGACCAATTTTTTTACAATGAAAAAGAAGACAAAAATAAATTGCAGAAAACAATACCCTAAATAAAAGAAACATTTTATTCATTGCAACAATAATACACTATAATATGATAAATGCATAATAAAAACATTAATAATATTTTATATTGTAATTATGCTTACATGCCTATTTTTAATAATAATTGTAAGAAAAAAGTACTCATTTAGATACAAATATGTCACATCACACACAGTGGATCAAATCTGCATCGATCGAATACAGACATTTACAGATTAGTCTTCCAATATCAAAAAGGAGGACATGTAGGAGGACTCTTTCCGAGGGAGGATGGAACTTACAAAAGAAGGACTGTCCTCCCTAAAGGAGGACGATTGGTCACCTTACTTTGTGGGCCCCTCTTCTTGGCTCTGGTGCTCTGGGCTGGGGAGCTCAGCTTGAGGATTAGGCCCCACACTTCTCAGTGTTAAACACCCCTCACACCCGCAGCTGGATATCCCTCCAGGACTTCAGTCACCGTTTGTGGTGGTGGGGCCAGCGCTTTTCGTGTCTTCACCCTTTCTACCAGTCTTGATGTGGCTGCTTCTGTCAGTTTTTGGTTATAATACTTCTTTTCATTTAGGCTTGAGTTGGTTTTTCAGGATGATTTTTCTTCATTTTAGTTATAACTACAGTTTGGTCCAGGGAGGAGGTGAGTGAAACATCCACCTACTCCACTGCCATCTTGGATTCTCTCATGCTGGTTTTTGTAGTTCTCACCTTGCCATAGACATTGCTTTTTTTTTTTTTTTTTTTTTTTTTTTTTTGCCCTTTGATGCTTCCCACAGTCTGCATTTTGGTAATTTTACCTCCATGATGTCAATTGATGTGCTCCTTCTATCTGCTGTATTTCCTGTAAATTGATTGCTAGATGTAGAGATTCAATTGCATGTAAGCTTTCAACAGGAATACTTCATAGATGGTGTTATGTATTTCCAGGAGAAAGTAAATAATTCTGATTATTTTTCTTTTTTGTGAAGTAAGTTGTCATATACTTGATTCATTATTTCAGTAGGGATTGAAAAGTTGTGTTATTCTATCATTCTTTATTCACTTATTAGATAATATATATCAAAAGAAACATTTGTTCATGAATTATTTGGTTACCCTTGAGGTACAGTTTATATGGGCAGCAATAGACAAATCTTGACTCTTTTACTTTACTTGCCGGTTTTATTCTTGTTAATGTTCATCTTTGGTCAGTGCAAATGTTTCTGGTGGAAATAGGTTATTTTAAAGACTCATGTGAAAGCATTTTGGGGACCCATGCATTAGAGTACTTGAGGCATAGTGGCAAGATTTATTGGGGTGAAAACAAATGACTGCCCCCAGGAGTTCAATGTCTCATCCATAACTAGGTGGCATAACAAGTACCCACCAGGAGTTTCAGGATCCAGAACTGTAACACCATATCTTTCCTGGGCTTTAATAATCCAGCATAATATCTGCTCCTGAGTGTGCTCTGGCCCAATTGGCACTTGCTTCAGCCCAGGCTCGAGTGTGAACAAGCAAGCAAGTGCCAGGCTTTTGTTAAGCTTTGATGATATCTCCTTGGGTTTTTGGAAGGAGCTTTTTTCAAACTAACCAACGTTCCTAATTCGTTGTAGGCTTGTGCTGAGCCTCTTCCTATCCAGTTCCTGTCCTGGATCTTCTGTGATTTCATGCCCTTATCCTATCTGGTCTTTATCCCAGATTTTCCAAGACAGTCTTCTCCCCTTTATGCCACTATATTGACTCCTACTGTACCTGCCAGAGCTGAAACATCAAAGCTCTGTTTCATCAGCTGGTTATCTGGTTTCTACTGTCCACGTGCTTACCTGCCCCTGTGGCATCTTGGCTTCTACTGCACATTTGCTTACCTTACTCTTTTCTCCCCCTCCCCCAGGTAATTCCAGCTAACGGCCAGTTGTCCCTATGGAGATTGGAAAGCCAGTTCTTCCTACCTGCTTAGGGGTTAGCTTCCCTCTGGCAGAGGATGTGGCTGTCCCCAGGGGAGTCTGAATGCTACAGCTTTCTAGTTAATCAGACTTAATGTCTGGTTCTATTTGCTCCTGTCCTTTATTAATAACTAGCGATCTACGCAAACAGAAACACATACAAGAGACTCATAAGAGTATTAGTGGTTATTAAACCCTTGTTTCTTCCTGTCCTCCTTTCCTTTTTGTTACTTTAATAAAATGATGCTATAAAAGGTAACATAATGGCTTATTCAAGTAGAAAATATTTGATAGACAGTTGGAAAGGGTAGATGAGAAAATTCTAGATCTCATGTTTTCAAAATTCACAAGCTCAACCATTAATAGATATCTTCCACCAGAGAAACACTTGTTTTTGATTAAATTTTTTGGGCCCTGGCTGGTTGGTTCAGTGGTAGAGCATCGGCCCAGTGTGTAGGGGTCCTGGGTTCGATTCCCAGCCAGGGCACACAGGAGAAGTGCCCATCTGCTTCTCCACCCTTCACCCTCTCCTTTCTCTCTATCTCTCTCTTCCCCTCCCACAGCCAAGGCTCCATTGGAGCAAAGTTGGCCCCGGGTTCTGAGGCTGGCTCCACGGCCTCCACCTCAGGCGCTAGAATGGCTCTGGTTACAACAGAGCAACGCTCCAGATGGGCAGAGCATCACCCTCTGGTGGGCTTACTGGGTGGATCTCGGTCAGGTGCATGCAGGAGTCTGTCTCTCTGTCTCCCTGCTTCTCACTTCAGAAAAATACAAAAAAAATTTTTTTTATTTATAAGGAATAGCAACAAGGTGCAGATCAAAAGGATGGTGTGTGTGTGTGTGTGTGTGTGTGTGTGTGTGTGTGTGTGTGTACAGGACAAGAGAAAAAATGCTATTTTTTTTCCTTTGAATTTTATAGAATTTATGTTTTGGTTGACAGCAGTCTACTCCTCTGTGCCACGCTGACCAGCTAGAGGACTGTGTGCAGGGTTACCATCTCCCCTGCTTTCCCAGGACTTCCCCAGTTTTAACACCAAGAGGCCCCTGTCCCAGCAAGCTCCTCAGGACTAGGCAGACTGGACTGGCTGGTGATCCTTGGTGAAGATCCAGTATTGTATATTAAAATCTCTAGGATCTCGAAACTTCAATGTGGAAAAATTTCAGAGGATTTTTCAATTGGACTTGAGTTCAGTTTAGAACAGGGAAATGCATTTCTTAAAATAACAATATCAAATTGAGCCCTGATGCCAGTGAGGTTTTGTAAAAATACTGTTAATATTTATATGACTAGAATTTTTAAAATTTAGTGTGAGAAATTAAATGCCTATTGTGTAAAACATTGTGCTGAGTCTGCAAGGAAAACTCAGCTGAGTTATGACAGAAACAATTGCTGTTCTTCAGTTGAACATTAAGTTACTTTCCACGTGGTTTGCTGACTGGAAATACAGCAACACTATGTTAGTATGCCAGTGAAAAAAGTAGAGTTGAGTGCAAAGAAATGGAAATGTTAGATTAAACAAGTTGCTATGAAAGTCATTAAGACAGTGAAGCTGTCTAGTGGGTATTAAATACAGCCAGTGCTGCTTAACTATAGGGATACATTCAATGAAACATACCATTAAGCAATTTCTTCATTGTATGATCATCATAGAGTGTGCTTCACAAACTTAGATGATCTAGCCTACTACACACTTAGGCTATATGGTATAGCCTACTGCTCCAAGGCTACAAGCCTGTTAACATGTTTTTTAGTAAAAGAAAGAAAGGAAGAAAAAAGAAGGAAGGAAGGGAGGGAGGGAGGGAGGGAGGGAGGGAGGGAGGGAGGGAGGAAGGAAGGAAGGAAGGAAGGAAGGAAGGAAGGAAGGAAGGAAGGAAGGAAGGAAGGAAGGAAGGAAGGAAGGAAGCCCTCCTGAGATTAAACGAATCACAAGAGAAAATGATGCCAGCAAGAATCTGGGTAAACATGAGATGTATGATGATGCGGTCAGTGTAACATGGCATATTGTTTTACAGAAAACATATCTTTGGTGTAAACAGAGAGTGCAGTCTAAAATAAGAATAAAAAGTATAGTATAGTAAACACACAGGCCTATAACACAATTGTTTATTAGCATTATCAAATGTTATGTACTGTACATATTGTATGTGCTATACTTTTATATGACTGGCAGTGCATTAAGTTTGTTTACACCAACCAGCATCCTTACAAATGAGTGAGTAATGCATTGCACTACATTAAGATGACTATGACCCACTAGTCTATAGGAAATTTTTTTAGCTCCGTTATAATCCTATGGGATCACCACTGTATATGTGGTTCATTGTCCACAGAAATGTTATGTGGTGCGTGACTAGTAGTAATGGGTTGGGGCTGCTGCTGGCCAATAGCAAACATTTATAGGAAGTAGAATTAAGTATGAGCATTGGGCATGGGGGGTACATGATGTTTGATTCAGGGCATCTTTTGCTTTTTTTTTTTCTTCTTTTCCAAGTGAGAGAAGGGGAAATAGACTCCTGCATGCACCCTGATCAGGATCCAACCCACAAATTCCATTTGGGGCTATGCTCACAACCAAGCTATTTTTAACACTGGAGGCGGAGGCTCCATGAAGCCATCCTCAGCACTTTGGGCTGAGGCACTTGAACCAATCGAACCATGGCTTAGGGAGGGGAAGAGAGAGAGAGATTGAGTGAGAGAGAGAGAGAGAAAGGAGAGAAAGAGGGGTGGAGAAGCAGATGGTCGCTTCTCCTGTGTGCCTTGCCCGGGCATTGAACCCAGAACATCCACATGCCAGGCCAATGGTCTACCACTGAACCAACCACCAGGGCCCTTTTGCTCTTTTGAATGAATTATGAAAAGTGCCCCCTCCCTCAGGGCAGATGCAACCAGCTGCAGGGCTCTGTGGTTATTGAACAGAGAATGAGCTAGTTTTTATCCCTCACAGCTCATGTCAATTCAGCCTGCACAACACATTTGAGAATCTGACTTAAGTGTTTGAATTGAATTAAAATTCCAGTGAGCCTGACCTGTGGTGGCTCAGTGGGATAAAGCACCAACCTGGAATGCTGGGGTCTCCAGTTCAAAACCCTGGGCTTGCCTGATCAAGGCACATATGGGAGTTGATGCTTCCCAATCTCCCTTCTCTCTCATACACACACACACACCTCTCTCTCTCTCTCTCTCATCCCTCTTTCAAATGAATAAATTCAATCTTTAAAAAAAAAAAGTGAGCAAGTAGAATGTTGAAAGCCAAATTAAAGCCTTGCCTTCTAGAAAAAATATTTTGTTCTCCTTCCAGGAAGGAGGGAGCTGATTGAATCGGAATCAAAGTCCTTTTCCCTTCCCCATCCTAGTGGAATTCCTTCACTTGTGTGGTGTATGTGTACACACGTGCACCATGAAGGTATAAGCCGTAGGGTTTTAGTGTTTTCAACAGAATTGTGGTCATTATTGTAATAATGGCTATTTTTGATGCCTTTATGGGCTAGGCACTCTGTTGAGCCACTAGCACACTTCATCTTATTGAAATCCTTTCAATAATCTTGTAAGGGAGAAATTATGATGACCAGATGTACTTGAGGCATCGGAGAGACAGGGAGATTATGGGCTAGCCTGGCCTCCCAGTTCATACCTGAGTCAGCCAGGATTCCGTGAGGCTTCCTAGCCTGTGCTTGTTTGACTACACCCAGCGGCCCTGTAGCATCAAGGGGGCCACGAGGGACCCTTAGAGACCCATGTGGCAACCAAGGCATCATATAAAGAGGTGATTAAAACTTCGCAACCTGTAATGTTGTGACATTATTTTATGAATGTTACTTTGACAAATATAGGTGAAATATAAATAAATCCAATTAGATATGTGAATAGATATGAATCATGACCAGGACTAGAATTTCTACTTTCTTTGGCAACTTCCCTACTGAAGCTTTTTATATTATGTTTTCAAATGAAACTCTTAGGTCTAGAAGGAAATTAAGAGAACATTAAAAAAAATTGTGTAACCAAAGAAGCATTTGAAAAATCAATAGAGATCTAATTTTTATGGATTTCTGACTTGCAATACTGATTGCCATTTTCCGCAAACCTTAAAACTCTGACAGTTATCTGAATAATGATTGTTTATGTGTCATGTATACTCTATACTGAGAGCCAATTGTCATTTTATAGTTTCCTCCTCAGGAGCTTTCAGTGTGCCTGCGCATTGGAGTTTAAAATAAGACCAAATTGCCTAGATGTGAAACTTTAAAGATTTCCCCTTTGTTAAAGCACAGAACATATCTGTCTTTAACATAAAACATGGATTCCAAGTGAAATAAGACTCGAATTTCCCCAAAATAAGATTCTGTAGGAAAAGTGAATTCTAAAGATGTTTGCCGAGATTGTGCAGGAACAGCCCATCCACACTTTCTGGTCCTTACAGCTTTGATAGTCAGCATTACTCCCCCGCCCCCGCCCCCCCACATCTTAAAATTAAAGGTATTAAGGGTGGGTGCCTAAGAAATGGACTGCTCTCTGGACCAAGAGCAGGTTTCTCTTCTTCAGCATCGACATTGCCTACATCCCTGAGGAGGGTTTTCCGTTTTTCTAGGCCGCCCTCTCTGTTGCGGGCCGACGTGAGCATAGTGCGGCCCACGTGACCATAGCACGGCTGACGTGAGCATAGTGCAGCTGACGCTGCAGGGAGGCACTTTCTTTCGGGAGGTGGGGTTGGCAGGAAGCCCAGGCAGCCAAATGTCCTCCTTGGCCTCTGCGTGAACTCAGTGTATAAAACCGTGTATGTCCGAGAGCTGCTGGATTACGGTTTGTTGTTATGAGTTGCTGCAGAGTATGTACGTGAGGACTTGGGCAGAGAGCGAGGCTGGGCCTTCGCTTGGAGACCTCTGGATTGGAAAAAGGGGCTTTGTAAAGATTTAAGTGAAACATCTTCCTCTCCATGCCCTAAGTCTAAGCATAGACCCCAGCCTAAATTATTCACCCAGTAACAAGCATGGGAGTGGGACAGAAAGAGACTCAACTGGGCCAGCTGGGCCTGCATTCTGCTTGGATACAACAGGTGGGGAGGAGGGCTGCTGACCTCTCCCACTAGCAGAGGTGGCCTAGTCTGTCCTGGGTACTGACCATGTGATTTGAAAATCCTAACGAGCAGGTCACAGGTGGCACTTTGGGGAGAGGCTGTCCTGCTCCAGGTACTATTAGAGACCAGAGCAAGCAGCCTCAAATACCACACAATGACACATTGATTATTTTGAATTAAAGTTATTGGAAAGCAAACAATGTGAGGTGTTGGAAGAAGACGGACTTTGGATGGTGAACATACAATGCAATACACACATAATGTATTATAGAATTATACATCTGAAATCTATATAATTTTATTAAGCAATGTCACCCCAATAAATTCAATTAAACAAAAGAAAAGTACATTGATCCTCTTTTGTCTCCTTGAATGCAGGAAATAAATCTCCTGTGAAAGGTGCCCTTCTTGCTTTGAGGACGGTAGTACTGAGACTCACGTCCTTATAGCCAGAGTTAAGGATTTCAAGGCTGAAAGCCTATCTAAACAAACCTTGTTACTTCTTTACTAATTTACTGCCCAAACCCAAACGGTGTTTAGATTTCTTCGTAATGAGTACTCACGCCTAAGTTTCTTTGTCCTGTCATGTCCTCATGAATTTACTGTTACTTTGTCTAAAGAGTATAAAAAGCTGCCTGCTTTGATCATTTCTCTGAACATCATTTATGATTTCCTGTATGCACATATTAAATTGGATTTGTTTCCTGTTAATCTGGTCTTGCATCAATTTTATTATTAGTCTAGTCATAACTACTCAAGAGGGATCAAGGAGTGGAATTCCCTCCCCTCCACAGTATCAAAAGGGACCTAATGATGAGGGTGACACCAGGTGAGGACTGGGACAGGCTTAGGGGAAGAGGACATATCTGGGGGAGACCATTTCCCTGTATGTGTCTGAGTGAACAGAGATAGAACCAATGTCAGTCATAGTTAGGGCTATTCTACTGCTGTTCAAGTGTTCAGGGTTCTGAATCTCTTGTTTAATGTTAATTACTTTAGTTAGATTTCAGACACTTGACTGAAACACAGCAAAGAGTGGACCAGTCTGGGAATGGGGGCTGCCAGCTGTGTTTGCAGGGAGCCATCACTGTCCAGGGAGGGCTGTGCCCACACCGGTCCCTGTGCGGCCGCCTGGGCGTCTCTCCTCTTGACTTCCCCACCTCCCCTGCTCTCCTGTCAGCTCTGTGCCCCCGGCCCAGGTCAAGTCTCACCTCTTCCTTGCAACTTCCCTTCATTTTCCAGTCCATGTTGATTTCTCCTTTTGCTGAACCGCTTTAGGCTTTTAGCATGTGCCCTCCTTGGGGCAGGGCAGAAAGTACAGAAAGGCCGTGTGGTATAGTGTTGAGAGTTTTGGCTTGAGAACCAGATGCTTAGAGTGAAGACCCGGTTCTGCTGCTTACTGGCTTTACATCCCAGGCAAGCTTATTTACATCCTTATACTTCAGTTTCCCCATAGATAAAACGAGGATAGATATAACACCTGCTTCATAGTTGTTCTTTATTGTTGCTGTTGTGTGTACGTTTAAAGAATTAATACATGTGCTTAGAATTGTGACTAACTCATGGTTTTTACTTATTGAAGAGGAAAAAATTTTCCTCTGCCTTTTTAGTTTCTTCTAGCTGATCTGATAAATCAACATGAGACAGAGTGACAAGATAAAATAAGAAAATGTGGTTATATATGTACTATGGCAACGCCACTTACTTGAGAAAGAAACCCTGCATGCATGAAAGGTTCAGAGACAGAAAGGGACAATGAGGTTTATCTGGCATTCTAAGCAATGAGGTAAAGTGACTTGAAGTTTCAGTGGGAGGAAGGTCATTTACAGGGTGATCAAAAGAACAGATGTTCAGGCCCTGGCCAGTTTGCTCAGTAGTAGAGTGTCAGCCCCACATGTGGATGTCCCAGGTTTGATTCCCAGACAGGGCACACAGGAGAAGTGCCCATCTGCTTTTCCACACTTCCCCCCTCCTTCCTCTCTGTCTCTCTCTTCCCTTCCTGCAGCCAAGGCTCCATGAAGCAAAGTTGGCCCAGGCACTGAGGATGGCTCCTTGGCCTCTGCCTCAGGCACTGGAATGGCTCCAGTTGCAACAGAGCAATGCCCCAGATGGGCAGAGCATCGCCGCCTGGTGGGCGTGCCAGGTGGATCCTGGTCGGGCGCATGTGGGAGTCTGTCTGACTGCCTCTCTGTTTCCAGCTTCAGAAAAATACAAAAAAAAAAAAAAAAAAAAAAAAAAAGGACAGATGTTCAATAATTAGAAGTTTGCCCTGCTCTATATATGTCATAAAAAGTTATCTCTGATGATCATTCTTAATTTGGGCTAGGCCCCAAATTTAACATTTTTAAGGGAAAGGTAGTTTTTCTTTTGCCTACAAGGACTTGAAAGCCTTCAGCTCAGAGTAACCCAGATCCAGTAGCACATGTTGGGGAGGGGCATGTTCTGAGCCCCTTCACACTCAACAAACGTTAGCTGATATTTAATGTTAAATGTTTGCATTTATCCCTTTTATGTATTGCTTCTATGACTTAACTCAGTGCCCAATATTATGCCTCTTAAATTGAATATTGCTGTTAGAATAGCTTGCTATTTTTCAAAGTGATGAGTTGTAGTGGCCTTTTGTTCTTTTCCTAAATTGATGAGGTATATACTTGTATCCTGAATTATCTTTTTAAACATATGTCATTAATGTGTTTGTACTTCTGAGCGTAGTGTTTGAAATGCAAGCATTCTCTTGAGAAAGGGAAGACGGAGGTTAGTCGGTGGCGATGTGAGAGATAGTGGAGCATTGCCAGAAAGGAGCACAGTCTGCATGTATTCTGACCTCCTTCACCACCTGGGGAACACTGGGACAAGTTACTTGAACATTAATACCCGAGCTTCCCCATTTGTAAGTGAATTATATTAGTAGTGCGTGCCTTATAGAAATGCGTTAGGGATTATGCACAAGAACCATGACTGGGGCACACAGTAGGTATTCACTAACCGGTTGCAAGAATGCTTGCATTTCAAACACTACGCTCAGAAGTACAAACACATTAATGACATATGTTTAAAAAGATAATTCAGGATACCAGGATATACCTCATCAATTTAGGAAAAGAACAAAAGGCCACTACAACTCTATCACTTTGAAAAATAGCCTGCTTGTAAGTCTCCTGGGAACCTTTAGAGTTTAGGAGAAAAAAGGAAAGCTACACACTTGAGGAAAGGAGGGGGAGGAAAGACTTGGGCTTACTCAAAAGAGAGCAGGTACTGGGTGGGTTCTTTGTCTTAAGAGAGAGTGCACCCTGGTTTCTTTGTCTTAGAGGGCTTTTATCTGTTTCCTAAAGGCAAGAATTTTAGGGGAGATTTAAGGGAAGGATCACAATAGAATATTCATCAACTTTCCAGGCATGTCCTTTGATAGGTTGATTCATCAAAATGAGCATCAAGATGGGGCAGGGTTATTTTCTGGTCTGTTCCACCTTTAAAGAATGCCACCTAAGGGAGACCTTGACCAAGGAGGGTCTGTTCCAGCAGGGTTGGAAGGTATAAACCAGTGTTTTTCAACCACTGGTCCATGGACTGGTTTTGGTTTGCCAGACATTTCATGCTGGTCCACGATAGAGTTAACCACCCTGCTGTTGTATGAAGATTATAGACCCAATGATCTTAGTCGAATTCGCTTATACTCAGGGTGATTGTCACTTACCAGCTTTATCATTGATGAAAATACTATTTAGATTGTCTTAAATATATTTGGAACTCGCAGGCCTATTCAGGCAACCTTTTGCACCATGCAGAGCATTTACAAACCACGCACAATAAATAAAAAACATTCGGACAAACTTATGTAGTATTCAATACATTGTACATATGGAGTTTAGAAATTGTGGACCAGCCTATACCATGCTGTAATGTTTTGTTCGGTAAGATAAAACTTTATTCTTTGCATCTTTCTGTTTCTGGCTGGCTAGGTCACTTGTACCCAAGAATAAAAAGGTTGTAAACCACTGTTGTAAACCATTTACTCCTAAGTGTCTGTGGTTTGGGAAGATAAGACCTTGGGATTTATTAACTGGCTGTAAATTACTTGGCTATCTGTTTAATTATCTATCTCAGTCTCCCCATTCCACTTGTCAAGAAGTTTTCCTAGCTCCTTACTGTCCTGTCTCACACATATTCCAATAAGAGAGTCAGAAAATATGATTATATTATCATAGGCTGTTTTTAATCTTTTTCTCAGTGTAAAAGTTTACCTTGTGTTTCTGCACCAATGTGTATCGCAAGTAGCAGTGGTTTCATTCGTATGGATTCCTTGGTGGCTCTGGTGTATAACAAGTCTGGACTGGATAAAAACAGGAAAGCTGCACAGCCAGTGCTGTCTGTCAGCATGCGGGAGAGGCCACCCAGCGCAGCGAGAAGGCGTGGAGCCGCCATTAGAAGATTCAGTTCCTTCTGGGATTCACGGTCAGTTCAGGATCAGGAATAGGGAGTCAGGGCTTTCTGTTATGTTCACCTTATGTGGATCTTCCAAGGATTAAATTTTAGCCTAGAATGAAAAGCCCTTTAACATAGAAAATGCCATACAAAATATATACATAAGATGCATCTTCTTGTAATGGATTCTTATTTTGGCAAATTAAATTACCTGGTTAGTAGAAAATTTCTAAATGTACATGAAATGAATGACCAACTAATACAAAATTCAAGTACGTTAAGAAAGGAACACCTAAATCATGCTGCTGAATAAATATAACAAATATGAAAACATAACATGCTCTTCTTCTTTATTCGTATGGTAAGTTCTTTCCACCAACTTGGCAAGAACTTCTCATCTGTTTCTGAATGTGATATCTCAGAAATTTTCAGAATAACTGTTGTTCATCATTTTCCCATTAGGGCTGCTGGGCCCTTTACACTTTGTTTAGGACCTCAGAATAGACACTGTACCAATGTCATATAGAGCTGACCCTGATGTGCTGGAAATTGGCTGGGGCCATCTCTGCGTAAAGCACGCTACTGGCTGCTCATTGCCATCAGAATAATGTCCAAACTTGACAATGGGATGTGAAAGCTTATGGTGAAGTGGGTCCTGTCTGTGTCTCCAGCTTCCCTGCTCACCAGTCTGCCAGTATTAGATCCTGGAGCCAGAATGAACTTCCACTTCCTTCATACTGCTTTGCCCTTGCTCAATCCTAGGCTTCTGTAAACGTGTCGTACTCCTTCTCTGCTCACCCAATTCACTCTTCATCTTCCTCAGATGTCAATTTCATTGTCATTCTCTTGGGGCATCCTCACCTGTCCCTCTTGATGTTTCTGCCTGCTGCTTCTCTCTGTGGGGTGGGCTGACTGATTACTTCACAATGCAGTGATACCCTTTCAGCTCCTTGTAGCCATCTTTCTTACTGAGAATTTCTGACTCAGCCCACTGCGCATGGAATCCGCATTTTGACCTGCAGCAACCACTACATGCATTATTGTATGAGGATACTTCTTAAAAGACTCTGAGGATTGTGCACTGCTTCAGTTCATTCATTTGTAGAAAGAACTCTTATTATGGGTCTTAGTATAGACCTGTATGAACTGATCAAGATATTGAAGATGAACTTTATTATTTTTAATTGCATAGAGGTCATTGCCTTGTTAACATCGCAGAAAATGCCATTTAATAAGTAATCTGTGTTGCAACTGGTGATGAATAGATCAGCTCCATTTTCCTTTTACACGGTATAGAGAACAGTGGTTGCTCTGAGTTTGGGTGTGGGTCTCACCTGCACCTCTCGCCAGATCCTGAGTAAGTACCTCCTTCAGCTTCATTCACAAGTTGGGGATTAGTATGGACGCACAGAGCTGGTGAGAAGATTACATTAAATTAAAGAGGTAATGTCCTTGTTGTTCAAATAAGTTTGTAAATATGCTGTATATGTTTGCTCGCTTATAGCTTGCATTGGGTGTGGGGGACAGGCTGTAAGGAAGCAGAGTCATTATGGCCTAAGGCTTAGTTTTAAGACTAAGCCTTTCCCACCCTAAGTGACTTTGTATCAAAGACTTCCTTGTTTGTTTATTGGATTAAAGGTTTTGATTCCTACACTATAAAATGGGGCACAGGAACCCATGCTGGAAGAGAGCAGAGAAAGGCCACGTGGAGGAGAGGAGAAGCAGCCAAGATGGCAGAGTGCTGAAGGAGAAGCCAGTTTGTGCAGAGTTTGTGAAGAAAGAAGGAGATGGGGAACAGAAGTGAATGAGGCTGGTGAGGTAAAATCTTTTGATTCCAGGAAACTTGGATAGTCAGTGACTTTAGGAGCCCTTAATGGAAAGGGAAGTGTTTTCCCACTGTGTGTATTTCTTGCCTGCTGGGTACAAGCTAGGATTAAAGGTAATGGCCCACCAGTTCTTGGCTCCATTGTTTCATTGCCGTCTGTCTGAATCAAATGCGAACCTGCACGGGCCAGGCAGCTGTGATGGTGGCCATGGCTACTGGCTTTACAGTGCTTAACACAGTGACTGGCACATGTTGACGGTATTTAGTACTCCCTATTATTAATGAATTGAAACTTACCTGGCTATTAATGATGGAAAATATGATATCACCAAAACTAAATTTGTGCTATTATGTGTGGAAGGAATAAAAATTGAGCTTCTAACTAAATTCAATGTGGAAAGAATATAAATTAGACCATCTGACTAAGTTAATGAAGCTTAAACTCATTTACTTTTGACACTGAAGTACTGTGACCTTTTGCAAATTAGTTAACATTTCTGTACTTTATTTTTCTTTTCATTTGTAAAACTACTTGAGGTTTTCTTCTTAAAATTTATTTATTGATTGATTTTAGAGAGAGAAGTGTAAAGCCAGTATTCACGGCCACCATCACAGCCGCCTAGCCAGTGCAGGTTCACATTTGATTTGAACAGACGGTAATGAAACAACAGAGCCAAGAACAGGGCCATTACCTTTAATCCTAGCTTGCACCCAGCGGGCAAGAAATACACACAATGGGAAAACACTTCCCTTTCCATTCAGGGCTCCCAAAGCCACTGACTTATCCAAGTTTCCTAGAATCAAAGTTTCTAGCTCACCAGCCTTATTCACCTCTGTTCCCCATCTCCTTCTCTCTGCACAAACTCTGCACAAACTGGCTTCTCACTCAGCATTCCACCATCTTGGCTGCTTCTCCTCTCCTCCATGTGGCCTTTCTCTGCTCTCTTCTCTAATGCTAATCTCAGGAACTGAGAGAGCAAGCTCCTGGTCTGCCCCACTTTATAGTATAGAAATCAAAACCTTTAATCCAATATACAAATAAGGAAGTCTCTGATACAAAGTCACTTATCTGAGGCATAATGGGATTCCTCATGAGAGTGTACCACCCCACATCATGCAATCAGTCAAGGGTGTGGGGAAAAGCTTAGTCTTAAAACTAAACCTTAGGCTATAACGACCCGGCCTGCTTACAGCCTGTCCCCCAGACCCAATGTGAATTATAAGCGAGCAAACATATATATTATATTTACAAACTTATTTGACCAACAACCACAAGAGGAAAGAAGAGTGAGATAGACAGAGAAACATGTATTTGTTTTTCTACATATTAACACATTAGTGGTTGTTTCTTGTATATGCTCTGACCAAAAATCAAACCCACAACCTTGGTTATTGTGATGATGTTCTCACCAACTGAGCTATCTGGCCACCTACCTGACTTGCTTTGAGTCCTTTCAGTTCTAACTTTGCTTTTCTGAGTGGCTAACAGAACTGAAATTTTATTCCCTGTGTTCTCTCTGACTTTTTTTCCACCATTCTGTGTGTGATAATATAAGTAAATATTTATTTGTAAGGAACATACTGAGTTAAGAATTTTAAATTGCTGGACAACAATGTTACCACAGCCACAGAATGGGGTATTGAAAGTCAGTATAGGTTTCTGAGTGAATTGAATTGAGCTGCATCCTGGTCTTCTTAGAATAGCTAGCTCTTTCTCTTCAGAATCTACATTTAAATATCAAAGGAGACATCAAAGGTTGTTCTGCTCCTCTGTAGAAGGCCTTTGGTTATTAAGATTTAGATGAAGCACTTTATAGCTTCAAGGAGAGTGCATTAAAGAGAGAACCCAACCCCACTTACATGTCCTTTGTTGCTTTTGTTAGGTTTATAATCTTTTTCTAATGTAAGCTTTATCTTTGTTATTTTGGTCAACTGAAAAATCGTTTCCTTGTGTTTCAAAGACAAGCAGATTTCGGAATTCCTATTCTAAAAAGCTTTGAATTCAAATTTTTTGGGTCATAGTGTGTAACTCTTTATTAATCTCCTTTATTACCTTGACAGAGCAGGAGATATTAAATTAGTATGAGTGATGTTCTAGAAAGAATTCATTATATAGCTTTTTATAATTTATTGGTATAATGTTAAATTGTAACAACTCTTTGATCCTGAGATTTTTGACACTGGAGCTGTTATTAAAGCAAAAGTGATCAGGTTTTAAGAGATTCTGAGAAGAGCTGGGAAATACAGTATAACATCTTCATTTAAACCACCAGGATTTAAGGGAAGGGAAAGAGTACCATAGAAATGGCATTCTTATTTTGGACCCTGGTGTAGCACCAGAGGGTACGGAGAACACAGAAAAAGAAAGAGGGTTGATTTGTTATCCACTAACCTACACGAGAATGTTAGACCTCAGTTGTTGAGATTGGCTAAGAAAAGAATTCAGAATCAGGAATTGAAATACAAATAAAAATTTATTTAGAAAGTCACACAGGTATAAGAAGTGAGCCAACAGGGCTTCATGGACTCTTGAAACAAGTTACAGAGGTGAAAGAAGGCCCTTGGAGCTTAGGAAAAAGAAAGGCAAAGAAGAACGCCCCCAGGGGAAAGAGAGGACTAAGGCCTGAGCAAACTCCAGGGAGAGAGCACAGGAGCTGGATCCGGCATTGGGTAAGGCAGGGGTCAGGAACCTATGGCTCGCGAGCCAGATGTGGCTCTTTTGATGGATGCATCTGGCTCACAGACAAATCTTTAATAAAAAAAAATAATAACGTTAAAAATATAAAACATTCTCACGTATTACAATCCATTCATTTCCTACCGCTCATGTTCATGGTTGCGGATGGCTGGAGCCAATCACAGCTGTCCTCCGGGACAACACCAAATTTTTATTGGATAATGCGTAATGTACACAGGTCGTTGTATGGCTCTTACAGAATTACATTTTAAAATATGTGGTGTTCATGGCTCTCTCAGCCAAAAAGTTCCCAACCCCTGGGTTAAGGGCTTTTATCTGGAGGTCCCAGGGGAGGATCTCAATTGAATACTCATCAGCTTTCCAGTGTGTCTTCTCAGGGTCATGGTCTCAGTTGACTATTCAGCACCAGGGCAGGGGGTCATTAGTCATCACAGCTGTGCCTGAGGTCAGCCATGGTATTGCCCCATCTGGCCTTGCTGTTTTTGTGGGCCTGGAGCTGAAACACAACTGAGCCTAGATGTTGTCTCTAGGGCAGGGGTCGGGAATCTTTCTGGCTGAGAGAGCCATGAATGCCACATATTTTAAAATGTAATTCCATGAGAATCATACAATGATCCGTGTACGTTATGCATTATCCAATAAAAATTTGGTGTTGTCCTGGAGGACAGCTGTGATTGGCTTCAGCCACCCGCAACCATGATCATGAGCGGTAGGAAATGAATGGATTGTAATACGTGAGAATGTTTTATATTTTTAACGTTATTTTGTTTTATTATTAAAGATTTGTCTGCAAGCCAGATGCAACCATCAAAAGAGCCGCATCTGGCTCATGAGCCATAGGTTCCCGACCCCTGCTCTAGGGCTTAATGCTGAAGGGAGTGGTGTGCAAGGGCTTGTAAGGGAGTCCTGTGAGGCTATTCTCCGACCCCCTTATTCCTCCTCTAAGGAGGTTACCACATGACCAGTGATGAGAAAGGTCAGGGGGTATGAACTGCATGACCAGTGATATACTAGGGGAGAAAAGGTCACCCTGGGGGCCAAGTCCCACCTTAGTTGTCCATTGCCTGGCACCTGGGGCTTTCCGCCCTGGTGACCTTCCACACCAGGCCTCTCATTCCTACTCTGCTCAGGCCTGTCTTACTGCCTCCTGTTTCAGATTGTAGCAGGTGAATATTTTAAAAATTCTATTTGGGTCTGTACACATTTATGATCATCTTACTATACATATCAATCATCTACTGACACAATACAGTAATACTGTGTTAACAAAGTTCAGTGACATAAAATAATAAGCATTCATTTAATGTTCAAGTTCATGGGTAGATGATTGAGGGTGGAGATTGTCCTGGTCTCAGCTCAGACTTCTCAGTTGGATTTGAGGCCTGAGTAACTCTGAAGGGAGAGGTCACATTTAGCTCTGATTGTGTAAACACAATCAACTGCAAAGGTGGATATTAATAGTCAGAAAACTTGGGATCAGGAGAACAGAAAATTGGGGGTATGGAGGAGCACAGTGTCGGGAATTTACTTTGTATAATCTTGATCTTTTGCTTTTATTTGCCCAAGATCATGGATTGTTAAAAATGCAGAATTTGACGATGCCAATACCCTTGTTTAAAAACAACATTCAGTTGAGTACATTTAAAGATTATATTGCTTTTATTCAGTGATTCGTGAAATCAGGCAGCATGTTGTCTAGCAAATAAACACAAAGCTCCTGGAAGCTGTACAAAATGAAAGGCTTTTGTAGGCAGAAGGTGGTGGGACAGGAAGTTCCTGGCAAAGAGTGGATGTCTGTGTCCCCTTCATTTAGAGGACAGCAGGGGTCTATCAGGCAGGTTACTCACTAGTACTGACCAGATGGACTGATTTAGATTCCACTCCTGAGGGAGGTTGAAACTGTAATTAAGTTAAGTAGTATTAAGTCTTGGTCTGGTGATATGGGCTTAGCACAAGTGACTCTAATTTGGGCCTGTTGTCTCTCTTTTAACACCCAAAACTAATATTAAAAAAAATTTTTTTTATTGCAACAACATAGATGGGCCTTGAAGTTATTATGCTAAGAGAAATAAATCAGGTGGAAAAAAATTTCACTCATATGTGGAATATAAAAATGAAAACAAAACAAACCAACAACACAGAAACCTTATAAAGTCAGACAACAGCATGGTGGTGAGCGGAAGGGGACAGGTGGAGGGAGGGCAAAGTGGGTAGAGGGGCTCGATTGTGTGGTGATGGATGGGAGCTAAACACTTGGTGGTGAGCATCTTGTCTGTAGTACATACAGATGTCGATTTATAATGTCTCACACCTGAAACTTATACAATGTTATAAGCTAATATTACCTCAATAAAAAAATAAATTACAATACAAAATAATAAAAATATATCTTTTCACATGGAACTTCGAGCTGCAAAGAGTCTACTCAAGGAGGGGGGTCAACTAATATTTGCTTACTCCTAAACTCTTGACATTTCTTTTTTTAGTTTCAGTAGGTTTCTCTCTGTTTTCCTTCAGTTGTCATTTATGATGTCATCACATTGGTGAAATATCCAAAGATCATAATAGTTTAGACCTAAAAGGGTCTGTGAAACCATTTAGTCCAACTCTCTTTGATGAAAGGAAAAAAACAACAAAGCTCCTGGAGACTGTAACGAATGAGCTGAAAACACAAGAATAGAGCTCTGGGCCTTTGTTCCCCTTCTCGTGGTTTCCTCAGTGGTTTGGTTTTGTTGTTGGGATTTTCTCTGACTACTGGGAAGATAAATCAGTGATGGGTTTTGCATAGTGCCTATAAGGCACTTTCAAATGCTTTAGCTTATGGTTGAAATGAATAGATGAGAGAATCTGATATAACAGTTAAGTATTACTTCTAGGTTTTTAGTCTACTCTATTAAAAAAAGAATTATAATGTTCTGCCTCAAAATATTGTTGGAAGGGGTAAATAAATTGTTACAGTGTAATTACTTAGGCAAATAATAGTAAAATAGTAAATTAGTAGGAAATATCATTTCCTACTTTTATTATTGTTAATAATGATATCATTACTATTTGTTGTTGTTGTTTGTTTCTACTTCACAGACCCTACGTATATGATGGATTAATGGGGAAAATCTGTTGCCCAGTTTTGTTGTGAGTGGGCAGAGAGATGCCGTGCATTCAGCCCTTAGGGTGCTCCCTGTGTGGGTTTAGGGATCTGAGCCTCTGACCTTGTGTTTATCAAAAAAAGGGGGCTGTGTCATTTTGACTTCTTTCCTTATTTAATATTGGTAAGCAACTATAAGTAGAAGACTTGAAAAAGGAACATTTTTTTCAATTATTGCTCTCCGTGTCATTCTAGGCTTTCACTGCTTTGAGATGCTACATCTTAAGAGTAAATTATTTGCTGCCTAAAAGAGCTTAACTTCTCAAGGGAATAGAATTTCTCATGGAGGAAGAATTTCTAAGCAAAGGGATACCTTATAAATTTAACTCACTGAAATAAACAGAATAGTGAGCTTGCAATAAAACAAAATATGAATTTACCAAAGTTTACCATTGAAAACAAATCCTAAACTCTGTGGTTTGTTGTTTTCTAGAAAGGAAAACACTTCTAATTTTTTTTTTCACTTCTAATTTTTTAACTGTGTTAAAATAAACCAGCAAGATAGGGAACGAGAGAAATGAAGCTTCCAAGAGCAGGCCAACAGAAAGCACTTTTTCATTCAGATGTACTGCAACTCCAGCCTTCCCAACACCTTTTTTTTCCCACGCTGCCTTTCCCTTCCCCGCAGCCATTTATCTTACTTAGGGGGAAAACAGAGATGTACAGGCTTGGACTTTGTTGAGTTATTCTGAAAACAACGGTCAAAGTAGAAGCAGAGCTGAGAGAACGTGCTTAGCAGTGATTTAATCTTTTTGGAATCACAGACCAAGTTAACACCAAAGATCAAAGCCAAGGGATTTGCCTTAGAGAAATACACAGATGCAAACAGACACAAAATCCTGAGAACCAGTTCGGGATGTGGTGGACTCCCGTAAGCCTATTCAGGGGTGCACTTGTGTTGTGAGAGCTGATAGTATCCCTGTCCGTCCTCCTTGCCAAGCTCTCTTTTGAGAGCTAAGGGAGAAGAAAGGGTTTAAATGTAGTGCTTGGTGATGGATCCAAGTCCAGGGATTGCTAAAAGCTGAGTCTATGTAGTGTTTTTTTTTAGCTCATCTTTTCTCTATTCATTAAATACGTTAAAGGTCAGATCCTCAGCTGTTTACAAACCAGGAGAGGAAAAGGGAAGCAAAAAGGAAGAGACCTGCCTCTGAGTGACACTGTCCCTTCCTTCCAGTGCCGCTTGGACCCATTTTTTATGTGTCCAATCAAAGCCGAAGAATCACAGGTATTTTGTAAGCAGTTGCCAAGGTGGATATTTCTTTGTGAGACTAACCCACTCATCTTTTACAAAAGGATCTCTGTTCCATAGAACAGTCCCATTGTGTAAGGAGACCTCATTCAAATGCAAATTTTAAGAGATTCTGGGGAGAAATTCTTTGAGGAGAAATTGGATTAAAAATAGTAATAGAAAAAGTGAAAAGGGAAATAGGGATGAGTCGGAAAATGCTTGTGGATAATGCTAGTCATTTTGACTTTTTTCCCCTCCATTCTGTACTTTATAATATAAAAATTCATATGTTGGTGAAAATTTCCTGCTTTAGGTTTTGGGTTTTTGGGGTTTTTTTTTTTTTTTGTATTTTTCTGAAGTTGGAAACGAGGAGGCAGTCAGGCAGACTCCTGCATGCGACCAACCGGGATCCACCCGGCACGCCCACCAGGGGGTGATGCTCTGCCCATCTGGGGCATCGCTCTGTTGCAACCAGAGCCATTCTAGCACCTGAAGCAAACTTGCTCCTTGGCTGCGGGAGGGGAAAAGAGAGACAGAGAGGAAGGAGAGGGGGAGGGGTGGAGAGGCAGATGGACGCTTCTCCTGTGTGCCCTGGCCGGGAATCGAACCCAGGACTCCTGCACGCCAGGCCGACACTCTACCACTGAGCCGACCAGCCAGGGCCTCCCGCTTTAGGTTTTTAATTGTGGTTTGTTAATACAAGCCCCTTCTCACTTCCCTTTCATTGTCTTCACTAAAGCCTGTCAATCAAATGCTGTACATATGGATTGTGGTGCTCCCACTGGGTTCCAGTGAGTGCTAGTGCTGTGTCAGATGCAGGGTCTACACAAGTCCCTGCTCCACTAGAAGTTGACATTCTTATAAACTATTTTGTTTCTAAAGGTTGTAGACTGGTGAGAATTATCCACTGCATAAGGGTGAGCTCTGATCCTAACACTGGTACTTATTAGCTTTGTCACCTTGGATAAGTGACTCAACCTCACACAGCCTTGGCGTCCTCTGTTGTCAGGGATAAGACACTTGTGAAATACAGTCTTTTGTGGGTGGAAGACATTGTTCTTCTCTAATTACATGAAGCAGGTAAATAAACTTCTATTTTGTTTAAGATCATTCCTGTGACCAGTGTAACCATAAAGTTGCCAGAATGCCTGTCTTGTTGGGATTAGACGGGGTAGTAATATTTATAGCTAACAATGCTAGTAGGTGTTGTCTTATATATTATCTTGTTTATTCCCCCAACTTTTCTGTGAAGTAGATATTATCATTACCCTTCTCTTTTGTACGTGAGAAAAATAGATGTGTAAGGAGGTTAAGAAACTTGCCTGAAGTCTTCCAGACAGGAGGCAGTAGCGCTGGGGGACTGAAACCCAGGTGGTCTGGCTCAGAAACGGCGCTCCTGGCTTCGGGCTTTCCCAGCCTTTTTCGGAGTTACAGCATATTCACATTAAAAGGACAACATTAGTGTGTGGCGAACTCTCGACACTTATTTAAGGCTTTATTATTATTTTTTCTTTCCTGTTTCAGGTATCTGACAGCAAGCAGTAATAGAAATTTCCTGCTTACCATGAGGCCATTCTTGAAAAGGGCCATTTTGGTCATAAGTTATGTAAGTACAGTACAAATACACTTTTGAAATATTTGATAAGAGATGTTTCACTTTAACTTGGCTCAGAGGCATGATCCAGAATGTTTAACAGAATTAGCAACAGAGTTTAACACCTTGATCTTAGGATCAAAGAGTTAACATTTCATAAATGTTACAAAGCATTAGAAAGTATGTGTGAAAGAGTTCTAGGGATACATAAACTCCATGACAGTGACAGTGACAATTAGAGTATTTTGCAAGTTTCTTTCCCGGTGCTGATGGTGAGTTGTCTTAGCTGAGTTGTCGCACTTGACTGCCCTCAGTTATCTATTGCTGCATAACAAACTTCCCCACAGCATAGTGGCTTAAACAACCACTGCCATATATCTGCCCCCAGTGCTCTAGTTTGGGCAGCATCCAGCTGGATGGTTCTTCTGCTCATGATGAATTTTGGCTGGGTTACTCATGCTAATTCATGCCGCCATCCGCTGGGCTAGGTGGTTGGTCTCTCTGATATTTTATTTTTGAGGGCCCTTTCTGTGGCTGCTCTCCCTAGCAGGATACCCAGGACTTCTTACAGCTTGGCCACTCAGTTCCGATGACTCCGTTTCTTGATAGGAACGCTTATACAAAGAGGGGAGGAATTTTTGGTGGCCCTCTTTGGTGACTATCACGTTAAACATCCTTTTATGTTGTCAGATTTTTTATGCAAGGAGATTAGGAGACCAATCTCTTATGCTGTTGCTGTTTCTCATAAATTTCCTGTCTGAATTCATAAGAAGTTTTGACAGGAAACTTATGAAAATGTCTTTAAATTTAATGTTAACAATTAATGTGAGGTTTTTTTTTCAACACTAAAACATGTTTATGAAAGAAGATGAGTATGAAAAAACTAAATGAGGTAGAGAGCTTTGGATGGACAATTTCAGCAGAACGGGCAAAACTTTCCTTAGAGAATTCCATCGTATCTTTGCAACAGGATAGCACCAGTTAGTGATGAAATTCCTTTGGGTGACACACACACAAAAATGTTCCCTGGGGTTGTGAAAATAAGCTTTCATGAGTGTTGTACTTCTAACATTTCCAAATGTGTTCATTCAAGACTCAGCAGTATTGAAAACAAGAAAGATACAAATAAGTGGAATCATACACTGTGTTTGAGGAAAAGAAAAATATCATATAAATGCCCAGACTACCAAAAGCAATGTACAGATTCAACATAATTCCTATTAAAATACTAGTGGCATATCTACAGATCTAGAACAAATAGTTCAAAAATTTATATGGAATCACAAAAGACCCTGAATATCCTCAGCAATCTTTAGGGAATAAAACAAAAGTTGGAAGTATCACACTACCTAATATCAAACTATACTAGTTGGCCATAGTAATCAAAACAGTATGGTATTAGCACCAGATCAGCCATACAGATCACTGGAACAGAATAGAGAGCCCAGAAATAAACCTACATCTTTATGGTCATTTAATATTTGACAAAGAATGTAAGAACATATAACCAGGTAAAGACAGTCTCTTTAATATATGATGTTGGGAAAATTGGACAGATACATGAAAATAATTAAACCAGACCACCCTCTTACCACCATCTATAAGAATAAACTCAAGATAGATTAAATTCCTACTCATTTTAAATGTTAGAATTTTATAGAAATGCTCTCTAGAAAAAAGTGTTTGTGAAACAAAATATTTGTAAAGCATCAGGAAGTATCCTTCCAAAAGGTGTGCCTTACCTCAACAAGCAATGATTTTCTTAACAAATCTTCTTTGCTCTGAAGGTGATCGTTGTTTTGTACTTCCGCCTGTGGATAATGGGAGGATCTATGCCCCTCTTTTCAGAGCAAGATAATCCAGCTTCATTTTCACCTTACTTTCTTACAAGGTCAGTAGAAATACATTTTAAAAAAACTTTACTTAGTATTTATTAAATTGTTCTGTAATTTTAAATGTTAAGTTGGCTTTTAAAGAAAGAAAGGGGCCCTGGGCGGTTTGCTCAGTGGTAGAGCGTCGGCCTGGCGTGCAGAAGTCCCGGGTTCGATTCCCGGCCAGGGCACACAGGAGAAGCGCCCATCTGCTTCCCCACCCCTCCCCCTCTCCTTCCTCTCTCTCTCTCTTCCTCTCCCGCAGCCGAGGCTCCATTGGAGTAAAGATGGCCCCGGGCGCTGGGGATGGCTCCTTGGCCTCTGCCCCGGGTGCTAGAGTGGCTCTGGTCGTGACAGAGCGACGTCCCGGATGGGCAGAGCATCGCCCCCTGGTGGGCGTGCTGGGTGGATCCCGGTCGGGCGCATGCGGGAGTCTGTCTGACTGCCTCCCCGTTTCCAGCTTCAGAAAAAAAAAATACAAAGAAAGGAAGGTTGTGTTTCATTCAGGTTGTGGGGAACAAAGAAACTACTATTTATACATTTAGAATTTTTTTAACAAATAGTACTATTTTTTTTTCTTATTACTGCTATTTATCTCATAAGTAACAATCATTTTATTGAGCATTTATCATCAATAATAAGTGTCTATTATGTGGCCCATATGGCAGATGTTACACAACAAAGCACAGAAATGTGTGGAGGTTGATTGGGCATCATAACTATTTGTAAGATTAAAAATGAGTAGGGAGGTTGAAATTGGAAAAAAGAAATGAGCAATGATTGTTGCTAAGACATAGCTAATTATATCTTATCAACTGTCCTTAAGAGATTTACTGGTATTGGATCAAGAATGGATGTTGATCAGTAGATCTGGTTCATTGAGAAAAATTTCAGTTTCTTATTTATTTAGTCTGCTATGATTTTCTGAGGCTTCCACATATAATTACATTTGATAATTTTAATATCTTTTCTTCAGGATATATTATTGCTATAATATTTAAACATTAATGTGCCCTGTTTTTAAATTTTCATAGTTTTACATACTTACCATCTAATATCATTTTCATAATAGTAACCTTCAATGTTGGGAGGTTTGTGATGATATATAAATCTTGACTTAGAACTTGACTGATAGAGCCATTTATATTTCGGTTAACTTGTATCTCTTAGAGACAACAGATTGTTGGAATTTAATTTTATGCCAGGCAGTAATCTTTGCTTTATTTCACTCATTTACCTTATATGTTTTAATCGGTAGTTTTCTTTGCATCAGACATGTTCCTAATCTTTTTCATTTTCTTTAAAGACTGTTTTTCACTCCAGAAAGGACACCTTCATATTTGATGAAACCATTTCTATAATAGATATGTCACAATTGTATTCATTCCTTACGCCACACATGCACTTGCATTTAAAAACCTTCAATACACCTTCAGAAATCATATGGCATTCAACCTCTAGTGTCTGCTTATCCCTTTGAGACAGTCTTATAAATTGTTGTTTATGGCTGATATTTTTGAAAATGATGTTTAATTAATCCTTTAATTAAGATTGACATCTCTAACTCAGCTTTTTGTTCGTGTTGCAATCTGCTTACTCTTTTTAGGTATCTCTCATTGGCTTTCAAATCTCCAGGGCTCCTTGTCTGGACATGTTTAGCTCATTGATAAATTGTTTCAGTTTCTGTAGCTCCTTAAACAGCTACTTTCTGCTTTGAAGAGAAAAAACAGCTTTGCCAGATCCTGTTCTTGCCTAATGGCTCCATTTCCTTTAGCTTTGGGTTGGTTTCCCTCCAAGCTTTCTTGTCTCCTGAATTTGAGCATTCATTCTTATCTCTGCAGTTAGATGCAGCCTGTACTCTGAATTGCGGGTCTCCAAAAGCCAAGATGCACAGTCAAAAGAAACAGATGGGCAAGAACAAGAATAGACTACTCTCAACTCACCAACCAATTATTTCACTTATATCTTCCCTTTTTTTTCCTTCTTATTGAATTTCTTAGGATGACAGTGGCTAACAAAATTATACAGGTTTCAGATGCACAGCTCTACAACACATCATCTATACACTGTATTGTGTGTTCACCACTCCAGTCAAGTCGCTCTGTCACCATTTATCCCCCTTATCCCTTCCTCCACCTCCCCTCAACCCTCCCCCCTCCCCCGGCAATCACCACACTGGTGTTGTCCGGGTCTGTGGGTTTTTTTTCTCTTTTTTGCTCACTCAGCTGTGCATTTTAGCTCTGATTTGGCAGCTCTCTTGACTTTGTCTTCACTAATCACAGGCTTGTCATTCAGCTATGTCACTCTACCTCATTAATGCTTTATCTCTTTTACTGGATGTATAAATCCAAATACCTTTAATAGCAATAGCATCCTTGCTTCTGCCTTTCAAGTACTATATCTTCTTTTAAAATATGTGTAGTAAATTATTCATACTATAATTACTAATTAATGTAGTTTAGCTTGGTCCAGTTCTGTTTTGTATCATATGATTTCTTATGAATTTAGTTCTGAAATTCCTTCTCTTTTAGACGATCTGTTTCCATGTGTTTAGCTAGGATAAAATACCTGGCCATTTTCTGCTTGTAAAACTGAAGGACAAAATCACTGGGATGCTCATGAGAAACGTTTGTTAAAGAAAATTTTCTAAGACATGGGAGTTGGAGAAAAGATGCCTGTGTGACATTCATTGTAACGTAGGGCATTGTTTAACAAACCCAGAGGAATGCAGCTTTGGGTGACTTATAACATACATTTACTATATTTTAAAATTCATGTCAACTTAAAATTTAACATATGGAAATCAGATAAGTGATGATTTCTTTTTCTTTAGTAGAAAATAAAGCTTCGCATGTTACAACTTTCTTATCTGGCAGGACAGTGGACAAATGTTATCTCTAATTTGCCAATCTCATTTTTTAATAACTATGAAAACCCAGGTTTTTCAAATTCATTTAATTAATTAATTAATTAATTAATTTGTTGTGTATGTTCAAAGTCTATACATTTATTTATTTATTTATTTTTAATAAATTTTTATTAATGGTAATGGGATGACATTAATAAATCAGGGTACATATATTCAAAGAAAACATTTCTAGGTTATCTTGTCATTAAATTATGTTGCATACCCCTCGCCCAAAGTCAGATTGTCCTCCGCCACCCTCTATCTAGTTCTCTGTGCCCCTCCCCCTCCCCCTAACTCTCTCCCTCCCTCCCTCCCATGTTCTCCCTCCCCCCACCCTTGGTAACCACCACACTCTTGTCCATGTCTCTTAGTCTCATTTTTATGTTCCACCAATGTATGGAATCATGTAGTTCTTGTTTTTTTCTGATTTACTTATTTCACTCCTTATAATGTTATCAAGATCCCATCATTTTGCTGTAAATGATCTGATGTCATCATTTCTTATGGCTGAGTAGTATTCCATAGTGTATATGTGCCACATCTTCTTTATCCAGTCTTCTATTGAAGGGCTTTTTGGTTGTTTCCATGTCTTGGCCACTGTGAACAGTGCTGCAATGAACATGGGGCTACATGTGTCTTCACGTATCAATGTTTCCGAGGTTTTGGGGTATATACCCAGTAGAGGGATTGCTGGGTCATAAGGTAGTTCTATTTGCAGTTTTTTGAGGAACCACCATACTTTCCTCCATAATGGTTGTACTACTTTACAGTCCCACCAACAGTGAATGAGGGTTCCTTTTTCTCCACAGCCTCTCCAACATTTGCTATTACCCGTCTTGTTGATAATAGCTAATCTAACAGGAGTGAGGTGGTATCTCATTGTAGTTTTGATTTGCATTTCTCTAATAACTAATGAAGCTGAGCATCTTTTCATATATCTGTTGGCCATTTGTATCTCTTTCTGGGAGAAGTGTCTGTTCATGTCTTCTTCCCATTTTTTTATTGGATTGTTTGTTTGTTTGTTGTTGAGTTTTATGAGTTCTTTGTAAATTTTGGATATTAGGCCCTTATCTGAGCTGTTGTTTGAAAATATCATTTCCCATTTTGTTGGCTGTCTGTTTATTTTTATATCAGTTTCTCTTGCTGAGCAAAAACTTTTTATTCTGATGTAGTCCCATTCATTTATCTTTGCCTTCACTTCTCTTGCCATTGGAGTCAAGTTCATAAAATGTTCTTTAAAACCCAGGTCCATGATTTTAGTACCTATGTCTTCTTCTATGTACTTTATTGTTTCAGGTCTTATATTTAGGTCTTTGATCGATTTTGAATTAATTTTAGTACACGGGGACAGGCTGTAGTCGAGTTTCATTCTTTTGCATGTGGCTTTCCAGTTTTCCCAACACCATTTGTTGAAGAGGCTTTCTTTTCTCCATTGTGTGTTGTTGGCCCCTTTATCAAAGATTATTTGACCATATATATGTGGTTTTATTTCTGGGCTTTCTATTCTGTTCCATTGGTCTGAGTGTCTATTTTTCTGCCAATACCATGCTGTTTTGATTATCGTGGCCCTATAATATAGTTCAAAGTCAGGTATTGTAATGCCCCCAGCTTCATTCTTTTTCCTTAGGATTGTTTTGGCTATTCGGGGTTTTTTATAGTTCCATATAAATCTGATAATTTTTTGTTCCATTTCTTTAAAAAATCTCATAGGGATTTTGATGGGAATTGCATTAAATTTATATATTGCTTTGGGTAATATGGCCATTTTGATTATATTTATTCTTCCTATCCAAGAACAAGGAATATTTTTCCATCTCATTGTATCTTTTTTGATTTCCCTTAACAATGCTTTGTAATTTTTATTATATAGGTCCTTTACATTCTTTGTTATGTTTATTCCTAGGTATTTTATTTTTTTTGTTGCAATCGTGAAGGGGATTATTTTTTTGAGTTCGTTTTCTAATATTTCATTGTTGGCATATAGAAAGGCTATGGACTTTTGTATGTTAATTTTGTATCCTGCGACCTTACTGTATTGGTTTATTGTTTCTAATAATCTTTTTGTGGAGTCCTTCGGGTTTTCGATGTATAGGATCATATCATCAGCAAAAAGTGATACCTTTACTTCTTCTTTTCCTATATGGATGCCTTTTATTTCTTTGTCTTGTCTGATTGCTCTGGCCAGAACTTCTAGCACCATGTTAAATAAGAGTGGAGAGAGTGGACAACCCTGTCTTGTTCCTGATTTAAGGTAGAAAGTCCTCAGTTTTATGCCGTTTAATATGATGTTGACTGATGGTTTATCATATATGGCCTTTATCATGTTGAGATATTTTCCTTCTATACCCATTTTGTTGAGAGTCTTAAACATAAAATTGTGTTGTATTTTATCAAAAGCCTTTTCTGCATCTATTGATAAGATCATGTGGTTTTTGTTCTTTGTTTTGTTGATATGGTGTATTACGTTAACCGTTTTACGTATGTTGAACCATCCTTGAGATTCTGGGATGAATCCCACTTGATCATGATGTATTATTTTTTTAATATGTTGTTGTATTCGGTTTGCCAGTATTTTGTTTAGTATTTTAGCATCTGTATTCATTAGAGATATTGGTCTGTAGTTTTCTTTCTTTGTGCCATCCTTGCCAGGTTTTGGTATGAGGGTTATGTTGGCCTCATAAAATGTGTTTGGAAGTATTGCTTCTTCTTCAATTTTTTGGAAGACTTTGAGTAGAATAGGAACCAAGTCTTCTTTGAATGTTTGATAGAATTCACTAGTATAACCGTCTGGGCCTGGACATTTATTTTTGGGGAGGTTTTTAATAGTTTTTTCTATTTCCTCCCTGCTGATTGGTCTGTTTAGGCTTTCTGCTTCTTCATGACTCAGTCTAGGAAGGTTGTATTGTTCTAGGAATTTATCCATTTCTTCTAGATTGTTGTATTTGGTGGCATATAATTTTTCATAGTATTCTACAATAATTCTTTGTATTTCTATGATGTCTGTGGTGATCTCTCCTCTTTCATTTTGGATTTTATTTATTTGAGTCCTATGTCTTTTTTCCTTGGTGAGTCTTGCCAAGGGTTTGTCAATTTTGTTGATCTTTTCAAAGAACCAGCTCCTTGTTTTATTGATTTTTTCTATAGTTTTTCTCTTCTCTATTTCATTTATTTCTGCTCTGATTTTTATTATCTCCTTTCTTCGGCTGGTTTTGGGTTGTCTTTGTTCTTCTTTTTCTAGTTCCTTCAGGTGTGAAGTTAAGTGGTTTAGTTCGGCTCTATCTTGTTTGTTCATATAGGCCTGAAGTGATATGAACTTTTCTCTTATTACTGCTTTTGCTGCATCCCATAGATTCTGATATGTCGTATTTTCATTTTCATTTGTCTGTATATATCTTTTGATCTCTGCGCTTATTTCTTCTTTGACCCATTCATTTTTTAGAAATATGTTGTTTAGTTTCCACATTTTTGTGGGTTTTTCCCCCTCTTTTTTGCAGTTGAATTCTAGTTTCAAGGCTTTATGATCAGAAAATATGCTTGGTACAACTTCAATTTTTCTAAATTTGCTGATATTGTCTTTGTGGCCCAACATATGGTCAATTCTTGAGAATGTTCCATGTACACTAGAGAAAAATGTATACTCTGTCGCTTTGGGATGAAGTGTTCTGTAGATGTCTATCATATCCAGGTGTTCTAGTATTTTGTTTAAGGCCACTATATCTTTATTGATTCTCTATTTGGATGTCAAAGTCTATACATTTAATAGTGAATTTGTTGAGATATACTATGCGTGCCATACGGTCCATCTACTTCAAGTATACAACCCGATAGTCTTTACTATATTCATGGAGTTATGCAGCCATCACTCCAGTCCATCTTAGAACATTTGCATCACCCAAAGCTAACGTATCTTATTAGCAGTCACACCCCATTTTACCTCCCCTCCCCACCCCCAGCCATAGGCAACTATTGATCTACTTTTTGTCTCTATAAAGTAACCTATTCTGGACATGTCCTATAAATGGAATCATAATAATACGTGGTCTTTTGTGACAGCCTTCTTTCACTTACTGTGATGTGTTAACATTTATCTGCATTGTAGCATTTGTCAGTGCTTCGCTCTTTTTATTCCCAGTAGAATGCCATAGTATGGCTCTCCTGGTTTATTTTCTCCACTCACCTGTTGATGGTCATTTGGGTTGTTACCACTTTTGAGCTATTAACAATAATGCTACTATGAGCATTCATGTACAAGTTTTTGTTTGAATGTGTGTTTTCGTTTCCCTTCATGTGCACCAGGATAGGGATTGCCAGGTCATGCATGTTAACTCTTTATTTAAGTTTTTGGGGAACTGCCAGACTGTTCCCCAAAGCAGCTGTACCATTTCATATTTCTCCCAGCAGGGCACGAGGGTCCCAGTTTCTCCACATCCTTGCCAACAGTTGTCTTTTAACTGTCTTTTTGTTTTGTTTGTGTTATAGTCATATGAGTAGGTGTGGAATGGTATCTCATTGTGATTTTGATCTGCATTTCCTGATGGCCAGTGATCTTAAGCATCTTTTCATGTGCATATTGGCCATTTCTGTATCTTCTTTGGAGAAATGTCTGTTCACATCCTTTGTGCAGTTCTTAATTGGGCTATTTGATATTTTACTATTAAGTTGTAACAGTTCTTATGATCTAGATATAAATCCCTTATTAGCAATACGCTTTGTGGACATTTTTTAACTTTCTGTGGTCTGTTTTTCACTTTTTTGATGATGTCCTTTGAAGCACAAAAATTTTTAATTTTGGTGAAGTCTAGTTAATCTATTTTTTTATTGTTGTTGGTGGTGCTTTGGTGTTATATCTAAGAAGGCTTTGACTAATTCAAATTCTCTTGCAGTTCAACTGGCTTTATTATGTTTCAGTTTCCCTTATTAATAAATTACATAACATTTAGCTTTCACTGTGTATTTGTATGGGGTATATTTTTATATTTTATTTTCACACAATTTCTGTTAACAGAAGTTTGGAAGGCATTTAGAATTTGACCTCTTATTCTTGACTATTGGGTATGTCAAATCACAAAGTAGGTCAGAACAGAACTTGGATGGTGAGCATTGTTCAGGATTTGCTGGTAATGAGGCCCTTAATCCTTTACCTCTTCATTTTAATCTAAACATTTAGGTTGTATCAGCTGTCAGTAATTCTATGTGACTGATCAATAAGTTTTCCAACCTACAATTAAGACTGTGTGGGTCAATTGAATGACATGACATTGACTTGAGAATAAAAGTGTAATTAGAAGTTACAGAGCAGAGGTGATGTTGTATTTTAATTGCATAGCTTCCATGAACAAGCAGGTCCCCAAGCCCCATAGTCTAAGCCAAACACAGTTCTAGTTCCTGTGCCGAAGGGTCTGCTTTCGTGGTTTCGGTGGATTTGCATTTGAGAAGTGATGGAATAGATTTCATGTGCAACTTGTCCTGTCAGAGATATTGCCATTTTCCCCAGGATTTACTCATCTGTTTATCTCTTTATAAACATGAATATAAGCAAATATATTCCACGTGCCTATCCAAGACCACATCTCATAAAGAAAACGTGATGTGGATAGGGGAACTCTAATCTTTCGCTATAAATCTTACTTTTATCTATTTTCTGGATTTGAAAGACAATCATCTTAAATATTATAAAGACAGTGCTTTTCCCTTCAATTGTATACTGCTTTACATCCTGTCCCCTTCAAATCTGGTAAAATGGAAAACTGATTATGAGGCAGCAGAGAGGGGCCTTGATAGTGGAAACATTATATTATCTCTTCTCAGGCTCCAGCGCTCTGGAAATGCCACACTTAGCTCTAGCATGGGTAAATCTGTGTCTGATGCTCAAAAGCGTAAGCAAAGGCTTGGATGACTTTGTAAGAGAACATCAAGATAAGAAATAATATTAGGGTGGAACTCAACCTCTTCCTTCTAACAAAGCTTTTTTTTTCCTCTGTCCTGTCTTTACATTTTCAGTGGACCGTTTCAGACAGGCACGGATCCTTACGTGGTGATCCTCGCTCTCTTAAGGCACTGTGTCTTCTTAATACTTATCGTTCTTAAAGCCCTTAATAGGGAACTACCTCATAATAAACTCTGAACAAATTTAAACTTTAATGAACAAATTAAGTTAAAATTTACTCTTTAAAATTGTTCCATAAGAAATGATGACATCGGAACATTTACAGCAAAATGGTGGGATCTTGATAACATGATACGAAGCGAAATAAGTAAATCAGAAAAAAACAGGAACTGTATTATTCCATACGTAGGTGGGACATAATAGTGAAACTAAGAGACATTGATAAGAGTGTGGTGGTTACGGGGGGGGGAGGGGGGAATGGGAGAGGGATAGGGGGTGGGGAGGGGCACAAAGAAAACAAGATAGAAGGTGACAGAGGACAATCTGACTTTGGGTGGTGGGTATGCAACATAATTGAACGACAAGATAACCTGGACTTGTTATCTTTGAATATATGTATCCTGATTTATTGATGTCACCCCATTAAAAAAATAAAATTATAAAAAAAAAAAAATAAGACATTGTATGTTCAAAGGGATCTGTGCAAAATGGCCCGCTCTGTCCCTGCCTTCGCACGAGCAGGCCTTGGGTAGGAGGGCCTCCCGACAAAGCTATTCTAAGTTTTAAAGCCAGGATTTCCTAACTAAAGTGGATATCAGAATCACCCAAGAAAGTATGTTAAAAGTAAAGATTCCCCAGTGTCTGTGACCTTTCCATTTTGATTAAAAGGTCACAAGGTCGGATGAGAGAATCTTCCTCGACCAGCAGCCTAAGTGTGTCTGGAAGGTAGTGTGTCACTCTTTCTGAAATCCTCAGGTATAAACTGTTTCCTCTGTGGCTGAATAGCTCTCTGCATTAGGGAGAGCTCTCTGCTCTCTTGTATTACGTTCATAGAAGAGCAGCTTGTTGGGCATAAAAGAGATTATAAAAGACGTTGAGTGGAGTCTTGCCACCTGAAAAGACACCGGGTAATAGTCATTTATCTCATTTGTCTTGGACCCTGGGGATGTTGGGAGACATCCAGCAGAGGGGAGGGGTGAGAGCAGGGGACCTTGGGGAGGTAGCAGGTCTACCTCTGGACTAGGGATCAGTTGTTAGAAAACTTCTTGAAGAAAGCTGTATAATTCTTTAAATTTACATATTGTGTTTCCATTGCAATCTTAAATCTCGGAGGAAGAGATAAAAATGAAGGAAGAGGCCTGACCTGTGGTGGCGCAGTGGATAAAGCGTCGACCTGGAAATGCTGAGGTCGCCGGTTCGAAACCTGGGCTTGCCTGGTCAAGGCACATATGGGAGTTGATGCTTCCAGCTCCTCCCCCCTGTCTCTCTCTCCTCTCTCTCTCTCTCTCTCTCTCTCTGTCTTTCTCTCTCCCTCTCTAAAATGAATAAATAAAAAAAATAAAAATTAAAATTAAAAAAAAAAAAATGAAGGAAGAAATTCTTTTTTTTTAAAGAAATTCTTTAATTTTTGCTAACATTGGTATGT
The DNA here is from genome assembly GCF_036850765.1 of Saccopteryx bilineata. Taxonomy (NCBI): domain Eukaryota; kingdom Metazoa; phylum Chordata; class Mammalia; order Chiroptera; family Emballonuridae; genus Saccopteryx; species Saccopteryx bilineata. The sequence goes on along the minus strand of NC_089491.1, from coordinate 138,502,068 downwards.
AAAGGCAAAAAAATGCTTTTCATAATGAATACAATGCCCAGCCCAAGCTTTTCTTTAAAAATTCTATTTTTTTATTGTGTGGTGCTCATCTGTTTACTGAGATGAGTGGTTGGGGACCACTGTGTTGTAGATCAGTGGTCCCCAACCTTTTTTGGGCCATGGACTGGTTTAATGTCAGAAAATATTTTCACAGACCGACCTTTAGGGTGGGATGGATAAATGTATCATGTGACTGAGACAAGTGTCAAGAGTGAATCTTAGATGGATGTAACAGAGGGAATCTGGTCATTTTAAAAAATAAAACATCGTTCAGACTTAAATATAAATAAAACGGAAATAATGTAAGTTATTTATTCTTTCTCTGTGGACCGGTACCAAATGGCCCACAGACCTGTACCGGTCTGCGGCCCGGGGTTTGGGGACCACTGTTGTAGATGACGTTACACTCTGTCAGCCTTGCCTTAACTGAAAGCCAAGTTCATCTGAGCTCCACTGTTTAAGGCAGAAATCAGGGTCTTTGGCAGGTACTTCTACATGAAACATCAATATTTGATCCATCATATTATCTTTCAGTTCTCCACCTTAATAAAGCAGTGCTAATAGAAGACTGTATGATACAGTGGACACATTCATGTGGAGCCAGAGAACCCTGTCCGGCGTGTGGGTTCTGTTACGGGTTTGCACTGGAGCATCAGACAAGCCACTGTCTCCTTACAGCTACTTCCCTTACTTCAAAAATGAGTGATAAAGACTGTATAAAGGTTGCGTTGGGATTAGGTAATCCTTATATGCAAATACTTTATGAGCTAGAAAGTGCTGGATATGTTTGAAGGGTTTTTAATGTTGGATGTCATTTGTTAGTATAGCAACAAGATTCTTGTGTTGGAATCTGGAAATCCACCTGATGCATAGTAAGCAGTCAGCACGTGTTTGTTCAATGGAAGCTGAACCTGGGTCCAATGAGAGAGGGTAAGGGACTGCATTTCTTTAGCCTTAAGCACTTAGAAAAGTGCACAGTAATTACTCGACCCTTTCTGAATTCCAGTGAGGATTTCCTGTCCAGAGAGAAGGGTAGTGTAGGAAGCAGCATCTTTGGCCAGTCTGGGAAAGGTGACAGGCAGGAGAAGATGCTCATGACGATATATAAGCAGATTATGCCTGGAAAAGGTCTGTCATTATTGCTGGTGCACAGTGAGACTGTGGAGACCCTTTGAAGCATCCATGGCAATTGAGGAGTTGAAAATAGGTAACAGCCTGAGGAGGAATGGGACAGATCACTAAGACTAGTAGGTAGAGGCGGAGTCAGGCCAGGGTGGGGTGGTCCACTATGGCGGTAAAAGTGGTTAACAAAGAGGTTGGTGTATTGACAGTTCAGCTAATGTCCTTCCCAAGAGGATACAAAGTGGATCGAGTCGCCCCAATGTCCTATATTTATGAAACAATGAAAGATTTGGGAGTGCATGAAAAAAGGGGATCCTTTGGACAGTAACATTTTTATATAGAACAAGCAAGGGCTATGTATTTCTGCTTGCAGTGCCTAATTTTTTGATATGCACCTATCATAGGGATTTTTCTAGGACAAAATATTTAAGCTTATGTTACTTCTTAGCAAAATAGAAAGTTTTTTTTCAGAGGCAAAGAACAGAATCTATATGTAGTTTTGCACTTAAAGCATTCTATTTTTTTCTTGATACAATTGAAGATTTATATAAAAGAGCCACAGTTTTATCAGATGACATTTGATGCATGACAATCCCCCCACCGTCTCATCTTCTTTTTCCTGTTCATGGATGTCCTGGCTTAGCACTAAGAATACATGACTGCATTGTTTAAGCTGAATTCCTCACTCTCCGTGCTGCATATTCGATTTTGTTGGCAGGATATTCTAGTGACTTCCCTCCTGTTAGCAGAATTCCTGGTAGAAAATTAGTGAATAATTAATTTTGTTCTTGCTTCTACTTTAAAGAAAGAGAACCCAGAAGGACAGTGATATTCATATCATTTCATTTCTGAAATTTTAGTAGACATAAATAAAATGATTAGTTTAAAATGTAATTCTTAGTCAATGAGGTAAGTAGAAATACCTCAGTTGCTGATTCTAGCTACTTCAACTAGCCCCTTAAAGTGCAATTAGTTTTTGGTGTGATTCCAAATGGCCTCTTATGCTTAAATTTGCAAAAAATTTTCAATGCTTTTTCAGTATTTTAAAGAATATTTAAACAGTTTACTATCAACATTGATCTGAAATCATATGCAATAAAAGGTAGGTGATGTCTTGAGTTTCTGGAAACAATACTTATGTATTAAAAGGGATAAATTGCTTTTCCTCCGAGGTTTACTTTTTAAACCTATTTGGGTTAAAATATTTGTAAACAGTCACAATGAGCATTTAAAAGAATCTTAATAATAACATTGAAATTCTAACTTTTAAAAAAATAACATTCTCCTCAGTTGCCATGGATGCTTCTTTTTCAGTATGGTATTTATTGTAAGTCTTGAGAATATAAGAGACCGAGGACAGCTTGCAGGGCAAGGGCAAATGTGCACTTAACATTCAAATAAAAATAGCTGTATGCCATGTGCAGCTATTTCATATTCAAGCTGCAGCTAGATATCATATGAGGAAGTAATTCTGTTGCAATTCTGTTGTTGACTCCTCCACCAGTTTAAAATATATACCATAGTTTTTAGTGTGGAAAATATCAAATCTGTACAAAAGTAGAGAAACTGGTGTGAAGAACCTTTACATATCTATTATCCAGTTTCAAGGGTCATAACTCACAGTTGATTGTTCATTCATACCCCACCCACTTCTCTCTCCCTGCTTCCAGTTCGTCACTTTGAAGCAAATACCATATATCATCTCCTTTAATATGCATGTATTTTAATACATATTTCTAAAAGACAAGGACCCTTAAAAATGAGAACCACAGTACCATTATCATGCTTTAAAAATTAACAATTAGGACCTGGCCAGTAGGCTCAGTGGTAGAGCGTCAGCCCAGTGTATGGATGTCCTGGGTTCAATTCTCAGTCAGGGCACACAGGAGAAGCAACCATCTGCTTCTCCACCCCTCGCCCTCCCACTTCTTTCTTTCTTTCTCTCTCTCTCTCTTTCTTCTCCTCTTGTAGCCATGGCTCAATTGGTTCTAGTACATTGGCCTTGGGAGCTGAGGATGGCTCTGTGGAGCCTCCGGCATCAAGCACTAAAAATAACTCAGTTGCAAGCATGGCCCCAGCTGGGCAGAGCTTCAGCTCCAGACAGGGGCATGGTATGACGTGCTGGGTGGATCCCAGTTGATGTGCATGCCAGAGTCTGTCTATCTCTCATACTTTCCCTTGGAAAAGAAGAAAAAAAAATTAACAATGATTCTCTGGTATCATATCTAGTATCAGCATTTCAATTTTTTCTGTCTCATAAGTGATTATTTTTAATAGTTGTTTGTATGAATTAGCATCTAAACAAAATCTGTACTTTGTGTGGTACTTCTTTTACGACACTTTTAATTTATAGATATCTCTATTCTTTCTGCCACTCGCTCTACTCTCATCCCACCCCCATTATTTGTCGAAGAAACTACCATCCTTTGCTATTTGGAATTTGCAACATCCTGGATTTTGCATATTGCACGCCTGTGGTGTCCTTTAGCATGTCCCAGTGTTTTCAGTATATAATGTTAAAAGGGCTTGATCAGATTAAAGTTTAATTTATTTTTTTGATAAGACTACATCATAAATGGTAGTATATGTACCCATCAGGAGGACATCTGGCTGTTAGTCTCACTTTCTGTGATGGTTAAAATTAATTAGTAAATTGTAGGCACCTGATTTAGACTGATTCATTTATTATAAAGTAACCCATCAGCTTTTAACGTAATAATTTTTTTCAGCCATGTATAATCATTGCTTATAACTGTTATATCAGGGAAAAGAGAATCTACTTTTTTTTTTTTTTTGTATTTTTCTGAAGCTGGAAACGGGGAGAGACAGTCAGACAGACTCCCGCATGTGCCCGACCGGGATCCACCCGGCACGCCCACCAGGGGCGTCGCTCTGCCCACCAGGGGGCGATGCTCTGCCCCTCCGGGGTGTCGCTCTGCCATGACCAGAGCCACTCTAGCGCCTGGAGCAGAGGCCAAGGAGCCATCCCCAGCACCCGGGCCATCTCTGCTCCAATGGAGCCTTGGCTGCGGGAGGGGAAGAGAGAGACAGAGAGGAAGGGGGGGGGGGTGGAGAAGCAAATGGGCGCTTCTCCTATGTGCCCTGGCCGAGAATTGAACCCGGGTCCCCCGCACACCAGGCCGACGCTCTACCGCTGAGCCAACCGGCCAGGGCCTGAGAATCTACTTTTAAAGTAATTTTTAAGACCTGTAGTGTAATAGAACAACAAAGCTGCGTGATTTTCCTGCTAAGTTTGACTGCTCAGCATTCCTCTTTAAAGCCATCACAGGGAGTCTCGCTGAGTTAGGAATTAGGTAGTTTAGAAGCTCTGTGGAAAACGGAAGCACAAAGAGACCCAATCATTATTCTGTGGAGTTGGCATTCTCATAAGACAGTTAGTTACTCAGGCCCAAGCCTAAAAGGGATAAAGCAATTTTTGTTTTCGTTTTTTGGTAAATAACAAAGCTTGGACTTCTTCAAGATTTCAGTATATACTACCCTGCTGGTACATTAACTTTTTATTTAAAGTAACAGAGAGAAGAGTATTGGGGAACACCCATGCCATATCTCCATTCCTTCAACACGTTTCTCTGCTCGGATTTGAGGGTTGGGACAATGAATTATTCCCATCACTGAGCCCCACCTGATCATCGCTAATGACTGACTGCCAACCTTGGAGGAACCTTGGAGGATGAGGGAGATCAGGAGGGAAGGTCTGGAAAGGATGTTTCAGACTAGTAGCTACATGTTGACAGGAATTTAAGGTGATTTGACTCATCACACTGGAAGATAACTTAGGAATTCTCTGATCTAACCCCTTTGCCAGTCCAAGAATCCTTCCGAAAGAGCCTGGGAATAAGACGAGGACTTCCCTTCACTTTCTGCACTCCTGGGGGCTCGTCTTATTCTGCTTCTTCACTTCTGTGCATCTTATTTTTAATTTTGGATTGGAGAGTCCTTGAGGACAAGACATTTATCTAAGTCAGGGGTGTCCAAACTTTTTACACAGGGGGGCCAGTTCACTGTCCCTCAGACCATTGGAGGGCTGCCAAATACAGTGGTCCTCTCACTGACCACCAATGAAAGAGGTGCCCCTTCCAGAAGTGCAGTGGGGGCTGGATAAATGGCCTCAGGGGGCTGCATTGCGGCCCGTGGGCCGTAGTTTGGGGACGCCTGATAAGTATTCTGTTTAAGCCCATACAGGATGGCAAGACAAGCACAGCTGGACAGTAGTAAAAGCAGTGAAAATGGACTTTATTCAGTAACTACTGACACTAAGGGGAAGAGCTGAGCACCATTCTGATTTGTGCAGAGATGACTGGACACTTGAAAGGGAGAATAGGAGAGGGCCGCGCTGGGGCCCGGCAGGGTCAGAGCAGTGCGCAGTGACAGGGCTGGGCAGCGTGAATGAGACTGGTCTGGCTGAGTCTGCTGGCTGGTGGTAATGGAAGTTAGGGTTCTGTCCTCCCACAGAGTCTGGGGAAGAGGCCTTCTCCTTCCTGATGATGACATTTTAATGCAGTGGTTCTCAGGTCCTGGAGAAAGGCACTTCTGAGTAGTAAGAAATACATACAACTATAAGCCCTTTGTAGAAAATGCTCTAAAAAAAAAAAAAAGAAAGAAAAGAAATCAGGGACGTCTCCTTAGGTATTAGCTAAAAAAATAACCAGTATATTTTTCTGTTAGTGATGAGCTTTCTCAGGCAAGTGTGGTAAATGGGAGGCGGGGCCATCCCAGGAATATAGCAGGATGCTGCTGGGAGTGATGCTATGGTTTGGTTATCTCCTGGGACAGAGGTTTGGATGGAGTTTGTACTGGGAGTTCTGCCTTCTCAACGGCCTAGAACACTACTCAATGAATTTGTGTTGACTGAATAAATTTAAATGAACTTAATTTTCACTACCATGAAAGGAAGGGTGAATATTTTCCATTTTATTGTAGTGCCTAGAGACAGCCAGGAAACGGGAGTAACGCCTCCATTCATTCTTTTCCTTCCCTAGGTCCACCTGGCTGTTGTCAGCAAGGGCAGCTGTACTTGCCCCCTCATGAAGGCTGGTCCCTCTGTTTGTAAATGAACTTTATCTCCCTACCACAGATATTTTGATTCTCTGGAAATAATTTAATATGGATCAACATGCTATAAAATGATAATCTGTTATTAAAATGGTTAAATATTTTTATGTCTAGTATAGCAGTCTGGGCACTATTAAAAATGGCACTACAACCTGACCAGGCAGAGACACAATGGATAGAGCATTGGCCTGGGATGCTGAGGACCCAGGCTTGAAACCCAAGGTTGCCAGTTTGCACACAGGGTCTCCGACTTGAGCATGCAATCATAGACATGACCCCAAGGTCACTGGCCTGAAGCCCAAGGTCGCTGGCTTGATTAAGGGGTCACTTGCTTGGCTGGAGCCCCCTGGTCAAGCCACATAGGAGAAAGCAATCAATGAACAACTAAGGTGCTGCAGCAAAGAATTGATGTTTTTCATCTCTCTCCGTTCCTGTCTGTCTGTCTTTCTCTCTCTCTCTAAAACAAAAATAAAGAAATAAAAATATGGGCACTTCAAATATCTCTTAGCCAGGGAATCATACCCAACAGAGCAGTATTTCTGTTGTACGCTTTCATCAAACTTTTCCTTGAAAATGTTCATTTCTGGTCATAATGTATTTATTTAAATAATAATTTCAGAGTATGTCATGGAAACTAGATCTTTACTTGTTCACCACTGAAAGGCCAGCATCTACCACAGTGACTGGGAGGTATTAGATATTTTCCAAAATGATGAATTTAATGACTCGAAGAATTCCATCTTACCTTGTCTTTCCCTATAATATAATGTTGACAGTGTAGAAATGCTACATATATTTAATAGAAACAGGGTGAGTGAATGTTTACAAAATGTCATGGACCTTTAGTTGTGTTTCATCGATTCTTCTCCTCTTTGTAGATTCCTTACCTATTCCTACCTCTTGGCCTTCAACGTGTGGCTCCTGCTTGCACCTGTTACCCTGTGCTATGACTGGCAGGTCGGCAGTATTCCTCTGGTAGAGACCATCTGGGACACGCGGAATTTAGCCACCATCCTTCTGGCGGTTGTGATGGCCCTACTGAGCCTGCATTGCTTAGCCGCCTTCAAGGTAATTTTCTTAAATGTAAATGACCTCTGCCTTTGAAGAGAGATTCTCTGTACTCAATAATGATTTCCTCCCTCAATTGGAGGTCTAGGTCTAAATTGAATCCACTCTATTGTTTAAAAAAATCTTACGTAGTTAAAATTTTCCTCCTAGACAATATATATTGTAAAGACCTAGTGAGGTTAACAGACCCCATGGTCACCTTAATTATACGTGTGTGTGTGTGTGTGTGTGTGTGTGTGTATACTGTTTCTACTGTAGAAATTAGATCTGAAATGTAGTGTTTGCAAACAAGAAACATTTTTCCTGCTGTGGTTGGATAATTTTTGAAGTAATGTGTTTGATTTCATGTGATGTTAACTGAGATGGTAAAATGTTCATTAGTGCTTCAATTATGGTTAAGACATCACTTCCACTGATGACTGCCTGCCTCAGTGGGGTGATACTCACTTCAAATGTATAAAACTGGAAAAAATTATTGAATGCAACCATTTCAAAAATGACCAAAACTTGAAAATGTTTACTTTTGAAAAACTGCTGCTGAATTAGGTAAAGTGCCTGAGGGTAGTCTCATTTCCCCCATTCTCTCCAACCCGTACCCCTATCTCCACCCATGTGAGAAACAGGTTCAGTGGCTAGAAGTGGCTGATTTGGTTTGGGAAAGTATCAGAGCAGCTAGCTATTGTAGAGAGATTTTGGAAGCAAAGAGCTGTACAAGCGCCGAGCCAGTATGCTCTCTGCAGCGCGATCCTGGCTGACTGCTAAATGGCATGTGTCCAGGGAGCACCTCAGGGAGCACAAGCAGATTGAAAGCCTGCAGAGACTTACTTATTTGCTGAGAATGTGAATGAATTTCTCAACCCATACACAGTTTGCGTGGTAGAGGGTAGACACTTCACTGGCTTAAGTTGTCTATGTATAACCTCTCTTGAAATCACTGACCAATCACGAACTATGTAGGCACAAGAGAAATACCCCAGTGATGGCGGCACAAGGTTGTATGTGTGTGTGTGTGTGTGGGGGGGTGGTCCTGAGTAAAACTTTCAGCTGTCTGCAGAAGAGCAGATTTCCAGTTTCAGTCCAGGCAAGTTCATCATATAATAAAATAGGAAAACTGACATATTTTAGAAAGAACAAGCTAGCATAAAGAGTCACTACAATGTATGGCGTACAACGGCTAGTTTTTTAATGAGATTACTGGACATATAAAGAAACAGGAGAGTGTGACCCAAGTTAGGGAAAATAATAATCATAGAAAAATATTGTCACTGGAAAGGAAAAGAATTGAGATTCCATATCTAAACTCACATTTACATGATTAATTGACTTTTGACAAAGTTACTAGGGTAATTCAATGGGGAAAGGTTAGTCTTAAATAAAAAGTAATGAAATAATAGAATATCCTTCCTTGTTTTCAACCAGGTCTCCGGAGGAGGGGGATATACTCTACCCTGTCACAATTGTATTTATTCGTATTTGACTTTGTACTTACTATTTTAATAATTGACTTATAAAGCTACAAATTAACATATGTAATTAACACATGTAATAAATAAAACAGCAGGTTTGCTATTTCCCAATCACCCCCTCAAATCCCATCCTGTGTAGGCTTCCTTTGAATATTTGTTCTTACACGTTTTTATACTCACTAAAAACAAAAACAAATCTTTTCTTTATTACAAGTAAGTTGAGTTGGATGCCATGGCAAGTTGCAGGCTCTTTCAGGCCACTTCTGCACCCAGCTGGGGTGTCCCTGTGAGTAAACAGCTCAAGCGTAGATGTGCGACTGTCAACAAGCTCTCGGCCAGATCCGAGTGGGAGAGCGAGGCTACAGAACCCAAGACTTATCTTTCACTAGAAATAGCTGCGGAATTCATTTAGAGATGGTTTCTCATTTTTTCTATTTTCATGGCGTAAGAAATTTAAGACTTCAAGGAGTAGTTAATTTTATTTATCCTAGAAGAGTTCACTTGGCATCTTTAAGAATTTAAATGTCAAATTTGTCTTTCTTTGTGCTTCTTCTTCATTTTTTCCTCCTCCACTCCACATCTTTTATGCACGAGGAGTTATATGACATAATGTCGTTGTAGAGAACAATCTAGAAATTCATTATTGGATTGGGTTCTTTTTAACAATGAATTTTAAAGTGAACTAAATTGTTCTTTTTGTGATGAGGACAATCTGTTGAAATGTATGTACAGTAGAGATAAAGAATATTTCAATCGTGGAGTCTGATTATTCCATTTTCTTCTATGAACAGTGCATGTTCATACACCAGGACCACTGTCAGCTGAAAATGCACTTGGATTTTTCTCTATGACTCTTATAGAATGTATGCCAGACTGTTGACTCACAGTAAATAGTGATTTATATCAGGACAGTAGCCAGCCTGATTTGGATTGTTTGGAGGAGTTAGGACCATCGGCCCTCCTCTTTAAAGTTGCCCTTTTCCCATGTCCTCTAATGTGATTTTCCTGCATTACAGAAGAAATGACACAAAATTATATTTAAGAGTACTTTTTTGTTGTTGATTCTTTATTACATTCTCACAGGCTGTCTTGAGATTTTAAGGTATTTTTATACCTTTTATAGTCATGTGGTATACTTATAAAAGTAAAACCCAAGGAAAAAGTAGGGGAGTTAATGATATGTAGCTTTCCTAATAATGACCTCAACAGTGAGATGTCTTCTGAGAATGGATATAATTCAGTGCAGGTCCCGTTCCCCAAGTATGGGGCTTTCAGGATTATTTTGGTTTTAATTTTAGTGAGGAGGGGGGTCAGAGTTTTGTCACAGTCTATTCACAGCCTTCTACGTCATTGCCTTGAAACCAACACAAATCCTAGATGTCATCTCTGGGCCCTGGAAAACCAGTCAAATAGTCACACCTATAGGGGGATGAATCTGCCTTCTGATCAACGGAGGTGACCACCAATGACGACTTGGTGGAAGTGGAGGGTAGAATTGGGGGTAACAAATGTGTCTGCTCACTCAGGGGAGATGTGTTAATCTCAGGCTTTCCCTACATGCCTGTCCTCAGCCTTGGCTCCATTAGCCCACACACTAATCCAAATCACAACACCCTTCAAGGTACTGGATAAAATAACAGACAGCTACTGGCTGAGCAAACAGCAACTGTCAGTCTTAGAGCTCCCTCTCTCTCATTAAAACCCCACACATCTCAATAAGGAGGTAATAGAATGAGAGCCACTATTGGAAAGTCATTATTTACAATGGACATTCTCACCTCATTCCAAAAAGGACTTGGAACAGCTTAAGGAAGGAAGTTCACTACAATGGAACACACGAGGAGATGGAAAACTGAACTAGACTGTAAATATTTGAGGCAGCCTGTCACAATTATTCAATTCTGCCATTGTATCAGAAATTAGCTGACCCCTTGGTATAGGACATTGTGCTGCCACAGATCCACACACCTGAACTGAACATGCTTTCAGATTTCTAAAAATTGTTTTGCATTTTGTTCAGCCAAATAATAGGTTCAGTTATTATTGTGGCACATAGGTTACTGTGGAATAACTTTTAAATTATAAAATAGCCATTATGACAACTGGTACAATAAGCATGCTATTTTAACCCACCAAATAGTTAAATAAAATTGAACATGAGGCCTGACCTGGCGGTGGCTCAGTGGATAAAGCGTCAGACTGGGACACAGAGGACCCAGGTTTGAAACCCAAGCTCACCAGCTTGAGCCCAAGGTCGCTGACTTGAGCAAGGGATCTCTTGCTCTGCTATAGCCCCCAGTCAAGGCACATGTGAGAAAGCAATCAATGAACAACTAAGGTGCCGCAACAAAGAATTGATGCTTCTCATCTCGCTCTCTTCCTGTCTGTCTGTCCCTATCTATCCCTCTCTCTGTCTCTGTCTCTGTCACCAAAAAAAAAAAAAAATGAACTTGAGGAATGAAGCTTGTCTTTAAAAGGTGAATGGCTGTGTCAATGTTGATTTTTTTATCCTTTTAAATTTCTGGACTATATTATCTTTTAAGTTCCTGTTCTCTGCAAACTCCATGTTCTCAATTTCTTTTCTGTTTTCAATTCATGAACATCCTCCTCATACTATTAAAGGTCAAATTTTTTATAGCCCATTTATACTCATTCAGTTTGTCCTGCTTTGGGACCATTACAATCACTGATGGTAGAGGTCTTGATAGTATCTTGACCTGGGACATCTGTCCATGACCACCAGTGCCATGGAGTAACCATTGTCTGGGATGCCTCTCTGTTTCAGGTTTGGCCAGGCCCATTGGTCCAGCCTTTTATCACTATTCTTAGCTGACCTTTCCCCCTGCCAACTTTTTACCAATTGTGATAATGCCTTGCTATTTTGGTCACGGTTTATCCCGGTCAGTAGCTGTAGTTAACTTTAGCCCTTAGGCCATGCTCCAAAGCAAAGATTTTTGTTTATATCATTTTTCTGATGAGAGTTAGAAAATGAACTTACTGCTTTATCAGATGCAGTGTTGGGACACAGAGAGGTTGAATTTGCATTACATTGTAAAATGGAGCATATTTGAAGATGCATTGAGACTGCCTTTCCCGACATACTTTTATGTCATTGCTTTGCTACATGTGGTACAAATTGTGACTTATGTTCTGTCACCCTAGTTTCATTTGGTAGTCTACTTTAGATTCATGACCACAAACCTCAAGGAGGAGCCAGACCTCCTGTGCATGTTGAGGGGCACTGCACAAATCCCAGGTCAAGAGTCCTGAGGCTGGAGGAGGGGAGGCTGTGGAGTGGAACGGTCTGCACTGAGCTGAGTCTGAGGCCAGGCACTGCCACTGACCTGCTCTCAGCCACCTCATTCAGCCTTGTTCCCACACCACAGGGTAGGGTCACCAGAGGTTGAGCCAGGGGGAGCCACATGGGACACTCGGCACAGTGACTGGCATGTGTGAAGCATTGAGAACCTGTCAGGTGTCATCATCATCATCATCACCACCATCATGAAATTGTCACAGCATAATCTCAAGAGCACAATAGGGTTCCCGTTTCCATTTTGTAGGAAATAACCAGACATGAAAAAACATAATCCAGTTGGCTGCCTTTTTTTAATTATTGTATATATTTCAATATACAGTCGTGCTTTACAGGGTTAAAATTACTTATAATGTTACTAAAGATTAATCTTCCTCCCACCTTCTTATATTCTTCATCTTAAGTAACAGGTTGAATTCTTGATCTAAAAGCTAATGGTAGTGACATACTCTCAAGTTTTTAATTCTATACCTTATTTTAGAATTTGGAAGTAAGTTCAAATGTAATATAGAAGGGCAGAATTCTAACATAAAACTCCTCTTTTAGTTAAAAACAGTGAACGTTTATCAAGAGGAAGGAAATAATGTCAAATATCACTCTCTGGAGTTGTCACCTACAACACCAAACTATGGAAATATAAATATTAGAGATGTCTTTTCAGGTATTTGAAAGTTTAGCAAAAGTAGGCAGGATATAAGAAACAATCACTTTCTTTTATTTTTTGTTGTTCTTAAAACTTACTGTCATTGCTGTTTCTCCATCCCACTTCGTGATGAGTATTGAAACAGAATAGATACTAGAAATGCAACTTTTAATCCAGCCACTTCCTGAAAATCGGAGGCCCTTGAGCAACGTCTTCCCGAAGCGTTCCTTTCTGTCCGTTATTACTGTCGCCTGGGAAGCCATCCTCCTCGTGCTGGGTCCGAGCCCTGCACAGGTCTTTCTCGCTCAGGTTCTGTGCCCTGCGCAGTGCAGTTGTGCCTGAGCTCTGCGTGGCTTTTGACCTGAGCCGGGCAGCCGTTTCCCACATCATTTCATATATAGTTTGTTTTATTCTTCACAGGGCAATTACATTTTCACAAGTCACATTCTTCAATAAGGAAATGATTTACCTACCCTTCGATGTTTATACTTTAGTTTGAAAACTCGCTGAATTTACTAATGGAAGGATTGATTGCATTAATAGAAAAAAAGGGAGTTTTCAGAAACCAGGGACAGCTTTTTCTTTATTGTATGCGTTAGGATTCTCAGCAAGATTTTATAGTCTCTAGTATTATTTGCTTTTGCTCAAAATAATGGCTACCTTTTGAGTGATAATCTTAATTTTTTACTTTTTATTCCTTTTAACTTAATGATTCATACTCTCATAAAAGCAGTTTATTACCACTTAGCCTTACAATGCTTCTGATTGTTTTTAAGCTCTTAACAAGGTCAGAAGACATTTCAGTTACTCCTGGAGCCATTCTGCTCCTACTATTTTTGTTCAGAACATAAAATTTCCGTTTAGCACACCTTTTCCCATCTTGTTCTAGGAAAACCATGAAATACGTAATTATGAGTCCCAGAGATAAAAGCAAGTAAAACAAATCCCTCTAAACAAACAGCCCATTGGAAATTACTTATGGTATTGGAAAATGCAAAGGAGACTAAAGTGATTGGTTGCCAAATTTTCTAGGTGATTTGCTATTTGTGCAAGGCCCAACAACCCTATAAAGTGTGGCACTGTGATAAATACAACTGAAGAGACTCACACCCCCCCCAAAAAAAAAATCCCTAAAATTCCCTATGTTTACACAAGCTTTGCCTAATAGGGCAGCATAAAGTGTTAGAAAAAAAGCACATTTTCAGTGAGTTTAAATGTTTCTGTATCTAGATTGTTACACATCAACATGTTGACAATAAGGTCTTCGAAGTTCCTTCTATCCTGAAATGTAATATTACGTGGATATATCTGCCTATATAGTCCCTGGGGTTGTTCAGGAAGCAAAGTGGGAATCTCCACATGGGAGTCTCAAACTCAACATTCCAAAATTTAACTTCTGAACTTCTAAACTTACCCTTTCATTGCTTGCCTGGCAGTGTTCTTTTTGTAATTTCAGTGCATTCCATTAGTTGCCCAAACCAAAATTCTTGGGGTTTTCTTGTTTCCTCTCAGCCTTTCTATCTAATATCATATCCAGTTCATCAATAAATCCTGTCAACTATACTTCCAAAATGTATCTAGAATCAGATAACTTCTGTCCAATTTCATTGCTATCACTCTGGTCCAAGCCACCAGCATCTCTCAGCTGGGTTATTGCCAGGGCTGCCACTGGATCTCTGTGCTCCTCCCTTGGTGCCAGTGGTCCAGTCTATTCTCAACACAGTGGCCAAAATATGCCTTTAAAAATGAAAGCCAGAGCCCATCCCTCTTGTATTTAAAATCTTCCAGTGGCTGCATATTTCTCTCAAAGTAAAAATTTCATAGTCTTTACAAGGGGCACTGCGCAAATCCCTGAGGAGAAAGTGGGCTGTTTTTGCCTCAGAATATAGTTCTGTTTGTGACCTAAAAGGTTTTACCATCTCTGGCCCACTCCACCGCACTGCATTCTCTCTCTCGTTCCTTCCTGAACGTGCAGCCTATTATGAAGTGAGTTCTGTGGCTGGCTCCCTCCTCTCCTTTGTTAATTACCACCTTTTCCACGAGGCCAATGCGGACTACCCTGTCTGCAGTTGCAGTCCACTTCTTGCTCACCTTATATTGCAGATACCCCTTACTAGACTCCTCTCTCTCTCTCTCTTTCTCTCTCTCTCTCTCTCTCCCTCTCTCTCCCTCTCTCTCCTTCTCTCCCTCCCCTCTCAAAGGATAGAGATTTTTTTCTGTATGTGTGTCTGTTTTGCTAACTGATGTTTTCCAAAGAATGTAGAATACTGCCTGGAAAATACAAAGCGGACAGAAGTGATTGATGGCTAACTTCCTTAAGCAATTGCCTATAAGCACAATGCCCAAAGAAACTATGAAGAGACAGCAACAATATATATTTGTTGAAGGGATGAATAATCAATGCCCATGTTTTACCAAGACAACCATTGCTTAGGATGGGAAAACTTTCAAGAGCTCTTTGACAGGGCAAATGAATTGGGGGGAGTGTCCCAGAGTACCCTGGGCGCTTCTGTACTTTTCTGTGTCTCTCACAGGCAAGAGGGGACTGAGTAACGTCACCGGTCACAGTTAGCAGCCACCTCTGCAGCTGTGTGCTGGAAGTGGAAACCGGTCTTAAAAGCTGGCAGAGTGTTTAGAGAAAAGGAAAGCAACTTCGTAGGGAATATGTACGTGCAGGATGTTGTACTTGGAGAGGAAAACAGTAAGATAAAATGTTAGATATTTAATTCATTGACCATTCACTGGCTCCAAGCATTATACTGACTATGGAGGTAAAAATAAATAAAACCCAGGAGCTGCCTGGATGACGTTGGGTTTCTCTACTTCCATTCCATTCTCCCTTCCCCAGTTCCCTCCCTCTTGGAGAATTACCCTCCTGAACACAGATGAGATCTAACCATGCCTCTGCCAGCCAGGAACCTTCCGCTCTCAGGCCTTACCATTGCAGGACCCAGCACTGTGCTGATGGATGACTTCATAAAGTTTTCTCAATGTATAGTGATTTTTTTTTTAACCTGGAAAATGGCGGCCAGCGCTTTTATATCTGCAAAAGATGAATAACAGAAAATGAGTTTCAACTATGGCATGAATGCTGTAGCTGAGATGTAGGGAAGTTTTCTTGTTTCCAGACAGTGAGTTGATTTTTTTGGGACAGGTAATAGAAATTCCTAAGGTGGAAACTTTAACTTCTTTCTGCTTGAGCAGTTTACACCATACACCAGCGCTTATCAAAACATGTTTGAGCATCATACAGGTCATTAAGTAAGGTTACCCCAAATAAAGAGTCTGCATTTCAGAAGCACTAGTTAAACCTTTTTTTTTTTAAAGCTGGAAAACTTCACAAAGCCTTTACTGTGCTCTAAGCAGCCCTGTGAGTTTTCAAATGGGGTGTATAGTAAATGACATTTCTCAGATGTATTTGAATTTGGAACCCTTTTTATGGGCTTCCTGCAGGAACAGTGTTTTCGTAATGTGCTTTGGGAAGTATTGGTGTAGTTCTAGGAGGGTGGGTGCAGAAGAATTCTGAAGTCCATTCTTGGGAAGACTTTAAACCCTTTCTTGCTGCCTTATTTGTCCCTTCATAAACAAGACACCACAAGTCACATTTAGCGGTACCCTCTGTAAAAGGATTTTTTTAAACCATTTATTTTAGTTAGATTTTTTTCAATAACAAGCAAAAGACAGGCCTTGAAACAGATTCGTGGAATTCTGGTTTTCCTTAACATTGAGGCCTTAGTTAGAAATGTGCATGCGGGTGTCTGATACAGTGACTGTGACTGCTAAGCCCGTGATGGGGTGGGGACACTACATGGCCATCCATAACTCGGTGTGAGGAAGTGAGTGGACCCTAGAGTAGCTGACTCATAGGTACGTGAAGTGACAATTTCCACACTAAGACCAAAGTGACATTGCATGCAGCTCTGCACATGCAGTTTTCCTTGTAACTGGAGAAAGTTAAAAATTGTATCTTCACTTGCTTAGCTGATAATTTTTAAAAAAGACACTTGTGAGAGTATTGTGTGCATTACCTGAGGAGAAAGTGGGCTGTTTTTGCCTCAGAATATAGTTCTGTTCGTGCCAAGTCCCTGTTGGAGAGCTGGGAGACAGAGAAAGGACTTCCTTAAACTCTGCGATTAGCTGATATGTGACTGTTTGCTAATAAGTGGTTGCACTTTTGGGAGAATTTCACCTAAAATGTGCCTTTAGTTTTACATTCAGCCTGGCTCTACTTGTCAGAGGCCACCAGTATTTACAGAAGACCTGGTAATTTTAAATGACAAACTTGGCTTAGTCAGTTGGTGACCTAGGACTCTGGCATCTGGTTATAAAAAGTGATTAATTGGGAAAAACATTTATTAATGTCAGCCTCCTTGGCAGTGCCTTGAAAATTCTTTTCATTCCAGGAGAGCTCAGTTCCTCTTGATGTGAATGAGTCTGGCCAGTGAACTCTCCTTGTCTGCTCACTGTGACAGTGCCTTCTCTTTGGAATAATGCAGTGCCAAAGCTTGTTGGAGAAATACTTTTACACTTTGTTTTTCTGTCTAAAGCATTTTTTTTCCTGTTACTTGTAAAAATTTTCCAAGGGAAAATGACTCCCAGTTAAGGATTATGTATTCAAATTCAAATTCTTACTTGTATCTTTATGTCAAGCCTCAGACAAGTCATTTTAAACTGCTTCTCTTATATACACTTTAGAGATACATGTAGCTATTTGGTGCAAAGCAGCCCTAATGAAACAATAGGTATGTGAATGTCTGAATTCAGAAAATTACCAGTACTTGATACTATTTTAAACTATAGGGCCTGTGTTTCTATTCTTTGCTAAATTCATTAGTCTGTTAATTTTGCTGTTTTAAGATGTAGCAAATAGGCTGTTTGAATGCACATTTAAAGGTGAGGGAAGTGCATTATTTGATCAAGTCAGTTATTTAGAAAAAGAGCTTTTTTTACAACTTCTGGTGAAACATTATGATCCATCCTATTTTTATTTTATTTTTTTCTGAAGTGAAAAGCAGGGAGGCAGAGAAACAGACTCCCGCATGTGCCTGACCAGGATCCACCTGGCATGCCCACTAGGGGGCGATACTCTGCCCATCAGGGGCATTGCTTTGTTGCAACCAGAGCCATTCTAGAACCTGAGGCTGAGGTCATGGAGCCACCATCAGTGCCTGGGCTAACTTTTGCTCCAATGGAGCCTTGGCTATAGGAGAGGAAGAGAAAGATAGAGAGGAAGGAGAGAGGGAAGGGTGGAGAAGCAGATGGGGGCTTCTCCTGTGTGCCCTGGCCAGGAATCAAACCCAGGACTTCCTCATATCTGGCCAAAGCTCTGATCCATCCTATTTTTAACACCATATGTTTCAGAAGCAAGAAAGTGTGTCTTATTCAAGGACATGCAACATACTTTGATTATGAAGCTACTTTGACTTTGGATAGGTGCAGATAACAGGAATCAAATCTACTGTTAATAGGAGTTTCTCTAGAAGCTCAAATGTATAAGTAAATCTCACTTTTCTTTTTTAACTTAAGAGTGTTTACTAAATTTCTTAATGACTTTCATATATCATCACCTTGAAGTAAGACAAGCATTTCTTTGTAATTTATTTGATAAAGTATGGTGAAGTATAGTCTTTAAAAAATGCTGCTATAAAATATTTGGATCTTTACTCTGTCAGACTGGCATTTTGTGCTTCCTTCTCTTTATCCATTTTAGATTACATAGGGAGGGACTATCTCCTGTGCGACAGTCCCGGGTGGGAAGAATCATACTCTTCAGTGAGTCTGACGCACTGTATGGAAAAGTAAAACATATTTTTTCTTAACAAAAAATAAGCCTGTAGCGTTCTGCTGAGGAAGGGGCAGAGGGACGTCACCTTAACAGAACCGTTTGAGCTATAGTCATAAGTAGAAGATTACTAGGCATGCATATTTCCCTAGGAACAAAACTATTTATGAAAACGCATCTAATTTTCTTCAGCCTCCTTTTCTTCTTCATCAAAGCTAAAATCACTCATGACTTCATTTGCATGGTTAAATCCATCTTGGTTTCTAATTGAATTCCTACCCAGGGGAGAAAACTGGTTAATCATTCCTGCCCTGCACCCACACTGTCACCTTATTAAGCTATAGTTCTTGACCTAGAAGTCTGTGGCATAACAATGTCATCTCTATTTCTGCAGCCAGAGCTAGATGGGGTGAGCATGATGCAAAACTTGGGTCCCTAAGCCATGGGCTCTTTCTCTCTCTTCTGTACTCTGCTCTGGACAGGCTCTGGGTACCTTGTCTAATGCACCACTGACCTTCCTCTGAACAGGATCTCTCCTGAATCCAGTGGTGTCTCGTAGGAGTACAGATACCACCTTTCCCCTGAATCTACTCAGCTAGCTTTTATGCCAGCACCATAGGACATTATATGTGTTACCCTCTTAGGGAAAAACCACTATTTTGATTTTCTGAATCTGCTCTCTTGAAAGAATTCTTCATGTGTATATATGTATGCATGTATGTATATATATATAATATATGAATATAACAGCTATGTGACAAGATAAAATGGCTTATCATAGTTAGTGTCACATTTCTAAAATTTACATATAAACAGTTCACACCAGGGACATACAAGGAGGAACTGACTTGTCTGGCATTAGGATAAGGGCTGGGGATGGGGCAGGCTTTCTCCCAGACAGAAGTGCTGGCAGAAGCAATTATTCCTTTGCTGAGCCATATACCAACAGAGCCAGCAGGCAGGTGTCATATCTGAGTCTCCCTCAACTTAGCTTACACTGTTTACCCCACCCTGGTGATTCCCTGAAACCCTACCCCACATAAGGTGTGGGCCGACCCAAGCTGTTTCCAGTGGCTTTTCTATATAAATGGGCTGTCTTGGCTCGTGCTTCAGACTTTATCAAAAGTCTCTCAAACAAACAGCATCTGGCCTAGGAATACCCCATAGCTCTTGCTAAGTGGCCGCAGGTCCAGTGCTAGTGGCAGCTGGCCTTGGTTCACAGCTTGGCCTCTCCTTAGCACCTCCAAGTCCAGCACAAGTAACAGCTATCTGCAGATTGCTTTTCAGCTAATGGCAGGAAGCCCCAGAAAGAATACAAGTGGAGACCTTGACCTGCACCTCCGAGAGATCCAGAGCCATCATACCCAGTGCACAGCTTTACACCACGTTGAAGCACTACTCAACCACCTCCACAAGTGACACACTCAGGGGCAGACTCAGCAGGCACCAGAGCCCCACAGAAGTAGGTCCTGCTCTGTGGTGTGGGCCTCTGCACAGCAGATCCTCCACAGGGGTTGCAGCCAATTCTTATAGCCTATTGGCTTGGGGGTAAATCCTTCCAGTTTACATGGCAGGAGCAGTCAAAGCTCAACTACAACAAAAGGGTATACACAGTCCACATGGGGGATAAGGGCACACCTGGAGTGCCCAACTCAGGTGGAGAGGGAGGTATGACACTGGATCCGACAGGATACCTATGACATTAGGCCATTCTTCCAAGCGTGAGACATGTAGCAGCTCTACCTAATACATAGAAAAAATAAAATTAAAAAAAAAAAAAAACACAGGGAAGCTGACAAAATGAAGAGACAAAGAAACATGTCCTTACTGAAAGGAGAGAACAAAACTCCAGAAAAAGGACTGAGTAAAATGGAGACAAGCAAACTACTAGATGCGGAGTTCAAGACACTGGTTATAAGGAGACTCAGTGGCTTAGTAAGAAAGAACTTCAACAACATAAGAAAGGAAACGGAAACCATAACAAAGCTCCAGTCAATATGAAGGATATGCTAACTGAAATGAAGAATAATTTACAGGGAATCAATGGTGGAGTAACTAAAGCCAAGAATTAAATCAGCAATTTGGAGTATAAGGAAGCAAAAAACACCCAATCAGAAGAGCAAAAAGAAAAAAAGACCAGGCCTTGGCTGGTTGGCTCAGCGGTAGAACTTCAGCCCGGCGTGTGGAAGTCCTGGGTTCGATTCCCGGCCAGGGCACACAGGAGAAGCGCCCATCTGCTTCTCCACTCCTCCCCCTCTCCTTCCTCTCTGTCTCTCTCTTCCCCTCCCACAGCCAAGGCTCCACTGGAGCAAAGTTGGCCTGGGCACTGATGGCTCTATGGCATCCTTCTCAGGTGCTAGAATGGCTCCAGCTGCAATGGAGCAATGCCCCAGATGGGCAAAGAATCGCCCCCTGGTGGGCAGAGCATCACCTCTTGGTGGGCATGCCAGGTGAGTCCCAGTCGGGCGCATGCAGGAGTCTGTCTGACTGCCTTCCCATTTCTAGCTTCAGAAAAATACAAGAGGAAAAAAAGAAAAAGAAGATAGTGTAAGGAACCTTTGGGAGAACTTCAAGCATGTCAACATTCATATCATGAGAGTGCCAAAAGGAGAAAAGAGAGAGCGAGAAATTGAAAACCTATTTGAAAAAAATAATGACAGAAAACTTTCTGAACCTGGTGAAGGAAATAGACATATAAGTCCAGGAATTGTAGAATCCCAAACAAAAGAAACTCAAAAGAGCCCACACTAAAACACATAATTAAAATACAAATGATTCAAGACAAAGAAAGAATCTTAAAAGGAACAAGAGAAGAGCAGCTAGTTACCTACAAGGGAGCTCCAATAATACTGTTAGCTGATTTCTCAACAGAAACTTTACAGGCCAGAATGGATTAGCAAGAAATATTTAAAGTGATGAAAAGCCAGACCTGCAACCAAGATTACTATACACCGCAAAGAATTGAAGGACAGATAAAGAGCTTTCCAAACAAGAAAAAGCTAAGGAATTCATCACCATCAAACTAGTATAACATGAAATGTTTCAAAGGTCTACTTCAAGAAGAAGAAAGATAAAAAATGTGAACAATACAATGGAGATAAATACATATCTATCAATAATTGACTCTAAGCAAATAAGCAGAACAGCAACAGACTTATAGATACTACAGAGAATGTTTTGACTGTGGCCAGATATAGGGAGGTTGGAGGATGGGTGGAAAGGGTGAAGGGATTAAGAAATTGATAGTTACAGAATAGTCATGGGGGTGTAAAGTACAGCATAGGGAACATAGTCTAGTCAATATTCTAATCAGGTATGGTGTCAGATGGGTATGAGATTTATCAGGATGATCACTAAGTAAGTTATATAATGATTAAACATTAATCACTAGGGTATACACCTGAAACTAGTATAATATTGTACGTCAACTATAATTGAAAAAAAAATATGATTTTAAAAAAACAGTTCATAGATAAAGAGTTGAATATTAAAAATGGAAGCTTAGAGCAATACCAGGTTGCAGGGCATGTATAGATTAAAATTTAAAAAGCCTCTGCTCCATTTAGCTGTCCAAGTTCATTCATTGTGTCTCTGTGGTCACTAGTATGTGAATGTTCTCTTATTTTCATTACTAAGAATGGCAGTTTCATCACAGTATTTAATTTCTTGTATCAATAATAATTGTTATTCTTATCTCAAGTCTTCTGAAATATAATTTTAAAAATTCAATAACTAAGATCAGTCAAATAAATGACTATATCTTACTCTATTCTGACTGGTAGATGTGAATATGTCCATTCTTCCAGAGGCTGTTCGTCAGAATGAGGAACTGGGCCATCTGAAACCACTCATGCAAGCAGAATACTTGACAAGGAATACATATTCTGTGCCACATACCCTGCTGATCCCTGTAGCCTGTAGAATACTTATGTCTGCATTTATCTGGCAAAGTGAGTCAATCGTGCCCTCTGTCACTGGCCTTGGGGGTGAGATTTTCTAGACTCTCACAGTAATGCCTTGCTTGGCAACCTGCAAATTACTGGCTCTTATCTGCTGTCACTGTGTTTCTGTGACAAAGCCAGAAGGCAGTGAAGGTCTGAAATATCCCACCCAACCCCCCATATACACACACACCCATACACACATACATGACATTAGGTTTGGATCCCAGAGCCGTGTAAGCTGTGGCAGAAGGACAATCTTTGGAATGAACCAGACAGACCTCAGTTTGAAATAGTTGTTTCTTGCTAACTGGATCAACTTAGATAAGTATCTTAGGCCCTCTGATTCCTCTGAGCTTCAATTTCCCATCTGTAAAATTGGGGATAATTACCTATGTTATAATATTATCATGAAATTCCGGTGGGAAAGTTTGAGTCAAACAAGTGGCATATGGTGTGAGCAGAGGAGATATTTGATTTTCCTCCGTCCTGTACCACTACCACTTTCCAGGTGGCCTTTATCGCCCCATCTGCGCGTCTCCCCCCGTAGCACACAGGAAATAATGTATGTTGAACATGGCGTTAGATGAAATCTTCTCTTGCCTTTCCCCTTTATCTCTCTAGTCTCCTCACTCTTTTTTTTTTTTTTCTCAATACATAGCTTTTGGTACCTTTTCCCTTTTTGTTCAAAACCACAGGTAGAAATGAAGGAAATTCATTTCTCTGACTTCTCTCATTTTTCCACAAATTCCTGTAATAGTTTCACTTCAAGAAAAAAAAAATGTTTCTTAAACAACATTTTTCTAATTTACATAATTTTTGTAACTCCTTACTGGTGCTTGATTAACTAAATAAATGGCATTGGTCCTCTAGTTTAACATTTTCCAATTATGTCATGTCTAAAGACCGTTTTAAAAGATTTTTGTTTTTATTTTTCTTTAAACATTTAATAAAACACACCTATGCAGGATTTAACATACATTTCCAAATAAAGTTAGGGATTAGTTAATTCTCAATTAGAGTCAAGCAATCTGAGAGCTTCACCCTCCCCTCCCCCCCCCCCCCCGATTTAACCCTGCAACATAATTGTGTGCTCTTATGAGATAAGACGTTTCAATCTCAGGAACTAATGTTGGCCAGGAGATTCAGACTGTTGATTAAAAGCAAATCAGACAGAAAACTCTATGCAAAAAACTGAAGTCCAGAACCAAGGACCAGAAATCGAAACTGTGAGTTTAGGGACGCTCTGATTTTAATCTGCCTTCAGCTTTCTATTCATTAGGGCCTCTGGTGAGGAGGCTTCCTGGTGAGGAGAGGTTGGCATGGGAAAGAGCCATGTTTGGATTGGCTCAGGGCAGACACAGGGTGTACAAATCTACTTTTGTCTCTGAGGGGGCATAATTTCTTCATTCATTTCCCCTTTTAAAACGTTCTCCCCGTGCATTTATGAGTAAATTTTAGAGCACATGAAAGTGAGGAAATGATATCACCAGCTTGAGCCAAGTAGAGTGTGGGTTGGCAGCTCTGCTGTTGAGATATTGAACCAAAGCCATTTTCTGTCCCACTCAGCCTGTCTCATTGCTCTCAGACTAGGAAGGAAAATAATTGCTAGTGGTTTCCTTCCCATGCTTTCATTTGAGGTGTGACCTGTGTGCATGTCATGGGAGGACTGTCCTTAAACCTCTTGCAGTGTGGCATTGTGTCCAGTGGGACTAACTATGGGCCCCAGCTGAAGGTATAGTCACCAAGGAATTTGGCAGCAGTAACTGAGGGTCTGAAAATCAGCTTTCAAATGTTCTTATTCTATCTACCCTTAAGACTGCCCCCAAATTCCTCTTGCTTCCTGCATTGCTGCTATGGAATTCAGATTCTAGATCTTGTCTGAATCCTAGGAAGTAGTTTGTTGCATTTAATATCACAATAGCAGTAAAAGTTTAAGACTTTCTCTTTTCCAATTATTGAGAGATTGGTCCCAATTTCATTTGCCAGATAAAGAAAGCTCTCTTAGATTGGTATTTGTCTTTACTGTTTTTATGCAACATTTCAAATTTTCTATAACCACAATGGCATTTAAAAGGGTGGTTCACTCAAGGGCTGAAACAGACTGGAAATACAACAATACAAGGATGGGACCAAGTCAAGAGTGGGCTGGAGCTGGCTTGTATCAGCTCACAAGATCCAGAGTTCTGTTCCCTTTTTGGAGTTCACACCTCTACTTCCCTCCCCAAAGTCTTTCACTTTGAGCTGACCTATCAGAGTCCTGGCAGGAAACATATGACACAATCAGTGAGGTGATTGAAGAGTTTATGAAGGGACCTTATGCAGTGATGTGGGCAGGGTTAGTGGAGCCAATATGAAAATTGACAGTTAGCAGGTAGCCTGATGAGGCAACAGAGGGGCCAGGTGAGAGCTGTCATCATGGAGAGAAGCCCCAGACAAGATCTGTGCCTGTAGATAGGCAAGCAGAACTAGTGGCAGAAAGAGGCAGAGGAGGGAGCGGCTGTAAAAGTCAGTGGAAAACACAGACCACAGTGAAGAAGTTCAGGAAGCCCAGTGGAAATAAGTTTAAGGTACATCTGTGCACGGCTCAGACAGAAGCCTGTTGCCCCAAACAGACCAGCTCTTTCTGTCCTTACCCCTCTAGCTTGGGCACTTCCCATTCTGGTCTTGATAGTATCCTCTTGGGCCTCTCAGTTAGTGTGTGGGGGCCAGTTCTCCATCTATTTTATGCAGTCTATGTTAGCATCATCCTTGAGAGCCTCTCAGGGCTTTTGCCAGGTCAGTGTTCACGCTGTTTTAAATAAACCTGAGCCTCTGATTTATTCAAGTAGAGCCTCACTGATGCATTTTTAATAGACAGCAGTTGGGGTGTTGGGCCACTGAAAAACTGAAAAATCATTAAAAGGGTTTTCCATTGATTTGGGAGAGAGAGCAAAGAAGGGAGAGAGAGTGGCATCTACTTGTTGTTCAACTTAGCTCCATTTAGTTGTGCGCTCATTGGTTGCCTCTCCTATGTGTCCTGACCAGGGATTGAGTCCCTGACCTCAGTGCACAGTGACAGTATTTTATCCATTGAGCCACCCAGCCAGGGCCTAAAATTCTTAAACTGTACACAGCAGCACAGTGAGAACCCAGGCCCCCCAATTTTGCTAGGAGACCTCAAGGCCTATGCAGCCTTGAGGAATATTTCTCATGGAAATAATACAATAACCCTCTGACATTTCTGCTGATTTCAATTATAAATATTTGTGAAGGACCCAAAGGTCTAAGACATTAGAGTTTACAACAGGGATAATATCTCCACAGAGTTGTAGTGAAGATTAAACTGGAATTAATTTAAACTTGCACAAATTGCAGGGTTGCAATTTGGGAGTCACTGAGCCAGAGGAGGAGCCTCGCTCACTGCCCAGCTCAGTAACTGGAGTTCAGCTCAAACCCCGCATAAGAAACGAGACACTGTTGTGCAGTCAAGTAAAGCAAGAGGGGATTCCAGTTGATTAAATAACTTGTCTTTCTCAATAGAAAATACAGTAACAATAGTAGTAAATTATGGGATATTCTAAAAAATTGAAACACTCAAAAAGTTAAAATTGAATTTCAATAAAATGAAAGATTTCAATTTTCCTGAGCACAAAAGTCAGTGATCACGGTGGACCTGGAAGGAGCAGTGACCAGAATTAGAGACGGGCAGAAGGTACGCGCTTTTCCTGATTAAAAATACCACAGCACTGTTGGCCCTCTGTGCCAAGGTGATAAGATACTCTTGGATGCTCAAGGAATTAAAGCTTTCCACCCCAAATTAATATTGCACATACTGTGTTTCTGAGGGTTACCAAACCCATAAAAGATTTCCTTAGCAGCAAATCCCTGCAATGGCTGTTGGGGTGCTTGAGAACCCCAATGATCTATCTGCAACTCACATCCCTGATCTTTACTGCCACAACACATACCTGGTGCATGTCAGATAGGTATGTACTAGGTATGTAGATAAAAAGTTCACCTGAGATGGTGACTCATGCAGGAATGCATAGTCTGATGGAGGAAGTAGGCCCATAAACAGACAAAAAGGAGGGCCTGCTCAGTGTCCAGCCATGCCACTTGTCAGCTTGGCAAATACCTTCTTTACTCCCAGTGCCGAAGAGCTTTGCAGACAGCTGGGGCCTAGAGCTGCCAAATAACCCTTAGGGTTGAAATGTAACTGTGCTGTGTGTAGAACTGTGAGAACATGCTCACACCCTGAATGCACTGCACCATTTTTCTGAAACCTCTTTAGAGATGAGAGAAAATATGATAATGGTAATAATGATAATTACTGTAAAAGGGCCTTTCTCTGGCCCTATGGATGGGAACACCCTGCAGTGAGTGGATGGTGTCTTTGTTGAATGGGACGAGAAGGAGTCTTCTTGTGAGCACACACCCATATGCTGCTGGCCACAATGCGCATGCGCGTGCGTGTGTGTGTGTGTGTGTGTCCTCATTTGTGACCAGTGCTTTAGAAGGTGAACTAGGATTAAGAAAGGGAGTGAATAAACCACAAGCTGCCAGCCTAGACTTGGATTCTGGGGCTGGATTTCCTTGGAAGTAATTGCTGGTTTTGAGAAAGCTGAGCTGCTGGTTGAGATCCGTGGCGGTGCCAATGGCTGACGAGCGCTCTGGGCACCTTCAGAGGGGTGTGAAGTGCTTCTTACCTCTTGACAGCTCAGAAGGCTGCTTCTTTATATCCTTCCAAGCCAGAAAAGAAAATCATAGTGAATCTCTCACACATTTTTCCTAAGAATACAATAGGTATCAATACCTTTACTTTTGTTTAACTGATCATCAAATTAAAACTCAGAAAAGTAAAATAATTTGTATGAAGTTGCACGGTTAATCAGTAAATACCAGGTACTATTAATGACTGTATAATAAACTCTTGGAATTCTCATTATATTTTCATCCCCTCATATAATTTGGAATAGGTAAATTTCCATTTGCTTCTCCTCCTAGAAATAAATGCATTTCTATGTACTTTGGAAAAGGCCACAGATTTTCTCTTTTTCCCCCCACTCATATTTTGTTTGCATTTCATCTGACTCTATTAGGCTAAAATAAGCTATAAATTACTTAGGCAATTTTGTCTCATCTGGGATCCACAGGATACAAACTTGGCTTTCCTCCCAGTCTTTCTCATTCTAGAAATTCAGCCACATCCATGACATAGTTTTTCCTAACTTAATGCTTAGCTGATTGGCTCACAGCTTAAAGAAATATGCTCATGAATATTTTCTATTCCTCTTAACCTAATGGGGATAAAGGGAAGACAATATAATCATCAACTCAATTTGAGAATAAAGAATCTTTTCATGAATATTATTTTTTCTTTCAAAATGAAATAATAATGAAACACTTTATTTAATGTGGGTGCAATGCCACTGTCTTCAATCGAGTGTTTTGTTTTTTTTGTTTTTTTGTTTATTTTATTTTATTTTATTTATTCATTTTTAGAGAGGAGAGAGAGAGACAGAGAGGAGAGAAGGGGGTGGGGAGGAGCTGGAAGCATCAACTCCCATATGTGCCTTGACCAGGCAAGCCCAGGGTTTCGAACCGGCGACCTCAGCATTTCCAGGTTGACGCTTTATCTACTGCGCCACCACAGGTCAGGCGAGTGTTTTGAAAACAAGGAAAAACACACCGTAAGAACAGCCCCTCTAGCACTGTGGAGTGGTAGCCTCTAAGCCCACAACTCTCAAGTCCAGTATTGTGGACTTTCATTGATCAAGAAATTTTTGTGATGATCCAGCCCTGCTGAGCCCTGAGCCTCACTTGTCTCATTTTATAGTTGAGACATGGGAGAGGTAATGAGGTGCCTGCTCAGAGTGACTAATGGTGTGTTGATAGCAGGACCACAATTTGAATCTGGACACCTTCTCCTGGACCCTGACTTGCTCTTCTTTCTTTACCTATCAGACCTTTCTCTAGCTCCCTATTGGCATCTAAATACAGGTCAGCTACACACAGGGCATACGAGATCATCATGAATTGCCAACTGCCAACATGGATAGTTTTATCCTGTTTTGTACATTCTGTATCTGCCCTCTGGAATTAGATCAACTGATCCCTCCCCACAAGCACCACCAAATTTGTCTTGTAGGCATTCACTCATTTTCATAGCCAGATTGTCACCTCCACCAGGAAATCCTCACTGCCTTTTCCTTTGTTCACATCCAGTTTTCTCTGAAGACCTACTAAGCACCAGGCACTGAACTAAACACAAATCATGTACCAGTGAACACAGCTGGCTAGCTCCTTGCTTTCACATAGCTTACAGTCTAGTGGAGATAGTGCAGGTAGCAAACACAGAGATAAATATGTAATTATAACTGAAATGATTGCCATAGCAGGGATCTCAAACTCGTTGCCATGCGGCCCGCCCACCAATTTTGTGCGGCCCGCAGACTAATCAAACTTCGTGGATTAATCTGCGGGCCAGTCTGCGGGCTGCACAAAATTGGTGGGCCCGCGGCCCGCAGCTGTGAGTTTGAGACCTCTGCCATAAAGTATATAAAGATTGCACTTGGAGCCTGAAATATCCATCTCCATGTCCCCAGCAGCAGTGAGCATTTGGGGATCCTGCCCACTGCTGGGGCTCAGTGAATGAGGAGGGAGGCAGCATGGAGTTGGGTTTCTACTAACACCTCCTTCCAAACTAATGGCTGCTGAAGCACTCAGTGTTCTGTCAAGGACATAACCATATGCCCATCATAGTGAAGAACTGGGGCTTAGGTCAGACAAAAAGTTGTGATATTGAGGCTGTGAAGGTGATGGCTCTTTCATAATCCCAGTGAAGGCTGTTCTCTAATAACTTTGATGAGAGGCAGGGAGGCCTTCTTTGGATAAAACAACAGCTGGAGACCTGGATAATAGCCCAGTTGGAGTTCTTTCATAACCTTTGTTCTTTCTAATTCTATAGGATTAACAAATAAGGAGTATTAAATTCTCTTTAGAAATCTCTATATGAAGATAAATGAACACTTTTATGAAAAGCATTCCAGTTTTTGTAAAGAGTTGAAAGAAATATTCAACTATATTTATTTTTAAAATTTTATTTATTGATTTTAGAAAGAGAAGAGAGAAAGAGAAAGCGGGGAATGGAGCAGGAAGCATCAACTTGTTGTAGTTACTTCTTGTATTTGCCTTGACCAGGCAAGCCCAGGGTTTCAAACCAGTGACTTCAGCATTCCAAGTTGATGTTTTATCCACTGACCATCACAGCTAAGGCTCAACTATCTTTAAAAAAGTAAAAGTGCACCTATGAAAAAAGCATACCAACCCTGTACTTAATAATACACTCAGAGATTATGAGGAACTCTCAATAAGATATTCATTGTCTAGGATTTTATTTATGTATTTATTTATTTTTAATCTATTCAGGGGGTTCTTGGGTTATGACACAGTTCTGTTCCTATGACAGTGACGTAACCCGAGTTTTGGTGTAAGTTGAAACACACCCTAGCCCAGTGGTAGTCAACCTGGTCCCTACCACCCACTAGTGGGCATTCCAGCTTTCATGGTGGGTGGTAGCAGAGGAACCAAAGTATAAATAAAAAGATAGATTTAACTATAGTAAGTTGTTTTATAAAGATTTATTCTGCCAAACAGCGAAAATCCAACATAAAGTACTTGGTAAGTAATTATTATTATATGCTTTAACTGCTTTATAAATTTTATAAAGTACTTCCCTACTTTATAAATCACCATTACTGTGGAACCGGTGGGCGGTTAGAAAATTTTACTACTAACAGAGATACAAAAGTGGGCGGTAGGTATAAAAAGGGTAACTACCCTGCCCTAGCCTAACACAAACAGAATACTTGCACTTTTCACAGTCCAAAATGGCATAAGTAAGCATATTGGGAGACACCAACTCCCTCACTCGTATGCTGTGTTACTGCATGTTCTTCTGCTGCACACAACCAAACTAGTTTGCTCATGTAATAGTCCGTAAGTGTGACACTAACAACATAAGCCGAAGCACTCACGTCTCAATTTTTTCAAGTTTTTATGGGAGTGAGCATCGTAAACACAAAAAGTCATATGTTGAGACTGTTGTAACCCGAGGACCCCTGAGTGTGTGTATGTGTTTTTTTTAAGATTTTATTTATTGATTTTAGAGAGAGAGAAGACAGAGAGGGAGAGGGAGAGAGAAAGGCTGGGGGAGGGAGACGGAAGGAAGAGCAGGAAGCATCAACTCATAGTTGGTTCTCACATGTGTCTTGACTGGGCAAGCCCAGGGTTTTGAGCTGGTGACCTCAACGTTCCTGGTTGACATACCACCCACTGTACCACCACAGATGAGGCTATATATTACTATTTTTTAGTTATAATTTACATCAATATTACTTTGCAGTAGTTTTAGGTGTGCAGCATATTGGTTAAACAACACCGTACTTGGCAAAGTGTTCCTTGTGATATTTCCACTACCCATTCAGCACCATACATAGTCATTACAGTATTAGTGACTATATTCCCTATGCTGTCTTTTACATTCCTGTGACTGTTTTGTAACTACCAACTTGTACTTCTTTATCAGAGATTTTTTTTTCATTTTAGCAAGAAATACTTGTGCTTAATGTCACAGGATTTTTATGATGGTGTTTATTCTTTTATAAATTACCTATGTAAACTTTAAGCTCTTGAACTAAAATGTTCTTTGAAAACTCAAAATATTTATATAATCTAAATTACAAAGATATCATGCAACTTTTAAATATAATGAACTGCTACTTTTCTCACCCATTTTTTAAAATCAATTTTTGTGGGTCATAAAAAATGCAACATTATTGCACCCATTTGATTTGTTATGCACGTTTTTTATCTTTCATCTTTTAATTCTAAAAAGTATGGTTCTTTCAGGTAAAAAATGAGATCATTACTTACAGATCATTAACTATTAAGAGAAATTGTCCAAATCATATTTGTTCATATGAATTTGCTGTGAGAAATTTTATTACTCTATATGTTGTAGTATAAAGAATTTTAATAAAATCCAAGTGACAAATGTGTCAACATGTTTAAAATTTTTACTTTGTATACTTAAAATATCACTAGTTTGTATTAGGGGGTCTTATATATATATTTTTGAAATTTTTTATTTATTCTTATATAATTATTAAAAGTAACTGACTTTAAAATATTCATAAAAATGTTTAAAACTGTAATATGGAAAGTTGCATTTGGTTTTTTTAATTTTTTTTTTTTTTTTTGTATTTTTCTGAAGCTGGAAACGGGGAGAGACAGTCAGACAGACTCCCGCATGCGCCCAACCTGGATCCACCCGGCACGCCCACCAGGGGCGATGCTCTGCCCCTCGGGGCGTCGCTCTGCCGAGACCAGAGCCACTCTAGCACCTGGGGCAGAGACCAAGGAGCCATCCCCAGCGCCCGGGCCATCTTTGCTCCAATGGAGCCTTGGCTGCGGGAGGGGAAGAGAGACAGAGAGGAAGGAGGGTGGGGGTGGAGAAGCAAATGGGTGCTTCTTCTATGTGCCCTGGCCGGGAATCGAACCGGGGTCCCCTGCACGCCAGGCCGACGCTCTACCGCTGAGCCAACCAGCCAGGACCTTTTTTAAAATTTTTTTAAAAGGAAGAAAATAAAACCATTACATTAAAATTTATTTTAAATAGGCCTCTCTTCAGATGTGTTCATATCATATACACTCATGGAAATACAAGCTACTTTCTACAGTGTCCATTACAACATAGTATTAGTAATAAACAGAAATTTTTTAAGTGACAGAAAAATCTTTACAAATTAATAGGTGCTTTATCAATTTACTGAGTTATCATTGCAATAAATTTTGATCCCCAAAACATTCATGGAATAAATACTTGCTTATTGGCTTAATTTGAGAGGTGTTAAAAAACTTCTCAGCTCAATTGATCTTCCTCACTGGTACCAGATTTTACCATTTGCATTTAATTTCTGTTATGATGTGCTCTGCTTGTCTTGTGGGATTGTGTGTGGGTTTTTTGTTGTTGTTGTTGGTTTGTTTTTTTGTTTTTTTGTTATGCTCCCTATTTCTGAGAGGACAGTACTTTTCCATAACACTTTATTGAGCTTGAGTATGTCAGTTGTTTTACTCTCTGGAAATGAGAAATGAGTTGCCTGGGGGGACAGAGATTCTGAAGGGGGCAGAACCGAGGAACAGGGTTGCTGGATGGCTGGGCAGAAACAAGGAGTAATGGTGACTGACTGTATTATGCAAATATCAGATGGTTCTGGGTAGCAAATGTGTGTCTGGGTCCCTGCAATATTTTGACACACCAGAGGTGTTAGCCTGAGGACTTCCTCTGATGAATTCAGCCACTGATCAAAAGGTTTTCATTGGACTAATTTACATTTACTCATTCCTTCAATGAGAACTTGGAAATGAAAGAGATGGTTAAATGCTGACTGAAGTGGAATTAACCCAAATTAATTTATCCTTCACTGTTGTGTGTTTCAGAGACTGGAGCATAAGGAAGTGTTAGTGGGCTTGTTGTTCCTGGTTTTCCCGTTCATTCCAGCCAGCAATCTCTTCTTCAGGGTGGGTTTTGTGGTGGCCGAGAGAGTCCTTTACATGCCCAGGTAATTACCGCTCATGATTTCGTCTTTGAGACCTGCCCTCTGTCACCAACATATTGCTTCCAGAGAGACAGTCCTTTCTTTTATAGCAACTAGAGATCCTTGAGGAGCTAAGGTGCTTATTACCTCAGCTTTAAAAACAGCCACAGAGAAGGGTGGATGAGCTCACGTTCTCACACTCACTGTGGGTCACAGTAGCTCACCCCCAGCGGGAAGCTTGACTGTGAAATGAGAAATAGTGACTGAAGTGGATTCAGGATTTCAGCAGCGATAGTTTACCAATACATTCTTTTCCAAGCATCTCTGTTTTATTTAAGATAATTATAGTCATTATCTAAAAATATTTTTGGTGTGCTTAAAATGACTAATTGTGTTAACGAGCATGATTGTAATTAAGTTCTATCTCTTCCTTCTTTCTCTTTTTTTCCCCTCTGTGTTTTGTTTTGTTTTTTTAATTTAAATATAGGAACAATCTCAAGAAAATTTGTCCTTGAAAAAAATGGTTCAAACTATGAAGGGCATTTGTATGTGTGACTACATAATGCCTCTTAGTTCTGCATACCGGAACACGCTGGGGCGTGCCTGTTCTCTTGTCTTATTCAAACACTCTCATTCCAAGGCCACATTTCTCTTCAGGTGCCTGGATATGCCTGAAATGGTTCAGCCGTTTATCTACTGTGTGATTTTGAATAAGATGTGAAGCTTTTTTGCACCCAGATTTTCTCAGTTTTTAAAATAATGATTCTATTAAGCTTCCTGAAATGAAGTAATTTTATGAGTGCTAAATAAGAATGAGCTTTTCCAAAAGTAAATATTATAAACCAAAATATTGTAAGAACATTATTTTTAATTGACTAATATTGGGTTAGAATTTTGTTAATTCAAATAAAATTTATTTAAATATCACTTAATCGAGTTTAATTTTATTTATTCATATTGAGTTAGGAATTTTAAAACACATATAATTAGAAAAGAATTTCATAACCTTTGATTTCCATCCAAAACCAACTACCTGTGAGCTTTCTTACGGCTTTGCAGCATCTGGTTTTGACTTGTAAGGAGAGAGCAGCTCCTAAAGGTCCTTTATGTTTCTTCACAGTGTGGGAGGGAAATGAACTCTAAATACTATTTGACAAGAACAAAAATACAGCATAAATTCTTTGTGTTCTATATCGCCTTAAGATAACAGGCTTTGCCAGTAATGAGAAATACGATGGGCAAAAGGGGCGTGGACACCGCGTCTGCTCTAGATGCGTGCTGCTGAGACCAGCTGAAAGTGGCCTCGGCTGGGTTTTCTCCATAATACCGATGACTCCTGGTGCAGTCAGTGTTCATCTGTCATCTCACAGGTAGTCACAGAGCATCGCTGTCGGGCATACAGTTCTCGAATCTGCAGCTGCCAAAATAAGTGAATCTCAGTTTCTTCTCCCAAAGAACTCACTAACTGCTTATTCATTAAAAGACATCTCTCTAAACATTTAACTGGTTGTAATACTCTTTAAAATAGTACATATTATTCTCATTAATACTATTTTATTATATCAAAACTTTTACTGAATCTTTATTTTATGTCATCCACCAGGCTAAGCATGTTGTATATGTTATATCAATTAATTCCCACTGTAGGCAGAGGTTTGCAGCATGCCCCTGAAGTCAGGGTGCCTGTGTTGGAATTCTGGCTTAAACATGAGCATGCTGTCCCTAAGCCTGTTTCCTTATCTGTGTAAATGAGAGCAATAGCACCATGTATATATATGATCTCACAAAGTGTTTTGTGTTGTTCCTGGTCAATGAATATCCAGTATTATTGTTAAATCAGTTGAGATAGCTGACATCATTATTCCTGTTTTACAAAATAAGGCCTGGAGTCTGAGAGTGGAGTGACTTGCCCCAGATGACATAGCTAGTCAGTGGTGGAGCTGGAAGATCCTTGCCTACTGACAGATCACCCACCTTCCAGACTATATTGCTTCTCTGGTAGTAACGTCTTAGTGTTCTTCTCACTTGTAAAGAAGAAGGAGAAAATGTGGACTTAGTGAAGTACTTTCAGCTCAACTGTATTTGATAAGCAGGACTTGATACTTCCGGGAGTCATGTGATGTAAATCCTCAGGAGTCTAGTGACAGAGAATTGCATGTGCAATATATACTGTTCACAGAAAATTAGGGAATATTTCAAAATGAATATTAAATGATAAAATATCTCCTAATTTTTGTGAGAAGTGTACTTTTCTAATCCAGAAACAAGAGAATAATTTGTGATAAATAAGAGGTTAAATTTTAATTTTTTCTGAAAGAGACTCTTAGGCAGACCATATAAAAGTTCATAATATATTGTCTTCAACTATTTATCTTATTTAAAGAAAGGAGTCCTTTTTTTTTTTTTTTACAGAGACAGAGAGAGGGATAGATAGGGACAGACAGACAGGAACAGAGAGAGATGAGAAGCATCAATCATCAGTTTTTTGTTGTGACACCTTAGTTGTTCATTGATTGCTTTCTCATATGTGCCTTGACCACGGGCCTTGAGTAACGCTTGCTCGAGCCAGCAACCTTGGGTCCAAGCTGGTGAAATTTGCTCAAACCAGATGAGCCCGTGCTCAAGCTGGCGACTTCAGGGTCTCGAACCTGGATCTTCCACATCCCAGTCCGACATTCTATCCACTGTGCCAGCACTTGGTCAGGCAAGCAAAGAGTTCTTGTCACCCATGTAGGTGTGTCTTCTAAATACAAAAAATAATAATAATAATAATAATTTCAGCCCTGGCTCTTCCCACACTGCTGTTTCTTAAATAGAACCTTTCTCTGGCTTTATTTCATTTTCTCTAAAAAAAACAAAGTGGTGTCCCTGCCCATTTTCTGCTAAGAATAAAGTTTATGTACTGATTTGGATTAAAATAAAAGTTCTCAATATGAAGAAAACATCAATATTACCAAAGAGCAAGTGCCTGCCTCTTAGAAGCAATTTGGATTTTGCTGCATTGTGCAGACTGGGTGCAGTCACCCACCATCGATTTCTGTAAACTGGTCTTTGTTAGAAAGATGGCTGTCCTCTTCCCTTCAGGGTCCTGCAGCTATACATTTCACACTCCGGTGTGGAGCCAAGTCATCATTTCCCGAGGATGCCTCTTTACTGCCCAGCATCTGCTGTGTTAATATCCACAACCTGACCGTGTCCAGCCAGGCCACGCTCCCCCTCCAGAGCTCTAGTCCTTGCAGGTGCCACAGCCATGTGACAGGGAGGAGGTGCTCTCCCGAGGGCTGATGAAGAGGTCAGACAGATTGCTGGGTTAGGTCCACAGCTCTGAGCACAAACCCGAGAGTTGAATGCAGATTTTGAGAGGCTGGAACTGGAGGAAACCTAGGATTTTTTGAGTGAGACGTCCCCTCTAATGAACCAATATTTCTTCACAATTATCCTGATAACTAACACCACAGGAAAGCTGTTTTACATACTATAGTGGATTCTATTGTTATCTAAAATTGTGTAACTGAGGTGGTCCAGAAATTAAGGCCTATTTTGGAAACTTCTATGCTGTAGGTTTAGAGAGTTCTGATGACTTCATCAGAGCTCATTTATAAATACTAACAGTTTTCTATGAAAATGGGGGC
The DNA here is from genome assembly GCF_036850765.1 of Saccopteryx bilineata. Lineage (NCBI taxonomy): Eukaryota > Metazoa > Chordata > Mammalia > Chiroptera > Emballonuridae > Saccopteryx > Saccopteryx bilineata. The sequence continues at coordinate 138,465,406 of NC_089491.1, read as the reverse complement.
TTCCTCTGGAAAAAAATTTTACCCAGCAGTAACCAGCTTCCCAATCTCAATGGAGAATGGTGGACAGTTGGGTAAAGAGCTGCTGAAATGTTCCTCGGGACCACAGAATTTTGCAGTTGCCGCTGGCATCCCTTGGAAGGGGTCACTGGATTATGCCTGTTGCATTTAATAGACCTACACATTGTCATTGACGATGGTGAAGAACATGTCCCAAGCCTTTAATAGACCCAAGAATCTCCTCTGCATGACTTTCTTTCCATTATTGCCCTTGCCAAGAAACAGCTGTTTTCCACAGCTTCGGCACCCAGTACTGTAGGGAAAACACACACAGTGTGCTCAGTGGTGTTCCAGGAAATACAGGTCATTATCTTAATGCAGAAATTCTTCGTCTCAAAAACTTTACAGAATAATGAGAAAATGAAGTACTGTACGGAGTTGTATTGGTAATCCTGAGGAAGCTGAACTGCTTACTCATCACATGTTTCAAGTTATTATGAAGCCAGCTCCTGGCCTAACTGATGGACACCACGGAAGTCATGCCCACTGTCACTGGAGACAGGAGAGTCCCGTCAGTTCCAGGGGGCTGATTTGGCCATTTTGCAAGATAAACCCCCAGAATAACTTGGACTAACAATACTCTTTCATCTTCCACTTAATGCCAGTAATGAGCAAGCCACTAAAATCTCCTCACTTTCCTCTATGCACAGAGAGAAAAGACAGAAAACATCACCTTCCTCTCATCACACTCCCTCTCACCAGGAATCGGTGGATGAAAGGAACAGAAGTAGGCTATCTATGCAGCTTTCCATGGCTTTAGGGTCAGAGTTTTACCACACACACACACACACAAAAAAAGTAGAATAATAGTTTCTTCTGATGATGAATGTCAATTTTGTTGTCCTTTTTGAACAGGAAGGAGAGCTTGAGGCTTAAATCATTATTCCATAGAAATTTTTATCTCTTCTTATTTCAGAGGAAGCATATAATTTTATGGTTACCTTTTCTGTGTTTTATAGAAACCACATTAGAATGCTTAGATGGACTAAAACTTTTTAGAACCAGTGAAGCAGAAATAGTTGTTGAGAGTGCTTAAAGTCATAGAATGTGTTTGGTTATCCATTCATATGCCACATTAAGGGTGATTTATTCACCTCAGTGCCAAAGAGCAAATTCCTAAACTACTGTAAGAACATACGAATGAGTGAAGAAGGGAAAGGAAATAGGAATAAGTGAAGGCAGCAACAATATTGTGGGCAGAACTGATCAAGAGTAACTGAAAAACATGGAAGGTAACATGTACTTGAAGGAAGGAAGAAAAATAAGAATTCTCTCTGCTCTCAATGATGTCATTTGCATTGTGAGTCCCTGCACTTACGGACACGACGTGGAACACTGGGGAAAAGACGACTCCCATTCATTTTCAACTATGAGAAATATCTTCAAATCATACCTATCAATTTGAAATGGAACTTTAAAACCTTACACATGTTGCTTTTGAAACAATACTGCAGTATTTACATACTGTATTTTCAGCTTACAAAATGAGGAATGTTTCCCATGAAGTTAACACCCCCTCTGTCATCTGACACTGGGGACCCCCTCCCATAAGCCAGCTATGTGTGTTTCTTCCGAGTTGCTGGAGGAGAATGATGATTATTTTAGAGTGAATCAAAGTTTTACCAGTAGTAAAATCAGAAAGGAAATCTTTTTATAGCAACAAAAACGCACTTTAGTGAACCCAGTATGAAGAAGACTGAACCGGGAATCGGCACAGCCCAATCTGCCCCCTCTGCGTGGCAGTCTTGGGGAAACAGTTTTCCTGTCTGCAAAACCAGAGGGTGGAGGGAGCCCAGCATTTCCCAAGAACTACTGGGAGCAGCAGGGGCACACAACCACTTGCTCTTCCCCCACTCAGCTCCCCTTTTTTGGGAGATTTTACTGGTTTGGGAAATCTCAAACTCCAGCAGACACTGCTACATGATCTCTAAGGTGTCTTTCTGCTCCAAAGTTCAACTGTTTTGTGGCTCTTAATAATCTTGTGGAAACGATGATTTTTATTTCCTTAAGATCTTAAACAAAAACTTTGTCACATATTGGGATGGGACCACCTGCCTTCTCAGTTTCAGCAGATTGGGCCCAGTAGGGAAAGGGAGATGTGTCCCCTGGGGAAAGGCAGGCAGGGGAGAGGCACACCTGCCATGAGGACAGGCTCTCTGAAGGGCAGGAAAGCGGACAGGAGGCATTGGTGCGGGGCCTCTACTCTGACAGAATAGGGTGTTCTCATGAGCAGCAAGGACAGGTGATTTTTGGAAGTTCGTGTGGGCAAGCAGCCACAAGGAATGTGTGTCAGGAGGAAATGCGGCCGCAGCAACAGGAGCAATGCCAGACTTCCCTCTTCAAGGGGCAGCTTACTAAGAGCCGCTGCAGTCTGTGAGAACAGGTCAGAGGCTTGTCTATCTGTCAAAGGACAAACCTCCGTGGGGAGATACTCAGGGCTGAGTCCTAATAGCTGTGGGGGCTCACAGCAAGGTCAGATAACCCACAAGGCTGATTGATACTGAGTTCAGCAGGTTGAGTCTCTCTAAGTCCACGGCTGGTAGGGATGGGACAAGGTTGAGCCACCTAAGATGACACGAGTAACCCGATTTTGAGTGGGCCAAGGCATAGGAACAGTAAAAAGCCCAGGATGAGGGAGACCCAGGTATCCAGTCTCTCTGCTTCTTAGTTTGATTGCTTGAAGTTCGCATTGTATAATTCATTAGAAGGATGAGGGAAGCAAGTTGGGCTTGTCGCTGAGCCATCCAGCTAAAAACCTAGGCGATAGACTGATCAGCAGTTTTCACAGTTACAAAGTCAAGTGCACCGGCCCTCTGAGAATATTTGTGTATTAGGGTGTATGTGTTGCTAAATTACCCAGTTGCTCAATTACTGTCTAGTTTTATCTCTGAATTCATTTATATGCATTTGGTCATCTAAAGCAATAAGGCGTTCCTTTGTCATAATAGGAATGACAAAAGAAAGGGAGAAGGCTGTGCCCTATTATACTAGGGATGGTGAAGTGAGGTTACCATATGATCTGAAGAGAACAAGTGAAGTAATGATCAGTGATACTGTTAAATAAGAAATTCAAGATTTGGGTCATGAAAGAAAATCTTTTTACTTGGAGAAGTATTCTAGTGCTTTTACATGTTTTCCCCGTTGCTCACCATATTTTCAAAGAAAGCTGAGTCTGTCGAGCTTTCCCATCCTCCGCACGTCGCCAATCCTCTGCGGGAAACCCACCAGTGTCATGTCGTGGTAGGCTTCCTGCCGGTCAGTTACCGACACTGAGGCTTCAAAAGTCAATTCACATTATTCTTTGGAATACCGTAGGGTAAGGACGGGAATGTTTGACTCCAGTGTGTTTGTTCCTATTCTCTGGCTGAGGAACCAGAACTGTTCCATCCAGCCTTTTGAGACCTGAACTCAGGTGAGGGCGTGAGATTTAGGAACTAGACTTCATCCAGGGTAAGTTACTCTCCAGGGCAGCACGGGAAGGGGATGGAACCAGGGCTGCACAAGACTGGTGGTCAGTCACCAAGAGGTCATGGGTGTGAGTGCTGTGTGGAGGTCATGACCAGGATGGAGAACAGGAGGTCTTTGCTGAGGGACTCAACTGAGTGTGTTCTAAAACTGAAGATTGTTACTCACAGACAAATATAATATAGAACAGAGCCTACTGGTGTGAGTGAAGTGAGCCAAGAGGCAGTGCTCAGGGTCTGAAGGTAATTGGCCACTCTGTTGTGCCAAATTAGCTGTGCTCAGTATGGGGACACGAGGCGAGGGTAGGTTTAAATGGTTACAATCATGGCCCTAATATCACAGAACCCCGTTAGTTATAAAAAATGAGTACTTTTGTCTGTTAAGTCCCAAATGGTAAAAAGCAAATGTCTTAGAAATCAGGATTTTTTTTGATTTCTTATTTTTTTATTGATTTAAATTTATTGTGTTTACATAGATTCAAGTGTCCCACCGAATACATCCTCCCGCACCCCCGAATTCCCCTCAACATCCTTCTTGTCCCCTCCCCCCAACACCCTCTCCGCTTTCCTCCAGGATTTGCTCTTCTGCTCTCTATAATGCTGTTATGTATATATAATTTCACCAAGCTCTTTCCCTTCTCTGATCCCATCCTCTCATCCCCTTTCCCTCTGTCTGCTTTCCCACTGGTCCCTTTGATCCCTCCTCTACCTCTATTCTGTTCCTCAGTTCACATTGTTCATTGGATTCCTCATATGAGTGAAATCATATGATATTTTTTATTTCTTGCCTGGCTTATGTCACTTAACATAATAGTTTCCAGGTCCATCCATGTTGTTGCAAAAGGTAGTATTTCCTTCTTTTTCATGGCCCCATAGTATTCCATGTGTATATGTAGTACAGCTTTTTAATTCACTCGTTCACTGAAGGACACTTGGGCTGTCTCTAGATCTTCATTATTGTAAACAATGCTGCCATAAACATGGGGGTACATTTCTTCTTTTGAATCAGTGATTTGGTATTCTTAGTATATATTCCTAAAAGTGGGATGGCTGGGTCAAAAGGCAGTTTCATTTTTAATTTTTTGAGGAATCTCCATACTGTTTTCCACAGTGGTTGCACCAGTATGCATTCCCACCAGCAGTGCAGGAGAGTTCCCTTTACTCCACATCCTCACTAGCACTTATTATGTTTTGTTTTGTTAATGTGTCATTCTGACTGGTGTGAGGTTATATCTCATTGTGGTTTTAATTAGCATTTCTCTAATGATTAGTGATGTTGAACATTTTTTCTTTTGCCTATTGGCTATCTGAATGTCCTCTTTGAAGTGTCTATTCGTTTCTTTTGCCCATTTTTGATTCGATTATGTTCCTTGATTTCTCTTATCAATGTTTTATAATTTTCTGAGTACAAGTCTTTAACCTCCTTGGTTAAATTTACAGCTAGGTACTTTCTTGGTTGTTGCAGTAGTGAAGGGGATTGTTTTCTTAATTTCTCTTTCGGACAGTTCATTGTTGGTGTATAAAAATGCCACTGGGTTTTGAATATTAATTTTATATCCTGCCACCTTGTTGAATTCATTTATTAGGTCCAGTAGTTTTTTTACGGAGACTTTAGGATTTTCTATGTACAGTATCATATCATCAGCAAATAATGATAGTTTTACTTCTTTTTTTTCAATTTGGATGCATTTCTAAAATCTTAAATCTACATTCCTCTTTACTAGATTCCCCCCTCCCTTGTTCTGTTTACAACAGGACTGTTAACATTTCTTTTTTTTTTTTTTTTATAAATTTTTATTAATGGTAATGGGATGACATTAATAAATCAGGGTACATATATTCAAAGAAAACATGTCTAGGTTATTTTGTCATCAAATTATGTTGCAAACCCCTCGCCCAAAGTCAGATTGTCCTCCGTCACCCTCTATCTAGTTCTCTGTGCCCCTCCCCCTCCCCCTAACTCTCTCCCTCCCTCCCTCCCATGTCCTCCCTCCCCCCCCCACCCATGGTAACCACCACACTCTTGTCCATGTCTCTTAGTCTCATTTTTATGTTCCACCAATGTATGGAATCATGTAGTTCTTGTTTTTTTCTGATTTGCTTATTTCACTCCTTATAATGTTATCAAGATCCCACCATTTTGCTGTAAATGATCTGATGTCATCATTTCTTATGGCTGAGTAGTATTCCATAGTGTATATGTGCCACATCTTCTTTATCCAGTCTTCTATTGAAGGGCTTTTTGGTTGTTTCCATGTCTTGGCCACTGTGAACAGTGCTGCAATGAACATGGGGCTACATGTGTCTTCACGTATCAATGTTTCTGAGGTTTTGGGGTATATACCTAGTAGAGGGATTGCTGGGTCATAAGGCAGTTCTATTTGTAGTTTTTTGAGGAACCACCATACTTTCCTCCATAATGGTTGTACTACTTTACAGTCCCACCAACAGTGAATGAGGGTTCCTTTTTCTCCACAGCCTCTCCAACATTTGCTATTACCCGTCTTGTTGATAATAGCTAATCTAACAGGAGTGAGGTGGTATCTCATTGTAGTTTTGATTTGCATTTCTCTAATAACTAATGAAGCTGAGCATCTTTTCATATATCTGTTGGCCATTTGTATCTCTTCCTGGGAGAAGTGTCTGTTCATGTCCTCTTCCCATTTTTTTATTGGATTGTTTGTTTGTTTGTTGTTGAGTTTTATGAGTTCTTTGTAAATTTTGGATATTAGGCCCTTATCTGAGCTGTCGTTTGAAAATATCAGTTCCCATATAGTTGGCTGTCTGTTTATTTTGATATCAGTTTCTCTTGCTGAGCAAAAACTTTTAATTCTGATGTAGTCCCATTCATTTATCTTTGCCTTCACTTCTCTTGCCATTGGAGTCAAGTTCATAAAATGTTCTTTAAAACCCAGGTCCATGAGTTGAGTACCTATGTCTTCTTCTATGTACTTTATTGTTTCAGGTCTTATATTTAGGTCTTTGATCCATTTTGAATTAATTTTAGTACACGGGGACAGGCTGTAGTCGAGTTTCATTCTTTTGCATGTGGCTTTCCAGTTTTCCCAACACCATTTGTTGAAGAGGCTTTCTTTTCTCCATTGTGTGTTGTTGGCCCCTTTATCAAAGATTATTTGACCATATATATGTGGTTTTATTTCTGGGCTTTCTATTCTGTTCCATTGGTCTGAGTGTCTATTTTTCTGCCAATACCATGCTGTTTTGATTATCGTGGCCCTATAATATAGTTTAAAGTCAGGTATTGTAATGCCCCCAGCTTCATTCTTTTTCCTTAGGATTGTTTTGGCTATTCGGGGTTTTTTATAGTTCCATATAAATCTGATGATTTTTTGTTCCATTTCTTTAAAAAATCTCATAGGGATTTTGATGGGAATTGCATTAAATTTGTATATTGCTTTGGGTAATATGTCCATTTTGATTATATTTATTCTTCCTATCCAAGAACAAGGAATATTTTTCCATCTCATTGTATCTTTTTCGATTTCCCTTAACAATGCTTTGTAATTTTCATTATATAGGTCCTTTACGTTCTTTGTTATGTTTATTCCTAGGTATTTTATTTTTTTTGTTGCAATCGTGAAGGGGATTATTTTTTTGAGTTCGTTTTCTAATATTTCATTGTTGGCATATAGAAAGGCTATGGACTTTTGTATGTTAATTTTGTATCCTGCGACCTTACTGTATTGGTTTATTGTTTCTAATAATCTTTTTGTGGAGTCCTTCGGGTTTTCGATGTATAGGATCATATCATCAGCAAAAAGTGATAGCTTTACTTCTTCTTTTCCGATATGGATGCCTTTTATTTCTTTGTCTTGTCTGATTGCTCTGGCCAGAACTTCTAGCACCACGTTGAATAAGAGTGGAGAGAGTGGACAACCCTGTCTTGTTCCTGATTTAAGGTAGAAAGTCCTCAGTTTTATGCCGTTTAATATGATGTTGGCTGATGGTTTATCATATATGGCCTTTATCATGTTGAGATATTTTCCTTCTATACCCATTTTGTTGAGAGTCTTAAACATAAAATTGTGTTGTATTTTATCAAAAGCCTTTTCTGCATTTATTGATAAGATCATGTGGTTTTTGTTCTTTGTTTTGTTGATATGGTGTATTACGTTAACCATTTTGCGTATGTTGAACCATCCTTGAGATTCTGGGATGAATCCCACTTGATCATGATGTATTATTTTTTTAATATGTTGTTGTATTCGGTTTGCCAGTATTTTGTTTAGTATTTTAGCATCTGTATTCATTAGAGATATTGGTCTGTAGTTTTCTTTCTTTGTGCCATCCTTGCCAGGTTTTGGTATGAGGGTTATGTTGGCCTCATAAAATGTGTTTGGAAGTATTGCTTCTTCTTCAATTTTTTGGAAGACTTTGAGTAGAATAGGAACCAAGTCTTCTTTGAATGTTTGATAGAATTCACTAGTATAACCGTCTGGGCCTGGACTTTTATTTTTGGGGAGATTTTTAATAGTTTTTTCTATTTCCTCCCTGCTGATTGGTCTGTTTAGGCTTTCTGCTTCTTCATGACTCAGTCTAGGAAGGTTGTATTGTTCTAGGAATTTATCCATTTCTTCTAGATTGTTGTATTTGGTGGCATATAATTTTTCATAGTATTCTACAATAATTCTTTGTATTTCTATGATGTCTGTGGTGATCTCTCCTCTTTCATTTTGGATTTTATTTATTTGAGTCCTGTGTCTTTTTTCCTTGGTGAGTCTTGCCAAGGGTTTGTCAATTTTGTTGATCTTTTCAAAGAACCAGCTCCTTGTTTTATTGATTTTTTCTATAGTTTTTCTCTTCTCTATTTCATTTATTTCTGCTCTGATTTTTATTATCTCCTTTCTTCGGCTGGTTTTGGGTTGTCTTTGTTCTTCTTTTCCTAGTTCCTTAAGGTGTGAAGTTAAGTGGTTTACTTCGGCTCTCTCTTGTTTGTTCATTTAGGCCTGAAGTGATAGGAACTTTCCTCTTATTACTGCTTTTCCTGCATCCCAGAGATTCTGATATGTCGTATTTTCATTTTCATTTGTCTGTATATATCTTTTGATTTCTGCGCTTATTTCTTCTTTGACCCATTCATTTTTTAGAAGTATGTTGTTTAGTTTCCACATTTTTGTGGGTTTTTCCCCCTCTTTTTTGCAGTTGAATTCTAGTTTCAAGGCTTTATGATCAGAAAATATGCTTGGTACAATTTCAATTTTTCTAAATTTGCTGATATTGTCTTTGTGGCCCAACATATGGTCAATTCTTGAGAATGTTCCATGTACACTAGAGAAAAATGTATACTCTGTCGCTTTGGGATGAAGTGTCCTGTAGATGTCTATCATATCCAGGTGTTCTAGTATTTCATTTAAGGCCACTATATCTTTATTGATTCTCTGTTTGGATGACCGATCTAGAGCCGTCAGCGGTGTATTGAGGTCTCCAAGTATGATTGTATTTTTGTTAGTTTTTGTTTTAAGGTCAATAAGTAGCTGTCTTATATATTTTGGTGCTCCTTGGTTTGGTGCATATATATTAAGGATTGTTATGTCTTCTTGATTCAACTTCCCCTTAATCATTATGAAATGACCATTTTTGTCTCTGAGTACTTTTTCTGTCTTGTAGTCAGCATTATTAGATATGAGTATTGCTACACCTGCTTTTTTTTGGGTGTTGTTTGCTTGGAGTATTGTTTTCCAGCCTTTCACTTTGAATTTGTTTTTATCCTTGTTGCTTAGATGTGTTTCTTGTAGGCAGCATATAGTTGGATTTTCTTTTTTAATCCATTCGGCTACTCTGTGTCTTTTTATTGGTAAGTTTAATCCGTTTACATTTAGTGTAATTATTGACACTTGTGGGTTCCCTACTGCCATTTTATAAATTGCTTTCTGTTAGTTTTGTATCTAGTTTGATTCTTCTCTTTTGTTTTTCTATCATTTGTTTTTGTTTGTTTGTGTTCCATACTTCTTTCCTCTGTTGCTACCTTTTTTAAGTCAAGTGTTTTTGTGGTGGTTTTTTTTAAGGGTGGTTACCATTAAGTAATGAAAAGGGTACCTACCATATTCATTGTAGTACCCTATCTTATAAGTATTTCTGCACTTCATCATCCTTTGCTACTGTTAATCTCCATCCTCTCCCCCCTTTTTTTTTTTTTGTTGTCACAGTTTAAGTTTGGTTTTATTGTGTTCTTGGTGGAGCTGTTACTTGTGGTGTTGTTTTCTTTTGTTCTTTGAATCTGATTGGAAAACCCCCCTTAGTATTTCCTGGAGTGGGGGCTTTCTGTTGATAAATTCTCTCATCTTTTCTGTATTTGTGAATGTTTTTATATCTCCTTCATACTTGAAGGATAGCTTTGATGGGTATAGTATTCTTGGCTGAAAGTTCCTCTCTTTCAGGGCTTTAAATATTGGGGTCCACTCTCTTCTAGCTTGTAGAGTTTCTGCTGAGAAATCTGATGATAATCTAATAGGCCTTCCTTTATATGTTGTACTCTTCTTTTCCCTGGCTGCCTTGAGAATTTTTTCTTTGTCATTGGTTTGTGTCATCTTTGTTATGATGTGCCTTGGAGTGGGTTTGTTGGGGTTAAGAAAACTTGGTGTTCTGTTTGCTTCTTGAATTTGAGGCTTTAGTTCCTTCCACAGGCTTGGGAAGTTCTCGTCTATTATTTGTTTGAGTATATTCTCCATTCCATTTTCTTTCTCTTCTCCCTCTGATATACCTATTATTCTTATGTTATTCTTTCTGATGGAGTCAGACAATTCCTGTAGGGCTTTCTCATTTTTTATTATTTTTGAGTCTCTTTCTTCTTCTCTCTGTTGTGCCTCAAGTTGTTTGTCTTCTATTTCACTAATCCTATCTTCAATCTGGGCTGTTCTGTTAGCTAAGCTTGTTACCTTGTTTTTCAGCTCGTGAATTGAGTTTTTCATTTCTGTTTGATTTGTTTTTATAGTTTCAATTTCCTTGGTAATATATTCTTTGTGTTCATTGAGTTGTTTTCTGATCTCCCTATATTGCCTTTCTGTGTTTTCTTGTATATCTCTGAGTATTTTTAAGATTTCTATTTTAAATTCTCTGTCATTTAGCTCCAAGGCTTCCAATATGTTAAGTCTTTTCTCCATAGATTTTTCCACATCTATTTGTGTTACCTCTCTTTCTTTTGTATCCATAATATTCGATTTCCTCTTTCTTATCGGCATCTGAGGGTGGTCTTATTGATAGCATGCAGGCGCACTCCCTCGCGGCTTGAATGAGCGTCGCTGCTGCGGTAGCTTCCTCCACACCCTCGTCTCTCAGATTCAAGTGATAACAGTCCTTTTGCTTTCAGTTTGTGTGGAACTCCGGAATGCTCCGAGGATAAATTTTTCTGTTTCTAGTTGATAAATTTGTTGTGATTTAGGGGAGAGCTGTCGGACGCGCTTCTCACGGCGCCATTTCCGTGACGTCACTCCTCTAACATTTCTTACATCATTGGTTTGGTTGTAGTAAATTCCTTGAGGGTTTTTTTTTTGTTTTTTTTTTACGGGAAGCTTTTTATTTCTCCTTCTATTTTAAATGATAGCCTTGCTGGATAAAGAAATCTTGGTTGTAGGATCTTGTTCTGCATTAATTTGAATATTTCTTGCCTCACGTGTTTTTGTTGTGAAGTCTGATGTCATCCTTTTGGGGTCTCCTTTGTAGGTGACTGACTGCTTTTCTCTTGCAGCTTTTAGTATTCTTTCTTTATTTCTTAGCTTTGGTTTTTTAATTATGATGTGTCTTCATTTAGATTTATCTGGGTTCCTTTTTAATGGGATTCTCTGTGCTTCTTGAACTTGTGTGACTTTTTCCTGCATCAATTTTGGGACATTTTCAGCTATGATTTCTTCAATCAGGTTCTCTATCCCTGTTCTTTCTCTTCTCCTTCAGGAACCCCTATGATGCAGATGTTGTTTCTCTTCCTATTGTAACAGAGCTCTCTTAGAGTTTTCTCAGACATTTTGATCCTCTTTTTCTTTTGCTGTTCTGCTTCCGTGCTTTTGCTTATCTTGTCCTCTAAATTGCTGATTCGATCCTTTTTTTCATCCCACCTGCTTTCATTCCTTGTAGTGTAGTCTTCATTTCTGATATTGTGTTTATCATTTCTGTCTGATTCTTTTTTATGTTTCAATGTCCTTTTTGATGCCAGATATCTCATTGTTTAGGTGCTCATGTTGTCTATCTATGGTTGCTCTAAGATCCTTGAGCATCCTCACAATCATTATTCTAAACTCTGCATCTGGCATCTTAGTTATTTCCATTTCATTCAATTCTTTTTCTGGGGATTCCTCTAGTTGATTCATTTGAATTGCACTTCCCTGTCTTCCCATTTTGTCTCTATATAGACTGCTCCTTCAAATATGTTGTTTGTGTAGCTGAGTATAAGGTTGGTGTTGTCTGACTCCAGCTTTCAGTTATGTAATTTCTAAATCTTCCTGGGATGGCTTCAGCTGTTTATAATCCTCTGTGGGCTACTTGTCTGCTGCTACTGCTCTTTTTGCTGTTTGTGACAACGTTTTCTATGCCTTAGCTGGGTCAGGTGTGGGGAGCCTTTCCTTAAGATACCACTCTAACTATGGTTGTTAGGTCTTGAGCTGATGCTCTGTATCTGGCTGATGGATGTACCAGTCCTGGAACTCACAGGCCAGAAACTGGCGAAGACCAGTGGGAGTCACCGCTTTTGACTGGCCCTCAGCAACCTTCTTGGAGTTACAGGCAATCCAGAATCATCTTCTCCTCATCCGACACCCGATCCTGCACGTCGGCCATCTTGGGCTGCTCGAGAAATCAGGATTTGAAAGTAAAATTTGGAGAGTATAATCTGGATTCAGATGAGACTAAACAGAATAGTATATGTAAAAAATATTGTAAGCTGTGCTAGGTAATTGCAAGTCATTATTTCAATCTTCCTTGTGCAAATGAGAGATCAGGTGAATCAAAGTCAAAAGAAATCAAAGTAGCATATGTGTGGGCTTCTTCTTCCCAAGTCCTTTCCTCCTCCTCCTTTGGTTCTACAAAGCTCTTCGTTTATTTTCTAACCTCAGGTGCTCAAATGTGAACAATCCTAGCTTAGCATGTTCTGAGACACAATACCGAAGGTTAGGAAATGTGCCTGTGTGAGTGGAGGAAACATAAGTGTGGATATCACACACCCAGAATCCTGTGAGGATGGTTGTCGCTGTGCCTGAAAGGTGTGGATGGATTTAGTGTTGCCATTTCAGCCTCCTTCCCATCTCCTTCCCATCAAGACCCCTTGTTGTTATTGAAATCTATTACTTTTTCTCTTGGATTCTGCAAAGGAAAATATACCTCAAACCTGTGACTTCTTATATGAATTTTAATCATCTGAAAATATCCTTTACACTCTTAGAAACCTAATTGTCTTACTCTAGTGTGAATTGAGACCACCCTTTTGTATGCCTGTGTTTTGTCATAGTACCTGGCACAATAGATGCTTCATAATAGAGTATTGTCATGAATTAAAGAACACAGGACATGTGACACAGCTCATGCCTATGTGATCAGGTCTGCATTAACATAGGGAATAGTGGAGGGGACAGCAAAAACTAGTGGATTGTCCATTATGATTTTGCTTTGAAAGTGAAGAAGCTGCACTCTAGAATATGGTCATTTATGGAAGAAGAAATGGCAGAATTTAGGTCCTAGAGATGACTGTGCTGTAGGATGATGGAGAAGATGGTCCTCCTGACTTTTTAGAAGTAGCTTTAGAGTTACTTGGGAAGTGTTTGGCTTTGGCCAAAAGGCCTCTCAGGTCCAGATGGAAAATGTGGTTGTGACTACTGTCACCAGACTGGGTGGGAAAGAAGCCAGGTCTGGGGTAAAGGCACCAAACGGGGATAACTCCCATGTCCTGAATATAGACAGTTGTCTGGGTCATAAATCATTATGAGTCTTATTATCTCCATGATGGAGTTGGATTGATTTACTCTTCATGTTTGTTTCCATGTTAGTTTCTGATACCTTCAAATGTGATGTTCAACCATACCCATAAAGTAGCCCTTGGCATATGCACAGGGTACAAAAACAAATAAAATGTTACTCTATCTTTAAACAATTAGCTTGGACCTTCAAACAAACAATTAATGTTTATTTCCCATCAAAGTTGAACACAAAAGATTCCTCATCTTTCATTAATTCACCAGAAAGATTATACTTTGCATTTTCTTCTCTTTCACAAAGACAGAGTAGAGAAAGATTTGAAATGGGGATAAGGGAAGATTTGCTTAGTGCTTTTTGTATTCGAGACCTATGCATCTACATTAACAAAAATACATGGCTATATATATTTCACATTCTACAAATGAATCTTACTTTCTGCAGTATTTTGTTCTGTAGAAAAGATGTGTGAATCAGACCTTTCTGAAACAAACAATACTCTACAAGGAAGTTTGAAGTTTTAAGACACCTGTTTCTACCTGAAATATAAACTATACAAATTTCCTGCTTTCTACACTATGTAGCAGAAAATAATTCCTTAATAATAATATTATTATAACATTATATTGTTATCATTTCTTGTTTAGTGTGTATCAGGCATTGTCCACAGTGTAAAATCATTTCCTTTTTTAAAATAATAAAGAACTAGAGAACGTAATCTCTCTTAGACCAAACACCAAATTGAGGTGTAGGTGGGGTGTTGTGTGGGGACTGCAGACCCCTGCCTTCTGTAGCACTGCGGGTCTCACCAGTTTCAGAGCTCTGGATGAACCCTCAGGTTGAAGAAGCACCTCATCTTCAAAGGGGTGAAAGAGAATTAGGAAGTTCTCAGGAGGTGAAAACAATTTTCTCCCAGTTGTTCCATAGACGTGCTGAGAAAAGAACAGAAGAAATCTATTTCACGGAGAAGGAAATACAAAGAAACTTTCATACCTACCCTGTATCTGTACCATGGGGTACTAGGTAAATGCACAAGAGATTCCTTAGGGGTCATTGTCCTAGAAGGTTAATGCATTCTCACATCCAAATACATTCAGTCTTCTGAGAAATGTCCCCATCCATGAAATATGTAAGAGAGAAGAATAAAGCAAGAATGGGGACACTAGTGAGTCTCAGCTCAGAAACTGGCAGCGTCTGGGTTAAATTGGATCTCAGGAGTCCATTGGCTTCCTGGTCTTCCCGGCTACACACTCAAGCACCTGTTCTGTGCTCAGCGTTCCCAGGCTTTACTGTTTAACCATGTTGAGTCAGAGTGTCCATGAAACTGGAATAAGATCTTACCATTGAATAATTTTCCATGTGGGGATTCTACAGATCAGAATGAAAAGAACTAGGGATCTGTTGCATTTAAATTATCTAAAGTTAGGAGTTTCTTAAATCACTGATGAGATAGATAAATGTATGGTCACTCTCAGTGGGTCATTTGAGCTTGTTAAATTAAAAGGTAGACTTTCTGTTCCACTTAATAACAAAAAGGTTCTCTTTGCTGCATGTAATTAAACAAAAAACAAAGCCATTGCAAATATAACATACTTGGTTGGCTCAGAGGTGGAAAACTGTCATCTTTTCAGGTTGATGTAAATGGGAACAAAAATGTTGTTCTGTTATCACTCAAGAGCTCCTGGGCGAGGTTTGAGCAAGCACATTTGTACTATTTATACAATGCTTAGCAGCTCACAAAGTTCTCAAACAAGTTTAAAACATTTTTTTTATTCTAATATGAAAGGAGAAATTGTTTATTTGCATTTCCTGTTCAGTTCCCTTTGGGTGTATGTTATAAAAGTATAAAGAGGACATGCAGGTGTGTTTAGGTATTGTGTGCACTGCATGCTGGGTAGCTTGTCAATAAATCACATTCAGAACAGGAGGTAGCATCAGCAGTGCTGCTCCTCAACTGTGCTTTGAACATGCATCTCGCTGCTGAGCGGAAACCAACATTCAGCAGCCAGTCTGGTTCTGGGTTGTCCTGGGTAAGACCTTGTCACATGTCAGCGGTTTGCACTGACTTCTTTGTGTGCTGTGTAGAGGTCTCTGGTCAGAGTCCAGATTTTCTTTAGCCAGACAAACTAGGGCAAACTTGGGTCCAGTTTTATCTCTTAGAGACCAGAAAAGCATGTTGCTTCTCGCTTTATTTTTCTTTTCTTTTTTTTTTTTTTTTTTTTGTATTTTTCTGAAGCTGGAAACGGGTAGGCAGTCAGACTGACTCCCGCATGCGCCCAACTGGGATCCACCCAGCACGCCCACCAGGGGGCGATGCTCTGCCCATCCGGGGAGTCGTTCTGTCGAGACCAGAGCCACTCCAGCGCCCAGGGCAGAGGCCAAGGAGCCATCCCCAGCGCCCGGGCCATCTTTCTGCTCCAATGGAGCCTCGGCTGCGGGAGGGGAAGAGAAAGACAGAAAGGGAGGAAAGGGGGAGAGGTGGAGAAGCAGATGGGTGCCCCTCCTGTGTGCCCTGGCTGGGAATTGAACCCGGGACTTCCACATGCCAGGCCGACACTCCACCACTGAGCCAACCGGCCAGGGCTGCTTCTCACTTTCTTGATACTCTCCTCTTTGAAAATAAAGACTTGCCCTGCCCCTAGCAATGGAGAGTGGCTCTCGCCTCTGCTGCTGAGATGTTTAAAGATGAAATGACATAATAGAGAAGCACTTAATCTCCGTGATATCATGTTTGAATTTATCGGAATGGGATACTCTCTAAGAAATTTGCCAACCTAAGCGGAGATTATTATATATGACTTAACATTTCTTTAAACCAAATGTCAATACAAGGACTTGCAAAAAAAATTATCCTTTTATTTGATCCCTGTGCCTGTGCCGAGTGGAAATGAATGGTGTTCTCCTTCATTTTGGTTATAGCAGGAGTCAAAAAGCTGTGGCCCATGCGTGGAATCTGACCCACCACCTGTTTTTATAAATAAGTCTTACTGGAGCACAGCCATGCCCTTCGTTTACATAGGGTCAATGGCAGCTTTCCTGCTACAAAAATAGATTTGAATAGAAAAGACAGAGGCCTTATGGCCTGACATGCCTGATAATATTTCTTCCCTGGCCCCTTGCAGTAAAAGTATGTCAACTCCTGGATTATAGTAGAGTGTTAGGGCCATGGGTCTTTTGATCTGACTCTTATTACTAGCCCTTGGGGCTGTGGGCAAGTTATTTAACTCCTCCAGGCTTCAGTTTCCTCCTTTATGAAAATGAAGATCCTGAGCATTAAGCTATTAAATCAGTTAATATATTTAATGCCAGCTCTGCCTTGTCCCATATGTTGTGGACAGTCCCGTGTAAAGTACTTAGCACAGCACCCAGCACAGAAGCAGCACTCGTCAGACACGTAAACATGTCAGGTAGCTAATTATCTTTGCTACTCCTTCGTGTCTCCTGCCACTTTGCAGCCATTGCTTGGGAGCTGTTGGAATGTTGGTGTTTTCCTTCCTCACGGCTGTGCCAGATGGCAGCTCTGTTCCCCACACAGACACAGAAAACAACAATTGAGAGTCCAAGGATGGAGTGGCTGGGAAGGAGGTGGGTGGAGCTGTCTGATAAGGGGTGAGGAGCACAGGCTTCAGCCGGAAGTCAGCACTCTGGCTCCGGGCCGGCATGTGGGACGTGGGCTCCGGAACCTGAAGCTCCTGGTTCTCGGGCTTGGCTTTGCTTTGTAGCGGCTGTATGACCTAATTCTGCAAATCAGTTCACCTTTCTCTTCTCTTTGTGAAGGCAGGAGTACGAAGACAACTTAAGGGTGCATTTCAGAACTTTGTTCACAGGTTGCTTTTTCATGGAGGCCTTCCCTGACCATCCGTATACAATCTCAACTTTCTCCCCACTTTGGAATCCTTCTTTCTCGTGCCTGCTGGATTCTTCTCCTCCCAACATGTCATACTGCTCTCTGTGACATGCTCTTTGTTTTATTTACTTCTCGGCTGTTTCTCCCCACCTGTGTGAGTTTCACAAAAATAGGAATTACTGTCTGTTTTATTTACTGATCTGTTCTTGGTGCCTGTAACAGTGTCAGGTACACAGTCGGTGTTTATCAAATATCTGTGAATGAAAGAATGGAGCCCAGAAGGCCTTCACACGGCGAGAGAGGCACCCTGCTCAGCTGGGGTTCAGGGTCTGGCTGGGGCTGGGGGAGTAAATGGTAAGCAGCCTTATGAACCTGAGACATGATGGCGGCCAGTTTTGACATCTGCATGGTTGGATGTACAAAACCGGGAGATTTTTAGAAAATCTTAATACCTCCAAGGCCACAGATGGGGAGTTGTGGAAGTGGAAAGAGGGTTTTTGGTTTTTTTATTTCTTTGCACTAGTGACTCTGTTCTGGCATTTGCAAATCTCTACAAGGTGCTCGTGGCAATTAAATTCAGTGATTGGAATGGGAGAGCAGGGCATGGGCCTCCTTGGCTCAAGCCATCATCCCCCTGTGGTGAGTGTGGGAAGTGATTCCCGTGGGCCAAACAGTAAACCCTAAAACTTTAAGGATCTGGACCAATCAACTTCTGGAACTTGAAGTATGGAGTTGAAGCCTTAACTTGAATTGATTCCCAGAGTCTCCAAGTCCTTGACACCGAAGCACAGACATTTAGAAAGGCAAACAAAAGGAAAGGGAAAAAGTGTTCCTTTTAAGGAGGTATGTTAGAAATAAGAGTATTCAGGTATTTCCTATTACAAAATCAACCTCCTTCATGAGACTGGAGTTCTTTGAGGGCAAGGCCTCTGTTTTGTTCATAATTCTATTTTTAGAGTTTGGCATATTGCCAATCACAACAGAGAGCAAATGAATGAAGAATTGAACAAGTAAGCAGACTCTGTCAGTTTGGGCTTCTTTATAACATTAGTAGTCTGACTAATGTAGGATTTCTTTACATAAGCTTGCTTCATTCTTAAATATTCTGTAATAATTTGTAGTTATCATCTTTGGAATGAAGTGGGTTTTGACTAAAATGCACACAACAGTAATGGACACAACTAAATGTTTATGTTTCTCTGAGGCCAGTCGGCAGCCAAGAAGCATCCCTGTGGGTGTGTAATGATGTTAGGAACCACGTTCTGTTCACCAAGCCAAAGGCATTTAGAGACATAATTTCCATATGCCAAATTTCTGCTCTGATAACATACGGGATTCTTCCTGTTTGTTTGGAAAGCTGAGCCAGCGCCAGCTAGGGAATTACTTTATCAATACAGCTTGTCTGTGATAAGCTCCCAGCTACAAGGCTCAGGAGTTGGCCTGTGGATAGATTTCCTTCAGCTTAAGGACTTGACTGACACGTCCCTGGTGACAGAGACCAATGGCCTTTGGTGGCCAGTGTCCTTCCCAGGACCTGAGAGGGAGTTCTCAGGGACTGTCTCCTACAAAGCTGTGATATGACTTGCTGTAGCAGAGTCTGCATTTGGACACATGGTGTCAGTAACAGGAGGGATCGGGGTCCAAGAGTCCATTCAGGACTCAAGAACATACTCAAGGGACTTCTCCTGATGCCTGAGCTGAAGAGATCCAAGGCAGTTTGAACCAACAAGGCGAACCTGTTCTCCACGTTAATGCCAGAGCGCTAGCCGGTGTGCTGGCGTAGCTGAGAACTAGCATGTGGACGTTGTGTAAGACGGGGAAGTGTATAGTTGTCTTTCTATCACAGGGCAAGCTTTATTTGAAAGTGAGTTTTATGAGATAAAATGCTCAGGGGACAACGTAGTAACCCCCGGAGTAATCCCGCTTCCCCACCCTGTCTTCCAGCATGGGCTACTGCATCCTCTTTGTGCACGGACTGAGCAAGCTCTGCAGCTGGCTGCACCGATGTGGTGCCACCACCCTGACTGTGTCCACTGTGCTGCTGCTGTTGCTCTTCTCTTGGAAAACTGTAAAGCAGAATGAAGTCTGGCTGTCAAGAGAGTCCCTCTTCAGGTATGATTAGGCGGATCAAAGTGACCTCTTTCTAACAATATGTGTTACTCCAGGAAAAAAAATTTCAGTCAAGTTTTAAATGGAATATGTCATTTTATTTTGTTTTAACTTTGATTTTAAAAGAATGATATTATATAAAGTTTTACAGGAGCTTCTGCTAAGTGAATGTATGAAAATAAGGCTTATGGGGAGGTGTTGGGTCTTGATGACGAGCGGGGCTGTAAAATCAGCTTTAAGCATAAGGAAATAGTAGTCTGATTTCACTGTTCAGACAAGTGAATGGGAAATGTAAGCACATAGCAAGAGGGAAAGGAAATACAAGATATTTTTCTTTAAGTATTCCCATACTATTAAGTTGTAATCTGTGGTCTAGTTGCTTTATTTTAAATGTTAACTGTGAATGAGGAAATTAATAGACTTTTTTTTTTGTCCCGGTAAGTTTTTATGTGGTATGGCAGCTGTTTCTGAATATAACAAAGTCAGCTTCTAACCCTGAGCTTGTCATGAAGTATAAACATTCTTTGGGACAGTAGCTCACCATCCTGTGCTCCTGGGGCTTAGTCTGTCTCCCGAATGCCACAGGGCTGGCGACCTTCACCCGTGCTCCGCTGTCACTGCCACCCTTGGCGTGCAAACAGTATTTCCCCAGTCTCCCAGGGATCCCCGGCCTGTGCCGCTCTCTGTCCTGACTTAGGACCCAATTGGTCAGGTCAGTCAACACAGTTTTTACGTGGTTCCCTGCTCAGGTGGTACCCACAACTTATTCTTCTAAGGAAAACACTGAAACCAAATTGGGGTCACTTGGGGAAAAGGGGTAGTAAATATTGGGTGAGTATAGGAAAGAGCACAGAGCTGATTGGCTAGTCGGGCGAAGGAGCTGGCACACAGCAGGCAGGAAACAGGCCTCTGGATGGTCTGTCTTGAGCACTTGTGCCCTCTCATGGGAATGAGTGGGGGCACTGTTGGTCAAATAAGTTTGTAAATATGATGTATATGTTTGCTCGCTTATATTTTGTATTGGATGTGGGGGACAGGCTGTAAGCAGGCAAGATCATTATAGCCTAAGGCTTAGTTTTAAAACTAAGCTTTTCCCCACAACCTTGACTATTGCATGATAGGGGGTGGTGCACTCTCATGAGGAATACCATCATGCTTCAGATAAGTGACTTTGTATCAGAGACTTCCTTCTTTATATATTGGATTAAAGGTTTTGATTTCTACACTACAAAATGGAGCAGACCGGGAGCTTGCTCTCTCTTGGTTTCTGAGATTAGCATTAGAGGGGAGAGCAGAGAAAGGCCAAGTGGAGGAGAGGAGAAGCAGCCAAGAGTGCTGAAGGAGAAGCCAGTTTGTGCAGAGAGAAGGAGATGGGGAACAGAGGTAAATAAGACTGGTGAGCTAGAAACCTTTGATTCTAGGAAACTCAGATAAATTGGTGGCTTTGGGAGCCCTGAATGGAAAGGGAAGTGTTTTCCCACTGTATGTATTTCTTGCCCGCTAGGATTAAAGCTGGCCCACGAGTTCTTGGCTCCATTGTTTCATTACCGTCTGTCCGAATCAAATGTGAACCTGCACGGGCCAGGCGTCTGTGCTGGTGGCCATAGCTACTGGCTTTGCTACTGGCTTTACAGACACTTACACCAGTTTTGTTTCTTTTCCTTTTCTTTCTTTTTTTGTTTTTGTTTTTTTTTGTTGTTGTTTTTTATTTCCATATCAATATCCTGGGGAAATAAAGTGCTCCAGCTGAGCTTCAGCTTCAGTCATGCATCTGCCCCTTGTCCCCACAAGGGCACGGAGGTGACTGATGTGGCCCAAAAAGCTACTCTGGCGTCCAAGGGGCAAGTCAGTGCAGGCAGAGTGCCTTGGGGTCCGCTGAGGCTGCACACAGGGAGACAAGGGCATTCCCACAGGAAACCCGAGTGCTGTAGGAGAGGCCTAGGCTCCGGGCTGCCGAAAACGAGTGAATGGATAAATAATTAAGTAAATGAATGAACCAACAAATAAGTCAAATTTTCACTGCACTCTTCATGTATTTGAAAATAATATATCTGATTCTACTATTGGGCAATTGAACTTTTTAATAGAAAAAAAATTAGTCTGGCATGCACCTCTTATTAGTTTATTTAGGATTACTATATCATTGTTATCATCATTATTTCAGTGGATACCCTAGGGGCCTGCTGCTGTGTAAGGTGTTTTGTGTGGATTTCTTTTTTTTTTTTTAATAATTTTATGTTTCACTTTTAGGCTTCAAAACCTTTCAGCCTCTGTCCTGCCCCTGCCCCTTCAGTGCGGTTCTCACACGTCACAGTAGACGAGTTTCCTCAGGGCCGAGGTCGTTCGGTAAACACAAGGGCACTGCAGTTCAGGAACATGACTTCCTCCTCGTCTCTGGAGGCGTAGTGCCTTTTCTTTTTTTTTTTTTTTTTTTTTAAATTCTTTTTTTATTTTATTTATTCATTTTGGAGAGGAGAGGGAGAGAGAGAGAGAAGGAGAAGAGAGAGACAGGGGGGAGGAGCTGGAAGCATCAACTCCCATATGTGCCTTGACCAGGCAAGCCCAGGGTTTCGAACCGGCGACCTCAGCATTTCCAGGTCGACGCTTTATCCACTGCGCCACCACAGGTCAGGCTAGTAGTGCCTTTTCTGTTGCTTTCAGTAGTGAGTGCTTTAATGAGGAACTCGACAACGGTCCTGCCCTGTGTCATGTCCTTTCCTTGACTAAAGGTACTGACAGCGGTTGTGTCTTCTAATGACTTCTACTGTTTGATCAGAGCAACTTTGGGCATGGATTTTGGTAGGCGGCAGTTTATTCCTGAAATGACAAGTTAGTGTTCAAACCTTCTACGGTTGATGCCAGCAATTTTAAAAACAAAGAAAAACAGTAAGCTCACTGACCTTTCTATCCAGAAGCTTCTGTTCTTTTAATGTGGAATTGTATAGTAAGTGAGCAGCTGATTACGAAAACACAGCCGTTCTTCCCATGTGCTTGAGGAGACTCTGCCCCGAGAGGCCTTGGGCCAGCAGAAGGCACTTTGTGTCATGTGCAAGTCAAAGCTGTAGACGGTTTTTAGAAAATGTTGCTGGATATAATTCATCTATGTCCCCAAGAAAACTTTAAGACTCTGAGACTTTAAGAGGATTCTTTTTCCTTCAAGGCCAAATGTTTGTACATATTTATCTGTGTTGAGTAATGTTCAAATAAATTAAACAAATATTTACCAACATTCTGTGGAGCAAAATAGGGTTAGCGGTTGGGGGTGGGGGGCCTGGGTAGGTTTCCTGGCACCCCTCCAGGACCCCCACGGAATAACTGTCATCTTGGGCAAGTTGCTTAACTCCATGCTGTAGTTTATTCATGTTAAACTTTCGAATAATGCTAGTGTTTATCTCCTGGATGGAGTGTAGAGAAAAAAAGAAAAAGGATGTGAAAGATGCAAAAGACAGTGTGCAGCATATGCTAAATACTATGCCAAGTTGTCAGATTTTTAAAATCCACTGTGTTGTATGATGGGAGTGCAGAAGAGGTTGATTGCAGAGGAGCTGGAAGACTGCATGGAAGTCAGACATGTGAACACATTTTGATACAATGTAGTAAGTAGCAAACAGAAGTACATGCAAGACACTATACCTGCAGGCAGGTGACTAAGACCAATTCAGGCCTTCACGGACTGGTCTCCTGTAGGCCTGAGCTGAGTGTGGAAGGATGAGAAAACCCCAAACTAGCCATAATGACCAAAAAAACTGAGCTGGCTGAATTCAGTAAGAAAAAGTTGCAATTGTTCTACATAAGCTAATGTCCTAGGTGGCAAAGGCCCTGTATCCGGTTCCTCCTCTGTCCCAAACAATAACCCATTGGCCATTGTTAGGACACATGGTCTTATCGAGGCCTCGCTAATTATATGGGGTCAGAAAACCCAAATTTCAGTCAAGTTCTGTCCTTCCTAACTGAGACCTTCTCTCATAGAAAAGATCCCACTGTGTGTTGTAGTTTTAGGAGTGACAGATATAGGGTTGCCTCGTGGCTTTGTACTTCTATTGACAACAAAACTTTACACACAGCCTGACCAGGCGGTGGTGCAGTGGATGGAGCATCGGACTGGGATGCAGAGGACCCAGGTTTGAGACCCCGAGGTCACCAGCTTGAGCGTGGGCTCATCTGGTTTGAGCAAAAGCTCACCAGCTTGGACCCAAGGTTGCTGGCTCGAGCAAGGGGTTACTCAGTCTGCTGAAGGCCTGTGGTCAAGGCTCATATGAAAAAGCAATCAATGAACTAAGGTGTTGTAATGCATAACAAAAATCTAATGATTGATGCTTCTTATCTCTCCATTCCTGTCTCTCTGTCCCTATCTCTCTGTCTCTGTCTCTGTAAAAAAACAACAAAAATTTTACACGCAAAAGTGGGTGGTAAGTATAAAAAGGTTGACTACCCCTGGTTTAAATGATCCACAAGCCATCACTTAAGAATTTATGGTCTAGGCCCTGGCCGGTTGGCTCAGCGGTAGAGCGTCGGCCTAGCGTGCGAAGGACCGGGGTTTGATTCCCGGCCAGGGCACATAGGAGAAGCACCCATTTGCTTCTCCACCCCTCCGCTGCACTTTCCTCTCTGTCTCTCTCTTCCCCTCCCGTAGCCAAGGCTCCATTGGAGCAAAGATGGCCCGGGCGCTGGGCATGGCTCTGTGGCCTCTGCCTCAGGCGCTAGAGTGGCTCTGGTCGCAATATGGCGACACCCAGGATGGGCAGAGCATCGCCCCCTGGGGGGCAGAGCACTGCCCCTGGTGGGCGTGCCAGGTGGATCCTGGTCGGGCGCATGCGGGAGTCTGTCTGACTGTCTCTCCCTGTTTCCAGCTTCAGAAAAATGAAAAAAAAAAAAGAATTTATGGTCTAGCCTGAACAGGCAGTGGTACAGTGGTTAGAATGTCGGCCTGGGATGCTGAGGACCCAGGTTCGAAACCTCGAAGTTGCCAGCTTGAGTGTGGCCTCATCTGACTTAAGTGTGCACTCACCAGCCTGAGTATAGGGTCACTAGCTTGAGCGTGGGATCATAGACACAACCCCGTGGTCACTGGCTTGAACCCAAAGGTTGCTGACTTGAAGCCCGAGGTCGCTGGCTTAAGTAACTTAAGTTCAAGGTCACTGGCTTAAGCAAGGGGTCACTTGCTCTGCCGGAGCCCTAACACCCCCCCATCCCAGTCAAGACACATATGAGAAAGCAATCAATGAACAACTAAGGTGCTGCAGCAAAGAATTGATGCTTCTCATCTGTCTCCTCTTCCTGTCTATCTGTCTCTCTCTCTCACTAAGGAAAAAAAAAGAAAGAATTTATGGTCTAGAATCTAGATCATCCTCCCCTCTGTAGGAAACACATTTCTCTTTCTTCCCCTCTGAATTAGTGAGCCAGAGAGATCAGCATACTTTCCAGGATGGATAGGATAAACCAGGAATTGGAAAATTCTTTTGCAAAGGGCCAGATAGTAAATATTTTAGGCTTTGTGGCCCATGTATTCTCTTTTGTAACTACTCCACTTTGCTACTGTTGTCTCCTGAAAGAGATAAGAAGGACATTAGGTAAACATGTTGATACATCTGTGGCCCACAGGGCCATAATTTGCTTACCAATAAAATGTTGTGGTAGTGAACCTTTTTTTAAAAAAGATGTTTATTGATTTTAAAGAGGAAAAGAAGAGAGAGAGGTAGAGGAGATTGGAGAACGAAAGTATCAAATCAGAGTTGCTTCACATTAGTTGTTCATTGCTCTAAGCCCAGGGTTTCAAACCAGTGACCTCAGTGTTCCAGGTTGGCACTGTATCCACTGCACCATCACAGGCTAGATGTGATGGTGAAATTCTAAGGTTACTAGTATCTTCTGGTACCATTTTCATTGAGCATCAAATATTGATCAACTTTAGGAACTATTCTAACCATATATTGGCCTTAGTTGAAATCTCTGCTCAACTACTTACTAGGTCTATGACCTTAGAAAAAGCTTTAATCTCTCTGAGCTTGAACTTGCTCATCTATAATATGGGATGTTGGTCAAATAAGTTTCTAAATATGATATATAGGTTTGCTCACTTATAGTTTGCATTGGGTGTGGGGGACAGGCTGTAAGCAGGCAGAGTTGTTATACCCTAAGGCTTAGTTTTAAGATTAAGCCTTTCCAACCCCAAGTGACTTTGTATCAGAGACTTCCTTGTTTGTATATTGGATTAAAGGTTTTGATTTCTACACTTATAAAATGGGGCAGACCGGGAGCTTGCTCTCTCTCTCGGTTCCTGAG
This sequence comes from Saccopteryx bilineata, assembly GCF_036850765.1. Classification (NCBI taxonomy): domain Eukaryota; kingdom Metazoa; phylum Chordata; class Mammalia; order Chiroptera; family Emballonuridae; genus Saccopteryx; species Saccopteryx bilineata. The sequence continues at coordinate 138,439,732 of NC_089491.1, read as the reverse complement.
ATTAGCATTAGAGGAGAGAGCAGAGAAAGAAGAGCAGAGAAAGTCCACGTGGAGGAGAGGAGAAGCAGCCACGATGGCAGAGTGCTGAAGGAGAAGCCAGTTTGTGCAGAGAGAAGGAGATGGGGAACAGAGGTGAATAAGGCTGGTGAGGTAGAAAGCTTTGATTCTAGGAAACTTGGATAAATCAGTGGCTTTGGGAGCCCTGAATGGAAAGGGAAGTATTTTCCCACTGTGTGTATTTCTTGCCTGCCAGGTGCAAGGTAGGATAAAGATAATGGCCCACAAGTTCTTGGCTCTGTTGTTTCATTACCGTCTGTCCAAATCAAATGCAATCCTGCATGGGCCAGACGGCTGTGATGGTGTCCATGGCTACTGGCTTTACATGGGAGATGCAGTACATTCATACTACACATCTGATAGGTTACTGAATGATAAAATGAGATTGTTGGTCAAATAAGTTTTTAAATATGACATATGTTTGCTCGCTTTTGGTGTGGGAGACAGGCTATAAACTGGCAAAGTTGTTATAATCTAAGGCTTAGTTTTAAGACTAAGCCTTTCCCACCCTAAAGTAGTACTCTCTCATGAGGAATCCCATTATGTCTCAGAATAGTGACTTTGTATCAGAGACTTCCTTGTTTGTATATTGGATTAAAGGTTTTGATTTCTACAGTATAAAGTAGGGCAGACCCGGAGCTGGCTCTCTCTCGGTTCCTGAGATTAGCATTAGAGAGCAGAGAGCAGATAAAGGCCACCTGGAGGAGAGGAGAAGCAGCCACGATGGTGGAGTGCTGAAGGAGAAAACAGTTTGTGCAGAGAGAAGGAGATGGGGAACAGAGGTGAATAAGGCTAGTGAGCTAGAAACCTTTGATTATAGGAAACTCAGATAAGTCAGTAGCTTTGTGAGCACTGAATGAGTGGGTTTTGGAGCCCACTATGTGCATTTCTTGCCTGCCGAGTGCAAGCTAGGATTAAAGATGATGGCCCACCAGTTCTTGGCTCCGTTGTTTCATTACTGTCTGTCCGAATCTAATGTGAACCTGCATGGGCCAGTCGGCTGTGATGGTGGCCGTGGCTACCAGTTTTACAGAGATAATCCATGGAGGTGGGTGCTTAACCCAGTGCTTGATTCGCAGTAAGCATTACTGCCATCCTAAGTGTGACATTGTGAAGCCTCAGGTTATAGCAGGGTCAGAGTCGAGGAGAATTAATATTTCTTCTTACTTATCTTTCCTGTCAACCTTTGGCTGAACACCACTGATGTTTTTAAAAAAATGTTTGTTATCTAATCAGGAACTTGGGGATGGTTCTCCTTACCTATTGTCCAGTGGTGCCAACAAAACAGATTGATGTTCTGCAAACTTTGAGATATACCTACAGAAGTGGCTTTCTTTTTTTTTATTTTTCAAGTGTGCAGGGGTGGGAGGGAGAATTACAGAGTGCATGAATTAAGATCCTGAGTTGAAAAGGAGATTTTTTTTATAATCATTGTTGTAATTATTAATAAGGTTTGGAATCCAGCCATATCATTTCTGAGTGGAGTAAACATGGGTAAAGCTGCATGCTTCTAATAAAACAGCTGTGAGTACTACATCATAGCACCCAGAACAGAGCTGAGAATTCTGGCTCTGGGGGAAGAGCAACCTGGCCAGTTAGAACAACATGGAAAGTTTTGCCTTTGGCCAGCTATTTATTTGCCTTTTTTTTTTTTTAATAAAATGTTCATTGTAAAATAAGAGGCTGGAAAAACACAGCAGAAAAAAAAACCCACAGAGAGAACATAAAGGTCAAAAACAACAATAGGAGAAGCAGCATGTCCTCAGGCTTTCAGTGACTCCACCCACATCTGCTTGCCTGTTAGGAATATTATTACTTCCTCCTGCCGGCACTGGACACTGCCCTGACCTTGGCAATTGTCCATTCCTCCCTGAAACGTAAATTAGATCAACCAGATAATCACACAGAGGGAAAGATCAATCTCAATAAATAGGCCAGTTATCTTCATGCTGAAGCCAAAGTTATCTTTAAAACTGACCTGTTGCCATGTATATTTTAGGTCTGGATAATATCTATATATCTCAGAAATTTTCCTGGGAAAAAACTTGGATTTTTTAAGCCATTACTATCACACAGACCCAGTTCCTGCCTCTGTGACTAATTTCACTTTGGGTGATGTCCATTTTAAATATTATATTTAAATCCTAGCTCTGTGTGTCAGCTGGCGGATCACCATCGGGGTATTAAAGGAAACTGGTTTCCGTGGAGCACCCAAATGTCAGCCTTCGTACATCTTTCCACTGAGAGGAAAGGTCCAGTCCCAGCTGCTAACGTTTAAAGAGCTTTACCTGGGGAACAAAATGGGGGAACCCTGAAGTTCAGAATCCAGATTTTCACTTCATCTGCCTTTGAGGTGCAGTGCTCTCCTCAGCTTCAGCTGTACCCATTGTTCCTGAGTGCAAACCTCTCTGGTTCAGCTTTTCTAGAGGTAAACTCCTGCCTTCTGCTAGGATAGGGAAAGAACAGTTGAAAAAGTCACTGGATAGGTGTTGGGCAGATAAAATGTATTATGCTCACTTTGTTAAAGAGGCCGTTGCCCAGGTGATATTAATGTGTGTTGGGGGCAGGCAAGATCATTGTAGCCTGGGGCTTGGTTTTGGGATTAAGCCTTTCCCACCCTTTTTGATGTAGGGCGGTACAATCCTATCATGCCTCAGAGAAGTGACTTTGTATTAGAGACTTCCCTATTTTGTATATTGGATTAGAGGTTGTGAAGCTACAATATAAAATGGGGGCAGAACAGAGTTTGTGCTCTTGGTTCCTGGGATGATTAGCATGAGAGAGCAGAGGGAGCAGAGCAGAGAGCAGAAAGAGGCCATGTGGCCAGGAGAAGCAGCCAAGATGGCGGAGTGCTGAGTGAGATGCCAGTTTGTGTCGAGTTTGTAGCTGGGATAAGGAAGGAGATGGGGAACTGAGGAGAATAAGGCTGGTGAGCTAGAAACCTTTGATTCTAGGAAACTCGGATGAGTCAGTGGCTTTGTGAGCACTGAATGTGAGTGGGTTTTGGAGCCCAGTGTGTGTTTTTACTTGCCTGCCGGGTGCAAGCTAGAATTAAAGAAAATGGCCCACCAGTTTTTGGCTCCATTGTTTCTTTACCGACTGTCTGAATCCAATGCGAACCTGCAGTGGCCAGGCTGCTTTGATGGTGGCCCTGGCTGCTGGCATTACAATAGGATAGGGAAGAGGATCAGGACTCTTAACTGCTCCTGATGCAAATTTAGGGTCCGTCTGCTTTCAGCCTCACCCTGCTCCCCCCCCTCCCCCCAAATCCTAACTACCCGCAGTACTTTTGAAATCTCTGAAGTGAAAGAGGAGAAGAAACCAGAAGAATGCAGAGGAAAGAGGGGCCTGCAATGTCTGGGGTCTTACACTCTAGCCTGTGATCTCAGTGTTCTTGACTGAGGGAACAAGGGAAGACAGAACTGTTTGAAAAATAACAAACCATGGTGTGGACCTTGCTGGTTTTCAGTTGCTTGAAATGAACTGCAGCTCCAGTAAGAAGAATGAGTGGTAGGATTATCAAGGACAGACCCTCCGGCTACCTCTCCCCTTTCCCTCCCTAAGACAGGAAAGTCAAGTAGGCCTGCTGTAAGGCCAGAAGCCAAGGCCAGGGCCACTATCACAGCCACCGCCTGGCCCATGCAGGTTCGGACAGTCGGTAAAGAAACCATGGAGCCAAAAACTGGTGGGCCATAGTCTTTAATCTAGCTTGCACCCGGCGGGCAAGTAAAAATACACACTGGGCTCCAAAACCCAGTCACATTCAGTGCTCACAAAGCTACTGACTTATCCGAGTTTCCTAGAATCAAAGGTTTCTAGCTCACTAGCCTTATTCTCCTCAGTTCCCCATCTCCTTCCTTATCCCAGATACAAACTCTGTACAAACTGGCATCTCACTCAGCACTCCGCCATCTTGGCTGCTTTTCCTGGCCTTCTCCACGTGGCCTCCTCCCGCTGCTGGCTCTATTCTCTCTGCTCTCTAATGCTAACCTCAGGAACCAAGAGCCCCAAACTCCCGCTCCGTTCCCATTTTATAGTGTAGAAATCCAAACCCTTAATTCAATATACATAATAGGGAAGTCTCTAATACAGAGTCACTTCTCTGAGGCATGATAGGATTGTACCACCCCACACCAAAAAGGGTGGGACAGGCTTAATCCCAAAACCAAGCCTCAGGCTACAACAATTCTCAACACACATTAATATCACCTGGGCAACGGCCTCCCCATGGGCAGCGTAATCTTTGACAAAGTGAGCATAATACATTTTATCTGCCCAACACCTGCAAACAAATAAGTCATAGAAATCAGGCATTTGTCAAGTGAAAGCTAAAGCTCTAAAGGTATATAAGATGTAAGAAATCTAGCTTCGGGAAGCATGTGTTTTGGTTGCCTCTGTTGGGGACACGCTGCTCCACCAGCTGAATAAATCCTACTTCCTTCATCAAGTTGTCTGGCCGTTTTTGTCCTCCTTTGATTCCTGCAATAGAAGCAGCCATAAATAAGGTTGGAGTCAGCTGCTTTTTGATGATCTGTTGCTCTTGGCTTGGTCTCTAGCTTCCCACACTCCCTGGAACTTCTCTCCCTGGAAGGTTCTTCAGGCATCTGACCAGTGGACTGTAAGAGAGGCGATCTTTGCTGGTCATAGGGGCTATTGTGACAAAAGTCCAACAGAGGTTATAGTGCCCTAACATATTCCCTCAACAAGTTTTAACACTTTGTATGAAATTTCCCTAATAAGCTTATGTTGGGCAGATAAAATATATTATGCTCACTTTGTTAAAGATGGCACTGGCCACGTGGAAGCCTGTCACCCAGGTGCTTGCCTGGGATGGTGTGATTATGTTAATATGTGTTGGAGGAGGGCTTTCACACTGTATAGCCAGTAGTCACGGCCACCATCACAGTCTCCTGGCCAATGCATGTTCGCATTTGATTCAGACAGTCAGTAATGAAACAACGGAGCCAAGGACTGGTGGGCCATCATCTTTATCCTACCCAGTGGGCAAGTAAAAACACACACTGGGCTCCAAAACCCACTCATTTAGTGCTCACAAAGCTACTGACTTATCCGAGTTTTCCCAGGATCAGAAGTTTCTAGCTCATCAGTCTCATTCACCTCTGTTTTCCATCTCCTTCTCTCTGCACAAACTCTGCACAGACTGGCTTCTCCCTCAACATTCCACCATCTTGGCTGCTTCTCCTGGCCTCCTCCACATGGCTTTTCTCTGCTCTCCTCTCTGCTCTTTCCTCTAATGCTAATCTTAGGGACAGAGAGAGAGCAAGCTCCCGGTCTGCCCCACTTTATAGTGTAGAAACCAGAACCTTTAATCCAATAGAAAAACAAGGAAGTCTCTGATACAAAGTCACTTATCTGAGGCATGATGGGATAGTACCACCCCACATCAAAAAGGGTGAGAAAGGCTTAGTCCCAAAACGAAGCCCCAGGCTACAAAGATCCTGCCTGCCCATAGACTGCCCCCAACACACATTAATATCACCTGGGCGATGGGCTTCCACGTGGGCAGTGCCATCTTTAACAAAGTGAGCATAATATATTTTATCTGCTCAACAATCCACCCCTATGCTCATTTACTACCCACAATCTACACCACCAGCATCCCTGTGCAAGGAAATTAGGCACATTACACAGATTACAAATGCATGACAAATCATACAATTTCAACAATTACAAAGGTACATTTCACCAGTCTCTGAGCACTTTGCCAAAAGTGCAAAATGTCCTCTGTCTTCTTTCTAACCATGGGAAAAGCTTCCCGGGGGTAGAGGAAGGGCCTTCAGCAAAGCCACCCCCCACCTCCATCAGGGTATTTCACGTTGTCCAAACTCCATAAGTCCATCCAACAAAGGAGCCAGTGCTCACTCCAGTCATAGTTCAGGAAATCAGTCCACACACATAAGATAAGGAGAGAAACTAAATGAAATTACCTTTGCTAAAAATGTTGGGGCTAGCTTATAGTCCCCGCTTGCTTAGTTTACAAGTTTTATACATATAAAGGATTTCAAAAGAGATGATTATTAGAAAGCATATAAAATGTTACAGAATGCAGGTTTTTCAAGCAAGGGGAGTGGGCTCGTGATCCCTTTGTAGGAGTATACGTCACTCTCAGGACTCCAGGGGGGGAGGAAGAGTTAGGATCAGTGTAGGAATTTTTAATTAAGATACATAAACACTGTCTCCTAAAGGCTCTTAAGGAAGGGGAAGAGGAAGCTTTCAGATAAGTTCTACCTTCTTTGCTGTCTAGCAACTGGCCTCAGTCCTTCCAGAGAACTATAGTTAAACTATAATTACTAACTTTTGCCCCTTGAATCTCCTTCTCTTGGGTTTTTTCTTTTTCTCCTCATAAGTGAAGGGTAGGGGGGACCTGGCTCTTCTTTTTGAAATAGCAGTATCAACAGTTTTGCAGTTTCTTTTACACCTTATCACACACTGAAATCATGTAAGTTCAGGAGTTGTTTCTCCACACAGCCCTCAAACCCATTGTCTTGCGTCATTCCCCCTGCCATTACCTCCTTGCAGGCGAGAGCTGCTTGGGTCAGAATGTCATATGTGCCACCGCATGGTCTTGTGCAGGTTCACTTTGTGACGCAGTAGCAGTACCAGTGGCGAACTGGCCCTCTCCCGCTCCCTCCCACTCCCTCCCGCTCTGAGGATCATCTTCAAAGCTCTGCTCTTATCCTGTAGGGCAGGGGTCTCCAAACTACGGCCCGGCCCGCTGAGGCCATTTATCCAGCTCCCTCCGCACTTCCGGAAGGGGCACCTCTTTCATTGGTGGTCAGCGAGAGGAGCGTAGCTCCCATTGAAATACTGGTCAGTTTGTTGATTTAAATTTACTTGTTCTTTATTTTAAATATTGTATTTGTTCCCGTTTTTTTTGGGGTTTTTTTTGTTTTTTGTTTTTTTTTTTTTTTTTTTACTTTAAAATAAGATATGTGCAGTGTGCATAGGGATTTGTTCATAGTTTTTTTTTTATAGTCCGGCCCTCCAACGGTCTGAGGGATAGTGAACTGGCCCCCTGTGTAAAAAGTTTGGGGACCCCTGCTGTAGGGGTTCCCCTGGTATCTCATTACAGCATCCCAAGCAGAATACAAGGGGCCATATGAGCAAGGTTTTTAACCTTTCTGAGCAAAACCTCATTTCTCTATGTGTAACCTAGACAATAATTAATTATATCTGTATTTATTTAAAAAGGTAGTTCAGGCTTAGTCCATGAGAAATGAGAGGACAGTCTATAGTCTCCCTCCTATTGTGATTAATTTTTGTAGATAATCTCATTTTAAAAAAAGGAAGGCTATACATGGATAAAGGAAACAAGGAAGGCACAGACTGCATTAACCTGAGCAAGTAAGATTGTTCTCCAGAGAGACATGTCTCCACACCCTGGTCCCTCTGTTTCACGTGCAGTTAGCACGTTGTTAATTGTGCACAACCATGCACTGAATTCACTGTTTTACACCAAAGCCTGTTTAGTAACTCATATTCTTAATTCAGGGTCATGAAACTGTGAGTAAAATATAATAAAATATGAAGGCAACTGTCGACATTCCCAAGCAGTACTCTTCGTTGTCCTTTCTCTCTCTGTCTGTCTGTCTGTCTCTCTCTCTCTCTCGTGTGTGTGTATGTGACAGAGATCTTTTTTATTTTATTTTTTTTAATTTTAGGTCTGGAGTTCAAACTCTGCCCCACAATGCCAAGGTTCACTACAACTACGCCAATTTCCTGAAGGACCAAGGTCGGAACAGGGAAGCGATCTACCACTACAGAACGGCCCTCAAGTAAGTGCTGTACACCGGACGGGTGTCACTGCTGTGCTTTTCAGGTCCTTGTATTTCACTTGCCCTTCCCACTATGTGGGCGGTTGTTTCTAGTGACGGTATACATCTCCTTGAAGGTGGTATAGATCTTGGATTCTGAATCGCATGGCTCATTGTTCAAATCTGTTATTAATGTGGTAGCTCCACCTTGCTTCTCATATTTTTCTACTACTACACTTTATGAAATGCCATTGAATACATATATGCAGGCAAACAGGAGTTGGTTATCAAAAATATACTTGTAAGATCTCAGAATGTTGACTCCAATTAATTGTTTCCACTGTAGGCTTCCAACAGTCTGAAAAGATTTGTATGAAGACATCTGAGTATACCAAAGAAGACTTTAAATATGACTTTAAGAGAATCTAAAAATTCAAGTTCTGCTTACCAGGGGTAGTCTTTATTGCTCTTAGGTACACTTTAAAATTGTAACACTGACTTTCAAGAGGTTCTTCTCTAAAAGGTCCAAGGTAACACACACATTTAACATAGAGCATGTGGAGACATGATAACTAGCACAGCCTCGGAATCTCCAAATGTGGGCAAAATCAAGTGAGGTGAATCCTCTCTTTTATCAAATACTGGGAGGCTCACAGAAGCTTTTGGAAGAGTTTTCCGTGCCCCCACAGATGGCCCACATTTGGTTGAATATTCTGATACTGTTCCACCTTAGGATGTATTTAAAATATATAAATCAAATAAATCATATATTTCATGTAAGTGCCACCTAGAATTATCTCAGAGTTCAGTCTAACATCGTCATTCTTAAAATAACCAACCTGATTTTTATTTATTTAATTTTTATTTTTTGTTTTCCTCATTTTTTTATTGTGGCAAAATATGCATAGCATACAACTTACCACCTTAACCATTTTTAAGTGTACAGTTTAGTGGTACCAAACACATTCATAATGTTGTACAACCATCACCACCACCATCCATCTCCAAACCCCTTTATCTTATAAACCTGTACCCAATTGTAACAACTGTCCATTCTCTCTCTGGTCCTACCTAACACCTCCACCACCCTGCCTACCAACCTGAGTTTTTAAAAGTGTCCTTTTTCACAGGGTTCTGTTCAAGTGTGTTCATCAGTCAACATTTGTTATACTTTAGGACCTGTTACTTAATTTTCACTATGGCAAAAATTTTCAACTATCACATCAAGTTTGCTATCAAATTTTTTCCAAAGATTACAATAAATGTTAAGTCCCGGAAGAATACTTGTAACAAAGATTTTTTTTTTTGAGGACTGTAAGTTTTTACTAAGGAATAGAAAATAATTTTAAGATTTTTAGGAATTATATTCTTTCATCAGAAGGCAGTTTACTCAAATGTTTATAGTGCTATCTCTGGTTGGTGAGATTATGGTTTAATTTTCTTCCTTATACTTTTCTTTTCTGTGCCAGATGCTCCACAGTGAACATGTATTACTTTTAGCAATGAACATATGTCAGTTTTAAAAAGGCATATTCCTTCAAGAATATACATGAAGTGTGTTTTGGCTTTAATAATTGTTTCTTGATTTTGTGACATTCTTGAAGGGAAAGAAAGAGCAATAAGTTTGTGTGAAAACTATTGATTGAAAAGAAGTGTATCAGTATCTTTTTAAATTTGTGGTAGTCTAACAGACTATTTTCTTTCAAGTTTACACAGAAAACTATGGTAGACCCTAAGGCTGACAGCTTAGGGCAAAGGTATATGTTAAGTAAAATTCTCTGGCAGGTGATTGTACTGAATTAACAGTAGCTGGTTGGGTACTTCATCTTCTATCCCATAAAACAATAAAAATAAATGTTTCTTTAAGCAACTACGCTTCCGAAGGAAACATGTCCCCTGAAGAATGGAGGAAAACAAAGCTATAACTACTGCATAGTAATTAGTGAAATATTTCCGTCTTTCAGACCTGGCTCAAAATACTTCTGATTTAAAATAAAGTATCATTATTTTTGTGTGGATACCTCTGTGGTGAGTTTTCAACAGATGTGGGTGGTTATTTATTTATTTATTTTTTAATTTAAATAAATTGTCACTCTGTGTTAAAGAAAAAAGGAAAACACCAGGACTGTTCATCATTGATGAACTTCTCCTAGGTGACTGAAAGATGGCCCTTATTTTGATATTGCTATTTCTTTGTGGAAATTGCTGAGGCAGGAATTCTCCCCTCCAACTGCTCCACCCCTATTTCAGCTTCAGTGTATCTGATGTTTTCCATATTTGCACACAACAAGAGAGAGAACATCTAGGGAAATTCAGAGTTGAAGGTGATATATCTGAAATCAGTCCCAACCATTGCCCACTTTTATTGTAATGACTTTACAGATTCCAAAGGGAATGGTGGAATTAGTCATCAGGGCTGTATATATTCTATACCAATATCATTTTGGCTGACGTACAGTTCTAAAAATGGCACTATGTTAGATTGGTAATTATATATGACATGCACAATCTGCTTATTTAATCTTTATTCTAGTTTTTAAACCATGTAGAAGTACCACTGACTTCTCCCTTTTGATCTACCTCATTTATTATATTTCTGTAATACAAGGGAAATCTCCCCTGACAAATGCTGCAGCTGAGGTTATAGATTCAGATTAAGACCCACAGCATCAGCATGACTGGTGGTGGAGCAGTGGATAGAGCATTGACCTGGGACACTAAGTTTGAAACCCTGAGGGTCACCAGTGTGAGCTGAGGATTCATCCAACTTGAGTGCAGTCTTGACAGCTTGAGCGTGGAATCGTTGACAAGATCTTATGGTCACTGGTTTGAAGGCCAAGGTCAGTGGCTTCAGCAAGAGGTCTCTGGCTTGGCCGTAGCCCCCCGTCAGGACATGAATGAGAAGAGCATTCAATGAACAACTAAAGTGCCGCAACTACAAGTTGATGCTTCTCATCTTTCTCCCCCCCCCCATCTCTCTCTCTCAAAAATAAAATACATCATCAAAGTAAAATGCCAGAACCCTCTCCTTAAATCCTCAGCAAACACAAGTATTAGCTTTGCTTTGCCTTGTGGGGCAGCTCTCACTCATGTTTATACCTATTTCTGGTTCCATAAGGCTTGAGATTCTGTATGCTGGAGAATTAGATGGCCCCTGGAGGTACTACCATGTGCCTCCAAAGCTTTCTGACCATTGAGTTACTGTGGGGAAGGTTTCTACCATTCTACCTCACATGATGGAAGTAGGAAGTGTAGAGACCACACGGTATGTCAGCTCCTCCTGCACAAGGTCTCCCATGAAATGCCTCACCCCATAAATCTGAAAAAAGACGTAATAACACTGAATGTATACTTGGCTAGTGGTTGTTGATTAGCTTATAAAGTCAGTTAAAAGTGAAGAGTTATAAAACAAATTATTCATGCTCTTGAATGTGTTTATTTATTTTACTTTTCCACTTATTTGAGAGAAAGAGAAGCATCAACTCATTGTTCCACTTAGTTATGCACTCATTGGTTGCTTCTCTTATGTGCCCTGACTGGATCAGACCCATAACATCAGTGTGTTGGGATGATGCTCTGTTCACTGAGCCACCAGGCCAGAGTTTGTTCTTGAATGTTTTATCATACCCTAAATTTTTACATGCACATCCATTCACCAATCTTGTAATGTCAAACCAAGTCTTTCTTTTGAGTAAGAATCCACCAGTTAGAATCTATACAAGCACATCCATAATTTATTTCTATGGTGATCAGTTTTGATACTTTAAAGTAGAATAAAAATTTAAAGACTACTTGAGATTTCTCAGATTGTTCTCCTACAGTCTTTTACAATGATCTCACATCTAATTCAGCAGTAATTTTTTAAGCAATTTTTCTTTTTGAAGTGTTTTCAGAGTATTTGCTTAGTTTTCATAGAAGTCACAACTCTTTATTATATTTATATTTTATCAGCTTACAAAATATTTTATTACATTGTGTAATTGCGGTAAAAGCTGCAACTGGAATAAGTTTCTTAGTAAATTGTGAAGCCAGTAGCCACGGCCACCATCACAGCTGCTTGGCCCATGCAGGTTCACATTTGATTTGGACAGATGGTAATGAAACAACGGAGCCAAGAACTGGTGGGCCATTAGCTTTAATCCTAGCTTGTACCCAGTGGGCAAGAAATACACACAATGGGCTCCAAAACCCACTCATTCAGTGCTCACAAAGCTACTGACTTATCCGGGTTTCCTAGAATCAAAGCTTTCTACTTCACCAGCCTTATTCACCTCTGTTCCCCATCTTCTTCCTTCTCCCTGCACAAACTCTGCACAAACTGGCTTCTCCCTCAGCACTCCACCATCTTGGCTGCTTCTCCTGGCTTCTTCCACATGGCCTTTCTCTGCTCATTTTTCTAATGCTAATCTCAGGAACTGAGAAAGAGCAAGCTCCCATTCTGCCCCCATTTTATAGTGTAGAAATCAAAACTTTTAATCCAATACACAAATAAAGAAGTCTCTAATACAAAGTCACTTATCTGAGGCATAATGGGATTCCTCATGAGAGTGTACCACCCACATCATGCAATCAGTCAAAGGTATGGGGAAAAGCTTAGTCTTCAAACTAAGCCTTAGTTTATAATGACCTGGCCTGCTTACAGCCTGTCCCCCACACCCAATACAAACTAGTAGCGAGCAAACATATACACATATATCATATTAAAAAATTTATTTGACCAACATAAATACATAAACTTTTTTTTTTTTTGTATTTTTCTGAAGCTGGAAACGGGGAGGCAGTCAGACAGACTCTCGCATGCGCCCGACCGGGATCCACCCAGCACGCCCACCAGGGGGCAATGCTCTGCCCATCCGGGGCATCACTCTGTTGCGACCAGAGCCATTCTAGCGCCTGAGGCAGAGGCCATGGAGCCATCCCCAGTGCCTGGGCCATCTTTTGCTCCAATGGAGCCTCGGCTGTGGGAGGGGAAGAGAGAGACAGAGAGGAAGGAGAAGGGGAGGGCTGGAGAAGCAGATGGGCACCCCTCCTGTGTGCCCTGGCCAGGAATCATACCCAGAACTTCCACTTGCCAGGCCGACACTCTACCACTGAACCAACCGGCAAGGGCCTAAATACATAAACTCTTAGCAGCCACGCAACTCAACCCATGGCAGCAAAGGGGCCCAGGCTACAGAGAAAGTTTAAGTTGTGAGTAACCACCAATGTATTTTACGGAGAATAGAGGACATCTGATGAGATAATTAGGGACTCTTTTAATAGTTTTCACTGTAAGTGTAGAGTCATAGAATCTTTTTTTTTTCATCTTCTATTTAAACTCCCAGCGTAACTCAATTACTGGTTGGCTAAAGTGGGCTGGTCATCAAGAACACTGCAGCTGGGAATGAGAATTTAATGTCCCTTTGTCCAGATGGGTCAGGAAGGTCTCTCCACTGCCAGCAGCAACTTGTCCCATGTTCCCTGAATATCTGTTTTCCTGGAAGCCCTCTTCCTCCTACCCTATATTATAATCCTGTGCCATACCCATATTCATTGATGCTTGAATATCAACCAGGTGCAGATTTCACATTTTTATTATCTTTTGTAGCTTTCCCGTGACCGGTCAAAAGTGTACCATGACTTTAGGGACACACTGTATTTTCTTTTCACGAATATGGTTTTGACATGAAATATACAATAAATTATCTGATTTCCCTTCGCCATAATTCTGTCATGCAGGAGATGCAGTACCTTGCCCTGGGGGTACTCAAGGTGCTTGGGCAGCAGCCATGGGACTCTGAAGGGAGAGAAAACTGTATTGAAAGGGGGTTGGACTTCCTGACCAGGTTCTTTTCTTTGGGCATAGCTAAAAGGGAAGGAATGAGCTATCCTTGCCCTTGTAACAAAAGAAATCTACACTTGCTATTTAATTTGCTAACACATGGGGAAAAATATCAAAATGTTTCTAATTGAAATTTTTAAACAGACAGCCAACTAAATGGGAAATGATATTTTCAAACAACAGCTCAGATAAGGTCCTAATATCCAAAATTTACAAAGAACTCATAAAACTCAACAACAAACAAACAAACAATCCAATAAAAAAATGGGAAGAGGACATGAACAGACACTTCTCCCAAGAAGAAATACAAATGGGCAACAGATATATGAAAAGATGCTCAGCTTCATTAGTTATTAGAGAAATGCAAATCAAAACTACAATGAGATACCACCTCACCCCTGTTAGATTAGCTATTATCAACAAGACGGGTAATAGCAAATGTTGGAGAGGCTGCGGAGAAAAGGGAACTCTCATCCACTGTTGGTGGGACTGTAAAGTAGTACAACCATTATGGAGGAAAGTATGGTGGTTCCTCAAAAAACTGCAAATAGAACTACCTTATGACCCAGCAATCCCTCTACTGGGTATATACCCCAAAACCTCAGAAACATTGATACGTAAAGACACATGTAGCCCCATGTTCATTGCAGCACTGTTCACAGTGGCCAAGACATGGAAACAAGCAAAAAGCCCTTCAATAGAAGACTGGATAAAGAAGATGTGGCACATATACACTATGGAATACTACTCAGCCATAAGAAATGATGACATCAGATCATTTACAGCAAAATGGTGGGATCTTGATAACATTATACGGAGTGAAATAAGTAAATCAGAAAGAAACAAGAACTACATGATTCCATACATTGGTGGAACATAAAAACGAGACTAAGAGACATGGACAAGAGTGTGGTGGTTACCAGGGGTGGAGGGAGGGAGGACGCAGAAGGGAGGGAGGGAGAGAGTTAGGGGGAGGGGGAGGGGCACAGAGAAAACTAGATAGAGGGTGACGGAGGACAATCTGACTCTGGGCGAGGGGTATGCAACATAATTTAATGACAAGATAACCTAGACATGTTTTCTTTGAATATATGTACCCTGATTTATTAATGTCATCCCATTAACATTAATAAAAATTTATTTAAAAAATAAATAAATAAAATAAAATAGAGACGTCATAATAATAGTGCCTATTGGTATTCTCTGCATTCCCTGCTGTGTGGACTCTGCAAGGAGATTCCATTAGACTGCAGTAAGTGTATGTGGAAAAAGGGAATGAACAAAAGAATGAGTATAGCCTGACCGGGCCGTGGTGCAGTGGATAGAGCGTCGGACTGGGATGCGGAGGACCCAGGTTCGAGACCCCAAGGTTACCAGCTTGAGCACAGGCTCATCTGATTTGAGCAAAAAGCTCACCAGCTTGGACGCAAGGTCACTGGCTTGAGCAAGGGGTTACTCAGTCTGCTGAAGGCCCACAGTCAAGGCACATATGAGAAAGCAATCAGTGAACAATTAAGGTGTCGCAAAGAAAAACTGGTGATTGATGCTTCTCATCTCTCTCTGTTCCTGCCTGTCTGTCCCTATCTATCCCTCTCTCTAACTCTCTCTGTCTCTGTAAATAAAAAAGAAAAGAATGAGTATAAAATAAATGCCATATCATTAGAGTCTAAAAATATCTAACCATGGCTAATTAACCCACTATTCATTGATGTCTTGAGTATATCAGTCAGATTATTATAATTCCTTTAAAAAAATGCTATCTATAAAATGTGGAGTGTGAACATTTTTTTAAAAATCAGGCTTTATGTAAAAATCTTTTTTTATGCAGCCTATTTTGAATGAACATTTGAAATAACTCTCATGACTACAGGTGGCTTTGTATACCAGCTGCCATGTATTTCTGGAAAGAATTAAAATTCCAACAGCATTTGCTAGCCAGGTTTAAGAAGTGGAGATGGGTTCTTCTGCTGGTATAAAGGTCTAAATATGCCCTCCAGTGTTACAAGTAAACCCTTGAAATTGTTTTTGTTTCTCCTTGTCGTGAAATTACAGTCTCACTGTGTGTGTGTTAAGTCTCTCAGTTTTATCCATTAATTTGAGAAATTAAACATTATTTTAATTACTATAGAAAAAAGATAGAATTTTAGTCACGTTGTCAGCATACTTATGGACTAAATTTCCAAATGAAAGTTCCATAATTTATATTGCCCTCTCTGTCTTTTCCCCTTATACAACTCTTTCACTTCAAAACTTCTTTCCCCAGGAAACCATCGCAGGCAGAGATCTCCGTAGGGGAAGTTTATTAAGGAGTGCTCTCTGAAGCTCAAGGAAGGAAGCCAGGGAACAAGCTGTGCAGAGCGAGAAGTTCAGGTGCAGTGCAGTGCTAGGAGCTGATCCCACAGGAGCTCTGGAGAGCCCCTCAGAGTTGTCCTCAAGGGACAAGCGAAGGAACCTTCATACCCCTTACCAACTAAGCGCTGCTGCCAGCGGGGAGGGCAGGCTGGCGTGAGGCAACCCTCAGGCTGCACGCAGTGCCCGGGGAAGGACGCACTGTGAGCTGTCAGCAGCAAGGGGGCGATGGGGACAGACGGACATGGGCCTCAGACTTGAATAGGAAATCTGGGTGGTGCAAGACAACATCCACTGCACTAGCCTCTTTTATGATTTTTATATAAGTTAACGTGAGTTTTGACAGAATATCATTTAGACTTTCTGTTAAAATGAGAATAGTGGTGTTAGTGCCGACCTCTGGTCTGGAATATTACAAAAGGATTCATACAAAAGGTTTAAAACTGTATCTAAATACCTGGCAATAATAAACTCAGTAAATGGTTTTTTAAATTACTTAATTTTTTTAAGATATTTTTTAAATTGATTTTACAGAGGGAGGAGGTTGGGGGAGCGAGAAGTAGTTGCTTCACTCTAGCTGTTCATTGATTGCTTGTTGTGTGTGCCCTGACTGTGCGAACCCAGGGCTTTAAACCAGCGACCTCAGTGTTCCAGGTTGGCCCTCTATTCACTGCACTGCCACAATCTGACCCCTTCTGGGCACGTGCAGTACCCATCATCTCTCCCTTAGATAACTGCAATATTCTCTGGTCTCTCCCTTTTCACCTGTCCCCCACCACCCTTCCATCTGTTCTCAACATAGCAGCCGTCGGGATGATCCATTCATGGCAGTCCCGGGCTCACAACACTGCTGGCTCCCAGCTCGTTTCCGGGGAGACTCCCAGCTCCCTGCAGTGCCTGGCCCCTTACTTCCTGGGCCTCCTCTCCTTTTGTGCTCACTCACCTCTGGCTACGCGGGACTCCAGACTCAGGCCAGCCAGGCACACGCCAGTCACGGCACATTCCTATTTCCTCTTCCCAGACAGTTTCTTTTCTTCTTTAAATGTCTGCTTTCCTCCCTTCCTTCTGGGCTCCTCACATAATGTCGTCTTATCTGTGAGGCCACCCACAACGTACCCTGTTCCCCTTCTTGGCATCATTTTTCTCTACTGCACTGATCACCCTCTAATGCCAGCCATCAGCAGAGGGCTTGGCACATTGTAGGTACTCAATAAATGTTTGTTGAAAGAAAGACTGAATTAATATAATGCATAAAATCTCTATCACTGGCTCCCTTGGAGTCAGTGGACAATTCCATAATGACAAGCAGTGTTCCTCACTAGGAGAGAGATCAACAGTTTAGGTAAAATAGCTCTTCATTTATGTAGGGCTCGTCCTGTGGATTGCTAGATCTTTAACACCCTAGCTTCTGCCCATGGTATGTCAGTGGTGACCCCAATTCCTAATGTGCCATTCAGGGAAATGCACCCCTTTTCCTCTCTACTCTTCATGGTCTCCTCAGTTGGTAGTTATTGATTGGGAATATGGACACACTTTTCCTGCCCACCACTCTCTTTTTTCTGAGTTAATCCAACAATCAGAGTGCTTTTCAGGCTATGAGCTGTTATTACACTAAGGACTCCATGAGTGCATTGATCTGTCACAGAGGACTTTGCATCTCCTTACAACCTTGGATGTAGCTTTTAAAGTTGCACGTGTCTGAAATTCCATTTGGTGTTGAGCATATCAGAAAGGCTTGGAGGAAATTGCCCTGGTGCCTGTGGGGATCCTTTGCTTCAGATGAAGGATTGACAGACTTTGGAGTGAGTGCTTGACAAAGAACATTCCTACATTCTTAAAACGGAGAGGGTCACGCGTCCTTCACATCTGAGAACCCCCAGTATGGGAGAAACAGATGGATACAAGATGACTTGAGTGTTCACTGGGTTAGTGATGAAGAAATAATGGATGTTATTTTGACTGATGGGAGTGAGTCAAAGGCCATGAACAGCAGTGAAGAGAATGATTTTTTGGAGGATAACTAATCCATATGAGTGGAGAGCCAGCAGCTTCAGCCTGGCATGGGTTCATTAGGGCTGTGGAGGAAGCCAAGTCAAACCGCCCAGAGGTCCTGCAGCTGACCCCAAAACGTTAAATGAATGCAGTGTAGTAGGTATGATGATGGGATTTTCATACCTACTCTCTCATTGTTCACATAAAAGCTGATTTGTTCTCACAGAAGGTCAATATGTTATTAACCTTGTTGTTACAGAGAAAGCAAACTAAAGCACAGGCATACATTCAAAATCATACAGCGAGAAAGTCACCTCTGACTCTGCCTCCACCAGAGGGCTTTCCTGTCCATCTGCCGCAAAGACCGAAGTTCACCATGACCACCCCACGCTTCTGAGAAAGGTTAAATTATGTTCACCATTTTCTACTTAGAAAAAAGCTGACAAGTAGTTAATTCAGTACATTCCCCAAGCTCTGGAGATAAATTCTCAGGAATTAGGAAATTATCAGCCATTTAAAATGACTCATTTCCTGTGAATATCAGAGAGCAAGGTTTTACTCTAAACTATCTTAGAAAATCAACTGGGCGGAGTCCTTCTGAATCCCTGTGGGAGGTCATCCATTGTGACAGGTCAGATCATTTATCTGGCCTCTTATTAGAGACTATGTCACATTTCCTTAAATTGCATGAGAGGTTTTTTTGGTTTTGTTTTTGTTTTTCCAAGGCTGTCTAATGCAGTGGTTCCCAACCTTTTTTGGGCCATGGACCAGTTTAATGTCAGAAAATATTTTCACGGACCGGCCTTTAGGGTGGGACAGATAAATGCACAAAATTAAATTATGCAACCAGCATAAAAACTGTGGTATTTTTAGATATAATTGTCAAACTTATGAGATAAGCGTCAAGAGTGAGTCTTAGACGGATGTAACAGAGGGAATCTGGTCATTTTTAAAAAATAAAACATCGTTCAGACTTAAATATAAATAAAACGGAAATAATGTAAGTTATTTATTCTTTCTCTGCGGACCGGTACCAAATGGCCCACGGACTGGTACTGGTCCGTGGCCCGAGGGTTGGGGACCACTGGTCTAATAGATGGGAAGAAGTACATTGCAGAATGAAACTAGGAAGACCTTTGCTGGGTTTTAGTGCCGATGTCAAATAAAGAAGCAGACCAATACATAATCAGTGTCACCCACGTCCAATTAGTGACATGATGATTCCAATTTTAAAACATGAAGGAAGCAGCACTTAAGAATGGTTGAAAATATGCAGTTGACTCCTGAAAGGAAGTTTACTCTGGGGATCTTTTAGTCCAGTGAAATTTAGGTTTTACAGTTGAATTTTTTCCCAGTCATGATTTTCTTTTGGATTCCTTTTTTTTTTTTTTTCTCAAAAGGAAATAGAAAACAAACATCTGACCTTAGCATAGATAACCTCAACTAAGTTAATGTATGGAATGATAATCAGACAGGTAAATCAGGGTACATATATTCTGAAAGAAAATTGCAAATTGGAGCACATGATGATACAATATTTCTTAATACAATAGAATACCTTATAAGGTACTCAAATGATGAAAAATTAACAGTAGCCTTAACTTTTGCTTCCAAGATCAGGTACGATCTGGCCCCTTCAGGGTAGTATGGCCACAGACTGTAGCCTTAATTTTTAAACAGATTGTACAAAATTTAAAGTAAATGACTGAAAGAAAGTGTAAAACCAAACTTTAGTCATATGTCTTGTGTAAAGCCAGTTGCCGTGGCCACCATCACAGCCGCCTGGCCCATGCAGGTTCGCATTGGATTTGGACAGATGGTAATGAGACAGTAGAGCCATAAACTGGTGGGCCATTATCTTTAATCCTAGCTTGCACCTGGCGGGCAAGTAAAAACACACACTAGGCTCCAAAACCCACTCATTCAGCGCTCACAAAGCTACTGACTTATCCAAGTTTCCTAAAATCAAAGGTCTCTAGCTCACCAGACTTATTTATCACTGTTCCCCATCTCCTTCTCTCTGCACTAACTCTGCACAAACTGGCTTCTCTCTCAGCACTCTGCCATCTTGGCTGCTTCTTCTAGCCTCCTCCACATGGCCTTTCTCTGCTCTCTGCTCTCTGCTCTCTAATGCTAATCTCAGGAACCAAGAGAGCAAGCTCCTGGTCTGCCCACTTTATAGTGCAGAAATCAAAACCTTTAATCCAATATACAAAATAGGGAAGTCTCTGATACAAAGTCACTTATCTGAGGCATGATGGGATTGTACCACCCCACATCAAAAAGGGTGGTTTCGAAAGGCTTAGTCCCAAAACCAAGCCCCAGGCTACAAGGATCCTGCCTGCCCACAGACCGCCCCCAACACACATTAATATCATCTGGGCGATGGGCTTCCACGTGGGCAGCACCATCTTTAACAAAGTGAGCATAATATATTTTATCTGCCTAACAATCCACCCCTATGCTCACTTTACTACCCACAATCTACACCACCAGCATCCCTGTGCAAGGAAATTACACACATTACACAAATTACAAATACATGACAAATCATACAATTTCAACAATTACAAAGGTACATTTCACCAGTCTCTGAGCACTTAGCCCAAAGTGCAAAATGTCCTCGGCTTTCTTTCTAGACATGGGGAAAGCTTCCTGGGTCAGGGGAAGGGCCTCCAGCAAAGCCGCCCCCCACCCCCATCAGGGTATTTCACATTGTCCAAAATCCGTAAGTCCATCCAACAAAGGAGCCAGTGCTCACTCCGGTCAGAGTCCAGGAAATCAGTCCACGCATATGGGGCGTCAGCCACTCTCCTCTTCCTGCCATTCTGGCAGGTCTTACACTGTCCCAAGGAGGAGCACATGGCAATGGCAGTCAGTCAGCATTTCCATCTCTGCTCTGAGAGCATGATGGCATTCACCCTTATGTCCCAAAATCGCAGACCTACTAGGAGCATAGCAGGTACTCCTTCCAGCTGGGCTCTCATCTTCTGGAGACTGCGGATTGCAACTCCAGCCTGATACTCCTCATCCTCCAAAGAGGAACTGAAAATATCAGCTCCTGCTGCCGGCCTTGCAGCCCCAGGCCCGGCCTCAGCCCTGACCTCCTGCCGCTGCTGGCTCTCCATAACATCCAGGGCAATCTCCAACTCACAAACCTGTGATTCCTTCTCCAGCATCTGCTCCATTTCCAGACGAATCTCGCAAACCTGGTCGGCCTCCTCCTCCAGCGCTTCCTCCAGCTCCAGGGTCAGCATCTGTTTCTCCCATGTTTGCTCCAGCTCCTTCCACTGCTCGGTTTGCAGGTCCCAGGCAGCCTCTTCCACAGAGCTCTCAGTTTCCTCACACATGGCTGTAAAAGTCAGCCAGTCCACGGTCCCCAAAAGGACAGCCATGGGGAACCATAACAGCAGCCAGTCCTCTAATCCACCACTCAAAGGTGGCTCCATATTCATCCATATCGAATCCTGCCACAGACTATACCAAATGTAAAGCCAGTAGCCAGGGCCACCATCACAGCCGCCTGGCCCATGCAGGTTCGCATTGGATTCGGACAGATGGTAGTGAAACAATGGAGCCAAGAACTGGTGGGCCATTAGCTTTAATCCTAGCTTGCACCCGGTGGGCAAGTAAAAACACACACTGGACTCCAAAACCCACTCATTCAGTGCTCATAAAACTACTGACTTATCCAAGTTTCCTAGAATCAAAGGTTTCTAGCTCACCAGACTTACTCACCTCTGTTCCCCATCTCCTTCCTTCTCCCTACATAAACTCTGCACAAACTGGCTTCTCTCTCAGCACTCCGTCATCTTGGCTGCCTCTCCTGGCCTCCTCCACGTGGTCTTTCTCTGCAGAGACTCTCTAATGCTAATCTCAGGAACCAAGAGAGCAAGCTCCCGGTCTGCCCCACTTTACTTTTGTTTTCTTTTTTTTTTTTTTAATTTTTTTATTCTTTTTTTTTTAGAGAGGATAGGGAGAGACAGAGAAAGAAAGAGAGAGAGAGAGAGAGAGAGAGAGAGAGAGAGAGGAGAGACAGAGAGAGAGAACGGGGGAGGAGCTGGAAGCATCAACTCCCATATGTGCCTTGACCAGGCAAGCCCAGGGTTTCGAACCGGCGACCTCAGCACTTCCAGGTCAACGCTTTATCCCACTCTGCCACCACAGGTCAGGTTGCCCCACTTTATAGTGCAGAAATCAAAACCTTTAATCCAATATACAAAACAGGGAAGTCTCTAATACAAAGTCACGTATCTGAGGCATGATGGGATTGTACCACCCCACATCAAAAAGGATGGGAAAGGCTTAGTCCTAAAACCAAGCCCCAGGCTACAAGGATCCAGTCTGCCCACAGCCCGCCCCAACACACATTAATATAATCATGCCCATCCTAAGCACGAAGGGCAACCAGTTCCATCACCTGGGCCATGGGATTCCACATGGGCAGCGCCATCTTTAACAAAGTGAGCATAATATATTTTATCTGCCCAACAGTCTTGTGTCTAACAGATCTTTAGTTGTGGTTTAAGCTCAAGAACAGTAGAACAGAGGGTATGTGTGCATATATGTCTTATGCACTGAGTGTTACTGATTGTAGATTGCCTTGCATAATACTGAGCTTCACAGAGACTCCACGATTATTTTGTGTGGCAGGAGAAAAATTTTTCCATGAATAAGAATCTCAGTAACCATGTTTCCTGAGTTATTTCACTCTGTCACTGAGCAGTAGTTCCTGCTTATATCATAGTTGAATGCATTAGTCAAAAGGGAAAAAGAGAGAATTTATTCAAAATGGAAGCTCTAATTTGTATTTATTTGCTGATGGTGGAATGACTCATGTATTGTTTGGGAAAATGGATTTGTAGGAACCATTTGCCTTCTTAATACTTAAGAACACAAAGACATCTGAGATACCTTTTCTGTTTTTTAATTATCTATTATTTACTTTCTTTCTCCATCCCTTTTCTCAATTGGCCGGTTGGCTCAGAGGTAGAGCGTCGGCCTGGCGTGCGGGGGACCCGGGTTCGATTCCCGGCCAGGGCACATAGAAGAGGCGCCCATTTGCTTCTCTACCCCCCACCCCCTCCTTCCTCTCTGTCTTTCTCTTCCCCTCCTGCAGCCAAGGCTCCATTGGAGCAAAGATGGCCCGGGCACTGGGGATGGCTTCTTGACCTCTGCCCCGGGCGCTGGAGTGGCTCTGGTTGCGGCAGAGCGACGCCCAGAGGGGCAGAGCATCACCCCCTGGTGGGCAGAGCGTCGCCCCTGGTGGGCGTGCTGGGTGGATCCCGGTCGGGCGCATGCGGGAGTCTGTCTGACTGTCTCTCCCCGTTTCCAGCTTCAGAGAAATACAAAAAAAAAAAAAAATAATAATAATAATACAATAATCTTACTTTAAGAGTGAGGAAGGTCAAATGAGATACATCCTAGGTCTTTTGGGACCTATTTTCTTTAGTTCCTGCCTTTTGTTTTTCAGTTAGGCCATTGTTCCTATTAACATGTCATTACTATTAATTCTTCCCAGGTAAGATGACTGAGAATGGAGGGAAATAATAATGTTCTTAACTATCTACCTTATTAATTCTGCCAATAGATAAAAATTAAGAACCCTTTAAATGCGTGTTTATCACCAATGTAAATTTGAAAACAGATCTCTTTAGCACATGGAACTGTATCACTATACCTATATTTCTTTTTTTTTTTTTTTTTTTTTTGTATTTTTCTGAAGTTGGAAACAGGGAGGCAGTCAGACAGACTCCCGCATGCACCTGACCACCTGACCGGGATCCACCCAGCATGCCCACCAAGGGGCGATGCTCTGCCCATCTAGGGCGTTGCTATAGAGCCTTCCTCAGCGCCCAGGCCAACTTTGCTCCAATGGAGCCTTGGCTGTGGGAGGGGAAGAGAGAGACAGAGAGGAAGGAGAAGGGGAGGGGTGGAGAAGCAGATGGGCACTTCTCCTGTGTGCCCTGGCCAGGAATCGAACCTGGGACTCCTGCACACCAGGCCAATGCTCTACCACTGAGCCAACCGGCCAGGGCCTAGATTTCTTTTTTTAAGAAAAAAAACAAACTTTCTTATACCCCAGTACTCTGTGACAGTATAACACCTCTTCTGTATAATAAATTTTTAAAATTTAACTCATTAAAATAAAAATGGTAAAGAAATAGCAAAAGAGCCCCCATAAACCATGCAAATGGTGACTAAAACTGTGAGACAGAAAATCCAGTTAAATCGGTCATTGAAAAGCAGGCATGACGATCACAGTCATGCAGTTCAGTGAGGCTTTGTTGAGTTTTGTTTTATTTTCCAGATGGGGAAGGAAATAATCACTAAGAGAACTTTTGTGGAACATACCTGTAGAAGTCAGAGTCGAGATGGGCTTAATTTATTCTGACAATTGATGTAGCTGCATAGACATCTCTTAAATTATTCATCTTTTCAATAGAAAATTTCCCCCCTTGGAGACCTCAGGATTGATTTAGACCCAGGCTAATTCAAACACAAGGTAATTTATGAAGTCAACACACACTGTTTTTGCATAGGTCTTCGATCCACAGCACAAGAGTATCTGTTTGAAGAAAACATCTACATCTATATAAAAATCAAAATAAAAAGTGATATATATTTTCTTCTGACCTGGTTGTTGAAAAATCCCTTTAATGAAGTTCAGCTTTGTTTCATAAATAATGTAATGCTTGTTTGAGCTTAGATAAACCTAATCAGATAACCAGTGAGACAATATATTACTAGAAGATGCTTACTATTACCAGAAACAAACAGCATCTATTCATTTTCCAGGCAGAGGACTGCACATGGTAATAGATTCAGTAAATCACCATAAACACGAGCAGTCTCTAGGAAGAGTAGGACTCTGTTAATTAAACATAGAGCCTCTTTTCTGACCTGTAGCTGGCCAGGAAGCCCTCTCCTAAGCTTCATGGTTCTGCAGACTTGGGGCACAAGACATACAAAAGGTTTTTACTTTCCTTCTCACAACTTATTTCTGTTTCAGTTTCTGAATTGATAAATGTAAAATAAAATAAAAGAGAGGAGAGAGAGAGAGAGAGAGAGAAACATTTTTGTCATCTGTGAACTTTGAAAGTGCATGCCTTTCATTTAAATGACCACTGGGGTCAGCAGTGAATAAAAGTCCGAAAAGAAGGGACAAGAACCAGCTGGACAGGGCCAGCTGCTCAGCAGAGAACTCTGACACAGAGGTGTGCCCGTTGTGGAAGCACTTACTGAATTTAGACTGTCCTTTTTCATGGTTTGTACTTTTATCTTAGATGTTTTATTTTCAGGTCTCTAAAGTCTAAAGAAATAAGAGAAAGATCTAGTTTTACGAAATAACTTCTTTTGACCAGGCAGGTGTTCCAGGATGCTTTTTCTTACCGTTTGCCATCAGGGAAAACAATGAAACCCTCACCATGTTAACTGGACACCTTTTAAGTCATTTGGAAGTCATAGAGCTTTGCTCAACAATAAAAAAAGAAATAAAAATTTCTTTAGAAGAATTTAAGTCCTGGCTATAATGTGCATTCTGTAATCACTTCCAAAATAATTTTTAGACACCTGTTTCCCAGGGGACTTCCAGGCATGGAGTAAATGGGCCGGTGATCATGAACTCATATCCTAGAGTGCATCTCAGAGAGGACACCGAAAACTTGCCATGCCTCAGGAACCGTGAGATTGGGTGTTGAGGGCTAGTACCAGGGACCCTCAGGTTGTCATTGCTAATTAAAGGTCACCAAAGAGAAGCAACCAACAGCCCTTATCTGGCCTGGAATGGTTTCTTTTCCCCAACTTCCTCTCATAATGTATCTTTCCTTACAGCCTTCAAAGCTAGTGTGAATAATTAGGGCTTTTAAGCTTTGAGAGGATGTATCATTCATTTTGAATCAATTCTATTCTTTGTCACTCAAGAGAAGCATTATCCAGTATGTCTTCTTAAAAATACTAATTCTCGGGGATGTTCATAGGTGTTTGGTGAGAGAGTAGGGAAGGAAGAAGGGAGGATTACATGGGCAGATAAACTTAGGAAACTCTAGGTGAGCAAAGATTTGAGGGGGAAAAAGTGATGTGACTTGTCTTTTTGGCCTTTTAATATCAACCTCTGTCCCAGAATTAAACTGATCTTAGAACTTACAGAATAAGATGGGAGGGGACAAACATGGCATTTGATCATCAAGAGACTTGAAAAGTATAGATCCTATTTTTATTACTTGGGCATTACCTTGGCTTTTCCAAATTAAAAGCCAGCTCCACAGGCTTGTTCAAAGTATTCTGTGTGACAAAATTGGAGTGAACTTCTTAGATAGCTAAATATGTCCACTCTAAACTTAGCAGAAACAGCTAAATGGTGTAGCTATGCTGATTTGCTTTCTTTATAGTTTCGAGTTAAGGAAATAAATTGATTCCCTTTCTTTCTTAATCAGCACAAATTTGGTTACTGATGTATGCCAAATCTTTTACATTTGCTGTGTGTGTGTGTGTGTGTGTGTGTGTGTGTGTGACAGAGACAGAGAAGGGACAGAGAGGGACAGACAGGACGAGAGAGATGAGAAGCATCAATTCTTCATTGTGGCACCTTAGTTGTTCATTGATTGCTTTCTCATATGTGCCTTGACAGGGGGGCTACAGCAGATCAAGTGACCCCTTGCTCAAACTAGATGAGCCTGTGCTCAAGCGGGCAACCTCAGGGCCTCAAACCTGGGTCCTCCGCATCCCAGTCCAATGCTCTATCCACTGCACCACCACCTGGTCAGGCTACATTTGCTTTTGAACATTAGAAATGTTGTTTTCACTTTATTGTGCATTATTTAGTTTTTTATTTTGTGTGTGTGTATGAGTTTGTTAGGATTTTTATTCTGAGAACTATATCAGGCCAAGTGGTACCAAATTACAGAAGGAAGGGAACATCTGATAAAATGTAAAAAGAGAGTCAAGATGGATGGTGGTATAGAGATAAAGTTTATTTTTATGGGGGAACATTACATATCATCTTTCCTCAATGGTGATGGTCTATCTGATGCTCCAGTCCAAATGTGTTTTTGAAGATCTCATCCATGAAACTCCTAGCATATTGTGGAAATAGTGGGCACTGTAGAGATAGCTGGTCAACAATCCCAGGAGGACAGAAACTCAATACCTTCAGCAAAAGAATTTTCTATTAAAGGAAGTTGAAATTAATTTTAGTCTCCAAGGGACTAATATTAACTTAACACTGATAAATTCACATACTATTTATTTTTGCATGTTTGGGAGTAATTTGCTTATACCGCTGAATTTCAAATATGTGCTTCCCTGCCTTATTTATATGCTTGCAACTGCAAAAGTAGTTGAGCATTAAGATTTGGCGTAAGATTGAAAAAGAAAGCTGGAAGTGTCATGCCCCCTCATTTCAAACTATATTAAAAAGCCATAATAATCAAAGAAGGAAATATTACCCTTTGCAACAACATGGATGGACCTGGAGTCTACTATGCTAAGCAAAGTAAGCCAGGTAGAGAAAGAAAAATATCATATGACTTCACTCATATGAGGAATCCAATAAACAATGTGAACAGAGAAACAGAAGAGAGGCAGAAGAGGAGTTAAAGAGTCCAGAAGGAAAGTGGTCAGAGGGAAAGGGGATGAGAGGAGGGGATCAAAGAAAGGAAAGACATTAGTGAAAGTATATAAACATAACACAGCAAGATAGAGAGCAGGACAGTAAATCATGGGGGGAAGGGGGGAAGGTGGTGGGGGCCGGGGGCAAAGGGGGTATCAAGGAGAACAAGGAGGGAGGGAGATGTATTTGGGGGTACACTTTTAACTATAAACACAACAAATTAAAATCAATAAAATAATAGTACAGTATTGTTATAGAAAAAAAAAAGACATTGATCAATTGAAGAAAATAGGGAGCCCAGAATGAAACCCACCCATCTGTGGTCAATTAATTTACTACAAAGGAGCCAAGAATACACATTGTAGAAAAGACAGTCTTTCTGATAAATGATGTTGGGAAAATTGGACAGCACATGTCAAAGAATAAAGTTAGACCATCGTTTTACACCACACACAAAAATTAACAAAATTAATCGAAAACTTGAATATAAGTCTAGAAACCATAAAATTCCTAGAAGAAAACAAAGGCTGTAACCTCCTTGACGTTTGTCTTGGCAATAGGTTTTTGGTTTTTTTGGTATTTGACAGCAGAAACAAGGGTGACAATAGTAAAACTAAATAAATGGGACTACACAAAACTAAAAAGCTTCTACACAGCAAAGGAAGCCAATGGTAAAATAAAAAGGAAACCTTCAGAATGAGAGAAAATATTTGAAAATCATATATCTGATAATTATTTAATACCCAAAATATATAAATATCTCATACAACTCAAGAACAACAAAAACCAAGTAAAAAATGGGCAGAGAATCTGAAGACATTTTTTTCAAAGAAGACATACAGACGGCAACAGGTTCATGAAAAGATGCCTAACATTCATCAATAATCATCAAGGAGAATCAAAACCACAATGAGAACTCACAATCAAACTCACATCTGTTAGAATGGCTAAATTTTTTTTAATTTTTTTTTATTTTTTAATTATAGTTGACGTACAATGTATTAGTTTCAGGTGTACAACCCCATGATTAGATATTATGTAACTTACTAAGTAATCATCCCAATAAACCTTGTACCCATCTGACTCCACCCATAGCTATTAGGATTTATTGACTATATTCCTTATGCTGTACTTTCCCCATGACTATTCTCTAACCACCAATTTGTACTTCTTAATCCCTTCACCTTTTTCATTCAGACCCCAACACTCCTCTCATCTGGCAACGATCAAAACGTTCTCTGTATCTATGAATCCGTTTCTGTTCTGCTTGTTTATTGTGTTTTTTAAATTAAATTGTTAATATATACATATTCTTTGCCTTTTAATTATTCATATTTTTATCCTTTTTCCTTCTTTTTATTAAAGAAGACTCTAACATTTCATGTCATACTAGATGAACTCCTTTAGCTTTTTCTTGTCTGGGAAGCTGTTTAAATGATAGCTTTACTAGGTAGAGTAATCTTGGTTGTAGGTCCTTGCTTTTTATCACTTTGAATATTTCTTGCCAATTCCTTTAGGCTTGCAAACAACTCAGTTCCTCCTTGTGTGTCCCTGGTGTCTTTCAAACTGCTGCCCTGAGTGCTGGAGCTCAGAGTGAACCTGAGTAATACTGTGCATGGGCCTTTCAAGAGGAACATCTGGGAGTCCAGCAGCCCTCTTCACTCAGCCACAATCGTTGCTGATTTTACAGCAACAAGTTATGAGAATTTCTGCAACTCTGGGCTGCGTGGCCTGGTGTGGGGCTGGGATCCCTTGCTCCTATGGAGAGACCTCCAAAGCTGAACTATTCCTCCTAATTTTTATCTGCCACATTTGGGTGTGGGACCAGCTTCTTAGGCATTTCTGCTCTTCATCTGGATGTGGCTTCTTCTTTATATCCTCAGTTATAGGACTTCTGTTCAGCTTTATTTCGGGCAGTTCTGAATGATAGCTGTTCTGTAGTTTAGTTGTAAGTTTGATGTGCTTGTGAGAGAATGTGAGTACTTCTCTTGACAGGAAGCCTAGAATGGCTAATATTTAAAGAACAACAAAAAAATAACAGGTGTTGGTATAGATGTGAAGAAAAGGGAAGGAATGTAGATTTGTGCAGCCACTATGGAAAATAGTATGGAGGTTCCTCAAAAAATTAAAACAAGAACTATCACATGATCCAGCAATTTTAATTGTTGGAGTATATCCAGAAGAAATGAGAACACTATACAAAAAAGCCATCTGCAACCCCATATTCCTAGCATCATTATTTACAAAGCCAAGATATGGAAACAAAAGTCATTTATAAATAAGCTGTGGTGTGTAAATATGGAATATTATCCGGCCATTAAAAGAAGAAAAGCCCACTATTTGTGGCAACATGGCACTATGCTAAGTGAAATAAGTCAGAGAAAGACAAATACAGCAGGTCCTTGCATAACATCATTTTATTCAGTGAGGCTTAGTTATAATGTTAATGAGATATCTTCAAAGTTTAACTCTTGTTTAGAGCAATTACCCTATAGCAGAATTGGTTTCTTTATAACCAACTCACTTAAAGTTGCAGAACCCATTGACAGCATTGAATGAGGGCTTACTGTCGTGTATGATCTCACCCACATGAAGTCTTAAAAAAAAATAATATAAAAATAAGAACATAGGAAAAGAGATCAGATTTAAGGTTATCAGACAGCTAGGAAATTGGATGAAGATGGTCAAAGGTATGAGCTTCCAGGTATAAGATAAATGAGTATTAAAGATATAATGTACTATTCAATACAATGACTATAGCTAACACTGTTGTGTGGTACATATGAAAGTTGTTAAGTGAGTAGAGCCTAAGAGTTCTCTTCACAAGGAAAGAAAACACTTTCTCCTTTTTCCTTTGTATAGATATGAGATGATAGATACTAACTAAACTCATTGTGGCAGTCATTTCACAACATATGGATACCTGAAACTTACACAGTGCTTATGTCAATGATATTGCAATAAAATTGGATTAAAAAAGATTTGACATAGAAACACCATTAAAACAAAGGAGGAATTCAGTGTTTCATTTTGATTGTGGCATACCTGGGAGCAGGGGAGAACAGAACAAGCAAACTGTGCCTGCCCAATTTAGAAGTTTTTGAACAACCTTGGCCTAATATTTCAAAATTTTCAGGTTGTATCCACGCCATGCAAGCGCCCTGAACAACCTTGGAACACTGACAAAAAACACAGCAGAGGCAAAGATGTACTATCAGAGGGCTCTCCAGCTAAACCCGCAGCACAACCGGGCCCTGTTCAATCTTGGCAATCTCCTTAAGTAAGTACGCTGCGCACCTTTGATCCCGTGGCCTTGTCGTTTCCAGAAATCCTTTTCTTCTCAACACCTCCTTGGTTATGTTGTTGTCTGCTCTTCCCAAGATTGGAATATTTAGGGATATAAAGCTTTGGGACGATGTGATATTTATCTGAATCAATTCTGGTCCCCATCATTCAAAAAAAGTATTTTCTCAGAGTGTCTTTTCCAGAAGTATTAGTTCTGAAAGATGTTAATAGATTGTGTGTAGACAGGTGAGATTAAGGAAGGATTACATGGTCAAATCAGTTTAGGAAATGTTAAATTAAACTAAAGATAGTTCTTTATTGCCAAGAACTTCTCATATGCTAAATGCCCTGTGAGACCTCAGCAGGGAATATTGGAATATGGCATTTTTTGAGTTGATTTTTTTTTTTTTTTTGGTATGGCATTTCCCAGGTATTTTATGAATATTCCTTGGGGAATGTGCTGGTCTAGGAAAAGCAGTCTGCTCTAAAGGTGTAAACAAATGGCATAATCACAATCTGTGCCCAGTTTGTACGATAGGTAAGAAACAGAGTGAGGCATCCCTGGAGTCAGTCATCATTAGAGGAACTCTTGCTCATTGGAAGGCCTCCCAGGCATAGTCACTGGTGTGGGCTTTCCCTCACTGCCCTATAAAAGGTTAATAGTGCAGTTAGCGTCACAGAAGACTAACACAAAGGAGTACTTTTGCATCTTATATTTTTATTAATAGGAAGTTTAGGCATGTTATGTTGGTGATGGTACCTACAATGATGGTAGTAAAAATGGTGGTGGTTATGAAATTTGACTTCTAAACTTAAAAAAACAGGTTGAAAACATTAGAAATGGAAATCAAAAGGTAAAAATGGTTGGAATCAAACTGTAGTGATGTATTTATCTGTACTTGTTAAGATGCTGACAATCTCCAGGAGTCCTTAAACTTTTTACACAGGGGGCCAGTTCACTGTCCCTCAGACCATTGGAGGGCCGGACTATAAAAAAACTATGAACAAATCCCTATGCACACTGCACATATCTTAAAGTAAAAAAACAAAACGGGAACAAATACAATATTTAAAATAAAAACAAGTAAATTTAAATCAACAAACTGACCAGTATTTCAATGGGAACTATGGGCCTACTTTTGGCTAATGAGATGGTCAATGTGCTTCTCTCACTGACCACCTATGAAAGAGGTGCCCCTTCCGGAAGTGCAGCAGGTGCCGGATAAATGGCCTCAGGGGGCCGCATGTAGCCCATGGGCCGTAGTTTGGGGACCCCTGATCTACACAACTCTACACACATACTGAATTGGTTTCCATGTCTCTAAACTTGCAGAGAACACCTTTGGCATCTTTGAGGCTAATGGCGTGCTGTGTACTTTTACCCTCTCCCTAACAGGACTGTCTTAATAGCCTCAGTAACATTTTTGATGCACCTTCTTCACCTTCCTATTTACTCCTTGAATATTGCATGTGTGTGTGTGTGTGTGTGTGTGTGTGTGTATTAGTACTATATAATAAGTTCCCTTTAAAAATAAGAACAAATTAAATGTTTTGGAGAAAATTAGTCTAATTATTATAGATAACTAGTTACAGGTCATTAGGGTGTTTTTACTTTACTATTATGAACTCTTATGTCTCTATGTAGAGTTCTAAGGGCTCATGTTTTGTTTTGTTTTTTAAAGCCATTGTTACATTTGTATATGTCCTAACTTAGGGCCCAAATAACTTCATATCTGGTTAAAACCTGACAGTATCTATTGGGTTACCTGGATTATGCTGATGAGTGCTGATTTCAAAAATCATGTAGATGAAGAATATTCCCCCCCCCAAAAAAAAGTTGGCTTTATTGGCCTGTCTATGAAATGCTGGTTCTTGCTAGGAATGATACCCTGCAATTATGATTATCATATTGTGCTGAATGCACCTCTACTCAACAGTGATGACAGAGATTCTTTTAAACTTCACCTTGTCCAGGCCTGAACAAGAGAGGTACATTCTGACCTTCCTTTTTCAATTAACGTATGATCGCCACTGACTATATTATCTTGAATTAGCATATGTCAGTTAAAAGTACGAGGAAATATATTTTGGAGCATGGCAGTGACTACTTTTCACAGTAGGAGGGAGTCCTGGATACCTAACATAGGATTGCTTCTCTTTCAGTAAAATAAACTCTTGATGATTATCCAAACCAACAACAATACTTTACATGTGTACAGGACTGCAGTTTTCTGAGTGCTTTTTTTATGAGGCCCTCCCAGTGAATAAAGTGAATAGGGAAGACAGGGAGCCGAGGTCCTAGGAGGTTAAGTGTCTATACGAAGCCAGCCCTGTTTACCTTCTGCTCTCGCACATTATACCAGAGAGCAAAGTGGCTATATCTATGTAGATCATTCTTAGAATCCAATAGAATAAAATCATCATAATAGTTAACATTTATGCATTTTAACATTTTTCATTTTACAGATACATGTTTTTATATCCGTTATTTAACTTAATCTTTAAAACAATCTATCATGAAAGGTATTACTCTCCTCATCCTCATCTTACAGATGAGAAAACCAAGGTTTGGAGTCTCTTTGACTTTGGAGTTGGCTGTGGCAGACCCATAATTGAATTCCTGCCCCTGGACTTTCATCCTGTTCATTTTCCATTACCCATGCTGCTCAAATAGCTCTTCCATCCAAAAATTACTTGATATTTAGCTATTTAATGATATATGGCTGCCTTTTGAGAGAAAGGTCTTTCCTGTTTTTCTTATGCTAACAGTAAAGGCAGTTTATACCATATCCCTCAGTAGCAGAGAGTGGTGGCTCAGAAAACAGCAGAGCTAATCCACATTTAGCTAACTCTGAGGTTTGCTTTTGCTTTCCTTAGTATTGTTCTGCTAAGTAGCAATGATTCAAAGGCAAAAAAAGAGGGTAAGAATATTTAAGATTTATACCACATTTATTTCTCATTAGGCAGCTAACTTTCAAATTGTGTAATTTCTCATAATATAGAACTGAATGTTTATTCTAAGAACCCCAGTTATCTCTTTAGATATGTGTAGTTTAGATTGGAGTAGCTATGTGCCAGGGTCCCTTAGGAAGGAGCTAGACCTGGAAATTGAACCTAGATTTCTCTGAGTCAGTACCTGTGCCCATTATCACCACCCTCGATTGCCCCCTTGTGGTTCACCTCAAAACTGGGATACAGCCTAATGCAGCACTGCCCAATGGAAATGTAATACATTAGAATCTGTAATTTGGCCTTGGCTGGTTGGCTCAGCCATAGAGTGTCGGTCCAGCATGTGGAACTCCCAGGTTTTATTCTTAGGGCACACAGGAAAAACTACCATCTGCTTCTCCACCCCTCGCCTTCCCCTTTTCTCTCTCTCTCTCTCTCTCTCTCTCTCTCTCTGTCCCTCTCCTGTAGCCACAGCTCAAAAGATTTGACTATGTTGGCCCCGGTCACTGAGGATAGCTTCATGGCCTCCCCTCAGGTGCTGAAATAGCTTAGTTGCTGAGCAATGAGAGCAGTGGCCCCAGATGGGCAGAGTATCACCTTGTAGGGGGCTTGCTGGATTGATCCAGATTGGGGTGCATGTGGGAGTCTGTCTTTCTACCTCCCTACCTCCCCGCCTGTCACTTAACAACAACAACAACAAAAGAATATGTAATTTAAAATTTTCAAGTGGCCATATTTCAAAACAAAAGGTGAAATTAATTTTAATAATATATTTTATTTAACCCCAGAATATCCAAAATATTATCATTTTAATATATAATTAATCTTAAAAATTAATTTTAAAATTGAACATGTAAAAATATTCATTGCATGGTATACTTTTTTATGATTAATCTTTGAAATCTAGTATATGTTTTACATTTACAGGATATCTCAGACTACTCAAATTTCAAGGGATCAATAACCACATGTAGTTAGTGGCTACTATATTGGACAGCACAGATCTTAATTAATGACCTTGACTTTGAGAGAAATGTGAAAAGACTTCCAGGCCAGAAGTTCTAAATAACAATGTGATTCTTTTGGAGCATCTCAGAAATCTTACAATGCTGAGCACAAACTTCATTTGAACTCTTGGAATTATGTGACAGACAGTGTTAGACCTGATCATAGCAGTAGACGTCACTGAGTGTTCTCCAGATATGCTTGGCTTCTTTCAAACTGTTTTACTGGGCTTTGAAGTTAATCTGTTATGAGCCTGTGGAACACATGTACAGTGTGACAGACGGATAAGGAACAGCTTTCCATGCCAGCATTCTTAATTTATATTAATTATTGTTGGCCTTGCTTGGAACCTAACATGTTAAAGAAGGTAGACAACATTAGCATGAACTTTTTAGGGTTGAAAAGAGCAAAAATCCCTGGTGGCTCAGAAGAATATAATAGAATATTTCAATTCAGGGCATGGGAAAATATTTCTGTGACTGCTTGGGTGAAATAGTTGCTGGTATTTGAAACAGAATATGAAGAGAACCTCTTAAAGAATCGTATCATACCTCCCTCATTGCCAGGAGTACCTTCCATGAGTATGCTTGGCTATAGATATTACATGGATGTTACAATAAATCTTATAATCAAAGCTCAGAAGCAAATGAAATAGAATGTTTAATAATTGAATTA
The DNA here is from genome assembly GCF_036850765.1 of Saccopteryx bilineata. Lineage (NCBI taxonomy): Eukaryota > Metazoa > Chordata > Mammalia > Chiroptera > Emballonuridae > Saccopteryx > Saccopteryx bilineata. The sequence goes on along the minus strand of NC_089491.1, from coordinate 138,404,214 downwards.
TACAGAAGATCAACTTGATAACAGTGTATAATTTTCTTTAGTCCAATCCTTTAGAAAATTGAATATCTAGAGAACAAAGGCACACAGAAAGAAGATAACCAATATCCAAAATGCCAGCCTACTGTATAAAGACTCATGTTTTGAGGTTCTTTCCACCACATTAAGATGTCAACTGTGAGTGGGCAAGTTCTGCATCCTCCTCTTGGAGTGAAATCCCATGCCTCATCTTCATAATCTCTTAGTATCCAGATTACCTGCAACTTCACTTACCTATACGTAGTCTCAACCACATCACAGTTCCTTCTTCTTCATCTTTATCCAACTGATGCCGTCTCTCTCCAGGTCTCTTCCCCACCCCCGCTCTTTAGAAGCCCAGTCTGGCATCTCGTTCACACCATCTCAGTCTTTTGTACATTCTCCCATCGTCCTCAGGGACATGAGCACCAGAGCAATGACTTTTTCCTGCTCCCAAGATGTGATGCCATTTCTAGGAAATTCAAGAATTGTGTTAATCGCCCAGATCCTCTGCCGCCTTCTTCATTGCAGGGCCCTCCTTCTGCTCTGCACTGAGCGTGCACTGGCATCACCGTGCCAGGTGCTTTCTCCTTATGCAGACCTTTTCCTTCTTTAATAGCTGAATTTGGAAATGTTCGTCTTTAGCCTTAACCTCTTACCTCTGCCCACTCTGTCCATCACTCTCCCTGCCCCCATCATGCCTACTGACCTATCAACGGGGTCATGTTTATGACCTGCTACTTTCTAGCTCCTCTCTGTGCTCAGTTGTCTTCTTTTTAGACCTAATGTTGACATGCCTCCCATGACAACTTTATTCTCATTCCTGCAGGCCCTGCTCTTCACTATTATTAGAATCTCATTCTGTGTGATTCTTAACGTTCATAATTTATAATACCATCTCTAATTTGTCTGATCTATTTCAGTAATGCATGTGACATCAACTTAGAGTCCTTCATACCTTAACTGTCCTTTACTTGCCTGACCAGACTCCCAACCTAAGTTACCCTTATTGCCTGCATTTTCATTTGCCTAGATCAGTGTTTATCAACTTTTTTCATTAACACCCCACCCTTTTAAAGCATTTTTTATCTAACCACCCACACCCCAATTTAAAACTCAAGAGTAAGATTTGTTAGGTAGGGTAGAGCATTGGGAGACCACAAATCCTTGTAATATCTAAAATAATTTTTTGTCGCACCACCTGTTGTCCAAGAAGCAATTTTCACCTCTGTTGAAAATATATGCTCTAGACCAGGGGTAGTCAACCTTTTTATACTTACTGCCCACTTTTGTATCTCTGTTAGTAGTAAAATTTTCTAACCGCCCATTGGTTCCATAGTAATGGTGATTTATAAAGTAGGGAAGTAACTTTACTTTATAAAATTTATAAAGCAGAGTTATAGCAAGTTAAAGCATATAATAATAATTACTTACCAACTACTTTATGTTGGATTTTCACTAAGTTGGGCAGAATAAATCTTTATAAAACAACTTACTATAGTTAAGTCTATCTTTTTATTTATACTTTGGTTGCTCTGCTACCGCCCACCATGAAAGCTGGAACGCCCACTAGTGGGCGGTAGGGACCAGGTTGACTACCACTGGTCTAGACCCTCATCTAATCTATCAAGTGTTGGAGGTTGAAAACACAACTCTGAGTTGCATGGGACTGTTACAAAACTCTGAAGACAGCATTGTGGGGAAAAACAGAGTGGGGTGGGTGATAGAACTGGTGGAGAGATTCATCCTTAATGGACTTATTATATCTCCCAAATATTTTGTCTTCCTCATACTCATATCCTTTATTCCCCTCCTCGGTGTCCAGACACATACCCAGAAGATGACATCATCCCTTTCTTTTACTAACAATATTCAAGTCATGCAGGGTGTATTTTTGCAGGTTCCCTTCTGCCTACCTCAAAATTTCCTGCATGTTCAGACTCCCTCTTCTTTTCTTCTTCTGAGGGAGGAAGAATTGTCATGCCTCTTTCATAAGGCTAGGGTTTACACCATTTATGTATTTTTTTTAATTGAGGCATAATTAACATGTTAAAAATGCACAAATTTTGTGTTTGGTATGAGTTTTGACAATTTTTCATACTCTTGTAATTGCCCCCGAAATAACACATAGACTATTTCCATCACCCCAGGAAAACCCTGATGCTTCTATTGAGTAATTTTCTTTTCCCAGAGGCAATCATTATGCTGATTTTTTTCACCATAAAATACTTTAAACTGTTTTAGAACTTCAGTTACAGGTGATCATTTACTATGCACTGTTTTACTGTCTGGGTATTTTTGCTTAGCGTAATTTTTTGAGTCTTATTCATGTTGTTACATGCTACTTTTTTTTATTTTTTATTGCTGAGTAGTATCCCATTGTATAAATGAAGTAATTTGTCATTTTCTGTGGGTGAATACTTGGTGTGTTTACAACTTTGAGTTAGTATTATGAATATTCCCATCCCAGTCTTTGTTCATTTTGGGGGGTAAATATCATATCTAGGAGTAGAATTATGGATAATTGAATCTTTAATGTTTTAAGAAACTGCCAAACAGTTCTTCTAAGTAGTTGTACCACATTTCACTCTAACAGTGGTGAGTGATCTCTTTGCTTCGTACCCTAACATTTGATGTTGTCAGTCTTTTTTATTTCAGCCCTCAGTAGTCATTAGTGTAAAACCCACATGTGTTCTTGAGGCTATTTCTTTCCTGCCCCCCCCCCCCATCCATTATCATGGGTTCTCTCTTAGGTCTTCAGATTCTTCCCATTCCACGGACTTCCGGCCCACAGGGACTCTTTTTCAGTTAAACTATTTCCTCAAGTTGTTTTCTTAACTCCTTCCTTCCTCCGATCAAAGTGACGAGAGGAATGATTAACACATGGTGCTTCTGCTTCCTCTCACCTGTTCATCCAGCATTCCAGGGGAGCCGCTGTCCTGAGCATCGTGAACATCGGCTCTGCAGTCCGAAGGTCCTCTCAGCTCTCAGCCCCTTGATTTCTCTGAAGAATATGACACTGTGGACTGCCTTCCACAGCGTTTGAAGCTCTTTATTTTATTGCTATCTTACAACACATTATTTTTCTCTTCTGTTGCCAACATCTACTCCTCTTCCACTGAGGAGCCACTGCGCCACTTCACCCGCAGGTGTTGTAAAGTACCAAAAACTACAGAATTAATATTAATATTTTAAGAGGCTTGAAGAACATTTTATTAATTTGGGTTAAGGTGTGCAGAGAAATTATGAGAATAGTCTCTGTACTGTGTGATTGGCATAACCAGGATGGCCCTTCGCATTGTATTGTAAATGCAAAGGGAAGGAAAACATGGATTCCCAGACATTCCACCACACCTGTGGGGAAAAGGGGGTGAATGGCTAGCCAGGTGCAGGAAGAGAAAAGCCAAAATAAACCTTTTCTTATAGCAATGAGCCATTTGCGGGCATTTGTCCCCACGGAAACTACCTCTCCTATGTAAATGCGTGTGGTTAACACGTGTGACTCTGGACAGAGAGATGGCAGATAAACACTAGAAAATATAGGAATGCCTTTTAATATGTAAAGAGACATCTTTCTATCATTGTGTTGACTTGTAAATTTTGTTTTCTCCAAAACTGGAAAGCCACATGCAAAAGAATGAAACTCGACTACAGCCTGTCCCCGTGTACTAAAATTAATTCAAAATGGATCAAAGACCTAAATATAAGACCTGAAACAATAAAGTACATAGAAGAAGACATAGGTACTAAAATCATGGACCTGGGTTTTAAAGAACATTTTATGAACTTGACTCCAATGGCAAGAGAAGTGAAGGCAAAAAGATAAATGAATGGGACTACATCAGAATAAAAAGGTTTTGCTCAGCAAGAGAAACTGATATCAAAATAAACAGACAGCCAACTAAATGGGAAATGATATTTTCAAACAACAGCTCAGATAAGGGCCTAATATCCAAAATTTACAAAGAACTCATAAAACTCAACAACAAACAAACAATCCAATAAAAAAATGGGAAGAGGACATGAACAGACACTTCTCCCAGGAAGAGATACAAATGGCCAACAGATATATGAAAAGATGCTCAGCTTCATTAGTTATTAGAGAAATGCAAATCAAAACTACAATGAGATACCACCTCACCCCTGTTAGATTAGCTATTATTAACAAGACGGGTAATAGCAAATGTTGGAGAGGCTGTGGAGAAAAAGGAACCCTCATTCACTGTTGGTGGGACTGTAAAGTACAACCATTATGGAGGAAAGTATGGTGGTTCCTCAAAAAGCTGCAAATAGAACTACCTTATGACCCAGCAATCCCTCTACTGGGTATATACCCCAAAACCTCAGAAACATTGATACGTAAAGACACATGTAGCCCCATGTTCATTGCAGCACTGTTCACAGTGGCCAAGACATGGAAACAACCAAAAAGCCCTTCAATAGAAGACTGGATAAAGAAGATGTGGCACATATACACTATGGAATACTACTCAGCCATAAGAAATGATGACATCAGATCATTTACAGCAAAATGGTGGGATCTTGATAACATTATACGGAGTGAAATAAGTAAATCAGAAAAAAACAAGAACTACATGATTCCATACATTGGTGGAACATAAAATGAGACTAAGAGACATGGACAAGAGTGTGGTGGTTACCAGGGGTGGGGGGAGGGAGGACATGGGAGGGAGGGAGGGAGAGAGTTAGGGGGAGGGGGAGGGGCACAGAGAACTAGATAGAGGGTGGCGGAGGACAATCTGACTTTGGGCAAGGGGTATGCAACATGATTTAATGACAAAATAACCTAGACATGTTTTCTTTGAATATATGTACCCTGATTTATTAATGTCATCCCATTACCATTAATAAAAATTTATTAAAAAAAAATTTTGTTTTCTCCAAAATGATGTATGGCTTGCAAATTGAACATGGTCCTATCATGTTAAAGGACATATGACTATAACCAATAGTGGTAAAGGGCTCCTAATTACAATTTTTGCTTCTGTACTTCCCACTTGCAAAACTATAAAAACTAGGTAGAACAAAGGACCAGCGCACTCTCCCTCAGATTTTTGTCAGAGTTGCTGCCGCTTGGCCAAGCTAGACAATAAAGCTCTGGTGTGGAATAGACGGATTTTGTTCGTGTCTTCAATGTTTCAAGTCCCTCCGGATTAGGCTTAACATCCACTGTCCCTTTTCATGTAGGAGTGCCTGAGAAATTCATAGATTATCCATTACAGACACACATACAGCCCGAGTGCCATAGCTCTCAGGACTTTCCACAATCCTGCCACTTTCCTCCTTCTTGTCCACTGCTCGCCCACAGTGTGTGGACCCAGATGCTGAGCCAGACTGAGCCCCTGTCAGAGTATGAGAAATACACACTTGCCAACGACATTTGAGAAAAATGTCACAAAGGTATTGAAGTGACAACTCTTCTAGTTCATCTGATAGATGTATTATTTGCATTTTTATAATCTTATATTGAGTGTCTTACAAACCTGAAGTATCTGGGAAACGATGAGAATGTTTACCTACTTCCTCGAGATTTGGGAGTTATTTGTATATAAACAGATTGCTAGTTGTGGAAATATTTCTGTAAGTATCTCTCCCCCACCAAAACCCAACTCATTCATGCTCTGATTACTAATGAGCTGGGCATGAGCGGCTGTTTTCAATCGTAGTGTGTCTGCAGGGAGCGCTACCTTCCCGCACCCCTCTCTTTTGCCCTGATGATGGCAGTAAACACTGTGGGGCCGGGAGACAGCTCCGCCTGGGATGTGCTGTGGGCCAGAGCCAGCTTTTAGAAACCCCTGGTTTTGTTTACATTCTCATGAAGAAATTGGAATGTCACCATTTTCTTTTCTTGCATAAATATTTCTGACAGGATGTAATTGAACAGCCGGACTGCTTTGTGTAGTACAAGAGTTTTCAGTGGTCTCCCCTGTCCTGAAAAGCTCTTTTCCACCACCCCCAACCCTCACAACCTTTCCTGGCTTCGTTTGCGGCCCTGTCCCCTTAAACCTCCATGCTGGGGAATGACTTAGAACAAGCTCTTGACTGGAGACTTCGCTTAAACAAGGTGCAATTCGGTTAAAAGAGAGATGAGGGTAATCACTGGAAATTTTTTTCTATATTATCTTACTTTTGGGTGCCAAACAACTCAACTTTTTATTTTAAATCATACAGGCGATCAGCTTTGCCCTGACACAGAGGCCAAATTTGGAATATATGTTGTTAGAGCTCATTAAAAGGCTTTCGACAAAATATACAAAGAACTCATAAAACTCAACAACAAACAAACAAACAATCCAATAAAAAAATGGGAAGAGGATATGAATAGACTTCTCCCAGGAAGAAATACAAATGGCCAACAGATATATGAAAAGATGCTCATCTTCTTTAGCTATTAGAGAAATGCAAATCAAAACGGCAATGAGATACCACCTCACACCTGTTCGATTAGCTGTTATTAGCAAGTCAGGTAATAGCAAATGTTGGAGAGGCTGTGGAGAAAAAGGAACCCTCATACACTGTTGGTGGGAATGTAAAGTAGTACAACCATTATGGAAGAAAGTATGGTGGTTCCTCAAAAAACTGAAAATAGAACTACCTTATGACCCAGCAATCCCTCTACTGGGTATATATCCCAAAAACTCAGAAACATTGATACGTAAAGACACATGCAGCCCCATGTTTATTGCAGCATTGTTCACAGTGGCCAGGACATGGAAACAACCAAAAAGCCCATCAATAGATGACTGGATAAAGAAGATGTGGCACATATACACTATGGAATACTACTCAGCCATAAGAAATGATGACATCGGAACATTTACAGCAAAATGGTGGGTTCTTGATAACATGATACGAAGCGAAATAAGTAAATCAGAAAAAAACAGGAACTGTATTATTCCATACGTAGGTGGGACATAATAGTGAAACTAAGAGACATTGATAAGAGTGTGGTGGTTACGGGGGGGAGGGGGGAATGGGAGAGGGATAGGGGGTGGGGAGGGGCACAAAGAAAACAAGATAGAAGGTGACAGAGGACAATCTGACTTTGGGTGGTGGGTATGCAACATAATTGAACGACAAGATAACCTGGACTTGTTATCTTTGAATATATGTATCCTGATTTATTGATGTCACCCCATTAAAAAAATAAAATTATTAAAAAAAAAAAAAAAAAAAAAAAAAGACTTTCGAATCTGAAAGTGTTCTAGGAGTCCGGGAAGGAAAATTCGAGGGCCAGAAGGAGCAAGTGCACATTCCCGGGGTTTTCTCCAGCCCACGCTTGCCTGTGGTCCGCAGGGTCTGTCCAGGAAGCACTGTGGGGAGGTGAGCTTGCCTTCAGGCTCCCGCCCGCCCGTCTTCGTGACTCCTCACAGATTCTGCGAACCTCCCCCAGCCTCCCTCCCCCCACCAGCTGCCCTCCCTCTAGTAGGCTCCGTGTGGGGCCACCTGTTTGCTGGGCAGCCTTGCAGGGCTTCCTGCCTTCAGCCTTTCTGCTGCCTCTCCATCTGTCTCCAAGGGAAGGAGCAATAGTGGCTGATAACGTGAATGACCCATTACAGCAGGGGTCCCCAAACTTTTTACACAGGGGGCCAGTTCACTGTCCCTCAGATCATTGGAGGGCCAGACTATAAAAAAAACTATGAACAAATCCCTATGCACACTGCACATATCTTATTTTAAACTAAAAAAAAAAAAACGGGAACAAATACAATATTTAAAATAAAGAACAAGTAAATTTAAATCAACAAACTGACCAGTATTTCAATGGGAACTATGCTCTTCTCACTGACCACCAATGAAAGAAGTGCCCCTTCCAGAAGTGCGGCAGGGGCCGGATAAATGGCCTCAGGGTGCCGCATGTGGCCTGCGGGCCATAGTTTGGGGACCCCTGCATTACAGAGTGCCTCTTCACGTCTCAAGAACCACTCGGGTTTGTGGAGGTTGGCACCATCGCCCCCTATTACAGGTAGGCAGACGGGAGGGAGGCACCGCAGGGAGCTGTGAAAGGGGCCGTCTAGAGCCCGCGCTTTCCCTTCTGTCTGGCCCCCGCACCAGCCTCCCATCTGGGAGCTGTAGCGTTCAGTGAGTTTGGACCTCAGCTCCGCTGTGCAGTCATCTGCAACCTTAGGAAAACAATTTTATTTTGCAATGCCTCCAATTACTCATTTATAAACTGGAAATAATATTGGTAACTACATCCTTCATGACTACTAAACACAAGAATGCATGTAAGTACTTAACATAGGACCCAGCCCCCAGTGAAGATGAAATAAGTTTTAGCGACTATTATTACTAGCCCAAGGACATACTTTCTCACTTCTAATTTAAGCTCAACTTCTTATGATAAACTTAATGATGAATCAGAAGTGGGTAATACATTTTCTACCCCTGATGCTGAGTAGCTCTTCAGGCAATATTCAAAGTCCTTGAGACTGTTTGCTTCTTTTCAAAAGAAGAGATGGGACCAGGTGATCCTGTAACGCACCTGAGCTGCAAGAACCTGTGGTTTTCATTGTGCCTCCAAGTTTTTCATCCCTTAACTGAAGTGTAAGTAGAAGACAAGAAAGGACCTTGAAAGTTCCATTTCTCTTCAGAGGCAATACTTGCATTTAAATGGCATCCTGCCTTCGCTGAGAATCAGTGAATGAGGCTTCTGACATCAACTTCAGGGGGAAATCGGGCTGCAGAGTGGGGCAGGAGCCTGAGGACTAACATTTACAGCATTGTCCCACGTACGGGACACTTTGCTGAGCGAACTGCCCCAGTGCGTTTATTTCACCCTCACGGGAACCTGGAGAGGTAGAGACTAATGTGCACATGGCACAGATTCGGCCACCGGGGCTCATGGAGATGGGGCATCTAACCCAAGTCATACAATTGGTGAGGGCAGCGTCAGGACTCAGACAGCAATCAGCCTGGGCCTAAAGCCAGGGACGTGCATTCAGCTGTATCCTCAGAGCGGCCCTTTTCTATGGGGTAAATCCTGGCTAAATCAGGCTGTTCTCAGCTGCCTTGTCCTCCAGATCCCGCCCTGGGAGCACTGTGTCTGTGCTTTCCTTCAGTCACAGAGGGGCTCAGCTGACATATTTGCCTGCACCTTGAAGTGATTCTGGCATGGGACCATCCCCCCTCCCAGCCACCTCTGTGCACTTGTGGCCCAGAGCTGGTTCCATACAAGCCCACCATGCGACAAGGGTCCTGCAGCTGGGGTTCCGGGCAGTGACCTCTCTGAGCTGATGATAACGACATCAAAAGCCATTCAAAGGCGTGTAGGAGGAGGGGACTCAGAAGGAACACGTTCTCAGGATCGACTCTGTGCCGGGTCTTCCTGTGAGCGGTGTCTCCATCTCTGCTGCTCTGTGACCCCCTGACCGCTCTGTCACCCCATTTCCTCAGTTTTCAGCTGGGAAGACAGATGTTCAAGACAACCAAAGCTTGACCACTCACACCACACAGGGCGGGCACTTCAACTGCCTCCCGTGTTGCTACTGTGACCTGAATCTGCTATTGCAAACCCACTCTGGGGGGAGGGCAGGTGGTCTGCTTAATACCAACTGTAGAGAGTGTGGGTTTGGCATTCAAGAAAAAATTCATTTTTTACCATCATGTAATATGAATCAGTTGTCCTGACAGTTCTGTGTGGCTGTCTGTAAAAAGTAAAGCAGAAAAACGAGGTGAATGCCGGTAAACTAGATGCTGTATGTCCATCTCATCACCCCGAGATGAGCTCAGTAAATGTGATTATATAAGGGGCTATGCAGAGGATGATCCAATTTTTAAAAAATATACTGTGTAGGACAGATAGAGCCACAGAAAAATATGTGCTCTGAAAAGATCATCTCAGTCAGGTGTTTGCATTTTGACTTTCATGATTCAGTTTTTCAGAAGAGCTGGTCAAATCTATCAACCAACCCCTCCCACTCCCCCCCCCCCCCACCACCACCACCACATAAAATCCATGCTCTCTGTCCTTTGTGAAAGACACCATTTTTTGGATCCAAAAACAACAAACACCCTGACAAAGAAACAGAAATTAAAAGAGCTGCCCAGCACTCTAAGTTCACACTGTGGTTAATGGGAACTTCTACTGCTGCCAAGTGGATTGCCAAATCCGTTTATTTCTGTTACTGGCATTTCCTAAATTCTCCCAAAATGTCAATACTTTTTCAAAGCAAGCATCTGTTTTTGGTTTAAATGAACGTGTCATGAAATTTTAGACAGGAGTCCAAAAAGTTTTCTAAATTGACACTTAACAGGTCTTTAATTACTAAAAGAAAATGTGGTGAAGTTTTATTTGCTTTTGCTAAATATCTGTCATTGAGATCGTGCCAGGAAAGTGAGATGATGCAAATGTTTTTACTTAACACACAAGAAAAACTGTCTCCCTGCTGTATAACCTAAAAAGAAATTCCCTGTGAAACTACAAATGTTTAATGGCAAGATTTGCACATTATGAACAAGATCTAATTTCTGCTTGATGTTTCTCTTCTGAAATCAATGAGGAAGATGTTAGTGGTTCCAGGAACCCCTTCTCAGCAATTCTAGCCTTTTGGAAGTTCCTGAGGGAAACTTAGGAGAGTGGAATTTGCTTACAGTACACTAGGAGCCGTTTATTTATATATGATGACTATATGGAGAACATAGGCCCTAAGACTTGGAGGCCACATAGGGGACATTCACACCAGAGCTGCTTTTATAAAAGGGGTTCTGCCTCTTCCAATCACAGAATTCCCCAGGGCAAGCCTCCACCCTCCAGCCTCCCCACGTCACCAGGCATCCAGAAGTATTGATCATCTGGGAAAGTCAGCTGGCCACCTTGACCTTTCTATTTGGTTCAAATTGTCCCAGGAGGTCTTCTTTCTCCTTTTTTTTTTTTTTTAAGTTGTCTTAATCCTGTAACATGTAGCTTTACATTAAGGATCTATTAATCAGGCAAAGCCTACCTAGTAATCATGAAGTTTCTTAAGGCATAGGCTAAAGACCACTCTTGACAGAATTGGCTGAGAGGCTTATTAAGGATACTGATTCCTGGGCCCAACCCCAGACCTCCTGAATCTTATGAGGCCTAGGATCCTGCATTTTACCAAACACTTAATGATTTTTAAATTTTTTTCCCATTGATTTAAGAGGGGTTTGGAAGAGAGGAAATTGTGTGTGTGTGTGTGTGTGTGTGTGTGCGCGCGCGCACGCACGCGTGCGCGTGTGTGTCTGTGTGTGTGAAAGAGAGAGAGAGAGAGAGAGAGAAGCATCAACTCATTGTTCCACTCAGTTGTTCCATTTAGTTGTGCACTTTTTGATTGCTTCTCATACGTGCCCTGATTGAAGATGGAACTCATGACCTCGGTGCACTAAGACAATACTTTATTCACTGAGCCACCTGACCAAGGAAAACACTCAGTGATTTTTAAGCTCTAAAATTGGAGAACTACTAGCGTGCGGAGGACCCAGGTTCGATTCCCGGCCAGGGCACACAGGAGAAGCGCCCATTTGCTTCTGCACCCCTCCGCCATGCTTTCCTCTCTGTCTCTCTCTTCCCCTCCCACAGCCAAGGCTCCATTGGAGCAAAGATGGCCCGGGCGCTGGGGATGGCTCTGTGGCCTCTGCCTCAGGCGCTAGAGTGGCTCTGGTTGCAACATGGCGACGCCAGGATGGGCAGAGCATCACCCCCTGGTGGGCAGAGCGTCGCCCCATGGTGGGCGTGCCGGGTGGATCCCGGTCGGGCGCATGCGGGAGTCTGTCTGACTGTCTCTCCCTGTTTCCAGCTTCAGAAAAATGAAAAAAAAAAAAAAAATTGGAGAACTACTGACCTAAGGGAAAAGTGAAGATAGAATATTTTAGGTCATGGAGGATTATCAGTCATCAACTTGTTACTGGTTTGGCAGATAAGAAAATTCAGGGCCCCCTGGCCAGTTGGCTCAGTGGTAGAGCATGGGCCCAGTGTATTGGTGTCCCAGGTTTGATTCCCAGTCAGGAAACACAGGAGAAGTGACCATCTACTTCTCCACCCCTCCCCTCCCCATTCTTTTTATCTCTATCTCTCACTTCTCCTCTCACAGCCATGGCTCGGTTGGAGCAAGTTGGCCCCAAGAGCTGAGGATGGCTCCATGGCCTCACCTCAGGTGCTAAAATAGCTCAGTTGCCAACCAATGGAGTAATGGCTCCAGATGGTCAGAGCATCACCTGGTAGGGGGCTTGCTGGGTGGATCCTGCTCAAGGCACATGCAGGAATCTGTAACTCTGCCTACCTGCTTCTAAGTTAAGGGGGAAAAAAAGGAGATTTAGGATGCTTAGAGGCAAAAAAATACTACTCAACCCTGGAGCAATTTTATTCTCACCTAGTTTTCTCACCTATCCAGGTGTCCCTAATAGTCCCATCTGTGCCAGCTAAACCCCCTAACAGAAGCTCTGACAGTCCTCAGTATCCTTAGTGTGACATGGGTTTCCACAGGGATTCCATGTTCCTTTCTGTAATTCCAAACTGAAAGCCTTTCCATGACTAGCTGAAGGGGGTATGTACTGAGATTGACTTTATCAGTTTGTTCACCAGTTATGAGTTACTTAATTCAAGCTTTTTCTTTTTAATTTGGAGAAACAACCTGTAGACTTGGTTACCTAAATCACAGGCTTGGTCAATTCAGAGGCAAATACCATGTTCATATTTCCCCCTTTCGAATGGACCTGTCGATTCAGTGTGAATGGATAACAGAGTAGCTCTACATAGAGGGAGTTTATATTGATAATGGGCTTATGATTTCCTTGAACAGCTAATTATAGAGCCAAAATGACTGCATTAGGAAGTTTTAATACTGCCTAATGCTGACCCAAGGGTGCTCTGTACTGTCAGAATACATGGGTAATTCCCATTATTAAGGAATTTCATGGTATCAATTTGAAATTTTCTGCCTCTCTTGTTATACCTTTTTACTTGGCAATGACTACTTTAAAGCCACCTATTCTAAGAAGCTTTCCTGGCTTGGCTGAAAAAGAGGCTCAGCACTGCTCCCGATTCTTTCATGCCTAAATGTTCACCTTTAGCAAACACCCCTCCTTACAAATGAAGACCCACACCCCTGGTGGCTCTGCCGTTTGGGCCTCCTCAGCTCGGTGTGCGCCTTCGAATGAGGCTGCCAGGGCAATGCCTCTGCTTGTGACTGGCCTTATTTTACATTTACTGCAATGCTCTTTATTTGTATATTTAATGATAGTAATTATATTAAAAATTTACTGTTATATCAGACTAATGCCTACCCTAAAGGGTTTTTTTTTTGTGAATAGTTTAAAATGGTGAAGTATATTACTTTTGAGGGAATTTCCAATTACTACATTCTTCTTTGTTTTCAAAACTAATTTAAAAGAGAGATAGAGTTCAATGGGTGATTTTTTTTTAAAGAAACATTAAATGTGCTAATAAAAGCCAAATCATACATGGTCCCTACTGTGAAGCTGGGGCTCAGGGAGGTCTGATAAATTGCCTAAGGAAACACCGCTAGTGAGCGTAGGCAGAAGGAGAGTCCACCCCGTCCTGGCTTTTGCGTCTGTGCTTTTAACTGCTATGCAGACATAAGGTGGAGAAGCCGCTTCGCAGGGCCTGGTCAGTAAGATGTGCTTAAAAAATGGAACTAAACTTGTAGTTATTTTGTGATTTCCAGCCGTGGGTGCTCCCGCCTTTCTCAGGATCACTGCTATAATATTGAAAGCGGTATAGCACCAGAGATGTGGAATGGGTTATATTATCCTCCTCTGTCAAGTTTTATTAGAATATTAGAAAACTTGTTTGGGGAGATCTACAAAGATCCAGGAATAAAGAAAGTAATAAAATCATGTGGTTTTTTTAAAATTAGCGATTATTGAATTTCTATTATGTGCAGATCCCTGTGCTATACTTACCGAATATCTACTATGTACAGATCACTCGGATAACAGGAGTAGGAAAGATGAATAACACGTGAGTCCTGACTATGAAGGAGCTTAAAACCAGTACTGGTCACAACAGAAGGCATACCATTTAAATGTGGAGGGTGGCCTGTCAGTGGACCTGGCTACATCTGAAATTCTAATAATTATAGAATCCTGGTGACAAAGTAGCTGTGTGCTGTGGGCACATCACTTAATCTCCCTAAATCACAGTTTTTTTATTCTATTGTTGCTGGGGCCGGGGTTGCTAGCATTTAAAAGGAAGGTAATTATGCTTAATTCATATTACTTCATGAGTGTTAAAATAAATAATGCAAAGGACTCACTCTGTCCTTAGCAGAGAGTAAATGTTCAGCAAGCAACTGTCAAGAAACATGAGCTTAAAAACTAGCCTGCTTGGCCTGTTCACTGATAGATGCTGTCTGGCGGGGGGGGGGGGGGGGGCAGTGTTGTGAGCCCTTGATGTGCTGGGCTGGGCTGCAGAGAAGAGCAGTCCAGGGCCCAGTTACTCTTTAGAAAGCTCAGCTGAGGAACAGAGAGCAGCTGCCCCGTCGGAGGCCAGAACAGGACTGCTAATGGCGATTGCCCTGCCACCCTTTTTCTTATGGAGACACACACACACACACACACACACACACACACACACACGCACACGCACACACACACGAAAGGTAGCATGTAGATGGTTTCTGATTTTGTTACAGATCTATGAGCTCTGCTGCAGCTCTCGTGCTGTGAGCGGGTTAGGTCAGGGAAGGCTTCCCTGGGGCGCAGAGGTTGAGTGGGGAGGAGGACAAGGCCCTGAGGAGCAGCAGGCCAGAGCGCCAGGCCAACAGGCACAGACCTGGGGGAGGCTTTCCTGTTTGCTTGGGACCAGGGCACATCACTGAGGCCCCCTGAGTCTCAGTATCCACTGCCATAAACCAAGGTGATTAGCTTATACCCATAATTCACAAATCTGGGCAGCTGTGCTATTCCTGTGGAGAGAGACCTATTAAGAAGCCCAACCTCAGAACATTAAGGTCTTTTGAAAAGCACCCCGAGTGGTTTTAAGGGACAGTGAGGGTTGAGATGGAGTGGGTGATCTTTTCGGTTCTGTAGAATGGATGCCAAAGGCCACGCAGTCTATTGGACTAGTGGCTATCTGAGGATGTTTAAACAATGGTTAGAACTGTATTATAGAGGATTTTAAACTAAGAGTCTGTCTGTAGGCAGTAGGGCATTGATGAAGATCTCTATATGAAAAAATGTGTTGAAAGTAATGCTCTAGGGAAAAAAATGTGTCATTCAGTTGTCTGTATGTGTGAAGGGAGAAGAAAGAGAGAACTGGAAGCAGGTTGCGAACCAAGGGTGTGAACTCAGGTGTTAGCAAGTGAAACCGAGTGAGGCGCACTGCAGACTGCAGTAATCTAGGAGGATGGTAGGAATATTGCCCCTGTTTTAAATACGGGATAATGAGCAGAGAAACACGGGCTGTTATGTAGATATGGAAGGGGCACTCTTCAGAAACAGATCGAAATGAAGTTCAGTTTTCACATGGCAGTCACGAGACTGTGTGACCAAGGAGGGTTCCACTTAGATGAATTACCTGCTATAAGTTACTGTGTCAAAGCCACACCTATTTTGTAAATTCCCACCAAACGATGAGCAAAAGAGAAACTATAGAAGAAACACATCTTCTATTTCTCTCTATATTTGTATGCCTGCTGTTCCTCTCCCTTTCAGAAACGAAAACAAAATTACTACATATCAATTTACCGGGTTTTCGTAAAAAGCATTTTGAAGTATCAGCGAAGGTGGCATGTGTCTAACCCTGTGGGTGTCTAATGACTGGCTCTCCAAGGTTCCCACGGGAAAGCAGAGTCATCCAGAGTGCAGACCGAGGGGCAATGGCCCGTCTGCCCCCGTATTTTCAGCTTGCAACACTCACATACTAAGCAAAATCATGAAATACGGTGGTTTTCTGAAAGTGTCAGTCCCTCAGGGATTCATAGAAATACAGTTTTTCATAAAGAATCCAAGTTCCCTATAAATAACTTGGATGCTAGCTATTCCATTGTGTCACGTGAATGTTAATGGACGACCTCAAGTATTTCGAGTCATGGACTACTTACTGTATTAAGTGGTAATTAATCTCACTGAGTTCATATATATAAAAGGTTTAAATTGCCATTCTAATTGGTGTGAGTCATGACAAATAAAAAATTATTAAATTTTACTATCAAATTGTTATGAGTTTATTTTCCCCCTGCTGATTTTGAAGTGTATCCAAGCTAAATTATGTTGAGAGGGACTTAATTTTCAGCCTGAATTTCCTAAGTCTGTATCTTCCTTTGCATTTGGAGAGGGTTTCCAAATTACTGTTAAAAAAGATTTACAAAATCTTTGGAGAGCGGGAGATCTGCTAACCATGAAATCAGTAGTAAAACTACCAGAATTAAAATATAAAGTTTTTATTTAAAATAAATGTGCCCATGGAAGAAATCCTTGAAGAAATATTTTTAAATAGAAACCCAAGAGTATGTAAACATACTGGACTTGCATCAACTCTTAGGCATCCTTTAAATCATTTTTTTTTTTCATTTTTCTGAAGCTGGAAACAGGGAGAGACAGTCAGACAGACTCCCGCATGCACCCGACCAGGATCCACCCGGCACGCCCACCATGGGGCGACGCTCTGCCCACCAGGGGGCGATGCTCTGCCCATCCTGGGCGTCGCCATGTTGCAACCAGAGGCCACAGAGCCATCCCCAGCGCCCGGGCCATCTTTGCTCCAATGGAGCCTTGGCTGCGAGAAGGGAAGAGAGAGACAGAGAGGAAAGCGCGGCGGAGGGGTGGAGAAGCAAATGGGCGCTTCTCCTGTGTGCCCTGGCTGGGAATCGAACCCGGGTCCTCCGCACGCTAGGCCGACGCTTTACCGCTGAGCCAACCGGCCAGGGCTTTAAATCATTTTTTAACTAACCAAGTGAATCAACTAGAAAGCAGCATCAAGAGAGCTATAATGAAAAAAATTTTATAGCCACGTGCAACTTGAAAGCCACGTCCCAAAGATGAGCTGTTTAAGGACACAGATGTTACACTTTGAAATCTAGCACAGGACTGTGCGTGGAGAGGAGCCCAGGAAGAGTTAGCCAGACCCAGTAAGGAGCGGACAGCACAGACAGCCACCTGTTTCAGGAAATAGCTGACACATAATAGACAAGGATAAATGTTTCCTAAATTGAATAGTTCAACGCAAGGTCTTTGCTGGGAACATATCTTTTTTTTTCAAGGTCTGTGATAAAAATAAAAATAAAAAAAAAAAAACAAAAAAAAACTTCGGGTAAAATCACCTTGTGATATGCTGCTTCTAACACTTGGAGCTCAGATACGGGAGTCAGTGTTAGTTTTTCCTCGATAGATCTTTATCCGGCAGAGACTGAAGCCGTAGAGGTTTTGTGGTGGGAGCTACTCTCAGCTGCCTTTGATAATTCACGGAACAATTATGCTGTGTTCTCAGCGTGCGTACAGATTACCTGAGAATCTTTGTTAAATGCAAGCTCTGATTCAGTGGATCTGGCTGGGCCAGAGATGCTGCATTTTTAACAAGCTCCTAGGTGATATTGATGATACTGGTCTGTGGGTCACACTTTGGGCAGCAAAGTCATAAGAGGTGAATTTATAAGTAGTTAAAATTAATAGAACACTCACTCTTGGCTCAGAGAAGACAGATTATGTGAATATGATGAGTCACTTACTTGACTTTTCTGAACCCAAATTTTCTCAGAAAAAAAAATGAGTGTAATAAGACAAATGTACAGGCTGCATGGAATTGTCATAAGATGTAAATTAATAATGTTATGTGAATATTTACCAGGGCATATGGTCGATATTGATTGCTGATAAAATGATTGTTGATTCTATATAATAAAAACATAAGCACACAATTCAGCATTGGTAGTTTGCAAAGATGGGGGACCCTTTGGCTGAGTGCTCTAGGTTCTAGTCTTCATTCCACTTCTTTTGCCAGTTACAATATCTAGCACATAGCAAGTGATCAGTATTTGTAGAATTGTACTAGTAGCAAAGTTGGTCATTGCCAGTGTATCTTTTTCGGTATAATGATAGTGATATCAGGGTAATGACCTAGTGTTTCCCTATGGCACTGACAGGAAAGAGAACTGTCACCCAAAATAATGATGATAACTTTGAGGCCGTTGAGCTTTTTTTGAACCAGAAACATAATCACTTGGAGAAGATTGCAACAAAGAACACAGACCCAGCCTCAATTCCTCATAAAAATATGATAAAATAGCTGATTGTTTTTTGCCAGCCATTCATCATAGTATTTTCTGAGTTCATAACTTATGTGTAGAAAGTATTTCTCTTCGTTGTAAAAGCACAGGCAGTTTGGCTGGCTTGTCCCTGGTGGGTGGCTTGGCTCTCGTGAGCAGCCCAGCCCACAAGTAGCTCAATCATCTACCACTACCGAGTAACTGGCACCCGTGCCACCCAGGGAATGTCCCCAAATTGCTGCCCTCTGAGGGTCTTTCTGGCTGACAAACCTAAAAGATATTCACCCTTTGAGTAGTGAGTTTTTTGTTAATCCTTTGAGTGAGGACGTTCATGCTACTCAAAGGATTAAATAAAACTCTCAGAAAGTATACAGCAGAAAATAGAAGATTAAAACAATCAGTGAGTGACCTGTGGCATCACCCATGTCTTAGCATCTCTTTCTGCTGAGAATTCAGAGAGAGAACCTGTTAACACCTTGAGAAGTGCAGTTCAATTCATTTGCAATAAAACCCAAAGTGAATTAGTTAATCTTTGCTAAAATAAATAGATCTTAAAGTCTAATCAGAAGATTTACACAGAGTTTTATTAAAAGATGTCCCCCCCCCCTCTTGTAATCTATAGGTCCCAGGAGAAGAAAGAAGAGGCTGTCACTTTACTGAAGGACTCCATTAAATATGGTCCAGAGTTTGCAGACGCGTATTCAAGCTTAGCTTCATTACTGGCTGAGCAGGTGATTGTTTCCATTTAATTTCACATCATATATACTTTTAATTTTACTGTTGAATGAATAAATTAATGTTACCCAGAGTTTTGACCCTGATGGTTTAGTTTATAAGTGCATATTGGACAACTAATCTCTGTGTCAGTTTTCTTTTTGACAGAAGTTACAAGTGTAATGTTCTCACTCCAACATTCTCTGTGTAGTGTAGGTGGCCTTTAGACAAAACTGGGCCATTAGAGGCCTTTGAGATACACTCTAATGTTGGGACAAAAATATGGCAAGAACAATACACAGTATTTGCTGGTTTTATTACTATTTAGTTATCACATTTTCTGGGAGATTTGTTAATGGACTCAGATCTCTATACTCAGTATGGAACCAACTAGCCATCATTTTATACATCCAGTGTCTTATTACCCACTAGAAGATCATAGGGGCTTATAGGACAGGTTCCTGAGACAGTGTTTCTCTCAGCATAAAATGGAAGGTTAATTCCCCTTCTTTTCACTTGTGTCAAAATGATTTGTCACCAGTTTGCAGTGTCCTGTCCTGGATGCCTGCCCCCTGCTATGGGGAAACAAGTGTAAGTTGTCTTCTCTAAATTGATGATGCAGTTTTGTCGACCCATGTGAGTCCCCTCGATAGACAGTAGATTCTGCTATCACGAAATTTCCCAATTGTCTTTAAAATCAAGCTCAACACCTTTGAAATATGCCTTGAACCATTCAGTTGGCTTAAATGTTTTGAATGATTTGCTACTGCATGTTGGGTACATAGGGGTACACTTTGCATTTGAAAAACTTCAGATGTTTCACTGGGAAACAAAATTAGGACATTCCCTGGATATTTAAGTGTCAGAAATGATAAGGCTATTTGTCTCGCTCTTATAATCTACGTATAATATAGGTGGGCTTTATACAAAAGTCCATGTTTATAGTAGGTGATTTTAATGCTGGTGTTTGCATGATATTTAAGCTAAAATGACAATGGTTATGCTCTATGGTGTACACTGGCAGACCTCATCTGCCTTTGGCTTGTGCTGAAACAGATAAAGTAGGAATTTTCTGATGAAGTTATTGACACCTTCATGATTCCCTTTTCTTGCCTCATCCTGGGTCCTTTATTTTCATAAGAAGCCCCTCCCCCTGCTTGCGCTTGGCTGGCAGTCAGGCAGCTACTCAGACAAGACAAGCGTGCTGCTCACCCAGGGCCTTTGCACTACCTGCTCTCTTTGCAGGCAAGAGTTTTCTCTCAGGTATCTTCGGAGTTTCCTTGCTCGTAGCATGCTGGTTTTAGCCCAACTATTCCCCTATCAGAGTGGGTGTCTGTGACTACCCTTTATTAGCCTCACTCTGCCCACCATGTTCTTTGTCACCTTACCCTACCTTTCTCTGCCCAGAGCATTCATCACCATCTCACATGCTTTTGTCTGGGGTCCTCCTCCCATCACGGGGATACTTAACTCCGTGGGAACTGCTGTCTGTTTTTATTCATGGCTATCTCACATGTTGGTCACGTTGCACACGATCAATACATTTTGAGTAAATAAATGAGTCAATATGAGCTGAAGAACATGTAGTCCTTCAATCTTGGCACATATTCTAAATTTGCTCTGACAGGACGAGGAGGGCTGGGCACATGGGCCACAGGGATTTGTAGGTGCCTCAGGCCTCGGCTTGCTGCTCTTGCCTCCTCTGGGTGCAGCCTTGTGAGTGACTCACTGGAGCCCTGGGGGCAGGGTGGGGTTGAGGTCGACACCGCCTACATCATTCAGTGGCTTCTTTGTGACATTTAAGGGAGACATTTCTCCCATGTTTCAGTATTAGGAATGGCTAGGCTTTTTGCATTACAAGATTTTTGTTTTATTTTGAATTTAATGCATAAAAATCTTGCAGATGCTAAGAGGTTAAATCTGTTTCCATCCCTGTTGACCCCCACCTCCGACTAACAGCCAGGCTGGACTATGCAATCTGCTTTTCTCTGCATGCTGCTTTTACTCCTGGGTTCATTATCATTTTCCTTAGTCATTCATTTTATTCCATTTATGTTCTATATTTTTGAAATCCACCATTTTTTTGTGGCCTAATGAGATATAAATAAGTAAATGCATAGAGAAGATATTGCATTAATGCTTCCCATTCATTTTTTCCCCCCACAATTTACCAGGACAGATAATAAACATTAAATTGCTCTTCTTGATGAAAATGACCCTTGAGATAAAGGACAGTGTCACACACCTAATACTAGTAATAACACAGTAGGTTGTTTAGGGGACCGCCTTTATAGATAGCCACACAGCCCCCTCTTTCTGTCATGCCATCTTTCCATTGCTTCCCTCTAAATCCTCCTTACTTTTGACTATCCAAGTCAACCTCCACTTCCTCCCTCAACATTCTTCCCATGTCACGGTGACTTTTATTTCTTTGCAGCTCTGATAACTTTTCAGGAAACATACCAACTAATCATATATTTTCATTTCTTAAATTAATATTTTGAATTATCATTTAAACCGTGTTTCAGGTTTATTTTCCTTGCAAGCCTGCCAGTTTCTTTAAGAAAAGCAGTATCTTGCCTGACCAGGCAGTGTGGCACAGTGGATAGAGCATTGACCTGGTATGCTAAGTACCCAGGTTCGTAACCCTGAGGTTGCCAGCTTGAGCATGGGCTCATTGACTTGCGCAAAGGGTCTCTGGCTCTGCTGGAGCTCCCAGTCAAGGCACATATGAGAAAGCAATCAATGAACAACTAAGGTGCCACAACTACAAGTTGATGCTTCTCATCTCTCTCCCTTCCTCTCTGTCTGTCTCTGTCCCTCTCTTTTGCTCTTTCTCTCTCTCCCTCTCTCTCAAAAAAAGAAAAAGAAAAGCAATATCTTGTTTGTATACCTGTTCCCTCTCTGGAACTTAGGCTAGTTCTCTGTGTAAGGCAGGCATTCACACAGCATATCTTTAACCTCAGTTACTTTGCAATTCAGTTAACCTATGATGTGCTATCACCAACATTTGATGGTTTACTGGGAGACCTGCTTCTAGACCTCACTTAATAATTAACCATCTGCTCAGACCTAGGTGAGGAGTACTTTATCTCTCTGAGCATCAGTTTCTAAATCTGAAAATTAATCAATACTATAAAATTATCTTCATTGTCTTATAAATCTAACACTTTAGAGCAGGGGTAGTTAACCTTTTTATACCTACCGCCCACTTTTGTATCTCTATTAGTAGTAAAATTTTCTAACCGCCCATTGGTTCCACAGTAATAGTGATTTATAAAGTAGGGAAGTAACTTTACAAAATTTGTAAAGCAGAGTTACAGCAAGTTAAAGCACATTATAATAATTACTTACCAAGTACTTTATGTCGGATTTTCACTAAGTTTGGCAGAATAGATCTTTATAAAACAACTTACTATAGTTAAATCTATCTTTTTATTTGTACTTAAGTTGCTCCACTACCGCCCACCATGAAAGCTGGAACACCCACTATTGGGCGGTAGGGACCGGGTTGACTACCACTGGTTTAGAGCATCTAAAATTACCTCATTTAACATCAACTGAATGCTAATGAATATTTGATGAATAACTGAAGGCTCCAATGTAGTTAGTGCTATTGTTTCTATACAAATAAAGTACTAATGTGTTAATATTGTGAAAAGTAATTTGCCATAATAAATATCTGAAAGTTTCAGTTACATTTTTTTCCAAATTTATGAACTCTATGTTTATAAAAAAAATTACTATTTTAAAAACGATAAAGATGTTTAACAACCTTGAAATATATTTTAGTTCATTTGCAATATCTCTATTAACAGATTTTATAGAAGGTGATGACTAAAAAGAATGACATACATACTTTTTTATCAGTTGTGTTTAAGAAGTGTTCAATGCCTTACTTAAAATCAGTTATGTGATAAATTATTTTTTGTGAACCACAATGGCAAGTTGATGTGAAGTTATTGCATGTCTTACAGTTGAAGTCAGGAATAATTTTTAGAAAACCAAATTGTGACTGCGGCCATGATCTTTTCTTACATACAAAGGTCACATTTTTTTTTGCCAGTTTTCCCTCTTCTGGATTCAAATGCAATATGTTGTGATATCTAAGAATGCAGCTGAGAGGTGGAAGGTTCTCTGTTCCGTCCTTTGGGCAGTTGATTTGAACATCAAAGAGACATGACAGACAATGGCTGTAACTCAGGATTGCCCTTCCTCTCTTTCAACATCTTGTCTCCATGTTTTGAATGCGTTAGTGATAAAAAGAATGTTTCAAATGCACAAGCAAAACACAGAGAAACTATTAGAGGGAAACCCACCTACCTTCACATTCTTTGGCAACAAAATGAATTCATGTGTGTGTGTGTGTGACACAACCTTATTTAACAGCATTCTGCAATCTCAAACACCTATGATATATGAAAGCAATGCTTACAAACCTTAGACACACTTGTGAAACTCTCCTCTCATAGCTCCTCTTCCAGGGCCACCTGTGTACACAGATGACCCGTGGTTGGGGGCCAGTTAATGCCTACACAGAGCTGAATTCACCAGTTCTGTAATTTGCTTCTATTGGGTCCAATGCAACAGAGAGTTTGGTGAGCACAGTTACCTTGTCATCTCTCCAGTGATCTGTTTCCTAAGCTAATCCACATCTTTCCACTTGTTTCTCATTTATTCGGGTCTCCAAATACTTTCCTTCAGGTCATGTTGCTTTGTCGAACCCCCAGATGATCTATTTTCACTATAATAAGATGGCTCCCCATATGTACTGGTTTCTCAGAATATAGTTCCTTAGCTCAGGGTGGAATATAGTAAATTCTTCCCTGTCTTGAGATCCTGCATATCTACTACATCACACCCTAAAATGAATAACACTAGTGCTTTAGCATCCATGTGGTGCTCTCACTCAGACTGGAGATACAGTTATCTGAAATCTCTAAAAAATATGAAGCTTTCTTAATCCAGGTGTCACCCATTTCGCAGGCAAGTTTTCATAACCTGGATGAAAGAATTCATCTTTATCTGTATTTAGTCTCAACTTCTTTATTGCAGCCTGAAATTTCTGCCATTCATTGTATTAATTAACTGCCCTTTCCAGCCATTTCAGTTGGTAAATAGAGTAAGAAGAGCTTCTAGTTATTTATGTACATTTTTCATAAAACAATGTTTGCCTGGATCAGTAGCAAGTAGAAAGCTCCACATTGTACCTTAGAATTTTCTCTCCAGTTGACCTCTAGTTTAACCAAGAATCTCTAGATACAATTATTCAACATTCGGTTAATTTTCTGCATTATGTTATCATTTAGCTCACCTCTCTTACTCTTGTCCATCAGGATGTGGTCAGACACTTTGTCAGAGTCCTTCTGAAATCTTTTTCTTGATCTAAGGTAATGAGTCTATAAAAAGGGGGGGAGGGGAGAAGCAAGGTCTATTTGGCGTGCCCTACTCTTACTGTAAGCATGCTGTTGTCTGTTGACACCATTTCCTGTCCTCACTGCCAGTGAAACCATGAGTGATAATACCTCCTAGCATTGTTCTGTGGCTCAAATTGTGCTCCTTACTCTGTTGGGACCTGAAGGTAGGAAGCACGTCTGGGCAGAGGAAAGAATCTGAGAAGGGGACATTTGAAAAATAGGTTAAGAAGCTCGAAAGGATATTTTATAGTAGAACATACTGAAGCCCAAAGTGAGGCCCAGGTTTGAGATTGATATATAATAGAAGTAACAGTTAAATGTCTGAGGAATGGGTTTTAAAACGTGAGGAAGAAAATCCTGTGGAAATATGAGGGGCATTTTGGAGGAGGCTTTAAGTGTGTTCTGGTGTGAGTAGTTGAGAGCCTTGTTTCAGGAAGAATGTGTGGGAATAGATAAACTCTACTGTGGAAAAAGCTTTCCTTTGTATGTACAGACTATTTGCATGTGAAGGCTGAAAGGAAGATAAAACTGGAAAATTAAGAACTCCAGGTCAGAGTGCTGAAAAGACTGAGAAGACACACGGCCACAGAAGAGTGGAAATGACATCAGCTTCAGCATTGTTGTTGTTGTTTTCAGTTAACTAGTACTATAACAATGTAATGGAAAGTGTGGAAGAATCAGAGAAAATAAAATGTACCTTTTGCCTCTAATATAGTATCTGGAAACAACAAATACTTTCACTTTTAAATAGCCTGCAAGTCTTTCTAATGCACTTATTTTGCTTGCATACTTACATTCATGTATAATTTGTAACCCATCCTTTCCACTTGCCATTAAATTATACATAATGTGGTATGTATTTTCATGGTGCTAAATGGCCTTTATAAGTACCATTAGGCTGTGAACTTATTTATCAAAATGATGGATTGTAAATTTGCATAATAATATCCTAGCTGTTGGTCATTTGGGGTGTGTATGTGTGTGTTGTGTGAGTGAACTTTACCTTTCCTATGGCTTTTTGAAAACAGTATTCTGTTTTAGAATTACTTCCTAATGATAGGTTACTAGAAGTAGAATCTGCATATCAAAGATCATCATGTTTCCTCAAGACACCTTACAGGTGTACCCTGGGATACATTACAAATTGCTTTCCAGAAGAGTGATACCAATATGCTCTGCCACGGGCGGGACTACCTTTACATCTTGAATGTTAGTGGAACATTTCCATGAAAACAGCCTAGGGACAGATGGCAGTGAGAGAGACCAGGGATGGAAAGATAGATTTAGGATTTCAGATAAACGAAGCCGTATTACAAATCAGTAATTTCTCTGAGGGGAAAATGGAGAGTGGTATAGAGGGGAAACCTTAAAGTATCTTTAAATTTTCTCATTTTACTGAGAAAAAGTGAGGTGCACAGAATGAAGAGCTGTGCAGAGTCGTACAGAGAACTGGTGTCAGGACCGGGACTAGAGCCTGGCCTCTTAGCTCGCCCCCACTGCTCTCTGACTGTGTGGTGCTGGTGTCCTGGTACCCGACTGTGGTCATCAGCCACAGTTCATGAGGTTGAGTGTGCCAGGGGCAAGAAGGGGAAAGGGAAGTGACAGAGGAAACCCAGAGGGTGAGTTGTCATAGAAATTAGATACATCAAAGGGTCCAGAAGAAAGTTGATGCCCCTACGTATCTGTTGCAGCAAAGAAAAAAACCAAGAATAAAAAAATAAACTCTTCGATTAGAAGCCAGGGTGGTCTCTGGCTTGTGGCTGTCTTCTGGTTCTCCGTTAGCATGCAGAACTGGCTGTCCTCCAGCTTCACAGATAGGATTATAAACATTTACAGACTCGCCATCATTTTTAACTAGCTTACTCTCACCATAGATTGTGTAGCTGGCAATACACCAGCAGTAAAGGAAATGAAATTAACATTGTTTATGACTCTAACCCACTGCACATTATGGCTAGCCCCAAGTTTATAACCTATTGGAAAACTTTATTTAATTAATTTGATAACACTTGAAATACAGTATTTTCCTTTTGTGTATTTTGGGATTTTGACTTCATCTGATACAAAGATGAAAACTAGAATAATAAAATATTAGTTAGAAATATAGATTAAGAGTAAGAGGTTTAGTGTCAATTTCTCTGCTTCTCAAAATGTCCCCTTTTGGGTAGATTCAGCCATGTACAGCATTGCATGTGTGGCCAGGTCAACTTAACCTGGCCTCTACTTTAAGAATTCACTGATTTAATTTTTCAGCACACTTTTATTGGGCATGCAGCTACCACCAAGCATTAGAAATTATTGAAATGGCAAAATACAGAATGTCTGTAAAGTCATGGTGCACTTTTGACCGGTCACAGGAAAGCAACAAAAGATGATAGAAATGTGAAATCTGCACCAAATAAAAGGAAAAGTCTCCCAGTTTCATACCTATTCAGTGCAGTTTGATGTGGGCTCACACACAGATTTTTTAGGGCTCCTTAGGTAGCTATCCTGTATAGCCTCTACAGACTCGTCACTGACTGATGGCCTACCAGAACGGGGTTTCTCCACCAAACTGCCGGTTTCCTTCAACTGTTTATCCCACCGAGTAATGTTATTCCTATGTGGTAGTGCTTCGTTATAAACACGCTAATATTCACGTTGCACTTTGGTCACAGATTCTAATTTAGCGAGCCACAGAACACACTGAACTTTCCTCTGTACCGTCCACATCTTGACTGGCATGGCTGTGGGCTGCTCCACTGTATACATGGTATTACGTCATCATCTGCGCATGCGCACATGCTGCCACATCATCCTACAGAAACTGGGAGAGTTTTCCTTTTATTTGGTACAGATTTCACATTTCTATCGTCTTTTGTTGCTTTCCTGTGACTGGTCAAAAGTGCACCATGACTTTACGAACACACTGTATAAGCCTTATCCTCATAAAACTTAGAGTCTAGAAAGTAAGGCTATCCCTAAAGAAGGATTTAAATTTTTGGCCTCCTTCCCAATATCTAACATGATTGTGTCAAATGGGCACAAAGAAAGTACTAGTGCAAATATTAAGAAGAACTAACCGAATATGGGAAAGGGGTAAATGGGTAGTGGGGACATTGGCCAAAGAGTAACATATATTGTAATATGAAACCTAAAGAACTTACAGGTTTTAACTAGGTAAAAATGAAGGGGACAAGTTTTCTGAGCAGAAGGAATAGACCACGGGAGGGCTTTGGGTGGAGAACAGGAGAGGTGCCTCCCTCTCGTAGAAAGGAAGCCATGTGTTCAGAAATGCAGAGTATGAAGAAGAAATAGCATGAGAAGGAGCTGCAAGCCTGTGAACGTGGGGACGCTCTCTTCCCAGTCTCCTGACAGTGTTAGACCCCTGTGGGTGCTTACCCTTGTCGTACTTTCTTTTTAGCTTCTTTTTCCGATTGGCATTTCCTCTTTTTTTTTTTTTTTTTTTTTTTTTATAATTTTATTTTTTTAATGGGGTGACATCAATAAATCAGGATACATATATTCAAAGATAACAAGTCCAGGTTATCTTGTCGTTCAATTATGTTGCATACCCACCACCCAAAGTCAGATTGTCCTCTGTCACCTTCTATCTTGTTTTCTTTGTGCCCCTCCCCACCCCCTATCCCTCTCCCATTCCCCCCTCCCCCCCGTAACCACCACACTCTTGTCAATGTCTATTAGTTTCAGTATTATTTCCCACCTACGTATGGAATAATACAGTTCCTGGTTTTTTCTGATTTACTTATTTCGCTTCGTATCATGTTATCAAGATCCCACCATTTTGCTGTAAATGTTCCGATGTCATCATTTCTTATGGCTGAGTAGTATTCCATAGTGTATATGTGCCACATCTTCTTTATCCAGTCATCTATTGATGGGCTTTTTGGTTGTTTCCATGTCCTGGCCACTGTGAACAATGCTGCAATAAACATGGGGCTGCATGTGTCTTTACGTATCAATGTTTCTGAGTTTTGGGGATATATACCCAGTAGAGGGATTGCTGGGTCATAAGGTAGTTCTATTTTCAGTTTTTTGAGGAACCACCATACTTTCTTCCATAATGGTTGTACTACTTTACATTCCCACCAACAGTGTATGAGGGTTCCTTTTTCTCCACAGCCTCTCCAACATTTGCTATTACCTGACTTGCTAATAACAGCTAATCGAACAGGTGTGAGGTGGTATCTCATTGCCGTTTTGATTTGCATTTCTCTAATAGCTAAAGAAGATGAGCATCTTTTCATATATCTGTTGGCCATTTGTATTTCTTCCTGGGAGAAGTGTCTATTCATATCCTCTTCCCATTTTTTTATTGGATTGTTTGTTTGTTTGTTGTTGAGTTTTATGAGTTCTTTGTATATTTTGGATATTAGGCCCTTATCTGAGCTGTTGTTTGAAAATATCATTTCCCATTTAGTTGGCTTTCTGTTTATTTTGTTATCAGTTTCTCTTGCTGAGCAAAAACTTCTTAGTCTGATGTAGTCCCATTCATTAATTTTTGCCTTCACTTCTCTTGCCATTGGAGTCAAATTCATAAAGGCATTTCCTCTTTAAAGTGTTTCTCTCACTGAAATTGATACAGGATGGTGGTGTTGATCAGAGTTTGCTAGATGATGAGAAAATTCAGGTTTAGCAATATCTAACATTTTCGTGGTGTGAAGGATTGCCAAGTTAATTGATTCATTTAAATTGAATATGAAAGAGAATTAGATATCAAATATAGACAGCATGCTGCTCATAAATGTCCATATTGATGACTGATGGGTGAGAGAACTGTCATGTAAAAAAGAACAGCGAAGGAGAGGGTGAGAAAGCAGCATCCCGGCTTCTGTATTGAATTGCTGTCTTGAAGAGTTTCTCAGAGATGTGTCATGGACATGAGTTTAAAACCTCCATTGGTTCTAAACTTCGCAGGTTTGTAATAGTAAATACAGTCACTTATTAGTCATAATAAAGTTACAACTTTTCTGTCAGAGGGAGGATCTCTAGTGTAGTCTTTTCCATGTTCAATTTTGTAGATACAGTATATTTCTATCCTCAGATCTCTGTCCAAGATTTCAGCAATGTTTGATAAGTGTGTAGCAAAATTATA
The DNA here is from genome assembly GCF_036850765.1 of Saccopteryx bilineata. NCBI lineage: Eukaryota > Metazoa > Chordata > Mammalia > Chiroptera > Emballonuridae > Saccopteryx > Saccopteryx bilineata. The sequence continues at coordinate 138,374,764 of NC_089491.1, read as the reverse complement.
ACAAGTGCTTCCCAGTGCTTTTCCTTCATATATTATGGAGTAACCAATGCTATGTGGTTTGCTAGGAAGTACACTGGGACTTGTTATCAGGAGACCTGGGCTTTAGGTACCTTTGGGTCATCAAATAAAAATGAACAGAATAAAGTCGTTTGGTTGATGGGGAGATACTTTGTTGCTCTGTGTGCTGGCATCATCCACTAGAGTGAAAGGTCTTCTCGAAAAGATGCATGACTTCATGTCAGGGCACGAGGACAACTTTCTACCTCATCTCTGTAGCATGCCCTATAACTTCTATACAGTAAGCTCGCATTGTTACAGGCCACTCACTAAGCCAGCTGTTCACAGAGTGTTTACAGGGGACCCCTGAGGTCCAAGAAGGTCTATGCAGCTTTCATAATAGTAGTAACAAGTAATTTACCTTTTTTATTCTCATTCTCTCATGAGTATACAGTAGTTTTTAGAGGCTATGTGATGTCTCCATCATTATGAAAAAGCTATTAAAATATTATCTCTCTTTCCAACCGAACTGTGTGAGGTCAGGTTTTCTTCATATACGTCAACTACAAAACATGTAAAAACCGATTGAGCATAAGATAGATATGAGAATCTAGCTGTCTTCTATTAAGCTAGACATTCAGAAGATTAGCAAAGCATGTAAAATAATGTCACTATTCTGACTTTTTTTTTGCTTTAGAGAATATATTTTTTATAAAAATGTGTTATGTTTGAGTTTATACTCATTTTAAATTAACTAATAAATATTTTAAAATTTTCTCAGCTTCATTTCTATCTTGGCCAGTGCTTCTAGTCCATATACAAAGCTCTTTGAGGGCCCGCGGTAATTTTTAGAATGCCTAATGTCCTAAAACCAAGACATTTTACAGTTACTACATTAAGCTCATGCCTGTTTGCTACAACTTGAACTATTAGAATTGTTTTCCAAACAGATCAGTTTGTCCAAGAGAGTAATTAGAGACAAGGTTTCTTTTTCAGAAGGTCTACTTTTTACTTTTCCTCCCTTAAGGTAAAAAGCATACCATGTTGGGTAATGACAGCATGTACAAAGTGGAGGTGTCGAGTATGTTTTATCTCTCCCCTAAGGCCCATCTTACTTCCACCCCACTGAAAATGCTTCTGAGCCTTGCAGAGAAGCCCACGGCTACATGCTGCCCACTTGTAACCTCCGCCCTTGAAGACGGATTTCACGCTGAGGCAGCAGCTGGTGGGGACACCGAAGTACCGCAGACAGTATTTACTGTCAGAACCATTCTCTGGGTCTCAAGCATTTTAAATTGAAGTTCTTTAATAGCTATGTTCATTTCCCCTGGATCTTACAAATCAGTAGAGACTAGGAATACTCAAGCTTCGGTCTGGATACCTAACCAGAAGAGGTAAACAAAAGTGAGTGCATGAAATTGAACTTCAGGGGTTAAATATTTACTACTTTTCAAAGATAAATGCATTATCCTTCCAAAGAAGTTATAACTTATTTTAAAGAAGCAGCTGGAAGGTATTTTTCTTCTGCAATATTTTCCTTTTTTCAATTTTTAAATAAATGGAGTCCATCATTCCTTGAGACTCACAGTCCAGTGAAAGGAAAAGAAAGACAGATATGGAAGCTACTTTCATAGAGACAGAGTCTTGAGACTGCCCTTGGGGATTTCCAGAGGTATAGAGATGTGATTACTTACTTCTGACACACATGTGCCTCACCAGGCAGTGGCGCAGTGGATAGAGCGTCAGACTGGGGTGCAGAGGACCCAGGTTCAAGACCCTGAGGTCGCCAGCTTGAGCGCGGGCTCATCTAGTTTGAGCAAAGCTCACCAGCTTGGACCCAAGGTCTCTGGCTAGAGCAAGGGGTTACTCGGTCTGCTGAAGGCTCACAGTCAAGGCACATATGAGAAAGCAATCAATGAACAACTAAGGTGTCGCAACAAAAAACTAATGATTGATGCTTCTCATCTCGCTCTGTTTCTGTCTATCCCTCTCTCTGACTCTGTCTGTCTCTGTTAAAAAAAAAAAATTACTTCTGACACACATGCTCTTTTAAATCCCATTACTTCTTTGGGCTTTGAAGATTGAATTTCTGGTGGAAACCCAGCACATAAAGCCAAACACAATAAAAGTTTTAGGTGGAAAATGTGGCGAGCTCTTTGCCTATTTTGGAGCAGCAAGGAAATGGGGAAAAAGTAAAATTAAATCAGGTAAAACAGTGCCTGCACTTGAAAATTGTTAACGGTTGTGGTAGACTTCAGCAAGTTAGAATGTGAAGACATCAGTTTTTTATCTTTCAAGAAAAACACTTTTCGGCTCTCCCATAGTTTAGTTATAAGGATGTTTTTAAGTTCTTAGGTAGCCACGGAGTGTTTTCAGGTACCTCTTTGTGTTACACAGTTGTTAAAATTAATGTTAACCTCCTCCTTCTTGGGCGTGTGGATTATGACAGGTGTGAAGTATCCATCCAACCCCAAGTCAGGGTATCGCTTCTTGTTGCTTCCCAGGCACCTTGTGCTTTTCATTCACACTGTCCCCATATATTTCGATGTCTCCTTCTTGTTTGAATCCCACGTAATTTTCTGTAAGGGCAGGATTGTGACTGTCTCATTCACTCTATTGTATCAACTATATACTTGGTACATGAATGATGCTCATAAAATATTTGTTGAGGGGATGATGGGTGGATATACAAAAATGTAATTGTTTCTTTTGATGCCTGAGACACCTTTGTTTATTTCCATAAATTATTTTATTCAGGGATTACCTGAATTATTTTTATTCAGGGATTCCCTGACTGTCCAGTGAAAGCCTAGATTCTTCTTTCTTCCTTAATAAATTTTGGGCAAGTCTGCTAAAAACTCTGTACCCATGTTTCTCTATTTGTTAAAAAATGGTAGTTAATTAGTCTATTAATATTCTTTCCAGCTCTAATATTCTTTTATTACCTATGGTAAAAATCTCATCTATTATATTTTAATAACTGTTTTTAATTGTTATTTTACCATGACTATGCTAGTATATTTTAAAGTGCCTTGTAAAAAGAATTATCTCATAAAAATAAAGATTTGGCATTAGTGTCAAATGTTAACACTGCTCAGGAGGTAACACCAGAAACTGATTTTCAGAAACTAATCACCAGGTTTGGATTAGCGAGGGTATTCTTTCTCTGGTTGCCTCTAAGATACTACTTCTTGATCTCTGTATCACAGAGTGGTTAAGAAAGACTAAAAGAAAACACATTCAAGGTAGTTGATTATTTCTCATATACCATTACTGAAAGAGGTCTCATAGGAGAAGAACTCAAAACTGTTGGCTGAAATGCCCCTTGGACAGGCTCCTGCTGCTTTTTATGGCTACAGTAACCACTCTAGGCCATCTGAGCTCAGAGCATCAGTACTTACTCTTTCATATACCGCTCACTTTGGGTTGTATTTGTAAGTTCATTTGTCTTTGAGCTCCTTAGAATTTTCTTTTTGTTTTATTTGTCTCTTTGTATCTGTCCCTCAGTGTTATAAGTAACACTAGTACTTCTGGTAGTAATAGTAAGGAAAATGGTTAACGTGACATTATATTTGCTGACTAAGCATTGTTCTAAGTGCTTCACATGTTTTAATCCATTTAATCTTCACAACAACCTTGTGAGAGGTACTCGTTATCCCTATTTTACAGTTGGGGGCACAGAGGGAAAATAAGGTCACAAAGAAAGTAAATGGTGAGGCTCGGTTCCAATCCACGTTGTCAAACACTGACAGTCCAGTTCTTAATCACTGTGTCACACATTCGAAAGCCATTGCAATACACATGTGCTGAATGAGTAGCTAAATCGATATATTGAATATATCAAATGGTGCTCTCTAACTGTTCATTTGATTGGCGTCTCATATATTTGGTGTTCTGCAAGTCTTCATTTAACACACATACATGCCCACTCACAGATTTCCTAGTTCTTTAGTAGATAATATCTCTATAAAATATTTCTTCTCTCTAGTAGATTTAAAGGAGATATTTTGAGATTTTTCATTCATCTTTAACTTGAGTTTGGAAATTGGAAATAATATATTTCTAGAAGCATGGATCTCCCGTTTTTGCTGGACCATGGATCTATAATTCAAATAAGGAAAATTTTGCCAGATTCAAACCACTCTTTGTTCCCAAAATGGTACTGAATTGTGTGAATTCAAAAAGATGGCTTTGTTCAGTCTACGGAGGGTAAAGTGTTTTTACATTTCTGGGTCAAAGTGGAGTTAGGCTTCTTGGCTTACTGTTTAGCACACTCAATACATTTTTATTCACAAGTTTAAGGTGTCATGTCTGATAAAATTGATGCTGTACCTTCCCTTGTTGTCTGGTTGAATGCTTAGTACCAGTAACATGTGATAAAATTATGGAAAATGTCCTTGCTCCAAGTACATTGAAGGAAAAGTTGCAACATCCTTGGTGCCAAATCATTTCTTTTCACCTGCCCTTCATATTGGTGCTGGGGAAGGATGAAACTGTTTTCTTGTGAGTCACTGTTACAACTTGGGTACCTTTGATTCATTATTACAATAGCTGTTACCTTTTATATTGTAAAGTATGTAACGTGGCAATCTAAGGCAGTTGTGAAAAAAATGTACCTAAAAGCTAACTCAGAATTATAAAGCATGTTAAAGTAAATCTTTAGACAATAGAAGACTAGGGTATTTAGAAAATGCTGCATTGGAAAGGTGGTGATTGATTTGGACCTTGCCACAGAGGCAGGAGTGGGAGGCGTGCCTTTGAGGGGAGATATATTCCTGTTGGAGAGAACAATTCAGAGATAGAAAGCACAGGTTGGAGAAAGGAAGTGGCAAAGAGTTTGCTGGGCTATTGATATATTTTAATAAAGAAAGGATAAGACAACCTGACCAGGCATTGGCACAGTGGATAGAGCATTGGCCTGGGATACTGAGGACCCAGATTTGAAACCCTGAGGTGGCCGGCTTGAGCACAGGTTTATTCAGCTTGAGCACAGACTCACCAGCTTGAGCTCGCGGTCACCGACTTGAACGTGGGATTATAGACATGATCTCATGATTGCTGGCTTGAACCCAAAGGTCACTGGCTTGAGTCCAAAATCACTGGCTTGAGCAAGGGGTCACTCACTCTGCTGTAGCCCCCCCTCAGTCAAGGCACATATGAGAAAGCAATCAATGAACAACTAAGGTGCTGCAACGAAGAATTAATGCTTCTCATCTCTCTCTCTATCTGTGTGTCCCTCTCCCTCTCTCTCTCTCTCTCTCTCTGTAAAAAAAAAAAAAAGATAGGATAAGACAAACCTTCCCCAAATCTGCATCAGCCTCACCACCACCCCTGTCCCACCCAGCTGTACAACAAATATTTTAGTCCTCCCAGTCACATTGCCACCTAGGAAGTAATCCTATATGATGGATCAATCATCCATTTTCATCCAGAGAGTTACTTAGGTGGTGACATCCCATTCAAACAACCATTTTGAGATTATTTCCAACTATTGAGCAAATCCTTCCAGTATGTGCTCTATAGTTGGAAATATCACTTCTCAGTAAACATCAGCCATTTGCCCTAAGGAACTAAATACAGATATGAATTGTAGGCATGTGAGCTGTTAGCATTGACTTTAGTTCAGACAGAGTACCTCGTGTTTGATCTCGACCTCGGTGCCTCTTGCATAATAGGGGCTCAGTAGATTACTTTCTGCTTCTCTTGCTTCTGCTATTCAGTTAATTGTTATTTCTTTAAACTTTGGTCATTTGTTGTTGTTGTTTTTATTCTCTTTTAAAGGAGAGGTTTAAGGAAGCTGAGAAAATATACCAGGCTGGAATAAAGAACTGTCCAGACAGCTCAGACTTACACAACAACTATGGAGTTTTCTTAGTTGATACTGGTAAGTGAAATGAGAGAGAACCTGTTCTGTTGAGATTAGATAACATTCTTTCTCAAGCAAAATGTTAGCCACCCAAATAATATGTTGGAAGTAAAACTCACTGGGCTTGGCAGGATGCTCACACCATTGACAGTCTCCTTGTGCTGTGGGGCTGTCATTTCTCTGAAGCTTCAGGCTCAGTTCAGTGAAATCTGCCCAGTTTTTATAATCATATATCTAGGGAAAACTCCCCAGGTGACAGGAAGTAGCCTTGATGATTTAATGAGTCTTCTTTGAGTGTCGTATATACAAGTTTATAAATCTGTGATAATGAAGTTTTCCTCTACAATGATGTACAACTGCTCTGAATCTAGTTACTGGCAGATGGTAGATACTTTTCTGCAACTGATAAAAAAGCCTCCAGAATTGTTTTATTGTTTCCCATGTGATAATCATTATAGAAACTGTATTGTTGTAATTGATAGAGTATTCTTATATGACAATGCTGTATAAAATACCCTTACTCGTTCCCATTTAATGAAAAACTTTACTGAGCAGAGATTCTGTTTCCTTTATGACTTGTGCCCCATGCACTGTTGGCTTGCTATGAACATTTGTAAAGAATAAAAAGTTATTTGAATTTAATGCAAAAGCACCACTTTGTTCTCACTGACATCACACTTCCTGCCCTGCAGTGAAATAGAATTTTAATTATTTTGTCAGTATGAAGTACTTGAAAGGGTTTTTCTCCTTGAGGATACTGGAAGGCCTTCTGCTTTATAGAACATAAATTTACCTTGTGATACACCTAAGAAATGTCCCTTATTTTTGCATGTAAAATTGTTTTGTAGTGCCACCTGCTGGTTCATTAGCAACATAATAATAAATTCCATAACATAAAGATACAAACTGAGGAAAAGTCCTCTTTGTAGGTCTGGCCTAGTCCTCTTTTTAACTCCAACAGCAAAAATCCTACTGCAACCTTTACTCCCAGTTTCACTGACAACACTATCTTCCTACCACTCCCTTTATATCTATATTTGTGTTTTCATACTGGTGAAATTCTCTCCATCACCAGTAATCTGGCAACTCCTACTTAAACTTGCATTAAAAAAAAAGGTGCACTTGAGAAGATGTCTATGCAGGTAATAAACATCCTATTCTATGTATTTAAACTTGAGACTCTTCAACAGTTCAGTTACTTAGACATAGTTTCACTAGGAAGCTTCTTTAGAAACCTAATCAGACGAGAGAGATTTGATTCTAGTCCTGGCCTTTGCCCTCACTGGCCCAGAAATCTTTGTCAAGGCTTTTGATATCTTGGCACTTTAGAGTTTGTATCTGTAAGCAATAATTTTTCTTATTTGGTGAGATGAGGGGAGGCAGAGAGACAGAATCCCACATGTGCCCCAACCTGGATCTACCCAGCAAACCCACTAGGGGGACAATGCTCTGCCCATCTGGGGCATTGCTTCGTTGTTCAACAACTAACCTCTTCTTAAAGCCTGAGGCAGAGGTCATGGAGCCATTCTCGGTGCCTAGGGTCAACTCTCTCCAGTAGAGCCATTGCTGCAGGAGGAGAAGAGAGAGAGAGAGAGAGAGAGAGAGAAGTGAGAAGGGGAAGGGTGTAGAAGCAGGCCAGCGCTTCTCCTGTGTGCCCTGATTGGGAATTGAACCCGGGACATCCACATGCATGACCAATGCTCTACCACTAAGCCAACCAGCCAGGGCTGCCATAACTTCATTTATTCTAAAATATCTCTTAAATCTCAAGAAGCAGCTAAGTGATATCAATAAACAGCTAAATAGTATAAAAAAATACCTGCAAAGATCATATGACTAGGCCAGGCAGCTCAGCTGGTTAGAGCATTGTCCCAACATACCAGTGTTGCAGGTTCCATCCCGGGCACAGCACATACAAGAACCGGTGAATAAATGTATAAATTAATGAAATAACAAAGAGATGTCTTCCTCACCCTCTCTTTCTCCCTAAAAAAAAAATCAATAAATAAAAAAAATTTTAATATTATATGAGATTACTTAATTTAACTGTTTTTAAATAAACAATGTATACCTAAACAAAAATATATGATTAAAAAGAGCTTTTCTAGATACAGCCGATACATACTTATTTAGAACAGCGTCTGAGTTATGATGTTGCAGTATAGTAATTGAGACAGAACCTTAGAAATTGCTTCAGGATAGTTTTCTTCCTATAATAGCCAATTCTTTATTTTTTTCTTTTTGTATAATGAATTGCAACATATCTATAAATAACAACCACTGATAATCTCAAAACATCATATTACCTAGGGTAGAAAACGCTTTGACTAAAATAACCTATGTAATAAAAGAAATAGGTTTTAGTTTCTACTGCTTTTTTTATTTTTAACTTCTTTGGAAATGGGAATGAATCATAAAATGGTTCAAAGTTAGGCAGTAATTTATAAACTGAATAACTGATGGTATGACTCAGTAAGAAGAATGATGCATATCAGAAGAAAAATGAAAGAGCACATGTATTTTATAATTAAGGCACGTTCTGCTCTTACCAACGCACCTCTGGTTATAGGCTCTCCAGAGAAGGCCGTAGCCCATTACCAACAGGCCATCCAACTTAGCCCGAGTCATCACGTGGCCATGGTGAACCTGGGGAGACTCTACAGGTCTCTGGGAGACAATAGCGTGGCTGAAGAATGGTATAAACGGTAAAGTTCTTTTTCCTTCGCTTTATAAGTTGCCCCAAGACCTCTGTAACTGCCCATCAATTTTTAAATTCTTAAAAATTTTTAATTATTTAAGTATAGTTGACATGTTATATTAGTTTCAAGTGTACCACATAGTAACCCTACATTTACATACTTTATGAAGTGATCACCATGATAAGGCTAATAGCCGTCTGTCACTGTATTAAGTAATTACAATATTACTGTCTATGTAATCAGGATTTTAGTCAGTTGGAACAGACATATTCTCAGAATACCAATTTTTGCCAATGCAAGCAATACAGATTCTCATCTCCACGGAGACCCACACAATACTGTAGATGGTATCCCAATTAGTGACTTATTGCTTGCTGGTTAGAACAAGGTTGGGATTTATTTCTCACTGTTTTCTGAAGCTAGTCCACTGTTTTCAGATGTTATGAACTGCAATCCAAAATACAACGAGCAGTTTTAAAGGTGGATATAGTGAAGTACTCTGCATACATGAAAACGAGTCCATCACCACTAGGGAATAGAGCCTTTAGGGCTCAGTTTCCATGTTGGTAGGTCACTAGAGATATTCTTAGTCAGAGGATGGCACCATGGTCTTTTAAAAAAAAAATTCTTCTTGATATAAAAACAAAGACTGTATTGGAGCAAAGTCCCTAACCTGGAGAGTCATCCCTAAATCTAAGTTTTGATCTTTGGAAATTTATTTATTAGAAGAAAAGTGTTAATTCACCTTTCTTAAAACTCAGCGCCCTGAAGGTGGCACGCAAAGCTGAGATACTGTCGCCTTTGGGAGCACTGTATTACAACACCGGCCGATACCAGGAGGCCTTGCAGATTTACTGGGAGGCTGTGGCCCTGGAGCCCGCTCACAGGGAGCTCCGCCTGGCGCTGGTGAGTAGACGGGAGGGAGGGACCGGAGCCGGGACAGACGCTGACTGTGCGGTTGAGGGACCTGTAGGCAGTAGCCTCAGAACTGGAACTGGAAATGGTATAATATATCTTATGAATATTCATATAACCAATGGTAGAGCCATTTACACAAGGCATGGATGGTAAAAATACTTTTCAGCTTTTGTTTTAAAATAATTTCAAACTTACAAAAATTTACAGGAATATAAAATAGACTCCCATATACTTTCACCCAGATTGAACATTTTAGCATTTTGATGCATTTGTTTATCACCCTCTCATGTATATATGTATGTGTGTATGTACATATATATATGTGTGTGCATATTTAGGCATGTATGTGTGCATATACATATTTAATAAATTTTATTACTTTCTGAGCCATGTGAAAGTTATGTTTCATTCGTTTTATTTCTAAATACTTCAGCATAGAGCTCCTAAGAGTAAGGATGGTCTCTCCCACAGTGTAATTATCAAGCTCAGCAGAATTATTATTAACCATATTTTGTATTTCAATTTTAGATCAGTACTTTTCCTGAGATTTGCAGTACATCATACTTGTTACAAACACAGGAAATCGTTTCTCTTTTACCATATCTATTCAACGTTTTTTTAAAAGGCACAGGTCATATCATTGGCTATCTTTAGTGTTCCCGCAGAACATTTGTGTAGAAATGCATGCACATGCATAAATAAAGAAACAGACAGCAAAAATGAAAGGCTGTGTGCTGTGGTGAGTCATCCCTCTCTGTGAGTCACAAATAGATGTGGAACACTTTTGTTTAGGGTGTATTCTAAATGTCTCTGTTCAGGGATGCTTTATTTGATAAAGTAACAACTCAGTGTCATCTAAGCCAAGGCCGTTGTGGTTTCGCAGGCTCAGGTTTTGGCCATGATGGGTCAGACAAATGAAGCTGAAAAGATGACCAATCACATTGTGTTGGAGGAGACAGGATGCCTTGAATGCTACCGCCTGTTGTCAGCAATTTACAGCAAGCAGGAGCACCACGACAAGGTAGAGAGCACACTGGAGTATTTTGGATTCATGGGTAGAAAGTGGGGCTCCTCTAAATGGGCTCCAGGCTGCACAGTAACAGGGCTGCGCAGCCTTGTGTATCATCATTTGGCGTATCCTATCTTCTGGGTGCTCTTCACAGATATTCCTTTACCCCCTAAGACATCCCCTTGAAATAATATGTGATTGGCTCATTCTTGGTCTGAAGATTTTACGTGGTATTATCTCAGTTTGTTTACAGCTGTGGTAACTGTAGAAAGGTAAAGATGAAATTTGTATGCTTTATCATTTTCCATGTTCTTTCAATATATTTTTCTAGAATCCTTACAACCCTGTAAGGCAGGCTGTTAACCCTGTGTTGCAGCTATGGTTTCTCTCCATTTTAAAAGTTACATAACCAGTAAATTCATGAACTGATTCAATGAAATATTTGTTGAATGAATGCCTACTACTGTATATGCCAACCATTGTATTAGGCACTAGGAATAAAGTGATACAAAAAAATTGTTGCCTTTGTCCTCATGGGGTGTACAGTAGACAGAAGTTTACAGGATACAAAGATTAAATAAGTAATCAAAAAATCAATGTAGAATTATAGCTGTACTCAGTGATGTCATAAAGAGTACCATAGTCCCGCATGATCAGTTGTGGTGCAGTGGATAGAGTGTTGGACTAGGATGCAGAGGACCCACGAAGTCGCTGACTTGAGCGCGGGCTCATCTGGCTTGAACATGGACTCACCAGCTTGAGTGTGGGGTTGCTGGCTTGAGCGTGGCATCATAGACATGACCCCATGGTCACTGGCATGAGCCCAAAGGTTGCTGGCTTGAGCCCAAGGCTGCTGGCTTGAACAAGGGGTCACTTGCTCTGCTGTAGCCCCCCTTCCCTTGGTCAAAGCACATAGGAGAAAGCAATCAATGAACAACTAAGGTGCTGCAATGAAGAATTGATGCTTCTCATCTCTCTCCCTTCCTGCCTGTCTGTCCTTATCTGTCCCTCTCTCTGTCTCTCTCTTGCTATAAAAAGAAAAAGAGTGCCATAGTCCCTAACAAGGATATAATCAGGGGGACTGAGTGGTCTGGAAGGTCAAGTTCCCTGTAGAATGATGTGAAGGTGAGGGATGAATGATAAATAAGAATTATTACGCAAAAAGGAGGCAGTATAGAGCACTCTGGTCAGGAAAAGCACATGCAAAGGCCCTATGGCACAATGAGTAGTCTGAGGGACAGGTAATGAGGGAGCAGTATGCAGTGTGACATACGGCTGCAGAGGTTGTTGGGGACTAGAACTCAAGGCTTGGAGCCAAAAGAAAATGTTCCTTATCCTGGAGTTTTAAGGAGGATAGAAACACCACCAGAAGTGTGCTTTGAAGGGCTCTCTGGCTGCAGGGCACGGGGCAGTGTGGGCATCAGTCACCTAAGGGGAGACTAGAGGTATGGTCCAGATGGACAGGCAGTCTGAGCAAAATGACCAATGCCATTTTTAATTTTCTCTCAACTGGATCACACAACCTCCTTGTAAAATGATCCAGGGACATTTCATTGTCACTAATATAAATGGGAAACCTGGAGTAGAGGGAAATTATTTTGCCAAGAGCTACATTATTTCTCAGTGAACATCAGAGAAAATGAAAAACTGATTGCCACTCACCACACTAACTAGTTTATAAGAACAAAAAGTATAACTCTGTCATTTAGATTTTCTTTATTTAATCTGTCTTAATTTCCAACCCATGCAGGCACTTGATGCTATAGACAAGGCTCTCCAGCTGAAACCAAAGGACCCAAAAGTCACTTCTGAACTTTTTTTCACGAAAGGAAACCAACTAAGAGAGCAGAACCTTTTGGACAAAGCTTTTGAGGTGCAGACAACTTACTAAACTTACATTATTAAATGCATGAATTAAAATTCATATGCCTCAATCTTTAATGAAGCATATACAGTAAATTCTAAGATCATTGGCACTTTTGTGAATTTTCTGATTAATCAACATGATGTTAAAAGTTTATGTTTTATAGTTGAGCTTCTGGTTTTTGACTATTCAGAGTTCTGCAATACCTCCACATTATTTTCTGAATTATCACCTTGAACTTGATGTTTAAAGCATTCTGTATTTTGCCCTCAAAACAGCGTCTCTGTCTCTCTCTGACTATTCTCCCTCCCTCTCTGGCTCTTTTTCTCTCTCTACTTGTCTTCAATAACTGTCTCTTCCAGCTGGACTAGTGCCTGAAAAGCTTTGAGCTTTCCCCAGATCCTTGGCACGCCCTCCTCTCCCCTGGCGAATGCCCACTCATCTCCCAACACTTAGCCTGTGTCCTCTGTCCTCAGGAAGCACTCGGCACCAGCTTTTCTCCCAATGACCTTGATTCCTCTGAACTCTTAAACACTGTCTCTCCCAGTCATCTGAAAGGGTCATATGTTACACCGTGCTGTTAGTCCTTTCTTGCTCCCCTTCCCTGGCCCTGTGTGTACTGTGTGTGTGCGTGCATTTTAGCGCCCCAATTAGGCCGTGTTTTTCCTTGTGCAAAGGGCCTGCTTCCTTCTGTGTTCTAAAATATAGTACGCTACATTGTGCAGGTGTTCAGTATGTATAGCTTTGGAATACAATTGATGCATAATCTGAAATCAAAAAGACATTTACAAGTCTTAGTAGAAATGTTACAGATACCAAAGTCACAAATTGAAATTAATGCAGTTAAAATAATTACATTTAATATCTCATGGGAAAGTAAAATTTCAAATGATACAATTATTTTTTTGAAAATAAACAGTGAGTAGCTTTTAAGATATGATGAGAAAACACATGTGAAGATAATTGGAAAAACTAATTTGAATGTGAAGCTTTCAAACAGAAATGGTGGCATATTTAAGGCAGAAATTGTGCACTTTTCTCTGCCTTGTGAACATTTTCAATATCATCATTCTTAAATTATTTATAACTCACATGACAGTTTAATGATTAATTAATTATTTAATCATGATTATTTATATGGGTCCTATAGCTATGTGTATATTTTATATTGTACTGAAAAAAAATTATTTTCTATTTGCTTAACCAGTGGGTCAAATACTCATCAGAGAGTGGCTGGATTTCTAAGGAGTAGTAGTAATAACAGCTAAAAGGTGTTAGCACTTCTATTGAGACTCACATGTATTAAGTGACTCAATCTTCACAACAATCATATAATAAAGTCACAGTTATTGTCTCCATCTACAGTTGAAGAAAGTGAGATCAGAGGGTATGTAAGTTGCTCAGGGTCACGCAGATGCAGAGGATAGGAAATGGAGCCAGGATTTGACTCTACACCCCATCTACACTACATCCCATCTCTGCTGATAAAAACTAAGGCATTCTCTTCAAGCTTATTTTAACAGACTTTTAAGAGTCTATAGTTTCTTAACATTTGCTTTTTCTTCTAAAAAACTGAAACAGAGGAGAGATGGACAGAATCTCATTACTTCACGGAACTGGGCGGTAGGCTTCTTGCTGATGAAAATAGCAAGGAGCATGAAACTCGACACACACACACTTAGCTTTGTAACTGAACACTTTGTAAAGGCAGCACGCACAGCCTGTAGTTTTATTGAAGGTGACTACTCTTAAACTCAAGACTCAGTGGTGAGTATGCCTTTGATGCAAAACAACAAGCAAAAGATGAAAAATATACCTCACAAATATTACATTTAATAGGATACATGTTATTCAGGAAAAAAAGAAAAAGTATACAAGGGCTAAGTCATTCTCTTTAAACATTGAAGACCTTTCATATGGAAGAAAAAGAGAAGAAAGGTTTTCTAATGATCAAAACTATCCCCTAGTAAAATAGATGTCCTTGAAGAAATAATGAGCATCTTGGGATGGCAAGAATTTAAGCATAGGCCCAATAACCAGGTCAGCTATATTGTGAAAGGGGACAATACAGTAAGGTTAAGCTATTTAGGAAAACTACTCTAAGATTCTATATATTATTATATTTTTAGAATTCTTACAAACTCCATGTATAGTGTAAAAGGCCAAAAAGCACCGTTTTCTTGCAGGTCAAGGCCAGTGGGAAATGACTCATTGAATTAGAAATCCCCTGGTGTTCCAGCAGGCATCTTTGGTCTCAAGTCTAAACATTAGCTCTGCATAGAAATTACACATTTCAATTTTCTGTACTCTAGAATCATCAATGTTAGAAATTAATGGAAATAAATGGAACACCTGTGAACTAGGAGTGGCTGTTCATTTTCTTAACCCTTGGAATTGTCACATATGAAGAAAGCCATTTCCATAATTATGTAGTGTTAAAGGTGCATTCCTGTATCCCAACCTGAAGCTATTTCTTATGTACTCAGAGCTACAAAGCTGCCGTGGGACTGAATCCAGACCAAGCGCAGGCCTGGATGAACATGGGCGGAATCCAGCACATGAAGGTAGGAGAATATTCCCTTCCATGTCAGCTGGGTTTTCCACTTGTGTTTTCTTTGTTTCTCTTCTCACTCAAAATACCTAGTGGCCCTGGCCAGGTAGCTCAGTTGCTTAGAGTATTGTCCCAATACTCCAAGGTGGTGGGTTCGATCCCCAGTCAGGGCACATACAAGAAGCAACCAGTGAATGCATAGATAAATAGAACAACAAATTGATGTTTCTCTCTCTCTCTCCCCCTTCTTCTCCTTCTAAAATCAATCAATAGATACAAATTTAAAAAAAAATATTGAGAAACTATTATTAATTTACTATTTTAATTATTTGAATATCCAAAATTAGCAGTTTTATGTTCACTTTGTATTATCTAATTAGTCCATATCATAAAGCCATTTTAAAAATAAATTTATATAATTAGATTCCATGATTTTATTTATCATAAAGAAAATCATGTGTACTTGAGAAGTATCGTGATAGAAAAGATTAAATCTGCTCATGTGAACTAAAAGCCTTATTGGAGTTTAATGTAGCTTATTTTCCTGCAGCTTAAGTCACTGTCTAGAGATAGTGTTGCTTTTAGTATTTCTTTACAGCCTTGGCTGGAGTATCATCCAGACATGTCAAGGTTACAGGTTTGATGCCCAGTTAGGGCGCATACAAGAATCAACCAATGAAAGCATGAATAGATGGAACAGCAAATCAATGTTTCTCTCTCTGTGTCTCCTTCTATCTCTGTCTCTCTCTCCCTTCCTCTATCTCTATAAATAAATAACTTACACATATATTCATTTACTATTACTTATTCCTAATGTATCTTTTATTCCCTAACTTTCTACTGAAAAACCAGGTTGCTTCACAGTGGTTGTTTTGTTTTGTTTTGTGAATTATTGAAAATGAGCCTTGGGGAGACTGTTGTCTATAACTAATGAAATCAGAGATTGGTTCTTTCACCCATTCATTTGACAAGCATTTACAGAGAGCATCCTATGTGCCAAGTACTCTTGTAGGCACTGGGAAGACAGCAGTGGACAAGTAAGACAAACATTCCTGTCTGTATAGAGCTAACATTCTAGAAGAGGGAAATAGGTAATATGTAAATAAACACCTACACACAAACATGCATACACACACACACAAAATACATCAGATGGTGATAGTGCTAAGGAGATTAAAAGAGAGAGAGAAAAGATAGGAATGCCAGGGGATATGACCTAAATTTTAATATTATGGTGGTTAGGAAAGGCCTCAGTTAAAAAGTAATATTTGAGCAGAGACTGGAAACCAGGAAACCATGGGGCAGAGTAGAGAATAAGAATGTAGAGATGTCCTGAGGTGCAAGGTGCTTGCTGTCTTTGAGGAGATAAGGGAGAGAAAATGGTAGAAGTTAGAGTCAGACCGGTTATAGGGCCTGATCATCAGGGTCTTGAAGGGAATTGTAGGGTCTTTGGAGGACTTTGAGCCAGAAATACCATGGTCTGACATGTTTTTAAAGGATCACTCTTGTTTAGCTAACTAAGTTATTTTCAGACTTCTATATCAGTCTTTACCCTGATAAGATAGCAACAGAATAATTCGAATTTTAAAAAAGGCCTAATACGATTTACTATTAAGAGGAAACCAGTCACTCTAAGAAACACAACAAAACAAAAGGTGATCCATGACTGTACAGACATGAGGGAATGATGAGGTAGTTACTCTGTGACTATTAGCCGTAATCTAATAGAAGGATATAGATGGTGAATCCAAACATGGCATTTATCAGAGCCACATAACTAGAGCTCTGATCTTAGGGTATCTAGCAACATCTAGTTGGGAAACATAGAATGAATTGACTTTTTTTTTAGTACAAAGATTTTTATGTATTGATTTGTTTTAGAGTGAGAGAGAAGGGGGCGGGGAATGGGAAGCATCAACTCTTAGTACAGTAGTTACTTCTCATATGTGTCTTGACCAGGCAAGCCCAGGGTTTTGAACCAGCGACCTCAGTGTTCCAGGTCGATGCTCTACCCACTACACCACCGCAGATCAAGCACAGACTGAGTTTACTTTTAAAATAATAACAAGTTTAAATATTTAAGTAGTATATTAAAGAGTTGCATTTTTTCCTTCTTTTTCTTCTTCTTCCAAGTGAGAGGAGGGGGAATAGAGAGACAGATTCCATCATGTTCCCCAACTGGGATCCACCTGGCAACCTCTGTCTGGAGCTGATGCTCTGCCCATCCAAAGCCATGCTTGCAACCAAGCTATTTTTAGCACCTGCGGCAGAGGCTCCATGGAGCCATCCTCAGTCCCCAGGGCCTATGTGCTAGAACCAATCAAGCCATGGCTGTGGGAGGAGAAGAGAGAGAGAGAAGCAAAAAGGGATGAGGTGGAGAAGCAGATGATCACTTCTGTGTGCCCAGACCAGGAATCGAACCTGGGACATCCACATGCTGGGCAGACACTCTACCACTGAGCCAACTGGCCAGAGCTAACAGTTGAATTTTCAAATAATATGCTGTGTTTTAGATGTAGTGCACCTACATTTAAAGCAATGTGTTTAATTATTAATTAGAAAAAGTAAAACAATATATTCAAGAGCTTACAAAAAACTTATAAATACAGAGAAAATAGTACATTTATTGTTCCCTTTTAGATTAACAAGTAAACACATTACTTTAAATTTAGAGGCACTTCCCCTTGAAAAGTTATCTGGAAGTTATAGAAGGATCTACTGAATGTTTATTTTAAAATGTAGCAAACACACTGATAAATATTAATATATACTGTTTTTCATCTTTGATAACATCATGTATTAGGCTGAACAATATAAAGTTGCCATGTTTGTCATTCAAACATGGTCTAATATCAATTAATCACATGATGCAATCTAATATAAGTATATAGACCAGGCACATGACTTGGATGTAGTCACTTTAAACTTTTTTGAATTTAAGTGTAGTTGGCATACAAGATTATATTAGTTTCAGATGTGTGATGCAATGATTTGACGTTTGCTCATTACAATCTGATCTCCACACTAGGTCTAGCAACCGTCTGTCACTATGCAGAGTTATCACAACATTATTTTTTGTATTTCCCTTGGATGTGGGCATTTTGAAGCAACCATTAGAACTCAGGATTATTATTATAAGGCCTTCAAGAACAATCATTAACTTTCTGCACCTTTTGCATTGCCAGACAGTATGTGCGTGCACTATCCCATACTCGAGCCTCACTCTTTGCCTGGGCCTGGGTGAGGCTAGGAGAGCCTCAGGGCTGCAGTAGGGTGAGAATTGAAATAGGCTTCACAAGGAGGTGACACAGAACGATGGGGAGAAGGGAGTTGTCTCTTGCTCATCTTACCTTATAATAAAAGATGATACTTTTATGAAGTTTTATATAGGATGAATAGATAGAACAAAAAAGCTACAATACGTTCTTCATAATGAAATAGTTGCATCAACTGGGCCATCTCATAAAGTACTGTTTTTAATACTGCCTTATGACAGTAATGCATTTTCTAGAATGGCACTGTTCAATAGAACTTTCTACAGTGATGGAAATGTTCTATGTCCAAGGCAGTAGCTGCTAGCCAGCCACATATAGCTGATGAATATTTGGTGTGTGGTTGGTGGCAATGAGCAACTGAATTCTTATTTAATCAAGATTAATTTAAGTGGATACATATGACTGTTGTCTATCATAATAGCTAGCACATTTCTAGAAATTAGTTAATTTACATTCAGTACCTAGTACCTAGGAATTGGGTACATTGAATTAAGGGATGTAACTTGTTTCTTAAAATAAGGCTTCCATTTTAATCAGGAACAGAGCAACTTGAGGGAGAGAAAATAACTCTATGTATAGATTTGGTGTGAAAGCACGGAGAAAAATGATGACCAGAGAAGGAGGGGCCAAAGCACCAGGCTCAGCCCTAAATTCAGAGAACCCTCTTGGAAGACAATTTCAAAATCAACTATGGTAGAAACATACTTTGAGGCTACTTTATAAAGAGCAACAAATGTTCATTTGTTTGCCTATGTGTCCTTAGCTTAATAAATACCAGAAGACACTTGGAAAATAAATGCTTAAGTTGGAAAAAAATAATTTATTGAATGTAGCAAATCCAGGTTCCCATTTGGTTAGAATTTTCTTAGCAGAATCAGTGTCATAATCAGAAATATCTTCTATTAAGTATCTTTTAATAATAACAATAATGATGTGTTAGCCAGTGTCTAAGGTCTTGACACATACTAATTCATTTGGAAGATAGTTAAGCATTCAATAAAGTTTAGTTGCTATTGCTACATAGTACTTTCATTCCAAGAGAATAGTATTTTAAACTGCAGTGGAAATTTAGAGTAACTGGTTTTCATCACATGGGGCTGTAACTGAATTAAGTAGAGCAAATTTATATTTTGGGGAATGGAGAACTCTCTAACAGTCTGTCCTGAGACTTGGCAGTACACGTTTAGTAGCAGAAAAGGGGCTAGAAAAGGTTAATTGTTGTGACTCATTTTCCAGGGATCATCTGGAACCAGGTACACATGGTTGTAGGTTAGGGAGGCATTGAACAAACCAGATGCAGGCCAAGAAAGGTAGAGACACAGTGTCTTTAGTAGGTCAGGAGAGACTATCTGCTCTCTTGCCTTAAAAGTATCCAGCAGGTGCCTGGCTGGGGTGTCACAGTGGATAGAGTGTCAACCTGGGATGCTGAGGTCCCAGGTTCAAAACCTTGAGGTTGCCAGCTTGAGCATAGGCTCACCAGCTTAAGCACGGGGTTGCCAGCTTGAGTGTAGGAATCATCAACATGATCACATGGTCGCTGGCTTGAGCAAGGGGTCACTTGCTCAGCTGTAGGCTTTCCCCCAGCCCCGGTCAGGACATGTATGAGAAGCAATCAATAAACATCTAAAGTGATGCAACTACGAGTTGGTGCTTCTAATCTCTCTCCCTTTCGGTCTCTCTCTCTCTTTAAAATAATGGATGCAGCAGGGCCATATTGTCACACATCTTGAGTAGTAGATAAATTTGACTCTATATTCTTATCAGTATTTTTCATTTTATAAAAACTTACATTTACATTAAAGGTCCTATTAGGGAAGAGTCACTTTTTTGTTTTAATTTGAAGGTTAAAATAACACCTACCACTAAGGAGGTGTTATGTATTCCTAAACTATTTACTGTATTGATACCCTTGAAGTTTCCCCACACACACATGGACCCCACCATCCTGGCTCTGAATTTCTCCTGCTTTGACTCCCTTTGATTACAAAGGATTAGTGCTAACCCTATGAAATGATAGCCTCGTACCCTGCATTAGTAGGACTGAAAATCTATTTTCTGCAATGTAATCCAGCCTCCACGTGCTCCAGCTGCATGGCACTTAAAACAAATGAATTCTCCAAAAGCACCCAACAGATGATGCAGTTACCCATGCAGACAGGGGTCCCTTATTGAAGACATTACTGTTAAACTGGGCGAGGTCTGTTTCCCAGTCTCCTCATTCTCTGACAGAGCCTTCTGATGGATCAGATCATTCTCTCTCTCTCTCTCTCTCTCAATCTCTCTCTGGACAGGGAAACTATGTGTCTGCAAGAGCTTATTATGAGAAAGCCTTACAGCTGGTTCCAGACAGCAAGCTGCTGCAGGAAAATCTCGCCAAATTGGATCGCCTAGAAAAACGATTACAAGAAGTTCGAGAAAAGGATCAAACGTAGCAACATTTGAGCTCATCTCAAGGGACAGCTGCCGGTGCCTCTGGAGGAAGGAGAGGTGTTAGAAGCCTTGCCATCACAGTCACATCGGTCGGGGGACAACCAGGGAAGCTTTCCTCTCACTTCCAGTGTAGAGTGGCGTATTTGGAAACACTTGTTGGTAATCCTGTGCTGACGGACTTGCATTTTGAAAAAGAAAGACAAAAAGAGCAAGCAAGGGCAAAAGGTCTGAGAGGGAAGGAATACAACAACTATACATTTTATAGAGGTTTTCGTGTTTGTTTTGTTTTGTTGCTTTGATTACAGATATCCCTCCATATATTTCTCTGCTTTTGCAACCCAGAGATCTGGTTCTCTTAGTTTAAACTTTTGTCCCAGAAATACAGACATTGGAAATGCTCCAAAGGCAGAGCCGTGCTTCTTGGTGGGATATTTCAAAGATAAATCTTCTGAGATAAGCCATTTGGGAAATTCTACCAAGAGGTAGTTCATTTAATTCTCCAGAACCAGCGAGGAGTATCAAATATTTTTTGTAGAACCTCCTGGAGTATGTGGAGAAAAAGGGTCTTGCTAAGTGAGCTTGATCTAACATTCCTCTAAGGATATTGCTAGAGCCCTGTTGAATAATAAATTAAATTTCACTCTGATGCAGGCTTTACCCATTGCCTAACATATCAAAAAGGAAGCTTCTGGAATTTTGTATGGATATTCTTATCCCTAAGGGAAAATCCAGGATCTTGGTACTTCTAATTCTTTATGGAAATTTTAAAATTTATTACAAGTATTATTAGAGTAGTGGTTCTGCTCTGTTTCAAAAGTGCTTTTAAAGTCATAAATGTTTCTGCCTCCACATATATTGTTATTTTAGTGGAGAAAAAAATAGCATATTCTACCTGAGAACTATTAAAGATATTAATTAAGAGAATTGTTCTACTTTATTATCTTAACATTTAGACATCATGAAATTTATTATTTTTTTGAAAAATATATTTAACCATTTAGGAATATTTACAGTATATCACAGAAATCTTCATAGACTTTAAATGAAAAGAGAGCTTTATTGATTTGTCTTCTTAGGCTTAATAAAAATTCTGTGCTTAGAACCTGAGTGATGTAAACCCAGAATTCTTGTTTCTGTATTTGTAATTTTGGAGAATTCACGGAGAATGCTCAAAAAAAATCTAGGAAAATGTCTAAATTCATGATTAAAAATATATATTTATATTTAAAAATAAGAAGGGCAAAGTTAAACTTAATGAATTGACATTTGTTTTTAATGTTATTTATTTTATAACTTATAAAATATTTAATATATGTATATTCACAGTGTTTTCATTGCACATAATGGTCTTAATAGCAGCTTCCAAAACTGATCACACAAAAGTTATAAATCTAAATTACAAAGTAATGTAGTTCTAACAGTGCCTCAAAAGGGTCTTAGTGATTACTCACCTGCTGGTGAAATGAGGCCTCAACCCTCAGGGTTTATTTGGTAGTATATTTTGGTATATATATACTTTGAAATTGGAACCTGGTTTTAATTTGGTCATTATTATAAAAGTTAAAGAAAAGAAAGAAAACAACTCTGGGCTGTACCGTTCTGAGTCAGGTTCTGTAAGTTACAGTAGTTTGAAGGCACACGTATCTCCCATGCTTAGGCCAGAGTATGGTTCAGAAAAACCTGCTTCTTTTCAACCCAGCATCAGAAAACAGTGCACCTATATGGGTGTTTTGTTTTTAAATTTAAAAAAATCCTATGATTTCTAGATAAACGAAAAAAAAATTCTTTAGGAAGACATGATGCAAGAAATACTATAAATGCAAAGAATTACAGAAATTGCATTAGCATACATCCATTTGCTTGTATCAATAATCCAATAATGTTTATATTATCACTGTGATCTTCTGTTTCTAATACTTTTTAATGTTGCATATCATAAATTTATTCAAAATTTTATTTAAAATATTTCTTTCCCCCAAAAAATATATTTCTATAATCCTAAAGCCAAGAAATATACTATAATACATTTGAATAATGTACTGTATTATGTCCACCCCCAAAATGAGTAAGATGAAGCTATAGCTGAAAAGAATATCTAGGACGTTAATCACAACTTTTTAGAATGATCTGTAACCAAAACTTACACTTAGAAAGTTGTGGAAAAGACTGAGCCCCAAATTTTGAAAAGCACGTATGCCTTATATGAAGTGCTGTAAAGCTACGAGAATACATTTGTTAGATTAATTGAAATGACAATTACAGCCTAAAAGTCTTTGGGAGGAAAGGGTCACGTGGCCTTTAGGAGACTTTTTCTGCCTTCTTTTAGGTGCTTTTTCTCCCCCGCTCCTGTGGCTGTTTCTTTCCCTCTCTATCCCTCCACCTCCCTCCTTCCTTCTCCCTTCTACCTTCCCCACCCTCCTTCCTATTCCTCTCTCTCTTTTTCTCATTCTTCTGCACACACAGGCATCTCTTTGAGCATTAAAGTTTAGCACTGTTGCATCAGATATTTTTATCCTGAGTCAATACAGTCACTGAGATGAGGTGGCCGGTGAAATAATTTTCATAGTTGAAATGGTGCCTGTAAGGAAATAAATAACATATTATTTTTCAAAGATATTAAGTATATTTTGTAACTATTTTTATTTGGTCCCCGTGACATGAAATAATATGTGGAATCCATGCTCATCAAAATAAAAGCTGAATAGTCATGGAGATGCATCCCCATTGCCCTTCAGAAAGCATGATTGGCATGTGAGTTGCTACCCACTTTCTGCGATGGAATTGCAGAGCCAGCTTCGTGGACATGCAGTCCACACAGTCCCTCAGGGTCCTGTTCTCAGAAGCACCTTATGCTTGGTTGGACACCCTGCTTGAAATTTTAAATAATTTTGAACAGGAGTCCTGCAATTTCATTTTGTATTCAGTCCTTAAATATGTAACAGGTGTTGGATAGGAGATGAAGTGACTGAGGACAAGACAAGAGTTGCTTTAATCTGGCTGAACACTTGAGCCAGTGATCAGTTTCATTTGTGACTCTGTTACTCTGAGCATCATCTGCTATTTTCTCTCAGCTACATTAGAGTTCCTCGTGTACACGTTCCCCCCCTACTACTGCCAACCTGTCTAACCTGCCCTTTGGTCCTACTGAGAGCCAGTTCTCTTTGCCTCCAAATCCCCATAAGTGGCAACCCCTTAACATATCTTTTGACATAGGAGCCATGAAAGTGGCTTTACAAGCTATTTCAACCTTAAGAATTATTCAGGATTTAAAAAATGATTCAGATGTTTTCAACTTGTAGTGGCATTCATAAAACTAAGCTCAGTGATGTAATATGGGTAAACTCAACCAAAGATTTAAATACCTTGGAGGAAACAAAATTTCATTTTAGAAAATCCTGATTTTAAGGGCAGGTCGGCTGGAGAACCATCACAAGCTAACAACTTTCGTGGGAGCTTATGACTTTCACAAAAGAGACGGTTATAATTTTTCACTATTTTTACTTTTAAATCTAGACTAATATGAGCCAAAGAATTCTAAAGAAGGATTGATTTGTGGCACAATTGGTTAATTGAGGCTACCGTTCCAAGACTGACAAACTACTAGGTTGGGTGGAATGGTTTTGCATATGTGGCAGTTGGGTTATAATTTGACCTATACTTACAGAATTCTTAATTCTAAAATGGACAGGAATTGCCTTGCCATTTACATGTACCCAGACAAGGTGTCCAGTATATAAAACTTATATTTTTATGACTCAAAAAAGGTGTCCATGGCATAGAGTTTATGCCTAGACCTATGTCTCTCTTTCTTTGGGTTACACACACACACACACACACACACACACATACACACACACACACACACACATATATATATATATATATGTCAGCTTTTGTTAATTACTTCTTATCTGTACTTATTAGAATTGTTGCTTTTTTAAAAAAAAAACAACTTTTGCTCTGATTGTGATGGATTTATTTATACCTTAGATTAATATACCTAAAAGATATTAATAACAACATTCAAAAGAAATGTAGTTATAGGTGGTTTGTTTTAATTTTTCCTGATTTCTATATCACAATTGCTTTGATTAAACTGTAATGTTGGTATATCCCAATAATAGCAAAACTTATCTAAATGGCACCTTTTGACCTTTAAATAGAGTAAATACCTTTCAAGTCTTGCATTTAGGCTGCAATTAAGATAAAAGTTTACAATGCCAAAACCAAAACATGGAGACACTATAACTCTTTTATTATTCTCAAAGTTTTTTTGTAAAAGAACAATATATTATAAACAATTCTTCCAAAAATAGCCCTTCTTCATTATTTTTTTAGTGATCATGTAACTTAAAGAAATAAAATAACTACAATCAAAAGTATGGTTTAATATCATTCAATGAAATGGCACACCAGGATTGATGGTATTCATATCTATCTATTGGCTTATATAAAAATGTCCCATTATAATCACCAAGAATCCATGCAATTAAAAGCTTTAGGGTATGTAATTCCTAAAATTAGCACCTATTACAATATATAATCATTAGTCATTTGTAAGTTTAGATCAGCATTTACCCCAAACTGGAAAGATATATCTATATTCAGAAATCCAGAAGTTTCTTCCCATTCTCAGCGATATACATGAGTGAATATGTTTATCACATTTGGAACTTTCCATTGTGCATAATGCCCTCCTAGGGTGGTCTTGCTGGTTCATAAAGGGATGCACCAGTCTGGGAATTGGAAGATCTAGGCTCTTAATCCTTGTTCTGCCACCGAGGATCTTTCTCGCTCGGAGCAAGCTACCAAATGGCTCAGTCATGTTTATCACACATTGAAGGACTGGTTAGTTCTATAGAGCTGTCCAGCTCCAGCTCCATGGGTCTCCAATCCAGGCTGAAAGCCCTCTATTTCTGAAGACATAACTTCAGAAGTTGATCAGTGTTGCCCTTTGTTTTAGAAATTGTAATATAATCACAACAGAACACATAAACAAAGAACTTTAATAGTGGTCAACCTTCCCAAGTGCTTTAACATGGCAGAGAAACTACTCTTATTTTAAAGCCTGTACACATAAAAATCAGTGATTTTGTTATGTTTCTGGAGAAAAAGATTTTTAAAAATTTCCTCCTGAGGAATTAAAATATCTGTAGAAGCCATGGCTTGCTTTTATAATGTGGATATCACTTGACTTGCTGTAATTCACACCAAGCCCTCCTCTTTATAGGGGGAAATGACTTGCATCATGTTCTTCGTTCATGTTGCTTTTATTTACTACTTTGATTAGTTGTATATAAACATACATTTTTGTTATTTTTGCTGTGCCAGTTAGAAAGATATCTCCCATAAAGTACTTCTACCATGTAAGTCTGATTATGTACACTTTGCCTAGATCTTTCCAAAATAAAATAAAATTTGTCTATTTTATATAAAGTATGATGAAAATAATTATGTCTTGTTTCAGTCTCTAAGGTGCTTCATTATTAGTACTCGTCAAAATCTATGTCACCTGTCAATGTCTGCTTTAAAAATGAAAAAGACCATCTTCCTTCCTTACCTCATTCATTCATTCACTCATTGCATTGCATTGTTCTGTGTTTTTCGAAACTGCTCTTTCCCATACCCCACAATGACTTTCTTAGGACTTATCCACTCGAGATCTCCCCTTATCTTGCTGATTGGATACCTTCACAGAATAAATACAAGATAGAAAAACAGGTATGCCCTCAATATACTGTACTCTATCTACAAACTTACCTGCACCCAATTCGTTCTTCTCTTATTGCTGCAATGGAGGAAGAGGGTCCTATTTTGCCTCTTGTAGAACTTCATTCTATTCCTGAACCTCTTTTCTATCTTTAACTTGTTTCTTTTGCTATTTCTTGTCCATGCTTTTCTATTTTAAAACACATATACAGCTAAACACCATCAAAATCATTTGAAAAAATTTTATTTATTTATTTTTTTCATCTCTAGCTGCTACCACATCTCTGTCATATACAGGCAAACTATGTCAATGAATTTTCTCCACCCATTCTTTCGACTTCATTCCTCAAATTCCCTCTGCATCACAGTGATATCTGTCCCTGCAACAAATACTTAAAAAATGAAGCTGGCCCTGGCCGGTTGGCTCAGCGGTAGAGCGTCGGCCTAGCGTGCGGAGGACCCGGGTTCGATTCCCGGCCAGGGCACACAGGAGAAGCGCCCATTTGCTTCTCCACCCCTCCGCCGCGCTTTCCTCTCTGTCTCTCTCTTCCCCTCCCGCAGCCAAGGCTCCATTGGAGCAAAGATGGCCCGGGCGCTGGGCATGGCTCTGTGGCCTCTGCCTCAGGTGCTAGAGTGGCTCTGGTCGCAATATGGCGACGCCCAGGATGGGCAGAGCATCGCCCCCTGGGGGGCAGAGCACCGCCCCTGGTGGGCGTGCCGGGTGGATCCCGGTCGGGCGCATGCGGGAGTCTGTCTGACTGTCTCTCCCTGTTTCCAGCTTCAGAAAAATGAAAAAAAAAAAAAAAAATGAAGCTGTTATTTTTAAGGTCACCAACCATCCCCTTAATGCTGACTCTTAGGCATTAAGTGGGACTTTGGAGAGGGTTCTAGAGTTTAGACCAGTGGTTTTGTTTGGGTAGAAAACTTATTTTTGCCATAAAACATTATTTGCCCATAATTTTCTCATTGCTCATGTGTTAGTCACCTAACACTCCTGATTTTACAGTTCTCCTTAGAGTTGGGGCTTCCATCAGGAGTCTTGGAAAGCCTCCAATAGTAAATCATTATTCTCCTGCCCTGATGAAAATATGTTGAAATTAAACGTATATTTCCTATGCATGACAAATCCAAGCTAAGCTAGTCTGCTCCACTCTACTCTTCCTTGATGTCCTTCCTTTTCTATGGAGAAGGACAAGGTTTCACATGAGGCCGTTAGTTTTCAACTCTGGAAACAAAGAGAGCTGTGCTACTGCCGGAAACGAGACAGTATCCAACCCCATGGAGACGTCCGGGCGTGAAGCCACTGAAGATCTCGCAAAGCTGTGTGTACTCCATGCAGAAGAGTGCAGGGGGACAGGTCTGTGAGCTTCGTGAGAAGGTTAGCCCTGAACTTCAACACCACGGGTTCAGCTGTACTTGCACCGCACAGGTTCATTTTCTTTCTTCTCCCATTTTATCTTGTACAACTTTTGTAGTGGTTTTAATCTGACTCCTTTTTGCTAAGAACAAAGTGAGGAGTTGGGTCCATTTGAAGAGTCTGAGCTCTCATTGGAGAATAGTGTGCCCCTGGGGCTAGGGATGTTTATGGTAATCTTTGTGAGGGATGCGGTTGGTGAGGAGGTTGGTGAGGGGGATTGGTCAGGCTGCCTCCCTATCTGGAGATTTTCTGAACAGTGCTGAAGTCTGGAGGTATAGCACTTTATCTTCACAGGAGCTATTTACCTTACCAAGCCCCCTGCCAGTGTCACCTAGATACCCAGGAGTCATCTACTCAGTGCAACTGTCATCCAAGGAGTCTTTATTTTAAAATAACACTTGGAAGAACATGGTGCTGCTCTCAAGAATAGTGCAGTCCAAGAGAACCATCCACGAGGATGGCCATGTTCTGTGCCTGCACTGTTCAGTGTGGTAGCCCTTGCAATGTAGCCAGTGTGGCTGAGAAACTAAATCTTTAAATTTAATTTTAGTTTATTTTAATTTAAATAAACACACATGGCTAGTGTTCACCACATTGGACAGTGCCGCTCTAGGTATTTCAATGTAATAAGACTTGGGACTTGAAAATCACAGAAACCCTTTATAGGTGTGACATGAGACAAGAAGATTTGACAAGGGTGCTCCAAGTTTGGATGCCAGTCACACTCTGTAATCCTGATGCCAAAAGGTGCCCATTCACCTTCTGCTCCCTTCTGCAGTTACCCTGCGTTCCCTCCACTTTGACCAGCTTCTGTTTTTCTGCAATTCTGCCTCCCTCCCTGGATTTGGTTACTGTCCTACCTCAAGGAGCTTTTATTTCTGTTTTACACAGAATTGAGACAGCTGGGCCTGGGTGATCAGTGCCCAAGTTTGTTGATACTGTAGATACAGACCATATTTTCCTATGTATAAAATGCTTCCATGTATAAGATGCACCTTAATTTGGGGGCCCAAAATTTGAAAAAATATATATATTACATAAAGTTATTGAACTCAAGTTTTATTCTTCTACAACAATGAGCACAAAAACAAGGCGAAAAAGCGGGAAATGCAAGTAAAAATAATCTACAACCACTGTATAAGACACACCCAGTTTTTAGACCCCAAATTTTTCAAAAAAAGGTTTGTCTATGTTATACATGGGGAGATACGGTATATAATGTCCACTTAGCCTTGCCTTAACTTTTTGATAAAATAAATCCATTACAAATTCTGGCCTTATTCCTCTCCCAATCTCAAACTAACTTTTCACAAAATAATATTTATGGAAAAAGTGCTGACATGATCATCTTAGCAATGAATTTATTTTAATAATTTTAAATGATGGATCATATAGCTTTGGCCCATTCCACTAAAGCCGGTGACACTGCCATCCAGAAAATGATAGCATGGACCTGCCTGATCTTTCATGTCCACGGCATTTGAAAATTCTTTAGTGTCAAAACCTTCAACAAGCCACTTAGCTGCAGGAGTGGTGCCATTAAACACGAAGCTTTCCTGAGTCTTCCTCCTCTCAAAAGTCAGCTAGACCGTGTCTTGTGTGGAGGACGAGCTTCTTTGACCCTGGGCTTTGGGCACACTGCCTGGTGTGGGACAGAATTCACCTGCGCTGAGCCTTCTAGGTCACTGCTCACCTTGATCCTGCATCTGTCCCTAGAGATCTCTGCACACGTGTGAGTGTTCCAGCAGCCTTGGGGATGCCTCGCGCCTGCCTCCCTGGGCCGATGGCCTCCCTGGGCCGATGGCGGGCCCTTTGGGACCCGGACGGCCAGGGGGCGGCATCAGCTCGGGATGACCAGAGGAGGAGATGCTTCTGGGCCCGGCGGCGCGGCAGGTGCGGCCCATCGCGCGTGGGTGGGAGTGCGTGCGGCGAGGGACCGCCCTCCTCGCTCGGGTTTCTCAGCCTGAGAGGGAGGAAGACTGACGAAGTCCCCGCAGGTGGGCGCCACGCGGGCCTTGGCCAGGCTCGGGGCTGCTTCTCGCCGCAGACCTCCCCCCAACCCCGCACCTCCAAGCCCAGGTGAGCCTGGCCCTGGGCACCCAGGTTGCAGATGGGGGAGACTACAGACTCCGGGAGAGGGGGCAGAGCGGCAAGGGAGAGGAGGACGCTGAGGCCCCGGTGTTTCCAAAGAAGCGCGGGGCCAGAGTTCCCTTTCGAAATTTTGGATTCCGGAGTTCAAGTTTGTAGGCACATCTGCTCATCCTGCTTCTGCTAAGCTGCCTTCCCCCAAGAAAAATAAGCAAGACGAAGTAACTTGTAGCCAAATATCTATCTTCCGGGGTAGAATACTAGATTTTCTCCAGTATTTTTGATAGAAACCAAATTAGGGACTGCTCACCCTCCCAGAGCAAGGCCCGCATCCCTCACCACAGGAAGAGCTGGGGCATTCTGTCCGCAGGTGTTACCTTGCTCAGGCAGCTCAGGCTGAAGGGGCAGGGGAGTCTGAGGCAAGTTCTAGTCAACACACTGGGACTTAGCGGGGGCGGGGGTCTCAGCAATATTTTGAGAAAAGAAAGGGATAACCTGCAGCTGAGTGATGTCAGAACATCAGTGCCAAGCCAGGGAAACCTGAATGTGGAACCTTGATAAAGTGAACCCTGCAACAAGGCGCTCTGTTTTTGTGCGTGTGCACACACACACTCTCCCACGCAGGAATGAAGTGTGGATTTGAGCCGTTGACTTGAAAAGTATGGAAACTGTCTTGGCATCCGACTTCTTCTCTGGAACTATTAATTGGAGAAATTTAACAGTTGATGGACATCTGTAGCAGGTCAGTATAACAAAGGCACTGACTTCTTAATAAGGAAATAGTAAATTATTTCTTTCATTTCATGTATCACAACTCCAGGTTAATATGTAATCTTTGTCTTGACCCCACTTGACCTCTATGCCAAAAAATATACTTCATAGGTAATATTTTACTAACCAACATATCAATATCTAAGGATGTTATCTCATATCAGAAGAGTTGATTTCAAATCCTTCCGGAGTCAACATCCATGGGGAGATGAATGTGAATTGTATTCATAACTTTCACCTTGGGCAGGTCTCCCTGAAATTAGGTGAACACCATTTCTGTGGCGGAAGTTTGATTCAGAATGATCTGGTGGTCGCAGCAGCACACTTCCTGACTAGTCTCAGTGGGTAAGTTGTGGACTTTCATCGTGTGTCAAACTTTGATTCATGGCGATAGAAGTGGGAGATTTGATGCGCTAAATACTTTCCAAGCTTAAATCTCAATCCCTTTCTTAATGCTGCTGCTACCTGGTCTAGCCACCTACCAGCCTCCTGATCCCCAGAAACTTGACCATCCATTCCAGGAGTTTCTGTGCTTCCTGGGAGTAAGTGGCGGAGGAAAATAATTACCTATTCTAATAAAGTGTTAGCATCAAATGTTAAGTGGATGCTCTAGAGTTTTGATAATCAGTTTTAGCTAGTAAGAGGGGAAAATACTGTGGAAACAACAGATACTTGGCTAGAATAAAAAAGGACACCAATAAGAGGAGAAAAGGATAGTTCTAAGAACAGCTTTTGTATCTTATTAAAAAATGGAAGCATTGGCCCTGGCCGGTTGGCTCAGTGGTAGAGTGTCAGCCTGGCGTGCAGAAGTCCCGGGTTCGATTCCCGGCCAGGGCACACAGGAGAGGCGCCCATCTGCTTCTCCACCCCTCCCACTCTTCTTCCTCTCTGTCTCTCTCTTCCCCTCCCGCAGCCAAGGCTCCATTGGAGCAAAGATGGCCTGGGCGCTGGGGATGGCTCCTTGGCCTCTGCCCCAGGCGCTAGAGTGGCTCTGGTCGTGACAGAGCGACGCCCCGGAGGGGCAGAGCATTGCCCCCTGGTGGGCGTGCCAGGTGGATCCCGGTCAGGCACATGCGGGAGTCTGTCTGACTGTCTCTCCCCATTTCCAGCTTCAGAAAAATACAAAAAAAAAAAAAAAAAAAAAGGAAGCATTTATGTAGACTGGTTATGTACAAAAGGAGAGAAACTGCCACTGAAATATTTTACACAGAAAGACAGTTTATGGTGTGGAAAGAGTTTACAGAATGGCCTGACCAGGCGGTGGCGCAGTGGATAGAGCATCGGACTGGGATGCAGAGAGCATCGGACTGGGATGCGGAGGACCCAGGTTCAAGACCCCGAGGTCACCAGCTTGAGCGTGGGCTCATCTGGTTTGAGCAAAGCTCACCAGCTTGGACCCAAGGTCGCTGGCTCGAGCAAGGGGTTACTCAGTCTGCTGAAGGCCTGCAGTCAAGGCACATATGAGAAAGCAATCAATGAACAACTAAGGTGTTGCAATGAAAAACTGATGATTGATGCTTCTCATCTCTCTCTGTCCCTATCTGACTCTCTCTCTGTAAAAAAAAAAAAAAAAAAAAGAGTTCACAGAATCTAAATCCTATAACTAAAAACCATCATGACTTTTTATAGATCCCTATAATTTATAGGGAATTATAAGAATTAGTAATCACTAATAAAGTTATATCTTCTTTAAGGACTTAGTTATACTTACAGGTACATTAGTTACTTTTCCTTTAATTGAATGAAACCAAGGATCTTTTCTGGGGGAAACAATTACTTATTGAAACTTTTTTTTTCTTTTTCTTTTAGGGAACAAATAAAGAGTCTGGTTATGATTGCTGGGGAGTACAAGCTCTTTCAAAAGGATGAGTAAGAACAAAATATTCCTGTCTCAAAAATTACTATCCACCCTGAATACAACAGACTTGGATATATGAATTATGACATTGCACTGCTGTATCTAAAACACAAAGTCATGTTTGATAAGTAAGGAGAATTAAATACAAAAAGATGTAACAGAGAAAACTTATTAATTCTGTACCAGTTAACTTTAATTTCTGTTTATATATATCCAGTAATATTAGAATGGATGTTTTGTTTCTTCTTAAAATAATTTTTTTTATTCAGTGAGAAGAGGGGAGACAGAGAGACAAACTCCCACATGCGCCCTGACAGGGATCCACCTGGCAAGCCCACTAGGGGCAATGCTCTGCCCATCTGGGGTATTGCTCCATTGCTCAGCAACCGAGCTCTTCTTAGTGCCTGAGGTGGGGGCCAAGGAACCATCCTCCAAGCCCAGGGCCAACTTACTCTAACTGAACCATGGCTGCAGGAGAGGAAGAGGGAGAGAGAGAATGATAGCGAGGGAGAGAGAGAAAAACAAGAGGAGGAGGGGTAAAGAAGCAGATGGGTCCTTTTCCTGTGTGCCCTGACTAGAAATTGAACCTGGGACATCCACATGCTGGGCCAATGCTCTACCACTGAGCAAACCAGCCAAGGCCTCTTCTTAAAATAATTTTGTTTAATGTATAAAAGCATTGTACAAGCTGTGAGTCCCAGCCACAAATTATATGCTTAACTTAATCAGCATGCTAAGAACTCCAGAGTCTTGGCTGGGCTCTAACACAGACAATTTACCTATGCTCAGCTCTAGCCAAGAAGTTTGAGACATTTGAAAACCTGTGGACTAGAGATGTCTGACACTGTCTCCATGTAAGTAATCTAAACAATCTGAATAAAATATTTAAAATGCATTTTTTAAAAATGCAATAAAGGAAAGTGTTCAGTGACTAAAAGCAATGAAAAAGCACAAATCTAGAATAGTTAGCCAGGCACTGAAGTAAGCAACTGCATTTGAGCCATCAAATTGATTTTCTTAGGACCTAGAGCTTTAATTGGCCATGAAGGACACTGCATGGGAGTAGGGATCGGGATGGGAAAGTCTCATTGGAACCTCCCATGTACCTGGGACTTCCTGAGAGGTGATGCTTTGGAAGTAGGAGGAAAGAGAGGGAAATACACCACATGCCATTAGAGCATAAGGAAACTTATGTGCTTAACATTGGCTCTGGACAGAAGATTCTCAAAAAAATCTGTAATCATGAGCAAATCCTCATTCAGGTTTGATGCTGGAATTTACATTATCTGTGACTTAAAACTCTAAGCCATGACTTTGAAAGTGTTCTAACCAAGTAATCAGGGCTTTTGACAGAAGCAAAAGTAGATCTTTTCTAAAGAGAATAATCTTAAATCTCAGCTTCGGTGTCCTCCAGTAGTGTTTTAATAAATATGAACACACAATTAAATCAAAAGCATGCAGAAAAAGTCACCAAAGAGGGAATCAGAAATAACCAATCAGTCTTTCTAAGATTGCAGATATTAAAATAAGATACATAATATAAAATATTCTTTACTTAAGTTTAAGGAAAGATCTATCAAAATGACTAGAGCCTGACCTGTGGTGGCGCAGTGGATGAAGTGTTGACCTGGAAATGCTGAGGTCGCCGGTTCGAAACCCTGGGCTTGCCTGGTCAAAGCACATATGGGAATTGATGCTTCCTACTCCCCCCCTTCTCTCTCTCTTTCTCTTCTCTCTCTTAAAATGAATAAAATCTAAAATAAATGACTAGAGAACAGGAAACTATTAATTGAAGAGGAAGCTTTGAAAAGGAGCCAATAAAAACACTAAGCTATGAAAATATAATGGGAATTGGAAACAGTAGCTGAATTAGCAGATTAAATCAGATATAGGGAACTAGAAGATCTGAAATAATTATCCAAAAGAGACAATTAAGTAAAAAACAATAAAAACAAAGAAACAAACCTTATGCACACAGGCAACTGTATGCTATTTACCAGAGGGAAAGGGGGGTGGGGAACGGTAAGAGAGAGTGTAGGGGAGATAAATGGTGACGGAAGAAGACTCGACCTGGGGTGGTGAACACGCAGTACAGTATACAGATGATATATGATAGAATTGTACACCTGAAACCTATCTAATTTTATTAACCAATGTCACCCCAGTAAATTCAATAAAAAATAAAAAATTAAAAACGTAAAAAAAAATTTTTAAAAAGAGACAAAGATTAAGAGAAAAAAAGATATAGTGAAAGCATTAAACATCCAATTTGAGCTTTAGAAAAAACATAGGTAATGAAAGAGAAAAGTTATAATTTAAGAGAAAGTGACTGAGCATTAATCATAACTAATGAGAGATAAATCTTCAGATTTAAGAAGTTCAGTAATTCCAAACTACGATATTTTAAAAGCTATATATATATCTAGGCTTTGCTAAAACTATAACATGCTAAAAACAAAGAATGGATCTCAAAAGCATCCAGAAGAAAAAACTATATTACCAAAAAGGCATGACAGTTAGTCTGGCAGCTAATTTTTCAACAGCAGTAATGAAAGTCAGAAGACTATAGTACAAAGTCATCAAAATATTGAGATAGAATAACTCAAACTAGGCCCTGACCTAGTTTGGGCCTAGGTTCGATTCCTGGTCAGGGCACACAGGAGAAGCAACCATCTGCTTCTCAAATCCTCCCTCTTCTTCTCTCTCTCTCTCTCTCTCTCTCTCTCTCTCTTCTCCTCCTGCAGCCATGGCTCAATTGGTTCCAATGAATTGTCCCTGGGTGCTGAGGATGGTTCTGTGACCTCTGCCTCAGGTACTGAAAATAGCTCAGTTGCCCAGCAATGGAGTAATGGCCCCAGATGGGCAGAGCATCCCCCAGTAGGAGGCTGGCCAGGTAGATCCCAGTGGGGGTGCATGCAGGAATACGTCTCTTATATATATAAAATATGCTCCCTTTTATAGAAACACTCTATGAAGATCCAATTATGTTAGGCATGTCAATTTCCTCTCCTCGGTTCTCATAATTGCATGTTTTAGGTTTGAGATGTCTATTAGTCATCCAAGTCAATCAGACTTTCAACTTCACTACTCCACCAAATTTGCTCTTATCACAGCCACCAATGGCTTCTATGTTGCTAAACTGAAAGGTAAATTCTCAATCCTCAGCTGACTTGATTGGAGCTTTGATAGAGCTGTGCACGCTCTCCTGGAAACATTTTCTTCCCTTGAATTCCAGGCATCCCATGTTTTTCTCCTACCCCTTTTACACCCTCTCAGAGTTTGCTGCTGATCCCACCTCTTCTTTGTGACCCCTGTTGTTGCAGTGTCCCAGGGCTCAGTACTTTCACCTCTTCTCTGTCTGTGCTCACTCCCTTACAGTGATCTCATACAAGATCTAGGTTTTAAACACCATCTACTTGAAGGTTGCCCCAAATGTTCTATGTCTAGCACAGGTTTCTTTACATTATATACATGCTTCTGGGATTAATAGGGGTCATATAGTCAACTACCTTATGGCCATGTACTGGAAGGCTAATAGCCATCTCAAACTTGATATGTTTAAGAAAAAAACCCTGATTATCCCCAACATCCTAAATCTGCTGTGCCCATAGGCTCTCATCTTGATTAATGACAACTCTACCCTGCCAGTTGGTTCATCTAAAAACTTTGTACCTTTTCTTCTTCTTCCTCTCACGTTCTACATCGAATCCATCAGAAATACCCTATTGCTTCTACCTTACTTTCTTCACTCTGACCATCCTGTTTCAGGCTACAGTTGTTCTTGCCTGGGTTAATTTTAATGCTCTCTTAAATTGTCAGCTTCCATTTTTCCATCATTAGTATTTTTTAACCTAGAAGCCAAAATAATATTTTTTGAAATGTAAGTCAGGTATGTCACTCTGTTCAAAACCCTTCAGTGGTTCTCTACTATGCTCAGATGGAAATCAATATTCTTATTATCTGACATTTCCACCCTCCTAGCCCAACATCTAACCTCTTTTATTTGTATTTTGTATTTTACTGAACATTCCATTGTTTAATCTGCTCAAAGCATCCTGGCTTCCCCAATGTTCCTCAAACGGAGATGACATGATTCCACCACAGGGATTTTTCATCCTGTTTGTTCTTCTTCAAATGCTTTCCTTCAAGATAACTGCATGTAAGGATGGCACAAAGAAAGAAAACTACAGACCAATATCTCTAATGAATACAGATGCTAAAATACTAAACAAAATACTGGCAAACCGAATACAACAACATATTAAAAAAATAATACATCATGATCAAGTGGGATTCATCCCAGAATCTCAAGGATGGTTCAACATACGTAAAACGGTTAACGTAATATACCATATCAACAAAACAAAGAACAAAAACCACATGATCTTATTAATAGACGCAGAAAAGGCTTTTGATAAAATACAACACAATTTTATGTTTAAGACTCTCAACAAAATGGGTATAGAAGGAAAATATCTCAACATGATAAAGGCCATATATGATAAACCATCAGCCAACATCATATTAAATGACATAAAACTGAGGACTTTCCACCTTAAATCAGGAACAAGACAGGGTTGTCCACTCTCTCCACTCTTATTTAACGTGGTGCTAGAAGTTCTGGCCAGAACAATCAGACAAGACAAAGAAATAAAAGGCATCCATATAGGAAAAGAAGAAGTAAAGGTATCACTTTTTGCTGATGATATGATCCTATACATCGAAAACCCGAAGGACTCCACAAAAAGATTATTAGAAACAATAAACCAATACAGTAAGGTCGCAGGATACAAAATTAACATACAAAAGTCCATAGCCTTTCTATATGCCAACAATGAAATATTAGAAAACGAACTCAAAAAAATAATCCCCTTCACGATTGCAACAAAAAAAATAAAATACCTAGGAATAAACATAACAAAGAATGTAAAGGACCTATATAACAAAAACTACAAGGCATTATTAAGAGAAATAGAAAAAGACACAATGAGATGGAAAAATATTCCTTGTTCTTGGATAGGAAGAATAAATATAATTAAAATGGCCATATTACCCAAAGCAATATATAAATTTAATGCAATTCCCATCAAAATTCCTATGACATTTTTTAAAGAAATGGAACAAAAAATCATCAGATTTATATGGAACTATAAAAAAACCCGAATAGCCAAAGCAATCCTAAGGAAAAAGAATGAAGCTGGGGGCATTACAATACCTGACTTTAAACTATATTATAGAGCCAAGATAATCAAAACAGCATGGTATTGGCATAAAAATAGACACTCAGACCAATGGAACAGAATAGAAAGCCCAGAAATAAAACCACATATATATGGTCAAATAATTTTTGATAAAGGGGTCAACAATACACAATGGAGAAAAGAAAGCCTCTTCAACAAATGGTGTTGGGAAAACTGGAAAGCCACATGCAAAAGAATAAAACTCGACTACAGCCTGTCCCCGTGTACTAAAATTAATTCAAAATGGATCAAAGACCTAAATATAAGACCTGAAACAATAAAGTACATAGAAGAAGACATAGGTACTCAACTCATGGACCTGGGTTTTAAAGAACATTTTATGAACTTGACTCCAATGGCAAGAGAAGTGAAGGCAAAGATAAATGAATGGGACTACATCAGAATAAAAAGTTTTTGCTCAGCAAGAGAAACTGATATCAAAATAAACAGACAGCCAACTAAATGGGAAATGATATTTTCAAACAACAGCTCAGATAAGGGCCTAATATCCAAAATTTACAAAGAACTCATAAAACTCAACAACAAACAAACAAAC
Source organism: Saccopteryx bilineata (assembly GCF_036850765.1). Classification (NCBI taxonomy): domain Eukaryota; kingdom Metazoa; phylum Chordata; class Mammalia; order Chiroptera; family Emballonuridae; genus Saccopteryx; species Saccopteryx bilineata. The sequence continues at coordinate 138,336,516 of NC_089491.1, read as the reverse complement.
AATCCAATAAAAAAAATGGGAAGAGGACATGAACAGACACTTCTCCCAGGAAGAAATACAAATGGCCAACAGATATATGAAAAGATGCTCAGCTTCATTAGTTATTAGAGAAATGCAAATCAAAACTACAATGAGATACCACCTACCCCTGTTAGATTAGCTATTATCAACAAGACGGGTAATAGCAAATGTTGGAGAGGCTGCGGAGAAAAGGGAACTCTCATCCACTGTTGGTGGGACTGTAAAGTAGTACAACCATTATGGAGGAAAGTATGGTGGTTCCTCAAAAAACTGCAAATAGAACTACCTTATGACCCAGCAATCCCTCTACTGGGTATATACCCCCAAAACTCAGAAACATTGATACGTAAAGACACATGTAGCCCCATGTTCATTGCAGCACTGTTCACAGTGGCCAAGACATGGAAACAACCAAAAAACCCTTCAATAGAAGACTGGATAAAGAAGATGTGGCACATATACACTATGGAATACTACTCAGCCATAAGAAATGATGACATCAGATCATTTACAGCAAAATGGTGGGATCTTGATAACATTATACGGAGTGAAATAAGTAAATCAGAAAAAAACAAGAACTACATGATTCCATACATTGGTGGAACATAAAAACGAGACTAAGAGACATGGACAAGAGTGTGGTGGTTACCAGGGGTGGGGGGAGGGAGGACATAGGAGGGATGGAGGGAGAGAGTTGGGGGGAGGGGGAGGGGCACAGAGAACTAGATAGAGAGTCACAGAGGACAATCTGACTATGGGTGAGGGGTATGCAACATAATTTAATGACAAGATAACCTAGACATGTTTTCTTTGAATATATGTACCCTGATTTATTCATGTCATCCCATTAACATTAATAAAAATTTATTTAAAAAAAAAAGATTACTGCATGTTTCCTTCTCCCAGCTTCTTTAAGGCTTTGATTAAATGACACAGGCTCAAGGAGACATGTCATGAGTACCCTATTTAAAATTACTCCTCCTGTGCCATTCTCTTTAATCCCCAGACTTACCTTCTTTGCTGCTGTGATTTTTCTAGAGCATACACTACCTAACATCTGAATTGTTATATTTACTGTTTGTATTTCTTCTTAACTCCAACACACACATGCACACATAAGTTCTACCAGGGCGGGGTTATTTTTCCTGCTTATTCACTGGAGCCTAGTGCTCAATTTACTATCAAGAGAAATACTATTTCTTTAGGACAAGGGAACACCTCTAAAATGTTAGTAATTTTACGAAGGTCATTGTGTATTATTTCCCGTTGTTTTACTTTCCCTTCATTTTCCTAAATTTCTTTGTGAAATAATTTTTACAAGAGAGGTAAATTTTGAAAATACATGTCAATATAATATTTAGCAATAAGTTGTAGAAAACATATAATCAACCAATATCACTTTCCAAATATATTAAGCATCACTTGTCTGTGAATCTTATCATTTATTTTTGATATTTTTGTTTTTCAAGCATTGCCATTCAGCTGATCTGTCTTCCCCACAGAGATGATAAAAAATTTGGAGAAGGGATTCTTTTCATGACTAGTGGATGGGGCAAGATTTCAGTGAATAAGAGGAATCCAAAAATATAATAATACTTATTCTAGGCCCCTTTTATGCCCAGTAGAACTAAGAATTTTATTGGCCATGAGTAATACAATTATCCTGTATTTTTCTTTCCCCTGAGTTCTGATCCAGTAAAGATTTCTAGTTGTCTTCACCATAGAGAAGTTTATACTTAAGCCTCTAGAGAAAACTCTTGCTGCCATTTTGATAAGTGTCAGATAAAACCAAAGGTAACTATAACAGGTGAAGAAGACTACAGAAAAGGGATAATCAGGAAATGCTAACAATAGTTACTCTTCCTTATTTTTAATATTGTGATTTTTATTTATTTTTATTTTTTGTATTTTTCTGAAGTGAGAAGCAGAGAGGCAGAGAGACAGACTCCTGCATGCACCTGACTGGGATCCATCCAGCATGCCCACCAGGGGGTGATGCTTTGCGCATCTGGGGCATTGCTCCCTTGCAACCAGAGCCATTCTAGCACCTGAGGCGAAGGCCTTGGAGCTATCCTCAGCACCCTGGCCAACTTTGCTCCAATGGAGCCTTGGCTGTGGGAGGAGAAGAGAGAGAGAGAAAGGAGAGGAGGAAGGGTGGAGAAGCAGATGGGTGCTTCTCCTGTGTGTCCTGGTCGTGAATTGAACCCAGGACTTCCACATGCTGGGCTGACACTCTACCACTGAGCCAACTTGCCAGGGTCAATTTATTGTGATTTTTAAAGAAAAATAAAGAACTTTATAAAATATTGCTTTATTGACTTTGTTTCCTTTTGAGGGAGCATTCAAGCATATGTTCAGAGAAGTCATGTGTCATCTTAAAAATCTGATAGATTTTAAAAAAATGTCCTATATTACATATATGATTCTAAAGAAGAATATAATTCACCACTAAAAAAATAAGGACTTCTACATTTTGGTTAAACATCTATTTAAAAGTCTTAACCTGGTAGGCTTCTTATGATTTGTTACAATGAGGACAATTATTGGCTAACTTTTCAGTCTCTTCTTCACAGTATCAGAATATCTACATATCCTATAGAATTGGAACTTCCTATCATGGATGACAGAGCATGTAATACTATGTTCAAAGGTATGAACCTTCCTCCTCTGGGAAGGACTGTGTTGTGTGCTGGTTTTTCTGATGGATAAAGGGATACTTGCCAGGTAAAAAGCATAAACTGACCCAGGTTACTCAATAACACGTAGGTAATAGTGGATTCTGCCTTTCCCCATGAGCTGCTTTGGGGGTTACTGCTTCAAAATTCCCTTTCCCTCATCTCCATCATTCCAACTGGCTTCTACTGAAAAAGTTCTTGAACTGGGTTGAGAGAATTCTTTCTTGTCCTATGCCCAATCTTACCCCCACACTTTTTTTTTTTTTTTTTTTTTTTTTTGGTAGAGGAAGAAAAGATAAGGGAAGTACAATAGTTTGGATGTTTTCAACCTAGTAGAATCAAACAAGGTGACCATTTTGGAAAACTCATTAGGTTCTGCTGTGAACTATTTTCCATTCTACTTTTTGTTAATTGTTTTTCAGTGTTTAGTGCAGAATGCAATGTTTGCACAAAGTTTGACCACATGTAGAATAGTTAGAGTGACTGTTGGCTAAAAGATTATGTCAGTGGCAGTGACTTCCAAAGATAATTTCACAAAGGAGGCCAATCTTCATGAGATACAGAAAGAAAAAGGAAACCAACTTGCTAAAGACTTAAGTTTTAAGTTTAGAGACAGATGATTTACCTGGAAAGCATTTTTTTTTTTTAAGTGCAGGAACAGGGAGTCAGCTTGAAACTGTGCGATGAGAAGCTCCCTGAATTATCTTTTGAGAAAATGTTTAATTTTTCTTCCAGGGTTGACAAAGACTGGGAAGATTTTGGAAAATAGAAATGTATAATTCTGCCACTTTCTAAATTGGAACACAGGTAGAGTGGGGGTGCCCTGTTCCGTCTGCCTCCTTCACGGGCAATTCTTTTCTGGATGAAGTCCTCAAACAATTCTATGCCCTTTGAGGAAGGCTTACTCTGACACAAAGCTGACATAGGTTCTCAGAGCAGCGTGTTATTCTGAAGGATTATTAGAGCTAGGGCCCTGAAAGCATGGGTTTCTTATTCTATTCTCTAAGGCAGTGGTCCCCAACCCCCAGGCCGCGGACCGGTACCGGTCCGTGGGCCATTTGGTACTGGTCCGCAGAGAAAGAATAAATAACATACATTATTTCATTTTATTTATATTTAAGTCTGAACAATGTTTTATTTTTTTAAAATGACCAGATTCCCTCTGTTACATCCGTCTAAGACTCACTCCTGACACTTGTCTCGGTTACATGACACATTGCCGCTAAAATTAAACACATAAAATAGCAAAGTGAGTGAAAAACAAAATTCCATCGAAAGTTTTTTTGCAAGTGGAAAAGGGTCAGTGAGAAGACAGAAGAAGAACCTATGACCTCGAAGAAAAAGAAGGCTTCATTTAACAGACAATACCAGGAGTCCTACTTGAAGTACGGATTTATTGCAACTGGTGATTCTCACGCACCAAGGCTGCTATGTATAATGTGTGACGACCGGCTAAGTAATGAGGCAATGAAGCCTTCAAAACTGCTTCGCCACTTGGAGACCAAGCACCCTACTTTAAAAGACAAGCTTTCTGAGTATTTTGAAAGAAAAAAGCATAAACATAAAGGACAGAAACAATTACTGGTGGCCACTACATCAATAAATGCGAGTGCACTGAGAGCATCATACTTGGTGGCTAATTGTATTGCTAAGGCTAAGAAGCCATTCACCATTGGTGAAGAATTGATCCTTCCAACTGCTAAAGACATTTGTCGTGAACTTCTAGGACGGGCTGCGGTTAAAAAGATAGCACAGATGCCTCTTTCGGCTACCACCATCACACGGTGCATTGAGGAAATAGCAGAGGACATTGAATCACAATTGTTGGAAAGGATTAATAAATCACCATGGTACGCTCACCAGGTTGATGAATCTACAGATATTGACAAAAAGGCAATGCTACTTGTTTACATGCATTATCTTTATCAAAAGGATGTGCATGAGGATATGTTATATGCACTATCATTGCCAACCAAAACCACAGCCGCAGAACTATTTAAATCGCTGGATGACTATATATCTGGAAAACTGAAATGGTCTTTTTGTGTCGGCATATGCACAGATGGAGCTACTGCCATGACCAGAAGGATGTCTGGTTTAACTACTCAAATTAAGGAGGTTGCACCTGAATGCGAGTCTATGCATTGTGTCATTCACAGGAAAATGCTGGCTAGCCGAAATATACCACCGGAACTTAACAGCGTATTGTGCTAGAAGTTGGACTCCTTTAAGAAATAACTATGTAAGGACATCACTTGGCATTTTCTCCAAGGTGTTTGAATGGATGTATTTTATCACTCAGAACCTGATCATAGGTGGGTGTAATTCCTGTGAATTTTCCCTTTTATCATTCACAACATTATCACAGGTGGGTGTAATTTCTGTGAATTTTTCCTTTCTCATTTCATTGCAACTCAAAAATTGATTATTACCTAATTATTTCAAGGGTAGTTTGATATAGATATGATCAGGACTAAGCTTGAAAACAAAGCAAAAATATGGCTTTTTTTTGTCTTTTAATTTGTAATGCATATATATATAAACTATCTCTAAATTTATAAATACCGATATCTATCAATTGGATCTTCAAGTTTATGTTCATGTAGATTTTCAGGAAATATGTCTTTTTTAGTGATTCTGAGATTTAAAAATACAAGAAAGGATTCAGAGGATTCATTTATCCAGTTGACTATTTTTTCTTTAAATTACTTAAATGCACTAAAATAAATCACCCCTCTCCCACTTCTCCCATTCAGCCTGGTTTCTTTTAGTTGGAAACAGTGGACAAATAAGGGAGACTTTGCAGAGTTATTGTTGTTCTGCAGCATTAACTGTAGGTTAGAAAAAGAAATATGGATGTGGAGATGCTAAATCTCTCCTCAAGGAACTTCCCAGCTATTTGGGGAGACAAAGAAGTAAATAGACAGTTGCTGTAAAAAGTGAAGGACAAGTGAGCCCTGGGAGCTGTCAGTTCACTGAGGAGTCCAGGGGGCTCTATCCTGAGGGACCAGCAGGTTTTCCAAGCAAAGGGGCAACCTCTTCAGAATTAGGGGGCTTGAGAAGATACAATTTACAGAACAAGTAATTTACTATAAAAGTTGGGATTTTTTTAAAGGCCAGGGCCCAGAGTAGCAGAACGTAGTGTTCTCTTCATCCCTCCCTCATTGTGGTCCAAGCTCACCACTGAGCTGACAGTTTGAAAAGCAGGATGCAGTTGGGCCAGCGAGCGCCAGCTCCCCCTGAGACGAGAGCAAGATCTCAGCTCACTTCCACTTAGTCTTCAGAGTAACGTGTTCTGTTCATTGCCATTATGGCAGGGGCTAGTTCTCTCCTGATGGCAATTCTGTTCAATTTTTGTCACCAGGAAGTGACAAAGGTTAACAAACTCTGAACAAAGTTTAATGATAACACCATTTTAAAATAGCAATGAAATCAAGCAATAAACATTAATTCCACAATCAAATGAATATCAGAATGTGACAAGTACATTATATAAATAACACTTCCTTAAGATCATCTTTCTAAGGTTCTAATCCCCTACTTGCCAATTTCTTCTAGTTCCAACAATTAAAATGTGCCATTGTCATCTGAAATTTCTCAGTGAATGATGAAGAGGGACCATGTTATTGCTTAAACGTGTCTGCTCTTACTTAGGTGTCTTTAAACAAAGCTATATTATATATAACCCAGGACAACCTCGTTAGAGATGAGAAAACATTATATTAGTTCTATATATGATACTATGCATTTGACAGCTTCAGTGTGACTTATGATTTGAAAAAATGATAAATTTTATATCAGAAGGACTCATAAAGAAAAGAATATTTATGAATACCATTCAGCCATAAGAAAGAATGAAATCTTGACATTTGTGACAATGTAGATGGTCCTTGAAAGCATCATGCTGAATGAAATAAGCCAGAGAGATATGAATACTATATGCTCCCACTTATATTTGGAATTAGCATTTAAAAAGAACTAAGCTCATAGATACAGAGAACAGATTGGTGGCTGCCAGAGGTGGGAGCTGGAGGGTGAAGAAAATGGGTAAAGGAGTCCAAAGGTACCAACTTCCAGATATAAAATAAGTCATGGGGATGTGATGGACAGCAAACATGATGACTGTTATTAATAATGCTGTATTGCATATTTAAAAGTGGCTACAGCCTGACCTGTGGTGGCGCAGTGGATAAAGCATCGACCTGGAAATGCTGAGGTCGCCGGTTCGAAACCCTGGGTTTGCCTGGTCAAGGCACATGGGAGTTGATGCTTCTAGCTCCTCCCCCCTTCTCTCTCTCTCTCTGTCTCTCCTCTCTCTCTCTCTCTCTCTCTCGTCTCTCCCTCTCCTCTCTAAAAAAATTTAAAAAATGAATAAAAAATAAATAAAAAAAATAAAAGTGGCTACAAGAGTAGCTTTTATAAGTATTCATTACAAGGAAAAAAATTATAATTATGTGTGGTAATGGATATTTACTAAACTTATGCTTGTTTTATATTATATATAAATATTGAATTATTGATATTATATTGTATACCTGGAACTAATATAATGTTATATTTTCAAATTCTACCTTAATAAAAATAATGTAGGAAGAAAAGTATTATATGTAGTAGTATATTAGATGATTAATAAAACTATTATATTAAGAAAAGAATATATCATTTAGAAATTTTCCTACTGAAGTCTGCAAATACAATGTCTTGGTCACAGTACCTAAAAACATATTCATTCCCATAAATATAAATTATAGAATATAAATTATACAACTTTGAGGTGACTATACCATACATCATAAGTAAATAATCAACTTTTTTCCTATGTTTTGGAAGATCATAGACCTCAGGGAATGATGTTATTTGGAGGAAATGAGACAATCCATTACCCCCATTAGAAAGAGGGCAACTATTCTCATAATTGGAATATATCCCAGATAGAAATGATTCCTTGGTTTCCACCCCCCCAACCCAGTCATTTAAAGATATATGTTTTAGCAATTTTATGTAGTATCTCAATTTCTTTATCTGATTAACAAAAGTCTATATGTTTCATCAGAAATTTTCTGGTGGGTAAATATACGATATATGCTAATCAGTATTTCTGATACTCATTAGTACAAATCATTACTACAAGTGATATTAAGAGTGGAGCTTACCTGAAGTGATGTATTCAGATGCTTAACATTATTAGCATCTGGTAGTGAGAGCTTTATCAGAATTTAGTGATGAATCTGTTTTAATTATTTCTGTAATAATGATAATATTTAAGTGTTGCCTCAATGATGGAAACTAGTTTGTGATCTATACATACTTTGATATCTTTGCAATTTTTTCTACATACCCTGACTTCTATATGGCTAAAGGTCTCGTTAAGATTTAGAAATTAGGTTCTGGCCAGGTGGCTCAGCTGTAGAGCACCAGCCTGGCGTGTGGAAGTCCTGGGTTCAATTCCCAGTCGGGGCACACAGGAAAAGTGACCATCTGCTTCTCCACCCCCCCCTTCTCCTTCTCTCCCTCTTCTCCTTCCACAGCCCTGGCTCGAGCAAGCTGGCCCTGGGTGCTAAGGATGGCTCCATGGCCTCACCTTAGGCTCTAAAATAGCTCAGTTGCTGAGCAATAGAGCAACAGCTCCAGATGGGCAGAGCATTGCCCCATAAAGGGCTTGCCAGGTGGGTACCAGTCAGGGCACTAGTGGGAGTCTGTCTCTCTGCCTCCCTGCCTCCCACATAAAAAAAAAGATTTAGAAATTAGTTTTGCAAGTATCTTATTTCCTTAAGTGTTCTACCTTCATATTTTAAAATTGTACTTAACATTGAAAGGTATTCAAAGATAGATGATAGTTCTGTGAATTTTAATCTGGTAGGAGGAAAGAGTTGAACAAAAATAACTATTAATAAGATGAAATAAGGTTTACAATCCACACTACCCAGGTGTGTTGATGCTAGGGAAAGAAGAGACTAATTCTCATTTTAGGGGTTTGTGAGATGTGTGTACTGTAGTCGAAACACGTGGGGTTACGAATGCTTTAGTGAAGAGGATAGCCTTGAGCCTAGAGATTAAAGGATGGTTATGATTTTATAGTTTATGAAGTATTTTATAGCTCTAATATCTAAGATATTACTACAGATCATTCCAGGCAGTGGGAATTGTGTGTAAGTAGTGCCGGGGAGGTGAAGACATCAGGTTGTTTGAACAATGTGCACACCGGTGCTACTGGGGAGTAATGTTAATGTAAATAGGACTCAGGCAGCAGTGGGCAGGAGAGATAAGAGGAATGCTAAGGCCTTAATTATAGAGGACCTTGAATTCCATGTGAATGAATTTAGACTTAATGCTGTAGCCAATGGAAGGCTAAAATAGCAGTGAGATTATAATGTATAAAATGAATGTAAATATTTTTACAAGTACAGGATGGCATGAAGTGGCTTATTGTGGCCCTTATTTAAAAGCATAAGAGTCTAAGTTGACCTTCTGTGAGTAAACCTGTAATGATTTTAATACCAGAAAGCCTTTGCCATCTTTGCTTATGCTTCTTTTAGAAGACTAGGATTCAGAACAAAACTAGAGTACTATTTTATGAGAGTTCTGGGTAGGGGAGGTAGGGAGGAGGTCTGTAGGTACCATCTTTAGAGAGGGACATTGACAAGCTGGAAATTACCTGAAGGACAATGACTGAGATGGAAAGAAATTTAAAACAGTGTCTTGGAAGGAACTAGGAATATTTTCAATCCAAAGAATACGTGAGAGGAGGAAAGAACTGTCTTGATTTGTATAAAAGGCTACTAGAGAAGCAGGATTGGACTGGTTCTGATGAACTATAGAGCTGAGAATAAGCAGAAGGTAGATATTATGAGGAAGCAGACTTCAATATAAAGTAGTTTCTAATTTGAGAGATTTCTGAAACTTAATGGACTGCCTCGGGCGATCATGAATTTCCTTTATAAGTGGTTATCTGAACAGAGCACAGATGACTATGGGTGTGATTTGCAAAAGAATGTATATATTAGGGAAGAGAAATGCAGATGACAGACAATTCACCCTCAAACACCGAGAACTTGTGATTCTTCATTAAACAATGAAGAATAGAAGAGATATCTACAAGAAAGACTGTCAAGACAAATACTGTTGTAGTATCAGATATTGCAAAGAATAAGTTCAGATTAAATGCCATTGGATATCACAGTTCAAAATTTGGGAGCTGACTTAGTAGAACTTGTCGAATCAGAAGCTATATTTATAATAGCTTAAATGATTGTTGAAGATTGGTATCTTCTTCACCAACTAGTCAGAAAGAATTTATTGAGCCCTGAAGACGTGGTAGGTACTAGTTTAGGGGCTAGTAATATAGCAATGACCAAAACGGACAAAAATGTTTTTCTTTGTGGGGCAAGTTGGAAGGTGGAGAGCAGGGATAAGACAAGAAATGTTACCTGTACTAGTAGAAGGTGGTAAGTACTATGCCCAAAAATAAAGCAAGAAAGAGGGGAAAGAGAGTAATGGGTTGTGCAATATTAAAGATGATGGTCAGGGAAGACTGCTTGAAAGATTATATTTGAACAAAGACTTGAATAACATGAAGGAAGAAATTATATGGTCATCTTGGGAAGGGACATTTCTGACTAAAGGAATGGCATGTGTGAGGCAGGTAAACTCTTAGTATATTCAGGAAACAGGAAGACCAGAGAGCTTGAGCTAAATGAGAGAGGGAGAAGTGGTTGTGATTAGTGGTTGCCAAACTTACGGGACATAAAAAGGATTTGAAATTTTACTGTAAGACATGGAACCATTGGAGACTTTGAAGAATATGGTCTGATACATTTTAAAAGGATCACTTTGGCTGTTGCCAGGCAAGACCAAGAGCTGAGAGACCAGCTATTGCAATAATTCAGGTAAGGACGATGTTGGCTTTGACCCCATTTGTAACAGTACAGGTGGTGAGAAGTGGCAGGGCAACAAGATTTGCTAACAAAGCTAAAATTTGGGTTTTAAGAGAGCGAACCTTATGACTGACCTGAGGGTTTTTGACCTATGGAAAGGATGGAACTGCCAATGTTTGAGATCAGGAAGACAAGCAGTGAAGAGAAAGAAGATGGAACAGTGCTTTTGGGGTAATGGAGCAGCAGGGTCAAGAGAAACAGTTTTGTTTTTGCTTATTTTTTGAAAGTGTAGGCTTAACTGTCGTTATGGATAGAAGAGAGGGTAAGAGTGATAAGTCAAGAGAATTAGATATATATGTGAAGAAAATTTAATAAGAACACAACAGATAAAGAAGGCATAGCTTTGGAAAGGAAAAACAATTCCTTTTCTGGGAAAGCAACAAATAATCTTGAGGTAACTTATAGAAAAGTTAAAGAAATTTACATAAAATACTGTCTTTATAATTTATAGACTTTCAGTTATTTCAAGTTCAGATGATGAAGTTGGGATTAATAGTTAAGATATTATATAGCTTTTAGGGACTAAAATAAGAAGTCAGCTAGACAGAATAAGACTTTCAGCAATATCACAACCCAGTCTTAGCATGAATTTGTTATATTTCAATGACTTTAAAACAATCTGGTTGTAAAGTTCATCATTATTTCATGTACCACCAATAAAGAACACAAAACTTCTAAGACTGAGGGTTACCAGAGGCCTTTAGTGTTAGGCTCATAAGGGCATCAACCCACCCACATGGAAAGTTACATGCCTCAACCTTGTCACTGGATGTAAGGAGGAGTAAAATTCTTACCTGAGAATTTGATTGCTACTGCTAATATTCATGTAGGTCTGCAGTCGAAAATCTCCTGCACCAGAGTAATCCAAATTACCTCAAGCAGAAAAACTAAGTGGTATTCAGTTGAGAGTGTCCCCCAGGTGACTGGCCAAAGCTAATACAAGTTCTTTCTGGAAAAAACTTTTTCAATCCACGTCTAACAGAATTGTAAGAACCTTCTGATTTCAGAATGTTCACATGTGAAAAAATATGTGTTTTAGAAATGTAATAAGATATGGAGCCAATTTTATTACCTAGTGACTTTTCCAGCATGCTAAGTAGCATTGAATGGTAGAAGAATTTTATAAATTCCCAAATTGAGTCAATTAGATAATGGTAAGGGAGAGAGAGGGAATGAGAATAGATATGGGGAGTTATACAGTCTCTCCAGACTATTTTCATTCTGGTAGGTGCTAGTTAGGCTCAGAAATGGTAGATACCTTGCACTTACATGGTCTCCTATTTTCCATGCTCATTGGAGACATTATATTTCTTAGAGGCTAAGAAAGTGGGTTATATATAATAAACACTCAGATATACAAATAAATAACCCAATGGTTAATTTTGTTACTCATTTTTCTCACTGAGCTTGACTAGATCTGAGAATCCTTTTTAATTTAGCAATCACTAACAATAAAGGTTGGCAAATGATTTGAAATATGTGGTTATCTGAGTTAGAGATTTGGGGGCAGAAAATAATTTCATGAAAAAAAGAGAAAGTACGGGGCTTTGAAATCATAAAGCTTGCACTGTATTTCCCATTATGTAAGAGTGAAAAGTCCCTTAATATCAGTGCCAGTTTTCCCATTTGGAGGAGGGGAGTAATTTCTCTCCTGTCTGCTTTTGAGGGGCATAATGGTTATCAGAGAAGATGATAGATGTAGAGTGCTTTTTCAATGGAAGTGCTTAAAAAAGTGAGCTTTCAGGCAGCTTATTGCTTTCTAAATTGAACTGCTTAAAAAGTTATTTTAATAATATTTTAGGCAGCCTGTTTTTCCATCTATGTCCAGGATGATGGAGCTGAATAGAAAAGGACTAAAGCAAGGAGTTTCTGGTTAAGGAGAAGATATTGTGTTGCTCATTGGATACTAGGCATAAAAGAGTTGGATAACTCTGAAGTCCTGAACATTTATTGCTTAGAGGACGATGGAGCTATGTTAACCCGTCTAAAGTTGTTGATAAAGACGACTGGGTTTTAGAAAGAATTGTGACAAGTTAGATCCCAGATAAGATTGCTTTGCGCTCAGATGAACGTGAGACATGGAAGACACTGAGGATTTATGGCCCACAAGGTTTCTTTTCTTGAATAAATACTATGAATTGATGTAGAAAAATAAAAATGTAAAGGATTATGTATTCAATTATGTAAGACAGCTTTCAAAATGTTTAGACATATTTTTAAAGATGTTAGGAAAAGATCACAGCTGCCCTTACTGTGGTGTGAGAGGTGGCATTGCAACCACAAGGACTGAGACTTAGGCTGACGTATGCTACGTGATTAGTCCACAATCTGCAATTCATTATTCAAGTTCTGGGTGAATATTATGAATTTTTTATTAGAACAGAGAGATGAGTCTTAGGTTTCTTCAATTTATAGTTCATAACTCTAGCATTTTGCAACAAGATGAAAATTTAAATGTGGTTTCTAGCCACTCTCTAAATACTACTATAATTAATTTGTTGGATAAATGTCAGAAATTCAAGCACAAGCCAATTATTTTCACAAAAGGAAGTTAAAGAATTTCCATTGGTTTTAATCTTCTAATATCCTGTAAAATGTTATTACTGGTGATTTATGAGCTAACGCCCAGACAATAAATCTTATTTGTCACATCTGACTCTGCCTTTCATTCTGTGTTCTCCATCTTCCCCTGTCTAGTTTATGTATTTGGAAACTAATGGTATCAGAGGATAAAATTATCCTGTTACAATTTATAAGCTTAGACATAGAATATCAAGTTGGATGTGACCATGACTGGGTATCTTTAAAATCAAGCAACAGAGTGCTTATTAGTAAATATGTTACCTTCATTTTTATTTGTCATTTTATAGTTTCTAGGAGACTGAAGAGGTGCTGAAGGATCTGAAGTTAGATTTTTATACGCCTTCTTGAAGGGGACGTGGCTATATGCAGTAAAAGTGGAACCAATGACCAGCATATTGAGAGTGTTCTCTGTTCCTTCCTTAGGTTTAATAACAGTATTGACTGAAATTGTCACGGCCTCAGAAAACTTCTTTTCAAAGCAATGTTTATTTTTTTTCATGTTTGCCACAAAAGCGGGGGGTGGGGGAGTATATGTATTTGCTAAATTTGTAAAGACAAATGTACAAATGGAGGAAGATGTGAACTAATCATAACGCTACCACCTAGAGATAAACTGTTAACATTTAAATATATATTTATTTATATAAACTGTACCCATTGAACTTTATCATGTTATTGTTCTTATGACATAATAGATTACTTCATGTCATTAAATTTCTTTTATTGAACACATAATTAGTTATATAAGCATAACTGATATAGTTATTTAACAGAAATACTATGTTAAGCATGATAGACAGTCTCTAAAACTGGTATGGTCCTTAGTCTCTAGGTTTCCATAAGGCCAGTGGTTAGGACAAATCTCTCTTCATGAATGTTTGACAGAATGCTAGAGACGAGGTATTGGGCTAAGGGTTATAATATTTATTAACTAACTGATATCATGCTTCAGGCCCACTCTTAATCCAGTAATTATTCTTTCAAACAAGCATTTGTTAAAAATTAGTTATGTGCCAGCTATCATGCCAGGAACTGGATATACAGGGAGCAAAAGCAGTCTCTATTCTAATGAACTTGCATTTTGGTGAGGTAACTAACGGTGTACAAAAAGTAGGAAATAACATAAAATAGGTGATGTGCTGTGGAGACTAAGAAAAGGTAGCTCTTGTTTCTGTTGGGTGTCTGGGAAGGTTTCTGGGAGACCTAGACTTTGAGTTAGACCCTGAGGGATGAGTAGAATTTGGACATGGGGAATTGGGTGTGAGAAAGTGAGTGGATATAAAATCATCAAAGCAGAGAGGGTATAATGATTAAAGGGACCAATAAATAGTTTGGTTTGTTTACAACAGAGAGTTCATGGAAGGTAACATTAGTAAAACTAATATGTTTGTTTCTGCCGATTTTTAGTAATCTATTTCAATTTCTTATTTATATAAGGCAAGGTCTGTGGAGATATATTGCCTTCCTCATAAGTAGTGAAGCCCAATAAGGCCATAGTTATAATTGTTTCTGATATAGGAAACAGTGGCAGTGGCTTTGAACTTACCTTTACTGCTGTACATAAGACCTTAGAAACAGGTAAGTATTTCAGATAGTTTATTTCCTGCCATTTTTCTTTGCTAAGGGGCTGAAGAAGAGAGAATGACTTTAGCCACTCACTTTGGTTTTCCTCAACACTTCTATAGATTCAGGGTGTGAGAGTGTGGTTGTATTAGAAGGGACAATTCACTCTGCCAGTTACCCAAGAATTTAAGGTGTCATGGTTTATTCATGCTCCAGGGAAACACATTATAAAGGTAAGCAGTGAATGAAGCTCTTCACCTCATTGAGAACTTAGCTATGTTACTTAGGCAGAATTTGCTTCATCTGGACCCTGAAATTGCCATCATGACTAGGAGCTTCTGTTTGCTTTTTATTTTTTAAAGCCCTAAAAGAGGATTTATGTATGTGGTTTTAAAAGGTTCAACAGTTAAAAAAAAGAACACTATGAAAAGTATGCTTTCTTCTCATCCAACTCCTATCCTACCTTCTGGTTGTAAACACATGTAAGTTTCTAGATTATCCCTAGAGAAATGTTCTGAGAATTTACAAAAAATGTGTATATTTATATTACTTGGCAGTGCTTTTTCTACTTAAAAATATCTCAAAGATATTTCCAAATGAGTCCACAGGGCTCTTTTTTTAAAATATATTTATTGTGTTTACATAGATTCTAATGTCTCTCCAAATGCATCTTCTCTCCCTCATATTCCCCTCAACATCTCCCTTGGCCCCCTCCCGATAGCGCCCTCCCCCCTTCCCTTCAGGTTTAATTCCATTCCTCAGTTCACATTGTTCCTTGGATTCCTCAAATGAATGAGGTCATATGATATTTTTCTTTCTCTGCCTGGCTTATTTCACTTAACATAATAGTTTCCAGGTCCATCCATGTTGTTGCAAAAGGTAAGATTTCCTTCTTTTTCATGGCCCCATAGTCTTCCATTGTGTATATGTACCACAGCTTTTTAATCCACTTGTCCACTGATGGATACTTGGGCTGTTTCCAGATCTTCGCTATTGTGAACAATGCTGCCATAAACTTGGGTGTGCATTTCTTTTTGGGGGTCAGTGATATGGTGTTCTTGGGATATATTCCTAAAAGTGGGATGGCTGGGTCAAAAGGCAGTTCCATTTTTAGTTTTTTGAGGAATCTCCATACTGTTTTCCACAGTGGCTGCTCCAGTCTGCATTCCCACCAGCAGTGCAGGAGGGTTCTCTTTTCTCCACATCCTCGCCAGCACCTACATGTTATAAATTCAATGCAATACCAATTAAAATACCAATGACATATTTCACAGATATAGAACACATATCCCAAAAATTTATATTTAACAAAAAAGAACACAAATAGCCTCAGCAATCATGAAAAAGAAGATTAAAGTGGGAAGTATCACACTTCCGGATATCAAGTTATACTACAAGGCCATTGTACTCAGAACAGCCTGGTACTGGCATAAGAACAGGCATATAGATCAATGGAACAGAACAGAGAACCCAGAAATAAACCCACACTTTTATGGACAATTGATATTTGACAAAGGAGGTAAGAGCATACAATGGAGTAAAGACAGTCTCTTTAAAAAATGGTGTGGGGAATATACACTATGGAATACTACTCAGCCATAAGAAATGATGACATCAGATCATTTACAGCAAAATGGTGGGATCTTGATAACATTATAAGGAGTGAAATAAGTAAATCAGAAAAAAAACAAGAACTACATGATTCCATACATTGGTGGAACATAAAAATGAGACTAAGAGACATGGACAAGAGTGTGGTGGTTACCAGGGGTGGGGGGAGGGAGGACATGGGAGGGAGGGAGGGAGAGAGTTAGGGGGAGGGGGAGGGGCACAGAGAACTAGATAGAGGGTGGCGGAGGACAATCTGACTTTGGGCGAGGGGTACGCAACATAATTTAATGACAAAATAACCTAGACATGTTTTCTTTGAATATATGTACCCTGATTTATTAATGTCATCCCATTACCATTAATAAAAATTTATTAAAAAAAAATAAAGAAAGAAAGAAAGAAAAAAATGGTGTGGGGAAAATTGGACAGCTACCTGCAAAAAAATGAAACTAGATCACCAACTTACACCACTCACAAAAATAAACTCAAAATGGATAAAAGACTTAAATGTAAATGAAACCATAAGCATCTTAGAAGAAAACATAGGCAGTAAGCTGACATCTCTCGCAGCTATATATTTGCTGATTTATCTCCACGGGCAGGGGAAATAAAAGGACAAACAAATGGGACTATATCAAAAGCTTTTGTACAGCTAAAGACAATATGAACAGAATAAAAAGACAAACCACACAATGGGAGAACATATTCGACAATACATCTGATAAGGGGTTAATAACCAAAATTTATAAAGAACTTGTAAAACTCAACACCAGGAAGACAGACAATCCAATCAAAAAATGGGCAAAAGAAATAAATAGACACTTCTCCAAAGAGGACCTACAGATGGCCAATAGACAGATGAAAAAATGTTCAACATTACTAATCATTAGAAAAATACAAATTAAAACCACAATGAGATATCACCTCACACCAGTCAGAATGGTGCTCATTAACACAAAGCTCTTTTTAACAACTGCATAAAATTATATTGTGCAATGTTCCATAATTTCTTTTCTTTTATAATAACTTATTTATTGATTTTAGAGAGAGAGGAAGAGAGAGAAAAAGAGAAAGAAACATCAAATTGTTCCAATTATGTTCCAATTTATGCATTCCAATTATGCATTGGTTGATTTTTTATGTGCCCTTATTAGGGATCAAACCTGCAACTTGGGCATATCAGGATGATGCTATAATCAACTGAGCTTCCTGGTTAGGGCCAATATTCCATAGTTTTTTAAGCTAGTTCTGTATTAACAGATATTCAGCCCATCACAGCAGAGCTGGTATGTTCCTATACCACTGTGTTTGGACACACGTAGATGAATACAATTCTCGGAAGTGGACCTGTTGCGTCAAAGGGTTCATGCATTTAAACATTGTAGTCATTGCCAAATAGCCCTCCAAAGAAGCTGCAATTATTTATACTTTTATCAATGGAATAGAAAGGGGTTACTGAGAACCATTTAATGTACAGCGGGAAGCTTTTATAGTTGATCTTTGTTCTCCCTTGACAACTTCTTTGGTTATGTTTACAATTTGTACAGTTGGCATTTGAGGACTTTCCTACTAAATTTAATCAAAACTATACTATTGATGCTGTTGTGATTTATGGTTATCCTGGAGAGGAGCATGGGTTAGGTGGGTAACATTCTGTCATTTCAATTTAATCTGAAAAACGTGAGATTAACAGAATAGTTGCGGCATTGGCAGGCTTGACTGGCTGACCCAGAGGTAGAGTGAGATGAGTTTCTTGTACTGGAAATTCTTGATGCCATAAAACTTTAGCTTTAAAACCTATGAGCCAGTGATGGATTCACCAGTAAAGTATTGAATAGAAACATGTAACATTTGGAGAATACTTTAGAATATTTGGAAGGCGAACAGGAAATCTCAGGGAAAAAAAAAGAAAACCGTAACAATTAGTACATTTTCCACTGTTATTGAAGGCAAATTTTTAAACTTCCTTCTTCACTGTATTAAGCCCTTCTATTGCTGATATTTTTATGTGCAAGAAAATACATTTTTTAAAAAAGGTAACCAAAACCTGTAATTTCTACTTGAATCTTGAAAGTTATTTTTTGAACTAAAACATCAATATGCTTTCAGTTTTGACCTACCAATTTACTGAGTACAATATGAAAAATGTTCTGTTCCAGCCACGTAGCCACTTCCTTACCACCTCAGCTCAGTGCTCATGTGGGTGGGAGAGCAGGCAGGTGCAGAATGTTTATTCACTATTCTGACAGGTGAGTGGAACAGCCCTGCACCAGGACAATGGGAGCCGTAGAGAGAAGGGTTTTAGTGAAGCACGTGTCAGGTGTTACCTATATTCATGTACAGTGCAACCATGTTGTGTTTGGAAGAAGAAATGCCAAGTTTGGGATTTCCTTTTACTTGCCTCTTCTTATTGTCTACAAATTAACCATTAATTGAGGTTTCTATGCATATTAAAAATCACTTGTCTTTATCCTATCTACAGAGTTTTTTCCTGTGAGATAAAATTATAGTGCACTGTTATCTTGAAGTGGGTGTTTAATTCCCACATAAAATAAGAGAGTGTGCCTACAAAACAAAGTTGAAGAAAAACAAAGTTGCTCGAGAATAATTAATTGGATGATGTTTTACCTCTATGTTTTTTTTTTTTTAATTTGTAAGTATAAACTAATCTTCCCTAAAGCTTTTGCAGCTAAATTTAGTGGAACCTTTAATCCTACTCTAATATTCAGTCCTGGTAACATGATGGTGACTTATTTTCAAAGTGATGGTGAAAATACCTTCCAAGGCTTCCAGGCTAGGTTCACCATTTTGCCCTCGGGTCAGTATAAACACGTGCAGTAGTGATTTTGCTTATGAAAACAGTTATTGGGAAGATAGTTTACCCACGTTTACCTAAATTAAGGGTGCTTGAATCACCTCAGTGGCAAAATAAAAATGCAAATGGCTAGGCCAACCCCCAAATCAGGGGTCTGCAAACTTTTTACACAGGGGGCCAGTTCACTGTCCCTCAGACCATTGGAGGGCTGCCAAATACAGTGGTCCTCTCACTCACCACCAATAAAAGAGGTGCCCCTTCCAGAAGTGCAGTGGGGGCTGGATAAATGGCCTCGGAGGCCACATTGCGGCCCGCGGAAAATAGTTTGGGGACACCTGATTTAGATTCTGTAGATCTGGGATGATGCCCAGGGGTCTGTGCTTTAACAGGCACCTCAGTTGAGGTCAAGAAATTACACCTACCAGATAACATAGTAACTTATATGAAAGGTATTTAATTCAGATTAGCGAATATAATTCAGAAACGAAATTGACTGGCTCTGTGTTTGAATGTTTGAGGGTTAAGGATAAATGGGTTTCTAGGCATTCTAAAGATATAGTAGCCTTCACCCAGACTAAAACAAGAACATCATCTACAGAGACCCTAATGTGAAAAGGAATGAATTATGTACAAAAAAACTGCAAATAAGTCAACATTTTTTGACTTTTGGAAGGAATGAGAGAAAACGCAAAATTAGACTATGATGGACCATAGGGCATTCAATTTTAAGTACCAGAGTGGTAAGATAGGTAGCTAACATTTTTTTTAAAGTGAAAACCAATAAAGTAATAATTTATTTATAATATTTCTTGATTATTTTCTCTGTACCAGGTATAGACTAAGCATTTCACATGCATTAACCCGTTTATTCCTCCTTAAAAACCTAAGAGGTTTATACACCGCTCTCCTTCCCACAGATGAGGGAGCAGAGCATAGAGAGGTAACTTTCCCAGAGATACATAGTTGGTAGAGAATTCTGGGACAAGAATTCAAACCTTGGTAGTAACATGGAAAATGGATATGGAAATTAGAGATGAACTTACATGCAAGAAGAATAGTAAGGAAGTCATTGTAAGAATTTATTGTAGATATATTGCTTGATTCAGTATGCTGTGGGGAAGCAGGTATATGAAGGAAAAAAAATCCTAGTGTGGTTTTCAGGATACTAGTTTGAATGGCTAGATGGATGGTGGAGCTACTAAATAATACAGAAAAATATGACCTCAACTGTTAAAATCAATTGGTTCCATTTGAGACTTGTAGATATTTTAAGAACTTGTGGGAGATCCAGACAATGATTGCTGGCCATCCTAGATTCTAGAATTCAGGAAAGAGTTTTAGATTGAGGAAACAAATTTGGAAGTCATATATATGCAAATCAATAAAAATATAGTTATGAACAGTACCTTGTGACCTAACTTTCAGGCTGAAGTATAGGATCTTGAAAAAAGACTGATGTGGAGAAAAGGCCTTAGATAAATCAAGAAATCCAAGAGAGTAATTTCATGAAGCTGAGGAAAGAAGATATGCTTAAAAGGGTCAGATGCAATGGGGATACTAAGAGAGAGAGAAGATCATATCCATGGGTTCTGGAAACTAATATTTGGAAAGTAGTATTAGTGAACTCAACATTAGAGTGGCTTTTTGACTGACCAGGGCGAATAGATGCAGTCAGCTAGTATAAGCTACTCCTTTTTTTTTTTTTAATTAGAATTTTTTTCTTCTATAGATTTTTTAAACAAAATTGAATAAACATCACCTCCCAAAACCAATTCTGTATCTTCTGCAAAAGCTAGTTCATATGGTGAGTTAATGGCCATGTGGTGACTCAGTTTAATATCTTATCTTCTTTAACTATATGTCTGTTTTGGAAAGCCTCTTCTTTTTTTCTTTTTTTTTTGTATTTTTCTGAAGCTGGAAACGGGGAGAGACAGTCAGACAGACTCGCGCATGCGCCCGACCGGGATCCACCTGGCACGCCCACCAGGGGCGATGCTCTGCCCACCAGGGGGCGATGCTCTGCCCCTCCAGGGCGTCGCTCTGTCGGGACCAGAGCCACTCTAGCGCCTGGGGCAGAGGCCAAGGAGCCATCCCCAGCGCCTGGGCCATCTTTGCTCCAATGGAGCCTTGGCTGTGGGAGGGAAAGAGAGAGACAGAGAGGAAGGAGGGGGGTGGTGGAGAAACAAATGGGCGCTTCTCTTATGTGCCCTGGCTGGGAATCGAACCCGGGTCCCCCGCACGCCAGGCTGATGCTTTACCGCTGAGCCAACCAGCCAGGGCCAGAAAGCCTCTTCTTACATTGATAGAACTCCATAGTGAAGGAGAACAAGCTTTATATTTAGGATCATGCAACTTCTAGAATCCTGTTTGGGTTTGCATATAAACTCATGAATAGACAGAAGAAGAAATAAACTTTATGATAGGAAGAAAGGGGTACAGAGGGTAATCTTTTGTCCTCCTGAATTCCTGTGCATACTTAACATTTAAATTATCTTTCTGAACTCTGTATTTAACGTGATCATGCATTTTGAGGTACAGTGAGAAAACAGTTGTTTTTAACACACATTGACAACTTTTAACCTCTTTATAATCTAAAGTATCTGGTAAAATATTATTATATCATTCCTCCTTAAGCACATACTGAATGATAGGCTATATAGCAGAAAGTTGTACAGGCTGCTGTACGAGCAAAAATACCTGCCTCTTTCCAGGTAGCCAGAGAAAGCTTCATGGAGAAGATTGCACTTGAGCTGAGTCCTAGCAGTATTCCAGATAAGAGGACTTTGGCATGTCAGAGCGAATTTGGCATGTTTGAGGATACAATGAGAAAGAGATAAAACAAGGACATATAATGAAGAATGTTGTGTGCTCTTCTAACAAACCAATTTTTTCTACTAGAATATAAGTTCCACATAATTTAAATTCCAATATAATTGCTCAATAGAGTACCTGGGGAAGCTTTTAAAATCAGATTTTCCCGAGGTCAGTTTTGGGAATCTATATCTTTATAAAGCTCCTTTGGTGTTTAAGAATTATAACTGTGGCCTACAGCAAGCCATTGGAGGAGTGTGCTTTTGATTGTTCCAGTAATACAGGTCATTAGTGTTATCTTTTTTTGTAGCAGGTGTCTGTGCTGTTTGTTCATTTAGTCCTCAGTGACTTCCTAGAAGAATTGCCAGAAGGGAAGATGCCTGACCCCACTGTTGGCCATGGCAGGTGGGCTTAAGGTTTCTAGGCAATCACCAATGTGGAGATGCCATCATCCACCCAAACTGTATTCTGATTGAAGCCCGTGGTATACAATTGTTGAGTGAAATTGATGGTATTTCACTAATGTTATTGTAAATGATACCTAGGGCATAAATATAATTGTCTAACTTATAAAATCATCCATATTTATTCCTTTCAGTGTTATTCTTTTCAGTGTTTCTGCATTGCCATCTAGCACTATTTAAATGATGTCAGTAAGGAAAGTTAACCAAATCTTGAAATTACTCATCCCATTTAGGGGGATCTTTGATTATTATGTTGAGCTTAAGGCTGCTTCTCTACTTATTGGTCTAAATCAGGGGTCTCAAACTCAACTCAGCATGTGGGCCACAGAGCAAGATCACAGCCGTTCGGCAAATACAAGTAGGCCCCTAGGCTTACTTAATTTTATCCAAAATATTTTGAACTTCGTGGATTAGTCTGCGGGCCGCACAAAATTGTTCGGCGGGCCACGAGTTTGAGACCCCTGGCTAAATTAACCCTAGGTTCACAAAAGAACTAAGTCTAATTCTTCTTTCACATGTAAGTCCTTCCTATATTTGAAGACCCCTCTTACATTGCCTCTTAATTTAATATTTAAGTTAAATGTTCATTATTCTATTGTAATTCCAGATGCCTCACTGGGCGATGGATCACTTTAGTATTGTTCCTCTTAAAATATGGTTCACCAATAGTGGAAAGCACAATAGATAATTCACTACCTTAATCACTAGACTACTAGTGAACTACAATTTTGGTTAACTTTTCAAATGTTTTCATATTGTGAACTATGCCATGATATAAAAGAATTTATATTAAATATTTATTACTGAAAGAAGAGTTATTACTATACATTTGTGTCCTTACCACCCAATTCAGAAAGGATCTTTTTACTTAAGTTTTCAAGATTCTTAGTGCCCTTCCTAAGAAGAAAACACTATATTAAGTTTTGTATTCATAATTCTTTTGCTTTAAAATTTTGGGGGGGAGTTTTAATGTCTATAAATCCTTAAAACCAGAATATTGTTTGGTTTTTCTTGGTTTTGATATTAATTTAAAGAATTGTACTTTATATTCTTTGACTTACCTTTATCCTCATAACAGGTTATATAGCTTAAGTCATGTGAATGTATAAATGTGATTAATTCATTTTCAGTCCGAACTTGTTAAGACAATCACTTATAGGTCAGTTTGGGACATCATATATTTAAATATTCCCCAGATGATTCCAATGTGTAGTCAAGGTCAAGAACTAGTCTCTGTCATTGCTACCCATCTTTTTTTGAATTTTTTATTAATTTAATGGGGTGACATCAATAAATCAGGGTATATATCTTCAGAGAAAACATGTCCAGGTTATCTTGTCATTCAATTATGTTGCATATCCATCACCCAAAGTCAGATTGTCCTCTGTCACCTTCTATCTAGTTTTCTTTGTGCCCCTCCCCCTTACCCTCTTCCTCCTTCCCTCCCCCCCTCCTGTAACCACCACACTCTTGTCCATGTCTCTTAGTCTCGTTTTTATGTCCCACCTGTGTATGGAATTATGCAGTTCTTAGTTTTTTCTGATTGACTTATTTCACTCCATATAATTTTATCAAGACCCATCCATTTTGTTGTAAAAGATCCGATGTCATCATTTCTTATGGCTGAGTAGTATTCCATAGTGTATATGTGCCACATCTTCTTTATCCAGTCATCTATTGAAGGGCTTTTTGGTTGTTTCCATGCCTTGGCCACTGTGAACAATGCTGCAATGAACATCGGGCTATATGTATCTTTACATATCAATATTTCTGAGTTTTGGGGGTATATATCCAGTAGAGGGATTGCTAGGTCATAAGGTAGTTTTATTTTCAGTTTTTTGAGGAACCACCATGGTTTCTTCCATAATGGTTGTACTACTTTACATTCCCACCAACAGTGAATGAGGGTTCCTTTTTCTCCACAGCCTCTCCAACATTTGCTGTTACCTATCTTGTTAATAATAGCCAATCTAGCAGATGTGAGGTGGTATCTCATTGTAGTTTTGATTTGCATTTCTCTAATAACTAATGAAGATAAGCCTCTTTTCATATATCTCTTGGTCATTTGTATTTCTTCCTGGGAGAAGTGTCTGTTCATGTCCTCTTCCCATATTTTTATTGGATTGTTTGTTTGTTTGTTGTTGAGTTTTATGAGTTCTTTGTATATTTTGGATATTAGGCCCTTATCTGAGCTGTTGTTTGAAAATATCATTTCCCATTTAATTGGCTTTCTGTTTATTTTGTTGTCAGTTTCTCTTGCTGAGCAAAAACTTCTTAGTCTGATGTAGTCCCATTCATTTATCTTTGCCTTCACTTCCCTTGCCTTTGGAGTCAAATTCATAAAATGCTCTTTAAAACCAAAATCCATGAGTTTAGTACCTATGTCTTCTTCTACGTACTTTATTGTTTCAGGTCTTATATTTAGATCTTTGATCTATTTTGAATTAACTTTAGTACAAGGGGACAAACTATAGTCAAGTTTCATTCTTTTGCATGTGGCTTTCCAGTTTTCCCAGCACTATTTGTTAAAGAGGCTTTTTTTTCTCCATTGTGTGTTGTTGGCCCCTGTATCAAAAATTATTTGACCATATATATACATATGTGGTTTTATCTGGACATTCTATTCTATTCCATTGGTCTGAGTGTCTATTTTTCTGCCAATATCATGCTGTTTTGATTGTCGTGGCTCTATAATATAGTTTGAAGTCAGGTATTGTAATGCCCCCAGCTTCATTCTTTTTCCTTAGGATTGTTTTGGCTATTCGGGGCTTTTTATAGTTCCATATAAATCTGATGATTTTTTGTTCAATTTCTTTAAAAAATGTCATTGGAATTTTGATGGGAATTGCATTAAATTTGTATATTGCTTTGGGTAATATGGCCATTTTGATTATATTTATTCTTCCTATCCAAGAACAAGAAATATTTTTCCATCTCATTGTATCTTTTTCGATTTCCCTTAACAATGCTTTGTAGTTTTCGTTATATAGGTCCTTTACATTCCTTGTTATGTTTATTCTTAGGTATTTTATTTTTTTTGTTACAATCGTGAAGGGGAATTTTTATTTGAGTTTGTTTTCTAATGTTTCATTGTTGGCATATAGAAAGGCTATGGATTTTTGTATATTAATTTTGAATCCTGCGACCTTACTGTATTGGCTTATTGTTTCTAGTAATCTTCTTATGGAGTCTTTATGGTTTTCGATGTATAGGATCATATCATCTGCAAAAAGTGATACCTTCTTCTTTTCTGATATGGATGACTTTTATTTCTTTATCTTGTCTGATTGCTCTGGCTAGAACTTCTAGCACCACGTTAAATAAGAGTGGAAAGAGTGGACAACCCTGTCTTGTTTCTGATTTAAGGGGGAAAGCCTTCAGTTTTGTGCCATTTAATATGATGTTAGCTGATGGTTTATCATATATGACCTTTATCATGTTGAGATCTTTTCCTTCTATACTCATTTTGTTGAGTGTCTTAAACATAAAGTTGTGTTGTATTTTATCAAATGCCTTTTCTGCATCTATTGATAAGATCATGTGGTTTTTGTTCTTTGTTTTGTTGTTATGGTGTATTACGTTAACCGTTTTACATATGTTGAACCATCCTTGAGATTCTGGGATGAATCCCACTTGATCATGATGTATTATTTTTGTAAGATGTTGTTGTATTCGATTTGCTAGTATTTTGTTTAGTATTTTAGTATCTGTATTTATTAGAAATACTGGTCTGTAGTTTTCTTTTTTTGTGCCATCCTTGCCTGGTTTTGGTATGAGGGTTATGTTGGCCTCATAAAATGTGTTTGGAAGTATTGCTTCTTCTTCAATTTTTTGGAAGACTGAGTAGAATACGAACCAAGTCTTCTTTGAATGTTTGATAGAATTCACTAGTATAACCATCTGGGCCTGGACTTTTATTTTTGGGGAGGTTTTTAATAGTTTTTTCTATTTCTTCCCTGCTAATTGGTCTGTTTAGACTTTCTGCTTTTTCTTGACTCAGTTTAGGAAGGTTGTATTGTTCTAGAAATTTATCCATTTCTTCTAGATTGTTGAATTTGGTGGCAAAAAATAGTTTTTTGTAGTATTCTACAATAATTCTTTGTATATCTATGATATCTGTGATTTTTCCTCTTTCATTTTGGATTTTGTTTATATGAGTTCTTTCTCTTTTTTCCTTGGTGAGTCTTGCCAAGGGTTTGTCAATTTTGTTGATCTTTTCAAAGAACCAGCTCCTTGTTTTATTAATTTTTTCTATAGGTTTTCTGTTCTCTATTTCATTTATTTCTGCTCTGATTTTTATTATATCCTTTCTTCGGCTGGTTTTGGGTTGTCTTTGTTCTTCTTTTTCTAGTTCCTTAAGGTGTGAAGTTAAGTGGTTTAGTTCGGCTCTATCTTGTTTGTTCATATAGGCCTGAAGTGATATGAACTTTCCTCTTATTACTGCTTTTGCTGCATCCCAGAGATTCTGATATGTCGTATTATCATCTTCATTTGTCATATAAATCTTTTTTTTTTGTATTTCTCTGAAGTTGGAAACAGGGAGGCAGTCAGACAGACTCCCGCATGTGCCCAACCGAGATCCACCCGGCATGCCCACCAGGGGTCGATGCTCTGCTCATCTTGGGCGTTGCTCTGTTGCAACCAGAGCCATTCTAGCACCTGAGGCAGAGGCCATGGAGCCATCCTCAGTGCCTGCACCAACTTTGCTCCAATGGAGCCTTAGCTGTGGAAGGGGAAGAGAGAGACAGAGAGGAAGGAGAGGGGGAGGGGTGGAGAAGCAGATGGGCCCTTCTCCTATGTGCCCTGGCTGGGAATTGACCCTGGGACTCCTGCACGCCAGGCCAATGCTCTACCACTGAGCCAACCAGCCAGGGCATATATAATCTTTTGATCTCTGTACTTATTTCTTCTTTGACCCATTCATTTTTTAAAAGTATGTTATTTAGTTTCCACATTTTTGTGGGGGTTTTTTCCTCTTTATTGCAGTTGAGTTCTAGTTTCAGAGCTTTATGATCAGAAAATATGCTTGGTACAATTTAGATTTTTCTGAATTTGCTGATGTTATTTTTGTGGCCCAACATATGGTCAATTCTTGAGAATGTTCCATGTACACTAGAGAAAAATGTATACTCTGTCACTTTGGGATGAAATGTCCTGTAGATGTCTATCATATCCAGGTGCTCTAGTGTTTTGTTTAAGGCCAATATATCCTTATTGATTTTTTGTTTGGAAGAACGATCTAGAGCCGTCAGCAGTGTATTGAGGTCTCCAAGTATGATTGTATTTTTGTCATTTTTGTTTAAGATCAATAAGTAGCTGTCTTATATATTTTGGTGCTCCTTGGTTTAGTGCATATATATTAAGAATTGATATGTCTTCTTGATTCAGTGTCCCCTTAATCATTATGAAAGGACCATTTTTGTCTCTGAGTACTTTTGCTTCTTGTAGTCAGCATTATTAGATATGAGTATTGCTACACCTGCTTTTTTTTGGATGTTATTTGCTTGGAGTATTGTTTTCCAGCCTTTCACTTTGAATATGTTTTTATCCTTGTTGCTTAGATGTGTTTGTTGTAGGCAGCATACAGTTGGGTTTTCTTTTTTAATCCATTCTGCTACTCTGTGTCTTTTTATTGGTGAGTTAAATCCATTAACATTTAGTGTAATTATTGACACTTGTGGGTTCCCTATTGCCATTTTATAAATTGCTTTCTATTAGTTTTGTATCTTGTTTGATTCTTCTCTTTTGTTTTTCTATCATTTGTTTTTGTTTGGTTATATTTCATGCTTCTTTCCTCTGTTGCTACCTTTTTAAAGTCATGTGCTTCAGTGGTGGTTTTTTCAAGGGTGGTTACCATTAAGTAATGAAAAGGGTACCTACCATGTTCATTGTAGTACACTATCTTATGACTGCTTCTGCACTCCATCGTCCTTTACAACTGTTAATCTCTGTCCTCTTCACCCTGCCATTTTTTTGTTTTTGTTGTCAGAGTTTAAATTTGGTTTTATTGTGTTTTTGATGGAGCTTTTACTTGTGGTTTTGTTTTGTTCTGTTCTTTGTATCTGGTTGGAAAACCCCCTTTAGTAATTCCTGGAGTGGAGGTTTTCTGATGATAAATTTCCTCATCTTTTCTGTATCTGTGAATGTTTTTATTTTTCCTTCATATTTGAAGGATAGCTTTGTTAGGTATAGTATTCTTTTTCTTCTTCTTTTTTTTTTGTATTTTTTCTGAAGCTGGATACGGGGAGAGACAGTCAGACAGACTTCCGCATGTGCCCGACCGGGATCCACCCAGCACGCCCACCAGGGGCGCCACTCTGCCCACCAGGGTGCGATGCTTTGCCCCTCTGGGGTGTCACTCTGCCATGACCAGAGCCACTCTAGCACCTGGGGCAGAGGCCAAGGAGCCATCCCCAGCGCCTGAGCCATCTTTGCTCCAGTGGAGCCTTGGCCGCGGGAGGGGAAGAGAGAGACAGAGAGGAAGGAGAGGAGTGGGGTGGAGAAGCAAATGGGTGCTTCTACTATGTGCCCTGGCCGGGAATCGAACCCGGGTCCCCTGCACGCCAGGCCAATGCTCTACCGCTGAGCCAACCAGCCAGGGCCAGGTATAGTATTCTTGGCTGAAAGTTTCTTTCTTTCAGGACTTTAAATATTGGGATCCACTCTCTTCTAGCTTATAGAGTTTCTGCTGAGAAATCCGATGATAATCTAATAGGCCTTCCTTTATATGTTGTATTCTTCTTTTCCCTGACTGCCTTGAGAATTTTTTCTTTGTCGTTGGTTTGTGCCAATTTTATTATGATGTGCCTTGGAGTAGGTCCGATGGGGTTAAGAAAATTGAGTATTCTGTTTGTTTCTTGAATTTGAGGCTTTAGTTCTTTCCACAGGCTTGGGAGGTTCTCATTTATTATTTGTTTGAATATGTTCTCCATTCCATTTTCTCTCTCTTCTCCCTCTGATATACCTATTATTCTTATGTTAGTCTTTTGATGGAGTCAGACAATTCCTGTAGGGCTTTCTCATTTTTTTAAAATTTTTGAGTCTCTTTCTTCTTCTCTCTGTTGTGCCTCAATTTGCTTGTCTTCTATTTCACTAATCCTACCTTCTATCTGGCCTGTTCTATTATCTAAGCTTGTTACCTCATTTTTCAGTTCATGAATTGAGTTTTTCATCTCTGTTTGATTTGTTTTTATAGTTTCAATTTCCTTGCTAATTGTTCTTTGTGTTCGTTGAGTTGTTTTCTGAGCTCCCTAAATTGCCTTTCTGTGTTTTCTTGTATATCTCTGAGTATTTTTAGGATTTTTATTTTAAATTCTCTGTCATTTAGCTCCAAGATTTTCAATATATTAAATTTTTTCTCCATAGATTTTTTTCTCATCTATCTGTGCTACCTCTCTGTCTTTTGTATCCATGATATTCTATTTCCTTTTCCTTAATGGCATCTGAAGGTGGTTTTGTTGATAATACTAATGAAAATTAATAAAGAATAAAAAGGAAAAAAATGGAAAAAAAGAAAATTTATTATTTCCCTTTTTTTCTCCTCTCTTCTCCCCTCCTCCTTGAGAAAAAATTGTGATGAACTGTGAATTATATTGTGCTAAATGGAACTAAAACTACCTATAGACATGATAAAGAGGCAAAAAAGGAGGTAGGGACCCACAAAGTGCAAAAAAGGAAAAAATTTGGGTCAAGAATAAAATTATTTCCTTGTAAGTGATGGTTGACTAGGAGATATAATAAGATGGATAAGAGGGAAACAGGAAAAGGAAAAGAAATTTAAAAATTACTATTGTATTAGGTGGAGCAAAAATTAGATAGAATGGAGAGCCAGGGTTGGGAAGAATGCTAATGAGTTAAAAAGCAAAGTAAAAGGCACCCAAAGTGTCACAAAGAAAAAATTTGGGTTTCCAATAAAA
This sequence comes from Saccopteryx bilineata, assembly GCF_036850765.1. NCBI lineage: Eukaryota > Metazoa > Chordata > Mammalia > Chiroptera > Emballonuridae > Saccopteryx > Saccopteryx bilineata. The sequence continues at coordinate 138,306,123 of NC_089491.1, read as the reverse complement.
TAATTTGTTCATGATTGAGGATTGAATGAGAGGAAAAGTAAAAAAGAAAAGAAGAGAGTAATATAGAGGGAGAAAAAAAGAAAGAGGAAAAATGAAAAGAAGAGAAAAGAAAAAAGGACAAAAAGAGAGAGAGAGTTAAGGGTTTTGGAGTGCAACCCTCATAGAGAGAAAGGAAGAAGAAAAGAAAGAAAACAGGATATGTAACACTTATGGGTAGTGTAGTTCAAGAAGAGGAAAGAATAAGACAGGCAGAGAATAAAATGACCAAAGTGGGAGAAGAAGAAAATAATCAGACAAGAAAATGAAAGAAACAAAAAAAAAATGAAAAAGGTTATAAAGTCTGTGGATTTTTCTTGATTTTGAGAGACTAACTTCTTCCTTTTTCTTTCCTCTCCTTCTTCCTGGTCAGTGACCCTGTACTCCAGGCTCTGCCCCTGTGGCACGCTTAGGTAGAGATTTGCAGTTGATAAGTCTCTATGGCAATGTCATATTTTAGGCTTCAGTCTTGTTAGCAGTTGAGGCTCGTTAGCATTTGCAGGCTCCACCAATGAGAGAGTCCGTATTCCCGGAGCCTCTCTCCTAGTCTCTCCTTCCTGAATTAGCAGCCTGATGATCCAACTATGGGGTTGCTGCTGCCTCTGCCTGGAGAGTAAGAGGCTCAAAGAGCTGGCAAATCCCCACTCTATCCCCATTCAGCACATGGCTCTGGGTAAGGCTCTGTCAGTCAGAGCCGCCAGCATAATCAGGTGGGGCTGGGAGCCAATTGCTCTCAAAGTGCTTTTCTATGCACCTCCAGGTTTGTCCAGTATGCCTCAGCACTCTGTGGGACCACTCTCCCCAGGTTTGCATTTTGTAACCTGTTTTGGCTGGGTAGAAGATGCCCTAGTCGCTGTTTGCAAAACAGGAGGTCTTACAAGCTGCCATATCCATTTTTTTAATGTATATCACTGAGTATGAAAACTCTGCCAATCCGAAGTTGCCCCCACCCCTACGTGCATAGCAAGAGGCACTAAAAAAAATATTATGCCTCTTGTCTTAGATCACTGAACTGAGAGAGATCTTGTCAGTTAGAACCGCATAGGTCATTTGTGAGGTGAGCAGACTGTGGGTTAAGCTAATTTCAGCAATTGGATCCGCAGATCTGCTCCCGAGTCAGAATGCAAGCTGCTTGTGTGCCCCTCCTCCCAACGCTTTTATATTTTTTTCCCTGGGGCTGTTAGCTTGAATGGCTGGGTGAGGCACCCGCCTGCCCACCCGGAGAAGTTCGGGCGAAGGGAAGTTCGCTTTTGTGCACTCCCAGTGCGCTGCTGTTCAGGGTGCAGGAACCACACCGAGACTCTGGTCACAGCCCATGCAAAGGCCTCTGACTCTGCCCCTCTGTCCAGGAACATAGGCACCCACTCCCGGGGCTCTAGGAGGAACCTCTTGCACACTATCCATGCTCGCTGACCAGGATATCGGGGCTAATGGCAGCCGCCACTTGCCCATCTTTGTCAGGGTCCAGTGTGGGCATTAACTCACGTTGGCTGAATTGTCACTGGCACACTCTTTCCTCGGCTTGGATGTCTGTGCTGCAGCCTGGCTTGGACATCTGTGCTGCCACCGGCTCCCTGCACCCTTAGCCCTCTATCTCAGTTCCAAGTGAAAGCAGCCCTTGCTTAGGTTAGTGAGGAAGGCAGAGTGTTTCTTTCTCCATCTTATTTCCTTCAGTGTTGATTATATATTTAGTCAATTTTTCACTCGATCATACCTTCGTGTTCAGTGTGTGGGACTTCTAGATGCTCCAAGGATAGATTTTTCTGTCTCTGGTTGAAGAACTTATTGAAATTTTGGGGAGATTTATCGGTATTGCTCCTCATGGTGCCATTTCTCTGTCTGCTACCCATCTTGACCATTCCCCTGATTGCTCACAGTGGGCCAGCCCCATTCCTCAAACATGCTGAGCTTGTTCCTGTCTCCAGGTCATTGTAGTTGCTGTTCCCACTCCATTTAAGATATCATATTACATTTAGTTATCTTGCCTCCTTAGGCTCCTCTTGGCTGTAAATTTCACAGACTCCTTGTTTTTGATGATTTTGACAGTTTTGAGGAGCACTCCTCTGGTATTTTTTATAATGTCCCTCAATTTGATTTTGTTGGAAAATTCCTCATGGTTTTACTTGGATTATAAATTAATCCAGAGGTGGGGTATGGGGAAGGGATACCACAGAGCCAATGTGCTATTCTTATCACATCATATCAGGGTTACATGCTATCAACATAACTTATCACTGATGATGTTAACCTTGACCACTGGCCGAAGTAAAGTGTGCCAGGTGTCTCCACTGTAAAGTTACATTTTGCCCCTTTCCATACTTACTCTTTTGAAGCAAGTCACTAAGGGTACCACACTCAAGAAGCTGGGCCATAAGGTCCACCTTTTTGAGCAGGAGTATCTGTATAAATTATTTAAAATTCTGTATGGGAGATTTGTCTCTTCACCCTTTATTTATTAAATCATTTCTTTTTTTTTACTTTTTTTAAATTTATTCATTTTATAAAGGAGAGAGAGAGGGAGAAGAGAGAGAGACAGAGAGAGAGAGAAGGGGGAGGAGCAGGAAGCATCAACTCCCATATGTGCCTTGACCAGGCAAGCCCAGGGTTTCGAACTGGCGACCTCAGTATTTCCAGGTCGACGCTTTATCCACTGCACCACCACAGGTCAGGCCTAAATCATTTCTTTATATCAGTATGGACTCAGGAATATTTATTTTGTAATACTACATATTTATTTGGTTGCTCAAATTGTTTTAGCTTTGACCATTGTGAGCTTTTATAGGGTAGCTTCTTATCTTTTTGACATGCCTCCATCATTTTGTGACACAAGATGCTCAAGCTCATCTTACATATATTCCCTGCTCAGTCCTAGAATCAGCCAGTTCCCCAATGAACCCTGATTCATTTTATTGGAAACTGGTATGAGAAATCAAGATCTGGGTGCTGGGCATACTAGTTTTTACTAGGGTTTATTCTCGTAAACTTCTGGGCCCTCTAAGCTGACAAAGCTAGAAGATACAGGAATTCATACTAACATATATGTATATATATCTAACATGAGTTCATAGAAATGTTTCTAACTCAATCCAGGGCCACATGATTTACTCTGGGCTTCCCCCATTCCTCTGTAAAAGCCTATTGAATAAGAATTCTATTAAAGTGAATTTTTATGTATTGTGGAAAATAAGCCTCAATAGTAGGTGATTAATTAGTGAAAATTAATGTATTCAAGAAGACAAATATTAAGACTGATATTAGAACAGAAGCAGCTTTGGCAGACTCCATTGTCAAGTAATGTCATCTATTCTTGAATTTATGTGATGAACAATGACACTTTCAGCAAGATATAGACCACAGCAAAATCATTTTTCACAAGGCGGATACTCAACTTGATGAGTCAGTTGAGATTAATAAACAAAATCAGTTGTGTTTGTAGGTCATTTAAGTCAACCACAAAAAATTTGTCTGCAATTTCTTCAGCAGTTCCTTTTGATTCTTTTTAAAATATTTATTTGGGTGATGGGCACACAACATAACCAATAGTTCAAATGCTATAGAAATGTTTTCCTGAAACCTAGGTACTCTTATTGATCAACGTCACCCCATTAAAATTAATTTTCTAAAAAACAAATTTATTATAATTGTAATGCCTGCAGAAAAAGACAGTTAATTAAAAGAAAGTTATCAAGTAAAATCTAAACCACTCTCCATCTCATTAATTCATTCCTCATCTTCTATGTTAAGTAATCAATATTAAAAGTAATCAATATTACTTATCTAATTTTCTATTAATATGTATGCACATAATGTTTATATTTAATCATAGTTTTATATATCACATATATTGTTTTATAATTTTTTGCACATAACACTGTGCTTTATATTTATACTGGTATGAAAAATGTCTGTGTGGGTCTTTTTTTTAAGATTTTATTTATTGATTTTACAGAAAGAGGAAGAGGGTGGGAGCAAGAAGTGTCAACTCATAGTTGCTTCACTTTAGTTGTTCATTGCGTGCTTGTTGTATGTGCCTTGACCGGGAAAACCTAGGATTTCGAACTGGTGACCTCAGCATTCCAGGTCGATGCTCTATCCACTGTGCCACCAAAGGTCAGGCTGCATGGGTTTATTTTTTAGAACTCTTCATAGTCACCTTACTTATTGGACCAGAAGAATGTTTTGTTTTGTTTTTCTTGAAGCTATTTCTGAATTGTGTGGATCTTTACACCAGAGTTGTTTGATATGCTGGTACAACAAAAGTGGCATGTTCCACTCATCCCTGCCTTTGTGGGGACCCTTCAGTTGATACCTTCAGGGACTTGTTTCTCCATGTCTCATCTCTATCAACCAAACAGACATCCAGGGCTCCACCCTCCATTGAAGGAGGCTTCTGTAGGGGATATCTGAGTACCTACATACTTTGAAAAGAGAAACTTGCCACAGAGAATGAGCCATTTGGAGAGATATGAGAAATCTGGGAGCAAAGATAAACAGCATTTTTGCTAAATGTCATCAGGGGCCAGGCTGGCTGACATAGTTGGGTAGCGCTCCAAAGATAATAAGGACTATAACATTGTGCCACTTCCTATAGCTTCCCTGGCACTGGTGATCCTTTGTATTAGTTCTCAATCATTAGCATATACTAGAATTACCTGGAGGGTTTCTGATCCTTTAAGAATTTATATTCTTTCTTTTTGGGGGGGGCGTATATTTCTAAAGTGAGAAGCAGGAAGGCAGAGAGACATACTCCCACATGTGCCCGACTAGAATCCACCAGGCATGCCCACTAGGGGGCAATGCTCTGCCCATCTGGAACACTGCTTCATTGCAACCAGAGTCATTCTAGCGCCTGAGGCAGAGGTCATAGAGCCATCCTCAGTGCTAGGGCCAACTTTGCTCCAATGGAGCCTTGGCTGCTGGAGGGGAAGAGAGAGACAGGGAGGAAGGAGCAGGGGAGGGGTGGAGAAGCATATGGATGCTTCTCCTGTGTGCCCTGGATGGGAATGGAACCCACACTTCCACATGCCAGGCTGACACTCTACCACTGAGCCAGACAGCCAGGGCTTAAGAATTTATATTCTTAAAAAGAATTTGCATTTCTAACAAGTTTCCTGGTAATGTTGTTCCACAATTAGAAAAAAAAACAGTGTTCTCTTGCTAACTCCATGCTGGTCTTGGTGCTTATTTGGAATTTGTAACTGACTTTAAGGAACTATACTCACTTTGCATTTATACATCCGAATCTTTCTGTTTCAAAGTAAATCAGCAGTGGTTTTTTTTTTATTTCAGTCATTTTCTTTTTATAATTCAGTAGTGACTAATTCTTCTCCCATAGCAGTAAGTGACTCCTGCTGGATTGGAGATAAGTCCCTAAAAATATGAAAACAAGATTTCATTATGGGCAAGTGGTAATAAAGGATAAAAAAAATTATCAATTGATACCTTGAGCTATTATCCCACTTCTGGAAAAATCTCAGCTCTGTCATATGCTTTTTACACAGTGCTCTCTGCCAAATTAAAGGTATTTGATGACTATGCATGTAAAATTTCACTAGAAATTGTGGTCTACATTTATCAACCCTACAATGATTTTTATTATTTTATTGTATTGTGCACACTATCCTCTATATAAATAAGTAGGATGACTTTAACAAATATTTCTTTACTACCAAGTAATAATTCAAAGGATGACTTTGAAAATAAAGTTTTATCCTTCCATTAGAGTGCACAGCAGATAATAACAATGATAATGGCTATCATTTTGGAGTCATGCCCATCTGCAAGGTCCTTGCTAAGCACTTTACCTGAGTTAGCACCTTGATAAAGGCATACTGAAACACATGAATAAGCTACACTCACCATGCAAGGAATTGAAATGAGCATGGTTATGACTTGAGAGAAGATGCCTGTGTATATTAAGAAACTTCTCCTTTGAATAAAGTGTATAGGAAAATAATTTCAATAACTTTACTTTTCCTGAAGAAACACTTTGAAAAAGTGAAAGAATCTCTAAGCTAAAGTGAAAGAATATTTGTGGCAATTGAAGGACTCTTTCATCAGACATCTTTTTTTTTTTTTTAGCTAGAGATCCTGATGAGGCAGATTAATGGGTATTGATTCAAATTTTTTAACATCTTTTTGAAGTGGATCAAAAATATGCAAATCTTAAACTTCCAGAGAGAGGAATTTCCACAAAGTGAGCACTTGTAACCAGGGCCCAGATGAAGAAACAAAATACTGCAAATACCCAGGAACCTTCTCTCCTGCTTCTTACAATCATCTCCTCACTAACATAATCAGTGATTTCTCTTTTTTGTGTGTGTGTGTGTATTTTTCTGAAGCTGGAAACGGTGAGGCAGTCAGACAGACTCCTGCATGCGCCCAACCAGGATCCACCCGGCACGCCTACCAGGGGGCGATGCTCTGCCCATCTGGGGCGTTTCTCTGTCACGACCAGAGTCACTCTAGTGCCTGGGGCAGAGGCCAAGGAGCCATCCCCAGCGCCCAGGCCATCTTTTGCTCCAATGGAGCCTCAGCTGCGGGAGGGGAAGAGAGAGACAGAGAGGAAGGAGAGGAGGAGGGGTGGAGAAGCAGATGGGTGCCTCTCCTGTGTGCCCTGGCCAGGAATCAAACCCAGGACCTCCACACACCAGGCCAACGCTCTACCACTGAGCCAACCGGCCAGGGCATAATCAGTGATTTCTAAAACTGATTTTGAACACCATAGATGAGGCTTACCTATTTTTGAACTGATAAGCAATTTTTAACCTCAGTTTTATCAATTTGTGTGATTTCATAAAAGATGGCAATTTGAGAGATTCCTGTAAGATAATGTTTGGGTACTTTTAACTATAAAACACAGACCTAAAGTCACCTCATTTTGACTGTAGTATTTTTTTTTCCGTGTATTCTTAACATCACTGTGAGATCAAATTTAGCTCTCATTTGTCTTTTTATTTTTCTTCTTAACTTAAAAATAGCCTTTGGGTTTTGTAAGGGCTCTAAAGACATTTTATGACCAAAAGACAGTGAGAAGATACACAAGTAAGAACTCATTCTCAGGTAGATCAGATGTGCTGCCCCTGTAAGGAGGTCACACAGAGGAGCCCAACCAGGGACTGGCTTGCTGAGGACCTGGTGGCACCTGGCTGAACTGAACAGGATATGGTGGTAAAACCAGATAGGGCTTCTAAAATGGTAGAAGATGTCACTGCATGTCGAACTTTTGTTCTTTTCTCTTTAGGAAAAATAACCATTCTTCTGGACTGTTATTGCTGGGTACCACGAAAGAACCCTGAAAAAATTGACTGAGGGAAGACAAGATGGTGCTGGAGTAGGCAGATGTACCAACATCCACCTCCCAGAACCAAAGTGGATTACAAAATAATTTTAAGAACTATCATCTGAAAAACCAACTTTGGACTAAACTAAGAGGACTCTTCAACCAAGGAACACTGAAGAAGCCACACCGAGACTGGTAGGAAAAGTGGAAATGCGGAGAGGGCTGCCCAGCTCCCCAGAGCAAACGGCAGCCGGGAGAGACTCGTGTGTCAGGAAGTGACTTTAGCAGAGAGGGGAGGGTCCTGAGCCGCAGGAACAAAGCCCCAGCCTGTAGCTGCAGAGCCTAGAAGAGGTGTAAGGACAGTATTTAGCTGGAAACAAGTCAGGATACTGTTTGTGAGAAAGAGACTGATTTCTCAGACCCAGGATTCTTCTTAAAGGAACCGCACAGCCCTGGCTGGTTGGCTCAGTGGTAGAGTGTTGGCCTGGCATGCAGGAGTCCTGGGTTTGATTCCTGGCCAGGGCACACAGGAGAAGTGCCCATATGCTTTTCCACCCCTCCCCCTTTCTTTTCTCTCTGTCTCTCTCTTCCCCTCCACAGCCAAGGCTCCATTGGAGCAAAGTTGGCCTGGGTTGGGGATGGCTCTGTGGCCTCTGCCTCAGGTGCTAGAATGGCTCTGGTTGCAACAGAGCGATGCCCCAGAGGGGCAGAACATTGCCTCCTGGTGGGCATGCCAGGTGGATCCCAGTCGGGCGCATGCAGGAGTCTGTCTGACTGCCTCCCCATTTCCAGCTTTGGAAAAATGCAAAAAAAAAAAGAAAAGAAAAGAAAATTAAAGGGACCACGCAGAACACCTTTCTCACAACCACTCACCCGGGGCTCTGGGGGACGGGGAGAGAGGAGAGGACCGGAGTAGCAGGAAGAGAGTGTAATCTAGGAGGCACAGGGAGAAACATTTTGGGAGACAGCCACCCTAACCCCTGGGTCAAGTCACTCCCCAAATCTGAAGTGAGTATTTCCCCCAGAAACAGAAATACCAGCAAAGGGAAGCAGGAGAGCAGTCAAACAAGCTCTCCTGTGGCACTCAGAGCAGTCACTTAGAAGGAGGGAGCTTTCAGGTCTACAGTAGTGAGTCTTCGGGTCTGAGCTGCAGCGCCCCAACCCACACGGCTGAGGGCTCGCCAGAGGGCGGGCGGCAATGGGACGAGGAGGCACGGTTCTGTTGGCAGGGGCAGAAGCCTGCTGGCTACCACTGGGCTCACGTGTGAGCTCAGTCTTGCCTGGCTGGGGAGGAGTAGGTGTGCAAAAGCAGTCAAGCCCAGCTGCCTGCAGCCTGTAATCCAGCCTGCGGGAGAAAGGCGGGAACCCTGGAAGGGGTGGAAACCAGCCCTTGAGCAAGGGTGCAGGAGCACAGCCTTACTGTGCCTGTGGAACTGAGGCTTTTGGCCTGACTTGGGAGCCAGCTCCTCCTGCAGGGGTGGAGCCAAAAGCCCAGAACAGGTGGAGTTCTGCTACTGAGCTTAGCCTGGGCACGCAGTTCTGCCTGGCCAGATAGAGCCAAAGCTAGCAGCCATTCCACAAGTGGGCTCCCCCTGCAAGGGCGGGGTGAAAGCCTGGAAACAGGCAGAGACCCACAGCTTAGCAAAGATGATCGCCACTGCCCTCAGGGCCGGGCATAATGCCACCCATGAGGGCGGGACAAAGGCCAAGGCCACCAAGGCTTGTGCACCTGAGCACGTGATCACAGACACTCCTGTAAAGGAGAGGTGGAAACCACAGCAACAGCCCCAGTGGGCAGGCACAGGCAACGCCGAAACCCAAAAGCCCTAGGCAGCAACAGAAGAGGGAGTGGTGAGCCTGGAGACAGACCATGCCTAGGGAACAGAGGCCATACCCAGTAGACTCCAGTGGCCAAAACCTTTACACAGAGAAAATGCGAAGGCAGAGAAATGCAACACAAATGAACCAAGAGAAATCCCCAGAAAAGGACCTAAATGAATCAGATATAACCAAATTACCAGATGTAGAGTTTAAAATAACGATTGTTAGGATGCTCAAAGATATGAGAACAGGCCCTGGCCGGTTGGCTCAGTGGTAGAGCGTCACCCTGGCGTGCAGAAGTCCCGGGTTTGATTCCCGGTTAAGGCACACAGGAGAAGCGCCCATTTGCTTCTCCACTCCTCCCCCTCTCCTTCCTCTCTGTCTCTTCCCCTCCTGCAGCTGAGGTTCCATTGGAGAAAAGATGGCCCAGGTGCTGGGGATGGCTCCTTGGCCTCTGCCCCAGGCTCTGGAGTGGCTCTGGTTGCAACAAAGTGACGCCCCAGAAGGGCAGAGCATCGCCCCCTGGTGGGCAGAGCGTCACCCCTGGTGGGCGTGCCGGGTGGATCCCGGTCGGGCACATGTGGGAGTCTTTCTGACTGTCTCTCCCTGTTTCCAGCTTCAGAAAAATACAAAAAAAAAAAAAAAAGATATTAGAACAACAATAGACGGTCATTACAAAAACCTAAATAAAGAGATAGCAAATATAAAAAAAGGACATTGAAATAATAAAAAAGAATCAGTTAGAAATGACAAATACAATATCTGAAATAAAGAACACAATGGAAGGAATTAAAAGCAGGATGAATGAAGTGGAGAATCGAATCAACGAGTTAGAGGACACGATAAATAAAGGCATGGAAGCAGAGCAGAAAAGAGAAAAGAGACTCAAAAAGTCTGAGGAAATTCTAAGAGAGCTCTGTGACAACATGAAAAGAAATAACATCCACATCATAGGGGTTCCTGAAGAAGAAGAAAAAGAACAAGGGATAGAGACTTTGTTCAATCATATCATAGCTGAAAACTTCCCTCAATTAAGGCAGGAAAACATCTCACATGTTCAGGAAGCACAGAGAACTCCACTAAGAAGAAACCCAAAGAAATCAACATCAAGACACATTATAATTAAAATACCAAAGCTAAGTGATAAAGAGAAAATATTGAAAGCTGCTAGAGAAAAAAAGACTATCACCTACAATGGAGTCCCCATAAGGATGACTTCTAACTTCTCAACAGAAACACTTAAGGCCAGAAGGGAATGGCAAGAAATATTCAAAGTAATGCAGAACAAGAGCCTACAACCAAGACTACTTTATCCAGCAAGGCTATCATTTAAAATTGAAGGAGAAATAAAAAGTTTTACAGACAAAAAAACCCTCAAGGAATTCACTACAACCAAACCAAGGCTGCAAGAAATGCTAAGGGACATGTTGTAAACAGATCAAAGGAGAAAAAGAATATAGCAAAAGAGGAACACAGTTCCTCTTTTAAAGAATAAAATGGCAATAAACAATTACATATCAATAATAACCATAAATGTAAATGGATTAAATGATCCTATCAAAAGACATAGGGTAGCTGTGTGGATAAGAAAACAGGACCCATACATATGCTGTCTACAAGAGACACACTTTAAATCAAAAGATGCACATAGGCTGAAGATAAAAGGATGGAAAAAAATATTTCACACAAATGGAAATGAAAAAAAAGCTGGGGTAGCAATACTTATATCAGACAAAATGGACTTTAAAACAAAAACTATAGTTAGAGATAAAGAAGGTCACTACATAATGATAAAGGGAGCAATCCAACAGGAAGATATAACCATTATAAATATCTACGCACCTAATATAGGAGCACCTAAATATATAAAGCAGACTTTGATGGATTTAAAGGGTGAGATCAACAGCAATACTATAATAGTAGGGGATTTCAATACCCCATTAACATTATTAGATAGATCTTCAAGAAAGAAAATTAACAAAGAAACAGCAGACTTAAAGGATATATTAGATCAACTCGATTTAATAGATAACTTCAGAACCCTTGACCCTGAAACAGCAGACTATAGATTCTTTTCAAGCACTCATGGTACATTCTCTAGAATAGACCACATGTTAGGGCACAAAAGTGGTCTCAACAAATTTAACAAGATTGAAATCATATCGAGCACTTTCTCTGATCACAATGGCATTAAACTAGAAATCAACCACAACAGAAAAACTGAAAAATACTCAAACACTTTGAAACTAAATACCATGTTATTAAATAACAAATGAGTAAACAATGAGATCAAAAAAGAAATTAAAAAATTCCTAGAAACAAACGATAATGCGCATACATCAACTCAAAATTTATGGGATACAGCAAAAGCCGTCCTGAGACGGAAGGTTATACATTACAGGCATACCTCAAGAAGCTAGAGAAAGCTCAAATAAACAACTTGACCCTACATCTAAAAGAACTAGAAAAAGTACAGCAAGTAAAGCCCAGAGCTAGTAGAAGGAAGGAAATAATAAAGATCAGAGCAGAAATAAATTACATAGAGGCTAAAGAAACAATACAGAGGATCAATGAAACCAGGAGCTGGTTCTTTGAAAAGGTAAACAAGATCGATGAACCTTTAACCAGACTCACCAAGAAAAAAAAGAGAGAGGACTCAAATAAAATTAGAAAGGAGAGTGGAGAAATAACAACTGACACAACAGAAATATAAAATATTGTAAGAAAATACTATGAAGAACTGTACGCCAAAAAACTAGACAACCTAGATGAAATGGACAAATTTCTTGAAATATATAATCTTCCAAAAATTAATTTGGAAGAATCAGAAAACCTAAACAGACCAATTACAATAAATGAGATTGAAACAGTTATCAAAAAACTCCCCCAAAAGAAAAGTCCTGGGCCTGATGGCTTCACAAGTGAATTCTACCAAATATTCAAAGAAGAACTAACTCCTATCCTTCTCAAGCTATTTCAAAAAGTTTAAGAGGAAGGAAGACTTCCAAGCTCTTTTTATGAGGTGAGCATAATTCTGATTCCAAAACCAGGCAAAGACAACACAAAAATAGAAAATTATAAGCCAATATCCCTGATGAATTTAGATGCTAAAATCCTCAACAAAATATTAGCAAACCGGATCCAGCAATATATGAAAAAAATCATACACCATAATCAAGTGGGATTTATCCTTGGGAGGCAAGTCTGGTACAATATTCGCAAATCCATCAATGTGATTCATCACATAAACAAAAGGAAGGAGAAAACCACAGATAATTTCAATAGATGCAGAAAAAGCATTTGATAAAACCCAGCACCCATTCATAATCAAAACTCTCAACAAAATGGGAATACAGGGAATATACCTCAACATGATAAAAGCCATCTATGACAAACCCACAGCCAACATCATACTCAATGGGCAAAAATTAAAAGCAATCCCCTTAAGATCAGTAACAAGGCTTGGGTGCCCCCTTTCACCACTCTTATTCAACATAGTTCTGGAAGTCCTAGCCACAGCAATTAGACAAGAAAAAGAAATAAAAGGCATCCAAATTAGAAAAGAAGAAGTAAAACTATCATTATTTGCAGATGATATGATATTGTATATAGAAAACCCGAAAGTCACGGTAAAAAAACTACTAGACCTGATAAATGAATTCAGCAAGGTGGCAGGGTATAAAATCAATACTCAGAAATCAGAGGCATTTTTATACACTAACAATGAACTTTCAGAAAGAGAAATTAAGGAATCAATCACCTTTACCATTGCAACCAAAAAAATAAAGTACCTATGAGTAAATTTAACCAAGGAGACTAAAGACTTGTACTCGGAAAATTACAAAACATTGATAAAAGAAATCAAGGAAGATACAAACAAGTGGAAGCATATACCATGCTCATGGTTAGGAAGAATAAACATCATTAAAATGTCTATATTACCCAAAACAATTTATAAATTCAATGCAATACCTATTAAAATACCAATGACATACTTCAAAGATATAGAACACATATTCCAAAAATTTATATGGAACCAAAGGAGAACACGAATAGCCTCAGCAATCTTGAAAAGGAAGAATAAAGTGGGAGGTATCACATTTCCGGATATCAAGTTATATTATAAGACTATTGTACTCAAAACAGCCTGGTACTGGCATAAGAACAGGCATATAGATCAATGGAACAGAACTGAGAACCCAGAAATAAACCCACACTTTTATGGACAACTGATATTTGACAAAGGGGGTAAGATCATACATTGGAGTAAAGACAGCCTCTTCAACAAATGGTGTTGGGAAAATTGGACAGCTACCTGCAAAAAAATGAAACTAGACCACCAACTTACACCATTCACATAAATAAACTCAAAATGGATAAAAGACTTAAATGTAAGCCAAAAAACCATAAGCATCTTAGAAGAAAACATAGGCAGTAAGCACTCTGATATCTCTTGCAGCAATAAATTTGCCAATTTGTCTCCACAGGCGAGTGAAATAAAAGACAGGATAAACAAATGGGACTTTATCAAACTAAAAAGCTTCTGCACAGCTAGAGACAATAAAAACAATAAAAAGACAAACTACACAATGGGAGAATATATTTGACAATGCATCTGATAAGGGGTTAATAACCAAAATTTATAAAGAACTTGTAAAACTTAATACCAGGAAGACAAACAATCCAATCCAAAAATGGGCAAAAGAAATAAATAGACACTTCTTCAATGAGGACATACAGATGGCCAATAAGCATATGAAAAAATGTTCAACATCACTAATTATTAGAAAAATGCAAATTAATACCACAATGAGATATCACCTCACACCAGTCAGAATGGCGCTCATCAATAAAACAACACAGAATAAGTGCTGGCGAGGATGTGGAGAAAAGGGAACCCTCCTGCACTGCTGGTGGGAATGCAGACTGGTGCAGCCACTGTGGAAAACAGTATGGAGATTCCTCAAGAAATTAAAAATCAAACTGCCTTTTGACCCAGCTATACCACTGTTAGGAATATACCCCAAGAACACCATAGCTCTGTTTGAAAAGAAGAAATGCACCCCCATGTTTATGGCAGCATTGTTCACAATAGCGAAGATCTGGAAACAGCCCAAGTGTCTGTCAGAGGACGAGTGGATTAAAAAGCTTTGGTATATATATACTATGGAATACTATTCAGCCATAAGAAATGATGACATCGGATCTTTTACATCAACATGGATGGACCTTGATAACATTATACTGAGCAAAATAAGTAAATCAGAAAAAACTAAGAACTATATGATTCCATACATAGGTGGGACATAAAAATGAGACTCAGAGACATGGACAAACAGTGTTGGGGTTACAGGGTGGGGGGAGGAGAGGAAGGGGGTTGGGGGAGGGCAGTGGCACAAAGAAAACCAGTTAGAAGGTGATGAAAGACAATTTTATCAATGTCACCCCATTAAAATTAATAATTTAAAAAAAAGAATGTGTCTCACGGCTAATTCAGGCAGTTAGAAGAATAGTATAAGGATGTTAATTCTGCTTCTCAGGCCACATCCTGCAAAAGGGGCCCCAAGCAAATTGGTGAGGTGGCTCCTCTGATTTTGCCAATTAGATTAAAAAAAAAAAAGGTCAGGAACGCCCTGAAATGGAACTACCAATTCATGAGCATAAATTTAAAGGACTTTTAGATACTGGAGCTGATGTATCTGTTATTGCTATGCTACATTGACCTCCTTCCTGGCCCACTCATGCTGCAGCCACAGAATTACAAGGTATAGGGCAGAGTAAATCCCTCAACAAAGTTCTAGTTTTCTACATTGGGAAGATTAAGAAGGTCATTATGGATTTTTTAATCCTTATGTACTCCCTGGGTGGCCAGTTAATTTGTGGGGTAGAGATGTTTTGAAAAATATGGGAGCGTTGCTTGTCAGTCCTAATGGTTTATTCAGTACTCAGATGCTTGATCGGGGATTTTTGCCCACTAAGGGACTAGGGAAAGAACAGCGAGGAATTCTCACCCCCATAGAAGCGGCATCCAATACCAGAAGGTGTGGATTAGGATATCAAAATTTAGCATAGGCGCCTTGGTAGCTCCTGCTACCTCAATAATACATTGTGCAGACCCAATTACTTGGAAATCAAATAATCCTGTATGGGTAGACCAACAGCCTCTTTCTCAGGAGAAATTTAGGGCAGCTGCTCAATTGGTACAAGAGCAGCTACAGCTTGGGCACATTGAACCATCTAATAGCCCATGGAATACACTTCCATATTTTGATCTTGTTGCCTCCTGGATTATCAGGGGGCATAGGCGACCCTTACAGTTTATAAGTTTTGAACCTCAAAGTTATTGTTGTTCCTTTTTTCAAAGGATCAACAACAATGGCTCTGGGAAACTTCCACTAAATGGCAAATCGCTCTTGCAAATCAATGGACAACTTTATACTGAAACAGTCAACTTAAAATCAGCTCAAAGTCTAGAATTATATGCCATTATTATGGCTTTTCAGCATTTGCCATATTCCCCCTTTAATCTATATACAGACAACAAATATTTACTTATGGTGTTTCCACTATAAAGACTGCTGTCTTAGGGACAACTGCTGATGAACTATTTCAGCAGTTCCTCCTTCTTCAAAGACTTGTATGTCAACATAGAGTTCCACGTTTTATAGGACATACTCAAGCTCACTCCTTGCTCCCTGGAGCTTTAGCACAAGAGAATGCCATTTTTTTCTCTTTTTTTTTCTTTTTTTGTATTTTTCTGGGGTTGGAGATGGAGAGGCAGTCAGACAGACTCCCGCATGTGCCTGACCGGGATCCACCCAGCACGCCTACTGGGGGAGATGCTCTGCCCATCTGGGGTGTTGCTCTGTTGCAACCAGAGCCATTCTAGCGCCTGAGGCAGAGGCCACAGAGCCATCCTCATCGCCTGGGCCAACTTTGCTCCAATGGAGCCTTGGCTGCGGGAGAGGAGAAGAGAGACAGAGAGGAAAGAGAGGGGGAAGGGTGGAGAAGCAGATGGGCGCTTCTCCTTGTGTTCCCTGGCTGGGAATCAAACCTGGGACTCCTGCACGCCAGGCCGATGCTCTACCACTGAGCAAACTGACCAGGACCTAGGAATGAATGCTGATGAACGGGAGATGCAAAATCATTTTCTCCTGCAAACTACTACCTTCTTTATTTGATCCAGCTAATAACACTGTTTTGTCTTTTTCCAAATAGCTCTAGATATATGGAAAAGATTTATATAGGTGGATGGGGATCCTCAAACCCCTCAGCGAGATCTTCTGAGCATGGCTTTTAAGATACCAAGAGGCAGAAAAAGCCTGATAGAGATCAGGGGAACTACCAGCTTTTAGGATATGCCCTTAAAGGCTCCAACACCCCAAAGGGGTCTCATAGGATGCCATCTGGGTCCTGCTTCAATAGTGGAAAGGAAGGTCATTGAACTAAAGCCTGCCAGACTTACATGCCTCTGCTGTGAGGAAACAGGGACACTGGAAGGTAGGCTTTCCCCTCGCTCCTCTAAGGGAGGGTTCAGTCTCTTCCAGCCCTGCTCCAGCCACCTATGACCTAACCTTGCCCAGAAAGCTGGGGTTTGCCACTGAAGGCTGAAGGTGCCCAGGGCCATCAGCCACATCTACGACACTGGGGGCGACCCTAGGGTATTTCTTCCAAGAAGCAGGTAAACTGATCTCATTCGCACAAAGGCCACTTAACTATATATGTCTTGCCTGAATAGTCAGGTTTTTTATTCTTCCCTTGAAGATCTCTGTTGTGGGTGTTGATAGTCCTATTTTCTGCTGCTTTGTTTAGTATATAGTGTTACCTTTATTCCTCCTATCTCAATTCCCCACTCATATTTCAGGCTGGGACCTACTCCTAATCTAGAGCTCTCTTTCCCCCTTTTGCCAACTTCTATTATGAATCTACCTTTGCCACCAGCTTAGTGTATCCCAAGGTTCTCTTTACCACACCACAGTCGCAGAGCTCCAGGGAAAAGCACCCTGGTCTCATCTCTCCAGGCAGAGGGGAACAGAAGCTCCATCTCCACACATGCTGCAGATGGCTTTTCCAGTCTACCTGAAGCATTACCAGCTAGAAGCAGTGGTCATTGGGACTTGGACGTGAGCTGCAAAGTATAGAATTGTGACAACAATTTCAGTGCCATGCGGACTGAATGTGGACTTTTCCTGGACTCCTGCTCCTTGTGACAGCTCCTAACAGACTGAACTGGTGTTGGGTTGCATTTTTCAGGGATTTGACAAGAAGTTGGGGCCAACTTGGACTTGGCGAACATGTTAAGGACACTACTCTTTTATGGATTCTTGCTGTATTGGCCAAGAGTTTGCTTAAAGGCTTTAATCACTGTAAAAAAAAAATAGAAGACTGGATAAAGAAGATGTGGCACATATATACCATGGTATACTATTCAGCCATAAGAAATGATGACATCAGATCACTTACAACAAAATGGTGTGATCTTGAGAACATTATACGGAGTCAAATAAGTAAATCAGAAAAAACCAAGAACTTCAGGATTCCATACATTGGTGGGACATAAAAACGAGACTAAGAGTCATAGACAAAAGTGTGGTGGTTACGGGGGGCGGGGGAGGGAAGGAGGAAAAGGGGGAGTGGGAGTGGGAGGGGCACAAAGAAAACTAGATAGAAAGTGAGGGAGGACAATCTGACTTTGGGTGATGGGTATGCAACAGAATTGAATGACAAGATAACCTGGACATGTTTTCTTTGAATATATGTACCCTGATTTATTGATGTCACCCCATTAAAATTAATAAAAATTTATTTATTATTAAAAAAAAGAATTGACTGAGCAGGTGAGAAATATTTGCCAAGGTCATTTCCCCTGCACTCTGAGTGTTGTCCTGTGCCAAAGACTTTAGCAAAATTATGTAATTTGGTCTTCATTTCTTAGTGCCTCTAACATTTATAATTTATATGACATTTAAAGATACAGTTTGAGATCATGTTTTAATCAGAGAGTGAGGTGATGTTGGTCAGGAAGTGCAGATTCAGATGAATGTGCACAGTCCCGCCTAGTCTGGTTTCCGCGGGACTGCCACTCAGAAAGTGGGTCATGGCCTCTTACAAATTATACACAGGGATCACCCTTTAAATTTCGTACAAAGTCACCATGGTTGGACAGGGCAGGTGGTTAGAGCTTTGTCCTGATATGCAAAGGTTGCAGGTTTGATCCCCAGTCAGGGAGCATACAAGAATCAACCAATGAATGCATAAATAAGTGGAACAATTAATCAACATCTTCTCTCTTTTTCTCTCCCCCTTCCTCTCTCTCTCTAAAAAAAATTTTTTTAAATTAGTACAGGATTATCTTCTTTGCTAATATTTGGAAATGTAGAGATTTAAGACTTATTTTGGACCATTATTCAAGGAAGTAGTTTGACTCATTGACTTAATCTTGTAATTCTATCACATGCCACTGATACAGATAAGAAAGGCAAAGCACATCGTGGTGCGGGAAGATTCTGACAGATTGAGCTATGACTTGGAGGTAGCCCTAATACTCTGCTCTCGTGCAGCACGGAGTGTCTCCCCTGTTTTCCTCTGAGACCTGTGCTGTGACTAGATGGGGACATGTTAGTGAAGGTTAACATTTTACATTTGCATAAACTTTCAGGTTGCTGATTATGAAAATTTGCCATGGAAATGATATAAAGCAGTATCTGCTTTAGCCTGTCTTACTCCCAAAAGATAGAAACCACATTTTATTTAGTTGTAATAGGTGATCAGATTAGAGAATGAGCTGTTTTATGTTCTCCCTTCAGGGTGACTAATGATAATAAGGCTAGATCTGCAAAGGGTCACATAAATTTTTTAGGCTTTGCAGGCCATATGGTCTCTGTCACACTGCAGAACTCTGCCACTGTAGCACAAAGCAGTCACAGACCATATGTAGTACAATGGATGTGGCTGTGTTCCAATAAAATATCATTCATAACATTTAAATTTCACATAATATATTGTGTCACAAAATATTCCTATTTGGATTTTTTTCAACCACTTAAAAATGCACAGACCGGCCCTGGCCAGTTGGCTCAGGGGTAGAGCGTCAGCCTGGCATGCGGGGGACCCGGGTTCAATTCCCAGCCAGGGCACATAGGAGAAGTGCCCATTTGCTTCTCCACCCCCCCCTCCTTCCTCTCTGTCTCTCTCTTCCCCTCCTGCAGCCAAGGCTCCATTGGAGGAAAGATGGCCCGGGTGCTGGGGATGGCTCCTTGGCCTCTGCCCCAGGCGCTAGAGTGGCTCTGGTCACGGCAGAGAGACGCCCTGGAGGGGCAGAGCATCGCCCCCTGGTGGGCAGAGCAGCGCCCCTGGTGGGAGTGCCAGGTGGATCCCGGTCGGGCGCATGCGGGAGTCTGTCTGACTGTCTCTCCCCGTTTCTAGCTTCAGAAAAATACAAAAAAGAAATACAAAAAAAATGCACAGACCATTGTTAGTTCCTGGATGGTTCTATATAGACCCAGGCATCAAGGGGTGGTGGTATTGACATGGAGTTGGCCCGTTGCCTGTGCTTTGCTGACTGCTGGGCTAGATTATGGAGTTCTTAAATCATCATAAAACACTGAATAAACTGAATGGGTCAATGTTTGCATTGTACTTCTTTCCATTGTATAAGATCATTTTCTTTTACAGTTTCCTTCTATTTCTGTGTCATTTATTTGGCACTAGCTGAACCTGGCCATGCATTGCTCTGGCTCAGTCTGGTTAAATGGAAAAGAAAGAAAAGAGAAAGCGTACATTTGTAATATGTTTAATTTCACAATGCTTGTGGGCATACAATATTTTTTGTTGTTCCATTGTCTGTACCAATATAGAGATTGTCTGATTTGCCAACTCTAGATCATGCAACATATAATTGTCCATGTGAGAGCATGTGTTGCTTTAAGTCCAACAGATGGCAAAGTTTTTCAAAAAAAAGCATGTTTTTACCTGTCACAGGTGTTAGGTGTGACATCTGTATAATAGTAGGTATATAAAAATATGCACATATTCAAATGCAACCTTGTGTCAAAATTTCAAAGCAATCGGTGAAGAACTTTCAGAGATTTAAGATTTTGAACAAATGAACATCAACATTTTTTTTTATTTATATAAGATTTGTGAGCTGGAAGGAGGAGGGGTTTATCTTTGCACACAGTATCCACGTGCACAGCTACCGTGCTGCCTGCACTCAAGCTGCATTGTCCAAAAGTCTTTGCAACCACCATATGAGATCTTTTTCCTCTCCTTTGCAGATGAGGAGGTTATGGCCCAAAGCTGTACAAAACTTACTAATATTCCATGACTACTGAATATCAAGGGTAGAATTTAAAATCAACCTCAGCTCCGCTGATAACCCTTGAACCTTCAGCCAGCCTAACGTGGGCTCTATGTGATTTAGCCTCCACTTCACCCTCCACCTTTATGTCCTTCTTTGTCCCTCAGGCATTGTAGGCTTCTTCCTTTCTCTCAAACATCACACTTATCCTGTGTCCTGAAGCTCTGCACTTTGTTTTGTCCCACTTGGAATGCCCTGATTCTAGGCCCCCCACTGCCTCCTCTTCATGCCGTGCCCAGCTCAGCTGCAGCTCCCCCTTGCAGGCCGTTGGCCACAGCAGAATTGTTCTTCCAGCACTTACCTTCTGTGCTGCCGCTTCTATCATCCCATCACATGTAAAGGCTCTTGACATTATTTTATGTGATCATTTTCTACATCTCATCCCTTCAAGCGGGAAACTCTGGGAGGCAGATCTCTGTCTAATTCAGCACTTCCCCCAACCCCATGGCTAGAAGTTTATCTACATTAAATAGAAAATATGATTGACTGACTTTGAAGCCCTTGATTAAATCCGCCCATTCGCTAACACCTCAGCCATCGCCAACTCCATGACCACCAGACTGGGGGTGGTGACAGTCTCAGCAAAGACAAATCCAGTCTTTCCATCAGGGTAAAGCGGCTCTCGATTCTGAGGCATGGTAAGCAGCACCGATGGGATGGTCCTGGAAAAGAGGAGCTTAAATACATTAAATTACTTATGTGTTAGAGTCATACATCAAAAAGAACACAAGATTTGGAGTCAGACCTAGGCTGGATTCCTAGTTCACAGGTGCTGAGAAATTCGGTTTTAAGAGCTGTGACTTTGTCATGTGTAAGGTCAGTGGGATAGCCCACATCACAGTGCTGTGGTGTTATTAGGTTGGAGTAAAAGGCTCTATAAATATTAAGGTACTATTTTAAAGTTAATAAAAAAATTAATAACTGGTAAAAATATTAAGGTACTATGTACATTCAAAGTAATTTTATTTATTTATTTTTTTTTTACAGAGACAGAGAGAGAGTCAGAGAGAGGGATAGACAGAGACAGACAGACAGGAACGGAGAGATGAGAAGCATCAATCATTAGTTTTTCATTGCGCATTGCGACACCTTAGATGTTCATTGATTGCATTCTCATATGTGCCTTGACCATGGGCCTTCAGCAGACCAAGTAACCCCTTGCTCGAACCAGTGACCCTAGGTCCAAGCAGGTGAGCTTTTGCTCAAACCAGATGAGCCCATGCTCAAGCTGGCGACCTCGGAGTCTCGAACCTGGGTCCTCTGCATCCCAGTCTGACGCTCTATCCACTGTGCCACCACCTGGTCAGGTGGTAATTTTTACTTTATCCAAAAAAGTATACAACTATAAGGTACACTGCTCACAAAAATTAGGGGATCAGGGAGCATGTAGATACTCCAGTACTTTTTGTATAGTGCATTTTCATCAATGAAATAAAAGATGTTTTTGCATCTCATTTGCATAATCAAACAACTTTCTTTGACTTGTCATTTGCTTTTCTGATGTTCTTTTTTAATAAAAAAATCAAATGATTCTTTTTTTTATCATTTCATATTTGTTTTGAAATATCCCCTAATTTTTGTGAGCAGTATAGTAAACTTAATTTTTTAATGTCATGAATCTAGTTATGCAGAATACATGTTAATACAGGCCTGACTGAGGGTCAATTATGTGAAGAAATTCTTTAGTGTTCATTATTAGTGTCATTTTAAATTGGAGTTGAGGTTAGGTTACAGTGACAAGAGAGGGGGAAAGAGGACTACAATTTTGGTTTATATCAGAGAATCATAAAAACATAGTGCTATCACATATTTACAATATATATTGATATTTACAGACTATATTTATATGTATACATATATAATCATATCAATTATGTATACCACCAGTTCATATTTTGTTGAATTTCTCTTTCTGAATTCTTATATAGCAATATTTGAAACACCAAAATTTAAATTGTAAATAAGCTAAAAGAAAATGTTTTTGGTCTTGTTTTCCTGCCAATGTGTTTCTCTTACAAAGATGTCACATCAGAAATGAAGACACCCTGCATGAGATATTTATATATTTCTATTCAATATTCTACATCAGTTCAGGCAAAACTGATTGCAATTGCAATTATGTTGATGCAGAGCAAGTCTGAACTTAAGTATATATTATTAACATAACTTCTTGCTTACTTCATTATTAAGCTCTCTTTCTGAATCTGTTTCTTAATTAGGTGGTGGCCTGACAAGTCACTTACAGCAGATTCAAGTGCCTGTGTTAGAAAGAGAGATCTGCAAACACACTTCATCTGTGCACCCAGGAGGGGTCACAGAGAAGATGCTCTGTGCTGGCTTTGCAGCGACTGGGGGGAAAGACCGCTGTCAGGTGAAACAATTATGTTTTTGCAGAGGAAGATAGAAGGTTGTCATCTGCTGGAGAATCTCTTACACTGGAAGAGACTACTCTCACAATCACAGACAACTCTCTTAGCCTGTGTTTCATAGCATCACGCCACATCCTCTCACCTGAGGGCCAGTAGGACAACAGGAAGGGTGAGTTACTTTATCCAAACTTGCTGAGATGGCAGAGAGTAGGTGGAAACAGCCTACAGCCAGAAGAGCAGGTGGGTACGGAGAGGAGCCACCAGACGGTAGGAGATGGCAGTGCCACTAAATGGGCCTGCCGGTGTGAAGATGCTTTCAGATATGTTTAAAGCTTTGGGAAAAGAGGAACAAGCAAATAAAGATTCCAAATTAGTGTATCCTATTCCAGAGTTGGGTGTAATTGTTTTAAATTGTTATTTAATATCCAGTGTACTCACACTTGATTTTCCTCCACACATGAAAATAAAAGGGTTTCTAACAGTCCGTAACCCACCTTCAATATCTAGTCTGGTTTTGAGCAGCCCACCTAAAGGAAAGCTGTGGTCTTCAGGGTAGACATACCTCCCCAGATTTATCATTTCATACTGGTCCAGAGTGGAGAGGGTAGAAAGAATCTCCAGTCTTTACTGCTTTCTGTTATCCCCACCACACACCCCAATCAAGAAACATGAACCAACTGATGTCACCTCTATGGAGAGAAAACTGGGCACTAGTCTGAATAAAAGTCTTTCCATGAAGAGAGAAGGAAGGAGGTCTCTTCTTAACAGAGAAGATAAATGTATTGCACCTAAAGCCTTTCACGACATGGAGCACTACTCAAATTCTGTTATGTGTTGTTTATCTTACTTTGCATTCTGTAAAAGCAGACATGTGATAAGTACTCCAGTTCAATAGTCTGTTCAGGAAGTGCAGATATCACTAGTAGGAAAGCGAGAAGGAGGTATGACAGGGAAGGAAAGCCAACCTAGGACGTGCTCTTAACTCAACTGCCACAGTGAGAGACTGAGCTTCGTCCTGCAGCAAAACTCTGGCAGTGATGCAAAACACACTAAACATTGATCCCTTCTGAGGGATGAGAGACTGGGATTTATATACACTACTTCCCCGAGGTCATAGTTCAAGGGCTACAGGGCAAACACTGCCTGCTTCATGAATGGGTGAAGCACAGAAATAGCCCTCAGTCACAGAGCCAGGATGAAGATCCAAAGATCTGAGGAATATGGGAAGGGCACTCAGGTCTGCTAGATGACATAGAATTATATTATAAGAATCAAAGGGAAAAGTACTCTAAATTAGTGCATTTGTTCTTCCCCTTTTGTGGGATGGTTTTCTCTCTGCTTTGAATTAAGACTATCACAGATGGCTCTACTCTCTCTGTCATGTTTGAGAGCATGTAACAGTGCGGGACAATCTTAATCTGTATCAAGAGAGCAAAGATTGGAGGGAATTAGGTTCATGCGAGAGATGACGCACATATTGAAATCTCCATTGGCACTTTCTCCTACTACATCCAGCGTCACTTTGGCTGCAGCATGACCAAATTTACAGCTCATACAAAGGAAGGAAGAGATTCTGGGAGGGGGGTGAGATTCTGACTAGTAAATGTGGCTAGATATCATTTACAAAAGAGTGACTTTAGAAACTTGCTTTGATAAAAATGGACTCTAGCAGCTGATTTTTACCCTCCTGTGTGCGCGCAGCGGTAATGGACCTGCTGATGTAATTTCTCACTCAGGAAGGTGAAATAATTTTGGAATGCAGAGGCATGAGAATTTCTGATATGCAATGTAGAATTCCTGTGGTTCTTTTCTCAAACACAATTCAGGTTTTAGATTTTTTTTAAATGTCAAATTCTTTGACCTGCAAATGGATCCCTGTTGTCACAGAATGATGTATGTCCTGTTCCTGCTGACTTTTCCAATCGATTTCATACCTTTCATCTTTTGCTTACTCTATTTCAGCTCCACTGACCTCCCAACTTGCCACATACTTGCCCAGCTTGGACCCTGAGCCCAGATATCAATTCTATATAAATACTCTCCCTCTGGGTATTCTTTTTTTAATTGAAAGTTCTTTTTTTTTTTTTTTAACAGAGACAGAATCAGAGAGAGGGACAAAAAGGAAGAGAGAGAGAGATGAAAAGCATCAATTCTTTGTTGCAGCATCTTAGTTGTTCATGAATTGCTTTCTCATATGTGCCTTGACCAGAGAGCTACAGCAGAGCGAGTGACCCCTTACTCAAGCCAGTGACCTTGGGCTCAAGCCAGTGACCTTGGGCTCAAGCCAGTGACCTTTGGGCTCAAACTAGCGACCATGGGGTCACATCTATGATCTCCCGCTCAAGCCAGCAACCCCACACTCCAGCTGGTGAGCCTGCACTCAACCCTGTGACCTCAGGGTTTTGAACCTGGGTCTTCCGCATCCCAGTTCAACACTCTATTCACTGCGCCACCACCTGGTCAGGCTCTCTGGGTTTTGAAAATCTGGCTTCTTCTCATCCTTCATGTATCAACTAAAATGGTATTGAAACTGCATATGCACACATGCATGTATAGGCACACTTATACACTTGCCCATAGTCTCTACATTTCACTCCGAGTATTTTCTTTGTAGCTATTATCACCATCTCATTTGTTTATACTCCATTTTTCTCAGAATGACTAGCTCACAATAGGCACTGAATATTATTTTTTAATAATTAATAGATACCATTTGTTTATTGAAAACCATATACTAGGCCCCTTATAGGCATTAAAAGAAATTAGACAGGCTCTTTCTGTATCAAGGAATGTTTATAATTCCCTAAAAAATTCTATATTGGGCATGTGTTGGTACTGAAAGAGTAAGTGATTTAATAAGAAGTCATCAGACTTGACATGTCAGACTATTTTCAAACTGGAAGAGAGTTTAAAGTATAATCTTATTTTACATGGAAAAAAAATAGGCCTAGAAAGAGTGTTAATTGTTTACATTAAGTCTAGGAAATCTATCTTTTTAGTCCCAATTTAGGATTTATTCTGTAAAATTTTTCATGTAAAATAAACAGGTATATCAAATTGTCATCAGCTCAGTTTATGTCATAGGAAGACAAATTAAGAATTTAGTTTGGTCCTAAAAGCATTTGTGTTGAAAAGAATGGAAGGGGCTGACATTTAATTGACATACAACATTGTATAAGTTTAAGATATTCAATGTCCCCTGGCCAGATGGCTTAGTTGGTTAGAGCATTGTCCCAAAGCATGGAAGTTGCTGGTTCGATCCCCAGTCAGGGCACGAAAAGGAGCAGATTGATGTTCCAGTCTCTTTCTACCTCTCTCCCTCCCCCCCCCCCCGAAATCAATACAATAAACATTAAAAAATATATTTTAAAAATGTTCAATGTGATGACTTAACACATATATTGTGAAATAATTAACACAGTAGTGTTAGTTAAAATCTTCATCACCTCACATAATTACCATTTCTTTCTTGTGCTGAGAACGCTTACGATCTACTCTCTTAGAAATGGCTAAGTAAAAAATACAGTATTGTTAAGTATAGTCACCATACTCTACATTAGATTTCCAGAACATGTTAATTTCATAACTGGAAGTTGGTATCCTTTGACCATTTCTCCACTCCTAATCCCTGGTAACCATCATTCTACTATCTGCTTCTAAGATTTCAGCTTTTTTGTTTCTTTTTAAAGATTTTACCTATGAGTGATATCATACAGTATTTATCTTTCTCTGGCTGTCTTTTTACTTAGCATTGTGTCCTTAGGGCCCAGTTGTTGCAAATAACAGGATTTCCTTCCTTCTCATGGTTTAATAATATAAATTATATATATATACATATGGCATAATCTTTAACCATTTATCCTTTGACAGAAAAATAGATTGTTTCCACATCTTGACTATTGTGAATAATGCTTCAATGGGAATGCAGATACCTCTTTGATACCCTGTTTTTATTTCCTTTGAGTATACACCTAGAAGTGTGATTGCTGGATCATATGGTAGTTCCATTTTTAATATTTTTTATTTATTCATTTTAGAGAAGAGAGAGAGAGAGAGAGAGAAGAGAGGGAGTGGGGAACAAGAAGCATCAACTCCCATATGTGCCTTGACCGGACAACCCCAGGGTTTTGAACGGGTGACCTTAGCATTCCAGGTTGACACTTTATCCACTGCACTGCCACAGATCACACCTGTTTTTAAATTTTTTTGAAGGCTGTCTATACTATTTCTATAGTGGTTGCATCAAGTTACACTCCTACTAACAGTCTGCAAGTTTCCCCTTCTCTATGCACCCTTGTTAACACTTTTTACTTTTTGCCTTATTGATGATAGCCAATCTAACAGGTGTGAGGAGATACCTCATAGTGGTTTTGATTTGCATTTCCCTCATGATTAATGAAAAATTTTTTATGTACGTGTTGGCTATCTATATGTCTTCTTTGGAAAAATGTCTATTCAGGTCCTCTGCCCATTTTAATTACATTATTTTTGTTGTTAATTTGTATGGGTATTTAAAATATATATATTTTAAATATTAACTACTTATCAGATATATGGTTTTCAAATATTTTCTCCCATTTTGTAAGTTGCCTTTTCATTTTGAGATTTCTTCTGGTCCGCATAAACTTTTTGGTGTGACATAGTCCTACTTACTGATTTTTGCTTTTGTTGTTTGTGCTTGTGCCTTCATATCCAAGACCAAAATTATTTCCAAGACCTATGTCAAGAAGCTTTTCCCCTGTATTGTTTTCTAGAGATCTTGCATGTGAGTCTTAACTTATTTCATGCTAATTTTTGTAAGTGGTATAAGATAGGGGGTCAATTCTTTCCCTGCATATGGTGATCCGGTTTTCCCAACACCATTTATTGCAGAGATTGTTCTTTCCCCAGTAAGTACTTTTTGCTCCCTTGTCAAATAGTAGTTGACCATATATATAAAGCTTTCTTCTGGCCTCACACTTCTGTCACATTGTTCTATTAGTCTATTTTTTATGTCAGTACAATAATATTTTGATTACTACAGACTTGTAATATGTTTTGAAATCAGGAAATATGATGCCTTTAACTTTGTTCTCTCTCAGGATTATTTGGCTATTCAGGATCTTTTGTGGTTTTATATAAATTTTAGGATTTTTTTTCTGTGAATAATGGCACTACATTTTTTATATAAACTGTATTAAATCTATAGATGGCTTTCATTAGTATAGATATTTTAATAATACTAATTCTTTTGCTTTATGAACGTGGATTATTTTGTCAATTATTTGTGTCTTTCTCAATTTTTTTTTGTCAAAATCTTATTATTTTCAGTAGAGAACTTTCTCCTTCTTGGTTAAATTTATTCCTAAGTATTCTTTGATGCTATTATACAATAAGATTTTAAAATTTTCTTATTATATATTTTGTTGTTATTGTATAAAAACAAATTGATTTCTACATGTTCATTTAGTATCTTAAAACTTCACTGTAGGCCCTGGCCGGTTGGCTCAGTGGTAGAGCGTCAGCCTGGCGTGCAGAAGTCCAGGGTTCGATTCCTGGCCAGGGCACACAGGAGAGGCGCCCATCTGCTTCTCCACCCCTTCCCCTCTCCTTCCTCTCTGTCTCTCTCTTCCCCTCCCGCAGCGAGGCTCCATTGGAGCAAAGATGACCCGGGAGCTGGGGATGGCTCCTTGGCCTTTACCCCAGGCGCTGGAGTGGCTCTGGTCGCGACAGAGTGACGCCCCGAAGGGGCAGAGCATCGCCCCCTGGTGGGCGTGCCGGGTGGATCCCGGTCGGGGGCATGCGGGAGTCTGTCTGACTGTCTATCCCCGTTTCCAGCTTCAAAAAAAAAAAAAATTCACTGTATTTGTTGATTAGTTCTAAGTTGGGATTTTTTTTTTTTTTTTGGTTGAGTCTTTAGGATTTTCTATATATAAGTTCATATCATCTTCAAGTAGTTTTACTTCTTCCTTTTTGATTTGGATACTCCTTTTCTCCCCTGATTGCTTTGGCTAAGACTTTCAGTACCGTATTGAGTAGCAGTGGTGAGAGTGGGCACTTTTGTCTTGTTCCTGATCTTAGATGAAATAGTTTCAACCCTTTGCTGTTAAGCTGTGTGTAGTTATATATAGCTTTTATTATGTTGAGGTATAATCTGTCTATACCCAATTTGTTAGAAAGTTTTTTTATCATAAATAGATATTAAATGCTTTTTTTTTTTTACTAATGATATGATCATATAATTTATTTATTTATTTATTTTGTATTTTTCTGAAGCCGGAAACAGGGAGGCAATCAGACAGACTCCTGCATGCGCCCGACCGGGATCCACCCAGCATGCCCACCAGGGGGCAATGCTCTGCCCATCTGGGGTGTGGCTCTGTTGCAACCAGAGCCATTCTAGCGTCTGAGGCAGAGGCCACAGAGCCATCCTGAGCACCCAGGCCAACTTTGCTCCAATGGAGCCTTGGCTGCAGGAGGGGAAGAGAGAGAGAGAGAGGAAGGAGAGGGGGAGGGGTGGAGAAGCAGATGGGCGCCTCTCCTGTGTGCCCTGGCTGGGAATCGAACCCGGGACTCCTGCACGCCAGGCTGACGCTCTACCACTGAGCAAAGTGGCTAGGGCCGTGATCATATAATTTTTAATTCTCATTCTATTAATGTGGTATATAATGTTTATTGATTTGTATATGTTGAACCATCCTAGCCTCACTGAAATAAATCCCACTTGATCATGTGTATGACCCTTTTGAATTCAGTTTGCTCTACAGATGCTCCTTGACTCATATTGACGTTATATCCTGATAAACCCATTGTAACTTGAATATATAATTAAGTGTAAATGCATTTAATACACCTAATTTACCAAACATCATAGCTTAGCACAGTGGTTCTTGACCTTTTTGAAGTTAGGGAGCATTTAAAATCCTACAAATAATTGTAGGCGCACTATATACAAATTTCTGAGAAATATGTTATAATAATTAAGTCAAATATTAAAGAAAAAAAATAAAGTCCAAGCATGCTTTTATGGTAATTAAACAAAATAAATATAACAAAATTAAATTTATTCTGACATTAAAAAACATTTTTATGTTACATTTTTTTTTCTTTTCTTTTTTTTTTTTTATTAAATTTAATGCAGTGACATTGATAAATCAGGGTACATTTGTTGAGAGAAAATATCTCTAGATTATTTTGACATTTGATTGTGCTGTATACCCCTCCCGCAAAGTTAGATTGTCTTCTGTCACCTTCTATCTGGTTTTCTTTATGCCCCTCCCCTCCCCTAACCCCTCTCTCCTTCTTCACCCCATCCCCCCTCCCCCAACCCCCCGCCCCTGTTGCCATCACATTCTTGTTCATGTCTCTGAGTCTCATTTTTATGTCCCTTCTATGTATGGATTCATCTCAGTTTTTTTTTTCTGATTTACTTATTTCACTCCGTATAATGTTATCAAGGTCCATCCATGTTATTGTAAATGATCCGATGTCATCATTTCTTATGGCTGAGTAGTATTCCATAGTATATATGTACCAAAGTTTTTTAATCCACTCGTCCTCTGACGGACACTTGGGCTGTTTCCAGATCTTCGCTATTGTGAACAATGCTGCCACAAACATGCGGGTGCATTTCTCCTTTTCGAGCCCTTCTATGGTGTCCTTGGGGTATATTCCTAAAAGTGGGATAGCTGGGTCAAAAGGCAGTTCGATTTTCAGTTTTTTGAGGAATCTCCATACTGTTTTCCACAGTGGCTGCACCAGTCTGCATTCCCACCAGCAGTGCAGGAGGGTTCCCTTTTCTCCACATCCTCGCCAGCACTTATTCTGTGTTGTTTTGTTGATAAGCGCCATTCTGACTGGTGTAAGGTGATATCTCATTGTGGTTTTAATTTGCATTTCTCTAATGATTAGTGATGTTGAGCATTTTTTCATATGCCTATTGGCCATCTGTATGTCCTCTTTGGAGAAGTGTCTATTCATCTCTTTTGCCCATTTTTGGATTGGGTTGTTTGTCTTCCTGGTGTTGAGTTTTGCAAGTTCTTTATAAATTTTGGTTATTAACCCCTTATCAGACGTATTGTCAAATATGTTCTCCCATTGTGTAGTTTGTCTTTTTATTCTGTTCTTGTTGTCTTTAGCTGTGCAAAAGCTTTTTAGTTTGATATAGTCCCATTTGTTTATCCTGTCTTTTATTTCACTTCCCCGTGGAGATAAATCAGCAAATATATTGCTCCGAGAGATGTCGGAGAGTTTACTGCCTATGTTTTCTTCTAAGATGCTTATGGTTTCACGGCCTACATTCAAGTCTTTTATCCATTTTGAGTTTATTTTTGTGAGTGGTGTAAGCTGGTGATCTAGTTTCATTTTTTTGCAGGTAGCTGTCCAATTTTCCCAACACCATTTGTTAAAGAGGCTATCTTTACTCCATTGTATTTCCTTACCTCCTTTGTCAAATATCAGTTGTCCATAAAACTGTGGGTTTATTTCTGGGTTCTCTGTTCTGTTCCATTGATCTGTATGCCTGTTCTTATGCCAGTACCAGGCTGTTTTGAGCACAATGGACTTGTAGTATAACTTGATATCAGGAAGTGTGATACCTCCCACTTTATTCTTCTTTTTTAAGATTGCTGAGGCTATTCGTGTCCTTTTTTGGTTCCATATAAATTTTTGGAATATGTGTTCTATATCTTTGAAGTATGTCATTGGTATTTTAATTGGTATTGCATTGAATTTATAAATTGCTTTGGGTAATATAGACATTTTAATGATGTTTATTCTTCCTAACCATGAGCACGGTATATGCTTCCACTTGTTTGTATCTTCCTTGATTTCTTTTATCAATGTTTTGTAATTTTCCGAGTACAAGTCTTTAGTCTCCTTGGTTAAATTTACTCCTAGGTACTTTATTTTTTTGGTTGTAATTGTGAAGGGGATTGTTTCCTTAATTTCTCTTTCTGACTGTTCATTGTTGGTGTATAAAAATGCTTCTGATTTCTGAGTATTGATTTTAAATCCTGCAACTTTGCTGAATTTATTTATCAGGTCCAGTAGTTTTTTGACTGAGACTTTAGGGTTTTCTATATACAATATCATATCATCTGCAAATAATGATAGTTTTACTTCTTCTTTTCCAACTTGAATGCCTTTTATTTCTTCTTCTTGTCTGATTGCTGTGGCTAGGACTTCCAGGACTATGTTAAATAAGAGTGGTGAAAGGGGGCACCCTTGCCTTGTTCCTGATCTTAAGGGTATTGCTTTTAATTTTTGCCCATTGAGTATGATGTTGGCTGTGGGTTTCTCATAGATGGCTTTTATCATGTTGAGGTATGTTCCCTGTATTCCCACTTTGCTGAGAGTTTTGATCATGAATGGGTGCTGGATTTTATCAAATGCTTTTTCTGCATCTATTGAAATTATCATATGGTTTTTCTCTTTTTTTTTTGTTTATGTGATGAATCACATTGATTGATTTACGAATATTGTACCAGCCTTGCCTCCCCAGAATAAATCCCACTTGATCATGGTGTATGATTTTTTCTATATATTGTTGGATCCGGTTTGCTAATATTTTGTTGAGGATTTTAGCATCTGTATTCATCAGAAATATTGGCCTATAATTTTCTTTCTTTGTGTTGTCTTTGCCTGGTTTTGGAATCAGAATTATGCTCGCCTCATAAAAGGAGTTTGGAAGTCTTCCTTCCTCTTGAATTTTTTTAAATAGTTTGAGAAGGATAGGAGTTAGTTCTTCTTTGAATATTTGGTAGAATTACGTTGTGAAGCCATCGGGCCCCGGACTTTTCTTTGTTGGGAGTTTTTTGATAACTGTTTCGATCTCCTTTGGTGTAATCGGTCTGTTTAAGTTTTCTGATTCTTCCAGATTGATTTTTGGAAGATTGTATGTTTCAAGGAATTTGTCCATTTCATCTAGGTTGTCTAGTTTTTTGGCATACAGTTCTTCATAGTATTTTCTTACAATATTTTGTATTTCTGTTGTGTCAGTTGTTATTTCTCCTCTCTCATTTCTAATTTTATTTATTTGAGTCCTCTCTCTCTTTTTCTTGGTGAGTCTACTTAAAGGTTCATCAATCTTGTTTACCTTTTCAAAGAACCAGCTCCTAGTTTCATTGATCTTCTGTATTGTTTCTTTAGCCTCTATGTCATTTATTTCTGCTCTGATCTTTATTATTTCCTTCCTTCTACTACATTTGGGCTTTACTTGCTGTTCTTTTTCTAATTCTTTTAGATGCAGGGTTAAGTTGTTTATTTGAGCTTTTTCTAGCTTCTGAAAGTGTGCCTGTAGTGCTAAGAACTTCCCTCTCAGCACTGCTTTCGCTGTGTCCCATAAATTTTGAGTTGTTGTATGCTCATTGTCATTCGTTTCTAGGAATTTCTTTATTTCTTCTTTGATCTCATTCTTAATCCATTCATTATTTAACAACCTGCTATTTAGTTTCCATGTGTTTGAGAATTTTTGAGCTTTTCTGCTGTGATTCATTTCTAGTTTCATGCCGTTGTGATCGGAGAAAGTGCTTGATATGATTTCAGTCTTCTTAAATTTGTTGAGAGCACTTTTGTGCCCTAACATGTGGTCTATCCTAGAGAATGTACCATGAGCACTTGAAAAGAATGTATATTCTGCTGCCTTAGGGTGAAAGGTTATGAAGATATCTATTAAATCGAGTTGATCTAGTGT
Organism: Saccopteryx bilineata; assembly: GCF_036850765.1. NCBI lineage: Eukaryota > Metazoa > Chordata > Mammalia > Chiroptera > Emballonuridae > Saccopteryx > Saccopteryx bilineata. Next base: position 138,272,584 of record NC_089491.1, on the reverse strand, counting down.
TTCCAATAAGTCTGTTGTTTCTTTGTTAATTTTCTTTCTTGAGAATCTATCTAGTGATGTTAGTGGGGTATTGAAATCCCCTACTATTATAGTATTGCTGTTGATCTCGCCCTTTAAATCCATCAAAGTCTGTTTTATATATTTGGGTGCTCCTATATTAGGTGCATAGATATTTATAATAGTTATATCTTCCTGTTGGATTACTCCCTTTATCATTATGTAGTGGCCTTCTTTATCTCTTACTATATCCTTTGTTTTAAAGTCCAATTTGTCTGATATAAGTATTGCTACCCCAGCTTTTTTTTCATTTCCATTTGCATGAAACATTTTTTTCCATCCTTTTACCTTCAATCTGTGTGTGTCTTTTGTTCTAAGGTGTGTCTCTTGTAGACAACATATGTACGGGTCCTGTTTTCTTATCCACGCAGCTACCCTATGTCTTTTGATTGGATCATTTAATCCATTTACATTTAAGGTTATTATTGATATGTAGTTGTTTATTGCCATTTTCTTCTTTAAAGGTGTATTCCTTTTTTTTTTTTTCTGTATTCTTTTCCCACTTTATCTGTTTACACCAGGCCCCTTAATATTTCCTGCAGCATTGGTTTGGTTGTAATGAATTCCTTGAGTTGTTTTTTGTCTGGGAAGCTTTTTATTTCTCCTTCAATTTTAAACGATAGCCTTGCTGGATAAAGTAGTCTTGGTTGTAGGTTCTTGTTCTGCATTACTTTGAATATTTCTTGCCATTCCCTTCTGGCCTCAAGTGTTTCTGTTGAGAAGTCAGATGTCATCCTTATGGGGGCTCCTTTGTAGGTGATAACTTTTTTTTCTCTTGCAGCTTTTAATATTTTCTCTTTATCGCTTAGCTTTGGTATTTTAATTATGATGTGTCTTGGTGTAGGTTTCTTTGGGTTTCTCTTTAATGGAGTCCTCTGTGCTTCTTGGATTTGTGAGAGATTCTCTTGCATTAATTTAGGGAAGTTTTCAGCTATGATATGATTGAACAAAGTCTCTATCCCTTGTTCTTTTTCTTCTTCTTCAGGAACCCCTATGATGTGGATGTTATTTCTCTTCATGTTGTCACAGAGCTCTCTAAGAGTTTCCTCTGACTTTTTGAGTCTTTTTTCTCTTTTCTTCTCTGCTTTCATGCCTTCATTCCAGTTGTCTTCTAACTCGCTGATTCGATCCTCTGCTCTATCTATCCTGTTTTTAATTCCTTCCATTGTGGTCTTTATTTCTGATATTGTATTTGTCGTCTCCAACTGATTCTTTTTTATACTTGCTATTTCTTTATTTAGGTTTTCAAACTGCCCCTCCATTGTTGTTCTAAGATCCCTAAGCATCCTTACAATCATTATTTTGAACTCCGCATCTGGAAGTTTGATTATTTCCATATCACTCAGTTCATCTCTTGAAGGTGTCTCTTGTGGTTTCATTTGGATTGCACTCCTTTGTCTTCTCATCTTCTTTTTTTTATTTTTTTATTTGTAGAGTTGATTGAGTCTAGGCTTGGTGTTGTCTGCCTCCAGTTTTCAGTTGTGTTATTTTTAGGTCTTCGTGGGTTGGTATCAGCTATTATTTGTAATCCACTTTAGGATTTGGGCAGCTTTGAAGTCTTGATTTGTTTGTTTTCTTAATAGGTGATAGTCTTGTTAACTGATCTCAGCAGGGGGCTTCCTTGAAACTGTATCCAGGAATGCTGTGGGTGTAACCTGAGACGCTGAAGGTCTCTTCCACCAACTAATCTCACTGGGGGCAGGGTTTTTTCTCAGCTTCAGTAGGGGGAGGTGTATCTCAGATCTCCATGGAGACCTGAGTTACTGCCCCTCCTCCCCACTTCTTGTTTTCAGCTGTGTCTTGTTGTGCTGATTGGAGCTGGATAGATGTCCGGAGATCTCTGATCCGGAAGCACTTCAGCTCTGTTTTGTGAAAGGTTCAGTCCCTCCCCCAGCTATGGCTGCCTCCAGCACGAATGAGTCAGCTTTTTTATTTCGTTTCTTGCATACTTAGCCCCTCACAGTCTGTCCCTCTCCCTGTCTTTTCCACTTGGGAGATAAGCTGGTCTTTTCAACCCACCTTGCTCCCTGGTCGCCAGGTAAGTGGCTGTGAGCAGTAGTTTCTGCTCTTTTTCCTCTGTGAAATCCTCTCTGGGTTCTCAGCCTCACCCCCCTCCTTCTGTTCCTGTAAGCAGAGGAGATTCAGGCACTCCTTACCAGGATTATTGTGGCTTCCTCTTTGCTCCTTGGTTTTTGAGAGCTGTTCTTGCAGTTCAGTGTTGGTTTTTCATGCTGATTTTTTCTAAATTGATTTGTATTCCAGTTTGGTGTTGAGAGCTGGGCGTCTGTGCATCCGCCTACTCCGCTGCCATCTTCTGATCCCCTATGTTACATTTTTTGAGCTATGCTTTTTAGAATTCATAATAAAGAGGGGTTAAAAAATTAAAAATGACAAAAAAGTTATCTTTTCATATATATAGATACATTTTTAGTAAGATTTAGTCAATTCGGTAGGTCCTCGCTCAAATGTGTTAAGTTCTTTCATTCTTGTGTTTATAAGAAACATGAGCCTGATGTGTCCTAGCGATTTCTTCAATGTTTGGGCATATATTTTAAAGGCAAACTCTCATTTTCTCGTCAATACATTGAAGAATTCCTCTCTTTTTACTCTTAATTGTGTTGAGGGTAAAAAAATCCTAATTTCCATAAATAGGATGTTGAAAATTGTAGTAAAATGTTCAAATTTTTTAAGATATTGCCACATATTCTTCTTTTATAGAAATCTGAAAGGCTTCAAGGGACAATTTCTTATGTTTAATCATCCAAAACCTCCACCATACATATCATCTTAACTTTACACCAAACAAAGGATAGAAGAAACTTGCCTCCAGTCTTTTGGAGGCACATGGGGGGTAGTGTAAACAATCCAGCACCACAGTTTAACAGCCTTTTGCAACCTAATCAGGCAAGTGAGGTGGGGGGTTGGGCAGACTGTCAGCTTACAGCCAATTCCCCACACCTCTGTCTCCCAAAAATCTAAACTCCCAAAACTCTGTTGGATTTTTGGTCCCCAATAGGCACATATTTCTCTGGAATACCATAGGGTGCACCTGGAAATCTTCTAGGGTGCACCAGTGCACCCTGGCGCACACTTTGAGAACCACTGGCTTAGCATAAGGTATGTTAAATGTGCTAAGACATTAACAGTAGCCTACAGTTAGGCAAAATTATGTCACTGCCACTGCCCAGCATCAGTAGAGAGAGTGTCATACTGCATTTTGGTAGCTGAGGAAAATATTAAAATTCAAAGAATAGTTTTTACTCAGTGCTTATTGTTTCTGAACTATCATAAAGTCAAAAATTATAAATCAGGCCATCATAAGTCAGGGACTGCCTGTATTTTGTTGCAGATTTTTAAGTCTATGTCATCTGGGATACTGGCCTGTGACTTTCTTTTCTCATAGTGTCCCTATCTGTTTTGGGTCACAGGGTAATGCTGGCCTCATAAAATGAGCTTGGGATTATTATCTCCTCTTCAGTTTTTTTTTTGTTTTGAAGAGTTTGAGAAAGATTGGTGTTCATTCTTTAAAAGTTTAATAGATTTCATCAGTGAAGCCATCTGGTCCTGGGCTTTTCTTTGTTAGGATATTTTTGATTATTGAGTCAATCTTCTTACTTGTATTAATCTAATCCAATTCTCTTATAATTAGGTTTTGGTGGGTTGTATGATTTTAGGTCATGCTCCCTGCTTAATGACAAGGATGCAGTCTGAGAAATGTGTCATTAGGCAATTTTGTCTTTGTGCAAACATCATTGATTTTACTTAGACAAACCGAGATGGTACAGCCTACTACTATAATTGTATGCGCTATACTTTTATACCACAGGCAACACAGTGGATTTGTTTACACTAGCATCACCACAAATATGTAAATAATACATTGTACTACCATGTTAGGATAGCTACAATGTCACTCAGTGACTTTTTCAACTTCATGATAATCTTATGGGAGCACTATCATATATATAGTTTGTCATTGACCAAGATATTGTTTTGTGGTGTATGACTGTATTTTTTCTAAGTGGTTCAAATTTTTGTGTCTAATTATTCATAACAGTCTTTTATAATTCTTTATATTGCTGCGGTGTCGGTTGTAATGTCTCTTTTATTTACAACCTTATTTATTTGAATAAGTGTTCTAAGGTATACAAATTAACAAAGAATAATTCTTTTAGAAATTATAGAAATGTTATGGATAAATTATTGGCTCTTTCTGTTCCAAAATTGAAAACAAACACTCTGATCAAAACAAATTTCTAGAATACATTTCCTTGGTATTTCAGGGAGACTCATGAAAAAGAGTCCTTTGTCCTCTATGGCACTGTCAGCTGAAAAGCTGCCATGCCAGGCCAGGAGGCCAGGTGCACTTGCCATGTGAGTATCTCCTTGGACTGGATCAAATCCAGAATCAAAGGGAAATATTTTTTAGATATTATGAAAACAATGCCTCTTTCTTAAAATTTCTATCAGTATTATGAAAGAGAAGACTATACAGTAACATTTTATTATATAGTTTTGAAACACATTAAGATGTGCATTAAAGTTCTATGTATCTCCCTTAGCCAGAGTTACGGTAACACTGACTCTTCCAGAGGCTGTTTTAATCCTAGATATACTTTGTCTTTTAATAAAAGTTGCTTTGGTACAGTCTACATGTTGTCTTCAGGCATTCGTCTTTATTTATTTGTAACCTCTTCTCTCTAGATACAAATTGTGCTTCACTCTGGGTAAATAATGAGAACAAAACCTTAACAAGGAAACAGCTGCCACCACTCACAGGTTCAACAAACAGTGCATCTGGGCCAGGTGCCGGATAGGCGTGTTATCCCATTAATACAGCTAGTAAGGATATAGCAAAAAACCCTGCATATCTAGCTTTCCTTATTTTGTTTTTTGAACACTATAAACTCTGTGTTTTCACTCTGTTAATAGTTTAAGCTAAAAGAGAGGGGAGTTGTTGTGATTTTCTGGGGCTCTTTTCTCCTTCATAGATACAGCGGTTACAGGTAAAAATAAAATCACTGTGGTTGTGAACAAGTGCCTCTATTTTAAAGAAGTGCATAGAATTATTCTGACCTGTGTGCTATTTGTTCCTACATGAACAAAGGTCCTTATACTTTCAGATGTCTTGCCAGGTAAAGACTGGCTGTCAGATGACCAAGACTAGCGTCAAGGTTAATGTCTCTCTCAGTTCTCTCACATTTTAGTGTCTGTTTACTAATGGGATTTTGATTTTTAATTAAGAGCAAACAGCAGCTTGAGAATTAGAAGTATGTAGTAGACTTGTAGGAAGATGAAAGTTCTATCATACCATCATTCTTGGTTTTCAAATGGTCAGAGTCTTTCCCCTTTCATCTGTCTCTGCCTCAGTCACCCCCACCTACACCAACCCCAGTAGACAACTAGGATGAGTAGGATAGAAACTGAAGAAGATGAAAGGAAGAGGGGAGGGAGAATTCTTAGAGTGATGACTTCAGTAGAAGAAAGGAATGAGATCTAGTGCTTAGCTGGAAGGCTTGGCCTGAGGTAGGAGCAAGGCCTCGTTCATCCAGAACTACCTGATAGAAGGCAGGTTATTCAGTCACTGGTACAGTGTGTGGGTACGTGAGGGGATGGGAGCTTCTGGCAGCTCTCTTTGACTTGCTTCTATTTTCTCAGCAGATAAAGAGGGAGACTGTGAAAAAAGGGCCAAGGATTTGAAAAGAAAAAAAAAAAAAACAAAGAAAGTATGAAATCGTTCTCTAAACCAGTGGTCCCCAACCCCCGGGTCGCAGACTGGTACTGGTCTGTGGGCCATTTGGTACTGGTCCACAGAGAAAGAATAAATAACTTACATTATTTCCATTTTACTTATATTTAAGTCTGAACGATGTTTTATTTTTAAAAAATGACCAGATTCCCTCTGTTACATTCGTCTAAGACTCACTCTTGACGCTTGTCTCATAAATTCGACAATTATATTTAGAAATACCACAGTTTTTACAACGGTCGCATAATTTTATTTTGTGCATTTATCCGTTCCACCCTAAAGGCTGGTTCATGAAAATATTTTCTGACATTAAACCGGTCCGTGGCCCAAAAAAAGTTGGGGACCACTGCTCTAACCAATAGCAAAGGGCACGGACATGGAAAATGTAGTAGGATTATTGGGCAGTGTAAAAACCTCTTTGATTAATGATTATAATTTAGAGGGAGACCCACCAGGGAGCTTAATTGTATGTTTTCCTCTGGAGACACTGAAGGGTACCATGTAGACGCAGAGCAGGCAGAGAATTGATTGGGTTAGAGTGGGTTTTCCCAAGTATGCAAAAGTATGAGGGGAGTGAGAGCATGTGTGAAGAAGGGATTAAGACAATAGATCGCTGAATTTAAACTAACAAAAGAGTAAACAAGAATGAGTTAGGGCCCAAGGAAAAGGTGATAGGATAGATGAATGGCAAGGCTCCAAATGTGGAAGGAGAAAGCTGAAAAGGGAAATTTGTGGTTGGAGATGGTGGTGCGTAAAACTGAGATCATGAAAGGCTTGGTGTTCTGATAAATGACCAGGTCTCTAGGGGCGGACAATTGGGAGAACGCTGAGGTTGGATTGGGGGAGTGTTGAGCTTACAGAGAATCTGTACTGGAATCATCATCTACATGGCTACTGAAATCAGCAAGATTTAAAAGTGGAAGAGTGTCAGAGAGAATGTCTGCCAAAATATAGAGATGAGAAGTAATCACTCAGAGACCAATTGTGGGTGATCTGGTCTGAGAACACATGAGCCAAAGAGTCATATTTAGATGGAAAGGAAATTTGGAATTGGGGTTGATATGGAGAGCAAACTTTGGGCCAAGATCCTGAAACCTAATCATTTCAATGGTTTGAGCTAAATAAATAATTTTGATGAGTGCCTAGGTAATTTAATGCATATGAAACACTTAGAATAAGAATGGTATGACCAAGAAAAAAGGTCAATAAGTGGTGGTGATCTAAGGTATTCTTTGACTGTCCCATTCCAGCTATTAGATATTGAACACAGTTAAAATGTAAAGAAGATACTTCTCATTTGTATATGTTCAGAAATTCTTTGTCTTTATTTTAACTGATGTTTTTTTAGAGAAAGAAGAAGGGAGAAAGAAGCAGAAATAAACAGACCATAGGTCTGTTTCTGTTTGTGCCTTGACCAAACCGCAACCTCTGCAGATCTGGACGATGCTCTAATAAGCTGAGCATCCGGCCAGGGCAAGTACTAATTCTTATGCATGCCAAAGAACTTAGAAAGTTTTACATATGAAAGAGCATTGATTTATTGTAGCTCTAGGGCTATGATATAAGGTAAAACATTAGGATTATGCCATTCTTCACACGTACCTACTCTCACCAGTTGAATTTAACACAAGGAAATTAACGAACCTTAGCTATGTTTTTTTTTATTGTTCCCTGTTTATAAAAAGCAGGGACTGATGGGGATTTATATGATTTGACTCCTTTTCCAGGCAGATTTGTCACAGAGGATTCATTCATGTGGAGAGGAAAAAAAGATTGAAAAGATTGGAAAGAATGTTAAGGGCCAGACTGTGAAAGACCTTACAAGGTTACTACTTCGGTTGCTATGAACAAGGAAGGAACTTAGTTGTTAGATTTCATACAGACTGGAGGGCATGGTGGAGGACGAAACTCAGAGACTGGGGAATCAGATTACTATCAAATCAAAGTCAACCTAATAAATCGATAAATTAAATCATAGTAATCATATAAAATAAACAGGAGAATTTGCAAAGAAGTAACAGAGGACTAGGCAATGGAGTAGAATCCTGAATTCTTGTAGCATATTATTTCTCTCCTACCACCCTTCATCTCTATTGTTCATAAAAATATATTTATGTATGTGTCTCCTTGGTTAGATTATTAACTTCTCTACACAGAATATATGTAACAATGCATAAACTAATTAACTAATACTCACAAATTAAAACATGTTCATTTCAATACAGAGTATTTCAGTATGTTATTGTTCAGAAGAATTTTTTTCAAGAGACTAAATACACATAGTGGAAGAAGGAAGAAGGATGCTACCTGAAGGAGAAGGTTATTGCAGTCAATGGCCAGAGAGCTACTGGCATCTGAAGCTCTGCAGGTATCCCTAGAGATCTGAAGGTGCCCTTGAACGAAAGTACAAGTCAGAGAGGTGAGAGACAAGTGCTTTCAGCAAATGCTCCTTTTTTTCTCTCCATCACAAACACCGTGAATGTAATCTTTTGTCCCAGTAAGATAAACGCTCAGCAAAACTAGTGAGGATTTTAGGAACAGATCCTCAGTTACCTCTCAAAGAAGGAAAGAAAGAAAAATATGCTGAAAATAAAGACTGTAATCTACTGTGGATTTTCTAACAAATTTTAAAAATTCAGTTAAAAGTCATTTTACATAATTAGAATTTAAATTCTACTCTTACAACCTCACTTCAAGTAAACAAGATGCATTAAATGGGGTGATCTTTTTTACCCAAGAACATGTAAGTGATTGCAATAAAGTTTTAATTTTTTCTTGTAAACCTAACTTTTTCAAGTTTGCAATAGAACCTCATTTTTCTTTGCTTTGTTCACATTGGTCCCTGGAGTCTGTGAGTCCTGAATTGCAGGCTGTCACTCTGAAGTGGAGCTAGAAGAGCCCAGAGGCTTTTTTTCAACTCCAGGATGTTCCTTGGATAATTAAGGAAAACTGCAATGTCCTTGGGTGCTCAGAGTTTCACCAAGCAGTATGGCAAAGTTCACGGTTGAGTAGCCGTCACTCTCTGGGTCTCGTACATGTCAAGATTCAGTATGGAGAAAGCCACAGTGAGAGAAAAATGTCAGGTAATCTTTACTGGTATTTATACTTTGAGTTGAGAGTCTTTTCTGGGGAGGCAGCTTATGATCAAAAGAGACTTTGACTTGGTAAAAATAGCACCAAAATGTTGATGCATGTAATAGACATGCCTTTTTGTTCTAGTTCTAGACACACCTAATATGTTCAAGATTTGAATTTACAAAACAGGTATGTGAAAATTTGAGTGTGTGTATGTGTTTGTGTGTAAATATACTCAGGAAAAAGAAAAAGAAAGACAAAAGGGCCCAACATCTTCAAACATAACCAAAACCACGCCAGAATGCCAGAAATGTGAATATGATAGAGGAGGCGTTAAGATGGTTAAAATGGACGTGGGATAGGGGAGGATGGGGGTGCTGAATTTTAAAATAAAGCAAAATATGTTAAAGACTTTTAAAATGGCAGATTTTAAAAAGATGGCTAATAATATGCCAGCCATCATTTCATTTCATGTACAGGCAAACCTGTGTTTGTTCAACAAAACAAACATGCCACCTCTTGTTTGTATAGGTGTAATACAGGCTTTTGGTCTCTCAGCAAAGAGGGAAGTGAGAAGGTGTTAGAAATAATTTGTTTTAGGGGGCAACCTGGAATGAAAACGGTTTGTGTATGTTATTGTGAGTGTATATGGGGCACACACTTATGCACCTGCTTAATACAGGTGTATATGGTGGCCAGGAAAATTGCTTTAAAGATGAGATTATTTTCTTAGAATTGCATTAGGGTGAGAGATTAGATCATTGATTTAAAAGGCACACACACATGTTTAAGGGACATTTTCCTTCAACAATTACATTCACCACCCCACTTGATTAAAATTGCTCAAGTCTTCTTCTTATAGGTGGAAAGAAATCCAAGCCCTCACACACTCTCCCCCTCCCTCTCCCCAGCTCCCCACACTCCAGGCACTTGCATTCATTTCCATGCGAGCTCTGCAAGGAGCTTCTTCTCATCCTTGTCCCTCACCTTCCTCAAGTCTTAGCTAGAATGTCACCTTTTCTTTTTTCTCTGAAGTGAGAAGTGGGGAGGAAGAGAGACAGACTCGTGCTTGCACCCCATCAAGATCCACCCAGCATGCCCACTAGGGGGCGATGCTCTGCCCATCTGGGTCCTTGCTCTGTTGCAACCAGAGTCATTCTAGCCCCTGAGGTGGAGGCTGTGGAGCCATCCTCAGCATCCGGGCCAACTTTTGTTCCAATGAAGCCTTGGCTGTGGTAGAGGAAGAGAGAGATAGAGAGAAAGGAGGAGGGGTAGAGAAGCAGATGGGTGCTTCTCCTGTGTGCCCTGACCAGGAATCGAACCTAGGACATCCACACACTGGGCTGACACTTTACCACTGAGCCAACTGGCCAGGGCCTAAAGATACTTGTTCTTTATCACAAGTTGCAAGTGCTCATTCATAAGGTTTTAATATGCCTTTAAATAGTATTATTATAGTTGAGGTAAACATTTAAAATTTTATTTGTTTAAATCTATTCATGGATATTGCTGATATGTGATTTATCTCATTGCTTTTATATTTGAAAATTTATTCATTCTCAGTTCAGAAAAATATTTTCATTAAAAAGTTTACTTTTTAATCCTGCTAAAATGCATTTTCTTATATAGTAAAGTTAATCTATACCTATTTCTTTAAAAAGAATTTATAGGTCAATTTATATGACTATCTTTATTACATACTAGGTTCTCATATAGCATGAAATATTTTCTGGGAAAACTTTCCTCTGTCATTATAACCTATTGAAAACCATGTTTGACTTTGATGTGGACTAACTGGGAAACCGTTATAATTTTTCAACCCAGCATTTCTTTGATTTGCAATTGTCATCTTGATCTTTGTGGAACTACTCTCTCCAGATGATAGTTAGCAAAACTGCCAGCCTATAATAGAAACATCAGCCCTTATTCACATTGCATAACATTATTTTATACTGTAAAATGCTATCTTTTTTCCTGTGGGAGCCAGTATTCAAGAGCTACATTCACCTCTATTTGGTACATATAAATATTTGCTCATTCTTCAAATAGTATTTTAACATAATTTACCCAAATATGTTATGCCAACTGATTTTTTTCCCCCTCTTTGTATATAATCTCCTCACTATCTTCCTCTCTCCAAGTATTTGTGGAACACCTACTGGGGGCCAGAGACGATTTCTCTTGGTTGTGGAAACCCAGTAGTGACTAAAATAGACAGAAACATTCCTTTCCTCAATAAGCTTATATTCCAGTGGGGAGAGGACACATAATAGGAGAAAATAAAATATATATTAGGTGGACGAGCTGGGGGAGGGAGAAGAGACATTAAAGTAGGAAAAAGGAGATGGAATATCTGGAGTGTAGGTACCGTATAGTGGTGAGTAGTATAGCACACATGTCTTTCTAAGTAGGTGACATTTAACTAAATGTTACAGGATGACACTGCATTATTCTTTATAGTAGATGAGTTTGATTCTAAAAAACTCAGAGGGCCTTTGCATATTTTCTTAATCAGCCCTCTAAATTGTTTCAGGATTATGATAATACTTTTTCCTTCCATCTTTGACTTCAGGTTCTCAAAGTAAAGCAATCAGAAGAGTGACTGTGAGGAGAGAAAAAGTTTTCAGATAGAAAACATTTTCTGTTCTGGGTCTTCATGGTGATATGTTTTTAATAAGTAGGTTAATTTTCTAGGAGAAAAAAAATGGCATAGCATCATTTTAAGGATAAAATAATTTACTTCCTGCTGTCCCTCCAGGAACAATGTGACATAGTAGGCTATGATGGGTGTGGGACTCATGGCCCCAGGTTCAGATCCAGCCTCCCCAGCCCACCCGTCTTTGACTCTGGGCGAGTCACTTGTATTCTGGAACCCTGTTTCTTCATGTTGCAGAGTGGAGTAAATTTCTTCCACATGAGAACTTGTAATTAATAGACAAATAAGTCCCAGAGAGCTAACAATGCACAGTGTAGTAAATACAGACAGCAGTATTTTTTTAATCAGCATACTTGCTAAGGGATTAGATCTCAATTATTCCCATCACAAAAAATAATTATGTGATGTGGTAGAGGTGCTACTATTGCTACAATTGCAGTGATATTATAACATATAAATGTATCAAGCCAACATGTTGTATATCTTAAAATTTATACCTGTTACATGTCAGACATATTTCAATAAAAATAAGTAATACATAAACATAAATAATTCCTGTGCCTAAAATAGAAAAACTGCTCAAAATTTGAGTTCTTGTTTTTTACTATATTTGAATTTTTTTAACCTAGATTAATTATGTGAAAGAAGGCTTTACCCAGTAGCTTTCATGAGCTCTGGACCACTAGTGAGGGTGACATTTTATTCCTTTGTACAAGGTACTTTTGGCATAAGTTAGATTGTATTGAGTCCAAGGTATATTTGGTCATTTCATAAACTTACAAAGTTAAAAGTTAATGCTTTTCTTAAAGTATAATGTTTTGCAAAAGATTGTGTTTCTGTAGGAAATGAGTTTATGTTTGAAGTAATCTAAGATTGGTCAAGTCTAAAAGAGAAACTGCTCAACGGATAACTTGATTGACTTGTGATCATCCAGAACTGTGATTTCTGGACATGGCTGAGAGATGTTGGTTGCAACATAACATTATTGACTGTGATTGTGATTTTACACTGCAGAGAGTAGTTGTAATCCTTGTGATGAGAAGATCTGGGTTTGCAATCTTAGCTGACTGATTAGCTTGGGACTGGTTGCTATCCCTGTGTGGGTTTTCTTTTTAGTGGTATTATAACAATAGAAGGTTAGAATGAGTTTTGAAAACATACTAAGCAAATATTTGATGCTAGCATTATAAATGTAAACTCTACGCAACTGAGTTACCAGATTGCGCTTTAGAACATGTAATTTGTGAGGATTTGTCACCCTCGAGGAGCATAGGTAACTGAAAGCTTGTTTCTCTTTTTGGAACCTGAAAGCCCTGCAAAGAAAATGTTTAATGAGTAATAAAGAAAAGTATGCATATCATATGAAAATTTCTTCCTGAAGAACTGTATTAAGAATGTTGTTTTCAAATGGAACTGTGCATGGATCCAGCATTATCTGCATTTGTCCCGCCTTCCCTTCCATAGACCCTAGACTGTGCCAAACATAATTCTGAGAGAGGTGCTGGTTTTCTGTATTTTTGCACGTTTCAGATAGAGACTTCTCAGGGACACTAAACACCTCCTGCTAAGTTTTTTCTATAGCAATTAGAGAAGAAAGCTGACAGCTTTGATCTGAAAAGAAATGTAACAAGCCTCTTGAAAATTATTTTTATTCTCATTCCCTTATCTTTATTTCTACATCCAAAAGTCCGTAAAATAACTGGACTTCTTCAGCATTCAAACCATGAGCATGTGTTCTCTTGTAACAATGTTATTCTGACCAAACCAGCAGGAATCATACAGACCCCAAGGTATTTTCACAGAATCACCATGAGGTGAGGAAGGAATGTTTATTACAATGAAGGAAGTATGTGAATGATTACTTGACAGATAGCAACACTTAGTATTTGCCTGAAGAATTATTTTTGATCTTCTCTCCTTAAAGAATAGACTTTGAGATAATCCCTGATCTGAGGCCTTTAATGTACGAAGGCTGATTGTGAGATTATCCCCGTTGATAAATCATACTTTTTCAACAAAAAAGAGATCAGTTATCAGGCAAACTAGAAAGTCAAATCTCTATGGAAGAGTTTTGGAGATTAAAGTAAGGTATGTAGAATTTTCTGGCACTTAGTTAGTGCTCAGTAAATGGCTCTTAAATTACCATGATGAGAACAGAGCTTTCCTTGAATTAAACAATAGGATAATTAGAAAAAGGATAAATTTAAAAGGATAAATGAAAACTAAAGATTTATATAATATCACACCTAAGTAAATTTATGTGATTTGGGGGAGTTTGGAGCAAATTCAGGCAAGAGTAGGTCATTAATGTATTAATGTCAGAATTTAGAGAACTTTATGTTATTGACCAACCATTCCCCATGATGAGTGAATTTACTTAAACCTTTTGACAAAATAAGCACTAGAAAATATTTTTTAATCGCTGTAAATTAAAATAGAAATCTCCCTTTCACCCAAGTATCAAGAAGCAGATATAAAAACTGAGGGGTGCTAACTCACTAACAGTGGTGCATTAGAATCTAAATGAAGTAAATCACAGTCTGTTCTGTTTCGAGATAATTTCTGCTGTTCTTTCCTCTGTGCCAGAACTGCCCCTGGGGGTTATTAGCCCATTTAAATCACATCACTTGCCTCGATAGTATCAACTTCCAAATGAAGCCGACACCCTTGGCCTGTCAGGGTCACCTGTGGGCTTATGAAGGATTCGGACCAGGCAAAAAAATTCATAGGTAACTACTAGTCTCCCATAAAAAACTATTTTAAAAAATTTTGAAGTATTCTTAGATTGTTTTATATTCAGTGTGTGACTTACAGGCAATGTAAATTCATCTCTTACATGAGGTTGAAATAGCTTACTGTTACTATTTTTTGTAGATTTATCATTGTGATTAAACAAATACTCTCTCAAATTAAGTTAAAAACAAAACCCAACTATCTGCTACTTACTTGAGTCATACTTAAACTTGCCCAGAGATACCAAAAATAAAGGAGGAATAAAGCAGTTTTAGACTGTTACATCCCGGCGAGAGAGGCCACAGCAGACACAAAGTGAATTTTATAAGTTTTATTGCAGACCTGCACAGGGACTGCAGGCAACCCATGCAAGGGAGCACTGCAGCCCCCCAAACCTGTGCAGGGACTGCAGGCAACCCACACAGGGGAACACTGCAGCCCCCTAAACCTGCACAGGGACTGCAGGCAACCCACGCCTCCGAAGAGACTGGAGCACTGCAGCCCCCCAAACCTGCGCAGGGACTGCAGGTAACCCACGCCTCCAAAGAGAGTGGAGCACTGCAGCCCCCAAACCTGCGCAGGGACTGCAGGCAACCCACGCCTCCGAAGAGACTGGAGCACTGCAGCCCCCCAAACCTGCGCAGGGACTGCAGGCAACCCACGCCTCCGAAGAGACTGGAGCACTGCAGCCCCCCAAACCTGCGCAGGGACTGCAGGTAACCCACGCCTCCGAAGAGACTGGAGCACTGCAGCCCCCAAACCTGCGCAGCCAACAAACTGTGCAGGGACTGCAGTCCCCCCAAACCTGCACAGGGACTGCAGCTCCGAGCTTCTAAAATGGCTCCTTTTTATAGGGTGGCTGTCTAGGATGAGCAAGCATCATACAGAAGCTGATGTGGCTGTTAGTCATTGGCTAGGGAGGTCGTGCACAGTTACGGGGGTGGGGGGGTATTACTCAGTGGAGAATTTCAAACATAAACTTCTGATAAGGGTCTCTGACTCAATGCAGGATGTTGCTGAACTCTTTGTTCTCAGCGTCACAGGGACCTTGTACACTCTTGGCAGCCCCAGCATGTCAGTACTCCCTGAATCTAACATTCCCCCATCTCTTCTGGGCATAAATCAAATCCTTGATTCTTCATCAGTGGGGAGAATGGTATAAGGCTGGGGCTCATGAGAATTTTCTACTTTAGCTGTAGCTATAAGCTAATTAGGTCAAGGGTCCTCCCTAGTATGTGCTGGCACGCTGATGGTGTGCCCTTAGTACTACAAGCTTTACGGACTAATTTCTTTCTGCCTTGCATTTTTCTTCTCTGTACTAACTTCTTACAACTTGCACAAACCTTCTGCAACTTACACTAACCTTCTGCAACTTACACAAACCTTCTGTAACTTACACAAACCTTCTGCAACTTACACTAACCTTCTGCAACTTACACAAACCTTCTGCAACTTACACAAACCTTCAACTTTTATGCACTTTCTTATCCAGGAATAACTGGCCTTCATAACAACTTGCTTTTCCTTTCCTTTTCAAAAGTACCTCTACACCTTATACCTTCTATTATCAAAACCATACAATTCCTTTCTAATCAAAACTCTTGATTTAAAAATCTTTAACCTTCAGTGAGGACTAAGTTAGTACTAAGTAATCCTCTTTTAAAGATTGCTTTTTGGAGGTGTCCTTTTCCTAAGTAGCCTATTGGACACATGACCAATATTCACAGATTATTCTATAGTGGTAGCTATGAGCACATACATAACTTTCATTTACCTTGTAGCTTCTCTCTCAGCCAAGGGACCTACACCCCTTTCTGTATGACTCATAGCAGTGCATGCATCAAACCTTAAGATGACTTACTTGGCTTTCCTTTACCTTAGTTTCCCTCCCTCCCCAAAGTCTCCATGTGTGGACCAGTTAACTTCTGGTTTGTGGCTGAAGCAGGGCATGCTGTCCTTCTCAGGGTCAGCTTACAAGGGTTGGCAGGGTCAGTCTTCACTGTCCACAAAGGTGTCTCTGCTGGGACTGCAAGCTTCAGGCGGCTGCGGTGGAACCAGGCGGGTATGCCTTCTACCTTGGCAGTAGTGGGAGTAGTCAGGATCATGGTGTGTGGACCCGTCTAGGTGGGAGTCAGTCCTTGGGTGGTGTACTGCTAGAAGTGCCTCTTGGACAGTCTTTGAACAGTTTGCTGAGTAACCTATAAAACCTGTAAGTACTTAGGGAAAGGGTGTTACATTTCTACACTTTGCAGTTAGAGTTTAAGTCCTAGTGATTACTGCTTTTAGCTGGAATTAGCAGCAGGTCCCAGCCTATAATAGGCATGGGGCATTAAGATAAGAGAAATAAAGGAGACACTAAACATAAAGCAATAAAACCAGACTGTCAATACCCACAGTAGAGATCTTTGAGGGATAAATAAAACTTAAATATTCAAGCAAGGCATAGTAGATGGCCCTTGTGTTTACAAGAAATGAGATTAGCTTATTTGCTACTTGGAAGAAATACCTTAGGCTCGTGAACGATGTCCTTAGGCCTTCAGTGGCAATTCCCAGCACGCTGGGCAAGGTCAGGTCACAGGTAGCTGGAGCAGGGCTAGAAGAGACTGAACCCTCCCTCCATGGAGCAAGGGGGCAGCTTACCTTCTTATGTCCCTCTTTCCACAGCACAGGTGTGTCAACCGGTGGGGCCCGGAAGCCTGGCAGGCTTCAGTTCAATGACCTTTCTTTCCACTCTGGAGCAGGGCCTTGATAAAAGCTATGAAGCCCCTTAGGGCGCTGGAGCCAAAAGTTGGTATTTCCTGACTTCTTTTGGGTCTCATTTGCCTTTTCTGTTACTTCCTTGGTCATTATAGACCTTAAAAGCCATGCTCAGAAGATCTCACTGAGGGGCTTGACTAAGAGAGCAAAACTGGGTATCCTGTATTTAAAGAACCCTAAGGCAGTGGGTTTAGAAGGGGCCGTATTCCCTAAATCTTCTCCTTGGGTCTGGCTCCAGATAGGAGGCGGGGATTCCCCAGAGCCAAAGCAGAGGAGGGCAGGGGCTGTAGCAAGGTGATGATAACCTCTAGCTTACTGCACTGTTATCTTTTGCCTGACCAAGCAGTGGCTCAGCCCTTGAGCCGGTGCCCAAGGGGGAGGGGCAAGTGCCTGAAACTGTGAGGGGAGCCTGCCGCTTCTCCTGCAGCCAGCTGCAGCCTGGCTGCCTTTTCTTTCTCTACCTCTGCTGCTATACTGGGCTGCATACTGACTGTGCCACCTGCCTGCAGGTGGGTGCTGGTGATAGTACGCTAAACCCTCTATGTTTTCTATGGGTCTAGAAATCCTTGGTTTGGCCAGTCTGCTCTTAAGTTGGCCATTCTAGTAGCAGACAAACAAACCAAATATGCACACAAAACAAACAAAACTTCTGAACCAAAACCAAAGGAAGAAGGCAGCGTCCTGCGTTCTCCGACCAACTGGGTGGGGAGAAATCAGGTGGCGTCCCGCCTGCTCCACTACACCCTTTTCTAACCAGAGCTCTGTTTCCAAATATTCAAAGAGGAA
Organism: Saccopteryx bilineata; assembly: GCF_036850765.1. Taxonomy (NCBI): domain Eukaryota; kingdom Metazoa; phylum Chordata; class Mammalia; order Chiroptera; family Emballonuridae; genus Saccopteryx; species Saccopteryx bilineata. Next base: position 138,254,771 of record NC_089491.1, on the reverse strand, counting down.
ACTTATTTACCAAAAGCTTCCTTACCAAACAGTCTCAAGACTCCAAATGTTTCAAATCAGCCAAATTCAGTTTCCAAACGGCAACTGCCAGAGGCTGGCCAGCTACCAACGTCTGCTGCAGCCCACTCCATGAGGAGGGGTCTTACACGGCCAATCTCGCTGGGGGCCTCCAAGACAAACATAACACAAGAAAAGTGAGACTATACTATCAATTAGGCAGAATAATATACAATATATATAGGAAAGGCATTGAATGGGTTTGTCAGTTAGATAATAACCAGAAACTTGATTACAATGACTTAAATTTATTATTCTAAAAAAAAAAAAGGAAGGAAGGGAAAAAGGGAGGGAGGGAGGAAGGGAGGGAGGGAGGGAGGGAAGGAGGAAGGAAGGAAGGAAGGAAGGAAGGAAGGAAGGAAGGAAGGAAGGAAGGAAGGAAGGAAGGAAGGAAGGAAGGAAGGAAGAGGGAAGAAGAAGAGAAATGTGGAGGTATGTAGATGCACAGCTAGTTCAGCGGTTCAGTTCTGTTGAGACTGAAGTTCCTGCAATTCTCCTGGCCTTTTCCTGATAGTTCCATAGTGGCTATTTCAGTTTTTGCTGTCATCCTGATGGAAAAAGGAAGAAGGGATGTGGGGAAGGATAATCGCCATCCAGAAAGCAAACATGTTTCCAGGAATCCTGTAGCAGATGGACGTTTCTTTGGCCAGGTTTGCCACGGGGCTCCAGCTGACTAGGAGATGCCTGGGTAGCAGAGAAATGGAAACAGGGTTTAGGCTGGTGGGCCAACAGTACTTGATGTGAGGGGACCCAGTCAATGGTCCTGGGTTCAAATCTCAGTTCTACCACACAGTAGTAATTCAGTGACTTTGGGATTGTTCCCAAAGTTTTTTAAGACTCAGTTTCCTCATTTGTGATGTGAGGGAATAATAACTACCTGTTGCTTTTCATGTGATTTTTGAGAACAGACACCCCATCACCACCACCACACACTCATACATATGCACTATAAACTCCCAGTTTACTTAGTCGGAAATATAGATGCCCCCTGAAGCAAGGTGACCACTCAGCGGGAGAAGATACATGGCATCTTGCTGGCCTTTGACTTCCTAAAAAAAAAGGACAAGCCAGATACCAGCAGAGTCCTGCCAGAGGTGAAACCATTGCCCTTTCTTTCTCTGGACTTGCATTATTAGCCCAGAATAGGCACACTCACAATCTTTGTGTTTCCATGTAAGGGAATGCCTATAAACTCGGGGCTTTCCTAGTTCCTGAGCCAATTTAGTATCAAAAGCTTCATAGCTTCTTGTGGGGAGAATGCAGAATCTAGGCCCAGTCTCCTTGGAAATAATCCATGCTTTTTCCTTTCTTGCCTTACAGAATGCCTGTTATTTTGTACTGCTTCATAAGGTGGCTTTGAGAATTTAATGAGAATGCATATTAACTAATATAAAAGAAACCAAGCTTCTGCTGTGTTTGAATTAGAAATATACATTTCTATTCCTATTCTTTAAATTGTGCTGCTTGAAAGAAAAGATTAGACTGTTGTTTCCCTATTACCTTTCCATGGGCAGCGAGCATGTCTGAGTGTACACAGACACCTCTGTGTACCTTTTTTGGATGAACAAAGAAATATAGAAAATGAAAAAAATAGTACATTAGCTATATCAGTCATAATTTACAATGTTAATGAACTGTATACCTGTTCTTCTCTACTTAGAATTAGTTCTTAAAACATATGTATCACATCCTATCTCTATCCCCAAAAGTTTTAATGACTCTATTTCAATTTTTGAAAATAAAGTTTACAAGCTCCAAGGCCTAACTCAATGCTTGAGGTCAATAGGTTATTTAACATAACCAAGTACTATGGTTTATCCCTAGAATGCAAGGATAGTTTTTTTAATACTGAAAAATGTATTATGTATCATATAACTAGGTCAGATGAAGAAAATTAAATATAAATTAATTATACAACAATTATATCTTTAAAGCCATACCAGTTAACAGATGTAATGGAAAATTATTTTTATTATATTTAGCAACAAAACCCATAAAGCTAGAAATAACCTTCAAATAATATGAGATTTATCACCAAATGCAAAACTTTACACACACACACACACACACACACACACACACAGATCTGAATAGAGAAAACTAGCATATTCTAGTACTAGAAGACAGAATTAACATCACTTCATCCCAAATCAATATATAAATATAGTATGTTTCCCAACAAAATTCCAATGGGAAACTTTTTGGAGAGTAAAGAAGAAATTGATAGTAACTATAAATTTTATTCTTAAGATAAATAGCACAAGCTGAAATATTGTGGGGGAAAAGAAGATAAGATGATAAAGTAAACTATCAGGTATTAAAACATACTTCACAACAATGATGATGGAATCAGGGTAGTGCTGGTACAGGAAGAGACACATGAGAGCGGGCCAGAAGGCAAATCAGACAGGCATTTATATGATAAATTTGGCATTAACAAATCAGAGAGGAAAACAAATTATATTCTTCATCATATCATACAGCAGCAGATTAAAGACTTACATATTCTTCTTAATCATGAAAAGTAGAAAAAATAGGTAATTATTTTAACTATGATGGAGAAGGGCTTTCTCATAGAAAAGCAATGAAAGAAAACAGAAAATTATCAATAAATTTCTATATAATTAGAACCTCTTCTGCTCTAGCCAAAACAAAATTTAAAAAGCAAGTAAGTGGAATTTTAAAATAACTCTGAGAAAGGGTTAAAGTAATTAATATAGGGGATGTTTCAATCAGTATTGAGAAACCCAAATCTGTAAAAATAAGTTTATAGGTCCCAATATCTTTGATTCAGCCTTGATTAAATTTCAAGTAAAAGCCAGAGTCCCCAAAGCTTTTTGACTTTTTGTTTATTTTCCAAGAGAATGTCAAACTATTGATCCAACTGATTTTGAGAACATAAAGCACTGGATTAACCATTAGCCTCTTAATAGATAAGAAGGGTTAGTGAATGTTTGCATATCAGTTACTATACAATCTAAATTAAATCTCTTCTCATTTTGTGTCTTGTCACAATGAATTTGATCCTCTGGCCATCTGTTTACTTAAAAAAAGCAGAGTTTTCCTGTAATAGCAAAAAGCTTAATAGCTCCTAGGATTATTGACTTGAGACCTTGGAACTATGATTGTTAAAGCATACTACCTTTGTTACAATGTTTGTGTCATAAAATACTGTGTATGATCAAAGTTGAAATCGTTTGTCTCAGGAAGCAGATTTAAATCATCAATCTTACGATAAACCTTGACTATGACCTTTCTAATCGACCACTACCTGACTCATCAAGCATACAGCACAAGTTTATTTTTTTAATTAAAAGTGTTCCTATTGTAAAATTAAAAAAAAAATTTAATTAATTAATTTAAGTGAGAGTAGAAGGGAAGAGAGAGAGACAGGAAGGTTCCTGTATGTGGCCTGACCGGGGATTGAACTGGCAACCTCTGCACTTTGGGGCAGAGGTCTAACCGAGCTATCCAGCCAGGGACCTAATGTAAAAATTTTTTTAAATAAGCATAATAAATAAGAGTTTAATTAATTTTGAAACACAATTCAGAATCACTATCTTCGTAAATATATCCTAATAGAAAAATGGTCAAGTAACCTAAGTGAGCAATTTATAGACAAATAAATATATATGAGAAAATATATTTAGCTTTGTTAAAAAATAACTGAGAAAAAAAATCTTACCTAGTAAATTGACAAGAAAGATCTTAAAGAATGATTACACTTACTGACTGACTAACAGCAGAGCTGGCACCTCTATGTTCTTATTGAAGTGTCATATGGAGTATGCTTTCTAGAGGGGATTTAAAATTTTTTCAAAAGATAACATTTTATTTCATGTATCCACTTTTAGCCATACTTATTAAAAATATACTTTATACATCTGTATAGAGACATTATGTACAAGGTGTTTATTCAGCTAGTGTTATTTATAGTGGCCAAAAAATAATTTAGATGGGAGATTGGTTAAGAAAAATATAGTAAATCCATGGAGAAAATGTTATTAGGCACCAAATAAAATATTTTCATAACTTTTATAACACTGGAAAATTCTACAGGCAATATTGAATAAGAGGATCAGGATGAAAAGCAACATATCATAATTAAATTTTTTAAAGTGCTACATATGACTAAAATAAAAGTTTAAAGGAAAACACAGTGATACATTTAAGTGAATAATATTTCTGGCGGTCAAGATTATGAGTAATTATTTTTAAAATTCTCTAAATTTTCTCCACTGAATGAACATTCTGATCTTAAAGAAAACTATAAAAAGCAAAATAGAAAGAAAAGAAATTGCTTTGCTCTAGAAGTTGAATTAACTTCATGGGGGAGAACTTTGTGACAGCAGTCTGGCTAATAGCAGTCTTCCTCATAAAAAAGAGAACCAGGACCAGTTCAGCCTCTGTCACCTGAAGGGCACCTTAAATATCCCGGGGAAGTGGGAGGTTGAACCATTACAAATAGCTCTAGGGTTCTGAGTCTCAGGAGACCTCTAAGAAGTACTGCCAGAATAAAGATAGTCTTTCCAATAAATAATGATGAGAAAATTGAACAGGTGCTTGCAAACAAACAAACAAACAAATAAAAAAAGAAACTAGACCACCAACATACACCATGCATGAAAATGAACTCAAAATGGATAAACGAGTTAAATGTAAGTCACAAAACCATAAAAATCCTAAAAAACAAACAAACAAAAAACATGGGCAGTAAAATCTCAGACATTTTTGGTAACAATATTTTTGCTGTTCTCTCCTTGGGCAAGCAAAACAAAGGAAAAAATAAACAATTGGGAGTACGTCAAACTAAGTAGCTTTAGCGCATCAAAAGAAACCATAAACAAAATGAAAAGACAGCTCACTAAATTGGAGAACAAATTTGCTGATACATTTGATAAGAGTTTAAAAACCAAAATTTATAAAGAACCTGTAAAACTCAATGCCAGCAAGGCAATTCAAATAAAAAATGGGCAAAGGACCTGAATAGACACGTCTTCAAAGAGGACACACAGATAGCCAATAGGCACATGTAAAAATGCTCAATGTCGCTCATCATCAGAGAGGTGCATATTCAAACCACAAGAAGATACCACTTCGCACCTGCCAGAATGGCTATCATCAATGATTCAACAAACAAATGCTGGCAAGAATGTAGAGAAAATGGAACTCTCATGCACTGCTGGTGGGAATGCAAACTGGGCAGCCAGCTATCTCATTTCCAGGAATATATCCTAAGAATCATGAAACACTAATTTGAAAGACTATATGCACCCCCATGATCACTGCAGTGTTATTTACAATAGCCAAGATCTGAAAACATCCCAAATGTCCACCAGTGGATGAGTGGATACAAAACTGTGGTACATTGCCTGACCAGATGGTGGCACAGTGGACAGAGTGTTGGACTGGCAAGGACCCAGGTTTGAGACCCCGAGGTTGCCAGCTCAAGTGCAGGCCCATCAGATTTGAGCAAAGCTCACCAACTTGAGCCCAAGACCACTGGCTTGAGCAAGGGTTCACTCTGTCTGTTGTAGCCCCCTGGTCAAGGCATGTATGAGAAAGCAATCAATGAACAACTAAGGTGCTGCAGTGAAGAATTTATGCTTCTCATTTCTCTTTCTTCCTGTCTGTCTGTCCCTATCTGTCCCTCTCTCTGACTCTCTCTGTCTCTGTCACAAAAAAAATATTAAAAAAAAAATACTGTGATACATTTACACAATAGAATATTACACAAACTATAAAAATCTTACCTTTTGCAGCAGCATGGATGGACCAGGAGATTATTATGCTTCTCGTATGTGCCTTGACTGGGCAAGCCCAGGGCTTTCAACCAGCGACCTCTGGCCTTCGAGGTCAACACTTTATACACTGTGCTACACAGGTCAAAACATAGAATTTTCTCTCTTGCTTTTTATCTTGCTTTGTTTAATAACCTTTGCCTTTATGAATGGTATTTTTTTTTTTTTTTTTTGGCTAGGAAAATTATATGAAGGAGACTCACCTTCATTAAAATCTCAAGGTCCTTTTATGATGCTGATTTTCACAAATAATGTCTGTTTGGCCATAGAAGAATTTTCTTTGAGATAATCTTTTCATATTCTGGTACGTCTATTGCTTTTTTTCATATTTGTTTTATTGTGCTGTGTTAGTAATACTATGTCACCAATAAATAGATTGAAATTCTCTGTTTTATTTGTCAGTTTAGGGGAGAAGACAAAAATAATAATTAAGGTTGTGACTTATGTAATCTGTAGAGGCCTCAAACTAAATCTCTGTAAAGTATAAAATTGGTCAGGTTTTTAAATTTTTTGTATAGTGCCTAAGAATTCTATTTTTCTGGGTAATTGGAATATTATAACAATCTAGTAGGAATGTTTTATTCCTATTAAAAGTTTTCAAATAGTTTCTTTTCTTTTGAAATAAATTTTCTTAATGTACAAATAAGTAAGTTAGTTTTATTTGTTTGTTGTCTAGTGCATATATATTAGTTACAATGAGGTTATTGGAAAATATGCTTTGCCTAATAGTCCTGGGATTTGGACAAAGACACTAATATTATTAAAATTGAGAATTATTGCAAATTACAGAAATTGGGTATCATGAAGAAAACATTTGCAATTATGTTACTAGAATTGCTCCAGTCCTTAAGATTAATCAATTTACACTCATTAAAAAAGTGTTAATTGAGCTTGACTGGTGGTGGCACAGTGGACAGAGCATTGACCTGAGATGCTGAAGACTCAGGTTCAAAATCCCAAGGTCACAGGCTTGAACACAGGGTCACCAGCTTAAGCATGGGATCAGACATGATCCTGTGTTTACTGGCTTGAGCCCAAGGTCACTGGCTTGAGCAAGGGGTCATTAGCTCAGCTAGAGTCCCTGCACCTCTCCTTCAAGGCATGTACAAGAAGCAATCAATGAACAACTAAAAGAGATGCAACTATGAGTTATGCTTCTCATCTCTCTCCCTTCTTGTCTGTCTCTCTCTGTCCTTATCTCTCTCTCTCTCTCTTTCTAAAAAAAAAAAGTTAATTGAAATACTATTGGAGAGGCATGTCTACTGAAAAGAGCTTACATAATTTAGTCTGGTAATGTAAGAAGTGTTCTTTGGAGATAACTAAAGAGACTTGCATCAAACTCAGATTATATGTCAAAGTATACCTTATGGGACTCAAAAAAACCCAATAGAATTAAATTTTACATTTTTAGCTTGTTATTATTCAGACTATCAACAAATGTTTTTAAACTTATGCCAGAAGGTTTCAACAATGAACAAGATAGTTCCTGCCCTAGTAGAAGTTATAGTCTAGCAGGGGAGCTAGTCAATAAGCAAATAATCATATAGAAAAATATAGAGTGAAAAAATAAGGCAGGACAAATAGAGTGCAATGAAAATATGTAACAGAGGGATTCTACCATGTTTGGTAAAACATAGGGATGGAATTCTAAGAAAACTTTAATTTCTCTATTCGCTTGTAGCAAAACTCGATGAAATTTATTTCTACTCATTTTCTCCCCCTTTGCCCTCTTCTTTTGTCTTGAATCCATTCCCATCGGGCTTTGTTTCTTACCACTCCACAGATGTTGTCCTTGCCGAGTCAACCAATGACTTCCACAAGTCCAGACCCAATAGTCACTTCTCGGTCCTAACAGCCCTGTTCGGCACAGAGGGGCTCTCCTTCCTTCTGGAATCTCACTTGACGTCCAGGACACGACTTCCCCTGAGCTCTCCTCTCACCTGTATAATCTCCTTCAGAGTCTCTTAACTGGTTGCTCTTCACTTTCTCCACCACTAAAGGTTGAGGTGTTCCAGGACCCAGGACCTTGACTCTCTTTTCTTCTTTACCTATACTCACCCTTAAGTGAGTATTTTAAATACCATTTATGCATAGATAACTCCCAAACATATGTCTCCAGGCCCAACTCTTTTACTGAACTCCAGCACTGTATATGCAATTGCCACCCTCTTCACTGGATATATAGTATCTCAAACTTAATAAAATTCATAACCCTGCCTCCAGATTCTTCTTTGATCAATCTTTCCCATTTCAGTAGATGACAACTCCATTCTACTAATTAATTGCTCAAGTTATTAATCTTGGTTATCCTTGACTTTTTTTCTCATGTCTCATGTCAAATATAGTTTATATATGAGCCTTTCAGCAAAAAGAGAGAAAGATCTAAAATTGAACTACTTCTCAACAATTCCAATATAACTTTCTGATATGAGTCTTTTTTAAAGTCTATTTCATTCAGAATAGCTAGAGTGATCATTTGAAAATAAATAATTCCAATCAGGTTATTCTTCCATTTATAGTCCACCAATGTTTTCCCAATTCATTCATATTGAAAGTTCTTACAGTGAACTACAAGATGCTATATGATCTTAATCTTGGTTACTGCCTTGACTTATACCATTTCCCTCAGTACTCACTACACACCAGCAATGCCAGCCTTCTGACTGTTTCTCAGTCACACCAAGCATGTCCAGTTGCTGTCACCTCTGAAAATGACAACTATGCCTAGTAAATACTTGGTGCTCAATAATTGTTTGTCTGCATAAAGGAAATGACATCTCAGCCAAAGCAGTCCAGGGACTAAAGAGTAAGTAGGTAGCTCCTTATCCAGTGAATGGGTAAGAGATGTACCTGTTTTGTTTATGGCAAGCCCCCTGGCTGAGAGCTGAGGTAGGAGTGAGGGTTAACTCAGGAGACTGTTATTATAAATATTCAATTCTATTTTTCAGAAAATATTTTTAAATTTTTATTATTTATTTATTTATTATGACAGAGAGACAGAGAGAGGGACAGATAGGGACCAACAGACAGAAAGTGAGAGACATGAGAAGCATCAATTCTTCGTTGCGGCTCCTTAGCTGTTCATTGACTGCTTTCTCATATGTGCCTTGACCCGGGGGTTGCTGAGAGACCGTGAGGTCATGTCTATGATTCTACACTCAAGCTGGTGAGCACGTGTTCAAGCCGGTGACCTCGCTGTTTTGAACCTGGGTCCTCTGTGTCCCAGTCCAATGCTCTATACACTGTGCCACTGCCTGGTCAGGCAAAACACAGAAAATCTTTAGTGCAGATAATGACAGCAAAAATTATTAGATTTAAACACTGTGTATGAGGTTTATTAAGATCTGACCCATCATTCATATTTTTGAAATTATAAATTAAAAATATAACAATAGAAATATATGTGTTATATGTATGTGAATTGAAAATATAGAATCATTAAAATTAATGTGATATGGAAAAATAATAACAATAAATTAAGTGGGATGAAAATGATTATAATTGTATAAAGTGGCATATAATTATTTTTAAAAATGTATATATAGCGTAGAAAGAGGCCTGGTAATTTTACATTAAAATATGAACACTGGTTACTTATAAGATGGAACTACTGGAGACTTTTTATTTTCTTCTTTGAACTTTCCATATTTTCGAATTTTCTACAATATATTTGCATCACTTTTATAATCAGAAGAATAAAAAATATAAAGTATTTGTTTGGGTATATTGACCCTGAATATATTCTTATTCTAGATTCCATGAAAGAAAAAGTTAAAGTTAGTGATAAAGGTATGATCATTAAAGGGGTAAGGAATCCAGTTGGCTTGGCCTTGGTTACATAATATCATGGAATAGAATTGGGAATATTCTTGTTGCTAAACACTGTTTAGTAAAAAGTGTACTCTGACTTGGTCAAAAACTTTCAGTTGTTTGCAGCCTGATTCTAATAGCTTTATGGTGAAATTTAGACTTGTATTAATTTCTTAGTGTTAATCTTTTGGGGTAATGGAGACCCAGTGTAGATTAGGGACCAGAGGATAAGGAGGTGGCACTTTATATAATTAAAGGATAAGAAATACAGCTGTTTTGGCCCTGGCCAGTTGGCTCAGTGGTAGACATGTGGATGTCCCTGGTTTGATTCTCAGTCAGGGCACACAGGAGAAACCGCCATCTGCTTCTCTACCCTTCTCTCTTCCTTCTCTCTATCTCTCTCTTCCCCTCCCGCAGCCAAGGCTCCATTGGAGCAAAGTTGGCCCAGGAGCTGAGGATGGCTCCATGGCCTCCGCCTCAGGCACTAGAATGGCTCTGGTTGCAACAGAGCTATGCCCCAGATGGGCAGAGCATCGCCCCCTGGTGGGCATGCTGGGTGGATCCCGGTAGGGCACATGCAGGAGTCTGTCTCTCTGCCTCCCTGCTTCTCACTTCAGAAAAATACAAAAAAAAAAAAAAAAAAAGAAAAAGAAAAGAAAAGAAAAGAAAAGAAAAGAAAAGAAAAGAAAAAAAAAGAAGTACATCTGTTGTGTTCATGGGAATCCCTCTGGCTATTTTCAATCTATTTATTAATGTTCTTTTCATATATTTTATATCTTTTGGATCACATGTATATTTCTGTCTCTCTTATCTCTTTTTTGATGAATCATTGCATACTAAAACTGAGAGCTAAGTTTTTTTTTTTATTGTTTTATTTTCTTTTAGCAAGAGAGACAGAGAGGGACAGACAGGAAGGGAGAGAGATGAGAGGCATCAATTCTTCGTTGTGGCACCTTAGTTGCTCATTGATTGCTTTTTCATATATGCCTTTAAGGGGTTGGGGTCCTTCCAGCCAAGCCAGTGGCCCCTTGCACAAGCCAGTGACGTTGGACATCAAGCCAGTGAACGTGAAGCCAGCGACCATGGGTCCGTGTCTATGATTCCACTCTCAAGCCGGCAACCCTGTGTTCATGCTGGTGAGCCTGCGCTCAAGCTGGACACCTCTGGGTTTCAAACCTAGGTCCTCTGCATCCCAGGCCAATGCTCTATTCACTGTTTCACTGCCTGGTCAGGCCAGAGCTAAGATTTTTTTGATGAAGTAATTTTGAACGGTGTTAATTTTATGTTGGATAATACCTAGAGCATTTGGAGTGGGCCCAAAATTTGACTGAAATCCTCAATTCTCTTTTTTGTTGTAGTAATTCCTTGGGCCTTATGAAACTTAATATTTGGTTTCAACTATCTTAAAATGATTCAAATTTTCCAACCTAATAAATAATGTGTAATTTGAATCGTACATGTTGTGAAGCTGAATTTTAGGTACACATAATTTGCTCATGTATTTTGTCTAAACAAGTGTCCAGATCAGATTCTCAAACTGTTTGCCTTGTTCTTTATTCACATTTTGTGATATTAAAATTATTTCAGGCCTGACCTGTGGTGGTGCAGTGGCTAAACGTTGACCTGGAATGCTGAGGTTGCTGGTGCGAAACTGTGGGATTGCCTGGTCAAAACACATAGGAGAAGCAACTATATACTATGAGTTGATGATGCTTCCTGCTCCTCCTCCCTTCTCTCTCCCTCTCTCTTTCTCCTCTTTCTAAAAGCAACTCAATCTTAAAAAAAAAAGAAAGAAAGAAAGAAAAAAAAGAAATGATCTCTTACTGTACTTGTGGGGAAATAAAATATTATTTTTGTATTTGCAAATTTAGGGAAGTCCTAAAAGTCTTAGGACACATCTGTTGAATGTCAAGTGTGTTCACTCATCTCTAGACTGAAGATAATAAAATCTATTTCTCATGATGGTGTGAACATTAAGTAAGATCATGTATTACATATGAGCAACAAAACTACACTGAAATGTAGGGATTGATGATTTAGTGGTTCACTGTTTGTGAGTTAAAGTCAATGAACTTCAGTCCATCTTCTTTTGAAGGGATAAATAAGTTTTTCAAAACAAAAGTAATTTAAATTCTGTGTCAATATACATAAGGAACTATGGATGCAAAGAAACAGTGATAGAAATTAATAAAAGTACACTATAGTCGAAGTTTTAATGACTCATTTGTATACATTAAAGCTAGATTCAAGAAGTAAGTTAGCTTTTTGATTATAGCGTTATATATATGTTTTTCTTTTTTCCTTAAAGATGTCCAGTATTGGATTTGATTCCTGTTAGTACTGTTGAAATCACATCTCCCAATTACCCTAATATTTATCCAAACACGCTGAACTTCACTTGGACCTTTTTATTTCATGTCAGGAAATATAATTAAGGCAGTGATTAAAGACTTGATTATAGAAGAATCTTGGAACTGTAAAGGAGATTACTTTAATATTTATGATGTAACAGATCAACAATTGAGATTACTTGGTAGATTGATCTTTCTTAAGTGGCATACGTTAAGAGGCACTAAGTATTTATATAATGTATATATGTGGAAAGTATGACCTACAATCACCTTGAGAATGATATCATTTGTTGTCAGTGATTTTCCATTAGATCCTTAATCAGAATCTCAGAGAAACAAGGGATTCAGCAGGAGACCACACCCCTGGATTTGACCTTTAATCCCAGCTCTTCTTGATTTTAGTCCAGTGAGTCCTATCTCCCTTTACCATTAAGGAGCACTCTAATTTGGTTTTTCTCAAGAGGTAATATGTCTTAAGAGGTTTTATTTTCTAACCTGAATATTTAGGTAACTTCCTTGAAAATTTTTTACTCAGGTAAACTCACAGTAAAGGTGGCCAATTTTACACTCATCATAAATTAAAGAGGAAAAGGTTAATTAGATTGAATAGTCTTAACAGATTTATTGACCACATAGTGTCTGTCATGCTCGGATGTCAGGCAATATCCTGTTCTGAGACTGACTCATAGAGGGAAACTTTTCCAAAGAGTTTGCCATCCAATATTGCATCACCTTCCTTAGTCCCCTCCCACTTCTGCTACTGAGGACACCATTACAACCCGCCTGTCACACAGGGAAGAGGAGGGGTTTTGGTAATACCTTTTTCCAAGGACTTTGACTTCTTCTGTGATAGTCCATGATTCATAATACCAGTATGTTCAGAAATTTGGTTCAAAATTCCAAGGTTACCTAACTTTTTCTTATTGGTAAGTTTGGTACCTATCAAGATTTCTAAAGCAATTAGAGCTTGGGGGAGGGGAAGATAAAAAAATCTCAAGCGTTTAGTTCTCCTTAAGACTAGTTGGTGCTCTGAGCAGATAGAGCGTCAGCCGAACTTATGGATATCCCGGGTTCAATCCCCAGTCAGGGCACACAAGAGAAGCGACCATCTTTTTCTCTCCTCCTCCCTCTCCCTATTCTCCCCTCTTTCCCTCTCGGAGCCAGTGGCTTTATACATTAGAGCGTTGGCACAGGTGCTGAGCACAGAAGATAGCTTGGTTGGCCTGAGCATTGGCCCCAGGTGTTAAATACAGCTCAGTTGATTCAGGCATCAGCCTCAAATGGGAATTGCTGGGTAGATCCTGGTGGGGGCACATGTGAAATCTGTCTCACTATCTCCCCTTCTCTCACTTAAAAAAAAAAAAAGATTAGTTGGAGGCATCTGCAGCATCAGACCTTGCAACTCTCACTCTCATCAAAGCCCTTCAGACAAAGAACCCTGGAACAAATCTGTAGTTGAAAATTTTGGATTTATTATTCACTGAACAGAGGGAGAACACGCACTATGGGAAACCATGTGGTCTCAGTTAAAGGAGAAAGAACCTACTATAGGATTTGAGCTTTGGTTGGGTTATTTGGGAGAGGGTCTAAGGCAGTGAACTTGGCTCTGGATTGGTTCCTGTCAGAATGCAGGGTAATTTTATGATTGGATATCTCAAGCACAGGGAAACTCGACTTGAAGAAGGATAAAACTACAAGTGAGTAGCAATCCCTGATTTTAGCTAAGAGGGAGAAAGAGAATATGTTAGTTTGGTGGTTTTGTACATGACCTTATTTTTGTCTCACCTTATTATAGACTCAGAGTTCTGTCTGATGTCGATGTTCTGTGAGACTGTTTATGTCCAACAAGAGAACAGCACATTCTGGCTGCGAACATCACGTTGTACTGGCTCCAGAGGCTGCTTTTTTCCTCTTCACTCTTTAGTACTCTTCAATCTGGCAACATTGTTCTGCTTTCAAAGTTCTGATTAATCAAAAATGTAAAGGCATCAAATGATTACAAATGAGACAACATGTATTTCTATATTTAGCTTATATGGCTCTATGTAAAAATGAGGAAATTATCATTTACTTACTAATTTATACTATTTTATTTGATATAATTTTATATACTCATGTAAGGTATTTCCCTGCCAAGGAAGAAAGAAGGGCATAGCCACCAAATGTGGAATAGCAAAAGCTTTATTCAGAACACATCCTGGACGAGGTTCTCTGGTCCACAAAACTGGCTAGAGAAGGCATGCAGATTCTCCCACCTGGGAGTAATTTATAGTGTCGGTAGGATGGTCAGGTTGATATGATGTGGCCAAATTTCATTGGCTGACAAACAGTCATTTTTTTCAAAGGGCTCCAGGCCATTTCTTTTGGCGGGTATGGGTGTGGGCAGTTCCAAAGTTCCTGGATTTGGTTCCTCACATGACCTTCCCCCATTGCCAACCAACCTCACATTCTGACCTTTTATGTTAGATAGGGGTGCCACTATTCATCTGGCTACTTCCTGCTGGTTAGGAGCATCGTGGGGAGGGGAGGTCAGAAGGTTGTAGCTCTGAGGGGAGTCGTGTATATGGGTATAGGAACAACTGGTTGATCGTGACTCAAGAAACCTCACGGATGCAGTCCTGTAAGAATTTTAAAAAGAGGAGCAAATATGAGTAATATGCTGATAACTAGAAGAGGACCTAGGATAGGGGCAACCCAGGTGAGGATGGGTGACTGCCACCAGGAGTTAAGCGGGTTATAGGAGGAGAGATCCTTGCGCAGTTTCTCTTGCTGACAGTTGAGGACATTGATGTATTCTTCCATCGGGCCAGTCTCATTGAACAGCATTGCTTCCTGCTTTAACTCACTCTGGCGGCAGGTTCCCAGTGGGAGGGACAGGAGCAACAAGGGGATTTCTAGGGCCCAAACTTTTGGTGAGTAGGAGACGGGTGCGGCCCAGTGGTTCTGACTGCCAGCGGTCCTGCATGGGGGCAAGCTTGAGGTAAGAGACATGGTACCAAGGTGTTGGCCCTAGGAGCTTGGCTGCAGTGGGAGTAGTCAGTATTACTGTATGGAGTCCTGTACATCCCATAACCGAGACCTGTGAGGGAACTAGAGGTCCAGAGTGTGATGGCAAAACAGAGAAGGTAGTCCCCATGTGCACACGAAATGAGATGGACTTACCCACTACCTACAGCATTACCCTGGGCTTGGCGAGGGTGATGGGGGTCTTCGAGTCCGGGCTGTGTCAGTCATTCATGAGGTAGAGAAGTTTGAGTGATAGGCCACCTGGCTGGCTTGGCCTCCCATTTGGGTGGCTTGTCCTCCATGTAGAGGCGCTGAGGAAGAGCCTGTTGCCCAAAAAAGGCAATTGCTCCGCCAGTGACTGGGCTGCTTGCAGTTAGGGCAGGGCTTAGTGCGTGGCCTTGGGCAGGGGCACTGCCGGGCCCAGTGACCCTCTTTGCCACATTTAAAGCAAGCTCCTGGTGGGGTTCCTCTTTGCGGCCCGGACTTGGGTTGGGCACCTCCTATGCCTTGCCCCTGTTGATCTGCTGGCCTCAGGGCTGCCACAAGAGTCTGGGTTTGGAGCGTCACCTTTTGCTGCATGTGAGCCTGGCTAACAGCCTTGGCCTTTTTCTACTAGCCGCAACCACTAAAAACTTTAAATGCCATGTTCACAGGTCTTGGATAGGGGGTTGGGGGTTGAAAATAAGTGGGGCGGGCGGCTCGAGGGGAGCCCAGCACCCAGATCCCACCGGAAATGCTGGAGCCAGAGACAGGACAGGGCCAGGCCTTTCTGCAAGAAGACCAGGGTTGGGTCGTGGGGTCAGGAGCCCTGCAAACCTGTGTGAGGGCCAATGGCCAGCGAAGGGTGGCCTGATGGGGGAGGGGCTTAAGAACACAGCTGAGGAGGGAGGGGCTTCTGACCAACAGGGGAGGAGAGCTTCCTGCAACAAAGAGACTCAAGCAGAAGAGGTCCACAGAGGGACCAGAGAGGGGTCCCTAGAGAGAGAGGGGCACCCCCAGGGGTTGGGCAGGAGGGGGAGAGAGTTCCTCAAGGGGGTAGGTGAAGGAAGAAAGATCAGGCATAGAGGGTTTAGCTGAGATTTCTCTGGCCACAAAGGGCCTGCGCTGTAGAACAGGTGGCACAGAGATTAGGATGGGAGCGCAAATACTAGAAGCCCTGAATGTAAGAGATCTCCAATCATTTCCCAGTTCTTTGGCAATAGTTAAATTGGTGAGGGTGTTAAAATTGAAAGTCCCTTCAGGAGGCCATCTGGTTCAATTATCCAGTGGGTATTGTGGCCTGGCCACAGTGGAGAAGAAGATCAGTTTCTTCTTCTTTAGGGAGGGAGAGATTCGGATAAGGCACCCCAGGAGTGTTTTTAATTCGGGCTTAGATTTCTGTGCCCCCAGGGCCACCCTCAGTCTGAGAGTAATCAGAGATGAGAATTGGCATCCCACAACTCAAACTCTGGCCACTGGATGGTTAGGTAGAGTGGGTGTGTCCAGGACGTTTCCATGGGCACACATGCACTCAGAACGGATAAGAGGTCCCTGATGCAGCTGCGATTATGGACAGGGAGTCTCTGCAGAAAGAACTGAGGGGAGGCTGGAGGCAGGGAACTTACCGCACCGTGTGCCGAAGTGAGTGGGAGGTCGGTCGGAGGTCCTGGTTCTTCCTTGAAAGGGAAGGGGAGAGGAGTTGCCCCAGAGGGCTTCAAGCTCCTCCCAGGTTTCAGCACCAAATATAAGGTATTTCCCTGCTGAGGAAGAAATAAGGGCATAACCACCAAATGTGGAATAGCAAAAGCTTTGTTCAGAACTCATCCCAGACGAAGTTCTCTGGTCCACAAAACAGGCTAGAGAGGTCACACAGATTCTCCTGCCTGGGGCAATTTATAGTGTTGGTAGGGTGGTCAGGTCCATATGACATGGCGAAATTTCATTGGCTGACAGACAGTCGTTCATTTTCAAAGGGCTCCGGAGCTGTTTCTTTTGGTGTGGGTGGTTCCAGCCAAAGTTCCCAAATCTGGTTCTTCACGTGACCTTCCCCCATTGCCAGCTGACCTCACAACTCATATAATTTTATTTCAATGAACCATACAATTTCTATAAGAATTTTTTAAACTGTTGAACATAAAGCCCCATTGCTATTCTTCTAGCTAGTTAAAAGGGTTATTCCTTATCTGGAGCCACGTTGCCTACATTGTCTTAGTTCTCTTTTCTACTAAATCTTTTTGTTCACCTAAATTGAATTCACCTATTTTTAGCTAGTTTTTAATCACTGATGTGAATGTAAATGCAGTGGTAGATACCTGTCAAATAGTTTCCATTGCAACGTTCTTACAATATTTTGATAAAAATAAATTAGCAAAATGAAAGTTATCTGGTCACCCTTCTTCCATTTACTCCATGAAAGTAAGGCATAAGTAATTAATAAACACCATATTAAATGTGCAGGTTAAATTCACACCTTACTTAGTATTTTCTGATATGTTAGGCACACTGAACACATAATGGTGAACAAGTCAGATGATCACTGCCAGTTTCTCTTAGGAAAAGAGACAATAAAGAAGAAGAAAAAAAATACAATTTAACAATGTATATCTGAGATCTCCTCTATTCCATAATCTAAAAGCCCCCCTTCACTCTTTCTTGGCATTTATCATGACCTGGTCGATCTACTTTTGTTTATTTGTTTAAAATCTTTCTCTCTCCACCAGAACGAAAATTTCCTGAGAATAAGACTTAGACTCTTTTGTCCATTGTGGTATCCCCAGTGTTCAGAGCACTGACACCTAGCAAGAAGTCATTTGAGGGCTGCTGTGGCTGCCGTGTGGAGGAGTGGATTTAAGGGCAATAGGGTGCATTATATCCACAGTTATAAAGCTGTTGTGATAGTCTAGACCTGCACTGTCCAAACTGTGTTATATAAATTTAACTTAGGTATAATTAAAGAAAATACGGTATTTGTCATGTTTTAAGTGCTCAGTTGCTACATGTAGTGATTGACTATACCATACAGGACAGAACTGATATAGAATATTCCATAATGGCAGAAATTTCTATTAGTAGTTTTAGATAATAGATTATCTTACCCTACAGGAGGATGGCAAAAAAAAGGGGGAGGGGTGTACAAGTGAAGTGGAGATACAACTGGTAAAATGTCTTGTTGGAATGAATATGGAATTAAATGTGCAGATCAAGGATGACTCTTAGGTTTATGTTGTGAGATGTTGGAGGTGGTATTTTTAGAGATGGGAAATATTAGAGGGAGTAGTAGATTGCTTGGGGGAGATTAGTTTGGCCCCTGCTAAATTTTTAATGCTGTGCTGCATCCAGGGGGAGTTGGCAATAGGAAGCTAGAGGTAACTCTCCTGAGCTAGAAGAAAACTTTAAGCTAGAAATATATATTTGAGAGTTATTAGCTTCTCACAAATTTCTTTTAGTTATCCTTTCTCCCACATCATCAGTCTCTTCTATTGTTCTCATTAGTTTCAGTCATGCTCAAGTATTACCCATCAGTTAAAACAAAGTCAAACAAGAAATTTAACTGTTGTTCCATTTTTCCTTTTTTTAAAGCAAAGTCTCTCACTGAGAGGTTAATGGACTGAGAAAGTTTACGGGATCAATGGTTAGGTGGTAAACCATTGCATCAGGGAAGTACTAATAGAGTTGAATAGATAGGAGGTGGTGATTTAGAAAGTGGGTGTTCAAAATAAATATCTCAGAGGTGTGAGATGGTTACAGTTTTTCAAAGCAGTGTTAGTAAAGAATTAAGCAATAAAGAGAATCATAGTTCCATTGTATGAGCAAATTAGTGTTGGCACTTAGTTGGCACGCGGTAGCTCAGTATCACCAAGCTTCTTAGTCAAGATCCAATCTGATTGGCTGTTGCCCTGCCTTACTGGTTGTTTTATCCTTGGCCAAGCAAAAATTTTAAGGAACATTGTTATTAAAAAAAACACAAAAAACTGGAACATATTCATAGAGTATAATGACCAGGATGCTGAAGGGTGTGGACACCTGGGCATGTTTATCTTGGAGAAAAGAGAAGACAGAGGATCATAATTCTTTCAAATATTATAGAGTTCTCAGAGGCCACATGTGAAACTTGTTCTGTGTAATAATATCTAATAGTTATTGAGTACTTAACATTATTTAGGAGTAATTCTAAGAATTTATAACTCTTAATATTCTTTAAAATCCTATAGATGTAAGTTATATTATTCTTATGTTAAATATAAGGAAACCAAGTCACAAAATGATTGAGAAACTTGCCTTCAATGACATAATAAGTAGAGAAAGTAGGATTTAACACAAGTATTCTGATTCAAACACTTACTGTCTTAGCCACTATACTAATGGCAGTCATTACTTTAATGCCTTTTGATTCAACACGAGAAAGAACAGTCCAGCAATTAGAACTGTTCAGAAAGAGAAAATGCTCGTGAGGTTTATGTCTTATTTTGAGGCTAGTAATCATATGTCTAGGATTATTTTAGAAGGAACTCAGTGTTAGATGAAATTTAAAACTAAATTATCTCTAAATTTTGTATGTAATTTAGTCCCTTCTTTCTCATCTAGCCACCACCCACCTGAAACCTACAGATTTTGTAAGTGTGTGATCTCTATGTCTGACTAAGTCGTTAGTAGAAATGCTGTACGTGGAAGAACCAAGGGTAGAATCATTTCCATGCTATTAAGACCTTCCCTCCAGGTTAACAGCTTATGGTTATTTAATCAGTAGTGAACTTCCAAGCCACATAATTATCCACTTACATTCTATATCTGTTCACAGGAACATCATAAGGTACTTTCTTAAGTGCTTCACTGAAATCAAGATTCATTAAGTTTATCTTATTTCCCCTAGCCACCATCTAATTATCTCTTTCAAAAGTTAAATTAAGTTAATTTAATGTGGCATGTTAAGGATCCCATGCTGGCTTCACATAACCACTGAGTCCTTCTCCAAGTGTTCAGAAACCATCTGTCTAATAATTAGCTGTAAAAACTTACTGAGGTTTATATTTATTTAACAAATGCAAAAGTTTATAAATATCAATGCTTTTAATCCCATGTGAATATTATTTTTTTTTTTATCTCCGTTATGCAGATGAGAAATTTGAGGCACAGAGAGAAGTTAAGTAACTTGCCCAGGGCCACATAGTTAATAAATTGTGGAGCTGGTTCAGACCAGCATTTGGGTTGATAGAATCTGCCTGTAAACATTAAGTTGCATTACTTCACTGATATATGACCTTGGAAATCCTCTACAACTCTGTTTTCTCTGCCTCCTACCCGTTCCCCCAACCCCAAATCTCCTTTTTTTTTTTTTTTTTTTTTTTTTGTATTTTTCTGAAGTTGGAAACAGGGAGGCAGTCAGACAGACTCCTGCGTGCGTCTGACTGGGATGCACCCAGCACGCCCACCAGGGGGTGATGCTCTGCCCATCTAGGGCGTTGCTCTGTTGCAACCAGAGCCATTCTAGTGCCTGAGGCAGAGGCCATGGAGCCATCCTCAGCTCCCGGGCCAACTTTGCGGGAGGGGAAGAGAGAGACAGAGAGGAAGGAGACGGGGAGGGGTGGAGAAGCAGATGGGCGCTTCTCCTGTGTGCCCTGGCCGGGAATCGAACTCGGGACTCCTGCACGCCAGGCCGACGCTCTACCATTGATCCAACCGGCCAGGGCTCCCAAATCTCCTTTTTAAACAGAGTAACATCTTCCCATTTTCATTATTTTGAAACTCCTGAGGGTTTGTTGTTTCTACCCAGAACCCCTTTATTTGACCTGTTATATCCCCAGAGTTCCCCATCACTTCCAATTCACCAGTTTCTTTTTTTTTTTTTCAGTTTCTTTAAGGATAAGAACGATATGGAGAATAATGATTCCCTTGTTATCCATATTTCTTTCTCAGATTTCTGGGATACCGCTATCTTTGAGACAAATCAATAGAGTATTACTGTTTTAATTTAGGAGTTAAATTATAGCATGTATAGATATATTATGGCAAATGTCCTGTCATTATTAGGACCACTTCTGTGTTTCTGAATTAGAAAAGGATCCTCATTATTCTATATTTGGGCATCCTGTCTGTCTTAGTTCAGGCTCCTATTACACAAATTCTATAGTCTGAGTGGTTTAAATAGAATCCATTTATTTCTCAGTTCTGGAGGCTGTGGAGTCCAAGATTTGGTAACTAGTGAGAGCTGCTCATAGATAGCTGTATCTTTGGTATACATTGCAAAAAAGGGTCAGGATAGCTCTTTGGGGTCTCTTTTGTAAGGGAATTAATTTCATTCATGAGTGCTCAATTCCCATGACCTAATTGCCTCTCAAAAGCCTCATCTCCTACTACTATTATATTAGGGATTAGAATTTCAACATAAAATTTCGGTGGAGGGAAGGAGATACAAACATTTGGTCCATATTCTGTTTCTCTGCCCCCTTATTTTCATCAAATTCTTCTTTTCTCATTTTTACAATCACAGATTGGTACAAAATTGTATATTGTTTCACATCAATTGCTAACCCAGCCTTTGATTTTTTTTAAAAATCTATACCCTTCCATTGTTGCAATTGAATGATTAATTCTATCCTACAAATCTTTATCTTACACTGTTCATACTCATTCCTTTGTCAATATCAACAGCTTAGGACATAAAATTCCCTCTTTTATTGTCTTTTACCTATGTTATTGACAAAGTATTTCAATTATTGAGTATTCTTCACATCTCAGCTCATTTATGTGGCTCCGGGAAAGAATTCATCTGCTATCCAGTGGTGCTTACCTGACTGCGTTTTAAGACTGATGAGTCTATGAGAGAGAGAGGTTTTAAATTTATTTTGGAAGATATGATTCAGAAAAGCAATATTGTACTCAAATTGCCTATCAGTGGCAAGTAATGGTTTAAAAGTATTTATTAAAGCAGATACACAAAGATCTTCAAGTAAAACTAGGAACACTGGTTAAAAGATAACTTGAAATTTTGGTAGTTCAGATACATCCTCTGAGGTAATGAAGTTAATTGGGGTAAATGTGTGAGCGTCTCTCTATCTGTGTTATTTTTATTTAAGAAATAATGGTAAAACAGAAAAGTCAGTTACTGTTTAAAATATCCAGTGGGGACATTCAAGCTGAAACAAAGGTAGAGTTCAGTGTATTTCTATGTCTGTAACCATGACTCTTTTATTTAGTAACTGTCCCTTCAACCCATTTCTATAAAGGCCCCAAAAGAGAATATTTTATCTGCATATGTACAAGCTTCTCTGCATAAAATAGAAACAAATTTAATGATTTTTCTACTGATCCAATCTACTTTTAAGCCAGAATTTTATTAGTTGTGCTTAACATTTAAAAGCCTAATGAATGTGTTATTGGGAGATTCTTTTGATTGGGGTGTAATTCTGAGAAGAATTCTAATCAACTTGTAATGCAAAGTTCTTTTTGATGTCACTTTGTCTTTGTTAGGATAAGGCAAGTGAATGGGCTCTCAGAAGAATCCTTGATTTGAGCCACAGAGGAGTGAACCTTACCATCCCATAACTGTGACTTCTTAATTGTTTCACGATGCTCATCTAGTTGACCTTTTGCCTCCATTGCTTTTATCTTTCCATCTATACATCATTAAAATGAACCTTTGGCACTGACTGGGTAGCTTCAGGTCAAATCCTTGACCTGATATACCAAGGTTGCAGGTTCAATTCCTCATCAAGGCACATACAAGAATCAACAAATGAATGCATCAATAAGTGGAACAACAAATTGAGGTTCTCTCTCTCTCTCATATCAATCAATGAAAAGTTTTTAAAAAAACAACCTGAACCTTCATTTTTACAGGAAAAATATTTAGGCTGTCTCATTTATTTTTTAAGTTTTCCTTTTTTGGAAGTAAATTGAATACTAATAAAATATTGCTATGAGACAGGTATAAAAACAACCCAAAGTTAGAAGATTTACTACATATTACCACATATAATGTCAATTACAAATGCAGTAAAAACATGCAGTAAGGCAGTAAGCATTAATGCACTAAAAATATGTTTGAATAAATACCTTTTGTCAGTCTTTTTTCTAAGACTAAGATAGCTTAATTTTGAAGAATTTGCATATTTTTTGAATATATACCGGAAATGAAAAGGCATATTATATTTTATACATATCTGAAGAGAAAGTTGAAGTGTGTTTTGATATAAGTATTGCATAAGCAAACAATAGTTTCTTTGTGTTAGAAACTTTTTCAAAAATATTTATTTCTTGTATAGAAAGGAAATTTCAAGTAAATGATTTAACAAATGAGCATATTTTATTATTGATAAATGATATGCCAGGCCCTGGCTGGTTGGCTCACTGGAAGAGCGTTGGCCCAGTATGTGGATGTCCTGGGTTTGATTCTCAGTCAGGGCACACAGGAGAAGCACCCATCTACTTCTCCACCCTTTCCCCTCTTGGTTCTCTCTCTCTCTTCCCCTCCTGCAGCCATGGCTTAAGAGGAGCAAGTTGGCCTGGGAACTGAGGATAGCTCCATGGCCTCTGGCTCAGTAGCTAAGAAGAGCTTGGTTGCTGAGCAATGGAGCTACACTCCAGATGGGCAGAGCATTACCTGCTAGTGGGCTTGTCGGTTGGATCCCAGTTGGGGCATGAGTGGGAGTCTGTCTCTCTGCCTCCCCTCCTCTCACTGAATAAAAAAAAATGGTATGCCTATAGAGAAGCTTAATTTTCTTAACGTTTACAGACTTACTTAAATAAGTCTCTTGTTTTTAATTTCCTAGTGGATTTCTTTTTAAATCTGCGAATAAAGACATTACTAGAAATTTTCCTTATGTATTTTTTATGTATACATATAGTATAAAGTATTTTGAATGCATATGCTATAAAGTATTTTGATATATCTACATGTGTTATATTGGGATAACACAAATAATATCACAGAAAGAACAATGTCTAGTAATTTTATAGTTAATTGCATTATTTTATTTCTTTTTAAACATTGTTTTATGTTCCGATTTTTCTAAAGAAGTATATATTATTGTTTCAGTTAACTTTACTGATACTTTTTCATTTTTAAGAATTCTAGTTTTGAGTCTACAAAAGAAACAAACACCTCTATTCTGAAATTTTAATAGGTTTCTGTAAGTATTTATATCTAAGGTTTGCTGTTACTTTTCTGTGGAATGACAGTTGAAAACAATACAGGAAGACAGCCAAACCAAGACAAATGCGGAATTCCAGTTGTTGACCCATTTGTAACAAAAGAGTCAGAAAGATACCAATGTGCTGTACGTGGAGCTTGGGGAGCCCAGGGTGGTGGTGGCCATGCTGCACCTCAATGTCATGGCCCTGGCTGGTCAGTCTGTAGCAGCAAGGACACCATTACTGTGGAGGTGCTCTGATTGCCAAGCGGTGGGTCCTGACAGCAGCACACTGTAACTTTAGGTGTGTGCCTGTGCGGTGCAGGGGGCTGGAACCCTTTGAGGGCCACCTGTGGTGTACTCCTGCTCTCTTCATGCCGCAAGAAACTTGAAGTATTAGGTTGATGAAACTTTCTGAGCTTCACTAATACACTTAGTACTAATAGCTTTTAATTTTAAAAGCTGCTTCCTGCTTTTTGGTGTAATTTAGTTAATAAGCAACTAACAACACTCTCTGCTCTTTCCTCCTCTATAAAATGGAGATGATGATGTCCTAACATTTTCTCATCAGTCTCTAACACCACCCCTGGAGCACAGGGATTGTTCAAATGTGGATTCCTTTTCTTCTTATTCTCCTGTTTTAACTTGTCTGGTAATTGTACCCACTCCCAAAATAAATATCTGAAGTTTCAAATAATTTTTAAATGCCTTTTTTTCAATTAAAATTAAAAATTAACTAAAACAACAACAACAAAATGGTTTACCCATTTTTCAACCCCAACCCCTGCCTCTGGCAACCACCAATCTGTTCTCTGTACCTATTAAAATTTTCTTTAATGTGTGTGTGTATTAGATCCCACATATAAGAGAGATTACATGTCTTTTTCTGTCTAACTTATTTCACTTAGCATAATACCCTTGAGATCCATCTATGTTGTCAGAAATGGCAAGATTTCATTCTTCTTTATGGGTGAATAATATTACATTTCATTTATCCATTCATCCATTGACAGACTCAGGTTGTTTCTGTATCTTGGTTCTTATAAATAATGCTGCAGCACACTTGAAAAGATATCTTTTCAAATTAATGTGTTTTTTTTCTGCAGATAAATACTCTAGGTATACTGGATCATATGATGGTTTCATTGTTAATTTCTAAAGAACATCTTTAAAAAGTAACATTTTTTTCTTTGATTTAATCTACAGTCTGGTCTCAATATGGTATGGAAATACCTGAAAACTCCTACCTCAGAAGTTTTAACTTGAAATTTTAAATATCAGTCTCCCAGAAGTAGTGATAGTTGATACCATCACACAGTGTCCCACAGCCAAGTGAGTAGATGTAATGTCTTCAG
Source organism: Saccopteryx bilineata (assembly GCF_036850765.1). Lineage (NCBI taxonomy): Eukaryota > Metazoa > Chordata > Mammalia > Chiroptera > Emballonuridae > Saccopteryx > Saccopteryx bilineata. The sequence goes on along the minus strand of NC_089491.1, from coordinate 138,229,284 downwards.
TGTCTTTAAAACTTTGTAATAAAAATATCTGCTGAAATAACTTGGTGAGCAGGAATGTTCAATGAATCAAAAACTCATTTTCTTTACCATCCCCAACTCTTACTGTTAAATCATAAGAAGGCATCCTTATTAAGGCAGTTTAAAGACTTTCACGTGCTCAAAATTACCTGGGGAGTTTGCTATAAATGGAATCTTAAAATCTTAATGCTGACTTTTGATTTAATGAGTTATGTCTGGAATTCTGCATTTTAAATGCACATGCCATGACCTAGAGCATATTATACTGAATGAAATAAGTCAGACCGCAAAGGACAAATACTGCATGATTTCACTTATATGGTGAGTCTAAAAAGCAAAGATTCATAGATACAGAGAACAGACTGATGGTTGGTTTGCCAGAGGGTAGGGGTGTTGGGGGCTGGGTGAAAAAGTTAAAGAAATTAAATAAAAATTGGTAGTCACAAAATAGTCATAGGATGTAGAGTTCAGCATAGGAAATATAGTAAATAATATTGCAATATGTATGTATGGTGCCAGGTGGGTACTTGAAATAGCAAAACAAAATTTAATAAAGTATATGATTGTCTAACCACTATGCTGTACACCTGAAATGAATACAAAATAATATTGAATGTAAACTATACCTTTAAAAAATTTTTTTAAAGGAGGAATTGATTTCACACACAGGTGGTATATAAAACTGAGACTCGTGTGCCCTGGCCGGTTGGCTCAGTGGTAGAGCGTCGGCCTGGCGTGCAGGAGTCCCAGGTTCGATTCCCGGCCAGGGCACACAGGAGAAGTGCCCATCTGCTTCTCCACCCTTCCCCTCTCCTTCCTCTCTATCTCTCTCTTCCCCTCCCACAGCCAAGGCTCCATTGGAGCAAAGATGGCCCGGGCACTGAGGATGGCTCCGTGGTCTCTGCCTCAGGTGCTAGAATGGCTCTGGTAGTGACAGAGCGATGACCCGGATGGGCAGAGCATCGCCCCCTGGTGGGCATGCCGGGTAGATCCTGGTCAGGCGCATGCAGGAGTCTGTCTGACTGCCTCCCCGTTTCCAGCTTCAAAAAAATACAAAAAAAATAAAAATAAAAATAAAATAAAACTGAGACTTGTGGACATAGATAAAAGTGAAGTGGTTACCAGGGGGAAAGGGATGTGGGGTGGTGGATGGAAGAGGGGGCAGGAGGAAGAGTGTAAAGAGGGACAAATATAAGGTGATGGAAAATGATTTGACTTTGGGTGATGGGTATACAACACAACCAACAGTTCAAATGCTATAGAAATGTTTACCTGAAACTTATGTACTCATATTAATCAATGTCACTGTTTTAAAATTAATTATCTAAATAACAATTAAAGGAGGAATTGAGGGGTAAAGATAATGGTAAGGTGAGATCAAAGGACAGGGAAAATTGTAACAGCAAAGCCTATAGGCTTTCTAGGGTTTGTGGGAGTATTGGTATCTGGACACCAGAGGAACTATCCTGGAAAGAAGGATCATGTAACTGGATATTAAAATCTCCAAGATTTATGACGGGATTAATTCTAAAGACGTGATAGTCGATCCGGAGCTAAACTCTCAGGACTGAGGAAGAATGACCAAGCCTGCAACTGTTCGCTGAGGACGGCATGTGAGCGCTAGGAAACTCAAAGCCTAGGAAGGAGCAAGGCGCAGGCCTCTTTTCAGGGGCTGAACTCCCATTTCCCGAGCAGAGATTATGTTGTCTCTTCTGTAATTTACTAGCCCCCTAATCTAAATCCCAAAAACTTATTTAAAAGAGTAAGTAAAATGAAAGCAAAATGTGCTAAATATTTTTATTTTATAAAAATTTAGTTGATGCTTCTGTGAACTTTTATTAATTAAAGAAACTGAGTTTATCTTATCAGGTCGAGACACTTTCTAGTTTTATATGCAACAGGATAGCCAACGGAGTTCTACCCGCAAAACCTCGAACATGATTTGGAAAGAAAACTGTAATATGTGTACTTTTTATGATTTATATATGATTGTTTATATTGTGTTGGCAGACATAGCAGAGACTATATTTTGTGTATTTACTGGGAACTTAATAAATTACTTGCCTGATTAAGAGAAAAATAAAAATAAATAAGTGCTCATACCAGATTTAATACATGTGGTCCCTAGACATAGAGTAAGTATAACTTTCAGAATAGCTTCCAGTAACCATTATATAAACATATAATACATTGTTCTATATTATGATTGTAATAGAATATGTAGAATTATTGACTTAAGTCATCATGAGTTTTAACTGTCAGAGGAATACTGCATCATTTTACTTAATGTTATGAAGGCAAGAAGGTAGATACTTTTTTTTTTTTTTTTTGTATTTTTCTGAAGCTGGAAATGGGGAGGCAGTCAGACAGACTCCCGCATGTGCCTGACCGGGATCCACCCAGCACGCCCACCAGGGGGCAATGCTCTGCTCATCTGGGGCATTGCTCTGTTGCAACCAGAGCCATTCTAGCACCTGAAGCAGAGGCCACAGAGCCATCCTCAGCGCCCAGGCCAACTTTGCTCTAATGGAGCCTTGGCTGCAGGAGGGGAAGAGAGAGACAGAGAGGAAGGAGAGGGGGAGGGGTGGAGAAGCAGATGGGTGCTTCTCCTGTGTGCCCTGGCCGGGAATCGAACCTGGGACTCCTGCACGCCAGGCTGACACTCTGCCACTGAGCCAACCAGCCAGGGCCAAGAAGGTAGATACTTTAAAGTTTTTGAGAAACCTGCATTTTCTAGGAATTCAAGGTAATAAAGATTTTAATGTAGATAAGAAATGTAAAAGAATATATTTTTAGTCATTTAAAAAAATATGGCTTGTTAAAGTGGTATCTAGTCTCACACTCCCTTTTTTATGACAAGTACTGTCACAGACAACCTGGTCATAGGAAGGCATTACCTCTCAAACGTGGGCAACAGTGATTTGGTGCCGGTGAACGCCATGCACACTCACCCCGGCTTCAGTTTCCTCCTAATGATGATCTATCCTTGTTGCATCTGGAAAAAACTGTCAACTAGGTCAGTATAAATAACTCTTCTTCGTATTTCAGACTTTTCCATATAGGAGTTTTATTCTTTCATCTTGCTTGGAAGAGCTGTGTGTACTTTTGAAGTGAAGTCATTATTTCAGAACTTTCTTATATTCTAAGATATTTTCTCTAAAAGCTGGAGGACTTGCATAAACATTTTCCTTTCATGTGGTTTTAATTAATGAAGGTCTAGGGAAGATGTGAAAGAAATACATTTTAATGTTGTTCTATTTATTCTTCTGAGACCTGTTATATCTTCTAAAGTTAACCCAAAGACTTAGAACAGGAATTTGAACAATCAGATGTTCAATTTTCTGTACCTTCATGATTTAGTAAAAATTTGTCCCTTTTTTAAGGTTGTTTTTTTTTTTTTTTTTTGAACCAAAGCTGCTGTGCAAGTGCTGATCTAGCTCTGTTTCCTAGTAGCCATGCAACCTTGGCAGGTAATGTAACTGTTCTGAGTCTCAGCTTTATCATTTGTAGAGAGAGAATAATAGTAACCCACCTACCTACTTAGCACAGGTGAACATTTGTGAGAAAGTCTATGTGGGGAAATGTAACTACGGTGCCACGCCTTCACTCCAGCTCTCCCTGTGTTCCTGCATGCCCCAGCTCTGCTCTGCCAACAACCTCTCCTCGCTGTGCCTGTCTTTTCAATGCATCCCTCCTGCAAACCTGCAGTCCAGGTTCAGTTCACCATTTGCTTTTTTCTGCTTTTATAACTGCGTCAGTGGGCGCATCTCTCACAGTGCTTCCTACTTAACCTTAGCTGTGCATTATAATCCCTTAGGTTGCTTAAACAAAACAAAACAAGACAAGACAAGACAGAACAAAACTATAGTCCATGATGCATTTTGGATCAATTACAATCTGAGGAGTGGAGATCTGACATCAGTGTTTTTTGTTCCTTCTCTTTATTCGTATTTTAAAATTTATTTTAATCAGACTTTTTATGTTGAGATTATTGTAGATTCATGTGCAGTTGTAAGAAAAATAGAGGCACCAAAGTGCTTTTTATCTAGTTTTCAACAATGGGAACATCTTGCAAGATACTGACATTGCACAGCAAAGATACAGAATATTTCTAATGCCACAAGAATCCATACTGTTTCCCATTTATATTTAATAAATCATGGTACATTGCTCTGGATCCTGTGTGCTGTTAAAAAGGAATGATGGGGCAGATCTATATGTAATGATATAAATGATATAACTGTAATCTAGTAAATGAAGAAAGAGTGGCCCTGGTCAGTTGGCTCAGTGGTAGAGCGTCGGCCTGGCATGCAGGAGTCCCGGGTTCGATTCCCGGCCAGGGCACACAGGAGAAGCACCCATCTGCTTCTCCACCCCTCCCCCTCTCCTTTCTCTCTCTCTCTCTCTCTTCCCCTCCCACAGCCAAGGCTCCATTGGAGCAAAGTTGGCCCAGGTGCTGAGGATGGCTCCATGGCCTCTGCCTCAGGCGCTAGAATGGCTCTGGTAGCGACAGAGTGATGCCCCAGATGGGCAGAGCATCACCCCCTGGTGGGCATGCCAGGTGGATCCCGGTCGGGCGCATGTGGGAGTCTGTCTGACTGCCTCCCTGTTTCCAACTTCAGAAAAATACAAAAAAAAAAAAAGAAAGAGCAAAGAAAAAAAAAAAAACGACCAGTTAAAAAATATGTTTATAGAGGGAGACTGCTTTATTTTAGCTTCAGGAAATTTGGCAGGAAATGATGTAATAGACCAATGACGACCTGTGAAGGCAGCACAACATGAGATTTAGAGTTAGTTGGTACACATGCAGAGAGATAAGGAGGACAAGAAGGCATGAGTTATAAGGAGATTTTTGTGATTTTATTAGGAAATAGCAGTAAAAATAAAGGACAAATCATTTTAAAAATGGCCTAGGATAGCCTGACCTGTGGTGGCACAGTGGATAAAGCATCAACCTGGAAATGCTGAGGTCACTGGTTTGAAACCCTGGCCTTGCCTAGTCAAGGCACATATGGGAGTTGATGCTTCCTACTCCTCCCCCCTTCTCTCTCGCTGTCTCTCTCTCTCTTCTCTCTCTCTCTCTCTCTCCCTCTCTCTCTCCTTTCTAAAAATGAATAAATAAAATAAATTAAAAATTAAAAAAGAAAAAAAAATGAAAAAAAAGTGGCCTAGGATATACAGTACCTAGTATGCTGAAGCATTTAAGTATGTAAACATCTAGATAAGAATGCACCAGCATGGGAAATGAACCAGCATGGGAAAACTGACATAGGAACACTACATTCAGTGTGTTGTGTGTAGTATATACACACACAGGCATACATACAAATCCACAATATTTATGTACACACAGGTTTTGGTAATAAGAAAAAGTGTGAATGTTTAAATGTATAATGTAAAAATATAGTTTAGTATGCCTTTATAAGATATAAAATACTTAATAGCTATAAAAATATGTAAAAGGTTTAAATGTCCACAAAATGTGTATAGTTGAAGAAAGGTGATAATTATGCTCTCTTCCACTGTTGTCTCAAATTCAACAACGTGATATCTTGGAGGCACATTGACAATAGGGCAGGCACATGTGAAAACCTGGCTGTGAAGGGAAAGCAGGAGCCCCACATCTCTGGGTAAGGAGTGTGTCTCTGTTGTCCTAGGAGGGTATGGAATTACCAGGCACAGTGATAACATGACAACTGGGCTAGTCTCTTCTGAAGTAATTATTAGATGTCATATTCTGGAAGACTTGTTTATTAAATTACAGAGTTTAAGAAAAAGGTGCTATAGGTCAAAGTAGGTATTTCTAGAGTCATAACTGAAAAGCAAACAATGTTAATATCAAACCAATGTACTAAACGATATTTGCCTTTTTCATTCTCCTCTTTCTCATTAAGAGACTTTGTATCTCCAATCTGTTTGCTCAGAAAGACAATAAGATAAATTTACTTTCCAAATGTATGACTGCTGGATAGGGACTAACTGAACCACATTGTGAGTATATTAACTACATCTTCCAAGATTAGATCCATACAGATATGTGTGAAGTCTGAGTCTACTGTCTTATTAATTTTAAAATAATCTGTATTTTAATGAAGAATGACAGTAGAAAAAGTCTTTTTTCATAATGGACCGAAAGGTGACTGCTTGGGTTTTAAGCCATCATATTTATTGATGTTAGTTTATTAATACTGGTTTATTGATTGTAAAACTTGTGTTGGAGAATATCTAGTAGTTTTATTACCTAATAAGTATTTGTGTGTCTCATGTATATGTAATACTTTCTATTTGTACTGTGAACATACACACAATTGTTTTTATAATAGTACACCACTACTGTGAAAACCCATACTGGAGATATGAGCCTATTCCCAAAGATATGAGACATTTTTCTGAAATAATAGGCTGGGTAAAAGTGGTAACTGTGTGTAAAGATTATATGAAATAACTAGTTTGTATAAAGATCAAATCCATGACTCTGGTCTTACTTTCATTGTATTCTACAACTTAATTAACAAGTTACAAATATCCAATAAACTAAAGACTAAATCACAATGCAATTTCAGTTGTCAGCTTCCAGATAGTGTCAGTGTTTAAACATAATGCCTGTTAAGCAAAAGTAAAAAAAAAAAAAAAATGAGAGCACCTGAAAGCAATGGAATAAAGATCTAACATGTAAAATGTGAATTGTATTGTTTGCTTTATCAACAACTGATTTTGATCTAAACTTTGTCTTTTTCCTTCTATAAAATATTCTTCTATCTTAGGACTGTACTAAAGGCAAAAGACCCTGCATAAAATTTTGGTTGTTTCTGTTGTTAAAGCCACTTTGGAGTAATAATAACAATTTTTTTTTAAACAAATCACCTAACAGTATCATTATATTGCTGATAGGAAAAAAAATGAAAGGGATTTAACCTTTGAAAGTTATCTATAATATAGGGCTATTTTTTTTTTTTTTTTTTTGTCATTTAAAATCATTTGCCTGTGCAGCAGAGAGAGGGCCATTGATCAATAGTACATCTTGTTGGAACTACTGCAGACTGGATATTAAAACATCAATATGTGTAAAGGGGCCACAGGATCATCCTCATGTGTGGTAATTCAAGACTGCATTGATGAATGTAGGAGTTTTCTTCTTAGTATGCCTTGCGAATGGGTATTTGCTGACAATAAAGATGTATAAATGCATGGTAGTCATAAAATAAAAAGTGGGAATCAGAACATTGCTATGTTGATGTGCGATAATTGTTAATTTGATACTTGAAGTAACTCAGTTCTCAGAAGAAATTATTCATTCATTTACTTAGTTGAATGATGTGAAATTGATGATATCCAACATTTGTGACCTTAAAAATGATAATTTCTTATGGTTTGACTTTGTAGCTGACTAGATAGCTCAAAGTACCTACTTGTACTTGCATTAAAGATGTAAAGATGGTTTTATGTAATTCAAAACTATCATTTAGCTTTCTGCATGGCGCACTTTATTGTCAGTATTGAATGGATTTATACTCAAGGATCTTTTAGTCTCTCCTTGAAAATACAGAGTTTGATCTGATTCAGATATCTGTAACATTAGCCAACTGTCTGAGTGACTTTGGTTCCTGTGTTGTTGTGAACAGAAATCAGAGATGGGAGTGTAACCTATGTACTGTCTGATCATCCTCTGCAGTTGGGGTTAGCCTCAGCCATGGATTATGCAGCCAAGAGAACTTCTCTTTTTCCTGGTTGCAGGGAGATTCTGGAGGACCACTGCTGTGCGCCCAGGATGGGCAGTACAAACTTATAGGTATAGTGAGCTGGGGAAGCAGTAACTGTCATCCCACCACACCGTTCTTCACCAGAATTTCTGCCTACAGGGATTGGATCACATTTGTCACTGAAAGAGAAGCATGATCACTGAGACAGTAGCAAAGTGGGATTGTTATAAACAGGAAAGAAAACACATAACAATATACTTAAAAAATAAGTCTCTTATCAGTTCCAAAAAACTTTAATGCCACTTACTCCAACCTGTGTATTGAGGAACTTGGATTTGGTGTGTTTCATAACATTCAGTATTAAACTTTGTCACAGAAAATTAATATTATTTCTTTATGCCTCCTGGAAATTTATAATCTGAAATGTCATTAAGTTCATATCTAGTGTAGCATGTATATGTCATAGTTTAATACCATAATATACACTTTTACAATTTTTTCTAGTTTGGTAAACATTGCAAGACATGAAGGAAAACATTATTCAGTCTATAAAATTATTAATTTTATTTACACAGAATAATACCCTGCACACAGATCGGAAAGACCCCTATAAGTTTCACAATTTTAATGAGCAATGGACATTTAAGAAATTATTTATTAGGCTTATCCCTTGATTTTTTAAATTTTTAGATAAAATTTTAGGATATTTCAATAGTTTACCAAACTATTTACCTGTACTGCTTTCTCTAAGCTGTAGCCAAGAATTAGGGAGCAAGTAACTAAGTCCAAGATATTAATCTTACTCAATGCTCTTCTTAAAGGTGAGGGAAGTAGAAATAAATAAACTTGAAGTTGATTTAAAAATTTTGGACTAATCTTGACAGGAAACTCTGGAAATAAAGTTGCATAATGGAAACGATTTTTCTTGATATTCTAGGATAGTATCAATATAGTAAAATTTAATATTTCAATAAATTTTAACTCACCAAATAAAAGGGCAATTTAGTGTTGTTGTCAGTATTTCTTTGCCACTGCCAGCTATCTTACTTTACGTAAATCATTTAAGTGACTCAATTTCCTTTTTATGAAACAGGTAGATAATGTTAATACCTTACATTGTTAAATGAGATAGACAAGTAAAGCATTTAAAACAGCTCTTACTGGAAAAACAAAAAACAACAGTGCTTCTTTGTACAAGCATTAGTCATCATCATACCTTTGTAAGACTATGTTGGTCAATCAATCAGAAAATTAAAATCTCAATGTCTGATTGGAAAATCTGATAACAGATGTGTTTTCTTTCCAAAATTCCCGCTATTACTTTTTATAGTGTGGAATAATAGGAAAAGATAAATGAAGTATTAATTTTTCTCAAGAAATATTTGAGTGCATAATAGGGATTGGCAATATAAGGGTGAGAAAGACAGATGTGCTTTCTTAAGGAGTATACTATCTGGAAGACAAGCATTGAACAAAAAATTAAAAGCGTTACCTATGTCTGGAAGAGGAAATTTAAAAATTCTTTTCAGAAGAAAATAAGAAGGCAAAAGCAGAGAACATGGTGCAGTTTGAGGAGTGATATGCATTCCAATAAATTAAAAAAAAAAATCTGCCTAGCAAAATTCAGGCAACTTCTATAACTTTGAGAGAGAACAATAAAATGATTGTTACTGTTTTAAGTCACTACATTTTGGGGTGATCTGTTATACAAAAATATGTGACCAAAATAGTGGTTTTAGAGTGATTGGCATGTTAGAAAGATATAAACTTTGCTTAAGGGAAAAAAAAGATTGTAAATTATAAATTCTGCACCCAAGTCTTTGATCATTAATGATGTACAGTATGAGCAGAGAGAGATTCGTTCTGTGGTCTCTAAGTGTCAGTCAGAAGGTAATATATCCCTTCTCGGGAAAGGTGATTCCTTACTGGCCACGTGGTTACACTCAAAGTTTCAACCTCTGTTGTGTTTAGTCACGCCCCTTTCATCTTGACCACGCCTCTTGATTCACAAAGCGTTTCGTCAGCAAAGAGCATATCGCGAGAACTCTTACATTGTCTCCCCTCCAATGTTTTCAGCAGTGGTAGTCGCTTTTGTTCTCGCGATATTTCCAGGAAAACGGGATCCCCGGCGACCCGGGCTTCTGTGAAACATGGCGGCTGGCTGTGATCGAAACACAAGGTAAGATACTGAAACCCTGCTGGGTGCTGTTCTCTCGATTGTTCCAGCGCTGTTCCGGGCGTGAATGTAGTTAAGGGGGCTGAGAGCGTGTCATGGAGTTGGCTCCCTGTCTTCATCTCTCTGTGAGAGATCGGCCGGACTGGGAAGCCGCCCCACTTCCCCCGGGGGCGTTACTGGCAGGACCCTGGGCAGCGCTATGCCTGGGAGCTCCCTCTCCCGCGCTCGGGTTCTCTGCGCTCTCTGGAACTTGAAGGAGTTCAGGTGCTTCCTCGACAGCTGCTGACCTGACCCATTGCTTCTCACAGTGCGCGATGCCTTGGTGGCTCTCCCGTCCGCAGGCGAGGAGGGTCCCGCGTTGCGAAGACCAGACGGGTCGTGTCCCGATCCTCCCGGTGTCTGGCTCCGCACCATCATTCAGACAAATAACAAATTCTCGGCAGCAAGTTGCTCCCTCTTTTTTTATATAGACTTAGGTTTTGGCCTCGCCGGAGGGAGAGTTTCGCACCTCGCTTGGAAAAATGAGAAAGGGGCAGGGCAGGGTGAGATGTTACCGGAGAGACAGGTCCGAATGTCATTACTTTTCTTAAACCTTCGAGGATTAAGAAACCCTTGGAAGGTAATTTGTCAACTCGCAGAGGATAGCCTTGGGTAAAGGTAATATATAGAGGTGAAGGATCATTATTTGACAAAACACGTTTAAGTAACTTATGTTTAGGATTTGATGCCCTCGAGACAACGGAAAGTTACATAATATCTGTTAAAATGTTGCAAGACTGGCTCTCAGAAGCAATTAAAAATACAGTTTAAAACAGTGTTTTTTCATCTGTTTGAAGTTGTACTTAAGTATTTCAAGTAATTGCTTAGCCTGATACATTGAACCTTATAAATATGATACATTGAACCTTATAAATATGTAGCCTTATAAAATCAGGCTTGTTCACTGAAGAATTCAGGACGGATACTGGCTTACCTAATTTATTGATCGCTTTAAAGAATACTGGTTTACCAATTCTCTTAGAGGAAAAACATGAAAAAAAATAAATGCCATGGTTTTGGGGGGAGGGATGAGGAGGAGTTTCTTTCTTTCTTTCTTTTTTTTTTTTTTTTGAGAATAAAGTTTACCACACAACTGAGTATGGTAATAATAGCTCAAGGGTACAAATCATAAAAATAGATCAAGCTTCAAAGATCTCTCACAGGAAATCAGGCCGAGTAGGAACAACTACAACAACAAAAAAGAATTAGAAAAAAAAATATTTTGGGAAGACTAGTGATATAATAGGAAGAAACAATGAAACTTATTTTTAACAGAAGTTACTGTCAGGCAATCGCTCCCTGCTCCTAATATTAGTTAAATTTTCCAGTATTCTAATTCTGTCTCATAAGTTTAACACTGGTCAAATTAACAAGGCACTCAGAGCAATAGTACTGATCTAGATTATAGTAAGACTACATGGAACAGTAGAAAGAAGGAATTTTTACCAAGAGAAGAAGATAACAACAACAAAAAAGCAAGTGGAATTTGGAATTTAAAGACATAATAACCATATAAAATGAAGAGTTTCATTAATTTGGGGGTCAAAAAGAAATTTTTCTTAAAAAACATCTTCTTCAATCTGTATTTTGACTTAAGTACCAAGGCAACATTTGTGAGTAACCATACAAGTTAGAAAAATTTTTGGCCATGGCCAGTTGTCTCAGCAATAGAGCATCAATCTGGCATGAGGAAGTCCCAGGTTCGGCTCTGGCCAGGGCACACAGGAGAAGGGCCCATCTGCTTTTCCACTCCTCCCCCTCTCGCTTCTCTCTTTCTCTTCTCTGTCTTCTCCTGCAGCCATGGCTCGACTGGAGCAAGTTGGCCCCTGGTGCCAAGGATAAGTCCATGGCCTCCGTCTCTGGAGGTAAGAGATTGGTTGCTGAGCAATGCCCTAGATGGGCAGAGCATCATCCCCTAGTGGACTTGCTGGGTGGATCCCAGTTGGGGTGCATGAGGAGTCTGTCTCTCTGCCTCCCTGCATCTACTTAATAATAATAATAATAATAATAATAATAATAAATTTTAATAACAAGCTAACACATAATGAATGTTAATTGTATGCCAGGCATTGTTAAGTGCTTTGCGTGCTTTAACTCATTTAATCTTCACCAACCACCACATTAGTAAGGCATTATTATTACTCCCATTTTACAGATAAGAAAACTAAGGCATAAAAGATTGACCCCGACCTGGAAATGCTGAGGTCGCCGGTTCGAAACCCTGGGCTTGTCTGGTCAAGGCCACATATGGGAGTTGATGCTTCCAGCTCCTCCCCCCCTTCTCTCTCTGTCTCTCCTCTCTCTCTCTCCCCGTCTCTCCCTATCCTCTCTAAAAAAATGAATAAGTAAAAAAAAAAAAAAGATTGACCCATTCTCCTTGCTTTGGGAGACATTTATTCTAGTGTAAATAATATTTCATGTTTCCTTGACCTTTCCTTACCATTCTTTATACTTTAATTTTGTACATTTTTATTGAGTAGTTACTGTAGTCAATCCATTTTTTAAGGAGGATTATATTTGTATTTGCCCCTGGTTTACATTGCTACTGGGCACTTACTAATTGTGTTATCACTTTGCGGTCTCTTAACTTTTATTTTGTCAATTTATATCATCCTTAGTCTATTCTTGTTATTAACTAATCTCATATGTATAAATATATTCTCTCACTTTCCCTAAAGACTTTTTTTTTTTTTTTTTTTTTTTTTATTTTTCTGAAGCTGGAAACGGGGAGAGACAGTCAGACAGACTCCCGCATGCGCCCGACCGGGATCCACCCGGCCCGCCCACCAGGGGCGATGCTCTGCCCCTCTGGGGCGTCGCTCTGCCGGGACCAGAGCCAAAGCCACTGCCACTCTAGCGCCTGGGGCAGCGGCCAAGGAGCCATCCCCAGCGCCCGGGCCATCTTTGCTCCAATGAAGCCTTGGCTGTGGGAGGGGAAGAGAGACAGAGAGGAAGGGGGGAGGGGTGGAGAAGCAAATGGGCGCTTCTCCTATGTGCCCTGGCCGGGAATCGAACCCGGGTCCCCCGCATGCCAGGCCGACGCTCTACCGCTGAGCCAACCAGCCAGGGCTCCCTAAAGACTTTACACGATTCTCAAACATCCTACAAATCTTTGCATTTCTTTTGAGAATTAGAAACAAATATTTATTAAATTACTTGTTTTTTTTAATCTTGAATAAAAACTGCGAGGTAACCATTATATTCCTCTTCCTCCATTTAAAATAAAATGATAATAGAGGATTCTGGGACCTTGAGAGTCTTTCCAGGTTTGTCACACAGCTAATAAGTGCCTAGATTGCAATCCAAATTTTTCAAAACTCTCATTATACTCTCTTATTTGTCTTCCAAGTAAACCTTTTTTAATCACTTAGAATGTTATTAGATTTATTTGAATTATATTATGCTAAATAATTTTTAGAAAATAACATCAACTAAGTCTGTTTTAAAGTAAAAAAATAGGTACTTCTTTTGGATATCTAGGTGTTTGTAAACTAAAACTAAACTATTATTAAAAATATTTTTATTGGTAAATATTTTAATGCAATATAATGAAGTAATTTAAAATTATGAGTAAGTTGTAATTTTGCTTTTTGTTTCTGAAGGTCAGTGATGGCCTGGATAATATTTGTTCTGTCTTCTTTCTCATTCTTATTAAAGGATTGCATTATTTTTATAGGGCTACTGTAACAAATTGCTGTAAACTGGGTGGCTTAAAAAATAGAAATTTATTCTTTCACAGTTCTGGAGACTTGCAGACTGAAGTCACGGTGTCAGCAGAGCCATTCTCCCTTTGCCTGGGAAAGAATTATTCTGTGCTGTCTCTAGCATCTGGGCAGTCTTTGGCATTCTTTGGCTTGTAGAGGCATCTATTCTCCGCGTGTGTTTTCACATGGCATCCTAACCTATGTGTTTGCTTGTCTTCCCAGGGCTTATTCTTTCTTTTTTCTTTTTTCTTCTTTCTTTATTTGACACTTTGTAGATTCGCTTCACATAGCTTAATAACGACAGTAGTGATTGGATTTGGGGCTAGTCTAACCCACTATGATCTCATTTTAACTACTTCTTCAAAGACCCAGCTATTTCTAAATAAGACTCATTCATAGGTACTGGGGTTAGGATTTCAATGTATTTTTTTGAGGGACCCAGGACAACCTACAGCATATCTGTATGTATTAACCAGTTAAATATTTCTCATATTGCCAATTATATTTTAAAAATAGAAGTTAGCTCATAAAACTTGAGTAGCAGGAGATAAATTCTGTCTCCATTTTTTTTTTTTTTTTGAGAAATAAACTTAATTGAACAGACGGACTAAAAAGTGACATGAATTTTCTATTTTAATTTTGGCAAAGCGTCTGATAGTCTCATATTTAAATGAATACAAGGATAAAATAGGGGCTAATTGCCATACTTAGATTGAGTTTGATGGTGTGTGTCTGTTCAGCATGAAGGGTGATTTCTTTTTTCTTATGCAGTTTTTTAAAGTATTGTCTTAGTCTCAACTCTTATCAATGACTTTGAATTTTTTGTTTGTTTACTTTATTTATTTTTCATTATATATGTGACAGTTTAGGAGAGAAATCAGAGAAAACAGATGTGGTACTGGATATTGTCAAAATATGAAGAGCAGCACCAGCCAGTGGGCAAAGGAATCTAGTACAGTGGCTCCTAAATGTTTAAATTTTGTGGAGCAGTAGTACAAAACATATATAGACAAATAAAGGAAGAGCGGCTGGGTTTGAGGACTGACATGGAATTGCAGCTTTTACTTTTACTAAAGGAGGACATCTTAGAACAAACAAAAGAACACCTTTGTTTTCGACTTTTATCATTTCATAATAGAAAAACATTTTGATTTCTAGAAACCACTGATTAAAAGAGTATTTCTAAATGCATTTTTGAAAATGGCCGATTAAGCTGGATGGAGAGGCAGATAGGGTGGAAATGGGAGCAATAGAGCTGGATAACTGAGAAGAGTCCAAGAGATTGAGAACACGGGTGAAATGAAGAGCAGATTCTGGCCTAGTCAGGCAGTTGAAGAGCTGGAAGGATAATTGCTTCTGCTTAGAGAGGAAAATTAATGTCTTGGATTTTAGAGATGGAGCAGTTTTAAAAACGAAGGAGCCAAAACATGGCCTTGCTTGTATGAGGCTTTGCATAAAATTAAGATCGAGGTTACTACAATAGATCTGTTATGTTTACACGGTAAGGGGGTTATAATTGTGAATGGACACCATAGGGTGAGTGTCATCAAGTCCTGAGTTTCAAAGGATGGTGATGGAATGGGGAAGAAGCAAAGCATATTAGGTGATCCAGGTGTTGAAGTCATTAAGGAATTTTTTTAAACCTTTTACTTTTTTATTGAGTTTATTGGGGTGACATTGGTTAATAAAATTAAATAGGTTTCGCCCTGCCTGGATAGCTCAGTTGATTAGAGCATCATCCCAAAGTGCAGAGGTTGCCGGTTTGATCCCCAGTTGGGAAACCCCAGTTGGGGCACGTGCAGGAGCTGATCAGTGTTTCTGTCTCTCTCTCCCTCTCTCTCACTCCCCCTTCCTCTCTCACTCAAATCAATAAATAAACATTAAAAAAATTAAATAAGTTTCAGATGTACAAGTCTATAAAACATCACCTGAATATTATATTGTTTGTTCACCTCTCCAAAGTCAAGTCTTCCATCGCCTTTTAAACCCACTGGAAATTATAAATATATCCAGATGGAAAGAATGATAATAAGTACTAAAATGAGAGTGTATACTATGGTTTGGAGCATGGACTCTGGTGCCAGGCTGCTTAGAATCAAATCCATGTTCTACCACCTACTGAGTGCCCTTTCAAAAATTATTTGACTTTTTTGTGCCTCAGTATCCCTATCTATAATGAGAGAGAAATAGTATATATTTCATAGAGATGTTTAGAGGATTAATGAATTAATATGTAAAGTGCTTCAAATAATATCTAGCACACAATATGAATTTTATGTAGTATATGTGTTATTAGAAGATAGACTTGAAAAAGGAAGAGGTGGTTGAGAAATCATGAATAAACAAGCTACTTTTTTTACCCTTTGAGTCTCAAAAATAAAGTAAGGATTTAAAGGGAATTAACACCAGTTGAATGTCAAGTTGAGAGCAGGTTGGAGGATTTTTATTTATTTATTTATTTTTGTGTGTGTGAGAGACAGAGAGAGAGATGCGAGGGGGACAGATAGGGACAGACAGGCAGGAAGGGAGAGAGATAAGAAGCATCAATTCTTCGTTGCAGCTCCTTAGTCTCCTTAGTTGTTCATTGATTGCTTTCTCATATGTGCCTTGACGAGGGTCTCCAGCAGACTGAGTGACTCCTTGCTCAATCCAGTGACCTTGGGCTCAAGCTGGCGACCTAGGGCTTCAAGCCAGTGACCATGAGCTCAAGCCAGCGACCGAGGGGTCATGTCTGTGATCCCACACTCAAAGCAGCAACCCCGCGCTCAAGCCAGTGAACCCGCACTCAAGCTTGTGAGCCCCTGCTCAAGCCATCGACATCGGGGTTTCGAACCTGGGTCCTCTGTGTCCCAGTCCGACGCTCTGTCCACTGTGCCACCATCTAGTCAGGCAGGTTGGAGGATTGTTTTAAGAAAAACTAGGAGTTAGGCTCTGGCCGGTTGGCTCAGTAGTATATAGCTTTGGCCTGGCGTGCAGGAGTCCCAGGTTCAATTCCCGGCCAAGGCACACAGGAGAAGTGCCCATCTGCTTCTCCACCCCTCCCCCACTCCTTCCTCTCTGTCTCTCTCTTCCCCTCCCGCAGCCAAGGCTCCATTGGAGCAAAGTTGGCCCGGGCGCTGAGGATGGCTCTGTGGCCTCTGCCTCAGGCTCTAGAATGGCTCTGGTTGCAACAGAGCGACGCCCCAGATGGGCAGAGCATCGCCCCCTGGTGGGCATGCCAGGTGGATCCCGGTGGGGTGCATGTGGGAGTCTGTCTGACTGCCTCCCCGTTTCCAACTTCAGAAAAATACAAAAAAACAAACAAAAAAACAAACAAACTATGAGTTATTGGATAACTTGTTCATATCAGAGCAGTGACTCTGTAGAACAGAGTGGCAAGTATTGCAGTTGCATTGAGTTTCTTGGATGTAGGTTAGTGCTGAACTAACAGGAATGGGACAGGAGTAGCAGTAGAGTAACAAGGTACTCCATTCTAGAGTAGATATCATGGAAAAGAGGAACTGAAGAAACTAGAGGCTGAGAAGTAACCAGGTGTGACATACTAGCTAGACTTTTAAGGGAGGAGTGCTGAATAGGCTGTACGAATTGTTAGAGGCTTTGTAAAACTAACTTTTACATATCTTTATACTTATATAATTTAAAGAGAGCATTTATAAAGCTTGTAAAATTATAGAAAATTTAGGAAGTAGAATTCAGTTGTTCAACAGTGCTACCTACTATGTCCCAAATACTCTTCTAGATGCTTGCGATGGGCTGTAGTGAACAGAAACTCCTTCAGAAAAAAACAGAAAACTCCTTCTCTTTGTGGATCTTATATTTTTATATATTGACTTAACTAAGAATGACACTTTGTTTTGATTGGAAAGCTGTGCAATAATAGTTTTTTCTGGAGAAATTTCCCACCTTCTTTTTTTCCTTCTATAAGTGTTTATGAAATACCTACTGTGCCAGGCACTAGAGATACAAAGATCAAGTTAGACATGGTTCCTGCTGTAACATTACAGTGGAGAAAACAAAATTAAGCAATTAGAAACAGTGTTCTAGGAGCACATACTATAACTACTGTTTGAGGTCATAGAAGGTTTTTCCACCCCTCAAAAGAGGGATGGCTAGACTGAGACCAAAGAAAGAGTAAGTAGGAGTCAGCCAAATGTAGAAGTGGAGGGGAGGAAGAAAGGGCATTTCTGTCTGAGTTAACAACATGTGTTAAGGGACTAGCCTGACCTGTGGTGGCGCAGTGAATAAAGTGTTGACCTGGAACCTGAGGTCACCAGTTCAAAACCCTGGGCTGGCCTGGTCAAGGCACATATGGGAGTTGATGCTTCTTTCTCCTCCTCCTTTCTCTCTCTCACTCTCACTCTCTCTTCTCTAAAATGAATAAATAAATAAAAATTTAAAAAACAAAAATAAAAATAAACGTGTTAAGGGACTAGAAAGTGATTTATATAGTTTGGCTTGAATTTAGACTTTGAAAGGTTGGGTGTGAAGAGAGGTGAGTAAGCAAGCAGGACCTGGTTTGTGAGGGTGTTGTAAACATTGTTAGGATAGATTACAAAGTCTTCAAATGTAATGGGAACAAAGCTATACAAAAATTTTAAAAGGAAATGTGTATGATCACTTTTATGTATTAAAAATATTATCAGTTGTCATATGGAAAGCGAATTGAAAGGCTAAAGGTTGTCAAAGCAATGCAACCTATTGTGGCAGTTGGGATCAGCGTCCTCGTAATGAACTTCTCAGGGAGCCTGGAAAAGAGAAGACAGATTTGAGAGAAACTTAGGAAGAACTCAAGTTTAAGAATGTAACCCGTGTTTCTGGCTCGTGGTTTTGGGGCACATGGTGCCATCATTAACTAAGATAAGGATACACAGAAACAAGTTTGGTAGGGTGAATTCATTTTTGGACTTACTGAGTCTGAATTGTCCTTAGAATGCCCCCAGTAGTATACTATCACTTATGCCAAAGTAGAGACTTTCAAGAAGGAAAGAGAGTGATAGTGTATTCTCATAGGCAGATTAGGTAAAGACAAAGTGTCCATTGTATTTGGCACTAAGGAAGTTGTTCATAACTTCCCTGAGATAAATTTAGTCAAGAAGTGAGTCTGTGCTGACAGAGGAAGTAGTCACTGTAAGAATGGGGACAACTCACTTTTTAAGTTGTCTATAGGTGTGTAGGCAGAGATTAATAGTTGGAGTTGGACTTGAGCTTTAGTGGAGAATTTTGTTTTAAAGATAATTGAACATATATAATATTTAACTCCAGTAGGTAGGAAGCAATGATTAGGGACTGAAAGATTGAAAGAGAATCAATCTTGGTTCAGTTCCACTAAGCAGTACAGAGAATAAAACTGCTTATTCTCTCAGTTGCACCATTTTAAGGAGGAGCAGGAACATGGCTCATACCTAACAAACACTCTCAAGTTTAATTTACAGATAAGAATACCAATTTTATAACTTAACTAGGGATTAGATAGTATTGCCTGTTTTGTCTACATGTTCTTTTTCTTAGAAAAACCATATACATGAGAAGCAAAATTATAATCTGAAGGTCACTTTGTGTGCATGAAATTAGCAGGGGGAGTTAGATATTTTTAATAGCAAATGAAATCAATCTATATATGCATCTAGCTTCATTTTAGGGCTGTGGTTCCCTCAGCAAATGAAATCACTCTATGTATGCATCTAGCTTCACTTTAGGGCTGTGGTTCCCTCATGGATGGATTAGTAGTGTCCCTGGTTAGGGCCTGCTGTCTTTTGGACAGTGTTCACCGTTGCTGCCAGTTTTTACTTCTCAGATTCATCTTTTTCTCTATGAATGCCCTTTCTTTGGTCTATTCTTTCTATATTACCCCACCCATTGGATTTTAGACAAATCTTTGTGCTCTTTTTTTTCTAGAGACATTCCTTTTAGTGGATTCTGCAACTTTTTTATTTATTCTGCAGTTAAGTGTTAATGTTATTAATACAACTTTGTTTGTTTTTTACAGAGACAGAAAGTCAGAGAGAGGGATAGATAGGGACAGACAGACAGGAACGGAGAGAGATGAGAAGCATCAATCATTAGTTTTTCATTGCGACACCTTAGTTGTTCATTGATTGCTCTCTCATATGTGCCTTGACCATGGGGCTACAGCAGACTGAGTAACCCCTTGCTCAAGCCAGTGACCTTGGGTCCAAGCTGGTGAGCTTTGCTCACACCAGATAAACCCACGCTCAAGCTGGCGACCTCGGGGTCCCAGTCCTATGCTCTATCCACTGTGCCACCACCTGGTCAGGCTATTAATACAACTTTGATTTCGGTTTTGCTTTATAGTATCATATAGGAATACCTATAGTATTTCTACAAATCAGTCATAAAAATTATATAAATACTTAAGAATTCAGTTACTTTGGATGTAGTTGTCATACTGATCAAAAAGAATAGCAATTTCCCAATACTTTTATTGTAAAAATGGATAATTTGTAAGTCTAACATTTTGTAAAAAAGATAATTAAAATCCTCCCATAATCTACTTTCAACATTTTTTTCTGTAGACTTTCAATTTGTTTCTTGAATATATTTTCTCTTGTCTCTCATAAAACTGGACCTACACAGCCTTTTATTCTTTTCTTTATGTATTATTTTCTTATCACATTAAATGTATTTTTATAATACTTTTAGTGTTTGCATAGATTCAGAACTTTTAGTTCATCATAATTTATATATATTTATATATTGGATACCACGAGTTTGCTTTTATCTTCAGTAGTTAGAAGTAACAATATGAGAAATATCCCCATGATCCAATTTTTGTGTACAACCCAGATTATTTTATTGAAATACATTCCTAAAAATAAGGTATTTAGTCAAAAGGGGAATGGTAAGTAGTATACTCCCATTAGCAATGTAGGAGCATGGCTATTGTACTTCATTGTTATTTATTAGTGGGAATATATTATTTTATATATTTGTAAAGTTAATAGAAAAATTATTTTGATTTGTATAATTAAGTATGATGAATGTGATTGACTTGCTTTTTACTTTTCTCCTTGTGAATTAATGTGTTTATGTATGTAAAATGCCTTTTATTAGTACTTTTTGTCAGGATGGAGTGGAAAAGGGAGAAATGTCAATTAGTATTTAGCTTTTTTCTCAAGAAATGGGAATATTAAGTTCTTCTAAGGACATGTGTCAGTTATCTAAAAATAAAAAACCTTTTAATCTTTTTAGAGGATACATTTATTCATATTTTATTTCTTAGCATGACTATATGAAAGAAGAAGGTTTTCCTGAAGATGAGGCGACTGAATCGGAAAAAAACCTTAAGTTTGGTGAAAGAGTTGGATGCCTTTCCGAAGGTCCCTGAGAGCTATGTGGAGACTTCAGCCAGTGGGGGTACAGGTGAGTATCAGATCACATGAAAGCTCCTTCACTAAGTGCAGTCTGTGCTCATTTTGTAACTGGTCTGACTCATTTGATGCTTTTTTGCCCTAATTTTATTTTAGATATTCTTTTTGGCATCTAACTCAGTGCATTCGGTCCATTTAGTTGTGTTTATTAAAACTTTACGGAACAAATTAATCCAATTTTACTGTTTTGGTGCTGGTGAATTATGTTTAATTGTACTGATACGATTATTAAGCACAAATATAATTTAACTTGGATTAAATTATTTCATGATCTGAACTGCTTCAGTGCTATTTTGGTTAAGAATAAATCAATTTATAATAAATTCTTAAATTTTACATTACTGGAGAGAGGCAGCTTGGGGTGGTAGCTAGGAGCTTAGACTTTGGAACCAGACTATCTGGATTTAAATCCCACCTCTTCCCCTTCTTAACTACTTGACCTTGAGGAAGTTCATCAATCTGTCTCCGCTTTAGTTTCTTCTTCCATGAAATGGGAATGATATATGTATTTATTTAGAAGCATTGCTATAGTGATTAAATAAGTTAATATTTATAAAATGTACCTGGTACAAGTAGAAAGAAGTATTTGTTAAGTAAAATAAATCAATAATGGAATATAGAAGAAAAATATGGAACTATAGCAATATTTACTATTATTTTTTCCCCATCAGGAGATAATAAAGTAATACGTTTCATGTAAGATTGAAATTTCATTTGGTAAATATGTACTAAGTTGCTTGCTCTTTCTAATCTCTTGTGGTCAACTATTAACAAAAATAGTGCACATTCTTGTTGCGCAGTTCATTCTAAGTGTATTTTTAAAAATATTTTATGATGGTTCTTTCCTTTTTGTTGGATTTTTTAGTTGCTTTTATAAATGAAATATGTTTAGGAGATTCCAAAGTAGATGAAATTTTTATTAGATATTCAGAGATGTATGTTATCTGAGTTTCTGCACACAAATAGTTTTGGTTCTTTGGGATCTAAAATATTAGGCTGATATTTTTTTTAATTGAGCTGCAGGCATGGATGCGTTTTTACTTATAAGGAGACTTTTCAAATTTGTATTGTAAAATGTAGGCTTGCTTTTATTTTGTCTGTGCCACTGCTATATGTAAGAAAGTAAAAGCTTTGCGCCTTGTAATAGTGAAGAAATAAAATGCTTTCTCAATAGTACAAATGTCTGTGTTCACTTTTGTGTTCGTTAAATCTTCTTTTTTGAGCTGCTTTAGAAATTTAAAATTAAATTTATAATGTTTTAAGAAAAACTTTTTATAGTAGTAATTCACATGGTAACCATTAAGGTATTCTTTGATATATTTAATTTCACTTAAAATAGTTTTCTAGTGTTTACTTTTAAAAAAATTGTTTTAATTCTGTTTTTCTTTTTTACTTGATTTCTCAGTTTCTCTGATAGCATTTACCACAATGGCTTTATTAACCATAATGGAATTTTCAGTATATCAAGACACATGGATGAAATATGAATATGAAGTAGACAAGGACTTTTCTAGGTAACTCTTTTTCTTCTTGAAATACCTTTAGGGGGTTGAAATTGTTTTAAAGGTAACGAATCTTTTTTTTTTTTTTTCTTTTTTTTTTTTCTGAAGCTAGAAACGGGGAGAGACAGTCAGACTCCCGCATGCGCCCGACTGGGATCCACCTGGCACGCCCCTAGCTCTGCCCCTCCGGGGCGTTGCTCTGTCGCAACCAGAGCCACTCTAGCGCCTGGGGCAGAGGGCAAGGAGCCATCCCCAGGGCTGGAGGGGAAGAGAGAGACAGAGAGGAAGGAGAGGGGGAGGGGTGGAGAAGCAGATAGGTGCTTCTCCCGTGTGCCCTGGCGAATCGAACCCGGGACTTCTGCACGCCAGGCCGACGCTGTACCACTGAGCCAACCGGCCAGGGCCACGAATCTTTTTTAAAAATGTCTCTTTTATACTTGGTTTATTTTTGTCCTGATAAATTCTCATTAATTGGTATGTTAGGTAAAACATTTTAGAATCATTTGAATACTGGTTAAATTCCACAAGTGAGATTCTCTGATTTAATATGCACTGTATAAAAAGATTAGAAGACCATAATATATATATTTTTAGATGTTGAACTGGTAGGGATTGTTTAGTGTTTGAAAACTATGTATTCTTTAGTTTTTGAAATAGCTTACTGATCTATGTCAGCTGGAAAATCCATTTTTTAAAGATACATTTTATATGCTTATAACTTGATTTTTATAAATTACATCTAAAATAAATTTTACTATAAATAACATCACTTAAAACTTTGAAAATATAGTACCTTAATAAGGAGTATCTTTATTTGTATCAGTTGGATTATTTAATTGATTGAAGATAACAGCTTTCTATTATGCAGATAATACTAGATAGGGAAGACCTTTACTTTTCAATTTGAGTCCCAGCTCTGCCATTTATTAGCTATGTGACTTTTAGGGAAGTTACTAAATCTAATCTGCATGTGCTTCAGTTTCTTTTTCTATTAAAAGGGGGTAATAATTATAGTATCTTCCTCATGATGCTAGTGAGAAGTAAGTCAACATTTGTAAATTGCTGTGCTTCAGTAAGTCACACAACTGCCTTCTTTGGGCCTCAGTTTCTTCATCTATAACATGAGTATTATTCTTGATAACATAGGTTTTTAAGGAATATGTTATTTTACTAATTTTGTTTGCATTTATCACCAATGAAGCACTTTAATTTTTCTAAATGGAGTCGTACATAGTTCACCTCATAAGAAGAGTAGGAATGCCCAGAAGCCTGTCTGCTTGATTTTATCCTCTGGTCTGCTTGGTCTTACCCTCTGGGCCCTACAGCGTCTCCTGGACCTAACTCCAGGGTTATTTGGAGCACGCTTTGAACTCTAGACAACTTGAAGAATCTGAAGCTTAAAAAAAATCTATTGAAGCTCTAAAAATTCCTATTAAAACTAGATATAAATTATTAGAGTGAAAAATGTTTTGATAAGGTAGCACAGGACAAAACTGATATTGATTGTATTCATTCTGTTATTCATGGTGTGAATTAATTTTAATATTTGAAAATTAATTCATTTGGACTCATCATTTGAAAATAAATAATCTAATTTGAACCTTTCAAGAAGGCCATGCAAAACTAAGCATTGTAGGTTTTTTCCTGGCAATTTGGTTGCAATTATTGAGTCACACAGACCTAGTTTCTAATATGCCATTTTAGTGGTTATATGATCGTAAGCCAGGCATTTATACTGCCATGAACACCACTGTCCTGTTGACAAAACTGTCAAACTAATCACTTAATAGGTCTGTGGTAAAGAATAAAGAAGATATTTGTAGAGAATCAGGCATAGTGCCTTATGTATTTAAATAGAAGAGAAGGACTTGCAATTCCTAACTCTTTATTTTAAAAGTTTTAAAGGAATAGTCTACCTGAGGATTATGTAAACAAAGGTTAAGGCTTAGTGTTCTGAGTTTCTTGGAGTTATTTAATTTAATAAAATTGTGGGTTACTGTATTAAAAACCTGTGAAATCAGAAAGTCTTTTGGAATAATTGCAAAATAGAATTTTTACTTTTAAAGTGCTTTTGTTTTGGCCATAAGAAATGCTATCCAAATTCTAATCGACATAGTGTTTTTAAAATCTAAGTTTTTCATAGAATTGATTTATATTTCTTATGTTTAGTTGATTACTTCATAGGTACTAAAGTTTCCTTTTTATGTTTTAGCAAATTGAGAATCAATATCGATATTACTGTTGCCATGAAGTGTCAGTGTAAGTAGACCTCTTTCTAACTTGTTGACTCCTCATATTGTTAAGGTTCAAACAATTGCTAGTAAAAGGTGCAAACCACTGATTGTGCTTTTCACTATTTTCCTTTACAATATCTTAAAATGCTATTGCAATGCTACTTAATAATGGAAGCTGTTTTTCTCACCAACTTATATTCTTTAAATTTCTTCTCCAGAAAGTGAAGAGATTTAACTTTCACATTTGTATAATTAAAATGAAAGAAATTGGAGGAAATTTTTGTGAATCAGAGTTTTAGTTTACATATATCCTTTCTTTCTTTTTCAATTGGACTACCAGTTTTACACCCACTTTTCAAGAATATCCTGTCTCAAGGTTTCAATTTACCACCCTTTACTTTTACTTTTGCACATTAAAATACAGATCCAAGTATTTTAAGTTAATAGTAATTGCTTTTCTGTTTTCTTTACTTTCTTCACTTGATTATACTGGTAGAAGTGAAAAAATATTATATATTTCAGATAATGTTTGAATCAGCGGTGCTCTCAAAAAATGAATGGTTTTGCATGAAAGTTATCTTTTAAATTACTGCTTGAAAAAGAGACCAAGAATTCAGTAGTTCAGATACAATTTTTTAAAATGTGAAATAGTATTATACAACTAAGGAAATTAATTTTGGGGAGATTTATCTCAGAACAGCTTTAAATCTCTTTTCCTTTTACCTTTATTTTTCCTTATGTTAGTGGTTTTAAGAGAAGGAAATACTTTGTGTCTAAATTATGAGCTAGTAGTGCTAATAGTGACTATATCCTATTTTTCCTTAGTTTAGATGTTTGAATACCATTCGAATTTTAGCCTTTTCAGAATAAACTTTTTCTATTAATATTTAAAAAGTCATCAGTAGTTTTGCCTTAAGACTTCTTTTAATCTCTAAAAAGAATTGTTGTAATTAATATTTTGGTTAGCAGCCACTTAGTACTTGTAATTAGGTTCTTGAGATTTTTTGCAAATCTCTTCTGTTAAGTTTATACTTTTTACTGTGAGATTCTGAGTCATCTTTTTTACTGAGGAAGAAGTAAAAAAAGCATTTTTAATTTTTGAAATAATTTTGTCCAAATCTATCTAATGCTACTGTTTAACTTTCAAATAAACAATATAGGAAAGTGAGTTTTCTTTTATTTTAATTTGTTAGTTTGTATCAGATATAGTTTGGGTCTTAGCATAAACCTCTAACTTTTGTTTTTAATGCAGATGTTGGAGCAGATGTATTGGATTTAGCAGAAACAATGGTTGCATCTGCAGATGGTCTAGTTTATGAACCAGTAAGTTTGATTCCTAGGTTTTAAAAATAATATCTTTTGAGAAATTGTTCCCTTGAAAACAGTTTTGATATTTTCTTTTGGTTTTGTTTCAGGCAGTTTTTGAAATATATTTTCTTAGTTTAAAAGTAATCTATATTCTTTGTAAAAATTTATGGGTGTGGGGAAGTTATATATAATACCAAAACCTTCAGTTAACTGTTGTTAGTGTTTTGAATAAGCCTTTATTTCTGTTTTATAACCTTATTTTATATTTCTTGTTAATCTTTTCTAATAGTTTTTTTTTTCTCTTATCTTAGAGTTGCTATAGTGATGAAAATTCTTTCCCTCTATTGATTTGGAAAGTCTGTGTTCTGTTTGTATTCTACTTCTACCAAATTTATGACTTTAAAAATGTTTGAACTGTATTTTTTTAACATAAGAATGAAGTAGTATCTAAGAGGAAGAATTCATGTGCATTACTTCTTGCTCTCTTTTCACACCTCCATTTCCCAAAGCTAGTGAAATACTGTCATTCTCACTGTTTCGATAGAACAAGTTGTGTGTTATATAATTGAATTACCAGAAATCACCATCACATTACAGAGGCAGGTATTATTAACATGACAGCAAGTCATCACCAGAGAACTCATGCTGAAGAAGCTGCAGAGCATAAAGCACAGAGCTCCCAGCTACTTTGAGTTGCTGATTGCTCTGTTGTCATTGTGGTACATGTTTACCATGCGTTTTGAGTTCTTTTGTTTACCATTGACCTTGTGAACCTTTGTTTAAGCAAAATTGCAAAGCGAAGACTAAAGGTGATGAGGGAGAATTAGGAATAATCTGTAGAGCAAAAAAAAGGAACCTTTATGTCTGTTTTGATTACCAGTTATTTTCAGTTTACAGAAACCAATTGAATTTATGCCTTTGATACATAGTTTTTAACTAGAGATTTCTAAAGAAAAACTTTAGTAACTTTCTTACTGCCATTTTTAACTTTTTACTTCCTAATCCTGTATTCCCACAAAATAAAATTGATTTCACAGTAATTTTGATGAGATTAGGTATCTTATAAATTCATATATAACTTCATATTAAACTTATCTTGAAATTTAGATCTGGATGATTAATATTACACATTTTCTTTTTTTTCTCTACCTACAGATTGTGTAATGCGTAATATTAGACACTTTAAAATTTATGTTACATTTTATACTATTGTAACTTTAATTATTCAACTTTTCTTCTGTTTTATTATTTTTATTTTCTAACATCTTAGTTTTTTTTATTTTTGTTTATTCCATGATGGTAAATGTCATTGAGGAATAATTAGAAAAACATTTTTCTTCTTATTTAAGGAATAGTATCAGAGAGGAAAATTAGCCCTAGTATCTCATATCGACCACCTCTTTCACATTAATGAATCTTAAGTATATACATTGATTGATTGATTTTCTTGTTCATCTTTTGGATGGGGAAGTAAGTGACCTATTAAGTGATTGAGAGTTGAAATAGAGTATTATGTCAGTACTTACCTTCACTCCCTTTTTTCAGACATAGATGAAGGAGATGCTTGTATAGTTTAGATATACTATGTTTCTAAGTCTAATTAGAGCCTCAGATGATTTTGAAAAGAAAGGGGGTAATCACAAATGTGTCCGGGTTGGCAGAGTGGTTTACCACAGCATCCCAAATTTCCTTTTCGGTGTTTGTTTTAACAGACTAAATTTAGCAGGAGTAACTCCTTTCTTCAACTAGTGTGACTGTCCTCATTAGCAGCCAGCTGTGGCAGTATTCTTGTTTAATTTAACGTACTGTCCAGGCCACACAGAAGGTAGGAAATAGCACTGCTGTGGAATGCCCTCACCATGTGGTCTCTGGCACTTGATTAAACTTATAAAATGCGTTCCTGGGAGTAAGACTGCCTATTTCTCAAGTGTCTTTTTTTCTTTCATTATTTTCTCTTCTGTTCCTCTTACTTGGGGATTTTACTTCCTGTCTACATGGATTTTTCTGTCCCATGAAATAAATTATGTTTTAGGCTCTTTTCTCAATTTAGTCCTCCCCTGTATTCTGTCTTGCATAAATTCTTGAAAATTTCTATCACGTGGATGCTAATTTGGAATGATTTAAAATGATGGTATAGTTTGGGTCCTAACTTTTATATTTCTTTGGACATTGTGAGAATTTGGCTTTGAGACTTAACCATCTTGAACTTATCCTTTAAAATTTATTGATGCTGTTTCTTTAGCATTGTGAGTGTCTGTCATTCCTAATCTCTGTTCTTCACATTTATTGTCCTTGATTTTGAGTAGCTTTCTGAGTAGCTTGTCTATCTAGATTTTAAGCTCTTGAAAATAATTAATTTTATTCTTCCTTCTTTATAGTTGACAAAATGTAAAGCATAATGCCTTGTAGGTATTATGTACTAATGAGTATGTTAGAATTACTTAATTGTGACAGGGTCATTGATTATTCCATTGTAAACAGTTTCTGCCAGCTCTCCTGTTCATTTGTGGAATAGGAAAGTTTTATTTAAATTTAATTGTCATATAATTAATGGTCATGTATTAGCTAGAATGTTAGGAACTTAAAAATAATTATACTTTAAAATGTTTAACAATGTTTATGGTAAGTAGTCATTTCTTTGTCCTAATTTATTTGAAAATATTTAAATAATAAAAATATTGAGTATCTTTAGTATAATATATATTATCAATATAAAATTATTTTTTTATTTTTATTTTATTTCATTTTATTTTTTTTGTATTTTTCTGAAGTGAGAAGCAGGGAGGCAGAGAGACAGACTCTGCATGTGCCCGACTGGGATCCACCAGGCATTCCCACTAGGGGGTGTTGCTCTGTTGCAACTGGAGCCATTCTAGAGCCTGAGGCAGAGGCCATGGAGCCATCCTCAGCACCCAGGCCAACTTTGCTTCAGTGGAGCCTTGACTATGGGAGGGGAAGAGAGAGACAAAGAGAAAGGAGAGGGGGAAGGGTGGAGAAGCAGATGGGTGCTTCTCCTGTGTGCCCTGGCTGGGAATCAAACCTGGGACTTCCACACGCTGGGCCAATGCTTTACCAGTGAGCCAAATGGCCAGGGCCTGAAATTATTTAAGAAATAATTTTACATGCTTTCAAATTTTCACTCATTGTTTTAATATACACTCTGAATATTAAACATTTAACCATAATAACTTTACTAGTTTCCAAACAATGATCACACAATATACCATGATAGTTACTGTTTTGCCACTTGCTATTATATATTATTGCTTTTTCTTTATTTAAAGAAAATAATTATTTTTGAAAATGAGGGAAAGTGAGGAATCTGGCATTGCTGGGTTTATGTATTGTCTCTTACTATCTGTGATTTTGAAAAAAAATTTCAACCCTTTGAGTTTCTTCCTTATATGCAAAAGTGAAAGAGTAACAACAAACTCATAAGGTTGTTATAAGGGTTAAATGAGATAATGAATTACGTAGCACAGTGCCTAGCACAAAGTAGGTTGCTCAGTAGTTTCTTGTCTAAACATTATACTAAGCATTTTGGGAATGTCAAAGGCAGGATCACATAGTCCCTACTGACAGTTGTTTTATTCACCAGGTAACTATGGAGCAATTGATTGGTGTGTTTTTCAGATAGTATTAGCATTATCCTTGTGTGCTATGGTGTGAAATAGTGTGGGAAGCATGCTGCAGACAAGTTCAGCAGGAGGAGCAATCAGAGTAATTTCATTGTAATCAGAAAGATGGGATGATCTAACCTGGAGCATATGGTAGGAAGGTCAAAATTACAGGAGAAAGTGGTTCCATGTTGGTATAATTAAATTACCAAAGCCACTGAGATAGAAGTATTTGATAGAATGAGGATTATTTGATTTTAATTAAAAAACAAGTATCTGTAAAGACAGTATAGACTAGGGCCTAATTATGGAGGGATAATTATTAGTAGTAATAATTAAAAAGAATTAATATGCTTTGTTATGAGTTGTCTTTATGAAAGTCAAAAATGGACTTTATTGCAAAATTAAATTATGGGTATTACCATAAATTATGATAATAAGCTTGCTTGTTTTCCTCTCATTATATAAGTAGCCAAGTCTGATTTTGAATTGATGAAGATAGTACACAGATAAAATTTCTTGAATTATTCTTTACTAATACATTTAAGAAGTACACTGCTATTGTTTAGCTCATTAAAAAAATATGTTGATTTTACCATGGTATTATCTCAGCAAGAATATGGGTTTTAAGAGCTTGACCATTATACTTATGCTGTATGTCTTTTTTATTTTTTCATTTTTAAATTCTTAAAGTATTTGGCATCATTATATTGGGATCATTTAAATGATTTTAAGTTCCTTAAATATCATTTTGTACATACAATAAGATTACCAACTTACATCCATTTTTATAAATATAAATAACTGTAACAGGAAAATATCCATGATTAGTAAAATTTCTTTATACTATTTTTAAAAAATATATATTTAAATTTTTATAGGTTGACTTATAGAAGATTAAATAAATACTTGTTTTTAACACTATAAATTTGTTTCTTGCTCAAAGAAAATATTAAAATATTATATAAAAGCCAAGAGAACTTGTCAGTGTTGGTGATTATGTTTTCCTGTATTGCAGGTAATCTTTGATCTTTCACCACAGCAGAAGGATTGGCAGAGGTAATGAGAAGACACAGTATTGTGGTCCATGGAAATCTAGATTCCATTTGTCTATTTTCTCTATTGTGAATTACTCATAGATTAGCCTATTTCTGTAGGCATTTCTCTGGATGAAACATTAGCAGAATATGGTATACAATATAATCTTTATACTTTCAGATCTTAGACTAGTCATATTAATTCTATCTCTAGCACACTTTGAATCATGAGTAAATGTTAGTTTTCATTTATTATTTTATTTAAACATTTTTAAAAATTTACTGATTTTAGAGAGAGAAGAGGGAAAGAGAAAAATGTCAATTTGTTCCAATTATTTATGCATTCATTGGTTGGTGTTTTTTTTTTTTTTTTGACAAAGAAAAGAGAGAAAAAGAGGGACAGATAGGGACAGACAGACAGGAAAGGACGGAGATGAGAAGCATCAATTCTTCATTGCAGCTTCTTAGTTGTTTAGTGCTTGCTTTCTTATATGTGCCTTGACAGGATGGGGTGGGGCTAAGGCAGAGTGAGTGACCCCTTGCTCAAGCCAGTGACTTTGGGCTTCAAGCCAGGAACCTTTGGGCTCAAGCCAGCAACCATGGGGTCATGTCTACGATCCCACGCTTAAGACAGTGACTCCTTGCTCAAGCTGGTGAGCCCGTGCTCAAGCCCGATGATCCCGTGCTCAAACCAGCGACTTCGGGGTTTGAAACCTGGATCCTCCGTGTCCCAATCCAAAGCTCTATCCACTGTGCCACCGCCTGGTCAGGCTCATTGGTTGATTCTTGTATGTACCCTTATTGGGGATCAAACCGTGTAACTTGAGCAGGATGACACACTAACCACTGAGCACCTTGCCAGGGCCTATTTAAAAATTTTAAAATGCTATATATGACCATTGTTTAACATTCAGTTTGAACAGAAAGGATATAAAGTAAAAGTTAAAGCGTCCTCATCATTTCATAAATCTAGTACTAATGACTAGTGGGTAATAACCAGGGTTGAATTTCTTGTCTAGCCTTGTAGAAATTTTCTTTCCATATATCATTTTCTATATGTTTGCATATTTTTTTATTTTTTTCTAATGTAAATGGGATCATTGCATATGTTTTGTTCTGTAACTTTTTTTTCATCTAACGTGATATTTTTTATGACTTATTTAAAAATTTTATTTTTAGAGTAGTTTTTTGTTCACAGCAAAAGTACAGATTTCCCAACTATCTCCTGCTCCCACATCACCATTATCAACATCTGACCTTTGAGTGATACACTTCATACAATCTTTGAAACTATACTGACACATCATTATCACTCAAAGTCCAGAGTTTGGGTTCATGCTCACTGTTATACTGTCTTTGAGTTTTGACAAAAGTATAATGACATATGTCTCCTCTTACAGTATCCATAGAATATTTCACTGCCCTAAAAATCCTTTGTGTTTTGTCTATTCTTTCTTCCTTCCTTTCTGTGTATAACTTTTGTTCTTGCTGAGTTTGAACTTTAATACAGATGACTTTGAATGTTAATTATTTAAAGATATAGAATTGAAGAAGGAGAAATAGGATTATATCTGAGGATACAAAATCATTGCTGAAAATGGTAGGAGATAATATGGCCCAAAGGTAGACCAGCTAGAGGCAAAGGCTTTTTTTGGCTTTGTTGTTTAGAATAAGTAATTTCACAAGAACATAAGAATCTTGTATAAAAAATCTTCAAGCAACTAATTTATTCTTTGCGGCTAGGTGTATTTAAATATATATATATCTTATCTATCTATCTATCTATCTATATCTCTATATATTTATATATATATGCATGGGTTCTCAAATATATACTTTGTTTTTTACAGTCCTCTGCGTTATGTGCTGATATTCTTTTTAAAAGCTACAGGTAGAGTGTAATATCTTATTTAGGATGCTCTTGTCATAGAATAAAGTTCTGGTTTATTAAGAAAAGGAGCCCTGGCCGGTTGGCTCAGCGGTAGAGCGTCGGCCTGGCGTGCGGGGGACCGGGGTTCGATTCCCAGCCAGGGCACATAGGAGAAGCACCCATTTGCTTCTCCATCCCCCCCCCCCTCCTTCCTCTCTGTCTCTCTCTTCCCCTCCCACAGCCAAGGCTCCATTGGAGCAAAGATGGCCCGGGCGCTGGGGATGGCTCCTTGGCCTCTGCCGCAGGCGCTAGAGTGGCTCTGGTCGCAGCAGAGCAACGCCCCGAAGGGGCAGAGCATCGCCCCCTGGTGGGCATGCCGGGTGGATCCCGGTCGGGCGCATGCGGGAGTCTGACTGTCTCTCCCCGTTTCCAGCTTCAGAAAAATACAAAAAAAAAGAAAAAAAAAAAAAAAAAAAAAAGAAAAGGAGACACAGGCAATATTAAATGGCACCGTGGCCTGATTTGGAGTGAGAATTGGATGCCCGTGCTGTGGCTTATATCCCAGTAATTTCTCCCTTTAAGTCTATCAGTTCTACTCTGTGGCCCCTTATTTGTCTTATTATTTTTGTATCTATAACATTTTATTCAATTCCTGACAAAAATATAATAATTTTGTAGTTACTGCATGCATGAATGAAAGATGAATTTAGATACTCAGGTGAACTAAAGCTGCTTGTTGGTGACTCAGACAGCACGGCCATTATTGATGGAATCAGATTTATTGTGGCACCCTCCTATTAGACCTGTAGCCACTCTACCTCACTCTTCCTGCTTTCCAGGAAAAGGACCAAAGGAAGCATGGTGCTTTATTTGAGAGTTAAGTCCTGTAATACTAAGTGTATGCCTTAGTTAAATTGTCTATATTTTGAAGACAGGGTTGGCTTTCTCTGTGCATACTGTACTTATGGACTACTGCTTGTTTGTGTTATATCAGGATGCTGCAGCTGATTCAGAGTAGACTGCAGGAAGAACACTCGCTTCAAGATGTGCTATTTAAAAGTGCTTTTAAGAGTTCAACAGCACTTCCACCAAGGTAAGGTGTATATTTTAAATGCACAACTATTTATTATGAATTTACCTTGACATAATTTTAGTATGGATTTAGTTCTCTGAATCTCGTATTTCTCAGAGAAAATGTAATCATTATGTTTTTTGAAGATGTCGTTCTCTTCTTAAGTTTATAGCCTGTGATATTGATTAGGATTATCACAAATACAGTTGATCCTAGAACAACATGGATTTGAGCTGTCCACTTGTATGTAGATTTGTTTCAGTAACTAACTACCTGTACTATTTCCCATCTGTAATTGGTACTCCACAGCAGTGGGGGGCCAGCTGCCATTTTATACAGCGGGCTTGAGCATTAGCAGATTTTGGTCCTCAAGTCGTGGAACCAGTCCCTTGCAAATACTGAAGGACGACTCTGTCAAGTTCTGGTGGAGTCAAAAGTTATACATGGATTTCAGAGCACCTTGTGTTGTTCAAGGGTACGCTGTATCTCATTTTCATTAAATTTTTCTCTTTTATGTGGTATGGTATACCCTTATATAAAATTACATTGTATTTTAAGACTAAGTTAATTGCATTTTCCAAATAAGTTAATTGCATTTTCCATTATGATGACATAAATTTTGATTAGGAATTTTGTGTTTCTGTTTTACTTTTTTTCTTTTTTAGATGAGAATAACTGATATTTGGAAATGCTTGAATCATGAAATTTTATATTTTTATATTTTATATTTATATCTTAAATTTAAATTTAAAACTATACAGAGGTTTTACACTTGCTTTACAGTAAACTGTCATTACCTGTTTGAATGTAGACAGCCTTTCTCTTACCTGTTCTTCTTCTCATCCACCCCCAGGCCCCTGAGGTGCCAGGGTCAGATCATAAGAGTGTGTCTGTTGGAATGATTCTTTATTTTTAATCTTTTTCTACTATGGGATTTAGTCCTTTGGTTTGATTTGAAGAACCATGGAATTTTAGATTTGTGTAAATATAATATATGTAATTTTTTCCAGTTTTTAGATTTTGTTTAGGTGAATTTACTTCTATACATTTATAAAAAAGCTCTTCCAAAAAAACTGCTCTTCTATTTTTTACATTTACAATGTTACCTGAAAACTCTTTACAGATCAATATTGGTGGCAACATAGAAGGTGCTGTAATTAACCTTAACATATCTTATAATAGGGAAGATGACTCCTCCCAGCCTCCAGACGCATGCAGAATCCATGGTCATCTGTATGTCAATAAAGTAGCAGGGAATTTTCACATAACTGTGGGCAAGTATGTTCTTTTCACCTACTGAAAATACTTCAGACAGGTTGAGCTTGGTTAAAAGTAAATTCTTTGCTAAAATAATAATATATGACTGACTATAAAGGATTGCTTAAAGTGTTGTGTATGTGTGGGGTTTTTTTGTTTGTTTTTTTAATTTTAGTGAGAGGAGGGGAGGTAGAGAAACAGACTCCTGCATGCACCCTGGCCAGGATCCACCTGGCAAGCCCACTAGGGGGCGATGCTCTGCCCATCTAGGGCCCTTGCTTTATTGCTCAGTAATGGAACCATTTTTTTAGAACCTGACGCAGAGGTCATGGAGCCATCCTCAGGGCCAAAGGCCAACTTGCTCAAGCCAATCAAGCCATGGCTATAGGAGAAGAAGAGAGAAGTGGGGGTGGGAGGAGTGGAGAAGCAGATGGTGGCTTTTCCTCTGTGCCCTGATCAGGAGTCGAACCCCAGACATCCACACACCAGGTGAATACTCTACAACTGAGCCAACCAACTAGGGCTCTTATCTATATTTTTGATGTCTTAAGATTGATGTTCTGGGCTTTAATCTCAGGATAAAGAAGACTACTAACTTTAAATACTACTTCAAAACAAAAGAAAGACAGTCATGCCATATTTTATATATTAAAGTAAATGGGCTGTAGTTAAATAGGAATTAAAACCTACATACCAAGTTTTAGTAGCCTCAAAACTCTTACACATTTCATTAATTGGTACATTTTGTTGGGTGATGTTAGGTATTTGTTTTTTCTGTTTAGCGACCATCACCAAAATGTAAACCCTAACTAGTTTGAGGCAAGTATTTTGATGTAGTTATTAATTAGTAGTGTTTGGGGAAAAAGTTAAATTAGGTAAAAGTTAAGGAAAAATATTAGACCATCTACCTTCATGAGGAGCGCCCAGCACAGAAACGTTATACAATGAGTACTCAGTTGATTTCTAAATAATAAGTAGATTCTCTTGTCCTCACTCCCTTTCTCCTTTCGTTCCTTCCTTCCTCCCACCCGTCTTGAATTGGAAAACTGAATAATTCTTCATTATTAAAGACATTTTTAAAGTGCCATATTTTTTGCTCCATAAGATGCACTTTTTTCCTCCCGAAAGTGGAGAGAAAATGCCCGTATGTCTTATGGAATGAAAAATATGGCATTTTATTAAATATTTTAACACACCATTTGGCTCAGTTTTTTTTTTTTTTTTCCTCCTTAAAACCCTAGGTGTCAGGTGCATCTTACGGAGTGAAAAATACGGTACTTGCTATATGCTAAAAAAAAATACTCATGCTAGATACTAAGGATGAAACAGAAAGAAACAAAGTGTTTTTGTTCCTAAGGTACTGACAGTCTGAGAGAATCTAAACTTTAAACAGCAAATTGCACTAATAACTATTTAATTACAGTTGTATTTAAGATATAAAAGAGAAGTATAGATGATAAGAAACTATGTAACAAGGTATTATCTGACCTTTGCACGTCAGCAGAGGCTTTATTGAGGAAAACTGTAATAGTGTTCAGACCAGTGAATGAGTACCAATTTTATATATAAAGGAGAGGAGGGTATGGGGGCTGAGGGGAACAGTGGCTGGAGATTATATATACATGGATTTAGAGAGAGCGAGTGTTAGACATTTGTGCAAAATTATTCCGGTGTTTACATGATCCGGTCAAACATTTGTACCTGGTGTCCCACTCTTTATTGTTCATTTATTGTTGTTTTGTTACTGCTACCAGCACCCATTCTCTCCGTTCCAACCTGTAGCTGAGAATCTTAGAATTTCTTGGTATCATACAGACAAATAACAGTTGGCTCAAAGACACTTAGAAGATTATATTACATCTTTGGATACAAACAATATTTTACTCCAAACCCAACTGAAAGGGGGCAACTTTGGCAAATGTTGCATGAGCCTTCATATGATGGCCATTGTTCCCAGTTTCCTTCTCTCTTCATTGGTAACTCATACCAGCAATGAAAGAGGCCCAGCAGGAAAGCGTTTGGTTTGCATCTTACCCTTATTATAATATTTCTGAGGTATCCTGTAAACCACTCTTAATTTTTTGGTACTAGGTTTGTCAAATTCAATATTGATTTTTTTTAAGACTTCTCATTACCTCTCAGGCACAGTATTGTTCTCAACTGTATTATAAAGGATAAATATTTATTTTAATATGTAAATCCTTAAGCATGACTACATTAGAGAAGGTAATGAAGTAGGCAGATGCTTGCCACTTATATGTGCAATCATTACGACAGCTGCAAATGCAGACTGAGACAGATGTGTTGGCCGCTCAAATATCATGAATGGTATTTCTGTTGACGAAGTGATATTCTGAAATAGTGAACAATTTCTTTGTAATACAGTGAACGGAACAAAATATAACATTTTCTCTGTTTCTTGGGAAATTTAGTATATTGAAACTACAACAGAGGACTTTGTAGAGATAAGTTAAGTTATAGACTCAGATTATTATTATACGTAGGTTTTTCAGCTACGTAAATGGCACTTAGTTTTGGAAGTCATGCAGGATGTGGGGCAGTGTTGTTTTGTGTGAGACTGTACCTTGCAGATGCCTTGCTTCCCTGGCTGCTGTCCGCTAAATGCCGAGAGTAACTGCTTCCCAAATTGTGACAACCGAAATGCCTCTCCTGGTGCCTCCCAATTTTTAACAAGCTTCTTTCACTGAAATTTATGTGGAATAATATATAATATCATAGCAAATGAAAGATAGATGAAATTCAAGTTTCAATATCCAAAATTAAATTTTACTGGAACG
Organism: Saccopteryx bilineata; assembly: GCF_036850765.1. Lineage (NCBI taxonomy): Eukaryota > Metazoa > Chordata > Mammalia > Chiroptera > Emballonuridae > Saccopteryx > Saccopteryx bilineata. The sequence goes on along the minus strand of NC_089491.1, from coordinate 138,191,564 downwards.
TAGTCATGCTCATTTGAAGTTTGTGAAAATTTACTTATGTACCTAACTATATAGTATATTCAGTTTTACATCTTGGCCTACAAAGCCTAAAATATTTACTGTCTAGTTCTTTATAGAAAAAGTTTGCCAACCCCAATTAATTGTGTTGCTGAGATGAGTAGACTTACCTACTTAAGTCATAGGCCAAGTGTGTTTGTATATTATTTTATATTGAGAAAATGATAAGACTTAGAAAAGACCCCTTTTCAGATTGTAATTAGTTATTTATTTAAATGTTATTACTTTAATCTTCTCTCCTCCTTTCAGGGCAATCCCACATCCCCGAGGTCATGCGCATTTGGCAGCACTTGTCAACCATGACTGTAAGCAGTTTCTGAAATTTTTTGCCATGAAGATGTCCTTGAAAAAAAAGTGTGGTTTTTATTTTTTATTTAACTTTTAGTGCAGATGCAAAGTAGAGCTTTGAAAGTGGGCTGTTTTGAAAACATATCCATAGGAGAAAATAAATGATTAATTTTATTCACTCTAATCCATTTTCTCCTGTTTCTAAGCTACCTGTATTTCTGTTTAGTCATAGCTCAGAAGTTACCAAGGGTAGGAAGGAGAGCCTTGGTGTGCTTTATATTACTTTGTGCACTTTTCTGCTAATATTTATGGACAATGAAGGAAATATATTTGAAGTTTATTTCAATATGTAAATATTTATGGACATATACAACATGTACATATAAAGCATTCAAGTTAGTTGCTTGTAATGATTGTCAAAAAGTTAGTTTTTAAAGTCTGCTTTAGACAAAAACAAGTAGTAAAATTCATAGAAAAATCATTTGTTCCCTTTTTGCAGTGTATTCAAAATATATCTGATCAGTTTCATTATTTGGGTTCGTGAACATCCCAGCTGCACTAACACCATCCCATTACCACGTGATTGGGACCAGGAACAACTGATTTTCGGGGTTATCAGGATTAGGTGTAATATTATTTTTTAATCCTTAATTTGCATCTAATTGTGAAATTTGAGATATAACATTTCATCATAATTTACTTACCCTCATATATGTAATTTCCATGAATTTTTCTCAAAATTAATGTAATTTTTAAAACTATATTGTTACATCTGCAGATTTTAGATGTTTTTATCTGAAACTAGGTAACAATGTGAACCCATCTGTAATATGTGTTTTGACTAATAATAATTTCTCTACTTAATTGGTTTTATTTTTTGCCTCAGCGTACAACTTTTCTCACAGAATAGATCATTTGTCTTTTGGAGAGCTTGTTCCAGGAATCATTAATCCTTTAGATGGAACTGAAAAAATTGCTGTAGATCGTAAGTACTTAATACTTACTGTTGGAGTTTGCATGTAGGCAGTTGTTCTTATGTTTATATTATTAATACATTTTTAATAATCCTCTTCTTAAGCCCCTTTTAACAGATAAATAGATAAATCTTTTAAGTGGTTTAAGTGGCTGATAGCCTTTAAGTGGAGATGTGTATGGGGAGACTTTATACTAGAAGTGGGTGAAATTTAAATGTTTAGAAATGAGCCATAGAACAGATTTAGCAATTAGAGTTAAATGTAGGCTAGAGTAAAATTTAAAGGTTCTATAAATGTATGAAAGGTTAACGTGTTAATAAGGTATAACTGCTTTCCCATATTCACAGAAAAAGAATTAGAACAAAAGACAGTTTCAACATTCTAAGAAGACTTTTCTTCTTTGTATAGGTTCAAAGTTCTAAAGTGCATATTTACAATTTTAGAAACCTCTGGAAAATTTTACAAACATCAGAAACCTAGAGTTATTCTAAAATGGTTTGGTTATTAACACAGAAGTGCACATTATAGTACAGGTACCTTTTATTACTGTTTGTTTTAACTTTCTAGTCCACATAAAATTTCTGTTTACTCAAATATAGGTGGACTTCATTATTTTTTACTCTTGTAGCAAGTAATCTATTCTTGAATTTCCTGCTGATGGTTTCTGGTTGCCTTTCTTCTCAAATAGTCATATTATCTGACATGTCCCACCTGTAGGAATTTTTAAGGATGTCTAAAGCTTCCTGTGCTAGTAGAAATTTGAAATGCTAACCTTTGCAAAACTGAAATTAAAGATTTAATTTTTTCTTAGTTCAAATAGATTTATTAATATTATGTTTGGTATTTTCCTCTTGTGGCATAGTGTTATAGTCAGATGCATTAAAGATGTTTTGCTTAAAATACTGACTTACATTCATAACTATTTTACATTTGCATGGGAATGTTTTCACTTAAGGACACTTGAATATACTAAATTTGGAAATGTGAGTAGAAATTATAAACTGTATTCATTATAATCTCATCTTTAATCTTAATGTAAATGTTCACTCTTCACCAAAATGAATTAAATATTAACTTAAGAGATGCTTTTTTGAAAACATGTTGGTCTGACTGACTCATAGATGGGGAGCAGCTGACAGTGGTGGGTGAGAGGGAGAGAGGGATCGAGCAAAAGAAAGACAAAAAAGAAAAAACTCAAGGATATGGAAAAAACATGTTGGTTAATATGTTGTTTCAAGATGCTAAAATGAACTATAAATTTTTGTACAGCAATGATTCTCAATATAAACAGATTAATTTTGATAGGCTCTCTTTAAGTCTACTTCTCTCCAAGTTCAGAAAGATTAGTAGGTGTCTGGCTGGGTAGCTCAGTTGGTTGGAGCATTGGTCTGAAGTTCAGGGGTTGCGTGTATGATCCCTGGTCAGGGCACATACAGGAATGGATTGATGTTCCTGTCTCTCTCTCTGTCCCCCTCCCTTCCTCTCTGGCTAAAGTAAAAATAAAAAATAAAAAGACTAGTACGTGTTTATAGTTATGTATAAAATGAATTTATTTGTAAAACACCTAAAACTAAGCACAGATAGAGCAATTCACCTTGCATCAAAGAACAACTTAAAGGGTAAAACTGAAGACCATCCACAGCTGATGTGCCATCTGTCAGTGGCAGACAGAGTCGATCCCCTTTCACTGTAATATTGTCTGTGATAATACTTAGGGTAATAAGTTGAAATTAATGAGAGGCTGGTCATAAACTCTTTGAAAATTACAGTGGTTCAAATAAGAAAGAAGTGGTGAGGTTGAAACAGGCTTTGGTTTATGATGTAGAGACTAGATTAATACTAGTGTGTGAAGGAACCGTTCTGCATACCTCTCTCCCTTCTATCTGCAGTTTTACCCTTCCCTCACCTATTCAGAGTACATGGTGGTAAGAGACAGAGAAACTGGATTAATAAAAATAAACATTCCTTTATGCTGAGCAAACACACATACACGGCACACAAAAGTGTATAGTGTATGCTTCCATTTATATGAAATTCTAGATTAGGCAAAACTAGTCCGTGACAACAGAAGGAAGATTAGTGGTTGCTCCAGGGCCAGAGATGGGGGGAGTGTACTGCAGAGGGATACAAAGGCACTTTTTGAAGTGATGAAAATGTTTTATATTTTGATTGTGGTGGTAATCATATGGGTGGATACATTTGTTAAAATGTATCAAACCATACTTATAAAATTGATATTTTATTCATGTACACAGTTTTAATAGACAGTTATTACCATATGCTGTAAAGTATACCTGTTTGCAGGTCAAACATAAGGAGGTACTGTTACTTACCTAGTTGAAATTATAATAGATATATTTAATTCTAAATTTTTTAGACTTTAGATCTAGAGAATTAATGTTTTGTATTATGTGAACAGTAAATTGTTTAAAATTAATAATTGGTAATATACTTGTATGTATGACTTGTTTAAATGTAGACATGCCAAATGACTATAAATATGATCCTTTTGAGTACACAGTAACCCCAGGCCATCACTGAACTGTTTCTTTTCTTATCTTTCTGCTGTGGTAACATTTTCTTGTATATTCAAAGTCTGGCTAATTCAGTTCTAGTTTATTTACATAGCTTAAGATAGTACTAGAAACTGAAAATGTATTTTGTGGTGGTTATAGTATTGTAACTTTATTCTTATTAGTTTCTGTACTATAGAATGCTACTTTTATTTTCCATATCTGATATAAGGATGTTAATGATTACAAAGGTATCAGTGACTAGATAGCTTATAAAAGATGTGTATGTGACCATTTTATGACTAGATATCTTATAAAAGATGTGTGTATGTGACCATTTTATGCTCACTGAGAACTTGTTTTATCAAGTATTAGTATATAGATTTCATTAATGTTTTAAAAATTTATTTTTGTTTGACATTAAGTCATCAGTAGCATTAAATTTCAGGATAAGTATATTTAATAGGAGGAGGATATATTTGGTAGTAGTTTTGTTGTTACTGGATTGACGGGGAAAACACACATTTTGTTTTTATTCTAGACAACCAGATGTTCCAGTATTTTATTACAGTTGTGCCAACAAAACTACATACATACAAAATATCAGCAGACACTCATCAGTTTTCTGTGACAGAAAGGGTAAGTTAAATCCAACTGATAAAATGATTTTTTAAAAGTATTTTATAGTCCTCCTCCTACAAAATGAGGTAGTAGTTCTAGTTGGTGCTCTCCCACATTTACAATTTGTGGAAATTTTGAAATGCATTAACATTTTATTTTAAGACGATATAATATCAGAAACGAGTATTAATATGAAAAGAAGTCGATTTTTTAAATTCAGAAGGTTTTCTGTTCAACTATGTCAAAATTGTTCAACTGTGATATATTAATTATTTTATTCTAATATCTTAATTTTGTAATGTTTTCTCTTGTGTTGGTATAAACAGTTTCCTTATTTGCCAGCAGATTCTCTGGTTTCTATGTTATTTTTCAATTATGATATCTAACCTGGGGCATGCACGGTTCTTGTGGCTCAGATAACAGATTTTGAGGATTTGTATTCTTAACTTTAGCTTTGTGTTACCTAATTGAGAGGACAAGTGTTGTTGAACCTCAGGGCAGAGTGGCCTTATAAAGAAAGAGGACAGTGAGGCTGAGAGTTTCAGAAATGGACAGTTTATCATTTCTCATCTCTTCTATGGTCATGTTTTCTTATTGTTTAAGAACTGAATATTAAAATGCTGTTACTCAAAAGAATTCTAAGGCGAAATTTAATTTAAGGACTTTAAAAATTTGCTTTTCTCAATATGGAGTTTTCTTTCAGTGGTCTTATAATTTGTGGTGGCTGTGTCCTCAATAATTGTAGAATTTTCCTTAATCTTAGGAGATTATATACTGCAGATTTTAGGGGTGAAGTGTCATGTATTTATAACTTCTCACATGGTTTAAAAAATCAGGAATGTGAAACTGTATGTGTATCCACACACACACAGAGATAGAACCTAGGTAAAATATATACAACTATATATTGTGCTTTTCTGTATTTCTGCAGGCATGGGGAGAGATGAAGCTATCCATTGTATTATTTATAATAATAGAATACTAGAAACAACCCAAGTGGTACATCACACAATGGGGAAACATGCAACTTTAAAGAGAGAGAGAAAGAAAGATATCTGTATACTGATACGAAATTACCTCCACAATATATTTTAAATAAAAAAATTAATTAAAAAAATTAAGTCCCAGAGCATTCGACCATTACAAGGTGTGTTGGTGCTGATATGGTGACTAAAACAGTTGTGTTTCACTTTAAAAAAAATAGAGTAACTGGGGGTGGGAAAGTGGAGGATGAGCAGGACAGAAATGGGGAGCACTGACCTTCACTGGTCCTATAACCCAAAGGGAATCATTAGTCTTTTCTTATATGGAGACCAATCCCTGAAACATCTTTCATCCATAGTGGGGGACAGTATATTTGTAATTTTGGCACGGTTGAACATATCAGAGCTTTAAGATGAAGTCACTTTATTGGAAACTTGAACAATGGCTGTATAAGGCTCTGTTGTGTTAATAGGTAAGGGGGGTTTTGTATTCTAAAGCTTGCAGTGTACTTACAGCTTAGTCAAAATGACTGACATAAAAGTCATAACAAAGCATGGTGGTAGCATAATTGCTTTGAGCTGTAATAGAAAGTTATTAGAAAGTTTGTAAACTTGATTTTTAAAGTGTAAACAGAATGGAATAAAATAGAATTTTTCGGTGTGTACACTGTGATAAGTTTACAATTTTACTTACATTTCTTTCAAGAAAAAAATTTCTTTAAACAATGAATCAGTAGCTCAAATATTGATTATTTGTCAAGTTAATGCCTTGTTTTCTTCCTGTAATGTTATCTCATATAGTTTAAAATGAACAACAGAGAGTGCAGTTGTTTGTTTTTATATCTGATCGCAGAAAGTAAATATGATTATTTTATAAATTCTTAATAAATATAAAAAATATCAAAATATGAACTTGGTTTTTATTGATTTGCTCAATGAAGACTGTGCTCTACAGTTGTAAGCTCTTGAGTTCAGTACAAAACTTGTATGTAAAGTGATCTTTTAGAGAAAATAGGAATGGGTCTGTTTACTTGGGTGTTTCCAAAGCTCACCACACAGAGAATAACTATTTGATTATCTCTTAAGATCTTATTTTAGTAGGACAATGCATAAAGAGAATTGAATGTCCCTCTCACATGGTAGGGGTGTGGGACTTCATATTGACTGTATGTAAGTAACCACATGACCTGAGTCCTGGTTTTCTCTGCCTCCTGTCTCTGCCCTTCCCTTTGCCTTCCTCTTAGGAACGGGTCATTAACCATGCTGCAGGCAGCCATGGAGTCTCTGGGATATTTATGAAATACGATCTCAGTTCTCTTATGGTGACAGTTACCGAAGAACACATGCCATTCTGGCAGTTTTTTGTAAGGCTCTGTGGTATCGTTGGAGGAATCTTTTCAACAACAGGTTAACATTCATTCCTTTTTTTGTCTAATTTCTGAAAGTGTTGCAGACACTGAAATTAAGATGCTTTTACTTAAAAGGGGCAAGAAATATACTTTTTATGTTTTGAGGTATAAAAAACTTTTTCTTTAAGACTTAATTTCAAACCTCCAAAGTTAATTAAGCGTTAAACATAAGTTCATTGTATTTAGTGATCAAGGGAGGTTACTTAGTGAGCTAGAAAGATCCTAGAAGTGAATCTGAGTCCTGCCATTTACATAGTGATAGCCTGTATAGATCACCTGCCATTTCTGAAATTATTTTCGCAACTATTGAAAGGGAATAATAGTTTTTAACTTGCAAGTGTGTTGTAGGATGATATAAGGTGCCTAGACACAGTAGACACTTGAATGTAAATTTTTTCATTTTAAACTACAATATGTAAAACCATGTCTTATGGTTTGTGATAGGTCAGTCAGTGTTTTTTGGCCTTTTTGCCCTGAGGTAATGGGGTTCTCTCAAAGGTGATATAACTTGCAGAATTGGAATCACGAAAATTTGAGAATTAAGTACAGTAGATAAAGGAAATAGTTCTTTTTTTAACCCCCACCCCTATTCAATATTACATGGAGCTGGGTAGTTTATATACTTTGAATTATATTTTTGAGATGAATGACTAGCTTTTCTTATAGAAGTCTTTGTCACTGCTTCATTTAAATGCATTTAAATTTGTGGTGCTGGTAGTATTTGTTTTTCAAAATTATGTGAGTGTGAGTGTGAGATGTATTAAGCACACTTGCAAAGATTGTTTTGTCAAGGGAATAAATTATTTGGTCTTGTAATTTTGAAAAGAAATTAATTTGTTTTATTTTTTTTCCTTGTTGAAATTTATTTATTTGAACTTATTGAAGTGACATTGATTAGTAAGGTATTATAGGTTTCAGGTGTACAATACAATTCTATAATATATCACCTGTATATTGTATTGTGTGTTCACCACTTCAGGTCACCATTTATAGGGGGAAGTAGGAGAGGGTAAAGGGAAGATAAATGATAAAAATTCATTTCTTTTAAAATTTAACTGTCTTGCTATTTTTAATTGTGGGAGTGAGTAAAGTAAACTACTTTCCTTCATTAATCTATTGTTATAATTAGTTTTATATTTTTAAATAGCAATTTAGGACATTAAAAGCATATTTTAATTAGCCTGACCTGTGGTGGCACAGTGGATAAAGCGTCGACCTGGAAATGCTGAGGTCACCGGTTCGAAACCCTGGGCTTGCCTGGTCAAGGCACATATGGGAGTTGATGCTTCCAGCTCCTCCCCCCTTCTCTTTCTCCTCTCTCTCTGTCTCTCTCTCCTCTCTAAATAAATAAATAAATAAATAAAATAAAAAAATTTTAGAAAAAGCATATTTTAATTAAAAACATTTTTAATTACAGGCATGTTACACGGAATTGGAAAATTTATAGTTGAAATAATTTACTGTCGTTTCAGACTTGGATCCTACAAACCTGTCAATTCTGTAAGTGGTATACTATAAGTGGTACTGATCTCTAACTCATGGTACCATTGTTACATCTAAATAGTATCTTTTGGTGCCCAGAAAAAAAATGCCCCAAATAAAGCATTGTGTTTAGAGGAAAGAGTGTAAGGCATAAAACTGATGCTTTGGTCTTTTTCTCCATAGGTCCCCTTTGAAGATGGCCACACAGACAACCACTTACCTCTTTTACAAAATAATACACATTAGCACCTCCTGAGTAAAGGAGAAAAACTTTTTGCCTGAGACATAAAATATTTTTTACTAATAGAATATTGTGCAATATATTCAAAGGAAAAAAATGAATGAGAAGCAGGCATCATACCTAAAATACAAAAGAAAAAAGCCCAAACTGAAACCCTGTATATGTGTGTCTGTTACAAATGCCCTGGAAGAAGCGTGCAGCTCAGAAGCCCAATGGAGTATGACTTTGAACATGACCCTTCTGACACTTCACAGCAGATGGGCAGTGCTGACATCTGGCCTTGAAGAGCCTGAAGGAAAGAAGTCAAACCACATCTGAAGATAAAGGCATTAATAGTGCTAATGTCTGCGTCCTTTTGTTTTTAAAATACGATGTCAGAATAAAATATGTAAAACATATGGAAAACTAGTCTAGACTTTAAAAAGTTGTGATCAGGTCACATTGTTGAGAATGGTACACAGGGACGGGGTCCCATGCTGTAGCCATATTAATGTTAAGCCATAATGACGAGACCCTTTATCCAGTAATTTTGTTTTATGAAGGGAACTGCTTTTCTTTAACTCTGGCTATTGACTTTTTTAACTTATTAAGGCAGTGCCATGGAAGACTAAGGTGAATTCTTACAGGGACAGGTGCATAGGTGCTATAATATGTAACAGGTGTCATTCACAAGTTGTATAGTGGGCACTTAAACAGGGAGAAGAAAGCACATTTTTTTTAAAAAAAAAGATGCAAACTTTCCTAATCTGATCATTATATTGTTGGTGTATTTTGGGAGTAAGGGGCGAGTAATAAAAAGATCCACTACTGATGATGGGAATTATCAGTTTGTAAAGTATGAACAGAAAAAGTAGAATATTTTATACATGTGGTGAGTAGGCAACAGGGTAACTTTCTATAAAATGGAGGTGTGAGGCGACTATATAAGCAAAACAAGGTAATGTCATATCATATTAAATGATGTCCATTATTCTGTAAAATTGGATGAAACAAGTATCTGCATTCAGAGTGTCCTGAATGCGATTGATTCTGTATTAGATTGTGTTGTCTGGCTTTCGTACTATTTGAGGGTTGACTTAAAAATTTCAGACTATAAAAAATTAAAAATAATGAGAGGGAGGTATCACTCAGGTGCCATTAAAAGCTTATTTGGACTATGTTTGCCAACATCAGTTTTCCTTTTGTAATAGTTAATGATAGAAGAATCATCTTAGGGAGACGGGGAAACAAAAATTCCAGGTAAGTAACAAAGCCAAGTCTGAAAAACTAGGTTGAGAGTCATGGATCTGAGAGACTAGGCTGTCACAAGTTAAGAGTGTTTCAAATGGATCTTGAAAGTGAATTAGTTTTCCTGAAAACAGTTGGGACAGTAACATAATGGAGAGGAGAAATACTGATAAAACTACTTTGTAGTAAGCTTATGCTGAGTGGTTTTTGCAGAAAATAACAGAAGCATCAGTGTTTAAAATAGTTTATCACTAAGAGCCATGAAGTTAACTGAATAACACAGGTGACGTACGTACTTTGAAAGATTTGAATCCAGAAAATTCCAAGTAATTGTGTTTTTGATTTCTTCAACTATTTCCAATTAAATTAAACTAGGAACTAATAGAACATCTTTCAAAAAGAATTTTAATTAGAATTAGGATCTTAGCTATTTTTAGACTGAATGTTGGCTCTGTGAATCTACTTCTCAGAAAGTTCAATTAAATTTTAGGTTTTTTTGTTGTTTTTTTTAATAGGAAGACAATGATTTATTGTAGAATTTCTGTTAAGATTGTAACAGTTAAATATATTTAATGTGAGTGTTAGAAATTATATACGATTTTAATTTTTAATTTTTTCAAATACTATATTGAATTTTTTTTTTAATTTATTCATTTTAGAGAGGGGGGGCGAGAGAGAGAAATAGAGAGAGAGAATGAGAGAGAGATAGAAGGGGGAGAAGCAGGAAGCATCACCTCCCATATGTGCCTTGACCAGGCAAGCCAGGGTTTTGAACCGGCAACCTCAGTGTTTCCAGGTTGACGCTTTATCCACTGCGCCACCACAGGTCAGGCACTATATTGAAATTTTAATTGAATTAGTTTATCCCATTAAAACTATGAAAGGGCCCTGGCCAGGTGACTCAGGATAGAGCACCCTCCTCCTGGTGCACTGAAGTTGCGGGTTCGATCCCTAGTCAGGGCACATACAAGAAGCAATCAGTGAATTCACAACTAAATGGAACCACTAAGGGCAACGAGCTCATGCTTCTCTCTGTCCATCCCTCTCCCCTTCATCCCCTCTCTCTCAAATCAATGGAAAAATTTAAAAAACAACTATGAATGGAATTTCTTTAAAAAATCCTGCTTTGCTTTTGATTTTAAAAGTTAAGACCACATAACACTGAATAGCAAGCTCAGATTTTTTGGCAATCAAAACAACATTCTTACCAGCCTTTTGAATGATGGATGATGTATGCCTGCATATTAAGATTTGTTAGGTGGTCATCTCACCAAGTGGTTTTTGTTTGTTTGTTTGTTTTTTTAATTGCAGAGAACACTACTGACCTATTTATTATGCACTCTGGCTTGTGCCTGGGGGTGTCTTCAGTAGGATACCTAACTTTCTTAATCCTCCTTTTTATTTCATTAGGCTATTCATAATGTCTACAATGTATGTATTTCAGCATAAATATTTTAAAAGTTGAGACCTCAAATTATATAAAAGTTTTTTTTTATTGTGTTTGCATACAGTGGCCTATAAGATGAAATATTTAGGGGAATACCTCTGCTGTGGGATTTGTACACTTTAGACGACCTTTTGGGAAAAGCTTAACTTAATATTTGTCAGAATTACAAAATCCTAATTATCAATCTAGGTTATTAATATCACATATACATTTTATGATATAAAGCACTCAATTTTTATAATTTACAAATTCAAGCAAAATTATGTTTAATACAAACAACTTTGGAATTCATAAAAGAATGACTAGATCTCTTTATTTTTTAATGGTATAAGAGGAGAGGCTATATTATACATTCTGTCTTTATGTCTCCGGTTAGTAATTCAAGTACCAAAAATAAATTTACATGCAATTTCTCTGATTCAAAATTTAAAACTTGGAATTGTGAACTTCAAGATGCATATTTTGTTTAAAAATTGCTTAAGCCCTTGCCTTAGGGGACCTTTCAAACCTCCCCTTGCCCTCTGCCCCTACTTAAGCTCTTCCCTTCTGTTTAGAGCTCTAGCCAACCCTCAGCAAGCCAAGGCGGCTACCCTTTGTCAGCTCTGTTAGGGGAGAGCCCCATCTGTTCACCTCTTCATGGTATGATGTCTGAATTAATATCCAAGTACTGGTATGTCCTTACTGTAGTCCCCCCCCCCCTTTAAATATTTCTTTAGTAATGCAATCAATTTGCATTATTTTGAGAGCAGGAAACAAACTGCCTTGGATTTTTGTTTTAGGAGAAAAGAGAACTAGCCTGGCCTGTGGTGGCGCAGTGGATAAAGCATTGACCTGGAATGCTGAGGTCACCGGTTCAAAACCCTGGACTTGTCTGGTCAAGGCGCATATGGAAGTTCATGCTTCCTGCTCCTTCCCCCTTCTCTTTCTTTCTCTCCTCTCTAATATGAATAATTTAAATCTTTAAAAAAAGAAAGAGAACTAAATAATTTAGTGTCTTAATCTTGAACATATATAGACTTAATAGAAGAATGACACGTAAAATAATTTCTTTGTCCTTTTAGTTATTTACCTGCAAGTAAGGTTTCTCATATTTAAGCTTGTCTTTCCTTATAGGAAAACTACCAGTCTTTAGATACCACTTGGTTACATTTGCTTTTGCTCCAGATGGAGCTATGTTACTGTATGAGATTGATTTTATATTTTTCATATTGATTTAGGTCTATAAACCTGTAAACAGTTGAAGATTATAATCAAAAACATTTACATAGTTCTTTTAGCAACTTCAAGTTGTACTGAATGTTTACTGATACTCAGCTAATACACGCAGTGGTGGAAAACTCAAAGCTTTTCCTCTAAGGTCCAGAGCAAGATGAGGATGCTCACCCTCACCAGCTGGGTTCAGCATGGCACTGGAAGTTCTAACCAGAGCAGTTAGGCAAGAAAAAGAAATCAAAGGCGTCCGAATCAGAACAGAAAGTAAAACTCCCTCTTTCTGATGAATTTTTATCTAAAGGAGATTAACAGCTCCTCAAAATACAACTCATTTATGCTCTATTGTGTGATTTAAGATAAAACTTAGAATAAGAAGGTATCAGGGAGTGTCTCATATTAATGACAGCTACATACCAAAGCAGACCTTCAGCAACAACTCATAAATCTGTCATAAATATAAATTCTGTTCTGTTTTCAAGCAGTTATAATACTCTGGTGATTTCTGTACAATACTTAACCTTAAGTTATTCTAGAATTGTTGCAAGTTTGCCAACCTCACATCTCCCACTTATTTACAGTTACGTGTAGGAATCAGTATTCCAGATAAAGTAGTGACATTACCTAAATATATGTATATCAGAAGAGCTGTTTCTAGCTATTAAAACTGAATTTCAGTTAAGCATCCTTTGCCATACTTACTTACACTTCACCAGGCACTACCTTCTGTCAAGTAAATTGCATCTTAAAACCAGCAAGTGCTAGTTTTATTTTGTTAAAAATTTTAAAGATATAAATTTATTATATCTTTAGAAAGGAATTTAGGCAGCGGGCATATTTCTGTACTTCTGTGTGGGCATATGGAACAAACATGACTTTTTACTATGGGTAGTTGCTTGTTTCCAGAACATTCGGTTTGCAGTTCCAGAACAACAGCCATGTGGAAATTTGCATGTGATTCCTGTGAACTTTGAATATTATTGATGTTTTTGGAAACTTTTAGTCCCTCTGATCAATCTACTTAACCTTGAAATTCTAAGCCAGGTAAAGTGTTAACTGGTGGTGATGTTAGGCTAGTATCAGATTGTGAGGAATGTTTTTCTGAGGTGTGCGCCCAACTGCCTCTATTTTCTCTAGTATTGCCTCTGGTGGTGACTCTTCAGCACAGTAGTATTTATTTATTTATTATTATTATTTTGGTGGGCCATTAGCTTTTTTTTTTTTTTATAATAAATTTTTATTAATGGTAATGGGATGACATTAATAAATCAGGGTACATATATTCAAAGAAACATGTCTAGGTTATTTTGTCATTAAATTATGTTGCATACCCCTCGCCCAAAGTCAGATTGTCCTCCGCCACCCTCTATCTAGTTCTCTGTGCCCCTCCCCCTCCCCCTAACTCTCTCCCTCCCTCCCTCCCATGTCCTCCCTCCCCCCACCCTTGGTAACCACCACAATCTTGTCCATGTCTCTTAGTCTCATTTTTATGTTCCACCAATGTATGGAATCATGTAGTTCTTGTTTTTTTCTGATTTACTTATTTCACTCCTTATAATGTTATCAAGATCCCACCATTTTGCTGTAAATGATCTGATGTCATCATTTCTTATGGCTGAGTAGTATTCCATAGTGTATATGTGCCACATCTTCTTTATCCAGTCTTCTATTGAAGGGCTTTTTGGTTGTTTCCATGTCTTGGCCACTGTGAACAGTGCTGCAATGAACATGGGGCTACATGTGTCTTCACGTATCAATGTTTCTGAGGTTTTGGGGTATATACCCAGTAGAGGGATTGCTGGGTCATAAGGTAGTTCTATTTGCAGTTTTTTGAGGAACCACCATACTTTCCTCCATAATGGTTGTACTACTTTACAGTCCCACCAACAGTGAATGAGGGTTCCTTTTTCTCCACAGCCTCCAACATTTGCTATTACCCGTCTTGTTGATAATAGCTAATCTAACAGGAGTGAGGTGGTATCTCATTGTAGTTTTGATTTGCATTTCTCTAATAACTAATGAAGCTGAGCATCTTTTCATATATCTGTGGGCCATTAGCTTTAATCCTAGCTTGCACCCAGCGGGCAAGTAAAAACACACAATGAGCTCCAAAACCCACTCGTTCAGTGCTCACAAAGCTACTGATTTAGTAGCATTTATTTTTGTTATCAGGTATCTGGCGAGTGCAGAATAGGGTGTAGAGATTCCCACAACTTCTTTTTAAACACCAATCCTTTTCTTTGTGCTTACCACCCCTCCTCCCGCCCCCCCCCCCAGTGAAAGTAGAAGGTCCCTTTTTATTGTGCTATATATATTAGGCAGTCAAACAATTGTTAATTGGTCTTGACTTAAAATAATTTCTTTCATACAGATAAGCTATCTACTTTAACTCTTTAGTCACAAGAGAACTTCATGTCATTTCTCTAATGCCACAAACAGAACATGCTTCCCTCTTAATGATGTCAGAAAAAGTGAAGCATTATGTATCCATATGTGAATTTATATTAGTCTGGTGGATTCTTTGAAAGAGTGTGTCCTTTTTTCTCAATGGCAGGGAGATCTGCAGTAGTCAGCAGTTAAATATACAACACTGGGAGGGAGAGATATTTTTAATTCAAATTTTCATTTAATCAAAAGTCAAAATGAATACGTGATCAGTGGAATTCACTGAGTTAGTGAAACGCAATAATCAAAAGAGTACATTTTTAGAACTATTATGTTTGTCCAATTTCACTGAATTATCTATCTTGATTTCATTTTTACCGTATCCGTAGTTTGTGTCTTTCTCAGTGTAACTCAGAAATCTCGTATACACATCTTCAGTTAAAGATCACCAGGTGTTTTGTTTCAGAGCTGGGTTGTCTGCCCCAGAAGGTAGGCAATTCCCAGAGCTTAGATGTGATTGGGAAAGACATTGCCCAGAAGAGTTCCCCCACATGCCCTCTGGATTCACAGAAATCTCGGGCAGTACTGAAGCTGCTGTCCAGGCCTGCACACGTCAGTACTTGGGCGTGCCATTCTGCGCATTCCCAGTTATTCCAGGAAGTGAGCACAGACATAACTTGTTCATATTTTATGCTCGTGTAATTTCCTCGTGGTCGTGGCCGTTCTAATTGCATAGGCCCTAGAGCCTATAAATGAATAATCCATGTTTTTTTAACATGAAATGCTGCAATCCAACATGCACTGATCTCTCCAATATGAGGAAAGCTGGGATAGTAGTTATTAAGATAGAAATCTGAGAATAAATATAGTCTTTACTAATTCATTTTCATTATACATAAAATATTTTTAAATAAAACAACCCCTATTCTCTAAACGCATTACTGAATGACGTCTCTGCTGTACAGTGTACAGTTAACGTTGTGCAGCTGGAATGATTAAGATAGTGGCAAATCCTGGTGCTCACAGAAGGCTAGTCTCCACTTTACGGGAAAAGAGTAAAACATTAAAAATTTTTTTTAAATTTTGTTTTCCTCAATGGGAAAAATCAGAGGAGGAGTAGGTTTTTATATTATTCCAACCTAGGACCTTACTTTTCATTTACTCACTGGTTGAGGCCTGAGTAAAATAAGCTGAAATATAAGGGGTTTGGTGACTTTAACGAACAACAACAAAAAAAAGAACTCTTGAGAGAAGGTTGTCAGAAAAACTGGTGATTCAAAAGATTTAGAAATAATAGTTATCAAATTCAAATTATGGGCATTAATTTTTAGTTAAAAGCATATAAAATGGCTTTAATGCATATATGCTTAATGCTTGAGCCCTCATTCTATACATAATCATTTATTTCTCAGTTTTCGTTTAGTTTCAAAAGTGGATAGAATTGAGAAAAATGTTAAATGTAAACCCACTTTTCTAATTCCTCCAGCCCTCAACCAGGACTCCAAGGTATATTGCAAAAAGGAAGCTGAGTTTTCAGTGGACAATTATTTCCTTTACAGCATTTGAGGGAATGTTGAGGCCATTCTTCCTCCACTTTGATTTTAAGTCATTGTACTGGGTACCCCTGAATGGTCCCAAGATCAGAACTGCCTTTCTTTAGCATATTTCAGCTTCTACCATGTATTTTTCTATGTTCATTCAGTTGAAATTAGCCCTGTCAAGGAGAAAAATGTTAACTATGGAAAGAGGGTTGTACTTTGGTGTTTTATATTCAAGGACATAGACTAGAGTGGTAGGGAACAATCTGAAAATAAATTTTTCCTAAGATATGTATGCTTATAGGCTAAGATATGACTTGCTTTCTCTCACTGTAGTAAAAAGAATAGACAGTTAAGACATAGGGATGAATACATGACAGCACATTTGACAGGTAATGAGGTTGGGTGTTTTTGTAACTTCCTAGTCTTGAGAACCACAGTTTGCTGTTGTAGAGGTATCTGAGAGGTTCCAGATAAATGGAGATCGCCAAGTGTTCTCAGACCTTGAGTGTGCTGGATGCCCTGAAGTAGGAAAGGAATTTGTAACAGAAGCCCACGATGAAGAACCAGACGTTCCGAGCCGTCTGAGATCTTGCAATGAGGAGGCGCCAGGCGATGAGGAAGAGGGCAGTATTAAAGAGGTAGTGAATATTTCGGAGCCTGGGGAACAGACATATGTAACCAAGTTAAAACAGTGCCAGTACCCAACAATGTTATCTGAAGCATAAATACATCTTTTCCTGGCTGTGACAGGCAAATAATTAATAATGAAACGCTCACCAGTACGGCCTGATGGCCTTGTGTTTTTATATCTTTTATTCCCACAGCATTCCTTCACAATAACCTGATTTCTGTCACATTACCCTGACTGGTTTCTCTTTCTCATACCTCTCTTGAACCTATCTTGCAAATGTGACCAACAAGGCTTCTTAAATATACATACTTCGATCATATTACCGTATCTCAAATCCTCACTGGTTCTTGTTCACTCTAGGGTAGGTCCTGAAATTCCCAGCCTTCGAGTCAAAGTTCCACTCTGTTTGCAATTTTCTTTTCCATCCTTACCATCTCTGTATTAAAAACCCTTTGCTTCTATCAGAATTACACCCTACTGCTATAATTCTTTGTCCTTTCAGGGATTAATGACAGATTAAAGGCAGCTGAAGGGCTTGAGGAGTGGTTATGTGATTTGCCTATGTTAAATAGTACAAACAGGTCTCCTGCCGGTCTGGTACTCTTTAAATCACATGGGGTATGGTAAAAGAATCAGAGAACCTTGGGTTCAAATTTGGCTCTTGTACCTACCATGTGTTAACATGAACAAGTTACCTTCTTTGCACCTAACTAGCTCTTTGGTGAAAATGGGATAACAGACATAATACCTGCCTCATAGGGATATGGTGAAGTCTAAACGAAATTGTATTACAGGGCAAGTATATGGATTTTTTATGTAGTAAACGCTCGAAAAATGTTAATTCCTCCCCTCCTCCATTTAAGTCTTATGGTTGGTATAAAATCACATACACATAGTAATTGCTCAATAATTAATAGGATAAACAGTAATAAATTTATTAATAGTAATAGATATAAATAAAAGTTAATAAAATAATAGCAATAGAAAAATAATAGCAATTAAAATAATTAATAGTAATAAATACTATTAGTAAACTAATAGTATTAACTAAATGATTATACTTACCTTTTTAAATGTTGCTTTGCTTCTGGGACCCCAGCCATATCCTCTTTCAGTAAGTACTTCTTAACTCCTAAAACATAATTTTCAATGTATTCCAACCAGTTCAACTGGCGCACATCAAAGTTGAATACCTGAAAAGCAGAAAGAGATAAAGGATTGTCAGAATTGCATGGCTGGACAATCACTCTGTTCACTTAATGAAGTTTCTTTTACATGAATGAGTAACCAGTCAGTTTAGAAGATTATTTGAGCTGTTACTTCAAAGGCACTGATAATAGGAATTACCCTTTGCTTAGCAGTATTTAAACATGGACTAAACACAAATATTTATATTTGGCCTTTAGGAAGCCTTGTGAAGGAAATGTAAGAAACTGGTATTAGTCTGGCTAAAGTTAATTTCATTTTAAGTAAATGCAGATGAATTTTTAAAAGTGATGGAACAATATGTTAGGGACCAACACAAATTATGCATCGTTTTCTTTCCATTTCTCCTAATTTTGGTAATATCCCCTTGGCCTGCCATCCTTTCTACAATATCACCACTTTGTTATTCAGATTAAGGTCAACTTTGGGGAGCAAAGCCTTGAGGAATAATTTATCAATTTATATTGAGCATTTCCTTTAGAGATATTTTCCATTGTGTGTGCCATTAAATGAAGCCCTTCAAAACTTTTCTCTCAGAGGTAAGTGGTAAGGAAAACTTTGCTTCTTTTGGACCACTAGTATATTTTCTTCTCTTGTACAAGGAATGCCACAAAACTATATTTTCCTTTTTACTTTTTCACCAAAAACACTCAAGAACAGATTCACTGTTTAACTGCAATGACTTAGGCAGGATCTTGTAAACTGCAGATGGACATTCTATTTGTTCATTCGTGACTTAATAGTTTAATTCAATTTTATTTTATTTCTATTTTGTCTCTTATATGTGCTTATTGTAAGATACCTCAAATCTTTGAGATGGTTTTGAGTATTAACAAAGAAAGCCCATGAGATTAACAATTTACAGAGAGTTTCATAGACTTGTCCAAAAGATGACTTGCTTTCCAAAAGGAATTCTGTATCATTTTGTTTGGATATACATGTTTTCTACAGTATCACTAAATATGTATTATGTATTCATCCATATAAACAGAGGCCTTCACTTTTATACTGTTTCACTTCTCCAAGTTAGGTTTCAAGGAAGCCCCGGTTTGGAAACCCAACCCCATGTGGCAAATCAAACTGAAGTCGAGCCCTGCCAGAGTTTGGCAATTAAACCCAAGCAGTCAGGACTGTCACCTTTACTAAAATAGCTTGGAAGCATCTGTAAATCTACTGCAGACTTGATTTTTTTCATGAAAGTTTAAGTTATTTTAGGTTAAAATAGTAAAGTGTCAAAAATGAAACTAAATTTCATTAGTTTTTGAATAGTTTAGGTGATTGAATTTCATGGAGAAAATGCAATAAAGATAAGCCTACAAAAAAACTTAAGCTAATTTGTAAAATAATGTACAATAGCTTGAGGTTTTGAGCTGGTTTGATCAATTATCCATGCATTTCAGACAGCTGCTTACAAGAATTTTATCCATACAAGGTATGTAAACATTTCTGAAAATAGCAATAGCTCTAGTTCATGTTAATTGTAGAGGTACTCAGTGATAATTTCAGTTAAAATATCACTCTAAACCTCATCCACTTTATCAATAGAACATTCAGAGTGTTTGACTTTGCAAGTAACCCTTAGGTTCAGTGACATACATTCTAAGATTGGGATTTTTTTTTAATTTAATTATGTTTACATAGATTCTAGGGTCACCCTGAATCATTCCCCTCCCCCATATTCCCCTCAACATCTCCCTTGCCCCCCCCACAGCACCCTCCCCCCTCCCCTTCAGGTTTATCCCATCCTATCATCCCTTTTCCCTCTGTCCTCTTTTCCTCTGGTCCCTTTGATCTCTCCTCTGTCTCAATTCTGTTCCTCAGTTCTCATTGTTCCTTGGATTCCTCAAATGAGGTCATATGATATTTTTCTTTCTCTGCCTGGCTTATTTCACTTAACATAATAGTTTCCAGGTCCATCCATGTTGTTGCAAAAGGTAATATTTCCTTCTTTTTCATGGCCCCATAGTATTCCATTGGATATATGTACCACAGCTTTTTAATCCACTCGTCCACTGACAGACACTTGGGCTGTTTCCAGATCTTTGCTATTGTGAACCATGCTGCCATAAACATGGGGTGCATTTCTGTTTTTCAGTTGGTGATATGGTGTTCTTGGGATATATTCTTAAAAGTGGGATGGCAGGGTGCTGGCGAGGATGTGGAGAAAGGGGAACCTTCCTGCACTGCTGGTGGGAAGGCAGACTTGTGCAGCCACTGTGGAAGACAGTATGGAGATTCCTCAAAAAAAATTAGGGTTGGTATTTGAATCATGCTCTGTGAGGCTGGTTTGTGGCAGTGAAATCCTTAGCTGGCAAAGGAGGCCAGCTACCTATCCAACATTGCTTCTCAGTGGGACTTGGTTTCTTCTACATGTTGTTGAGGATAAGTTAAATCAAGAAAAGCTTTTCTCTTTAAAAAGATTTTAGTGGGAAAATGTCAATCACGAGTGTGAAAGTTTTAAATTTTAATTGAAAACTATTGACATGTTCAGGGAACTCATGATTCCTTGAGAAGAAAAGCTAGGAGCATGTAAAAAGTATAAAAGATTTATATAATATATTTGTGAATTTCAGAACATGCAAAGATTTCAGGGCTTTTTGTTTGTGATTGCCAAAAGCTAATGTAAAGAAGTAAATAGCATGGATGCTGAGCAATTAAAATGAAGGCTTGTTTTGAGAAATACAAGTATGAATTGTTGAAATCATTACAGGGAGGATGATCGACAAGGCTGGATAGAGGACAATACTGATGGAGGGGGTCTTAGATGAAATAAAATAAATGGAAGAAGTGGTTAGATTTTAAAACATAAGGAAGAAACTTGCCTGATCAGGCAGTGGTGCAGTGGTTAGAGCATCGATTTAAGACACTGAGGACCCAGAATTGAAACCCTGAGGTCGCTGACTTGAGCATGGGATTACAGACATAAACCCATGGTCACTGAATTAAGCCCAAAGGTGGCTGGCTTGAAGTCCAAGGTCACTGGCTTGAGTAAGGGGTCACTGGCTCAGCTGGATTCCCCCCTCCCCCGGTCAAGGCACATATGAGAAAGCAATCAATTAACAATGAAAGTACCACAACTACGAGTTGATGCTTCTCATCTCTCCTTTCCTGTCTGTCCCTCTTTCTTTTCTTTGCTTAATATATATATATGTATATATATATGTATATATATGTATATATATATATGAAAGAAACTATTTAGGTTTCGAGATGCCAAATGATTTTGATTTGACAAGAAGAAGAATGTATGAGAGAGTTTATGAGCAACAGGTGATTATTTTTTATTAGTCATCTGTGGTGGCTGTTAGGGAAAAGGTGGAGGTACAGAAGGTGTTGAAAAGATAACAGCTAAAATGGTGAGCAAGAATTGAAGCCCAAGTACCTGAAACATGAATGCGGAACAGCAGTAAGGATCTAACCGATGCCCAGGTCTCTCACCTACATTAAACTTGTTTCCTGCAACTGAGTTGATAACATTGACTGATCCTTTTAATTAAAACTGTATCCATCAGCTTTCCTGGTCAAATTTTTCTCAATTCCAAGTGAGTAAGATTTTCCTGTTGATGAAGTCAGTGAGGGCTGCACTTACTCTCTGGTCTTCCGGACTCAGCTCAGACATCAGCATTTCCGTGTTGAACGTGCTCCATTCCCAACTGCGGTTGATGAAATACTCCAGCATGGAGACGGTCCTCAGAAGCCGATTCATGAGCTTTGTCATCCTGAGGTGAAGAGCAGACAAGAGCAGAGATCAGCACAGCACAGATGGCTGCTTCCGTTACTCTACAGCGATGCCTGAGAACAATATAATAATTATCCCATCTCTCTTTTCCCCAATCCTCAATAAAAGTCTTATTCTTTTTTTCCGCCTTCCACAATGACTCTCTATTGAATGAAGGGGTGGGGGTTAAGCTAAAGAAGTTCCATTGGGCATTTTAATTCCACCAAACTGCTCTCCCTCTTTTCTACCATCTCCTTCTCAAGAGTAGCAAACATTTTAAAACCAAGCCAGATAGCCACCATTAATGGAATACTGTTTTTTTTTTAAAGTCTGCTGTAGACAATTAGAAAACTTATTTCTCTTTTTTATTGTATGTTCTTTGACTTTTTAAAAATAGCTTGGTCCAATGTTTTAGTATGGAATTTCTGGGCCGCACTGTTGACTGTGTTAGCGCCCACTCCCCTCACGACCCAGGAGGAACCCTCTCCCCGCGCCGCCAGATACTAACTGTAACTCAGACTGAAGGAAAAATAACGCACTCGTGGATAACCTGCTCTGTTCGGCCTCGTGCTGATACTTTTAGAAACCATCTCCACTAGTTCTCATAGCATCCCTGTGAGGTACGTATACATCTGCATTTTTATGAACAGGTAAAGTGAGCTTAAGATAAAGTGGCTACAATAATAGGTGTCAAAGCCAGAAGTCCAACCCAGCTTTGACGGACGTCAGAAAGACTCTGCTTTTGCCTTCTCACCACCCTGTGTCCCATTCCTCACAGAGGCCACACCTGCCATCTGTGCTGGGGAGCCGGACACCCCTGCTGCGCGTCCTTCCCAACTTAACACTTTACGGAAAACTTCCATATGTGATCTAATTGCTCCTCAACATGAGTTTGTGAGGTCATCGCGGTCTACATTATTTATCTTCCTCTTACAAAAAGTTTAATAGGTTCATGGTCACAGAGCCCATGCTCAAACCTGGGTGTTCTGGCTATCAATCACCGTGGGCCTATAGAACATTTGATTTTCATCTTACTCAGTTAGGCAAATCTTGGTAGCAGCGATGACTGTAGTTGACCTACTAATGAATTCTGATGCTGTTCTGGGAATTTGGTGTTTTCTTCTGGTCAATCCTAATGCCTATTTCTGGTCGTTCCTAATGACTCATGAGGTACTTCTCTTATTGTATTATGGGAAATCCTTAGGCAGGAGGTAAAATCACTGTTTTCGATACAAGCTTCATAACAGAGGTTTAATTAGCTATTACTGTCTAACACATCTGCTATGGATGGAATACATGTGTCCGCTCAGAATTCATGTTGAAACATATTCTCCCTAAAGTGATGGTATTTAGAAGAGAAGACTGGGAGGTGGGGAGTGCTCTTATAAAAAGACCCTCCAGAAGGCTCCCTCGGCACCTGCAGCGTGTGCGGGCGCGGAAGAAGATGCTGTCTGGGAACCAGGAAACGGGCCCCCAGCTCAAACCCAACCTCCAGCATCTGATCGTAGACTTCCCAGAATCCAGAACTATGGGAAATCACCTCTGTTGTTTATAAACCACCCAGCCCATGATGCTGTTATAGCAAACTGAATGAAATAAGACATTCTTCTTTACCCATTCTATAACTGATATAATTGATGTGACTTCAATAGACTTAATTCTTAAAATAATTACTGTGCAATGATATCATTGGATGTACAGGACTATATCAGTATAATAGTATATTTTAGAAAGAAAAAATACATTTATATTTTTCAGGTAGAAGTCTTCTTAATATATAAAATGTAAAAGCCATGAAGGAAAAGAATGATTCATTTTGTCACATAAAAATTTAGAATTTCTTTAGTAATAGCAGTGATTACTGTACTTTACACACACTTATGCAAAACCCTATAAGATAGGTATTACTATCCTTTTTTTCTTTTAACAGGTGAGGAAGTTAGAATGTAGAGAGGTTAAGTAATTTAGGGTTCATGTGGCTACAATTGTGAAGTCAGAAGTCTGACTCCAAACTCCATGCTTTTAAGAACTACATTATATGTAGCTTCCCTTGTTTTATAAAATAATTCATAATAACAGCTATAAGAAAAGAAACAGACTTGGAGAAAATATATCAAATACAGATTTACGCAGACACACACACACACACACACACACACACGAGTTTCCATAAATTAATAAAACCAACCCAATAGAAAAACAGGTGAGAAATAGAAGAAGGCAAGTCACATAGGAGAAAACTTGCATGCTTAAGAGATAACTGTCTAATAAACAACTCACAGAGGAGAAAAATTGAATGTCTAATGAGCAAAACTTGAATGTCTAATGAACAAAAAGGAGGACCTGGAGCTCAAATCAAAGTAACAAAGAGATGCCACTTCTTGTCTCTAGTTTGACAGTTCACAAGATTGATTTTCACGAAGCATTGATGAGAGTCATAAAGCACAGACCTGTGCCTCCTATACTGGTGCGGAGGACAGACTGACAGCACTTTCGTTCAGGGCAGCCACATACCTTCCCACCCAGCAGTGCCACCCCTTCAGAATTCCCCAAACCCAGTGGCGTGTTCTACAAAAATGTATGTACACTGGTATTTGTTTAGGCCAAAGCGAAACTATATCTCCACATGTGGTTGTAAATGCACAGATCACACACAAACATGCCTGGTGAGGGAAAGGCTATAGAAAGATTCTAGCATTTTCTGCCATAGAGATTATTCTTAAAATTCCTATCACAAAACAAACCTAATTATTTCCTACAGATATTATAATTTAATTTCTCACAAACAAAAAAGGTTCATAAGGATTTGTATTGGGTGCTTTACTCTTGTGTTTTCTTTTCTGCTTACATAACTGCTCTATAATTTATACAGGTATTCTTCTGTCCCTGATATATTTTAAAGTCTTCAGCATTTCTGCTTATGATGTTTAGTTCTCTTCTCTTCCCATCTTTATGTAATAAGCCCCATACAAATATTTTCCCATGTCCACAGTGTCCCCTTTCCAATTTGCTCAAGAAGGAACCAGCAGTTACTGAATTGTGAACACTTAATAAGGTGCTCTCTGAAAAATTATGGTAAACTCTGCATTGCTTAAGTTTTAGTCATTTGCTCTGCTAATCAGGATGGGAATTAAACATGCTGAGAGACTTCCACATATATATATATACATATACATATACATGTACATATACATATACATACATGTGTATATAGATAGCTATCACAGAAGGCAAGGCTATTCTATTTCTGATTCTTGATTGCAGGAATTGCCTTGGGTAAGTATAATACTGATGACTCTTCAGACACATATAATATTCAAGTGAGACAGAGAGAAAGGAGTGTGTCCTGTGTCACACAGCTGCATGGTGACAAGTGGCCTTTGCACCTGCATACTCTTCACTCCACCTTGTCCCGCTCACTTCTTCACTCCACCCTCGGTGGCAGAAGGCCTAGTTCTGATTTCTCCAAAACTTTCCTCTATCACTTCCTGTGAGCCTATTTGAATCCTTCCCTTAGCTTCTGTTCCCTCCTTTGTAAAATGGGGATGATGAGAATATCCTTTTCCGGGGGGTGGGGGGAGGGAGGTGAGAATGAAAAGGAAATCATCACGCTTCTTCCCATGCATGTAAGCAAGACAGCTACCATCGTGGTGCACCTGGCGGTTACCTAACAATCTAGAAAACCCTCAGATGCTTTTCTTTTTCAGGTAGGAAAAAAAAGAGATCACTTGCTGAATTTATCAAGCAAGTTCCTTAACATTTAACTTCCTCTGTTATGATGGAGGATTTTTAAGGCAAGGTTCATTGGGCTTCTCACGACTATTGCTTTACTTGTCCCAAAATACATACATACGTGTGTGTGTGTGTGTGTGTGTGTGTGTGTGTGTGTGTTAGATTCCCACATTGTTGATCCCCAGGTGAAGGGAGGGCTAAGGACTTTGGGGCCCAGTGTTCCATGAGGCGACACTTGCCAAGTTGTGGTCCCTGCCTCTCACCTGGGCTTCCGGCCTGTGAGCCTCAGATAGAAGTCATAGATGAGGGCAGGGGCCCGGTGGCTGACTGCGTTCCAGTACTGGGTTGTGATGCTGTTGGTTGTGAAGTCAGCATATGGTCTCCTAAAAGCTCTCTCAAATGGGATTTTTTCAAAGGTGGCCAAGACTTGGAACCCTGGGGAAAAAATAGTCAGTGGTAAGTCTAGAGTGCACAAGCCTGTTGTGGTGCAGGGATCAGAGAAAAAAGGAATAAGGATTTGCTGTGCGGGATCAAGAATCAATCTCTGGGCCCTGGCCGGTTGGCTCAGCAGTAGAGCGTTGGCCCGAAGTGTGAAAGTCCTGGGTTCGATTCCTAGTCAGGGTACACAGGAGAAGCACCCATCTGCTTCTCCACCCTTCCCCTTCTCCTTCCCTCTATCTCTCTCTTCACCTCCTGCAGTCATGGCCCAGGCGCTGAGGAAGGCTCCATGGCCTCCACCTCAGGTGCTAGAATGGCTCCAGCCCCAATGGAGCAATGCCCCAGATGCGCAGAGCATCATCCCCTAGTGGGCATGCCGGGTGGATCCTGGTAGGGCATATGCGGGAGTCTGTCTGACTACCTCCCCACTTCTAACTTGGGAAAATAAAAAATAAAAAAGAAAGAAAAATAATCAATCTCTAAAAAGAGTATTAAGATTTTTATCCTGGCCAGTAGTCACCTGCAAAATTTAACTTTGTGACTAGGTTCAGAATTGGGCCCCTTTCTTATTAAGTAAAGTATTATTTAGGAAAATTTTAATCCATCATTCATTCCAAGGCTATCTAGTCTACTCTAAAAGCCCCAAGATAGAGCCTAAGGGCCTTATTTTCTCGTTTACATTGTTACTTGCAGGACCATCAGGAAAGTTTCTTAACATTTTACTTAAATCTCCATAAGGGATCACTTAAACCCTAACACTGAGGGTTTAAAGAGAGGATAGACCCTAATGGCAGGGTCCTCTGTGCTGGGTCACTTCAAACACTGCAGCCTCACTTCTTTGGGATTTTCACTTCTCTGGAACTAAACAAGACTCGATTGTCTACTCTTAACTCTAGAGTTTATTTTTTCATAATAATGTTTTCTTTTTATTTTATTACTTAGGTAAAATCTTGTTAAAAACTTTTAATGGACATTTGTAAATTCAATAATTCTTTTCAAAAAATATTCTTTTGGATTCAATTTTGATTTTATCTATGCAGAATTTTCCAAGAATATGCCTAAATTCATTATTCAGTTATGATGATGTCAGTTATTATGGTAATAGGATTACTGTTCTACTTAAAAGATACTACTTGGAAATCTATATGAAAAATTTATACTCTATACAGCAAAACATTTTCAAGAAACAGCTGAGCCAGGAATCTGGGCTCCTCTACTCCCGGAGGGAATCATATTCAATTTTCGGAATCACTAGCGCTGGTTCCTGCATGCTCAGGCAGGCCCAGGGCCGCCCGTGTGGCAGGCACTAGCCCCCCCCCCCCCCCGCACGGGTGTGAATAGATCTATTCTCTCTGGATCTCTCGTGTTACATAAAGAAACACCCCTAGATTATGTTAAGATCATTTTCGACTGTGCGAGTCTATAATTCCATAAAACAGTAAAAATTTTTGGCTTGAAAGAAGACTATTTTGAATCTCAGAAATAACATTTACATGCAGCCTCTTTTTATTTAAGAGGTTAAAATATCTTGTTTGTGTCTATTAATACCTCTTCTTATGAGTGATATCTTAATTTTGTTATTGAGGTAGGGGAGATTTATTTTTATTTCCAAACTTTTTCAGAATTATTTTGATATATGACCTAACTAGCTGGGTATGCCCTAAAGAGCTTTGCTGCTGGAGAATTTCATTTAATTGTCACCGAAGTGACAACTTTGCAAATAGAAGAGCACAGCTGAGTGTTCTGAATTTGAAATTGGATTCTGACAGGTTAAATACCTTTTATTGTTTTCTACATCTAGTTCTTAAAAAAATAGCTAAGTGACCTAAAGTTTCAGATAAGGACAAGAAAAATCCCCTCCTGAACTGACAAAGAAGTACAAGATCAGTTAGTCAAGTTTCCATTCTATGCAGAATTAATTACTCCAGTGAGACACTTTCAGGCTTACTCTTGCGGCTGACTGCATAATGAATGAAGAGTATCACTGACTCAGTCCCAGAAGTTTGTATTACTGGGCCTTTCTAAATCTACTTGGTCATTTCACATTGTCAGCGACGGAGCAGTGGCCGCGGTAGGAGCAGTCCGTTCCTGACATCGCTCATAACTGCTGACTTCTACTTGGTTTCACTTATTTTTTAGTAACTATGGCCAACAGCCTCCTTATTGCTTACAATCATGCATATAGTCCCACTGGCCCTTCTTCTAAACTCTCACACGTCATTAAGTTGCAATTATTTGATCTCTTATTTTTTTGTGTGTCTTTTCCCCATTAGACGCTATGCTCCATGACACACACTGTCTAATTCTTTCCCCCCGGGGACAGAGTAGTTATGTCATTATATCGCGATAGGTACTTACCCATTTTGCCCCAGTAACAAGGATTAAAGTTCCCAGATGTACAGTGGTAGATTAATGTTGATTTAGGTCTGGAAAATGAAATCAAATTTAGATAAATATGTCAAAGTAGAGAACTAATGAAAGAAAGATAAGGTAAAATGATATTTAGACAAGGTTATTTTAGTAATTCCTGTGAGTAAGGCCACCTAGGCAACCCTCCTGATTGGTTCCTTCTTTGGGTTAATAAGCAAAACGGAAGAAGCCAAGGAAAAGTGTGTGTGTGTGTGTGTGTGTGTGTGTGTGTGTGTATGAGTGTGAGTGTGGGAAAGAGATCTCAGACAGGATGACATCTCTGTAGAGCAAATGGAGGTGTCATGACAATGAGAATGCAGATGATCACATTTCTAACTTACGAACATGTTTATTTGGCAAAAATATAAGCTATATTTCTTCCTAAATCCAGCTAAGTCCTGTTGGTTTGGAAAATATATAAATATCCTTCAAGTAAGAAAATGACATCAAGGAAGAAAAATTTAATTCTGTTTATCATTTACTAACAGAGTCAGATATACAAGCAACTTATTTTATTTTTTCTTTGTACCATGAAATGCCCCGTACGTGGTGACTGAACTTCTGCCATTTGTCAGGGACTGAGCAGGTCAATGAAATACAAAATATGCTCTCATTTCCTTCACTTTCATCTCCTTTGCCTTAAAAAAGGAAGCCATATTTTAGATTACTACAGAGAAAGAAAAGCTTCTTGGGTATCAAGAATTTTATGGTTAAGTAATTTAAAAAGTTTGTCACTTTATGATCAGTGAAGTACTAAGCAATACTTGTGACACAACTTGATGCATATATGATGGCATATTGGGAACTATGCAAAATTTTGAGACAGACACCCTCTCCCATTCAGGGTCTTCTATAATAAAATGTATATCTTTTGAAAATAAGGCTAATATATTCACTCTCCTTATCATAAAATCTTTGAAAGCCAGCTTAGCATCCTCACCTGTGAACTGCTGTGTACCAGCCCACAGCCAAGGTGAGATTGACGACTGTGTCCACCGGAATCACATCTGCCACAGCCATCGGAGTGGCTCTGATGGAGCGGAGAAACCCCTTCCCAGCCTGCACAGGAAGAGGAGCACAAACACTGAACTGGGCCGATGTGGCAGCTGGAGCCAATACTGAGGCCGTTAGTAACAGCATCGATCCACCACTCACCACATTCCTGGACCAGGGCTGACATCTCTCCAACTTTCCAGCCAAGGTCACCTCAAATGCCAACATGTCTATGAACAACTAATGAGTGGTCCTTAGATTCCTTTAGGGAGTGAAATTCCTCAACTTTTTGAGAGGGGATATATTCAGTTAATTAACAAACACCTAAACTAGTTTTTTACTTTTTAAAAATTAATTCGTATGACATTTTAAAAATTGTTTCCCAAATTTCCCGTTAATACTGTGTTACTTTACCACTTCTTAAATGATGTTGTTTTCTGCTAGTGCTTACTAACTAACTTATAAGCAACAGCAGACACTAAAAGTTTAAGAAATATTTATTTTTTTAAATTAATACAATTCTACCAGTTATCAACAACTTTGTTATTATTTGGGAAAAAGCCACCATTATGTACTTTCCTTTTGGTATTTTGGTTCAGCTTACAGATCAAAGATGTTATATAGATGCAAGAATTGGGAATTATTTATGTTAATAAATAAGTTATGCCAATAAATAAGTCAGTTAAAAAAATAAGAAGTTGTGCTTAATTATTTTATGAAGTAATTGATCACTGGAGAAGATTTTTTTTTCATTATCTGTTACATGAGGTTTTAGAACTGTTTCTATATATTTCTGCATTGGTGATTCCAAATCTGAAATCCGTTTTTGGGTGCATGCTGTAGTTTTTATGCAATTTTAATTTCTTTTTGTTACAGTTAATGGCATGCCTTGGTTTCTAAATTGGAGTTAAAGGGCAACAACTCTTGGATTGAACATAACCACAAGACAATTAATGTTTTACAAACATCACTTTTACATAATTGTAGTTGTTTTTAAATGTAAAAAATTATTATCTGATAAAAACACCCTCTTATTTTGTTTTAAAATTGAATCATGGCTTCTTCGAGTAGGTGTAAATGTAAGAATATTCCTGACACCTTCTGTTAAATATGTGGCTGTTACACACTTCAATGTCAAAGGCGCAATATTTCATCATTTGTGACACGTGCATATATTGCCTATTTTCAAGTTCCCCTTGGCGATCAAGACAAGAATTGGGCTCCTCATATTGTGTGTCATAATTGTGAGGAAATGCTTCGTGACTGGACGAAAGGAAAATGCAAAGGAATGCCTTTTGGTATTCCCATGGTTTGGCGTGAACCTAAGGACCACAGCAGTGACTTTTATTTCTGTCTGATCCATACAAAGGGCATCGGCAAGAAAAAACGGTGTATGATCGCATATCCAAATATTCCTTCAGCAATACGACCTATCCCACACTCTGAGACACTCCCAGTTCCAGTTTTCAATGGTTTTATTTCTTCTAAGGGCGAAGAAAGTGAACATGGTGATCAAGTGTATTTTGATAAGATGCATGAGGAAATGGTTGTAGAATCTGAAGGGTCTTTTTCTGATGCCAAGCAGTTATTAACCACTCAGCAGTTTAGCCAACCCGAATTGAATGACTTAGTAAGAGATTTGGGCCTATCAAAGAAAGCAGCTGAGTTATTAGCCTCTAGGCTTCAAGAAAAGAATGTACTTCACCGGTCAGCTAAAGTATCCCATTTCAGGAAGCATGAACAAATTTTTGTGGACTCTTTTTCTGAAGACAAACACTTTGTTTACTGTCATGATATCAGTATTCTTCTCAGCCAGGTAGGTGTTACCACTTACAGTCCAACAGAATGGCGGCTATTTCTTGACAGCTCTAAAACGAAGTCTGAAATGTGTTCTCCTACACAACGGTAATGTTTATGCAGCATTTCCAATTGGTTATTCAACTCATCTGTGAGAAGATGATAATGACATAAAAAATGTCCTTGACTTTCTCAAGTCTGAGGAGCATAACTGGATCATTTGTGTGGATCTTAAAATGGTAAATTTCCTGCTAGAACAACAGAGAGGTTTCACAAAGTATCCTTGCTTTCTGTGTTTGTGAGACAGCCGAGCTTGGGAGAAACACTGGACACAAAAGGAGTGGCTGAAACGTGAAGCTCTGGAAGTAGGGATGCAAAATATTGTGAATGAACTTGTAGTTAATTGAGACAGGATCATTTTTCCCCCACTTCACATCAAACTTGGCTTAACGAAGCAGTTTGTTCAGGGTTTGAATAGAGAAAGTGAATGTTTTCAATATATTATTTCTGTTTTTCCTGCCTTGTCTTTTGAGAAAATAAAAGCAGGTGTATTCGATGGACCTCAAATTTGAACCCTTATACATGACAAAGAATTTGCCAGGAAGATGATAAAGGAGGAGAAAGCAGCATGGCAGTCTTTGTGGCAGTTACAAAGAACTTCCTTAGCAATAAAGCAGAAAACTATGAACTTCTGGTTCAAAGGATGCTGTTGGCTTTCCGCGACATTGGATGTAACAAGAGCATTAAGATTCACTTCCTGAACAGTCACCTTGATAAGTTTCCCGAAAATCTTGGAGCTGTTAGTGATGAGCAGAATACTGCTGGAGCATCAAACAAGATTCTCCTCAACAAGTACACAAACGCAAGAGCTACAAACACAAATTTTTGCCTGAATAGAATTTAAGTTTTACGCAATTTTATGATTAAAGTAAGTGTTTTAATATGTTCTATTTTGAAATTGTAGTCAAATTCTGATGCAATAATATCTTTTAGTGTTTTAGTGAATTTACTGCATTATATATATTATTATATTTTCACAAAGATGATGCCCAAAAAGACATTCTACTTCATTGTGTTAAACTAAATGTTGAAAATTTTACAATAAGATAAAAACCTAAAATCTTGAATTTCAAAAAAACTGTAGTTTACAGAGAAAAACTAATGTCAGATTTGAGATCAGCACACTTGAATTAGGTAACAAGTGTTTTTGTGGATGCAACAAACATTCTGTTCCCCAGAGTTATTTATACCCTGCACATTCTCACATCGCTTTTCAGTGGTTGTTAGCATTTTCTTATGTTCCTCATTTCTGTTTTCTTGTACCTGGTCCCCCTTCCTTTGGACATAAGAAACCAGTTTGGAAAATTTTGGATAACTGCATTTTTGTAAACGATATAATAAAACGCACTCTCAGGTCATGTTGTGTTCTAAGTTTCCAAAAGTTCACCCTAACTAAAGCCTCAAAGAAGAAGAAGGCAGGTAGAGAACAGAAAGAGAGGCTGCTAGGAAAAGAAAAGAAAAGAAATCAGAATGTTCATCACGATCTTTCTCAGGGAGTCATATTTACTGTCTTCTATTTGTGTTTTAGTTCCATTGGCCCTAGCTCTGCGAACAGAGGCAGAGTCTGGAGTCTGAGGATTGTAAGGTTTAAACCCAGTGAGAGAACTGAATTGCCACTCATTGTCCCAAGGAGTAGAGTTATAGTTCTGGTCCTAAAACACTGCAGTGTGAACTGTGAAGCACCCAGCCCAACTGGGTCATTGTTTATGCAGGGAGACACACACAAGGGCTGCTGACTGGGAACCACAAATGTTTCTCCTTGTCTGTGACAGGATTATTGTTGAAAAGCATTTCTTATATTCATCAATTTTTAATTTTAAGTTTTTGCTACTATTGGTAGTTCTCTTCCTTGTATCTATTAAAAACTGGCTATTGATGTATTTTATGTATTTATATAATTTATACCTGTTTTATTATCAAGAATTTAATAATTGTGAATATGATTTTTATTGCCTTCCCAGTTTGCTGCATTAATTCATTACTAATGAACAGCAATAAGGAGGAAACATCCCCATCTTGTGGTAACAAAGGAGAACTACAGACATGGTCCTCTGCTCAAAGGCTTTTCCAAAAAAACCCTCCTAAATAGTGACTGATATCTCACTCAGTATGTCTGCTTTTTTGATAAGAAAACCGCAAAATAAAATTTCATTCTGTACCTATTTTTCAATCAGCAAAACTAAGGTAAGATGCTTCGACTGCAGTTAGCAAAGTAACATTTATGGTTTGAGTCAATGAAGCGAAACCAACACTAAGTATGCCGTTAGTTATTCTTCCTCCACCACATTTCAAGGAGTTCTTTTCCCATTATTATACATACCGCAATAATGAGTCCACTAGGTCCGTTTATGTTATCAACCCAACCCTAAAAAAATGAAAAAAAGATCTCTAGTGGTTACACATGTCAGAAAATTTTAACCCCTTGGCACATTTGCAGTCTAATCTCAATACATTTCAAACAGGAGCACAATATAACTGATCCAGTATTTCTCACATCACAAACCAAGGTCAGTGGCAGAGGGCTATCTATTTTTTGCACTTTATCTGTGGAAGAATTAAAATTCTGCCAGCAGGAGTCATGAATAGTTTCAAATTGTTTAATGACATCTTAGGGCCTAAATTTTACGAGTTAGAGCATCCAGACCAGGGGTCCCCAAACTACGGCCCGCGGGCCACATGCGGCCCCCTGAGGCCATTTATCCAGCCCCTGCTGCACTTCTGGAAGGGGCACCTCTTTCATTGGTGGTCAGTGAGAGGAGCCTAGTTCCCATGGAAATACTGGTCAGTTTGTTGATTTAAATTTACTTGTTCTTTATTTTAAATATTGTATTTGTTCCCATTTTGTTTTTTTACTTTAAAATAAGATATGTGCAGTGTGCATAGGGATTTGTCCATAGTTCTTTTTATAGCCCGGCCCTCCAACGGTCGGAGGGACAGTGAACTGGCCCCCTGTGTAAAAAGTTTGGGGACCCCTGATCCAGACTATCTATCTACATATATATGTTTGTATTAGCTTGCTTAGAAATGTTAGAGGAAAGATTATATTTAGAAACAGTTGGAGGAAAAATGTCTTTTTGAGTTTGTCTCCTTAGCACCAGCAAGTCAGTTGACCTTATTAAGTCTGTTTCTTTATCTGTAAAAGTTAAAATGCGTGTGTAAAATGGGAGGGGAGAGAGAAGAGATGAGAAGATGAAGAGATTATTTGTTGAGACTTTTACTTGGGACCAGGCACAGCTAAGCACTCTCTACACATTGTGTGATTTGATAAGCTTCCTAAAATGGGTGGTAACAGCCCGGTTTTACAAATGAGACAACTCAAGAGTCTGCATTGTCAGGAAGTAGTGGAGCTCAAATTTCTCTGGCCCTAAAACTTCACAGAATTCCTTCAAAGAGGTACTTTGATCCAAAGTGCTTTCAAAAGGATGGAGCAGTACACAGAGATTGACAATTATTATTTTTAAACTGAGAACCTTTTGTGAGCTTTGTGGTTCCTGTTTGCCCAAGAATTTACACCAATTTGACCATCAAGAACATGCTGATATATGTAAATTATAGTGAAAAAGGAAGTGAAACTCTCCCGTGGAAATTTTAAGACTAGAGTTAATGAGAAGCTAATTTAAGACCTCAACCCAACTCCAGATCAGTCAGCATAAGCCCCAGAGGAGCCTTGTGCTGAACCATTTCTGAACCAAAGGTGGAACCTTGCTCTAATATAGAGTTGGTGTTTGATTTCCGGCACTGAGAGAGAGAGAGAGAGAGAGAGAGAGAGAGAGAAGACACTAGGAAGTTACTGGGCCGGGACGCTGGCTTGGAAGCAGAGCAGGAGTCCGTGTGAGTTGGCTCACCGGGAACGGCTCCTGCCAGGTTGCCCCCACGATGGACGGCCTCACGATGGCGATGTTCAGGTTCCCGCTCTCCTGCTGCACCACCATCTCTCCCAAGGCCTTGGTGTAGGTGTAGGTGTTGGGCCGATCCCCAATCAGCTTGGGCGTGATCTCGTCAATAATAGCGTCGTCTAACCACCTGAAGGAAGCCAGAGTGAAAAGGAATTCTCATGAACATACATTAAGACAGTGGACCCCAAAGACATTGTGAGACACAATCACAGAAAACACTGCTGCTTTCTAGCCTGAGTTCTGGAGGGCAGAAGAGTCGCAAGATGGCAGAGTGTGTCCCTGTCCTTCACCTCATGTAGGATGGATGAGCTCTTTGCTCCCCACCGCTCAGCCCAACCTTACCAGCTGAATCCTACCTCCTCACACCTAGATAGATAGGTTTAACAGCCATGCAATCTACTACTTTATTATATAGTCTCTACCTTCAATAACTTCCTCTCCAACAGGTTCACAAGGACATATGCACTGAATACATTTGTGAAGCCGATCATGAGCCCTGGAGCGTGCTGGGTGCGTGCATGCATGGAGTTCACAGGCTCTTCTTGTCCAGGTTCTTCTGGGGCAGCCCTGCTCACTCACTGTTGTCCAATTAAAACCTGATGCACCAACCCTACAAACTTGTAACTTTTTAAATTCCATTCAATGCCTCCATTCAATGCCTCAACAAATAGCGGACTTATGGTCTGTTTTAACATATATCTGAAATGTATTTTGAAGTCTATTTAGAGTCTATGCTAATTGGTAATTATTTCCAGAGATTTCCAATGAATTCTGAAGTGCTCTAATAACTGTTAATGATCTGCAAAGTGGAGTGCTTATAGTACTCTGAAGCAGTCGTAATTGCGAGTAATTAAATATCTCTACTTATAAGAAGGCAGGTATCATTATCAACAAAGTCACCATGGCGTCAGCCTAATCTCTTCTTCAAAGGTGTCAGAACCATTTTGTCAGTCTCAAAGTCTATCTGCAATACTTGAAGATAGCAACATAATTATTGTCAATTAAATAGTTAATGTTTTTTTTTTTTAAGCAGGCAGGCACTTTTGGTCAATCTTTTGATATAAAATAGTTCTAAAAAATTAGGCTACCGGCCCTGGCCATTTGGCTCAGTGGTAGAGCGTCGGCCTGGCGTACAGAAGTCCCAGGTTCGATTCCCGGCCAGGGCACACAGGAGAAGTGCCCATCTGCTTCTCCACCCCTCCCCCTCTCCTTCCTCTCTGTCTCTCTCTTCCCCTCCCGCAGCCAAGGCTCCATTGGAGCAAACATGGCCCGGGCGCTGGGGATGGCTCCTTGGCCTCTGCCCCAGGCGCTAAAGTGGCTTTGGTCACAACAGAGCAACGCCCTGGAGGGGCAGAGCATCGCCCCCTGGTGGGCAGAGCGTTGCCCCCTGGTGGGCGTGCCGGGTGGATCCCGGTCGGGCGCATGCGGGAGTCTGTCAGACTGTCTCTCCCCGTTTCCAGCTTCAGAAAAATACAAAAAAAAAAAAAAAAATTAGGCTACCCAAATACGTTAGTGTGACTTGATATATTTATTCCTATTTTATAGAACTGAGCTCACTCCTACTATTTTGTTTGTAGAGAAAACTCAGAGGTTACCACTTGGCTCCCATTATAAACTGTGGAGTATTTAAGATGTGTTCATGCCATCTGATGCAGAAACACAACTCTCCACTTTAATAACTCCCATTTGAGTTATTAAACTCAAAGGAGAGGAACGTGAACACTGTCTATGTTTGGTTTTTCTCTTTGCTGCACCAAGTGCTGAATGTTTTCTAGAAACTCAAATGCTTTTTGATTTAAATTGAATAGGGAAAGTTTGAGAAGTTCCTAGAATTAAAAACAACTCCAAATACTTAGAAAAATAGATATTCCAATTATCTGGCCACCTGAGGGTTGAAAGAAAGTGTGGGATAATGCAGGCAGCCCTTCATCTTTATGATAATGTTCCCCCCCCTTTTTTTTTTACCTCATCTTGTTTGGGAGTCAACAGTAGAGTAACAAACCAAAGGCCATTTTCCTTCCTTGGAAACACACACAGGTTATAAAAACTAAGTCAGAAGAGATACAGCCTAATTGTTCCTTCCTTCCTTCCTTCCTTCCTTCCTTCCTTCCTTCCTTCCTTCCATTTCCTTCCTCCCTTCTTTTTACAGCTTTACTGAGATAATTCACCCAGCATACAATTCACTTAGCTGATGGAAGCACAGCCTACGTTGAAGAAGGCTGTAAAGAAAAGAGTTCTAAGAGCACAGCCGATCGCAGCAGCACGCGAGGGTTATACGTCCGTGCGCAGCACCAGCTGCCATCCTGGTGTCAGCGTGTACCACATCGGTGATGCTTCGAGGCCCGACCACGTCGGCTGAGCCAGTCTGGGCTCCGCAGGTTTCTAAGAACACACGCGCAGAAGTATTTGCAGTGTGCCATCCATGGCCTGCCTCTGCCCTTCATAGCTCTACCTCTGTTTTGCTGTATCATCCTCTCATGTCCCCTCTTTTTACTTGTGAAAAATGGCAATAACTATATCTGTTCTAAAGTTGTAGGTTATCATTTGAACAAACAGAAGTATTCACAACTGCACTTAAGCTTTTTGATAAAACAAAATGAGTCAATCAACCTAAGGCATTCTTAATTTTGGTAAAACAACCAAGGAGTATGTATCTACAGAGGCAGTAGTTGGTTGGAAAACACATATATATATTAGTGAGACAGCATGAGAGAGAGAGACAGGCAGACAGAAAGGGAGAAAGATGAGAAGCATCAATTTGTAGCTATGGCACTTTAGTTATTCATTTATCATATGTGCCTTGACTAGGAGGCTCCAGCTGAGCCAGTGACCCTTTGCTCAAGCCAGTGACCTCTTCTTGCTTAAGCCAATGACCTTGGGCTTCTGGCCAGCAACCTTAGGGCTTAAACTAGTAACCATGGGGTCATGTCTGTGATCCCATGCTCAAGAGGGCAACCTGGCGCTCAAGCTGGAGAGCCTGCACTCAAGCTGGATGAACCGAAGCTCAAGCCGGAGACCTTGGGGTTTTGAGCCTGGGTCCTTAGCATCCCAGGTCGACACTCTATCCACTGTGCCACCACCTAGTCAGGCTTAAACTAATTTTAAAAAAATTATTTATGAATTTTAGCAAGAGAGGAATTGAGAGAGAGAGAGAGAGAGAGAGAAGAATATTGATCTGTTCCTGTGTGTGCTCTGACTGGGGATCGAACCAGCAACCTCTGTGCTTCTGGACGATGCTCTAACCAACTGAGCTATCTGTCCAGGGTATTAAAATATTTTTTCTAATGCAGCCAAACAGCCCATAGCTTGTCTCACCCAGCTTC
This sequence comes from Saccopteryx bilineata, assembly GCF_036850765.1. NCBI lineage: Eukaryota > Metazoa > Chordata > Mammalia > Chiroptera > Emballonuridae > Saccopteryx > Saccopteryx bilineata. Next base: position 138,152,984 of record NC_089491.1, on the reverse strand, counting down.
TTCCCCAGTTCACAGAGATGAGTGTAACAAGTATGCCCTTCCATTAATTAAGTGACACCCTCTTCAGGATGTATAATCAGTTCCTGCTCTTCTTGACCAAAGTTTGATTTGCTGCTGTGTTTTGTTCTCAGTTTATTTTTAAAACAGTAAATAAGTTAGCATGGAAAAATGACACCACCTGAACCAAAATACATTTCTGAAATGAACCAATGCCCTCCGGCGTATTCAAGAAGATGTTTTGAACCCACGAGTCCTAAATTCTAAACTACATAAATTGATTCAAAAGAAGCTGAAAGGTATTAAAGATTTCAGAAAATAATGTGTGTGCATACACACCTGCAATTTTCTCTAGATATTACTATCTTTTTGGTTTGAAACATATTGAATCAACCAATTAGAATCACTCATAACTTCATAATTTATGTATTTACTGGATGAGCTCGCAAGAGGAATGTGTATTTTTTCCTCCTAATTTTCTTATTCAATAAGCAGGGCAAGCTGCTGGTGTATCGGGAAGGCTTTCTGGAGAATCCGTGCTGGACACACGGCCTCTTGGTGATATCTGCTCTCTCCTCTGAGCTGCACTCCAACCTTGACTGTTGCAATTCGCATGCCCTATGGAATGGCTCAGGTCTGTTTCCCCACTTTTCAATGAGTCCAGGAGAGCACCAATTATGTTTTATTATTTTCGTGTCCAATCACCTTTCTGCCCCCAGGGACTTTCTGTGAATGGGTGCTCTTCCATAGAATGGCCTTGATTGGCCAGTTTATATTCTGTATAAGGTGTTGGGAAGCCAAGCTGGCCAATGATTGGAGAGAATGGGTGGACTCTGAAGGAGGTTGAGCTGCAGGAAGACTGTGGGAGAGGAAGAAAAGGGGGTGTCTTTGTAGAGAGTGAAGCAGAATTGGAAGTTCAAGTATCCACTGGTGGTGGGGCAAGTGTGGAGAAGCTACAGGTCTATATATGTTGACCAACTTCAATTTGTCAGTGTTAGTGTCAGAGTAAATATATACTGTTTATTGGAGAGAAGAAGGGTGTATTTATCTGAGCTAATGCTTGTGTTGAAGGGGCCTCTGTCTTTTCCTCTAAACTTTTATGGAGCGCTTATTCTGGCCTCCAATGACCCAACAGCATGAAAATGACTTGGTTTGTTTTAGAAACAAACTAGCCCTGCTCTGATTTGTATTTAAAGCTGGAAAAGTACAAAGAATTTTCAATTTTGTGTCAGCTACTTAGAAGCCATGTTGAGATAATACAATCTTTTTTTTTTTTTTTTTTTTTTTTTTGAAAGAGACAGAGGGAGTCAGAGAGAGGGACAGACAGGAAGGGGGAGAGATGAGAAGCATCAATTCTTTGTTGCGGCTCCTTAGTCTCCTTACTTGTTCACTGATTGCTTTTCATATGTGCCTTGGGGGGGATGCTACAGCAGAGCGAATGACCCCTTGTTCAAGCCAGCGACCTTGGGCTGGAGCCAGCGACCATGGGGTCATGTCTATGATCCCACGCTCAAGTTAGTGAGCCCCTGGGCTTTCGGACCTGGGTCCTTCACATCCCAGTCCAACACTCTATCCACTGCACCACTGCCTGGTCAGGTGAGATAATACGATCTTGAAAATAAAAGCATGCTTACTAAAGTGAGCTCCCCCACCACCACCCAGCACAGATACACTCTCTTAGTGTTAACAGTGTCATTCAGCAGCCAGGCAGAACTGCTTTCCCAGGATTGACCTCCTTTCTCAGCCCACAGGGAACGCAGGGCAGCTCAGCTGCCAGGTCGAGAGGTGGTGGTGGGGGACTGGGGGACTGAACAGCCATCAGCCGTTTGTGTGTGTGTGTGTGGGGGGGACTGAACAGCCGTCAGCTGTTTTGTGGGGGGGCGGGGCTGGGCAGCCATGGTGGCTGCAGGCAGCGTCCTCCCTGCTTCTCACCCTCTACCCTCCACTCACCCTCAGTAGCTCACTGCTCTGTGTTTGATCAAGAAACACCTTTTCTTTTTCACATTGGCAAATTAGCTGTGTCTTTTGGTGGCTTGGTAACTTCACAAGTGTGATTTTTAGTAGGTGCAAATCTACTGGGAACTTTTTATTATATTAAAGCATCTGGACTTAAAAGACAAACCAAGGCGAGGAGCGTGGGGAAAACAGGCGCATTGGTGACTGGAGCACAAATGATTCTCACCACAAAGGAAAACTGCTCAGTGAGGAAGCACTTTGAAAACACACGTTCCCACCGGCGTTGGCGCAGTGGGTACGCAGTGCATAGAGCGTGGACCCTGGAACAGCGAGGTCACTGGTTCGGAGCCCAGGGTCGCCAGCTTGAGCCTGAGGTCGCCGGTTTGATTTCCAGTCAAGGCGATGTTTCTCTCTCCCTTCCTCTCTCTCTCCTTTCCCTTCTTCTCCTTTCCCTTTTTCCCTTCCTTGCTCCCTTCTATCTCCTCCTTTCTCTCCCCCTTTCTTTTTCTCACTCTTCTTCTCTCTCTTCCCCTACTTTCTCTGTCCTCCTTCCTCTCTCTTTCTCCTTTCCTCTCTCTCTTCTTTCCCTCTCTCTAAAACAAAAAAGCAAACAAACAAGCACAGTCTCCAAACTTGCCCATGACTAAGACTTGCACAAGGCCTCTGACAACATCTGGATTATCTGGATGGCTCTAAGGTACTAGGGTATCATGGGTACCAATTCAGTCTTGTAGGAATCACTAATTTAAATAAACTCCCACTCCACAAATTTAAGCCATTTGTCTTTTACATAAATTGGGATTAGGTCTCTGTTGGGCAGATAAAATATATTATGCTCACTTTGTTAAAGATGGCACTGCCCACGTGGAAGCCCATCACTGCGGTGATAATATTAGTTGCCCTTCTTGCTTGGGATAGGCATGATTATGTTAATATGTGTTAGGAGAGGGCTTTCACGCCAAAAGGTTTTAAAAGGAAGAGAGATCACGTTGTTCCAGGGAAGAGTGACTATGTTCTAGGAGGAGCCCATGCTGTAGGAGAGCAGAGAAAGGCATGTGGAGGCCAGGAGAAGCAGCCAAGATGGTGGAGTGCTGAAGGAGAAGCCAGTTTGTGTAGTGTTTGTGCAGGGAGAAGGAAATGGGAAACAGAGGTGAATAAGGCTAGTGAGCTAGAAACTGTTGATTCTAGGAAACTTGGATAAGTCAGTGGCTTTGGGAACCCTGAATGGAAAGGGAAGTGTTTTTCCACTGTGTGTATTTCTTGCCTGCCGGGTGCAAGCTAGGATTAAAGCTAATGGCCCATCAGTTCTTGGCTCCATTGTTTCATTACCGCCTGTCCAAATCTAATGCAAACCTGAACTGGCCAGACGGCTGTGATGGTGGCTGTGGCTACTGGCTTTACACTCTTCAAAAGAAATTTCTTCTAACTTCAATAGAATAAAGCTTTAAAAGAATTAAATTCTTGGTAGTAGAAATGTAAGTTATGGCAATAGGCATATTCTATAACTGACAGCTAATTAAATTGGTGTAAGGACCACAGACAAAATATTAGCCATGTCCTATGGCATTTTTCCTCCCCAAACACATAGGTGTTTTGTATCTAGCCATTCCCCATTCTAGACCTCTCCACCCCTCAGTCTCAGTAAGGGGCCTGCCTGCCTCTGGCTACTCCCCAAGCCAATCTACTTCCCTTCCCCAGTACATCCATATTAAGGGTCCCACAGCTCCCATTTATACAAGTCTCTCCTTAATTACAACAACATAAACAATGGACTAAAGCCACATGCATGCATGCACGCACTCACACACATACCCTCTCTCAAAGGACCTCCTGCCTATGGAGTTCAGTGCCCCTCTCTTCAAGCTATTCACAGTCTCTCAGTGGGGCCCCAGCTGAGCTCTCCAGCAGGCTACCTATCAGCCTCCCTGCACACAGCAGGTGTACTGCCACAGGGACTTACATCTGCACCCCAAACACACCCCAGGTATGCCCGCACCAGTCGCTTGCCTAGTACACCCCCAATCTCACCTGTTCTGCCATGTCCGTCTCCTATGTCTGCCTTACAGTCTTTCTACTCCCTTCAATTCCATCAAAATTAGCATGTCCCATCTCCTCCACCATAGATGTATATAATTCTACCCTGCTCTATTAGTGTTGGATTGTGAGCTCCTTGAGAGCACAGTCTATATCTCTATATCTTAAGAGAACACCTTATCATCTGTGGCACTGCCGAGTCTGTGGGGTACTGGGAAGATGACGGCCGCCTCGCCAGAGTCACGTGGCTATGGAGGGAATGGTGGCCCTATGCCTTACTGGACGAGAGCTTTCCAAAGAGTTACTTAGCTTCTCTGAGCGTGTGTCCCTTTCTTAGTACAGTGGTAATAATAACATCAGCCCTACAGTATTATGTTAAGGAATTAAATGTCTGAGAGTATGTTTGCTCACAATAATTGCTCAACAGTGATTCATAGCCCTTCTTCTCTTTTCAATGCAAATTTACTAGATTGATCTAAGAATGTAAAATAATCCAGTAGGTCCGAACTCTAGTTATTTCAGGTTTTTATAAAGGTGCAAAGCCCTTTTCTCCTACACTGGCTCCCCTTAGAGAAGTTACCCGGGCCTGAAATTTATGGAAAGCACCATCGCTGAAGCCCTATCTTTCCTTGCCAGTTATGTGCTTTTAAAAACTAAATATACTTAAACTGTTATCTGAAAAAGTGGAATTTCCCTGGTAATCCCTGATCCATTGATGCACATGAGTTGCTAAAGGTCAATATCACCAACTGTGCAGAATCTAGAAATATGAAGGCAGAGACGAGGAAGGAAGGTGATCGTACAGGATAAAGTGTCTGTGATGGTAGGACAAGGGCAGAAGACAACTGTGGGTGAGTCAGGAAAATCAGTAGTTCAACACTGATCAAGGCCTATGCTTGATATACCAGTTAAAAACATTAACTCTTAATTGAGGTTGTTAAAATGCATTTATGCTAGAGTTTTTATACTATTTCAATCAAATTTTATCTTTTGGGAATGGTTGAGGACCATCCTAATTCTGGAAGTTTCAGATTATGGGCCAAAGGATGGGAGGCAGGCATGGCATTGCTGGGCACGGGGTGGACAGAACACGGGGTGGGCTGCAAGAGGGGGCGGGGGTGACAGGTGTCAGGTTTAGGCTCACAGTCCCGTTCCCTTTACAAACAACACTGAGCAGGATCACTCGGGCCTACGCAATTGGGAAAGTTCCTGGCAAAAAGTACAAATCCTTTCTAATTTCCCAAAACTGGAATTCCCATTAAACTGGTTTTCTGGAAAAAGAAAGGTTCATTTTAGTTTTCCATGGGTGATATTCTTTTCTTATTATTATATTTTTTAGCTTTACTAAGGTATACTTGACAAATAAAGTTGCAAAATATTTAAAGTGTGCATTGTGATGATTTGGTATACATATACATTGTGAAAGGATTCCCCGTATCCAGCTAAAGAAATACTTACACGGGTAATTGTCTTGAGATCACAAAGACCAGAGTGAAGATTTAAGATTATCTGGTGGTCTAATTCTTAGATCCTTTTTTTAAAATAGGACCACTGGAATACTAAGAACAAGAACAGCTGCTAGACCCCATGTGGTTTTTCTTTCTTTCTCTTTCTTTCTCTCTCTCTCTCTCTCTCTCTCTCTCTCTCTCTCTCTCTCTCCCTCCTTCCCTCCCTCCCTTCCTTCCTCCCTCCCTCCTCCCCCCCCTCTCTTTCTTTCTTTCTTTCTTTTTTTTGTGACAGAGAGAGGGACAGATAGGGACAGATAGACAGGAAGGGAGAGAGATGAGAAGCGTCAATTCTTGATTGCAGCTCCTTAGTTGTTCATTGATTGCTTTCCCATATGTGCCTTGACTGGGGGGCTACAGCAGAGTGAGCGACCACTTGCTCAAGCCAGTGACCTTGGGGTCATGTCTATGATTCCCAAGCTCAAGCCAGGTGAGCCCACACTCAAGCCAATGACCTCAGGGTTTCGAACCTGGGTCCTCTGTATCCCAGTCTGATGCTCTATCCACTGTGCCACTGCCTGGTCAGGCCCATGTGGTTATTGTTAATAGTAAGTTTTCAAGGAAATAGAAATCAAAAAAATAATTTTATTCTAACTTTAGGTCCATTACAAAATAGAGAAGAAATCAGAGAATAAAGATTTTCTTAAAACAAAGCAAATAATCCTGGATTTAGGTAAATAAATATTTATTCAGATTAACTTTAATGGTATTTGTTATTTCGTAACTTCGTAAAATTCCATCTGATATAGGAATTGTTGAAACGGTTATGAACAATGATGCAGTTGGTGATGGGTTGCTGGGCTTTATTCAAAGTGTTATGCAAAAGTTTAACACCTAGGTTTCATTTGAACTTTAAGAAGAAAAAAATAAGCACTCAGAAACAGAGATAAGATGAGAGCTTATAGGTATTTTATACATAAGATTCCCCATCCCAGAGTAACAACTTGCTATAGAATTCTGTCATCTATTCTTGCTTTTGTAAAACCAAACAAATGAACAAATCAACAAGCATCAACCTCCGACCCCAGCCAGAGCGGTATGAACAATGGTCATCTAGTGCCATCAAAAGGCTTTTACTCATTCAACAAATACTTGAGTCCCTACTATGTGCTGGCACTGCAAGGCAAGAAGGAGCCAGACACCTTCTCTTTCCTTGAGCAGCCTATTGTTTAATGGAGAATACAGATAAGCAACCAGATATTTAGAATGAGCCCAGGATATTGTGGGGTCACCTGACCCTGAGGGATTTTAGGGGAGAACATAGGTGTCTGAAGACTACTAGGTGAAGTCGTCTCTAGGAACAGAATCATAATAAGCAAAGGTAGGCAGCCTGACAGAGGAGTAACTGCTTCGGTGTGAACATAGCACAAACATGAGGGGAGAGCTGAGAGAGATGCAGCTGAACTAGTGGTTCTGAACACAAAGTTCTGAGTTAATAAATGGTGGTTATGAATTTTTTCCTGTTAAAAAAACAAACACCTAAGTTTCTTACTTGCATTCAGAATGCATTCTGCTGAGATAAAATATAATTAATTCCTAGTTCTATCTGGCTGTATATTTATTTAAATAATTAGTCCTTTTGGAGAGCAGTAAATGACAGAAACATAAATTTAATGTTTAATCACATTAATCACAGCAGTGTCAATGACAGTTTAATCATAAATCATGGGCAATTACCTGACTTTATGGGTTGACCTATAGTGGGGGAGTATGGGAAATGCCAAATACCTGAGGATAAATCAACTCTTTCTCTGGAAGGTGAGTTTATTCTCTTTTGAAATCTAGGTACGTTGAGTGTCTGGGCACAGTCTGTGGGTGAACCGAACTCCCTGCCTCTTTCTCCTGGTGCACCTGGAGAGAGCCCAGGCTGCCTCACACTGGGCACAGCCTGACAGGTGTCAGCAGGGGCCGCAGTGGACGGAGTCTGTGGGATCCCCTGGCTCTGGGATCCGAGGAGGTCTGCCCCTTTCCTGAGCAGAGCAGTATGTAAGCACCACATTTACCAAGGAGACGACACTTTAAGGGGGCAGCTCACTGACAAACAAATCAATTCCACCCTAAAAATGCTCTGAGGCTTTAGACATCAAACTTCCTGCACTGGTTGTGGGCATCAGAGTGTCGTTTCTCTATCTATCCTGACAAACTCTGGACTCTGAGAGCGTTCTTTCCACAATGAAGCAAAGCATGATCTGTTAGCAACTTTAAGTAACGCCAGGTCCTTCAAGTGACTTTCATTCCTCTTTGTCCTGGATATTTTTTAATGACAGGTAAAAATATCTATTCTCAGAGCTATATGAGATAAAAATGTTTGCCCTGAAGGGAATGACTCTTGATTTAGCTAGAGCTTCATTTTAAGGAGTATATCTGAAATGGAAATATAGTGTTATATAAAATTAAAATATGACAAATTCACTGTGAAATAGTCTATTTTCTCTGCTGTGATATTTTTCAAGCAGAGTTAAGAGAAACAAACAAACAAGGTAAACCTAGTAAGTGGAGCAGTAGAATGAAGAAGCAGAAAGCAGAAACATACTTATCCCGAGCCTGGGGCCATGTCCTAAGAATAAAGTGGTTTCTGTTCATTGGCAAGAAGGAAAAAAATGCTAAGTATGATTTCTCCTGCACAGTAAGAAAGTAAGAAAAGTGTATCTTGCCCAAACAAGTCAACAGACGGGTTCCTTCTGCCAGATCTGGGAGGAATTCCTCTTCTCTATTAGCTTTTCTTTACTAACCTTCTGATCATCTGCTATTAAACACCCCCAATGCTGCAACAATTGCTTGTGTTTATCAATTTATCATTGCAACTCTAAGACAGGCACTGTTATTAGTCTCATTTTACAAAGGAAGGAACTGAATGAAGCTCAGAGATGCCAAGGAACTTGCTCAGCATCACATAGCTCGTAAGTTGCAGAGCCTGAAGTCAAACCCTTGTCATGCTGACTCTAAAACTTGTCTTCTGAACTTTTATACCACATACTATAGTTTCTTTACTGACAAAGCTGGGTTCATTAAAAAGTGAGAAACCACGTCTATGGAAAGTATCCCCAAGTACCTCACTCAATTCGAAAATATTTAACAAGACTAAGCTATTTAACAAGACCGGGACTGGAGGGAGTAGCAGGGATAGAGTAGCTAAAGCTAGCGTCACTTCAAAGCACTCCATTTCAAGGGGTTTCACTTTGTTACCTCATGAATGAATGCCTGCAAAGAATCAAAGCGATCAACAATCTGCCCTCATTTGACCCAACTTACTCCATGGAATCGATGATTTTCTTTGGCTCCACGGGACATGGATAGATGACTTCATCAATGTGTTCTAGGTTACAATTTGCAAAGGCCGTAGAGATATGTATGAAGGCTTCGAGCTTTGGCATCTGACTGGCCATGAGCAAGAGCTTCTGGGTGGCAGTGACGTTAAGTTGCACGGCATGTCTAGAGAAAATTAAGCGGAAGGAAAGACAGCTAGTCTGTGTCATGCTTCATGTTGAAAAGTTATGATCACTACTTTCAAAGTCATGGTCAAGTATGCCTGCGATCACTACTACTACATGACATTGCTCTGACGTTCCAGCCTTGTAAATAGAAAAATAAAATTAACAGATATAAATATTGCAAAGGCAGTCACAAACCCAATGTCAGAGTATATAACTGTATATCTGAAAAACATACAGATGCAGCTAAAAATATTCTGGGATGAGTAAAGAGATAATTCAGTAAGGTGTCCATTTATAAAAGCTACATCAAAGGAAATCACTAGCTTGCTTATATAGAAACAACAATTAGAGAATATAATGTGAGAAAAGCACACATTTGAAATCCAACATTTAAAAATATATCAAATTAATAATAAATAGACTCTATGTTTAAACAGTGACAAACTTCATTAAGGTCTGTGACAGAGAAACCGAACATATACAGAGACATATATTGTTCTTGGATAAGAAGAAACAGTGTTTTAAATACGTTAACTTTTTCTAAATGAATCTACATATTCAAGGTAATCCCAATCAAATTTCCAATGCTTTAAAAAACTTGGCAGATTACTGAAAGTTTAATCAAGAAGTATAAGCAAGTGATAATAGTCAAGAAAATCCTAAAAAGAAAAGACTAATGTATGTATACTTGCCTAATGAATAATTGCCTGATCAGGTGGTGGCACAATGGATAGAGCTTTGGACTGGGATGTGGAGGACCCAGGTTCGAGACCCCGAGGTCGCCAGCTTGAGTGCAGGCTCATCTGGTTTGAGCAAAGCTCACCAGATTGAGTCCAAGGTCGCTGGCTTGAGCATGGGGTCACTTGGTCTGCTGTAGCCCCCCGGTCAAGGCACATATGAGAAATCAATCAATGAACAACTAAGAAGCCACAATGAAGAATTGATGTTTCTCATCTCTCTCCCTTCTTGTCTGTCTGTCCCTATCTGTCCCTCTCTCTGACTCTCTCACGAAAAAAAAATTAAAGTAATTAAAATACTATAATAACTAAGAAAAAGTCTAATTAATGCAACTAAATAAGGAATTAAAAGAATTTAATATGTAATGTCTCTTTTCAAATAGAACATAAATTAGTTATGTTTCAGAACTAACCATCTGTTAGAAATAATAAAAAGGTTACTCTATATTCACACCTACATCACTCTTCTTTTAATAGAACTTTCCTGACTATTCATTCCTCTTTCTAGTAAAATAATTTTTAAATGGGTCAAAGTTTAAATGTGAAAAATGAGACAATAAAATACTAGAAGAGATTTCAAATAACTGAATAAATAATAAAAACAAAGTTGAGAACTAATGATAAACCGTTAAAATATTTGGAGCCTTACCAAAAAAAAAATCAAAGAATTGCTAAATCTTTTTAAGTTGTCTTAAAATTTATAAGGAAATAGTTCTTCAAAAGAAAAATAGACACAAGCACAAATACGTATTTCACAAAAGAATAAAATGCTAATCAGCATTTAAACATCTTCAACCTTTCTTATTATCAAAGAAATAAAAATCAAAACATGAAATGCCATTTTCATTCTCATACTGACAATGTTAAAAAGAATTAAGAATGATAATACAGTATTGATGGGTCAGAAACGAGCATTCATGTGCATGTGGACAATATAAGTTGACCACATTTTGAAGAGCAAATTAACATTATATAACAAAATATAAACTGTTCATAATTTGGATACATTTGACATATATCTAACAATTTCACCTGTTAGAATTCACCCAAAGGTATAAAAAAATGTATACACAGAGACGTTGACTGCAGAATGTTTACAATAGTGAAAAATTAGAACAATCTAAAAATTGTGCACCAATACAGACCTGGTTGAGTATATTACATATATGTAAAATAGAGTTTCATGGTGTTATTACAGATTATAATAGAATATTCAATGACAGTGAAAGATATCAAACATATAATTAAGCAGTTTGCAAAACATTCTCAATATGGTGCCCTCCTTTTTTGGTCAATTTGAACATCAATCTATTTTGTTACGGATGCATAAAGAAAAACTGGACTGGGTGTTCTCCGCACTATTAAATGCTTATCTCTGGAATCTGAGATGTTGGAGATGTTTTACTCTTTTGTACTTTTTTTTCATTCAGGATATGTTTTATTTTTTATAAAGAAACCTAACATGTGTGCGCACACACATGTACACACACACAGCTGCGGGAGGGGCCAGAGACGTACCTGAGATGGTCATCAAAGCGCACAGTGGCGGCGCAGTGGAAGACCACGTTGGTGCCCGAGAGCAGCTCCTGCATGTCCTCCTTGCTGATGGCCAGGTCGTTCTGATTGAGGTCTGCCGAAATGGGTCTGATCTTCTCGTGCACATTGGGACAAACTTCTTTGACTTTTTCAAACAGCTAAAACAGATATAAATCAATACACAAAGATCACCAATACATATCATTCCTGTTCTCATTGACTTGCTTCTTTATAATTCTCAAAAACTGATTTTAGTTGTAGTGTCATTCAAAGAAGGCATCACCCCAAGAGCCATTTGCTTAGTTTCATGCCGTGCAAACTCAGTTTAGTATAACTCTTGCTCCTCTTCATTTGGTAAGCATTTGAACAAGTCAGTTCCAATAACCAGTAAAACATGTATTTTGAACTTTTCCTGCAGAGTGAAAGGGGTACAGTTTAAATGAAATATATCCAGCCCCATCCCCTTTTCTTCTATAAGACATTTTTTTAAAATAAATAACTTTTTATTTTAATGGGGTGACATCAATAAATCAGGGTACATATATTCAAAGAAAACATATCCAGGTTATCTTGTCATTCAATTCTGTTGCATACCCATCACCTAAAGTCAGATCGTCCTCCATCACCTTCTATCTAGTTTTCTTTGTGCCCCTCCCCCACCCCCTCCCCCTCTCTCTCCCTCCTTCCCTCTCCCCGCCCCCCTAACCACCACACTCTTGTCCATGTCTTTTAGTCTCGTTTTTATGTCCCATCAATGTATGGAATCCTGCAGTTCTTGTTTTTTTCTGATTTACTTATTTCACTCCGTATAATGTTATCAAGATCCCACCATTTTGTTGTAAGTGATCCGATGTCATCATTTCTTATGGATAAGACATTTTTAGTGTTTATTCGTGGTGACTGTTCCCATTTTGTGCTGGAAAATAATGCTTTTAGTGCAAAAGTACCCACTTTTGCATAGCCCTTATAAATTATTAGCCTTTACACAGTCTCATGAGCATGAATTCAAAATAACTCATTTAACTGGACTGATTAACAAGATGGCCTAGCAGCACAAACATAACTAGAAACAAATTAAGAAAATTTATAATGTGTAAAACAAATACAAATTTTATATCATCTCTTCCAATATAAAAGGCAGTTATTGCCTCATAAGAGAATTACATGAGCTCATGTACTTTTTATGGAGTCGTAATTGATTTTCAAAAATATTCTAATTTATAAGGGGGAAAAGCACGAGCCCTGGCAGCTTTCGCTCTTATTACAATTATTCACTTGGATAGAAGACTCTGTTTTCACTGCCACAGTTTTCAGATTAAATTAGTATTTTCCATTTTGTTAGGAAATACGATTTTAATAAAATGATCTTAGTCCCAACTTACTTTGATAAAATGGAATTTTACTGTAATGTTAACAGCAAGGTATGATATGTTAACAGCAAGGAAAAGAAAAATAAGGCTAAACGTTTAGAAAGGTTAAGAGCAGAGAAAATGCATCTGTGGTTTTAACCATAATTTAGTAGCATAGATAGTCCTCTTCTACCCTTTAAGCTAAAATAATGTTTTCATCTAGTCCTTGATCCTTAGTAGCAGGCTCCTCTCTGTTGGAGATCTACCCTAGGCTTTTTAAATTAGGTAATCAGTGGTTAATCTCAGAGAGTCAAAGAAATCATGTCTCCTTTATACCAGGTAAGACCATACATTATCAGAGGCCATCCTAGGAGTTGTATGAAAGTAATCAGGGAAGGAAATTAAATCCACATATTTCCTGGAAAGTTAATACACTTCTGTTTCTGAGCTACTATTTTCTGCAAGGTAGGGTCAGACTCTTCCATGAGGTGTTGCTGCAATTCTAAAAATATTTGGAAGCTAGGTTAATCCTCAGTGTTTTGTCGACATCTGGAGTTGATAAGGTTGTGTCTGAGGGTCATTCTCAGCAAAGGTCATTCTGGCTCTTCCAGAAATATATTTAATAGTTCTTCTAATCTGGATGGATCATAGCCTGCTAAAAGTGTTTTTTCACAGTCAAATGTTTTACTTCATATAGTTCATGTTAATTGCATATCAAACATATGTTGGATAATTTTTGATAAACTTATCTAAAATTTGTACAATTTGCCTCCATTTAAATAAGTAAATTTGGAGAGGCTTTTAAAAAATCTGCATAATAGAGTTTATTCATAAAAATTTTATTTAAGGTTCTGTGGAGTCTTTGACTTTGATCTGTGATGACTTTTGACTACTTGACAGTAAAAAGTGGAAGATGACTTCAGTGTCCACCTTTCTAGAAATGGAGTTTCTCACAGATGATGTTAGCTGCTGTACATAGACTTTCTTTTCCCTTTGCTTTTTGTGAGTTTAAAAGGCAGAGATACACTCATACCATACTGTACATTCAGGCAACCAGTGCAGCATTGAACAGCACCAACATACTAATTTACAGCATTACTATTATAGGAGATAATTACTATTTCAGGAAATAATGTCTCAATTTATGTTCTGTTTATTGGTTTATGATTTCAAATGAGAGGACATATTTGAATGAACATAGTCAAATTTAAAACATCTAAGGTTTGTGATCAAAATAATAGATGATTATGGTGAGTCAAAATAAATCAATGAGTTGACTGCATCATATGACTTGTCATGTCTGTATCTCATCATACTGCTATAATTTCTAACAAAACAACACTCTTTAAATACTGCCACATCCTGGCCCTGGCCAGTTGGCTCAGTGGTAGAGTGTCGGCCTGGCATGCAGGAGTCCCGGGTTCGATTCCCGGCCAGGGCACACAGGAGAAGTGCCCATCTGCTTCTCCACCCCTCCCCCTCTCTTCCTCTCTGTCTCTCTCTTCTGCTCCTGCAGCCAAGGTTCCATTGGAGGAAAGTTGGCCCAGGCGCTGATGATGGCTCTGTGGCCTCTGCCTCAGGTGCTAGAGTGGCTCTGGTTGCAACAGAGCGACGCTCCAGATGGGCAGAGCATCACCCCCTGGTGGGCGTGCCGGGTGGATCCCGGTTGGGCGCATGCGGGAGTCTGTCTGACTGCCTTCCAGTTTCCAACTTCAGAAAAAATACAAAAAAATAAAATAAAATAAATACTGCCACATCCTAAAGAGAGTGCTAGATATAGCCAACCACCGTCCAACAGGTCGGTGCTTTTCAAGATGTGTTATCCACCAGTCAAACTGCATGGAAATCATTAGTATGCATATAAAAAATGTATTTTCCTGGGCCCCACGAAAGAAACTGAAGAAGACACAAATAAGTAAAATAGTATTCCATGGATTGGAAGAATCAATGTTGTTAAAATGTCCATGCTATTTAAAGCAATCTGTAGATACAATAAAATTCCTATCAAAATTCCAATGTAATTTTTCCAAAGAAATAGAACAAATAATCTTAAAATTTGTATAGAACTACACACACACACACACACACACACACACACACACACACACTAAATCAAAAAACAAAAAACCTGAATGGCCAAAGCAACCTCAAGAAAGAAGAACAAAGCTGGACGCCTCACACTCCCTGATTTCAAACTATATCATAAAGCTGTAGTATTAGCATAAAGACAGACACATAGATCAATAGAACAGAATAGAGAGCTCAGAAATAAATCCATTCATATATGGTCAACTAATTTACAACTAAGGTGCCAAGAATATACAAAAGGCAAAAGACAGTCTCTTTAATAAGTGGTGTTGGGAAAATTGGACAGTTACATGCAAAAGAATGAAACAGAAACACTATCTGACACCTAACTCCAAAATTAGCTCAAAATGTATTAAAGACTTGAAAATAATACTTCAAATCCTAAAACTCTTAGAAGATCACATTGGTCATAATCTCCTTGACATAGGTCTTGGTAATTACTTTTTAAAATCAAAAACAAAAGTAACAAGGGAAAAAATAAAGAAGTGGGCTATATCATAATAGAAAGCTTCTGCACAGCAAAAGGAACCAGCAGCAAAAATAAAAAGGCAACCTACTGAATGGGAGAAAATATTTGCAATCATAATCTGAAAAGAGGTTAATATCCAAAATACCTATATAAAGATATATATATATAACTCAATAGTGAAAAAAATCAACTAAACATTAGGCAGAAGATATGAATAGACATTTTTCCAGAGATGACATATAGATAGTCAACAAGCACATAAAAGATGTTCAATATAATTAATCATCAGGGAACTGCAAATTAAAACCACAATGAGATATCACCTCATACCTGCTAGGATGGCTATCATCAAAAAGGCAAAAGATAAAAAGTGTTGACATGATATATAGAAAAGGGAATCCTTGTGAACTGTTAGTGTGAGTGTAAATTGGTGCAGCCACTATGGAAAATAGTATGGACATCTCTCAAAAAATTAAAAACAGCCTGACCTGTGGTGGCGCAGTGGATAAAGCGTCGACCTGGAAATGCTGAGGTCGCCGGTTCGAAACCCTGGGCTTGCCTGGTCAAGGCACATATGGGAGTTGATGCTTCCAGCTCCTCCCCCTTCTCTCTCTCTCTCTCTCACTCACTCTCTCTGTCTCTCTTCTCTAAAATGAGTAAATAAATACAAATAATTAAAAAAAAAATTAAAAACAAAACTACCATGTAAGCCAGCAATTTCACTTCTGGGTATTTAGCTGAGGAAAACAAAAGCACTAACTCATAAAGACATATGCAGTGCCATGTTCATAGCAGTATTATTTATAATAGCCATGGAATGGCAACCACCTAAGTGTCCACTGATAGATGAGTGGGAGAAAGAAACTGAGTATACATTAAAAAATATTATTCTACAAAAAAAAAAGAAAGGAAAAAAAAAGGAAAAATTTGCCATTTGTGATACCATGGGTGGACCTCGAAGACATTATGCTAGTAAAATAAATCAGACAAAATCAGTGCAAAAAAAAGATTGGTGATTGTTGCCAGACGGGGGCTGGAGGTTGAGAGAAATGAAGGAGGGGGTATACATTTATTAAAAATCAATTAATTGAGCAAAATACTGTGAGGTGGGTGTTGTTATATTGCTCACAAAAATTAGGGGATATTTTATCACTTCATATTAATTTTGAAATATCCTCTAATTTTTGTGAGCAGTATATTTTCATTTAAAACTTTAGATAGCCGAGCCATAGAGAATTTAGGTTTTTGCCCAAGCTTTCATTACCAATAAAGGGCATAGACTCAATTTATCCTGAGTTGTTTGCATCTCCAAGCCTATGTCAACCTCAGAATATACACACACACACACACACACACACACACACACTAGAAATTACTAGGTCATAATCAGTAGATTGCATTTCACATCAAGTTCTCTTGCTGATCTGAAATGATCTCAAGATGAGAACGTCTCTAGTTGGAATGTTAGCATAGATAATTACTGATGAACAAATGCCATTTCCCTTTATAAATGCCCAGGGCAGTTACAGGATGTCAGTGCTTTTCAAACTGTAGGCATAGAATAATCTAGGGACTGGTCAAAATGATTTCTCTACTCCACCCTCAGAGACCTGGACTTGGTATGTAAGCCAGAACATTCCAACATTTCTTTTTATATATATATATAATTTTTTATGGGTAACATTAATAAATCAGGGTACATATGTTCAAAGAAAACATCTCCAGGTTATCTTGTCATCCAATTATGTTGCATACCCATCACCCAAAGTCAAATTGTCCTCTGTCACCTTCTATCTGGTTTTCTTTGTGTCCCCCACCCCCAGTAACCACCACACTCTTGTCCATGTCTTAATAAGCTCCACAGATAGGTCTGACAGCCTGGGATCACACTTGGAGAAACTCTGACTCTGAATATTTGCGTCCATTTTCAAAGCCAGGGCTCGGATTTTCTCTGTCTGGTTTGTAAATTCCTTGATTCTTGTTCATGTCTGTTTGACAGTGCCCAGTTCATTGAGGGAACTCAAATTTTGTTTATTAAATTAAAAGTAATTACTGTGAGAATGCTAATATATAGAATCGTGAATGGGAGTTCAGTTCCTGACATCATTTGGTACCCAGCTCTTTTGTATCTGTAGGATGAAAGATAGCAGGTAACTACTGTTAAAAGAAGACACGGAGTGTCTGTTCCCTGGGGTCCTCTGTAGTAATTGCCAATGACAGCTGGAACAGCTCAGAGCAGACCCTCATCTCGAATAATGACAAGACAGAAAGACAGGTAAAATGATGCAAATGGATCCTCAACAGGCTTGGGTGCTTCTGAAACTTTCTTTCGCTATCATGAGACATTACTTCAAGGTAAGAAAAAATAGATGGAATAAAAATAAGTGAAGAAAAATGTAATTTCATCATTCTATACCCACCAATGAAGAACTTAATATAATTATTTCAGACTATAAGAGTTTATCTTATTCCTTCTCACATAGTCTTTATTTAATGGCATAAAACTGAGAAGGTAAAGAGTTGAATAACTATTCTCCATTTAGGAAAACTCAAGCCGAGGGACTGCTGCTTTTCCATTTATGAAACTGTGTTCTTGGCAGGATCAGGGCACATATCTGTGGTCACTAAAAGATAACAGCCGGGAGGTCATCCAAGCATTTCAAACTGATAACAAAGCCATACAACTTCCTTGGCAAGTTTAGGAGTGTTCTCTTGATTTGGCATTTACACAGGCAAGTATTTCTCTTTCATAATTTGTTTCCAAACACAAGTGACTATCTTATTTAAGGCAATGATTACTTATAGCTCAAAGGCAAAAGAAAAACTTTGCAAATCCTAAGTAAGAATACTCAGCAGCACGAGAAAAGAAAAAAAGAGAAATTATTTTGGAATCAATTAAACTCCTTGGGTACAACTTATCGATGTCTGTAGCCAGACACTAAGACTGCATTTTTATTAGAAGCAGGAATTGGGCAAGGGGTGGCATCATGGCATTTATATTGTGCTTCTGAAACAATGTTCAGAACAATGTTCTGAAACAATGTTCTGAAACCATGTTCTGAAACAATGTTCTGAAACCATGTTCTGAAACAATGTTCTGAAACCATGTTCTGAAACAATGTTTCAGAAGTCCCGATCTTGTACTTCTGCAATTCACACCACCTCACTTTGAAGGTATGCACAAGGAAATTCAGTCACTATTTCCTGAGGACCCTTGAAGCTAATTGAATCTTTTATAATCATGAGGGTCTTTAATTTTTATTCAATTTACTGAGTGCCTCTCTTCAAATATAACTATATTATTTAGTCCCAATAACCCACTAAAATTTGCTTAATGCTTTTAATTTGGTGGAAGAAAAAAGGTTAAGTCCCTTAAATAAAGGGCTATCTTTGTGAAATATCTGATGTCCTAAAGCAAAAGAAAACCTGTAACATTTATCAGAGAAATTTTAGAGTGCCAAGTAAAAGCAAACCAATTGATTGTGCAAGTTAGCTCTCAAACAAGAAAGACTTATTAAGAAAGGGTATAATCTAAGTTGAGAACAATTAAACACAAATGTATGTAAATAAGGAAAAAATCTTATCAAACTCAATATAAAGATTCAAAAAATGTACAAAATATTAGGATTTGACTAGTCCATTAAGAACTCTCATAAGACACAAAGGATTAACCTAGACGTTTTGGCTCAGTGAGGACCATTTTCTATAGGACAGTGTGGTGTGGTGGTGTGGTTACCAAACTTTGGCATATAGCAGGGCTGCCTGGGAAGTTGTTTACAAAAACCAAAACCAAAAATCCAGGTGTCCTGATTGTGGAGATCCTGACTCCACAATTTTGGTTGAAGCTTGGGCTTCTGTGCTTCACACAAGCTCTCTAGTCAAGTCTGATACACAGGGGAGGTGAGGATCATAATGTGTTGGAAAGATCAGTCAGGCTTTTGGAGTCAGGAAGGCTAGGTTTTAAATCGGGGGTCTCAAACTCGCGGCCCGCCGAACAATTTTGTGCGGCCCGCAGACTAATCCACGAAGTTCAAAATATTTTGGATAAAATTAAGTAAGCCTAGGGGCCTACTTGTATTTTTCATTTCTCTAGCATCCTAGCTAGATATTAGCTTAGTTAACAGCAGTTGTGATGCGAACTACAGTTTCTGGTCGTTTTGTGACACTGAGTAAACTGCATGTACGATTGTGCTTGTTGTACTGATTTTTTTTTGTTTTCAACTGCAGTGAGAAAAGTGTTGCATAACAGTTGCCTTTTGTAGACCTAGTGCGGCCCGCCGAAAGGCTGTGATCTTGCTCTGCGGCCCACATGCTGAGTTGAGTTTGAGACCCCTGTCTAGTTCTACCATTCATTAGGTGCGGCAAATTACTCACCCCTAGGGTCTCAGTGCCTTTGTTTGCAGATTTATCTGAAATGCTAATCACTGGACTATATCTCATTATCTGATTTCAGAGAACTAATGATCCAGGAGATTCTCTATTATTAAAAAACAGTTTTGCATTTAACATAATTTTAGTTTACTTTACATAAGCACCTATAATAAATGCTAGAGGCGACACAATGTTCAGTTTGTCATCTTGTTAATGCTTTGTTCCCACACCAAAAGCCAGTTTCCCAGGGTTCTTTAGGAGAATTAAGCACCTGGTTAGATGCTGCAATATCCTATGGGAGGTAACACAATGGAGTGGGGAAAGTATGGGTTTTTTAGAGAAGAAAGAACTGAATCGAAATTCTGCTTGGTCAATTCCTTGTCAATCTTTCTGGATTAATCTGTTGAGGTAGCAATAAGGCATCCCACAGTTTTGTGAGAATTAAATAGGGTAATGGAAGTCAAATGCCTAGCACTGTGTCTGCCACGTAATAGGTTCCTAATATCAGAACCACTTCCTTTTCTGCTTCCACAATACTCCATTTTCACAAGCTGTGAATCTGAATGTATTCCAGAGCCATGCTGAATCTTGTGACTTGGTGACTTTTTGAGTAAAATCAGTACAGGCAATTTGAAGCTTTATAAAAATGATGATGTGTTTGGAAACAATTCAAAAAGAAGTTAGATATGTGAAATCATGCTAGTGATTGAATTAACTAGTGAATAGTATTGAAAAAGAATATAAGAAATTGCAAAAATAAATCATGTCTGTTTTTGTGACCTGTTTAGGTCACCTGTTTAGGATATATATCCCCAGTACTAAATCAATTTCTCTTTCTTTTCTTTCTTTCTTTCTTTCTTTCTTTCTTTCTTTCTTTCTTTCTTTCTTTCTTTCTCTTTCTTTCCTTTCTTTCTCTCTCTTTCTTTCTTTCTCTCTCTCTTTCTTCCTCCTTCCTTCCTTCCTTCCTTCCTTCCTTCCTTCCTTCCTCCCTCCCTCCCTCCCTCCCTCCCTCCTTCTCTCCTTCCTTCCTTCCTTCCTTCCTTCCTTCCTTCCTCCCTCCCTCCCTCCCTCCCTCCCTCCCTCCCTCCCTCCCTCCTTCCTTCCTTCCTTCCTTCCTTCCTTCCTTCCTTCCTTCCTTCCTCTCTCTCTCTTCTTTCTTTCTTCCTTTCTTCCTCTCTCTCTCTCTCTCTCTCTCTCTCTTTTCCTGACAAAAAGGGAATGGCCGATAGGGGAGAGGCTTAACATGCTCAACTAATGTGAGCTGAATAACTACCAAACGAAAACCAGTTACTCTCTCTTAAAAGTGTATTTGTTAGTCAAGGAAAATTTAAATTCTTGGCAAGATTATAGTCCCTCTAGTTGTCCCAAGTTTATAGAAGCTTCTTGCTTTTTATGGGATAGTTTCTTAGGAAAAATAAAACAGTAATGGAAAAACACTGACTTTGGGGATTAAGAATATAAACTTCTGTTTCCAGTTGCCTTAGCCTTACATAGAGATTTAACAGAACTATAAGTATCAATCAGAAATTCATTTTTGGAAGTAGGGACCAGCAGCTCTTACACAAGGTAACCTGGACCAAGCATGAAACAATTTTTTTTCTTATCAAAGAATCTTTACAAATTAAAAAGGAACTTGACATAAAATGAAATTAACCTTTCAGCTGGGTGTTTCTCAATACTCAACAAGGTCAGATTGTTGGCCTTTCTTTGCAGATATTATTTGATTCAGTTAATGTTTTTAGTTCAAAGTTCATTTTAAATGCATTAATTTTTTCTTAGGGATTAATTTAGCTAATGTTTATTAGATAATATATCTAATGTTTATTAGATATGTTAATTTATCTAATGTTTTCTAGAAACTACCAAATAGTGATAGTCTTACAAGAGGATTCAATTAACTATTTCATTAAATTTTACTATCTTCTATTGTCTTAAACACAATAATTTCTGTGAAATGCGTGCCCTGTGTGGGACCCTGCATGATTCATTCAGGAAAGCTCTCTAGGGTATTTCAAAGTTGATTTATCTCATGGCCAACTGAGGGCTTATTGAATAATTCACATTTTTCCAGAGAGGTTGACTTTAACTGTCCAGTGCAATCTGCCAAGATTTGCTTTTGTTTATAAATCCATGTTCTGGTTACACCCTACAGGATAGGCCCTTCCTGGAAACCTGGATTGTGCCTGCCTTTCTCAGATGATGCATTCTCAATCCAGCATAATTTCTCTGTAACCCTTCTCTTATCTGATGACCGTAGCTTAATAGGAAAAGCCCAACCATTTTTGGTATTCACTCAATAAAACATTTTCTGGATTCTGACCTCACAATCACTCTTAATTAACTACGTCACTTTTAACATAATTTCAGTTATTTGAGGTTTATGTTTTGGGTATGAGTTTGTCTTTCTGATGTCTTCTTAGAGAGTTATTCAGAGTAGAATACAGTCAATTTAAGATACTAAACAGACATACATGGAACATGACTGTTGTGGGGGAAAAAAACGAACTCACATCTTTGAGGCAGTAAAGAACCTCAAAATAGTCTTGATATTTCTTTGCATTTCACAGCTGCAGGATTCATTTGTCACTACTTATCTGCTATCTTGGGGAGCACCCATGTCTTGTTTAGCAAAGCCATATTCAAGAGAGCAAAATAAATAAAATATCAATTCTCCATCTGGAACTGTTTTTGGTTAGGATGGAAAGCTGGTTGGATCATATTTAAATGAGCATAGTTTTCATAAGTGAGAGACGGAGCGGCAGCGTGGGAACCCTGGGCACTCGCAGGCTGGAAAGCACGGGGCTGTAGTGAGCATGCTCACATCGAGCTTGGCTTATTTTCTCTAGAAGCACCTCAGATATTATTTTGAAAGAAACAAAAATATTTTAAAAAGACAATATTGAACATATGAAATTATATTTCTAATAAAAATAAGTAAAACTATTTAATTTTGATGAAGTCAAAACTAAAAATGAACCAAATGTGTAGCTAATGACATGATTTGGGAAATTCTTGATTGCTTTTCTGCCTTATTTACTATTTTAAAAAGCATCTTGGTTTTTTCCCCCCTTACTATAAAAGTGAAACCTGTTCATTGTAATTATATTTGGAAAGCTTTGGGAAAAGATTATTGCTTTTATTTTTTCACTTTGAAAAGGGTGCTTTTTTTCTCACCATAGAAGTAAACACATTCATTACAGCTGTAATATAAAAATTTGGAAATGCCAGAAAATAAAAGTAATCTAAGACCTCATCAGCATTTAGAACAATTAGGTGAGATTATACTGAATATGGTTTTAGTCTATTTTTCTTTTGCACTGAATATATTACAAGCATTTTCTAATGTCATGTAATATTTTATAAAACATTAAGGGTTTTTTTTGACCAGGATCCACCAGCATGTCCACCAGGGGGTAATGCTCTGCCCATCTGGGCCATTGCTCTGTTGCAGCTGGAGCTATTCTAGAGCCTGAGGCAAAGGCCATGGAGCCATCCTCAGCACTGGGGCCAACTTTGCTCCAATGGAGCCTTGGCTGTGGAAGGGGAAGAGAGAGAGAAAGGAGAGGAGGAAGGGTGGAGAAGCAGATGGGTGCTTCTCCTGTGTGCCCTGGCTGGCAATCGAACCTGGGACATCCACACATCGGGTCAATGCTCTACCGCATAGCCAACCGTCCAGGGCTAAAATATTAAGTTTTTGTGCCAGCATACTACTTGAACATATGTACGTATCACTGTATATTTAGTTATTTCTCTACTGTGGCACATTCAGATTGGTTCCAGTGTTTGCTACTGTGAATAATACTACAATAGATAGATGTGTATAGCATTTGTGTGTGTCTCTAATTGTTTCCTGACAGTGCCACTTTAATTACCTTTGAGGGAGAGTCCTCAAGACTCTGCCATCCATTCAGGTACCTTTCCCTCCATTGATTCATTCCTTTACGTGCTCTGAAAATGCATAAGAAACTAAGTCATGTAGGATGAAGTGAGTCCTCTTTTCTGATTCTTGTGCCCCGTTTTATGTGACCAATGGATTAAAAATGTCCTTCTTTCCAAGGAGTCTGTCTCCTTTTGGTTGTCTCCCTCTGAAAGCACGGACACAGGAGGTGAGAGGTGGTAGCTATCTAGACTGTGAGAGGAAAGGGACCCAGCAGATGCATGGATTCTGATGGATGGAACAGAGGTTCTCTTGAGCGTATTTCCTGAAGACTTAGTGGGAGTCAAAGGCAAACTGGTAATATTTTTATTTACTATGTTTTGAAGAAAATTATCCAAGCCTCTCATTCCTGGTATTCTTAATCTACTTTCAAGAACACTGCATTACTGAAGGTGGGTTGGAAATCCATAAGCTAGCTATCAAACTAAAGAGCCCTGGCTATCATGTGATGAAAGTCCATTAGGGATCTACAGTGTGTCTGTACAGTCATGGTGCACATTTGACCGGTCACAGGAAAGCAACAAAAGATGATAGAAATGTGAAATCTGCACCAAATAAAAGGAAAACTCTCCCAGTTTCATACCTATTCAGTGCAGTTCGATGTGGGCTCACGCACAGATTTTTTAGGGCTCCTTAGGTAGCTATCCCGTATAGCCTCTACAGACTCGTCACTGACTGATTGCCTACCAGAATGAGGTTTCTCCACCAAACTGCCGGTTTCCTTCAACTGCTTATCCCACCGAGTAATGTTATTCCTATGTGGTGGTGCTTCATTATAAACGCACCGATATTCACGTTGCACTTTGGTCATGGATTTGAATTTAGCGAGCCACAGAACACACTGAACTTTCCTCTGTACTGTCCACATCTCGACTGGCATGGCCGCAGGCTGCTCTGCTGTATACAAGGTGTTACGTCATCATCTGCGCATGCGCACATGATGCCACATCATCCTACAGAAACTAGGAGGGTTTTCCTTTTATTTGGTGCAGATTTCACATTTCTATCGTCTTTTGTTGCTTTCCTGTGACCGGTCAAAAATATACCATGACTTTACGGACACACTGTATAACTGGGAAAAGCTTCCTGAAGAGAGATCTGAGACTTTTTTCTAGATTTTGATTGTACACCACATCAGCCTTTGGGTCTTATTCTTAAGAACTGGTAGATATGCCTGACCATGCAGTGGCTAGAGCATTGTTGGACTGGGATGTGGAGGACACAATTTCGAAATCCCAAGGTCGCTGGCTCGAGCATGGGATCATAGACATGACCCTATGGTTACTGGATTGAGCTCAAACATCGCTGGTTTGAAGCCCAAGGTCCCCCTGGCTTGAGCAAGGGGTCACACACTCTGATGTAGCCCCACGGTCAAGGCACATAGGAGAAAGCAATCAATGAATAACTAAGGTGCTGCAATGAAGAATTGATGTTTCTCACCTCTCTCCCTTCCTCTCTGTCCCTGTCTGTCCCTCTCTCTGTCTCTGTAAAAAAAAAAAAAAAAAAAAAAAAAAAAGAAAAAGAAAAAGAAAAAGAACTAGTAGTTATGATTCTGGCAGCACCTGCAGCATTGGGGTAGGAATTAGCGCGTTGGCCCTGGAGCCAGACTGGGGGCTCCTCAGTCCAGCTCTCCCATTGACCCACTGGTTATTTTTGCTAAGTTAACACTTCAGATCTCAGGTTTTCTATCTATAAAATGAGGATATGAATAGCTTGCTTTACAGGGTTGTTGCAAAAATCAATGAGGTATGTCAGGAAAACCCCTCTGAATAGGGTGTGCAGTATCCTAAGCACCCAGTAAATGTCAGCTGTGATTGACTGTGGCTGAGTCCGGCCATGAGACAGAGGAGCAGCTTTCCTGATGCTCTTGGGGGTTTGTACCCACATCTCATCCTGGTGTCAACACACAAATGTGAGCAAGGGGGTTCCTGGGCCTCTCTAACGTGTGGTGCTCTCAGGTGCACGTTGAATGTTACTATTCCTACACACCGGAAAGAAGCCTTTATTAAAACAATACCTTATTTAAATTGTCCTTTTTGCTAATCCTAAGTGACCCCTTTATACTACAAAAGGGACTATGAACCAGATATCTGCATTTTTTTTCATTTAATTTTTATGGCAATCCTAGAAAGTTGTTGCTATCATTTCTATTTTAAATATTGCAAACCAAAGCATAGAAGTAAAGTGATAACAAATGATTAGTCAGAATTTGCACCAACATATAGTATGTTTTAGACCAAAGCCTGTACTGCCCTCAAATTTAAACTATGATCCCTGGTCAGACAGCTCGGTTGGTTAGAGCATCGTCTCGAAGCACAGAGGTTGCCGGTTTGATCCCTGGTCAGGGCACATACAGGAACAGCTCAATGTTGTTTTCTCTCCCCCTCACCCTTCCTTTCTCTCTAAAATCAATAAAATAATTAAATTTAATCCATGACATGATATGTGTAATCTTTATTTGAAATAATGAAAGGGTTTGATACCCAAATGCTCATCCACATGGATAATATTTCCTTTTCAATGTTTTTTCTGTTAGAACAACTTATGAGATAATAGAAATATAAAGGGATCATAGAAATACCAAGTTGTCACAGATAAAGTTTACAACAACTAATAAACATAAGGTATATCACCTTGTGGAGTTTAAATAACTAAAAGTATTGCTACATGGCTACTTAGTAATCTTTTTTGTTCCATATATTAGAATATAATTTAATTTAATATAATATTAAAATAGAACATCAAAAAATGTAAGGGAAGACAATCTTAAATTTAAAAGAAAATTAGGGAGGAGTTCAGATGAACTTGTGATAGGTTTCAAGCCTGGAGAGTC
Source organism: Saccopteryx bilineata (assembly GCF_036850765.1). NCBI lineage: Eukaryota > Metazoa > Chordata > Mammalia > Chiroptera > Emballonuridae > Saccopteryx > Saccopteryx bilineata. The sequence goes on along the minus strand of NC_089491.1, from coordinate 138,126,738 downwards.
CACATTTTGATGCTTACTCAGTGATTTCCAGAATATATTCAATAGATTATCTGCTCACTTGCCCTGGACGAAACCAAAGCACTTGTTTCTCTATTGGAAAAACAGGGCAGGTTCCTGGGAGCAGCTGGCTGCTATATTATTTTGTCCCCTCTCCTCCACCATCTGCCCAGATATCCTGGCTCTCACTTGTGGTTTGAGGGTATAAGGAAACACTGTAGTGAGTCACCTTGCCTTATGTCTCCTCCCATGAGTCATACCTTACTGTTCAAGATCTGGACAACCCTCTGCTGCAGTGTCTGGCCAGCCTTGGGCCTCACAAGGATGTAAATGACTTTCAGGTCGGGGCTGGTGCGAAACAGCTTCTCCATCAGCACTTTGCCCAGGAAGCCTGTGGCCCCAGTGACGAGAATGGCCTTGCCGTTATAGTAAGCTGCGATCACGGACATGATTCTTCCCTTTGTCTTCACGGCTCCAGAAAGAGGTGCCTGAAAAGGGAGAGAGGTAACAAAAGATTACATTTCAAAGCTGCACAGCCCCTTTAAAATGTCCCTGGTGCTTGCAGAACTTCGAGGTAACTCACTAGCTGGAGTGATCGCATCATGGCTCATGAGCAACGCGGTGCATCGCAATCAATACTTATTTCGCTCACTCTACATGCCAGACATTTGCCAGGAACTGTGGGCAAGAGACGCGTAAAACGTGGTTCCTGTTCTCAAGGAATTGCTCGTAGTCTAATGCAGACTGCTTTAAAACATTGTCGTATGCAACGTGGTAAGTGCTGAAACGAAGGGGACACAGTGAAGGAGTGCCCAGCAAGATCTGGAAAATTCAGGAAGGAGGCACCTGAGGCGCGCCTCGAAGACAGAGAGGGCTGTGGTAAGAGTGCTCCAAGCCAAAGAGAGGAAGAGAAAGAACAAAGGTCCGAGGTGTGGCGTTGCGTGCTGCCTGGGGAAATAGAAGGAATTCAGGATTATGAGAATGAAAATAATACAGCTAGGAGTGGCCCCATAACCTGTTAAACCAAAGCTTAGAACAGCTATCAAATTTTTCAAAATTATGATGCAATCAGTATTTCAGTTGAAATTTTATTTGGAGACGTTACTGGAGCAAATAACTTTCGCTTTGACTTGAGCTAACTGGCCCTGGCCCACCTAGCCATTTCGGAATTAATATCATGTTCCCTTCCTCGGCCGGACAGTGCGTGGAGCGCCATCCTTCCCATCACACGCTGCTCTAGGGCTGAACCATCGCGAACGAGAAAGGGCAGAGAAAGGGGAACACGCGAGGTCGCAGCCCAGCGGCGGCAGCCCTGACACGCAGGCACCGGGCAGTCAGCGCTCTGGAGGTCCAGGGAAGGCCCTGCTTCCCGAGCATGGGGGAAGGGTGCTGGGCAGCCCGCAGCAGCGCTTTGATGTTGGGGCTCCTGACAAACAGTCACCCGCGCTGTGGAAACGCAACATGAAGTGTTTTGTCTCTAAGCCGCAGGTTAAAAACACTGTCTGGGAAGCAGGGGCTGAGCGCTCTGCGGCAGGCAGGGCTGGCTTGGTGAGAGCAGACCCCCTCGGCCCACGGGCTTTCCTGGCTACAGCACATCCTCTGCTTTCTGCTTGGTTGGGATTTGTGTGGATCTTGCAAAATACAACTTCAGACACTGGCCCTGACATCAGGGTTTATAAAGAAGAAATAAACAAGTAGTCCAAGGGTCCACACCCGGCCTCTTCAACTCCAGTCAAGAGCCCTCTGCCAGGAACTCCTCTACAACAATGACTTTTCATAGTTATAATATATGTGTTACCATTTATAGTCATAATGTATACTGTGAGGATCTTGAGTCTATGTTCTTGGGCAGAACTCTTTGCCTGTAGAAGATTCATTCATTCATGTGCAGAGACAGAGAGAGAGAGAGAGAGAGAGAGAGAGAGAGAGAGAGAGATAGGGACAGACAGGAAGGGAGAGAGATGGAAGCATCAGTTCTTTGTTGTGGCTCCTTAGTTGTTCATTGATTGCTTTCTCATATGTGCCTTGACTGGGGGGCTTCAGCAAATCAAGTGATCCCTTGATTAAGCTAGTGACCTTGGTCTCAAGCTGGTCAGCCTTGCTCAACCAGATAAGCCCGCACTCAAGCTAGCGACCTGGGGGTTTCGAACCTGGGTCCTCTGCGTCCCAGTCCGATGCTCTATCCACTGCATCACTGCCTGCTCAGGCCATTCATAAATTTATACAACAAATAATTTTGGGTATCTTACATGCTGTCACTCTATCAGAAGAGACCAGGGATACAAAGGTAAGTAAATAGATACACAAGAAAATGCAGACTGCCACAAACATAACTAAAAGAGGGATCAATGACAGAAACCACACCCAATCATGAACACTATTCACTTTAGGATATCTGAATTTCAGATCACATTTGCTAGATTCATTGAGCTACTATTTAAATCCCTTTATTGAGGGTTAATGTGAGGAGTATTATTTTGAAAAACACAGTTGGACCTTGTACAAAATATTAATTATTGATCATATCTGTCATGGCATGGTACATAGTGTTATGCTATTTTACAATCTATCTAACCATTTTCTCAAGAATTTAGCCCTTGGGAAAAATACCAAATATTCTTGCCTTGCCTGCCTTGAAGCTCAAAAAAAAAAACTAGAGTCAAGTGTTAGAAGTCAGTATAACATCCTAGTTTAGGAACAGGATCTAAGAGAGACTGGTGGAAATCAAATCCCAGTCTTTCCCTTATTAGCTGACATCAGGCAAATTATTAATCTCTGCTGGAGTAAAATGGAGAAAACAAAAGTATCCCCTTAGTAGTGCTGTGATAAGAATTATATGAGTGAATACATATAAAACTCTTAAAAATACAAGTTACCTATAGTATATACTCAGTAAGTATTAGCTATTAATATAGTCACTAGTTTAACATGTTTCCTCTTAATGGTTCTGACTTTTGCTTTTGACAGTTTTTAAAAATGTTCTGTCTTATGCATTTTATATATCCTTTTTTGGAAATAAGAGAAGACAATTTATAACTCAATCAATCATCAAGCCAAGTCAAGTGTTTTCAGCAGATACAACTCCACTCAATGATAAAGTTTGCCAATTCCTTTATCTATGAAAATGTGTAGGCACCATACTAATCAACTATACTATTAGGCATAAGTGAGCATGGTTTTGGGCAAAAAATTATGGAAGGGAAACTAAGTTTACATAAGGTGACTTCTCAACCTCATTTCTTCTGAACATGTCAGATTCTTGTTTTGTAATATCAAAGACTTTAATGGAATCATATTTTCTAGAAATGAAAACATACTGTTGCCTGACCAGGTGGTGGTGCAGTGGATAGAGCATTGACCTGGGATGCTGAGGACTCAGGTTTGAAACCCTGATGTCACTGGCTTGAGTGCAGGCTTATCTGGCTTGAGTGTGGGTTCATCATCTTAAGCACAGGGTCACCAGCTTGAGCCTAGGATCATAGATATGACCTCATGGTCGCTGGCTTGACACCCAAGGTCACTGGCTTGAGAGAGGTCACTGGCTCAGTTGGAGCCCCCCAGTCAAGGCACATATGAGAAAGCGATCAATGAACAACTGAAGTGCCACAACTATGAGATGATGCTTCAAATGTCTCTCTTCCTGTCTGTCTGTCCCTGTTTATCTGTCTCTCTCTCTTTCTCTCTCTCTCTCGCTAACAAACAAACAAACAACAACAACAAAAAAAACTGTTAAGATATTTTGGTTCCAGACACAATGTTGCAACATGTGATGGAGAATTTTAGAGCAGGAAAGATCTTTAATGAGCTTATTCCCTGTGGGACAAAGGAAGGTTTTATAGGTCTCCAAAGAATGGAATTTTCCTGCTTTGTCCACAGTCCAAGTGCTTCCCAAACATAACAAAAAACATGGCAGGGGATGCCAAGTGCTCTGAGAGGAAAACAAAGCATAAACCAGTGTCTCCTGTCTCCTGGCACTCTTTACCTGTCATCAAGACCAGGTGGACACGACAACCCTCAAAGCAAGTGATTCTGAAAAATGTCAAGGAGAATTCTTCACCCTCAGATCAGAGCTGCAGCAGAGAGTTTCCTCTCTTTCTGGCTTCTATTCCTACATATGGCTTGGTTGCTGGCTCCAGAAACTCCTATATGACATTTGGCTCCCTACAGACCATTCTGTATGTTATAACTTTGCAAGGCCAGAAATTGTTAACTCCTAATGTAATTTATTAAAATAATTCATTATTTTAAAAATTAAAACAAGCCCTGGTTGGTTGACTCAGTGGTAGAGCATTAACTGAGCATGTGGAAGTCCCGGGTTTGATTCCTGGTCGGGGCATACAAAATAAGTGACCATATGTTTCTCCTCCCTTACTCCCCTTCTCTTTCTCTCTGTCTTCTCCTCCCACAGTCATGGCTCGATTGATTTGATTATGTCAGCCTCAGGTGCTGAGGATGGCTCTGTGGAGCCTCTGCTTCAGGCACCAAAAATAGCTCAGTTGCAAGCATGGCCTCACAGGGGCAGAGTGTTGACCCCAGATAGGGGTTGCCAGGTGGATCTGGGTCAGGGCACATGTGGGAATATGTCTCTTTATTTCCCCTCCTCTCACATGGAAAAGAAGAAAAAATAATAAATAAATAAATAAATAAATAAATCTCACTGTCTCTGTATCTTCCCTACTCTCACTGAAAAAATATTAATACAATTTTAGAGTTATTAACATAAACATATTCCTCCAGAAGGAGGAATGTGTTTAGAACTGCTGACCAGGTCATGGCTTGCCTGTTGTATCTTCTCAGATTACCAGCGCAGAGAGCAGAGGAACACTTCCTGTCCTTCAAGCTTGTGACAGTTTGTGAGAAGCCTAAGTCACTTTGCCAAACTCCATCAGCATCCTGTATATGCAGGATATCTGTGCTGGAATGAAAAGATGAGGAATCTATGAGAGTCAGTCACTCAGTGTGTTCTTACTGATTGTCAATCGTGTACCAGGCACTGTCCAGGCTCTGGGAATGGTAGGAAACAAGCTGTATGCAGTTTAAATACTCCCTTTCTCTTCTGGAGCATTTTTTCCTCCAGATGGTCACCAGTGTCCCTATAGTCATTTATGAAAATGCATAGTTTTTACTCTCCTTTTGATAGTAAAGTGAGACTGTCCTCATTTCTAAGGAACAGATGTTAAAATACTGAATCATAATAGTTGTGCCAAGTTATACATTTTGGGTTTTGTTTTTTTTTGCAGATTACAGCATATGGGAAGTTTATTCTCTGGGTGGCTCTTTTGGAAAATGAGAAATTAAGATTCAAACATTTAAGGGAGACAAGTTTATTCAAATTTCTTGGTAGTCCTTTGGAGAAAAATATTTTTAGAAATAAAACAAGAGGCATTTGAGATCTTGCTCCCTGGCATATTTTGTCAGTTTGGTTCAAATGAAGTCTTATAAAAATTCTCTAAAATAAATAAATAAGAGACAAAGTGCTTTGCCTCTGAGGAATCTTACTCTTGACCAAGGTTCCTTGGTCTTAGCACTAGTGACATGTTGGGACAGATACATTTTGTTGCGGGCTGCTCAGAGCACTGGAGGGGCGTGAGCAGCAGCCGTGGTCTCTACTCACTGGGTGGTGATAACACCCCCTTTTCTTCAGCCAGGTGGAACAACCCAAAATATGTCTCTAGACTTTGTGAAATATGCTCTAGTGGAAGACTGACCCCTCCAGAGAGCGTCCAAAGAAGTCTAGGACCTTCTTTAATTCTCATTTTGTAATAGTCACCACTTCCTATTAAAAAGGTAATATTCAAGGATGAAACCTCTGCTTGTGAAGCTGAGAATAAATTTGACCCATTGTCATAACCTATTTCGTCTGTGTGGAATCTAATTATAGTTACCCAAGTAGATGATACAGATATGGCAACCTTGACAGTATCCACAGTGAAGATGAGGGAAGATTTCTCCAGGGAACGATTTCTCACACTGTATTTAACCAACTTTCTTTCTGTTTCTGTGCCATAAATTAAGACAACTAACCTCAGCTTTCCTTTAGATTGAGTCTCTCAATTTTATGAATCAAAATCTGTGATGGGCAAATTTAAGAAAGAATGGCAATCAGACCAGCATGAGATCAGCTGAAAAAAACCCCACTTGGAATTGGTTGCTGAGTATTAATAATTCTATGGATAATCAAGTCAATCTCATCTATAAGTATTCTGATGCCTTTAATTTATTTTTTGAAGATACGAAGTATGCTGTGTGTTTTGTGGTATCTCATGTGACAATGGAGTTTTGGTTGGCAATGCGCCCAGCTATATGGGCTGGTGGATTGAAAAAAAAAAATCAATGCTGTTTTTTTAAAATTCAGTAAATGGAAGTTGTTCATCTTCATGAAAATTAAACACTGTGATTCTTTCAATAAGTATGTTGAAGTCAGGAAATATACTTACAAAGTAATATTCAGTGAAAAAATGAAGAAGACAAACCTGTAAACGTCATCATGTGCATTACAAATCCCGGGGAGAAGACTGGCTGGGGTGGTGGCAGCTCAACATGGCAGCAGTTGTTTAATAGTGTGACGGGATTAAAGGTAAAGGGTTTTGTTTTATGGTGGTAATTTCTGTGGTTTTAAAAGCTAATTTAATAATGCATACTTAAAAAAGAAGTTCTTAGAAAGTAATAGTGCTGGGGGCACTAGAAATATAAAGACATTTGCTAAACTTTAATTTAAGGTATTTATTTTTAAAATGTAGTTGAGTTGACATTACTCATTGTTTTGAACTAAATTGTGTTCCTTTCAAATTCATATGTCGAAATCCTAACCCCTAATGTGAAGGTATTTGGAGATTAGACCTTTTGGAAGTGGTTCAGGTTAAATGAGGTCATAAGGGTGAGGCCCTAATCTGACAGGACTAGTGCCTAATAAGAAGAGGAACAAACACCATAGCACAGCCTCTCCCTAAACAAGCACCAAGGAAAGGCCATGTGAGGACGCAGTGAGAAGGCAGTTGTCTGCAAACCAAGAGAACTTGCACCAGAAACTGAATTTTTGGCATCTTAATCATGGACTTCTAGCTTCCAGAACAGTGAGAAATCAATGTCTGGTGTTGAGGCCACTCACTCTGTGGTATTAGGACAACTGGAGCAGACTAATACAGGCACAAATGCACTAGAACAAGACATGCATGTTTTTGGGTAGGTGAGTAAAATAACTCTTCATAATTTATATCAACCTTTCCAGTTTCAATGTAAACCTTTAAAATGTGGCATAGAGGTACAATACTAGTTCTTGGTTTTCACAGGTTTGTGAAAAGATGGAAAGGTCATTTATAATAAACTACAGAAACCTCATTAATCTAAGCCATAAAATCCTGAATAGCCCTGGCCAGGTAGCTCTGCAGGTTAGAGTGTTGTCTCAATATGCCAAGGTTGCTGGTTTGACCCCCCAGTCAGGGCACCTGCAGGAATCAACCAATGAATGCATAAATCGAGTAGAACAACAAATTGATGTTTATCTTTCTCTCTTTTTCTCCCTCTCTCCTCCTTCCTTTCCCTCTAAAATGAATCAATAAATATAAGTAATAAAAAACCTATATGGTCTGACCAGGCGGTGGTGCAGTGGATAGAGCGTCGGACTGGGATACAGAGGACCCAGATTTGAGACCCTGAGGTCACCAGCTTGAGCGCAGGCTCATCTGGTTTGAGCAAAAGCCCACCAGCTTGAGCCCAAGGTCGCTGGCTCCAGCAAGGGGCTACTCGGTCTGCTGAAGGCTCGCGGTCAAGGCACATATGAGAAAGCAATCAATGAACAACTAAGGTGTTGCAATGAAAAACTAATGATTGATGCTTCTCATCTCTCTCCGTTCCTGTCTGTCTGTCCTTGTCTATCCCTCTCTCTGACTCATTCTCTGTCTCTGTAAAAAATAAAAAAAACCAAAAAACCTATATGTATATCATATATCTGTGTGTGAAGGGTTTAGGACTTACTGAAAACAAGTTTTAATCAGAGAGATCTTTCTTTTCTACTGCTTTGGTTTTCTGCATATATCCCAAATTATATAATTCACCAACAAACTTGGGTATCTTTTGCTATAGGCTTCTTACATACAGTTTTTCTGAGAGAACTTTTAAGTTCTTGATGGAGGATATTAACCCCCAGTAGTATTGTGGGCAGCTGTTGGGCGTAGGCCATCACTAATTGTATTAGCAATGCTCCATAGTCAAGAAAAATCAATTTGGAAACAGTCCCACCTGGGGAGGAATGTTTCAGCCTGGCTTTAAGAACATGAAATTTAGCAATCACCTCAATACAACCTTCTAAGTTTGCTTTTGCTTAGCTTATTATTAAGTTTAAAAAAAAAAAAAAACTGTCCCTATTTAACAGAAAAGAAAAAGGAAAAAGATATGACCTAAATCCATCATTTATAATAATTGATTAAATTGGTGTATTGTGTTGCCTACTGTGTACTGCATACCAAATTAGGCGTGGATAATTAATACGCAAACATTCTTGCTAAATGGTAAAATCTTTAACAATGCATGGTATTATTATTTTTGTTTTTAGGTAAGTCAAGCATCAGTCATCATGGAAAGAATCTAAAACACCAAGAGAGTCACAATCAAATGCAAATCACACAGTGCTCCCCATTTCCTCTTGGTGAATTACTGAATTGATCAGGTTAGAAGTAAAAAATGGTTGGTCAACACAATGACAAAAACAACCCTACTGAATAAACAGGAAGCCAACATTTACATACTCTGCCTAGAATAAAAGACTTTATACTGGAGATAATCTAACATAGGTCGTTGTCTCTGGAGAAAGAGAGAGAAGGAGAGAAAGAATCTTAAGGGATCACCTTATGAGATTGTGGAAGCTTGGTAAACCCCAAATCTCCAGAATATATACTTATTCCAGTAAGAATAAAACACTGACTCTTCCCTCATGGAAGTAGTCCAATGTAACCAGTGCACCACTGGGGTAGCTGGTTGGTCACCCTGAGGGATGGTGCCATGTCAGGGACTCAGTGTTGACCTCTGCTCCTGGCAGATTGGGCGCTCAGCAATGGCCACAGCCAAGTGGGCCTTGGTGGGCAGAAGTCCATGTTTCCGAGCCTGTATATAACCTCCATTGTGCCACGCTGGCCACTTTGTTCATGAGCCCATTGGGTGATTACAGGGGTGGCTGGGAAACAGGATGAGTGGTATTTACAGAATAGCTCACTCACCCCATCTACTTGATTATTAAAATCTCCCTTTGGAGAAGTCACTCTTTCGTGAGCATTTTTATGGGACACAGGTATCTTCATGATTTTTCTTATTTCACACACAACTTTCTCAGACTTCTTTGTCATTAATTTTCCAATGATGTTCCTTCCAAGTCCCCTGATCACCCAGTCAAACCACTGCCCAAGGCCACAAGTCAGTACCTAACCCACATCTAACCAGGTGCACTGCTTGAAGTTCTGCTCACGGAGATAGTGTTCCTTCATCACTGTCCTTCAGAACCGCTCCTAAAGAGGCTGGAGTCTGCAGATGTCCACTCTGAGTGGTGCCTACATATCGTGCAGAACCATCTATAAACCAGGCTGGAGAAGTCCCTTCTTCTGTCAGCTTTTGTAGGGAATTCCCTATGAGGTCATAGGTGCAGCCTGGGGGTGGGAGGGAAGGTAGTGTAACAAAGTGGGGACCAGGGGCATTTGGACCACTTGTTCGTGTAGCTTACTTGTGTCATCAGGGCATTCACGGGCCTGATCAGAGATGTACAACTTCTATTTGATGGAGTTCTGCTGAGCGTGCACAACGTTCCAGGTTGGTGGATCAGACAACAACAGCCGCTTTGCGTCGGGCAGCTCAGGTTTCATGGTAACTTGGTGGCCCATGGCTACATGTCCACTTTCTACTAAGGCCTGATAGCTGGCCTAAAGCTATTTCTTAAAGAGAAACTAGTTATCCATAGAGGATAGCAGGGCTTTGCATTAAAATACTAAGTGCTGTGATTCACCAACGTTGGCTTCCGAAGGCCCCAGACACATCCTATCACCACCACCATTTCAGGCACCATCAGGTCGGTGAGGCCGTTCGCCTCAAGTGCCAGAGGAGCTTGCACAGCATCTTGGACCTGTTGCAGAGTCTTCCCCTGTCCTGGGCCCCATGCAAAACTGGCAGCTGTCTGGGTTACTCACTAAGTAGTCCTGAGTAACAAACCCAAATGAAGAATATGTTGCCTTCAAAATCCAAAGAGGCTCTCTAAGCATTGTGACTTAGTTATTATAGAAAAGGCTAGATGCAATGAATTAGACTTTACCTTAGAGGGGACATCTCAACATGTCCCATACCACTGAACCTCTAAAACTTCACTTAGATTAAAGGCCCTTTTTGTTCTGTTTTTTTTTTGTGTGTGTGTGTTTTTCTGAAATGAGAAGCGGGGAGGCAGAGAGACAGACTCGTTCATGCGCCCGACCGGGATCTACCCGGCATGCCCACTAGGGGGCGATGCTCTGCCCATCTGGGGCGTTGCTCAATTGCAACTGGAGTGAAGACCCCTGACTTTTTGCTGGATTTATTTACCACTCTCTGATAGACAAATGTCTTACCAGTAAGTCTAAAGTAGTTGCTACTTCTGGTCACTAGGTCCAATCAGCATAATATCACCAATGTAATGGGCCAATATGATATTTTATGGAAAAGAAAGGTGATCAAGATTCATGCAAACTAAATTATAACATAGGGCTAGAGACTCAATATACCCCTCGGATAGGACAGTGAAGGTATATTGCTGGCATTGCTAGCTGTAAGTAAACTGTTTATGGTGTTTCTTTTCTCTCTCTCTCTCTCTCTCTCTTTTGTAAAACAAGATCACCAATATTTTATATGTTATTTTTTTCCAGTTTATTGAGATATAATTGATATATATCATTGCATGAGTTTCAGATGTACAGCATAAAGGTTTGACATATATCTATCAGGAAATAATTATCAGAATAAGCTTAGTTAACATCTACCATCTCCTATAATTACAATTTTTTTTTTTTTTTTTTTTTTTTTTTTGCATTTTTCTGAAGCTGGAAACAGGGAGAGACAGTCAGACAGACTCCCGCATGCGCCCGACCGGGATCCACCCGGCACGCCCACCAGGGGCGACGCTCTGCCCACCAGGGGGCGATGCTCTGCCCATCCTGGGCGTCGCCATGTTGCGACCCTCCTGGGTGTCGCCATGTTGCGACCAGAGCCACTCTAGCGCCTGGGGCAGAGGCCACAGAGCCATCCCCAGCGCCCGGGCCATCTTTGCTCCAATGGAGCCTTGGCTGCGGGAGGGGAAGAGAGAGACAGAGAGGAAGGCGCGGCGGAGGGGTGGAGAAGCAAATGGGCGCTTCTCCCATGTGCCCTGGCCGGGAATCGAACCCGGGTCCTCCGCACGCTAGGCCGACGCTTTACCGCTGAGCCAACCGGCCAGGGCCTATAATTACAATTTTTAAGAAAGAAAAACTTGTTCTTGTAATGAAGACTTAGGATTTATTCTCTGAACAGATTTGTACAGCAGTGGCAACTACAGTCACCATGTTGTACATTACTGCATAGAACTTGTTTATCTTATAACCGGAAGTTTGTGCCTTTTGACCTCCTTTCTCCTATTCCCCCTCCCCACGCCTCCACCTCTGGCAACCATGGATCTGATCTCTTTTTCTATGAGTTTCTGTTGTTGTTTTAGATTCCACATATGAGATCATACAGTCTTTGTCTTTCTGGGTCTGGCTTGTTTTACTTAGCATGACGCCTTCAAGGTCCAGTAATGCTGTTGCAAGTGGCAGGATTTCCTCTTTTTATGGCTGAATAACATTCCATTTATATATATATATGTATATATACAACTTCTTTATCTATTCATCTCTCCATGGAAGCTGAGGTTCTGTCCATGTCCTGGGTATTGTAAATAATGCTGCTCTGAGTATGGGGGTGCAGGTAGCCTTCTGTTAGTGTTTCTGTTTCCTTTGGATATATTCTCAGAGGTAGAATTAGTGGATCATATGGGAATTGTTAATTTTTTGAGGGTCCTCCAGATCCTTCATACTTTTCTTCCCTACCTGTACTAATTTACAATCTTTAGTGTTGTTTTCTTTATAAACAGAGGTTGAAAAAAAGAGAAGGATTTGCCAGTCAGTAGCCACCTATCAGGACCCACAGGATGTATTAATTTTCTCAGGCAATTAAACCACACCTGGTGCAGCTTCTGCAACATAAGTCACAAGGCTAAGCTTACAATAATTCACTGTCATTCTGAAAAGAAAATCTGTCTTCTCTACAGGCCAGATAGGCAATTGAATGGGGGTGTAGCGGGAATTATCATCCTTGAATCTCTCAAGTCCTCGATGGTGGCAGTAATCTCTGTAACTCCTCCGCCCCAGGAATGAATGCTTTTGGTTCACTGCTTTTCTAGGGAGAAGCAGTCTTGTGGCTTCCACTCGACCTTTCCTACCATGTGAAGATGCTGCCAGCTGCTGGTTCTATCTACTGCAATCATGTGCTCTAGAACCGGGGAAATGACCACAGAGCGGGCTGGGGGGCTCACTGGACCCACCTGGAGAAGGACCGGAAGTATACTGTATTTATATTCTGACCTCTACAAGCCCCTATTCTGAAGGGCAGACCATGGTGACACTTTGGGTTTCCTGTAATTTGTGTCAGTTCAGAGCGAGTGTCCAGTAGTTCCCCAAAACCTCTTTAGTTGCTCTCCCCCAATGCATAGTTACCCTGGTAAAAGATTGTCGATTCTCTGGGGATGGCTGGGAGAAAGATTAACAGCATAAATTTTTAGCAAGGTCCTGGGCACCTTTCTCAAGGGGAACTAGCCTCTCCTCTATTCATAGGTACCGGGTCTTCTGTAAACTGATCAAGTGTGAGAATTGGTTAAGGGATCCTAAATGTTTTCATGATTCAGGTTACACTTTTGTTCAGTTGACCTAGAACTCTTCTGCATATACAGATCAAGTCATAGTTTCAGAGACTTCTCATCTATTTTACTTCTAAGAACACCGTGATCAAGTCAAGGCCTTAGTTCTCCACAAGTCAGAATATTCTGATTGCAGCTTTGACTTTTCTATTATGTAACCATGACCACCTTGGGTTCAGCAATTGAGGGTCACCACTCTATTCCTACCACCCCGGCGTAGCCATTAACTTATGATTGTCGATTTGATGACAGCAGTTTCCACTGTGAATCCTGGGCTGCAGAGAAGAGTGAGCACAGAGCTCTTCTAGGATACTGGGGGCTCCCCCACAAATTTATTTCTGGGGTCCAACAAAGTTGACACATACAACTAGCCATCACAATTATTATATTTTCTTCTAACATGTTCACTACATGCAGGGCTTCTCTCACATTTTTGTTAAGGACTAGAATCCTTGCTTGATAACTTGATAGCTGAACATAAAATACTTACTGACAGGAAGGACATTTTATTTATTTATTTATTTATTTATTTATTTGGAGTATTTGTTTGGTTTTCAACCAAAGTATTAAATACTGAAATACTTTCACCTTTTCTAAATTCTTCTATCTCTAGACTGCTTAAGTAAGAAAAGGAATTATATGTGGCACAATAGAAAAAACAATATATGTGGTACTATCTAAGCACACTGAGAACACTGGACTAAAAACAATCAAATTTAGATGTGAAACTCAACTCTGTTCCCAACTGGTAATGTAACTCTGAATCTCACATCTTGACAGCTTGCAGACTTGATTTTCTCTTTCTGTTAGATAATGTTTTACCAGTTTCACAGAATGGTTTTAGTAATCAAGTGAAGTAATGGACAAGGGCGATTATTTCTCCAAGTACCATCTGGCAAGAAAAAACCCGACATCTCTCTTGTTCTGGATGTTACATGTTATACTTTTAATGCTACTTTGAGCCTGAGTCCAAATACTTTGTGCTTGCTTATTAATAAATATTGAAGACACATTGTGTCACCCTAATTCGGTAGCAGTAAAACACCTGATGCAGATGATGCATTTTATACAGTTTATTCCTCACATGCTAACTAGCACAGCACTGTGCAATAAAAAGTGGCTCAATGAATATTGTTGAATCAATGAATGAACGAGTCAGGACTGAAAGACTAATTCATTTACTGAATGAATAAAAAAGCAGGGGATGGGGTTCAAAAAACCCTAACGGGCATGAGTCATTTGGAAAGCTTGTTAAAATAGCTCTTTGCCATACCCCATTTTCCAAGATTCTGATTTAAAAAGCTTGATGTAGGGCCCAAGTAGGTACATTTCAGTGAGCAGCCTAATTGAGTCAGATCTAAGTGGTAAAACAAATGTTAGTGCAGGGAATTTACTCAGGGTGTTCTGATCCCAGATCATATTCTGTACCTTAGCTTCTACCTTAAGATAAGCTTATGCTGTCCCTAACATTTGTAGAACAGTAAAACAACCTCTTTACTTGATAATTTTCCTTTATAATAATAGTAGAATGTGGATAGCACAGGCGGGAAGTGGCTTCAGTCCACCCAGGGCCTAAGCCGACACTTCAGTGGCCTCCAGCCTGAACCTCGGTCATTTTGACCAAGAGACTTTTTACATCTTTACTACAAGCATCAGAGCTCACAGGCATCACCTACAAAAACACATGAATTGGAAGAAGTGGAACGAAGCCACCTCTTTTCAAATAACCAAAGCATTTATAAGTCATTCTATTTTCTGTGTTTTTGCTTTCTGACATTAAAAATTAAAACAAATGATTATTTAAAGGATTTTTAAAAATACAGTGCAAATTTCTGCACAGAAAATAGGATAACATATCAATGATTAATAAATATTGATATATTGTGTTACCCTGGAATGACAGGGTTATGTGTCAAAATGTCCTAATATATTTTTTAAAATTTTCCATTGATTTGAGAGAGAGAGAGAGAGAGAGAGAGAGAGAGAAGAGCATCTCATTGCTCCACTTAGTTGTTTCATTTAGTTGTGTACTCACTAACTGCTTTTTCTACATGCTCTGACCAGGGGTCACCACGACCTCGGTGAGCAGGGGTGGCACTCGATCCACTGAGCAGCCTGGCCATGCGCAAAAGCATACTCATTTATTTTTTTGAACAGTCATTTTCTTTGCCACTTATTTGGGTTAAAAGACTTACTCAGACTCATTCAAGCAGAGCTTAGAAATAAAGTTGAAGATTTCTGTTTCTCAGTACATACAACTGTATGTCAACTTTTTATTCAATCAAGGAAATTATGTGGAAGCAAAATAGTTGGAATGTGAAAAGATCTTTAACAACAAGGCCTGATTGAAAGGAAATTGACTTAACATCAGGAACTCAGTCCAGCAAAAAGACAACTGACTCATAAGTAACACTGAAAATTGCTGCAATCACAGCACAAATTTTTGTTTGCACCAAAAAATTATGTTTATGACTAAAACCACATGGTTCTTTTGCAGATATGTCAGTTACCAGAATGTGTTACTGTCAATAATTAGAAACAATACTTATAAACTATATCCATCCAAGAAAAAAGCACAGTGTTAGTCACTTCATGTAGTGAGATTCTAGCTTAGTCATGGCTGCATACCAACCAATTATTATTATTATTATTTAGAGAAAGAGAAGGAGAGAGACAGACAGACAGGAACAAAGAGATGAGAAGCATCAATTCTTCATTGCGGCTCCTTAGTTGTTCATTGATTTCTTTCTCATATGTCCCTTGATTGGGGGGCTCCAGCCGAGCCAGTTGACACCTTGCTCAAGCCAGCAACCTTGGCTTCAAACCAGTGACCTTTGGAGTCATGTCTATGAGCTCATGCTCAAGCCAGTGATCCCATGCTCAAGCTGGTGTCCCCACACTCAAGCTAGTGAGCCTATGTTCAAGCAGTATGAACCCGTGCTCAAGCCAGTGACCTTGGGGATTCGAACCTGGGTCTTCTGCATCTTAGGCTGACATTCTATCTGCTGTGACACTGCTTGGTCAGGCCCAACTAATTATTCTTGAATCATCTAAGAAATTATATTTTTAAGTTAATATAAAGGTTAGTTTATTAAACCTAAATCCATATAATATGGTAGATTGAAAATTCTTATTTTCTAATGGATCTTACTGATTGTAGCCAGTGCCTATAATTGAAAGTCTTTTAAGAAGCATCTGAATAAATATAAATACAGTTGACCCTTAAACATGGGTTTGAACTGTGCAAGTCCACCAAATAAAGTAGACGTGGGTTTGAATTTTAGCTCTACTATTTACTAGCTTGGATCTAAGGCAAGAGACTTAGCCTTCACCAGATGGTTTCTTCATTTGTAAAATGGAAACAGTATTACTGGGAGGATATATATAAACAAAAGGCTGGATAGAACTCTGCACATTTTATAGTTGGGTTGATGGGACCGGAAGGGGAGAAATGACAGCGGAAGCATTAAAAGGACATATTATTCTACTCTTACCATGTTCTAGCTTATTTTGTTTTATTTATTATTAATTTTTGTTTTATTCAGTGAGAGGAGGGGAGACAGACAGATTTCCACATGCGCCCCAAATGGGATCCACCCGGAGAGCCCACTAGGAGGCGATGTTCTGCCCATCTGGGGTGTTGCTCTGACCAAGCTCTTCTTAGCGCCTGAAGTGGAAGTATGAAGCTATCCTCAGCTCCTGGGGCCACTCCAATTGAGCCATAGCTGCAGGAGGGGAAGAAAGAGAGAGAAAGAGAGAAGCAAGAGGGGAGGGGTGGAGAAGCAGATGGGAATCAAACCTGGGAGATCAACATGCCAGGCCAATGCTCTACCACTGAGCCAATCGGCCAGGGCTATGTTCTAGCTTACATGTTTGTGCATATGAGTTTTCTGCGTGTAAGAGCTGGAGATCTTCAAGGTCAGAGACTTTAGTCATCGTTATGTGCTCCAGATATTATAATTGAATGAATAAATTCTGTCTAATCTTGTCGCTAGCTGCATTTGTGGTCAGCATTGATTTTTATATCACACCTTTCAGCTCTTAAAGGGCAGGGACAGTAGATTCACTTTTAATACCTAGTGCCTGGTATTAAATCAGTGCTCAGTCAGTGTTATGTAAGTGAATTAATAAATGAACAAACACATGGATAAATGGATGTGTGGAGGAGGAAGTGCATCCAATAATGGCTGGGTGCTAACCCAGGTTTCTTGTTTTGAAACCCTGGTCTCCTGGAAGAGGCTCTGCCTGTCACATGAGGTGTAAAGTCCCTGAGAGGCTGTAAAATCAACCTGCTTGGGACATATCTCTGTGAAGTCATTTGAATAAGGTTAGCATTTAAAGTTCAAATTCTGCACCACTTCACATGGATGCTAATAAGATAAGCTACTTCAAGTCACCTTTCTTTTCTGCTCATTGAACATGGCTTTAGAATTCCATTTTATGTGTACACTGACATTTTCCAGAATTTAGCATTTTGGGGGGAAGAAGTGACCAAGATAGTCAGTCTTGATTTTGCATATCATTATAACTTCTGTGATCAATCATTTGACTATTTCTTAGCTCAATTAGACCTTAGAAGCTCTGGTGAAGTAAAGAACATACAGGAATATCTAAGTAATAGCAACAAGGTGACACCTACTTTCTTTACAATAACTTTTTGATCTAAGTTGAAAAAATTCTTTCATTTATTCACTCAAACACTGATTAAAAGTATACTATGTTCCAGGAATTATGCTAGATGCTGGGAATAGTGTGATAAACAAGACACCTACCTGTTCAGGATAAGATGTTTTCTCTCTCATCATGTGAGTTCTTACTACAGAACTTGTAACAACTCTAAGTGGTTGCAAATTTATTGATATTCTCAGAATACATCCTAAACTTAAGATGAATTTAGAGCTCTATAAAGACCCTGGAGTTAGTTTTGGGCTTGGACAGTTCCTCAATGTAAAATTAATGGGATAGGCCATTTCATACTCTCCTAAGGAATTCACAGTTGTTTTGATCACAACAGTGATACCATTCCAACTCTGACATAATTCCACAGAAAAGGACCTACTTATCACAACATAATCTGGCTTTCCCACACCCACCCAGTTCTGATCTAAACTCCAGCACTGGCATTAAGAAAAAAGGACCAAATAGTAGTGGTTTCAAACAATGCAGAGACTGTACTTGTATTTATTGAGCACCTGCTACATGATAGCTCTGTGAAGAATGCTTTTCATGGGTGCCACTGAGAACTGAATATACAAATGGCAAATGGTCAGACCTTATAAAAAAATAGAGCTTTGATCCATCATCAACAGCAACTTGCTTAGGAACCCAACCTCTTATTTCCAATAAACAACCCAGGAAGCCAGACAGCTATAAATCAGATTTGCACAAAGTCAAATTGCTACTTCTAGTGATAATCCAGGAAGCTAAGCAGTAACTGCAGTAACAGCTGGCCCCAAACTGCCAGAACTTGATTAACAACTGACAGCTTCCCTAATTTGTATCCCTGTTTTCAATTTTGCACCAATAGAGAAACCCATATACGTATCACTAAGCAATCACACAGGATGCCCACTTCCAGTTAGCCTGCCTGGGTTCCACCTGCCAATAACCTTCAATCAGGGCAGCTGGGAGACTTCCCTTCCTCCACGAGGAAGCTGTGCCCCTCCTTTGCCTGTGTCGGAGTCTGTGCCAAAATGCACGTGAGGGTGGCTGCCTCCCTTGCCTTAGAGCAGGGGTCTCAAACTCAACTCAGCATGTGGGCCGCAGACCAAGATCACAGCCTTTCGGCGGGCCGCACTAGGTCTACAAAAGGCAACTGTTACGAAACACTTTTCTCACTGCAGTTGAAAACAAAAAAAAATCAGTACAACAAGCACAATCGTACATGCAGTTTACTCAGTGTCACAAAACGACCAGAAACTGTAGTTCGCATCACAACTGCTGTTAACTAAGCTAATATCTAGCTAGGATGCTAGAGAAATGAAAAATACAAGTAGGCCCCTAGGCTTACTTAATTTTATCCAAAAATATTTTGAACTTCGTGGATTAGTCTGCGGGCCACACAAAATTGTTCGGCGGGCCGCGAGTTTGAGACCCCTGCCTTAGAGGGCTCAGAATAAATAGCCTTTATTTATTCTCCTTTGGTTGGTCTTTATTTATTTCCATATGATGATTATACTCATTTTACAGAAAGGGAACTTGTAGAGATCAACTTTTGAATGGGCAGAGCAAGGTTTTCAACCTGATCTAATTCCACAGTCATGCCATGAACCATTACCCCCATGCAGGCAGATATCAAAGGCTTTTGCTTCACTGTCCTCTGCTAACCCTGATTTTTACTGTTGGAGTACTTTTATCTTTCCTTAAAAGCAAATGACTCCAAGGACAATGCTGTTAGTCTATATGCCTGCTGGTTTAGCAGGAAAGGTCAATTCAGATGCATTACTAAGAGTCTCAGGAGATTCCCAGAGTTATAATGGCAACCCTTATTCCATATTTCTTTACCATGAATTGAAAAAATGAACAAGTCTAGAGCCCAGTAGGTGGTGAAATAGTTCCCTGTGTTGTTACTAATTCATGGACCACAGTGGTGCCACACCCCAAAGACTGGATTAGAGCACTTGACTTACTGAATGTCGGCCCTATGTAACTTTAAAGGATTTAAAAATAGCATGCTAGCCTGACCAGGCGGTGGCGCAGTGGATAAAGCATCGGACTGGGCCGCAGAGGACCCCGGTTCAAAACCCCGAGATAGCCAGCTTGAGGGCAGGATCGTAGACATGACCTCGAGGTTGCTGGCTTGAGCCCCACATATGAGAAAGCAATCAATGAACAACGAAGGTGCCACAGTGAATAATTGATGCTTCTCATCTCTCTCCCTTCCTGTCTGTCTGTCTCTGTCTAGAAAGAAAGAAAGAGAGAAAGAAAGAAAATAAAAATAGCATGCTAACTCCAGGATGCAGAATTTTAGCATGTGCATAATCACAAATTTAGAGGAGGGGTAATTCACCAGTATGATGATGCTCAGAGGTCACGAAGGAGAGTTGATTTAAAGAAAAGAAGCATTTTGTTTTAGTTGCTACAATTTATTTGTCATTTTGTCCAGTTCTAAATGGAGTGAAGTTGGCCCTGGCCGGTTGGCTCAGTGGTAGAGCGTCGGCCTGGCGTGCAGGAGTCCCAGGTTCGATTCCTGGCCAGGGCACACAGGAGAAGCACCCATCTGCTTCTCCACCCCTCCCCCTCTCCTTCCTCTCTGTCTCTCTCTTCCCCTCCCGCAGCCAAGGCTCCAATGGAGCAAAAGTTTGCCTGGGTGCTGAGGATGGCTCTGTGGCCTCTGCCGCAGGTGCTAGAATGGCTCTGACTGTGGCAGAGTGATGCCCCAGAGAGGCAGAGCATCACCCCCTGGTGGGCATGCCGGGTGGATCCCGGTTGGGTGCATGCGGGAGTCTGTCTGACTGCCTCCCCATTTCCAACTTCAGAAAATAAATAAATAAATAAATAAATAATAAAAATAAATAAATAAATGGAGTGAAGGTGTCAAGAGAAAGGCCTCAAACTCACATATATGTTCCTCTCCGGTCCACAGAAACTCTGAACTTTTGTGACAAAACTTACAGGAGCCCTTCTGTGTAACATGAACTGCCGTGTATTGAAATAGATGTAGAGAAATACCCAGAGGCAGGGTCCATGCTTAGCGTTCAGACCCAGTTCTCCAAAAACCTCACATGGGACATCTTTTACTGTCACTGGTGTGCTGACTGAGTGATTTCTCCACAGAGGCTCTAGAGAGGCGGCGGTGTTCCTCACTACTCAGACACACACCCGAGCGTCCCAGGCTACACCCTTCGACAGCTGTCCCAGGAAGCCAGCAGTCCTTGGCTCAGCAGAGGCTCCTGCTCAAGAATGAGAGGCAGGGAAGACATCAAGAGAGTGCAAACCCACCGCTGGAATATGCAACAAGGAAGAGGAGACTGTTTACTTTCATTTCAAATGTTGATCCAGGAAGGAAAGTAAAGATTTTACATTTCTTACATTTTTTTTTTTTGAAAAGTAGCTCAAGATACAACATCAAAGGAAACATTGGGAACATTTTCAGGTTTCAATAATGTCTGCAAAAACACTGCAGTATGTGAAAATAAGAAAAAGAAACAGAGAAACTGAGCTAGGGAGACAGGAGAGGAAGGGGAGAACGATGTTTCCCCTTTGATAATAAGAAAAGGAAACTGAGTAAGTAGGATGTGCACGCAAAAGAGAAAGCACAACTTGCAGATTATCTAGACAAAAGAAATGTAAAACTTACAGAAATTCTTCCTTCATTTTCTTGAGAAAGTATTTTTAGATTTCTTTCAAGTATAGTCACGGTAATACTAGAGGAAAAAAATAGAAAGTGAAGGGTGTTTATGGATATGATATAAATACACATACCTTATATCACATACATAAACATACTTTATCTATATAGCATATGCATAGCTTAATTTTTTTAGTACAAATTCAGAATGGCATTTTCAAAACTAGCCCTTAAATATAGAATAAAATTTCTAGCACTTAAAATATATGTACTTTTTTTTCTTGTATTTTTCTGAAGTGAAGGCAGGGAGGCAGAGAGACAGACTCCTGCATGCACCTGATCAGGATCCACCCGGCATGCCCACCAGGGGGTGATGCTCTGCCCATCTGGGGCGTCACTCTGTTGCAACCAGAGCCATTCTAGTGCCTGAGGCGGAGGCCATGGAGCCATTTTCAGCACCCGGGACAACTTTGCTCCAATGGAGCCTTGGCTGCAGGAGGGGAAGAGAGAGACAGAGAGGAAGGAGAGGGGGAGGGGTGGAGAAGCAGATGGGCGCTTCTCCTCTGTGCCCGGGTTGGGAATCAAACCCAGGACTTCCACACACTAGGTCAACTCTTTACCACTGAGCTAACCAGCCAGGACAACATATGTACTTTTTAACTGTGAATTATTACATGGCTCAGTTACCTTGTTCAATTATATCATCACCCCCCATCAAAAAGTTGTATTTGGAATTGGTGTTGGCCTAGATGTTCTTGGAAGCATTTTTAGCAGATACAGTCCCTTTTTGATTAAAGTTTGCAAAGAGAAAAAGATAATGCTAATAAAATATAAAATGATGATACTGCACATAAAGGATTGTAATTCAGAGCTAGGAGAAAGGCAGAAATCTTCCTTAGAAGGTCATTTTTTTCCCTTCAGAAAAGTAAACACAGGCACATTCAGTCCAGAGTACCATAACTTCTCACCCTCTGTGTGGTGGGTGGGGGAGGGGAAAGGAGAAGGAGAGGGAGGAGAAGGAAGGAGGGGTTCCAGAGGAGAGAGAGAATATGAGTGCAATGGTGGGAAATCTGAGGAAGCAGGAATGCAAACAGAAATTCTGTGCTATGGATACTGAGGCTGGACCGTGGAGTGAAACTTTCAACAAAAACTTCCATTTTGAGCTGTCACCTTTAAGGGGCATCTGCTGTGCATTTATGGCAGTGGTACTCTTGGTAAAGGGAGCAGTGTCTGTGGTAGGGAAGTGGGGTGGGAACAGCAGCCAGGACAGGCCACGAGCAAATGAGCTCAGGTGGGAAAACCCAGTGGGGGCCAGAATTCAGAGTGAGAGGTGATGAGGAGAATATAAGCCCTTGATGCAACAGATAACTGGTACTTCAAGAGGTCAAGGGCAATTCTTTCTGAACATGAAAGGTTTAGTAACAAAAGCACATGTAAACACTAGCCATGTCTCTCACTCAGCTGATTGATTCCACAAAAGATTTCTTATTTTTTTTTTATTTTTTTAATGTATTGTTTTTAGAGAGAGAAGAAGGGAGAAAGAAAAAAAACATGGATTTGTTGTTTCACTTATTTATGAATTCACTGGTTGCTTCTTGCATGTTCCCTGACCAGGGATGGAACCTGAAACCTTAGAGCATCAGGATGACACTCTAATCAACTCAGCTAACCAGCCAAGATTTTCTCTTTCCTAACTAGAGTTTACTGAAATTATTTAAAAACTAACATGGTATTAATGAGCAGCATTTTAGTTCCTGCAAAAATAATGTGACTGTTGTCTCGTTGCTTCTGTCAGCCACCACCGTCTCCCCCCGAGCCGGGCACAGCACCTGGCATAGCGCGATGCTTCGTGGAGGCCCAGTCAGACTGGTGGGGCTGGGTGGCACACGGGCCGGGCACACGCGCGAAAAAGAACGTGTGGTGAAAGGTTCTGGGGTGGCTTCCAGGTTGATTTCAAGATAAAAAAAAAGTCCAACCATTAGTAAACATGTATTTACTGTGTATGGAAGTAGTAACACAACACTATAGTGTATGTTGACTATAGATTTATTTTCTTACCATAGCTGCACTGCTCAGTGTATTTTTTGTTTGACCACATACTTCAGGATGTGAATAATAGCCAGTTTTCAACTGAATGACTTGTGGAAAAATACCGAGAGCTGCATAGAGGTACATTTCCACAACAGACAAAACTGCTAATACAGCATTCCCAGCATGTACTACAGTGAAAAATATGATGAGATTTTTCTAATGGGCATTTTTAAAAATTCCAACCACTGCTTATTCTGTCATCCTGACTCAGGATCTTTTATTTCATTCTAGCCTATCAATCTTACCCAGTTTCTCAACAAACATCTTTCCTGCTGCCTAAATACTGCAGAATATTGATTGAAGTCCTCCCCTCCCCCCAAAAAAAGAAGAGATAAATGCAAATGCAATCCAGAGCCAAGTTCATGAATGAACTTTCAACAGGAGCGATTATATAGTAATTTGTTGTAAATACAAATAAATGCATGCAATTATATGGTTGGTAAGAGGGAAAAAAAAGGAAGTTGATGAATTGTGCAATTTATCCACAACAGGATGAATTGAGAAGAGTTCCCGTCTTAAGGCTTCTATTTTCTTTTGAAATAGGAAAGAAAATTGTGTGGTGAAAACAGCCTGGGAAATTGTGGGCTTAGAGAACTGGGGTGGAACGGTGAAGTACTGAGGACGGAGAGAAGCAGATGACCAGGGCAGGCACAAGCAGTACTGAGCGGGATTGAAGGTCTGGCTAAAATTGGAGACAATTCATGCAATTTTCCCCAGCTGTGCTTGGTGGTGCATGACTGAATCTAGAGAGGCTGGGCAATAGAGTTTTGCCACAATTTAGATTCTGGAAGTAAAATGAAGATGGTAAATGAAGAGTTGAGTGTATGATTTTTTAAAGAATGGTTTAGGAGAATAATTAAAAATTATACAGTCTAGGCTGGTTAGGGATGGAAGTGAAGCTGAGGTGGGGAGGACAGAGAGAATGGAGGGGTCAAGGGACTGGAGCACTCATTATGGTCAAAGAGTAAGTGCAGTGATGACAATGTTGAGGAGGCCAACCTTTCAATAACAGGTGGTTTTCAGAGAGTGAGATATTAAAATTCAGTATGCCAGGATTGAAGCAGCTCTAAGTGACGTGGTCCATTATGTGGCCATTGGAATAATGGTCAATGAAGAGCTGACCTAAGGACCGTTGTAACCGAACAGACCGAGGAGAACTGGTGGGGATGAGTGTATTTGTTGAACCTTTTAGACCTCCAGAACATGATGGCAGATTAGGAGGGAGGGATGCAGGAGGAGAAGAACCCATGAGAAGGGAAGAAAGCACAAGCAATGTGGAGATGAGAATATGGGGAAGACAGATGACTAGAGAGGTTTGCAATTTGGATATTAGCCTAGAGTAGAAAGGATGAGGGCAGCTTGAAGTTGGTTCCGGGTTAGTGCAAAATCCTGGAGTGTTGAAAGCTTGATAACATGCTATTGCTAAAACCTTTGCTCCAGTTTTCAAGGAGAAAATTGGTAAGATAATGTCCTTGAAGAAATCTTAGCCTAAAATTGCAAATAGTTCAATCCTAGGACCTTATATTAGAAGAAGCTCTTGTCTCTTCCTATGGGTGAATTTCAAAGTACAAATTCTTGTAGTGCATTCAGACTCCCAACCACCTCAAGATATCCTCATTTTCAGCATCATAATGTTTGGTTTCATTTCACTTTGAAATGAAAATCATAATATTGTAGTATGGCCATAATATCATAATCATTTCTTCTCCGAACTTTTTAAATGCTATGTTCCCAAAGTTTCAGGTGTGCATCTAACCATGCTCAGTGTTACCATAGCTCCCATGAACTGTTCTGTGGCTACACCTGTACAATCTCTCCTCTTTGACAGAGGGATCTTTAATCAAGAGGGCTGTTTCTTTTTTATCTCTGTACCCTAGTAATTTGAGCTGTGTATGGCACATGATAGGCACACAGTATGTGTTTGTTGAATAAACGAAGCATGCAGATCAATCTACTTGCATCTGCATGCATCCTTTTCAGGATAGAAAAAAGTTCCTTCTCTTTGTACTTAGGGCTCATTGCTCTACTTGCATTTGGATTCCATCGCCTCCGGTCTTCTAGGAGACCTATGTGCCTGATTATCCCTTCCCTCTCCTGCACTGTCAACCTGCTGCATTGAAAACAATCCTTCCCTTTAGCTTTGGACTATCTCTAAAAATTACTCTCTCTGCCTCATCCTTGAGCTTCAGACCATGGTGCACAATTGCTTACTTGACATTCTACTTGGATATCACAAAGGCACCTTAATTACTGGTTCTTATTCCAATTTTCCCCTGTATTCTTACTTTTTAAAATTTATTTTTGGTGAGAGAAAGAGAGGGACAGATAGGGACAGACAGGAAGGGAGAGAAATGAGAAGCATCAGTTCTTTGTTGCAGCTCCTTAGTTGTTCATTGATTGCTTTCTCATATGTACCTTGACCAGGGGGCTACACAAAAGCTAGTGATCCCTTGCTCAAGCCAGCAACCTTGGGCTCAAGCCAGTGACCATGTGGTCATGTCTATCCAGCGACCCTGAGCTCAAGCTGATGAGCCCGTGTTTAAGCCGGTGACCTTGGGGATTCGAACCTGGGTCCTCTGCATCCCAGTCTGATGCTCTATTCACTGCACCACTGTCTGGTCAGGCTCCCCTGTATTCTTGAATGAAATCACTCTCCATCCTCATACATAAGCCTAAAATTTAAGTCACCCTTTCACTTCCCTCTCTTTCACTTCTGTATCTACTCATCACCAAATACTGACAGCTACTTCCTGAATTTGTCTAATCATCTGGCTTTCTATGTCCACCACAACCCATGCCCTCAACTACCACAACATCTTATCTGGGTTGTTGTGTTTACTAATAAGTTTTCCTGCATTCATTCTCACCCCATTAACCACCAACTCCAATCTCTGCCACACGGCAGGCAGTGCCACTTTGGAAATGAAAATCTGATACCCTTAGATTTCCCTAAACACCTCATGTCTTCCCATTGCTTTTAGGATAAAGGCTGAAATCTCCACAGTTACCTCAAAGGTCTGACGTAGTTTGGCTCCATCTGCCTCTCCAGCACACTGGGCAGCGTGGCCTCCCATGCTTGCTTTGATAGGACACACTTTCAGTTTGTCAAATGTGTCTAGGTCCACCCATCACAGGACTGGGCACATCTCTAAGGGCCATCTCTAATTAAACATACTTCAAAACACATTCTGAACCACTTCTACCAATCTGTGCCTCTTAAAATCTCCCCCATCTCACTAAATAAAAATTTTATTTATTGTGCTGATCAGTGCAACGATAATGAGGCCACGATGACCCTCTTTTTCTCATACTCTATCCAATCTTCAGCAAACACCATCAGCTTTACTACAAAGGATGTGACCACTTTTTACCACCTTTGTACCAAACTGGTCCAAACTATTACTGTAATAGCCTCTAAGTGGTTCTTGCTTCCCTCACCCTTGCTCCACTAACAGTCCACTCTCTATATATTAGCTCAAGTGATCCTTCTCAAAGAGTCCATCACTTCTGTGCTTAAACTCTCCAATGCTTGCCTCTCTCACTCACATGAAAGGCACTGAATGATTTGGCCCCATTACTCTCAATGTCATCTACTACCACTGCTCCACCCCATACACACTCAGACCCAGTCCCTTCTGTTCAAAAGAAACTCCATCCAGGTTGCAGCTTTCATTCTCCCCCTGCCCAGAGGGGACGCCCCACCCACCCACAGCAGCATGACTTACTGCTTCCTGTTCAGGTCTCAGCTCAAAGGTAGCTTGTTAGGAACACCTTCCCCCAGGTGTCCCCCATCACAAACCCACCTCACCTCCACACCCTGTACTTCCTATCCTGCTTATCACTTCTTTTTCTTCATAGCACTTATAACCACCTGACATGGTTTACATTTATTTGGTCATTTGTTTATAGCAGGGGTCGGGAATCTTTTTGGTTGAGAGAGCCATGAACGCCACATGTTTTAAAATGTAATTCCGTGAGAGCCATACAACGACCCGTGTACATTATGCATTATTTAATAAAAATTTGGTGTTGTCCCAGAGGACAACTGTGATTGGCTCCAGCCACCCGCAACCATGAACATGAGTGGTAGGAAATGAATGGATTGTAATACATGAGAATGTTTTATATTTTTAACGTTATTTTTTTATTAAAGATTTGTCAGCAAGCTAGATGCAGCCATCAAAAGAGCCACATCTGGTTTGCGAGCCAGAGGTTTCTGGCCCCTGGTTTATAGTCTGTTTCCTCCCCTAGCTAAAACATAAGCCCCACACGGGCAGATAATTTGTTCTGTACACTGCTGTCTGCTCAGCACCAGCTGGACACACAGACTGACTGCATGATGTACCTGTTACTGGAATGTTCTTGAGTCCATCTCTGCCTTATGTCCCAATCACCCTTCAGATGTCAGTTTGTCACTTCTTTAATCTAAGAAGCCTTCCCCAATCTTTCATAGTCAGTCTAGTCTGTAATTTAAACTCTTCCCATATACTTTTCTCTGTTAGCACTTATCACAATCATGATTTGGCATTTATGATATATTGATTAAAATTCTTCTCCAACTAGACTTTAAATTCCACGAGGGCAGGAACAGGATCTGCTTTTGCTTAATGCTGTATCCTCAGGATTTAGTGCAGAGCCCAGCAGTTAGGCACTCAATGGTGATGTTTTGAATAAGTGAAGAAATAGATCAGAGAACAAATGAATACGATCTTTTAGAAAAGTTTCTGACCTCCTTACTTCAGCAACCAATTTTTTTTTGTTGTTGTTATTCAGGACTGCTTTGTTTTTCATTGTATTTTCTTTAAATTGAGAGATGAAATGTCAGCAGGTGCATCATGAGTTTCAAGTGGGATTGCTAGAATAGTGATGCCCATCTGGACCACCTGTGGACCTTGTTTAAAAATCAGAAGTCCAAGCCTCACAGCTGAGTTGTTCACATAACTCTATTAAAAGCTATCAGACACCATTCGGGAAATCCACACTTTATCTGATTTTGTTTCTTCATCATTAGAAGAATGAAAAACAGATAACTTCAAAATATATCAATTCTGATGCAACAGGTAAGCTGTAGCCAGAAGCTCAGCATGCCATCCATACTCAGTGGGGAATATGAGCTTTAGAATATCCTTTGTCCTGGGTGGGTATGCCTTTAAAAGCAACCATTGTTGACCTAACTGCAAAGACTGTCAAAACTGAGTAACTACAGAAAGAACATTGCTGACTTTCTGCAAATGAAGGAAAAAAAAAAACCCTCAATAGTCTCTGTTTTTATTCTGCCCCAGATAAAGACACTCTTTTCTGAGTTTCAGCCTAAGATGCTGTAGGCACCAGAGAAATCCACACATCCGGAAGTTAAAAAAATTTTTTTTGCCAGCATATGGTGGGAAAAATAAAACAAATCACTACAAAAATAATTGTGTAGCAAGTTTCTCAAAGGAAAATTTTTATGGTACCATACTAAAAAATAATCACTTGTCTAAAAGTTCAACCTTTAAAGTTAATGTAATCTTAAGAAAGGGGTGTCATTTTTCAGAAGAAAACATAGAGACATCACCCCAATATTTTAAAATTAAAAATCTTGAGTACATGTTTGTTTCATTTGGAGACAAAACAAGCAATAGGCAAGGCTGAAATGTAGGACTACTGGGACATTTTGCTGAGGAAAAGGTAAATTAGAGTAGTAAATATGAGGTTTGAAAAACTTACTCTTTATTTAAAAAAATGAAAGCCAATTTTACTGACCTTATCAAAGTATACTAATGAAATGTATATAGTTATGGCTATTATTTTTGTCCTAGTATTAAATCTAGAACAACGTGGATGTTATTTGCCCTGGAAAATTAAGTGCAACATAAAAATTATTTGGAAAATAAATTTTTCCTATAGTTATACGCTGCTTTTTCAGATGCTTCCTTGGCTGGTACTAAAATTTCTTATAGTTCTTGAAAAAGTGATTGCTTAATTAAGCAATCTGTCTGGATAAAAGTTCCTGGAGACAATCAGTTGTAATATCCTTGTGTAAAAGACAAAATGATAGCACAGTTATGCTGCAAGTCTTGAGGCAAATGCTATAAATACACAGAGTATCTATCTGCTCAGTAGAGAAAAAGGGACCTACTTCTTACCCATAACTTAAAATTACCCATTCATTGTTCATTAATCCTAAGAAAGATGGTAGGCAGAACGATGTTAGTTTTCAGGAGTTAAATAGATATTAAGAAACCATTGTGTCGGGGGTAGTGGATTAACATACATTATCCATATATACTGACAATGTTTTGTTTCAGAGAGTTTCATTATAATTTTCTATTTTTTCTTTAATTTAAATTCCCATTGACAATCAATTGCCGTAAACAAAATTTTTTCCTAGCTCTTAGCAAATAAGAAGCGAAATTGATTGACAAACACCAGCCCTCAGAAAGATAACAATTCCAGCATGTAGGGTGCCCTACAGGGGATGGAGTCCCTCCACGCTCCAGCAGCCACCCTCATTCCTCACCATAGAAAATAGACTCTTACAAAGAGGGAAAGTGGCATCTACTTTACATTTTATTTTTCATTCTTATTTTTTAAAATCTAAGTAAAATACATTTTAAAATATTAAGTATATTCTATGTTCTTTCAATATACCACGTTGTTATACTTTTGAAGGGTGCTCCACCAGGTTATCCAGACCGTTGTCCCAAATGGCACCACTTGACACTAAAAGAAATTAGTAGTGCTCCATACTATTATTCAAAGTGCCTGTTTAGAGGAATTTAGAGGGTTCCAAACAAGTAAGCTGGAGTACTGGTTCCAAACCAGGATGAGACTAGGACTGAAACGAGTCTACATTGGAGCTAAAAAAGTGTAAGAAACAGACATATATCCAAAATCTCTGACAAGAGGGGCAGAGAAGATACACCCACTCCACAATACTAAATCAAAGTGATTCAGGATGGATTAGAATTTCATTTTGGAAGAAACTGACCATGGTAAAGAAGTTTTGTGTTTCCAGAATAGTTCAGAAAGGAAACTGACTTACAGGTTAAACTTTTTCTCAGAGCAAAATTTGCAGAGGAACTTTTCACTAATTAACTCCTTATAGTTACTTTAGTAACAAAGACCCTGTCCCAGTACTTTGTAAACCTTCACTATTAGAAGTGAAAAGAGGCCTGACCAGTGGTGGCGCAGTGGATGCAGCATTGACCTGGAATGCTGAGGTCCGCAGGTTCAAAGCCCTGGGGAAGGGGTGGGTGTCGAGGCACGTAGGAGATGCAAGTCCTATGAGTTGACGCTTCACACTCTACTGGACCCCCTTTTTCTCTCTCTCTAAAGTTAATAAATAAAATCTTTTTAAAAAAAGAAGTGAAGAGAGTAGCAATTTAAGTCTAAAGACGTTTCTCAGATTCTATGCTATTAAATTAGTAAATGAAGCAAGTATAGAGGTTTGACAACTTAAGGGAGGAAACTATATAAGTGATATCTAACTTTTGTTGTTCTAATTAAACAAGAAGGCCCTAAGACTGAAGTTGCTTTGATACCTTGGTAGCCTACATAAGCAAACCAATACCTAAGCCTGCAATGCTTCAAAGTTAAGAAATTGAAACCTAAGGACAACTAATTACAGCCAAACAACTAGGCTTTCCCAAATAATTCAATTACTGAAGCTATAGCCAAAAAAGTAGTTTCCTTGCTTTGCCTCTGTGTCTTTTCTATCAAAGTCTTTCCCCTAGCTTCTGTCTGTGAAGGTTTCCACCCACATCTGGATTGGTACTGCCCAATCCTAATATATTTTCCCTCAAATGTACTCTTAAAAAATTTAAATATGTATCAGTTTATCTTTCAACACTTCTCTGTGCAAATATCATCCAAAAAGAGAAATGAGAAGATTGCTAATATATATATTTTAGGTGAGAGAAGGGGAGATAGTGAGACAGGCTCCCATATGCACCCTGACCAGGATCGACCTGGCAAGCCCTGTCTGGGCCTGATGCTCGAGTGCCAAGCTATTTTTAGTGCCTGAGTCTGCCTGCTCAGACCA
Organism: Saccopteryx bilineata; assembly: GCF_036850765.1. Taxonomy (NCBI): domain Eukaryota; kingdom Metazoa; phylum Chordata; class Mammalia; order Chiroptera; family Emballonuridae; genus Saccopteryx; species Saccopteryx bilineata. The sequence goes on along the minus strand of NC_089491.1, from coordinate 138,095,403 downwards.
ACTAAGCTATCTTCAGTGACTGGGGCCATGCTTGAACCAATAGAGCCACTGGCTGCGGAAGGGGAAGAGAGAAGGCTGTGAGGGTAGAGGAAGAGAATCAGATGGTTGCTTCTCCTGTGTGCCCTGACTGGGAATCAAACCCAGGACATTCATACGCTGGGCTGACACTCTATCCACTGAGCCACTGGCCAGGTCCAGGATCATTAATATTTATTGAGCATTTACTATGTTGCAAATGTCCCATGTACCATGTAAATGTTTTCTTATGTAATCTTTACAATAATTTCATAAGGTAACAAATGAACGTTCTCAGCTTAGGGAGCTTAAGTAACTTGTGCAAGTCCAATAAAAGAGGAGCAGGAATTTGAACCTAGGAACTCTGTCTCCAGAGACTGTTTCCCTCTATATGATACTAGTAAGATGACTTTGGCTAGCTATACTCTAGGTAAAAGCCATGCACCTTCACCTCCACTTGTAATTCAGTTTGGAAGGAAGGGGAGCTGCAATCCTTTTTAAAACTAAAACTAAATGAGACTTTAAGATAACTGATGGTGCACTAATGTACAACTATTGAGCAAAGCTCTGGCAACACCACTCTAAGGAGGATATAATTGCCTTCATTTACTTTTGCTGTTCATCTTACAATTTCCACATCAGTAATTGTCTTATTGGATAGCTGTTTTATAACTGCAAACTTGATCACCAATAATAACAATTACAAACAGCTAAGACTTTTTGTCCCAGGACTTCTGCTAAGGGCTCACATGTGTTAATCCATTTGATTCTAGTTTTATACCATTATGATCAGAGAAGATGCTTGATGATTTCAATCTTCTTAAATGTATTAGGACTTGTTTTGTGTCCCAACATGTGGTCTATCCTAGAATGCTCCATGTGCGCTTGAAAAGAATGTATATATATTCTGCTGCTTTAGAGTGAAAGCTCTGAAGATATCAATTAAATCCATCAAATCTAGTATGTCCTTTAAAGCCGCTGTTTCCTTGTTGATTTTGTCTGGAAGATCTATCCACTGATGTCAATGGGGGTATAAAATCCTATGATGCCTGTATTACTTGTCAATCTCTCCCTTTATGTCCGCCAAGATTTTCTTTATATATTTAGGTGCTCCTATGTTGGGTGCATAAATGTTTACAAGGGCTATATGCTCTTGTCGGATTGCTCCCTTTATCATTATGTAGTGCCCTTCTTTGTCTCTTACATCACCTTTATTTTAAAGTCTATTTTGTCATATATAAGTATTGCTATGCCAGCTTTTTTTCATTTCCATTTACATGAAATATATTTTTCTATCCCTTTACTTTTAGTCTGTGTATGTCTTTCATTCAGAGATAGGTCTCTTGTACACAGCTAATGTATGGTTCTTGTTTTCGTATCCATTCAGCTACGTTGTCTTTTGAACGGATCATTTAAGCCATTTACCTTTAAAATGATTATTGATAGGTTTGTATTTACTGCAATTTTATTCTTTTAACTATGTTCTTCTGTTTTTTTCTTTTTTTCCTTCTCCTTCATTTTCTTGTTAAAGCTGGCCCTTTAACAATTCTTGTAATACTGGTTTGGTAGTAACAAACTCCTTTAGCTTTTTCTTGTCCGGGAAGTTTTTTATTTCTCCTTCAAGTTTAAACGATAGCCTTATTGGTTAAAGTAGTCTTGGTTGTAGGTTTTTTATCTTCATCATTTTGAATATTTCATGCCAACCCCTTCTGATCTGAAAAATGTTTCTGTTGAAAAATCAGCTAGAAGTCTTACAGAAGCTTCCTTGTAAGTAACTAACCGTTTTTCTCTGGCCACCCCACAAAGAATGGGAGTCACAGACAATCTAATAAATAGAAACAAACACAAATGACAAATCTCAAGAAAAAGAGCTAAATGAAATGGAGGCAAGCAATTTATCAGATATAGAGTTCAAAATAATGGTTATAAGGATGCTCAATAGCATGAAAAAGGACATAAAAACCATAAAAAAGAACCAGTCAGAAATGAAGAATAGAATACCTGAAATAAAGAATACACTGCAACAAATAAACACTAGGTTTATTTAAAAAAAAAAAAAGGATAGTTTAAGGGACCTTCGGGACAATAGGAAGTGTTGTCTGCATCATATGGGTACCAAAAGGAGAAGAGAGAGAGAGAGCAAGGGATCGAGAACCTATTTGAAAAAATCATGACCAAAAACTTTTCTAACTGGCAGAAGGAAAATGACCAATTCCAGGAAGCACAGACAATCCCAAACAAGATGGACCCAAAAAGGCCCACACCAAGACTCATCATAATTAGAGTGGCAAAGGTTAAAGACAAGGAGAGAATCCTAAAAGCTGCAAAAGAAAGTAGTCATTTAATCCTTATAGCAATTCTTTGACACTGGCATGATTATGACAGGTGAGAAAAAGGAGACTTAAAGAGGGCAAGCAACTTGCCTGAAAGATTTTTATTTATAAAGTTAACTAATTTTTTATTGATTAATGTTATTTTTCTATCCCTTAGCTTCAGAAAAAGACATGAGGAAATTAAAAACACACTTGATGACCCTTTGGGTAGTCCACACAATCATATATCTTTCATATCATCACACTGATTCTACTTTGCAATTTAAGTATACTATTAATATATTTTTAAAATATTGTTTAAGTCTAATAAATCACTACTTTGGTATGTATAGTGTTTGAACATGTCCCATGGAGAAACTAGTTGAAAAAAAAAAAAGAGGTGAAATATTTATGGAATGAAGGCCCCATTCCAATTCCCCCAAACCCAACAGAAGAAAACAATCAGCCTTTTGAAAACTTTAGAGTTGATTATTTAATGAAACACATACACACACACACACATCTATTGTCAGACATAGGCTGGAATGAATAAGCTTTGATCTGAGTATGAAAATTAAATTCTCTTTTTTAATTGATTTTTTCAGGCAATTTCAATAAAATGATCAAATGCAATCAAAATATCATATTCTTCCCTGGAGCTCTCAAGTTCCCTTCCACTGTAATCTATGTTTGAATCCCATATGAAAACCCTTGGACTATAAATCCGTACCATCTGTGCCAAAATGACACTTGGTAATGCACACATACTTGAGGCAAAATTGAATCTCAGAGACTGGCAACAACTATCTTCCCTGCCCCCTACCCCACCTCCACAAAAAGTTCAGGATTTCATATAATGCAATTATAGTGAAAAGCAATTTTCCTTCATTCAAACATTTAAATAACTTGTAAAAATTATTTGGTTTGTACTTCACAGCACAAGTTGAACCAAGCACTCATTTTTAACCAATGTAGAACATCGCAGATCTTCTGATTTTACTTCACAGAAAATTAGTCATTGATTTCTTATGATAAATGAGTTCTGATGAGCTATGGTGAAGACCAAGGAAAAGTGAAAATGAGTTAGAAGGGCCAGTCTCTCACCCCAAGACTCATTTAGCTTGTCACTCCTACTAATAAATAGCTTTAGCAACATCTGGGGCTTCATTGATTGCTTGTTTTTCTCTTACCTTTTTGTCTTATCTCTCTGGCTTTGGTTTCCCTAGGGCCAGAGGTATGAATAAGAAGAGTTGAGCAGGAAATGTGGCAGAAGAATCTAACCCAGGTATAAAGAGCTGCCGGAGGAGCACTCACAGAATCCCACAACCAGCAGTCTTTCATTAGGGGACCTTTTTCATCTCAGAAAGAAAGGCCTGTTTCACTATTATATCTATGTGCCTAATGTCCAGCTCACCTTAAATCGGAAGGCACTGTGGGATGGGCTCCCATGAACAACTGCAATCACTTGTGAATTGTGAAATGCAGACAAATGTCTTCTGGATCTAAAAATGTCACCATTGCAGCCTCTAGCATACATAGAGTTTGAGAAACATAACTTGATTATCTTGTTAGTGATCAGGAACTGAATATCACCTCATCATTCACTCAATCATTCTTTTATCCAAAACCAAAAATTATTGATGACCTGCTATGTATTAAGCACTGTGCTAGGTAATAGAAGTAAAGAGTTCAAAAAGCAAAAAAACATTCACCAAAATATGTGGACCTTCACAGATATCTTTTCACTTCAGCTTTACCCAATTTTATGTGTTTGCTTAGGGAAAGAAAAGGAAAGAGATTTTATAGATGCTGAAATGCACAGTGGTTAAGAGCACCATCTCAAGACATATGTGGGTGGGTCCTATTCTATAAAATTTTCTATTTTTCCTAATAAAATTTTGTCCTTGTTCATCAATGCATTTCTTATAATAAGGGGGGAAAATCTGAAAATAAATATAATAAGAACAGAAAAAGAATTAGTGTAGTAATGGAATTAAATACTATGAGGTTAATTTAAAAATGGCTGGGAAGAGTTAGTAACATGGAAAAATGTCCATATAGTAAGTAAAAAATTATGTATGACCTATAATCTGGTTCACAGAATAAGTGAAGTCTTACAGAAATAATATTTGAAATTGTATTTGCCTGAAAATAACATGGCCACAAGCACCATGTTAAATAAATAGTTTGGGACAAGGAGTTCCATAGTATGTCAGAATATAGAACCATGTAAGCATGTGCTGTACTTATGGGCTCCCATATTGCTATCTACAAATCACTCTTCATTTCTATGTCATTTGGGTGATTTACAGAGAATGTTATATCTCAACATAGAGTTTGAATTTTTCATTAGGAGAATAAAAGTATCATTCTAGCATCTTTAACCAGTAAAGTTTAGTAGCTCTACTGACAAAGACAAAATGAAAATCCATGAAACAGTGCTCATTATCATTATATGAGTTTACTCTTACTTGATTGGTGTGGTTTCATTATATGCCACTGCTAGACCATCTGTTTTTATATTGTTTTAGAATTTTTAATTGGCATTTAAATGGAAAACCGAGTATTTATGTTTCATTTAAAAGGAGAAAACTAACACAAAACATTTCCTCATTAAAGTGACTATAATTAAATTAATTTGACAATAAGGCAAGTAATAGAGCATCCAAATATCAAGTAGAGAATCCAAGCTATTCAAAATATTTCTTGTGGAAAACTATTTATTTAACAAAGAATGTAAAACATTGATTTTTCTTAGTATACCGTGTATTTGTGTCTCCACCAAGATGCTGTCAAAGTGAGTTTTTCTCTAGATCATATAGTGCCTTATAGATATATCCCATCAGTCCCTTAATATCTTTGTGGGTCAAGGAGAAATACTTTCTTCACTTGGTATATAGAAAATCTAGCACAAGAGATCAACTTAATTATTTTAAGCAGTTGAATAATTCATTGGGAAAATAGAAATAGACTGCAGCTCACACTCTTCCTTTCTTTACATAAAGTTATAATTTTGGGTTGTATTATACATAGAGGGACAAAGCTGATCTCCTAAGTCACCACATTATAATTATGATTACTAACAAGAACAAGAATTAAATAGTGCCTTTTTATTAATATCTAAATCCTGACGAGGTGGTCATTATAAATATGCAAACATACGTACATAATCTACTAAATTCACACACACACACACACACACACACACACACTACATAGTATATTAGCATCATTTTACTGATGGAGAAAGCAGAGGGATTAAGTACTTATCTGTAACATAGAGTAATTCTTTGTTGAGAAACAGATGTAAACCAAGTCTGAAAATTGCTATGTTTATTGATGTTACTAGAGTGTGGGAAGAAACAATTTGTAAGCATAAGAAAAATTTTGCTGTGTGAAATATATGTGATGAATGGAAAGATACCTGCCTGGCTAGACAGTATTTATTCTCTGATTGAATTTAACAAAATGAAGTAAAAATAAGTAATGTTCTCTCCTTGGAATTTTTTTTAAAACCCTGTAAGTTCATTCATTCATTCATTCATGATTTGTTGTTTCTATTATGTGCCAGGCTACATATTGTACTTTATGATTAAGCCAGAGCTTATCATGTGGTTTATCTAGTGGAAAAATGCAGGAATTTTAGTTCATTTTAGTGCAATATTATAGATCACTGTTATGTCCCCAAGGCTAATGTCATTTTAGGTTGCATTTATTGAAGGATAGTATCTTAAATCATAGTATATTTAATTCCATTCTAATCTATACTATTGTGACTATAACCAATATTTCTATGTTTCACTCTAAAATAGATACAATAAACTGAAACACATATAATGAAGCTGATCGTGGAGGTTAAAAAACTAAAAATTATGTCATGAGTAAAAACCCAAGGGCTAGTTTAGAGAACAAGTGACTTAGGAAGGTCATGATAGCTCTCAAACATCGGAAGTACTAACATGTTAAAAGGGAATTAAATTTGTTCTTTCTAGCTTTAAGAAATTGAAAAATAGGTGAAAGATATATGTAGATATAGTTCAGTTCAATATAGAAAATCATATTTGAATCATCAGAGCTGCTAAAGATAGAGTATGTTGCCTCAGGAGTTAGCAAAGGCTGAAAACCCACTTTGCAGGCATATTGCTGAATACTTAACTACCCAAAGGATGGCTGAGCTAAATGACATATTTTTTATAAAATAATTATTTTTTTTCTTTGAAAGACAAACATCAACTTGTTGTTCCACTTATTGAGGCATCCATTGGTTGATTATTTCTCTTCTTTCTCTTTCTTTCTTTCTTTCTTTCTTTCTTTCTTTCTTTCTTTCTTTCTTTCTTTCTTTCTTTCTTTCTTTCTTTCTTCCTTCCTTCCTTCCTTCCTTCCTTCCTTCCTTCCTTCCTTCCTTCCTTCCTTCCTCCCTTCTTTCCTCCTTCCCTCCCTCCCTCCCTCCTTCCCTCCCTTCTTTCTTTTCTTTTCTTTACTTTTCTTCTTTCTTTCTTTCTTTCTTTCTTTCTTTCTTTCTTTCTTTCTTTTATATTTAGATAATTAAATTTAACAGGGTGACATTGGTCAGAGAACATAGATTTAGAGAAAACATCTCCATGTCATTTGGACAGTCGATTATGGTGTATACCCATCATCCAAAGTCAAATTATCCTCCGTCACCCTATATTTTGTTTCTCTTTATGACCCTCCCCCTCCCCTTCTTTTACTCCTCCCCCTCCCCCTGGTAACCCTGGCCGTAGAGAACATCTTATGAATTTGACCCCAAAGGCAAGGGAAGTAAAGGCAAAAATAAATGAATAGGACTACATCAAACTAAGAAGCTTCTGCACAGCAAAAGAAACTGACAACAAAACAAACAGCCGTCGGCCTAGCGTGCGGAGGACCCGGGTTCGATTCCCGGCCAGGGCACACAGGAGAAGCGCCCATTTGCTTCTCCACCCCTCCGCCGCGCTTTCCTCTCTGTCTCTCTCTTCCCCTCCCGCAGCCAAGGCTCCATTGGAGCAAAGATGGCCCGGGCGCTGGGCATGGCTCTGTGGCCTCTGCCTCAGGCGCTAGAGTGGCTCTGGTCACAACATGGCGATGCCCAGGATGGGCAGAGCATCACCCCCTGGTGGGCAGAGCGTCGCCCCTGGTGGGCATGCGGGAGTCTGTCTGACTGTCTCTCCCTGTTTCCAGCTTCAGAAAAATGAAAAAAAACAAAAACAAAAACAAAAAAAAACAGCCAACTAAATAGGAGATGATATTTTCAAACAACAGCTCAGATAAGGGGCTAATATCCAAAATATATAAAGAATACACAAAACTTGCAACAAACAAGCAAACAATCCAATAAAAAAATGGGAAGAGGACATGAATAGATACTTCTCCCAAAAGAAATACATTGGTTGATTCTTATATGTTTTTTAAATTGAATTTATTGGGGTGCCATTGGTTGATAAAATTATATAGGATTTGGGTATATAGTTCTATAATACATCTTCTGTATATTGTATTGTCTGTTCAGCATCCCTGGCTGATTCTTTTATGTGCCCTGACTGGAGATGAACCTGCAACCTTGCCTTATTCTGATGATGCTCTAACCAGCTGAGCTACCCAGCCAGAGCTAGATGACCTTTTTATTCCTTCCCAACATGAAAGTCAATTAATCTATAATGCAAGTTAGAGAAATGCAGGGCAACACTGAGTTTCTTTATCTTTTCAAAGTGTTTGATGCTATCAAAAATTTTACATCCTGAATGATCTTAATGAACACTGATGTTCAGAGAAAGTTCTTAAGTTTACTTTGTTATAATATGGCTGATATTCTCTTGACACACTCATTGCTCTGTTACTCACTGTATCAGTTTTCCAGGCTGGTATCATAAAGTGCTGCAAGCTCACAACAATGGAAAGCGACTGTCTCACACTTCTGGAAGCCAGAAATCCAAAACCAAGGTGCTGGCATACGCTCAGGAAGGACCTATTTCATGTCATTGTCTTTGCTCTGGCAGTTCCTTGACTTGTGACAGCCCAGCTCTAGTCTTCACATGCTTTTCTCCCTGTGTTTGTATGTGTGTCTGTGTGCAAATGTCCCCTTTTAACAAGGACACCAGTTATATGGGATTAAGGGTCCACCTCCTTCAATATGACTTCATCCTAACTAACGACCCTGTTCAAATTTGGGGGGAACAGAAACCAGTGACAAGGAGGCAGGCCTACACAGTTCATCTCTACCCAGCCTCCTAGCAACACTAACTGTCAGTTTTCTACCAGTAGAACTGGAAGTTCAAAAGCAGCAATGACTTCTTCCCAGAGTCAGAGGGAGTAAAATCACTACTCTCATCACTGATTTAACATGGCCTTCATAAACTATTAAAAGGGATTTGTCCTAAAGGAATATATCACTTTCTGAATTAAGTTCCAGATGATTTGGAGCCCAAGCTAATCCAATCTCAAAATAAATGCACTGATGATGGACCAAATCCTCTTAGTCTATCAAAAAAAAAAGAAAGAGATAGTGAGAGAAGACTTTATAGCACTATGCTTGTAAGGTCAACGTTATTTCTAAAGACAAAAATTATACCAGAGGCAAACCTCTTTTGTTATTCATTAAACTATGTGACGTCTAATGTTTATTTTTAATTAGAAACATGGTATTATTTTTGGATTCTTCCAGTGCAATTCCTCTTGGATTTTCTTTTTCTGGTGCATTGCTTTGACTTAGTTGAGGATTCAAATTACCTCCTGCCTAAATTTCTGCAACAGCCTCCTAGCCTGTGTTCTGGCTAGCCTCTTCCAGATATCTAATCTTCTACAGACTAATCCACCTAAAGCAGGTCACTTTCCCCATGTTACTTTCTATTTTCTCACATTTACATTGCATTTTACCATTGGAACATTCTCCCATGATGTTACTCACTGGAACATTCTCCCATGATTTTGTTCAATTTCCCCCCAACTCCTCAGAAATTAAATACCACTCATTAGTCCAATCCCATGTGCATACAGTGCACATAATAGTTTCCTTTTCAGAATGTGTATTGCAGCTCTTGTGTCTCTCACTTTGGTATTCATTTATTCTCTAATTGACTCATATTTCATAATTTTGTCTCCAGAGCTAAATTGGCCAAGACAGGCTCTTCTTCTTTCTTCTCTCTAGCACTTAGCTTGAGATGTGAGTTCTCATTAAATATATTGCTCACAAAAATTAGGGGATATTTTATCGCTTCATATCCATTTAAATATATCCCCTAATTTTTGTGAGCAGTAGATTTCCTGTCTGACCAGGTGGTGCAATGGATAGAGCATCAGACTCGGATGTAGAGGACCCAGATTCAAAACCCTGAGGCCGCCAGCTTGAGCATGGGCTCATCCAGCTTGGGCATGGGCTCACCAGCTTGTGTGTGGGGTTGCTAGCTTGAACATGGGATCATAGACATGACCCCGTGGTTGCTAGCGTCAGCCCAAAGGTTGCTGGCTTGAGTCCAAAGGTCACTCACTGGCTTGAGCACTGGGTCACTTGCTTTGCTGTAGCCCCTCCCCAGTCAAGGCACATATGAGAAAGCAATCGATGAACAACTAAGGAGCCGCAGCAAAGAATTGATGCTTCTCCTCTCTCCCTTCCAGCCTGTCTGTCCCTATCTGTCCCCCTCTTTGTTTCTTTCTCTGTCTCTGCCTTTCTTGCTAAAAAAATTTATTTATATTTCCTAACACCTGAATAACAATCACATTTCTTCTCAGGAAACTGACAGTAGTAAACCTTGTAGTTAAATCTGATATTAGAAATGTAACTGAAGAGTAAACAAGATAACAGTTGTGATATTTGCACATCTGATTTCTGTTGTGATATTAACTTCTGATTTCTGATAAGCTCATTTCTCCTATTTCAAGGGATTGAGTAGCAGGGCTCAAGTCTCCCCATCCCTGAAGTTAGGGCAAAGGACTGCCCTGTCTAGTCTGCAGCTGTTCAGTGACGAGAAGGGGCATGAGAAAGATGGCAGAAATGGAAGCATTCTGTGGAGGTCACAGAAGTGCCTACAGCCTTTACATTTCAATTCAGAGGAACAAGCATAGGAAGAGAATTTCAGTTGTTTTCAGAATGTGTTTGTTTTTTCTTCCCCCTCTCATAGCAGTTGTGATATTGCTCAAAGCTCTTGTCCCAGTTAGGAAATGCCAAGCTTCTAGTCAGTTGTGAGGCAGTACATTTAATGCTGAAACACAAACTTACCTGAAATAGTCTTCCAAGTTATTATATAAATAAACAGAGACTTATAGTTAATGTGCTTTTTCCATGCTTCTGAATTTGTGCAGAATTCAGGATCCTGCAAAGGATCTAATGGAAAGCCAGTTTTAAGCTTAACCCTTTCCATTTAGTTATGTGACCTTCTTCAGTAAAAGCTGTCCGTCCATCCATCCATCCATTCATCCATCCATCCATCCAACCTGTGTCACCCCAACACTAGCCGTAATACAACAGAAACTTTATCTGCCCTTCAAACAAGGAAAATGAGAAAGAAGCAGAGACACCAAGACAAACCAACGCATAACTGGATCGAAGTCACTGTGAAAGCATCTGTGTAACTCAGGAGATGCCAAGTGCATGGGACCCTCACTATAAGTAATAGTGATGAGAGCCCCAGAAGGCCTGGCTACCTTGTTCTAGACACCTGCTTTGTTGACTCAGCAGTGCCCCCTTCTGGCTATTACTTAGTGGGCTTCTGTACTCCTGTATGAATCCCCACACCCATACAGTAATAGCCTGGATCCTGGATCTGAGAAAACGAGGAACTAGTGAAGTGTTATTGTGTGTCTGCATTAATTTCTGTCTAACTTAAGCTGGCAGGTGAGGGGTGGAAATGGGAAGCAAGGAGTTATGTGATACAGAGGAATTCCAATATCTCTCTCCAGCTGTAAAAGTCAGATGTTATGGCTAAATATATCCCCCTATCCTGAGCCAAATACATTTCCAAGATGACTTGGCCCACACACCCAGCTAATCACACGCCGGCGGAAGCCTGACTTGTCTGCCTTCTCTCTTTTTCTCCACTGACAGGAACATTTTACCTGACCGAACAAGCTGTGCTTCTTGAAACTCTCTTTTTCTTCTCATGGAACCTCATCTTTTCTTTCAGGCCTGTCCAGGACATCTCCCTTGGCATTCTTTGAAACCTCCCGAGATGGCCCTCACATCTGGGGAAGTTGGAGAACCACTGGCCCATCCAATCCTACTTCATCTACGATACCTGTGTGGCTGTGCTGGGACTCAGACATGTCTCCTCCCTGCACTGGTCCCAAAAAGTTCCAGCTTATGTCAGCCCTTTGGCACACATCATGGATTGCCTAATGTCATTTCATGTTATGACCTTCTTTTATTCTTATTTAGCATTCTCACTGTTCTTTCCCAACCTAATCCCCCAATTAGAGGTGGAAACAATGAGAGTTGACTCCTACTGTGCCGTCCATTTAGTTAGGGGTCAATAAATGTTTCTGATTGCCTGGAAAGGGTCAAAGGCACCAAACCGTTATTTTATCCTTGGCAGCCAAACATGAGTTTTGTGGGAAAGCTGTGTACTCCATAGCACTGTGGGTGTAACTCCCAGACTCTGAGTCCTCAGCGGGTTGAATGTAAACCATGGTTTAGGAAATGCAACAGTTTCTCAATCAATCTTCATTATGATGAGGCAAGACTGTGTGTTAGGAAAACCTGGGTGATCCTCTTGGAATATAGTGTCTTAATTGTTGAGTATAGAACTTTATAGGAACATTGCAACAGTCTGAAAAAGTTCAAGTACACTATAAATGTCATCGTCACTCATGACACAAAGCATGATATAAAAAATAGGCACTTGGTCCAATTATGCACAAAGGTGAGGCCTGCTGGATCCCTTGGTGAATCCTGCCCGGTTCTTGGGGAAAAAGTCAGGCACACAGGTGGTGCAGGGCTGTTGTCATTGGGTGAGGATGCCCTCTCACGGAATAAGCTTCTCAGTGATAACCACTATTGGAGAGAAACTGTAAGAAAAGCACCATTTATGAAAATGCAACTCTATTAGGCTTCTACTTCTGGGAGACACTATAATTAGACACAGTCCCTAGGCTCTCATCAAGGTACAGGGGATCCTCCGGTTACGACAGTCTGACATACAACGTTTTGATTTTCTGACGCTACCTCCCATAAAAACTTAAAAAAAATTGAGATGTGAGTGTTTTCTCTCTTGCATGGTCCTTCGGCAATCCTGATCCACCTGACCCAGCATCTCCAGCACCTTCTGCAGGTTCTCCTGCCTCTCCAGCTTCCTCCTCCCAATAGGTCACTCTCTCCCACCTTGCAATGCCCCTTCCAGTGTGCAAGCCAACCACAGGAATAAAGGTAAGGAATTTTATTGCACTCATTTTTTGTCATTTTTTTCTGCTACTACAGTACACTGTATTGTATACTATATTTATTTCCTTTTCTTTTTTCTGTGGCTTAGTTGTATTTTTATGTTCTACAACTGTGTTAGGATAGGTAAGTGACTTAGGCTAGGTCGCGTTTCAACTTACACCAAAATTCGGGTTACGTCACTGTCCTAGGAGTGGAACTGTGTTGTGACCCAAAGACCCCCTGTACAGAAAATTGACATTAATTAAAAAAAAAGACTTTCATAATGAGCACATGGTAGTTACAAGTCAGAAAAACAAAATACAGTTTTTTAAAAAACAAGTGAAAACAAGAACCAATAAGCTCTGGACCCCTCACTCGATGCTCGCAGCCTCCTGTACAACAGCCATAGGGCGCGGCTGCCTGTCCTAGAGACTGAGCCTGCTGAGCACTTCATGGCTCTCCGAGACCCTATCAAGCCTTAAGGACGCCTTGCAGTCCCCCTCTATGTGAGACCCTTTGAGATTGCCTGGTACCATTATTTCATTCAGACTGAAAGGATCGTATGAGGTATCCTCTTCATTTCATTCGTCCCCTTGTCTTCAGAACCTGACTCGTAGATTTTGGGGTCACTGGGTTGTTCTTTTACTACATATTTACTAAGGCACCAAGTGCTTACCACATGGCATAGGTTTCAGTGTCCACATTTTGTTTATTTATTTCCCTGTTTACTCATTAAACAAGCACTGTGAAGTGGAAAGGTTGTGCCTTCAGATGAGCAGGACAGGTCAGGCAAGAGAGCACAGGTTTGTCTAATATGTTGGTACCAGGTCCGTTCTTTGCTGAGACCAGAGAGCTTAAGCAATATTTTGTTCCTATTTGACAGCTCTCTCCACAACCCCAGAAAAAAATCCCTGTAATAATTCAGGTCTGGCAGGGGACCAACAAGCAACCTTTCCTGAACATAGTAAAATGTATACACTTTTATTGCCATACCTAATCACAAGCACAGGGGTGATTTTCATAGACTGAAAGGAATGGCTATTTCCAAGTGGTAGTTTTCACTGTACAGCAATAAAGCAAAGGAGAGACAATATAACAAATATTTGTAATTATTATATTATTATAAAGGAATCATCAGTATAATTCTGTCAAGAAAAGAGAAAGACCTGGTAAAAGCCTGTGACAGCTGAGTGGGTGCCTAATCTCACTGCTGAGACCTGGCAGCGCTGCTCCCTCTGCGGAGGGCTCGTTTGCTCCACAGACCTACCTTGTCAGTGCCTGTGCCCAAGAAACCTGTCGCTGTGCATGGACTGCTGTTAGTCAGGTTTCTGATTAATGGTCAGCGTGCAAGGTCTGACCACTTTGAAGCTTACTGAAAGATGGCAGTTTCCCCACTGAGATATTTCTAACTCAAAATTATTCTGCAATTTGTAAGGTGCTGGTGATGAAGGCCCCACCCAGTCACCACCTTTATTCCTGTCCTGACACACACCTGTTTTCATGCAGGTAAAACACTATTGTGGGAAATTAAATGGTTTTAGTAAACTCAGAGGTAGGGGGTCCTACAATTGCCATGACTTAGAGATTTTCTCATGGTCCAAGTATAAGTATGTTGACCCCTCCCACTAACTAAGACACACTCTGGGAGCTGCACCTTGGGTGATTTTCTCATGGTCCAAGTATAAGTATGTTGACCCCTCCCACTAAGACACACTCTGGGAGCTGCACCTTGGGTGATTTTCTCATGGTCCAAGTATAAGTATGTTGACCCTTCCCACTAACTAAGATTCACTCTGGGAGCTGCACCTTGGGTGATTTTCTCATGGGAACCTCAGAACCAGAGAGACCTCTCCCCTGGGTAGTAATTCTTTGCAAAGAAAAGGGCAGTGTGAGTTGTTTTCCTACAAAAAAGGATAAAGGCAAAACAATTACATCATGGTGGGAGAATTACTATATTTTCATTTACTTTTCTACAGTTTAAGGAGGTGATATCTGGCTCATTAGAGCATCACATAAACCAAAGACCACAGTTTTGGAACCAAAGCTTTAGAAAAATAAAAAAATTTGCAAAGTGCTTCTCCTTTCTGTAGTAGTATGCTATCAAGTATCAGTTCTTTCAAAAGTCATCTTTAAAATGAATTATAAAATTATTTGTATTATCTTATCTCCATGGACTCGTAAGGTCTAATGTGTAATTAATCAAAACAGCATCTATCATCTGGGAAAATATTACCAAGATTTATTTCTTTTATAATTCTAGATTTCTCATGAAATGGATTTGGGATTAACTGGAATGTTACTGATAGCCCCTGTTAGAACCTTTTTTTGATAAGAAAATAAATGAATCTCTTAGTTCTTTAAAAGAGTCAGTACATGACTACCAACATGTTCATCAGTTAAAGAAAAAAACTCTTCAATTGAGAATACAGCTCTAGTAGTTCCTGAAGGGGTCAGAGGTTCTGCCGTTATCTTCTGTGTACACCTGATGTCCATCCTTATTTTACTCGGAGGAAAGAAAATGTAACCATGTGGTGATTTTGCATCAGATAGTGGACTTAGGACCCTACAGGAGTCACTTTGCATGCTGAATCTGCCACTTGTCTTCTCTTAACCTTATAAGACAGAATTAGTGGGGATTAATTTAGATAATCAGTATAAAATACTTAGAACACTACTAATGCTGATTGGAAGTTCAGTTTTTCATTTTCTTAAATTATTTTAATAAAAAAAACCCAAAATCCTCTATGCAGCATAATATTAATTGTGTATTATTGCTGAGATACTCAGTTATTTCTACAAAATCATCAAAAGCGGAGAACTGACAGGAATAACTGACACTGTTCTAGAGTAGTGCTAGCCGATAGAATGTTCTGTGCTGAGGAAAAGGTTCTATATACCTGTGTTGTCCAAGCGGGTAGCCACTAGCTGTATGTATATGACTATCATGCATCTGAAATGTGGCTAGTGTGACCAGGAGACACATTTTTATTGTTACGTAACTTTAATTCATTAAAACTTAAGTAGCCAGATGTGGCTAATGAGTACCATATCAAACAGTGTGCTTCTAGTGAAATGAGCTCAAATTTGAACCAAATACATCAGGGTCAGCATTCATAACTAAGAAGATAAATGATACCAATACACATGTAACTTACGACTAACCAATCCATTGTATTACAAATCTCTCTGTAATACATGTTAAAAAGTCAAGTTCTTTTTTTTTTTTTTAATTTTATTTTTTCAATGGGGTGACATCAATAAATCAGGATACATATATTCAAAGATAACAAGTCCAGGTTATCTTGTCGTTCAATTATGTTGCATACCCATCACCCAAAGTCAGATTGTCCTCTGTCACCTTCTATCTTGTTTTCTTTGTGCCTCTCCCCCTCCCCCTTTCCCTCTCCCATCCCCCCCTCCCCCCCCCCCCCCCCGTAACCACCACACTCTTATCAATGTCTCTTAGTTTCACTTTATGTCCCACCTACGTATGGAATAATGCAGTTCCTGGTTTTTTCTGATTTACTTATTCCGCTTCGTATCATGTTATCAAGATCCCACCATTTTGCTGTAAATGTTCCGATGTCATCATTTCTTATGGCTGAGTAGTATTCCATAGTGTATATGTGCCACATCTTCTTTATCCAGTCATCTATTGTCAAGTTCTTTTCTTGATGAGCCTACCACACTGCTCACAAAAATGAAGGGATATTTTATTGCTTCATATTCATTTGGAAATATCCCCTAATTCTGCTCGCAAAAATTAGGGAATATTTTATCGCTTCATATTCATTTTGAAATATCCCCTTACTTTTATGAGCAGTATACTTAACCTCTATTAATGCTCCTAATTCCAACCTATATGTAGATGAAGACAGAAATCTCATTTGACTTAAGAGGCCCAATGGTTTGGTATGACTATTTAAAATCAGGCTGATAAAAAGCTATGGAAGCAACCCAAGTGACCAACAATAGATGAGTGGATTAAAAAGTGGTGGTATATGCATACCACATGGTATTACTCGGCAAAACAGAAAAAGAATTAAATCTTAGCATTCATGACAGCACGATGGCCCTATAGGGTATTATGTTCAGTGAAATAAGTCAGAGAAAGATAAATACCATATTTCACATATATGTGGAATCTAAAGTACAAAATATATGAACAAACAAAATAGAAACAGACTCTTAGATATAAAGAGCAGACTGATGGTTGGCAAAGGGGCGGGGCTTGGGAGTTGGTATGAAAGAGGTGAAGGGATTGAGAAGTACACATTGGTAGTCACACAATAGTCATGGGGATGTCAAGTACAGCACAGGGAATACAGTCAATAATCTTGCAATAACTATGTATGGTGCCCGGTGGGTAGTGGAAATATCAGGGCAGGCGGGAAATACTTTGTAAAGTATATAATTGTCCAACCACTACGCTGTATATGTAAAACCAATACAAAATAAACTGTAATCGGAAAGATAATAAGATGCAAACGAAATAAATAAATCAAATTGGGCTGATAAAATGTTTCTTATCCAAAAAGTTGATAGTGAATATGAAGACTTCACCTTCCCTTTTATCCCTTTTCACAAGGTAGTTGTAGTCAAATGTAAACATGCTCAGGAGTATACCAAAAGGGCGCTAGATGTCTACAAGAACTGTGATTGAAACCGATGTGATTTTGAAGTCCTGAAGGGAAACTGGGTGTGCTGGGCTAGGTGGAGCCGATAGAGATTGTGAAAGGTAAAAAGCAACAAGAAAAAAAGTTAAAATTGTATCAAGATCCAAAACAGGAGAGGAAACTCTTAAAGCACAGTTGGTGGTGTTGACCATTTGTTCTGCCTGAAACTCAGTTCTCATCATTTCTCTAATACCTCTTGATTTCTTAACTAACTGCCTGGTGGCTTCGAGATTTTTCACTGCTGGCCACAAGACATGATTAGGGGAGTGTGCCCTGCTCAGCTCCAGGGGGTGCCATTTACACTGTGGACTACACAAATTGGTAAATTCATTATGACCACTTTCTGGCTGATGGTAGGAAAGGCGTTCTTGAATTCACACAGGTATCATATGGCCTAGAAGTCCTCCAGTCTGCCCCCTAGAAAGGCAATACTCGCCTTGGGGGCCACCCTGGACCCTTCACTATTTTCATTTTTAATGTAGTTACTGATGACCTCATTCCTACAAATGGCTCTAACCACCACCTACATGGCTCTTGTTACATTATTCACAGCCCAGATTTTCGTCCTGAGCTCTCGACTCACATCTGGTTGGGTTCGACACAGTTGTAATCAGATGTCTTAGTGGCACCACAAACAAAACATATTACAAAAGCGGATTGATCGTCAATGCTGATTAACACCACCGCGATCCACCTGGAAACTCAAGCCAGAACATGAGAATTATCTTTATCTCACTCAATGTGGATCCTGGAGATTCTGTCTCGGTTAACCCCTTCTGTGAATGCCCCTGCTACATTCTTAGTGCAGCTGCTCAGGACCTCTCAGTGCCCCCAGTAGCCTGCCATCTCACCTGTCAATCTGGTCCATGCTGCCTCCACATGGCTTCTATGGGATCTTTCAAAAATACATGAGTTACCATGTCACTGTCCTGCTGAAGCGTCTTCAATTTTTATGCCTTGTTACTGTGATTTATAGTAAAGTTTAAATTCCCAGTTGCAGAACAGGAACAGGGGAGCTGGACTCTGCATGCTTTTCCATTTTCAATTGCTCTCACGTCTAACATACATCTACACTTTAGTCACACACATTACATCTGTCTCTCTTACCAGGCCCACTCACTCTCTCAGTCTGGGTCAACGGCCCTGCCCAGAACTCCAGCGGTATCACTAGGGATCTCCGCAATGCTTTCCAAATCTATTATCCCCTTTAGACTGGGATATGATTCTACCTTGAGAACAGGAATATGATTTTATCTTTGTATCTCTAGCACCTACCCAACACCTGCTAGTCAACAGATGTTTGCAAGTAGATGGATGAATGCAAAGGTGAAAGGGAAGGGAAAGCAGGAAACTGATGAACTTCAAACACCTTTGGAAGCTCAGAAAAAGCAGGGAGCTTGAAGAGATGATGTGTGATGCAGACAGTATCTTTAGATTCAGAAACCCCTGACATGGAAGTGTGGAGTTGATGACATCAGTTTCACAGAAACCTAACATTTTTATGCTTCAGTGTTATTTTTTTTTAATCTACAAAAGGAGAAATATTACTTCAAAGCATTAATACTTTAAAGCCTTTGTCCTCTATGACAAAGTGATGATATTAGTGATAAACCTTAAAAAAAAGTTCTATGACATTTAAATGCAAAGCAATAATGGGAAAGGCTAAAAGTTGCCTTTGAACAAAGCTATTTTAAAATATTAAGCGTAAAAAGAAACTCTCCAAGAACATTTTCATTTCTCTTCTATTTTTATTTTTTTTTCTTCTATGTCACATCTGTTTGAAGTACATTTAATGTTACCATTAAACTGTGTCAATCATTTTACAAACAAGAGAGGTGATATTTTGCTTCATAAAAATTGTCTTGCCCTAAGTCTGAAATTTTGTTTGGTCTTGAGGTCAAATATTTTGGAGTATATCTGTTTGTTTGGTTGCCAGTAACAACATAACCTGTGATGAGATGCACCTTTTTTAAAAAAAAATGAACATTTGTACAGTTTTAGAAGTCAACTCTCCCTATCATTTATTTGGGGTATAATAAATATAAGTCTGGAAGCTGCATTTCATAATTTCAAATACAGATATTTGAAAATGCAATTAATTTAAAAATACTTTTAGTTTTAAAACTTTACTGAACCAATGTTTTGTTTCACTTGCATCTTCCTTTATAGTATCAGGCATTCACAAGGTGCTCAATAAGTATGGAGATAAATTAGTTAACATTTTGAGCCTTGATTTACTAATAAATAAAATGGGATTAATATCCATATCATAAAGCTGTTGGAGAATTAAATAAGGTGGTGCTTTGTACTGTGTCTGATGCATAGCAAACATTGAATCAAAGGTTGCTATTATTTGCATATCTGATCCTGGTAAGCCTGCTAAGGGGCCTTTTTATCATTAACATGTGTGATCATAAAAATGTAAGAGTGTGCCCCTTACATTTCAGTCTGAACTATGGGGTAGTAGTTAAGTAACAAAACACAAAGTCAGGTTCAGAGACAAATCGGAGTCTCTAACTGAAGAGACAGCCAGCCAATAATAAGAAACTGCCCTTGTAAGGATTAAGGAGCTTATGCAACAAATTCTTTTCCTTTTGAGTGTTTCTTATCTACCATGCAGCATAAATCTAGTCTTGAATAACATAATACACATTATCGGTCAAATGTAAATGTTGCTTCATGTGAATTTTCTTTCCACCATGGATTTTCATCATCCCTCTTGTTTCCAAATAGATCAAGAACCCCCGACCTGGACTGTTGCATCACAGAACCTACTTTGTTCTTTTCATAAACAGATTTTAAAATAGTTTTTTAAAAGCCTTAGAGAAACAGGTGTTTTCCAAGTGTTCCTTGTTTTAGCAGATGCTTTTAAGTGTATTCTGAATCTTCTCCATCTCTCGTTGATTATATCCTTCTGCTCTCTCCTTAATGAAAACACAGAGTAGTCACAGTTATTCAGAATTGGTCTTAACTTTGCTACTTTACTCTTCATGCTTTAAATAGTTGTTTACAGGAATTTTCTCTGCTGTTACTGATATTTCATGATATACATATTATTTTCTTCTTAAATGATGATATGGGAGACTAAGGTCAGTATTCTGGAATAACATTCAAGATGAGATTTCATAAGAAATAAAAGAAAGGTTCACTATCATCCAGTTTAGGGAAAGAATTTAAAAGTGGTTGTAGATGAAAAAAACATATGATTTTCTTAGAACACTATGAGTTAAAATAGTTTAATTATATACACAACAGATAAGGTTTGCTAATCTGAAGAAATCACTGGAAAAGATATTTTGATTTTCAGGCTGAAAAGTAAGGAAGATTTTGTCAGAGAATGTATTGAATTCTCGAATATCAAAGAATGTTTTGGGAAAAAATCTCATGAACAGAAGTAAAAAACAACAATTTTTAGATTTTTTCCCCCCTACCATTGATCAGAAAGTAAATACATAAAAACCAGATACTCTGGAAGCCAGAAGGGCTTATGTTGTTGTGGGACAGGGATTCTACTTAGACTTCCCTATACATGGTATGAACTATTTTGAGAGTGTTCACTAAAATTTGCCTTAACTCCATGTTAACTAACGATTTTTTTCTTACAACTCTGAAGACCCAGTACAAGGAGTCTGACTTCATTTTTTGATGACTACAGACATCTTTTAAATCTTACCCTTCCCACACCCCCTTCTGCCCCACATTTGAGCAAGTTGATAAGAAAGTCCAGGTGCATTGTCACCAGCAGTAAGTTCAAATGACATGCTAGAGCTGCTGCCCCAGCCCTACCGTCTCACCACCACAAAGCTCAAAACCCGCCACCATTCCTATTCACAGCTCTTTCAAGCCATTTTTAGTTCAGCTTGAGAGGACTGCCCTGCTCTCCCCAGAAAGCTTCATTATGGGAATAAAGAAACCTTCCCATACTCTGTTTGTGTGTGTGTGTGTGTGCATGTGCGTGTGCATGTGCATGCACGTGTGGCATCATCAGTTTGGAAGTCCAAACCAAATTTTGGGTGGGGATCCATCCAAACACTATGTATGGGCCACAACACCCAGTCACCATGATTCCAAAAGGAGGGGTCCCTTGCAATGAAGACACAATGATTTTAGTACCTAGAAAGAAATATGCATCCAATAGAAACTTAATAAACTGGGATTCTAGTTTATAAATCGATTTCCTGTGAGTTTGCATCCTGGAAATCCATTCCATTGACCCTAATCAATGCAAAAATGATACCAGGGTCTGAATTTCAGAACCACAGAAGTTGAAGACTAGTCTTTGGAGGCTGGTAACCTAGCCAACATATTACAACCATAGCCTTCTACTCCTGCCTCCATTCACATATGGACACACAACTTTATTCCTCTAAGAAATAGCACACACTGCCTTTGAAGGCACAACCCTACTTTATGGGAAGCACACTTGAATGCCTGTGGGGAGCAGCAGTTAACTTGAATGGAGCAGGCGAGAGAACTGAGATGTACTAGGTTTTTGTATTACAACCCAGAATAACCTGGGTCTATTACATTGTCTATTAAAACACTTTACTGTTTAAAAAGCATGTACTTTAAAAGGCAATATACAGGCCCTGGCCAGTTGGTTGTGGTAGAGTATTGGCCTGGCGTATGGAAGTCCTGGGTTCGATTCCTGGCCAGGGCACACAGGAGAAATGCCCAATTGCTTCTCCACCCTTCCCCCTCTCCTTCCTCTCTGTCTCTCTCTTCCTCTCCTACAGCCAAGGCTCCAATGGAGCAAAGTTGGCCCAGGCGCTGAAGATGGCTCCATGGCCTCTGCCTCAGGCGCTAGAGTGGCTCTGGTGGCAATGGAGCAACGCCCCAGATGGGCAGAGCATCGCCCCCTGGTGGGCATGCTGGGTGGATCCTGGTCGGGCACATGCAAGAGTCTGTCTGACTGCCTTCCTGCTTCTAACTTAGGGAAAATACAAAACAAAACAAACAAACAAATAAAAGGCAATGTACCATTGGCTTTTGACCTCTCTATAAATGCTAAGGTGGAAAGTTGCATGACTAGAAATATCAGAACTTTAACCTCTTTGCAATCAAATTTTCAAAAGTCCCTTGATATCTGCAATGTAGACAGTAACTTACAGGGATGCATGTAAACGGGAAGAGAGCCGCTGAAGGAGCGAAGGCCTTTATTCCGACTCTCTCCTGCTTTATATTCCCACTGTCACTTATATTTCATGTTGATCAGATCCTTCTGCTTCATTAATTATTTAAAAGCGGATGTTCATTTATGGGACCTCACTCCTTAAGTAAATTTAGATATATTACTTGACTTTAGTATTTCACACACAAAAGCAGTATTTTATGAAACCTTTGAGCAATCTGATAAACATATAGCAAATATAAATATTATTTGCTTAATTAGAAATCTGGAAATACACAGATGATTTTTAAAGAAGTCTGGGGTTTTGGAATTTTCCAGAACTAGGTGTCAGTACTGGCTCCACCAGTACTAACTGTAAGGAAAGTTGGTTAACCGTATCTGTTCTATGGAGGGCCTTGTGACGACTGAATGAGGCTGCATACGCACAGCGCCCATCCTAATGCCCTGCACGCAGGAAGTGCTAAACCAGTGTTAACCTCTTTCTTTTCTAAGTTAGTGTCTTAGAGTCCTTAGGGTTTTGGTTCTCTGAAGCCTTGTAGGCGCTTCATCACCTGATAGTTCACTCAGAATATATAAATTGGCTCAATCATACAGGAGAGTTTAATTGATTAAATTTGCGGAGGTGCAATGATAAAACAATGGCAGGGATTCCACCGATCTGTTGACTCAGCCACTGTTGAGTTGATGCAGTGGAGAAAGTGAGAAATTTGATGATGACTGGGCTATGGCTCTTCTTCTTTTGCTTTCTGACAAGTCAAGGAAATCTACCTGCTTGGAAGCCATAGCCAAAGTCTTAATCAACCAACACAGTCAGGCGATTGACTTTCTGATAAATAGGAGTCCACTGTTTACTTTGAAGGAGTAGTTTCGGTATGGAAATTCATTAGCTAGCCTCAGAAAGCACTGTTACACACCGAGTCTGCGGAAGTAAACTCTGATGCTAGGGGCGGATGAGATTCTGAAAGGAATCAAGCTATCTGCTTTACCCTTCCTAAGCAATCTTTTCAAGTTACTCTCCTTGAAAGCGTAAAACAAAGCCACTTTCAAACACCCAGAAAATGCAAACACCTATTAAGACAATGTTAGGGTTGAACATATAACTATACCAAAGGTCAGGTTTCAGTTACAGTTCCCATAGCAATTGTGACACGGCCAGTTTATACTTCAACAGTAACAACCCAGGGTATCCACAACCAGCGAAACCACTTCTGTAGCAGCTCTAGGCCTCTCTGTCTTTGAAAAGTTTTAGCTGTTATGTTGTATTTGTTTTGGTGTGTTTACTCACATCAGTATTTACAAAGCATCTCATTTAGGTTTTACTACTGAGAGCTCTTCAAATCGGCCTCACTGTCTCGTAGTGATGGCTGCAACCATGTGTATTTTGCAATTGTCCATTTTAGCCAATAGCCTTATAAATGCATCTTTATACTTTTTATGGAGAAACATTTATGATAAATCCTCCCTGGTGAACTAGAAAGCTGTTTTTACACTATGGTGTATATCAGAAAAGTGAAGAGTATTCATCACTCAGCAAATGAACTCAAAGTGGGAAATATATAAAAACAAAGGATCAAAAACCAGAAAGTGATATACCTAAAGCTGAGGATGAGTTTTGATGGAAACTACTTAAATAAGACAATAATGTAAACACTGGATAAATTTTGTTTTAAAAGGAGAAGTATAAGTGATTTTTTTTTATCATGCAGGAAAACTAAAAAAGACACTACAGTTTCAAAGTGAGACAAGAATTAGTGATCTCTGATCTTTCTATTTAAAGCTCAGTATAATTCACCATTATGCTGGAATCACAATGGGAGATCAAGTGGCCAGTCCATATACTTAAAGTGAAGAGAGTGATTCTGAAATATCCAGCACAAGGGCCAACAAACTAAATATAACCTGAGGTCTGTTTTTGCAAATAAACTTTATTACAGCACTGCCAGGCTTACACAATACCTTTAAATGTTGTCTCTAGCTGCTTCCATGACACAATGGCAAGCAGATGGAGTAGTTGTGACAGAGACCACTAGATTGGCAAAACATATAATATATACAATCTGGACCTTAACAGAAAATTCAGCCAAAAAGCATATATAAAAGCAGACTGGCTCAGTGGTAGACCGTTGGCCTGGCCTGTGGATGTCCCAGGAGAAGTGCCCATCTGCTTCTCAACCCTCGCCCTCTTGCTTTTCTCTTTCTCTCTCTCTCCCTTCTTCCCTCCCACAGCCATGGCTCTATTGGAGTGAGTTGGCTCCTGGCACTGAAGGTGGCTCCATGGTCTCTGCCTCAGGCACTAAGAGCTCAGTTGCTGAACAATGGAGCAAGACCCAGATGGGCAGAGTGTCGCCCCCTAGTGGGCTTACCCGATGGATCCCAGTCAGGGCACATATGGGAGTTTGGCTTTCAGCCTCCCCTCCTCTCACTAAAAATAAAATAAAAATTAAAATAAAAGCAGATATGTAGATCCATTGCCTGGAAAAAAAAAACTTCCTATTTTTGTGGAGGAAGAGTAAACAATAAACACACAAACCCCACATGGACTAGAAATTATCATTTATTTCATTCTGCCTTTAAGCTATCAAGTTACCAAATCCCAACTAAAATTGTGGACAAATCATTCTCTTTAAAATACTGTCGAGGCCCTGGCCAGTTGGCTCAGCAGTAGAGCGTCGGCCTGGCGTGCAGGGGACCCGGGTTCGATTCCCGGCCAGGGCACATAGGAGAAGCGCCCATTTGCTTCTCCACCCCACCCCTTCTTCCTCTCTGTCTCTCTCTTCCCCTCCCGCAGCCAAGGCTCCATTGGAGCAAAGATGGCCCGGGCGCTGGGGATGGCTCCTTGGCCTCTGCCCCAGGCGCTAGAGTGGCTCTGGTCGTGGCAGAGCGACACCCCGGAGGGGCAGAGCATCGCCCCCTGGTGGGCAGAGTGTCGCCCCTGGTGGGCGTGCCGGGTGGATCCCGGTCAGGCGCATGCGGGAGTCTGTCTGACTGTCTCTCCCCGTTTCCAGCTTCAGAAAAAATAAATAAATAAAAATTAAAATAAGAAAAAAATAAAATACTGTCGAATATTCAGAAAAGTTGACATGGTTGCCTCTTCTCATAGTCTAAGCCACTAAACACAAGCTTTATATATTTTAAAACCTATCTTGCGGCCCTGGCCGGTTGGCTCAGCGGTAGAGCGTCGGCCTGGCGTGCGGGGGACCCGGGTTCGATTCCCGGCCAGGGCACATAGGAGAAGCGCCCATTTGCTTCTCCACCCCACCCCTCCTTCCTCTCTGTCTCTCTCTTCCCCTCCCGCAGCCAAGGCTCCATTGGAGCAAAGATGGCCCGGGCGCTGGGGATGGCTCTTTGGCCTCTGCCCCAGGCGCTAGAGTGGCTCTGGTCGCGGCAGAGCGACGCCCCGGAGGGACAGAGCATCGCCCCCTGGTGGGCAGAGCGTTGCCCCTGGTGGGCGTGCTGGGTGGATCCTAGTCGGGTGCATGCGGGAGTCTGTCTGACTGTCTCTCCCCGTTTCCAGCTTCAGAAAAAACAAAACAAAAACCTATCTTGCTGATTTAAAGATTTAAAGTTCAAATGTCCTGCACTTGCTATCCAAATTTTAAAAAGTATGCTTTTAATAATTTAATTTCATATTGTTTTGTTTTACTTCAGGAGTATTTTTATTTAAAGTCGATTGGAAATAAAATATTTATGAAAAATAATTCAACAATAATCCAAGAAAAGTGTTTCTCATTTAATAACCAAACTCTAGAGGAATGAGGAAGAGTGGACAAATTGGTTATACTCAACACAGCCTGGCAGAATGCCTGAAGGAACTTAATCACATGTAAAATTGATCTTGTAAAAAAATTGAGTAAGAAATAGTTTTATTAGCTGGAGGAAATGTGGAAATATTTATGAAAGTCTCAGAAAGGGAAACTTAGGCAAGCTATTATTTTTTTAAAAAGAGAGCCATAAGAAGGACTCATATAAAATTCTGACAAGAAGTCTAGAAACTTATGTTTAAGCAATATCCTGAATAATGTAAGCGATTATGGCAAATGTAAAAAAAATGCATTTTTCAGAAAATGAGCCAAGCCTGAAATTATAAAATGGTTAATTTATCATCATACCTAAAATAATAATAATAACAATAATCAAAATGTCTTTGGCTTTCTGCAAAAACACATTAGGTAGACCTGCTTCATTTTTTTTCTATGATGCAGTGACAGGAATAGTACATGAAGTCAATTCAGGTCTTCTCATTCAGTTGCTTGTGATATGCCTCTTGTAAGTAAGACAAAAACCACTTAGAAAACACACACGGAATGTCCTAGAGTTGCAGTATAGGAGCCACTAGTTGCAGTATAGGGAGCTACTCAGCACTTGAAATGTGGCTAGTTGGAATGAAGGTACACTGTTAAGTATAAATAAATAGCAGAATTCAAAGACTCAGTACAAAAAATACCATAAAATAAAAATATCTCATTAATAATTATATATTGATTACATATTAAAACATATTTTGTATATACTAGGTTAAATAAAATACATCATCAAATTATTTTTAACAGTTTTAAAATATTTTTTAAAAGATTTTATTTATTCATTTGAGAGAGGAGAGAGAAAGAGAGAGAGAGAGAGAGAGAGAAGGGAGACACAAGGGGGGAGGAGCAGGAAGCATCAACTCCCACATGTGCCTTGACTGGGTAGGCCCAGGGTTTTGAACCAGCGACCTCAGTGTTCTAGATTGAGGCTTTATCCACTGTGCCATCACAGGTCAGGCCCACTTTAAAATATTTTAATGTGTTTGTTAACAAATTCACAATTACAAGTTAGCTTGCATTTGTGGCTCAGATACTATTTCTATTGGATAGCAGTTGTCTAATGTAGACTGAAGCTAAACCCAGGAGACTGTGGGAGAATCTCTCACCTTTCATGGGTGTCAGTTTTTCCTACATTATGGGGGTGGGAAGGTTGGTAGGTTGGTAGGTGAAATAGACACAGTATATTTTGTGTTGGGTTATTTGGAGGATGTGTTCCCTGTATTGCAGTATGTTAGCATTTCTAGGTCCCACCTACTAATATTTACCCCTCTGTAGTCATGACAGACAGACATTCTTCTCATAGCTCCAACATGCCTAAGGTGAATTGGGGTGGTAGCCTCTTATGTTCAAAACCAGTGGCCTAGGTAGGAAATGCTCATAAAGTCCTTTTCAGTGCTGAATTTTTAAAATTCACAATGTGATTTTATAAAACTTTTTTTTTAGCCTTGGTTTTATAAAAATTACTTTTTGTTAATATATTAACCCAGTGTCTAAAGACAGCCTGCTTGAGGGCTGGACTGTAAAACTCTTCTTAGTGTTTACCTTGCATGATGTTCTGAGTTTATCTGAAGTTTATTTATCTAGCATTCCAGCACTTTGTATCTGCTGCTCTTCAGTTCATTCCTTTGTATACAAGTCTTGGGCTGCAAGCAGGATCCTAAGCTCTGACGGCAGGAACAGTTCTCTCCCATAACAACTTAATAATAAATACCAGTGAAGTAAAATGATCTGGGTTGCGTTAGAATCAAGAGTTATTTAATATTTTCAGCAGTGACTATGGTGGTGAAATATATCATTCATTTTAAAGTTAACCATATGCTGCCTTAATTACTGTAAACATTTCATAGATTTAAATTTGATTATCCAAGTTAAATGGAATTCTTTGAGGACAGAGAAATATGTCTTACTGTGGTAACAATAATATTTAAGAATAACTTCATGATGTTATACACAGTTTCTAATTTAGGAATTGAAAGAACCCTACAAAGCAGACATCATGATCATCTCCATCTTACCTGAGAAGAAACCAGGTGATCAGATTGTCAACAGTGTCAGAATTTGAGCCTAGAATTTGAAGTTAGGACATCTGATGCCAGGTTGATGATCTTTGTGTCACGCTCCAACGTTGTAATATCTCTTCCTTTGTCTGTGCCCTAGTCTGCATTCCCACAGATATGGACCGAGGGAAGGATTTCAGTGGAAGTTGGGCTTGTGGAGGAAACACCCGAAGGGGAGTTGGGTTGTGACACAGGGAAAGGAAAGGACTCGGTAAGAAGGGATATTAAGCCAGATGCCATTCTATGCAAACGGGCCTTAACTTCTCAGGGAAACAATTAAATGGCATCAAACCCACATCTTGTGGGCTCAGTTGTGCCCCCTCAAAATTCATATACTCAAGCCCTAAACCTCCGGTGCCACAGCATGTGACTGGATCAGGAGACAGAACCTTTAAACAGGTGCTGAAATTAAAATGAGGGAATAATGGTGGGTCCTCAACCAATCTGGCTCCTGTCCAAATAAAAATACACTTGGACACACAAAGAGACGCAGGGGTGTGCACACAGAGGAAAGGCCATGTGAGGACACAACAAGAAGGCGACTATCTGCAAGACAAGAAGAAAAGCTTCAAAGAAATAACACCTGCCAACACCTTAATCTTGGACTTTTTAGTCTTCAGAACAGTGAAAAAATAAATGTCTGTCATTTAAGCTATCTAGTCTAGGGTACTTTGATAAGGCAGCCCTAGTAAATTAATAAACCATGCCTCAGAACTTTTCCTCCCAAGCAGCGAGGGCGTTCTGAATTATTGTAGTTGAGTTTCACCTTCTGGACTCATGGCTCTCATACGCCCTCCTTGTCAAGCTTGCTGGGCCTCAGACCTGCAAACTGCTTGGAATGTCCTCACCTGCTTCCTGTTTTTGCCTCCTGAGCCTTGTCCTGCAATGTTCCAGTATTGCTCACAGATAGCAACACATCCGTTTCCATTAATAAGATCTTAGAGGAGAGTCTTTCCCAGCTAGGATGCAGGTAGAAGAATGTTATGAAAATAGCATTAGAATTCAAAAGATGCAAAAGCTGGAATGAAGTGCACGAAATGGATTCTAACAGCACACACACACAAACCATTTCAGAAAGAAAGAGCCATACATTATCACCAAGGAGAGAAAATTCAAATGGAATCCTGATGCAGAGTTTAACACAATAACACAATATTAGAGTCATTGTAAAGAAGGAGCACAAGACTGACATAGAATAAATGAGGTAAGGGTGGGAATATGCATTTCAGTTCATTGCTTAATGACATTACTGTGTGTCTAGAAAATAAAAGAATAGCATACTGGAGGAGGAAATTAATTTTTTTCATTACACATCTGGGTGACAATCATATCTAGTTTGGAAGCCTATAAAATAATATATGAAATAAAAAATATTGAAAATAAGCAAAAAGTAAATGTAATGTCAGTAGTAAATAATAAAGATGATTTAAATTTTGTCTTAGAAAAACTTTAATGAAAAGCTTATAAATTTGGAAAATAAAGATCAGCAACAATACTAAAGTTTTTTAAGTGGTTTCACTGGGTTTAGAACAGCTGTTATCTATCACTGAACTGGGCCTCACAAACTTTGAGGGTCAGAGTGAAATTCTACAAAATTCCACCAAAGGTTAAAATAACTACTTCTCTAGGGATGTTTGAGAGCAACGATGATATACCAGCATTTACAATGGATCTTGGAAACAGGCCACATAATTTATCACGGTGATAACAAATAATTCGGAAGTACAGTTCTTGAACTGTGACCGGTATTTAAGAATTCAGTGGCAATTCAACTTGCCTACAACTTCCTTATTTAAATCCTGCCCTAATCTCTCCCAGAACTGCAGGTTCAAATGGATATTTGTGGTCTGGATAGATAATTATCCTGGTGGAGTCATGTAAGGTTTTTTAAAGAGGAGGGAGGTTAGCTTCTCAGAGATTTTCTAACTAGGCTGATTTTTTTTTTATTGAGGTAAAACTCACATACCATAAAATAAAACATTTTAATGTGTACAACTCAGTGGCATTTGAGACATTCACAATGATACACAATCATCACCCTTTTCAAGTTCTAAATTTGTGTTGATATTTGAAGATAAAAACAGTCTTTAGTATATTTCTTTTTGAGATATCCTTAAAAAAATAACAATGTGGTACAAACTCTGGAAATCTGTATACTTTCACTGGGAATTAAAATGGTCACTTAATATATGAAGGGTACATGTGTGTGCTTGATAAATGAAATAAGAATAAAGTAAATAAGAATGCTATTGATCCCCAAGATAAAGTGTTAACTGGAAAAAATCTTACTTCATTTTAGCTTTTTCTTTTTTCTTTTTTTTTTTTTTTTTGGAGTACATAAACCCCTGTTTTATTTTTATTGTGGCATGAATGATAACATAAAACCACAAACAGGAAAATATACACTTACATTACACTGTGTGCTATGAACAAAATATAAATCTATAACTCTTATATTCATGAAATTATTCAATTAAATTTCAGGGAGATGGTAGGTGGCATACATTTTGTTTAAGTTCCCAACCATTTGATTGTCTCTTTTCTAATTTTCACCATTTTTACTCATGAAATCCAAAATGTTAGAAGGGCTGAGAGCTTTAGAGCTGGTAGAGCTCTAGAAATGCTGTTCAGTGACCCAGTGACAGAAACACTAAGGAGGACAGGAGTCCAACAGTAGAGAAAACAGCACTCCAAATGCACATTTCAAATAAAATTCGATCACTGTGAAGTGTAAACAATTTAGTCTTTAGCGGGTTACATATTGTTGAAAAAATGGTAAACCTAATGAAAAGATAAGCACTGATCATTTAGTCAAGTAAAAGCAAGCAAATATGTATTTTACAGATAAGCATTAATGGACATTTGAGAATAATAAAACTATATACAACAGGTTTTGATTATGTAAAAGTACATAGGCTTGGAAAAGATTGTAGAATGAGTTGTCCTCCCACTCCCACACCAAAATGGGAGGAAGAATACACATTACAAACTGATGTTCCTTCTGCACACAGGAGGATTAATACATGAGAGAACCAAATGCTCTCTCAGAAAATCCAGAGATTGCCAGCCCTTTGTATTTTGTGAGTGATTGTTACAGATAGGTAACAGTCTGACAAATGGATAGACAAATGACAGGTAGGCAGATTAGATAGATAGATAGATAGATAGATAGATAGATAGATAGATAGATAGATAGACTCGTTGAATAATACAAGTGATTTTAGGAAAATGCATATGGTCTGAAGAAAGAGGAGTCCCCAGACCAAGTATCCCACCCCTGGAAGTCTTCCTTGGGGCTTGAAAACACTATCAAAAAACAACAAAGTCTGATTAAACTGCATATATGTGTTCTGAAAGGGCTCACTTGTTAGATGGTTACAACATCTCAGCAATTAGGTTAAGAGACTAATTTAGTAGGTTCAGGAGTGGATGAATATATTAAGATAGAGGAATTCCCTCAAGATCAAGGATATTGGGTGAAGGACTTCATTGGGAAAGGGTAGTTTTGGGGGCCTGACTTGAACAGCATGAGGGCATTGGAAAGGAGAGAAGGAAAGAAGAATTCAGAGGCATCCTGAATAGGCTTGAATATCTTTAAGTTGTATCTAAAGTTGGTGGTATTGGACTCTCACAGAGAAGCCTTCTTAATACAATCATCAACTATTACTGCTCTGCAAAACATTTAGTATGTTATGAGAAAAACATCCTGTATAGGTAAGTGATGTGACGTCTCTTTAAAAAAATAACCAAGAAAAGTTAACACATATACATTCTGTCACTATCTTACTAGCACTGAATTTGACTTTACTATTAGCTAACCCCTTCTGCTGGTTTACTAAGCCTTTGAAGGAAGTTTTTGTAGTGTGGTTCCTCTGAAGATGAATGACGGACGTTAGCTTTTCTTGACTGATCCTGTAAACTACTTAGCTGTCTCAACATTCCTCCTAAAGAGAATTTTCCATTTCAAAGGTGAGATAAATACCAACATCTTCAATAGTAACATTCTTTTTTTAAAAAATTTATTTATTAAATTTAATGCAGTGACATTGATAAATCAGGGTACATATGTTGAGAGAAAACATCTCTAGATTATTTTGACATTTGATTGTGCTGTATACCCCTCCCCCAAAGTTAAATTGTCTTCTGTCACCTTCTATCTGGTTTTCTTTGTGCCCCTCCCCTCCCCTAACCCCTCTCTCCTTCTTCACCTCATCCCCCCTCCCCCCCACTCCCCACCCCTGTTGCCATCACATTCTTGTTCATGTCTCTGAGTCTCATGTTTATGTCCCTTCTATGTATGGATTCATGTAGTTTTTAGTTTTTTTTCTGATTTACTTATTTCACTCCATATAATGTTATCAAGGTCCATCCATGTTACTGTAAAGGATCCGATGTCATCATTTCTTATGGTTGAGTAGTACTCCATAGTATATATGCACCAAAGCTTTTTAATCCACTCGTCCTCTGACGGACACTTGGGCTGTTTCCAGATCTTCGCTATTGTGATAAAAGACTTAAATGTAGGCCGTGAAACCATAAGCATCTTAGAAGAAAACATAGGCAGTAAGCTCTCCGACATCTCTCGGAGCAATATATTTGATGATTTATCTCCATGGGGAAGTGAAATAAAAGACAGGATAAACAAATGGGACTATATCAAACTAAAAAGCTTTTGCACAGCTAAAGACAACAAGAACAGAATAAAAAGACAAACTACACAATGGGAGAACATATTTGACAATACGTCTGATAAGGGGTTAATAACCAAAATTTATAAAGAACTTGTAAATCTCAACACCAGGAAGACAAACAATCCAATCCAAAAATGGGCAAAAGAGATGAATAGACACTTCTCCAAAGAGGACATACAGATGGCCAACAGGCATATGAAAAAATGCTCAACATCACTAATCATTAGAGAAATGCAAATTAAAACCACAATGAGATATCACCTCACACCAGTCAGAATGGCGCTCATCAACAAAACAACACAGAATAAGTGCTGGCGAGGATGTGGAGAAAAGGGAACCCTCCTGCACTGCTGGTGGGAATGCAGACTGGTGCAGCCTCTGTGGAAAACAGTATGGAGATTCCTCAAAAAACTGAAAATCGAACTGCCTTTTGACCCAGCTATCACACTTTTAGGAATATACCCCAAGGACACCATAGAACGGCTCGAAAAGAAGAAATGCACCCCCATGTTTGTGGCAGCATTGTTCACAATAGTAACATTCTTTAGCCCACCTACTTTGAAAAGCATGACTTTCCCCATCAGCCACTTTTCTTTTCTTGGCAGTAGAGTAGAAATTTTAAAATTTATATGGAAAATGGCCCATTTCATTCCCATCAGCAGTGCTCCTTGCAGTAAATTTCCATATCTGACTGATACAACTAAGCTTACAACAGATTAGTTGATTCAGGTGACAGATCACCCAAGTAGAGAAGACAGATGGGGCCAGGCTGGGCTTGGTTCTCTCTGGGCCTCAGTTTTTCCATTCAAAACAGGAAAATATTCCTGAAATTAGATCGTACAAATTTGAATGGCCATGGATTGCCTGTCAAGGATCTGAGTAGACAGGTGTCACTCTGGTGGCATGAAAAGTGAGCAGGGATTTGTAGCCTGATAGACCTGTGCATGAATCCCAGCTGTGAAAAAACACTTATCACTTCGATTCTGTCCTCTGTGAAGCAGGACTCATGTCTGGCTTGACGCTCTGTTGTGAGGATGAATGAGAACCACATCAAGTCCCGGCACCGGATGAGTATGGCAGGTGGCTGAGTGCACAGAAAGTCTCTGCACCACTCAGCCTGGAACTCCACACCAGCAAAGCATAACAAATGTCGGTTTCCTCCCTCTTTACTTTCCTCATATATTTCAGAAACTTCCTGAATTTAGCATCAGGGTTCAGAGGCAATGCAGTTAAGATATTGCCGTGGGTTGAATTGTATTTCTTCCCTTCCCAGATTCAAATGTTGAAACTCTAACCCCCAGTACTCCACAATGTCCGTGTATTTGAAGATAAATCTTTAAAGAGGTGATTAAGTTAAAATAAGGTCATTAGAGTGGGTCCCAGTTCAATCGGACTGGTGTCTTTATAAGAAAAAGAAATTTAGACACCAGGGACATGTGTGCACAGAAAAAAGATAATGTGTGAACACATTGAGAAGGTGGCCACAGCAAGCAAAGGGGAGAGGTGTCAGAGAAAATTAAACCTGCTGACACCTTGATCTTGAACTTCTAGCCCCCAGAACTGTGACAGAATACATTTCTGTTTTTTAAGCCACCGATTTTGTGGTACCTGGTTATGACAGCACTAGCATATTCATCCAGTGAAATAATGTCTGTAGATCCAATAAGCATATAAATCAAGCCATATATTGTCAGCAAAGAAAGATAACTTTTCAGTAAGTATGTAGCATAAGGTTTATCTAGTTTTTATATCTTATACTCCAAGCAGCAGGATCAAAGAACTTGGGCCTCACATGATAGAAAAATAGAGCTGTCCTCCCTTGCTAGTTAGTCTAAGAAAGACATTTATTTTACAAGCATACTTAAAAAATGATCACTTAATGTAAGTTTTAAGACCATAAAAGAGTGGCAGTATAGCAAATAGATTTTACTGAAGAACAATTTTTTAGTTATTTTTATCATTGTAATTGTTAAAACAGACCTGCATCCATTTAGACCACTATTTTTGAGGGTCATTAATTTAATACCAATCACCAGTTGGAAATGATTAGGTTAGCCTCCATATAGCAGCCCACAAGCAGTGTGTCTTCCAGGAGATACCACTGATGGCACTTGCATTGTGCAGGCAAGGTGCAGACTAGCCACTGGTTTTGTATTGGTATAGAATGCCTTCATATCAGCAGCACAGATACGTTTGCTTTCCCGTACTTCTGTTTGTATGGTTCTTGTTCATTAGGGCAATCTGTCTTCTGGCCAGAAACACAGTTACTGAACTTTTTAGGCTTATGTCACAAATGGTATTTAATTGTAAAGTTGATGATTACACGCAATCTTATGTAAATCTTGGGACAGATCTATAAAATGAGCATTATAATACCTTCTAGATCCCAAAGCAAACACTCATTTGGGATTTGTCCAGATCTAAGATCTACGACCGTGTGAACTGATTGCAGTTCAGCTAAATTCTTTGTTCCTTATCCAACTGTGGGAGAAAACCCTAGGACGACAACAGATTTTATATCAGCAACAGAAAAATAGGTTCCTTACATTTCTTTTTTTCCTGGAGAAATGACACGGGGATGATGAACAGATTCTCTGACATAGTTTTCAGTGGCACCATTCTTCTAGCCATATTTTTTTCACAGAAGCATTTCAGTACTATGTCAGTAAAAGCATAATAGAAGCAGAGCCTCTCTTAAAAATCTCTCATCAAGACCACAGCCACGGCCAGCTCTCTGTTATTGGAATGGATGCAGCAGCCTTCACCTGTAGTGCTATTCCACAACCAGTGCAGCCAGAGAAGACTGGAACGGGACTCAGGAGCTCTGTGCCAAGTGCCTCAGTGTCTGGGAGTCCTCTGAGAGTAATCAAACATCATCTCTAAATGATTTGGCTCCATTCACTATTGCATCATTCATAAATTTCCTCAGGCTCCTACCGGGGTTATTTTCAATGCACTGTGCTTTGGAAAGCTCTTTGGCTCCAGAGAAAGTTGGCCATTGCTTCATTTTGTTTGGGAGGTGAGCGCTGGGTATAGGTCTGCCTTGCTTACTCAAGTTCAACAAGGATTGGGCATCGATATGGCTAAATGAAACCCACTGGTAGTTTGTTAAAGAATACTAATTTAACCTATAATTTCTGGCTTCTCCACAAACAAACGTACTCCTTTTTCTCGAAAAAGAATTCAGTTGATTTCCGTAAAACTTCCTTTTGCCATTTTCTATGACGTTGCTGTCGGTAGAAGTTCCGGTGGACACAGAGTGGCTGAGGCAGGATCAGAGCAGCCTGAAGGATGACACACCAGAGATCTGGGGGGAGGGCCACACCGCTCTATTTTGTATAAATTATATTCATAGCACCATTTCCTCAGCCTTTGTCATACACGATTACACATTTTAGGTTTCTTGGTTCAAATAGCACAATTGTTAATATAAGGAAGTTAGTTTTAGCAATAGTTTTCATTTTCCTCTAGATGATCTTTGAACTGCTTCATCTAAACTTTATTTTCCTTAAATGAAAAAGAGAGTTTATTTTTCCCTGAAAGAGCGTTTTCTTTTCTAGGCTGAAGAAAATAATGCAGACTAAATAAGAATGTTCAATTATTGTCTCTGCCACTGGCAAATTACCTGCCTGCTTTTGCTATTCTTAGCCAAACTCAGCTGGAACTCCAATCACTGGTGTGTCACAGCTTGGTGGCAGGCTGGTGGCCTTGGCGACACAGTGCATACCTGAGTCGATAAACTGACCAAGGAAAACAAATGCACACCTTGCTGTAATAGCAATGATGACCTTTTGTAATCATTGAAACGAAAATAGCTTTTATCTTTTAGGAATTACATTTTATTTTTTTCTTTAAACAAATTTGCTAAGCATTTCCCCCCAAATTTTCCTATGAGGCAAGAATAATCTAGGGAGCTTAAAAATAAAATTTGATCATGAAGATCATAAAAAATGAATTGTTTAGTGCTTTTTTAAAACTTAAATAATAGGCACATAGCTTTATAAAACTAAAGGAGTTCAATATTTCAGTTAGTCATCCCTTAAAGTTTCATAAACTGAGGCCACCTAGTTTTTACTTTGGATATTTTGTTTTATTTTTCCTTTTTTACCCTAGCATTTGTATGAAATGAATACTAAGTTATTATTATTTATAATTTGAATTCCTTTCTGAGCCTGTTTTTTTTTTTTTTTTTTTTTTTTTTTTTTTTTTTTTTTTTTCAGAGACGAGCTTTTGCAGCACCTCAGGGGCCTCATCCATCAGCAGACACACCACACTCTCCACCCCCCCCCCCACCCCCCCCACCCCCACCCCAGCAACGAGTAGATCAAGACTACCATCAGGGTAACTTGACTCCTGTTCACACTAAAAGGTTCCCTATGTCACTTCACAGTATCATAAATCTCAGTTATTTCTGTCAACAGAGGTGAGGACCCATCAAAGTGCGCTCTCTCTTTTTATGGAGCAAGAACCAAAGTTCAGCAACTCTCATTGATCTCTGGGCTCAAGGCAGGAAAAACTGTGAAGAAAAGATTTCTCCTGACATCTGGGTTTACCCTTCATTGATGTATTATCAAGAACTCCCCCTCTGGTACTTTCTGGAATCTTGAGTGCAAAAACTAATTTAATTTCATCTATGAGACAATGTAATTTATTTTGGCTATACTTTCTTTTTGATAGGACATTTCTCCAACAAGACAGTTCCCATCACTGTCCTTAACGTTCTTGCTTCCAACATGAGGTTTTGCGGTTAGGGCTCTGTTACCCACTCTAGTCATTGGTCAAAGC
Organism: Saccopteryx bilineata; assembly: GCF_036850765.1. Classification (NCBI taxonomy): domain Eukaryota; kingdom Metazoa; phylum Chordata; class Mammalia; order Chiroptera; family Emballonuridae; genus Saccopteryx; species Saccopteryx bilineata. Next base: position 138,057,585 of record NC_089491.1, on the reverse strand, counting down.
AGTAAGTGGTGTTCTCACGCCCATCGAAAGCAAAAATCCTCCTTGAGGAAGGTAAAATGTCAACATAGAAGAAGAAAGTAACTAAATAGAGCACCACATTAAGTCCCAGAAAAACTCACAAACTGCCTTTTTGATTGTTGTATTTTATATGATGGCTCTGGGCAGATTACTGAATCAGAACGGTGAGTGTAAGTTACCTCGGGAAGCAGCTCGCGGAGGGAAACGTGAGGCCGAGTCACAGGGAACAACAGCGGACTAGAGGGATCTGCACACGGTCGTCTGTGGGAAGCTCGCTCGCTGGTAAAACGGGATATTTGAGCATATGCACAGTCCGAGAGGAATTTTTTAAAACAGAAGAGAATGAAAATAAGTGAAATTCAGGTTCTAAGGAATCTAAGAGGAAATGTAAGTATAGAAAAGATAGAGTGCTCAACCTTGAACCCAGGAAGGAAATTGCATCCTCTAAAGAGGTGGGAAATAAGTAAGGCTAGGTGGGTGGGAGGTAGATAAATTTGTAGCTTGGAGCAGAACCTAGATAGTTCTTTGGTTTCTTCTCTCTGAGGAGTCTGAGGCAACACTCATTTCGTCAAAGAGCTGCAAGTAAAGGAAGGGGCTCAGGAGAAATGGTAAGTAGATATTTGTAACTACTGCTCTGAAAAAAGAAAGAAAACAGACCAGAAACAAGCAAAGAAGCTGAAAGCCGAGTATCCTGTTAAGGTTAAAGATGAACTTGTAGGATCCCTGTTTCACACAAAAATTTACCAGGTATTCTCCAACACTGAAGTGCCTGCGTTTGGAACAGAGCATGTGCATTTTCAGCAAGATCCAAGTTCTGGGGTTAAGAAGAGTGGATCTGAGGAGAAACGAATGGAAAGGGTAGGAAATAGGACAAACTGACAAAGGAATAGTTAAAGCCATGGACCAAGGCTGCTAAGGGAAGGAATATGACCAGGAGCAACCTCAGGGACTATAAGAAAGTGTGTGTGTGTGTGTGTGTGTGAGAGAGAGAGAGAGAGAGAGAGAGAGCATGCTGAAGTCAGTGACTAGCCTTGGAAGTAGGCTTCTATAACTCAGGACCCTTGTGTATGTATGACCTGAGAGATGTGAGGTCAAGGCACTAGAGTGCCATGTGCTCCTCCACACGGATGTGCAACCTCAGCGTACACTCCTGGGTTGGAAAGGAACGGACATATGTGAGTTACATATTGGACAAATACCATTGAATGAGCTGGGGTGAAAGTTCACAGCAATGAGCACTGACAGCAGTTGCCAATGAGGAGAGGCTTCCCTTTGTTTAAAAAGCGGAAATCTGCATTAGCATCATGGAAAGGCAGGGTAGCACCTTGCCAGCACTGGTTGTTCAGAGGCTCGCAGGAAATAAGGGATATAAAAGTCCTCTAAGGAGTGTAAATTATAAATTAAATTAAAATCATTATTTATTATTGTCATTAGTGTACAAAATTATATATAGACATAGACATTAGAGCCTATTCATATGCAAAATTATCAGCCTTGTATGCTATCCATACTATTAACATTAGCAAGTCTTGTAATATCTTACACTTCAGCAAAACAGTCTGTAAAGCCTTTCGTGTGCACACTTCAGTGTTTTCTCACAACAGTCCTAGGAGGTAAACAGAGTAGATGCTATTGAGGAACAGAGACACCAAGTGACCTGGCTACAGCCCAGACCAGTGACAGAGCCAGGACTTACAGTGTGAGAACAGGAACTGACATCTTCTAACTCCTACAGGTAATACAGAATATAATGCTTTCACCAGGTGCTCATTTGCTTCCTGCTTTTCCTGTATCAGGACACCTGTACTGTACACCTGATAACTCTATGTCCTATGTTTATTTTCTTAGCCACTGCATATTAAAAGGTTAGAACTCTAGGAACTCAAAAGTACTGCATTTGCAAGGAGACTCTCTTCAACAGCCTCAAATACATACCTCTTGGGAGAATTGCCTTTCACATTGTCTCTTGGTAGGAAAGACAAACCCATGACTCTGTTCCTGAGACATTGCATTGCTCATTGTAAATGAACATAGAGTCATTTTTTGTTGATTTTCAGGAAAATATGATGCTACTCTTAATACGAACATGTCTATTTTATCCAAACAATAGGAGTGTTTTAATATCAAAGGCATTCTCAAAATACATTTCTTAGTTGGAAGTTATGCTTCAGTAATGACTGTTGTTTTATGCTGATGCTTGCCTAATAACTATATTTTAAATTTTGTGAGCCTTGGTTTCCTCATCTGTAAAATGTGTAGTCCCCAGGATTGATGTGAAATTATTTTTAAAGTGCCAGCACAGGGCCTTGCTCTTGTTAAACACTCAGTAAATATGATAGTAAGGGTGATTTTAATCAGCCACGATGAAGTATCCTGCACGTACATCACCGTTAGAGTATTTCCTTCCTTTGTGTGAACTGTGTCACCGCACCGAAGCCAACAAGAGGAAACCGACCGTTGCAGCCTTGGGTTTGAAACCACAGTCTGAGGAAACATTTACAAACGAATTACTTAAAACGTGGTGCAGAGAGAAAACGTTTGGCAAAGTCACCTACATTAACAGTAAGAACCTCTGTTCTTCAAAACAAACCAAAAAGAAAGTGAAAAAGCTAGTCACAAATAAGGACTTATACCAACCCAACACTGTGAGTCATAGTTAATATATGAGATGCTAGGCAACAACCAGTACACAGTTTTGAAAAAAAAAAAAAAAACCCAAACAAACACACACACAAAAAAAAACCCCTGCAGCTAATCCTGTTTTTACTCAGGAAATGCAGGTTTTAGTTTTTTCTTCTTTTGGCCACTTCTCTAACATCTTTCTGCAACGTGGCTCATGCACAATTAGATCCTCATCATATAGACACACTAGTACTTGTCCAAAGTCATGCAGTCAGAACATGGCTGTTCAACAGCCTCTGTCTCTGTCCCGCTCCCTAACTCATTGCTTAGGGCCGCCTGGGGCTTCTTCCACCCTCCTCTCCATTCTCCCCTCCTCTGGACCTCCAGCAGGACCACACTTGGCTGTCCCCTTCTCCCGCCCTCCCTGCAGGGCCAGCCTGGTGTCTGGAATGCTGAGGGGTCTCAGACAGTAGATGGAGAGTAAGTACCAACAGGACACTCTGAGGGAGACTGAAATGGGGCCCCCTGATGTCAAGGGATGGGCTGGGGAGAGCGGGCAGGGGCCGAGAAAGCTAGTTTCAGCTCAGGAACTTTGATGTTAAACTTCCCTTTGGAGTAAGAACCTATGCCTATCTAGATGAAAGCATGGGATATAAGCAAAATGGCAGTGGGACCTGGCACTGAAAACACAACCCAACTGCACCCTCTAACAGACTAATCATCTATTTGGGTCCTCACACCTGCCCAGATGTCAAGACGGGAAAGAGGCCTAGGTAGAGATGTACGATGCAATACCTAATTGTTTTTGCCAAATTAAAAAAAAAGTGGGCGCAATAGATTTTAACAATCCAGATGGCCTTAATCATCAAAGAAACACTTCCGGGGCACCTCACTATGTATTGAGCACTGTCCTTAGCACGTGACACGTAATCCCTCGCCCGTCTCTCAGCACAACCCCTTAGAAATGTCTATTGTTACCTTGAAACATGTAAAAGTGCCAGCATCCAATCATTCTGACCTGCAAATGGCAGCTGTGCCTGCTTCAGCCTGTACTTTGTCTGAGTTTCCAGAAGAACCCTAGCTGGATTCAAAGCATTTACGTCGCTTGCTGGAAAGTGTTAAGCCTGGGCCCAGGCAGTCCGGTTTCTGTTTTTCTGGTTGTTATTATACTGCCTCTGATATATCCCACCTCTCTACCACACTAATTTAAAATGACAGAAATGGTTTCTTCCAATTTGAAAACCCTGTCCATGAAGCTGGGCCCTGTCATCCCCAGCCTCCGCACACTCCCATCTCTTCTTGACTTGCCTGTTTCTTTTGAACTGATACCACTGCTCGCCCAGTCATCAGTACTCAGCTGGAAATCTCAAAATCGAATTTGATTTCTCTTTTTATTTTTCTACAACTGGTATCCAAATACTATTTATTAAGTCCGTCTTGGCAGGAGCTGCAGAGTCATAGGGCGTGAGAGTTGGAAGGGGCCGGAGAGATAACGAGTCGTTTTTCTAATGCAGGTAGTCACTGGCGAGCAGGGAGCAGAACCAGGATAAGCATCGTCTGTACTCCGGCGCTCTGGCCTGCTCTTTCTCTCTACCTCAGTACTCATACTGGACTAAAGCCGTGGAGGACAGCTGTTTGCTTCTCCAGAGCTTAGGGACCATACCCTTCCGTGTGACAATAACTCAAACTCTATGGCATTTACAAGTATAAACTCCATTTTACAAATGGAAACTGAAGCACAGAGACTTTAAAGTGATTTACCTTGGATCACACAGCTTGTAGACTAGCTCCAAACACCATGCTCTAGACCACCTGGCCATGTGTCCTTTGTCCCATCCTACCTTTCAGTGGGCAAAGCTGACTTAATGTCTTTGGGAAGTAGTTCCCAGTTCTGTCCCCCGCTGCACGATGAGCTGAAAGTCTGATCTGCCAAACTCGCAGAGCCCCCATTAAATATCATATTATATGTAACCATTTATTTGTCTGTTCTCTCCACTAGATTTAAACACCTTTAGGGAAGTGACTGTATTTTACTATTCTTAATATTTATAAGATTTGACATAATACCTGACAGCAATCACTAAATAAATATTTGGTGAATGGCCATTTAACTAATCCTCCTGACTTCAATTCCTCCTTAGTCCAGCCATCTTCCATCTTGAAGTAAGCTGGGGAAACTAGTAAGACATTTAGTTATAAGTGTAGTGGATGAAGGTAAACCCTTCATTCATCTTCCTTAATAACCAGAGATAAGCCTTTGATGGTTGTTCCTGAAATGTTCGGTCATGAGTTTATCCCATTATCAACACAGTAATTTTTTTCATCCATCATCACTATATTTCAGATCCAAATTGTTTAAATTTTATACTTGGACTTTTGAATGTGAAATAAATAAATTTATTTTACTTAACCTAACCCATCAGGTCAGAAATTAGATCCCTACCAACAGGTCAAATAAATACTTTGATCTTAATACTGAGGGTCTTAGAGTACTCATAGGCACAGTGGCTTCAAAAGTCATTACATTGAGATAGATTTAAAATGATTTTATGCTTAAATTTGTTAGTTCTAACTGAGGTGTTCAGACTGCTACTGTGTCTCATGACTTGAAATCATATGCAGAATTATAATAAATAGTGCTGAGTCAGTTGGACCTCTACATGGAAAAATGCTTTTTTTTTGGGGGGGGGTGACAGAGACAGAGAGAAGGACATATAGGGACAGAAAGACAGGAAGGGAGACAGATGAAAAGCATCAATTCTTCATTGTGGCACCTTAGTTGTTCATTGATTGCTTTCTCATATGTGCCTTGACTGGGGGGCTACAGCAAACTGACCGGGTGACCCCCTGCTCAAGCCAGCGAACTTGGGTTCAAGCTGGTGAGCTGTGCTTAAACCAGATGAGCCTGCATGCAAGCCGGTAACCTCAGGTTTTGAACCTGGGCCCTCCGCGTCATAGTCCGACACTCTATCCACTGCGCCACCATCTGGTCAGGCCGGAAAAATGCATTTTTATTTCTCACATCCTATAAAATATCAATTCCAGGTAGATAGATGTTAGTAAGAAAGGCCAAATAGGCCCCTGGCCGGTTGGCTCAGTGGTAAAACGTCAGCCTGGCGTACAGAAGTACCGGGTTCAATTCCTGGCCAGGGCACACAGGAGAAGCGCCCATCTGCTTCTCCACCCCTCCCCCTCTCCTTCCTCTCTGTCTCTCTCTTCCCCTCCCGCAGCCGCAGCCGAGGCTCCACTGGAGTAAAGTTGGCCTGGGCGCTGGGGATGGCTCTGTGGCCTCTGCCTCAGGCGCTAGAGTGGCTCTGGTCATGACATAGCGATGCCCAGGATGGGCAGAGCATCGCCCCTGGTGGGCGTGCCGGCTGGATCCCGGGCGTATGTGGGAGTCTGTCTGACTGTCTCTCCCTGTTTCCAGCTTCAGAAAAAAAAAAAAAAAAAAAAAGAAAGGCCAAATAATTAACTCTTTAGAAGAGAGCATCTCTCTGACCCATGAGTAGGCAAAAAGCACTAACTATTGAAGAATAACACTAACAGATGAGACTCCATTAAAACTAAGAATTTGTGTTCATCAAAGAAAAATTAACAGACTGACAAGGAAAGCTGCAGCCTGGGAGAAGACATTTGCAATACGTATATTGAACAAAGGAACTGTATCTATAATATACAAAGCATATGCACAAACCATTGGGAAAAAGACAACCGACAAATGGACAAAGTCTTGGGCACTTCTCAAGAAAAGATATCCAAATGCAAAAAAAAAAAAAAAAAAAAAAGATGTTCAATCTTGTCAGTCACCAAAGAAATAAAAACAGGGCCACCACACCATATGATTATTCTCCTACCAAAATGGCTAAAATGAGGACAGAAAACAGGAAGTGTTGATAAGTATCTGAAACAAGGGGATCTTTTAACTGCTACTTTGGAACACTCCTTTGTAGATTTCATTAAAGCTGTCTCTACAAAGCTATGCCATTCTTAGCCATACCCAACAAAAGGCATACATATGTTTAACAAAAGATTCATCAGCATGTTCCTAGCAGCACTGCTCCTGAGATTCCCATAGTGGAAATATACAACTGGTCATCAGCAATAGAACAGAGAATTAGATGTGGTATGTTCACAGGATGGAGTGCTGTGTGGGAGTGAAAATGAAAATCTACATATTTACACAGTTTGGGTGAATCTCACCAATATAATGTTGGGTAAAGAAGCCAGACACTAAAGAAAGCATATGATTTCCTTTATATAAACTCTGAAAACTGGCAAAGCTAATCTATGAGTCTAGTTAACCAACGACGTACAAGTCAGAATAGTGTCACGTTGGGGGAAATTGGCAGTGACTGGAGGGAGCATGATGGAGGTTTAGGGAGTACATAAAAGATATACACTTATCTGCAAGCTGTAATCAGAGATGCTTCAACATGCTCAACTTACTGCATTTGCAATAGATTCACTTTTCCACATGTAGGTTATACCTTATGAAAATAATAAAAGTCACATGGAGAAGAGACTCTTGAAGGCAATAGTCATTACTAATGTTCATTATGATTTCATACTTATGATACATATAAGGTTGTTTTTTGCTTTTCGGTTTTGTTTTGTTTTTTAAATACGAAAATACTTGGTAGATATGGTTTCATCACCATATTCTATTATAGTAAGGAGGACTCAAGTATTAGGCCAGGTATTAGATTCCTGAGTATTAGGGCTTGAATTGTGCCCCCTGTGCCATACTCGTATATTGAAGGCCTAAACCGCAGTATCTCAGAACGTGACCTTATTTGGAAATAAGTTGATGTAGATGCAACTAGTTAAGATGAGGTCATATTGGATTAGGGTGGGCCTCTAATACAGAATGACTAATGTCCTTATAAGAAGAAACTTGGTCACAGACATAGATATGCATGGGGGAAACGATGGAGAGAAGGCCATCTACAAGGCAAGAAGAGAGGCCTGGAACAGACCTTTTCTCACAACCCTTAGAGGGAACCAATCCTGCCAACATCTTGATCTGTGAGACAATTGATTTCTGTTATTTAAACCACTCAGTTTGAGGTATTTTGTTACAGCATTCCAAGGAAAATCATATCTTGGGAAAACCATAAGGTTAAATATCTTGCCTATGGAGACTTAGTCAGATGGCAGGAAGAGAGGCAACTAAAGACCCTTGAGCACAAGGGATCCCCTGCGCACATACCTCAACTAGCATCTCACATACTTGGCAAAGCTGCTGTCAGGAATGGGAGGTGTTATGCAGGGGAATGGCATGGTCCTCTTCCTGGCTCGGAACAATGCAGTGCTCTGCATCATTCGATATACTGAAGACGGAACAGGAAAACCCAAGCCTCCCAAGCAGTTCTCCGGGCCCTGAGAGGAATCTTTAGAAGGGATCATCCCTGACCTGGCAGTGGCCTAAATCTGGAATATTTCAAAGTGGGAAAATGAATAATCTGATTGTTCCCAGAGGTTCTGTTCGTGCTTCAGTCATGACCTCTTTGAGAATCTGCTGAAAGCTATCAATCCTCTCATCAGACACTTGTCACACTCATCCAGCTTAAGAGTACAGGGAAGAATTCATAAGGCAGAGGATTTCCCCACCCCCCTCTCTCTTCTAGAAAGAAAGATGAATGACTTAAAGAAAACAGGGTTTCCACCTGTCATCTCAGAGGAAGACAGCAACACACTACTGGCCCTATGCCAGGACTCAAAGATATTCTGGAAACTTTGTAACTTTCCCAAATTGTTGTTTATGCTCTTCTCCTGTATCATTCCCCACATGACCAGTAGTTAATTACTTAAAATACAAAGAGATTGTGAATGTATCTCCAGGGGCAGAAAGCAAAGGAGAAGCCCGAGGACAGAATGTACTCCACAGCCAGCTCCGGGAGAGTGAGCAGCCGAGAGCAGAGGAGCACAGGCTGATTAGCCCTCAGGACCTGTGAATAAAGGAGAACCCTGTCTCTTTGGGAAGAACTTCCCTTCTCTTCTCTGAGGACTTTTTAGTATTTTCTGCTTACTCCATTTCCCACCATGCCCCTATTGCTCAGAGTTGTGAGGAGCAAGATCACTGACTGGAGCTGGTTAGGAGAAGGGTAGAAAGGGACATAAAAACATGAGTGTTTTATATACTGCTCACAAAAATTAGGATATATTTAAAAATGAATATGAAGTGGTAAAAAAAAAGAAGCATTTGATATTTTTATTAAACAAGAACATCAGAAAAGCAAATGACAAATCAAAAAATGTTGTTTGGTTATGCAAATGAAATGCAAAACCAACTTTTATTTCATTGGTGAAAATGCACTGTACAAAAGGCTGAAAGTACTGGAGTATCTGCATGTTCTTGGTCCCCTAATGCTTGTGAGCAGTGTATTTTTACAGAGAGGATCTTAAATAAATATTTTACAAACTTCTATGTTGTAACTGTTTAAACATTGCTCAAACAAACAGAAGGGGACACTAAAGCTCCAGGGCAGGTACAGTACTTTAATTTATTCACCATTACTTTTGAAGGGCTAATCAGTTTCTGGCACCTGGTAGACATAGTAAATTGTATTAATGAATGAATGAATGAATGAGGAGTAAACAAAAAAAAGGAATGAAAAATAAATGAATGGAATGTTTATGTAATTTGCAGGAAAAAGATTCGGATACTAGTCTACTCAAACATTAAATAGATATGTGACAAGTTACTTTATGTCTTTGGGACTGGCTTGTCCTTTCTATAAAATGAGGGAACTGAATCAAATATAGATAAGATACTCAGGCATTCTACAGTGTAGCATATGAATATGTACTTAAGATAAAGCTATTTGTAGCCACCACTATGTACAGTAGATAAGACAGTGTGATATGTGCCAACATATAGTCTGCGAGGAGTTCAGGGAAGTCTAATTCGAGCAAGTGTTACTCTGTCCCAAAAGAAAATGAAACCTAGTTAACCTAAGGTGCAATCCAGTGATAGGCACATATTCCACAGCATTTTGCATAGCCATTGCTTCAGGCAGGACTAGACCAAAATAATAGGAGGTAGAGAAGAGACAATGTCTCAATGTACAGGGGAGAAAGTTTTAACAAGTACAAGATGCTGAGAGAGAAGAAAACTCCTCATTTGGATGAAAGAAATTAATTCTTTCAAACCATCAAAGATTCCTGCAGCTTTGAGAATAGTTTTGTAAGTGGCTTTTGATACTCTTGAAGCCTTTAGGTAAGAGATCAGATGTGCAACTTTTAGATTATATACTTATCTTGAGGGCAGATATATCCTGAAGATCTTGTATAAACAATACACAATAGAAATGAGATTCAGTTCAGAATGAGACAACAATCATAGCTAGTAGAAACAGAAAAAAACAAACAACCCCCCCCCCAAAACGCAGACCAACCTAAAGTTGATTTCATTAATATTTATCAGGGTATCTTATTTACATTAATGTTTCAAGTTATTAAGCGACCAATTTCTCTTTAGTTTTAGCTAAATGGCTCTATTTTCATTAAAAGAATACTGTCCATCTTTAAGATACTTTCATTACTTGATAAAATTATGCTGCTGCTGCTCTCCAGAGTAGTAAATGTCCTTTCTCTGATGTAATAAGTGAAAGCCTTGGGTATATGCACACACTGGACTGTTACACACAGCTGGGCCCATTCTTCCAGTATTGTTGGTAGATCTAACTCTGCTAGAAGTACTTACATTATTTCAAATATGTCTGGACCAGACCCATAATTTAAAGGTCTTCCTTATCTCCAACTACCCTGTCCTCAAGAATACCCGAGGTTTGTGCTGACTTTTGTGGAATGTGTCCTCTCATTGACCTGTGATTAATAAAGCTCTATTTTCTAAAATGTGGAGCATTTTCACAATGACTTTTTCTCGGTTCTTGGCTCAGGAAATGTTATTCTTGCCTCCTGTGACCATCCTGTTATTCACCAGTGAACGTTACTGACCCGAAAACCCCTCAGGTGAGGTGGAAGGGTGAAAAAGTGGGCAGGAGAGGCCATATCTCTGCCCATTCCACACAGTTCACAGGGAAGAGCCTTCACTTTCCCTTCCTCCCCTCAACTCTGTGCTCCCAGGTTTTGGGTCCACCTCTGGAGGAGCCTGGGGCATTAAAATGCCCCCAATACAAAATAATAGTATGTCCAAAAGTCACAGGGGAACACATATTGTCAATTGCAGCTTTAAAATACTTCTGCTAAACTGCAAAGGTTAAGGATATACAATTAGCTAAGGCTTTTTCAATAAACCATGACTAAAACAATAAACAAATGCTATTCTTCGTGTTTGGAAACTGTACCAATTTTTTCTTCATGTTTGGAAACTGTAGCATTTTTTTCATTGTTTACTTAATCACATTATTGACTACACAATATTCTTTGCATTGATGTAGGTGTTGAACAAAATGAAGGAAAAAAACACTTATTGAATGATGTCACCTGAAACCCATTTTTTTTTTAAAGTTAAGTGTCTGAGTTAATCTTGGAAAATTCCTGATAAATGTGGCTGGCAAGGAGCCCCATATTTTGTACTGTTTGATTCCCACAGAATACCCTGATCTGGGAAGATTTTGTGATAGCAGTGATAGACCTAAGCACCAAGCCTCAAGTACACTACCTTCTGGTTCTAAGTCCCACGGAAGCACCTGGACCAGCTGTTCCCCCATTTTGTACCCGAACTTTGCTGGTAATTTCTGAAGCATCAGGGGATTGTTGTGCAAAAATCCTGATTCAATAGGTGTTGGGGTGGGGACAATGAAATGTGCATTTCTGTCACGCCCCCCCAAGTTAAGACTTTCACCCTTAAATCATCACTCCTCATAAAAGGGTGCTTCAACAAAAAGTGAATTTGCCTCATCATTGAAATAAAAATTGGAGGTGACTCTGCACAGGAAATCGACACTCAGAGGTAGCAGATTTCAACAACTAAGTAATATTAAGGTTAATTACCCCTAGACCTCTTGGGGCTCTGGTTATGTTTATCTGAATGCCTATACTTTATATATGAGTTCAAATATTTTAATAATTCTCAAAAGCTATTATTACAAGACTATCTTCTGCTCCTGCCATTAGCATGTGACATTAGCAACACTAGTTATCAACAATAATTAAAACAGTACTTTCATGACTCCAGTGCCAAGAACATTTGAGGCACTTCTAGGAAGTCAGTTTACCTATTGGTATGTCTACCGCTACTATAGACTGAATATTTGAGTCCCCCAGAATTCATCTGTTGATATCTAGTCCTCAATGTGATGGTGTTTGGAGATGCTGACCCTGGGAAGTGATTGGACAGGAAGGCGGATCCCTCCACAATGGGATTAAGTGACTTTACCAAAGACACTCCAGAGAACTCCACTACCCCTTCCAACATGGGAGGTTACAGTGAAAAGTCATCTATGAACCAGGGAGTGGGCTCTTCCAGCCTCTCAAACTGTTAGGAATACCTATCTGTTGTTTATCTGCCTCCCAGTCTGGGAGATAAACTTTGTTAGAGCAGCCTGGACTAATTAAGGCTACCCCTAATATATGAAACAAATGAAAACAAACCTATTAAAATAATCTGTGGTTGGTGAGTTTAGCAGCCTAGAGCAGAGGTTGACAAAATATTTCTGTAGAAGGCCAGATGGTAGATACATTAGGCTTTGCAGGTCCCAACTGCTCATTGAGTGCGGCACTAAAGCAACCATAGACAATATGATGAACAGATACATAGTATTGACTGATTTCCAATTAAGCTTTATTTATGGGCATTATAAATAGAATTTTATATATCGCGTGCCACAGGACATCCTTTTTTTTTTTTTTTTCAACCACTTAAAAATAGGAAAACCATCTTAATTCAAGCATTATACAAAAATAGGCTGGGCCAAGTTTGGCCCTCAGGCAATAGTTTGCTGATTCCCTGGGCTAGAGCACTACGTGCATGAAGCCATGGCCAAGTTCATCATGGTGTGAACCTGTTTCTTCTGTTCCATTCTGTTGCAGTGATTTTTGGTCACAAACTGCATTTCCACCTCCACCCCACCACCATGCAAATGCACTGGGGACAAGAAAATCACAAGCCCTATGTATTCACATTGTGTTGCCCTGCAGGAGATATATTATAAACACCACATGGAGCCCAGAGCTACCATGGAGCACAAGGGGCCCTGCGAGTCTCCCCACTGTTTATGCTTCAGTTCCTCATGTGTAAATTGACATTAGACAGAATGTACCTCAGACAGGTCCTGCATAGCCTTGCCAGGAAGTAGAAATTTAAAAAAAAAAAGTTTTTAATCAGACTGCAGATCTTGCTTTTGAATATCTCTTTATCTCTTATCCATATAGCAGAATTGTTTTCATCATCAACTTGAAGCCTATTATCAGAGTCAATTCCGGTCTCCTGCTTTCTTCCAACTAAGTAGCATGAAAGATACGAGAGAAGCTGATAGTTAATAGAGCTATGGATGTTAAAAGGTTTACTCTATTAATATAGGGCAGCATTTCCCAAAGCATGTTATGCTGAATGCTGACTCTGTTAGATGTTCTGCCAAAAAAGCATTTCAAGGTCAAACAAGTTTAGGAAATATAGAATAAAATACCTCTTCTTTTTTGACAACTCTTAATGTGCGTTAGTATATTAAAGGCTCTACGGATTCCTGCAATAAAACTGCTTAACTAGGTTAAAGCAAGGGTTTCTCAAGCGTATAGGATCAGAAAAACTTTTCGTTTCTTTTATGTAACTGTTATTAATATTCTAAGAAGCTAATGACCCACAGACTACATTTTGGGAAACACTAATATAGACAAAGGGAAAGAATTTAAAGGTTTTATACAGGGGAGTGAATTATGTTTTAGAATAACCACTCTGGTGAAGATCAGGCCTTTCTCTCCTAGTTTTTGTCATTTTAGGAAATTACCCCATATTCTATACATGTACTGAAGCGAGAAGAACAGGAGACATATTTTTGTGGTGGTAACATTTAAATAATTAGAAAATGCATGCATGGTTTAAAAAAAATCCCAAGAGAACAAATGATAGTATGAAAAGCAAAAGCCTGGTCCCTCCTCGCACTGTCACCTCTACCCAACCGCCTGGTCTGCTTTCAAGAGGCACTAAGCGGCTTTAGCAGTCTTCATTTCATGTTTCGGTTCCTCTTATGTAACTAAACCATACGCATGTGAACCTATTGTTTTAGATTCTAAACATTCAGCAGGATTGATTGAGGGAATTTATTCTCACACTTTTTTCTGCCTTTCCCACCTCTCTCTCACATCTGTTCCGTCACCAAGTTCTATCCATTTTACTTTCAAAATACACCTCTCCTGTCCTCTTCTCTCCATCTGCCCCGGCAGTTACTGTCACCGGCGATCTGTCCTAACTGGTTGCCTACTTCTGATCCTTTATCCCTCTAGTCCACTCTCTTATTGCAGTCATAAAGCTCTCCTTAAAATTATAAATTAGACAGTCTCTGGCTTCAAAGTCACCAAAGGCTTCCCACTAAAATAAAATCCAACATCTCTACCAAGATCTGTAAAGTTTTGCATGACCACAGTCCTACCTATCTGCCCCTACTCAATATCCAGGCTTAGCAAAACTTTCGCCATACTCCAGCCACATGTGCCTTCTTCCTGTCCTTCAAGCACTTCTGGCCTTTTCTTTTCCTTAAAGCTTCCCCATTTGCTACTTCCTCTGCTGAGATAAACTTTCCCCAAATTTTTTTAGCCAGGTTAACCCATATGCTTTGTCCAGTTATCAATTTAAACCTTTTTTGCTGTTGTGAAAAAGACCTTCCTCGAGCATCATATGTGAGTCAACCCATCTGTTTTTTTTCTTCATAGCACCCTATTCTCCATACTATTGTCAACAATTTGTTATTACGTTTGTTTTTTTAAATGTCTGTAAGTTCCAAAAGAATATGAAGTATATCTGCTTTATTTAACCTTAAATGCTGTAAAATTGGCACTGTGTCTGAACACAGAATGCACTTAATAATTATTTATTATGTCAATGAATTTAGCCAGTGGAAAATTCTGTTATGGTTTTATTTCCTGACTTTTCTTTAACATAAAATTTATTCCCATCCATGTTCCCATTTTTTGCACACCTATCACTCAAGACATTCACTCATTCATCTCTATTAGGAGCAGAACTTTAAGGGACATCCGTAACTCTCTGCTAAAGCCCCACTAACCATCTCAGTTTATTTTATTCTTTTTGGGGGTACTCACTGCATTTATTTTCTATACCATTCATTTTGTACTGAATCTTATAATGCTTTGAAACAACTTATCTGCTATTATTAATTAACACCTTATATGCACATATTTTGCTTGCCAAAGATGTCATAAACCTGTCAAGTACAGAACTTGGTATTTCATACCTCATGCCCTGAACAGAGCAGTTACATGAAAGAAGTCTTCATCCACCTTCTTGTAGTGCCCCCATTATAAGACTTTGATGTAGGAGTTCAACTCATTCATTTTCTTTCACTTTCTTTTTTCCTCAGCCCTTCTGAGTGTGTTGCCGTTATTCTGGGAATGAAAGCTTCTAAACGATAAGTTCTGGGGTCAGAGAAGAGTAATTAAGGGAGGATTGTGGAGAGAGAGGATTTGTCCACATTCTCAGTCTCCCTCCACCCCCATATTACAGGAGGTGAAGACAACTTGATAAGGGAATGGGTGTGCTTTATACTGCTAGGCGTCTCCTAGACAATATCAAGGAGTGACTTGTTCAAGATTTTTGAAAACTTAAATAAAACAAAGAAGGATTTACATCCTCAAACAATTTCAATCATTGACTCAGTTTCTCTTTGATCAATGTTTAGATGAATTACACCCAAACATCAACTGAATTCAGAAAGTATCTTTGGGATCCAAAGTTATTCTTGTGCTTTGCACTGCCACTTCTAATCTTATCCAAGTAATGATATCTAAAGAATATTTTTGAAAACGGAATATCTTAACCACTTTTTCCCCATCAAAATATAAAGTTTATAAAGGGTCTGCAACCTTTTTATTATACTAAACCAACCTTCTCCAATTCCCTTCTGAAAAATAAAGTAGAAAAGTTAAGCCTCTAACAATACTGTCTTTGTTAGCACAGAACTGCTCAAGGGAACTAAGTATTTCCACAATTACTACTGCTTTTTACCTAGTGTGTCTTCACAACAACATTTTAAGATGAATAGAGTAGAAATACTGTCTGTTGTCTTTATTTTGTCAATGAGGAAAGTGGACATAGTGGGCTTATTGACAGAGAATGCAGCAGCTAACTTGTGTTGGAGAATTTCCCTGAAATGTAGAATAGCTAGGACACAATCTTGTTCAGTAAGTTCTAGAAAAGGGTTGTTAACCTGGGGTCAACAAATTTTGGTTACAGAACTTGCAGGGTCTAGTGTACAATAAAAATGTGGAGCTCCTTGTTTGAAAGTTATCTAGGCAGCCAAAGGTGACAGCAGGACATTAAACCAAGCGTGAGGGCCCTTCCAAGTACAGAGCCCTGTCTGACCGCACAGCTGTATTTTACGAAGCTGGGCCAGCCTGGGGTCTCTGATGGCTAACATCTGAGTGACTGGGGATCAAGGAGGCTGTGCAACCTTGAAATTTTAGGTAGAATTTTGTGTTCACTATGCATATGGTTGTTTCTTGTATTCCATGGCTTTTGTCAGATTTTTAAAGTGGTCTGCTAACACAATAAAGTGTTAAGAATGCAACTTTGAGAATAGCAAATGTTCTCACAGAGCCCAGAACGTCAGAATACATTGCAGGGACCAGCAAGCTGGTGGTCACTGTGCATGATCCTTCAGGAGATTGTGAATGAGTGAGTTTTCATGAACGTATGGAAATGAATTAAAAACAAAAATAAAAACGAAAAATTGTTAAGGTTGTCCAGACGGTGCCAAAAAGAAATATATATATATATATATATATATATGCTCAAGAATGAATCTTCAAAATATAGGAAGGCAAACAGTAAGATATTCAAGATATTCTTTATAAATCTTAATGTAATAACTGAAAATGAGCTTTTTATTTTCACCCCCTTAAAGAAAGGTTTGCCCTCTTCTTCTTTAATTAGATGTAACATTCCTTCTTTTAAATAAAGGAGAAATGTATCAAATGGAAGATTTGCCAACTCATGGCACTTTATATATGTGTGTGTTTTATAGATAATTCTAACTCAGTTTAAGAACTGGAGTAAGGTAGGATTTTGTTAATAAAGTAGGTGCAGAAGATGCCCCCCCAAAAAGGAAAGGAGTGCTTTCAAGACCTGCCTCCTTCCAGTGGCCATCTCCTAGAAGCGCTGCACACAAATATCCCCAAAGGTGGGTTTTGCTGAGAAGCCTGCTTCTGCACTTTAAGCGGCTGTCTTAAATTTGTATTTAGTCCCTTTGTCCTTTTAGACTAAAAATGCTTTTCAGCCAAATTTCCAACTTACAGAAATGGGGATATAAAGAGATGGGTAATTGAATCCACGGAGTAAGCAGCAAATTTCCATTTGCACAGTGACAAACGTCTCTTGATTCTGCCTCTCGCAAGTAGAAAACGCACGGTTCATTTCTTTATCGGTCACTCTGCTGCGCCCACCCTACTCATGGTCCAATCCAGCATTCATATAATTCAAACCGCCGCCAAAGCTCTTGGGTTCCAGCGAAAACCTTGGTTGCTCACACCAGGTAACTCATCGAAGGCTAAGTGTTCATAATTCTACCCATCCCGAAAGAGGAAAGAGTAGTAGGCTGGCAGGTAGGGCGCCTTCCTACGGTTTCTAGGATTCAGTTAGTCATTAATTTTCTTAACGGAATGGAATTGCCCCGCGGGTAATTTTATTTGCCTTCCCGCAAGCCATCTACTCCAAATCGAGTTTTCTGATACTTGATCCCCTGCTGTCTCCACCGTGCCCGGGCCACAGGAAGAGGTCGAAACTTTCAGCCGGGACAGACCGCGCCCTGGCGCCCCGGGGCCGGTTCAGCCTCGGGCGGGGTACCACCGGGCGCTAACGGGAGGGTCTGCTCCGGCTCAGCCCTGGGTGGGGCTGGGGGCGTGCGAGCGCGCGACCCCGGGTCGGGAGGTGGGAGCGGGAAGCGCGAGGAGGGCGGCCGGGCAGGCAGCGCTCCGCACGTGGCCCCGGAGTCGGCGCGCTCCAAGAACAGTCCCCCGGGCGCAGGAGGCCTGGGCGAGACCCGGCTCTCCGTCGGTCCCCGGCGGCCCCGGCGCGGCTCCCCACGTTAAGCCCCGCGGGCACGACCCGCACGCCGCCCTCCGCTTCCGCGCCTCCCTTGGCGGGCTCCGCCGACCACGCGCCCTCGCCGCGGGCAGACGGCAGGCGCGGCGGGCACAGCCAGCGGCACGGACGCCCGGAACGCCCCGGCGCTCCCACCCCAGCCTGGCCCCGCGCCGCGCGGACCCGCCCAGCCCTCCCTCCCGGGCACCCCAGCCCGCTCCTCCTCGCTCCGGCTCCGCCAGCGGCTGGGCAGGACCCTGGAATACCTGCTCCTCCGGCTCGGGGTGGGGTTCCCTCCCGCTGCTCCGGATCCCGGACCTTCCCCGAGGCTGCGGGAAGTACTCTAGCCGCGAGGAAACTGCCCTTGTCTCTCGGCTTCTGAACGTGACACTATATATCCGGCTCAGAGCCGGGGTGTGGGGCGGGAGGAAGCTGCCTCCGCGGCCTCGGCGTCGGCGCGGAGCGGGCGGCAGCCGCGGCCCGGGCGAGAGGAGCGCGAGGACCCGGCGGGGGCCCTGCAGGCAGCCGGCGGCAGCGTCGAGGGCAGGGCGGCCGCGTGCGCAGGCCCGCCCCGAGCCTCCATTCATTCAGCACGGAGGAGATCCACGCTGTTACTCCAGGGTCCACCCACCCTCATTTCTTAATCGGTGGGTGAGGGGAAATAAACGGGAAAGGCGCCCCTCTCTGATCTGAAAAAGAACCTCGAGAGAGAACGAGAGAAGAGGACGCAGGGGAGATAGAGACAAACAGACAAAGGTCAAAGGTTCTGGTCTGAACGCTTGGAGGACACATCTTTCCCCACCTACCCTAGCAGGAAAAGCAGCCAAAAATCCGAGTTTGCTCAGCTCGCCTGCTTTGCATACCCCCTGGGAGGGATGCTCTGGTGTCTCTATCTGCCCAAACCCTGTGGGGCGTCCGGCAAAGACCCACCAGCGCAGTGTCCTTTCAGAAACCCTGGAGGGGCTGGCGGCGCTCTGGCCGCAGACTGGGTTTGGAGAGCAGAGATCTGCATCTGCGGAGCGTGCGGATGGGACTGGGCAGGTAGGAGGGTAGGGGCGGGAGAGAATCAGATGGCGGCGAAACGAACAGCGGCGGGCTAGCTTTGCTCAGCAGCCCTTCTCCAGATTTTATTTTACTTTTTAAAAAGACGTTTGTTTTGTTAGCCTGATAGCTTTTTGGAGGGATTAGGTTTGGTGATGGACGTCAGGGCAGACTTGATGAAGGAAAGGCCGACATGTGACTGGAGCTGTCACTGTTCTCATTCGAAGACATGCTGACATTGTAGAAGGTAAATCCCTGCACAAACATACTACGATAAGAAAATCCTGGAAGGAGTATCACTCTATAAGCTGTCTTCATTCCCCTCATCACAACATTGCCATCAGATAAAGACATAAAATTCGTGAAAGTTAGAAGCAATAAAATGTTAGAATTAATTCCTTGCATTAAAAGAATTTACACCCATTTTGAATTCTCTTCTACTGGACGCTCTTCAATTAAATGTGTTAAGGAAAGTGTTGCCTAAAGACACGGTGGCTAATTTCTTCTGGTGACTGCCTGAAAGCAAGAGAGAGAAAACGTTAGAACCAAATAAATATTCTCTTTGTTATTCCTCCCCCAACTCAAGAATAAATCTGAATGTGTTCTCAAAACGTGCATGACAGTACTTGAAAAGATACCGTCAAATGTTGGTGAGAAAGTGTTGAAATCACTCATCAGATAGCAGGTAGAAGGTAAATTGTTACAACTCTTTGGAAAGCAATTTAACAACATATTTCCAAGGCATAAACTATTAAGTCACTCAATTTTTTTTGTTTATTTTTTGTTCTTCCAAACAGTAAAGGATTGGTAAAGGATTCCCATTTCTTAGAATGCTTCCAAAGGAAATAACCCACAAAAAGAGAAATGGCATATGGACAAAGTTGCAGGTTTATTATAGCATTATTAATAAAGTAGAAAATAAAACATTTTCAGTGGAATGTTAAGAAATAAAAATGCAATGTTATTATAGAATACAAAATCACAATTTGATTATCACCATCAAAATCTCTATTTATGTATGGATAACGTATTAGTTTGCTAGGCCTACCATATCTAAGTACACAGGCGGGTGGCTTAAACAACAGAAATGTATTGTATCACAGTTCTGGAGGATGGAAATCCAAGATCGAATTGTCAGCAGGGTTCATTCTTTTGGAGGACTTTGAAGAAGGATCTGTTTCATGCCTCCCTTCTGGTGGGTATGTTTGTAACCTCTGGCTTCTTTCGGCTTGTAGAACATAACCTTGATCTTTGCTTTCATCTTCACAAGGTGTTCTCCCTGTGTGTGTGCTTGTGTTCAAATTTCCCCTTTCTATAAAGACAACAATCATTTTGCATTAGGGCTTTTCCTAATGACCTCATCTGTATTTATTACTTCTGCCAGAATTCTATTTCCAAATAAGGTCACATTCTGAGTACTTAGGCTTAAGACTTCAACATATGAATTTGGTAGTGGTGGGAGAGGGGGAGCAAGGTAATAAGGGGAAGAAGGTTCTCCAGGGTTTTATCCTAAAACCACTGTTGCTCAAGGTTAATATTGAGAAATAGATTGGAGATTGTGAATAAATGCAGTGATCCAAAAGAATGCTATGATTCCCCAATACTATCTTTTTAAACAAATACTGTTTCAGGCCCTGGCCAGTTGCTCAGTGGACAGAGCGTTGGCCCAGCGTATGGACATCCTGGGTTTGATTCCTGGTCAGAGCACACAGGAGAAGTGACCATCTGCTTCTCCCCCCATCCTTCTCCCCCTTCTCATCCTCTTCCTCTCTTGCAGCCAGTGGCTCAGTTGGTTCCAGTGTTGCCTGGGGTGCTGAGGTTAGCTCAGTGAGCACAGCCTCAGACACTAAAAATAGCTCTGTACTCTGGCATTAGTTCCAGGTGGATCCCAGTTGAAGCATTTGCAGAAGTCTGCCTCACTATCTCCCCTCCTCTTACCTAAAAAAACAGAACAAAACAAATACTATTTCTATTGACTGATATGGAAACACAGATTTGATATTGATCTACAGTAGAATCATAAAAATATAGTCCTCTGGAACCAGAAAGCTAGTTCTTTGTGCCCATTATTTTACCGTATGATAGTGAAGACTAGACTCATGTCTGATCTAAGATCACTGTATTAATTTTCTGTTGTTGCATAACCAATTACTATAAGAAAGTTGATGTTTTAAACCAATAACCATTTATTATCTCAAAGGTCTGTAAATCAGTCTTCTGGATATGGTATAACTGTGTTCTTTGCCCAGGGTCTCACAAGGCTGAAATCACAATGTCAGCCAGGCCTCTGATCTCATCTGTGTCTCGTGGTCCTTTTCTGAACCCCTCATTTGTTGTTGGCAAGATTTAGTTCCTTGCAGCTACAGGACCGAGGGCCTCATTTTCTTCCTGGCTCTTGGTGAGGGTTTGCTTCCAGTTCTAAGAGGCCATCCTCCCTCTGGTCTTAACCATGTGCTCTCTAATAGCCTGGTTGTTTGCTTCTTCAAAACTATCAAAAGAAATTCTCTTTCTCTCTTCAGATCTCTTACCCTTTGCAAGGGCGGCAACTCAATTATGTGAGAGCCATGTGGGACAGATAATCTCATTTCTGTTTACTTCAAAATCAGTGGATTTAGGGCCTTTACTTTCATCACATAACATAATAACAGGAGTGAAACCCATCAAAGGCACTGTCCCACTCCTCTGGAGGGAAAAGATTGTACAGATCATGTACACTAGAGCAGGCAGATCTTGGGGCCATCTCCTCTCTTCCTGCGATGGTAGGTGGCAGCATTGGCAGGAGCAGGGTGTTGTTCCCTACTTGATTGAAGAGTTTCTTTTGCATAAGAATAAAATTTGTTCGTGATCTGTCCTTTTTAGGAAGCAGATAGTTATAGATTTTTGTACTTTTTTTCTTAACTCCTTTTCCCCACAGAGATATATAGGTCTTTAAACATTATACAACTTCTTCATCCATAATTATAAAAGTGTAACAGATAAAGACTAAATTCATATTTTCTGTTTCTAAGCATAGTGTATTCTGAGCTGATTGTTCCTTAAACCTTGAGTCATAAACATCAAGAGTCTTTTGAGAATGCAACTGAGAATTCTTTTGAGAATCTTGTTCTGAGAATGCAATAAGGTTACAGCATTAACCTGAATTAACTAAAGACACATCCTCTCTATTGACTATTATGCAGACATTAAAAAGAGTACATTAGAACTATTTCAGTTGAATTGCAGTAATTTCCAAGAGTTTTAGTTTATAAAGAAAGTAATATGCTAAAAAACATGTGTAATATGATCTTGTTTCTATTAAACCAATGTCAAATAACTTTAAATTTTTTTTATTTTTTTACAGAGACAGAGAGAGAGTCAGAGAGAGGGATAGACAGGGATAGACAGACAGGAACAAAGAGATGAGAAGCATCAATCATTAGTTTTTCATTGCGCATTGCAACACCTTAATTGTTCATTGATTTCCTTCTCATATGTGCTTTGACCGCGGGCCTTCAGTAAACTGAGTGACCCCTTGCTTGAGCCAGTGACCTTGGGCTCAAGCTGGTGAGCTTTTTGCTCAAACCAGATGAGCCCTCGCTCAAGCTGGTGACCTCGGAGTCTTGAACCTGGGTCTTCCACATCCCAGTTTGATGCTCTATCTACTGTGCCACCGTCCGGTCAGGCAATGTAAAATAACTTTGAATAAATGTGTGTGTGAGTGTGTGTATGTGTGTGTGTATAAATATATATATAATCTACAAGGCTTGGAGACAAACATTGAGGATACATACCTGATTATTAACATGTTACCTTGATTGATGAGAGAGAGGCCTGATACATATGGGGGAAGTTAGGAGGAGTACCAGGCAAAGATGGACAAAAAAAGGGACTAAAATATAAATTAAGGTATTATATGATCACATCTATGCATTTATTTAAATTATATTAAAACACTTTTAATTAAAAAGAATGCTATGAGTCACCATGCCCTCTTAAGAAATAAAAAGCTGAACAAATCCTTCTTAATTAGTCAGAGAAATAAATTCACAGGGCTAACTGCTGCCACCAAATTTGGAGAAAGAGACAAGTGTACACAGGAAATCACAAATGACAGGAAACAGAACCCATGAGCAGAAACCTCCAAATTACTAGTACCTGGGTAGAAAAACTAAGTTGTACTGACAGAGAACTCAAGAGTTAGAAATTTAGCTTTAGGTTTTAGTTATAATCACTAGGCTTAATGATTAATGCAAGTAAAAAGCTTTGTTCTAGGAGCTGGATACATGAATGAACCTAGGTGACTTGTGAGACTACAAGCAACCCGCCTTTGTGTGTCAGGCCCAGGAAACCCACAAAAAAAGATGGTATCTAAGGCCTGGGGCTCCAAAGACCTAATGCCTATGGACAAGGATGCAGTTAAAGATATATTAGTCAGCAGATGAAGAAATGCTAGAAGAATCCCTGGACTGCAACTTTTTATCTAATTAACTTTTTTCTAAATTCCCAACCCCTTACCTACCCCTATCTTCCCCTTCTAAAAAAGGTTGGCTGAGATGAGATGTTAAGATGGTTTTTGGATACAGAAACTTCATATTCTCAGATTGCTGGCCATCTGAATAAAGCACTCATAAAGATTCAATCCTTTTCTGTACTTAGCTGAGTAGTGACAGACAGCATGATCATGAATATTTTTCAGGTTTCAGTACTTAAGGATTGCTGGAGGCTCAGGGAGTTAAAAGCTTCTCCAGGGGAACCCAATGTTAGGGCTGGGGCTGGGCACATCTTTGTGATTTTTACTTCCGGGACCTCTCACAGATCCTCACAGTGAATAGCAAAGAAAAATCCTCCAGTGCTTCTAGTAGGGGGAGGGGAAGAGGAAATATGTGAGATAGGCCAGAGCATTCTGTTTTTAACAAGGCTTGCACTCAGGGAAACTATTTCACCAGAGCCTAACCTGTTGGAGTTGTATTGGAGCCTAACATAACTACAGGATGGAAATCCTCAACTCCAGCCCCCCTCCAGCCATCCAATTCCACGAAAGGTGGGGAAACTGAGAAGCACTTGTGATGCTCACAGCCCAGGGACACAAGCTCACCAAAAGACACACAATCATAGGACTATAAAATGCCTCTCTTCAACACACACCTTACCATTACATTACTAAATGCCTATTTGCTGCAGTTCCTTTTACCCAATACTCATGTCCACCTAACAGAAAATTACAAGGCATGTGAAAGGCTAAAAACACATTTTGAAAGCACTGAACAAGCATAAGAACCAAAGTGAAATGTGGCAGGAATGTTGGAATTATCAGATCAGGAATTTAAAAAAAAATCTAAGAATAAATTACCAAGGGCTTGAATAAATAAGGTAGACAATGTGCAAGAACCAATGAATAACGTGAACAGAAAGATGAAAAAATTTAAAAGAATCTAAACTAATGCTAGAAATGAAAATAACAAAACCTGCACAGTAATAAAGAATGCCTTTGATGGGCTCAATAGGACACAGCTGAGGAAAGACTCTCTAAGCTGAATAAAATGACAATAGAAACTTTCAAAGATGAAAAGCAAAGAAAAAAAAGACAGCAATATCAGAGATATCAAAGGGTTGTGTAACAACTATAAAATGTGTTACTACAACACTCTGACAAACAATATCAAAAAAGAACTAAAAAAAAATGGAGAGATATTCCATGCTCATGATTAAGATGACTCAATATTGTCAAGATGTCAGTTTTTTGTTGTTGTTTTTTTAAGTGGGGAGAGGGGAGATAGACTCCTCTATATGTCCTAACTGGGTTCTACCTGGGAACTCCCATCTGGGACCAATGCTCAAATCAACTGAGCTATCCTCAGTGCCCTGGCTGATGCTCAAACCAATAGAGCCACTAGTTGCAAGAGAGGAAGAAAGAGAGAAGGGAAAGGGGAGAGGGGCAGAGAAGCAGATGGCCGATTCTCATGTGTACCCTGACCCGGGATTGAACCAGGACATCTGCATGCAAGCCTGATGCTCTATCCAATTAGCAAACTGGCCAGAACTCAAGATGTCAGTTTTTTTATAGCTTGATTTATAGGTAGAGCTCAATCTCAATCAAAGTTCCAGCAAGGTATTTTGTGGATATCTACAAACTGATTCCAAAGAGTGTATGGAGGGACAAAAGACTTAGAATAGGAGAACTCAGCTCTGGAGAAAAATGAAGCTGGAGAATTGACAGTACCCTACATCAAGAATTACTATGAAGCTGTAGTAATTAAGATAGACTAGTACTGGTGAAAGAAGAGAAATCAATGGAACAAAATAGAGAGTCCAGAAATAGACCCACATAAATATAGTCAACTGATCTTTGTCAAAGGAGCAGAGGCAATACAATGGGGCAAGTGTAGTCTTTTCAACAAATAGTGCTGAAACAACTGAACATGAAAAGAAAAACAAGAATCTATACACAGATCTTATATCCTTCACACAAATTAACTAAAAATGGATCACAAACTAAGGTAAAACTCATAACTATAAAATTCCCAGAAGATAAACACGAGAAAACCTAGATGGCCTTAGATCTAAAAATTACCTTTCAGATACAGTAGGCACAATATATGGAAGAAATAATTTATAAACTGGACTTCATTAAAACTAAAACTTCAACTCTGCAAAAAACAATTGTCAAGAGAATGAGCAGATAAGCTACAGGCTAGGAGAAATATTTCTAAAAAGATATCTGATAAAGGGCTCTTATTTAAAATATGCGAAGGACTCTTAAAGCTCAACAATAAAAAAGATAAACAACTCAAGATCAAAATATGGCATAATAATAAGTTTGCTCTACTTTTTGCTGTGGCCACGGGCAATATAGTTTTCCTTTATGAGTTATGATGTTTTAGCATAGGTTTTGGTGGAAGAAGACCACTGGGTTTATTCTTGTAGGTGTTTAATTGTTTGGGCAACAATAGTCCATTCCACAGCACCAAGTCTGTTTAATAAGTGACCCACTAAGCACTCTCATTCCTTGGGCATGGGGTGCAGCTTTGATTCAGGAAGCCCACTCCCAATAACCTCCTGCAATTTGTGGGAGTTAGAAAATAGTCATTAGGAGGAAGAAGTGTAAAGAAGGCACATCTTCCACTAAAGCATGTTGTTCAGGATTGCAATAGGTTACAATGAATAGTCTGATCTGGGCCTAAATTTTCCAAGCTTAGAATTCCAATTGACAGTTGGATACCAATATAAATCACCTTTTGTCCTCCATAAGTTAAATTAGGATGATAATTGTTATTAAATATATACCCACATAATCTTACAGTCTTCTCTTAATAGCCTTTCTAAGCAGAAAAACTGAAGTTAAGTTTTCAGCTGTTTGCTTACTAATTAATGTTATGTTCCTTTGAATTTCAAGTAGTCAGAGGTATGTTCTATTTAGATAATTTTCTTCATCTTCATACTTCTTTCATAACACTAAGGTCATTTAATTGTAGTGTTTGACACAGGTAAGTCAAATCAAACCCCATCCTTACTGACATTCTCCCCCAAAATATTATCAAATTTTGCTTTTCTTTCAGAGAAAAAATGGCTAGGCAAAAAAAAAAAAATTACTTGGATTCTGTGAAATACTGAATATAAATCACTCACTTTAGGGTAAAATCCTGCTAATTTTGTCTTCAAAATTTCAATTAGTCAGTTGTCACCATGATCAGGTGCTAGATAGTGTGTAAGGTGATGATCAGTTTCCTCCATCAAACTTCATTCATTTAGTCATTCATTCATTCACAAATATTCATAGACCATTGGCTATGTATCAGGCACTG
Source organism: Saccopteryx bilineata (assembly GCF_036850765.1). Lineage (NCBI taxonomy): Eukaryota > Metazoa > Chordata > Mammalia > Chiroptera > Emballonuridae > Saccopteryx > Saccopteryx bilineata. The sequence continues at coordinate 138,030,906 of NC_089491.1, read as the reverse complement.
TGGCAGTTTTTTTTTAATTATTTTTATTTATTTATTCATTTTAGAGGAGAGAGAGAGAGATAGAGAGAGAGAGAGAGAGAGAGAGAGAGAGAGAGAGAGAGAAGGGGGAGAGTAGCAGGAAGCTTCAACTCCCATATGTGCCTTGACCAGGCAAGCCCAGGGTTTTGAACCGGCAACCTCAGCATTCCCAGGTCAACGCTTTATCCACTGCGCCACCACAGGTCAGGCTGTGGCAGTTTTGAAACTGACAAAAGAATCAAAATCTCTTCCCTCTTATAGATTATATTTAGAGAAAGTAGAAGAAAGATTAAAGAAAGTCCAAAATAAACATCTGGCTGCAGATTGTGGCAAGTGCTATAAAGATATAGAATGAAACTATGTGAGAAAGATTAACAGGGGAAACCTGTTTTAGTTGTGGATGAAGATTGAAACAACTTTGTCAAATAACATTTTGGTTGACATGTGAGGGATGTAGAAAGTTCCAAGCAAAAGAACAAGTAGAAAGATCTTAAGGGGAAGTGTATTTGGGTAACAGGGCATGTGTTTTGAATAAGTTTGGAGAATAGGTAGGCACCAGATGATAGAAGCCTCCTGTAGGTCCTGGTAAGATATCTGGACTCAGGGGAAGTACCATAGTGCCACAGAAGGGTTTTAAAGAGGGTTTTAAGAACCTGCTTTTGTGATAGAAAGTGACTCATCCTAGGATGATCACCTGACCTTTGCTAAACCAATCAGGTTCTCCCTTCCAGGAATTTGAGATTTTTGACCCAAAAGACACAGACTCAAAGTTTCTGGAATCTCCGTGATTTAGACAGCGTTCTAAAAATCCATGAATTTTTGCCACCAGGTGTCCAGAGGTCCCTAAATTCCTGTCCTTCCCAAGGCCTGTTTTCTTCTTGGATTCTGATACATATGTCAGTATTATTTTTTTTATAAATTTTTATTAATTTTAAAGGGGTGACATTAATAAATCAGGGTACATATGTTCAAAGAAAACATCTCCAGGTTATCTTGTCAGTCAATTATGTTGCATACCCATCACCAAAATTCAAATTGTCCTCTGGGTTTTCTTCTCCCGATAACCACCATACTCTTGTCCATGTCTCTTAGTCTTGTTTTTATGTCCCACCTATGTATGGAATCATGCACTTCTTAGTTTTTTTCTGATTTACTTATTTCACTCCGTATAATGTTATCAAGGTCCATTGATTTTGTTGTAAATCATCCAATGATGTCATCATTTCGAATGGCTGAGTAGTGTTCCATAGTATATATATACCACAACTTCTTTATCCAGTCACCTATTGAAAGGCTCTTTGGTTGTTTCCATGTCTTGGCCACTGTGAACAATGCTGCAATGAACATGGGGCTGCATGTGTTTTTACGTACCAATGTTTTTGAGTTTTAGGGGTATATACCCAGTAGAGGGATTGCTGGGTCATAAGGTAATTCTATTTTCAGTTTTTTGAGGAGCAACCATACTTTCTTCCATAATGGTTGTTCTACTTTACATTCCCGCCAATAGTGGATGAGGGTTTCTTTTTCTCCACAGCCTCTCCAACACTTGCTATTACCTGTCTTGTTGATAATAGCTTATCTAACAGGTGTGAGGTGGTATCTCATTGTAGTTTTGATTTGCATTTCTATAATAACTAATGAAGATGAGCATCTTTTCATATCTCTGTTGGCCATTTCTATTTTTTGCTGGGAGAAGTGTCTGTTCATGTCCTCTTCCCATTTTTTTATTGGATTGTTTGTTTGTTTGTTGTTGAGTTTTATGAGTTCTTTGTATATTTTGGATATTAGGCCCTTATCTGAACTGTTCTTTGAAAATATCATTTCCCATTTAGTTGGCTGTCTGTTTATGTTGTTGTCAGTTTCTCTTGCTGTGCAAAAACTTCTTAGTCTGATGTGGTCCCATTCATTTATCTTTGCCTTCACTTCTCTTGCCTTTGGAGTCAAATTCATAAAACACTCTTTAAAACCAAGATCCATGAGTTTAGTACCTATGTTTTCTTCTATGTACTTTATTGTTTCAGGTTTTATATTTAGGTCTTTGATCCATTTTGAATTAATTTTAGTACAAGGGGACAAACTATAGTCGAGTTTCATTCTTTTGCATGTGGCTTTCCAGTTTCCCCAGCACCATTTGTTGAAGAAGCTTTCTTTTCTCCATTGTGTGTTGCTGGCCCCTGTATCGAAAATTATTTGACCATATATGTGGTTTTATTTCTGGAATTTCTATTCTGTCCAATTGGTCTGAGTGTCTATTTTTCTGCCAATACAATGCTGTTTTGATTGTTGTGGCTCTATAATATAATTAGAAGTCAGGTATTGTAATGTCCCCAGCTTCGCTCTTTTTCCTTAGGATTTCTTTGGTTATTTGGGTTTTTTTATAGTTCCATATAAATCTGATTATTTTTGTTCCATTTCTTTAAAAAATGTCATTGGAATTTTGATGGGAATTGCATTAAATTTGTACATTGCTTTGGGTAATATGGCCATTTTGATTATATTTATTCTTCCTATCCAAGAACAAAGAATATTTTTCCATTTCATTGTATCTTTTTTGATTTCCCTTAACAATGCTTTGTAGTTTTCATTATATAGGTCCTTTACATTCTTTGTTATGTTTATTCTAGGTTTTTTTTTGTTGTTGTTGTTGTAACTGTGAAGGGAATTATTTTTTTTGAGTTCATTCTTCTAATGTTTCATTGTTGGCATATAGAAAGGCTATGGACTTTTGTATATTTTGTATCCTGCGACCTTACTGTATTGGTTTATTGTTTCTAGTAATCATTTTATGGAATCTTTGGAGTTTTCGATGTACAGGATCATATCATCTGTACAAAGTGAAACCTTTACTTCTTTTCCGATATGGATGCCTTTTATTTCTTTATCTTGTCTGATTGCTCAAGCCAGAGCTTCTAGCACCATGTTAAATAAGAGTGGAGAGAGAGGACACCCTGTCTTGTTCCTGATTTAAAGGGGAAAGTCCTTAGTTTTATGCCATTTAATATGATATTAGCTGATGGTTTATCATAGATGGCCTTTATCATGTTGAGATCTTTTCCTTCTATACCCATTTTGTTGAGTGTTTTAAACATAAAATTGTGTTGTATTTTATCGAATGCCTTTTCTGCAGCTATTGATAGGTCGTGTGATTTTTCTTCTTTGTTTTGTTGATATGGTGAATTACGTTAACTGTTTTATATATGTTGAACCATCCTTGAGATTCTGGGATGAATACCACTTGATCATGATATATTATTTTTTTAATTTTATTTTTTTAAATATGTTGTTGTAGAATTTTAGCTAGTATGTTGTTTAGAATTTTAGCATCTGTATTCATTAGAGATATTGGTCTGTAGTTTTCTTTTTTTGTGCTGTCCTTGCCAGGTTTCAGTATGAGGGTTATGCTGGCCTCATAAAATGTGTTTGGAAGTATTGCTTCTTCTTCAGATTTTTGGAAGACTTTGAGTAGAATAGGAACCAAGTCTTCTTTGAATGTTTGATAGAATTCATTAGTATAGCTGTCTGGGCCTGGACTTTTATTTTGGGGGAGGTTTTTAATAGTTTTTTCAATTTCCTCTCTGCTTATTGGTCTGTTTAGGCTTCTGCTTCTTCTTGACTCAGTCTAGGAAAGTTGTATTGTTCTAGGAATTTATCCATTTCTTCTAGATTGTTGAATTTGTTGGCATATAGTTTTTCATAGTATTCTACAATAATTCTTTGTATATCAACAGTGTCCGTGGTGATTTCTCCTCTTTCATTTTGGATTTTGTTTATATGAGTCCTTTCTCTTTTTTCCTTGGTGAGTCTTGCCAAGGGTTTGTCAATTTTGTTGATCTTTTCAAAGAACCAGCTCCTTGTTTTATTAATTTTTTCTATAGGTTTTCTGTTCTCTATTTCATTTATTTCTGCTCTGATTTTTATTATTTCCTTTCTTCTGCTGGTTTTGGGTTGTCTTTATTCTTTTTTTTCTAGTTCCTTAAGGTGTGAAGTTAAGTGGTTTACTTGGGCTCTCTCTTGTTTGTTCATATAGGCCTGAAGTTACATGAACTTCCCTCTTATTACTGCTTTTGCTGCATCCCAGAGATTCTGATATGTCATATTGCCATTCTCATTTGTCTGTATATATCTTTTGATCTCTGCACTTATTTCTTCTTTGACCCACTCATTTTTTAAATGTATGTTGTTTAGTTTCCACATTTTTGTGGGTTTGTTTACTTCTTTTTTGCAGTTGAATTCTAGTTTCAAGGCTTTATGATCAGAAAATATGCTTGGTACAATTTAAATTTTTCTGAATTTGCTGATGTTATTTTTGTGGCCCAACATATGGTCAATTCTTGAGAATGTTCCATGTTCATTAGAGAAAAATGTGTACTCTGTCACTTTGGGATGAAATGTCCTGTAGATGTCTATCATATCCAATTGCTCTAGTGTTTCATATAAGGCCAATATTTCTTTATTGATTTTCTGTTTGGATGAATAATCTAGAGCCATCAGCAGCATATTGAGGTCTCCAAGTATGATTGTATTTTTGTCAGTTTTTGTTTTTAGGTCAGTCAGTTTTCTTGATTCAGCGTCCCCTTAATCATTATGAAATGACCATTTTTGTCTCTGATTACTTTTGCTGTCTTGTAGTCAGCATTGTTAGATATGAGTATTGCTACACCTGCTTTTTTTTGGATGTTATTTGCTTGGAGTATTGTTTTCCAGCCTTTCACTTTAAATTTGTTTTTATCCTTGTTGCTTTGATGTGTTTCTTGTAGGCAGCATACAGTTGGATTTTCTTTTTTAATCCATTCTGCTACTCTGTGCCTTTTTATTGGTGAGTTTAATCTGTTTACATCTAGTGTAATTATTGACACTTGGGGGTTCTCTATTGCCATTTTATAAATTGCTTTCTGTTAGTTTTGTATCTTGTTTGATTCTCCTTTGTTTTTCTATCATTTGTTTTTGCTTGTTTGTATTCCATACTTCTTTCCTGTGTTGCTACCTTTTTAAAGTCATGTGCTTCTGTGGTGGTTTTTTTCAGAAGTGGTTACCATTAAGTAATGAAAAGGGTACCTACCATGTTCATTGTAGTACACTATCTTATGAGTGCTTCTGCACTCCATTGTCCTTTGCTACTGTTAATCTTCGTCCTCTCCCCTTTTTGTTTTTGTTGTCACAGTTTAAATTTGGTTTTATTGTGTTCTTGGAGGAGCTTTTACTTGTGGTTTTGTTTTGTTTTGTTCTTTGTATCTGGATGGAAAATCCCCTTTAGTATATATATGTCAGTAGTCTAATAAAAGTTATTTATTATCATGATTTTGCTCAAGTTAGGTAAATTTCATTATTTCAAAAAATGTCTGAACTGATATAATTTATCAGTCAATGTTTTTCTGCAGTAGCTATTATTATATTTTGTTCTTGCTTTAAGATGGCTAACCCAAAGAACAAATAGAGAAGATAGGTGAATTGAGGAGATAATAATTTCTGGTAATCTCTTTACTTTTTTGAACAAAAAAAAAATTGAAACTTTTTTACTGAGAATACTGGGTAAAGGAGAAGTTCTTCTTAGTTGATGCACTTCAATCCTTAAAAAACAAAGATGCTGCTCAACTAAATCTGGAAAGTTAAAGAAAAAAGTTTAGAATTAAATAGCTTATGCCCCTCCCCCCTTTCTGTTGCTTTAGTAAAATAATTCTTGGTTGTAAAAAAAAATGACATTATCAACAGCGCTGTGTGTTTTAAAACAAAAAGGCACATGTCCTACAAAGGACTAGCTGTTAAAACTTAAATCAACAGATTCCAAATTGGGTAGAACTGAGTCATGTTCAAACACAGCACTAAATCTTAGCTCTTCAGCAATTCTGCACCCTATTTCTAGGAAGATTTGGAGAGTCTAGTGGGAAAAAAAGATGTCACAAATCAAGCATTTATTGAGATTACACCAAGTGAATACTTCCTGAGAGGGTTTTAGAAGACAAGGGCTTGAAATCAAAACATAAATTTGAAATTTAAAGCAAAACACTTAATTATTTCAATTATTTTATCATTAATGTTGAATTCATTATTTATGAAAATGGAGATAGAAAAGTTTAAAAGTTTTAATATCTTCTAGATGCAGAATTATAAGAGAAGTAAGCAAAAACTGATCTTTCTCATGAGCTTGCTTTTGTTTTACCCTTGCAGTCATTTTCTTTTTTTACTTGTAAAAACAAAATGATAATGCTAACTTGATATGCTTGCAATGAGAATTAAATGAGGATGTATGGAGCAATGAACAGTCTAGTGTATAAATTATATTAGCTTCTTAGTGAAAATTTCCCTTTTTAAAAAATTTCTGGATAATTAAAATTATACAAAATAAGTGTTGGATACATTGATTAGAAGTAATTTAGAAACAGAAATTACATAGCTTATGAAAAAATCAAAACAGATGTTTATTATTAAACACAAAATGAGTGTATGGAAATAAAAGACATAAAAAACAGTAATTCAGTAATTGATTGTGTTAATAACTGATTCTTCACTTTGAAATATATTCTTTTACTGTTGATTGGAGTCCTTATTAGGGGACTATGTTGACCAGAATGATATTTTTCTCCCAACAAGTAACCTTAAAAACCAAAGATCCAATGTAGTCACAACTTGTCATTTCCCCAGGTTCAACAGACCCAGAATGCAAGTGCAGTACTGTATTGACAGTTGTGAGTACAATTGTTAAATATACCAAACTGAAGAAGCTTTGCTGTGGTTCAGTTGAGCAATCTGCTCATCTTGCTGTCCATTTGGCAAGTGGCTGACTTTAGCTGTGATGTATGTTGGAAGTTCTACAGTACCTAAAACTCCTCTGTAGTGAGAAATGGGTTGATACAAGTCAATTTTTTTTAAAAAAAGCAAAAGTTAGGAAAATTTTAACAGCCATTTACATAATGTTCACTATGTTGATGGCTCTAAGGACATCACACATTTAATTCATTTAATTCTTATGACAACCCTATGCAGAAGGTACTACGATTATCGCCATTTTACAGATTAGGAAAATGAGGCACAGAGATGTGTCTCGTTAAAGTCACTGTTGAATGAATTTTGTCAGTGCTCCTCCTTTACCTATTTTTTCATTAGAACAGGCATCTATTAATCTGTACTGATTTTTCTGGATACAATTAATTTCTACTGGATGGGACTCAAGGCATTCATCACATACCCATATAAAGGGACCATAAGAGTGATGTTCAGCACCAAAGCACCTCTCTGGTGGTTGACCTCCATCCCTTGTATCCACAGATGCTTTTGGTTTGGGTACCAGTTCCTGGTACCTTCAGTTAGGACTAAAGTGGCAGTGTCACATAACCTGGCTTTGCAACTTCATGAACAAAAGACTAACCTGTGGCAGCTTTCCTCTGAAGGAAGCTGTGGGCATGGAGGTACCCAGATACTCACACCTCCTGTGCAGTGCAGAATTCCAAAGCTTCATGTCACTCCTATTGTCCAGCCTAACTCCTCCAAGACAAACGTCTAAGTTTGGTGCCTGGCCATATGGTCTCTGCTATTCCAGTGGATTTTTTTTTTACAGGGACAGAGAGAGAGTCAGAGAGAGGGATAGATAGGGACAGAAAGACAGGAACGAAGAGAGATGAGAAGCATCAATCATCAGTTTTTCGTTGCGACACCTTAGTTGTTCATTGATTGCTTTCTCATATGTGCTTATTGACCGGGGGCCTTCAGCAGACCGAGTAACCCCTTGCTCGAGCCAGCAACCTTGGGTCCAACCTGGTGAGCTTTTTGCTCAAGTCAGATGAGCCTGCGCTGAAACTGGCGACCTCGGGGTCTCAAACCTAGGTCCTTCGCATCCCAGTCCAACGCTCTATCCACCACTGCGCCACCGCCTGGTCAGGTCCAGTGCATTTTTGGAATCTCTTCCCATGCTTGTAACAGTTCTGATAATACTCCTCTTCATACCTTCTGCCTGAACTTCAAATTACCCATGTCCACACTAAACCCATCGTCACCTACCCCCAGAACTTCTCTGCCTTCTGCATAACCCATCTTGGTGAATAGTGTCAACTGTTTTAATTGTAGAGAAGAGAACATTTTAGATTATTTTCAATAATCATTCAGCTTTTGCCCATCTCCTAAATGTCTATTAATTCAGTACCTTTATATTTCCACTGTCTTCTCCTTAGTTCACGGCAGCATAATTTCTAGGCTGTGATTGCAATAGCCTCTTAAATCCCTCAGTCTTGTCTCTTCCCAGAGTTATTTTTCTTCAAACAAAAATATTATGCCTTTAATCTTCTAATAAAATATTTTAATGTATCCTTAGGCTTGTACATACAGTTCTTCAAACTGCAGCCCGAAGTTGCTTCTCTGATTCTGTCTCCCATTATTCTCACTCCTACACTCAGTGTTCCGGCACCCTGGGGCCATCTTCTAATTTACTGTGAAAATAGCCATGACCCATGCTTGTCCCGGGCCTTCAAAACATGCTTCCTTCTTTTCCTATAATGCCCACCCTAATTTCTGGGCCACCTTCACCTTGCTGTCAAGGGTGAATCTTCACAGCCTGTAGGGTAAGATTCTCACTCATTCTATAATTTCAGAAATGGAAACACAATGATTAACTAGTGTGCAGCTAATAGTTGATGGAGCCCACCTCCAAAACGAAGTCTGTCTGCCTCCAGCTGGCATGTATACCCGTTAAACAGTTTTGTTCAGTGTAGCTATTCAGAGGGGCCACAGAGCAGCAGCCAACTCAAAGGTTCTACAGTTGACAGGGGAGTGAAGGCACCTCTGAAGACCTGTATACTTGAAGTTTCCCCCAGCAAATGCTGTGTCATGATAGAGCTGATTGTCTGAGAGCAAGGTGGTTTGCTGTCAGGTGGGGGCAGGACTGCTCACCCTGAGCTGGCAGGGCCCTAAAGAAGGCTGTCACATGATAGACAGCGTTCTGGCAGGAGCACCAGTGTGTGAGCAGGGTGATATAGGTTTGTCCAGGGAGCAGCTTCCTCAAGAGACTTCACTTTAGTTAATTTTTTCATTGCTTTTGGAGAGAGAAATAGAGAGAGAGAGAGAGAGAGAGAGAGAAGAGGGGAGGAGGAGGAAGCATCAGCTAGTAGTAGCTGCTTCTTATATGTGCCTTGACCAGGCAAGCCTGGGGTTTTGAATCACCAATGGTCAGCATTCCAGGTCAACACTTTATCCACTGTGCCACCACAGGCCAGGCCTTTTGGAAAACATTTTAGAAAACATAGTACATTTTCACAGAGTAAAAACAAGATTGATTCTCACCACCCTGAGGTGCATCGCTGTATGCCCCCTCCACATCTCTTTGCTGTTTAGTTTAGTTCTGGCTCCGCCTTTGCCACAGTCACCAGAACGCTTGCTCCTGATTCTGGGCTGTGCTGCCTCCGCCGGACATGTCGGCTTGTACAACAGCCCCTTCTTCTTGACAGCACACTGCTAGGTTCTGTTTCCACTGGACTCCATTAAATAAGATGCAACCATTATTGTCATGCCCTACTACATTTTACACTCATGTGTAGGTTTTGTACTATAAAATAGGTGCTACTGAGAGAATCTAGCATGTTAAAGTTTTATACGATACAGCAATTCTACCATGCTGAAAAGACCTCCTGAGGGTGCAGGATTGCTTAGATGTTGTGATTTGAACACTCCCCCTTGCTCTCCCCTCTCCTTTGCTGCTAAGGTAGGACCTGTTCTTGGCTTGTTCTCAGCCTGTGTGAGTTCAGATCCCCATCCTGCGCTCTCCACATCTTCCTTCCCCCTGCCATCCACAGGTTCTGCCCATCCTCCATCCCTCAGCTTCCTGTTTCCTACCTCTTTTTTTTCTCATTTTGTTTCCTTGCCATGGTATCACCTCTATACATCTCTTCCCAGCTACTTATTTACTGTTTGTCTCCCTGTTCCTTGCCTTGTCCGTCAGCTCTTTGCCTATTCCCCTTCCTCCAACTCCCTGATAGGCCTCCCTGGGCCTGAGTCTAGGTCATTATGGCTTAGAATATCGTCTTCATAGTACATATCTTTATTTTCAAAGTAACACATAAGTTTTGCCACTTCCAGAAGTAATTAAGATCGCCCCTCATGCACATTTAAAATTCAACCTCAGCAACTCTAACCTCCTTGCATAATTGCCTTTTTATGGAGATAAGCTTTTTAACACTACTGGTACTCGTACTGGTTGTACTGGTTATTGTCAGGTTGGCTCAGTTTCCCCCAGCCCATGCTTTTATGCTATCTGAATTATGGACAAATTAGAGGAAATGTCTCGCTTCTAAAATATCGCTTTTTGGTCAATAATAACAGCTAACCTTCAAATAGCACCTCAAATGCATTCATCACTTTTAAATGTCACAGTGTTGTGTTTTCCACTTTCCCCTCTTTACAATAGAAAGAACTGAAAAAATATAGGATAAATTATATTTAAGAAAAGCATTTAAAATTGATGGCAGTGAACAATGATAGCAGTATCTTAACCTGAATAAGTGTGTGTGTGCATGCGTGTGTGTGTGCGTGTGTGTGTGTGTGTGTGTGTTAGTTTCTGTGATTGTGAGTAAAACTGCTTTCTGAACCCATGATTTTGACATACTTGCTTTCTTGGAAAATGATATAACAATTTTTCTTATTTCACAAACAGGAGACAAGTGATGGGTAATCTAACAGAAAGATTAATTTAAAATTTAATTTATTTAAAAATCAGGCTCTGAAATGCCTTCTTCTACTGATGTTTGAATACAACTACATTTCACATATGGGATTTCATTGTAAAGAAGTAATGGAAATGCAACCTTAGCCTCCTCCTGCGAGATCTTTTCCATGAGATCAGGATACACCTGGTTTGCAGACTTGTGGATGTCTGAGTTAGTATGGTCTTATTTCTCGTTCTAGCTCTATCATTCAATGTTCTCTGATTTTTTTCCTCTTCAGAAGATTGATTCTCCCCTTGACGGATAAAAAGAAAGATGAATAAACACTTCAGTTCTAAGAATTCTCTTTGTTCAACATAAATCAGGTATTATCCATGTCAATAAGTTTAGAAGATTATTTAACAAGTTCCTTGACAACAAGTCTTTCAATCTACAGTATTTTAAAGTAATCTTGCAAATGTAGAGACTCAATACTGGCCTGTTGAATGAAGTAAGTAAAATGATAGTCCTTAGGGTTATGTCAATAGCATGATTTGACATCAGCATCTATGATGAACTTAAAATAGCAGAATTTATCTTTAAAAATTGCTTTCTTAGCCTTTATTTTTAAGTAACCAAGACAGTTCTATTATGGGCATCTTCTTTTTGGGAAAACTGACACACTGAAGCAGGTGACTTGTTAAGACCAAGAAATAAATGAGCAGGGTTAGGTGTGCAAAAAAGGAGAAAGTGACATCAGATCACATTTCATTCTAAAAAGAATTTAGAGGGAGAAAAGTAACAGGCTTCCTGTTTCAATTAAAAAGATGACTGCTTTGTTCCTTACCAGACTGCTTTGAATTAAAACAGGAAGCCTGTTGTATTTAGATTCATGGCTTGGCTATTATATGCAAAACTGTGATGTGAAATAAAACATGAGTATTTTCAATAAAATTTTTCTAACAAAGCTATGATGCAATTGAGTTTTATTAATGCTGACGCAGTGCCAGGGTCCGTGTGTTTCTCAGTGCCTGGTTCTGTTTTGAAACCAGAACACTGAGCTTGAATACACTTCCTGCCACTTTTTTTAAAGATCTGTCCCATTTATAGCAAATGGATCAGGGGCTGAGCACACAAAAGAAGCTAGCAGAGCTCCCCAGAGCTGAGAGCCTTAAATCAGGCTGTGGCAGGATGTGGAGCTTTCCTCTTTCGACTCCTGAGTTTTCTTAGTGGTAGCCAAAGCGTTCAGACTGATAAATGATAATGGGGAACTATTCAAGGCATCACTGGATCACTCTTCCACCTTCCGGAATTGTTCTCATTTCTTTATTATCCAAAATTTATATGCGATTAAAAGGGAATGGAACCTATCCTGCCTTCACAAACCGGTGGTCTGGAGGGAGAGGCTGGCTTCTATATTAGAACTATATATACTACAGTGTCATAAATAAAATTCTACAGGACAGCCTGCTAGTGCAGAGAAGGGCATATTATTCAGAGAAGACCGTGGGGTTCAAAGGACTGTTTGGTACACACAGGATTCTTGGTGATGAATAGGAGGTATTCTGTTGATGGAATGAGGTGTAGGGGAAGAAACACCCATGCGCACGGGCGCGCGCGCACACACACACGTACAGTGGCTTGTGTGTTTCATTAACTAAATAAGAGACTATGGAGTGTGCGTAAGGAGCCACAACTCATTCCTTGCCATTGCCATGTAACTGTGGGAACCGGGAGTTGAGGGCTGTGACGCAGAGACCTGCACACACAGAGGCTCTTGGATACTGTGCTGAGGCACTTAGACCTCATTCTGCAGGGGGCAGAGGCTCTGAAGAGTCTGAGGCAGGACAGATCATGAGTAGAGTTCATTTTTGGTAAACCACAGTGATAGCGGTAATGAGATCAGCTTGAACGGAGCAAGCCTGAAAGCAAGACACCAGTTGGCGATCTGGAGTAATCGGGAGATACTGGAAACGATCATTGACTTTCAGTTCCATGGCACTTGTAAGGAAACATCGGGCCATGGGCTCTGGAGCCAGATGGCCTGGGTTTGAATTGTAGCCCACCTCTGTGGGTCCCGGGCAAGTATTAATCTCCCAGTTCCATTCTTTTTCATGTGCAAAATGGGAACAAAAATAAAGATCTCTTATCAATTACTATGAACATTAACAAAGTAATTCATGGATATTGCATGGCACAGTGCCTGGTATTACATAGTACTCTATAAATGTTAGTAATTATCACAAAGCCAGGAGAAAAATGAAAAATCAGATATAGTGAGGCATATTAATGACATGTACAGACACTCCAACTACTTCTTTCAATTTAAACCATAAAAATTGTTTTAATTCCAGCAAGGTTACAGGGGGGGGAAATCTATCAAAATAGAAAAGTAAAGGGAATATAGTTTTCTGCAAAGGCAAAATCCTGGCCATATTGACATGCGCATCCTAGCTTTCAAGGTGCAAAGTTTTATAGTTGGCATGACCTTGCATTGGGTAGATATAGAAAAAATTCAAAGAACACCATCAATATTTCTGCACTGTGTTCACTAATGATGAGAATCATTTGCTAGGAGTAACTACAAATTCTATCAACATTGAAAAGCATCACTGCCTGGAGATGTTTAATGAAATCTCCGTTCTTTCTGACTGGCTTCATCAGATTCCACAGTACCTTTCGTTGTCTGTTTGAGAAGTATAGATGTGAAGTTGTTCCTTTTATTCAGTGTATTTTCTATATTTTTCAAATAAAATGTTTAATATTTTTATTTTCAATGTTTTATGAATTTAAATTTTGCAGTTTAATTTATTTTGCTGCATTTAAAAATGGAATCATTTTCAAATGTTTCAAAATATAAAAAGTATTCATAAGAATTTAAAATAACATCAAAAGAAAGTGATCACATGTATTTTCACATAACTCTAATTTAACAGTCTTTTATGACTGCGCCCATGCTAACCTGTCAAACTCCTGAATTTGGAAGCCTTTGCTTGGCGTGTCCCTCTCCACTTTCTCAACTCTTATGGCCACTTGCCCAAATCTGGTCTGTCCTAACCTTGAAAATGGGACCTGAACAATTATAGACTCAATTCTTTAGTTGAGTTAAAGATAATTATATTTATAGGTAAAATTTTACCAGAAAGCACTTCATTATATTATAAAGATAATAGTTCTCTCTCCGCAGTCCATTTATAACTCACATGATTACCAGAAAGGAAATTGAGAATTGCTACAAAGAAAAATATTCAACTTTTACGGACTAAAACAATCTAACATAGAAGAAAGTAGAAAGCAATTAGCCAGATAAGTAAATAACTAGACAGAGAAAGACAAATACCATTTGATTTCACTTATGTGTGGAATCTAAAGAACAAAATAAACAAATAGAAACTGATTCATGGATACAGAGAACAGACTAATGATTGCCAGAGGGGAGGTAGATTGGTGGGCTGGGTGAAGAAGGTGAAGGAATTAAGAAATACACATTGGTGGTTACAGAACAGTCATGGGGATGTAAAGTACAGCATAGGGAACATAGTCAACAATATTGCAATAACTATATGTGGTGCCAGGTGGGTACTGAAAATATCATGGGAACACTTTGTAAAGTATATGATTGTCTAACCATTCTGCTGTATGCCTGAAACTAATAAAAAATGATACTGAACTTAAATTGTAATTGAAAAAAAAGAAGTAATTAGCCAGAAAAGATAGGATAGAACAAATTTTTGCTTGGAATTTTCAGATATTAGGAAACACATAATAGGAAACAGTAGTGTAAGAGTTGAAATGTTAAACACAAAATTATAAAACACCTAGAAGACATAAAATAAAATCTAGGTGACTTGGTTTAGCCATGCCTTTTTAGATACAACACTAAAAGCACAATCTATAAAATAAAATTTAAGCCTGACCAGGCAGTGGCGCAGTGGATAGAGCGTCGGACTGGGATGCAGAGGACCCAGGTTCGAGACCCCGAGGTCACCAGCTTGAGTGGGGGCTCATCTGGTTAGAGCAAAAAGCCCACCAGCTTGAACCCAAGGTCACTGGCTCCAGCAAGGGGTTACTCGGTCTGCTGAAGGCCCGTGGTCAAGGCACATATGAGAAAAGCAATCAATGAACAACTAAGGTGTCGCAATGTGCAACGAAAAACTAATGATTGATGCTTCTCATCTCTCCGTTCCTGTCTGTCCCTGGCTATCCCTCTCTCTGACTCACTCTCTGTCTCTGTAAATAAATAAATAAATAAATAAATAAATAAATAAATAAAATTTAAAAATGATAAAGTAAACTTATTAAACTGAAAAACATCTGCTCTGCTAAAAGTACTGTTAAAAGAATGAAAAGACAAGCAATAGCCTGACCTGTGGTAACACAGTGGATAAAGCATTGACCTGGAACGCTGAGGTTGCTTGTTCAAAACCCCAGGCTTGCTCAGTCAAGGCACATATGGGAGTTGATGCTTCCTGCTCCTCCCCCTTTCTTGCTCTGTTTCTCTCTCTCTCTCTCTCTCTCTCTCTCTCTCTCTCTCTCTCTCTTGCCTTCTTTCTTTCTCCTCCTCCCCTCTCAAAAATGAATTAAAAAATAAAATAAAGTAAACTAGAATCTCTAGGTCCTCGGCAGTGGAAAAATATTATAAAAAAGAAAAGAAAATATAAGCAATAGACTAGAAAAACACTTTTACAGAAGCCTTATCTCATAATGGACTGCCATTCAAAAAATACAAGGAATTCTTAGAATTCAATTATAAGAAAACAAACAATTCAATTAAAAAATGGCCCAACGACCTTAATCATACCAAAGAATACAAATGGCAATTAACATATAAAAATTATTAACATCATATGTATTAGAGAATTACAAAGTAAAAGAACAATGAGATATCACTGCACATCTATTAAAATGGTCAAAATGCAAAACACTGACTGCACCAAGTGCTAATGAGACTGTGACACAACAGGAACTCTCATTCACTGCTTGGTGGGAATGCAAAATGGTACAGCCATTTTCGGAAACAGAATGTCAGTTTCTTACAAAATTAAGCATATTCTTACAATACAATCCAGCAATCATGCTCCAACAGTATAATTACTGAAATATAATTAACAAGTAATTATAATATATTTAGAGTATATGATGTGATGATTTAATATATATATACATTGTGAAAGGATTCCCATCATTGAGTGAACTAACACATCCATCATCTCATGTTTGTTTGTTTGTTTGTTTATTTTTTTTTACAGAGACAGAGAGTAAGTCAGAGAGAGGAATAGACAGGGACAGACAGAAACGGAGAGAGATGAGAAGCATCAATCATTAGTTTTTCATTGCGCGTTGCAACACCTTAGTTGTTCATTGATTGCTTTCTCATATGTGCCTTGACCGCAGGCATTCAGCATACCGAGTAGTCCCTTGTTGGAGCCAGCGACCTTGGGTTCAAGCGGGTGGGCTTTTGCTCAAACTAGATGAGCCCGTGCTCAAGCTGGCGACCTCGGGGTCTCGAACCTGGGTCCTCTGCATCCCAGTCCGACGCTCTATCTACTGCGCCACCGCCTGGTCAGGCTCATTCATTTATTTGATGAGAACATAGTTCTACTGTCTTAGCAAATTTTAGTTATATAGTACAGTATTATAAACTATAGTCAACATGTTATGCATTAGATTCTCAGACCTTATTTACTTTATAACTGAACATTTGTACTCCTTATCAGTTTCTCTCTGTTTCTCTAGCCTCTGGTAACTAGCATTCTATCTATTTCTAAAGCTCAGTATTTTTATTTTAGATTCCACATAAATGTGATACTATGCCATACTTGTCTTTCTGTGTCTCACTTATTTCACTTAGCAAAATGCCCTCCTGGTTCATCCATGATACACCAAATGGCAGGAGTTTTTTAGTTTTAAAAGCTAAATAGTATTCCATTATATACATATGCAACATTCTCTTTATTCTTTTATCTGTCAACTCAATGAACTTCTGGGTGCACAAATCTGTGAGATAGTGATTTTTTCCCCTTCTGATAGAAATCCAAAAGTGGGATTGCTGGATTACATCATACTTGTATCTTTACCTTCTTGAAGAACTTCCATATTGTTTTTCATAGTGGCTGCACCAATTTACATTCTCACCAACAGTGCACTAGGGTTCCCTTTACTCCGTATCTTTGCCAATGATTATATTTTGAAATTTTGGCAACAGGTGTGGTATGATATCTCATTGTGGTTTTGGTTTGTATTTTTCTAATATTTAGTGACATTGAACATCTTTCCATGTAACTGTTAGCTCTCTGTAGTCTTCTTTGAAAAAATCTCTAGCCAGATCTTCTCTCCAGTTTTTAACTGGATTGTTTGTTTATTTTTGCTATTAAGTTGTATGAGTTCTTATATATTTTGAATATTAACCCCTTATCAGATATATAATTTGCAAATCTTTTCTCCCATTCAATAAGTTGCCTTTCCTTTTATTGATTTCCCTTGCTGTGCAGAAGAGTTTTTAGTTTAATGTAGTCCCATTTATTTACTTTTGTGTTTCTTATGTTGGCTTTTGGATGTCAGATCCAGAAAACAATCACTAAGGCTAATAAATGTCAAGGAGCTTACCACCTATGTTGTCTTTTAGGCCTTTTATGGTTTCAGGTCTTACATACAAGTCTGTACATTCAAGTCTTTATGAATTGATCACTTAATTATTAAAAGTGATGACACATTAAAAGACAAAGAAAAATCTTTACTTTCATATATTTTAGATTTATCTGTATTTTCAATGAAGTAAGTCATAATCATTTTGAACATTTATATGAATAATCCTTGCACCCAAGAATTATACTTTGATTTAAGAGCTGACAGATAATTGAACTTTCTCTTTGTTTTCCATCTCTCTTTGTTCAAAGTTTTGAAAGTCTTTAGAAAATGCCTTCTTATCTCTTATGCAGGAGCTATAAAATTTGGAGTATTTGGTGTATGGTCCAAATCCTTCCATCCTCAGGTAGAAGCTGGAAATTGGGAATCCCTCCCCATTGTGTGATGTTAATATATTTGGATGCTTTAAATTAGCTGTGCTGATTGAATATATATAATTCTGTCAGAACAAGGGGAACAGTTCTAGTTTGTGGAAAAGCAGATGACACAACATTGTTCATAATTTAGTATTATTTTATCCTTAGTCTTATAAATATTACTTTGAACTCAATTCTCCCAATATGATCTATTCTGAATTTTCCAGCTTTAAACAATGAAGCATATTAGGAGAATTAGGGGTTGTCTTGTGATAGAAGGCATTTTCTAAAGACTTTCAAATCTTTGAACAAAGAGAGATGGAAAACAAAGAGAAAGTTCAATTATCTGTCAGCTCTTAAATCAAACTATAATTCTTGGGTGCAAGGATTATTCATATAAATGTTCAAAATGATTATGACTTACTTCATTGAAAATACAGATAAATCTAAAATATATGAAAGTAAAGATTTTTCTTTGTCTTCTTTATTGTGATAAAATAAATACAAAATAAACTTTACCATTTTCACAAATTTAAGTATGTAATTCACTGGTATTAAGTGTTTTTAAACTGCTGTGCAATTGTCACCACTATCTGTGTTTAAAACTTTTATAGCTTCTCAAAGTAAAAATTTTACCCAGTAAAACACAAGTCATTATTACCCCTAATCTCCAGCTCCTGGGAACCACTATTATATATTTTTTGTCTCTATGAATTTGTTTATTCTATGTACCTCATCATATAAGTGGAATCATACATTACTTGTCTTTTTTCATCTGGCTTGTTTCACTGAGCATAATTTTTTGAAGTTCATTTATGTTGTAACATGCATCAGAATTTTCTTTCTTTGCAATAAACTTATTTTCTAGAGTAGTTTTTAGTTGATATAAAAATCGAGAGAAGACCTGAAGATGGCAGCAAAGTAGGCAGACACACAGAGTCCCAACTCACACCACCAAACTAGATTATAAACTAATTTATGAACAATGGCGTGAAAAACCAAATCAGGACTACAGGAACAGCTTTCAAAAACCAAGGAGCAAAGAAGAAGCTGTTAAGCCAAATTCGGAGGGACCCAAAACATGAAAGACAGGAACAAGGTCTGTCGTTTACACATCAAAGCTTTATTGTCTAGCTTGGCCAAGCGGCGGCAGCTCCGACAGAAATCTGAGGGAGAACGTGCCGGCCCTTTGTTCTACCTAGTTTTTATAGTTTTGTAAGTGGGAAGTACAGAAGCAAAATTGTAATTAGGAGCCCTTTACCACTATTGGTTATAGTCATATGTCCTTTAACATGATAGGACCATGTTCAATTTGCAAGTTATACATCATTTTGGAGAAAACAAAATTTACAAGCCAACACAATGGTAGAAAGATGTCTCTTTACATATTAAAGGCATTCCTATATTATCTAGTGTTTATCTGCCATCTCTCTGTCCAGAGTCACACACGCATTTACATAGGAGAGGTAGTTTTGGTGGGGACAAATGCCCACGAATGGCTCATTGCTATAAGAAAAGGTTTACTTTGGCTTTTCTCTCCCTGTACCTGGCTAACTATTCACCCTTTTCCCCACAGGCATGGTGGAATGTCTGGGAATCCATGTTTTCCTCCCCTTTGCATTTACAATACAATGCCAAGGGCCATCCTGGTCATGCCAATCACACAGGACAAAGACTACTCTCACAATTTCTCTGCACACCTTAACCCAAATTAATAAAATGTTCTCCAAGCCTCTTAAAATATTAATTCTGTAGTTTTTGGTACCTTACAACACCTGCGGATGAAGTGGCTCAGTGGCTCCTCAAAGCCACAACAAACCTGGTAGGGAGCACCTGAATATCCCCTGATTACAGGAACAGAGTGTGTGTGGGGGTTGAGGCTGGGCTCTCACTCCAAGGAAAAGAGCAGTAAATACTGCTCACAGCCACTTGCCTGGAGACCAGGGAACAGGATATGTTGAAAGGGCCTGCTTGTCTTCCAAAAAAGAAAGGAGAGAGAGAGAAACGGATGGTGAGGGGGAGAGGAATACAGGTGATGACATGAAAAGCTGACTCATTCAGTGCTGGAGGCGGCCATAACTGGGGGAGGGGCTGATCCTTCCACAAAACAAAATACAAAAGTACTTCCAGGTCACAGAGATACAGACATCTCTCCAGCTCCAATCAGCACAACAAGACACAGCTGAAAACAAGAAGTGGAAAGGAGGGGCAATAACTCAGGTCTCCATGGAGATCTGACATACACCTCCCCCTACTGAAGCTGAGAAAGCAACCCACCCCCAGAGAGATTAACTGGCAGAAGAGGACCTCAGAGCCTCAGGTCACACCCACTGCATTCCTGGATACAGTTTCAAATAAGCTCCCTGCTGAGATCAGCAAACAAGACAATCACCTGTTAAGAAAACAAACAAATCAAGACTTCAAAGTGGCCCAAATTTGAAAGTGGATTACAAATAATAGCTGATGTCAACCCAAGAAGACCTAGAAACAACACAAGTGAAAACTGGAGGCAGACAATACCAAGCCTAGACTCAACCAGCTCTACAAAGAAAACACCCAAACACACAGACACAATAGAAGACAAAAAAGTGCAATCCAAATGAAACCACAGAGAAACCTTCAGGAGATGAACTGAGTGATATGGAAATAATCAAACTTCCAGATGCAGAGTTCAAAATAATGATTGTAAGGATGCTTAGGGATCTTAGAACAACAATGGATGGTCATCATGAACACCTAAATAAAGAAATAGCAAGTATAAAAGAGGATATTGAAATATTAAAAAAGAAACAGTTGGAGATGACAAATACAATATCAGAAATGAAGACCACAATGGAAGGAATTAAAAAAAGGATGGATAGAGCTGAGGATTAAATCAGCAAGTTGGAGGATAACTGGAATGAAGTCATGAAAGCAGAGAAGAAAAAAGAAAAAAGACAAAAAGTCTGAGGAAACTCTTAGAGAGCTCTGTGACAACATAAAGAGAAATAACATCCATAACATAGGGGTTCCTGAAGAAGAAGAGAAAGAACAAGGGACAGAGGCTTTGTTCAATCATATTATAGCTGAAAACTTCCCTAAATTAATGCAGGAGAAACTCTCACAAGTTCAAGAAACAGAGAACGCCACTAAAGAGAAACCCAAAGAAACCTACACCAAGACACATCCTAATTAAAATACCAAAGATAAGTGATAAATAGAAAATATTAAAAGCTGCGAGAGAAAAAAGGCTATCACCTACAAAGGAGCCCCCATAAGGATGACATCAGACTTCTCAACAGAAACACTTGAAGCCAGAAGGGAATGGCAAGAAATATTCAAAGCAATGCAGAACAAGAACCTACAACCAAGACTACTTTATCCAGCAAGGCTATCATTTAAAATTGAAGGAGAAATAAAAAGTTTCCTAGACAAAAAAAACTCAAGGAATTCATTACAACCAAATCCATGTTGCAGGAAATGTTAAGGGGCATGGTGTAAACAGATCAAAGTGGGAAAAGAATATAGCAAAAGAGAAACACAGCTTTAAAGAATAAAATGGTAATAAACAACTACATATCAATAATAACCTTAAATGTAAAGGGATTAAATGATCCAATCAAAAGACATAGAGTAGCTTCATGGATAAGAAAACAGAACCCGTACATATGCTGTCTACAAGAGACACAATTTAAAACAAAAAATGCACAGAGGTTGAAGGTAAAAGGATGGAAAAAAACATTTTATGCAAATGGAAATGAACAAAAAGCTGGAGTAGCAATACTTATATCAGACAAAATGGACTTTAAAACAAAATATATAGTAAGAGATAAAGAAGGCCACTACATAATGATAAAGGGAGCAATCCAATAGGAAGATATAACTATTATAAATATCTACACAACTAATATAGGAGCACCTAAATATATAAAGCAGACTTTGATGGATATAAAGAGTGAGTAAAAAGCAACACTATAATAGTAGGGGATTTTAATACCCCACTAACATCACTAGATAGATCCTCAAGAAAGAAAATTAACAAAGAAACAACAGACTTAAAGGACACACTAGATCAACTCGATTTAATAGATATCTTCAGAACCTTTCACCCTAAAGCAGCAGAATATATATTCTTTTCAAGTGCTCATGGTACATTCTCTAGGATAGACCACATGTTAGGGCACAAAAGTGGTCTCAATAAATTTAAGAAGATTGAAATCATATTGAGCATTTTCTCGATCACAATGGCATGAAACTAGAAATCAACCACAATAGAAAAGCTCAAAAATTCTCAAACACATGGAAACTAAATAGCAAGTTGTTAAATAATGAAGGATTAAGAATGAGATCAAAGAAGAAATAAAAAATTTCCTAGAAACAAATGATAATGAGCGTACAACAACTCAAAATTTATGGGACACAGCAAAAGCAGTACTGAGAGGGAAGTTCATAGCACTACAGGCACACTTTAGAAAGCTAGAAAAAGCTCAAATAAACAACGTAACCCTGCATCTAAAAGAACTAGAAAAAGAACAGCAAGTAAAGCCCAAATGTAGTAGAAGGAAGGAAACAATAAAGATCAGAGCAGGAATAAATGACATAGAGACTAAAGAAACAATACAGAGGATCAATGAAACTAGGAGCTGGTTCTTTGAAAAGGTAAAAAAGATCGATTAACCTTTAACTAGACTCACCAAAAAAAAGAGAGAGAGGACTCAAATAAATAAAATTAGAAATGAGAAGGGAGAAATAACAACTGACACAACAGAAATACAAAGCATTATAAGAAAATACTATCAAGAACCGTATGCCAAAAAACTAGACAACCTTGATGAAATGGACAAATTCCTTGAAACATACAATCTTCCAAAAATCAATCTGGAAGAATCAGAAAACCTAAACAGACCAATTACACCAAATGAGATCAAAACAGTTATCAAAAAACTCCCAACAAAGAAAAGTCCTGGGACAGATGGCTTCACAAGTGAATTCTACAAAATATTCAAAGAAAAACTAACTCCTATCCTTCTCAACCTATTTCAAAAAATTCAAGAGGAAAGAAGACTTCCAAGCTCCTTTTATGAGGTGAGCATAATTCTGATTCCAAAACCAGGCAAAGACAACACAAAGAAAGAAAATTATAGGCCAATATTTCTGATGAATATAGATGCTAAATCCTCAACAAAATATTAGCAAACCGGATCCATCAATATATGGAAAAAATCATACACCATGATCAAGTGGGATTTATTCTGGGGAAGCAAGGCTGATACAATATTTGCAAATCAATCAATGTGATTCATCACATAAACAAAAGGAAGGAGAAAAACCACATGATCATTTCAATAGATGCAGAGAAAGCATTTGATAAAATCCAGCACCCATTCATGATCAAAACTCTCAACAAAGTGGGAATACAGGGAACATACCTCAACATGATAAAAGCCATCTATGACAAACACACAGCCAACATCATACTCAATGGGCAAAAATTAAAAGCAATACCCTTAAGATCAGGAACAAGGCAGGGGTGCCCCCTTTCACCACTCTTATTCAACATAGTCCTGGAAGTCCTAGCCACAGCAATCAGACAAGAAGAAGAAATAAAAGGCATTCAAGTTGGAAAAGAAGAAGTAAATCTATCATTATTTGCAGATGATATGATATTGTATATAGAAAATCCTAAAGTCTCAGTCAAAAAACTACTGGACCTGATAAATGAATTCAGCAAGGTGGCAGGATATAAAATTAATACTCAGAAATCAGAGGCACTTTTATACACCAACAATGAACAGTCAGAAAGAGAAATTAAGGAAACAATCCCCTTCACTATTACAACCAAAAAAATTAATACCTAGGAGTACATTTAACCAGGGAGACTAAAGTCTTGTTCTCGGAAACTTATAAAACATTGATAAAAGAAATCAAGGAAGATACAAACAAGTGGAAGCATATACTGTGCTCATGGTTAGGAAGAATAAACATCATTAAAATGTCTATATTACCCAAAGCAATTTATAAATTCAATGCAATACCAATTAAAATACCAATGACTTACTTTAAAGATATAGATCACATATTCTAAAAATTTATATGGAACCAAAAGAGAACACAAACATCCTCAGCAATCTTAAAAAAGAAGAATAAAGTGGGAGGTATCACACTTCTTGATATCAAGCTATACTATAAGGCCATTGTACTCAAAACAGCCTGGTACTGGCATAAGAATAGGCACATAGATCAATGGAACAGAACGGAGAACTCAGAAATAAACCCACAGCTCTATGGACAACTGATATTTGACAAAGGAGATAAGGGCATACAATGGAGTAAAGACAGCCTCTTTAACAAATGGTGTTGGGAAAATTGGACAGCAACCTGCAAAAAAATGAAACTAGACCACCAACTTACACCATTCACAAAAATAAACTCAAAATGGATAAAAGACTTAAATGTAAGGTGTGAAACCATAAGCATCTTAGAAGAAAACAGGCAGTAAGCTCTCTGACATCTCTCGCAGCGATATATTTGCTGATTTATCTCCATGGGCAAGGGAAATAAAAAACAGGATAAACAAATGGGACTATATCAAACTAAAAAGCTTTTGCACAGCCAAAGACAATAAAAACAGAATAAGAAGACAAACTACACAATGGGAGAACATATTTGACAATACGTCTGATAAGGGGTTAATAACCAAAATTTATAAAGAACTTGTAAATCTCAACACCAGGAAGACAAACAATCCAATCAAAAAATGGGTAATAGAAATGAATAGACACTTCTCCAAAGAGGACACACAGATGGCCAATAGGCATATGAAAAAATGCTCAACATCACTAATCATTAGAGAAATGCAAATTAAAACCACAATGAGATATCACCTCACACTGGTCAGAATGGCGCTCATCAACAAAACAACAAAGAATAAGTGCTGGCGAGGATGTGGAGAAAAGGGAACCCTCCTGCACTGCTGGTGGGAATGCAGACTGGTGCAGTCACTGTGGAAAACAGTATGGAGATTCCCCCCAAAATTGAAAATCGAACTGCCTTTTGACCCAGCCATCCCACTTTTAAGAATATACCCCAGGAACACCATAGAACAGTTCCAGAAGGAGTAATGCACCCCCCTGTTTATAGCAGCATTGTTCACAATAGCGAAGATCTGGAAACAGCCCAAGTGTCTGTCAGAGGACGAGTGGATTAAAAAGCTTTGGTACATATATACTATGGAATACTACTCAGCCATAAGAAATGATGACATCGGATCATTTACAATACCATGGATGGACCTTGATAACATTATACGGAGTGAAATAAGTAAATCAGAAAAAACTAAGAACTATATGAACCCATGCATAGATGGGACATAAAAATGAGACTCAGAGACATGGACAAGAATGTGATGGTAACAGGGAGTTGGGTGGGGGTTGAGGAGGGGACGAAGAAGGAGAGGGAGGGGGTAGGGGTAGGGTAGGTGCCCAAAGAAAACCAGATAGAAGGTGGCAGGAGATAATTTGACTTTGGGTGAGGGGTATGCAGCATAATCAAAGGTCAAAATAATCTGGAGGTGTTTTCTCGGAACATATGCACCCTGATTTATCAATGTCACTGCATTAAAATTAATTAAAAAAAAAAGAAAACTGACAAAGATTTATTTCTACAGTATGTTAAAATCTTAAATTCACCCCACCACCAGGTAAGATGCATTGCAAGGATCAAATATTCTAATAAAATGATCTAACCAAAGAAAAAAAATTGAGTGGAAAATACCGACTTCTCATATTCTCCCGGCCTGCCCTGGCCCTGAGAGCCTCCCCCATATCAATATCCTGCACAAGAGTGGTACATTTGTTACAATTGATGAACCAACTTTGACACATTATTACCATCATCTTTACATTAGAGTTCACTTTTGATGTGCATTGCATGGTTTTTGTCAAATATAGAATGACATTCATCATTATAATATCACACAGAATAGTTTCACTGCCCTAAAAATCTTCTCTGCTCTGCTTTTCATCCCTTTCTCCTCTAACCTCTGGCAACCACTGACCTTTTCACTGCCTCCATAGGTTTGCTTTTCCAGAATGTCATATGGTTGGAATAATACACTATGCAGCCTTTTCAGGTTGCCTTCTTTTACTAATACTAATACAGTTAAGTTTCCTCCATGTCATTTTGTGGCTTGCTGACTCATTTACGTTTTAGTGCTGAATAATATTTTATTGTCTGGATGTGGCAGAGCTTGTTTATCCATCCACTTATTGAAGGACATCTTTTGTCTTTTTAATTTTAAATCATTTTTGTTTTTTAATATAACTGTTGACATACATTATTATATTAGTTTCATGTGTACACTCAAGGTATTGTAGACATTAAATAACTTACTAAGTGATCATCCTAATAAATCTTGCACCCATTTGACACTGTACCTTGTTATTACAATATTGTTGACTATATATTACTTATGCTGTACTTGACATTCCTATGACTATTCAGTAACAATCAATGTGTACTTCCCAATCCCTTCACCTTGAAGGACATCTTGATTGCTTCCAAATTTTGGCAAGAATGAATAAAGCTGCTATAAATATCCATGTGCAGGTTTTTGTGTAAATGTATATTTTCAACTCATTCCGGTGAATATGAAGGAGAGTGACTGCTGGACTGTATGGTAAGGGTATATTTAATTTTGTAAGATCCTGCCAAACTGTCTTCCAAAGTGTCTGTACCATTTTGGATTCCCACTAGCAATGAATGAGAGTTCCTGTTGCCTCACATCCTTGCCAGTATTGGCATTATCAGTGTTTTTGATTCTGGCCATTTTAATAGGCATGTAGTGCTATCTCATTCTAATTTGCATTTCCCTATGACATATGATGTTGAATACCTTTTTATATACTTATTTCCTATGTGTAATTTTCTTTGGTAAGGCTTCTATTCAGATATTTTGCCTATTTTTAAATCGGGTTGTTTGTTTTCTTTCTGTTGTGCTTGAAGAGTTCTTCGTGTATTTTTTATACCAGTCCTTTAGAAGAAATGTTTTGTGCAAAAATTTTCTCCCAGTCTATGACTTGTCTAATTATTATCTTGTATCAAAATCATATTTCATTTAAAGGGTGAATAATACCAAAACCTGTATATAACAAATTTTGTTTATCCACTTTTTTCTTGAGAGAGAGAGAGAGAGAGACAGATAAGAAAGCAGGGAGAACAAGAGAAGCATAAGCTTGTAGTTGCATCACTTTAGTTGTGCACTGATTGATTCTCATACGTTCCTTGACAAGGATCAGATCTCAAGCTCAAGACCAGCGAGTAACCACTTGCTCAAGCTAGTGGCCATAGGGCTCAAGCCAGCAACCTTGGCCTTCAAGCCAGTGACCTTTGAGCTCAACCTGCCAAACCTTGGGATCGTGTACATGATCCCATACTCAAGCTAGCAAGCCCACACTCAAGCTTTAAGCAAGGAGCTGGCACTCAAGCTGGAGACCTTTGGGTTTCAATTGGGAAACCCTGTCATTCCAGGTTGACACTCTATCCACTGTGCCACCACCGGTCAGGCTGTTTATCCATTCTCTGTTCATGGACTTTTAGATTATTTTCATCTCTTGGTAACCAAGAATAATGTTGCTATGAACATTGGTGTATAAATATCTGTTAAAATCTCTGCTTAATTGTAAGGGGGTATGTATCCAGAAGTGGAATTGCTAGACATTTCTTTGCTTTTAAAAACTCTTTAATAGTGCAACTAAGCCGTTGGTTTTAATTATTTCTTCTGTTAACAAAGTAGTCATGTAACGTTCACAGAAATGTCACCACTAAAACAATCTTTGCTTTTTGCATAGCTTTACCATTTCTTGTTAATAAATGAAGAATAAATCAGTACTCTGCAAGCTTCAGGAAACTATGATCCTTGACTGAAAATGGCTTTGCTTGAAGGGAAAGTGAAGTTTATAGAAGCAAATGGACATTAATAAAATACTTTTGTTAAAATACTTTTAAAAATAAAAGAGATGTCTTATAGTTCCCAGTTGAAAAAGTAAACCCTGATATCAAATAGAAATCTGATAAAATAAATTAGAACCAAAAGACCTAAACAAGAGCCACAGAGAATCCAAATTCCTTGCTTCCTTAGAATCTACGTATATCCAAAGCAGCAGCAGTACAATATAATTGTATTTTTTGTGTAATAAGTAACCCACCTTTCCATTTTATATTCAAAATACCAAGAAATAGGTAAAAGAATCCTATGAAGATTCACTATCTTAACATATGAAAAGAGAAAATTCTTTTAGATACCTATTTTTTACCCATGGTAACCTCTCATCAGGTAGAAATAGATAGAGATTGGGTTCAGTGTATTTATTATCTGAATATAAAGCATGTGTTTTGCCTATAGATTCTAAGAAAAAAAAAGTTCTGACATTTTCACTTAACAACTTTGAAAAATAAAATTACAAGAATCTGTAAGCAATGTACCTAATCTTACATTAAAAAAATATCATTCTTATTAGATCTTTGACTAAGTCTAACCATGGTCAAAGGTTTGACTTCAGTAAATGCTTGAGAGCATATGGCTCCATTCCAAAGTTCTTTTCAACACTTAAAGCAGGGGTCCCCAAACTACGGCCCGCAGGCCACATGCGGCCCCCTGAGGCCATTTATCCAGCCCCTGCTGCATTTCTGGAAGGGGCACATCTTTCATTGTGTAAAAAGTTTGGGGACCGTTGACTTAAAGACTATGTACTTCTTTTTTTTTTTTTTAAATAATTTTATTTTTTAATGGGGCGACATCAATAAATCAGGATACATATATTCAAAGATAAAAAGTCCAGGTTATCTTGTCGTTCAATTATGTTGCATACCCATCATCCAAAGTCAGATTGTCCTCTGTCACCTTATACCTAGTTTTCTTTGTGCCCCTCCCCCTCCCCCTTTCCCTCCCCCTTTCCCCCCTCCCCCCGTAACCACCACACTTTTATCAATGTCTCTTAGTTTCACTTTTATGTCCCACCTACATATGGAATAATGCAGTTCCCGGTTTTTTCTGATTTACTTATTTCACTTCGTATCATGTTATCAATATCCCACCATTTTGCTGTAAATGTTCCGATGTCATCATTTCTTATGGCTGAGTAGTATTCCATAGTGTATATGTGCCACATCTTCTTTATCTAGTCATCTATTGACGGGCTTTTTGGTTGTTTCCATGTCCTGGCCACTGTGAACAATGCTGCAATGAACATGGGGCTGCGTGTGTCTTTACGTATCAATGTTTCTGAGTTTTGGGGGTATACACCCAGTAGAGGGATTGCTGGGTCATAAGGTAGTTCTATTTTCAGTTTTTTGAGGAACCACCATACTTTCTTCCATAATGGTTGTACTACTTTACATTCCCACCAACAGTGGATGAGGGTTCCCAGCCTCTCCAACATTTGCTATTACCTGTCTTGTTAATAATAGCTAGTCTAACAGGTGTGAGGTGGTATCTCATTGCAGTTTTGATTTGCATTTCTCTAATAACTAATGAAGATGAGCATCTTTTCATATATCTGTTGGTCATTTGTATTTCTTGCTGGGAGAAGTGTCTGTTCATGTCCTCTTCCCATTTTTTTATTGGATTGTTTGTTTGTTTGTTGTTGAGTTTTATGAGTTCTTTGTATATTTTGGATATTAGGCCCTTATCTGAGCTGTTGTTTGAAAATATCATTTCCCATTTAGTTGGCTTTCTGTTTATTTTGTTATCAGTTTCTCTTGCTGAGCAAAAACTTCTTAGTCTGATGTAGTCCCATTAATTTTTGCCTTCACTTCTCTTGCCTTTGGAGTCAAATTCATAAAATGCTCTTTAAAACCCAGGTCCATGAGTTGAGTACCTATGTCTTCTTCTATGTACTTTATTGTTTCAGGTCTTATGTTTAATCTTTGATCCATTTTGAGTTAATTTTAGTACAGGGGGACAAACTGTAGTACAGTTTCATTCTTTTGCATGTGGCTTTCCAGTTTTCCCAGCACCGTTTATTGAAGAGGTTTTCTTTTCTCCATTGTGTGTTGTTGGCCCCTTTATCAAAAATTATTTGACTATATATATGTGGTTTTATTTCTGGACTTTCTCTTCTGTTCCATTGGTCTGAGTGTCTATTTTTCTGCCAATACCATGCTGTTTTGATTGTCGTGGCCCTATAATATAGTTTGAAGTCAAGTATTGTAATGCCTCCAGCTTCATTCTTTTTCTTTAGGATTGCTTTCGCTATTCGGGGATTTTTATAGTTCCATATAAATCTGATGATTTTTTGCTCTATTTCTTTAAAAAAAAGTCATTGGAATTTTGATGAGAATTGCATTAAATTTGTATATTGCTTTGGGTAATATGGCCATCTTGATTATATTTATTCTTCCTAACCAAGAACAAGAAATATTCTTCCATCTCATTGTATCTTTCTCGATTTCCCTTAACAATGGTTTATAGTTTTCATTATATAAGTCCTTTACATTCTTTGTTATGTTTATTCCTAAGTATTTAATTTTTTTGTTGTAATCGTGAAAGGGATTATTCTTTTGAGTTCGTTCTCAATTGTTTCATTGTTGGCATATAGAAAGGCTATTGACTTTGTATGTTAATTTTGTATCCTGCGACCTTACTGTATTGGCTTATTGTTTCTAGTAGTCTTTTTGTGGATTCTTTGGGGTTTTCGATGTATAGGATCATATCATCTGCAAAAAGTGATACCTTTACTTCTTCTTTTCCGATATGGATGCCTTTTATTTCTTTGTCTTGTCTGATTGCTCTGGCTAGAACCTCTAGTACCACATTAAATAAGAGTGGAGAGAGTGGACAACCCTGTCTTGTTCCTGATTTAAGGGGAAAGCCTTCAGTTTAGTGCCATTTAATATGATGTTAGCTGATGGTTTATCATATATGGCCTTTATCATGTTGAGATATTTTCCTTTTATACCCATTTTGTTGAGAGTCTTAAACATAAAATTGTGTTGTATTTTATCAAAAGCCTTTTCTGCGTCTATTGATAAGATCATGTGGTTTTTGTTCTTTGTTTTGTTGATATGGTGTATTACGTTAACCGTTTTACGTATGTTGAACCATCCTTGAGATTCTGGGATGAATCCCACTTGATCAAGATGTATTATTTTTTTAATATGTTGTTGTATTCGATTTGCTAGTATTTTGTTTAGTATTTTAGCATCTGTATTCATTAGAGATATTGGTCTGTAGTTTTCTTTTTTTGTGCCATCCTTGCCTGGTTTTGGTATGAGGGTTATGTTGGCCTCATAAAATGTGTTTGGAAGTATTGCTTCTTCTTCGATTTCTTGGAAGACTTTGAGTAGAATAGGAACCAAGTCTTCTTTGAATGTTTAATAAAATTCGCTGGTATAGCCGTCAGGGCCTGGACTTTTATTTTTGGGGAGGTTTTTAATGGTTTTTTCTATTTCTTCTCTACTAATAGGTCTGTTTAGGCTTTCTGCTTCTTCTTGACTCAGTCTAGGAAGGTTGTATTGTTCTAAGAATTTATCCATTTCTTCTAGATTGTTGAATTTAGTGGCATAAAGTTTTTCATAGTATTCTACAATAATTCTTTGTATATCTACGGTGTCCGTGGTGATTTCTCCTCTTTCATTTTAGATTTTGTTTATATGAGTCCTTTCTCTTTTTTCCTTGGTGAGTCTTGCCAAGGGTTTGTCAATATTGTTGATCTTTTCAAAGAACCAGCTCCTTGTTCTATTAATTTTTTCTATAGTTTTGCTGTTCTCTATTTCATTTATTTCTGCTCTGATTTTTATTATCTCTTTTCTTCAGCTGGTTTTGGGTTGTCTTTGTTCTTTTTTTTCTAGTTTCTTAAGGTGTGAAGTTAAGTGGTTCACTTGGGCTCTCTCCTGTTTGTTCATATATGCCTGAAGTGATATGAACTTCCTTCTTATCACTGCTTTGCTGCATCCCATAGATTCTGATATGTCGTATTGTCATTTTCATTAGTCTGTATATATCTTTTGATCTCTGCACTTATTTCTTCTTTGACCCATTCATTTTTTAAAAGTATCTTGTTTAGTTTTCACATTTTTGTGGGATTTTTTTCTCTTTTTTGCAGTTGAATTCTAGTTTCAAGGCTTTATGATCAGAAAATATGCTTGGTAGAACTTCGATTTTTCTGAATTTGCTGATGTTGTTTTTGTGGCCCAACATATGGTCAATTCTTGAGAATGATCCATGTACATTGGAGAAAAAAGTATACTCAGTCACTTTGGGATGAAATGTCCTGTAGATGTCTATCATATCCAGGTGCTCTAGTGTTTTGTCTAAGGCCACTATGTCTTTGTTGATTCTCTGTTTGGATGACCGATCTAGAGCCATCAGTGGTGTATTGAGGTCTCCAAGTATGATTGTATTTTTGTCAGTTTTTGTTTTAAGGTCAATAAGTAGCTGTCTTACATACTTTGGTGCTCCTTGGTTTGATGCATATATATTAAGAATTGTTATGTCTTCTTGATTCAGTGTCCCCTTAGCCATTATGAAATCGCCATTTTTGTCTCTGAGTACTTTTGTTGTCTTGTAGTCAGTATTATCAGATATGAGTATTGCTACGCCTGCTTTTTTTTGGATGTTATTTGCTTGGAGTATTGTTTTCCAGCCTTTCACTTTGAATTTGTTTTTATCCTTGTTACTTAGATGAGTTTCCTGTAGGCAGCATACAGTTGGATTTTCTTTTTTAATCCTTTCTGCTACTCTGTGCCTTTTTATTGGTGAGTTTATTCCGTTTATATTTAGTTCAATTATTGACACTTGTGAGCTCCCTATTGCGATTTTATATATTGCTTTCTGTTTGTTTTGTGTCTTGTTTGATCCTTCTCTTTCGTTTTTCTATCTTTTGTTTTTATTTGTTTGTATTCCATACATCTTTCCTCTGTTGCTATCTTTTTTATCTCATGTGCTTCTGTGGTGGTTTTTTCAATGGTGGTTACCTTTAAGTAATGAAAAGGGTTCCTACCCTGTTCATTGTAGCGCACTATTTTGTGAGTACTTTTGCACTCCATCGTTTTTTGCTACTGTTAATCTCCATCCTCTCCCCCCCCCTTTTTTTGTTGTCGTCACAGTTTAAATTTGGTTTTATTGTGTTCTTCTTGGAGCTTTTACTTGTGTCTTTGTTGTTTTTTTTTTTGTTCTTTGTATCTGATTGGAAAACCCCCTTTCCTATATCCTGGAGTGGGGGTTTTCTGATGATAAATTCCCTCATCTTTTCTGTATCTGTGAATGTTTTTATTTCTCCTTCATATTTGAAGGATAGCTTTGATGGGTATAGTATTCATGGCTGGAAGTTCCTCTCTTTCAGGACTTTAAATATTGGGGTCCACTCTCTTCTAGCTTGTAGAGTTTCTGCTGAGAAAACTGATGATAATCTAATGGGCCTTTCTTTATATGTTGTAATCTTCTTTTCCCTGGCTGCCTTGAGAATTTTTTCTTTGCCTTTGGTTTGTGCCAATTTCATTATGATATGCCTTGGAGTAGGTTTGTTGGGGTTAAGAAAACTTGGTGTTCTGTTTGCTTCTTGAATTTGAGGCTTTAGTTCTTTCCACAGGCTTGGGAAGTTCTCATCTATTATTTGTTTGAGTATGTTCTCCATTCCATTTTCTCTCTCTTCTCCCTCTGATATACCTATTATTCTTATGTTATTCTTTTTGATGGAGTCAGATAATTCTTGTAGGGCTATCTCATTTTTTTAAATTTTTGAGTCTCTTTCTTCTTCTCTCTGTTGTGCCTCAAGTTGCTTGTCTTCTATTTCACTAATCCTCTCTTCTATCTGGCCTGTTCTATTAACTAAGCTTGTTACCTTGTTTTTCAGCTCGTGAATTAAGTTTTTCATCTCTGTTTGATTTGTTTTTATAGTTTCAATCTCCTTGGAAATATATTCTTTATGTTCATTGAGTTGTTTTCTGAGCTCCCTAAATTGCCTTTCTGTGTTTTCTTGTATATCTCAGAGGATTTTCAGGATTTCTATCTTGAATTCTCTGTCATTTAGCTCCAAGGTTTCCAATATATTAAATTTTTTCTCCATAGATTTTCCCTCATCTATCTGTGTTACCTCTCTTTCTTTTGTATCCATGATATTCGATTTTATCTTCCTTAATGGCATCTGAGGGTTGTTTTGTTGATAGAATTAATGAGATTTAATAAAGAATAAAAAGTTAAAAAAATAAAAAATCAAAGAGTTGTTTTTTTAAAAAAATTAATAATGAAATAAAGAAAAATAAAATAAAATAAAAATTAAAAAAAAAGAAATTATTCCCCCCCTCTGTTTTTCCTCTCCTTTCCTCTCCCCTCTTTCTTGAGAAAATCTTGTGGTGAACTGTGAATTATAACAAACAATGCCTGTAATGGAGGGCCTGAATTGGAGAAAAGTAATAAAGGGGCAAAAAAAAAAAAAAAAAGAAAAAAAGAAAAAAAGGGGGGTATGGACCCACAAAAAGCAAATAAGGAAAAAATTTGGGTCAAGAATAAATGATTTGCTTTTAGGTGTTGGTTCACTAAGAGTTATTATGAGAGGAATAAGAGGGAAACAGGAAAACGGGGGGACAAATTAAAAAATTACTATTGTATTTAGTGGAACAAGAACTAGATAAAATGGAGAGCCAGGGATGGGAGCACTGCTAGTGAGTTAAAAAGGTGAAGTAAAAACCCCCCAAAATGCCACAAACATAAGTTTGAGTCCCAGATAAGATAATTTGTTAGTTATTGAGGTTTGAATGAGAGGAAACGTAAAGGAGAAAGGAAGAAACTAATATAGAGGGAGAAAAGAAAGTGAGAGAGAGAAAAAAAAGAGGGAACCACTGAAAGAAGAAAAAAGAAAAAAAAGGAGAGAGAGAGAGAGAGAGAGAGTTAAGGGTTTTGGAGTGCAACTCTCATAGAGAGAAAGAAAGAGGAAAGAAAAGATAATGGGAGATGTAACACTTATTGGTAGTGTAGTTCATGGAGAGGTGAGAGTAAGACCAGCAGAGAGTTAAACTACCAAATTGGAGGAGGAAAAAAAAAATATCAAGAATTTAGATAAGAGAAACAAACGAACAAATATAATAAAATGGGATAGGTTATAAAGTCTGCAGATTATTCTTGATTTTGAGAGGTTATCTTCTTGCTTTTTCTTTTCTCTCCCTCTTCCTGGTCGGTGACTCTGTACCCCGGGTTCTGCCCCTTTGGCACGCTCAGGTAGAGGTTTGCAGTTGATAAGTCTCTATGGCGATGTCATGTATTGTGTTTTAGTCTCGTTGGCAGTTGAGGCTCATTAGCATTTATAGGATCTGCCAGTGAGAGAGTCCGTATTCCTGGAGCCTCTCTCCTAGTCTTTCCTTCCTCAATTAGTAGCCTGATAATCCAGCTATGGGGTTGCTGCTGCCTCTGCCTGGATAGTAAGAGGCTCAAAGAGCTGGCAACTCCCCACTCTATTCCCACTCAGCACAGGGCTCTAGGTAAGGCTCAGTCAGTCAGAGTTGCTAGCATAATCAGCCGGGGCTTCTGCCCACTCAAAGACCTCTGGCTCTGCCATTCTGTCTGGTAACACAGGTGGGCGCCCACTCCTGGGGCACTTGGAGGAAACTCTCGCTCACTATCTGCGCGTGCAGACCAGGATATCAGGCCAGCCGTCTCACCCTCTGAGTGAATCCCCCACCCGCACGGAAATGTTCCAGCGTTGGAATTAGTTCTCGCTCCCTCCCCATGCGCGGCTTTCCCAGGGCACTGGGGTGGTCCAGAGATTCCACTTTCAGCCCACACAAAGGCCTCTGACTCTGCCTCTCTGTGGGATAACATGGGCGCCCACTCCCGGGGCTTTCGAAGGAATCTCTCGCCCACTATCTGCGCGCGCCAACCAGGAGATCGGGGAAAATGGCTGCCCCGCTTGTCTTTCTTTGTCTGGGTTTGGCACGAGTGTTAGCTTGTATTGCCAGGGTTGCCACAGGAACAGTTTTTCCTCAGCTTGGATCTCCGTGCCACAGCCTGGTTTGGCCGTTTGTGCCACAGGCTGGATCTATTCACCCCCTTTGCCCGCCTTAGTTTCTATATTCTCAGTTCCCAGTGAAAGCTGCCCTGTTTAGGTTAGTGAGGAAGGCGGAGCATTTCTTACTCCCTATTTCCTTCGGGGTTTGATTATATATTTAGCCAATTTTTCGCTCGACCATACCTTCAGGTGTATTGCGAAACATCTGGAGGCTCCAAGGATAGGTTTTTCTGTTTCTGGTTGAAGATCTTTTTGAGTTTTGGGGGAGATTTATTGGTATCGCTTCCTACCCCGCCATTACTCTGAGGTCATCTCCTAGACCAGGGGTCTCAAACTCAACTCAGCATGTGGGCCGCAGAGCAAGATCACAACCGTTCGGTGGGCCACACTAGGTCTACAAAAGGCAACTGTTACACAACACTTTTCTCACTGCAGTTGAAAACAAAAAAAAATCAGTACAAAATTGTTCGGCGGGCCGCATGTGGCCCGTGGGTTGCGAGTTTGAGACCCCTGTCCTAGACTATGTACTTCTTATAATATATAATGTGTTCCATATTGAAGAAAAAAATAAAAATATGAACCAATTTAACTGAGTATAAATCTAGTACCAAAGATTAACATCAGTGGTCCACAATAGAATATCTTTCTTATGAGTGTAGATTAAGAAGGCCACAGTTAAATACTTAACAAATGAAAGTAAAGTGAATTCATAACCCACCACAGTCAAGCGGACTTTATCCTAGGAATGATATAGTGTGAGAAAAGCTTCTATACATTATTACTATGATGGGTCACATTCGTAAGTTAACTCACTGAAACACATAGTCCTTTTAGTAGCTGCTGAAAAAAAGTATATGATGAAATTCTATGTGCATTTCTTGTTTAAAAATTTTTTTTAGCAAGTCATATTTTGAAGTTAATTTTCTTAATCTAAAAATGAATATTTGGTACAGATTGATGTACAAAATAATATTTAAGAGCAAAATACCAGAGACAGTCTAAGTAACACCAAGGAAAAATTAAGAATGGCATAAATTAGAACTTTATTTAACTGAAGCAAAAATAGAATTTGTTGGAAAATTCTCAAGGGCTCACAGACTTGTTGACAGGCTGGAAGACCAGGCTTGGAAACAACAGGATTTGAGATACTCACAAGAGTCAAGAAGGAGAATATACAGCAGGGACAGTGTCAGTCTGGTCAGAAATAGTCTTGCTGCATACCACCCACCAAACCTGCCTTAACTTCAATGATTATAATAACCTACAGCAGTGTGCATAATGTCAGGTCATTGGTTTAAGATACAAAATCCCAGGAGAAGGTCACTTGACTAACTCTAAGTCAAAGGCTGCTCCCACCAACACTACAATACTATATAAAATGGGAGTGTTGTCCAAATAAAGGTGGAGTGCTAATAGGAAGAGGCAGTTGGAATGCTGTACATCTGCCATCATTGTTATTATATATTTACCAGCAGTATTTGCAGATTAAATTATATTAGAGAATTTACTGAAACTAATAGTAAAAATTAAGAACCTGGTGAGAAATTTGGATAAAAAGAATACAAATAAATATCATTTTCTCATACATTATTAACAACCAGTTACAGAATACAGTGAAAAGAGATATTACTTTTCTAGAGCAAAGTATGATATTTCTTGAAATTATTATAAAATCATAATTATTGCAAAATGTTGCATTTTATTTCAGAGGATTTATGGATGATGTTCTGAAGCTTCCCAGTGAGTGTTCTAGTTAACACTTTTACCTGTGATGAATCCTTGCAATAATGTCTAGGTCTCAGGAACTCCTGCATAAAAAAATATATGTATATATATTTACAGTTCATGGTATATTAATGTAACATAAGTTGTAGATATAATGAGCCAATTATTATTGGTGATCATTGAGTTAAAGCACAATATTTTCTCATGATCTGTTTCTTTTGGCAAACTTGTTAACTTACTCTTTTTTTTGTGACTTCCTTCTCCCCACAACGAATGTTTCCTTTAATGCTTCTCAGTAAAATAGATATTAAAAACTTCAATATTTTTCTTAATTTTTTTTTATCTATCCAAGTAGGTCTAAAAGTCTTCCAACAAATTTTTATTATGTAAGATGCTAAATGAGCTATGATATGTGGTGTGTATATAATAATATTATATGTATAGTAGTTTTTTTGTATTTAAAGCTAAAAATAACATTTTAGCCTAACATTTTTGAAAAAGAAATAGATAACTAAACTTTGCTTGCTTTTCTCACATTAATCTTTGATTCTTATAAATTTTTAAAATTCATAAAGGAAACATAATAAATTTCTGGTAAATTACTATCTTACGCTGAAATGGAATTTCAATTTTCTAAAGGTACTTTTGGGAGGTTTAATTTAAGTAATCATTATTTTATAGCCATCTTTATCTTTAAGGTATGTAGCAAAATCTAGACTACTAGCTTCTTAAAAATTCTCCCAAAGTTTATCTTTCAGTTCAAACAACTTGTTAACTCTTCACCAGTTAAGTCATCAGATTTCTGTGTGTAATCAGATTTATTTATTCTTAGTCTAGATTTTCACATTGGTCTTTTCTTGGGCAAACTGGTTTTATATAATAAAGGTAAACATTTAGCATAAAATAAAATAATATTTTATTTTATTTTCAAGAAGATTGGACAACTAAATCCCCTTGGGAAAATAAAACGTGTTGTGACAAAGTCCAATTTCTCACATATTTTTTATAAGACAGGTGAAAAATTTCATGAACATAATTGATTGAAGGAGAACTATCTGTACAAATGCCAACACAGACTTTTTTCCAGATGTGATAATAAAACATTACCTGTATCTTGAACTTTGCTTGTTTTAGCCAGCTCTGGAAGCAGACATAATTTCTTGAATTTCACCAGCATATACAACTTTTACAAATGCTATATACCATGCTATTATTGCTTAAGTTTATTGACCTATCAAATTGGCTAGTGAAGTTGGTGTTCTTCAGGTTATTACACAAAACTTCTTGAGACTCATGTGACCAGTGATCAATATGTTGACTTACTTACTCTAAAGTAGAACCTTTTCAGTTTCTTGCTTTGTCTTGTCCAAGCATTTACTCACTGTAATTTTACATGCTAATATTATTGTTAACTGTGAGTGTTCTTTCTTGTGGCAATAGGTTCTACTATCTAATAGCTTGATTCTTGAGCCTTTTACTGATATGACTCCCCCATCTCCAACTTTATTGAGGTATGACTGACAAATAGAAATTATATATATTTAAGATGCATAGCATGATATTTTTAAATATGGATACATTGTGAAATGATTAACAAAAATCAAGCCAATTAACATATTCATTACCTCACATAATTACTTTTGATGCCTATTCTCTTAGCAAATTTTAAGTATGCAATATATTAATATTAATTAACAGTCAACATACTGTAAATTTTATCTCAGAACTTACTCATCTTTTACTGAAAGTTTAAACACTTTGACTAATATCTCTTATTTCCCCCCACCTCCTAGCCTCTGGTAACCACTATTTTATTGTGTTGTTAATTTAACTTTGACTTTTTATTTTCAAATTCTACTTATAAGTAAGACCATGCAATATTTTTCTTTCTGTGTCTGGCTTTTCCTCAGTTAGCATAACGTCCTTCAGTTTTATCATATTGCTGCAAGTGGTAGGATTTCTTTCTCGTTTAAAAATAAATAATATTCCGTTGTGTGTGTATGCATCACATTTTCTTTATCCGTTCATCAACTAAGGTTGTTTCCATAGCCTGGCTGTTGTGAATAATGCTGAAGAGTATAATGGTGCAAATATTTCTTCAAGACAGGGCTTTTATTTCCTTTGGATAAATATACAGATGTGAGATTGCAGGGTTATACAGTAACCCTATTTTTAATTTCTTGGGTAATCTCCATACTGTTTTCCACAATGGCTGTACAATTTACAACCCCACCAAGAGTGCACAGGGTTCCCCTATTCACATTCTCCCCAATGCTTATCTTTCGACTTCTTATAATAGTCATCCCGGCAGATACAAAGTGAATACTCATTGTGGTTTTGATTTGTATTTCGCTGATGATTAGTGATGTTGAGCATCTTTTCATATATCTGTTGGGTATTTGTATGACTTTTTTTCTTTTTTCTTTTTGTTTTAGACAGAAGAGAAAGGAGAGAGAGAGAGAAAAGGGGCAGGAAGCATCAATATGTAGTAGTTGCTTTTCACATATGCCTTTGACTGGGTAGGCCTGGGTCTTGAAC
This sequence comes from Saccopteryx bilineata, assembly GCF_036850765.1. Classification (NCBI taxonomy): domain Eukaryota; kingdom Metazoa; phylum Chordata; class Mammalia; order Chiroptera; family Emballonuridae; genus Saccopteryx; species Saccopteryx bilineata. The sequence continues at coordinate 137,991,024 of NC_089491.1, read as the reverse complement.
CAGATACTCATCACTGCAGGCCTATGCTTTAGCCACTGCACTACCACAGGTCAGTCTATATGACTTTTTTTAAACTAAAGATTTCCTTGGTTTGTCTGGAAATTCTAATAGTCACTTAAAATAATCAGATCGCAACCAGAACCATTCTAGCGCCTGAGGCAGAGGCCATAGAGCCATCCTCAGTGCCCAGGCCAACTTTGGTCCAATGGAGCCTTGGCTGCGGGAGGTGAAGAGAGAGACAGAGAGGAAGGAGGGGGGAGGAGTGGAGAAGCAGATGGGTGCTTCTCCTGTGTGCCCTGGCCGAGAATCGAACCCGGGACTCCTGCACGCCAGGCCGACGGTCTACCACTGAGCCAACTGGCCAGGGCTGAGGTTTTTTAATTTTTAAAAAGCAACCTTATTAGATATAATTTACATACAATAAAATCTTATGACTTTTAGTGTAAAATTCTATGAGTTTTAACAAATGTACACAGCTATGTAATAACAACTACAACTAATTATGATATACAAAACCTTTCCATTACTCTAAATAGTTTTCTCATCCCCCTCTGTAATAAATCTGATTTCCTTCTTCTAGGCCCCTGTTAATCACTGATCTGTTTTCTGTCACTCTAGATATACCATTTCAAAATTTTAAGTAACTGCAATTATACAGTATGTAGTCTTTTGTGTCTGGCTTCTTTCACTTAGCATACTGTTCTTGAGGTTTAGTCAAGTTGAGTGTAGAGTAGTACATTTCTTTCCATTATTAAGTAGTTATTTCATTTTATAAGTATACCATACTTCGCTTATCTATTTTTTAGTTGATTAACATTTGAGTTTCTTTGAGTTTCGTCCCTCACATTTCCATATAAATTTTGTGGTTGTGTGTATTTTTGCTAGGTAAATAGGTATAAATTTCTGTGTTTTTTTGGAATTGCATGTAAACTGCTTTCCTTATGATAAAGACATATGCAATGTGTGAGTGCTTTAATTTGTTCCAAATCCTTTCCCACAGTTGATGTTGTCAATCTATTTAATTTTTGACATTTTAGCAGTATACAATGATATTTCATTGTGTTTTAATTTAAATTTCCCTAAAGATGATGTTAATTATTTTATCATGTTCTTATTTACTATTCCTATATGTCTTTTGTGAAGTGACTGTTCAAAACTTTTGTTTATAAAGAAAATAGATCGTCTTTATATTATTGAGTGGTAAGTGTTCTTTATAGTTTCTGGATACTATTTCACTTTCAGGTAAATACATTGCAATATTTGTCCCAAACTGGGCTGTCTCTTAATTTCTGCAACATTATATTTTTGAATGGTACAAGCTTTAATTTAAATGAAGTACATGATATAAATTTTTTCTTTTATTATTTATTTCATGTGTGTATGTGGTTTACTTAAAGAAATTTATACCAAGATTGGTGATATTGTTTATTCCAAGTTCACAAAGATTTTTTTCTCTGTGTTTTCTTCTAGAAGTTGTATGATTCAAGCTCCTGCATATAGTTGTGTGACCTAATTTATATAAATTTTTATATGTGGTGTAAGGTTAAGGTTGAGATTCATTTGATTGCAAATAATTAAAAAAACATTATTTTTAATGGTTTACTGAGCAGGTTATTCTTTCCCTTACTGAATTTCTTGGTACTTTTGTTGATAATCTACTGTATGTGTGTGGTTTTATTTCTGGACTCTATGCTTTGTTGCTTGATTTATAACACCATGTCAGAATTTCACTGTGTTACTTATGATAGATTTATAGTAAATATTGATGTCTTTTATTTTATTGGACAATTTCTGCAAAAACACCTTTGAGGATTTTGACTGGAATTCTGTTAAGCCTATAAAACAAATTATGGAGAACTGACTTCTTTACACAATTATTCTAATTCATAAATATAGTGTATTTCTTCATTTATTTAGGTTTTCTTCAATTTCTCAGCAATGCTTTGTACTCTTCAGTGTAAAGTCTTACAAATATTTTGTTTGATTTATCCATATTTTGTATTGTTTGATGCTGTTGCAAATGATATTACCTTTTGAGTTTCAGAATGTTGATTGTGGCTAGATAGAAATGTAATTGATTATGCATGCAACCTTGTATCCATTGACTCTAGTAAACTCACTTATTAATTCTAGTAGATAGATTTTTCATAGATTTCTTAGCATTTTGTTTACAAGTGATAATGGCATCTGTGAACAAAGAAAGTGATAGGAAGCCAGAAAAGAAAGAAACAAACAGAGAATATTATAGAACAACCACAATTCAAAAAACCCAATAAACACCATTGATATACTTGGAAGAATCTTGAAGAAATCTCCCAAAATTAATTGGAAAAGAAGAACAATATAAACATTTTTATAGAAAAGATGACAAATATGGAAAATGAGGAGGAGATCTCCCTTCCATATGAGCAATATTCAAAAAGAAACAAACAACTAATGGAACACAGAAAGACTTACATAGTTTACTAGGCTCTACCTTAAGTATATCTGCTTAATTCATCTTCTTGTGTTGTCTAAATTATCTTATGCAGAAAAGAATCTAGCTGCTGTTTTAAGTACAGTTTTGATGTTAGGTTCAATTAGTGTTCACTTTTTACTAGCTCTGTGACTTCGAAAACATATTTATCTCATCTAGGTCACTCAGTATCTCATTTATAAAGGGGAGATAATAATAGTCTATTATATAGACCAGCTCTGATGTTTAAGTAAGATATATAAAGTGCTTAGTATTGTGCCTGGCACAAAAAGGTATTTAATAAATGTTATTTATTACTATTAAACATTGTTTCTTAATTTTTCATGTTTCAATTAGGAATGTTTCTGAAATACCCAAATGGCTTAAATAATAAGAGAAAATTGATTGGTTCTCAAAAAGATGAGGGAATGAGTTTACCAAGGGTTAAAATTACCTGTTCAAGATTTAGTCTCTCTCTCTCTCTCTCTCTCTCTCTCTCTCTCTCCTTAAATCAACTTCTTCGTTCATTGGTGTTGGCTCCATCCATAAGCAAGAGTTCTTTTTATGGTAATAAAATTGCTATCAGCAGCATCCAGAACATTTATCTTCCATTTACATAAAAACAAAAGAGTAAAAGGGTTTGTTTATTTGTTTGTTTGTTTTTACCTCAAATATTGCACAGAAATAACAAATTCATTATGAGTTGGCCAATTTAGGTCACAGGCTCATTCCTGACCAAATCACTTTGGCTGAAACACTACCCCTAGAGATGAGGGTAGGGCCACTTTCTTTCAAAGCACTTTGGTTGCATGAGAGTTGGGTGGGTGCTGTTAATTAGAGAAGAGGAAGTGGATGCCAGACAGCCCAAACCAGCATATATCTATGACAAATTTTGCCTCACATATGTTATTTCTTTTTAACAGAGATCATATTTCTATATCAAGTGCAGAACTATTCTTTATCTACTTTCTTTGGTAATTCCTCTATTTCCTTTGGTAAATGGCTTTTTATCTGCCTTTTGCGTGTGTGTGTGTGTGTGTGTGTGTGTGTGTGTGTGTGTGTGTTGACAGTTTTATATAGTAGGCCATGCTGGTTTTTTCATAATTATTACTCATCAAATAGAAGCCGGCCACTTGGTAAAAATACATACATACATACATACATACATACATACATACTATGCCTAGAGTGGTTGAGGATAGCAGCAATGTCTTTTAAGTCACAAGCTCTATTGTAGTTTGGCCATAGCTGCTTCTCCTCCTTCTTTCACCCCACTTCACCTCTAGAGGCCTCCCTTGGCTAGGACAGTGCATTGTGAATCTTTTTCCTTTCCTTTCCCTTGTCTTCCTTTTTCCTCATTCATACAGACACTGGGTCAGCATAATGGAATGGATTTGTCTTTCCATTGCGCCTTCCCTGCATTCAGAAATGTCATCCTGGGTATCTATAAGGACATCCCTTTTTTCTCATGGACTCCTTGTACCCACAGAGCTCAATACGTCAATCAAAGTGTTGTTAGGTTGTTGTTGAGAGGAGCTTTGGGGGAAATTAGTTATCCTGCTCTAGATACTAGGAGGCAAGGGTTGGCTCCTTGTGCTCTCTTCCCTCATCTTAGTCTAGACTTCACAGTATTTGGCAGATCTGCCTCCTAATTTGTGGCTTGTGGTTGTGTCCTTTTCCATGTCTCATTGAAGATAGATTATTTTCCCTCTATTTTTTGTTTGTTTGTTTTTGGTGGATTTTGAGGGAGTTGAGAAGAGTAAAAATTCCACTACTCCCTCTTCTTTAACCAAAAATCTTCTTCAGAATGATTTTAGTCTATTTGATATTTTCACTTGGGTGTGCTCCAGATACATCAAAATTAACATGCTAAAAAGTGGAAACATATTCCTTTTTTCCTTCTACCACAATTATTTTTTTTCTTCAGTTTTTTTTTTCTGCTTTAGGAAGAGGCATCATTATGTCCAGTAACTTGATTCTGAAATTCTGGGTTTTTTCTAGACATCTTTCTTTCTCTCTCCTAAAACACCTAATGGCCATCAAATTCTTATATATTTTATCTCTTTTATACCTTTTAAATCCACCTACCTCCCTTTTCTCAGTCCCTACTGCCCTTGTCTGTGTTCTAAACACTATTGATTCTTTCTATTCTGCTTCAAAAACCTATGTTCTGGGTTCCTTGTCTTCATTCTTATTCTTTTCTTATCTGGATAAGAATATTGAAGCCAGTGAAGAATGCAGCAGTTTAACCAATAACCATTTAAGATGATCTTCAACCATTGCCTCCCTTTAAGCACATACTTTTTTTTTTTTTTTTTGAGTGAGAGGCAGGAAGGTAGAGAGACAGACTCCAGAATGTGCCTTAACCGAGATCCACCCAGCAAGCCCACTAGGGGGCGATGCTCTGCCCAGCTGGGGCCTTTGCTCTGTTGGCGGAGGCCATGGAGCCATTCTCAGTGCTGGGGGCAACTTGCTCAAACCATGAACTATTCAAGCTTTGGTTGCAGGAGGCAAGTAGGGGAGAAAGGTGGAAGGGGAGGGATGAAGAAGCAGATATTCATTTCTCTTGTGTGCCCTCACTGGGAATTGAACCCAGGACTTTCACACACTGGGCCGACACTTGACCACTGACCTAACTGGCCAGGGTCCCAAGTTGTCAAGATATGTGACTTTGACCACTTCTTTCCAAGATGCCCCACTTTGTGAATACTTCTTTCCTTTAGGCTTCACGCTGATGTTGTTTGAAACATTTTCTTACTGTGTTACAGTGCTAGATAACAGGTGGGAGATGAGGGAGGTAAATGGTATACATTTTATCTTCCAAAACTTTACTTAAACAATACTTAGAGAAATCATCAAACGGTATCTGGTTATGGTTTAATCTTTATAATGTGTTAAGGATACACTTTAATTTCTGAGAAGAATGGATGAGCTATTAAACAATGCTTTTAAAAAAAATAAAGAACAAACTGTTCTCATTTATCAATAAAATTGTGTGTTTTAAGCAATGATGGAAGAAGGGTGGAACTCTGGTTCAAGGTTTCACAAGTTCAGCCAGCACAGCTAAAGGGATGCATAAACAGGGAAATTAGTTTCAGTCTGTTCTTTAGTGGTTCAGTGAAAATGATAAGTAGAGGACACCTAGTGGTGCTCTGTAGAACTTCTCTTATGTTAAAAAATAGTACACTTGAATATTAATAACACTCACTATACCAGGATCCTGCAGCCAAATATAACACAGGCATGATAAGAAAACAAAGTACAAACCAAACCTGACATTGAGTCCAACTGTATTGCCTTATAAGCTAACTGCTGTCGGAGATCACCTCCAAACTCTCAGTGGCTTTGTATAATAGTACATTTTGTACCTTCAAAACAGTGCAGATGCTCAGTTTGTGATCTTTCATATAATGACATAAAAAAGTGACCTGATCACATGGAGAAAGAAAACATACTTATACTTGCAGAGGAGGAATCAATATGAAAGTATCACTTTTCAAAAACAAGCAAACAAACAAATAATTAATCAAAAGACAACATTGGAAATAGGCATAGTTGTTTAAAATTTTCAAAACTCATCAAACTTTGCATTTAAGATCTATGCATGTCACCATATATAAACTACACTTCAATTTAAAAAAGAATAAAAAAACAACACCTGGTATAAGGTTAGACAAGAAGAGCAATAACGGGGGCGGGAGGAGAAACCACTATATTAAAACTTATAAAATCTTGATAATTGAAAGAAAGTGGTACTATAATTTTAAAAATAAGAGTCGCTTCTCTTCTGTACCTTGACCGGGCAAGCCTGGAGTTTCAAACTGAGTACCTCAACATTTCAGGTCAACACTTTATCCACTGTGCCATCACAGGTCAGGAAATAAACTTTTTAAAAATAAAAGTGTAATAAACATATGAATAGAAAGACTTTTGAAATAAAATAGAAAACCCAGAAATATACCTAAGTGCATATAGAATTTAATAAAAGATAAAATAGCTATCAGAAATCTGATCATCTATTTATTAAATGTTTTTTTGATAACTCTACATATCTGTATTTTGGTTTAGAGGAAAGAAGGAAAGAAAAAAGGAAGAAAGGAAAAATGAAAGGAAGGATAAAAGGAAGGAAGGGAGGAAGGAAGGAAGGAAGGGAGGAAGGGAGGGAGGGAGGGAGGGAGGAAGAGGTAGATAAGAAGTTAATTTATTTTTGAGAAAAATATTCATGAGTATTGCATTCGTCAAAATTCTCAGAGAAAGAGAACCAATAGGCTGTATACATGTGTATGTATACTTGTTTGTTGGGTTTTTTTTGTGATAGAGACAGAGAGAGGGACAGATAAGTACAGACAGGCAGGAAGGGAGGGAGATGAGAAGCATCAATTCTTTGTTGTGGTTGCTTAGTATCCTCAGTTGTTTATTGATTGCTTTCTCATATGTGCCTTGACGGTGGGTGAGGTGGGAGCTACAGCAGAGCTAGTGACCCCTTGCTCAAGCCAGCGACCTTGGGCTTCAAGCCAGCAGCCTTTGGGCTCAGGCCAGTGACCATGGAGTCTTGTCTATGATTCCATATTCAAGTCAGCGACCCTGCATGCAAGCTGGCGAACCGCACTCAAGCCGGCAACCTTGGGGTTCGAACCTGAGTCCTTCGTGTCTCAATCTGTCGCTCTATCCACTGCGCCATTGCCCGTTCAGGCTACTTGTTTACTTACTTATATATGTATGTAATATTTTACTTATGTATTTTTTGGGTTTTTTTTTAACAATCCAAAACTGTATTCTTTGGTGTCTCAATTGAATCAAGCTAAGAGATAGTCTTTGTGGCTTTTGTGGGAAAAAAAATAATAACCACACTTAAATGCTAAGTTAAGGCACATTTCATATTATGTATGTTATAATGGGAATATTTTATCTGATAAAATTGTCAAGAATGAACCTTTTAAGTGGCAAGTGGCTTTCTCATTAAGTCTCAATTACCATGACTAGTCATGTGTCTGTTATACCAGGAATATTCTGTTTCTTTGTTTTTCCTTCAGTGCAAATCATATGTGTTTATATGTGTAATTGAGAGAGCCCCCCCACTGCCTTTGTTCACTTGCAACTGTTTCTTAGCCCCACCCCCCACGGGAGATTGAAAAAATTAATAAAGTGAGTCCTCATAAGAATAGTAAAACTAAAGTCCCTCTTGGGCCACCAAAGAAGCAGCCATAGAAAGTAATGTGAATGAGAATAGATCTGAACCCCGCTCTGCATGGGAATGAACCCTGATGTTTCCAGAGAAGATCACTAAATGATTTTTAGGCAATAATAAAAAAGGTTTTTTCCTTCAATATCATTTTATATTCTTCTGTCAATGGAAATTGATATCTCTGCTGGATAGGAGTTTCTGTCTGACTCAGTAGGTTCAGTAGTTAAAGAGCAGGATTGCTTGCCTCCCACAGTCCCTGTATTGTTACTGTGAGAATCCAGAATAGAACAGTGCCCGGCACATGGTAGGGGTTACAGCACTTCTTTGATATATCAACAAAAGGCCGTGCAGCCTAAGAAAAAGTCTTATAAAAGTTTATCTGAGCCAAATTGATGACAATTTTCAGGAAGCAAAATCTCAACAGATTGAGAAAATGCTCTGGAAAATGGGAGTTTTGCACCTTACTTTACACATTAGAATCAAAGGAAGACATGTAAGGGGGTTACATGAAATTCACTGGTGGTAGATTCAGGAGGAGGGGGAAAGCAAGGAGAGAAACCTCTGGGACTGGATAAATAGCAAAAAGGAGACACATGCTTCTTTTACATCGCTGGGTACCAGATAGTTAACATTTCCAGTACACAGAGATGCTATACGGGCAACAAGGTAACAATGCCGGGCCCTGTCTCTGATGCCCACAGCTGTGCCTTGGAGGGGTCTGGAGAAGAAAATTACTCTGACATTTAAAAGGTACTTAATCTTAGGTACACAAAAGCAATATACGATTTCAACGTAAAGATTGACCTTTGTCAAGGAAACTATAGGCCTAGGATGAGACAAACCACCAAGACCCACTTTTTAAAGGAATTTTTATGTTTAGACCAACCAGTGTGGTTACATTCAGTCTCTGAGTTTGCAAGCTTGTCAGGTTTAGTATGTAACCTTTTTGTTTGTTTAAAGATATGTGAATGACCACCTAATTTTGTAGACTGATTCATACCTGATATAAATAACAATTATTGTATGTATATACATTCATGCTTAAATGCACCTATGTAGGTGTTTTAGTAAATGAAACAAGTTAACTTCACATTGTAAGTCTAGTTCTCTTTGCCTGTTTTCCCCACTGGAGCTGTAGTTTGCCTCTAGCAAAGTGAATTAGAGCCCCCTCTTCTCCGCTACACCTCTCTTCCCTTTGCTATGAGGTTCAGGAATTCATGGGTGGAGATAGGTGCAGGGATTGAAGAGAATTTCCCATCTGCACATGTTGGGGCTGTCATAAAGATGCTGCTGTTAGAGCATATTCACAGATGCTCTCAAACCTCTGTCACAGAAATGGCCAAGGAGATGCATTGTGGGAGTGGTCTCTATTTGGTGTGCAAAGGTATATATTATATCATTGACCTTGTTTAGAATTACCAGCATGTGGTGACGATAAAAAAAAACCAGACCAACATTTAATCAGTTTTATGACTGTTTTGAAATGATCTACAGAATAGGCACCTTTTTATTTGCCAGGATACTGGCTAGTGCACCCAAGCTCTGCAAGTCCCTGTTACTAAGCTTTGAGACCTGTGCCTCTGACTCAAGCTCACTGTCATCTCCCAGGGGAGCACCAGTCTATTCGAGTCTCACTTTACTTCCAAGATCAGATTCTGATATGGAATCTTCAAGGAGCACAAAATGCAGCCACTGAAACAGAGGCAGAGATTTATAGTGGCAGGAATAAAGGTTAAAATGGAAGAGGTCCCAACCAATGCTTTCAACCATCTTTCTCTGAACAGTCCGATTTCAGGTCTCTTGGTATGTTTTTAGAAAAAATCCTTTGGATCACTGTATTTATTTCCTGGCCACTGGAAAGCCAAACAGACCTTGGGTTCTGCCTGTATCAAACTCTGTACTAACGTGAATAGAAGTGAGGTTAATTTTATGTGTCAGGGCATTGGGCCAGCTGTGATGGTTAATTTCATGTGTCAAATTGCCTGGGCCATGGTGCCTCAGTATCTGATCAGACATTATTCTGATGTTTCTCTGAGGGTGCTTTGGGATGACATTAACACTGATTTTATTTCTAATTTTTTTTCAAGAATTATAACATTTTAATGGATTTGATGCAGAAATGTTTCTACTCAAAGCAATTTCAAAAGCAGAAAACTTGATATGAACATTTCTGGATACTTTTTAGAAGGTTCCAGTATTGAGTTGTAATTCATGATAAGATAGAATGTATTGAGTTGTTTTATTTTCACCCCCAGGTTTGCAACACAAGCACAGACAAGGAAGTGTACAGACACCTTCCTGGAGGAGTGCGTCTCCGCGTTCGTAATAAACATCGTGAGCAGCTTCTTTAATGCTCCTTTCTCAGACAGCAGCACCAGCCTCCAGGTAACTTCAGCATGCACGTGCAAAAGCAGTTTTTCAGACAGCATTTATTTACCTTATTTGAGTAGGGAAAACTTCAATCTGACAAGGAAATAATTTCCTACATCTCTGAAGATGACTTTTCTCTCAAATTAATATTACTATTATTTCCTCTTCTGAGTTTATCAAACTTTATTTTAAATAAAGAGGCACCATCTTCAAGTTAAATTATTCTTGCTTTCCCTCTAAACATAATAGTAACTTTCATATACTGGCCATTTGGCAAGTGTTGAAATAAATGATACAGTTTTTATTTAAATAGATAGGCATTTTTTACTCAATAATTCCATTTTAGTAATTTATCCTGAAAGCATTAGCAACAATTTATATACTAAGATTAAAAAATTTTTAATTAACATTTAAATTGGTACATTTTGAATAAAGTGGATTTTCCTCTCTCATGTAGGTGGGCTTCTATAAGCAATTAAAGGTCTGAATAGAATAAAAGGGTGACCTCTCCTGAGCAAGAAGGGATTCTGCCAGCAGACGGCATTTGGCCTTGGGTTCTTGGACTTGAGCCCCAGTATAGGCGTTTCCAGAGTCTCCAGCCCGATGGTCTACTCTGCACATTTTGGACTTGCCAGCCTCCGAAATCTCACAAGACAATTTCTTAAAACAAACCTCTCTCTGTGTACATATGTATCCTCTTGGTTCTGTTTCTTTAGAGAACTCTGACTAATATATGAAATTACATAAAGACTTGGGAGAAAGCACCAGCTGGTGATAAGGTGTACCCGTCCTGGAGGATCTTTTATATACATATACTGTACTTCAGGGATATAGCGGGAGTGCTGGAGACCAAGGGAAGTAGATGGTCAACAATTCAGAATCCCAGTTCTGAATATTTCTCTTCACAGACAACTTTACTAACCATTTCATGTGCTAATAGGTATCTTTGGAGATATAATTCACTTAAAAATAATAATCTTTCTTTGGTTTAAATAACACAGTCCCAAACTCCTAGTCTAACAGTATGCTCCCTAAAGATTTTAATTAATATGTGGTTTTCTTCTTCAATCAACAATAATACCTAAGAGAGTAGTTTATGTAAGTTTCAGTTACCTAGAATGAATGCGGAACCACCAATAGCTGGAGAAATAGCAAGTATTATGTATAATGTGCTTTGATGTTTGAGACAGTTCTGCAGAAATAAATCTCTATGGGGAAAACTCTAATGATAACTATGAAAGAAGAACCAAATGAATGGAGGGATATTACATCTTCATGATTAGGATGACAATGTTGTCAAGATGTCAGTTCTTTCCAACTTAATATATAGACACAATGCAGTCTCAATCAGAACCAGCTATGTATTTGGTGGATATTGACAAACTGATTTTGAAGAGTATCTATAGAGGCAACAAACTATAGCCAGGTTAACACTGGAGAAGAACAAAGTTGGAGGACTGGTACTTTCCAACTTTAAGACTTACTGTGAAGCTACAATAATCCAAACAATGTGGTGTTGGTGAAAGAAACATATAAATGGATCTTTATGTACAGTTATTTTTTCTCTTGTGGATCTAAAAATCTTTTCTCTGACTATGAGTGCATTGTTTGAAATTCAATGTTATTTCCTTTTCATTAATCACACCAATTATGTATCACTTGAAATGCCTAGGCTTCATTTCTTTAATGTGAAATAAGAACTTTAAAAAGAAAAAACATTCTCAAGAGCAGAGTCCTAGATTTTTATTACCTTTTTCTTAATTTGCTTATGTGTCTGCTTACACCTGATTGATTATGTTTTTTACTGTCCTTTACATTTTTTGAGACTTTTCAAAATTCTACTCAACTTATATAGACATAGCAACCTTATTTTCGCACTCATGGTTTCATAGGCTTTTGTAATATTTAATTAAATTGTTAAATAATAACAATACAACAGTAACCTGACAATAAAGACAACCAGATCTTGTTACATATGCAGCATGCAAGTGCAGAAACAGGCAGACCTGCTAAGTCAGCATTTGGTGGGACTCAGTTATCAACCAACACATGTTACGCAGGGAAGGAAGCACTCTGATCAATCTCGAGAACTGGTTCAGGGGAAGTCTGAGATTGAGTTCTTATCACATTATGTTAGAAAAAATGTTTTATGTGAAGAATATAAAAGTTTTTTGAAGCAGAATTCAGTGCCTCTGAATTTTATGAATGTGTATTTTAAATTTTATGAATGTTTTAGCCCTGGCCGGTTGGCTCAGTGGTAGAGCGTTGGCCTGGCATGCAGGAGTCCCGGGTTCGATTCCCAGCCAGGGCACACAAGAGAAGCGCCCATCTACTTCTCCATCCCCCCTTCCTCTCTGTCTCTCTCTCTTCCCTTCCTGCAGCCAAGGCTCCATTGGAACAAAGTTGGCCTAGGCGCTGAGGATGGCTCCAGGGCCTCTGCCTCAGGTGCTAGAATGGCCCTGGTTGCAAACAGAGCAATGCCCCAGATGGGCAGAGCATCGCCCTCTGGTGGGCATGCCAGGTGGATCCTGGTCAGGTGCATGCGGGAGTCTGTCTGACTGCCTCCCTGTTTCCAACTTCAGAAAAATACAAAAAAAAATTTATGAATGTTTTATAGGTTTGAAATATTATGTTGATGATCAGGAAGAAATAAAGCTAACAATGTTTGGTACAGTAATGCACAGCACTATGTAGAAACAAATAACACTGTGGCATTCATAAGTCTTCTGAAAAGATTACTTCCAATTATATATATTATAAGGAAAATTTTTTTTCTCCAGCATTATTTTCATAGTTTTTGTTTTTCCTTCCAGAAGTGAAAAATCATGTCCTTGAGGGAGCTTCTATATAAATAGTCCTGGAACACACATGCATCCCTAAGAATAAGTTTAGCAAGTTACTCTTTCAGATGAGCATTAATTATTATCAACTTCAGAAAATATATAGTTTCTCCCACAATACTTGCCTGTGTGGGTTCTCTGCAGTGACTTCATAGACTTTGTCACCCAATCCTCCCAACACACATATGTGGTCGGCATTTGGATCTCTACTTTGCATTCAAAGAATCAAGGCACAGCCTGGCCTGTGGTAACACAGTGGATAAAATGTCAACCTGGAACTCTGAGGTCACCGGTTCAAAATCCGGAGCTTGCCTGCTCAAGGAACATATGGGAGTTGATGCTTCCTGCTCCTCCTCCCTTCTCTCTCTCTAAAAATGAATAAAGATATTATATATATATAGAATCAAGGCACCAAAAAATTAGGTCAATTACCAAAGATCAAACAGCTAGTGAGTGTCTAATGCCAAGCCCCAGCTTTATTCCTTCCTATACAACCTGCTCCCTACCTGGCTTGAAGTGTCCATGTGCGCAGGGAAGGAAGATATAAATACGTGGAAACTAATAAGGCATTGCTCTTTACATCTTGAGTGAATATTCCCTCTACCGAGGTCCTGAATTATATGATTTATGGAAGTTTCAGATCTAGGAATAAAACCAACAGTGATAATCATTCTCTCAGAATTCTCATATTCTTGTGTTAATTTAGAGGACAAAGCTTCTAAATCCTTGTCCTGCAAATAGAAATCCCTATCAAAATAACTATAATAATGAGCTAATTAGTTTCCTAGTTATTATGTTAAGACCAGATTATTCAGAGCTGTTATTTTTTCATAAAACTATTAATTGTCATGGATATTACTTATTTTGCCTATTAAATAAGTGCACTAATGCCTGGATACAGACGTGTTGATGGGATAATCTCTGAAAATTATTTTTGGACTGCAGTTAAGCATAATGTTTTTCTCTTCATTTAAAGAAATAAACAAAGAGGCTGGTAACTTCAGAGAAAATGTATAGAATTTAATTTAATTTCAGCAAGGAGAAGGAAAGCAAAACCAAACGAAACTAGGACTTCAAAGAATTGTTTTGCATCAAGTGTATTTGCTATTCGAGTAATGTTACTAGACCCTGGTGGATTAGCTCAGTGGATAGAGCATTGGTCCAATGTGCAGATGTTGTGCTTCAATCCCCAGTCAGGGCACACAAGAGAAGCGACCATCTGCTTCTCTCTCTCCTCCTTCTCTATCTCTTCTCCTCTCGCAGCAAGTGGCTCCAATGGTTTGAGCATTGGCCCCGGGCACTGAGGATGGCTTGGTTGATTCAAGCATCAGCCTCAGAAAGGGATTGCTGAGTGGGTCCTGGTCAGAAAGCATGCGAGATTCTGTCTCACTATCTTCCCTCCTCTCACTTAAAATAAATAAATAAATAAAACTTGGCATATATAAAATATAAAACCATGGCTCCCAAGAATTATGAATCTCATATGAAAAGAAATAGGATGAAAAACAATAAAGACACTTTTCACTTGTGGTCGAGTTGCCAAATCAGGGAATAAAAAATAATAAATAGCAGTTTCCTTGATTGTTCTGCAGAAGGCCAGTGTAAGTCAACACACTCTTAGATGATCACTCACGTAAGAATTAGTGATGTCCGCTCTCTAAACCTGCCTTTCCTCCACACTTTTGCTTATGGCATTTTCCCTGCCCAGACTGTCTTTCCTACTCCTAGCTTCATCAGTTGAGTCCTTCATAAACAACTCATTATTCACCTCTTCCCTGAAGTCTTCCATGAACACCTCATTTAGAATTTCCCTCTTTATTCTATGAACTAGGGAATATATGATCTCTTAAAATCACATGATCTATATTAGGTACTGATTTGGTTAGTTGTGTCCATATCTTAAACTCTTCTATTTATAAACTCTTCAAGAGGAGGAAATCTGACATATGTTATTTTATTTCTGATCATAACTTATAAAATGATATTCCAAGAGGAAATGTTAATACTTACATTATGAATAAATTATTATGTATTGAATGCTATTTGCTGCCAATATTTTTCCAACTTGTCACTGATATCTGAAATTTAATCATTAATAATACATTTCACTGACTTAAGCACTATAGATTTTTCTATAAAGGCAAATAGTCCAACATTAGTAGTCAGTTGTCACTTACTTATGTAAATATATATGATCTGGGATATTATGTACTGTATTTATGTTAACTATATATGTATAAATATAAACATTGCCTGGAACCTCATGTGAAGATGAGGCTTTGGGTAGTAGAAAGGGAAGGGTTGCTCAAAGATAAAATGGCATGGAAAAAAATGAGGCAGAGCCTTCTAGAAGAGTCAGGTGTAGATCTATAGCTTTGCTCTCTCTAAGCCCTGCTTGGTATGGATATTCTCACTAAAGGACTCCTCTAAGAAAACAATTTAGTTTTTGGTTCTCAAACCTAATTCCAAACATGGAATTATTCTAACCTAAGGTCTTCCTGAAACTTGGCAAGTATTGGCAAGTTTGATTGCTTCAAACCTGGTCAATAGCTTGTTCAGAAGCAACTAGACCTGGGGCTTGTCTCCACCACATTAAACCCTCTGTCATCCTTCCATCAATCTGTGGCAGGACACGGTTGTTATGGCTGTCTTGCCAATTAAGCCCATTTAAGGCTTTCTAATTGAAGCTTCAAATAGTGGCATCTGTTCTTCATCATCTTAATCTGTGGTTATTTTCATGAAAGGCCAAAGGTGGCCAATCCATCCCTAGACTGGAAATCAATATGCCTGTAACCTCATTTGACCCAGATTTTATGAATAACATCCGTGGTTTCATTCAATAATATTCCACCTTGCTTTGATTCTTGGAAAAACAGAGATCATTCTATACTCTACTTCCCAGCTGGTCCTGTCTTTTGCTGGTCCTCAGCAATGAGCCAGAGCCCGTTTATTAGAAAAGACCTGAGGAAATGCTCTCACTCGTACACTGTCAGGGATCGTGTCTTTCTCATCAGATGCCCTGGCAAATGGCTCTGTGCTTAAGTGGAGAGTCTGACAGGTTGAGCAAAGGCAGACATTTCCTTCTTGGGATGTACAGCCTGAAAGATTTCCATTAAATGGAGGTTTCAGTAATAATAAGTTCACAGAACCTTTCTGATGCTGGTTTATATTCAGGTTAGACACATGGGATGCTGCTGCCCAACCACATAGAGCCTACAATCAGCACTATGGTATCCTTACTGCACATTCCTCCATATAACCATTCTATTCTTCATCCATTAATTCATCTGAATTTTTGATGCATGTCACAGTACAAGCTAGATATAAGGAAACTCCTCCCTAAATGCTTCAGCGTGTTTTCCTTTAACTGATCTTCAAGCTTTGTTTACAGTGTTTTTTTCTTTAATGATATAATTGATAAACAGCAAAATTTGCGAATTGTAAGTGAACATTCATTAAGTTTTGAAAAATGAATATATCTATGTAACCCAAACATCCATCAAGCTGCAGAGCATGACCGTCACCCCAGACACTTCTCCCAGGTCACGCTCTCACAGTGTGTGTAATGTTAGTCGTGCAGCTGTTGCAGTTGCCCTTCGTTAGGTAGAAGAGTTCCATTTCATTACTTCTCTGCTGAGTGTTTTTATCATGGGTCGTTGCTGAATTCATTACAACTTTTCTTCAACTATCTAAATAATAATATATATTTTACTGTTTTATTTTATTCAAGTGAATCCCACTGATTGATTTTCAAAGGTTCCACTTTCTAATTTTAATGGCAAAGCTATATTACAGAGCTAGAGTAATCGAAACAGTATGTTATTGAAACAGAAACACACACACTGCTCAATGGACCAGAAATAAGTCCATGTACACACAATTATTTATGACAAAGGAACCAAGAGCATACAATGGAGAAAAGATAGTCTCTTCAATAAATGATGTTAGGAAAACTGGACAGGCACATGTAAAAGAATAAAACTAGATTACTACCTTACACCATATAAAAATATTAATTCAAAATGGATTTAAAAATTGATGGGAAGACCTGAACCCACAAAACTAGAAAAACTCAGGTGGTGAAGTCCTTGACTTTATATTTTAGCAATATTTTTGTGGATCTGACTCCAAAGGCAAGGGACACAAAAGCAAAAATAAATAAGTGGGACTACATCAAAATAAAAAGCTGCACACCAAAGGGAACCCTCATTAAAATGAAAAAGGCAAACTACTGAATGGGAGGAAATATTTGCAAATCATAATTCTGATAAGGGGTTAATATCTAAAAAAATATAAAGAACTTATAAAACCCAACAACAACAACCCAGTTAAAAATGGACAAAGGAATTAAATAGACATTTTCCCAAAGAAGACATACAGATGGCTACAGGCATATAAAAAGATGTTCAATATTACTGATCATCAGAGAAATGCGAATCAAAATCACAATGAGATATCTGCTCGTGTCTGCTAGAATGGCTATTATCAAAAATGCAGAAAATAAGTGTTGGAGAGGATGTGGAGAAAAGGAAACCCTTGTGCATTGTTGGTGGGAATGTAAATCGGTGCAGCCACTAAGAAAAACAGTATGAAGGCTTCTCAAAAAATTAAGAATAGAAATACCATGTAATCCAGCTATTTCACTTCTAGGTATTTACCTGAAGAATACAAAAACACAAATTTGAAAAGATACATGCACTCTTATACTTATTGAAGCATTATTTGCAATAGCCAAGATAGGGGAAAAAACTAAGTGCTCATCAATGGATAAACTGATAAAGAAGATGTAATCACACACACACACACACACACACACACACAATGGTTTACTACTTGATCATAAAAAAAATGAAATCTTGCCATTTGCAAACACTTAGATGGACCTTGAGGGGATAATGCAAAGTGAAATTTAGTCAGAGAAAGACAAATATGTATGATTTCACATGCGTGTGGAATCCAATGATAATAAAAAAATCCCAATATACAAAATAAACTTGTAGATACAGAGAACAGATTTGTGGTTACCAGAAGGAAAGAGGGTTGAGCAGTGGCAAAAGGGACAGAGAGGGTCATTGCATGGTGATGGATAGTAACCAGACTTTTGGGTCTGATCTCTTTTTAATGTATACAGATGTCAAATTAATATTACATACCTAAAACATATGTAATAAAAAACCCAATTAAATCCAAAGAGAGTTATAAAGAAAGAAAGAAAGGTACAATACACTGCAGTGACAAAGAGCAGAACAGCTGCTGGGGCTGGGAGTCGAGGAATATTGATCATGAAGGGACAACAAAGAACAAACACTTGAGCATTTGAAAATTTTTCTCTATTTTCATTGTAGTGGTGATTACGTGAATGTATACTTATCCAAAGTCATTGAACTTTCCACCTGAACTGAGTGTGTTTTATTGCATATAGGTTCTGACCCATTAAATTTGATTCAAAATTTATGAGATAATATATGTAAAACTAGTAGTAAGATATCTATACCTATGGGTCAACAATTATTTGTCCTCTACCAATTTTGTGGATGATACTTATAAATGTGCTCAATTCTAAAGTGAATATTTCTGAGCTTGTTGGACAATTCAGAATGTGAAGCTTTCTTTGGTTACTAAATAATTTTTGGTAAAAACTGAGACCCCTCACCTCATCTACAACTAATCCAGAGATAGAGAGGGAAGGTTAGGGAAGGCAAGGGAGGGAGCTGTAGCACCTGGAATGACTTTTTCATGATTTAGGCTATTGTGCCTCCACTCCCTCCTGATCTCAAATAAATAAATAACTTAAAGAAAAATTCTCAATTAATTCTGATGTTGGCCTTTTATTGTTAGGAGCACTTTTCAGTGCAAGTAACAGAAAATTTAGCCAACAAACTGTTTGGAAAAAAAAAGAGTTTGTTTTCCCACATAACAAGAAAATGTGGCAGCTGATGATGGTTCAGCAGCTCAAATATATCACATCTGGCATTTCTAAAGTTCTTTTGACTTTCTGTTCATTTTCACAGAGCACCTGCCACTGCTTCAGGCATCAAATTTATGTTCAGTTATGAAATGACATTGCCAACCATCACTATCCCCTTCATCAATGAGGTACAAACTTTTCCAGATTATCCCTGCAGATTTCTGCTTTGGTCTCTGGCCAGAAGTAGGGGACATGGTCATCTATCTGTAGCTGTAAGGGTGGCTGGAGAAATCCACTTCTACTATAGAAGAGAGAAAGTTTGTTCATAATGGATGTGGGCTAACCACCCATCTCTCTTACTAGGTATTTGAGAACTTCTTCCTTAATGGGAGTTTTCATCTTCTGCACAGTTAGAAGTTTACTCCCAGGAGGTTTACATAGCTGTAGGAGAAAAAGAAATTCTACCTGAAAATAAATAAGGTCCCTACATGTAGTAACTAATTTTAGGAATCTAGGAGGGTTAATTAATTTCCTTCTTAATTCTTCATCCACTGATTATGCCTGAATTTTCTGTTCATCCTTCACAACCCATTTATTCTACTTAACGTAGAGAGAATATCTCTGAGGTAACAGTTGAAGATGTCAACCAGAATGTTTCAATTACCTGTGAAGTGAGGAGCTGCAGGTAGATTTTAAAGAGGATTAAAGAAATCATTAAAGCATTAAAGGGGTACAGTGTGGGAACCACAGACAAATTTCATCCTCTTGACAAATTTTTTCAGAACGAATCCTTGTATGTCTGTAATCTGTCATAATGGTTTATAGATTATCTATTCCTCTGGTAGCCAGTAGTTGAATTGGATCCTCTGTTTTTTTTTTTTCAAGAGAGTAGATACCAACCTATATATTTCCCTAGTGGATCTCCTGTTATTCTCCTACAGAAACCAAAGTCTTTCCTTGCTCATTTCAAAATATGCTGTGCACTTTTCTGCTTTTACATGATTGCTCAAGTAGGTCTCACCCAAATACCATTTCTTTATCCACTGAAATCTTGCTCATTAGTCAGTGCCATTTTTAAATACTTCCTTCTTTGTTCATTCCTCTTAGAGTATATCTGTTGGAGTTTCCTTCTGTGGCACTAAGCACAGGGTCCCTGGTATGGCAGATACTGTGTTACAGCCCCATTCAATCTTAAGGTCCTTATCTCAGAGAGTGACAATCAGCCATCTCCATAGTACCTTCCATGACAACTTTCATATAACAGGCACTTCATTGCTAATCCATTTTTTTTTACTTTTTTTCAATTCATAGAGTAAATATAGAGTAAATCTGTAGCATAAATGATTAAATGAAGTAATACTGTGCTTTGGAAAATCATTGGCCTGAATGCATTGAAAACTTTCTAAATCCCTCCAATAGTATCCTCAATAGTATGTGCACATTTTTTAATGAAAAGCTCACTTTTGACATTTGTGTTGCTGTTTTTATATTTTAAATATATCATTGAACATCATAAATAGAGGTCAGTATCCTCTAGATTTGATAAAATATGAGAATTCTGAACACTTAACACAAGTTTATGAAGGGCAGTGGCTTCTTTGGATGGCTTTCTCAAAGAGCTGGCTTGTTAATCTTGGTTACTTGCTATGGCTGGTGTTTGTGGGTGTTATTGCAGCAATTCTTCCACTTGGTGATAGCCAATAGTTGAACTGGATTCTTCTTCTTTTGCCAAGGGAGTAGATGACTTAATAAAACTGTGGTGTTTCTATATAATATTAATAACATGTCATTTTTTTTTTGGTAGGTCATTTGCTCCAGGCAAGAAGTTTCAAAGTTTAGGTCACCTGTTTTTCACTGAAAACTAACTCAAAACAGATTCACACTAAATGGAAGAGCGACTCTGTCAACAGTTCTGTGACCCTTGGCCAGAGAAGTATTGGCGGGTCCATGGTTTGGAGGGCGGCACAAAGACTTGTTACTCCCAAGCGCTGCTGATGTCTAAAGGTGTCGCCAGTACACTAAATGGAGAGCAGTCTAATCAAATACTTACAGACAAACTATCACCAGGAGAATATTAATTTTTAAAAACAATGTCAAGGATTAGAAATTTCCAATTTTCTTTCCCTTAGGAGCAGGTCTGTATTGACACTTCAGCATTTTCAACGAATGTAGGGTTTGTATTTTTTAAATAGATTCCTTTCTATTTTACTTATGATATAGTGATTTGTTACTCACAGGATCTAAGAATTCTGTACTACTCAGGCATAGAATCCATCATAGGCTAGGAATAAAATAATTGCTAATATTTTAACAAAGTCTAAAATTGTTCTTGATTTTAAAAGACGCTAAATCAAACTAAAGTAAGGGAGAAATTCTATCCAATCATTTCAACGGTGGAGGGCTCTAAATTTACTCCTCTGAGACTGTCCTAAGAGTGTGTAAGCTCCCAAAGAGAACTCTAGAAAAAGCCAAATTAAGGAGAATACATTTTAGATTATTCCAAGAATTCAGTATGAAACTGTATCCTGCCCATCCCACCTCTACCCTACTAATGAGGATCTTCCAATTACAAAATTTCCATCCACTCTCTTTTCAAAATCCTAGCCTGCAAATGTTGTCTTCCCTTTCTTCCTCTCAGCAAGGGTTGGCTTCCCCTCAGATCTGCGATGCTGCCTTTATGTCAAGAAATCAGGATTCCTTACCTTTTGAAGACTGATTTACTATTTGAGAATGGTCTTTCTTCTGCCAGGGTGTCAACAGACTGCCCAAGACTGTGTTCCTGAAATAGCTGAAATCATTTTCAGGCCGAACTCCATAAACATTACATTTTATTATCCTAGAAAGAACCACAAGACATTAGTCACTGTGAGTTGCATTCCTACACTGTGAAAGACTTTTATTACTTCTGTTTCTATATTTAAGAATGTGTCCCAGTTTTCCCAACTTTATTTAAAACAACTAGTCCTCATGCTCCAAAATTGTCATCCATTGGGTCCACAAACATTCTGATAAGCCCAGTGGACACTTTGGAAGGGCCTGGTTTAGAGTCAGCTGAGGCTTTGTGCATCTTTTACTTCTGGTTTGTGGTCAGTGGCCAGGACAAAATGTTTCAGTTCTTCGATCTCCAAGGCATATAAGTCTGGGAATCCACCAGCAAGAACCCTTGGCTCCACTCTCTGTAAGTGATCGTTCCTGCGAACAATCTCCTTCCACTTCATTGTGGTGTTCTTGGAAGGCCCCCAACAAGGCCAATCCCAAAGTGACAAGAAAGTGTATCACCTTACTTATCTAAACTAAAGACTCAGTAATAGTGTAGGCAGTTTGATATTCTGTCTTTTCACACTTGCAATTATGCTGTGACTACTTTTTAATATCCTTATGTATTTTACGGATATGAGATAAATAGTAGGTAATATCTTAGTATATTAATATAAAATTAATATTTTAATTTATGAGATAATTTCCTTAAATGTAGGCATTTAGATTTATTGCAGTATTTTTCTTTTTTAAATGTAGTATTATACCAAGCATCTCATTCTTAATGGTTTTTATTTTTATTTTTGGTTTAAGTTTTGGTCTTATCTTGGGTTTGAATATCAAAGTACTAACAGAGTTTTCTTTTTTCTTTTTAAAGATTTTATTTATTCATTTGAGAGAGGAGAGAGAGAGAAAGAGAAAGAGAGAGAAGGGAGACACAAGGGGGAGGGAGGAGCAGGAAGCATCAACTCCCATATGTGCCTTGACTGGTAAGGATTTGAACCTGTGACCTCAGTTTTCCAGGTCGATGCTTTATCCACTGTGCCACCATAGGTCAGGCCTTAACAGAGTTTTCTTAACTTTCTCTTTATTTCCTCTCATATTTACCCTGAGGCTTTTTGGGAGTAGAGCTGAAAGTAAAAGAGGCAATGAGCGTCTGGTTTTCTGAGCAGCAGCTTGTTGGTCCTGCAGAACAAAACAGGAGAAAGGCTGCTGGGTGCCGACATTCAGCCTGGCTTCTTTGGCACTGACGGTGGACAGAGTCTCTCTGGGCAGCGGGGCAGCCCTGAGCACCCACGGCTTTGTGGAAAAAGTTGAGAGAATACTAGGTCCTCCTCATTTTGAGCTCAGAAGTGGAAACTGCCTTGAATGTATTTTGCTTAAAACTTTGGATATCGCATAATACAGTTCCTGTTTTTTTCTGATTTACTTATTTCGCTTCGTATCATGTTATCAAGATCCCACCATTTTGCTGTAAATGTTCCGAAGTCATCATTTCTTATACGTAGGTGGGACATAATAGTGAAACTAAGAGACATTGATAAGAGTGTGGTGGTTACGGGGGGGAGGGGGGAATGGGAGAGGGATAGGGGGTGGGAGGGGCACAAAGAAAACAAGATAGAAGGTGACAGAGGATAATCTGACTTTGGGTGGTGGGTATGCAACATAATTGAACGACAAGATAACCTGGACTTGTTATCTTTGAATATATGTATCCTGATTTATTGATGTCACCCCATTAAAAAAATAAAATTATATAAAAAAAAAAAAAAAAAGACTTTGGATATCGCTTGGATGCCGTTTGACATGAGAAGTGAAAGCAGTTCAGACAATTGGTCTTGGGTTTTGTTCCCGTTTCTCTACCCTGTTGGTCAGTGAGGCCGTCACACACCTCCTCTCCAGACTTGTATTTTTTTAGATGTGTATTACTTAGTGCTGTGAATAAATTGTCCGTTATGTGTCATCTTACCTTTGAACCGTGCCCCTGACACCTGGGTGCTTCCCCTGGCCCCCCTCTACTCCAGCCCTGTTTGTGATGAGAGTTCACCACAATGTTGGAGTCACCCGGCACTGACAGCACCCGCCTCCGAAGTGCGCCGTGTGCCTTTCCACTTTCTGGGTCATGGCTTTTTGCAACTCTGCAGGAGCCCATAAGACATCATTTGGCTCAAACACAAACTCAGTCTAGAAATTCAGGATAGTTAATTTTTGTCAACAAATATGAGATGGGAGCTGGCGTTTAAGGATTACGACCTCCCATTCTTTGTACCACTAAGTGGCAATTCTAAGAAATTCTTTGCATGTTTCTTTTTGTGTCTTCATTTCCCACCATAGAGACTTTGATATTGTTTTCTTATATCATATTTTCTTCTCCTTCTTTTTTGTCTCACTCTCCGCATGACTTTACCCCTGTATCCTGGGGTCATATCCTAAATAAAAAATCCTCACCTGCGTTCTTGTCTCAGCATGTGCTCTCAGGAAGCCCAAACCAAAACAGTTAGCAGAAAAGCTGTCCTTACAAGCCAGTTCTCACAATTAGACCATAGAATTTATGGCTCACTTGCCTGTCAGAAGAAGTTGGATGGCATTAATGGTGATAAGTGGGGAGGTGCTTACCTATAAGATGGCCATAACTCGTGGAAAGTTGTAGCAATACAATTACTAAATGTTCAGAAGAGGTACAGATATAAAGAGAAGTGGTGGTGTATAGCAGGGGTCAGCCTGTTGTAAGCTGTTGGCTAAATTTGATTCACTACCTAATTTGGTACATATAGATTTTTTCAAAAACAAAACCATGTACTTTCATTTATTCCTGGTCTGTGGCTGTTTTTATACTATGACAGCAGAGTTCAATAGTTGCAGCAGAGACTATATTTTGTTGGCAAAGCCTAAAATAATTACTAGCTGGCCCCTTACAGAAAAAGTTTCCTGTCTCCTAGTGGATAGCATGGGTTAATCTCAGCCAGACTGGTTTGCTAAATATGAATCAATCTTTATTGATTTCATATTTATCTCAAAGTGCCTGAAGAATGGTACTGATCCCTGTACAAAACAACAGCTTAAAATAACTGAAATAAATTATATTTTGCAGCCATGAGTCTGTAAGTTGCTTGGAGACAGCTGAATGAATTGAATGGAAACTATGGATTAATATAAGAACTGTACTTAGCAGCTATTTTCAGAGAGGTAACAACCTCACGGGAGGGACAAACTTTCAACCTGCTGTATTTAATTAAAGGAAGAGCACACCATCCCCATAAGGAAAAGTGGAGCTACTCTACCCCATCTGGCTAAACTTGGCCACAAAGTGTCAAGTGACTTGCTAGTGAATGAGAGTGTCCCAGATCTTTATCTTTCAAATCCCATCCCATGCAAATGAGAATGGGTGAGGGAGAAGCGCTATCAACAGTTTCTTCCAGCAACGTGGGTGAGCTAGTGCACTTACTTCGAGGCAGGGACACCTGATTTATTGATAAAATATATGATAGTTGGAAGATAAAATAATCACAGCTGTTAAATTTTGGAACATCTGTTATACAGTGATATGCAGCAATTAGATCACTGCTAAAATATTCATGGTGGATTAAATGCAGGGCCTGTGGAAAGCTCTAGTAAGAGACTCACAGTTTACACCTGTTGGCATTTGAATGAAGTCTATGCTTTTCTGGCAGAGAACTTCCCGTTATATGGGGAACTGTTCTGGTGTCTCACATGAGCCTAGAATAGACCAAGCATCAGGTCTTGGGGCATCAAGTAAGTTACTATAAGACTAAGGGGCCCATCATGAGCGAGGTAGTATCAGACCCATGCTGTGCCAAGATTGGATGGACACTGAAGTACTGCCTTGTACATATGTTATATTGGTTCTGGCAAGTCCAGAATCACAACTAAATTCTTCAAATTAGTATCCTCAACTCCTATGACACTGACCTTTATTGAACAAATGTTTCTTTTTCCCTCAAACTCACAACATGCCTCATAGAAGATTTCTTAAGGCCAGCTGGTGGAAGAGGCAGAAACTTGGGACTACTTCACAGATGAGTTTAAAAATGTTCTAATTGTAATTTAAATGCTACAGAACAATAGCCCACTGGAGATGCTTTGAAAGACAGTGGAAGGGGAGCATCCACCAAGTGGGAAAAATCTAAAGTGGTATACTTGGCATCCTTTTTGTGGTTAGAAATTCAGCTCATGGCAAGAATAGACACAGAAATCTGGCTGGTTACAAGTCTGACTAGAGGAAGCAAGATCCAGGAAAAGGAGATAGGGGCAAGTGGCATGAAAATAGATCTTTTGGGGAGAATGGGCAGAAAATGTGAAGACTTTGTATATTAACATTATGCCCACATAAAGCATCTACTACAGAGAAGACAATCAATAACCAGGCGGACTAATACAGGAGATGTTAACCAGTCTCTACCTTTAGGCACCTCATTGTTTGTAGAGAGGACCCATGAAGGTAGATATGGTGGCAGTTATGGAAATTCTACATGGGTCTAAAGTGCAAAACCCTGCTAATTGAGACTGATCAGCTATTTTCATGGTGGAGTGTCCAATACACTGGCAAAGAGGCCAGCACTGCACACTTAATATGGTACAACCAACTTTCTACTTGAAAGCAAGATAATGATATTATATCCCTTCTACCTTAAAAAGGGCAATAATTTATCTTTAACAAAATTATTTATGCTGGATTTAAGTTTGCTTTCTCTACATATACTGCCTTGCCAAACACCATCATTTGAGAGCTTACCGAATAAGTCATCTATTAGCATGATACACTAAACATGTTATTTCAGAACAAGGTACCTGTTTTATGGTAAAAAAAAAAAGATACAAAACTGTGTGCATGGCTATGAACTCTACTTGTCTTACCACATGCCTCACCATCCTGAAGCAAATGACATATTAGAATGGTGGAATGTTCAGTTCAAAGCTCAGCTAAGGTGCCAGCTTAAGTATAATAACACTGGCTAAGTGTTTGCATGTTAGGTTGAGGTGCTGTCTTCTGGAATCCAGTATGTGTGTGTTGAATTGACAGTAAGCATTCAGAACTATATCCTTAACAGGTAGATTAGCTGGGTCAAACAAGCAAGGGACTGAGTAGGCTGAGCCCTTTACATCATCACTTTTGGATACCACTTTTGGAATTAGTGTTATATTCATAACCTGAACATTTGCTATATTAGAAGCTTTAGTTCCCTAGGAAGAAAGGCTTTTACCAGAGGACAGAGTAAGAATTATATTGGTTAAAAATGCCATCAGCCCAGCAAACAAAAAATGAAATGACTAAAAAGATGAGAATGATTAACCTGATTTTTAAAGAGAATGAGGGTTATTTCTACACAATGCAAGTAGAGAAAAAGATGTCTGGAACTCAGAGAACTCACTGAGTATATCTCTTTCTGTTTCCGTGCCCAGTATTAATAATGAATGGGCAATTACATCATTCACTTCCTGACAAAAGAAAGACAACTAAGGGCTTGGATGTCTCAGGGATGATGACTTACATCACTTCTTCTGGAAATAGTGATAAATCGAACTGTGATAAAATGCAGAAGAATATAATGAATACCATTTGCTTTGGGGCCAGTTGTGGCAACAAAGACATCAGTTTTTTTCACTTAATCCTCCAGTATTAAATCTGTGCAGATATTATACTATCCATTCCTGTGAAGCACACCCTGTGACATTAGATTTGATAGAGACCTTAAACAGATTGACCGGATTCAAGGGGTGGATTGTATCAGACAACTCTTGAGCACAATTTTATATATTCCAAACCTCACATTTTATACCAGCCATTATAGTGGCAACCAGATCTGCTCAGATTTTGACAAGCTTCATGAGGTTGATACTTGACAGTGCCTCCTCATGGGCTTCTTGCTTTCTGCTACTTAGTTTCACAGCCTGAATGTGGGATGTCTGTGGATATTATCATATAGTTCAACACTCACAAGATGCAATTAGAAAGTGCAGGGGAGTTGAGATTGTTGGGGACACAACTGATTAATGGGATATAGGAGGTCAAGGATACATTTGCTTGCTTCTTTTGTCTCCTGGGCAGATAGCTTTGAAACATATTTCCCAATGTTTCTTGAACAGTCCCATAAAATCAGGCAACAGTTACCCAATGCAGTGAGCAACTCTATAACACCTGCTTCAACGGTTTCTTTCTTTTTCTTTTCCTTTTCAGTCTCTGGTCCTTCACACCTGCTTCCTGGTTTGTATTCTCAAAAGATGACCTGCATACAAGGCTTTATCTCAAAATCAGCTTTAAGGGGAGAAATACATGCTAAAATTGTTTATTGATATACTTTTCTCTTTATTGTACTATAAATTTCTTGAGAGCAGGGACCACAGTTCTTAATGGATGTTTGTTGAATTAATTCAAATAAGAAAAATTTTATATACATGAACATTTTCCAAGTATGGCATTGGCATAATTTATTCTCATAACAGAGTAAAGCATAAATATCTAAGGAAATTAAATTTAAAAGGATCCATTACCTGTTAAAACAAAGTTGACTATCTTTGCCATTGTGAACTGTCCTAAGTCTGTATGACAAGGGACAGTTAGATAGATCAATAGAAGATGGAATATCTGAAGACTGGCTTCACTTGAAAAATGATTAAGTATAATAAAAATAATTTAAAAAAAATGTCCAGTTACTGGAGTTAGGTGAGTTTACCCACAAGAGGGAAAGTGCTACTCTAATTAATATAATTACAAGATTTACAATAATAGCTAACATTATTTGAGAACTAATTATGTGATAGACATTTTTCTAGGTGTTTTACTTGTATTCCCCCAGTTAATCCTTACAGTTTCAAATGCAGACATTTAAAATTTTTATAATGTGGAAAGCGAGATATGGAAATATTAAGTAACTTGCCCAAGTTCACAAAGTGGAAAAATGAGTCAAGACACAAACTTAGACTTACTTTAGAGCATGTGTTCTCTACTACTGTTGTACAGCTGAAAGATGTGTGTGAGTGATCCATTAATTCTGCATGGGGGCTCAAAATCTTATCTAAAAATGCTGAATTAATATCACTTCTCAATCTCTGATCCAAGATTCTTAACTCTATATTCCAGAACACTATTATTCCAGACCAAGCCAAGACAATATTTATATAAATTAAAAAGTAATAACAGTAAACCTAGATATAATATACAGAAAAGCCCAGTGTATGCATTATTTTTTTACTAAAATATCTGTTATTAAAAGTACAAATGAAGTAGTATACAAAAAGGTCTATACCTAGAGCTGTTTGAGTTCCAAACTTATACTTTTTCTGACTCTATCACATGAGTATAATTTAATAATAATAAACAAGATATAGTCTGGGAATTCAGAAACCAGGCTTTTAATGCCAGAATAGCCATCAGTACTTTAGATAAATTTTTCAACCTTCTGTGTTTTAATTTTCTTCAGTTGTCTCATGGTTACCTGCTCTTCACTTAACCACAGGGTTCCTACAGCGGTAAAAGAATGTGGTTTGAGAAAGCTGAAAGACCTATTTAAGTGTTTAGCACCATTAATCATTACTTTCCATCATTTAATTTTTTATTCATCTGCTATAAAAATCTCCACACTGTTCACTGTTTAAGATCATCTTTCTTATAATGAAAATCATCCTCAAACCAAAAATGTTATTATGACCCTTCGGGTTAATGCAATATTTTCAGAGATGACACTGAAAAAAATGCTTAAACCTCTGAGTATGCATAAATGTTTTCTTTTCCTCTCTTAATATTAAAGAAGCCATTGAGTATTCCGGACAAATGCTCTTTTTGGGTGAGGTTCAGAGCCTCACTGGTTCAGTTTTTCTTCTGTTGGAAACTTTGTGACGGTTTGTGTAACCAGAATCCTTAGAACACTTGTTCATGATGGAGGAGCAACGAACGTCAAGTGTAGCTGTTGGTCAAATTCCTATTTGTCTTCCAACCCAATTTCACCGCCACAAGAATGGTCAGACTTCTCTCAAACTCAAATGCGGGCAATTTCCATATGCACGCGGCCAAAGGATGTTCTGTGTTCCTCTTACACAGAGAGAAATAGAAGATTATTGGAAATCAAATTGAAGCTAAAACATAAAAAGGCTGTGAACTCTAAAGGGCAGGGACTGACTCTTGTTTATTTCTTTATTCCCAGGACCTAGAAAAGTACTTTGTAAACATTTTAGAAAATGATTGTATTTATTTATTTATTTGTTTGTTTGTTTGTTTGTTTTTCTTTTTCAAGTGAGAGGAGGGGAAATAGACACTCCTGCATGTGCCCCGACCGACATCCACCCAGCAACCCCCATCTGGAAACATGCTTGCAACCCAGCTGTTTTTAGCACCCGAGGTGGAGGCTCCACAGAGCCATCCTCAGCTCACAGCTCATGGCACTTAAACCAATTGAGCCATGGTTGCAAGAGAGGAAGAGAGAGAGAGAGAGAGAAAGAGAGAGAGAGAGAAGGGGGGGAAGCAGATGTCACTTTTCCTGTGTGCCCTGACTAGGAACTGAAGCTGGAACTTCCATACCCTGGACCGATTTCTATCACTGAGCCACCTGGCCAGAGCCTAAATGATTTTAAAGGAAAGAATAAGCATTCACTCAATGAAGAGAATAAATATGAGGCTGATGTTAGAAAATTAGGACTCAAGTCTGATTTCTTCTTTATATAGTCTGGGTATTTGTTGAATGTCTTAATGCCAAAAACTTCTTATCTATGAAATGAGATGAAACTAACCTCCATTTGTCACTAATAGTAAAAACTATTTAAAATGCAAATTAGATCAAGAGCCCTTACTTTAAACACCTTGTGTCCAGGATCAGATCCAGGTTCTGTAGTGAATCACACACACAAAAAAAAAGACCCTCTGTGCTCTAACCTTTGGCTTTCTCTCAGACAAATAAACTCTTAAATCTGCAAAATGAAATGACTGGGAGAATTACAGGCAGTCCCCAGGTTATGAATGAGATAGGTTCTTCAGGTTTGAAAACAGTTAAGTATTTATATGCACAGAAAGGTAAAAATAAATACTATGTTAAGACAAACATCTAAGTTATATTCAGTAGATAAATGTACCTGTTTCAACTTATATACAAATTCAACTTAAGAACAAACCTACAGAACCTATCTCCTTCATAACCTGGAGACTGCCTTAGCTGAAAGAGCAGTTGTGAGTATGTGAGACAGAATAGTTCCTGCAAGATGAGGTCATCAATGGAGCTCCAGGCGTTAGAAATGTATTCATTACAAATAACAGAAAACCCCACTAGGGTGACTGAAATAGATAGAAAGGAATATGAAGTGCAAAAGCCCTGAGGAAGGAAGCAGGTCAGCACGTTCCAGGAAGAGTAACCAGTGATGGACACAAAATGATGCTGGAGAAGAAGGCAGGGGTCAGATCAAACCATGCCCAGCTCCAAATGCGGCTCATTTTAACCAGTTTGTATTTTGCACTACGGGATAAGGTCGAAATGATTTTAAGCAGATCAGAAGAAATAAGGCGAGAAACAGGAAGATTCCTGGGTTTGGCTTCACAACCAATTGAATGGTGAGGACATTTACTTATGGAAAAGGTGGAGGGAAATGAACTTGTTGGTGTAAGACAAAGGAAAGGAAATCGAGTTCTCTTTGGTTATGGTGGAGATGCCTATTAGATATTGCTGTAGAGAAGGTCACTTTGGATTTCAGGGGTAAGATGTAAGCTAGAGAAATCCCTTCTTTCCTTAACAGAGTTGTGGGCTTCCTCCTGGGGTCCACCATGGAGGCTTTCAAACTCTTCTTCTGGAGTGTAAGGGTTCCCATGAAATGCCACTGGGGCAACTGATCACCTTGAGGGACAGTTCAAGGGGGTGGAGCTGTTCTGTTAAAGCAGCTTTTGTATATTTTCTTATTCTTTAAATTTGCTTTGTTACACACACATAAGATGTCATTTTAACAAATATTTCATTTTTATAAGTTTTAACGTTTCATTTTAACAAATGTTTGAAAGTTACATTGTAATAATAGCTAGCATATACATAGTTTCTTATAATATGCCAGACCCTATATAAATATACATACCACTTACAAATAATATATATATATATGACACATATGCTAATTTATATATCACTACAACAACCTGGTAATACAGGCACCATTATTGGCCTTATTTTATGATGGGGAAACTAAGGCAGACTGCTTAAATGACTTCTCTAAAGTCTCAAAGCTAGGAAAAGGTGGAGTCAGTTTGGTTGGACACCTCATTGCTAGCACACTACCACAGTATAATATCAAAAATTTCCAGCAAGGAACACAAAACTTTATCCTACTTTGCTGCCTCATGGCTTTTAAAAATACCCCAAGCAACCCATGCCCCAGCTAGCCTGGATTGTGACTGTTTTTCTCCAGGTCATTCCTACTTTTGCCTCTATGCCTTTGTTTATTCTTTCCTTCAATACCCAGCTAAATATATGTGTTTTCATAAAAGCTTGCTTGAACCCTTACCTTCCAAGGGCAGAGAAAATCACAACTCCCTTTGAACGTTTAGAATGCTCTGTTCACAGTCAAATGACACCAATCATGATTTTCTGTCTGCCGATCTATCCTCTGCCTCCACCACACCCACGCAGTCTGTGAAAACCCCAAGGACACCAGTGCACCTTCCTTGTTTCACTGGGTTTCCTAAGCTGTCTTCATGTCTCACACTAATGATTCACTTCTCGAAATAAATATAGCCACAGAAACAACTATAACCCCAAAACACAATTGCTATAAAGACATTTCACTGATTAACGAATATGATTTCTTAGGATTAAATCCTGGCTCTGACACTTGCTATTTAAACTTAGAAAAGTTACTTAACTTCCCTTTGCCTCAGTTTTTATATTTGTTATATTCATATAAAATTACCTAGTTTATAATGTTATTATAAAAATTATGACATAAAATGCACTTCAAACTGACTGGCATATAATACTGGAAGTTTGTTATTATTATTATTATTATTATTATTATATTACCTTTATTATAGAAATATATTCCAATGTGTCCCAGAAGATTATATTTTGTATCTCTAGCACTTAAAACTGTAAATAGCATTACATATTTTTAATGAATGACTCAATTAATGGATCGACTACACCCTTGAATCATTCACTAATACAACAAATATTTATTACGAATTGCTAGTGTTCTGTTGTTATGCTAGCTTCTGGGGTTGTATGGGTGAACCACACAAGCAAAGCTTCTGCCCTCTCAGGGGTTATAGTCCTACTGGGATAGGGCTTGGGGGGCACTAACCAATAAGTAAGCAATTCCTTCACAAGATAACACAAGATAAAGAGTATAATAAAGGAAGAAAAGAATGCTGTGGAAATAGAGGAAAGATCCATTCTCATATTTGGGAGGGCTAAGTATTACCTAAATTAATAACAGCAGCTAGACAGATCAGTGGGCTGGGGAATACAACACTGGATATTTAAATATATCTCATAGAAAATGTTGCAGGAGGCAGGGGGTGCAGGTTTACTAGGGGAACTTATGTGTATCATCAGGTACAATACAGCAGAAGGGGACAGGCTTAAATCATGGGTTGGCTCAGGCCATTTTAGTTAGTTTGGACTTGATTCTGAAAACAATAATTAGTTATTGAAGGTTTTAATTAGGAGAGTAGCTTGAACAGAACTTTTTAACAATATCCTTCTATCTTCAATGTACAGAATAAATCGAACAAAGCCCAGACTGAATGCAGGAAGACCAGTTTGGAGGCTATAATACCAGTCTAGGAAATGAAGACCAATTGGACTGAGTGAAAGAGAAAATGAAAAAATAAAGACTAAGGCTAAATCATCAAGGCCTGGTGATTGAATGGAATGAAGGTTGGTGAGGAGGTCGACAAGTCTAGTGTGATGTTTTACTTTCAGAAAAACAACTGACGAGACAGTAGTGCTTGGCATGATGATAGTAGTAGGCTAGAATTGATGGGAGAGTGATGAGTTCAGTTTTGGATATAGGTTCAGTTCCTTATGTCACTCAAAAAGAAAAAGGGAAAAGGTGAAGGGATTAAGCAAAGAAAAAATATAGACACAGATAACAGTGTGGGAATTGCAGAAGGGGGAGGTAGGTAGAGGAGGGACAGATGGTGATGGTGGGAGACTTGACTTGAGGTGGTGAACACAAGGCAGTGGGCAGATGTATTAGAGAACTGCATACCTGAAACCTGTATATTTGTATTAGCCAATGTCACCCTAATACATTTAACTTAAAAAAGAAAAATAAAGAAAGAAAAAGGAGCTAGCTGAATTAACCCAGGGCTTAAATTTTGCCCAGCAGTGATAGAATCAGTAAGCAGTAAGGTGACTGTAAATACTTGTAAGGATTTAATAGACACGATGGTTTCTGAAACCTAACTAGATAGAGAAGAAAGAGTAAAGGGAAAGTCTGGAGAGACATAGATAAAACAGACGAGTGAAAAGCACAGAGGTACTGTCAGAGTGCTGGCACAATGATAACAAGAAAGTAGGAAGACTAGAAGAGTAGATGTTATGGTCTAAATGATTGGAGTTGGTAATGTCAGGGATGGACTGCTCCAGGTTGATGACACAGACCAAATTTTAGTTGTGTGAATGGGAAACAGAAATAAAGTAAAGGCAAAAGTCTACAGAAATAAGTAAATCAAGAAACCAAAGGGTCAGGGAGTTGGATGTGTCATACAAATTGGATGTGCCATCATTGAAGATGGTAACAGACCTTGGGATGGAGAGGAAGGTTTTAAAATGGGAACAAGAGTCTTTGGTCAACGTGGTAGAGCAACTGAAATGTTAGTTGATGACACGAGGGAGGGATTATTGAGAGAAGCAGTATAGACAGCTGTCTGGGCTTTAGCCTTCCATAGAGTCTCTGGGGGAAAGCTAGGCACATTCTAAATTTAAAATATAATTTTAGAAAGAATATGAGCAGGGCAGGTCATGAAGCTGCACAATTTAACTCACCAGTGGGTTATATAGCCAGAAACTGAGTAAGAGCAGATTTCTCATTATCAGTTCCAGCAGGTTGGGTCCACCTGAGAGACCCAACTATTTCATGCAGTCATTTCTTCACTGGCTTTGAAAATTGGCACCCAAGGTAGAGAACAGTGACTGAAAGAAAACAGGAAACTCGGAATAAGAATTTATTCTTTCTGAAAGGCTATTTTTAAGACTAGGATTTTTTTTTTAAGAAAAAAAAATGGTTCGAAGCTTCCCACCACCCTTTCAGAATCTAGATGGAAGAAAATGCAAAAACAAATCAGTAAAAAGAACTGGAAATTCTCCACTCCCTTGATGTGCTCCAGAACAAACATCATGGGAGATGTGGAAAACTCCACAAGGCAGCGTTTCATGGGGCTGTAGAATTTTTGAGTTGGAAGGCACCCGGATCAAATGGACTAGTGCTTGGTTTTAAATGAGGGTGCCCCAAAGAGGAAGGCCAACGGAACTGAAGGTAGTCAGTCTGGAACATTGCTGATTAGAAAAGTCACTGTGTATTTTTCACAAAATGACCTTTTTCAATTTCATTTTAGAAAACCCCCCACAAAAATCTTTAATGGTTTAAAAAAAACAAACACAAATCTTAGATAAATTTTATTTTAGAAATGTAACCCTAATCAGATTTTTAACAGGAATTATATTGCTCAGAAGACCTTGTTCACTTAATAGTACATATCAATGTTGTATATTCTTGACTCAATAAATTGTGAAATAGCCTCATAACTCTGGGATGACAAACACTCCTAAATGCAAAGCCATTTCCCTGGCAATGCAACTGGCAAATCAGAAGTAATGTTATTTGAAAAGTTCAAAGTGAGTTAGCCCTTTAATGTTATAATATATCTCACAGTAATTACATGATATTCTAGATTTTTCTTCATTCATATAAACACTTCATGCATGGATACCTAAAGTATACCTAATACAATAAATTAGAAAAGAAGGAAGTAATTACACGATATTCTAGATTTTTCTTCATTCATATAAACACTTCATGCATGGATACCTAAAGTATACCTAATACAATAAATTAGAAAAGAAGGAAACACTTATTTGTCACTGACATAAGAATTCTGGCAAATTAAGTCTCTTTTCTTCACCATTTGATAACACAACATCACTTTTAAAATTATATTTCTAAGCATATTTCACCAGAGCTTTGCTCTGCTACTCTAAGACATTTTCTTTCTTCTTTTTTATTAGCAGAACTCTTTATTCAAATAAAATCTTACCAACTATGAAAAATATATAAAAGCCAAGGTTCCAGTAGAAATAGTGATGGCATGTGGCCCACACCCCAACCCACATACGTCTCTGCTCTCTACAACTCTTTCCATTTAAAGGGCTTTCTGGAGCTGAGGTTGAAAACCATGCCATAAGGGGATCCATAAAAAGTAAAGGTAAATAAATATTCTTAGATCAGTTTATTTACATACATACATACACACCGCAAATGTATCACACACATATACATTTTATATACACAAGATGTATGTATAGAAACCACACATAAAGTGAGACCTGGCTATTTAGAAAAAGCACCATAGAAGCCAAACAGAAAATATTATTCAAATGTATTTGGAAATGTTAATGGAGAATGGATTTCAATAGTTTACAAGAGTTTATGGTACAATGCATGGTCTGGTTTATAACAATTGACACTGGCTTCTTTTGACCAAGAACTGGATTTTATTTATATTCTGGTTGGAACCTTTGACTCATATGATCAGACACCCACACAACCCACTTAGTTAAAAAAAAAACTTACACACACACCAGAGTGAAGAAGGTAGCGTGTTGCAGTCTTCTTTGTGGATTGTGGTTAGTGTAACTAGTGTAACAGGATCATGAACAAAAGGGTCATGAAACCACATGGTTTGGACAAAGACCACTTCAAAGCAACAGCTGCCTTCAAACCGAAAGAGTTTATAAACGCAAGTTGAGCATATGGTTAGTTAGTGTCCTAAAATGACTTGGGGGAAGACTGGGTCCACAGGAAAGGTAAAGGGTGTAAAAGAAAGGTATTTTTGGCTGAACACCTACTGTGTGTCAGAGGCTTTCTATGTGTAGTCCCCTTTTGTCAATAGTACAAAGTAGGTTATCGCCTATTCACACAAGAGGACACTACAGTTAGAAGAAGTTGATTAATTTGTCCAAGATTATACAACCTGTGCTTGCTTTATCATTTCACGCTATCTCCATGTTCTTCCACAAACTAGCAAAACATGTTTCTACCTCAAGGCCTTTGCTATTTGCTATTCTTTCTGCTTAAAATTTCCTTCTAACTGTAAGCTTCATAACTCACTCTATTGTTTCAAACAGGTCTTTGCTCAACTATACCTTCTTAGTGGGGCCTTCAGTGACCACTATTTATAAGGTATTACTCCTTGTTGTTATCTCATTACTCTGCTTTATTATTTTTGTACCATTTATTGCCACGTGGTATTATATTATATAAGCACTTATCATTTGTCTTTCACTAGAATATATGAACTCCATTAGAATTAGGGACCTTGTTTGTGATGTTTACTGCTCTAGTAGTACCTGGCATAGCTTGTATCTGGCATGTAGTAGATGATCAATAAATATTTGCAATGGATGAGTCAATTGATAAATGTACACCAAAAAATTAAAAATAATTAATTTAAATAAAAATTAAATAATTAAAAAAATTTAGAGATTTTGTTCCAAATTTAGCCCTTTTGTTATGTTAACCCTTTGTTAATGGCCGATATAAGTCTTTTGACTTTCTTGGACTAAAATTGTCATTTGTAAGATTCTTTCCTACAGGTTGGATGGTATAAGTATAGGAGACAGCTTTTGGAGATACTTGTGAATATACCTCTTTTTTAATAGTAAATGCATCAAAATAGTCTTTGGGGGAACTGTGTTTTCACATATTTACCAAACTGACTTAAGTGAATTCTTTCTACCCTCAATAATATAGGTGGTTCTTGAGTGGCTTAAGTCAATTTGTGAAGACCATGATTCTGTCCAATGTAACTGCCTCAGAGGTGGTCACATGAAATCAAAGAGACATTTGTGTGTGTGTGTGTGTGTGTGTGTGTGTGTGTGAGAGAGAGAGAGAGAGAGAGAGAGAGAGAGAGAGAGAGAAAGAATAGAGAGAGAGAGAGAGAGAGAGAGAGAGAGACTTCTTTTTGGAAAAAAGCAACCTTATACTTCTGAAAGTGTTATTAACAGAGATAATATATTCTTTTGGGAGCATGAACAAGTTATTGGCAAGAGACTTAGCCTGAGTTGTGTTTAGGGTCTTTTCGCCTAATACTGTCTTCAAGATGTGTCATATACTGTTTTAGACACAGAAAATATAATGCTTAATAAGTGAAAGAAATCTTTCTCTCATGGAGATTAAAATTTTATGAAGGAGACAAAATAAGCAATCAAATAAACTGATGACTTCTGCTAGTGATACATGGGATGAAGAAACTTAAACTTATTATATAATGGAGAACAAATGATAGGCTTCTATCTTGAAATAAAGCCCTCTCTGGAGAAAGTTTTTAGGTATCCATAAAAAAACTCATTTTTTCCCCAAAGTAAATAAACATTACATTTGTGTAATAAATTAATTGCATCATTTTGAGTGATTTGTAGACATAAACAAGCAAAATTTAATGTAAAATTATAAAATAAATATTGTAATATGTATTATGATTAATAACAATACCATACTGTCATCCTGCGTCTTTTAAAATTTGGTAACTTTTATCAATTAAGTCGAAAAATGTTTTCTCTCATCTCATTTTCTTATCCTGAGTGGCTGTGATCAATCGCTTTGGGGTTATGGAGGTAACTAATTGGCTTGAGTGCACCCATGCACTTGAAGGTAGGTTTAATCTTACCAAACTGTCAACCTAATCAAAGTCAAGGAAGTTGTTAAATAGTATGATAGAGGAATTATTATGAGAACAACCAGAAAAGTGGGGGATTGAAATAAAATAGATCGTGGAACCCACAATCTCTTCTCATCCTATGTTACCAACACACTGAACATGTGGATAAGCATAACTCTAAGAAAAAGTGGGATCTCCTCAGGTTTCAGAACTCAGAGGAAACTCCAGACAAGGGCACAATCAGGAGCTGATAACATATCAGCATAGAGGAGCACTAGTCCCTGATATGAGGTCAGGGACAGAAGATACATGTTCTTCAGTCCATGCAAGGAGGAATGCTGAAACTAAACTCCTACATAAAGCTGGACACCTTTCAGTCCTCCCCATGGAAAAAAGGACTAGAACAACTCTACCTATAGATCTAGAAATAGGGAACAACAACAAAATACTTGTCATCTACCTGGCAATATGCACAGAAAAAAAGTCACCTTTATTTGTAAACAATACTGGCTAAAAAATCAGTCAGAAGAAGTGAAAACCCTGGGGGTCTTTTAAAGAATAAATTTAAAAACCATTATGAAAGGAACACTTTCAAAATCTAGGGGTTCATAGGACTTTCACAAGAGGAAAAATAATGGAAGATGAGGTAACAATCCAAGTTTAAATAACACACAAGGAAATATACCACTTTGACGGACTATCACCAAAGTCAGCAATCCCTTAAAAAATGACAGTAGTAAAACCAAGCCTGGGTTTTCTAGGGTACTGAGTCTGGGTATTTATGGCCAGAGCTGAAGCAAAAACATCTGGAAACCAAACCAGTGTGGAAGGAGTGACAGTTACTAAACCAGAGTGGCAGAGGCTCTGTCTGGGCCAACAGGCAGTGAGAATTTTCCTAAAGCCAGCCAGATTCCTATAGCATCCGAGTTGAGGGGAATATTGATTTCAAAAAAGCAAAGACAAGGTGGAGGCTGAGTCCAAGATACCTGCTCTGAGCCAAAATAATTGGAGTCTGGGATTGTCTCTGTATAGGGGATTCATCTAATGGCTGACAATAATTTGGAGAGTTGCTCAGAATTGTCTCAGAATAAGACTCTCCAAAGATAAAAACTAGGATGACTTCAGAAACAAGATTGCTGAAAAATAAGAACTCAAGCAATCACAGTGAATGCTTGTCAACAGAAGCAGTATTCAAAACATAGAAACACTGAAAGACTGACAATATTAGAATTAGCAGATATATGATGCAGAAAAACTATGTATGAAAATATTTTACATATTACAACAAAGCATGCGATTACAACGACGAGTGTAATATCAAGAATGAATAGAGAGACTTTTCAGAAACAAACAGGAACTCTAGGAATAAAAACTATCATGTGTATATAAAAGTAGACAATATAAAAAGTAGAAAAAATAGGACAGAATACACTCTGTGGTTAAATCTGTTAGAGAAGTGTACTGTTCTAAGGAAAGGATAAGGCAGGAAGGTAGCTCGGGGAATGTCTGGGGATCTCCAGCACTCTGTCTGCCATAAATCACTACAGGAAGACATAAAAACGTACTTGTCATCCGCTACTTTTGCTGTTCTCCAATGTAGTTTTACCAGTAATAAAGCTGATACAGGGATCCTTAATCTGACTCTTGTATCTATTTTTTTTTTAGATTTACTCTTATTTTTTTATATACTCTGAATTTATTCTCTAATGTCTTATTTTAAAAAAATTATAACCAAGTAAATACCTGCAAAAATAAGGCAATGAACACACACATACTTTTTTAAAAAAATCTGGATTCAGTTTAAATTTTTTCACATTTCTGTAACCCTCTCCTTGCAGGAATATATGATACAGTGGTTCCATGTTGAATGTAGACATGGCTATGTGACTTGCTTCTAGTGGAGTGAGAATAGAAATGATGTATGTTTTTTACAGACTGAAGATTTAAGAAATGTTGAGTGATTTACAACATTCTCTTGTCCTTCCTTCTGAAATTGTAAAAGTATGTGTTGAGATGAATCCTTATTTGCTATTGCAAAATAAACATATAGGATCAGTAACAAATTTTTGTTGTAAAATAAAATAAAATAAACTTTTTCACATATACTTTATCTCTCTCTACAAATATTGCGTATCAACATAATTATTACTACTCAGAACCATTTGAGTAGATTGATGATATCATAAACCATCACTTCTAAATACTTTAGTATATACACTGTTCACAAAAATTAGGGGATCAGAGAACATACAGATACTCCAGTACTTTCAGTCTTTTGTATAGTACATTTTCACAAATGAAATGAAAGTTGGTTTTGCATCTCATTTGCATAGTCGAACAACTTTCTTTGACTTGTCGTTTGCTTTTCTGATGTTCTTGTTTAATAAAAATAAATAAATGCTTCTTTTTGTTGCTTCATATTCATTTTGAAATATCCCCTAATTTTTGTGAGCAGTATATATACTAGGAACAAGGAAGAAAGACACTGAATTCAAGAAATTTAGCATTGACACAATAGTGTTACTTAATGTACAGTTTATATTCAAAATTTTCCAGTTGCTCCAGAAATATTCTTTATAACAATGTTTTTCCTGATTCATGTCTCAATCCAGGATTCAGATTGCGTTTGTGTCTTTCATCCCCTTTAATCTAGAAGAGTTCCTCAGTTTTTCTTTGGCTTCATGACACTGACATTACTGAAGAGTACAATTGAGCTTCTCAATGAGTGCCCTCAACGTGGGTTATCTGATTGTCTTCTCATGACAGATTTTGGTTTTGCACCTTTGTCAGGAATACAATGTAGGTACGTGATCAGTTCTTCTCAGTTTATTACATCAGGAGGCACATGATGCTAGTTTGTCCCAGTCAAGATGACATTAACTTTGATCACTTGGCTGGTCTCATTTTGCCACAATAAAGAAACCATTTTTCTTTTGGTAATTAATATGTAATATATATGTAAATAGTAGGTTCTTGATCAATAACAAATGGTGATGCATTGGTTGAAGCGCCCTCTGGAGACTCTTGACTTCACAAATTATTGCTGTGTTCGTTGCCAAATGTTTTGTGTCCTTTTATTTTAACTGAATCAGAATCTGGAAGGAAAAGGAATCTGATAAATGGTTCATTATCTGGAAACTCCAAGAAGTCAATATAAAAGTTAGAATAGTGAGAAAACATGTCTTGGAGTGGCTTGGGTAGATAGATGACTTTTAACATGGGCCTCAATGGTCTTTGAATTTGTGGGCTGTAGCTGCTTAGACTGTGGCTGGTATTTGCAGGCATGTGATTGGTTATAAAAAGCCCTGCTAAATTTGGAGGATTCACTCAAGTTTTTGTCTTATGTCTTTAAGTATGGAACCCTATCTGGGTTTAGTGAAAAGAGGGATTTTATTTAAGGATTATAAGCAATGGGGGCATTCAACTGAGTAATATTTCTGGGCTCAGGAAGAAATTGAGATTTCCTCCAGCAGTCAGAAAAGATTCTCTTGACTCTGGTCAACAAGCTTCTCTCTCTCTCTCTCTCTCTCTCTCTCTCTCTCTCTTTTTCTCTCTTTGAGAACAGAGATAGAGAGGGACAGACAGAGAGGAAGGGAGAGAGATCAGAAGTATCAATTCTTTATTGCGGCACCTTAGTTGTTCATTGATTGCTTTTTCATATGTGCCTTGATCAGGGGGCTACAGCAGACCGAGTAACCCCTTGCTCAAGCCAGTGACCTTGGGTTCAAGCTGGTGAGCCTGTGCTCAAACCAGATGAGCCCATACTCTAGCCGGCAACCTCGGGGTTTCGAACCTGGGTCTTCCAGGTCCCAGTCCGTTGCTCAATCCACTGTGCCACTCCCTGGTCAGGCAACAAGCTTATCTCTTGACTTCAAAATCTTTTGGGAGGGGAGAAGCACCCTTGCAGAGCTAGAACCTGTTCACCTCTGAGAGGCAGTGCTTCCTTTCTAGCATCTGCCAGGGCTGAGCACACAGGGCTATGCAGCAGGCACACGCTGATCTCTGCTGCTTCTGACTTTTGGAGTGCTGATCACCAACCAAGAATTGAGAATGTGACTGATTCTCCCTTTTAGTCCCCTATCCTATTTACCTCGTTTCTCAGCTTGAAGTTCTGGTTCTGCCGCAAAAAGTACTAGGTGGTAAAAAGGAAGGTTGAGGCTGCTCCAGGAAGGTCATGTTTATTTAGTGTTTGAGGATGAAAAGCTGAGAAAGCAGGGTGTAGGGAAATGTATGTGGTCTGGGTCTTTGCATCTCACTGGCATTCTCAGGGAAACTCCAGAGGCAGCAATGGGGGAGTGCACATGAGCTCTGTAGAACTGGTATAGCCTGGCTGGCAGAGCTAAAAACAACAATTTATTTTTATTATTAGAGTGTTCATCTACTTACCTTCTCCAGTGGGTTATACAGTTATGAATTACTTATTACAATCCTTCCCCACTCTCCCAGAGTTACTGAGGGTGGGTATCACAGTGAAAATAGTCCAAAGATGAGATCTAGAAAAATCAGCATAGGAAGCCCTATGTTCTAATTTGCATGCGCACACACACAAACATACACACACACACACACACACACTCACATGCTGAGGACACTGGAAATGGTACCACTTTCTTAAGGAGAGCAGAGTTCAGGAAGCAGTAACTATTCCATGGGCTAGAGTGCCACCTTGCTTATGAAGTTTGCAGATGTCTATAGAAAAGGAAGATGCTGAACAAAAGGACATGGAGAGCTGTGCAAGAGCCACAGCAAAGAGAGGACCTTTAAGGAGGGAGGACGGAGTACGCCTTTCATCCTGTCCAAGGCTCCACAGGACCATGGCTTCACTCTGTGTCTACAAGTCCCATTTTAGAGATTCAGAGGATAAGTGAAATTACCACTTTGCAAGTTTGCAAGATATCACAAGAGCATGAGGAAAAAAGCACACAACCAGGGAAATAGAGACATGATGTCTTCATCTGGTGACCAGACAGAACCTCTAACTGCATCTTTCAAGAGGACTAATCACTCATGACAACAAGAAACCTTTGAGTGACTGGATCCTGCAGCCACCTATACACATGGAATCCACAGACCTGGCTAGATGTTCAGGCATTCAGTCACTCAACAAAGTATTTACTGAGTGCCCACTATTTGTCAAGGACTGTTATTGGCAAAAGGATGGGACAGTAAACCATACAGATAAAGGCTCTGCTTTCTATTCATTGAGAGATACAGATAACAGACAAATGGTACAAATAATACATAACATAAAACAAAAACATAAAATAATTTTACAAAACAGTGGACAGCAAATTTGCTCAATGGGTAATTATATAAAACACTGGCCATTTCTAGATAGTGCTTCCTCCCCCCCCACCCCGAGCGAAAGAGGAGAGTCAGAAGAAAGGCAAGGAGGATGGGAAAGTGATACTCCTGAACAAAACTTCCATGGCTCCCTGTAGCCTGGGATGGAGGGGGAGAGGAGTACATACATAGGTATGGGGTAGAAGGAGGAGATTTTGAACCAAAAGTAAGACCAAGATACCAGTCAATAATAAGATTTTAAGAAAATTCATGGGATTACAATTTTATTTCTCAATTATACTGCAATAAAGCTGGTGTGAAAAGTCATTGGATTAGACTGATATGAAACATCAAAAGCAACTGTAAAGTTTAAGCAACCTCATTACCCATTAAGGTAAGATCTTGACAGAGCAAAGAAGGTAGTGATTAGTGGAACTATGCAGAACCATTTCATGTTTGTAGACTGATGAGTTGAGACTGCTTGGTCAGGCCTGTATCCTCAAGCGTCCATCAAGTGACTGCTCCTGTGTTTGACTGGCATCCCTCAAGGGAGCAAAAGTTATACTATGTGTGGTTAGGGAAATATTGTTCTGCTATAATAAGCATTTATCATACTTTTTACATATCCTTGATATAGCACTTGATATAGTTAATTATATAATAGATATATAATTTTATGTATCTGGTTTACTCATTAGACTTCTTTAAAAGGGTTGGGGATCTTATGAATTCAACTTTAGAGACACTGAACAAATGACGTGTTTTGGTGAAATAGTCTCCAGTGGTCAGCAAACTCATTAGTCAACAGAACCAAATATCAACAGTACAACGATTGAAATTTCTTTTGAGAGCCAAATTTTTAAAACTTAAACTATATAGGTAGGTACATTCCTTATCGAGGTAGCACCCGCATGTGGTATTTTGTGGAAGAGCCACACTCAAGGGGCCAAAGAGCCGCATGTGGCTCACGAGCCACGGTTTGCTGACCAGGGGCTTTTAGCTATTTAGGGCTTCAATTCTACTCAGAATTTAAAATGAAAT
Organism: Saccopteryx bilineata; assembly: GCF_036850765.1. Lineage (NCBI taxonomy): Eukaryota > Metazoa > Chordata > Mammalia > Chiroptera > Emballonuridae > Saccopteryx > Saccopteryx bilineata. Next base: position 137,946,318 of record NC_089491.1, on the reverse strand, counting down.
CACTCTGATTGAAACTGAACAGAATTAGATATGGGGAAATGAGAAAAGAACATTGTTTTGTTTTAAGTTTTTGTGCATTTTATATAAGAGAAGGAAGAATATTTAATCCTTCTTTGGCTTTTATTTCTTTCAAGGAACTTATTACTAGAAGGGTGTTCATATTCAAATTTGAGAACATTTTAATATTACTGACACTACTATCAGAAGTTATTTGGGTTCATTACATAACTTCTACTGAGCTGTAATGGAGAATATGGCTGGGTATCATTTGCAGCAAGAGAGAGATAGAGAGAGAGACAGATAGGGACAGACAGACAGGAAGGGAGTGAGATGAGAAGCATCAATTGTTTTTTGCGGCACCTTAGTTGTTCATTGATTGCTTTCTCATATGTACCTTGACTGGGGGGCTCCAGCTGATCAAGTGACCCCTTGCTCAAGCCAGCGACTTTGTGCTCATGGGGTTATGTCTATGATCCCATGCTCAAGCTATTAACCTCAGGGTTTTGAACCTGGGTCCTCTATGTTCCATGCTCTACCCACTACATCACTGCCTGGTCAGGCAATGCAGGTGACTTTAATTAAACTCTTCTTTCGATGGATTTTTATGTATTTAATTTTTTCCTTCCAAAGCTTATGAAAGGAAAAAATTAAAACTTTCTTTCTGGAGAAGACAAGATGGCGCTGGAGTAGGCAGATGTAACAACATCCACCTCCTAGAACCAAAGTGGATTACAAACTAATTTTAAGAACTATCATCTGGAAAAACCAACTTTGGGCTAAACCAGGGGTCCCCAAACTACGGCCCGCGGGCCACATGTGGCCCCCTGAGGTCATTTATCCGGCCCCCGCCACACTTCTGGAAGGGGCACCTCTTTCACTGGTGGTCAGCATCCATATCCTGTGCTTCCGGAGTACTGTATGTAGCAGCATCACTCTCGTACACTACTACTTTCGGTGACACGGGATGCACGCGTTACAGCTCCGGAAGCGCGTCATATCACTTGTTACCGCTAGCAGTGACAAATATGGAACTGGACATTGACCATTTCATTAGCCAAAAGCAGGCCCACAGTTTCCATTGAAATACTGGTCAGTTTGTTGATTTAAATTTACTTGTTCTTTATTTTAAATATTGTATTCCCCCCCCCCTTTTTTTTTACTTTAAAATAAGATATATGCAGTGTGCATAGGGATTTGTTCATAGTTTTTTTTTTTTTTAATAGTCTGGCCCTCCAACAGTCTTGAGGGACAGAAAACTGGCCCCTTGTGTAAAAAGTTCAGGGACCCCTGGGCTAAACTAAGAGGACTCTTCAACCAAGGAACACTGAAGAAGCCACACCGAGACTGGTAGGAAAAGCGGAAACGCGGAGAGGGCTGCCCAGCTCCCCAGAGCGAATGACAGCCGGAGAGACTTGCGTGGCAAGAAGTGAGTTTAGCAGAGAGGGGAGGGTCCTGAGTCCCAAGAACAAAGCCCCAGCCTGCAGCCCCAGAGCCTAGAAGAGGCGTATGGACAGTATTTAGCTGGAAACAAGACAGGATACTGTTTGTGAGAAAGAGACTGATTTCTCAGACCCAGGATTCTTCTTAAAGGGACTGCGCAGAACACCTCTCTCACAACCACTCACCCGGGGCTCCAGGGGACAGGGAGAAAGGAGAGGACCAGAGTAGCAGGAAGAGAGTGTAATCTAGGAGGCACAGGGAGAAACATTTTGGGAGACAGCCACCCTAACCCCTGAGACGAGTCACTCCCCAAATCTGAAGTGAATATTTCCCCTGGAAACAGCAATACCAGCAAAGGGAAGCAGGACACCAGCCAAACAAGCTCTCCCACAGCACTCAGAGCAGAGTCGCTTAGAAGGAGGGAGCTTTCGGGACTCTACTTCTAATTTAGAGTTCTCTTTTCCCCTTTTGCCAACTTCTATTATGAATTTACCTTTGCCACTCAGTTTAGTGTATCCCAAGGTTCACTTTACCATGTCACAGTCGCAGAGCTCCAGGGTAAAGCAACCTGGTCTCACCTCTCCAGGCAGAGGACAACAGAAGCTCCATCTCCACACATGCTGCATGCAGATGGCTTTTCCAGTCTACCTGAATCATTACCAGCTAGAAGCAGCGGTCATTGGGACTTGGACGTGAGCTGCAAAGTATAGAATTGTGACAACAATTCCAGTGCCATGCGGACTTTTCCTGGATGTGGACTTTTCCTGGACTCCTGCTCCTTGTGACAGCTCCTAACAGACTGAACTGGGATTGGGTTGCATCTGCAGGGATTTGGAATGGTGTTGGTGCCAACTTGGACTTGGTGAACATGTTAAGGACACTACTCTTTTATGGATTGTTGTTGTATTGGCCAAGAGTTTGCTTAAAGGCCTTAATCACTGTAAAAAAAATAGAAGACTGGATAAAGAAGATGTGGCACATATACACTATGATATACTACTCAACCATAAGAAATGATGACATCGGATCATTTACAACAAAATGGTGGGATCTTGATAACATTATACGGAGTGAAATAAGTAAATCAGAAAAAAACAAGAACTGCATGATTCCATACATTGGTGGGACATAAAAATGAGACCAAGAGACATGGACAAGAGTGTGGTGGTAATGGGAGGGAGGGGACGAAGACAGGGAGGGGGAGGGGCACAAAGAAAACTAGATAGAGGGTGACGGAGGACAATCTGACTTTGGGTGATGAGTATGCAATATAATTGAAGGACAAGATAACCTGGACATGTTTTCTTTGAATATATGTACCCTGATTTATTGATGTCACCTCATTAAAATTAATAAAAATTTATTTATAAAAAAAACAAAAAACTTTCTTTCTGATGAAGATATCAGAAACAAAATATTTTCATTATTAATTAACAACCAATTGTAAGAATCATTAACATGAGCCAAATATTAAAATACATAGATCATACTTTGTTTCATAGCTCATGCCTTTGAATGGAAGATCCATTCTAAGTAAATACACTGCACAGACAGGGAAATTAAGAAATGCAGACAAGGCCCTGGCTGGTTGGCCCAGTGGTAGAGCATCCAGCCTGGCGTGCAGAGGTCCGGGGTTTGATTCCCGGCCAGGGCACACAGGAGAAGTGCCCATCTGCTTCTTCACCCCTCCCCCTCTCCTTCCTCTCTGTCTCTCTCTTCCCCTCCCACAGCCAAGGCAAGGCTCTGTTGGAGCAAAGATGGCCCGGGCCCTGGGGATGGCTCCTTGGCCTCTGTCCCAGGCGCTAGAGTGGCTCTGGTCGTGACAGAGCGACACTCCGGAGGGGCAGAGCATTGCCCCCTGGTGGGCAGAGCGTCGCGCCCTGGTGGGCGTGCCAGGTGGATCCTGGTCGGGCTCACGCGGGAGTCTGTCTGACTGTCTCTCCCGTTTCCAGCTTCAAAACAAAATACAAAAAAAAAAAAAATGCAGACGGAGGCTCTGAGGACGATCAAATGAAATGTCTCTGCCTAATTTGATTGCTTAACATTTTTGTTTTGTCACAATAACTTTTAAAAGAGTGGACACATTCTGACAAAACTTGAAACAGTCTAAGACTTACCCATATTCTTAAATTTGATCTCTGGTTTGTTTTGCCACCTTGAAATAGAGCTTGTTTCTCACTTATTTAGTTTTTCAAATGAAGATAGCCATTACTATTTTATAAGAGATTTCAATAAAATTCTGTGGTTATGTCGCAGTCAGAAAAATAGAGATACTGGGTAATGTCAAGTCCTTGATTTGTGGCATCATTGGTATTTCATATAACACTGTAATTTTTTTTGCCCAGATAGAAAGCATGGTCTCTCATCCTGCTTTCAAGTTTTATCTACTACTGATCAATTTGTTAGCCCCTTGACAACTTTTAATATCCCAGAGTTATCAAATTTTATGTGAATGAATCTATAATTCATTATTTTCATTACTTAAAATTGAAATTCATATAATTTGTCAAATGGTTTTGAAGATATTTTGAGTAAATTTCATATGTGTGTAGAGTGACTAGATTATATAACAGAATATCATCAAGAAAAATAACTCATTCTACAAAAATTACCTATTAGCCCTAGGTAAATGTCATTAGTAATGAACATAAAAAAACAATTTCTTATCAGAAGGCTTCAGCGATGCAGATTAATCTTGGCATCATAGAAGTTCAGAATTAAAAGAACCTCAAAGAAGATCTTGTAAAATCACATGTATGATCTTTGGATTCCTTGTACTACATCCCTGACAAATCTTAGATTTGAAGGTCTTTACTGACTTTTAAGTCTCTGCTTTCGAAGCAGTTTACATCTTTAGCTAGTTAAAAAAAATTTTCTATTGTTTTGAGAGAGAAAGAGAGAGAGAGAGAGAGAGAGAGAGAGAGAGAGAAAGAAACATAAACTTGCTGTTTCACTTAGTTGTACGCTCACTGATTGCTTCTCGTGTGTTCCCTGACAGGGGTGGAACCATGACCTCGGTGCACTGAGATGAAGTTTTATCTACTGAGCAACCCAGCCAGGGGCTATCTTTAGCTAGTTTTAAACTAAAATTGATCAAAAATCAATTTCTTTATAGCTTTCATACACTGATTTCTCTTTTTCATTGGGATCACAAAGAACTAGCTGCATGTCTTCTCCACATGAAAGTCTTCCTCATATTTTTAGAAGCAGTAGGCCCCCTGAGAATTATCTTTGCAGGATAACACATTTCTAGTTCTTTCAACTATTCCCACTTACCATGGTTTTTCCATCCTGGTTGCTCTTTTGAGTGAGCTGAAACCTTTTGAAAAGAGAAACTTTTATTATATAAAACTCACAGAAAATGGTGAAATGTTTGTTGAATGAGTAAGTGAATAAATGAAATCTATTGCCAAAGAAAGCTGAAATACAAAATAAGGCAAATAACTTGGTCTATATGTTGAGTATTACTGCTAATTTCACAAAAAGCAATTACTGACTTTTAATTTTTTTTACATGGTGTCTGGGCAGATTTGGCAAAGGTATGGACAAATATTCATTTTACTTAACCTATGTTCTATAATTTCTAAATGCCCTCCAAATTCAAAGCTGGCTTTTTGACTTAGCACCTATTTGGGTATTCACAGCTAAAAATTAATGAATATTTTCAAAATGAATACAAGTTAACAACCACATTTGAAAATTATCAACCTTTCTTCCAAAGTTAAATATACAAATAAGGCCTTTTATTATGGCATTAATGAAATCCTCCAACCAACGAATAGTGCTTTGTGATTCAAGAACTATTAGATACTTTACACTTCAAATCATTTCCACACTGCTGTCTGAATACCAAGGAAGGAAGAGAGCTAGTTCCCTAGAGCAGTGCTGTTCAATAGCACTTTCTACGATGATGCAAAGGTTTGCCATTTGCCCACCTAATGTGGTGGCCACCAGCTGCAGGTGGCTACTGAGCACTAAAGTGTGGCTATTGAAACAGAGAACTGGAATTGTTTATTTTATTTACCTTTACTTAATTTAAATTTAAATAACCGTATGTGGTTAGGGACTACCAAACTACATAGAGCAGTTCTAGTTGGTAGATCCTTAGACACCATTGCTCTATCAACTGGGCTGAGATTTTTTCCTCCCCAGTTAAATGCGTTTCCCAACCCCCAAGTTGCAGTCATTGTGCAAAAGAACAATGTTAGTTACAACAAGGGCATTACAAGCCATGGTATCCAAATACTTTTTTTTTTTAAATGTCAATGTCTGGTTTATTAAAACCATTAGTATCTTAGAAAAATAACTTGCCTTTAAGAATTAAATGAAAACTCTGAACTAACAAGCAAAATAGAGGCAGACTCATGGATAGAGTGCAGGCTGACAGCTGTCCAGGGTAGGGGTGTCCGACGGGAGGAATTAAGCAACACAGAAAAAAAAAGAGAAACAATTCATACACTTGGACAACAGTGTGGTGACTGGGGACAAGGTGGGTGGGGGTAGGTGCAGGAAGGTGGAGGAAGGCAGAGGGGAGATACATGGTGATGGAAGGAGACTTGACTTGGGGTGGCGGACACACAATACACTGTAGAATTGTGTATCTGAAACCTGTAAGATTTTGTTAACCAGTTCTATCCTAATAAATCCAATAAAAAAGAAAAATGTTCCAAATACATTTTTTAAACTAATGGTTTTTGTTTACTTCTCATGCATTTTTCAATTGGGTTTTGTAATTTCTTTTTTCAATACTTTAAAAGTAAGACCCTCATTCAGTGTCTGAGAGTCTGTACAGGGCTGTAAGTTCATAAGTAGTAAAGCAGGTATTTTTAAGGGGGAAGATAAAAAAAAGGAAGAGAAAAAATTACTTATTTTTCAAAGTTAAAAGATCACATAAGTAATAAAGACTGCCTTAAATTTTAAAACCACTGTCAACAACAAACAATTGGGATAGCTCAGATATCAAGGCCTGGGATATAAGTAATATTTTCCATTGATTCAAGGTCAAATTATACTATGTGATAACTAAACCTTTAGCATATAAAATACTGAACAGAAAAGAATAGGAATTTTTTAGCTGTCTTTTAGTGTCCCAGACAATTCCAAACACTTCTTCATAGAGTTTATACTACCAATATTTTCAAAGTCTTTGTATCTCAGCCTTGGAGATATTACAAGGAGGGTGTTCCTCTGCAGTTCTGGGTGTTCTTAAAATCTCATTGTTCTTCCTGGTGGAATTGTTCAGCTGGTTTCCTGACGGTACTTCAACTTTAGGTATCAGGAAGCAGTGATCGAAGATGGAGTGGAAGGCCAAGAGCTAATGCTCAGTTGCTTAAAGACTTCACTATCACAAAAACACTTTCCACTCCTATCTCTGCATCTTTGTTTATGCCAATGTATTTCTTCCTCTTAAAAAACATCTATCTTACTGTTTAAAATCAACCTCAAATGTCACCATCTATATAAATGTCACCATCTTTGATCATTTGAATTAAAGGAATCCATTTCTTGTCATTTCTATAGTACTTTACACTATTTATGACCTTCCCCAGAAATGATTTTCACCTACCAGTCATCTTCTCTGATAGTCTGGTAAGTCACTGAGGCAGGGCTAGTGTCTCAAGTATCTTTGTACCAATGCCCAGTATTTAACACATGTTAAAGATCTGAAGCTGCCTTCATCTTTGAAATAAGAATGATAAAACACCAACTACACATATTGTTTTTTTAATACTGTTGCTGCATAACAAATTACACCCAAACTTAGCAGTATAAAATATGATTTTGTTGTGCTTAGGATTTGTGTGGGTTAGAAATTCAGACAGGGCTCATCTCTCAACTGGCGTCACTCTTGCAGATGTAATCAGATGTTGGTTGGGGCTTCTATTATTTAATAGTTCAACAGGGTTGGATGTTCGAGTTGGCTCAGGACATCAACATGTATAGCCTCTATAGTGTAGCAATGTAAGAGTAATCATTTTTCTTATGTGAAAGTTTGGGGTTCCAAATGCAAGATTCATGCAAAGTAGAAGCTGTGTTGCATTGTCTGACTTGACCTTGACAGCTTACTATGTCACTTCTAATATACTCTATTCGTGAAAGTGGTCAGAAGGCCACCCGGGTTTAGGGAGTGTGAATTAGACTTTACCTCTTTGGAAATATAATCTACTGCATATAGAAGTACATGTTAAAACACACTTTGAATGTCAAAGGGTTATGGTGCTATTTATTCATGTATTACCTTTTTTCTTTCTTTCTTCTTCTTTTTTATTTATTTATTTATTTATTTATTTTTTTGCATACAACCCTCTAAACTTTGACCCATTCAGCTCTATTCCAGGTTTTGTACTTATCCAACGCGTTATGCTCAGAGTTGGTATCATAAAATGTTACTATGGAAGGATTAAGTAATAACCCTAGGAATGTCTGTAAGCTTGTCTGTCCTACTGCCCCACTCCTCTTCCTTCCCTCTGATCTTTTCACTACTCTCACCTGTTTTGTTAACCTTTTATCAAGATTGTCTGTTTGCTCGCTGTACTTCTCATTGTTACTCTCCGAGTAACCTTATCTTTCCATCTCACCACTGCTGACAGAAAACATTTTAGAATTTACAATACTTAAAGCATAATTTTGAGTTTCAGAAGCTCCTGACAGTTCTTCACAATCAATAGAAACATTCCAGCCTCCAGAACAGAAGGTTAATTTTAATCTTTCAAGGTCCACACTGCTTCTTATAAAAGGTGTGGGATCATCATCTCAGCTTAAAGCTCCCTAGGTGAGATTTTGTTTCTGTTATTACTTAGATGAATGACAGAGTAAAGGAGTGCCTCTTTTTATTGAGGGTGCAGGTGAGTCCCAATCAAACCACAGGAGAGTACCTGATATAAGAGACACTGAGAAATATTTATTATATAAATAGTTGAATATAATCAGCATTTCCTTGGTGCTGACCATATACCAGATAGACACTAGTTAGTGGCTGCAAAAGAGTATGACGAGCCAGTCATCAGGAATGTTGGGAAGACAACACTGAATCACAGAAGTGAAAAACAATTCTGTTCTTTGTAAGATCCAAAGCTAGTGATACAACTATAAACTATGCTCTTAGGAAACGTAGACAGAGCTAACAGTGTTAGGACACCTTTTGTGTGCTAGGTGGTCACTCCCTTATCTCACTGAATCCTCATCATAGTGCTGCAGGGGATAAACAGAGAGGAATTGATGGAACAGAAAGGGGCAGGAAGGACCCAAAGTCAGACACTTTGCAATGCGAACCAGAACCAATTCATGTCACCAATGTCAATGTCAACTTTCCCTGGCTGTAACCCATATCCTCAGGAGAGAGCAAGAGTCCCTTAACTCATATATCCTTTTCATCTCACTCTTAGATGCTATGATGGGCCTGAGGATAATTCATAGGTAATTCTGTGATTTTAATTGTACCATTTCTAAGAGAGTGTCTGATGCCAAACTGACCAGGGTTCAATATTTCCAACGGCCACTGGAGGGCTCCCCACAGTAAGTTTTCTAGACAATCACCAGGTATAACTTTTTTTTTTCTTTTTTTCGTTTTGGGTTCTCTCTGAAGTTTGATTAATTCCAGGCCTTTGGGAGTTGGTGAGTGACTATGTCACTCTTAAAAATGAGGGATGAATAATATTTGGCCTGAACCAGATTGAGTCAACTTTGGGCAGAGGTCATACAAGGATCTTGCCACAGAGTTCTTTATGTACCCCTGAGGCTAGACTGCCCACACTTTACTTCTTAAATCCCAAGCCCACACATAATTCAATCATTACACCTGCACTTCTGACCTACAGCACTGCATCTCCAGTATGCCTTCTTTGTTGACCACCAGCTTCTCACTGCCTTCTACTTTGTACTCTGCCCTCGGGGCTGAGGCCTCAGCCAGGGCAAAGATCTAATTTGCTCACTGCTGGAGCTTTGAAATATTTTTCAAAGTGGCCCTCCAGGCTCTGCCGCTGTGCTTTCCTAAAGTGAAGGGAGGTCCGTGAGGGGGTTCAAGGAGGTTCTGGTTTGCTCTCAGACAAAATGTACTCTACTCTTTACAGCTCTTCCCTGCTGGTTAATATGCTATCCTGCCTGGTGAATTTACAGATTAAAATACACAAAGAAAAGGAAATGTTGAACACAGTGCAATATATTGTGATGGCAGAATTTATATGACAGTAAGTCAAAGTTTGGGGCAAAGACTCAGAGCTCTCCAAAATGTACCACAAAGAATGACAAGCGGTAGTGTTCAGCTGCTCAAGGACAGCTGAACATTTAATAATAATTTCAGAGGATTTATCTTGCTAGAAAGTTGTTTGGAAACTGAAGTGGAACTTTAAATAGGGTCTTCTCAATGAAAAACTCTGCCAAAATTCAAAGAGGAATTATTTCATGGAAAATTACTCCACTTCTGAAATGATTGTCAACAAACAGGGTGCTGTCCTTCATCAGAAGGAATCAGGAGAGGGTCCTGTCCTTCACGAAAAAATCAGGTCGACACAGAACTAGTTATGTGCTTCCTTAAAAAAAACTTGAAAAAGACGGAATACTGAATATCAATTCATTACTATGTTTCTAAGACCAGAGCTCCAATGCAAAGCGTATCTCCAAGTTGACCAACCAAATGCAAATCATCTATTCATTTAAAGGCAATTGGACAACTTAACCATTTGGGACCTTTATGAATTGAAATCATTGTTTTCATTTTGGAGATAAAAGGACAGAAGCACAGGGCAAGCAAGCAATTGACTCAGGCCTGCCAAGTTGTGGTTTATGGTAATAAAAGTGGCTTAATTTATGATTTTTGCTCATGTGCATTTAATGTTAAGTACCTGGGTCCACTGTTATTGTACTTCTATCTTCACCCCCCCCCCAGAAGTGGTATTAGACATTTGCAGCCTTTTGGGAAGAGACTTCGCTAGACACAATTATATAGACTTTTCATCAAGCCCATACCCCCCAAGTGGTTTAATGTTCTAAATCACAAGTGTCTGAAACAAGACCACGTATCCAAACCTGAGAGTAGAGCAGACACTTTTACTGGTGCAGGTTTGACTAGTCTCCTCAAAAGTCAGGTAAAGACCCACCAACCTCTAGGGCTGACAGCCATTTTCCACCCCAGTGGGAGCGAGGTAAGCACCCACATAGACACTGTCTATGTGGTTTGCTTCTAAGGACATTGAAGTGCCAACACCAATCTCTGTAGCTGTTATCTCAGAAAACTCCACCCTCAGAAGTCCCTGGCCTCTAGTTCCGCCCATGGCCTGGATTCTGGGATGCTGCTTGGGTGGTAAGTCCTACCCTGGCCAGATCCCATCTACCGCCTGAGCCGTCATCGTGGCTAAGTAACCGTAGGTGGAAAGGCCTTTAAGACATGGGCTGCTAGGTCCCGAGGCAACCGCCTCTGCACCACTCAGTATTAATTATTTAATTGACTAAGAGAGGAAATAGATGCGTAATACCCAGAGAGCTTTAGCTTTATCCTAGATTCAATTTAAGCTAATCATCAGTCTTGCTGGAAAATGCCTATGTGGGTTTTTCTCAGTAAGGATAATCATCAAGTCTGAACAAAACCTTCCTGTGCTGTCTGACACAGCTATGTTTGGACTCATATCCTCAATACTGCCTGACCAAGAGGGCTCTAGTGGTGCTCTGAGCCAAGTGAGATTGGCTCGATGGCAAACATATGCCTTTTATGAAAGAAAATCGAAATTTCTCGGGTGAAAATGAATGGGAGAGAGTTGCACACCTCATCTTGAACTTGAAAGAAATTAAGCACAGAACGCTTACACGTCTCAACCATCAAGGGCACAGAGTAAGGGGAACATTTTTAAATAGAGATGTAAAGAAAAGTAATATGCAGAACTATCTCTTTACAAAGCCTCAACACATTTAGACAAGTCCGAGAATCATTTTTTTTTTGGTTGTTGGCACTGCTTTCTCACAGCATGGCTGGACAGTTTGCTGGATGCAGAGGCTGGAATGGCAAAGAAGGCTAGTGTAACCCTGAAGAGCCTCTCAGAACACAGTTTACAACATCTAGTGGCTTAGATACCAAGGTTATGATCATCTGGAACAGTCCTTCTTTTAGAATTGCATGCAAAATAAATGTTACATATGAGTCCGAGAGCTCAATTGTAGAGCAGTGTTGTTGCCAATTAGATTCACATAAGGAACCAGGTAAGATAAGTTAAGTTTGTGTATTATATGGTATCCTTTCCATTTCCATTAGAGGGCATTCTTGCTTCACAAATTCCTGGATTTTCTTGTCATCAGAGAGCCTTTTCTTTCCAGGCAGGTCTGCATGATAGGTGGTCCAAACTGGCGCATGGTATGCCAAGCAAGGTAAGAGAAGCTGAGAGGAAACAATATGGCATTTCTTTTTTCCTGCTTTCAAATCAGAAGTACATACCCAAGGTTAACAGAAAGAGTCTTGGGCCAAAACTGTTTTCCTGGGATTTTTTTTCATTTCACAGACCTTGTACACAGTACGTTCATGGACTGCCAGAGCCTTCCCGGGGGGAGGCTGAAAGGGGAGACAGTTGATTTTTCAGAGAGATTGTGCAAATGCAGCCAAGCAAACAGGAAGGTGCCTTGAGTCCTAGACGGGGGCCTTTCCTCTTCATGTGCAGCCACTGGGGCCCTGTGTGTGGGGCATGGAGCCAAGCCCGAGGCAAACTGAGCACCTTCTTTAGCGTTCCCCATCCCCAGCGCTGCCTCCCCCGCCAGCTGCTCTCCCGGTCCTGAACAGGGCATGGCAAAGGTGCTGTTTGTGTGCACGTGTGCATGGCACATGCATGTGGAGTTTAATACACTCACATATCCGTGAATGAGTGCTCAGAACATGCATATGCTGGGACCAGAGTAGTCATTAGGGTGATCGAGCTTTGGAGTATGAGACGTAGGGCACAGTGTTGACAGACATTGCTACTCATCCTGGCCATGCTCTGAATTGGAGAGCCATGCGGAAAGTAACGGTTTCGAATGGATGACAAAGCACTCCGTGGACAGTACATATAGTTCTGAGTGCACATATGGGGTGGGGATGAGGCAAAACAAAGAAGACATTGCTCTCTGTCATATGAGAGGCTGGCAGGTCTTGCTCCTAAAGCTAGAGGACATTACTTCATTGCCTAAGGAATACCTGCCTCTAAAGCTCCTAGCTCAAGTCACTGTAAGAAAATCCTGGGTGGCTATGCACAGAAGACCTTCCTTTCGTACAGTTCTGAAGCTAGAAGTCCAAGATCAGCATGCCAGCGCACTTGGGTGTGGAGAAGAGCCTCTTCCCTGGTGCAGGCTGCAGGTCCTCGGGGTAGCCTCCTGTGGCAGGAAGACAGTGAGCGAGCTCCCTGGGGTGCCTTTTATCGGGGCACGAATCCCATTCATGGAAGCTTCACCTTTATGACCTAATTACCTCTTAAAGGGTCCCTCCTACCATCACATGGAGATTGGGGTGTCCACATGCAGATTTTCAGGGGACACACACATTCAGTTCTTTGCACAATCGGAGTGCTCAGTGGTGTGAACTCATGGAGACATTGGAGCTCTCCCTAATCACCCTCAAGTGGCTCATTTCCAGTCTCTGTGCACGTCTCAGGGGTTCCCCAGACACAGGAGGACAAACTGGTCAGCGGTGAGGGTTCTTTATCCTGGCCTTGGGCTGGGAAGCCAGTCTGAGAGTAGAGGGTGCACACATGAGGTCGAAAGCTCTCCCTCCCTCACTTTAGGTGTAAGAGGACAGTAGCTAGGATTGCCCCAAACTTGAACAGGTAAACATAGTTGTATTTTATCATGATGAAAGTGTTTAATTTGGAGTGGTTGTAGAAAACCATGTTAAGACAGTAATAGGAAGGTAGCTTTTTATGAGAATCTTAAAGTACAATGCTGGCCGAAGACTAATGAATCTTGGGAGAACTCAGATGACTAAACCGGTCTCTAATGTGTTTAAGTTAGAGACCCTGGGCAGGGAAATAAAACCTTTAGCACGGGGGCGGGCAATAGGGCAGAGCCTACGGAGCAGTCCCTTTGGCAAGAGGCCGATGCAAAGCAATAGTAATTACAGTGCTGGGAGGGGAAGCCTTGTTCTCCCCTGCAGCCCTAAAGCCTGGGTTTTACAACTGAAGCTCCTGGCCCTGGTTTGCATTTTGGGCTCTGCAGCAACAAAGCACCTTTGGCCCAAATCTTTCACTTTCTATTTTTAAAAAGCAAGGATTGAAGTGTACAGGGGAGCCTGTAATTTACCCAGCACTTGAAACAGTCAAATCCACCCCAAGGCAAGGATGAAGCTCAGATCCTTCTGCCCTGGTTTTGATGGTCCTACCAAAGCTCTTAAGGTTTGCTTTTATGTGCTGTGGTAATCACCATGGTTCCTTTGCTGAGTGCATTTATGTCTCACATAATGTAGCACCGAAGTGGGCGTGCTCACGGAGGGAATGTGGATCCTAACGCAGGGTTCTGTTTAAAGACCTTCAGCTTGCAAAACATCGGCTGCTCTGCCAACTTCTGAACCCCCTGGAAACCTGTGGATTTGGAACTCCAGATAGAAGAATTCCGTTTTTTTTTTTCTTGTTTTTTTTTTTGAGGTTCGAGTTCTTTTAACTTTTGGCACAAATGTGACTTCCTGTTTCTAAGAAAGAAAAAAAAAAGGCTTTAAAAAGTTCCATTAAAAAACTCCTAAAGAGTCCTAGACATCCAGTGGTTTTTCACAAAACAATATTTTGATGAGTTAAGTGTAAATGTATCAGGAACATATGGATTAAATTTCCCTTGAAATACGCAGGGGTTTGAAAAAGGAGGGGAAAAGTGGGCCAAATACACTTTAGGGTTTTACCGAACCCAAAACATTCGAAAAGTACTTCGAGGTGTTTGAGTGAGTCCAACCCTACAGCCCTGGCCCACCCTGGATGGCAGTGGCAGACTCGCAGCCAGGCAGCCACCCAGCAACGGGATTCAGCCGGTTCTCACCGGTTCACAGAACCGATACCCAATTTTTGGTTGAGTTCAGCAAACTGGTTGTTAAAATGGCACTTGTAATCAGGGTTCTCTCTAAGGTGGCCGCCTGGCAGCCACCCAATACAGAAATCACAAATTTACATTCCTTAATCTTTTGTAATGTTCATCTGCGCAACAGCGTATTCTAAGTGCCGGTAGTAATGTTCGTTTCATCCATAGGTGAAAAAAATTGCAAGTGAGGACGCCAATCAAGAAGCAATATGGAAATGTCTTAAATAACAGTTTTATTCTTTTTTGTCAGTATTATTTAATATATTTCATTAATATTTTAAACTCATAATAATCTAGTTTTATGTACCCTTTTTATTGTTATTATTTAAGCATTCAATACATTAAATAATAAACTACCTTTTGGCATATCGTTTTTTTCAATACTTCAAACAGTCATTAAGGCAGAGAACTGATTGTTAAATTATTTGAATCCCACCACTGCAGTCACCCATTTCCCAGCGGGGTGGTAGTGTTTGTATAAGCAAGGAGATGTGAAGTTCATGGTGCAGTGCAACCTGGAACCAAAGCAGGGGTTGCCCAGCTCCCAAAGAGGGCACCTGCCTCCCCTCCTTGCCCAAGTATTTCATCACTGAATGATGCATAAGGAAAGCAGTTGGCTGTGCTTTTTGGTGAACTGATTACAAAAATTTCTTGCATATGATATTGCAATAAAGTGACTTCAACCAAATCTGTAAATGAGAAGCAACTGAAGTCTCTACTCTAAACTTTAGTTGGACCAACTGCTAGGAGTGGAGATGTTCCCCCATCCACATGTTCCTCTCGCTCCCCCTCAAATCCAGCATCTGCTTCTGTTCTCTTCTTGTCTTAGCTGAGACCAGAAGCAAGAAGTCCCAAACTCACGCTCCAGGAAACATGTCACAAGATTTCCAGCTCTATTTATCGAAGGCCAAAATTTGAGTATGGTTCACAGAAGCACCACAGTCTGAAGGGGGTTGGCGGGGGCAAAAATCTTTTCTTGGGAATCATCGACTTGCTAGGGTTGACTCTGGGGCCCATGGATCATGCTGCACAGAGCGATTGCCTTGGAGAGGGAACAAGGGTCCCAGAGCAGTGTGGTGGCCCAGCAATTCAGTTTTTCCAGTAAACCAAGAATCCCCAAAGAGAGTAAAGACATTTTCCCTCTTTTCCCATCCTGTTTGCTTTTTAAGTTTTTATTTTTTTTTTATTTATTCATTTTAGAGAGGAGAGGGAGAGACAGAGAGAGAGAGAGAGAGAGAGAGGAGAGACAGAGAAAGAAGGGGGGAGGAGCTGGAAGCATCAACTTCCATATGTGCCTTGACCAGGCAAGCCCAGGTTTTCGAACCGGCGACCTCAGCATTTCCAGATCGACGCTTTATCCACTGCACCACCACAGGTCAGGCAACCTGTTTGCTTTTTTAGGAGACGATATAGGTCTTTTTACTTTGCTTCTCAAAGATTCCTGTTTTCAGCTGTATATTACATTCCCAGTTATCGAAGACCTGGCCACCTTTTTTTGTGGATAAGTAGGGAAATAAAAGACTGAGAATGTAGTGCAAACTGTCCTAGTTCAGGGCCTCTTAGTCACTTCTTTTTAAGCCTTTCAGGGGATTTCCAACAACGGAACTATTTATTGGTGGGAAAGCTCAAGTGAGAAAAAAGCTGGAAATCAGAGGTTCTCAGTGCTGACAAGGTCAAAACAGATTAGAACTAGCTTTAGAGAAGCACATTTTAGTTGAAAGATCACCTGGCTTGGCATCAAAAAAGATGGGCAGAGAGAGGCTGGCCTTTGTTTTCCCCATAATTAAGTCAGTTGTACTATTACTTCCTCAGTTTTCTCATATTCCAGAAAGAATGGATGTATATATTACCTGAATAATTGCTGGGAGGATAATGTGCAATGCCTCAAACTTCTTGAGGGCAAAGCTGTTTGATTAAAAAAATAATAATAATAAACTGCATCCTACAAAGCCTAGAATTATGATGAAGTCAAGGGTAGCCCTGAATGTGTTCAGAAAATTGCTTCATTCTTACTTCCTGGTAGCCTACAATTAATAATAGTAATTATTTATGAGGCGCTTGCTACCTGCCATGTATTTTAGGTGTTTTATGCATATTAACCCATTCAATCTTCACAGCAACATTAATAAGTAGGTACTTTTATTATGGTGAGGGGGAAACCAACACACAGATAAGCAATTTACCTGATTTTCTACCATAATTAAAGAAGAGCCAAACTTTGAACCACGGCAATCAACAGCTTTGAAACCCATATTCTTCATGTCCACAGGGTTAAGGCCTTTCATCTTCCAGCCAGATGATCCCAATCCTACTTCTGAGTCTTCCATCTCTAACTATCTTCATGAATTTCCACCCCCCCATGTGCTTCACAAGCAAATAATTACGTTAAAGTAAAGCAACACACATGCAAAATCATTTCCCTGTAATTTGCCACCGCGATCCTCATTGCCAACAGAGCCTTCTTCAGACAAACATGCTTTGTTTTCGTGTAGAAACACTACTCTGTAGGTTGATACAAAAATCTACTTTACAAAAAAATGTTCACAAGGGGGAAAATGGTCTGTCTCTTTTTAAATAACTCTCTATAGGAAAAAACAAGAAAAGTATATGGATGCCTATTGAAGTTGGTATAGAAATCAATGCCGAAGGAAAACTCAACGTGAACCGGGACTCTTGGAGGAAAAAGAGAGTTGGAATGTCTGACTCCACCAGGAGAAACTTGTTGCCTGCTACAGAGCTGGATGTGGAGAGGGGGCTTCCTTTGGTGGTGGGGGCTGGTATCTGCTTCTCCAACTAGCACAGCCTCCACAGAAGAAGGGGGTGCATCTGATACTTGGTACTTGGAGCTCAGAGAGGGCAAAGTGAATGGTTTGCATGTAGGTATTGCTTGCAAGGAGAAGACAGCTGTCTGCCAAACAACACTTAAGCTTCAAAGCGCTTCTGAAGCCCTGTAGCCCTGAAAAGCTATTTTGACTTTAAGGAACAGGCTTGTGGTGAGTTTTGTTTCTATGGAAATAAAGCAATTAGGTTAAACAGCAATTGAAAAGCTATTTAGTGAAAAAGATACCCAATGGTATTTCTTTTCCTTTTACACTAAATTGTGTAGTATTGTTTTAGTTAGCAACTAGAGAACAATGCATATTTATACTTACTTTTAATTAAAGGCTTATTTTATTTTTTTAGAAAAACAGCATTGATTGGACTGGGTACCATAATGGGTACCTATTGGATTGCCTGAGGAAAGCCTGTAATTGTGTGTGAAACATCCTGGTTCTGCTGGAGGCTCCATTTGAATTTCAAATTGATCTTCAGGATGACAATAACACATTCAGACTTGTCTTGAAAATAACAAAGTGTTAATTATTGTCCTACTTTCTAGTTCTTTAAAAGATGACTTGTCTGTTTCAGATAGGCTGAAAATACGGTTAGGAAAATGCTTCCCAGAATTCATCACTCTCCTCTCAATTTATGCTTCTTTATATACTTTCTCCTATCTTTTTCAACTGTGTACCTCCTTCCCCTATTTTAGGATGGCTTCTTTTTTGGGGCGGGGGGGCGTTGCTTCTCAAACAGTTTACCTGAGCTTCCTGTGAAAATGCCAATTCTGAGCCCATAGGGATAGGGAGGAGCCCAGGATTCTGTCTGGTTCAGGAATCACCTTTTGAATAGCAAGTAGGCTGTGACCAAATTCTCTGTGCGTGTGAATGTGTAAATCTGTGTCTGTATATATGAATGATTAGTGATCTTAATACTTGCCTAATTTTTTCTCTTCTTTGCAAATATTCAAATCTAAACGTTGAAATTAAAGAAAAAAGTCTCATTTTCTCTGATCTGATTCACACTTGCTTAATAAATGGTGCTGACAAGGTAACAGATTCATCTAAGTTTCTGAGGGTACTCCTGATACTTCTCCTCCTACTTCATCATATGGTGCAAGCTACCACCTCTGCACATCTTCCAAACACATCTCTCAGTAAATTGGGTGCTTGGGCTAGGTGACCTTGTTTGTACCCAGAGTTATTATGCCCCAGCTGTGTCCTCACATGGAAAGTTATATTGCCCTCATTCTGCTAGTTCACTCTGATACAATCATGTCAGTCCTTACACTTCCTGGGCAAATTCAGGGGGTTCAAGTAAAGGGCAAGTTATATTTTGATTCAGTTTCTCTCAATTTGCTCAAAGATGAACTGAGAAAACTTACTCAGTTTTTTCCATCCTCATCTTCTTTCATTTGCAATATTCTATCCTCTTTTTCCTCTTAATAAAAATAGCTGATGTCATAAAAATAATAATGTGTGCAAGTAAATATCTTATTTTATCAACCGTGTTGACCAGTGAAGAGACAGGCAGGCTCTATTGTGTAGGTGATGATGGGGCCTGCAGGGGGCAGAGCAGACTCATCCCTGAAATTCTTCAGGTCTTCGGTAAACTGATAGTTAATTTGACATCTCACCTATTGACAAGTGGTCAAGGAACAGTTAGGTCATAGGAGTGGAGCAGTGGAAGAAGAAATAGCAAATGATAAGCGGGGTGGAGGCTGTTCTTCAAGGAAGGGTAGGAGTTCATGAGGAGGGGAACAAGGATGGCTTGTATGATACAAACGATGACCTGGAAAATGACAAGGGAAGGGAGGAGGAACAAGTAGGAAGAAGAAGAACATTTTACAGCTTGACCGTCATATTTAACTGAGTTTAAACATACAACTTTGGCCAAAGATTGATTAATGAAAGAGATAAGCCTTAATTGCCATTGGGCCACAATTAAACAGTGAATTTTCTAATGAGAAGGGAGTTTAGACTAGCAGTTCTTTAAGAATGTCAATGCACTCATGGTATAACAAAAGTATTTCTCAGATGTGGCACAATGGGACTCGCTGGGTTTGGGAAGTGGGGGTGGGCGTGCTGTCTTTTGAGCTTGTTCCTGCCCAAAGGTTCTGGAGGAATGGATACTCATATGGAGCACCATATTTTTCTGAACTCACTGCTTGTTTGCGGAAATCTCACTCCATAGAAGACACTAATGTAACTGAACAGTGAAAGCCAAAGCATAAAAGGAAGAGGGTCCCTTCTCTTAACATTTCAAGTTCTGACAGGCCAGGTTGAGAGCATCTTGACTAATTAGAAAAAAAAGGGGGTGGGGAGTCATATTTTCACAACCTTTGCTTAAAATAAAGCAGCTATTTTGGGATCTTTTGTACATTTTAGAAATAGAAAACATCTTAGGGGCAATAAGACTTTATGCTCTTATTTTATAAGAGAGGAGAGAAAAGGAACTTGCCCCTGGTCATATAACTGGTGAGTTATTAGATTAGAACTTGTTATTATTTCATTTTTTAAACCTCTTACCACAGTATTCTTTTCCTTATCCTTTAAAAACATGTAACTGCTTTCTTTCAGTCAAGTCTTGCTTAAGTATACAATGAAGTCTTCTCTCAAATAAGAACAGGGTTAAAGAAAGACAGTCCACATAAGGGATGTTTCTCTAAATTAATGCTGTTCTTCAGATAATAATATTTTTGAGAGTACACGGTCAAGACCTTTAGCAATGTTCAGCACTCCAGCTGGCTGATTTACTTCAGAGATTAATTAGGAAATAATAGAGAAAGAACCACGCATTGGTTTGGGCATGTTTCCTAGTCACTCAAACTCTGTACTATGGCATTCCCATTGCTTACCTCTGACTTCAGAAAGGATTTGATCTGTGTGCTTTTTATTAATTTGGACTTTTCATTCTCATCCTGTTACCTGTCAATGCTTTGGTGAGAATTACTCCTGATCTGGACCACATTCATTAGGGGAGAACTGATCAATTACAGGTGCACTGTCCTTTGCACAGAGCAACAAGGCCCGTGAGACCTCATTTCATGCTCCAACTTTGAGATCACTTTGCTGTTTCCCCTCCAGCTGATTTCAGCAGCAGATACAATCTAGAACCCCTAGAGGCTGGGCTGGAAACTAAACAACTTGGTTGTCAGCATTCTGGGCTTGAACCTGCTTTGGCTTGGGGGCGAACGAGATGACCTCATAGGTCTTTTCCGGCTCCAATTTCTGTGAACCATTGTTCTTGGGAATAGATGATTCAATAGGCTGATGCATATTTGTATTTGCCCACTCCGCTGTTCCTTGTATTTGTTATATTTCTCTTGGTTACTCTGGGAAGAACAAATACGTTATGTAAGTCCAGAGACAGTCAGAGGTCAAAATCTGAAAAGGGCAGAGTTTGAAGGGATGTGGTCAAGAAAGAGAGAGATGTTGGTGAATAGGAAACCTGAGCTCACAAGTGCCTTTGAGATGTTCCCAGAGCAAAAATCTGAGGAATATACCAGGATGTGATGACTCCTGGTGCAATGGAAAGGATATAAATATGAGGACAGGAGACCTAGTTTGAACTCTTACTGGCTTCTAATGATTTCAGTTTCCTCACAGATAATGGATTCTGTAATAGTTACCTTGATTATTTTAAGAGAGTTGGTTTGAATATCATATGAGAGGACATGTGCCTGTGTATTATAAGTACAAAGTGCCATATAAATTAGGGATATTATTATTATTTAATGAAGTGGTACTTATGCTCATGCTGAATAGAAAAGTTCTGGTAGAAACAGCTATGCCAAAAACAGCTATGTTTTCTGAAAGTAATTTTGGGAGAAAGGACAAAAACTGACAATAGGAAATTAAGTTTCATCAGTGCACAGGAAGAAGAGAAATAAAACCTCAAATGTTCTCATCCTCTGGTTTGTTCAGCCTGTATGCCAAAGCACATTTCAGTCTGAGAAATACTAAAAATCATCATTGATTTTTTATGATGAATGACTCCTCAAATTTTTTAAATGTAATATGTAATATGCTAAATATCAAAGAATCCGACTGAAACAATGATATTTAATATAGATTTTTCTGAGCAGCTTCTATGTGCAAGACCATGACCCAGACTTGGAGGGAAAAAACATTCCCTGCCTTCAAGATCTACATTTTAAAGGGGAAAAGATGAGTTCATAAACATATCCACTGTTTTCCAGGGGTTAAAGGAGGATCAAAATGATTCTCACAAAAAAAGTTTTTCTTTGCCTCTATTACTGCTCAAATTGCTCATTGATATCCAGGAGTTATTTTATGAATGATCCACTCACTAAGCCATTGGCCACCATATTGCAAACACCATAATTGTTCTCTCCTATGCAGTTTATTGTGGTAATGCCTCTTGGCATTACTAAAACCCACTGAAACCCCTGCTACTGCTGGCCTTCAGAGGTGCCTGTCTTACTGATCCCTGCTTAAGGTGCTGCTGCTGCCCATAAGAGCCTTTACTAGTGCAGCACATATTAAATAAATAAGTCAGACAGGTGCTTACACAAAATGCAGTAGGAATGTCTAGTAAGAACTTATTGATTCTGCTCAGCTAAGGATCATGGAATACTCTGAACAAACACATTTATTTATTTTTCATATGAAACATAAATAAATGTTAACAGACTTATAGGGAAGGATGTTCCAAGATTAAGGACATATGTGGACAACGGCATAGAGATGTCAGAGTTCATAATAACATCTAGTCTAGAAAAATAATGTAGGACCTTCTCTCAAAGCAGCATAATGGGGTATTAAAAACAGTAAAAGGAAGTTCAAACAAGGGCCAACAGTCTATAAAAGATGAGATGTGCATTTCTATTTTTCCATCATTTCACCTCCTTAAAGTAGAATAAGACTTAGATTTAACAGTACTTCCCTTCTCATTAAGAAAAAAACAAACAAACAAAAAAACTCCCAAACAAACAGGATTTGAATTAAAATCCATCTGAGTGAAGTCCTGAGGTGGAGAAGAGGTATGGTGAGTCCAGAGAGTATTGAAGCACATTATCCAAATAACTAGACATCTAATCACTAAGGGCTCAGAAACCGTAACTATAATCAGCAAGTCACCTGGTAAAAGCAAATATAAACTAAACTCAGTGTCTGAAACTTTAGACTGAAATCTCTTCATCATGACCTACAAATGTCTAACAGTATTTAGTACATTTGTTAATCTCCCAGAAATTTTCAAGACAGACTTCTCTGTTTGTGTGCTCCTAGGTAAGTTAATGAAAAACTACTAGAAGATGGGAGAAATTGAAGATAAGAATTATGGGTAAATGTTAATGGCATTTGAATTGTTCAGTTTAGAGAAAAGATCAAGAACAGCATTCACTGTATAATTACTATCATTATAAAAACTTCTATAGGGAGCAGAAGGATTAGTTTTTATTTCAGATTAGCCTCATTTTAGGAAAAGAAGTTTTCTTTTCTGAAAAATTGTAGGCAAATCAAGAAGTTTTACCGAAATCAAACTATGAGCTAAAAAGCAGGAGGAATTCCATTAATAGATTTCATTTGGAAAGAAATTAAAACCCGAATCATTCTTTTCTATGGCTCTGTGAACAAACCACAGGTTCCCTCTATTCTCAACCCCACTTCCTCCAAAAAGCCTCTATGAGTCAGTTCAAACTATGACTATTATAAATTTTTCTAAAGCAATTGAAATGGAACAAAACCAGAACTTCAAAATACTCTCCAACCCAACCTGACTTGACATGATATTTCACTTGGTTTGAGTCCCTAATGTAAAAAAATAATAATTTTTTTTGAGTCATACTTTAAATGCACCAGAGAGCTTTTGTATTTCAAAAAGAAATCCTGTGGTAGATGCTCTAGGAAAACAAAGACTTTTGTGAAACAAATATTCACCCGCTGATCTATTTGTTTTGAAACTTTTGATTTTTGGAGTCTGATTTGTTTAACCCACTTGGTTATCAATATCTTTTTTTTTTTAATTTTTAAAATATTTTATTTATTCATTCTTAGAGAGAGGGGAGAGAGAGAAAAAAAAAAAAGAGAGAAGGGGAGGAGCAGGAAGCATCAGCTCCCATATGTGCCTTGACCAGGCGAGCCCAAAGTTTCGAACTGGCAACCTCCATGTTCCAGGTCGACGCTTTATCCCACTGCACAACCACAGGTCAAGCCTATCAATAGCTTTTATTACAATGATGTGGTCAAATGAGATACAGAGAAACTAGTTCAGTTCTCATGCCTACAATTGCATCAAGACAATATTGATAATTATTTAATATGAAAACTTATGTGATTTGGGTGATGTATGCATAACTTAATTCAGAAAGAGAAGTTTAGAAAATTGACATCTTGGACTTTCCATTTAGACATTTTAGGAACTCTAAGAAGTCAGAGTTGGCCCATTCATTTGTACAGCTCTGTGTCGGTGTTCTGTCTGGTCCGCTCCTAGATACATGCTCCTTCCCCTCCTACGACGGGAAGACTGGGCCGCTCTTCAGGAGAGCAGTCTCAGCCCAGGAGTGAATGTCATGACTGGTTTTCCCTTACCTCACCACTGTGGTGGTTCTGAGTACTTTATAGAACATGTCCCTTCAAGCTTGTGTTCCTTACTTCTCAAAATATTATATTAATTTTTCCAAGAATAATGAAAAGGACCCTCCACTTCTTTCCACAGTGTCTTATTCTTGCTTTCTGTTTCTTTGAATTTGACTCCTTGATGGGATCCTGGGAATATTAGAACCTCATTATTCTCAAGTTTTGAGATGTACTTAGAGGCTGATTTAAATCAATCCCCAAACAGCTGCAAAGAGGTATGTGTTAGGAGGGGGTGGGAGTGGTGGTGAATTAGGGATGGATAAGTATACCTTCTCTTCCTAAGGTGTAAAGCCATTTATCTTCATCCCCAGAGATGGACATAAAACAAGCCAATAATAGGATGTCTAACTGTAGGTTTGAATACACAAGGGAATGATTGGGGGTTGGGGAGGGATTGTCTACTCAGATATAGATTGGGCAAGAAATAGAAGATCAAGTGAAAAAAATGAAGTCTTAGAACTTTTCTGATCCTGAAAAAAATGGAGAGCTGTTTTATAAAACAGAGGACAGATACACATGGAAAAGATATCAAATTTTACTGCCTGATAAATTATATTCAAATTATTTATGACAGAAAGACTTTTACTCCAAAACAAGCTGTCTAATCTTAGGGAAGTTATTGGCTCTCTTCCATAATATGTTTTTTTTAGGACAATCAACTAAGAATTACCTATACTCAATGATGTTATTAATAGTGGATTAAATTAAAGTACAGAAATTGGCTGATGTAAAACCTGAAGTATAAAAGACTCAGAGAATGTTAGTTTTCTCCTTCGTATAAACTTAACTGTTAAAACCCACAGTGTATAATAACAATTGTATCACCCACTTATTTAGTGTCATTGAATGACTATTAAATATTAGGCACTTTATATATTTTGCCTGTATTTTGTAATTTAACTCTTCCAACAATCCTGTCAGGTAAATGTTATCATCCTTTTTTACAGATAAAATTGTTTGTTTGTTTTTTTACATTGACAAGTGGAAATATTTATTTTTTGTCCTTCCAAAAGAAAAAAAAACAAGATCAGTAGTTGGAATTTACTACAAGGCTAACTTTTATATAAGAAAGAATTTATACTAATTATAAATATTCAACAATAGATTTCCCTGCTTCAAAAAGTATCATACCCCTTACTTGACAGTATTTTTCAATATCCAAAATGAATTCTTTTTACCATTTATTACTATTTTTTATTCAGAAATCAAATTTAATGGTATGACATTAATCAACAAGATACAGATAAATTAATTGAGACACAGAGAAATAAGCAACTTACCTAAAATCTTACCGCTGGTAAATGGTAGAATCAAAATTTGGACCTACACACTACGACACAAAAATATCATTACACTTTTTCTCCTAAGCTTGCTAACCAAGCATGCCCAATTATCTTTAGGGAAGAGATCCATCGCTCTACTTCAGGTTGTATGAAAGAAAAAGAGTATTTTTTACTCAATGATCAAAAGGATTAATTTTTTTTTCTGAGTTACCTTAAGAAACCTTGAGATATTTGGATGATCTAAAAAACATCTGGTCATTTCCTCTGTGACTATCCTGATGCTTAACACAACACTACAGCAATAGTCTCTTGTATCTGATGTTTTTCACTCAACAGTATATTTGTGGAGTTTATTTCAGTTGTGCATGCAACTGTAGTTTATTTGTTCTTAATGATAAATAGACTCCCTGGGAGGAATATAGCATAACTGGACATCTGGGCAGTTTTCAGTTTGGAGCTATGATGAGAAATGCTCCTATGAATATTCTAGTGCCTCCACGTGCTTGCATTTCTGTTGGAGTAGAATTAGTGCCTTATAAGACATATGTCTGCTTTCCTTTAGTAAATGCAGCAGTTTTCCACAGTGGTAATATATATGCTTTACACTTCCACCAGCAATGACTTCCAGTTGTTCTACATCCTCATCAACAATTTTTATTGTTAAATCTTTTTCATTTTAGCCATCTGGCAAGTGTGTAGTGGTATTGCATTGTGGTTTTAACTTGCATTTCCCTGATGACAATGAAATTGATTATATTTTAATATGCTTACTGGCCATTTGCATATCTTCTTTTGTGACATACTGATTTGGTCATTTTTCTATCAAATGGATCATCTTCTTATTGAGTTGTTGGACTTCTCTATATATTCTAAGTATAAGCCTTTTGCTAGTTTTAAAGATTATAAATATCTTTCTTTCCATGGCTTGTATTTCTGTGTTTATTATGTTTTTTGAGGAATATAAGTTTTAAACCCTTTGAGTAGTGAGTTTTTTTGATGCTCACTGACCGCCAAGAGTGAGGGTTTTTTTTTCAAGAAATGAAATTAGTTCCAGTTACAGTTTTATTAACTTAAAATCATGTTTATTTGATAATCAATTTATGGAAACAAGAAGAACATACATTTGCCTTTTTTTAATGTTGTTTTACACATGTAGGATTGTACTCTGGATGGTCAAGAGGCACGAGGATGTACATGAACGTTTGTACTGCTCAAAGGATTAAATATAGTCTAACATTAACTATTTTTCTTCAAGACTAATGCTCTTCAAAAAAAAAAAAAGACTAATGCTCTTCACACTTCAAGACTAGTGTTCTGTTAAGAAATCTTTCCTCCTGTGGATAATGCACATGCTTTTTTATATGATATTTAGAACTTTATTTTTTTCATTTAGATCTATAATCTTTCTGAAATAGATATTTGCACATAATTTTAGGTAAAAGATGTTTCATTTTGTCCATATGTATATCCAATTATCCCAACACTAGTGTGAAGAGGGGAGTAAAGAGGGACAAATATAAGGTGATGGAAAATGATTTGACTTTGGGTGATGGGTACACAACATAATCAACAGTTCAAATGTTATATAAATGTTTACCTAAAACCTATGAATTCTTATTTATCATAGTTACCCCCTTATATTTAACTTAATTTCCTAAAAATTATAAAAAAGAAAAGATGGCTGCTTTCTCCATGGCTGTGTAGTGCCACCTTTGTCTCCAGTCTAGAGTCAGGCCTGTATACACTCTACTTTTTTTCCGTAGATCTGTCAATTCGTAAACCAATAGCACATTGTCTTAATTACTGCCACTTTATACTACGCCTTGGTATCTGATATCTAGGAGAACAAATGCTCTCAGCTGGTTTTCCTTCAAATGGTTCTTAGGGAGCCTTGGCTTTCTTAATCTTTTGAGATAAATTTTAGATCTAATAAAATTATCCCCCAAGAAACATACTTTAGGATTTGAGAGGGAAATTTTTGTTTGTTTGTTTTTTGGTTTTAGTGAGAGAGAGAGACAGAGAAAAGGACAGATAGGGACAGACAGACAGGAAGAGAGAGAGATGAGATGCATCAAGACTTCATTGCAGCACCTTAGTTTTTCATTGATTGCTTTCTCATATGTGCCTTGACAAGAGGGCTCCAGCTGAGCCAGTGACCCCTTGATCAATCCAGCGACCTTTGGACCCAACCCAGAGATCATGGGGTCATACCGATGATCCCACATTCAAGCCATCAACCCTGTGCTCAAGCTCGTGAACCTACACTCAAGCCGGATAAGCCCACACTCAAGCCAGCGATCAGAATTTGAACCTGGGTCCTCTGCCTACCAGGCTGACACTCTATCCACTGTGCCACTACCAGAGGGAGAATTGACAGCTTAACAATTTTGATTTTTTTATTCCATACACAAAATATATCCATCTATTTATTTATTTAGATTTTCTTTTATTTTTTTAAGTTATTATTTAAAAAATTTTTTATTTATTTATTCATTTTAGAAAGGAAAGAGAGAGAGAAAAGGGAGAGGAGCAGGAAGCATCAACTCCCAAATGTGCCTTGACCTGGCAAGCCCAGGGTTCTGAACAGGTGATCTCAGCATTCTAGGTTGATGCTTTATCCACTGTGCCACCACAGGTCAGGCTAGATTTTATTTTGTTTTTATGTGATACGTTTAATAAAGTTCTATGTAGAAATTGTACATTTATTTATTATATTTTATATTTATTCCTCAATTTGGTAATTTGCTACTACTGAAAATGCCACCTTTTAAAATAATTCAACTTCCTTTTTTGTTAGTTGCAATTAAGCATAATGTAATTAATATTTTGCATACTGATCTTTAATCAATTTTTAAAAAGTTATTAGTTATTTTGATATTTCTAAATAATCACATCACCTGTGAATATTAAGAATTTGGCTTCTTGCTTTTCAATACCTCTTACTTATTTTTCTTATAGCACTTATCTTTCTAGCACTTTTATTATGCTTTGGAGTGAAGTGACAATTAGTGGACATTTTATTCTTGTTCCTAATCTCTAAGGGAAGGCTCCCAAAAATTGTTATAATAAAGTTAGATGTCTTCTGGAGATTTTTTTGTAGATATATGATCATCATATTAAGGATGTTTCTTTATATTCCAAGTTCAGTAGGCTTTTTATAATCATTAATATAGATTACATCATTTCAAATGTTTTTCTGTAAATATTGAGACAACTATATCATTTTTCTCTAATTTTCTTTTTTTTTTTTTTATAATTTTATTTTTTTAATGGGGTGACATCAATAAATCAGGATACATATATTCAAAGATAACAAGTCCAGGTTATCTTGTCGTTCAATTATGTTGCATACCCACCACCCAAAGTCAGATTGTCCTCTGTCACCTTCTATCTTGTTTTCTTTGTGCCCCTCCCCACCCCCTATCCCTCTCCCATTGCCCCCTCCCCCCCGTAACCGCCACACTCTTGTCAATGTCTCTTAGTTTCAGTATTATGTCCCACCTACGTATGGAATAATACAGTTCCTGTTTTCTTCTGATTTACTTATTTCGCTTCGTATCATGTTATCAAAATCCCACCATTTTGCTGTAAATGTTCCGATGTCATCATTTCTTATGGCTGAGTAGTATTCCATAGTGTATATGTGCCACATCTTCTTTATCCAGTCATCTATTGATGGGCTTTTTGGTTGTTTCCATGTCCTGGCCACTGTGAACAATGCTGCAATAAACATGGGGCTGCATGTGTCTTTACGTATCAATGTTTCTGAGTTTTGGGGATATATACCCAGTAGAGGGATTGCTGGGTCATAAGGTAGTTCTATTTTCAGTTTTTTGAGGAACCACCATACTTTCTTCCATAATGGTTGTACTACTTTACATTCCCACCAACAGTGGATGAGGGTTCCTTTTTCTCCACAGCCTCTCCAACATTTGCTATTACCTGACTTGCTAATAACAGCTAATCGAACAGGTGTGAGGTGGTATCTCATTGCCGTTTTGATTTGCATTTCTCTAATAGCTAAAGAAGATGAGCATCTTTTCATATATCTGTTGGGCATTTGTATTTCTTCCTGGGAGAAGTGTCTATTCATATCCTCTTCCCATTTTTTTATTGGATTGTTTGTTTGTTTGTTGTTGAGTTTTATGAGTTCTTTGTATATTTTGGATATTAAGCCCTTATCTGAGCTGTTGTTTGAAAATATCATTTCCCATTTAGTTGGCTTTCTGTTTATTTTGTTATCAGTTTCTCTTGCTGAGCAAAAACTTCTTAGTCTGATGTAGTCCCATTCATTAATTTTTGCCTTCACTTCTCTTGCCTGTGGAGTCAAATTCATAAAATGCTCTTTAAAACCCAGGTCCATGAGTTGAGTACCTATGTCTTCTTCTATGTACTTAATTGTTTCAGGTCTTATGTTTAGATCTTTGATCCATTTTGAGTTAATTTTTGTACAGGGAGAGAGACTGTAGTCCAGTTTCATTCTTTTGCATGTGGCTTTCCAGTTTTCCAAGCACCATTTATTGAAGAGGCTTTCTTTTCTCCATTGTGTGTTGTTGGCCCCTTTATCAAAAATTATTTGACTATATATATGTGGTTTTATTTCTGGACTTTCTATTCTGTTCCATTGGTCTGAGTGTCTATTTTTCTGCCAATACCATGCTGTTTTGATTGTCGTGGCCCTATAATAGAGTTTGAAGTCAGGTATTGTTATGCCCCCAGCTTCATTCTTTTTCTTTAGGATTGCTTTGGCTATTCGGGGTTTTTTATAGTTCCATATAAATCTGATGATTTTTTGCTCTATTTCTCTAAAAAACGTCATTGGAAGTTTGATGGGAATTGCATTAAATTTGTATATTGCTTTGGGTAATATAGCCATCTTGATTATATTTATTCTTCCTAGCCAAGAACAAGGTATATTCTTCCATCTCATTATATCTTTTTCGATTTCCCTTAACAATGGTTTATAGTTTTCATTATATAAGTCCTTTACATTCTTTGTTATGTTTATTCCTAAGTATTTTATTTTTTTTGTTGCAATCGTGAAGGGGATTATTCTTTTGAGTTCCTTCTCAGTTGTTTCATTGTTGGCATATAGAAAGGCTATTGACTTCTGTATGTTAATTTTGTATCCTGCGACCTTACTGTATTGGCTTATTGTTTCTAGTAGTCTTTTTGTGGATTCTTTGGGGTTTTCGATGTATAGGATCATATCATCTGCAAAAAGTGATACCTTTACTTCTTCTTTTCCGATATGGATGCCTTTTATTTCTTTGTCTTGTCTGATTGCTCTGGCTAGAACCTCTAGTACCACATTAAATAAGAGTGGAGAGAGTGGACAACCCTGTCTTGTTCCTGATTTAAGGGGGAAAGCCTTCAGTTTAGTGCCATTTAATATGATGTTAGCTGATGGTTTATCATATATGGCCTTTATCATGTTGAGATATTTTCCTTCTATACCCATTTTGTTGAGAGTCTTAAACATAAAATTGTGTTGTATTTTATCGAAAGCCTTTTCTGCGTCTATTGATAAGATCATGTGGTTTTTGTTCTTTGTTTTGTTGATATGGTGTATTACATTAACCGTTTTACGTATGTTGAACCATCCTTGAGATTCTGGGATGAATCCCACTTGATCATGATGTATTATTTTTTTAATATGTTGTTGTATTCGATTTGCTAGTATTTTGTTTAGTATTTTAGCATCTGTATTCATTAGAGATATTGGTCTGTAGTTTTCTTTTTTTGTGCCATCCTTGCCTGGTTTTGGTATGAGGGTTATGTTGGCCTCATAAAATGTGTTTGGAAGTATTGCTTCTTCTTCAATTTTTTGGAATACTTTGAGTAGAATAGGAACCAAGTCTTCTTTGAATATTTGATAAAATTCGCTGGTATAGCCGTCAGGGCCTGGACTTTTATTTTTGGGGAGGTTTTTAATGGTTTTTTCTATTTCTTCTCTACTGATAGGTCTGTTTAGGCTTTCTGCTTCTTCTTGACTAAGTCTAGGAAGGTTGTATTGTTCTAGGAATTTATCCATTTCTTCTAGGTTGTTGAATTTAGTGGCATAAAGTTTTTCATAGTATTCTACAATAATTCTTTGTATATCTACAGTGTCCGTGGTGATTTCTCCTCTTTCATTTTGGATTTTGTTTATATGAGTTCTTTCTCTTTTTTCCTTGGTAAGTCTTGCCAAGGGTTTGTCAATTTTGTTGATCTTTTCAAAGAACCAGCTCCTTGTTCTATTAATTTTTTCTATAGTTTTTCTGTTCTCTAATTCATTTATTTCTGCTCTGATTTTTATTATTTCCTTTCTTCGGCTGGTTTTAGGTTGTCTTTGTTCTTCTTTTTCTAGTTCCTTAAGGTGGGAAGTTAAGTGGTTCACTTGGGCTCTCTCTTGTTTGTTCATATATGCCTGAAGCGATATGAACTTCCCTCTTATCACTGCTTTTGCTGCATCCCATAGATTCTGATATGTCGTATTGTCATTTTCATTAGTCTGTATATATCTTTTGATCTCTGCACTTATTTTTTCTTTGACCCATTCATTTTTTAAAAGTATGTTGTTTAGTTTCCACATTTTTGTGGGATTTTTTTCCTCTTTTTTGCAGTTGAATTCTAGTTTCAAGGCTTTATGATCAGAAAATATGCTTGGTACAACTTCAATTTTTCTGAATTTGCTGATGTTGTTTTTGTGGCCCAACATAGGGTCAATTCTTGAGAATGAGCCATGTACACTGGAGAAAAATGTATACTCAGTCACTTTGGGATGAAATGTCCTGTAGATGTCTATCATATCCAGGTGCTCTAGTGTTTTCTTTAAGGCCACTATGTCTTTGTTGATTCTCTGTTTGGATGACCGATCTAGAGCCGTCAGCGGTGTATTGAGGTCTCCAAGTATGATTGTATTTTTGTCAGTTTTTGTTTTAAGGTCAATAAGTAGCTGTCTTATATATTTTGGTGCTCCTTGGTTTGGTGCATATATATTAAGAATTGTTATGTCTTTTTGATTCAGTGTCCGCTTAGCCATTATGAAATGGCCATTTTTGTCTCTGAGTACTTTTCCTGTCTTGTAGTCAGCATTATCCGATATGAGTATTGCTACACATGCTTTTTTTTGGATGTTATTTGCTTGGAGTATTGTTTTCCAGCCTTTCACTTTGAATTTGTTTTTATCCTTGTTACTTAGATGAGTTTCCTGTAGGCAGCATACAGTTGGATTTTCTTTTTTAATCCATTCTGCTACTCTGTGCCTTTTTATTGGTGAGTTTAATCCGTTTACATTTAGTGTAATTATTGATACTTGTGAGTTTTCTATTGCCATTTTATATCTTGCTCTCAGTTAGTTTTGTGTCTTGTTTGATCCTTCTCTTTCGTTTTTCTATCTTTTGTTTTTATTTGGTTGTATTCCATACATCTTTCCTCTGTTGCTATCTTTTTTATCTCATGTGCTTCTGTGGTGGTTTTTTCAATGGTGGTTACCTTTGAGTAATGAAAAGGGTCCCTACCCTGTTCATTGTAGCGAACTATTTTGTGAGTACTTTTGCACTCCATCGTCCTTTGCTACTGTTAATCTCCATCTTCTCCCCCTCTTTCTTTTTGTTGTTGTCACAGTTTAAATTTGGTTTTATTGTGTTCTTCTTGGAGCTTTTACTTGTGGCTCTGTTTTTTTTTGTTCTTTGTATCTGATTGGAGAACCCCCTTTAGTAATTCCTGGAGTGGGGGTTTTCTGATGATAAATTCCCTCATCTTTTCTGTATCTGTGAATGTTTTTATTTCTCCTTCGTATTTGAAGGATAGCTTTGATGGGTATAGTATTCGTGGCTGAAAGTTCCTCTCTTTCAGGACTTTAAATATTGGGGTCCACTCTCTTCTAGCTTGTAGAGTTTCTGCTGAGAAATCTGATGATAATCTAATGGGCCTTCCTTTATATGTTGTATTCTTCTTTTCACTGGCTGCCTTGAGAATTTTTTCTTTGCTGTTGGTTTGTGTCAATTTCATTATGATATGCCTTGGAGTAGGTTTGTTGGGGTTAAGAAAACTTGGAGTTCTGTTTGCTTCTTGAACTTGAGGCTTTAGTTCTTTCCACAGGCTTGGGAAGTTCTCATCTATTATTTGTTTGAGTATGTTCTCCATTCCATTTTCTCTCTCTTCTCCCTCTGATATACCTATTATTCTTATGTTATTCTTTTTGATGGAGTCAGATAATTCTTGTAGGGCTATCTCATTTTTTTAAATTTTTGAGTCTCTTTCTTCTTCTCTCTGTTGTGCCTCAAGTTGCTTGTCTTCTATTTCACTAATCCTCTCTTCTATCTGACTTGTTCTATTAGCTAAGCTTGTTACTTCGTTTTTCAGCTCGTGAATTGAGTTTTTCATCTCTGTTTGATTTGTTTTTATAGTTGCAATTTCCTTGGACATATATTCTTTGTGTTCATTGAGTTGTTTTCTGAGCTCCCTATATTGCCTTTCTGTGTTTTCTTGTATATCTCGGAGGATTTTTAGTATTTCTATCTTGAATTCTCTGTCATTTAGCTCCAAGGTTTCCAATATATTAAATTTTTTCTCCATAGATTTTTCCTCATCTAGCTGTGTTACCTCTCTTTCTTTTGTATCCATGATATTCGATTTTCTCTTCCTTAATGGCATCTGAGGGTGGTTTTGTTGATAGTATTAATGAGATTTAATAAAGAATAAAAAGTTTAAAAAAAATCGAAAAGAGTTGTTTTTTTAAAAAAATTAATAATGAAATAAAGAAAAATAAAATAAAATAAAAATTTTAAAAAAAAGGAAATTATTCCCCCCCTCCTTTTTTCCTCTCCTCTCCTCTCCCCTCTTTCTTGAGAAAATCTTGTGGTGGACTGTGTGTTATAACAAACAATGCCTGTGATGGAGGGCCTGAATTGGGGAAAAGTAATAAAGGGGCAAAAAAGAAAAAAAGAAAAAAGAAAAAAAAAAGAGCGTATGGACCCACAAAAAGCAAATAAGGAAAAAATTTGGGTCAAGAATAAAATGATTTGCTTTTAGGTGTTGGTTGTCTAAGAGTTATGATGAGAGGAATAAGAGGAAAACGGAAAAATGGGGGCACAAATTAAAAACTTACTATTGTATTTAGTGGAACAAGAACTAGATAATATGGAGAGCCGGGGATGGGAGCACTGCTAGTGAGTTAAAAAGGTGAAGTAAAAAACCCCCAAAATGCCACAAACATAGGTTTGAGTTCCAGATAAGATAATTTGTTTGTTATTGAGGTTTGAATGAGAGGAGATGTAAAGGAGAAAGGAAGAAACTAATATAGAGGGAGAAAAGAAAGAGAGAGAGAGAAAAAAAAGAGGGAACCACTAAAAGAAGAAAAAAAAAAGGAGAGAGAGAGAGTTAAGGGTTTTGGAGTGCAACCCTCATAGAGAGAAAGGAAGAGAAGAGAAAAGATAATGGGAGATGTAACACTTATTGGTAGTGTAGTTCAAGGAGAGGAGAGAGTAAGACCGGTAGAGAGTTAATCGGCCAAATTGGAGGAGGAAAAAAAAGTATCAAGAATGAAGATAAGAGAAACAAACGAACAAATATAATAAAATGTGATAGGTTATAAAGTCTGCAGATTATTCTTGATTTTGAGAGGTTATCTTCTTGCTTTTTCTTTTCTCTCCCTCTTCCTGGTCGGTGACTCTGTACCCCGGGTTCTGCCCCTTTGGCACGCTCAGGTAGAGGTTTGCAGTTGATAAGTCTCTATGGCAATGTCATGTATTGTGCTTTAGTCTCGTGGGAGTCGAGGCTCATTAGCATTTATAGGCTCCGACAGTGAGAGAGTCCGTGTTCCTGGAGCCTTTCTCCTAGTCTTTCCTTCCTCAATTAGTAGCCTGATAATCCAGCTATGGGGTTGCTGCTGCCTCTGCCTGGATAGTAAGAGACTCAAAGAGCTGGCAACTCCCCACTCTATTTCCACTCAGCACAGGGCTCTGGGTAAGGCCAGTCAGTCAGAGTTGCTAGCATAATCAGGCGGGCTTTCCGCCCACTCAAAGACCACTGGCTCTGCCACTCTGTCCGGTAACACAAGCGGGCGCCCACTTCTGGGGGGCGCTTGGAGGAAACTCTCACTCACTGTCTGTGACCACGATATCCAGCCAGCAGTCTCACGCTCTGAGTGAAACCCCCAACCGCAGGGAAAAGTTGCAGCGTTGGAATTGAGTCTCGCTCCCTCCCCGTGCGCGGCTTTTGCAAGGCGCTCGGGCGGCTCGAGATTCCGCTTTGGCCCACACAAAGGCCCCTGACTCTGCCCCTCTCTGCGATAACACGGGCGTGCACTGCCGAGGCACTCGGAGGAATCGCTCACTCCTTATCTGCGCGCGCAAACCAGGATATGAGACCGGCTGCGGTTCCCTCTGAGTGAAACACCCTCCAGCACGGAAAATCTCCACCGTTGGAATTAGTTCTCACTCCCTCCCGTGCGTGGCTTTCCCAGGGCACTGGGGCTGCCCAGAGAATCTGCCCTCAGCCCACAGAAAGGCCTCTGACCCTGCCTCTCCGTGGGGCAACACGGGCACCCACTCTCGGGGCCTAGGAAGAAATTCTCGCCCACTAACTGCGCACCGACCAGGAGACCGGGTAAAATGGCCGCTCCGCTTGTCTTTCTTTGTTTGGGTTTGGTGCGAGTGTTAGCTTGTATTGCCCGGGTTGCCACAGGATCAGATTTTCCTCGGCTTGGATCTGTGTGCCACAGCCTGGTTCGGCCGTTTGTGCCGCGGCGGCCTGGATCTATTCACCCCCTTTGCCCGCCTCAGTTTCTATATTCACAGTTACCAGAGAAAGCCGCCCTGTTTAGGTTAGTGAGGAAGGCGGAGCATTTCTTACTCCCTATTTCCTTCGGGGTTTGGTTATATATTTAGTCAATTTTTCACTCAATCATACCTTTGGGTGTATTGCGAAGCATCTGGAAGCTCCAAGTATAGGTTTTTCTGTTTCTGGTTGAAGATCTTGTTGAGTTTTGGGGGAGATTTATCGGTATCGCTTCCTACCCCGCCATTACTCTGACGTCATCCTCTCTTCTCTAATTTTCTTAATGCAGTGAACTACACTAATTAATTTTGCTTTCCTGGTCTAAATCCAAATCGTTCATGTGATGTATTAACCTCTGCATGGTTTGCATATAGGGTTTAAGAATGTTGCTTCTATGTTCATGAGTTAGATTTATCTGTAATTTTCTCTTCCATAATTTTTTTCAAGTTTTGTTTTAAAATTATACATATGTTAACTTCGTAAAATAAAAATGGGAAGCTGCCTTATCCTCTCTCTCTCTGTGTTTTGTAAATTTTTGTGTAAATATAGCATTATTCCTTCCTGAATGTTTGCTAAAATTCACTACTAACCTCTCTCGACTTGGGGTTTTCTTTGGGTGAAGATAATTATTTACAGAGTTTATTTAATAGTTATAGTATTGTTTACATTTTTATTCTTTCTTTTATCATTGGTAGTTACATATTTTTAGGTAAGTTGGGAGTTCTTTTTGAAATTTGTTCATGTTAATTTACAAGTTCGTTTTCTTTACTTTGTTCATGATTATAATGACCAAATAATTTATAATTCTAGTGGGACACTTTTGAGAGTGAGAAGAGTATTACAAATAATTGAAATTATGTAATTTTTGAAGTGTTTATTTATGAACCTAAGAATGATTTTGTTGTGTTGGTATATTTATAAAAATGGTTTTATTCAAAGTGTATTTACAAAAGAGAAAAGTTTTTCTTTTTTTTATTTTCTAAATTTATTTCTAAATTTTTTCTTCTGTTCCAAGAGGGAGGAAGGGAGATGGAGAGACAGACTCCCAGTTGTGCTCTGACCAGGATCTACCTGGCAACTCCCATCGGGGGCTGATGTTCTGCTTATCTTGGGTCATGCTTGCAATTGAGCTATTTTTAGGACCTTAGGCAGAGACTCCATGGAGATGTCCTCAGTGCTGGGGCCAATGTGCTCAAATCAATTGAGCCATGACTGTGGGAGGGGAAGGAGAGAGAAAAAGAGAGAAGAGGGAGGGGGAGGAATGGAGAAACTTCTTCTGTCTACCCTGACCAGGAATTGAACCCTGGACATTTACATGCCAGGACAATGCTCTTCCACTTAACCAAT
Organism: Saccopteryx bilineata; assembly: GCF_036850765.1. Taxonomy (NCBI): domain Eukaryota; kingdom Metazoa; phylum Chordata; class Mammalia; order Chiroptera; family Emballonuridae; genus Saccopteryx; species Saccopteryx bilineata. The sequence goes on along the minus strand of NC_089491.1, from coordinate 137,909,054 downwards.
CAGCCAGGGCCAAAAGCCTTTTTATAAAATATTAATAGTATATCTATTTTTATTAACACACAAATATATTTTATATAGAGTACTTAAGCATTATAAAATGACATACAAATATTTGTTCTTAGTCAATCCTTATATCATTTAATAAGTTTCTTGGCTGTATGTGTCACTAACACTACTGTATCACTGATATTTTTCTGAAGAATATGTTTTTCCAATATTATCATATTTTTAGTTTTTCATATACAGTAGTACTTAATGAAAGGGATATGTTCAGAGAAATGCATTGTTAGGCAATTTTGTTATAGTATGAACATCATAGAGTGCACTTACAAAACTTACATGATCTAGTCTGTTACATACCTGGGTTATATGATATAGCCTATTGCTATTAGACAACAAGTCTGTACAGCATGTTTATTGTACTGAATACTGTAAGCTATTGTAACACATGGTCAGTATTTGTGTATCTAAATATAGAAAAGGTATAGTAAAATCACTATGTAAAAGATTTTAAAAAATGATACTCCTGTATATGGCACTTACTATAAATGAAGCTTGCAGAACTTGTTCTGGGTGAGTTAGTGAATGAGTCACAAGTGGGTGTGAAGGCCTAGGACAGGCATGGCCAACATATGGCCCACGGGCCAAATCCGGCCTGTGTAATGAGTTTATGCGGCCCACGATTAAATTTTTAATATTCTCCACATGACGCACTGTGGAAATGAAATAAGTGGTACTTTTAAATTGTTATACATAAACTACAATATCTTCAGTAATCTTCAGCTCAACTTATATTTGTAAACTAACTTTTTCTTTAACAAATCTAAGTAAAAGTACAAGATAAAGATTGAATGATTTACATTCAGAGGCTGTGTGAAGAATAGCTACTACAAGTGAAGAGCCAGATATTAAAAAAATAATAGGCGATGCAAAGCGCCTCAACGCATCACATTAGTTTTTTTGTTGATTTGTTGTACTAACTTACTTACATTTATTCATAAACAAATTACATAATAAAATTTTGTTTACTTAAATGAATCATTTTTGTATTTAACATTTTTTAATTTTAATATTTCATTCGGTCCGTGAAAAAAGTTTTCTTTCTAATCTGGCCTGGGGGCAAAAACTGTTGGCCACGCCTGGCCTAGGACATGATTGTACATTACTGTAGACTTTACAAGCACAGTCTCCCATGCCATCCCCTGCTTCCTTCTGATGGGTCAGAAATAGAACTGAAGCTGTCAATGCTGGTACCTAAACAAGAATGTGGACTGGGTTGATTGGAAATATCCAGGAGAAACTAACCAGGAAAGGTGTAGATCCCCATAATAGTGACTGTCGGGAGAGATCAGAAAGCGGCCTGAGGATCAGTAGGAATAAGAAATCAAGATGGAGGGATAAAGGAACACGGGATTGTCATGGCGCTGTCGTTTTGGTTATTGCATGTTGTAGCAGTGGAAACTTGGTGTATACATAAAAAATAAAAATAAAAAAGGTGTTTTACATGGAGAGAGTATGGAACTGCTGACTCAATATTTTGACTTTGGAAGTTTGTTTTTGGTTCCATAAACCCTATCTGGCACAAAGGGCTCCCTCTGTCATTAAACTGTTGGAAGAAACTCACCAATGCTTTATATCATTAGGACTTGAAAATACGTCCAAAGGACCGGGACAGGCTGTCTCCACACTACCACTGAGAAAGCTTTGACTAAAGTGACAGTGACACAATACTTGTTAAGTAGCTCCTGTGGACCTCTGCCATTATACAAGATTAGTTCCTCAACAAAGGATTTAAAGCAATGTGCTCTGAGGTGCCTCGTTAGTGCAGTAGGTAGCGTGTCAGTCTCATAAAGCAATGTGCTCTGAGGTGCCTCATTAGTGCAGTAGGTAGCGCGTCAGTCTCATAAAGCAATGTGCTCTGAAGACCATCACGCTAGATCTGGGAGGGCTGACATGCCCTCTGAATATGTAGCGCTGAGGAGACAGGCTCCTCTGTGCTGAAACATGTCAGTGTCTGATTGGGAGAAACACTATGCACTCAAAATTGAAGTGCTGCGCCTGAGAGGGAATCTATTGCCAAACCCCATAGATATTGCCCTCATCAGAGAAAAATTCCTCCTGAACTACATATCCTCCCATTTCTTAAATGGAAATTCAGCTCCATTATAATCTTATGAGGTGCATTGTTGAATAAAACGTCATTACGTGGAGCATGACTGTAATTGCCTACAATATTTTCAAAATTGAAATTTATCTTTCTAAATTTGAAACTATTTACAAATTCAATGGATTTTTCTCTGTAGATCAAAATATTTTTAATTTCATAGGAGTATCCTAGAATAAGTATTATTATTTATTTTAGAGTGAAATGTATAAATATTTCTGTCCAAATATTTTCACAGGTTCTGTCTTTTTGCTTCAATTCAGAGTAATTTTTGAAAAAATATTTCTATGATGCAGAATTCATCAAACAAGTTGTCTATGATTGTGATTCTTCTGAGAATTCACTAAATTTATATGCTGCAAGATTGTGGGGCTCTTCAATTGCATTCCACTCAAATTTAGAATGTAAATTTATCTAATTAGAAACTAGATCGAAAGATTCTGATGGTAAGTTAAAATATCACAAATCTCAATTTTGATGTTTTAATCTTAAATCTTGGACACCATTTGAATACTTATAGTTTATCTCTCCAGTTCCTCCTTGTTTTTAAAGTGAAACATTTCTATTTCTTTCTCTCTGAGGGCTTTGTTGCTTAATTGCAATCAGTAACTCTAAGAGCTGAAGTTTTATGTTGTTGCATTTGCTGAATATTTCATTAAAGATTTCCAACTGGTTTTGGGGAAAATGAAAGCAAATCTTAGAGGTCTTGTTTATGAAGAACTTCAAAAGTGTTTTAAATTATGGGAGTTGAATTATTATATTAAGTAATTCTTAAAAGGCTTGAATATTTCTTACTAGCATTTTTTATTGATTTTTTTGGAGCGATATTGGTTTATAAAATGATATATGCTTTAAGTGCACAATTATATAAAACATTATCTGTATATGGTATTGTGTTTTCACCACCAAAAATCAAGTCTCTTTTCATTACCATTTATCCCCTTTACCCTCTCCTACCACCCCCACCCACCTTTCACTAAGGTAATCACCATACTGTGGTCTGTGTCTATGAGGGTTTTTTTTTTGCTTAATCTCTTCACCTTTTTACCCAGCCCCCAAATCCCCTCCCTTCTGACAGCTCTCAGTCTGTTCTCTGTATCTATGAGTCTATTTTTGTTTGTTTGTTTTGTTCATTAAATTCCACAAAGTGAAATTTATGGTGAAATCATATGGTACTTGCTTTTCTCTGACTTGCTTATTTCACTTAGTGTACATACAAAAGGATTGAATTTTTCCTCTTTTCTTTTTTTCTTAAGTGAGAAGCTGGGAGGCAGAGAGACAAACTCCCACATGTGCCTGGACTGGGATCCATCAGCAAGCCCCCTACAGGGCAATGCTCTGCCCATCTGGGGCCACTGATCCATCGCTCAACATCAAGCTATTTCACTGCCTGAAGCAAGGCCATAGAGCCATCGTCAGTCCCTGGAGCCATCTTGCTTCAGTGAAGCCATAGCTTCAGGAGGGGAAGAGAGAGATTGAGAGAGAGAAGGGAGAGAAGGAGGGGTGGAGAAGCAGATGGTCGCTTCTCCTGTGTGCCTTGACTGGGATTCAAACTTGGGACACCCACATCCTGGGCCGATGCTCTAATGCTGAGCCAACTGCTGGGCCTTGAATATTTCTAAAATTTTATGGTGGGGCAAAGGCAAACACGCACCTTCTGATGCTGATATATATATTATATATAATTTATATATTAATAATAAGTTTAGCACAATTTTTGTAGTTTATTTTTAAAATTTAAATACATCTATAAGTACTGAAAACTAGAGCTTTTAATATAATTAGAATGTAGCAGCTTCTTTGGGTGTAATTATGAAATATGTGTATACTACAGCCAATAATTAAGACACAAGTTTGAAATTAAGTAAGAATATTACCTTACATTTCTGTCATGCTTCACCCAAACTTATACTTTTTTTTTGTTTTCAGGGGAGAGTGCGAACGCAGTCCCCCACTACCACAAATTATGCAGTCGAGTTTCTCACATTTGGGGAAATCGCAGGGGTCAGCACATCCGGAGTGCAATGGATACGCCTCGCCCTGGGAAAACCACCTTCATGATCATGGTATCTCCCCTGCCAGGTAAGTATATACTTTTTTAATCAAAAAAAGCAAATAATTTTATCTTTGTTGTTAAATTTCTAAACAAAATTTGCAAGAGTATTCACAATAATGTGCTATCTTTACTTTCAACTGAATAAACTCCTAAACATTTGACTCTGTGTAAACAACAAAGCATTATTGATTCAACTGATTTGAAGCATCTGATGACACTAGTGTAAAGCCAGTGTTTGCATGTTTGGGAGGTTACTGAACTAATGGAGCCCATACATTCACAGCTGTCACTTCACTTTTCTTATGTGCACAAGAAACCTTATGTTAACAAATGGGTGGAACTAATTTAGAGCAGTCATTTGATCCATATGAAAAGCCATGCTTCCCAGAATGATGTATAAACAAACCTTCTGCAATTGCTTTTGCTAAATTTTGTCTTCAAGAATAGTCTTCTTAAAATAACCATTAATTTTACCTAGCAGTGGTGGCACAGTGGGTAGAGCATCAACCTAGAACACTGAGGTCCCCAGTTCAAAACTCCAAAGTTGCCAGCTTGAACATGGGATTATTGACATTATCTCAAAGTTGCTGGCTTGAGCACAAGGCCTCTGGCTTGAGCAACAGGTCACTGGCTTGACTTGTGCCCTCTGGCCAAGGCACATATGCAAAGCAATCAATGAACAACTAAAGTAAAGCAACTGTGAGTTGATACTTCCCATCTCTCTTCTCCCTCTCTTACTTCCTTCCTGACTCTAACTCTCTAAAAAAAATAATAACCATTAATTTTAAAGTACAATACTGATACATTAGCTAGCAGATTTGTATCTTCTGTCTTATGTGTGTGTGCAGTCAGTGATAACACTATAACTCCCATGATAACTGGTAAATGTAAACTAATATTTCTTGTAAGTACCATGTTTATGAGCAACATCCTTGAAAAATTAATATTCTGTACATATTTTTACCAGATATATTTATTTTTAATTTAAAAGTATTGAACAGAAAATAAAAAAGCAATACCTAACAGTAGAAGCAACTTTAGTTACAGATTTCACTCCATTTAATAAATGACAAAAACACTATCGCAAGAAAGTTTAGAATTTTCAAGTCTATACACGGGACCACACAGCTGTTTCCCACATAAATTTCTCATTTAACATGTAATTTTTCACTTTTCTCAGACTCGACTGCTGGCAGCCTGGAAGTTTCATGCATCTCATAGATCGCAGCATGAGTAACGGTGGAACTTATCAGCACACCAAGCAGTTCATGGGCAAAAGTGCTGACTAGTCTCCCACCTCCATCAGAACCCAGAGTCAGCTGATTTAATCAGTGAGGGGCTTGCCAGTTGCCTGTGAAGGTGTTAAGTTACACTGATGTCTAGTTAGGGTGAGCCAAAGAGTGGCCATCGTTATCTACTATCTTCAGTTTTATGGTGAGAATTTTGCTGGACACACATCTCAACTACAACTAGATATAACCATGCAGAAAAGGAAAGTACAAAAAGGGAGTCTACCCGATCCATCCTGCATGAATCTACTGTAAGTATATATTAAAAGTAATACTTTGTGCCGGGCGCGGTGTTGCGCGCCTGTAGTTCCAGCTACTCAGGAGGCTGATGCGGGTGGATCGCTTGAGCCCAGGAGTTCTGGGCTGTAGTGCGCTATGCCGACTGGGGGTCCGCACTAAGTTCGGCATCAATGTGGTGACCTCCCGGAGAGGGGGACCACCAGGTTGCCTAAGGAGGGGTGAACAGACCCAGGTCGGAAAAATAATACTTTGTTACAAATGGAAAATCAAGCAAAAAGAGAAGAAGCAGTTGGCATTGCAGAACAAATAGTGTAAACTGGGACATATAATTATACTCTGAAAAATTCTTCTTTCATTCCTTTCTTTATTCCTTCCTTCCTTTTCCTCCTCCTCCTCCTCTTTCTCCTCTTCTCTCTCTTCTTCTTCTTTCTCTCTCTCTGAAAAAAAAATCCAAGCATATACCAAGTTAGAGAGACTAGTATGAACTCTAATATGCTATCTCACAGCTTGAACAATTCAGAACACATGGCCAATTTATTTCATCTACAGTCTTCCTGTTACCTCGCTCCCCTGGATTATTTTAAAGTAAATCTCAGCCACCATTTCAATTCTTCCGATGGCTCTTTCAGATGTTTGTGGGATCTTCAGTAGTGCGTCCTCATTTTCATTTTTTATATTGGTTACTTGTGCTCACTCTCTTCTTTTCTTATTAGTGTTGCCCGGCATTTATTTATTTTGTTAGACTTTTCAATGAACCAACTTCTTTATTGGTCTTTTCTAGTATTTGTTTGCTATTTCACTAAATTCTCTTATCTTTATTATTTTCTCCCTTCCACTTTCTTTTTTTTCAACTGGATGTTCTTTTCCTAACTTCTGAAGATGTACACAGCTCATTGATTCTCAGCCTTTCGGGTTTTTGTTTTTGTTTTTGTTTTTTTTTAACGAATGCATCTAACATTACACACTAATAAGTATGGCTCAGTGGCATTTCACAAATTTTAATGTGCAGTTTATTTTAGTCAGATAAAAATATCAATATTTCCAATTTTTAACTATTTTTCCCCCATCACCCAACACCAAGTCATTTTCTGTTACCATATATATATTTGTCCTTCTTTATGCCCTGCTGTGGTCCTTCTCTCCCTGGTAACCACTTCACTTTTATCTATGTCCATGAGTCTCAGTTTTATTTATACAATTTTCACTGTAATTTTTTTACTCAAGTTCTGAAATGTTCATTTTCAGTTAAATAAAAAATTTTCTAACATTCACTGGGTTTTCTTTTGGTTTGAAACCAGTATGGAGTAGTTATACTCCGCACCTGTGATTTTGTGGACTGTGCAGTGTTCAAAATTACAGATTGGAGGAAGATCTGGAGCTGATGAGCAAAGTGACAGAGGTTACATGATGGTTTTCATCATGATTCTGAAATGCATCTATAACACCTGGAAAACAGGAGAACGTGGCTTTCTTGGCTTCATTTATGACATTCTGACTTACTAGGCAAGGTTTGTACATGAGCTTCAACAATGCTTCCTAGGGTATAGCAGCAATGGAATAGAGCCTCCTGGAGGTCCCTATTGCAGTGCAATGTGCTTAGTACATTATGATGATTAAAATGATGATTAATGTTGCCTTACCATTAGCTAATTAGAGACCCCTATAGGGAGTGGACTTTATTCAGAAAAGAGTTTTGCAACCAACCTCCCAAAGCCAGGGTCTATAGTCAAATTAATTCAGCTAAGATTCAATTAGAAACCCATTTTCATAGAAAATAATTACCTGTATTCATTGTACCTTGTAGGAACTGTATCCTTTCTTTTATGATATATAAGCTAATATGACTTATGTAAGGTGGCTGCTTTGATTTGTCCTTTACCATCAATAAAAAATATTTGTCTATTAGGCACATAGTATGTGTTAGGCATTGCATTAATACTGCACATGAAATTTATCTTTCTTTTTTATATTCAGTGAGAGGAGGAGAAACAGAGAGACAGACTCCCACATGCACCCTGACTGGGATCCACCTGGCAAGCCCCCTAGGGGGTAATGCTCTACTCATCTGGGTCATTGTTCCATTGCTCTGCAAGCGAGCTCTTCTTAGCACCTGAGGCAGAAGCCCTGAAGCTGTCTTCAGTGCCTGGGGCCAACTCTCTTCAATTGAGCCAAGGCTGCAGGAAGGGAAGAGAGAGAAAAGGGGGAGGAGGAGGGGTAGAGAAGCATATGGTGCTTCTCCTGTGTGCCCTGACTGGAGCCAACTGGCCAGGGTCTCAATTTCTCAATGAACTTAACACAGTCTGTGTAGCAGGTATTGTAAGAAACTGAGGCAGAAAGAGATGAACTCAACCATGATTACAGGGCTAATGAATAGCAGAGCTAATGTTTGAAATCAATGAAAGCTGTAATTTTTCCAACCTATAACACCACCTCTCCTAATCATGAGAATTTATGAACGTGTTGTGATACGGGATTTCCTTGCAAACTAAAGTGAGTACAATGACCTCTAATTTTTCCTTGCCAGTATTATCCTTAAGACTGGACCATGTCTTTTATGAAAAGTACCTAAATTTGGGATGGATAGGATTTCACCATAAAAACACTGGGGAGAATGGAGAGGAATTCTAACTACATTTCTAAACATTATTCACATTTCCTCAAAACTGTAGTATACAGAAACAAGCGCAGGTCTTGTCTGTAACAATGAATTTCTTTTAAGATGACAATAAAAGCTGTGAGTCTCAAGAAAATAATGTTACAGAAAGACAAGAAAAAGCACTGTGATTTAAGGCAAAAGAAATTATAAGCAAATAACATGATAAGTTTGAGCTAAAAATTGTGACATTATGGGTAGAGAAATAGAAGAAAGGAAAAAAGGAGGAAACATGGAAAAAAAGTAGAGAGAAAATAAGGGGAGCAAGAGAATCTGATCCAACCTACCCTGTGGGAACATTCAGGGATCTGAACGGACTCTACTTGTATGAAGTTAGCTACATTTAAAATTTAGGTTTTCCTACCGATAAGAAAAAGGGAATTAAGGTAAAAAAAGAAACAAAAAAAGGAAGATTTAAAAAAGGTATAGGAGCCTAGAGTTCACTGTTAGCTGGGGTCATCAGTTAATGAATTTGTTAAAGAAATGAGAAGAAATTTCTTCATTTTGTCTGGCTTTGTTATGCATTTATTAAAATGACGGTTAGAAATCTCCATGTTCCTTGAACCCACCTTTTATGCTGAGATATGTCGTGGTGACGCAACAGCAATACAATAAATCAACTATGGAATTCTGTCTGGTGCTGCTAAAAATCCTGGCGGCAGGTGCTTTAAGCTAAGCAGGTGGCCTGTTTCCAGAAACTGTACAATAAAGGAAAGGGAAAAACTGGGCGAAACCTAGGAAAGCCATAATTCACAGGCTGATTAGAAGCTGCAGGTCACGTTGACTCTGCCATAATCTAGCCTTGGTTCACCTCTGCTCAAGTGTTCAAGCAGCACCACTGGCTGTTTATTTCTTTATTTACTCTGAGATCCTCGCCCTGCTGAACCTGGATTCAGTTAAAACCCTTGGGTTTCTCTTGGAGACTTCAGAAAACTGTACTCCACGGCTTTTCATCAGTGTCTCAAATGGGACTGCCAATGGTGAAGATCTCTCAGGGAGAAACATGTCATCAAATATTGCAAGTTCTCAGTCACACCTTTAAATAAAAATTTTTTTTAAAAGTCCCTCTTTCTACCCCTCCCCAGCTTCTGCTCTCAGCAGGGAACTCTTTAAATAAAACAAACAAGTTCTCCAGCCTCTTCGGAGTCCCTCTTACTCTTGTCAGGACGGTGGTGTCCACTTTTGGCTATAAGATCTGTTTTTTATTGCCCAGTCTCTGGTGGTCTTGGCAAAACCTCATGCAGGTCCCCATGCCACACACCCGGGGAGAAGATCGTGGGATTTGGTGGTTACAGGGAGCAAGCCAGAGAGGCGTACGCTTTAGTCTCTGCTGAGCAACTCAACTCTCTGACCTTGTAGATGAGTCACTTGGATGCCATTGACTGAAAGGGAGAGTTTTGGGGGCAAATATAGGAATCTTTTCTGAAATCCAGATGCTGTTTGCGAGCTATGTTTTCCCAGGTCAAATAAACAAGCACCAAAAGCAGTCATCCAGGCCCCACGGAAAAAATATTATGTACCCCAGATGCTTTCATGGCTAGTGGGTGGCTAAATTAAGTTCTTGTTTTGTCTAAAGGCATTTGAGTATATAAAAAAATTACATAGCAAATATCTGGTGTCTTGACTCTCTCAAATTATGAAAACTACTACATAGTTTTAAAATATACTAGTGGCAAAGAATAAACATAAATTAAAATCCAATTTACCAAAGAAACATGTTGCTCACATATTGTAGAAAAGCAAAAAGCATCAAGTCAAAACATTTCAACGTCTTAGACGATTACTCACAGTTATGTCATCACCATGGACTGTTGAAGTGGAAACTTGGAGACCCTCATATTTCTCAGAAGAGAAACTACACATAATTTGAGATTTCTTGTACGACATTCAATCTTGATGAGAAAAAGTTCCATTAAATTCCAATTTCTGTTGAGAGGGTAACCAACATTTAAGTGCTTTATCTAAGGATGCTTTCTTTTAGAACATTTGTTGGGTTTGGGCGTTTACTTCCCTCCAACTCTGAAGTTCCAGAATAGATGTTCTGGAAACTCCCAAAGAAAGCCAAACGCAATCATCCCAACCTTTGTTAATTCCTGTTCCTTCCCTTTCCATCCTCTCAACCAAAGCCCCAGAAAGGCTGTGATCATGTCTGTCTGGCACATCTTACCTTTATGCACATCAGAAAAAAACCTTCTGAGTTGGTCAAACATTGTCCTCCTCCTCATCCTTTCTTTCCTCTTCTTTAGTGTCTGGGATGCTTGTTGGTTGACAATCTTTGCAACCCCTTGCCTCAGGTAGGATGTTCCTTACTTCTCCTTCAGCTCTCTAGGCTCTTCTCTGAAGGCCCTTAATCATCAAGCCAGCCATCATTTTAGCATTTATATCAGTGGCAGAAGGTTTGATGTAGAGATGCAAAAGAAAATAAAAGGGGTTGGGAGGTAGATCCGTGGAATGATAACCTTGGGTCCACCAGTAAGCTTTGAGAGGCAACGCTTTCCTCTCCAGGTTCTATTTTCCTTATGGTTATAATGATGGGGTTGAATAAGATGCTCACAGTCTTTTCTGAGCACACCGTATCAGTCAGGGTTTGCTAGAGAAACAGAACCTGTAAGATAAGTCTATATTATATATCTACATCTATATCATCTATATACATGTAAGTATATATAGACATTGATCATGAAGAATGAGCTCACATGGTTATGGAGGCTAAGAAGTCTCACAGTCTGCCATTAGTAAGCTGGCTACCCAGGAATGCATGTTGTGTATCTCAGTCTGTGTCCAAAAGCCTGAGGACCAGGAAAGCTGATGGAGTGATCCTAACCAGGGTGCTGGAGAAGAGACGAGCTGTCCCAATCAAGCTGTGAAGCAGGGAAAAATAAGCTAATTCCTCCTGCCTCCACCTTTTGTTCTACTCAAGCCTTGAATGGATTCCAGGAGGCTCAAGCACAGGATGGGAAGTGGGGCAATGAACTTTCGGGTCCAACAGTTCAAATTCTAATCTCATCCAGAAATATTCTCCAAGACCCTCAAGAATAATATCCAGGGAAGACACCTGTTAGCCAGTTAAGTTGACATATAAATTAACCATCACACCACCTTTAAATGTTTAATGATCCCCCCCTCTTTTCAAGTAATTTATGTGCATTTTAAAATGGCTTTCTGGAAACTTTTCCCTAAAGTTTGCCTTCTCTTGGCTGAAATTCTCCATGGTGAGAATTTCGGGCCAGGTCCAGGGGTTGTCAAACTTTTTATAAAAACCGCCCACTTTTGCAGTGCTGGTAGACCTGGTCCCTACCGCCCACTAGTGGGCGTTCCAGCTTTCATGATGGGCCAATCGCGGCGCTGTTTGGTTGCACGGTAGGGACCAGGTTGACCAGCACTGCAAAAGTGGGCGGTTTTTATAAAAAGTTTGACGACCCCTGCACGGTAAACCATGGTAGGGGTTTCTAGGCTGGCAAGATCATCTGAACCTCCATAAACCATGTAATAAAATAATAATTAAACATTTATTAAGCACTACATACATACAAAAATTTATCATGTGATTTTGAAGTGTGGTATTTTATTCTTACAGAAGCATGTGAGATAAATATGATTATACCATTTTTTTTTTGACAGAGACAGAGAGAGAGAGAGTCAGAGAGAGGGACAGACAGCAACAGACAGACAGGAAGGGAGGGAGATGAGAAGCATCAATTCTTTATTGCAGCACCTTAGTTGTTCAGTGATTGCTTTCTCATATGTGCCTTGACCAGGGGTGTGGGGTGTGGGGGGAGGCTACAGCACAGCGAATGACCCCTTGTTCAAGCCAGCGACCTTTGAGCTCAAGCCAGCATCCATGGGATTATGTCTATGATCCTACACTCAAGCCAGTGACCCCTCACTCAAGCTAGTGAGCCTCCGGTCAAGCTGGATGAACCTGCGCTCAAGCTGTTGATCTCAGGGTTTTGAACCTGGGTTCTCTGTGTATCAGTCCAATACTCTATGCACGCCTCCACTGCCTGGTTAGGCTGATTATCACCACTTTACAGATCAGAAACCTGAGGAATAGAGAGGTCACGTAAATTGCCACAGGTACACAGCTGATAAATGGTAAAGCTGAGATGTGAACCCAATCTGGTCAGAAAGCCATACTCTTTAAAAACGATGTGCTGAGGAGGTCTTCCAGTAGTGCTCATACCTTTTGTTGAACTCTTTCACAAATATAAAACCAACTCTTCATCTATAGACTCCACAATGTTGCCATTGAACCTAACTTCTACAAGCTATAGCTTTATAGTCTCTAAAGTCTCCTTGATTATGTTAATGTAAGCAAGCAAATCCTCTGTCCTGTTTACTGCCATCCTCTGTGCCTGACTAACATGGCCATATGGCCATGAAAATCTATCTACACACACTCTAAGGTTCAAAGTCCCAGGTTTTGTGTCCTATCCTTGTAACAACTTGTCCTGCTGTGTCTGCCGGCTCAAACCCCACCTTCTTCATCAGTCTTTTCTGGCTAAAGCAAGCAGCTCTCATATTCACTCACCTATTATCTAAGATTTACTTAGCACCACACTAGGATATAAAAGAGCCATGTTAGATAAGATACAGGCTTGAACTCACTGAGTTTAAAATCAAGACAAGGAAACTGCCCAAGAAGCAGTTATGAAACATATTAATCAAGTCCCCATGTGCCAGAGAGGTAATAAAATTAACCTACACAAACTCTTCAGAGTAAAATGTGTTCTTTAAAAAAGCAGGTATCAAAATTATATTTCTCATTTCAATCTTCTCTGTTCTTATAATTTTGTGTTCTTAAACAGAATGAGTAATTGAAGGATAGAGACAAAGTGTATGTACCCACTTGTACACTACTGTATGCACGTGCACCAATATTTAAGGGAAAAAAATCGCTTATTACTCATATCTTGATGAATAGAAAAATGGCACTTCACCCCTTGCTCCATCTTCCATTGAAACCTGGGCACGCCTACATTGTACCACAAACCCGGTAGGTATGGATTCAGTCTGTGGCTTTTGTAAACATCTTAGTTCAAAGATCTTTTATGTTGAAAATGACATCAAAATATTTTATAAATTTTTCTGGCATTACAAGATATTGAGAATATGAGAGAAGTGTTGGATGAATCCTGGAAAATTTTGAAATTGGTCCTTAACTTTACGGATTGAGACCACAATGGTTCTCCAAGTCTTACTATATAATTAATTCATGCAAAGCTTATTTTAAATTAAAAAAAAAATTACCCTAATTGCTGATTTAAAAAAATTAATGTGAAATTCACATAATATAAAATTAAGCATGTTAGATTGTACAATTCAGTGCCATGTACTACAGTCCCAGTGTTGTACCACCATCACCACTATCAAGTTTCAAAATATTTTCATCACCTCCAAAGGAAACCCTGTACCCATTGCTCGTTTACTCCCCTCCTTTCCCTCAGCCCCTGGGAACCATGCATCTGCTTTCTGTCTCCTTAAACTTGCCTATTTGAACCACTTCATACAAATGCAATTATATCATATATGATCTTTTTTGACTGGCTTCTTTCACTTAGTATAACTTGTTGAGCAGTGATGGAACTCAAATAATTTAACAACTGGCTCTCTGCCCTAATGACTGTTTTAAGTACATAAAAAAAGGGTATACCAGAAGGTAGTTTTATTATTTCATGCATTTAAAACTTAAATAAGAACAGTAAAAGTGGTATACAAAACTAGATTATAAGAGTTTTAAAATATTAACAAAAAATATTAAATCATACCTGACAAAAAACAATAAAACTGTTATTTAAGTTATTTCCAATGACAGCTTTTCACACCCTGGTTATTTGGCACTTTTTCTCTTTATAGTATATGTTTATTTACTGAAGTAAAAAATGCGAGGGAATTAAAATGTAGTATTTCATCAAAGGTATAATGAGTTTTATGAAATGAATAAATAACTATTACAAACATAGTTCCGTCAATTATTCTTCACCTATGGACAGAATGAACATCACTTTGGGCACTTAGAATACACTGTTGCACAGATGAATGTTAAAAGAGTAAGGAATGTAAATTTGTGATTTCCACATTGGGCGGCTGCCCAGGCACCCACCTTAAAGAGAACCCTGATTACAAATGCCATTTTAACAGCTGGTTCACTGAATTCAACAAAAAAATTAGGTATCGGTTTGCTGTACTGGTGAGAACCAGCTGAATCCCACTGCTGGTTTTGAGGCTTATTCATTTTGTAACATGCATCAGTACTTCATTCCTTTTTATTGCTAAAATATACTCCAGTGTATAGATATTCACAAGAGCCAAAGAGTAAAAACAACCCAAATGTGTGGCAATGTATGAATGAGTAAAATGTGGCATAAGGCTGCTACAAATATTTGTGTTCTTGTAATTTTGTTCAGACATGTGTTCTTCTTTTTTTCTTTTCAAGTATGCAATACATTATTAACTATAATTATCATAATGCTGACTAGGTCTCCAGAACTTATTCATTTTGTAACCCCAGGTTTGTACCCTTTGATAAATTTCTCCTCTTTTCCCTTGACCCCTCAGCTTCTGGTAACCAACATTCAATTCTGTTACTATGAGTTCAACATTTTTTATTTCTTTTTTAAATTCTACAGATAAGAGATTATGCAATTGTCTTTCTGGGTGTGGAAACCTATATATATATTTTTTTCTTCTTTTTTTTTCCCCCTGAGCATATCTATAACTAAAGGTTGTTCTCACTGCTTCCGGCACTCTCCTTACCCCATTATTGAACTAATTCAAGTTCCTTCTTCAGGTCTTGACTTAGATGTACTTTCCTCAAGATACCTTTTCTAACTCTTAGTCTGTCTTAGGTACTAATAACTCTGTGTCTCTAGAACAGCCTATAACAGCCCCTATTTTTACCTTGGGACCAGCCTAGAGTCGGTCTGCCTCAGGTCAGCCTGTAGTGTGTGGGTTTTTGCCTTCAGGCAAGAAAGATTTCACAATACGAGTCCAGGTGATTTGGAGTGTACATTGTTTTTTTGTATTTTTCTGAAGTGAGAAGTGGGGAGGCAGAGAGACAGATTCATGCATGTGCCTGACCGGGATCCACCCAGCATGCCCACTAGTAGATGATGCTCTGCCCATCTGGGGCGTTGCTTCTTTGCAACAGGAGCCATTCTAGTGCCTGAAGCGGAGAACATGGAGCCGTCCCCAGTGCCTGGACCAACTATGCATTAATGAAGCCTTGGCTGCAGGAGGGGAAGAGAGAGACAGAAAGAAAGGAGGGGGGAAGGGTGGAGAAACAGATGGGTGCTTCTCCTGTGCGCCCTGGCTGGGAATTCAACCTGGGACATCACATGCTGGGCTGACACTCTAACACTGAGCCAACCGGCCAGGGCTGAGTGTATATTTTTTAAAAGCTGGGGATAGTGAAACAAAGAAAGGAATAAGGATAAAAGAAGCAACAGGAGATCCTAGGCGGTGCTCTGTTTTGGCTCCCTACAAAGTTATAGGAAAGAAGTGAGTCAAGGCAAGGCTGCTGGTAGCTCACGAGAAAGTTGGAGAATAAGGAGATCTTGTAGACAGGTTCAGGGGACTGGCCCAGGCAAGGTGCCACCACCCATTGCTCCCCAGTGCCAAGTCTCATGGGGACACTTAAAGTTTAGGAAAGTGGAAATGAAAAGTTCATGCCTGAGAAGAGTCATAGATATGCTCTAGAGCAAGTCCACAGTGGGTCTTTGTTTTGAGGGTTTTTATCTTCCTGCTAAGGTGAGAATTTTAGGGGAGAGTTTTAGTAGAATATTTTTAGTTTTCTAGGTGGGTTTTTAATATACTGATGTATCAAAATGAGTGTATAGGGGAGTTTGAGATTATTCTTTGGTGGATTTTACTGTTTTACTTTTATCTTGGGTCCATCTGGCTCTAATCATGTTTTGTTATTTGTTCCCCTAACTTCATTCATCCTTGGGTTTAGCTGGCACAAATGGCATTAATTGGGTCTCTGTCCTCTATTTTCTCAACCAGGGTGATTTAAGCTATATATTCTCTGGTTAGGGAGGGGAAGTATAAACCATTTGCTCTCAAGTGTCCTTGGTTAAGAAAGATAATGTCTTGAGATTCACTAGCTGGCCGTTAAGGTGTTCAAATTATTTTGCCTTGTTAAATTATTTTGTCTCAATTATTCTATTCCACTTTCCCAGGAATTTTCCTAGCTTCTTACTATCCTCCCTCACTATTACTGATCTTTCTCTCCAATGAACTGTGAATCCCTCTGAATGTTAGTGCCACCAGGGAAAAGTATGACTCCCAACTTTAGCACAGTGCTGGCTCACAGCAAGTGCTCTTATTTAACTTTAAATTAATGCATGAAATACATGTACCTTTTGGGTTGTCTTTGGGGAAAAAGATAGAAGATTCTTAGACAGGGTCTAAATCAGGGGTTGGGAATCTTTTTGACTGAGAGAGCCATGAACGCCACATATTTTAAAATGTAATTCCATGAGAGCCATATAATGACCCGTGTACATTGTGCATTATCCAATAAAAATTTGGTGTTGTCCCGGAGGACAGCTGTGATTGGCTCCAGCCACCCGCAACCATGAACATGAGCGGTAGGAAACGAATGGATTGTAATACATGAGAATGTTTTATATTTTTACTGTTATTGTTTTTTTTTATTGAAGATTTGTCTGCAAGCCAGATGCAGCCATCAAAAGAGCCACATCTGGCTCACGAGCCACAGGTCCCCGACCCGTGGTCTAAATGGATGACAGTGTGTTCCAAACAGTAAATCTTAAAGGTAGGTGGATTCATTTAACTAAATGTGGCCTTTCAGAGAAACTGATCTACCATTTTTTGTGAGTGGCACCATGCCCTTGTATGCCCATTACCCAGTATAAAATCTTTTAAATGGTAGATTTTCAGAAACAAGGTTAAAATGCAAGTATTTACCATAAAGAATGGAAGGGTCAGCTGGCTAGAGAAGTAAACAGGAAAAGAGACCCCAGTGGAAACTGAAAAGGGTTATTGGTTCAGCAGAAATATGTTTAAGATAGGAGGAAGGGAACTGAGGCATCCACAGAGGGTCATAGACATGGTGCTATCAAAGGCAACATCAGAAATATGTTACCTTGGATGTGGAGGTAATGGTTTAAAAAATATCTTTACAGTGACCCAAAGGTTAACGAAAGTTATTTGTGCCTTTTCAATTTCAAGCATCCAAGTTATTTTCTCTCTTAAGATTAAAGCAGTTCTGGGGCCTGGGATCGGGGTTAGATGTTTCTTTACTTTATCATTGTTTTTGTCCATGTTTGTTAATCTGCCTCGTCTGATGGAATGTGAGTGTTAAAAGCACTCAGCCCAGAGCCTGGTACATGGCAAGGATAGTGGGTGAGAGCTTCAACCAGTGAATAAAATGGGTCAGTGGAGGAAGGGTTTATAGCTAAATGGTTTCTTTATATTTAAGGAAGAAATCTCATTTTCTTCCCAGTTTTTTAATTAAAGATTCTGAATTGCTGGAGGGAAGGGAATAGATAACCTTGTCAGGCAGCCCTGTTCATTTACCTTTCTTTCATCTTTCAAACATCTATTGATCAATCACTCTATGCACAACACTCAAATAGGCACTAAGTATATGCAGATTAATAAGAGAAGAATCCTGCCTGCAAAGCAGTTTGTCACATACAGACAGATGATTGTACACTTGTACACTGTGATCAAATTTTGCTTAATATCAGCAAATAAAGATGGATTATTTTACTCTCTGGAATCTCTAAACTCAGGAGAAAAGTTTTGTTTACTGATCAGAGAATGATCCAAATATAAGGGCACAGGACCACCTACTGGAAGAACAACCTGAGTCTATGTCCTCATGTAGCTGCGATGAAGTTTAATACAAAAACAAGTATAGAAGACTGGCCTGTACGTAATTATTTAGCTGGCTGAAGTTTAATTAGAAAGCAAGTACAGAAGATTTGTTTTCCTGTTTTAATTCTAACAAAGATAAGTTTGATCCTTTCAAGTATTCGGGAAGTCTTTTCTTCCATTTATGGCGGCTCTTATTATTCATGATAGGACAAAAGGGAGAATTAACAGTAGGGTTAGAAATATCTGTCATGTCCTAGGGCTGAACACAATCGAGTTCACCTGACAACGTTAAACTTTGTCTCTTTCACAATTAAGGGGGGAACCGCATTTACTACCTGCCTACAGATTTTGTTTCACTCTCAAATGACTAGAGGAGTAGAGAAAATAAATAAAAATCTTATGTTTGAGTGTCGGCTCCACAGTTCACTAACTATGTGTCCTCAGGCAGGTCACTTACAGTCTCCTCACGTGTTCCGGGAGGTGAACAGGGCGGCTCCACTCTGAAAGGCAGCCACGACCTCGAGGTTTTGCTCTGGTGTGATCAGACTCTGCTTCCGAGGGAGACACAGGCAGGGTGGTCGGGTTAACAACTCATTGTCTGGGACTCAGACTTCCAGGGCTTTGTAAGGCAGGTGGCCCAGCGGCAAGAATTTGGGGCTTTCACATCAGGCAGACCTGGGCTTGAGTCGTCGGGTTAGAACTCACTGAAACTTACTAGGTTAGCCGTCCTTGAGGAAGTTACAGACCTCGAATCTATTACTGAACCTGTAAAATGAAAATACTATTTATACTTCATGAAGTTGTCATTAGAATGAAAAGAAAAAAGTTAACAAATGTCTTGGTTATCAATACATAACCGTGCTCTCTCTGCAAACGCAGTTATCGGCCAGTGTGTAGGCAGTGAAGGCAGGCCTGCAGCAGGGCCAGGGCCACTTCCCAGGAAAGTCACAGGTCTTTGGTACCAGGAAGGCGCACGCAACCAGGAAAACTGATTTTCATGGACTTCAGCAAACTGAAGGTAGGCTTCCCTGAAGTAAGACTAGATGAAAAAAGATTTCCCGGACAAGGGGAACTTGGTTGCAAATACCCATTTCTATTTCTAAGCTTCTGTGATGCCAGCCATAGCTGGCAAGACTGATTTTTCCAAGAGGGAAATTCCCTCCATGCTGGCTCAGGGAAAAAGTCCAGACTTCACCCTGTCTCTTTCCAGAAAACAAGAATCTCTCAGTTTGTGTTTACGAGAAGATTGGTGTTTCACTCCAGCTGAAGGTGAAAAGAATGTCCCCCTCCTCTCAGCCAAGCAGAGGGAGCCCACAGACTTTGCTGAAGGTGTGGAGGGCGGTTTCTTCCACGTGACTGCATGTGCGTGTGGGAGCTGGGGAGCCGGGCAGAAGGCAGCTTGGACTGGGGGCCTCGGAGCTGGGATCGCCGCACGCTCGTACACTGCATATGTTGTGCCTAAGCGGTTGGAAGTGGAGCCAGAAATAACTCTCTCTTGAGACAGAGCAGGGCAGTTCCTACTGGCTTGGTCAGGGGGTGGCTCCCCCTTCTTCTGTCCTGGAGGAGCTGCTGTTGACAGGTTGCTGGGGTCCTTTCGGTTTAAATCTCTGTGGGGAGCATGTGTAAGGGACACCGGGAAGGAGAGGGGAAGGCTTGCTGAGGAGAGACGGACACCTGGTGGGTGGGACTCCTACAGCTGCTTGGGACTCAGGCCCATCACAGGACTGGGAGGGGGTCCATAGGTGAACCCCAGGTTCTGAGCAGATCAGACCACAATAGCAGATGTCTTGTGTGTTGGTCAGATGGGGACTGACCAATCTCTTGCGTTTTATCCCAATGGGAATGTGGCTGAGCAACCCAATTATCCAGAGTGTTGCTGAGGAGACATAACCAGGTCTATCCTGATACAACCATTGGTAACCTTCATTCCTGACTCTTGGACAAATGGACCAAAAAAGACATCATGTAAAAAGTTACCCAAAATAAAGACTTATGAACTCTTTGGGTAAAAACTCTTGATGCCTGGACCCGGTTCTAACAAGGGGTTCTAGGAATAATGTGGCCCCGTGTTCTGTATTCAGCTCTCTTTACTGTATTCCAGAAGTTGTGTGACCAGAGGGCCATGTGTAGCCCTACTGCATCACCTCCTACCCCGCTGGATCTCTGCGCAAAATGGAACCTAAAAAGATCTTCCTGGTAGTCATCTTTAGTAATCATACATTTACCAAACTTGAAAGAAGTGAGACTATTATTCAAGGGCAAGAGGCAACGAACGTGTATTTTACAGACAACAACAGCAGTAATAATCATGACGCCCGCGGTGCGCGAGGCTCTCTGTTGCTGGGCTGCTGCAGCTCTGGCTTGGCCGGCCTCCTGGGCTGGGCAGCCGCCATCCACTTCGTCTCCCCCTTCTCTTGTTGGCTGAGCTCCATCCTCCTCTTGGCTCCAGCAGCTCTATTCCTGGCTGGCTACGCTAAGCCCACATAATATTTTACGCAAATTTATATGAACCCCGTTACAGAGCCTAGCAAAGAGGCACTGGTTCTTTTCCTCGATAAAATTAATCATTTATAACTTGGCTGTAAGAAACCCATCCAACTTGTGGGTGCTCAGTTTCTGTTCATAAGAAACATGCCCAGCCCCACTCTAAAAAAAAAGAAAAGATTTCCCATTCCTCTGCCTGGCTCTGGCCCCCACAAAGTGCCATCTACTTTGGAAATTCCCACCAGTCTCATGTAGAACCACACTCACAAGTTGCCTGGGAATTTCTCCCAGAAAGCTCCTATCTACCCCATTTCTTGGGGCTTGATTTCCCACAGACCCCTGGGTGGTTTAGATTGTTGTCTCTATCAACAACATGATAGACTTACTGTGTTTATCAAGCTTCTCCAAAGAGTTGTGGGAATCATTTGTGAATTACTTCTTTGATTTTTTTTCTTAAACAAAATTCTGTTTTTACTCATGTTAAATGACTGTTCCCAGAGAACAGTTTCTTTAGTGGCATTGTTATATGAAGGAGGGAGACGTAGTCCCTGGTTCTAACAGAAATCAGCAAAGGCACCAAATTCTGGATTTGCAATTAAGACAAAAAAGTTCAGCCAAAAAGCACCTCAATCAGCCCTTGTTGCCTCATTAGTAAAAAAGGTAACTAATTTTTCACCACTAAAGAGAAACTCTAAGGACTGCACTATATGTGTCGCCACATACATACTGCTTCTATACATAGGCTGTTCTAGGAAAACAGAATAGAATTTCTCTGCTCTTGTTTTCATTAAGCAAAGACAAATAGTAGATCATAGCATCTAGCACCTCAAAGTTTTCAACAAGTCAAGGGAAATGGAAAGAGCATTTGTGGATCCAGTCATTTTTCTCAAGCAGCGTGGGTGGTGGTGGTGTGTGTGTGTGTGTGTGTGTGTGTATGTGTGTGTTTCTACCTGGTGCTAGTGAAGGCTTAGTCAACTGTGCTTATAGCTCCAGCTTAGGAAATGTAATTTCTGCTTTCTTTTTAAACACCTAACTCTCTTTTTTTCTAGCAACGAGTCATGGCAAAAATACACTTAGGGAAGCTTTCTCAGATGACAGTAAAGTAAATTGGGACACCAATGAGCACCACTTCCCAGGTAAGTGACCAGAATTCCAATGAATCATTTAAAAATAAAGCATCTAAAGCTCAGAGATGTTGTCAGATTTGTTCAATCATGCAGCAGTGATTTAGTAACAGATAGGATTAAAGGTTAAGTCTTCAAATTTCTAATCTAATGTTTCGTTCTTGACTTCATTTACTATCTTTCTTTGTCTCAAATGTTTTAGGCAGCATCCTGGATGCTCAAGGTATATGTCATAATTCTTTCCATAAGACTTCCATACTAGATTGCTCACAATATATTCTTAATATCTATTAAATAGTCAGGGAGTAAATATATGCCTAAATCAGCATCTGCCAAACAGCCTTGTTTAGTTAATCTATATAAAACAGTGACTACCACAAACAGGATGAGCACATGCAGAGACACACCCACATGCACACACAAATCCAGGAATTGGAACTCAGGATTCAGTATCTGGACACAACAACAACAGGGTTCAGGGGGCCAGGTTTTACCAATAAGAGACAAAACAAAGGAGCACTCTTCTTAAAGTTAACTTGGCAAGATCATACTTTTGATTTTTTTAAATGAACTTTTTATTTTAAAAAAAGGTTAGATTTACACTAAGTAACTAAAAATAGTGTCAATGTACCCAGCATCTACTGAGCCTTATTGTTAAGGTCTTCCATTAATGTAATAAACTTGTTACAACTAATGAATCAATATTGATACATGATTAGCTAAGTTATTTTTAACTAAAATAACTCTATTTGGACTACTTTTGTTTTTAGCTATTTTCTTTTTCACCGTAAACTTCCATCCAGGATACCACTTTACATTTAATGGTCATATCTCCTTAAGATCTTTTACACTGGAAAAGTTTCTCAGACTTCTCTTATGTTCTATGACTTTGAGGTGGACTGGTCAGGTGTTTGGTAGGGTGTCATTCCCTTTGGGGAGTCTGATATTTTTCTCATGTGCTTAAGGTTTGGGGAGGAAGATGAGAACCCAAGTGCCGTTCTCATCACTTCCATTGAGGGCGTTTACTGCAGCACGACCACACTATCGATGTTCACCTTGATCATTAGGCGGGGGCAGTGTGTGTCTGATTTCTCCACCTGGAAAAGGACTCTTTTCACCTGCTTTTCTAATCTACCTGTTGGAAAGATGTCACTCCATGCAGTGCACATTTTGAAAGATGGGATGTGATGTTCTAGCTGCTTGAGGGAGCAGTATTTATATAAATTATTTAAAATTTGCCTTTGCTTTTAAAATCACAACATATGTGTTTAGTAATCACAGAAAAAACAGTAACTGAAACATTAGAATATGAAAAGAAGGTAAGATGTGAAAAGGTCTAAGAAAATACCTAGTTGTGTCTTCCTGATTTAATTGAGGACTGTACTTACTAATCTGCATAGTGCACAATCACATGTGGTCAAGTCAACCTTTATTATTCGCTCAGTAAATGCTTTTTTGGGTATATGCTCTTTGTTAAACTGTGGGTTCCATTACTTGAAATAAAAACCACAGTACAAAGGGAAAGAAAAATGCTACTGTTCCCAGCTTCCAGAAGAAAACCCCATGGCAGAAAGGCTTTCCTGGTTATTATTGATCAAGTTGTAAAGAATATCAAGTTTCCTGGACAACAAGCGCAATGCTTGACTATACTCAATGTCAATGGTGTGTGTGACTATACTCAGTGGTGTGTTCTTCCTAACACTACCAAGCAGAACAGAACAGGCTGTTTTTAATAAATACTTCCAATGGTTATCCTTATTTACTGGGCCATACCTGCCACTGAGAAATCAAGGATTCAGTTTCACGTTTGATTTGGCTCATCTTAGGATTCCATCTCCTCCAGCCACAATCTCCACCCTATCCTTGCCCCCAGCTCTGTAAATTATTACGCTGGCTGCATCTATATTTGTGCTACTGAAAGTAAGTAGCGTGTGAGCTACTTGAGTCTTCAGTGCCTACTGTCTAAATACATTATCAATGTGTTTACCTAAAATCCGATGTTGGAAAAGTTTGGTGATCTTATAGGAGCTCAATTTATCCTGGCACTTTACAGATCAGCTTGGTGGTCCATTAGGAAATAATGACCATCTACTACACACAGAGCATTGTATTAGACATCACAGAAAGTGCATTCACAACAAAGGGAAGAGATTACAGTAGGATAATTAGCACCGGGAGGTTTATAATCTAAAGATTGCCCAGAAAACAGGAAAAACTCAGGACTTGGAAATGTAGTTTGCATAATAAAGAGAAACATAAGCTATGAGAAGGATGAAGATGGAATGAAACCTTGAAGTGGATTTAAAAGATTGAGCTGGAATGAGCTAAAAAATACAGGGTTAAGTTGGGAGAGAGTGCCTCCTTGAAGATTAGCTCGAACGCCTTTACCTATAGGCGTGATTTTCATTGTGACTGTCCAATGCCTTCCTCCCCCCAATCAGGCTTATCATGAATTATCCTTTATAACAAACCACTGTAAGATATTTGGCACCAGAAACAGTGATGTTCCTATGGTCTTCTCAGGAATGGTTTGAGGCAAACTCAAAATCTATATTCCTTTTTCTTTGGAGTTTTAGGAGGAGAAACTATCCAGATTCAAGTTCATCATACATTTATTTCTAATACAGCATGTTCGGGTTTTATAGAGCAACCTTAACGCATCCTATTATTTTCTTTTGCTCTCCCAATTTCCATATAATTTTGGCTGCTTTTGGTCAGACTGGATCTCCTGAGCTAGTTCACTCAGTATGCAATTATCCATTGTGAAAACAATTCTACTGTTCTAAAACCACTCTCTTCTTCTCCCTCTGGGTAATGCATTTATTGACACCAAAGGAGACTAGTTTCCAAAGATTTAAGACAGGAAAAAAAATTGCCCCACATGTTATACAGCAGGCAAGGGGAGCAATATAATCAAATTTCAGAGAAGGACACACAGGACCGAACCTACTCCCTATCACATAAATTTGGGAGGCACGAATGGGATTATTTAAAGGTTTTGGCAGTCAAAGTGAAAGCCTTCATGTCATTATGACTCAAGTCTAGGAAAAAGAAAAGAAGTTTTTAGCAAAAGAAAAGGACAATGGAACAAAACAGTATCTGTCATCTCTCTTTTCATCCACAAATCAGTTTTTCCCTATTGTTACCATACTTGTTACTAATGTGTAGCCAAGGCATGTTACTATCAGACTCATATTCTGGAAAAGTAATTAAGTGGACTTTTGTTTTCAGAATAAAAATATGTTTGCTAGAAAAGTCAAGAAGTTTCAAAAGAAATACTGGTCTTTTTCTTATGAAAACTGACAGAGAGAAGAGTAAGCTCAAAGCTTTCTGATCTACCAGCCAAAATTTTTAGAGAGATGGAGCATGATTCTCAAGGAAGTTAAAACTTCAATACTAAGAGAAATTTTATCACAATCTACTTTTTATCACTTGAACTCTATAGTTATTCTAAAAAACTATCTCTGTAAGAGAACTTTGCCAATTGAATGGTTGAAAATCTATATTTCAGATGTAGAAAATATACACGTGATAAACTTATAAGTACAATTTGTCCCAAATGAAAAAGACCATCATGATGTAAAGGTTCTCAAGTTACTAAATATTGTAATATTTTCTCATAAGATAGATGTATATAACTTCCCTCACCTTCCCTGCTCTTCTGTGCGTGGAGGGGATAAGGAGAGGAATCAGAACCAATAAACTCTAAATATTATAAGATTTAGATTTTTTAAAAGCAATTATTTTAAAGAAAACATTACTATATTTTTCACTCCATAAGATGCACCTGACCATAAGACACACCTAGGGTGTTAAGGAGGAAAATAAGAAAAAAAAATTCTAAACCAAATGGTGTGTTAAAATATTTAATAAAATACTGTATTTTTTGCTCCAGAAGATGCACAGGCATTTCCCCTCCACTTTTGAGGGGAAAAAAAAAGTGCATCTTATGGAGCGAAAAGTACAAAGTAGTTCCTATAATCCTTAGGAAGGTTAATTGAAACATTACGACTCTGCTAAGCTTAAGCCTGGGGAAATGCATTGGAGGCTCAAGTAGAAGTCATAGATGCAAAATGATTTTGTATAATTATCAAGAGCTGAAAGAGCAGTAAACTACATCTGTCATCGATCTATCCTTTAGGCTACTGTTCTGCCCAACTACATATAATAGTTTATTATTGGCAACAACATAAAATCTCATGAATATATTTCCTGTTCTTTATAATCTGGCTCCACTCTACCCAGCCAATCTCGCTTTGTCTTCTGGTTGGCGTGTATATTCATTCTTACAGATCAATCGTTCCACTCTTTGCATAAACTGTGCCATTCTTTTACCACTGGGCTTTGCCGATGTCATTCACACCCTACCTGGAACACCTTTCCTTCAATCTTCTGCCTGCCTTGGTCTTAGAAATATTTTAACATTCAGCCCAAATTCTTTCTTGAAGACTACTTGTATTACTTTTATTTTATTGAACTTCAAAGAATCTGGACTCCACAATTTATACCTTAACTGTTTTCTAATGGTTTTCAAGTGTGTTTGTTAGTTTGATTCCTAGACTACAGCATTAAATTCTCTAAAGAAGAAAAATGTATTTTAAAGTTCTACTGTAGTTAACATGAATCTTAGCATTTCTGGACTTAAATATAATATTCCATAAATACTAGAAGGTGATTGACTTGGCTTTGCTTATTTGACAAAAAATGCATGCAAAATCTTTCAATTATTTCAAACATCTGCATAAAATGATTTTTTTGCATTAGAACAGAAATAATATAATAAAGTGACTGAAATGGGGTTGGATGAGTGAATATGAGTGAGCAGGAGATAGCGAGTATATAGTATACTTCATCCTATTTAATCTTCACTCTGAATCTGATATGATAACCACAGATTTAAAGTTGAAAAACTGATGCTCAGAGAGATGAACTTGCCCAAGTTTATAAGGAAAGAATGTGACATTAAATACACTCATAATGTTATGCCACTATCACCACCATCCCTCTCTACTAACTCTTTTTGTCTTTCAAAATTGAAATTCTACACCCATTGAACAATAACTCACCACCATTATTGCCCTAAGCCCTTGGCAACCGCCCTTCTGCTTACTAAGGTACCTTATATAAGTGGAATCACACAGTATTTGTCTTTTGTGACTGGCTTCTTTCATTTAGCATAATGTCCTCAACATTAACCCATGGTGTAGCATGTTTCAGATGGAATTAGAAATTCAGTTATTGTGCCATTTGATGCCTTTTTCTGAGTCTCTACATTTCCTCATCTCAAAGGTGAAAATAGCATTTTCTGGCTTCTGATCTGCACTGGATATTTTGGGATGATTAAATGTGTATATAATTAAGTGAAACTATTTTCAAAAGTCATGATTTGGCCCCAGCTGGCTGGCTCAGTGGATAGGTCATCAGCCTGACCTATAGCGTCCTGGTTTTGATTCCCTGTCAGGGCACACAACAAGCGACCATCTGTTTTTCTCCCCCTCCCTTTACCCCTTCTCTCTCTCTTTGCCTTCCTCCCTCAGCCAGTGGCTTGGTTGGTTCGAGTACTGGCCCCGGGTGCTGAGGGTGGCTGGGTTATTTCAGTCCATTCTAGACTTCCAAGACAGGGTTGCTGGTTGCCAGGTGGATTCTGGTCAGAGCGCATATGGGAAACTGTCTCACTATCTTCCTTCCTCTCACTAAAATAAGAAAAAAAATCATGATTGTTTTTATCAATCCAGAAAAAGACTTTTTATTTCTGTATGATGCAGAAAATTACTATAAATGGCGATGGGTTGAATGAGAGGAAAGTTTCTCTGGCCTGCTCCTGCACATGCGCACACATCCACCCTCACAGAATGATGAAAACCCTTTCAGTGTCTTGGTTTAATGACACAGCCGGGTTTCATGCTGTTTTACAAAATACAGCATGGGTTTCAAAATCTTTAGACATCAGAGGGTACATGGCTGCCACTTTTGTAATTGGGGGTTAAAACGTGGGCATGAGATCCAAGGGCTCGCAAGTCACTGTACGCAGGACAGTCAGACTGTGGTGAGGCTACAGATATTTGCACAATTTTACTAGTACAAACACCCAAGGTACCAATGCTTTCATGGAAATTCTGGCTGTGTAACTGTATTAACATTGGCTGAGGCTTGAAGCTATTTTGAGAATCCTCACACACTTACAGGAAGTACCTTCCCTTTTTATTTACATTCGGTATTGTTTTTTTAAGTATTGCACTTGCAGAAGGCTTTTTTTCCGTTGCCTCTACTAATAGTCACATTTTTAAAGTCACATTCATATGAACAATCATGAAAGCACATAACAATTTGGTTGAGCTAATTTTAAATAAGCAGCAACACTCCAACTCTCACCTGATTGAAAAGCTAGACCCGATGGCTCTTTCTAGCAAAGCTTGAGTGCCTGCAGACTCGGTGGAGTAGACTGACCCTCCCTGGGCTCCAGTGTGAGCTGTGGCAGGATCAATAAACAAATAAATAAAGTAAAGTAAAGACCAGAGACTCCATGGAGAGTTGGGGCTCCCTGTCTCTTTTATGAGTAATGAATGTGGTAACCACAGAGACTTGGAAAGGACTGGGGATTTTCAAATCTGCAAGCTGACTTTCAAGTAGGTCTGTGCACTTTATTACAGGGACTTGCTGGGGGTAAGGGAGAATCAAGGAATAAATAAGAAGAAGGAATTCAGGCAGAAAAACAGGGGGGTTTGGAAAGGAGGATATGATTGGGATTTTTGTAAATCGACCCTCTTTCCCTCCCAAAATTATGTATGTTAAAGTTTGAATCCCCAGGAACTGTTATGCAGTGTGACTGAAATCCCCAGCCAATCTCTTGAGACCTAAGACAACTTGTGCCCAAAGAGACCCAACTGACGAGGCCATCTGTTTCAAGACTGTTTCACTGTCCTGGGTGGTCCCAGGGTTTGAAAGGGAACATCTTTCTCTTAAGAAATACACATGAAGTAAACAGAACAGAAGCTGGCTCTTACACATTGGCCTCCACTCCATTCCAAATCCTTCATATTTTCTTAAAGGTGGAGTGGGATTTTCATGTGTCAGTCCCTTATGTGCTCATTCTTTAATACCGTCAAGAAAAGATGGCAAGAGGGGAGAGAAACAGGAGAGGCCCAGGGAGCACTCACCAATCCAGACTTGAGTAAAACAACTATGGTTTTCTTAGCAACTGTGACCTCTTCCCTCAAAAATTAATAGTCAACCATCAAGGTCATGGGAGATCAAAGAGGTAGAAATGTGGTGCCTTGTTTCATGCAAAATAGTTGCTATTCTAGAATACAAATTTTTTTCTATGTTCACAATGAAAAATGGAACACTGAATGGACCTTAATTTGTTTGGAAGTTACCTTTTCACTAATGTATTCATAGTAGTCAAGAACAAAGATAGAATCTTTTTTCCTTAGATTTGTTAAAAAAAATAGCAGTTAGCCTGGGCCGGTTGGCTCAGTGGTAGAGCATCGGCCAGGTGTACAGGAGTCCTGGGTTTGATTCCTGGCCAGGGCACACAGGAGAGGCACCTATCTGCTTCTCCACCCCTCCCCCTCTCCTTCCTCTCTGTCTCTCTCTTCCCTCCCGCAGCCGAGGCTCCATTGGAGCAAAAGATGGCCCAGGTGCTGAGGATGGTTCCATGGCCTCTGCCTCAGGCGCTAAAATGGCTCTGGTCGCAACAGAATGACTCCCCAGATGGGCAGAGCATCGCCCCCTGGTGGGCATGCCGGGTAGATCCCAGTAGGGCGTATGCGGGACTCTGTCTGACTGCTTCCCCATTTCCAGCTTCAGAAAAATACAAAAAAAAAAAAAAAAAATAGCAGTCTTTGCTCAGTTCTGTATGGAATGCATGATTGCTGACTTAATGGGTCACTCAACCCACTCTTTGTATATTTAAAGTATTTTCTGACTCAAAGAAGTTGTCAATAATTCTCCACAGAGAGAACTGTGTAGCTAAGAAAGCTGCTTCTTTAAAAGAGAAACAGAAGTAGGAAATTGGTGTAAGAAGGAACCAAATTGAAGCTACAATGTAGTTAGTTCTCTTTACATCTTCTGCAGTAACTGGGGCTTACTAGGTCTTTGCTTTGTCCTGGAAGCATGGGTCAGAGCCTGGGGAAAGAATCTCTACTTGGCTGCACTAGTCATGAAAAGGTTTATCACTTACTCATGTAATAAAAGGAGCCCTGGGAGGTTAAGGCATAAAGAAAAGAGATGGAAAAGGAAAGAGATTTTGAAAAACTTCCAAGTTATGAAATTAGAGAGGATAGATAAATATTGGAAACTGAAGAGGAAGACTTGAAATGGAAATGAATAGCAATAGAGTGACTCATCTGGCTTTGATTTTTTTTATTTGCTTAAAAATATCAGGATACAAGTGAATTTCAACCCTTATCCCCCCCCCCCCCAATGTAAACCTTTGTTTTAACTACTGGTTCCATTTCTTAAGACAATTTGTTTTCTCAATACATAAAAAGCAAAATCTGATCCTGGCAGGTGCCCCAATGGTAGAGCGTCGGCAAAGCATATGGATTTCCCGGGTTCAATTCCTGCTCAGGGCACACAGGAGAAGCGCTCATCAGGTCTTTCTTAGCTCCAGTCGAGTTTAGGCAACAAGTGGGATAAAGTAAATATTAAAAATCTTAGTTAACGAGAAGAAATAGATCACAGTAGTTAGGACTACACATTCTGCTTTCTTTACATAATGGTGTATATCTACAAAAGTCCAATAGCAAGCATCTCACTTAATGGAGAAATATTGAAAGTTTATTTACAATACTGGAAAGTAGATAAGGTACTTCTACTTTTCAATATTGCAGAAGTCTTAACCAGTACAATTAGACAATTAAGATAGAAGTAAGTAACAGAAGGTAATAAGAAAATTCCCATGTTTTTGGAAATTAAGAAACATGTTTATAAATGATTAACAGGTTGAAGAAAAACTCTTAATGAAAATTAAAAATATTTTATACCAAATGATAATAAAAATATGATATATTAAATGTGTTGGGATAAGCAGTGATTACAAGGAAATTTATAGCCTTAGTGTACATATTTGAAAAGAAGGAAGACTAAAAATTAATGTATTCATCTTGAGAAGAAAGAATAAAAAACACTGATGTAAAAGAAAGTAAATAATAAATACAGCAGCAAAAATTATTGAAGTAATAAGTAAAACAGTAAATGAAAGTAAAATGTAAAAAATATACAAAATGTGAAAGTTGGTTCTTTAAAAAGCCCAATAAAATGGACATACCTGCATCAATATTCTGTTAAAAGAGAGGACAAGCAGTAAAAAGAGAAAGTGAGAGACAGAAAATTACTGATATCTGTAATAGAGCAGATATTATCTGTAATAGAGCAGTCATTAAATCCCATGTGCATTACAAAGACAATAGTAAGATATAACTATTAATTTTATGCCAATGAAATCTAAAAGGTAGAGAAAATAGAAAAATTCTTGCAAAAAATTAATTTAAATTCAAGAAAAAAGTTAAAAATCTGAATACCCATATAACTATAAAATTGAATGCATAATTAAAACATTTTCAAAAAATAATTTTAGGATCACTTGGATGGTCTTTCTAGTGAATTCTATCAAACACTTAAGAAGGAACAAACACCAATATTACACAAATGCTTCCAGAGAATTAAAAAAGCAGGAACACCTCTTAGTTCATTTTATGAGATTAACATGAGCTTGATCCCAAAAATGACAAGGACATTGTTAGAAAGAAAAATTAGAGTTCAATCTCTCAAGAACATAAGTGCAAGAATCCTAAATAAATCATAAGCAGTGAAATATAGAAAGGATAAAATAGCATCACCCGATAGGGTTTATTCCAGGAATACAAAGGTTGTTAAACATTGATAATAAGTCAATATGTTTTGATGAATTAAGGGAACAAAAGAGATAAATTATTTAATCTCCTGAAAAGTACAAAGAATATTTAGTATATTTCTACAGTAGTAGGTTGAAATTTTTTAAGAAACTAGAAATAGATGGGAACTTATTTAATCTGATAAAAGGAAACTAAAATCATAGAGCAAATGCATATTTAGTACTGAAATATTGAAATCTTAGCCTTTAGATTCAGAATAACATATGGATGCCTATTAGCATAACTTCTATTAAACATTGCCCTGAATAAAATCCTAGACAGTTCAGCAAGTACGGGCAAGATTTTAAAGTGAAAAGAACAGAAAAGGAAAAATAAAGAATTATTAAAGGTTAATATTATTGAGTAATTGGAAAATCCAAAATCATTTATAGAGAAACTACAGATGAGTTAATTTGACAAAGTTGATGGATACAAGGTCAATTTGCAACAATCTATATGACTTTGACATAGCAATAACAAAGAAGTAGACAATAATGTGGGAACTTTACACAGAAAAATAGAAAACATTACTGAGAGATATTAGAGAAGACCAAGATAAATGGAGGGATATGTAATGTTAATAAACTGCAAATCCAATGTTTTAAGAGATAATATTTTCTATATGAATCCATAGATTTATCATAATTTGAAACTAAACAATAGTATGTTGTGTAATGAATATTAATAAGATGGTTTTTAAATGAGTATAGAAATGCAAAGGATCAAGAATAGAATAGCTACGATAATCTTGAATAAGGGAGAGAACAAATGTGGAAGAATTGCACTACTACATAGCTACACTTACTGTAGAGCTAGAGTAACAAAAACCACATGGGCTTAACATAGATACACATATGATACTAAAGTGAAATGGAGTCCAGAACCAGACCAACACATTAAATTAATGATGAAGGTAACAGTACAATGTATGAGGAAACTAACTTTTTGTTTCAATAAATGATATGAAGCAAAATTGATTATCACACATATATGCATATAACTTTAACCACTATCTAACATGAACACATAAATCAATCTCAGATGGATCCCAGATCTAAATATAAGGAGCACGGCAAAATGATTTTATTGATTTATTTTTTATTTGTGACAGAGACAGAGAGAGAATCAGAGAGAGGGACAGACAGGTAGAAAGGGAGAGAGATGAGAAGCACCAATTCTTCATTGCTGCTCCTTAGTTATTCATTGACTACTTTCTCATATATGCCTTGACTGGGGGGCTACAACAGACCGAGTGACCCCTTTACAGCTTGCTCAGGCCAGCAACCATGGGCCTAAAGCAGCGACCTTGTGCTCAAGCTGGTGAGACCGTGCACAAGCTGGCAATCTTGGAGTTTTGAACCTAGGTCCTCTGCATCCCAGTCCGATGCTCTATCCACTGCGCCACTGCCTGGTCAGGCACAAAAAGGATTCTAGACAACAAATATAAAAAAGGACTCCAAAAGTAGTAACCATAAAAAATTGATAAAGTATATTATTATATTAAAATTAAAGACTTTCATTCACTAAAATAGATCATTAAGAGACTAAAAAAGACATCCTATAGAGAGGGTGATACCATTGTAATATCTCTTACCTGACAAAGGACTCATACATACATACATACAAATATTTTCTGAATGCATACATATGAACATGTAAAAAACTGCTACAAATCAATAAGATGGCCCCTGGCCAGTTGGCTCAGTGGTAGACTGTTGGCCCAGCATGGGTTTGATTCTCAGTCAGAGCACACAGGGGAAGTAACCATCTGCTTCTCCAGCCCTTCTCCCCTCTCTCTCTCTCTCTCTCTCTTTTCCCCTCTTGCAGCCATGGCTCAATAATTCAAGTGAGTTAGCCCCTTGCACTGAGGATAGCTCCTTGGCCTTCTCCTCAGGCTCTAAAAACAGCTTGGTTTCTGAGCAATGGAGCAAGGCTCAGATGGGCAAGGCATTGCCCTTAGGGGGCTTGTTGGGTGGATCCCAGTAGAAGCACATGCGGTAGTCTATCTCTCTGCCTACCCTCCTCTCATTTAATAATAATAAAAAAAAAATATGTAAAGCAATCAATAAGGTGGAAAAACCAATTAAAAATAGGCAAAATACTTGAAAGGGCACTTCACACATAAGAAGATATTCAAATGACCAAATTTGTTAGCCATGACAGAAGTTTAAGTTAGCATCAGCAAGGCTAAAATGAAAAATATCAAGTGTTGGCAGAAAGTAGAACAATTTGTATTTTGTACTCTGTAGATAGAAATTTTAAATGACATAGCATTGGAAAACTTTCTGCAGTTTCTTGTAAAGCAAAACATACGTATAATCACTGACCCAGTGATAATGTTCATAAGAAGGTACCCAACAGAAATGGACATACACCAAAAAATTAAAGTGTACTAGAATACTATAGCTGCTTTATTGGTAATAGTTCAAACATGGAATCTACCCAAATGTCCATCAATAAAAAATTGAATAATGAAACTGTGGTATATTTACACAATGGAACACTATACAATGAGAAAAAAAAAACCTAGAACTTCACAAATTTAGATTTATCTTACAAAAATAATGGTGAGTGAAAGAAGTTACACCCTCCATTTCTCCCTCCCTTGAAAAGAATACTGTAAAAAAAAAAAAGAATATTGTATTATTTCACCTATATTTATTCTATTTATGTAAAGTTCAGAAACAGGCAAAATTAATCAATTTGGTTAGAAGTCAGGAACATGGTTATCTTTGGGGACGGGACTGAGGAAACTGGGGAGAAGCATGACAGGGTTTCTGGGTTGCTATAATGTTTCCTTTCTGGATATAGACAGGTTCATTTGTGACTATTCGCTGAGCTGTATACTTATAATTTCTGTACTTCTTACATGTGTATTACACATCATTAAATTTGTGAGTGATTTATGCTTCATTCTAAATTCCAGCAGTTTTATTTCTCATAGTGGTTTTGGCTAAGTTAATTAAAATAAAAGTTGATAGATTTATATGTTAATTTACAAAACCTTTTTACCACACTTTTAACGATGAAACTTTTTTTTTCTCGCCAAAGCAGGATTTTCCATTACTGCCTGCTGCTATTGCATTAGAGTTGCCATTTCAAACACTACTGGAAGGTTCCATTTCTTCTTAGTGCCTATTTAAATTACACTTTTAGAAGCTTTTAATTACAAAAAAGTCTACTGTGCCTTTTATAGGCCTTTGTCAGTTCTCACTTACCATCTTTAAATGTAGGAAAAGATACATCTTAAAGTTTATTTTGCTGGAAAATGGATGTAAGATGTTGGATTGAGAAGCTCTTGCACTCGCTTGTATGTCTGATATGCCTTAGAAGAATAATTTTTACAAAATCTTGCATTCTACACAAAGTCAGAAGAGCACAGAGAATGGGTAGAAGAAAGTGGAGATCAGTGCTCTGAGCCAATTTTTAATGTGTGACCATGGCTGTATAACGGAAACAAGCAGAGTTTACCAAACACATTGGGAAGCTAATCCTGCTGACCTCCCAAAAGCCTCTACACAAAGGCCTTTCCATCCCAGGGGCAGTCTTGGCAGAGAAAGGTCAAGTGCAGCTGAAAGCTACCATACCGATGAAACATTTCCTGATTTTCCTACTCCTTATTAATTTCTTTCTCTGTTTTTTTTTTTTTTTGTTTTATTTTGTTTTGTTTTGACAGAGACAGATACGGTCAGACAGACAGGAAGGGAGACAAATGAGAAGCATCAATTCTTCGTTGCGGCTCCTTAGTTGTTCAGTGATTGATTTCTCATATGTGTCTTGACTGGGGGGCTACAGCCAAGCAGAGTGACCCCTTGCTCAAGTTGGTGATCCTCTGCTTAAGCTGGTGACCTCGGGGTTTTGAACCTGGGTCCTCCGCATCCCAGTCCAGTGTTCTATCTACTGCACCACTGCCTCGTCAGGCTTTCTCCGTTTTAATTCTACATATTTTGTTGACAATCATTTTATATTCTACCAAATGAAATTAGCCCCCTTAACCAAAATGGTCTCATTTTCTCTTCCTATAAAAACTAGGGTGCTTCAAGGATTATAATAGCATCACAAGATTACACTTTGTCTGACGTTGTACAATTCTTCCTTAACCAGCATGTGCTTTCAGCTTCCTTCTTACAGAGCTGAATAAGAATTGTTAGTCTCGAGCAGATAGCTGTAATTCATGTTCATAGCAGCATTATTCACAGTATCTGAAAGGTGGAGCAACCCAAGTGTCTATTAAAAGATGAATAGATAAACAGAATGTGGTATATACAAATAATGGAATATCTTTCAGCCTTAAAAAGAAGAAAATTCTGACACATGCTACAATATAGAGGAAACTTAAAGACATTATGCTAGATGAAATAAGCCAGTCACAAAAAACAACAAAAATTCAATAATTCCACTTATATCATGTTTCTAAAGTGATCAAATTCATGTTCACAGAAAGTAGAATGATGGTGGCCAGGGCTGGGGCAGGGAGAGAAAAGGAATGGGAAGTAATTGTTTAATGGGAATAGAATATATGGAGAGATGAAAACATTCTGGAGACAGATGGTGGTGTTGGTCACATGACAATGTGAATGTACTCAATGCTATGGAACTGTGTACTTGAAAACAGTTAAAATGCTAAATAAAACATTTTTAGAAATCAAAAAGAAAAAAAGAATTTTTAGTTCTTTTCTCTTAGCAATTCCTGCTCTATGTGTTTTTGTTTGCGTGATTTTTGTTCCTGATATTCCATTCTGCTGGACTCCAATTCTTCTATCTTCTGTAATAACACATTCTTTGTGTTTAACTTTGGATATTTTGATATAGTCTCAAACACAAAGTGCTAAATACATTACCAAAACAGTCTAGAGTAGCATCTTCTTTTGTTTGGTGACAATGCCTCAAAACAGAGATAATAAGTTATGCTTTAGATCCACAAAGAAGCTATTTCACTCTGATGAGTTTTTTCAACCATGAAACAAAGTATAGCAGAACAAAGAAGTAATGACATTAGTCTTACAGTTGAAGTCATAGGAGGTCAATAAACTGACTGCTTTAGAGTCCAGAACAAATACTTCTTTAGAAATAAAGGATGCTTCATTTTCTGAATATATACAAACATGTAAAGATAATGTTGTCTATGGAAAAGCTCCGTAATTTAAAAAATGAAATTCAGCTTTAAAGGAAAAAATGATCTAATCTCTACTATATTCTGTATTTTCTTATTTGTCTTCTATTTTCTATAAAAAAGTAATTACCATCTAACTGCTTATTGAATTTCTGCTCCCTCTCATTCTCTCACTCTCTCCTTTACACATACAGTTCCTTAGAAATCAGAAAAAAATTTCAAACTCTTTGTTATAGAATATAAGGTTCATCACACACTTACCTTATTTCTTAATGCTGGCCAAACACACCCTAGATCCACTCCATTAATATCAAAACCACCACCTTTCAGAATGGACCATGCTACGTCCATCACCCTGTTCTTTCTTTACACATGATAGAAGTTCAGATCAGAATAACTTTTCGGCTTTCTCCATGTGATGACTTCCAAGTCATATTTGAAACAGTTCACTTATCACCTTCTCTGTGAACCATTCTGTGTTTTCCCCTTCTCTGCCCGCACATTTACCTATCCCTCTTCCATGATCCCTTGTAATTCAGGGACTTCCTGCATAGTTCTCCTACCCCGCTCATAACACATTGTCCACATGTAACTCTCAGCTTTGAAACTGGAGGATTCCGCACAGTGGTCTCATGATTCTCTTACAGCACCTGCTGCAGCACCTTAGTGTAAACTCCCAGATGGTTGTTTGCATACATGAATGAATAATGAAAGAGGAATGAGTAAAAATCAAGGCATAAACATTCAGTATTCTGGATTTCCCAGAGAGAACACAGGGCTTATGTGTCCAGGGGCAGGAATGAAGGTGAAGCTTATTTAAAACAGAGAGGGCAGAGCTTTGTGGTTGCTGCTTGAGTGTCAACCCCGCTTACAACTCACTCATTCTGCTTTGTATCTGCAGAACATCACACACAGGGTGCTGTGAAAATCAAGTCACCTCAGTGAACTGCTTCAGAGTTGAAAGGTCATAGATTTTCCTCATTATGTAAAATAAATATAATGTTCTATAGTAATTTTTTTTTAACTAGAAAAGAATCCCTTCCTACACAGAAAATGGGTGGTAAGAAAGTCAGAAGAATTGTTTCCACTTACAATGCTTTCAGTTTACATCCCTAGAGACATTGGGCCAGAGCTGAGAAGATGGAAAGAAGCTGACTTTTATGCACTTGCATGCTCCCACACAGCACACTCTTATGTGAGCCAGGGCAGTGACGAGTTAGTTGGGTGGCGAACTGCAAACTGGTCCCCCCACAGCACTGTGCACTGTGCTGGAGAGCACGAGGGCTGCTGGGTTTGAAGGTTTGCCTTGGCTGGAGTTCACTGTAACACCACCCACCTCCCTCCGTTGCAGTATTCTAACCAGGTCACCAAGATGCTGTGAAACAGAAGTTCATTGAAGGGCAAAGGAAATAGGTGGTGTCCATTGAAAAGTGATAGCTATGGCAGGGGAAGAAGTACTGTATATTTTTACCTACAACACTAGCTGAATATCATGGCAACTTACTGGCAGGGCAGACATTCCTGGCTCACCAGGAATCAGCAGCAATTAGTAAGCCCTTCAGTACACTGAGGGGCAGGAAAGCAAGTGGTGAAGGGCTCCGCAATGGGTCAGACTGTTCGGCTTTAACTCTTAGTTTGGTACTTCCACGGCATATGTTTAGGGGAAATTACTTAATCATTATTTTCAGTAGGATAATACTAACTATTTTATATGGTTCTTGAGACAATGACATGTGTTGCTGCATGTAAATGGTGCATAGTGCTGCTCACCTTTTCCACAGTAATTGTCTCTAGCTGAGGCGCACTATTGCCGATTTGGTTGACAAGCTAAAGTTGGTTCACCTCAAGTTCTCACACGGGAGGAACCGTGATCAGGGCTTCATCAACGGGCTAGAAAACCAGTCAGTTCTCAGGGTTAAGATCTGAACTTACAAAAGCCAGGAAGGGAGATGGCACAACCGACTACAGAGCTTCACACCGACCTTTGACACTCCAGAGCCACAGTTTACAAAAGTGCCCCAAGTTGTGGACTGGTTGCAGCCTCCTGCCTGGGAACAGGCTGGACATCCTAGCAGTTTGATAGCTCTCACTCGCTAACGCTTGGCCTCAGCTTCGGGCTCCGGACTCCTTCCTTGAACCTTCCTCTCCTGCACCTTCATGAGCTTTCCCAACATTAACTCACCCTCTCTCTCCTGAAAGAGTTTCTATCCTGGCCTGGACAAGTTGTTCATGGGTTTTGTGAGTCAAGGCTTGTATGTTACACGTACACCTTCTGCTATCACATTGAAATATCTGCTAAATCACTGATTGGCAGAAGTTGAAAGTAGCAATCTGGGTCCATAAGCTTCTCTATTTACAAACTAATTTTTATGAAAATTCTTTAATGTTAACAAAGCTACACGCTAGAGCATAGGTTCGGCATTCTGCCCGTGACTGACAGATACCAACCGAAGTTGTGAGTCATTTCAGCCTCTGTCATTGACATATTGTTTTGTGTTTATGCATTTTTAAAAATGTTTTATGGACAGTTTTAACTGTGCCATATCCAATAAATACAAAAGCAAGAAGAGTTACAAATTGCTAGTTAGAAGAGGAATTTAATTTTGAGATAAAGAAAAGTGATCTCTTCTGCATCTGCTTATGATGGAGTTCCTGATGCCATATTAATTCCCGTGTGTAGGCATATAATGGACACTTTCTCAAAAGGAAACAGTTAGTTGTGTTTGGGGCTTGGATAACAGGCAGTGCAAGACAGAAATACATCAGGTGAGACCTCTGATTCTCTCAACCTATGCTTTATGCAACCCAGGAATTCAAAATCCAAGCAGACACAGTGGCTCTTCTGGGCTGAGGAGACAGAGATCAGAGTCCAAAGGATGCAAAAGAATTTGAAGGACATGTCACCAATTTGAAGAAGTCACGTAAAACTTTCTGTGAGTCTTTGACTTTGGTTAGGGGCTTGACAATTTGACAGAATATATATATATATCTTGGTACTTTGCATCTTTTCCAGTTCATCGTCTTACTGATTTCTTTGAAAATCAAGGAAATGATTTATTTGGAATATTTTCCAAAACCTAGGTAATTCTTTG
Source organism: Saccopteryx bilineata (assembly GCF_036850765.1). Classification (NCBI taxonomy): domain Eukaryota; kingdom Metazoa; phylum Chordata; class Mammalia; order Chiroptera; family Emballonuridae; genus Saccopteryx; species Saccopteryx bilineata. Next base: position 137,869,097 of record NC_089491.1, on the reverse strand, counting down.
GAACTGTATTCCTCTGGTTATTGTTATAATAACCTTTGTCAAGTGCTCATTTTGTTGACTACATACTATATTTCATGTTGAATCTTTTCTGTTTTTTGCTAATTTTTCAATACGTAATTCTGCTATTTGCTGAAGAGTAATGTGAGAAGGGGTTGTGAAGGTGATTCGGATCAACAGTGAAGTCTGTCATGTCAGAATACTTTGTCAACATATTTTCTGTGTCTTTCTGTGGGAAATGTCTCTGGTCATCTTCCTGGAATTCTTTCCACAGCTCCCTTGACACACTTTGGAGTGAGAAGATTGCTCAGCAGGAGGTCAAAATGGTCTTCCCTATTGTCTGATGCTTGAAAACAATTGTTTCGTTCATCATGTTCAGTTTTCTAGGTACTTGCAATGGGAGAGTAGATCTGGTCCCTATTCTTCTACCATAGATGGACACAGAATCCTCCTGTATTATGCAGGGAAGAATTCAGAAATAAGGGAGCAATGCAGATAAAGAATTCTAGAAATCTGCACAGAAGTACCCTTGAGTCTTTCCTGATACTAAGATGTGCATGCATAGGGCAAAACTCTATGCACCTGGGAAAAGAAATGGTTCGAGCAAAGCATAAAAGTTTCAACCAGTCAAAGTTGTAAAAGCTCACTGATAATTTGGGATGTTTATTAGAGACCCTAGACTGGGTCAGACTTTATGAATGAGATTAAGTCATCACTACAGTCAGGGTTACTCTGGACCCTCCCTGACAAAGTTGAAAATAAAACTCTAAAAGAACAACTTAACTTGTGAATAATTTTACTACTTATAAAAACAAACTTTATTCAACAATCTGTAGAGAAAGTAAAAAAAATCTAGACTTAAAAAATGTATGAAGCACAATGCTCCAAATCCAGTGAAAAACTATTAGACTTTAGATGGAGGAAAATATGACCAATAATAATGAGATAGATCAGTTAATAGAAAAAGACCCAAATGATGGAAACATGGAAATGATGGGGTTAATAGATAAAAAATGTTAAAAGTATACTATAATATGTAAAAAAAAATTTGAACTGCATGAGAGAATTGGAGATACTCTATAAAATCAGATCCAAATGAAACCACAGACATTAAAAATAAAATATCTGAAATGAGAAGTTCACTGGATTGGACTAATGGCAAACTACATTCTGCAGAAGACATAAAACAGAAACCAACCACAGTGAAAGACAGAACAAATAATTTTAGTGTATTTAATCCAACTATATATATGCATATATAGATATTATATTAATAATTTTAATATATGAAATCCAGCAGTTTATATATACTTTATATATAAATAATATATGATGTTTATCCAAAGAGTACAGGGTTGATTTAACATTTGAAAATAATCAGTTAAGTTTACCATGTTAATACAAGAAAGAATAAAAGTTTTATCATTTAAATATAAGCAAGAAATGTAATTTTAACAGTTAACACTTGGTCATAATAAAAATTTCAGCAAGTAAGAATAAGAACTGATAGCTTTATCAACCTGATAAATGAAATCCATGAAAATTATAAGCTTGCTTCATAACTAATAGTAAGGAACTGAAATATTTCCCCCTGAGTTCAGAAGCAAGGCAAGCATACTGTATTAACTCTCAGTAACCTTATTCAATGCTTTATTGGAGTTCCTAGCTGATATAAAATTAAAAGACATATTGATTGAAAAGAAAAAAAGTAAAGAAGTAAATCTGTCTTTATTTGCAGCTGACATAATCATTTGTGGAAAAATATTTAAAGACTCTTTAAAAAAACTACTAGAAATAGCCTTGGCTGGTTGGCTCAGTGGATAAAGCATTGGCCCAGTGTATGGACATCCTGGCTTCGATCCCCTGTCTGGACACACAAGAGAAGTGATCATCTTCGTCTCTCCCCCACCCTCTTCTGCTGCGACCAGCTCAGCCGTGGGTGTGCACGAAAGGAAGGCGCTGCAGGACTTAAAAAAAACACACAAGACACAACATACAGAAAAGATGGGTACAGGGGGCTCCCAGCCTTTAGGACTGAGAGCCCAGATCTCTGCAGCTTCATCATATTTATTGGTTTCTTTGCTTTTCAAGAAAATTGGCAGAGCCTGGGTCAAATTAGTCTACATTGGATTCAGGTGCAGAGAAGGATGACCTACTGATGGCCCCCAGGCATGTAGGAAAATGGCTATAGGGATCAGCTGCTTCCTATAAACAATCTTAGTGCTTGCTGAAGCAGCATTCTGTCCCCACAGGACTTGGCGTTCCAAAGTCCACACCAAAGACTTGTCTCAAGGCTGTCTCAATGGCTAATCTCTTAGCCATTTTCCTACTCTATTCCCTCTTCCCTTCCTGCAGCCAGTGGTGCAGTTGTTTTTTTTGAGTGTCGAGTGTTGGCCCCAGACAAGGTGGTGGGGTGGATCCCAGATGGAACACTTGTGGGAGTCTGTCTCACTATTTCTCACTTAAAATACACACACACACACACACACACACACACACACACACATACACACACCAAAACAAAAACAAAAAAACCCAAAAAACCCACAAAAAACTACTAGAACTAAAAATGACTTTAGTCAGATTTAAAGAAACAAGGGCAAAATACAAAACACAAATATATTTTATTATTTTAATATAAACAAATGAAACTTGAAATTAGTATGAATTATATAATTAAAATATGAAATAAGAAAATTAATAAATATATGACAGTAAAAGTAACAAAGTATTTGTAATTTTAAAAGAAAACAGGAGAAAATCTTGGTAAAATTTGGGATGCAAATATTTTCTAAGCAGAACACAAAAAGCATGAACCATAAAAAATACCTTTAAAATATAAACTTCATCAAATTTCAAGTTTTTGTTCTTTGAGAACACTATTTAAAAATAAAAAAGCACATTGAAGTACAAAAAATCTACTTTCTTCCAGTGTAGATTTAAAGGGATTGTATCTAGAATTTATAAAGAACTTAACAATTCATTTAAAAGAAAGCAAGTAATCCATTAAAAATATAATTTGAAAAGACACATAAAAAATCTTCAGTATATGTTTAACATTGCTAATCATTAGGAAAATGCAAATTAAAACCATGAGATGTCACCTCATGCCTCTTAGAATGGCCATCACCAAAAAGACAAGAGATAACAAACACTGACAAGGATATGGAAAAAAGAACCCTTGTGCATGGTTGGTGGGATTGTAAATTGGTGCAACCACTATGGAAAATAGTATAGAGGAACCTCAAAAGATTAAAAACATAACTACCATTTGTTCCAGAAATTTCACTCTAGGCATATATCCAAAGGTAATGAGAAGATATCTGCACCCTCATGTTCATTGCAGCCTTATTTCCCATAATCAAGCTATGGAAATAAACCAAGTGCCCATCAACAGATGAATGGATATAGAAAATGAAGTATACACAGTATTAACATTATAATGAAAAAAATTTTTTTAAAAGGAAATCTTAACATTTGTAGCAACATAGATGAACCTGGAGGACTTTATACTAAGTGAACTAAGTTAGTCTCAGAAGGACAAATACATTAAGATTCTACTTACATAAGGTATTTAAAATGGTCAAATTTCTAAAAGTAGAGTAGAATGGTGGTTACCAGGAGATCATAGGGGAAATTGAGACACTGTTGTTCAATGGGTAAAAAGTTGCAGTTAGCCCTGGTCTGTTGGCTCAGCGGTAGAGCGTCAGCCTGGCGTGTGGGGGACCTGGGTTCGATTCCTGGCCAGGGCACATAGGAGAAGTGCCCATTTGCTTCTCCACCCCCACCCCCTCCTTCCTCTCTGTCTCTCTCTTCCCCTCCCGCAGCCAAGGCTCCATTGGAGCAAAGATGGCCTGGGCGCTGGGGATGGCTCCTTGGCCTCTGCCCCAGGCGCTAGAGTGGCTCTGGTCGCAGCAGAGCGATGCCCTGGAGGGGCAGAGCATCACCCCCTGGTGGGCAGAGTGTCGCCCCTGGTGGGCATGCCAGGTGGATCCCGGTCGGACGCATGTGGGAGTCTATCTGACTGTCTCTCCCCGTTTCCAGCTTCAGAAAAGTACAAAAAAAAAAAAAGTTGCAGTTATACAAGAGGAATAGGTTCTAGCGATCAATTGTACCACATTAGAATTATAGTTAACAACACAGTGTTGTGTGTTTAAAATTTTGTTGAGAGTGTACATCGCACGTTAAGTTTTCTTACCACACACAATAAAAGGGAACACAAGGAAACTTTTGGAGGTGATTAATATGTTTATTACTTTGAATGTGGTGATAGTATCATGGGTGTATACATAAGTCCAAACTTATCAAATCATACACATTAAATATATGTAGTTTAGTAGTATATCAATAGTATAGAAATTATACCTTAAAATGCAGTTTAAAAAGTTAGTGGAGGAGGATATGGGTCAATGAGAATGCTCACACACTGCTATCAGGAGTATTTATTTTTACAACCATGTTGAAAATAATTTGATATTATTTTGTACATTTGAAGGTATGCATATCTCATTGTTCAACAATTGCACTCTGTAGTATATAACCTAAAGAAATCCAGTCATAAAATTTATAAGAAAGAGTAAAAAAAAACAAGAAAAGTTGAGACAATTTTGAAGAAAATAAGGAAAATTTGCCTTATTAGATATTAAGACCTACTAAAGTAATGGTATATTAACTAAAATATTGTGATATTTGTGCAGAAATAAATCAAATTACAGAATAGAAAAGTTAGAAATAAATCTGTGTATATAAGGAGAATGAATATGACAAGGATATAATTAGTAAAGAAAGAATAATTATTATATTTAATGCACATACATATGTGTGTGTGATATTTCAATCTTGTATACCAGGCATAGTTATAAGCATTTTTATAAAGACAATCAGCCTTATAACAAGCCTAAGAAAGCAGACCACTCAAAAGATAATGACAACAGGACTACTTTAGAGAAACTCAAGATAACTTACTAAATTACTTAAGTAAAATATTAAATATTTGTGCCTCCTCTGAAAATGTGACTGAAAAATTCTATTTATAATTCTTTCAAAAAAGAAGACATAAAAAGTCTTTAAAACATTTTTCCCAGATAAAAAAGGATTGCATTACACACACACATGATTTAGTAATTAGTAGACTTTTGTTAAGAACTTAATAATATCTATGATTGTGTTGAAAATAGGTGAGCAAATGGGAGAGAAAGAGCATTCTTGGGAACCAAGGCTTGTGGCCTGACTTGGGAGCCAGCTCCTCCCATGGGGGTGGAGCCAAAAGCCCAGAACAGGCAGAGTCCCGCTACTGAGCTTGGGCATGCAGTCCCACCCTGCCTGTGGGGCCAAGGCTTGCAGGTGTCCCACAAGTGGGATCCTCCTGCAAGGGTGGGGTGAAAGCCTGGAATCAGGCAGAGACCAGAAGCTGAGCAGAAGTGCTCAACCCTGCCCTTAGGGCCAGCATAATGCCACCCGCGGGGGTGGGGCAAAGGTCAAGTCAACCGAGGCTTGTACCTGAGCATGTGATCACAGCCACCCCATGAAGGAGAGGCAGACCACAGCAACAGCCCAAGTGGACAGGCACAGGCAATGCCCATACCTGAACACCCTAGGCAGCAACAGCAGAGGGGGTGGTGAACCTGCAGACAGACCACACTTAGGGAACACAGAGGACACAACCAGTGGACTCCAGTGGCCAAAAACTTCTTTTACACAGACAAAATGAGAAGGCAGAGAAATGCAACACAAATGAATCAACAGAAATCCCCAGAAAAGGACCTGAATTAGTCAGATATAACCAAATTACCAGCTGCAGAGTTTAAAATGCTCAAAGATATTAGAACAACAAAAGATAGTCATTATGAACACCTAAATAAAGATATAGCAAATATAAAAAGGACATTGAAATAATAAAAGAGAATCAGTCAGAAATGACAAATACAATATCAGAAATGAAGAACACAATGGAAGAAATTAAAAGCAGGATGGATGAAGCTGAGAATCAAATCAGTGAGTTAGGGGACAAGATAAATGAAGGCTTGGAAGCAGAGGAGAGAAAAAAGAAAAGAGACTCAAAAAGTCTGAGGAAACTCTAAGAGAGCTCTGTGACAACATGAAGAGAAATAACATCCGCATCATATGGGTTCCTGAAGAAGAAGAGAAAGAACAAGGGATAGAGACTTTGTTCAAACATATCATAGCTGAAAACTTCCCTCAATTAAGGCAGGAAAACATCTCACAAGTTCAAGAAGCACAGAGAACTCCATTAAAGGGAAACCCAAAGAAATCTACACCAAGACACATCATAATTAAAATACCAAAGCTAAGTGATAAAGAGAAAATATTAAAACCTGCTAGAGAAAAAAAGACTATCACCTACAAAGGAGCCCCCATAAGGATGACTTCAGACTTCTCAACAGAAACACTTGAGGCCAGAAGGGAATGGCAAGAAATATTCAAAGTAATGCAAAACAAGAGCCTACAACCAAGACTACTTTATCCAGCAAGGCTATCGTTTAAAATTGAAGGAGAAATAAAAAGCTTTTCAGACAAAAAACAAACAAACAAACAAAAAAAACTCAAGGAATTCACTACAACCAAACCAAGGCTGCAAGAAATACTAAGGGGCCTGTTGTAAACAGATCAAAGGAGAAAAAGAATATAGCAAGCCTGACCTGTGGTGGCGCAGTGGATAAAGCGTCGACCTGGAAATGCTGAGGTCGCCGGTTCGAAACCCTGGGCTTGCCTGGTCAAGGCACATATGGGAGTTGATGCTTCCAGCTCCTCCCCCCTATCTCTCTCTCCTCTCTGTCTCTCTCTGTCTCTCTCTCTCTCCTCTCTAAAATGAATAAATAAATAAAGAATTAAAAAAAATGAATAAATAAAAAAATAAAAAAGATAAAAAAAAAAAAAGAATATAGCAAAAGAGGAATACAGTTTTAAAGAATAAAATGGCAATAAACAATTACATATCAATAATAACCTTAAATGTAAATGGATTAAATGATCTGATCAAAAGACACAGGGTAGTTGCGTGGATAAAAAACAGGACCCATACATATGCTGTCTACAAGAGACACACCTTAAAACAAAAGATACACATAGACTGAAGATAAAAGGATGGAAAAAAAATATTTCACGCAAATGGAAATGAAAAAAAAGCTGGGGTAGCTATACTTATATCAGACAAAATGGACTTTAAAACAAAGACTATAGTAAGAGATAAAGAAGGTCACTACATAATGATAAAGGGAGCAATCCAACAGGAAGATATAACCATTATAAATATCTACGCACCTAATATAGGAGCACCTAAATATATAAAGCAGACTTTGATGGATTTAAAGGGCGAGATCAACAGCAATACTATAATAGTAGGAGATTTCAGTACCCCACTAACATCACTAGATAGACCCTCAAGAAAGAAAATTAACAAAGAAACAGCAGACTTAAAGGACATACTAGATCAACTCGATTTAATAGATATCTTCAGAACCTTTTACCCTAAAGCAGCAGAATATACATTCTTTTCAAGTGCTCATGTACATTCTCTAGGATAGACCACATGTGAGGGCACAAAAGCGCCCTCAACAAATTTCAGAAGATTGAAATCATATCGAGCACATTCTCTGATCACAATGGCATGAAACTAGAAATCAACCACAACAGAAAAACTGAAAAATACTCAAACACTTGGAAACAAAATAGCATGTTATTAAATAATGAATGGGTTAACAATGAGAAATTAAAAAATTCCTAGAAACAAATGATAACAAGGATACATCAACTCAAAATTTATGGGACACAGCAAAAGCAGTCCTGAGAGGGAAGTTCATAGCATTACAGGCATAACTCAAGAAGCTAGAAAAAGCTCAAATAAACAAATTGACCCTGCATATAAAAGAACTAGAAAAAACCCAGCAAATAAACCTAGTAGAAGGAAGGAAATAATAAAGATCAGAGCAGAAATAAATGACATAGAGGCTAAAGAAACAATACAGAGGATCAATGAAACCAGAAGCTGGTTCTTTGAAAAGGTAAACAAGATTGATGAACCCTTAACCAGACCCACCAAGAAGAAAAGAGAGAGGACTCAAATAAATAAAATTAGAAATGAGAGTGGAGAAATAACAACTGACACAACAGAAATACAAAATATTTTAAGAAAATACTATGAAGAACTGTACGCCAAAAAACTAGACAACCTAGATGAAATAGACAAATTCCTTGAAACATATAACATTCCAAAAATTAATCTGGAAGAATCAGATAACCTCAACAGACCAATTACAACAAATGAGATTGAAACAGTTATCAAAAAACTCCCAAAAAAGAAAAGTCCTGGGCCTGATGCCTTCACAAGTGAATTCTATCAAATATTCAAAGAAGAACTAACTCCTATCCCTCTCAAGCTATTTCAAAAAATTCAAGAGGAATGAAGACTTCCAAGCTCCTTTTATGAGGTGAGTATAATTCTGATTCTAAAACCAGGCAAAGACAACACAAAGAAAGAAAATTATAGGCCGATATCCCTGATGAATTTAGATGCTAAAATCCTCAACAAAATATTAGCAAACAGGATCCAGCAATATATGGAAAAAATCACACACCATGATCACGTGGGATTTATTCTGGGGAGGCAAGGCTGGTACAATATTCACAAATCAATCAATGTGATTCAGCATAGAAACAAAAAGAAGGAGAAAAACCACATGATAATTTCAATAGATGCAGAAAAAGCATTTGATAAAATCTAGCACCCATTCATGATCAAAACTCTCAGCAAAGTCGGAATACAGGGAACATACCTTAACATGATAAAGGACATCTATGACAAACCCACAGCCAATATCATACTCAATGGGCAAAAATTAAAAGCAATCACCTTAAGATCAAGAACAAGGCAGGGGTGCCCCCTTTCACCATTCTTATTCCACATATTTCTGGAAGTCCTAGCCACAGCAATCAGACAAGAAAAAGAAACAAAAGGCATCCAAATTGGAAAAGAGGAAGTAAAACTATTATTATTTGCAGATGATATGATATTGTATATAGAAAATCCTAAAGTCTCAGTCAAAAAACTACTAGACCTGATAAATGAATTCAGCAAGGTGGCAGGATATAAAATTAATACTCAGAAATCAGAGGCATTTTTATACACTAACAATGTACTGTCAGGAAGAGAAATTAAGGAAGCAATACCCTTTTCTATTGCAACCAAAAAAATAAAGTACCTAGGAATAAATTTAACCAGGGAGATTAAAGTCTTGTTCTCGGAAACTTATAAAACATTGATAAAAGAAATCAGGGAAGATACAAACAAGTGGAATCATATACCGTGGTCATGGTTAGGAAGAATAAACATCATTAAAATGTCTATATTACCCAAAGCAATTTATAAATTCAATGCAATACCGATTAAAATACCAATGACTTACTTCAAAGTTATAGAACACATATTCCAAAACTTTATATGGAACCAAAAGAGAACACGAATACCCTCAGCAATCTTAAAAAAGAAGAATAAAGTGGGAGGTATCACACTTCTGGATATCAAGTTATACTACAAGGCCATTGTACTCAAAACAGCCTGGTATTGGCAGAAGAACAGGCATATAGATCAATGGAACAGAACTGAGAACCCAGAAATAAACCCACAGCTCTATGGACAACTGATATTTGACAAAGGAGGTAAGGAAATACAATGGAGTAAAGACAGTCTCTTTAATAAATGGTGTTGGGAGAATTGGACAGCTACCTGCAAAAAAATAAAACTAGACCACCAACTTACACCATTCACAAAAATAAACTCAAAATGGATAAAAGACTTAAATGTAAGGTGTGAAACCATAAGCATCTTAGAAGAAAACATAGGCAGTAAGCTCTCCGACATCTCTCACAGCAACATATTTGCTGATTTATCTCCACAGGCAAGTGAAATAAAAGACAGGATAAACAAATGGGACTATATCAAACTAAAAAGCTTCTGCACGGCCAAAGACAGTAAGAACAGAATAAAAAGACAAACTACACAATGGGAGAACATATTTGACAATACGTCTGATAAGGGGTTAATAACCAAAATTTATAAAGAACTTGTAAAACTTAGTACCAGGAAGACGAACAATCCAATCAAACAATGGGAAAAAGAAATGAATAGACACTTCTCCAAAGAGGACATACAGATGGCCAATAGGCATATGAAAAAATGCTCAACATCACTAATCATTAGAGAAATGCAAATTAAAACCACAATGAGATATCACCTCACACCAGTCAGAATGGTGCTCATCAACAAAACAACACAGAATAAGTGCTGGCGAGGATGTGGAGAAAGGGAACCCTCCTGCACTGCTGGTGGGAATGCAGACTGGTGCAGCCACTGTGGAAAACAGTATGGAGATTTATCAAGAAATTAAAAATCGAACTGCCTTTTGACCCAGCTATACCACTTTTAGGAATAAACCCTAAGAACACTATAGCACTGTTTGAAATGAAGAAATGCACCCCCATGTTTATGGCAGCATTGTTCACAATAGCGAAGATCTGGAAACAGCCCAAGTGTCTGTCAGTGGATGAATGGATTAAAAAGCTTTGGTACATATATACTATGGAATACTACTCAGCCATAAGAAATGATGATATTGGATCATTTACAACAACATGGATGGACCTTGATAACATTATACTGAGCGAAATAAGTAAATCAGAAAAAACTAAGAACAGTATGATTTCATGCAGAGGTGGGACATAAAAATGAGACTCAGAGACATGGACAAGAGTGTGGGGGATATGGGGTGGGGGGGGAGGAGAGGAAGACAGTTGGGGGAGGGGAGGGGCACAAAGAAAACCAGTAGAAGGTGACGGAAGACAATTGGACTTTGGGTGATGGGAATGCAGCATAATCAAATGTCAAAATAATGTAGAGATGTTTTCTCTGAACATATGTACCCTGATTTATCAATGTCACCCCATTAAAATTAATTTAAGAAAACAAAATACAAAACAAACAAACAAACAAAGAAGAAATAAAGCTAGACAGCTGCCAAGGGTGTGGGTGAAAGTTGGCTTAGTTCTTGGAAATGCTGGGTTGTACAAAAAGGGACAGGCCCGCTGGATTCCTCTGTCTCTTCCCCCTTCCATAGTAACCCTGGTGGGCAAACTGTCACTCGCAAACAGCTTGCAGACCAGATGGGGCCTTTTGCCCTCTTGGGTGTAGCTCTCCACCAGAGTGCCATGTGTGGGCACTGCCTTGATAGGGAATTTACCTACCTATATAGTTTAAATTTAAAATTTGGCTCTCAAAGGAAATTTCAATTGTTGTACTGTTAATAACTGGCTCTACTGACTAATAAGTTTTCTGACCGCTGGGTTAAGAGTGATAACTTATTGTCCCCCACTAATGTATGAAAAATTATTTTCTATGTTAAAAATATATATGTTATTTCAAAAGCATTTTGTTAAGTCTCCCTTATATGCTGTTTTATAGCCCTGTGATATTGAAATCTTAACTTAAATATTTGAGGAATATAATAATTGTTAATAATGTCTTTTTATGTAGTGTTTAGTTTATTATCATTCTTGAAGCAGTATTGTTCAATGTTAGGTCACCAATCCTAGAGTAAAGATATTACTATACATTAGTTATGAAATATTGGTCATTTTATTTGGTAATTGTAACTAAAATCTTTAGAATTTGAGACATAAATAAAATAGGAAATAGTTTAAATTCTTTTTCCCAGGTGACTTATAGAATTAGAAAACTCAGAATTCCCTTTATAGGGGAAGCCTCAAGCCCTAGCAGGACTGTTAGAATCTGTAAAACAATTGAGACCACCCCAAGAAAATGTTTCTAGTTGCCTAGCTTAAATAAGATTTTAGCAACCAAGCAAGTGAGAAAGATTTAGACATTTTCCCTCAGTTTCTGTTAGCCAGGATAAGGAAAGATACTGAGACAGTCAACTTAGTCTTTACATAGCAATCAGCTCTGGAAATGAAAACAAATGTATTGTAAATTTCAAAAAGGGTTGCATTATCAGCTGCTAAAAGTAAATAAGTGAATAAAACTAAGCATTTCAGAAGGGACCTTGCTCCTCCCTCAATCACATAGCTCTGTCTGGCCCCTAAAGATGACTGGTTAGCCAAGGATGGGTAAGATCCCTGAAAGAGACGGACAACCTAAGACAGGCACAGTCAAAGGGGGGCCATGAGGGGAAGGCTTAAGAACTAGTAAAGGTGAGGCTCAGACCCTCATCCCTACAATACAGGTCATCCACTGACCAGAACACCAAAAGAAGGGAGACTCCTTGGAGACTCAAGAAAAACCAAACAGCTGAAGATGCTACCTAAAACCAGTGGGATTTTTAGGACCTTTATTGCCAAATGTTTATTTGCAACCAATTGGAAAAAGATTTTGCTAGCAGGAAAGAATAATTAGAAAGGCCAGACTTAGAATTTATTGCAGAAGACATAATATCCGAGTATTTAGTTTGTGTCCAAATGAATACTAAGCAAAGTAAGGAAATTGTAGAAAGAAACAGAGAGAAAGGAGCTTTCCCAGGTAAACATTTAGAAGTAGACTTTAATAAAATGATTGACAGGTAAGTAGAAGAAGTTTTTCCTTCTAGAAGTGAGGCCACAGTGACAGTTGTTAGGAAGTTGCTATATAGAATTCTTTTCAGGTTTAGCTTGCCCATTCTAATGTTAAGCCTGCATTTGTGTCCAAAATCTCACAGCTAGTAGGAAAGGAACCCAATATTAAATAGAAACCAATCTAAAGTTACATTGTACCCACAGGCCCCAAAGGTTCAGGGCAAGTAGAACACATGAATCAAATCATAAATGATTTGTAACCACTCCTTCCTTAAGTAGTTGCAGGGTTTGCAAGTAAAAGAAAGAAAAAAAGAAAGAAAAAAAAAGAGTATTCTTGCAAGTAAACAAAATCCTAGAAATATAACTTTTTTTTTTACCATTTTTATATGCTGTGCATTTCCTATAGGATATCTCTCTGTCGTTAGGAATTCACAAGCTAATAAGGAAAAAATAGGTATATAAGCAAAACATACATATAATAAAAGTAAATTAACCATGTCATCTTCATCATTAAATATGTAAGCCAAAGAGATGTTTGGATTCCAAGGATAAAATAATTTAAGTGGTCCAAATCAATTGAGGAGTATGTCCTTAGGGAGATGAATTTTGATGAATGCTTAAGTGCTTGTAGCAAGAATGGTCGTAAGTCTATTCTCCATATCCATCAAAATTAACAAACTGAAATATGGATATGGAGAATTGACTTCCTGACTAGGTTGGATATGCAAGCAATATTGACTAAGAGGTAATTATAGTTAACCAGTGTAGGATAAAATGATTAACGAACCAAAATCATGATTGCACATGTTAGCCAATGGGCAAATCCAATGTTCTTAGGAATCAGAAGAGGATTAAATAGATGTAGCCAGAAAGAAGAGCATGGAAAATCTCGAAGAGGAAAGAAGCTGAGCATGGGAAACAGTACAACATCATGGTTGATTCTCCCGCTTACTGGGATGTGTGACTGTGGGCAGGTTCTGAACCTCTGTGTATCTCTGTTTGTTCAACAGCAAAAGGACTAAATGCCAATGACTCTTTCATACTATTGTAAATCTATTTTAAGTCATTATAACAATGACAGGCACATAAAAAACACTCCAGAAATGTTAGTTTTTATCACTAATATTATATATTTTGGTTCTCCAATAAAACTTTCTGAGGTGATCATTTCTTAAGGTATATAAATGTCTAATCACTATGCTATATACCTGAAACTAGTAAAATACTGCATGTCAATTTGAATTAAAAGATAAAATAAAATAAATGGAAAAATAATTTAAAATGTTGATAAGGGAAAAGGGAAAAGAATTGCTTTAGGTTGTGAATATAATCTGATCATAATTCAAGTGGACAGTAACTTCAATTAGTTTGCACAAGTACATACACATCTGCCGAGGCAGGAAAAGGTGACCATTACAACAGCGTAGTTTCTAGTAAAGGTCCTGTTCATAAGAACAGAGCAGTAGATACTAATTTAAGAGGTATTATTAGCTAATGAAAGTGTTCAGACATGTCAATGAACTAGAATTACTTTGAATTATAAGAATTTGGAAGACAATTTTATGAGTATTGTTTAAATATGTAACAGGTCCTGAATTACAATCCCAGTGAGTCATGCTGCACTTACTGCACCTGGGATTGCAGGGTGTGACGACCATTCACATTCTTGCACACACCAGCCTATTCACTCACAGGGGATGGGGTGTTTATGGACATAACCTCATTCAAGCCCGTGCTCCTTCTTGCAGAGTTACAAACATTTCGCAAGTGGCCTTTATCTTGCCTCAAACTGTGTATTTCACACTTTTTCTAACCTAATTTGTGCATCTTCAAATTCTTACTTCATCATTAGCTCATTAGGTCATGTTGATCTTGCAGCCAGTTAAAAATGATAAGCAGTTTTTTATACAGTCACAACTTCTTCCTCCTGGAGTTATATATTATAGACTTTAGGAAAGGACTTTATATATTTTGTTATTATATTTCAGTTTGTTAATTTTGATCCATCAGTCCTGTTTGTCTGTGGGGATCAGATTCTGTCATCTAACAAATTTGCCATCCATCCTTTGGGGCAAATTTGGGGTCCTTTGGGTATCTGGTAAGCATGCATTCTATGACTTCATCCAAGCCATTGTTACAAGTATTGAAAAGGGAAAGCTCAAGAACAAAGCCTTACTACAAGTCACTAGAGAGATCCCTCCAACTTAATATTAATTTGACAATTAATTTGATTTAGGTATATACTCTAATTAGCTATAGATTGCAGACTATATTATTCATCCAAGCCAAGGGATTGTGGAACTAGGGGACACTAGATAGTCCAGGAGTTCAGGGGCAATCTCTTAAACTGACATCTGAAGATGTGGCTCTGATATTTCACATACACTAAAATTGTTCAAATCTGACAAAACTATGATTTTAGGGCTCTACTTCTTCTGAACCATAATGTATAATCCTGTGTTTTTAAAGAGCACACAGGAACTCCTTATTACTTATGTGGGTTTCTCTAGTTCTGGGAGATATTGGATTAAAATCACAAAAGGAATTTCATAGTCAAATATATTCTGGAGATGCTACCTATTGTGAAACTCTAAACATTTTGCATTGCATGTTAGCATCATAAAGACTTGGAAAATCCCTCAGTGACGTACTTACTTGTCTATGAAATAAATACGTGTTCATGAGACACCATGTAATATTTCAAGAAATTGCAGCTGTAAAACATTCAGTTGTAGAGCTTTAGAATTCTGTGAAACAAGGTCTAATATCCAACATCATGTGGAATAAAACAGCATTACACGTGAGCCTAAATCATGTGGGAAGGGCAGGAAATGTCAAGGTGTGTTCTATTGGTTCTAGTTCACCTGCTAGGCATCTCCACCAGTACAGTGTTCTTCCTCACTGGCTCTGTTAGCCCCTGAAGAAGAGTTTGGAGGGCAAGGGATGATAGTAGAGGAACTAGAGTCAGTTCTGGCCGGACCTGGAATCTTCCCGAGTAGAGGTGTCTAAATGAATCTCCATCACAAAGGACAACAGTTAGCTGTGCAATATAATCTCTCTAAAATGTGTGATTCAGATAACATGTTTCTCATTCCCATGGCTGACTGTCCTTTATTCTTTAAGTTGTAGCCAAGGTGGCACAGTCTATGCTCTGGAAAGAAATGGTAGAAGATATCATTTCTCTTTTGTGCACTGAAAATCCTTGGTCTATCAGAGTGTAGAAATAAGAAGAAAGAGGAGAATTGGCTGTATTTGTTTGTTGGCTTTAGTGGGAGGAGAAACCACGGGGCGGGGGGAAGCAAGGGGTACAGCGAGAGGAGGCTGGCCTCTGCTTCACGTAAGCCCAGACCGATGGCTGCATCTTCACTCCCTCTCCCTCCATGTGTTGGGGCTGTGAGATTATGAAAATGTCAAGACATGTTCTCAGTTGTCTAATTATCCGGGGGTTATATCAGCCAGCCACACAACGTGCTTCTGCCGCTGCCTCCCCTGCCCGATAATTGACCCTGCCTTAGCAAGACCACCCTCCTACTAGCATAAAACAAAATCCTCCGCTTTTTCATCCGTGACTTCTCCCACACATTGAAGAGGCCAAGTGTGTTTAACTACCAGAGATTATTTTGTAATCCAGTGGGCTACCACCCTACAGAGACTCCTGCTGAGATCACAATGTTCATTTCCCCATCTGAAGTCTATTGTGATTTTAATCCATGTGTCTCAGAAGTGAAGAGTGGGTTTTCCTCTCAGACCAGATATTAGACCGTATGTCCCTGATGGGATGGTTTGGCAGCAGCTGGAATCATGTTCCCAGACCCATAAACAATCGCTTTAAAAAATCCTCAATCTCTAAACACATGCATACTCCCATTCATTCCACCTTCTCTGCCTCTGGTTTTCCTTGGCAGGTGTTTGTGTTGGATAAATACTCCTTTCACGGAGGTTCTTGTCTGTCAGGTCCCAGGGAGAAGAAAGAAAATGGCAAGTTAATGAATTCAGGATTGTGTCTGGCTTGTTCCAGTCTCATGTGGCACATCTGGCAGCAAGCAGGTTACAACAAAACGGAATATAACAATGGAGTTAAAAAATGCAGCAAATGTCCTAAATGTGCATATCCCTAAAACCAAAAGCATGTGATAAAAGCAGAAGAAAAAGGCCCAGAAAGGCACAACGTCAAAGCAGTCATCCTAGGGCACTTTAAAAATTACTTTAAAAGCAGCAGTAAAAGCTTTCGAAATGAAATTGGTCCAAAAATATATAGTGTGTTTAGGATCGGGCCCTACAGGTGTTATCTGATATAGGCGGAGGTAATGAGCTGCGTGTAGCAAGCATCCTCCCGGGGGCCGCCAGCGCTGCCTCTGCCCGCCCCTCAGCTTCTCGTTCTGAGATGCTCACGCCTGAAAACGCAAGATCGTTGGGACTTGTTACTTCAAGTAGGCTTGCAGAACTAATGTTTTCCAGGAACTCCCTGTGTTTTAAAATTATTTCTGCATTCTTGGTCACAACGTCCGTTCATTTAATAAATGAGGCGGGGGGGGGGGGGGATTGGGACATGTATCTTGTCTGTACAGAAGCAGAATTTAATATGCACCTCAGTGGGGAGCCTATTTCTCCACAGCCTGGTGAAGAAAAAAAAATGTGGACTTCTTTGGATATGATTTTTTTTACATTTAAAACCAAAGGAAAGTTAAAGAATAACATTTGGAAATGATGTAAAAAGCAAAGAAGGAACTTAATGGGATGTTCAGGTTAAAGGTTTGTATAAAATAATAAATCCCATCAAGGTGAGATCAGTAGAGATGTATAAAAATTAAGGCTCTAAGAGAGTGCTAAATCAGGACTCTGCTTAGAAAACTTTTAGAAAGCAAACTTTTCCTGGGAGAAACGGAAACGTTCCTCTTGAGCGTGTGAGTGTCTGAAGAGGATGGCACACAAGCCCACCAAAAGCAAAGCATCACTTTGTACATGAATGTCTTGGGCTAACAGATCAGCTAATCATGTCTAAAGATATTCCTGGCTGAAAAGGGAACATTTCATTCTCTGTAATTTCATAATGTGGTAGAAGGCTTTGTTTGCCTAACCCACTAACTAGTCTTTGCCAAAAGCAAAACAACGACTATAACAAAAACTGCAGATGAGCAAACACACATCTTCAGTGTTGCCATCAACCTCAAGAAATCTATGTGTTCATCGGGCACCTTATTATTCCTGACTTCTTGGGAAGCTGACACTTGTCCCTCATTCTACACCAGATATCAAGTACAGAGTCACTGCAATAAATATTTGCTTAGTGAGCAAACAATAACAGGATGAAGTGCAGATATTAAATAACAACTCTCATCTTTGAAGATAGGAAAGGCAAAAATTTTCAGGGGAAGAAAATTTGGCATTTTGGTCTCAACAATTAAGTGTTTAAGAGGTCTTATGATGTTACCTTTTGGGAGGGTGCAGGGAGGACCTCTGTATGGGATATAGAAAAGTCCCCAGAGCCATAACAGACTAGTGTTATGAGTTACCATTCTAGAGACCAAGACTCCCCTAAGGCCACATGAGATGCTTAACAGGTATTATGGCACGATGGCAGTGCAGGAGCACAGCTCCTATATGTAGAAGACAAGAAGGGTAGACCTGTCAGAGCTGTTTTTGCAAGGAGGCATCAGAGACACCTGACCACCAGGAGAAAAATCAGACTCACTGGGAAATGTTAGTCCAGGGATGATAAACTACTGGAGAGGTTAAAAGGAGAACTTTGATAACAGCAGAATATCTGTCACTCTATTCTCTCACACACTCTCACGAACTCAAACCCAGGTACTTGGATCAGATACCTGGGGAGAGGAGTTTATAACAGGCAGGACTGCTTGGATAAAATTGCTATTAAGCCTGACCAGGTGGTGGCGCAGTAGATAGAGCATCGGACTGGGATTTGGAGGACCCAGTTTCAAGACCCTGAGGTCACCAACTTGAGCGCGGGCTCATCTGGTTTGAGCAAAGCTCACCAACTTGGACCCAAGGTCGCTGGTTTGAGCAAGGGGTTACTCCATCTGCTGAAGGTCCACGGTCAAGGCACATATGAGAAAGCAATCAATGAACAACTAAGGTGTCACAACAAAAAACTGATGATTGATGCTTCTCATTTTTCTGCATTCTTGTCTGTCCCTATCTATCCCTCTCTCTGACTCTCTCTCTGTCTCTGTAAAAAAATAAAAATAAAAAAAATTGCTATTAAACACTCAGTTCAAGATGATGCTCTTTATGTATCAGTTTAACATGAGTATAAAGAACTTTCTCTCCCTTTAGTAAATGGTGCTAAGAGCACACTGGAAGAAATAATACAAGGGTGGGGGTTCCCACAAGGACTGACAGAGGACTTGAGGCCACAGTTGCTTACATCAAGATCACATTATTCCTCTTTTCAAAATCCTCTAGTATATTCCCCAAATACTTCAAGTAAAGCTGAAATTTCTTGCCAAGGTAAACAAAATTCCTTGTTCAACCCCTCCCTTCCTCACCAACTGTATCTTCTCCATTTTCCCTCTTTCTGCTTTAGTCATTACGACTGTTGCTGTTTTTTCAGACAAGCCAAAGCCACTACAGCCTCTGGGCCTTCACCTTGGCTTTTCCTTTCATCTGACCTGCTCGCCTCCTAGATCTTTATCTCACTTCTTCTTTGCACTCATGCAAGCATCTGCTTAAATGTCACCTTCTGGGAGAGGCCTTTCCTGCCTCCAAAAGCAGTGAGCAAGAGTTAGAATTGGATTAGGGTTCCTTTCCTTTTTTCAGAAGGTTGACACTGAATTGGAATCATGCTGACTGGTTAAAAATATACCCTTTACGTGCTGAGACTAGTGTGGCCAGGGAAACATGGTCATCACAGATACATCCTAGGGTCAGACAGCAATACCTTTATTTTTTTTATTGCAGCACGGGTCAGCACCATGATCTGAAGTTTCTCTGAACTACTGTGCTTCTCCGTAGAGTCAAATACCAGAAAGGACTCTACCAAAACTCTTAGCATTTTGGAGTAATACTTCAAACATGGTAACCAGATTATTCTGAAAAACTAAATGTATAAGAAATGAGGACTTCTACCAAGCCATGTAAGAATATCTAATAGCCCTTTGGGAGGAAGTACCTTTGCATAAACACTTCAAGACCTCAGAGTAAGAATGGAGTTCCTTGATATTGTTTATCAAATAGTCATATGGCCCTGGCTGGTTGGCTCAGTGAATAAAATGTAAGCCCTGCATGTGGACTGGATTTTATCTCTAGTCAAGGTACACAGGAAAAATGACCATCTGCTTCTCTCCCCATCCCTCTCTCCCTTCTTTCTCTCTTCCCCTCCTGCAGCCAGTGGTTCAATTGGTTTGAGCGTCAGCCCTGGGTGCTGAGGAAAGTTTGGTTAACTCAAGTATCAGTCCCAGACAGGGGTTGCCAGGTGGATCCCGGTCAGGGTAGGAGTCTATCTCCCTTCCTCTCACTTAAAAAAAAAGTAATTAACACTAAAGATTGCTTGGGGCATTGAAGAATAAGTCTAGAAATAAGTTATGTGACACCCAAAATTTGACAAACAAGCAACCATGCTTAAGTTTCTTTTCTCTATGATACAAAGTAATAATAAAACTAACAGAAAAGATCATTTTATTTTTAACTTCTTTATTTTCAACTTCTTTATTCTCAATGATTATGAGTGACTATTTATGTGAAAAGAAGGAATAGAGATGAAAGAGCATCTTATTATCAAATTTTAGCTTTAAAAACATGCTTTTAACTTTGGAAAATTTATAAGCAGGTTTGCTTAGCTAAAATAAATCACACCCTGGTGAATTTCCTAAAGTGACTACAATGCTAACACATTTAGGACTAGGCATGACTAACTCACATCAGTTTAGTAAGACTTGGCAGTAGGCAAGTGGAAGAGATGGAAAGAGATAGTATCACAGTTTATAAACAAAAAAGGGGAACGGCTAATGTTACATAAATTTGTTCACACATGAGGGGGCCAAGAATTTTTGTCAAGCTACAGTGCTGATCTTTGTGATAATTGAAGAATAGACACCAGCTTCCCTGGTTTTCATTCATCAGTACAAATGAGGTAGGGTTTCTACATGTACCTGTATCCCTGGCCCAAGTGCCCACATGCCCAAAATGTCAGATTCTGATCAGCTCATGCAGGTGAAGCATGTAAGAAGGGAAATAATATGGCTGATCTCCTCAAAATTTGAAGAACAGAGACCTAGGAAAAGGCCTCCATCACCAGAACATAACCATCCCAAGTATAGACCATGTTCTCAGATGGGCCCGAGAATTCGATTTGAAATAAGTGTTAGTGGTTCATCCGGAGCCATGATTCAGAATTTCGAAGGAACACAAAGTGTCTGGGTTTGTCTCAGATCTTTCTTCTGAAAGAGCCACCTAGGCAGTGCTGATTAATTGGAATGGCAATTATCCTGAAATATTCTTCTTTAAAACATATGTGATTTGGAGACACGGCCGATTTTAGCATTGATACAGAGAAAATCCAAGGTAAGTCTGGAGCAACTTGGGATGCAAATAGATAAAGCGTTGCTCAAAAAACAACAACAACAAAAAAGGAAAGTTTGTTTTGGGCAATCTCTATAGTTTTAATAAGTACTCCAGGTAATGCTACGGTGGTAGACTCTGAACCATATTTTGAAAGCACTGCCCTGAAATCACTACTCCAAGCTTTGCCTTTTAGTAAATGAGGGGTGTGATATGGTGTTGTTTTCAAAATTAAAGGTAGGTTGGGGGCACTATCAGCAGCTTCTAAGGTAAGTTAAGCTAAATTGTATTATTTATGAGTAATTTACACATAAATAATGCTCCTTGCCGCTTATTAGAGTACTGAGTATTATTCTGGGTAAAGAATGAGCTACCAAAATAAAAAATGGAGACTGCTATTTGGCAATGTTTATTTTCCAGGGACATATAGTTAAGGTCATATTCCAGGGACTTGTATAGGACTATGGCCCAGTCACCCCAATAAATCTAAACCCACTCTATAAAGCAAAAGGAGTGAGCTTACCCAAGATTTGCTTCCTTCTATTGTTAAATTCCCCTTTTGCTAGTTCTGTTATTTTCCTTTTTCATGATCTGTTCCTTCTTTTCAAAGAAGTATGTCCACTAAAAGTCTCTTAAGAAACAAGGAATGGTAGGTAAGTACTGTTCAAACTAGGCTGTCTGAAAACAATTGTTTGTGTGTGTCCACATTTAATTAATAGTTGAAGTATCAATTATTTTAAATTAAAATTAATAAGTTTAGAATACATAATTTTTCCATCAGTTATGCTAGACTAAATGTCATGCTTATACTCTCTCTCTCTCTTCTTCATGACATAATTATTTCTCTGGAAGTCTTTAGGATCTTTATCACAAGTATTCTGTAATTCCTGTTATTATTGTGCTGGGATGTTGGTCTTTTTCAATCCTTTAGGTAAAATTTCATGTCCTTATGTTCTAGTAAGTTTTCTTCTATTATATCTGTAGTAATTTACTTTCTTGTATTTTCTCTGTTCTTTTTTTTTTTTTTTTAATTGAGAGGTGGGCAAGCAGTGAGACAGACTCTAGCACGTGCCCCAAAAGGGATCCACCCAGCAAGCCCCCTACTGGGTGATGTTTTGTCCATCTGGGACTGCTGCTCTGTTGCTCAGCAACTGAGCTATTATAGTGCCTGAGGCAAGGCCATGGAGCTATCTATCATCAGCACCTGTGGCCAACTTCCTCAAACCATTTGAGCCTTGGCTGTGGGAGAGGAACAGAGAAAGAGAGAGAAAGAAAAAGAGAGAAGATGAGGTAGGGGTGGAGAAGTAGATGGTTGCTTCTCCTGTGTGCCCTAACCAGGTAGCGAACCCAGGACTTCCATATGCTGGGCCAATGCTCTATCACTGAGCCAAATGGCCAGAGCCTCTTTTCTCTGTTTTTTCCCCCCAAGATTGGTCATCATTAGATATTCAGTCACTAAAATTGGTCTTCTAATTTCTTTAACATTTATCCAATTTTCTATCTTTTTATCTTTTGATCTACTTTTTTGATAATTTCTTCAAATTTATTTTTCTAAATCTTCTGTTAAGTTTTTATGTCTTTATTATATTTTTAATTTTAAAAACTCTTTTCTTTTTTCCTTTTAAAATACCTATTATTCTGTATGTGTGCAATATTGTATTTTTTTATCTAAATGTTTTATTTAAATAAAAGCAAAGTTTTATTTTTAATTATCATGTTCCCTGCTTTGCTCTATTTCTTTCAAGTCTCTTATTTCCTTTTACTTGCTTTGGTTCTATGTTTTATTTTTTACTTTTCAAAATTAGCCCGAATTGTGGACTAATCAAAGAGCAACCTCCAAATATCAATTTTGTAAGTCTTTTCTTTGGAGCTATTCCATTTTTCCAAGGAAAAAAAATCACCAATTTTCAGTAAAAGATACCATTAGGAATGATATATCTCTGGCTGCCAGCATCTTCAGAGGACAAAGATAAGACACTTTTACTTTCACTTAGCCCTCCTTTTGTTTGCACTTGACTTTCTTTTTGCTGTTTTGCTCATTCTCTTTATCTTTTTTGATTTGTACTTTTAAAAAACATCTCTTTACATTCATGATTTGAGCTTGTGGTTCATCTATCATGTTTATTCACTCCAGTTTTCTCTTGTTGCAAATGCCTAGAATAATATACAACAAATTCTCAGTAAATGTTAGCTGAACAGGCCACAGACAGAAGAGAAAGCTCTACACTTTGAAATTTTTGTTTGCTGAGAAATATTTATTTTTCCTCAAATACAGTAAAAATTCTTCTATTATGAGAAATGAATTGTGTTCCTGACACTTTTTCCGCACAACATCTCACATTTACAAATTCAATCCTGGTTAGACTGCGGGCTCCTCAAGGACGGGCTCCTATCTGCCTTTCTTTTTGCCTGGCACATAGTCAGCTCTTTAAAATAGTGAATGAAATTTTTCTTTGGCTGAAAACTAACCTGGTCTAAATTGACTTCAATCAAGTTTGAGTTACATATAGGTAAATCAGCACCAGAATAAGGCTGATAAATGCCCCAGGCCAAACCATCAATGGTTGGTTTTCTTGGACAGGCCTTTTTAAACTGGTATTTTGAAATTTCAGTTCACTTTGATTTGATAGAGAGGCAAGATTGCATATCAAAGAGTGGGATAAGAGGACCAGAGGTGGTAGTGCCACTTCTGGCCCTAAACTTGCCTATCCCATTTTATAAAAAGAGAAGCTCTGGATAACTGAGCTTTTCAGTTAATGAGAACATTTTGAATTTTTTTTTAGATACTCTCTGTTGCATAAACAAGTTCTTGAAAGTAGAGTGTGCTGGTGGTGGTGGGAATTCTTATAGTTCATTCCATGTGGCTCATACCATAATTCTCTGCCTAAAAGGCATTGACATATTTTTCATTTTCTCTATCTCATTGCATTTCCAGTGTCTCTTTTGAAATTCATGTCCTAGGTAGCTGCTCAACAAATATTAACCTTAATTTAACTTTAGTCAATGTATATATTCAATTTTTTTTTAAGTTGGAAAACTGATGTTGAAGAGAATGACATTGCAAGAGTATTTGCTTTCATACTTTAAGTGGGGGTTATTTTTATAGCAATTTTATTATTATAGCCTGTCCAAGTATAGTCTCACTCTTAAGTCAGTTTTCTGGTAACTGGACAGAGGCTAACTCAATGTTATGTTTTTGCTTAGAATTTTCTTAATGGTGTTATCTCAAGATTTGATGTCACTGACTTGGCAATCCTTGGCAGATATAACTCTTTGCTTATCAAATGAGGTTTCTTTGGACTAGAATGGTGGTCAGAAATGAGACCTCAGCGAAGTTAATCAAGCAGCAGATTTAAAGGGTTGCCTCTAAAGCAGAGAGCCAGATCTGCTTTCTGGATCATGGACAACTTTGAAAGTGGGGATTTGAAATATGTGTGACTGTTTATGTCATCTTTACAGCATATTGCTAAACAGATTTATTTCACTTTGTTGATATTTTCATTTCTGGTGTAGACTTCACACCTAGACTAGAATTTGCCTTCACACACTCAGTTTTTTTCAATGTTTTTTGAGACAACTTTTGAATTTTAAACCCTTTTAGATAGGCTTAGCTATATCTGTTTACACAACAGAAGTTTTATTGCCAATAGCCAATTATTATCATTATTATTTAACCTATCATTCATTTTTTTTGTTTGTTTGTTTTTTTCTGAAGCTAGAAACGGAGAGAGACAGTCAGACAGACTCCCGCATGCGCCCGACCAGGATCCACCTGGCACGCCCACCAGGGGTGATGCTCTGCCCACCAGGGGGTGATGCTCTGCCCCTCCGGGGCATCGCTCTGCCTCGACCAGAGCCACTCTAGTGCCTGGGGCAGAGGCCAAGGAGCCATCCCCAGCGCCCGGGCCATCCTTGCTCCAACGGAGCATTAGCTGCAGGAGGGGAAGAGAGAGACAGAGGAAGGAGAAGGGTGGGGTGGAGAAGCAAATGGGCGCTTCTCTTATGTGCCCTGGCCGGGAATCGAACCCGGGTCCCCCGCACGCCAGGCCGACGCTCTAACGCTGAGCCAACCGGCCAGGGCCTAATCTATCATTCTTGATTACTACTATGCCTAAAATTATCTTCTCTGGATGTTTTATTGGTTCCTTTTTTCTTAGAATATGACCCAGTTTGGGTTCCCCTGGGCCTCAATTTCAAAAGAACTTTTTAGAAGGCAGAAATAATATGCTTACTATTGCTACAATGCAAACCAGGAATATCTGCTTTATCACTTAATTTTAAATTTAATTAAATTATTTTCATTATTTTATTATACCTTTTATGACTTAGTGGAAAAGGCATAGAATAGCGTGGGGCTAGCTTGGAGAATCAGACAGACTTGGAGTCTACTCACAGATCTAGGACTTGTCCTGGCTTTGCGACCTTGATTGAGGTCATTAGTCTTCCTAAACTTAAATCTAAGATATAACCAAGTATTCTGGATTCACAGAAGTATTATAAATATTGTAGAATAAGGGAAATTTTGTCTTTCTAATTTGTAACTAGCTTTTCAATAATATGCCCTATTAATTAGGTTAAGGACATGTTTCTCAGGCTTCACTGTACACCAAAATCATCTGGGGAACTTAAAAAATTCAAATTCTCGAGCCTTAAAGATTGTGATTCAATGAATCTGGGGTAAAATCTGGAGAGCAGTATTTTCTAAGTTCTTCAAATGACTTTAAAGTGCAGTAAGTGTTGAAAACTATTGGATGAGAGCTCAATAAATGTTAGTGGTCATCATTGTAGGATGACGATGAATAAATTCTCAGGAAAACAAAAATGGTAACAATTCTGCAGCCACCACAGAGAAGACAAAAGTTTATGGGCTACAAAAATATTTCATTCGTTCTTACCTCTTACCTTAGTGGTAGTAGAGGGAAGAGCAAGTCATGTACAATGTTCCCTCTTTCCTCTGCACCTAGAAAGCCCCCTGAATGTGGTGTTAGAGGTGCTGGGAGAGAGCGGAGACCAGCGTTCTCAGTAGCTGCAAGATGAAAAGAACAGCATGTTATTTTAGTAGTTATTACTCAGAGATACTGTACTATAGTGGTAAACAATTTTGAGGCAAAATTGGGGGAGAATCCCTTAAAATCAGTCAAAATAATAACTATCTATAAACTTACAAACACATCATACAGAAATTGTAGAACTTCTGATATATCTTCCTTTACAAAACTTCAAATAGGAAAGAAGTTTGAAAAACCCTTGCATGTGTGCTGAAGTAAGTTTTAAGCTCTTTCGAGAAAAATGTAATCAAGTTTTCTATCATCTTAACTTGAAGAATATGCATGATGATATTTTTTGCTTTTAAGTCTACAAAAAGAAAGCCATAAATCTCCTAGCAGTTTGTTACTGGTACTAAGGGATCCATAATTAAGTTATTTCATACATAAAAGGTAACTCTAGAAAGTAAGTCAGAACAAACATTTTCACATGCTAACAAAACCAGCATAGAGGTAAGGCCACCAGGGATGAATAAGGGTTTGATTTCTTTTGTACCTTGTCCAGAGGTCCAACTACAAGGAGAATTAATATATAGTACATGTCAAAGATAAATACATTATTATTTTTATTATTACCAATAATAATAAAGTAATTCATTGCACTATAGAGACTGAATGAAAACCAAAAATAACCACTTAAAAGAATTACTGCAATGTTTGCAAATGTAAAGTAGAAAGTTTGCAATGAGATTCTCATTCCAGAACACATATACAAATTCATATCAAAGGCATACAGAATATCTTTGTGGATTTTTCCATACAGTGCAACTAATATACAGTACTAAACTATTTCATCCTGTTACCAAGCACCTCACTGTTGCCAGGCACTGCGCTAAGCGTACCATCTCATTCAGTCCTCAGAACAACCTACCCAGTATTATCCCCACTTTATTTTATTTTATTTTAAAGATTTTATTTATTTTAGAGAGCAGAGAGAGAGAGAGAAAGAGAGAGAGAGAGAGGAAGAGAGGGAGAGAGAGAAGAGGAGAAGGAGCAGGAAGCATCAACTCCCATATGTGCCTTGATCAGGCAAGCCCAGGGTTTCGAACCAGCGACCTCAGGGTGCCAGGTGGATGCTTTATCCTCTGTACCACCACAGGTCGGATATTATACCCATTTTAGAGATGAGTCTCCTTAATTATTCTTGGAATCCTCACAGGTATCTTATGTTCACAGGTTGTGTCCTGTCAACTGACATTTGGTGCCCTCTGGTTTTGTTGTTGTTGTTGTTGTTGTTCTCCCTCAATTTTCCTAGACCCCAACCCATTCTCTACATCCACGGACATTGCTCTTCAGCCGAGTCACAGCGCGGCTTTCCTTGGAAACCCCTCTGTTCACCAAGAAACAGCCAACATAGTGTTCCTGGATTCCACTGGGCTAAAGGCATGCTATTATTTGCACAGCCTGTGAAAAGAGACACTCTGTCCCTTGGGCTCCCCACTCCACATCCCTGGGGAATTCCCACGAGAATCCAAGCCACATGACCATGTGACAGCCCATGCACTCCTCAGCTTAGACATCACTACTGGGTCAGGCGCCTCTGCCTGGTGGCCTTGTACATCACATAGTACATAATAAATGCTCAATAAATATTGATGATTTTGAACAGATGATTAATTCTCTTTTCACAGTTACTCATGCGAATTCCGGTTTTCCACCAAATCACCAAACACGTTCAGACATGTCTGAGTCACTTCGTTGGAGACAGCTTAAGTTTTAATGGGAGTCTCTTCCATTAATGAGAAGTACGGATTCTACAAAAACTTGATGTTATGAAAAAGTAAAGAGAAGGCACTGCTGTCCTCCTTTCTACTTGCATGGGACGTGGTGTTCACTGCTTCTCTCCCCTGCAGAGTTGTAACCTGCAGCTCCTAGGAGGCTGCCCCCCCTCCCGGGACACTTCATTCACCGACTCTAAAACTACGTGAAACTGAGGCTCAGACCTGGCCTCCCTGGCTCCCTGGTGATGTGGTCAAATGAGGCTTGTTGAGGCTTTCCCAGCCACCTCCTTGCTGAAGATGCAGGTGCCCCATGCACTAATCTTATCACTTTTAATTCAATCAACTGCAAGTCTAATTAACTTCTAATCTATTCGGCAGCTGATTTATCCAGCTGCTAATCTAATCACACCATCCTCTGTTTTAGCCACCACTAATTTAATCAGCCACGGCTCAGATTGACTGCTGATTTAATCAGCCATATTGTGGATACTTTGTTAATCCAATCAGTTAGTGATCTAATGAGCAGCAGCCTAATTAGATGCCTGATTTGATCCCCTGCTGATTTAATCAGTTGATGACTAGATCTGCTGTGGATCTAATTGGCTGCTAATCAAAAGTTATTTCGATCAGACCCAGATTTAATTATACATGAATCACTAATCTAATTAGCCTCCAGATTAATCAGCGGCTACTCTTAATCTAATTTTTCAAATCTGATGGTATATTAATAACCGATATTAGGGGTGTGTTGACTATAAAAGATTAAATTTACTGAAAAAAGTTTCAGGATAAGTTCTTTTGACATGTCTTACGGCTGCTGAGTACTTTCAAGTCCAAGTTATGGATAGATCTCAATATTTTTCCTGGGTCTTGGTGATTTTTTTTAAATTTTCACTCACTTTTTTTTTTTTTTTGCAATTCAGATCTCTTATTATTCTTTCATAATTGATATATTTTTAATCACCTCCATTCTCTACTTCAGGAATTCAGATTTTACATGTAATAGGTCTCTATGATATTCATACTTTCTATTTTACTTGTTCTTATTTTTTTATCCCTTTCTCTTCCTTATGAATTTTAGAAACTCTTTCAAAATTTTTCCCATTTTTAAAGATTATTTTTTTCTCAATGTAAGTACCATTATGATGGCCTTTGTTTTGTTTGTTAATGAAATACTTTGTGGATTGATGATAGTTGGCAGGAAATAAAACGTAGTCTCAAATGATATGTGTAGGAAAAGTCTTTTAAAGCCACTAAATGTGAGGTTGGTTGGCAATGGGAGAAGGTCACATGAGGAACCACACACGACCATGACCGCCAAAGAAATGGCCACACCCATGCCCATCAAAAGAAATGGCCCAGGCGCACTTTGAAAAAGGACAACTGTCTGTCAGCCAATGAAATTTTGCCACCCACCATCACCCTACCAACGCTATAAATTACCCCCGGGTGGGAGAGGCTGTGCGTCTTCCCTGGCCCCTGTCTTGTGAACCAGTGAACCTCGTCCAGGAGCACTCTAAATAAAGCTTTTGCTTGTCCACACTTGGTGGCTATGTCCTTCTTTCTTCCTTGGCGGAAAATACCTTACATTTGGTGCCGAAACCTGGGAGGAGCTTGAGTCCGCAAGGGCTGCTCCTCTCCCCCTCCCTTACGAGGAAGACCAGGACCTCTGACCTCCCATCCACTTTGGCACACGGTGAGGTAAGTCCCCTGACTCTGGCCTCCCCTCAGTTCTTTCCAACTCTGAGACTCCCTGTCCGTAATCACAGCTGCGTCAGGGACCTCCTACCCTTTCCGAGTGTGTGTGCCCGTGGAGATGTCCTGGACACTCCCATTCCACCTGACTGTCCAGTGGCCAGAGATTGAGTTGCGAGATGCCAATTCTCATCTCTGATCACCCCAAGGCTGAGGGCAGCCATGGGGACACAGGAATCTAAACCTGGCTCAAAAACACCCCTAGGGTGCCTTATCCAGAATCTCTCAAACATAGATCCCTCCCTAAAGAAGAAGAAACTGATCTTCTTCTCCACTGTGGCCTGGCCACAGTACCCACTGGATAACCAGACCAGGTGGCCTCCTGAAGGGACTTTCAACTTTAACACCCTCACTGATTTACAGAACTATTGCCGGAGAACTGGGAAATGGTCGGAGATCCCTTACACTCAGGGCTTCTTGTATTTGCACTTCTGTCCTAATCTCTGTGCCATCTGCTCTACGGCACAGGTCCTTTTAGCCAGAGAAACCTCAGCTAAACCCTTTGCTCCTGATCTTTCCTTCTTCACTGACCCCCTTGAGGAACTCTCTCCCCTCCTGCATGACCCGCTCCATCCTATCAGGGTCCTCCTCTCCCTTCGCCGAATCCTGTGTCTCATCTGCCTGCAGATACCAGTCCCTCTGTCTCCTCCCCTGTCAGTGCTCAAACCAGATCTTGCTCCAAGCCACAAGAGGGAGACAACCTTCTCTGCCCTCTCCACCAGGTGGCTGGAGAGGAAGGAATTGTTTGAGTTCGTGTTCCTTTTTCCCTCTCTGATCTGTCTGCAATTGAAAACCATTTAGGCTCCTACTCTTCTAATCCTACCACCTATACCAAGAAATTCCAATATCTCACTCAGTCATATGACCTCACTTGGCATGATCTCTATTACCCCTGATGAACAGGACCAGATCCAGATAGTGGCGCGGACTCATGCCGAGCAGGTTCACCTCACAAATGACCAAATGCCAGTTGGGGTACAGGCGGTCCCCAACACAGATCCCATTGGGATTACCAGAGGGAACAAACAGGTAGGAGATGACGAGACCAAATGATTGAATTTCCCATAGCTGGTATGCAGAGCACAGCCCAAAAGGTAGTCCACTATGACAAATTAAGAGAAATCACTCAAGGAACTGAGGAAAACCCGGCCCTCTTTTTGAACCACCTCACTGACACTGTGGTCCGATATACTCATTTAGACTCTGCCTCCAATGCCAGGGCCACTGTATTAGCCACCCACTTTATTTCCCAATTCACCCCAGACATTCAGAAGAAACTTAAAAAGGCGGATGAGGGCCCCCAAACTCCATCCGAGACCTGATGAATATGGCATTTAAAGTTTTTAATGGTCGGGAGGAAAAGGCAAAGGCTGCTCGCCAGGCCCACATGCAGTGAAAGGTAACGCTCTAAACCCAGGCTCTTGTGGCAGCCCTGAGGCCGGCAGATCAACAGGGGCAAGGCATAGGAGGTGCCTGACCCAAGTCCGGGCCGTAAAGAGAATCCCCACCAGGAGCTTGCTTTAAATGTGGCAAAGAGGGTCACTGGGCCCAGCATTGCCCCTGCCTGAGGCTACCCACTAAGCCCTGCCCTGACTGCTAGCAGCCTGGCCACTGGCGGAGTGATTGCCCCCTTCTGGAACAGGCTCTTTCTCGGCATCCCCATAGGGAGGACAAGCCACCCAAGTGGGAGGCCAGGCCAGCCAGGTGGGCCCATTGCTTGAACTTCTTGGTCTCATGGATGACTGACATGGCCCGGACTCAAAGACCCCCATCACCCTCACCGAGCCCAGAGTAATTACAGGTAGCGGACAAGTCCATCTCATTTAGTGTGGACACGGGGGCTACCCTCTCTGTTTTGCCATCACACTCTGGACCTCTAGTTCCCTCACTGGTCTTGGTAATGAGGGTGGATGGGCCCCCTTCTTTTCCTCTTCGCACACCACTCCTGACATGCAGTTTGGATGGAATCCCCTTTTCACACTCGTTCTTAGTTATGCCCTCATGGCCGGTACTCCTCCTGGGTCGGGACATTCTAAAAAGTCTCAGAGTCACTATCCAACTGACAGCATCCCCAACAGCAATTTCCCACCTACTCCTACCACTCCTGACTGAAGGCTCTCCCACTACGACAGATCACCCTAACCCGATCACACCCCCTATTCCACCAGACATTGTCAACCCTTAAATTTGGGACACCTTGTCCCCAGTGGTAGCGACCCACCACCCACCTTTACACATCTGCTTGAAGAATCCCTCCCAATTCCCATCTAGACCCCAATTCCCCATTTCGGTGAATCATCAACAGGGCCTTAAACCAATAATTACCCACCTCTTGAACCAAGGCTTACTCATCCCCATGGACTCTCCCTGCAATACCTCCACACTTGCTGTTCAAAAACCTTCAAGGGCTTATCACCTCATACAAGACTTACTCCTAATCAATGAAGCGATAGTTCCCCTCCATCCAGTAGTCCCTAATCTCTACAAGTTACTGTCACACATTCCCTCAAACACCACTCACTTTGCAATCCTAGATCTCAAGAATGCCTTCTTTACCATTCCTCTACACCCTGACTCTTACTTTCTGTTTGCTTTTACTTGGACTGACCCGGACACTAACGCAGCCCAACAGCTTACGTGGACTGTCCTACCCTAGGGGTCCATGGGCAGCCCACACCTGTTTGGGCAGGCGCTGGCTCGAGATCTGGCTGCATGCAATCTCAAAACTAGTACTCTCTTACAATATGTAGATGACCTACTTTGCAGCCCCTCCCTGTCCGCCTCAAGGAAACACACCACCACCCTTCTTAACTTCCTCACCATGAAGGGGTATCGTGTCTCCTCTACAAAGCCTCAACTTCACTCTCAGTCCGTAATCTACCTAGGCATCGTCTTAATCCCCACCACCCAGAGTCTTACCCTAGATCTAACTCAGACCCTCCACAGTCTCCAACCACCTACCACCGCTGATCAGATTCTTTCTTTCCTTGGTCTGATGGGCTTCTTTAAACACTGGATTCCCAATTTTGCTCTCTTAGCCAAACCCCTCTATGAGGCTGCAACAGAGACTCCCACAGGACCTCTCACATCCCCCCACGCTGTCAAAAGGGCTTTCTCTACCCTTGGAGATGCCCTCATCTCCTCTCCCCCTCTTGCTTTCCCTGACCTCAGACGCCCTTCCACCTTCTCACTGATGAAAAGCACGATAATACAATTGAAGTACTGACTCAACCTGTCGGGCCTACATTCTGCCTCGTGGCATATCTCTCTAAAGTACAATTAGACACTACTTTCAAATGTTGGCAGCCCTGCCTCCGGGCACTAAGTGTGGCAGCTGAACTCACCAAGGAGGCTACTAAACTCACCCTTTCCCAACCCATCACTGTCTTCTCCTCCCACAGGCTCACCGACCTCCTTTCATACAAATCTCTTTCTCTATAGCAGGGGTCGGGAACCTATGGCTCGCAAGCCAGATGTGGCTCTTTTGATGGCTGCATCTGGCTCGCAGACAAATCTTTTTTTTTTTTAAATATTTTATTTATTGATTTTTTAGAGAGAGAGGAGTGAGAGAGAGAGAGAGAGAGAGAGAAGGGGGAGGAGCAGGAAGCATCAACTCCCATATGTGCCTTGACCAGGCAAGCCCAAGGTTTCGAACCGGCGACCTCAGTGTTCCAGGTTGACACTTTATCCCACTGAGCCACCACAGGTCAGGCCAGACAAATCTTTAATAAAAAAATAATAACGTTAAAAATATAAAACATTCTCATGTATTACAATACATTCATTTCCTACCGCTCATGTTCATGGTTGCGAGTGGCTGGAGCCAATCACAGCTGTCCTCCAGGACAACACCAAATTTTTATTAGATAATGCGTAATGTACACGGGTCATTGTATGGCTCTCACAGAATTACATTTTAAAATATGTGGTGTTCGTGGCTCTCTGAGCCAAAAAGATTCCCAATTCC
Source organism: Saccopteryx bilineata (assembly GCF_036850765.1). Classification (NCBI taxonomy): domain Eukaryota; kingdom Metazoa; phylum Chordata; class Mammalia; order Chiroptera; family Emballonuridae; genus Saccopteryx; species Saccopteryx bilineata. Next base: position 137,835,516 of record NC_089491.1, on the reverse strand, counting down.
TGCTCTATAGGGTCCTTCTCGCCTACAAGAATTTTACCTCCTGTTCATCAAAAACACTTTGGTCACTCTTTTGCCCTCTTCCCGACTCAACCCAGCCACTCCACTGCCAGCTCCAATGACACATCTGGAACCCACCCACTCTTGTACAGAGCTAATAGATTTCCTCAACAGACCCCAGGATGGATTATCAGATTTCCCTCTAAAAGATCCAGATCTAATACCCTTTGTAGATGGGAGCTCTGTACAGGAACCTGATGGATGATGACAGGCGGCCTACGCGGTGGTCACCACCTCCTCCACCCTAGAAGCCCAACAGCTGCCAGAGGGCACCACCTCCCAGAGAGCAGAGATAATTTCCCTCATGCGGACATTCACTCTGACCCAGGGAAAAAGTGTAATCATGTATACTGACTCTAAATATGCTTTTCTTAATCACCCACAGCCACTCTGCCCTCTGGAAGAAAAGGGGCTTCCTCACTACCAAGGGCTCCCCTATAATCAGTGCTACCCTCATTTCTAAACTTTGGCAGGCATTGCAGCTACCCGCTGAGGTGGCCGTGGTACATTGTAGGGGCCATCAAACCTCTCCGGACCCGGCGGCCTTAGGAAATGCTCGGGCCAATGAAGCAGCTCGAAACCTCACCACAGGAACCTCCCCCACTCCTCTCATGTTTCTCTCCACCTCCTTGAAACCTTCCTACACTCCTGAGGAAGAACCAGGCTCTCCTCAGAAAAGGCGGAGATGTATGCAACCAGGGATAGATATTTCTCGGAGATAGAATTGCCTTACCAAAAGAATAGGCTGAAACTCTCCTTTCTGATATTCACTGTTCCTTACACATAGGACCAAAAGCTCTCTATCAATTCTTGCAACCACTCTTTTTCTTCCCAGGCCTCTAGCAGACTATCGAAAAGGTACACGCAGCATGTACTATCTGTTCCAAAGCCTCTACACAAGGGGGACTCCGCCCCCGCTTCCCCACTCATCAGCTGAGGGGGCACTTACTGGGCCAAGATTGGCAAATCGACTTCACTCACATGTTCCCTTACAAAAAACTCCGTTATCTCTTAACTTTTGTCGATACCTTTTCAAGGTGGGTAGAAGCCTTTCCTACCTCTCGAGAGATGGCAGACACCATTGCCTCCATTCTCGTTGAAAACATCATCCTGTGGTTTGGACTGCTGACTAACATCCAGTCAGACAATGGCCCGGCCTTCACTGCCCAAATAGTCCAGCAGGATGCCACCTCTTTCAACATTACCCAGAGACTCTACATACCCTATCACAGGAGTCGGGAAACTTTTTGGCTGAGAGAGCCATGAATGTTACATATTTTAAAATGTAATTTTGTGAGAGCCATACAATGACCCATGTACATTACACATTATCCAATAAAAATTTGGTGTTGTCCCGAAGGACAGCTGTGATTGGCTCTAGTCACCCTCAACCATGAACATGAGCAGTAGAAAATGAATGAATAGTAATACAAGAGAATGTTTTATATTTTTACTGTTATTATTTTTTTTTTATTGAAGATTTGTCTGCGAGCCAGATGCAGCCATCAAAAGAGCCACATTTGGCTCGTGAGCCATAGGTTCCTGACCCCTGCCCTATCACCCTCAATTGTTGGATTCTTCCAGGGCTGCATCCGCGAGGTTTCTCGAGTCACGGTCAACCAGATGCTCCTACACCCATGTATGCGACTCCCCTCAGAGCCACCACCTTCTGACTTCCCTTCCCCATGATGCCCCTAACCAGCAGGAAGTAGCCAGATGAATAGTGGTGTCCCTATCTAACATAAAAGGTTGGAATGTGAGGTTGGTTGGCAATGGGGAAAGGTCACATGGGGAACCACACACGCCCATGATTGTCAAAAGAACCACCTATGCCCATGACCACCAAAAAAACCGGCCCAGGAGCATTTTGAAAAAGAACAATGGTCTGTCAGCCAATGAAATTTTGCCACCCATCACCACCCTACCAACGCTATAAATTACCCCCCCCCGGCCGGGAGACGCTGTGTGACTTCCCTGGCCCCTGTCTTACGGACCTGTGAACCTCGCCCAGGAGTGCTCTAAATAAAGCTTTTGCTTGTCCACACTTGATGGCTACGTCCTTCTTTCTTCCTCAGTGGAAAATACCTTACACTAACTACACATGTTTGGTCTGGATATAAAGAAACCGTAAGACAGAACTGATTACTCTGGCACTAATAATAGCAGTGTGCTGAGCCTTACCACTCACCATATGCCTGAAGTCAACAGCAGTTACCAAAACCTGGGACAAAGACAGCCATGTGCAATGAGCCACTGATGGTAAAGAACAGGAGAAATCCCATAGCAACCCCAAAGGAAGAGAGCCAAAGAATAATCAGCATGAAGGTCTTTTAGAATAAAAAGTATAATCCTTTTTATTTACCAAGAGAATACACCAAAAAATAGGAAGGAGGAAAGAAAAATAGACACAGAGTGTAAAATAACTGTATATGATCACACGCTATATGATAACAAGACATGGCAGAATTGAAACCAAATATATTTACTACATTAATAAGTCTAAATTGGTTTAACTCAGTAGTTGAAGAGTAGTCTGATTGAAGTACACAAATCAAACCCTGATTCCTTGCTGGGTCCATGAGACCCATCTAGAAATAAAGTGATCTGGAATGGCTAAAGATAAATGAATGGGAAAATACTCAATAAACAGAAAGCAAGGGTGATGCTTCTGATATCGAGCAAGACCTTCAGTTAAAAAAACATTAAGTAAAAGAAAGAATTAGAATTACCAGATTTATCACAGGACAATACCAAACTCACATTTCAGATAAACATTGAGTATTTTCATGCATTGATATTCAATGCAACAACTGCAGCACTACCTAAAAAATTCATTGTTTATATGGAATCCAAATTAAACAGGATTCATATATTTTTCTTAACAATCCTACTCTTTTCTCAGTAAACAATGCGTACCTGAGCAAGCACAGCCTATGGGATCATAAGCAATCTTAGGTTTCTTGTTTTTCACTTTCCCTTTCCACCTGTTGTTTTCCAAACAGGTGTTCCTCCTTACCAACTCCCCTAGGGTTGCAGCTTTGGAAGGAAGAACAAGTTATGAAAGAAAAGGTTCTGACTTGACTGATAGCATTATGGTTATTAGTAGAAGGATCCTCTTGGAACCTGGTCAAAACTGTCACACCAGTTCATTCATGGTTTCTTCAGAGATCCTTTTGCCATGTCTGGGGATAGCTCCTTTACAGCTTATTGGATAGGGCAAACGCACCTCATTTTTGGCTGAAAGATGGTCCTTCTTCAGCTTGTCAGAGTGAAAATCACTACCTTCAGTTTATCCTTGCTGATTTTGCTTTGCCTTCCAGGTGGCTTTTTTGGAAAAGACCAAAGACAACCTTTGTGTGGCCGATCTCTATCACAGGAAGTGCCCTTACCTTATTTGGTCCCATTAATTCTGAGAGGTTAACTGCTGCAGCTACCTCTTCTTTGCTCAGCCATCCAAATAGTGAGGCAGCTCATTTCTTGCCCTTTAAATTTTCTAGGGAAAAACTGTCATCATTTCGATCTGTTCTTTGCAATACAAAGGACAGGTGCTATGCTCTCCTGGCCAATGCCATAACCCCCTTTCTAATTCTTCCTAATCCTTTTATTGCAGTGTGCCTACTAAAAATGTATTTGAAATATGTAAATTTGAAAATTTACACAAAATATTTTTAATAAGAAAATATATTTTAATTAATGAGGATATACAAAATGACATAACCTCAAACAACAAGCTTTGAAGAAGTAAAATTAATAATTAGCAATGTCTCTGTATACTCAAAAATTTCAGTTTTTTGAATAAAAAATTTCAGAAAAATCAAAGCACCGACTGCAGTCTCAGGTTTTCTCAAGTTTCTTTTTTATTGGAGGCAAAAATGAGAGAAAGTATCTTACTGCACTATTGTATAAATACCATTATTATTATTAAATGAATCTACATTTATTATAGCAATATAAAGTATATAAAAATTAGGAAAACAAAAATAGAGTTACCCTCCAAAGACTGCCAATTCAATCAACCCCCAATCTCATCAGTTGTTGATTTAATCAAACACCAATCTGATTAAATGCTAAACAAATTAGAAGGCAATTCAATCAAATACAGGTATAATTAGAGCTGATTTAATCGGACCCTAATCCAATCATCGACTGAGGAAATCAGGGGCTAATTTGATCAGCTGCTGATCTCAACTGTCACTAATTTAGTCAAGCACTAAACTAATCAGGAGCCGTTTAAGAGCCCCTGATGACCGATCACTGATTAAATCAGATGCTGATCTTAATCAACGGCCAAATTTAACCAGCCGCTGGTCAGATAAACTGCTAAATTCCCCTACCACCAAAACGACCATTCACTCCTCCCCCAAATCTATATCAGAGGACACGCAAAAAACCGTGCGATATTCTAATCAGTCACGGATTTGATCAGCGGCGATTCTGATCTCTCGCTAATTGAATCATCTTCTAATCTAATCAGTATCCATCCAGCTGCTATATCTATCCCCAGAAATCAATTCTGCTACTAATAATCAGGAGCCCATCTAGTCTGGCTCTAACCTAATCACTCATTATGTAATCGGCTGCTAATCTAACATCGCTAACATAATCAGGTAACTGGATCAATAACTATTTAATCACTGACTAATCTGATCAGTCATTGTTCTGATCATTTGCTGAATTAACAACTAGTTTAATCAGCTGCTCATCTATCACCTTCCCTGTGAATCATTCTGTGTTTTCCCCTTCTCTGCCCGCACACTTACCTATCCCTCTTCCATGATCCCCTGTAATTCAGGGACTTCCTGCATAGTTCTCCTACCCCGCTCATAGCACATTGTCCACATGTAACTCTCAGCTTTGAAACTGGAGAATTACACACAGTGGTCTCATGATTCTCTTACAGCACCTGCTGCAGCACCTTAGTGTAAACTCCCAGATGGTTGTTTGCATACATGAGTGAATAATGAAAGAGGAATGAGTAAAAATCAAGGCATAAACATTCAGTATTCTGGATTTCTCAGAGAGAACACAGAGCTTATGTGTCCATGGGCAGGAATGAAGGTGAAGCTTATTTAAAACAGAGAGGGCAGAGCTTTGTGGTTGCTGGTTGAGTATCAACCCCGCTTACAACTCACTCGTTCTGCTTTGTATCTGCAGAACATCATACACAGGGTGCTGTGAAAATCAAGTCACCTCAGTGAACTGCTTCAGAGTCGAAAGGTCATAGATTGTCCTCATTATGTAAAATAAAAATAATGTTCTATAGTAATTTTTTTTTTAACTAGAAAAGAATCCCTTCCTACACAGAAAATGGTTGGTAAGAAAGTCGGAAGAATTGTTTCCACTTACAATGCTTTCAGGTTACATCCCTGGAGACATTGGGCCAGAGCTGAGAAGATGGAAAGAAGCTGACTTTTATGCTCTTGCATGCTCCCACACAGCACACTCTTATGTGAGCCAGGGCAGTGACGAGTTAGTTGGGTGGCGAACTGCAAACTGGTCCCCCCCACAGCACTGTGCACTGTGCTGGAGAGCACGAGGGCTGCTGGGTTTGAAGGTTTGCCTTGGCTGGAGTTCACTGTAACACCACCCACCTCCCTCCGTTGCAGTATTCTAACCAGGTCACCAAGATGCTGTGAAACAGAAGTTCATTGAAGGGCAAAGGAAATAGGTGGTGTCCATTGAAAAGTGATAGCTATGGCAGGGGAAGAAGTACTGTATATTTTTACCTACAACACTAGCTGAATATCATGGCAACTTACTGGCAGGGCAGACATTCCTGGCTCTCCAGGAATCGGCAGCAATTAGTAAGCCCTTCAGTACACTGAGGGGCAGGAAAGCAAGTGGTGAAGGGCTCAGCAATGGGTCAGACTGTTTGGCTTTAACTCTTAGTTTGGTACTTCCATGGCATATGTTTGGGGGAAATTACTTAATCATTATTTTCAGTAGGATAATACTAACTATTTTATATGGTTCTTGAGACAATGACATGTGTTGCTGCATGTAAATGGTGCATAGTGCTGCTCACCTTTTCCACAGTAATTGTCTCTAGCTGAGGCGCACTATTGCTGATTTGGTTGACAAGCTAAAGTTGGTTCACCTCAAGTTCTCACACGGGAGGAACCGTGATCAGGGCTTCATCAACGGGCTAGAAAACCAGTCAGTTCTCAGGGTTAAGATCTGAACTTACAAAAGCCAGGAAGGGAGATGGCACAACCGACTACAGAGCTTCACACCGACCTTTGACACTCCAGAGCCACAGTTTACAAAAGTGCCCCAAGTTGTGGACTGGTTGCAGCCCCCTGCCTGGGAACAGGCTGGACATCCTAGCAGTTTGATAGCTCTCACTCGCTAATGCTCGGCCTCAGCTTTGGGCTCTGGACTCCTTCCTTGAGCCTTCCTCTCCTGCACCTTCATGAGCTTTCCCAACATTAACTCACCCTCTCTCTCCTGAAAGAGTTTCTATCCTGGCCTGGACAAGTTGTTCATGGGTTTTGTGAGTTAAGGCTTGTATGTTACACGTACACCTTCTGCTATCGCATTGAAATATCTGCTAAATCACTGATTGGCAGAAGTTGAAAGTAGCAATCTGGGTCCATAAGCTTCTCTATTTACAAAGTTATTTTCTATAAATTTTTATTAATGTTAACAAAGCTTCACGCTAAAGCATAAGTTCAGCATTCTGCCTGTGACTGACAGATACCAGCCCAAGCTGTGAGTCATTTCAGCCTCTGTCCTCGACATGTGGTTTTGCGCTTGTGCATTTTCGTACATGTTTTATAAATATTATTAACTGTGCTCCACCCATTAAATACAAAAGCAATGAGAGTTTCAAACTGATAACTTAGAAGAGGAATTCAATATTGACATAAAGAAAAGTGATCTCTTCTGCTTCTGCTTACGATGGTGTCACTGATGCCATACTAATTCCCCTCTGCAGCCATATAATGGACACTTCCTTGAAATGAGGCAATTAATTGTGTTTGGGGCTTGGATAACAGGCAGTGCAAGACAGAAATCCATTTAAAAAAGGATATCCATCACTGTCTCAATATCTGCTTAGGTAACTTTTGAATATTAAACCACTTCAGATGAACTTGACTATATTTGCTTATACAACAGAAGTGTTATTACCAATTACCTATTATTATTATTATTATTATTTAACCTATCATTCTTGATTACTACCATGCTTAAAGACATCTTCTCTAGATGTCTTATTTGTACTTTTCTTTTTATTATATTGACCAGTTTGGGTCTTCCTGGGCCTAAATTGCAATAGAACCAATTAGAAGGCAGAAATACTATGCTTACTATGGCTACACTGCCAGCCAGGAATATCTGCTTTATCACTTACTTTTTAATTTAATTTAATTTAATTATTTTCATAATTTTATCTTTTATTTTGGTTTATATGGCTTAGTGGAATGAAAATGGAATAGCATGAAGCTAGCAGGAGAATCAGACAGACTTGGAGTCTACTCACAGATCTTCCACTTGTCCTGGCTTTGTGACCTTGTGAGTTCATTAGTCTTCCTAAAGTTAAGTCTAAGATATGACCCAATATACCGATTTCACAGAACTGTTATAAGGATTGTAAATAATGTGAATCTTGTCTTACTAATCAATAATAAGGTTTTGAATGATATGTCCTATTAATTAGGTTAAGTATTTCTCAGGCTTTATTTTACACCAATCATCTGGGGCACTTAATTCAAACTCTTGAGCCAACCAGTCTGCAGTAAGATCTGGACAGCAGTACTTTCTAAGCTCCCAGTTGATTTTAAATCGCAGTGAATGTTGAAAACTATTGGATAAGAGTTCAATGAATGTTAGTTGTCATCATTGTAAGGTGATGATGAGTAACTTCTTTTCAGGAAACCTAAAATGGTAACAATTCTGCAGCCACCACAGAGAAGACAAAAGTTTATGGGCTACAAAAATAATTCCTCTGTTCTCACCTTAGCAGTACTGGAGGGAAGAGCGAGGCATGTACGGCGTTGCCTCTTTCCTCTGCACCTATAAAGCCCCCTAAATGTGGTGTTAGAGGTGCTGGGAGAGAGCAGAGACCAGCGTTCTCAGTAGCTGCAAGATGAAAAGAACAGCATGTTATTTTAGTAGTTATTACTCAGAGATACTGTATTACAGTGGTAAACAACTTTTGAGGCAAAATTGAGGGGGGAATCCCTTAAAATCAGTCAAAATAATTACTATCTATAAACTTACAAACACATCATACAGAAATTGTAGAACTTCTGATATATCTTCCTTTACAAAACTTCAAATAGGAAAGAAGTTTGAAAAGCCCTTGCATGTGTGCTGAAGAAAGTTTTAAGAGAAACGTAAATCAAGTTTTCTATCATCTTAACTTGAAGAATGTGCATGATGATATTTTTTGCTTTTAAGTCTACAAAAAGAAAGCCATAAATCTCCTAGCAGTTTGTTACTGGTACTAAGGGATCCATAATTAAGTTATTTCATACATAAAAGGTAACTCTAGAAAGTAAGTCAGAACAAACATTTTCACATGCTAACAAAACCAGCATAGAGGTAAGGCCACCAGGGATGAATAAGGGTTTGATTTCTTTTGTACCTTGTTCAGAGGTCCGATTACAAGGAGAATTAATATATAGTACCATGTCAAAGATAAATACATTATTATTTTTATTATTACCAATAATAATAAAGTAATTCATTGCACTATAGAGACTGAATGAAAACCAAAAATAACCACTTAAAAGAATTACTGCAATGTTTGCAAATGTAAAGTAGAAAGTTTGCAATGAGATTCTCGTTCCAGAACACATATACAAATTCACATCAAAGGCATACAGAATATCTTTGTGGATTTTTCCATACAGTGCAACTAATATACAGTACTAAACTATTTCATCCTGTTACCAAGCACCTCACTGTTGCCAGGCACTGCGCTAAGTGTACCATCTCATTCAGTCCTCAGAACAACCTACCCAGTATTATCCCCACTTTATTTTATTTTATTTTAAAGATTTTATTTATTTATTTTAGAGAGCAGAGAGAGAGAGAAAGAGAGGGAGAGAGAGAAGAGGAGAAGGAGCAGGAAGCATCAACTCCCATACTCCCATATGTGCCTTGACCAGGCAAGCCTAGGGTTTCGAATCAGTGACCTCAGGGTGCCAGGTGGATGCTTTATCCTCTGCACCACCACAGGTCGGATATTATACTCATTTTAGAGATGAGTCTCCTTAATTATTCTTGGAATCCTCACAGGTATCTTATGTTCACAGGTTGTGTCCTGTCAACTGACATTTGGTGCCCTCTGGTTTTGTTGTTGTTGTTGTTGTTGTTCTCCCTCAATTTTCCTAGACCCCAACCCATTCTCTACATCCACGGACATTGCTCTTCAGCCAAGTCACAGCGTGGCTTTCCTTGGAAACTTCTCTGTTCACCAGGTAGCAGCCAACACAGTGTTCCTGGATTCCACTGGGCTAAAGGCATGCTATTATTTGCACAGCCTGTGAAAAGAGACACTCTGTCCCTTGGGCTCCCCACTCCACATCCCCGGGGAACTCCCACGAGAATCCAAGCCACATGACCATGTGACAGCCCATGCACTCCTCAGCTTTGACATCACTACTGGGTCAGGTGCCTCTGCCTGGTGGCCTTGTACATCACATAGTACATAATAAATGCTCAATAAATATTGATGATTTTGAACAGATGATTAATTCTCTTTTCACAGTTACTCATGCGAATTCCAGTTTTCCACCAAATCACCAAACACGTTAGACATGTCTGAGTCATTTCGTTGGACAGCTTAAGTTTTAATGGGAGTCTCTTCCATTAATGAGAAGTACGGATTCTACAAAAACTTGATGTTATGAAAAATTAAAGAGAAGGCAGTTCTGTCTTCCTTTCTACTTGCATGGGACGTGGTGTTCACTGCTTCTCTCCCCTGCAGAGTTGTAACCTGCAGCTCCTAGGAGGCTGCCCCCCCTCCCGGGACACTTCATTCACCGACTCTAAAACTACGTGAAACTGAGGCTCAGACCTGGCCTCCCTGGCTCCCTGGTGATGTGGTCAAATGAGGCTTGTGGAGGCTTCGCAGCCACCTCCTTGCTGAAGATGCACTTGATCCAGCACCAGGGAGGTGGGATTTCCCCCAATGACATTCCACGTCTGCCACGAAATGTCTAATATCAGAGGATATGTGAATCAAGACAATAGGCAATTATACATTTGTGTCCACTTCTTTTTATTAGGGAGAGGAGTATATAACCAAAGATTAAACTAAGTGCTATAAAGTTAATTATTGCATTTAATTTAATCTTTACAGTCCCTTTGTGAGATAAAACATTTTTATATGAGGAAACCAAGGCTGAACTAGGCAAGTTAATAAGTAAGGTAGGTAAGAAGTAACATGGTTAATAAGTGGTATAGGCTGGATTAAATAATATGGCTGTCTTCACATCTGGTCGGAGCCTTTTGACAAGTGTAGACATTGGCCCAAGGAAGTGACGGGCTCTGTCTCCTAATGGGGCCTTTGTCATCTGAAGCCAAGATAAAATCAGTGACTCAGAAGTTAAATGAAGGAAATGATATAAGCTGTGTTATTTAGGTTTGCACCCCATTACACCTACAGAGTCTGTTAAACAAGTTCATTGACCCACTGGTGTCGAGTAACTCCTACCAAAATGCTCGGCGGGTCCCTGCTATGGGCAGCAAGCTGAAGTGTTGCCTAACTGTCCCTACCTACCTGTCAGCAAGAGACTCAGGAAAATAGTGTGGGCGCCATGAATGTGCTGACAGAAGAATGTGCTGCCACTGCCAATGGAGGCCATGCCAACAAGAGCCACCGTCATGTGACTGGGTGATGAGACATGCCCAGGAATCTATGACCAACAGCAGCTGCCTCCACCGAGAACCAGTTCCTCTCTCATAGCTGTGTGGAAGCCGTGTGGTTGCACCACCCTTGGGAGATGGTCCAAGGCCACCTTCAGGGGCCCAGATAGCTGTAGCTGGGGGGGCCTGGCTCCCCTCACTATTCCCAGCGTGAGTCACATTTGTGAGGATAGGGTTTGTTGATCTTTCAGAAAACTACTCATGGAGAATGAACAACAAATTCCCAAATGAAAAACTGGCAGTATTAGAGGCACCGAAACTTGAAGTTGGGGAGCCTTCCGCAGAGAATTGCAATTCTGACTGGGTTCCTCAGCTGGGGAGTGCCTGGGGAAAGAGGGCGATATGTTATTTGCCATTTGCTGTGGGACATCTGGCCAGCCCACGCTTACAGAAAACACATCTCAAACTTTGGAGATCATCAACAATACCATCAAAGATTTATTTCCCTTAGAGTTGATCTTAATCTCCTGGCTCTGACATCATTTTTGAGGTGTAACCTAATTCCCTCCTGAAATTTCTGGATGTTTCTCTGAGGCTCAAGCCTGGCCCTCTATTTACAAACACTTTTCTGGGCGTTCTATTTACATGACTTTGAGAGGGTCCCCAGCCTCCTTCCAATCAACTGTGTGGGCCTGCCAGCCCGGGCCATTCTTTCGTCATCACATTCCTGTTTGGGTCCTGTCTTGCAATTCCCTCATGTTCCCTTCATGTCCCCACCACTCAAACATGTCACTCTTCACCCTCACACAAAAACACCCTCAGTAGTGTTTACTCATAATAAGCTACCTTTTTCCAGGGCTTAAGAAATTCTCTAGGAAAAACTTGACTCATTAGTAGAGGCTTCTTTAAACTCTATCGTTCTGCTGAGTTTCCAGGTAATTACTGCTTGCTGCGATGCCTGTGGCCTGAGAGCAGCCTCGGGTTACCTTCTCCATGCAGGCCAAGAACATTCCCATGGCACTAGGCAGAGTTTCCGAGGGGGGAGGTCCCTGCCAAGTCTTCCCTCGGCGAAATGTGCCACAGAGTACTGGTTGTCCCACAGCCTTGGTGGGGAGACTGAGTGACATAATACATCAGTGTGTAAACATATACTGATAAATGCAGCACAGTGTCTGGCCCCCCTCCTATCTGCATTATGTGTCTTTGATGCTAACTATGTTTAAGTTCCTTTCAAGTCATCATTTGCATTCTCACATACCTCGAATCTCTTGTGATCACGTGTCCCTACGCAGAAGAATTTTATGAATTGGACAAGTTTTTGCAGACTTTGTCTTGTATATATGGATTCTTTTTCTTAATAAATGGCATTTTAAAAATTTACAAATACCCAGATAAAAACTTTCTGAAGTTTTCTTTTCCTAATTAGCTGTTCCTTTTCTTATTAATTAGATTGCTGGAAGGAAATATGTACTGAATTTTTATTAAGAGCACCTTCCCCCATTCTCAGAAAAATATGCTGTAAGAAATTTAATTGCCTGACCTGTGGTGATGCAGTGGATAAAGCATTGACCTGGAGCACTGAGGTCGCAAGTTCAAAACCTGGGGCTTGCCTGGTCAAGGCACATATGGGAGTTGATGCTTCCTGTTCCTTCCCCCCTTCTCTTTCTCTCTCTTCTCTAAAATAAATAAAATTTTTTTAATAAATAAATTTTTATTAATTTTAATGGGATGACATCAATAAATCAGGGTACATATATTCAAAGAAAATATGTCCAGGTTATCTTGTCATTCAATTATGTTGCATACCCATCACCCAAAGTCAGATTGTCCTCTGTCACCTTCTATCTAGTTTTCTTTGTGCCCCTCCCCCTCCCCTTCTCCTCTCTCTCCTTCCCTCCCCCCTCATTACCACCACACTCTTGTCCATGTCTCTTAGTCTCATTTTTATGTCCCACCAATGTATGGAATCATGCAGTTCTTGTTTTTTTCTGATTTGCTTATTTCACTCCGTATAATGTTATCAAGATCCCACTGTTTTGTTGTAAATGATCCGATGTCATCATTTCTTATGGCTGAGTAGTACACCATAGTGTATATGTGCCACATCTTCTTTATCCAGCCTTCTATATATTTTTTACAGTGATTAAAGCCTTTAAAAAGTTTTAAAAACTTAATTTCTTATTAAAATAATTTCAGTGATTATTTTTAAACTAAAATCTTTTCTCATTACCTTGATGAAATGTTGTAAGCATCATTTCTTGATTTGTGCAAACTCACCTTTCTTGGTTGAGAGTAAAAGAACTATATACTCAAGCTTAATGCTAAAATATTATATTGCAGGTATTCCAGACCAGACATATTTTACTATTTATTTTTAACTCAAACTTAACTTTATTTTTTTTATTTTTTTATTTTTTTGTATTTTTCTGAAACTGGAAACGGGGAGAGACAGCCAGACAGACTCCGGCATGCGCCGGACCTGGATCCACCCGGCACGCCCACCAGGGGCGCCGCTCTGCCCACCAGGGGGCGATGCTCTGCTCCTCCAGGGCGTTGCTCTGCCTCGACCAGAGCCACTCTAGCGCCTGGGGCAGAGGCCAAGGAGCCATCTCCAGCTCCCGGGCCATCTTTGTTCCAATAGAGCCTCGGCCGTGGGAGGGGAAGAGAGAGACAGAGAGAAAGGAGAGGGGGAGGGGTGGAGAAGCAAATGGGCGCTTCTCCTATGTGCCCCGGCTGGGAATCGAACCCGGGTCCCCCGCACGCCAGGCCGACGCTCTACCGCTGAGCCAACCGGCCAGGGCCAACTTTATTTTTTAAAACAGAAAATATGTTCTAAACTTAATCAGCAAGGGATGATTTGAGAGTGCCATTAATATAATGAATTGTAGGTCAAGGGGCGAGTACTCCTCTCCTCCTGGGGGGCTCTTGCCAGCAAAAAGTAATGTAGAGGTTCCTGCAGGTTATGCGTCAGAAGCAACTTTCCAGTCTTTTGTTTCTCTGTAGTTTGGAACCAACAATGTTGGGGTACCTGAAGAACTGTTTTCTGGTAAATGCTCAGAACTAATAAGTGGGGAAACTAAACAAGAGACACATAAGTCTGCTTGCCACTCCACAATCCTGGAGCTGATCTGTTTACAGGGATTGTCCAGGCAGGAAGAGTCCTTTGCCCAAAACCATCCCATTTCTCACCTTCTAGGATTTCATGTTATTTTCCCCAATTTTTTTTGGCTTTTCCCAGTTCTGGAATGGCACCTTGTTTTCTGTCTCTCTGGCAGCTTGTCTCTGGTATCTTTCTGATTCCCCGCATCAGCCTGAGATCTAGGAGGGCTGTTTCTAAAATAGCTCAACCATTTCACATGCTCACCAGCAATGTACTGTATAGGGCTCTGGTTTCTCCACATGCACACCAACACTAGCTACTATCTGCCTTTTTATTTCTTTATTTTATTTCTTTATTTTTTTAAAGATTTTATTTATTCATTTTAGAGAAGGGGGGAGAGGGGGGGAGGAGCAAGAAGCATCAACTCCCATATATGCCTTGACTGGGCAAGCCCAGGGTTTCGAACCGGCGACCTCAGCGTTCCAGGTCGACGCTTTATCCACTGAGCCACCACAGGTCAGGCCTATCTGCCTTTTTAAATAGAGCCAGGGTAGTGATTTTGAAATGACATCTCATTGTGGTTTTGATTTACATTTCTTTAATGACTAACGGTGTCACATATCTTTTTCATGTACTATTTGTCCATTTTATTTTTCTTTCGACAAATGTCTATCCATATCTTTTGCTCATTTTTTTCAATCGAATCATCTGTTTTATTTATGTTTGAATTGTAATTGTTCCATGCATCCTTGCAAGAAATGTATATTCTACTTTCATTTGATGGTTGTTCTATTGATAAGTTTTAGATTTAGTTTTTTTGTAGTGTTATTTAACTCTTCTGTTTCCTTGTAGATTATTTTTTGTTGTTTTATCCATTATTTAAATTAAGATGAAAAGTCTCAAACAATTATTATTGAATTGTCCATGTAATTCTATGTGTCCCTGATTCACGTAACTTGGGATTTCTTGTTTATAATCATTGTATCTTCTTAGAATTGTTAGATCTTGATGTAGTACCTTTATCATTATAAAATGTCCTTCATAGACACAGACAACAGTATGGTGATTTCATGAGGTAATGTGGGGTGGGGAGAGGTAGGGGAGGGTAAAGGGGAGATAATTGGGGATGGAAGGAGACCTGACAGGCCCGTGAATGCACAGAGGAGTGTGTAGATGTTTTGTAGAACTGTATACCTGAAACCAGTATAATTTTATTAACCAATGTCACCCTATATAATTTAATTAAAAAATAAAATGTCTTCTTTATCTCTGGTAACAATTTGTCTTAAACTCTATTTTTTACTTCGTGTCGCTGCTCAGGCTCCCTTTATATTACTGCTTCACATTATATCCTTTTCCATGATTTTACTTTCAACTGATTTTTATTTTTGCATATAAAATATGTCTCTTGTAGATGGTATTTAGTTAAGGCATGGAGTTAAAGAGGAAATTGGTATTGGGCAAGTTAAAACACCACAAATCTCACTATTCTTGATGCTGCCACTTTGTTTTTATAAATTCTCTCTTAATTTCTGTAAGCCTTTGGTTAATTTCAAGAGTTCTGAAAAGGGTACAGTTTTTACTAGTGTTCTCATTTTCTTTATGAATAAAAGATTTTTGGAAGTCTTATGCCAATTTGTCACTGAATTGCATAATCTGATTTTTTTAAGTGGCATGAACCAAAGGTACTAAAATTTTCATAAATAGCTATAAAGTATAAAAGATACACATTAATACAATATTGGAAAGGTATAAATAATAATTGAAAATCCTGCATGCATGACTTGTGTTGGCTACATTATATAATGGCTGTTGATTAGGGGTTTGAACAAAATTTTTTAGAGCAAAGGGCAAAGGAATGTCTGCTTGACTTTTGAGAATATATGGATTTGTTTCTATACCTTTATACTTTAGTCTAGATATAAGCTACTTTTTGTTTCTCTGAATGGACAATTGTATCCTCTTGTGTCTAGGCCTCTGAGAATACATTTCACTTTGCTTAGAATGGTGTCATTGTTTAAAATGTTTGACTATCTCTTTATTTTCAGAATCAAATTAGACATTTATTTCTCTGGAATAGAGTCCCTGACAATCAAGTCTAATAAGGTCAGGCAATCTTACAGCTAACATGTCATCCTTAAGTTATAACATCTATCACACTAAATTGTAATTGCCTCTTAAATATCTATAGTCTCCAATAATATTTAAATTTTATTGAGAGAAGAGATAATGTTTACTATATTTCTAACTCCTATCTCACAACTCAATACATATTTTAAGTAATATAAAGTTGTATAAATTGGATCAGATTAGAGCAAGAAAGATTCATATTTTTTAAAATTCTGCTTTCCTACCATTTTTTGGAAGGCAGCTATGCTTACCACTATACCACCAATGCTCCGCTGTTCCTACCCTTTTTTATACCTCTTTCACCTTTCTCACTTATTTAATAAGACTGGATTAATAATTCCTGGGGATCTCCTTGAACTCTATAATTAACAATTTATCCTTTGTTAGAAAAATGATATTGTATTACTTTATTCTGATATAGCTAATTCACATTACTAGAAGAATTTGAAAAAGAAAAACCATTGTCTTTGGCGGATACAGTGGTCCCTTGTCTATTGCGGGGGTTAGCTTCCAGAACCCCCTGTGATAGGCAAAAATCCACGAAGTAGCAACCTTACATTTATTTTATTATTTATATATATTTTAAGGCTTTATAAACACCCCCACACTCTTATAAACCTTTCCCACACTGTTATTAACCTTTGCCACACTTATTTTGCTTATTTTACCGCAAAAATAATTAAAATAATAAATGTATAAAATACTTATATACTGTATAATCCCATAATATAGCGAAAAATCTGCGATACAAAATTAGATATATACAATTTTAAAATCTGCGATACAGTGAGACCATGAAAAGTGAACCATGATATGGCGAGGGATGACTGTATTAAAAGTATACAGGAAATTGTTTGGGAAATTATTGTCAAAGAGGTTCTTATTATAATCCATATATAGTGTATTACAGAAAAGGCCACAGTCTTTTTATCACTTGGGTCCTTTAAAAAAACCTATTAATGAGAAAATTTTATTGGTTGAGGATTAATAGAAAAATTTATATCAAAGAGGAGCTATTCTTACAATGTAGAAAGTGAATTTCTAACATCATAATCTCTATGAAGAATCAGAAAAGGAAGGACCTCCTACACTTACCTACAGACAAACTCTAACCATGGACTCCAATCATTTCAATTATGTTTATTTATTCATTCAATAAGTTCACTCAGTGATTTAGCAAACTCTTTCATTAAATAATGGTTTAAGTACTCTGCTAGACTTGTGAAATTATAAAGATGAATGAGATTGGTTTCTTCATCTGAGATGTTTACATTCTAAGGGGAGAGACAGGTATGGAAATATATAATTACTGTATAATGAGATAATTGCTCTGATAAATTTATATACAAGAGACTATGTAAGCGAAATAAAGGGAGCATATAACTCTGGCTGGACCAAAGGGTAAAAGAAGACCTCATAGGAAATAAATCATCTTGAAATAAAAGTATGGACCCTGGCTGGTTGGCTCAGCTATGGAGCATCTGCCCAGCATGTGGAACTCCTGGGTTTAATTGTTAGTCAGGGCACACAGAAGAAGTGACCATCTGCTTCTCAACCCCTTACCCCCTTTCTTCTCCTCCTGCAGCCATGGCTCGAATGAGCAAGTTGGCCCCCAGGTGCTAAGGATGGCTCATGGTCTTGCCTCAGGCTCTGAAATGGCTTGGTTACCAAGCAGAGGAGTGGCAGCCCCAGATGGGCAGAACATCAGACCCAGATGGGGGTTGTCAGGTGGATCCCAGTTGGGGTGCATGCAGGAATCTGTCTCTTCACCTCCCTACCTCTCACATGATTAAAAAAAAGAAGAAAAAAGAAATAAATGTATAAGTTATTCAGATGGATGAAAGAAAGAACTATCTTGCAAGTTGAAGCAAGTGAAAGTTATAGCATAGAAGTTAAGGTAACAAATAGGAGGTTTTCTATTCTGGAATTTTGGATGATGCTTTCAAGCTGAGAATAAAAGGTGTTAAAACCTTGCATATTCATACCTTGTATTGATGTGGGATAGTATGAGTAGTTCTTGTCAATGAAAATTAATATTTGTAGAGCCTTAGCTCATGTTTTGGCCCATTTAGGTTGCTAAAACAAAAGACCACAGGCTGAGAGGCTTATAAACAACAGAAATTTATTTCTCACATTTCTGGAGGATGGGAAGTCCAAGATGAAGCCACCGGCATGGTTGGATTCTGGTGAGACCCCAACTCCTGGTTCATGGAAAAATTTCTTCTTGCTATGTCCTCACATAGCAGAAGAGTGAAGGATCTCTTTGCTAACCCTTCCATTAGAGCATGAATCCCATACATGAGAGCTCCACTCTTAAAACCTATTTACTTCTGAAAAATCAGACCTCTAAACACCATCACATTGGGCATTAGAACTCAACCTATGAACTTTGATGTGGGAGAGGAAAAAATATTTAACCCATATAATATCACTTTGTGATTAAGGCAATAGAGATCTCTATTTTTTTTTTCTGCTGCAGAGAATCTGGAGACACATTTTGAAATAACAGTTACCAGGTGATTAAATTTCCATCTATTGCTGGATGCAAGACCTTGTTAGATACAGTTTTCAAAGTTTGATATGAAGGTTGGAAAGTTATCATTTAAAGGTTAAAATCTTCATACAGATTGGATTAAAAATTTTAACATCTGAAACTTGAAAGTATTTGTTCAATTAGAAATGGCCTGAAGAAACTAAGGGGTCAGACTAAAATTTTATTTAAGTACAGTTAAGAACAATTCAATGGAATCGTTTTAAAAAGTAAGTAGTGACAAAGGATAATTGTACTTTTTGTTTGTATCTTACTGATTCAATGCCTTCAATCAACTAATTTCAGCAACACAGGAGAGCTTGGTTTGCATAGGAACTGAAAATAACTTGTAAGATTGAAAGTAGTCATAGAACAGATGATTAAAAGCTCCATATATATATATATTTCTAAGAAGTATATAGATAGTAGTGGAGTAGCTGATCAGAGCAATATGAAGTTGAGTTGATATGAGTTATTTAATATTGGATCAACATTCAGGCAACTAAGGCAAGAGAAAATGAAATAGAGTAAAAAAGAAAGCTCAAGAATTATTTGGAAAGCAAATTATATAAAACTTAATTATCAATTAAATATAATGTATGGAAAGAAGCTTTAAGCATCAAACCAAAAATTCTGCTTTAGGCCCTGGCCGGTTTGCTCAGTGGTAGAGCGTCGGCCTGGTGTACAGGAGCCTGGGTTCGATTCCCAGCTAGGGCACACAGGAGAAGCACCCATCTGCTTCTCCACCCCTCCCCCTCTCCTTCCTCTCTGTCTCTCTCTTCCCCTCCCACAGTCAAGGCTCTATTGGAGCAAAGTTGGCCAGGCACTGAGGATGGCTCTATGGCCTCTGCCTCAGGCGCTAGAATGGCCCTGGTTGCAACAGAGCAACGCCCCAGATGGGCAGAGCATTGCCCCCTGGTGGGCATGCCAGGTGGATTCTGGTCAGGCACATGCGGGAGTCTGTCTGACTGCCTCCCCGTTTCCAACTTCAGAAAAATACAAAAAAAAAAAAAAGATTTGCTTTAGAATGTACCACCAGATGGAACATTGGAAAAAGCATTGACCTAGAATGCTGAGGTTGCTGATTCAAAACCCTGGCCTTGCCTGGTCAAAGCACATATGGTAGTTGAGGCTTCCTGCTCCTCTCCCCTTCTCTCTCTCTCCTCTCTAAAATGAATAAATAAAAAAAATCTAAAAAAAAAAAGGAATGTATACTAGAAAGGAAAATATCTGTGGAGGAGCAATGGTGAGTAGAAGGAGAATTTAGTTTTGGGTTAAACATATGG
Source organism: Saccopteryx bilineata (assembly GCF_036850765.1). NCBI lineage: Eukaryota > Metazoa > Chordata > Mammalia > Chiroptera > Emballonuridae > Saccopteryx > Saccopteryx bilineata. The sequence goes on along the minus strand of NC_089491.1, from coordinate 137,815,595 downwards.
TGTTAGTTGCTTCTGGGACATACAGATGGAGCCAGGTATGTATATCTGGAGTCCAAGAGAGACTGCAAGAGAGAACTCAAAGTTGAAATATGATTTTATTTGCTTTTATCTATTATGGCATCCTGGATGTCATTTGACATAGTCTGAATGAGATGCAATTGGAAATTTGCTGTCTGAGGGGTTCCAGGAAACAACCTACATCCTTGATTGCAGAAGATACAGACTTGGCTGTCATATCTTTTATTCTTCTGCCTTTTGTCACTTCCCTTTCATTTTCCAACCTGGAATGAGATCATGAGGCTTGGAGGTACAATAGCCATTTTATATCCATTGGCAGCAACAGAAGGACAATGCCTGCAAGCTGGGGATAAGGGAACAGTATGATAGAAGCAGCCAAGATCCCTCTTGGCATCACTAAAATACTTTGGACTGACTACTCCTGTATTTCTTCTTGCATGAGATAAATACATCCATAAATATTTAATCCAGTATTAATGAGATTTTATATTGTTAAGAGCTAAATATGGTCAAAACTGATACAGGAGCCCTTAGATGGTAGTTGAAAAAGATCATGATTATAAGTGCCCCAAGCACTCAACTAAGTATTTGGGCAATATTAGCCTACTGTGACAAACTGCATATGGTGAGTTGCCATGCAAGCCACAATAATGAAGAGTTGTGTCATGTAGGAACGAATGAACAACTGAAGCAAACAAACCTGAGAGGTCAAGTAAGCTTGCCCAAGCCTCTCAGTCATTTACCCAATCCATCCTACAGACACGTGTTAGGCACTCATAGCTCAGGGAGCCACTCTTTTGGAGCAGCTGCAGATGGTAGAGATTTTCCAACATGGGTTTGTTTAGTCGTTGCAGTTGCCTCCTTGGCGATCTTGCTGAAATCTTTCCTTACATTTTATCTTTATTTTTATTTCAGTCTCTTCACATCCTTACCTCTGGGGATCCTGAGTCTTGGAAAGAATCTCCATTGCCATATGTGCTTCAAACATTACACAAACAACATGAACTCTCTGTGTAATAAAATGCAGTCATTGTGCTTTGAATGGTGTCCTTCTCAAAGTTTGTATGTTGAAATCGCAGGGATACTGCAGATGTTAATTAGTAAAGATGAGACCATACTGGAGTAGAGTGGCCTCCTAATGCAATACAACTGGTGTCCTCATGAAAAGAGGAAATTTGGACACAGACCTACACACAAGGAGCAGGCCATATGAATATAAAGGCAGAGATCTGGATGATGTTTCTATATGCCAAGGAATGACACAGAAGTGAGGGATGAGGCATGGGACAGATTCTTTCTCACCGCACTCAGAAGGAACCAACCTGTTGACATTTTGATCTCAGAGTTCTGGCCTTCAGAACTACAAACATAGATTTCTGTTGCATTAGTCACTCAATGTGTACTACTTTGTTATACAGCCTTCACAGCTAAGGCAGAGGTTTTTGTTTCTTACTCTTGGTATTCCAATGAAAATAATTTTATTTATTTATTTAACTGTTTATTTATTTTTTCTTTTCCCCTTGGACAATCACTTTCAAGATCTCTTGAGAACTTCTCTTTTTTTCAAAGGATATTCTCTTTGATACGTTCTTGAGATGGTTTTTGTTGCATTTATAGTTCAAAACCAAAAAGTTATTAATGGTCTTCCTTTGCATGACTGCATTGGAAAAGTTGGTTGAACCACTCTTAAAAGTGTGATTCAATGTTCATTTATCTCCTTACTTATTCTATGGGCTTGGCAAAGAGCGTGTGAGAATAAACTGCCATGGAGACTTTATGGTTTTGATGAAACATTTATATTCAGAATTAAAAGAAAAATGTTTAGTTTCAATGTCACCCCCTTCCTATTTAAAGTGAATAACAGGGTTTGGTTACCCTCAACTTAAATTGAACAGAGACTGTGTTCTAAAACAACAGAGAGAAATGTGGGAGAGAAAGTTTGTGATGAGTACTGTTTTAGATCATAGAGAGCTAGCTACAATTTGGAAGGAATGAGAAAAAGAAGTTAAAATGTGGAATATTCTTGTACTTTAGTCCAAGAAAGGATATTCTGTCCTTTTTAAAAAGCAGCATGATTAGAAGAAGGGTTCAGCCAATGGCCATCTGCATTAGAGTAATACCAGAAACAACCTGGACTCCCATACCAATGCAGGGACCTGCCAGGCCACAGAACCATTTTGGCCTGTTTTCATATAGATGCTTCAATCACACATAGACAAGTTGCAATGGAGGAGATTAAATGACAATGCACCCATCCTTGCTATAATTCAACCTAATTCAAGCCATATTTATCAAATGTTTTTATGTGGGATGTACCATGTGCACTGTGCAAAGATGAATAAGGTTTGGGCCCTGCCTTATTCACCATACAGCAAGAGGGATCAAAATGTCTTCATGTGATATATCAGACATAAATTATATCAAAAACAGAGATCAAGACATATTCTTTTTATGCCCATAGTGCTTCACATGTAGTAAGTCTTAGGTAAGAATTAACTAATACAGGTACTTGTAAGGTGTCGATAAGAGACCCCCCAAAATAAAAAACAATTCTACCAGGAGACATTAAGGAAAGGCTGATAAAGGAAGCTATAATTAGATTAAGACTTAAAAGCTATTTAGAACTTCACTTGGTTAAAAAGAAAAAAAAGTAAGAGAACCATTCCTGATTGAGAGACTAAAATTAAGCAAGTATGTATGACTTGATTAAAACAACAATAATAATATATAGTATTGACTAAAGGCTTAATTCATTCTGGGTGTTAGATAATTCATTGTAGTCTTACAACAATACTTTGGGGGGAGTATTATTATATTTAGTACACATATGAAACATGGTGGTCACATAACCATCAAGCATCTCAGCCAGGATTTGAACCATTACTCTTCACTATGCAACGTTCCTTGGGGAACAAGAGGGGAAGGGGAGATTCTGATGGCTTTTAATAGGAGGAATAGCATGTTCTGGCTTGTTTTCAGTCAAAAGGAACAAACATTGGAAGGTTCTGCCAAGGTTACCTAAACCAAAGTCAAGAATCAAGTTAGAAAACATATATCTTTGATGGTCTAATTCAATTAAACTGATTTAAAGGTAGGTACTACATTTATAAGTTCTGAACACAGAAGCTTTCAGTACCACTGAATGTAAAAATAATCCATAATAAATTTATATATTTGCATTTTAAATTAGTGTGGGCCCCATGGGCATACATTTGGAAGTAGGATTTTTAATATAGCTGTTTTGTGCCTTTATCCTTCAATGAACAGGATTCTGTGTTAGCGCTCACAGCAAAAGATATTACACTTTGGTATAAAAAATGGCTTTATGCTCTTTCATGAAATAAAGTTGTTATACCCTTGATATTATTTAGAAAAAATTACTTTGGCTTTTAACATACAACTTTTTTTTTATCATATTTCCTTCAGAATCTTTAGGGACTAACATCTCATTCAGACTCAGTGTGATGGCAACTGGTTGGTGCTTTATTTAGCTGACTGCACCAAAGGTTTATTGTATCTGCAAACATCCTTTATAAATATCTAAAAGGTTGCTATGGTCTTTTGCTAACAATGTCCCCTGAGGGAGGACAATAAATAATTAAAACAGAAGATTCAGGAAAAATTATTTTAAAAGGCAGATCATTTTACTGTGGAACCAGGTGTACTATGACAACACGGGACATTTTTAGTTCAAATTAACTTACTTTTATTGAGAACTCACAAATGACCTGACACTATATTTGTAGATGGGAGTTTTATGTTGGGTGGTACTCAAAACAGAAAATATAAGACAAATGGCAACTGCTAAACATCTATGAACAAAAAAGTTGACATTCTCAGAGCAATCCAACCAGTAAATTGGAACTCACAGCTATTCCAAGGACAAAAATCACTGTAACAAATTAAATAAAAAGACTCTTTGTTGGTTGATGATTATTTCTCTTAGAACTTCATGAACCCTTCGAGTAGTATGAACATTCATGTACATCCACGTGCCTCCTGACCATCCAGAGTATGATCGTGCAAATTTTTTTATTTTAAAAATGTGTAAGGCAACATTAAAAAAAGACAAATGTATGTTCTTCCTGTTTCCATCAATTGGCTATCAAGCAAACATGATTTTAAGTTAACAAAACTGTAACTGGAACTAATTTAATTTTTTGAAAAAACTCACTCCAGGTGGTCAGTGAGCATAAACTCACTACTCAAAGGGTTAAAAATATATTCTACTCTTTCAGCTTTCAAGGAGATGGTATGAATATTATCAAAATCACTATGATTTCAGAGGTTGATTCATTCCCAAGTAGTAATAGAATTTCCCAATAAAATTCCCCCAGAGTAAGTATCTCTTGTTGCCCAATGCATTCCACAACGCATCTTTAGAGACTTAAAATTGTATTGCAAAGTCCTTGATGAAATGGCCATAGATAGTGTTGAAATCAGTTCAGTAGGATGACGGCCTGAAGAATAGTCACATCACAGAATATAGAACTCCCGGGCATGAGTGTTTCCATGATAACAGTCATCTTCATTCTTCCAGTGTAGTTTATTGTTTTAGTCTGTTTGCTATAAAACTGCTCTAGCTATGGTTCTCCACCCACTCTCAAATTTCCAAAAGTACTCACTCAAAGAAATTCAAAATTATTCAATTTTTTTCATTAAAATTATACCCTAGAGTCTTCAGGCATAGATCTGTATTCTGCTTGGTATGTTATCCTGATTAAGTTTGAAGGAATCAGTTTACATAAAATGATAAACTATACAAGCAAAGGTTCTTTTTATGAATCATTTTAAGAGGTTTTTCTATTCTGCATTTATATTCTGGTGAATAGAGAATCCTGTGAAAAATGTTATTTGATTCATAGAAGTTCATATTCTATTGATTAAAAAGTACTGTGGTTAGGCTTTCAAGACTTTAATATAAATTTTAAAAAGATTAAAATACTATTGTGAAATATTCTACTTTTAATCTAAACATACATATATGATATAGTAGCTATAGGTAATATATAAAGTCATCATTGGCATGTGAGTCTATCAACCAATGTCAACCACACCTCATTAGAAAAGATGGAATTATTAGCTAAGAAGTAGAAATGGTCATTCCAGGTTTGGGTCAAAGTCTTCTCCATAATCTCTCACATTGTTATTCAAAAACATTATCCTCTATAAATGTCACTGCTATTTGCAAATAGTCAATGCTCAGTCTAATCCCTCACTTACCAAAAATTAATTTTAAAACTCATTTAATAGAAAGACATTTTTGAGAGACTGTGGTCTCAGAATAACATCAACCCATATTAAAGGTTTGTCTCCAGGCTTGAAATGGAATCAAGATTTCCTTATTGAACCTGCTATGAACATTATATTTCTGCTTTCTGGGAGTGTCTCATTAATGTTATCTATGAAACATGTTTTACGTTAAACAGGGCAATAAGAACACCAATACACAGGCCTTAGAATGCTGCCAGTATACTTATTTAAAACAATGACTGTAAAATCTCAGAAGTGCCATTTTTGTATTACAGTGGTCTTGGGAAAAAGTTTCTCCATTCTAGAATTTTCATAACCACTGAAAGCAAGCAAGACACTTCCATTAATCATGTACCCCAGTGCTAAGTTTGTGCATGCATGCTCACAATTTAAAATTTTATATAAATTTATGTGCAAATTAAGTGTAGCCCTCAGGCCTCTGGCAAGTTGCCATTGTATCCCTTGGAAGTATAGAACTTGGGCAGCTCAAAATTTATAGCTTTTTCCACTGAGGTCTGTTTCATTGACTTTTGCTTTTTTGTGGTTTGCTGGGGACTTGATGCCTGATTCTAAAATGTACATTTATGTTCATATCTCTCCACATGGGAGACCTAATGCATCAATTATTTAAGTTTGGAGGAAATATTTTGAGCTCATTTTTCCAATTTCAAGACTTTCTGTTAAGCTCATTGAAAACCTTCATTTGCAAATAATTATGTAAACAGAATAGTAAAGAGGTGGACAAGTTTTCTGGCTTTTAGCTGGCTCCCATTCAAACTTTTAAAATGATTAACCTTGTGAACATAAAATTGGCCCTCACTTATTCAAAGATCACTTACCCAGCAAACCCTTCTCACTGATTTTCAAATCCCTGGAGGAATGTTGACAGAAATAATCACAACTGATAGCGCAAGCTCTGTACCATTGATCAGGCACGACACGACATCCATAAAAGAGACTTCCTGACAATCAATGAAAGCCCATCATACACATACTTAATCTTTAATTCTAATACATTTAATTAGTTTGTCTCCTGGTCCACATCAGTTTGAATGCAACAATTCAGAAGAAGTTTTATAGTTAGGTCCCCTGACTCTAAGAAGCAGTAACATTTGACAATCTGATAATACATGGGCGAGGAAAAACCAAAACCAAAAGCAAAAGCAAAACAAACCCAAAACATTAAAAAAAAAAAACTGGCTTAAGAATATGAGTCTGAGGACATTTGCTATGTTGTCAAAAGCCCCATTCACTTCTACAGCCCATGAGAATCATGGCTTTACTGCATAACAAAAATATGGCTTAATTCATTCAACACACATTTATTAAGAACTTAATACATGCCTATTGTTGGTGAAGCTAAGACAAGTAAAAAGGTGGTTGATGTCCTTGAAAATACTGCAGTTCATCTGGGAAAGCAAAAACATGGGCACTTATGACAGAGCTAGGAAATGCAATGGGAGTATAAAAAAAGAGAAAACTGATTTATCTTGAAGACTTAATGAATAAGTAACACTTGAAGTTGCTCTTAAAAACTAATCAGAAGCTTTCCGAATGGACACTGGAGAAATGCATGCAATAGAAAGATAAAACAGTATATGCAAAACCATAGAGTAATGAAAGAGCATGTTGTGTATGGCAGGCAGACTTCTCAGGTGGTCCTCAGGATTCCCACCCCCTACTAAACATGCCTGGTGTAACTGTTTCCCTTAAGAGTGAGCAGAACATGTCTGTGAATATGATGGGATATCACTCATATGCATATGTTGTATTATATATCAAAAGAAATTTTGCAGATGGAATTAAGGTCCATAGTTAGTTGACTTTGAGTTAATCAAGATGGGCACCGTCTTTGTGGGTCTGACCTACTCAGGGAAGCCCTTAAAAGTGATTAAGAGATTCAAAGAGAGATTCTCCTGCTGGCCTTGAAGGAGCAAACTGCCACACTGTGGATATGTTAGGGATGTGAGAGCCACCTCTAGGAGTTAAGAGTGACCTCTAGTTAAAGTGGTCCTAAAACTAATGAATGGTATGATGCATACTGGAAAGAAGTCTGAATTTATTCTGTGAGTCACAGGAAATCACTAAAAGTAGTTATACTAAAGGTTGATATTTTAGAAAGTTAATCCTGTCCAAAGAGACAAAATGAATTGAACAGGAGAGATAATGGATGAAAAGAATCAGACTATAGTAAAAATAGTCCTAATAAGTTGTTAGATAAGTTTATTGAAAGACAGTGACAATAGTGAGGTGGCTAAAGGAGAAGATTAGCAATTTATTTAGAAGGTAAAATTAACATGAGACCAACACAAAAGAAAAGATTAGTGGAGAATGATTCTAAACATCTTTGCCTCAATGACACAAGTATAAGGGAAGATAAACAATTAGGAAAAGTTACTTTGGATTAAGTTACTTTGGATTGTGCAAATGGCATGTTTTAACTGTCTGCAGGATTTCCAAGTGATTAAAAGGGAGCTACTCATAGTTAAAAGTGTAGTTCTGGATTCTAGAACAAGGTGGAGGCTGGAGATTTATTTGGGGAGTTATCAGCAGAGTTGAAGGCTTGGGAATAAATGAGATTACTTGGGAAGACTACGTACTCTGAAAGATGATGGCAGATTACACTCTGGGGGAACTTCAACAATTAAGTGTAAGTAGAAGTGAGGCAGAAGATGAAAATAAGGAATTGTTATTATTATAGGAGACAAATCTGGAAAAATGGTATCACAGAATCTATAGAGGAGAAATTGTCAAAGAAATAAAGATTGAGCATTGACAAATGTTAAATGGAGAGTTAAGGGAGAATTAAGAAAAAGACTTTTAATTCAACAATAAACTGACCTTACTTAATAACAGCAGTTTGGCCCTAGAAACAGGGTTTCAAGGAAATGTGGGTGTTGAAACCACATTGCGGTAGATTTTAGGATTGAATGGGAAGTGAGACATAACGACCACAGAAACTTCTTTTAAGTAGCTGGGCAAGAAGAAAAGAAGTAAATTAAGGAAAAAGAACACTATCAGAAAAGTACAAAAGCAACCCATAGAGTGGGAAGTAATAGTTGCAAATCATATACTTGTTAAGAGATTTGTCAGTAGATAGATATGCATATATACATATATATATAATAGGAAAAAGCCTTACAACACAACAGTAAGAAGACAAATAATCCAATTAAAAGTGGACAAGCATCTGCATAGACATTTCTCCAAAGAAGATATACAAATGGTCAATAAGCCCATGAAAAGATTCTCAATATCATAAGCCATCATGGAAATGCAAATACAGATCACAATAAGGTTGCACTTCGCACTCACTAGAATAGCTAGTATCAAAGAGTCAGGGAACAAGTATTACCAAGAATGTAAAGAAATTGAGACTTTCATATTTTGCTGGAAGGGATACAAAATGATATGCAGCCACTTTAGAAAAACAGTCTGGCAGTTTCTTAAACAATTAAATATAGAGTTGCCATACAAACCAGTAATTTCATTTCTAAGAATATATTCAAGAGAAATGAAAACCTATGTCTACATAGACACTCGTCTATGACTGTTATAGCAGCGTTATTAAAAAAAAGTCAGAGGTTGAAACAGTCCAGATAGTCATCAATGGATTTATGAATTTGAAAAATCTGGTTGATACACAATGGAGTATTTTTTGGTCATCAAAAAGAATAAATTATTATTATATTCAACAACATGGATGGACTGTGAAAACATTTTGTTGGTAGAAGAATCCAGTCACAAAAGACCTTACACTGTATGATTCCACTGATAAAAAAAAAAAAATCCAGAAGAGGGAAGTCTAGAGACAGAAAATATAATAAATGAGTGTTGCTTTGGGCTGGATGGAATGGGGGGGGGTGGCACCAAAGGGTGGGAACGATTGATAGTGAAAGGGTAAGCTATTCTTTCTGAAAGTGCTGTAGAACTGGCTCTGGTAACAGATAGCTGCACATACCTGTAAATATACTAAAACCATTAAACTGTATACTTTAAATGAGTGCATTGTATGTTATGTGAATTACATCTCAATAAAGCTGTTTTTAAAAAGCAAGTAAAGAAAGTACTTTAAGGCCGATACGGTCAAAAGGAAGATTACTTTTAGCTTTGTGAGGGATTCCAGTATGCTGGCTCTTTTGCAAGAAAGAAATTGAGGGCTATTCATAGTGATTGATGCTCCCGATGATAACTCTGAATCATCGGAAAAGGTCAAATTCTGTTCAATATGTAATATCTTTTAAAAAGAGTTCCAGCACAAATATTTAAATGAAATGTATTCCTTTGAAGCCGAAACACATCTTCTTTTATTGGAAAATTAATTTGTGAAAGAGTAAGCATTCCCTCATTGATGAATGACAAATGAGGTGCTACTCTAAGTAGCGGAACAATGGTTACCAAAAAAGTGTCTTTTTTTAAATTATTGTTTATTTCTAAAGTTTTGAGGCAATTTGGGGGCTATGAAAAAAAGAAAAGAAAAAACACACCAAATCTCATGATTCCCATAGAATTCTTAATAAGATCTGTACTACTCTTTAGCTGTCTGGCTCCGAAGGCAAAGGTTGTATCATCGGGCTACACACCTGTCACACTCCGCTGGAGTAAGAATAGAAGGGCCCTTGTGTTCCGCTATCCCGCCCGCCGATAAATAAGTAACTGGCAAGACATTTGGTTCTCCTTGTGTTTCAGCTAAAATGTTCGCTGTCACTATTTTGTTTCCCTTTTGAACCTGTGTTCAGCATTATTATTGCTTTCATTTATTTTTTTTTACACAATATTTTATTACTCTTCAATGCCTGCCCATGTAGCATATCACCTAGCTATTAAAAACAGATTGTTAAAGACTTGCTGGCGAAACCCCAGAGGATCTATACAAATTTATTTGTATAAAAATGCATTAAAATTCTCTGGATACAGATGAATTCTGCACTTGCTCAATGTATTTTGTTGTTGTTATTTCACCTGCTACTGAGGAGATACTGCAACTGGGAAGGTTTTGTTTTGTTTAATACTAAATTGTATCAGAATTGTTTGAAGGTGTCTGACCATTTTTCACTAGAATGATCCACTTTCAAACAACCCATCACCCTCGAGGGCAGCCAGTTACTCACACAAGGTATCCAGATGTCCTGGGTGAGGAACAAATATTCAGCATCTTTAAGGAAGGGCGAGACCACTTCGGAACTTGGCGGGAGCTCAGCCCGTGAAGGGAAGAGACTGACTCCCCATCTCTCTGTCAATGACCAAGGAAAACGGTCTGCTGGACTGCGAGTGTGAGAAAAGGCAGCTGAGCCTTCTGTGGACGTACTCGGCCAGGCCAAACAACGCGCCTGGTGCTGCGAGAGCGAGCCAGAGTGGAGCGTCCTGTGAAAGGAAGTCGGAGCGGGCAGGACTCGTTTCTGGGAAGAATATAATGAGAGCAAACTGCCTAATAAATAAGAGTTGGCTTTTGTTTTGTTTTGTTTTTTCTTGATTTGGATGTGGGCTTTAATGTGGAGATCTAATGTTTTTTGTTTGCTTGTTTGTTTGTTTTTAAAGAAAAGACATATCTCTAGTTTAAACAAAAGTGATGGTTTCATTTTGGACCTATTTAATGAAGAATCCTTCAGAGAGAGAAAAAATAAATTCTTAGGGCTGTTCAGTGATTTCCTCACATCAAGTGTGAAAATGGGCCTATTTTGCTTTTCCTCCAAAACCTACCACATACATTCTCCTACCTTTTTATCCTGACACCAAAAATCTCCAAATAAGTGCCTCCTAAGTGAGTTCACAGGTCAGAATAGAGGATAAGGACTAACCGAAGCCTCAATTCTAGAAAAAAAAATTTGCTTTCAAATGCACAGATTCATTGGCCAGCATCTATATGCTCTCAATATATTCAGAGACTGGGAAAAAATGTAGGAATGGGCATCCAAAAACCTTAGTTTGAACCCTGTTTCTCCACTTACAGCTGACGAACCATTAGCCTCCTTTAACCTCAGTTACCTTATCTTTACCTGGCTGTTTCCTTATCTGTAAATTGGGGCTAATGATACTATCTAATTTGGTTTAACAATCATTGGAGATGTATGTATGTGAAAGCTCTTTACCAATTGTAAAATGTAACACTTAGGTCAACTGGAAAATATCCTTAAACATTTCCATCTAACTTTACAAAGTCAAGATTTGAACCTAAGGCTGTATGACTCCAAAGTTTGTTTTTTCTAAAATTGCCTGTCAGACCATTATAAATAGATAAATATGTATAAATAACATTTAATAATAAAATCCATAAAAACTTCTTTTCAAATTTTAAGTCAGTTTTCTTTAACAGATACCAAACAGAATCAAACAGTGATACTGTTTTCAAGGAGCTAATAGTTTATCACAGAAGACAGGACTTGATACAAATATTGTTCCTCATGAGTTAGAAAATGATGACTCTTTAGAGATGGTTATGTAACTGTTTGTTTGACAATTACCTACTGAGCATCTACAGTGTGACAGGTACTGTGCTGGACCCTGGGGACAGAATGATAAACAAAAATAGTCATGGTTTCTGCCCTTCTGGAGCTTATTGTCTAGAAGGAGAAGAAAGCTATTGATCGAAAAATCACAATCTTTACAAATTAGAGATACTTATAAAGTGCTAAATTTTCAGAGAGAAAGAGTACTTCCAATGGAAGGGATAGAGCGTTGCTTTAAAGAAAAGGGTTCGTTGGAGCTCAGCTTTTGAAGACGGGAGATTTGGACCTGCTTGATAGAAGGGAAAGTTGTCTCGGATAGAGGACACAGCATGAGCCAAGGAACAAGGTGGATGATGTGACTATTCAAAAGTGTTTGGAACACTTGAAAGTAAACCCATTTGCCTAATATGAGAGAAGAGGATTAGCCAAGCTAAAGTTGACAGGTATGTTGAAGCCATATCATGAGAGTTTTAAAGGCCAGGTGAAAGAGTTTGGATGTTATCCTGTGATCCATAAAGAATTTCTGGAGGTTTATGAACAGTAGGGACATGACCAGGTCTACGCCATTTAAGAAGTTGCTTCAGCAGCGAGCTCCATGAGGACTGAGATAAAAAGGGTCCCAGCAGGCAGCAGGCATTGAGATCACAAAGGAGAAGATGCAAGGGGTACTGCTCTCACGATAATTGGCCAATCTTGGTTGTGTAGGACTAGGATAATCGAGACTCACTAATAAACGTGCGGAAATTTTCAAAATCAACTGTAAATTGTTATTTCTTTTTCTTTTTCTGAATGGATTACTTATACTAAGCATTGAACACATGTTAATATATAACTTTGGAACTTCAGTTTGTTTATAAAATAAGGTGAGTAATAATCACTTATATAAAACAGTAATAATAAATGTATTCAATAAAGCAATAGATGCATTGGGGTCCTTTGTGGTAAGTGGATGACCTGGGTTCACCTATTGAAGTAGAGAATGTCAGGCAAGATAGTCGCTTAGTGACCTGAGTGAGCAGTGGGTTTAGCAAGTTAGGAAGCTGAAGTCCAGAGAGACTAAATGACTCAAGTAAGGCCAAACAACTAATAAGAGCAGAGTCCAGATGTCCTCCTTCCCAAGCCAGCACTTTTTTTTGCCACTTCATAGAGACTTTTACTTTTAGAACTGATATTTATACAGGAAAATGATATTCTCATTGCAGCTGGGCTTGCCCAACCCATAATGGCCTTACACTGTTCAACAATGTCTGTGAAGGAGAGATTCCTCTTTTGCATGAGGACAGCTGGATGTAGGCTATTACAGCCAAGGTTCTAGACAAATTCTCTGCTTTGTCCATCCTAGGATTCTGTCCTATGTTTGAGAAACTTAAATACTTGATGGGAAAAAGCTACAGAGACCTGAGAAGCCACTCAGGAAAGACCTCATTCCAGGGGAAAAAAAAGAAGTCAGACTCACTTGGATTAGGTTGCATAAACCAGGTCTGGGAAATAAGAGAACATTGTGTGTGGGGGCCTTATCACTATTGTCTGCCATTTGAGTCATTGGGTAAGAAACTCAACCAAAGAGCAAATAAGACTTTAAAACGGCTGTTTCTCCATCTTCTTCGTGACTGTGAACATGAAAGGTGCAGATGACTGAGATGTCAGCAGAACTGGCATCGGTGGCCTGCTTGGCAGTGGCTTGCCTGCAGTGGCAGTGCTAGTGCTAGTATGGGTTGTGTTGGTCATGAGCCAACACTGAGCTGCACATCTGCTTTCTTGCTTTTGGGCGCTCACATCATCAATGCAGATATCAGCAGCATCGACATTGACAAATATGCCCCTACTTGACATTTGATAGCTTAGTTGTTACTTTTACTTTGGCACTCTGGTGGGGAGCAAGTGGATACAAATGATGAAATATCAAGGGTATTTATGGGAATCAGCTGGGGGACTCTCAGAATTCCCAGTGTGGAAATGGAAAGGGGAGAATGTGATGCAGAATGAGGTGGGGTGAGCAGGTAAGTTCTCTTATTATCTAATATTTCTCCTACAGGTAAAAAACAAAAAAGAATTTAAACCAGCCATTATTTTATTATTATGTTCGTTTTCTTAAAATTGCTTTAGCCCCTGGAACATTGTTGAGGGTTTGGTCAGTGAATGGATATATATTTCTAAATAATCACAGTTTCTGTAGAAACAAACCTCTGAAAAATTGACCCTTTTTTGTCATAGTATTTTGAGCTGTTTCGAATCTGGGCAATTCATTATTATTCATCAATACTTTCTCAGCATTTCATGGAGGTATAATACATGTCTATCTTAGGTACTGAGTGCATATCCTAATTGCCTTCTAGAAAAACACAATAATAGCAGTGAGCCCCTGGGAACATCCCTTTGAACAACAGGATGCTAGCCCTTCAGATATAGATGATTGGTTAAGTATGAGCCCATGACCTAAGTTGAGCCAATGAGAATCCTTTCTCTAAAAATTTTGAATTGTTGTGATAAGATTATGGGCTTAGTTTTGGCTTGTGTCTCAATTGTTATCACTTAAACATAGCAAGCAGACCTGTTCACCAACAATTGGACTGAATGCAGAGAACGTTTGTCTGTGGAGCATGGTAAGGATGAAGCTGACATGTAAGAGAAGAAGACCTGGCAGGTAGAAAGTGATTCCAGCTTCTCAGTCCCTCGTTCTCTCTCCTCCTGGTAGCGAGTGTATTTTTGATCTTGTACCACATGACATCTCTATATTCTATCATTTTTACCTCTCAAAAATTTTTCATTTTTTTCAAATTTTTCAAATTTTCATTTCTGTTTTTCCAAAAAATGGGTGAATAATATTGTTCAATACAAAATAATACAAAGGGAATGATATTGCTTCAAGTACTGGAAGTATGGTTGGTAAAACAGAAAGGTCAAATTGAGACCAAGTATAACAGTGGGAAATGCATAGCCATGCATGATACCCACACTTGAATTTGAATCACGGCTCTTCAATTGAAAGACCCTATCAATAGTGGACAACCTTTTCTAGGCCTCAATTTCCTCATCTGCAAAATTGATATAATAAAATTACCTACTTCAAAGAATCAGGATGAAGATTTAATAAATGATGCATAAAATGCTGATAAAACACATAGCACACAATGAGAATTCAATAAATCTTATAACCATCATTATTTATGTGTTCATGGAAATAACATTAATCAGCTTGTTCTCAACATAATTATCATTGATAACATGTTTTATAATGGAGTTGTTTTTGTTTCTTTTAATGTGTTTTGTTTTTCTGTTTTGTGACAGTGAAGAGGTATAGACTTTCTGCCTAACTGGGCTCTGCAGGGGATTCTGAGCAGCCCAAAGATAGCCAGAAGGTACAGATACCTGGGAGTGTGAAAAAAAGAGGCCACACAGGTAGAAAAGGGATACATAACAAAGGGAAAGAATCCATCAAGACCAGTCCAGAGAAAGATGTCCTACCTGCTAAATGTCTCTGAAAATCACTGCAGTGTCCTTCCCTCTCAGAGCACTCTCTACACATTTACAGGAAGGGGTCAAATCATTAGTTTCACTTCAGTTACCATCATGAGCAAGCTCTGACTTCGGGGTTATTTGCATGACCGTCCTTTCCTTCTTCCCAAGGACAAGATGTCTACAAATTACATGAAGATGAAATTGGCCTAGTGGACACAAACTGCCCTTCTACAGCCAAGGATCCCTGGAGATGTTGAGGAGGGCTAGAAAGCCGTAGGTTCTCTTCCAAATGCCCGCTGTTCTGGGGGCGGGACCCGCTCTGTAACCCTCTCCTTGCCTCGCTCCACCAGGCGTTTGGGAAGCAAAAAAACAAACAAAAAACATTGCTAGAATGACTGTAAAAAGGACATTTTTTTTTTTAAATAGGAAAATGGACTGTTGTCAAGAATGAGATTTTTGGGGGAGAGGGGTGGTCATGTTTAGTGAATTGGTCTTTCCATCCT
Source organism: Saccopteryx bilineata (assembly GCF_036850765.1). Taxonomy (NCBI): domain Eukaryota; kingdom Metazoa; phylum Chordata; class Mammalia; order Chiroptera; family Emballonuridae; genus Saccopteryx; species Saccopteryx bilineata. Next base: position 137,799,916 of record NC_089491.1, on the reverse strand, counting down.
TTTTCATAATGCCTCTTTGCTGTCCATATGATTGGATATTCTATTGGCAAGAGTAATTATGTGGATAAGAATATTTTCATTTCTGCAGGGGAGAAGACAGGGTTTAAGTGAATTTGTTTGAGGGTGGTGCATAAGCTAAAGAAAATTCTCTGGATTAAAGCAACAGGAAAGGGAAGGAAGAAAACCTGTTGGGGACTCAGAATTGGCTTAAAGCAGAGAGGGGCTGGGCTCAGGTGTGAAGGCGGTGAGAACTGTAGTCTGCCCTGACTGGGCCCTCCTCTCCCTGATGGCAGCTGGGAACATGCAGCTTAGCACATTCTTTTACTGAATCCTGTTGTTTTTCTGGGTTGGCGCACACACACACAGAAAATCTCTTGGCTACCATGGCATGATTGCTATTTTGTTTTGTAGAGGACACAAAAAGACTTATTTTAGAGATATCACAGGCTACATTGCTTGTGATATTATTTCCTATCTAAATAAAAATGTACCCCAAAGCTCTTGGTTAAAGGCAGAAGTTATTTTTGATAACATATTTTAATGTCAGTTCTCATTTCTTTGTGGCTTCCTTTTTTAAATTTACACGAGTCTCAACAAGTTTCTTTGCTATAACTCTTATCTTACCATTGCTTTTATAGATTAATTAGATCAGTTAAGATTCTTCTTTTAATTCCTGAGATCCTTTAAAGATGCTAGTAAGAATGGATCAATAATTCTCTTCTGGGTCCTTTAAATTATTTTTCCAACTGCAAAATTAGAACCAAATGGGATCTATTAGCACCTGTCAGCTATGCAGCTGCTCAGTGACATGGGATTTAGTTCATAAGTTTTCAGAGAAAAACAATTTAAAAATTGAATAAAGGAAATTCTCTCCCCAACTTATTTTTATATTGGAAGGTAAGCCCACACTTCCCAATAGGTGAAAAAAAAATCACAACATATGTACAAGGTGGCTTTGAAATGCTATTATAATAATTGATAAATAAGTGATCTCATTAAATTAATAAACTTGGGAGTGGGTTCAAACATGTGAAGAAAAGCAATGTGCTTTAAAGAAACTGGGTTCATGAAAAGGATGGAAGATGGATAGAGAAGCTTTGAGGCTAAAGAAGAGCCACAGTGGGAACTTTATCCCAAACTAGGACTGAGGCACCTTCATTTCACCTTCTTGTGAGACTTTAAGTAAGCGTCTCTTGTCACTTACATAATATTTTTCCCCTTCATACTGTTCTGAAACTGTAGAATACAGAGCCTTTATCCACTATCTAAATACAGCCGAATAAATAGACTAAATAAAAGTACCACAAGGCAGTCATTTTCATAATTAGGGAAAGAAAAAGCCACTGGATAAGACCACTCCGACAGGCGAAGAATGAAGACCTAGAAACTGGAACACTAGAAAAGTCTTGGGTTACTTTTTCTTTTCCTTTCTTTCTTTTTTTTTTTTTTTTGTAAGCCTAACCAAAGATTATAGTGTTGCTCTTTTATAGAATGGGTTCATTCATTCATTCCACAGATTTATCAACTCCCCAAAGGCAGGCATTATGGTGAATGCTGAAAGTATGAAATAAGTTAGATACATTCTCTCATTTCAAGGATTTAATGAGCTTAGGTGGGAGATTTACATGTAAGCAATTTAAGACAATAATCATATGGTAAGGATTGGAAATAGAGTGTAGAAAAGTACAATGTTAATTCAAAGGAAGTCACTATTAGTTCAGCTCACAGGTGTCAGTATCATTACATAGTGGTGTCAACAGCTGAATTATAATTTGAGAGGTGAGCACGAGCATACCAGGTAGAAGAGTGTTGACGTTTTTGGTTTTTTTTTTCTGGTGACAAAAGGGCTTAAAAGAAGCAGACTCATGAATGACTTGAATGTGATATGACAAAGATGTGGCTGAAGCATGGTGTGTGGGGATATAAATGGAGGATGATAAATGGAATGGAAGCATCGGTTAGAACCAGATTGTGAAGGGTTTTTCTACTGTCTTTCCTAAATTAAGAACTTCAAACTTTATGTTTTATGTATTAGGATCTACTGTCTGGTTTTATTTGCACAGTTCTCTGTAGCAAAGAAACATGAACCAGGCCCTGGCCGGTTGGCTCAGTGGTAGAGCATCGGCCTGGCGTGCAGAAGTCCCGGGTTCGATTCCTGGCCAGGGCACACAGGAGAAGCACCCATTTGCTTCTCCACCCCCTCCCCCTCTCCTTCCTCTCTGTCTCTCTCTTCCCTTCCCGCAGAGAGGCTCCATTGGAGCAAAGATGGCCCGGGCGCTGGGGATGGCTCCTTGGCCTCTGTCCCAGGCGCTAGAGTGGCTCTGGTCGCGACAGAGCGATGCCCCGGAGGGGCAGAGCGTCACCCCCTGGTGGGCAGAGCGTCGCCCCCTGGTGGGCGTGCTGGGTGGATCCCGGTCGGGCGCATGAGGGAGTCTGTCTGACTGTCTCTCCCCGTTTCCAGCTTCAGAAAAATACAAAAAAAAAAAAAAAAAAAAGAAAAAAGAAAAAAGAAACATGAACCAAAAATGTGTCTTGAAGGGTCTTTTATACAACATATACAGTCAGAGAAAAGATAGAAGGTGATAGAAAAGTTCACTGTAATAATCTTAGATGAGAAATAATTAGAGCTTGAACAAAGGTTGTGGCAGAACAGATAAAGAAAAGAAGGATTTAAAATATATTGATGAGGTACAATGAATAAGAATTGGTAAATGGGCCCTGGCCAGTTGGTTCACTGGTAGAGTGCTGGCCCGTCGTGTGGATGATCCGGGTTTGATTCCCAGTGAGGGCACACAGGAGTGACCATCTGCTTCTCCACTCCTCTCTCCCCCTTCTTTCTCTCTCTCTCTTTCCTTCCTATAGCCATGGCTCAATTGGTTCTAGAGCATGGGCCCCAGGCACTTAGGATGGCTCTGTAGAGCCTCTACTTTAGGTGCTAAAAATAGTTCAGTTGTGAGCATGGCCCCAGATGTGCAAAGCATCGTTCCCAGTCAGGGCACTTGTGTCTCATTATCTCCTCTCTTCTCACTTGGAAAAAAGAGGAAGGAAGAAAAAGAATTGGTGAATTGTTGGATCAGAATACTTGGCATGAAAAACTTTGTCGATAACCCAGAGATTTCTAGTCTAAGCAACTGGATGATGTCATTTATTGCTCTGGCATACCAGAAGGTAGCAAATTGTGAGAGAATACAGAAGGTTCAGTTCTGAACACAATAGTTTGGAAGTTTGTGTAGGGTAGGTAGTCAAGATGACCAGTCTTCTAGGCAACTAGAAATATGGGACTAAAGCCTAAAAAAGCTAGAAGACTAGATGGTTTTGGTGATCACTGGAATATAGGGGAAAACTGAAGGCGCAGGTGTGTATGAGACTGCCCTGCACATAGGAAAAGGGGAAAACATACTCTGAAGGTGTGAGAGAAAAGCTAGGGAAAGAGGTGGAAGAATAAGAGTCATGGTGATGGAAGAACCAGAAAAGGGCTGAAGGAAAAGTAGTTTCAAGAGGGAGGGACTGATTAATGGTAATGAATTATTCAGAGACATTATATAAAATACAGAGCATGTCTTGTGAACTTGGTAATTACTAATAATCTCAGTAAATTCAGTGTCATGGTAGTGATGGGGCAAAAACCAGATTATAGAGGGTTGAAGAATGAATGGAGTTAGGAGGAAAGCAAGAATCAGCAATTTGGAGATCATTGGAAAGAGTGGGATCAAGGAAGCAGTATATTTTTTTCTTTTCTTTTTTTTAATTTTATTTAGAAAATTAAATTTAACAAGGTAACATTGATCAGTAGGAGTACATAGGTTTCAGGTAAACATTTCTATAATATTTGAACTGTTGATAATGTTGGATACCCATCAGCCAAAGTCAAATCATTATCTGTCACCTTATGTCTGTCCCTCTTTACACCTTTCCTCCTCTTCCCTCCACCATCCCTTTCCCCCTGGTAACTACTTCACTTTTATCTATGTCCATGAGTCTCAGTTTAATATCCCACCTATGTGTGAGATCATGCAGTTCTTAGCTTTTTCTGATTTACTTTTTAAAAGGAGAGATAAACATGTTTGTAGATTTAGGACAAACCCCTGGGGAGAGAGGATTGTTGAATATTCAGGAGAGAGTACTGATATTAAGTCCCCTCTGTATACATACATGCTTTAAAATGGTATCTCCCAACCTAAACTGCAGCTTTGTAAGGAATTGAAAAGTAGCCAATTAAAAGTGAAATTAATCTATAGCATGATCTACCTAGGTGGGGATAGTGTATTTTGTTCTTAAAACCAAAACAAAAATAATTGTGAACTCATGAACCATTTAAATTCTTTTTTATTCCTCCACAAACTATTCAAGTTAACAGGGGAAAAATAAAGTTTCTAAATAAAGTCTTCCCCTAGGATCGCATTTTTGACTTGCCAAGCCAAACGAACCAAATCTTTTGTTTCTCTAGCAATCTTGCTTCCCAAGAAAAATACACCTGCATGTATCAGGGGCCAGGTTTTCCCACCCTCAGCCAATTTTTTTCTGCCCCTAAAGCAACGTTAGAGGGCACTTCTACATTGTGCTATGCTATCCTTCAGCCAAGAAGGTTAAGAAACTGTAAGTTAAAGCAATCAAGTCACGCTCTCTATTTTGGAGGTGAAGTAATTGCCCCTCATTTGCTCCTGCAGATGCTCGGGCTATGAAGTGATTCCTTCAGTGTATTCCAAGGGTATATAGTTTGAGGATTCTTGACAGTTCTGGCACAGTAGCGTGCAAGTCACCATGTGTTAGTGCTTGTGATAATAGCTATTGTCTGTACCATCTAATTATCTCGTCTGGCATTCTACAATCAGTCATTCTTCCGTGGCTTGATGAGAAGCAAACTCTTCATATTTTATGTGCATTGTGGAGACACTAATTCCCTAAGTGCAAAACCCAGACACTTTATGTGAAGTTCTGGCATGCAGGCAGGCTTTGTAAAATTCCAAACCATGGAAATTTTACCCAGTATATTTTATTTTGGAACTTTGTTTTTTTTTTTTTAATTGAACTAAACGATGGTAGCTCTTGAGATTATTCTGGTATCGAGAAATTCTGGTATACCTCAGTGTGGTTAGTTGATGATTAGTTTCTGTATTTATTAAAGGGAAAAGTGGGAGTTAATTTTTGAATGTTTACTATATGCTAGGTACCACGAGAAGCGCATTATTTGCCTTATTTAGTTCTCACAACATTCCTGAAATATATATTTATAGATAAATAAAGAGATAGATAATAGATGGATAGCTTTAGACAGATATATGTATAGTTATATAGATATAGATAAACTCTCTCCATTATATGCACCTAGAAATCAAGGTTTAAATTAAATAGTTTGTGTCAGATACCACATTTAGTGAAGGGTAGAGGTGATAAATAATTCCCTATCTGCCTGAAAAGTACCCTCTTTTAATGTAATTTTAAGGTGTTTGATTCCACAAGGAACTAAAGTATAAAATCTATACAGAAGTAGAATTCTTTATTAAAAAAGAATTGTCAATAGACTCTATTATTCACTGTATGAAATACAAGTGTGTCAAGAAGCTCCCTTGATCCTCATCAGTACAACTTTCCATTCCTTGTCAGACCACCAAAATGCTGGATCCTTTCTCTGACTTCAACAGAAGCCATGTACAAAGATACATTTAGAATGCTTCCTCTTCCTCTATTCAAATCCTCACTTCTGAACTTAGTTCATCTCTCTCTTCTTCCATGAAGCTCACTATGAGTGCACATGCCTTCTATAACCTTTCCTTTCCTGCTTTCTTGTTTTATGTACAGAGTGCTAAGGCTTGAGTTATATAAATGTATACTGCTATATATTTTTAACTCATCTTTTTATTTGCCTTGTCTTCTTACTGACCCCCTTTTTTTTTCTTTAACACTATCCAGCACTTGACATGAATAGAGGCTTATAGCAAGGAAGAAATTGCTCATCGATACTTTCGAATGAGAAGTTGGTATGATTTTGCTGAAGTGCTTGGGATGAAGAAAAAGAGACAAAATAATTTAATTTTGGAATTGCGAAGCCAAAGCAAACCCTCATGAGTGTGCCATGAAAGACACATCTTTCTGACAAGCTAAGACTCTCTTTCTGTTGACTATAGGAAACAATTGAGTTTCATTTACATTTCCATCCCCTGGCATGGAAGCCCAACATAGGCCAAGACACGACAGCTGTGAACAATGCAGTAGCAGAAAACCACCCCAGAGGACAGTTTGCTGGACATCATCGGCTCGTTGATTCAGCACCCACTGACACCCTATTTCATACTCTCTGATGTCACAGGGACCAGGAGCCTTGGAGATGCATTTCCACAGGCTCCTCACACACACACTTCCGTTACCATTAAGTGACACCAAACCTGTGAACAAGGGGTTGGGGCAGTTCTGTCACCAGTAGTGGTCTCATGAAGTCTCCTGACCTATGGCTGTCGCAGCATTCCCTGACACTTTGCATCAGAGGGGCGGCAAAGAACATTCTCCCCATCCTTGTCTTTCATCTCTTCCAACAGTTTTCTAGCATGTTTCCCTTTATTACACTCTGTTTCAGTTTGAAATTCCTAGAATGGTATCCATTTTCTTTCCTTTAAAAAATTTTTATTTTAAATCTGTTTATGTTGTTAAACAAATGCATGGGAGAAGAAAAGACTTTGCATTTAAAAATAAATTTATTGGGGTGACTGTTAATAAAATTATATAGGTTTCAAGTATACAATTCTATGTCATCTGTATATTGCTTCATGTGTTTACCACCAAAGTCAAATCTCCTTCCATTACTATGTATTTATTTGACCCTCTTTACCCTTTATTCCTTTCCCACCCCATTCCCTCTGGTAACCATCATACTGTTGTCTATGTCTATGAGTTTTTGTTTATCTTGTTGTTCATTTGTTGTTTTTAGCTTTATATCCTACATATGAGTTTTCTTGATTTGCACAGAAAGACTTGAGCTAGAGCCAGAATCCCAACTCCATTCTCAGTGAGAAAGATTAAGAACAAGAAGCAGGACCTGGCCGGTTGGCTCAGTGGTAGAGCATCGGCCTGGCATGCAGGAGTCCCAGGTTTAATTCCCGGCCAGGGCACACAGAAGAAGCGCCCATCTGCTTCTCCACCCCTCCCCCTCTCCTTCCTCTCTGTCTCTCTTCCCCTCCCGCAGCCAATGCTCCATTGGAGCAAAGTTGGCCTGGGCACTAAGGTTGGCTCCATGGCCTCCACCTCAGGTGCTAAAATGGTTCTGATTGCAGCGGAGCAGCGCCCCAGAGGGGCCGAGCATTGCACCCTAGTGGGCATGCCGGATGGATCCTGGTCAAGCGTATGTGGGAGTCTGTCTGTCTGCCTCCACCCTATTCCTCACTTTGGAAAAATACAAAAGATAAGAAAAGAAAAGAACAAGAAGCAGTTACAATGAAAGGTACCTGGATTAGCTAATAAGCCAGACTCTTCTTTCTTTTCCATCATCAATGCTGAGTCTTTTTCTCTGTTATATGTTTTATCTATGGACTGAATTTTGTCACTTTCTCTCCTCACCTCCCTAATTAATATGCTGAAGACCTAGGTCCCAATGTGACGGTATTTGGAGTTGGGGCTATTTGGGAGGTAATTAGGGTTAGATGATGTCATGAGCATAGGACCCTCATGAGGGGATTAGTTAGTGGCTTTATACTACTAAGAAGAGAAAGATATTTCATGTGAGAACACAGTAAGAAGGTAGCTGTCTACAAGGCAGGAAGAGAACTCTCATTAAGAATTAAATTGGCCAGCACCTTGATCTTAGACTGTCAGCCTCCAAAACTGTAAGAAAAATGTGTGTAGTTTAAGCCAACCAGTCTATGGTGTTTTGTTAAAACTGCCTGGGCAGATTAATAGAACAGGATTACAATTTGGAATGCAATAAACTTACTTTCTAGCTTTCACTCTATCTCCTTCCATACAGTAGAGCTGCTGACACCTTCACTTCATTACTCACTAGCTCAGGGGTTGGGAACCTTTTTGGCTGAGAGAACCATGAATGCCACATATTTTAAAATGTAATTCCATGAAAGCCATACAATGACCTGTGTGCGTTATGCATTATGCGATAAAAACTTGGTGTTGTCCCAGAGGACAGCTGTGATTGGCTCCAGCCACCCGCAACCATAAACATGAGCAGTAGGAAATGAATGTATTGTAATACATGAGAATGTTTTATATTTTTAACATTATTAATTTTTATTAAAGATTTGTCTGCGATCAGATGCAGCCATCAAAAGAGCCACATCTGGCTCACGAGCCATAGGTTCCCGACCCCTGCACTAGCTAGACCAGAACTGCTGCAAGGAGTGGCTTGTGTTTCCACAACATGTGGATTTGACCTACATCCTGACATTCTTGAGTGACCCCAGACTCTGAACCAACTGGTCCTCTACATCATTCGCAGACAGAAAGGTTGCTGAGGGCTTGCCCTGGCACTGGAAACAACCAGAAGCCCACCTTCAAGTGATGTTACACTTGTCATCCTTATTCCTTCTAGAGTTTGGGCTGAAGGTGACCATGATCCCTAAAAATTTCTGGAGAGCAATGACTCCTATGAATGTCCCCTTTTATTTTGCAGGAGATATGCACCACCAAAGCTAGAGAAGTGGCTCTATCCTCTGGAAATGGAGTGACCCAGGACTCCCAACTTTCCTAGAGAATAAGAGTTGGGATTTACCAGAAAGATCAAATCCCTAAAAGAACCCCTTCTCCCACCCCAGTAGACATTCCACATAAGCCTCAGAGAAAACCGTCTCTATTACTTCTTGCAGCCAGCCTTAAACTCAAGGATTGGGAGGTGTTTCTTCATCCTGGTGATCCAAATTTTCTGAGTGGAATGAAAGTAGAGTTTTTCTTTGAAAATACTGGGAAAGCTAATTGATAGAATGTTGGAACAAAAGTCAGGAGTGTTATACTCATCTGCAGCTCTGAAAATAGAAATCCTCCCTCCCGATGGTCATGGTTTGCGGTCATGACTAGCACGTAACTGGTATTAGAAATGGAATGAATCAATCAGTGAGAGGGAGACAAGCTGAAGAGAAAAGGAGGCTCCCTCTACCATGGTCCTTTTGGAAGTAAAAAGTATAGAAAATGTAAACTGTGAATTGAGACTACATAAATTTTCTTGTGGAAGTTTCCATTGTACATTTGCTTAAAATGATAGCTGTTCATTTTGATAGCATGTCGTACTTGGGAAGAATCCAAAATTATTGAGTACCTTCAACTACTTCCATGGGGACCCCATGACATATATCTCTATTTTTGTATACCCTCTATTGCTGCACATGACTTTGGCCATAAATCCCTATGCTGGTGTACTGTACTAGATCACGGATGCAACTTTAGACTTCACTTTCCTTTTTAATGGAATAGCCTGTGGTGAGGGTTGGGAACTGGTTGGTAATACATAGGACATACTTGCAGATGAAAAACAGAGGAGACCCTATCCTGAACTCTGGATACCAACTCTGCCTTGCCAGTAGGGGTAGCTGCTGAGCTGCCAAAAGATGACAGACTAGTGGAGGGATTCTTTCAAACCGGTGGGAGCTTCAAGACCTGGTAGAAAGTTTCCAGTTTATTTCTGGTCACTCCCCCTAAAATATTTTGTCTTCCAATCATTCATAACTACTTATTATTGCTTTGCCACAGCCAAATATGCTTTTGTTAATGTTGTCCTTTCTCTGCTAAGAATGTTATCTTTTTTTCATGCTTCAAAGTCAGATCAGATATGACCTTCTCTGACCATCCATCCCAGAACCCTTAAGTGGAATAAATCCTCCCCTAATCAATGTGTCCATTCTATCTATCTATCTATCATCTATCTATCTATCTATCTATCTATCTATCTATCTATCTATCTATCTATCATCTACTAACCTACCTACCTACCCATCTATCTACTTATCTACCTGTCTCTGACACTATGTTGTAATTGTTTATTTACCTGTTTATTCTCTACCTGCAATGTGAGGTTTCTGAGGTCAAATTCAAGTGGTATTTACCTTTTATGCTAGAACCTGGTCTAGTTCCTGTTATAAACACACTCCTCTGGACAAGAAAGAAAATAGCATTGACAAATCATATTAGGGTTCTTCATAGAGTCCATATTCCATAAGATACCATGAGACATGAGCAGGAAAGATTTTTCTGTTTCACTCCCCATCCACAGAGTAAGAAACACATTTCCCACTGGACTCCATAATAAACATATGGGTAAGAGTGAGGTGGGTGATTCCTGTTTGAGTCAGTGCCCTCACTCTGAGAGGATGTGATATTCACAGTACAGGACTGGCAGGAGAAATTGAAGGTAACATTATTAGACATACATAACAGAGAGGTATTTGAAGTGCCCCGGCCATGCCCAGGACAGACAGTGTACACATGTCTGGAGCCAGTGGCAGTTGTCACCCCAGGTGGAGAAAGCCAAAGCCTGTCTCGACTCATCACTCCAGCAGCAGGGTTGGTTTCTGCTGCAGGACAATCTCAATGCTGCTTAGGGAATTGTTACCCACTGACTTCTGTCACCACCAGGTAGTTTTACAAGGTCAGAGAGAGAAGGGAAGGAGATTTCAAGAGTTAGAATCCTTATAACAAGGAAGAATTTTCACATCAAAACCTAGATTTGTTTGTGCCAAGTGTGAAAAGGCATGAAATAGCTATTCCCCAAAGACTTGTCTTTTACTAGAAAGAACTTTGTAAATGTTAATAGGTATTAGGCTGGCTGGAAGCAGACTTGCTGTGGGCCTGGAGACATAAAATAATCATCACTTTGTCTGATTCTAAATAGGCTTAGTATTGATTTGCATTATAAGAATTCCAAATTCCCACTACTCCGAGAAAGTCATCCAAACCCACTACTTTTCATTCCTGGTTCTTCTTGCACATAGAGCTTCTTTGAAATTCTGCACCAAATGTGGAGAAGAATACATGTGAGAAAAAGCCTGACAAAATATTGCATCTGCTCCCCCTGCATGGTTCCACCCCAAACACTTGAGGGTGGGTTCCATTTCAGTGGGTTCTCAAGGGTGTGGCTGGAGTCCAGTCCAACCACAAAGGAAGAATTCAGATTACTAATACAAGCACTCACCACATAACAATGAACCACATATACAGTGGTGGTCCCATACAATTATAACAAAGCTGAAGAATCCTTATCACCTAATGATGTTGTAGTTATAGCCGTTGCATCATCATAATGCAACACACAACAATTACCTACAGCATTCAGTAATGCAACATGCTGTATGGGTTTGTAGCCTGGAAGCAATAGCTCTATACCATATAGTCTAGTTGTATAGTAGGATAGACCATCTAGGTTTGTGTAATCACACTCTATGATGTTTGCACAATGACAAAATCACCTAACGGTTTATTTATCAGATTGTATTCATGTTGTTTAGCATTGCATGACTGTATTCCTAAGAAAGCTTGAGAGAACAGGTTAGCCCTATGTACCAGAGGGCTAACCTCTACTATATGGGATTTAGGACACACATTAACACCACATTGCATGTCATAAAAATACTAAGCCTAGAATTTCAGAATGAAAGGGATGTTAGAGGTCACCCACTCCCTACTCCAGCTATCGATCAGAAAGGTGAGTTAGCAGTGTCAAGACTAGAAACCCCATCTCCTGATTTCCATGGCCATGCTCCTTCCTCACTGCCACAAACCCTCTTCAGTATAAAACATTCTAACATTTAAATCTTTTGCACACATAATGTGAATGTAATACATACTGCAAGCCTGTTCATTCACTCTTGAATTCTACAAATAGACATTGTCCGTTATGTGCCAGGACTGTTCTAACTGCTGCTTGAAATATTGCAGTGAGCCAAACAGACTAAAGTGTCTACACTTGCAAGCTTTAAATATCCTACTGGGATACTTAAGGGATGTGTACTGATGTCCACCTGAGAGAACAGGAAATGGAGCCTCAAAAAAAAGTGGCTTTGGAAACAAGCTAATTAATGCACTAAGATTTAGAGTTCTTACCCCAAATTCACAGTTCAAAATGGTTCTGAATGAACCATGGGACATGGAAAACTATGTTCACACAGTTCTTCTTATTCAAATCAGGCCAAAATTTGCCTAAAGATGGAAGCTGTGTGAGGAGGAGGAGACAGAGGGTTTTATTTAAAGAATGCAGATTTATTAGGTTTACTTTTAAGTCTGTGATTTTGATTTCTTGGTGATTATTATGTATTGAATTGTCCCCTCTGGAAAAAGAAAAGACACGTTGAGCTCCCAGGTATCTCATCTGATTTTATTTGAAAATAAGTTCTTTATAGACATAATTAGGTTAAAATGAGATCAGTAGAGTGGACCTGAATCTGATCAGAATGGCGTCATTAAGAAAAGGGGAAATCTGGACATAGGAACAGATGCTCATAGAGGAGAATGGTGTGAGAACATAGGGAGAATGCCGTTTATCAGCCAAGGAATGCCTGCTGGAGCCAAGGCTACGAGAGAGGCATGGAAGAGATTCTCCCTCACAGACCTTAAAAAGAACCAACCCTGCCAACACCTTGATTTTGGACTTCCAGCCTCCAGAACAATGAAGCTATAACTTTGTGTTGTTTGAGCCACCCATTTTGTGGTCCTTGATTAGGGCAGCCCTAGAAGACTAATGTAAAAATCCTAGGTTTTCCATTTACTTCTTGTTCTTGTAAAATAAAATCACTTTTTTTTTTTTTTTTACTAAGAAAAACATTTTCACTCTTCTGAATTCTCCCACATTTCTCAGGTCAAGGAAGCAGGCTTGCTGAGGTTAGAGGTGGAAGATACAGAGGTCTCAGAAAAGTATTATGCTGATAAAAACCGAGTGAATGTCTGTCCCCCCCCCCCAGGCAAGCCATTCGCACACTCTACAACACTTCACAGCGCTAAGCAACTGTCTGTAAATGATGGCAGACCCAGCCCCAGAGATAAAGGAGGTCTGTTCTCTTACTGTTTATTGTAAGTCAGATATTTTCAAAAGTTTTGGCTATGTGACTCATGCAGTTAACAAACCCACACAATGTGAGGCGATGTAAGGGAAGGAAATATTCTGATTTCATTTGTACCCAAAGAAAAAAATCTCCAAATTTATAATGAATCACAGAAGAAATACACATGAACTTTCTTTTATAGTGCATTACCTTTGAAGTTCACAGAAAAGGAGGCTTTTCTTACATACTCTCAGATACCACCAGTCAAAACAAAATGATTTGTTTATTTATTAGGTATAAATTCGTGTGAATATTCGGGATGACTAAGTTTGGTCCACTGAAAGGATGAAAACTGTATCCACCTGCTGGACCAAGTAAGATTCTTCAGGAAATCCCTGGTACCTAGCAGATGTTCACCATACTCTTTGCTGATTGGAGTAAATTGGAAGGTAATGAAAAAGTGACAAAGAGACCTCTATATCATAAATCAAAAAAGTATGGAGGGTTGAGAGGGTGAATAGGAAAGGTGAGATGTGTTATGCTGAATGTCTCTACATCATAATGATTAAAGTCTACATTACTGTATTTCACTGCCCAGGGTTGTTAACAGTGATCTCAATACATGTGATAGTTTATAGTGACCTTGCGGAAAGGCCTTTGGGAGAACCCTTGTAAGGGTCCCATTACATGATGTATCTGGTAGAGGTCCAGTATTAAACCTTTCAAGTGAGAGTCTTTGAACGATCACATCCCACTCCTCTTGGGCATCTCTGAATTTCCACAAAACTAGCATGGATGCCTGCAGTTTCAGACTCTTCTTACCAGCCCTCTCGAGGCAACACTTGGAGTTTTCATTTCAGGGTCTGGCTATGCTCAGGCATAGCAGTTTCGTAAGTGCTACTGTGGAGGAACAGTATGTAGAAGTTTATGAATTTGCACTCAACTGAACATGAACAAAAAGGGTCACAAAAAACGGCTGCAGGAATGACTGAGTCATTGACTCAGGGTGGGATGAGTCGTCCTGCTGCAGTCTCCCCTGAAGCCAGGGAGGGTGGGCATGCCGGCCTAGTGAATTATTTCAGAATGTGGTGCCTCTTCTTTGTTCCTAGAAGTTATGCACCAAGGGCCCTCGTGTAATAGCCACCAGCCAAAATTTCCCTGTAAGTATAGGTCCGGTCTCAGAGCGCCCCTGAAGCTCTAGAGAACTCTTCCTCTCCATGCGCATGGCAGCTGGCCGACTTTGGAGCCCAGGCTGATGCTTCCTAGTCTGGTGATGTGTTCCTCCACGGTTTGGTGAGATTTGTACATACTCATAATTCTCTTTTGCTTTAACTAGCTATTACTTTAGAGCCCGGGCTGATGTTTCTTTGTCTGGTGATGTTGTATAGTTTATTGCTGTGTTGATTCTTTTACTTTATTCTATTTTAGGTTACATAAGTTCAAAACCTTTTTGATTTTGCCTTATTTTTATTGTTATTAATTATAATAAATTTCCCCCTGAAATCCATCTCTGACTAATTGCAACTCTGTATCATACCTCCTGCACAGCACAGCTACACAACACAACCAAAATTAAAGTATGAAGAGCAGTAACTTTACTGTCGAACCCAGTTGTCTCTGGTGTGCTCTCCGGAAGAGTTGACCTAGTTAGTGGTCTATTTAAAAGCTTTTTCTTGGTGCCATCACTGTGGCATCACCTTTTTCCTTAGTTTGCATTCTTTTCTTTCTCTGGAAAATCGTGATGGTTAAGTACTCTGCCACTCGCTAGTTCTGTGACCTGGGAAAAGTCATTGAACCTCTTTACACTCAATGTTCTTACGTGTTAAATAGGGCTAATAACAATACCTAAGTCATGAGGTTGTTTTAAGCATTAAATGTGTCAATATACATAAAGTGATTAGAACAGTTCATGCTAACTAGTGTCATGACACAAGCATTTGCAATAGTTTTTACTCTATGGTGTCACTAGATAATAACAAAAGATGGAAGATGATCAGCAATGCAGAACAATATTAATAAAGAGACTTAGAAGTCTTCTCATTGTCAACTAAAAGGAAAAGAAAATTGAAAGCTATTGGCACATCTATTTTCATACAAGAGACTTCAGAAAAAGAAGGTGTTTTATTAGCAAAATACACTGTTCTTTACCAAGGAAAAGGGAGCAAATTATTTGTATTATTTTAAATAGCAGGCTCTTGTTGAACACGGCTTTACAGTTCAGCACTTGAGGCAGATGGTAAAAGCCACATGCTTGTGGATTTTCCCACTTTTTCCACACTCGCAGACTCACAACCACTTTTGGTGCCCGTGGTTTAACCTCTGTTTCTCTAACTCCTGTTTATGAGTCAAGCGGTTTCATGTCATCAGATTGATGGGGAAAGTGTGAACAGGGGATAAGGATGTGGAAGCAGTTTCCACACTGGGCAGGACCACAGTGTGCCAATGTTAAAAAGGAAAAAAGAATTCAAAGCCTTGGGGCTTTGAGGGTTTGTGTTTAGTTAACTTTGAAAGCTTGAATGCAATCAAAGTAGCTATCTGAGTACATAAAAGGCATTATTTATTGGACCATAAATAAAGGTCTCAGTGTTGGAGGAGGCTGAGATGATGGTGCTAGCCAAGCAGGGTGAGATGGGGGTCAGAGACTAGCAACCAGATTCATAATAGTCTTTCTCCTTTTCAGCATGGAAAGGGTGTAGGTCAAAGTTCCCCAATGATGGCAGCATCCTGTCTGGTCATGACAAAGCTCAGTAATGAGGGCAGAGAGGACACTGTGAACCCTACAAAGCTGTTTGTTTCAGCTGGCACGCTTATATAACAATTTGCTGATGAAAGCGTCTGGAGAAAAATTCTATTCCTTATTTTTTGCTCCTGCTTGACCCCAGCAATGTTAAGTCTCAGAATTCCATGAAATCATATCTGGTCAGAACTCCCAAAGCCCTTAGAGATTTCTCCCCACCCCCACCTAATTCTGGAGGCAAAAAAACAAAGCTTAAAGAGGCTAGTGAAAAAGCTGGGGCTGGAATCCAGTTATTCTGGCTCCTGAAGAGGAGACCTCTTACCCCTTCCTCTGTGCCATCCACACCTCATTGAATTCTGGTGGGCTATTGCTGCAGAATTCTTGGAAGAATAGAATATATTTAGCCTCTACATTACCCACACAGATAGTGTGTCACAATTACAAGGTCAAAGACAAAGTTCCCCCTTGGAGATGCTGGTATTGACCTCATTGACCCTATTGTTGTTATGGCCAAAGAGAGTTGACCAAATTGTTTTCTGTCCAGAAGACTGACGAGCAAAGCAGAATTGAGAGGAAGGGTGGTTTATGAGAAATCTTCATGTTAAAAAATTTTCTTTACCCTCCTTGTCTAAGGATTTTCAACATTTAGCTGAAATAATTAATGGTTATTTCAAAAAATCCAATCTACCTTGCTATATTTAAAAATAACTTCCACTTAATTTACATAATTTCATCATCTTTCTAACCTAGCACCATTTCTTCTTTTGCTGAATAAGTCAAATTTTTCTTTCCATTCTCTTTTACAGACCAATATTTCTAAAATTCCCATTTAAGTAGTTTCCATTATAACTTCTTCAGTATATCCACATCCTTCTTAAATTGTATTATGCCTAGCCAGACATAAAATTCTATTTGAAGAGTTTCTAGGAAGGAAGTGAGACAGTAATAATATAGTAGTTATTTATGTACGTTATATAACACACGTACAAATAAAATATATTTGGCAATTTTCTGAGGTGGGGCTATCCTGAGATTCATGTTGAACTTCTGTTGAACTCAATACTGAACTGATAACATAGATTTCACCCTTCACAACTCAAATACTGTTACTTCATTTTTTAATCCAATCATTAAGATCATATTTCTAAAAATAATTTAAGTGGGCCCTGGCCGGTTGGCTCAGTCGTAGAGCGTCGGCCTGGCGTGCGGAAGTCCCGGGTTTGATTCCCAGCCAGGGCACACAGGAGAGGCGCCCATCTGCTTCTCCACCCCTTCCCCTCTCCTTCCTCTCTGTCTCTCTCTTTCCCTCCCGCAGCGAGGCTCCATTGGAGCAAGGATGGCCCGGACGCTGGGGATGGCTCCTTGGCCTCTGCCCCAGGCGCTGGAGTGGCTCTGGTTGCAACAGAGTGATGCCCCGGAGGGGCAGAGCATTGCCCCCTGGTGGGCAGAGCGTCGCCCCCTGGTGGGCGTGCCGGGTGGATCCCGGTGGGCGCATGCAGGAGTCTGTCTGTCTCTCCCCGTTTCCAGCTTCAGAAAAATACAAAAAAAATAAAATAAATAAAAAAATAATTTAAGTGAATTTCATAATAAAAATAACATTTGAAAAAAGTATTCAAAACTCAATAGATGAAGTATGAAAATAATTATTTTCCAATATTAAATAATAATAGTTAAGCTTAAAAATTAGCTCTAAAGTTACTGAAAGCAAGGCAAAAGAAAATATTTTCTACTTTAATTTTAAAGATTACTTTGTTCCAGAGAAACAAGATAAAAACATCTCTGTTCATAGCTCTGTGCTGGAACTTTTCACCCACTGAACCAGTGGTTTAATAGCTATACCTCAAAGACTCTGGCTTTTTGAAGATAGGTTTAATGTCTTATACCACTATTTTTTTATTTAATTAATGCTTATTGAATGAATGAATGTTACTTTCTCTGATTTCCCAGAAACTCTTTATCAGGTCTTCAAATTTTCTTAAAATAGCAAATAGTTACATTAATGTTTGAACTCTTTAGATTTCTTACAACTGAGTGTTTGACAGTATTGGTTCAATGGGCTTTGAATATATTTGTGTGTTTTTAAATTTCACTTTGTAAAGGGATGTGTAAGGACACTTGTTTTGGTTAGTTTATCTGCAGTTGTGCATAATCTTACCCTGATTTACATGAGATCTTCCATAATAGTTAAGAATGAGGATGGAGTAGAACAAGGCCCCTGGTCAGCCCCAGACTCCAGAGCTGAGGTGATGGCAATGGTCTTGTATATTAATCTGTCATTTAAAAAAATCTTGGTTTTTAGTGGCTTGTTTTTCTAGGCTAAATCAATATACCCTTTATTAATAACTTTGATATCAAAGGAACTTCTTCAAATATACTTGATAGGACTAACATGAAGAAACACTTAGAAATCAGCTTGTCTAGTATACACAATCTCTTAAAAGCTCATTTTATTTTCATTATAAGTTGACATCAAGTCTACTAACCAATCTAGTTTTTCGTTCCTTGAATTCATAAAGCAAAATAAATGAAATGTTTTAAAGGAGATAACAAAAAATGACACAGTATGCTCAAGAGCAAAATAAATGTTTTAATAAACTAGAAACAGAATTGAAATGCAAAGCAGCAAGCATGATGGTCTGCAAACCCAATAACAGGCATGGTAACCAAGTCTTTGACCCCTTAAGGAAAACCAATACATTCTGTAAGTCTTCTGTGCAAGATCAAGAACCAGATCCAGGTACTGATCAAAACCAAATTCTGGAGAGATGTTCCCCTACATATCAAAATAAGTTTTAAAATATAGATACTCCATAACAGGATTAAAATGCCTAAACTCAAAGTTTTACATACAGGAAAAATTTAAATTCTTTATTCTTTTTATGGAACCTTAAAGAAATAATGGCACGAGACTTCCTTAAGCTTGCTTTCTCTGAATTACCTGGACACCGCTGAGAGACTCTGCTTGCAGCTCTCTTCTCTGACTGCATGAGGCTGCTCATTGTGGTTCCTCGTTCCCTTCTTGAGTTGTTTCACCTGCTGCTCTCTATCCTCTACCTCCTTAAATAAGTCTTTCTCAGGATTCTAGATTCAGGAACCTTATTTCCTCTGACTAAGTTCTTTCCCTCCTGAAATTTCAGTACCTCAGTGCCAAAGACTATCAAGATCTTTTGCTCTTATTAAAATTGAAAATTAATCAAGTTATTTGTAGATGGTTATCAAAAGGACTTGTATGTTATATCGCTATGTGATATTTGGCATCAAACCCAGAAGAAGTTCAAGGTGAGTGATGTTGCTGTAATAAAAGGCCTTCATTTCTTTCTTTACTTTTTATGAGAACAAGCTTTCTCAGCACTTATAGCTAGAACAATTAAAAATAGAAATAAAAGGGAGGCTAAACACTAAAAAAACCCCAAAGCCCTATTTTAAATACCAATAAAATATCATTTTAATATTTAATAATTTTCCCAAATTTATAATATATTTATAGTTAGATCAATTTTGTAATAATTTCTATAATAACTCAATCTAAAAAAAAGCATTTGAATTTAGAATCTCATGTCAAACTTTTAAAAATAGTTATATGATTTTTTTTGGTTACAGAGAAATGTGATAGGATGAGCTCTAAAATAATTTTAAGTCTAAAAACATTACATTAGAAAACAGATATTGTGACAAAAGTGAAATGGAAATAAAAGTTCAGAAGAAAGAAAACCCTACTACCTAAAAGCAGCTTATTCATTAAAAAATGAAAAAAATCATAATGAATAATGGTGTTTATAAACCTACTATGCTATTTAGATTCATTCCATTTGGTTGATCTACTAGATATCTAAAAACATCACTGTTATAAACCAGCATAAATTACATCTTTTTCAGCTATTTAAATGTACAGTGACTGTTTTTAGATTTCAACATGAAAATGTGTTGGAGGGTACCTAGTTTTTCCAAATATTTTTTGGGAGCACGTGAAACACAATTTGAAGAACACTGCTAACTTTACAGGCCCATCCTACTGCCGGTGTCCCTAGTCTTTCAATGCAACTTTGGCGGTTTTAAATCTATATTAAAAAGCGGCTTAAATTAAAATTTTAAATTATTTTCAATACAGATTTAAATAGCTCTCTTTAAGCCAAGGGAAATATACATATCACACATTTCCTACGATTCATTCCAGCTTTCCATATTTCATGTGAATATTCAAGATTTACAATTTCCAGTCTGCACATTCAGAGAAAATAGGTCTTTCCATCAGTGCACGCATACGATTTCATGCTCTTCCTATATGATGATTCATAACAAGCATATGTTTACCACCAACTATAACATCCTAGCTCTGGTCTCTGCAGCCTTGACTAGTTTTCAGTACAAATAGTCTCACATGAAGCCACTACTTCACTCTCAAGCAGAGGCAAACACTTCCTCTTAGGTGCTGCCATGTGACATGAGACCCTCCTCCGTCTTGCTCAGAAATGAGGCAGTGACTGACTATACAGTCGATCAAAATCACTCTAGGTGTAAGTTCAAAGTCAATTTGAAACCTAAACTGGAGGCTGAGAGGCAAAGACCATTGTCCAGGACAAAGAGTAGCTATTGAAGGAGACTCAGGTCGGCAGGCCTTGGAACTGTTACATCAGACACCTTTCCTGTTATGATGATATCTGGAGAGGAGATCAGGCTAAGAGAGAAGAGTGATGAAGTAAAAGCCATAGGAACTGAACAAAGGAAAGAGTCAATCATTTTCTATCCAAGGCATCCACAGAGGCTGGAGCAGCCATTAGCATACTTCATCTTGTAAAGCTGTGTTTGTTTACTCAGCACTAACGGGCAGCTTTGAACCCCTGCCCAAGCCTGGTTTAGAAACACAAACCCTAAGAGAAACTTTCCATCTACGTAGTTACACATCCCATCACAAGACTGACATTTTCTGTTCTGTTTGTTATGGGCTGGTGGGTAGCTTTAATTTGGTTTAGCCTCCAGTCCCTGAGTCCCAACCTTTGCCAATCGAAAAGCAGGCAGGGAGGGGAAGAAGGAGGAAAAATATATATGCATTTGCATTTACCAAGTGATCTCAGAAGTAACTTAATGCTGCTTCAGGTCGTCCTAGTCTTACAAATCAGTTTCATTCTATGGACTGTTTATATACTACTTCTAGTATGTCTCTAATAAATTAAAATCTGCTGAAATGGTAAAATATACTAAAGATATAGTGAATGGTCTACCGGCTACACAGAAGGGCCATTATTCTAAGAGGAAGTAGGAAAAGCAATCATAAAATTTTGAAAAATTATGCAGTAACTTTGTACTTACGGCCTATCTGTATTCATTACAATGATCTACTTCATGGACATATAAATAGAAAGAGAGTCGCGGATCTGCATGTGCTCTAGACATGGCTCTCAACCTCAGTCAATGAAATTCAATTAGCATCTTTAATAAAGAAAACTCTGAAACCGCCAAGCATTTGTCTGCATATTTCTGTACGCTGTCCTGAAGTCACTCACTTTATTTTCTTCCAGTTCTTTCTTTTTTTCTCGGAAAGTCTCTTTTGTGGAGACAAGAAGGCACGTCTGCTTGGGTTTGCTGAGGATGTGGTCACATTGGTGGCCTCATTCTCAATAAGCATTGAGCTGTCTATAACGTATCTTCCATAAACAGCTAGCTGAGATTGAGCAGGACATCATGCTGAATATTCTCTATAGAAAAGGACCACACAGATAAGACCATAAAATTGCCAGAGATTCAGAACAGGTTTTTACGGCAGGCATGCTGATCAAAAGGACTTTACCAGGAGGGTTTTTAATCATGTCTGGGCATTGGAGAGTTCTCAGGTTCAAAGAAATGGTTCTGTTTTGTTTAGTTTTGGTGAACCTCTCTTTTCTTCAATAACCTCAATAAAACAAAGCCAACAGAGTGAGCCCATGCTGGATTTTCTTTCCATGTTCAAGCAAAATATACCACCTGGAAGAAGTCTTTTTCTTATAAGCCGTTCTGTATTTTTAAGACTGTTTTGCTCATTTGAACATTTACCCCCTTGAAACTAAAGTACCTTTAAATTGTGCTGGAAAATCATATAAATTTACTATTTTAGAAAACAATGTTCTAGTTGTGTCTTTTATTGTTTTGCAAAACTCAATGTCAAAATATTTAGCATCACCTCTTTTTTTAATTCAAAATACAATAGAACTGGGTATTGTATGAAGTGATATATGGCCTAGAGCAAGATGAGAAACTGACCACCTGTGCAACCCAGGGGCCAAAACGTGAAGGAAGATGTTAGACTAATTCAGACTCATTCAATAAGTGACTGCTTGCTTCTATGTCTCCTCCTTTTTTTCTTTTCATTCCCCATTTCCTTTTCCTCTTCCTCCCTGTCCTTTCCTCCTCTGTTAACACATTGGCAAACACATGCAAACTGTTAAAACTCTGCCAAATTCCCTGGTAGAGTGGTGGGTGCAGAGTGACTTTGCTACAGAAAATAGTTTTCCTTCATTCACTTACAAATGCACTACTCTCTTAGAACAGCATCCCCCTGAGCACTTCAAAGATTCTGTCACATCTTTAAAAAGGGGAGGAGGAAAGGAATAATGAATCTCTATCTGCTTTTGAAATACTTCCCTTTTCTGCAGAAAAATAAAATAACCAAATATACATAAATAGTAAAACTATGTTAGGCAGTTGGAGTTACAAGAACATTATATAGTACATCACTTAATCACATAAACCACAAGGCAGGGGAAAAAACTTAACTCAAATATGCTATTTAATAATCACTGAGGGTCAGAGAGAACCCACAAACATCCCAGAATCTGTGTCCTTAGCTTACCTCCGACTTGGAAGGGGGTGGGGAGGTGACGGGATGGAAGCACAGTATGGACGCCTAATTGCCCTGTACAGGTCACCACACGGCATTAAGCCGTTAAAATTAAAGAAAAGTTAGAGCTCTGCCAATTAAAGAAAGTTAGAGCTCTGACCTCTTTTTCAGACTGATAGATTTGTAGCATGCCCCTGAATGGCTGTTTCTATTTTGTCTTGTTTTGTGTTTTGTTTAGCTTTGTGTTACTTTATTTTCCCCCAAACTCTGAGAGTTCATCTGAGGAAGAGGTAAATCTTGAGAGAAATTTTGAATGAAGGAAAAAAGAAAAATTTCAAAATAAGTGTTTGTAGAACATGATCTCAGAGATTATGTGATAGACAGAGACCCGGGCAGGGGTGAGGGTGAGGAGGGTACGAGGTAAAGAAGCTGCAAAGAGCTACTCAAGGCCAGGACACAGACTGCATCCTGCCCCAAATAAACCTTTTGAAAAGAATCAGGGAGAAGCACCCCAAAACAAGAAGGCCCAGAGGATACTGGAAGATCCAGAGGTGGGCAGAGGGGCAGATTCAAAACCAGGAAGAGAGGTGGGCATAGTGTGGATGGGCGTGGGTATGTGAAGTTTCGGGAGGCAATAAGCATTCACCTGGAGACGTCGAGCGCCTCTTGCAGTTCGGAAGTCTCTCTGGCTTTATCATGAAAAAGCCTACTGAGAAAAACATGATAACGTTCAGTATATTCATTCATTCACCAAAACAACTCTGTTGCGGTCATTTTAACTAGTGTGGGTCTGCAGTCTGGGTCTTCTTACTCCTTTAAGGATCCTGCAGCGTGACTCGGATGATCTCATTCAAACTAATAAGCATTACTTTCTTCCTCTCTTAAATCCACATCCCTTTGCCTCTTATATATCATGGAAAGGGAATGTGATATTTTAGAAGGTGTTGTGCTGACAGCCCCGCACACCAAGACTCCACCTAACTAGAAAGGCGAGCTTGTGCTATAGTTATTAAGTGTTCCCTCTCCAGTGTCCTTCACAACGTACTTAACCCAGCTGGGCTGGGATCAGGGGGTAATTCAAATGCATTCAGTATCAGTAAAATGCAGATACACTGTAAGTGTTATTTCTTCTTCATGTGTCTGTCTGCAAACTTTTTTAGGGCAAGGGCCTTGTCTTCCTCATCTCTGAGACCAAAATTGTACTGATCGATTCAAGGACTGTAACCAGCATAGTTTCTTAGAACATAACAGGTTCTTATTAATTGCTTCACAGACAAATGGAATTTATTTAGTTCCTGAAATGAAGTGTCAAGAAACAAAAATACCTGAGCAGAAAAATTCCAAGCTGAAATGTTTGAATAGGCTTGGGTCATTTTTCTCCCTTTCTCTGAAAGAGTATAATGGGACATCCCAATCTCTGCCTCTGAATTTCTCAAGTTTTCTGGTACAAAATTGTTACCACTATCTGGGTACTGAACACCCTCATAAAACAAGTGAAGATTCATGGGTTTTTTTCACATACATATATAATCAAACAGATCCTCTGGCTTTTCTTCTGGTGGCCTTTGGAATAAACCACACCAAAGTAGATATATAATATCGTAACAAAGTTTCTGTGTTATATTAATTCTTTATTTACCTTTTATGTTGTAACTATTTTTCTATTGCCAAACTTTTGTGATTAAACAGATTTTCAATTCCATGTAGTCAAATTTATTGTTCTACTTGTATGCTTTCTATCTTTGGTGTTCTGTTTAGAAAGATTTAAATGTCATAATGTGAATATATATTAACCTATGGTTATTTTGTTTTTTATTATTTCATATTTTATATTCAACTTATTTGGAACTGTATTTGATGAGCAGTGGGAAAATATAACTTTATATATGTTTTTCCCAAATGTTTAGCCAGTTGTAAAACTACATATTAAAGAACTCAATCATTATTTACTAAACTTTTTCTTTATATTGCATTATAATGAGTTTCTATAAGAGTGCAAACATTGTTTTAAATACTTAAATTTTTTAAATATTTTTTATTTTTCAATTATACTTGATATATAATATTAATTTCAGGTATATAATATGGTGATTAGATATTTATATAACTTATGAAGTGATCCCCTGATATGTCTAGTACCCATCTCACAACATACATAGTCTTATATATATATATATATATATATTTTTTTTTTTTTGTATTTTTCTGAAGCTGGAAACAGGGAGAGACAGTCAGACAGACTCCCGCATGCGCCCGACCGGGATCCACCCCGCACGCCCACCAGGGGCAACGCTCTGCCCACCAGGGGGCGACGCTCTGCCCACCAGGGGGCAATGCTCTGCCCACCAGGGGGCGATGCTCTGCCCCTCCAGGGCGTCGATCTGCCACAACCAGAGCCACTCTAGTGCCTGGGGCAGAGGTCAAGGAGCCATCCCCAGCACCCGGGCCATCTTTGCTCCAATGGAGCCTTGGCTGTGGGAGGGAAAGAGAGAGATAGAGAGGAAGGAGGGGGGGAGAAGCAAATGGGCGCTTCTCCTATGTGCCCTGGCTGGGAATCGAACCTGGGTCCCCCACACGCCAGGCCGACGCTCTACTGCTGAGCCAACCGGCCAGGGCCTAGTCTTATATTTTTTGTGTGTGCATCTAGGAACTGCAACATTTGGTGTTCAATAATTATTAAATCAATGGATAAATTCTTGTTTCATTAAACTGAGCCATCAGACTTGATAATTCTACTGTTCAATATATCAGAAATCAGTCATCTTCCTTTTTTTTAACCACAATGCCTACCTTTGTTCAGGCCCTAGTAATTATGGCTTTTTTAAAATGCATGTTATACACAGCTGGAATAAAGTTCTAAAATGCAAATCTGATCAGGTAACTTCCCCGATAAAAATCTGTAAATGACTATCCATTTCAATTCATGTTCTATACCTTCAAGGGCTATCAAAACCCTGAGCTCAACCAAGTGAAAATGTTTATAGTGAATATGCCTTATTCGGTTTGTTTTGTTTTTTTAATTAAAAAAAAATTTTTGCCTTTGTAAAAGTTGTATAGCTTGGTAAGTGCTAAGATAGAGGTATGGACAAAGTAGATTAGTGGGATTTGGGGGCATAGAAAGGTAAGCGAGTTCTGGCCAGGATGACAGACCACAGAGGTCTGGAGTAGCACCCCTGCCATCTCAGAACCACAAGTTGTCAAGAATGACTAGGGCACAGTGCAGGTAACAACATAAACAGGGTCCAAATCACGAATGGTCTTACATTCATGGTCACACTAGATACTTTGAGTTTTTCCTACAGAAATGTGCAGGAGTCAAATTTAAATGTGGAAATAGGTTGATTACAATTTTTTTTTTGAAGAAGAAGGTAAATTGGACAGTATCCTATAGGATGGATTGAAAGAGAATGAGTCCAAAAACCAGAAACTAAATTAATAATAGATGATTCAATAATTAAGGTGACATGTAATAAGGTCTTGAGCACAGACAAGAGTATTAAGAGTCAGAGGAAAAAATACACGTGATATTAATAAAGCCCTATAAGATTTTGTGACTGACCAGGCATGAAGATGAAAAAAGGAAAAGAAAAACACAGTATTTGACCTCTACCCCACCTCCAAATCTTTCACCTATCACCACTCACTCCTCACTTGACTCCTTAGGTAAATAGTGATGTTCTCTACTAAGAGAGGAATTGCAGGAAGCATGCCAGTTTAGGGGATTGTGGGATGATGGGGAAGAAAGAAGTGATGCTAGACTTCATCTTAGACATGTGGACAATTTCCAGAAGGGGGTGATTCGGAGTGTCAGATGTTCCCAGAGGGCAAGTCAGATGCAGACTGAAAAGTGCCTATTTGGATTTAACAGAAGGTTTGTCCATTCCTCCCCAAAGCTGGGAAGTAAATAGAATTGGTCAGTACACATTTCTCTAGAAATGAGCTTAGGTGTGAAGGGGAGTAGATCAGTGGTTACAGGAGGCACCTGACCTACATCTTTTGTTTTGCCATAGAATTCATGAGCATTAACGCTGGAGTGTAACCTCTTTGAGGCCAGATACTGTGTCGTGGTTTCCTGGATGACCAGCTAGTTCACAAAGCCCTAAAATTTTACAACTTTTTAATCCTCCTCAGCGTCTATAATTATCCTGGTAGTCAGGCAGTAGCACTCAATTAAATAGTTGTTGAACTGAATACTGTGGATAGCTGACTCACAACACACTGAACTGGACTATTCAAAATGTCAGTGCCTTAATTTCCTCCTCATCAACAGCAATTATTATTAGAGTTCTTTTAATAGTAAATTGAACATGGAAACATTGTCCTTGCTCTCAAGAAATGTTCACATCCATCTACTTAATGAAAAGGCCAGTCTTCCTTCCTTCCTTCCTAGAAATGTTATGAGGAGTAGCTCACACACAAGGGCTAGTGCATGCACAAGGCACGAGGACACGGCTACTAAATATAAGCTCCCTTCATATATTATTCGCTCAGGGTAGGTATAACCACGAGTCAGCTAACCACGGGATGCTTTTAGGTCTGGCAAGTGGGATGGAAAGCTTGCTGCATCAGTCTCCTCTGTGAGTGCCTGCACGCTTTCTGGTTTCAGGCTGGAAACGTCCTGTGGTGTGTCTGGCCTGGCCAAACCCAGGAAGTACTGAACTTATTAAAATTTAAAAACAAACCAAAGTTGTTTGGAATCTCCCAAAACACGTTGTGTCTGAGGGTGAAGGCTGGGATCCACTTCTGATCTGACATGAGCATCATACATCAGGAAAACACACACAGTGCGCGGTAATTTTACAAAAGGGCTACACCCTTGCCTTTGGTCTTGTGACAGTCTAGAAAAGCAGCCCCTGTCCAGGGCCTTGAGGAATTTGTGAAGTTTTCTCTTCTTTCAATTTCTTTTTCTTAGGTTGTCATAGGAATGAATGTGTGTTTATGAAAAAACTGTTAGACAGTTTGAACATTCTCAAGCAGAGCTGAGGGTACCTTGTCTCAGGCTCCACCAACCTGTGGAGGTTTGCTTGGCCCTGGCTCTGTTATTTGTATAAATCTGCCTAAAGTGAACCCTGGGGCAGCCCCCATGTAGCCTATTGCTTATATATAGCTAGACCACCTATTGTAATCCACAAGCATCTGTGGATGGGTAGTCAGGAGTTTGCTAAACTCAACCTGATGACCAAAAATGAACCTAATGATCAGGAATGAAACTTCCAAAACAACACACAAGGGCGTGTTTGCCTACAAACTACATTTAGATCATCAAAAAGAATTATAGAATTATCTGGGGCTAGAAATAACCAGCGCAACCATGTAGCTCCACCCCCTTCATTTTTTTACTTGAGGGAAGTGAGGCAGAGAATTTTTCACATGAGTCATCCAAAGTCAATAGCAGCTAGTGATACAGCCAGAACTGAGAACCTTGAGCTGACCCTCTGTCTCCTTTTCAGTACCGACACCACACACACACACACACACACTCACACACACACACACACTCACACACACACACACACACACACACACTCCATACAAGTAACTTTTGAAATAACTTGTAGTTCATTAGAGGTTTTCAGAAATCAGCTTCATAGTCTACAAAAGGTGTGGATGACCTCTTAATCCTGACATATGTTCACTTTTATATAGAGTTTGAAAGTTATAAGATAGCTAAATTAATTTACATAAGATAATAAAGCATTCTAAAGAGAAAATAGATTGAGACACTTGTCTTTGAAATTTAAAAAAAAACAACTGAATTATATTGTTTAACCTGAGATGGCCCTGTTTAAGGGTCAAACAGAAAGGAAAATCAAGTTGCTGAGGCAGAATCTACCATGACGGTGTACCAGGAAATACCTGGCATCCAAGGACTGGGAAGAAAACAGCTGCCCAAACCAACATCTGCGACACAGCCATTTGAGAACCAGCATGTGCTGGGGAAGTGGCTGTGCTAGTAAATCCATAGAACCCGGGGCAGTTCTGATTCAGAATGTCTTTAGCTCAGTGTTCACAGAAGAAAGGAGCTGCTTTCTACCAAACACTGTAAGAAATGGCTACATTCTGAGCAGAGATGTATTTCAGCAGCAGTGACCTAAGACAAGACTGCTATCCAGCCACATTCCTAAGGACAGCCAGAGTGACTTTGGCAGGTGCCACATCAAGCTGTGGCTTCAGCATTCACACTTGCAGCAAATGGGGGCCAGGGACTTTCTGAGCCTGGAGTTGAAGACCCAGGACTGCTAGGACTCTAGGAGGAGGCACAAGTTTTATCAGTGGTCCCAGCAACAGGTGGGCGTGGACTAGCTCTTCAGACAGTTGGTTTTAGTGGTACCCCCTGGTCAGCCATTGTAGTAGAGCAGGACATGTGGATCACCTGATCTAAGTAGTGAATATGGATTCTTGCAATCTCAAAGGAGTTCACCTTGCTTTCATCTCATGTGATTAAGGATCAGCAATCAGAGCTGGGTCTTTGGATATGATTAAGTTCCCAAGGAGATGCTTGTGTGTGTCAAGAGAAAATGAGTAAGAGAGAAGATTGGTCTTAGAACATCACTGTCCAGTCATTACTATGTGTCTTCCAAACAAAGCAGGTTGTGCCAGTATAAATATTTTATGTAAGGCTATGACATTTAAATTCAACAAATTTTTATTTTTTCTAATACAAAGAATAAGTCTGTGCTCTTTCTGAAGTGTGACTCTGTGCCTCCTCAAGAAGTTTTTTCTTTCTTGTTTTTAAAATTTTTTTATTATTTTTTATCTTATTTTTATTAATTTTAATGCAGTGACATTGATAAATCAGGGTACATATGTTACGAAAAAAACATCTCCAGATTATTTTGACATTTGATTATGCTGCATACCCCTCACCCAAAGTCAAATCATCCTCTGTCACCTTCTATCTGGTTTTCTTTGTGCCCTTACCCTCCCCCCTTCCTCGCCCCCTCTCCACCCCACCACCCCACTCCCTGTTACCATCACATTCTTGTCCATGTCTCTGAGTCTCATTTTTATGTCCCATAAAATTGTCTCTATTTTCCCAACACCATTTGTTGAAGAGGCTGTCTTTACTCCATTGTATGCCCTTACCTCCTTTGTGAAACATCAGTTGTCCATAGAGCTGTGGGTTTACTTCTGGGTTCTCCGTTCTGTTCCATTGATCTATGTGCCTGTTCTTATGCCAGTACCAGGCTGTTTTGAGTACAATGGCCTTGAAGTATCAGGAAGTGTGATACCTCCCCCTTTATTCTTCTTTTTTAAGATTGCTGAGGCTGTTCGTGTTCTCTTTTGGTTCCATATAAATTTTTGGAATATGTGATCTATATCTTTAGAGTATGTCATTGGTATTTTAATTGGTATTGCATTGAATTTATAAATTATTTTGGGTAATATAGACATTTTAATAATGTTTATTCTTCCTAACCATGAGCACGGTATGTGCTTCCACTTGTTTGTATCTTCCTTGATTTCTTTTATCAATGTTTTATAATTTTCCGAGTACAAGTCTTTAGTCTCCTTGGTTAAATGTACTCCTAGGTACTTTTTTTTTTTTGGTTGTAATAGTGAAGGGGATTGTTTCCTTAATTTCTCTTTCTGACTGTTCATTGTTGGTGCATAAAAATGCCTCAGATTTCTGAGTATTAATTTTATATCCTACCACCTTGCTGAATTCATTTATCAGGTCCAGTAGTTTTTTGACTGAGACTTTAGGATTTTCTATATACAATATCATATCATCTGCAAATAATGATAGCTTTACTTCTTCTTTTCCAACTTGAATGCCTTTTATTTCTTCTTCTTGTCTGATTGCTGTGGCTAGGACTTCTAGGACTATGTTGAATAAGAGTGATGAAAGGGGGCACCCCTGCCTTGTTCCTGATCTTAAGGGGCTTGCTTTTAATTTTTTCCCATTGAGTATGATGTTGGCTGTGGGTTTGTCATAGATGGCTTTTATCATGTTGAGGTATGTTTCCTGTATTCCCACTTTGATGAGAGTTTTGATCATGAATGGGTGCTGAATTTTATCAAATGCTTTTTCTGCATCTATTGAAATTATCATGTGGTTTTTCTCCTTCCTTTTGTTTATGTAATGAATAACATTGATAGATTTGTGAATATTGTACCAGCCTTGCCTCCCCAGAATAAATCCCACTTGATCATGGTGTATGATTTTTTCCATATATTGTTGGATCTGGTTTGCTAATATTTTGTTGAGGATTTTAGCATCTATATTCATCAGGGATATTGGCTTATAATTTTCTTTCTTTGTGTTGTCTTTACCTGATTTTGGAATCAAAATTTTTTTTATTATTAAGTGAGAGATGCAAGAGGCAGAGAGATAGACTCCTGCATGCACCCTGACCAGATTCCACCTGGCAAGCCCCCTATGGAGTGGTACTGTGACCACCTGGGGCCGTTGCTTGGCAACCAAGCTATTTTAGTGCCTGAGGTGAGTTCATGGTGCCATCCTCAGCACCTGGGGCCAACTTGCTCAAATGAGCCATGGCTGAAGGAAGGGGTAGAGGGTGGGGGCAGGAGTGGAGAAGCTGATGGTTGCTTCTTCTGTGTTCCCTGACTGGGCATTGAACTCAAGACTTCCACATGCCAGGCTGATGCTCTACTGTTGAGTCAACTGGCCAGGTTATTTTTTTCTTTCTTATAAATGATTTCTCTATAACTCATCATGGAACAAGATTTTTATCCGAAAAGGGCTTTCTTCTTTATACATTTGACACTGTCTGTGCTAGTAAAGAGAATTCTTCTCTAAATTAATTCAAACATTCATCAGAACTCCTAGCTCCTTGAATTCACAAATGGAGTAAAATGAGAAAGAGACACTCTCCAAACAAGGCCAACACAACAGTAGGTGTAAATGAATCTACTTTGAAATGAAAGAGAGTGTTTATTTACAAGGATTTTTCCTTTTATAGATATAGCTGATAAAAATAGTTTTCCTTCATTAGAATTAGTTTTCATTTACTTATTTTACTCAGTATAAGACTAAGAACTACATGATTTCACATATAGGTAGAATATAGAACTGAGACTCAAAGACATAGATAAAAGTGAAGTGGTTACCAGGGGAAGGAGGTTAGGGGGAGGTGAGGGGGTAAGAAGGTAAAGAGGAACAAATATTCGGTGACAGTAAATGATTTGACTTTGGGTGATGGGCATACAACATAATCAACAGTTCAAATGCTATAGAAATGTTCACCTGAAACCTATGTACTCTTATTAATCAATGTCATCCTGTTAAATTTTATTTTCTAAATAAAATTTTTTTTAAAAAATTAGTTTTCATACAAGTTTATCAAGCCTGAATGAAGAAAAATTGTGTATTTTACAGCCTCTGACAGTCTTCTTAGTCCCAACTGTACATTTTGAATATCATCTCCTTTGTAAACCCTTCTATAAAAACCTTATTTTCCAGCCAAAGTTTTGTTTTCCCCACATTTCCCCCATTTCCCTTTTCCTTACCATTAGATGCAGTAAGAGTATAGATGCCTCTCGTTCTCCTCCTATCATCAGTTTCTTGAAGGTGAGAACCATATCTTGCTTATCTTTGTAATTCCAGTATCACTCAGATGGTAGGTGTCTTTAAAAAATCATTTTTGTTTTAACTGAACTTACATAATAATTAAAAATATATAATTAGTTTTAAGTTTCAAGGAACACCCAGTTGGCTGGGAGTCTCTGTCTTGGAGAACTGGTAAATTAATCAGGGTGTAAAGATTTTAGGAACGTGGAAGCAAATACATCCATTCAGTGGTTTATTACGTGTGGGTTGAGGAAAAACATCATTGTCATATTATGTTCATTTCTCACCTAAAATATAAGGATAATATTTGCCCCACCTGTCACATAAGGTACCTGTGTGGATTAAAAACATATTCTAAAATATATGAAGGCATTTTGTAAGTAGTAACATTTTGTTTCCAATTATTACAATTATTTTAATTGCTCTCATGTATTTTTATAATCCTACATGTTACCACTCCATGACTTCAGTCCTTAAAATATACAAAAGCTAAAAACCAAAAGAGAAATCTAATTTGTATTATGTATTTTTACCCATTTGTTGCTGATACTTTATCCTTTATGTAAAGAGTATTTAATAAAAAATTATAATATCAAACATTATTAATAAGATTGGTTGCAATCCATAGGCATTTTTCACAGCTGTAGTCATAGCTCAGCTATTGTCTGAAAGTTCTCACATGCATTTATTCCTTTTGATCGACAGTGTTATAGAATTAGCACTCACAGAGCTGCATGATCATGATGTGGTGGTGTGTCCTGTAAAAAAAATCTCCAATTAACTGGTAACTATAAATGCCACAATTCATTGTTAATATTTTTGCTTTAGCCAATTATAGTTTTTAAAAGTTTTTAATAAGAAAAAATTATTTTTTTTACATTTTACCATTTATTTACTATTTCTGATGCTTCTATTGGGGGGGGGGTATAGATATAAATTTCCAGCTAGTATCATTTTTTTCTTCCACCTGAAGCAATTTATTTAATACTTTTTATAGAACAGATCTACTGTGGGTGATGTGCCTAACATTTTTGAATCTGCTAAATTATTTTACCTTTAATTATTAAAATGTAATGTTCCTGAATGTCAAGCTTCAGGTTAACTATTTTTTTCCATCATTTTAAAGATGTGTTCTGTTGTGTATAGTTTCAGAAAAAATATGTGCTCTAGTCCTTATCCTTATTCATGCATACATAATGGGTTTTGTATTTTGTCTGGTAGCTTTAAATTTTTTTATTTGTAGTTTTCAAAATTCTGTTTGTATCCTGCTTAGATTTGTTGAGAATCTTAGATCTGTAGGTTTACAGTTTTTAATTTGAAAATTTTTTTAATCAAAAAACTTTATTAAAATATTTAAATAAAATTTAAATAATATTTGTTTATTAAAATATTTCTTCTCTCTCCCTTCGTTTGGGTTTCCAATTACATGTATTGTTTCCCACAGGTCACAGAGTCTCTCTGTTAAAAGGTTTAATCCTTTTATTTCTTTTTTACTTTATTTGGGATGATTTCTACTGCTATACTTTCAATTTCTCTGATAATGTCTTTCACAATTTCTAAGTTGCTTTTAATCCCTTACAAGAAAACTTTAATTTGAAGTATTGTCTTCAAAAAAGTATTACATTTTTCATTTCTTGATGTTTCATTTGGAAGTTTTTTTATATTTTCCACTTTTCTGTTTATTATGTTATTCTTTCTTTTAAATTTTTGAGCATTTATTGGTAGTATATTAGATGCTTTAGAGTTCTTTTCTGTTAATTCTATCATCTTTGTCTTTTCTGGATATGTTTCTATTGACTGGGTGATATGTTATATTATTTCTATTTTTTTGTTAATGTGTTCTATTTTCCTGCTTTTACATATGTGTTATTATTTTTTATTAAATTGTGATTTTAATGTTTTCAAGCGCTGGATTTTATTGTATTATCTAAAATTATTGGCTTTTTTTCTAGCAGATAGGAAGTTACTGTGATCAATTTATTCTTTTTGAGGTTTATTTACAAGTTTTTAAAGAGGATGTTTTAGAGTAGCTTTACCATAATGACCAGAGAGGCCTACTACTAAAGTATGACTTTTCTGGGGTTTTGCTAATAGCTCAGGTGTTTAACAAGGACTTTCTACTCAGGGCGGTTAGGACTTGAATGTCTCTCACATTTGTATGAACTCTAGGAATGACTTACACCTTGCCGATATTTATTTGGCCTAGCCTCATGGGTCTTACCTTGTTCATATTCACAATCTTTGGCTCCCATCTGAAAAGAACTCTTACCCAGATTTTTGGAACTTTCTCTCTATGTATCTCCCTTTTCTTGGATGTCTGTATTCTTAAAATAGCCCAGCACTTCAGCTTCCTGAACTTCTTTCTCTGTCTTCTTCATTGAGCAAGCCTGCCATGCTTTGTTTGGAATACTCTCATCAGCACCGAGGCCCAGAAAAGCCTCTATGCAGAGAGCCAGAGCAGTTGTAGGGCTCCCTTTCATTTCTCTTCTCTCAGGATCAGAGGGTTCTGTTGTCGGAAGTATGAAACCATTGCCACATGTATTGTTCCAGTTTTATAGTTGTTTACTATAAGGTAATCAGCTCAATACCAACTATTTTATTACAGCTGAAATACACTGATTGAACCTTAAAGTCATCTTTTGCTTATGGCCTATCAATCATATTGTTGAAAGACAATTTTCCACGAGTCTCTGACATTTCTGTATGTCTTGTGAGTAAGGCACTGATTTCCTCTTTGCTTCCAACTGTACCTTTATGTGTTTTTGTGCAGCAAACAGTCTTAAAAGATGGAATTAATGTCCCTTGAAAGAAAGGGAAGGTTTTCTTACAGTTTTGGAAGCAGATATACTTCTCTTTAAAAAGAAGTTGGTTCTTTAAGTTCAGGACTCCTGTCTTATAAAACAACTCACTGTATTGTCAGGCATCTCCTGGCTCTCTTTACAGAAGGTATTTGGGTTTGAAACACAGGTATGAAAATGCTGATATTCTGTCTACTGTCATTGCTCTCAGTAATAAACTGTCCTTTGTCCCTAATTCAGGAATGCCATGCCTTCTTTTAGCATCCATAAAACTGTGGTAGACTAAATTGTTAGCGTGAAAGTAGAGTAAAATCTCAAACTTTCAAATTTTTGATATGTATTTGTTGAATATACATTTATATTTATATGGGAGGAGATAGAAATAAAATATATGGCAACTTATAATAATAACTAATACTTATTCGGGGAACACTTTACAAAAGTTGCTTTTTAATATAACAATTCCAAAAACCTAGTAAAGTAAGTTTTTATTCCCATTTTCCCCATAAGAAACAGGTTCTGAGAGAATATGATCTGGGCAAAGCCAAACATGTAGTAGTAAATAGGGACTGAGCATTCAGTATTCAGCTTTTCTGTTCTCCTTCCAATGTCATTAAAACTGCTAACTCTACCCAGTTATAACCATATTAACATAAAAAAAACATACAATTGAAGTTTAAATGATGTGGTAGACTAAAATCACTATGGAAACTCAGAATGGAGTCTGGTGCCTGCTAATTCCTCAGGGAGGACTGACTAGAGGAAGAAGGACTAAGTCACTTAAGCTAGTGCCCCAAGTCTGACCCTCAAAGGCTTTCCTGTGAAGGTTTCTATGCATCTTGCAGTCTGGAATGGAGTTGTGCTATTTCTTGCCTCAGAAATTAGGATACGAATGAGAATGTATCCATGAAACACGCTGAGTGATAACTCCTCCTCCACCTGAGCAGCTCCTGCCCACCCACAGCATTGTCTGTGAGTGGACTGTAGACTGACAGAGCGGGCTCAGTGGTTAGAGGAACAGTGGGATGTGCTTCAGTCCCCGAAGGTACCATCGGCCTGTGGGGGTGTTTCTTGGCAAAGGACTTGACTGCATTTTTTTAAATTTTAATTCTTACCCTGAAAAATAAATACATGAAAGCACCCATTACCAATTAAGTACTTACTTTTAATAACCCACTTATAAAATCTTAAAAGGTGTTTAAAAGTGCCTGCATATACCAGAAAATTGAGAAAACAGCTCTTCCCTCTAAAATAGTCTGTTCTCCAAAATCCTAAATCTAAAATGATAGAACCCAAGAAAGAAGGTAGAAGCCCATAGGGTCCCATAAGATGCTGGGTTTGGGCGGTGGGTAAAAGAAAAAACTGGGCAATATCAACTTTCTTTTGAACATGTTTAAAATTCAGTCCTAACATACTATTCCTTTTTCTTCTAGAGCAATAATTTTCAACCAGCGTGCTGCAGAAAATTTTAAAACCCACAATACCTGACTATTTGGTCAGGGGCACTGACTTTTTTGTCCTTAGGTTGTCAAACAAAAAAATGACAACAACCAACCCAACAATAGCTATCCAGTGTGAATGAATTAAAATATTTATTTTTTTATCAAATTGGTAAAAAAAAATGTAATTTTTGGTGTGACACAGACCTTAGTAATTAGTTTGTGTGCCATGACATGAACAATGTTGAAAATCACTGCTCTAAAGGGTCAATTGAAAAAAAGGCAAAAAATATAATCAATCTTACAAGTTCTAAAGCAAACATGAAATACTTATATGCTTGCATACTTATATAAACACCTAAATATGACCAGCAGAGAAAAATGGGAATGAGCTCCCTGAATCCAGCCTTGAATTCTCTGGTAATCTGCTAGTGAGAAACAAATTGGATTCCTGCACAAATTCAAGAACTGATACTTTAAATATTTTTTTAGCAACCAGAAGAAATACTTCTTATAGCCTTTTTAATACAACAAATATTTATCGAGGGTTATTTTGTACTGGCAGCTATAGGAGGTATGGAGACAGTGGACAGAGTATGTCTCCAAAAAGCTTAAAAGAGCAGTGAATTTTGCGGTGGTGATAAATGCATTTGAATACATATATGAATTCAAGGTTCAAAAAGGAGGTAGTTGAACTGGACAGGAGGAAATGGAAAGATGAGCTCACAATTAGTAATCAATGAGGTACAAAGGGCTATTCCCGGGGACATGGAAGGGGTTGGAAATAAGGCTGGGGGTACAGTGGGGCACGTGAGCTGAAGATCTCAAAGACTTCCTGCCATCCTCTTGGAAATGATCCTGCAAAAAAAGGTAAGATAGATATGATAAAATTTGAAAGAAAAACAGTATTAAGACAGCACAAGAGCATTTGAGATTTCCATATACTAATGTGGATTCTATTCTAAATTTTTTAAAGTTAAATCACCATAAAATTTTTCTAAAATTTAAACTATGGTGTTGTAGATCAAAAAAGTAACTATCTAACCACAAAATAAAATAGATTAAATTATGTTTCCTCCGTGAGACTAGCTGATGGGTCCAAATGTACTCAGTAGTCACCGGAGTTTATCTTAGGGGAAGAACTGCCACTTTTAGGAAAATACTGTGATAAAATATTTTGAGAAGGAAAGTATTGCCCTGAGAACATGGATTAGAGAACCCTGACAATGAGAAAACTAGACTGCTCTGTCCGAGAAGGCAACTGTAAATTAAGCTGAGGAAAACAGGAGAGAGAATAAAATAAAGGATGGGCAGGGGTTGGGTGGCTGAGATCTAAGTTTGAAAACTTGCCCAAGAGAGTGGTTGGAGAAGTGGGAAGTCTAATACACAGTTTGAAATTAACTGCTGGGTTGTTCTAAATTCTTCCACTATTGCCACGGGTTCTCTAGTTAACACACACAGCTGTCACACGTGAGAGTACTTGGGAGGCAGGAAATCAAGGAGAAGGGCTGTGAAGAGAAAAGATCACTGCCCACCTGCGAGGTGCAGATTGGACAACATTGGTACATGCTTGAAACTAAGGCCAGATGTAACTAAAAGAAACCGAACACCTTACAAATTAAAGAAATCTTGGAAAGACATCAGACTTCTTAAGGGCAAGGTGACCCAAGCTGACATCTGATTCACATGGATAAGAAAGGAGCCTTTTAGGCACTTCCTAATTTGTATCTTAAAATGGCAAGGCAGTAATTTCCCTGTGGAATAAGTTTTAGATATATGCAGTTTGGCAAACTTTAAAGCAAAATGCACTGTTTACCTGTTCATAAAGACTTCAAGACTTTTACTGCATGACTTTTTGACAGAGTATTAAATAGCAGTATATATTTCCAACCAAATTAATGCTATTATTGTTTTCATGTGTATTAGACAATTATACATAGTGACTAAAATTAACTCCAGTAGGATTTTTAAACAATAATAATACTGAAGCTTATTATGTACCAGTTCCTTTTTTAGTGGTAGATTTTATTATGTGATTAGCTAGGCTTAGTGAAGCAAAGACCCCAAGAAATGCAGCTTGTAGAAGATTGGACTTTATTTCTCTTTCACATACATTCTGCAATGCTGTCAGGACCCAAGCTTCTCCCCGCTGCTGCTCCACCACTCCTGGGGTATTTATTCTGCTCTGGGCACAAATGACTCACCACCAAATCGTCTTCATTATGCCAACAGGAAGGGGAAAATGAAACAAAGAAGGGGCATCAACCTCAGACACATCCCAGATGTTGCACAAGTCTATTTCTTTTCTATTTTGTTAGCTAGAAGTTAGGCACAAGGCCACACCAGATGCTATCACAGGGGACAGTGTGTTTAGTTACAAGGAGGGGTTTCTGTGACTGGAGGAAAAGGTACTTGGGGGCACTCTCTCACTACTACAGTAGGCTGCAGCTTCCACAGCGGGAAAGAGCATGTCTATGCCTTCCACATCTCAGTATGACTGCAATCGTTTGGAAATCGATGAAAAAATGAAGACCATTTGTGGAAAGCTTTCAGTAACAAACAACAAAGTCACCATTAAATCTTCCAATTCAGTCCAATCAAATTTTCTTCTCCCCAAAATAGTTGCTTACATCATTGGAAACTTAAGTATAAGTATCTATGGATAGCCAGTTCATCTCAGAAATGTCTAAAACGATCTCCCTAGTGTGGCAGTACTTGTTAAGCTTTCCACATAGCTCGGCTCTATCCTCTGTTTTGTAAGTGGTCAGCCGGTGCTGACAATAATCACATTCTCAGGAGCCTGGTGTGTAGAGATTCAGATGCCAATCTGTTCAGTTATAATAGAAAATATGAACTGCAAAGTGAACTCTGGGTGCTGCCCCAGCATCGCTCCCACCGCTGCACGCTAACTTGTGGCCGCGTCTCAGCTCCCTGCGGCCCCAAAGCAGACAGTACAGGACACGCATTCCTCGCTTTCATCACCAGAGCACAGCACACATGGGGCAATCCCACTGACAAATTCTTCTAATGCTAGAGCACAAGAAGAAGAAATGATAACAGGACAGAGGAAACCAAAAAGTGATGAGCCTGCATTACTTCTTCCGCCAGCCTTAGAGCCCCCCTACTAACCTCCACGGCTGCCCCTGTGTTCAGCCCCTTTCTGGCTGCAGCCGTGGAGAAAGTAGACACATCTTCTCTGCCCAGAATCCTCTTTGTGTGCCTCTTCTCTTAGACTCCCTAATCTTTTAACTAGTACCCAGCTTCCCCTGCTGAGAAATTAAAATAACAGTTGATGTTTTAACAATCTTAGTAATGATGCACTCACCTCACATTAAAAGCAGTCTCCCCCCTCCCCTCCCCATTGTTCAACAAAAGACTTAGTATTCTTAAGCATGGGTCTCTGTAGTAGCTTTGCCATTCAGAACTTTCCTGGGAAGAATGGATAGGTACTTGCTGTATATCTGCATGATTACGAATAAAACTTTCTAAAGATTATTAAGCTTTCAGAATTCAGGAACTCCCCACATGGAATGATTTCTGCTTTCATCCTAGAATTCAGAAATTCCTACAGGTTTCCTTCTTAATGGAAGCCTCTTTCTTGTAAGGACCCATCATTCTTGTAAGGATCCATCACTGTTAGCCCTGTGCTCTGCACATACTAATATATATTGAGCCACCAACCCACTGTGCGTATTGTCATTTATTACAAACATGTCTTACCTCTCCTTCTAGAGGGTAAGCTTGCAGTCTCTAAAGGCAATGATATTCACTTTTGTAACCCACAGAACACAACACAGTGCACGTAGAACATACAGGAAAGATCTCTACCTTCTTTGTATTTTGAGTCATGTTTTTCCTTCTACTCCAAAATAAACAGGAGTCTCAGGAATGCCTTTGTTCCGAGAGCTGCCTTAGATGCCAGGCTCTGGCTGAGTGCTCCACTTGCATCAGTCATACCTCGAAGCAACACTAGGAACTATGTTATATCATTATTTGCATTTGACCAAAGCATGGAATTGGTAAGTCTATTTTCCCCAGTGGTAGTTTAGCTGGAGCTACCTAAAAAAAAGAAAAGAAAAGTGAATGAATGAGTTAGTGAGTGAATGAATGGATTAAGAACGGGTTCAGACATGGTGCCAGGTCTAAGGGGACACACTTTCCATGAATCAGTCCCCTTAGGTCAAGGAGAGACGAAGAACTCCAGATCTGCCACATGCCTGGAAACAGAGCGTGAGTTCCTGCCCTGCCCCAGCCTTTTCCCAGCTGCAGGTCCGCGCCATTGCTTCTCTCACGCTGCACTTGGTAGCAGCCAGGGAGGAGAAAGCTGGGACAAACATGGTTCCTAAATTCAGGTTCTGGAAGAGAGCAATCAGAAAACAGCCATTTCCCAGGGAACTAAACTGACTGATGCAAAAAAAAAAAAGGTTTGCTCAGGAAAACTGCTTCCACAGACCCCCCAAAAAGTGCTACTATATTATTTTCGTGGGAAATGGAGCCCGAGCAGGGGGTAGGGGACTCGGAGGGGCTCTCTTGCAACACATAGAATGCTCCTAGGGTTGTTGTTTGAGCTTTGTGCATGTGTTTATTTGTTTTTTGTTTCCAAAAGGCAGAACCCAGTGTTTAAGGCCTCACAGACTTGAATTTCAGTAAATGCCAGAAAGGGGCACTCTTCCTCCCTGCACACAATCAGGGTTGCTAAGGTTAGCACTTAAAGAAGACATTAAATCATACTGGGTGGGAGGATGGGATGAGAAATTCATGGCACAAGTGGCTCATTATGTGGGATCTGCAACTGGGCAAAACATCCACCCCCAACTGGATCATGCATGATCTTTTGAGGTTAACAAATGGAATGCCAGGATAGAAATGATGGAAATCTGCAAGAATGAAGTTCTCGGAGCCAATCCTGTCATTCTCCCTGCTTTCATCTCCCTTAAAGTTGGCTCATTATACCACTAGAAAAATACACCACAGAATGAAGTTATGTTCCAAAAAGGAAGAAAAAAAGAAAAAGGATTGCCTTGAGCATTCTCTATACAGGAATATTATTTTCCTTTATGATATTGAGCATGTATGCAGTTAACTTAGCTTAATAATTAGTTGGCTTGATGCAAGTGTTTGTCCTGTCCTTGTTAAAAGATGACTCTGTGATTTTATTTAAATGTGTTCCCATAAAAATATATTTTATTCTTTAATTGTTTATATCTATTTGGATAGACTGCTGTAAGCCTCCACTACAGTCATGCCTTCCATTATGATAGTGTTTATTATTACATATTGCACAACAAGCAGGTGGTGATGATAATAATACACTTGAAAGAACACCTATACTCTCACGGCAACAATTTGCAATAGCGCTGTAGGGATAAACAAGGGAGCCGGGAGGAGGTTTGTTGTCAACATTTGGGTTCGCACACCTGTATTAATGACACCCACCTATGGAGAAAAAAAATGTAAGGGACACTTCTGGAGGCTCCTGGCAATTTTTAAACATGAGTATAACAGCTGCTCTTTGAGACCCTATCGTGTGCATGCACGTGTTCAATGCGTCAGGCTCCCTCAGAGGGGCAAAGATAAGATCTGATGGCTGCTGCAGGGGACAACTGCTGTGTTCGCCCAGCATCCCATCTCTCTTCTCCTGAATACAATATTCTGATGTCACTTATGGGAGATTCCCC
This sequence comes from Saccopteryx bilineata, assembly GCF_036850765.1. Taxonomy (NCBI): domain Eukaryota; kingdom Metazoa; phylum Chordata; class Mammalia; order Chiroptera; family Emballonuridae; genus Saccopteryx; species Saccopteryx bilineata. The sequence continues at coordinate 137,757,956 of NC_089491.1, read as the reverse complement.
ACTGTCAGCACGTGGACTTAGGTGCTAGATCCTTCAGCCCCAGGTTTGGTTTCTTGACTCAAGGCTGGTCAATTTGAGTCACAATGATTGATTCAGGATGGACACATGACCAAACACTGAGCCAATGAAGACCCATACTTAAGGATTTTTGGAGAGCCACTGATGAAGAGATACTTAATTTCAGAGGAGGCTGTAAAACTGAAAGGATTTATATAGCATGGAAAGCCTGGCATGAGAATAAACCAGTGGAATGAAAAACAGAACTGGGGTGAGAAAGAGAAAGAGACCTGTATTTTTGGAAGGTCCAGGTCCATCTGCACTTGAAGTTTAGCTCCTTGATCTTCCCAATTACATGAAACTATAAATATTCTTTTTTTTTTTTTTACACCTAAACCACTTAAGTGAGGGAGGTGTTCCTGTGGCTTGTAATCAGAAGAAACCTAACATGTCTGTTTCTAGGAGAATGCATATTTAAAAGAAGAAAAACTATGCTTATTGACATCTACACCCAGGTAGGTAATTTAAGGACATGTTATCATGTAAGCTTACAATTATAGGACATTGCATTCCCACTTTATACATAAAGAGTGTTTTATTGAGTGGTTGCACTATAACTTGGTTTACATTCACACAGTTTCAGACATGTGGATTATTTCTAAGCTTTGGCTATTATAAAATTTTCTGTCCTGTCAGAGGAGATGGGGGTTGGGGAACTGGATGAAAAAGATAAAAGAGATTAAGAAAAAAAGCTCAGACATAGGCAATAGTGTGGGGATTATGAAAGGGAAAGGGAGGTAGAAGAGGGAAAAGGGGGCTAAACAGTGATGGAAGGAGACTTGAGCTGGTGGTAAACACACTATACAATAAAAAGATGATGTACTATAGAATTAATTGTACACCTGAAACCTATATAATTTTATTAACCAGTCACCCCAATAAATTCAATAAAAACATTTTAAATGTGTAAAACTGATGTTTAATTTGGTCCTTAATGCATTTAACATCTCTAAGCCTTTAGATGTTATAGTTTGCTACTTGCTATGGTCAAACATTCTGCCCCATCAGCGATTTCTATGACCTGTCTGACCCCAGTAGGGTTGTGAATTTTCAACCTCTTTAAAATGTCATGATGAACATTCTAATATGTACAACTTTGTCTCCTTCAATTCTTTCACAATTTTCTAGAAGTCGGACTTCTAGGATAAAAGGTTTTTATTTTATAGGATGTTTTGTCATCTATTTCCAACCTGCCTTCTAGATAATTCTATCAGTTTACTCTCTGACCAACAGTATAAATTTGTGCCTTCTCTTTTTTGCCAGTATAGTAGGTAAAATTTTATCTCCTTGGTATTTCTCTGCTACTAACTGAGTATACACATGTGAGAGTATGTATTATTCTTTTTTCTTCTATTTCTGTTTTTATTGTTGTTGTTGGTGGTGGTTTTTTTTTTTGAATTTCCTATTTATGTATTCATTTCCTGGATAGAATTTTGACAAACCTATACAGTATGGAATCTACCAGGGAGTAAGGGGTAAAGAAAAGCAGGGGCTACACAGAGAATAAGTACCATCCTGTCCTATAAGCACTAAACCTCCAGTAAGAGGTTAACAGGAGAAAACACACAGTGGGTCCCTAGTGGATGAAGTCAACTGAACCTCAAGGACTCTAGGAAAGAGTGAAGGTGAGTTGCATATTTGACTGACAATGCCATGGACTGTTTGAATGCAGCTGATGGCATTGATTCACTTGCTTTATTTGAATATCCTTTTTGGAATTCATAAACACCTCTTAGTCTTTTTAAAATCCAGTTTACACTAAATCTGGCCAGATTTTGTAGAAGCCTCTGCTCTCTGGACTAAAACCCAAAGCCATCTGCCTTGTGATGTTTCCCTTTTTCGCTTTGTAACATTCACTTTGTGCATGCCTTTTAAAAACCTGGCTGCCTTTATTTCCTGAGATTTTAAGACTTTATTAAGACAGCTCTAACTTACCTGAATTAATCTCTTCCTTTTTCTTTCTATTTTGTCTCAAGGAATTCCTCTCCTTGATTATTCTAAAAATTGGAGGGCTTCATGATAAATGTGTTCTCTTATCACTCAAAAAGTTAAAAAGAAGATGACACATTCAGTTATATGAAGTTTCCTTCATGACCATGTCAGGTACCCAGTCCACTGTACAACAAGCCAAACCAATAAAGAGTAAGTGTATTCTGTGCCTCTATGTGTATACTATGTACAATATGACTATTTTCAGCTTATGCACCAGAGTGCTGAAATGTATTTTAATGTTTCGTATGTGTATGAGAATATTATTTCTTCTACAGTCTAAGTTGTTGCAACATGAATAGTTATAATTTGGTCTAACAAAAAGTGAGTACAAATGACACTATGGGGACCTCCTATTGGTCATAACACAATAAGGATCTAAAACTTTCAACTGACACCTAGGGGAAAAGGCAACCCCTCCACACACAAACAATAATATCAATAACAACAAAACATCATCCAGTTTAGCTGCTTTCTTTGTGACTTTGGTCTCTATTTACTGTACAAAGGAGAGTTATAAATGATAGAGAGGTAAGCACAGGTGAGAAGCCCTGACTAGTGCTGCTGTTTAATAGAAAAAGACTTTGCTTTTTTGGAAAGGAAGGCTGTAATCAGAGCCTGATTCTGCTCAGTAATCATAGTTTTTATAGTTATATACTTGTGGTTTTCTGAAAAAAAAATTTTAATACATTCATTAAATTTCTGCATAAAATGAGTTTTTAATTGTAAATTTTAAATTTCCTAGCTTCTATCCCCTTTGTACCTCAATGAGACAATAAGTTTATTGGTTTATATTTTTTTAGTGAAACAAAAGTTATTAGGGTGTCAAATATTGGCTGAGAATAAAACAGACTGTATTTAAAACCAAAAAGGAAAATTAAATCAAACTCTTACTGCCAGTATTATGATCATTTCCAGTGATTTACAATTTGTGGGGATGAGAAAAGTCATTTGATCACTGATGAGTCTCTAAAAGGCCTCTTACTAATCCCAGAGAATTAGAAAGCTGCCTTAAGACATTTGAAAAAAACTAACAACAACTACTCTTGAGTTTATTAAGTTCTTCAAACAAGTCTAAGGGGAACAATATCCTATCAACATCAACAGCAGATGAGTGAAGAAATACAATGACCGTTAAATACTCTGGACTGTTGAGAGAGGACATGTCCAGTGGCAACGCTCCCACTTGGCAGCCAACCACCTGGGAACAAATACCAGTCCTGTTGTCACTGCCATGTGAATCCGGGCCAGTTCCTTACCTTCCCAAGCCTCAGTTTCCTCATTTTTATTAAATGACAGAACCATTAGGAGAAGGAATATAAAGATTTCAATGGTGGGGGATCACTGAGATTCTTTCAGTGAAATCATTGAAACCTATGTGCATAATAATGCTAAACCGTCATCTGCCTTGTTCCCTGTCGTTCTCTCCTGAGGGTCCAGCGGAGGTTTTCAGAGGTTGCATCATGTGAGCTATCGCAACACATTGACTGCAAAGCAGCTACAATAATCCAGCTGTCTTCTATTAAGACACACTTTGAAGGGATTCACAAAAATGTGAAAGTGCCTCTCCTCTCACTAAACTGTTTTGCAAAAATATAGTTATTGGTCATAAAACTACACTCTTGGTGTTAGCATACAATGTGTTTGTTAATGTTATTTTTCAATGAATTAATATGAAATATGTTTTGATTTTAATTTCTAAACCAGTAAGAGAGTAAATATATCCTTAGATATAAGCCACATAAACAAAATTCTTTGGATCCTCAATAATATTTAAGAACATAATGAATCCTGAGACCAAAAAGCTTGATAACTACTGATTTTAATCAATTGTTTGCCAAAAATTTTTTTCCACATAACTAAATTCACAAGTCAGAAAACAATTATGTTAAACTCTGTAGCCCAAATTTGCTTGCAGGATACGTTGTGACTATAGCTATATTGTTTTTCTACTTTTTCATCAATTTTCAAGAGCAGTAGTTCTCAACATTAGAATTTTCTGTGAAATTTTTTAAATAAAATTCTGTTGTTTGGGGCCTCATATCCTGTTATTGATATTTTATAAAAGCTCTTTTTTTACAGATTAATTTTATCATTCAAATAACAAATTTAAGAATTACTTGATCTGTGGACATCTCATCTCCAAACCAAAAGGCACCAGAATCTACCTCCTACTACAGCTGTTCAGGTTCACACCTCACTTCCCAGCAGATGCTGAGCCACCTGAGGGCCGCTCTGGTGTTTGAAGCATTTTTCCTAAAACTTGAAACTGTTGACAATGTCTCTTATAAAGAGAAATACAAAATGCAAATAATACACAGAAATATAAAATGGGATTTACTGAATTCAATCACAGAATTAATAGAAAGTTAAATGAAAAGAACTTTCGAGGAGAGCTGATCTTTTTTAAAAGTAAGAAAACTTGAGTTCCAAAATGGTTAAATGAGTTGTTCAAGATCACAGGACTCTCTTGAAATCCAATGCTAATGGATAAAAACATTATGCTCCCAAGTTAAAATAATAATAATAATAAAACTCAAAAGCTTCACAAAGTGAAAGAAATAAATTAAGTATTTATTTGAGGTATTAAAATGAAACACTTGAGCTATATATATTGCCTTCCTTGAAGACGCACCCTTGTGGTGATAAAATAAGTTACATTATTTTGGCCCTGGAGATAGAGAATTTGCATCTTCCCTTCCCAGACTGTGGGTGTCAGAAGAGAGGTATTTGCTGGTCAGGGGCTAGTGAGCTCATGCCATAGCTCTGGGCTCCAAACTGGAAAAGCAGAAGCACAGCACAGGCAGTCCTCTACCCCAAGATCCTCACCTAGTCAACACTGGGGTATGTCACCTGCCCCACATCCCCACCAGGTACAAGGGCCCATACTGTGCCAGAAAACCTTAGCATTCTGAAAGCCCAGACCTGTTCTTCTCAAATAGTAGTGAGGACTCAGAGGCACACTTGTGATTAGATTACATTCCTGGGTGGCAGTGGCTAAACAGAGCACCCAGATCCTCATGCAAACTATGTTTAAAATACAAAACTATTGTGCCATCCTGACCAGTTGGCTCAGTGGTAGAGCGTCAGCCTGGTGTGTGGATGGCCCAGGTTCGATACCAATTAGGGCACACAGAAGAAGTGACCATCTGCTTCTGCAGCTCTCCTTCTCCCTATTCTCTCTCTCTCTCTGTTCTCCTCCCACAGCCATGGTTTGATTGGTTTGAGCACGTCGGCCCTGGCCACTTAGGATAACTGCATGGAGCCTCCACCTTAGGTGCTAAAAATAGCTCAGTTGAGAGCATGGCCCTAGATAAGCAGAGTATTGGCCCCAGAAGGAGGTTGCCATGTAAATCTTAGTCAGGGTGCTTACAGGAGTCAGTCTCTCTATCTCCCCTCCTCTCACTTGAAAAAAGAAAAGAAAAGAAAAAAACAACTATTGTGCCTTGTGCTCAGTTAACAGGAATTCTGCTACTAAACTACTTCTGCTGTGTGATTTTTTGAAATTGTTTCTGGCCACCAAGCCCCAGTTTCTTCAGTACCCCAAAGGAGGCTTTCCTTTTCTTCTTGAGATAGTCAGAGGTGTTTCTGTTGTTTACCATTAAGAATCCTGACTGATACACTACTTAATCCAGATAGAATAACACTATTGCCCTCAGATCCTCCATTCAGTACTTTGCAACTTCAAGCAGCATTGCTTAAATCAGGGGTCGGGAACCTTTTTGGCTGAGAGAGCCATGAATGCCACATATTTTAAAATGTAATTCTGTGAGAGCCATACAATATGTTTAACACTAAATACAAGTAAATGTGTGCAGTTTATGTAAGACCAACACTTTTAAAGTACAATAAGTCTCTGAATTTTTTTTAATAACGTTGTTATGCTATTGCTAACCAATGATGAATAAAGTACTTCTTACCATTAATGCAACTTCTGGTGCTGCATGGTTTTGCTGATGGCTTTGTAGTCTGGTTGATACGTAGTGAGGTTAAGCTTCATGCAGGCATTGAGACTTCCATCCATTAAATGTGATCATAGGTTGGTCTTAACATTCTTTAGATCTGAGAAAGACTGCTCTCATGCATAGCAGAGCCAAACATTGTCAGTACAGCAATACTCACACGCTGCAGTGTGTGGTATGTGAGGGGAAGCATGTTCCAAGTTTTGACAATCAGCTGGTCTGTGGGTTGAAGTTTTTTCGTTTCTCCCCACTTGTGTTTGCTCACCAACTCTGCTTGCTGTCATGCAAGTCTTTCCAAATCTTCATTCAGTGACTTGAACTTATTCACCCACAAGTCTGAGGCCTTCAAGTCAGCAGCTTGTAGCTCAAAATCTCTGACGGAGACACCGAGAATGTAATTCAGGTCAGCACTGTTCACTGCACACTCGTGTGGATGGGTGACGGACTTAAAAAGATGAGTGCACTCATGAAATTCTTCAAAGTGCACTTTGAATGACTGCAAAAGATTAGATGTGAAGCCTGCTAGCTGCTGGAGATCAAGGTGTTGAGCAGGGTCACTTGCTGTGCATGCATCTTTAAACTCTCCCAGTTTTTCAAAGTGTAGTAAACGACCTGTTTCAATGTTGGCGATGAAGAGTTTCAGCTTGTTTTCAAATGCAAACACTGCTTGTTGAAGGGATAAGACTGTATTTCCAATGTCTTGCATTTTCACATTGAGCTGGTTCAGATGTTCAGTCATGTCCATGAGGTAGTAGAACTTCAGGAGCCACTCAGTGTTAGCTAACTCAGGATGCTCGACATTTTTCATTTCAAGAAAAGTCTGGATTTTGCTCAGACAAGCCGCGAAACGGCTGAGCACCTTCCCTCTTGAAAACCAACGCACATTGTTGTGCAGAAGCAGACCAGGATAATTATTGCCAACTTCATCCAGCAGTGTTTTAAACTGGCAATCATTTAAAGCTTCGGCAACAATAAAGTTGACCACCGAATGACCAATGACATCACCTCACCAACCTGCTCACCACACATACATCTGAGCACAAAGTGCCTCCTGATGTAGGATGCAGTGAAAACTTAGGATGGTCATCTCTTTTCATGTTCATGAAGAAGCACTACGAATCCTGTTTTTCCTCACCATGCACGGAGCACCATCAGTACACACCGAAATAAGTTTATCCATCGGTAGATTTTTTTCTTTAGTGAACTCAGTGAAAGACTTGAATAAATTCTCCTCTTGTTTTCTCTTTCATAGACAAAACAGCAAGACTTTCCTCATGTACTGTGTCACCGACAGCAGACCTTGCAATCACGCTGAACTGGGATAAATGGCTTACATCTGTTGACTCATCCAAACCGAGAGAAAAGAATGGTGCTGCATTTATGTCCTTCACTTGTGTTGCCTCAATTTGATTTGCCATCATGATGGTATGATCGTGAACAGTTCTTGCCAACAGAGGCATGTCTTTTATTTGTTTGAATTATCTTGTGTTTATTTGAAAAGTTGTCAAAAAGTTCATTGGCAACATCAAGCATGAATGTTTTGGCATACTCCCATCTGTGAATGGGTTTCCGTTTCTCACAATTGCTAAAGCACCAGCAAAGCTAGCCGAATTCCAGTCACCTTGTTCGGTCCAAACACGAAGTTGCTGCTGACTAGCTTGCACTCTGCACAGTAGCTCTTGACATGCTTTCTTCCTGCTGTCCCCTCTGGATATTTCAATGCAAATGTAGTATGGTGTGTGTTGAACTGCTGCTTTATAGTTGACCATTTCATCGATGCAATTTTATCATTGCATATTAGACACACTGCAGAACCTGCTTTCTCCACAAAGGCAAATTCCTCTGTCCATTCCTGCTGAAAAGTACGACATTCCTCATCTTTTTTTCTTTTAGCCATCTTCTTCGTCAAAAGGGTTTCTTCAATTAGCTAGCTGACTACTTGATTAAAAGGAGGGAAGTTTACTTCCTGACCTCACAATGACCTGTGTACGATGCGCATTATCCAATAAAAATTTGGTGTTGTCCTGGAGGACAGCTGTGATTGGCTCCAGCCACCCTCAACCATGAACATGAGTGGTAGGAAATGAATGGATTGTAATACATGAGAATGTTTTATATTTTTAACGTTATTTGTTTTTTATTAAAGATTTGTCTGCGAGCCAGATGCAGCCATCAAAAGAGCCACATCTGGCTTGAGAGCCATAGGTTCCTGACTCCTGGCTTAAATGTTCACTGCCTTTATCAAGTACAAAGAGAACCAGAGCTTCCCATTTTCTGAAGTGAGGACATTAGTACTCCAATATTTGCTTCCACATCTCCTTTCTCTAAAATAAAAATATTCTATTTTATTCTATAATTATAATTTTCTCTGTACTTTGTTTATAAATTGTTTTTAGAAGTTGAAAAACAACATAATGTCCATATAAAAATTATTCAACTCTGAGAGCATAGTGTGCTATATTTACATTTCTTTATTGCATGTCATTATGATATATATCATAATCTTTATGCCACTTAAATAGAAATGATCCTAAAATCAAATTGGAATGAATTGTCTCTTTTTATAATCTGTCTTTTGCCTCTAACAGAAACTCAAATTGCTTCCACCCATAGCTGGACAACTCTATTCTTTTTTTCCTGACTGGATTTGCTAGGGCTGCTTCAAATCAATGAATCCAGGATAAGACGCCACTCTCTTTCTGCTTTTAATTCAGTGGTTCCTGGAAACTATTTCATTTTTCTTGAGTTACTTTCTTGTTTTATAAGGGTGATAATGTGATTTATAATAAGAAATATACATTACAGATACATATATAATATAATGATGAACTTATTGTCCATCTCTCATTTATGGAACAGAGCTCCCCAGACCCTTGGAATTTCCTGAGTGATAAGACAATGAGGACATCTTTTGTTGTCATATTTGGTCTCATCCTCAGTTCCTGAAATTTTTTTAGAGCCATAAATGGGAAATGGGTATCCTCTTATTCATAACAAGCTTTTTTTCCAGCACAGCTGAGTCTATGTAAATGATATGACTTTTAGAAAGCACCTAAGAATGGAGGTTGTTTGCCAGAGGAACCAACTACGAACAGAAGGTTGAAACTTTCAGTCAATCACCAATAGCCAGTGTAATGAAGCTTTCACAAAAACCTAAAAGGAGGGTGCTTGGAGAATTTCTAGGTGGGGGTTCCAGAAGATTTTCACATGACACCATGCTGGGATCAGAACTCTATGAGGACAGAAGCTCTTTTGTTCAAGACTGCAGTCTAATATGTATCTTCATGTGGCTGTTGATTCATATTCTTTAATATGCTTTATAATACATTGGTAATCTGTAATAAGTCAGTAATCTAGTGAGTAAATGAGTTTCCTGAGTTCTATGAGCTGCTCTAGCAAATTAATCAATCACACCCAAGGAAGGGGTTTTGTGAACCTTCCATTTATAGCTGGTTGTTCAGAAGTACAGGTAATAGGCATCTGAAATACGTGTTTGGGGTAGGGGGTGCTGGGGAAGGGGGGCTGTTTTTTACACCTGAACTTTTAACCTGTGGAATCTGCTTCGTGTAGGTAGTGTCAAAATTGAGTTGAGCCTGACCAGGCAGTGGCGCAGTGGATGGAGTGTCGAACTGGGATGCAGAAGAACTCAGGTTCAAGACCCCGAGGTCGCCAGCTTGAGCACAGGCTCATCTGGCTTGAGCAAAAAGCTCAACAGCTTGGACCCAAGGTCACTGGCTCAAGCAAGGGGTTGCTTGGTCTGCTGAAGGCCTGCAGTCAAGGCACATATGAGAAAGCAATCAATGAACAACTAAGGTGCCGCAAAGAAAAACTGATGATTGATGCTTCTCATCTCTTTGTTCCTGTCTGTCTGTCCCTGTCTATTCCTCTTTCTGTCCCTGTAAAAAAAAAATTGAGTTGGATTGTGGACACCTAGCTGGTGTTTGAGAATGCTTGGAGGTGTGGAAAACCACACACATTTTGGTAATTGGGTGCAGAACCACTTTAACAGGCATGCATATCCAACATATCCAATTAACTCTCTAAGACAGGATCTGTGAAAGATAAACAGTAGAGACCTTGCTTTGCTTTCTGAAAAAGACTTTCATTATGGCCTTCCATCTGACTAATAATTTGACTACAAGTGAAAGTCTGAGTTGAAAATAAGTTTCATATAGAAGTCTGAAAGTCTTTATCCACTGTTGCTGCTAAGCTATCTGGTATTGAATGAAATCTTATTTATTTCTTTTTAGTCACTGTTTCTGAAGGAATACATGTTACAATTTGATAAGGGTGTGGAGGAAAAAGTAGACAATAGGATAGGTCCAGAGTAAGAGTTAGTATAAAAAAAACCCAAAAAAACCCCAAACTGATTGGAGATGTTGTACTGGTGTAGAAGTTAGGGTAAGAGGGAAGTTCCTAAAAGGAAAAGAAGACTGAATGGGAGCTGCAAATGAATTCATCAACTTGACAATTGCTTAGCAATTTGGATTTTTCTCTATGGTGAACTCCATCAAGATGACTGCTGTTCTAGAAATAATTTTCTTAGTGACATTGCTGATTTTAAAAAAAATCAATGAAGCAAAAGTCTTTTTACTCTCCAAAACACACATGCATATGCCATAAGATAGCACTAAGATTTTTGCCTCTTCTGCAGAAAAGAGGTAACACATCGGAACATAATATGAATATCTTACATTTTTGATAGCACAATGAAACTACTTCAATTACCAGTACAGTATATTGTGATTGGAACATTTCTTCTTCTGAAAATACATACTCATATACCAATTATAACTCACACCATTGGTTATTCAAAATTTATTTTGCTTTATGAACCATGTAGAATGAAAAGCAATCATGCTGTAATATGGTACCCTGTGACATGATAACGCCTACTCCCATTACAGTTTCAACAAACTTGAACTGGGATTCAAGTGAGTAGCATGACTCCAAAAGAAATGGTTACATAATGGCATCCAGTGTTCTTAATTAACACAGGAAAGATTAATGGCTCTTTTTTTCCCTTTGGCAGTCTCTGTTGAGAGGAAAAAAAATGTTAGTTGCCATTTGATTTTTCCACTCCATTGCATTTACCAACTGGCAGAAAGACCAACCAGGAAAGTTCCTTCCTCCAGTAGCTGGATTCGCCGTGGGTGTGGCACAGGCATGTTACCATGGCTGATGCTCTGTGACCTGAAGAGTCCACAGATAGCAAATGTCACCAGAGAGACTCTACGACTGAACGAGTAGGAAATACATCAGCTGTAAATAATTACTAGGGATTTTCTCCTTCTCTTCAATTTGTCTTAATGCTCTAATTAGGTACCTCTAGATCCTCTAAGAACATCCTAAATCTATGTCGGATTGGCCACTTCCCTGCAGGGAGCAAACTACATATCAAAATTGATTTGATGCTTCTCAGTAAACTGACATATCAGCTGAAGAGTGAGTAAAATGAAAATATTAGGAATATCATCCTGCAAAAAAAAAAAAGTGATGACTGCTGTAGGTTAGAAGAGTTATGATCTGTCAAAATCTTCTGTTTCACAGAATAGCTTAGCCATACACCAGCGCTCCATGGTTTGCTGCACACCGGAATCTAAATACGGACTGGAATTCTCTGAGGATGTTATTCATAAAGGCACAGTTAATCAAGCTCAGACCTCTCTTCAAAATCTCACTGTGCAAGCCAGACTTATTGCCAGCAGACAGAAGGTGCCAGACCAGGAAAGGTAACCTAAAATCTGTGTGCCCCGGCTTCAGAACCAGGAGGTCTCAACCCATTTTAAAAGTAAAAAAAAGTTTTGTGTGTATGTGTGTTGTTACATTTATCAGATAACTAGCTTTCTATCCATATAAGTGGAGCTCTGTACTATCCAAGAATTTTCATCCTCCATAAGCAGTTATTTTTGTTTATTTTAATTTAATTTACAAAAAAAAGAGGAGGGGAACCTTCCCTTTTCTCTCTTCCTCACTCTTTAGAGAAATTTAGAAAGAATAAGTATAAGCCAAAATTACTTCTGGCTAGAGTTCATGGTTACCAAGCTGAAAGGGCAGGCAGTTTTCTGGGTAAATGGTCTGCCTCACATGCCAGATGCCTGCTAAAAGTATCACAGGGTTTCTGTGTCTCGCCCACCATCACAAACAGAAATGGCAGATCTTTCAACAGAGATGCTGGCATCTTTTCCACTGATTGCATTCTTGGGCTCTGAGAAGAATGGTTTTCTTTATTCTTGGCATAGGGAAATCTCTATACAAAGGTGGAGTCACTTGATTTGTTTAGAATTGACTCTGAGTGATGAGAGTCTCTAAAACACTGTCATGTTGTCAGCATTGAAATGAAAGAATAAACATAAGGAGATTTGGTTTCTCTCAGTTTGTATGATTTCCTTGCAGGTCCACATGCTTACACATTGGTGAATGTTGTTTTGTTGGTTGGTCAGTTGATCGATTGGTCAGTTGGTTGGTTGGTTGGTTGGCTGGTCAGTTTGTTTGTTAGTTGGTTATTCTTTTTTCTTGTAACTTAAGGACAAATTTGTTCAAGGTCTTTGAAGATGAGTGAAAAGCAAAAGCATATGCAGGTGTATTTGGATCTCTTCTTTCACAGGTAGGATATACATGAGCAGGGATCGGGAGCTCAGTCTAAGCATAGACCTGGGTTTGCCTCTGGCGGTACTGTGTGTTTCTGCTTCTCCATCTGTGAAATGCAGAGGAAAGTTCTTACCTCATAGTGTTGCTGAACTTGTCATTTTCATTAATGGACTTTGTTTTAGGCTTACAGAAAAATTGAGCAGAAAGCGCAGAGTTCTTATACATTCCCTCTGCCCTTGCCCTCAGTTTCCCTGTTATTATCTTGTAGCTGTGTGGTGGGCTGCTGAATTTTAAATTACATACCACAAAAAAATCATAGTATTTTAAGTATTAGAAGGTGCTTACAAATGAATGTGAACTGTTATGACTGTAATTCAAGACCTTCTCATTTGTAAATGCACAAGGCTTTCATTTCTTTGATGACATTTTATGAGTCATTCATCAAAAATCATTCCTAAATACCAACTAGACCACCACATAGTTTGCAAAATGCCATCTGTAAAGATTTCTTTAGATTTAGGATCAGTTTCTCTACTGATATTTCTTTGAAATGCAAATACTCCTAAAAGAAACAAAGAATATCTAATTCATCATTGATAATATTGTTGTTAATTAACAAAGACACAATTCTCAATCAAACTCTAGAAAGGTACTGACCATTTATTGTTTTGATAAGAATAAGAGAAGGATCCAGAGGTTCTCAAGTACAGTATTGCCCAAGTGAAGGACTGGAGTGGACCTGTACGGCTTGGTAACCTCAGAAGAGGATATTATGAAACAGGAAAGGAGAAGAAAGAAAGCCAGTTCTGAAAGGAGTTCTGATTCAGAGCCCTTCTTCAACACACACAGAGTTAACCTCTGAGCAAGGTGGTAGGAATGGATCTCCAAGTAGCATCCCACAGGACTCCATTTCAACATATTCTAATGGAGGGGAGAAACAGGTAAATATCTTTAAGTCACTTCCCTGGTTCTTGATTAATCATCTTTCATATTTGAGGTGCTTTTCTGTTTCTAGAACTTGGTGAATTGCTCAAGGTGACCTAGATACTCCCAGGCACTGCTGGCCAGATCTAATAATTCCCTTCCTAGAAATCTACCACAAGAAAATAATTAAAGTGAGGGGTAAAATTTGCATTTACAGCTATTCATTGAAATTTTATGTATGTTAACTAAAACACTAAAAATAGCCTGATCAGGCAGTGGCTCAGTAGATAGAGTGTCGGACTGGGATGCGGAGGACCTGGGTTCAGGACCCCGAGGTCACCAACTTGAGTGCGGGCTTATCTGGTTTGAGCAAAACTCGCCAGCTTGGACCCAAGGTTGCTGGCTCAAGCAAGGGGTTACTCCATCTGCTGAAGGCCCGTGGTCAAGGCACATTTGAGAAAGCAATCAATGAACAACTAAGGTGTCACAACGAAAAACTAATGATTGGTGCTTTTCATCTCTCTCTGTTCCTGTCTGTCTGTCCCTATCTGTCCCTCTCTCTGACTCTCTCTCTGTCTCTGAAAAAAGAAAAAAACTTGAAGTTCAATAATAGAGAGATGGCATATCCATATTATGAAATATTACACAGCATTTTAAATTGTTTTCTGATCCCTGTATAGTATAGAAAAAAACACATGATGTAATGTTAAACAAAAAAAAAAAATAGAAAAAGAAAGAAAAAAAGGCCTCGAAGACAAATCTGTATGTGTGGTATGTCTCAAAATCCTGAGCACAGAGGTGGATTTAATGGCGGGTGCACCAGGCCTGTGCCCTGGGCCCTGACATCTGAAGGACCCCACAAAACCCCAACTTTACATTTTTATCTAATGATACCAAGTTTGGTTTCATATGCGCAATTTTAACACTCATAGTACATAATATTTTTATTTATTTAAAAATATGGTTAATGTGTATTTTTATTTTCCGTGTCTCTTTTTTTTTAAGGGGCCCAATACTTTCTTCTGTGTCCGGGGCCTCAACTGACCTTAAGTCTGAGGGACAGCAGGAAAGAAGAATTCCTTTTTATTCAGGGGACAGTCAGCCTTTCATCCCATTCAGATCTTCAACTGATTGGATGAGGCCCATTCATGCTATGGAGTACAACTCGTTCAATGTAGTCTTATCAACTTAAATGTCAGTCTTATCAAAAACACCCTCACAAAAGCACTCAGAAAAATGTTTGACTAAATACTGAGTACTTCATATCCCAACCAAGTTGACAAAAAATAACCATCACATGTGTTGACTGGGTCTCCAAATTTAATGATAGCAAGAACCACATCTTGTAGCATAAATTCTTGTGTTAGTAATTTATAATTGATTAACCAAGCTGAATTTACTCTCAATAGCAAAGAGAACTGAATCATATCTCCATTGATGTATAATCCAAAGCAGTGTTATTCTTTCACTGAATTTGATTACTGTTATTAACTTATGAAGAGCACTTAAATTAGTAACATCTCAGAAGTTATTTCCCTTTTTTTGAGGGTAGTGGGTCAGCCCGCAGTAGTTAAAACCTCTGCTCTCTTATCCCCATCCTCTCTCTCTGCCCTGCCATTGCTCTGTTGTTATATTGACACAGTTGTTAACAGTGCCCACCTAACCCCTGGAGCCAAGAATTTGGATTTCTAGCCTTAACAGCCTACAAAGTGAACCTCAACTCCTGTGTGAAGTCCGGGCCTCTCTGAGTGGCTCTGCCTGCTGTCTTCTCTGGCAGCCAAAGACCAGGTTCTAATGTCACACATGCTACTTAAATTCTGTGTGCCTCAGCTTCCCCTTCTGTAAAATGGGGGTAGTATTAGTACCTATCTAACAGGGCTTTGTGAGGATTATCTGAACCAATATATGTAATGCCCTTTGAGGAGTCCTGGCACATTAGGAAGATTTGCTTATTAAAAATAGTTTGTATTGCCTGATCAGGAGCTGGTGCAGTGGATAGAGTGTTGGATTGGGACATGGAGGATCCAGGTTTGAAACCCCAAGGTCTCCAGCTTGAGTGAAGGCTCATCTGGTTTGAGCAAGGCTCACCAGCTAGAGCCCAAGGTTGCTGGCTTAAGCAAGGGGTCACTCAGTCTGCTGTAGCCCCCCTCCCCAGTCAAGGCACATATGAGAACACAATCAATGAACAACTAAAGTGCCGCAGTGAAGAATTGATGCTTCTCATCTCTCTCCCTTCCTGTCTGTCTGTCCCTATCTGTCCTTCTCTCTGCCTCTGTCACAAAATAAACATATAGTTTGTATTAATGTTCTACTATTATTTCTCATTTATTGTTATCATTACTATTATTCTCAATAATGGTTCACTCTGCTGTTTCCTCACCTATCTTCCCCCCACATTTCAGAGATCTAAGCTAAGGCTCAATGCTCATTTTCAACCCTTTCTGTGCCCTCTCTTCCCCAGAAATTTTATCTGCCCTGTAGTTCCAGTGATTGGTTGTATTAGATAACTACCTGATTCACAGTCCGCATCGAACTTTCTTTGGAAACCGGATTTCTTACTTCCAAGTATTTGCAGGGTTATATTGCTTGCTGTCTTTGCTCCAATCTTGAATAGAACATATATAAGACCACGCTTTTATTCAAAGCTCAACATCGGTTCATCCTTCTGATTTTGCTGCTCTGTCAGTGTGTCAAACAGACCTTAGTACGGCCTTGAAAGATATCTCACTTCCTGATGTGCATGCCTCAGTGTGATTCTCCTCTCTTTGGTGTGAGCAAGACTTGTAATTTGCTTCTAACCAACAGCATATGGAGAAGGTAACAGGATGTAACTCTTGTGATGATATTATGTTATAGAACCCCAGCTTAGCAGACTGGATTAAGAGGGTTTCTTTGCAGGCTTGATAAAGTATGCAGCCGTGTTAACAAAACTCCACATGGGTAGCCTCCAGGATCTGAATGCCATTATCTTCCCAGTGATAGCCAAGAAAACACAAGAGTCCTCAGTTGCATAGCCCCAAAGGAATAAATTCTGCCAACAACCTGAATGAGCTTAGAAGTGGATTTTCCCCCAGTCGAGCCTCCAGAGAAAACACAGCCCAATTGATACCTTGGTAACAGCTTTCTGCAACCCTAAGCAGAGAACTCAGTCAAGATCTGCCCAGACTCCTGATCCATAGAAACTGTGAGTTATTAAATGCTTATCTGGTGTTTTCAGCTGCTAAAATTGTAATGCAGCATAGGAAACTAATACACTTGGTATTAGTTGATATCTATGGTAGCACCATTGTCTCAGTCTACATGAAATTAAATTTATCTTTGATTTCTAGCTACTCCCTGTCATTCAACCACTAAATCTAATATAACTAAACTCAATAACTATAGTTAATATTTATGGAATGACTTTATAAGTCATATGTTGTACTTATTGTATTTATATAATAACAATAGGCTATTCTCTTATGTTGTCGAATTGAAATTTGGAGAAGAAATATAATTTGCAAAAGGTTTCACAGTCAATCAATTTCAGATCTAGGATTCAAACCTAATAAATACATCTGATCTCAATTTCTTTCTTTCTTTTTTTTTTCTTTTGTATTTTTCTGAAGTGAGAAGCAGTGAGGCAGAGAGACAGACTCTCACATGCACCAACTGGTAGTGGATCTACCCAGTATGTCCACTAGGGGCCGATGCTCTGCCCATCTAGGGTGTTGCTCCATTGCTCTGTTGCTCCGTCACAACTGGAGCCATTCTAGCACCTGAGGCAGAGGCCATGTAGCCATCCTCAGTGCCCGAACCAACTTTGCTCCAATGGAGCCTTGGCTGCCAGAGGGGAAGAGAGAGACAGAGAGAAAGAAGAGGGGGAAGGGTGGAGAAACAGATGGGTGCTTCTTTTGTGTGCCCTGGCCGAGAATTGAACTTAGGACTTCCACACTCTGGACCGACACTCTACTGCTGAGCCAACTGGCCAGGGATGATCTCAATTTCTATGCCCTTTCTACTACTCTGAACTAGCTCCCTCAATGTCTCTGTTAGATCAGAAGTCCTAAGCTACCGCTACAATTAAAGTTTCTTTTCTTTTTTTTTTTTTTTTCATTTTTCTGAAGCTGGAAACAGGGAGAGACAGTCAGACAGACTCCCGCATGCGCCCAACCAGGATCCACCTGGCACGCCCACCACGGGGCGACGCTCTGCCCACCAGGGGGCGATGCTCTGCCCATCCTGGGCGTCGCCATGTTGCGACCAGAGCCACTCTAGCGCCTGAGGCAGAGGCCACAGAGCCATCCCCAGCGCCCGGGCCATCTTTGCTCCAATGGAGCCTTGGCTGTGGGAGGGGAAGAGAGAGACAGAGAGGAAAGCGTGGCGGAGGGGTGGAGAAGCAAATGGGTGCTTCTCCTATGTGCCCTGGCCGGGAATCGAACCTGGGTCCTCCGCACGCTAGGCCGACGCTCTACCGCTGAGCCAACCGGCCAGGGCCACAATTAAAGTTTCTTATACCACCATTTAAAATCATTCAAAATCTGGTCCTGGTCCTCTTCCAGACTATTTTTTCTACTAATCACTTTCTCTTTCTGAAATTGGTTGTTTTTTTCTATCTTCTAACATCTAGTCACATACTTCCCTGTCCTCTAACATCCTCAATAAAACAACATATGCCTTTGATAAGTTATCACTGGAGAAGGAATTTCCAAGTGTAGAGGGGTGAACTTACCAAGGAGCCCTGATTCTGTCACTCCAGATTTCATCTTCAATTGACACCTGAATCACAAAAATAATTTCTGCCAGTGTCTGCCCTTAGCCACTTCTGTAAGAAGTCGCTCTTAATAATCACCCTCTTTAAAAGCTGAATAAATTGTTTAATACAGCATCATACCTAGTCACATTGGAGCCTAAGGCCAAAAGAAAAATGTGAGCCTTCACATACATTAATCAGAGCATCCTCCCATATTCTGAACCAGGTGGGAAAGTTAATAAAAGCTCTACAATCCAACACAACTACATGTCTAACTCTGTATTGCACAATCAGTTTACATGTCATTGCTAATCTTCCTAAACCTGTCTTGTGAGCAAGGAAAAGCCACAGGATTCAGGACCCACAGGATGACTGAAAACAACTCTCCCTCATTGCACAATAACACAGGATCATAAAACAAACAAGCAACACAATTGTCCTTATTTAAAATATTAATATTTTATTCTTCATGGATTTCTGTTCTATTTTTGGTTCTTTGATATTTTACTAAATATTTAAATATTATTTATCTTAACTACTGACTTTTTTGGCATCCTAAAGAACTAAGCACCCAAGGAGAGTGAATGCTTTATTCTTTTCACCTAATTCTGGTTTTGTGCAAGATTAACTCCTCTATGACCATCTAACTCAAGGACAGCCCACATTTGAGATTTGCACTTGTTGACACTATTCTGTCATTAAGGAAACTGTTGTGGGAAATACAGTCTAGAAAAATGCTACAGCAATCATACAAACTTCCACATAGAAAATGACAGCATCCTTTCCTCTAACCTCTCTTTCATTTCTTCTGTGTAACCAAGATATCTCCTGTGGAAGCGAAAGGAGAGGTGAGGTAGGGAGCAGGAAGGAAGGTTCCCAGTCTGCTACTGGAGTGGAACAGGACATAGGAATTCCATCCAGAAGGTGACTACAGAAAAATAATAAGGACCTGACCTGTGGTGGCGCAGTGAATAAAGTGTTGACCTGGAACACTGAAGTCATTAGTTGGATACACTGAAGTCACTGGCTCTAAGCGCAGGCTCCTCAGTGTGGGGTCACAGGATCCCAAGGTTCACCAGCTTGAGTCCAAAGGTTGCTGGCATGAAAATCCCAAGGTTCCTGGCTTGAGCCCAGTCAAGGCACATAGGAGAAGCTCAATGTACAACTAAAGTGAAAGCAACTATGAGTTGATGCTTCTCACCTTCTCTCTCTCCCTCTCCCTTCCTGTCTCTTTCTCATTCTCTCTCCCACAAAAATAAAGAATAAAAATAAAGAAACAAAATAAGGAAACCTAGACCTTGTAATGTAGTTCTTGCTAATTTTTTTTTTTAATTTTATACTAAGTTTCCTTCATTTTACAGTACAATGCCATCTTTCAGGGCTCCCATCCTTTGGTAAATGTTGCTTAACTACTTCTATGCTAGATAATCTCCTCCTTTTATGCCGCTGTCTGTCCCACTGTAAAGCCAGAAGGCACGGCCAGGGCCACTATCACAGCAGCTGCCCGACCCATGCAGGTTCGCATTGGATTCGGACAGTCGGTAAAGAAACAGCGGAGCCAAAAACTGATGGGCCATAGTCTTTAATCCTAGCTTGCACCCGGCGGGCAAGTAAAAATACACACTGGGCTCCAAAACCCAGTCATATTCAGTGCTCACAAAGCCACTGACTTATCCGAGTTTCCTAGAATCAAAGGTTTCTAGCTCACCAGACTTATTCACCTCTGTTCCCCATCTCCTTCCTTATCCCAAATACAAACTCTACACAAATTGGCATCTCACTCAGCACTCCGCCATCTTGGCTGCTTTTCCTGGCCTCCTCCACATGGCCTCCTTCCACTGCTGGCTCTACTCTCTCTGTTCTCTCATGCTAACCTCAGGAACCAAGAACCTAAGCTCTCATTCTACCCTCATTTTATAGTGTAGCTTCACAACCTCTAATCCAATATATAAAATAGGGAAGTCTCTAATACAAAGTTACTTCTCTGAGGCATGATTGGATTGTACCACCCCACATCAAAAAGGGTGGGAAAGGTTTAATCCCAAAACCAAGCCCCAGGCTACAAGGATTCTCAACACATATTAATTTCACCTGGGCGACGGCCTCCGTCTTTAACAAAGTGAGCATAATACATTTTATCTGCCCAACACTCACCAATAAGCTGTCTCTCCTATACTCAGGCTCTTGAACTACCTCTTTCAGCCCAATAGGATCACTTCCTGGGGTCAGTCTCAGGAGTCAGGAATTGGAAAGTAATTCAGTTACCTCCTCCCGCAAGGAATATAATCACACTGACCACCCCCACAAATTACCAACAATAAAAATATATTTATTTTTTATAAACTACAAATTTGAATAGATGAAAATGTTAAGGAATGGTCATTGACACCATCAGTTTAAGAGCACCTGCCTTGGTGATTGCCCTACTGACACTAATAAGAGAATATCTTTGTTTCTCACTCAACTCTCCTCTGGTGCCAGGGAGACTAGCTACCCTCCCTCCCTTTCTTACAATCATAAAATTCAGCTTATCTCCTGGGAACCAGCCTTCTCCTGGGCCAGACCGAATCTCCTGTAGCCATAAACATAAAGACGTTTTAATGCTTCAGGAAGGAAATGTTGGCTCCTAGCAAGTGGGTGGAAATTTCATGTAGGCCACTTTTGGAACCTTTCCACAATAGCTATGGAATCCAGAAACCTATCTTTATTATTGAAATAGACTTTTCAGTTACATGGTGCACCTCCCCAAATAAATTGTAGATTTCTTCTTGGAAGGACCATGTTTTAAATCCCTCTACTCCCTAGAGTGCCCAATATAAATCACTATATGGATAACTGTAAAGAGGAACAGGTCAGACAATCTGGAGCATCATGGCTCAGTTAACATTTATCACACCCTCCTTAGGCCGGGCAAAGGGACACGGGTTAATCAGGGGAAGTTCTCACTAATCCTCAGGGCTTCAGAAGAAAGAGGAAAAGATAGGCTTTCAGGGCAGATCCCCACAGGGTCAAAAGTACCCTGCAGCAGTACATAGGAGAAGGAAGGCACCTGGGCTGTGTGACACAGGGCTAGTTGATTAGAATAGCCATTCAAGATGCCCTGTCAGGGACAGATCCCGAGCGACCACCTTCATCAGAAGAGTGAACATGTAAGTTACTCTATAAAAAGAAAATGCTAGAGGTCTCAGATTCAGTAGGGCAATTCTCTGCTGAATGTATAGCACAGAGACATTCTAGCCCCACAAGGATAGGGAACTGCTTTGCTGATAGTGAGCTGGATGAATGGGGCAGATAGAAAAAGGGAAATGAAGCAAGAGTTGAAAATTAGGGGTCAGCAACATGAAGAGGCGATGATAACTGGTAAACTAGTTTGGGGCTTGTTTCACAAATTCAGCCCGTCTTTGTTGGCATCCTCCTTAAGGATTTATCTAAAATTGCCTCACGGATATTAAACTCCTTAAGTCACATAGTTAGAAAACTGTAGGATTGGGTTTTGGAATTTGTCTAAGCAGTAGGATGGACTTTAGAGCCTGCCTTCTTAATCACTATGTATACTGCCTCCGAATAGGAAATTTTCATCATTTCCTTCACCAAATAATTATACGGTATTTAATTATTTTTATGTTTTTCTAATACTCTAGAGTCCTGGCAGTTCTCATGTTATTTTTGTCACTATTTTAATTTCCCTTAACTTACAAAGACTTTTACTCTAGTAGATCATAGCACAGGGGAATTATTTTCTCTTCTAAAAATAGAAAGATCAAATACATTTCACATTGTTGGAGGGGCAAATCATTGAAACAATGGTGCAGTTCTAGAACCCCAAATGATTTTTTAAACTTCTTTATCCGTGTATTCAGTGACATTTGGTATTTGTTATATTTAATATTGACAACACAATGCTTCATGTTTAAATGCACTAATTATTTTTTTGCCAGAAGGTAAAAATGAAGCTGATGAATTTTCATTCAATGATCATATTAAATGTTTATTTAATGTTTCCAATAAAGTATTGTACCTGATTTCTCTTCTTTGAAAATCTGAGTAAAAAAAAAAATGTGTTTTTCTTGTTTGTTTTTAGAGAAGGAAATATTGATATGAACATGGAAAACCTGAAAACCCGAAATCCTGCACACAGGTAGATGGTGTTAAAATTGTGACACAATGACAGAAGCCAAGATGTTATAGACTGAATGTTTGTATCCCCAAAGTTCATATGTTAAAATTCTACCCTACAGTGTGATGGGATAGGAGGTGGGGTCTTTGGGAGATGATTAGGTTATGAGGGTGGAGCCTCTGTGAATGGGATCAGTGCCTCTATGTAAGATAGTAGAACTCCCTTGACCTTGTGCTTTGTGAAGACACAGTGAGATGAGGACTATCTATGAACTAAAAAGAGGTCTTTCAGCAGACATGGAATTTGTCTGTATCTTGATTTTGGACTTGTCAGTCTCCAGAACTATGAAAAATAAACTTCTGTTATATATGTCGCCTAGTGTACGGTACTTGCCATAGCAGCCGCTAACTAAGACACAAGACTTTCTCAGGGAGGAGTTTTTCATCCCACTAATAACTCTGAAAATGTTTCCAGCCATGGCCTAAGTGAGAGATGGGAAAGCACAAAACTTCATTTCCCGATAATAGACCAGAACTATCCAATAGAGCTCTCTGTGATGGTGGAAAAATTCTATATTCTGTGCTCTTCACTATAGTTGGCACTGGACACAGCCATGTGGTTATTGAGCATTTGAAATATGGCTAATGCAACTGAGGAACTGATTTTTAATTTTCATATGATTTAAATATAAATAGCCACCTGTGGCTAGTGGCTACCACATTGGATAGTAGAGCTGCAGATTGCAGCAAAAATATTCCTATGTCCTTAACTTCCCATGTTTAAGGAAAGGGTAAAACCAAACTCTTTGAAGGGTGTGGTTTGAGTGAAGAGTGGAGGAGACCACATTCATAGTCTTAATTTCCAGTTGTATCCATTGTATGCTTCTCAGTTTCCGTTTGCAGACCAATAAAATCCAGTACAAATTGCAGTATGGTTTCACTGTAAGAGGCAGCCTGGGATGGTGAACAGAGCATCTGATGAGGGGTAGCTGATTTGAAATTTATCTGAGTGTTCTGTTATCTGAACAGGCCCTTGTCTCTCTGAACTTCTATTTTCTTAGCTATAAAATCAAACTGTTGGATTTCACAAAACGCTAACACATCACATGACCATAATGATTTACATTCCCATCCTGCTGACAAGACATTATTAAAATATTTTTTAGGCCCTGGCCGGTTGGCTCAGCGGTAGAGCGTCGGCCTGGCGTGCGGGGGACCCGGGTTCGATTCCCGGCCAGGGCACATAGGAGAAGCGCCCATTTGCTTCTCCACCCCCCCTCCTTCCTCTCTGTCTCTCTTCCCCTCCCGCAGCCTAGGCTCCATTGGAGCAAAGATAGCCCGGGCACTGAGGATGGCTCCTTGGCCTCTGCCCCAGGTGCTAGAGTGGCTCTGGTCGCAAAGGAGCGATGCCCCGGAGGGGCAGAGCATCGCCCCCTGGTGGGCAGAGCGTCGCCCCTGGTGGGCGTGCCGGGTGGATCCCGGTGGGGCGCATGCGGAAGTCTGTCTGTCTCTCCTCGTTTCCAGCTTCAGAAAAATAAAAAATAAAAAAAAAATTTTTTTTAAAGTAGCATTATTGATTCAGAAATAAAAATCTTAGAAATCTAGTGATTTAAATTTTAAAGGAGGTGCCAGAAATGCTTCTGATTTTCCGTAGGAAAGCTTCTGTGACAGATTGGAGTATAACAGTGACTCAAATAAAAGAAAAGAAAAATTTTTTAAAAATTATTTAGAGACCTGGACAGGAATGTGGTGGTTGGGGGGGGGGGGGGGAGGGAAGAGAAGGAGGGGGTGGGGGGAGGGGAGAGGCACAAAGAAACAAAAACAAAGAAAACCAGATAGAAGGTGATGGAGGACAATTTGACTTTGGGTGATGGGTATGCAACATAATTAAATGTCAAAATAAGCTGGAGATGTTTTCTCTGAACATATGTACCCTAATTTATTAATGTCACCCTATTAAAATTAATAATTAATTAATTAATTTTAAAAAGAAATAAAAAAAATAGTGACTCAAATGCCTGTTTTCCCGGGAGAATAGAAGTGACAATAAACATTATTTGTATGCATAGAGCTGCTTTGCACATTCCCACAATTTACATCAGCTTCATACATAGAAGAGCCCTAACAGATCTGCAAAAGTATCTCACCTTGCACTCTGCATAGTTGTAGAGGCGATGTTTACACTCAGCGGTTAGCGGTGGTCTTGTGAGAGGTCTCTAAATCAAATTTGCACATATAAGGAAGAGTTTGCTAGGACTAATCAGATAATTATACCCCAGGCAACCGATTTGCATGGCAAGTAGGCCAGAGTTTTATTTTATTTGCTTTACATTTCAGTCCTGGTGAAATGAGGTACAATATAAAAATCTCAACTTGTGTGGTGTTTTGTTTGTAATTACTCGTGTTTGCTAAAATAGGTTATGAGTTTACAGGGGCTCGTGTTGTGCTCTGTGACTTGCAGTGTGAAATGATCTCACTGTAGCCACCAGCGAGGTCTGGTGAGATCCAGAACTGCTTTTCTTTGTACCCATCCCCCAACATAAAAGTCCTAAGTTTCTTTGAAAAACAAACAAGGAAACTTCATCTCCGGCCTCTGAGGCTTATTATTCTACCTTCAGATGTGAAGTTTGTAACGTAAAAGAGTATATAAGCCCGTCTACACCTAATATTTTAATAGAGAGATGACCAGTTGAAACTTTAAATGTCTAACACTCTTCTCCCTGCCTTTTAGCAAACTCTCTATATAGTTCTAATGGGCTCTTAAAATATGAGGTAACCACCAGAAATAGCTGCTTTATTTAAAAAGCTCACTGTTAAGGTGCTTTTGCTAATCTGACATCAGGGAAAATCCAAGTTCAAATTTCATGCTTTGGAAAGCAATAAAAATCACCACCTGGAAATCCAGAGGCACAGGCAAATTGACATTCAAAGCAGGTGTGTCAGCCACATAGAAACCTGGCAGAAGTTGGTCAGTGGTTCTGGGAGGAGGGTTAGGGTCCCAGCAGGGCAGCAACATCCTGGAGGGTCTTTGCTATTAGAGTTCTAGCTGAGTATGTCATAGGTACCCACTACCTAGCAAAGAAAAATCTATTCGTTATGCGTAGGATGGGAGTAGATGAATTACACGGACTGGTTCAAACTATCACCATCACAGAAAGGAACTGAAAATAACACATCCCACATGTTTATGAGCTCAAACACTAGAGGGCATTTCTATAAATCTTTTCTATTTTTGCCTCTTTTTTTTTTTCTTCTTCTTGGCCCAGTCCTGGATCATGAAAAGAAATGCTATACACTGCCAGAAGGAATATTTGCAGAGCACATGAGTTTAGATCACATTGGAATAATTTCTGGACTTCCAATCATTTAATATTTACCAACTACTAATACTATTCTAAGTAAAAACCCAGAGTATTTGATATAGTTATTAGTTAGGGATTGTGAAGAGACAGGGAAGGAACATGAACTTATTAATTCTCTAAGCTTTTATTGAGTACCTTTGGCAGTAGATTGCATTAATATTTCCAGGTTTTTACTCCATTATGTATCCATGCCTTTTGCCATGTGACTTTGAAGTTTCTTCCACTAAATGTGGAGTATCTTTCTCCACTCAGTTAACATTGAGCTTGATCATGTGACTTGGTTTGGCTAATAAAATACTAATGGATATAACACCATCAAAAGTGTGTGTGCAGTGGGGCCTGCTGTCTGTGGCTCCTATCTCTGCCATGGGGACATTTTTTTCTGACTACCTGCTGCCCCCTCAGGCTGGGTCCCAGAAACAGATCAGAGCACAATCTAGAGCAATGAGCCAAGCCAACAAGAGAAACACCTTGAAAAGAATCTCCAAGTTGAGGTTAGCCTAGATCTTCTAATCCAGAGCTAACCTCAGAACCATGTTCTGGAGTAAAAATGCTACATTTTATGTGATGCTGAGTTTTTGTGTGGTTGATTACAGAGCATATTGAAGTCATTGTTTTTACAAAGATGGTTTTTATGTGCTAGGCATTGCGCTGGACCCTGGGGACCTCAAGATGAATCAGAGATATAACTCTTGCCCTTGAGAAACTTTGGGCCTGACAGAGGAGATGTATACATATAGCTAGAGCTTGAGAGGTCTGGACCAGATACTCTAGGGGTAAACAAAGATACAAATAAAGAAAAAAAAGGATGTCTACCAAAATAGAATTCCTCTACATTGAGTTTACTCTGGTCTATTTTTTAGCCTTAAAGACATTTCCTGAGAAAACTGAACTTTTATATCTAATCAAATTCCAGATCCTGCTGGTTAATAATTTTGTTTGTTTTTAAAGTGTATGTTTAAAATAAACCCATTTTGTTCTCTATACAAATATTAACATTTACTCCAAAATGACAGTTGATTCAAGATAAAAGTTAGGCTAATTCTTTAACATGAGTAAAGTTTTCTTTTATTATTGGCAATTTGAGAAGTGTCTCTTTCTACCCACTGAATAAAATATTCAAACCATATGGGTATGGACAAGATGATATATTTTTTCTCCATATATACATTCAGGTCCTGTGGATATGCAAGTCTATGAGACGTTTCACGTCACAAATTCTCCCTACCATTTGGGACATTCGACCTAAATACCACTGTTTATTTTCATGAAATAAAAGATCCCCTCCTTTTTCTGCAGAGGGATTACTTTGTATTACCTCCAAACACTTATAAAATTCTGGAGATAGCAAACAAAGAAGTGAGGGATGGGAAGATAGATGTTGACATTATTAATCGCAGTTAGGGAAAGGCTTATGCTGTATGTCTCTGTCTTTTCTTTTTTTTTTTTTTTAATAAATTTTTATTAATGGTAATGGGATGACATTAATAAATCAGGGTACATATATTCAAAGAAAACATGTCTAGGTTATTTTGTCATTAAATTATGTTGCATACCCCTCGCCCAAAGTCAGATTGTCCTCCGCCACCCTCTATCTAGTTCTCTGTGCCCCTCCCCCTCCCCCTAATTCTCTCCCTCCCTCCCTCCCATGTCCTCCCTCCCCCCACCCCTGGTAACCACCACACTCTTGTCCATGTCTCTTAGTCTCGTTTTTATGTTCCACCAATGTATGGAATCATGTAGTTCTTGTTTTTTTCTGATTTACTTATTTCACTCCGTATAATGTTATCAAGATCCCACCATTTTGCTGTAAATGATCTGATGTCATCATTTCTTATGGCTGAGTAGTATTCCATAGTGTATATGTGCCACATCTTCTTTATCCAGTCTTCTATTAAAGGGCTTTTTGGTTGTTTCCATGTCTTGGCCACTGTGAACAGTGCTGCAATGAACATGGGGCTACATGTGTCTTCACGTATCAATGTTTCTGAGGTTTTGGGGTATATACCCAGTAGAGGGATTGCTGGGTCATAAGGTAGTTCTATTTGCTGCCTCTGTCTTTTCAATGAGAGGCATGGTTACATCTGCTATGAGTCTGTCCTAACCTGTTAAGAGGCTTGCATAAAAGTATCTAAGCGTTGTATTAACAATGCAAATATTCCTTTGAGTTTTAGCATTTGAGAATGCTGGAGGATTAAAGCTATAACCAGGATAAACAGACACTCAGAGTGAGTGCCCTGTACTCCATACTTCCCAGCTTTTGGCAAACATTGATAACTAATCATGGAATTCTTTCCTACTGAGACTTCCGAATTCTTCTAAAAATAATGTTGCAAAAAGCCACTATAGTTTGAAGCTTGAGTACATAATCTTTAGAATCAAACAACCTAGATTCAAATGTTGAATTCTCTCTCTAGAGGTGTTATTTAGGAAACTCAAACTTTCTCTATACCTTGATTTTCACATGTATAAATTATGTATAGCAATACCACTTATTTCACAGGGTGAAATGAGAAAATTGTATAAGTTGCTTAGCAAGGCTCTTGCACATAGAAAGAGCTAAATGATTGGTAACATTTCTTTTTCTCCATCTACTAGACCAGTGATTTTCAACCTTTTTCATCTCATGGAACACATAAACTCATAAACTAATTACTAAAATTCTATAGCACAACCCAAAATATATTTTTTTTGCCAATATGACAAAAAAATAGGTATAATTTTGACTGATTTACAAAAAAAGTAATAACTGCTTACTCCTTTTGCTCCAGAATGACTTTTTAAAAATCAGATGCCTATATACTGTACTTGTATATAAGGATTTTGTGTACCAAGAATTAACCAATCAGATGCAACCTTACTATGTGATGTGACCGATAGGATGCAACTTTATTTTATGACCTATATATTTATAGTTCAAGACAGGACACCAACACTAGATGCCCATTGTTATGTTGACTGTTGTCATTTCTTTTTATTTGACAATCTAAGGGAAAAGAGGACCATGCCCCTGACTAAATAGTCAGGTATTGCATGTTTTAAAGATTCTTACAGCACATCGGATGAAAATCACTGTACTAAACTAAGCATGTTCTTTTCTATCTGTTTCACTTGACTAGCCTTGCATTAGGACATCATCATCAGAAACGTCTGAGAAGAAACTTAAACAGTTCACCCTCTCATTCAGCTACCCCTGCCTATGACCCATCATGTCTTGTAGACTAAGAAACAGACTCAGAGAGGTAAAGTAATTTGCTCAAAGTCATTGGAAGAGTCACGACTAGATCGGTGTTATCCTGAATCTTAACACAATGTGATTTCTATAATCTAAGCCAAGTTAAGCCACTTTATCTTGGGGAGTTGAGGGACATGATCAAAGTTGCATAGAGGTCTCTGTGTAACCCATTGTGAAGAATCAAAATACAGGAGGTTGGGCCACCTAGGACCACTTGTTTGCCATCAGAGCTACCTTTTCTTTTGACACTCTAACTGAAGGAGGGGCTTTGAGGAGAAAAATCCTCAAAAGATGTTGCAGATGTCTCTTTCTTACAACTTAACTTTTATTTTGCAGAGGAATCTGTGAAGTAAGACCCTAAACAATTGCTTGTTCACAGTGGTGTTGCCAAGTGACTTAATGCTTCTACCTCTTCAGAAAATAGTATTTTATCTGGAGCTAAAATCAGCATGGGTATTGAGTTAGCTCTGCAGAGAGTATGGTGCCCCTTCACTAAATCCATTATACTTTGCACAATGCAAAAATTGTTCTTCATTACGCACGTGCACACACACACACACACACACACACACACAAAATTTCCCTAACATAAACTAGCATATTCTTCCTTATGACAAACTTATTAGGTAGACAAAGATTATACTCCCTTTTGTAATGAGAAAAATGGGATTTAAAGAAGTCTTAAGCATGGTTAAGGATTAGAACAGCAGAGTGAGGAACCCCACTCAATCTTGTTTTTGAGTAATGATAAACATGTTAGCCATCCTGGTGTGAAATGTCCCATCTCATAGTACTACTCAGTGTCAAGGCAATGTAGTTGATGCCAAATACCCATCTATATCTTTTTTTCCCAAAGAAGAGAGCTCAAGAAAAACTCACTTTTGACAAGTGATTTAATACAGATAACATATACTTTCCTTTCTGAACTCCAGGCTGGCATGGTATTACCCTTAGCTTCCATGCTTAGATCTGAGTGTTCTCCTGAGAAGCAAAGTGTTGACATTCAGTTCTATATTTCTCAGTATTAATACACGTGGTGGGGAGCCTTCACAATTACTCACTCAGGCTGAGGTCTTGGGCAGCCCCTTTGAGCCATTCTTTGCCTGATGCCCCATTAATCTGCCATAAACCAGCATAGACATTGTTGTCACATGTTAGTAGGAAACCTACCCCACTGGAACCCACACAACAGAGTGAAATGTAAAGAAGAACAAGTAAAATGGGAACTAAAATGTTTTCTTGGGTTTTTTTTTAGAAATGTTCTTAATTGCACATGCAGAGTCCTGAATACTGAATACTCAATACCTTCCAACTCTTAAGTTGGTAGTTTTAGAGCAAGGGCATCAAAGGGCACACTCTCCCCCTTCCCCTCTCCCTATTCTCAAACCTCACACAGAGGAGGGAAAACCCCCACAAATTTCATGTGACCTAAAGGAATGAATCCTGTCAGGTTAGTTCCATTTACCTAATATGAATTGTTATAATACATTTAAGAGGCCACCAGCGCCTTTTGAGTTAGGAACAAATCGCAAATCATCATAATGCTACACCTATTTCTGTTTTATGACAACCATAAATAGAAAGCAGCCTCACAGTGTGAAAACTAGCTGCAGCCGTCACAAGTGCCAGGTTCTTGGAGATGCCAGTGCCCAAATGTCTTTAGCTTTGCAGTGTATATTTTGGCTCCTGAAGGCTCAATTTTTCAATTAAGGATTTTTTTTTAAGTATGTGTATGTGTATGTAAGAGAGAGAGAACAGCTTCAGGTAGATTTGCCAGGCCAGACAACGAGGCTCTTGTTCTTGATGAATTTTATTTATTTATCTTAGCTTTACTTTTGTGTTCATATGACTTTAGAAAAGAGTATTGGATATGGAGTCTGGCCAAAGAGTATTTACACAAAATTTAATATGACCTTGATTGTAAATGAAATGCAAGACTCTTGAAGATGGTACATGACGTGGTGCCATCAAGGACTCTAACATCCTGCCCAGGTTTCACCTACAAGTCACGCTTCCCAGGTCTCTGTTAGAATTCCAGGTGGCTTTGCAAAATATTTCTTGCATTATTCCAGGCAGTTGAAATAACTTAGGAAGAGACTATATGCATACTTATCATTTCAAGTTGGTCTTTCCTGGTAGCCAATTGAATTTCTCAAAATGTCATTATTATTTTCTACCAGTTTGAGCATCCTATTTCAGAGAATATTTAGCTATGTACTTGCCTCCTGAAATTATTTATGAATTATTATTAATTCATAAAAAAGGCAACAACAAGAGCTAAGGTTTGGAAACAATGATATTGTTCTCGTAGTTCAAAAATATGGTTGAGTGTTAATCTTGTATACGAATTGATGCTAATAAATCTTTTAAAAGATTTCCTGACTTCTTTTGTTTTTCAGAAAAGAGAATAATATTAAAATTATTTTACATCTTTAATTCAAGGGCCAACAAAACTTTTATTGGATTCCATCACATTGGCTTTACTTTGCTTCCTCTCCATACCAGTGTCCATGGTAGTGGTCAGTTTCTTCTTTCGTAATGTCTTAACAACACCTCCACTTCTTTGTTTCCCAGTCCAGAAACTCACCAACTCAAGTAGCATTTTTACAGACTCCTAACCCTTTTGTCCTTTGTGCAAGTAATGTCAGGTTAGTCTCTCTAAAGCTCCATTTTCACCATCTTACTTCCCTAATTTTTAAAGAAATTCCAATGACTAAATTGCCTGCCACATGGAAGCATACCATCACCTCAACTGCAGAACCGGAACTGTATGAGTCAAAAAGTAACCATCATAATAGCACTCACAGACAGAGAACCACGTGTGCAGACAGGTCTCAGAGAGGGTTATAGCCTTCTGGGCTGGCTGTGATCAAAGGCTGGTCCTTGACATGTTTTTAGATATATTATATTTATTAGACTTCCACTAGGTCCTGGAAAATTGATTCATTCTAATAACAAAGACAGTTATAAACTAGGGCGCAGTTGATTAATTTTCAGCAGGTCAACCACTACCAGACCTGGGAACAGGATTGGTCAGATGTAAACCAGGCACTCCCTTCCTGGTGAGTGGTTCCCCTTGGGAGACTAGACTATTTATCAGTGGGTGTGTGGGGAGCACAGAATCGGAAAAAGGAAATGGATTGTTGCCTGAAGGAAACATGCGTCACACTTGTACGGCCCAACTTGAACCTTCTCCACCCAACGGATGGCTCAGACTAAGATGAAAATAGGACTATCCTTATCATCTAAATCAACGCACCGATCTCCCTGGGGAGGGATGCGTTAACAAGGATGCTTCTTTTTTATTGTTGTTATTTATTTGTTTTTGCTAGTTTCCTGCCCATAAAGAAATACTTACTGTTTTCCAGATCTTATGTCATAATGGCATCTGTTTATGACGTTATTACATACAGCCTTCCTTTCATTTTAAGCTCTCTTCCTAATGAGATAAGATTTCATAAATAAGCTATTCCTAAGTTGCATTACAGTGTGATATGAAGTTGTATATTTTCCAGCTGTTGTCTATTGTTAATTAATTGTGCCTTGTTTCATTGAGTCTGACTTCTCAACCTTGTCTCATTCATATGTTCCTACCTTTCACCCTATGGCCCTGGGATTCACTTTTCTATCTTAAACCCTTCACCCTGCTAATAGAACCCTACCAATATTCTATCTACCTCATCCACAGTTTTTCATTCAGAGCTTGCTCTTAGCCAAACACAAAAGATCCGCCCCCCCTAGAGTGAAGGAGTCAAACTGTTACACAAATAATCACAGCACAATGTGCTAAGAGCTGTAATAAGAAGTAGCCACTATGTGTGGGAAAAAAGTCTGAGAAGTAACACAATTCAATTTATTTTGGGGAGTCACATGTACTTGATAGGAGAGGTGATATCTACATATGACCTTTAAGAGTGTGGTAGGTAGAAAAATGTCTCTGAATGATACCTACATTTTAATCCCCAGAACCTGTGCATAGGTGATGTTACACAGAAAAGGAGAGTTAATGATGTGGATGAAATTAAGATTGCTAATCAACTGACCTGGTGATGGGGAAATTATCCTGGATTATGAGTGGGCCCAATGTAATCATAAGGACCCTCAAAAATGGAAGCAGGAAAACACTCAGTGTGATGCTACATAAGAAAGACTCATATTTTTGAACTTAAAGATGGGAGGGAACCATGAAACAAGGTATGTGGGCAGCCTCCAGAAGCTAGAAAAGGCAAGGGGAAATAGATTCTTCCCTCCAGAAATCAGTGGAGCCTTGATTTTAGCTGATTATTAACCTTGATTTCAGCCTGCTGAGATCCATTTTGGATTTCTGATCTCCAGAACTATAAGAAAATCCATTTGTATGTGTTAAGCAGCTAAATTTATGGTAATTGGTTATTGCAGCAGAAAACTGATACAAAGAGGAGGTAGGATTTCACCTGAGAGAGTAGCTGATGAGGAAAAACTATTAATTGAGTACTTGCAACTGAGCACTATGCCAAATGCTTTTCATACTACAGTAGAAGAGGTTTTCTTTGTGTGGCAGATGATTATTAAATGAATTATTAATCAAGGCTATTAGTGATATAGACAAGAAAAAATGTTTGGAATCAGTTGATAAGCAGTAGCTATAATAATACTGTTACAATATGAATTAGAGGTTGGATGTGTCAAAGTCTGGGAAATCAAGCACTGGGATACAGTGACTGGTTGGTGTGAGGTCACTTGTCTGGTCTACAATTCCAACTGGCATCTTGACATTCATAGCAACAGGTTCCATTTGCAACTCATGTTCAATAGCTTTTAGATTAAACTCATTATCTGCCTTCTGCAAAATCTACATATTGTGTTCATGGCACCACTGTATTGCTTGCTAATAACTCAAGCTCGAAATTTTCAAATCACCCACTTTCAACTTTCCTACACTCAACTGATTGTCATGCCCTGTAGCTTCTATCACCAAAGTTTTCTGATATTTTCCTGTTCTTTATTTTCTTGATGTATCCCCTAGATGTGCCATTTTAAATCAAACAATTATTTATACTCTTTTCCCAGTGAGTCATGGATTTCCCTTCCCTTCATCACAACTTATCCATGATGTTTCTTTGCTCCTTTCTTTCTCTGAACTCCTGAAACACTAATTGTTCTTCAAAACACTTAAAACTTCCTGAATGTTTTCCCTCATGTTTCCTGGTGCCCTCTCTTACTCACCCCTTAGCTCACCACTGCTGACCTCACTACTGTTGGCCATTCTATTGAAATGGCTTTCCCTGAAGTTATAAATGACCTTCTATTTACCAAATTTTAGGATTTATTTTGAGCCTCCCTCAACTTGACCTCTCTATGGCATTGACATCATTGACTGTTCTTTTCTTTCTGAAACTCTTCCTTGGATTCTAAACTATCCTATTTCAAGTCTCCCATTTGATTGTTATCCTAATGATTTTAAGTCTCCTTTAATGACTATGCAGCCTGCTTTGTCCTGCTATTACTGCAGTTTCCAACACTTCTAAGTCCTCATAACTTTATACGGTATAGATATGTCTCTTCTATAGGTAC
The DNA here is from genome assembly GCF_036850765.1 of Saccopteryx bilineata. NCBI lineage: Eukaryota > Metazoa > Chordata > Mammalia > Chiroptera > Emballonuridae > Saccopteryx > Saccopteryx bilineata. The sequence goes on along the minus strand of NC_089491.1, from coordinate 137,723,435 downwards.
TGGATATAAGTATAGCTTGAAAAAATGGAAAAAAATATTAAGATTTCTTAACTCTCTGATTAATGGAATTCTAACTTTCTAGAGTTCTTGCGTGTCTGCTTTCTGCTCAGGAACGTGCTAAACATAGAAGAGAATTTAAAAGTGATTAATGTTAATAGCTTCTAGGTTCTGAAAACTGGTAACCAATTTAGATAGATGCAGCATGTACGTGAAATTTTTTTAAGAAATGATCCAAGGCAGAATTCAGTCACTTACCAATCAACAATGGCCACTAAACACCAACTGAGTATAGTTACTAAATAAGCACGACAATAAAGATATGTCTCTTCATTTATGGGTAAAGAGGACAAACTCTAAACAACCAGGTAAATAGCCTTCCCTTTCCTTTTTCTGAATTGAGTCACAAAGAAAAAAATTATACAAAAAACATACCCTTTTCTAAGTGTAGTCAGCCTTGAATGCTGCCTCTTTTTTCAGTTTTCATAGTTTTTTGCCTGCTATAGAACTGAAACTTATTTTTCTGAATTTGTTAAAATATTTTAAAACATAACATCCTTGTATTTAAAATGAAAGAGAGCAAACCTATCTGAGAAATGATAGCAAGGAAAATTTCTCCCAGGTGAATTAGACTGGGACCTTCGAGATTGTTTCAGCTCTTCTCACTGAAACATTTATTTATTCATTTACAACTACAAATCAGGCACCTGCATTTCCAGACATTTCTTTCTTTAATAAAATAGCCTCAAGCATCTGATCAGATAACAAATTCGTTAAGTTGGTATTTACCCTAGATTTATACTGTACTATATTTGATTTATAGTCACTCCTGGCAGACAACATACAGTAACAAAACCTTCTGGTTTCTGGCCTGAATGGGAAATTATTACCTCAGGCATATCCTGATAAAAATTTAGTTTTCTGGCCCCTCAGACTACAGTTTCAAATGATTTAGAAAATTTAGGCCCTGGCTGGTTGGCTCAGTGGTAGAGCATCGGTTTGAAATGTAGATGTCCCGGGTTCGATTCTGGGTCAGTGCACACAGAATAAACGACCATCTGCTTTCCCATTCCTCCACATCTCCCTTGTCCCCTCCCCCTCCCACAGCCATGTCTTGATTGGTTCGAGCACATCAGCCCCAAGCGCTCAGGATGGCTCCGTGAAGCCTCTGCCTCAGGCACTAATAGTTCAGTTGCAGTACAGCCCCAGATAGGCAGAGTGTCGGCCCCAGATGGGGGTTGCCAGGTGGACCCTGGTCAGGGTGCATGCAGAATCTGTCTCTTTATCTCCCCGCCTCTTACTTGGAAAAGAAAAATAAATTAGAGCATCAATCTCTATCCTTGATTCTCCATTTGGAAAATGAAAATCCACATTTTTTACTATTCTACAAATAAGAAAGTTTCTGCTCTTATACAAAACAATAATTATTTTATTATATCATTATCCTCGGGCAGAGGGAAAGGAAGTAAACTTTTTATACTCTGATGCCTACATAATTCCTGGTATAAAAATTATGAAAAGCCATAATAGACATAAGATATCAACCTAGGAATAAATGTCATGGCTGAAGCTTTGTGTATTAAACTGAAAGAAAATAATTAAATACAAATACTTCAAAAATTGTTTGCCAAACACTCTGAACCATAAAAAAAAAACAATATGAAATAAACTTTTCGCACTGTTTCAAATTCAATTTCTCCACTAAGAATTCACTTCAGGTAAAATCTGCAGGCTCATGCAACCTAATCTCTACCACATCTCTCCAAGCACTGAAATAGGACTTGATAATCCAAAAGAACAGCCAAAGGTAGGCTAAAATATTTTCAAGATTATATCAAAGAGAGTAAAACAGATTGATATGTACATGGCCATGGGATTTATAATGAAGATGAGACTAACACTGTAAGAAAAGGCAAGGAGTTTAAAAAAAATAAACACTAGGTGGTTGATTAGATAACCACAGGGAAAATGCATTTGACTTCTATCTCAATCAATTCGCAAATTTAAGTTCCAGGTGAATTATGATCTGTGTATAAGAGACAAAATAATAAAGGTATTAGACCAAAACAGAAGTAAACATTTCTATGACTTTGGAATAGGCAAAACATTTTAATAGATACAGAAAGTGTTAAACAAAGAAAACCTGATAAATTGACTATATTAAAATTAAGGAAGTTCTGTTTTTCAAAAGATATCATTGAGGGATAAATAGGCAGTTCACAGAGGTGAAGAAGCTATTCGCAAGGCATATATCCAAAACAGATCCATAACTAGAAGACTAAAGATGTATGAATCAATAAGAAGAGGACTGACAAACCAAAAGGAAAATGTGGAAAGACTTAAGCAGCCATATCACAAAAGAGGACATCTAAATGATGCATAAACTTCTGAAAGTTCTTAACTTCATAAGTTCAATAGATCGCAAAAATGGCTCACTTCTCCCATCCCTGTCTTCCTGCCCTTTGCCATGTAACTTTGTGCTACTCACTGAAATCTGAGCTAGTCTGTGATTCACTTTGAGCAATGGGATATTACCAAATGTCATGCAAACAAAGCTTGAAAAAGTACTTGCACAACTGGGCTTGTCTGCTTTTGCACCTGTGCCATTTCCACGAGAATGCTAGGGCTAGCTTGCTGGAAACTGAGTAGAGATGAGTAACCCCAAACACTCCAGCTGCAGCAGTTTAGATCATCTAACAGCCAGCTGACACTTCCAGGCACGGAACAATCCCAGCCAAGAACATTGGAGCCTCCAAACCAGCCCCCAACTGACTCTCAACTTGGGTTCAGCACATGCTTAATAGGGAATCTCAATGACATTTTGTGGTTCCCTGTTATGCAGCATATTGTGGCAGTAGATAACTGATACAATTCTTCATGAAAAAGGCAGAAATAAAAACTCAATGCAACACTAGTACATATACAAGAAAATTGCTGAAATGAAAAAGAAGGAAATCCCCAGGCATTAACAAAAATTTAGAACATATTTACCCGTGAGCTGTAGTTTGCTGATGCCAGTTCTAGGCGCTCCATAACTAGTAAGTCTCATGAGGACAGAAATCAGATTTGACATATTCTCCACAGTGTCTCCAGGTCCTGGCATACAGTCATGATCAAAAATATTGACAACAAAAATATAAATACCTATTTAAAAATATCCTTTTTCAGGATACTACTGTTTTCAGACTAAAGTTTATTTAAAGAAAGTAAAGCAGTTAGGTTGAATTTCACCAAGAGATGGTGCAAAGTTCAAGGTGAATGGAGAGGAAAAAAGGAAAGGTAATGTGTGTGGACGGGATACTGAAAGAATAATAAAAAAAAAATAATTTCCAAGTCTGAAGGCATCATGAGAACTTTATACTTTGTAAACAAACAAACAAAAACAATCTTCTCCTTCTCTCCCAATTTTGTTGAATTCTTTCCATTGAAGAGGAATGGTTCTAGAGGTCTGAGAAAGGTGTCAGTTCTCACATCAAAAGGATGTAACTGCGCTCTAAGCCTGGGAAGCGTTATTTCTTCTGGTTGAGTAATTCTTTTCTTTCAGGGTCAACTCCCTCACCCCATTCATCCTTCTCTCTCTGAAAATGATCCAGGGAAACTGTGCTCCTTCTTGGCATTCCACAAATAGAACAGAGCAAGACATTAATGAAGAGAGAAAACAGTTTGCCATTTATTTTGCTTTCAGAAATATACTTGGAATGACTTGTCCCAGAGTTGCACTGTATCAAAAAACCCATAATCCAAAAGACTAACCCTTTTTAAATGATAACCAACTGCATTTAGTGTTTTCATAGAATTACTTTGTTTCCGTAAAAAACAGAATTTCCATTTTTCCAGTCAAGGAGCTGAGTTTCTAAAGCTTCCTGTGGTCTGTTTACATTTCCTACAGTAACCTCCCTGAGCAACAGACCAAGGAAAAGATGAAACTGATTTTTTAAATTTCATTTTCCCTTTTTAAAGGAGCCTGTATACTTTTCTGACCTCATTAAGGGCTCAGAGACAACATCAATTTCTAAATATAAATTAGCAACAAATTAGCAAATGTCCCTTTTTCTTTCTTTCTTTCTTTCTTTCTTTCTTTCTTTCTTTCTTTCTTTCTTTCTTTCTTTCTTTCTTTCTTTCTTTTTAGCGAGAAAGAGAGAGACAGAGAGAGGGACAGACAGAGATAGACAGATGAGAAGCATCCATTTTCCATTGTAGCATGTTAGTTGTTCATTGATTGCTTTTTCATATGTGCTTTGATTGGGGGGCTTCCTCGGAAGCCTGTGACCCCTTGCTCAAGCCAATGACCTTTGGGTTTAAGCCAGTGACCATGGAGTCACGTCTATGATTCCATGCTCAAGCTGGATGAGCCCACGCTTAAGTCAGCGACCTCAGAGTTTTGAACCTGGGTCCTCAGCATTTCAAGCTGATGCTCTATCCACTATGCCACCGCCTGGTCAGGCAACAGTTGCTTCTTTATTACAAAAATATTCATGAGTTTTCAGCAATCCTCTCACCTCTGGCTATGTGTTATGCATTAGATACTGGTGTTACTCAGAGTTTTGGGGTTTTTTTTGTTTTTTTCTCAAGAGCAATTAATTAGTAAAGTGGGATAGTAAGACTAATCTAAATGTCTATGAGGAAAAGCAGGGTCCTTTAAGAACCTGACAGATACTGTGAAGGAGAGACAGACTTATTACTCACCGTTTAAACAACATGTAGAGGGTTAGAAATCAAGACTTTAGAAGCTTGTACTTATTCATTTGCTTAAACAGTATTTTTCTGAGGACGTCTATTGGGCCAGCACTGTGTTCGGTGCTGGCGGAGGGAAAGAGAAAGGGTTGCTGGTCAGGACGCTGCAGACCTGGGAGAGTTGCCCTCAAGACTCCTGGGTAATGGCAGAATAAATGATTCTAAAGATAAGAAACTTGGAACTTGATCAAACAAATTATTTTGAGAATGTTCTTGACTTTTCCATATCCTTTGCAGAGCAACCAAACAAGACCACTGTTAAAAACATGAAGATTTTAAATAGTTCTGTGGATGTGATTCAGCCTAAAAATCCTGCGGGCTTCCTCCATCTGTTATTGTATCATCAGTTGCCTTATTTATCTCAACACAAAATGAGCCTTTCAAATTCATGGCTTGATTTGACATTGCTTGCCGGGAACTCTTCTTCCCCCTTTAGAGGAAATGCCAATTGGCACAACGCTCCTGGGTCTCTGGGCTCCCTCTCTCCCTCCGGCCCAGGTTAGTGACATTACTTACTGGATGGTAAATGTGAACAGAAAGTAAGCAGAGCTTTTCTCTCTTCCTTTCTCTTGAATGTTAACTGCCTGCTGGAAGCAGGAGATCTAGGTTGATAAGAATGCCTAAGTTAGGGAATCAACATTAGGAAACTCACCTGCATTTATAAACCACAACCTTCAGTCAGGCCTTTCATAATAATAATAATAATAATAATAATAATAATAATAAAATGTTGATCTCCACAGGTCAACTTTCTCATTTTATTTCTCAGTTGGATCAGAATTTGGATGAAGAAAAATGATGTTATTACTGCTTCCCCCAGCCATGATCCCAATATCTGGTATAATGGACCATGAATTTTGAGAAAAAAAAGACAAGGAAAGGAATTTTCAGAAATCAAAACAAAGCAAAAAATAATAATAATAAAATAAAACAATAACAACAAAGCTTACAGGCATATGATGGAACCAATATGCATGCTTTGAAGCTTGGGCTTTAGGGAGGGGCATACATATCTTAGACCTTGACAATATTCTTTACTTATTTCAAAAGTTTACTTCAGGACAGCTGTTGTGTCTCGATTGTCCAGCCATTAACACAGGGGTGAGCAAACCATGGCCCACAGGACAAATATGGGCTGCCTCTTGGTTTCTTAAAAAAAAAAAAAAAAATTATTGCAACACAGTAAACCTATTCACATACGTATAGTCGTTGTCTATAGCAATGGCAGAGTTGATGGGTTGCACTAGAAACCATCTGGCCCACAAGCCTAAAATATTTACCTCCAACCCTTTACAGAAAAGCTGACCAACCCACGCCTCAATGGGTTGAACAGCCCGATAGCCCTGCTGTGTTTCTTAGCCAGCTCTGTAAATCATTAGGGGCTTTGGGTCTTGGAATAGTAAGTATTGACCTTTATCTTGGGCCAAAGCAGGACTGATCCAAAAATTGGGTGGCTTGTCTGCCTTTGATCTACCATGTGCCAATTACTCTTGTGAATTTTAGAAGTCTGTGTTGCAGCTTTACCCACAAAAAGAGAAGAGAACTTTGTTATGGAAAAAATAACAGAAATAAGGGTCTCTACCAGACCTTAGGTACAACCTGCACCAGGACAGTGGTGGAGGGAAAGCTGCTGAAGTTCTCACTCAAAGGCCAAAACAAGATTGAAGAAAGCTAATGCAAGTGGTGCCTTCACCTTCAAAACGATGCAGACACAGAAATGGTCACACACCTGAGGCATCAGAGGGGGACACTGCGGAAAGCTTTCAATGAAAAGACTTTAGTATTTTAAGAAACAATTTTCCCCTACAAATGGCAGAAAACATATACCTAAGATGTGTTTAGATTTAAATACTGCTCACAACAATTAGGGGATATTTCAAAATGAATATGAAGCGATAAAATATCCCCACATTTTTGTGAGCAGTACGTATATATTTAAATGTGGCTGGAAAAGCCGGGCAGGTTTTGGTGGTGACCGGGACAGACAAGTGACTGACACTCAAAGAACCCTGACAGAGGAAAAGTGGGATTGAACCTTAAGAATAAACTGAAAAGGCCCTGGCCGGTTGGCTCAGTGGTAGAGCATCGGCCTGGCGTGTGGGGGACCCGGGTTCGATTCCCGGCCAGGGCACATAGGAGAAGCACCCATTTGCTTCTCCACCACCCCCCCTCCTTCCTCTCTGTCTCTCTCTTCCCCTCCCGCAGCCAAGACTCCATTGGAGCAAAGATGGCCCAGGCGCTGGGGATGGCTCCTTGGCCTCGGCCCCAGGCGCTAGAGTGGCTCTGGTCGCGGCAGAGCGATGCCCCGGAGGGGCAGAACATCGCCCCCTGGTGGGCAGAGCGTCGCCCCTGGTGGGCGTGCCGGGTGGATCCTGGTCGGGCGCATGCGGGAGTCTGTCTCTCCCCGTTTCCAGCTTCAGAAAAAAAAATAAAATAAAATAAAAAATAAACTGAAAGAGAAGAACAAGAGAAGCCAGAAAGAGCCCTGATTTGAGCCTGAGAATGTAAAGCAACTGTGCGTAAGTGGGAGTGAGAGGCAGGCGGAGCAGAAACTGAACACGCTACGAAGGGGGGAGGCAGAGCCCTGCCAGACGCAGGATGATAAGAAAAACATCTCCATCCAACCATGCTAACTCTTCTCTGAAATCTGGATCAGCTAAAATGTGTCAGCACTAGGAAAGATAACTTGGCTGAGAGCCTTGCTTTGTCCAGTGGAGGAGATGCGATTGGTAGGTATCCAGGTTCCAAGGAGCTCAGGTAAGCGATGCTCATCTGAGTCAGCTATGCAGTTCAGTTCAGCAGCACGGGCCAGCCGACTTCCTTTGTATAATCCCAACTCAAGGTACTGGTAAACCCCACTACATAGAGGGCAGAGGGATTGTTGTACCTGACCAAGGTGAGATGAGAGTAAATGACTCAAGGTTATTCACATGCCTGGGATGCTGACTTTCCTGACTCTGACATTTGAAGTCAAATAACTTTGGTTTAAATATTTGCAACATATGCACTTAGGAAACAATTTTTACACTATCTGAGACAGTTTCCTCATTCAAATGACAAAATATTCACAGGGTTTTTGTCAAGATTAAAAGCAAAATTGTATGTGAAAATGCCTTGGGCCATATCTGGCATACATGATTTACCCACTATTTATGGAATACCATTTCTTTCCCACCTTCCTTAAAATAAAAGGAGATTTTAAAAAGTGCTATACAGAAACCTGGATTCAGTACAAGGTATGTCTAAAAGGTCACTGTCCTCACCCAATCCCACAGCCCTTCATTAAAATCAAAAAAGGGGCTAAGATTTATGAGTTGAGATTGTAGCAGACACTATGTCTAGTACAGCTTTTCCAAATTTCCCATTAAATTAAAATATCTAAGAATTTAAATAAGAAGACAAAGTGATGACAACACTGTAAATAAAAAATAAGGAAACACCATAGCCCCAAGTGCCAGGAAAATTTCCACTGAATGAATCACTCATGAGGATGGAATGAAACACATGGTTCTGAATTATATAACATATACTCCACCCTCCAAATCAGAACTGAATAGAAGTCCCCCCAAAAAGTAACAAAAGCTTTGCCCCAACCCAGAGGGTGAGAGTGTGCACTGCGCAGGAAGACAGGATCCCATTCAACAAATGCTTAGAAACTGTGCCTCAGGCAAAGTCATTGCCGTTCTCTGCTCTCATCTCATTCAGCCCTTCTCCAAAATCATCAACCTTTTCTTGGGACCTCCATTTGATACTAACATTCTTGGACGTCATTGCAAGAAATTGGATAGAGTACACAGGTGCAGAAAGTTTATATCCTGAGATAATTTAGTCACCTAAGAAAAAGTATTGTAAGAAAGAATGGAAAGAGAAAGCATGGAGGCATAGCAGGTGCTAGGGGTGAAGTCTTCTGTGTACTCTATTGAAAATTGCATCTGAATCTCTAGCTTAGTCACAGGACCAGGCAATCAGAGCAAGAGAAGGTCTTCAACTAAGATCTGTAGAGTCTTAATACGTGATTGCCTAGAGGGCATCACACTCAGCAGGCGGTAAAAATTAACCTTAACATTAGGAGATGGGCTGGGGTGGGATTGGATAGAGCTTCTAACATTGAGAGGGACAGAGAACTAACTACAATAGTTTCACCCACTCTGCAAGCAAATCCTTGGCCTCTTCCTAATAAAAAATTTGCAAATAAAATTAATAGATGAAGCCTATAAAAAGACAACAATGTAAGATAAAAGAGAGTCCTTAAAGTAAAAAAAAAATGTTTAAAAATAATTTATTATAGCACTGACGAGGTAGCTCCATTGTTTAAAGCAATAATGTGAAAATTCAAATAAAAAGAAAGTAGTTCTGGCTGCTGGTTTCTTTAAGGTTTAATGCAGGGAGATATGAGCAATGATAAAAGGCAAAACTTATTTTTAAAATTTGCCAGAAATAAAGATAAATACATAAAATTATTATAAATTAAAAGAGAACTTAATTTAGAAATGCATTTGTGTGTGTGTGTTTTAAGTGAGAGGTCAGGAAATAGTAAGACACACTCCCGCATGAGCTCCAAACGGGCTCTACCTGGCAACCCCGTCTGGGGTCAATGCATGAATCAACTGAGCCATCCTCAGCGCCTGATGCTCAGACCAACCAGGCCACTAGCTGCGAGAGTGGAAGAGAAGCAGATGGTTGTTTCTCATGTGTGCCCTTACCAGGAATTGAACCCAGGAGATCGCATGGTGGGTGCACACTCTATCACTGAGCTAACCAGCCAGGGTTGAGATTTTTTAACATATTTTTTCATACACGGACATATCTAGCAAACAATATGTATTATGATGAGCAAAATTCTGTGTGTGTGTATCTTAAAAATTGGGCATAAACAGTTTTCACATCCATTAAACATTTATAAAAATCAATCTGATACTTGGCCTCAAAGAAATTTGCATAGAAATTGCATAGGCCACCCTAGCCCGGTAGCTCGAGCATCCTCTGGATGGACAGAGGTTGCCGTTTTGATCCCTGGTCAGGACGCATACAGAAACAGATCAATGTTCCTGTCTCTCTTTCTCTTCCTCTTTCTAAAAATATCAATAAATTAAAAAAAAAAAGAAATTGTGTAGGTTACATTCTCTGATCAAAATTATATAACATTGAATTTAATTCAAAAATTATCTATTTTTAGGTATTTATCAACAATTAAGGCAGATGCTCCTGAATGAGACTCAGATAAACAGTTAATCAAAACTAAAGTAACAAACTAAGTAAAAGAGATGAAAGTAAAAATCTATAACAAAGCTTAAGAGATAAAGCTAAAAATTTACTCAAAAGAAAATGTACATCATTATATGTCTTCAGGAGAGGGTGACAATAAATGTACTTAGTATTATTTTTTAAATATTAGAATAAAATGAACATATATTTTTTAAAAAGGTCAGTGGGAGAAAGTAAATTCAAAGGTGAAATCAGGGAAAAATAAAACAAAAAATAATAGAAAGCACAAGGAAGCCCCTAAGGCAGCTTCTTTGAAAAGAATGAAATAGATGAAGAGTTAAATGAGAATAAAGCCTTTAGGGGACCAATTAGGACCAGAAATATAATAATATAACTGAAACTGGTTTTAAAAAAGGAGGCAGAAAAACAAATCAAATGAGATTAGGAGAATTTTAAGTAAATATTATATCCAATTTTATGGCCACAAGTTTGTAAACCTTATGGAGAAAATAGATGATTTTCTAGAAAACCATAAATTACTAAATTCAAGCCATGGATAAGTACAAATGTGAATGAATCAATTTCCTGAAAAGAATCTTAAAATAAATTAATGGTTGTTATATTGATAGTATAAACAAACTACTGTGAGAGATAAAGCTGAAATCCCCACGGGTTCATAAATGGAAGTTTATTCCTCATTTACATTACACCTAAACAGGTGTGACTGACCTTCCCAAGCATTATTTTAGGGACACCTGCCCTTCATCCAGGTGGACCCACCATCAGTGACCTTCTGCTAAGCTTCTGCTAACCGTCTGCACATGGCAGGAAGACAATGGAAGAAACAAAATATGAAGGATTAGATAAGAGGTTTTGAGATGGGCCAGTCTTCTGAATTACTCACATAAATTCTGCCCGCATTTCCTAGACCAGAATCTAGTCTTAGGCTACAGGTATGGTAGTCGGTACAGGAGGCTACACATTATCTATGTGTCAGGAGGCTGCTGAGCACAGAGCAATATGATTTTGCTTATATGTTGAATCCAAAGAACAATATTAAATGAACAAAACAGAAACAGACTCATAGATAGAGAGAACAGACAGATGATAGCCAGAGGGGAAGGGAGCTGGGGGATTAGGTGAACCGGAAAAAGGATTGAGAAGTACAATTTGGTAGTTATAAAATAGTCACAAGGATGTAAAGTGAAGCATAGGGAATATAATCAGTAATATTGTAATAACTGTGTATGGTGCGAGGTGGGTACCAGAAGTATCAGGGGGAGCACTTTATAAAGTATATGATTGTCTAACCACTATATTGTACACTTGAACCTAATACAAAATAATACTGAATATAAACTATAATTGGAAAATAAAAAATATAAATAGCTCTCTCTCTCTCTGAATGTCAGTTTCATATTTTTTTATTTGCCCCTAAAAAAGAGAGAGAGAAACTATAAACAATACCTTAGATAAGAGTCTAAGAAATCAAATCATCAATTTCAAAGGTGTCAACCAATGGGCCATAACAGGGGTCAGAAGCCTATGGCTTGCGAGCCAGATGTGGCTCCTTTGATGGCTTCATCTGGCTTGCAGACAAATCTTTAATAAAGAAAAATAATAACATTAACATTATAAAACATTTAGCTAATAGAACAGCCCAGATAGAAGGTAGGATTAGTGAAATAGAAGACAAGCAACTTGAGGCACAACAGAGAGAAGAAGAAAGAGACTCAAAAATAATAAAAAATGAGAAAGCCCTACAGGAATTGTCTGACTCCATCAGAAAGAATAACATAAGAATAATAGGTATATCAGAGGGAGAAGAGAAAGAAAATGGAATGGAGAATATACTCAAACAAATAATAGACGAGAACTTCCCAAGCCTGTGGAAAGAACTAAAGCCTCAAATTCAAGAAGCAAACAGAACATCGAGTTTTCTTAACCCCAACAAACCTACTCCAAGGCATATCATAATGAAATTGACACAAACCAACAGCAAAGAAAAAATTCTCAAGGCAGCCAGGGAAAAGAAGAGTACAACATACAAAGGAAGGCCTATTAGATTATCATCAGATTTCTCAGCAGAAACTCTACAAGCTAGAAGAGAGTGGACCCCAATATTTAAAGCCCTGAAAGAGAGGAACTTTCAGCCAAGAATACTATACCCATCAAAGCTATCCTTCAAGTATGAAGGAGATATAAAAACATTCACAAATACAGAAAAGATGAGGGAATTTATTATCAGAAAGCCCCCACTCCAGGAAATACTAAAGGGGGTTTTCCAACCAGATTCAAAGAACAAAACAAAACAAAACCACAAGTAACACCTCCACCAAGAACACAATAAAACCAAATTTATACTGTGACAACAAAAGAAGAAGGGGGGGGAGAGGATGGAGATTAACAGTAGCAAAGGACGATGAAGCGCAGAAATACTCATAAGATAGGTTACTACAATGAATATGGTAGGTACCCTTTTCATTACTTAATGGTAACCACCCTTGAAAAAAACACCACAAAAACACTTGACTTAAAAAAGGTAGCAACAGAGGAAAGAAGTATGGAATATGCACAAACAAAAACAAATGATAGAAAAACAAAAGAGAAGAATCAAACAAGATACAAAAGTAACAGAAAGCAATTTATAAAATGGCAATAGGGAACCCACAAGTGTCAATAATTACACTAAATGTAAATGGATTAAATTTATCAATAAAAAAGACATAGAGTAGCAGAATGGATTAAAAAAGAAAATCCAACTGTATGCTGCCTATAAGAAACACATCTAAGCAACAAGGATAAAAACAAATTCAAAGTGAAAGGCTGGAAAACAATACTCCAAGCAAACAACACCCCAAAAAAAAGCAGGTGTAGCAATACTCATATCTGATAATGCTGACTACAAGACAGCAAAAGTACTCAGAGACAAAAATAGTCATTTCATAATGATTAAGGGGACACTGAATCAAGAAGACATAACAATCCTTAATATATATGCACCAAACCAAGGAGCACCAAAATATATAAGACAGCTACTTATTGACCTAAAAACAAAAACGGACAAAAATACAATCATATTGGAGACCTCAATACACCACTGAGGGCTCTAGATCGGTCATCCAAACAGAGAATCAATAAAGATATATTGGCCCTAAATGAAATACTAGAACACCTGGATATGATAGACATCTACAAGACACTTCATCCCAATGTGACAGAGTATACATTTTTCTCTAGTGTACATGGAACATTCTCAAGAATTGACCATATGTTGGGCCACAAAGACAATATCAGCAAATTTAGAAAAATTGAAATTGTACCAAGCATATTCTCTGATCATAAAGCCTTGAAACTAGAATTCAACTGCAAAAAAGGGGAAAAAAAAACACAAAAATGTGGAAACTAAACAACATACTTCTAAAAAATGAATGGGTCAAAGAAGAAATAAGCGCAGAGATCAAAAGATATATACAGACAAATGAAAATGATAATACGACATAGCAGAATCTCTGGGATGCAGCAAAAGCAGTAATAAGAGGAAAGTTCATATCACTTCAGGCCTATATGAACAAACAAGAGAGAGCCCTAGTAAACCACTTAACTTCACACCTTAAGGAACTAGAAAAAGAAGAACAATGACAACCCAAAACCAGCCGAAAAAAGGAGATAATAAAAATCAGAGCAGAAATAAACGAAATAGAGAACAGAAAAACTATAGAGCCCTGGCCGGTTGGCTCAGCGTTAGAGCATCGGCCTAGCGTGCAGAGGACCTGGGTTTGATTCCCGGCCAGGGCACACAGGAGAAGCTCCTATTTGCTTTTCCACCCCTCCGCCGCACTTTCCTCTCTGTCTCTCTCTTCCCCTCCCGCAGCCAAGGCTCCATTGGAGCAAACATGGCCCGGGCGCTGGGGATGGCTCTGTGGCCTCTCCCCCAGGTGCTAGAGTGGCTCTGGCCGCAACATGGCGACGCCCAGGATGGGCAGAACATCGCCCCCTGGTGGGCAGAGCGTCGTCCCTGGTGGGTGTGCCGGGTGGATCCCGGTCGGGCACATGCGGGAGTCTGTCTGACTGTCTCTCCCTGTTTCCAGCTTCAGAAAAATGAAAAAAAAGAAAAAAAAGAAAAACTATAGAAAAAATCAATAAAACAAGGAGCTGGTTCTTTGAAAAGATCAACAAAATTGACAAACCATTGGCAAGACACACCAAGGAAAAAAGGCACAGGACTCAAATAAATAAAATCCAAAATGAAAGAGGAAAAATCACCACAAACATCATAGATATACAAAGAATTATAGTAGAATACTATGAAAAACTATATGCCACCAAATTCAACAATCTAGAAGAAATGGATAAATTCCTAGAACAATACAACCTTCCTAGACTGAGTCATGAAGAAGCAGAAAGCCTAAACAGACCAATCAGCAGGGAGGAAATAGAAAAAACTATTAAAAACCTCCCCAAAATAAAAGTCCAGGCCCAGACGGTTATACTAGTGAATTCTATCAAAGAAGACTTGGTTCCTATTCTACTCAAAGTCTTCCAAAAAATTGAAGAAGAAGCAATACTTCCAAACACATTTTATGAGGCCAACATAACCCTCATACCGAAACCCGGCAAGGATGGCACAAAAAAAGAAAACTGCAGACCAATATCTCTAATGAATACAGATGCTAAAATACTAAACAAAATACTGGGAAATCGAATACAACAACATATTAAAAAAATAATACATCATGATCAAGTGGGATTCATCCCAGAATCTCAAGGATGGTTCAACATATGTAAAACGGTTAACGTAATACACCATATCAACAAAACAAAGAACAAAAAACACATGATCTTATCAATAGATGCAGAAAAGGCTTTTGATAAAATACAACACAATTTTATGTTTAAGACTCTCAACAAAATGGGTATAGAAGGAAAATATCTCAACATGATAAAGGTCATATATGATAAACCATCAGCAAACATCATATTAAATGGCATAAAACTGAGGACTTTCCACCTTAAATCAGGAACAAGACAGGGTTGTCCACTCTCTCCACTCTTATTTAACGTGGTACTAGAAGTTCTGGCCAGAGCAATCAGACAAGACAAAGAAATAAAAGGCATCCATATCGGAAAAGAAGAAGTAAAGGTATCACTTTTTTGCTGATGATATGATCCTATACATCGAAAACCCGAAGGACTCCACAAAAAGATTACTAGAAACAATAAACCAATACAGTAAGGTCACAGGATACAAAATTAACATACAAAAGTCCATAGCCTTTCTATATGCCAACAATGAAATATTAGAAAACGAACTCAAAAAAATAATCCCCTTCATGATTGCAACAACAACAAAAAAATACCTAGGAATAAACATAACAAAAAATGTAAAGGACCTATATAACAAAAACTACAAAGCATTGTTACGAGAAATAGAAAAAGACACAATGAGATGGAAAATATTTCTTGTTCTTGGATAGGAAGAATAAATATAATTAAAATGGCCATATTATCCAAAGCAATATACAAATTTAATGCAATTCCCATCAAAATTCCTATGACATTTTTTAAAGAAATGGAACAAAATATCATCAGATTTATATGGAACTATAAAAAACCTCGAATAGCCAAAGCAATCCTAAGGAAAAAGAATGAAGCTGGGGGCATTACAATACCTGACTTTAAACTATATTATAGGGCCACGATAATCAAAACAGCATGGTATTGGCAGAAAAATAGACACTCAGATCAATGGAACAGAATAGGAAGCCCAGAAATAAAACCACATATATATAGTCAAATAATCTTTGATAAAGGGGCCAACAACACACAATGGAGAAAAGAAAGCCTCTTCAACAAATGGTGCTGGGAAAACTGGAAAGCCACATGCAAAACAATGAAACTCGACTACAGCTTGTCCCCGTGTACTAAAATTAATTCAAAATAGATGAAAGACCTAAATATAAGACCTGAAACAATAAAGTACATAGAAGAAGACATAGGTACTAAACTCATGGACCTGGGTTTTAAAGAACATTTTATGAACTTGACTCCAATGGCAAGAGAAGTGAAGGCAAAGATAAATGAATGGGACTACATCAGAATAAAAAGTTTTTGCTCAGCAAGAGAAACTGACATCAAAATAAACAGACAGCCAACTAAATGGGAAATGTTATTTTCAAACAACAGCTCAGATAAGGACCTAATATCCAAAATTTACAAAGAACTCATAAAACTCAACAACAAACAAACAATCCAATAAAAAAATGGGAAGAGGATATGAACAGACACTTCTCCCAGGATGAAATACAAATGACCAACAGATATATGAAAAGATGCTCATCTTCATTAGTTATTAGAGAAATGCCAATCAAAACTACAATGAGATACCACCTCACCCCTGTTAGATTAGCTGTTATCAACAAGACGGGTAATAGCAAATGTTGGAGAGGCTGCAGAGAAAAGGGAACTCTCATCCACTGTTGGTGGGACTGTAAAGTAGTACAACCATTATGAAAGAAAGTATGGTGGTTCCTCAAAAAATTGAAAATAGAACTACTTTATGACCCAGCAATCCCTCTACTGGGTATATACCCCAAAACCTCAGAAACATTGATATGTAAAGACACATGTAGCCCAATATTCATTGCAGCACTGTTCACAGTGGCCAAGACATGGAAACAACCAAAAAGCCCTTCAATAGAAGACTGGATAAAGAAGATGTGGCACATATACACTATGGAATACTACTCAGCCATAAGAAATGATGACATCAGATCATTTACAGCAAAATGGTGGGATCTTGATAACATTATAAGGAGTGAAATAAGTAAATCAGAAAAAAATAAGAACTACATGATTCCATACATTGGTGGAACATAAAAACGAGACTAAGAGACATGGACAAGAGTGTGGTGGTTATCAGGGGTGGGGGGAGGGAGGATGCGGGAGGGAAGGAGGGAGAGGGTTGGGGGAGGGGGAGGGGCACAAAGAAAACTAGATAGAGGGTGACTGAGGACAATCTGACTCTGGGCAAAGGGTATGCAACATAATTTAATGCCAAGATAACCTAGACATATTTTCTTTGAATATATGTACCCTGATTTATTAATATCATCCCATTAACATTAATAAAAATTTATTTAAAAAAAATAAAAAACAATATAAAACATTCTCATGTATTATAATCCATTCATTTCCTACTGCTCATGTTCATGGTTGCAGGTGGCTGGAGCCAATCACAGCTGTCCTCTGGGACAACACCAAATTTTTATTGGATAATGCGGAACGTACATGGGTCATTGTATGGCTCTCATGAAATTACATTTTAAAATATGTGGCGTTCATGGCTCTCTCAGCCAAAAAGATTCCCGACCCCTAGGCCATAACAAACTCGGTAGTGATGAGTTTGGGCAAGATGGAGTAATCAGGTTTGAGTGAGCAAATGGGAAGTTTAGCCAATGAATTTCACAGAGGCCTGGCACACTGGTGGAGGCTGCCCTTTGAAATGTGTCTAGCACTGAGATGCTGAGCCATCTCAGAGTTTCCTCCAGAGGCTCCTTCTGTGGGAATGTCTTTAGTAACTGGAAGGAGTTTCAAACAATAGGAAGTGAATCTCTCTGATGATTTCTCCAAACTTTCCCCTTCCCTCTGGGCTATCGACTGGAGCTAATGGGGCATTATCAGGGTCCATCGAACCATTCTCTGGTTCTCTGTACTGCTGGGTAACTACTGGGCACAGCAGGGACTGGAGGGTTGCACAGCATCAGAAATATGGTGCAATTTCAAGTTATTCAACTATTAAGACTGCTCCTTAAGTCCTTGACAAAGAAATAAGACAGCAAAAATAACAGTTTTGAAAAAGAGACAAAAATTCTCATTCTTTGCATTTGATATAATAGTATACTCTAAAATCCCAGGACCATTAACTGGAAATACATATTTTAAATGATAAAGTTTATATGACCAGATATAAAATCTAGGAGGAAGAGAATGAAGATTTTAAACACAAGGATGATAGAAATGGACTGAGAGAACCAACACAGTACCATCCCAAGGAAGCTAAATTTTAGGAAGTTTTGAAAAAAAGTTATAGGAAATGTCAGAATTTACACAAAATCATGAGAACAAAAACTACTGGTAATGCCAGCGACCTGGCCCCAGTTCACCTACAGCTCCTGGAGAGAAAGACCCGATGTCTTCTCTACCCTCTGCGCCTTGACCCCTCATTCCACTGATTATTTCAGTGTTGAATAATGACAAACAGACACATTCTTCTTTTAAAATCGGAAACCAAATATTATACTTTTACATAACATCGCTGAAAAATTCTCTCACATTGCAGGTCACCTATGCCAACAGTGGATAAGACATCTGCCAAAGTCTACAGACTTTGAGCACCAAAGTGCTGATTCTTCTAGCTGAGGAGAAATAATTTGACACCTCTGAAGCAGCAGATTTGACAACTGCTTGTTCCACCCTCTAAGCCATTCAATCACATTTCAAAACATCTCAGTCAGCAATCTCCACACTGTATTTTCCCGTCACCCGAGCAGTTTTTCCTCCTCTCTGGTGTGGTCACGCAGATACACCCTGTGGTATGGAGCTTTTCATTGCTTTCCCACATTCACCTATATAGAAAAGTTACTCCCCTTAGCTGCCTGTTCAAATTACCTGAGAATATTTTAAAAGCTTCCAGAAGTCTAGAATAATGCCTTCCAAATACATCACAAACAGACCTGACAATCCAGAGGAGAAAAGCATTTGTCTTGCCTGCAACATTCATTCTGTTGTAGGCTGCTTTCTCCTGTAGGTTTCTAAAACAACATGTTGCTAATTTAGATTATAAGAAATACCTCCATTTACAAATATTTTTGATCTGAGACTCCCTCAATCCCTAAAATGTTATTTTGGGTATGAGGTTTTAGAGTATTTGATTAAGTACATTTTTGTATACATCTTCTCAATTAAGTGATCTTAAGGTTCTCTTTCAAAACAGTCTTAGGAATGGTGTAATGGCTAATTAGTTTTAAACAAATCAAAATATAAGACACCACCACCTGTCAAAATATCAGTTTAGGATAAGTGAGCACTAATTACATTGATTACAATAATGGTTACAATCACATACAAACAAAATGCAACCTAATGTTACCCTTTTATTAGATAAGTCTAATAAGTTTTTTATAAAGTGAGTTAAAGTGATAGGGGTCTTTTTGTTGGGAGGGCAAGGAGGGAGGTGAATCTATGCTTAAAGAGACATGAGTTGTAAAATGATGTGTTCTGACCATAATCTGAAAGGTTGGATATGTAGGAAAGTTTTATGTAGTAATAAAAAATGATTTTCATATATTGTTTATTTAATTTTATTTTTAAGTATACATATAGCATGTTTAAATATATAAAACATTTATACAATTCAAAATTTTATATTATAAAAACATATATTCTGAGAAGTGATTCTTTTCCCAACTTTCTGATTCTATTTCTACCTTAGAGGTAATAATTATTTTCTCTAATTTTTGTTTTATTGGCCTTTTATTTCTTTTTTGTAGTAATAAGCACACACGTATATGAATATATATGTGTATCTATTTCACTTTCTTACATAAACTATAGTGTAGTGTATCTACTATTTTGGCCCTTACTTTTTTACTTAATAAATCTTGAAAATGATTCCACATCAGTTCATAAACATTTTCATCCTTTTTCTTTTTTTCTTTTTTTTAATGGGTTCTATTATGTGAATGCATCATAGTGTAGTCAACCAATTTCCTATATATGGTCATTTAGGTAGTTCGCAATATTTTCCTGTTGGAAATGTGCCTTCTACATATGTTATTTTGTATTTGGGGAGGTGCTTCTTAAGGGGAAATTCCTAAAAGTCAGATTATCACATAAATGCATATTTAGTTTTGAAAGATATTATAAAATCCAATTCCATGCTAAGAAATATTCTTGTAAAACAAATGAGAAAACAAAAAAAGAAAACTAAATCTCATCAAGTCTCTAAGTATAACTAGCTGTTTACAGGAAATATGCAGAATAGAGGGACATTCTAATGACACCATATTAATGCAATTGGGAAAATCCAAAATGCAGACAATTCCATTGAGAAAATAACCTGGCTTCTCTAACAAAAATTTTGCAAGAAAAGCAAGGTTGGTGCTGAGAGGAAGCATAAAGAATACAAGACTTAAGAAAGATACCAACTAAATTCGATGTGTAGATCTTGTTTGGATCCTCAGTCAAACAAACCGGCTGAGATCACACACATGCACACATAAACACATATATTATGTCTAAATATAAATATATTCAATTAATGTATAGTATACATTATATATATGTTATACATTAATACAATTATATACTTACTACATAAAATACAATTGGGAAAATTTGAACTCTGAGTAGATAGTTGATGCTGTTGAGAAATTATTGTTAATATTTTCAAATGTGATAGTTATTTTTTGAAGACTTGTTATTTATAGTTCTACATATTAAAATATATATTTATGGATAAAATAATAGGATACTTGAGGTTAGCTTCAAAATAATTACAGAATATTGTGACTTACAACCGTACTACATAATTATCAGAAGACTGAGCAGATATAAATATTCCTTAGTCCTCACCATGCTTATATCCACATATCTGCAACTCTGCTTATGCAGTTCTTCCCTTATCCACTTTGCAAATTCTTGCTTATCCCCAAAGATCTGCCTCCAGTGTTGTTTCTTCTTCAGAGCCTTCCCTAACCCTATCTGTCAGACACTGGTGATGTTCAGCTGAGAGCCCCTCCTTGGATCTCATTTTCCATTTCTATACACCAGTCCCCCAGCTTTCACACGGCTTTGCTTATAACAATTCTATCCCTGAGTCTGAGACTCTATTTGAGTGTCTGCCCTTGTGGTGACAGTCACTTTGCCTTGTATCTAGAGACAGCCAGAAGTACCTGGGAGTTTGTACCTGCCCCTTTAGGCAGCCCATAGGCAATAACTGTCCAATACAGAGTATGAAAGCCATCAGGACAAGGCACGTAGTTTCTAGAAACTTTCCAATCATTCTGTGCAACAAATATTTTTAAAATATCTTTGTACCAAAGTTTGATGAATTTGTGGATTCACTATATGTCCAAAAAATCTACTTCACTCATCTCTACCATCACCAGTCTCACTCACTTTTATTTCACTTATGCCTGATTCCAACAAGCTCCTAACTGCTCGTATCCTTCCAGAAGCCCTTCTTCACACAGAAGCCAAGAGAGCTTATCATTTCTCTGCTTAAAATCTTCAAAAGTGTAATTATTAAAAACTAAGCTTCTATATAAAAGAGGCCTGAGAATACAGTGGCTTAAAGAACATAAAAGTTTTGTTTCTATTTTATGTAACAGAGGGAAAAGGCTAGATTGAAGGACTGCTTAGTTCTACGTAATCATTCAGAGTGGAAGTTCTTTCCATTTCATGTCTCCATCTCTTAGGGTGGAGTGCAACAACCTTTTGGGTCACATGTCTCTGGTCCCTGTTGCAACCACTCAGTTCTGCCATTTTAACACAAAATCAGTTATATAAGATATGTAAATGAGCATGTATGCCTGTGTTTCAATATAACTTTTCTTATAAAACCAAATTGACCCACAAGCCATTGTTTGCTGACCCCCTCTCTAGATTTCTGTTCGCATCTGCACATTATAGAAATTTGGTCATCAGCACTGATCTTTGTAACTCATGAGAAGAGAAAGATCATGGAGGAGTCTGTGCCTATTTTAATGCTCAAAGTAGGAAGTGGCACATATTACTTGGTACTGGCAGGTGATCCCATGGCTTTGGCAATCACTTAGCAATATCTAGCTGCAAGGGATACGGAAAATACAGTTTATTCCTTGATGGCAGCCTGTCCAGCTGTGATCAAATTACTAAGAAAGAAGGAGAGAAGAGATCTTACTGGCCAACTACCAGCATTATTTGCCACAAATGACTTCTGCTTTTCTAGGAAAAAGTCCCAAATCCTTGACAGCCTAGAAATACTGCAGAGCCAGAACCTTGCCTTATCTTCCACAACTCTCTTCCGTGCTTTTTTACACTCCAGCCAAACTCTTTCATTTCTTCCAGTATATTATGGGGATAGAGTAAAAAATCCATAGTAGTCTCTTATCTGTTTTTGCCAAATGTTGTAATCCCCACCTAGGGCAGTATCCAACTTTATGAACTCAGAGTAACTACTTGGTAAATGAATAATTAAAAATCAGGTCCTGGGCCCTGGCTTGTTGGCTCAGTGGTAGAGTGTCAGCCGGGCATGTGGATGTCCTGGGTTCAATTCCTGGTCAGAGAACACAGAAGATATGACCATGGGCTTCTCCACCTCTTCCCCTTCCCCTTTCCCTTCTCTCTCTCTCTCCCCTTCCCACAGCCATGGCTCAATTGATTCAAGTGCATTGGCCCAGCTGCTGAATATGGCTTTATAGAGCTTCCACTTCTGGCACTAAAATTAGCTTGGTTGCAAGCATAGTTCCAGATGGGCAGAGTATTGGTCCTAGACTGGGTTGCCAGGCAGATCCAACTCGGGACACATGTAGGAGTCTTTCTATTTCCCCTTCTCCCCTCCTCTCACTTGAAAAAGAAGAAGGAGGAGGAGGAGGAGGAGGAGGAGGAGGAGGAGGAGGAGGAGGAGGAGGAGGAGAAGGAGAAGAAGAAGAAGAAGAAGAAGAAGAAGAAGAAGAAGAGGAGGAGGAGGAGGAGGAGGAGGAGGAGGAGGAGGAGGAAGAGGAGGAGGAGAAGAAGAAAGAAAGAAAGAAAGAAAGAAAGAAAGAAAGAAAGAAAGAAAGAAAGAAAGAAAGAAAGAAAGAAAGAAAGAAAGAAAAGAAAAGAGAGAAAGAGAGAAAGAAAGAATTAGGTCCTGTGCTTAATATCTAATAAATCAAAAGCTATCCTTGTTCCAAGTCTTCTTCCTTTCACTTTTATCCAATCACTTACTAGGCCAGTGATTCTAACTCCTAAAATACTGTCATGCATTTACTTCTGTCTTTCTCTACTGTCTCTGTCACTTCTTGTCAGGATAACTAAGTCATATTTCTGGATACCAGTTCCACACACATGTACACTATAATGCCCCCTCCGCTGACAAAATACTCTACCTGTAAGTCAAAGCTGATCATGTTGTTTCTCTGTTCAAAGCATTTTGATGGATCCCCATTGTCTTTAGCATAAATGTTAAACTTTTTAACCTGATTTAAGAGTCTCTTTTTAGTCCATTGACTGCCATTCTCTCCAGAGATACTAAATTGTTTTTATTAAATGGGTTATCCTATGGTTTTTTACTTCTGGGGTTTCAAATATGCTGTTTCCACTGCTTGAAACACTGCTCACTACTATCCCCAACCACCTACTCTTCTGCTAACTTTTATGGTTCAGGCCTCAGCCAAAATGAACGTTTCTCTAAGCAATTTTACCTGACCTTCAAGTATATAAAGGGACACTATCAAGAAATTGAAATGATAACCTACAGAATGGAGAAAATATTGTTATTTATTTTAGAAAGAGATGAAGGAGAGAGGGAGACAGAGAGAGAAAGAGAGAGATTGACTTGTTGTTCCACTTATTTATGCATTCTTTGGTTGATCTTTGTATGTTGATCCTAGTTCTGACTGGGGATCGAATTGGCAACCTCGGTGTTATCAGGATGACACTCTAACCAATTGAGCTACATGGCTAGGGTTGGGGAAAAAATATTTGAAAATGTTTTTGAATTTTTAACCCCCAAAGTGATGGCATTAGAATGTGAGGATTTTAGGAAATGCTTAAGTTGTGAGGGCTCAGTGCCCTTACATAAAAGGTTCTAGAACATATCTTCAGCCTTTCTACCATGTGAGGTTACAAGATAGATGGCCATCTAGGAAAAGGGCTCTCACCAGACACCAGACCTGCTCGCACCATGATCTTAAACTTGCTAGCCTCTAGTATTGTAAGAAATAAATGTTGTTTATAAGCCACCCAGTTTATGGTATTTTTGTTATAGCAGCCTGAATAGGCTAAGACAGCACTCAAATAAACATTTCTCCAAATGGCCAACAATCACATGAAAAATTGCTCAACATTATTAGTCATTGGGGAAATGCTAATGAAAACCATAATAAAATACACCTTCACACCCACTAGGATAGCTATAATAAAAAATAACAAGTGCTGGCAAAGTTATGGAGAAATTGGAATGCTTGCACATTGCTGGCAGGAATGTAAAAGGCTCAGCCACCGTGGAAAACAGTTTGGCGATTCCTCAAAAAGTTAAAGATAGAATTACCATATGAGCCAGAAATTCTACACCTGGGTGTATACCCCAATGAGTTGAAAACAGATATTCAAATAAATACATGCACACTCATGTTCATAAGCATAACTATTCACAATAGCCAAAAGGAGAAAAAAGTCCAATTGTCCATCAATGGGTGAATGTATCCCATTTATAAACAAATTGTAGGATATATATACAATGGGATGTTGTTTGGCCACAAAAAGGAATAAAGAACTGATATACAATGAAACATAGATGAACTTCAAAAGCATGGTAAGTGAAAAAAGCCAGACACAAAAAGTCACTTGTCACATGATCCCACTTAAGTATATGAAGTATCCAGAACAGGTAAATCCACAGGGACAGAAAGCAGAAGCTAGGGAAGAGGAGGGAACAGGAAGTGATTGGCTAAAGAATGCAGGGTTCCTCTGTGAAGTGATGAAAACATTTTGGGGAAAAGAAAAGAGTGGCTATCCAATATTGTGAATGTACTAAGTGTTGCTAAACTGTTCACTTTAAAATGATCAATTTATGTGATATGAATTATACCTAAAACAGTAAAAAGCAAAGAGGTGTCATCTAGGGCTCTCTTCAGTCTGTCGTGTGAGAGCTAGAGGCATGAGTTTTGACATGCTCTCATGGTTTACCTTTACTTTTCCCTGACGATAATTTCCCACGCTATAACTTTAAAGTGTGCTTTGAATGCAAAAAAAAATCATAGTCATCCAAAAGTTGAAGAACTTGGTAAAAAATATTGTGTTGAGTGATTGAATTTTAAAAGTTCAACTCTTCAATAAAGTATGTGTGTGATAGAGGGTCATCTAATGCTATAGCATCCTCCCAGGACTGGCTGCTTGTGCTCCCTCACCCCCGTTGCCATGAGCCATCGAGTGTTTCCTTTTTACTTTGGCAAAGACACACCATCTTCACGACATTCCACTTTATAGACAAACTTTACTTGTTCACTTTTAAAGTCATAGAAACTTGTTTACAGAAAATGTTTACTTATATAAACTTGTTTCCATTGTTCAAATAATACATTTTTCTAGCTGTGAAAATTGTACATTTTGTGTTAAGAAGGAACAAATAATTTTCTCATATAGATGGGAATTGTGTCTTCATTTAGCAACTTTGGACTGAATGGCAGGGTTTTCGGGAATGAATTAGTCATGGAGTAAGGGCTAGATGGATTAGTTTATCTCTCCCACTAGAATTCATGCCTGACTCAGAGTTGGCACCCAATACAGTTTTTTAAATAAAATAAAATTTTTAAATATTAGTGAAAATTTGCAAGAACTAAGTAACTGAAAGAAAGATTATAAGACTAAAGGCAAAGGAAACTGTACAGAACCGTTATATTTCAGTTGGTAAAGTCGTTTCCCATGGGAGTATGTGCTAACTCTTCTGAAACTACTGTACACACATATACAACAACGGAACAATTACAAATCAGTGGGTGAATGGTAGGAGACAGGGTTCAAGAACAGTGTAGCCATTACTGGCTCACTCTTTGCATCTGCAGGACAAGAGTCCCTTTAGGTGGCATGTTGTCCAAGCCCAACAGGAAGGAAATGGCACACTCGCACAGGGTTGTTGAGTAAAGTTTAATGGAGGGACTTTCTACAGGGGTGAGGTCAGGTCTAAGGAAAAGAATATGAGGAGAAACCCATAGAGGCTAGCAACCTCAGGAAGCCCGGAGCCCTGAAAGGGTGAGGGGATTCCAGACAGAACTGGAAGGGTAGTGAAGGCTGTAGGGGGGGGGGGGGGGGCTACTGACAGAAATAATGCCTTTATTAGAGGACTGCCATCAACCTTTGGCCTGGAAAAGAGTTGGTTGAGGGGAAAATATTCCAGACTCCTCCTAACTTCTGACCTCTTGCCAATGGCTCTCATTGGCCAAATGCAAATGAAAGTCAAAGAGGAGGGAAGAATCCCAGCTATGTCAATCTCCTGGGCCCAGAGGAAAGTAGGAAAGAGTGGAGTGCAGATTTTATGGGGCAAGTGGAGAAAATCAAGCACGCTGGGTGGCTAAATATAGAAAATTTAGCTGAAAATACAAAACACCCATCTTATTTATTTCATGATCTTAGCCCTCTTTATATTCATGTCTGAAAGAATAAAGGTTTTGCACAGAGGTGTTTTTATGTCGAGTTATCTTAACTTATAAGACACATCCCACTTTTAGAAATATATCCCAAGAACAACACATCAATGATTCAAAAGAAGAAATGTACCCTCATGTATATGGCAGCATTGTTTACAATATCCAAGATATGAAAATAGCCTAAGTGTCCATCAGTGAACGAGTGGATTAAAAAGCTGTGGTACATATATACAATGGAATACTATGGGGCCATGAAAAAGAAGGAAATCTTACCTTTTGCGACAACATGGATGGACCTGGAAACTATTATGTTAAGTGAAATAAGCCAGGCAGAGAAAGAAAAATATCATATGACCTCACTCATTTGAGGAATCCAATGAACAATGTGAACTGAGGAACAGAATAGAGGCAGAGGTGGGATCAATGGGTTCAGAGGGAAAGCAGACGGAAGGAAAGGGGATGATAGGAAGGGATCAGAAAAGGAAAAGAGATTGGTGAAATTATACACACATAGCACAACGATATAGAGAGCAAGCAGAAAGCTAATCCTGGAGGGAAAGGGGTAAGGCATTGCGGGGAGGGGGGAAAGGAGGATGTTGTGGGGAACACGGGGGAGGGAGGGATGCATTCAGGGGGACGCTAGGATCTATGTAAACAATAAATTAAAATTTTAAAAAGACATAATGTCTAAATAGTTAATTTACTTATGATTGTGTAATATGGGATGTTAAGGAAATCTTCTGTCTACCCTAACTTTCCACTGACAGATTCTGAGTAACATTATCTATTTTAATCCCATGGGGTTTTAATAAAAAGACAAATAGTTCTCACGAACTTGACAAACAAAACTCAATCTGAGTCTTTATAAAAAGATGCAAAAACTATTTGAACTTTTTTTATTTACCATAAAGATCTGCCTAAACCTCTATTTCTCACCACCACCATCACCACCTCTTTGTTCAAAGATAAAGTGGGATGGAGGGAGTTAAATTCTTTAAATTGATCTCTTTTGATAAAGAGCAAAGACCTTGATCAGGTTTCTAATACATCCAAATTGGCCTGCACTAAACTTGGTCTCAGAAGAGTTGAAGTTGAGTTTTGCTCAGCCTTTAAAACTGAATCACCACTTGTTTTCAACCAGAGTTGTTTTTGTTTCAGTTAATTGCCCTTTAAGCTCTAAACTCTAAGGAGAGTTTGAATTTCAAATGTGACAATTGCTCTGTCTGTAATATGCAAAACTTCCTGTTCCCCTCTTCCAGTTTGCCTCCTAGCCTTTCATTTCTCTCCTCACTTTTCAGAAAAACAAGGAGGCTGAAAATATACCTCTTAATTATATAAGTGAACCCCATTTCTTGTCACTTGAATTATATAATTGCCTAATAAACACTTACTTTTCCATGTCTGAATTTACTTGCTTGTTTCATATTTTTTAACCAACCAAATGGCTGAGGGCAATGGTCGCTGTACATTGAATTAGACAGGTAATAGCATCATATTCCTAAGGAAAGTTTTCTCCTAAAGACAGAATTTTGCTGCTGCTTATTCTCACAATCCAAAGAAATTAAAGGCATTTGGCTTCCAGGTGTTCACTGACTCTCCATCTTTATTGAATTGGACTGTTCACTCAAGAAATAGGTCTCAAACTAGCTTACTTGTATGAAGCACATTATAATAACTATCAACCTGAATCAGACAGCTCAGAGATTTGAAGGAAAAAAAAGGAATGAACAAGTTCCTTCAAACTTTTGTGGAAAGTGTAAATTATTTATAATTGAGAATATTTATAAGGCAATCTGATGCCATGTGAAGAATACGACTTCTCCATTCAGCTGATCTCAACTCCAGCCTCTCCATTATGCCAACAAATGAGCAGTGGAACCAGAGGCAACCTACTTAACTTCAAAGATCCTTGATGTTGTCATATGTAAATATGGTTATATGTGTGAAAAGACTTTATGCAATATATATATAAATATATATGAACATGCTATATGAAGAGGGTAAAATTGTATCAAGCATATGCCTACCTACTTCTTTCACACAAAATTTCTAAGAAAATTAGAGAAGATGTTTTCTTAAAATAAATAAATCCACAACTGCTCTAGAACATAAGGAAAATTTCAATAATAACTGAAATTGGGAGGAACCCTCTGAAAGATAAAAAGGGAGGTGGGATCAGATTAATTAAATTAATCACAGCCTAGAGTTTAAATATGAAAAAAAAAGTTAAAATCAAAAGCATTTGAGGAGTTTTGCAAGTGCTGCATAAATATTTAAAACTATAGAATGTAAGGAACAAAAGAAGCCTGTGTAGGAACCAGTCAGTGTATGTAGGTAGATATGCCCTGTGAGGCCAGTAGTCACGGCCATCATGGCCATGCAGGTGCAGGTTCCCATTAGATTCGGGCAGACGGTAAAGAAACTGCAGAGCCAAAAACTGGTGGGATATTCCTTTATTCTAGCCTCACACCCAGTAGGCGAGTAAAAACCCACAGGCCTCCAAAACCCTCTCATTCAGCGCTCACAAAGCTACTGACACATTCCTAGAATCAAAGGCCCTACCAGCTCAGTCACCAATGGCAGAGGTCCCCAAACTACAGCCCTCAGGCCACATGCGGCAGCCCCCTGAGGCCATTTATCCAGCCCTTGCCACACTTCCGGAAGGGGCACCTCTTTCATTGGTGGTCAGTGAGAGAAGAACATTGACCATCTCAGTAGCCAAAAGCAGGCCTATAGTTCCCATTGAAATACTGGTCAGTTTGTTGATTTAAATTTACTTGTTCTTTATTTCAAATATTGTATTTGTTCTCATTTTGTTTTTTTACTTTAAAATAAGATATGTGCAGTGTGCATAGGGATTTATTCATAGTTTTTTTTATAGTCTGGCCCTCCAATGGTCTGAGGGACAGTGAACTGGCCCCCTGTGTAAAAAGTTTGGGGACCCCTGACTTATGGTTTCTCATCTGCACCCCTTCTCCCTTCTCCTCTCTGCCCAAACTGGCTTCTCTTTCAGCACCCTGCCATCTTGGCTTCCTTCTTCTTTCTCCTTCTTCCTCACAAACTTTACTTGGTGTGAAAAGCTCTCCTCCAGCACAATTAGCATAACAATGACCGTTCCCAAGCAGGAAGGTAATTAGTAGTTTCACCTGGCAATGCCATTCACCTGGGCAGCGACCATTTTTAATAATAAAAGTGAGCAAACCCAGAAAATACAGATTTTACAAATTCATTTGCCCAATATGCCCTCTGTTCTGATTTATGCCAAGCAGTAGTTAAAGAAATGTTCCTTTCCTGAACTGGTAGTGTAGACAATTACAGCAGTAAGAAAGACCGTGAAGAGTTGGTCATATCCATATTGATAAGGATCCTCCATTCTAGAAGATGAACACTTGGCAAGAAATGTCCAGAATATTATTTTGAATAATCTTGAATACTTATTCAAAATATGTCTTTTGTTTTCCCTACAACAGTGATTTTCAACCTTTTTTTTTTTCATGGCACAAACACACATTAATTACTAATGTCAGTGCCCCTGACTAAATACAACCATTTTCATCTCATGGCATAAATAAATTAGTTACTAAAGAAGAAGAGGTCAGGGCCCCTTTTTCTTTAGTAATTAGTTTATGAGTGCGTGAGAAACAAAGGTTGAAAATCACTGCCCTACGATAATAAAAATAACTTTACATTAAGCAGAAGCAGTATCCTTTAACAGATAAAAAGGGACACCAAGTGAAAAAAACAAAAAAGTCCACAATAAAATAATAAAAAGCAAGCTTATGAAAAAGAGGCATAAAACTTAACAGCGCTCCTAAATCCTATGTACATAAAAACAGTCTGAAGATTTTATTTTTCAATTTGGTTTCCTTAATACATCATAAACAAATTAAACCATAATATCTAGGATGAGCCCAAAGCATCTGTGCTTTTTAAAGATTCTCAACTGATTCTATTGTCTAGCTTAGATTATCACTAGAAGAACAAATACCATGGAATATATAATTAATCAAGCCAACATAAGATGATTCAGAAAAAAGAATAACAGTCCAGAATGGCATTGTTATCCATAAGAAGCTCTATGGATTCTCTCCCCAGCAAAACAACCACAACTGGTGAAAATAATGATTCAAGATCTCTGAAAAGTGTCCTAAGGTTATACAGCAAATGGAGAAACATTTACTCAAGAAATTTCACTAACTGTTGGTAAGTACCGGGACAGTTTGTGGCTTTTGAGGCACAACCTGCCCTCTCCCCAATACTCAGCTCAGCATCATAGTAGTAGCTCTACTCCAGTTGTGTGCAGCCAAGTGCATGGGACTCCCTCCCTCAACAGCTGTCAGTCTAGAGCAGGAGTCCCCAAACTTTTTACACAGGGGGCCAGTTCACTGTCCCTCAGACCGTTGGAGAGCCGGACTATAAAAAAAAAACTATGAACAAATCCCTATGCACACTGCACATATCTTATTCTAAAGTAAAAAAACAAACGGGAACAAATACAATATTTAAAATAAAGAACAAGTAAATTTAAATCAACAAACTGACCAGTATTTCAATGGGAACTATGGGCCTGCTTTTGGCTAATGATATGGTTAATGTGCTCCCCTCACTGACCACCAATGAAAGAGGTGCCCCTTCCGGAAGTGCGACAGGGGCTGGATAAATGGCCTCAGGGGGCTGCATGCGACCTGCGGGCCATAGTTTGGGGAACCCTGGTCTAGAGCTATGGTTTTTCCTCAGGAGAAGCAGCCAGTCATCCATTCTTATTATTCCTAGCTCTGTGTTGCAGAAGCTCCATATCAGGCAGGAACAGTGGAAAGGTGCAAAGTTTCCCCGTTTCCAACATGTGACCTTGGGGAAATGCTTAGCTCTTCTGAACCTCAGTGTCTTCACCTGTAAATGGGATTAGTAACGACATACCTTATAGGTTTTTATGACAATTAGGTAAGGTAATGTATGTGAAGCAGGTAAGACAGCACTTGACTCATTACAATGTATGCAGTAAATGACACTGCATTTGTTTGTTAAGGCTGCCATAGCAAAGTACCACAGATAGGATGGGTTAGACAACAGAAGTGTATTGTCTCACAATTCTGAAAGCTAGAAGTCCAAGGTCAAGCTATTGGAAGAATTGGTTCTTTCTGTGGGCTATGAGGAAAAATGTTGCATACCTCTCTCCTTTGCTTACAGATGGTTATTTCCTCTCTGTTTTCACACTATCTTCCCTTTGTGCCTATTTCTGTGCCCAAATTTTCCCTTTTATAAGGATACCAGCTATATTGGATTAAGGCCCATCCTAATGACCCCACTTCAACTTAATTACCTCTGTAAGAAAACTCCTCCAAATAAGGTCACATTTGGAGGTATTGGGTTGAACATTTCAAGATAGAAATTTTGAAGGGACACAGTTCAACCCATAACAAGTACCTTTCATTATCATTCTATCTAAATATTCCCATGAAATAGAGGAAATCGTTGTTTTAAGTCAGGACAACATAGGCCAATGTGGTAGGAGAAAAGAATATAGAGATCTGAGATTTCATAGAGAAGTTTCTTCCCCTGACTCTTTCATCATTTCTCTTCTGTCCACAAACCACTCTACTTGGGACACCACAAAACCAAGGAAAGCCACTGTCAATGAAAGATTCTGCCTAGTGCAGATCTCAGAGCATCTCTCTTGAGCCATCTTGGTAAAGGCTGGCCCTAATTCTATTTGTATATGGCTCAACCTCAAACACCAGCTATAGATGAGTACTCTCATTCAGACTGGCGAGTGGCAATTGTGGTCATCCTTCCCTGGAGAAACCTGAAACTTCAGTTTCTGGCAAACAGACAGCTCTGAGTGCGTCTTTACTTAAAAGGTTTTCTTAGCAAGGGAGAACGAGTTCTTTCAGAAGAGAAAGTCAATTTTTAAATCTAGGCAATATTAATATTGTAAAGAAGACAAAGGATACATGTCATAACATTTGTTTAACAATATGTCTCTCTATTGTGGCAACATTTTAGTCACGAAATCATAGAGCATTAAAAATACTTTTCCTTGGACAATGTACTCATCCACAGTGAGAAGAAAATAGCAAATCCTGGTGATATTGATGATAAACTCTCTTTTCTCCCTAAATGATCTGAGAAATCTGGGGCAAAAACTACAAATTCATGCTATGAAGTCAGACAGACTTAAATTTCAGATCTGCCCTGGTGGCCAACATATGAGCTGTCTGTATTGAGGGTGAGCCTTTTTTTTCTTCTTTTTTTTGGCAAGAATACTGACTGTTGGATTGTTTGCCTTGCATATTTTTAATACCTGAGCGAGCTTATATAGAATATCTTTAAACAGATAGGCATTTATCTTCAAAGAAAGAAGTACTCATTTGACTAAGAAAGTAGGGGAGTGCTTAGCTCTCCACCTCTCCCGGTTATTAGTAAGGATTATGAAGATTTTCTTTATCCTGTTTTCATTTCTTTGGCAGAATAAGGAAATGTATGGAAACCGCTCCCAAACTGGAACCTCTCAACGTGAGTGTTCCTGGAGTCTGGCTTGCTGCACAGACAACAAACTACAAAATCAGTTTCCCAATAAGTGTACTGTAAGGACCAAGAGAAAATCAGAAAATAAGCAGGGCACTAATGGAACAGGGAACTTAAGGGTTACAGGCAGGTCCTGCTCCTGTTCTGTTAGGAATAACATGCCCAAGGTCGTTCAAGAAGCAGAGACAGATAGGGACTCTGGGAGGCTGAAAGAAAGAGAGAGAAAAAAAGGAAAAAGAGACAAATGTTTGCATTCTATTGGTTAAGAGACCCTTATCAGAAGTTTATGTTTGAAATTCTCCACTGAGTAATACCCCCCCTGTAACTGCGCACGACCTCCCTAGCCAATGACTAACAGCCACATCAGCTTCTGTATGATGCTTGCTCATCCTAGACAGCCACCCTATAAAAAGGAGCCATTTTAGAAGCTCGTGGCTGCAGTGCTCCAGTCTCTTCGGAGGCGTGGGTTGCCTGCAGTCCCTGCGCAGGTTTGGGGGGCTGCAGTGCTCCAGTCTCTTCGGAGGCGTGGGTTGCCTGCAGTCCCTGCGCAGGTTTGGGGGGCTGCAGTGCTCCAGTCTCTTCGGAGGCGTGGGTTGCCTGCAGTCCCTGCGCAGGTTTGGGGGGCTGCAGTGCTCCAGTCTCTTCGGAGGCGTGGGTTGCCTGCAGTCCCTGCGCAGGTTTGGGGGGCTGCAGTGCTCCAGTCTCTTCGGAGGCGTGGGTTGCCTGCAGTCCCTGCACAGGTTTGGGGGGCTGCAGTGCTCTAGCCTCTTCGAAGGCGTGGATTGCCTGCAGTCCCTGCACAGGTTTGGGGGGCTGCAGTGCTCCCTTGCATGGGTTGCCTGCAGTCCCTGTGCAGGTTTGCAATAAAACTTATAAAATTCACTTTGTGTCTGCTGTGGCCTGTCTCCTTGGATGTAACATGTACCTCTTACATGTTATACAAAAACAGGGAGAGAATGACTGGAAAGGACACAGCCTTTGTCACATCGGCTCAGATCTGAAGCTAACACCATAAATTATCAGCTGTATCCTTTGGCAAAGCATTTAACCTGTCTGAGCCTGTGTCCTCATTTCCAAAATGGTGTTTGGAGGAATAGAAACAACGGTGAATCTCCAAGAGCAAAAGCTACTGTGAAAGGGATAGAAAATTACATTCCTATGGACACTCAGCTAGAGAGTAGGTAAACTGGGGATTCTGCTCTCAGAAGGAAGTTTTGTGCAAAAGCCAAAGGGTGGGCCTTGGAACAAGAGAGAAGGAAACAGCCATTTACTGGCATTGCTATTTCCTGGAGAGCATGACAGCCCCATTCACATAACAGATCCCATTTGATTCTTACATTAACCCCAGGACAAGATATCATCATCCCCTCTGCACAGAGGCTACACAAAGTTAAGTAAATTATCCAAAGCCACAGAATTTATAAGATGTGGAGCCAGGAATTAAAATTGTGTCTGTCTGACTACAAAACCTGTGGTTTTCTGTAACCCTACACTGCATTAAATAATAATATCAATAATCGTCATAACAATCCTGTTCCTACAGAGTCCAAAGGGAAGCTGGACCTCTGTCCCTAGGTCGATCTTCCTTAACTCGGGAGCTGCCGCTCTTCCCAGCATCTGCCTTCATGCATGTCTTACTACTGCCTATTGCCAGATGCTCCTAAGACTGTGCTTCACCCTCTTCCCAGCTGGACCCTTACCCTCCTCCATCTCCTATCTCGACTTTTGAGTCTCTCCTTTGCCTCCACAATCCCATCTATTTGGCCTTTCATGTTGCCAACTGAGTCCTGATTCAGACAAGTTATTCCTAGAAAAGGAAGATAGTGAAGAAAAGACTTTGGTCCAGAGAAAGCCTTCCTCATTCTGCTTACTACAGCCTTCTGGAAATTCAGTTCCTTCAGAAGATCTTACATGAGCACCTAAGCCGGGTTAGGGATCTCTTAACATATTCCTCACATCCTTCCTGCCCTTAGCAAACTCTGTTAGATTCTGCTAATGTGCCTCTCACACCACAATATGAGTTCTTGAGGGAAAGTATATATCTTACTCATTGTCTACTCCCCAGCACATTATATGGCACTTAACACACAGTAAGGACTCAATCCATACCTGTTGAATAGAAGTAGATAACACACAGAATTGAATGAACCAGTGGACAGTTATACAATTAAGCTTAAGAAACATTATAATTACATATTAGGATTTATTTCCACAGATCCCTGATTTGGTAACAGGTGAAGTTATTTTAAAATGGCTTTTGGTGATTATATTTAAAATAGTTTAAAGATAATAATCTAAATGTGAAGACTATTTTGTAAATGACAACAAAAGTTAGTCATAAATTTTCATCCAAAATTTATGATAGTATGGCTTTTTTGTCATGAAGCAAACAAAAGTCTGGATTGATGATGTCCTCAGTTGAATTTGAAAAATGTCCAATCTGTTGTCCTCTAATATCCTTCCTACCTTCTATCTTAGAGCTTTTTATCACTGCTTATCTTAGATGGTCTTCAAGCAATAGATGTAACATTATCCAAAGTTTATTCAAACTTATCTGAACCTTTTGGGGCTAGAAATTAGGTGGGAACTGTTTTCTTCATAAGATTCCTAGTGCTCTTTGGCTTTGAAAGGCTGGAAATACAACAAGAATAGCTTTTCTTGTGGTATTCTGGTTTCTATTCCCAACCAAAATCAGGAAGTGCAGAGATGCACAAAAATTAAAATAAAGGGGAAAAAGTTAACTCAACTTTTTGAACCTCAAACAAGATTCAAGTTCAATTTCAGTTTAAGGCAAAGGTTCAACTAAGATCTTGTTTTATCCAAACCACTTGGCCCTTTCATTGAAAGAACTAGTAGGCTCATTTATGGAAATTTTCCCCTAATGTATGGATAAACAGAACTGCTGTTTTGTAGAATCATATGTCAACAGAATGTGCTATGATATTGTCATTGTGATGATAAAATTCCATAGGACAGTGATTGCAGTGGAAGGAGATAAGCTTACAAGTGCAAATTTTACTTCTTAGAACTCATTTTTATTAAATATAGATATCTTATAGACTATGACTAACAAGATGAGCTTTGTTCAGCCTGAGTTTGCCACTTCTTTCTTTGGGAACATCACGATAAAAGAGAGGTTACTCTGTTACAACACCTGTTTAAAATGAAAAGTTGGTTTCTGCATTGATCTGATTGGTTAATGAATCAATCAGGAAGACTGAGAATTCTTGCTTAAACTTTCAAGGAAGGCTAAATGAGATTTAAAAAGAACTGATCAGACCAATAGAATAATGAATGTTCAATTCCTTAGAATTGTATTTTATTTTTTGAGACTCTGAAGTTTTAGTGAGCACCGAATCCTATTTATATACAACCAAAAACAGTAGTAATTTATGAATGGTAAAAACAAAACAAAAAACAAGTTTTCTCTACACTGAGTGGATAAAAACGAGATTTAAACAGATAATTGGTATCCTGAGAAAAGTTTTCAGGTTAGATTTATTAGCTGTTCTATTACTGGAGAACTTGACTACAGCAACTTATTTACCTGATAATTGCCAAAGGAAATAACTGGAACTATTTTTCTCTTAAAACTGTGTCTACATGAAAAAAAAAAAAGAAGTTGGCCAAACAACAAGCCAAGTCTGTCAACTCATTTAAGGAACGTCCATCAGACCAGTTGCTTGGCACTAAAATGCTCACTTTTCAACTAGTTGTACTGGTCTTATTTAGACACTGCTACAATCAAATGTCTATACAAAGTAAAGTTTTAAGAAATTTGAGATCTGAAACTTTACTGAGTTTTAGTACCCTTGCAAAAGGGTGCCAATAAGAACAATTGCGTTAGTTATCTGACATTCATAGCTTCGCAGTACAGATGCATACCAAGCTGACCTTGTTTTTACATTGCTGATATTTTCACCTTGGTCATAGTTTCAAAATATCAAATGACTGATATTTAATGTATGTTTTGGTATTAGTATCATGTCTTATGTGGCTTTGAATAAGGGATCTCTGTATATGTTATTTTGTCCAACATGTTAATAAACTGTTTGAAATATTATATTTTTCAGGCCAAGATACAAAGATGTTTGATTGGATAAATAAAGAGGTTGCTTTATCAAATATTACCAACATTTTCAGTTTATTTGCAGATGAAAAATTTAGTGACATTTTGAGAAATATTTTATGATTTAATATGTTCAGAATATTTCAATAATCTTTGAAGCACTATAAAAATATAAGGTAAATTATTAGCATCTATTTCCTCCTCTTTGAATATATTATGATAATATACCAAATCAAGTTGGAGAAAACCCCACAGCAGCTTTATTGCAAAATAAGAAGTGGTATAATTTTCTATGGGGAAAAAAATGTTAGTATTGGTAAACAAGAAAAATCATCCAGTTTTCTCAAATTATCACACAAAGATAAAGATTTATAAGTTTGTCTTGGGGTTGTCTCAAAAATATATGGTATCTTTTACCAGATCTAATACAGAAAGAATACCAAATAAGCAGAAGTTCCCAAGGACGTATGCGCAGTGGGTACATACTCTTCATTTCTTAATGGCCCAGGTCTGTTCTATACAGTTATGGCACAGAACTCACTTTACACTTCTCTGACACAGTGTGGAAATGGAAAGTAGACCTCTCTTAAGTGCCAGGTTAAAAGATGCCAGACTTTTCAAGGAAAGTGGATTTCCCTTGTGTGTTCTGGCTTATAAAGCCTGTCTCTTTCATTTTAGGAGTAAAATTGTTGTACCTTCTAAACATCAGAATAAGCCAAACTCAACAATTCAAAGTCTTATTTTCCTGTGAATGATCTTGACTAGTCCCTTGAGGAAAGGAGTTGGGTGGGGAATATAAATGAATAAAGAAGGAACAAAGAGATTAGCACATATTACTGAAGCAAGCATTTCATCTGTCCACTATCTGCCTGTATTGTTGATTCAAGATACAAAGTGCTGGCAGCAGTAACAGAATCTTAGCTGTCTCTTTGTTCAAAATGGAAATAGATAGGAAACAACTAGGGGAATTTCCCCACCCATGTATATCTCAAAAGTAACCAGAGACAATCCCATAGCAGTGAAGAACATGTGAGACTCTTAAAGAATCAACTTCTTTGGGGGACCTGGAAATAATATTTTCCTGTTATATTGGTGACTTTGTAATATTGCTATCTTCCTACTTAGAGTAAGGCAAATCTAAAGTCCCTATTGACAAAAATCATGCACATAGTATCAACTTCTTATGCTTCACATTATAACTGTCCTGAGTCGTTTTGCCATTATGTATATAAACTTTTTTTTTGTACAGGAATTTGTTATCAGAATTGATCCATTCTAGTCTGTAAATACTTACCTGCCTTTACCAGAAGATGGCAAAATATTAGTCATGAAGACAGAAATCTTATAATTATATAAAACCAAATAAAAAAGAACACAGTTTTAAATAAAGTCTTTTAATGCTTAGTTTATCTTTTGCCATGTGAAATCAATGTCCTAATTTTTAAAACTCTGAAATGAAAAGAATCAAATTATGACCTTTTTTTGTTGTTGATGTTAATAACTATGTCCCACTGCCCCACAGCTATTCAGTGGTATTTAGAAGACTACAGAGAAGGAAATAGTTTCTAAGAGGTCTGTGTTAAAAGGTTGTAATGGAGTTTAATATAGTTTTGGAAGCTCAATTGGTGCTTATATGTGCGTAAGATCAGGTTGCTGAGAAAAACAAAAATACACTGTTCTTTTCATTGCTGAGACTAAGAATGAATTACACCTAAAACATCAGGTGGGGATACAGAGAGGAAATGAGTACAATTGGTGGCATCAAGAGAGATAAAACACTCTGGGGTGACGATAAAACAAATGATTGATTTGCAGCAGTAGCCCTCCTCTCCCTTGGGAAGAATCATTTCCAGAGTTCAGTCAATCCAGATCCCACTGGTTCCTCCTCGGAGGCCCTATATATTTTGCACAGGCCTGTCTTTCAAAACGTATCATACTGTATCACCTATATTGAGGCTGTCTGTCTAAACATCACACCTGTGAGCATCTCAAAAACCGCATCAACTGAATATTTGTGGTCACCTCATTCTTTTTAACTGCATTAGTCCATTAAACCAAAAACGTTTTTAAGGGGGTTATGATGTTTTTATGGTAATGTGGTTTTAAGTTTAAGTATTGCTCAACTCCTCAGTGGCAAGTTTCTTGAGGATAAAGACTGTGTGATATATTTTTCTGTGATGGACCAGTGTCTGTCTTTAGAGAATATATACTGAAAACATATTTGGTAAAAAGAAATTAATCTCATTTTAATATTTAATTGTTGTAGAACAGCTGTTCTCAAAGTGTAGTCTAGCTCCTCTGAGGCTCCCAAGACCTTTCCAAAGGTTAGACATGACTTGCCTTTTCACTGGGTTGACATTTACAAACAAAATGATGTGTAGCAAAGGCAATGATGTATAAAATTGCTAGTGCCTTAGCACAAATTGAGACACTGACACCAAAATTTAAATATGCTAGTAGTTGCGTTGCTCACCTTACACATTGGCAAAAAAAGAATTTCACTGAAGAAAATCATTGGTAGATCAGCAAACATTTTTAATTTTATTAAATCTCAACTCCTCAGACTTTGTGATATTTAATGAAAGAAGATGTATTCCTAAAGGCATGTTTGTTGTATATTGAAGTAGAAAAGTTGTCCCTTCTGTGATTTTTTTTTAGTATTATGAACTGAACCATTGGTTGTTCTTTTTTTTTTATGAAACCCATGTCTACTTGAAAGAACAATTTATAGACCAAATAAAATTATTCATATTGAAGCATTTGATCGATAGTCTCTCAAAAAATGAAAAACAAGTAAGCCTGTCTCAACAAGGAAAATAACAGGTACTTTTGTCAAAAAGCTTTTTTCCACCACTGGTAGTTTAATAGTTTTCCTATATTTGAAAACTTTTCTGATGAAATAGGGGAAGTTACTAACACATATAATTTTTCTTTCTTACATTGTGTAATTAAATGTGTCAATCTCTTGAAGATCTGTGTAATTCAATAAACCAATCTTTTGCAGTTGACTAATAAATGATGATACAAAATCATGAATATGTAAAAAATCACTCATTGGCCAATTGATTTTAATATCAGAGAGTATAAAAAGATTGTTGATATGGTTCCAGATTTCACAGCACACTAACATTTAAAAAATTACCATTTGCTAAACTTTGGGACAGCATCAAAGAGGATCCATAGTGACTTGAAAAGCTTGTAGAATACTCTTCATAACTTTTTCAACTTCCCAAACTTCAACCTAACAACATATCACAGTAGATTGAATGCAGAAGAAAATATGTGTCTATCTGTATTGTATTAAGCCAGAAAATAAAGAGATATGTCACATTGTAAAATAATGCTAATTTTCACAATAATGTTCTTTTTTGTTTTAAAAACTTATTTTCCATTGAAAAGATATTATTTATGCTGATAGGTAATGGGTTTTTATTATAATTTTGAATAAAATAATAAATGAATATTTTAAATTTTCTTAGTTTTATTTTTTATTGAAACATATTGATATAATCCACACAAAACAATAGTGCTGTGGAGTCCTCACTAATTTTTAAAAATGTAAAAGGACCTTGAAATTAAGAACTTTGAGAACTGCTGCTCTAGAGGTATGAGGAGACAGTTTTTTTTGTTGTTTTTTTTGACAGTTTTGATCTTTAAGGGAACCAGTAAATGAAGAACTATTTGCTTAAAACTTATTGGTCATATAATAGACATCTTGAAAAGTTGAAAAGTTATAATAAAAATGTAATTACATGTCAAATTCTAATTAACATATAATTTTAAATTTGAGATCTCATAATAAATGTTTTAAAACATCTAATACACATGATAAAAGAAACCCACTTTTAAATAAAGGCAATGAGGTATTCCATAAAATACCAATATTTTTTCTTAACTCTTTACTCTCAAAAAGTGGGTTTAGAGCTTACTTTCCCCTTTTTGGTCATCTCATACATTTTACAAATAAGCTTTTAGCTTTTGACCCTCGTTTTCTAAAGCAATTTAGAAAAGCTTTAAGCTCTTGACTTTCAGAATGCCAGTCTACCTATGTTGAATACTGCTATTTCCTTGGGTTTTCTTATTTCTTCCTTTCCTTTGTTTAGTAACTAAACTTTAGTTAAAAACTATTTATTGAGTAACTAGTCTTAACTGTGCAACACGAATAAAGTTAGTAAAGGCAAAAACCACGGGATTGCAAGAACTGTAGAATGGTTAGGAAAGAATACACACACAGATGAATAAGAGATTGTCTTTATGCTTGAAAACATTCTATACAGCATATGACTATATGCTAATTTTACTATTGTATTGAAATTTCACAAAATGATCACTTCAATCTTGAACACTTCAATCTGCTGTGAAGGAAAGCCTCAGAGAGTATGACTTCATCAGGGGACACAGGGTTGTATGCAGCTGTGGGATTCACCGAGTTCGTACCAGTCCAGCAAAAACAATATCTAATTTTTTGTTGAGTTCTGCGGACTGCTTGTTAAAATGGCACTTGTAATCAGGGTTCTTTCTAAGGTGGGCACCTGGGCAGCTGCACAATGTGAAAATTAAATTTACATTCCTTACTCTTTTTTAACATTCATTGGCACAACAGCATATTCTAAGTGCCCGTAGTAATGTTCATTCCGTCCATAGGTGAAAAAAATTGCAAATGAGGATGCCAATCAAGGAGCAAGATGGAAATATCTGAAATAACAGTTCTATTGTTTTGTGTCAGATATTATTTAATATTTTTTCATTAATATTTTAAAACTTTCTTATAACATAATCTGGTTTTGTTTATCTCTTTTATTGTTCTTATTTAAGTATTAAATGCATGAAATAATAAACTACCATTAAGTATACCATTTTTTTATACTTAAAATGGTCATTAGGGCAGAGAACCAGTTGTTAAATTATTTGAATCCCACCACCGGTAGTGTGTCTTTGACAGGCTGGCACAGACTCCTCCACTGTGCCTGTACTTGGTTACTTGCCCTGGTCCTTCATGCATGTAGGAGGTAATAAAGTGTCTACTATGATTATGAAGAGGGAATATATGGATCTTATTTTCATACTTCAAATTTGTACTTATTTTAAATCAATATGTAGTTTTAGTGATTTTAGTTAAAATAACTCACAGACTTATTTGTTGGCAATGCTCATACATACCTGAGAATGCTGTCGGGAAGCCAAACGCTGCACAAGTCACAGTGCATTTCAGTCACACTCTGTTTCATATGGCACCAATAACAAATACTGTTGGAAAGCGTTTTCAAAGATCCCAGATTCTCTTAAAAACTGCAGGTCTAATTACCAAGCACGCTAGAAGGTCTAGAAATATTTATAAATATTCGCTTATGACATCGTAATTTCAGCTAATTATAGTGTAATTACACAAGCCTTTTTATTTTTGTACCTGGAAAATGAACGTGCTAACTACTGTATACAGGATGGGGAGAAGTAGAATTACAGTTGTAAATATGTGAAACACAAGGTATCCTTGTTTTATTATTTATTAATTGTTGTTATTTTCTATACGAATATATATTGGTGAACAACAGATGTGTTGTGAGGAGTAGTAGAGAAGTGTGCCTTTTGCACTTCTTTTTTCATTTCAAAACACAACTCACAATCAAGGCAGCATCTGTCTTTACTACAGAAGGATTCTGTGCAAGATCTACCTCAGTGGTTGGCAAACTCATTAGTCAACAGAGCCAAATATCAACAGTACAACAACTGATATTTCTTTTGAGAGCCAAGTTTTTTAAACTTAAACTATATAGGTAGGTACATTGTTATTAACTTAATTAGGGTGGAGTACCCTTTGTAGAAGAGCCATACTCAAGGGGCCAAAGAGCCACAGGTGGCTTGTGAGCCGCTGTTTGCCAACCAAGGATCTACCTGATGTTCCTTCCCCATTTTCTACTTCTTCCTGAGTGCTCAATCCCATAAAACCCACAGTGAAGCTTTCTGCCTAACTTCAGTACCACTATTGGCTAGTATGACCACCAGGGAGTATTATTCACCATAATCTCATAGCACCACATAGGGAAAAGCAAGAGTCAACCAGGTATGAGCAACAGAACACAATGACTCTCAGAAATCACTTACAATTAGTCAATCATCAATAGACAGAGAGAAGTCAGTTGGATTCTTTTTAGGTTCTTGGCTGAAATATGATTGTCAGTCTTCCAGTCCTCTCTGTGAAGATAGCTTGGTTAATGGCATCTTAGGACAAGTAAATTGGAATGGAAATGGAAACTTGGTCCTGTCCTTGGG
The DNA here is from genome assembly GCF_036850765.1 of Saccopteryx bilineata. Taxonomy (NCBI): domain Eukaryota; kingdom Metazoa; phylum Chordata; class Mammalia; order Chiroptera; family Emballonuridae; genus Saccopteryx; species Saccopteryx bilineata. The sequence continues at coordinate 137,680,244 of NC_089491.1, read as the reverse complement.
CACCAACCAGTAAGACATTTACTTCTTCAGGGAACACTGCATGGTAGTAGAAGATGCTTAAGATAGAGATTTAGATGAAGATAGGGACAAATTATAGCTGAACAAGCTAGAGAAATATATTTTACCTCTCTAAATTTCAATGTTCTCATCTGTAGATTGAGAATTAAAATAGTTCCTCCAGAAAGTTGCTATGAGGATAAAATGAGTGGCTGGGAAGTTATCCTTTTTAAAAAAAAATTATTGTGTTTACATAGATTCTAGTGTCCCCTCGAATGTATTCCCCCCTCTGTGTTCCCCACAACATTCCCCCTTCCCCCCCCCCCCACAACGCCCTACCCCTTTCCCTCCAGGATTAGCTTTTCTGCTCTCTATAATGTTGTGTTATGTGTGTATAATTTCACCAATCTCTTTCACTTTTCTGATCCCTTCCTCTCATTCTCTTTCCCTCTGTACACTTTCCCTCTGGACCCATTGATCTCGCCTCTGCCTCTATTCTGTTCCTCAGTTCATATTGTTCATTGGATCCTTCAAATGAGTGAGGTCATATGATATTTTTCTTTCTCTGCCTGGCTTATTTCACTTAACATAATAGTTTCCATGTCCATCCATGTTGTCGCAAAAGGCAAGATTTCCTTTTTTTAATGGCTCCATAGTATTCCATTGTGTATATGTACCACTGCTTTCTAATTCACTCATCCACTGATGGACACTTGGACTGTTTCCAGATCTTGGCTATTGTAAACAATGCTGCCATAAACATGGGGGTGCATTTCTTCTTTTGAATCATTGATGTGGTGTTCTTGGGATATATTCCTAAAAGTGGGATAGCTGGGTCAAAAGGCAATTCCATTTTTAATTTTTTGAGGGATCTCCATACTGTTTTCCACAGTGGCTGCACCAGTCTGCATTCCCACCAGCAGTGCAGGAGGGTTCCCTTTTCTCCACATCCTCTCCAGCACTTATTATGTGTTGTTTTGTTAATGAGCACCATACTGACAGGTTTGAGGTGGTATCCCTTTTGATGGGTTGAGCTTCTTTCTTTTTCTTTTCAGGTGTTCGTTGCCAGTGCTGTCAAAATGCTCTAGTTTACATTCTCTCATGTCTTCTGCCACAATGGACAGATTGTCATGTCATTGTAATAATATAATGAGATTTCAATAACAGTTTAAATAGTTCATGTCACAGGTGTTTCTGTGTTTTTAATATAAAAAAAATCATCCCACTTGATTTCAATTTAATTAGAGAAATAGTTACTGGAGATCTACCAGGTTTAAGGTACAGAGCTTGAGCTCAATGAGAAAAGCACTCAATGAGCAAAACAGGGCTTGGTCTTTAGAAACATACCAGGGAGAATGATGCTCAGCTTGTACAGACACCACAGTTATATGTGAAAGAACAGGGAAGTGCCTCAAGGGGCACATGGTATTAGAAGGGTTCATGGCAATGGATGCCCTAGATTTTATCTTCATGCAACTCTTCAACCACGACTACCTTTGAAGTGTTTTCATCTGCCGTGAACATACATCTAGAATGAGAACTTTTGGTGACGTTGTAAAGACTTGATGAAACACTTCACTCAAGGTGAGGCTCTGCCATTGGTAAATATGATAGAACCCCACCTCATAGTTAGCACTCAGCACATGTGGCAAGCCTGAGTTAGAACGTTAATCCACATTAACACAATGCTGTAGACCTTTATCCTCTCCTGGAGTCAAAACAGTTTGTCTTTCCTTGAATTCAGAAGAAAAAAAGGAGTTGGTAAATCTATATTGCTCCATAAACAGTACAGCACAAAGTCTGTTGCAATTCTGTGCAATTTTCTGTAATCATGTATACTTAAGTGAAATTTACATTATCATTACGAACTGCACTATGGAAATGATTCTTTTAGCCTGCAGCTATTAGAACCACTGTGGTGCCAGGACCAAGTTGTCAGCACCAGGGGAAGCAATTTCATCGGGTTTCTTTTTACATGGACACACGGCTCCTATTAGCGCTTGTGCCTTCTATTTTGTTTTTTTTTTTCCCCCCAACTCATGCAGTTTGCCTCTTTGGGTGGAAATGAAAACAATTTCAAGAATGAAAAGTTTCAGCTTGTGCTAAAAATATCCCCAATCATCAGCAGGGGAGGCAATTCCTCAGCCACTTGCAACAAAGATGACCTCTTTGCCAGGCTTGGCCTACAGCGGGAGGTGTCTACTCATGAGCTCCTTTTACATGGGCTCAAAATAAACAGCCAGTTCCTCTGGCTGGCTTCCCTCCTTGAATGGAGGCAGGGAACGTTCTGTACAAGGAAATCTTTTCCCATCAAGCTAGGGGCTAATACTAACCAAGTCAACTGAAGCACATGCTTGAATGTTAGGCGTTAGCAGCTTTTAATTACAGGTGCCTAAGTGGACCAATTTAGTGTTTTTTAACCTTGAGGACTTAGCACATGTAGGGTATTCATATTACAAAGGTGAAGCAATGCATCATGTTAATTTTTAAAAACAAAATAAATGAAATCAAAGACTTTTTTTCCACATAAGCCTCTTCCTTGAATACACATCTCCCCCAAGGTTACAGGAATAACTTCACATGTTATAAGGCACCAAGTAAGCGAAAACTTGGGAAATGAATGCCAAGTCCAGGTAAACTCATACTTAACAGGTCCTCCTATCTTTCAAGCAGGTTTTGAAATTTACACACTGAGCCAGCATTCTGAAAAATTAAAACCACATGGTGTCCTTAGCCCAGGTACCACTATGTGTGAGACGGAAACATGCCAAATTTGCTTTTACAAATAGAGAAATTGAGGAAAACATCATAAGAAACTGATAGAAATTCACAAATTATAATCCATGGAACTCTCTTCTTAATATCTTCAAGCTGATAACTTAATCAACTTTCCAGAGTAGAGATATAAAGTACACTAAATTCTACAAAATGTTTTTAGATGTCCAAAACTTCTTTTTTTTTTATTTATATAAAACAATAGGATATCTACTTTGAATCCCCATTGTGCCTGGTGTTAAGAAATGTAAAGTTGATCAATTCCAGTGAAATCCAGTAATATAAGATTTATCATGGGTAAATTAAAAATTTTTCCCTTCAACTCCTCCATAGGGTGGTACCCAAGTCCTATGAGATATTCCAGGTTGTACTGATGGAGTTTGGGTGGAGCCAGGAGAGGTGTCCATCATCTTCTGATATGCACAGTATTAATGTAGTTTCTCAATATTGCTCTTTCTTTATTTTTACATCCACTAAATGTCTGAATTTCCACCTGCTGAGAGTGTTTTCTTACCCTGATTGTGAGACGTCCAGGCCTTCTACTCTCAGTGTCACATCTGATCATTTACCATTGTAAAATACTTGCTTATGCTGCATCTTTGGGGAGTGGTTACCTAAGCTCTATCCCCCTTAGACACACAATGCAGCTGTTTCACTTCTTTCCCTGTTCCACAACGGAGCAGGGAGCTTGGGGGTTTGCTTACCCTCCATGCCTGGAGGTTACTTTGGGCACAGGGGAGGGCGTAAGAGAATGCAAGGTCAGAGATAAGCATAAGGAGCTTATCTGATTTCTTCCTGTCCACATCTTCTTCCCCTTATCAAAACTTAAGAATCTTGATCTAAGCGGTAGGGCTGAGAAAACACATTCTCAGATATTTTAATTAATACTTCATAATATTGCCCTGCCACAGTTAAAATAGGTTTAAGATCATTAAATTAAAAAAAAAAAGAACTAGTGTTCTCCCTTTTCTCAAAGAACTGATATAAAACTCTACAGAAAAGTAAGGAACCAAGATAAGAACATTGGATTGAAAATGATGAATTTAAGAATTTAGAGACTATTATTTCTATTTGAAAGACACCTTTGATAGTTTCCTAGTTGTTTTTTTCTTTTATCTCTTTCTTTTTTCTTCTTTGATCCATTTTAAATTAACTTTGTACATGGGGAAAAATTGTAATCTGTTTCATTCTTTTGCATGTGGTTTTCCAGTATTCCTAGCATCATTTACTGAAGAAGCTTTCTTTTCTCCATCGTCTATTTTGGGCTCCCATGTCAATTAGTAGCAGCATATACATTTAAGATTTGTATATGTTTACAATTAACTCTATCCCTTCTCATTGTGAAACGTCTCTGCTCATTTCTGATAAAATTTCTTCTTTTGAAATCTACTTTGCATTCACTAATACAGCCATTCAAGCTCTCTCTGTATTAGTTTTTGTATGAGATATCTTTTTCTTCATGTTTAACCTATCTGTGCCTTTCCATAAAGTTTTTTACAGACAACACTTAGGTCTTTCTTTTTTTAATCTAATCTGACAATTTCTGCTTTTTTGTGGTATAATTGACATATAACATTGTGTAGTTTCAGGTGTACAATATAATTTACTACTTATATACAATTAATTGAAGTGTTTAAATTGTTTATATTTTATCTAATATTAATAATATTGGCTTTAAATCAGTGGTGGGATTCAAATAATTTAACAGCTGATTCTCTGCCCTAATGACCATTTTAAGTATAAAAAATATATATACCAAAAGGTAGTTTATTATTTCATGCATTTAATACTTCAATAAGAACAATAAAAGAGGTAAACAAAACTAGATTATGTTATAAGAAAGTTTTAAAATACTAATGAAAAAATATTAAATAATAACTGACAATAAAACTGTTATTTAAGATATTTCCATATTGCTTCTTGATTGGCGTCCTCACTTGCAATTTTTTTCACCTGTGGACAGAATGAACATTACTACAGGTGGCTTAGAATATACTGTTGTTCAGAAGAACGTTAAAAAAAGAGTAAGGAATGGAAATTTGTGATTTTCACATTGGGCAGCTGCCCAGACACCCACCTTAGAGAGAACCTGGATTACAAGTGCCATTTTAACTTCCAGTTCACTGAACTCTACAAAAAATTAGGCATCAGTTCTGCCAAACTGGTATGAACCGGCTGAATCCCACCACTGGTTTAAGTCCATCATTCTCTCGCTATTTGTTTTCTCTGACGCATCTTCCCTTTGTTTCTTTTTATCTAATAACTTGCTCTTTTGGGGTTTAATTAAGTTCTTAAAATATTTTATTTTATCTTCTCTATTAGTTTGTTAGCTACGTATTTTATTAATTTGCTTGGTTTTGGTGGTGCAATTAGATTTAAAATGTATCTATCTTTAGAAGCATCTAATTTTAAATGAAATTACTCTCCTTCAGAGAGAGTGTAAGAGTCTTACAATGCTGTGTCACTGTTTCCCCTCTTGGCCTGCATACTATTGTTACACTTTTTACTTCTACATGGGCTACTAATTCCTTAATACATTATTACTTTCACTTTAAACACTCAAATATCCTTTAAAGAAATTTAAAGTGAAAAAAATGTTATTTTTACCCATATATTTTACCATTTCTGGAATTAGTCATTCTTATGCCTAGATCCAAGTCCTTGTTTGATTATCATTTTACTTCCTAAAGAACTTCATTTAACATAACAATGAATTCTCTCAACACTTATTTCTTGACTGTGGCATTTGAGTTTTTTCTTTTAAACTTTTTTTAGATATATTTATAGATTCACGTGCAGTTGTAAGAAACAATAAGATCCCATGAACCCTCACCTAGTCTCCCCCAGTAGTAACAATTTGTACAATTATAATACAATAGCACAACTGGAAAATCAACATTGACACAATCTTCTCGACTTACTCAAATTTCAAAAGTTGTACATGCACTAATTTGTGTTTTTGTATATTTAGTTCTATGCACATGTGTAGATTTGTGTAACCACCATTATAATCAAGATATAAAACAGTTCTATTACAATGACCTGCTACGACCCTTTTCCAGCCACATTGAACTGCCATTCCTCATCTCATCTCTAATCCTTGGCAATTAGAAATCTGGTCTTCATCTCTATAATTTAGTCATTGCAAAAAAAAATTATTCATAAAAATGAAATTATAAAGTATGCAACCTTTTGAGATTTGCTTTTTTTTAATCAGCATAGTCCCTGGAGACCCGTCCAAATGTACTAATATTTATTCATTTTGATTGATGAGTAATATCCAGTTGTGTAATCATGCACTCACTGGAGGGTACTTTGGATATTTTAAGTTTCTGGCTATTACAAATAAAGCTACTATGGACATTCATGTACAGATTGACGTGTGAACATAGTTTTTTCATTTCTCAGAGATAAATGCGTAAAAATATAATTGCTGAATCCTATGGTAAGTGCATGTTTAACTTTAAAAGAAACTACCAAAGTGTTTTCCAGGGTGTCTGTACTGTTTTGCACAGGTTTCTGTAATGTATGAGTGATGCGGTTGTTCCACATTCTCACCAGCATTTGGAGCTATATATGTATATATATGTATATACATATATATTGGTGATTTTTCTCCTTACTGGATGCATATTTCTTATTTCTCTTCATGCCTGATGTTTGATATATGCTGCACATATTCACATTGTTGGCTGCTGCATGTTATTTTATATATTTAGTGTTGTGTGGGCTTTTTTCTGACACAAAGTTAAGTTTTTGGTGTTAGACCCTTTCTGGCTTGCTTTTGTTCAGCTTTTTGTTAGAGTTGGTCCAAGCCTTTAGTTTAGGACTAGTGTTACCCCACAAAGCAGTACCCTTCTGAGCATTCTACCTGATGTTCCCTATATTTTGAGATTTTTCCACTCTGACTGGTGAAGACAAACTATTCTCAGCCCTGTGAGAGCTGTGGGGATTGTTCTGCCACTTTTTGGGGTGGAACTTCTCCTGGCATCAGGCACTTTTCTCTCATGCAAGGTCAGATTAGTATTCAGCAACAGTCTAGAGAAGTCCCACTCGTATGCACAGGAGCTCTCTTTCTCTCTGTGCAGCTCTCTGCAGGTGCCCTCCCCACAGAGTTTAGCTGCCTTGCTCTCTACAGATTCTACGATATGTCTCCTCAACTGAACGAGATCCCGAGGATCTGTATAGGTTCGCCACCTGTGGGTTTCCCAACTTGGAGGGTATTTTGGAATGAGGTTAATGTTTAAATTGATGAACTTTGTGTAAAGCAGATTGCTCTCCACGTGGGTGGGCCTCATCTGATCAGCTGAATGCCTAGATACAACAAATAGACTAGCCTCCTCAAGGAAGAGGAAATTCTCTAAGAGAGTGTACCCTTGGACTTCATCTTTATTGTCATCTCTCCTGTGTCACCAGCATGCCTGCCTTTGTGCTGGAACTGGAACATCAGCTCTCCTGGGTCTTAAGCTTGCAGGTCCACACTGCCGATTTTAGGCTTGCCAGCCTTTCACAGCTGCATGAGCCAACTCCTCATAAGTCTCTTTCTATGTACATACACATCCTATTGGTCTTGTTTCTCTAGGGAACTTTTACCAATACACTGCCTCAACCTTGTAACCTGTAAGCTGTTTCTATTTTCTTATAGATCACAATTACTACCAGTTGTCTAGTATCTAAAAATCTTTCTTTCACATATATTTGCCAGTTTTTTATTTGTACAAGGTAAGTCAATTAACCCAATCCCTGTTACTCTATCTTCAATGGCAGTGTAAATTCTTCCTGCATTTTTTTAAACCCCTTATATCGCTTGTAAAATCTTGGGATGATCCTAATTAGCATTATCCAACCACTTTGTACTATAAATGAGAAGAACTAAAGCCCATTCATTCTTTTTTAGTCAACAAAAATTTATAGGGCTCCTTTTAAGGACTTGACATATACATATTATGTACTGAAAGTTAATAGGTGGTCTTTCTAATGAGGAAACTAGAAAATCAACAGAAAATTCTGATATGTCATTGATAGATACTGTGAAAATACAGGTCCATAGATTCTTCTCTGCCAATTTTGGGAATTTATGAGGTCAATACAAAACATATTTTACCTTTCCAAGTTCAGACAAAATTAATAGAAATAATAAGAAATGTCTGTGAAGGTAATGAGATAATCCACTTAAAATGCTTAACCCACAGTGCCTAACATATAATTTCTCAATAAACATAAACCAATAGTAAAAACAGTGGTATTAATTGAATAAGACAACAGAGATTTCTTGATTTCTGATCAACAAAGTAGAATAATTATAACTCTATTGCCTCTCTCACAATTTGTTGAGATCAAATTAAATGTTCACAAAAGAGCTATATGAATACAAAATATCCACATTAGATTATATATTTTTTAGGCTCCCACTGCTCTTCATGTACTGATAACCTTTATAAAGATGTAGAAAGCTAACAATATTTTGAGTGAGATAAGTGTTTCTTAGGCTTTTCTGAGCCCCTCTGCAAAGCTGCTGACAGTCTTTTTATTGGTGAGGGCTGCACCTCTTAACAAGGCTGTCATCATTTCTTTCCCGAATTGGGTGTGGGTGGATGGGGGAGCCAGGGCCCAGAGGCAGCCTCTCTGGGTGGTCTGTCTGCTGCTGCTCAGACGGATGCTGCTGTCATTTTTTAAGTAATCATCTCTTCAGCTATTTTATGACCTTGACTTCTCTTGTAGTCACTGACCTCTCTTGCAGATCATTTTATTATAGTCTATTAGCTGCAGATATTGGTAGTCAAATAATTTTGAAAACAGAAAACCCATTTAAAAGCACAACTTCTTTGATTAAACACATATATATATAGAGAAAAAAATTTTATTATAGGTTTGTGAAAGAAAAAGGGGCATTATTTCAATACGGTGAATTGCTTGATAAAATTTGCACTCTTAAAACAATTCTGTGACCTAACATTATAACTTAGGAGACATTGAAAATTGCAACATACTCTAATGATTTGTCCTTTGAGAATAATTCCCCTCAACATAGATCATCCCAATCTGAACTGTCTTATTTACTTACAATTAGCCCATCCCTGTTTATGGTGACATTCTTGCCACAGCTACGCAAAGTCCTCAGTTGTGAATAATAGAACCAAGCAGAAGGGAAGATGCATGAGAAAGGTTTCAGACACAACAGACATTCATCAGCTGCATGTGTCTTCAAGTGAAGAGTCTGCTTTAATCAAGATGTTCCTACAGTTTCCAAAACCCTTACCACGTTATTTTAAGAGAAAAACATAACAGATTAATGAGCACTAATCCCAGTTAGTCTGGAACAGGGGTGTTTCCCAGAATGCAGAGCTTTTTGTGCTGAAATTGATCTGGTTGATTCCCCTAGCACAGGTGTTGCTGGGTGGGATATATTGGAAAAATATTTGTGTATCTGTGAAATTCAACAGCAGGAAATACAGTCTGACTCCTTAAGAATCAAGAACAGGAAACTGGATATCCATCAGGAGTCACAGATAAGTCTCTGTCTTATCTGTTTATTCTCGTTTTTTCTCTAAATATATGCTGTATTCTCCCTTTCCCTTCATTCATTCCCATCCCCAAATTAGTTCCCACTTTTACCCTTAGTAAGAAGGACGAGGATGTAACCTTGTGGAATTTAAGGGTCTATATCTTATCAGTGTATTCTTCAAGGATCTCAAGCAATAATATTTTCTAATGTGTTTCGAGGAATGTTGTTTAACTCAATGACCAGAACCGTAAAATGCTTATATTGTCTCAGAACTCAGAGTGCACAATCTGAAATTGTTCCCCAATGATCATATTGTATGTTGATTACATGGTTTGAGAAAAGGCTACATGAGATGATGGTAGTACTTGCTTTCTGCTCAGTGAATTTTAAGTGCCCTTAAATGGAAACACTTCTGTTTTCTCAGAGCATATTCCAATCCTTTATTACAGCTCTCTTGAATATTTTAAACATTAGACTCAGCTCAGCCTAGAACAATCATTTTATTAATTGAAATGTTTATCTTAAAAACATTGGCCTCAAATTTCTTACCATTTGCACTAAACCTGTGGTTACTTCAATGACAGATATCTCAAGAATTTGTTTGCATATCTAAAATTGTCACTGTGAGCAGGATTCTCTAAATGGTTGGTTGAGTTTAATTAAAACACAATGTGTTCAGTGTTGGTTAAGTTACCCTCAAAATTGCAAACAGAGCAACCAATTTATTACCTTATTGTGTCCTAGCTACTGCTCTAAGGCAATTAAGTAATTCACATTTTAATTTTATGTAATGAACTATTAGCAGAACCACAAAAATACATTTAAAAAAATTAAGTTATAATTGAGCATGGTTGCCATTTTGTTTTGTTTGTTTGATTTTTTTTTGTTTGTTTTTTTAAGTTTTCCATTGATTTGCAAGAGAGCAATGGGGATGGGGGAGAGGGAAGTGGAAGAGTAGCATCAACTTGTTGTTCCATTCACTTACTTGTTCTATTTAGTTGTGCACTCATTGGTTTCATCTCATGTGTACCCTGACCAGGGATCAAACCCACAATCTCAGTGCCCTGGGAGGGTACTCTATACATTGAGCCAGTGGGCCAAGGGCTCTGCATTGTTTCACAAAGTAAACATATTTTAATCAATTGCTTGGCAAATACTAAATGTATTTTACCCATTGGTTGGATGAAATTTTTGAGTTCCCCCTTAAAGTTTAACAGTATATATGTATATTATATAATATATATCATATATATTGTTATATGTATGTGATATATACTGTATAATGTATATGGACTAAACTATAACAGACACACAGAGGTGCCTGATAGGTACATATATATACTGTACTCAAATCAGTGTGTGTGTGTGTAGTGATTTTACCCTGTTTTATTACATATAACATTTTTATTAATCCTTTTTTTCTTATATTACCTTCACTGATTTGGGTACAGATTCTCCTACTGATTATATTTTACAATTTTCCTAAAAATTTCTTGTTGTAACTTTAACTCAGCACATATAGATTATAGCATTATTTTTCTAATATAGTGCTCATTTTATAAATATCCCATTTTTAATATATTATTTAGTTGTAAAAGTCCAATGGTTCTCTAACCCTCATGAAAACAGGTAAAAAAGAGTCTCCTTTCCCACCCTCCCCACCCCCAAAACAACTTTAATTCTTTTAGCTATTTCTTTGCATTTATTTGCTTAAGGATACATAATATGATAATACTAATATTTCTTGATATCTTAAAAAAGAAATTTCAGTTTCACTTGTTATTCTCTGAATTCCTATTGTAGAATACAAGGATTTAGAAGTCTTTAAATCTTTCTTTCTACCTCACTCTCCACATGAATATCCTCTTCCCTCCCATTTATTCAATGTAGCTATGATTTGTAGTTAAATCAATGTCAGATAGTTTTATGAATATTACATAAATATTATTTTGAGATGAGCCGTGTGCAATGCTCTGCTTAAATTTGTTTTTTCTTTATTTGCTTTTTAATTTCTTTTACTTACTTATGTTGGATTTCTCTGTTAACGGTGCGATGCTGGGAATCATTTTTCAGAATTCATTATTCTGTATAGTTCTAGGTTAGAGTTGGCCAAAAAGAAAACTTGTTTAGGATCTTAAATATGGAGATGAAGCATTGAGGACTAGCTTTCAAATGTTTCTTTATGGACAGACACACAGAGGTGCCTGGTAGGTACAGGTTGGTATTACTTTTCTCTGCTCCTCGTCCAGTTCTTTTAGATTGCTGAATCTCCTGACAAACAGTGACTTCAGGTCCACCATCAGATTAACCTACATAAAAGAACTCCCATAGACCTCCCCATTATCTCCTCTCTTGAGGATTCCACTTCAGTGGCTGGATGTCCTTTGTTTTTCAGATTCTCCTATAAGCTTCATCTTGTCCACCTGTACCAATGTTTTAGGAGGGCTGGTTAGTGGCTTAATTCTCTGATTCTCCTTTTGACCCTTCTAGATTTCACATTCCCAACTTGTCCTACAATGTATGTGGATTAATTCCAATACAGTAATACATCACATACTGGTGTTTTGGTCAACAATGGACAGCACATATCACAGTGGTCTCATAAGACTATATAATGGAGCTGAAAATTTTCCATTGCCTAGTAACATTGCTGCTGTTGTAAGGTCATACTGAAACACGTTACTCACATGTTTACAGTAATGCTGGTATAAACAAAGCTACTACTGTGCAGCCAGTCATATAAAAGTGTAACACATTCAATCATGTATAGTATGTGATACTTGACAATGATAACAAATGACTGTTACTAATTTATGAATTTACTATACAATGTTTTCATTATTAGAGTGTATGCTTTTTACTTATAAAAGAATTGCTTTGAAACACTATGCCTTGTCATACTGGCAGCAGCTCCACACATCTCTTCTTCACCGTGTCTCTTGATTACATAATTTCCTCTTGTGATTGATTTAATTTCATGTTGTTTTGTATAGTAACATGCTGTAGGAGCAATGGGCTATACCACATAGCTAAGTTGTATAGTAGGCTAGCCCATCTAGGTTTGTATAAGTGTACTCTATGATGTGCACACAATGACAAAATCTAACAACACATTTCTCAAATGCATACTTATCATTAAATGATGTTTAATGACTTTAATTACCCCAAACCATTATCCTAGTGGTTGTGTTTCTCTATTCAAACCTTAACTGAAATTCTATCACTATTATTTCCCCAAACTCTTGAACTCTTAAATCTCCTCTCAAAATATCCGTACACCTTAGATAATTTATTATTTGAGCTTCTTCTTTTTTTTTTTTTTCTTTTGGATCTCTCTGTCTTGAGTCTATGTGGACTGGCCTCCTTGAAAGTCTGATGCCCTTATATCTGGGATTACCTTTCACTTTTATTCTGGGAATTTCCTTTACATCTCACTGATTTGAACCCTTGTTTTGGTGGAGCAATAACACCTACAGTAGGTTTCTGAGAAAGCCCACAGAGATAGAAATAGTCTTATACCTGTATTAATTCTACATATTTTATTTATTTTTTAAATTTTTTGTCTATTTTTATAAATCTCTTTTCTTATGATTTTAATTTATTGTGTTTACATAGATTCAGGTGTCCCACCGAATATATCTCCCCCCACCCCCCGTGTTCCACTCGCCCCTTCCCCTCAATTCCTTCCCTCTAGGATTTGCTGTCCTGTTCTCTATAATGCTGTGTTATGTATACATAATTTCACTAATCTCTTTCCCTTCTCTGATCCCATCTTCTCTTCCACTTTTCCTCCGACTGCTTTCCCTCTGGTCCCTGTGATCTTGCCTCTGCCTCTGTTCTGTTCCTCAGTTCACATTGTTCATTAGATTCCTCAAATGAGTGAGGTCATAAATCAGACTTTCTATTTTTCATCTCCATGCCTTTTTTGTCCTACTTTCTATGAAATCTCCTCAAATTTATCTTTCAAACTTCTAATTTTTTTATCTTTTGTGCTTTTAATTTCCAAGAGTTGTTGTTCTCTAGATATTGGCTTGCATGGTACTCTACTCCAGTGTTTTGGAGTAAAAAGTAATAGCTACTCTTTTCTTTATGAGGAAATTAAATTTAAAAACAATTCTGTTTCATGAATCCTTTCTTCTGTTGGTTTCTTTTTGTTTCTGTCATGTTAGAATAGGGCACTAAGAGGTTAAGTAGATACTCTGGGCCTATGGAAAGAGCCAGCCTATAGGTAAGGTTCTCTGTAGAGTAATTGGGCAGGGATAGCATAGTGTGACTTCTCTTTTTTTTGTTATTTGTTGTTTTTTAATTTGTTTTGTTTTCAGAGACTCATACATAGACTTGGGATATCAGATTTATATACTGAGTGACTTCACTTATTGCAGGGAATATTTATTTATTTTCTTATTGATGAATGCCTCTAAATTCCTTTCCAAAACTTAATATGCTAGTCGATAAAGAATTCATATTTTTTGTATATCCTATTCAAGGTAATAGAGATAATTTGATTTGTTGTTGAAAAAAATCAATTGGAATGTAAGCAACACAAAAAATAAAAACATATGAAAAGAAAAAGATGTGAATAAAAATACTGAAACTTGGAGGGAGGTAGAGGAAAGTATAAGGGGAACAAACGGTGATTAAATGGACTTGATTACAGTGGTGAACACACAATACAGTACAGAAATGTGTTCTGGAATCGTGCACCTGAAACCTGTATAATTTTGTTAACCAGTATCACCCCAATAAATTTAATAAAAAGGAAAATAAATAAATAAAAAAATAATACTGAATCTTGACTAAGAACATCAACAAAATAGTAGTTTTAAAGGGGAAAAATGATGACTTCTTATTTAATAATTCCATTAAGAATGTAACATTGTCAAAATAGCCTCCTAATTGACCTTTCTGAAAATGAGGCTATTTAATAAATAAAATCTGTGTATTCTGACCCAGAAATTATGACAAAATTTCTTTGCATATTTAATTGTTTTTTATTTTAAACACTAAAAACTCTTTGTTTTTTGGTTGGAATTCAGATCTACAAATATCCTTTAAGAAAAAAAGTTTATGAAATTCAGTATTTGTAAAAAACTCCAAAAGAACATGTCCTTTCATGGGTTTAGTTTAAAATTAGCCAAGAGTAGCAATATCTAATAAATAATAATTTTATATCTTTCTAAAAAATACTCTTTAGTACCACTGCTTGAAACAGTTACATATAATATTTTATATTTTCCAGATGTTTTAGGTAATACTTATTAATTTTTTATGTAGTGAATAGTTAATGGACATTGTGTGGCAGACAAAGTCCTAGGCATTTGGTTCACAAAGTGAGTAAAACACAATTCCTTCTTTGTCCTTGGGTCCTCTACAATTTAATAAAAGAAATATTCAAGTTTAAAGTCATCAAGTTTAAAGTCATTTTTTACACTACCATGTGAGACATGCTAAAGTGCAGGCTGAGTAGAAGGTGCTTAGATTGCATGAATGGTGAAACATTAAAGTCTTGAGAAAAAGGGGTCAAAAATCCTGGTCAGAGGAGTTGAAATCAAAGGAGATGGACAGCCTTGGCCGAGTAGCTCGGTTGGTGAGAGCATCATCCTGACATGTCAAGGTTTCAGGTTCAATCCCCAGTCAGGACACATATAAAATTCAACCAATGAATATGTGAATAAGTAGAACATCAAATCAATGTTTCCTTTTCTCTCTGTCTCCATTTTTCTCCCTCTCTAAAATCAATATATATATATATATATATATATATATATATATATTTTTTTTTTTTTAGAAAGGAACTGGACAAATCTAAAGGATGATAGGAGGAGGACTAGTATAGTTGTCCTAGGTGGAGGAAACAGACCTGCAAAGCCCAATTGCTAAGAAAGAGCACAAAGCATATGGAGACTAAGTGGTTCTAGCAAAATGTAGAAGGTGGGTTCTAACAAAATGTAGACTAAGTGGTTCTAGCAAAATGTAGAAGGTGGGTTCTAGCAAATGATGACGTGGCTTTGAAGATAAGCTAAAGACATAACAGGAAGCCTCATCAACCATGGGAATGATTTGGAGGTTTTGACCAGGGAAATAACTGATCATATTTAGGTTTTAGAAAGATTGTCTTGCTTGAGAAGAAGTTTGAAGGCAGGACTGGAGGTGAATTAAGCCAGAGTCAGGGTGAGCAATTAGATGTTTTCTGCAAAAAAAATTCAGTCATTACCATATATGATGATGACCGAAATTAATTCAGTATCAGTGAGAATGGCAAAAATTGGCCTTCACCAAGGGTAAGAAAGAAGATGATTAGAATTTGGTGATTGATTTGATGTAGAGAATGGATTATTCAAAGAAGTCAAGGCCTAAAAGAAAGCTCTGGCTTTTACATCTGGGCAAATGGGGAAAAAAGAATAACGAGCCAACTTGGATATCTATGGGACATCTGAGTGTAAGTGTCCAGTCAGCATTTGGTCAGGCTGGTCTAGAGATCAGAGAGTGATCTACACTGCAGAAGTAATTTGAGATACTTTAGTAATCACATAGTAATTAAAGTTGCAGGAGTAGATAGTACCACCCAAGCAAGTAGAGTGAGCAGAGAACAATCGTGTGACATGGATTATTGTTATAAGTGTGACAAAGGCCAATCCACAGAAGAGAACACAATCAGAGACAAACCTTGGCCTAAGAGAGAATTAGCAAATTATTCAGTTCAGATTGGTATATCCTGCCTTTCTGACTCATTGATTCATTCACAGAAAGGGCTGATATTAACTAATGCAAGTCAACAAAGCTCAGAGAATCTCTGTCCAAGCATATTTAAGGAAAAACTGTACCAAAAAGTATGAGAATATTCTTAAAAACAGCTTTATTACAGCATGGAGTAACACTACTGGAGTAGCAGTACTGGTCAGGCTGACCAGGTGGTGGTGCAGTGGATAAAGTGTCAATCAGGGATGCTGAAGACCAAGGTTCGAAACTCCGAGGTCACTGGCTTGAGCGCAGGGTTGCCAGCTTGAGCATGGAATCATAGGCATGACCCTATGGCCACTGGCTTGAGCCCACAAGTCACTGGCTGGGAGCTCAAGGTTGCTGGCTTGAACTCAAAGTCACTGGTTTGAGCAAGGCATCACTGGCTTAGCTGCAGCGCCTCCCCCATCAAGGCACATACGAGAATTAATTAATAAATAACTACAGTGCCAAATTGAGGCTTCTTACATCTCTCCCTTCCTGTTATTCTTTCTCTCTCTCTCAAAAAAAAACACCAAAACCCTAAAAACAAAAAACAATTATTTGTTCAACAAGTGCCAAGTGAATGATTGTGAACACAGCAAAAAGATCAAGTTTGAGGGATAACCCGGTGTGTTATTCCCTGGACAAAGTATTTTTGAGGTATTTGTCCTTCACTCAAATGGAGATTTCAGCAGGGATTGAGAAATCTGAGTTGAATTTCTGTAGGGAGATCAATGCTGGAAACATAGATTGGGATGTTATCAGTATTAAAAATGATCACAAAAAAAACTTAGAAAAAGATAAATTTACCAAGGAACCTGGACAGAAAGACACTGTCTGTTCAGTCCACATCATTCGGCAAGGGACCTGTTTTTAGTCTCTTAAAGATTGAATCAAGACAAGAAAAAGGTAGGTAAGCTGGCTCAGTAAATAAATGATGAAAGATGAGGTTGAACCCTAAGTTCCTGCCTATAAATTTTGCTATTTCCACCAACAGCAATAAATAATAATAATAATAATAATAATAATTCTTACAATATAGTTTGGTAACCTAAAGGCCGTGTGGGCAACTAAAATGCAGAAACAACTCCAATAGAAATGCTAAATTGGCAGTCAGTATTTCTAAGACTTTCATTCAACTGTTATTTTCTAAAACCACACACATGAAAAAAGAAAAGAAAACCCAATTTCTAGAAACCTTTAGGCAGAGTCATTTGTTGAATCCAATTCAACAAAAAGAAAATTGTCTCTTCAGAAAGAAAGCTCAGAGACACACAAGTTGGGGCTCATTATCAAGAAAATGATCTCAAAATCATGTCTTTCATTATGAAGAGAGGAGTTCCATGAAGACAGACATTTTAGAAATCCAGCCAGCAGCATTTCAGCATTTTTTTTTTTACTGGTTGAAATTTTATTATAACAAAGAGTCCCATTCAATTCAATATCATGAAGTGTTTTAGTATTGTATTTAAATTTAAAATAAAAATAAGAAATTTAAAAATTAGAAAGGCAGAGCCAAAATATTCACTATTTGGAGACAATTTAAATAAAACAGGTAGTAAATTCTCTGTCATATAAACCATTATAATTCTTATTGGTTATTGCTAATATATAAGATGATTTGTTTTTGTAAGCTAATTACCTTGCTAAACTCTTTTAATAGTTTTGTAGTTGATTCTCTTGGATTTTCTAAGCTCAGTATCACGTAAAAACAGGAATATACAGATTCAAACAACAAGGCAGAATGTTTTACCCATGCAATTAGCAAACTTTAATAAGTTTGATAATATCAAATGTTGGCAAGAATGTGTATCAAATGTTGAAAGAAATTAAAACTCCAAAAAGTAGAATTATGAAAATTGTCTAGGTATTGCTAGACATTATGGATGAGAGAGTGAATGAGTATAGCCACCCAGGAAGGCAATTTACCAATTCAGTAGTATCAATTGAAAGTCAAGATGAGTATGCCCTATGATTCAGAAATTGCACTTGTTTGTTCCTATGCGAGATAAAAACTTTCAATGTTTGCCTGAGGAAGCCTGCACAAAGATGTTCGTTTCAACATTGTTTATACTAGTGCAAAATAAAAACAATGTAAGTGTCCCTTTTATGGGAGTAGTTAAATAAACTTTGATCTTTTGCTCAGCACTGATAATGAAAAATACCATAGGTGTAAATGTATTAGCATTGATATAAGCCACACTTCTGCCCTTCTGCCTGCAAGCACAGTGACTGAAGTATTTGCTTCTCTGCCCAGTGCCCAGTCATTAGCCTTCATGAATCTTAAAGAAAGGTTCTGGGCCATCCAATTTTCTGGCATGGATCATGGTTGCAGCAGTGAAGTCCTAAGAACAACAGTTGTGGATGCAGTTTCCTGATACCCCAGGTAATTAATTACAGCAGAGGTAGCCTCCTCCTTGGCAGCCAAATAGTGAAATATTCTGGGAGTCCTTCTTAGAAGTCAAACTTAAAAGCTGCTTTTCTAGATTATCTAATTATTTTGGAAGCACCCAATTTCTTGTATTATATCCTTTTAAAAAATTTTTATTCTGAATCTAACTAAAGGGATTTCTGTTATTGGCAAACAAAGCTTGGCAGAGACAGTATTTGGTACAAAAAATGGCTGTGGGCAGGAGATTTTTAAGGCTGGGAATCTGAAATTATTTATATCTCACCTGGTTAGTTTGAAGCAGTGACAATCTGGATAGCATTAGAGGATAGGATACTTAAATTATTATCTGTGTTCACCTGGAATAAAATATTGACTGAAGGCGCAGTATTGACCAACTAAGAGGTGATGCCTTTGTATAATACAAACAGCACGTGAAACACAAGGGCTGTAAGACAGGGTGAACAAAGCCAACAATTCCAGTGAATATTTTTTTTAATTACAGAATTAGGGTTTTTAATTCTTAGTTTCAAGAATGATCAGAGAATTGGGAAAATTTAATATGACTGTCCTAACAAATCCATTCCTAATGGCCACAGGGTTGATGTCAAAATCAGAGACAGAGTCAAACCTCTGACTACCTAAACTACAATGACGTTTTAATTCTCAACCTCAGCCAAGCTTTTATTTGAAGGCTGTGAAAGTTAGCACATTGGGGAAATGTGAAACCTTGAGAAGTAGGATTGCAAAATTTTATCACAAATAGAAGATTGAGAGTGTTTTGAGTCCCTAAATCCTACTGTGCCCCTCTAGCTCTGTCTAATGAAATGGATCCTTCCCAGTGAGAAGTCGAGTGCTGATGTCACTGGAAATAGTTACTCCTAGGAGAATGCAGCTTCTTTCAGAGCCTGACCTTCCTGCCTGTGAGAGCTCCCACATCTAAACTGAGAGTCAGACTCTAGCATTCCTCAGTCCCTAAAGGAAATGTAAGGATTTACTCATTTATATCAGAAGTGAAGCTGAAGAATATATGCAGAAATAAAATCTAAGCATTTTAGAACAAGGGTGGAAATAAACAATTTTTCTTCTGGCTCAATGTATCAACAAGTACACATGAGATTCTCAAATCAGTGTGCTAACAGAAGAAGTTGAGAGTGTCTCCGGGTGGGCAATTAATTAAAACCTAGCTTCAATGGCAAATATATGCTTTATATATGTTACCTTACATAAATATATTTGCAATAATTTATAAGGTAATACTAACATCAACCAGCAAAGATAGGATTTAACCATTATTCAGAAAAATCATATCAATTCTACTTTTTACCCACAGCATATCACTCTATAGAAACACTCTAGGTAGGCACATATTATAGGCATCGGTAAAAGCAAATAATATTTTCACCTTCTAACCAAGGAAAGTCACCTAAACGAAAGTAAACAAACAACAAAAATAAGAACAATAATGAGAAAGGCTTCAAATAAAAGCAAAAATAATATAAAGGGAAACACATATGAAGAATAAGGGACAAAATCAGAGGAAGATATGAATAAGATAAAAACAGTAACAGAAGAATAAAAAATTCTTAAATGCACTTTTCCTTAAAATAACAATGTGATAATAATAATAATAATAATAATAATGTGACTATACAAATTAAAAAGTTAGTCATCAGATAA
The DNA here is from genome assembly GCF_036850765.1 of Saccopteryx bilineata. Taxonomy (NCBI): domain Eukaryota; kingdom Metazoa; phylum Chordata; class Mammalia; order Chiroptera; family Emballonuridae; genus Saccopteryx; species Saccopteryx bilineata. The sequence continues at coordinate 137,660,178 of NC_089491.1, read as the reverse complement.
ATGGTAGTAAGAGGCCCCTTACCCTTTTGTCTTGAAAGTAAATTGGCATTTACTACCTGGTAGAATTAAAAATTCACAGACTTATTAGCATAGGAAAGGATCTCAGAGGTCAACTAACCAAACTCACATTTGATTTTATAGTTTATACCCCAATGCATTATATGAAGCTTTCTGACTCATTTTCACTAACCTGATTTCATGTACTATCAAGTAATGTGTGAGTGGTTCAGGGAATTCTCAGACTGTAAACCAGTGGTAGTCAACCTGGTCCCTACCGCCCACTAGTGGGCATTCTAGCTTTCATGGTGGGTGGTAGTGGAGCAACCAAAGTAAAAATAAAAAGATAGATTTAACTATAGTAAGTTGTTTTATAAAAACTTATTCTGCCAAACTTAGCAAAAATCCAACATAAAGTACTTGGTAAGTAATTATTATTATATGTTTTAACTTGCTATAACTCTGCTTTATAAATTTTATAAAGTAAAGTTACTTCCCTACTTTATGAATCACCATTACTGTGGAACCAGTGGGCAGTTAGAAAATTTTATTACTGAAAGAGATACAAAAGTGGGCGGTAGGTATAAAAAGGTTGACTACCCCTGCCAGTGTAAACAAACCAGTACCATATACTTCTGGCCACAGTGTAAAGGTCAAAATAATTGATGATATTTTTCAGATTAAGAATCTTCATGAGATGGATGTCATAATTTTAAGATAAAGAGAATACCTTGTCTTGATGTTGGGGGAACAGTAGGCTAGAACTCTTCTTTCTAGATAATGTGAAAAATCATATAAAATATCTAAGAAAAAATAGGCATTTTGTTGTTATGAAAACATTTAAACCATAGGCATTTGGGGATGAGAGAAAGGAAGCAACATTTCTTTTGCCCAAGGAGCAAATGGGCCAGTTGTTCAAATCAATGTTGCTAACTTAGTTGTATTGGCTTATGTGGTTTCTTATCAGAAAGAGTTTCCAGAGTTAATTTGAACATGTTTATTTCTGGTAAAGGAATATTACTTGGGAAGATGTCACTTTTTTTTTAAGACTGCTTATTTTGTTTACATACCCAGCTGACATTTAGCATTGCCTAATCACTCTCATCTTTAATGCTCCAGATCTTGTCTCATTTCTATGTGATTTACAGTTCAATTAATTATAACTAAGAGATTGCCTGAAAACTGTTTCATAAGAATATGATTATATGGTGTCATAAAAATATTCTCTAAATTTATCAAGACTATATTATTTAGTTGAAGAAATCCTATTATTTAGATATAAAGGCATGATTATTATAAAACCATGATTAATGTAAATCATCAAATTGGACTTAGTTTTTCTTATGAAGACATTAATCAAAGGAAAAAATGATTAAATAATAGTTTTGAACTGGAATAAAGAATAATGAGAAAAATGATGGTTCTATTGACTGATGTATATTTGGGACCCATCTGTGTCTTCTAAGAAATAGAATAAAATGCATTTGCAAAATTTTCTGAGACAAAATAGGTTTCAAAAATCATAATAGGTACTATGAAAAAATGTCAAAATTTAGATGAAAAGACAGCTTCTAAAACTGACTCAGGGAAAAAGATAAAAACCAATAAGATAAAAACCAATTAAAGAAACTAAAAGTCACCTTCTCCCAAAGGATTCAGACTCAAATAACTTCAGAGATGATTTTGACCAGACTTTCAAGAAATAGGTAATTCCCATAATATAAACTTTTTTGAAAAAATAGAAACATTGGAAAAGCAATTATTTTTATTTTATAAAATTAAAATAAATTTAATGCCAAAGCAAGACAAGTTCAATCCAAGAAAAGGAAGTGAGGGGCCAGTTCATTTATGAACAAAGATGTGAAGATATTAAATAGAGTACTAAAAATCTGATTTTGTCAATGCATTAAAAAATGACTTAAAAAATAGGGTTTATTCCAGGAACTCTTAGATAACTCAATATCACAATGTCCAATATTATTATTCACTATATTAGCAGAATAAAAGACATATGATTTCTTAACACAAGCATTCATTAATAGATGGAGGAAAATACTCATTTAGGGAGACATTCATTGTAAAAATATTTTACATACTTGACATTGAATGTAACTTCTTTCATCTTCCTTCTTTCAAGTAATAAAACTTTAGAATTATTTATACTATATCAAGAACAAGATAAGCTATTCTGGCTTGTTTTTCCACCCTCACACATTTTTATATATTTATATATTTATTTTAGTTTAGTGAGATGAGAAGAGGCAGAGACAGACTCCCCTTTGCACCCTGACCAGGATCCTCTTCACTGGCACGCCCACTAGGGGGCAAAGCTCTGCCCATCTGAGACGTTGCTCCGTTGTAACTGAAGCCTTTTTTTTTTTTTTTGCACCTGAGGCAGAGGCCATGGAGCCATCTTCAGTGCCAGTGGCCAACTCACTCCAATTGAGCCATGGCTGCAGGAGGAGAGAGAGAGAGAGAAGTGAGAGGGAAGGGGTGGAGGAGCAGATGGGCACTTCCATGTGCCCTGACCAGGAACTGAACCCAGCACATCTACACACTGGGCAAATACTCTACCACTGAGCCAACAGGCCAGGGCTATTTACTTATTTTTAAATTTTTTTATTTATTGACTTTAGAGAGAAAAGAAACATTGATTTGTTGTTCCACTTATTTGTACATTCATTGGTTGATCTTGTATGTGCCCACACCAGGGATTGAACTCACAACCTTGGCATATCAGAACAATGCTCTAAGAAACAGAGCTACCTAGCCAGGGCCCATTATCCTATTTTTAAAAACATATAAATATTTGAATAAAAGGACAAAATTATTCTTCTTTGCTGATATCTATATGAAAATCCAATAAAATGTCCATAAAAATGATTAAACTTATATGATGATTTAGCATAATTTCTGGATAGATTATCAACATATAAAAATAAATACTATAAGAGCCCTGGCCAGTTGGCTCAGTGGTAGAGCATCAGCCTGGCATTTGGTAGTCCCAGATTTGATTCCTGGCCAGGGCACACAGGAGAAGCACCCATCTGCTTCTCTACCCCTCCCCCTCTCCTTCCTCTCTGTCTCTCTCTTCCTCTCTTGCATCCAAGGCTTCATTGGAGCAAAGTTGGCCCAGGCACTGAGGATGGTTTCATGGCCTGCTTCAGGCACTAGAATGGCTCTGGTTGCAATGGAGCAACAGCCCAGATGGACAGAGCATTGCCCCTTGGTGGGCATTCTGGGTGGATCCTGGTTGGGCACATGTGGGAGTCTGTCTCTCTGCCTCCCTGCTTCTCACTTCACAAAAATTAAAAATTTTTTTAAAAATAGCATAACAATATACCAGAAATTACAGTAGAAGATGGGGTAAAAGTATTACATTTGTAATAGTAAAAATGTATAATATTCTTAGATAAAATTAAATAACATATGCAAAACTTTTTAAGCCTGACCTGGCAGTGGCACAGCAGATAGAGCGTTGAACAGGGACGCAGAATACCCAGGTTCAAAACCCCAAGGTTACCAGCTTGAGGACGGGCTCATCTGGTTTGAGCACAGCTCACCAACTTGAACCCAAGGTTGCTGTCTTGAGCCAGGGGTCACTTCGTCTGCTGTAGCCTCCTGGTCAAGGCACATATGAGAAAGCAATCAATGAACAACTAAAGTGCTGCAATGAAGAATTGATGCTTCTCATCCTTCTCCCTTCCTGTCTGTCTGTCCCTCTCTCTGTCTCTCTCTGTCTGTCTCTGTCACACACAAAAAAAACTTTTTGAAGAAATATTTAAATAAAATTAATAAAGAACAGAACAACCTGGATAAATGGATATCTATGCTATATAATAAAACTCAAGAGTATCAGTTTTTCTTTCAAATTAAGTTATAAAATTAATGCAATTCTAATAAATTGTTTTATGTATAATCTGACAAAATGATACAAAAGTTTATATGTAAAGGCATAGACAAGAATAGTTAAAAGCAGATATTTAAGAACAAATATAAAAAGACTTGACAGTAGATCAAGGGAAAAGGACAAATAGGCAATACAGCTGAATATGGAGGTCCACAATCAGATTTGTGCATAAATGAAAACTGAACTTTCACAAAAGCACAGTCATTACAAATGATAAAAAGAGATTATTCAAAAATATTAAAAGTGGTGAACCATGTAGAAAATAACTCTTAGATAACTCATACCATATGCAAAAATAAATTCTAGGCAGACTTTAGACAATATTAAAAGCAAACTTTAAAGTTATAGAAAAATATTGAGGATTAAGGAAGAACTTCCTAAAGGGAATAGAGAAAACACAAATCATGAAGGAAAATATAAATAAAAGACTAGATTAAATTTTAAAACTTGTTTTCAATAAAAGACATCATGGGAAAAGTTAAAATAAACTATGGGTTAGAAAAAAACTACCCTCTAGCACATATATATGTTAAAGGAACATTATTCAATATGAAACCAAACAATATCTTATAAAATTTTATTTCTTTTTTTACAAAAGACAAACTACCCAATAGAAAATGATCAAAGGATATGCACAAGCAGGTTGTAGAAGAGAAAAATCTAAATAACCAATAAACCTATGCACAAAACAGCAGCCAGTCAATTTGTTGGATTATAAATGGAAAAAAATCTAAGACTCTCATGACAACATCTCAATAGCTGATAAACACACACACACACACACAAAATGTCATTAAGGATATAAAAGATTTGAAGAAAACAACTAACTTGACTTAGACATAGAACATTACATTCAAGAACTTAAAAAATACATACATGATATGTGTTATTTTAAAGCTTATTTTGGGCCATAAAGCAAGTTTCAACAAATTTTACTCTCAATAAATTTCAAAGGATTGAAATCGTAAAGTGTGTGTTCCTTGACCAACATGCAATTAAATTATAGGGTGGAATTAAAGATAATTAGAGAAATGCTTGGAAATTAGTCAATATGCTTCTAAATAACCCACAGATTTAAGAATAAATCACAAGGTAATTTAAAAACTATATAGAACTTAATGATAACAAAAACACAACATATTAAGACTTGTGGGATGCAGCAAAAAGAATGCTTAGAGGGAATATATATTGATTTAAGTACAAAAATTAGAAAACAAGAAAGATTTAAAATCGATGATCTATACTTCTAACTCAAAAATCTGGAAAAAAAGATAATTAAATTCAAAGAAAGTAGAAGAAGAAAAGTAAGTGGTTAAATCAATAAAATAAAAATGTCAACAACACTCAGGCTTTGGCTCTTTGAACACGTTAATAGCATTGGTTAACACAGCAAGAAAGAAAGAACACAATGACTAATATAAGGGATAAAAAGGCATTCCAACAAACCTCATACACATCAAAAATATAATAATAGGATATTATAAACAACAACTTTATGTCAGTAAACCTGACAATGTAAATACAGTACACAAATACTTGAAAAATACAATTTACCAATAAGTGACCCAGGAGAAACAGAACATTTGTACAGTTCTATATATACACTAAATAAATCAAGTCCATTATTTTAAAGAAATCCATAAAAACTCCAGGTGCAGATAATTTCACTGATGCCTTTTTCTTCTAGTTAAAGAAGTAATAATACCCATCTTACATAAATACTTCCAAAGAATAGAAAAATAGGCAACTCACCAACTCCCAACTCATTTTATGAGCCAGTAAACTTTGATACCAAAACCTGAAAAAGACTTACAAGAAAGAAAAATGAGTCAATATTTCCTATGAACCCAGATATGACTACATTAAATAAAACCTTAGCTAACAGAATATAATTTTATATAAAAGGGGAATACATAAAATTAAGTGAAATTGATTGTAAAGTTAACCAGTGTAGTTCACTCACCTCATAAGTGAACAAGGAAGAGAAACTACAAGATCGCTTAAATAAATATAAAAAACATATTTGATAAAGTTCAACATTTGTTTATTATTTAAAAGAAACATGTTCAATGTACTAGAAATAGCCAGGACTTTCCTTAACCTGATAAAGGGTATCTACAAAATAAAATCTTAATGGTAAACATAATGTGAAAAAATACTGACCATTTCCCTTCCCTGAGAATGGTTAAGACAAGATGTCCACAACTACCAGCTCTATTTAAAACACTGAAAGTTCTAACTAAGTAAAAAAAAAAAAAAACAATAAAAATTTTAAAATTTTTATTGAATTTATTGGGATGACATTGGTTAATAAAATTTTACAGGTTTCCGGCAGACAATCCTATAATACATTAGCTGTACATTGCATTGTGTGTTCACCATCCCAAAGTCAAGACTCCTTACATCATCATCTATACCTTCTCTACCCTGCTCCCTCCCACTTCCCCTACTTCCTTTTTAAAGAAAAAGATTTAAAAATAACTAGTAAAACATTATTCATAGATGATATACAGTTACCCCTCTTTTATCGCAGGGGTTAGGTTCTAAATGCTATTTAGAACCCCCCATGATAGGTGAAAATCCACGAAGTAGCAACCTTATATTTATTTTATTACTTATATATTTTTAAGGCTTTATAAACCTTCCCCACACTCATAAACCTTTCCCACAATGTTATTAACTTTTCCCACACTCTTTTTTTTTTTTACAGGGACAGAGAGAGGGATAGATAGGGACAGACAGACAGGAACAGAGAGAGATGAGAAGCATCAATCATCAATTTTTCGTTGGGACTCCTTAGTTGTTCATTGATTGCTTTCTCATATGTGCCTTGACCACGGGCCTTCAGCAGACCGAGTAACCCCTTGCTTAAGCCAGCAACCTTGGATCCAAGCTGGTGAGCTTCTTTTTGCTCAAGCCAGATGAGCCGGTACTCAAGCTGGCGACCTCAGGGTCTCGAACCTGGGTCCTTCTGCATCCCAGTCCGACGCTCTATCCATTGTGCCACCACCTGGTCAGGCAGCTTTTCCCACACTCTTATAAACACTTCCTATGCTTATTTTACTGCAAAAATAATTAAAATAATAAATATATAAAAATATCTATATACTGCAAAATCTCATGATATAGCAAAAAATCCACGATAAAACTTAGATATATCATATAACAATTTTAAAATCCGCAATACAGTGAGACCATGAAAAGAGAACCACGATATGATAAGGGATGACTGTAATTGTGTACACAGAAATTTCAAAATAACTTACAAACTATTAGAAATAATAAGTGACTACAGGAAGACTGCTTGATACAAGGTCAATATACTCTGTTTTGTGTTTGCCCCAAAAAGGTGGGGTGTAAGTCCTCCCAATTAAATAGGTACAATAGTGAGGCTGATAATACAATATTTTAGATACCTAGAGCATTTGAAAGGAAGTTTATTATTCACCAAAGAGATTCTTAGGGAAAACATGGAGGGCACACGCAGGTTCTGGCAGACTGGAGTGAATCAGAAAGTGGGTAGTGTCCCTATAGTGTCCGGGGAGTGGGGCTGGAGACAGGTTCCAGAGGAAGGGCTGGGGATTCAACCAGGTTTGAATTTCCCATGGGAGCAAAGTACAGGGCTCGCTTGGACTTTCTTACCAGCTCTGCCCAGATGTGAAGCAGAAGGGAAATAGGAAGGTGAGGCTTATAGGAAAGTCAGAAGTCAAATGTCAAAACATGGAGTCAGGCTCTATTATGTAATTTAAATCAACTGTATTTCTGTATGCCAGTAAAAACAAATAAACAAAAAATGAAAACACTTGCAAATGAAATTTAAAAGGAATGCTATTTATAAAAGCATAAAGCATAAAAATGTACCAAGTACTTAGAATAAATCTAATGAAAAAAGTTGAAAGAACTTTATACTATGAACACTACTAGATTACGGAGAAAAATTAAAGAACTTAATAGAGATATATATTATGCTAACTGACTAAAAGAGTCAATGTTGTTAAGATGTGGCTTCTCCCCAAACCAATCTGTAGGTTTAATGAATTCCTAATAAAAATCCCAGCAGGCCTTGTGTTGAGATGAACAAAACTGCAATGAGGATGCAGTCTAAACCCGAGGACTGAGCTGGGTGACCATACTGCAGGCCTCTTTCAACTGAAATCACCTGATGAATTTCATCCTATGATGGAAACAGCTTCCAGAATAAACAAATACTATCATTGGTAGAGCTATAGTTTTTTTTTTTGTTTGTTTGTTTGTTTTTTTTAATAAATTTTTATTAATGGTAATGGGATGACATTAATAAATCAGGGTACATATATTCAAAGAAAACATGTCTAGGTTATTTTGTCATCAAATTATGTTGCAAACCCCTCGCCCAAAGTCAGATTGTCCTCCTTCACCCTCCATCTAGTTCTCTGTGCCCCTCCTCCTCCCCCTAACTCTCTCCCTCCCTCCCTCCCATGTCCTCCCTCCCCCCCCCACCCTTGGTAACCACCACACTCTTGTCCATGTCTCTTAGTCTCATTTTTATGTTCCACCAATGTATGGAATCATGTAGTTCTTGTTTTTTCTGATTTACTTATTTCACTCTGTATAATGTTATCAAGATCCCACCATTTTGCTGTAAATGATCTGATGTCATCATTTCTTATGGCTGAGTAGTATTCCATAGTGTATATGTGCCACATCTTCTTTATCCAGTCTTCTATTGAAGGGCTTTTTGGTTGTTTCCATGTCTTGGCCACTGTGAACAGTGCTGCAATGAACATGGGGCTACATGTGTCTTCACGTATCAATGTTTCTGAGGTTTTGGGGTATATACCCAGTAGAGGGATTGCTGGGTCATAAGGTAGTTCTATTTGCAGTTTTTTGAGGAACCACCATACTTTCCTCCATAATGGTTGTACTACTTTACAGTCCCACCAACAGTGAATGAGGGTTCCTTTTTCTCCACAGCCTCTCCAACATTTGCTATTACCCGTCTTGTTGATAATAGCTAATCTAACAGGAGTGAGGTGGTATCTCATTGTAGTTTTGATTTGCATTTCTCTAATAACTAATGAAGCTGAGCATCTTTTCATATATCTGTTGGCCATTTGTATCTCTTCCTGGGAGAAGTGTCTGTTCATGTCCTCTTCCCATTTTTTTATTGGATTGCTTGTTTGTTTGTTGTTGAGTTTTATGAGTTCTTTGTATATTTTGGATATTAGACCCTTATCTGAGCTGTCGTTTGAAAATATCAGTTCCCATATAGTTGGCTGTCTGTTTATTTTGATATCAGTTTCTCTTGCTGAGCAAAAACTTTTAATTCTGATGTAGTCCCATTCATTTATCTTTGCCTTCACTTCTCTTGCCATTGGAGTCAAGTTCATAAAATGTTCTTTAAAACCCAGGTCCATGATTTTAGTACCTATTTCTTCTTCTATGTACTTTATTGTTTCAGGTCTTATATTTAGGTCTTTGATCCATTTTGAATTAATTTTAGTACACGGGGACAGGCTGTAGTCGAGTTTCATTCTTTTGCATGTGGCTTTCCAGTTTTCCCAACACCATTTGTTGAAGAGGCTTTCTTTTCTCCACTGTGTGTTGTTGGCCCCTTTATCAAAGATTATTTGACCATATATATGTGGTTTTATTTCTGGGCTTTCTATTCTGTTCCATTGGTCTGAGTGTCTATTTTTTTGCCAATACCATGCTGTTTTGATTATCGTGGCCCTATAATATAGTTTAAAGTCAGGTATTGTAATGCCCCCAGCTTCATTCTTTTTCCTTAGGATTGTTTTGGCTATTCGGGGTTTTTTATAGTTCCATATAAATCTGATGATTTTTTGTTCCATTTCTTTAAAAAATCTCATAGGGATTTTGATGGGAATTGCATTAAATTTGTATATTGCTTTGGGTAATATGGCCATTTTGATTATATTTATTCTTCCTATCCAAGAACAAAAAATATTTTTCCATCTCATTGTATCTTTTTCGATTTCCCTTAACAATGCTTTGTAATTTTCATTATATAGGTCCTTTACGTTCTTTGTTATGTTTATTCCTAGGTATTTTATTTTTTTTTGTTGCAATCGTGAAGGGGATTATTTTTTTGAGTTCGTTTTCTAATATTTCATTGTTGGCATATAGAAAGGCTATGGACTTTTGTATGATAATTTTGTATCCTGCGACCTTACTGTATTGGTTTATTGTTTCTAATAATCTTTTTGTGGAGTCCTTTGGGTTTCCGATGTATAGGATCATATCATCAGCAAAACGTGATAGCTTTACTTTTTCTTTTCCGATATGGATGCCATTTATTTCTTTGTCTTGTCTGATTGCTCTGGCCAGAACTTCTAGCACCACGTTGAATAAGAGTGGAGAGAGTGGACAACCCTGTCTTGTTCCTGATTTAAGGTAGAAAGTCCTCAGTTTTATGCCGTTTAATAGGATGTTGGCTGATGGTTTATCATATATGGCCTTTATCATGTTGAGATATTTTCCTTCTATACCCATTTTGTTGAGAGTCTTAAACATAAAATTGTGCTGTATTTTATCAAAAGCCTTTTCTGCATCTATTGATAAGATCATGTGGTTTTTGTTCTTTGTTTTGTTGATATGGTGTATTACGTTAACCGTTTTGCGTATGTTGAACCATCCTTGAGATTCTGGGATGAATCCCACTTGATCATGATGTATTATTTTTTTAATATGTTGTTGTATTCGGTTTGCCAGTATTTTGTTTAGTATTTTAGCATCTGTATTCATTAGAGATATTGGTCTGTAGTTTTCTTTCTTTGTGCCATCCTTGCCAGGTTTTGGTATGAGGGTTATGTTGGCCTCATAAAATGTGTTTGGAAGTATTGCTTCTTCTTCAATTTTTTGGAAGACTTTGAGTAGAATAGGAACCAAGTCTTCTTTGAATGTTTGATAGAATTCACTAGTATAACCGTCTGGGCCTGGACTTTTATTTTTGGGGAGATTTTTAATAGTTTTTTCTATTTCCTCCCTGCTGATTGGTCTGTTTAGGCTTTCTGCTTCTTCATGACTCAGTCTAGGAAGGTTGTATTGTTCTAGGAATTTATCCATTTCTTCTAGATTGTTGTATTTGGTGGCATATAATTTTTCATAGTATTCTACAATAATTCTTTGTATATCTATGATGTCTGTGGTGATCTCTCCTCTTTCATTTTGGATTTTATTTATTTGAGTCCTGTGCCTTTTTTCCTTGGTGAGTCTTGCCAAGGGTTTGTCAATTTTGTTGATCTTTTCAAAGAACCAGCTCCTTGTTTTATTGATTTTTTCTATAGTTTTTCTGTTTTCTATTTCATTTATTTCTGCTCTGATTTTTATTATCTCCTTTCTTCGGCTGGTTTTGGGTTGTCTTTGTTCTTCTTTTTCTAGTTCCTTAAGGTGTGAAGTTAAGTGGTTTACTTTGGCTCTCTCTTGTTTGTTCATATATGCCTGAAGTGATATGAACTTTCCTCTTATTACTGCTTTTGCTGCATCCCAGAGATTCTGATATGTCGTATTTTCATTTTCATTTGTCTGTATATATCTTTTGATTTCTGCGCTTATTTCTTCTTTGACCCATTCATTTTTTAGAAGTATGTTGTTTAGTTTCCACATTTTTGTGGGTTTTTCCCCCTCTTTTTTGCAGTTGAATTCTAGTTTCAAAGCTTTATGATCAGAAAATATGCTTGGTACAATTTCAATTTTTCTAAATTTGCTGATATTGTCTTTGTGGCCCAACATGTGGTCAATTCTTGAGAATGTTCCATGTACAGTAGAGAAAAATGTATACTCTGTCGCTTTGGGATGAAGTGTCCTGTAGATGTCTATCATATCCAGGTGTTCTAGTATTTTGTTTAAGGCCACTATATCTTTATTGATTCTCTGTTTGGATGACCGATCTAGAGCCGTCAGCAGTGTATTGAGGTCTCCAAGTATGATTGTATTTTTGTTAGTTTTTGTTTTAAGGTCAATAAGTAGCTGTCTTATATATTTTGGTGCTCCTTGGTTTGGTGCATATATATTAAGGATTGTTATGTCTTCTTGATTCAACTTCCCCTTAATCATTATGAAATGACCATTTTTGTCTCTGAGTACTTTTTCTGTCTTGTAGTCAGCATTATTAGATATGAGTGTTGCTACGCCTGCTTTTTTTTGGGTGTTGTTTGCTTGGAGTATTGTTTTCCAGCCTTTCACTTTGAATTTGTTTTTATCCTTGTTGCTTAGATGTGTTTCTTGTAGGCAGCATATAGTTGGATTTTCTTTTTAATCCATTCTGCTACTCTGTGTCTTTTTATTGGTAAGTTTAATCCATTTACATTTAGTGTAATTATTGACACTTGTGGGTTTCCTACTGCCATTTTATAAATTGCTTTCTGTTAGTTTTGTATCTAGTTTGATTCTTCTCTTTTGTTTTTCTATCATTTGTTTTTGTTTGTTTGTGTTCCATACTTCTTTCCTCTGTTGCTACCTTTTTTAAGTCAAGTGTTTTTGTGGTGGTTTTTTCAAGGGTGGTTACCATTAAGTAATGAAAAGGGTACCTACCATATTTTTTGTAGTACCCTATCTTATAAGTATTTCTGCACTTCATCGTCCTTTGCTACTGTTAATCTCCATCCTCTCCCCCCTTTTTTTCCTTTGGTGTCACAGTTTAAGTTTGGTTTTATTGTGTTCTTGGTGGAGCTGTTACTTGTGGTGTTGTTTTCTTTTGTTCTTTGAATCTGGTTGGAAAACCCCCTTTAGTATTTCCTGGAGTGGGGGCTTTCTGTTGATAAATTCTCTCATCTTTTCTGTATTTGTGAATGTTTTTATATCTCCTTCATACTTGAAGGATAGCTTTGATGGGTATAGTATTCTTGGCTGAAAGTTCCTCTCTTTCAGGGCTTTAAATATTGGGGTCCACTCTCTTCTAGCTTGTAGAGTTTCTGCTGAGAAATCTGATGATAATCTAATAGGCCTTCCTTTATATGTTGTACTCTTCTTTTCCCTGGCTGCCTTGAGAATTTTTTCTTTGTCATTGGTTTGTGTCTTTATTATGATGTGCCTTGGAGTGGGTTTGTTGGGGTTAAGAAAACTTGGTGTTCTGTTTGCTTCTTGAATTTGAGGCTTTAGTTCCTTCCACAGGCTTGGGAAGTTCTCGTCTATTATTTGTTTGAGTATATTCTCCATTCCATTTTCTTTCTCTTCTCCCTCTGATATACCTATTATTCTTATGTTATTCTTTCTGATGGAGTCAGACAATTCCTGTAGGGCTTTCTCGTTTTTTATTATTTTTGAGTCTCTTTCTTCTTCTCTCTGTTGTGCCTCAAGTTGTTTGTCTTCTATTTCAATAATCCTATCTTCAATCTGGGCTGTTCTGTTAGCTAAGCTTGTTACCTCGTTTTTCAGCTCGTGAATTGAGTTTTTCATTTCTGTTTGATTTGTTTTTATAGTTTCAATTTCCTTGGTAATATATTCTTTGTGTTCATTGAGTTGTTTTCTGATCTCCCTATATTGCCTTTCTGTGTTTTCTTGTATAATTCTGAGTATTTTTAAGATTTCTATTTTAAATTCTCTGTCATTTAGCTCCAAGGCTTCCAATATGTTAAGTCTTTTCTCCATAGATTTTTCCACATCTATTTGTGTTACCTCTCTTTCTTTTGTATCCATAATATTCGATTTCCTCTTTCTTATCGGCATCTGAGGGTGGTCTTATTGATAGCACTAATTAGAATTAATAAAGAGTAAAAAGTAAAAAAAAAAAAAAAAAAAAAAAAGGTAAAACACCCCACAAAAAAAACCAGTAATAATTTATTATTTCCCCCTTTTTTTCTCTCTTCTCTTTCCCTCCTCTCCCCTCCTCAGGGAAATATCGTGCCTATAATGGAGGGCCTGATTTGGGGTGAAGAGTTCAAGGGGCAAAAAAAAGGGAGTAGGGACCTACTAAATGCAAAAAAAAAAAAAAAAGGAAGAAAATCTTAGACAAGCATAAGATGATTTGCTTGTATGTGATGGTCAACTAAGAGATATAATGAGAGGGATAAGAGGGAACCAGAAAAAAGGACCAAAAAAGAATAATAAAGAAGAAAAAATAAAAATAATAAGTAAAAATCTGTTGTATTAAGTGGAGCGAAGACTAAATACAATGGAGACCTTGGGTTGGGAGGACCCAAAATGCCACAAAAATAAACAAACAAGAAAAAAAATAAAAACAAAAGCAAAAAAGAGAAATAAAGCCAAAAAAAAGCCTTGAGTCCCAAATTAACTAATTTGTTCGTGATTGAGGATTATATGGGAGGAAAGTAAAATGAGAAAAGAAAAAACGAATAGAAAGGAAAAAATAAGAAAAAGAGAAAAACGAAGGAAGAAATAAAATAGGAGGAGAAAAAAACAAAATAAAGCAAGACAAAAAAAAAACAAAAGAGGAGAGAGTGAGAGTTAAGTGTTTTGGAGTATAACCTTAAAGGAGGGTGAGGATGAAGAAGAAAAATAAAATGCAACACTCATGGGTAGTGTAGTTCAAGAAAGGGGAAGCATAAGATGGGCAGAGAATAGAAGGACCGAGGTGGAGGAAATAAAGGCAAAAAGATAGAAGAAACAAACAACAACAACAAAAAAAAAAATTAGTGGATCAAGTTGTAAAGTCTGTGGGTTTTTCTTGATTTTGAGAGGTTAACTTCTTCCTTTTTCTTTTCTCTCCCTCTTCCTGGTCGGTGACTCTGTACCCCAGGCTCTGCCCCTGTGTCACTCTTAGGTAGGGATTTGCAGTTGATGGGATTCTATGGCAATGTCATATAATTGGCTTTAGTCTTGCTGGAAGTAAAGGCTTGTTGGCGTTTGCAGGGTCCAACGATGAGAGAGTTTGCTTTCCTGGATTCTCTCTCCTAGTCCCCCCTTTCTGAATTAGCAGCCTGGTGATCCAGCTATAAGGCTGCAACTGCTTCTGCCTGGGGAGTAAGAGGCTCAAAGAGCTGGGAAATCCCCACTCTATCCCCACTCAGTGCAAGGCTTTGGGAAAGGCTCTGGCAGTCAGGGCCTCCAGTGTAATCAGGCGGGGGTGGGAGTCAATTGTTGTCAAGGTGACTGTTCAGCGCCTATCATTTAGTTGGACCTCTCAACCCAGGCCTTTCCACACTTTGTAGCCTGTTTTTGCAGGGAAGAAGAGGCACTAGTCTCTGCTTACGACTAGTGTAGTATAGACCTTATTATCTGCCAAGTCCTTCTTGTTAGCGTTTATCCCTAAATATGGAGGCTCTATTAATCAGAAGTTGCCCCCGCCCCTTTAGCGAGAGGCACTAAAAAATATCACGCCTCTTGTCTTGGAACGCTGAATTGAGAGAGATCTTATCAATTAGAACCGAGGGTGCGCAGATTTCATGGGTTAAGCTAATTTCAGTGATTGGGTCGCAGCTGTGCTTCCGAAGGTATTTTAGGCTGCCTGTGCGCGCCCCTCCCCCAACGCTTGATTGTTAGCTTGAATGGCTGGGTGAGGTGCCCTGCCCACGGAGAGAATCTCCCAAGCCTCTTCCGCTCGCCCCGCCGCTGGCGGCTGGACCGCACCAGGCGCAGGATAATGGAGCCCCATGGGTGTGCGGGCCAGCAGGGCGCCCTGGGCGCATGGAATGCCCAAGGCACGCGCGCGAATGGGGCGCTCCGGGTACTGGTGGCCGGTGACCCCTACTCGCAGTGTGCGGGCCGCTGGGAACGTCAGCGGTGCTCAACCGGACCGGGCGCGCACGGAGGCTCGAGGTGGCTCGCTCGTGGCGGCGGCTCGTGGGGGCTCCTGTTGGCCGCTCGCGGCGGCTCCCAAGTATATGGGCTGACTCACCACAGGCGCACTTCCTTGCGGTTTGAAAGAACGTCCCTGTGGTCGATTCCTCCACACCCTCGTCTCTCAGATTCAAGTGATAACAGTCCTTTCGCTATATGTTTGTGTGGAACTCCGGAATGCTCCGAGGATAAATTTTTCTGTTTCTAGTTGATAAATTTGTTGTGATTTAGGGGAGAGCCGTCGGACGCGCTGCTCACGGCGCCATTTCCGTGACGTCACTGAGCTATAGTTTTATCTGTAGACACTATTGAAGTTGGTGTCCCATGTTTACCTCTACATCCTTTTCTCTTCTTTTATGGTGACTAATCTCCCACGTCACTGATATATCAATACCTTTTAAAATCAGTATGCTACTTTCTGTAAACTCAGGGGGTGAATAAGATCATTTTTAATTCCAACTAGCAGCTCAACTTCCTCCCTCATCCCCAAACTTATTAGCAAGAAGTCTTTCCTCCAAGACTTGCCTTGCCCTCTTCGCATCCATTCCCACATTATCTAAACATTTTGGGGCTCACTTTTGTAAATAATTCTGCTTCCGCCTGACCTGTGGTGGTGCAGTGGGTAAGAACATTGACCTGGAACACTGAGATCACAGGTTGAAAACCCTCGGCTTGCCTGGTCAAGGCACATTTGGGAAGAAACTACTAATTGATGCTTCCCACTCCCCACCTCCCCATTTTTTCTCTCTTTCTCCTCTCTCTAGAATGAAGAAAATAAAAAAGGAATCATAAAAGTAATAAATAAAAATAATAATTCTCCTGGCAAAAACAATGCAAAGTAGGGAGAAAACTAGAGATCACCATTTCTATTGCTTGTGGCTGCCATCTGGCACCTTTATCCAAAAGTTGTCCTGCAGTCAATGTGCCCATTATTTCTGGGGAGCCATGGACAGATTCTCATCTAGGCTGCAGAAGAGCCCATGAAGGTGTAATCTATTTGTGGGGGAAACAGCTGTGTTAGGCTTGCTGGGGGGGGGGGGGGAGTGACCAGCTACCAGCACTTGGCCTGACTGGTGCGTGGGCACGTGGTCTGTGTAAGGCTGAGGTGCTTTCCCTCAGTGGCAATTCTCCCAGATGGCTCTCCTGCTGCCGTGAGGTGCGGTTTTTCCTGTTCCCTTGCCCTTCACTGAGAAAAGCAGATTTTCCTTTGTTTATTAGCCTTTTTCCTTTTTTGTTTGTTCGCTTGCCTATCTTTGAGAGCCTCCAATAAACAGGCACGGCCTGACGCTTTCTGGCTCCATAGTTCCTCTACCATCAGCCCAGATTCACTGAGAACCTGACTGGCCTCAACCACCAGCATTACACTATTTAAATTTATAATCCAGTGCTCAACTACAATTCCCCAAGCAGAATGACTGCTCAGGACAGTTCATTTGGAGAATCTTCCATCGTTAGGCCTAGATTATGCCAAAATCAGGCACCTCTGTCAAATCTTTGTACCATGGGTTGAGCCTGAGTACCCACTTAAATCAATACCTAACTCCCTCTGCGGACCTAGCACCGCACTACTTCACAGCCTCCTTCCACTTCCTTGAACAGAAGCGATGTTTTAAGGAAGTGCTATAGAGAGTGTGGTCCAGAAACCCACAGCACCAGTTAGTTTCATCCGGGAGCTTGCAGGATACACAAATGATCACCCCAAATGCTGACTTGTGAAAAGGGTAGAACTTAAAAATCTGTGTTTAACAAGCTTCCCAGATGATTCTCATGTACAGTAGTGTGTCACTAGCACTGTTTGAAGGTGCTTTTATATCTCTTCCTCTACTGAGAACAGATGTGTTCGTATTTTAAAACAGGTTAAAATCAGTTACTCTCTGTAAAACTCAGGGTGCTAATGAGGTTGCTTTGGATTCCAACAAATAGCTCAACTCTGAGGAACCATTCTGTTTCTTTAGGTGCCTGTGTCTACTCTGTATAACTCCTTGATTATGATCTTAGTAGTTGGAAGATTTGAAAAGTTCAGTCATTTTATGAAAGAAAATCCTAGCGCTAGACAATACAAACGTACATGGACATTCAAGAGTTTGTACAAAAGTGACTTTTCCTTCAAGTCACCTATCCACCTAAACTGGATATAAGCGATGGAAGCCATTGCTCTTGATTGGACTGCCACCCTGTCTCTCTGCTGTAATCTTCTCAGTCTTTTCCTTTTAATCCTTGTTCATTGCCATTCCTGTGCATTGAAAACAACAAATATCCCGCATAACACAATCTCCCCCCCAAGGAATTCAGGAAACCCTCAGGCTGCCATTTCTAATTTTCTCCATATTCTGATTTTGGCTACTAGAACATAACATTTTGGACAGCAATATGCATTTTAAAGGAGTTAGGGAAGGGACATAAACAGAAATATAAAGATGTTCAGTCTTTAAAGGTATAATATAAGCAGACCATCTGAGAAAACTGCAGGCTGTTAGGGATACTCAGGGGAAGGGATGAGGAGAAGGGCACCAAGGGCCCCGTAGCTTTAACCATAAAGGCGAATGGAAGGGATGTTCTTGCAACAGTCTTGGAAATATTGCCTTCTCTGTGCATTGTGAAGCAGCAAATTTCTTGAACAATATATTCTTCTTCACCACTCCCTTTTTTTCTAATGCAATTTAGAACATGGAAAAAATCCTAAAACCCATAGACAAATAATATCTCTCTGCATCCACATGAAGTTAAAAGCAGATTACATGTTCCTGGTTAGGTTATACTAACGCTGTAGTTTAAAAAGCTAGAGGAAATTTTTCACAAAGTTAAAGGTTCGCTAAAATGCCTTCATTTCCCTCTTTTCCAATTCCAGGTATAGAAACTGAAGAAGTGGCCTCTGCGTTGCAGATACAACCTTGAGCAAAGCTGCACTCAACCCCACCTCCGGCCCTCCATCTTACTCTGCCCCCCACCAGAAAGCTGTTTGGCAAATTACAAAGAATAATGTGGTCTTTTCTGACAGTTTGGCTTGGGAGCCCCAAATGTAAACTCACATCACTGCTACCAATGAATGATTTTATTCATTTTAAGGTACTTATTTTCTTTTATTCAAATATACTTTTTAAGACATGCACTACACTAAGAGGAAGTGGAATAGGTTTATTTCAGAGCGAGATGTGCGTGACAAACCTCTACATGAAAAATATTAAAAGTGACTCTGTCTAAATCTCCCATTTAAAACGGTATTCATTTTTGCATATTCAACCCCTAAAACATCAAGGTGTGTGTGGGTGTGGGTTTGTTGACAGTTGTGTGGGCCTGGTTTGTTTAGGGAGAGGTTCCACTTCGCCATTGCCACCCACTCTGTCTCAAAACCCAAGGTATTCTGAGGTGCCCCTGGGTTACCTGGAAGGGAATTTACCATACTTCAGTACCAGCACGTCTCTCTTCAAAATGTGGCTCGGGAGTCACTAAAGGAAACCACACAGTGTTAAGACCAAACATTCTTGAGTAAGCCTCAGTTATGGCAAGTTCAACAGCCAGGCTGTTGAGAGAGCAGTTACCAAAATTTTCCAAATAAATAAAGCAAACAAGTTACTTCAGGAAGAAGTTCACATCTATATGATTTATAATGCTGGGATTTGGCCCACTGAGGCAGGAGGAACCCAGTGAACTAGCCGTAAACCAGAGGCCACCCAGGCACTCCGGGCAGCCTCCAAGGTTTTAGTTCATTTCAATCACCTACTGAGTAGTCGCTTGGTGTTGCTCTGTTTGAGGAGATGATGGCGTCTTACAACATCCTGCAAGACTTACTGGCTTGAACTTTATTATTCAGCCTCTAAATGGGTTAATATTAACGGGGAAAAAAATAGGGATCCTATTTAGAGTCCCCTGGCAGCAAGCACATAGAGAAAAAAAATACTCCTCCAAAATCAATGTTTGCTTTGCTGAGGGCCTCCTTAGGTGTACATTGGAAACAATTCTGTCTGTCTCCCACAGTTAAGTCACCCTGCAGCCTCAGATGCCAGCCAGGAGGACTTAGCCATCCAGAATCAACAGGTTGCTGATGTTGAGCAGTACCAGAACACAGGGGCAAAAAAAAAAAAAAAAAAAGTTGTATGTGACACAGCGGCCTTGATGGATGATGATGATAAAAGATGAGAATACCCTGGAGAATCCTGCCTCCCTTGACCCCGTCCACTAAACCTCAAACAGGGCACCATCTTCAAGGATCATTCTAAAGCCATTAGAGTGAAAACTACTGCTCTGTAACTGGTCTCCATGAGTTATTCTCAGGCACTCCCAAATTACACACACAAACACACACTACATACTATGTATATTATGCAGAAGGACATTATGCTTTGATGGAGATATTGAAACATACAAAGCAGTCTTGCAATCATACCCATATATCTCTCTGCTTGGCATATAGTATACAAGTGTAGAATTAGACAATAAAGTACATGAAGGACATAAATTGTATTTGATTAAATTACCCTATACATGTTCTTAGACAGAGGTCTACCCTGTTGCAAATAGACTGGGAATGAATTAATAATACCATTCAACTGTTCAGCCTCAGTATCTAATTCAGATTATAAAGTGTCTATGAAATTAAATATTTACATAATTTATATATGTATCCCAAAATGACCAAGTGAACTATATATATTAGTCTCATGCCTAATTCAATTATAGCAGCAACTTATCTTCTTGTTATTGATATTGAGGCAATAGCAAGACACAGAGTCTCTAACTTTCCAGGCAAGAATGATATGTTCTTGGTTTGTCATTATATAGTTAGTACATGGATTCTATCTTTACAAAAATTATATATATAATCAAACTATAGATTCTACATCTAAATGGGCTAATATTAACAGGAGAAAATAAGGATCATATTCAGAGGCTGTTGGCAAGAAACATTCAATGAAGTGCTCTTTAAGCATTGCAGATACATGTATTATCTTTGAGAATGTCAGATATATATATATACACACACACACACACACACACACACACACACGCCTAAGATGCTGGTTATGCATCATTCTTTTTATGACACTATGATTACGTGACATTCAACAGGCAGGCAGAAACAACATCAGCTATAAAGATAGAAGAATATGTTTTTTTCAAATATGACAGAATTAATGATTCTGTCATAATGAAGAAACAAAGATCAAACAATAAAATCAGGAAATGGAAGTTATTCATGAGAAAGTCTAAGTATTAAAAAAAATTTAAGAGTAGCCAAGTGCTCTTTAATGGCACAATACACAGGACATAAGAAAAACTTGTCCAGATTAGAGTAAGAATTTGGAAAAACTAAAACAAAATATAGCTCTTCATTAGAGTATAAATAGTGAGAATGTATTTATAGATATAGAGATTGAGAAGCAAAAATTACGACGCCAGAATATTTCATAAATTTAGTGAACCAGGGATTATGAACCTCATAGTACAACTTTGATCCTGCGATTGTACAGAAGGGCAGCGGTAAAGGTCATATAACAAGGGGAATGTGAGCAGTACAAATACCATTCAAGCAAGTGTGTCATGATGGGCAACATGTACAGAGCAGGGCTCAAAACAAAAAGGGATAATAAACAGAAGCTGTGGAAACAAAGGTGGAGATGAAAGCAGATAATAATTTTTGTTGTTGTTATTAATTCAGTGAGAGGAGAGGAGGCAGAGAAACAGACTCCTGCATGTGCTCTGACTGGGATCCACCTGGCAAGTCCACCAGGGGGCAATGAATGCTCTGCCTCTCTGGGGCATTGCTCCATTGCTCAGCAACCAAGATATTCTTAGCACCTGAGGTGGAGGCCATGAAGCCATCCTCAGCACCCAGGACCAACTGATTCTTGGAAAAGGGAAGAGAGAGAGAGAGAGAGAGAGAAGCAAGAGGGGGAAGGGTGGAGAAGCAGATGGACATTTCTTCTGCCCTGACCAGGAATCAAACTCAGGACATTCTCATGCCAGGCCAATGCTTTACCACTGAGCCAACTGGCCAGAGCCAACAATTTTCAAGTACAGAGACCATTTTCTTTCATTCTGTGTGAAGTCTGGAGAACACCCACTCATAAACTTGCCTACTAGGTCTCCAGTCCCAGCTTCCAACCCACAGACACTGGTGATGAGTTGTGGTGGGAGGGGATCAGAGAGATAACCAAGCATGATCCTGAAAAACAGTACATCCAGGAGATGCCAGAAGCATCAGTGAAAGCAGATTTTTTTTTTAAACCAAAAGTAAAGAAGCTCGGCAAGTGGTCAAAGATACATTCCTGGCTTGTTGTTTAATAGGTGAATGAAATAGTTCTGGAGCCCCCTCAAATCTTTTGTGGTTAGTTTTGATTGGAAAGTTGAAGTGTATGCTGTTTGTTTATTTCCTACTCGTTTCCACAAATAATTTAAGTGCATAGGAAAATGATTCCCACCCACTACACTGGTAATCAAGTTGTTGAAGAAGGATTTTATATTTTCCTTCTATATGCTGCAGTATTATTTGAAACTTGTTCAAAGGGCATGGGTTTTGCATGGATTTTACAGTGTTCTGTGCTAAAATATCTTAAGCTCCAAGATAACATCTAATTGGCCTTGATGGTGAAGTGGACAATTAGGGACTTATTATTAAGGGGGAAAGGTGGCTAAGTCACTCATCACAACAAAAACCTATACAATATGAGACAGATTACAGTTGGGTTTCCTGAGTGTCTGGATACAAAGGGTTATACCTGAACTACAGTTTAGAAACCTTTCTGACCACACATCAGTCTTGTTAGTCACAGTATACAGAAGCTGAGACTGGAGGTGAACAGGTCTGATGTGAATCCTGCTTCTCTAATTCTAGCCATGAATCTTGAATAAATGTTCTGAGCATTCTGAAAGTTTCTTCTAAAAAATAGAGATATTAGTATACATCTTATAGGATTGTTGTGAGGAATAAATGTGTTGATAAGTAGAAAACATGGAGAAGGTAATCAATAAATGGTAGCAATCCATACCAAGAACCTCTTTGAAAAAGAAGGATATAGATAAATCATGCAAAGATATAAGGAAGCATATGACTGTAAATCCCTACATTTAATATCTGCTCGGATTCTCCAAAAAAAATATTGTACGGCTTGAAGCAAGACATAAATTGTGTGGCAAAAGAAAAAAAATGGCATTCTTTAATGTGAAAGAAATGGCTAATCAAGTACCCTAATTACTCTTAAAATATATAAATAAGGTGAGACAGAGTGATAAAAAGCCATTCTTTTAATCCATATGAATAAATCAATTTAAGAATAGGAAGAAGAAATGAGTGAGCATGAGAATCTCTGAGTCATATTAGTGAATGACATCAAGATGTCTCAGGAATCTTTGAACTATGAATAGATTGACAGCTCTCGTCTTGATGGCACAAATTTTGAAGAGCTCTGTGCTAAAACCCCTCAAGTTCCAAGACAGTAAGTAATGCAATCATATATGGTGACATTAAACAGCTTTAAAAAGAAGTGCAAAAAGAGACACAAGAATTCAGATCAGAAGACCCCTTAAGGAATTCAAGTGAAAGGAAAGATACCACAAACCCAGAGGGACAGTGAGTGATTCAGACTAACCTCTCCATCCATTGAATTCATCTGGACATTTTAGATAGAGGCTGAGGTGGAGAGAGCTTAAACTGGGTTTAAGGCACAAATCATTGGGGCAGTGATGGCCCCTAAAAGGGATTCATAGCAGGGTGACCCAGTCACAGACAGAAATGTTAAGGTCAGTTGCCAACTGAAATTCCACCTTGAAAGCACCTGCATTATCTTCCTGTCCCTACTCCCAAGATACAAAAATTACATTTACTTCCTCTTAGCTGTTTTCAATTGACCTCCATCAGTGCACTTTAGACAGCCCGGGGATGTCAGGGCCATAGCTCAACTGGAGAACCACGTGAAGCAAGGTGACTGTTTTCTCAACATTGGAAAATCTAAGAATTTGTCTTAAACACAAAACTTAGAGTTGCCTGACTCTATGAAGAAACTGACGTTTTACCTAAAATAACTGTTCCAACTGTACATTTGCTACGTTTTATAAACACCAGAAGGGCACCACTGACACCCAAGTGAAAAATCTCCACCTTGGCCAAAATGGTTTCACATAAAAACAACTTACCTACCAAGTAAAACTTTCTGCACTCCTCGTGCCCAGGGGAGTTTGGGGCAGGAGAGCGTGCGCCTACTCTGCAAAGAAGCGAAGACTTTAACCCCAGGTGGGAAAGATACTTTTAGGTTGAAATGCGGCTGGCTTTAGCATCTCTCTTTCTCTTGTGGGAGCCCAGTAGGTACCTCCTGAATTCATCCTTAGAGCAGCCCCACAGGGTGAGCTGTCTGTTCTCCACCTTTTTAGCTTGCTCTGTATAAACATTTCGCCCTCTGCCCACAGACAACCGCCCACCTCCGCCTGCCTCCCTGCTTGCTGGCCTCCCCTCCCCAGGCTTCGGCTGGAGGAGCTCCTCGCAAACAACTCGTGCTTTGGGGCTCAGTGTTCCTCAAGCCTGCCAGTTCTTTCAGGAGGTCGTTTACACGCTTGGCTCTCACTTCAATGAGCTACTCTGGAGCAGCCAGTGAAAAGTGCTTTTGCTCCTGAAAAATATTGGATGCTTTGTTACAGATGGTGGGTGAATCCATGACCCCCAATCCTTAGAGGTAATAGCCAACCCCATGGAAACTATGTCTACTTAGGGGGTGATTGTATTCCCTGAATGATATGGTCGTTTCAGATCCCAGATTATGTTTCTTAAATAATTTGCTATTTTCTACCGATCTCTCAGACTTCTTTTGGCCCGGTCTACCTGGTCAGCCTCTTGTTTGTAAATTGCCATGGTGCATAGCTTTTAATGGGCCAAAAAAGACACAAAACTAACATTTGCTCATTACATCCACATAAGAGTGTATAAAAAAAAATCTACCCCTTTGCTCACACACCCTTTAGAAAAGACATAAAATTGGACAGGAAAAATATTTCCAGGGAGCTCCATATATGTTTTTTACTCATTTGTAATGGCAATATTATCAAATTAGTTTGTGTTGCTTCCAGCTTAATATTTTCATTTGGTTCTTTTTCCTCTTAAGTGGTCTATAAAAAGATGATTAATCAAAAAAAAAAAGAGTTACTTTTGATTACTGAAGTTAGTTGCTGGTGGCTGACTTGATGTGGGTGGGAGGCTCCACGTGGCCATTTTGTTTTCCTCTCCATGGGAGAGCTAGAAAAATGGGCCACAGGAAATATCACAAAGAAGGACTTACTGGAGTAGTCAAACCTTTAAAGGAAACACCGCCTTCCACTGCCATCATCAATAAGCAATGCTGAAAATGTTTCTTTGTCTACATTTTATTGCACATTTAATGGGCCTCCAAGTGCTATACAAACATTAAGTACGTTTCCAAAAATCCCATGATGGATTATATTAGAATCACCATAATATTACACCCATTTTACAAAGAGTAAGCTGAGTCAAACCTGAACTATAAGAAAAAGAACTTTGGTTATTACTGAGTTTACTCCTGAAGACCCACAAAAATAAAATAAAATAAACTATGTTAGAAAAGGTAGGGTTGAGAGCATGCACTTTGGGGCTAGAATGCTTATGATACATTCCTGGTACTGCCTTCTTGCTAGTTGAGTGAACATGGGAAAGTATTTAACTTCTTTAAGCCTCAGTTTTCTCCTCTGTAAAATGGGGTAATAACAGTACCCTCTGTCAAGAGTTTGTTTTAAAGATTGAGTCGATTTGTGAAAACTGATTAAATTTCTTATTTAAATTATGTTTTCCATTCAATATTATTTTGTATTAGTTTCAGGTGTACAGCATAGTGATTAGATAATTGTATACTTTGTAAAGTGTCCCCCTGATATTTTCAGTACCCACCTGGCACCATACAGTTATTATATTATTGACTAGATTCCCTATGCTGTACTTTACATCCCTATGACACTTTTGTAACCAATTTGTGAAAATTGTTTAAAACAATGCCTTACTCACATAATAGGTGTTGTAGAGTAGCAACTGTAGTTGTTGTTGTTGCTATTACTATAGAGACATCATACTGTATAAATACTAAAGGAGAGAAACAATGATAACTATAGAAAGCACATATCAGTTGGATATTTAGCCTCCTCAGCTCCAGTGCATTTCTGCAGCTGACTGGCTTATCAGCCTGCAAGGGTGCTTCCCTGGGGCAACGAGTGTGCTCCAAATGGGAGTTGTCTTTAATTTTATACTAAGACCCTCAGCTCCCAGGCATCCTTTTTCAGGTGTGTTGGAGAGAAGCACTGGTCACAACCACTCTCTGCTCCCCCTAGAGCTGTCCTTCTATGAAGCCATGTAAAGAAGGCGTTTACCCAGTCAAAGTATCTCTGCCTCTGCCCCAGCCATTCCCCCTCGGTAAGGACTGCGGAGAAGACCTCATGTTACAATCTGCTAATTGCCTCATGGACTGAACCTAAAAACTGAACACATTTCTGTGTCAAAAAGCTTGGTCTTTGCTCCCAAACCAGGCCTTGTGTCCTTCACACTCAGTGACCTCGCCTCTTGGCCTGGAGAGCCAGGGTGTAAATGAACTTGACACACACCATGTGGACACATTTTTGCAGCAAAAGCTACCCCTATGCGTCCAGTCAGCTCCTCCTGGGCCCTAGAACTTCTCCATCTGGCTGCTGTCTTTGAAGTCTGGTCTGAAAGTCAAAAAAGCCCAATGTTCTCCAAAGTCACCGTATTCATTTGCACACGTGGGCATGCTGCTTGTAAGGCACTGTCCGTATTTGTCACCCAGAGAAGAGTGGATAAGTGACTTAATCATTCTAGCCTCAGTTCACCTATTTGTTTAAAAAAAAAAAGCATAGATAAAAGGTGCCCACCTCAGTGGTTGTGGGATTAAAAAAAACACAGAGCATATTTTACACTTATGACAACATTTTTAAGTGCTTAGTAAATGCTTAATAATGTTAATTATGTGTGCCTATGGAGTTTGTTTTAATGAGTGTATATTTAGCATTGTCAAATCAGATTATACAGTGGGTAAAAGCAGAACCTGTGTCTTCTAGCTTCTTTTATTTCAACCAAAGTAGTGTATTCTGTGATCTGTGAGGAAATAATGTTTAGTTCTTATGCCTCTCTGACTAAGAACATGCCGTTTTCTCTTTTCTGTACCCAGGTTTAACTTTTTTAGATGTTTTCTTTTTATTGGTAAACCCTGCTCATCCTCCCATTTAACTGTCACCTTCTAAAGGGTCAATATGGTATCCTTTAGGTTCTCTTAGTGCAATTTTTCTTATTGTAGCTCTTGTGACCAGGTAAGAATGGTTATACACACACACAGAGATAGAATGAGCTGTTTTGCTTTTCTTGGATTTCTTTGCTACATTAGAATGCCGGAATACAAATATTACATCTACCTTCTGAAAAGATTTGAAAAGTAAGCTCTCCCCAAAGGAAGTAGGTTTTCTTTCTTCCTTTCTTTTCTTTTCTTTTCTTTTTTTTTTTTTTTGTGTGTGTGTGTGTGTGTGTGTGTGTGTGTGACAGAGACAGAGAGACAGAGAGAGGGACAGATACAGATATGACACACAGGAAGGGAGAGAGATGAAAAGCATAAATTCTTTGTTGCGGGACCTTCGTTGTTTATTGATTGCTTTCTCATATCTTGACCAGGGGACTACAGCAAACCAAGTGACTCCTTGCTCAAGCCAGTGACCTTGGGCTCAAACCAGAGACCTTAGACTCAAGCCAGCGACCTTAGACTCAAGCCAGCGACCATGGGGTCATGTCTATGATCCCACACTCAAGCCAGCAACCCCGCACTCAAGCTGGTGAACTCATGCTCAAGCCGGCAACCTCGGGGTTTCGAACCTGGGTCTTCCACATTCCAATCTGACACTCTATCCACTGCAAAAACACCTGGTCAGGCAAGGAAGCAGGTTTTCAGCTCCTCAAGATTTGGCTCAGGTTGTAAAGGATCTTTAAAACCTTTTATGAAAGATTCAAAAAATAATAGAAGGTACACAAGAAGAAACAAGGTGAAGAGGGAGATTTTTCCCAAATATCAGAGGAAAGGAACAAAATTGAAGGAACAGCCAGAGGATCCCTCCGGATCCCAGGAGATGCGGCCCAGAAGGCCTTTCTGGAGAAGCAAAGTGGAAGGCATCCTTAGAGGACCCAGGAGCCCGCAGGGCTGAGTCAGGCCTAGTTACCTCCCAGCAATGACAGAGGAAGAGCGTGCCCTTCCCTCAGCACTGTCTACACTCCGGGTGAGCCCGCTCTGGCAGCAGTCAGAAGGGCCTGGCTCCCTTTCCTCTCTTCTTGCCAGGTCAGCAAGAGTGACAACCAGGGATGCCTTCAAAGTTCCCCCAACAGCCTCTGATGATGCCACCCATAACCCCTTTCTCACCTGCACCACAGTCCTAGAACCACAGATGCCCACACAGCCAATGAGGAAAGCAGCCTGCGGGGCGGGGAGACTCATAGGCAGGCACATGGCTCAACTGAAGGAGCTCAAGGACCACTTGTAGGGACAGTGCTGCTGACACTTCTGTCATAATTTTTGGCTTGCCATTTGTTCTCTGCTCCCCTCACCCACTCACCTGTAGGCAGGTAGGGGTGAGGTGAGGTGTAGGCAAAGAGATCATCTTCCTCCTTCCACCTCTCGCTCACATCTGTGTGTTCCTAGTTCTAGAATACTTCCTGATCCACGATAGGGTATCTTAGTGACGCTCTTTTGCTTGGGGGAATAGAATCACATAAGCTAACTCAAATGAAGTGTGGGAAATTACAAAGTTTCAGGGAAGGCAATAAGAGAAAGCCCATGAAATTCCAAGAGCAGAAACCATATATATGTGCGATATTACCATCCAGTCTACTGTTAGACTAACACCTAGTTCCAGGGCTGAATCCTGGTGCAAACTGCCACCATTACCGGCCAGGGTTTTGTGGGCATAACATGGCTGCTGGCTTTATGTAGAACTCGCTTTTGGAAGCTGAAACTAACCCCCACATCTTTCTTATTCAAAGCCTACACCCTTTCAGGGGAATACTCTACATTTCCACTTAAAGGGGTGAATAGGACAGTCCTTAAAACTGCAGACTCATCAGCTCAGGTTTAATCATTATAATGTGCTCCCAGATTCTCTTGAAAGACTCATCATTCACATAGAGACCAGAGGCTTGTCAGAATTATATAATTATAGTTTTAATATAGCAAAATGCCTTTAGTTTTCAATAGGAAATAATAAATGGATATATTTTCACCTAGAGAAAACATGTGTCACCATGTGAAAGTTTATGGGTGTTTCACTTTTAAGTAATTTATATCTATATTACTTTTACTTTCTCTTATAAAATAATGTTTACTATACTCAAGGAAACAGTTTTGTATAGGATAAGGGTCTTAGTTGACTCTGGCTGATTTAAATAGAAAAAAAATGTATTGATAGGGTATTGGGTAGTTTACAGAATTACCTGGAAAACTGAGAAACCAGTCTCAGAAAAAGGGTAGAAACAAAGAATCATGATGAATATTGCCATACAGAATCTATCCAGTGAGGATACTGTACTGAATACCAGATATCACTGATAATTGTTGATATCAGATACTGGTCACAAAAAAAGAAGAAAAGCAGCCCCTCTTGTTGAAAAACTGATCTGACTTGACATTCACAGCTAAACCATATCATTGTGCTGTTGATCCATCTCAGACGGGGTCCCTGTGCAACACAAGATACCAAATATCTCCCCTTTTGCTAAAGGAGTACCTGCTTCTTCTTTACTAATAACAGCTTTATCCTTGCTCCAGGTGCCCTCCCTGTGGATAAAATTTACTGAGATAATCATAGAATTGTCTTTGTGTTCTCACAGCATTCTACCAAGAGTGAACCCTCCCTTCTTTGATTTGCTATGGAATTATCAACCACAGCCCAACTCTATAATATGTTCTTTCTAATACCTTCTTACTGAAACACCCCATGACTTTCTTTATGATTTGCACACTCCCTCACTGCAGTGAATATAAACTCAACTTGTTCAACTACAGATGTGGTCCTCGGTGTCGCTGGCTGGAGGGCACTGACAGTTGTTGTAGCTTGCTCCCTGCCACCACTGCTCTTAAAGATATCCCTACAGTTGTCTCCAAAGAGACTCTCCCATCCTTACCTCCTTGTGTCATTAATTCTAGGTTTAAAACCTCAGGTAGGAACATCTGATTGACTGATGCCTATAGCAGTAGATGTTTGGGGATTTCTTTGAATCCCACTAAGACTCATAGGGAGACGACTTTCCCAAACATAGTAAAGAAGTTCAGAAGGAGACAGAGAATAAGAGAGAAAGGAACTTAGGGAAGGATGGAAGAAAGAAGGAAGGAAGGAAGAAGGAAGGGAGGAAGAAGGAAGGGAGGGAAGGAGGAAGGGAAGAAGGGAGGGAGGGAAGAAGGAAAGCCTAAGTATGTTTTGTTAAAATGGCTCCTATGAAAAGTGACACATGAGCTAAAGAAAGAAGAAAAGATGGCACAAATCCTAACCTGGGACGCTCTCCCTCCTCCTGCCTCCAGAGCCTTGGTGCAGTATGGGCAGGAGAGCAGGATGGCACAACTGCTGTGCCCTAGGCTTCCCTTCTGTGTCAGTTAGGATCACATATGACTGCATAGATCAGGACAACCCAGGTAACAGTGACTTAGACCAGATAGAAATTTCTCTCCCGTTTCGGCGGCAGTTTTGCTAGTACCAGCTCCCTTTTACTTGTTGCTCCACCATCCTTAGCACATCGAGGGTCCAGGAGCACATCT
This sequence comes from Saccopteryx bilineata, assembly GCF_036850765.1. NCBI lineage: Eukaryota > Metazoa > Chordata > Mammalia > Chiroptera > Emballonuridae > Saccopteryx > Saccopteryx bilineata. Next base: position 137,629,746 of record NC_089491.1, on the reverse strand, counting down.
CATGGTCCCCAACTTCCCAACTCTACATTCACATTTCAAGGGGGCAAGAAGAAGGAGGAGTCCAAGAAGTTCTCATGCTCCCTTTGTCCTTTCAAAAAGACTTTCTGGACCTCCTACACAACAGGACTTTATATATCTTCTTGGTCAGACCTTAGTCACAGGCGCACACCTAACTGAATGGGTGAAGGGTGCTGAGAAATCTAGACTTTTAGCTGGTGAAATATCAAAAAGAATGGCCACGTAGATGTTAGAGTAGTACCTCACAGTCATTTTTAACTATCTGGGTAGTTTAAAGAGCAAATGTCTGTGAAATGCAGTCATACACCTACTGGAGAAAAACACATCACTTTAGAAACACATAACAGGTTGTCTCAGCCAGCTCTCTGGAACACAACACACTACAATCAGATTCACCAATCGGCTATACGCTGGATCTTTAAGGCTACTGTTAGCCTTATTCTTTTTTTTTTTTTTCTAGATTCTGTTTTCCCAGAACTGGAGGAGATGACAATGGTATGAGAGATTACTCTTTGTAACCCCATCGAGAAGGATAAAAAAGAGTTTGTTTTAAAAAAGAAGATGAAAGCTAAATTAACAAATGCGAAGCATGTTTATTTCATCTCATCCTCCGCCAGAATGTACATTCACTGTGGTGTAGACAAATGGCTCTCAAACTCTGATCTCAGGGCCATGTGTCCTAGGTGGTCCTGCGGCCAATTACAAGGATGTTCTGAAGATCAGCCTCAATGTGTTCAATGTGTGTTTTAAATTTATTTTAATTTATTTGTTGAATTTAAATCAAAATATAAGACTCAATATTTTTGAATTGTAACCTCAGCAATGAGTATTCATTTGAGAAAAAATTTCTCAAGGCGTGTGTGTGTGTGTGTGTGTGTGTGTGTGTTAGAAGGGTAGGTGGTCCAATGGACCATGGCCCAGTCTTCATGGTCTACAGTTTAAAAAAAATGAAAGGATGGAATCTATCCTCTTCAGAAAAGATGATCCATGGGGCTGTAAAACGAAAATCACATCAGCTATGAGGGACTTGACATTGGCTTTCTGTCAAAATTTGGGGCCAGATACAAGAACCTATATAATGTCTATGGGATGAGCTTTCTGTAGAAAGGGACCTACAATAGCCCATCTTGTACTGTGACCTGGATTCACTTTATGATGACCTAGAGACCAACAAAGACACTCTTAACATGCAACCAAGGTTAAGAAAGTTTGATTTGAGCTTGAAAATTATGCTGTTACTACCAAAGTGGGGAGTAAAAACACATGGTAAGTTGATGGTGTTAAAAAACAATGGAAAGTTTTACAAGTTCTTTATAAATTTTGGTTATTAACCCCTTATCAGACGTATTGTCAAATATGTTCTCCCATTGTGTAGTTTGTCTTTTTATTCTGTTCTTGTTGTCTTTAGCTGTGCAAAAGCTTTTTAGTTTGATATAGTCCCATTTGTTTATCCTGTCTTTTATTTCACTTCCCCGTGGAGATAAATCAGCAAATATATTGCTCCGAGAGATGTCGGAGAGCTTACTGCCTATGTTTTCTTCTAAGATGCTTATGGTTTCACGGCCTACATTCAAGTCTTTTATCCATTTTGAGTTTATTTTTGTGAGTGGTGTAAGCTGGTGATCTAGTTTCATTTTTTTGCAGGTAGCTGTCCAATTTTCCCAACACCATTTGTTAAAGAGGCTGTCTTTACTCCATTGTATTTCCTTACCTCCTTTGTCAAATATCAGTTGTCCATAGAACTGTGGGTTTATTTCTGGGTTCTCTGTTCTGTTCCATTGATCTATATGCCTGTTCTTATGCCAGTACCAGGCTGTTTTGAGTACAATGGCCTTGTAGTATAACTTGATATCAGGAAGTGTGATACCTCCCACTTTATTCTTCTTTTTTAAGATTGCTGAGGCTATTTATGTCCTTTTTTTGTTCCATATAAATTTTTGGAATATGTGTTCTGTATCTTTGAAGTATGTCATTGGTATTTTAATTGGTATTGCATTGAATTTATAAATTGCTTTGGGTAATATAGACATTTTAATGATGTTTATTCTTCCTAACCATGAGCACGGTATATGCTTCCACTTGTTTGTATCTTCCTTGATTTCTTTTATCAATGTTTTGTAATTTTCCGAGTACAAGTCTTTAGTCTCCTTGGTTAAGTTTACTCCTAGGTACTTTATTTTTTTGGTTGTAATTGTGAAGGGGATTGTTTCCTTAATTTCTCTTTCTGACAGGAAGACAAACAACCCAATCCAAAAATGGGCAAAAGAGATGAATAGTCACTTCTCCAAAGAGGACATACAGATGGCCAATAGGCATATGAAAAAATGCTCAACATCACTAATCATTAGAGAAATGCAAATTAAAACCACAATGAGATATCACCTTACACCAGTCAGAATGGCGCTTATCAACAAAACAACACAGAATAAGTGCTGGCGAGGATGTGGAGAAAAGGGAACCCTCCTGCACTGCTGGTGGGAATGCAGACTGGTGCAGCCACTGTGGAAAACAGTATGGAGATTCCTCAAAAAACTGAAAATCGAACTGCCTTTTGACCCAGCTATCCCACTTTTAGGAATATACCCCAAGGACACCATAGAACGACTCAAAAAGGAGAAATGCACCCGCATGTTTGAGGCAGCATTGTTCACAATAGCGAAGATCTGGAAACAGCCCAAGTGTCCGTCAGAGGACGAGTGGATTAAAAAACTTTGGTACATATATACTATGGAATACTACTCAGCCATAAGAAATGATGACATCGGATCCTTTACAATAACATGGATGGACCTTGACAACATTATACGGAGTGAAATAAGTAAATCAGAAAAAAAAACTGAGATGAATCCATACATAGAAGGGACATAAAAATGAGACTCAGAGACATGAACAAGAATGTGATGGCAACAGGGGCGGGGGGTTGGGGGAGGGGGGATGGGGTGAAGAAGGAGAGAGGGGTTAGGGGAGGGGAGGGGCACAAAGAAAACCAGATAGAAGGTGACAGAAGACAATTTAACTTTGCGGGAGGGGTATACAGCACAATCAAATGTCAAAATAATCTAGAGATATTTTCTCTCAACATATGTACCCTGATTTATCAATGTCACTGCATTAAATTTAATAAAAATAAAAAATAAAAAAAATAAAAAAATAAAAAGCCAAAAAAAACAAAACAAAACAAAAAAAACAATGGAAAGTAAGAAAAATCTAGGTTTATATAGTTACATTTTGTTTTTTTCCAAAGAGAGTCACACTGTTGTTCATGTTAGGCTGGTCTATCTATTAGTTTGAGCTTTATGACATTAATTGTTATATTGTCCAACTCTATTCTAATTCTGATTAACTTGATGTCATAAGTGGATACCAGTCCCTGATTGGCACATGTGTATTGATGTCAGCTTGACACTTCAGCTTTGAAATTGGCTACTTTTAATTCATTCTTTTATTCATTTGTGGTGCTTTATGAAGCATGTACTTTATACTAGATGCTGTGTTAGGTACTAGAGACTAACTAATGATATCATAGCAGATAAATTCCCATGGGCCAAATTTACATTAGCTACATAAATAAAAATATGTTTCTGAACCATGGATGACCAGCCTAGGTAATGTAATTCTGCAAAGCTCTTCCTAAAATAGCTTTCTTTGCCTTGCTGTTTACTTTCAACTGGATTCCCTTAAAATCAGAACCTAAAACCAAAGCTTATGGTCAGGTACTATAGTTGGTATATGATTTTAGAAAGTAGCAATAAAAATCAGGAGTAAACTAGAGTAGGGAAGGAGAAAATGTCATTGGGATGATGTATTATTGAACTGGCCACCAGTATAGGAAAATGGAGTTCTACTCTGTTTCATTCTCTGAAGGATCGTAATAAAATACATATCATAGTGGCTTGCCCAGGAGACAGAATTGGAAAGCATTTATCCATCAGTTCACAACCCTCTGTGGTCAAGGATAGTCCACGGGCATTAAGTATCCTGCATTTCTAGAGTCTGCATGTACAAGGGCCACACCGAAGGCCATGAACATCACACACATCCATGCATCAGAGAAGCCCCAGGTCAGGAAGTAAGAAGTATGCGGCAAGGATCCAGTACTAAACACTCCTGAGTTACACCTGGTGAAGTGCTTAATTTAAACTTCTTCAATGGGTAGTAAACTAGGGAGTCTGTTTTCATATGTTTGTTGATGAAAAGTCTTCTTGGTGAATTGTTTTACTGTAAGGTGTTTAACCTTATCTTTTTCTTCTTAGGTTTTTTTTATCTTTCCTTCTTAATTTGTACAAGCTCTTAATATAGTTTGAATATTAATCTTTTTGTTATATGATGCGGATATTTTCTCCAATTTAGTCTTGTATTTTTAAGTTTGCTGAGTACAGAGCTTTAAAAATATTATGTAATTAAATCTATCATTTTATTAAATAGCTTTTGGTTTTTGTGTTTGGGAAGAAAGCCTTTTCCCCACATGATTTTAAAGATCCTCTTTACTACCCTGATAGTTTCATTTTTGACATTTCACATTTGTAATCCATCTGGACTTTTTAAGTGAAGGTTGCAAACCAGATAATGAATCTAACTATAGTACTTTCCAAGGAGACTATCAGTTTTTACCACAGCATTATTTCTCCTGCTGATTCAAAATACTACCTTTGTCATAATCAATTAATATGTATAAAAAGATTAATTACTGAATCTTGTCCTGTTTCAATGACACCGTATTTCTACACCAGTACTCCCTATTTTAATTAAGCAATGCCCCCATAGTTATTCTAAAATTTTTTAAAAAATTTAAGCGTGTGCACAAAAGAGAGAGAGACAGACAGAGACAGACAGACAGGAAGGGAGAGAAATGAGAAGCATCAACTCCTAGTTGCATCACTTTAGTTATTTATTGATTGCTTCTCCTATGTGCCTTGACCAGGGGCTCCAGTCAAGCCAATGACCCCTTGCTCAACCCAGCAACCTTGGGCTCAAGCCAGTGACCATGGGGTCAAGTCAGTGATCCCACACTCAAGCCAGTGAGCCTGCGCTTAAGCCAGTGACCTCAAGGTTTCAGACCTGGGACCTCAGCGTCCCAGATCAATGCTCTACCCATTGTGTCTGCACCAGTCAGGCTACAGAACCTGATTTTTTATTAACTATTCTTGCAAAGTATTCTTTATCAGATAAATTTGAGAAACAATTTGTCAAGTCCCATAAAATATCAAATTAGAATTTTGAGATCACATACATCTTTTAGACTACTTTGGAGTAATTTGACAACTTCACAATATTTGTATCCAAGAATGCAGCATGCGCCTCCACTTATTTGTCTTCTTTTACATCCTTGGAAAAGATTGACAGATTCCTTCATACAGCCTTGTACATTTCTTGCTCAGTTTTTTAATGGATTACTTTTGACATCTTGTTTCCCCAGGTTACAAGACAAAAATGAAGTCATTAGGCTGAAGCAATTGCTTCAGTTCAAATGCTCTGGTTTCACTCTAATATTTAAGGTTTAGAAAATGTCTACTTATTTCTTCCTCTCTACTCAAGCAAAACATTTTCTTTCAGTTGTGACAGTTTGGAACAATCCATTGCATTTGACCTGCACATTTCCTTTCATCTCTGATCCATATATATGTTCTGCTGCATGACTGATGACAAGGTAGTTGATCTTAATCGGCTCAATTCTCATCAGCCAAATGGTTCTTGCATTCCTATGCTATTTTAAATAATGGCTCCCTCTGAGTATGTTAGCTATTAAGTCACAGTGAAATTCTTTGTGCACAACATGATGTTACATTTATATTAAACCCTTGAGGGCAACAATATAGTACATTATTTTATACATGGGCCTACAGCCACAATTTAAGGCCTAATTATGTATAGGAAATGGGAGACTAGGCTCCGCTTAGAAGAAGAGACATTGGCATATTTTGTTAAGTTCCAGCAGGTGATTTAGATGGTGAAACAGCCAGTATGGGGCCCATTGCCATTCATCACTGTGATATTTTAACTGCTAGGTTTTCACAGAAAACAAAAATGCTAAAACTTGCTTTGAATTTCATATTATGGCACAGCATGCTTTTGATTTTTATTGGGAACATTTTTCCTCTTCCAATGAGTATTTGTCTCTGTGTTTTTGAAGTTCCGTAAATCAAAGTAGAGTATTAAGGTTTGGTTGAATTAAGACATATGTAAAAGAAAAAAAAAAGAAAGAAAGAAAGAAAATAGAGAAGTTCTTATGTTTTTATAATTTTTTTCATTTTTTAAATTTTTTCTCAATAATTAATTTGTTTATTTGTTTTTTTTTTTATTTTTCAAGTCTTAATAGTAGGAGACACATTGCTTCATCCATAGCTCACTGGAGACAAGCATAGCTTCAGATTTAAAGTTAGGCTGCATACACAGACATGGGAGCTTTTGTATCAATACCTGTTGGCTAGGATGCAATTTTCCAGAGATTCCTGTATTCATCATTGACCTTGTGTCACAGATTGAATTGTATCCCCCCTAAAAGATACATTGAAATCCTAAACCGCAGTACCTCAGAGTATGACCTGGTTTGGAAATAAGGTCATTATAAGTGTAATTAGCTAAGATGAGGTCATTCTAAAGTAGGGTGGGCCTCAATCCTATTTGACTGATGTCCTTATTAGAAGGCCATCATAGGGAGCCACATAGACACAAGGAGACTACCCTATGAAGATGGGGGCAGAGGTCAGAGTGATGCGTCTACAAGGCAGGAATGCCAACAGTTTCCAGCTGTCACCAGGAGCCAGGAGAAAGGCATGAAGCGCATTCTCCCTCAGGGCTCTTAGAAGCAAATGGCACTTCTATCTTGATTTGATTTGTAGCATCCAGAATCACAAAAGAATAAATTTCTAATGTTTTAAGCCACTCAGTTTGTGGTTCATTGTTACTAATAAACCCTGCTTAAGAATGTAAATATTGGTACTTCTCTCTAGTGTGCAAATCTGAAGCCCAAGTTCAGCTCCTTCCTTCTCTTCTGCATCCTGCCTTCTCGTAGATTCACATCAGTATTTTCTAGAGCCAGATATTCTGAATATATATTGTATTTTACAGCAGTGGGGAGTATTTGAGGATAAAAATATAAACTAACACATGAGCTACAAGTACTCAACTTGCTGTAAATCTTACCTGATACATATTAGCTCTTATAGGTGGAATCTCCTTTATCTCCCCAGCCAACACCTACCTCCTGGAAAGAACTTAGTTGTTTAGATTTCCTCCAAGCCACATCTTCAGCTCCACACTGAACTGTCCTGCTCATATTTATGTGACCTACTGACTGGATTATCTAGATCTTGCCTAGAATCCTGTGACAAGTCTCTCTCTACTTAGGTTCTACAGCATGAACAGAAACCCATTAGTCGGGCTCAGACCATGAATCATTGTCATTTTTCATGTCTGTCAGGCTTCTAACTACCTGCCATTGCTTCGATGTTTATGACGTCTCTAGTTTATGTACAAACGTATAAGTGTGTGAATATATACACTATATATACACATTTTTAAACTTATTTAAATTCACCCTTGCCTCCCCTAGCCCACATTCCTCCTTGGAGTCTTTTTACTGGCCTTGCAATTCTGTGTTTAAGTCCAAAAAGTATAAATCTTCTGGCTCGCTATAAAATTGATACCTTCAAATCCCTTACACTGTTCAACATGGTTAAGATTTGAATGAGGGGAAAGGGGCAGTGCTGCTGTTTCCTGCAACACACATAAGACTGAGACGTCTCTTCCTCGCTGTAATATATCAATATTCCACGTGGAAGCTTCTCTGAGGAAAAGTTATTTTATGATATGCTGTATATAAACCCACAGAGTACTGTTTGATCTAAGACACATATGCAGCATTTTTAGGGAAGTCAGTGGCAATCTACATGGGTCCCCTGCTGGAAGGAATTAAATTCAGAGAGGGTGAGATAATTTCACCAGATGCCGTATCTTTCCCATGTAAAACTGAAAATCATAAAATAAGAAGATTAGCAAAAGTAGAAAAGCACTTGCATTATCTGACATTCTTCGCTAGGAGCCGTTCGAGGACAAGCAACAATCTTTCTTGTCAGTAGAATCTTTGACAGAAAAGGGCAGTTAGAGCATATTTGGAATTATTTATAAGTTGTTTTATAGAAAGAAGTGTTTCCTATCTGTGAGAAATCAGACTATACCCGCCGTTTGGTTTTCTTTCTTTCAAATACGGCAGAATAGTTCATGAACAAAGCAGTAAATTGACGAGAAACAATCGTCCTGGGATGGGTTTCCAGAATTTATTTCCAGGAACCAACTCAGGAAGTCCCATGGGGAGAGACCCCAGGGTCTGTGCCTACTGCCTGAGGCTTCTAAAAGGGATGCGGAGCTGACCAAGATTTCCCCAAGGCTCTGCGTCTAAATGACTGTGCTTCCTCCATCTGCCCCTCCCCCTCACGCAGCCTGCTGACCACCCACCCCTGACTGGCTATGTGGTCACCTGCCTCCACAGCAGCAGCGTGGGAAAACACCCCTTCCTGACAGACCCTCTCTACTGCACCCCCCGATTGCCAGCCTCATCTGGGAAGGTTTGTGGGGACTTTGCTTTCAGCTTGATTTTTTTTTAAAGCCTGTTGGGTGAAGTCGTCTAAAGAGACACCATCTTCCCTGAACTACGTGTAAAAAGGGCTGGAAGGATCTCAGCTTTTAGATAGAACGCAGCCGATTCAAAGTTACCTCAAACATGAAGGGGTTATTGTTGGGAACAGGGGAGCATAACTGCAATTTTACTTTATAAATACATAATAAAGTTATTATATAAATGTAAGTAAGCAGTGCCCTCAGGAAGAGGCCCAAACTCATTAGCTGGGCCATAAAACGGCCCGCCTGCTTTCCAGACCCGACTTCACGGTCCCTCCCACGCCGCCCTCGGCCAAGCTAAACCTCTGGCCGCTGACCCCAAGGAGCTTCTGCCTGTTTTTTCCCCTCTAATGCCCATCTCAGGGCCCACCCCACCTCCTGCCACCCTAGTTAAGTCTTACTCCTCTTTGAAGCTAAGGATTTCAGCTTTACATTTCTGGAATGTCCTCCTTGAGCCCCTAAAGCTTGGAGGGCAGGTTCATTGTGTGAACTCCAAACCCAGTACTTGCTACTTTGTAATTTTCTGTAGATTCTCTTGCCTCTCTCACTAATCTGAAACTTTCCTGAAGGCAGGGACTGGGGCCAAGGTCACTTTGGTATTTCTGGCAACAGGATACATCAATTTTTGTTTCAAATGAATAATTCCTCTACCTTCCTCTCAGAACATTCAGGCAAACTACATCATCAGGCAGATTTGCTCAATATTTTATATCTCCCCAGCTGAAGAAGGTTGCGACCAACAGGTGACTGAGTCATGGGGTTTAAACCAGAAGACTTAGATTGAGAGCAACAAGGGTGAGGAGAAGGTCAGATTAAAACACAAAGCAAAGGCCTGACCTGTGGTGGTGCAGGGGGTAAAGCATTAACCTGGAACACTGAGGTTGCCGGTTCAAAACCCTGGGCTTGCCTGGTCAAGGCATTTATGGGAGTTGATGCTTCCTGCTCCTGCCCCCTTCTCTATCTCTCTTCTCTTTAAATAAACTCTTTTAAAAAAATACAAAACAAAAAAGTTTCAACTGTAATTTCATTGTATATTAAATGAAAATATTGTATATAATAATATTTCTTTTTCTCACAAAGTCACGGGTAAAGTTAAATGAGATAAGCCACAGTAAGTTCTCTATTCGAATGCCTGGTACAAAGTAAACAGCACATGTTAATTTAAGGAATGGTAGTACAATAGAATCCTGGTGGTCATTTAACACAGCCTCCTCCAAACTAGTTTGGCCGAGGGCACCCTGGCTCTCAGACCACCCAACAGGCTCAGGGCACCTGGTTCTCTGTATGGACAGTCCTTGTTGTAAAAAAGTTCTTCCAACTGAAGTGAGTCTGCACACAGCAATCATACTATTTTCTACGTGAAGTCAGGTTAGTTTTCTTTTGATTTTCAGTGATTTTTATCTGCATAAGTAACATAAAAATATTAATACATTCCCTTATTTAAAAAGTAAAACATTATATTGAACTCCTTTCCCCACACCTCTTTTTCACACATAACTAGACCTCTGTTTTTCTCCCTTTCCTTTGCCCCACTCTGTTCTAACTCTTCTTGTCCTTAGGCTAGACCCCCATTTCTTCCTCATGTTATAAGTTTTCTGTTATGATAGTCTGTCATCCTAGTGACCTTCCTCTGACAATATTCAAATATAAGCCATCAATATTAACTTTTTTCAATCTGTTGTTGTTTGTTAGGGATATGGACAAAAAAAAGGGAGGTTCTATGGAAAACAACTTCACAAGGGTGATCTGATCACAAATTCCTAACTGGACAGATCATCATGGGTATCACACTCCAGACTTATAACTTTTTTAGTAAAAGGTTTATCTTTGCCTTAAGCAAGCCCTGTCCTTTGTTTTTGGGCATCTAAATGAACAACCCTTTGAAATAACAGTAACCACCCTAAAGAGAGCACAGAGTCTTAACTCTCCTGCAATCCAGTCCCCACCTTGCTTTCTTCCTCCTCCATGTAATCTTCCTTACTTTCCCTCCTTAACCTCAAATGCATAAAAGAAACTGTAAAACTGTCATTCTCCACAGCATTTGAGAACTTGCTTCCCAGCAATGTCAGTTTGGCTCAAATAAAATCTTATAAAAATTCTTTACAGGTTTGGACATTTATTATGTCAACAGGAGTTGCGGTAAAGTGCTTAAACCTGGAAAAGGGAGAAATTAAATAAATGCTTAATATAATCTGGCAACATTAATTAAATCTAAAATGCACAAGTCTTTTAACCCAGCAATTTTACTTACATAGTTACACTGAAATACACACACACACACACACACACTCACATTTCTAAATACTGATTACAGTATCTATCCAAACATTGGAGTAATACATATCTGATAAAAATAATGAGGTTGATATATTTGAGGATATTTGGAAAGATGGCCAAAAGATATTTTAAAGGGAAGAGAGCAATTTGCAGAAAAATATTTAGACTACTTCCATATGTTAAAATTTTAATGTGGATAAAAATATTTCCTTGTATAGCATAGAAAAAGTCTAGAAAATGACACACACACACACACAACCCAGCTAAGAGTTGTTATATTTGGGGACAGATAATGAGGTAAAAGGGATGAGATAAACTTTTCTTTTTAATTTTACACTTTTTTAGAGTGTTTAAAAATTATTTTTACCATAAGCATATATTAAATTGTAGTGTCCATTTATTTAACTAAAACTTCTTTCTTACTATGAAAGTATAGAAACAAGTGTCGTAAGAGAGAGAGCATCTCCAAAAGGAGTCATTCACACACAGTTGTGTTCTTCCACAACACCAGGTTTACTAGCAGAGACATCCTCAGTGAGCCAATAGAGTGATAGGTTACACACAGGGAGCTTATGGATAGGAGAGAGCAGAGCACACGAAGTCCCTGTCACTGGTGGCATCCACACCACATCAGTCTCAAGCCAGGAGGCGGCAGTGGCAGCACACATCTGGTGGAGTGGGAGTCCAGGAGGGCTTGAAGCAGGGCTCCAAGTGTGACCCTGTGGCACAGTCAAGCTCAATCATTGAGTGGTTGGAGCTCTGAGATCTTAGAGCCCACATGGGTGGGGTGGTCTCACTCATATGGTACCCAAATGGAACCCTTGCCCTAGTGTCTAGACTTGTGATTTTGGCTTTCCAGAGGGCCTTTCCCGTTCCACACATTATCTCAATCTTGACATAGCACTTGGATTGTCAAAAGTATTTTAAAAAGTCAACCCTGCTCCTGCTCTATATAAACAGGTAAGAGAGTTGAGCAAAGAGTGCATATTCCTTAATGGCATATGACCTGATTACGTGGATTAACATTGCTGAAGGACTGTCACTTAGAAAGGGAGGAGAAAAGTCAGCCAAAGAAGTATCAAAGAGACAGCTGATTTCAATGAAAATCCAGGCACAGTCAAAAGGAAATAAAGCCTAGAGAGTGGCTTTAGATACCCAGCCCCATTTGCAAAGCCATCATCATCATAATTAGTGAGGGTCATTGGTGCGATGGCTGGTAGATTTCAACTCTTTGGTTCCATTAGCAAGACCTTCTCAAGTCTGAATTAATTGCATTAGATTATTTTTGTTTGATATCATGTAATTCAAAGATGATGTAGATACCATGGCCAAGAATAGAGGATAAAAGTATTAAGAAGTGAAGTACATATGTTCACTTTGGATTTTGATGAGTGAAGAATTGAAATATGAAGCATCCAGAATGATGGCTATTGAAGCTGTCATCTTCCCTTTGGTATGGAATTAACATTAGTTCCATCTCTCCCTCCATAGTGCATGTTTCTTAAAATAAGTGAGAGGTTACATGTGTTAAGTGTCTGCCGATGGCTTACACAGCTCCTACATAATCCTTGCATTGAAGACCCCCCAGTCACTGTGTTCCAAAGCTATTTTCTGCCATGGTCTGTGAAGGGTCCGATGTTTTATTCTCCTGGCAAGCTAACAAGTTAGCTCTTTACTGTCTCATGTATACTGAAAAAAGACATAAAATTATGGGTCAGAGACAAAGAATTTATTACTCACTACACAGCAAGTAACATAGGTTTCATGTTAGTTTGACCTACTTCCTATGCTTGTCCCGTGGGTGATACAGTGGCATTAGATAGGCTTCTGCAAATGCATTTTGTTGGCTTATAGGACAGGAACAGTGAACTATTTACTGTTTTTCTAGGGCATGGTAAGTAAACTTAACTCTGCCTGAAGGGAGAATGTATATCATCCCCTAGGTTACCACTGCAGTACAGCCCTGCACTCACTGAGACTGCACTCACCGCAAATATTATTGCTACACTAACCTGAGACTGAACTCAAGGGTTTTCTGAGATGGAAATCTCTGTTGCTTCTTTCCATTGAACCCCTTCTGGGCTTTCTTCTCTCTGGTGCCCTTTTCTTAAGGCCTACGTTCTTCTGGAGGAGCTCTAGTCCTTTTTAGAACAACTAATATCTCTAAAGGTAGATCTTTACCTTTCTCTCCACTATGGGCACATTAAAACTTGCCCTGAACATTCTTCTAATATAGTAGCTCCGACACTAATTTTTTCAATTAATGCATGATTCTCATCCCCCAGAATCATAGTGATCCTCCCACTGTACTGACAAGTAAAACCTTTGATCTATTTTAAGTGCATTGATTTTATTTTTTCAAATGACTAAAGTCTGTTATTAATAATAGTAACCCCCAAAATAGCTAGCACTCAATGATGCTTAGTATGCTTTAGGAACTTTTCTATAAGCTCTGCTCTTTCCAGAAGGCAAATGATACAAGTATCACTAACCATCCCATTTACAGATGAACACACTGAAGCACTAGGACACAAAACAACTCATCAGGATTCACACTCAGGGAGTTGGGTTCAGAGTCTGCAAACTTATTATTAAGCGAAATTTGTATTGTATTATTGCCTCTCTAATACTTTTTATCATCATTTCCTTTTTCTTCCTTTTTTAAAAATTTTACTTAAAAGTGGTAACAAATGATAAGATTAGTGAAACTTCTGCCTTTTCCATGTGAGTCAAGTTGGAAAACTTTTTGAAAATCACCACTTCAGATGGTGAGATATTTGCAAACAGTATATGTATGTTAAATGTCTACCTCCCCAATGTGTGTAGAGTTCTGGCACATATGGAAGCTCAGGGGCCAAAGAGGGAGCAAGGGAAATGTGAGAAAGAAAAGGGTGGGGGAGGAGAGAAGGAGAAGAGAATGGAAAGGGTGACAGTAAGGAGAAGAGAATGGAAAGGGTGACAGTAGGGGAGAGAGAAAGAAAATGTGAGAGGAGGGGGAAATAATTCCAATAATCACCATGTATTACGAATGAATATTTCTTGATTGATTCAGTATCAACAAAATGACCAGATAAGCAATCTCTGCTTCAGAAAAGGAAGCATTTGGTGCTTCAATGCTATTTGGCCATGGGTCCAGGTCCCTTCCATTTTATTTGGATGTCTTATACTTCCTTTTTCTTGCTATATTTAGCTTTTTTTTTCCCTTTCAATGCACATAATTGAAAAAAAATAGAAAAAGTAGAAAGATGTTATCTTATAAAATTCCAATACTTTGGAGTCAGATCATTTTGAATAAGGTCAAAAATACCTGAATAATATACTAGCAATAGAGCCTTTCTTAACTTTGTGCTCTATCTCATATAGCCCAAGTTTTATTATACACAATAGGAACATCAACCAAACTTATTCTAGATATACATTTTAAAAAGCAAACAAATTATTCTTTAACACACACATACAGACATACATAATGCCAGCAACCTACCATTCATGAATAGCCTTACAATAACAAATGAGTACAGGTAGATTAAAAAAAAAATTTTTTTCTTTGCAATGTAACTAATATTTGCTGAGTTTCCAAGAGCTCAGTATAAAAAGTAATGACTATATGTTTTGTTAAAACAAAAAAATTGCTGGTGTTCAAAACTATTTTCAAAAGGAAGTTGCATGGCCTATAGAACTGCTTCTTGGATTTAAAGACAGGAACTTCAATTTCTGCTTGTTCTCAAACACTGTCTGGCTGTGTGGCCTTGGGTAAATCACTTACCCTCTCTGTGTTTATTCGTTTTTTTAAATATGGGAATTATGCTGATGGCACAGAAGAGGTATTGTGTTTGGTAGTGAATTAGTAACTAAAATGAATCGTTCAAATATGAACAAAGAAGTGCTATGTCTAACCTGAAACACACATTTTAAAGTAGTTGGGAACTGTGCCCTCATTAGGTAAATAAAGCAATTCAACCAGTTGGTTTTTGAAATAAATTCCAACTTTAAAAATTCAATTACTCTAAAAGCCATATTTCTAAAAACAACCCCCCAAAATTCACAATTTACTTTTGATATTGAAACTGTCTCCCCTTTGGCACTTTCCAAATGAGGATCACCTATTTTTTAAAAATGTTTTCATGAAACAGGATGAGAAACAGAGAAATCACTTCAGCATCTGTGTCCTTGTCTAAGCAAATCTTATTAGCCTTTGGAATTCTGACTCTGATTTATTATTGATCCTTCAGTAAATAGTCAAATAAGACAGAACCTAAGAAATCTTTCATAATACCTCATGAAAGTCCAACTAGCATAAGCTCATAGGGCTTGGTACATACTTTCTGATATTTGCTTAGATGTCTGTTGCTCCATTAGATTATATAACAATCCAGAGTGGAGACTCAATCACCCACTTTTGCACATACTACACCCAGCATAATACTTGCCTCATAGACGCTCTCACATAAGTATCTGTTTAGGAAAACTGAAATCAGCAGTTAAGTTGGTTTCTTCAGGAGAAATGGATTAGAAATAAGTTTCTTCAATTGATAATTTTCTAACTAACAGAATCAAGAATTAGAGCCTGACCAGGCGGTGGCATAGTGGATAGAGCATCGGACTGGGACTCAGAGAACCCAGATTCAAAACCCCGAGGTCGCCAGCTTGAGCGTAGGCTCATCTGGTTTGAGCAAGGCTCACCAGTTTGAACACAGTGTAGCTGGCTTGAGCAAGGGGTCACTCGGTCTGCTGTAGTCCCCTGGTCAAGATACACATGAGAAAGCAATCAATGAACACCTAAGGAGCCGCAACAAAGAATTGATGCTTCTCATCTCTCTCCCTTCCTGTCTGTCCCTATCTGTCCCTTTCACTGTCTCTGTCACAAAAAAATAAAAAAGAAAGAAAGAAAAGAGTTACAGAAAACAGCTTTGGAAGCACCTACTACCAAATAGCTGAATAAGGAAGTGTAATGAGATAGAGCCAGTAGTGGTGAGATTCAGCCGGTTTGCACCAGTTCGACAGAACTGATACCTAATTTTTTGTTGAGTTCAGCGAACTGATTCTTAAAATGGCACTTGTAATCAGGGTTCTCTCTAAGGTGGGTGCCTTGGCAGCTGCCCAATGTGAAAATCAGAAATTTACATTCTTTACTCTTTTTTAATGTTCATCTGTGCATATTCTAAGCACAGGTAGTAATGTTCACTCTAACCATAGGTGAAAAAAAACTAACTGAGGATGCCAATCAAGAAGCAATATGGAGCCTGACCAGGTGGTGGTGCAGTGGATAGTGTCGAACTGAGATGCCGAGGACCCAGGTTCGAGACCCTGAGGTCGCCAGCTTGAGTGCGGGCTCATCTGGTTTGAGCAAAGCTCAGCAGCTTGGATGACCCAAGGTCGATGGCTTGAGCAAGGGGTTACTCAGTCTGCTGTAGCCCCACAGTCAAGGCACATACGAGAAAGCAATCAATGAACAACTAAGGTGTCGCAACGAAAAAGTGATGATTGATGCTTCTCATCTCTCTCCATTCCTGTCTATCACTCTCTCTGTCTCTAAAAAAAAAAAAAAAAAAAAAAAAGAAGAAGCAATATGGAAATGTCTTAAGTAACACTTTTATTGTTTTTTGTCAGGTATTGTTTAATATTTTCTCATTAATATTTTTAAACTTTCTTATTAATATTTTAAAACTCTTTCTTATAACAATCTAGTTTTGTGTACCTCCTTTATTATTCTTATTGAAGTATTAAATGTATGAAATAATAAACTATCTTTTAGTATATCATGTTTTAATACTTAAAATAGTCATTAGGGCAGAGAACTGGTTGTTAAATTATTTTAATCCCACCACTGGACATAACTAATTTAATAACTTCAGTAACCTCCAATAAATTCCATTACTCACAGACTGTCTAAACTGAGCATGACACATGGGGCCTGTGCAGCTCTATCACCATCCTTTTTTGGATAAAAAAAGAAATCTCTCTATCTTCACCTCAACAATGGGAACTCTGTTTCATGCAACCTTCCTTCTGGCCATATTAAATTCTTGGCTAATTTGCAAACATCAGACTTTTGTACATCTTACCAACTTTCATAAGGAATTTCAAAGGGAAATGCCTTTGAAATGTGTGCTGGTTCTTGAAACTGTAATATTTTCTCCCTTTGTTTCCCATACAAACTCCTACCATCTTAAAGGCCATCTTTAATGAAGTTCTACCTAAACTTTCCCACCCTACCTCTTTAGATATATACTTCTACAACAACACTTTTTAAAAATCATTTCTTTTTTTTTTTTTTTTTTTCATTTTTCTGAAGCTGGAAACAGGGAGAGACAGTCAGACTCCCGCATGCGCCCGACTGGGATCCACCCGGCACGCCCACCAGGGGCGGTGCTCTGCCCCCCAGGGGGCGATGCTCTGCTCATCCTGGGCGTCGCCATATTGCGACCAGAGCCACTCTAGCGCCTGAGGCAGAGGCCACAGAGTCATGCCCAGCGCCCGGGCCATCTTTGGTCCAATGGAGCCTTGGCTGCGGGAGGGGAAGAGAGAGACAGAGAGGAAAGCGCACCGGAGGGGTGGAGAAGCAAATGGGCGCTTCTCCTATGTGCCCTGGCCGGGAATCGAACCCGAGTCCTCCACACGCTAGGCCGACGCTCTACCGCTGAGCCAACCGGCCAGGGCAAAAATCATTTCTTTATATAACTCATCAAAGGCAGACAGTGGGTCTTATTCTTTTTTATGATCCCGATGTTAGTATGACTCATGGCTTTTATCATGAGGTCAATATACTTTTGTACTAGGAATTAATGTTTGTGGGTCTAAATATTCTCTTTTCAATCAATATTTTCTGAAATTAGTAAGCACTTCCACTTTGGAGGTTAACGAATCAATATACTGTGGTGGGAAGAAGGGCCTATGTGAGCTTGAGGGGTTATCAGGGTTCCTATTAGAGAAACCAGTCACCAAGCCAGTCAGGTGACATGGGGGTAAAAGACTTACACTCTAATAACTCATCAGGACACCAGAGACTAGGTTTTCAAGAATAAGAGAATTAATTATACATCAAAAATGGACGTATGACAAAATTGTTGTACAAAATAGTCAGTTTGTATCATTGATTGTTTAAACCAGGTAACCTCTCTCCAAAATGAGATTGCAGATTATAGGAACTGGTGTTTCCTAGAGCAAATTCCTTCCCAACACTTATGGTTTTCCAAATCCCAATTTTCTGCGAAATTGGTTAAAAAGTGAGAAAATGCAGAGGGATATCCTATTTCTAGCATGAGAATTAAAGTAGCATAGAGGCATTACTTGTTTGAAGGAATCTACTAATGTCAAGTAAACACAGAGTGTAAGGAGTTGTCACTTGCAGTAGAAGATTAAGGTCAGCATTCCTCTAGAAACTGGCACAGTGGTATATAATAATAAAAGAAGCACGGTTGGGCCTGAAAGTAATTCTTTTGTAATTAAAAGGTGTGCTGTCACTTGAGTTGCAGACACCCTGCTTGGTGCTGTATTGGTAGGCTGTGCTCCAGAACCTCACTAGGCACCTTGAAGGTCCCTGAGAATGAGGTCTCTTGATTATGAGTATGCCCTATCCTTGAGTGGTCAGTTTCATTTTGAAAAAAAGAATGGGCCACAACATTGCCAGAGAGAGTAAGAAATGTTCATGATTTAAGCCTCTGAGGAGAAAACTTTGGCCTTTTCCATCCCATAGAAGGTTTAGCAAAGAGCAGTTATGAATGGATAAAAGGTACTTTAACTGAACAATAAGTCAGCTTTGTATCACTATTGTATGTGTCCAACTACTATGGTTTCCTACCATTCTAAAGCTCACCTGTGTTTCTACTTAGAATCATGTTAATTCACCAGCTTCTAGTGTTGCAGATTTCTTTTCTTTTCCTTTCTTCCCTCTTTCCTCCCTCCCTCCCTTCCTTCCTTCCTTCCTTCCTTCCTTCCTTCCTTCCTTCCTTCCTTCCTTCCTTCCTTCCTTCCTTTCTTTTTTAACTAGAAAGAGACAGATGGGGGGGGGGAGAGAAGAGCAGCATCAATTCATAGTTGTATTACTTTACTTATTCATTGATTATGTGCCTCAACTGGGCACTATCTATGTTCCCACACTCAAGCCAGTGATGCCGTATTGAAGCTGGTGAGCCTGTGCTCAATCCGGTGACCTGGGGGTTTCGAACCTGGAACTTCAACATCCCAGGTCAATGCTCTATCCACTGTGCTACTGCCAGTCAGGTACTAATGTTACTTATTTCTTAGCAGACTTATCCTATAACAATGACTGCCCTTATGCAGATGAACTTAATTGGGTCTTAGAGTCTTATTAATAACAGGTAATAATACTTCACATTTATTCAACACTTACTATATGCCAGACACTGGGTTTAGTGCTTCACATGTAGTGTATTATTTAATGTTTGCAACAATTCTATGAGGTAAAAACTGTTAAAGATAAACTAAAACATAATAAAATTTTGAGCAAAAATTGATTCAAAGTGGGCAGCGCAAAACTAGAAACAGTTAGAAATTCTCCACCCATACAAGGAGCAAGACTTTTATAGAGAAAGCACAGAGACAAATCAAGAAAATCGATTGGCTATAGCAGAGGTTCTCAAACTTTTTGAAGTTGGGGCGCATTTAAAATCCTACAAATTGTAGGCGTAATATATACAAATTTCTGAGAAATATGTTATAATAATTAAGTCAAATATTAAAGAAAAAAATATAAAGTCCAAGCATGCCTTTATGGTAATTAAACAAAATAAATATGACAAAATTAAATTTATTCTGACATTAAAAAACATTTTTATGTTACATTTTCTGAGTTATGCTTTTTAGAATTCATAAAAAAGAGGGATTAAAAAATTAAAAAAATGACAAAAAATTATCTTTTTAAATATATAGATACATTCTTAGTAAGATTTAGTAAATTTGGAAGGTCCCAGCACAAATGCATTAAGTTTTTTCATTCTTGTGTTTATGAGAAACATGAGCCTGATGTGTTCTAGCAATTTCTTCAATGTTTGGGTATATATTTGAAAGGCAAACTCTCATTTCCTTGTCAATACATTGAAGAATTCCTCTCCTTTTACTCTTAATTGTGTTGAGTGCAGAAAACCCGCACCATACATATCATCTTAACTTGACACCAAAGGATAGAAGAAACTTGCCTTCAGTCTTTCCAGGGAACATGGGGGGTAGTGTAAACAATCTAGCACCTCAGCTTAACAGCCTTTTGCAAGCTAATCAAGGCAAGTGAGGTGGGGAGTTGGACAAACTGTCAGCTTACAGCCAATTCCCCACACCTCTGTCCCCCCAAAATCTAAACTCCTAAAAGCCTGTTGGTTTTTTGGTCCCCAACAGGCACATATTTCTCTGGAATACCATAGGGCACACCTGGAAATCTTCTAGGGTGCACCATTTTTCCCTAGTGCACACTTTGAGAACCACTGGGTTATAGCTTAATCAGTTACCTTACTTAAGAAAAACTAGTTGGCTGTTTGTAATTGGTTGTCATAGGTTTTGATTTCTTTACCTCGAGGCATTGTAGGCTTGGGTTTTGGTTTCTTTATTATGTAAGATAGTAGGGCATTAGAAACAAACAACTAGTCTAAATTAATTAATTATATTCATCTTGCAAATAAAAGCACTGAGCCTCAAGGTCACATATCTAGGAAACCATAATTCAAACCAGGATTATCTGATATCACAAAAGTCTCTTATCCACATCATATTGCTTCTGGTTATCTCTGCTCATTGTTGGCAATCTTGTGTTTCTGCAGTGAAATCAGGCATATCTTATGTAATGCTATTGAAAATCTTTGAGAAGCCAGATGCAACATCTATGTCAGGTTCAATTCTGATGCACACCAAAGAATCTTGCCAACAAACCCACGATTAAAGTTCCTATAATTCTATTATTTTCAAAATGATGGGTCAAGGCTGTTAACAATAGAACAAAGCTTACAGATCATTCAATTTGGCACTGCTCAAATTTTATTTGCGTTAGAATCACCTTGAGGGTTTGTTCAAACAAGACTGATGGGCCCCAGTCCCAGAGTTTCTAATTCCATCACTGAGAGGTGGAGCTCTAAAAATTGCATGTCTATCAAGTTCCAGATGCTGCTGCTGATCTGAGAAACACACTTTGAGGACCAGTGATCTAACCCCACCTTGCCTAATTTTCAGGTGGAGAAACTGAAGCCTCAGGAGAGGCAGGAGGTCTTCCAAAGACACTTGACAACTAAGAAGCAGAGCAGAATAGACTCTAGAGTCTTTCCCCCACAGTATTCAGCCTTGAAAATAACTGACAATAAAATAGCATGGCCTGGAGGGAGGAAGCTCATATACTGCCAGTAAAAGTATAAATTGGCACAGGGCTTATTGGAAGTGATTAGGCACAAATATATTAGGAAACTTTTAGTGTCCACACCATTTGACCTAATCATTCCAGTCTTAACAGACTAGCCTTGAAAATAATCAGAGATGGGTACATGTGTGTGTGTGCACATACATAGACATCTTTGTGCAAAATATATAAAATTTATATACATAATTTGTTTGGGGAAAGGGTGGGGAGATTCAGCCTTCTCCCCTTCAGAGGTTCACAGTAGTAAATTTGATGTTTGTAATTAGTACAGTAGATGTCTCCACTCTCCTGCCTCTGTCTATACTTACTTTGTTCATGGCCAAGGCTACCTTTCTTCATTAGTACCTGGGCATTTTTTAACCTTCTCTTTAGAGATTTAAAACAAAGAAACAGACATAATTTGTTCTGCAGGTCAGACCCTAATTGTCTGACACTTAGAATTGTGTCTGTTGACATTAAGAAAGGAGTATTTGCAGCTTTTGTTTGGTTTCCAAGTGGGTGACTTTGAGTTTAGTGTGGGATTGTGGAGGGGAGATGTCAGGGAAGGAGGCTGTGGAAAGGGAAAGGGGAGGAAGTGATGGACTTTGGGGCAAAATGAAGAAATATGATGAGTGCAGAAAGGGGAAAACATTCTATAGAACACTTCAACATTAATTACCCTGCCAAACAAGTAATGTATATCTACACATTCAATAGTTAAATTGTATGAAGAGTCATATTGAAAGACAAAAGTTTCTCACAAATCCCTTTCACCTAATCTTTCCTTAGAGGTGAATTGTTCAATCTCTTCAGTTTGTCACCTCCAGGGTCAGTCTTCAGTTTTGTGGAAACTCAAAGGTATTTACTCTATTGGGTGGACATTTTTAAAAGAAAATAATTCATCTGAGAGTCTGTATACATTTCCAGGCCTTGAAAGGGGCCTGGATAAGTAAGGATCCCTGAAGCTTAAGTTTTATTAGTTTTGTGCTTAAGCATGCTCCTCTGAGCAATCTCTATAGCTCCAAATGACCTCTTCCCCTGGGAAAGTTTGCACTGAGTTTACCCCAGGTAACCTCTGCCTCCCTTTCTCCTCTGTCTACTGATACACTCTAGTTATATTTTGAGCTCTTTGGGATTATTTTTGTCTTTAGGTAATATACAAAAGCCTCTATTGCTACTTCTTCAAGAAAGTTAGATATAAGATTAAGAAATGAATGTGCCTGCACTTCTCTCTCTCTTTACTCTCTGCCCCACCTCTGCTATCTGAATTTCTATCCGGTGCACCAACTCTGCAATATCAACCTTGACAAATATACATTTTGATCTGTATCAACTGTAAGTCCTTTGTGTCGGTCAATGAAATGATTTTAAAAGCTGAAAATCAGTAAACAACCTTGACAATATTTTGATCATGCAAATATGAATGACTGTAGAAATTCACAGTGTGATTGGAACTTGAGGAGAAAATGTAATCCCATGACACAAAATAAAAGAATGTGGAACACTCAGTGAAAATAAATTATCTTTTATTACATAAATTAAATAAATACTCCCTTATTTGCTTAAAATTGTGTCATTGTTACTTTGATTTATATTTACATTATGACTTTCTTGTACAGATTTTTTTCTTGGTGTTTCTCATTATCTTTCTTTTTTCTTTTTTTTTCTTTTTTTCTTTTTTACTGCTCCTGGGATGATAGTTTTCTAATGACCACCAAGCACACTAGCTTTCTCAACATGCTGTTACCGTGAATTTGCTTTGAAGATATTATGCCTAGAACTCTCTGGCTTCCAGCTCTAATTTTGAATGGTTTCTTTCTAGGTCTGCGGCATAGTAATCATCCTAAGAATTCTTTTCATAATATTTCTCTGTTAGAGCAACTGGGTCTGCCACTCACCCTTTCTCTCCCGTGGATCTCTTTTGGTTCTTCAGTACTTACATCCTTAAGGAACGTCTACAGAAAGGAGACAGGAACATTCTCTGAGGCCATGCATGTTTAAATATGTCACTATTTGTCTTCGAATTTGGTTGATAATTCAACTGAGTACAAAATTCTAAGTTTAACATCGTTTTCTCTGAGAACTTTGAAGGCATTGCATCACCAGTTCTAGCATCCAGCATTTCGGAATAAAAAGTTGGATGCACATGCCATATTGCCTGCTTCATTTTTCCCCACTTATTTTTAGATTCTCTAAATCAGTGGTTTTCAACGTTTTTACACTTGAGGACAGTGAAAATAAGAGAATTATTTCAGGGACCTCTAAGGCAGAAATCACGCTGAGCATAAGCAGATTTGACTAAGATCTGTGGTGGGATTCAGCCAGTCTGCACCGGTTCACAGAACCAATACCTAATTTTTTGTTGAGTTCAGTGAACCAGTTGTTAAAATGGCACTTGTAATCAGGGTTCTCTCTAAGGTGGGCGCCTGGGCAGCTGCCCAATGTTGAAATCACAAATTTACATTCCTTACTCTTTTCTAACATTCACCTGTGCAACAGTGTATTCTAAGTGCTCATAGTAATGTTCATTCCATCCATAGGTGAAGAAATTGCAAGTGAGGATGCCAATCAACAGGCAATATGAAAATAACTTAAATAACAATTTTATTGTTTTTTGTCAAGTATTATTTAATATTCTTTCATTATTTTAAAACTTTCTTATAATCTAGTTTTGTGTACCTCTTTTAGTGTTCTTATTTAAGTGTTAAATGAATAAAATAATAAACTATTTTTCAGTATATTGTTTTTTTATACCAAAACAGTCATTAGGGCAGAGAACCGGTTATTAAATTATTTGAATCACACCACTGACTAAGATCATTGAATCTATAATATTTATACATCAGGGTGGTTAACTCTTTCATGGACCAGCAGGAAATTTCTGCTGGACCAGTCCACAGACCGGCAGTTGAAAACACTGCTCTAAATAACTTCTTTATATCGTTGGTACTTAAAGACTTCACTAGTCCATGTACAAAATGGCTATTTTTTCCTTTTATTTGTTGGATATTCTATGCTATCTGTCAATAAAAAGATTTATGTCTTTCTCCAGCTCTGGAGAACTTCCTTCAAGATTTAAAAAGCTGTTTCCTTTCCTCTATTTTCTCTGCTCTTTGATTCTAGAATTTCTCTTAGTTATTTAATCTCCTGAATTAATCTTCTATGTCTGCGAATGTTTATATTACATTTTCTTTTCTTGCCTTTTTGTTCTGAATTCTGGCTGATTTTCATGAGTCTCCTTCCAGCCTTTTATTGAAAATTTTGGCAATTATCGTTTGAAATTCAAATAAATCTTTCTTGTCCTTGGATTTTCCAATCCGTTTTAAACTTCTTTTTTAGTTTCCTGAATTATCTCTATTTTTTTCAAGGTTAATTGTCGTGTGCATTTTTCTCGATCTTTCTCTGTGTGCTGTTGGCTTTCCTCAACCATCTTGTTGGTCTCCCGTTCATGTTTGGAATAAAGAAATTATACTGAATGAACTTAGCAGCTTCTGCACGTTTCCTTTGATGCAATATGGTATGTTTTCTCAGCAGACCTCCCTGTCGATTGGAGTGTTGTTTGTGGGCTGTGTAAGTGTAAGTCTCCTGTCACCAGGAGGAAACTGGTAGAGTGGCCACTATCAAGGTAAGGAAAGATTTGCTGTGAAACAGGTGCATTTCATACTGAAAGCCTGCTTATTCCAGGCAGCTTGTTTAACTTAATCAGAGAATTTCTTGGGCTGCCACCTATAAGTAACGGCCACTGCCAATTGCTCTGACCATGCAGCGGTGGGGGAAGAAAATAAAAGTTGAGTAGGCTGGTGGATCAGGTGTTCCATAACAGACGTGCAGTTACTACCCAGCTGTGAGCCTCACTACATACTCTGGCCTGTTTAGTCTCCAATACCAAGCTTGGGATTTATTTGAGGTTCAAGTAGGGATTTGGATTTCACTTGCACCTATGTCTTTCTCTCTCTTCTAGGCTGAGCCTTCCCCACAATCCACCTGCTTTCTCTATGCCAGAAATTTATCAGCATATCCTGTCTGCTGATGATTCTAATCCATTCCCTTGCAAACAGTTATGGAGTTTCTGTATCTTGTGTTTCTTTGGTATCATTTTGTACCATTCTTTCTAAGTATCATTTCAGTGACATTTAGAAAAACAATGAAGTCAAGTCTGACTTTACAGACCCATTTTGTCTACTAAAGCTTTAACCTTGAAACACAGACCTTTCCTCTGGATTTAGATCTGTGTGTACACAGACATCACACACACACATACACACACATTGCACATGTAAAGAGACTGGAATAAAATTATTAAGTGAGGTAGGAGAAAAGGCAAAATCAGTGTATGCTAAAAATATATATATTTGGATGATTGATTCAAATATCTTGACCAATAGCATTCAATAGTTTTGTAATATTATATAAAAAAAGAGCAATTTGGGAAATTGTCACATCACTGGACACTAATTATTTAAGGCATTTGGTGACAACTCTGGTTAATGTTTTTCCTTCCACAAAGCTGATCAATGATTTCAAAGGTAGCAGGATATTCTATTTGATGAGTTAGACCATAGCAATGTGCTCCTGATATTTAAAATAGAACAGCTATAACCACTTTCTCAGTTTCAACTATACACATGGTCATGAAACATTTTGCAAGGTTTATTGCAAATATATCTTGTAAGTGAAGTTACATGAGCAATAAAGTGTAGTAGTCCCTGCTTTACTAGGCCACTCTGGACTTTACCAAAACCCTCTGTTTCTTATACAGCAACCATTAAGTGGGGAGTCATAACTGTGTGTAATGTAATTAAATGGTAATGGACTTTTAACAATTTTTATGGGCTTATGAAATATTATTCCCCTGGATCTTTGAAATCTGAAAACAGCAACTCATTAGCAACTTATAGTAGTGAAGATTCTTTTAATTAAGCTCGTGCCTTTGAATGGAGAAATACTTTAAGAAAAATTTTAAAAAACCAAAAATGTTTTTATTATTTTATTAAGCACTGTAAGCATTGGTTACTAAAGACAACTCATGGTAAAGAAGGTACTGTCACCAGTTGTGAATCTTCCAAGGTCTTCTTGGCAGTCTGGGCTTAGGTTCCTTATCTTTGTGTTTTGTATAATCATAAACGATAATAGTTGGAAAAGTTATCTATTCCCCTCACCCTTATCTCTTTCTTTCTCACTCTTTTTTTTTTGAACTTTAAAAGCAAGAGAAAAGCACAAAGAATTAAGTGGCAAACACTGTAACTCTCACTATTGACAATGAAACATTATTAATATTTTGCTTTCTTGCTCCCAGTTTTCCCCTTAGGAATACCTGTTAAAAGAAAATGCATTACAAATTAAAAGAGAAGACTTCTATGACCTGTATGCTTTTTTGAAAATATTTTCTATTTCTGAATTAAACACTATTAGAAATGAATGTATAACCTTAAATTTTTTGAAAAAGGTACTTTTACATAGTTATATACATATATTTATATATAGAATAACTATGAAATTGCTTTGTATATGTATGCAAATTGTATGCAAATCATATCATGTGTTTTATTTGTTAAGCAACTTTTATTTATTAAATATGTTGTTGAGATCTATCCTTATTGGTATACAGCTGTAATACATTTGCTTAAATAGCTACATTACAGTCAATATGAAATTCTATTTTGATGGATAATGATATTGCTAATAATAGGATTTTTGAGTTAGTATATATCCTTTTATTTCCCCCTTTTTCTTTTTTTTTTTTTGTATTTTTCCGAAGCTGGAAACGGGGAGGCAGTCAGACAGACACCTGCATGCGCCTGACTGGGATTCACCCGGCACACCCACCAGGGGGCGATGCTCTGCTTATCCGGGGCGTCACTCTGCTGCAACCAGAGCCATTCTAGCACCTGGGGCAGAGGCCATAGAGCCATCCTCAGCACCCGGGCCAACTTTGCTCCAATGGACCCTTGGCTGCGGGAGGGGAAGAGAGAGACAGAGAGGAAGGAGAGGGGGAGGGGTAGAGAAGCAGATGGACGCTTCTCCTGTGTGCCCTGGCCGGGAATCGAACCTGGGACTCCTGCACGCCAGGCTGACGCTCTACCACTGAGCCAACCGGCCAGGGCATTATTTCCCTTTTTATGTCATTTTGTAGTGGGTTTCCTGTCAATACCTTAGAGCTAAATAGTTTTCAATATAAAAGTTTTCCTTCTCTAAATGGATAAATTACCTAATGCATTTATTATGATTCATAATAAATGTTACCTTCTGCTCTGACTAGTTGGCTCACTGGATAGAGCGCCATTCCACGTCTGGATGTGCTGGCTTCAATTCCCAATCAGGACACACAAAAGAAGTGCCCATCTGCTTCTCTTCCCCTCCTGGTCCCCACTCTTTCCCTCTTTCTCTCCTGAAGCCCGTGCCTCGATTGGTTGATTGTGGCCCCGGGCGCTGAGGATAGCTTAGTTAGTTCAAGTGTCAGTCTCAGGAGCTAAAAATGGGTCAGTACTCGAGCATCAGCCCCAGACAAGGGTTGCCAGGTGGATCTTGGTAGGGGTGCATGTGGGAGTCTGTCTCAATAAATCCCCTCCTCTCAGTTAAAAAAAATGTTAACTTCTTTTTTTACTTTATTTTTTTAGTTTATTTTTTTACTTACCATGTTTTCTCTTTGTTTTCCTTTTAATCTTCTTTCCTCATTTCCAGTGGAATCATCATGGTTTCTTCCATTTTTCCATTTGCTGGTTTTAAACTCATAATTCTACTTTCTATTTTTTGGCGATTACTCAAATATTTAATAGGCATTGTAACTTGTGTCTTAGCAAACTCTCATTCATTACTATTGTTGTCTTCTTGTATAAGACTTGCTTTTACTTCCTTCTCCATTCTCTCTCTCCATGTGCTTTGCTGTTTTCAGAAATGTTTGCTTATTTGTTATTAAAAATGCTAAAGAGATATTGGGATTGCTACTGTTATGATTTTCATGGATGGTATTGAGTTCTGCCTGCCACTTCATAGCCTGGGCCAAGGAGCAGCTGGTGTTCTGTCGCTATGAGTTCTTAGTGAGGTGAAGGCATCACCCCTCCTTGCTGGTGAGCAGGTGTACCTGCTGAGCCTGTACTGTAAAGCCAGACATGTCCGTTCCTGAGGGTTGGAATAGAAGAACACACCTGACCTCCTATTTAAGCTCTACTCTACAGTCTATATTTCACGAGAACCTCAGGCTGGGAATTCAGTGCTAACTTGGATGAATAAAATCAGCGTTTGTTTGTTTAATCAAAAATGGATGAATGAGGAGACACATACTCCAGTAAAAATATGATTATTAAAAGAAACCTATATGATAATTAGCCTGACTGGTGGTAGAGTAGTGAATAGAGCATAGACCTGGAATGCTGAGATCCCAATTTCAAAACCCCGAGGTCACCAACTTGAGACTAAGGTCACTGGCTTGAGCACTAAGTCACTGACTTGAGTAAAGGGTCACTGACTGAGCTTGAGGCTCCCCCTCCACCCCTGGTCAAGGCATGTATAAGAAGCAATCAGTGAACAATTGAAGTGACACAACTATGAGTTGATGCAAAAATAAACCCCAAAACAAAACAAAACAACAACAAATCCACTACTATATGATAATTAAAGTTAAAAGAAATCAGTGAATGATCATAGGAACTGGGTTAGTAAATATTTATCTTTTTATGGAGAGGTCACAGACAGCTTCTTGGTTAGATATGTTTTGATTTGGTCCTTGAGGTATGATGGAACATGAACCAGGCCAGGCATTGTAGGCAGAGAGAACAGCATGTGCAAAGTCATGGAGCTATGAAAGAGCAGGGCCAATCCATGAAATGGCACAAAGCTCCACAAAGGGATGGGAGAGAAGGTCAGGAGGAGAGTGGCAGAAAAAAAAAATGGGAGAAAAAGGTGGTAAAGTGGAGTCAGATGTTGACGCTCCTGGCATGTGATCTAAAGAAGCTGGACATTTCGTGTCTAGCACATAAGTTCACCTCCCCTTCCGCATTACTGGTGACACTAAATTTGTCATCCTACTTTTCCCCACGAAGCTTAGGCATGGCCTTTGGAACCTTTTCAACAAGATATGCTAAGGCAACAGTTTTCCTTTCCAAAGAATGGCACCTCTATTTGTCATCTCTGATATTAAAAATGAGGAATCTCTAAAACAATTGATTCACACATTAGAAAAATAGCTTTTGGTGAAGGGGTGGACACAAAAGTGGAGCAGGAAATGATTGGAAGCCAGAGATGATGAATGTTTGCAATCATATTGGGTAACTGATAGAGACACAAAGAGATAAACTTGAGAACAAATTCAGCAGGTGAGCCCAATACAGATTTGGCAACTCAAAGGAGGACAGAAGAGGGTGGAACTCAAGAAAAAATATGAGGACAGCTCTAGGCTTCACAACTTGGACAGCTGGGTGGATGGGTGGTGCCTGGTTCCACACCCCCCGGCACACCTGTGGTTCAGCTGCAGCTGTGATGAACTATTCGTACGCAAGCTGGTGGCATCCTATGTTACATACCTGATAAGTGCCTCTACTTTTCTGTCTCATGGTTTTGGAAATTCCTAGCTCAGAAATAGCCCAGAAATGTGGGAGAATTTACGTCTTCAGGAGTGACGGGTAACATCAACCAAGAAGGAATTTGAGTCGATGGATAAATATTCCAGCCTACTGTGCTTTAGAGGGACAAATCTGAGACCCCTGAGGATGAGGATCTCCAACAGGACTTCAGATGCCAATGGTCATAATCAGATGAATAATAGCACAACCTTCATCGGCCTCCCCTCCTTTCCTGCATTTTCTCAACTCCACACTCTTCTATTTCGGGGATGGCCCCTCAGACAAGCCACCTGCATCGAAGTCTTTATTTCACACTGTGCTTTTGGGTGACCCATATAAAGATGAAATGAAAATGTGTTTATTTGGAAGACATTTTCATTTATTCAAGAGAAAGTTGGGAATGAAGATCTTTGAGGGGGAAATAATGCTATTTTGGGCGACATTAAATGTAACGTTCCTGTGGTGATTCCAAGCATTAAGGAATGAGGAATAGCATGTAGCAGGCCCTCAGTAATTATGTGATGAACAGATAGTATTTGAAGTCTGGGAGTGGATGAAATCTTATGTCAAAAGCTAATTCATCCTGAAAAGAGACCAAAGGCATAAACTAATGATCCAAGAGAGGTTCAGGGAGCCTGCTGCTCTGTTCACTCTTTGTACACTAATAGGCAAAGTTATAGGGTTGCCAAGATGGCAAGCTTATGGATAAAAAAAAAATAATCATATTTTACTAGTAAATGTCATCTGTGTTGTATTTGAGTTGCTTTTTTTTTTCTTTGAAGAAAAGTTGAGCTTAAAAAGAAAAGTTAAAAGTTACAGGAAATAATTCGCAGATTGATGACATTTGTGGAGACTTTGGAAGACCCAGAGCGTGGAGGTGGAACCTGCCCCTCTGTCCGTCAGTGACTGTCCTCGGCTCACTGGGGAGAAGGTGGTGTCGTTTCTGTATTTTGTTGAACTGATGTGAGGTAGAGTTTATGTGTAAGCACCTTTGTTTAGAAAGCTGTGCTGTAAAATACATTAGCTACCAGCCACACGAGAAGTTGAAATGTGGCTAGGGAAACTGAGAAATTTTTTATGTTATTTTACTTTAATTATTTTAAATTAAAAAGCTGAAGCATCCTAAAATATTTTTCCATGAAACACTACTTTGTTTGGGGTAGGGCTAGATTATACTTAATTGAAAATTCAGCATCTAAATGGGTATTTCTAAGGCTTACTGTGATCATGAAAGAATGTTAAATATCTTACTAATCATTTTTAACAGCTTTGTTGAGGTATAATTAATATGCAAAAAAAAAAAAAACCCCACACATGTTTAAATGATCTTATTTGGGCACGTGGATACTTGGGAAACCATTAGTATCAGGAAAATAGACACGGGCATCACCTCCGAGAGTCTCCCTGTGCCTCCCTTCTGGACTGTGATAGGAGCACAACACGGGATCCACCCCCTTAGCAACTCTTTAAACGCACATAGCATTGGTGACTACCGGCTCTGTGCCGTACTGATTTTTATGCAGTATGCTGCAATGAGAATGCTTTGGATGTGTTGGCTGAAATAAAATCTATTATTTAAAATAATTTCATTTTAGTTACTTTTTTAATGTAGCTGTGAGAGAATAAAATTATATGTGTGGCTAGTGAACGCTCTATTCCTTTGCACAATGCTGGTCTACCGGGTGCTTCCAGCATGAGCTGCAAGCTCTCTGGGGGACGAAGGCCCCTCCTGGGGTGAGGACCATGCTGGGGGCAGCCCCGCTCTGGCTCCCGCGGCTGTGTGCTACTTACGCATCTACTGCTATTGATACCTCTTATCACTTTGGGGACTGAGGGGGGAAGTGGCACAGGTCCTATAACAAAAGGAAAGTTTTCTAGGGTTTATTTTTTTAATGTTTTGATTTTTTTTACCCAGACTCTGACTCTTTAACGTACTTGTCAGTTTGTTTGTTTTATTGAGGCCTGGAGCATTGGATTTGCTTTCAAAATGGCAGGAAGAGGGTGAGGGTGGGACCTGAGAAGGAAACAAAACAGAACAAAACAAAACAAAACAAAACTCCTTGGCCCCGCTGAGAACCGAGCGAGGGTGTGGCCGGAGCTGAACTGGCACCTACTCCCAGAGCCCAGAGAGAGGGATCAGGTGGAGGACAGCCGGGGTGGAGGCCAGCCGGGGTGGAGGCCTAGAGTCTGCAAGAGAGGAGCACTGAGCCAGAGCAGCTAATGTTCTCGAGGCGGGGTCCAAGGGACACGGCGAGGCCAAAGGGAGCTGGTGCCAGGAAGTCACAGTAGAGGCAGGGACCTCTCACAATGGTAGACGTCTCCTAAACGAGCTGCTAAAGAGAACATAAGGGTAGGGGGACAAGCCAAATGGAGGGTGGGGAAGACGGACGCGGGGGTGTCGTCCAAGGTGTCCTCCCACGGTCCTCATTATTCTTGCCGGTGGAGAGATAGCTTCATTGCACATCCCTTGTCTGGGACACTCCTACGGCCCAGCTGCTGACACACGTGTTTACTTCCTTGGCCCTGGTATTCAAAGCAAAATCAGTTGGACATCCTTCATATTGATCGGTATTATTGAGTTTCTTTGGCTCCTCTACATATATCACACAAAGTCTAAGTTATTTGTTTGTTCTCTGCTCCACTAGCCTGCAGTCACCTTACGCTTTTCTCTGTTCCTGGTGCCCCTCGCAGCTGCTAGCTACAGGCGAGTCGCAGGAGCGTCGAGTAGGCATTGAATCAGAAAACAGTGTC
Source organism: Saccopteryx bilineata (assembly GCF_036850765.1). Lineage (NCBI taxonomy): Eukaryota > Metazoa > Chordata > Mammalia > Chiroptera > Emballonuridae > Saccopteryx > Saccopteryx bilineata. The sequence goes on along the minus strand of NC_089491.1, from coordinate 137,597,190 downwards.
ACTCCAGGATATGTGAATCCCAGCACTTTTCCAAACGTTCCCACAAATTCCCTTTTGGAACCAGACACACCTCTTTCAATATTCATATGCATGTGCATATTAAACCCAGTATGTGAAGTAACACCTCCATCTGGGTGTCAGAAGGTCCCCGTTTTCAGGATGGGCCGGGAAGGCTGTTTTCAAGAGTTATTTTTTGCAGCTGGATTGTTCACTAACTCCATGAAGCTGAAACTCTCCCAAAAGAAGTGAACTGTCCTCACGGAAATAGCAGAAAGAAACACACCAAAGTTTCTTGGCGTGATGCAGGAAGGCAGGCTGCAATAGATTAGCTCTGCCCTTAACAACAAGTTTCACTGGGCCGATGAGAGATGTTATGGAAACATATCAAGGGAAAGAGGACTCAGCGTCAGCTGGCCAGCAGACCATAGGGTAATCACGGCAATGAAAACACTGAACCAGCACCAAGACTCACAGAGCAGCTTATTATAAGAATTCAATATACAGCATTATGGAGAATCTAAACAGCTCTTGTAACAGGATACAGAGCCTTGCTCTTCTCAGTCCCTGGTTCAAATTTGGATGCAGTCCATGTCAACTACAATTAGTTGCCATCTGAGACAATTTGAAGGCTTTGGCAAAAAAGGGTTGGTCATCTTATCCTAGCTAGCTACCAGGAGACCCGACAACCTCACACACAGGGGCTACTCTTCAAAAGTAAAAAAAAAAAAAAAAATCCCAATCGATGCACATTGCCATGCTATAGCTTTATATTCATAGAGGAGATAGGAGTCTCACTAACGTTATTCTGAGGATAATCTAGTCACAAACTCCGGCCCTGTGACCAGAGGGACCCTCATTCATTCAGCCCTGGAAAGTCAAGATTGCAAAGGTTAAAAAAAAAAAAAAAGAAATCTTCAATCAGACTTCTTTTAAGAAAGCAACATGATGACTTGATAAATGTAAGCTGTTACGATATCAGGAAGCTATTCCCCAGGATCCAAGTCTGTCTTGTGTTGGGGTTCCAGGGAAGCCGTCAATCAATCAGGTTATGTGCTTTCATTAATATCCAGAATCTCTGGATCCTGCCTACCTTTTCTCATTCACGTTTAACCTATCGAATGGCTAAGTTTGTGCAGCAACAAGAATAAAATTAAGTCAGCAAAGGCTTGCTCTCTATCACCACCTATGAAGAAGGAAACTGCCTGCCAGCTATACCCCTCATCTGATAAGAAGTTACCAGAAAGTGGCCCGTGAGCATCATGGGGCCTGAAGATGCTGAGCACCTGGAGGGGGTGGTGGTTCGAGGGCCACGGAGGCCCTCTGAGCATCACTGTCAGGTCCAGAGTCCAGTACCTGTTCCCATTATTGACTCAGACTCTCTCCTGCATTTCCTCAGCCAGAAGATCGGAGTTGTAGGTAGAACTGCAGAAAAAGCTGATGTTCCTAAAACTGCGGGCTCCCCCTGGGTCTTCCTGCACTCACTGCCACCACCTACCTTGGGATTCTTTATTGTGACTCTAGCTCCACAGCATATCTTTTATGCACTAGTTATACATCTAGACTGATACATGCCTGTCAGGATTGTGCCGTCTGAATATCGCACAGAGATGAGCAATCACACTTTTAGATCCCTTCAGGAGCTGAGGTGATTTGTCAATCTGTCATCTTCTCAAGCCAGAGTCATTAAAACAGGAAAAGAGAAAATTTGGAAGCACTTTTACCCTACCTAAACAAGTGGCCGTTTAGTGAGCAGAGCCACGGAGATTGTCAGTTGAAGGACACCGTGTAAGGCATTCTTAAACACCAGGGAGGAGTCTGGTCTTTGAGATCTTATACACTTTCCTTCACAAACAAAACACAAATGAAATTCATATATAAAATAACCTGCAGTCATTCATTGATCCAAAAAGTCCATACTGTCTTTACATAATGGAGTACAGGGGGTCCACAGGTTACAACAGTCTCATCATACGATGTTTCGAGTTTACAACACTCACTCCCATAAAAATTTTTTTAAAAAAATGAGATGTGGCCCTGGCCAGTTGGCTCAGTTATAGAGCATCTGCTTGGCATGTGGAAGTCCTGGGTTCAATTCCCAGTCAGCGCACATAGGAAAAGTAACCATCTGTTTCTCTACCCCCCCATCTCTCTCTCTCTCTTTCTTCGCCTCCCGCAGCCATGGGTCAGTAGGGGCAAGTTGTCTCCAGGCGCTGAGGATGGCTCCATGGCCTCACCTCAGGTGCTAAAATAGCTTGGTTGTCAAGGAACAGAGCAGCAGCCCAGACTGGCAAAGCATTGCCTGGTAGAAGGCTTTCTGGGTGGATCCTGGTCGGGTCGCATGCGGGAGTCTGTCTCTGCCTTCTCATCTCACTTAATTAAAAGAAAAAGTTGAGACGTGAGTGTTTCCGCGTATGCCGTTAGCGTAGTACTTACAGACTGCGTGGGTGAACTAGATTGATTGGGAGCAGTGGAAGAATATGCAGTACAGTGTATTTATGTCCTTTTCCCTTTTCTGTGGCTTAGTTGTGTGTTTCTGCTTTAGATTATGATTTTACAACTGTGTTAGGATAGGTAAGTGACTTAGGCGAGGGTGTGTTTTGACTTACACCAAAATTTGGGTTACGTCATCACTGTAGGAATGGAACTGTGTGGTAACTTGAGGACCCCCTGCAATAAAAAGAATGTAATTTACATTTTAGAATGTACTGCAGTGCACCTCCATGCCGCATCTTCTGCCTGAAATGGCTCTAAATTTCACCTGAGAGGACTGTGCTTTACTGGCAGCATTTTCACCAGCGGCAGGCTTTTATGCAACTGTGGACCAAACTTGTAAGTTCTTAATAAAACAAAAAGTAGTCTTCCACAGCAGGTTCACGTTTAAGCTGGGCAAAGGATTCTTCATATACATCTATAAAACAGAGTTAGAGTCTAGGCTCAGGTAATTATAAAGGTTTATTTTAAAAGAAAATAAAGGCCAAGATAAAGTGTTTCACTCTTGTGAATGTACAACACGAATGTCTTGTGAAGGCCTCAAAGCTCATGCTGGATGTGAGGCAGTTTCCTGTATTGGGGGTGCAGAGCACAATGCAACATATCCAGCCACCTTGCTTTCTGACACCCAGAGGCCGGTAGCTTTCTTGAAGCATTGTAACAACCCCAAAATTTCCCACCACTTTCCAAACTACCCTTGCCAAGACCACGAAGCAAAAATGTCACTCTAGTGTTTTGCATTCCTGGTGAAGCTGTGGTGTTCCTCCATAATTTACTGTAAATTCTTATTCAATGTCTGCCACACCCACTAAATTATAAGTTCCAAGGGAGCCAGGGTTATGCCTGGCCTGATCACCACCACATCTCCTGACAAGGAATAAGCACTCAATACATAGTTGTTGAATGAATCAATGAGAAAATGAATGAATGGATGAGTACTACAGAGTCATCAGAACTGAATTAGTTTATAAGCACAAGCTAAGACTACATTGCAATGCTTAAGAAACTTCATGTCTCTAAAAATTTTGCAGTTGACCCTTGAGCAGCACAGGTTTGAGCTGCACAGGCCCCCATATAAGCAGATTTTTTTTCCAATAATACCGTTGTTCCTTCATATCCACAGGCTTCTCATCTGTGCATTTAACCACCTGTGAATCGAAAACAGTACTTTTTTTGCATTCCCAACAGTGTTTTCCCAATAACACGCCCAAGTGTGGATAGAAAATACTGCTTTCGATCCACAAGTGGTTGAATTCATGGATGTAAAGGGCCGACTGTAGTAACTATTTTAAGGTGTCAAGCTATACACAGTTTTTTGTTGTTGTTGTTGTTGTTTCTGAAGTTAGAAGCAGACAGGTAGTCAGACAGACTCCCGCATGCGCCCGACTGGGATCCACCCGGCATGCCCACCAGGGGGCAATGCTCTGCCCATCTGGGGCATTGCTCTGTTGCAACCAGAGCCATTCTAGTGCCTGAGGCAGAGGCCATGGAGTCCTCCTCAGCACCTGGGCCAACTTTGCTCTAGTGGAGCCTTGGCTGAAAGAGGGGAAGAGAGAGACAGAGAGGAAGGATGGGGGGGGGGAGGTGGAGAGAAGCAGATGGGCGCTTCTCTGTGTGCTCTGGCTAGGAATCGAACCCAGGACTTTCACACGCCAGGATGATGCTCTACCACTGAGCCAACTGGCCAGAGTCATACACAGATTTTTGACTGAGTGGAGTTTAGCATCCCTAACTCCAGTGGTATCCAAGAGTCAACTGTACTTTAGAATAGTGACTTACCGGTACGTTAGGCTTAAATGCAACAAGTCCCATGGCATCTCCAATGGCTGCAACAATACTCCTAGCTCAGTGTCTGTCGTGTCAGAGAACCAATATTTAGAGGAAGCAAAGAAGAATGGCCTCGAAGAGCTAATACTCTTCCTCTTCTACTGCCTTGTTCCTTTCTGTGAGGCTGCATGTAGCATACCTGCCCGGAGTCGGCAGGCACATCTCAGGAAAGAGCTCCTAGCACGGTTAACTTTTGGACGGGGAGTCAGGAAGTCTGGGTTTTCCTCCCAGCGTGTCATTAACTAGCTGTGTGACCTTAGGAAAGTCACTTCACTTCTCGAAGTCTCTGTTTCTTTGGTTACAAAATGAAAGGATGGTACAAATGTTTCTGACAGTTCTTTCCAGCCCTGATAGTTAACATTTCTGTGATATCTCATAACTGGAATCAACAAAGGCAGATGGACCCAAAGTTGTGAACAAGCTAGAACATGGTTTAAACAAACAGTAAAAAGGCAATGGTTGGCAACTGAGCTCTGTCCAGTTAGGAGACAGGTTATCTTTGGAATTTGCTGGAGGAAAAAGAAGTACATATCTTTGTTGATGGCATGGTTTCTATAAAGTGAACTGAACTAATTTCACTCTCTACCTAAAAACATTTTACATTCCCTCTTGTATTAGCTGGCAGATCTGTTGCATGATGTATCTTTATTTTCCTTTACTTCCAATGTTCAAAGTAGACCCTAAAAGCAGGTCCTAAACTATCCAAAACAGGCCCACATTATGATGGTGGCTGCTACCTCTCAGAAATAAGAATCCGAATATCACAACACTTATCGCAGAAAATAAATATTTCTCTCCCTTGAAGAACCTTTGACACTCTGAGTTTCAATTTAAAGATCAAATCCTGTCAACTGTTATTTCGGCCTAAGCACATGTAAGACTAAAACTGAAATTTTAAAGAGGTATAATTTGAGGTTCCAAGATCATCTTATGGTTAACCCATGAAATCGAGAAATTGCTTTTTCTGGAGAGAAAGGAATTGAAATGCATTCATGTGGCTCCAGGATGTTAACAGTAGTCAGCCTTCTGCCAGTGTTGCTTTTAGAAGCGTTATCACCTGCACCGTGGCGGGTGGTTTACACGTCAGTCTATGCAGTGCTGTTGGGCACAGAAGCATCTTATTGCTGCCCCTTGGGTACCAGGCTATGCCCAGTCCTTGAAGCATCCCCAGCAGTCTCCTGATCAGCTTTTCTCCAAGGTGCTAAGGGATACTGGGGCTCTGTAAAACTGTGTGTGTGTGTGTGTGTGTGTGTCCAGGCAGGGCCCGCCCACAGTTATGGATGGTCACCACTCATGTCTGAACTTCATAAGCATGACACCGAACTGTGAGTACCTTAATATGGAGCCACATAGGAAATCCCTGGGGACAACTGAAAAGGCCCAGGCTTGATGCTTCTTTGCTTTTAGAGCTCCTACCTTTGTTCTGTTTTGCTGTTTGTCAGAAACATGGGCCACTTGCACTCCAGGCTATAAGTGTTAGAAGAGGAGGACATGGCAGAAATCATGTGGAATGTGCTTCAAAGAAGCCTAGGGTCCCAATCCTCAAAACAGTGGAATGAACAGATGGCCGAGGCTGCTGAAGAGCCATAGCGACAGCCCTGTCTCTCCCCGTGAGAGCCTTTAAGAGCTTAACATAGTTCTCATGTCCAATATTAAGTCAAGTCTAAGTCTTTTTCCTTCCCCCCCAAAGCCTCCCTTCCCCCTCCTTGACTTGGCTTCCCCGGAGTGTCTTCCCTGCTATTATTAGCGCATAATTGCTTAACATTTTCTAGAGGTAATTAACCTTGCCTTTGAAATGAAAGAAATCCCTAAATTGAGCAATATGATGAAAGCCATGCTTTTATGTAATTTAGTCTCATCGGCCAATACCAGCCATTAAGTACATCAATTTCTAGCTCAAAGGAAGTGCTGAAGAATGAGCGGTGGCAATATTTTACAAAAAAAACTCAAGGTCTTAACACTGTCAATAGCAATTTTTTTCAGAACAGGGTTCCCCAAGGGGCCGCCTGATTGCAAGAAGCTGGTATTTCTGCTCAAACTCCACAGTGACCTTGACAGAGGGTATCTGTTATTAGGAGTCCGTGTCCAGCTGACAGCAGCAGGGTAGTCTTGTGTGTGCACCAGAGACTCTAGAAGTCCGCTAAAGACTTATAATTCTCTGTTAAATTTTAATTTCTCTTAGCATGTTTAGGACAACTACTCTGTTATATTGCAAAGAGCTCTGGTATTCCACATACAGTCTGTCCATCCCCGCCAGCATTTGTGTGCATGGCTATTTTGTAATTAACTGGGTAAGATTCTCTTTTAAGATCGCAGGTTTTGGGTTTGTGAGATCCACAGACAACGTGTTTGTCCCCCTGCCTCCACAGAGAGCTGCGCCCGACTGACTGAGTTCAGGCTGATGGATATCAGCATTTTCCTCTTGCTAAGAGAAAGAGTCCCAAGATGGAGACGAAACAACATCTCCTGGTATCTTGTTCCAAAGGCTGGGGAGTTCTGTGCCAGCAAACCACTTTGTGGTTGCATTAGACGCTCTCTGTCGCCCTGCGGTTAACTGCAAGTCAATTTACCGCAGGGTTTTTTATCACCCAGCAGCTGCATTTAGCTTTCTGGGTGACCATGGCCCACACCCCAACCCAGAGGAAGGTCCTGAGGGGCTTTTTAAGGACCATTCAGAAACCCTCAGAGATGTAGAGAGTCAATGCCAGATCTACAGAAACATAGATTGAAAAAAAAATTTTTTTTAAAGAAGACGTGATGATCACTTTGGCGCCCTCTAGGGGCAGTTTATTGCCACCTTATAGATTGTGAAATAGTACATTTGGGGATATAGAGACAAACATCTCGTTAGTGATTTCCTCAGATGGCTTACCAGTACCCTTTCCTACATTCTTTTTGTTGATTATATTACATGACCACAGTATCCTTTTTCTCATGGAAACTTCATCATAAAACCCTGTACCCAAAGGGGGAGAAAAACCAACAACAACAAAATTAAAGCCAGAGATTTTGATTGTGTCTATCAGTTCTGTTTATTTTGATGCAAGCATGGAAGGCAACTGTTCAGCTATCCTTTTTAAATCTTTCCCATTCACAAACATGTGATTTGAGCTGGTTTTAACTCCCTTTAACAAATAGGAGAACTCTGGTATGATGCATAATATTTAAGAGTAGGGTGTTTAGAGTCTGACTATAATTCCCAGACTACTACTTACTGTCTTTGGATAAGTTACTCAACCTCTTTGTGCCACAGTTTCTTCAAGTGTAAAAAAAAAAATACCGTCCTCATAAGACTGTTAGGAATGAGGATTAAATAAAATAATGCCCACAAAACAAGTTATTGTTCTTCACCTGGACCCGGAGTTTCTAGGTCCTTGAGGCAGGAGAGTGGAGGAAGCTCAGGAGTCACATGACAAAAGCACTCACCTTGTGGAAGGCATTCAGTTAGTTAATGAAGGCAAAACACTAGAACAATGCTTAGCATCTAATAAACACTTGAAAGGGTTTGCTGCTGTGGTGTTACTTATCTCCAGTGCACAGTTGAGCAAACTGAAATATGCAGAGGTTAAGCCATTTGCTTAGAAAACAGACAATTAGTAGGCAGTGGGGTCACCAATCATCCATTTGACTCCATGGCCCATGCTCTTTACCATTACGCTCTACGTTTAGTAACTGTTACTGTTAGTATGATTTTGACAAGAAAGATAAGTTTCAAGTAGGTTTACTGTCCTCACCTTACTAAATAAAGAGAAGTTTCTGAATCATCAGCCTGCAATGTCCACACGCTCTGCAGCATGAGCTTCTTACATTACGACACTAAACACTGAGCTACTCATTATCTGGTCCTCTGGTGGCGCAGGGCAGGACTCCTGGGCTAGCTCATAGTAAGGAGCTGCTTTCTTCAGGCTAAAATCGGAGTTGGTCTGGGAGAGGGGAGAATCTGAGAGGCGGTGTCCTGAGGGGAGTAGGGAAGTGTTCAAGAGTCTTCTCCTGCTGAGTTAAACTGAGTTGAATGTCTGGTAAATTCTGACCTTTCTCTAGAAAAGGTTACTAGAGAGTCCACTTTCTGACTCATAGATCAGGAACATCTAACCATAGAGGATGCTTACTACTCCTCTAAGTAGTGCCCTGAGAATTTTCATGATTTCTATTGAACTTGGGTAGAGATGGTCATTAGAGTGTTTTCAATGTTGTTATAATAAATATGCTTGCTCCCTGACCTATGGTTTTCTTCAGTTATCTTTGCTAGCATGTTACCAGCTCTGCTATCTAAGTTGTGAAATCTCAGCACCTTCCCAAATCAAGGATTTCCCTTTAATTTTAGTTTCCAAAAACAGATTTCTAGTGGGGCACTTATCACCAGATTTTACTCTTGGTGAAGTCTACTGCTAGTCGGCTTACAGTCAGAACTGCTGGGCGGTGGAAACTCAAATCTCTGAGGTCATCTAATTTTCCCTGAGGGCAGAAAGTTGAGAGAAGAGAGTTTGTTGTTTTAGCGAAGATAATTGCTCCCTAATATTTTCTAACTATTGGGCAGGGGGGAAAATGTACTACAAAATAGTTTTTCTGATGTTGAGGAGTAAAAAAAAAACAAAAAAAAAACAAACAAAAAAAAAGTATTTCAAAAAGGTGTTTTCCTCAGAGGTATAACCAAGATGTATGCCTACCTTTGAGTCCAGTTTGACCATGAGACCTGCCTAATGCATTTTTCCATCTTTTAGTTAGAAAAGGTCTTAAAATACCTTACAAGTTAATGTGCTTTTTCATTCACATTCTATGTAAGGAGAGAGGCCCACTGATATGCAAATAAAATCATCTGAAAAAAATGTTTCCTTGGAAGTTCTCTGTAGATAAGAGGAAAACAGATTTTTTTAAAAAACAAATTTTATTTATTTATTTATTTTTTACAGAGACAGAGAGAGAGTCAGAGCGAGGGATAGACAGGGACAGACAGACAGGTATGGAGAGATGAGAAGCATCAATCATTAGTTTTTCGTTCCGCATTGCGACACCTTAGTTGTTGATTGCTTTCTCATACGTGCATTGACTGGGGGCCTTCAGCAGACCTAGTAACCCCTTGCTTGAGTCAGTGACCCTGGGTCCAAGCTGGTGAGCTTTTTGCTCAAACCAGATGAGCACGCGCTCAAGTTGGCGACCTCGGGGTCTCGAACCTGGGTCCTCAGCATCCCAGTCCAACGCTCTATCCACTGCACCACTGCCTGGTCAGGCAAAAAAATATTTTTAGTTGAGCATTAGCCTTAAAGATTCTTGAACACTTCATACTGCCTGAAAGTTGTTACTCCTTGTGTTGGGCAGATAAAATGTATTATGCTCACTTTGTTAAAGATTACGCTGCCCACGAGGAGGCCATCGCCCAGGTGATATTAATGTGTTTTGGGGGTGGGCTAAAGGCAGGCAGAATCCTTGTAGCCTGGGGCTTGGTTTTGGGATTAAGTCTTTCCTACCCTTTTTGATGTGGGGCAGTACAATTCAATCATGCCTCAGAGAAGTGACTTTGTATTAGAGACTTCCCTATTTTTTATATTGGATTAAAGGTTGTGAAGCTACACTATAAAATGGGGGCAGAACGGGAGCTGGTACTCTTGGTTCCTGAGATTATCATTAGAAAAGAGAGCAGAGGAGAGCAGAGAAAGGCCACGTGGAGGAGGCCAGGAGAAGCAGCCAAGATGGTGGAGTGCTGAGTGAGATGCCAGTTTGTGTAGAGTTTGTATTTGGGATAAGGAAGGAGATGGGGAACAGAGGTGAATACGTCTGGTGAGCTAGAAACCTTTGATTCTAGGAAACTCGGATAAGTCAGTGGCTTTGTGAGCATTGAATGTGACTGGGTTTTGGAGCCCAGTGTGTATTTTTACTTGCCCGCCGGGTGCAAGCTAGAATTAAAGACTATGGCCCATCAGTTTTTGGCTCCGCTGTTTCTTTACCGACTGTCCGAATCCAATGCGAACCTGCATGGGCCAGGCTGCTGTGATAGTGGCCCTGGCCGTGGCTTCTGGCTTTACACCTTGGTAATCATTAATAATAGTAGAAGCCATGAGACAATAATGATACCGCTATTTGGCATTTATATTGGTCTTTACTGTGAACAGTTCAGATGTTGTATGTCAGATCTTAGATGGTCTCTCAGGTGAGTTATTGTCCTCATTAACAGAAGAAAAATCCAAATTTGCGAAGGTCTTTGTCCCAGTAAAGGGCCCAGAATAAGTCACTGGATGAAAACAAAAGAAAACAAAATTTTCTCGGTATTCAGCCCTGTACCTTTTATTATGCATAATTTCAGTTACAGACTTGGTCAGTGTGGCTGTACACAATCAATTAGTCCTTGAGGAGCAGGGATGCATGACATTAGTATATTAGTGTATTCATTTGAAATTCACTGAGAAGTCACTGCTTTCCAGGGATTGCTCCAGGCAGTGGCGAGTCAAGTCCCCAGTGTCAGAGAAGTTGCATTCTGGTGGGGCAAGATAAAAATAAATCAAAATTAAATATCAGGTGGACATATGTGCAATGGGAAAAACAAAGCCAAGAAAGGGCTAGAAAATGCTTAACTTGTACAGGGTCTATATTCCACAGCGTGGCCAAAGAGGGCCTCTAACCTCCCTTCACCCACTCTCTAGCCTCCACTCTACTGAGGCTTTTCAGAGCCTTACACCTTGGCTGTCTGTACAGAGTCTGCACTTCAGTCCTATCTCCTGCCTTCCTGTGCATGCTCCAGGCTGAGGATTAACCTCTCTCTTCCAGCTTACTTCCTCCTCCCACTCTTTGTGTTCCATAAAAACTCCCATGCTCTCATGATATCTTAACTACCTCCTTCCTAGAAAATCAAGGATCTCTAGACTTTTCACTTGGCCAACTAGGTGACAACAGAATAACTAAAAGAGGTCCCAAAGGATGAGGAACAAGCGTAGGTATCGGGAACAAATGTTTCCAATGCATAATCAACAGACCCTCTAGGATGTTCAAGTAGAACCAGAGGTTCTCAACCTATGGGTCGCGACCCTGGCGGGGTCGAACGACCAAAACACAGGGGTCGCCTAAAGCCATTGAAAAATACATATAACCACTGAGTAGAACTGTTTAGTAGACAGTTTCTCTCTTCTTCCATCACATCCTTTTACTGAGGGATGAAGACAGAACAGACACCAGGCAAGAATCTGAGAGCAGTACCAATGGACACCCCTTATTCCAGCCAAAAAGGTTAATATTCAGAGAGAGGTGGAGTGTTTGGGGGAGTAGAGAGAGTTTATGATCCCAACCTCTCTGCTTTACAAAAGAGGTCTTTGGTCCCAAACATTCATTTTCTTCATATTGCCTGAAAGTCTACCAGTCAAATATTCACTTGGGTTAATATTCAAATATCTTAAAATGATTAGGAAGAGAGAATATCATTCTTTCATTCCTTCCTATAAATTGGTTTAATAAAGATTTTTTTCCTTCCTTGCTTTACCAATTTTGTTTTTGGTTTCTTTTGTTGTTGTTGTTTTGTTTTGTTTTTTTGAGCGGGAGAACCTCACTTTTGGGACCCTAGATTATGAGGACAAGCACAAAGTTGGTTGGGTTATACAGTCATTAAAAAGAAAGGATGCTGACCACTTATGTTCTGGTCTCAACCCAGAGTCATGATGCCAAAGAAAGGCCAGGTCATGAGGTGAACCTTGCATTTGAGTACTGTCCTCAGGCATTACCTCTAGGGTTTCCAAAGTTCAAGACCAGTGTTCTCTCAGTCTAGAGTCTCTGGCTAGGAGCTCTGAGTTAGTCTTACATGTTGGTAAAAACAATACAATGCCCATGTATGTCCTCCTAATTATCCTGAGGGATGTTTTCAAATTCTATCTGGCTTATAGTAGCACCAAGGAGCATTCTGGTCTCTCTCCCATCTTTAAGGTCAAGAATTTGAGTCCCAGTTGTTGAGAAAGGCCAGACTTCTCCTAGGAAGGAAATATCTTTGTTAGAGTAGACTGTGTCGGATTATTTTGTCTGTTAACAGCACAACCAGAAGATAATGATTATTTGACAAAAACTAGCATTGACAAATGGTACACATTTTTGAACTCATTTCAAAGTACGAACTCCTATTTCATTTCATTTTCTAAAGCTCTGAATAACTTATAGACAATTTAATTGCCTGGATTTTGGATAGGGAATTCCTAAAAGGCTGAGTATAATATTTGGATTTAAAGAAAAAGACACCATAATAGAGGCCATTGTTCAAGTAAGTAGAGACAGGTTCATGTATTTCAAACTCTGGATGAAATATAAATAAGATCATTGAGCTCTAATTTGAAAAAATCTCACTGAAAGACTCAAAAAACAGAACCCACTGAGAATATGAGACTTAATTATAATATTTACTGGACAATTATTTGCTAAGAAACATTTATTTTATATCACTTTTTAACAAGACCGAACTGTCAAACTGTTTAAAACTCCGTTGGAAAAATTTGGATTAATACTAAAGTGTTTACTCTTTTATCCTTCCCTGTATATTGGATTACTCATGGTAGACAATGGAAAGAATCTGAGAAATGCTAGTTTGAGCAACAACTCAGACAGCATTTCAGAAACATTATAGACGATGTAAACGAAGGTGACTTTTGGACATGTATTAATAGTTGCAATACTACTGGTGCGATGTCAGGCACAAGAAGTGAGAAATTCCAGCTCTAGCACTAGAGATGACTCTTTGAAAGATGAGGGTAACAGTTAAACATTCTCCCCATATAATGACTCTACTTGCAAAGGAAAGAGAAAATCATGTTCTTCTGGTTGTGTTAAATACCATTATTATCTATGATTCATAACGTGCCACAGTATATAACCTTTTAAAGCCATTCTGGGACTATAAAATTATTACCTATGAAGAAATTGCAATTATATATATCCTAGATCCTACACTGAGTGTACATCCATATAAAAACCCTGTTTAGAACAAGCCTGACCTTGTCTTGGTATTACAATCACTTTTGATTATTCATTCGAATAACCAATGGGCATTTCCATTTTTTCCTTGTAATATCTGAGTTCCAGGGACATAGATAACCTGTTATGATGCACCCGTGTTTAGCTGCATAAAATTCACCTGGAGAGCTTCTAATCACCTGTTGCTGAGCCCTGACCCCAAAGTTTCTGACTCAGTATAACTGAGGTGGAGCAGAGAATGCATTTCTAGCAAGTTCTACATGAGGCTGAGACAGCTTTCCTGGGGATTACACTTTGAGAACCACTGCAATAAAGGCTGCTGGATAGGATAAGCTAAAATCAATTTTAGGGAACAAATCTTTACCTGTGAGTCAGGCTGGCCTTGAGCAAAATGAAAGGAAGTCTAGGCTTGCCCTAAAGGCTCAGCCTCCCCACAAAGGCTGAGCCCTCTGCCTCCTATCCTTCTACCTCCCTCTCACTGCCAGTTCTAAGAGGCTCACAGGTCTTTCTATATTAATTTACCCTAAACTGTAAATGAATATAGCCGTTATTCTTCTTAGAGGCCTTCGAGTTTTAGCATGGACCAAACTTTATACCATTACATAAAATTCAAACATGAAAAGGCATTAATCTTAAATGGGGAAAACGCTGTACTTCTACTCCGCCTACATCACAGCAGAATGATCTAAGGCTGAGTCTTTCCATGCCACTTGCTCAAAGTTGTCAGTGGCCAGTCTTTTCCAACAGGCACATTTTTTAAGGGTTTCATTGTTCCTGTATTTATTTATTTATTTTATTTAGAAAATTAAATTTAACAGAGTGACTTTGATCAATAAGAATACATAGGTTTCAGGTAAACCTATATATTTCTATAGCATTTGAACTGTTGATTATGTATATACGCATCACCCAAAGTCAAATCATTTTCCATCAACATATATCTGTCCCTCTTTACCCCCTTCCCCCCACCCCTTCCCCCATAATCCAAAAGTCTATTGCTTTCTTATATGCCAACAATAAAATTTTGGAAAATGAACTAAAAAATAAATAATTCCTTGTACAATTGCAACGAAAAACAAAATACCTAGGAATATACTTAACAAATGGTGTGAAGGACCTATATACTGAAAACTGCAAAGCATTATTGAAAGAAATTGAAAAAGACACAATAAAATGGAAAAATATTCCATGTCCATGGATTGGAAGAATCAACATAGTTAAAATGGCCATATTATCCAAAGCAATATAGAAATTTAATGCAACCCCTATAAAAATTCCAATGTCATTTTTTAAAGAAATAGAACAAAAAATTACCAGGTTGTATGGAACCATAAGAAATACTGAACAGCCAAAGTAATCCTGAGATTACTGAGAAAAAAGAATGAAGCTGGAGATATTATACTACCTGACTTCAAATTATATTACAGAGCCACAATAATCCAAACAGCATGGTATTGGCAGAAAAACAGACATACAGACCAATGGAACAGAACCGAGAGCCCAGAAATCAAACCACACGTATAAGGACAAATCCTCTTTGATAAAGAAGCCATAAACACACAAATAGAGAAAAGAAAGCCTCTTCAATAAATGGTGCTGGGAAAACTGGAAAGCCACATGCAAAAGAGTGAAACTTGCCTCCAGGCACATTTTAAACACTTAGCGAGTATTCCGGGTCTTTCAGTACAGGCCACGGCTAACCTGCTTAAGCTCTTCAGCCACCTCTCCCTCCTGCCACTTAAAATGCAACAATTCTGAACTATTTCAAACTCTCAGAAAATGTTCTATTCTCAGCATCAGTGACACAGTTTTAGGGACCCAGTAAAATATAAAAAATGCAGGGCTGTTTGATGAAAATGTATGAAAAAATTTTGAGATAGTGACAGTAGAGCATTCATCCAAATGCATAGGCTTCTGAGCACAGGGCCCTGTGTGACTTCAGTTACAGGCCAGGAGGGGGCCATGACTATCAGTAGGTAGTAACCGCTCAGTCCCTTGGCACTTGTCCTGGGGCAACACAAGGAAGCCAATTGTAAATTTCTATTTCCTTGGCACTGAATTAGTATCTTGAGATCTGCTGAATGTGATGTGCAGGGAAGCAGTTGCATTTCCCCAGGCATTTATTTTCCGGGAAAACTCTTGCCTAACCAGAGAGTACAGCATATCACTTTGACCCTGGTGCCTCTGCTGTCATCCCGGCTTCTGGGGTACCTTTGCAAGCTACTGTTCATTCTTCCTGAAATGCCACTCACCTCCTTCCCACCTCATAAATCCCCACTCCACCAGCAGCTGCTCAGTCAGGCTCCTCCTCTGCTGCCCGGTGTCCCAGCCTCCCAAGGGCACACCGAGCAGCGGGGCCCACTCTTGCACTTGAGTGGTTCGTTTACTGAATCTTAATCCCGTTCGCGTGAACATCTCGTTCACTAGGCTCGACGTCGTTGCAGGACATCGATAGTGTTCTCACCTCTTTATCTGCAGAACCTGGCACAGTGCCTGCTCTGAAGAAAGGACTCTGAATTGCATGTTAAGTAAAAGGACGGGTAGTCACACATTCTAACATTCCCCACTAATTCAAAAATATATAGTTTCTTGGAAGAAAAATATTTCTAAAGCCAAGAGGTAGGTTAAATGTGATTCAGTCTTCCAAAATTACTAGGTGAGATTGTAGGTATACTTCTAGTTTCCACAAAGGTAGGGCCCTCTGGGCAAGAACTGAGCTTCCTGGTCTCACAAACCTAGTCAAAGTGGGCTTCACCGCCCACCCCCACACCCCGATGCATTCAGTCCGGCTCAGTGGAGGAATCTAACACAAGGCGAATTTGAGAGATCTATCCAGAATGCCTTTCCTAGACTGGTTTCATATGGGAACTTTTATTCTTAATTCAAGTATCAGAAACTGTTTGAGGTCTACAGTCACTTTTCCGGGACTGATGATCTATCCTGTGGTTGGTTCAGGTCCTTTGCATCTCTCCCTCCTTCGTGACTTCTGACTTTTCTCACTGCTGCTCTACTGTGGAGGGTGGGCTGGGAAATACCTCACTTATGAGCTGACATTCAAACCAATAAAGACTGCTTCTTGTAAATTTGTGGTTTATTTATTAACTTCAGGTACCCAAGCTATCTCCATCCCGGCTGCCACAGAACGTGTGAGCGTGGGCAGGGCACATATTTACTTAGGTATTTCTCTCCGACTTGCATATACTTCTCTGGTCATATTTTGAGAAAGAATCCAAGAAACTTTTTTTTCCAGTACAATATTTGAATGTACCTTATCCTTGCGAATGGTAGGATTTAAACAGTATCTGTTTTTTTGTTTTGTTTTTCCTTGCCAATCCACAGGGAAAGGAGAGCAAGTTGTTCCTGACTTTTCCCCTAAATTGCTGTTTCTCTGTCTTTCTCTCTTTACCTTTGCTTCCTTCTGTCCTGAAGCTGGTGGGCTTTCACTCTCTCAAGATGCCTTCAGCTCATGGACATCACTAATGATCTGGGACAAAGGGTGACCAGGTCCTGATCAAAATCTTAAAAGACAAGAAACTCCTCAAGAGGTTAGATCCATCTTCGGACGGCCACATCTTCCCCCTGCTCTAAAAGTAACCCCTGCACCACCTACACCGAGCCAGCCGCTGGAGCAGCAGGAGGCACAGGCCAACGTCTGACCGAACTGGAAAGGTGTCTCAATGGCAGGGCAACTGTGTCCACCTCTTGCTGAACGGTTCGGTTTTACTTTAACCTATTTGGGTGGATTACTTTATTCACTCCTTCACTCTGAGCTTTTATCAGTTGTACATTCCCAAATCCAAGTCCCATTTGTGTGGATACTTGGCTTATTTGGGAGCCTTACACTCTGCTTTTCTAGACTTAGCGTCTGGATTCTCAGGGTTGGGGGCGGAGTTTGACCGATTCTACATATAGACTGTCCCCATCCTGCCCCTTAACCTGCTTCACCATTGCCATGTCCATGCCCAAGGTATATGTATTTTTCTAAACACTACCAGGGATGGGCAATTAACTGCTGCCAAGGTCCTTCACTTAATTCTTGAGCTTCTCTATTAGAAATAGCTTCTTTCATAAACCAGATGTCAGCTAAAGCCTACCTTACCCTTTCAGATTTAAATAAAATCATTTTGAATTCTTATGCTTTATGAGGTAAGTAAGCCATTTAGCAACTCTTTCAATCTTGTTGTTAATCTTTGACACGCAGGCCGGAGACTGTTTATAATTATCCTGGCCATATCAAGCTCATGTCCCACAGCAGTTTATCAATAGGTTTTCCTGAAGATAGTCCACTGCCTAAAAGTCATGTGCCAGCTGCTATCATCCCCGTGTAACCACATAAAGCCCTGCTCTGACTCCTGCTGCTTCTAGCCAGTTGGTTACGACTTGCTCTCTCTCACTCTGGAGTTACTGATGGAAAGAACACAGGCTGTAGAATCACAGTTTGTGTCTCTGATTGACTACTCACAAACACTGTGACAACTCTTAGCTTACCTTTTTGAGACCCTGTTCCTCAGCTCTCAAATGGTGGTGATGATGCTATCTGAAGGATCTGTGTAAGAATTTGATTAAATAATACACAGTATCTGGCATGCAGTCGACACTCAACATAATTTATTTTCTTTAGTTAAAATAAAATAAAATTGAGCCCAGGCTTGAAATCTTCGAAGTACACAAAACCATTTAAGCCATGTAAGCAAAATGAAATCTAGCTTATTTTTTAAACATAAGCACCACTTAACTTTAGGCTGTTTCTTGTAAATGCCTCTGATAATCATAAAAGAAGCTTAAGTCATCTTCCTTAAATGGTGTAAGATAATCACTCTTAACCAATCCCCGGCAGTCTGGAAACCCCCACTGAAATACCCAATCACTGTAAAGGTTAAGGAGCTTCCTCATTTTGTAAGCCATTTTGTAAGATCATGTATCTGAGCTTCACACAGCTTTTTGTTTCAAGTATCCCTGTTCATGAACATTTTGTCTTTCATTTAATAAAACACTCATATCAACTGGTGCCCTCTAAGTTTTAACACTTTCCTTCTCCCCCAGCCTCAATTTTCAGCACTACTGTGAGTGACGCTTCCCCAGCCTGGGTGGATTCCTGTTTGCATTGACCTCTGACCCCTCCTATTTGGCATCTTGGTTCTCCCAAGCATTGAATTTGGTCCCTGCTTTGTATCCAGCATTCACAACTCTATGCTCCTGAGGTCTGGAACCACTCGGTGTTCCCAAACTTACTCTTTCTCATCTCTAGAGTCTCATAATGCGATTCTCTTCCTTTTTTGCATGGACAGCTTCTACTCGGCTCTCACTTAAACACCTCTCAGAAAGCCACCCTTGACCTCTCAGAGCTGAGTTGAATATCATCTTGTCTGTTACTCTAGTGCCCTATGATTACCTGCTCGACATCTCCCAACACACTGTTTTGAAATTACTCTTTACTAGACTACTCTACAGACTGTATCTTTCTAAAGGGATACTCATTAAAGTTTTATCCATTGGCAACAGCATGTGGCAACCCTTTGAGAATGTCTGTAGTTGAATAAACGCATACTGCCTTGCCTTCATGTTACAGACGGCTCATACTCCTGGCAGTATAGACAATAGCACTACGTTTTAGTCACTTACAAACTATCTTTCTTCCCCCTGGCCATCACCACCTCCCAAACACCTGTGCATTACCAAAGAATGTTTTTCTCTGAGTAATAAAGAATTGCTGGAGAAAGAGAAAATGGAAGAGCCATATTATACTTACCTTTGATAAAAGACTTGTATAACTTGGGTGAGATCTCTAGAGATTAGTAAATGCAGGTAAAGAAGAATAAACTGCAAAAACAAAATCTGGTTAATGAGAACCAGATGCTGTAGTTAAAAGGCATTAGACAATTGATAGATAACTGTGGAAAGAGGAGAACATATTTTTAAAAGAACTTCTTGTGGAAAAGACAAATTTCTAAACAGAGTAGTGATGAGGGGTGTTTACACTCATGTGTACCAAATAATACATTATCTTTGCTGTGCTCTGTGGTTAACAAGTGCTTGCATTTGCAGAAAAAAGAAATTTCTCATTCTGCCCCTCCCTTTGTTTGCTCATATAATCCCAACTACCTTGAAAATAGCTTCAGAAATGACTGGTATTAAGTTAAAGGTCATAGAGATATCTGAGCTGTCTTACCTCAGTAGTTCTTAGGTGAAGACCAGGAATTTCCAAATGGCATTCAAACTGCCGAGATCACCATGAAGGTGCAGGAGACTTTGTCAGACAGGACTGAGGGACATACGAGAGTCAGATCTCCTTTCTGGCATCTCGCAAGTAGCCCCTCAGTACCTCGAAAAGACAATAAATCAGAGATATCATGATATTTCCCTCAACTCACATCTCACTAACACACGATGTTTAAAGTTTTTAAATTAACAAATAAAATACCTTGGAACATATTCTCTGTTTTGGTGCTAAACAATGTTGTTTTAAATATATAAAATTCCAAACATAAGCTTTTAAACGTAAAATGCTATTAATGAAATTGGTACTAAGTGCAAATGATTCTTGGTATGATTTGTTGACCTACCATATAGATTTTCTGACTCAGAACTAACTCGGTTTTTGATGAGGTCAGAGTCCCAAGAAGAAGGTCAACATCTGCTCAGCCAGGCAGATGTTCCAGAGCACGCACTTGGTTCAGATCCGGGCACTCCTTTGGCCTGGAGAAAGCTGTAAGATTTCACTACCATGTCCATATCAGAGAAGAATGCTAAGATAAAGTATCGTGTTTGAGTTGCTTGAAGGGACTGCTCTCCAAGCAGTTTTAGGCAAGTTATTTGTCTTTTTGAGTCTCAGATGCTCATTGCGCAAAGGGTACAAAAACGAATGCTGGTATTCATTAGTAAACAGGTCTGGCTATAATAACAAAAGTAAAAATAAAAGTGGCTTAAAAGAGTCAGGAGTTTATTTCCCTCTCATGCTACAATCTGAATGTAACCAGTGTGGAGCCGAGGGGCAGCTTGATGGTTTTGAGACCAGGCTGCTTCGATCTGCTTTGCATCTTCAACACTCAGCCTTCATCTCAGGACTGAACTGTCTCTTTCCAACTCTTGCCTTCACATCTACACTCCAGCCAGTGGGGAGGGAGATGAAGCAGTGAAGGGCACCATCCTTCTCCTTTTAAGGACATGCACCGCAAGGTGTTGCCATTTCTTCTGCTCTCATTTCATTGGCTAGTGTGCAGTCATGTGGCCACGTCAATCTTTCAGACAAGCTAGAAGATGGGATGTACCCCACCAAAATTCAGAACTTGCCAGTAACTTGCTAACAAAGAGGAAAAATGTATCCCCAAGGACAGTTATGTAGGATTCTTTGTGATATGCTAAAATAATAATAGAGGTAGGATATTTGACACAAAATTGATGTTCAACTGATAGTAATTAACATATTTTTTGTAATAAGCAAACATTTATATCACTTGATTTTATTTTGTTCTTGATAAGAGACAAAGTAAAAGGGTATGTGTGACTGCACACAGAGACACACAGTGTGGGAGAGATTAAGCATGACATGACTGAGATTTGGAGAATGATAGGCCCAGCCTTACATAGTTCCCACGACCAATCCTGGTCGGGTGATCAGACTAGGAGGTCTACCAGCCTTACGTTTTTTTGTTGTGATGGTAGTTCATGCTCCTGAGCTCCTGTTGCATTTCTCTTCATTCTTCTCTTGTCCGACTGTACCTCAAAATCGAGCCTACTCAGCATATCAACAGGGAATTGTTACCTGCAACCCTTGTGTGCACTGCTATACCATTATCGTTCACTTTAATGCAGGGAGTTCTACTCTAAATTCCAGGAAAAGAAAAGGGAAGGGAAAAGGAGGGGAGGAGAGATAATCAGAAGCTGAGACAGTAGGAAACTATAACAAAGATAGCTATATCCAGAGGAAAAAACCAAGATGACAAGAACACGTACATGGCAGTGGGACTCTGCAGGTCTACGGGATCACACGGCGGTCTCCATAAACTCCAGACCACAGTCTGTAGGTAAACACAGGACCAGTCTCACTGTATGGGGGGAGATTGTGGGTGGTGGGAAAGGGTAAGAGGCTGATTCACACATCATTACATGCTCAGATGGTTCTCACATTTAGCAGGACATCCAAGAAGTAAAGATCCAAAAAGCTGAGTGAAAAATTATTGGCTACCTGGCAAAGTAACTTTTTAACTAAGTATTTCACTGACAACTGAGAAAAATCTCTAATTAATCTGTGGAAGCCCCCACCCCCCAAAGGTGTGTAAAGGAATAACATTTTATAATAGGTATATTTGGGCTTTCTCCTTCAATGTGAAATAGACCAGTTAGAACAGGATTCGGAGAGAAACTCACATACTAATAGATGAAGCAAGAATCTAACCAACTCTACATGAGAGCTTCAAGCGGTCTTAGAGGCCACTCAAACACAGTATTTTGTAGCTGAGAAAGCTATGGATCTGCCTAGCCTATATGGCCAACTGGGGGCTCCCGGTCCAGGCTGACATCAGAAGAGCCTGTTTCTCTGAAAATAAAGTGTCTTTTGTGGGGAATTATTACTATGTCCTTTGAAACATTTTTAAAAAAGAATGAGACCTGAGATGGTGAAACAAATTCTAAGTGCATTAATGTCATCTAATGACTCTATTGTATAATGACCACACTCCTGAGGAGTTTGCAGAGTGGCAAGTGACTTTTCAGACAAATGTTTGGTTGGACTGCACATTTTGTAAGAGGCTTTAAGGAACTGTTGATTCAGGAATTCAGAAGACTGGTGTCCTAGATCTGCTGGGCATGAGAAGAATCCCATGCTTAATAAATGGAACAAAGAACAAGATAAATGCTTAGAAAACAATTTTCCTATCTGGATAAAACAAGACCGACCTACTAGATCCAAGAAACACTCCCTTTAGGTGGAGAGCTGCTCCGTTTGATCAGGACACACCGGCGGGAATCAGAGCGCCCCTGGTGGGAGAGCAGCTGACCTTTCCCATCAGCAACTCAAGACCGTAAGAGTTGGCAGGTGGGTGGGGGCTTTGGAGGCAGAAAGTTGAAGGTGAAAAGTGCACTGCGCAAGGATTCAGAAGACCTGGGCTCCAGTCCCAGCTGTCACTAATTGTTTCACTTGGGCAAACCACGTCCAGTCTCTGGATGGGCTTCTATTTCCTCTCCTGTAAGGGGGAGGGCTGCACTGTATCTCTGCAAGCTCTAAAATCCCCGTTTCCGGGGGTCACAGCTCAGATGCCCCCAGCACTGGTTTCCAAGACAAGGCAGTGTGTCTTGGAAAGGCCTGGTCACAGCTGGTCGTCACACTGAGGGAAGTGTACTACTGCTACTGGCATTTGGTGAGTAGAGGACAGGGATGCTACCAAACACCCAAAACACACAAGAGCCCCCACAACCAAAAAGTATCCATCCCAAAATGTCAGTAGTGCCAAGACCAAAATACACTAACTGAAAGGACAATGTAATGATGAACTGATTTTGGCCAATTATGCCCTGTTCCCAGACCTTCTGTGCTTTTATTTAAAATACCCCAAATTTAAAATAAAACATAACAACACTTTTTTTTCCTTTTTTTTTTTTTTTTACAAAACATACAGGTGGCCAAATAAAACAAGGCTTCAGGACAAATCTTGTCTGCAGGCTGTCAATTTGTGAAATTTTATTTAGTCACATACCGTCCAAGTAATTAGTATAGTTTAGCTGAAACTGCAGATTTTTCATCTGTATCTGGTTATCTGAGCCAGAGCTCAGCAGGTCAAGGTTAATCCGTGTGTGTGCTCACAGACATGTGTTCGATCGAGTGGAAAAGTACTCAACGAGGTGTCCAGAGACGTTACCGCTTGCCGTCTGTGTGACTCTGGGGTAGGAGTTAGTCAAGTCTCCAAAAATAGGATCTCCATTTTCCAGGACGGTATCAATATCCTTGCTGTCTACTTCCCAAAATTGTCACAAAATAATAGTTTCTCGGGGCTGGAAAGGAATTTAGAAATCACCTAATAGACAGTTCTACCCAGAGAAATGCAGTGTCTTTGCCCTTGAACTCGGTCAATAAGAGGACCAGGCTTAAAAGCCAGCTGTCTCACTCCCTGTCCTGAATTCTCTAAAGAGAGTGAGAGGAAGGAGGAGGTGGTGTGGGGAGAGTGCCAGCTGTGCATCCCTGACACACTCTTCCAGATGTGGTCCATCAACTCTTGGTCTTCCAGATGTGCCTGAACAGCACCAGATGCGATCCGCAGATTAAATGAGAAGGGATGTGAAAGCACTCTAGGGATTGCAAACTGTTAACCTGTCCCCCAAATGTGAGGTTGGTGTTAGCATTAATTTTTGATGCCTGTCCACAGGCAGCTCTCTGGCCAAGGGCAATCTAAGTAAGTGCCTGATGTTGGTCTCAGGGAGGCTAGAGGCAGAGCGTGTGACTGGCCCAGCACAGATGCTTGACCTCTCCTATGGAAATGAGGCGAGGGCAGATCAGTGCCACCAGGGTGGCTGCTGAAAGGCAGTGTTGTTACCATGCCATAAGGACGGAAAGTGCAGTTAAGTTGCCATTATGCGTTAATGAGAGCTAACGTCATCAGGGAATAAATCTCCAAAGCCATTCCGGGTTTACAGGCAAAAAGAACTCAACCCACCTCCATGCTCCCCTCCTGATACTTTGTTCCCTTACTGCCTTTGCTTCGAGCCCTCTGCTTATCTAACAGCCTCACCTCTCTCCACAGGGCCACAGGGTGTCTTTGTGACTTTGCCCGCAGGCAGGGTGTGGCCTTCTGTCACTGCAGCTGGCTCTCTTGTGTCAGGCCAGATCAGAGTCTGACCCCACAGTCTGTGCTGTCGCAGACCAAGCTGGCTGCTGTCCTGCGGTACGTCCTCAGCATCAGTCATCTTTCCTTCGCGTGCTCCTGGGGTTTATGTGGGAGATGCCCAGATTTTTGTATCAGCATTCAGTTTTCTCTTTCCTTAAACACCCAGCTTCTGGAGTGCTAAATTGTCCTAAGTCCATTCTGAACGTCGCTACCTGGTACGCCGTCAGTGCAACAGAGGAGACAGAATGTGCCGCTGCTGCAGCTGCTGCGTGGACACGGCCGCTTCCACAAGTCTCCCCCTGTCAGAGGAATGACAGAGTTCTCGGTTACCTGCAGGGTGTAATTATAAACACATATCTGCCTCTGAACCAGCTTGATATGCATACTCTTCTATGAATAAGACACTGCTTTTTGGAATGTGTGTACTCCCCTTTCCTTGATGCTCAGATGAAGCCTTAGCTCCCTGCTAGGCTTTCCAGCCAGCATCTTTATCATCTAGTTTTTCTATATTCATAATATAATTATATTATTTATATTAATTAATTGTATTATTATATTTAAGTTAATATATTGGTTAATATATTAATAATCAAGATCAATAATTTGATATGGTGAATAAACTAATAATATATTGCTATTAGTATTACAAAGGGAGTGGGAAGAATCTTGGGGAGGTGGTAGACACGTCTAAGAACTTGATAGTGGTTATGGTTTCACGGGTACAGATTTATCCCCAAACTCATCGAGTTGTATATATTAAATATGTACAGCATTGTACACATCAGTCATACCCCAATAAAGTGGTTTAGAAAAGACAGAAATGACAAAACTTATCGATAGGAGTGGGGCCCATTCTATGTTCAGCCACCACCCCTTTGGCCACCTCCTGTTCTATGAGCCCTTTCAAGCCGCGGGTGAAATACTGAAGAGGGAAGAACTGAATGTTTCACGTGCATTGCAATCAGCAGTGACTCAGAAACAAAGATAAACTTAAATTACCTCTCTTCTTTCAAATCTACCACAGGGAGGTGACTCTTAATGGGGAGAACAACCCAACCCTTGGATTATATATATATTTTTTATAAATAAATTTTTATTTTAATGGGGTGACATCAATAAATCAGGGTACATATATTCAAAGAAAACCTGTCCAGGTTATCTTGTCATTCAATTCTGTTGCATACCCATCACCCAAAGTCAGATTGTCCTCCGTCACCTTCTATCTAGTTTTCTTTGTGCCCCTCCCCCTCCTATCCCCCTCTTCCTCCTTCCCTCCCCCCACCCCCCCTAACCACCACACTCTTGTCCATGTCTCTTAGTCTCATTTTTATGTCCCACCAATGTATGGAATCCTGCAGTTCTTGTTTTTTTCCTGATTTACTTATTTCACTCCATATAATGTTATCAAGATCCCACCATTTTGTTGTAAGTGATCCGATGCCATCAATTTCTTATGGCTGAATAGTATACCATGGTGTATATGTGCCATATATTCTTTATCTAGTCTTCAATTTTTTTTTACAGTGATTAAAGCCTTTAAGCAAACTCTTGGCCAACACAGCAAGAATCCATAAAAGAGTAGTGTCCTTAACATGTTCACCAAGTCCAAGTTGGCCTCAACACCATGCCAAATCCCTGAAAAATGCAACCCAACCCCAGTTCAGTCTGTTAGGAGCTGTCACAAGGAGCAGGAGTCCAGGAAAAGTCCACATCCAGGAAAAGTCCGCATGGCACTTGAATTGTTGTCACAATTCTATACTTTGCAGTTCACGTCCAAGTCCCAATGACCGCTGCTTCTAGCTGGTAATGATTCAGGTAGACTGGAAATGCCATCTGCAGCATGTGTGGATATGGAGCTTCTGTTCTCCTCTGCCTGGAGAGATGAGACCAGGTTGCTTTTCCCTGGAGCTCTGCGACTGTGGTGTGGTAAAGAGAACCTTGGGATACACTAAGCTGGGTGGCAAAGGTAGATTCATAATAGAAGTTGGCAAAAGGGGGAAAGAGAGCTCTAAACTAGGAGTAGGGCCTGACCGGGCGGTGGCGCAGTGGATGGAGCGTCGGACTGGGATGTGGAAGACCCAGGTTTGAGACCCCGGGGTCGCCGGCTTGAGTGAGGGCTCATCTGGTTTGAGCAAAAGCTCACCAGCTTGAGCCCAAGGTTGCTGGCTCAAGCAGGGGGTTACTCAGTCTGCTGAAGGTCCGCAGTCAGGGCACATATGAGAGAGTAATCAATGAACAACTAAGGTGTTGCAACGTGCAACGAGAAACTGATGACTGATGCTTCTCATCTCTTCGTTCCTGTCTGTCTGTCCCTGTGTGCCCCTCTCTCTGACTGACTCTCTCTCTCTCTGTCTCTATAAAGAAATAAAAATTTAAAAAAGACAAAAAATTTAAAAAATATAAATTAGGAGTAGGTCCCAGCCTGAAATAGGAGTGGGGCATTGAGGTAGGAGGAATAAAGGAAACACAATATATTAAACAAAGCAGCAGAAAATAGGACTATCAACACCCACAACAGAGATCTTCGAGGGAAGAATAAAAAACCTGACTATTCAGGCAAGACATAATTAAGTGGCCCTTGTGCAAATGAGATCAGTTTACCTGCTTCTTGGAAGAAATACCCTAGAATCGTCCACAGTGTCATAGATGGGGCCGATGGCCCTGGGCACCTTCAGCCTTCCATGACAAACCTCAGCATTCTGGAAGAGACTGAACCCTCCCTTAGAGGAGCAAGGATTATTTATGAAAAAGTCACAGCTGCCCTTACTAATACAATGATCTATTTTCTTGGCATAGTATAGAAGGAGCCATGCTATTACACCGGCATTGTTTTAAATAAACGAACATGGACACTAACTACCAGCCACGTCAGGGATGCCTGGTGATTCTTTAATCACAGCTGATTGCAGAGCTGCTTCCTTTTCCTAATTTCTGTTTCTATAAATAATTTAGAGTTGTGCAACATGCAGATGACACATGGAAATCAAAATTATGACTTTTATGGAGACCACTTTTTTGTTGTTGTTTGTTTGGGGTTTTTTTTGCCTGTAAAGTGTCTCCAAATGGCTTGGATAAAAATATTGTTTTCTGTTGCTTTCAACCAAGAAGAGTTACCTGAAAACATCTGTAGCTAAAACTCAGTAGAGCCTGTCTCTGTGCTCCACCTTCCTGCCATTCAGATGGGACTAGATCAGCTGGTATCTCTTCTTAAGGAAACATTCCACTGGATTGCAGGAGAATGTTGAATTCTTGATAAAAAGATAGAGAAAGAAAATACAAAAGCCAACTGTTTGAAAGAAATCTTGAGCATTCTAAAAGTCATTGTAATTAAAATACAGCAGTTTCTAATTATCCTAAGGGGAAAAAAATTATATGTAAGTCTCAAAAACACAATGTGGTTACCCAAGGCCTTGCCACATTAATTCAAATTGATCTGGACAGATATGATATCCTCAGATGGACTGCAAGCTAGTTGGAAGGCTTATAACAAAAGAAAATGCAATATAATTAGGTGGAAAAAGTAGTGGGTTTGGAGTCCCTGTTGTATGGTTGGTCTGCCATTGACTAACCGACTGACCTTTGGCAATTCATGGAACTTCTCCGTGACTCAAATTTTGAAACTGCAAAACAGGATACTACCACTTAACCCTGGGTTAGAAGAATGTGCATGAAGGTTATTTTCTGTTTACAAACGCAGCTCTCCACACCTTTCTACGTGCCTTTGTTTCTCTTCTCTCTACATTGTGATAGAGAACCTCCTGGCCAACTTCTCCACCAGCCCTCTGCTTCATTTTTTTTATAGTGAAATTCTTCCTTAGTATAAGCTTCTAATTTACAATTTTTAAAAAAGTATTTCCTAAAGCCAGCATTCAACATTATATTTTAAAATTAGTTAATCAATCCATTAATATGTTTATGTTCAGTGTTTCTTTAAATTACACTTCAAATGAAGGGAAACGGTGCTCCACTCATCACCCCTTTGCTCTCTGGCTGCCCTGAATCGCCATAACTCCTATGAAGAAAGAAAATCTTCATCTACTGTTCAAATTCTTGGTGTAAGTGAAAAGGTCAAACATAAAGGGCCTTACGGAGACATTCCACCAATATAGCCACAGTCACCTCTGTGGTCACCTCTGATGGTCTCGAGATATTCCCCCAACTTCCTGGGAACAATGATTGTAATTATGTTTCAGGAGAAGTTCTCAAACTTGGCTGTGTGTGAGTCACCTGGAAAATAAGTTTAAAATGAGAATTTCTGAAGCCTTCTTCAGAAGGTTTTGATCTGGAAAGTTTAGGGAGAGCACCGGATATTCGCATTTCTAACAAGCATCCCGGGTGATTCTTTTTCTGTTTCTGTTTTGGTTTTATATCCCGGGTGATTCTGATGCAGGTGGCCCACATGGACCTGTCCCGAAATTCTACTTGAGGTTATTTTGGCAATTGCAAGAGTAATCTGGAGTTTTGAAATTTTGTGGCTTGAAGAGGGATATTTTATAGCAAGAAATATTAGCCAAAGGATTTTTTATATTAAAAAATGTGATGACTGTTATCAAAGCACAGACTTGAGTTTGGATGTTAGTTTGGTCACTTGATACCTAGATGGCTTAGTGAAGTTAGTCTTACTTTTGTAATATATAATGTAGTAATACCAGCAGCCATCCCAAGAAAATACTGTAGAAATGAAATACACATAAAAATAAAAAATAAAAACTTAGTCATGAAAAAGAGAAGTATTAATAATTATTTAGCATGGATAATTTCAAGGAATAGATTGTTCAACTGAATGAAACAAAGTTGAGGCTAGATTTTTAGTAAATTGCTTTTCCGTTGTAGTGTTTGCACCCACATGAAGTGTGAAGGCTGGGTCTGTCCATGGCACACACAGTCCCGAGGAAAGCTGAGGTGGGACTGGGAACAGAGACAGCGATGTCACTGAAGGGCAGTAATCTGGCATGAACAGGGAGTTATTAAAATCTTCATTTGATTTAATACAAAAAACAGCTACTAAGTATAAATTTAATGTAACAGCAAATACATATTTTTCTTATTGTCCCAATTCATTTCAGACAACACTGATCCATTCTTCAAAAGAAAGAAAAAAAGAAAATTACTAGTTACATACTGGCTGGAAGTAAATTCTGTGATTTTGCTATTACCTGGGAGCCATTTTTACTCTATTTCAGGTGATGTCGGGTACAGTCTGTCTGGCAGACTACCAGTACAATGATGACAAATTCATTCTGTCAGTATTTTGGAATTTAGTGAAAGGCCAGCTGCAGAATGTGGTGCCTTTTATCTCTCTCTCTGTCCCATTACCCCTTCCAATGCATATATGGATATATGACATTCATAGACTGAATGCACAATAATGCATAACATGTACACACAACGTGTGTACAATTTTCAAACTAAGAATTTTTATTTTTTTTTTTGTGAAAGAAAATGTTTCCAGTAAAATTTCTCAACATTGCCCTGGGATGTCCTTTTATAGCAATCTGAAGGCACAGGTTTTTATCCTCACCGTCTTTGTATCCCAGGTGTCTTGTTTGGTATCCACGAACATTAGGCACAGAACAATATTCATTGTTGTGGATACAATCTCCTTTAGAACAATAAGATCTATCTTGGTCTCAGTGGGTTTCTCAAAGAAGTGCTAATGCAATCAGGCCAGATTTTCTCCCGTGTTGTGTTTTATCTTGTCCAGTGATATTAAGAGTAATCAGATTATGCTGCAATAACAGGAGACTCTGAGATCTCAGTGACTTATTCTCATTCAAGTAAAACCATTTGTGGAGATCCTCCAAGCCAACTATTCTTCACGAGGCAATTCAGTGATGTAGGCTGTTTCAATCTTGTCTCCATAGTCTCAACACAAAGACTTCCACTCTCTCCCAGAAGAGCATTTGGGCGAGCGTGCCTGGCAGCAGTAGTTCCGTGTTTGTCTTGGAGCGATGCATCACTCTGATCACAGCCCATCCATCCTGGCGGCACTGCCCCACCTCACTGCCCTGGCCCAGGGAAATACAGTCCCTCCTGTGTCCCAGAAACAGGGGAACTACATAGGGTAAGTGCAGAAATCTCTACCATTCAGTTTCAATGGTTTTCAAGGAAATATGTAACAGTAGTAATCTTCTCTTAAGAGGGGGAAATCATTAAAAAAATAAATTGATAGAATGATTTTATGATCATAGATGTTGATTATAACAAATTCTGCAGTTTGGATACCTTTTTCTAAAAATCCAACTAAAACTGACTTAAAAATCAATGTGATTTTATTTTAAATGCTATGCACCTAATGTTTTAACGCTATCTTTTCCTTGTCAATGTATAGTTGAATAAATAATTCTAAATAATAATAGAAACCATGATGATGGAAGGCCCAATGGAAAAAATGCATTGTTCTGAGGCATATCTTTATTCTATCAATAAAAATAGGTGATATTCAATCCCTCGCAGTCTGATTAAAGAAATTTTTCCTTCCGTTGGCCATATATAGTATTTTCTTAGAGACTTCTTATAAAATTATAATGTAATTAAATTCATGCTAGGCCAAGGCTTGGATTAGTGCCAGTATAATTTCTGGTCATCCCAAAATCTCCATAAAAGGGTTGCTATCATTGAGTTAGTTCTCTGAGAGTTCTTTACAATGGATTTTCTCTGGAACTTTTTCAACACTAGATCACAGCTGGATTTAAAAATTGACCATTTCCAGCTCAGTGGTAGAGCGTCGGCCTGGTGTGCAGGAGTCCCGGGTTCGATTCCTGGCCAGGGCACACAGGAGAAGCGCCCATCTGCTTCTCCACCCCTACTCCTCTCCTTCCTCTCTGTCTCTCTCTTCCCCTACCGCAGTCAAGGCTCCACTGGAGCAAGGTTTGCCCGGGCGCTGAGGATGGCTCTCTGGCCTCTGCCTCAGGTGCTAGAATGGCTCTGATTGCGGCAGAGCGACCCCCAAGATGGGCAGAGCATCGCCCCTTGGTAGGCATGCTGGGTAGATCCCGGTAGGGCACATGCAGGAGTCTGTCTGACTGCCTCCCCATTTCCAGCTTCAGAAAAATACAAAAAAAAAGAAAAAAAATTGACCATTTCCAGACCTGACATATAAAACTGACACCAAGAATTTAGAACTAAATTGTTAACATAATTTATGATATTTAGTTTCCTCCTCAGTCACAGAGGTGTGCTTACACACACTGGTCCACCACTGGAGTTGGCTAGAGACCCTTGAACAAGGAGAAAAAATTGTATGAATTTATGAGAAATAGAAGCCAAGCTTAATTTTAATTTTTGTGTGAACGTATTTAATCATATAATTAATCTTCTTGCTTGGATGTCACTTAGGATAGTTGGAAATCCCATCGACTACGGGAGAGCTCAAACACAGTGCTTTTTGGATACGCTGGACTAGGGGAAGTCTGAATTTCCCTCCAAACCCAGGATTTGATGTTTAGACAGAGCATGCAATTTTGCGATCTGCCGAGCCAGAAGAGGATTTAATATTACATTCAGAATACATTAAATTACATTTGAATACATTAAAAGTATTCAAATTGTCAAAAAATGTTCAATAAAATAACATTGCAAATCAAACTCAGTTAAATTAGCTGGCAAAGGTATAGTATGACAAAATAGAGACACGAAGCATAGGGGACATAATGTTATTTACATGTTTTCAGGGCTTACGCCCTGGGTGGCTCGCTGTTTACTAGACGTCAGTCTCCACCCTGCCCCACTGCCTTAGCTTTGATACAAGGCCAAGTCCTCCATCTGACTTCATATGACTGTGGTCTCGTTCAGATTAGTATTTGTCACCACTCTTCACAGAAGACAGGAATGCAGCAGACCGGGGGAGGACGAGGAGCAGATTAAGAGACCAAGTTTGTTCAAAGCAAACATACCTGAGACAATCAAACAGAGAAATAAGGAGGCTGTTCACGGTGTAACAAATTTTAGATTAAAAAGTTGATGGGAAAAGCATTTTAGAATTCTCAAAATAGTTGCTATCATCAGAAAAAATAAAGTCATTCACTAACTCATTTTTATGCACTCTCTCTGAAGATGTCTTACAGACTTCTGGGCTTCTGACTTAGAAACTAATGGGACAGCTGGCTGAAAGATGACAGATCATCAGTGCTTTTCAAACAAATTAAAACATGTTTTAACAGAAGAGAAAAAGTATTAAACCAGAACAAATGAAATCAACATAACACAAGTATTTTTAAAAGCCAAAAATAAGGTTTTATCAAAAATAAAAATATTAACAAAAATAATAATAAAACATTTAAAAGTAAAAAATGATGTAATCAGAAATTTATTTTTCTTTAATACAGAACATAAACTCTTAACTATAAGCCAGATATTGTTTAATTGGTTTAACATGTATTAACCTTCTCACAACCTCATGATGTGAGTTATATTGTTTTTGTAAAACCAAGGAAACTGAGGCATGGGAGAAATTAAATAGTAAGCTGGTAAAGGACATGAGACTTGAACCCAGACAGTCTGGCTCCATCCTGTATAAACTGTGATAAATTATGAAAGGGTAAAATACATATTTATACTGAGTAAAGTTTTGCAATGGGAACAATATCACGTATTTCCAAATTACTTAATATGTGATGTAATTTCTGATGTTAATCTTACTGGTTGGTTGTATCAATTTCAATTAATAGGTAAAATTTGAGGAAAGGAGCTAGTGGTTCTTGGCTCTGTGTTGTTCTCTATGACTAAGATTTAGAACGTAATTAAATTACTTTATTCAGCCATTTCCATTTTCTTCTCTAAAAACCTAAAGTTATGACACTCATTACACCATTAAGTTATTGATTTGGACTGATGATTTCTCTTAAGAACTGACTAGGGCTCAGGTGAAGATCAGTCTTCTGGAAGAAGCTTCATTGTAACATTATGTTAACATTGTAGTAGTTGATATCCTGACTTTACACTCAAGCCAGGCCTCATAACTTTAGCTAATACAACTTCAGGTTAAACCACAGTATTAAGTAGTATTGATTTGTTTGAGCTGTGAAACATAAATCTTTTCCCACCAGGTAAACAATAACAATTGAATGAAATTTGGCTCAGACAAGAAATGATGGTCCCACAACTTTGTCCAATTAGCATAAACCCTGACACACCAATAACCACAGGGTTTAGTGCAGGCTTTGGTGATGCACACCACTCAGCATAACCTGGTTGCCGTGGTGCTATCTGTGCCTAGAGCTTGTTCTGAGACAGATCAACAGCATCTTTTGGTAGGAGATAGATTACAAACACAAATCTGAACAGAATGAGTTTCTAGGTTAGATAAAATAGATGTAAGTAGTTGGGAACATCTCCCCTTCTGACAAGCATGGGCTTTGGTTTCAGAAAGACCTGAGTTGGTACTCAGCTTCACACCATCAGAGCAGTAATCACAGATGAATTAGTGGACCTGAGCCTTAGTTTCTTTGCTCTAAAAGAAACATTAAAAGCACTGACTAGTTGGCTGGCCAGTTGGCTCAATGGTAGAGCATCAGCCTGGCATGTGGAAGTCCCGGGTTTAATTCCCAGCCAGGGCACACAGGAGAAGCACCCATCTGCTTCTCTACCCTTCCCCCTCTCCTTTCTCTCTCTCTCTCTCCCGTTCCTGCAGCCAAGGCTCCATTGGAGCAAAGTTGGCCCAGGCACTGAGGATGGCTCCATGGCCTCCACCTCAGGCGCTGGAATGCAATGGAGTAACAGCCCAGATGGGAAGAGCATCACCCCCTGGTGAGCTTGCCAGGTGGATTCCAGTTGGGTGCATGCGGGAGTCTGTCTCTCCTCCTCCTTGCTTCTCACAATACAAAAAAAGAAAAGCTCAATAAACACTTTTTTAAAATAAAAAGCTACTTTTCAAAATATTTAATTATTGGGGAAGGGCAGTAAATAAAATATTTTTGGAGACATAAATAATTAGATATTGTTTTTCATTAATCAAAAACCCATTTCAGAGGTCTCAATCCTTATCAAGTTTCTGGGTAATAAATAATTTGCATCATTCTGAATTAGTGAAGTTATTCACATTTCTGCTTAATTAAAAAAAATTAGTCATATTGATTCTCCAGGTAACACCCAAAGGAAATGAACACTAAATCTACAGTATTTTCTCAAATTTAAGAAATGGGTTTCTAATTTTTAGGATAATTTTGGCCAAATATCAGAGACATCCTTTCCTGTTGCGGAACTAAACTAGAAATGTGCCTAGCTCCAAGAATCATACATTAGTGGGAAGAGTTTTTCAATAAGGTCTCTTTTACTCTTTACTCATGGTAACATTTAAAAAACCTACAGCCTTCTGCTGGTAAGATACTTTTCTTAAAGTGTTTCACATGGATTTGTAGTCATGAGATGCCTACTCCCCTCGTCAATCTTAAAGGTAGAAAGAACCAAATTTGTGTTAAAGATTAGAAGAAATAACCTGGTCACTACTTTTATCCAGCAAGCAAATTTTTAATTCACACTCTCCAATACAAAAGCTACTAGTCACATGTGACTTAATAAATTAAATAAAAAGTTTCATTTCTTCAGTCACATGAGCCACGTTTTCAAGTGGCCACATGCCACCCTATTGGCACTGTATGTGTAGAGGGTTTCTATCATCTCCAGTTCTATTAGGCAGCTCTGCTAAACGATTGACAGTAAAGGGGATCCAATTCTAATTTTTATTTCTCATACAGCATACTCAGATAAGGCTTCTTCTTATTTTTTTCTTATTCCTTAAGAGAAGTAAGTATGCAAAAAAAAAAAAAAAGAGCACAAAATGTAAGACTGAAGACCATTTCATGCTTTTAATCCCATGCCTTGTTTTGATTTACTTGAATTATTTCATGGGAACGAAATTATTCCAATTTCATGGTCCTATGTGGCTTCTGCACTCCAACGGCCACCTAACAGCAATCTCAGCTTGATAAAGCAGGCTTGATTGCCCAAGAGCTCCCCGACGCATTCCACCTCTCAGTATTTCTATTAGTCAATTGAATATGTAATACTTAGAACAGCTCTTCAGAAAGGACAGGCTGGAACTGTTACCTAAGCCAAGTAGTGGGCAAGGAGAGGGTCCCTTTCTTTCCTAACTGCTCCTGCTGAGAATCTCTTAGATTGTGCTATTCCCTTCACAACCCCGCCCCCATCTGACATATGCTTCCTCCCTTGTTATTTGTCAGTGTTTACTTTTACCATAAAGTTATGAGTGGTGGTGCACATGGCAAGAAGAGAGAATAACCCTTTCAAGAGGGGCTGAGAATTGCGTCTCTAATGAAGGCTGAGAAAATGGTGCTTCCTACCACAAGCCAGCGCTATACCTTCATTACCCTGTCCATAGCTCTATTTACTCTACGCTCTCCATCATAAAATACCTGGAATACACTGAAACTGCATATTCTTTTTCAGTATATATAATTTGTATGAAAAGCTTCACCGTTAGCTCAACGTTGAGGGGGAGGACACGGGGTGATTTTTACTTCCACTTTTCCCACCATCATAAATAAAATTCTTAACCAACCTTGAAAGAATGATCTAGGAGGTTGTAATGTTCATAATGCTGAATTCTGCTCCACAGCAACCTTGAAGAGGCATTCTAGTTTGAAAAATAAGTAGCAGTAAAGAGAAGCACGCAGGCCAAACTTGAAGCGAGGAAACACAGAGAAGGAAACGGAGCGAGGGCAGCTGCTGGCTCACGATAGGTTATATACATACCCTCAGATTTGCAGGTGTCTTCGCCATTCAGTACCAACTTTCTCCTTTTCTTCAAGCCAGGCGCTTTTAGTCCGTTAGTATCCTTGTACCAATGACAGAGACCACTATTGACAGCTTCCACCACATTATATATGATATGTCCCTAGCCTCCAAAGTGAAAGTTTTGAATGCCTTTTCCCATAAAGACATTAGTTGGTTCAATAAATTTGTGTCTTAGAAGACTGTTAGCTGTAATGGGAGAAGTGATTATTTGGAAAAATGGAAGCAAGGGTTTGTTCAGGAGACTATTTCAAAGTCTAGGCCAAAAGATGATAAAGGCTTTGGTCAGGAAGATAGTAGTAAGAATAAATGAGAAAATAAACATGAATTCAGTACAAATCTTGCAGTAAAGTAGACAGGACTAAATTTGAAGTAGGGAGTGAGGGGGGAAAAAAGAGAAATAAAGAGAGATGACACCTGACGTTCATTCCAGTGGGGACTCCCGATAAAGACAGAGGAGAGACCTCCGGGCGGCAGGGGCAGAGTGCTGAGGGAGAGCACTGTGTGTGACGTCGGTACCACATCCACGTGGAAATATTAAGTAGGCAGCCGAATATAGGATGCTGAACATATGGAAGGAGAACTGGGCTGGAGATAGAAATTTGGTGGTCTTTAGCATATGGAGAGTATACAAAGCCATGGAATCAGGTGAGGTCATACAGAAACAATTAAAAAATAAGGGTACCAGCCCTGTCCCATTTAAGGTTAAGGTCTACACAACACTGCATTATTAGATGCATACATTTTTAGGCTTCCCTGGTAGACTATTAATATGTACAGTAGAGAATATGCCTCTCTTAGACAAAACACATTTCTGAATATTAGGACACTTCACGTGGGGAGCCACCCGGATAACAAAGGCTTTACATTAGGTAGAATCCCTGGGCCGCTCTGACAGAACTGCATTCACAGAAGAGTGAGCACATCTTACTCTTCAATAATACAGCTGGTTTCTTCATTTGGATGGTGTGAAACTTACAGACCAGAGTTTTTTCAAAAATCTGATTTGTCTATGTAGTTTACCTCATTTTATAAAACTGGTATCAAAATGCCACATCTGATTTGATCCAAAGTATACAAGTCTTTTCCATGCTTTACCAGAGAAAATAAGAAAATTATAAGAAAAATAAATTATGTGTTGCTTATCTTTATCTTAAAGGCCATGAACATAAAAACACATTGGTTGGCCTATAAAATTATAACATAGAATAAATTTTAAAGACTAGTTGTCTGAAACACTAAAATTGTACACTGAATCACTGTTTAAAATTTCTAGTTTAAATGAAACATTTACATTTTGGAAGTGATGGAAAGCAGACAGAAAGATCAAGAATGTTAGAGAAACAATATATTTTATAAAAGTTGTACTTTGCATGGTGTGCAGAGGCTACTAATATTTTCAGAAAAGAATACCTACATAGAATAGCAAGAGCTCCAAAGCCATCATTTCATACACATCTTGCCACAAGGAATTTTCGATCATCTGTCTCAGTATCAGAGCTGTGTTGAAGTCAGTGATTAGTACATTCTGTGGCTTCAGTTTTTCCTTTTGAAATCAGCTCCCAGACTTCTGAGAACTGAATGTTTGCCAGGCCTGAGTCAAGTTTTCCTACCTTTTGATTTAGTCTGTTTCTTGATTTCTGAGTGTATTTCAAAAATACAATAACTGTTTATATCACAAGTGGGAGACAGAGGTGCATTTAAAAAGACTATCAGATGTTCTTGGCGCCCTTTACCACCAGGACCCACAGCACACTGCTCTGCACATGCACTGATCTGATGCCTTCCCAAGCACCTCTCCTCCCCAACCCACTGGATCTCCCACACCTGATCACAAAACCCTATGCGTGAAATCTCTTTTCCAAGCTGCCTTCTTCCCTCCTTGTTGTAACGACAACCGGATGAACCAGGACTAGTGAATGTAACACACACACTACAGCCCACGCAGTGGAATGCTGTCTCTCACTCTGATGGCCAGGCCCCTCTCGGCATCTAAGAAATTATTTCAGATAAATTTCCCATATGCTCTTCTATACTTCCATATGGAGGATCTTCTAAATTTGGGTAGCATATTTCTACCCATTTAGGAGCATTCTAGTAGCTATGATTTAGTTATTCTAGTTGCTTTCGGAAATGTGGAATTAATTTCAGTGTTCACAAGTTTTGTTGATTCATGGAAGGCTGGTCACTGTTTTACGAGGGTTCTTTTATGAGAATACTGTTTAATTGAGTTCTTATAGGGCCTCATTTAGACACATAGCAGTTTTAGCTAAGTTTTTAAATTAGCAGTCAGAATCTATTAGCTGGAGATTAGTTGATGTATATTACAGGTGCAATGATTGATTAATTCAATTATTTACAAACTCACAATTATATACTAAGTCCACAGGACAGGTTAGGCACAATAAACTGCCTTTAGGATAAATAAACAAAACAGATGTGGGCTCTTCCTTCAGGAGGAGATAAACAAGTAAGAACACAAATGGTTCATTATAAAAGACAACGAACACAAAATATTGTTTAATTCTATAAGTACACCATAGAAAAACACCTTGTACGTAAGCCTAGGGTAGGGGGAGGTGGACTAAAGAGGGATCAACTTGTTGAGAATGGATGCTTCAGGGAAAACGAAAACAAAACTAGACAAAGGCAAAGAAACCCAACTGTTTTCCTTCTATTTATGTACACCAATGATTGATGCCCGAGTAGTCCCTGCATTACGGCAGCTTGGATGTATGAAATGTGTTTGTTTTTCAATTAAATAAAGGGAGCAGTTTTTGTTTTGCCTGAATTAAAAAAAAATTCTGAAGTCAGTCATAGCCGTTAGCTCTCCTATATTGTGTCTGCCCACTTACTATGATGCCGGCGGTGATGCTACAGGTTAGTGGCCCGTGGATTCAGGACACGTTGGCTTTCGGCTTCTTCAGCAGAGTCTCTGGGAACACAGTGGAGTGTGTAACTGGTATGTAAACAGAAGACCAAGGGCTGAGTGCTTTAATCCAACTTTCCTGTTTCTCTTGCAGTTTTATGTTTCCCAGTTTCTTATATAGGGCTTTTTCTTTCTTTCCTTTTTTTAAAATTCAGGATTTATTATGCAAAGAATACCTTTATAATTCAATGAATGAATAATCCTTTTCTTTGTATTGTTATTTAAAGCATAGTGTTTCCTGATTCCATTCAGTTTAACTGTCAGACAAAAATAAAGCTGTAATTATAGATACCTGACTCAGTGCAGAATAACACCAATCACAGGGAACTTGCTCTGGTTTTGATTTCAAAGCAATCTTGAGCAAGCCTCCTTTGAACTGGAACATGAATCAGCAGTTAGCAGAGCTGAGTTTAAACCTCTACTCCAGATTCTGAGTGACAGAGAACTTCTAAATAGGGCCCTGTTTGTTCATAGTTTTAGGTATCTGTGATTTACTTGGCTTTGCTAGACAATAGGGGCTTTGGTTCAGTGATATTTTTAACATTCCCTAAAATAAATCACAGTGTTCCCATCTTGGATGTGGATTAGTATGGCGGAGGAAATGAAGAACTTACAAGTGCAGAGTATCCAGGGATTACGTGCTGGGCTCTGTGCTGTATTGCCTTGGTTAATATTTTTTGGTTGCATGTAATAGGAATTGGTTCTGGCTAGCTTAAGGAGAAAAAGTAAGTGGTGCTGGATTATTAGAAGAATATTTGGTTATCTCATAGAATTCAAGACTCAGGAAAGACAGGGATCAGGAGACTTCAAACCTCAGAAGTAGAGTTCGTGTCTGACTCCCTAGGGAAAATTAGTTAAGTGTCTCATCATATGATAGGAGATCAGATCTTCATCCGTGGGTTAGTCAGTCAAGGTCAGAGGGGCAGAGTTATACTGTTTAGCTGGTTGTTTGTGGGCAACCACACCTGTATTTTGTGGGCAGTTCCCAAAGGAGAATGACTGTGAACTGGCGACCACACCAGTGAGGTCTGCTATGGGGGGCATTTTAAAGGCTTAATTTAATTTTCACAAAAAGCCTATAAAATCATTATTTCCACCTCACAAATGAAAAAAAACTGAGACTCAAATTGGTTAGGCAATTTGTCCAATGTTCCTCAATTAGAATGTGGCAGATCTAGAATTCCAACTATGTTTACAAGGGGGGTTAGTCTTCTTAAAAGATAAAACTATATGGCATAGGAACTTCCACATATTTTCTCATGGAGAGATAGTAAGGTATTTTCAGAGTACTAGAAAGAGTAAAACAGTGCTGAAAACTCTAGGGTTGAATCCCAACTCTACCAAGTCTTCATGGGCAACTAAACATCTAATCCTCTCCACTCATAAGTGCTAACGTATCATCTACTTCACAGGACTATTTTAAATTTGCAAAGTTATTGAGACAACAAGTAAAAATACTTGGCAAAAGCAGATATTCATTATTTGGTGAGAAAAAGAGCTTTTTGTTTGTATTTTTCTGAAGTGAGAAGCAGGGAGGCAGAGAGACAGACTCTTGCATGTACTCTACTGGGATCCACCTGGCATGCCCACCAGGGGGTGATACTCTGCCCATCTGGGCTGTTGCTCTATTGCAACCGGAGCCATTCTAGCGCCTGAGGTGGAAGCCATGGATCCATCCTCAGCACCTGGGCCAACTTTGTTCCAATGGAGCCGTGGCTGCGAGAAGGGATAGAGAAAGAGAAAGGAGAAGAGGAAGGGTGGAGAAGCAGATGGATGCTTCTCCTGTGTGCCCTGGCTGAAAACTGAACCTGGGACTTCCACATACTGGGCCAATGCTCTACCACTGAGCCAACTGGCCAGGGCCAAGAGCTTTCCTATTAATGAATCCTTAAGCATGCTACTAAAAATAAATCACAATTTGATAGTGGCTCTCTTATTCTCAGCCTTTCAAGATGGTGCCTTATTCACCTAAACATAAAGGTAGGAAATGCTACATAAATCATTAAGGAAATTAAACAATAGGCAAAGAAAGTTTTAGAAACAAACATTTGACTACTTCTCTTTGAGGCTTTGTGCTCACATTACAGGGAAAAGCTCTTACCTTTGGTCACAGCAAGATATTAACCATCAGTTTCTCTCATGAATACCACCTGAGATGATCAATGTTCTTTTGATAATAAGAGAAAAATGAGAATACAGTTCTGAATGTGGAAATTTATAACATTGAAACATTAGCTAATTCAGTTTGGAATAATTAATGTATTCAAGCAATCAATTCTAAGCCCAGATGATTATATTTAGTTATCTTTAAGAACAGCTCTGTGAGGGAAAAAAAAGCACTATAGCAATCCAAGAGTTTGTAATTGCGCGTGGTGGGTGTTCTGCAAACACTCATAGACTCATTGGTATTCATTTGTTCCAAATTACTTCAGACAACAATTAGTGTATGTCAACAGCAAAGTTGGAACCCTAAATGGAAGAAGAAAAATATATTCCTGTGTTGGTAGGGATAAAAAGGAGGTGTAGACTATTACAACTCTTGCTATTTCCATTATCTCTGGATCTTAGTTTTTTAGATCTCAGTTTATGACCATTAATCTTTCATTTTCATATAAATTGTATCTGAGTGAATTATAACATGGCCTATCATTTCAAACTTGATGACCAAGGGACAAGTGATTTTAAATATAACCATAACATTGTGTTATTCTTTTTTTTTTTAACATTGTGTTATTCTTTTATTCCAAAATGAAAAGCCTCCCCCCATTTTTCTGTGCTGCATTTCAAGTCAGTGGCCTGCTTGCTTTTAATTTCTTATTTAAATTTGTGAGAGAAAAGTAACCATTCACATTTAAAGATTCTTAGAAAACATTATTGTAAATATTTAGGTTATCTATTAAAAACATCATCATCTATAGATAGATACATTTAAATAAGAAAACTTTTTTAAAGTATTATCTTTAAAAAAAAAATTAAAAACCCCAAATTAGTTTAAGAAGCTCTTTTTATTACATTGGTAAATCCCAGAAAAGTACAAAGCCCATGAAGGTAGAAGCATTTCAGAAAACAAGACAAAATGTTTGCATAATTTTAATGACAACATTTAGTTTTGATGTTAATAAAGCTCATGATTTTGCATTGAGGCACACTGCTCATGAATTAAGTACATTCTGAAAGTCTGGGAAGATTTTTTGTATAGCTTATATGAACCTGACTTCATATAAATGATTATATTACATTCCCTTTCTAGAGATTAAGTTCATGGTATGACGTTCATTAAAAAAACCGCTATTGATTCATAATGACTTCGAAGAACAGAAACAAGAAAAACACAATCACAAACATACCCCTTTAAGTGGTACATCAGGTCAAAGTATAATAATCTTTTAGTGTTTTCAGTTGTTACCAATGAAAATAGATCCCACTACAGAAAAGAAGTGCGATAATATCAGAAGATGTTGAAATCCATGCTGTTTTTATCTTCAAAATCAAATAAATAGGTGATTACATTCTAGAATCTTATCAAGAGTCATTATCAAGTGATAAGTAAAGATATTTACTACTTTTGCCAACTACCATATAACAGGCCACCAGAAGCTATCAAGTTTACCTTAATTAACTTTCTGGTAATGTGGCAATTTTCAGTGGCTCTTGACTCACATCATACTTTCTGTTGCAGCTGCTGCTACTGCTACAACTAATACTACATAAAATAATAGGAAATGTAAAGGAGAAAACAAAAGAAAATAAATTAGATTTTTCATAGTTCTAAATATTGTTTTGGTTTATCCTTGAAGTGGAAATCAATTATTCAAGGTTTGGAAAGAAAACAAAAACATCTTTATAATTCACAGCATGTATAGAGGCCTAATGATTTATCCATTGCCAGTGGGGGTTAGCTTGTCATGTTCTCTATTCAATGTTAACTGGTTCCGTTGCTAATAAAGCACTTAACTGTTTCTGAGCACAGGACAAGAACAGCTCCAAACTGGACAGGCTTCTTTGGTGGATGACTTGATCAAGCTGTCAATTTTTTTTAAAAGAGAAAGAAACAACAACAAAAATACACTTAGTTGAGGGATAAAGAATATTATGTCACTGAAACTTACTCAAAACACCTTTCCAGATAATGATTTAGAAAATCAAATAGTGTTTAAATTCAGAGATAATGTAGTCACTATTTCTGGGCAATTCTCTAAGATGAGATGATAATCATTATAATTTTACCACTGATGTTATTTTCAGTTATTGAAGAAACACCGTAAATATGATCAGAGCGATTTAAAAACATAAAAAATAGAGTAAAATGGCAGTTCTTAATAAATATACAGATCAAACATCCATAAGTCCATAAGACCATATAAATAAAACATGTAAATAATAAAAGAAATATACAATGCAGAAAATCAGCACAATTATATCATGCAAAGGGTTTAGGGACAAAGGATAAGGAAGGAAATAAGCCATTTTCTGAAATCCGAAAAAGTTCTGAGAAATGTATACTTTAAGAAATATTTGAGACGGAAATGGCGCCGTGAGAAGCGCGTCTGACAGCTCTCCCCTAAATCACAACAAATTTATCAACTAGAAACAGAAAAATTTATCCTCGGAGCATTCCGGAGTTCCACACAAACTGAAAGCAAAAGGACTGTTATCACTTGAATCTGAGAGATGAGGGTGTGGAGGAAGC
Source organism: Saccopteryx bilineata (assembly GCF_036850765.1). Lineage (NCBI taxonomy): Eukaryota > Metazoa > Chordata > Mammalia > Chiroptera > Emballonuridae > Saccopteryx > Saccopteryx bilineata. The sequence continues at coordinate 137,553,749 of NC_089491.1, read as the reverse complement.
TACCGCAGCGACGCTCATTCAAGCCGCCAGGGAGTGCGCCCGTGGTGAGTCAGCCCATATACTTGGGATCCGCAAGCCGCCGCGAGCGGCCGACAGCGAGCCGCCCCGAGCCCCCGCGAACCCCCGCGAACCGCCACCGCGAGCTGCCGCGAGCCCCCGCGAACCGCCACCGTGAGCGGCCGCCACGAGCCGCCACGCGCGCGCCCGGTCCGGTTGAGCACTGCTGACGTTCCCAGCGACCCGCACACTGCGAGTGGGGGGTCGCTGGCCACCGGTGCCCTGAGCGCCCCATTCGCGCGCGTGCCTTGGGCATTCCACGCGCCCAGGGCGCCCTACTGGCCCGCACACCCAGGGGGCTCCATTATCCTGTGCCTGGTGCGGTCCAGCCGCCAGCAGCGCGGCGGGGCGAGCGGGAGAGGCTTGGGAGATTCTCTCCGTGGGCGAGGCACCTCACCCAGCCATTCAAGCTAACAATCAAGCGTTGGGGGAGGGGCGCGCGCAGGCAGCCTAAAATACCTTCAAAAACACAGCTGCGACCCAATCACTGAAATTAGCTTAACCCATAAAATCTGCGCACCCTCGGTTCTAATTGATAAGATCTCTCTCAGTTCAGCGATCCAAGACAAGAGGCGTGATATTTTTTAGTGCCTCTCGCTAAAGGGGCGGGGGCAACTTCTGATTGATAGAGCCTCCATATTCAGGGATAAACGCTAACAAGAAGGACTTGGCAGATAATAAGGTCTATACTTCACTAGTCGTAAGCAGAGACTAGTGCCTCTTCTTCCCTGCAAAAACAGGCTACAAAGTGTGGAAAGCCTGGGTTGAGAGGTCCAACTAAATGATAGGCGCTGAACAGTCACCTTGACTCCCACCCCCGCCTGATTACACTGGAGGCCCTGACTGTCAGAGCCTTTCCCAAAGCCCTGCACTGAGTGGGGATAGAGTGGGGATTTCCCAGCTCTTTGAGCCTCTTACTCCCCAGGCAGAAGCAGTTGCAGCCTTATAGCTGGATCACCAGGCTGCTAATTCAGAAAGGGGGGACTAGGAGAGAGAATCCAGGAAAGCAAACTCTCTCATCGTTGGACCCTGCAAACGCCAACAAGCCTTTACTTCCAGCAAGACTAAAGCCAATTATATGACATTGCCATAGAATCCCATCAACTGCAAATCCCTACCTAAGAGTGACACAGGGGCAGAGCCTGGGGTACAGAGTCACCGACCAGGAAGAGGGAGAGAAAAGAAAAAGGAAGAAGTTAACCTCTCAAAATCAAGAAAAACCCACAGACTTTACAACTTGATCCACTAATTTTTTGTTGTTGTTGTTGTTGTTTGTTTCTTCTATCTTTTTGCCTTTATTTCCTCCACCTCGGTCCTTCTATTCTCTGCCCATCTTATGCTTCCCCTTTCTTGAACTACACTACCCATGAGTGTTGCATTTTATTTTTCTTCTTCATCCTCACCCTCCTTTAAGGTTATACTCCAAAACATTTAACTCTCACTCTCTCCTCTTTTGTTTTTTTTTTTTGTCTTGCTTTATTTTGTTTTTTTCTCCTCCTATTTTATTTCTTCCTTCGTTTTTCTCTTTTTCTTATTTTTTCCTTTCTATTCGTTTTTTCTTTTCTCATTTTACTTTCCTCCCATATAATCCTCAATCACGAACAAATTAGTTAATTTGGGACTCAAGGCATTTTTTTGGCTTTATTTCTCTTTTTTGCTTTTGTTTTTATTTTTTTTTTCTCTTGTTTGTTTATTTTTGTGGCATTTTGGGTCCTCCCAACCCAAGGTCTCCATTGTATTTAGTCTTCGCTCCACTTAATACAACAGATTTTTACTTATTATTTTTATTTTTTCTTCTTTATTATTCTTTTTTGGTCCTTTTTTCTGATTCCCTCTTATCCCTCTCATTATATCTCTTAGTTGACCATCACTTACAAGCAAATCATCTTATGCTTGTCTAAGATTTTCTTCCTTTTTTTTTTTTTTTTTTTTTTTTTTTTTTTTTGCATTTAGTAGGTCCCTACTCCCTTTTTTTTGTCCCTTGAACTCTTCACCCCAAATCAGGCCCTCCATTATAGGCACGATGTTTCCCTGAGGAGGGGAGAGGAGGGAAAGAGAAGAGAGAAAAAAGGGGGAAATAATAAATTATTACTGTTTTTTTTTGTGGGGTGTTTTACCCTTTTTTTTTTTTTCTTTTTACTCTTTATTAATTCTAATTAGTGCTATCAATAAGACCACCCTCAGATGCCGATAAGAAAGAGGAAATCGAATATTATGGATACAAAAGAAAGAGAGGTAACACAAATAGATGTGGAAAAATCTATGGAGAAAAGACTTAACATATTGGAAGCCTTGGAGCTAAATGACAGAGAATTTAAAATAGAAATCTTAAAAATACTCAGAGATATACAAGAAAACACAGAAAGGCAATATAGGGAGATCAGAAAACAACTCAATGAACACAAAGAATATATTACCAAGGAAATTGAAACTATAAAAACAAATCAAACAGAAATGAAAAACTCAATTCACGAGCTGAAAAACGAGGTAACAAGCTTAGCTAACAGAACAGCCCAGATTGAAGATAGGATTAGTGAAATAGAAGACAAACAACTTGAGGCACAACAGAGAGAAGAAGAAAGAGACTCAAAAATAATAAAAAACGAGAAAGCCCTACAGGAATTGTCTGACTCCATCAGAAAGAATAACATAAGAATAATAGGTATATCAGAGGGAGAAGAGAAAGAAAATGGAATGGAGAATATACTCAAACAAATAATAGACGAGAACTTCCCAAGCCTGTGGAAGGAACTAAAGCCTCAAATTCAAGAAGCAAACAGAACACCAAGTTTTCTTAACCCCAACAAACCCACTCCAAGGCACATCATAATAAAGACACAAACCAATGACAAAGAAAAAATTCTCAAGGCAGCCAGGGAAAAGAAGAGTACAACATATAAAGGAAGGCCTATTAGATTATCATCAGATTTCTCAGCAGAAACTCTACAAGCTAGAAGAGAGTGGACCCCAATATTTAAAGCCCTGAAAGAGAGGAACTTTCAGCCAAGAATACTATACCCATCAAAGCTATCCTTCAAGTATGAAGGAGATATAAAAACATTCACAAATACAGAAAAGATGAGAGAATTTATCAACAGAAAGCCCCCACTCCAGGAAATACTAAGGGGGGTTTTCCAACCAGATTCAAAGAACAAAAGAAAACAACACCACAAGTAACAGCTCCACCAAGAACACAATAAAACCAAACTTAAACTGTGACAACAAAGGAAAAAAAGGGGGGAGAGGATGGAGATTAACAGTAGCAAAGGATGATGAAGTGCAGAAATACTTATAAGATAGGGTACTACAATGAATATGGTAGGTACCCTTTTCATTACTTAATGGTAACCACCCTTAAAAAAACCACCACAAAAACACTTGACTTAAAAAAGGTAGCAACAGAGGAAAGAAGTATGGAACACAAACAAACAAAAACAAATGATAGAAAAACAAAAGAGAAGAATCAAACTAGATACAAAACTAACAGAAAGCAATTTATAAAATGGCAGTAGGGAACCCACAAGTGTCAATAATTACACTAAATGTAAATGGATTAAACTTACCAATAAAAAGACACAGAGTAGCAGAATGGATTAAAAAAGAAAATCCAACTATATGCTGCCTACAAGAAACACATCTAAGCAACAAGGATAAAAACAAATTCAAAGTGAAAGGCTGGAAAACAATACTCCAAGCAAACAACACCCAAAAAAAAGCAGGTGTAGCAATACTCATATCTAATAATGCTGACTACAAGACAGAAAAAGTACTCAGAGACAAAAATGGTCATTTCATAATGATTAAGGGGAAGTTGAATCAAGAAGACATAACAATCCTTAATATATATGCACCAAACCAAGGAGCACCAAAATATATAAGACAGCTACTTATTGACCTTAAAACAAAAACTAACAAAAATACAATCATACTTGGAGACCTCAATACACCGCTGATGGCTCTAGATCGGTCATCCAAACAGAGAATCAATAAAGATATAGTGGCCTTAAACGAAATACTAGAACACCTGGATATGATAGACATCTACAGGAGACTTCATCCCAAAGCGACAGAGTATACATTTTTCTCTAGTGTACATGGAACATTCTCAAGAATTGACCATATGTTGGGCCACAAAGACAATATCAGCAAATTTAGAAAAATTGAAATTGTACCAAGCATATTTTCTGATCATAAAGCCTTGAAACTAGAATTCAACTGCAAAAAAGAGGGAGAAAAACCCACAAAAATGTGGAAACTAAACAACATACTTCTAAAAAATGAATGGGTCAAAGAAGAAATAAGTGCAGAAATCAAAAGATATATACAGACAAATGAAAATGAAAATACGACATATCAGAATCTCTGGGATGCAGCAAAAGCAGTAATAAGAGGAAAGTTCATATCACTTCAGGCCTATATGAACAAACAAGAGAGAGCCGAAGTAAACCACTTAACTTCACACCTTAAGGAACTAGAAAAAGAAGAACAAAGACAACCCAAAACCAGCCGAAGAAAGGAGATAATAAAAATCAGAGCAGAAATAAATGAAATAGAGAACAGAAAAACTATAGAAAAAATCAATAAAACAAGGAGCTGGTTCTTTGAAAAGATCAACAAAATTGACAAACCCTTGGCAAGACTCACCAAGAAAAAAAGACACAGGACTCAAATAAATAAAATCCAAAATGAAAGAGGAGAGATCACCACAGACATCATAGAAATACAAAGAATTATTGTAGAATACTATGAAAAATTATATGCCACCAAATACAACAACCTAGAAGAAATGGATAAATTCCTAGAACAATACAACCTTCCTAGACTGAGTCATGAAGAAGCAGAAAGCCTAAACAGACCAATCAGCAGGGAGGAAATAGAAAAAACTATTAAAAATCTCCCCAAAAATAAAAGTCCAGGCCCAGACGGTTATACTAGTGAATTCTATCAAACATTCAAAGAAGACTTGGTTCCTATTCTACTCAAAGTCTTCCAAAAAATTGAAGAAGAAGCAATACTTCCAAACACATTTTATGAGGCCAACATAACCCTCATACCAAAACCTGGCAAGGATGGCACAAAGAAAGAAAACTACAGACCAATATCTCTAATGAATACAGATGCTAAAATACTAAACAAAATACTGGCAAACCGAATACAACAACATATTAAAAAAATAATACATCATGATCAAGTGGGATTCATCCCAGAATCTCAAGGATGGTTCAACATACGCAAAACGGTTAACGTAATACACCATATCAACAAAACAAAGAACAAAAACCACATGATCTTATCAATAGATGCAGAAAAGGCTTTTGATAAAATACAACACAATTTTATGTTTAAGACTCTCAACAAAATGGGTATAGAAGGAAAATATCTCAACATGATAAAGGCCATATATGATAAACCATCAGCCAACATCCTATTAAACGGCATAAAACTGAGGACTTTCTACCTTAAATCAGGAACAAGACAGGGTTGTCCACTCTCTCCACTCTTATTCAACGTGGTGCTAGAAGTTCTGGCCAGAGCAATCAGACAAGACAAAGAAATAAAAGGCATCCATATCGGAAAAGAAGAAGTAAAGCTATCACTTTTTGCTGATGATATGATCCTATACATCGAAAACCCGAAGGACTCCACAAAAAGATTATTAGAAACAATAAACCAATATAGTAAGGTCGCAGGATACAAAATTAACATACAAAAGTCCATAGCCTTTCTATATGCCAACAATGAAATATTAGAAAACGAACTCAAAAAAATAATCCCCTTCACGATTGCAACAAAAAAAATAAAATACCTAGGAATAAACCTAACAAAGAACGTAAAGGACCTATATAATGAAAATTACAAAGCATTGTTAAGGGAAATCGAAAAAGATACAATGAGATGGAAAAATATTCCTTGTTCTTGGATAGGAAGAATAAATATAATCAAAATGGCCATATTACCCAAAGCAATATACAAATTTAATGCAATTCCCATCAAAATTCCTATGAGATTTTTTAAAGAAATGGAACAAATAATCATCAGATTTATATGGAACTATAAAAAACCCCGAATAGCCAAAACAATCCTAAGGAAAAAGAATGAAGCTGGGGGCATTACAATACCTGACTTTAAACTATATTATAGGGCCACGATAATCAAAACAGCATGGTATTGGCAGAAAAATAGACACTCAGACCAATGGAACAGAATAGAAAGCCCAGAAATAAAACCACATATATATGGTCAAATAATCTTTGATAAAGGGGCCAACAACACACAATGGAGAAAAGAAAGCCTCTTCAACAAATGGTGTTGGGAAAACTGGAAAGCCACATGCAAAAGAATGAAACTCGACTACAGCCTGTCCCCGTGTACTAAAATTAATTCAAAATGGATCAAAGACCTAAATATAAGACCTGAAACAATAAAGTACATAGAAGAAGACATAGGTACTAAAATCATGGACCTGGGTTTTAAAGAACATTTTATGAACTTGACTCCAATGGCAAGAGAAGTGAAGGCAAAGATAAATGAATGGGACTACATCAGAATTAAAAGTTTTTGCTCAGCAAGAGAAACTGATATCAAAATAAACAGACAGCCAACTATATGGGAACTGATATTTTCAAACGACAGCTCAGATAAGGGCCTAATATCCAAAATTTACAAAGAACTCATAAAACTCAACAACAAACAAACAAGCAATCCAATAAAAAAATGGGAAGAGGACATGAACAGACACTTCTCCCAGGAAGAGATACAAATGGCCAACAGATATATGAAAAGATGCTCAGCTTCATTAGTTATTAGAGAAATGCAAATCAAAACTACAATGAGATACCACCTCACTCCTGTTAGATTAGCTATTATCAACAAGACGGGTAATAGCAAATGTTGGAGAGGCTGTGGAGAAAAAGGAACCCTCATTCACTGTTGGTGGGACTGTAAAGTAGTACAACCATTATGGAGGAAAGTATGGTGGTTTCTCAAAAAACTGCAAATAGAACTACCTTATGACCCAGCAATCCCTCTACTGGGTATATACCCCAAAACCTCAGAAACATTGATACGTGAAGACACATGTAGCCCCATGTTCATTGCAGCACTGTTCACAGTGGCCAAGACATGGAAACAACCAAAAAGCCCTTCAATAGAAGACTGGATAAAGAAGATGTGGCACATATACACTATGGAATACTACTCAGCCATAAGAAATGATGACATCAGATCATTTACAGCAAAATGGTGGGATCTTGATAACATTATAAGGAGTGAAATAAGCAAATCAGAAAAAAACAAGAACTACATGATTCCATACATTGGTGGAACATAAAAATGAGACTAAGAGACATGGACAAGAGTGTGGTGGTTACCAAGGGTGGGGGGGGAGGGAGGACATGGGTGGGAGGGAGGGAGAGAGTTAGGGGGAGGGGGAGGGGCACAGAGAACTAGATAGAGGGTGGCGGAGGACAATCTGACTTTGGGCGAGGGGTTTGCAACATAATTTGATGACAAAATAACCTAGACATGTTTTCTTTGAATATATGTACCCTGATTTATTAATGTCATCCCATTACCATTAATAAAAATTTATTAAAAATTGAAAAAAATAAATAAATAAATAAACTGCTGCATTTGACTTACTAATATTTGGTTTAGGATTTTTGCATCTACAGTTTTTTAAATAATATTTTCAACTGTCTTATTTACCATTCATTTTTTGTCCAATATTGAAAAACATGATTATATTTAATTTGTAAGATGAAGTAAAAAAATTTCCCAATTTTTCTAAAAAAAAAAAAAAAAAAAAAAAAAAAAAAAAAAAAAAAGAAATATTTGAGATTGTTGAAACTTATTTGACTTGGTCTTCCTGCTTAGAGATTTTTTTTTTACTAGAATTTATAAATGTTTCAATAACAAATTAATATAGTAAACAAGGTTTAATAATAAGTCATATATAATAAAGAACTTTTAGGATAGTAAGGATTACTGAATAGATCAAAAAAAGTTTCTAACTCTTCTGCCCTAAAAAATTTGCCCATGGTGTAAAAATTACCAGTGACAAGACAATGTGTGTTGTTACAGAAAAATGAAGGAACTCAACAGAAAGCCAAATAAATCTCATTTCACAATATAAATCTGTGATATATATGTAAAAGTTGACATATTCTTCGCACAAATATTCACCAACATGAAATAAAAAAAAGAGAAATCCAAACAAGAATTCTGCATAAATTACATCTCTATAACCCACTGATGTTCAAAATGACTGAAGACTGTAAAGTCAAGATTTTGAAGTATCCTAAGAATAAAAAGAATGCATTATATTTAGCAAAATGCTCATGTAAAAAGATGGAACACTACTAAGATTCCCTTAAATTATAATGTTTTGGGATTTTAATATATGTACAGAAATAGGAATTCACCTTATCCTTTTTCCTCATTTTTTTCCCTTCTTCTTTCAAATGATACCTTTTGGTGAATATGTACCTTCTGCTTATAAGTCCCTATTAAACAAGGCAGTTCACTGCATGTAAACCCCAGGTGAGCAGAGATCTGTCTGTCTTGCTGACTAATGTATGTCAGCATGCAGAAGACAGTCTGGCACAGGTTAGACACTCATCAAATATTTTCTGAGACTGAATGAATCAATTAATGTTTAAGCCTAATAAAGCAAAGCTTTACTATGAAATGATAGATGTACTTTTAATCTCTACAATGAAACATGCTTAACCTAATCTAAAAGATATGTAGGGATCAAAGTTGAAAAATTTTTTTTTTTTGTATTTTTCTGAAGTTGGAAACGGGGAGGCAGTCAGACAGACTCCCGCATGTGCCGGACCCGCATCCACTGGCATGCCCACTAGGGGGCGATGCTCTGCCCATCTGGGGCGCTGCTCTGTTGCAACCAGAGCTATTCTAGCGCCTGAGGCAGAGGCCATAGAGCCACCCCCAGCACCCGGGCCAACTTTGCTCCAATGGAGCCCCGGCTGCGGGAGGGGAAGAGAGAAACAGAGAGGAAGGAGAAGGGGAGGGGTGGAGAAGCAGATGGGCGCTTCTCCTGTGTGCCCTAGCCAGGAATCGAACCTGGGACTCCCGCATGCCAGGCCAACGTTCTACCACTGAGCCAACTGGCCAGGGCCTCAAAGTTGAATTTTTAAAAGTTTTATTTCATATATGTAAAACAGATTGAAATCTAAATATTTGAAGTTTTTAAAATGATTTTGTATTTGGTCCAAGTTCAAGTAATAGTGAAGACTATATCAACAAACCTACTTCCACTTCATTTCCAGTGGTTTCTATCTACTTTTGGATACTTTCAAGCATTTCTTTTAAACACCTGGTCCATATCTTATCATTGTAACCATGAGAAGAATCACACAATCAGTTCTGTCACTATGGGAAATTTTCCCTATCTTATTTTTAAGAAATCACTTGACTGTATTACAATGTATTTACTGCAATTTTGTCTTGTTTTTAAAGCACCAAAGAAATTTATAACCTGAGTATACTCCTTTCAGCAAATGTTCAAGGGTTTCTCTTGCACAGATTCTAATATGTAGAATTTCTAAGTCATAAGATTTGCATATTTTAAAGTGTGATAGATATTGCCAACTGTTTTCCAGAGTGAGGGTACCAATTAATTAATCATATTTACAATGTAGAAGAGGACATTTTCCCCTGTTTTCTTCTTTTAAATGGTTGCATAGTTTTTCATTAAATATTTATAATTTAACACACATATAATGGATATTTTATTATTTACTTTTAAATTATTCCATTAATAGACTTTTGGATTATTCCTAATCCTTCGCTACTATGTATAGTCATTGCTGTAATAAAAATCCTTTGACACAGAACTCTGTATATTTATGCCAGTATATTTTATAGCAATTGCTTGAGCCAAAGTATGCTACCTGCAATGTTACCTCTATAATAACTCAGGTTTCCATATATGCATAAATTTTCCTTGGGGCTTCCTATTTTGTTCCCATAGACAATCCACATCTATCCCTACAAAAATATAAAGCTGTCTTAATTACTACAACTTTATAATAATTCTTAATATATCACAAATTAACCACCATATTAATAACCATACCACCAAATGTTTCAGATGAATATAAACTAGCGAACACTTGTAATAAAATTGAATTTAAAAAGAAAGTGATCAGACTACAGATTGTCTGATACTCTTTTTTCATAAAGTACAAAAACCAAGCAAAGTTCAAAAGTATATTCTTCTGAGTTATATCTATAGGCTGTCATTCTTAAGGCAAAAAGAATCATGCACTCACAAATGAGGACAGTTGTAGTGGAGTTTGATGTGAAGGGTGGTGTCAGGCAGGATGAGATATATAGATTCATTCTGTAGTTGGCTTCCTGGGCCTTTGTTTTACTATTATGTTTCATGACTTTTATGTGTTGGCTAATAAATCTAAATTTTTAGAAGCCCCCTAGAACAATCCATTAAGAACAAGTTTGACTATCTTAGAATTTATGAGTGTTATATAAAGGAGAAACTTTTCTCCTTTTGAGAGTATACAGCACAAACTCACAATGTGTAACCAGCATTCAACCTGTGATTGTTGCTAATAATAATAATAATATTCTGGATTAATGCATTCAGAGTGAATGCATTCTGTAATTTTTAAAAAGAGCAAAGATGTGTATAAGGACAAAAAATTAAGAGATTTTTATTTAACACATACTGAGTGCTGTTCTCTTGCTTGTGTTAGGAGTCACCCCTGAATCAGTAGCGATGATAGTACGGTGGACACCCTGGTCTGGAGTTCGGGTCACTGCGAGGTTCACTTCACTTCTCTCACCATGCCTCTCCAGAAATGTCTGATGGCAGGAATCCATTTAATAAACAGCAGCTCACCACTTTAAGAAGAAATAAGGTGACACTGATACTCTGTGAGGAGGAAGTTAAACTGGGCCATCACAGTGCTGAACTTCCAATTTGGTGGGTTCTTCCTGAGCGTGGTGGGTAAGATCATATCTGTGAGGGGAACACTTGAGACCTTTCTCTTAAATGGTGAATTCCTCTCTCTGAAACAAGTACATCAAACTGATGTTCTTGGCGAATTACTGAATTTCAACAGTTTCTGTTTTATTAGTCATGACCTTATTATCCTTTATTGAAGCAAGAAAAATTTTGGCAAAATATTCAATGCTTTTTACCCCTCAAAAAGTGGGGCTTAGTTCTGTATTTGTGGCTTTCATTTCAAAGTGAATCAAAGATTTGTATTCTGTGACTTCAAGTTGACAGTATTATATCCAGAGCAGTGGTGGCAAACATTTTTGGGTATGGGTTTACAATCTCTTCTTAATATGTAGCTCTAACTGCTTTGTTTTCCTTCCGTCTTCTGTTGTTTCAGCTGCTACCCAGCGCTTTCAGATACCTAAAAAAACCTGGACATTCTGAAGTCTCTCAGACAGACACTGGAGCTTTATAAATCTTCCCCCACCCTTTTTATCATCTCTTCTGTTTGCTGGTACCCTGCTGAAAACAACTTAGAGGCACAGTACTTGCTAAAAGTTAATATTTATAAGCTTAGGAGGAAAAAAGGTACTCATGACTCCCTAATATTTCCCTAGATTAGATTTACTTTTCCATTAGTATTTCATGCCACAGCAGAAGAAAGAGAAAAACAAAACATCTCCAGCCCTTAACTTTTATTCTTTCATCACAAAAAGACAGTGTGATGGCTTGTGAATTTATACTGATCAAAATAGCAAAATTCAAAATCAATTACAAACAAATATGGTTTATTTTAATGGGACTGTTAAGAACACTGTTTATATCCCAGAAAATCTGAAATATTGTTTTTGAACATATATGTTATATATAACATATATAAGATCTTATATATATACACCTACATCTTCTCTATATACATACATATGTGTGTGTGTGATTTCAATATATTTTGGGCTTCAACCAACAAGATACTCCCAGAGATGTGAAAATATTAGGTTTCACTTTATCAATGCTACATTTACAATCTACCCTGCTGAAATTTTAAACTTATGATTGAGAAGTAACATAATTTTTCAAAAACTAGAATTGATATTTGGCAAAGCCACTGAGAGAAAGTGACTAATAAACAAATATGACCAGTTTAGTAATAATACGTTTTATGGATTTAGTTTTCACATTCACTAACAGGCTCTTTCATAGGAATCGAAGGAAGGTCAATTATGATGATCTGGAACTGTAATTAATGCAGGAAGATTTTCTAGTTAACATTATTATATTGGGTAAGGAGGATTGTTTACCTTTTGTTAAGAAATGACATAACTCTTCAATCTCATATTTATTGCAATTGTTGCTCTTTTAACATTGTTATTTGGATATATATACTAATTACTGTAATGGTTGAATTGTGTCCCCCATAAGGATGTGTCCAAGTTCTAACCTCCAGAATGATGAATGTGAACTTGTTTGGAAATAGAGTCTTTGCAGATATAGTTGAGATGTAATTTAGGATGAGTTCATACAGACTAGGTTGGCCTCTCAGTCCGATCACTAGTGTCCTCATAAACGGAGACACAGAAACACAGACACAGGGAAGAAAGAGGCAGAGACTGAAGTGATGATTCTGTAAACCAAGGAATGCAAAGAATTGCCAGCAGCACCAGAAACTGGAGAGCGGCACGGAACAGACCAAGCCTTCAGAGAGCACAGCGGCCACACCTGGACTGTGGACTTCTAGTTTCAAGAACTGTGAGGGAATCAGTCTCTGTCATTATAAGCCATCTAGTTTGTGGCACTTTGTTACAGCACCCTGGGAAATGACAAACAATGATTTTTCCAGATTGCCGAGGTCCTTATAGACCAGAGCGCTGCTTCCCACAACATACAAAACACCATTTCTATGTAGAAGGTGTTTTGTTTAAAATAAATGAAAAAAAAAAAAGGGTTTGTTAATCAATTAAGTCTGGGAAATGCAGGATTTAAAGGTTCCTTTCCCACAGAACTTCTCAGAGCTTCTGTGGTAAGCAGCACTGTGAACTGCCATAATGGGTACACGTATAGGTAACGTCTGTCAGACTTTTAGACCTTGGAACACGTATGCATGCGTGTATAAAGCATACTTCGGAAAATGCCCACAGAGCAATTTCTCTTGAGAACGCCTCTAGACTCAAAACAAATTGTTAATATAGAGAGAAGACTACACAGATTAGGTTCCCTTTAATAATAAGTAATCATGAAATTTTAACATAAGGGCTTTTGAGACTGCTTAGTCTAATATCTACACTTTACAGCTGTGGAAAGCGATGCTCTGAGTGGTAAAGACTGTTTCACAAGTCCAATATGTCCTTCTCTCTTCAAAAAAAATACACTTTTAAAAAATGTATTTAAGTGTATTAGTCTGAGTTTATCTTTGCTTAAGAAACCCTACTATGGCCTGACCATCAGGCAGTGGCGCAGTGGATAGAGCGTTGAACTGGGATGCGGAGGACCCAGGTTTGAGACCCTGAGGTCACCAGCTTGAGCATGGACTCATCAGCTTTGAGCAAAAATTCACCAGCTTGGACCCAAGGTTGCTGGCTCAAACAAGGGGTTTCTCGGTCTGCTGTAGCCCCACGGTCAAGGCACATATGAAAAAGCAATCAATGAACAACTAAGGAGCTGCAATGAAAAACTAATGGTTGATGCTTCTCATCTCTCTCCATTCCTGTCTGTCTGTCCTTATCTCTCCCTCTCTCTGACTCTCTCTCTGTCTCTGTAAAAAAACAAGAAACCCTACTATGTATCCAGTAGACTTTATGGCCTCACCAAGTGTTTGACAATGGAAAGACAAGACATCCCTGGAGTACCAGCACCACGACCAGAAAGGTGCTATTATTCTGGGTGAGACGATATGACTACCCTACTCTTGATGGACATAAAGGAAGTGGATTATGGATCAATTTAAAAACTTATCGTATTTCCCCATGTATAAGATGTACCCTTTTCCGGGAAATTTAGGGTCTAAAAACTGGGTGTGTCTTATGCAGTGGTTGTAGTTTGTTTACTTGCATTTCCTGCTTTTTCATGTGGATGAGGTGTTGTATGAATTTTATGATGAATAAAACTTGAGCTCAATAATTTTATGTAACGAGCAAATCATTCTCGAGGGTGATTATTTTTATTGTAACATTTAAACATTTTCCCCTCTAAATACCATAACTTTACTTTTCTCCTATATCCTCAAATTCTGCCTCTTATCATTTCAGCTTTAGTAAATTTAAACTAACCTGTAACATTACTGGTTACATTAATGAAGATTCTAGAGTATCTATTTTATTACTGGTACACTAATCATAAAGAGTTTTTTATTTTAAAATAGTCTTTTTAAAAAAATAGTCTTTTCTTTATATTTTCAGATAAGTAAATTTGACAGCAAGAGGGATATATTATATATAAAACTGAAGTTCAGACATGAAATCCCCTCGTTGGGAATATAACTATGCTATAATTGTAAATCATGGTGAAAGAGACTTTGAACCAACTTCAGGATAATAGTGTTACATAAAATACATGTTTAGAATAACTTTTACTAAAATTCAATATAGGTAGGGCAGTGGTTTGAACTAAGGCAATGCCAGTGGCCTCAACCTTGAACTTCAAAAAATATAGGTCTAACCTCTTTATCTGAATATTTATAGGTCATCATTCATATCCATGAAGACTTTTAATCCAGAGTTCACATATCCTGTTCTTTTTGAGAATACTTTTGATCTTAAATGTATATTTCAAGTCTATCTGACTATACCGTTAAAAAATGTCAACATATAAAGAAGTTGTGTAACTTCCAGCATAGACAAGATGAATTACAGATGCTTTTTTGGAGTAAATGAAAAACGGGTATAAAGAGTCTTAAACCCTATTGGCCATGACTTAAAAATCAGGGGTTTTTTGGTCTTGTTTTAAGATGTTTTAGGGTAAGTGAATTCTCTGCTTTTGAATCATCTAAAATGAATTCTACATATTTGGGCAGTTCTGCCTTTTTATTCCAAACTACCAGAGAATCCACTGGGAAATGGGAATACTCATTTTTGCTCTTAACTAAATCATCTGGGCAGGATAAACCAATATGTATTCCAGACTCTAATGTGCAGGCACACCACCTTGGAATACAATCTTATTCGATATTACAAGTTCAGCAACAGCAGTTGGCCAGGAAAGGAGTCACTGTCACAGTGAGTGAAAACTTTACTTTTATTTGCCTGATAGCAGGCGCTACTCCTTCTAGTATAAGCTTCCATATGTGAAGATTAACGAATTTTGAAAGAAAAGAATGCTGGTAACAACTGCTTTATATCTAATCAGATGATTTCCAAGGAAAATCTAAAGAATTCCAAAACACTTTAAAAAGAAAGATTTAGATTGAGGAAAATTTGGGGGAACAAGTAAAGATAGATTAATTCGCATAGTAGTTGCACAGAAATCGTACCTCTAGGGCTCTGAGTCAAGGGTTATATTTACTTATTAATACATTCCACATCATGCTTTCTAGTGTTCTATTACAGGAATTTATCTCAAATATAAGGTATATTTTTCAAATATAATTTTGGCAAGAGAAACTAACTTAAATACATAAAGTTTTTAACACAATTTGTTACATACTCCCAAACTACAAACAATCGTTTTCTATTTTATTTTTTTGTATCTTGTTCAGTGCAAATATTGCAGTATGTAGGATGGCCTTTTTCAAATTAACATAGAGATCCCAAAGAAATATTATTAAATAACAAATTGTACCAATAGCAAACACAAACTATTGTATTTTTATCAATTTGCCTTTAAAAATTTTAGCAATCCTTTTGTGTCCATCTAAGAATGGTATCTGCAGATTACTATCTATCTCCCCTTTGGTTCTGATCTTCAGTAATATAAGTATTATTTTATTTAGGAGTAGAAGAAAGAATAGCACGACCTCTTGGGTTCTTGTTTTCCAGCGCTATCTTAAAAGTTCTCAAATGACTGATCTATTTTTCCTTATGAGCTTCGATTTACAAAAACAGGCAAGGGAGTGTCCACTACACTTATTCTTTTTTGTTTTTTGAAGTGGGGGAGGGAAGAGAGAAGCATCTACTCCTTGTTCTGCTTAGCTGTGCCATTGATTGCTTCTCATATGTACCCTGACTGGGGCTAGAACCAGCAACCTCAGGGGTCAAGCCAGCAGCCTCTGAACTGGGCTGGTGCCCTTGGGGTCAAGCCCTGACTATGGCTTGAACCAGTGACTTTGAGATCCAGCTGGTGACCTCGAGATCAGAGACCTTGTGATTGAGCCAGAGACCCTAGGCTCGAGCTCATGACATGGGCTCAAACGATTGACCTCTGTACTCTGGGGCAGCGCTCTATCTACAGTGCCACCAGCCAGGGACACAAGACTAATTCTTGAGCTCTCTGCACACATATATTGAAACTGATTTACAGTGCATGATGAATAATCCTGTAAAGCTGGACTAAGATTGATCTTTTCCAGTTTTGAGAACATTGTTAAGCTCTGGTCGGTTGGCTAAGTGTTAAAGCATCGGCCTGGCATGTGTATGTCTTGGGTTCGATTCCTGGTCAGGGCACTCGGGAGAAGTGACCATCTGCTTCTTTATTCCCCCCTTTGTCTCTTTCTCTTCTCCTTCCACAGCCATGGCTGGAATGGTTCGAGCAAGTTGGCTCTGGGCACTGGGGATGGCTCCATGGCCTTGCCTCAAGTGCTAAAATAGCTCAGTTGCCAAGCAACAGAGCAGTAGCTCCAGATGTGCAGAGCATCGCCCCATCGGGGCTTGTCAGGTGAATCTGGGTGGGGACACATACAGGTGTCTGTCTGTCTGCTTCTCACTTAGAGAGAGAGAGAGAGAGAGAGAGAGAGAGAGAGATGATAGATAAAAAGACAACAGTGTTATTAATTCTTTATTGGTGATATTTGCTACCTCCTAGGCATCAGTGAACCTCCTTAAGTATTATATTAGTTATCTATTATTTTGTAACAAATCACCCCAAACATAGTGTTTAAAACAGAAAACAAATATTTATCACCTCAGTGTTTGTGGGTCAGGAAACTAGGTCTGCTTAATTGAGTGCCTCTGGCTCATGGTCTTCCCTGAGGGTTGCAATCAAGTTGTTGGCTGAGCTGCAGTCAACTCAGAGTTCAACTGCTTCCAAGCTCAATTGGTGGTGTTGACAAGCCTCAAAATATCTACTTCCAAATGAGTTGTATGAGCCTCTCCACAAGGCTTCCTAATAATATGGCAACTGACTTCACCCAGAGCAAGCAAGCCGAGAGAGAATGAGAGTAAGCACAAGCACTTCAAGAAAGGGAGAGAGTATTTACAATGAAGCGACCATCTTTTAATAACCCACCAGTCCAGCCCAAGCTCAGAGGAGGAAACTACGTAAGAGTAGGGCATCATTGGGAAACAGCAACTATGTATTATCTCATTTTTACTCTCTTAAAACTCTATGAATGAGGCCACTGAGACTTAGAGGCATTATAACTTGCCCAAGTGACAGGGCCAGGATTCAAATCCAGGTGTGCATGACTCCAGACCTATTCACTAAACCCCACTACTGCACTGCCGTCTCAGATAAGAACTGCAGTTATGGCTGGGGGCCTTGGCACAATATCTGTTTTGCTATAAATATATAGGGGTTTCTTGCATTGCATACACTAGTAGAAAAACCTGTCAAGATGCCAAAAGCCCTGTAGATATAGTCACTGAAACACGTAATTATCTTCTCTTCCTAAACGGTAGGTTCAGGAAAGTTTCTGTTATATTAACACACAAATTGTTCCCTAAAATGAATCAAAAGAAAAATTGGCACTTTTCTTTTTTTTTAATTCAGTGAGAAGAGGGGAGGCAGAGACAGACTCCCACATGCACCCCAACCAGGATCCAGATGGCAAGCCCACTAGGGGGCAATACCCTGCCCATCTGGGGCATTGCTTCGTTGTTCAGCAACCAAGCTCTTCTTCTTCTTCTTTTTTTCTCCTGAGAGTTCTTTTTTTTTCTAATTATTATTATTTTTTATTTATTTATTCATTTTTTAGAAAGGAGAGAGAGAGGGGGGAGAGAGACAGAGAGAGAAGGGGGGAGGAGCAGGAAGCATCAACTCCCATATATGCCTTGACCAGGCAAGCCCAGGGTTTTGAACTGGCGACCTCAGCATTTCCAGGTCGACGCTTTATCCACTGCGCCACCACAGGTCCAAGCTCTTCTTAGTGCCTGAAACCAAGGCCAATGGAACCATCCTCAGCACCTAGGGCCAACTCACTCCAACTGAGCCATGGCTGCAGGAGGAGAGAGAGAGAGAGAGAGAGAGAGAGAGAGAAGAGAGAGGGGGAGAGGTGGAGAAGCAGATGGGTACTTCTCCTGTGTGCCCTGATCAGGAACCAAACCAGGGATATCCACATGCCGGGCTGACTCTCTACCACAGAGCCAACCAGCCAGGGCCAAAACTGTATTTTAACAAAATACATTGTGTCTTAAAGAATCTGTAAACATCAGTGGCTGAATATAAAAATAATAGGCTATTTCCTTTTAGGTCCATACAGAAAAAGGGAAAACATTCCTAAAGCCAGTGTGTGGTGCAGTTCTCACTTTGTGGCATCTTTGAAGCTCAGACAAGCTTTACTTGCTTATCTTAATATTTCCACTGCTCACAGAACTGGCTACGTTCACAGGCGTGAGTTGTGCCCCAGCTGTGATGCATACCTGACTCCCATTATGAAATCCTCAGTATCCAGGACTGAATCAGTGGAACAAAGCACCACTTAATCAAATCAAAGTTACTGTGACTCCCCTTTTACCTCTCATTTTAAATGAACAGGGTTGCCCTTCCTTGTCATTCAGGATTTTATGGTGTGTGCTTGATCGCTGAAGTCTTATTTAAAAAAAAAAACGATAACAACACAATACCATCTGTTTGGCACATTTTAAAACAGAATTATCCTACTGAGTGGGAAAACACCCTCTCAGTCCTCTTAAAATCCATCGCTGCCTCCCAGCTGGATTGAGGAATGTAAGAAAATCCTAACCTTCCTCCTTCTTGTAAACAAGTAAGGGAGGTGTGCTTTCAATTAAGAAAGCTAAACATGGCTATTATTGCCTAAAAATGGAAACAGCACCTGCCCAAATAGAAGATGCCAAAGAATAATCAACATTAAACACCTACTAGAGGAACCAAAACATCAGGGATTATGGCAAAGCCTTGCATTCCCCAATATCCACTCTTCATTTCTTTCTCACCATTAAAATTCCAGCTTAGTTCCAGGAATAGTGTGAACATCCTCAAGCCATTTTCCCTAAGACTCCTTGCTAACTAGGAGCAGGTCAAGGGATGTGAATGGGAGTTTTTGGGTAGGAACTCCAAGAGAGCTCCCTAAAAGTAGGACAGACATCACTCCTAAATTTTTTCCATTTTTGCATCTTTCATTCTTCCTTTCCCCTCTATGTATTCAGCAGAGCTCCAGTTGCCATCCTGTAGCCTTAATGATATAGGCTAGTACTGATGATAGAAAAAGTATAAAGACAGAAGGACCCTGGATCCTTATGACTTTCCTAAGCTTCCAAATTACTATAGCCTTAAACAGCTCACCTTTGGATTTGCTTACACTATTGCTATTCCTAGTGTCTGTTATTAGGAGGCAAAAGTCCAAACTTTATACAGTGTGTGTCTACCAACCATTACAGCAGAAACCAACATTTACTTTTTATATTATAAGATCTAGAACTTGAAGATAAGCTCAAAAGGTGAAGTAAAGGAGACAAATTTTGGGTGAGTTAAAAATTTTAATTTGGTGAAAATTTAAATCTTAAGAATAGTGCAAGATAGGCTTTGGATGGTTGGCTCAGCAGTAGAGCTTCAGCCCAGCGTGTGGAAGTCCAAGGTTTGATTCCCAGCAGGACACACAGGAGACCCGACCATCTGCTTTCCCACCCCTTCCCCTCTCCCCCTCCCCCTCCCCCCTCTCTTTCTCTCTCTCCTCCTGTCCCGCAGATATGCCTTGAATGGGTCAAGTGATTTGGATGCAGGCACTGAGGATGGCTCCATGGCCTTGCCTCAGGCACTAATATAGCTCAGTTGCTGAGCAACAGAGCAGTGGCCCCAGATGGGCAGAGCATCCCCTGTACAGGACTTGCCAGGTGGATCCTGACAGGACACATGTGGGAGTCTGTCTCTGCCTCCCTGCTTCCCATCTCTCACTTAAAAAAAAAAAGAATGGTGCAAGATAAACATAAAATAATCAAAACGATCAGACTATGCAAGATAAACATAAAATAATCATAACGATCAGACTATGCAAGATAAACATAAAATAATCAAAACGATCAGCTTATGCTGATCATATGAATGTGAACATGCAGGCAGCATGGGCAAGCGCTTTCTTTGTTTTCTGCTCTGCTGCATAGAGTATTGGCACTCACAAACTAGCAAAGTGAAGTCATATAATTGGGATAGATTTGAAACTGTACCAACAAATTCTGCCTAACCAAACAAGTTTTCTTGTGAGTCAAGAAAAATATAAACTGCCTAATCAATTAAAATTATGAATATTATGTATAAAATATAATGGTAGTTTTTATGCCCAGGAAACTCCAAACTGATTTCAGATTAACTTTGATAAGCAGACAGGACTATATGGCATGTATATATTAATATTTATACTGAATTGTCACATTTCACACTCATTACATCATGTGCATGTTCCACACACCAGGATTTTTAACAATAAATTGCTGCAAGTTGCTTCTAAAGTGAAAATGTATTTAAACTAATAAATGCTTCAATGCAGAGTGGGTAAAACCAACACATTCTGAGCTAAACCATATAGATAGGAAACCAACAAACAACAGCACCGATGGCTAACACTGGAAGCTATGCCTTTCCATGTGCTAACCCCTTTGACTCTTAGCTCAGTCCTCTGTGAAGTAGGCACTTATCTCTATTCTACAAATGAGCAAAATGTGGTTCAAAGAGGTGAACGTATTTTCCAGTTCACGTATCTCATAAATAACAGAGTTTAGTTTTAATCCAGGAACTCTGATTCAAAAACCCACACTCCTGTACTTCTCTCACTAAGATAGAAAGTTTACGTATGGCATGTTAAAATGTCAATGCTAAAAGGCTTTTCCAAAAAAATGGGACAATACAGTGATGTTAAACAAAGAAAGCAAGAAATGGCCAACCATTTTTTAATTCCTTTCTTTTAAAATCTGTGGGAACTGGTTGCATTTTGGATAGAAACTTCATAAATTCATGGTCAGAGACATTTGTGAAGCTGGTATAAAACTATTACATGACTTTTGTTTCTATTTTAGTTACTCACTTTTCTTGTCAACTAAGAAACATTGACCTATTGTACTGGCCTTTTGGGGATCTTTGCAAGCAACAGTTCTAGGGAACGGATAAATTTTATCATTTGCTCTAAATTCCCATTTAAAATTCCCAGTTCTCACCTATATTTATAGGTAAAGTTCAGGAGAAAATCTAGCAAAGTTACTTAAAATGTTTTATATAACCAATCTTTACCAAGCAATATTATAAAATGCAGTGGACCCAGGAAGTAAGAAAAATGAAGTTTGGGAGATACTTTTCTTTATCCATGAGCACACAGTGCAATTGAGAAGCCCCGACATAGCACACAGAGTGACAGCACAGGCCGGACAGCGGCTCCGTGCGCTGCACAGCACCCGAGGACCCAGTCAGTCAAGGCAGGGCAGCCAATGATTGGAAAACTTTTGCCTCGTGTTTTAGTGTGAACACATGCATCCAAAGCATTGAAACTCTTTTTCTTCTTGTGTTTTTATGTAAACAAATGACAGTATGCAAGGGAATGAAAGGATCAGGTAATCTAGATGCTGGGTGATAAACCAAATGCTAACCATTTTTTTTTTTTGGTTGAAATATTTTACTGCACCTTTGGCGATGGTTATGGGGAGCTGTCCTTCCACCTGGTGTGAGGCCCTGCACAGAAGCTATTGCAGGTCTCGTCCTTGCAGCCAGAAGCCCAACTGGACTGAGCGCACAGGACCTCCCATGGAAAATGGCACAGTACTGGATATCTTTGCCTGCGGTTACTAATAAAATCATCATCATCATAATAAAGAGTCTCTGTTCTGACTACTCTGCAGGTTCTCCTGCTGGAAGAGAAGTGTACAAAGCTATGGAAGTACAAATGCAGAGCTCTGTCTTAGCCTTAAAGAGTGCCCATCACACTCTCACTAGTTTGCTCAGTTCAGCAGATTCAAACTATTATCACACAGAAATTCCATAGCTGTGACCTATGCAAATGACTCAGCATATCATGTATTTTGTAGATATTACTATACTTGAATATAGATAGTTTTTTTAATGTATATCTAGATTTCTCCAAATTAAAAAACAACAACAACACTATGGAGTTTAAAGTTTTCAGAAATATCAAGATAGTGACGCTGAATATAATTGTATACATGAAAAATCTGTGCAAAAAAAAAAAAAAATCTGTGCAATGTAAATATGCCAAACAAAATCTCTAATCATCCTCTCTGGGCACCTGGAGGTCCTACCTACTTTTCCATTACACTCTAGTAGTCAAAAGCTATATGAATTCAGATAATAGAAGCAGAAGGAATACTTCCTAACTCATTCTACAAGGACAGCATTACCCAAATAACAAAACCAGACAAAGACATTACAAGAAAAAAGAACGACAGAACATTATTTATCATGAACATAGATGCAAAGACTGTCAACAAAATATTAGCAAATGAAATCCAAAAAAAGTATTAAAAGAATAACACACCAAGCAGTATTTTTTTCAAGGTGTGCAAGATTAGTTCAACTTCAACAATCGATCAAGCTAATCACATCAACAGGCTGTTGAAATCAACATTGACCATATCAACAGATGCAGAAAAAACATCTGACAAAACCCAACATACATTCATGATAAAAACTCTCAGCAAATTAGAAATACAGGAGAATGCTATCAACTTGATAAATAATCCACAAAAAACTTAGAACTAACATCATATTAAAGGTGACAAACTCAAAGCTTTCCCACTAAAATCCAGTATATATAATACTCCAAGTCCTAAAACAGTGCTTCACCGGACCTAAAGGAGACTCCTTTCAGTGGTTTCTAGACATATAAACACTTCCTGTTCAGGCAGTTTTTAATAACTTGTCCTCTGGTCAGATTTCTTTGTGCATTTTAAAGAAATTAGCAACATATGCTTATTTAAAATTAATCTTTAAATACAAGCCATACCGTAGAGACATAAAATTATCTATCAAAAAGAATGTGCCGAATCTGGCTGGTTGGCTCAGCGGTACAGTGTCGGCCTGGTGTGTGGAGGTCCCAGGTTTGATTCCTGGCCAGGGCACACAGGAGAAGCTCCCGTCTGCTTCTCCACCCTTCCCCCTCTCCTTTCTATCTATCTCTCTCTTCCCCTCCTGCAGCCAAGGCTCTACTGGAGCAAGGTTGGTCCAGGCGCTGAAGATGGTTCCATGGCCTCTGCTTCAGGTGCTAGAATGGCTCTGATTACAGTGGAACAAGGCCCCAGAGGAGCCGAGCATCGCCCCCTGGTGGGCATGCCGGGTGTATCCTGGTCGGGCACATGTGGGAGTCTGTCTGTGTGCCCCCTCCTTCTCACTTTGGAAAAATACAAAAAAAAATTGCCCATGTCTGCACATACTTCCTTATCTGTCTGCATGGAGAAGTGGTCCTGTACCAGTTGCTATGGCTACAAAACAAATGACCCTAAAACTCAGTGGTATAAAACAAGCATTTATTGCTCATGAAAATTGCGGGTTTGGAATCTGAAAGCTGCACAGCAGTGACAGCTTGTTTTTGCTCCATGATGTTTGGGACTTCAGCTGGAAGATTTGAAGGCTGGGACCTAGAATGACTGAGAGTTTATTTACTCTTACACAGGGTGGCTGATGCTGGCTGGAGGCTGGAGGGAGGCTTCAGTTCCTCTGCAGGTGGGCTTCCCCATATTTCCCTTCCACATAGGCTAGTTTGAATTTTATCACAGGATGGTGGACAGATTCCACATGTCAGTATTTCAAGAAAGAAAAAGAGATAGGAGGATGCCTTATGGCCTTTTATGAGCTAGCTTCAAAATATCTAACAGTCACAAATTTTAGTCCCAGATTCAAGGGGAGGGGAAACAGACTCTGCTTACTGATGGAGAAAGCAAGAGAATGTTGGATCGGGAAAACTACAGTGGCCATTTTTGGAATATACAACCTGACATAGTTCCTAATTAGAAACAATTTCTTTTTCTTTCTTTTTTGTTTTTAAATTAAAATTTTTAACTTATTGTGTTAACATGGATTCAAGTGTCCCACTCAATATAACACTTTCACTCCCAAATAACATGCCTTAATTACCTGTCTTTTGTCTCCCTCACCGTAACTTGCTTCCCTCTGGAATTTACTATCCTGTTATCTGTATTTATATGTTTATTTTTTAAGTGAGAGGAGGGGAGGCAGAGAGACAGACTCCTGCATGTGCCCCAACAGGGTTGAACCCGGCAAGCCCACAAAGGGGCAATGCTCTGCCCATCTGGGACTTTGCTCCATTGCTCAGCAACCGAGCCAATTTTTTAAATGCCTGAGGCGGAGGCCACGGAGCTATCCTCAGCACCTAAGGCCATCTTGCTTGAACCAACTGAGCAATGGCTGAGGGAAAGGAAGGGGGGGGGGCGAGAGAAAAGGGGGAGGGTGGAGAAGCAGATGGGTGCTTCTCCTATGTGCCCTGAAGGGGAATCAAACCCAGGACTTCCACACACTGGGTGGACATCCTACTGCTGAGCCAAGTGGCCAGGGCCTGTGTGTGTGTGTGTGTGTGCATATATATATATATATATATATATATATATATATATATATATAAAATTTCACTAACCCCTTCACCTTCTCTGATCCTGTCCTCTCATCCTACTTCCGGCAGCTGTCCCTCTGTTCTACATGACCCTGTCTTTGCCTCTATTCCATTCCTCAGTTCACCGTGTTCAATAGATTCCACATAGAAGTAAGATCATATGATATTGAATATTTGTCTTTCTCTGCCTGGCTTATTTCACTTAGCATAATAATCTCCAGGTCCATCCATGTCATCACAAAAGGTAAGATTTCCTTTTGTTTCGTGGCTGTGGAGTATTCCATTGTGTATATGTGCCACAGCTTTTTAATCCACTCATCCACTGATGGACATTTGGGCTTTTTCCAGATCCTGGCTATTGTAAACAATGCTGCCATAAACATGGGGGTGCATAATTTCTTTTGAATTAGTGTTTTGGGATTCTTAGGATATATTCCTAAAAGTGAGATAGCTGGGTCAAAAGGCAGTTCCATTTTTAATTTTTTGAGGAATCTCCATACTGTTTTCCACAGTGGCTGCACCAGTCTGCATTCCCACCAGCAGTGCAGGAGGGTTCCCTTTTCTCCACACCCTCACCAGCACTTGTGTGTTGATTTGTTAATGAGAGCTATTCTGACAGGTGTGAGGTGGTATGTGTCATTGTGGTTTTAATTTGCATTACTCTGATGATTAGTGACATTTAACATTTTTTCATATGCCTATTGGCCATCTGTATGTCCTCTTTGGAGAAGTGTCTATTTAGTTCCTTTGCCTATTTTTTAATTGGTTTGTTTACTATACTGGTGTTGAATTTTAGAAATACCTTTAAATTTTGGTTATTAGCCCCTTATCAGACATATCAGTGAATATGTTCTCCCATTATGTGAGTTGTCTTTTTATTTTGTTAATGGTGTCTTTAGTTGTGCAAAAGCTTTTTAGTTTGATGTAGTCCCATTTGTTTATTTTGTCCTTTATTTCACTTGCCCGTGGAGATACATTGGCAAAAATATTGCTATTAGAGATATCGAAGAGTTTACTGCCTATGTTTTCTTCCAAGATTTTTATGGTTTCATGACTTACATTTAAGTCTTTTATCCATTTTGAGTTAGAAACTATTTCTTAGCATTCTCAATTTCCTGAAGGTGTTCATCTTAGCTCTAGTTCAGGTAACTGTGGAAGTAAGTCATCACTTTACTTCTAAATTCACCTAATAGACAAGAAGTAATATGGGTCTCTGAATCGTAGTCAAAAATGACTGCAATCTTTGTGAAACTCAAAATGTAGAAAAAAAAAGCAAAATTGGGAAATAGCATATATAGAAGACTTAGCAAACAATGATGGAGATAATATATTTGAGGGACCAGTTATTTTCCATATTAGTCTTATTTTCAACAAACCACTTGGAATTCCTTTACTTTTAAAAAGGTAGGACCTCCTTAAAAATACATCACACTATGTCTTCCCGAAAAAATGTCTTTGCCTATACATTTCTGTCCGCACTATCTCAGGGTGCCCTCCTCAGCAAACAGAAAACAAGGAGAGAACCAGGAGCACACACTCATTTTACCCTAGGACTTTACGTACATCCCATTCTAATCCTCTGGGTTTATATTGTTCTGAGAGTGGAGCAGTATAAAAACTTTCCTAAAGCCTCAATGTAAATGTTTCCCTAATCCCATTAAAACCACAAAACAGACCCAGATGAATGAGTAGGAAACTGAGCTAAAGAACTCTCCCTGACCCTGATACCATTGTCAATCTTAGCATTGACTTCATTGGTCAGCATTTCCCTCTAAGCATGGCATGGCTCAAATGGAAAACCATTGCTCCAGCCTGCTGCTGTCTCGTACACTCACGTTAAACCTGTATGCTACTGTGGACAACGCTTTGGAGAGGATTCTGAATATACTCTTAAAACGTAAAGAATAAGGGCTGAAATACTGGACATATAAACAATAGACACAAAACAACACAGTAGTATTTTAAAACTGATTTTCTCTTTTTTAAAGCTAAGGTATAATCAACATATCGTATAACTAAAAAGGTATAAAGCAGGAAGTAAAATTTCTTGCATCCTACTGCTTAAAAACAATCACTGTTGTCTTTTGCTATTTAAATATATTTTGGAATACAACATACACAAAGAGATACATAGCTAACGTATTTAAATACACAGGGTCATATGATTCAGAAGGTTTTGCAACCATATAAACAAATGAAGATAAATATATTTCTTCTTAGCCCTGGCCAGTTTGCTCAGCCATAGAGTGTTGGCCCGGCGTGTGGAAGTCCCAGGTATGATTCCTGGCCAAGGCACACAGGAGACGTGACCACCCTTCTCTACCCTTCCCTCTCTCCTTCCCCTCTGTCTCTCTCTTCCCCTCCCTCAGCCAAAGCTCCACTGAAGCAAAGTTAGCCCGGGTGCTGAGGATGGCTCTGTGGCCTCAGCTTCCAGCACTAGAATGGCTCCAGTTGCAACAGAGCAACAGCCCAGATGGGCAGAACATAGCCCCCTAGTGGGCATGCTGGGTGGATCCCAGTTGGGCGCATGCAGGAGTCTTTCTCTCTGTCTCCCTGCTTCTCACTTCAGAAAAAAAACACCTTTCTTAATGGAGGCACCGTATTCCACTGTAACATAATTTAACTAGTCCTCTATTGATGGACATTAAGGTTGTTTCTAATTTTGAAAATATCAAATAATAAAACTCTATTGTATGAACATGTGCTATAGGGTACTGAATAAAAACACAACCTCAAATTTGATAAGGATTTACGTTAAAACTTTCTTTAGTTGCTTAAGGGGCAGTTGAGAGGGAAGAGAAGTTGTTTAAGGCTGTACACATGAAAGATAATAACTCTATTTCATAAAACAGAAAAGTCAGGTAAAATGTGTTGGGAGTGTGCTTAGGGCTTGGACTCTCATTAATGAGATCCTGTGGGAGCGCCCCCACCCAAATTCAAATCTCGAACTTCCTGCCACATTCTCGTTTCCAGTGTGAGCTTCTGGCTCTTGGGCCTGCAATGGAGGTCTGCATCAGAGGCCAAACTAAACATCTGGGAACAAAAATGGTAATGACCTCCTCTTTTGTTTGTTTTAAGTAATTTAAAAACATATGACATGAAGTAAAACAAAGAAAAATTAAGATGTGGAAATAACAAATAGGAAACCAATTTTTCAAAGCTTTTTAAAAATTTTATCTTCATACATTATTCAGAGTATGTAAGACACAACCAGTGTAGGTTAGCATGGCCTTTGGAGTGGAGAAGAAGGAAGGGGAACTATGAAATCTTTCACAAGTATAAGTGAAAAAACCCCTGAATTAAATGACCTAAATGCATGGGGAATGGCGGAACAAAGACTCATTTAAATTCACTTTCCACATCTCCATGTCTAGTTAAGTTTGCATGACTGACTAATGGGCATTCTCGTGAAACCTCAACAGACTGATTGTTGTTGTTGTTTTTAATCATGAACTTTTTCATGCAGTTAAACCCTGCTTCACTCTATTTTAAGAAGAGGAAAATAATGGTCTGTCCCTGAAGGCTTTCATGTTCAACATGTCAAAGCCCATTACTGATGATGTAAAAAGCACTATGACATATTTAGCATCAAATACTTCAGTGTTAGAAGACTATTCTCTTCTTAAAACGCCAGATTGTTCTCAAAGGCCTGAAGGAGTCTGTGGACTTATTAAAAGAACATGCGAACATCTCCTCAATTAGTCTTCATAACGTATGTTCATACGCAGGGGAGTGGCTCCCTTTGGGGGGCAGCAGTAATCGGAAAGAGGCCTGAAGAGGGGGTGGTCTCCTATGTTACAAGTATTCTGCTTGACCTCAGCGCCGATCACACAGGTGTGCGTCCTTCGTGAAAATTCACAGAGTGCTATTCTTAGCATTTATGGTAAACTAAAATAAAGGTTTTAATAAAAAGAAATAACTTAGTAGATATGACTTCATATACTACAACTAATTTCTGTTGACATTTAAAAGATCTTATTGGGATATTATTGGTAATCAGCACATTGAAATAAAAAAGAATGTTTCTATATTGATGAAGCAATAGCTAGTTTTACATTATGATGAGTCATTCTGTTATATATTTCCTAAATAATATTTTCTTAATACTCTTGAGAGTGATGCAACCAGGGGTCAATTTATGTGCTTTTCTTACTTTCATGCATAACAGCAAAGTTAGTGCTATGTCTAAAAGAAAGTATACAATTTCCTCTAGATAATGAAATGAGAATTTATTAAGTGCCCATATTGTGCCACGTCAGGCACTTGCTAAGTGGTTTACACGACCACTACCATTTAATTTTTAAAGAACCAGTACCTTTCCTGCTGAGAAACACCATTCTAAGGTGGCACACTATGAATACTCAGTAACATTAGCTATTACTTGCACAAAATTTCCCTTCCTTTATACTTTGCATGACCTTTCAGTTGCTCAAACCCAGTTGAGGCGGCATGGTTCTGAACAATACTGCAGTCTTTCAAATCCTGTCCTACTTCTCCTGCATCCCTGGGAGGGAGTTATGGAGGACAGAGAACTGGGAAAAGCTTTGCTAGCAAACCTTTGAATGTCATTTAATTCTGTAACAGATAGAGGGTCAAAGATAAGCACAGAACAAGTTGAAAAGGCAGTACAAGAAACCTTTTTGCACTTCCACATACTCAACTAATCAGCTCTACTGTAAATTAGATCAATCTTCCCACCAATAATCATTCTGCATTATCTCTTCTCTTCATTATCATATAATTTGGCATGAATGATTCATGAATCACTCCATGCTTTAATCACCAATCCAATTAATTTATGAGAAGGGTACTCATGCTTTATGTACCAGAGATTGGCAAACTTTTTTTGTCCTGGGTCAGATAGCAAGTATTTTAGCCTTTCTGAGCCACATTTTCTCTGCCACAATTCCTCAAGTGCTCGTACAGCTTGGAAGCAGCTAAAGATAACATTTAAACAAATGGATGTAGCTGTGTTCCAATAAAACTTTATTTTAAAAACAGTCAGCAAGCTGGATTTGGCCAACCTCTGCCTTACCCCATAATACCTTCTATAGTGCTAGACAGACAGCTGGCCTCAACAACAACACGCTGCTTTGCAGAGTCAGTAGTCCTGAGAAAGGATGTGCAGGAAAGGAAAGGGAAGTGGCATTAATTCTGCGTTCTTTGAGGGAGTATATTTATATTTCTTCTGCTTCTAAGCTGAAAGGTACCTTTTCCTCTCTGAAATTATAATCTATAGCTATAGAGAGTATTCTTTCTACTGATTGAAGGAGTTTTCCCTTATTATGAAAAGAAAAAGAAAATTCTGACAAGAAATTAAAAATTATGAGGAACCATAAACCTGGTGCTCAGTGTGGTATCTTTTTTTCTTGCAGGTAGAAAGCAGACATCTGTAGATAAGGTAGAAAAATCCATGATAAAAAAATAACCTACTCATAAAAGAATGCATAGAAAGCCAAATATGGGCAGTCCAGCCAGGCAAAAGTGGTTGGCATTGGGTTTTAAAAAATAAGATTAACACAAGATGTTAAGTACTGAAATCCATCTAGTCACAAACATGTGTGCTTTTAATGATATTCAGAGCCATTTCTGTAAAATGAAAGAACAGAGGTTATTTGATTTCATTGCAAACATTATGAAAAATCCTAGAGTACCCTTGAACTAAGAACCTTTATTATTTTCTCATGGCTGAAAATCATATTCATCTGCCAGTGACAAGTAACGCTCATGGTTATGGTGGAGACAGAAGCCTGATAGTATAAGATGACAGTGTAAGACCACATCAACACATTTTTTTCAACATAAAATTGACATGTGAGATGCAGACACAGTGTAGGGGGTCCTTCATAAAACAACGTAACAAAATAAGTACAGCTTTTCCTCAGACTCTACTGAACAGAACTATTTCAGTAAGAGGAACTGCCCCAGGCTCAGTCCCTGCTGTAACCTCCACTCTCATTAATTCTGTGAACATTTATTGCAAGGCTACAAAGTACCAGGCACAGGTGTTTGCACTGGAAATACACGACTTTTTGTATTTTAAGGCATGCCATTTTTTTCTTGGGGGGAAACAGACACCAACCACTTAACACAGTAAATAAAATAATTTTAGTTAAAGGTAAGTACTAGGGAAAAAAATTAAGGCACTGGTGGTAAAGCATGGGGGCTAGGGGGAGGAAAGCATAGAGTGATTTTTAGCTAAGCTGGCTAGGGATAGCCTTTCTGAAGAGGTAATCTTTGCAAAACCTTTGGAAGATTCAATTGCGGTGATGTGATGATCCGATGTGTCCTTAGAGAAGATGGATCACTGGCTGCTGAATGGAAAATGGACGGTGGTGGGAACGGGGGCACAAGAGTGGATGCAAGTCATCCTGGTAAGGATGAAGGGGAACTGATCTGGGGACACCGTAAATGGAGACTGTGATAAAATGAAGTATTCATGAGTTTTCTGAAGGCATATTCGACCTGCTGAAAGACAATGTGGGCTTGGGCGAGAGAGGATGCAGTGGAGAGATTGGGATAAGCTGATGAATTCAGTATTAATTTGGAGTACGGTTGTTATTCTTGTTGAAAGACTTTGTGTGCTATGGAAACAGGATGACTTCTAGGATGCTGGTTTGAGGAACTGGTGCTATTTTTTGTGACAGGGAAGAGAAAATCTGGCAGAAGATGAGGGGTGGAGATCAAGAATTCTGCTGTAGACATAGGAAGTCTTTTTCCCTGGCCCAGACCAGTAGACTTCACCACAGAGGAAATCTGGGTGTGTGTCCTTCTAGAAAAAATATGAGTATCTCACATTTCTTTATATTATCCAAAAGATGAAGCCTATAATGAAGGGTCAACAAATACATGATAAATGAATTTATGAAACAACTCACTATCCAACTATATTTCAAAGTCTATGTGAAAAGAACTAGCAGTTTGGATACGAAGTGTGAAAGGTTTTCAAGGAACCTATTTCTTATTTAAAAAACAGTTTCTCCACCCTTTCCAATTTCAAGACTTAACCCTTGGTGGCCATACACCCTTCTACACTGGTACCCCTATGGGTATAACCATACTCTCAAGAGGGAAGAGCACAAAAATGAGTACTAATGCATTGCTAGAGCTTTCAAAACTTTTATCAGTCCAGAAATAGAAGAATAGTTTCTGGTTCAAGATATAGATTTTACATTAAAGTAAAAATAATACTCTTTCACCAATATTTTTGTCTAGAATTATCCTTGGCACATGGGAATCCTCTATATTAATGCCTACTTATAAGAAATAAAAATTCTATAATTGGGTGCTTCAGAGCCTTACTTTCCCCCCTTTCTGTTCCATAAGTATTAGCTTTAAAAAGCAATCCAAATATTTTCATTTGGATAGTACATAGCTAGCTATCACACATATATTTTATACAGTATACAGCCTATAAATATCTCTTAAAATATCATGTCTGTTGTTTACTTATACAATGATTATCTGTACTTATTTTTGAAACAGAACAACATGATATAAAAACTTTTAAGTTGTTTGTGGCATCACCCAGAACTAAGCGCTATTAAACCGTGACGTATATTACATCACTATGTAAAGACGAACCCTCCCTTGTTACTTGAAAAAGAAAATAGCCATCTGCCTTGCAAGATGATGCATGCACCTCTACCACCCACCCACACCCTGACACCTGTATCTTCAAGACCTGGATCCCAGACCAACGCCATGAATTGATTACATCATAAAATAGCTTGGGAGGTGCTATGCCTGCTAAGAAAGGAAAGGGACTCTACCTCAAAGAATCTGTAGAACTTAGTCAACTTATACCAGCAGGAGGCAGGAGGCTATGTCCGAGAGAGTGCTGGATCAAGAGAAGATAGAATATAATTTCAGATAACGGAGATTTATTGATATGGGCACATTCTCTCATAGGATTGAATACCCTACCAAGACAACATGAGATGATGCTAAGATACTGTTATGATGGCTCTCAGCAGCATACAGAAAGCAACGAGCTTCATAATTTGAGGGCGAGATGCCCTCACTGCTATGGTAGACAGCAGAAGTCCCATGACAGGTCATGCCACCCGGAAGCTGCTGGCCTACCAGAGCGATGGAATGGTTTACTGAACAGATAGCACAGACTCCTCCTTGGAGGTGATATCCTGTAACCCATTTTCTAGGACACAGAATACACACCCTCAATCAACAACCATTACATAAAGAACTGTGTTCCTTATTACAGAAGAGTAGAATTCATAGGTCCAGGAACCAAGAGGTGGCAGTTAGAGTGACTCTACTTATTATTATCATTCTTAATAACTGACTCGGAGAATTTGCACTTCCCAATCCTGCAGACTCTGGGCTTTAGGAACCTTGATTTCTGGAAAAGTGATATTCTACCAAAGGACACAGTATAAGTCCCATAAAACTTTAAGCTATGACTGTCACCTGGTCACTTCAGGCTCTTTATGCCCAGGACTATAGGCGATGAAAGAAGGCAGAGGTAATTGATTCTGATCAACAAAAGGAGAAAGCACTGTTAAATCACAGGTTGAGATAAAACTGCTTGACATTCAGGGGCTCCAAGAAGGGCATCTCTTAGAACTCTTGCCCAATTCTGACTGTGAACAGGTACGTTCACCAGCATGTCCTGAGAAACACATGGCAACAGAGCCTTCAAGGTTTCGTGTGTGCAGGTCTGCTATCTCATCAGGTCAGCCCCTGCCACAGCAGAGTCCAGCCCAGAGGAAGAGGATTCCGGATAAAGAAGTAGAGGGAGGATGTGAGAATCAGTTGTAACCTAGAGAACACCTAAAGCTGTAGGAATTACAGCTCATCCCACCAGCTTTCCTATTTAAAATTTCCCCACTCCAGACGACCAAGCAGAATTTTGGAAGAAACAGTTAGTTACAAGAACTTACATAAAGGATTTGAGTGGGATGGGAGTGTGCCACCCAGAACCACCTCCAGGACTAACGGTCATAATTCGCCCAGTTGCTGGCAGTGCTGGTGGCTGGTGGGACTCAGCTGACTCTTTCCCCAGGAACTACTCCTGCCTTGTCCAAGGTATGTCCTCTCCCTGAGAGCCTCCCACATTCAGTGACTGGTCACTGCAGGGGTATAAAGGCCCAGACACCTGCCTTAAGGTGATTCAGTTCTGAAGGGCCATCTCAGCTCCAAGGCTCAGAGGGATGAGCAGCCGCCCTGTGCTGTGTACTGTAACTGCCCTCTGCCCTTCCGCCCCCACCTCCACAGGTGTTCGTCCTAAGGGCATTTTCTAAGAATTTCCATAAATCTCAACCTCAGAGTCTCTTTCTGCAGGCACCTGACATAAGATGAACTCATAAGGCTGTGGTAGAATCAGCTGATCATTAGATCTGAATGTGGCATAAAGACAGTAATTAATTCCAACCACTGGAAGTTACCAGGGAAAACATGTTGAGTGCTAAGCACTCTGATTGCTTCCCTAAAAGATGAATTCAGAAAAGTGGTGGGAAGAGAGAAAGATAATGTAAAAACATTCCAAGTAGTTTGTATAAGTCTCTTGAAAAATTATCTTTATAATTTAGAGTAGTTATTTTAGTAAATAGAAGAATATCATTGAGAAAATTGGTCGTGCTTTTGGAGTCAGTTGTTTTGTTTGTCATAACAAAGGGGTGGGTGCCACTGGCGTCTCCCGAGTGGAAGCCAGGATGCTGCCGAACACCCCACAATGACTCGACAGCCCCCCAACAAAGAATTACCTGGCCCCAAACAGCAATAGTGCTCATGTTGAGAAACCCTGGTTTAGAGGTCAGCAACTATAGTATGTTCACCATCTTATTTTATTCGTGGGATTATGAGGATTATTAGCATCTCTTCATCACAGATGGGGAACATGAGCTCAGCAAAGGAAACTCACTTGCCAAAGGTAAAAAAAAAGCTACCAGTAAAAAAGGGTCTAGTAGTTTATTCCATTTTATGCATTTTCTTTCTGGTCCTGATGGCAGTCACTATGTCTAAACTGGAGAACACTGGAAACCTTTTACACGCCACACCCCTTAATCCCCTTTCTATAATACAAGAGGCTGCAAGCCTATTAATAAAACTTGACCTACAGGTTCAAGACTGTCATTCACTGATAAATTAAAACCCTTCTTCATATTATGAAACTAAACCTTTAATTTGTATCAGAGAAAAAAATTTGCAAATTTATGCATTCTGTATTTACACAATGTTTATTTCCAAATCTTGATTCTAAGGAAGCAAGTCTACATTATATAAGACTAGTGGTATTATTTGTGTGTAGCAGTTAAATAAAATCTTTTTACCTGACCAGGCAGTGGCGCAGTGGATAGAGCATCAAACTGGGATATAGAGGACCCAGGTTTGAAACCCTGAGGTCTCCGGCTTGAGCATGGACTCATCTGGTTTGAGCAAAGCTCACCAGCTTGAGTGTGGGATCATAGACATGACCTCTTGGTCGCTGGCGGCTTGAGACCAAAGGTTGCTGGCTTGAAGGCCAAGGTCACTGGCTTGAGCAAGGGGTCACTTGCTCTGCTGTAGCCCCCTTGGCCAAGGCACATATGAGAAAGCAATCAATAAACAACTAAGGAGCTGCAACAAAGAGCCTCAATGAAGAATTGATGCTTCTTATCTCTCCCTTCCTCTGTCTGTCCTCATCAGTCCCTCTCTCTGTCTCTCTCTCTGTCTCTGACTCCCCCCAAAATCTTTTTTGTTTTGTCTTTTTCCCCTAAGAGAGGCTCAGCAAATACTACTGCCACGGATAACACACATCTGTCAAGAGGAAGCGTGGAGTCTAGTCACTAGGCATGTTCCTCTGTACAAATTCTGCCATTTTCTAGTGGTGTGAAGAGGCAAGTTTCCTAAACTTTCTCAAAGCTTAAGGTTTCTTACCCATAAAATAGCAACTGATTATGAGGCCTGTTAATAAGGATTAAACACGATAATGCACACAAAATAAAATGACTATACTGTACTAAATATTGGTTGTTTTTTGGCTTCCAGCATCTGTTTCTCTCTCTCTTTTTTTTTTTTTTTTGCATTTTTCCGGAGCTGGAAACGGGGAGGCAGTTAGACAGACTCTCGCATGCACCCAACCTGGATCCACCCAGCATGCCCACCAGGGGCAATGCTCTGCCCCTCTGGGGCATCGCTCTGTTGCATCCAGAGCCATCCTAGCGCCTGAGGCAGAGGCCACAGAGCATCCTCAGCGCCCGGGGCCATCTTTGCTCCAATGGAGCCTCAGCTGCGGGAGGGGAAGAGTGAGACAGAGAGGAAGGAGAGGGGGAGGGGTGGAGAAGCAGATGGGCACTTCTCCTGTGTGCCCTGGCTGGGAATAGAACCTGGGACTCCTGCACGCCAGGCCGACGCTCTACCACTGAGCCAACCATGTTCCTCTTTTTTAACAGCAACTTGAATTCCATTTGGGGAATGAATTCTTCTCCGTTAGATACAGTCTGGTGGACTGTAATTAGGAACTAGTCAAAGGAGGCATGTAATCCCAATCCATACAATCAGATCCTCCTTCCCTGGAATTTATATATGACATGGAGAAACAGAGAGACAAAATGGTTAGCTTTGTCCATTCCTTCCAATGATATCCTAACCAGGATTCCCCCCCCTCCCCAGTATGACACCCCTGTTAATGTTGCTGTCTCTGAATTTCCAAAGATGACTTGTTTCTTCTGCCCATATCCAAGTCTGGTGTACAACCTCCCATCAATTACCCATGCCTCTCATATCCTTTCAACAAAATTCATTTTTCCTAAACTCAGCCTAATCCAATTTCTATCACTTGTAAACCAAAGGACCTTACAGAGATGCATTAGCTATATAACATATCAGCAGCAAGCAATTACTGTAATTAATATTTGATTAAATTAAATGCAAGTAAGATTTAGTGATTTCTCTCTGCTTTCAGAAATATCTTTAATCAATGATTTGCCTTTTGGCTTTACCTCTAATGCATATCCACACACAGTGAAATCTACATAGGAATTGAAGATTGTTTACCTAAAAGAATATTTTCCTATGGAGCAAAGGTGCTGGTTAAGCAGTCATCTCTGTTTGCTCTCTGTTGGAGCAGTTCTTGGTAGGACTTCAAAAAATACAAGGCAAATAAAAAGAAACTGAATGTCTGATTGATGTCTGATAGCCTGGATCCACAATTCTATAGGCTCACCTGAGATCTTAAATAGGAATCTTTCAGATACAGAGGCTTACGTTATTTTTGGCTGGGCTTCTGAGTCTTAGATGTGGTTGCTCTTTGGGTCTAGCTATGGGTCAGAATCTGTGTGGTAAATCTGAATCTGCAATTACTGGCATGGGGTCGAAGGAGAAGAGTGGAGCAGTAGTGTAACTGCTTGTTTCTTAAACAAAGGAAAAAAATGAATAATCACTTTGGTTTTTGCTTTACAGATGTTTTGATCCACTTCATTTTGCAGTGTGGAAAGACAGAATAGCAGTTTTCTGAGTTACTGTAGTATTCACTTCCTAGACTAACTCTTTGAAGGCCATGGGGTTTTATGCCTCTGTCAACCGCATTGCAAGATGAAGCCAGTAAGATGGCATTTCAGTGCAGGGTACAAAAATAATTTTCCCATCACTTGGAATACAAAATTCAGTGCTCCATTAGTTTTCTCACATTCCAGATGAAAGGATTCTAAAGGCAAACACTAACAATTCTCTGAGCAAGGTAACCTGGAAGAGCTAAATACATACTTAAGAAGATCAAAGATTCCCTGGTTCTTGTTGAATAATTATGCAAAACTCAAGATTTTTATTAAAAATGTAAGGAGAAAAGAAATGCAGTAGCAGATACTACTATGGGTAACAGCTTTTATATGCAGTATGGCTGAAGCAGCTTTTTTTTTTTATCAGTTATAATGCACATAGCTTAGCTCAGTGGTTCTCAAAGTGTGCGCCAGGATATACTGGTGCACCCTAGAAGATTTCCAGGTGTGCCCTATGGTATTCTAGAGAAATATGTGCCTGTTGGGGATCAAAAAACCAACAGAGTTTTAGGAGTTTAGATTTTAGGTGGACAGAGGTGTGGGGAATTGGCTGTAAGCTGACAGTCTACCCAAACCCCCACCTCACTTGCCTGATTAGGTTGCAAAAGGCTGTTAAACTGTGGTTCTGGATTGTTTACACTACCCCCCCCCCCATGTTCCCCGGAAAGACTGGAGGCAAGTTTCTTCTATCCTTTGTTTGGTGTAAAGTTAAGATGATATGTATGGTGAGGGTTTTGGATTGATGATTAAACATAAGGAATTATCTCTTAAAGCCTTTTGGATTTCTATAAAAGAAGAATATGTGGCAATATCTAAAAAAGCTTTGAACATTTTACTACAATTTTCAACATCCTATTTATGTGAATTAGGATTTTCTACCCTCAACACAATTAAGAGTAAAAAGAGAGGAATTCTTCAATGTATTGATGAGGAAAAGAGAGTTTGCCTTTCAAATATATGCCCAAACATTGAAGAAATGGCTAGGACACATCAGGCTCATGTTTCTCATAAACACAAGAATAAAAAACTTAACACACTCATTCTGGGACCTGCCAAATTTACTAAATCTTACTAAAAATGTGTCTATATATATAAAAAGATAACATTTTTGTTGTTTTTAAAAATGTTTTAACCCCTCTCTTTTACAAATTCTAAAAAGCATAACTCAAAAAATGTAACATAAAAATGTTTTTTAATGTCAGAATAAATTTAATTTTGTTGTACAGTGTGTCCGTAAAGTCATGGTGCACTTTTGACCGGTCACATGATAGCAATAAAAGATGACATAAATGTGAAATATGCACCAAATAAAAGGAAAGCTCTCCCAGTTTCATACCTATTCAGTACAGTTCGATGTGGGCTCATGCACAGATTTTTTTTAGGGCTCCTTAGGTAGCTATCCCGTATAGCCTCTACAGACTCATCACTGGCTGATGACCTACCAGAACGGGGTTTCTCCACCAAACTGCCGGTTTCCTTCAACTGCTTATCCCACCGAGTAATGTTATTCCTATGGGGTGGTGCTTTGTTATAAGTGTGCCGATATTCACATTGCACTTTGGTCATGGATTCGAATTTAGCGAGCCACAGAACACACTGAACTTTCCTCTGTACCATCCACATCTCGACTGGCATGGCCGTGGGCTGCTCTGCTGTATACACGGTGTTAAGTCATCATCTGCGATGCGCACATGCTGCCACATCATCCTACAGAAACTGGGAGGGTTTTCCTTTTATTTGGTGCAGATTTCCCATTTCTATCATCTTTTTTGCTTTCCTGTGACCGGTCAAAAGTGCACCATGACTTTACGGACACTCTGTATTTATTTCATTTAACTACCATAAAAGCATGCTTGGACTTTATATTTTTTTCCTTAATATTTGACTTAATTATTATAACATATTTCTCAGAAATTTGTATATAGTGTGCCTACAATTATTTGTAGGATTTTAAATGTGCCCCAAGTTCAAAAGGTTGGAGAACCACTGGCTTAGCTTGTTCTCTAGCAGCATTGCCCAGTCATTTAATAGTACGTTTTTTATCATTTTTTTTTAGAAAATTAAACTTAATGGGGTGACAATGATCAGTAAGAGTACACAGGTAAACATTTCTATAGCATTTGAACTGCTGATTATGCTGTGTACCCATCCCCCAGATAAAAGATGTGGTACATATATACAATGGAATAGTACTCAACCATAAGGAATGATGACATCGGATCATTTACAATAACATGGATGGAACTTGAGAATATTATACGGAGTGAAATAAGTAAATCAGGAAAAGCTAAGAACTATATGACTTCATACATAAAAAATTGGGATATAAAAATGAGACTCATGGACATAGATAAAGTAAGTTTCTAAAACTGAAATGGCAACTTCAAGAGGATCTCTGCATATTAATTATAGCTATACAGGAGCTGTTCTTCTTCTAAACTTGACTTAAATCAGTTACCTGCCAGGGCATTTTTTTTTAAAATCTATATATGAGTGAAATATATGCATGAGAATCTTTTAAGTAACATAAGCATCTCCATACATATAATTTAATAATTGGCTCAAACTTTCTTGAAAAAAAGACAGAGGAATGGAAATATTTAATTATATAATTTATTCCTTTTCCTAGGAAATATTTTACCCTGTGGTGGTAAGGAAACAATTGATTTAGGGTGGTCTTTTGACTATTCTTTCTTCTTAGTTGTGTGCTCTCTAATTTTCAACCCCCTAGTTAGCAATTCTTTATTTTGTGAGAAATATAGGACCCTGCCAAAAGATTTCATCATTATGGATTATGCTATACTGCAGTAATCCCCAACCTTTTTTGGATCACAGACCGGTTTAATGTCAGAAAATATTTTCATGGACCGGCCTTTAGGGTGGGACAGATAAATGTATCACGTGACTGAGACAAGCATCAAGAGTCTTAGATGAATGTAACAGAGGGAATCTGGTCATTTAAAAAAAATAAAACATCGTTCAGACTTAAATATAAATAAAATGGAAATAATGTAAGTTATTTATTCTTTCTCTGCGGACCGGTATCAAATGGCCCACGGACCGGTACCGGTTTGCGGCCCGGGGTTTGGGTACCACTGCTATACTGAACATATAACAGAACTCATCAAAGATCTTTTTAATTCCCAAAGTGACATTTTCAATATAATGTCTTACGATAAAAAATGTAGAATTACATCTCTATCTTGTTCTCTAAAGAAACAATAGCTTATCATTGCTGCTTTCATTGTTATTTTATTCTTGACTACTCCCCAAGCAATCTAGCTATTGTCTGACATAAATTATTTCAGTAGGTACTGTTTAAACCATAATATAATTTTGCAATTTACAGCCTAGCTCAAAGCATGCTGTGAAGTTTAGAACACTCTATTTGACCCTGAAAGCAGAGTACACGTTCCCCCATGCTAGCTGCCCCCTCAGTCGTCCACTCCCCATGGGAGCACAAGCACGTGGTGTTTCTGAGCTCCACTACTCCTTACATGAAACTCTACCAGCTCTTCCTCACCAGAGACAAACTGAATGCTAAACACTTTTATCAAAGTATAGGATTTTAAGCTTTTCTCATTTTATAAAAAAATGACATTTATCAGTTCAAATACAATTAAGCTACCATACTCACTGCCTTGTATCTTATATTACTTTAGAGAACATTCCTTTTCTTTAGTTTAAATCAGACATTACTATATTGTAACTGAGAAAACTATTAGATGGTGTCATACTTGACAAAACATCCTTTGAAATAACGCCAGGTGTCAATCCTTATACAGCCTGTCCCTCTGTCATAATGCCACTGACCAACTGCATCCAGGTCAGATGACTGATTCTCTGAATGTACCATTTCTGAGGTACAGACTTGTTGGAAAGAAAGGCAAAGTTACTGTAGTGG
Source organism: Saccopteryx bilineata (assembly GCF_036850765.1). Taxonomy (NCBI): domain Eukaryota; kingdom Metazoa; phylum Chordata; class Mammalia; order Chiroptera; family Emballonuridae; genus Saccopteryx; species Saccopteryx bilineata. The sequence goes on along the minus strand of NC_089491.1, from coordinate 137,512,422 downwards.
CTTTTCCTTGATGACAGAACAAGTCTTTAAATAATGGAAGAAGATTGAAGATGTCTATAATTGACAACAGATGGACTATTCAATACTTTTAAATGTATGGCCCTATGAAATTCTGCCTACATATAAGACAACTGGACAGAAGAATGCCATATTATTTCAGATAATTTACATATGACAAAGAAAATAATTAAAAATACTTACCTAAGCCCTAGCCAGCTGGCTCAGTGGTAGAGCGTTGGCCTGGCGTGCGGAAGTACCAGGTTCAATTCACAACCAGGGCACACAGGAGAAGTGCCCATCTGCTTCTCCGCCCCTCCCCCTCTCCTTTCTCTCTATCTCTCTCTTCCCCTCCTGCAGCCAATGCTCCATTGGAGCAAAGTTGGCCCAGGTGCTGAGGATGGCTTCATGGCCTCTACCTCAGGTGCCAGAATGGCTCCAGTTGCAGTGGAGCAACACCTTAGATGGGCAGAGCATCACCCCCTGGAGGGCATGCCGGGTGGATCCTGGTTGGGCACAAGCGGGAGTCTGCCTCTGTCTCCTTACTTCTCACTTCAGAAAAATACAAAAAAACAAAACAAAAAAAAAACTTCACAAAAATAAAGAATCACTTCCCTAAATAATTAAGGCAATTTATATATTTAAAAGTAGTTGAGGGTGACGTCACGGAAATGGCACCGTGAGCATCGCGTCCGACAGATCTCCCCAAAATCTCAACAAGTTTATCAACTAGAAACAGAAAAATTTATCCTCGGAGCATTCCGGAGTTCCACACAAACTGAAAACGAAAGGACTGTTATCACTTGAATCTGAGAGACAATGGTGTGGAGGACGTTCATTCAAGCCGCGGAGGGAGTGCGCCTGTGGTGAGTTGGCCCACACTCAGGGAGCGGCAGCTTAAGCGCTGCGAGCAGCCGCCAGCGCGCGCCTGGTGCCGCAGTCCGGTCACAGAGCGAACACCGCCAGCGTCCCCAGTGGCCCGCGCACTGCGAGTGAGAGTCCTCAGCCACCGGTGTGCAGAGCACCCCACTGGCATGCACACCCAGGGTGCCCCATTATCCCGTGCGCCCGTGCGCCCCAGCCGCCAGCAGCGGGGCGAGCGGGAGAGGCGCCAGGGTGGTCTTTCCTACTTGGGAGATTCTCTCCGTGGGCGGGGCACCTCACCCAGCCATTCAAGCTAACAATCAAGCGTTGGGGGAGGGGCGCGCGGACAGCCTGAAATACCTTTGGGAGCACAGCTGCAGACCCAATTACTGAAATTAGCTTAACCCATGAAATCTGCGCACCCACGGGGCTCTAATTGATAAGATCTCTCTCAGTTCAGCGATCCAAGACAAGAGGCGTGATATTTTTTAGTGCCTCTCGCTAAAGGGGCATGGGCAACTTCTGATTGACAGAGCCTCCATATTCAGGGATAAACGCTAACAAGAGGGACTTGGCAGATAATAAGATCTATATTACACTAGTCGCAAGCAGAGACTAGTGCCTCTTCTTCCCAGCCAAAACAGGCTACAAAGTGTGGAAAGCCTGGGTTGAGTGGTCCAACTGAATGCTAGGCACTGAACAGTCACCTTGCAACAATTGACTCCCACCCCCGCCTGATTACGCTGGAGGCCCTGACTGCCAGAGCCTTTCCCAAAGCCTTGCACTGAGTGGGGATAGAGTGGAGATTTCCTAGCTCTTTGAGCCTCTTACTCCCCAGGCAGAAGCAGTAGCAGCCTTATAGCTGGATCACCAGGCTGCTAATTCAGGAAGGGGGGACTAGGAGAGAGACTCCAGTAAAGCAAACTCTCTCATTGTTGGACCCTGCAAACGCCAACAAGCCTTGACTACCAGCAAGACTAAAGCCAATTATGTGACATTGCCATAGAATCCCATCAACTGCAAATCCCAACCTAAGTGTGACACAGGGGCAGAGCCTGGGGTACGGAGTCAACGACCAGGAAGAGGGAGAGAAAAGAAAAAGGAAGAAGTTAACCTCTCAAAATCAAGAAAAATCCACAGACTTTACAACTTGTTCCACTAATTTTTTTTTTGTTGTTGTTTGTTTCTTCTATCTTATTGCCTTTATTATTAATATTATTTCTATTTCCTCCACCTCGGTCCTTTTATTCTCTGCCCATCTTATGCTTCCTTTTTCTTGAACTACACTACCCAAGAGTGTTACATTTTATTTCTTTTCTTCATCCTCACTCTCCCTTAAGGTTACACTCCAAAACACTTAACTCTCACTCTCTCCTCTTTTGTTTTTTTTTGTTTTGCTTTATTTTGTTTTTTTCCTCTTCGTTTTTCTCTTTTTCTTATTTTCTTCTTTCTATTCATTTTTTCTTTTCTCGTCTTACTTTTCCTCCCATTTAATCCTCAATCACGAACAAATTATTTAATTTGGGACTCAAGGTTTTTTTGGGTTTTTTTTTCTTTTTCGCTTTTGTTTTTGTTTTATTTTTGTGGCATTTTGGGTACTTTTTACGTTGCTTTTTAACTCACTAGCATTCCTCCCAACCCAAGGTCTCCATTGTATTTAGTCTTTGCTCCACTTAATACAACAGATTTTTACTTATTATTTTTATTTATTTTTCTTCTTTATTATTCTTTTTATTTTTCCTTCTCCTTTTTTCCGGTTCCCTCTTATCCCTCTCATTATATCTCTTAGTCGACCATCACTTACAAGCAAATCATCTTATGCTTGTCTAAGATTTTCTTCTTTTTTTATTTTATTTTTTGTTTTTGCATTTAGTAGGTCCCTAATTCCTTTTTTTGCCCCTTGAACTCTTCACCCCAAATCAGGCCCTCCATTATAGGCAGTTTTTGTTCCATTTAGCATAATATAATTCACAGGTCATCACGATATTTCCCTGAGGAGGGGAGAGGAGGGAAGGAGAAGAAAAAAAAAGGGGGAAATAATAAATTATTACTGTTTTTTTTTTTTTTGTGGGGTGTTTTACCTTTTTTTTTTTTTTTTACTTTTTACTCTTTATTAATTCTAATTAGTGCTATCAACAAGACCACCTTCAGATGCCAATAAGAAAGAGGAAATTGAATATTATGGATACAAAAGATAGAGAGGTAACACAAATAGATGTGGAAAAATCTATGGAGAAAAGACTTAACATATTGGAAGCCTTGGAGCTAAATGACAGAGAATTTAAAATAGAAATCTTAAAAATACTCAGAGATATACAAGAAAACACAGAAAGGCAATATAGGGAGATCAGAAAACAACTCAATGAACACAAAGAATATATTACCAAGGAAATTGAAACTATTAAAACAAATCAAACAGAAATGAAAAACTCAATTCACGAGCTGAAAAACGAGGTAACAAGCTTAGCTAACAGAACAGCCCAGATAGAAGATAGGACTAGTGAAATAGAAGACAAGCAACTTGAGGCACAACAGAGAGAAGAAGAAAGAGACTCAAAAATAATAAAAAACGAGAAAGCCCTACAGGAATTGACTGACTCCATCAGAAAGAATAACATAAGAATAATAGGTATATCAGAGGGAGAAGAGAAAGAAAATGGAATGGAGAATATACTCAAACAAATAATAGACGAGAACTTCCCAAGCCTGTGGAAAAAACTAAAGCCTCAAATTCAAGAAGCAAACAGAACACCGAGTTTTCTTAACCCCAACAAACCCACTCCAAGGCACATCATAATAAAGATGACACAAACCAATGACAAAGAAAAAATTCTCAAGGCAGCCAGGGAAAAGAAGAGTACAACATATAAAGGAAGGCCTATTAGATTATCATCAGATTTCTCAGCAGAAACTCTACAAGCTAGAAGAGAGTGGACCCCAATATTTAAAGCCCTGAAAGAGAGGAACTTTCAGCCAAGAATACTATACCCATCAAAGCTATCCTTCAAGTATGAAGGAGATATAAAAACATTCACAAATACAGAAAAGATGAGAGAATTTATCAGCAGAAAGCCCCCACTCCAGGAAATATTAAAGGGGGTTTTCCAACCAGATTCAAAGAACAAAAGAAAACAAAACCACAAGTAACAGCTCCACCAAGAACACAATAAAAAGAAAATTAAACTGTGACAACAAAAGAAAAAAAAGGGGAGAGAGGACGGAGATTAACAGTAGCAAAGGGCAATGAAGTGCAGAAATACTCATAAGATAGGGTACTACAATGAATATGGTAGGTACCCTTTTCATTACTTAATGGTAACCACCCTTGAAAAAACCACCACAAAAACACTTGACTTAAAAAAGGTAGCAACAGAGGAAAGAAGTATGGAACACAAACAAACAAAAACAAATGATAGAAAAAAAAAAGAGAAGAATCAAACAAGATACAAAACTAAATGAAAGCAATTTATAAAATGGCAGTAGGGAACCCACAAGTGTCAATAATTACAATAAATGTAAATGGATTAAACTTACGAAAAAAAGACACAGAGTAGCAGAATGGATTAAAAAAGAAAATCCAACTATATGCTGCCTACAAGAAACACATCTAAGCAACAAGGATAAAAACAAATTCAAAGTGAAAGGCTGGAAAACAATACTCCAAGCAAACAACACCCAAAAAAAAGCAGGTGTAGCAATACTCATATCTAATAATGCTGACTACAAGACAGAAAAAGTACTCAAAGACAAAAATGGTCATTTCATAATGATTAAGGGGAAGTTGAATCAAGAAGACATAACAATCCTTAATATATATGCACCAAACCAAGGAGCACCAAAATATATAAGACAGCTACTTATTGACCTTAAAACAAAAACTAACAAAAATACAATCATACTTGGAGACCTCAATACACCGCTGACGGCTCTAGATCGGTCATCCAAACAGAGAATCAATAAAGATATAGTGGCCTTAAACGAAATACTAGAACACCTGGATATGATAGACATCTACAGGACACTTCATCCCAAAGCGACAGAGTATACATGTTTCTCTAGTGTACATGGAACATTCTCAAGAATTGACCATATGTTGGGCCACAAAGACAATATCAGCAAATTTAGAAAAATTGAAATTGTACCAAGCATATTCTCTGATCATAAAGCCTTGAAACTAGAATTCAACTGCAAAAAAGAGGGGGAAAAACCCACAAAAATGTGGAAACTAAACAACATACTTCTAAAAAATGAATGGGTCAAAGAAGAAATAAGCGCAGAGATCAAAAGATATATACAGACAAATGAAAATGAAAATACAACATATCAGAATCTCTGGGATGCAGCAAAAGCAGTAATAAGAGGAAAGTTCATATCACTTCAGGCCTATATGAATAAACAAGAGAGAGCCGAAGTAAACCACTTAACCTCACACCTTAAGGAACTAGAAAAAGAAGAACAAAGACAACCCAAAACCAGCCGAAGAAAGGAGATAATAAAAATCAGAGCAGAAATAAATGAAATAGAGAACAGAAAAACTATAGAAAAAATCAATAAAACAAGGAGCTGGTTCTTTGAAAAGATCAACAAAATTGACAAACCCTTGGCAAGACTCACCAAGGAAAAAAGGCACAGGACTCAAATAAATAAAATCCAAAATGAAAGAGGAGAGATCACCACAGACATCATAGATATAAAAAGAATTATTGTAGAATACTATGAAAAATTATATGCCACCAAATACAACAATCTAGAAGAAATGGATAAATTCCTAGAACAATACAACCTTCCTAGACTGAGTCATGAAGAAGCAGAAAGCCTAAACAGACCAATCAGCAGGGAGGAAAAAGAAAAAACTATTAAAAACCTCCCCAAAAATAAAAGTCCAGGCCCAGACGGTTATACTAGTGAATTCTATCAAACATTCAAAGAAGACTTGGTTCCTATCCTACTCAAAGTCTTCCAAAAAATTGAATAAGAAGCAATACTTCCAAACACATTTTATGAGGCCAACATAACCCTCATACCAAAACCTGGCAAGGATGGCACAAAGAAAGAAAACTACAGACCAATATCTCTAATGAATACAGATGCTAAAATACTAAACAAAATACTGGCAAACCGAATACAACAACATATTAAAAAAATAATACATCATGATCAAGTGGCATTCATCCCAGAATCTCAAGGATGGTTCAACATACGTAAAACGGTTAACGTAATACACCATATCAACAAAACAAAGAACAAAAACCACATGATCTTATCAATAGATGCAGAAAAGGCTTTTGATAAAATACAACACAATTTTATGTTTAAGACTCTCAACAAAATGGGTATAGAAGGAAAATATCTCAACATGATAAAGGCCATATATGATAAACCATCAGCCAACATCATATTAAATGGCATAAAACTGAGGACTTTCTACCTTAAATCAGGAACAAGACAGGGTTGTCCACTCTCTCCACTCTGATTTAACGTGGTGCTAGAAGTTCTGGCCAGAGCAATCAGACAAGACAAAGAAATAAAAGGCATCCATATCGGAAAAGAAGAAGTAAATATATCACTTTTTGCTGATGATATGATCCTATATATCGAAAACCCGAAGGACTCCACAAAAAGATTATTAGAAACAATAAACCAATACAGTAAGGTCGCAGGATACAAAATTAACATACAAAAGTCCATAGCCTTTCTATATGCCAACAATGAAATATTAAAAAATGAACTCAAAAAAATAATCCCCTTCATGATTGCAAAAAAATAAAATAAAATACCTAGGAATAAACATAACAAAGAATGTAAAGGACCTATATAACGAAAGCTACAAGGCATTATTAAGAGAAATAGAAAAAGACACAATGAGATGGAAAAATATTCCTTGTTCTTGGATAGGAAGAATAAATATAATCAAAATGGCCATATTACCCAAAGCAATATATAAATTTAATGCAATTCCCATCAAAATTCCTATGAGATTTTTTAAAGAAATGGAACAAAAAATCATCAGATTTATATGGAAGTATAAAAAACCCCAAATAGCCAAAACAATCCTAAGGAAAAAGAATGAAGCTGGGGGCATTACAATACCTGACTTTAAACTATATTATAGGGCCACGATAATCAAAACAGCATGGTATTGGCAGAAAAATAGACACTCAGACCAATGGAATAGAATAGAAAACCCAGAAATAAAACCACATATATATGGTCAAATAATCTTTGATAAAGGGGCCAACAACACACAATGGAGAAAAGAAAGCCTCTTCAACAAATGGTGTTGGGAAAACTGGAAAGCCACATGCAAAAGAATGAAACTCGACTACAGCCTGTCCCCATGTACTAAAAGTAATTCAAAATGGATCAAAGTCCTAAATATAAGACCTGAAACAATAAAGTACATAGAAGAAGACATAGGTACTAAATTCATGGACCTGGGTTTTAAAGAACATTTTATGAACTTGACTCCAATGGCAAGAGAAGTGAAGGCAAAGATAAATGAATGGGACTACATCAGAATTAAAAGTTTTTGCTCAGCAAGAGAAACTGATATCAAAATAAACAGACAGCCAACTAAATGGGAAATGTTATTTTCAAACAACAGCTCAGATAAGGGCCTAATATCCAAAATTTACAAAGAACTCATAAAACTCAACAACAAACAAACAATCCAATAAAAAAATGGGAAGAGGACATGAACAGACACTTCTCCCAGGAAGAGATACAAATGGCCAACAGATATATGAAAAGATGCTCAGCTTCATTAGTTATTAGAGAAATGCAAATCAAAACTACAATGAGATACCACCTCACCCCTGTTAGATTAGCTATTATCAACAAGACGGGTAATAGCAAATGTTGGAGAGGCTGCTGAGAAAAGGGAACTCTCATCCACTGTTGGTGGGACTGTAAAGTAGTACAACCATTATGGAGGAAAGTATGGTGGTTCCTCAAAAAACTGAAAATAGAACTACCTTATGACCCAGCAATCCCTCTACTGGGTATATACCCCAAAACCTCAGAAACATTGATACGTAAAGACACATGTAGCCCCATGTTCATTGCAGCACTGTTCACAGTGGCCAAGACATGGAAACAACCAAAAAGCCCTTCAATAGAAGACTGGATAAAGAAGATGTGGCACATGTACACTATGGAATACTACTCAGCAATAAGAAATGATGACATCAGATCATTTACAGCAAAATGGTGGGATCTTGATAACATTATACGGAGTGAAATAAGTAAATCAGAAAAAAACAAGAACTACATGATTCCATACATTGGTGGAACATAAAAACGAGACTAAGAGACATGGACAAGAGTGTGGTGGTTACCAGGGGTGGGGGGAGGGAGGACATAGGAGGGAGGGAGGGAGAGAGTTAGGGGGAGGGGGAGGGGCACAGAGAACTAGATAGAGGGTGACGGAGGACAATCTGACTATGGGCGAGGGGTATGCAACATAATTTAATGACAAAATAACCTAGACATGTTTTCTTTGAATATATGTACCCTGATATATTAATGTCATCCCGTTAACATTAATAAAAATTTATTTTAAAAAAAAAAGAAGTAGTTGAGTCAATACAAAATTTACTCTGGGGGGTTTCAGCCTCTACACTCTACTCAGACAAGTAACCTCAACTTCTGATTCTGGATTGTGTCCCCATATTGTTGATCCTACTTAATGGCTTGATACTTTGTTTCTTCCTTCACTTCTTCACTTATCCAAATCTGAACCATTATTATCAGTAAGAAGTGTATTTTGCTGTGGGCAACAGAAATGTGACAAACAGTGGCTTACACAAGGGCTTATTATTTAATATGCTATGCTCTGGGGTAAGCAGTCCAGAGCCGGTAAGCACGCCAGGAGCCAGACCCTTTTCTACATGGCTCTCTTTAGTGGAGATGCACATGCATGCACACGCATATGGACACACAGTTATTTTCCTTTGGTTATAAGATGACTTGCACCTTCAGGCATCACTCTTATGTTCAAGATAGGAAAAAAGAGAAAGGATTGGCAAAACGTACTTGCCAAAGGAGTTGGTCCCTTTTTACTAGGAAAACAATTGCTTTCTAAGAAGCCTCATACAATATACTCCCTTTGGTACCTCACTGGCAAGAACTGTGTTACATGGCTGCTCAAGGCTGCAGAGGAGTTTGAGGAGTTGTGTGGTTGTAACTGTGCATAGTGCTAACTTTTATAATCTTGGGTTCTACAGAATGGTAGAAGAGGAGACTTCCGGTTATGTAGGTATTTAGCACTGTTTGACACAATTTATCAATGCTAGATGAAGAACTATGACCTACACACAGTCTTTCCTGTTACAGTTCAGTCTTTCTTGATGTCCATTCTCTAAATGCTCAGAGTGATGATAGGCTGCATCATATATTGCAACATTTAAGTACAGTCCTACACAATAATATTTAGACTCATCATCTCAAAAGTCCTTATCAGTTACATAAAGACACATGCAGCCCCATGTTCATTGCAGCATTGTTCACAGTGGCCAGGACATGGAAACAACCAAAAAGCCCATCAATAGATGACTGGATAAAGAAGATGTGGCACATATACACTATGGAATACTACTCAGCCATAAGAAATGATGACATTGGATCATTTACAGCAAAATGGTGGGATCTTTTTTTTTTTTTTTCTGAAGCTGGAAACGGGGAGAGACAGTCAGACAGACTCCCGCATGCACCCCGCCGGGATCCACCCGGCACGCCCACCAGGGGCGATGCTCTGCCCACCAGAGGGCGATGCTCTGCCCCTCCGGGGCGTCGCTCTGCCGAGACCAGAGCCACTGTAGCACCTGGGGCAGAGGCCAAGGAGCCATCCCCAGCGCCCAGGCCATCTTTGCTCCAATGGAGCCCTGGCTGCGGGAGGGGAAGAGAGAGACAGAGAGGAAGGGGGGGGGTGGAGAAGCAAATGGGCGCTTCTCCTATGTGCCCTGGCCGGGAATCGAACCCGGGTCCCCCACACGCCAGGCTGACGCTCTACCGCTGAGCCAACTGGCCAGGGCCAATGGTGGGATCTTGATAACATTATACGAAGTGAAATAAGTAAATCAGAAAAAACCAGGAACTGCATTATTCCATACGTAGGTGGGACATAAAAGTGAGACTAAGAGACATTGATAAGAGTGTGGTGGTTATGGGGGGAGGGGGGAGAGGGAAAGGGAAAGGGGGAGGGGGAGGAGCACAAAGAAAACTAGATAGAAGGTGACAGAGGACAATCTGACCTTGGGTGATGGGTATGCAACATAATTGAACAAAAAGATAACCTAGACATATTATCTTTGAATATATGTATCCTGATTTATTGATGTCACCCCATTAAAAAATAAAATTATTATAAAAAAAAAGTCCTTATCAGTGAGGGTCAAATCTTACACTACTTCTGTATCATATAAACACAGGGATGACTTACTCATGAATTACATCTCTATCCTGTTCTCAAAGGAAACAATAGCCTATCATTGCTGCTTTCATTGTTATTTTATTCTCGACTACTCCCCAAGCAATCTAGCTATTGTCTGAATAACTTTGTCTTACTGGTTCTATATTCTCTAAGCTTACAGCTTTCCTATCAACTTTACAGTAATAAAACAAAACAAACACTGTTCTGTACTATAGCAAAGGTCTTAGTAGAGTGAGGTATATTTTAAAATAACATTATATCTAGTATTGAAATAATTGTAGTACAAATTAATTATGACAACTATTATATTTTTGTATCTCTTTACATCTAGATATTTCCTCTCAAATATGTCTTCCAACTAAGAGAAATGGGAGAACAGAATGATTATAGCTTCTTTTAAAAAACAGTAAACCCTTCACTAAGTATTTTTCTTAGACATAAATATGGAGAAAACCAGTGGTCTAAATTAAAACTTGGTGCCCCAAAGAAATGTTTATTTATCAATATATGAAAACATATTGTATTTTATACTACTGTATAATATTCATATTATGAAATATGTACTTTTTAAGATGGGAGACTATTGCAACTGAATAATGATTCGTTATATTTGAAAATTTTAATTTAGTACTTTGTAATAGAAAAATTTGACTCTTTATAGTTTAACACTTGATTTTTTTTTATGAAGTGAGTGGTGGGAGGCAGGGAGGCAGAGAGAAACCCCTGCATGCGACCTGACCAGGATCCACCTGGAAAGCCCCCTACCGGGCGATGCTCTGCCCATCTGGAGCTGCTGCTCCGTTGCTAGGCAACCAAACCATTTCAGCACCTGAGGTGAGTTCATGGAGCCATCCTTGGCGCCTGTGGCCAAATTGCTTGAACTATTTGAGCCATGGATGTAGGAGGGAAGGTAGGGGGAAAGAGAGAGAGAGAAAGAGAGAGAGAAGGGAGGAGACATAATACTTTTCCTGTTTATGACACTCAATCCCATAATAACTTTAAAAAATGGAGACATGAGTGTTTCTACTTATGCTGTTAGCATCTTACTTTTTTTACTCTAATTTTTTGGTCATTTTTTCTGTTACTACAGTACAGTATAGAGTACTGTATAATATATATGTCCTTTTCCTTTTTCTGTGGCTTAGTTGTGTTTAGATCATGATTTTACAACTCTGTTAGGATAGGTAAGTGAATTAGGTTATAGGGTGTGTTTCCACTTACACCAAAATTTGGGTTACATCACTGTCATAGGAACAGAACTGTGTTGTAATGCGGGGATCCCTGTACTCTGAGACAGAGCTCTTGGAACAGAGCTTTAGAAGCCCAAGGTGAATGAGTAGCAGGCTCCTCATGACTCAAAACTTGGTAATAGTATCTATTATGAATTTAGCTCTTCATAATACCTTTTGTACTTGCTATGTATACTTAATAAAAAAGGAGTAATATTTTATCACCAAAACTGTTTTAGGTAGAAACCTTAAAGCAAGGACTGTATCTCTAAAGTGAGCTGAACCCTTATGATAAAATGAGTGTCATATATTACATGTAAATATCCCTTTGCATTATCTCTAATGTGCTATATCTGTTTAGAAGGGAATTGAATGTGTATACTTAGCCAACATTGTCTCTCTCTAAAGGAGTTTCTCAGGATCATTTTATCTTGGTGAGTTTACATTTATAGATTGGTTTTCAGCTGTGCAAGTATCGACTCCAGGTTTGCCAAAATATATACTAAGCATAGATCATTCTCTTAAGAGAAGACTTGGAGGAACTCCAGTTCACAAGGCTGACTATAAAAACTTCCCTATGGTGTAAACAACTCATAATCAGAAAGGTGCCTATGGAGCATGGGATCTAAGCAAAATGGAGATTACATAACTGTTTAATGGCATCCCTTCATTCATAAAACAAATTTTATTGAACCTCTGCTATGTGCCAGGCTTATTTTAGACACTGAATGTAGTCATGAACAAAATAGAAAAGGCCCTTTCTCTCTCAGAGCTTATATTTTAGTGAAGGAGACAGACAACATGGATTTTTCTTTTTTTTTTTAAACTTACTGATGTTTCCCTAGTTTTAGAATACAGCCTGGCACATTAACTAGGTATTTGATAATACTGTTGATTGACTGAAAGTATGACATAAACTACTAACATAGTTTCAGATAATGATATGTACTAAGACAAAAGTTACAACAAAGTAGTACTATGATAAGTAAGGAGAGTGGGAGAGAAGACAGTTACCTTAGACTGACTGGTGTGATAGAGTAAGTTATTGTTTGGCAAATATTTATCCATTCTTACTCCCCACCTCCAAGGAAGGAAGAGGAACACTGTTGTTTGACTCAAGCACAATCTATAACTAAAACACAAATACATAAAAAAAAATCTACACATATCTATTTTTAGCATTTATACCTGGGAACAAAACCTCATCTATCCAAAATATTGCATAGCCTTTGACAGTGTCATAAAATTCAGGCATAACTATAAATCCGACTATTCAACACGCTTGTCCTCAATGGGTGGAATGTACCTCTCTGCCTTCTGACCTTGGGTTTGGCCATGTAACTTGCATTTTCCCTCTAGTATTTCTACCAATGATGTGAGAAAAACATGCCCTGAGTAGCCTATCATAGATTCCATCTGGGTTTTAGAAATTCTGTTCAAGTGGCTTAATTTCTTTCACTAAAGTCAAGGGCTTTGAATATTGAATGTCATGCTACTTTCACTATCTCATGACTACTAATGTGAGAGTTTTAAGTATAAAAGAAATCTAAGTGAAGAAGTTGCATTTCATGAGAGAGGTGAAAGGCAAAGATTTCTACTATGAAAGTACACAATAGAAAAGGTAAATGAAAACATTTTTTTTATTAACAGGATTTTAAGTAATTTAACCATTAAAATCAACTAATAGGAGAAGAAGAGAGCATGTTTGTTTAGTCCAGGGGCTAAACTCCACCCTCGACAAGATATTTATTTTCAATACATGATACATAAGAAAAGGAAAATGTGAACCACAAGAATGGAATAAATATAGAAGACAAAAGGAAAGTGATGAATATATTAAAGTCACACTAAATCTTAAATGAACAAGCACTCTAAACTATGAAGGGAAAACTAAGCAATAAAGATATTTTATATACTCAATATTCTCACAGATGGAAAAAAGCGGATATTAAAGTTCTTGTAAAATGGCAACAAAACTATGATTAATATGTTCCTGGTACAAGGTAATAACCAAATCATGCATGCAAAAAAGAAAAATATGAAATCATGGTGACAAGAAATGGGAATTATTTAATGAATCAATCTCAATGTACACTGAATGCTAATACAGGATTTATCTTGAAATTGTACTTCAAATCAAGTGCTCAGAAAGTCACCTACATAAGAAAACTTCATCTAGAAAAGATGCAAGTGGACTAGAGAGTCCTAACGTTGAAACTTCCTAGTATAATAATGTGCTAGACTGGCAGCCAGCCTCAGAGCAGCCACAATCTCCTGTAGCAACCCAGACTCTCAAAGGAAGATAGACATGGAAAGGACCAGTGAAGAAGTCACAACAAAGTCTATCTGCCTAAGGACTGAGATTCTTCTTTTTTAGGCTCAGAGTATATGTGACCTAACTTAATGAACAGTACTTTGCTATCTCATTGTTTTCTTCAGCTTTACTCCTGTAATCAGAGTTGAAAACACAGCAGAGGCTCTAGAAAACAGGTTTGATAGCAAAGATATGGAGAGCAGGGTAAAAGAAACAGATCTATGGACAAGAGTGTGAAATACTGAGAACAAAGAAGTGCCAGGGACACAAGAGACAAGTACAATTTAATTTCGGCAAGTTCAGTAGGAAGGCTAATGAAGCTCTTTTGACTTCAGTGATCTTTGTGGCCATAACTATATGAAAACCAGTTCTATATTCAATGTACATATGATGTCTTTGAATTATTAGGGGAACACTGTTGTTTGACTCAAGCACAATCTATAACTAAAACACAAATACATAAAAAAAATCTACACATATCTATTTTTAGCATTTATACCTGGGAACAAAACCTCATCTATCCAAAATATTGCATAGCCTTTGACAGTGTCATAAAATTCAGGCATAACTATAAAAACCTCTGATTATTTGCAAGAGAATTAAATTGTGGTAGCCAAGTGGCAAACTTTCTACAAGATGTCAGATGAATCTGGCGGTTGCTAAAACTCTGTGTTAGTAAGAATGAAATTCACCTAGTTTGACTTCAAAGGATTAGTTTTAGAATAGCCAAAAGACTTAAAAGCTGGAAAAATATTTCTACAATAACCATAGCAACATGGAAAAACTTCCCAAAGTATGTAGGGGCCATTTGTAATGTTCTCTGATTTTTGATATCCTTCCTTGTTCTGATGAATTTCTACCCTAATGAGGTATGACTTCCCTAGGTAAAACCCAGAAAACTCAGTTATTGAGCCTGCTCTCCTCCCAAGGATCTACTAATTAGTCAACTGAGAAAGACTCTGAATCAAAGTGAGCAGTTAGAGGAAGGAGGCTCTGTATAGCATCCATTTTGCTCATAAGGATGACAAGCATTGAACTGTTGAGCATCGCAATGGTTGGATTAAGCAATGGGTACTCACAGTGCTACATGGGAATGTAGCAAAGGGACAGGTACTTTTATCAAGTTTTGAGGTGTAGTTTTTAGTATTGCTTCTGGAAGATTAACCTTGGTCCTGGTTCTCCAGTTCTCAACAATTTGGTCAACTACTCAATATCTCTTTCATACACTTTTCTGCTGCACAGCTATCCAGAAGCAGCTTTGTTGCTTAAGACAAGAACCCTGGTTGATACTAAATGGCTACTGGAAGTTGTTGAAGGCAATATAACCTCAGGAAAATCAGAGATCTTTGATTAGTTATCAGACTTTGTAAGAGCTAATGGCTTTATAAATTCAGCTGGTCTTCTAAAACAAAACAAAGTACAACAACAATAATAACAACAACAAAACAGTAAAATCTGGCAAACCATCGCCTGCAGTAGCAATGTAAAGATTATTAAGAATAGTCACTTGAAATGAAGGGACCAAAGAAAGCAAGTGACTAGCAACACGGAACAACAATATGAAGAGCACAAAGAACAGAAGAAGACAAAATTAGTTGCTTCTAATTCCAAATGACAGCTTTAAAAAAGATAATGAAATGTTCACAATCCTAAATTCTCACTTCAGGGCAAGAATTATAGTCAAGAGCATGTTCCCTAACATGTTCCCTGGGAGGGAAGCGCCAGCATTGGCGAACAACTCTATCTTCTGTAGGCCAGGAGTGCTAATGGGCAATGAAAGCTGTTTCCAATGTAGATAACGGGATGCTGAGGTTGCAGATGTCAGACAGAAGCACACACATGCAAGACGCAGGAGGAAATGATTACTGTTAATGCTAGCATAGTTGAGTTGTAATCAGGATTTTTTGACCTGCAGTGATTACTGGCTTTGACTACTTGATCAGATGATCCCTATGGACCAAACAGGCACATAAATGCTCCAACTTAGTAAAATTATAAGGTATCTAGGTTTGATAGCCAGAGACCTGACTTGAGAAGTTGCAACAAAAATTTGCTATGTCTTTTCCAATTTTTAGTCCTAAGTCAATTCAGAGGCCCAGAGTTTTTTACAAGCGAATTCAGAGAATGCAAGTCCTTGAAGATGTGTATTGTGATGACATCATAGGCGTCAACTGTAAACTGTTGGCTTGGCCTTCGTTATCAAGGTACCTGTACTGGAGAAAGAAATACCAGGTCTTTTGGGTACTGTTGTGTAAAAGCTCTGAACTAACACTAAAACTGGGGTCCTAGAATGCCACTATGGACTAATGATCAGAAAAGATGCTTGTGAGAATCAAATGATGAATGGAGTTTAACCTGAATCTGCCTCAGATTGAGCCCAGCAGGGCCCTGAACACAGAATATAGTGGGCACTGGAGAAGGAGAGATTACTCGCGGGTTAATCAGTTATTTCAATGTAGCTGCAGTTACAGATGTACCTGCTTTACCAGAGCTTTTAGCACCAGCTGTATGACTATTAGTCTGTCAAATGCTTTTTCCTCTCTATCCCAAAGATGGAGAACACCTCTAACAGCTGTTTTCATGACAGGTGGAACAATAAACCATTTTATCCTAGGAGTATAGACATTATTTGGCTCTGAACCACAGAAACCAGTACTGTCTCACCATCACACAGGACAACCACGCTAACAACATATGTCTCTAGGGCCTGGAACACAGGAAATAATAAATGTCAAGATTTTTTGAACAGAAAAATTATGTAAAACATATTTATCAGGCCAGTATGAGTGCAGTTAAGGTGTGAGATATATCACACAAAACTTTAAGAGCTACTTCTCAGTGAAGTTTGAGGATCCAGTAATTTGGAACATATCAGGATGGCCTCCAAAAAGTTAAAGATAACTTCCTGCACCTAAAGATAATTTTCCTGCAGCTAAGAAAGAGACATAGTGCTTGCTGGATCTCTTGGAAGGTAGTATCTATCACCTTGGCAATCCTGTTTTGACCTACATCTGAAATGCTCTTTGAGCCTCTAGCTGTGAGTGAGCCCAGGAGTGAAAAAGGCTTCCTAGTTTCTTATCCACCTGGTCTTAGTGGCCAACAGTTTCAGTGGGTGTTAGAACTATCAATAGCTTATCAGAATGCTCTATGTTGTCTCTGGAAGGTTCTCATTGAGAAATTATAGCAGAGACCACTAGGGTTTTGAAAGTCATCAAACAGAAAAGTCTGGTCGCTTTGAAAAGCAGCATTTATCTCACTAAGTGTATTGAAGTTTGTATATTTGCCTGTAAAACAACAAATGTGACCTGGTATGTCTAAAACGAACTTGGTTTAGCTGATTCACTCAACCTTTAAATCAGGCATACTCAGTAGCAAGCCATATCAAGTGACTGTGACATATATGAAGTGATTTGAGAAGGTTCTGACAGCAGATGTAGCATGACCGGATCATTCACACACTGAACAACAAGACTTGCCTTGTGATTGGAGGCCACAGGACACTTCAGGCCATTCCTTTTGTGATTATATTTCATTTTATAAAGGATAGCTAAAGTGTGTTTTTACTATTTTAGTTGATGTTACTGTTATTATGTCTAAGAAGGGAAGAAGGGTACATTTTGAAGGTTAGGCTTAAATACAGGGGGACCTTGGGTTATGACAGTCTCGACATAGGACATTTCTAGTTTATGATGCTCACACTTATAAAAACTTAAAAAAATTGAGATGTGTTTCAGCTTTCACTGTTAGTGCTGTACGTTATTTTATACTCATTTTCTTGTCATTTTTTCTGTTACTATAGTACAGTGTACAGTATATTTATGTCCTCCTTTTTCTGTGGCTTAGTTGTGTTTTTATGTTCTAGATTATAATTTTACAACTGTTTTAGGATAGGTAAGTGACTTAGGCTAGGCTGTGTTTTGACTTACACCAAAATTCGGGTTATGTCACTGTTGTAGGAATGGAACTGTGTTGTAACCCAAGGACCCCATGTATTAGCAAAGGGGGTCTATTGATACTGAGTAGCCAAGTATCATCTGACAGGTCTGATATATCACCTCAGGTAAGGGAAATAAAAGAAAATATAAACAAAGGGGACCACATCAAACTAAAAAGTTTTCACATAGCAAAGGAAACTGTCAACAAAATAAAAAGACAACCTACTAAATGGAAGAACATATTTGCCGATATATCTAATAAGGCTTACTATCCAAAAATTGACAAGGAACTTATAAAAACAACACCAAAACCCCCCAAAGAATCCAACTAAGAAATGAACAAAGGACCTCAACAGACACTTCTCCAAAGATAGAGAAATGGCTAATAGACATATGAAACGATGCTCAATGTCACTAATCATCAGAGAAGTACAAATTAAAACCTCAATGAGATATCATCTCATACCTGTCAGAATGGCTATCATGAATAAATCAACAAACAAGTGTTGGCCATGATGTGAAAAAAAGGAACCCTTGTGAACTGTTGGTGGAAATACAGATTGGTGCAGCTACTATGAAAAGCAGTACGGTGTTTCCACAAAAATTAAAAATGGAACTGCCTTATGACCCAATGATTCCACTTCTTGGAATATATACAAAGAAACTCGGAACACTAATTTGAAAGAGTGTATGTGTCCTTATTTTCACTGCAGCATTATTTACAATAGCCAAGATTTGGAAGCAGCCCAAGTGCCCATCACTGGATAAAAAAACTGGTACATTTACACAATGGAATACTACTCACCTGTGGAAAAAAAAAAGAAAATCTTACCCTTTGTGACAGCATTGATGGACCTGGAGATTATTACACTAAATGAAATAAGCCAGTCAGAAAAAGAAAAGTACCATATGATTTCACTTACACGTGGAATCTAATGAACAAAATAAACTAACAAACAAGATAGAAACATACTCATAGATATAGAGAACAGACTGACAGCTGTCAGAGGGCATGGGGGGTGGAGCTGGGTGAAAAGAAGGGGTTAAATAAAGAAAAATACTTATAGACATAGACGACAATGTGGGGATTGAAGGACGGAAAGGGGAAGGGGCAAGGGGAAGGCTGAGAAGGGTGGGTGGGGACAGATGGTGATGGAAGGAGACTTGACTTGGGGTGGTGGACACACAATACAACATACAGATGATGTGCTGTAGAACTGGGTACCTGAAACCTGTATCATTTTATTACCAAATGTTACCCCAATAAATTTAATAAAAAAAGAAAAATTTAAAAAGTAGATGCTTAAGAGATGCTGGTTAAAGAATGAATAATAAACAGCTAATGGCTGAAACTCAATGTTTTGGGGAAAAGAAAATTAAAAAAAGTTTCAGATTATTTAATTTTAGAACATCCCATGTAAGTACAGAATAAACTGTTGATAATTTTATTATTGGAGATTAAAAGGTCAAAACTGCTTGTCAAAAAAACAACAACACTAATTCAAACATGTGATTCACCCCAAATTTAGTGGATTTCATTTAAAAATAGTGTGATAATAATAAATGATATATCCGTTTGCTCTACTTTAGCCTAGATTTCACATATGTTAAATAATTGGTCTTCCTTTAAAGAGTGAGGAAAAAGTGTCCAGAGCAAGACTGGCCTGGACACTTGGAGAGGTAAGTTGGAGCATATGATTAGCACTGAACAGAATGTAAATGAGGTGTTCTCTTTTTTCATATGAGAAGAAAAATACTACATCTCTTAGAAAGTGATTTTTTTTCATGCTGTATCCAAGACACTATTAGTTTCAAACCAAATTGTTATTTGTTTCAGTTTTCAAAGGAAAGAACTGATGACTGAAGAGATATTTATGATGGAAAACAACTATACAATAAATCAAATAAATTAAATTTAAAAACTACCAAGTGTTTTTAATTAATACCATCTCCTTTATAGTGATAGAGACTTTGATAATGAAAAGAAATAAGAAAATAGTAATCGTAAGAGTTTCATTTAAAAAGCACACATGAAAAATAACTCATTTCTTAACTTTTTATATATCTGAAAAATAAATCAAAGAATGGAAAGCAACAGATACTCATAAGTAGTCAGGATAGTTTAAAAAAATATTAACCTATTATGGAGTATAGCCTACAGTCCTACAGACATAATAGTCCAATTATTTAAAGTACATAGGAGAAAGTTATATTTCTAAATGTTTTAGATGAAGTTTTTGTAGATATTAGTGCAAACTCCAAATTATTATTGTTCTATCATTGTATCTGTCTTACAAATGACAGTAATTTCTTTTCTCTACCTAGCAGCTAGTATAATAAATTGAGAGCCGCTAAAGATAACTGTCATACTGAAGTAAATACTAGGCTTATACTGTTTAGCTAAAACAAAATAAAATTAATTTTAAAAGTACTTCTCCAAGCCAACATTACTTCAAACTTAGCAAAATGAGTAGTTTCCAACAGAAAATGTTGGGATAATGACTCAGTTTTCCTAATTTGCTACATAAAAAACTTGTTTGCAATAATGACTTGTATATTTGGATATATTTTTAAAAACTAAATAATTCTGACATGTTATTTTTGTTCTTTTTTTTAATTCATAGAGACTGTATAATTTGGAGGTTTTTTGGTATTAGCCCATATGCCAGTAGAAATGTGCATTAATTCTAAGGATATATTTATGAAGACTTTTATAAGAACTAACGGTTAATGGGCTAGAATGGACAAAAGGTACAGATAATACTACATAGGTAGGCAGAGCTAAACTGAGTTTTAAAAAGCAGAACTATTGTTCACTTAATACTACCACATAAGCTGGTGGTGGTGGTTTTAACTTTACAGCACCATTTATGTTGTGCATTTTATAAAAACCTTAAAGACTTTGTCAATCTTTTAACACCATCTAATATGGTCATAACAGTTAAGAAAACACCAGGCATATTTTTTTCGATAAAGCAAAACCTTACAACCCTGCAAGGATGAAATGATATTCAAAGTTTCTACAATAATAGTTTTGCTACAATACTAAAAAGTTCACAGAAGTAAAAATTTTATTTTAATATGATGTATACATTGTTTTTAATACATAATTTCAACAATATCCTGAGTGAGAGGTATGCGCGCATACAATCCCCCTGTCCTTCGACTTTTTTCCCCTAATTTATTTAGTTGGAGCCAATTCATCTAATTAGTCTAAATAAAGCCTGAAAATATTTTCTAATTTATCTGGATGTAGCTTACAATGCAGACAGATATAAAAGCGTGATAGTGGAGAAACTGACAATCCTAGAATAGCAGGTGAAAATAATGTGTGAAGTAAATTATCCAATGAGACTTAAAGAATTGCTGAGAAATCTCCCGGCTCTGGCTGGTGGCTCAGTGGATAAAGCATCAGCCCAGTGTATAGATGTCCCAGGTTTGATTCCTGGTCAGGGCACACAGGTGAAACGCCATCTGCTTCTCTCCCCATTCTCTCCCCCACCCACCCCTCCACCCACAGCCAGTGGTTTGATTGGTTCGAGCATGGCTCCAGGCGCTAAGGATAGCTCAGTTGGTCTAAGTGTTGGCCTTAGGCACTAAAAATAGCTAAGAACTCAAGCATCAGTCCAAGACCAGGTTGTCGGGAGTGGATTCTGGTCAGGGCGCATGCCCTATCTCCTCTCCTCTCACCTTAAAAAAAGAAAGAAAAGAAAAGCAATCTCCCTATATGGTTTATAGTCAGAACTAAGTGAAAATCTTTTTTTTTTTTTTTCTTATCAAGTGAGAGGCAGGGAGGTGGAGCGAAAGACTCCCACACATGCCCTGACCGGGATCCACCTGACAAGCCCCATCTGGGGCTGATGCTCTGCCCATCTGGGGTTGCTGCTCTGTTGCTCAGCAACTGAGCTATTTTAGTGCCTGAGGTGAAACCATGGAGCCATCCTCAGTGCCAGGGGCCAACTTGCTCATTTGAGCCTTGGCTGAGGGAGGGAGAGAGAAGGAAAGAGAGAGAGAGACAAAGAGAAGGGGATGAGGAGGGATGGAGAAGCAGATGGTTGCTTCTCCTGTGTGTCCTGACTAGGAATCGAACCCAGAACTTACACATTCTGGGCCAATGCTCTACCACTGAGCCAACTGGCTAGGGCTATGAAAATCATGACTCTCTTTTCCTTATCTTAGACAGTTATCTACTACCTCTGAGACTCAATTTCCCTTATATGTAAAGTACAGATAATATTTTAGGGTAGTTTTTATAACTGCATGAAAAAGTATGTATAAAGCAGCTACTACAGTATCTTAGACAAGCCTGGCACTCAATAAATGGAGGTTTTGTGGTTTTTTTGTGATATAAAATATTTCACTTTAAACAACTTAGATTCTACTTTATTGAACATTTCTAGGTATTCTTTTAGTGTTAGGGACAGATTGAGATGCTTTCATGGTTTCTGTATTGCTGAATTTGCACTGTAACATTTTCTTTTTTGAACAAGCTCAGGTCTTTCAAACTCTTAGTTTATAACCTCAATAGTTCACTCTGAAACTGTTGATTTCCATGAAAATATCAACATCTTTGCTAAATATGAAACTCAAAACTGAGCACAGTTCTACAGTTAAAGCACCACAAGAGGAGAAAATAGTGGTGATGTATGGGCTCCTGTCTTTGTGATGAGTCCTTTCCTGTATCACTGAGCACCTCATGCCCTTCTCATTCTCTTAGCTGTCGGGTGTCAGGGCTGTACCTCTTCATTGGTTCTAACTACTGCAGACTTTGATAATCATATTCAGATGCTGGCCTCTTTGTAAATAGTATAATGAAACTGGTGCTATACAGAAAGCTGACAAGGGCAGTTGGTTTGATGTACAGAAAAGAATGCAGGATCCCGAACAGGAAAACTAAAGTCTTAGCTATATTACTGATTGCATATAATCTTGAAAAAGTAAACATTTCTACCATCTTTGCTTTTCTGGTTTGTAAAGTCAGAATAGTGGCCATGCAGGTTATTGTTACAGTCAAATTTATGTAAAATTCTTTGTAAGTTTTAGTTGCTAAACACACATATATGATATATATTGTTATTATGTATACAGTGTATAAACTCTCCTTCTTGGCAATCTCATTTATCCTCATGTTCTCAGTACAGTGCTCAAACTATTAAAGGTGCTCAACATTTCTTTACGAATTGGAAAAAATATTTATATTGAAGCTTCTCAATATATAGTCTAGGATGAGGCATGGACAAGCACACCATGAGCCATGCTGTGTGGACACACAGACAGATAGATCAACATGCCAGCAATCTGAAATATCACTTGATTCTTCATTTTTTTTGAAAAGGTTTAATAGCTGTGGTTGGAGCAGCACAACGAAGGCAATTGTGGGCTCATAAAATACAGTTCATAAATAAGATAAGGTCCACATATATATGCTTTTCAACTTCAAAGGTTGATTAAAGGGTAAATCAACATAAACTAAAAAAAAAAATTCTCTGCCCCTCTACTCCTCCCAATAATCTGAGCTTCATAAACCAGGCAAGACAGTGTAGAATTGCAACTGAAACGTGTATCAAGCCTCTCAAGATAGACTTCTTTTTAAAAATCTTTATAAATAGATTTGATTATTTCTTATAAGAGACCAAGGTGGTGGTACACTAAATAGAGTATTAACCTGGGATTCAGATGACCCAGGTTCAAAACCCTGAAGTTGCCAACTTGAGTGAGGGCTCGCTGGTTTGATTGAGTTCGGGGTTGCTGGTTTGAGCAAGGGGTCACTGGCTCAGCTGAAGCCCCTCAATCAAGGCACATATGAAGAGCAATCAACAAAGAACTAAGGTGTTACAACCATGAGTTGATGCTTCTCATCTCTCTCCCTTCCTGTCTGTCTGTCCTTGCCTGTCCCACCCCCCCAAAAAAAGAGACCAAATCTTTTGGTTTCTCATAGACTCCTGTCCATCTTCTTTTTACTACATAGCCTAGCCAATAATTTATATTCCAATTAAATGAAATAAAATAAAAACAGAAAAACACCCTGACCACCACAATCCTAATTGATCTTGCAGAATTCTATAGTGAATTATTGACAGCATAATGCTTTTGACCTTTATTCAAGCCGTGCCATATGTTATGGTGTCTAGCATGGCTTTAAGCCATTGTTTTCATTATATATAGAGTTACTTAAGGTAATATGCTCTTATATTTTCCTTCCCAAAGATGAATTTAAGCTTTTTAAAGATGTGGTGCTCCTGGCCCTCCACAGCTGCTTTGATTTGGGAGATATGACATAGTGCCTGCCATACAGCTAACAAAACATAAATATGGGTCTTTGTTACTCTCTTGTTCTTGGCTTTTAACCTGAAACTTTCATTTCTGACCTACTCATGAACTTTTTGTTCCTATTATTTACTGCCACATCTTGCCCTCACAGGTGGGATGCCAAATAGCCCAGACTCCGGAGCAAGACTGTCATTTTTTAGCTTTGTTATTTGGTGGCTAATAACATCGTGAGTAATGCACACACATACACACACACACACACACAAATAAAATCTTTAGACAATGCCTGGATCATAAATGGTATATAATTATTATCCTTTCAATTTTTAGGTCTTTAATAGATACTTCTTCCTAGGTCTTACCTCCGGTTTTTCTTCGTGACCAAGTGCTCACCATTGACATTATGAGCTATTTAAGCCATCCTGAGGAAAGACTTCACTTGGTTTGGCCCATCTCAAGAAGCTATATCTAACACAGCCCTTCAATGACAATATATCCATCTAGTATGTCAATTTCTAACTGCCATGGCTTACGATTAAAAGTTGACACTTAGACTTTGTTGATCTGTCTTTGAATTGAATTAATTTTTATCACTATCTGAATTTTAAGAACTTTAATGCACAAATAGAAATAGCCATCTGAATATTTAAGAAAAAGTAAAACTTTTCACCAAAGAATAAAGCTATCAATGTTATAATTCAAGTAAAATTAAAGTGCAGGATAGTAATAAATTTGATTTTAAAGTATCTTGTATGAAATAAGATTTCAAAGAAAGTATAAGAAAAAAATAGTAAATAACTTTTTTGTTTGTTTGTTTTGTTTTAGGTAAAAGGAGGGGAGATAGTGAGGCAGACTCCCACATGCACCTTGACCGGGACCCACTGAGCCACCCTGTCTGGGGCTGATGCTTGAGTATCAAGCTATTATTGGCACCTGATGTGCTGGGACCAACTGAGCTATCCTCAGTACCCAGGGCCATGCTCAAACCAATAAAGCCACTGTCTGTGGGAGAGGAAGAGTAAGAGAAAAGGATGAGGGAGAGGGGGAAAAGCAGATGGTTGCTTCTTTGTGTCCTTACTAGGAATTGAACCAGGGGTATACATATGGTAGACTGACACTCTGTCCACTAAGCCACCAGTGAGGGATGCAAATAATTTTTTAAAATCAATTATATTAACTTTTAAAAACCACAAACCTTTTAAGACCTATTTAACTCATTGTTTTCACTAACCTCAGTTCTGAATCAAATTTTCTATTTTTTAAATTTAGAGAGGAAGATAAATTTATGATCTAGTGAAATATCATTTGGTAAAATGATCTGTATTGGCATTTTTCTGAATCCAAATATCTTTCCATTTATTTGTTAATGTGCCACTTAAATGTGTGAAAATTTACAAATCTGTATGATGGTTTGAATTAAAATATGTGTATGTGGAGTAGGTTCGATCCCTTTAGCATTGAAAAACGAGGCAGTACTGAAGGCATAGAAAACTGAATGTTAGAATGTATCATTCATTTTAGTATGCCTTGATCAGATAAAAACATTTCCTAATTAATACAAGACCCAAATCATGATTTACAAGGGCAGATGCTGCATAGTTACTGAGATGCTATTGCATGAAGGATGAGTAAAAGCAAGGCTAATTAATTAGGATAAAAATGGAGTAGGAAGCTGGGGAAGGTAGAAAAAGTACCATTATTCTACACAAATGTAAAAATATTGTATAAGGTAACTACTATGATGAAAATGATTTATATCAAGAATTGAAGCCCCTCAAGAGATTTATTAAGGAAAATGTTACTCAGGGACTTGTAGATTTTGGAATTGTAAGTGACAGTAGATACCAGCTAGTCTAACTTTAGTATCATTAAGATGAGAAAAGTAAGGCACCGCAAGATACTGAATAACTTGTCTTGAAATTATGGTTAATTCAAGTAACAGTAGAGAGTTCATTTTGGCCAAATATTGCATTTTAAACCTTTGAGTAGTGAGTATTCCTCATGCTCGTTGATCCCCAGGAATGAGTTTTTTTTTTTTTTTTCAAAAAGTGAAATTAGTTCCAGTTCCAGTTTTATTAACTTAAAATCATGTTTGTTTGATAACCAATTTAGGGAAACAAGAAGAACATACATTTGCCTTTTTTTAATGTTGCCTTACACATTTCTTTTAAATATTTTATTTATTCATTTGAGAGATGAGAGAGAGAGAGAGAGAGAGAGAGAGAGAGAGAGAAAGAAAGAAAGGAGCCACAAAGGGGGAGGAGCAGGAAGCATCAACTCCCATATGTGCCTTGACCGGGTAAGCCCAGGGTTTTGAACCAGCAACCTCAGCTTTCCAGGTCGACACTTTATCCACTGTGCTATCACAGGTCAGGCAACCTTACACATTTTAAAAACAAATCAGTTGTACTCTGGATGGTCAGAAGGCATGAGGACGTACATGAACGTTCATATACTCAAAGGGTTAATAAATAGTTGAGATGTATACACTCAATATTGCAGAAAAACTGGATTATTTTTTATTGATTATTTTATGGAGAGAGTAAGAGAGAGACAGAAAGACAGAGAGAGAGAAAGACAGACAGACAGACAGATGAGAAGCATCAACTCTCCATTGTAGCACCTTAGTTGTTGATTGATTGCTTTCTCATATGTGCATTGACTAGGGGGCTTCAGCCTAGCCAGTGACCCCTTGCTCAAGCCAGCAATCCTGGGCTCGAGCCAGTGACTTTAGGCTTCAAACCACAGACATCTGAGATCAAGCCAGTGACCATGGGCTCATGTCTATGATCCCACACTCAGGCCAGCGACCCTGTGCTCAAGCTGATGAGCCCATGCTCAAGCGGGATGAGCCTGTGCTCAAGCCAGTGACCTTGGTGTCTCAAACCTGGGACCTCAGCATCCCAGGCTGATGCTCTATCCACCGCACTACTGCCTGGTCAGGCTTACTGATTGATTATAAAGAGAGAAGAAGGGAGGGAGAGAGAAAATAACTAATTTGTTATGCCACTAATTCATGCATTCATTGGTTGATTCTTGTGTGTGCCCCGACCAGGGATTGAGCCCACAACCTTGGTGTATTGGGACAAAAATCTAACCAACTGAGCAACCCGGCCAGGGCTACAGCAAAATTGGATTAAATGAGTTGTTCTATAATTAAGAAATTCTATAATGCCTTGACCACAAAACCTTTGAAATAAAAATATTTACATCTTATTCCTCTCTAAAAATCTAAATTTTAAAAATCCTCTAAAGTGAAGATTATTTTCCTGGAGGTGATTTAGAAAACATAGGCCATCATTCAGGTTCTTAAGAGGAAAAAGAAATAATCTTTTATTACATTTGGATGAGATTTTATTTTTTAGGAATCGCTGCTTGGCTGTGAGTAGCTGTTGCTTGCCGAATGTTATTCACACTTCCTCCCTCCTAGGAAGCTCATATATAACAGTCTCAACTTGTGGGATGGTTGGAACACTTCATTCTAACCCAAGGGCCATAGGTCACTATAAACCACAAATTCTTCCTCCCGAGGGAAGTGTCAAGGGATGTGGTCTTAACCCATATCTTTTTTTTTCTTCCCTCTACAATCTCCTTCAGTCTAAAATACAGTATATGGCACTAATGACCAGATAAAATATATTATAATGCCATATCTAGCAATAAGTGTCAAGAACAGCACTTAAGGAATTTCAATTGTCTACTTATAATCAGGCATAATAAAAAAATAAATACTTTAAAGGCTGACAGAAAAAGAGTTTCACCAAAAGATGATTTTGGTGATTTAGAACAGGGGTTATCAAACTTTTTTCTGTAAAGGGCCAGACAGTAAATAATTCAGGTTTTGTGGGCTCACTGTTCTCTCTCAACTACTCAACTCTGCTGTTGCAGCATGAAACCTACTGAAGAACAATGTGTAAATGAAGGGATGTGGCTGTATGTTTAAATCAAACTTTATTTACAAAATAAGAAGCAAGCCAGATTTGACCCATGGACTATAGTTTGTAACTCCTTCCTTATCTAGAATTGATAATATTCAAGATAGTTTGAAAGTAAAATAATTACACTTGCAGGTACGTTGGTGATTCTTAGATAAATTAATTTTAAAATCTTTTTAGATTTTCCTGTTCACTTTTCCTTCTCTACTGTACAAATTATATTGGAAAATTTTAAATTCATTAAAGAATTACACAATTTTTATTAAATTATATAGAAAACTTACAATAGTTGAAGCTAAAATACTAGCTTTTGACTTCCATACTAAATTTGTAAATTCAATGTAATTTTTCTCCATTGCTTAACAAAATAGATTTGCAGAGAAATTTAAAAAAACTATCACTTGGAATATTTATAGGAAAGCCATTTTTATTGGTGGTGCTCATCTAATATTAATTTAAATTATTTTTCTGGTCGATTATTTAAAAATTCTCCATGTTTTGTATTTTGATTCAATACTAATTTTTGGTTATTGTTATGATTTAGACTAACAGTATAAGAACTAAGCTTTCACTTAATAAAAAAGGTAGGATGAAATTTGAGTAAAAGTTATAATTCAATCAATTAGTTCACCTACAGGTAGCTACTTTGACTTGTCCAAGATGCTTAGACCAGATGAACAGTGTGTATTTGTAAAGACTGGTGACATTCCTATTAATTTAATTTTAAAAAATGGTAACTGGCATTTAAAAGTAAAACATTAAAGTATAATTCTAATTTTAATTCTAGTATAATCCTAATACTAATCCCAGGTATAATTCTAATATTCAAAAGGATTGGATAACTGATTAAAAATAGCCAATAAACATAAAAAGGTATGTTATCCTCTATGATTATTATGTGATACCATTGCATTTTATATGAAAAGGTAAAGATGTAATTTATTTGAAAAGTTAAGCATTTTTGATTTTTCATTCTGTGCCTCTGTTTTTTAAAAGTAAAAGACTGAAGGAAAAATGCAGGAAAAACAAGAGTCTTCATTGCAGGCTTTTAGTGAAGTTGTTAAGGGTTAGATGATGTGAAATGAAAGAATGTTAAGGACAAAAGACTTATAAAGGTAGGAACTAACACAACATTAGACTTCTTTCTTTAAAGATTTTTGTAAACTTCAAGAGGAGATTACTTCATAGACTTGAATGTAAGCTCAGTTGGAACCAAGGTCTACAGGGCTTTTGAGGTGTTTAATATTGAAAATCTCAAGTTGAGTCTCTAGTTAAAGCTGGAAAGGAGAAAGGAAAAATTTTTTATTCTGGGAAAGTGTTCTTCTCAGATGCAAAAAGAAACCCATCTTAGAAGAGAAGAAGTAGAGATGAGTTGCTCTAGTTTAGTATTTTGGAAAGAGACAAGAAGATTAAGAATTTACTAAAAAAATAAAATTGTTTCTTTTAAATATTACTCTAAAACTTTAAAATGTCTTATGTTTTGTAAAAATTTCCAACCCCAAAGATATTCATAAAAATTAACTTTAAGTAAACATATAAATCAACTTTTGGGGGGAAAGAACCATATATAGATCTTAATTTTTTTAAGTTATATAAAAAGCAGACTAGTAACTATTTGGTGTTTTCATCAGATATTTTATCCACTTTCTTTTTTTATAGGTTTTATGTTTGGAGAGATAGAAATATTAAAATATTAAAAGTATTCCACAATATGTGTTAATACTCAAATCTCAAAGCAGAAATAATAAACTTCCTACTACTATACTGATTTAATTAGTTTTCATCTGTCAATCTAGTAACAAGAGTAGAATAAACTTTGAGACTCACACTGTAAACTTCAGAGGAAACAAAATGCCAAACACGAACTTGAATAGCACATTTTAAATTAGCAAAAATAATGCTATAGGAGTTTCTGAGTTGTTTTTAATAATGTAGTAAGAATAATAATTATAGCACTTATTTACTGAGTCCTGACTCTAGCTGTTTATTACCATACAACTCTTAAAAATTCTGTAAGATATGTATTAGATTGATTTTCCTTAATATATAAGGAAATAGCATAGAATAGTGAAACTTAGGTGCAAATAGAATCTAATGTCATGATTGCTATTGTTGTTTAATAAGCATTTCTACATGTGATAACTGTTTTACCTAACACAAATGAATACTAATCCTTTAATATTATTTGCAAGAACACAGAGATTAAACAGCAAGCAGAGTTCATTGTCAGTTCCCTTCAAGAGTATATTAACTTCACAAAGGAACCATATAAGTCCTAACATGGCATGTCTTGTTCTTATTTTAAACATTTCTATAGAAATCACATTATTCCTTTGATGAAAAAATATCATTTTTTAAAAAATTAAGAAGAAACCTTCCATTTTGATTAAAGAAATATTAATAAAGAATCATATTATGAATGGGTTTGCTTTGTTTTGTAATCTCTTGTGTAAATGTAAAGCTCAAATAAAGAGAGGTCATAAATTATTACAAAAAATTATAAGAAAGGGTACATCTTGATCCCAAATAAACTCTTTGGGGATATATATATATATGGAAAGAAGAGTTTTCTGAGAATATATCACTTACTGAAAAAATCAGTTGACTATTTTTGGCTCAGAATATTCTCTTCAAAATGTTAGGCACCTATCAGGTGCTGTCATGAAGATACTCAATGAGTTACAAAACAAAACAAAAACACCTCAATGACAGTTCAGTGAACTCAGAAATAAAATTAATAAACAGGAGTAGTTTACACTAGAGATTGGGATTCTAAAAAGAACCAAACAGAAATTGTTCAATGGACAAATTCAATAAATGAGGTGACAAAAGCATTAGAAAGCCTTGGGAATAGAGCAGACCATGTGGAAGAGCAAATTAGTGAACTTGAAGAGAGAAATCTAAAAATCATTCAGTTGCAGAGAAGAGAGAACTAAGATATTAAAAACATAAAGCTCTCCAAAGACTATACAAAAGTCCATTAGAAAAGGCAAAATAGGAGAGTGGGCACCCCAGAGGGAGAAGAAATAATAACTGGGGATTTCCCAAACCTGAGGAAGAAGCTGGATATAAAAGTCCACGAAGCATTAATTCAACACAAATAGACCTTCTCAAGACAAATTATATTAAAACTGTCATAGTTAATGATAGAGAATTTTAAAGGAATCCAGGGGGAAAAACGTAGTAACTTACAAAGGAACTCCCATTAGGCTATCAGCAGAAACTCAACAGGCTAGGAGAGAATAAAATGACATACTCAAAAATATTGAAAGATAGAAACTGAGAGCCAAGAATGAGTTATTCTTCAGATATGAATGGGAAATAAAGGTTTTCCTAAACAAAGCTGAAGGAATTCACAATCACTAGGCCTGTCTTACAAAAAAAGTTGAAAGGAGTTTCCACCTGAAACAAAAAGGTGGCAGTACACAAATCTGAGAAAGATGACAAACAGAAGCAGAAAATTACAAAGCTACCTCAGAATATGGTATTAAACACTACATTGCAGTATCAAAGATAAGGGGGAAAAGCATTAAAAATAACTATAGCTATTTCAATTCAGTAATAGTCTCACAATATAAAAAAATAATTTATGGAAATATAAATATAAAAGGGGAGGAGGAAATGGACAAAATCTGTATAGGCAAATAAAAATAAGATGTTATCAGCAGAAAAAGGACATTTTATCCATGGAATGTATTGGGTTTATTTTCTTTAAAAAAAAAATTTTTTTTTTTAAACAGAGACAGAGAGAGAGTCAGAGAGGGATAGACAGGGACAAACAGACAGGAATAGAGAGATGAGAAGCATCAATCATTAGTTTTTGTTGCGTGTTGCAACACCTTAGTTGTTCGTTGATTGCTTTCTCATATGTGCCTGGACCATGGGCCTTCAGCAGACCGAGTAACCCCTTGCTCGAGCCAGCAACGTTGGGTCCAAGCTGGTGAGCTTTTGCTTAAACCAGATGAGCCCAGGCTCAAGCTGGCGACCTTGGGGTCTCGAACCTGGGTCTTCTGCATCCCAGTCTGATGCTCTATCCACTGCACCACTGCCTGGTCAGGCTCCATGGAATGTTTTAATAAACCTCATGTAACTACACATACACACACACAAAAAACCATCTAGAGCAGAACTATGAACCAAAAAATGAAGAAAACCGAAAAAAAAAACCATAATAGAAAACCACCAAACTAAAATGGCAGACAAATATATAAGGGAAATAAAGCAACAAACATATAGATCAATCAGAAAACAAAAGATAAAATGGTAGTAAGAAGTCCTCCTATATCAATAATTACCCTAAACTTAAATGGTTAGAACTCACCATAAAATGGCCTAAAGTGGTTGGATGGATTATAAAACAACACCCAACTATATGCTGCCCTCAAGAGACATATCTCAGTTTTAAAGAAAACCATAGGCTTAAAGTGAATGGGTGAAAGATAATCCTCTAAGCATGTAAGTCAGGTGAAAGAGAAATAAACTTCAAGCCAAAATAGTTAACATAAGATCAAGAGGGACATTATATAATGACAAAGGGGACAACCCATCAGAAAGATGTATCTCTTTAATACAAATGTACTCAACACAGAAGCACCAAAATATATAAAGCAACTATGAAAGCTCCCAGACCCGAAGGGAGAAATTTATAGCAACACTAGAAAATAATTAGAAAATAAGAGAGAGGGCTCAAATAAAAATAAAAATGGGAAATGTTATTTTCAAACAACAGCTCAGATAAGGGCCTAATATCCAAAATTTACAAAGAACTCATAAAACTCAACAACAAACAAACAAACAATCCAATAAAAAATGGGAAGAGGACATGAACAGACACTTCTCCCAGGAAGAGATACAAATGGCCAACAGATATATGAAAAGATGCTCAGCTTCATTAGTTATTAGAGAAATGCAAATCAAAACTACAATGAGATACCACCTCACCCCTGTTAGATTAGCTATTATCAACAAGACGGGTAATAGCAAATGTTGGAGAGGCTGCGGAGAAAAGGGAACTCTCATCCACTGTTGGTGGGACTGTAAAGTAGTACAACCATTATGGAGGAAAGTATGGTGGTTCCTCAAAAAACTGAAAATAGAACTACCTTATGACCCAGCAATCCCTCTACTGGGTATATACCCCAAAACCTCAGAAACATTGATACGTAAAGACACATGTAGCCCCATGTTCATTGCAGCACTGTTCACAGTGGCCAAGACATGGAAACAACCAAAAAGCCCTTCAATAGAAGACTGGATAAAGAAGATGTGGCACATGTACACTATGGAATACTACTCAGCAATAAGAAATGATGACATCAGATCATTTACAGCAAAATGGTGGGATCTTGATAACATTATACGGAGTGAAATAAGTAAATCAGAAAAAAACAAGAACTACATGATTCCATACATTGGTGGAACATAAAAATGAGACTAAGAGACATGGACAAAAGTGTGGTGGTTACCAGGGGTGGGGGGAGGGAGGACACAGGAGGGAAGGAGGGAGAGAGTTAGGGGGAGGGGGAGGGGCACAGAGAAAACTAGATAGAGGGTGACGGAGGACAATCTGACTCTGGGCGAGGGGTATGCAACATAATTTAATGACAAGATAACCTAGACATGTTTTCTTTGAATATATGTACCCTGATTTATTAATGTCATCCCATTAACATTAATAAAAATTTATTTAAAAAAAATAAGAGAGGATTTAACATCATTTACATCATTCAGACAAGGTTTAAAAGGAAATCTCAGCTTTAAATGGCAAATCAAACCAAAGAAACTTAATAGATATATATAGAACATTCTGTCCAAAAGCACCAGAATACACAATTTTCTCAAACACACATAGAGCATTCTCAAGGACAGGCCTTATGTTAAAAAAAAAAAAATTCTCAATAAATTTAACAAGAGTGAAATCATAGCAAATATCTTTTCCAATGCCAGTGGTATGAAAATAGAAATCAACTGCAAAAAGGAAACAGGAAAAATAAAAAATAAATAGAGATTAAACAATATTCTACTGAAAAACTATTGGCTCAAGGAAGAAATCAAAGGAAATAAATAAAATGGAGACTAAAAAAGATGATAAAAAATCAATTAAAGTAAGAGCTGGTTGTTTGAAAAAGATAAACAAAATTTTCAAATCTTTACCTAGACTCACTAAGAAAATAAGAAAGCGTTCAAATAAAAATCAGAAACAAAAAGTAGTTACAACAGATACTAAGGA
This sequence comes from Saccopteryx bilineata, assembly GCF_036850765.1. NCBI lineage: Eukaryota > Metazoa > Chordata > Mammalia > Chiroptera > Emballonuridae > Saccopteryx > Saccopteryx bilineata. The sequence goes on along the minus strand of NC_089491.1, from coordinate 137,478,219 downwards.
AATATAAAAAATCATAGTTGACTTCTAAAAACAGCTATAAGCCAACAAATTAGAAAATGTAGAGAAAATTGATAAATTCTTAGAATCATACAAACTTCCTAGACTGAATCATGAAGAAATAGAATATGAATAGATTTAGAACAATCACTAATAAGGAGATTAAAACATTAATCAAAAACCTTCCAGAAAACAAAAGTCCAGGAACAGGCTGCATCATCAGGGAAGTCTACACAGCAGTCAAAGAATATTTAATACCAAGCCTTCTCAATTCTTCCAAAAAATTTGAAGAGAAGGAAATGCTTCTTAATTCATTTTATGTGGCCAACATTAGATACCAAAATCAGAAAGATAAAAAACACAAGAAAAATTACAAGACAATATCTCTGATGAACATACAGGGTGAACAAAAGTAGGCATACGGTTGTGAGTACATCAAACACAATTAATTATTATATTATTATTTATTAATCATTGTATTATTTATTTGTGTTACAACTATAAACTTACTTTTGCCCAAACTAGTGATGTAAAAATTCTCAACAAAACATTGGCAAATCAAATACAACAATACAAGAAAAAGATCATATTCCAGAATCAACTGGGGGTCATTGCAAGAGATAAAGTTGTTTTAATATCCACAAATTAATCAATATGATATACCACATTAAGAAAATAAAGGATAAAAATCTTATGATCATCTCAGTAGATGCAGAAAAAGCATGGGACAAGAGACAGCATCCATTTATAATAGAAAAATCTATCAATAAAATGGGTATAGAAGATAAGTATCTCAACATAATAAAAACTCAGAGCTAACATCATACTCAATGGTGCAAAACTAAAAGCTATTCCTCCAAGATCAGGAACAAGACAAGGATGTGAATTTTTGACTATTCTAGTCAACATAGGGATGAAAGTCTTACCCAGAGCAATAAGGCAAGAAAAATAAAAGGAATCCAAATGGAAAGGAAAAAGTTGTCACTATTTGCAGGTGACATGATTTTATACATAGAAATTCCTAAAGACTCCACCAAGAAATCATTAGAAATAATAAACAAATACAGTAAAGTTTCAGGGTAAAAAGCAATATACAAAAATCTGTTACATTTCTATACACTAACAATGAGCTACCAGAAAAAAGAAATTTTAAAAAAGGAACCCACAATCCCATTTATTATCACAACAAATGGAATAAAATACCTAGAAATAAATTAAGCCAAGGAGATAAAATACTTATCTGTACACTGAAAACTATAAGGTATTGTTGAAAGAAAATGAAGAAGACACAGAAAGAAATGGAAAGATATTCTATGCTCATGTATTGAAAGATTGTAACACTGTTAAAATATCCATAGTATCTAAAGCAATCTACATATTCAATGCAATCCCCTATTAAAATCCTAGTGACATTTCCCACCAAAATAAAACAGAAAATACCAAAATTTGTATGGATCCACAAAAGACCCTGAGTAGCCAAAGCAGTCCTGAGAAAATAAAGAAAGCTGAAGGTATCACGCATATACTACAAAGCTATAATAACCAAAACAGTGGTATGGGTAGTAGCACAGGCACATAGATTAATGCAACAAAATTAAGACCAACACAAATATACACAACTAATTCATGACAAAGGAGGTAAGAACATACAATGGAGAAAGAAAAGTCTTTTCAAAGAATGGTTTTGGAAAAACTGAAGAGCCACATGCTAAAGAATGAAACAAAACCACTATCTTACATCATAATCAAAATGGATTAAAGACTGAGTGTAAGACCTGAAACCATAACATACACAGAAGAAAGCACAGGTGGTCAACTCCTTGACATCAGTCTCAGTGATGCTATTTCCGGATTTGACTGCAATGGCACGGAAACATAAGCAAAAATAAAAAGATGGGGCTATATCAAACTAAGATACTTTTGCAGAGCAAAGGAAACCATCAACAAAATGAAAAGGCAACCTACTGAATGGGAAAAGATACACTTCAACAACAACAACAACAGAATCTGAACAGACATTTTCCTAAAGATGTACAGATTGCTAAAAGGCACATGACAAGATGTTCAATATCACAATATCACTAATTATTAGGGAAAATGTAAACCAAAACACCAATTAAATATCCCCTCACAACTTAAGAATGGCTCTCATTAAAAACAGGAAATAAGTGTTGGAGAGGATGTGAAAGAAAAAAAAAGAAATCCTCATATACTGTTGGTGGGGATGTACATCAGTACAGTCACTATGGAAAACACTATGAAGGTTCCTCAAAAGATTAAGAAATACTATCTGATCCAGCTATTCTACTTCTGAAGAATATAAAAACACTAATTCAAAAAGTTGTGGCCCTGGCCGGTTGGCTCAGTGGTAGAGCGTCGGCCTGGTGTGCAGGAGTCCTGTGTTCGATTCCGGCCAGGGCATACAGGAGAAGCGCCCATCTGCTTCTCCACCCCTCCCCCTTTCCTTCCTCTCTGTCTCTCTCTTCCCCTCCCGCAGCTGAGGCTCCATTGGAACAAAGTTGGCCCAGGTGCTGAGGATGGCTCAGTAGCCTCTGCCTCAGGCGCTAGAGTGGCTCTGGTGGCAACAGAGCAACGCCCCAGATGGACAGAGCATCGTCCCCTGGTGGGCGTGCCAGGTGGATCCCGGTCGGGTGCATGCAGGAGTCTGACTGACTGCCTCCTCGTTTCTGGCTTTGGAAAAATACAAAAGAAAAAAAAAAAAAGTTGTATGCACCCCTATGTTCAAGATATAGAAACAAATTAAGTGTCTATTAATGAATTAATGAAGGTGTGAGCTCTATCTACATAGTTTACTCTTGAGAATAACACATTTGTACTGCATGTGCCTACTTATATACAAGTTTTTTCAGAGAATACTGTAAATTAATTTTCTCTTATGACTTCCTCCCTCCCTTCCTTGCTTCCTTCCTTGCTTCCTTCCTTCCTTCCTTCCTTCCTTCCTTCCTTCCTTCCTTCCTTCCTTCCCTCCCTCCTTTCCTTCCTTCCTTCCTTCCTTCCTTCCTTCCTTCCTTCCTTCCTTCCTTCCTTCCTTCCTTCCTTCCTTCCTTCCTTCCCTCCCTCCCTCCCTCCTTCTTCCTTCCTCCCTTCCTTCCTCCCTTCCTTCCTTCCTTCCTTCCTTCCTTCCTTCCTTCCTTCCTTCCTTCTTCCTTCCTTCCTTCTTTCCTTTCCTTCCTTATTTTCCTTTCTTTTTTTTTCCTTTTGTATTTTTCTGAAGTGAGAAGCCGGGAGGCAGAGAGACAGACTCCCACATGCGCCTGACCAGGATCCCCTGGCATGCCCACTAGAGGGTGATGCTCTGCCCATCTGGGGCGTTGCTCCATTGCAATGGAAGCCATTCTAGCTCCTGAGGTGGAGACCATGAAGCCATCCTCAGCACCCGGGCCAACTTTTGCTCCAATGGAGCCTTGGCTGCAGGAGGGGAAGAGAGAGATAGAGAGAAAAAAGGGAAGGGTGGAGAAGCAGATGGGAGCTTCTCTTGTGTGACTGGGAATTAAACCCTGGACTTCCATACGCCAGGCTGATGCTCTACCACTGAGCCAACTGGCCAGGGCCTCTCTTATAATTTTCTTAGTAACATTTTCTTTTCTCTAGCTTATTTTGTTGTTAGAATACAGTGTATAATACATATAACATACAAACTGTGTCTTGGTTGACTGTTTATGTAATCAGTAAGGCTTCCAGTTAACAGTAAGCCTTTAGTAATTCAATTTGGAAGGAGTCAAAAGTTATATACAAATTTTTGAGTATGCAGAATATTAGTGACCCTGACCCCTGTGCTGTTCAAAGGTCAACTGTATATATAATGGAAGCTACTGAGCTAAAATAAAGATGAAATCTTGCCATTTACATCAACATAGATAGACCTTAAGGGTATTATGCTACATAAAATAAGTCAGATAAATAAAGAAAAATACTGTATGATTTCACTTATGTGGAATGAAAAAAAGCAAAACAAAACTCAGAGACAGAAAACGGATTGGTGGTTACTAGAGTCAAAGAGGGAAGGCAGGTAGGTGAAATGGGTATTGGGGGTCAAGTTTATGGTGATGGACTGGAAATTAGACTTTTGGTGGTGAACACATTGTAGTATATATACATGTTGAATTACACACTTACACCTAAAACTTTTATAATGTTATAAACCAATGTTACCTCAAAAAATAATCTAGAACTATCCCTGTCATCATGAGTGTAAACTTAAATTGAAAATGGTATAGGTCATTTCTAGGAGTCTGGTACAAAATTATTCAGTGTCGCTTTTATGTTGACAGATGGGATTCATGTCTAAAATAACTAATAGAATACAGAATTGTATCAGAAAATGATCTTAGGTAGACATTCCTAAATTACATGAAAAAGAACATTTTAGATAGTTTTACATTTCATATTACTGTATGGAAGTTAGTGCTTCTGTTTATGGAGCTACTTACCCTTCTCTGCTCTTTTATATACTCTATCAATTCATCTCTTGTTCTTTTCACTGCCTCCTCCACAGCCTTCTCACTCCGCTGCCGCTCCTCTATTATTGTTTCTTTAATAGTTTCCTGTTTGTGGGAGGGAAAAAAAGTCATGGAAGTATGCACTATGACAAAATTTGTGTCCATTTTATATTAACTAAAAATCCTCTTCAATGGTTTGAGCTCATTCTGTTCAAAACACGTCTTCAAACAGGAGTAAGAACCTACAAAATCTTTTTGAGATCTGTTAGAGATTCCACAGAATGCACTTTTCTAAACCAAGTAAAAGGGAAAAGAAATGGAATAAGCCATTTATTGACGGGAGCGCCTGACAGACTCCAATGGCTTCCTTACCAACCTTTCATTAGATGTTTACATGATTGATTGCCTTCCTGTACTTTGCACTATCCACGTAAGACTTCCAACTTGTGTTTATTCTTCCAAGAACACCCTAATGCTGGAGCTGTTTTATTCACGTTTAATTTTCCCATCATACAATAATCAAGTGTGGTCTGGGTGGTAAGATTTACAGCTCGTTTGGTCCTCCTGCCAGGTTAAGATGTTGAGAGCTGGACACCATGAATACGAGGTAAAAATTCCACCCTCTGTGCTAATATTTGAAATGAGAAATCTAGGGAGAAAAATCGTATTCCCCATTTTACTGAAATAATAATCAGGTACCTAACATTTCAGAGTTTCCAACAAGGAGAAAGAAGGCTAAAATTTTTTTAAAAGAAATATAACACTTCTCAAAAAGTAGTAGTATTTTCTGCTAAAATATTGGATGAATGTCATAATACAAACTTCTTTTTAACTTCTATTTATCTATATAGGTAACATCCTTTTTTTGGACAGGTATCCTATTAAAAAATGCCCTGAAATTTTTCAGGAGTATTTCCTTCATGTTGTTATTCTCGAGGACTGTTTACTTTGTAGTTTTTATTTAGTTCTTCCCAATTAATTTTAGATGTGTATATATTCCAGAAAATACAACATATTAACAATATCTTATTCTGAATGTATTTACTGTAGAAAGTTTGAAGGTACAGAAAAATATGAACACAAAACAACATGCATACACACCACATACTTGGGTAACAGAGAATGTGGCTCACACTATATATACTATTTTTTAACTCTGGGATTTTTCCATTAAAATACATTTTGAATATATTTAAGTCGTCATATATTCTTTTATAATTTATAGTCAATTATAGGGCTATACAATACTTATTTTTACCAATTGTTATTCATGGGTATTTTGGTTGTTTTTAATAGAATAAAGCAGTGATGAGCATTCATATACACATCTTTGTAAGGCATGATAGTATTTCCTTACCATCAATTGAAGAAGTAGAGTCGTTTTGGTGAATGGATATAATTTTTGAGCTCTCTTACAGCTTTTGACATTTTGTACAATTTTCCCCCATAAGCAGTCCATGAAAATGGCTTCTTATATCCTTGATTACATTTAGTTTTACCAGTTTTTTTGAGGAATAACATCAAATTTTATCCCATATTTTAAAAAAATTATATATATGCAACACTTTTCATAGCAATATTAGCAATAAACACATAATCTTATCATCTGTTTGATCATGTCCTCTTCCCACTTTAATATTCGTATTTAAATATTTCTTTCCTAATGTATAAAATTAAGTTACAAATCTGAATTTTCCTATAATGGTGACTTTGAAAGTTGTTATTTATTTATTTATTTATTTTTTTTAATAAATTTTTATTAATGGTAATGGGATGACATTAATAAATCAGGGTACATATATTCAAAGAAAACATGTCTAGGTTATTTTGTCATCAAATTATGTTGCAAACCCCTCGCCCAAAGTCAGATTGTCCTCCGCCACCCTCTATCTAGTTCTCTGTGCCCCTCCGCCTCCCCCTAACTCTCTCCCTCCCTCCCACCCATGTCCTCCCTCCCCCCCCACCCTTGGTAACCACCACACTCTTGTCCATGTCTCTTAGTCTCATTTTTATGTTCCACCAATGTATGGAATCATGTAGTTCTTGTTTTTTTCTGATTTGCTTATTTCACTCCTTATAATGTTATCAAGATCCCACCATTTTGCTGTAAATGATCTGATGTCATCATTTCTTATGGCTGAGTAGTATTCCATAGTGTATATGTGCCACATCTTCTTTATCCAGTCTTCTATTGAAGGGCTTTTTGGTTGTTTCCATGTCTTGGCCACTGTGAACAGTGCTGCAATGAACATGGGGCTACATGTGTCTTCACGTATCAATGTTTCTGAGGTTTTGGGGTATATACCCAGTAGAGGGATTGCTGGGTCATAAGGTAGTTCTATTTGCAGTTTTTTGAGGAACCACCATACTTTCCTCCATAATGGTTGTACTACTTTACAGTCCCACCAACAGTGAATGAGGGTTCCTTTTTCTCCACAGCCTCTCCAACATTTGCTATTACCCGTCTTGTTGATAATAGCTAATCTAACAGGAGTGAGGTGGTATCTCATTGTAGTTTTGATTTGCATTTCTCTAATAACTAATGAAGCTGAGCATCTTTTCATATATCTGTTGGCCATTTGTATCTCTTCCTGGGAGAAGTGTCTGTTCATGTCCTCTTCCCATTTTTTTATTGGATTGTTTGTTTGTTTGTTGTTGAGTTTTATGAGTTCTTTGTAAATTTTGGATATTAGGCCCTTATCTGAGCTGTCGTTTGAAAATATCAGTTCCCATATAGTTGGCTGTTTATTTTGATATCAGTTTCTCTTGCTGAGCAAAAACTTTTAATTCTGATGTAGTCCCATTCATTTATCTTTGCCTTCACTTCTCTTGCCATTGGAGTCAAGTTCATAAAATGTTCTTTAAAACCCAGGTCCATGATTTTATTACCTATGTCTTCTTCTATGTACTTTATTGTTTCAGGTCTTATATTTAGGACTTTGATCCATTTTGAATTACTTTTAGTACACGGGGACAGGCTGTAGTCGAGTTTCATTCTTTTGCATGTGGCTTTCCAGTTTTCCCAACACCATTTGTTGAAGAGGCTTTCTTTTCTCCATTGTGTGTTGTTGGCCCCTTTATCAAAGATTATTTGACTATATATATGTGGTTTTATTTCTGGGCTTTCTATTCTGTTCCATTGGTCTGAGTGTCTATTTTTCTGCCAATACCATGCTGTTTTGATTATCGTGGCCCTATAATATACTTTAAAGTCAGGTATTGTAATGCCCCCAGCTTCATTCTTTTTCCTTAGGATTGTTTTGGCTATTCGGGGTTTTTTATAGTTCCATATAAATCTGATGATTTTTTGTTCCATTTCTTTAAAAAATCTCATAGGGATTTTGATGGGAATTGCATTAAATTTGTATATTGCTTTGGGTAATATGGCCATTTTGATTATATTTATTCTTCCTATCCAAGAACAAGGAATATTTTTCCATCTCATTGTATCTTTTTCGATTTCCCTTAACAATGCTTTGTAATTTTCATTATATAAGTCCTTTACGTTCTTTGTTATGTTTATTCCTAGGTATTTTATTTTTTTTGTTGCAATCGTGAAGGGGATTATTTTTTTGAGTTCGTTTTCTAATATTTCATTGTTGGCATATAGAAAGGCTATGGACTTTTGTATGTTAATTTTGTATCCTGCGACCTTACTGTATTGGTTTATTGTTTCTAATAATCTTTTTGTGGAGTCCTTCGGGTTTTCGATGTATAGGATCATATCATCAGCAAAAAGTGATAGCTTTACTTCTTCTTTTCCGATATGGATGCCTTTTATTTCTTTGTCTTGTCTGATTGCTTTGGCCAGAACTTCTAGCACCACGTTGAATAAGAGTGGAGAGAGTGGACAACCCTGTCTTGTTCCTGATTTAAGGTAGAAAGTCCTCAGTTTTATGCCGTTTAATAGGATGTTGGCTGATGGTTTATCATATATGGCCTTTATCATGTTGAGATATTTTCCTTCTATACCCATTTTGTTGAGAGTCTTAAACATAAAATTGTGTTGTATTTTATCAAAAGCCTTTTCTGCATCTATTGATAAGATCATGTGGTTTTTGTTCTTTGTTTTGTTGATATGGTGTATTATGTTAACCGTTTTGCGTATGTTGAACCATCCTTGAGATTCGGGGATGAATGCCACTTGATCATGATGTATTATTTTTTTAATATGTTGTTGTATTCGGTTTGCCAGTATTTTGTTTAGTATTTTAGCATCTGTATTCATTAGAGATATTGGTCTGTAGTTTTCTTTCTTTGTGCCATCCTTGCCAGGTTTTGGTATGAGGGTTATGTTGGCCTCATAAAATGTGTTTGGAAATATTGCTTCTTCTTCAATTTTTTGGAAGACTTTGAGTAGAATAGGAACCAAGTCTTCTTTGAATGTTTGATAGAATTCACTAGTATAACCGTCTGGGCCTGGACTTTTATTTTTGGGGAGATTTTTAATAGTTTTTTCTATTTCCTCCCTGCTGATTGGTCTGTTTAGGCTTTCTGCTTCTTCATGACTCAGTCTAGGAAGGTTGTATTGTTCTAGGAATTTATCCATTTCTTCTAGGTTGTTGTATTTGGTGGCATATAATTTTTCATAGTATTCTACAATAATTCTTTGTATTTCTACGATGTCTGTGGTGATCTCTCCTCTTTCATTTTGGATTTTATTTATTTGAGTCCTGTGTCTTTTTTCCTTGGTGAGTCTTGCCAAGGGTTTGTCAATTTTGTTGATCTTTTCAAAGAACCAGCTCCTTGTTTTATTGATTTTTTCTATAGTTTTTCTGTTCTCTATTTCATTTATTTCTGCTCTGATTTTTATTATCTCCTTTCTTCGAATGGTTTTGGGTTGTCTTTGTTCTTCTTTTTCTAGTTCCTTAAGGTGTGAAGTTAAGTGGTTTACTTCGGCTCTCTCTTGTTTGTTCATATAGGCCTGAAGTGATATGAACTTTCCTCTTATTACTGCTTTTGCTGCATCCCAGAGATTCTGATATGTCGTATTTTCATTCTCATTTGTCTGTATATATCTTTTGATTTCTGTACTTATTTCTTCTTTGACCCATTCATATTTTAGAAGTATGTTGTTTAGTTTCCACATTTTTGTGGGTTTTTCCCCCTCTTTTTTGCAGTTGAATTCTAGTTTCAAGGCTTTATGATCAGAAAATATGCTTGGTACAATTTCAATTTTTCTAAATTTGCTGATATTATCTTTGTGGCCCAACATATGGTCAATTCTTGAGAATGTTCCATGTACACTAGAGAAAAATGTATACTCTGTCGCTTTGGGATGAAGTGTCCTGTAGATGTCTATCATATCCAGGTGTTCTAGTATTTCGTTTAAGGCCACTATATCTTTATTGATTCTCTGTTTGGATGACCGATCTAGAGCCGTCAGCAGTGTATTGAGGTCTCCAAGTATGATTGTATTTTTGTTAGTTTTTGTTTTAAGGTCAATAAGTAGCTGTCTTATATATTTTGGTGCTCCTTGGTTTGGTGCATATATATTAAGGATTGTTATGTCTTCTTGATTCAACTTCCCCTTAATCATTATGAAATGACCATTCTTGTCTCTGAGTACTTTTTCTGTCTTGTAGTCAGCATTATTAGATATGAGTATTGCTACACCTGCTTTTTTTTGGGTGTTGTTTGCTTGGAGTATTGTTGTCCAGCCTTTCACTTTGAATTTGTTTTTATCCTTGTTGCTTAGATGTGTTTCTTGTAGGCAGCATATAGTTGGATTTTCTTTTTTAATCCAATCTGCTACTCTGTGTCTTTTTATTGGTAAGTTTAATCCATTTACATTTAGTGTAATTATTGACACTTGTGGGTTCCCTACTGCCATTTTATAAATTGCTTTCTGTTAGTTTTGTATCTAGTTTGATTCTTCTCTTTTGTTTTTCTATCATTTGTTTTTGTTTGTTTGTGTTCCATACTTCTTTCCTCTGTTGCTACCTTTTTTAAGTCAAGTGTTTTTGTGGTGGTTTTTTTAAGGGTGGTTACCATTAAGTAATGAAAAGGGTACCTACCATATTCATTGTAGTACCCTATCTTATAAGTATTTCTACACTTCATCGTCCTTTGCTACTGTTAATCTCCATCCTCTCCCCCCTTTTTTTCCTTTGTTGTCACAGTTTAAGTTTGGTTTTATTGTGTTCTTGGTGGAGCTGTTACTTGTGGTGTTGTTTTCTTTTGTTCTTTGAATCTGGTTGGAAAACCCCCTTTAGTATTTCCTGGAGTGGGGGCTTTCTGTTGATAAATTCTCTCATCTTTTCTGTATTTGTGAATGTTTTTATATCTCCTTCATACTTGAAGGATAGCTTTGATGGGTATAGTATTCTTGGCTGAAAGTTCCTCTCTTTCAGGGCTTTAAATATTGGGGTCCACTCTCTTCTAGCTTGTAGAGTTTCTGCTGAGAAATCTGATGATAATCTAATAGGCCTTCCTTTATATGTTGTACTCTTCTTTTCCCTGGCTGCCTTGAGAATTTTTTCTTTGTCATTGGTTTGTGTCATCTTTATTATGATGTGCCTTGGAGTGGGTTTGTTGGGGTTAAGAAAACTTGGTGTTCTGTTTGCTTCTTGAATTTGAGGCTTTAGTTCCTTCCACAGGCTTGGGAAGTTCTCGTCTATTATTTGTTTGAGTATATTCTCCATTCCATTTTCTTTCTCTTCTCCCTCTGATATACCTATTATTCTTATGTTATTCTTTCTGATGGAGTCAGACAATTCCTGTAGGGCTTTCTCGTTTTTTATTATTTTTGAGTCTCTTTCTTCTTCTCTCTGTTGTGCCTCAAGTTGTTTGTCTTCTATTTCACTAACCCTATCTTCAATCTGGGCTGTTCTGTTAGCTAAGCTTGTTACCTCGTTTTTCAGCTCGTGAATTGAGTTTTTCATTTCTGTTTGATTTGTTTTTATAGTTTCAATTTCCTTGGTAATATATTCTTTGTGTTCATTGAGTTGTTTTCTGATCTCCCTATATTGCCTTTCTGTGTTTTCTTGTATATCTCTGAGTATTTTTAAGATTTCTAGTTTAAATTCTCTGTCATTTATCTCCAAGGCTTCCAATATGTTAAGTCTTTTCTCCATAGATTTTTCCACATCTATTTGTGTTACCTCTCTTTCTTTTGTATCCATAATATTCGATTTCCTCTTTCTTATCGGCATCTGAGAGTGGTCTTATTGATAGCACTAATTAGAATTAATAAAGAGTAAAAAGAAAAAAAAAAGGGTAAAACACCCCACAAAAAAAAACAGTAATAATTTATTATTTCCCCCTTTTTTCTTTCTTCTCTTTCCCTGTTCTCCCCTCCTCAGGGAAATATCGTGCCTATAATGGAGGGCCTGATTTGGGGTGAAGAGCTCAAGGGGCAAAAAAAGGGAGTAGGGACCTACTAAATGCAAAAAAAAAAAAAAAAAGGGAAGAAAATCTTAGACAAGCATAAGATGATTTGCTTGTAAGTGATGGTCAACTAAGAGATATAATGAGAGGGATAAGAGGGAATCAGAAAAAAGGACCAAAAAAAAATAATAAAGAAGAAAAAATAAAAATAATAAGTAAAAATCTGTTGTATTAAGTGGAGCTTAGACTAAATACAATGGAGACCTTGGGTTGGGAGGACCCAAAATGCCACAAAAATAAACAAACAAGAGAAAAAAAAAATAAAAACAGAAGCAAAAAAGAGAAATAAAACCAAAAAAAAGCCTTGAGTCCCAAATTAACTAATTTGTTCGTGATTGAGGATTATATGGGAGGAAAGTAAAATGAGAAAAGAAAAAACGAATAGAAAGGAAAAAATAAGAAAAAGAGAAAAACGAAGGAAGAAATAAAATAGGAGGAGAAAAAAACAAAATAAAGCAAGACAAAAAAAAAACAAAAGAGGAGAGAGTGAGAGTTAAGTGTTTTGGAGTATAACCTTAAAGGAGGGTGAGGATGAAGAAGAAAAATAAAATGCAACACTCATGGGTAGTGTAGTTCAAGAAAGGGGAAGCATAAGATGGGCAGAGAATAGAAGGACCGAGGTGGAGGAAATAAAGGCAAAAAGAAGAAACAAGCAACAACAACAACAACAACAAAAAATTAGTGGATCAAGTTGTAAAGTCTGTGGGTTTTTCTTGATTTTGAGAGGTTAACTTCTTCCTTTTTCTTTTCTCTCCCTCTTCCTAGTCGGTGACTCTGTACCCCAGGCTCTGCCCCTGTGTCACTCTTAGTTAGGGATTTGCAGTTGATGGGATTCTATGGCAATGTCATATAATTGGCTTTAGTCTTGCTGGAAGTAAAGGCTTGTTGGCGTTTGCAGGGTCCAACGATGAGAGAGTTTGCTTTCCTGGATTCTCTCTCCTAGTCCCCCCTTTCTGAATTAGCAGCCTGGTGATCCAGCTATAAGGCTGCAACTGCTTCTGCCTGGGGAGTAAGAGGCTCAAAGAGCTGGGAAATCCCCACTCTATCTCCACTCAGTGCAAGGCTTTGGGAAAGGCTCTGAGAGTCAGGGCCTCCAGTGTAATCAGGCGGGGGTGGGAGTCAATTGTTGTCAAGGTGACTGTTCAGCGCCTATCATTTAGTTGGACCTCTCAACCCAGGCTTTCCACACTTTGTAGCCTGTTTTTGCAGGGAAGAAGAGGCACTAGTCTCTGCTTACGACTAGTGTAGTATAGACCTTATTATCTGCCAAGTCCTTCTTGTTAGCGTTTATCCCTGAATATGGAGGCTCTATCAATCAGAAGTTGCCCCCGCCCCTTTAGCGAGAGGCACTAAAAAATATCATGCCTCTTGTCTTGGATCGCTGAACTGAGAGAGATCTTATCAATTAGAACCGAGGGTGCGCAGATTTTATGGGTTAAGCTAATTTCAGTGATTGGGTCGCAGCTGTGTTTCCGAAGGTATTTTAGGCTGCCTGCGCGCACCCCTCCCCCAATGCTTGATTGTTAGCTTGAATGGCTGGGTGAGGTGCCCCGCCCACGGAGAGAATCTCCCATGCCTCTCCCGATCGCCCCGCCGCTGGCGGCTGGACCGCCCCTGGCGCAGGATAATGGAGCCCCCTGGGTGTGCGGGCCAGTAGGGCGCCCTGGGCGCGTGGAATGCCCAAGGCACGCGCGCGAATGGGGCGCTCAGGACACCGGTGGCCGGCGACCCCCACTCGCAGTGTGCGGGCCGCTGGGAATGTCAGCAGTGCTCAACCGGACCGGGCGCGCGCGGCGGCTCGTGAGCCTCGTGAGCAGTGGCGGTTCGCGGGGGCTCGCGGCAGCTCGTGGTGGCGGTTCGCGGGTGTTCGTGGCGGCTCGCGGTCGGCCGCTTGCTGCGGCTTGCGGTTCCCAAGTATATGGGCTGACTCACCGCGGGCGCACTCCCTGGCGGCTTGAATGAGCGTCGCTGCGGTAGCTTCCTCCACACCCTCGTCTCTCAGATTCAAGTGATAACAGTCCTTTTGCTTTCAGTTTGTGTGGAACTCCGGAATGCTCCGAGGATAAATTTTTCTGTTTCTAGTTGATAAATTTGTTGTGATTTAGGGGAGAGCTGTCGGACGCACTTCTCACAGCGCCATTTCCGTGACGTCACCCCCATTTTTTTTTAATATTTTTTAATTTATTCATTTTTTAGAGAGAGAGTGAGAAGAGGGAGGAGCAGGAAGCTTCAACTCCCATATGTGCCTTAAGCAGACAAGTGCAGGGTTTCAAACCGGTGACCTCAGTGTTCCAGGTCGATGCTTTATCCACTGCGCCACCATAGGTCAGGCGAAAGTTGTTATTGTTTTCAGTAAGTCTTAGTTCATTGATAAATTTAAAAAAAATACTAAGCTGCTTCTGTAATTATTTGAAAAGATTAAAGTTAAAAAAACTATAGTAATTTTAAAAGAAAAAAATGAGAACTAATAAGATTATTTTAAATGAAAGCATCTACCATTTAAATTCCTGTTGGTTTCATACTAAATAATTTGGAATTGAAAAATTTCAATTTTACAAGGCAAAAAATATTGCATATATTAATAAGCCCCTGCACTTTAATAGTTCTGCAATAAATAGTATGAATATTCACGCTATGTGGCTAAATTGAAAGAATAGCTTCACTTCAGTTCAGGTCAGTTTTCTGTCCACAGCTGAGTTACAAAAATCCTTAGTTTTCAGTGCTTTTAGAATTTCTGAATTGCAGACCTAGATTATTTAAATGTAAAAGATAAATCAGTTCCGTGTTAAATATCAATCAGAATTTCTAGCGGGGGTCATAATGGTAAATTTGACCAGATCTATTTGATCAAAAGCAAAATCTCAATTTAAATAAAAAAAATATACAGAAAAAAACATGAAGAGTTTACAATATGTTCTTCAATTGACAGTTTTTGGGGACTGAGAGTTTATATTATGTGCTCAGTCCACATTTTTGAGTTTTCTTGGCCTAATTTTTGAGCTGACCAAGAACCATTTACAAAGAAAGTTTCTTTCCTCTCAAGTGGGTATTAGGTGACAGTCAAGGTTCTGAAATTAATCCTTATAAACTAATTGTCAATAAACAAATTCCTTTAAATATGAATTAATTGGAGACGATTAAATAACTTTGTGCACATTATACAAATGCTTGTGAATATCTGCTTGCATAGTTTACTAAAGTCCATGAATGCACTATATTGTCCCAAGAAGTCATGAAAATTAGTCCAAAATGAAATATACTTCACAAGGAATGAAGATTTGATACAATGAGTGTATTTAAATAAGCAATTATGAAAGACTATATTCCAGAATATTTTAGTAATGGCCACACTATTGGAACATGGTATATTCTCCAAAGAAAGATTTCTCAACTTCAGCACTATGGACAATGCTTTACTGAGTAGTGTGTGTGTGGGGGCGGGTGTCTTGTGATAAACAGCAAGAAACAAACTCTGCTCTAAGATAGTTGGGAGGGAAAAACTTCTATTTGCATATATGCTATGGTTTGCTAAAATATTCAGTTACACATCTCATCATATACTAAATACTTTTTATCCAAAAATATATGCAAGAAATCATATCCAAATGATTATATAACTAGTTTTTAAGTGTTAAAAAAAAAGAGGTCTACATACTAATTTTTCTAAAAAGTGAATGACTAAAATCAGTTTCTATGCTGTTATAAATAAGTCATGATGAATGTCAGTTAGGGCTAAAAGCTTATGTGACATGTCTGTACAAGATTTTAAAATTTCTCTTTATTGCTTGAGGTATAGTTATGCTTTAGTATCCATTAAATCTACCATTCATTTCAGTAATCACTGGATTTTGAACTAATAAATGGTCTGTGATTGTTTGTTCTTTATCAGTGCAATTTAGTTAAGGACTGTAAACAGTCAAATTATTTATGGAACAAATATCAGAAATTAACTCAATTCTGGTATGTGGACTGTAATCCATTGTATCAAAAAATTTCTGGGGCAACTGTGTGCTTTAATTATTTTTGCTTCTCTACAAAGTATATGCATATTATCTAATTCTATATTATTTTAAAAGTTTCGCATGGTTATGAAAACATTCCTCAGAAAATAAGTGTTTGAATCACAAGTAGTCAAACTGCTTTACAGACTTCCTCTGCATCAACAATTCAAAAGACAAGTGAGCCTACTGTTCCTACTCAAATTGATGAGCTAAATCTACAGTTCTTTCAGTGCTTTTTAGATACACATGCAAGTACAAATAAAATTCCCATATTTCAAAATCCATTTAATGTGCAACTGAGATACTTTTTTCTAACTTTTAATTGGAAGTAGTTAGCCTGCATTGTAATTATATGGTAAAGGGAAAATACTAATAGAACCTAATTCTAAAAATGCCTGTCAATTAAAATCATATGCTCATTGATTGATATCAAAATTTAGTGTGAAAGACATTTTAAAAGATGAAACTTGTAGAGTCTCATTCATATCAGTATTAATATATGAGTATTTGCAACCTTTTTTGATGTCAGGGATACCTAATCTTGAACCACAATTGAGCCAAATATTATAAAAAAATATATATGATTACTATATTTTGAGTTTCATACATAAAAACCTTGCAAAATATTTGTTTTTTCTTATATGTAAGCACCTACATTATATTTTTAATTAAATCTTTCGGCCCATTCATTCTAAAATATACTGCTCACAAAAATTAGAGGATATTTCAAAATGAATATGAAGCGATAAAATATCCCCTAATTTTTGTGAGCAGTGTATTTCCTATCTAGCCCTTAACAGAAAAAGTTTGCCAATCCCTGATTTTAGATCATGATTCTGCTTTGGCAATCTGGGCTGGGCTCAGCTGGACAGTTCCCTCGGTCTTAACAGGGTTCTCCCAGGTTTCTGCAGTCAACTGCTGGGGCTGATTTGACCACTAGTACTAGAATAGAATCAGACCTAATAGCCCTGTTTTTCCTTCCTGTGATCTCCCGTGCTTTCGCAGACTAGCTCAGGATTTTCCACATAGCTGCTGGACAGAGTTGCAAAAGAGAAAAAGAATGTAGGGTCTCTTAGACTTGGGCTCAGAAATGACACAATGTTACTAAAGCCACATTATATTGGCCTGAGCAAATGTGTATTATGAATTGATTTCCAAATTCTAATTGTTTATATATCTACTCAATATTTTCAAAGATACATATATTCTATTACCTTTATCTTCCTGGGGATATATACCCAAACAGGAACTGTTCTCTAGTTCTGTTATATAGCTGTCTATTTGGGGATCTCAGGCATATTTTTGGGGATTCACTATATCTTTCTTGAATAGTCTCTCCAGCTTTCTAAATACCATAGGATTCTCCTTTTTTGATTTATTCTTTCATTTTGATAGAGCACCTCACTACAGGAGATTCCTGAGAAAAGGAACATGGGAAGAAAAGTTTTAGTATCTCCTTTGTCAGAAAGAAAGAAAAAATAAAACCACGCCTTTATTCTACCCTCACACTTATAGCTTTGCTTAGTGTGGATTTCTAGCTTGGAAATTGCTGCAGTTTTAAAGGTTGTTGAGTCTGATTACATTCTGATTACTCAATTCCATATTTTTCTTCTATGAGAACTTTTATGTATTTTTCCCATTTCTCAAAATATGCATGACAAACCTAGTTATACATCTACCTATACAAATTGTAGAAATTCATATCCTGCAATCTAGAAAGTTATGTGCTTCAATTCTGGAAGTATTTTACTTTAAGAACAATAGTAATAATGATGATGATGATAATGATGATAAATTGTTTCCTGCATTTTATTTTGGTTTTTATTTCTCAAAATCCTATGATTCAGCTAATGAACCTCCTTAGTTGATTGCCTTATTTTCTGATCTTTTCACTCCTGTTTTCCATTTCTTTGTATTTTTACACCCTTTCTCCTAGAAAACTTCTATAACTTCATCGTCTGACTCCTATTTTTGTTTTTAATTTTGTACCATATTTTCAATTTCTGATGTTCTCATTTGACTTAAAAAAATGGCATCTTCTTCCTGTTTCATAGATGTAAAATCTTCTCTTATCTCTGTGAAAATTAGTGATATATTTCTTTAACTTTTCATGTCTCTGTGGCATCGGTTTTATTCTCTGCTTTTCCTGAGAACTTGACTGTTCATACTTGACTACTTGCTCATGTTGAAAGAGTAAAGCACTAAAATGCTGAGTAACATCTCTGTGCCTGCAGTTGTGGTTTATGGACTGTGATCTTAATAGCAGAGTAATCTGGCTGGGTTGTTTCCTTGAGGCAATTTTTGATACCAATATATTTAGGTCTCTTTTCTTCAGCTGTCTAGATTCCTCAGAAAAGAATCTTCCAATTTCCTGTCTGGTTGTCAGCACTCTGAGTACTGGCAGGGGAAAAATAACTCAGGATTGCAATAAGCAGCATAAAACTTTTCACTGTGTTCCCCTCCCAACCCCATTACATTATAGCACCTATATCTTCAACTGTGCTTAGTGACCTCAATCCAGAGACCCTGCAATGTTTATTTTTTAATTTTTTTTGCAGAGAACCTCAGCTTTCTGCCAGAATTGGAAAAAAATGAGTGGAGAACTAACTGCCTATTAAACAACGTTTAAACTTTTCTTCTATTTGAAGCTCCATATTTATACTCAATGCCAGGGGTATCTGGTGCCATGAACTACTAAGCTTTTGAAGTTTCTACAATGTATATTGGTATTCTCAGTTATCTCTGGTTCTAGCTTAGGGTCCCATTTCAGTAGATTTTTATTTCAGTGAGGTTTTTTGAAGGGAGTAGGAAATAAAAAACGAGTAGTCTATCTGCTCTTTTTAACCAGATATGTCTTAGAAAAATATGTCAACCTTTTTATTTTGAAACAATTTTATATTTACAAAACAATTGCAAAGATAGTACATGAATTCTCGTACAGTGGGTCCTTGGGTTATGACAGTCTTGACATATAATGTTTCAAGTTTATGACGCTCACTCCCATAAAAACTTTAAAAAATTGAGACATGAATGTTTCGGCTTATGCCGTACACAGATTCAATAAGGTCTACACTCTACAGAGCTGTTATGGCTGCCCTGCAATGCTACAGGCAGATTTTGGAAGAGAAGATGTCATCAACCTTCCAGACTAGCCTGGAACAATTCTTTAAGCAGGTAGGGAGGCCTGCAACAGATCCTGTACCTTCGACATCAGCCAGTTCTTGAGAGGAACACCTGTAGTACAGGCAGAATCATCTCCAGCGTCTCCTGCATGGTCCTTAGGCAATCCTGATCCACCTGACCCAGTATCTCCATTACCCTCTGCAGGTTCTCCTGCCTCTCCAGCTTCCTCCTCCTAATAGGTCGCTCCCTCCCACCTTGCAACCCCCTTCCAGTGTGTGAGCCAACCACAGGAATAAAGGTAAGGCTTTTTTTTTTTTTAACTCTTTAGTCATTTTCTTTTTTTACTATATTACAGTGTAGAGTACAGTATATTTATCTCCCTTTCTTTTTTCTATGGCTTAGTTGTGTTTTTATGGTCTAGATTATAATTTTACAACTGTGTTAGGATACATAAGTGACTTAGGCTAGGGCATGTTTTGATTTACATCAAAATTCGGGTTATAGCATTGTCATAGGAACGAAACTGTGTTGTAAACCAAGGCCTTCCTATACCTTTAATCTAGCTTTCCTTAATATTAACATCATATAT
Organism: Saccopteryx bilineata; assembly: GCF_036850765.1. NCBI lineage: Eukaryota > Metazoa > Chordata > Mammalia > Chiroptera > Emballonuridae > Saccopteryx > Saccopteryx bilineata. The sequence goes on along the minus strand of NC_089491.1, from coordinate 137,458,660 downwards.
TAATATTAAACAGATTACAGATTTTATTTGTATTTCAGTTTTCCCTAATATTTTTTTTATGTTCCAGGATTATACCCCTAGATTATAATCTAGGGGTAAAACATTGTACTCAGACATCATATCTCATTAGTCTTTTCTAAGCTATGACAGTTTTTCAGTTTTTCTTATTATGGCATTGATACTTGTGAAGAGTACTTTTCAAGTATTTGAAGAAATTTGGAATTGTCTCTTTTTTCTCATTATTAGACTGGGGTTATGGATTTTGGAAAAGAATGCTAAAGAGGAAGTATACTTTTAATTATATCATATGAGGGGCACTGCATATAATATATCACTAGAAATGTCAACCTTGATCATTTGGTTAAAGTGGTATCTGCCAGGTTTCTTTTTAGTGTAAAGATAACATATTTTCCCTTTCTATAATCTATTAATTTGAAATGAACACCTAAATCCAGTCAACACTCAAGGGGAGGTAAATTAATTTCCATCTACTGGAGAGGGGAGTATCTACATATATTTTTATAGAAACAAATGAGTATTTTTAAAATATAGATACATTTTATAGCTTTAGGAGTACTATTCAGCATTTCTAATTCTTCTAGTACCAGATTTGGATTTATATTTTTCTTGGAAAATTTTCACTTCATTTAAGCTTTATTGTTGATGCTGTTGTTATTAATACTGCTTATATAACTTTAAATTTGTATAGCATCTATGTTGTCACCTTATTCATTCCTCTAAAAGTGTAAATTAATAACCCTCTTTCTTCATCAATCTTGTCAAAGATTTGTGAATTTTATGTCTTTTATAGTCATTATTATTTCTTTCTATTTCTTTGGATTATTCTATTATTTCTAACTTCTGTAATAAATTGAAAGTATTAGCCCATTATTTTCTAGTCTTTTCTATTTTCTAATTTGGTATGTAAGGCTATGATTTTCTCTGAAGTACCACTTTTGATGCTTCTCACAATTTTTAAATAACTACTTTAGTAACGATTACATTTTTCTGTGCACTTAGCTTTTCAAATAAATTTTTACACATAGTGAAATGCACAAATCTTAAGTGTATGGTTCCATGCTTTATAAATATATATATATTATATATATATATATTCCCACTTACCCACTACCCAGATGAAAAAATATATATATATTTCTCAGAAAGTTCTCTAATGCTTTTCCCCATCATAAATATCAACTATTGTGATTTATATTACTATAGATTATTTTTCTCTGTTCCTAAAGGTCATAAAAATTGAATCATGGTATTTATGCTTTTCTCGCTGGCTTTTGTTTCACTTATTGTTGAGATTCATCTATATTGTAGAGTGTATCATTACACTGTCTTTTTTATTTTGGTATAGAGTTCCTTATATAAATTTACCACAATTTATTCATATATTCTACTACTAGTGGATATTTGGAATGCTTCCATTTGGGATTATTATGAATAAAGCACTTTTTATCATTCCTTTACAAATCTCTTAGTGGACGCAGCACTGACTTCTGTTGAGCACACAGGCATTTCTGGTTTTATTGGGTTTCACTCATCGCACCTGACAGATACTGCATTTTCAACAGCATCGAAGCAAGACCCTCTGCCAGCGAAGCAAACGCAGCTCACTGGAGACTCAGCGGACGGTTAATATTTTTTAGCAATAAAGTATTTTTTAATTAAAGCATGTAAATTGCTTTTAGACATAATGCCATTATATACTTAATAGACTACAATATAGCATAAATGTAACTTTTATATGTACTAGGAAGCCAAAAAATTTGTGTGGCTCACTTTATTGCAATATTTGCTTTATTGTGGTGGTCAGAAACTGAACCTGTGATATTTCCGAGGTACAGCTGTATAAATAATTGTGGAAATGAAGGTATCGGGGTATACATGCATTGGGCCAATTAGTAGATAATGCCACACACTTTTAAAACTTGGGTAGACAAGTTTACACTTCCTCCAAGAAAGTATGAGGGGTCCAACTGCTCCACATCATCACCAACACTCAGGATTTCCAGTCCCTTTATCAGACTCATACCCAGGGCAGGGAAAAACTGGCTCCTCACCTGTGGTCTTAATTCATAGTTCCTGGAAGAATAATTATATTGAGTACCTTTTCACACACTTATCAGCCAAAGTGTCTGGTTAACTCCTTAACCTCCCAACTGTTATTTTTTTGTTGATGGGTTTTAAGAGTCTTCCCTCTGCATATGCAACTTAGAATCTGGCCACAGACTTGTGGAGTGGGCAGGTATCTGAACACTGATTTCTCTCTCTTTTTAAAATACTTTATTTATTTATTTTCTTATAGAGAAGAGAGAGAGAGAGAGAGAGAGAGAGAGAGAGAGAGAGAGAGAGAGAAAGAAAGGTGGGTGAGAGCAGGAAGCATCAACTCCCATATGTGCCTTGACCAGGCAAGCCCAGGGTTTCAAACTGGCGACCTCAGGCATCCAGGTCGACGTTTTATCCACTGCACTACCACAGGTCAGGCTTGACACTGATTTCTGTTTGAGAATTTGTTCTGAAAATCTGCCTGTTGGCAGGCCTGAACTTCTGCCTCCTCAACTTTATAAGACTGATGTTTTCTGCTTGAACTTTAATTCTACATGCTGCCAAATAGAAAATGCTTTTTAAAGCCTGGTTGTTAATTTCACCTTGAACATTTTTATTTTCTCCACTATTGAAGTTCCTCCAATCCTATCTGCATTTGCAGCTTGACAATGCCTTCATAAAATCTTTTTAATACATTATACAACTTTTATAGTGTTTTTTTAGTGTGTGTGTGAAAATAGTCCCACATGGCTTATATTGTGATGGCTAGAATAAGAAGTTCTACTCAGTACGTTTTAAATTCCAATATTATAGCTTTCATTTCTAGAAATTACCTTTGGTTTTATTAAAAATTTAGCTGGCCTTGTTTTCACAGTCTCTTGCTTCTTCCTTACTCACAAGAGAATTCACAATTAAATATTTTTTTTCCCTTTAGACAAGTTCTAAAAAATATTATTTAATTTTAAAATTCAACCTAATGAAGCTCTGGCAAATGGTAGAGCATCGGCCTGGCGTGTAGATGTCCCAGGCATAATTCCCAGTCAGGGCACACAAGAGAAGTGTCCATCTGCTTTTCTATCCCTACGCCTTCATTCTCCTCCTTCTAGAGCCATGGCTTGATTGGCTTGAGCACACTGCCCCTAGCATTGAGGATGGCTCAACTGGAGCCTCTACCTCAGGCACTAAAAATAGCTCAGTTGCCAGCATGGCTCCAGATGGGCAGAGCATCAACCCCAGATGGTGGTTGCTGGGTGGATCCCAATTGGGGCACATGCGGGAGTCTGTCTCTCTATCTCCCCTCCTCTCACTTGGAAAAGAAGAAAAAAATTCTACATAATGACATATTTCTTGATTTTATCATTCAACATATTTTTTATCCTCTCATAGAATGCTTCACTGTGGTTAGAAACAGTGGTATCACTGCACAAAGGATTCAGTAAAAATCTGTAGTCATATGGTAAAACAACTTATAAGGAAACTTGTGAAATACAGATGTTAATATGTGTGTGGGGTATAATGGTCTCAACTACACCTACTTGTATAAATATAATAAAACTATAAAGCTGATAAAACAGAGGAAGTCCAAAAATACAAAAATATTCTGTTTTCCATAAATATAGTATAAATAGAATATTTGTTACTTGAAAATAAAATTAATAGCAATAAGTGATATAACTAAAGAACTCTTAAGCACTTAAATCTTGCCAGTTTGGTAAAATGTATTACTTTTGTTTCTTCATTATTGCTCAGAATAGGAACACACTAAAAATAATTGTTTTTTGTCCCAGATACAAAGTTATACGAATTTTATCACTCTCTAAAATATCATGCCTCAGACACATGCTTGATTTCATATCCTATTTCCAGTCACCAGGTTCAGTCTTTCCCCTCCAAAATGTTTGTCTTTTCTTCACCATTTTAACAGCCATTGCTTGGGTTAAGCTATCCATTTTTTGCATGTCAAGTATTCTAGTAATTTCCAGGGAGTATTCTTAACTTCAGACTCACATTGAAGGCTGCCAAGGTAATCTTCCATAATGGATATTCAACCCTCAGTACTCTTCTGCCAGTGAAGTCTTCAGTGGTATTCTAGTTCTGGTAGTTCTAGCAAAGTATCTGGTACAGCATGTAGATGCCTAATTTACCTTCAGTGAATGAATGGATTTGTTTCTCCATTTCAAAGAAAATCTACTTAATTATATGTATTATATCTTAAATTTCTAGTGCCTTCCAGAGCACCTGAAAAAGTGGGTATGCACTAGGTTAAAGCTTCCCAAACTTTCTCAGTTCATGGCTCCATTGCTGCCTGAATACTTTTTCATAATGCCCACTAAGCCAAAAGAAATACCTAATTGTTCCAGTTATTAATTAATTGTATCATAACTTAAAAGCTATTTAAGAATAAAAATTGAAAGAAAAATATTTTTATTTCCTCCTCAACCACAGTTATTTATTTATGAGTTTTGTCCACACTTGGAATGGCACAACTTAGTAAATCTTGGCATAATATCAGACAATAACAATCTCATTTCCTGTTCCACATTGACATTTGCACGGTATTTGCTTTTTATCATAGCAATCCCTAAACCAAACCCAGATTCACTAAGATATGATATAACAGGAAGAAATATAAGACAGATCATGGAGAAGCTAGTAGTTCACCTGGTTTCCATGAGATCTCAAGGATCTCTGTGTTGTGCTCTATTATTTAAAATACCCTTCAGGGCCCTGGCCGGTTGGCTCAGCAGTAGAGTGTCAGCCTGGCGTGTGGGGAACCCGGGTTCGATTCCCGGCCAGGGCACATAAGAGAAGCGCCCATTTGCTTCTCCACCCCCGCCCCTTCTTTCTCTCTGTCTCTCTCTTCCCCTCCCGCAGCCAAGGCTCCATTGGAGCAAAGATGACCCGGGCGCTGGGGATGGCTCCTTGGCCTCTGCCCCAGGCGCTAGAGTGGCTCTGGTCGCAGCAGAGCGACGCCCCCTGGTGGGAAGAGCGTCGCCCCTGGTGGGCATGCGGGAGTCTGTCTGACTGTCTCTCCCCATTTCCAGCTTCAGAAAAAGAAAGAAAAAAAAATACCCTTCAGCACCTTGGTGAGTTCACTACAGTATTCAGGGCACCTTGATGCAGGTGGGAAACCACAGCCCGCAGGGGTTGTCAAACTTTTTATAAAAACCGCCTACTTTTGCAGTGCTGGTCAACCTGGTCCCTACCGCCCACTAGTGGGTGGTCCAGCTTTCATGGTGGGCCAATCGCAGCGCTGTTTGGTTGCGCGGTAGGGACCAGGTTGACCAGCACTGCAAAAGTGGGTGGTTTTTATAAAAAGTTTGAAGACCCCTGCAAGGCTGGGTATTAAAATTACAGGGTGATTAAGAAGTTAGTAATAATAATAGTATCAACAGCAGCAGTGGGCATCTCAGCAGCAAAAATATAGACTACGTTCCATGCACTATGTTAAGTAAACTAAATCTATTTATGTTGAGTTAATAGTACTTAAAGATTCAGGGGATCATAACACAAAGCACTACTTTTGGTGACCCAACTTTTGTTAAAATTCTGTTTCAAAGCAACCTAAACTCTAAAAGAGCCAAACTGTGTGTTTAAAGATCAAGTCCATTTTTAAAAGATTAGTCTATCTCCAAACAGTGCTAGTCCTGCACCACTTTATAACCTATTGTGGTTCGTTCAAGACTCAGTTTCCGTTTTCGAGGTGCTGAATCTGATGGAGAAGATAAAAGCAGATCCTGTCAATACGATATGGCTGGGTAGTGGTAGTTAGAGACTGAATACCAGAGAGGAAAAATACTTGATTTAATCTGAGAAGTAGAATATAAATTTTGGGGGTTAAAAGAAATCCAAATTATTCAATAAGACTGTGTTTTACAGTTAGGACAGCAACGGCATTCTAGGCTGAAGGTACAGCATGACTAAAGGTCCAATACTCTACAAAAGCATGGTACATGGACCAGCAGATTGGTAATAAAAGCATGAAATGTGAAGCAGGTGGTGGAAGATTAGCCAGAGAGGGAGGGACCAGGACACTGAAAGATTTATATGACATGCTCTGAAAGATGTAGAATTCATACTAAGTAGAATGAATGTTACTTTATAGGTTACAGGGCAGCAATGAAGAGTTTCAAGGGGGAGAATAACACTCACTTTTTTATTCCAAAATGAAAGAAGACAAAATTGGAAGCAAAGAAGTCAATGTAGGAAGTCAAGATAAGCAGTAAGAATTGTAATTTAGATAGTGAGAGCTGACAGGAAGAAAGTGTGTATGTTTAAGGATTATTTAACAAGTAAAATGGAAAGGTTTTAATGATTAAAAAGGTATAAAAATGGAGATGAGAGAGAGAGAGAGTTCAGGAGAAATTTCAGTTTTCTGGATTGGATAACCTGGGAGATGATTATCTCATTGAATGAACCAAGAAATTTAATGGAAGGAAAAAGTCTCAGGAAATGGAAAGGTAAGTTGATGTATCATTTGCTCACTTGTTCCTAGATCCAGTACCCTTGGCGATTAAAATGTAATGAAGATTTTTACCGGTAATTAGGTAGGTTACTATCAAAATTTTGTAAATACAAATTTTAAAACAAACTAATGATTCAAAACAAATTAAGTCAATACAGAAAAATTATTTTAGTGTTGTGAAATCATCTGGCCTGCGAAGCTAAAACAGAAAGGCTATTTACTTTTAAAAAAGAAGGGTCAGGTGGCAATACTAAATTTCTCAAAGAAAACTCAACCACTGATTGTAATGTCTGTGGCTTTTGGGGAAAACATAACCCCAAATTACAGTGGCTGTGGTTATAAACTATTATGAAGAGCTTTCAACGTCAGAAGCAGTTTAAGTGTCTGTATGCACTGGAGTCCTTTTACAGCACTTTGCTACAACAGCAAAATCAATGGCTCTTCTTTTTGCCCACGTTGGTGTAAATAACAAATGCACTTTCCTTTCTTTAACAAAGCTTTTCAAGGTACACAGAATTAACTTAATATGAAAGTCAAGTAAGTCAAAGTCAAACTTTCTACTTAATATCTCAGAAAAAAATATACAAATCCCTAATCAATACCATGACTTAGGCTTAATTTATGACCAAGGCCAAACAAAACTATTTCTCAAATAAATTCGAAGAAATATGTGCCCCATCCTTAGGTACTGCGTTTTATTTCATAATTTAAAATCTATCTCCTCAGTTAATGACCCTATTTAACACAGAGAAAATCGAGAGATAAAGTATAAAGCAGAAGCTGTTTTATTTTCCTTACTTTCTCACGAGTAATTTTAGCTACTCAAGTTGACACTGGTTGTTTTTTACTTTGCCATGCTCCATCTAGCCTTCCCTAATTACTAGTGTGACTTAATGTCCAAAGATATTAATTACTGCTAATCACAAGGTTTATTTTCAGAATTCTTTTTAATAAAGAAATATTTGAGTGCTGTGGAATGACCTCTTAGAATTAAAACAAAACAAAACAAAGCGAAAAACAGCTCCCAGGCTTTTCCACATCAATCTCTTCAGTCAGTACCCCAGAGGTTGGCAGTTTTCTGGACAACAGCTCTTTGGGCTACATGGGTCCCAACTAGCTGCCACAGAACTAGAGGATACAATGAACTGGACAGGAGATGGGCAGAAGGTGGCGGAAGCTGATGTTTATACTGGTGACCCTAGCTTCCTAGAAATGCAGATGAAGTCCTGACCTCTCTATCTGGAGAACAGAATGATAGGGAAAGCACCAATAACTTTAATACCTTGACTGTTTCATCTGAACTACAATTGTAGGTGTGAGACTATTTCCACTATTACACCGTTAATCTGAAGAGGCCATATTTTTTCTAGGTAGAAGATGGCCACATCGCACACAAGAATGTCCTATAGAATCCTGTCTTTTTTAACTTATTTGGTTTGAAATACCATCTGTATTCTTATCAATTCCAATTTTTGATGTCCAGTACTGACAATCCACCTGAACTCCAGAACCGTATTCGAACTACCTACTCAAAATTTCCTCTAACTAGGATTAAGAACAGGCACCTCTAATTAAATATGAACAAATTAGATTTTTTTACACCCATGAAACTCAATCCTTCCTCATCTTAGCAAATGAAGTCACCACCTAAAATCAATGCCTATCCAATAATTTATTCTGATACGCATTTATTTTTTTAAATAGCTTTATAAAAATACTATTTGCACACAAAAAATTTAATCATCATGAATTGTCAAATGTAATCGCTGCCACAATTATAATTAAAACATTTCTATCACCTTAATAAATGTCATCCCCTCTCTTCTCAAGCAACAATCGATTTTTTTCAAATTAGTTTGCCTTCTCCAGAATTTCATATAAATAGAATCATGTAGTATGCATTTTTTTTTCTGGCTTCTTTTCTAAGTTCATTATCTACACAAGTCCCCTAACATCCTTTCTCAACTAAATTCATAACCCTGATTATTTTTCTTCACAGCCTATATCAGGATATGGAAGTACGTTCTTTATTAAAAGTTTTTTTTAACTTGAATATAAGCTCCATGAGTGCCTAGGGACCTTGTCGATTTTGTTAGATGCTATATACCAAAATCTTCCAAAAGTGTCAACACATGGTAGATGCTTAATAAACATTATTGACTGAATAAAGAAGTTAAAATAACTCCTTCAAGTTTTTCCTATTGAAGTTATACATTAAATAATCAAAAAGCCGAAGTTGTACTTTATTCTAAGATGAAATCACTGGGGGAAAGAATAGTACAGTGGCAACTTGTAAGACCTCTGAGGTGAGCTGCCTGATTTTGGATCTGGACTGTTTCTCTTCCAAAAAGTTATGGCCCTGAGAATGTTACATAGTATTCCTACACTTTAATTTCTGCTACTGTAAAAATGGGGATAATAATAGTTTCTGCCTCATAAGGTGGTTCTGAGGATTAAACGAGATTAAACATGTATAACAATTAGAAAGTGCCTGGTACTTAAAAATAAATTAATGATAACCAATATTGTTATAATTATTGCCAAACCTACCACCACCACCACCACCACCACAACTACTATCTTACTCTTTCTGAAGCCCAAACTGAAGAACAAATTCCATAAAAATAGCTTTTTTGCTAACAGCTTAAAATATTTGTTTAGAATAAAACCAAGTAAATCAAACTTGAACATGAACAACTCTTTTCTTATTGATATAAGTGATGATAAATAACATTCTGTCAATTTTTGTAATGTCTAATATCCCAGGTATTTTCCTGAAAAGGATGTTAATTACAACTCTGAAACTCACAGCCAAAATCCTCAATGGTATGAACAAGTTCAACAGGCAGGATTTCAGATTCCCATCACTAGGAGCGCATGGGTAAAGTATATTTACAGATTCTATTTCTAGGCCTGCAATTTAGTTAATTTGCGGTATTTAATTAACTTCATGGGATTGTGACTAAGCAATCTGTAATACTTTATTGCTTTTTCTAATTTGCTTTTCTGGGGAATTAATGTGATCGATGAATGATGTCTATAAATAATCTGTAAATTGTTGATGTCCTAAAAAGCCAGCATTAAAATGTTAATCCAGTATTTCCCATCTTGCGGGCTTATACATTTTCTTCCTATCAAAGGTGTGCCTCCAGAAAAAAATCATACATAGATTAAATTTAAGAATATAAATATTGTGATTTATTCTATAATAAGTATTTTCTTTAAGATAATCAACCGACCAAACTTCTCATATACCTATTTGTTGTAATATTAAATATTTCTGATAACCTATATGGATATTATATCAGGTAGAAATTTATCAACAATAAGATTGAGGATCATTGTGCAGAAAACAAAATTAGTGGTTTCCTAAAGATGGGAGATTCATAAAAATTTGTGCTCAGTTTATTTTTCTTTTGAATACTATCAGCAAAAGGCATTAGTCAAGGAATAAAGACAAGCTTGACTAAACTTTACACACTGACATGCCCAGAAGCCGTGCCCCTGTTTTAGGCATATCAGTCACAGGTAGGAAAGCTGGAGTGTGTGTGAGAAGAGTAGAAAGGGAGCAAATGTTCCTGCTGGTGAAAGACTCCACGTCCAGTTGGGCATGGCATTCTGCTACCTTAACAGTAACTAATTTGGGTAAGGTAAGGTTTTTACCATCAATGTTGAATCTAAAAGAATTTGGTATGTGAAAGACATATCAAGTTGCAGCCCTCATGTACGAAAAGTTTGAAAAAAAAAACCAAAATCCTAAACATGAGCTAGGTATTGGACAAGATTTTAAAGACCTTGGCCACATGCTGCTATCTCATTAAGGCATGCTCAAGTAAGTCTTTAACTCATTAAAAGCACTTATTAACTTATTAAAAGCACTGCCTTTTCGAAGTTGAAGCCCAAACCATCTGCATTTATTGCCAAGAAATATTGTCATTAAAATTTAAAACTAATAAAAAAAATCTGCTAAATGTTCACCATTCATCTATGTCAGCCACAAGACAACTCCTCTCTTTCTGTTCTTTCTCTCTTCCTCTCCCCCTCTTTTTTCTCCCACTCTCACCCAAAATATATAACCATTTGTAGGAAAAGAAACAAAATGTACTTATTCGTGGTATGACTGGATTATCTTCACAGTGTTCTAAAACTATAGAGAACAAATTTTACATTGTATCATATATTGTAGTGTGTTTTATAGACAAGAATGCTTCAACAAGTTGGAAGAGAGTATTCTTTACGATACACATTTGTCAGCTTGGGTGATAACTATGTGCTGATTTACTCATGCTACCTTGCCCAATGAATGGTGACTAATAGCCCACATCCATGTGAGGGTCAAAGTGAGGTATGTGATCATAAAATCAGTTTAAGCAAACTCTCTCAAATCACTACTTAAAGAACAAACTTGACCTTACTGGTATGGAATTCCAGGCAATTGAACTGACAGGCAATTAGGCATTTTATATAAAATACGGGCTCAATATACATATATATATATATTTATTGATACTAACAATAGGTCATAGAATCATAAAGTAATCATTACTCTAATTAAAAAAGAAATAAAAAATAAAATCTGTTACTATACTACTGTTACCTTATCAAAATGCTACTTACAGATCTGTTTAATTTTTACAATAAATGAATAACTATGTGTTCTTAAGAATAAACTTGGCCCTCACTGGTGGCTCAGTAGATATAGAGCATCAGCCCGGTGTGTGGAAGTCCTGGGTTCAATCCTGGTCAGGGCACATAGGAGAAGTGATCATCTGCTTCTCTCCCTCTCACTTTCCTTCTCCCCCTTCTTTCTCTCCCTTCCTCCTCTGGCAGCCAGTGGCTCAATTGGTTTGAGTGTAGGCCCAGGGCGCTAAGGATAGCTTGGTTGACTTGAGCATGGACCCCAGACAGGGGATGCCAGGTGGATCCTGGTCAGGGCACATACGGGAGGGAATCTATCACTTTATCTTCCCTCTTCTCACTTAAAAAAAAAAGAATAAAAAGTGATGACTTTTGAAAACGTACAACATTTATTCTGGATATCAGAAGCATTGAGTTTTTAGGCTTCAGTAAAATTAATGAGCTGCAATAAAAGAATCTAGGTTGTTTGTTCTCAAAAGACTAGGCATTTTAGCTATATTTATAATGTGTAGTTAAATAAACAATGGTAGTAATGTAACACTTGGATCATGTGAATGTTGTTGTTGTTATTATTATTGCTTTTTATACTTGTTTAAGGAAAGATTTTTTTCTGGTAAAATAAAACCATGCAAATTGTTATAAAAAATAAAATTAATAGTTTTTAATTGTTCATACAAGTTATTCAGTTATATTGTACATAGGTCATATTTGCTGATATCATATATCTTTTATGAGACCAGAGGAGGTTCTATTAATTATTACTATGAATTAGACATAAATTAATCTAATAAAATTGTTCTCTACATATGCATATTATTTTGTAGTGATTTGAGTGTGTATATGTGCACTGTTTGTGAAAAAGAATAACAAGTACATTAAACAGGAAGCTTAATGTAGCTGCAATAACAAAAACACAAATTTGGATTGTGACTTTTTTGAAAACAGTAAAAAGGTAAGATTATAAGTATGACAAAATAAAAATGTAGATGTGTTAAGAATTACTTGTTTAAAATATTAATACCAAAGGCAAAATAATTACATGTTGATAAGCCCACTAACTTGATTTTTAGTAAGATAAAATGATATTGCATTTTGGAAAAAATAAGAAAAAATATATTCACAGAGAATTAATTTTACTAACCTGACTAATTTTTCTTTGTTCTTGTATAGCTTGTTGAACTGCCTCAGCCACTTTCTCTTGGTCTTTTCCATGCTTAGTCTTCCAGAGTTCCCTTTCTTCAGCATGGGCTTTTTCCAAGTTTTTTCTTTCTTCTTCTATGGCTTTTAAAACTGCATCCTTCATTGCTTCTTTCTCAAGCTTCAAAAACAAAACAAAAAATAATATCCAAAACAAAATAAATGGAAAGGATGACTGCACAATAATTCTTTGAATAAAACAGACTCAGGTTAACCCAAAAAAACACAAAACTTTGATTCTACAGCATTTAGTTCTGACATTGTTGTTTTAATGCATATTTAATAATGGATGTAAAACAAAACCAATAATTTGTTTCTGTATAAATAATCGACATATTTCCACGGCATGTCTAAACTTCAAAGAAACCAAACTTTAGCTTAAAGTAACAGTTGTTGACTACTTGGTTCAAGAATCTCTTTATACTCTTAAAAATTATTGAAGACTTCAAAGAGCTTTTGTTTATGTTGCTTATACATATTAAGATTTACAATATTAAAAATTTAGACCAAGACAAAATTAAAATATCTATTGAGTTTTTTATTTAAAGCTAATAACATTAAATGCATTGTATATTATCAAACACTGCTTTATATTAAAAATAACTATATTTTCTAAAATTAAAAAGTAAAAAGAATGTTTATGAAACTACTTAATATCTGACTTAATAGAAGACACCCAGATTCTAATATCTGCCTTTTGTATTAATCTGTAATGATATTTGCTTGAACTATTTTAAAAGGAAAAGTCCAGTCTATCACAGATAAGTACTAGAGAAGAAAGGAATATTTAGTAGCCAGGTTGAGATGATTGTAGATATTCTTGATGATTCCACACCAAAACATAATAAGAAGTAGTTCTGAAAATTAGTTTCAATAAGGAAAATCAAATCACATTGGCCCTGGCCAGTTGGCTCAGCGACAGAGCATTGGCCTGGCATGTGAAAGTACCAGTTCAGTTCCCGATCAGGGCACACAGGAGAGGTGACCTGTGTCTGATTCTCTTCCCTTCCCCCCATCTTTTTCACTCTCTCTTCCCCTCCTGTAGCAATGACTCAAATGGTTCAAGCAAAGTTGGCCCCAGGTGCTGAGGATAGCTCCATGGCCTCAGCCTCAGGCATTAAAATAGCTTGGTTGCCAAGCAACGGAGCTGCAGCCCAGCTAGGCAAAGCATCACCTGGTAGGGGCTTGCTGGGTGAATCCTGGTTGGGGTGCATGCGGGAGTCTGTCTCTGCCTCTCACTTAATAAACAAACAAACAAACAAAATAACAAAAAAAGACGATCATGTCAATGAAGTTTTTGTACTCTTATATTACAATCTTCTCTTGTACTCTGAATGAATCTTTTATCTACGCATGATTTTTAAAATATTTCTTACTTGGAATATATTGAATCAATGAGTTATGCGTCTCTTACAGATATTGATAAATTTCATTACAACACAACAAAAAAGTCACATTTCTTAATACTACCATCAATTTCATCAGAAAAGTTTTAAGTATCAGAAAGCAGATACAAATTTTACAAAATTCCAATTTTTGCTTTAAAGCTCGAATTTTATCATTAGCAACAAAGACTGTCAGTTTTTCCTTAATGTGCTGGGCTCACTCCACTTATTTTGAGAAAATGTCTGCCAAATATTAAAGTCTGTGTAATCCTAGTAAAATGGTGTTCCATAAAAAAGTATCTACACTTCAGCTGCAATTCAAAAACACACAAGAATTTTCCTTAAGCAAACCATTCTACTTTGGCGGTAAAGTCCATGGACTTCCCACCCCTAATTCCTAGAGTTACTACTTTTTCTATTGCTTCCAGTTCACAATCTATTTGACAATAGTTATGCAAGTTGACAATAACCACTTTCTGAACTTTTATTTTACTCCACCATTCTTCTCTTAAACTACTCTTACTATGTTCACCAATACTTTTCATGTTTTTTAATTCAAGTGATATTTTTTGTTGTTTTAATACTTATTTTTGTTGACTTCAAAACACCATTCTACATAGTTGCTTCTGTTTCCCTGCAGCTCTCTCTTTTCTAGGTTTGCATGACAGAATGCAGCTTATATTTCTTTTATTAATCTGGCTGAGATTTTTCGGCTCTTGTAACTTCTTCCTTTCTCTGGATTTTAAATTTGTTTTTTCAGGGCTCCAACCTTGGACCACCTTTCACTTTACACTCTCCTGTGAGGTGATTATACATGCCAATAATTTCCATAGCTCCATTACCATCTATCTACTGAAAAAAAAAAGCCATTATTAGTATCTTAAGTCATTCCTTTCTCCTGAGTTACAAACATAAAGTAGATTGAGTGATCTACTTGACTTTGTCTCCTGCATTTATCACAGGCATCTCTGTATCAAAGAAATAGTATTATTTTCCATGTTTCTGTTGAATCCATAGTCAGAGAGTTCACACTTGGTCACTTCTTATGTCATCCAGACCGAACATCCCATCTTCTAACTATTTCTAGAATTTATTTATTTCCTTTCCAAGCTACTACTACTAGTCTATTTCTGCCACTCACTATATCTTGCCCTGATTTAGGTAAGACTTCTGATGTACTCAGTTAATTCTTTCTCTGCCTCTAGCCTTTGTTGCCTCCATTTCCAAAAGGTAATGTTAATTACCATTAAGTTACACCAATATTCAGAAGTATCAATGTGTTTAGTCTTACTTATCGAATAAAATTCAAATGTAATTTAGAATACAAGCCATCCTTCAAGAGTCATTTCACAAGTAATTTATTGTTAAAAACTTCTATGACATGGAAATACTAACTATACACTCATAATAATTTAATACATTGCTTCTTGGTTATATAAATAATACTTTTCCTACTTAACTGTAACTTCTTTAAGAGAGAAAATCATAGTTGCTCTTGAACTTCCACCCTGGAAGTTATTTAAGACTTTCAATATTATAAATTTAAATCCAAACCTCAAGTTAGTACAAAACATGTGTCTGCTGGTATATATCTATTTAATATCTATGAATCATTACACAGATGAGATATTTCAAAGTCAGCTTTAAAAATCACATATGCTGATCAATAATTACACACACACATTTACATACACATATACACATAAATATACACGTGCATGTGCACACTCACACATACTAATTGTATAATATCCATCAGATACCAAGTGGAAATTAGTGTCTTTTTAAAAATCTTTTAACAATTTATTAACCTAAATGATAAGCATTTCAACATCATCATAATCTTGTATAATGTGAATTTAGTAAGAATACTAACAGTAGTATCCTAAAAGTTTAAGGGGAAAAGTAAAAAAAACATTCTTTTTGTTTCTGTGCAATAAAATATTTTATAAGAGTAGACTGGTTGTATCATTAATGAATTTAGATTTTTAAATCCACTTAGAAAAAACCTATTATTACAGATGGTTTATACTGGGTAAATAAGTGATAAATACAATTTTCATATGAGACCAAAGATATTCAACTTAGGCTTTGAGGTGGAGGTAAACCTAGCAAACAGAACAAATAAAAATTACTGGGATTAAACAACACACTAAGTTTTCAGGTGGAAATACCTTTGCAGCAGACAGTAATGTTTCCTTATTTCTTTGCCTTTCTTCTTCCAAACATTTTTCCAATATTTCCTGTAAATGATCAGACAGACACTAAATGTATTATCTGAAGTAACAGGACACATGCTTTCCACACTCTGAGCAAGCTCCAAGTATATTACCTTCTGTTCTTGAGATTGCTGAATGAAAGCTTCCTTTATTTTTTCTTTTAACAGGTCTTTCTCTGTATCTAGCATTTCAAGGAGCCTCTGATGCTACAAAGAAAATATAAATGGATTGTGATTACACGCTGAGGCCTATAATCTATCAACAAGAACAATAGCTAATGAAATTTATTTGCCTGATAACATTGGCTTTTATCTCAAATTCAAAAAATGATTCTATGAAAACAATCAATATTATGGGATAGCTAATGTTAAAGTACACAGTGCAAATATAAGTATTTATGTTTATTCCAATGTATAGTTAAAAAAACACACAGAAAGATCAGCCAGGTAGTATGAATTAGGCACTTGGATTTTGAATGGAGTTTTCTAAGAAAATTCGACTTTTGTAGCTGCACTATATTCAATATTCATGAGCCAGATGTTCAGAACTTGTTTTGAGCAGTTTTCTTATGGAGAAATACAATGAAAAGAAAATACTATATATACTCTTATTCACAAAGATTTCTCTTTCAGTTACAAAGGAAAAATAAGATACTTTCTCAGATTTAGAATGCTATTTATATAGAAGCCTCCTTTAAATATAAATTTATTCTGATATCCAGTATTTAAAAACAGCTCTATGTCTTTCAAAGTTGTTCTGACTTAAATCTTCTTTAGAGAGGTGGTCTACAATAAGTGACTAAAATAGTCATGTCTAGTTAAGATAATCTATTATTCCTAGTTTTGTTAACTTTTTATCTTTGTCAAGAAAAATCACAAGAAAGATGTGGGGGTTTTTTTAGAAAACAAATCCAAAATGTGAGGCAAATCATGAAACAATTATGAGAAATTGTTGGTACTATATGAATTTGTGGAAGGCAGCTAACAAAGCAGCAGACTTACTATATAATATATAATAATAACACAGACTTTAATTCTGTTTTCTAGGAAAGTCTAGAAGCATGCAAAATTTCATAGAACCAGAAACAATACCTAATCTTATTTAAAAACACACATGAGAAAAAAATGTGTTATATGAAGCAAATAAATGACTTAAAAATGATTAATATAATTCTCATATGAGGCCAAAAATATTTAATTTAGATTTTGAGGCAGAGGTAAACATAAAAATAGAACAAATAAAATTAGAAATAACTACAGAATAGATTTCAGTCATTAATAATTTTGGAAATGATTTCTTCATAAAAAGAGCTGTATGTTAGTAAGTCAGACTAATAGAAATAATTAATTACTCTAGTCCTAGTATTTCTAGTAGTCCAACAAGAGCTAGTCAGAGGGGACATTAGCTAAATTGACAATGCAATGTTCAGAAAATTAATTTCTGAAGATTATTTCTTAATTCTGACAGTTTACTATTCAAGAAGATTATTTTTGAGCTTTCTTGTACAAGAATAAACCCCAAATTAACAGTTAAAAAAAGCATACTACATAAAATAGACCCTACATGAAACAATGTACTTGAGAAAATATAATTAGGTTATTGCTTTTTTATACTTACAGATAATAATAGCTGACATATTTTGAGCACTTTAAAAGTTTCAAGCACTGTTAATAGTGCTTTACATGCAATTGTACCACATTAAACCCACACAACAAACTGCTAAGATAGGCAATATTCTTCCTCATTTTCAGGTGAGTGATCTGAGAAATAAAGAGGCTACGTAACTGCCAGGTCTCTCGTAAAGCACTTCATCATCATAATACCTGTACACATTATCACCTGCAGTAATTACCTAATAGCTAAAAAACAGTCCCAGTATTTCCTAGTTATTACATAGTAGTAACTAAAGTTACTTAATACAAGTAGTAGGTCAGGTAAAGTCTCACTTCTATTTGGCTTTAAATAACTGACTGATGCTTCTAGTTTTGTTCTTATCAGAATACTACTAAAATAATTTCATGAACAAATATCAACTTATATTGAGAGATCATTCAAATAATATGAATGGACCTTGATAACATTATACTGAGTGAAATAAGTAAATCAGAAAAATCTAAGAATTATATGATTCCATACATAGGTGGGACATAAAAATGAGACTCAGAGATATGGACAAGAGTATGATGGTAAGGTGGGGGAGGAAGGAGAGGGGCACAAAGAAACCAGATAGAAGGTGACAGAAGACAATTTGACCTTGGGTGAGGGGTATGCAACATAATCAAATGTCAAAATAATCTGGAGATATTTTCTCTGAAAATATGTACCCTGATTTATCAATGTCACCACATTAAAATCAATAAAAAAAAAAGCTTCGCAAATGATGCTGAATGGCATGGGAAGAGTGTGTCTTAAAATTAAACACAGTTAATTTGTAATAATTCACTAATAGCTTATCAAAAACCATATAAAGTTTAGTAAAATAAACTGTTTTTATAAAAGTCTGTGGAAAATGTAAAGAAATGACAATCATCCTGAGTTCCTTTACCCAAAGAAAATCACTGATAACATTTAGGCACCTGTCCTTCTGGAGAGCTCTTTGTGTATTTAAATATGTAGATGCATGTTTATAAATGCTCTTCTGTAATCTTGCACTCAACAATGGTAGTCACTTATTTCTATATAAAGTATAACTGTGTTATTTTTTATTAAATTATTCGTTTCACCATTGTCTTATCTCTGCACATTTATGTTGTTTGGAATATTTTACTTTTTAAAAATCTTAAGTTTTGTACATGTATCTTTATGAAATTAATGAATTATAGTCTTATGAAAAATTCCCGGGGAAGTGACGTCACGGAAATGGCGCCGTGAGCAGTGCGTCCGACAGATCTCCCCTAAATCACAACAAATTTATCAACTAGAAACAGAAAAATTTATCCTCGGAGCATTCCGGAGTTCCACACAAACTGAAAGCGAAAGGACTGTTATCACTTGAATCTGAGAGACGAGGGTGTGGAGGAAGCTACCGCAGCGACGTTCATTCAAGCCGCCAGGGAGTGCGCCTGTGGTGAGTCAGCCCACACTCAGGAGCCGCGAGCAGCGACCGGCGTGCCCGGTCTGGTTGCAGAGCGAGCACCGCCCACACTCGGGAGCCGCGAGCAGCCACCGGCCGCGAGCAGCCGCGGGCGCGTGCCCGGTCCTGCAGAGCGAGCACCACTAACGTTCCCAGCGGCCTGCGCACTGCGAGTGAGAGTCTCCAGCCACCGGTGCCCGGAGCACCCCATTCCCGTGCGTGCCCTAGGCATTCCACACGCCCAGAGCGCCCTACTGGCCCACACACCCAGGGTGCCCCATTATCCTGCGCCTGGTGCGATCCAGCCGCCAGCGGCAGGGCGAGTGGGAGAGGCACCAGGGTGGTCTTCTACTTGGAAGATTCTCTCCGTGGGCGGGGCACATTCAAGCTAACAATCAAGCGTTGGGGGAGGGGCGCACGCAGGCAGCCTAAAATACCTTTGGGAGCACAGCTGCGACCCAATCACTGAAATTAGCTTAACCCATGAAATCTGCGCACCCTCAGTTCTAATTGATAAGATCTCTCTCAGTTCAGCGACCCAAGACAAGAGGCGTGATATTTTTTAGTGCCTCTCACTAAAGGGGCGGGGGCAACTTCTGATTGATAGAGCCTCCATATTCAGGGATAAACGCTAACAAGAGGGACTTGGCAGATAATAAGATCTATACTACACTAGTCGCAAGCAGAGACTAGTGCCACTTCTTCCCAGCCAAAACAGGCTACAAAGTGTGGAAAGCCTGGGTTGAGAGGTCCAACTGAATGCTAGGCGCTGAACAGTCACCTTGACAACAATTGACTCCCACCCCCGCCTGATTACACTGGAGGCCCTGACTGCCAGAGCCTTTCCCAAAGCCTTGCACTGAGTGGGGATAGAGTGGGGATTTCCCAGCTCTTTGAGCCTCTTACTCCCCAGGCAGAAGCAGTTGCAGCCTTATAGCTGGATCACCAGGCTGCTAATTCAGGAAGGGGGGACTAGGAGAGAGAATCCAGGAAAGCAAACTCTCTCATCGTTGGACCCTGCAAACGCCAACAAGCCTTGACTACCAGCAAGACTAAAGCCAATTATATGACATTGCCATAGAATCCCATCAACTGCAAATCCCTACCTAAGTGTGACACAGGGGCAGAGCCTGGGGTACAGAGTCACCGACCAGGAAGAGGGAGAGAAAAGAAAAAGGAAGAAGTTAACCTCTCAAAATCAAGAAAAATCCACAGACTTTACAACTTGTCCCACTAATTTTTTTTTTGTTGTTGTTTGTTTCTTCTATCTTATTGCCTTTATTTCCTCCACCTCGGTCCTTCTATTCTCTGCCCATCTTATGCTTCCCTTTTCTTGAACTACACTACCCATAAGTGTTACATTTTATTTCTCTTCTTCATCCTCACCCTCCTTTAAGGTTATACTCCAAAACACTTAACTCTCACTCTCTCCTCTTTTGTTTTTTTTTTTTTGATTTGCTTTATTTTGTTTTTTTCTCTTTCTTTTTTATTTCTTCCTTCGTTTTTCTCTTTTTCTTATTTTTTCCTTTCTATTCATTTTTTCTTTTCTCGTTTTACTTTCCTCCCATTTAATCCTCAATCACGAACAAATTAGTTAATTTGGGACTCAAGGCTTTTTTTGGCTTTATTTTTCTTTTTTGCTTTTGTTTTTGTTTTTTTCTTGTTTGTTTATTTTTGTGGCATTTTGGGTCCTCCCAACCCAAGATCTCCATTGTATTTAGTCTTCGCTCCACTTAATACAACAGATTTTTACTTATTATTTTTATTTTTTTCTTCTTTATTATTCTTTTTTTGGTCCTTCTTTCTGGTTCCCTCTTATCCCTCTCATTATATCTCTTAGTTGACCATCACTTACAAGCAAATCATCTTATGCTTGTCTAAAATTTTCTTCTTTTTTTTTTTTTTTTTGCATTTAGTAGGTCCCTACTCCCTTTTTTTGCCCCTTGAACTCTTCACCCCAAATCAGGCCCTCCAATATAGGCACGATATTTCCCTGAGGAGAGGAGAGGAGGGAAAGAGAAGAAAGAAAAAAAGGGGGAAATAATAAATTATTACTGTTTTTTTTTTTTTGTGGGGTGTTTTACCATTTTTTTTTTTTTACTTTTTACTCTTTATTAATTCTAATTAGTGCTATCAACAAGACCACCCTCAGATGCCAATAAGAAAGAGGAAATCGAATATTATGGATACAAAAGAAAGAGGTAACACAAATAGATGTGGAAAAATCTATGGAGAAAAGACTTAACATATTGGAAGCCTTGGAGCTAAATGACAGAGAACTTAAAATAGAAATCTTAAAAATACTCAGAGATATACAAGAAAACACAGAAAGGCAATATAGGGAGATCAGAAAACAACTCAATGAACACAAAGAATATATTACCAAGGAAATTGAAACTATTAAAACAAATCAAACAGAAATGAAAAACTCAATTCACGAGCTGAAAAACGAGGTAACAAGCTTAGCTAACAGAACAGCCCAGATTGAGGATAGGATTAGTGAAATAGAAGACAAACAACTTGAGGCACAACAGAGAGAAGAAGAAAGAGACTTAAAAATAATAAAAAACGAGAAAGCCCTACAGGAATTGTCTGACTCCATCAGAAAGAATAACATAAGAATAATAGGTATATCAGAGGGAGAAGAGAAAGAAAATGGAATGGAGAATATACTCAAACAAATAATAGACGAGAACTTCCCAAGCCTGTGGAAAGAACTAAGGCCTCAAATTCAAGAAGCAAACAGAACACCGAGTTTTCTTAACCCCAACAAACCCACTCCAAGGCACATCATAATAAAGATGACACAAACCAATGACAAAGAAAAATTCTCAAGGCAGCCAGGGAAAAGAAGAGTACAACATATTCAGGAAGGCCTATTAGATTATCATCAGATTTCTCAGCAGAAACTTTACAAGCTAGAAGAGAGTGGACCCCAATATTTAAAGCCCTGAAAGAGAGGAACTTTCAGCCAAGAATACTATACCCATCAAAGCTATCCTTCAAGTATGAAGGAGATATAAAAACATTCACAAATACAGAAAAGATGAGAGAATTTATCAACAGAAAGCCCCCACTCCAGGAAATACTAAAGGGGGTTTTCCAACCAGATTCAAAGAACAAAAGAAAACAACACCACAAGTAACAGCTCCACCAAGAACACAATAAAACCAAACTTAAACTGTGACAACAAAGGAAAAAAAGGGGGGAGAGGATGGAGATTAACAGTAGCAAAGGACGATGAAGTGCAGAAATACTTATAAGATAGGGTACTACAATGAATACGGTAGGTACCCTTTTCATTACTTAATGGTAACCACCCTTGAAAAAAACACCACAAAAACACTTGACTTAAAAAAGGTAGCAACAGAATAAAAAAGTATGGAATACAAACAAACAAAAACAAATGATAGAAAAACAAAAGAGAAGAATCAAACTAGATACAAAACTAACAGAAAGCAATTTATAAAATGGCAGTAGGAAACCCACAAGTGTCAATAATTACACTAAATGTAAATGGATTAAACTTACCAATAAAAAGACACAGAGTAGCAGAATGGATTAAAAAAGAAAATCCAACTATATGCTGCCTACAAGAAACACATCTAAGCAACAAGGATAAAAACAAATTCAAAGTGAAAGGCTGGAAAACAATACTCCAAGCAAACAGCACCCAAAAAAAAGCAGGCGTAGCAATACTCATATCTAATAATGCTGACTACAAGACAGAAAAAGTACTCAGAGACAAAAATGGTCATTTCATAATGATTAAGGGGAAGTTGAATCAAGAAGACATAACAATCCTTAATATATATGCACCAAACCAAGGAGCACCAAAATATATAAGACAGCTACTTATTGACCTTAAAACAAAAACTAACAAAAATACAATCATACTTGGAGACCTCAATACACCGCTGATGGCTCTAGATCAGTCATCCAAACAGAGAATCAATAAAGATATAGTGGCCTTAAACAAAATACTAGAACACCTGGATATGATAGACATCTACAGGACACTTCATCCCAAAGCGACAGAGTACACATTTTTCTATAGTGTACATGGAACATTCTCAAGAATTGACCATATGTTGGGCCACAAAGACAATATCAGCAAATTTAGAAAAATCAAAGTTGTACCAAGCATATTTTCTGATCATAAAGCCTTGAAACTAGAATTCAACTGCAAAAAAGAGGGGGAAAAACCCACAAAAATGTGGAAACTAAACAACATACTTCTAAAAAATGAATGGGTCAAAGAAGAAATAAGCGCAGAGATCAAAAGATATATACAGACAAATGAAAATGAAAATACGACATATCAGAATCTCTGGGATGCAGCAAAAGCAGTAATAAGAGGAAAGTTCATATCACTTCAGGCCTATATGAACAAACAAGAGAGAGCCGAAGTAAACCACTTAACTTCACACCTTAAGGAACTAGAAAAAGAAGAACAAAGACAACCCAAAACCAGCCGAAGAAAGGAGATAATAAAAATCAGAGCAGAAATAAATGAAATAGAGAACAGAAAAACTATAGAAAAAATCAATAAAACAAGGAGCTGGTTCTTTGAAAAGATCCACAAAATTGACAAACCCTTGGCAAGACTCACCAAGGAAAAAAGGCACAGGACTCAAATAAATAAAATCCAAAATGAAAGAGGAGAGATCACCACAGACATCATAGATATACAAAGAATTATTGTAGAATACTATGAAAAATTATATGCCACCAAATACAACAATGTAGAAGAAATGCATAAATTCCTGGAACAATACAACCTTCCTAGACTGAGTCATGAAGAAGCAGAAAGCCTAAACAGACCAATCAGCAGGGAGGAAATAGAAAAAACTATTAAAAACCTCCCCAAAAATAAAAGTCCAGGCCCAGACGGTTATACTAGTGAATTCTATCAAACATTCAAAGAAGACTTGGTTCCTATTCTACTCAAAGTCTTCCAAAAAATTGAAGAAGAAGCAATACTTCCAAACACATTTTATGAGGCCAACATAACCCTCATACCAAAACCGGCAAGGATGGCACAAAGAAAGAAAACTACAGACCAATATCTCTAATGAATACAGATGCTAAAATACTAAACAAAATACTGGCAAACCGAATACAACAACATATTAAAAAAATAATACATCATGATCAAGTGGCATTCATCCCCGAATCTCAAGGATGGTTCAACATACGCAAAACGGTTAACGTAATACACCATATCAACAAAACAAAGAACAAAAACCACATGATCTTATCAATAGATGCAGAAAAGGCTTTTGATAAAATACAACACAATTTTATGTTTAAGACTCTCAACAAAATGGGTGAAGGAAAATATCTCAACATGATAAAGGCCATATATGATAAACCATCAGCCAACATCATATTAAACGGCATAAAACTGAGGACTTTCTACCTTAAATCAGGAACAAGACAGGGTTGTCCACTCTCTCCACTCTTATTTAACGTGGTGCTAGAAGTTCTGGCCAGAGCAATCAGACAAGACAAAGAAATAAAAGGCATCCATATCGGAAAAGAAGAAGTAAAGGTATCACTTTTTGCTGATGATATGATCCTATACATCGAAAACCCGAAGGACTCCACAAAAAGATTATTAGAAACAATAAACCAATACAGTAAGGTCGCAGGATACAAAATTAACATACAAAAGTCCATAGCCTTTCTATATGCCAACAATGAAATATTAGAAAACGAACTCAAAAAAATAATCCCCTTCACGATTGCAACAAAAAAAATAAAATACCTAGGAATAAACATAACAAAGAATGTAAAGGACCTATGTAATGAAAATTACAAAGCATTGTTAAGGGAAATCGAAAAAGATACAATGAGATGGAAAAATATTCCTTGTTCTTGGATAGGAAGAATAAATATAATCAAAATGGCCATATTACCCAAAGCAATATACAAATTTAATGCAATTCCCATCAAAATCCCTATGAGATTTTTTAAAGAAATGGAACAAAAAATCATCAGATTTATATGGAACGATAAAAAACCCCGAATAGCCAAAACAATCCTAAGGAAAAAGAATGAAGCTGGGGGCATTACAATACCTGACTTTAAAGTATATTATAGGGCCACGATAATCAAAACAGCATGGTATTGGCAGAAAAATAGACACTCAGACCAATGGAACAGAATAGAAAGCCCAGAAATAAAACCACATATATATGGTCAAATAATCTTTGATAAAGGGGCCAACAACATACAATGGAGAAAAGAAAGCCTCTTCAACAAATGGTGTTGGGAAAACTGGAAAGCCACATGCAAAAGAATGAAACTCGACTACAGCCTGTCCCCGTGTACTAAAATTAATTCAAAATGGATCAAAGACCTAAATATAAGACCTGAAACAATAAAGTACATAGAAGAAGACATAGGTAATAAAATCATGGACCTGGGTTTTAAAGAACATTTTATGAACTTGACTCCAATGGCAAGAGAAGTGAAGGCAAAGATAAATGAATGGGACTACATCAGAATAAAAAGTTTTTGCTCAGTAAGAGAAACTGATATAAAAATAAACAGACAGCCAACTAAATGGGAAATGATATTTTCAAACAACAGCTCAGATAAGGGCCTAATATCCAAAATTTACAAAGAACTCATAAAACTCAACAACAAACAAACAATCCCATAAAAAAATGGGAAGAGGACATGAACAGATACTTCTCCCAGGAAGAGATACAAATGGCCAACAGATATATGAAAAGATGCTCAGCTTCATTAGTTATTAGAGAAATGCAAATCAAAACTACAATGAGATACCACCTCACCCCTGTTAGATTAGCTATTATCAACAAGACGGGTAATAGCAAATGTTGGAGAGGCTGTGGAGAAAAAGGAACCCTCATTCACTGTTGGTGGGACTGTAAAGTAGTACAACCATTATGGAGGAAAGTATGGTGGTTCCTCAAAAAACTGCAAATAGAACTACCTTATGACCCAGCAATCCCTCTACTGGGTATATACCCCAAAACCTCAGAAACATTGATACGTGAAGACACATGTAGCCCCATGTTCATTGCAGCACTGTTCACAGTGGCCAAGACATGGAAACAACCAAAAAGCCCTTCAATAGAAGGCTGGATAAATAAGATGTGGCACTTATACACTATGGAATACTACTCAGCCATAAGAAATGATGACATCAGATCATTTACAGCAAAATGGTGGGATCTTGATAACATTATAAGGAGTGAAATAAGTAAATCAGAAAAAAACAAGAACTACATGATTCCATACATTGGTGGAACATAAAAATGAGACTAAGAGACATGGACAAAAGTGTGGTGGTTACCAGGGGTGGGGGGAGGGAGGACATGGGAGGGAGGGAGGGAGAGAGTTAGGGGGAGGGGGAGGGGCACAGAGAACTAGATAGAGGGTGGCGGAGGACAATCTGACTTTGGGCGAGGGGTACGCAACATAATTTAATGACAAAATAACCTAGACATGTTTTCTTTGAATATATGTACCCTGATTTATTAATGTCATCCCATTACCATTAATAAAAATTTATTAAAAAAAAAAAATTCCTGGGAGTGGTGTTAGCCGGTTGAAGCTTGAATATGTTTTATTTTGATACCTGCCCTCAAACTGTAGTCCAGAGAGATAATACCAAATTACACCTTTATTAACAATAGCAGGGCAGTGGAGATTATCTTCAAGAACAGAATCCCATGTACTGGAAGAGCAGCTAATCAAGGAAATTATTCCACTGTGGGAACACAGAATCCTTGCCCCTAAATATTTGGTATCTGCTATGGACAAATCACTGCTGTTTATTTCATTGTAATCACCTTTACAAAATGCGAATGTTGTGACAGTTATACTTGTCCCTTGAACAAGCAGAGGTTGGTGCACTGCCGCTACTCAGTTGAAAATCTACATACAGGGGTGGACAATAGTTGGTTTACTGTTGCATTATAACATTCTTTTGAGTTAATAAAGTTACTGTAATAATCATAACCCACATATCTTTTTCTATATGAACAAATATAAATTGACTTTTGCCCACCCCTGTATAATGTGTGACTCCCCAAAACTTAACATTAGTCCTTCAGTCTTTGAGGGGAATTAGTTTCAGCATTCCACAAGGATACTAAAATCCATGGATGCTCAAAATCCTTATATAAAAATGGTGAAGAACAATACATTCAGTTGGCCCTCTGCATCCACAAAGGTCCCAAACACAATGGAAAATACTGTTTTCCATCCTTGGTTGGTTGACTCCATGGTGTGAAAACTAGAAATACAATGGTCAACTGTATATTTATTTATTTATTTTTTTAATTTTTTTTAATTTTTTTTTTTTTTCTGAAGCTGGAAACGGGGAGAGACAGTCAGACAGACTCCCGCATGTGCCTGACTGGGATCCACCCAGCGCGCCCACCAGGGGGCGATGCTCTGCCCCTCTGGGGCGTCGCTCTGTTGCGACCAGAGCCACTCTAGCGCCTGGGGCAGAGGCCAAGGAGCCATCCCCAGCGTCCGGGCCATCTTTGCTCCAATGGAGCCTCGGCTGCGAGAGGGGAAGAGAGAGACAGAGAGGAAGGAGAGGGGGAGGGGTGGAGAAGCAGATGGGCGCTTCTCCTGTGTGCCCTGGCCGGGAATCGAACCCGGGACTTCTGCATGCCAGGCCGACGCTCTACCACTGAGCCAACCGGCCAGGGCTGTATATTTATTTTTAAAAATATATACATACAAGTAGACCCTCACAGTTCAAACTTTTTCTTGAATTTATTTATCACAATTTGGGGGGTGGTGGTGGCAAGGGTACTTCATTATCCCTCTTTCTTCAAAGTTCCTTTTTATTTGTTTAAGTCAGTAACTTTCTCATTTGAAATGTTTTTCCAATGTTTTATAATCTTTTTCTGCACGTTCACATTAAAATCTCAGATGCAAAATTGCAGTAGGAAAATCTGTGTTATGTGAGTGAATTTCACAATAGGCATTGAAAGCTGGCTTTTTCATGGTTGTGGTGGAGCTTTCTAAGTATCAGGTCTCTAAGAATATTCTCTTTTTTGCATATTAAGAATATACTAGTTGCTATTCACAATCAAAATTCTAATAAAGAACATACACATTCTTTTTAAACAAAATAAATATATTTTTATTAAGTGAGAGGAGGGGAGAGAGGCTCCTGAATGTGCCCAGACCAGGATTCATCCTGCAAACCGCCACCTGGGGCCGATACTTGAATCAAACGAGCTATTCTCAGTGCCAGGACTGACACTTGAACCAATGAAGCCACTGGCTGTGGGAGATGAAGAGAGAGAGAAGGGGGAGAAAGAGGGTAAGAGAAACAGATGGCTGCTTCTCATGTGTGCCCTGACCCAGGATTGAACCTGATGTGTTTGCATACTGGGCTGACACTATCCACTGAGCAAACTGGCCAGGGCTCAACAATAATTTTGAAAATATCTCTCACAAGTGTTTTCTTTTATATTCATACCAACTTTATTTTATTTTATATTATTTAACAGTAGACCTTATAATCTGGGTTTCATTCCTATCACAGAGTACTTGAATCTGGGAGAAAGAAGTCAAACAGTATTTTCAGAAGTTCTATTTTAAAACTTTTCAAATTCTGCTACAAATATGATTGAACAATATCCTATACCTGTTAGACTTTCTATTAGTCTTAATCTTAAGGCTTTCTATTATCTTTTCTTTCTTAAAATTGTTTAATTTTTTTTAATTAATTAATTTATTTTTTAACAGAGACAGAGAAAGAGTCAGAGAGAAGGATAGACAGGGACAGATAGACAGAAACAGAGAGATGAGAAGCATCAATCATTAGTTTTTTGTTGTGCATTGTGACACCTTAGTTGTTCATTGATTGCTTTCTCATATGTGCCTTGACCGTGGGCCTTCAGCACACCGAGTAACCCCTTGCTCGAGCCAGCAACCTTGGGTCCAAGTTGGTGAGCTTTTGCTCAAACCAGATGAGCCCATGTTCAAGCTGGCGACCTCGGGTTCTCGAACCTGGGTCCTTCCACATCCCAGTTCGACGCTCTATCTACTGCATCACCACCTGGTCAGGCAAAAATTGTTTAAATTTTAATGGTAGAAATTCAACGGTATATGTTAATCTTATTTTTACATTAAACTAGCCTAAATGATAATTTATCTTGTATATTAATTTGTAAATTATTACAAATCATTTCTCGATATAAATTTATAAGTTCATTAATAAATTTCTTAACCACATAGTCAACAAATATTTGCTTGGTGCCTACCAACTCCAGAAACTATACTAGCAGTGATGGATGTGGCCCACAGGGATATTATTACCTAATATACAATTTATATAACAAATAGTTTCTTATGTTACCCTTAAAGATCTATAAAGCAAATAAATTTTCTTCAATGAGCATAGTAACAACTGACATTTCTCTTCAGCACCAAAAACAAACAAACAAACCCTTTTAATTAGAATGTACCAAAAATAATTTGGAAATTAACTAGAAATGAACTTTAAAAAAAATACTGCTCACAAAAACTAGGGGATATTTCAAAATGAATATGAAGCGATTAAAAAAAAGAAGTATTCAATTTTTTTTTATTAAACAAGAACATCAGAAAAGCAAATGACAAGTCAAAGAAAGTTGTTCGGTTATGCAAATAAGATGCAAAACCAACTTTTATTTCATTGGTGAGAATGCACTATACAAAAGGCTGAAAGTACTGGAGTATCTGCACTAATTTTTGTGAGCAGTGTAATACAACACAAATTTTAACTGAAAGGTAAAAAAAAAATTAATTGCTTTTAGAGTAACAGATGGCATAAAACACAAGGTAACCATAAATTAAGACCTCAAGAATCAAACTATAATTTTCTTGCCTTTCATTTATCACTTTCACTTATAATACTAACTTTTTATGGATAAAATGTCTATATTGATCAACAGATATGTTAAGACATATAAACAATTTAGGATGGGGCCTGTTGAATAAGAAATTAATGCTATGATTACACTACTACAATTACTACTTCTACTTCCTTTTTATATTGTGGTAAAATATAACATAAAAATTTCTATTAAGCCATTTGTAATTAGACAAATGGCATTAATCATATTCACAGGGTAGTGCGACCATCGACGCTATATCCAAAGATTTTTATAATCCCCCCCCAAATTCTGTGTATATTCAGCAATAACCACCCATTCTTCAACCCAGTCCCAGGTCACCTCTAATCTGTTTTTTATCTCTATGAATTTGCCTATTCTAGATATTTTATATACATGAAACTAAACAGTTGCAATCCTTTATAACTGGCTTATTTCACTTAGCATAATGTTTTCAATGTCCATCTATGTTGTAGTATGTATGTAAAGACCATTTCATAATTCATCTGTTGCCCGACACTTGGTTTGTTGCAATCTTTTGGCTATTGTGAATAATGCTGCTATAAATATTAACATACAAATATCTGAGTCCCTGTTTTCCATTCTTTGGGTATATACCTGGGAGTAGAACTGCTGGGTTATTTAATAATTCTATACTTAACTTTTAAAGAAACCATCAAACTGTTTTCTGTAGCTGCCGTACCATTTTACACTTCCAACAGCACTGTGAAAGAGTTCCAAATCTCTCATATCTTCTTCATTATTTGTTACTTTCTCCTTCTTTTTTTATTATTGTCATCTTAGTAGTTGTAAAATGTTATCTAATTGTGGTTTTTATTTGCATTTCCCTAATGACTAACTATGCTGAACATCTTTACAAGTGCTCCTTCTACTCTAATATTATTACTACTACTTTAAACTACTACTAGTATCATCTCCACAAAGAGGAATATAATTAGAGCTAATTTTGCAATCTTAAGAGATTATAGTAGAAAGTACACTGGATTTGAGGTTTATTCATTATCTGAAATTCTGACAGAAGCAGGGATGCCTTTCTTCTCTGGATTAGAGATTATTTTAGCTATTCTACCACAATAAACTAGAAATGATAACATATCAAGGGAAAGGTTGGCCCAAAAGGTTTTAGCTTCCCTTTGGTTTATCTAAAATAAAGTATAAAGCCTATTTGGAGATTGCCTGTATTACTTTTCTCCCTTCTGTCTCAGTATAGAATTCCATAATTGTCCAAAAGGTCCAGCACCTGGAAGTGGTTCACATGATTTCTGATGGTATGAGGGAACCTTATTAACTTATCATTCCATGGTAGCAATATTCTGAACAGCTTTTGTTACACAGAAGCTGAAGCTGTATCAGTGGCAACAATCATAATACTCTTATTCAAATATTTATAATTTCTAAACAAAGAGACTTAACAAAATTTGTAAGATATAGACTTACACCGTGTTAAAAATCATTATGAAAATTAACTGATATCTATACATCTCATCAAAGAACAGTGAGGAGTTTGCTATATTTTACTTATCTAAATATTCTGTTGGTTGTTTCTTAAAATTATATTGTAATTTTAGTAATTTTTTTTGGCAAATTGAAGAAACAATTGCAAACTATAGAGTTTCATGATCTTACAGAGTAGATGCTTAATGTAAGGGTGTCAAAGACAGTTCTTTGAAATTAACCTAAAACAAAAGGCACTCATAAATAGCTTATGATATTTTCCCCATCTGGATAATTTTTTTTTTAATTGAGAGTCAGGGAGGCAAAGAGAGACTTCTGCACTCGCCCTGACTGGGATTCACCCAGCAAGCCTTCTACCAGATGATGCTCTGCCTGTTTAGGCTGCTGCTCTGTTGCTTGGCAACTGAGCCATTTTAGTGCCTGAGGTGAGGCCATCCTCAGTGCCTGGGGCCAACTTTGCTCTCACCATCTGAGTCATGGCTATGGGAGGGGAAGAGAGAGAGAGAGATAAAATGGAAGTAAGGGGAGAAGCAGATGATCACCTTTCCTGTGTGCCCCGACCAGAAATTGAACCTGGTACTTTCACATGCCAGGCCGACACTCTACCACTGAGCCAATCAGCTATGGCTGGAAGAAATTCTTCCAAGTGAAAAATGTTTGATGCAGATTCAAATATAAATGTAGAGATTCTGTGGTTTTTTTACTGACACTTGTAAAAAAAATAAAATATAAAAACGTTCTTTTTTCCTGGAATGTGAGTCATAAGAGATATTATAAACAGATTTAATCCCAATCACACATGGACAGTTTTTATATATTAAATTTTCAACTGAACAGTCTTGGAAGCTCATGTTCAGGTATACAGTTATCCAT
This sequence comes from Saccopteryx bilineata, assembly GCF_036850765.1. Classification (NCBI taxonomy): domain Eukaryota; kingdom Metazoa; phylum Chordata; class Mammalia; order Chiroptera; family Emballonuridae; genus Saccopteryx; species Saccopteryx bilineata. The sequence goes on along the minus strand of NC_089491.1, from coordinate 137,426,396 downwards.
TTATCACAGGTCCACACTCTTCATATTATTTTATAAGTGGATGTGTTTATGTACCATATATTTTTCAATGTGAACTCAAGAAGCATCTTCTCATACCTTCTATAAATCACAAATGAGTAAATTCAAGTGATCTGACAGCCTCGTCTTAAGGCACATGCTTATATATGCCTCCATTTACTATGACTTGAAAGATGTTACATAAATTTAATAAACATTTAAATACAAAGTAAGTCACAATACTTTACCCACGCATGAAGTAACCTACTAAATATTATTTGGAAAGAGAACTTAAAAAAGACAAACTATGAGATTAAATGAACTTGAAGCAGTTACCACTTGAAGCCCAATAATTTCAATAAACATTTTAAAGTGGATAAAATAAAACTATAATATATGCTGTATTACATTTATTTCACCCCAAAGATATATTTCTAATAGGCAAAAAAAAAAAAAAATGCAAGCAAATTAAGTTATGTACCATTTTTCAATAGGCCTTTGACTTAAGGGAGTGATATAAAGGAATGAAGCAAAAATTGGAGGACATATCAGCTTTATTAAAAAGGCAAGGCTAGTTTATATTTCCATAATGAGATTTCTGTATTTGTACATTGTAAATTTTAGTACTTCCAAAGATATATCAAAAACCTGAATTTAAGCAGAAGAACATTTCTTCTTCAGTCGTTTGCAAGTGAAATAACTTTTAAAAATGCAAATCAATTCTGTTACTCCGTTTGCTATGCACAATACACTAAATTTATTGAAATAAATGACCCATGTATATAAGATAATCCTTTTAGCAAGAAAGAAAATAAAAGAAACAAATTTACGCACACTTCACAAAAAGTGTAGCATAACTGGTGAAGTACTTTTCAGGAAACAATCTGATGCTATACTGAACTGTTATAAAACTGTTCCTGGACCCTGGCTGGGCTCAGTGGTAGAGCGCTGGCCTGGCATGTGAATGTCCTGGGTTCAATTCCCGGTCAGGGCACACAGGAGAAGCACTTATCTGCTTCCCACCTCTCCTCCTCCCCTTTCTTTTTCTCTCTCTCTTTCTCTCTCTCTCTCTCTTTTCCTCCCTCAGCCAGGCTCTACAGGTTCAAGTGAGTTGGCTTTGGGCACTGAGGATGGTTCCGTGGCCTCTGCCTCAGGAGCTAAAAAAAATGGTTTGTTACTGAGCAATGGAGCAAGGACACCAGATGGGCAGAGCATCGCCCCCTAGTGGGCTTGCCTGGTGGATCCCTGTCAGGGCACATGCAGGAGTCTGTCACTCTGCCTCCCCTCCTTTCACTAAAATAAAAAACAAAACAAAACAAAATAAACAAAAAAACTGTTCCTGGTCTGTGCTTCCCTCTCCTAAGAATCTATTGTCAGAAAACACTATGTAGATAACTCTCAGTTTTTCATGTTTGTAGATTTTATAACCTCTACTTTCAAACTTTGCACAATAATATTCCTATGACAGAATAAAACTTTTTTTCTAAATTCAGTTGACAAAGAAATATTTTAATTTATAGCAAGCTGAGGATATGCCAGATAAGAAATCAGTTTCATGAGTATAACTTTTATTGTTTGTAATGTGTTTCCTGTGACGGAAATAGTTTTGTCCATGTATGTATATGTGTGTGTGTGTGTGTGTGTGTGTGTGTGTGTGTGTGTATATATATATATATATATATAACATATGAAAAAGAACAGTGATGATACAAGTGATAGAAGATCTGGGTGTCAAAATAAATGCAATTATACCACAGTGGAAATGGTTAAACTTGTTGAAAAAAATGAGTTATTAGAAAAATTATACACTCACTGAACCAAGGACAGTTTATGTAAGGGCTATAATACTAAAATAACATCACTGAAGGATCTGACAACAAAGGCAAAGTATAATTACTGATGTCATAATTTTTAGATGCCTAGAAAATGAAAGCACATATTATGTAAGTTTATTAATTAGTGTTAGCATATTTTCAAAAAAGCATCAAGTACAAAGGTAGGAGCTACATATAATACAAAAGAATAAAAATAGTATTATAAAAATGTATATAGCAGTATTCTTTATAAAAATGGAAAACCCGGCCCTGGCCGGTTGGCTCAGCGGTAGAGCGTCAGCCTGGCATGCGGGGGACCTGGGTTTGATTCCCGGCCAGGGCACATAGGAGAAGCACCCATTTGCTTCTCTACCCGCCCCCCTCCTTCCTCTCTGTCTCTCTCTTCCCCTCCCGCAGCCAAGGCTCCATTGGAGCAAAGATGGCCCGGGCGCTGGGGATGGCTCCTTGGCCTCTGCCCCAGGCGCTAGAGTGGCTCTGGTCGCGGCAGAGCGATGCCCCAGAGGGGCAGAGCATCGCCCCCTGGTGGGCAGAGCATCGCCCCTGGTGGGCGTGCTGGGTGGATCCCGGTTGGGCGCATGCGGGAGTCTGTCTGACTGTCTCTCCCCGTTTCCAGCTTCAGAAAAATACAAAAAAAAAAAAAAAGTTTAAAAATGAAAAACCCAATACACTTTAAATACTAAATAAGGTGATGTAGTTCAATGAACGATGGTGTGTCAACTAAAGGAGCATCATGTCATTAAAATGAGTATAAAAAATACATCATTATAGAGTTGTGTGTTCATAAAATAAAATTACATGAAGACATGAAATTAAAGGCCTCATCATTATCATAACTATGTAAATTATTTTATATATATATTTATATTATAACCATATATAATATTATGTTTATCTAAATAAATATGAAAAGGGATCAGAAAAAAACCATTGTTATATTGGGGAACTGGTGGATGGAATATTATCTTTTTAATTTAATACTGTTTTTATAAAAATTCAAAAGTAAAAGTATGGAACAACTTCACAGAAAATGGTACTAGGAGTATCAGGATTGATCTCCAGTGGAAAAATAAGCGAACAAGACAAACATTTACTTAAAATACTTGAATAATCATGTATACTTTTTTGTTTACATTCTAGAAAAAATGTAAAACCTGTTAAAATGAAGAATGGCCTACAAACAATTTATTCTTTTTGGTTAAATATTACAAGCTATAGAGAAATAGAGGCAGAGGTGAAAGTTAAAATTATGTGTATTTCCCTGGGAAAAATAGAAATATTATTTCTCAACTCTCACTTTATTGGCCTATAGTATTAAATCAGCTATTTGGAACTCAAGACTTTCCATAAAGTAACCCTAACATACCCTTCTAAAATCTAATTTATCTTTGAAGTCATTTCAACATATTTTAACTAACTTATTTTCTTCTATATTTATTTGCTATACTACAATGTCTATATTTCTCTAGACATTTAATAGATTCTCCCTTTCTAAAAGATTTCATGGATCAAACAAGACTGAATAAAAACTGTGTACTTTTCATACAGACCTTTAATAAGTTAGTGAGCATTTTTAGCCACGAGACAGAAATAAAGTATACATGACCTCCTGAAAGTGTATCATTATCATGATTTTCTACAGATCATCTTTTTAGATTTTAACTCTGAGATGTGGTTTGAGAAGTGATGCTTTAAACCATTATTATCTTGACTGGCTGTTTATTTACTGATTTTAGCAATTTTAAATTAATTATGAATATAATTAATATAAGCTCATTAAACACATTTCTATAATGTTTACATTACATACAATAGAGGGGGGATAAATAAAAAGTAAAATTTATACTTTTCTGTTTACATGACATACATTGCATCATGAGATACCCAGTAGAAGAATTGTGGATGAAGAAAACAAAACACCTCTTTGTATATTGCTAAACTGGCAAGAAAATTAAGTAAATGGACAAAAAATGATAAAAAGCACTAATTCAAAGAGGTAAGCAAGCTTTGAATCCAGTCTTGGGTAATCCATTAAAAAGTTACAAGAAGTAGTAAAATTAATGTGTGAAGAAAAAAATAAAAATGATCAATTAAAGACACAAAAAGCATAAAAAATGAGGAAGATGAAAATAGAAATAAAGAACAAGAGTAATAAATAGAAAGCGGTAGCAAACTGGGCAGACATCAATCCAACTATATCCATAATATACTCAAACATCAACAGTCAGAATACACCAATTAACAGAGATCGACACAGTAGATAAAAAATAACCATACAATATATGTTGTTTTAACGAAACCCACTTTAAAATAAAGACACAAGTAGATAAAAATAAAGGGATAGAAAATTAATCATATTAATTGCAGTCAGAGCACTTCTTTTTTTCCAAAAATCAATAGGGAAAACAAAGAAAAAAAAGAAGATGGTTATTTAAAAAGATCTATATAATATATAAGCTTCTCCTCATGAGGTTAACTAAAGAAAAAGAGAGAGGACATGTATTAATACCAGAAATAAAAGGAGCAATATCAATAAAGATCCTATAACCAATAAAAGGATAATGACTAAATACTAAGAACAACTCTATGCCTACACATTTGATATTCTAGATTAAATGGACCAATTCCTTGAAAGATACAATCTGCAAAAACTCAAATAAGAAAAAATAGACAATCTGAATAGTCCTGTATCTACTGAAGAAATGGAATCAATAATTAAAAACCTTCCAAAATAGAAATCAACAAGTTTTGATTCATTCAAGATGAATTCTACCAAATATTTAAGAAAGAAATTACACCAAATGTTTACAATCTCTTCTGGAAGATATAAGCAAGAATTCTTGCTTCTCTACCGTCATTTTCCTATGATCTCTTACAGAAAATAGAAGCAAGAAGAGGAAATATTCTATGAGGCTATCATCTTAATATCAAAACCAGACAAAGACATTAAAAGAAAATTATAGGCCCTGGCCGGTTGGCTCAGTGGTAGAGCACTGGCCCAGCATGTGGATATCCCGGGTTGGTTTCCTGGTTAGGGCACACAGGAGAAGCACCCATCTGCTTCTCCTCCCCTCCCCACCTCACTTCTTTCTCTGTCTCTCTCACTCTCTTCCTCTCCTGTAGCCATGGCTAATTTGGAGTAAGTTTGCCCCAGGCACTGAAGACGGCTCCATGGCCTCGCCTCAGGCACTGGGAAGGGCTCAGTTGCTGAGCAACAGAGCAATGGCCTAGATGGGCAGAATATTGCCTGGTAGGGTGCTTGCTGGGTGGATTCCGGTTGGAGCGCATGCGGGAGTCTGTCTCTTGGCCTCGCTTCTCTCACTGAATGAATAATGATGATGATAATAATAATAATAATTGCAAACTAATAACTATTATGAACATACATGTAAAAATCCTTAACGAAATATTAACAAATTGGACCCAAAAACGTATTTAAAAATTTATACACCATGGCCAAGTGGGATTTATCTCTGATAAGGAAAGCTGTTTCAACATTCAAAAAACAATGTAATCTATCACATCAACAAATTAAAGAATACATGATCATATCAATACCTGAAAAAAAACCCAAAACCCACACATTTGATAAAATTCAATAGCCATTCATGATAAACACCCTCTGCAACTATAAACAGAAGTTGCTCAACTTGAACATTTAAAAAAAACAAAAACAAAACTATAGCTAACATCATACTCAATAGTGAGAAACTTGAAGCTTTCTGGTCAAGATCAGAACTAAGACAAGGATGACACCTTTTACAACTGTTTTCCAACACTGTACTGAAAGTCCTAGCTAAGATATTAAAGGTATACAAAATGGAAAAAGAAATTAAGCTGTCTTAGTTTACCAATGACATAATCTACACACAAATCCCCCCCCCAAAAATTCCTGGAACTAATAAATCATTATAACAAAGTTGCAAGAAACAAGGTTAATATACAAAAGTCAGTCCCTGTCCTAAACAGCAGCAACAAACAAGTGTTATTTGAGATTAAAAACATAATACGATTTACATTAACACCACAAAAAAATGAATTACTTAGGTATAAATTTAACAAATGTGTGCAAGATCTTTATGAGGGAAACTACAAAACCCTGATGAATGATAGCAAAGAACAATGAAATAAATGGAATATATTCCATGTTCATGGATATAAGACCCAATGTTGTCAAATGTCAATTCTTCCCAACTTGATCTATAAATTCAATGCAATCTCAATCAAGATCCCAGCAAGTTATTGTGTGGATATTGACCATCGATTCTAAACATTATATAGAATGTCAAAAAATTCAGAATAGCCATCATAATATTAAAGGAGAACAATTTGGAAGACTACCACCATTGAACATCAAGACTTACTATAATGCTATGGTATTCAGGACATTGTGGTGCTGATAAAAGAATAGACATATTGACCAATGTAACAAAAAAGAGAGTCCCAATATAAATCCATATAGAGCCAACTGATCTTTGACAAAGGAACAAAGGCAACACAATGGAACAAAGACAGTCTTTTCAACAAATGTTGATAGAACAACTGAATATCTAAATGCACATATATGAATCTAGATATTAAACATTACCCACCTCACAAAATTAACTCAAAATGGATTATAGACCAAAACATAAAATGCAAAACTTATAAAACTGCTAGAAAAATGACAAAGGAGAAATCCTAAATGACCTTGTGTATGCTGATGACTTTATTTTCTTAAGCGAAAGGTCTGGAGACAGTGAGACAGGCTCCTGCATGAGTCCTAACCAGGATCCACTTGGCATCTTCCATCTGGGGTCAATGCTCAAATCAACTGAGCCACTGGCCATGGGAGGCGAGGAGGAAAAGAAGGGGGAGAGAAGCAGATGGTTGCTTCTCTTGTGTGCCTTGACTGGAAATCAAGCCCGGGACATCCATATGCTGGGCCAACACTCTATCCACTGAGCAATCCAGCCAGGGCCATGCTGATGACTTTTTCGATACAACACCATAGGCATAATTCATGAAAGAAATAACAGATAAGGTGGACTTCATTAAAATTGAAAACTTTAGCTCTGAGAATATAATACCTAGAAAATGAGAAGACAAGCTTCAGATGGGGATAAAATATTTGTAAAGGACACATTGGATAATGATTGTTAATCAAAATGTACAAAGATCTCTTTAAAAATAAATAATGAACAAGGCAATTGAAAAAATTGGCTAAACACCAGAACAGACACCTCACAAAAGAAAATAGATAGATGGCAAATAAGCATATGTAAAGATGTTCAACATCATATATCATTAAGAAATCACAAAATAAGAGAACAAGATACCATTACACACCTATTAGAATGGTAAATATCCAAAACGCTGACACCAAATGCTGGTGAGAATGTGGAGCAACAGGATCCCTATTTCACTGATGGTAAAAATACAAATGAGTACAGTCACTTAAGAAAACAGTCTGTCAGTTTTTTGTTTTGTTTTTTTAATAAAACTACATATACTTTTACCATTTCATCTAGCAAAATAGCTCTTGGTATTTAAACAAATAAGTTGAAAACTTATGTTCACACAAAAACCAGCACAAAAGTATTTATAGCTGGTTTACCCATAACTGCCAAAATAAGAAAACAAACAAGCTGTGTTTTAGTAAGTGACTGTATAAATAAACTGTGGTATATTTAGACAATAGAGTATTATTCAATGCTAAAAGGAAAAGCATTATCAAACCATGAAAAGACATGGAGGAAATCTAAATGCATATAGTTAAGTGGAAAACTCAATCTGAAAAGACTACATACTGTACAATTCCAACTCTCTGATATTCTGGAAGAGGTAAAACTATAATATGAAGTAGCAAAAGGATTAGTGGTTGCTCAGGCTAGGATGGAAGGAAGCACTGATAGGTGGAACACAGAGGATTTAGGGAAGTGAAATTATGCTAAAAGGTTAGACTACAATGGTGGATACATATCAGCGCACATTTATCTAAATCCATAGAATGAACAACACCAAAAGTAAATCTTAATGTAAACTACAGACTTTTGATGACAATGATGAAATGATATAGGTACTTCTGTGGTGTGGGTTGTTGATATTGCGGGGAGTTGTGTGTGTGCGGGGCAAGGGCCATATGGGAATTCTGTACTTTCTTCTTAATTTTGCTGTGAAATCTAAAGCTGCTCTAAATAATAAAGTTTATTTAAGAACAAAAGATGTGTCAGGGCAAATTAACAATAAAAGTCCTGCTATGTGCTGTTTATATTAGTTATATCTAAACCCAGAAAGACTGATAATTAATGGTAAAGAGATTTAGGAAAATTTTAAGATAAAACTTAAGTCATATTAATATCTACAAAAGACTTTAGGCAAAAGGCCTTCTTAGAATAAATGCATCACTGCAAAATGATATCAAGAAGATAGAACAAATATCAATTTGTATGTATATAATAATAGCCTCAGAATACATGAAGCAAAAATTGAGAGAACTGCTGAGGAAAACTGACAGTTCCATTACTAGAGTAGGAGATTTTAACACATTTCTCTCAATAACTGGTACATCAAGCAGTGGAAGATCAGTACGGTAATTTGAACATAACTCACAGGCTTGATTAATGGATATATATGCAACACAATATGAACAGTGAATACACAATGTTTACAATCATACTTGTATGGACTAAAAAGGAGCCACATGCTAAACCTGACAAAGCATGATAGGCCTCACAAGCTCAGAGCCTAAACATAACCACAAAGAATGGTCTGAATATAAACATTTCTACCTGAAAGTAGGTCATGATAGGTAGTCACGATAGGCCTGTGGCTTCCTTTACAAAGCTCAATCCTTACCGCCTTTTTAATTTAATTTTATTTTATTTTTTGTGACAGAAATAGAGAGACAAAAAGATAGGAACAGACAGACGGGAAGGGAGAGAGATGAGAAGCATCAATTCTTCATTGATTGCTTTCTCACATGTGCCTTGACCGGGGGGCTACAGCAGAGTGAGTGACCACTTGCTCAAGCCAGCGACCTTGGGTTCAGGCTGGTGAGCTCTGCTCAAACCAGATGAGTCCATGTTCAAGCCAGCAACCTTGGAGTTCCGAACCTAGGTTCTCTGCGTCCCAGACTGACACTCTATCCACTGCACCACTGCCTGGTAAGGATCAATCTTCACCTCTTAAGTGATCTTGTCTACTGTCTTTTGCATCTAAGATAAGCTACCTTTGGAATGTCAGCGTAGTCTCCTTTTCCAGATCTCAGAGCACAACAGCCCCACCAGAGCAAGAGATGACAGAACCCCTCAATGTTTAGTTTCCCACCTCTATGTGCTGGAAATACTAATACTGAACTATCCTGTACCCACCAACAAAAGGAAGTATGTCTCTCCATTTGACTTTTTATCCAACCCCAGAGATTTACCTGCTTTGCTTTTTCCTGCCCTCTTACTTTATTACCAATGCATTTCATGTAACCTTCCTTAATTCTAAAGTATAAAATAAGCTGCAAAACTACCATTTTCCAGAGCATTTTCGCAATCTTTTGAGATTTGACTTCCCAGCAACTGTCTTCAGTTTGGCTCAAATAAACTCAAGAACTCTCTACAGGTTCTTGACACATGGAACTGTTGTGCAATTTTGCCAATTAGTGGGTCACTTTTTACAATTAAAGATTCAGTGTCATTTAATATTATTCTCTGACCACAAGGTAATAATTAGAAATTAATATTTAAGGGAGATTAAAAAATATCATACTTAGAATCCTAAAAAATGTAAATATGATTTAACATTGAATTAATCACACTTATTAGTCACAGTCAACTACAGGGTACACGAGGGAGCTACTCCCAAACATCCCTGGATGGGCCAAGCATCACTGTTTTCACAGAGAAACAAGTGGGGGCATGAAATAAGTTTTACTGCAATGTATAAGCATGTCCTTCATGACAGAGGAATACAATGATGGAATATCCATCCTGTAATGGAGTTTATTATCTGTTTAATAGTGATCTTTAAATAATAATTTCATGTAGAAAAATTTAATTGAATCTAGATACGACTTTTTGTGCTTATTTCCAACATATACAAAATTTCTTCATAGGAAATTCAATGAAATGTCTACTTTTTCTAAAGATGTTTAATGTAAACAAATATGTTAAAAATAAGAGTCCTATTTCAAGCTATGAGCTCCTTCAGGGCAGTAAATACACCTGCTTTTACAAATTATACAAGAATGTGCTAGAATGATGCTGACAATAGAATATATCCTAGGTATTTAGAGTACTGTTGCCATTAATTACATTAAGTTGTCAAAACACTCATTTTTCTATTTCCTCTCTTTGTTCTATTTCCACCCTCTCCTTTTATCCTTTTTAAACTCATCACTTTGTCTGTTTTGTCATAGACTGGCCTTTATAAAAATCATAAAACAAAGCTGTGCATCTAATATTATGATTTTTACTCACATCATTTCTTCTTATTAATAAAAATAGGTATTGTATTTTAAGATTACAATAATAGGCCCTGGCTGGTTGGCTCAGTGGTAGAGCGTCATCCTGGTGTGTGGGGGACCCGGGTTCAATTCCAGGCCAGGGCACATGGGAGAAGTGCCCATTTGCTTCTCCACCCCCCCCTCCTTCCTCTCTGTCTCTCTCTTCCCCTCCCACAGCCAAGGCTCCATTGGAGCAAAGATAGCCCGGGCGCTGGGGATGGCTCCTTGGCCTCTGCCCCAGGCGCTAGAGTGGCTCTGGTCACGGCAGAGCGATGCCCCGGAGAGGCAGAGCACCGCCCCCTAGTGGGCAGAGCATCGCCCCTGGTGGGCGTGCCAGGTGGATCCCGGTCAGGCGCATGCGGAGTCTGTCTGACTGTCTCTCCCCGTTTCCAGCTTCAGAAAAATACAAAAAAAAAAAAAAAAAGATTACAATAATACATGTCTGCAAATTATTAAACAATTAACTTTGTAATAGTTTCCAAAATTAACTTACTAAGACACTCATTTAAATAATTCAAATTTGGAAAGCTTGAAAAATATTTATTGCAAATCTACCATATTGGATAAAAGTATTCAATATCAGAAAAGTAAAAAAAAAAATTTTCACTCAAAATATATATAAGGTCTACTGGAAAGTTCTGTCCGTTTCTATCACAACAAGTTTTGACACATAAGCACATGTTTATTTGGAGTATGTGTGCCTATTTTTATCACTTAATGTACACATACTGACATAGCAAATTAACTAAAACAAAGTTATTCAAGTTAATGTGTGAAGTGATAATGTACCCATGGCTACTGATAAAGTTCATTTACGCCACTATATTGTATACAAATTTCAACAAAGAAGAAATGCTACAGAAGCATGTAGAAATTTATTGAAAGTGTTTGGTGAAGGTACAGTTTCTGATAGAACATGCAGAAGATGGTTCGAAAAATTTGTAACAGGTGATTTTGACCTTTCTGATAAGCCACGTTCTGGGCGACCATCTTTGATTGATTATGATGTTGTTAAGACCATGTTGGAGCAAGATCCTTTTCTGACAACATCGGAGATCGCAGAAAGGCCTAATTCAGCTCAGCAAACCATTTTGGACCATATTTGGAAGATAGGATTGGTGTCGAAATATAATATATTATTTAATAAAGTTTATTGACGGTAAGAAAAATTTGTATTTTGTTTTATTCCAAAAACAAACAGAACTTTCCGGTAGACCTTATACTTTAAAAAAAAACACATGTATAGATTGACTGATTAGAAAAGGACATGAGAATTTTGAGGGGTGATGAAATGTTTTTAAATCTCGGTTTAGGTGGTAGTTGCAAAACTAAGTGTCAAAATTCAAAAAGAGATCTACCTCAAATGGGTGAGTTTTACTATATATAATTTATACTTCACTAAACTTGAAAAAATACACATACATTATAAGTAAGTTACTTCGAAATCAGACTTTCTGTATACTTAGAATATACTTTCTCGTCACGTAAAAAAACAATTTTTTAAGTCCCAATATGTTACCTGTTTTAAATTAGTCCCTAAAAACTTAGGAAACACATCCTGTTCTCTTATCTATAATCTGAGTATTTTGTTTCTATCACTAGTGTATTATTTATTATACTGTATTATAATTCATTTTATATCTGTCTCATAAGTCTGTTTCTTGAAGACAGAAAATATTTATATTTTTTTAAAAACCTTTCAAGTACAGTGCCTAAATTATTGAAAGCTCTCAATTTAAATTTATGACATTATAGATACTAGCGTTCAAGAGAAGTTCTACCAGTTACGAAAATGAGTGCCTGAAGTACTGGAGTAGTATCTGACTCTGAAAACAACAAGCAACTGTCTTTCTCTGAACTATATGAAAGAAAAAAAAAGTAGTGGTCACCTAAAAACTGTACACAAATATTATTGGGAAACTAATTAAATAACTCTCCTAAGTGCAACCTGACCAATGCTTTAACAAGGTTACAGTTTGAACCACACTAATCATCTGGTTTGCAAGACTTCCTGCTGGACATCAACACCAACCACTCGTTAGACCCAAAACCACCTTGGGAAATAGCTGTGGCTAAGATTTACACAGACCAGTAATGGACTAAATTACTGGTTCAGTTGAAAAACAGGTCATAAGCATATATAACATGACAGAAATTGAAAAGTCAATAAAAAGAATTATATATCAGACTCCCAGCCCCACTCCTCAAAATTTAGCTGAGAGTTTTAAGACTCTGAAGTTGTTGGAAGACTTAAGAAAGGTTTAACAATTTTCTCACACAAACCTTATAATTACCATGAAATGCAGATATGGTAAACAACATCTTGGGAAGATTATCACATTTATAGTATATTTTAGATAAGAAATTAAGTAATCCCATAAAACATCTTTAACATATTTTCTTCAAAGATTATATATCCATCTAAACAAAAAAAAATGTAGAAAAGACAATAATGTCTCTTTCTCTTTCCTATGCAGTATTAATATATTCCATAGATAAGAATAATTTCTTCAAGAAGAATATTTTATTATCTATAGTCACCTAAAATACATACAACACACTCCCATTTCCCCCCAAATAAACTATATTTCCATTAAGTATATGAAAGGCATGTGGTAAACACTATCAATGATGACTTAGCACATATGTAATTCAAAATACAGTATTAACTACTAATATTAATAAAAGATGGGATGTCTGACAAAAAAAATACAATATTTATAAGGTTTTTTGTCCTGGTCTTAACCAGTTTATGGAAGGGACCAATAGTTTACAAATTGTATTCTGCATAGAACTAGACATTCCCATGCCCACTTCAACTAAAGTCATTATGCATTTATTGGTCTTATTTAAAAGAAAATTTTTCAATAGATGCTTTTAATATAAGAAAAGTTTTGATGGATAACATAAAATTTTAACATAATAAAAACATATTCACACTTTAGCTTTGACATGCAAAGAGCATGGAATATCACTCCAATCCTTAAAACGAGTAAAAAGCTGAACAAACTAAGATCAACGATGTGTCTTAGATCATCAGAGAACTATCACAGGGCTAATCACCACTCAAAAAATCTACAGAGACAAGAAAATCCAGTGAGACACAGTCAAGATCTTGTTATCTAGAACAGACACTGCTGGAGACATAAACTGGTAGGAACAGTGAAATGATAATGTGAGGAATTGCTGAAGACTGAGTGAGAATAAGTATGAGAGAAAACACTTTTGGGGGCTGATGTCATAAGGCAGTGATTTTCAACCAGTGTAGTACAAAAAAATTTTTAAACCTGCAATACCTATTTAGTCAGGAGCACTGACCTCTTTTCTTTAGACTGTCAAATTATAAAATGACAACAGCCAACACAACCATAGCCATCAGGTGTAAAGGAATAAAAAATCATACATTTTTTTGATGTACCACAAAATTTTAGTAGTTTATGTGTGCCATACGATGAAACAGTTTAAAATCACTGTCATAGGGTGTTTACTACAGTGTTGTGGGCGCTCCCACCCAAAATCCAATCAGGAATACAATGTGAAGAGCCAAGAAATTTCCCCTGGTGAATCTGGCAAAGGAATTATAAAAAGTAACCACTGTGAACTAGGCTCAGAGCATTCTCCTTAACAAAGACCTACTCTTTGAGTGAAAAGACTTTAACAAAACCTTACGAACCTTCCACCTGGGGGAAAGACATTACCAAGATTCCAACACCCTCTAGCCATCCCATCTTTAATAAAACAAGAGGGGAAAAGCCAACCAATACTTGTGAAGGACTGAACTCATTGAAAGACACAGATTTCACCATAAGATAATAGGATGTTTCCCTTCCCCAACGTCTTATGGCCAAACCAACAGGGTACTAGTATAACAGTGGATAACAGCTGAAAGAGTTCTAAGATGCAGACTCTATCTAAGGAGGAGTTCTTACAGAAGCCAAAGTCAACAGGGGAGACAAAAACAAGGGCCTTTAGGAATCTGAATCCTCTGGCAACTTACAACACAAAACATTAAACACAGCTGCTCACTACTGTCAAAATAACAAAACTTTCTACTAAAAGTCTATTTACCTCAATTCCTATTACATGATACAATATGTTCATATATTTTGAGGTATAGTTGACATATTATATTAGTTTCAGGTGTACAATGTAATGAATCAATATTTGTATATATTGCAAAATGATCACAATAAATCTAGTTAACATCTGTCATCATACAGTTACAAAATCATCTTTTAACAACAATAAAATATATTGTAAGCCATGATAAACAGCTAAAAAAGTCTGAAGGAACAAGAAAGCATCAGAAACCATTTTAGATATGGCAAAGATTTTGGAATTATAAAACTGGAAATTTTTAAAAAATGAGTAATATGTTGAAGAATCTAATGGAAAAAGAAGATTAATACGCAAGAATAGGTGAATAACATACAGATGGTAATTGTAATAAAGAATCAAAAGGAAATATTAGGACCCAAAACAGAAAGGAAGAATGCCTTTGATGGGTTCATCAGTAGAGTCAACCTAAGCAAGAAAAGAAAAAAATCATGACAAGGACCCTAGGCCAATAAAAACTCCTTAGACTGAAGTGCCAGGAGAAAAAAAAAAAGATGAAAACAAAACAAAAACAAAACCACAGAACAGAACAACAAGAACTGTGAGACAATTTTAAAGGCATAACATGTAATATTGAAGTAATAATAGACATATTTCAATGAGAAATATCTGAATTATAAGAATTAAGAAGATACATCTTAAGTAATAATGACCAAGACTTTTTTAAAATTAATAACAGACATCAAACCACTGATTCAGGAAGTATAGATAAAAACAAGATAAATACTAAAAAACCTATGCCTTTGTGCATCATATTCAAATAAAAGAATATCAAAGAAAAAGAGGAAATTTGATAAAAGCCAAAGCTAAAAACAAAACCTTATGAAACAAAACTTTACTTATAAGAGGAAAAGGATGAAGATCACATTAGACTTCTCTGCTGAATCCATGCAAGCTAAAAAGAAGCGGAGTAAAATATTTAAAGTGTTGAAAGAAAAAAAAGTCAAGAAGAGCAGAAATCTGCCATATCACACAATAAGATATACTACACAGTAATAAAAATAGTACGGTATTTATACAATAATAAAGATGAATTAACGCAAGAGAATAGGGAGCTCAGAGATAGATCCATTACTATATGGGCAGTTAATATAGGATAAAGAGGCACCACAAAACAATGTGTAAAGAGTGCATTGTTTATTAGTTCAGTGATTCTCAAACTTTTGCATGTATCAGAACCACTTGGAGTATTTAAAAGTCTGATGGGCCCAAGCGCAGAGTTTGTTTCAATGTCTGGGGTAGTGCTAGAGACTTGCATTTCGAACAAGCTCCCAAACGGTGCTGGTATTGAAGCTACTAGTCTAAAAACGATTCTCTGGAAACACCACCTTGGTATCGTCAGGAGCTCAGCTGAACTGGAGCAAGCAAGCCCTCAGGTGTGAGAGTTGTTGATTAAGCAACAATTAGTTGGTCCGAAGGTGGTGGGTTATTGTTAAACTGATTAAGCAACAATTAGCCAAAATGAAAGTTAACAGAGAAGCCTGTAATCCCTCACTATAAATAAGCGACTCTATCCTGAGAAGCGCTGGCTGCTCCCGGTTCCTTTCCCCGCAGAACGGTGCGCAGGTGCAGGCATGTGAGGAAGCACAGAATGGGAGTCAGCTCACTGCTGCAAGAGCCCTGAGCAAGTCTCTGGTGGTTGTACGGGCCCTGGGTGGGGGTTCAAGTCTGCAGGGAGGAAGAGGAGTGGAAAAGTACTGAATATTGAGTCAGAAGAAGGAAAAGTGAATTGAAGGTTTCTCCCTCCTCCTCCCAATAAGGAAGCCTAAGCAGAAACACCTCAAGAAGATCTCCGTCCGCCTAAGGTCTCAGATGAAGAGAAACTGAAATAAAGACCCCTGAGTTGGGAATGTGACTATGTGAAGCGCAGGGCTGGCCAGTGGCGCCTAAATCCTTGACTGCAACCTCCTTTAGGCTGCGATCCATAGATGTGCACCACGGCCGGTCCCCTGAGGGGAGAGTAGCTTCTCCCTGAGGCTTTCCAGGAAAAGCTTTTGTAACTGCTGACAGTCAGGCCTGAAAGATCACATACAGGTTTTCAAGCAGAAGCGGGACTGAAGTATACGATACTAAAAACAAAAGTGCCTCATTTTAGGGAGGACCATATAAATGGATACCAGATCTTTATCTAACATTACATACAAAGTCAGACTTTATAGGGATAAAATACCAAAATGTGAAATATAAAATTATAAAATTAGTAGGAAAAAGTATACAGGTAAGCCTTTGGCTATGAGGATACTAAAGGAATTCTTTAAAAAAGCTTAGTTTTAGGCCCTGGCCGGTTGGCTCAGTGGTAGAGCGTCGGCCTGGTGAGCTGGAGTCCCGGGTTCGATTCCCAACCAGGGCACACAGGAGAAGCGTCCATCTGCTTCTCCACCCCTCTCCTTCCTCTCTGTCTCTCTCTTCCCCTCCCGCAGCCCAGGCTCCATTGGAGCAAAGTTGGGCCAGGCGCTGGGTACGGCTACGTGGCCTCTGCCTCAGGTGCTAGAATGGCTCTGGTTGCAACAGAGCAACGCCCCAGATGGCCAGAGCATCGCCCCCTGGTGGGCATGCCGGGTGGATCCTGGTCGGGCGCATGCGGGAGTCTGTCTGACTGCCTTCCTGTTTCCAACTTCAGAAAAATACACATACACACACACACACACACACACACACAAAAGCTTAGTTTAAACCATAAGGCAAAAATTGAAGAATTGGATTACATTAAAATTAAGGATTTTTAAGAAAGATTTTATTTATTCATTTAAGAGAGAGAAAGAGAGAGACAGAGAGAGAGAGAAAGAAAGAAAGAGAGAAGGGGGGAGGAGCAGGAAGCATCAACTCCCATATGTGCCTTGACCAGGCAAGCCCAGGGTTTCAAACTGGCGACCTCAGCATTCCAGGTTGACGTTTTATCCACTGTGCCACCACAGGTCAGGCAAAATTAGGGCAATAGACACTAAGAACAAAGTTAGTATTTCATTTACAGATAAAAGAAATTTTGTTTTATCAAAAACTCGTTAGGAATTCATATTTAAATTTACAAAAAAACACCCTGCAAATTGATTTAAAAATATAGATCAACCTCAATTAAAAAATATATAGGCAATTCATTGAAAAGGTGATTCCCCAAATTAACAAATTTATGATAAGAAATGCAAATTTACAATGAGGTATCATTAAAATAATGAAAACCAGAAGCTGGGTAAAGGCAGGTCTTTGGGGGAAGTAGGAATCAGTGCATTGCTGGTAGGACTGCAGTGTATCTCCACCATCCTGGAGAACAAATTGGCAATATTTAAATACATGTATAACCTATCATACAGCAATTATACACTTGGATGGAGACGATTAACAACTGGTAGGCAAATGGATAGACAAACATTGTTTTTCTTGCACTGAACTATAAGAATACATAAAAATTACTGGGTTGGATGAAGAATTCAGAGACAAAGAAGAGGTCTGGATATGGTGGCATCATTCTATGAAGCCCACAGTGTAGAAAACTGAATTGTATTTACGTTTTGTAACAGAAAGTTAAAACATAGCAAATCATGTACACATAGCAACAGTTTTAAACTTTAAAAGCATAATGTCTAGTGGATTATAGAAGCATAGACCTTAGCAGAAAAAAGTAGGAAAAAGAATGAGTTATATATATACTACCATTTTTGTAAAATAAAAATACATGCACACAAAATAACACAAAGAGTGCTAAATAAGGACACATATTAAGATGGTTCACTTGATGAGAGGAAAGACAGGATGAAAATTGGGGAATAAAGATAAAAATTTCACATATGTACACACACACATGTATATACACACAGGAGCTTTGAAAGACACAATAGAATAATATGCCATGAACTCATGAACTGAGGAGTATGATTAACTCCATTTGAGGTTAAATGAGAAAAAGATTACAACTATCCTGATAAAGGAAAAGACAATATTATTGACAACCAACCCAAGAGGGAGAACTGTTGAGTGGAAACAAAAACCACATTTTGCAAAACACTTTTGAGTCATAAAATAAATAAATTGTACCAGACCTGACCATGACATGCGTAACAGACTATCTGAGGTCAAATCTTTTAACATTACTTCACTCAGAACCATCTATTTTAAGATAACGCCACAGAAAATTAACCTAATAGTAACTCTAGATGGACTCATGGGTTCTAACCATCACAGATTGCTCCAGTCACTTTTTAATAAATTCTAACAAATCTCTGTAACACCATTCTATGATGAATTCTGGACCCTTAAATAGTATAATAGTCTTCTCTACATGCCCTCTTTAAAAAAATTTTATTGATTGATTGATTTTAGTGAGCAAGGAAGGGAGGGAGACAGGAACGTTGATCTGTTCCTGCATGTGCCCTGACTAGAGATCGAAGCGGCAACCTCTGTGCTTTGGGACAATGCTCTAACCAACCAAGTTATCTGGCCAGGGCCCTATTCCCCCTTTTAAAGACATTCATAGTTCCCTTGGTATATATTATCCCTTATGCAGCAACCTTGTAAACCAAACGTGGTTAGACTGAAGGTGGGTTTCTGGCAGCCTCTGATTTATGGGCTTTAATAGTACAGCACTGTGGGGTAAACGGAAGAAGTACCCTGGAGCAGCTCGAGTCTGCGGCCACTATAAAGCCTGCCATTTATTCCAGGTCCTTTCCCACTCTGAAGAGAGCTGACAGAATTACTCTTTTTGGCACAACTACAAACTCTTCTAATTCTGCTCTAGGTTGTCTAATCTGTTTCATTTATATATCTAAAGTAAAATATAAATATTAAGTAACTTAATACATGCTTAGAGCATGCAACTATTATATATGTAATTATAAATGCTTTTTTTAGACATGCTACTTTTGATAAATCCAGTAATTTCATAATCTGAACTTCAATCCTCACTTCACCTACCTACTTATTTCTTCTTTCATCGCCATTCATGCAACCAAGTGTTATAGGCTTTATAATAATGGTTTCAGTAGGAATAAATGGAGGACTCATAAGTAGCCATGAAAAAAATTTTGAGATATCCTAATGTATAACTACTTTTTGAAACAGACTTTGAAAGTACTGTAAATGATGAGAATTTAAACACAGAATATTTCAGAGCTTGATTTAGAAAATCCTGTATCCATTGAAACAATGCTGTGTTTTGAGTATACAAGTAATAAAACTATGTTTCATTTAATAACAAACTTCTGATTCATGAGATTTAATTGTAAGATACCAAAAATAAAAAGCAGTTGTACAAGCTGAACTATTAAATTGCTTGTATGATAGAGAATCCATTAAATACATGAGATGGTCTTTCTCATGTATCTTTGTCATCAAAATTATCACTTAATACAGAACATACGTTATTTTTAAAAACACACAGCTAAGAAAAAATGTTTAATGGGTAGATAACCTTTCTACAATAAATAGTTATTTTATCATTATTTCTGCAATTTTCTTTTAATACTTTATCTTCTATAAGCTAATAAAAAGTATTTCACAAGAATTTATTTCTACCCCAGGAATTAATTTTATCCAGAGTGGATATTTTAAAGAAAATAATCTTTCTGAAGGAAAATATCCAAGACAAGGGTTTATAGAAATAAAATCATGTTTTTTTTAAGTTGACAATGTAAAATAGAAATTGTTTTTATAAATATTCCTTTTAAGAATTGGAGTAAATAGCCCAATACTATATAAAATATATATATTTTTTACTTTTTCCATCTACTTGAGAGAGAGAGAGAGAGAGAGACAGAGAGAGAAGCAACAACTCGTTGTTTCACTTAATTGTCTCATTCAGTTATGCACTCACTGATTGCTTTTCATAGGTGCCCTGACTCAGGATTGAACCTGTGACCTCTGGTGTGCTGGGTCAACGCTTTATTATGCACTGACCCACCCAGCCATGGCTATAAAATATTTTCTTTTTATATCCTGAAGTATAGTAAAAAGTATGTCTGTATCTAGGCAAATGAGGAAATTCTAAGGCAAGAACAATAACATTAACAATACTCATGTCACGTCTATCTGGATCTCCACTCAGCAAATTCCCAGTGAATGCAAATTAAATTCAATTTCTAGAATCACAAAATCTTGGGGCCAGAAATTAATTTAAAGAATACTTAATCTGACTACTAATCTAATACTTGAAGCCCCTTCACAAATGTGTTTTTAATTATTATCCAGGTTATGACAAGATTACTCCAGAGAAATGTACTATGCTACCTTGAGAAAACACTACTCACTACTCCTTTATGGTAGGTTAAACCCTATGAAATAGCTAATATTTTAGGTAAAAATGGTCGAATGTAGCTGATTTCATATCAATGTAATACAGTTAGGTGAACCCTAATTTTTTGTGTGTTGAGTTTAAAAGTTTCTCTAGACTTTTAATACACTGACCCTAGTACTATAATGATGCAAAATAAGTCTAATATTTTAATTTATATAACAAACTTCAAAATAGGTAACTTATTTCACATAATGCCTTTAATTGTCCTTCATACTATATGCTTTTATGTCCCTTCAACCTTAAATCCACTGTCCTTTAAATATGTTTCAATTTGAAAATAATCTTTTAAAAGTATGATATCTAGTACTAAAAGGAATTATGTGATATAAATTCAAAGTGAGTGGGGCTCAACTCTTCCTTTCTCCTCCCATTTGGAAAGTTGATTTCAATTATATGAAAGTAAAATTATATTAGTTTTTAAAATCTTCTTTTAAAACTTACTAAGTAAAACTCCTAAATGTTAAACAAATGTTGTACGTCTGAGTTTGGCTCCTAATCCTCTACTGATGCTTAAGTTTTAAGTATAAAATGCTAATATTTATTCCCTTTGAATTTCACTTTGGATATAGCCCAACTACTCCAGCCTCTAAAAAATGTTTTAAACAGAACTTCATGTCATATACCAATGTGCAAAAAAAAAAAAAAAAAAAAATGCTTTCAATATTTCCATCCAAATCATTGCTAACATTATTGAGCAGAATAAGGATGCAGATAGTACTCAGTGGCATTCCACCACAGACCGTTCCTTTAGATATCATTCCATATATTAGGTGTGGGCACTTAGCCAATTCTTTATCTAATGCCTTTTCCCTCATATATTTCATATTTTTGTTCATAGTGATCTTGTGATAGACTTAATTTATTAAAGTGTAGGTGATCTTTACCTGATTGAGCAGCCTAGCAAATATTTCCCCCAAAATAATAAGTTTAGCCAGACAGTATTTTCTTAGCAAATCAATCTTGGTTCCAGAAGTCACCAATCTGCTTAAGCAATCCATCTGGAATCATGCCAGGAACCAACATTACAGTCACCAGTCTGTGAAACATTCCTCTCTAAAGTTAAGAGTACTTTTCCATTTTCAGTCTAGGCTAATTAGCTCATTTTCTATTTTTAATGCCTCAAAAGATCACAGGGCATGTTTCACTATCTTCATTTGTAAGCTCCTTGATCACAATTCTCCTAGACAGGCAATTATGTACATACTATCAGCAGGTTGGCACACAATAGTAATCGTTTCTCTACAAAGTTCTCCTGTAATATGTCCTTTGTCAAAGTGGTCTTTGTACTGAGGGAGAGTAGTGAAGGGGGGGAGGAACCAACACAGAAATTAGAGAACAAAAATTACATTGGAATTAAGTAGTTCTAATTTCTCCTTATCATCATCACAAAATTTTCCCAAGCAATAAGACTGTTCTTCTCATGGCTTTCTTCTTAATATAAACATTACATACTTTATTTTAAATAAGGATGATAATCTGCCTATTTTCTCAAAAAATATATTTGAGAGAAATAGCAAATAAAGTTCTAATTATTTTGTGTAGTGGATTTCAATTTAAAATTTCACTTTATTCACTCTCTTAAAGTTATTATATATGGAGAATAAAGGAAAGGAAAGTATGTGGTAAGAGAGAAAAATAATTTTATGGCTAGCCACAATCTGCCAACATATCACTATATACATTTGGGACAATAATTAGCAGGTAATAAAAGGTATTTTTTCTGGCAGGTAAATGGTCTCAAGGCACACTTTTTCTGCCTATTTTATGAGAATAAGACTCAAGTGATCCTGATGGTATGTTAGAATGGATTAGAATAATAGCACCACAACTCTTACACAAGTAATAAAATTAGTGTTATTTTTTATATCCACTATATATGAAATTAAGTAAAAAGAAAATAGAGCAAGTAATATCTGTCATTAATTCTTGAAAATTTTGGATTGTGATATCTACCTTTTCACTTATTATCCATGTAACAGTATGAAAAAATGATCAGAAATGATTAATTAGCATAACTGGAAGAACTGTTTCAATTTAGAGAAAGCTAACTTTGTTTTGATGTAATTATGATACATACTTTTAGATATACACAGTAAACATAGCCAGAATTCCTCAATACCTACATATATAAATTAATAAATACATCATATGACAAAGTAAGCATCTGGCATGTCCTACAGCAATAGAAGATAGGAGTAACAGATGCTAATACAGCTTTCTAGCACTTTCTGTGACTAAGAAAGGCTCAGCAACACTCTGTAGATAAATACCACAGAGGATGTATAGAAAAGCATGACAAAATTCTTAAGCATCCTTAAAAAGTCATGGTAATCTCAAGATGAACAAATAAAAATAAAGTTACAAACTGCATTAGACCAGATTTTCCATAGACACAGAACCAATGGGATATATGGAGGAGAGGGGAAGAGTGGGAAAGATAGAGAGGTGGAAGAGAGAAATTGAGAGGTGTTTATTTGAAGGAATTAGCTCATGGTATTGTAGAGCTAGCAAGTAGGAATTACGTAGGGCAGGCTGGAAATTCAGACAGTGTTTCTATGTTACAATACTGAGGAAGAATTTCTTCTTTTTCGGGAAACCAAAGTACTTGCTTATCTAAAGGCCTTTAATTGACTGGATGAGGCCCACCCATATTACCTAGAGTGATATCCTTTACTTTAAATCAGCTTATTAATAAAATCTATAAAATACCTTAATAATATCTGGACCAGTGTTTGACCAAACAATTAAACAGCATAGCCTAGTGAAGTTGAGTCATAAAATAAATCATCACATAAACCTAATCGGTTTTACTCATCAAACTACAAGTTTAAAAATTTGGTGGTGAAGTTCAGTGAATGAATATCTTCTTATATTATTTTTTACCTATAAATTGGTACATACTGAATTCCTTTTTTTGTGTGACAGAGACAGAGAGAGAGAGACAGAGAGAGGGACAGACATACAGGAAGGGAGAGAGATAAGAAGCATCAATTCTTCACTGTGGCTCCTTAGTTATTCATTGATTGATTTCTCATATGTGCCTTGACTGGGGGCTACAGCAGAGTGAGTGACCCCTTGCTCAAGCCAGTGACCTTGGGTTCAAGCTGGTGAGCCTTGCTCAAACCAGATGAGCCCGCGCTCAAGCTGGCGACCTCGGGGTCTCAAACCTGGGTCCTCCGCATTCCAGTACGACGCTCTATCCAGTGCGCCACTGCCTGATCAGGCTTTATATAACTTTTATATATAAATACTACTTTCAACATATTTAAAGCATTAAGACTCACAATGGGTAGAGGCAGAAAAAAGATGTATACAAACATAGAGAAGGGGGAGAAGCAGAGGGTCGCTTCTCCTGTGTGTCCTGTCTGGGAATCAAACCTGGGACGTCCATACCCTGGGCTGACCTTCTATCCACTGAGCAACCAGCCAGGGCAATCAAATGTATGTTAATCATATTCACTGTTAAAGATTCAACAGACTGCCTGACCAGGCAGTGGCATAGTTTAAAAAAAAAAAGATTCAACAGATTAAGGTATCTCCAAGCAAAGATCCAATTAATGCTGTGGCTGTACTATATATACTTTCACCAAATGGTTTGGGGAGAAGGGATCACTAGAATTTCTTCAAATCAGGTTTGCTTAGTTATTTTTAAACAGAAGGCACAGACATGTGGAAAGCATATAAACACAGTAAATCTAGGAAGCAGGTCTCTGAAATAACTGTGGATTTGGTTTGCCTTTGCTAAATGAGGCTAATTAAAATCAAATACTATAGATGAGAGGCTAACCAAAACATTACCCTGAACTGCTACTTAAAATGACCCATGGTTCCCAAGTTTCTACAGACAGAAAGCAGATTGAAAAATATGGCATAATCTCTAATACTACATTAGATATAGCCAACAAAGATACTAAAACAATTTTTTTTTAAATTTAAAACCAACACAGTCATAAAAAACAATGGAAAAGAGACTCTGTCCCTAATCCTGAATAGAAAATTATGGTAAATCAAAGAACAATCCTATTCCCATTCTTATGTAATCAGTCCACTGAAATTTTGGAATTTCTACATACTAATGATAGCTCTGCATCTCAGATTCTTAGTATTTGCTACTGAGAATGAATAGAGTAAATACCCTACCTTAGCCTCACCACTATAATCTAGATTTGTTGTGTGTAAACAACATATATTTTAGTTTCTAGTTCTTCAGGTCAAAAAGAACTATGTATCCAGACCTGATAATATGGAAACCGTAGCACATCACTCTCCACCTATCACCTAGAAATCCTGAACTTTTGAGGCTTTAGCTAGATACAACTTTCTGATTTCACCCACACGAACAGGATAATCAAATTTGCCTGTGAGATGGAGCCTGAATAGTTGGTGACCTAAAGGAGCAGACTGTGGCATATTAGTGCTATTTATCATGTATTTCCTACTCTCTCCCTTCCAAGTTCCTGATAGGATCTCACTACTGGCCCATTAGGATTGGGGGAAGAGAGAGGACATTGTGAATATGTTGGGAATGCAAGTGTTATTTCCAGTCCAGAATACTAAATTACTCATAGAAACTCTGACTGGGCTTGTTATCACTCTGCAATAATAACAGGTAATGTTTCATGTAGAAATGATACTATTAGGCTGTTTCCTAGGGTGAGGATAACATGAGACCAAACCCCAAAGTAATCCATGGGTGCCATGAGTAAGAGTAAGATGTAAATCTTGCTATCTGAAGCCAGAGCATTTAGGGCATAACTTAGACTGTCCTGGTTAATAGATGCATTATGTTGTTTTCATAGTTTTATAACCTTAATTTTTCTCTGGGATTTTTCTGTTAAACCATTAAGTCATATAACTTCATACCTGAGACAAATTAGTATTTCATCACCCAAAGCAGTACAACTGTTAAATCAAATTTATAAAATTCCCTGTGTATTTCCTATTCCAAGCCATTTATTAAAATGACATTGAAAAATATTTAATAAAAATGACCCCTATCTTGGGGATGCAGTGGTGTATTTATATTTTTATCTATCTATCTATCTATCTATCTATCTATCTATCTATCTATCTATCTATTTATCTATCTATCTATTTTGTGTATTTTTCTGAAGTTGGAAATGGGGAGGCAGTCGGACAGACTCCCACATGCGCCCAACCAGGATCCACCCAGCATACCTATCAGGGGGCAATGCTCTGCCCATCTGGGGCGTTGCTCTGTTGCAACCAGAGCCATTCTAACACCTGAGGCAGAGGCCATGGAGCCATCCTCAGCACCCAGGCCAACTTTGCTCCCATGGAGCCTTGCTGTGGGAGGGGAAGAGAGAAACAGAGAGGAAGGAGAGGGGGAGGGGTGAAGCAAATGGGTGCTTCTCCTGTGTGCCCTGGCCGGGAATCGAACCTGGGACTCCTACATGCCAGGCCGATGCTCTACCACTGCAGTGGTGTATTTATAAATCTCCATTTAAATTCTATACCTAATGCCTGACCTGTGGTGGAGCAGTGGATAAAGCATTGACCTGGAATGCTGAGATCGCCAGTTTGAAACGAGGCTTGCTGGTCTAGGCACGTATGAGAAGCAACTGCTTCCCACTCTCCCCCTCTTCTTTCTCCTCTCTCTAAAACCAATAAATAAAATCTAAAAAAAATTCTATACATAATTCTGTTTTTCTAATTCTTAGTATATTTTCTTTCCATAATATAAAATAGGTGCTCTAAATAAAATTAGTTTTATTTTCACCAACCAAGTTTTCTTATTCAAAGATACTGTTGAGAATTTCTTGCATTATTTTTTATATCATGACCTGTCCATAAGTGCTCTTCAACTGATTATTTACTGTAAATGAGCGTATCGTGTCTTTAATGCCTTCTGAGACAGTAAATCAAGAAATGAAAAGAACTCCACAACCAATGCTTGTATGCAATGAAAGGTAACTCAAGTATATTTTTAAAAATTCAAATGTTATTTATAAATCTGATACCACAAAAGATCATTACACATGTGAGAACACATTTGGTCATTTATTTGCTTCTCTTACATGATAAACAATATTATAATGCAGAAATAAACATAAGGTTTATCATTAATTTAAGGAAGTCACACATATTTTAGCCCTTTCACCCTATTTTTAGACTATCATAAAATTCTCAAACTTTAACATTGAGTTTACACAAGCATATTTTTTTTCCTCCAAAATAGACCATGGAAAGTAAATGGTACGAAACTGAATAAATAGTTATAAAGCTCTCAGGGGAGGAGAGTCAGAAGAAAAGTATAAATATATAATAGATGTGCACTTTCATTACCTGAGTATTTAACAACTCCTCACACTTGCGTGCTTGTTTCTCAAATGCAGCAATGTACTGTTTTTCAATAGCTTCTACTTGTTGCTTAATGGAAGACTGTAGCAGTGCCTGAAAACAAACAGAAGTCAAGCATTCAGATCACAGACAAAACTCGGAGGCTACTGCTGGCATGAGCATTTTTTTTTGACAGTTGTATGTATCTGAAACATAACCCTCTTCTGCAGTAGGAAATACACACCTGTGAATATGGAAGCATATTCGTGTTACCACTACTTCAAGCTTGCAGGTTTAAGTTTCCCTACAACCAAGACTACAGTGTTTTTGGCCCACATGTTCCTTCCACACACCTCTCCTTAAAAAAGGCCAAGTCATAGAAGATGATAAAGAGAGTGAGCAGTTCTGTTAAATATAAATTCAGTTTAGTGAAGACCACACAGGATGAGGAGCGCATGAAAGCTGCTGAAAGAAAAAAAAAAAAAAAAGGAAAGAAAAAAAAACCAGACATATTTCACTGGCTGACAAAACTCTACATCCTCTCGGCACACTGTAATATCCCATGGGCCAAGCATGATCTTCAAGACCACAAGTCAAGTAAAAGCAGATGGAAATTCTGAGCAACTTCAAACATAAAAGCACCACCACTCCAGGAAGTGCACACCCCTATGTGAAAAGGTATAAGTCAAAGTGTGAAAGTCAGTTGGACTCTCAAGGCAGTATTTGTAAAATGTACTAAAACATGGGAGACTGGACAGACTTAAGTGGGTAGTACAAATGCTGGAAGCTCAATCAGTTGAATACAAAGACCGTAACACGGTTCTAGGAGAAGCTAAATCAGCATCTGAAGACATTCCACCCACTCACTTCCTTATTGGAGATGCTTAGAATATTATCATCTCTTTTTTTGTCTTCTATTTTTTTAAAGCACTATATGTTATACTTACCATGTTCTTAATATTATCTTACATGCTATTTATAAACTCCAAATCATTCTAAAATATGCACTCAACCATATACATAAGAACTCTTAAGCAAATATTCTATTTTTGAAGTTCTATCTGGATAATAAACTACTCATAATCAAAATAGTAAGTTGAAACAGACACATGTCTTATAGAAAACAGACATTTGGCACATTCACCAAAAAAAGAAAAAAACAAGCCAAATCTCTTAAACAATCTCTGTTATGAAAACAGATTTACGTGGTTGGAAAAAAACACCATGCATTAAGAAGCTAAATAAATATGCATGCATTTAAATAAAACTAAGATAAAATATTTTTTAAACCTCTGGATAGGCTTCAAATTTTCAGGTAATTAATGTTCTCTTGCAAATGTTAGACTGTGTGAGTTGCTACTACTATATATTATAATTCAGTAGTCATCACTCTGAAGCTGCAAAATTGCTTGTAAATTATTAAAGGAAAATAGAGCTCTGAGTTTAACCAAAATATAAAAAACTCCTTAATAGAACTACTTTACCCTTTCATTTATAGTTTATATCTTCTAAGGATTCTATAATAATTAATTTATATAAGACACCAAAATATAACCTCTTAAACTGTGGCTAGATAATGCAAAACTCTAATTTACCTTTGGCAAAATATAATATACTATTTGTTGGACTCCAGAAATTTAAAGAACAGTATAGTTATAGACAATTTCCTTGAGTATATTTATTGCATCTTTTGTAGAAAGAAAAATGCCATTCTTTTTGTGGACTTGGGATATGACTATTGTTTTGCTAAATGAAGTACTGTCTTCACTTCCCTATTTGCCACGGTTACAATAATCCCACAGTTTAAATGATCAAATGTGATTTTTAGTAGTTTCTATTCTTTGGAGGGACAGGTAAGTTCATGAAATAAAATATTTTCTTACTGTAATTAAGAAACGCAATTGAATAGTATATTTTTTCCTGTAGTGATTGATTTGTACACAATATATCCGTTTTCTTCCAAATTTCAAGGTGGCAAGCACTAAAGGGTAAGTCAAGTCAGAGCCAAACCTGTGGTTATGGATCATGTAGAAAAGCTATGCACAAGTAAACAGCATTTCATACAGTCCAAACCTCTCTCATGTTAGCCTCATTCAGTTATCTAAATCTACCCATCTACAAGGAACATAAAGGTATGCCCTATGAACATGAATATTAAAAAAAAAAAAATCTGCCCTTACCAAGTTCTATTACTTAAGAGAAAGAATCTCTACATAACCACACACCATACGTATACACAAGGTGGGTACCAGAGAAAAAAAAAGATGCCCAAAGCCTGCTTGTAAGGTTCACTGCGATACATGGAGAACATTAGATAGATAAGAATAGCTTAAATTGTTGACCAGGCGGTGGCCCAGTGGCCCAGTGGATAGAGCATCGGACTGGGGCACAGAGGACACAGGTTCAAAACCCTAAGGTTGCTGGCTTGAGCACAGGCTCATCTGGTTTGAGTAAGGCTCACCAGTTTGAGCCCAAGGTCGCTGGCTCGAGCAAGGGGTCACTGGGTCTGCTGTAGCCCCCCAATCAAGGCATGTATGAGAAAGCAATCACTGAACAATTAAAGTGCCACAACGAAAAATTGAAGCTTCTCATCTCTCTCCCTTCTTGTCTGTCTGTTCCTATCTGTCCCTCTTTCTGTCTCTGTCTCTGTCACACACACACATACTCACACACATACACACTCATACACACACACAATAGCTTAAATTAAGAATGGGGGAAGAAAATAATGCAGAAAGGTACAAAAGTAGGCAGGTGTTAAATATTAAAAGGAGCTTGTATGCCATAACAGGCTTTTAAAATGTGTTCTACATTATTCAATAGTGGGATGATTGGTGCCATTATCCAAACAAAGGCGGTAATTCCAAAAACTATCCTCAAAACCGGAATATTAACCATTATGGACAGTTAAAATAATACTTTTGGTACTAGCTACCTGCTTTTATGGCTTGATCTATCACTATATAACTGGATATTTATTTTCTAATGTATTACACAATAATTGCATTTAAATTTCTCATATACTATAAATATAAAAATGAACATTAATCTTAACATTCCCTAGCAATTTATTTTTTCTGTCATTGTCTCTACAGATACCAGACACAAGGAAGCCTTCTTGTGGCTGCATACAAACACACAGAAATATATTTGAAAAAAAATTACTTCCTTATATAACCTTTTTGAAAACTACTTTCAACACATATAAAGCATTAAGACACAATGAGTAGAGGCAGAAAAAAAGGTGTATACAAACAGCATAATGAAAAAAATTTCTAGCAAATGCAGGAAATGTTTTGTTAATTTTCAATATAATTAGGATTTAATCACAGTTCTATCAAATTTTTTGTACCATCCCAGGGAATTTAATGTACTGAACTTGAGGAAAACTACCATACTTCTTGAACAATAATTTTAAAGGTGTGAATAAGATTGTAGGTTCCTATATGTTACTCATCTTTATTTATTATGCACAACTTTTTTATAGAGTTACCTGTACATTGTAGACACATTATAATAGCTATTTGGTGAGTAATGATCCTTGTATTAATTTTTTTTTTTAAATCACAGTATGAATGGTACCAATATTGTGCTGTGCAGGAGGCATGGTACAGAGTTGCAATTACTCAAGGATGGACTTTAGGGGGAAATTTATTATGATTAATAACAGTAAAAAATAAGGCAAAATGAAAAAGGGGTTTGAACTTACGCAACCTAAAGTAGAATAAAGAAAAAGAAATCAACACAACAATGAGCTACATACACAATACCACCAGACGAAGAAGCTTCAGCCTGGGTTCTAGAGTAATAGCTACTTAAAGCAATAGACTAAGAAAAAGAATTATGAGTATGAACAAATCTCTCCAAACCGTGGAGAAACACATCACCAGACAGGGAAGCGTCAGCCTGGGCTCCAAAGTCAGCCAGCTGCCATGTGCATCAATGAGGAGGAATTCTCTAGAGCCTTATGGGTAGTCTGAGACCCTACCTTTTTTATGGGAAAATTTTGGCTGGAGGCTATTGCACAAGGGCCCTTCATGCATAGCCTCTAGGAATAAAAAAGGGTCACCACATTCTGAAATAATTCACTAGGCCAAGGCCAGCAGGCAAGAGATTAAAAAAATCCTTCCTGGTTTCCAGGGAAACTACAGAAGGACATCTCATTACACCCTGAGTCAATGACTCAGTCATTCCTGCAGCCATTTTTGTGACCCTTATTGTTCATGTTCAATTGAGTTCAAATTCATGTATTTTTTATATACTGTTCCTCCATAGATATTCATTAAAAAGTTCACTAAATTTCAAATTAAAACTGCCAAGTTCAATTAG
Source organism: Saccopteryx bilineata (assembly GCF_036850765.1). Classification (NCBI taxonomy): domain Eukaryota; kingdom Metazoa; phylum Chordata; class Mammalia; order Chiroptera; family Emballonuridae; genus Saccopteryx; species Saccopteryx bilineata. Next base: position 137,395,063 of record NC_089491.1, on the reverse strand, counting down.
CAAATTTGTTGCTGAGTTCATTCAATCCCTACCAGGGATTTCTTCCATATTTTTATGTTACTATTTTAGACTAGAAATGTACATTCTTTCTACTCTACAGAAAAAAATTTTGAGTAAATAGAGTGTGTGTAGGACTACAAACTCCTTAGTAGGGAAAGTATGTTATAAATTTCACAACTATAAGACTCATAGACAACAAAAATAGTAGGCCAAAAAACACTCCAACCAATATACAATGCGATTTAAATGAGTAGAGAAGTAAATCACAGCACACTACTGCAACCCAAACTATACTCCATTGTCTCAACAAATAGTTTTTTCTTCTTTCTTGAAATACCCCAATTCTTACAGACCTGATTCTAGCCTTATCGAATTAAATGACTTCTCTGAATATATAAACCAGACATATATATATATAAGGAACCATATGCTCTCTGGAATATGAATAGCATGTGGGTATTTAGTATATGATAAATATTTTGCAGCTAATTTTAGGCAATAGTAATTAAATTATTTTACAAATCACAAAAAAAATGTGTCTATCAATCCTCCAAGTCACATTTTACAAATGGACAAAAGTATAAATCTATGAAGCAAGTAAGAGGCAAAATGCATAATAATAATTAGCTCCACTAAAACGTAAGCCCTAGGAGAATAGAAATCCTTGTTTGAGTCACTGATGTACCTACCATAGCACCTAACACATATAAGATATTCAACAAATATGTGTTAAATGAACTGAAGAAGTGAATCTTAATTTGTGCATGACAAGCCTAATTATTTGCCTATTCATAGAGAAACTATTAAAGCTTTGATGATTATTATGTCTGTAATTATATTCTTAGTATAGCTTTTTTATAATAGTAGTATAGACAAATCAATTGTTAGGAAAGATTATCTGAAATCAAGCACAATTTCACCTTTCTTGAAAAAATATCAGTTTGCTTCTTGAAAACGTACTTCAGATCTTTTCCAATTTTTAACTAAACAAGCAAAATTATTTTTATTTATTTTAATAAAATAAGCAAACTAAAAGGTATATGCAAAATGGGTAAGTTTAAAAATTCAAGGGATACTTTTTTTCTGGCATAAGTGCCTTTTCTGAACAAAATATTACTTTTTAAATTTATTTTATTTTATTTTATTAGTTTTATTTATTCATTTTAGACAGAGGGGAGAGAGAGAGAGAGAAGGGAGAGAGAAGGGAGGAGGAGCAGGAAGCATCAACTCCCATATGTGCCTTGACCAGGTAAGCCCATGGTATCAAACCAGCAACCTCAGCATTCCAGGTTGATGCTTTATCCACTGCGCCATCACAGGTCAGGCTTACTTTTTTTAAAATTCAGTGAGAGGAGAGGAGGCAGAGACAGACTCCCACATGTGCCCAGACTGAGATCCACCTGGCAAGCCTACTAGGGGGTGATGCTCTGCCCATCTGAGGCGCTGCTCCGTTGCTTCCACTGAACTTTTGTTAGTGCCAGAAGTGCAGGCTATGGAGTCATCCTCAGTGCCAGGGCTAACTTGCTTGAGCCATGGCTGCAGGAGGGAGAGAGAGACAGAAACAGAAAGACAGAGAGAAAAGCAAGAGGGGGAGCCATAGAGAAGCAGATGAACGCTTCTCCTGGGTACCCTGACTGGGAATTGAACCTGGGATTTCCACATGCTGGGCTGACACTCTATCACTGACCCAACTGGCCATGGCCTTCAGATTTTACAAGACTGTTACCATGTCTTACAATATTTCCTGAAATTTTGAAACACATTATATAAGCTAGTTTGCTATTCAGAAGAAGAGCCTACTGAACTGAGATACATTTGAAAAAATGATGAATCTCAGTCATTTCACAGAATTATTCATCAATTTTTTCCCCATGAACTCTATATACCTGTTTTACAAATAAAGAAATAGACACTGAGGTTTAGAAATGTGCCCAAAAACAATTTCGACTCAGTGAAACAAATAAACTGAATTCATGTATCAAGCACTTATTTGATTTTTTTTTTTTTTTTTTTTGTATTTTTCTGGAGCTGGAAACGGGGAGGCAGTCAGACAGACTCCTGCATGCGCCCGACCGGGATCCACCTGGCACGCCCACCAGGGGGCGATGCTCTGCCCATCCGGGGCGTCGCTCTGTCGCGACCAGAGTCACTCTAGTGCCTGGAGCAGAGGCCAAGGAGCCATCCCCAGCTCCCGGGCCATCTTTTGCTCCAATGGAGCCTCGGCTGCGGGAGGGGAAGAGAGAGACAGAGAGGAAGGAGAGGGGGAGGGGTGGAGAAGCAGATGGGCGCCTCTCCTGTGAGCCCTGGCCGGGAATCGAACCCAGGACTTCAGCATGCCAGGCCAATGCTCTACCACTGAGCCAACCGGCCAGGGCCTTATTTGATTTTTGTAGCCTCTTAATCATTTATTCATTCTTCACTCATTCAGCTAACGTTATTCCAGACATTGTTCTAGATCCTGGGGATACCAAGTGAACACAACAGATATGAGCATGACTCTCCCGGACTTAGGTAAGAAAGATTGAAAGGTAAACAAAAAATAAACTATTTCTGATGGTGTTACATGCTATGAAGGAAATAAAAAGAATAGTGGAGGAGAAAAATTTCAGAATATAGGAGAACTGCAAAGAGTTGAGATGTCACAAGTGAAAAAAATTCATCTATATATCAAGTCGGGAAAGAATATTTCTTTCAAAGGCAAGAGTGCAGTCTTAGAGTAAGAATAAGGTTGATGAGTTCAATAACTTAAAAAAAAGGGCCAATGTAGATCATATGAACCAGAGAGTTCCATTAGATGCTAGAGCTACTCTACACCTCTTTTTACCCTTCAACAGGTCAAACTTCTTACCATAGGGTCTGTGGCCTTGCTGAGCCCTATCCTTGAAAGTAAATCAAAATTAAGACAAGGAGATAAAAAACCAGAATCATGAAGACGACAGAAATGCATTCTAATTCTATTCCATTTGAAACAAGAAACCCCTAAAGGCTTTACCTTTGTGAATAAATGTTTTCAAGTTTTTGGAGTAGATACTCAGAAGAAGGATTGCAGGGTTACATGATAAATCTATTCTTAATTTTTTGAGGAACTGATATCTGTTTTTCATAGTGGCTGTACCAGTTACATTCATTCCCACTAAGCAGTGAATGAAGGTTCCTTTTTCTCTCCATCTTCAACACTTATTATCTGCCTTGTTAGTATTGGCTGTTTGAACATATGTGAATTGGTAACTCATTGTAGTTTGGATTTGCATTTCCCTAATAGCTTCTGAAGTTGGGCTTCTTTTCATAGATCTGTTGACCATTTGTATGTCTTCTTGGGAGAAGTGTCAGTTCAGGTCCTCTGCCTATTTTTTAACTGGATTGTTTGTTTGGTGCTAAGTTGTATATAAGTTTATTATATAAGTTTGATATTAACCCCTTGTTGGATCTGTTGTTTGCAAATATCATCTCTCATTCAGTTGGCTGCCTGTTTGTTTTGTTGTTGGTTTCCTTTACTGTGCAAATGCTTTTTAGTTTGATATTAGTCCCATTCATTTATTTTTATTTCCCATGGCTTTGGGATAAAATTCATAAAATATTCTGTATGATCGAAGTCCATGAGTTTAGTACCTATGTTTTCTTCTATATAATTTATTGTTTCAGATCATGTTTTAGGTCTTTGATCCATTTTGAATTAATTTTGTACATGGGGCAAACTCTAATCTAATTTCATTTTTTTGAAGGTGGCTTTCCAATTTTCCCAGCACAATTTATTGAAGAGGCTTTCTTTTCTCCATTGTGTGTTTTTGGCTCCTTCGTCAAAAATTACTTTCCCACATACATTTGGTTTTATTTATGAGCTCTCAATTCAGTTTCACTGGTTTCTGCCTGTTTTTCCCAATACCATGCTGTTTTGACTATTGTAGATCTATAGTATAATTAGAAGTCAGGTAGAGTGATACCTCCAGCTTCATCTTTTTTCTCAGGATTGCTTTGGCTATTCAAGGTCTTTTTTTTTTTTAAATAATTTTATTTTTAATGGGGAGACATCAATAAGTCAGGATACATATATTCAAAGATAACAACTCCAGGTTATCTTGTCGTTCACTTATGTTGCATACACATCACCCAAAGTCAGATTGTCCTCTGTCACCTTCTATCTAGTTTTCTTTGTGCCCCTCCCCCTCTCCCTTTCCCTCTCCCTCTCCCCCCTCCCCGCGTAACCACCACATTCTTAACAATGTCTCTTAGTTTCACTTTTATGTCCCACCTACGTATGGAGTAATGCAGTTCCTGTTTTTTTCTGATTTACTTATTTCACTTCGTATAATGTTATCAAGATCCCACCATTTTGCTGTAAATGATCTAATGTCATCATTTCTTATGCTGAGTAGTATTCCATAGTGTATATGTGCCACATCTTCTTTATCCAGTCATCTATTGACGGGCTTTTTGGTTGTTTCCATGTCCTGGCCACTGTGAACAATGCTGCAATGAACATGGGGCTGCATGTGTCTTTACGTATCGATGTTTCTGAGTTTTGGGGTATATACCCAGTAGAGGGATTGCTGGGTCATAAGGTAGTTCTATTTTCAGTTTTTTGAGGAACCATCATATTTTCTTCCATAATGGTTGTACTACTTTACATTCCCACCAACAGTGGATGAGGGTTCCTTTTTCTCCACAGCCTCTCCAACATTTGTTATTACCTGTCTTGTTAATAGCTAATCGAACAGGTGTGAGGTGGTATCTCATTGCAGTTTTGATTTGCATTTCTCTAATAGCTAAAGAAGATGAGCATCTTTTCATATATCTGTTGGCCATTTGTATTTCTTCCTGGGAGAACTGTCTGTTCATGTCCTCTTCCCATTTTTTTATTGGATTGTTTGTTTGTTTGTTGTTGAGTTTTATGAGTTCTTTGTATATTTTGGATATTAGGCCCTTATGAGCTGTTGTTTGAAAATATCATTTCCCATTTAGTTGGCTTACTGTTTATTTTGTTATCAGTTTCTCTTGCTGAGCAAAAACTTCTTAGTCTGATGTAGTCCCATTCATTAATTTTTGCCTTCACTTCTCTTGCCTGTGGAGTCAAATTTATAAAATGCTCTTTAAAACCCAGGTTCATGAGTTGAGTACCTATGTCTTCTTCTATGACTTAATTGTTTCAGGTCTTATGTTTAGATCTTTGATCTATTTTGAGTTAATTTTAGTACAGGGGGACAGACTGTAGTCGAGTTTCATTCTTTTGCATGTGGCTTTCCAGTTTTCCCAGCACCATTTATTGAAGAGGCTTTCTTTTCTCCATTATGTGTTGTTGGCCCCTTTATCAAAAATTATTTGACTATATATATGTGATTTTATTTCTGGGTTTTCTATTCTGTTCCATTGGTCTGAGTGTCTATTTTTCTGCCAATACCATGCTGTTTTGATTGTCGTGGCCCTATAATAGAGTTTGAAGTCAGGTATTGTAATGCCCCCAGCTTCATTCTTTTTCTTTAGGATTGCTTTGGCTATTTGGGGTTTTTTATACTTCCATATAAATCTGATGATTTTTTGCTCCATTTCTTTAAAAAATGTCATTGGGATTTTGATGGGAATTGCATTAAATTTGTATATTGCTTTGGGTAATATGGCCATCTTGATTATATTTATTCTTCCTAACCAAGAACAAGGTATATTCTTCCATCTCATTATATCTCTTTTGATTTCCCTTAACAATGGTTTATAGTTTTCATTATATAAGTCCTTTACATTCTTTGTTATGTTTATTCCTAAGTATTTTATTTTTTTTGTTGCAATCGTGAAGGGGATTGTTCTTTTGAGTTCTTTCTCAAATGTTTCATTGTTGGCATATAGAAAGGCTATTGACTTCTGTATGTTAATTTTGTATCCTGCGACCTTACTGTATTGGCTTATTGTTTCTAGTAGTCTTTTTGTGGATTCTTTGGGGTTTTCGATGTATAGGATCATATCATCTGCAAAAAGTGATACCTTTACTTCTTCTTTTCCGATATGGATGCCTTTTATTTCTTTGTCTTGTCTGATGATTGCTCTGGCTAGAACCTCTAGTACCACATTAAATAAGAGTGAAGAGAGTGGACAACCCTGTCTTGTTCCTGATTTAAGGGAAAAGCCTTCAGTTTAGTGCCATTTAATATGATGTTAGCTGATGGTTTATCATATATGGCCTTTATCATGTTGAGATATTTTCCTTCTATACCCATTTTGTTGAGATTCTTAAACATAAAATTGTGTTGTATTTTATCGAAAGCCTTTTCTGCGTCTATTGATAAGATCATGTGGTTTTTGTTCTTTGTTTTGTTGATATGGTATATTACGTTAACCGTTTTACGTATGTTGAACCATCCTTGAGATTCTGGGATGAATCCCACTTGATCATGATGTATTATTTTTTTAATATGTTGTTGTATTTGATTTGCTAGTATGTTGTTTAGTATTTTAGCATCTGTATTCATTAGAGATATTGGTCTGTAGTTTTCTTTTTTGTGCAGTCCTTGCCTGGTTTTGGTATGAGGGTTATGTTGGCCTCATAAAATGTGTTTGGAAGTATTGCTTCTTCTTCAATTTTTGGATGACTTTCAGTAGAATAAGAACCAAGTCTTCTTTGAATGTTTGATAAAATTCGCTGGTATAGCCATCAGGGCCTGGACTTTTATTTTTGGGGAGGTTTTTAATGGTTTTTTCTATTTCTTCTCTACTAATAGGCCTGTTTAAGCGTTCTGCTTCTTCTTGACTCAGTCTAGGAAGGTTGTATTGTTCTAGGAATTTATCCATTTCTTCTAGGTTGTTGAATTTAGTGGCATAAAGTTTTTCATAGTATTCTACAATAATTCTTTGTATATTTACAGTGTCCGTGGTTATTTCTCCTCTTTCATTTTGGATTTTGTTTATATAAGTTCTTTCTCTTTTTTCCTTGGTAAGTCTTGCCAAGGGTTTGTCAATTTTGTTGATCTTTTCAAAGAACCAGCTCCTTGTTCTATTAATTTTTTCTATAGTTTTTCTGTTCTCTAATTCATTTATTTCTGCTCTGATTTTTATTATCTCCTTTCTTCGGCTGGTTTTGGGTTTTCTTTGTTCTTCTTTTTCTAGTTCCTTAAGGTGGGAAGTTAAGTGGTTCACTAGGGCTCTCTCTTGTTTGTTCATATAGGCCTGAAGTGATATGAACTTCCCTCTTATCACTGCTTTTGCTGCATCCCATAGATTCTGATATATCGTATTGTCATTTTCATTAGTCTGTATATATCTTTTGATCTCTGCACTTATTTCTTCTTTGACCCATTCATTTTTTAGAAGTATGTTGTTTAGTTTCCACATTTTTGTGGGGTTTTTTTCCTCTTTTTTGCAGTTGAATTCTAGTTTCAAGGCTTTATGATCAGAAAATATGCTTGGTACAACTTCGATTTTTCTGAATTTGCTGATGTTGTTTTTGTGGCCCAACATATGGTCAATTCTTGAGAATGATCCATGTACACTGGCGAAAAATGTATACTCAGTCACTTTGGGATGAAATGTCCTGTAGATGTCTATCATATCCAGGTGCTCTAGTGTTTTGTTTAAGGCCACTATGTCTTTGTTGATTCTCTGTTTGGATGACCGATCTACAGCCGTCAGCGGTGTATTGAGGTCTCCAAGTATGATTGTAATTTTGTCAGTTTTTGTTTTAAGGTCAATAAGTAGCTGTCTTATATATTTTGGTGCTCCTTGGTTTGGTGCATATATATTAAGAATTGTTATGTCTTCTTGATTCAGTGTCCCCTTAGCCATTATGAAATGGCCATTTTTGTCTCTGAGTACTTTTGCTGTCTTGTAGTCAGCATTATCAGATATGAGTATTGCTACAGCTGCTTTTTTTGGATGTTATTTGCTTGGAGTATTGTTTTCCAGCCTTTCACTTTGAATTTGTTTTTATCCTTGTTACTTAGATGAGTTTCCTATAGGCAGCATACAGTTGGATTTTCTTTTCTAATCCATTCTGCTACTCTGTGCCTTTTTATTGGTGAGTTTAATCCGTTTACATTTAGTGTCATTATTGACACTTGTGAGTTCCCTATTGCCATTTTATAGATTGCTTTCTGTTAGTTTTGTGTCTTGTTTGATCCTTCTCTTTCGTTTTTCTATCTTTTGTTTTTATTTGGTTGTATTCCATACCTCTTTCCTCTGTTGCTATCTTTTTTATCTCATGTGCTTCTGTGGTGGTTTTTTCAATGGTGGTTACCTTTGAGTAATGAAAAGGGTCCCTACCCTGTTCATTGTAGCGCACTATTTTGTGAGTACTTTTGCACTCCATTGTTCTTTGCTACTGTTAATCTCCATCCTTTCCCCCTCTTTCTTTTCATTGTTGTCACAGTTTAAATTTGGTTTTATTGTGTTCTTCTTGGAGCTTTTACTTGTGGCTTTGTTTTTTTTTGTTCTTTGTATCTGATTGGCGAACCCCCTTTAGTAATTCCTGGAGTGGGGGTTTTTTGATGATAAATTCCCTCATCTTTTCTGTATCTGTGAATGTTTTTATTCCTCCTTCGTTTGAAGGATAGCTTTGATGGGTATAGTATTCATGGCTGGAAGTTCCTCTCTTTCAGGACTTTAAATATTGGGGTCCACTCTCTTCTAGCTTGTAGAGTTTCTGCTGAGAAATCTGATGATAATCTAATGGGCCTTCCTTTATGTTGTATTCTTCTTTTCCCTGGCTGCCTTGAGAATTTTTTCTTTGCCGTTGGTTTGTGCCAATTTCATTATCATATGCCTTGGAGTAGGTTTGTTGGGGTTAAGAATACTCGGAGTTCTGTTTGCTTCTTGAATTTGAGGCTTTAATTCTTTCCACAAGCTTGGGAAGTTCTCATATATTATTTGTTTGAGTATGTATTCAAGGTCTTTTGTGGTTCCATATAAATGTGATAATTTTTTGTTCGATTTCTTTTTAAAAATGACATTAGAATTTTGATTGGCATTGTATTAAATCCATATATATTGCTTTAAATATTATGGACATTTTAACTATGTTGACTCTTCCAATTCACAAACACAGGATATTTTTTCATTGCATTGCATCTTTTTCCATCTCTTTTAATAATGTAGTTTTCAACATAAGGTTCTTTACCTCCTTTGTTTATTCCTAGGTACTTCATTCTTTTGGTTGCAAATGTAAAAGCAATTGTTTTTAGTTTATTTTGTTTTCACTTTTTTTTTCCTGAAATTGTATTGTTAGTATACAGGAAAGCTGTGAATTTTTATACATTAATTTTGTATCCTGCAACTTTACTCTATTTGTTTACTGCCACTAATAGTTTTTTGGTGGAGTCTTTAAGGTTTCTATATACAGAATCACATCACCTGCAAAGAATGACACTTTTATTTATGCATTCCCAATATACATGCCTTTTATTTCTTTCTCATGTCTGATTGCTCTGGTGAGGAATTCCAGAACTACATATGTTGAGTAAGAGTGGCAAAAGTGGGCATCCTTCTTGTATTCCTGATTTTAGGGGAAAAGGTTTCAGTTTTCATCACTGAGTATGGTATTAGCTGAGGGTTCGTTATATATGGCCTTTACAATGTTGAGGTCCTTTCCAGTATGGCCTTTATAACGTTGAGGTACTTTTGCTTCTATACCCATTATATTGAGTGCTTTAATCATAAATGAATGTTGTATCTTAACAAATTTTTCTGTATCTATTGATAGGATTATATAATTTTTATTCCTTGTTTTGTTAATGTGCTATTACATTAATTAATTTGCATATGTTGATTTAGCCTTGTGACCCTGGAATGAACCCACCTGATTGTGATGATGATGATGATTATTATTGAGAGACAGACAGACAGGCAGGAAGGGAGAGAGACGAGAAGCATCAACCCACAGTTGCGGCACTTCAATTGTTCATTGATTGCTTCTCACATGTGCCTTGACTGAGAGACTCCAGCTGAGCTATTAACCCCTTGCTCAAGCCAGCAACCTTTGGGCTCAAGCCAGTGACCATGGGATCATGCTGATGATCCTACACTCAGGTGACCCTGTACTCAAGGTGGTGAGCGCATACTCAAGCCAGACAACCCATGCTCAAGCCAGCAACCATGGAGATTTGAACTTGGGACCCCGACATCCTAAGTCAGTCCTCCATCCACTGAGCCAGCTCGGGCCAGGTCATGATGTTTGTTTTTTCAGTGCATTACTGTATTCAATTTACTAGTGTTTTGTTTAAGAATCTTGCACCTGTGTTCATCAGAGATATGATCTATAGTTTTATTTTTTGTGTGTGTTATCCTTGGCAGGTTTTGGTATCCAAGTTATGTTGACCTCATAAAATGTGCTAGAAAGTATTGCTTCTTCTTCAATTTTTTGGAAGAGTTTGAGGACAGTTATCAAAACTTTGAATGTTTGGTAGAATTCACTAGTGAAGCCATCTGGTCCTGGACTTTCATTTTTTGGGAGGTTTTTGATGATTGTTTCAATTTCCTCACTGTTTATTGGTCTACTTAGATTTTCCAATTCTTCATGATTCAGTCTAGGAAGGTTATATATTTCCAGGAACTTATCCATTTCTTCTAAGTTATTGACTTTGATGGCATACAGTATTTCATAGTATTGTAGTATGGTCCTTTTTATATCTGAAATGTCTGTGGTGACTTCTCTTTCATTTCTGATTTTGATTATATAAATCTTTTTTTCTTTTCTCCTTAGTGAGTCTAGCCAGGGCTTTGTCATTTTTTTTTAATCTTTTCAAACAATCAGCTCTTTTTTGTATTAATTTTGTTAGTCTTCTTCTCTATTTCATTCAATTCTGTTCTAATTTTTATTATTTCCTTTCCTCTGCTGACTATGGGTTGCTTTTCTTGTTCTTTTTCTACTTCTTTAAGAGATAATGTTAGGTTGTTTACTTGGGATCTTTCTTGGTTCTTGAGATAGGCCTGTAATGGTATAAGCTTCTCTCTTACTAGTACTTTCATTGCATCATAGAAGTTTTGATATGTATATTGTCATGACTATTTGTTTCTATATATCTTTTAAGCTTAACTTTTATTATGTTTTTGACCTAGTCATTTTTTAGTAACATGTTATTTAATCTACAAATATTTGTGGGTTTCTTTACTTCCTATTTGCAGTTGATTTCTAATTTCAAAGCATTGTGGTCAGAGAATATGCTTGGTATTATTTTAATCTTCTTGAATTTATTGAGGCTAATTTAGTTGCCCAACATATGGTCTATCCTTGAGAATGTTCTGTGTGTACTGGAGAATATATAACCTGATGTTCTGGGATGAAAGGCTCTCTAAATGTCAAATATGTCTATTTGGTCTAATGTGTCATTTAGGGCTGATATATCTTTATTTATTTTGTCTTTCACTGATCTGTCTAGATCCTTGGTTGGCAAACTGTGACTCACGAGCCACATGTGGCTCTTTGGCCCCTTGAGTGTGGCTCTTCCACAAAATACCACATGCGGTTTCTACCTTGATAAGGAATGTACCCATCTATATAGTTTAAGGTTAAAAAATTTGGTTCTGAAAAGAAATTTCAATCGTTGTACTGTTGATATTTGGCTCTGTTGACTAATGAACTTGCCAACCACTGGTCTAGACTGTCAATGGAGTATTAAGGTCCTTAATTGTGCTTGTGTTTTTGTCAATTTCTCCTTTTAGTTCTGTTATTAGTTGCTTTATATATTTTGGTAATCCCTAATTGGGTGCATATATATTGAAAAGTATTATGTCTTCTTGATGTAGTGTCCCCTTTATCCTTGTAAAATGTCAATCTTGGTCTCTTACTATCTTTGCTATTTAGAAATCTATTTTGTTAGATATAACTATGGCTACACATGTTTTCCTGTGAATCCTATTTGCTTGGAGAATCATTTTCTACTCTTTCACTTTGAGTTTTTTTCATTGCACCTTAAATGTGTCTCCTGAAGGCAGCATATGATTGATTTTTGTCTTTTGATCCAATCTACTATCTGTGTCTTTTTATCGGTAAGTTCAGTTCATTTACATTTAGGGTGATTATTGATGTATAAGGATTTTTTATAACCATTTTACCTTTTGTTTTTTGGTAGCTCGGTGCCTTGATTCATTTCCTTTGTGTTCCTACTATTGTTTTTGTTTGGTAGTATTTTGTAATTTCTTCCCTGCTCTCTCTTCTTTTTTAAGCTGTGTGATTCAATTATGGGTTATTTTCTGTATGGTTACCATTGAATTTATAAAAAAGAAAATTTGATATGCACAGAAGTCCTTTTTCTTTTGAATGTAGCTAATGTACACCCTCCTTTGCAAATTCTCACCTTTGTCCTATCCACTTTTATGTGTTTTTTTTTTTTATCACAAAATATCCCTGTTTATGCTATACAGTTTGTTGGTGATCTTACTTAACAGTATTGTGAACTGTTGTTTTTTGGTTTTGGTAGAATAAGCCCCTTGAGTATTTTCTGCAATAGAGGTCTTCTGGTGATAAATTCTCTCAGCTTCTGTATGTCTAGGAAAGTTTTTATTTCTTCTTCATATTATAGGATAACTTTGCTAGATATAGTATTCTCAGCTGGTAATTTCTCTTTCAGTAGTTAGAATATTTGGTTCCACTCTCTTCTAGCATGTAGAGTTTCTACTGCAAAGTCTAATGATAAGTTAATAGGCTTTCCATTATAGGATTTCTTCTTTTCCTCAGCTGCCTTAAGAACTCTCTGCCATTAATTTTTGACATTTTTAATACAACATGCCTTGGAGAAGCCTTTTTAGATTGAGGTAATTAAGTGTGCTGTTTGCTTCTTGGATTTGAGGATCTAGCTCCTTTCATAGGTTTAAAAAGTTCTCATCAATATCTGTTTGAATAGGCTCTTTGATACCTTCTCCTTCCCTTCTTCTGGTATGCCTATTATGCTTACATTGCTCTTTCTGATGGAGTCAGATAGTTCTTGTAGAATCCTTTCATTTTTTATGCTCAAGTCTCTCTCTTCTTCCATCTGCATCATTTCCAGATTTCTATCTTTGACACAACTAATCATTTCCTCCTTCTGGTCAGCTACATTTCTTATGCTTGCTAGTTCATTCTTTATCTCTTTTATTGAGTTCTTCATCTCCAGAATGATTGGTTCTTTTGTAAAGTTTCAGTCTCATTGGTAAAGAACTCATTTTGTTCATTGATTTGTTTTCTGAGCTCACTAAACTGCATATAATGATACCTTGAGATACAAACAGACCAATATTCGAATTTTTTAAGACATGAGCTGCGACTCAGTCTGTATTTTTGTTCGAGATCCAAGCGAAATTCCGAGATACAAGTTGTGATTTGGGATGCTACCACAAGTTGGCGCATTGGTGCGCAGGTCCAGTATCAGCAGTTTGATATATGAGTTGACTGACTTACAAGCTCGGTTACAGAACGAATTAAATTCATATCTCAAGGTACCACTGTATATGTATTTTCTTGCATCTCATTGAGTTTTTTCAGAACTGAAATCTTGAATTCCCTATCACATTACATTTCATTTTCTTGTCTTTGTCTAGGCATCTATGTATAAGTGGCACTTCTCTAGCAGATTGATACAAATAAGTCTTTCTATTATTTTCCAGTAGGTAGTATTAAATCATAAGATTTTTAGCTCTCTTGCACTTCTCTGGCTTTCAGATCTTGATGGGGTAGTGAGAAACGGTAGGTACCTCCCTGTGATCTGGTCACCCCAGTCCTAGGGGACCAACCCCACAGGGGAACACGGTGAGCAATGGGGCTCCAAATCCATGAAATCCCAGTGCTGTCCCCAGATGCTGCCATCCATGCAGATGTGATGCATGATAGTGAGGTAGACTGGCAAAGCCCAGACACCTTCTAAGTTGCTTTGCTCTCTTGGGAATGGTGACCTCAGACCACCACTTAGTTCCCATAGAGTCCCCAACTCTGACCAGCCAGAGAGTGCACCCTTTTCTCAGGAAAAAAAAGTAATTTCCTAGTACCAGTTCTCAGATCTGAAGACAATGTGGTCTGCAACCTGACACCCAGGGCAAAGGGAGGCAAGCTATGCAAGGTTAAGGGGTGGCCTGGCTCTGGGTTTTGTTTCTGTCTGGAATGCTGAATGCCAGACAACCCTGGCCATAACTTTCTGCTGTATCTCTGCTCAGGTCACTGGGCTCAGCCACAGCTCATTTTACCTTCTTCTGCATGAATGACCACTGAATCTCTTTACTCCTCCCAACTGAACAGAGTGTCAGTCACAACCTAATTCCTCCTGTAAAGCCAGTAGCCATGGACACCATCACAGCCTCCTGGTCCATGCAGGTTCGCATTTGATTCAAACAGATGGTAATGAAAGAACGGAGCCAAGAACTGGTGAGCCATTAGCTTTAATCCTAGCTTGTACCTGGTGGGCAAGAAATAAACACAGTGGGAAAACACTTCCCTTTCCATTCAGGGCTCCCAAAGCCCCTGATTTATCTGAGTTTCCTAGAATCAAAGGTTTTTACCTCACCAGCCTTATTCGCCTCTGTTCCCCATTCCTTCTTTCTTCACAAACTGTACAAACTGGCTTCTCCCTCAGCACTCCACCATCTTGGCTGCTTCTCCTCTTCCACGTGGCCTTTCTCTGCTCTCCTCTCTAATGCGAATCTCAGGAACTGAGAGCGAGCTAGCTCTCAGTCTGCCCCATTTTATAGTGTAGAAATCAAAACCTTTAATCCAATATACAAACAAGGAAGTCTCTGATACAAAGTCACTTACGGTGGGAAAGGCTTAGTCTTAAAACTAAGCCTTAGGGTATAACAACTCTGCCTGCTTACAGCCTGTCCACAATGCAAACTGTAAGCGAGCAAACCTATATATCATATTTACAAACTTATTTGACCAACACCTCCCTTCTCCACACTGAGTCCTTCCATGAGGTCTCAGCTATAGGTATGCAACCATGGCTTGCTTCTTCCTTCTCACCCCCTGGTTCACTCCTACTTTCCACCATTAGATGTTTCAATGCAGAAATCTCTCAGGTGTGCTTGTGCATTGAGCAGGGAATCCTTTGTTAAATTATAGCTGTTCAAATTGTTGAAACTTCAAGGGAAGAGACAAGGAGAATCTCTCAAACCACCATTTCTCTGATGTCACTCAAAAAATTACATATATTTGTCTGGAGACTTGAGATAATCTATTCTCCTGGAATCCACTGAGGCTTTTCTATCCCTGAAGACTCTAGGGAACTTCATAGTCTTAGAGATCCTCTGCTTCAGGTTCCAGGAACCAATGAGCTCAGTGGACAAGGTCAGGCAAATGAATGTACTTTAATGCCTTGGTAGGAAATGTGTGGCTTTTAAACCAATAGCACTGGAATCCTCTGGAATTTTATTAAAAATGCAGACTCACAGGCTGTTGGTCACAACCTTGGAAATTCCCTAGGAGAATTCAAAACTGGTCATATAGGGCTTGTCCTAGCAACTGCAAGACCAGTAGTAACTCTCCCCTTAAAAGCTTTAAACAAGGAATTTTCTATAATATATTTATTTTTATCATCTTAAAACAGTGTTGAAAGGTACCAAAAGCAATCAAATACTATCAAAATTTTCTACATCAATGGACAATTTGCTAAAATAAAAATATGTAAATGTTTTTTGTGGGCTACACATATAAGTTAGAAACTTCTTAATGCACCATGCATAAACATGTTTAAAATTTTACTGGAGTGATATTGGCTAATACATCATCTATATATTGCATTGCATGGTAATCACCCCAAATCTAATCTCCTTCTGTCACCATATATTTGACCCCCTTTACCCTCTTTATCCTCTCCTTAGTCTATTTCCCCTCTGATAACCACTATACTTTTATCTGTGTCTATGAGTTTGCTTCTTCATTTGTTGCTTTCTATTTTATAACCCATGTATGAGTAAAATATATGGTTATCCTTTTCCATATGATTTTTCTTGCTTATGATACTCTCAAGCTCCATCCATGTTGTCACAAACAGCAGTATTTCATCCTTTCTTATGGATGAGTAGTACTCCATTGTATACATGTACCATATCTTTTTTTATCCAATCATCCATTAAAAAACACTTTAGCTGTTTCCATGTCTTGGCTATTGTGAATAACGCTGCAATAAACAAAGGAGTACATATATTTTTACAAGTAAATGTTTTCAAATTTTTGGGGTAGACACTCAAAAAATCTGGATTGCTGGGTCATAAGGTAGTTTTTATTTTTAATTCTTCTATTGATTGGAGAGAGAGAGAAGGAAATGGGGGACAAGAGGGGAGAGAGAGAGAGAGAGAGAGAGAGAGTGAGAGAGGGAGAGAGAGAGAAAAGAACCAACTCATTACTCCCCTTAGCTGTTCCACTTAGTTACACACACATTGGTTACTTCTCACACGTGCCCTGACTGAGGATCAAACCTATAACTTCGGTGTGCTGTGACAATGTTCTACCCACTAAGCAATTCAACCAGGGCCAGGTTCACTCTATTCTTAATTGAACCCCCATACTTTTCCAGAGTGGCTGCTCTAATTTACATACCCACTGCAGTGTACGAAGGTTCTCTTTCCTCTACATACTAGCCAACACTTGTTATTTCATGTGTTATTGATATAACTAGTATGTATTCTTGGGAAAAGCAATGAACATTTTTTACTGTTAATGCAATTATCCTCTCTGGTAATGAAGCAGTTAATCATAGTAAGAACTAACTCAGTGTTTTTCATGTTCTCACAGAAAACTACCATATACACACTGCAAGTTTACTGGGCAAGTAACTTGGACTCATTTGGATACTATTAGCATACAATTCTTCTACAATATTTACATTCCCCATTTTATTGTGAATAGACTGGCAACAAAGACTTTGAAGATGAAGACATAGTATCCAAATGATGGCTGCTGACTAGATTTGGATCTGAATGCTGGCCTTGGTTTCCAACTTGAGATAATGTTCAATGACTCTTGGCAAATGAAAGATAAATTTTGCCAATATGAGGTATAAATGTCGACCTATATAGCTTTGTTGATTTGTAGTTCAGAAAAAGAAACTGATAGTCTGATATATCATATAGCACACAAATATACACACTAATATATATCAGAGAGCTAGTAATCCAATTTAGATAGAGATGTGGTTGTGTTAAAGAGAAATATTAGACCATTTCTAAAAACATGTTTAGACATTTTAGAAAGTTCTGTTGGGATATAAAAAGAAATAATGTAATTAAAATCTTTCGCTGAGAGATGATTTAAAATATAGTGTAAAAAGTCTTTAATTCACTTTAAGTTTATTCTTGTATATGCTATAAAATAATCTAGTTTCTCCTTTTTTTCTTTTTTGAATGTTCGTATCTCATAGATAGAAAACAGACTAACAGATGTCAGAGGGCAGGGGGTTGTGGGGCTAGGCGAAAAAGGTGAAGGGATTAAGGAAAAAGGAAAAAGAAAAGAAACCTCAAAGACAAAGGCCCTGGCCGGTTGGCTCAGCGGTAGAGCGTCGACCTGGCGTGTGGGGGACCTGGGTTCGATTTCCGGCCAGGGCACATAGGAGAAGCGCCCATCTGCTTCTCCACCCCTCCCCCTCTCCTTCCTCTCTGTCTCTCTCTTCCCCTCCTGCAGCTGAGGCTCCATTAGAGCAAAGATGGCCCGGGCGCTGGGGATGGCTCCTTGGCCCCTGCCCCAGGCGCTGGAGTGGCTCTGGTCGCAACGAAGCGATGGCCCAGAGGGGCAGAGCATCGCCCCCTGGTGGGCAGAGCGTCGCCCCTGGTGGGCGTGCCAGGTGGATCCTGGTCGGGCGCATGCGGGAGTCTGTCTGACTGTCTCTCCCCGTTTCCAGCTTCAGAAAAATACAAAAAAAAAAAAAAAAAAAAAAAGACAAAGATAACAGCATGGTGATTAACAAAGGGAAAGGGGGTGGGAAGAGATTGAAGAGGGTTAGGGGGAATAAATGTTGATAGTTGGAGACTGAACTTAGGGTGCTGAACACATACTTCAATATACATGATGTATTATAGAATAGTGTCCTGAAATCTATAAACTATTAACCAAAGTCACTCCAATAAATTCAATTAAAAAATAAGTAAAAATAGAAGTATAGTGTAAAAGTACTAGGGAGTACAATTCTCTATGGAAAAGACTTCCATGTGGACTAGACTTAAGGCTTTCATTTACTCAAAATTGGTTCCATATTCAAGTTCAGGTTCCTGGTCTGCTACCCAGTCTGGCAAAAGTTCAGACCCTGTAAATTCAATGCTTGGGGAGAATGAAGGTGCATGTTTTTCAAGAGCAAATTCCAGATATCTTAGAAGTGATAGTGATGGATAGTCTTGGCCCTATTTCTTTTTAGAAAGCAACAAAGAACTTATGACCTAAAATTATGGAAAAATGGATTTAAAAAACATTTCTCCCTTTCTTTTTCTTTAATTTAAAAAAAGGAGAAGTAACAAGGTCATGTTCAGGCTGCTAAAAATTTATCTTGTTACAGATCTCAAGCATTTGGAAATGCAGTGACCTTCAGGTTTTTCTGTGTATTTGAATTACAGCGCAGGGTACTATACAATTCAAAAAGAAAAATGTTGAGTTATGGGTGTAGATCTAAACATGGAAATTCAGTCCAGTCTAGCCATGCTATAAAGTGTTGTGGAGGCTCTGAAAGCCAAAGAAAACCTCCAGAACTGAGGGAATCATTCCTGTTGGCCTTGTTGTTGAGGGATTCTAGTAACATAAGAGTCGCTACCTCAAACACCACAAAAGTCTCCCAGTGAAAATTTCTTTTGTGCCATGGACAACACATTAAAATTAAGAAGTTTCTAAAATTAAGTACAGCACAGAGACTCTGCATGTCTGGATTCCAGATACTTTCAACTTTTGAAAAGCTGCCATATGGATATGCCTCTCTGTCAGATGCCACAATATCGTTCCTTGTGACTTGAGTAAGAGCTGCAGTTTTAGAGAAAGAGAGAGAGAGAATTCTGACTAAAACTGTTTCTTCAGAATATTTCATATGGTTAAATGAAACACCTTGTTTTTAAATACTAAAGACCCATGCATCTCATTTTCTGAAATATCAGACAACATGTAGAGAAAGAAACCCATCAGCGTGTCAGAAATATGTGCCCCACATACACAAGGATTACCGTTCCGAGGAGGCAGGAATATTTGTTGACTAGAGCCCTGTGTCAAGCTTGGAGTGACCTGGCTTTTATTTGAATCCTCTCTACTGCTTACATGTGTATCGTCACGCATTGTTTCTCGATGTCTCATATCCCTTATCTAATCAATGGGAAGAACAAGAAAGTATCCTCTCTGCTACTGATGAGGGAATGAAGGAATTCTGTGAAATTATAACAAAAAAATTATAATTTTTTATACTGATGATATTAAAAACTGAAATTGTTCTAACCATTTTTGCGAGCTAAATTCTCACTTTTTAATGAGAAATGTAACTCATACAGTGTAGATTTGTTAGGATCAACATTATCTTTTAAATGACTAGATTTAAGACCATTAAAATGAAGAATTTTCACCAAATTAATTGAGATCCATTCATCACTGGAGATCTCAAAGGTTAGGGGGAAATTTTCTTTCATACTGAAAATCCATTAACATTAAGAAAAATTAGATTTCATTTAAATCAATTTTAATAGAAGATCCATTGATAAAGATTAAATTTTCCTTTATCTGTTTATTTTTGATCATAAAGAGAATAATATTGTGAACTTAGATGATAATGTAAGATACTTCAGTTAGGTCCTTTTCCAGATAAAAGTTCACCATATATTACAGAAGTTATACTATTCAGGTTAATATGTAGAATATGTAAAACCTTTTGAACTGGCACCAAACAATAAGAAGTACTATCCCCTGGACTACAGTGCCAGCTCCAGCTTGATTGTGTGAGGTTGGGAAAAAGCACCCAGGGGAAGGGACAAAGTCAATAAAGTTGCTCAGAGAAACTGCTAAGATACTAACTACTAGGTATTTCACTGTTATAAAATGGCACAAAGCCCTACTTCCAGATGAACATTAACTCACTTTAGGTTGCAACAATAGATTCATATAGCCAGAAAAATTGGCTATATGAATATCCTACTAAACACCAAAATAGGATCACCTCTGAACTTTGTACACTGGACTGCAGGGACTAAATCACGCTGTATATGGATTATTCCTCAATGGAATTCCTTTTTCATTGCTATACAGCAATTTTACAGTAAATTCACTGCAAACTGGAGACATGACAACTTTAAATACCTTACCTCACTTCTGGAAAAGATAAAGCCTGAGGAGTAAAGGGAACTAATACCCAGAGAGCAATGGGAGCAAATTTAAATTTTACAATGCATACTTACACGTCTTTTGAATTATGTACTGCAAACATGTTACCTTGTCAAAATATAAGGTATTTTGAAAATATTAGGGAAAATCATTCTATTCTCTAATAATTTATCCTTGCTATAAAATTTATATTCTCATATATCTAGTTTCCCCAAAGCTGATTAACTAAAACTTAAGGATAAAATCAAAACCAACCTTCTATTTTGCTACCAGGTTGGATACACTAATTAGAAATGTGACAAACTTCTTAAAATGCGACTCTTCCAGTGTCACTGGATCTTACATCTCTGCTTTCCTTCCTCTTAGTCTGTGTTTTATAGTTGAGAGAAAAGAATAGAGTTAACCATTCCTCTCCTATATCTTTTGAAACAGGCAAAAACTTTTTAAAAAAGTACTTTTTTGCATATATATCTTCAATTTGGAGTTACAAAATTAAATGAGGATAAAAATAACTTTCATTAGTTTCTCTTTTGTGCTTTAAAAAAAAAAAAAGAAAAAAGATTTTAGCCAGAGGGAAAGGGAGAGAGAGAATCTGTTCCTGTATGTGCTCTGACTGGGGATCGAACCAGCAACCTCTGTGCTTCCAGCCGATGCCCTATCCAACCAGGCACTTTAGTGCTTTCAGAACTATAAGATGAATCCTTTAACTAACTGGAATATTGGTAGCCAATAAAAAGTGAATAATAATAAATTGGTAACACACTTTTCAGTTTTTTTTCCTAAAATTTAATTAGAGAATGCTTTTCAGGCAATATCTAAAATGAAAATGCCCAAATCCAAATAGACCTTGCTGACAATTCAGTTTATTAGAATAATAAAAGATGAAGGTCAACATAATTGACCTACTACATTAACTGGAATAGTTTAAAAATTATATTTTTTACAAATGCTACTACTAATCACTCTTCCATCATTACTATTAGAGGTAGATATAATTCTACCTCTAAGTAGGATAATTATTGAATAAGCTTAGATAAAAGGAAGATTTTAAAAAAATTTTCAACCCTGTCATAACAGGTCAAGCCTCATTCAGGTCAACATGGAAAGAAAATATTATAATGCTTAAAAAATACTTATGATAGCATAGCCTGAAATTTTATGAAAATGAGAAGAAATCCATAGTTAATATCTAGGTGGGCAGTGCTTCTACTGATAAAATTTCCAAGTTTAATCAACATTAGTCACAAATATCAACTTGATTTAATATAAAAAGGAAACCATAATATTTAAAGAGCATTTCACAAGGTAAGCCAAAAATAATTAATTGGAGAAATGCAGGTCTTACATGTCTGAAGAAACTACTGACTAAATAAACCCTAATCACGTAACAATTTTTTTATTTACCATTGAAGGTATTTTTCAAGGTCTGTTCTAAAGAAGAAATTTAAAATTTATATCCCCAATACAGACTAAAGACTTCCCCTTCAGTTCTTAACTATCAGGTTGATGATTCAGTCACACTATAAAGGCAAGTCTTAAATCTATATTAGAATAAGTTTTCTTTCAAAATCTCCAATGCTTTTTGGTTTTGGCCCAGATAGAAAAACCACAAGAATAGCCTTGCATGCAAAATTCTGGCTTAGGCCAGGAAATTCAGAGCACACAAGAACTATTCTCAACTACCAAACCTTTCTCAATCCTCTGTTGAGGTTAAGTTTGGTGGGAGGGATAAGAATGGACAAGCCAAGTCGTTATTTCCAAACCAATCACTAGTATCTAGCATGCTGTTAGGCCAAGTTCTATTGGCAACAGCAAACATCTTTATTTGTCCAGGAAAAATCTCATCATACAATAAAAGCTGGAATTTATGAGAATCCTTGTTCAATCAAATAGCCAAAACTATAAATTGATTTCATACTTTAATATTAACAAAATACTGGAATTCAAACAAAAAGATATATGACAGGTCTCACATATCTTAATTTTTACTTCTCCCTTCTTTGCACAAAAAGTTAGCAATCTCCAATCAAGGAAAAATATCAAAAGAAGAGAAAACAAAGTTGTTTCCCCCTCCTTAGAGCAGAACTTTATACAGTACAAGTAATTCTACACCCTGGGAAGAATCAGTTGCCTAAATGTAATATATTCTCCCTTATAAAACAGTACAAACAACTCAAGAGTTCAAATAAAACACTAGCAAGTGGGTGCTTTGAAAAATAGAATACAGCAGGCATGTGATACTCCTATCTGGCAGTTAACATATGGTGCATTGCTAAAATTCAAGGTAATCTTTACCAAAGGTTATTAAGACATATTTAACCTTTACACAGAGGACCATAACTCTCAATAAAATCAAGGTTAAATAGTGGGAATGAATATATCAGTAATTTTAATCAACTTCAGATAACATAAATTTATGTAGCAATTTGCATCATTTTTCACTATAGGTAGCAAAAAACTTGTATGCCTAAAAATACTAGTGCATCTCATTGGATATTCTAATACTTAACACAAAAAGAAAATATTTACATCAAAAATTCTCTTTAGATTGTTGTTAAGAATCCAGGCTCTAGGGGCGGCAAGATGGTGTTGGAATAGTCGGACGTACCAACTTCTACCTCCTAGAACCAAAGTGGATGACAACTTAATTTTAAGAAAAATCATCTGGAAAAACCATCTTTGGACTAAACTAAGAGGACTCTTTAACCAAGGAACACTGAAGAAGCCACACTGAGAATGGTACGAAAAGCAGAAAGACGGAGAGGGCTGCCCAGCTCCCGGGAGCAAACGGCAGCCCAGAGGGACTCATGTGGTGGGAAGCGAGTTTAGTAGAGAGTAGGATCCAAGGCCCCAGGAACAAAGTCCCAGCCTACAGCCCCAGAGCCTAGAAGAGGCGGATGGAATTATGTAGCTGTGAAACAAGCCAGGATACTGTTTGTGAGAAAGAAACAGATTTCTCAGACCCAGGATTCTTCCTAAAGGGACCGTGCAGAACATCTCTTTCACAACCACTCACCCAGAACTCTGGGAGACTGGGAGAGCTGAGAGGACTGGAGGAGCAGGAAGAGAGTGTAACCTAGGAGGCACAGGGAGGAACACTTTGAGGGACAGCCACCCTAACACCTGGGCTGAGTCACCCCCCAAATCTAAAGTGAATATTTCCCCGGGAACCAAAATACCAGCAAAGGGAAGCAGGACACCAGCCAAACAAGCTCTACTGTGGCACTCAGAGCAGGGTCACTTAGGAGGGAATCATCAGAAATACAGTATTGAGTGCTAGGGTCCGAGCTGCATCAACCCCACCCACACTGCTGAGGGCTCCCCGAAGGGTGGGCGATGGCAGGACATGGAAGCACGGTCCCTTCAGCAGGGGTGGAAGCTGAGTGGCCATGACTGAGGCCCAGCGTGACCGACCTGACTGTGAGCCGGGTGAGCAACAGCGGTCGCATCTGCAATCCCGCTCGCAGGGAAAACGTGAAAGGAGGGAAACCATAGAGACCCGAGGTGGAGCATGAGTGTTCAGCCCCCACTCCAGAGCCAGGGTTTGTGGCCAGGTGAGCGAGCGCAGCCCTGCCTGTGGGGGAGGGGTGAAAGCCGGGGAATAGGCAGAGACCCATGGCTGAGCATAGGTGCACAGCCCCACCTAAGATGCTGAAGATTGCGGCCCCAGCACGACGCACAGCCACACCCATGGGGGCAGGAAAAAGGCCAAGGTCAGCCAGCCGGGGTTTGTAGACCCAGCACGTGAACATAGCCCCACCAAAGGAGGAGAGGTGTAAACGGCAGCGACTGCTGCAGCAGGCCGGCACCAGCAAAGCCCATACCTGAACACCCCAACAGCAGCAGAGGGGGTGGCAGGCCTGAAGTCAGACCATACCTACAAAATACAGAGGCCACACCCATTGCATTTCTCTGCCTTACCATTATACACAGACAAAATAGAAGGCAGAGAAATGCAATGCAAATGAATCAAGAGAAATTGCCAGAAAAGAACTTGAATGAGTCAGATATAACCAAATTACAGGATGCAGAGTTTAAAATAATGATTTTTAGGATGCTCAAAGATCTTAGAACAACAATAGATGAACATAACAGATACCTAAATAAAGAGATAGCAAGTAGAAAAAAGGACATTGAAATAATAAAAAAGAATCAGTCAGAAATGACAAATACACAATATCAGAAATGAAGACCACAATGGAAGGAATTAAAAGCAGGATGAATTAAGCTTAGGATAGAATCAGCAGGTTAGAGGACAAGATAAACAAAGGCACAGAAGCAGAGCAGCAAAAAAAAAAAAAAAAAAAAAAAAAAGAGACTGAAAGAGTCTGAGGAACATTAAGAGAGCTCTGTGACAACATGAGAAGAAATAACATCCACATCATAAGGGTTCGTGATAAAAAAGAGAAAAAACAAGAGATAGAGACCTTGTTCAATCAAATCATAGCTGAAAACTTCCCTAAATTGATGCAAGAAAGTCACACAACTTCAAGCACAGAGAATTCTATTAAAGAGAAACCCAAAGAAATCTATATCAAGACACATCATAATTAAAATACCAAAGTTAACAGATAAAAAGAAAATAT
This sequence comes from Saccopteryx bilineata, assembly GCF_036850765.1. Taxonomy (NCBI): domain Eukaryota; kingdom Metazoa; phylum Chordata; class Mammalia; order Chiroptera; family Emballonuridae; genus Saccopteryx; species Saccopteryx bilineata. The sequence continues at coordinate 137,370,265 of NC_089491.1, read as the reverse complement.
TAAAACCTGCTAGAGAAAAAAGGCTATCACCTATAAAAGAGCCCCCATAAAGATCAGAAACACTTGAGGCCAGAAAGGAATGGCAAGAAATATTTGAAGTAATGCAGAACAACAGCCTACAACCAAGACTACTTTATCCAGCAAGGCTATTGTTAAAATTGAAGGAGAATTAAAAAGCTTCCCAGACAAAAAAACAAAAAAACCCCCCAAAAACTGAAGGAATTCATTTCCTCAAAACCAAGGCTACAAGAAATGTTAAGGGGCCTGTTGTAAACAAATCAAAGAGGAAAAAGAATATAGTAAAAGAGGAATATATAGCTTTAAAGAATAAAATGGGAATAAACAACTACATATCAATAATGACCTTAAATGTAAAAAGATTAAATGATCCAATCAAAAGACATAGGGTAGCTACATGGATAGGAAAACAGAACCCATACTTATGCTGTCTACAAGAAACACACATAAAAACAAAAGATGCACATAGACTGAATGTAAAAGGATGGAAAAAAAAATATTTCATGCAAATGGAAATAAAAAAAAAGCTGGGGTAGCAATACTTATATCTGACAAAATGGACTTTAAAACAAAGGCTATAGTAAGAGATAAAGGTCACTACATAATGATAAAGGGAGCAATCCAACAGGAAGATATAACCGTTATAAATATCTTCTCACCTAATGTAGGAGCACCTAAATATATAAAGCAAACTTTGATGGATATAAAGGGCGAGGATGAATAGCAATACTATAATAGTATGCAATTTCAATACCCTACTAACATCACTAGAAAGATCGTCAAGAAAGAAAATTAACAAAGAAACAGCAGACTTAAAGGACACACTAGATCAACTGGATTTAACAGATATCTTCAGAACCTTTCACCCTAAAGCAGCAGAATATACACACATTTCAAGTACTAATGGTACATTCTCTAGGATAGACCACATGTTAGAATAAAAAATTTCAGGTGATTGAAATCATATCAAGCATTTTCTCTGATCACAATGGCATGAAAGTAGAAATCAACCACAACCAAAAAACTGAAAAATATTCAAACACTTGGAAACTAAACAGCATGTTATTAACTAACGAATGGTTAACAATGAGATCAAAGAAGAAATAAAAAAATTCCTCAAAATGAATGATAACGAGCATACAGCAACTCAAAATTTATGGGACACAGCAAAAGCAGTACTGAGGGGGAGGTTCATAGCAATACAGGCATACCTTAAGAAGCTAAAAAAAAAGCTCAAAAAAAACAACATAACTCTGCATCTAAAAGATTAAAAGAACAGCAAGTAAAGCCCAGAGGGAGTAGAAGGAAGAAAATAATAAAGATCAGAGCAGAAATAAATGACACAGAGGCTAAAAAAAAAATACAGAGGGTCAATGAAAACAATAGCTGGTTCTTTGAAAAGGTAAACAAGATCAATGAACCTTTAACCAGACAAACCAAGAAAAAAAGAAAGAGGACTCAAATAAATAAAATTAGAAATGAAAGTGGAGAAATAACAACTGACACCACAAAAATACAAAGGATTGTAAGAAAATACTATGAAGAACTGTATGCGAAAAAAGTAGACAACCTAGATGAAATGGATAAATTCCTTGAAACATACAATCTTTTAAAAATCAATCTGGAAGAATCAGAAAACCTAGAGACCCATTATACCAAATGAGATCAAAACAGTTATCAAAAAACTCCCAAAAAACAAAAGCCCTGGGCCAGATGGCTTCACAAGTAAATTCTACCAAATATTCAAAGAAGAACTAACTCCTATCCTTCTTAAGCTATTTCAAAAAATTCAAGAGGAAGGAAGACTCCAAGCTCCTTGTATGAGGTGAGCATAATTCTGATTCCAAAACTAGGCAAAGACAACACAAAGAAAGAAAATTATAGGCCAATATCCCTGATGAATTTAGATGCTAAAATCCTCAACAAAATATTAGCAAACGGGATCCAGCAATATATGAAAAAAGTCATACACCATGATCAAGTGGGATTTATTCTGGGGAGGCAGGGCTGGTACAATATTTGCAAATGTATCAATGTTATTCATCACATAAACAAAAGGAAGGAGAAAAACCACATGATAATTTCAATAGATGCAGAAAAAACATTTGATAAAACCCAGCACCCATTCATGATCAAAACTCTCAGCAAAGTGGGAATACAGGGAACATACCTCAACATGATAAAGGCCATCTATGACAAACCCACAGCCAACATTGTACTCAATGGGCAAAAATGAAAAGCAATCCCCTTAAGATCAGGAACAAGGCAGGGGTGTCCCATTTCACCACTCTTATTCAACATAGTTCTAGAAGTCCTAGCCACAGCAATTAGACAAGAAGAAGAAAGAAAAATCATCCCAATTGGAAAAGAAGAAGTAAATCTATAATTATTTGCAGATGATTTGATATTGCATATAGAAAACGCTAAAGCCTCAGTCAAAAAACTACTGGACCTGATAAATGAATTCAGCAAGGAAACAGGATATAAAATTAATACTCAGAAATCAGAGACATTTTTATACACCAAAAATGAACTGCCAGAAAGAGAAATTAAGGAAACAATCCCCTTCACTATTGCAATAAAAAATATAATATACTTAGGAGTAAATTTAAACAAGGAGATTAAAGACTTGTACTCGAAAAATTAGAAAACATTGATAAAAGAAATCAAGGAAGATACAAACAAGTGGAAGCATATATCGTGTTCATGGATAGGAATAATAAACATCATTAAAATGTCTATATTACCGAAAGCAATCTATAAATTCAATGCAATACCAATTAAAATAACAATGACACCCTTCAAAGATATAGAACACATATTCCAAAAATTTATGTGCAACCAAAAAAGAACATGAATAGCCTCACAATCTTGAAAAGGAAAAATAAAGTGGGAGGTATCACACTTGCTGTTATCAAGTTATTCTACAAGGCCATTGTATTCAAAACAGCTTGGTGCTGGCATAAGAACAGGCATTTAGATCAGTGGTAGTCAACCTGGTCCCTACTGCCCACTAGTGGGTGTTCCAGCTTTCATGGTGGGCGGTAGCAGAGCAACCAAAATATAAATAAAAAGATAGATTTAACCATAGTAAGTTGTTTTATGAAGAGTTATTCTGCCAAACTTAGTGAAAATCCGACATAAAGTACTTGGTAAATAATTATTATTATATTAACTTGCTGTAACTCTGCTTTATAAATTTTATAAAGTAAAATTACTTCCCTACTTTATAAATCACCATTACTGTGGAACTGCTGGGCTGTTAAAAATTTTACTTCTAATAGAGATACAAAAGTGGGTGGTAGTTATATAAAGATTGACTACCCCTGATATAGATCAACAGAACAGAACAGAGAACCCAGAAATAAATCCACAGTTTTATGGACAACTTATACTTGACAAAGGAGGTAAGAGCATACAATGGAGTAAAGACAGGCTCTTCAACAAATGGTGTTGGGAAAATTGGACAGCTACCTGCAAAAAAATGAAACTAGACCACCAACTTACACCATTCAAAAAAATAAACTCAAAATGGATAAAGCACTTAAATGTAACCATGAAATCATAAGCATCTTAGAAGAAAACATAGGCAGTAAGCTCTCTGACATCTCTTGCAGCAATATATTCGCTGATTTATCTCCATGGGCAAGTGAAATAAAAGACAAGATAAACAAATGGGACTATATCAAACTAAACAGCTTTTGCAAAGCTAAAGATAATCAGAACAGAATAAAAAGACAAACTACACAATGGGAGAACATATTTGACAGTACGTCTGATAAGGGGTTAATAACCAAAATTTATAATGAACTTGTAAAACTCAACACCAGGAAGACAAACAATCCAATCAAAAAGTGGGCAAAAGAAATAAATAGACATTTCTCCAAAGAGGACATATAGATGGCCAGTAGACATATGAAAAAATGCTCAACATCACTAATCATTAGAGAAATGCAAATTAAAACCACAATGACATATCACCTCACACTAGTGAGAATGGCACTCATCAAGAAAACAACACATGATAGGTGCTGGCGAGGATGTGGCGAAAAGGGAACCCTCCTGCACTGCTGGTGGGAATGCAGACTGGTGCAGCCAATGTGGAGAACAGTATGGAGATTCCTCAAAAAATTAAAATTGAACTGCCTTTTGACCCAGCCATCCCACTTTTTGAAATATATCCCAAGAACACCATATCACTCATTCAAAAGGAGAAATTTACCCCCATGTTAATGGCAGCATTCTTTACAATAACCAAGATCTGAAAACAGTCCAAGTGTCTGTCAGTGGACGAGTGGATTAAAAAGCAATGGTACATATATACAATGGAATGCTATGGGGCCATGAAAAAGAAGAAAATCTTACCTTTTGCGACAACATGGATGAACTTGGAAATTACTATGATAAGTGAAATAAGCCAGGCAGAGAAAGAAAAATATCATATGACCTCACTCATTTGAGGAATCCAATGAACAATATGAACTGAGCAGCAGAACAGAGACAGGAGGGATCAAAGGGACTAGAGGAAAAGAGGACAGAGGAAAGGGGATGACAGGATGGGGTAAACATGAACAAAAAGGAGGATGGCACTATGGGGAGAGGAGCAAGGGAGATGTTGAGGGGAATATGGGGGAGGGGGAATGCATTTGGGCAACAACAGAATCTACGTAAACACAATAAATTAAAATAAATTTTAATAAAAGAGAATAAAATAATTCTTTTTATAAAATGTTCTAATTTAGAAAAAAAATCAGCCCATTCATTGTTTTCTCATTAAAACCAATATTTACAAGCCCTATTCATGTGACTAGCACTCATTGGTTTTTAGCACCTAGGTTTCAATACACAGAATTAGAGACAATCTATTCAGTAAAGATTCAGAGAAAAAGAATATTAAAAAAATTGGTGTGTATGTCCCTATATCTAGTTTAGTATAGTAATTTGTGATGTGTATGAAAGGACAACTTTTGTAAACATACTCCACTAGGCCAAAAGCATGCATACAAAGTGTATAAAAAGAGAGCTCTTAGAGTTTGAGAAGAGGCTTTAATCACTGTACTTAAAAATTATTTGGTGTTTGCATATAATTATTAAATCAAACTGCATTTTATTTTTTGCCTTTTCAGGCTATTTTTCTAATCACCTTTTTTGCTAGTCTGTCAACTGTAAAAATTCAATATGTTTCAATATGTCTTCTATCATGTGTGATATTTAAAACATTTAAATCTCTTAAGTTTAAATAACAAAAACGTATAGACCTTGGTCTTAAAGAAGATTTTATGAATTTGACCCTAAAGGCAAGGGAAGAAAAGAAAAAAAAATGAAGCCTGATGGGGGTAGTTGTACAGTGAATAAAGCATCAGACTGGGATGCAGAGGACCCAGGTTCAAAACCCTGAGGTTGCTAGCTTGAGTGCGGGCTCATCAGACTTGAGCACAGGCTCACCAGCTTGAGCAAGGGATTGCCGGCTTTAGCGTGGGATCATAGACATGACCCCATCATCACTGGTTTGAGCCCAAAGGTTCTAGCTTGAGCCCAAGGTCACTGGCTTGAGCAAGGGGTCACTTGCTCTGCTGCAGCCCCTGGTCAAGGCACATATGAGAAAGCAATCGGCCAGATGACATCAGAGTAATGGCGGGGTAGGAAGTGATACCGATAAATCTCCCCCAAAACTCAACAAGATCTTCAACCAGAAACAGAAAAACTTATACTTGCAGCTTCCAGATGCTTCGCAATACACCCAAAGGTATGATTGAGTGAAAAATTGGCTAAATATATAACCAAACCCCGAAGGAAATAGGGAGTAAGAAATGTTCCGCCTTCCTCACTAACCTACGCAGAGCGGCTTTCTCTGGTAACTGTGAATATAGAAACTGAGGCGGGCAAAGGGGGTGAATAAATCCAGGCCGCCGCGGCACAAACGGCCGAACCAGGCTGTGGCACGGAGACCAAAGCCGAGGAAAATCTGATCCTGTGGCAACCCGGGCAATACAAGCTAACACTCGCGCCAAACCCAAACAAAGAAAGACAAGCGGAGCGGCCATTTTACCCGGTCTCCTGGTCGGTGCGCAGTTAGTGGGCGAGAGATTTCTTCCTAGGCCCCGAGAGTGGGTGCCCATGTTGCCCCACAGAGAGGCAGGGTCAGAGGCCTTTTTGTGGGCCGAGGGCAGAGTCTCTGGGCAGCCCCAGCACCCTGGGAAAGCCACACATGGGAGGGAGTGAGAACTAATTCCAACAGTGGAGATTTTCCGTGCTGGAGGGTGTTTCACTCAGAGGGAAACGCGGCCGGCCTCATATCCTGGTTTGCGCGCGCAGATAAGCAGTGAGCAATTCCTCCGAGTGCCTCGGCAGTGCGCGCCCGTGTTATCGCAGAGAGGGGCAGAGTCAGGGGCCTTTGTGTGGGCCAAAGCGGAATCTCGAGCCGCCCCAGCGCCTTGCAAAAGCCGCGCACGGGGACGGAGCGAGACTCAATTCCAAAGCTGCAACTTTTCCCTGCGGTTGGGGGTTTCACTCAGAGCGTGAGACTGCTGGCCGGATATCCTGGTCACAGACAGTGAGTGAGAGTTTCCTCCAAGCGCCCCGGAAGTGGGTGCCCACTTGTGTTACCGGACAGAGTGGCAGAGCCAGAGGTCTTTGAGTGGGCGGAAAGCCCGCCTGATTATGCTAGCAGCTCTGACTGACTGAGCCTTACCCAGAGCCCTGTGCTGAGTGGAAATAGAGTGGGGAGTTGCCAGCTGCCTCTTAATATCCAGGCAGAGGCAGCAGCAACCCCATAGCTGGATTATCAGGCTACTAATTGAGGAAGAAAAGACTAAGAGAAAGGCTCCAGGAACACGGACTCTCTCACTGTCGGAGCCTATAAATGCTAATGAGCTTCGACTGCCAACGAGACTAAAGCACAATACATGACATTGCCATAGAGACTTATCAACTGCAAACCTCTACCTGAGCGTACCAAAGGGGCAGAACCCGGGGTACAGAGTCACCGACCAGGAAGAGGGAGAGAAAAGAAAAAGCAAGAAGATAACCTCTCAAAATCAAGAATAATCTGCAGACTTTATAACCTATCCCATTTTATTATATTTGTTCGTTTGTTTCTCTTATCTTCATTCTTGATACTTTTTTTTCCTTCTCCAATTTGGCTGATTAACTCTCTACTGGTCTTACTCTCTCCTCTCCTTGAACTACACTACCCATAAGTGTTACATCTCCCATTATCTTTTCTCTTCTCTTCCTTTCTCTCTATGAGGGTTGCACTCCAAAACCCTTAACTCTCTCTCTCTCTCTCTCTCCTTTCTTTTTTCTTCTTTTACTGGTTCCCTCTTTTTTTCTCTCTCTCTCTTTCTTTTCTCCCTCTATATTAGTTTCTTCCTTTCTCCTTTACATCTCCTCTCATTCAAACCTCAATAACAAACAAATTATCTTATCTGGGACTCAAACCTATGTTTGTGGCATTTTGGGGGTTTTTTATTTCACCTTTTTAACTCACTAGCAGTGCTCCCATCCCTGGCTCTCCATATTATCTAGTTCTTGTTCCACTAAATACAATAGTAATTTTTAATTTGCCCCCCCATTTTTCCGTTTTCCTCTTATTCCTCTCATCATAACTCTTAGACAACCAACACCTAAAAGCAAATCATTTTATTCTTGACCCAAATTTTTTCCTTATTTGCTTTTTGTGGGTCCATATGCTCTTTTTTTTTTTTTTTTTTTCCTTTTTTTTTTTTTTTTGCCCCTTTATTACTTTTCCCGAATTCAGGCCCTCCATCACAGGCATTGTTTGTTATAATTCACAGTCCACCACAAGATTTTCTCAAGAAAGAGGGGAGAGGAGAGGAGAGGAGAGGAGAGGAGAGGAGAGGAGAGGAGAGGAAAAAAGGAGGGGGGGAATAATTTCCTTTTTAAAAAATTTTTTATTTTATTTTTCTTTATTTCATTATTAATTTTTTTTAAAAAACAACTCTTTTCGATTTTTTATTTTTTTAATTTTTTTTAAACTTTTTATTCTTTATTAAATCTCATTAATACTATCAACAAAACCACCCTCAGATGCCATTAAGGAAGAGAAAATCAAATATCATGGATACAAAAAAAAGAGAGGTAACACAGCTAGATGAGGGAAAATCTAAGGAGAAAAAATTTAATATATTGGAAACCTTGGAGCTAAATGACAGAGAATTCAAGATAGAAATCCTAAAAATCCTCCGAGATATACAAGAAAACACAGAAAGGCAATTTAGGGAGCTCAGAAAACAACTCAATGAACACAAAGAATATATGTCCAAGGAAATTGAAACTATAAAAACAAATCAAACAGAGATGAAAAACTCAATTCACGAGCTGAAAAACGAAGTAACAAGCTTAGCTAATAGAACAGGTCAGATAGAAGAGAGGATTAGTGAAATAGAAGACAAGCAACTTGAGGCACAACAGAGAGAAGAAGAAAGAGACTCAAAAATTAAAAAAAATGAGATAGCCCTACAAGACTTATCTGACTCCATCAAAAAGAATAACATAAGAATAATAGATATATCAGAGGGAGAAGAGAGAGAAAATGGAATGGATAACATACTCAAACAAATAATAGATGAGAACTTCCCAAGCCTGTGGAAAGAACTAAAGCCTCAAGTTCAAGAAGCAAACAGAACTCCGAGTTTTCTTAACCCCAACAAACCTACTCCAAGGCATATCATAATGAAATTGACACAAACCAACAGCAAAGAAAAAATTCTCAAGGCAGCCAGGGAAAAGAAGAATACAGGATATAAAGGAAGGCCCATTAGAATATCATCAGATTTCTCAGCAGAACCTCTACAAGCTAGAAGAGAGTGGACCCCAATATTTAAAGTCCTGAAAGAGAGGAACTTTCAGCCACAAATACTATACCCATCAAAGCTATCCTTCAAACGAAGGAGAAATAAAAACATTCACAGATACAGAAAAGATGAGGGAATTTATCATCAGAAAACCCCCACTCCAGGAATTACTAAAGGGGGTTCTCCAATCAGATACAAAGAACAAAAAAAAAACAGAGCCACAAGTAAAAGCTCCAAGAAGAACACAATAAAACCAAATTTAAACTGTGAAAACAACTAAAAGAAAGAGGGGGAGAAGATGGAGATTAACAATAGCAAAGGACGATGGAGTGATGGAGTGCAAAAGTACTCACAAAATAGTTCGCTACAATGAACAGGGTAGGGACCCTTTTCATTACTCAAAGGTAACCACCATTGAAAAAACCACCACAGAAGCACATGAGATAAAAAAGATAGCAACAGAGGAAAGATGTATGGAATACAACCAAATAAAAACAAAAGATAGAAAAATGAAAGAGAAGGATCAAACAAGACACAAAACTAACAGAAAGCAAGATATAAAATGGCAATAGGGAACTCACAAGTATCAATAATTACACTAAATGTAAACGGATTAAACTCACCAATAAAAAGGCACAGAGTAGCAGAATGGATTAAAAAAGAAAATCCAACTGTATGCTGCCTACAGGAAACTCATCTAAGTAACAAGGATAAAAACAAATTCAAAGTGAAAGGCTGGAAAACAATACTCCAAGCAAATAACATCCAAAAAAAAGCAGGTGTAGCAATACTCATATCGGATAATGCTGACTACAAGACAGGAAAAGTACTCAGAGACAAAAATGGCCAGTTCATAATGGCTAAGGGGACACTGAATCAAGAAGACATAACAATTCTTAATATATATGCACCAAACCAAGGAGCACCAAAATACATAAGACAGCTACTTATTGATCTTAAAACAAAAACTGACAAAAATACAATCATACTTGGAGACCTCAATACACCGCTGACGGCTCTGGATCGGTCATCCAAACAGAGAATCAACAAAGACAGAGTGGCCTTAAACAAAACACTAGAGCACCTGGATATGATAGACATCTACAGGACATTTCATCCCAAAGTGACTGAGTATACATTTTTCTCCAGTGTACATGGATCATTCTCAAGAATTGACCATATGTTGGGCCACAAAAACAACATCAGCAAATTCAGAAAAACTGAAGTTGTACCAAGCATATTTTCTGATCATAAAGCCTTGAAACTAGAATTCAACTGCAAAAAAGAGGAAAAAAAACCCACAAAAATGTGGAAACTAAACAACATACTTTTAAAAAATGAATGGGTCAAAGAAGAAATAAGTGCAGAGATCAAAAGATATATACAGACTAATGAAAATGACAATACGACATATCAGAATCTATGGGATGCAGCAAAAGCAGTGATAAGAGGGAAGTTCATATCGCTTCAGGCCTATATGAACAAACAAGACAGAGCCCAAGTGAACCACTTAACTTCCCACCTTAAGGAACTAGAAAAAGAAGAACAAAGAAAACCCAAAACCAGCCAAAGAAAGGAGATAATAAAAATCAGAGCAGAAATAAATGAATTAGAGAACAGAAAAACTATAGAAAAAATTAATAGAACAAGGAGCTGGTTCTTTGAAAAGATCAACAAAATTGACAAACCCTTGGCAAGACTTACCAAGGAAAAAAGAGAAAGAACTCATATAAACAAAATCCAAAATGAAAGAGGAGAAATTACCACGGACACCGTAGATATACAAAGAATTATTGTAGAATACTATGAAAAACTTTATGCCACTAAATTCAACAACCTAGAAGAAATGGATAAATTCCTAGAACAATACAACCTTCCTAGACTGAGTCAAGAAGAAGCAGAAAGCCCTGGCCGGTTGGCTCAGCGGTGGAGCGTCGGCCTAGCGTGCGGAGGACCCGGGTTCGATTCCCCCGGCCAGGGCACATGGGAGAAGCGCCCATTTGCTTCTCCACCCCTCCGCCGCGCCTTCATCTCTGTCTCTCTCTTCCCCTCCCGCAGCCAAGGCTCCATTGGAGCAAAGATGGCCTGGGCGCTGGGGATGGCTCTGTGGCCTCTGCCCCAGGCGTTAGAGTGGCTCTGGTCGCAACATGGCGACGCCCATGATGGGCAGAGCACCGCCCCCTCGTGGGCAGAGCATCGCCCCTGGTGGGCATGCCAGGTGGATCCCGGTCGGGCGCATGCGGCAGTCTGTCTGACTGTCTCTCCCTGTTTCCAGCTTCAGAAAAATGGGAAAAAAAAAAAAAAAAGAAGCAGAAAGCCTAAACAGACCTATCAGTAGAGAAGAAATAGAAAAAACCATTAAAAACCTCCCCAAAAATAAAAGTCCAGGCCCTGATGGCTATACCAGCGAATTTTATCAAACATTCAAAGAAGACTTGGTTCCTATTCTACTCAAAGTCTTCCAAAATATTGAAGAAGAAGCAATACTTCCAAACACATTTTATGAGGCCAACATAACCCTCATACCAAAACCAGGCAAGGATGGCACAAAAAAAGAAAACTACAGACCAATATCTCTAATGAATACAGATGCGAAAATACTAAACAAAATACTAGCAAATCGAATACAACAACATATTAAAAGAATAATACATCATGATCAAGTGGGATGCATCCCAGAATCTCAAGGATGGTTCAACATACGTAAAACGGTTAATGTAATACACCATATCAACAAAACAAAGAACAAAAACCACATGATCTTATCAATAGACGCAGAAAAGGCTTTCGATAAAATACAACACAATTTTATGTTTAAGACTCTCAACAAAATGGGTATAGAAGGAAAATATCTCAACATGATAAAGGCCATATATGATAAACCATCAGCTAACATCATATTAAATGGCACTAAACTGAAGGCTTTCCCCCTTAAATCAGGAACAAGACAGGGTTGTCCACTCTCTCCACTCTTATTTAATGTGGTACTAGCGGTTCTAACCAGAGCAATCAGACAAGACAAAGAAATAAAAGGCATCTATATCGGAAAAGAAGAAGTAAAGGTATCACTTTTTGCAGATGATATGATCCTATACATCGAAAACCCCAAAGAATCCACAAAAAGACTACTAGAAACAATAAGCCAATACAGTAAGGTCGCAGGATACAAAATTAACATACAGAAGTCAATAGCCTTTCTATATGCCAACAATGAAACAACTGAGATGGAACTCAAAAGAATAATCCCCTTCACAATTGCAACAAAAAAAATAAAATACTTAGGAATAAACATAACACAGAATGTAAAGGACTTATATAATGAAAACTATAAACCATTGTTAAGGGAAATCGAAAAAGATATAATGAGATGGAAGAATATACCTTGTTCTTGGCTAGGAAGAATAAATATAATCAAGATGGCTTTATTACCCAAAGCAAATTTAATGCAATTCCCATCAAACTTCCAATGACATTTTTTAAAGAAATAGAGCAAAAAATCATCAGATTTATATGGAATCCCGAATAGCCAAAGCAATCTTAAAGAAAAAAGAATGAAGCTGGGGGCATAACAATACCTGACTTCAAACTCTATTATAGGGCCACGACAATCAAAACAGCATGGTATTAGCAGAAAAATAGACACTCAGACCAATGGAACAGAATAGAAAGTCCAGAAATAAAACCACATATATATAGTCAAATAATTTTTGATAAAGGGGCCAACAACACACAATGGAGAAAAGAAAGCCTCTTCAATAAATGGTGCTGGGAAAACTGGAAAGCCACATGCAAAAGAATGAAACTGGACTACAGTCTCTCCCCTTGTACAAAAATTAACTCAAAATGGATCAAAGATCTAAACATAAGACCTGAAACAATTAAGTACATAGAAGAAGACATAGGTACTCAACTCATGAACCTGGGTTTTAAAGAGCATTTTATGAATTTGACTCCAATGGCAAGAGAAGTGAAGGCAAAAATTAATGAATGGGACTACTTCAGACTAAGAAGTTTTTGCTCAGCAAGAGAAACTGATAACAAAATAAACAGAAAGCCAACTAAATGGGAAATGATATTTTCAAACAACAGCTCAGATAAGGGCCTAATATCCAAAATATACAAAGAACTCATAAAACTCAACAACAAACAAACAAACAATCCAATAAAAAAATGGGAAGAGGATATGAATAGACACTTCTCCCAGGAAGAAATACAAATGGCCAACAGATATATGAAAAGATGCTCATCTTCTTTAGCTATTAGAGAAATGCAAATCAAAACGGCAATGAGATACCACCTCACACCTGTTCGATTAGCTGTTATTAGCAAGTCAGGTAATAGCAAATGTTGGAGAGGCTGTGGAGAAAAAGGAACCCTCATTCACTGTGGGTGGGAATGTAAAGTAGTACAACCATTATGGAAGAAAGTATGGTGGTTCCTCAAAAAACTGAAAATAGAACTACCTTATGACCCAGCAATCCCTCTACTGGGTATATATCCCCAAAACTCAGAAACATTGATACGTAAAGACACATGCAGCCCCATGTTTATTGCAGCATTGTTCACAGTGGCCAGGACATGGAAACAACCAAAAAGCCCGTCAATAGATGACTGGATAAAGAAGATATGGCACATATACACTATGGAATACTACTCAGCCATAAGAAATGATGACATCGGAACATTTACAGCAAAATGGTGGGATCTTGATAACATGATACGAAGCGAAATAAGTAAATCAGAAAAAAACAGGAACTGTATTATTCCATACGTAGGTGGGACATTGATAAGAGTGTGGTGGTTACGGGGGGAGGGGGGAATGGGAGACGGATAGGGGGTGGGGAGGGGCACAAAGAAAACAAGATAGAAGGTGACAGAGGACAATCTGACTTTGGGTGGTGGGTATGCAACAAAATTGAATGACAAGATAACCTGGTCTTGTTATCTTTGAATATATGTATCCTGATTTATTGATGTCACCCCATTAAAAAAATAAAATTATAAAAAAATAAAAAAAAATGAGAAAGCAATCAATGAACAACTAAGAGGCCACAACAAAGAATTGATGCTTCTCATCTTTCTCCCTTCCTGTCTGTCTGTCCCTATCTGTCCCTCTCTCTGACCCTTGGTCTCTGTCAAAAAAAAAAAAAGAAAATGAATAGGACTATATCAAACTAAAATGCTTCTGCACAGCAAAAAAAAAAAACAAAAAAAACACCCAACAACAAAACAAAAAGACATGCAACTGAATGAGAGAAGATATTTGCAAACAAGAGGTAAATATCCAACAAATGTAATGAACTTAAATACAACTCAACGCCAAACAAAGAAACAACTCAAGAAATGGACAGAGGACTTGAACAGACATTTCTCCCAAGAAGCCATAAAAATGGTCAACAGATCCATGAAATGACGTTCAACTTCACTTGTTATTAAAGAAATGCAATTCAAAACTATAATGAGATACTACCTCACACCTGTCAGAATGGCTACCATCAATAAGTCAACAAACAGCAAGAATTGATGAGGATGGGGAGAACAGGGTACCCTCAAGCACTGTTGGTGGGAATGAAAAGTGGTACAGCTATGCTGGAAAGAAATGTGGTTAATACCTCAAAAAATTAAAAATGGAACTGCCTTTTCACACAGTGATTCCACTTCAGGGAATTTATCTGAAGAACTTAAGACACTAATTCAAAAGAATATATGCACTTATATGTTCATTGCAGTGTTATTCTCAATAGCTAAGGTTTAGAAGCTGCCCAAGTGTCTATCAATAGTTGAGTAGGTAAAAAAACCTGTGGAACATTTACATCATGAATACTACTTGACTATAAAAAAGAAGGAAATCTTAACTTTTGTGACAAAATGGATGGACCTGGTAAGCATTATGCTAAGTGAAATAAGCTAGGCAGACAAAGACAAGAAACATACGACTTCACTTAGATGTAGAATCTAATGAACAAAAGAAACTAACAAGCAAAATAAAAACAGACTCCTAGAGAGTGCAGGCTGACAACTGTGGCGGGGGTACTAGGTAAGGAGGAGTGAAGAGATTGAGCAAAAAAGGATAAAAAGAGAGAAAACTCATGGACACGGACAACAGTGTGGTGATGGGAGGCAGGGAAGGTGGAGGAGGGTTTAGGGGGATAAATGGCGATAAATGGAGGTTTGACTTGGAGGGGCGGTGAACACAGAATATGGTGTACAGAAGACAACTGTGCACCTAAAACCTGTACAATTTTGTTAACCAGTGTCACCTCAATAAATTAAAATTAAAAAGAAAAAAGATAAAAGAAAAGACCAACCATATGACCCAGCAACCCATCTTCTGGGTATCTACCTGCAAAATTTGAAAACATTTATTCGCAAAACTATATGCACCGCTATGTTCATCACAGCATTATTCGTGGTGGTCAAGACATGGAATCAAAGTGTCCCTTGACAGACGTTTAATAAAAAAGACGTGGTATATGCATATGATGTAATACTACTCAGCCATAAGAAAAGATGAAATAATGACATTTGCAATGGCATGGAGGGACCTTGAGAACATCATGTTAAGAGAAATAAGTCAGTCAAAAAAAGCTAAGAATAATATGATCTCACTCATGTGGGATATAAAACTGAAACTCACAGACACAGACAATGTGGTGGTTACCAGAGGGAAGGGGGTTGGGGGGCAGTAAAGGATAAAGGGGGCCAAATATATGTCAATGGAAGATGATTTGACTGTGTGTGGTGGGCACACAATGCAATTACAAAGCATGTATCATAGAGATGTACACTTGAAACCTATATAATCTTATTAACCAATGTCACTCCAATAAATTTCATATATATAAAAAAACAGAGTGTAATTCAATATAAAAATAAGTTGAGCCAGAACCAAGAAAATAACTTCCAACGGTAACTTCAGAATGAAATTTAAAATTTTGTATACACAAGTTTCAAAACGGAAACCTCTTTCTATAACTGATCAACCTTAAAGTAAACACCACACTGAAAAAGAAAGGAGGAAGGAAGGAAGGAAAAAAGGAAAAAGGGAGGGAGGGAAGGAGAGAGGGAGGAAGTGAAGGAGGGAGGAAGGGAGAGAAAATAGTATGTTGTTATTCCCTTGAACAAAAAAGGTCTCTATACAGTAGCAGAACAAAAATGTTAACCAAAAAATGTTTATATCTTTTTGTGTCCAATTGGACTTTTAAATTAACTAGGCTGAAGGTTAAGATAAAATAAAAACAGCATGCTGAACTTAATTTCTTCACCACCTTGCACTCACTGTCATAGCACATTAGCAAAAGTTCCAGCTTTGAACTTGAACACACTGAGTCAACTAGTACTTCCCTTGAGAAATTCTTCCCCAAAATAATTAGGATAAGAATAAAAGTAATTTAAAGAATGGGCCAGCATATTTAAATGGCTTTACATCAAGCACTTACATACAAACTATTAATCCAACAGATGTGTACAAGATATTATTCTAAAAAGAAAAACAAGAATATATATTACATGTATTTTATATATGGTATAATATATTATGTTTAATTTAGCTAATATGCCTAAATAAATGTTTTCCACATATGGCTTTCTTTGATAGTCCCTCTTATTATACCAATCCTCCATTATAAAAAGATGTCTCCTTGTTTGACCTGTGGGTGGCACAGTGGATAAAGCGTGGACCTGGAATGCTGAGAGTCCCAGTTCGAAAGCACGGGCTTGCCTGGTCAAGGCATATACGAGAAGCAACTACTATGAGTTGATGCTCTTCCCTGCCTACCCTTTTCTCTCTCTCTCTCTCTCTCTCTCTCTCTCTCTATTTATCTCTCTCCTCTCTAAAGTTAATAAAAAAAAAGCCTTTTTACTGCAATCACTTATCCCATATTAAGAAAATACAATCAGCTAGATATCACCTGCATCAACTGACGTAGAATTTTCAGAAGATACCTATTTGCTATATGCATCTTTAAAAAACAACACAAGTAATTTCTTATATGCTGCAAAAGTGAAATCCAAGGGGTTAAGATACCCTTATTCATGACAACTGTGGAGGGTATCTTAAACAAACAACATCACATTAATACTAGTTATTATCTTTAAACACTCATATTATGGATAGTAATCTGTGATAGAGAAAACTAAAGACATAAAGAACTGTGAAGTCCGAGCCAGTGTATATACTGGAGAATGACAATTGAAAGAAAAAAATGCCCAATTAAACAAGTAAAGGAAAATTTTTATGTTACTTATAGTAAACAACCTTAGATGTGGTGTACTCCTATGGAACGCTTTCCAAGATCTACATTTACTTTACTGTTGTTAATTATCAAGATATAAGATTTTAAAAATCATGACATAAAAGAAAAAAAATAAACAAAATTAAGTAAACATTATGGGAAAAATGGGCATATGCAGCGCGTTAGGTTAGTCCTAGCTTTGTTTTCTTCTGTTCTTTAACGGAATTTCACATGTCCTTTTCATCAATCTGGAGCAAGCTATTTATTTTCTAAAAGAACAAAAGAATGTTGGCTTTCTAAGAGGAGACCAGGACTAAGAGGAGAAAGGCAGGGCCACAATCTCTTTCACTTAAGTGGATATTTCCAAAGATTGAAACAAGAATCCACATTGCATGATTCTGAGAAGTAAACTAAATAATCAGCTGTATGATAATGACAGGGCATTGAAATTGCTATGCTAGAAAATTTCTGTCAAGTATAAAATCAATAACTATAACAGCTAATATTTATTAACAGCATTATTAACAACCATTCAATATTCATATTTCATGAATTCTCACAACACTCCTATGAGAAGGTTCTATGGTTTATTCTCTGATTTACATAAAGGAGACTAAAATTCACCTAGAGAAACTTCCCAAGGTCACACTGTTGGTAAGTACTTGATCCAGGTCTGACTTCAAAATAATCAATCACCTCTACTAATAGAAGTACTTTATAGAATAAATATATAAAAATTATTATATATCATTATTAAATGGAGAAAAGATAAAAATACATGAAACATAAAAATAATACAAAAAACTTTGGTATTTAAAGTTGTTCAAATATGGATTAGGTTGCAGATTATTTAAACCTAGTTTTTGCAGTAGATGATTTGAAGTTGTATGAATAAAGAGTTATTTAAAGGATGAAATTCCAGTTTGATGAGGTCGGCTAATCCCTTACATACAGGTTTAATTCAAGGTGAATCAAAATTGTTAAATATTTAATCATAACATAGCTTATTTTTATTTTTAAATCAGAAATTACTAATCATATCATTTGAGAGCTTTAAAAAGCCCTATTTCATTTGAATGGTGTTAGACACACAAGACATGGTAACTAAAACATACTAGAACGTTAGTGATTTTGTTTGTTTTGGGGGTTTTTTAGGTACATAAAACCATAATTTTATAATAATGATTATGGTAAAATGCACGGACCAGGGCAATAGAGCTTTCCGTGGTTCCCTAATGTTCACACTGCACCCACAGTGACACATCCTTTCCAGCTCTTCCAGCAGAACAGCTCTATGCCGCTTGCACACTAACCGTCTCCGAGGATCGGAGGCAAAAAAATACCCACGGGCTCTCAAATACTCTGAATATCTGGGTTGCAGATTTTTGCTCACTAAAATGACTTAAGAGGCTGTAACCACTAGACCATCACCGCTTCTTAAAGGGTTTCTAAAAGTGCTGTTATCATGTCCCAAGGGTGAACACACGTCAGATGGAGAAAAAGAAAACTAAGCACCCTCTATGGTGTCGCACTCGTTCAACGTGTGCACGGGCCAGGCTCCGCAGCAGTGATCCCTGCCCACGTGTGAACGCTGCATGGGCGGCGGCTCTCGCTCTCAGGGCAGAGCCCAGCCTCGCCTGGCATCTGCTCTGGCACCGCTGGGCTTTACCCAACAGGAAGCGCCACCCCGACACTAGGCTGGCCCATTGCGGGAACGAGCGGTTTCTACCCATGAGTACACTGCTTTCTGCTTTATTCAACATTAAAGCACAGACGACTGTTCCCTGTGGGGACTACAGGACACCAGTGGAGGACAAAGGGACACTCGGGGAGAGAACCACACCACAGGAACCAGTCTTCACAAAAAGTGCTCAATGTGGATTTCCAGGGAGGAGCAGGGCATGGTCAGCTCAAATTTGCTGATAACATCCGGATGACCCCTGGCAAAGACCTCAGAGCATCACCCGGGGAAGAAAGCAGGGCCTTCTGATGCTTTGATCATGTACCCACCCTTCTTTTCGGGGGGGGGGCACATCAAGCAGCTGCATAACCCTGTCCAGCAGCCTGTGGATTATCTCAAACTCAAGGTTCTTGTTGTAATACACAGCACAAAGATGCCTGTAGTTTCTTGCACCTACATCTCTGCCAGAATTTCTTACTACAATGTCAGAGATTTCAAAGTTTCAGAGGAAGGGGCATCTTCCGATTTGCTGCTATGGTCTTCAGGAGGCCAGGAAGAGGGGTAGTGCGTGCTGCCTGAAATTCAGCTGTTTTAGGATTACTTACTTATATGGGCTGCCTTTGTTGCAGAGATATCTAGACCAAGTTTATCAGCAATATCTTCCTGGGAACACAGTGCGAAGGTGAGTGCTTTGGTGAAGCCCATGGGTGGCCATGTCTTATCTTAGAAGCTCTGTCAGCTTATTGAGAGGAAATTGATTAGCTATGGTGTATGTTTTCGGGAGCGTCATCTGAATGTTATATCCATAGTCAATTGCTACATCCTCTACAATGTCACACGCATGCATAACATCAGCTCTGGTTGGAGGGATTTCAATCTCAAGCTGATGCCCATTGTCAATGACTTCTGACTTTAAGTACATTCTGGTCAGAAGCTTAGCAAGATTTTCCAGAGTTTCTCTGATTCCAACTTTTTTGTTAATTAGGTCAGCTCGCACCATCTCCTTTCAGTAAGTCAGTTTTGAAAACGTATATGATTTCCCAATAGGAAAAACTACCTCAGCTGCTTCGACTGTAAATTATTCTCACAATATTCACTGAACATCGTGACAATAATATCAAAAACTATTTTTGCCTTAGTAAAGTCAGGTCCTGTGCATTCAATAAGTACATTTCTAGTACTTAATGTTATTTTGGAAGGATCTCCATTGATGATCGGAAGCATTGAAAGGATGACACCATTGCTATCATAGATAACTGGGTACAGGGGTTTATTTTCAATGATATGTAATGTTTAAGGTGGTTGTCAGTCTTGTATATATTCATCAGTTCACAGGCAGTATACTCCTTTGTCTTATTTAGAAGTTTAAATTTGATATCCGGTCACTTTGCTGTATAAGTTAATGGGCCTGACAAAGTGTCCAAATCATGGCTACCAATAGCAACCAATGCTATTTTCCTGCAAATGTTCTGATGTAACTTCTCTTGAAGTTCAATGAAGCTGTCATAGCGATCTTTAGTAAACTTTGTATTTCGGAGAACGGCTGCTACAGCATAAGGGTATGTTTTAGCTGTCTCTTCTGTGATGATCAATTTCTGAATTTCTCCTTTAGGCATTACCCGTTTATACACTGGAGGCTTTATCTTTTTTTTAAAGACTTGAAGTCCTCGAACCAATTCCTCCAGACACAAGAGATCATATCTATTGGCAGGGGCATCAATTTTGTAAAGAACAACATCAGATGCCCCCTCTGCCTTTTCATTACCTTATTCCTTACTTATAATTTCCTTCTCAGAAGTGATTTCATCAAGTTCCAGACCAAATTCAAAACACAGTTCATCAAATTCTTTGTCAGCTTCTTAGAATGGGTGATGGCTGCTATTTGTATGGTCTGACAGAATGCTGAGGACTTGCTGGGGGCAGTAAGTCGATGGCAGTTGTACAGAGTTGCAGCAGGTACTCTGGGAACTGGGTACGAGGAATGCTGCTTTCAACTGCAGGTTCATCCCAGGGCTTGGAAGAGCAGATCGGGCTTCATGCTGACAGTCGGCATGGCAAGTGGCTAGAACGTTAGTGTTTTTAAAAATCTGGTTGCCAATGTAAAAACTTAGATGGTCATTTAGATTGTTATAGTTTAAATTAATAACTGAAGCCATGATTATCTGCTGGAAAAAAAACACTATAATCTAAAATTCTAAAGAGGTACAATAACAGAATTTCCTCATGCAAGAGAACAGTCCTGCTTTTTAAAAAAATAAAGTACCAAACATGCAACAATATGGATGACTATTGAAAACATTATGCTAAGTGAAATAAGCTAGTCACAAAGACCACAGATTAATGAGTCTATTTATAATAAAACATAAATCCCGAGTGACATAATGTAGATGAGTGGATACCAAGGGCTGAGAGGCAGGGCAGTTGGAGCAGAGTGAAGAGTGATTCCTAACAGATAAAGGGTTTCATGTAGGATGACGCAAATGCTCAAAAATTAGATTGTAATGATGGTTGTACAATTCCATGAATATGCTAAAACTGCTGTAGTATAAACTTTAGGTAAATTTTAAATAGGATTATAAACTTTAAATAGGTGAACTTTAAACTGTCTCAATAAAGTGGTTCAAAAAATTATAAAATATTAAGATAAAATATTTCACCAACCTACTCCTAATCAGAATACATGACTAATAAACTTCCCTCTGTAGTAATCACTATTGGATTATTACTTCAGGTTCTTGAAAATCACAGTGACAAAAGCCTTCTGTACTATATTTTAGACTGATTATAGTATCTGAAATACACAGGTACAAATGTAAACTAACTCTAAATAGGTTTAATGTCTTGCAATCAAATTGTTTAATAAAGAAACCCCTAAGCCTTATCATAAGTTGGAATGTAGAAGTAGTAAATAAATTTGGGTTAATCATGATAAAAAAATTATACTATCACTGTTGTTGGAATCGCACAGTTCAAATTAAGTGTAGAAGCCGCTCTACCACCCTTTATGTCCTTTATTCTCCTTTGTTTACAGTATATTTTTAAAAAATTTCCTTCACTTACATCAAGAACCCCTTCAGACAGTGCTATAATGTTTTATCTAATAAGTTAAAAAACTTGAACAAAGAACATCTATTGCATTTAGCCATATTTCTGTTCTTTCCCTTGTCCTTCCCTAATGTCTCACAATTCTTTCCTTTATCATGCCTTTTGTGTAGGTAACTTCCTTAACCATCGTTTCAGGCTAAGTTTGTGTGACATTATCTTAGTTTTCATTCATCTGAGCACACACTGATTTCCTCCCTTTATTCCAGAGGTATATTTTCACTAGATAGAAGTCTGGGTCTAGAGTCGTTTTCTTTCAACACTTGTTCCATTTCCTTTTGCCCTCTATGGTTTCTGATGAAATATCCAATGTCATTCTGTTGTTCTCCTGTAGGTAAAATGTCATCTTTCTCTGCCTGCTTTCAAGACTTTTCCTTTGTCTCTAGTTTACAGGAATTTGACTATGTATTATGTACGATATGTGTATTAGTCAGGGTCTCTAGAAAAAGAGAACTGATAAGGTGGATGGAGGGAGAGATGATAGATAGATAGATAGATAGATAGATAGATAGATAGATAGATAATAGATAGATAGATAGATAGATAGATAGATAGATAGATAGATGATAGATAGACAGAAAGATTAGAAAGATATTTTAGGAACTGGCTCACACAGTTATGGAGGCTGGCAAATTCAGTACCTGCAGGGTAGGCTGGCAGACTGGAGTCCCAAGAAGAACACATTCTTGCTCAGAGTAGGTCAGTCTTTGTTCTGTTAAGACTTTCCAATAAGATCCTGGCTAGTTGTGGATGGAGCGCAGAGCACATTTCTAGCAGCTGTGGCTGATGTAATGCTGTGAGAATACTCCAGCTCCCAGAACCCTCCTGGGCATACCCAGGAAGGGAGCTCGCCGCCATAAGGAAGTGATTCAGTGCCAACCATGCAGATCCCTGATCTTTTCAGCCATTGGCTATGAAGGACACACTATAAGATCCTATTGGCTGAACTGATGTATATAAGCTAGCTTACTTCCTGAATAAAGTGGATCTGTGTCACTGAACCTGGTCCCCGGAGTCAGGTCTTTGCATCTCTGTCGTCCTCACCCCAGCAGGACTTGTCCACAACTGGCGCCCAACATGGGGCAGGGACCTAACCGGCATCAAAGGGACGGGTGAGTGACCCTCGGCAATGGGAAACCTCCCCCACTCTCGTGCCCCGCAGGCTTGAGCCCTCTATGCCCTATTACAGAGTAGGTGAGTTAAAGTTAGTGAAAAGGATCTTTGTACCTATTGGGAAATCCTCTCAGGTTTCAACCCTTGGCTCCAAGACGTGCCTCTTTGGGACCCCGATACTTGGCCTGAGCTTTCCGGTGTATCTGTTCGGCCGAAGTACATGGGGTAAACCTTCCCTCTCGGCCTCATTCCTGCCCTGCTAGTGATACATGCCTGCCTGATTGGTGCTCCTGCTAAGGACCCTCCACCGGTGCCAAAAATATTACAGGCTACCTCTCTCTCTGGGGAGCCCCTACCTTCCTATTCATCCCCTTCCACTGAGGAGGAAAGTAGTTTAGCCACTGAGTTTGATGGACTTGCAGCTGAGCGTGCAGAAATGAAACCAACCAAATTGCTAACTGCGCCATCAGCTCTATGGCTGGAAAAAGCAGAAGTCGCTACTTCTGCATTCCCTGCCAGGGCTCAATGTTCCACCCCAGCATCTCAGATGCCATTTTCTCCAACACATGTTCCTGCTGCAGACCCATGGGCCAGCCTATATGCCCCCATGCACCTTTTTTCTTTCTGTCTGTCTTGTATCTCTCGCTCTCTCTCTCTCCTCCGCCTCCTCTCTGAAATGACGCTGGAAGGACCCAGCCATGGCACAGTGGCGGGGATCACACCCTCTTCTAATGCAAGGGAGAGGTTATGCTTGTGTTTTTCAGCCAATTTGGATCCCAGAAACCCCCCAACCTGCTTGACAGGGTTTCTTGGGCACCCACTAAATGGCCAGTTTTCACCAGTCCAAAGCCACAGCCCTGGCCTTCTCCACACCGACTATGTCTGAGGGGAGGAGGTCCTCAGTGCTCCAGAAGGAGACCTCGCAGCCAGCATGCATACCCCACCACCTGGAGGGATGTGGAGGTTTTGGCGGGGCGGGCCCATAGAATTCCCCTGACAGACCCCAGGCCCTGGTTCTCTGTTCTTGCTTATGTGTGTATAGTAACAGCTGACTCCTAGATGCAGGCGGCGGCAGCCCGGGGCTCGAGCACGGCAGCGCAAGCTGGTGTTTTCAGTTCATCTTTGGAGGATGAGGAGAATTGGATGAGTTGCAATTCACAGACTCCAGAAGGTAAACGGCGGCGGCTGGAGGATGAACGGAAGCCAGGCTTGCATCACCGAGTGGCCGCTGGAACAGCAAGGAGTGCCTGCTAAGCTGCTGGTGGGTTTGCTGACATTTTGAGACATAGAGGTGAATGCTATCATGCTCTCCGGAGCAGAGATGGAAATGCTGACTGCCATTGCCACGTGTTCCGCTTTGGGACAGTGTAAGACCTGCCAGGATGGCAGGGATGAGGGGGGTGACTGAGGCCTCATGTGCATGGACTGATTTCCTGGACTATGACCTGAGTGAGCACTGGCTCCTTTGTTGGATGGACTTACGGATTTTGGACAATGTGAAATACCCCGATGGGGGTGGGGAGCAGCTTTGCTGGAAGCACTCCCCTGCCCCGGGAAGCTTTTCCCATGGCTAGAAAAAAGGCCAAGGACATTTTGTACTATTGGCAAAGTGCTCAGAGACTGGTGAAACGTACCTTTGTAATTGCTGAAATTGTATGATTTGCCATGTTGTTGTAATTTGTGTAATGTGCCTTGCAACCATATGCAGTACGAGCCCATTGCAAGCCATCTGTTCTCTGTTTGGACGCTGGGACCTTTGTGGAAAGGGGACGTCCTTTGTGCATGGACGTCCATTTTTTACAATCAAAATGGAACTGTGTTTAACGGCACCTAGAAGCTCTCTGTAACACAATGGGAGGGAAATGACATCCTGACCCCTAGGAAGAATCCCTTGTTTAAGACCTCCATTCTATTTCCTAACCAGTCAAACATTACAGAAGCTTGCCCCATTGTTTAATCCAGCTAATCTATTAGCATATAGTATAATAGGTATTATAGTTGTTTTAGTTCTACTAGAGTTCTGTTGCATAATGTGTAGCATTCAGAAGCTACAACAGTAAGCTGTCATTCATCAAGTCCAACTGGCCTTAATTAAAAGAGAAGGGGGAGCTGTGGGTGGAGTGCAGAGTGCATTCCTAGCAGCTGTGGCTGATGTAATGCTGTGAGAATACTCCAGCTCCTAGAACCCTCCTGGGCATACCCAGGAAGGGAGCTTGCCCACCATAAGGAAGTGATTCAGTGCCAACCATGCAGCTCCCTGATCTTTTCAGCCACTGGCTATGAAGGACATGCCGTAACATCCTATTGGCTGAACCCATGTATATAAGCTAACTTACTTCCTGAATAAAGTGGATCTGCGTCACTGAACCTGGTCCCCGGAGTTGGGTCTTTGCGTCTCCGTCATCCTCACCCTCGGCAGGACTTGTCCACAGCTAGTAGTGTTAATAGTATATTAGAGATTAACTACTATATATTTATACTTTAGAAAATAAGTCATAAATAAAGAATTAAATCTTTGCTTCATGTCCTTCCTTTAAGCCTTTCCAAGTATAAGGAGTTAAAGAATTCAGTAATAATAATTCTCAGCAAGAATAAATAACCTGTCTCATGAATAATGTAATCTTTGTTTTATGTCCTTCCAAGGAATGTAGGGAGTTTTGTAAGTGGACTTAAGTTCCCAAGGATTTAAGATACCAATGCCCTTGAGACAATGTTAAACAACACCTATAAGGTGCCAAGCAAGCATCCTAGGGTACATTTCTAAACATCAGATCCCAACCACCTGTATTCTACTATGTGATTAACTGCATGCTCAAGAATTAATTACTAACCTCCCCAAAAATATATAAACTGGCTAGTCAGCCAAGACTAGTACAGCAGTTTTTGGGACCTGAGTCCTCTGCCTTCTCAAGTTGCTGGCACCTTAAATTAAAGATGTTCTTATACCTACTTGATCCCTGTCTCTCATGAATTACAGTGCCTACAAGGACAACAGGCAACACAAATCCTGCCTTGTTCCAGTAACAGTGGCTCATTTTGTTACAGCATCATCTTGTTACACCAAGGTTGTGGGTTTGATTGCTGGTCAGATGCAACCAATGAATATATAAATAAGTGAAACAAAAAATCAATGTTTCTCTCTCTCCCAATCTTTTTCTCTCTCTTCCTCTCTCTAAAAATCAATAAAAAATTTTTATAGTCCTAAAAATTAGATAAGGTCCACCCAATCATGGTGGGCAATCCACTTCACTCAAAATTCATGGATTTAAACACAAATCTTTTCCAAAACGCATACCCACAAAAACATCCACAACATTTGGCTAAATATCTGGGCACCATGGCCCAGTCACGTTGACACAAAATTAATCATCACAATGCATTTTAGTTTTTTTTTTTTAATTTTGCTTAGAGTTTACTCAGCTTACTGAATACGTGTTTCATTTATTCTGACAAATTTGAGACTTGTCAGCTACTATTTCTTTGAATATTTTTTAATTCAACCCACTTTGTTTATTCTTTCAAGGATTCTGATGGCATGAATTTTAGATTCCTTGTTATAATCCCACAGATCCCTAAATCTGTTTCTTTGTTATCAGTCTATTTTCTTTCTACCATTCAAACATAATGAATGACCTCTACTGCTCTATTTTGAAATTCATTGATTATTTTCTAATGTTTTTCTATTATGTTTTGAGCTCACAGACTGTGTATTTTATTTTGGTTGTTTCTTTTTTTTTCCTTTTTTTCTGTCTATTCTATTTTTTTAAATCTTATTTTTATTAATGTTAATGCAGTGACATTGAATAATCAGGGTACATATGTTCCAAAAAAACATATCCAGATTATTTTGACTTTTGATTATGCTGCATACCCCTAACCCAAACTCAAATTGTCTTCTGTCATCTTCTATCTGGTTTTCTTTGTGCCCCTAACCTCCCCTTACCCCCTCCCTCTCCTTCCTCGCCCCCTCCACACCCCTCCACCCCTCTCCCTGTTACCATCACACTCTTATCCCTGTCTCTGAGTCTGATTTTTATGTCCCATCTATGCATGGGTTCATATAGTTCTTACTTTTTCTGATTTACTTATTTCACTCCGTATAATGTTATCAAGGTCCATCCATGTTATTGTAAATAATCCAATATCATCATTTCCTATGGCTGAGTAGTATTCCATAGTATATATTTACCAAAGCTTTTTAATCCACTCCTCCTCTGACAGATACTTGGGCTATTTCCAGATCTTCGCTATTGTGAACAATGCTGCTATAAACATGGGGGTGCATTTCTCCTTCTGGAACCGTTCTATGGTGTCCTTGGGGTATATTCCTAAAAGTAGAATGGCTGGGTCAAAATGCAGTTCGATTTTCAATTTTTTAAGGAATCTCCATACTGTTTTCCACAGAGGCTGCACCAGTCTGCATTCCCACCAGCAGTGTAGGAGGGTTCCCCTTTCTCCACATCCTCGCCAGCACTTATTCTGTGTTGTTTTGTTGATGAGCACCATTCTGACCAGTGTGAGGTGATATCACATTGTGGTTTTAATTTGCATTTCTCTAATGATTAGTGATGTTGAGCATTTTTTCATATGCCTATTGGCCATCTGTATGTCCTCTTTGGAGGAGTGTCTCTTCATTTCTTTTGCCCATTTTTTGATTGGATTGTTTGTCTTTCTGGTGTTGAGATTTACAAGTTCTTTATAAATTTTGGTTATTAACCCCTTATCAGACATACTGTCAAATATGTTCTCCCATTGTGTAGTTTGTCTTTTTATTCTGTTCTTATTGTCTTTTGCTGTGCAAAAGCTTTTTAGTTTGATATAGTCCCATTTGTTTATCCTGTCTTTTATTTTCCTTGCCCGTGTAGATAAATCAGCAAATATATCGCTGCGAGAGATGTCGGAGAGCTTACTGCCGATGCTTTCTTCTAAGATGCTTATGGTTTCACACCTTACATTTAAGTGCTTTATCCATTTTGAGTTTATCTTTGTGAATGGTGTTAGTCTAGATTCATTTTTTTGCACGTTGCTGTCCAATTTTCGCAGCACCATTTGTTGAAGAGGCTGCTTTTACTCCATTGTATGCCCTTATCTCCTTTGACAAATATCAGTTGTCCATAGAGCTGTGGGTTTCTTTCTGGGTTCTCCATTCTGTTCCATTGATCTATGTGCCTGTTCTTATGCCAGTACCAGGCTGTTTTGATTACAATGGCCTTGTAGTATAGCTTGATATCAGGAAGTGTGATACCTCCCCCTTTATTCTTCTTTTTTAAGATTGCTGAGGCTATTTGTGTTCTCTTCAGGTCCATATAAATTTTTGGAATATGTGATCTATATCTTTAAAGTATGTCATTGGTATTTTAATTGGTATTGCATTGAATTTATAAATTGCTTTGGGTAATATAGACATTTTAATGATGTTTATTCTTCCTAACCATGAGCAGGATATGTGCTTCCACTTGTTTGTATCTTCCTTGATATCTTTTATCAATGTTTTATCATTTTCCGAGTACAAGTCTTTAGTCTCCTTGGTTAAATGTACTCCTAGGTACTTTATTTTTTTGGTTGTAATAGTGAAGGGGATTGTTTCCTTAATTTCTCTTTCTGTTTATTGTTGGTGTATAAAAATGCCTCTGATTTCTGAGTATTAATTTTATATCCTACCACCTTGCTGAATTCATTTATCAGGTCCAGTAGTTTTTTGACTGAGACTTTAGGATTTTCTATATACAATATCATATCATCTGCAAATAATGATAGCTTTACTTCTTCTTTTCCAACTTGAATGCCTTGTATTTCTTCTTCTTGTCTGATTGCTGTGGCTAGGACTTCCAGGACTATGTTGAATAAGAGTGGTGAAAGGGGCCACCCCTGCCTTGTTCCTGATCTTAAGAGGATTTCTTTTCATTTTTGCCCATTGAGTATGATGTTGGCTGTGGGTTTGTCATAGATGGCTTTTATCATGTTGAGGTATGTTCCCTGTATTCCCACTTTGCTGAGAGTTTTGATCATGAATGGGTGCTGGATTTTATCAAATGCTTTTTCTGCATCTATTGAAATTATCATGTGGTTTTCTCCTTCCTTTTGTTTATGTGATGAATAACATTGATACATTTGCAAATATTGTACCAGCCTTGCCTCCCCAGAATAAATCCCACTTGATCATGGTGTATGATTTTTTCCATATATTGTTGGATCTGGTTTGTTAATATTTTGTTGAGGATTTTAGCATCTATATACATCAGGGATACTGGCCTATGATTTTCTTTCTTTGTGTTGTCTTTGCCTGGTTTTGGAATCAGAATTATGCTCGCCTCGTAATAGGAGCTTGGAAGTCTTCCTTCCTCTTGAATTTTTTGAAATAGCTTGAGAAGGATAGGAGTTAGTTCTTCTTTGAATATTTGGTAGAATTCCGTTGTGAAGCCATCGGGCCCAAGACTTTTCTTTGTTGGGAGTTTTTTGATTACTGTTTTGATCTCATTTGTTGTAATCGGTCAATTTAGGTTTTCTGATTCTTCCAGATTGATTTTTGGAAGATTGTATGCTTCAAGCAATTTGTCCATTTCATCTAGGTTGTCTACTTTTTTGGCATACAGTTCTTCAAAGTATTTTCTTACAATCCTTTGTATTTCTGTTGTGTCAGTTGTTATTTCTCCACTCTCATTTCTAATTTTCTTTGAGTCCTCTCTCTCTTTGTTTTGGTGAGTCTAGTTAAAGGTTCATCAATCTTGTTTACCTTTTCAAAGAACCAGCTCTTGGTTTCATTGATCCTCTGTATTGTTTCTTTAGTCTCTATGTCATTTATTTCTGCTCTGATCTTTATTATTTCCTTTCTTCTACTACATTTGGGCTTTACTTGCTGTTCTTTTCTAGTTCTTTTAGATGCAGGGTTAAGTTGTTTATTTGAGCTTTTTCTAGCTTCTTAAAGTGTGCCTGTAGTGCTATGAACTTCCCTCTAAGTACTGCTTTTGCTGTGTCCCATAAATTTTGAGTTGTTTTATGCTCATTATCATTCGTCTCTAGAAATTTTTTTATTTCTTCGTTGATCGCAATCTTAATCCATTCGTTATTTAACAACCTGCTATTTAGTTTCCATGTGTTTGAAAATTTTTGAGCTTTTTGTTGTGGTTGATTTCTAGTTTCATGCCATTGTGATCAGAGAAAGTGCTTGATATGATTTCAATCTTCATAAATTTGTTGAGACCACTTTTGTGCCCTAACATGTGGTCTATCCTAGAGAATGTAACATGAGCACTGGAAAAGAATGTATATTCTGCTGCATTAGGTTAAAAGGTTTTGAAGATATCTATTAAATCAAGTTGATCTAGTGTGTCCTTTAAGTCTGCTGTTTCTTAATTTTCTTTCTTGAGAATCTATCTAGTGATGTTAGTGGGGTATTAAAACCCCCTACTATTATAGTGTTGCTGTTGATCTCACTCTTATATCCATCAAAGTCTGCTTTATATATTTAGGTGCTCCTATATTAGGTGCGTAGATATTTATAATAGTTATATCTTCCTGTTGGATTGCTCCCTTTATCATTATGTAGTGACCTTCTTTATCTCTTTATAGTCTTTGTTTTAAAATCCATTTTGTCTGATATAAGTATTGCTACCACAGTTTTTTTTTCATTTCCATTTTCTTGCAATATTTTTTTCCATCCATTTATCTTCAGTCTATGTGCATGTTTTTTTTTTAAGGTGTGTCTCTTGTAGACAGCATATGTATGGGTCCTGTTTTCTTATCCATGCAGCTACCCTATGTCTTTTGATTGGATCATTTAATCCATTTACATTTAAGGTTATTATTGATATGTAGTTGTTTATTGCCATTTTACTCTTTAAAGCTGTATTCCTCTTTTGTTATATTCTTTTCCCACTTTGATCTGTTTACACCATGCTCCTTAACATTTCCTGCAGCACTGATTTGGTTGTAATAAATTCCTTGAGGTTTTTTTTGTCTGGGAAACTTTTTATTTCTCTTTTGATTTTAATTGATAGCCTTGCTGGATAAAGTAGTCTTGGTTGTAGGTTCTTGTTCTGCATTACTTTGAATATTTCTTGCCATTCCCTTCTGGATTCAAGTGTTTCTGTTGAGAATTCTGATGTCATCCTTATGGGGG
Source organism: Saccopteryx bilineata (assembly GCF_036850765.1). NCBI lineage: Eukaryota > Metazoa > Chordata > Mammalia > Chiroptera > Emballonuridae > Saccopteryx > Saccopteryx bilineata. The sequence continues at coordinate 137,339,182 of NC_089491.1, read as the reverse complement.
CTCCTTTGTAGGTGATAACCTTTTTCTCTCTCACAGCTTTTAATATTTTCTCTTTATCACTTAGCTTTGGTATTTTAATTATGATGTGTCTTGGTGTAGGTTTCTTTGGGTTTCCTTTTAGTGGAGTCCTCTGTGCTTCTTGAACTTGTGAGAGTTTCTCCTGCCTTAATTTAGGGAAGTTTTCAGCTATGATTTGATTGAACAAAGTCTCTATCCCTTGTTCTTTCTCTTCTTCAGGAACCCCTTTAATGCGGATGTTATTTCTCTTTATGTTGTCACAGAGCTCTCTAAGAGTTTCCTCAGACTTTTTGAGTCTCTTTTCTTTTTTATTCTCTGCTTTCATCCCTTCATTCTAGTTGTCCTCCAACTCGATGATTCGATCCTCAGCTCTATCCATCCTCTTTTTAATTCCTTCCATTGTGGTCTTCATTTCAGATATTGTATTTGTGATCTTCTACTGATTCTTTTTAATATTTCAATATCCTTTTTTATACTTGCTATTACTTTATATAGGTGTTCGTGGTGACCATCCATTGTTGTTCTAAGATCCCTAAGCATCCTTACAATCATTATTTTGAACTCCGAAAGTTTGATTATTTCCATATCACTCAGTTCATCTCCTGAAGGTTTCTCTTGTGGTTTCATTTGGATTGCACTTCTTTGTCTTCTCATTATGTCTGTGTGTTTGGGTATTTTCTTTGTAGAGCTGGTTGAGTCTAGGCTTGGTGTTGTCTGCCTCCAGTTTCCACTTGTGTTGTTTCTAAGTCTTCTTGGGTTGGCATCAGCTATTATTTGTAATCCACTTTAGGATTTGGGCCGCTTTGAAGTCTTGATTTGTTTTCTAACAGGTGATTGTCTTGTTGCTGATCTCAGCAGGGGGCTTATTTGAAACTCTATCCAGGAATGCAGTGGGTGTGACCTGAGATTCTGAAGTCCTCTTCTGCCAGTTAATCTCTCTGGGGGCAGGTTGCTTTCTCAGCTTCAGTAGGGGGAGGTGTATATCAGATCTCCATGGAGACCTGAGTTACTGCCCCTCCGCCCCACTTCTTGTTTTCAGCTATGTCTTGCACTGATTGGAGCTGGAGATATGTCTGTATCTCTGTGACCTGGAAGTATTTTTGTATTTTGCTTTGTGCAAAGATCATCCCCTCCCCCAGTTATGGCCACCTCCAGCTCTGAATGAGTCAGCTTTTCAGGTCATCACCTTTATTCCTCTCCCCCTCACCATCCATCTCTCTTTCTCTCCTTTCTTTTTTGAATACAAACGGGCCCTTTTAACACACTTCTCGTTTCCTGGTCACCAGGCAAGTGGCTGTGAGCAGTATTTACTGCTCTTTTCCTTGGATTGAGAGCCCAGACTCACCCCCCACCTCTGTTCCAGTAAGCAGGGGAGATTCAGGCGCTCCCTACCAGGTTTGTTGTGGCTTCTTCTTTGCTCGTTTTTTGAGAGCTGTTCTTGTAGTCCAGATTTGGGTTTTCATGCCAATTGTTCATAAATTAGTTTATAATCCAGTTTGATTATATGAGCTGGGAGTCTGTGCGTCTGCCTACTCCGCTGCCATCTTCAGGTCCTTCTGGTTGTTGTTTCTTTTTAGTTCTAAAATTTCCATTTGGTTCTTCTTGATATAATCTATTACTTTGTTAAAATTTGGTTCTTTGCTGAGATTTTTAAATCTATTTCATTTATTTTAATCATGTTCACAATTGCTTGTTATATCACTTTTATGATGGATTTATTTTACAATCCTTGTCAGAGAATTCTAGCATTGGTGTCAACTCAGTTTTGGCTTCTGCTCATTGTCTTTTTTCACCCAAGAAGAGATTTTCTTGGTTCTTGGTATGGGTATTAATTTTCAATTGGAACCTGGATATTTTAAATTATGTTGTAGTAATTTCCTACGGTACGATACTATTAGAAATTCAGATTCCTGATGCATTCTCTACTGATACACAGGGTAAGGAGAACAAAGATTTCCTCTCTATTGCTGGATATGGTTAGGAGTTCAAGTAGCCCATTAGAAATTCACTGATACTGCTCTGGCTAGGCGGAATAAGTGTGTCACCTTATTTTTCTCCAGATATCCTCCACAGATACTGTGGAGGTAGAGGGGATGACCTTATTTCTACTGAGCAGTAATTAAAGTCCTAACTCTCCATTAAATATCCCTTCATACCTTGCCAATGAAGAAAGGGAAAATGGTCTTGTTTCCATCAGGGTAGGGTGGAAGTTTGCGTTTCCTACATGGCCTACTGTGACACTCAAGGGGTAGAGGAAATACTGCCAAGCAGGACCAAATGTCCTGGCTCCCAGTCAGACTTCTTTGACACTGCCCAGTGGGGAAGACGAAGCACATCTCATTAAAGCCTGGTGAGGATGAAAGTCTAGGTTCCCTAACTAGTCTTTGTTGACAGGACTGGCAATGGGGCTACAGTTTATTGTATGATGTTCAGTAAGAGTAGAATACATAGTTATTATCTAATAGTTGTCTGCCTTTTGAGATGAAAGTTTTCCTTGCCTTCTAGGACAAATGAAGAAGAAGGAAAAACAAACAAAAAAATTAGAACCAGGCATCATGTACATAGTTATTTGGATCCCAAGATCCCGGCCAGTCTCACTTTTTTAGTCAAACTTTCAAGATTTTATGTCTGTTTTATATATTAAAGTCCACAGTTTATTTAGTAGCTGTATTTAGTAAAAAGAATAAGAGAAAAAATGTCTACTTCATATATCTGGAGGCAGAGTTAATGGTTCAACTCAACTTGGGATAAAATTACTGATCACATCTAGTCAGGATATGTTGGATTCCTAGAACCCACATGGTAGGAAGGTAGATTTCTCTAGTCCAGATGCATTTCTGAGTAAATACCTACACAGGTAGGAAAGCTAAAAGTGTAAAGCCTTGAAAGCCAGAGCATCAAGAAAGATATGGTTTTTATCCTTACTTCCTGTACATGCATACACACTTCTGGTATGTGCATATACATGCTGGTGTTTGTATGGACTATATATTCCACTGGACCAAGGACCTGTCTATTTTTTTCAGTGTTACATCTATAATAGTTCCTGGCATAAAAGCGATGTCAATAATATATAATAAATTAAAGAATAAAATTCAAAGAGAATATTCACACTATTGATATTCTCATAGCGATAGGTATTAGAAGGTGTATTTTGGTTTGTTATTGAGTTACCTAATTATTAATATGAATCATTTGTCAAAACATTTATATATTTTATTTATTTATTTTTATTTATTCATTTTAGAGAGGGGAGAGAGAGAAAGAGAGAGAAAAGAGGGGGGAGCAGGAAACATCAACTCCCATATGTGCATTGACCAGGCAAGCATCAGGGTTTTGAACCAGCAACCTCATCATTTCGTTCCAGGACGACGCTTTATCCACTGCACAGCCACAGGTCAGTCATGTTTATATATTTTAACAATATAAAACTTTAAAAGATATAAATGAATGGTAAGTTGCTGTCTTAGAAAAAGAAGAATAAAATAATTACCATATGAACTTCTCATGCTTAAACTTAGAATTGAAAAAAAAATGTTTTCTTTTTTTCTTAAATTATGTAGACATCTAATCTACTAGGAAAAATTGGCTATTTTTTCTATCTGAATTACCTTTATTGTCAACTACTATAAAGTTGATGCTCTCCATGTGTTTTTCGATCACCCACATTATAAAATTTTATGTGATAATTAACATATTAGATGTTATTCCTTGTCAGAGTACTGTATATCATTGTATCAAATGTGAAGCTATATAAAATGTATATACACTAAAGTTCTCTGCTATAAACAAATTTATCTATTTTGCATATTAACTGACTATAAGTATAATATGGTAAATAAAATATAACTTTGTAGGCTATCTGACTTGATTCCTAATTCTTTTTAGCAAATCATAATACCTAATGTCTGATACTTTTAAATCCTCTCTTTCTAACTGAGTGACAAATAATTATACTAGATAAAGAAGAGTTAAAATGATTAGCTCACAACCAAATCTCTTCAAAGTATCATTTGCAGAATATATTTACAAAGTTTTCACATGTGATCTTAACCACATTAGTTGTCAGTGTTGAAAATAATACACAATATACATGTTTTCAGCAAAGGAAATATATGAAGCTAGAACCAAAAGAAGGATGTAATACATTAAATATTGAGCTGTTCAGAAACACACATAAATAAGTACACACAACATTGATACTTTCAAATATTTAATTTAAAATTCATAAATAAAAAGTAAAATATAAATTCATCCAAGAATATAATATTTATTACTCCAAGAGAACTATATAAATTCCAGTATTTTTATTCTTCACATCATTAGCCTTAAGGAAAAAAGAAAAGATGGTTCAAAATAGATCCTATACTTTCTCCCAACTTAATAATAAAGCTAGTTTATATTAGCAGAACTAAAAATTCACAATATTATAAAAAGAGCCTATAATAACAGCTGTAAAAATCAGACTTTTTTTTAATGACCTTCGCAACAATAGCACCAGTTTCTATATTAGGCAATAGTGTAATAATGACCCTTCCTGTCTCATGACCTATTTATCAGACTGTTTCATTCCTATGGATACAGATATAGTTAAACCACTTAAGGTATGTGTGTTCTGTGGAAAGCAGAACAGTGACAAAAATAAAGTAAGTGTATATTAGTGATATGAAAATACCTTTAAATCATAATGAGTAAATACAGTAGGAAACAAAAAAAATAGATTGAGTAGTAAAACACTTTGTAAAAACAAATCAAAATCAAAATAACATAGCATGATGTGGATATATATATATAGGAAGAGAGAGAGACACAATCTATAAGTATGCACATCAAACAGCTAACAGTGGTTAACTGTGGGAGAATTGTATGAATTTGATTTCAACAAAAATGTATTTCTCTTTTACTGATGGGGAAAAACGACCTAATATGAAATTTGGGGGGGGGATTTTGACATTAAACACTCAATTTGCTTTAAATGCTTAAGCTTATACAAGCACAGAATCAAAAGACTAATACTCTGCATATCACTGATATGAACATTTATCACAATTTCTGTCATTACTTGAAATCTAACTTAAGAAAAAACAGGTATAATTATTATTTTTTTTTTATTTTGTTTTTTGTATTTCTCTGAGGCTGGAAATGGGGAGAGACAGTCAGACAGACTCCCGCATGTGCCCGACCAGGATCCACCCAGCACGCCCACCAGGGGGCGATGCTCTGCTCACCAGGGGGCGATGCTCTGCCCCTCCGGGGCGTCACTCTGTCGTGACCAGAGCCACTCTAGTGCCTGGGGCAGAGGCCAAGGAGCCATCCCCAGCACCCAGGCCATCTTTGCTCCAATGGAGCCTCGGCTGCGGGAGGGGAAGAGAGAGACAGAGAGGAAGGAGAGGGGTAGGGGTGGAAAAGTAGATGGGTGCTTCTCCTGTGTGCCCTGGCCGGGAATCAAACCCGGGACTTCTGCACGCCAGGTCGACGCTCTACCACTGAGCCAACCTGCCAGGGCCGGTATAATTATTTTTCAGGTTTACAGCATATCATTCTTTCTCTATAAGAAATAGAACCATAATATAATCCAGCAATTAATTCTATAGTATTTTGTTTTTGTACCTTCAACTGCCAATCCTGTATTCTCAAATATTCCATAACTTCGCAAATGCAGAGAAACATCTAGCATTACCAACTATGCTTTCAAAGAACATTTATTGATCACTTGAAAGCAATTCTATACCAAAATAAGACTACGCTAGAATTCTTTATGTATGTTTGCATATGCCTATGTATAAATTTGTTACTAAAGTTTACCCACAACTCTCAATTCTCTACCTTGTATTCATCCACAATAATGCTGAGGGCTTCATGACCAGCTTTCCTCATGTCTTCCAATTCTTGTTTATGTTTTTCCTGAAAAAAAACAAAAACAATAACAGTAAACCATGATTTGTTCTTATTTACAAAATAATAAAACCATTGACATTGGCATCCATGAATAATTGCATGGTTTGTAAAATATCAACGCTGCAAATGAAAATAGTGGAAATCAATTTTTTAAAATTTATTTAGACAATTAAATTTAACAGGGTGACATTGGTCAACGAGAGCACATCGATTTAGAGAAAACATCTCCACATTATTTGGACAGTCGATCATGCTGTATACCCATCACCCAAAGTCAAATCATCCTCAGTCACCCTATATTTTGTTTCTCTTTAAGCCCCTCCCCCTCCCTACCCCCTTCGTCTCTACTCTTCTCCTTCCCCTGGTAACCACTGCACTTTTGTCTATGTCTGTGAGTCTCAATTTTGTGTCCCATCTATGTATGGAAAGCAATTAAAAATTTTTTTTGTTTAAAAGCATTAGGGAGGGCTGTGGCAATTAAAACTTAAAGGGAATAACTGGAAAAAAAACCAAAAACATGCTGAGAGGTGAGATCACACAGACAATGGTGTTTGTTATCCCTTGGGGCATGTGGCAATTCTGGCCCTGGATCAAGAGACAGGCCTTGTATTACTCCAACAAACATTTGTCTGTAAATTTATTAATTACTTCTCCAGTAATACATATGTGGACCCCAAGGAGAAAGATTAATTTGATGGGAACATTGAGAAGGAATTTATCTTCTGAGATGAACTCTCCATGATCACCCCATGACCCAATTCTATGAGTACTAACAACAGCCTAGTGGCCATTTGCTGCCAGGAGCTCCTCATACATTCTGTGTACCTGGAAAGACCTCAGACTGAACTCTGGGCTTCCTGCACTGCCTGTTTAGGCCACTGCAGGGAAACCCTGTTTTCATCTTTCTATCAAAGGACTGTGACCTGCTCTATCCAATCAGAATTGCACCTTCTAGATAGCTAATTTACATAAAACAGACTTAATTGGGAATTTGGGAGGGAATTACATAAAACAGCCTCTTCTTTTCTGGGGCTGCTACTTGAATTTAGGTTTCTACCTGAATCTGTGTATCCCAAGCTACACAGCTCCTTTTGCTCAAAAATGAAAAAAAAGTTTTATTCTTTATAACAGATTAAAATTAATTTTGTCTGTAATAAAAAATACAGCTTGATATATAACAAAATCTGAGAACCACAGGACTACAGTGATCAACCTTCCATTTTACCTTCCTACCACATGGTCAAACTGAGAAAACTGGACATATAAGGAACTCCTCAATACTTCATTTTTAAACATTTCATTCAGATTCTTGATATAAATTGCATGATTTGGTCTGATAGCCATGATTTGGGTTAAACTGTTCAAACAGTCTGAAGTTGTTGCAGTGTCCCATAAAACTACTCAACTCTTGAAGGTAAACAGGTGCATATCTTTGTAACCTGGGATTAGGTAATGCTTTCTAAAAATAAGACACCATAAGCACAAATAAAATAGAAAACAGTACAAATACTGGACTTCCTCTAAATTTAAATGTTTTGTCCATAAAAGGATACTATCAGAAAGAAAAAAGACAATTCACTGTTTGTAAATAGTATATCTGATAAAGGTCTAATATTCAAAATATATAAATAACTCACATAATTCAGCAACAGAAAGAACCAGATTTAAAACTGTATGAGAAGCCTGACCAGTGGTGACAGAGTGAACAAAGCACTGATCCAGGATGCTAAGGTTAACAGTGCAAACCCCCAAGGTCACTAGCTCTGAGCACGAGCTCATTAGCATGGGGTCTCTGGCTTGAGTGGAGGATCATTCACACAATCCAAAAACTCACCAACGTTAGCCCAAAGGTCACTGGTGTGAGCAAGGGGACACTAACTCGGCCGTGGTCAAGGCAAACAGGAGCAGCAATCAATGCATAACTAAAGTGAAAGCAGCTACGAGTTGATGCTCTCCACTTTCGCTCTTCCTTCCTGTCTCTGTCTGTGTCTCTGTCTCTCTCTCTCTGATTCTCTGCCTCAAAAAAAAAAAAAAGTGGGGGAGAACTTGAATAGATACTTCTCCAAAGATATTAACGTTCAATGTCAGTAGCCATTATAAAAATTCAAGTACAAACCACTCACACTCACTAGGATAGCTATAATAAAAACAAATATACTAAAAAAACAAACCAAAAAAACAAACAAACAGAAAACAGGTGTTGGTAAGGAGTTGAAGAAAACAAAACTCACACACTGCTGTTGGAAATGTTAAACAGTGCAACTATTGTGCAAGACAGTTTGGCAGTTCCTTAAAAAATTAAAGAGTTAACAAATGTCCTGGGAATTTCACTCTTAGTTACATATGCAACGATACATAACTGGTCAAGGCAAACAGGAGCAGCAATCAATGCATAACTAAAGTGAAAGCAGCTACGTACAAATGTTCATATCAGCATTATTAATAGGCAAAAAGTAGAAACAATGCACTTGTTCAACTAATAAATGGATAAACAAAATGCAGTATTATTCATACAATGGAATATTATTCATCGACCAAAGGAATAAAGTACTTATATATGCTACAACATAATGAACCATGAAAACATTATGCTAAGTGGAAGAAGCCAGACACAAGAGGCCACATATAATGATTTCATTATATATGTAATGTCCAAAGTAAGCAAATGCAGGGACAGAATGCAGATTAGCAGTGGCCAAGTGCTAGGGGAAAGAGGAATAGAGAGTGCCTGCTACCACATATGGGGTTTCTTCTTGAGATGATGAATATGACTGGGATTAGATATTAATAGTTAGATTAGATAGTAATGGTTCAACAATATTGTGAATACACTAAAAAAACCACTAAAATGTACACTTTAAAATTATTTAAATGGTAAATTTTATATTATGTCAATGTTAGTGCTATAAAATAATATTACTGCAAGAAAAAATAGTATGTTTATGTCATTTTAATTTCTAACTCTTATTTTTTGATTTAGTTACTTACTCCTGTGGTTCATTTTGATCAAAAATGCTGGTTTTGCCTGACCAGACAGTGGCACAGTGGATAGTGTGTTGGACTGGGATGCAGAACACCCAGGTTCAAAACCCCAAGGTTGCTGGCCTGAGTGCAGGCCCACCAGCTTGAGCGTGGGGTCACTGGCTTGAGCATGGGATCATAGACATGACCCATGGTCGCTGGCTTGAGCCCAAAGGTGCTGACTTGAAGTCCAAGATCACTGGCTTGAGCCCAAAGTCACTGGCTTGATCCCAAGGTCACTGGCTCTGTTTTAGCCCCCAGTCAAGGCACGTATGAGAAAGCAATCAACGAACAACGAAAATGCTGCAACAAAGAATTGATGCTTCTCATCTGTCCCTCCTTCTGTCTTTCTCTCTGTCTCTGTCACACACACATACAAATGGAAGGAAGGAAGGAAGGAAGGAAGGAAGGAAGGAAGGAAGGAAGGAAGGAAGGAAGGAAGGAAGGAAGGGAGGGAGGGAGGGAGGGAGGGAGGGAGGGAGGGAGGGAGGGAGGGAGGGAGGGAAGGAGGGAGGGAGGGAGGGAAGGAGGGATTAAATGCTGGTTTTATGATTTTATTTCTTGAAATTCACTTAAGTGTCAGAAAGATTCTTCATAAAAGGACCATGAAACTTAAGTCTAGTTTTTGAATGTTGAGAACACTTTGCAGTTTTTAAATTTGAAAATCAGCTGTATATAAATCCTGGATTCATATTTTCTTTCCTTGAGTGTCTTAATTATATTATTTTTGGCATAAAGTATGATTTTTAAAAGTCTGATATGGATTGAAATTTCTTTATCTTTAGTTTGATTATTTAATTTATTTTCCAAATTGTGTCACTTTTTAGAGTAAAAGGAGTTAATCACACTAGGATAACAGGCATAAATATGACTGTCCATGGCAAACCAAAAGCAAATCATTGTATTTCTAGATTTCTGTGATGTTCTTTAAAATCACTAGAATATATCTCAGAGTTTACTATTTGGGGTCCATTTCCCAGGTACCCATGTACACTTAAATTATAAGATCCTAGCTGTTTATTGCAAGTTTATTGAATTATATTTTTCATATAATTGTTTCACATCTTCAATTATCTTTTTCAGGGACTACATTTACACACATCTCAGATTAGCTTTGCTTGTTTTCTGTAATTATTCCTTTCTCTCAAATCCTTCCTCTATTATTTCATATTTTTCAGTTTTCTTTTTGCTAATCTTTAGTTTTCTTTCATTCTTTTTTTTTGTGTATGATAGAGACAGAGAAAGAAACAAAGGACAGATAGGGACAGCCAGACAGGAAGGGAAAGAGATGAGAAGCATCAACTCCTCATTGGGGTACCTTAGTTATTCACTGATTGCTTTCTCATGTGTTGTGATGGGCTGGGGGGGGGGTATCTGAAGCTGTGTGGCAATGGCAGGGGCTACAGCAGAGCGAGTGACCCCCTGTTCAAGCCAGCGACCTTTGGGCTCAAGCCAGCGAACATGGGATCATGTTCGCGATTCCACGCTCAAGGCAACGACCCTTGTGCTTAAGCTGGTGAGCCCACGTTCAAGCTGGATGAGCCCACACTCAAGCCAGAGACCACAAGGTTTCAAACCTGGGTCCTCTGCCTCCTAGTCTGCCACTCTATCCACTGCACCACCGCTTAGTCAGGCATTTTTCTTTCTATAGTATTGTATCCACTCTTATTCTTTCAAGCTTAGTCGTCATTTTGAAATTTTTTCTTTTATTTTTTTGTCTGTCAGCTATCTCTATTTATTTAACTGTTGTCCTTTCTCATTTCCAAACTCTCTTATTTGTAATTTAATCTGTTTTCAAATGCGTCTATCTTTGTACAAAGTTGTACCACTATCCTCTTCTCTTACTGATGCCCCAGTTTACTCCTAGAAAGAGGTTCCTGAATAAGAAGTGAAATGTGTCTGAACAATTTTCCTAGCATCACAATTCTAGGGCTCCTTCTTCTGTTGTTATTATAAGATAAGGTAATAAAATCTTCCTAGGGTAGCCACTTCTCTAATACTTTCTTGTATCTGCTTTCCCTGAACCCCTCTCCTACCAATACTTGAACATTCTCCTTCCTTTGGTGTCTTATACAAACAACTCCCTACCATCTCCCTTCACTATGCATCTCTGTACTTTTAAGAGGGGCACCTTCTTAAGAGAAATAAGGGCTCTGAGGATTCTGTAAGTTTCAACTGTTGACCTCAGGTCTGTCTTCCCAGTCCTCTACTGTGACTGGGAACTGTTCCTTTTGGGGTGAATGCCTGAATCCCTTGGTTCTTGGCACCATCCTAAATCCCTTTTATGTTTATCTCCATTACTCCAGCACAGATATGATAGGCATGCACTTCTCATGGCTATCAATAATTCAGCTCTATGAGTTTGAGCACTAGAATGCATATAAACTGTCGTTGTTTGTTGAAGATGGTGTTTGTGGACTTTTTCCTTTACTAGGTTAGTGTAATTCTGTAAGAAGTTCTGAGAAAATTCCAAACACTATGCAGCCTCTGTTGCTGTCATCATCATGCCACACCCCCCACTTCCTTCTTAAAATACTCTCTTTACTTGGTTCTCCTCCTAGCTAGTCCTTCTCAGTCTGTTCGGTGGGCTTTTCGCCACTGTCCCACCTTCACAATATAGTACTTCCCTGGGAATAAAACCGCTTCTTTAACTTTTCAAAACTCCAATCCTAATTAATTCTATTATCTTAAATATTACCTGTGAAAAACGTCTTAATTTACATCTCCAACCCTTCCATCAGACCCAGACTTATAAATCTGCCTATTAAGGCCTTTAAAGGGTGTCTGAAAGGAATCGCAAAGTTAACATGTCCAATGTCAAACTTTTTTGTCCTCTACCAAACTTCCAGTTGCTCAAAGACAATTCTGAAATCATTTTTAATTTCTCTTTTTTTTTCCCTCACAATTCATTTGCAATACCTAGAAAAATCCTATTAATTTGATCTTCATTTTTATTTCTTTAGTATTGGGAAAAACAATGATGGTACTCTCTAACATTATGGTACTTGGCAAAGGAAGGAAAAGACAGACACCAGAGAGGTTTAAAAGTTTGGCTTTAAATTTAATTTGGGAAAAAGAAATTTTACTTGTCATTGAATATATGTACCTCAAATGGTGCCTTGTATATAATAATGTCAGTTCAATAAATAAAGACTGAATTTAAAAAAGCAAATAGATAAGATTTGAAGGCACGAATACCTGGGAAGTGTGAAAGGCATCTCATTCTTCATCAAAGAGACAGTTATTTAACATCATACTAATATTGAAAGTATATTTAAAACCTAGTCTTTAAAAAGGAGGCTACTTCATAGGTTCACATACATGTTTGTTGAGTGAATGAGATTATGGTCAATGTTTTCAATGTATTTATATTTGTCAGGCCCTGGCCAGTTGGCTCAGTGGTAGTGTACCAGCCCAGTGTGCTGGATGTTATAGGTTTGATTCCCAGTCAGGGAACACAGGAGAGGTGCCCATTTGCTACTCTATCCCTCCTCCTCTCGCTCTCTCCCTCCCTCTCTCTCTTCTCCTCCTGTACCCATGGCTTGATTAAAGCACATTGGCCCCAGGTTCTGAGGATGGCTCCATGGCTTCCACCTGAGGTGGACATGTTTCTTTATCTGTTAAGTAAGGGAGTGAGATTAAACCATTTCTTAAAGAAAAAATAAATAAGAAAAAACCTTCCAGCGTTTCTAATGCTATTCAATAATATAGTATGCTAAACTAGATCAAGCAATCACTTCTGTTTACTTCAGAGTTACTGCAACAATCACACAATTAACTGTAATACACCATACTGTCTAGTTAGCAAAAATACAAAAAACAAACAACAAAAAAATCTCCCCACCGTAATAACCAAATAATAATACAGAGCCTGACATTTTTATTTCAAAAATACAGAGCCAAAATTTACAACCTATCTTTAAAGTAGTCAAAAACAAATTTGACCACAATAATAGCTTTCTTTCAAAATGTCAAACCCAAACCATCACTAGAAAGGGAAGATTCAGGAAAATGCTCTCACCTTAAATAAAACTACAGATTTTTTAAACAAGAAGAGACATTAAAAGTAAACTATTCCAATAAAAAACTGAGGCCTAGAGAGGTCAAGAAGATTACTCAAGGACCCCGAGTTGATTGGGCAGAGTGAGGCCTGAATCCCATCTCCTGATAGCCAGTCCAATGTCTATTAAGAAATATCCAGTCAAAACTGAACTATCTAAATATACTCCCAACTCCTCATCAACAGATTTGTTTTCTCTATAAAATTCATCAATACATAGAATCAGCCTGACCTCTGGTGGCACAGTGGCTTAAGCATCGACCTGGAATGCTGAGGCCACCGGTTCAAAACCCCAGGCTTGCCTGGTCAAGGCACATATGGGAGTTAGTGCTTCCTGCTCCTCCCCCACTTCTATCTCTCATTCTCTCTCTGTCTCTCCACTCTCTCTCAAAATGAATAAATAAAATTAATTAAAAAAAATTTTAAATACACAGAATCACAACTCATAAGTCACATCTTCTGAAGAAGTAAGACCAAATTGATCACTCTTGATAAAACTTGAAAATAGTCATTCATCAATTCATTACTGACAAACAGAAATTTTGGTTTGATAAAAAGAATGTAAGGTGTTTTTTAAAAGTTATCAGAAGCACATTCCAACCAGTTCCCCACCACCCATAATCTTTCCAATACCAACCCCTTCCCAAAAGTATTAAATATCTCAGGTCTAATACCCTAATACAATTGGTATAAAAAATTTTGTTAAATACATACATAAATAGGGAACACAAAATTAACAAATATAGATGCTTCATAGAAAAAAATGAGAAATCAGCAAAGATTTTTAAGTAGGCATCATTAGTATATGATGATAAAGCTCAGTTCAGACATTTAAATCAAAATTTATACACAAAAAAAATTTTAAACCTCAAGCTTAGAGCACAAACTGATAAATATTTCTCAATTCATATGGTATTATTGTTGGCCACTGCTAACAATGGAACCCATACTAACCAATGCTAATAAATTAATTCATGCATAGTAACAGAATCCTCTGCTACATAGATGATTAAAAGTCAATATTTAATTTTTGTACTTGGAATGAATTACTACACTACTTAAAAGAAAAAAGAAAGAGAAAAAAAGAAGGGAGGGAGGAAAGAAACTCCAAATACCAATCAACCATTATATTTTACCTATTAAAAAGCAGTTGCTTCTCACTTTCTAAATTCTTTGGCCAAGACAAATCTATAATTACACTAAACATAAGCAGAACATAATTAACTAATATTGTCTGATGGAGAAAGGGTTTCCAATACATTCTTCACCACCACTTTCTCTCAAGCTACAAGATTAAATCTCTTTCACAACAACTAATCAACTATATTGGATAAGGCAGCCCAAAACACCTCCAGATATTCCAAAAGGAAATTTGCAGGGCAAGAAATCAAAATAAAGACAGTGGGATAACATCCAACCAATGCACTGAAAGATTCTGACTGAGAAATGGTATAAAATCCCCCCACCAAAATCTGAAAAATCCAATGCACCAAAGTGGCCTAACTGTAAATGTCAGAGAAACGCAGGAGGATTAGATTATCTCATATGTACCTATTTTTCAAAATAGAAGAAAAACAACAAAAACCACCTTTCTATGACTTACTGACCCACATTTGACAAAAGCAACAAGCCTAACTGGCTTCTAAAGAAAGTACCTCTCACTGACATGACACAACATTATGCAACAGGAAGTTTTTCCCAGTGAATAAGTGATTAATCTCTGCCTCCTAGGTCTATGTCATTTCTTAATCTCTCCATACAATCAGTAACAAATAGCATGACAGAATCCTTCAAAATCTTCAAGTCAGTTTCACAAACTAATTCAAATATCTAGACAAATAGAAAAAAACAACAGAAGCATGTAAAAATCAATCCAAAAGTATAAAATAATATTACATATGGAAATAAAGCATTTTTATAATAGTAAAATGCACCCAATATTGAAACAGATACCCTTAGTAAGTGTGACCCTTCAGCTTAATACTTCCATGATCTTTCAAAGGATTTTCATCTCTGGCCATATTCCATTAATAGTTACCTTACTTAGTTCATCAGCACACAGACTCCAAAACATCAGCTTGGCTGAATCTTCTCAGTCACAAACAAAGTAACAAAGCAAAATCCTTCCCGACATTTCCTAACAGACACAATAATGAAGGCATAGAGAGAACCCCAGAATTTGTTCACACCGGCAGAGAAATACATGATTTTTCTATATACTAACTAACAAAACTCAGACATGACCATGTCTCATCTATGTCTAATCTAAAATCTTAAGGAAAGGAATTAGTAGTTAATAAATGAGAAGTGAATAAGCAGGTCACACGTAATTCATCACTCTGATAGAAAACAACTATCAAGGAAAATTTATAAGAGAAAATAATATGTTTACAACAGTGCCATTATTGTTGTCCTTATCATTTCTCCATTAGCACAGCATCTCTTCTACCAACTATAATCAGTTTCAGAATAAAATCCAAATCCTGCACAGCTTGAGAACACAGCCTCTTGTGTAATCCTGGCTAAATTCCTGGCTAATTTGTTAATTGGCTTGGACCTGTTGCAACTACTACTTCAATGTTACTTATTATTTGTTCCAATAGAAAAGGCAGAAACTCCACACTGCACCAGATTTAAAAGAAATTATTTATCTTCAACTTTGCTGAAGTCTTCAAAGGACAAGTGCCTTGAGAAGTAGATTCTAAAAACTAACTCAAGCCAGGCTGGGAAAAATAAAAGGAAGTAAAAAGTAGAAAGAAAAAAAAACTTAAGGAAAAGAGCGAGGGAGGGAAGAAGGAGAACTGGGGACCAGGGAGGAAGGGAGGGAAGAGAAGACAATTTGCAATCATAAAAAGGGCTGTAGCTACTTTATCAAAATAATTCCAACAAATCATCCCAGCTTTGAGGTTCCCTACTTTGAGAGTATCAAGGAACAGCTGCTAATGTTAAAGAACATACTTGTGCCTTATGAATACAATAAATGTACAAACCTATTTCAATCAAAAAAGATGTCAAACTCTCAAAATTTCTCCTGATTTCTTATGACTTTTCCCATTTTAAGCCTAATCTCTCCAAAGTTTGATTGTATTTTAATCATGATAACAGAAAGGGTCTTTCTAATAGCACAGCTCCTCAAAATATGTAATACTTTGATCAAAAAAAGGAAAATGGCTTAATAAAAATCATTTTGTTTTTTTTTGGGGGGGTGACATTGGTTCATAAAATTATATAGGTTTCAGGTACACAATTCTACAATACACCTTCTATATAAAACCACTTTTGAATGTTCTGATCATGTCTTTATATTGAGTATTTCTGCCCACAATATTATAATTTACCATACACACACACACACACACACACACACACACACACACATTTTTTTTTAATGAGAGGAGAGGAGATAGTGAGAAAGACTCCCGCACGTACCCCAACTGGGATCCACCAGGCAACCCCATCTGGGGCTGATGCTCAAGTACTGAACTATTTTTAGCATTTGAGGCTGATGTTCAGTTGGGACCAATCAAGTTATCCTCAGAACCTGGGGTCATTCTGAAACCAATGAGCCACTGGCTGAGGGAGGGGAAGAGGGAGAAGAGAGGGAGACAGAGGGGGAAAGAAGGGGTGGTTGCTTCTCCTGTGTGCCCTGACTGGGAACTGAATCTGGGATGTCCATATGCCAGGCTGACACTAGATCCACTGAGCTACCAGCCAGGGCCTCATATTTTTAAATATACTGAAATTCACCTGTAGTTGGTTGAATTGTGATCTCTCACCCAAAAAAAGAGATATATTCAAATCCTAACTCTAGGTATCCAATCCCTAATCTTAATCCCTGGTATCTATAAATGCAATTTATCTTGCAATAGTGTCTTTGTATGTATAATAAGTATTGCAAGATGAGATGATCTGGGATTTAGAGTGGCCCTATGTGCTAGGATTAGTTTCCTTATTTAAGAAAGAAGAGTGAGGCTTGCAACACAGAGCTATTGGTAAAAAAAAAGGCCACGTGAAGATGAAGGCAGAAGGGAAGCTATGCTGCCACAAGGCAAAGAACATCGGGGCCAGCAGATGTAGAAAGAGGCGAGGAGAGATTCTCCTTTAGAATTTTTGGAAAAAGCATAGTGCAGCCAACACATTGACTTTAGACTTCTAACTTTTTATAACTGTGTGAGAATATATTTCTGCTGTTTTAAGCCACCAAGTTTGAAAAACATCATTATCACAGCCTTAGGAAAGTAATATAGATTTTGGTTCCAAGAACAGAGGTGCTATTGTAATAAATACCTAAAAATGTTGAAATAGCTTGGGAATTGGATAGCAGATAGAAGCTGGAAGGATTTCAAGGTGTGAAGATAGAAAAAGCCTAGATTGCTTTGAAGAGATTGTTGGTATAAACAAGGACATTGAAAGTGATTCTTGTAAAGTCTCAGAAGGAAGTAAAGAACATAGTAAGAAAGCTATCATTTTAGAGAATAGATATATCATCATGAACAGAATATTGGTAAAAATATGAATATTAAAGGTGTTTTTGGTGAAGTCTCAGAAACAAGAAAGATGCTATTGGAAACTAGAAGATAGGTGATCTCTGTTATAAAGTGGTAGAAAACTTGGCTAAATTTTGATCTACTATAGCATAGAAAGTAGAACTTGTAAATTATAAACCTCCATATTTAGCTGAGGAGATTTCTAAGCAAACTATTGAAGGTATGGCTAGGTTTCTCATCACTGCTTGTGGTAAAATGTAAGGGAAAAAAAGGTAAATGGAGAAAGTAAATGTTAAGCAAAAAGGAAGCAGAACTTGACGATTTGGGAGGTTTTCAGTCTATTCACATTGTAAAGATTCAATCAACCATCTCAGCAGAAGCCAGGAAAAAAACAGATTTATGTATAAAAGATCTGTGAAAAATCAATTTGTCTAATGGTCTTTGACTTACAGAGACCCACAAGGTTTATGAACATGTCATACCAGCAAAAGCACCACAAGCCTGGATTGAAGATGACAGAAATAGGATGAAATAAAGACAGTCTGCTGGACTTCTCAGATTCAGAGCTACGTGGCTGCAAACATTCACCTTTAAAAAAAATAAAAGGAATGACTCAGAGCAGAGTCCTGGGTGCAGAGGCTAGAGCCATGAGCCCAGATGCAGAAGCTCACTCAGGCCATGTGTATGGAGGCAGATGGAAGCAGGGTGACAGAGTTAGTGTAGAGAGTGAACAAACCAGAATCAAGGGAGCAGAGGGCAATGAACTGTCTCCATGGAAACAGATACTGATCAAGTCAAAGCCATATTTCCAGAGGCTCAGCAAGCTGGAGCCACTGGCTTACAGGGTAGAGCATCAAGCCACAGAGGGTTATTCTCACGCCTTGATACCTAATGGACTTTGACCTTTTGTGTTCCAAACTTGCTTAGGACTGATAACCACTTTTATTTCTTCCAATTCCTTTCTTTGGTAATGGGAATGGCTATCCCAAACCTTTTCTACTATTATATTCTGAAAGCAGATAACTTGTTTTCTAGTTTGACAGGTACCCAATGAAGAGAATTTTTTCCTTGGGGATGGTTCATATCCAGAATCTCACCCACATCTGGTTTAGATAATTTAGATAATGACATTTAGGATTTTTTAGCTAATGATATGAGATGCTGAAATTGGTTAAAATTTCTGGAGATCTTGGAATGGGGTGGATGTATTTTATAATTTGGAAGAGCAGAAATTTGAGGGGACCAGTGGGAAGACTGTCTTGGGTATAATTGTGTTTTTTAATATATTGGGATGACATTGGTTACAACTCTTTATTTTAATTTTAAAGTTCTTTATTTTTATTTTTATTTTTGTTTATGTATATTTAGAGAGAGAGGAGAAAGAAGTGGGGGAGGAGCAGGAAGCATCAATTCCCATATGTGCCTTGACTAGGTGTAAGGCAAGTAGCTGTCACCACCATCACAGCTGCCTGGCCAGTGCAGATTCGCATTTGATTCGAACAGATGGTAATGAAACAACGGAGCCAAGAACTGGTGGGCCATCATCTTTATCTTAGCTTGCACCTGGTGGGCAAGAAATACACACAGTGAGAAAAACACTTCCCTTTCCATTCAGGGCTCCCAAAGCCACTGACTTATCCGAGTTTCCTAGAATCAAAGGTTTCTAGCTCACCAGCCTTATTCACCTCTGTTCCCCATCTCCTTCTCTCTGTACAAACTCTGCATAAACGGGCTTCTCCTTCAGCATTACGCCATCTTGGCTGCTTCTCCTCTCCTCCACGTGGCCTTTCTCTACTCTCTTCTTTAATGCTAATCTCAGGAACCAAGAGAGAGCAAGCTCCGAGTCTGCCCCATTTTATAGTGTAGAAATCAAAACCTTTAATCCAATACACAAATAAGGAAGTCTGTGATACAAAGTCACTTATCTGAGGCATAATGGGATTTCTCATGAGAGTGCAACACCCCACATCATGCAATCAGTCAGGGGTGTGGGGAAAAGCTTAGTCTTAAAACTAAGCCTTAGGCTATAACCACTTTGCCTGCTTACAGCCTGTCCCCCACACCCAATGCAAACTATAAGTGAGCAAACAAAAAATCATATTTAAAAACTTATTTGACCAACAGTTAGCAATTTCATTTTCTTCGAATAGCCAAAAGTGAAATTGCTGAATCATTTAGCAATCCTATTTTTAATTTTTTGAGGAATATCCATGATTTTTTATACTGACTACACTAATTTACAGTCCCACCAATAGTGAAAGTGTTCCCTTTTTTCTCCGTCCTTGCCAACAACTTATTTCCTGCCTGTAGGGACAGTAGCCACAGCCATCATCACAGCCGCCTGGCCCATGCAGGTTCGCATTGGATTCGGACAGACGGTAATGAAACAATGGAGCCAAAAACTGGTGGGCCATTACCTTTAATCCTAGCTTGCACCTGGTGGGCACGTAAAAACACAAACTGGGCTCCAAAACCCACTCATTCAGTGCTCACAAAGCTACTGACTTATCTGAGTTTCCTAGGATCAAAGGTTTCTACCTCACCAGCCTTATTCCCCTCTGTTCCCCATATCCTTCTCTCTGCACAAACTCTGCACAAACTGGCTTCTCCTTCAGTACTCCACCATCTTGGCTGCCTCTCTTCTCATCCATGTGGCCTTATTCTGCTCTTCTTCTCTAGCATGGGCTCCTCCTAGAACATAATCACTCTTCTCCCTGAACAACATGATCTTCTTCTTTTAAAACCTTTTGGCACGGGTGACGTCACGGAAATGGCGCCGTGAGAAGCGCGTCCGACAGCTCTCCCCTAAATCACAACAAATTTATCAACTAGAAACAGAAAAATTTATCCTCGGAGCATTCCGGAGTTCCACACAAACTGAAAGCAAAAGGACTGTTATCACTTGAATCTGAGAGACGAGGGTGTGGAGGAAGCTACCGCAGCGACGCTCATTCAAGCCGCCAGGGAGTGCGCCTGCGGTGAGTCAGCCCATATACTTGGGAACCGCAAGCCACCGCGAGTGGCCAAGAGCCCCCGCGAGCTGCCGCGAACCCCCGCGAACCGCCACCACGAGCTGCCGCGAGCCCCCGCGAGCCCCTGCGAACTGCCACCGCGAGCGGCTGCCACGAGCCGCCGAGCGCGCGCCCGGTCCGGTTGAACACCGCTGACGTTCCCAGCGGCCCGCACACTGCGAGTGGGGGTCGCCGGGCACCGGTGCCCGGAGCGCCCCAATCGCGTGCGTGCCTTGGGCATTCCACGCGCCCAGGGCGCCCTACTGGCCCGCACACCCAGGGGGCTCCATTATCCTGCGCCTGGGGCGGTCCAGCCGCCAGCGGCGGGGCGAGCGGGAGAGGCTTGGGAGATTCTCTCCGTGGGCGGGGCACCTCACCCAGCCATTCAAGCTAACAATCAAGCTTTGGGGGAGGGGCGCGCGCAGGCAGCCTAAAATACCTTCAGAAACACAGCTGCGACCCAATCACTGAAATTAGCTTAACCCATAAAATCTGCGCACCCTCGGTTCTAATTGATAAGATCTCTCTCAGTTCAGCGATCCAAGACAAGAGGCGTGATATTTTTTAGTGCCTCTCGCTAAAGGGGCGGGGGCAACTTCTGATTGATAGAGGCTCCATATTCAGGGATAAACGCTAACAAGAAGGACTTGGCAGATAATAAGGTCTATACTACACTAGTCGTAAGCAGAGACTAGTGCCTCTTCTTCCCTGCAAAAACAGGCTACAAAGTGTGGAAAGCCTGGGTTGAGAGGTCCAACTAAATGATAGGCGCTGAACAGTCACCTTGACAACAATTGACTCCCACCCCCGCCTGATTACACTGGAGGCCCTGACTCTCAGAGCCTTTCCCAAAGCCTTGCACTGAGTGGGGATAGAGTGGGGATTTCCCAGCTCTTTGAGCCTCTTACTCCCCAGGCAGAAGCAGTTGCAGCCTTATAGCTGGATCACCAGGCTGCTAATTCAGAAAGGGGGGACTAGGAGAGAGAATCCAGGAAAGCAAACTCTCTCATCGTTGGACCCTGCAAACGCCAACAAGCCTTTACTTCCAGCAAGACTAAAGCCAATTATATGACATTGC
The DNA here is from genome assembly GCF_036850765.1 of Saccopteryx bilineata. Lineage (NCBI taxonomy): Eukaryota > Metazoa > Chordata > Mammalia > Chiroptera > Emballonuridae > Saccopteryx > Saccopteryx bilineata. The sequence continues at coordinate 137,317,609 of NC_089491.1, read as the reverse complement.
CATAGAATCCCATCAACTGCAAATCCCTACCTAAGAGTGACACAGGGGCAGAGCCTGGGGTACAGAGTCACCGACTAGGAAGAGGGAGAGAAAAGAAAAAGGAAGAAGTTAACCTCTCAAAATCAAGAAAAACCCACAGACTTTACAACTTGATCCACTATTTTTTTTGTTGTTGTTGTTGTTTGTTTCTTCTATCTTTTTGCCTTTATTTCCTCCACCTCGGTCCTTCTATTCTCTGCCCATCTTATGCTTCCCCTTTCTTGAACTACACTACCCATGAGTGTTGCATTTTATTTTTCTTCTTCATCCTCACCCTCCTTTAAGGTTATACTCCAAAACACTTAACTCTCACTCTCTCCTCTTTTGTTTTTTTTTTGTCTTGCTTTATTTTGTTTTTTTCTCCTCCTATTTTATTTCTTCCTTCGTTTTTCTCTTTTTCTTATTTTTTCCTTTCTATTCGTTTTTTCTTTTCTCATTTTACTTTCCTCCCATATAATCCTCAATCACGAACAAATTAGTTAATTTGGGACTCAAGGCTTTTTTTTTGGCTTTATTTCTCTTTTTTGCTTTTGTTTTTATTTTTTTTTCTCTTGTTTGTTTATTTTTGTGGCATTTTGGGTCCTCCCAACCCAAGGTCTCCATTGTATTTAGTCTTCGCTCCACTTAATACAACAGATTTTTACTTATTATTTTTACTTTTTCTTCTTTATTATTCTTTTTTGGTCCTTTTTTCTGATTCCCTCTTATCCCTCTCATTATATCTCTTAGTTGACCATCACTTACAAGCAAATCATCTTATGCTTGTCTAAGATTTTCTTCCTTTATTTATTTTTTATTTTTTTTGCATTTATTAGGTCCCTACTCCCTTTTTTTACCCCTTGAACTCTTCATCCCAAATCAGGCCCTCCATTATAGGCACGATATTTCCCTGAGGAGGGGAGAGGAGGGAAAGAGAAGAGAGAAAAAAAGGGGGAAATAATAAATTATTACTGTTTTTTTTTGTGGGGTGTTTTACCCTTTTTTTTTTTTTCTTTTTACTCTTTATTAATTCTAATTAGTGCTATCAATAAGACCACCCTCAGATGCTGATAAGAAAGAGGAAATCGAATATTATGGATACAAAAGAAAGAGAGGTAACACAAATAGATGTGGAAAAATCTATGGAGAAAAGACTTAACATATTGGAAGCCTTGGAGCTAAATTACAGAGAATTTAAACTAGAAATCTTAAAAATACTCAGAGATATACAAGAAAACACAGAAAGGCAATATAGGGAGATCAGAAAACAACTCAATGAACACAAAGAATATATTACCAAGGAAATTGAAACTATAAAAACAAATCAAACAGAAATGAAAAACTCAATTCACGAGCTGAAAAACGAGGTAACAAGCTTAGCTAACAGAACAGCCCAGATTGAAGATAGGATTAGTGAAATAGAAGACAAACAACTTGAGGCACAACAGAGAGAAGAAGAAAGAGACTCAAAAATAATAAAAAATGAGAAAGCCCTACAGGAATTGTCTGACTCCATCAGAAAGAATAACATAAGAATAATAGGTATATCAGAGGGAGAAGAGAAAGAAAATGGAATGGAGAATATACTCAAACAAATAATAGACGAGAACTTCCCAAGCCTGTGGAAGGAACTAAAGCCTCAAATTCAAGAAGCAAACAGAACACCAAGTTTTCTTAACCCCAACAAACCCACTCCAAGGCACATCATAATAAAGATGACACAAACCAATGACAAAGAAAAAATTCTCAAGGCAGCCAGGGAAAAGAAGAGTACAACATATAAAGGAAGGCCTATTAGATTATCACCAGATTTCTCAGCAGAAACTCTACAAGCTAGAAGAGAGTGGACCCCAATATTTAAAGCCCTGAAAGAGAGGAACTTTCAGCCAAGAATACTATACCAATCAAAGCTATCCTTCAAGTATGAAGGAGATATAAAAACATTCACAAATATAGAAAAGATGAGAGAATTTATCAACAGAAAGCCCCCACTCCAGGAAATACTAAGGGGGGTTTTCCAACCAGATTCAAAGAACAAAAGAAAACAATACCACAAGTAACAGCTCCACCAAGAACATAATAAAACCAAACTTAAGCTGTGACTACAAAGGAAAAAAAGGGGGGAGAGGATGGAGATTAACAGTAGCAAAGGATGATGAAGTGCAGAAATACTTATAAGATAGGGTACTACAATGAATATGGTAGGTACCGTTTTCATTACTTAATGGTAACCACCCTTAAAAAAACCACCACAAAAACACTTGACTTAAAAAAGGTAGCAACAGAGGAAAGAAGTATGGAACACAAACAAACAAAAACAAATGATAGAAAAACAAAAGAGAAGAATCAAATTAGATACAAAACTAACAGAAAGCAATTTATAAAATGGCAGTAGGAAACCCACAAGTGTCAATAATTACACTAAATGTAAATGGATTAAACTTACCAATAAAAAGACACAGAGTAGCAGAATGGATTAAAAAAGAAAATCCAACTATATGCTGCCTACAAGAAACACATCTAAGCAACAAGGATAAAAACAAATTCAAAGTGAAAGGCTGGAAAACAATACTCCAAGCAAACAACACCCAAAAAAAAGCAGGTGTAGCAATACTCATATCTAATAATGCTGACTACAAGACAGAAAAAGTACTCAGAGACAAAAATGGTCATTTCATAATGATTAAGGGGAAGTTCAATCAAGAAGACATAACAATCCTTAATATATATGCACCAAACCAAGGAGCACCAAAATATATAAGACAGCTACTTATTGACCTTAAAACAAAAACTAACAAAAATACAATCATACTTGGAGACCTCAATACACCGCTGACGGCTCTAGATCGGTCATCCAAACAGAGAATCAATAAAGATATAGTGGCCTTAAACGAAATACTAGAACACCTGGATATGATAGACATCTACAGGACACTTCATCCCAAAGCGACAGAGTATACATTTTTCTCTAGTGTACATGGAACATTCTCAAGAATTGACCATATGTTGGGCCACAAAGACAATATCAGCAAATTTAGAAAAATTGAAATTGTACCAAGCATATTTTCTGATCATAAAGCCTTGAAACTAGAATTCAACTGCAAAAAAGAGGGGGAAAAACCCACAAAAATGTGGAAACTAAACAACATACTTCTAAAAAATGAATGGGTCAAAGAAGAAATAAGTGCAGAAATCAAAAGATATATACAGACAAATGAAAATGAAAATACGACATATCAGAATCTCTGGGATGCAGCAAAAGCAGTAATAAGAGGAAAGTTCATATCACTTCAGGCCTATATGAACAAACAAGAGAGAGCCGAAGTAAACCACTTAACTTCCCACCTTAAGGAACTAGAAAAAGAAGAACAAAGACAACCCAAAACCAGCCGAAGAAAGGAGATAATAAAAATCAGAGCAGAAATAAATGAAATAGAGAACAGAAAAACTACAGAAAAAATCAATAAAACAAGGAGCTGGTTCTTTGAAAAGATCAACAAAATTGACAAACCCTTGGCAAGACTCACCAAGGAAAAAAGACACAGGACTCAAATAAATAAAATCCAAAATGAAAGAGGAGAGATCACCACAGACATCATAGAAATACAAAGAATTATTTTAGAATACTATGAAAAATTATATGCCACCAAATACAACAATCTAGAAAAAATGGATAAATTCCTAGAACAATACAACCTTCCTAGACTGAGTCATGAAGAAGCAGAAAGCCTAAACAGACCAATCAGCAGGGAGGAAATAGAAAAAACTATTAAAAATCTCCCCAAAAATAAAAGTCCAGGCCCAGATGGTTATACTAGTGAATTCTATCAAACATTCAAAGAAGACTTGGTCCCTATTCTACTCAAAGTCTTCCAAAAAATTGAAGAAGAAGCAATACTTCCAAACACATTTTATGAGGCCAACATAACCCTCATACCAAAACCAGGCAAGGATGGCACAAAGAAAGAAAACTACAGACCAATATCTCTAATGAATACAGATGCTAAAATACTAAACAAAATACTGGCAAACCGAATACAACAACATATTAAAAAAATAATACATCATGATCAAGTGGGATTCATCCCAGAATCTCAAGGATGGTTCAACATACGCAAAACGGTTAACGTAATACACCATATCAACAAAACAAAGAACAAAAACCACATGATCTTATCAATAGATGCAGAAAAGGCTTTTGATAAAATACAACACAATTTTATGTTTAAGACTCTCAACAAAATGGGTATAGAAGGAAAATATCTCAACATGATAAAGGCCATATATGATAAACCATCAGCCAACATCCTATTAAACGGCATAAAACTGAGGACTTTCTACCTTAAATCAGGAACAAGACAGGGTTGTCCACTCTCTCCACTCTTATTCAACGTGATGCTAGAAGTTCTGGCCAGAGCAATCAGACAAGACAAAGAAATAAAAGGCATCCATATTGGAAAAGAAGAAGTAAAGCTATCACTTTTTGCTGATGATATGATCCTATACATCGGAAACCTGAAGGACTCCACAAAAAGATTATTAGAAACAATAAACCAATACAGTAAGGTCGCAGGATACAAAATTAACATACAAAAGTCCATAGCCTTTCTATATGCCAACAATGAAATATTAGAAAACGAACTCAAAAAAATAATCCCCTTCACGATTGCAACAAAAAAAATAAAATACCTAGGAATAAACATAACAAAGAACGTAAAGGACCTATATAATGAAAATTACAAAGCATTGTTAAGGGAAATCGAAAAAGATACAATGAGATGGAAAAATATTCCTTGTTCTTGGATAGGAAGAATAAATATAATCAAAATGGCCATATTACCCAAAGCAATATACAAATTTAATGCAATTCCCATCAAAATCCCTATGAGATTTTTTAAAGAAATGGAACAAAAAATCATCAGATTTATATGGAACTATAAAAAACCCCGAATAGCCAAAACAATCCTAAGGAAAAAGAATGAAGCTGGGGGCATTACAATACCTGACTTTAAACTATATTATAGGGCCACGATAATCAAAACAGCATGGTATTGGCAAAAAAATAGACACTCAGACCAATGGAACAGAATAGAAAGCCCAGAAATAAAACCACATATATATGGTCAAATAATCTTTGATAAAGGGGCCAACAACACACAATGGAGAAAAGAAAGCCTCTTCAACAAATGGTGTTGGGAAAACTGGAAAGCCACATGCAAAAGAATGAAACTCGACTACAGCCTGTCCCCGTGTACTAAAATTAATTCAAAATGGATCAAAGACCTAAATATAAGACCTGAAACAATAAAGTACATAGAAGAAGACATAGGTACTAAAATCATGGACCTGGGTTTTAAAGAACATTTTATGAACTTGACTCCAATGGCAAGAGAAGTGAAGGCAAAGATAAATGAATGGGACTACATCAGAATGAAAAGTTTTTGCTCAGCAAGAGAAACTGATATCAAAATAAACAGACAGCCAACTATATGGGAACTGATATTTTCAAACGACAGCTCAGATAAGGGCCTAATATCCAAAATTTACAAAGAACTCATAAAACTCAACAACAAACAATCCAATAAAAAAATGGGAAGAGGACATGAACAGACACTTCTCCAGGAAGAGATACAAATGGCCAACAGACATATGAAAAGATGCTCAGCTTCATTAGTTATTAGAGAAATGCAAATCAAAACTACAATAAGATACCACCTCACTCCTGTTAGATTAGCTATTATCAACAAGACGGGTAATAGCAAATGTTGGAGAGGCTGTGGAGAAAAAGGAACCCTCATTCACTGTTGGTGGGACTGTAAAGTAGTACAACCATTATGGAGGAAAGTATGGTGGTTCCTCAAAAAACTGCAAATAGAACTACCTTATGACCCAGCAATCCCTCTACTGGGTATATACCCCAAAATCTCAGAAACATTGATACGTGAAGACACATGTAGCCCCATGTTCACTGCAGCACTGTTCACAGTGGCCAAGACATGGAAACAACCAAAAAGCCCTTCAATAGAAGACTGGATAAAGAAGATGTGGCACATGTACACTATGGAATACTACTCAGCCATAAGAAATGATGACATCAGATCATTTACAGCAAAATGGTGGGATCTTGATAACATTATAAGGAGTGAAATAAGCAAATCAGAAAAAAACAAGAACTACATGATTCCATACATTGGTGGAACATAAAAATGAGACTAAGAGACATGGACAAGAGTGTGGTGGTTACCAAGGGTGGGGGGGGAGGGAGGACATGGGAGGGAGGGAGGGAGAGAGTTAGGGGGAGGGGGAGGGGCACAGAACTAGATAGAGGGTGACGGAGGACAATCTGACTTTGGGCGAGGGGTTTGCAACATAATTTGATGACAAAATAACCTAGACATGTTTTCTTTGAATATATGTACCCTGATTTATTAATGTCATCCCATTACCATTAATAAAAATTTATTAAAAAAAAAAAAAAAAACCTTTTGGCACGAAAGCCCTCCCCCAACACATATTAACATAATCATGCCCATCCCAAGCAAGAAGAGCAATTAATATTATCACCTGGGCAATGGGCTTCCATGTGGGCAGTGCCATCTTTAACAAAGTGAGCATAATATATTTTTTTTTTATTTATTCATTTTAGAAAGGAGAGAGAGAGGGGGAGAGAGAGAGAAGAGAGAGAGAAGGGGGGGAGGAGCAGGAAGCATCAACTCCCATATGTGCCTTGACTGGGCAAGCCCAGGGTTTAGAACCGGCGACCTCAGCATTTCCAGGTCGACGCTTTATCCACTGCGCCACCACAGGTCAGGCAGCATAATATATTTTATCTGCCCAACAATGCCTTTTTGATGACAGCCTGAGAGGTGTGAGGTGATAGTTTATTGTACTTTTGACTTGTGCTTCCCTTATGATTAATGAAGCTAAGCATCTTTTCATATTCCTGCTGAGTATCTGTATACCTTCTTTGAAAAAATATCTGAACCTTTCATTTATTGCTGTTTTATTTCTTGCAACATCATTAGAATTCCATAACTGATTGTGAAAATTTTCTCCTTGATATATTTGTCAGTGGAAATATATTTTAACCTTTTATACATCAACAAATTAATAAGAAAAAAAAGTCTATTCAATTCTTATTGTAAGGTATTTTCCCCGCCGAGGAAGAAAGAAGGGTGTAGCCACGAAGTGTGGAATAGCAAAAGCTTTATTTAGTAGAGTGCATCCGGACGAGGTTCTCTGGTCCACAAGACGAGCTAGAGAAGCCATGCTGCCTCCCGTTTGGGGGTAATTTATAGTGTTGATAGGGTGGTTGGGTTGATATGACATGGCGAATTTCATTGGCTGACAGACATTTGTTCTTTTTCAAAGGGCTCCTGGGAAGTTTCTTTTGGTGTGCGTGGGTGTGGGTGGTTCCAGCCAAAGTTTCCAGGTCTGGTTCCTCATGTGACCTTCCCCTATTGCCAACCGACCTCACACTTATCACCATTTTTTTTGTTGTTAATGCTTAAATTTATTTTTAATTATACTTGATATACATTATTTTCATATGTACAACAGAGTGATCTAACATTTATATATCTTATAAAGTAATAACCATAATTAGTTTAGTAACCATCTGTCATTGTACATAGTTATTACAATATTATTTTTTTAATTTTCCATTAAATTATATATAAAGAAGGGGAAAAAGAAGCACCAACTCATTGTTTCACTTAGTTTCTCTCCTTTCAGTTGTGTACTCATTGATTGTTTCTCCTCTGTGCCCTGACCCAGGATTGAAACTACAACCTCTGGAGTGCTAGGCCAACACTTTATTCACTGAGCCACCCGGCCAGGGCTTATTATATTATTGACTATATTCTCTCTACTGTCCATTATAGCTCCATGACTTATTTTATAATTGGAAGTTTGCACTATCATAGATTCATAAATTATTTTATAATTGGAAATTTGTACTTCTTAATCTCCTTCTCCTTTTCCATCTGTTCCCCACACCACTCACCTCTGATATCTATCAGTTTGTTCTCTGTACCCATTGGTTTATTTCTGTTCTGTTTGTTCATTTGCATTACGTTTTAGACTTCCCATTTAAAAGATATCATATGATATCTGTCTTTCTCTGTCCAACTTATTTAACATAATACTCTCTAGGTCAGAAATTTTCAACCAGTGTGCCATAAGAATTTTTTTTTAATAATTTTATTTTTAATGGGGCGACATCAATAAATCAGGATACATATATTCAAAGATAACAACTCCAGGTTATCTTGTCATTCACTTATGTTGCATACCCATCACCCAAAGTCAGATTGTCCTCTGTCACCTTCTATCTCATTTTCTTTGTGCCCCTCCCCCTCCCCCTTTCCCTCTCCCTCTCCCCCCTCCCCCCGTAACCACCACACTCTTATCAATGTCTCTTAGTTTCACTTTTATGTCCCACCTATGTATGGAATAATGCAGTTCCTGGTTTTTTCTGATGTTATCAAGATCCCACCATTTTGCTGTAAATGATCTGATGTCATCATTTCTTATGGCTGAGTAGTATTCCATAGTGTATATGTGCCACATCTTCTTTATCCAGTCATCTATTGACGGGCTTTTTGGTTGTTTCCATGTCCTGGCCACTGTGAACAATGCTGCAATGAACATGGGGCTGCATGTGTCTTTATGTACCAATGTTTCTGAGTTTTGGGGGTATATACCCAGTAGAGGGATTGCTGGGTCATAAGGTAATTCTATTGATATTTTCAGTTTTTTGAGGAACCACCATACTTTCTTCCATAATGGTTGTACTACTTTACATTCCCACCAACAGTGTTTTTAAAACATGTAATACCTAACTATTTAGTAAAGGGTACTGACCTGTTTTCCCTTAAATTGTCAAATAAAAAAAATGACAACAGCCAACTCAATAGCCACCAGGTATGAATGAATCAAAATTATATCTATTTTTTTGTCATATTAAAAATAATTTTTTGGAAGTGCTGCAGAATTTTAGTAATTAGTTTATGTGCGCCAAGATGAAAAAGCTTGAAAATCACTGCTCTAGGTCCATCCATGATGTTGCAAATGGCAAGATTTCACTCTATTTTATGGCTAAGTAATAACCCATTATATATGTGACAGTTTCTCATTCATTCACCTATTGATTGACACCTGGTTTGCTCCGAAATCTTGACTATTGTAGACAATGCTGCAACAAGCATAGGAATGTTTCCTTTGGATAAATACCCAGAAAGGGAACTACTGGGTTGTATGGTAGTTCTATTTTTAATTTTTTGAGAATTCGCCACACTGTTTCTTATAGTGGTTGCACTAATTTATAATCCTACCAGTGCAAAAGGGCTCACTTTTCTCCACATTTTCACCAACACGGGTTCTTTGTTGTCTTTTTGATAACATCCTGACAGGTGTAAAATATCTCACTATGGTTTTGATTGTATTTCTCTGATGATTAGTGATGTTGAGCATCTTTTCATATGTCTGTTCAACGTCTGTATGTCTTCTTTAGAGAAATGTCTATTCAGGTCCTCTGCCTATTTTTTAATTGAATTGTTTTTTGTTATGGTTGAGTTATATGAATTATTTATATGTTTTGGATAATAATCTCCTATGGAATATATCATTTGCAAATACCTTCTTCTAGTCAGTAAATTACATTTTTCTCTTGTTGATGATTTCCTTTACTGAAAGTGATTTAGTTTGATGTAATTCTAATTGTTTATTTTTGTTTTTGTTGCTTTTGCTTTTGGTGTCAGATCCAAAAAATCATAGCCAGGACAGAGTTAAAAAGCTTACTGCCTATGTTTTGCTTCTATGTTTTATGCTTTCTGGTCTGACATTCAACTCTTCAAGCTAGTTATTGTGTTTTGTTTAACAGACTGGTCCAGTTTCAATCTTTTGCATGTGGTTATGAAGTTTTCCCAAAACCATTTATTGAAGAGAATGTCCTTTCCTCGTTATATATTCTTTGCTCTTTAGGTGTAAATTACTTGACCATAAGTGCATGGTTTTATTTCTGTACTCTCTATTCTGTTGCATTGATCTATGTACAGGTTACAAATGAGATAGGTTCTGTAGGTTTGAAAATGTTTATATACACACACACACACACATACACATACACATACATATACACAGAAAGGTAAAAATAAAAACTATGTTAAAACAAACATCTAAGTTGCATTTAATAGTAAATGTACCTGTTCTAACTTCAATACAATTCAACTTAAGAATAAACCTACAGAACCTCTCCTATTTGTAACTCAGGGACTGCCTGTATTGTTTGTGTGTATCATACTGCCAGTATCATACTGTTTTGATATTTATAGCTCTGTAGTATAGTCTGAAAGCAGGAAGCATGATACCTCCAACTTTGTTCTTCTTTCTCAAGATTGCTTTGGCTATTTGGAATCTTTAATGGTTCTATATAAATTTTAGGATTATTCTTGTTCTGAAAAGAATGCCATTTGTATTTTAACAGACATTGACTCTGTAGAGTCTTCTAATCCATGAGCATGGACTATCTTTCCAATTATTTGTGTCTTCTTCAATTTCTTTCATTAACATCTTACAGTTCTCAGCATATAGGTCTTTCACTTCCTAGGATATATTTATTTTCAGGTATTTCATTCTTTTTGATGTAATTGTAAATGACATTTTAATTTTTCTTATAGTTCATAATTAATGTATAGAAATTAAACAAATTTTTGTATATTAAATGTGTATCCTGCAACGTATTGAATTCATTTATTAGCTCTTATAGTTTTTTGGTGGAGTCACATGAAAGCAGTGACAATTTTACTATTTCCTTTCCAATTTGTATGCCTTTCATTTATTTTTCTTGTCTAATTGCTTTGGCTAGGATTTTCAATACTATGTTAAATACAAGGGGTAAGAGTGAACATCTTCATTTCTGATCTTAGAGGAAACACTTTCAGCTTTTCATCATTAAGTTTTAACTGGTTTCCTTATAACAGAAAGTAGAAGGAAATTTAAAACACAGAGAAAAGGCCATGTAAAAGTAGAGAAAGAAAATGTAGTTATGCTGTAAGAAGCAAGGAATGTGAAGCACCGTCACAAACTGAAAGAGGTAAGGAAAAACTCCCTAGAACCTTCAGAAGGAACATAGCTTCTGACCTCCAGAACTCTTAAGGAATGAATTTCTGTTATTTTAACACAACAAGTATACATAAGTAATTTATAGCAGCCTTAAGATTCTATTGCAGTATTTTTCCAATGTCCCTCTTTCACTCATATGTGGAATCTAAAGAACAAAATAAACAAGCAAAATAGAGACACACTCATACGTCGAGAGCAGGCTGACAGCGATCGAGGGATGGGCTAGGAGTGCTGGGCAAGGGAGGTGGAGGGATAGAGCAGAAAAAAGACAAAAAAAAAACTCGTGGACAAAGACAACAGTGTGGTGATTGCTAGGAACAGGGCAAGTAAAGGAGGCTATGGGGAATAAACAGTGGTGGACGGAGACATGACTTGGGGGAGTGAACACACAATACAGTGTACAGAGATGTGTTGTAGAGTCAGGCACCTGAAACCAGTATAATTATGTTAACTAGAGTCACCCTAATAAATTCAATAATAAGAAAAACCCTCAAGTGCTGTGACTTTTAATTGGTCCCAGGCCACCCAGTATATTGACGCAATTAGATATTGCTTCTAATGATATCACATAAGGTGGCCTTTCTTTCCTACACAATACGATTTCAATCATCATTATCAGAGTAACAATAACAGATCTTTATAAGAGATGGCAAATTATCCACAGATATTTACTGCTGCTACCATCCAAACTGCAACTAAAATACCTCAAAAGAGTATTGGTTTTCTGATTTTCCTTTGACTTTATTTTTGTTTTGTTTGTAACAATAGAAAGCTATAAAGTCAAAGAGTTCAGAAAACAAAACATGAAAAGCAGATGGACGTGTGCTAGCTGAATCAACAAAACCAAGAAAGCCAAATGTTAAAGAAGCAGTGTGGCCTGGCCTATGGTGGCACAGTGGACGGAGCATCAACCTGCAATGCTCCAGTTGCCATTTGGAAATTTGGGGCTGGCCCAGTCAGGGCACATATGACAAGCAAGCAAAGAACAACTAAAGTGAAGCAACTATGAGTTGATACATCTCACCACCCTCCTGCTTCTCTATGTAAAATTAATAAATAAAATCTAAAAAAAAAAAGTCATGTGAAGAGCTAAGAAGTAATTCAATAATATTCAGGAACTCCCTAAATTCTTGATTCAGCAGCAGCAAGTACTCTGGAAATGAAGGTAAAAGTAATGCTAAAACAAGAGAAATGATAGCACACCTATTTATAAAGCAGTCACCTCCAGACCCCATCTGCCTCTGTACAGAGCTGTGGAACTGCCCCTGCATCCTTACAGTAGAAGAATGAAGGTCTATTCTCTGGAGAGGCCAATAGAGAAGGAATCTTTAAGCCCCAGAAATCATTCCCTACTTAGTCTGCATTATCCTTACCAGGCAGTAGCCTAAATGTGTTGTCTATAGAGAATGGAATAAAATCTAGAAAAAAAGATAGGACAAGCTATAATACATACTATGTTATTCAGTGATCAGTAGCATTCAACATAAGCATTATAATGCAAACACTGAATGCTGATCTAAACAAATCTATTCTATGACTATACTGGGAGAATGAAGAGACTCTAAGTGTGGACTGGGGGTAAGCATTTTAACATCTGAAAAATTAAGAAGTAGCAATATTTTAAGTATATTATTTAAAAATATGGGCATAGATATTTAAGAAGTTGCAAGTTGCTGCTGTTGGAGGAGATCAAACAATGCAGGAGCAGGGAAAGGATCAGTGAATGCTGTTTCTGTAGCAGGACCCTCAGCACTTAGAACTGTGACTCTTCATGTCTATATAGAATTTAAATGAGAATTTTTTAAATGAAAACATTGCCTGTAGCTTAGATCTTATACCTTAAAATAACTATCAGTGGTTAATGAATAAATAACCATAAAACCTTAGACTTCCCATATTTAGTTAGAGTATCTAAATGCATAATATGTGTACAAAATGACTGAAATAAAAGGTCAGAAACCACTTAAATCTTCATCATAGGGAATTTATTAAATAAATGATATCAATTTAAGAGACTATTAAAAAACTCTTACCATACTGATATGAAATAATCTAAGTAATGTTCTTAAGTGAAAGTACATGATACCTTTTTTCTTAAAAAACAAAAGATAAATGAATATATGTGTATATAATATATATGTGTATATATACATGTATATGTGTACATATGTATGCACATACACACATATATATTTATACCCAAAGTATCTTCAGAAGAATGTATAAGAAACTAATTCTATATAGGCTGACATCGGAAGGATAACTGGGCAGCAAATTCTGTGAAAGAACTTTTTACTTTGTACTTTTTAAAAGGCTGAACTAAGTGAATTTTTGCCATTTCTTTCTTTTCTTTCCTTTTTCTTTCTTTCTTTCTATTTCTTTTGTGAGAGGAGGGAAGATAGACTCCTACATGTGCCCTGACCAGGATCCACCCAGGAATACCTGTCTCAAATCAATCAAGTCCAATGCTCAAATCAATCAAGCTATTTTTAGCACCTGAATCTGATGCTCAGACCAAATGAGCTATCCTCATGCTCAGGCCAATGCTGGAACCAATAAGGTGTTAGCTGTCACAGGGGAAAAGGGAGAAAAGGGGGGAGGGGGAGAGAAGCAGATGTTGCTTCTCTTGTGTGCCCTGACCGGGAATCAAACCCAGGATGTCCATATGCCGGGCTGATGCTCTATCACTGAGCCAACCAGCCGGCCTTAATTTTTGCCATTTCAAAAAAATAAATTCTCAACCTTTATAATAACACTATCAAAGTATCTTAGAAGTCTAACTCAACTTACAAAATAAATTAGCATGACCAGGTGGTAGCGCAATAGATAGAGCATCAGACTGGAACACAGAGGACTCAGGTTTGAAATCCCGAGGTCACCAGCTTGAGCACAGGTTCACCAGATTAAGCGTAGGTTGCTGGCTTGAGCGTGGGATCATAAACATGACCCCATGGTTGCTGACTTGAGCACAAGGTCACTGACTTCAGCAAGGGGTCACTCGGTCTGCTGTAGCTCCCCCAGTCAAAGTACATATGAGAAAGCAATCAATGAACAACTAAGGTGCCATGAAGAATTGATGCTTCTCATCTCTCTCCCTTCCTGTCTGTCTGTCCTTATCTGTCCCTCTCTCTGACTCTCTGTCTCTGTCCAAAAAAAAATAATAATAATAATGATAAAATTTCTGATACTAAAGCTGAGCTTCCCTGCAGCTCTATGTAGGTAGATGCTTTCCCTGTCTATCAGCATCTGGCTGGTATTAGGCAAAGGAAAGATACAAGCAAGTGTTTATAAATACTTATAGAAGGAGAGAACAGTGGGCCTAGAACAAAGACCTCACTCAAATGCTATTAGCTAAACTGAAGTTTTTCATCTGTAAAAAGAAATGATAACCTCATAGGATTATTGTGACTATTAAATTAATACACATATATAGTATAATGCCTTGCACATAGTAGCCAGTAAGTATATATCAGTTTTCCTCCTCCTCATGATCTTTCCTTCACTTTTGATAAAAATTGGGAGTAAGATAAATCAAAGATTTTATTTCAAAGTTGCCGTCTTGTGGTGAAGACTATATATACCAATCAGGTTTGACATTAAATACAAATAAGTATTTTACACATATGAAAGAAATCTTTTTTTCAAACGACGGAAGAAACTATTCATAGAAATGAGGAGAAAGCCCATACCATAAAGATATTTCTTCTGATCTCTATACTGGACCACAAAGACGATATCTTTTCTAACTCATATTTGTCTACTGTAGTTCAACAGTGCCCAAAGAAAACATAGAGAAACAAGCACATATATCTGCTGGCACAACCACCATCAAAATTCACTATTTTCTTATAAAAATATCAATAGTTGCATAGCCCTGGCCAGACAGCTCGGTTGGTTTTAAGAGAGTTGTCCCGAAGCACAGAGGTTGCAGGTTCGATCCCCAGTCAGAGCACATACAGGAACAGATTGATGTTCCTGTCTCTCTCTCTCTCTCGCCCTCTGTCTCTCTCACTAAAATCAATAGGTAAAAAAAAATTTTTTTAAATAGTCACATAGCCCCTGGCTGGTTGACTCAGTGGTAGAGCATCAGTCCCACGTGTGGAAGTCCAGGTTCGATTCCCAGTCAGGGCACAGAGGAAAAGAGCCCATCTGCTTCTCCACCCTTCCTTCTCTCCTTCCTCTCTGTCTCTCTTTTCCACTCCCACCAGCCAAGGCTCCATTGGAGCACAGTTGGCCCGGGCACTGAGGACAGCTCCATGGCCTCTGCCTCATGTGCTAGAACAGCTCCGGCCACAATGGAGTAACTCCCCAGATGGTCAGAGCATCACCCCCTGGTGGGCATGCCAGGTGGATCCTGGTTGGGCCCATGCGGGAGTCTGTCTGACTGCCTCCCCACTTCTAACTTTAAAAAAAATACAGAAAAAAAATGAAACAAAAATCACATAGCCATGGCTGGTTGGCTCAGTGGTAGAGTATCAGCCCAACGTGTGGATGACCTGGGTTTGATTCCTGGCCAGGGTACACTGGAGAAGCACCCATCTGCTTTTCACCCTCCCCTCTCTTTTCTGTCTCCCTCTTCCCCTCCCACAGCCAAGGCTCCATTGGAGCAAGCTGGCCCAGGTGCTGAAGATGTCTCCATGGCCTCCACCTCAGGTGCTCCGGAGAGAGCACCTGAATGGCTCCGGTTACAACAGAGCACCAGCCCCAGATGGCCAGAATGTTGCTCCCTAATGAACTTGCCGGGTGGATCCCGGTCGGGCACATGCAGGAGTCTCTCTGCTTCCCTGCTTCTCACTTCAAAAAAATTTTCTTTAATTTTTTTAAAAGTCACATAATAATTAGTATGTGATTTTATTAATTCCAAATTAGATATCTTCTTCTAAGATTTGCAAAAGTTTCCAGCTTAATTTCTCCATGAATGTTTCTTACTATAACTTTGACTTCTTGTCATTATATTCCTAAAATCTCACACTGCATTTTACTCCTTTTGTCAAAATATCTAGTGGCACTAAAGTTCACAAACAGTAATTACTTTAAATATAAATTTAAAATGCTAGCAAAAATTCTGACTTACAAAATATAAATTACATTATTTATATGTGACAAAAGTAGCCAGCAACCACCAAAACATTACCTCACTCTGAAAAAAGTTGTATCAATTATTTTTAAATTTTTTAAGACTTTATTTATTTTAGTGAGGAGAGAGAGAGAGAGAGAGAGAGAAGGGGGAGGAGCAGGAAGCATCAACTCCCATATGTGCCTTGACCAGGTATGCCCACGGTTTCGAACCGGCAAACTCTGTATTCCAGGTTGATGCTTTATCCACTGTGCCACCACCGGTCAGGCAATTTTTCTGATATTAATGGTACAATAATACATACTGTTTGTCAAGAAACAGAGACATCAGCCTTGACAGGGCTATAAAATCCTCAATGCACAAAAATGTTAAAATTTCCAGAGAAGTTGTTTGATAAAATGAGAAAATAATATTTGACAAATATTTGCTATAGTATAGAAATAGCCATAGTAGTGAATTATTTAGTTTCATAATTACAGTCCTAAAAAGTACTATAATGATGAAAAAGACATATTCTTTCTACTTGTATTCTATAAATGATGAAACTATAGGTAATGGCGCTAAGAAATTGTACTGTTGAGAAATACTTTTCCGTGAGCTCACTCTTCTATCTGACGGGAATTGAGTAATTCTTTAGGCCCCTTGCCCCACCTATCTGTTTCCTCCCTCCTCTCTTAAATACAGAAGGTAAGATGATTTGTACAATCCTTGAGCTGGTAATAAAACATGAAACATGCATGGCTCAACACCCTTTTTCTCTCAATCTCTTTCCTTCAATCTCTCCCTTTTCATCTCCATATATAGACCTGTGTATGTTTGCATATATGCATACGTATTCCTATGGGTATTGGCATCCACAAATCAATATGTGTATATCATATATGCTACATATTATATGAAAAATTGATATTTATGGGAGGGAGTATAGATGTATATTATAAATATACACACACATGTTATTTTATATACAGTGTGTTCGTAAAGTCATGGTGCACTTTTGACTGGTCACAGTAAAGCAACAAAAGATGATAGAAATGTGAAATCTGCACCAAATAAAAGGAAAACTCTCCCGGTTTCATACCTATTCAGTGCAGTTTGATGTGGGCTCTCGCACAGATTTTTTAGGGCTCCTTAGGTAGCTATCCCATATAGCCTCTACAGACTCATCACTGACTGATAGCCTACCAGAACAGGGTTTCTCCACCAAACTGCCGGTTTCCTTCAACTGCTTATCCCACCGAGTAATGTTATTCCTATGTGGTGGTGCTTTGTTATAAATGTGCCGATATTCACATTGCACTTTGATCACGGATTCAAATTTAGCGAGCCACAGAACACACTGAACTTTCCTCTGTACCATCCACATCTCGCTGGCATGGCTGTGGCTGCTCCGCTGTATACACGGTGTTACGTCATCATCTGCACAATGCACACATGCTGCCAGATCATCCTATAGAAACTGAGAGGGTTTTCCTTTTATTTGGTGCAAGTTTCACATTTCTATTGTCTTTTGTTGCTTTCCTGTGACCGGTCAAAAGTGCACCATGACTTTACGGACACACTGTATATATTATATATAACATATATATCTATCTATCTGTGTGTGTATATATAATATATAATATATATAATATATAAAATATATATAATACATTATATATCTGTGTATATATAATATATAATATATAATATATAATATATAATATATAATATATAATATATATATCTGTTTGTATTATATATAATATATATATCTGTGTGTGTATATCCCCTTCTCTCAGTATCACTCTCAATCTCTCTCTCTTAACCAACTGCAGAAAACATGCATTTTCTATCCTCAATGCCTTATATTTGCATAGTCAGATTCCTAAACAGAATATCTAAGGTAGTGCAGCTACACAAAATAAAAAAGCAAGTAAGTCCATCAAATTCAAACATGTATTACTAATAATCCGATCTTTCCACAAACCTCTTATTATTTCACACCTTCTCTTCACATTCAGACTTCCAGTATCTTCTTATTCTTATCTCTTACTCCATTCTCATAAAATGAGAGCTAACAGAAAAGACTTTCCACGTGTTCCTGCTATTAAATCTACTAGTCTACCTATACCTATACGCATGTATGCAGTCTTCCCTAATTCTATTATAAAAGAACTGAAGATAATAGTTACCTCTGAATATAACAGTGCTTACCCATCTACTGGATCCTGCACCTCCCTTCATCTATTCAGGGACTTTGATCTCTCCTGGAACCTCTCTCACTTGCTCATGAATTTTTCCATTAACTGAATGAATTCTATAATGATATGACCATGCTTTAATATTGTACATCACAAAAAAGTTCCCTGGCCTATATCCACTGAAGAATTATTTCTCCTCATTGTGCCTTCACTTCCTTTCCTTCCACTGTCTCAAATCTACTCCAACAGGCCTTCATTTTAACTCGTTTGCTCTACTGCTTAACAAGATAACAATGGCCTACTCTATTGGTTTTCCATACAAATTACTGCAAACTACTACAAACTTAATGGCTTGATGCATTCCAACTACTATGGAAACGAGTGTGGAGGTTCTGCAAAATATTAAAAATAAAATTGCCTTATGATTTAGTGATTTTATTCCTGGGAACATATCCAAAGAAACTTGAAACACTAATTCCTAAGAATATATGCACTCCTATGTTCACTGAAGCGTTATTTGTAATAGCCAAGATTTGCAAGTAACCCAAGTGCCCATCAGTTGATAAATGAATAAAAAAGCTGTGATATATTGACACAATGGAATGCTACTTGGCCCTAAAAAAAGAAAATCTTGCCTTTTTTGACAGCACGGATGGACCTAGAGGGTACTATGTTAAGTGAAATAAGACAGTTGGAGAAAGACAAATATCCAAATACCATATGATTTCACTTTTATGTGGAATCTAATGAACAAAATAACCACACAAACAAAACAGAAGCAGACTCATAGATACAGAAAACAGACTGACAGCTGTCACAGGGGAGAGGGGTTGGGGGCTGGGTGGAAAAGGTGAAAAGGATTAGGCAGCACAAATTGGTAGCTGCAGAATAGCCACAGAGATGCGGATTTCAGCATGAGGAATGTAGTCAATAATGTAGAGCTAACTTGGTACGGGGCCAGGTGGGTGCTTGGGGCAGCAGGGGGCCACTCTACAGAGTGCATTAGTTTTCTGGCCACTTTGCTGTTCATCTGAAACTGATATGGAATGGTACTGAACATAAACTGTGGTTTAAAAACCCAGAAATTTATTATCTCGCAGTTCTATAAATCAGAAGTCAACATAGGTCACACTGAATTAAAATCACGGTGCTGGCTGGACACTCTAGGGGAGATCCTTTTCCTGCTGTTGGCAGAATTCCATTTCTTTCTTTCTTTTTTTTTTTTTTTTTTTTTTTTTTTGTATTTTTCTGAAGCTGGAAACGGGGAGAGACAGTCACACAGACTCCCGCATGCGCCCGACCGGGATCCACCCGGCACGCCCACCAGGGGGTGACGCTCTGCCCACCAGGGGGCGATGCTCTGCCCATCCTGGGCGTCGCTATGTTGCAACCAGAGCCACTCTAGCGCCTGAGGCAGAGGCCACAGAGCCATCCCCAGCGCCTGGGCCATCTTTGCTCCAATGGAGCCTTAGCTGCGGGAGGGGAAGAGAGAGACAGAGGAAGGAGAGGGGAAGGGGTGGAGAAGCAGATGGGCGCCTCGCCTTTCCTGTGTGCCTTGGCTGGGAATCGAACCCGGGACTTCTGCACACCAGGCCGACGCTCTACCATTGAGCCAACCGGCCAGGGCGGCAGAATTCCATTTCTTAAACTCAGTTCCTACATCCCGGAACCAGCAACAGAGCATCAAATTCTGCTCATGCTTCTCTCTCTCTCTCTCTCTCTCTCTCTCTCTCTCATACACATACACATGTATACACCCCACAGCCAGGGAAGGTTCTCGGCTTTTAAGGACTATGTAGTTAATTTGGGCCCACCAAGTTAATATAAGATAATCTTTCCACCTTAAAGTCAAGAACATGAATATCTTTCAAGTCTCTTTTGCCATGTAAGGTAACACTCTCAAGTTTTGGGGGTTGGGGTGTGGGCATGGGGGTAGGAGGACATTACTCTGCCTGCTGCACCTATGCCAGTCACTTCTCAGTCCCCATTGCAGGGAACCTTCCAGCAGCATTTGGCACATTTGACCACTGTGTCCCTTATGAAGCACTGTCTTATTTTAGCCTAGACAACCAACTCTCAGATCTTCTCTGACCCCCATTTGTCACTTATTCTTAACTCTCCTTTTACTGGTCCCTCTTCATTTATTTTCTAAATATTGGAGTGCCTTAAATTTCCGAAGTAATGATAATGAGGATCATGAAATAACAACAAAAAAAGTCTACATAGAACTGCAGTTTCCAAAGTGTGGTTAAGGAACCCTAAATGCAACAGGCAAAATAATGGCCTCCCAAAGATTCATACATTTAAATAGCTGGAACCTGTGAATGTCTCAAGTTACATGGCAAAAGTAAAGTAAATTAGCAAATGGAATTAAAACTGCTAATCAGCTGGCTTTAAAATAGGGAGATTATCATGGTGGGCCCAATGTCATCACAGGAGTCCTTGAAGATGGAAGAGGGAGGCAGAAGAGTCTGTGTTAGGGATGTAACAGGAGACGGCCACACCCAGCCATTTCTGGCTTTGAAGATGGAAGGGGGCCAAGAGCCAAGGCCGTCAAAACAGCAGCAGAAGTCTCATCACAGAAGGTTCCTGCAACCCTTTCAAAAATTCATAGTCTCAAAACAAATTTCACAAAAATACTACGATTATTATTTTCACACTCCTTCTCTCAGGAATAGACAGTGGGTTTTTCAGAGGTGGCAGGATCTATGATATCACAAAAGACTAAATAAACAAGGAGACATGAGCACCTAGCTGTCTTTCAAAAAACCAGAGTCAATATTTGCAAAAATATAAAACAATGCTATTCTCACTAAATATGTTTTTTATTTTGGGAAACATAACTATGTTTTGATTTAAAATGTTGTTTATTTTAACATGTAATAGGTTTACTGTTATTTCTTAAATAAGCCAATATTTTTTAAATTTGTTTTATATTCTAATATGGTAAATATCAATAGCTATAACCTACATAATAAAAAACACTTTGAGATCCACAATAATTACAGTGGTACCTTGAGATACGAATTTAATTTGTTCTGTAACCGATCACGTAAATCAGTCAACTCGGATATCACACTGCCAATACTGGACCCATGTGCCTATGCACCAACTAGCGGCAGCTTCCCAAATCATGACTCGTATCTCGGAATTTTGCTCAGATCTCGAACAAAAATACGAACTGAGTCACAGCTCATATCTTAAAAAAAAAATTCGTATGTTGGTCTGTTCATATCTCAAGGTACCACTGTATTACAAGTTTAAAGTGGTCTTAAATATTGTACAAAAAATTTAAGAACCTCTGGTACAGGGTTTCTTAGGTACCATAGCTCTAAGTAGTATATAAATTAACACAGTAATTGAATCTTCACAATAATCCTAATGATAAATACTATGTTTATCCTTATTTTACAGATGGAAAAATTCAAATTCATTAGAAGTCATGCCCAAAGTCACGCTAAATAGCTGAGGTAGGATTCAAACTTCACCAGTATGGCTCAGGTCTGTGGTCGAACAAAGCCTCCCAGAGTTCAAACTTCTCTATGACAGTTATGCTGATGATGATCTCACCTAGTTGCTCCATCTCCAAGCCTCTAACTCTACTCTTATTATACCTATTGCCTATTCAATGAATCTAACTGGATAAGTAAAAGTCATCTCAAATTTAACCTTTCTCAAACTGAATTGAATCCCTCTCTTCCTCAAACATCTCACCTCAGATTTCCCATGTCAATTAATGGGAATCATTCAAGCTTCTCAGATCAAAGATCTGAAGGGCTCTTTTCTAGATCAAAAATACGAAGGACTCTTCTTTCATGCTGCTTCACATCAGTGTATTAGATATCCCAGTGAGCTCTGCCTTAAAAATATACCAGAATCCGGCCCTGGCTGGTTGGCTCATTGGTAGAACGTCGGCCTGACATGCAGGAGTCCCGGGTTCGATTCCTGGCCAGGGCACACAGGAGAAGCGCCCATCTGCATCTCCACCCCTCCCCCTCTCCTTCCTCTCTGTCTCTCTCTTCCCCTCCCGCAGCCAGGGCTCCATTGGAGCAAAGATGGCCCGGGCGCTGGGGATGGCTCCTTGACCTCTGCCCCAAGCGCTGGAGTGGCTCTGGTCGCAACATAGCGACGCCCAGGATGGGCAGAGCATCGCCCCCTGGTGGGCATGCCAGGTGGAGCCCAGTCAAGCGCATGCAGGAGTCTATCTGACTGCCTCCCCGTTTCTGGCTTCAGTAAAATACAAAAATAAAAATAAAAAAATACCAGAATCCAACCTCTTATCACCTCCATTTGCTAGCACCCTAATGCAAGACTCTTTGGAATGGAGTCATAGTCTCCTACTGGTCTTCCTCTATCTATATACCAATATAGTATATTTTCTCCATAACAGCAAAAGTGATTTTAAAAAAAGGGACCAGTCACTCTTTTGCTCAAAAAAGCTTCCCATGTCTATCAAAGTAAAATCCAAAATCCTTACCTTAACCTAGAAGGCCTGAATCCTTATATACCATCTGCTTCTCCATTCTTCCCCTTTTCTCTCTCTCTCTCTCTCTCTCTCTCTACCTCCTCCCATTTTGAGCTATGGCTCAAATGGTTCGAGCAAAGTTGGCCACAGGCGCTGAGAATGGCACCATGGCCTCACCTCAGGTGCTAAAATAGCTTGATTGCCGAGCAACAGAGCAGCAGCCAGAGCATCATCCCAGTAGAGGGGGCATGCCGGGTGGATCCCAGCTAGGGATCTGTGTCTCTGCCTCCCTGCCTCTCAATAAAAAATTAGAATAAAAAAATAAATGTGAAAGTTTTTTATAAATTGCAAATAACAAAACTCTTCTTAAATGGAATTTATGTTGACCAATAAAGCAAGTATGAAATAAGAACTAACAATATAATTTGGCCCTAACTTTCATGAAACCAATTTTTCTAATAACTAAACTAAAGAGAAAAGCACAAATCAAGATAGCTTTTTCCACATAAAGGTATCTATTTTTAGAGATAACATGATTTTAAAATAGTAAAAATAAAATAATCTAGATGTACAATAAGGAGACGATTTTGAAAAGTATACTTCATTCCTATAATATTATAGAATAAATAGTATAGAGTTATGTTTGTAAATAATTTTTTAGAATATGGAAAATGTCTAAGTTATGTTACATGGATAACAGCATACAAGTATGAACCTGATCACATTCAAAATATTCATAGAGAAAACATATCTATGCATGTTGTTATTTGGTAGAAGTATTACCTGTATCTTGGAATAAAAGATACTTATCTTCAAGAAACAGTAACCAATTTCAAAATTATGCCATAAGTTGAAAGAACTATAGTAAAATTAATCATTTCAAATTGGGGACAACTGACCTGGAAAAGCTACTTGACCCTGAGGCTTTAATATGTACTCAGTTACTTGAACAATGTGATGCTGGAAAAGTACTTTGTGTATCATCCAGATAAAACACCGCACCACTGAAACAAAGATTTTCTTACAGAAGGAATTAATTTAAATAAATGCATTGAAAATGGAAAATATCTTCTTCAGTTAATGGCAACTCTTTTTTTAAAATGGATAAGTACATGCAATGATCCATATAAATACAAAAGTGAGAACAATTATCAAATTTTTGTTCTTAAAATTTTTTCCCACATGGTATTCTGGCAAGAACTATTATTTTCTTCTTCTTCTTTAAGGTGATACAACCTGTGGTCATAAAAGCATAAGCAAAGACAGACCTTCCTGTTCTCTTGTCTACTTTTATATTAGCAATCATTCCCAAATGCCTGTTCATTATCTAAGAATAAAAATATGCATACTAGAAATAACAATTTATTAGGATTTGAACAAAACTCTTCAAACTTTAGAAAATAGATTAGTCATCAATGGGCTAAGCCTAACCCTGCCAAATATTAGCCTACAACAAAATTTTAAAGTTGAATTATTAAGCCCTTTACAAGTTTTTTTTTACAGAGATAATGTAACCACAACTACAAAAGTCACCACATTGTAACCACTGCTAACATGGTCCAATGTGTGTAATAATATACAGTATAAATCTTG
Organism: Saccopteryx bilineata; assembly: GCF_036850765.1. Classification (NCBI taxonomy): domain Eukaryota; kingdom Metazoa; phylum Chordata; class Mammalia; order Chiroptera; family Emballonuridae; genus Saccopteryx; species Saccopteryx bilineata. The sequence continues at coordinate 137,293,149 of NC_089491.1, read as the reverse complement.
TTTGTTCCAATAGGACTTAAGGAACACTTTCAAAAATCATATTTAGCAGTATAATATGGATGTGTCCCAATTTTCCAAAAATTATTATTCTGATTAGTATATCTATGAATCAGATTCTCTTCCTGTCCTGACAGCAATTACTAATTATTTTCTGCTACAGCTAACCAGACTAGACGAGAATAAAATATTCCAACCAATTCCACTCTGGGAGTATCCTGTTCTTTTGAATTAGGGCCCTAATGACTGGGAGTTGCCTGTTTAGTTTTTCCATTTATTACTAAAAATTAGATAAAATGATCTACTTGTATTTCTTTGAGAAGAAGACTTGGGTAAGAAAAAAAGCAAGAGGAGCTGCCATTTTTTTTTAAACTACCACTCAAGGTAGCTCAAACACTATGCTACTAATGATTCAATAATCATTTCTGAGAAAATTAAAGTCAATGCATATGTATCTGCTATAGATGAGATGAAGAAAAAAAATGGTGTATTTTTTTCTTGGTGTTGCTGTCGGGACAAACAGTCCTGACTCCACCACAGACCATGACAGCAACACTGTCCCCGTGTTCGTATAAGAACTGGCGTTCATGAAGGGTGCCACCACCGAACACATGGGAGCAGGTATTTAGTACAATCTCTAAAGACAAATAAATACAAGAAGAAAAAACAGGGATAGGGAGACATTTCCCATATGTTAGTAGTTTTATTTAAGATGCTTACAGTATTTAAATAAAATACTTTAAAATTAAACTCTGAACAAAATAGTGACTAATATTTATTATCTCCTCTAAATACATACTGTAATTACAGTAAATTTTCCCTCCACTCCCAATGTCGTCAAAAGAGCACATATGGTCAGGACCACCCAATTTTAAATCTGGGGACTCTAACTTACTAGCAATGTGACCCTAGACAAGCAATTTACTATTTCTATCACTTTCTTCAACTGTAAAATGGGATTTATAATGCCAATCTATCTGACTCGCAGTGGAAATTAGGTGAAAGAAAGTAGGTCAAGTGGTTAGTGTAGCATTTCATGTTTGGTATACAATCAAACATTGGAGCAAAGAGGTACCTTATATGAAAATTGGGTTGTAGTCAGAATACTTAGAGAAAAATGTATACTGTGTAAGTCCTCACAATTCCCTGGAAAATTACACATAGGAGCCCAACATATTGCATCTTCTCTCTTTGTCCAATATTACTAGCTTCTCTAACACTTAAATCACTATCTCTGGCTAATTTTCAGATGAACTAACTGACTTACATTAAGGGGTCAGTTTTATGGGAAAATAATCAAAACATTAAGAAGCACACCTGTTATAGTATAATGCTAACCAGTATAAGAGACACGTGAAAGAGCTTGGCCCGAGGGCACAGCACAGCTATACCTGCGATTTCATATTGTAGGACAGATGTTAATTTTGCTTGTCTGTTTAGAGAGAGGCTGGTTATTTTGATGTTTGCTTGTTTACTGCTTTTGCCAATATATAAAGTTAAATTTCCAATAAACTAAATATATATGATGCCACACCACTGATTTCCTTACCTTATTATGCAAACCTGGAAAGTATTTTACTTAAATAAAAGATAAAATAAATACATGTTTAGGAGAAAATACAGGGAATACAAATTTGTGCTCCAGAATTTACATTCTTTACATAAAGAAGAATGTCCTCAAAGCTTAATACAGAAGCCACTTACCCTTCTTGAAGCTAGTTATCTTGTTTCTAAGTCTTCAAGAGACTGAAAGGGGCAAGGGAAAGAGAATATTACATGCAGGGACGGGGGAGAAATAAAAATAAATTATTTTAAGCCAAGTGACCTCTTTAGAGAAAAGGAACTATTAATTTACACTGTCAAGAAAATAATGAGTTCATAATAGGTGTTTTAAAAACTTGCTTTAAATTAAACCTATTTTCCTTTTCAAATATCATTCTTTTACATTGCTTTAAGAAATCAACTAGGTAAATACACCAACAAACTGATCTTCACACTAAATGTAGAAAAGCAAATAGCCAGTAGAGAAGAAAAATTCCCGGATACCTTCGGCACCTCACATTCCTTAGCCTATTAGATTTTTAACAAAATAAAACTAGCAAATACTTCCACCCATTTGAGACTTCAATACTAAAAAAACACACACACACACATTCTGCCAGAAGTCGTTTCAATTCCAATAAAGGATAACTATAGAGGTACACCTTAAAAATAAGTAAACAATTCAAAATAATTATTAGGCATATTCTTAAAATGGTAATAAGTAATCACAAAAATGGTGTTCTACAGAAATGTTGCCACAAAAACAGGGAAACATTTTAGAGAATTTATAAGTCACATGTACATTAAAACTTAAAAGGGTAGCCCTAGTCAGTTGGCTCAGTGGTAGACCATCAGCCTGGTGTGTGAATGTCTGGGGTTTGACTTCAGGTCAGGGCACACAGGAGAGGGAACCATCTGCTTCTCCACCCCTTCCCTTCCACCTTCTCTTTCTCCCTCTCTTTTCCCCTCTTGCAGCCATGGCTCAGCTGGTTTGGGCAAATTGGCCCAGGGTGCTGAGAATGGCTCCATGGAGCCTTCATCTCAGGTGCTAAAAATAGCTCAGTTGCAAGCATGGCCCCAGATGGGCAGAGCATCAGCCCCAGATGGGGGTTGCTGGGTGAATCCCAGTCAGGATGCATATGGGAGTCTATCTCCCCTCCTCTCACTTGGAAAAATAAAAAAAATTTTTTGAAAAAAAAAAACTTTAAAAGCACAAAGATACATATGAAAGAAAGTAAACTAAATAGTCATAAAGTCAATACACTCTGAGATAGGAAAAAACTATACAAAAAATGATCACAGTGATCCCTAAATTTAAAGCTGCAACAGAGGCAATAAGGAATAGATATTAAAATGCAAGAAATAAATTAATGAAAAGAGATCCCTTGAAGAATATCTCCTGAAATACAAAGAGTTGAAAGTGAAAAGCAAGTGAGACACCGACAAAGGCATTTGTTCCCCAATACCATCAATCACATTTACAGATTCCACATATGCAAATATGCCTACTAAATACAATTGACTTAAACCCCAAAATCAACACTTTCAGCCTTTTCACAGTCATTTGCGGGCATCTACAGAGTGGTGAAAATTCTGAATTCCCCAACATACACATTGCCAGTTACAGTCAAAAGAGGTGATGCTCTCTACCTTCAACTCTCCTTCTTTAAACAAATGATTTTGTCACAGTCTATTAACTGAAGTATTTTTATGCTTATTGTTGGTGATGTAATTGTTTAAAATGGTCCCCAAGCAGAGTGCTGAAGTGCTGGAAGGCTGGGCTATGACTTGTGTTACAATAGATAAGCTTCGTTCAAGAATGAGTTAAGTGCTATTGGCCATGAGGTCAATAGTAATGAATCAACAACATATATTAAATAAAGTAACTGTAACTGAAACACACTAAAACAAGTTATATATTAATCAGTTGATGAAAGTGTCAAGACCAGAGGCTCTTAAGAACCTAACCTTCTGCCTGACCAGGCGGTGGCGCAGTGGATAGAGCGTTGGACTGGGATGCAGAGGACCCAGGTTCGAGACCCCAAGGTCGCCAGCTTGAGCGCGGGCCCATCTGGTTGGAGCAAAAAAGCCCACCAGCTTGAACCCAAGGTCACTGCCTCCAGCAAAGTGTTACTCGGTCTGCTGAGGGCCGGCGGTCAAGGCACATATGAGAAAGCAATCAATGAACAACTAAGGTGTCGCAATGTGCAATGAAAAACTAGTGATTGATGCTTCACATCTCCTTCCGTTCCTGTCTGTCTGTCCCTATCTATCCCTCTCTGACTCATTCTCTGTCACTGTAAAAAAATAAACGAATAAATAAAAATTAAATTAAATTAAAAAAAAAAGAACCTAACCCTCTATTCCCTCTAAGAGCCACGGTTCAGTATTCACTAATTCAGGGTGTGCAGTAAGGATGTATAAAACATAATCACTGTGAACAATGGGAATGGACTAGGTTAGAATAAAAGTTCCAGGAGAGAGAGAGAGAGAGAGAGAGAGAGAGAGAGAGAGAGAGAGAGAGAAGATGAAGAAATTTGAGAACTTGAACTGAAAAACTTAGCTGAAAAGGGCCATCAGAGGGAGGTCCCTTCTCCAACATTAAAGAAAAGAAATATCACACAGTTGTCCTTGTCCATTTTTTCTTTTCCTTTTTTGCTCAATCCCTCCACCCTCCTCACCCAGCCACAGGAATCTCTCTCTATTTTGTTGTGCACCTAAAACCGGTATAATTTTGTTAACCACTTTCACCCTAATAAATTCAATAAAAAGGGAGAAAAGGAAAAGAAATAACAAGGAAAAGACAAGTCTGACAATATAAAAATTTTAAATTCAGTGTTGTTGCAGCCGTAGCCTCAGTTGTTCTCATCTCCCGGGATGCATGCTCTTTGGTAATGCATTTTAATGCTGGCTCTGGACATGGTCATGAGATCTACTTGGGTCAATGGGTTGTGAGCAAACATGATGCAGGCAGAAACTCAAAATGTGCTTGCACACTAGAGCTTGTCCTTTTAATATTCTTGGAATCTTTCCCAGCCACCACAAGAACATATTCAAACTAGCCTATTAGATAATGAGAGACATGTGGCCTGTTTACCCTGTCAACTCAGCCAACAACCAGACAACCACTACACATGTAAATGTGGCCAATCCTGATGTATCTCCCCCAGCCTTTCCAATCAACTGACTGCAGATACGTGAGACAGCCCAACTAAAATTAGCTGAATCTGCCCTAGATTAGTAGAACCCGCTATTCATATGCTCATGAACAGCAATAAATGTTTACTACTTTACTAGTTTTGAGGTCAAGTTATTCACAGTTCCAAATTGATACATGTATAAATAAAATTAATAACAAGTTAAGATGGCAAGTAAACTATAACATGTTATTTTCCTCTTCTAATATCTAATTAGATTTGTTTTCAAATACAGTATAATTTAGTTTAGAAAACTAGCAGAACAGTTACTTTGGAATAACACACATCATGGCTCTGCTCTCCTCACTATTTAATAACCCCACTGGGGACCTCCTGAGAACTCTCACTAATATTCTCAAATAGTAATAGCTCCAATCTTTATTAACTTTTACAAGTTAATAGAACTCACTTTATAGAACACATTTTCTGAATGAAAAGTCAAAACAAATAGTCTGAACAAAGATATTTTTCCTCATTTGTTAATTCACTCCTAAGAAAGGTAATAATATACAAGTATACAAAAATTGTGTTTTTAAATCATTATTAAAAATAGACATTCTGGAAAATGCAGGATAAAATTCACCACCATACTTTAAGGTCATATTTTCCTTCTAATTATTTAGGAGGGTTTCTTTTGATTCCCCTCCATGTTTTCAATTTCTTTCTTAAAACATTACCTGTAAAAACCAGAAAAGTCATTTTTCAAATGCTCAAGAGATGTCAAATGTGTCTTACTTAACTCAAGCTAATATATCATCATCATCTTACAATGTGGAAATTTCATTTACTGATTATTTTTGTGATTCCTGGAGGAATAAGTTTCACCTGGTTTGACTATACCTCTGTTAATATTTCAATTGCAGTATTTGTACAGTTTAATTATACATTTTGTATCAGTAATTTCCTAAGAATAAACAAATCACAATGAATCTCTTCTGAATAAATATAAACTTATATAACAGTTTTCATAAACTTTAATAAAACATTCAATTACATTAAGTGTTTTCTAAGTGTGAAAGAAATCACTCCTTTAAGGAAGAACTGGGGCCTAAAGGAAAGTCCCACCTAAACTAATGCCTTCCTGTCGAAGTTATCACACACTGACTTGTCTTATATATAGAATTTTATCTTCAATTTTAGATTTTAATAATTGGTACTAGCTCTTACACATTTTTACATACTTCATAACCCATTCCTAGAATTCTTCAATTGGTAAGAATTCACTTCTTTTCAAGCCCTAAGAAATCTGTTCCCAAAGCAGCACACTTCAAAGGGCACAGTTTCTAATAATGATCTTGAGAGGCTTTACACTGATGAAAACTTTTAACTTCTGATTTAACAGAATGAACATTTGGTCCTACTTTTTACCTCTCTTATACTTATTAAATAAGTGTATCAGGGAAGATATAATTATACAAAAACAGTGCGCTGTCTCCTAGTTCAGGGTAAAGAACTATGACACACAAAGCAATCTTTCCAAAAATAGGCTAAGTTATAACTATCATCTTCATCAAGTTCTAGGCTTCAAAACAAAGGGGGAAATTATATTTCAAAATCTGTTGTATTCCCACAGTGCTTTAAAAATGATTTTCCAAAATGGCTTATGGCAAAAACTATAAGACCATCACCATTTTCATAGAATGCAAAGCTTCTGCTTTTCTTTTGTCCTGATATTTTAGCCCAGTCTGACTTTTTTTCCTCACATGAACCTCTGTCAGGAGGACGCTGTGTTGGCTGCAAATAACCAGTGCTCGATATTCATCCTGGAGATTACTGACAACTCAGAAACCACAAGCATGGAGTTAAGACAGTATTTAAGCATGCCTCTGGGTTTAGAAAGCAGTGTTTGCCTGTAGTTCATCAGCTTTTATATGACCAAGGTGAAATAAATATAAGGAGAAATCTACAAATGACTGTCTTAGATTCAGAATATTTCCTGACCTTTTTGAATAAATTTTAAAACCATCAGATCACAGCTTTGACAGATGCCTCTGAGCTGGATACTTAGTTGAAAACACAAGAAATAAAGTCTAATCTGGGAGGATGAACTGTTTTTGGTGAAATAAAAAAATAAAAAAAGAATAGACTAAACTCAATTTTATGATCCTTAGTAGTGATGACTAATATTCTCTTTTCAAGACTCTCTCCCATGACTAAGTTGTTTTTGTTTTTGTTTTAAAAGGCAAAACTTTGAAGTATAGGAAGTATAAATACCTATAACCCGTTGGATTGTAATAAGCTCCACAAAAGTGATAACCTTGGATGTCTTAGTCACCAGTCTACTATAACAACTAGCAATGTGCCCATAAAAGCACTATGTTCAATTTTTTTTAGCAAGTATCTTAATGTTAGGCAAATGTTCTTAATACTGTCTGATAATTTATACTATCTTTATACACTTTCTATAACTTTCATTTGGTGACTACTGATTCAGCTCTTAGAGAGTTGAAAAGTGTACCAAGCATATGTAGATTTAATGATATAAAATAAAATACATTTAGAAACATGCAATGAGATTTATAAAACATTAAAAAAATTAGTTATGGACTATCTATTTGGGTTTAGATCCTGTTTGTCCACATTTGTGCCAGGGATGCAAAAGGAAGAATTTAGTCGGAATGGAATAAATGCCACAATACTATAAACAAGTACTCTAAAAGGAATAAAAATGAAAGAAAAGTCAACCAAAGGGCATTATAATATCCAACCCAAACACCTTGCTTTAGTAATACTTTCATAAAAATTATTGGCTCTTAAAGTCCAACACTAAACTGAATCATTATTTGCATAACAGGGAACTGATTCACAATTTAACTTGCTTTCTTCAGTATTATTTCAGGAAGAATTCTTTATTTTCCATTCAATGCCATATGCAGAGTCCAGGTATGAAAAATGCATTTTTATTTTGGAAAAGATCAATTTTATGAGGTTAATGGAAGTAAATGGAAACAATTTTCTCCCAAACACTGTCATTTATCATTTCTTTTCCATTGTTTGAAGCTTATCATTTGCCTCTACCTTCAAGGCATGAACTGAAAGACAATTTCTCATTTTAAGCATCCATTTTCAATAAAATTATCTTATAACTGAGTGGATTTAAGAGGAAGATAAAGAACATACTGCATATGAAATTCCAGATAAGGAATTCCACAAAAGAGGAGTAAAGAAACTCTAACAACTTAACATCTCTTGATTTTATATTTAATGCTTTCAGAAAAAAAAATACTAATACTTCTTGTTTAGTCACTGTCATATGGAAAATGTGATTTCGTCCCCCGTTCCCATAAAATGAATAGGAGGACATGAGTATGGGTAAAGGAAAAGTATTTTACCTCACACTACATCTTTCACTCACTATAACTATCCTGCTTTTAAACACAAGCCTTCCACCCAAATACTAAGGCCTCATTACTATAAATTCTACTCAACTTCTATGCAACTTCCACTAAAGTAGTACGCTTTTCTTAACAAATCATAATGTCCTTTCTGTAATAGCAATCTAAAAATACAACCTAAAGCTCATTTTTAATATTTCAAAGTAACTATAAATATATATATACTGCTCACAAAAATTATTTTAAATAATTTTAAAATGAATATGAAGCAATAAAAAAATATTTGCTGTTTTTTTTTTTACAGGGACAGAGAGAGAGTCAGAGAGAGGGACGAAGGAGATGAGAAGCATCAATCATCAGTTTTTCGCTGCAACACCTTAGTTGTTCACTGATTGCTTTCTCATATGTGCCTACACCATGGGCCTTCAGCAGACTGAGTAACCCCTTGCTGGAACCAGCAACCCTGGGTCCAAGTTGGTGAGCTTTGCTCAAACCAGATGAGCCCATGCTCAAGCTGGCAACCTCGGGGTCTTGAAGCTGGGTCCTCTGCATCCCAGTCCACCGCTTTCCTGGGTCCTCTGCATCCCAGTTCGACGCTCTATCCACTGTACCACCGCCTGGTCAAGCTGCCTTTTTTTTTATTATTATTACTAAACAAGAACACCAGCCTGACCAGGTGGTGGCACAGTGGATAGAGCAGGGGTCCCCAAACTACGGCCTGCGGGCCGCATGCGCCCCCCTGAGGCCATTTATCAAGCCCCTGACGCACTTCCAGAAGAGGCACCTCTTTCATTGGTGGTCAGTACTGTACTGTATGTGGCGGTGCCACAAAGCGCGCTGTTGCTCATGTACAGTACTACTTCTGGTGACGCAGGACGCACGTGTCACAGCTCCGGAAGTACGTCATATCACTTCTTATGGCTAGCAGTGACAAATATGGAACCAGACATTGACCATCTCATTAGCCAAAAGCAGGCCCATAGTTACAACTGAAATACTGGTCAGTTTGTTGATTTAAATTTACTTGTTCTTTATTTTAAATATTGTATTTGTTCCCGTTTTGTTGTTTTTTACTTTAAAATAATATATGTGCCGTATGCATAGGGATTTGTTCATAGTTTTTTTATAGTCCGGCCCTCCAACAGTCTGAGGGACAGTGAACTCACTCCCTGTGTAAAACGTTTGGGGACCCCTGGGATAGAGCATCAGACTGGGATGTAAAGGACCAAGGTTCAAAACCCTGAGGTCGCCAGCTTATGTGCAGGCTCATCTGGTTTGAGCAAGGCTCACCAGCTTGAGCCCAAGGTTGCTGGCTTGAGCAAGGGGTCACTCAGTCTGCCGTAGCCCCCCAGTCAAGGCACATGTGAAAAAACAATCAATGAACTAAGGTGCTGCATCGAAGAAATGATGCTTCTCATCTCTCTCCCTTCCTGTCTGTACCTATCTGTCCATCTCTCTTGTCTCTCTGTCTCTGTTACAGAAAAAAAACAAGAACATCAGAAAAGCAAATGACAAGTCAAAGAAAGCAGTTTGATTATGCAAATGAGATGCAAAACCAACTTTTATTTCACTGATGAAAATGCACTATACAAAAGGCTGAAAGTACTGGAGTATCTGCAAGTTCCCTGATCCCCTAATTTTTGTGAGCAGTGTATTTGATTTATTGATATTTTCAACTTAATTAATTTTTTAAATTAATTTGACTTTCCTGATCCTGATTTTGTTCAAATTATAGAGACACTCAAAACTTTTGTGAGAAGAAATAAATTGCAAATAAGTAAATATAAAAACTACAGTAAAAATTTTTTTCTCACCAAAAATGAACAACCAAATCTACAAACAGCTGAAATAGAAATCTGAGTTGAAATGTAGTCTTTCTCTAGATAATAATATAAGGTGAATAGAACTACCTTTATTCATTTTTTCTGTATTCTTTGAAAGAGTCATAGCAATAGAAAAGTCAATTAAATCCGTGATGCCTTTGAAAGGCATTAAAATTCTAAAGTAAAATTACAGTATTCAAATTAGCAGAGTTTCTCTATAGTATCAAAAATATATGATACAAGGGCAGGGGTCCCCAAACTTTTTACACAGGGTGCCAGTTCACTGTCCCTCAGACCATTGGAGGGCCGGACTATAAAAAAAACTATGAACAAATCCCTATGCACACTGCACATATCTTATTTTAAAGTAAAAAAACAAAATGGAAACAAATACAATATTTAAAATAAAGAACAAGTAAATTTAAATCAACAAACTAACCAGTATTTCAATGGGAACTATGCTCCTCTCACTGACCACCAATGAAAGAGATGCCCCTTCCGGAAGTGCGTGGGGGCTGAATAAATGGCCTCAGGGGGCCACATGAGGCCCGCGGGCCATAGTTTGGGGACCCCTGTACAAGGGCATACTCTGAATTCTACATACAATAAAATGTTTCACTTATCAGCTCTTATTTCTTAAAAAAAACTAGCTGTGAGATTTCCTATAAATACAATGGAAATGTAAAATTGTCTTAGAAAATGCTTGAAAACTCACTATAACATTAAATCTGCTAAAGGTCTACAAAAGATGTATTACATAAGAAATATCCAAAATGGTCAATGAAGTCAATCTTGCTTAAACAATGAATGCCAGTCGGTCACAGCCACGCCACCCAACTGTAGAAGAGTAAAGATGGACTTCAGGTTCACTTCTAAGCAGAATATAAGCATCATGTTTGTAATGGCACAGAGAAAGAAACAAAACAGAGCCACTGGAGGGGAAAATACAGACTGCCGCAAAAATATTTTAGATTAAAAGAGCTTAAAGGAAGAGTATGGTGAGCCATGTTGGAGTCCCCCATATAGGAAAAGAACGTTACTACTGCTGACCAGGTTTCATTTGCAAAAAGAACATACATGCTATCAAAAAGACAGTGGATATCTTTCCTGTAGAACATAAAGTCTGTTTTTTCTTACAGTAGTTCTTACTGTGGTATACCTTTTCAACACAATTTGATTACATCTATACATTTTTTAAATGTAAAATTGAGCATACTTTACAAAGTGATTTTCCCTACATAAAAGGCAAAGTTATGAAGCTGTGCCCGTCCCTGCCCCTCCCTGAGGTGCCATGGTTTCCTACATTTCCCCTCCTCTCATTCTGCTCAGCACACTAGGCTTCCCGGAGTTCCTGCTTCAGAGCATTGTCACTGGCAGTGCTCTAGTCCTAAAATTTCTCCCCCTCCCCAACTTCCAGTCACTGCTCAAAGGTCACCTTTTAAATGAAACCTTGATTACTGCATTTAAAATTGTGATCCCCCTCTTCCCACCCTCAGTGCTCTCAATTCCCTTATTCTGCTCAATTATTCATCACTTCTTCACTTTTTACCTTGTGGTTAATTTATTTTATGTTTGTTAAATGCCCTTTCCATACACTATAAAACGTAACCAAGAGCAGAGATGTGGAATATAGATATTCCATGGATGAATAAACACATGAACATGGTTATTTCTCAACCAATTTAGGGAAAAAATATACATTCAATTCGCATTGTAAGTCATCTTTTTCTTTCATAAGAAAATCACAGGTTAAGATACCTATTCATTTTAATAATGCTGCCACTGTTTTTACTGTTTGTACATAATTAATTACTTTTTTTTTACTATTTATCTCATATTTTTCTTTTTTTATATATATCTTTCTTCAAACAATAAAAAACATTTCAGGCCCTGGCTGATTGGCTCAGTGGTAGAGCGTCGGCCTGGCGTGCAGAAGTCCCGGGTTCATTTCCGGCCAGGGCACACAGGAGAGGCGCCCATCTGCTTCTCCACCCCTCCCCCTCTCCTTCCTCTCTGTCTCTCTCTTCCCCTCCCACAGCCAAGGCTCCACTGGAGCAAAGATGGCCTGGGCGCTGGGGATGGCTCCTTGGCCTCTGCCCCAGGTGCTAGAGTGGCTCTGGTCGCAACAGAGCAATGCCCCGGAGGGGCAGAGCATCGCCCCTGGTGGGCAGAGCATCGCCCCCTGGTGGGCATGCCGGGTGGATCCTGGTCGGGCGCATGCAGGAGTCTGTGTGACTGTCTCTCCCCATTTCCATCTTCAGAAAAATAAAATTAAATAAAAATTAAAAAACTTAAAAAAAAACCAAAAATATTTCAGAACTGCTATCTTACAACTGAAGCTACTACATACAACTGGTTCTTTTCTGAGTAACGCAGTATACTATGAATGAAGATTAATTCTTCTATTACATTACAGTGAACAGTACAATTCTATGTGTGCTTTAAAGTTTTTGAATGCTTCATTATCATGCTTCCAGATGACATTCATTCTTACATGACAATAGATTATGTACTTAATATTACCTACTATATTCTGTGCTAAACACAGAAAATAATACCAAAGAAATACAGACACGATCTCAAACCTAACGGTTCTTACAGTTTGATAAAAACTTAAGATACTGAACAAGTAATAAAAATAACAGGAACAAACATTTATATAGTGTGTGTGCGCCAGGCACTCTTCTTAAACACATCAGAATATGAACTCATTTAATCTTCACAATAACGCAAAGAGAGTTGTATCATAATTACAACTCCTATTTTACAAGTACAGAAAATTAGATTTTGTAAGACATTTTGAAAGGCTGGCCTTACTCCTAAGGAACACAGACTGCCTTAAGAAAGATGATAACATGATCATCTCTAAAGAATTATTCTGGGTCAGCATGGATATTGAATTGGAGCAAGGCACACTGACATGAAGTGATTCCAGGGAAAGGTGACTGCTTCCTAGGCTAGGGTAATGGCATTGCTGAGGAAAAAGTGCTAAGGATGTGACATTGAAAAGAAGCAAGAGCATTTAATGGTTAAATGCAAGTAGAAATTATGTGTCCACCTCTGACAGTCCCTTACCTTACCAATTTCATATCCCATTGTTATTATAAATTTGCTACGAGTAAATAAAGCAATCAATATTTTATGAATCATAACTTTAAAAAAAGGTTCACCATGAAAGTTTGTGAATAAAAGCCTAAAGAATTCCTCAAAGTTGAAAGCCAACCCATCCTAGACTCACTCCCAGCACTTATATTCTCAACATGTTCCTGTCAAATATCTTTCAGTATCTTTCCATCCTTTCCATCTTTATTTGTATTTCCCCACTTCATTAAGGTTCCATCAAACTTCCCTTGGACTAATGCATCTAGGTCTAACTCTCTCCTCATCTCCTTTCAATTCATTTTTATCAACAGCACAAAGTATCTTTCTAAAATGCAAGTAGGCTCAGTGTGACTCCATTACAAAACACTTTTTGACAGCTTCCAGCAACCTTTTTGGTCAGATTCAGCTCCTATAATTCCTTTTCCTCATATCCTATGCTAATGTACCAAACTAGATACTCTTACTATTGAAACTCAAGAACTGCCTATTTTTCAAAAATATCATGTTGTTTCATCACGGCAGGGCTTTGCACATGTCAATCCCTCTACAAGACCTCTTCCTCCCATTTGACTACCTGAGACAGACCTGCTCATCTTCTAACTCTAAATTCTAATGGCTTTTCCTCCTCTGTGATCTTCCATACCTTGTACACTAGCCCCATTCTAAACGTCACCAGACTGTATAGCAATTGCTTATATTTATTCTTTCATTCAATTCTCCAATGAAATTACATGTTTCTAACTTCATTGTGTGACATAGTTTCTGAAAGAGTATATATATTCTATTTTGTTGCCCTAAATTTAGGCACAAAATTGATAGTACGTGTAGGTGTTAAAGGGCTTTAAAACCTTCCAAACTGAAAGCTAGAGAATGCTTACCAAAAATCTAATTCTAATTAAGGAGTATATCATTTTAACTGAAACAAACAAAAACTCTTTAAGTTTTTAGGAACAAGTTAACAATCAATGTCCAGAAGCTATAAGAAGAAAACTATAAAACTCAATTGAGGAATATTTTAAGAATGTTGAATAAATGAAGAAAGACAGCTGCTAACTAGAAAGATGAAATATGAGGATTAAGGTTAATTTTCTACATATGAAGCTAATAATTTAACAAAATTTCTATTAAAATCCCAATAGGATTTTAAAAAATTATTATGTTTAATGATTTGAAAATTGAACTGGACAATTAATAGGCAAGATTGGCAAAAAAAATAAGTATAGCCCTTATAGCAAAATACTCAATAAGTAATTATAACAATGGAGTTGTATTGTTACAGGAATGGACAGACAGACACATATCAACAGAAATAAAGAGTAACATAAAAAAAAAATCAAACATATCTCCTGACCAGGCAATGGTGCAGTCGATAGAGCATCAGACAGGGATGCAGAGGACCCAGGTTCGAAACCCTGAGGTCGCTGGCTTGAGTGTGGGCTCACCAGCTTGAGCGCAGGGTGGCTGGCTCAAGCATGGGATCATATACATGATCCCATGGTTGCTGGCTTGGTCCCAAGGTTGCTGGCTTGAGCAAGGGGTCACTCGCTCTGCTGTAGCCCCTCGCCCCATAAAGGCATATATGAGAAGCAATTACTGAAAAACTAAGGTGCAGCAAGGAAGAATTGATGCTTCTCATCTCTTTCTCTTCCTGTCTGTCTTTTCCTATTTTTCTCTCTCTCTGATTGTCAAAAAAAAAAAAAAAAAAAAAATCAAACATACCAAGAAAATAAAATTAAAAGAGCAAGAGATACATTTTACTTCTCTAATTAGCTAATATTAAAAAGACTGGTAATACCTAGTGTAGGCTAGGATATGATAAAACAGGAACTCTCATTTATTTCCTGGTGAAAGCATAAATTTGTATAATATTCTAGAAGACAAATTGATAGTATTGTCTAAAAGTTGTTATCTTTAAGGTGTAAAACTATAGGCAAGTTTCACAAAGTTACAGATTCCTACAATATCTGAATGTTTTACTAAATTATGTTGCTTAAAAATTGTTTTAAGAAAAAGAGCAGGCCCTAGCCAGTTTGCTCAGAGGATAGAGCATTGGCCTGGCATATGGATGTTCCAGGTTTTATTCCCAGTCAGGGCACAAAAGAGAAGCAACCATCTGTTTCCCTCCCTCTCCCTCTCCCCCTTCTCTACTTCTTCCCTTCCTGCTGCCAGTGGCTCAATTGGTTCAAGTGTTGGTCCCGGGTGCTGAGAATAGCTTGGTTGGTCCCAACCTATCAGCCTCAGGTACTAAAAATAGCTCAGTACCCGAGCATCAGCTCCAGATGGGGGTTGCAAGGTGGAACCCAGTCAGGGCACATGCAGGAGTCTGTCTCCCCTCCTCTCACTTAAAAAAAAAGAAAAAGAGTAGAAGAAAATGTATTAGACAGAAGAAATAATAAAGAAGGCATAGTAGTTATATTTAGACACATTTTTTATAAATGTATACACAGAATAAGTAACTCTCTATGAAGCATGTTACTTGGAAAAACTAAACCCAATAGAGATTTCAAAAACCATGTGGGGAACAAGTTAGAAATGATAGGGGGAAAGATCTCATGAAACTAATAGCAAAAGAGAGGTCAATGATTTTGAAAATGTGTGAGGTCCCTGGTTAAGCAGAAGCAGGATTGGATCTGTTGCCACATTTATAAATTCCTGCACAGTAAAGAGCAGATTAGTTTTTCCATGAAGGCTTCCTTTTTCAGATTCTGCATGTTTCATGGCGCACTGTGATTTCAGATGCTGCTGTAACTTGTGAAACTCCCCGGCAGCTAGTCTGTAATTTTAGATGCAGATGGAGTAGGTAGTGTCTTTACATTTAATTTTCATTAATAAAATACTCTTTACTCCGTAGCTACAGATGAAATCAAGTTTAGTATTTTTTATGTTATTTAATAAGATACAAGGATAATATATGTCTTAGCATGAAAGACATTTTTCTTAATTCTTTTCTCACAAAACCTCCTTCAAAAACTATAACTTTCTTTAGCAGCTTTATAATAGGACTAAAAGTTATTTTACTTTTAGGTTTTTAAAAATAGAATCCAACTAAATTTTAGCATGAAAATGGATCACAAGAAACATTCGATAGATGATGAAAAGACCTATACTCTGCTCTGGCAGCCATGATAAATATCAAAGACTGGGAGGGTTAAAACAACAGAAACTTCTTTTCTCAGAGCTCTGAGGGCTAGAAAACCAGGAGACCAGGATGGACAGTTTCTGGTGACATTCCCTTTCTGGCTCAAAGAAGACGGCCTTTTAGCTGTGGCCTCACATGGCAGGGGAAGGAGAGTGAGGGAGCTCTCTGGTATCTCTTCTTATAAGAGTGCTAACCACCTCAGGAAGGCCACATCCTCATGACCTCATTAAAACCTCATTATCTCTAAAAGGTCCCACCTCCAAATACCATCACAAGAGGGTGAGGGGTAGGAATTCACATATAATTTGGTCATGGGGCAAGGAGACACATTTAATCTAACACATGTGTGCACAAACCACACATTCCAGTCAACCAACCAACCAATATTTTTTATGTGCTGGGTACTATTCAAGCAGCTGATAATGCAATGATTAAGACCAAAAAATGTCTTCCTCCAGGAACTTACATTCTGGGGGGAAAGAAAGAATAGTCAAACAATAAATACATAAACTTCTAAGAAGCTGCTAATTACTTTGAAGACAACAGAGAAGGGGTGGTGTGGGGGGAGAAGGGAGTCTATAAGCCAGAGAAATTAGAAAAAAGCTGTCTCAGAAAGTGGTCTTTCAGTTGAGTTAAATCAGGAAGACGAAGGAGGAATGAACAAGCTAAAGTAACCACTCCATTCTCAGAAAGCATTTAGTCTACATAATCATCTTTGCCAAGTTTCAATTCAGAGTTAGGTCACTATTCTCTACATTGTAAAAGGGTTTTAGATGGTAAATTCCTTGCCTATTCCTTCAAAATCACAATATCATTCCTCCTTCATATAGAATATAAACACACACGCTTCTGAACAAGTAAACATTCGAAGAAAAGGGAGAGTTGAACTCTTCAAAGCAACTACTATCGACACATAACGAATATCCCTTACATCACCTCTTCCCACATTAAATGTTCCTACCTGAGAAAAATCCAACATAAAAATCCATCAAATATACAGAAAACATAAGACCCTGGGAACCACCTAACCCTGCCCCAAAATTTCTCTTATTTTTAGGCCTTCGGTATATCTTCTCCTTGAACATCCATTACTGGCTACTGTGAGTGCCAATACATCCTTTCTCTTTTACTTTGTACTCAACTCTCTGCTTGAGTAAAGGCTCCAAGACTTACCTACCAAATAAAGTACATAAATTTTAGAACAATTTGCTTCAAACCAGTCATTTCATTTACTGCTGAGGTCTGTGGCTTTGTTCTAGAATGGTTGAGGTCAGAGTTTGCCCTCAGATAAGTAGGGAAATACAGTAAATACATCCCTTGAGACTGTAAACTAGAGTATTCAGAAATAACAGGTTTCCTCACCACTGTTTGAGAATGAGGCTTAGCCACATTGTAAGTCCATGTCTTCCCATTTTTTGGCAATACCATTATGCACACACACACACACACACACACAATCTATCACTAAGCGTTTAGTGGGTACAAAAAGATCTGTGTGCATTCTAAGAATTCTCCTTGGATGATTTTCAAAATAAGCTAAAATGCCCTCCCCTAAAGAGAGAAATATACTTACAAATATCCCAATCACACGTAGAATGACTATAGATAAACGTTAAAATTATATTTTTACCAAATTATATGCTTCTGTAAAGACAATTTTAAACTTATTTAAATGTGTAAGATAAGTGCAAGATCAAACTCAATGTTATAGAGCAAGGGTCCCCAAACTATGGCCCGCAGGCCCCATGCAGCCCCCTGAGGCCATTTACCCGGCCCCCCGCCGCACTTCCGAAAGGGGTCCCTCTTTCATTGGTGGTCAGTGAGAGGCGTGCTCACATACAGTACTACTTCTGGTGACACAGAACACACGCGTCATGGCTCCAGAAGCACGTCATATCACTTGTTACGGCTAGCAGTGACAAATATGGAACCGGACATTGACCATCTCATTAGCCAAAAGCAGGCCCATAGTTCCCATTGAAATACTGGTCAGTTTGTTGATTTAAATTTACTTGTTCTTTATTTTAAATATTGTATTTGTTCCCGTTTTGTTTTTTTACTTTAAAATAAGATATGTGCAGTGTGCATAAGGATTTGTTCATAGTTTTATTTATAGTCTGGCCCTCCAACGGTCTGAGGGATAGTGAACTGGCCCCCTGTGTAAAAAGTTTGGGGACCCATGTTATAGAGTAAGTATCATAAATACAATTCTATAGCATTTCTAAAATGTGTTAATATAAATCTTTGCAGTGCATAAAACACAAGTGATCTTGTACTTTATAATTTTCAAAGAAATTAAAACTATGAAATTATACTTGAATCGCTCACAATTAAAAATAAGTGAAAAAAATTTAAGACTCAGTCAAAATATAGAAGTATTACACTGTTGCTGAAGAGATTATATGCAGAAACACATTATGAGAAACTTAGGTACCTAAATTTAAAGTAAACTCTTATTCCATTTTTTTGGTATTAATAGAGTTTTCTGCAGAAAACATTTTTTTTTAATTTTTTTTTTTTTTAGATTTTATTTATTCATTATAGAGAGGAGAGAGAGAAGGGGGGAGGAGCAGGAAGCATCAACTCCCATATGCGCCTTGACCAGGCAAGCCCAGGGTTTCAAACCGGCAACCTCAGTGTTTCCAGGTTGATGCTTTATCCACTGCGCCACCACAGGTCAGGCAGAAAACCTTTTTAATGAACTAGTTAATTTAAGTTGAGGAACTAATTTCTAAATTTAAAAACAAAAAAATACTATTTTCTATTTACTAGAATACTTAAAGTTTTGTTTACAGTAGTCACAATAATTAACTAGGAATGATTTATAAACATTTTACACATCTAACTAAACTACTAACAAATTCTAAATATGTTGAAAAGTATTTGGGACACAAAAACTCATTATACATACTGAATCAAATATAAGATGCCTTTTTATCCCGTTTTAATTTTCTGAAATTATGGTGTCTTGAAATATATATTTAATGCTACCTTTTCTGTCCCTTCAAAATTGATTATTAAATTGATGGCATTTCCTGGCCGGTTGGCTCAGCAGTAAAGCATCAGATTGGCGTGTAGAAGTCCCAGGTTTGATTCCTGGCCAGGGCATGTAGAAGTGACCATCTGTTCTCCACTCTCCCTTCTCTTCCCCTCCCACAGCCATGACTAGAATGAACAAGTTGGCCCTGGGCACTGAGGACTAAGGATGGCTTCATGGCCTCGCCTGAGGTGCTAAAATAGCTTGGTTGCTAATCAACAAAACAGAGGCCTCAGATGGGCAGAACATAAGCCCCAGATGGCAAGCAGGGGTGGGGGGTGTTGCTAGGTGGAGCCCAGTCAAGACACATGCAAGACTCTGTCTCTCTACTTCCCTGCCTCTTACTTGATTAAAAAAAAAATTCATGGCGTATCTTTAAAAATTTATGTCACCTTAGATTTGAGAAGGTACTAGCAAAATGTTAATTACTGCATGAGAGCAAAAATATTGTAACAACAGCCAATTAGTCTATAGAACTGAAGATAGTGGTCTTCTAAGGATTTTGAAATAGTTCAGTTTCATTTTAACAAATGAAAGAACAACCTGATTTTCTGAAATGTTAGAAAATAAATTTTTAAAAATCACATAATGCCTTTGAAATATGAACAAACATGAATTTCAAAAAGTTATACCTATATTTTCAATTCTCAAAAATGTCCCCAATACTTGTCACTTTTTGAGACTAAAAGATTTATTTTCTCGTTACTATTGTTATTTAATAACAAATTATTCAATTTTTAAAGTTTATATTTTTCCCATTGGTTAGAAAAGTACCAGAGAAATTACTTGTTTCTTTTAAAAACGGTTTATCTGGATAATAAAAGTGGAAGAGTGCTTTCTTAAAATGTTTATAATTTTATCATTGTTTAAACTATATCCAACAAACTAGTATTTTTATAAACAAGAAATTGGGTTGTTTTATTGTATAAATATATATAATTTTTATTTTCTCAAAATGATCCACATTTTATTTTTTATTAAATTTTTTATTGATTGATTTGAGAGAAAGAGGAGGGGAAGGGAGTGAGAGAGAGGCAGAAACACTGATCTGTTCCTGTATGTTCCCTGACCCAGGACTGAACCAGCAACCTTTGCATACAGGGACAACGCTCCAACCAACCGAGCCATCTGGCCAGAGCAAAATGGTCCTCATTTTTTAAAATAAAAGTTCCTAGCAGCTAAATTAGGAAAATATTGCTAACCATAAAGTTGGGGAATAAAAATGGTGAATGAGGAGAAATAGTAAAAAAACTGAAGTGTTTATTGTCAAGATAATTAATTACTGGGTAAAAGGAGAGGGAATGACTTAGGTCTGTTCTTATTAGGAACATCAGTCTTGGAGTGGGTGATATGAACCTGCAGATATAGGTAAAATGGTACAAACAAAAGTCATGTGTTACAAAACAAATAATCAAATATATGTAGTAGCTCCATAGATATGCTTGTAAATACCCTCTCTCTCTCCTCAAATTAGTTTTTTAAATTGTTATTTTCACTTAAAAATGAGCATTAAAGCATGCAAAATTCAGTGATTCTCAGGTAAATGTAATATAACTTTCTGTAAAATTAAAAATGAAAACAAAAAATAAAGCATTATTATTCCAAAGTAGTTTTGCATTCTCCATTTTCTTCTTCATTTTAATAATTCTTATAGGTACCTACAAGTACCAAATAATAGTATACGAAAATGAATAAAATATATTCTTTTCACTCAAATTTTATTAAGTAAGATTAAGGCTTCCAACTCCCTACAATGTACTACTAATTCATAAAGAGATAATATCCTCAGTGAAAACATATATTTAACTCTTACTATCACAGATAATTCCCTTTAATAATAATTAGCAGTGAGAGGATACTAGGACTATGGCAACAGTGATGCGATAGTTTTATCTCTCAAAATTCCCTCATCAAAAACATACAAAGCACCTAAGAAAAGTAGAACCAACAAATCATACTCAATATACATCACAAAATAAACATTTTTAACTCTATACTTACACTGCAAAGCAAGCTAAAAGATAATAGGAAAGTGAAATAGTACATTAAAAAACAACAAAAATCATAATTAAACAATAGATGTGAGAAATTCAGAAAAGAATTATAACACAATAAACCATTTAAGAAATGACTAAACTAAAAAGAACATAAGATCGAGTAAACTAAATTAAAAATGCCTGAGAGAAATAGAATAAAAGGTAAAACATGTTTAAGATAAAAAAGAAATGGAGATGAAAATGTTTCAAGAGTAAAGACAAAGATGGAATACAAAGACTATCGAAAACACATCGAATAAGAGATACCAGAAGGGGAAAAAGAACATACATAGTAAGGAAGTAAAACAAGCATGAAAAGTATAATTTAGGAATATACCCCAAGAACACCATAGAACTGTTCCAGAAGGAGAAATGCACCCCTCCCATGTTTATGGCAGCATTGTTCACAATAGCGAAGATCTGGAAACCACCCAAGTGTCCATCAGAGGACGAGTGGATTAAAAAGCTTTGGTACATATATACTATGGAATACTACTCAGTCATAAGAAATGATGACATCGGATCATTTACAATAACATGGATGGACCTTGATAACATTATACGGAGTGAAATAAGTAAATCAGAAAAAACTAAGAACTATATGAACCCATACATAGATGGGACATAAAAATGAGACTCAGAGACATGGACAAGAATGTGATGGTAACAGGGGGAGGGTGGAGGGGTGGGGAGGGGGCGAGGAAGGAGAGGGAGGGGGGAGGGGGAGGGGAAGGGCACAAAGAAAACCAGATAGAAGGTGACGGAAGACAATTTGACTTTGGGTGAGGGGTATGCAGCATAATCAAATGTCAAAATAATCTGGAGACGTTTTCTCAGAACATAGCTACCCTGCTTTATCAATGTCACTGCATTAAAATTAATAAAAATACGATTTAAAAACAAAAGATTTTTGTAGAGAAACCCCCCAAAAAAAGTATAATGTAATAAACACTCCTTGAAATTTTTTTAAAAGAATTCAAACTATGTATATACTGCTCACAAAAATTAAGGGATATTTTATAGCTTCATATTCATTTTGAAATATCCCCTAATTTTTGTGAGCAGTATATATTAAAGAACACCTCAATAGGAAAATCAAGCCTGAATGACAAATACCAGAACATATTCCAATAAAATTATTTTAAAGAACAAGCAATTGGAAGAATTGGATTAAAATTACTCCTTGACAACAATACTTTATAGTAGGAGAAAATGGAATAATAGAATCTGATATAAAGAAAAGAAGAATAAAGAATCCCTTAATTAGCACTATGAAAAGGCCACCAAGAAATATTCTTAAATAAGAAGGGTGGATGAGGGGGAAAATTTTTAAATAAATAATAAAAGTGTATTTATTACACTTCTACCTGTATAGAAAAGAGGAAAGGGGAGTGAATGAGTGAGTGAGTTCTAGCTGGCTTTTGTATGCACGGTAAAACAGTGAGGAAGGATAAAAACAAAGCAAAGGGACTAGGAGACAGACCTACAGCACAGGATGAGGGCAGGCTTTCCTTATACACCTTTCTCACGATGTATGCTTTTCATGTTTGAACCTCTTGAACACATTACTTAACTGGTGTGGGATAGTACTTGAGAATTATAAAAACATAATTTTTTTAAAATTTCCCTGGAGATTCTAATGTGAGCCAGACTGAGTACTACTGCTTCAAAATTTAAAGGAACACAAATCAATGAAGCAAAACAGATAAGATGAAGAAATTACTGAAAACTACTATATAAAACTATCACAAATTTTTAAATGTATTACTTTGACCTAAAGTTTTATTTAAGAAAGGTACTACTGACATAAAGTACAATACCCTCAAAATATTGCTCATTTTCTATAAAGTCTATCACTTTATTTTGAATAAACTTTAGAATATATAAAACTATTGTTTCAATGTTTCTTGTTCTAATAGAGTTTGACAAAGACGTCTTCCAAGTATTAGTATTTAAATTGGATTTATAATTCAATTCATTTTGGACCATAACACCCCCCATAATGACTATCCTCTGACAGGGGTTGTGAAGAGGAGAAATTTCCTAACAACTGAAATTTATTCATTTCCCAATACCTAATCAAATATAAAATATATTGTTAAATGAAAGGCATATAAGACCAACCAAACCATAAGCTCTTTCTTTTCATTTTTTTCCTCTTCTTCAGAATGTTAAGCATTCTTAAACATATAGATAGCTGGATAAACAAACAGGATGTCTTCAATTTATGCTTAATTTACATTTCCTTCACCATTCTCTACTTCTAAATAAGACAGCAACTACAATTTGAGTTACCCATGCAGAATTGGTTAATTCCTCCCTGACCAGCAGTCTCTGGCCAACGGACAACAATGCAATACTTGACTAGTCTTCACATTGAAGAGTACACAAATATACTGAGAACAGTATCTATTCATATTTAAGATGCATTCTCTCTTCAAGCTTTATGAAAAGTCCTTTAAATAGCTATCTCTGACAAATACACATGACTCACTTTCGTCCTCTGGTTAGCCCACACACCCTGGACAGAACAGGAAAGGAGAGGTGAGCACACCCCCATTGTACTGCAGAGTTCACAGTTTTCTTTATTTCCTTCTGTTAAGGGCACATTTACAAACCTCCACCTATCTTGCTAATTAGACCATATCACATAAAACCACACTGCTGGAATTCCCTGTAATAGTTAATGTTGTTTTAAGAAAAAGTTTGTTTAAAGGTTTTACAAACATCCCATTTATTAATTACCCTTTCTCTGGTGAGACTAAAATCTTGGCAAAGGCACACCCAACACTAGCCTAACAAAGGCAGATTAATTTATAAAATTAAAAATGCAAGCCCTATATTTTGATGTCACATGAAAATACTCGGATTTTTCATGATGTTGAATAGATCTAAATTGTTGTACACATTTTACACAATAAGCATATTCTTACAAACACATAAGCATACAAACAAGAAGGAGAACCGTTTCTCACTAATACAGTCCTGCAGTACTATCTTTCTGTATTCCTACAGGTTCTGTTTATTTAGGACACCACAGAGAAGCAAGCACCAATATATAATCCCCTTCATCATAAACAGCAAACTCTTTTTCTATTTTATTAAGTTCCACAAGTATTTAGAAAACCTATATGTTACATACACTTTAATATAAAAAAATATGGATTGCCATACTATACAGAAAATATATAATAAATATACTTTACTTTCAAATACGTGAGGAATGACTGGCAAACCATAAATTCAAGCAAGAAATTTTATATTCACTATTTAAAAACTCACTTTTGCTAATATTTTATCCTATATATATTTAGCATACAGAAGCCTCCTTTGATACTCACAAATTTAATCACAATTATTCCACAGAAATTATTAGACTGAACTTTGTACCACTTTGAAAACAAGGCTATATTTTCAGAAAGATAGAGATTTCAGGGAAGCAGTCAAATAGTGAGCCCAAGATTTTCTAAATTGTTGAAAAAAATAAATTTCCAGAAAGCCTAACACACATGCCTGTGTATACATAAACTAGGTAAATATAAAGCAGATATAGAGTTATGGGTTATTTCCCAAGTTGTTATCCATAATTTTATCTTCCTCTCTTCTATCTACAATGACTCCATGAGTTAGTTACTCAGTGTTCCTTAAAAAAATTACTCAAACTTGTTTTAAATTAATCTATCTTAAGATTTAAATTAACTTTCTGCTGTAGATACAAGAGTATTTAAATTATTAAACGCTCCTCGCTATTCCACTTCCAGACTACGGTAAAGTAGATGCAGTCCTCCCAATGTTTATCAACAAGTACAACTAAATGGCCTGGACATTATGTTTAAAACAAATGTCAGAAGATTCCAGAAGAGAGTAGAAAAACAGACTACCCCAGGACCCGAGGACAGAAGGAATGACACAGTGGTAAGGTCTGTATATTTTCGCTTAGCCCCATAGAATGGGATGGCCAGCAACCAGGAAATACCACTGGGCACAAACAAAAGCATCC
This sequence comes from Saccopteryx bilineata, assembly GCF_036850765.1. NCBI lineage: Eukaryota > Metazoa > Chordata > Mammalia > Chiroptera > Emballonuridae > Saccopteryx > Saccopteryx bilineata. The sequence goes on along the minus strand of NC_089491.1, from coordinate 137,267,941 downwards.
CTAAGAAATGCCTCCCTCTGCAGCCAAAGGACCATGAAAAAAGGCAGAACAGGAAACTATTCAATGCCACTTCATTAAATTTAATTTTTTAAATAAAATTATAAAAAATAATAATAATCAATATCCCCAAAATACATATTTTGGGGTGGTAAACTCTGCTTCCTCTCAACAGCAACAATAAAATAACATCAAACCAAAATTAAAAAAAGAAAACTTTTAAATAATAAACACCTTATCACAGCCATACCCCATGGAAAAACATAACCCCACATCCAGTACTTTGAGCAAAGGCCAGAGTGCTAAGCCTGGACTTCCACCCTCACCCAGTTACAAAGAGTCCTGAGGTGGTAACAGAAAATTCGTGCGGTTTGGCGGTGGTATGAAGACTTGCATCCCCAGCCAGAGGGAAGGAGGCTCGATTTCCCCCTCCTTTCTATGTCAGAAGCAGCTGAGTAGGGAGCCAGAACATTGACAACCCTTCAGAAGGAACAAGGCCTCCCGGCCCACGGTGCTAGTACAAGCACATGGGGAATAGCTACGAAGCACCTCTCCTCCGCCAAACCAGGGTGGTGCCCACCCAGGCCTACGTGGGGCCTGAAATACACTTTCTCTCAGGAGTAAGGAGGCACCCCTTCGGCCCCGGGTGTCACAGGTGGCTGAGTGGAAAATCTGCAATATCACCCCACACCTGACATTAATCAAGTGGCATCCACCCTTCTCCAACCTGTACAATATCAGAGGAGGCCTGTTAAAAGACAAGATTTAAACAAGATACAAGGTGTTGTACAAAATACCCCAAATGTGCAGGATATAACTAAGAACCACTAATCATATTGAAACAAATACTGACCACTATTTTCATTTTTGCTTTTTTATAAATAAAAGCTAAAATCCTCTTTAGAAAACAGGTACTAACGTAGATCTTTCATAAAAGCAAGTGGCTTACTGCACACTTTCAAAAAGCAGGTTTCCTGTATAAACTAAACAGGAGGCTTGCCTTTGAGTTCTATTTGGCTATCAGACCTCCTAGCTTATTCTTCTATCACTTCTTTGGCCAAGGTGATAAAATACTCCTTAAGTTAATTTACTCTTAATCACATTGTATAAAAAAGGGAGAAGCCCTTCTTGGTGCTGAAGTAAAATCATCTGGCAGATGATTTTCTTTGGAAAGTACTGTTTCCTGTAAAAGGAAGATCTTTTAAAATTGAACATTAGTTTTGAGGACTCAAGTTGTAACTCCTAAATTATCACCATTAATAGTAAAAGCAGTAAGATAATGACAGTGCCACTTGGCATTTATATAGGACTGTACTGCGAAAATCTTAAGTGCTGTATGGTCAGGTCCTAGATGGTTTCTCCAGTATGTTACTGTTCCCACTAACAGACTGAGAAACGAAATTTGCAAAGGCAGAGTATATGTAAAACTATAGGGCCCAGAATAAGTTCCTCAGCACAGACATAAGAAAACACAACGTTTTGTCAATATTCAGATTTTTTGTTTTTGTTTTTGTGACAGGGACAGAGAGAGACAGAGAGAGGGACAGATAGGAACGGACAGACAGGAAGGGAGAGAGATGAGAAGCATCAATTCTTCCTTGCAGCACCTTAGTTGTTCATTGATTGCTTTCTCATATGTGCCTTGACCGTGGGGCTCCAGCAGACCGAGTGACTCCTTACTCAAGCCAGCAACCTTGGGCTCAAGCTGGTGAACCTTGCTCAAACCAGATGAGCCTGCGCTCAAGTGGGTGACCTCAAGGTTTCGAACCTGGGCCCTCCGTGTCCCAGTCCGACGCTCTATCTACTGCGCCACTACTTGGTCAGGCAGTATTCAGTTTTGTGCCTTCTAATATGCACCTAAAATTCCAAGTATAGGGCAGGTAAACATGGCTGTACACAATGTAATTAGTCCTTGGTGAACAGGGTGTGCATAATGTTAGTTCACGGTCATCCAAAAATATATATTAATTGAGCCCACATTACATGCCTGGTATTGCTCTAGGCACTAGAAAGGAAAGTTCCTAATTTCATGGAGCTAACACTCTGGTGAGGGAAAAAAAAAATCAAAATAATAGGTGGAAATAAGTGCTATGAAGAGGGACAGAAAAGCAAAGAAAAGGGACAAGGAAATGTGGAGCGTGTCCACAGCTCTCATTTCCCACAGCATCTGGTCAGGAAACCTCCCCAGGAGCTGGCATCGGAAGGTTCATGGAGACTTACTAAATGCAATTTCCAAAAATGTAACTCATATAAATATAATTTGAATATGCATCCAAAATTTATTCTCATTTATTAATAAATAAAATTATATTAAGACTAAATAAATCACAAGTTAAGACTGGCTCAAAGTATATTTAAAGATATATATATTTACATAATTTAAATAACAAATTGTTTCAAAGAAATGTGCTAGGTTAAGAGATAAAATTCGTCTTAAACACTCTTACAGGGTTATCTTTTTTTAACAGACAGAAATTATTTACATTGCCTCTAGGAAAAGGAAATAATTAGCATGGAACATCAATAAACTATGTGGCAAAGTACATTCTCCAAAATAATCCTTGGGTAGGTCTCTAACAATGTCCCCACAGACATTGAAAGAACACACTGCTCAACCTTTTCCTTACTTTCATGTTTTGCACAATTTTTAACAGAGCCATGTAGACATCTGAGGAAGAGCTTTCCAGGCAGAAAGAATGTCACTAAATGATCCACCATTTCCCTCCATGCACCACTCCAACAGCCAAGGAATGTCCTCCTAGGCCAAACTCACACATTCACCTGGACCTTATTATGAAGTCTGGTGCAAGGAAATAACTGGAAGTAAAATGAAAAATCTGGAGAAGCCAGAAGATTTACACTGGAAAGAGAATGAGAATTGAGGCTGGAAAGTGATTTGATTTACATTTTTAAAAACACTACCCTACCTGCTGAGAGAAAGCCTCATTAAGAAGGAGAGCAAGAGCAGGAACTAGAAGATCACTTAGGAGACTATTAAAATGATCTAGGCAAATAAACATGTTGGTCAGATGGGCAAGTGCAATGGAGGAAAAAAAAGCATAATCTGGGAATGTTGGTGGGGGATGTCGGCACTTTCGGGAAGGATCTCTGACAAGTTGACATCAGCATGAAGACCTGAATGATATAAACAAGAAATCATGCAGAAAATTAAGGGATTAGTGTTCCTGATATAGAAAGAAAGCAAAATGAGGAGAAAGAGGCAGGGAAAAGAAAGGGAGAAAGGATAAAAGAGAATACAGAGCCTTGAAAACCATTTTAAGAACTTGCTTGACTTTTAGTTTGGGTGAGATGAGAAGCCACTAAAGGTTTCAGAGCACAGACATGACATAATCAACTTCCAAGTATTAAATTGATCACTGTGGGTGTGAGGTGCAGAATGGTCTACAAGTAGGCTATGACAGAAGCATAAAGATTAGTTTGAAGAAACTTTAGTATTCCAAGGGAGAAACATAGATGGCCTAGAACAGGTTAGTAACAGTGACCATAATGATAAACAGTTGACACCTGGATATTTTGAAGGTAGAGCCAACAGATTTTCCAGACAAAATAGACATAGAATAAGTACAAAAATAATTATAAATGTGGGTTTCAGCCTCAGCAAATGGAAAGAAAGAGTTGCCATTTATTGAGATGGGGAAGAACAGAAAAAAATAAGTTTATTAAGGAAATCTGAGGAGGAAAATAAAAGATGACATTGATTACAATTTATGAAAAAAGGTTAAATATCACAATTTGGGGTTTATAGGGTTCTAAACTCTTTTCAAATATTATTACAAATAAGAAAAATTAGAATGCCTAAATTTTATCCATCAGAAACAGAATATTTTCCACCAAACTGAGTTTCAAACAACTAACCCTCACAGCTTCTCTTAGATTCATACTTTTCAAAATGCCATTTATCAATAATTTCATCCATGTTGGTCAACATCTTACATGTTGATCATTCATTCATAACGTATTTTTGAAATTATATGACATGCTTCAGCAAACGGCATACAAATAAACTATAAACACACTCAGTTTACCTGGAGTTTTTCATATCTATCTTGGAAAGAAATGGCCTCTTGCTCTTTTTCTTTAAGGAAATCTTTTTCTATGATACAATGCTTTTCTAGCAATGATTCCACATCCTGAAAGAGAAATTCAAGTCCAGAGTATATAATATGTAATAGCATGAAATATATTTAACCTTTTCAATGACTATACCAGAACCTCTTTGGTAAGAAAAAAACACACAGGAAATAAGGTTTAAAGTTCAATAATATTGTAGATTGTATGCTTCACTCTCATTATTCATGCTAATAAATGAGTGAAAGCATCTAAGTTAACACTGTAGTCAACATAATCTATCCTACATATACTTTATATAAATTTACTAAAGTCTAGATACATTTGTAGGAGAAAGAAATGACAACATAAGTAATTTACTAAAATAGCTGTATATCTAAGTACTCTTGTCAAATATCCCATGATACCTGAACTTCACATAGGAACAAGAGTGTTACAAATCTTCTAAATTATGTAAGAAATACCATACTACCTGCTTTCAAAGTAAATAAAAATAAACCAGAAAAAAAGCATTAGTTAGAGAAAACAAAAATCCAGTGAAATATGTGCATGTCTTAAAAGTTCACATTTAAGGCCACAGATTTCTTATTAAAGGCTTCTAAGTGACAAACTCAAAGGACTGGTTTAAACCTAAAGCCAGGGGAAGACTGTATCTTCTTCTACTGATGAATTTTTAGTCAGAGATTGAGTTCATATCAAATTTCCAGAATGTACAGTTGAAAACTTTTTTTTTAGTAAAATATAAATATACCTTTTTAATTCTCTGTTTTTCTTCTTCAGAAACTCTGAGTTTAGTCTCCAGACTTGAAATTTTCTGCTGAAGCTGAATGTTTGATACACTGGCTCCAGGGTCCTCAGAATCATCCACAAATGCAATTGTTCCATTACTTTTCTCATCAGTTAAACCCAATGGAAAAAGTGAGATATCCATATCAGTGTGTGTTGATTGCTGAATCTAAACCACATTAAAAAAATACATACAAGAGGAAAAAGTTTACACTGTACCAATAATGAGAACATCCAAAGGGCACCAGAAACCACATTTGGAAATTAAGTGGTAGGAAGGGTTCCGAAATTATTTCACCCTTTCAGTAAATCAACAGACCTCAACTGTTACAACAACCTGATCTTCGCAGTAAGACACAAAATTTCCTCTAAACTTTAGAGTTTAAAGCATATATCATTTTGCAAGTAAAACACTTGAAAACTTAAAACTTTTCTTATACTTGACAGTGTATAATTAAGTATAGACACATCTGATACTCACCAGTAGATACACACACACGTGTAGAATTTGCTTATATTTTTAATTGCAAATAAGAATTTGAAATTTATCTAAAACTTCTATCACTTTCTAGTAAAGATAACAGCTGACTCAAGAGTGTGTACAGCACTTGGAAAATCTGGAGTAAATCCAACATCTAAGACAATGACTGGATCAATAAATATTTGAATTAATAAACCCTAAGACAGCTATCTTTTTTTACTTCTACTCTAAAATTGAAAGGAAACCTCTAATACCTGAAAACATAAAATAAGCACCCTTGAAAAGAGAAATAATTATTCCTTTTGTGTAACTATTTTCATTTTTGAAGTTCAAGATTTAAAATGCAAAACTAAGTTGATTTTAATACATGAGATATTCAAACCATATTTTGGTAACTGAGGTTAATGAAATACTTTGCAATTGTTACAAAAAACAAAGATGTTATTCAGTTTTTTAAATTCTAGATATTAGCCTCAAAGAGTATGTACAGAAATAATTTTCAGAAAGTTAAAAAAATAAAAATAATCTTCAAAGCTTCAATTAAATTGTATTCAATTTTTTTAGCACACAAATTTCCTATAAAAAAATGCATGTCTTTACCTGTGTTTTAGGAACAGTTTGACTGACACTGACGTCTGCATGGGTAACCTCTGGTGATGAAATAATACTGGGCTCAGAGGAGAGGCAGCCAACTGATGGAGAAGAGTGGTCACAGTCTAGTACAATCACAGGAGAAGCTGGAGAAAGATGGACTCCAGGTACTAAAGTAAAACAAAGAAAGAAACAAAAAGATGTTAAAGAGAAAATAAAGAACCGGTTGAAAGGAAAAAAACAGAGTAGAAAGAGGAAAAAGAAAATAATAAAGGAAGTAAAAGCAAAATGACTGAAAATAAGAATTATCTGACTATTTCTGAAGGACCGTTACCAGAAATCTAAAACTAGTGTCTCTAAATTGAACATGACATTTCTACATGAAACCAAGCAAACAAAACAATTTACTAATATTTTAGAGTTTATCTATAACACATTACCATAAGAAGTGCACTTGCAATTTGTGAGGTCGGTTGGCAATGGGAGAAGGTCACGTGAAGAACCAGGTCCGGGGTCTTTGGCTGGAACCACCCACATCCATGCCCACCAAAAGAAACAGCCCCGGAGCACTTTGAAAAAGAATGACTGTCAGCCAATAAAATTTCGCTATGTCATATCAACCCGCCAGCACCATACCAACGCTATAAATTACCTCCGGGTGGGGGAGGCTGCGCAACTTCCCTGGCCTGTCCTGCGGACCAGTGAACCTCGCCTGAGATGCGCTCTACATAAAGCTTTTGCTTTTCCACACTTGGTGGCTACGTCCTTCTTTCTTCCTCGACGGGAAATACCTTACACAATTCAGAAAAAGTATTCAAACATACTACCTATCTACCAATAGCTAAGAAAAAGCACCAGCCTACTACCTGCTAGCAACAGGCAGAGACACTACAGGCAGAGACACTACCTGGGCATGGAGAAGACAGCAGTGAGCAGACAAGAAGCCATGTACTCAATAACCTTATGACCAAGTGTTCAAGTCAAAACAACTTTTTACTACAATCAAGTGAGCTAAGGGAAGAACAATTATTTTAAAATTACTAAGCCAATTGTCTCTGTCTTAACTTCTTTTATCAACAACAAAAGATTTTTCATATTAAAGTCATAAATTTTAGTTTCCTGAATTGGTTTTCATAGAAAACCAATGTTGAAATACAATTCTGTAATTAGTTTCACAACAAAACATTATTAGATTGCGATTAGTGTTCAAATACAAAGATCATGAAGGAAAGCAAATTGTCAAGCATGAAATAAAACAAAAATATTGATGAGGGCAAAATAAACAAAGATTACTATTACTTTATTTTCAAATGTTCTTTCTAAAAATTCAAATACATTTATTTGTATTGTGTATTTTAAAATTTAAGAAGAGTAAGTTATTTTGAGCAGTAATCCATGTGTATGTTTTGACTTTTTAAATTATAAAGACCTTCATTCCACATTGGCATCAGTGGCAACGCCAGAGAAGCTCTACCATAAATTCTGAAAGGCAGCTCACAATGGAAACTGCATTTCTTCCTGAAGAAAAATATTTATATGGTCATTAGGTATTAATAAACTAGAGAATACATCAATTTCTGATTGGTATCCTACCAGATCACTTACTTATCTTAACATACACTTTCATTTTATAGCAATATTATGGTTTTAAAATAGTATGTCCTGAAGCACAAAGGTTGCCTGTTTGATTCCTGGTCAGGGCACACACAGGAACAGATAAATGTTCCTGCCTCTCTCTCTCTCTCTCTCTTCCTCTCTCTAAAATCCATTAATAATTTTTTTAAAAAAGAAACTCATAAAAATATCATTCTGCTCTAACACCTGAACATTTTTTTTTTTCTGTATTTTTTTGAAGCCGGAAACGGGGAGAGACAGTCAGACAGACTCCCGCATGCGCCCGACCGGGACCCACCCGGCACGTCCACCAGGGGGCGACACTCTGCCCACCAGGGGGCGATGCTCTGCCCCTCTGGGGCGTCGCTCTGTTGCGACCAGAACCACTCTAGCGCCTGGGGCAGAGGCCGAGGAGCCATCCCCAGAGCCCGGGCCATCTTTGCTCCAATGGAGCCTCGGCTGCAGGAGGGGAAGAGAGAGACAGAGAGGAAGGAGAGGGGGAGGGGTGGAGAAGCAGATGGGCGCTTCTCCTGTGTGCCTTGGCCGGGAATCGAACCCGGGACTTCTGCACGCCAGGCCGATGGTCTACCACTGAGCCAACCGGCCAGGGCTAACACCTGAACATTTTAACATGTCTTTATGGTTTCATCTATATAGTCAAAATCTAAGACAAGATGTCATGTCCCAAGTTAAAATCTCAATTGGTAACATGAAATGGTCAAGTACATCATATTAAGAAAAGGAGGGGGCCCTGGCCGATTGGCTCAGCGGTAGAGCGTCGGCCTGGCGTGCGGGGGACCTGGTTTCGATTCCCGGCCAGGGCACATAGGAGAAGCGCCCATTTGCTTCTCTACCCCCCCTCCTTCCTCTCTGTCTCTCTCTTCCCCTCCCGCAGCCGAGGCTCCATTGGAGCAAAGATAGCCCGGGTGCTGGGAATGGCTCCTTGGCCTCTGCCCCAGGCACTAGAGTGGCTCTGGTCATGGCAGAGCATCGCCCCCTGGTGGGCAGAGCGTAGCCCCTGGTGGGCATGCCGGGTGGATCCCGGTCGGGCGCATGCGGGAGTCTGTCTGACTGTCTCTCCCCGTTTCCAGCTTCAGAAAAATACAAAAAAAAAGAAAAAAGAAAAGGAGGGAAAGTGGGTAGAATAAAGGAAGGGAGACAAGGAGGAAGTAAAGAGATAAATAGGGGAAAGGGGAAGTTGAGGGAGGAAAGTCAGAGGAGAGCACATGAGGCACTCTCAGAGGAGAGCACATGAGGCACCCTCACCCTCACTCTTCCCACTACTTCAGCCTATCACACTTTCCCTTCACAACCAAATGGCTTGTCTCCAAATGATTCTTGTCTCAATTTTATTCTTCACCCAACCCTCATCACTCCACTGAACTCATCAATTAAAATACTAATTTTCCTTTCAGTTACTCTTAAATCAAATGAGTACTTCTTATTCTATCTTTCCTTAGTTCAGGCACTGATACCAATGACCCTCTCTTTACTTTAAAATTTCCCTTGGCCCTGTGACCATTAGATTCTAGATTTCCTAATAGTATACTTTTTCTCCTTTCCTTTTCACGCTCTTTCTCCACTCAATCTTAAGATTCACTGTCTCCTTCCAGCTCTGATCTCAATATTCACATTATTCTTACCACTTTCAAAGCCCATTGTTTAAATTATCACCTATAAGCTGATGACACCTAAATTCACAACTGTAGTACAAACCATTCTGCAGACCTCCAGATCCAAATATTTACCTCACAGTTCCATTTAGCTGTCTACTAGGTACATCAAACTTATCCATCATCTTATATGAACCTGCTTTGCTTCATGTTTTCTATTTTAGTTAATAGTCTCTCAATAAACTATTTGCCCAAGCAAGAAATGATACCATTAAGGGTTGACTTTATTCCAGTCACACTGTGCAAGTAACAGTTACTGATTATGCCATATTGTTATATACCTCTGTGACCTCACAATATTACTGCTTAAGTAAAAATCATAGCTACAAAGTCAGAAATGGATTCAAATTTCAACACTAACAATTGTTATGCAGTCTTGCATAACACAAGATGCCTTTCTGAAAATGGAGAAATAAATACTATGTACTTCAAGCAATGTTATACAGATTAAATTAGATAATATAAATAAACTGCCTGGCTGTACTAGACAGGTGTATGATAAACATTCAATAAATATAAATTATTAAATTTTTGTATTATTGACAACATTCAAAAAGAGCTTTCCAAGGATTCCTTTCACCTCCATTACCCACCCAACAACAATATAATTTAATTTCCCTGTCAATACATAACAATTTTTAAAAGGAATAATATTAAAACATTGCATATCAAACTATGGGATACATTTAAAGCAGTGTTTAGAAAAAAATCTATAGCCTCAAATACTGCAATTTATTAAATAAATTATCCTGGCTGGATAGTTCGGTTGGTTAGAGCACCATCCCAATATGCAAAAGTTGTGGGTTCAATTCCTGGTCAGGGCACATACAGGAACAGACTGATGTTTCTGTTTCTCTCTCTCCTTTTAAAATCAATCAATAAATTTAAAATTAAATAGATAAATTAATTAAATTCCCAGCTCATAAACTAACTAGACACAAGGAAGATTAAAGGCACAATAAAAGCCTTGGCTGGTTGGCTCAGTGGTAGACCATCGGCCTGGCGTGCAGAAGTCCCGGGTTCGATTCCCGGCCAAGGCACACAGGAGAAGCGCCCATCTGCTTCTCCACCCCTCCCCCTCTCCTTCCTCTCTGTCTCTCTCTTCCCCTCCCGCAGCCGAGGCTCCACTGGAGCAAAGATGGCCCGGGCACTGGGGATGGCTCCTTGGCCTCTGCCCCAGGTGCTAGAGTGGCTCTAGTCGCAACAGAGCGACGCCCCGGAGGGGCAGAGCATCGCCCCCTGGTGGGCAGAGCCGGGTGGATCCCGGTTGGGTGCATGCAGGAGTCTGTCTGACTGTCTTTCCCCGTTTCCAGCTTCAGAAAAATACAAAAAAAAAAAAAAAGGCACAATAAAAATAATACAAATTTCAAAGTAAATTAAGAAAATATATCTAATTAATCAAATCTTGAATTTCTAAAAAAAATAAAATGGTACTTAACATATTAACAATAAAAGAGCAAAAGTACAAATATACAACTTAAATGATGAGAACATAATAATTAAAAAAGAAGAAAAGAACTGGGCACTTGAAAACTGTATAATATTGTTAACCAATGTCTCCACAACAAATTCAATTTAAAAAAAAATTTTTAAAACAGGAGAAAAAAATTTAAATAATAAAACTTCTATAGAATTCTAAGTATATAAATTTGAAAAATCTAGAACTAATGGGCAATATACCGCAGAAATATAATTTAAAGATTTGATCTGATAAAAGCTTTAAAAAAAACTTTTACAAATATATCTATTTCCTTGGGGGGGGAAAATAAAGCTCTCAGACCACTACCCTACATATAAAGCATTTCAAGATGATTTCTACTAAAAATTCAAAAAATGGATAACAATCCTTTAAAACTGATCCAAAGTGCAAAAAATAAAGGAAAACTTTAAAACACTTCGAAAAGACTCAAAGGTATTCCTGAACAATGGTCAACATATTCCTTGTAATTAGATAGGAAATTAAATATCATGAAAATGCCAATCTTCCCTTATTTATTTTATAGACCTAATATAATTCCCATAAAAGTATCAGTGAGCTTTTTTATAACGTAGCTAAACAAACAGACATTAAACATCACATGGAAGAAGTAAAAATGCAACAACAAAAAAACCAACCCAAAAAACAGGTAAATACTAAAAAAAAGTATAAGAAGGATACTAAACCTTCTTATTAACATGTACTAACTTAAACTACACTAAAACATGCTACCAACCTCATTACTATATTCTGCATCAAATTACATAACATAAGATACACCCATTATATAACTATTTAAAACTACACACACACACACACATAATTGCTTTTCTGGTGCATCAATAAACAGACCAGAAAGTAGAGAAATAGACTCATGTCGATATGAAACTTAAGGATACGACAGAAGTGGTATTTCAAGTCACTGAGACAAAGGTGGGCTTAGTAATAAAAAGTGCCAAAACAACTGACTATCCATTTGAGACAGGATAAAATTAGACTAATACCTTACACTAAAGATTAAAAAACAATTAACTCCAAATGAATCTGAGATAAAAAATAAAAACTTTTTTTAAATGAGAACAGGTAATTACCAAAAGAAAATACAAGGGAGTTACTCCTTTGGTATAAAAAGGAGCTTTAAAACTATGACTTGACCCCAAACACAATAAAAGATTTACAAATTTGACGATAGGTTATATAAAAACATTTTTCTGTCAAAATTTAACTTATATAGAATCAAGAAACAAGTGACAAATTTTAAAAAATATGTATAATATGTATCACAGATAAAGGCTAATATCCCTAAAATATATAAAGAACATATAAAACTGGGGGAAAAGATTGAAAAAGAACAGCCTATATAAATGGGCAATAATGTAAACAATTCACCAAAATGAAAATATATAATAGAAATAGCCTTTAAATGTATAAAAATATAGAGATACATGCATTTACCCACTTGTTATAAAGGACACACAATAAAGACAAACTAAGGAAGCAGAGGTGGAATGAAATGGACAGAGAGAAGAAATGAATATTAAGAAATACCTCTTCACTGAGTGTAGTGTTTTTAATATGGTTCTGAGTTTTAGAACCATGGCAATGTTTAACGTAATCAATAAAATAAAAGTAAAATCAGCCAGCAGGGAAACAGGAGGAGTTAAATCCTAAAATAAAATACAAAGAGCAATAAATTAAACCATATTTCAAGTGAATGATCTAATCACAATTACAAGTTGGGGAGGGGGAGGCCAAGAACTAACCTAAGTTCCTTTGGAACACAAATTGTGAGCATATTGTCTCAACATAAGTAAAAAAAAAAAAGTGCTAGTAAACACTAAAAAGAGAAAGAGGAAGAAAAAAGAAAATAAAGAAAAGGGGAAAGAAGAATAAAGATAAAGTAAATGTGGTAAAATGAACAATTGGCCTGACCAGGCAGTGGTGCAGTCAATAGAGTATCGGGCTGGTTGGAAACCCCAAGGTCACCGACTTGAGCAAGGAGTAACCAGCTCTAAACACTTGATATAATTAAAATCATGCATAAGAATATTCCTAGCCTGGCTGGTGGTGGGGCAGTGGATAAAGCATGAACCTGGGACACTGAGGTCCCAGGTTAGAAATCCCAAGGTTGCCAGCTAGAACACAAGCTCATCCAGCTTGAGCACAGGGTTGCCGGTGTGAGCATGAGATCATTGACATGATCCCATGGTCACTGGCTTAAGCCCAAAGGTTGGTGGCTTGAGCAAGGGGTTTCTGGCTCAGCTGGAGCCCCGGGGGTCAAGGCACATACAAGCAATCAATGAACAGCTAAAGTGACACAGCTACAAGTTGATGTTTCTCATCTTGCTTCTTCTTTCTCTCTCACTAAATATATATATATTTATATATATTCCTAGAAGTACTGTTCATATAGTGAATGACAACAGTCTAAATACCATTGATAATCAAATAGTTAAGTGAGCAGTGGCCTAAGCATACACTAGAATATTTATCAGGAAGTACAAGTATATGAAACAATATAGATGAGACTTAGAAACAAATTTGAGTAAAAACAAGTAAATTGCAGAAGAGTTCACACAGCGTTAACCCATTTTTATAAGGCACATACATAAGCAAAACGCTTTAGAGATACATATATATTATTTTTACAAAAGCAAAGAAATAATAAATATTTAGGAAAATGGTTTCCTCTGGGGGAAAGCACAGGGATACAATGAAAGGTGATTACTAGAATTGATAATGTTCAATTTCTTGAGTTAAATTATAGATTCATGAGTGCAATTTTTAAATACAACAAAGAAAAAATAATTACATGTTTAAAAATATAATGCTGAAGACTTTTTATTTTAAAGTCCTATCTGATTGTAGTACTCAACTTGCAAAGACTATATTGTCCCACAGATAATAACTTACTCTGGATAAATAAATTAGGAAAAAACCCTAATCAAACTAAAGACCAATAAGTTTACTCAAAGAAATGACGCTTTTTTGTCAAAAGATATCAAGAATCAGCCATAGACCAATAAACAAGATTTGGAGTTTGCAAGCCTTTCCAACATCCTGCTAATCACATCAATACTTATTCCAGACATAAGGAAAGTTGAAACTAAAATGACCATAATTGACATGTGCTTTCAACTTATGAGAAATTAGTGAGATTGATAACATGTTTACTAAATATATCATAATCCACCCTAATTTTAAAAATAAAAAAACAAACCAAATTAGTGCTGAGAAAGAGAACACATAAATGTCTTACCCTCTAAATGCTAACAAGATTTTTTCAGTTAACTTCTAATTTTTTCACAATACTAGAATATTCACATCTTCAAAAAATTTTAGGTAACTAACCAATAACAATAAGTCACCCTAAATAATCCACATTGGTAAATATTGTCCACATATGTAAACTCAAAATATCATTGATAATTTTGATTATACACATGTATTATAGGTTTTCTTAATATAGGGTAAATTGTAAAGTTAATAATAGAAATTTACAAATGCCTGGCCCGTGGTGGCACAGTGGATAAGGCGTCAACCTGGAATACTGAGGTCACCAATTCAAAACCCTGCCACCCACTTCTGCTCTTCCCCCCATCTAAAAGTCAATAAAAAATTTTTTAAAAGAAACTTACAAATTCTAACATGTAAAATATAATCATCTTCTCAGCTAGTGAAGAGGATATAATTTTTAAAGTATCAAACTATGGTATTCTTTGGTCTATTAAAAAGTTAACTGGTGTCCATCTTCATGCCCAAAATCTTGAAATTCAGAAGATCAAGTATACCCAGCAGCACAAATCTTATCCAAAATATTTAAATAGTAGAAATCCACAAAATTTGTTTCTTTGGATATTTTGGTTATTTACTGGATTTTAAGTCTTGTCTGATTTGTGGTATAGCACAGTGGATAAAGTGATGACCTGGAATGCTGAGGTCACCAGTTCGAAATCCTGGGCTTGCCTGGTCAAGGCACATATGAGAAGCAATTACGAATTTGATGCTTGCCCCCCCACCCTCCTTTCTCTCACTCTCTTCTCTCTAAAATCAATAAATAAAATCTTATTTTTAAAAAAATCTTTAATATACAAGTAAGAGTAGAGACAATTTGCTTCATTTCAAATGAAAAAATCTTTATTTCCTAAAACTTAGAGGATACAAGGTCAGCATACACTCCTCTACAGACATAATGCTAATCAAAAGTGCAATTAATGACACTTTTTCATCTTTAACTTTGTAATGGTAATCACCAAATTCATTGGTAGTTCTCTTCTAAAACACAGAAAAGCCACTATATCATAACACCACACAAGCAACAAAAAAAGAGAAAAGAATGCCACACAAGCAAAGGACACTAAATTTCCAAATAGTATGCAATTTTTTCCAGTAATTCTGTCTGTGGTCAACTCTGTTTTGTTCCCATAAGAACAACTCTTGCAAAGTCTAAACTAGAAACAGGTGTAAACAACCATGCACTTAACTACTCACAAAGAAATTTGTTTATCTCTGTTAACAGTCAAATAATTCAAGAGAAGAACACCAATAAAATGAGAATAAATTTTACTACTTTTAACTAGAATATATTTTTCATCTTTAATTTTCATTCAAACATTCTTTTACCCAACCCAGGCACCCTTTAGTCACCATTCTTTCATCTCACAGGTACATTTGAGGATGGTGATTTTATCTTTCACAAACTGTCATCTTGCTCAAATCCTCTGACACCCTGATATATTTTCAGGTCTATGTATGAACCCACTTTTACTATTCAATGCTCATTGTTGAGATCTTTGTAAATCAATTATGTACGGAAATCATTCATTTGTGGAAATTAAAGAATATGCAAGAATTGAGGATGATTCAATAGTATTTCTAAATATAAAGATATGTTAGTAAATATAAAATAATGAACAGGTTTCTTTTTTCATTGACAGAAATCAGTATAAAAGTCAGTGTTTATAAAAGATACTACCTCTACCCAAGAAGGATTCTCTACAGAAAATGCCCTTTGATTTATACCTTAATGGATCATTTAACTTATTGGATTTCCAGATATATCTAGGATATCTATGTCAAAGATTTAAAGAGAAAATATATCAGAGCTTAAAAAGGAAGAGGAAATAACAGGAAAAGTCACTTTCTCAATAAAAATGGATAACACAATTGATAAAATTTCTACAATTTTAGTCAACTTTTTAATTATTCTCTAGAGAATTCTATAAATAAAAGCTCCACTTCCTCTTGTTTCTTTGAGGAGTAACAGTGTGTTCATAAGGACTGTGTGGGCAACACCGTATTTATCAAGTTGCAATAAGCAATATTTAGAATTATGCAAATGACTTTAAAAAACCTTTTATTTGATAACCAAGACATGCAGAGGATGGAGTTCTCATAATCCACGGCTAGCAGGGCAAACACAAAATATCATGTTAATTTAAGTTTTTTAACAGAAAAATAAAAATAAGTTATTTAAATCAACACTGGTTCTTTACTATCACAGCAGAAAGACAATCTCACTGCATCCAAAAAATAAATAAAAATATAAAAAGAAACAAACTAATAAAATCCAAAGCATATTATCTAATGAGTGTAACAAAGTTGAAGAATACAGAAAAAAATTTCAAAATTATGAATCTATTTAAGCTAACCTACTACCTAAACTCTGAGATTGTTTTTCCTTTTAACTCTTGTTCACATGAAGTGACCAACACAGGAAAATTCTAAGCAATTTACCAAGAGGTAGAAAAATAATATCAAAACATAAGTAAAGTGATATGCTGAGACAGTTTCTGGCTCCTAAGTCTATAGACACTAGATTCTTAAAAGTATCTTTCAGACACCAAAAGCAAAGGCAACAAAAGCAAAAATAAAAGGCAACCTATTAAATGGAAGAAAATACTTGCAAATCATATTTCTGACAAGGAGTTAATATCCAAAATATATAAAGAACTCATACAACTCAATAACAACAACAAAATTTCAATTAAAAACTGGGTGGAGACTCTGAATAGACATTGTCCCAAAGATGACATACAAAACCAGCAGATACATGAAAAGGCGCCCATCATCACTAATCACCAGGGAAATGGAAATCAAAACCACAAGGAGATACTACCCCACACCTGTTAGAATGGTTATTATCAAAAAGAAAAAAACAAAAAGTACTGGTGAGGATTTGAAGAAAAAGTAACCCTATGAACTGTTGATGGAAATGAAGCTGGTGCTTTCACTATAGAAAGCAGTTTTAAGATTCCTCTAAAATTTTTAAATAGAAATACCATGTGATCTAGCAATTATACTTCTGGATATTCACCCAAAGGAAACCAAAACACTAACTCAAAAAGATATACACACTTTCTGATCACTGCAGCCATATTTACAACAGCCAGATATGAAAACAATCTATGTGTGCATCAATGCATGAATGGATAAAGAAAATCTGGCATACACACACAAAATATGGAACATTTATTCAGCCACAAGAAAGACTATCTTGCCATGTATGACAATATGAAAGAGTATTGAGGGCATTATAATAAGTGATATAAGTCAGAAAAAGACAAATACCATATGCTCTCATATGTAAAATCAAATTAAAACAAAGAAAAAAACAAACAAAAAACTAGCTCATAGATACAAGAAAACAGATTGGTGATTGTCAGGGGTATAGAGTGTGGATGAAATGATGCACTGGGTCAAAATGCACAAATGTCCAGTCATAAAATAAATCATGAAGATTTAATAATACTGTATTTCACATTTGAAAGTTGCTTAGAGTAAATCTTCAAAGTTCTCATCACAAGAAAAACAGTTGTAACTATGTATGGTGATGGATAACTAGACTAACAGTGATTACTTTGCAATATTTACAAATACAATCACTTAGATGCATACCTGAAACCAATATAACATTACATGCCAATTATACCTCAATAGATAATTTGCCCTAATAACATATTGGTATTGAAACAAATAATAAATAAATAAACCTTATCTAAAGTATTTAGTAGTTACATATTATAAAAAGACTTGCCATTTTTAGTAGAGTTGATTTTACTGTTGGAACATCCAAATATCAAATGATTAAAATAAAATAATAGTGTGTTGCATGTAATAAGCATATAATAAACAAATCTCTTGAGGATTCATTTAGAAATTATTTTAAATATTAAATATTTGAAATATAATATAAAGGTCATTTTCAAAAAAAAAGGTAAAATTTGATTCTTAGAGAGATATAAACTGAATACATTGAAAGATTTTATTCTATTCATACAATGAGGGAACCAGGCAAAAGTTATAAGCAGTTCAAAAGGAAAAGTCAAAATAGTACTAATTTATGGGGAGTAAAGCAATGTTGAAGTAAAATGCAAATAGAAGTGAAATGTTTTTCCAAAGGTGAAAAGGAAGTTAATCAAAACTTTACTAGACAGCACAGAATTTATATGTCTATCAGTAACCTACAACAGTGCTTTTCAACTGCCAGTCTGCAAGAGTCAACCAACCTGATGTTGCAAGATTATAGACCAAGGATCTTAGTCAAATTTGCTTATGTTCAGGGTGAGTTCTGCCTTCTTGGTCCCTGAAATAATTCTCTTATTTTCACTGCTCCCCAAGTGTAAAAAAGTTGAAAATCACTGCCTACAACAAAAAGAGCTGTAAAATATGAAATAGCTCAAAGACAATGTACAGAACCAGAATTTGATAACTCTGAAACTTGTCCTGAATGTACACAATGTACAGTTTTCATCAAAAGACTTTTTTTCTATATAACCTAAAAGAATAGCTCTAATTTGCTAAGTTAAAGAAAGGGACAAGAATTGCCTATGACTAACTATACACTCTGCGCCAGGCATTATGCAAAATGTATTTGTATGCCCAACTGACTTGATCCTTACAATAACAACCATTTTATAAATAAAAAACCTAGAATTTTATGTTGAATTATTATGACCATAACCTCACAGCTACAACATTGTCAAGTCATAATCAGAATTCACCTCTATTTGACTCCAAAGCTCATACTCTCTACTCTACAATAATTAAAAATCAAGTTAAAATCATGTAGCGTTTTGGGTTTGTTTGCCTATATGTGTGTGTGTTTTCTAATAAGTAAATAAACAATTAAAAATACACAACAAGAAAACAAAATATAGACTACTTAAGAGTAAAAGCATAAAGTAAAAAAAAAGAGGATGAAAGAATTTAATAAAACTAAATTTATCAATGAAATGTATATTGAAATAATACCAAAAACAAAAGTTACTTGTTTTAAAGCTTAAAAGAAAAAAAAAAGTGCCTAGCTAGCATATACACAGTAATTCAACAATGGCAATTTAAAGAATAAGTAAAAGCAGCAGTCCTCAAATAAACTTAACTATATCGTAGTGCCAATAAAAAGCAAAACTAATAATGTAAAAAAAAAATTAGTTGTAAGTCTACTTCTGCTCTTCCAGTTAATCAAATGGCAAAAGAAATCTAATAACAATATGTGAATATTAGCAAAATTAAAGCGACAGTTATTCCTTTTTTCCTTTCATTTTCTAAACCTTCAATATTAAGCATGCCACAATTTCCATTCTTTTTAAGCTATAGGGATAACTTCCTATTTTCTCTGTGAGGTGTACTGTTCTTTCTTCAATTGTAGTTTTATTCTCATATTCTACTATTCTTTTTTTAACTTTTCTTTGATTGATTGACTTTAGCAACACAGAAAGATTAAGGGAGAGAAAGAAAAAAAGGGAAGTATTCATTTGTTGTTCCACTTAGCTATGCATTCATTCATTGGTCACTTCTTCCAAACAATGCTCTAACTCACTGAGTTTACCAGCCAGGGCTTATTCTACAATACTATAATATTTTCTATCTGCCCATGGAACTCTTGCTATAAATTATATAATGTTTATTAAAACTTTTAAATTAATTACTATGTTTCTTAAACTTATTTTATTTTTGTTACCTAAATCATAAAATAAAAATATCCCAAAAAAAGTTTTATACCAATATCCTGACAGGTCTTCATAAATTGCAACATAAGTCCCATTTGCCAGAAGATGATTCAACCCCCCATAGTGAAATAAATGACCCCATAATAATTTTCAGAGTTTATACAAGTACCAATGCATATAGACAGTGCTGTTCACTTTAGAGCCTTCGGATTATTTTGCCCACATTTACCTCTGAAATATCTACACTATAGAAACAGAGTGCTAAATTAATTATTCCTGTTAAAGTTAACCAGCAGCTACATGACTGACTATATATATCGTACATCTATGTGGTTTTCATAAATTTTATAATCATAACAATTTTTCACAGCAGCAGACCAGACACTTTTATCCATATGAAAATATTACTCTTAAAAAAGAAAAAAAGCTTAGCATCCTATCATACTCTTAAGACCAAATATATAAGTCCATATACAAACAACCCAGAATGGAACTCAAAAGCAAAATTTGAGCAAAGTACCTACATATCATAAAACTCTAAACTCTGCTGGATGTCATTATATCCCTTTTCCAATAATTTAAAAGTGGCTATTAGTTATCTAATAGCTAATAGCAGCTACAAGACAGCTAAACTCTTAGAATTACTTCCAAGAAAAGTTCTATTACCAATATATTCATTAAAATTAACAAACCATGTGTCTGAAATAAATTGAAAATGGTGTACAACTTGCAGTTCTCAAAGTAAAAATAAAACAGGGGGATATGCCTTCATCTACAGAATGTTTGTCACAAAAGAGTGCAATGAAATGCCAAAATTATATCTCTTTAAAACATAAAATACTAAAAAAAAATAAAAAAATAAAAATTTTAATAAATAATACCAATGTTGAAAACTCCCATACACTTTTTTTTTAAAAGAAGGCAACTTTTTTTTAAATTTTATTATTTTTTTACAGAGACAGAGAGTGAGTCAGAGAGAGGGATAGACAGAGACAGACAGACAGGAACAGAGAGAGATGAGAAGCATCAACCATCAGTTTTTCATTGCATGTTGCAACACCTTAGTTGTTCGTTGATTGCTTTTTCATATGTGCCCTGACCGCGGGCTTTCAGCAGACCGAGGAACCCATTGCTGGAGCCAGTGACCTTGGGTTCAAGCTGGTGGACTTTTTGCTCAAACCAGATGAGCCCGCGCTCAAGCTGGCGACCCTGGGGTCTCAAACCTGGGTCCTCCGCATCCCAGTCCGACGCTCTATCCACTGCGCCACTGCCTGGTCAGGCCCCCATACACTTTTTTTAAGACTCATGAATGGGTATGAAGTCTTACAAACTGTTAATTTAAAAAATATATCAATCTGAATTTAAAAATATTTAGTATTTAACTCACAAAAAAAAGCTAACTGCAATATGATCCTGCATCAAAACACACACACACACACACACACACAGAGCTGGCTTACATTACCTTAATTAATGCTTATTTTATTGTCTACAAAGGTATAATTTAGAAAAGAAAGAAAAAACCTGTGATCAGAGGTGCACCAATACTTCAAATATATACTTACTTTTCTCAGTGTACCTTTTAAGGGAACACAAGCCATTGCTCACAAGAAAGCATAAAATAGCAAGAGAAAATTGAAGTTTAATGACCACAATGACATCTCAGTACTACTCTTAAAACTCAATATTCTAGTACAATCACTGGGCCTTAATTCTCTCATTTAGAAAATGAACAAAATAACACATCTTCCTCAAATATTTTTGATGATAATCAAATAATGACTAGACAACTGCTTCAAAAACAAAAGTTATCAGAAGAATCATCACATAAGTGCTCAAAGATGTAGTCTCCTAAATAAAACTATTCTAAAGCCAGAAAGCCTGAAATATATAATATTAATTTATCCAGTTAACATATTTAATAAAATAGTACAATCAATCAGAATGAAGAAAGGTTAATCAACCATCCCAGAAACTTAAAAGGGAAGTTAGACAAATAAATATTGGCAAATTATCTAAATATTATGCAGGGAAAAGGACACTTAAGCCAACCAACCTTTTAAATTATTCCAGTCCCCATGGCAAACCATTTCTGTAATATAAAAGTGAGTTCTCACTGTAATGTCATTAAACTCAATTTACTTAACTCTCTTTATTCTGATCCCATGTTCATCGCATGCCTAATCATCGCATATTCTAATACCATGTTCATTGATCATAATGTGGTTTCCATTTGTTCTGCCTATAGGGAGAGAATGAATTCTGAGTGTTCCATTCTCTTGGCAGAGAAATTTCTCACTGAAGTTAATATATAAACAGTGTTTTCATTTTTAAGTTTCATAAACTGAATTTTGAATGAAATGAGAGGTGAATCTATTTTCAATAAATTGACAAAATCAGATTATTGCATCTATTGATACAAGGGTCAGTTCCCAACCTTGAACAGAGGCAATTTTAGCAAGAATAAGAAAGTAACTGCCCACTTCTAAGGCTTCTTTGGAAAGTATGCCAAACTTCTTACCTGGCTACAACATCACAGTGTCTGCAACCAATGCAGCATATAGAAGAAATTTTACATTTTACAATTCAGGAGGTTTAAAAATTCAAGTGTGTGATGAGATGACATCAGAGTAATGGCGGAGTAGGAAGCGATACCAATAAATCTCCCCCAAAACTCAACAAGATCTTCAACCAGAAACAGAAAAACCTATCTTTGGAGCCTCCAGATGTTTCGCAATACACTCGAAGGTATGGTCGAGCGAAAAATTGGCTAAATATATAACCAAACCACGAAGAAAATAGGGAGTAAGAAATGCTACGCCTTCCTCACTAACGTAAACAGGGCGGTTTTCTCTGGGAACTGTGAATATAGAAACTGAGGCGGGCAAAGGGGGTGAATAGATCCAGGCTGCAGCACAAAAGGTCGAACCAGGCTGTGGCACGGAGATCCAAACCGAGGAAAAACTGTTCCTGTAGCAACCCGGGCAATACAAGCTAACACTTGCGCCAAACCAAGACAAAGAAAGATAAGCAGGGCAGCCATTTTACCCGATCTCCTGGTGGCGCGTGCACATAGTGGGCGAGAGATTTCTTCCAAAGCCCCGGGAATGGGTGCCAGTGTTACCCCACAGAGAGGCAGAGTCAGAGGCCTTTTTGTGGGCCAAAAGCGGAATCTCTGGTCGGCCCCAGCGCCTTGGGAAAGCCGCACACGGGAGGGAGCGAGAACTAATTCCAACGGTGGAACTTTTCCGAGCTGGTGGGGGTTTCACTCAGAGGGAAACGCAGCCAGCCTGATATCCTGGTCTCCACGCGCAGTTAGCGAGAGATTCCTCTGAGTGCCTAGGCAGTGCGTGCCCGTGTTATCGCACAGAGGGGCAGAGTCAGGGGCCTTTCTGTGGGCCAAAGCAGAATCTCGGCCACCCCAGCGCCTTGCAAAAGCCACGCACGGGGATGGAGCGAGAGCCAATTCCAACGCTGGAACTTTTCGATGCGGTTGGGGGTTTCGCGAGAGACTGCCGGCCGGATATCCTGGTCTGCGCGCGCAGATAGTGAGTGAGAGTTTCCTCCAAGCGCCCCGGGAGTGGGCGTCTGCCTTTGTTACCCTGTGATACTGGACAGAGTGGCAGAGCCAGAAGTCTTTGAGTGGGCAAAACCCTGCCTGATTATGCTAGCAGCTCTGACTGACTGAGCCTTACCCAGAGCCCTGTGCTGAGTGGAAACAGAGTGGGGAGTTGCCAGCTCTTTGAGCCTCTTACTATCCAGGCAGAGGCAGCAGCAACCCCATAGCTGGATTATCAGGCTACTAATTGAGGAAGGAAAAACTAGGAGAAAGGCTCCAGGAACACGGACTCTCTCACTGGCGGAGCCTATAAATGCTAATGAGCTTCGACTGCCAACGAGACTAAAGCACAATACATGACATTGCCATAGAGACTTATCAACTGCAAACCTCTACCTGAGCGTGCCAAAGGGGCAGAACCCGGGGTACAGAGTCACCGACCAGAAAGAGGAAGAGAAAAGAAAAAGCAAGAAGATAACCTCTCAAAATCAAGAATAATCTGCAGACTTTATAACCTATCTCATTTTATTATATTTGTTCGTTTGTTTCTCTTATCTTCATTCTTGATATTTTTTTTCCTCCTCCAATTTGGCCGATTAACTCTCTGCCGGTCTTACTCTCCCCTCTCCTTAAACTACACGACCCATAAGTGTTACATCTCCCATTATCTTTTCTTTCCTCTTCCTTTCTCTCTATGAGGGTTGCACTCCAAAACCCTTAACTCTCTCTCTCTCTCTCCTCTTTTTTTCTTTTTTCTTCTTTTAGTGGTTCCCTCTTTTTTTTTTCTCTCTCTCTTTCTTTTCTCCCTCTATATTAGTTTCTTTCTTTCTCCTTTACATTTCTTCTCATTCAAACCTCAATAACAAACAAATTATCTTATCTGGGACTCAAACTTATGTTTGTGGCATTTTGGAGGGTTTTTACTTCACCTTTTTAACTCACAAGCACTGCTCCCATCCCTGGCTCTCCATTTTATCTAGTTCTTGTTCCACTAAATACAATAGTAATTTTTTAATTTGTCCCCCCAGTTTTCTGTTTCCCTCTTATTCCTCTCATCATAACTCTTAGTCAACCAACACCTAAAAGCAAATCATTTTATTCTTGACCCAAATTTTTTCCTTATTTGCTTTTTGTGGTCCATACCCCCTTCTTTTTTCTTTCTTGTTTTTTTTTTGTCCCTTTATTACTTTTGCCCAATTCAGGCCCTCCATTATAGGCATTGTTTGTTATAATTCACAGTTCACCACAAGATTTTCTCAAGAAAGAGGGGAGAGGAGAGGAGAAAAAAAAAGGAGGGGGGAATAATTTCCTTGTTTTTAATTTTTATTTTATTTTATTTTTCTTTATTTCATTATTAATTTTTTTTTAAAAAAACAACTCTTTTCAATTTTTATATTTTAACTTTTTATTCTTTATTAAATCTCATTAATACTATCAACAAAACCACCCTCAGATGCCATTAAGAAAGAGAAAATCGAATATCATGGATACAAAAGAAAGAGAGGTAACACAGATAGATGAGGAAAAACCTATGGAGAAAAAATTTAATATATTGGAAACCTTGGAGCTAAATGACAGAGAATTCAAGATAGAAATCCTAAAAATACTCAGAGATATACAAGAAAACACAGAAAGGCAATTTAGGGAGCTCAGAAAACAACTCAATGAACACAAAGAATATATGTTCAAGGAAATTGAAACTATAAAAACAAATCAAACAGAGATGAAAAACTCAATTCACGAGCTGAAAAACGAAGTAACAAGCTTAGCTAATAGAACAGGTCAGATAAAAGAAAGGATTAGTGAAATAGAAGACAAGCAACTGGAAGCACAACAGAGAGAAGAAGAAAGAGACTCAAAAATTAAAAAAAAAAGAGATAGCCCTACAGGAATTATCTGACTCCATCAAAAAGAATAACATAAGAATAATAGGTATATCAGAGGGAGAAGAGAGAGAAAATGGAATGGAGAACATACTCAAACAAATAATAGATGAGAACTTCCCAAGCCTGTGGAAAGAACTAAAGCCTCAAGTTCAAGAAGCAAACAGAACTCTGAGTTTTCTTAACCCCAACAAACCTACTCCAAGGCATATCATAATGAAATTGGCACAAACCAACAGCAAAGAAAAAATTCTCAAGGCAGCCAGGAAAAAGAAGAATAAAACATATAAAGGAAGGCCCATTAGATTATCATCAGATTTCTCAACAGAAACTCTACAAGCTAGAAGAGAGTGGACCCCAATATTTAAAGTCCTGAAAGAGAGGAACTTTCAGCCACAAATACTATACCCATCAAAGCTATCCTTCCAATATGAAGGAGAAATAAAAACATTCACAGATACAGAAAAGATGAGGGAATTTATCATCAGAAAACCTCCACTCCAGGAATTACTAAAGGGGGATTCTCCAGTCAGATACAAAGAATAAAAAAAAAAAAAAAACAGAGCCACAAGTAAAAGCTCCAAGAAGAACACAATAAAACCAAATTTAAACTGTGACAACAACAAAAAGAAAGGGGGGGGAGAAGATGGAGATTAACAGTAGCAAAGGACGATGGAGTGCAAAAGTACTCACAAAATAGTTCGCTACAATGAACAGGGTAGGAACCCTTTTCATTACTTAAAGGTAACCACCATTGAAAAAACCACCACAGAAGCATATGAGATAAAAAAAAATAGCAACAGAGGAAAGATGTATGGAATACAACCAAATAAAAACAAAAGATAGAAAAACGAAAGAGAAGGATCAAACAAGACACAAAACTAACAGAAAGCAATCTATAAAATGGCAATAGGGAACTCACAAGTGTCAATAATTACACTAAATGTAAACGGATTAAACTCACCAATAAAAAGGCACAGAGTAGCAGAATAGATTAAAAAAGAAAATCCAACTGTATGCTGCCCACAGGAAACTCATCTAAGTAACAAGGATAAAAACAAATTCAAAGTGAAAGGCTGGAAAACAATACTCCAAGCAAATAACATCCAAAAAAAAGCAGGCGTAGCAATACTCGTATCTGATAATGCTGACTACAAGACAGCAAAAGTACTCAGAGACAAAAATGGCCATTTCATAATGGCTAAGGGGACACTGAATCAAGAAGACATAACAATTCTTAATATATATGCACCAAACCAAGGAGCACCAAAATATATAAGACAGCTACTTATTGACCTTAAAACAAAATTGACAAAAGTACAATCATACTTGAAGACTTCAATACACGGCTGATGGCTCTAGATCGGTCATCCAAACAGAGAATCAACAAAGACATAGTGGCCTTAAACAAAACACTAGAGCACCTGGATATGATAGACATCTACAGGACATTTCATCCCAAAGTGACTGAGTATACATTTTTCGCCAGTGTACATGGATCATTCTCAAGAATTGACCCTATGTTGGGCCACAAAAACAACATTAGCAAATTCAGAAAAATCCAAGTTGTACCAAGCATATTTTCTGATCATAAAGCCTTGAAACTAGAATTCAACTGCAAAAAAGAAGAAAAAAATCCCAGAAAAATGTGGAAACTGAACAACATACTTTTAAAAAATGAATGGGTCAAAGAAGAAATAAGTGCAGAGATCAAAAGATATATACAGACTAATGAAAATGACAATACGACATATTAGAATCTATGGGATGCAGCAAAAGCAGTGATAAGAGGGAAGTTCATATCACTCCAGGCCTATATGAACAAACAAGAGAGAGCCCAAGTAAAGCACTTAACTTCACACCTTAAGGAACTAGAAAAAGAAGAACAAAGAAAACCCAAAACCAGCCGAAGAAAGGAGATAATAAAAATCAGAGCAGAAATAAATGAATTAGAGAACAGAAAAACTATAGAAAAAATTAATAGAACAAGGAGTTGGTTCTTTGAAAAGATCAACAAAATTAACAAACCCTTGGCAAGACTTACCAAGGAAAAAAGAGAAAGAACTCAAATAAACAAAATCCAAAATGAAAGAGGAGAAATCACCACGGACACCGTAGATATACAAAGAATTATTGTAGAATACTATGAAAAACTTTATGCCACTAAATTCAACAACCTAGAAGAAATGGATAAATTCCTAGAACAATACAACCTTCCTAGTCTGAGTCAAGAAGAAGCAGAAAGCCTAAACAGACCTATTAGTAGAGAAGAAATAGAAAAAACCATTAAAAACCTCCCCAAAAATAAAAGTCCAGGCCCTAACGGCTATACCAGTGAATTTTATCAAACATTCAAAGAAGACTTGGTTCCTATTCTACTCAAAGTCTTCCAAAAAATTGAAGAAGAAGCTATACTTCCAAACACATTTTATGAGGCCAACATAACCCTCATACCAAAACCAGGCAAGGATGGCACAAAAAAAGAAAACTACAAACCAATATCTCTAATGAATACAGATGCTAAAATACTAAACAAAATACTAGCAAATCGAATACAACAACATATTAAAAGAATAATACATCATGATCAAGTGGGATGCATCCCAGAATCTCAAGGATGGTTCAACATACGTAAAACGGTTAATGTAATACACCATATCAACAAAACAAAAAACAAAGACCACATGATATTATCAATAGACGCAGAAAAGGCTTTTGATAAAATACAACACAATTTTATGTTTAAGACTCTCAACAAAATGGGTATAGAAGGAAAATATCTCAACATGATAAAGGCCATATATGATAAACCATCAGCTAACATCATATTAAATGGCACTAAACTGAAGGCTTTCCCCCTTAAATCAGGAACAAGACAGGGTTGTCCACTCTCTCCACTCTTATTTAATGTGGTACTAGAGGTTCTAGCCAGAGCAATCAGACAAGACAAAGAAATAAAAGGCATCCATATCGGAAAAGAAGAAGTAAAGGTATCACTTTTTGCTGATGATATGATCCTATACATCGAAAACCCCAAAGAATCCACAAAAAGACTACTAGAAACAATAAGCCAATACAGTAAGGTCGCAGGATACAAAACTAGCATACACAAGTCAGTAGCCTTTCTATATGCCAACAATGAAACAATTGAGAACGAACTCAAAAGAATAATCCCCTTCACGATTGCAACAAAAAAAATAAAATACTTAGGAATAAACATAACAAAGAATGTAAAGGACTTATATAATGAAAACTATAAACCATTGTTAAGGGAAATCAAAAAAGATATAATGAGATGGAAGAATATACCTTGTTCTTGGCTAGGAAGAATAAATATAATCAAGATGGCTATATTACCCAAAGCAATATACAAATTTAATGCAATTCCCATCAATCTTCCAATGACATTTTTAAAAGAAATAGAGCAAAAAATCATCAGATTTATATGGAACTATAAAAAACCCTGAATAGCCAAAGCAATCCTAAGGAAAAAGAATGAAGCTGGGGGCATTACAATACCCGACTTCAAACTCTATTATAGGGCCACGACAATCAAAACAGCATGGTATTGGCAGAAAAATAGACACTCAGACCAATGGAACAGAATAGAAAACCCAGAAATAAAACCACATATATATAGTCAAATAATTTTTGATAAAGGGGCCAAGAACATACAATGGAGAAAAGAAAGCCTCTTCAATAAATGGTGCTGGGAAAACTGGAAAGCCACATGCAAAAGAATGAAACTGGACTACAGTCTCTCCCCCTGTACAAAAATTAACTCAAAATGGATCAAAGATCTAAACATAAGACCTGAAACAATAAAGTACATAGAAGAAGACATAGGTACTAAACTCATGGACCTGGGTTTTAAAGAGCATTTTATGAATTTGACTCCACAGGCAAGAGAAGTGAAGACAAAAATTAATGAATGGGACTACATCAGACTAAGAAGTTTTTGCTCAGCAAGAGAAACTAATAACAAAATAAACAGAAAGCCAACTAAATGGGAAATGATATTTTCAAACAACAGCTCAGATAAGGGCCTAATATCCAAAATATACAAAGAACTCATAAAACTCAACAACAAACAAACAAACAATCCAATAAAAAAATGGGAAGAGGATATGAACAGACACTTCTCCCAGGAAGAAATACAAATGGCCAACAGATATATGAAAAGATGCTCATCTTCTTTAGCTATTAGAGAAATGCAAATCAGAACTGCAATGAGATACCACCTCACACCTGTTCGATTAGCTATTATTAGCAAGACAGGTAATAGCAAATGTTGGAGAGGCTGTGGAGAAAAAGGAACCCTCATCCACTGTTGGTGGGAATGTAAAGTAGTACAACCATTATGGAAGAAAGTATGGTGGTTCCTCAAAAAACTGAAAATAGAACTACCTTATGACCCAGCAATCCCTCTACTGGGTATATACCCCCAAAACTCAGAAACATTGATACGTAAAGACACATGCAGCCCCATGTTTATTGCAGCATTGTTCACAGTGGCCATGACATGGAAATAACCAAAAAGCCCGTCAATAGATGACTGGATAAAGAAGATGTGACACATATACACTATGGAATACTACTCAGCCATAAGAAATGATGACATTGGATCATTTACAGCAAAATGATGGGATCTTGATAACGTGATACGAAGCGAAATAAGTAAATCAGAAAAAAACAGGAACTGCATTATTCCATACGTAGGTGGGACATAAAAGTGAAACTAAGAGACATTGATAAGAGTGTGCTGGTTACGGGGGGGGGGGGGAGGGAGAAAGGGAGAGAGAAAGGGGGAGGGGGAGGGGCACAAACAAAACTAGATAGAAGGTGACAGAGGACAATCTGACTTTGGGTGATGGGTATGCAACATAATTGAATGACAAGATAACCTGGACTTGTTATCTTTGAATATATGTATCCTGGTTTATTGATGTCGTCCCATTAAAAAAATAAAATTACTTAAAAAAAAAATTCAAGTGTGTTGACTACATTTTCCTGCTAAACAGTTATAGATTAAGGTTAAATGGACTCTTCCTGATTCCTAATAGCAGTTCTTTCCACCCACTCCCCATAATATAATACCATTTGGGGTATAGTCCATGAAACTTTTCAAGTTCATTATCATAGAAACTTAAAAATCTTGCTTCTTTAGAGGCTACTTATAGGAGGAAAAAGTTATACATGCTACTTCACAGGAAACAATGCAAAGATTAAGCAGGGGGTGGCACATCATTTCAAAGTAAAATACTTACTTTTAATTCTCATTGCTGACCATGAATACAATTGTACTACTTTCATCACAGCATACACAATTCAAAAAACTAAGTAAAAACTGACCATGTTTATGGAGATGAAAAAGGTCAGGCTGACAATTAGTATTATTATAGGTAAACAATAAATACAAAAAGGTGTAATAATCACAAAACTGAAAGTGGCATATTAGAAAGTCCAGAAAACCTAAGTTGTATCAGACATCCTCAAAATCTATATGTGTATAATAAATTTTTATCAAAAAAACAAAGTTTATTGGTACTACAATAAATATGCACCTAGAAAATACCCTAAGATTTGGGAGAAATGCCTGTCTCACAAATGAGTTTTCTGCCACAAAAAAATAAGTAAACTAAAATAAAAAGGTTTGACAAACTTGTCAGCCAATTTAGAATTATGTGTAGAGATGACCTATGTATTAAAAGCATCACTGCAGTAGCTGCATTGAGAAGAGATTGCTGCGGGGAAGAACAGACTATATGAGATGCGTTTAGAATGCCTTTCTTAGTAATCCAGTCAAGAAATAATGGTGACTCAAACTAGAATGGTAAGAGTGGCAGTTATAAGAAGTGACAAAATACAGTATTTGAAAGAATAGGTAACAAGATTCCTGGGAGGGCTGGATGTAGATCAGGGGTAGTCAACCTTTTTATACCTACCGCCCACTTTTGTATCTCTGTTAGTAAAAAAATTTTCTAACCACCCACCGGTTCCACAGTAGTGGTGATTTATAAAGTAGGGAAGTAACTTTACTTTATAAAATTTATAAAGCAGAGTTACAGCAAGTTAAAGCATATAATAATAATTACCTACCAAGTACATTATATCGGATTTTCGCTAAGTTTGGCAGAATAAATCTTTATAAAACAACTTACTATAGTTAAATCTCTCTTTTTATTTATACTTCGGTTGCTCCACTACCGCCCACCATGAAAGCTGGAACGCCCACTAGTGGGCGGTAGGGACCAGGTTGACTACCACTGGTATAGAGTGTGAGAGGATAAATGGAGAACCAAGGATGACTCCAATGTTTTGATTAAGTGATGGGAGGATAAAGGTGACAACAACTAAAATGAGCAAGGCTGCTGGTGGAAAAGGTCAGGGGCATAAAATGTTGGAAAAGGTCAGGCGCAAAAAAGGGGGGGTTCAGATTTGGACTTGCAATGTCCACAAGAGGGTTTTTTTATTTCAAACTAGACACTTGAACTCTTAAACTACCTTTGATCATAAGGGGAATTAGATTCACTTTAAAGACATAGGGTAGAAACACAGCATACCAGCAATGTCAAAAGTTTCTCTTTCCGAATAAAACTCCTCACAGCAATAAATGGGTTAATCCCTGCCCTCAACCCAAGTTACAACTCCTGTGCAAGTAGACAAGGTCTTTACAGGTAAAGGTGAGACCTTTCTTGGCTTAGAAGCCAGCCATATGCTCCACAAGAGTCAATATCTCTTGAAACAACCTTTCAGGCAAAGCTACCAGGGTCTCAAAACAAACATATTCAGTTATAAGGATTAATACACTTAGGAAAGTCCAAAACTATGGCTTCTACACAGGTATACAAATCATTTTCAGAGCACCTACACAGGGCAGAATTTATTTATCAGAGTCACTTCTTATACATGAGCAATGTTTCCCAGTAATAAAAATGAGATTCTATTAATACTTTATCACATTTTGAAGGGAAGACAGTCACAAAGTTAACCCAAAATCAATCACGTTGGGCATGTTGATTTTGAATATCTAATAGACATCTAAGTGGAAATAGTGAGGGCTCCATAGATTATTTAGATCTAAAGAAGCTAGAAACTTGTATTTACTTGCAACAGTAATCCTAGAAAAAATCAATTAAATCAATAACATGTAGCTCAACTACTTCTAAAAAAGAGAAAATCAAAATGTGCCTCTAAAGTGTTGCCATCCTATCTACAACAAAGAGCTTATTGTACTCAGAATAATCCTATGGTAAGATTAGGAAAATTACCAAGAATTCTACAACTTCCATACTTTTATATATTTCAGCTTCTATGGTGAATAGCTTAATTATCACAGGGATCCTTAAATCACAATAATTATATTTAATTTGCAATTTAAAAAATTGTTTTGTACTGATAGGATGATGGAAATTATCAAAGATAAGAAAACAATACCAACATAATGGTAGTATATAAGGCTTTATTTTATTCATTGTAAATATTCTGAAAAAAAGTTAATTTTCATTTTTTTAGTTGTCTCTAACTTATGTTATAGATACAGTTTGACCTTTAAATTATGATATTCAGAAGATTCATACTATCTCTGAAAATATATCTTTCAATGAAAAGGTTATACAACACATTTCCATATATACATAGCTAGCATAAAGTTAGATTTTGTTTACCTAGTCTGACAATCCTTGTCTTTGAATTGGAATACTTAGCTATTTATATTTTAATGTAATTACTGATGAGTATATGCAGGGTGGGACAAAGTAAGTTTATAGTTGTGAGCACACAAAATAGAGTTTATACTTCTATTATTATTTATTGATTATTGTATTATTTTTCATATGAACAACTGTAAACCTACTTTTGTCCCAGCCTGTATGGCTCTTCTTTTTCCACCATCCTACTTTTTGTCTTTATTTATTTATTTATTTACAGGGACAGAGAGAGAGTCAGAGAGAGGGACAGATAGGGACAGACAGACAGGAACGAAGAGAGATGAGAAGCATCAATCATCAGTTTTTTGTTCATTGATTACTCTCTCACATGTGCCTTGACCGTGGGCCTTCAGTAGACCAAAGAACCCCTTGCTGGAGCCAGCGACCTTGGGTCCAAGCTGGTGAGCATTTTTTATTTTGCTCAAGCCAGATGAGCCCTGCGCTCAAGCTGGTGACCTCCGGGTCTCGAACCTGGGTCCTCTGCATCCCAGTCCGATGCTCCATCCACTGCGCCACCACCTGGTCAGGCCTACTTTTTGTCTTTAGATTTTTATTGCCATTTTTTATTTTTATTTTTTGTTTTTTACCTTTTATGAATTTATTTTCTTGTTTCCTTTTTTTTGTGCTCTATCAGTTTCAAAGTTATAAACTGTTTCTCTTCTTTTGGTGGTTTTCCTAGAAATTTTAACAAGCATTCTTAACTCATAAAGCCTGAAGCAAATCAGTATTTTATCCTCTTCTTGAAAAACAAATACAAGGATTGTGGAACTTTTGAACTTTAATAATTTGCTCTCTGGTTATTACGCAGACATGACCTCTCCAACAGTCCTGGTGATTACCAGTCTGCCTCCCGGGGCCTTCCCCTCATGTGCCCCTTACTTAGATGAGAACCCTGTGGAGCTTATAGAAACCTTGCTCTTTTGGTTTGAATTGATCAATCAAGCCTTAACCCAAGAACCCCCAAAGCCCTTCACTTAGGGACTTTAGTAAAATCACATGCCTCTGTCTGCACTCGGCTTTGACCCACCCCCCCGTGTGGCCCCTAGATTAGTGACTTTCAATCAGTGTGCCGCAAGAATTTTTAAAACATTCAATACCAAACTATTTAGTCAGGGGCACTGACCTCTTTTCTTTAGACTGTCAACTAAATGACAACAGCCAACACAACAATAGCTATTTGGGGTGAATGCATCAATATTATACCTATTTTTTGTCAGATTGGTAAAAAATATAATTTTTAGTGCACCATGGAATTTTAGTAATTAGTTTATGCGTACCATGAGATGAAAAGCTGAAAATTGCTGATCTAGAGGCATGCCATGTACTTCCTCCAGGGCTTGTGAATAATAAATTTCTGTTTTTCAATTTCTCTTGCAGTCTGATGCTGTGCTACAAACTCACCATCTGGCACTCTGTGGTCCACTTAAGAAATATTAATTTAACAAAGTCATTACACTATCTACCAGGTTTGTTTTCTATTGTTCTACTTTCACTTGGTGCACAGTAAATGATTATTTTCTAGGAGGAAAAAAATAAGAAAAGGTAGAAAATAAATAGTCTTACCCGAATTCAAACAGGACAATCACCAATGAAAACCTAATCTATCTTGAAAAACATGAGAGAAATAAAATTCATAAATCTCATCAAACATTCCATCAAAACAAAGTATGTGTGTTTAGATCATATGACCAAAGATTTAAAATAATACAACATTGTACTTTAGGAACATAATGTTAAGTTCATAAATGTTTATTCACTAGATAAATGAATAATTCTATCTGCAAAATTTTCATGACTGCCTTTGTGTTCATAAATGTTAAGGGAATGACTGAAGAAGAAAAATAAAAGTTGATTTAGTTGGCTAAAGTGTTTCTTAATAACCAAACTATATGCAATTTTCCTTACAGTGTCCTGTCAACTCTGTGATGTCTGCCAAATTTATTAAAATCTCTAACCAAATTACCTGAATCACCTTTTATTTACTACTTTATCCTGACCTCAGACTTGATAGACACATAATGATCAAAACCCTTCTACAGAATTAAGATTTGGTAAAAACTTCATTATTTATTCACAGTTTTAAAATATCCCCAAACACCTTTCTGTTCTAATTTCTAAGTGCTTTAGGCAGTCCCTGTGTTGTTTATCCTAAAATCATTTGGCCATTATTAAAGGTACAGTATCTAAAAAAATGCATCTTGAGAAGGTCCACCACAATGAGATATCACCTCAAACCTGTTAGAATGGGTGTCATCAATAAATCATCAAACAATAAGTGCTGGAGAAGATGTAGAGAAAAGGAACTCTCATACTCTGCTGATAGGATTGTAAATTACTGCAGCCACTACAAAAAAGTAGGGAGATTCCTCAAAAAATTAAACATAGAGCTACTATAAAGTCAAGCAATTCCACTTCTGAGTATCTACCTGAAGGAAAAAAAAAACACTATTTTGAAAAGTTATATGCACCTCTATGTTCACTGTAGCATTACTAGCAATAGCCAAGATATGGAAGCAACCTAGATGTCCATCAACAAGTAAATAGATAAAGATAATGTGTTATATGTACACACACACACAATGAAATATTACTTAGCAATAAAGGAGAATAAAATCTTGCCAAGTGTGATAAAATGGATCAACAGAGGGTACTATCCTAAGTGAAATAAGTCAGAGAAAGACAAATACCATATGATTTCACTTAATAGGGGAACTAATAAAACAAAATGAATGAACAAATAAAACAGAAACAGACCCATAGATATAGAGAACAAGCTTTCGGTTCCCCAAAAGGAGAGCAATGAGAATTAAAAAGAAACAAACAAAAAAAATTTCAAGACTCCAGAGGCCGACCCTCTAGACTTTACAAATTCAAGCACTAGGATATGAATTATAGAATAGTTTGTCAATTGAGACCTCATACAAATCCTTAAAGATAGTGTGAAGACAGTACAGATGTTGAGATTCTTTCATGTATGTGTTGATGCAGTTTGTTAATTTTCCAAGTGTATAATGCTCTATTATATAAATATAACAAAATATTAAACTTTCTACTTTTGATGGACATTTGGATTGCTTCTAGTTTGGGGCCATTATAAACATTATTTTATATAATGTGACAATTAAAGAGCATGTCAATCTATCAGACTATCACTAATGTGCCCATGGTCAGCTAACAAAGACTTTATTTTAGTGTACTTAAAAAGCTATCACCATCTTCAATGTAGCCAACATTGTCTTATGTGTAACCACATAAATATGAAGCCTGACATTTTTAGAGTAAGAGAGTATGTTCTATACCTATATTAGTAAAATCAGTAAGTGAACTATTAGTTAATTTTAAATAATCTTTCCATTAAGTCATAGAAACAAATTATCATTTGTATTGAAAGAGCTTTTCTGAAAATATGTACAAGAATATTCATGCAGGGTTGTTTATAACAGCAAGAAACTGGGAGGAAAATAACTGGTTACATCTATGCAAAACAGTACTATGCAATCACTAAAGTGAATTTGAAAGATCTCTAAGTATTCCTGTAGAAACGTCTCCTATTGTAGGGGAGAGAAAGAAAGAGCATTAGCGTCTATATGTTGATATCTGTATAAAAAGAAGAGGAGGTACACTCACATTTTTATGTCCCTTGACGATATCAGGAGTGTTAAAAAGGAAATGTAACACAAGTTATATCAGAGAAGTGGGACTAGAATTAAAATAATTTTCACTGTTTACCATTAATACTTTCCTTTTCTATGTGTCTCCCTGTCAAAAACAATAAAAAGTTTATCTTCTGAGGCCAAAAAAAAAAAAAAAATGCAGAAAAATAGTTATATTTTAAAGTTAAATTAAAATTAATAAAAATTTAAAAAATAAATAAAATAAAAAATAAAACTATTCCAAACTTATTTTAAAAAATGAAAATTTTTAAAAAGTTATATATAGCTATAAGAATAATAAACAATGATTCCTACTGCTACTGAGCCAAATAGAACCTAAAACATTTTTTTTTCTTTTTGGTTAATTCAGGGTTATAATAAAGAATCAGAGCACTATCTTCATCATATAGAAAAATAATTTGCTGCCAAGACTTCAATTTTTAGTAATATGACACAATCCCTACAGCTCTATTTTCAAATTGTTTATTTTAAAAATGTATTCTATAATATCCTAAAAATCAAACCACTGTCTTTTTAAAAAGCCAATTCAGAATCAAAACATAAAAGGCAATGATATAAAACACTGCAAAGAAAATCAGTTCAAACAGTAACTGATAATAATTAAAATATACAAAAAAGGACCAAGTTTCACTTCAGTATTACAGTTCTTCACATTAATATCTGTGTCCTATATTTATAGTTATATTTTTCGAGCAAATGTAGTATATTAGTTTAGTCCTGTGGCAATTGGATCATGCAGTTAAAATCAGGTACCATGATTTCAACCATGAAAGCTAATCATATTAGACATTGTAACCAGAAAAAAAATTTAAAATAAACTTAGAACTCGAAATCTGAAAGAATGCACAGATATTGTTTAGTCCTTCGATTTATAGATTAAAAATTGAGTTTTGGTGAAGTTATACAGTTAGTCCAAGGCAAAGGCAGAACTCCTCATTTCACAATCAGAGATATTTGATTCTCAACCACATTATAAACCTAATCTTCAAGTTATAACAAATATCATCAATTATTATATTCATTAATAAAGAACAGGAACTGACATAAGTTGCTGAAAATCCACATAAGGACTAATACTTAAATGTACAGTAATAAATCACAGCTCTATAGAGCCTATCCCCTTAGTATCATTTTTTTTAAAACATGGCTCCAGATAAAACAAGAGTGAGTTAGTAACCTGGGAATTAAGAAAAAAAAATCAAAGGTAGCAAAAAGGAACTATCTGCCAATCATCCATTCAAATAACTAGTGTGAAGATATTACAAAATTATTACACTACAGTGCAAATCACTTTATGTCCCAGCAAAATGTCTAATACAGATAAAAAGTAGAATCAATAGAAATTTTTCAAGCAGTATGGGATATGCTGTCTAGTATAATACAGATATGTGAATATGTAGTAAGTCACCTTGAAATTTTACTTCAAACATACATCAAAGTAAAATTCAGTTAATGTTCACTATTCCCTTTTCTTTTTCAGATGAATCTGAAGAAAAATATCACAAAAACATTTTCTCAAACAAAAATGTGTGGCCTCATGATCGGAACTCTTATAGATGTGTAACACAGATTTAACTGGAAAAACAGGGTTAGCAAGGAGAGTAATAGGATATTAATAAAATGACTGATTTGTTGTCCTAGGCTTTCCTGGCTAGAAGAATAGAGAATGGAAAAACTGAACCATGAAATCAAAAAGGCATCTGTCTTCCAGGTTTCTCTCTGCCAATGCCTTGAGAAAAATGTTTGAACTTTCCTGTTGGCTTTGTATGCAAATAGCTCCAGATGCAAAGTGAACCACATCTAAGTTATTTGGTTCAACATCTGCTGGACCATTTCCCATTATTCCTTCTCAAGGGTCGGTCTGTGACAGACAGTTTAGTTTGCCTTCTATATAAGCTGTTTTGAAGGAGCTAATTTGGATTAAAGTATCTATCTGGACCACTTGTTTTTCCCTTTGATGGTCAATGCATTCTAATGTGGTCTGTGCAGTGTTACAAGGAACTTAGAAACATATTGAAAAGGACAGTATTCAAGGTTTTGCCTCCCACCTCGCCTTCTAGACAATTTATATTTATACAGTTAAAAGTAAAAAGTGAACAGTCATTTGCCTCTAAAACAGCACCACCCACACTACACTGTACACAATGCTAACAGAATACTTTCTGACTTCATATTTTTTCATGCAAAAATTTGAAGCTGCATTTATTGATAAAAGTGCTTGCCAATATTACCAATATACTTTGTGAAACACCCTGTCATCTGTGATGACAATTTTCATATGGCATCACTGAAAATGGAATAAGGCCTCATACACGTTATATTTTAAGAACAGGTCCTCCCACCTGACAGCTGTCGTCTGTTCCATGTGTCCATGCCTCTGTTTCTATTTTGTTCATTACACTCCACATGTAAGTGAGAGCATATGGTATTTATCTTTTTCTGATTGGCTTATCTCACTTAACATAATAATCTCCAGGTCTATCTATATTATGGCAAAACTTACAATTTCCACAGACTTTGCCTGAGGCAATGGGCACATGATGCAGTGTGCCGATGATGTTTTATAGAGCTGTGTACCTGAAACCTGTACAGGTGTGCGAACCAGCATCATCCCAATAAATTCAATTAATAAACAAAAAAGCATAGTGAGTGAAACTGTGAATAAATGAACATTCTAAAAAATTAATTTAAATAAATACTATGAATTCAGAAACTTTGGGTCTGCTACAACCAGAAAGGAATTGAAAACATACTGAAGCCAAACCAAGACTGACTGTGTAATGCTCTTAGAATTTGGAAGGTCAAGTAAAGATAAACTCTTTCTTTCAAAAGGATATAGTAGGAAAGAGATCATGTATTAGAAGGTCAAAGTGGAGGAGAAAAATCAGAATATCTATCTATCTATATATGTCTATATTCTGTATATACATATGCATGAATGTATCAGAAGATAGACATTCATTTTAAAAAGTTAGTTTCCTAAAAAGTACATTACCAGTCTTATAAAAATTTATGAAAGACTGTGAATTGTTTAAGAATGTCAAAAACCAATAGATTTCTTAGCAAAAAAATATTTTTATAAAAAATACAGTCCCATGAGTAGCAAATTCAAAAACTTACTGATATAAATGCTATGCTATGCAAAATATGGAGTGATTTTCCTTTTAAAATTGTTTAGAAAAACAAGAACAAATGAAAGAGGCAAGAGAAATGAATGCCACCACTATTTCTTCTAGACCCCAATATTCTGAACTAAACTTGAATCTCTACGGTCCTATAATGTTCCCTGGTGATACACAATAAGGCCAGAAAATATCTATTTTTTAATAAAACTCAGCAAAATAACTATTCTCTTATTGAGACTCTATGACGCCTCTTATTGATCATTATTTCTAAATCCTTTGTATAAATTCGAAATGACCAGGAAACATAACTTAGCCCTAGAAAATATAGCTTCTTAGCCATCTTTGAGTAATTATACTCTAAGCTTCCCAAAATTGTATTTTTTCAGTCAAGTTCCTCTAACTTGTAAAAGATCTACTCCCAAAGAATTAAAAGTAATTAAAAAGAGCTACTTTAAAGTAAATCTGCTTTAGTAACAATAAAGAAATAATTACTAAGCATTGTTTATTGACAAAGCACAATACTATACTAGGTACTTCAGATTCAAAAGGTTTAAAACAGTCTCTGCCTTCCAAGGCTTAGACAAAAATAGACA
The DNA here is from genome assembly GCF_036850765.1 of Saccopteryx bilineata. Classification (NCBI taxonomy): domain Eukaryota; kingdom Metazoa; phylum Chordata; class Mammalia; order Chiroptera; family Emballonuridae; genus Saccopteryx; species Saccopteryx bilineata. The sequence continues at coordinate 137,227,739 of NC_089491.1, read as the reverse complement.
CATAGGCGACAAACTAATAATATGATTATTAATTGTTTTTCAATTAGTTTACATTCAGTATGATTTGGCATTAGTTTCGGCTGCACAGCATAGTGCAGGGGTCCCCAAACTTTTTACACAGGGGGCCAGTTTACTGTCCCTCAGACCATTGGAGGGCCAGACTATAACAAAAACTATGAACAAATCCCTATGCACACTGCACATATCTTATTTTAAAGTAAAAAAAAAAAAAGGGGGGGAACAAATACAATATTTAAAATAAAGAACAAGTAAATTTAAATCAACTAACTGACCAGTATTTCAATGGGAACTATGGGCCTGCTTTTGGCTAATGATGGTCAATGTGCTCCTCTCACTGACCACCAATGAAAGAGGTGACCCTTTCGGAAGTGCGGCAGGGGCCAGATAAATGGCCTCAGGGGGCCGCATGTGGTCCGCGGGCCGTAGTTTGGGGACCCCTGGCATAGTGGATAGACAATCATATACTTTACAAAGTGGTCCCCACAGTATTTCAAGTATACATCTGGCACTGTACATAGTCAATACAATATTGATGACTACTCCTAGCTGTACTATACATCTCCATGACTGTTTTGTAATTACTGACTTGTACTTCTTAATCCTTTCATCTTTTTCATCCAACTCGCCAACCATCCCCCTCTGATCTCTGTTATCTATAAGTCTGTTTCTATTGTGTTAGTTTCGCTCTTTAGATTCTACATATAAGTGAAATGATATTGTCTTTTACTGTCTGACTTATTTCACTTACCATAAAACCTTCTATGTTCATCTATGTTGTCATCATAAATGGTAAGATTTCATTCTTTTTTTCCTAATGACCAAGTAATATCCCATTATATATGTGTACCACCACTTTTTTATCCACTCATCTATTGATGGGCACTGGGGTTGCTCCCATAACTTGGCTACTGTAAATAATGCTGCAATGAATATACGGGTGCATATATTATTTCAAATTAGTGTTTGGGGTTTCTTCAGATATATTCCCAGAAGTGGAATCACTGGGTCATAAGGTAGTTTGATCTTTAATTTTTTGAAAAACGTCCATACTGTTTTTCATAGTATCTGTACCAATCTGCATTCCCACCAATGGGGCTTAATGGTTCCCTTTTCTCATCATCCTTGTCAACACTTGTTGTTAATTGGTTTATTGATGATAGCCCAGTCTGACAGGTGTGAGGTAATATCTCTTTGTGGTTTTAATTTGCATTTCTCTGATGATTGGTGATGTTAAGCATCTTTTCATATGTCTATTGGCCATCTGTATGTCCTCTTTGGAGAAGTGTCTATGCAAGCCCTCTGCTCATTTTATTTTTTTTTTGGGGGGGGGGGTGACAGGGACAGAGAGAGGGACTGACAGCCAGGAAGGAAGAGAGATGAGAAGCATCAATTCTTCGTTGCACTCCTTAGTCTCCTGAGTTGTTCACTGATTGCTTTCTCATGTGTCTTGACCAAGGCTACAGCAGAGCGAGTGACCCCTGGCTCAAGCCAGCAACCATGGGGTCATGTCTATGATCCCACGCTCAAGCCAGCAACCCTGCGCTCAAGCTGGTGCGCCCCCACTCAAGCTGGATGAAGCCGAACTCAAGCTGGGGACCTCGGGGTTTTGAACCTTGGTATTCTGCGTCCCAGTCCGATGCTCTATCCACTGCGCCACTGCTTGGTGAGGCCCTCCACTCAATTTTTAATAGCATTTTTTTTTTTTATATATTAACCCCTTATCAGATGTAACATTGGTGAACATCTTCTTCCATTCAGAATACTGGCTTTTTGTCTTATCCTATTTCCTCTACTGTGCAAAAATTTTTTAGTTTGATGTAGCACCGTTTATCTCTGTTGCCCAAAAAGATTAGAAAATATATTACTGAAAAAGATGTTCGAGTTTACTGCCTATGTTTTCTTCTAGGAGTTTTATAGTTTCTTACACTTAAGTCTTTACTCCATTTTGAGTTTATTCTCAGATGTGGTCTAAGAAGATGGTCTAGTTTCACTTTCTTGCATATACCGGTCCAATTTTCCCAACAGCATTTATTGAATAGACTATCTTTAAACCACTGTTTATTTTTGCATCCTTTGTCATATATTAACTGTCCATATAGGCATGAGTTTATTTATACACTCTCCATTCTCTTCCACTGATCTATGTGTCTGTTTTTATGCAAGTACCATGTTGGTTTGATTAATATAGCCCCATAATAGTTTGATATCAGGTTATGTGATATCCTTCTAGACTATCAACCACCACACCTTTTCATGTCTCTGCCCTTCCTATCAGTCTCAATGTGGCTTCTTCTTTATGTCTTTAGTTGTAAGGCTTCTGTTTGGCTAGTCTTCATCTGGTTATTTGTTGACTTGACTGTTCTATAGTTCTGAATTGATCCTGGGAGAAGATGAGCATAACTTCCACTTACTCCACCATCAATTTGGATCCAAAAATATAATATTTTAAAAACACATAGTCTACTCATGTCATAGCAGTATTATTTACAATAGAAAAAAGAAGCAATGGAAGAGTCCATCAACAATATGAATGGATAAACAAAATGTGGTCTGTACACACAAGTGTAATATTATTTAAGCTCTAAAAGGAAGAAATTTCTGACATATTATAATAGATGAACAGATGAACCTTGAGGACATTACACTAAGTGATGTAAGTCAGTCACAAAGATATGTACTGTATAATTAATTCTATTATATAAGAAATCTAGAATAGTAATATTCACAGCGGTAGAAAATAAAATAGTAGCTGCCGGGGCTGGGGGAAGGAGAAAATGAGTAGTTACTATTTCATGACTATAGTTTCCATTTTCCAAGATAAAAATGTTCTAGAAATTGACTGCACAACAGTATGACTATATTAACAATAATGAACTGTACAATTCAAAATGGATATTAATACAGTTAATTTTACATTACACGTATTTTACCACACACACAAAAAAAGAAATTGGCATAACCTAAGTATCAAGATGCAGAAAAAAAATGATACGGTTGCTAAGAAGGAGGATATATGAGATATGGAACAAATTCATCCAAAACCCTATCTAACCTTCCTTAAAGAAAAAAAAACAAACTCAAGTAAGCAGATGGGAGATGACGGGAGGTATCACAATCAGGATCAGTGGCAAAGGGATAGGAACAGACATCATCTAGGGACACACTGGAGATCACAATTTGACAGGCTCACAGGATTTCACACAATATAGCCATGGAAGACAAGCTAGAGAGTAAGGCTATGGAATTGGGAAAAAAGGCTTGAATAAAGGCAATTCTCGCTGAGTAGCTTTCACTAGAATAAAGTAATAATCACCATACTTTTACTCAAAGTTAAAGTGAAAAGAGGAGTTAAAAATTTTATAATCATTCATCTCTTATTTAGATTCTTCAACTCTGTGATAATGGAGAGACATATTTTATAAGTTAGATACCATATCAATGAGATATGGGCCTAAAGATAATAGTGTTTGTAAAGAACTAACATGCACATTTCAATTTATTCTGATTGACAATTTATTAATTTCAAAATCAGTACTGCATATAAACTAGCATCTTCAAAGGTCCCACTATGTAAAAAGTGCTAGTATGACAGTGAGGTGCATATCCTGAGATAATGCAACGCAGTAACCCTGATGCAGACTATAAACATACACTTTGAAAGACAGACTCATTATTCCAGTTGCTGTTATGAAATCATTCTCCAACTGACTGCCAGTCCTGAAGTAAGATACTCACTAGGCTCACTAAGTCCACTATATTCTCCACCTAATAATGTCCTTTAACCTCACACCAAGAATGAAATTTCTATTCTCTCCCAATTGCTTTAAAAACTTAAAACCAAATGTTTCTGAGTAATCTTCTTGGATTTTAAGCTGTGGTAAAACTTGTTTATTTCTTTTAAAAGCAGTTTTCATATAGATTACAGGGAGGTAGGGTATAGGTAGAGAAAGAGACAAAAGGGGAATATTAGTCTTTCTCAAAATGAAAAGAATCTGCTTTAGATTTCCTAAAGGTTCCTATCTTCTCTGGTCTTTAGTGTGGATATAAACTGCTATGCTAATTAGATTGTTGGCAACAACTTCCAGATACCAAATCAGGAGCCCACTTCTCCAGTAGCTAGAGAAAGACAAATACCTTCAACAAAGGAGAAAGATTGCTTGAGCTGAGCAAACACCTACCCTACCTTTAACTTCTGCTATTGGCTAGCTTTGTTTTCCTGAGCTTCTATAAGTCACTGAGGAAATTCAGAAATTCAGAAAGAGGACTTTCTTCAGATCTAATTTTTATTGAAGGGAGTGGAGGAGAGATAGTATGTGTGCGTGCGTGTTTGTGTGTGCGTGTGTGTGTGTGTACACACTCGAGTGTTGTTCTTTAATTCTAATTTCATTAGGCTTTAAGGACTAGACCTACAAATGTGTATGTGTGTGGCAACACACTGTAAATACTAAACCATTAACCATTATACACATATCATTATCCCAAATTTTCCTCTCAATTTCCATTGCCACCCTAGTCAAGTAATACATCCACTTATTCATTCATTCATTCATTTTTTTCTTTAATTATTCTTTCTAAACATATTTATTGTGGGCCAACTACAAGCTAGGCACTATGGTAAGCATTTAAAATATAACAGTAAAACAAACAGATATAGTACCCACCCCCACAAAACTTAGTCTAACATAAACTTAGAAAACAGGTACACATAGATGTGGGAGGATTCACTGGGACAGCTTCCCAGAAAAAGAAATTTTAAAGCAAGAAAGAAACATAAAACAAAAAGGAGTTAGTATAGTAAGGGAGTGGGAAGAGTGACAAGGCAGAAAATTCCAGTCAAAGTAAACAACAAATATCCTCCAATAAGAATGAGCCTCCTAACTGTGCCACCCTCTTTCCCACATTTACACCTGTGTTCCGTTTCTTTTTCTCCCTTCAAAATCTTTCCTCATTCTCCTACCTCTCTGCCTAATGAAATCATTTGCATCCTTCAAAGCCCAGATCAACAATACAAACCCATCTTCAAAGATTGTACTTGGCTCATACCAGGCATGAAATAACATTTGCTAAATGAATGGATGACAAAAATCATTGTTCTTCCCAAATCATATATATACATGTGCCTGCCCCTTGAAGTAAAGGACATAACTCATAGTGCCTAATGCATTATAAATGGCAGGAAAATATTTATAGAATTAATACCTCTAATAATCTAAGACTAACCACAACTGTTAAGGAATGATGTTTTCATCTTCTGCTGACTTTCCAATGCCTTGGTAGAACAAAAAGTCTAGAAAACTTAAAATACTATTTAGACATAAACTATATTAATATTGAACATCCAATATTCCACAAACTCTCTCCCAATAATGGAATTTATTTTTGTATTTAACTTCTTGGATGGCTTATTATCAATTTTAAATACTTTTGAATGACTTTCCTAAAAAAAAATTCTAAATTTAAATACTAGTAGAGATGATAAATTAGCTTTAGAATAATGTATTTAGAATATAAGAAGAAGCCTGACCATGTGGTGGTGCAGTGGATACAGCATCAGCCTGGGATGCTGAGGATCCAAGTTCGAAACCCCAAGGTCACTGGCTTGAGCATAGGATCATGGACATTACCCCATGGTCGCTGGCTTGAAGCCCAAGGTCGCTGGCTTGAGCAAGGGGTCACTGGCTCAGCTGGAGCCCCACCACACCAGTCAAGGGAAATATGAGAAAGCAATCAATGAACAACTAAAGTGGTGCAACCATGAGTTGATGCTTCTCATCCCTCTCCCTTCTTATCTATCTGTCTCTGTCTGTCTCTGTCTGTCTCTCTCCTCCATTAAAAAAAAAAAAACTTAAATAAATAATTAATTCAAAAAAGGAATACAAGAAGGAATCTTTTATTAATGAATTGCATAACCTACAAAACTTACTTGCACCTCTCCTTCCTAAAACTAAGACAAATTAGGAAATGTAAACTATACTATAATTTCATTTATTGTTCACGATACTGTTTTTTGAATCATGCCTCAAGCTACCATAGCAGAATTTGTTACACAATTCACAACTTGTTATAAAAAAAAAACCCTTAGATTAAATCTGGATCATTCCATTTTTCAGATAATAGAAAGCCAAGTACAAAGGTAGAAAGAAGCTTTCAAAGGAAAGGTGAAAATATTCAGTAATGTTCTTGCTAGTCACTGTATACCATACCTGTAGGAAAGGCAGCCCAGGGAATAGCAGGAGATACAGTTTGTGTTTCACCGTTTCCCCCATCAAAAATCTCTGCAGCCTAAAACCAAAAGCAAAATTATTTTAGATGACCTTGAAAATAAAATGCCATTTAAGAAATCCTGCTTCCTAGCTCTAGAAGCATATTCTCTAATATACCACACATTTTCAATTCCCTCTGAATACTCAATTGCTTTTCAATCTTCATTGCTACCATCCCTTCCACCACTCACTACATCCAATACTCATGTTCTATTATCCTTAAGTAAAAATTTTCCTTTCTTACTCAAATATATCTCTTGCCAATGAATTTTTTTATATATCTTTAATCACATTTTCACGTGTGAAACGTCATATCTAAGCACTTTAAACTAACTGACCACGTTTATCCATATACAGAGGAAAAACAGATAATTTTTCTTTAAGGGTCTAGAAGCCAAATCTTTTTCATTAATTAGCACATGACCTAATTAGAGTTCAATCTAAAGAAATGGTATTCATCTATATTTCTGAATAATCTATCAGCTGGTCTTACTTATTCAACATTTAGATAATTTCTAAAGCTTATATTTTAAATTAACAAACCTTTCTATTAAAAAGTTTTATAACTATGGGACAATAACTGAAATATTCAGATGTGGGCATAGTGTAGAGTTTTCTGTCTCTTAACTGTCCAGGTCGCAGTAAAATTATTACTTAAAAAAAGAGCCATAATTTCAATTCAGATACTTCACTGAATTGTCAGCCAAGGAAAAGTCAACTGAGGAAATCTGCCATAGGAGATAAGTCATGTAGACTATACTATAGACTACTACTCTCTACAAACTACGAAAAATGACCATGTTTATATGACCAGAAATGAGACCTTCATATTTCTACAGCAAGATGTGGAAAGAAAGGACCCTAATAACCACAATTAAATTGGAAAGGGTGGTGAAAGTTGTACCTACGTAATACTGAAAGTAATATATCCGATGACTATAACACTGAAGTATAACTGTTACTCTAACAACTGAGTTATACTCAATTTTTTTCTAATATAATAAATATAGTTTAAATAAAGGAGACTATACTAAGTTTTAACCTTCAAATAACCGACAACTTCTAAACAATAAATAAGATTATATCTGAAATACACATTTTCCTCAAAATAGAAGCAACTTCAACATAATTTTAAGTTATAATTTAGTAAAATAGATTCAATCACCCAACAAAACCCAAAACACTACAGAAAATATATAAATGTGCTAAACAAAAAAGTTTTAGATGCAGAAAATAGGCATGTTCATATTCTAAGTATCACCATATTGACAGATTAACAGAAGAGAAAATGACCCTAACCTAAAAATATCCATACCATTCTTTCATGATATTCAGAACACTGAATATATACTTACTATCTTATATTTCCTATTAATGTCATTAATTACTCTCCCTATTTTTAACAATCTCATTTTATGAAATTCCAAACTAGGTGAAAGTCTTACTTAAAAAAAAAAAAAAACTCACAGAGCTCACTCGATAGTAGTTCCAGGACTTGAGCTCAGGCATCCTGACTCCTAATCCAGAGATTTTTTTCCTGCAAGACTATACTAGCTCCATAAAAATAACTGGGTTACAAAATATTTCAATAAAATGAACACTCACTGAAAAGGATTAAGGAAAAGACACTGTTTCTGCAGCTAACAATTTCCACTTACAAAACACCAACTTAAACCTAACAGAATATTAACACAAACATACTAATTGGCTCTATAAACCTGTAAATCGACTCATTACAGGTGTAAACATGAAAATATGTGACAAATTTTCAATACTCATCTCTCATCTCACAAGTATTTCCTAATTGACATATATCCTAACAAAATCATCTGCTGACAATTTTTAAAACCTCTTTTTTAGTGCTTCCACTGTAGCACTTAATTACCTTAATTTAAACCATTCCTACGGGCATGACCAAAAATTTGATGATAATAATAATAAATCTGCATAATTTTAAATTGCCTTGATTTCATTTTTTTATTCCAAAGTTACATTCAAAATTATCAAGGAAAGATCATGAATGTTAATAATAACACATTTTAAAAATAGTATATATTCCATTATAATCTCACAAAAGAATTACATAAGCAAAATTCAGACATACAATAGCACATACCTCAAAACCACCAAAATCATCATCATCCATTCTTCAAGTGCACCTGAAAATAACAGAAGACATTGAAACAAGCCCACACACACAGAATAAGTTATGTCAAAACACTCTTTGACTTAAAGGTATAAAGTTTGATTTTTAATTAAAACTATTCTATCTGGGCTTTAAGAAGAAAAACTTTTTAAACCATTGTGTATGCATTTTTAACTCAAAGAGACTAGACTTTTTTGGCAAAATTAGCTTTTCTGGCAAAATTAGCAATTTCTGTGACTTTTTCAGCAACCATGTATTTTGCCATTTTATGTTGAGACGCCAGGAGTGGAAAAATATTCTTTTACATTTTAATTTGCTTTTCCCAAATTGGCGCTAGGGCTCAATTCAATAATGCTTCCTGCTTTTTGCATCTATTCCTCAGTTGTCTGGCAACCTCAGCACAAACTCCAGCTAAGAACAGGACTGTGGTGAATTTTTGGAAATTTGTCCCGTACCACAAAGGTTCTTCCCTTGGTTTCATGGCCGAGGTTGATTAAGATTTTCAAAATTGATCAGCATTTTTGAGCTGTGGCCACAACTTCTGGAGCATTTTGATATGTGTATTTTTAGCTGAAACTGCTTTGCACTTTTGGAAAAATGTGGAGCAAGTTACTAGGCTGATCAAGATAAATCAAGTCATGTATTCATGGGAGACCAAAGAAGAGAAAAACACAAGCAAATATCCAGAATTCTTTACCCTCTAAGCATGTAAGAGAGACAGTCAGTAGGAGAACACATGTTTTATTTTGTCCTAAATGTATATTGTAAAAGTAGAGAAAACCATGAGTACTTAGGTTTTTTAAAAAAGAAGCTTTTATCTAACAAACTATGAAAGAACTAAAAGATCTGGAAAAGTAAAACAAGTAATAGATGGTATATATTAAAATGACAAATAAATTCACCATAAATTGTGAGTCAGTAGGTGCAAACGATATTCTGGTCAATAACAACTAGTTTCCTTTTCTATATTTCAAAAAATGGACTTGATTACAGGAAAACAATATTCTCTAACTTCTAAATAAATAGCTAAAACAAATTAAGCCATATGTTAAGCAATATTCTAAAGGCATTTTCTAAGGCATTTTGCTCTGAGTGATGAGGCAGTCGTCACCTACAGCCATACTTTATTTTTTCAATGAAATTAATACTGTCTTCAAAAATAAAACAAAAAAAAATAGACAAAGAAGTATGAAAAAAATAATCTCAAGGACAGTTTTGTTTTAATAAGCAAAGAAAATTTATTTTCACAGAAACTCAAGTAGGTAATGGCACTAAAAGAAATATATGTAGAAAAAAATACATTATAAAAAAAGACATTAAATTAACCAGAATATGATACCAGTACTGTCCCTATTACCCACATCTTAATCTGATGAAAAAAAATTTTAAGGATGTAATATCCAAAAAATCAAAACTAAGCAAGTCATCCACATACTATGCTTAAAAATATAAACCAGACTTTCAAAAACTTTTGATGGTGGTTAATTTGAAATGGAATTCACATTAATTTTGTGTTGCAAGCGAATAGAAATCTGTATGCGATTACATTTTTTCATGTAGAAATTATGAAAGAAGAGTGATATGGATACAGAGAATTCACCAAGTTTGTCTTTTCCACATGTATCCCACAAATCTCGGGAGACAATTAAAAATATTTTTAGCATCTATGAACACTGTACCCAAATAATATGGTTTCAAAAGAATGGAATCTTTAGAGTAATGCTTCTATGTGTTTTCAAAAGTCATATTGCAATAAGTTACTTGTAAGGTGCCAGAAATTTTGAAAACAAAAACAAATACCCATGCCTAACAATCAGTTCAGCTTTGTTTGCCTGTGGTAATGAACCAAATACCATCAGTTTCCTAAATACTGATTTGGCTCTACAAATGAACATATTAGTGACCACTGATGTTTTCCATACCTCAGCAACTTCTACATATTAAAACGTAGATTATAGTCTTCCTCTACTTTATTTGCAAAAAATATTAATACATTCTAAAAGACAAATGTGTCCTGGGTTTCTTAAAAATACAGTGCTAGAAAAATAAACATTATTTTAAAGCAATAACTTTTCATTGAATAATTTAGTTTCAAATCCTGAAAGTTTGTTTCCTTGTGAGCATCTGAAAGATCAGGGGAAACGAAAATTACAGCACTGATTTGTAAAAATCTATTTTACAAAATGTAAAAATTAAAAATTAGTTCTTAAGGAAAAATTATAAGTATGTGCTTCTTTATGAACTTAGCCTAATACATTATAACTTTATCTAATACAATAATATAAAATATAAATAATATAAAATATAAAAGAGCTATAAGAAAGAAACAAAATAATTCAAAAAAATTTTCTAAACCCAAAACATATAATTATTAGATGTAATGGTTCCTCAAGTGTCCAAGAAAATAGAAGGGAAATTATTAGATGTAATGGTTCCTCAAGTGTCCAAGAAAATAGAAGGGACGCCACATGAAGGCACACTATGAACAAAAGAAAGATTCCACAATCTTCTGGGAAGAAAAAATAGGTTTTATTCAAATGATAAAGTATATAATAGCATAAGACTTTACAACAGCATCACTGAAAGGTGTAAAACAATGGAGAAATGCTTTTAAAATTGTAAGGAGAAATGATTTACAATACAAAATTACATAATCAGCCAAATCAACAAATAATTAAGTTGAGGAAAAAATTGAGCCATATTCATACCTGTATACAGTTGTCCTTCACCATATTGTGGTTAACTTTTCATGGTCTCACTTTATTGTGGATTTTTTTTTTTTTAATTTTTCTGAGGTTGGAAATGGGGAGGCAGTCAGACTCCCGCATGTGCCCGACCGGGATCCACTTAGCATGCCCACCAAGGGGCGGTGCTCTGCCCATCTGGGGCGTAGCTCTGCCGCAATCAGAGCCATTCTAGTGCCTGAGGCAGAGGCCATGGAGCCATCCTCAGTGCCCGGGCCAACTTTGCTCCAATGGAGCCTTGACTGTGGGAGGGGAAGAGAGAGACAGAGAAGAAGGAGAGGGGGAGGGGTGGAGAAGCAGATGGGCGCTTCTCCTGTGTGCCCTGGCTGGGAATCGAACTTAGGACTCCTGCACACCAGGCTGACGCTCTACCACTGAGCCAACCGGCCAGGGCCTGTATTGTGGATTTTTAATTGTATATATCTAATTTTGTATTGCAGATTTTTCACTACATCACAGGATTTTGCGATATATAAGTATTTTTATATATTTATTATTTTAATTATTTTTGTGGTAAAATAAGTGTGGAAAAGGTTAATAACAGTGTGGGAAAGGTTTATAAGAGTGTGGGAGGGTTTATAAAGCTTTAAAATATATATAAATAATAAAATAAATATAAGGTCGCTACTCTGCGCATTTTCACCTATCGCAGGGGTGGGGGGGTCTGGAACCTAACCCCCACGATAGACAAAGGACCACTGTAGTCCCAAATACTTTTTCTTAAAAGGCTATGTAAACCAAGGGAGTAAGACACAGGAAGACATGGGATTAGGAAACAGGAGATCCAACTAAAGTGAAAAAGAAAGGGAATTCTTTCAGAATAATGATGGAGTTCCCAAGATACCTATGTAACAAGAATAGAGTATAACCAGCCTACATTGGAATATATCAGAAGGCCTCTGGGTGATGTATTCAAGCACATGAAATTAACAGATTGATTCCTGCTTTACTATCATGAGAGTCATTTTAAACAATTTAGGGTTGAATTAGTGGTTTAGAAAATTAACCAGATGAAAACAGAGAGAAAATACTATGATGGACAATAAAAACAAACATTATATATTTCTCAGTTGTGAACAGTACTTCAATACTCATAATAATGTAAACAATGTAGTATGACTAATGGCACCAAAATTAGAATATAATCATTTTGAGAAGAATGGTAAGAGAAAGTATGTGGCATAGGGTAGAGGGGGTGGTGAAAAGAGCGCTAAAGCCTGATTGTCCAGGTAAGCTGACGGGTATGAAACAGAAACATCAAAAAGTAGCATATTCAACATGTTATTTACAGATTCAATGGTAAACACTAAAAGAACCAGCCATATGTTTCAAATATCTTGCTTCTAGAAAGCAAGAAATAGGCTGAAAAGAAAAGTATAGGAGATGGCTTTGTGTCATACCAAGTCTTTTACATCTTTAAACTATGGGCATACGTAACTAATTTCTATAAATGACAGTATAAAAAACATTATAGCACAGTGACCTAACTACCTATTACTTCCATCAAAATACATTAAAAAAAAAAACTCAAGAAAAATTTTGTTTTTACAAAACTAACTAGAAAAGGCTTAAATGCTTTAAATTAGCATTTAAACAGTGAATAAATTAAATATTTTCATATTAGTATTCTTTCTAACAGTTTCCCATATGACAAGTATTTATACAAAATGTAAGTTTCGCAAAACAAAAACAACAAAATGCCTAACATAAAAAGACACTTAGGTAACTGACTTCAAAAAACAGACTCTCCAGAGATTATCTAGATTACTCACTCATCCCAAAATGCCCTACTGTTAACACTGTCCACTTAGTATTTGACTCGATTTCTATCCCATCTGGGAAACTACTGGCTAACCAGCATGCTCATAATTCTTTTTCCATTTGATCATGTTTCATGCCATGTTTCCTAGAAACAACAGACAAGTGATTTTTTTTTCTGACTGTCCTGAGCAAAGATAAACTGGTAAGAGGAAAACACAGCAAAGGAATACACAAAGACAAACACACACACAGACATATTTAGTCAAAGTTAAAAATAAACAGCCATTAAGACAACTAATTGGAAGAGTCTAATCACATAAGATCACAATTTCAGGTTTATCTGTTCAAGGCAATTGTTTACCTAAATTTCTATAAACTCTTCTGAGTTAGAGTAAGGACCATTTCTTAACCCTTTTTCCTACTCCCTAGCACCTTAAACTGAGCAGTTCCCAGGACACAGTAAAGGCTCAAAGAATATTTCTGAATCGATACTTTCAGAATAAATGAATGAAAGCAAATAAGCTGCTAATAGTTCTCACATGACTTCCCTTTCCTTCTTATTTTTCAAGGAAAAACACAATGGAACTTCAGCAGTAGATGATTAAGTTACTAGCACTAGACCAGCTATACCCATATTAAGGCATGAGCCTGAAGGCCTACATCTTAAAAGAAATTACAGCACTAAACTCTACTCTCTTAAGTACCCAATTATTATTGAGGCTGATGATAATTTTTAAATGTCCTATATGAAGTTGAATTAAAGAACTATTGCTATATTATAAATACCACTGCCAATGGCAAAAGAAAAAATGAAATATTGCCATTTGCAACAACATGGGTAGACCTTGAGAATGTCATATGAAGCAAAACAAGTCAGACAGAAAAAAAAACTGTATGATTTCACTCATATGTGGGATAAAAAACTGAAAGAACAGCCCTGGCCAGTTGGCTCAGCGGTAGAGCGTCGGCCTAGCATGCGGAGGACCCGGGTTCAATTCCCGGCCAGGGCACATAGGAGAAGCGCCCATTTGCTTCTCCACCCCTCCACCGCGCTTTCCTCTCTGTCTCTCTCTTCCCCTCCCGCAGCCAAGGCTCCATTGGAGCAAAGATGGCCCGGGCGCTGGGGATGGCTCTGTGGCCTCTGCCTCAGGCGCTAGAGTGGCTCTGGTCGCAATATGGCGACGCCCAAGATGGGCAGAGCATCGCCCCCTGGGGGGCAGAGCACCGCCCCTGGTGGGCGTGCCGGGTGGATCCCGGTCGGGCGCATGCGGGAGTCTGTCTGACTGTCTCTCCCTGTTTCCAGCTTCAGAAAAATGAAAAAAAAAAAACAAAAAACTGAAAGAACAAATGAACAAACAAGAAACACAAACAGATAAACATTCACACAGACAAAACTATGGTGGCCACCAGAGGGAAGGGGATTAGAGGTTAGTAGAGGCTAAAGTGGGGGTCAAAGATATGATGATAGAAGATGAATTGACTCTGGGTGGTGGCCATACAATGCAATATAGAGGTCATGTATTATGGAAATGTATGCTTGAAACCTATATAATCTTAACCAACGTCACCCCAACAAATTTAATAAAATAATAACTGAGATACAAATTCACTACCTGAAAATATTCTACTTATAAGTGATCTTTTAGGAAAACATCCCAACCAATAATAAGTCTAATAACTAAATATTTTCCTTTATATAATTTTTATCTGTGCTATCAATTAACCTTTTGTCTTTACCAGTCTTCATTCAAAATACTTACATGTCCCAGCAGGTAACAAGAAAAAAAAAATTGCAAAGCACTTAGACTCTCCAAAACCCTTATCTACTTTCCAACCTCTCTGGTTAATTCTTCTACCATCTCCAATTCTTTAATAGAAATCTTTGCCTTTGCTGATGTACCTCTGATTTTATCTCATTACCCTCTCCTTGAAAGGAGAGGCACTCGCTCTCATAATCTTAATGCTATGCCCACATTTTCCAGAATTAATAACCTCACTGGGGCCAGTCATATATTCTCAACAAAACAATGAACGTTCTTATGTTTATCATGCTGTCAACTAAAAATTCTCATGAATTGACTCTACCTATCTGGCAAAACCTTGACCATCAATGAATAACAGAGTGTTGATATATCACCTCTTCTCCCTCTTTTAAAAAAGAATGCAGGCCTTCTCTAAATAGAAGGAAATAACATTGAAGAAAGACTGTAGTTCCTTTCTCTACTTTCTTTACTTCCCTCCAAGAGAAAAATCATAACAGTGAGGGCAAGACATCCATAGGTTCTCTGTTGGGTGAGATTAATACATAGTGGTCAACCCACATCCACAGTACAAGTTCTTTGGGTTCCTCACTGGGAACTCTGTGCCCACAAACAATGTTATTCCACTAGTCCAGATCCCATAAGAGAAGCTCACCAGAGAAAAACTTGATTTTCTTAGTAAGGAGACATGCTTTTTTAGCCTATAACTGGATGGGTAAATTTATTTCAGAAGAGAATTTGTGGAAGACCTCTTTTCAGCTTTAATCCAAGCCACATTTACCTTAAACCTTTAACAACAGAGCTACTTTTCTAATTTCTATGATTTTTAGTTCTATTTCTCAATTGATTCAGAATCTAAAGTCGTAACAAGGCAACTGATAGTAGCCACCTCTAACTGAAGAACCACCAACACTAGCTAACACTTCTACTAAAAACTATCAGAAAATTCACTAAAAACTTCATGTTTCCCATTTCCATCTGATTCACAGTGCTGCCTACCACATCTACTTTTTCTCTAATTAAGCCTCTTTCTCTCATTCTACTGAAACTATTTCAAGGATTCTCAGTTCTCCCCAGACAGCCAACCTTTATGTTCCTTTCAGTAATCAAAGCACATTACCAAGCCTCTTGCTAAACTGAGAAAAAAGAAAGCATTTTGAGAGAAGTCTCTTAACTTCTTTCTACCAAAACTACAGTCACCAGAATCTGTACCAGCTACTGCACTTTATTCCACCACAAAGAAAGACGGATCCTAAGGCTAATTCCTCCATCTGTGCTCACAGAGACTTGGCTCTGAATTGCTCCTTCTCTTAAATATTCAGCTTCATCCTCTTATTTAGTTCCTTCTTATTAACACTGAAACATGTTCCCGGTCCTACATCTTTAAAAATGAAACAAAACAAAAACAAAAGCAAAACCATCATCAACTACACATTCTTCTCCAGCCACAACCCTTTCCTTTTCACAACTCAACATCATAAATGTTCTATTCTTACAACCCATGCCTGCAACCAATTACCTCCTTTTCACTAAATGCTAAAAGACAATTTCAATTCCTTGTCTTACTTGAACACTAACAGCATTTGAACAGTCTCTCCTTCTAAAAACACTCTCACCCTGTGGTTTGTAAGACAATCAAACTTTTCTCCCCTCTTTCTTATTTTTTTTATACTCCTCCCCAATCTCCCTTGAAGGTTCTTCTACCTGCTTTTTAAATCTTGCCATTTCTAAACATTTCACCTTAGCCTTCTTTTTAATCTCACTTCAAAGACACTCCTTGGACTACTTCATTCACTGCTTTGGGTTCATTTGCAAAGATACACTAAAGAACCTCTAGATCAGATCCATCTCCTGAGCTTCAGATTCACACACCCAACAGAGAACTGAATAGTTTCTATTTCAATCTAACAGGCACCTCAAATTCAATACAACCAAAAGTGAACTCAGGATATCTCCCATGAACCTCAAATTTACTCTTCCTCCAGGATTCCTTCACCCACCTATTGGTCCTACCATCTGCAACACAGTTTAGCCAATACAAAAACCTGGAGCCATCATTTCCTCCTTCTCTCTCTCATTCCACATTATCAATCATCAAATACAATGTCTTAAATATCTCTAGATACCACTTACTCTATTCAGGGCCCAACAGCTCCCTTCACCCTAGGTAAGGCCACTATTATCTTTTACCTGGCTTATTATTTCAACAGCCTCCAATACTGTTATTTCCAGTTTGCTCCTTCCTACTCCACTCTCCACTCTGCTACCCAAGTGACCCGTCTAAATATTCATCTACTTAAAACCTTTCAATGACTCATCATTTTATGGATTAAGTCAAAATTATTAACATAAATGTTTAGAACTTTGTACTGTAACTGTTACTATCATCCTCATCTCTAGCACATCCATACCTTGCAATCACACAAGAATTTGTATGTGAACCATGTAACTCTAGCCAAAGCACCATACCTCCCTTGGCGATAGTGTCCTCATATATAAAGCGAACAGGTTGACTAGATGACTTCTAACATATTACAGTACAAAATCCTTTAAATATGTTACCCTATGATTAAAATCAAATTACTTTCTTCTTCACAAAAAACTTTCTAAATACTTTCTATTCTAAATGTTATTTTCAGACAATAGTATTATCATTTTTAATCCATCCAGAATACAGAAACTATATGTCACTTCTTAATCTTCACTTGACACCACAGACAGGTATGTCACTCAATCCTGTATTGTGATTCAGATTTCTATCATTATTTCTGGGAAATTACTGGATGCTATTTCTGGTCATTCTGCTCTCCAATCCATTCATCACACTGAATAACTACAAAACAATGAAATTTTAAATTCTAAAACTATCACCACATCAAGCTCAAATCAAAATCTTTCAAAACAGCCCTGGCCGGTTGGCTCAGCGGTAGAGCGTCGGCCTAGCGTGCGGAGGACCCGGGTTCGATTCCCAGCCAGGGCACACAGGAGAAGCGCCCATTTGCTTCTCCACCCGTCCGCCGCGCTTTCCTCTCTGTCTCTCTCTTCCCCTCCCGCAGCCAAGGCTCCATTGGAGCAAAGATGGCCCAGGCGCTGGGGATGGCTCTGTGGCCTCTGCCTCAGGCGCTAGAGTGGCTCTGGTCGCAACATGGCGATGCCCAGGATGGGCAGAGCATCGCCCCCTGGTGGGCAGAGCGTTGCCCCTGGTGGGCATGCCAGGTGGACCCCGGTCGGGCGCATGCGGGAGTCTGTCTGACTGTCTCTCCCTGTTTCCACCTTCAGAAAAATGAAGAAAAAAAAAATCTTTCAAAACAATAATGACAAATCTCTACCTATATGGAAAAATGAGCTATGGAGCCTCACATGTAAGCAAAATAAACATGAAGACAAAGCTGTGAACTGTATTGGCACCAATGATTGAAAGTAAAAAATATGTCCTGTAAATAGCCTACAATTATATCATAGTATTAAGGTACCCTATACAACAAACAACACAGAAAAGTGTTAGATAACAACACAGTAAAGTCAATGTTGACAACATTAAGTACAGATGGTCACAGGTTTAATGTTTTTTCTAAGTGAGAAAATGTTTCTTATCTTTCATAGTTTTATATGCTCTTGTCTATATTCTTTTCTATATATAATGAAGTCTCATCTTGACTGATATGTTTAATAACAATCTCATCTACTTACAACATGGCTATTCTGACACAATTTAAGCATAAAACTCTTTGAGGTAAACAAAAAGGAAATTACAAATTCATTATCTTGGTGTTCAAATACTTGACTTGTAGACAGCATCAAACCCTTATTGAAAAATTGTTTACTCTTCTATTAGATACAATGGGAGGACCCCAGTACCTCCCTAACTTCATTTATAATGACTCCAACCCCCTATATTCTAGCTACACTGCATTCCTACCAATCACACTCCAGCCTCAAGGCACCTGTTTTATTGTTTGTTTGTTTTTAAAATAAAATTAACATATGGGAATCCACCACCCAGCCTAAAACTAAAGATCTTAACAGTAAATTACAAATGTAACCCCACCCTGTACCCTCCAGACTCAATAATCCTGAATTTATTTTTCATCATTCCCTTGCTTTCAAATTAATAGTTTCATTTTGTTTACATCGACTACCAAAAAGGAAATTATTTTTATTTTACTATTTTTAAAGGATATCTCATGACATATAAACTTGGGGGGATTTAGTTTCACATAAAATTATAATTATGTTGTTAATATTATTTTAGCTACCATTGTTTTTTCTTTTCTTTTTTTCTTTTCCGACAGAGACAGAGAGAAGCGTCAGAGAGAGGGACAGACAGGAAGGGAGAGAGATGAAAAGCATCAATACTTTGTTGCAGTACTTTAGTTGTTTGATGATTGCTTTCTCATATGTGCCTTGTTCTACAGCAGAGTGAGTGACCCCTTGCTCAAGCCAGCGACCCTGCACTCAGTGAGCCTGTGCTCAAGCCAGATGAGCCCGGGTTCAAGCCAGCAAGCTTGGGGCTTCAAACTTGGGTCCTCTGCATCCCAATCCGACACTCTATCCACTGCGCCACCACCTGGTCAGGCTACCATTCATTCTGTTGAATGCTATAAAATAGTACAGTTTATTCAGTCATTTTTGTGTCACTAAACATTTGGGTAGTTACAAATACTTTATTACTGAGAACAGAACTATCATGAACATTCTCCAACACATCTACTTTTGTACATACACAGAATTCTCTTGGGAATTCACCTACAGTTAAAATCAGTGGGTTGTAAAGTTTGTGTTTAGCGTCACAAGATAATGAAAAACTATTTTTCAAAATGGCTGCATACAAATTGTACCTGCAGAAGTAACATATAAAAGTACTGTGAATCCTCATCCATTCCATTTGATTTTAAGTGGGATCTCATTGTGTATTTTATTTGATTTTCCCAATCATTAATGAAATTGAAATCTCTTCTACAGATTATTAATCATGATTCCTCTTTTGCGAAACACCTATTAATAGTTTTCATTACTTGTCTACTGTTGTCTGTACTTTTTAACTAATTTTTAAAAATATTCTTGATGTTAATCATTGTCAGAAGTGCATATTATTATGCAGTTGTCACCATCCATCTCCAGAACTGTTTTGTAAAACTGAAATTCTGTACCTATTACACAAGAATTCCCCACTCCTCTCTCCAGTCTCTGAAAATCACCACTCTATTTTATATCTCTATGATTTTTGACTACTCTAAGTACCTCCCATAAGTAGAATACAGTATGTGCTGTTTTGTGGCTGACTTATTTCACATAGAATAATGTCCTCAAAATTCTTCCAAGTTGTAGCATATGTCAGAATTTCCTTTCTTTTTAAGACTGAATAATATTCCATTTTGTGCACAGACCACATTTTGCTTATCCATTCATCATCTGTCCATTTAACACTTGGCAGTTTCCATGTTTTAGCTATTGTGAATACATGGGTGTACAAATATCTCTGGGATCCTGTTTTTAATTCTTTGGGACATATATTCTAAGTAGAATTGCTGGATTATATAGTAATTTTAGTTTTAATATTTTTGAGGAACTGCCATACTGTTTTCCACAACAGTTACAGCATTTTGCATTCCCATCAGCATTGCCCAAGGGTTCCAATTTCTCTACATCTTCCTCGACTTATTATATTCTGGTATTTTAATAGTAATTTCCTAATGGATATGAGGGATATCTCACCATAGTTTTGATTTGTGTTTCCCTAATGACTAATGATGTTGAGCCTCTTTTATTATCTATTAGATATACAAACTTATTGGCCATTTGTATATCTTCTTTAAACAAATGTCTAAGTCCTTCACCCATTTTCTTAAACTGGTTGCTTTTTGTTGTTAACTTTTAGGAGTTCTCCATATATTCTGGAGAATAATTCCTGATAAGGAATTCCTTATCAGGAATTACTCCCATTCTATGGGCTGCCACATTACTTTGTTGATAGTCTGTCTTCTGTTGCTTAACCTTTTTAAAATTTTCATCAAGTCCAATTTCCCTACTTTTTCTTTTGTTGTCTGTGCCTTTGGTTTAATATTCAAATTATCACTGTCAAATCCAATGTCACAAAGTTATGCCCAACATTTTCAACTAAAACTTTTATAAATTTTAGGTCTTACACTTGGGTCATGGGCCCATTTTGAGTTAATTTTTGTGTATGGTATTAGGTAAGAGGACAAATTCATTCTGTTGCATGTGGATATTCACTTTTCCCAGCACCATTTGTTAGACTGTCTTTTCCTCATTAAATGGTCTTGGCACCCTTCTTGAAAATGATTTCACCATAAATATAAGGGTTTATTTCCAGATTCTATTCTATTCCTTAGGTCTATATATCTCTCTTTATGTTAATGCCACATTGTTTTGATTACTATATCTTTGTAGTAAGTTTTAAGATTAGAGACTGTGAATCTTCCAGCATTCTTTTCTTCTTTTTAGGATTAATTTGGCTTTTCCACGTCCCTTTAGGATCCACATAAGTTTTAGAATGAGTTTTTCTATTTCTGCAAAAAAAAATTTTATACAAATTTTTATAAGAAATTCATAAATCTGTAGATCACTTAGTTAGTATTGGCATCTTAATAATATTAAGTCTTCCCACTCCATGACATAGAATGTCTTTTCATTTATTTATGTCTTCTTTATTTCTTTTAAAAATGTTTTGTAGTTTTCTTTGTATAAGTCTTTAATTTCCTTGGTTAAGTTAATTAAGTATTTTATTCTTCTTGATGCTGTTGTTAATAAAATTGTTTTTCTTAATTTCCTCCTTAGCCTGGATAAGGCAGTGGCGCAATGGATAGAGAGTCAAACTGGGATGCGGAGGACCCAGGTTCCAGACCCCGAGGTCGCCAGCTTGAACGCGGGCTCATCTGGTTTGAGCAAAAAGCTCACCAGCTTGGACCCAAGGTCGCTGGCTTGAGCAAGGGGTAACTCGGTCTGCTGTAGCCCCACGGTCAAGGCACATATGAGAAAGCAATCAATGAACAACTAAAGTGCCACAACGAAAAACTGATGATTGATGCTTCTCATCTCTTTCCGTTCCTGTCTGTCTGTCCCTATCTATCCCTCTCTCTGACTTCTCTCTGTCTCTGTAAAAAAATAATAATAATAATAATTTCCTCCTTAGATCATCTTTGTTAGTATATATAAATGCAACTTTTTTGTGTATTTTTACTTCATCCAGATACCTTGATGAATTCATTTATTAATTCCAACAGATTTTTTTTATTGAATCTTTAGGATTTTTTACATATAACAAAGATAATTTAACTTCTTTCTTTCAAATTAACATGCCTTTTATTTCCCGTCATCTTTTTAATCTCTGATTTACCTGTGGTTATGTCTTTTTCATTCTATACAAACTAAGTTGTATTTATATCTATGAAATATATTATTTCGATCTATATCTTTGTTGATTTTTTTCTTCAACTATCAATAATCACAAAAGGTAAGTTGAAATTCCCATTGTAATAGTAGAAGTATTAATTTCTCCCTATAGTTCTATCAATATTTTGCTTCATGTATGATGCTATACATTCTTTATAAATTTAAATATTTTTCATTACAAAGTGACCAAGTCCTAATATAATGTTTTAAAGTTGATATTGGATAATATTAGTATAGGTATCTAGCTTTTTATTCATGCTTCAAGACTTTACACAGACTATTCTCTCTGCCAACAATAATCTTCCCTCGAATAAGCTGTTTACCTAACTTTCTTACATCTACCAAGTCCAGGTTCAAATATCAACTCCACTGTAATGACACAATTTTAAACGATCAAGCCCTCCCCTACCCAAGCATTCGGTTCCTCTTTCCTGGTTCTGTTTTGTATAGTACTCAACATTTTTTAACATATTGTATTTATGTATTTCTTTAAAGATAATGTTTATTTTCTGTCTTCCTCAAACACACACTAAATACAAATTCCACAAGGACAGGTACTGTTATCAGTTTGGTCAACAGTGTATCTCCATCACATAGAAATGCCTGGCATATACATAGTGCTTAAAGTTTTCTTGCTGAATGAATAAATAAAAAATTCTCAACTTCAAAGATTATAAGGTAAATACAAATTTTAAAACAGTAAGATGCTACGACATCATACTTATTAACCAAAACCTATTTTTAAAATTGTTTTATTTATTCATTTTTTTAGATAGGTGAGGGGACAGGGGAGGGGGGGGAGCAGGAAGCATCAAATCCCATATGTGTCTTGACCAGGAAAGCTCAGGATTTCAAATGAGTGACAAATCAAAAAACTTTTTAAATGTAAATAATAATAAACCAGTTGCCCATCAAGAAGACCTCTGCTACATACCCCCCTAAAAAGAAAAGGACTGGGGCAAGGCAAACTATTGTAAGAGTCTTCTGACAGTAAAAGTGTGAAGGAAATAACTGACTTCCACATCTCAGAACCATTCTCCATACAAAGTAAAAGAAAATGCCATTTGGAGAAGGCAGAAAACCCTCCCATCCTCTGTACCTAGGCAAATATAGAAGCCAATAGAGAGGAAACTAATTCTAAAGAAAGACTATTTCCCAATTTATTAAACTTTGTTTTATGACCAATTATGTGATCTATCTTTATAAAAGTTCCATACGCATATGAAAAGAATGTATATTCTTAAACTATTGGGTTTAGTAGTTTACAAATGTCATCTAGGTCACATTCGTTGAATGTTTTGTTAAAGTCTTTAATACCTCTACTATAGTGATTTTCAACCTGTATGCCATGAGAATTTTTAAAACATGTAACACCTGACTATTTAGTCAGAGGCACTGACCTTATTTCCCTCAGATTGTCAAATAAAAAAATGGCCACAGCCAACATAGTAATAGTCGTCAAAAAATATATTTTTGTTGTGCCACAGAATTTTAGTAATTGTTTCATGTGTGCTATAAGATGAAAAAATTTGCTATCGCTGCTCTATTATTTTCTGTCTACTTTTAACAAATATTGACAGTTAAAATCTTCAACTACAATTGCAAATATGTCTTTTTCTCTTATATAGTCAGTTTTACCTTCACAAATTTTGAAGCTCTGTTATTAGGTACATACATACTTAGGATCATTATATCTTCTCGACTAATTGACATTTCAATCATTATTAAATGTTTTTTATCTAGAGTACACTTCTTTGTCATTAAGTTTAAGTTATCTGGCATTAACAACAATAATTTTGCTTTCTCATGACTGATATTTGCAAAGTTTACCTTTTCCATCCCCTTACATTCGACTTTTATGTGCATCTCTTACAAATAGCATATATGGTTTAAGTCCATTCAGACATTCTGCTCTTGGAGATTTATTCATTCTACATTAAACATGATTCTTGATATGATGTTTATAATAAAATCATCTTGCTACTTGTATTCTATCAGTCCCATCTCTACTTTGTTTCTCCTCTTCTCCTGCCTTCTTTGAATTAATATCTTTTTCACTTTCTCTCGTATCTTTTTATCTCCTTCTCGATGTTATAGTTATACATCTTTTTCAGTCGTTGCTAAGTATGTATCCTTATGACCTATCTGACTTAGTTTCATAATACATTATTAATTTATTATGTTTTAGAAACAGCAATACCAATTACCCGACAGAAGAAAAAGCATACCAATTTTGTGGTATAAATAGAATTTATGTCTTTTTAAAACAGTAATAAAAATTATGAGACAAACAAAAAGGAAAATAGTCAAGAGATAAAGAAATCAACAAAACGAGACCAAGAGATGATCTAGATCAGGGGTCTCAAACTCGCGGCCCGCCGAACAATTTTGTGCGGCCCGCAGACTAATCCACGAAGTTCAAAATATTTTGGATAAAATTAAGTAAGCCTAGGGGCCTACTTGTATTTTTCATTTCTCTAGCATCCTAGCTAGATATTAGCTTAGTTAACAGCAGTTGTGATGCGAACTACAGTTTCTGGTCGTTTTGTGACACTGAGTAAACTGCATGCTTGTTGTACTGATTTTTTTTTTTGTTTTCAACTGCAGTGAGAAAAGTGTTGCGTAACAGTTGCCTTTTGTAGACCTAGTGCGGCCCGCGGAACGGCTGTGATCTTGCTCTGCGGCCCACATGCTGAGTTGAGTTTGAGACCCCTGATCTAGATGATAGAAACTTTAAAAAAAATCAACTGTGATTAATATAAGAATATAGTGAAACATTAGAAAACATGCATGAGCAGACATCAACAGGTAGATGGGAATTATCAAAAAGAGCAAAATGAAAATGATGGTAATGAAAAACACTATCTGAGAGATCATCGGCTTTTATGGGCTTATTATTAGACTGTACAGATCAGAAAAAAAGTTAATAAATTAGAAAACAGGTCAAGATAAACCATCCAAATTGAAACATACACAAAAACAAATATACTTGATGAAGAGAAGAAAGCACCCATCCATGACCTGCAGAACAGTGTCATAGAGCCTGTCATATATGTAGTTAAAATCCCAGAAAGAGAAAGCAGAGAGAATGGAACAAAGATATGTCTGAAGACATGAGGGCTGAGAATTTTTCAAAATCAATTAAACACAACAAACACAAATCAAGAAAATTCAGAGAAATCCATACCAGATAATAACTACTAAGTGCAGAAACTCTCATAAAAACTAATGTAAGGTAAGACACACTACAAACAAAAAGAGTAAAGCAGGTGAAAGATTTGGAAAGATCTCTCAGAATAGGTGATTAAGAGCAAATTCTATCTTTTTCTCCTCTAGTAAGTAACAAATAACTCTGCTACTAATTCCTTTCTTCAGATTCAAAGGATGTGTAAAAATTTTAAATGTCAAATAATTGAATGATGTAAAATAGCTAAGCTGTTACAAAATTGGCTGTCTGAATCTATATCAATACTATTCACTTAAATATAAAATAATGCTAGTTATTTCCAGAGACTTAAAGTATTTGTCCTAGTAAGATACATGAAACCAAAGTTTTATCATTAATAAATCATAAAGAGACTGAAAATATTTTAACTATGATATTGAGTAAAATGTCCAGTTTATTCCATATTTAAATTCTGCAAATGCCGCCTGACCAGGCAGTGGCGGAGTAGATACAGCATCGGACTGGGATGCAGAGGACCCAGGTTCAAGACCCGGAGGTCGCCAGCTTGAGTGTGGGCTCATCTGGTTTGAGCAAAGCTCACCAGCTTGGACCCAAGGTCACTGGCTTGAGCAAGGGGTTGTTACTCGGTCTACTGAAGGCCCACAGTCAAGGCACATATGAGAAAGCAATCAATGAACAACTAAGGTGTCACAACGAAAAACTAATGATTGATGCTTCTCATCTCTCTTCACTCCTGTCTGTCTGTCCCTGTCTATCCCTGTCTCTGACTCTTTCTCTGTCTCTGAAAAAAAAAAATGCAGACTATGAACCAGGATTTGCATTTTTATAAATTCTGCAAATGCCTAAAACATAACTTAAAAATTATTTTTATCATAAATAAAAACCATTATAGAGCAAGATATTCATTGTAATGAGTATTTTCTAAATTTTGCTTTGTAATATTTGAGCTATACTTTTCTCCAAAATTTTACTGTCAAAACCAATTAAAATAACTTACTATAATCCTCAAAAAAAACTGTTTTCATTCTATCTTATTTGTTTCCAATACTCAAATATGTACATATATTTAAATTATACACGAAATTACAAATTCCCTTTTTACACTAAATTATAAATATAGTTCTATTAATGGCTTTATAAATGTAATCTTCAGTTATATTATTCATATCCACATAATATCTCATCAACATGACTATTTTACTATTTTCCTATTTTTAAACATTAAAACTTAGCCAATATACTCCCTATTATATAGCTAATACCACAATGACTTCTTGATACAGAATGATTATTTCAGTGTACGAATACTGCTTGATAAAGTTTGTTGAATGACTTTCCAAAGGAGCTATACTAATTAACACACTACATTCAATTATTTTTTTAAAAATCTTTTGCGTATATAAACACATCAATGTATACTTTTAACTTTAAAGCATAAGTATAATCATACCATATTAAAACTGTTGATTTTAAATGCAGTCGTTCTTTTCCTTTGTGGACATGGTTTTCTACCTTACTTACATCTCCCTTCCTCCCACCTGTCCACCCAGATGGCCCAAGTTAATGACCTAATATGTATCTAGCCTGTACTTCTATTCTTAGAGATTCATATACAAATATGTATTCTCAGATACATGTATTCATATATAATGGTATTGTCATGTCCTGCTTTTTTAATATAAAATTTCACACATCCTTCATTATCTTATTTTTTCTCACATACTAATACTCAATGAAAATTCCTCCTAGACTACTTGCACATATTTGATTAATTCTTTTTAACTGCTACTAAGATTTTATCCAGTAGATACAAAATAAAAACATATTTACTCAACCATTCATCTATTGACAGACACGTACTTTGTTTCCAGTACTTTGCCACATGTGGAGATATATTTCTATGTGGTAGATTCCAAAAAATTGAATTGCTAAGACACTAGTATATACATATATATTGTTCATTAGATATTGTCAGATCACCTTCCAAAAAGGCTCCATAAATCCACATTTCCAGTAGCAAAGTATAAAAAAAATCCTTTTTATGTTCATGCCAGCAAAATATTATTATTGGTCTTTTTCTCTTTTTCCATTTTTTTTGTTTGCTTTGTTTTTGTTTTTAAGGACAGGGGCCGAAGGAGGCACTTTGATAGATATGTTATATTACTTTGTATATTACTTCATTAATTTGCATTCCTCTGCTAGTGAGTTTGAATATATTGTTACTGGCCATTTATACTGGCTCATTTTCCTATATTGCTGTTTGCATCTTTTTGGTCAATACCCAAGCAGTTATTTCATATAACAGGTATTATCCTCGTCCTTCCTCTGCATTGCCAATATTTTTTATAAAACCCACAGTTTGTATGGTATATTTTTTATTCAGAAGTTAAGTTTTATATAGTCAAATATATTTCTCTTTCTGCAGAGCTTGTAATTTATAATGGTGATGAAGGTCTCCCTCACCCCAGGAATGCACATGTATTCTCCTATATTTAGTGCAGAATTTTTATTATTAAGTCTTTCCATGTGGAATTTATTTGTGTGTATTGTACAAGATTGGGATCCAAATTCATTTCCCGCAAAATGAATAAACAGATGTGCCAGAGCTACTTATTAAATAATCCACCCTCATTCTTCTGAATTGAATTTTCATATATAACACTCTTGTATGTATAGGAATCTATTTGAAGATCCTCTATTTTGTTCCCATGATTTATCCAAAGTTTTTCAATACAATTTATCAAACATTCTGCTCTCGACCATGACCAGAGCCCCAGCATCAAGCACAATGGTCAATCATTATTTGCTAAATGAATCTTATTAAACAGATAAAGTATCTTTAGTCATTTGCTGATAGTGCCTAGTCTATTTTCCTCCTAAGCTGTGTCTTACTCTCACCTCTATTCCCTACAGACAGTAGAATATATCATTTCATAATTAAACAAATAATAATAAAGTTGATTCTGACTACCCCTTAGTAAGAAATGACTTTGTTTCCTAAAGTTCATTAACCCTGTTAAATTCCCACAGTTCAACTGGGTATTTTCCTTAGGGTTAATGGAGTTCTACCACCATGTTACTATATAGTTTTGCCCACAAATCATATTTATTTGTAATGCCAAAGTTATTTATCAGTTGATATTTAAAGTAATATCCAAATAATATCAAATCCAGCCTATATAAATGATGCAGATAAATGTGAATAAATCTAGTTAGTCAGAAAAATAAAATAGCAAGAAACACTTTATCAGTAATAGCTGACAAAGGTAAAAAGTGACTTATCATCTAAGCAAAATATACTAAGAGTGAGTAGTAGATCAGTGATAGAGTTAGGTAGACATCAGGGATCCACTGAGACTAGTCTCCTGAATTGGACATCTTATATTAAAAATTAAAAGCAAGATCAAAATATACCATCATACTGGAGATAAACTCAAAATACTGTATAATGAGACTGTCAGACACTGGAATGAAAAATTTCAATTATATAAATATAAACATGTTAAATACTAGGCACTGTACTGTGCATACAGAATAAGACAAACATTCTCTCTGCCTGCAGGAAGTCTACTTTCTAATGTGACATTTGGTAAGGAACAAGTAAACATATTAATTATCAATTTGGATGAATGGTACAGAAAACAAAAGAGAGACTAATATAGAGAAAAAAATAAAGAACTGAGTGGTAAAAGAAGGATCATCTGACAGGCTAATATTTAGGGTGTCACCCAAAAAGTAAGAAGAGGCTAACAGTAAAAAGAAAGTTCATTTGTGAGTATGTCCAGCTCACAGGAAGAGAAGAGGATTAAGTCTAACATACTTCAGTGATTACAGAAACATATATGAAATATATATTTAATTTTATTTAATTATGAAATAATATATTCTACTGTATGTGGGGAAGAGGTGGAAGTAAGGCAACAAACCTAGGAGCAAAATAGACTAGGCACTATTAGCAAATGGCTAAAAAGTTTTTTTAAAAAAGATACTTTGCTTAATAAGATTCATTCAGCAAATAATGATTGAGCCACTATGCTTGATGCTAAGGATATGATCATGGTTAAGAGAAGACTCATTGATAAACTGTATTGAAAAACTTTAAATAAAATCATAGGAACAAAATAGAGGATCTTAAAATAGATTGCTATATATACAAGAGTGTTACCTTATTTTCCCAAAAAAGTAACATTTACAGGTTCAGAGATTAGAACCTGTTTTTCTCTTTCAGTTTTTGAAGGGCATTACAAGCCATCACATTATAATTTTTAAAAATATATTAACTGAACGGAAGACTTAACATAACTATTTCTGATATGTTTAGAGTTACATGAAAATCAAAGAAAATAATTCAATCAAAATATAATACAAAACACACAAACTTTTACTCACTATTTTTAATTTCTATTAACATATACCAGTAATATTATAGTTGCATATACCTTTGCCTACTGCTTCTCTATGAAATAAGTCTCTAAAAACCATACCTACTGCATTCAAATGAAAAAGACTAAACAGATAAATATTCAGCTTTGTAAGAGTTAGAGCTGTGAATATTTTGTAATTAAAATATTTAATTATAATTTATACACAAGTAAAAAGCGATATCCTAAGCACTAAAAATACTTAAATGTATAAATGTTATATATTATATATCTATTTGCCCATGAACATATTTCTTTCAACAAATTTTGAGAAAAAATATTCTATAATTAAAAGAAGTTCTAATTGATTTTCATATCAGATTTTCACATTTTATGTGATCCTAAATTGTGGCTTATCCAGTTTACAGGTTTTTTAGTTACTAAAAAAAGGCTCTCACATTTTACTGAGTGGCTAATTTTAGGAAAACAATGACTATACATCACTTTATGATTGAGCGGTTTTTTACTGTAATATATAAACTTCAATATATAGTCTTTTGGACATAGCAGTCTCAAAGTTTTTTTTTTTTTGCTTCATATAAAGAAAAAACTTGAACATAAAAATGTATTAAGTAATTTATTAGAATAAAATAATTCAAGCCAAACATGATGGAATGAAAGAGAAAAAATATTATAACAGTGACATTAAATTTAACAACGTAATTATACTGTTATTAAGAACATCTATATTATATATAAAATAACATAAAACCAAACAAAAACACTCTTCCACAGGATATTACCTATACCTTCTAATACCTAATATTTATACAGAATAAGAAAACAAAGTTAATGTCTACACAAAAAAGTATTAATTTATTATAATGAATTATGTAACAGAATAAAAGTCCATAAGAAATACGAGTCATTTTTAAAAACAAAGTTTTAAACATCTCTGGAAATAGTCTTTGCTTAAAGAGAGGAAGCACTTAAAATTATAGTGAAATTAACATCTAAAAGTATTCTTCTTGGCACCATCAGGAAAACAGGTGCTGGTGCTAAACAATCACAGGGAAAGAAAGAGCATTTCCATTTTTGCTTTATTCAAGAAATGACTAAACACCATTATTCATTACATTCATTTGGTATAGATTACATAATCTATATATTCTCAGCACTTAATAAAACAAAATGCACACTCAAATATTGGCTAATGATAATAAAACTGATATTATTTACAACAGCAAAGCACAGCAAAATCTAGTGAAATCAATGTTTCTAATGACCATTTTAGAAATTCTTCACTGTTTCTTCATTGGTCATCAAAGAAAATTATGGTAAATGTATTACTGGAAAAAAAATGTTACTCAAAAGAGCTGACTGTCTTATATCAGATGATAAAATACACTACATTTAAAAACAAAGGTAAATTTTACCAGTTTACTTATAAAATACTACATTCAGTTCAAATAACAAAGAAGAAAAAATTAATTATAAATATAATATTTATTTTTAAATGCTGCCTTCTAAAATATGAAACTCAGACCGAATCCACCTAAAACCAACTCACACTGTTGTCTAAAATCTCTGTTACTATGATACTCAATGGGAATTTTAGGCTGCCAAAATATTAAAACTCAAATATATCTATATACATTACTGAGCTCTGTTTTCCTCATCATTTTTTTTAATGCTATGAGGCACTATAACTCAAACCTAATGATGGAACAGGAGCTGGATTGGTAAATAATAACTTTACAATAGCATTATTACAATGAAGTTGCCACCAGCATTCTATAATTCATCGGTTTTACTCTCTCCAAATGTTTCATATTCAGTTAGAACTCAAGTCAATTAAATACAAACTCATGTGTTCTTCCATAGACTTCAATGTTGACAGCCACAAAAATATTCCCAAGCTTTGAAAACAAAAAGTATCATTAACTATATACAGCATTTAAACCTGTGGCAGATTGAAAATGGCCACAAATTCTTTGGCATGTATCCTTTAAAGAAGCAGAGCCTGTGTCTCCTTTTTTTGAATGTTCATGGGTTCTGTGACTGTTTTGACCAGTAGTCTGGGTCAGATATGATAATTGTAACATTTTCTGGGCCTGGGCCTTAGGCAATTACAGTTTCCACTTCCTGACTTTTAGAATACTTGTTCTGGAGGAAGCTACCCAGCATAAAAGAAATTTGACTATCCTGGGACCACCATGCTTAATGTAACTGAAATAGCTTGTGAAGAGACCACATGACGAGAAAAGCACCTAATGAATCTTCTACTCTTTAAGATATCACAGCCTTGGGGCTAGATATGTGAATAGAGAGGCCTTCCGATGACTCCGGCCCTCAGCCACCACCTGACTACAACAGCAGGAGACCAGTAAAACCATTCCCAAATTCCTGACCTACAAAATTGTGAGCAAAATAAAATAGTTGGTTAAACCACTAAGCTTTGGGATTGTTTGTTACACAACAGATATCTCAAAGAAAAACTATAATTTTATTTTATGGCATGAATAAACTCACTATGACAATAGGAAAAAAAGCAGACTGCCAATTTGTAACTGTGAGGTAATGAAACTTTTAAAAACTTTTAAATTATCAATCACTATCTCTAGTAGAAATTCTTTTAATTGTATTTTAACTATGTCACGAGTTAATCATGATATAAACCAATGTTCCCCATTAGTCTTGATTCTCACAGTGAAGAAAAGTATCGAGGTTACTGAAAAATGACCCTGCACTTGTATTTTAATCAGTTGAATTGTTCACTATCAAGAATCAGTCATTTTTATTCTAAACATTTTAGTCTGTTTTATCTCTAAGAAGTTATATAATTTGATGAAATATTATTTAAAATCTGTAAGAAATAGAAAGTAGTTGTTTCCATGAGTAGGTTGAATATTTCATAAGAACTTGATAAAGGCTAATAACCACTTGGAAAAAGAAAGGTCCATGATGAATACCAATCAGGAAACCTATGCTAATAGAAAAGATGTGGGCACAATATAAAAAAAAAGGACTATAAATATATATTATGTATGTATATATCATTTTTATGACTATCTCCTACAGTCGAAAATTTTGTATACACTTAACAATTACCAGATCCAAATGAGCGGATAAAAGAGCTTATATTATAAGCACATTTAAAAAATTTTTTATAAATTAAGCAATAAAAATGAAGTTTCAGTTTTGCAAAATGAAAAGAGTTCTCTGGTTGGATGGTGGTGATGGTACACAAGAATGTGAGTACGCTTAATGCCACTGAGTTGTACACTTTAAAATGATAAAGATGATCAATTTGGCCCTGGCCAGTTGGCTCAGTGGTAGAGCATCGACCTGGCGTGCAGAAGTCCCGGGTTCGATTCCCGGCCAGGGCACACAGGAGAAGCGCCCATCTGCTTCTCCACCCCTCCCCCTCTCCTTCCTCTCTGTCTCTCTCTTCCCTCCTGCAGCCAAGGCTCCATTGGAGCAAAGATGGCCCGGGCGCTGGGGATGGCTCCTTGGCCTCTGCCCCAGGCGCTAGAGTGGCTCTGGTCG
This sequence comes from Saccopteryx bilineata, assembly GCF_036850765.1. NCBI lineage: Eukaryota > Metazoa > Chordata > Mammalia > Chiroptera > Emballonuridae > Saccopteryx > Saccopteryx bilineata. The sequence goes on along the minus strand of NC_089491.1, from coordinate 137,194,534 downwards.
CAACAGAGCAACGCCCTGGAGGGGCAGAGCATCGTCCCCTGGTGGGCAGAGCGTCGCCCCTGGTGGGCGTGCCGGGTGGATCCTGGTTGGGCATATGCAGGAGTCTGTCTGACTGTCTCTCCCTGTTTCCAGCTTCAGAAAAATACAAAAAAAAAAAAAAAAAAAAAAAAGAAGAAGAAAGATGATCAATTTTATGCAATGTCTCAAAAAAACTGAGTACATAGACTTTATATTAATAACCAGAAAAACTAAAAAAAAATTATGTTTAGTAAAGTAAGCCAATCACAAAGAGGACATATTATTGTAAATTCCAATTACATGAAGTTCAAGAACAGGCAAAACTAATCTATGTAACAGAAAAGAGAACAGTGATTGGGGGATAAGGCGAGTAACACGAACTGCAGGAGGAACTAAAGCAGTTTCTGGGGAAATGGAAATGTTTTATATCTTGACTGGAGTATACACAATCACATTGCTCACAAAAATTAGGGGATATTTTGTAGCTTCATATTCATTTTAAAATACCCCTCATTTTTGTGAGCAGTATATATATGTCATAACTAAACAAACTACATCTACAATCTGTACATTTCACAATATATGTAAATTTCACATTAATTTTTAATGGAGGCGGAGTGGAAAGGACAAAAGAAATTGGTCTAGAAATTAATACATGAGCACTGTCCCCTGAAACAAAATAATGGTATTTTTTAACCACCAGAATTACTACACAGAGCAACTTATTAAAAGGTAAAGTGCTGCCTGACCAAGTGGTAACACACTGGATAGAGCATCAGACTAGGACGCAGAGGACCCAGGTTCGAAGCCCCAAGGTTGCTGGCTTGAGCATGGGATCATAGACATGACCCCATGGTCACTGGCTTGAGCCCAAAGGTCGCTGGCTTGAAGCCCAAGATTGCTGGCTTGAACAAGGGGTTACTCACTCTACTGTAGCTCTCTGGTCAAGGCACATGTGAAAAAGCAATCAATGAACAACTAAGGAGCTGCAATGAAGAATAGATGCTTCTCATCTCTCTCTCTTCCTGCCTGTCTGTACCTATCTGTTTCTTTCTCTCTCTCCCTCTCTCTCTCTCTCTCTCTCTCCCTCTGTCACAAAAAAATTAAATTAAATTAAATTAAAAAAATTTTTTTAAGGTAAATTGCTAGTTGGTAACAGAACAAGACATCTAAAATTTCTCACTAGTCAATAAAAAGGGTTTTAAAGGTGAAAAAACTATCACCATTCTTGGTTATTTAAAGAAAACAAGATATCTACAAAAACTACAAAACTTACAGCTTTCCTCTAGTTAATCGACCTAATTTCTCCCCTTTAATTTGTCAATTTCATTCAATAAATCCATTGTATTTACTCTGTGTACATTACTATGTAAGGAACTAAGTATAACAAAATACAAAGATGAATATACAGGAACCTCTGCCCCCTAGGCATTTATCTCTGATAGGTGGCTTTACACAAGTAGGTAACAGCTATAAGAAAAGACTTAGAGGGACCTGCAACACTCAAAACGGAACTGTATGCAACTTAGACAAATATTTTGAAAGGTGAAATTTTTTTAAGTAAGGCAAAAGAGCAGTAAGTGGCTCATGCTCCAAGCTTATCCCCCACTCTTCCCCTTTTATTACCAGCACAGGAAAATTCCATAAATATCTATGTGTTTCCAAGAAATTTTAGGATGCGGATACAAAAGGTTTCCTGTAATTTCATAAATAAAAGATAGAATATTCAAGTTTACTATTCAATGAGTGTGTGAGTAAAAGGCTCCACCATATTTCTAGTAAAAGATATACAGTATGATTCAAACTATTGACTATCAATGTTCCTGGCAATATGTGGAAAATCACAGATTTCAGACTTTTCTGGAGTGAATTATTCTGCTTTAAAATCTGAAACTCCAAAATTAGAATTATGAAGTGACAGAAAACATCACAATCTGAATTCTACTTACACAAAACCACATGGTTTTCAATGCCAAGTTCTGAATTTACAGCTGGGAAAATCACCATTGAAGATAGCTGAGTCTGGATCAGATTCGCTTAACATAAAACCAAGTGTAGACCTCAAATTACATGTGACATCTCTAGCCAGTCACATAAATAAGAATAATGCAAGCTTAAAGACAATAAATTCACCTAGACCTTTCTAAATTTGGCCACCCTCATAGTACTACACAATGTTCCTTTCCTAAAATTTTCAAATAAGTTAGAAGAAAGAAAGAAAACAAACATACCGTCATTTAAGCACAATTAAAAAAATCTAAAATTACTCACTTCAATTGTTCTGAGAAAAGTCTTCTAAACAAATCAAGATATTCTAAATCTTGAAATACACCTGTTATTTAAAAAACATAAAAGAGAAACTCAACGAGACTGTTAGGATATTAAGTCTTGGCATGTCGTTTCAGAACCCTCCCAAACAACTTGTCACAAAGTGAACAGGAACAAGCTGTACTAAGGATGTACAAAGATATTCCTTTAGTTGTTTGCTTAATCATCTACTGGCTTCCCACTAAGTTAACAAAACCAAATATAAGTCAACAGGAGTCTGTCTGCAACTATAAAATCACTTTACATTATTTGGCTTCAGAAGTTTGGACCCTATGGAAAGTCCATTTAAAATTTTACCTGGCACACACAAGCTAAAATATCTTATTTGCCGTTTGAAGCCACACCAGATTCCAACCCACAGAGACAGGATTTCCAGTTTATTTCTTATAACCCACATGTACAAAACCCATATTACAACATCGAGAAGCACTGTTAAAATTCTGTAATAATAGTAAAGCAAAGTGGTTCACCATAGAGCTCTATTTCTTGGGAATTTTTTTAAAGGCTCTGGTATATTTATAATATACAACTTTTAAATTAAGTACTCAAACACACAAGTTTCACCTTGGAACTCTAATGTAAGAGTTCTTTCTGGGTAAGGAATCAAACCAAAAACCTAGGTCAAACACTGTAAATTGAATAAATAATTTCATAATTTCTTTAAGAGAACATGATTTCAAATACTATAATTACTACAGTTTATTAAAAGTATACTTCATATTCAAATCTTTATAGAAATTAGCTTCTGCTTCTTTATAGGTACCTATTACACGTGACTTCAAGAATTAAAACTGTCACATATCATTACATATGAAAGATATACTACAACTGCATCACTTCAGAAATATCAACCTAGTACCCAGGATTGCCCATAACAATGAATACCACTATGAGTCAAAATTATGCCACTCACTGCTACACAGAATTCAAACATGCAACCCTCACTACCATATGGGAACAAACTTTTTAATAGTACTACCATAAACCAATAAGCAATAATATTATGCAAGAATGCTTACTCAGAATATGTGGAAGATGAAACAGTATCGATTAACAAAGCTTTCTCAGTTATTAGAGACACATGGAAAGCACTTTTGTTTTTAGCTTAAGAAAAACTTTCTAAAATACACTGGCCAATTTCCCTATTTTAGGAAATAAAGTTCAGAGAGTTCCCAAATTACATATAACCTTTACACATCAATGGCTGTTCAGGGAATAGAATGAATATATTCATAGGATGCACTATCTTCTCTTTCCACCTTTCACTCTCACCATGACCATGCAATGTGAAAGTAATACATGTTGTCAAAGATTCATTTAAAAGAAGACTAAAGAAAAACTAAAAAAACTACAAAAGTGTGGCGTTGTTAAAAAGTCAACAAAGATAAAGAACAATAGGTATCCTCAAATATGTTAAGACAAAATTCCTAGCTAACAAAATGGAAAGTTCTTGATCCACAGTCCTATACCAAGTGGCATCTCTGTATTTTGCTAGCCCAACACACTTCTTTCCAAGCTTCTTGTAGCCATAAGAGTAGGCAATTAACCCAAGCGGAGCTAAATAACACAAGTCTCGCCATACTAATCAGACCTAAGGATAGGAAACTGACTACAGCTGGACCAATCAATCTTTCTTTGTGATGTTTCCAACTGGAGATAGGAGGGGGAAAGCCCCTTTTTCTTTCTAATCACAAAACTCTCCCCACCTAGTAAGTTCTGAATCCAACTGTCTTATCTTAACTTCCTCAGTATGCAAGTTCAGACCAGTTTTAGAAATAAACTTGCCTGAGCTTTGTGCCTGAGCTATATTCCCTGGAATGCTCTTCCTCCTGCTCTTTGTATGGCTGGCTATTTCTTGTGATTCGGATTGCAGCTTTAATGTCTCCTCTGGACAAAAGCTTTCTCAAGCAGTCACTTAATCACGGTCACATCATCTTATTTTAATTCTCTGCATAGCACTTATAACTTTAATATACTTCTTTTTAATACTTACTGCTATACCCCAACACCTAGAACAGTGCCTGGCACAACTATACACTTCATAATTTGTTGAATAAGTGAATGAAAGCTGTGAAAAAATGAACCCAAAGCCAGAAGCCATGGTCCTAGGCCCAGGACAAGCCAGTCTAGGAAAGAGAAAAAAGAAAAAACAAAGTAGAACTTGCAGAGACATCTGAGTGTCTTCAGTCATCCCCAAAACTAGTTCCAAGTCTGCCCATACTGCAGTTTGGCAACATGTATCAGAGGTCTTTAAAACGGCATGCACATACCACCGTGGGGAAAGAGGGACACATAGATAATCCATCAGAATGTGAAAAGACATACCAAATAGATTTGTATTATCCTTTGCAAAGTTCTATATCTGTGTCTGTTTTATAATGTACATAACATATTATAGTCACATATATACACAATGTACAAATAAGTTTAGCCATAGTGGATGTATACCTAATACCTGATAGAGGTACACAATGGAAAAAGTCTGAAGACTATCAATGTTAATAAACAAATTTCATTTTTTTATACTAGAGTGTTTCAGGTTTCTTTCATTTCTAACAAAGGGACTGCTGAAATGTATTTGACACATATTTGGTGGTCAAATACTTATAAAATGCTGAATGCAGACTAATACTTTATGGCTCCCAAGAATAGCCAAATGAAAGCTAAAGGCAGATAGACTACAAATCTACATAAACATAACTTTCTTAACTTTAGACCTATCCAAAGGAATCACTACCTCTCCAACTACAAAGTTCCCACTACTGGAAAGGTTCAAGTAGAAGCCTTATAACCATTAGTAAGAGAGGATAATTAGACATGATTTCACACTTGTGAGGTTGTCCAAATAACGAAAGTTAACAACGATACTAATGCTAGCAATGTAATAAAAATTTAGTCCTTGTGCCTTTGGAGGTCATAATTTAACAGACAAAAAAAGACAGACTTGCAAACATATATATATATATATATATATATATATATATCAATACTTAGTACACATAACACATCTGTACATGTGTACAGTAACAACAGAGAAAGGTGGTGATAAACTCTGCAGGGTAGAAATATCATATTTAAGTTGATTAATGAGGGATAAGTAAAAGCTCGGTTTTCTGCTGGACAAGACCTATCAGGGCATTCCTGACAAAGGAACAAGTAAGAAGGGACAGGAACAGAAAGCAAACAGTATGGCAAGCCTAAAATACAACAAATAGCCTGACCTGTGGTGGCGCAGTGGATAAACTGTCGACCTGGAAATGCTGAGGTCGCCGGTTTGAAACCCTGGGCTTGCCTGGTCAAGGCACATATGGGAGTTGATGCTTCCAGCTCCTATCCCCCTTCTCTCTCTCTGTCTCTCCTCTCTAAAATGAATAAATAAAATTTAAAAAAAAAATAAAATAAAATAAAATACAACAAATAAGAGGTAACTGTTGAAGGATACGGTGCAGATGGTAGGAGAAGAACCACAAAGGAAGCTGGTGGGTAAGTGGCTAGTAGCCAAGGTCTGAAGGGCCATGCTAAGGAGTTAGGAAGGAGCCACAGAAAAAGAAAAATGACTATCTTTTACAGCATACTGCTTTGTGACCACACACATACCTCATGTTTTAAGACACATTATCACTTTTAATCCTCAGAAGATCCCTGTTATTATGGATATATCAACACTTTTAAAATAAAGAAACCTAGGCTACAGAGAAACCAAGTAATTTGCCTAAAATCCTAGTTAAATTAACATCAGAAACTAAACTCATTGAAGGAGTTTGAGAAGGCATGTGAGATACGGAGTATTTAAAGTAAGTGAACTGTGTCTTAGAAAAATGGCTATCAGGCTAAGTGGATAATTGTGTGGAAGTAAAATAGGCTAGTTTTTAAAAAATACTACAGGCAAATATAACCCAAATGAAAGTACCAAGGAAGTGAGAATGAAGGAAAGGGTAACTGAAGGATTTCATTGAGTTCTAGCTTGAGCAAGCAGATGGAAAAGCCAGTCTGGGTAGAAGTAATGAGGCATAAAATAAGAAGATGAAGTACAAAGAATGATTAGTTTAAGTTTAGGCAACAAAGACACATTTAGTTGGATGTTTCAATAAAAGACCAACAGGGAAAGGAAGTTGACCAGAAGAGCTCTTTCTAAAGGAAAGGTGGGATAAACACATTAGAAATCATTATATACATAGAGAAATTTTAAAAATTAGGCCAAGCAAAGTAGAAAATAAACCCGTATGCGTTCCTACTAATATAAATAATTAAATAAGTGAATGATTAAGTGGGAAAGAATAAATTTTCCATGCAGAATTCCAAATACTATATACAGATCCTCTACCTGCAAGGTGATGAAACTCCCCTCTCCTTCAACGTGGGTTGCACACAGCATCTTCCTTCCAAAGAGTACAATGTTGAAAGGGGGGAAAGAAAACCTCAAAGCAGAAAAGCCTGACAAAAACCACCTCAGCCACAGAATCCAAGTCAACATCAACAGTCTCCATGACATTATGTGATGAAAATGGCACTTTACCTCTGTGGTCTTCCCCAAAAACTCTTAATTCCATTTGAAAAATGAGAAAAACATCAGACCAACCCCAAATAAAGGACGATCAATAAACTATCTAACCAATACTTCTCAAAACAAATAATCAAGGTCATCAAAAATAGATAAAATTTAAAACACCATCACAGCCAAAAGTAATATAAGAACACAAGACCACTAAATGTAATATGTGTAATATGGTATCCTGTATTAGAGTCTAAAACTTTTAAAATGGTAGATCAAAGCTATGAAAATCTGAATACAGTAGGGACTTTATTTAAAAATTATGTATGGACATTGTTTCATTAATTTTAACAAATGTTCCACACTAACTGTAAAAACTGAGTGTTGGGCACTGTACTATCTTCACAATTTTTTTAAAATCTAAAACAATACTAAGTAATAAAGTTTTGTTTTAATGAGGCCAAAAGGAAAAAAAAAGAAAACCACTACAATTCAAGGAATAGGTGGAAGGAAATGTTAGTAAACAAAATTTAAAAGTTATTCTAGATGTAGAAAGATAGAATTATATCCTGAAAATCATAAGGAAAAAGAGTACAAGGATGGAAATAGGTGTAATATTGCAGACACCAAGAAGATAAGAAATAAAAGGAAACCACTGGCTTTAGAAGGTCAGTGGAAAAATAAATGGAAAGTTCGGTGGGGCTGCAACGACACAGTGGTACCTTGAGATACGAGCAGACCAACATATGAATTTTTTAAGACAAGAGCTGAGACTCGGTCTGTATTTGTGTTCGAGATCCGAGCGAAACTCCGAGATAGGAGTCATGATTCGGGAAACTGCCGCTAGTTGGTGCGTTGGCGCACAGGTCCAGTACTGGCAGCATAACACCAGCATCTCTTTCTATCTCACGTGTTACCCGCATAATCAAGTCAAAGCTCATGCACTGTACTCGTTCTTGCATCATTTTTGCATTTTTTACTAACTTTTTTTGTGTGCTACCATGGGGCCGAAGAAAGTGAGTGTAAAGGACAGTGGTGAGAATAAGAGAATGATGTCGATAGAAGTAAAGCAAGAAATAACAGAAAAACATGAGTGTGGTGTATGAGTGATTGAACTGGCAAGACTGTATGACCGCAATACATCTACAATTTGTCCCATCCTTAAACAAAAGGATGCCATCAAAAGCACAAATCCAGCGAAAGGAACTACAATTCTGTCCCAATTAAGGACAAATATCCATGAAGAAATGGAGAAGTTTCTGCTGGTGTAGGTGAAAGAGAAAGAGCTGGCAGGAGATACAGTGATGGAGACTGTAATATGCAAAAAGGCCCACATTATTTATGGCGACTTGAAGAAGAAAGAATCATCAACCTCAAAAGAAGCAGCAGAAGATATGTTTAAGACAAGTCACGTCTGGTTTGAAAATTTCAAGAAGAGATCTGGCATCCACTCGGTGGTGAGGCATGGTGAAGCTGCGAGTGCTGATGTTGAGGCAGCTGAGGAGTACATCACACGTTTTTGCTGCGCTTATCGCAAAGAAAGGCTACATCCCCCAACAAGTATTCAACTGTGACAAAACAGGATTGTTTTGGAAAAATATGCCCTGGAAAACTTTCATCACCACAGAGAAGAAGAAGCTGCCAGGCCATAAACCCATGAAGGACCGTCTGATCCTTGCAATGTGTGCAAATGCTAGCCTTGACTGTAAAGTAAAGCCACTGGTAGTGTATCATTCTGAAAATCCTCGAGTCTTTAAGACTCACAAGATTCTTAAAGGAAAACTGCAGGTTATGTGGCACACCAATGCTAGGGCATGGGTTACGTGGCTGTTTTTTATTGAATGGGTAAATCTTGTCTTTGGTCCTGCAGTGAAGAAATATCTTCAAGAAACTAAACTCTAAAAAATGTCATTGGAATTTTGATGGTGATTGCATTAAATTTGTATATTGCTTTGGGTAATATGGCCATTTTGATTATATTTACTCTTCCTATCCAAGAACAAGGAATATTTTTCCATTTCATTGTATCTTTTTCAATTTCCCTTGACAATGCTTTGTAGTTTTCGTTATATAGGTCCTTTACATTCTTTGTTATGTTTATACCTAGGTATTTTTTTTGTTGTTGTTGAAATTGTGAAGGGGATTATTTTTTGAGTTCATTTTCTAATGTTTCATTGTTGGCATATAAAAAGGCAATGGATTTTTGTATATTAATTTTGTGTCTTGTGACCTTACTGTATTGGTTTATTATTTCTAATAATCTTTTTGTGGAGTCTTTGGGATTTTCGATGTATAGGATCATATCATCTGCAAAAAGTGAAACCTTTACTTCTTCTTTTCTGATATGGGGATGCCTTTTATTTCTTTATATTGTCTAATTAATCAAAATTCCAATGACATTTTTTAAAGAAATGGAACAAAAATCATCAGATTTATATGCAACTATAAAAAAAAACCCAAATAGCCAAAGCAATCCTAAGGAAAAAGAATGAAGCTGGAGGCATTACAATACCTGACTTCAAACTATATTATAGAGCCACGACAATCAAAACAGCATGGTATTGGCAGAAAAATAGACACTCAGACCAATGGAACACAATAGAAAGTCCAGAAATAAAACCACATGTATATGGTCAAATACTTTTCAATAAAGGGGCCAACAACATACAATGGAGAAAAGAAAGCGTCTTCAACAAATGGTGCTGGGAAAACTGGAAAGCCACATGCAAAAGAATGAAACTCAACTACAGTTTGTCCCCTTGTACTAAAATTAATTCAAAATGGATCAAAGACCTAAAGATAAGACCTGAAACAATAAAGTATATAGAAGAAAACATAAGTACTAAACTCATGGACCTGGGTTTTAAAGAGCATTTTATGAATTTGTCTCCAAAGGCAAGAGTAGTGAAGGCAAAGATAAATGAATAGGACTACATCAGATGAAAAAGATTTTACTCAGCAAGAGAAACTGACAACAAAATAAACAGACAGCAAACTAAATGGGAAATATTTTCAAACAACAGCTCAGATAAGGGCCTAATATCCAAAATATACAAAGAACTCATAAAACTCAACAGCAAACAAACAAACAATCCAATAAAAAAATGGAAGAGGACATGAACAGACACTTCTCCCAGGAAGTAATACAAATGGCCAACAGATATATAAAGAGATGCTCATCTTCATTAGCTATTAGAGAAATGCAAATCAAACCTACCAAGAGATACCACTTCACACCTGTTAGATTAGCTATTATCAACAAGACAGATACTAGCGAGATTTGGAGAGGCTGTGGAGAAAAAGGAACCCTCATTCACTGTTGGTGGGAATGTAAAGTAGTACAACCATTATGGAAGAAAGTATGGTGGTTCCTCAAAAAACTGAAAATAGAACTACCTTATGACCCAGCAATCCCTCTACTGGGTATATACCCCAAAAACTCAGAAACATTGATACATAAAGACACATGTAGCCCCATGTTCATTGCAGCATTGTTCACAGTGGCCAAAACATGGAAACAACCAAAAAACCCTTCAATAGATGACTGGATAAAGAAGATGTAGCACATATACACTATGGAATACTACTCAGCCATAAGAAATGATGACATCGGATCATTTACAACAAAATGGTTGGATTTTGATAACATTATACAGAGTGAAATAAGTAAATCAGAAAAAACTAAGAACTGCAGGATTCCATACATAGGTGGGACATAAAAACGAGACTAAGAGACATGGACAAGAGTGTGGTGGTTGGGAGGGGAGGGAGGGAGAGGGGAGTGGGGATGGGAAGGGACACAAAGAAAACCAGATAGAAGGTGACGGAGGACAATCTGACTTTGGGTGATGGGTATGCAACATAATTGAATGACAAGATAACCTGGAGATGTTTTCTTTGAACATATGTACCCTGATTTATTGATGTCACCCCATTAAAATTAATAAAAATTTATAAAAAAAAAAAGAAAAAGAAAAGAAACTCCCAATGAAAGCATTACTAATCCTTGAAAATGCTCCAGCCCACCCACCTGGTCTTGAAGATGACATTCTCGATGAGTTCAAATTTGTGAAAGTCCTCTACCTCCCACCCAACACGACTTCAATCTTGCAACCTATGGATCAGCAGGTCATTTTGAACTTTATAAAGCTTTACACAAAGCACTTGTTCCACCGCTGCTTTGTGAGAATACAAATCTAACCCTTCAAGAGTTTTGGAAAGATCAACATTGTGATATGTTTAGGCATTATTGACTTAGCATGGCAAGAGGTTACAAGAACCTTGAACTCAGCATGGAAAAAGTTATAGCCTGATGTTGCAGATAGGGACTTCGAAGGATTTGAACCAAAAATCAAAACCGAGGTAGAAGCGTTGGAGAAGACTGTGTCCCTCGGAAGTCGATGGGTCTGGAGATAGATGAGGGTGACATAAACGAGCTCCTCGAGGAACATGAGGAGGAACTCTCAACTGAGGAGTTGAAGGAGCTACAGATGATGCAACATATGGAGCTTCTGCAAGAGATTAGTAGTGAGGAGGAGGTAGAGTCGGAGAAAGTGATTTCTACAAGTGAAATTAAAGACATGCTGGCAATGTGGGAAAAGCTTTCAAGTTTCATTGAAAAGAAACACCCAGAAAAAGTTTCAACTGGTCCTGCTTCAGCACTTTTTAATGACACTTGTTTGTCACACTTCCGTAACATTTTAAAAGGCAGGCAAAAGCAAACCTCTTTGGATAGATTTTTATTCAAAAGTCCTGCAAGTGAAAGTGCCGAAAGTGCAGCCAAAAAGGCAAAAATAGGTGATGATTAAATGAAAATACGTAATGTTAAGCTTAGGTTAAGTTTAAAGTTAAGAAAGTGCATTTTTTTACAATTAAGTTTTTATGGTTTCATTTTAAGTAAAGAAAGTGCAGTTTTAGTTTGCATTTAGTGTTAAGAAAGTGCAGTTTTAGTTTACGTGTCTACAGTGCCTGCATCCTTTCCTCCCTCCCTCCCTGCCTCCTCCTCCACCATTCACCTCCGTTAGCCTCGCTCGTCTGTCTCCAAGGTAAGAATACAGTACAGTACTAAATAACACTTTTTTCTTTTATTTCATATATTTTGTTATGCATTGGTAAAGTATACATGTGTGTTCCTTAATTAAAAATGTCTTTTTTCATAATTTAGGATGGTTTGGGGATGTTTCACAGGGCTGGAATGAATTAAATCTATTTCAGTTATTTTAAATGGAAGAAATTTGTTTGATATATGAGTTGACTGACTTACGAGCTCGGTTATAGAACGAATTAAACTTGTATCTCAAAGTGCCACTGTACAGGGATTTATGATGCCTGGTGAGCCATGATTTCATGACTCTCTCAATCACAAAGATTCTCCTAGTTCAAATCTATTGAAAGATAGATTCCTCTTCCCTCTTTCTCGAATTCACATGAATTTAGTTGCCAAAACATAACTCTTACTGAATATTCTTTCACAATATAAAGTAAGTATTAGGAGATACATCAGATAACATACTTTCATCTGGAAGTAACAGAAAATTCCTAAAACAGACCAGCTTAAACAGTAAGAAAATGTATAACCATGACCTGATATAACAAGAAGTCAATGGTAGAGCAGGCTCTAAAAGCACTACTTCAGAAACATCAGAAATTCTCTGAAATTCCCTTGGGTCTGACCGCCTACATTTAGCTTCATCCACAGGTTGATAGCCCAATGATCAAAATAGTTTGAGACTATGATCTGCCCATCTTTGAATTTGTCACTAACAAACAAAGGAAACAGCCATGTTTCACTCAGACTTACCAGAATCAATCCTGGAACTTGGAATGAGGACGCCTTTCTCTGTGTCACGTGAGGGAGAATTAGCTGCCTAAACAAAACAGGTTCTCATAGAAAGGTAGACAGATGTGTAACGCTATCAGGCAAGCAACAGCAACCAACACAGGAGGCCCTTGTCTGCATGTTTTCCTAGCTTTGGCAAAGTTTTAAAAATTACTTTAATGCAATGAAAAATAGACTCAAACAAAATAAGGGCCAATTTCCCTCCTCAAAAAACCAAGTAACAACCTCAGAAATGATCAGTCCTGTTTTACAGGTCAAGAGAGAAACTGTAGTATGGATTTGCAAGGTTATCACTTAAATTTTTATCTCACAAATTAAATGTATCTGGGTATTTTAAAACCAGAACCCTATCACACTTTATACTCTAAATTGTTACTTTATTAGGGATAAGATGGTAACTAACGGGGGTCAACATGATGAAAAGAACACTGGATTTGGAGTTAGGTCACTGGGTTCTAGTACTAACTCTTCTCCTAAATTATAGCTGGACACCCAACCTATCCACGTTTCAGTTTCCTCCTCTGTTAAATTGATAAATTCAAAGAGATCATCTACAAGTCTTCTTTCTGGTTAATTCCTAATTACAAACAATATTTACTTATTAATTAGAAAATGTTGCAGACTATTTAAAGTTGTAATTCTGGGCTAGCCAAATCCTAAAGATATCTTCTAAGACAATAAGCTGATGACACGAAACTCTTCCTACAAAACTTCGCTTTCACAAAACTTTCTCTGTGGCCTAACATGTAAATAGCATAATGTTGTAACTCCTGAAATAACTCAAGAATTTAATTCCATTTCTCTTTAAACCCAACTTCATTATTAAAAGGTTGCAGTGTACCTACAGAAGCAAAACCCTGACTGTTGGACAGGGGAGTGGAAACTGACAGAACTTAACCACTTTGAAATGCAATTAAAGACAAGATTTCTAACCACTAAGTCTAAATGAGGAAGAAGATGGAAATGAAAGCCCAGTAAAAAGCTGAAATTCAAGTCACAATTAGACATGGAAATTTCTACATAGAGTAAAAAATAGCGATGGGGCAGAGAATACCCCCCAAAAGAAAAACCAGTATAGAGGCCTAGAAGAAATTAAACCTAAATGTCTCGTGAATTTCCCTTACAGACTCTTGATTTATGCAAAACTGATAGAAATAATTTCCAAAAACAGGTTGGTGACAGTAAGAAACAGGAGAGGAAACCATTAGTGTGCCCTTTGGGAACCTCAAATTAATGGATTTTGGCAACCCAGACACAAATCATATGGGATGACTCTGGATAAAACCCCATCACTTTAGCCAACTGCATTATGACCTGGAGTTGGTTCTTCTCAAAATTATTAATAATGAAAAATACTTACACAGGATACACATGATTGCCAGGAAAAAGAATGCACTTCTTTGAAACAGTTTTTAAAACAACAAACCACCCACAGAAACCACATGGGCACAAAATGAAACGATTCTGGTTACTGATCTATGGAGCATTTAAGCATTCCCCAAGTGAAAGACTCAGCTTTAGGCTCTATTTCTGGGATAAGCAGAACATCCATGAAAATACCTGATTCGGAGCTACCAAGAAAACAGTGTAAACATATATTCATTGGCCTGAGTTTTAAGAGAAATAATTTTCCCCAAGGCAAGCCTTACACTTTTGGGACTAATCTGTTTTAAGAAGACATTTCTTTTCCTCGCTGTAAAACTAAAAACTCTCAAAATAAGAAATTTCACTCAAAGTGCTTAACATTATATAATATTAATGACATATAAATTAAAATCTCCTTGTCAATTTAAAATTTAAAACTCCCTACTATCAGTAGCAACACCTTTAATTTATAAGGATACTTAATTTACCAAATTATATAACACCCTAGTGAAATACTTCAAAAGAAAAAGCAAGAAATATAGAGGAGGTACTACTGCTCAGGAGACAGGTACGAGGAGAAGGCGGGGGATGCGCGGTGGCATGCAGCGGCGCTAGGACAGTAGAAGCCGGGCTGGGGAAATTAAAGAGATAAAGAAGCCTAGAAAAATTAAATCAGAGTCAAACACAGTCTAGCCCACAGCCCCGGAGAAAATGCAAGGCCTCCATAAAAATCTCATTTATGTAGAGAAACATCAGCTAGGTATTAGACACAGTAAAAAGAAAAATAGAAAGTTTATCTTGACCCTCAGAATCAAAAACAAACAAAAAAATTATTCCTTTAAATAACTGGAGAAAGAAATATATTTTGGTCATTGTCAGAGGCAGATTAAGGTCAGTTGAGGTCCTGGTGCAGAAGAAAATATTGGGCCCCTTAAAAAAAAGAGACAGGAAAGATAAAATATACATGTTAACCATATTTTTAAATAAATAAAAAATATTATGTAGTATTAATGTTAAAATTGCACATATGAAACCAAACTTGGTATCATTAGAACAAAGTGTAAAATTGGGGTTTGGCGAGGCCCTTCAGAAGTCAGGGCCCAGGGCATGCGCCCTGTGCGCCCGCTGTGAAATCCGCCTCTGGCCGTTGTCTATATTATAATATTGCCTGTACAACACACATACAAAAACACAAACACAATAAAACCCAGCAGCTACCTATTTACATATATCTGCACACATACTCTTTATCATGATTTCAATTTCCTGACACAATGCCACACAAATTGGGGAATTTTTCCCCTCTACTTTGGCTCTCTGTGAGGTGCTGACTTTTCCCTTGGATAGGCTTGCAAACTTGTCAAAGTTTGCATAACCTTGAAGAACACGTAAAATTTCCAGAAGAAATAAAGAATGAATGGAAAAATAAATGAATTTCCAAGAGAAAATTTTAAATTGTGCATATCTATCGTCCTTGTCCTTTAGAGATGGTGTTACTGGTGGTATTTGTTACCACATGCTTGAACCCTAAATGACCAAGACACTGGAGCCATCCAAGGGCAACTGTAGTTAGCTTTTAAACCAGCAATTTCCAACCTTTTTTATCTCATGGCACATGTAAACTAATTACAAAAATTCTGCACCACAGAAAAAAAAATGTATTTTTTGCCGATCTAGAAAAAGAGATGTAATTTTGATTCATTTACACCAAACAATTATTGTGCTAGCTGTTGTCATTTTTTTTATTTGACAATAATCAAAGGGAAGAAAAAGAGGTCAGTGCCCCTGACTAAATAGTCAGGTATTACAGGTTTTAGAAATTTTTGTGGCAGACCAGTGAAAATTGCTGTTATATAGTTCAATACAATGAAAAGGATAAAAAAATCAAGGATGGAAGACCCTGGATTGTCACTCAGCAGAAAGAACCCAGGTCTAAAAGAAGATCAGATTAGGCTCACTGCAGAAAATGAACAGGGAAACCCTATAACTATGATGAGGATCTCTAACCAAAAAGCATAAAATTTGTACATTGAAATTCTTCATATTATGGTAAAATAACTGTGTTTTGTTAACCCTTTGAGTAGTGTTTTTTTTCATGATCGCTGATGGTCAGGAGGCATGAGGACGTACATGAATTTTTGTACTGCTCAAAGGGTTACCTGCTGCTGAGTACAAGGATCTATGTATTATGGATACAGAAATGTCTGGTTTATCAAGGTTTACTTGAGCAAGAAGTGATGTGTCTAAGATAATAGAAAGCTACCATAAAAGATGGTGAATATTCCAAGTATGAAAATTTTATGCAAAGATTTTACAACAGTTTAAAAGGAAAAACTTACTTTCTATAAGGTAGATTTCATTGCCACCTGTACTTCTGAAGTATCCATTATCTTCTGCACAGTGGTTACATCAAAGTAAAAGTATGGTAATGGTTGGGGGCACGTTTAAACTACAATATGCAGATAGCACTCTACTTCCAATCAAAATGGAGACACTGGTACAAGATTTAACCACCCAACTAAAAGAAATACCTGAACAAAATATATGAAACAATGGTTTTCAGATATTGGACAAGCAGCACAGAATTATAATTCCTGAGAGGAAGGAAACAAACAAGGTAAGAAATATAACTGCCCAGATTACAACATGGAGTCAGTTCACAGGCCACAGGACATGGTGGGAGAATCCAAGTCAAAATGGCCACTCACTGATTTGGAAGCCAAAGTTAAAAGTTTGTGAGACAGCTAGTACTTGCAAGTCCAAAAATTTGAGAAGACAGAATACGGAATAAGAAATCCAAAGATAGAAAGATCTGCTCAAGTGTGTACTAACATATACACACATGAGAGAAAACTACACAGGGCCAGGAAAATAAAAACAAAGTGAGTAGATAGAACATCTGGAGACACACACAGTTGGTAATATATAGTTTGTGTTCCTACCACTCAGAGCAGCTAAACCTTGTAATGCATAGAGCATTCATCCGAATCCTCGGGAGGGCATCTCTCTAGTGGTAGGGCTAAATTAGACCTACAATAAAAGGTTATTTGGGATCCCACCTAACAAATCTTAAAAATATGCCTTAAAAATAATCCATCTGATTCCAAGTTTGTTCTGCACAACAGAACAAAATGCAACACTATTTGAAATAATACAACAAAATTCAGCAGCCAACAAATTAAAATTCAAAATGTCTTAATCCAATCAAATATTAAAAGGCATACAGAACTTGTCCAGATGGTGGCGCAGTGGATAGAGTGTCAGCCTGGGATGCAGAGGTCCCAGGTTCTAAACCCCAAGGTCTCCAGCTTGAGCACGGGCACATCCGGCTTGAGTGCAAGCTCACCAGCTAGAGTGCAGGGTCCCCGGCTTGAGCGTGGGATCATAGACATGACCCCATGGTCACTGGCTTGAGCCCAAGGTTGCTGGTTTGAGCAAGGGGTCACCCACTTGGCTAGAGACCCCAGTCAAGGCACATATGAGAAAGCAATCAATGAACAACTAAGGTGCCTCAACAAAAAGTTAATGCTACTCATCTCTCTCCCTGCCTGCCTGTCTGTCTCTATCTCTGTCTGTCCCTGTCTCTCTCACCATAAAAAAAAAGGCATACAGAGAATCTGGACGGTATGACCTATAATCAGGAGAAAATTATCTAACAGAAAAGCAGAAATGAAAGAGATGATAGAATTAGCAAACAAGGATATGAAAGCAGCTATTATAAATATACTGCTCACAAAAATTAAAAGATATTTCAAAAAGAATATAAAGTGATAAAATATCCCCAAATTTTTGTGAGCAGTATATGTGTCATATATTTAAGGAGGTAGAAAAAAATTAACCATAATGATGAAAGACATCAAAGACTAAAAAAAAAGACTCAAATGGAACTTTCAGAGAACTTCTAAAAAAATAATACACAGAATGGGCTTAACAGCAGATTAAACACTGCAGAAGACATAATCGTGAAGTTTAAAAAATTGCAATAGTAATTATTCAAAATAAAGTAAAAAAAATAATAATAATAATGCCTGACTATTGGTGGCGCAGTGGATAGAACCTCTATCTGGGATGCAAAGGACCCAGTTCAAAACCATGAAGCCACACACTCGAGCACGGGGGTCGCTGGTTTGAGCACAGGATCATCATCATGATCCCAAGGTCACTGGCTTGAGCTAGAGGTCACTAGCTTGAAGCCTAAGGTCCTTGGCTTGAAGTACAAGGTCACTGGCTTGAGCTAGGGGTCACTAGCTCAACTTGATCCTCAGGGTCAAGGCACATATCAGAAGCAATCAATAAAAACTATGAGTTGATGCTTTTTATCTTTCTCCTCCCCTTTCTTCTGTCTCTTCCTTTCTCTAAATAATAAAAACCTGAGAAAAAAAAGTGGAATAAGATCAAGTAGTCTAAAATTGGTATAATTGGAGGCCCAGAAAAAAAGGACAGGGTATGAAAAAATATTTGAAAAAATATAACTGAAAATTTTCTAAATTTCATGAAAACTACAGCCAGAGATCTAGACATCTAAACAACAGCCAAGTAATATAAGCATAAGGAAATTATACCAATGCGTATCAGATGATATTGTGGAAAACTAATAAAAATTTTTCAGTAAGCCAGAAAAAAGGACACATTATAGACACACAAAAGAAATAAAATAAGAATGAAAGCAGACTTCTTGTCAAGACACATTCAAGCCAGAAGACAATGGAGAGATACCTTCAAAGCATTGAAAGGTCAAAAAGATATGGCAACATACAATTCTTTGTCCAGAGAAAGTACCTTTAAACTTGAATGGGGAGTAAAAATATTGTTCCAGACAAAGAAAACTGAAGGAGTTCTTTGCCAGGAGACGTGCACTAAAAGAAATATTAACAAAAGTTTTTCAGGGAGAAGAGAAATAAAACCAGATTGAAATTTGGATCTGCACAAAAGGAATCAGGAGTGCCAAAATGGTAAATATATGGATAAATATAAAAATTTTAATGATAACTGACTACGTAAAGCAAAAGTAATAAGCATTGTTGACTTCATAGAATATGTACTAGTAAACTAAATCATATCAGTACCACAAATGATGAGAGAAAAAATAAGATTAATGCTACCAAGTTCTTACATTATATATAAAATAAAACAGTATTATTTAAAAGTAGATGAATAAGTTAAAGATCTGTATACACAGGCAGGCAAAAGAAGGTTTACAGTTTTACTGTGACATTCTTTTGAGCTAATAGCTGTTGTAGTAATCATAAGTGGCATGTCTTTTTCTTTTTGTTTTTTTTTAATTTCTTTTTAATGAAATTTAATGCAGTGACATTGATAAATCAGGGTACATATGTTGAAAAAAAAATCTTTAGATTATTTTGACATTTGATTGTGCTGTGTACCCCTCCCCCAAAGTTAAATTGTCTTCTGTCACTTTCTATCTGGTTTTCTTGTGCCCCTTCCCTCCCCCAACCCCTCCCTTCTTCTTCGCAGATCCCCCTTCCCCCCACCCCCCACCCCTGTTGCCATCACATTCTTGTTCATGTCTCTGAGTCTCATTTTTATGTCCCTTCTATGTATGCATTCATATAGTTCTTAGTTTTTTTCCTGATTTACTTATTTCACTCCGTATAATGTTATCAAGGTCCATCCATGTTATTGTAAATGATCCGATGTCATAATTTCTTATGGTTGAGTAGTATTCCATAGTATATATTTACCAAAGCTTTTTAATCCACTCGTCCTCTGATGGACACTTGGGCTGTTTCCAGATCTTTGCTATTGTGAACAATGCTGCCACAAACATGGGGGTGCATTTTTCCTTTTGGAGCCGTTCTATGGTATCCTTGGGGTATATTCCTAAAAGTGGGATAGCTGGGTCAAAAGGCAGTTCGATTTTCAGTTTTTTGAGGAATCTCCATACTGTTTTCCACAGTGGCTGCACCAGTCTACATTCCCACCAGCAGTGCAGGAGGGTTCCCTTTTCTCCACATCCTCCCCAGCACTTATTCTGTGTTGTTTTGTTGATGAGAGCCATTCTGGCTGGTGTGAGGTGATATCTCATTGTGGCTTTAATTTGCATTTCTCTAATGATTAGTGATGTTGAGCATTTCTTCATATGCCTACTGTCCATCTGTATGTCCTCTTTGGAGAAGTGTCTATTCATCTCTTTTGCCCATTTTTGGATTGGATTGTTTGTCTTCCTGGTGTTGAGATTTATAAGTTCTTTATAAATTTTGGTTATTAACCCCTTATCAGACGTATTGTCAAATATGTTCTCCCATTGTGTAGTTTGTCTTTTTATTCTGTTCTTGTTGTCTTTAGCTGTGCAAAAGCTTTTTAGTTTGATATAGTTCTATTTGTTTATCCTGTCTTTTATTTCACTTCCCTGTGGAGATAAATCAGCAAATATATTGGTCTGAGAGACTTCGGAGAGCTTACTGCCTATGTTTTCTTCTAAGATGGTTATGGTTTCATGGCCTACATTTAAGTCTTTTATCCATTTTGAGTTTATTTTTGTGAGTGGTGTAAGCTGGTGATCTAGTTTCATTTTTTTGCAGGTAGCTGTCCAATTTTCCCAACACCATTTGTTAAAGAGGCTGTCTTTACTCCATTGTATTTCCTTACCTCCTTTGTCAAATATCAGTTGTCCATAGAACTGTGGGTTTATTTCTGGGTTCTCTGTTCCATTCCATTGATCTATATGCCTGTTCTTATGCCAGTACCAGGCTCTTTTGAGCACAACGGCCTTGTAGTATAACTTGATATCAGGAAGTGTGATACCTCCCACTTTATTCTTGTTTTTTAAGATTGCTGAGTATATTCGTGTTCTTTTTTGGTTCCACATAAATTTTTGGAATATGTGTTATATATCTTTGAAGTGTGTCATTGTTATTTTAATTGGTATTGCATTGAATTTATAGATTGCTTTGGGTAAAATAGACATTTTAATGATGTTTATTCTTCCTAACCATGAGCACGGTATATGCTTCCACTTGTTTGTATCTTCCTTGATTTCTTTTATCAATGCTTTGTAATTTTCCAAGTACAAGTCTTGAGTCTCCTTGGTTAAGTTTACTCCTAGGTACTTTATTTTTTTCATTGTAATTGTGAAGGGGATTGTTTCATTAATTTCTCTTTCTGACTGTTCATTGTTGGTGTATAAAAATGCCTTTGATTTCTCAGTATTGATTTTATATCCTGCAACTTTGCTGAATTCATTTATCAGGTCCAGTAGCTTTTTGACTGAGACTAAAGGATTTTCTATATACAATATCATATCATCTGCAAATAATGATAGTTTTACTTCTTCTTTTCCAATTTGGATGCCTTTTATTTCTTTTTCTTGTCTGATTGCTGTGCCTAGGACTTCCAGAACTATGTTGAATAAGAGTGGTGAAAGGGGGCACCCCTGCCTTGTTCCTGATCTTAAGGGGATTGCTTTTAATTTTTGCCCATTGAGTATGATGTTGGCTGTGTGTTTGTCATAGATGGCTTTTATCATGTTGAGGTATGTTCCCTGTATTCCCACATTGCTGAGAGTTTTGATCATGAATGGGTGCTGGATTTTATCAAATGCTTTTTCTGCATCTATTGAAATTATCATATGGTTTTTCTCCTTCTTTTTGTTTATGTGATGAATCACAATGATTGATTTACAAATATTGTACCAGCCTTGCCTCCCAAGAATAAATCCCACTTGATCATGGTGTATGATTTTTTTCCATATATTGTTGGATCTGGTTTGCTAATATTTTGTTGAGGATTTTAGCATCTATATTCATCAGAGATGTTGGCCTATAATTTTCTTTCTTTGTGTTGTCTTTACTGGTTTTGAAATCAGAATTATGCTCGCCTCATAAAAGGAGCTTGGAAGTCTTCCTTTCTCTTGAATTATCTGAAATAGTTTGAGAAGGATAGGAGTTAGTTCTTCTTTGAATATTTGGTAGAATTCCGTTGTGAAGCCATCGGGCCCCGGACTTTTCTTTGTTGGGAGTATTTTGATAACTGTTTCGATCTCTTTTGTTGTAATCGGTCTGTTTAGGTTTTCTGATTCTTCCAGATTGACTTTTGGAAGATTGTATGTTTCAAGGAATTTGTCCATTTAATCTAGGTTGTCGAGTTTTTGGGCATACAGTTCTTCATAGTATTTTCTTCTAATATTCTGTATTTCTGTTGTGTCAGTTGTTATTTCTCCTCTCTCATTTCTAATTTTATTTATTTGAGTCCTCTCTCTCTTTTCCTTGGTGAGTCTAGTGAAAGGTTCATCAATCTTGTATACCTTTTCAAAGAACCAGCTCCTAGTTTCATTGATCCTCTGTATTGTTTCTTTAGCCTCTATGTCATTTATTTCTGCTCTGACCTTTATTATTTCCTTCCTTCTACTACATTTGGGCTTTACTTGCTGTTCTTTTTCTAATTCTTTTAGATGCAGGGTTAAGTTGTTTATTTGAGCTTTTTCTAGCTTCTGAAAGTGTGCCTGTAGTGCTATGAACTTCCCTCTCAGTACTGCTTTTGCTGTGTCCCACAATTTTTTTTTTTTGTATTTTTCTGAAGCTGGAAACGGGGAGGGACAGTCAGACAGACTCCTACATGCGCCCAACCAGGATCCACCTGGCACACCCACCAGGGGGCGACGCTCTTCCCACCAGGGGGCGATGCTCTGCCCCTCCGGGATGTCGCTCTGTCGCGACCAGAGCAACTCCAGCGCCTGGGGCAGAGGCCAAGGAGCCATCCCCAGCGCCCAGGCCATCCTTGCTCCAATGGAGCCTCGCTGCGGGAGGGGAAGAGAGAGACAGAGAGGAAAGAGAGGGGGAGGGGTGGAGAAGCAGATGGGCGCTTCTCCTGTGTACCCTGGCCGGGAATTAAACCTGGGACTTCTGCACGCCAGGCTGACACTCTACCATTGAGACAACCGGCCAGGGCTGTGTCCCACAAATTTTGAGTTGTTGTATGCTCATTGTCATTCGTTTCTGGGAATTTTTTTATTTCTTCTTTGATCTCATTCTTAATCCATTCATTATTTTACAACCTGCAATTTAGTTTCCATGTGTTTGAGAATTTTTGAGCTTTTCTGTTGTGGTTCATTTCTAGTTTCATGCCATTGTGATCGGAGAAAGTGCTTGATATGATTTCAGTCTTCTTAAATTTGTTGAGAGCACTTTTGTGCCCTAACATGTGGTCTATCCTAGAGAATGTACCATGAACACTTGAAAAGAATGTATATTCTGCTGCTTTAGGGTGGACGGTTCTGAAGATATCTATTAAATTGAGTTGATCTAGTGTTTCCAATAAGTCTGCTGTTTCTTTGTTAATTTTCTTTCTTGAGGGTCTATCTAGTAATGTTATTGGGGTATTGAAATCCCCTACTATTATAGTATTGCTGCTGATCTCGCTCTTTAAATCCATCAAAGTCTGCTTTATATATTTGGGTGCTCCTATATTAGGTGCATAGATATTTATAATAGTTATATCTTCCTGTTGGATTACTCCCTTTATCATTATCTAGTGGCCTTCTTTATCTCTTACTATATCCTTTGTTTTAAAGTCCAATTTGTCTGATACAAGTATTGCTACCCCAGCTTTTTTTTCATTTCCATTTGCATGAAATGTTTTTTTCCATCCTTTTACCTTCAATCTATGTGTATCTTTTGTTTTGACATGTGTCTCTTGTAGACAGCATATGTATGGGTCCTGTTTTCTTATCCACGCAGCTACCCTAAGTCTTTTGATTGGATCATTTAATCCACTTACGTTTAAGGTTATTATTGATATGTAGTTGTTTATTGCCATTTTATTCTTTAAAGGTGTATTCCTTTTTTGCTATATTCTTTTCCCACTTTGATCTGTTTACAACAGGCCCCTTAACATTTCCTGCAGCATTGGTTTGGCTGTAATGAATTCCTTGAGTTGTTCTTTGTCTGGGAAGCTTTTTATTTCTCCTTCGATTTTAAACGATAGCCTTGCTGGATAAAGTAGTCTTGGTTGTAGGTTCTTGTTCTGCATTACTTTGAATATTTCTTGCCATTCCCTTCTGGCCTCAAGTGTTTCTGTTGAGAAGTCGGATATCATCCTTATGGGGGCTCCTTTGTAGGTGATAACTTTTTTTTCTCTTGCAGCTTTTAATATTTTCTCTTTATCGCTTAGCTTTGGTATTTTAATTATGATGTGTCTTGGTGGAGGTTTCTTTGGGTTTCTCTTTAATGGAGTCCTCTGTGCTTTTTGGACTTGTGAGAGTTTCTCTTGCATTAATTTAGGGAAGTTTTCAGCTATGATATGATTGAACAAAGTCTCTATCCCTTGTTCTTTTTCTTCTTCTTCAGGAACCCCTATGATGTGGATGTTATTTCTCTTCATGTTGTCACAGAGGTCTCTAAGGGTTTCCTCAGACTTTTTGAGTCTCTTTTCTCTTTCCTTCTCTGCTTTCATGCCTTCATTCCAGTTGTCCTCCAACTCACTGATTCGATCCTCAGCTCTATCTATCCTGTTTTTAATTCCTTCCATTGTGGTCTTTATTTCTGATATTGTATTTGTCATCTCCGACTGATTCTTTTTTATACTTGCTATTTCTTTATTTAGGTGTTCATAATTACCATCCATTGTTGTTCTAAGATCCCGAAGCATCCTTACAATCATTATTTTGAACTCCGCATCTGGAAGTTTGATTATTTCCATATCACTCAGTTCATCTCCTGAAGGTGTCTCTTGTTGTTTCATTTGGATTGCACTTCTTTGTCTTCTCATTGTCTGTTTTGGGGTTTTTTATTTGTAGAGTTGGTTGAGTCTAGGCTTGGTGTTGTTTGCCTCCAGTTTTCAGTTGTGTTATTTCTAGGTCTTCTTGGGTTGGTACCAGCTGTTATCTGTCGGCATGTCTTTTTCCATACAAACAATTGTAAACCTACTTTTACCCAACCTGGTACAGTAGACCCTAAAGTAATTAATCAATTAATTAATTAGCAAAAATATGCCCCTGAAAAGCCTATAGTGAGTGGAAAATAAAATCATTTAAAGCAAACAGAAAACCTCAAACCAAACATAAGATAGGAATTGAAGAAAAAACAGGAGGAAAATATGAAAAACAAATAGCAAAATAATATATTTAAACTCAACCATCTTGATAGTAACATTAAATGTAGATGGTCTAAACAATTAAATTAAAAAGCAGACATTATCAAATTGAATAAGAGAGTAAAAGAAAAAATAACCATGATGATGACAGACATCAAAAATATAAATAAGATTCATTTGGCAACAACAACAAAAAAGACAAAAATAAAGAGCTGAAAAAGATATACCATGCAAACACTAATCAAAAGAAAGTTGAAGTAGCAATATTAGTATCAAAAAAAGACTTCGGATCAAAGAATATTAGTGGAGATGAAGAGAGATTTCATAATATAAAGAAGCCAATTTATCAAGCAGACATAACAATCCTAAATGTGTATGTACCAATAACCACAGTTAGAGATTTTAACACTCCTCCCTAAGTAACATAAAAT
Organism: Saccopteryx bilineata; assembly: GCF_036850765.1. Classification (NCBI taxonomy): domain Eukaryota; kingdom Metazoa; phylum Chordata; class Mammalia; order Chiroptera; family Emballonuridae; genus Saccopteryx; species Saccopteryx bilineata. Next base: position 137,169,012 of record NC_089491.1, on the reverse strand, counting down.
AAGTAGAAATAAAATCAGTAAATATATGGAAGACCAAAACATTATTAGCAACCAACTTAATCTAATATTTTTGAAAAACACTACCTTACTAGGTGCTTATTAGCCACTTTTTTCAAGTGCACATGAAACATGTAATGATATATTCTAAGCCATGAAATCTCAATTGATTTTTAAAAACTGAAATAATACAAAGTATCTTCTCTAACTAAGCACAAAATGTATTAAAATCAATAAAAATATCTGGAAATTCCTTCAAAAACCTGAAGATTAAAAAACTCATTATAAATCACAAGAAAATTGATGGGTATTCTGAAGTAAAAGTAATTGAAAGTTCAACATACCAAAATTTGTGGGTTGTAGATGCAACAGTGCTTTGAGAGAAATGTATAAACACTATGTGCTTATATTTAGAAAACAAGAAAGATTTCAAATAAGTGACTTAAGTTTTCTCCTTAAAAAACATGAAAATGTGGAGCATATTCAACTTAAGGTTAGCAGAGGAAAGAAAATAACAGAGAACAGAAATCTAAAGTAGGACATATAAAAACAGAAGAAATGTTAAAAAGCAAAAGATTATTCTTCCCAAATATCAATGAAACTAATAAACTGCCATGCAGAAAGATGGCAAAAAAGTGACAAAAATTACCAATATCAGGAATGGAAGAGTTTCAATATAAGTGCATTTCTTGAAATCATACAGACATTAAAAGGATAATAAAGAAACATTAAGAAAAAAAACTTGTCAGTAATTTCAAATATTTATATGAAAGGAACAAATTTCTTGAAAGACAAAATAACTTCCAAAATTCACTCTAGAAAAATGGATAAACTAACTAGACTCGGATAAGGTATAACGAAGTTGATTTCACAGTTAAAAAACTTTCCACAAAAAGCCCTGGCTGGTTTGCTCAGCAGTAGAGTGTCGTCCCAGCATGTGGACGTCCCAGGTTCGATTCCCAGCCAGGGCACACAAGAGAAGCATCCATCTGCTTCTCTACCCTTCCCCCTCTCCTTTCTCTCTATCTCTCTTCCCCTCATGCAGCCAAGGCTCCATTGGAGCAAAGTTGGCCCCAGCATTGAGGATGGCTCCATGGCCTCCACCGCAGGCACTAGAATGGCTCCAGTTGCAGTGGAGCGACGCCCCAGAGGGGCCGAGCATCGCCCCCTGGTGGGCATACAGGGTGGATCCCAGCCAGGTACATGTGGGAGTCTGTCTGCCTGCCTGCCTCCCCTCAGCTCCCACCCTGCTTCTCACTTCAAAAAAATACAAAAAAATAAAAAATAAAATAAAAAAACTTTCCACAAAAATAAATAAATACTTTTGGTGTAGAACGCGTTATTAGAGAATTCTATGAGACTCAAGAAAGAAAGAAATTTTTCACTAACTCAGATAACTGAGAAGTGACTAGCATTTGGTTTTATCATGATACCAAAATCAGACAAAGACATTACAAGAAAATAAAATACAAAATAATATCCTAGATGCAAACACCCAAATCAAAGTTTTAACAAATCAAATCCAACAATATATAAGGAGGATAATATATCATGAAAAGTCAGTAAATTTTGTCCAGAAAGGTAAGCTTGGTTGAGAATCTAAAAATAAATCAACCTTAATTCACCCTTTAAAAAAAACACATGATCATTTCTATAAATGCAGGGGGGAATATGACAAAATTCATAATCTATTCATAATAAAAATTCTTAGCAAACAATAAGTAGAAGAAAATGTATTAAATCTGATAAGGGCAATCACAAAAATAAAAGAGAAATTCACAGCTAAAGTCATATTTAATGGTCAAAGATTTAATTCTTTGCCTTTCATCTAAGATCCTAAAGGAGTTAAAGATGTGTTCTCACACCAGAGAGCCAAGCTAGAAGAAACTTATTTTATAACTAGACACTAATAATTGAAAATTAAAATACACAATACCAATTACAGTAACATCAGAAGTCTGAAATTCTTTGGGACAAATTTGACAAAATATGTGCAAGACATATATATGAGTCAGTCACTTAAATATTTTGTTAATTCTCTCTAATTAATGTAAAAATTTAATATAATCCAAAATGTCAGCGGGCTTTATTTTAGACATTTTCAAACTACTACTAATATATGTATGATAAAGAAAAAACCTGAATAGCCAAAACAATTTTGAATATCAAGAATAAACAATAACATGACTAACACTACATGATCATGAATCTTATAAAGCTAGAGGAAATCAAGACAGTATGGTAAGAATAAAGCCCAGAAATATACATACATATATGCCACAAAGCTCCCAAGATAATACAATGGGAAAATAGTTTTTTTGAGCTGTTGCAAAATAATAAACCTTGATACAGACATTGTACCATACAAAAAAAATTAACTTTAAATAAGCCTAAAACTAAAATCAAAAATTGCAGAACTTCTGGAAAAACACACTGGAGAAAAATCTTTGATTTCATGGGTTAGTCAAAGATTTCCTAAATAGGACAAATAAATTGATATATATAGAAAAAGGCATCATTGCAATTAACATCTCTGTTAAAAAAAAAACATGTTTTCCTGTTTTCACTTCCAGTGAGTCTAAGTAAGTAGATGGAATGACGTTCAGAAATCTGCATGTATAACAAGTTATTTTCGATGCCAGTGGTTGCTGGATACCTTTAGAGAAACACTAATTTTCTGAGCAATTCATTAACAAAAGTGATGGCTTTTAGAGAAATAATAGAGAAGGCAAGCAAGGCTGCACTTTTTGTAGCTACTATTTTTCCTATACTAGTACTGTATCCCAGTTGTTCACTGTCTAAAATGAACCATTCATTGAACCAAGGGTAAAGAAAATAGACTATAAAATACTGTGGGTCTAGGACAATAGTATGTGGTTCCTCAAAAGATTAAACATAGAATTATCATATGAGGCCCTGGCAAGTCTGCTAAGTGGAAAGAGCATTGCCCAGCATATGGATGTCCCAGGTTTGATTCCTGGTCAGGACACACAAGAGAAGTGATAATCTGCTTCTCTCCCTTTCCTTCTCCCCCTTCTCTCCCCCTTCCCTTCCCACAGCCGGTGGCTCAATTGGTTCAAGCGTTGCTCCAGGCACTGAGGATAGTTTGGCTAGTCCAAGCACATCAGCCTCAAGCACTAAAAATAATTCCGTTGACTCAAGCATCAGCCCCAGACAGCAGGAGGAGGGGGGTGTTGCTGAGTGGATCCCATTAGGGGCACATGCAGGAATCTGTCTATCTCCCCTTCTCTCACTTAAAAAGAAAAGAATTATCATATGATACAACATTTGCACTTCTGGGTATCTACCCAAAATAATTGAAAACAGACTCAAACAGATACTTAGTACATTCTTGTTTGTAGAAGCATCATTCACAATAGCCAAAAAGTGAAAGTAACTCACATGCCTATTGGCAGATGAATGGATATACAAAATGTGGTATATACACATACAATGGACTATAATTCAGACTTAAAGAGGAAATAAATTTCAATACATACTACCACATGGATGAACCCAAAGACATTATGCTAAGTGAAATAAGCCAGAAATAAAAAGACAAATATTGTATGATTCCAGTTATATGAGGTTCTGAAACAGTTGAATTCATAGAAACAGAAAGTAGCACAGTGATTCCCAAGAACTGGGGGAGGAGAAATTTAATGGTACATATTTTCACTTTAGGATAATGAAAAAGTTCTGGAAATAGATAGATGGTGATGCAGCCATCTGTGAATTTACTTAATACCACAGAATTTACACCTAACAGAATATTATAGATAACTATAATATAGATATTATCAAAAAGATAGATGTAATAGATAAAATTTGTTATTTATATTTTACAACAATTTTTAAAAATATATGTTATATAAAAACTATAAAAAGACAAGACACTGATTCAGAGAAAATACTTGAAAACATACTAAAAGTCTTATATCTAAACTATTACATACACAAAAGTAAATTAAATGAACTCAATTTTGAAAATGAAAAAGACTTAAACATTTCATGAAAAATGTAAGAATGACAATTAACCACATAAAAAGATGCTCAACATTATCAGTCATTAGAAAAATGCAAAATAAAACAAAAATTTAGCTACTAGTATATATCTGCTAAAATGGCTAAAATGAAAGAGGCTTAAGTGTTTGCAAGGATATAGAGGATCTGGAACTTTTATATACTGCTAGTAAGGATGCAAAATGGTGTGGTCACTTTCGAAAACGTTTAGCAATAGTCTATATTATAAAGATAAAACTTGCCACACTGTTGGACAAATGAGTTTGCAAAATTTGTCTTTTTTTAGTTTGCTCACTTTTAGTGTTAAAAAATGGCACTGGGCAGTGCCAGGTATGTGATCTGTGAAACTGCAAATTACCTTCCAGCTTGGGAAGGGCCATTGTCTTGCTAATATGTGGAGGAGAAACCATGTTTGCAGAGTGAGAGCAGAGAGAATGCCGGGTGCTGAAGAAGAAGCCATGTTGTGCAGAAAGTTTGAAGAAGGAGATGGGCAACAGAGGTGAGGGGCTTTTGTGAGTTCCACTGAGACTTGTGGGGCCTTTGATTCTAGTAGAAACCAGAGAAGATTTTCCTGGTTGTGGAACTGGACAATGTGTCTGTCAGTGGCTTTGGGAGCCCTGAAGTGAAAGGGAAGTGTTTTTGCCCTGTGTATTTGTTCGTTGGCCAGTGCGAGACTTGAATAAAGGAATGATCCACCATTTTTCGGCTCCACTGTTTCTTTACCATCTGCCCTAATCCAATGGGAACATGCATGTGCATGGCAGTGATGGCAGCAGCCCTTGGCCTTACACACATAATATAAGAATCCCACTACTAGCTATTTACACAAGAGAAATGAAGATATCTGTCCACATAAAAACCTATCAGAGAATGATTACAGCAGCCTTATTCATAGTAGTAAAAAGCTTGAAAAAACTCAAATGTTGGTAGTTAAATGGAAAAAATAATTTATGGGACATTTAAACAATGGATACTTCTCAGCAATAAAAATAAACCTACTTATATATGCAAGAACATGAATTAATTCAAACACAAAAAAACAGCATCTATATGTGCCTTTTATATGAAATTCTTAATAAGGCAAAACTTCAGTGATCAAAAGCAAACCAGTGGTTGCCAGGAACTGAGAGTGGTATGATGAGATCAAGAGAAAGGAGTCACAAGGGACTATTTCAGGGTGATGGAAATGTTCTATATCGTGAATGTAGTAGCGGGTTCTCATATGTAAATATTTGTCAAAAGTCATCAAATTATTATTAGTGATTTTAACTTTTTGATATTATTGGATTTATTATTGGCTATTTTAATGGTATAAATGTTATATCTCAATAAAATTGATTTTTAAATTACCATAGTATACAGAAGTAAGTAATGAAAAGGAACTTTCTGTTTGAGACTTGTATCACAACCTCAACTCTTGTCACTTGGTAAATCTCCTCCTCTAACAGGAAGGGGAGTAAAAAGAGCACATTAGGCACACAGTCCAGCTAATGGGCATGCTTTTGAAAGTGAGACTAGAGAACAGATTACACTGGGGAATAAAATTTTTGTTGCATCCACAAAAACACTTGTTCTTACCTAATTTGAGTGTGCTGATCTCAAATTTGATATTAGATTTTCTCTATAAGCTACAGTTTTTTTGCAATTCAAGATTTTAGGTTTTCATCTTATTGTAAAATTTTCAACATTTAGTTTAACAAAATGAAGTAGAATATCTTCTTGGGCATCATCTTTGCAAAAATATAATAATTTATATAATGCAGTAAATACACTAAAAGATATGATTGCATTAGAATTTGTCTACACTTTTTAAATAGAACATATTAAAACACTTATTTTAATCATAGAATTTTCACAAAACTTATTTAAATTCTATTCAGGCAAAAATTGCGTTTGTAGGCCTTGGCCAGTTGGCTCAGTGGTGGAGCATCAGCCTGGCGTGCGGAAGTCCTGGGTTCAATTTCTGGCCAGGGCACATAGGAGAGGCGCCCATCAGTTTCTCCACTCCTCCCCCTCTCCTTCCTCTCTGTCTCTCTCTTTCCCTCCCGCAGCCAGGGCTCCAATGGAGCAGGGTTGGCCCAGGCGTTGAGGATGGCTCCGTGGCCTCTGCCTCAGGCGCTAGAGTGGCTCTGGTTGCAGCAGAACGATGCCCCAAATGGGTGGAACATCGCCCCCTGGTAGGCATGCTGGGTAAATCCCGGTCGGGCGCATGCGGGAGTCTGACTGCCTCCCTGTTTCCAACTTCAGAAAAATACCAAAACAAAAAAAATTGCATGTGTAGCTCTTGCATTTGTGTACTTGTTGAGGACAATCTTATCTGATGCTCCATCAGTAGTCTGCTCATCACTAACAGCTCCAAGATTTTTGGGAAACTTATCAAGGTGACTGTTCAGGATGTGAATCTTAACGGTCATGTTACATCCAATGTCGCGGAAAGCCAACGGCATCCTTTGAACCAGAAGTTCAGTTTTCTGTTTTTGTTGCCAAGGATCTTCTTTGTAACTGCCACAAAAGACTGCCATGCTGCTTTTTCCTCCTTATTCATCTTTCTGACAAATTCTTCATCACATACGAGGGTTCAATTTGAGGTCCATCGAATACACCTGCTTTTTATCTTCTCGAAAGACAAGGCAGAAAAAGCAAAAATAATATGTTGAAAGCATTCACTTTCTCTATTTCAAAGCCTGAACAAACTGCTTCATTAAGCTAAGTCTGAGGTAAAGTGGGGGGAAAATGACCCTGTCTCGATTAACTATAGGTTCATTCACAATATTTTGCATCCCTACTTCCAGAGCTTCACGTTTCGGCCACTCCTTCTGTGTCCAGTGTTTCTCCCGAGCTCAGCTGTCCCACAAACACAGAAAGCAAGGATACTTCATGAAACCTCTGTTGTCCTAGCAGGAAATTTAGCATTTTAAGATCCACACAAATGATCCAGTTATGCTCCTCATACTTCAGAAAGTCGAGGACAATTTTTATATCATTCTTACTAAGTCATTCAATTCGGGTTGCTAAACTGCTGAGGGGTTAATGACTGCTTGGCATCAGAAGAAGACCCTTCAGATTCTACAACCATTTTCTCATGCATCTTATCAAAATGCACTTGATCACCATGTTCACTTTCTTCGTCCTTAGAAGAAATAAAATGATTGAAAACTGGAATCAGGAGTGTCTCAGAGTGAGGAATAGGTCGTATTGCTCAAGGAATATTAGGATATGTGATCATATGCCGTTTTTTCTTGCCGATAACCTTTGTATGGATCAGACAGAAATAACAGTCATTGCTGTGGTCCTTAGGTTCACGCCAAACCATGGGAATACCAAAAGGCATTCCTTTGCATTTTCCTTTTGTCCAGTCACAAAGCATTTCCTCACAATTATGACACACAATATGAGACCCTGGCTGGTTGGCTCAGTGGTAGAGCGTCGGTCTGGCGTGCAGGAGTCCCGGGTTCGATTCCCAGCCAGGGCACACAGGAGAAGCGCCCATCTGCTTCTCCACCCCTCCCCCTCTCCTTCTTCTCTGTCTCTCTCTTCCCCTCCTGCAGGCAAGGCTCCAGTGGAGCAAAGTTCCCCGGGCGCTGAGGATGGCTCCATGGCCTCTGCCTCAGGCGCTAGAATGGCTCTGGTTGCAGCAGAGCAAAGCCCCAGATGGGCAGAGCATCACCCCCTGGTGGGCATGCTGGGTGGATCCCAGTCTGGCACATGCGGGAGTCTGTCTAACTGCCTCCCCGTTTCCAACTTCAGAAAAATACAAAAAAAAACCAAACAAACAAAAAAAACCAATATGAGGAGCCCAATTCTTGTCTTGATCACCAAGGGGAACTTGAAAATAGGCAATATATGCACATGTCACAAATGATGAAATACTGAGCCTTTTACGTTGAAGTATTTAACAGCTACATATATAACAGAAGGTGTCAGGACTATTCTTACATTAACGCCTACTCGAAGAAGCCATGATTCAATCTTAAAACAAAATAAGAGGGTGTTTTTATCAGATAATAATTTTTTACATTTAAAAACAACTACCTAGCATGCGGAGGACCCGGGTTCAATTCCCGGCCAGGGCACAAAGGAGAAGCGCCCATTTGCTTCTCCACCCCTCCGCCGCACTTTCCTCTCTGTCTCTCTCTTCCCCTCCCGCAGCCAAGGCTCCATTGGAGCAAAGATGGCCCGGGCGCTGGGGATGGCTCTGTGGCCTCTGCCCCAGGCGCTAGAGTGGCTCTGGTCGCAACATGGCGACACCCAGGATGGGCAGAGCATCGGCCCCCTGGTGGGCAGAGCAACGCCCCTGGTGGGCGTGCCGGGTGGATCCCGGTCGGGCGCATGCGGGAGTCTGTCTGACTGTCTCTCCCTGTTTCCAGCTTCAGAAAAAAAAAAAAAAACAACTACAGCCTGACCAGGCGGTGGCGCAGTAGATAGAGCGTCAGACTGGGATGTGGAAGACCCAAGTTCAAGACCCCGAGGTCACCAGCTTGAGTGCGGGCTCATCTGGTTTGAGCAAAAGCTCACCAGCTTGGACCCAAGGTTGCTGGCTCGATCAAGAGGTTACTCAGTCTGCTGAAGGCCCATGGTCAAGGCACATATGAGAAAGCAATCAATGAACAACTAAGGTATCGCAACAAAAAATTGATGATTGATGCTTCTCACCTCTCTCCATTCTCGTCTGTCTGTCCCTATCTATCCCTCTCTCTGACTCTGAAAATAAATAAATAAATAAATAAAAATAAAAACAACTACAATTATATAAAAGTGATGTTTGTAAAACATAAATTGCCTTGTGGTTATGTTCAATCCAAGAGCCATTGCCCTTTAACTCCAATTTAAAAACCAATGCATGCCATTAACTATAACAAAAAGAAATTAAAATTGCATAAAAACTAGAGCATGCACCAATAAATGGATTTCAGATTTGGAATCAGTGATGCAGAAATATATAGAAACAGTTCTAAAAACTCATGCAATAGAAAATGAAAAAAATTTGTTCCGGAGTGTTATCTCTTAGGGTGAAGGACAGATGCTAACAAAATCAAAGAGAGGGGTTGAGAATTAGAGAAAATGATGTGCAGTATTTAGAGTGCCTTCGGATGCTTAATGTAAATAAGCTTCAAAAGGGATGTCCAAAAGATTAAACAAAAGAACAAAGAAGTAAGAACAGAGCATAAGTCACCAAACTGGAAAACCAAGGAAACCCAGATAGATATACAACAGGAAAACAAAAACACAGCCTTAGGTGATAAGTGAAATAGGGGATGTGCCCTGCACTGGGCTTTTTAAAACTCACCAAAGTAAGCCAGGTTGCCTGAAACTGGGGAAGTTAGCAGGCATAGCCAAATTAAAATCATCTTTCTGCATAGTACACATTTCTGTCTTACTTTTAAAGTTTTTCTCATGCTACCACCTCTTGTCCCCCTCATTAGCCTTATTTTTTCCAACTGTTACTCACAGAATGATTACATACTCTCTTGACTTTTTTCCCCCCTAATCCAACAGGGCATTGACCCAGCCTGCCCAGGATTGACTTCATTATGCCCATGCTTAACTTTCACTATGCTGCTGCTGGTAATCCATGTATCCTTAGAGATCCTAGAGTCCCTTCATGATCTGGCTCAAATTTACCTTTCCAGTCTCATATTCTGTCTCTTCCAGCCATCCTGAATAGTTTTCCATTCTTTTCTTGCATGGAACAATAGTTCATTAATAAACATTTATTTTTTGATTGACTTACTGTCTTCAACTTCATAAATACATGGAAAAAATATAAAGCATACCTATAACTATGAGTATGATTAGGTAGGCATTCCAAAATTGCTATTTCAGAAAATTTCCAAAAGCTACATAAAACTCAAATATGCACAAACTTGGTTGATGTGCAAACTACTACTAAACTAAGATATTAAAAGGATACAATGAATTGGGAGACTTCAATATTCCCAGGTGTTCGGCAGATAAGTTTTTTTTATGCTTACTTCATTAAAGATGGCCACTGCCCACATGGGGCAGCCTTTCATGTTGGGGGAGGGGCTTTTGCACCAAAAGGTTTTAAAAGGAGAAGCTAAGAGGCCATTTGGAGAGAGTGATCACCTTCTTGTAGAGAGGAAGAGCCCATGGTGTAGTAGGGCAGGGAAGCCACATGGAGGAGGCAGTCAAAATGGCAGAATGGTGAAGAAAAAGCCAGTTTGCGCAGAAGGAGATGGGGAACAGACGAGAATAAGACTGGTGAGGTGAAAGCCTTTGATTCAGGGAAAACTCAGATAAGTCAGTGGCTTTGGGAGCCCTGAATGGGAAGGGAAGTGTTTCCCACTGTGTGTATTTTCTTGCCTGCCAGGTGCGAGCTAGGATTAAAGGAAAATGTACCACCAGTTTTTGGCTCTGTTGATTCCTGTCTGTCTGAATCAAATGTGAACCTGCGTTGGCCAGGCAGCTGTGATGGTGGCTGTGGATACTGGCCATACACCAGGCAATTTAATTTGAAACATATCCATATGGACAAATGTGTGTTTACTTAGATATGCATATATTCAATTATATGCCCTACTGTGTGCTAAGATCTCTGCTGTCATTATCACAATACTACCAAATGTTCCTTGGTAATATGTTAAGAACTTAATTTGAGCCATATTTTTCTTATGAGAGACAGGTATATGCACTATTGTTAACCTGAAGCAATGATAGTGATATGAACAAAAGTGCAATTCTCCTAAGTGTTGGTTCCTTCACTATCATTACAATAGATTCCCTCCCTGATGCTTATATTAGCTTCATGATATTCTGAAAGGCCAAAACTAAGACTCTTAAAATAAAAGTAGCATTCTATTTACATCTCTAACAATGACTTTCTCTGTCAATTTATGCATACACACTGAAGTCATCAATAAATTTGTTTCAGTTTCATACATAAACAGTAATTATAACAGCATTGCTCTGACCGAATAACCATTTTGTTATTTTAAGAATGGATAGCAATATTTAACTACATAAAAGAATACTACAGTTCCTACATACAGAAACACATGTCCAAGCTTCTACACATATATAAGCAATTAGTGGTGTTTTATTTAATTGTTATGGTTGCCTTCCTCCTAGAAAGTTAAAAATTGGCCACAATCCATTACATATATACTCCCCAAAAGATGGCACACCTTTCTTGTTTAGAATAACTTTGTTCTGTGCTATTTTTAGGCACAATATATATTTCCTTTTAACTGAAACCATGTTAAAAGTAACTGAATTGCAAGAGAAATAAGGATTTGCTCTGCTTAGAAAACCACTATACATTTTCTAGGCCTGAGAACCAAGAAAAACTTGCTATATAAGCCAACATCAGACACACAGAAAAGTCTACTGGGAGCTGAGGGGGGAAAAAAGCTCACAAATGATTCACATGATTCCAGACCTCAGCATTGCTACACAATCACAATGTAAAGTATGTGTGGTAATTAACCGGCTTTAAATGTTGAAAACATCCAATCATTCTTTTTCCCTGAAAATTTTTTATAAAGAAGAAAATCCTCTGGTCTTCATAATTACTCCTTCAGTTTACCTTTAAAAAACAACTAAAATAAAGTACTGAGCTGTGCTATTCAAGGGTTTCTCTACTCTCTTTTGTTTAAGCAGTATTTATGTGAAGAGAATTCCATTTTTCATATTAATTAAATCTCTCCAAAGAGTATTTGATTAACATACTAGCTTTCAACAGGGAGTCTAAGGGCATAATAACTATTTTTCCATAATCTAAAATGAGATTGTGATAAAAATAAAAGGTCAAAGAACAACATCTATAACAGTACCTGAGTTTTACCAAATACATTAAGCCAAAAGCTGGTATTTGTCACCAATCATTATAGCCTGTTGTTAAATGTCAACATACTTGATAATATAGGTATGCAGTTTAAATGCATCTATGACAAATTTTGAGTCTTTAGCTTTTATTTCTAAGCGTTTTTACTATCAATTCCATTTAGACTAGGACTCAGTATCATAAGCATTTTACTTTTCACCCCCTTTCTATATAAAATATAATTATGTCTTTACCAAGTTGGCTTTAGGATACTGTTAGGAATAAAATCAATTTACAAAACAAACTACAAGGCCACTCTTCTTGACAGATATAATGTTAAGATGCCCATACATTCTTTCAAGCCTAAGGAGTCCCAAGAGCTGCAGTCAGTAGCTGGAAACCAAGGAGAATAGATGGTGTAGTTTCAGACTGCACCGAAAGCCTGAGAACCAGGAAATCTGATGGTGAAGTCCCAGTCCAAGTGCAGGAAAAGAACAATGTCCCAGATCAAGCAATCAGGCAGAAGTTCCTCTTACTCATCTCTTTTGTTCCATTCAGTCTTCAACTGATTGAATGAGGACCACCCATATCAGAGAGAGCAATCTGCTTTACTCAGTCCTCTAATTTAAATATTCTCATTAGGAAACAACCTCACAGACACACTCAGATTACAGTATGATCAAATATCTAGGTACTTATTGCCCAGGCAAACTGACACATAAAATTAACCATCACAAGTCCAACCCTCATCAACTGAGCACCCATCTTCATCTCCTTAAACCACACTTAATTGCCAAATAAGTACAATAACAATATCACAATTCTGCCTAACATGATACAACTATCCTGTGTACAACTGAAAACATACTAACCCCTTGAATAATGTTCACTCTTTAGCTTGATATCCCAAAATTTAAATACTATGATGTAAAATGACTAATATTTAAAATTGAGCCTGACCTGTGGTGGCACAGTGGATAAAGCGTCGACCTGGGAACGCTGAGGTCGCCAGTTCAAAACCCTGGGCTTACCTGGCCAAGGCACATATGAGAGTTGATGCTTTCTGCTCTTCTCCCTTCTCTCTCTCTCAATCTCTCTCTCTCTCTCTCTGTGTTTCTCTAAAGAAAAAAAAACTGAACAAAGAATAAAGTTAAAAATATTTAAAATTGAGTGTATGACATATACTTAATGTCTTATGTTACATGGTAAGAATATAAAGGAAAAAGACATATATTACATGCATAGCCATATATATATATGTGTGTGTATATATTTGTGTGTATGCATATAATTATATTTATAATAAAATGAGGAAATACTCATAACAATAGAGTCTTTATTTCTATAACTGGAAATACAGTTATAGCTAGTGTTTCTAGCTTTTCTTCCACTAACCATTTTGTATTTCTTTTGTCTTCAGCAAGCACTTCAGCTGAAATGCTTTTACCTGGTAAGGTGACCCAAACTTCATTCCTAAAGGATCTGGGCCATCAGTAGTACTCTCTGAATAATGTTGCAGTTTTCCACTGTCCATAATCAAAGGACATGGTAATACTCAGAGAAGCTTTAAGGAATTGCCTATATTTCAGACATACTCTTCCTTACTTCCATTGTGAAATATAAGTCCAATTTCCCTTTGGTAGTCAGGATCAATCACCCCAGCCAACAGAGTAACCCCCATCTTGGCATGTTGATTGAGAGGCATGAAAACTTCAAAGTGGCAGGGCAGCTGTCTTAACTTCCAGTTCAATGGACTCATTGTTGTGTCTCCCATAGAAGCATTATTCCCTGTGAAACAAAGACTTCTAACTCAGCAGAGCATAAGGTCATGGAACCAGGGGGAAAAAAATTTGCTAGAGAGTCACTAGGTGTAATAGTATATGGTGCTATTCCCGTTGCTACCCCTTGATTCCTGACCTGTGAATCCTGGCTATGAGTGAACAGCACCATATTGAATACTAATTAAAAGCATATACAGCCTTCTGGAGAGCCTTGCCCCAGTCCTACAATGTACTGTCACCTTGCTGGTACAGTAGCTTAAGTGTTTAAAAGGCCATTCCACCATGCCATCAAGCCAGCTACTTCAGGATAGTAGGAAACATGATAAGATTAGTGAATTACATGAGCCCACTGTTGACCTGTATTGCTGTGAAGTGAGTTCCTGATGAGCAGCAATGCTGTGTGGAGTACCACGGCAGTGAATGAGGCATGCTGTAAGCCCAGAGACGGCAGTTTTAGCAGAAGAACTGCGTGTGGGGAAGATAAATCCATATCCAGAATACTATCTATTTCAGTGAGAACAAACAGCTGCTACTTCCATATGACAGCAGTCCAAAGTCATCAACCTGCCTCCAGGCAGCTGGCTGATCACCTGAGGGAACGGTGCCATATCAGAGTTTAGTGCTAGTCTCCACTGCTAGCAGACTGGGCACTCAGCAGTGGGCATACCCAGGTAGGTCTTGATGAGCTGAAGTCTATGTTGTTGAGCCCTTCTACAGCCTCCACTGCTCATAGCGTAGCCACTTTGTTCATGAGCCCACTGGGCAATGACAGGGATGGATGGGGAGAACGTCTGTCTCATATCCACAAAACAGGCCATCCTATCTCCTTGATTATCAAAATCATTGTCTGATGTCACCCTTCAGTGAGCATTCACATGGAAAACCAATATTTTCACCTATTTTCCTATTCAGAGAGGTCTATCTGTATACCTCTTACTCAAATTTCCTTGTGATAATTTATTTATTTATTTATTTTGTGAGAGGGAGAGAGATGAGAAGCATCAACTCATAGTTGCGGCACCTTAGTTGTTCATTGATTGCTTTCTCATATGTGCCTTGACTGGAGGGCTCAGCCGAGCCAGTGAACACTTGCTCAAGCCAGCATACATGGAGTCAGGTCTATAATTCCATATTAAAGCCAGCAACCCCACACTCAAGCTGGTGAGTCCTCACTCAAGCCAGATGAGCCCATGCTCAAGCTGACAACCTCAGGGTTTCAAATATAGGTTCCTGCCTGACCAGGCAGTGGCACAGTGGATAGAGCATTGGACTGGGAAGTGGAAGACCCAGGTTCAAGACCCCGAGGTCGCCAGCTTAAGCACGGGCTCATCTGGTTTGAGCAAAGCTCACCAGTTTGGACCCAAGGTCGCTGGCTTGAGCAAGAGGTTACTCGGTCTGCTGAAGGCCCGCGGTCAAGGCACATATAGGAAAGCAATCAGTGAACAACTAAGGTGTCGCAACGAAAAACTGATGATTGATGCTTCTCATCTCTCTCCGTTCCTCTCTGTCCCTATCTATCCCTCTCTCTGACTCTCTATCTCTGTAAAAAAAACCAAATATGGGTTCCTCAGCATCCCAGACCTATGCTCTATCCACTGTGCCACCACCTGGTCAGTCACCAATTTTCCAATCATGTCCCTCCCAGTCCCTGACTATATAGCCAAACCATTGGTCATAACCCACTAATCAGTATACAATCACCAATTTGTCCACTTCTCCTTCTAAGTAAAGGTATACAGCCTAAAGTTCTGCCCACTGAGAGAATTTCTTTTCACCTATGTCTTTCAGGAATATCCCATAAAGGGACTATAGGGCTGTAGCTGTCCACTTTTGAGTGGTGCCCAGAGTGGTGCCATGCAGAAGAACCACCAATAAACCAGCCCTGAGTCTTCTCTTTTTCTGTCAAGTGATCTTAGCAAACTTCCCATGAGACCAGAGGTGCAGTCCAGAAACAGAAGACTCTGCAGCAGAATAGGGACCATGGGCATTTGGGCCAACTTCTTTTTTTTTTTTTTTTTTTTTTTTTTATTTTTCTGAAGCTGGAAACAGGGAGAGACAGTCAGACAGACTCCCGCATGCGCCCGACCGGGATCCACCCGGCACGCCCACCAGGGGGCGATGCTCTGCCCATCCTGGGTGTCGCCATGTTGCGACCAGAGCCACTCTAGCGCCTGAGGCAGAGGCCACAGAGCCATCCCCAGCGCCCGGGCCATCTTTGCTCCAATGGAGCCTCGGCTGCGGGAGGGGAGGAGAGAGACAGAGAGGAAATCGCGGCGGAGGGGTGGAGAAGCAAATGGGCGCTTCTCCTGTGTGCCCTGGCCGGAATCGAACCTGGGTCCTCCGCACGCTAGGCCGACGCTCTACCGCTGAGCCAACCGGCCAGGGCCTGGGCCAACTTCTACATGTAACTTACTTGTGCCTTCAGGGCATGCTCAGGCCTGATCATGTGTATACCACTTCCGTTTGATTGTGTAATGCTGCTGTTTGACTAGTTTTATGGCTTGGTGGGTCAGGTAATACCCATTTCATGATAAGCAGCTCAGGTCACATGGTAACTTGGTAGCTCCTGGTTAAGCAACCAGTCTCTAAGACCCAATAGCAGGCCCACAGCTATTTCTCAAAAGAGGCAGAAAATGGCAGAGCTTTGGTCCAAAACCCTAAGGGCCTATGCTGAGATTCACTTATAGAGGCCATCCAAAAGCTCCAAAAGCATCCCTATCTTCCACTGACACTTCTAGCACCATTTGTTCTGCTGGGTCGTAAGACCCAAGCGAAAAGCAACTTGTACAGCAACCTGCACCTGTTGCAGCCTTTTCTTGTTCTGGGTCCCATTCAAAACTAGAAGTTTTTACCTGACCAGGTGGTGGCACAGTGGATAAAACATTGGCCTGGGAGGCTGAGGATCCAGGTTCAAAAACCTGAGGTTGCTGGCTTGAGCACAGGCTCACCAGCTTGAGCACAGGGCCACTGGCTTGAGCAAAAGATCACTGGCTCAGCTGAAGCCTCAAGGTCAAGGCACATATGAGAAAGCAATCAGTGAACAACTAAGGTGCTGCAACAAAGAATTTATGGGAGGGGGGGAGGTATTTGGGAGGACACTAGAATCTATGTACACCCAATAAATCAAAATAAAATAAAAATTTTTCCTAAAAAAGAAGTATTTAAGCTTCTCATCGCTTTCTCTTCCTGTCTGTCTGTCCCTGTGTGTCCCTCCCTAACCCTCTTTCTCTCTCTCTAGCAAAAAAAAAAAAAACAAAAACACACATACACACAAAAAATACTAGCAGTTTTTGAGCCACTCAGTAAATATAACAGACTAACACACCCAAATGAGAAATATATTGCCTCCAAAATCCAAAAAGGCTCACTAGGTAGGTATTGTACCCCTTTTTTGGTTGTAGGAGGGGCCAGATGTAACAATTTATCCTTCACCATAGAAGGGGTATCTTGACATATCCTACACCAATGGACCACTAGAAATCTTTCCCTGATGTTAGAAGGCTACTGAGTTTTTGACATATTTATTTCCTACTCTCTGACACTCAAATATCTTACTAATAAGTCTAGAGTAGTTGCTGCTTCTTGCTCACTAGCTCAAATCAAAAAATGGCACCAATGTAATGAATTAGCTAGCATATTACTTTCTGGAAGAGAAAGGCAATACAGATTCATGTAAACTAAATTCTAACATAGGACTAAAGAGTAGGACAGTGAAAGTGTATTACTGACCTTGCCAGCTGAAAGTAAAGTACAGTTAGCCATCCATATCCATGGTTTTCACAACTGTGAATTCAACCAACCACAGATCAAAATTACTTTAAAAAAAAATCCCAGAGTCCCAAAAATCAAAATTCAAATTTGTCATGTTTCAAGCACTGTGCTGAAGTCAGAGAAATGAAGCGATGAGTAGGCATGCCCTGTTGGAACCTATATGCCAATACAGATTATATGCAAATTCGATACATTTTTTTTTAACAGAGACAGAGAGAGAGTCAGAGAAAGGGATAGATAGGGACAGACAGGAATGGAGAGATGAGAAGCATCAATCATCAGTTTTTCGTAGCGACACCTTAGTTCAGGGGTCGGGAAACTATGGCTCGGAGCCAGATGTGGCTCTTTTGATGACTGCATCTGGCTCATATACAAATCTTTAATAAAAATAATAATGTTAAAAATATAAAACATTCTCATGTATTACAATCCATTCATTTCCCACTGCTCATGTTCATGGTTGCAGGTGGCTGAAGCCAATCACAGCTGTCCTCCGGGACACCAAATTTTTATTGGATAATGCGTAAGGTACACGGATCGTTGTATGCCTCTCAAGGAATTACATTTTAAAATATGTGGCATTCATGGCTCTCTCAGCCAAAAAGATTCCTGACCCCTGCCTTAGTTGTTCATTGATTGCTTTCTCATATGTGCCTTGACCGTGGGTCTTCAGCAGACCGAGTAACCCCTTGCTTGAGTCAGTGACCTTGGGTCCAAGCTGGTGAGCTTTTTGCTCAAGCCAGATGAGCCCGCGCTCAAGCTGGCGACCTCGGGGTCCCGAACCTGGGTCCTTGGAATTCTAGTCTGATGCTCTATCCACTGTGCCACCTCCTGGTCAGGCTTGATACATTTTAATATAAGAAACTTGAGCATCTATGGATTTTGGTATCTGTGGAAATCCTGAAACCAATCACCCACTGATAGTGAGGGACTAATGAATTTCTGTTAGACCTTACTCACAAAGATAGGGAAAAAGACATTTTCCAGATTAATAAATGCATATCAGGTAACAAGGGGAACATGTTAATTTGTTAATGCAATGAAATACCTGGTACAGCAGCTGCAATTGTAGTAATCTATTGGTTTGGTTTATGATAATCAATTGTCATTTCCCAAGATACATCTGTCTTCTGCAAAACTCAAACAGATGAATGGAAATATGGTGGGAATCACCCATTCCTACAAGTTTGAAGTCCTTGATGGTGGCACTAATCGCTGTAGTCCCTCCAGGAATGAGGTATTGCTTTTAGTCACTATTTTATTAGGTTAGAGGCAGATCTAGGGCTTCCACTTGGCCCCTCTCACCATCGTAGCCTTTACTCCACTGGTCAGGGAACCAATACAGAGACTCTGCCAGCTGCTAAGAATATCTATTCTAATTATGCATTCCAGAACTAAGAAAATAACCATAAGATGGAGTCAAAGGCAAATATCACCCCAATTTCTTCTACAGCATTGGAAATAATATTTTCAATTATGGCTCTCAGGTAATACAAGATGCTAAGTAAGTCAGTTAAATATGGAGGGAGAGAAAAGTTCAGTTATTTTCAATTATTCAATACTAAGGCATTAAAATCCACTAGTACAAGTCTAGAGATTTTCAGCAAATCAAATACAAAAGAAAACCCTGGGCTTCTGGTTGCTCTTTACTAGGAAATCCTACTAACCAGAAAATTCAATTTCTCCAAGTAATATATTCAAGCATAGCATATAATAGGTTCTTAATAAGTTCTTTCCCCTTACAAAATAATCATTTTCCCAATTCAAATAACTTTTCAATCATAACTCACAAGCCCAACCTAAGAGAAGGAATTTAAAATATCTAACAAAAGCTAAGGGGGTTCATCACCACTAAACTGGCCTTACAAGACATGTTTAAGGTGCTCTTTAAGCTTTAAATTGCCTGGAGGACAAATTTCAAAATGCAGTTATTAAATAAACAGTTTTCCTCTTTAGCAAAATATAAAATCAGTATGAATTTCAACTTTTCTGATTCAGGGTGGCCTATTTAATGCCATTCAGCTTTTGTAGGCTTATTTTCCATTTTTCATATCCAATTTAGGCAAACTGTGAATAAAAGATATAACCTAATTTTAAGATGTCTTTATAAATTCATAATTTAAATAATGATATTTAATCTCATCTTTAATCACAACCTTTTATCAATGTATAAGCATGTAGTTTTTTAGTAATATTCAGGTAAGCCCCTGTCTATCACTGAAACAAATTCATAGATTAATGGATCTTGCATAATACTGCAGCACTGTCTCTAGTACAATTGCAGAAATTCTGAATTCTCATAAAAGTAAAGTATCTTGAAATGATCACATAGATACTCTTTTTACCACAAGCCTGGACACAACATAAAAGGCAGTTTAGCTGGCCTCTCCATTATTATTTAGACTTACTCTGGTAGGAGATACACATGATGTATGTTAGCAAGGGACAAGAAAGTCAATCTCGTCTGAATAGCAGGAAAAAATAATTTCAGTTTGTAAAAGAGTAGTTATTTCATTCATATAGTCAAGTCTACATAAGTATTATGTGTTGGACTGCATTATGTAAATACAGAAACGGACACACCTGTCTAAGGAAACAGTTTTACTAGGATTATAATGTAGTATTTTAAAACAGCTAACATTATCTCTAATTTTCAAAAATTAATTTAAAAATTCTTCCCATTTCAAAAAATTTTTTAAATTGTTGTATTCTCTGCTGGTGACAGTAACTGTAGCTGTATTTCTTTAAGTAGAATTCTGTGGCATATAGTCAACAATAGTCTTCATAGCACTTATTAGAGATCCGACAGGGAGAAAAGAAGGTATAGGTCAAGAGGTTTAAACATTTAAAGTTACAAAATATAAAAAGACATAAACCTGGGTAAAAATTTTAGAAATAACAGACACTCACATTGATATATTAATTTGCTTAATGATAAAATTTTATTTAGTGGGTAAAAGTCATCACTTATTCCAGACTCTAAACCTGTAAAATAAATGGTCCCAACTATAGAGAAATCTAAGAAACTCTGACTTCCTGAAATTCTAGGATTCTACCTTAACATGATACCAAATAAGTCAATAATATTGACTACTATAATTTTCTCCAAAATGTATCATTATAAATTGCCTGGAGGACAAATTTCAAGAATATCAAAATGAAACAAGGATATAATATTTATTAAAAATCTAAAAAAAAAATTCATACAGTAAGTGATAAACACAGTTTAAATAATCAATTAAAATATTATTAGTTATGTAGTGATTTCATGTTAATTTCAATGAGGAAAACTTAACGATCTCAACTACAAATCAAGAACTTACAGATCAAGTTCTCAAAAAATCTATGCTGTAGTAAGCATTCACAATGTGATACTATGTGAAAATGGTCAAACATGTTCACCAAACTTGGAAGAAGAACAGATAAACACAGTAGAACTTCAATAGAGAAACAGAAAATATAAGACAGTACCAAACAAACCACACGAGGTGAATAATACAATAGCTAAACTGGAAAAAAAATCACAAAAGGGAGTCAACAACAAACTAGATGATAGAGAAGAATGGATCAGCAACCTGGCAGACAGCTTAGTAGTAATCACCCAAAAAGGACAACAAAGGAAAAGGAATTTTAAGAAATAAAGATACTTTATTATGGGACCTGTAAGACATCGAGCATACTAACATTCACATTATAGGTGTCCCAGGATAAAAAGAAAAGAGAAAGGGGCAGAAAACTTACTTTAAGAAATAGTGGCTGAAAATTTCCTAACCTGGGGAAGAAAACAGACATCCAGGTCCAGGAGGCACAAAAAGTCCCACACAGGATGAACCCAAAGAGATCCACACCAAGATACATTATAATTAAAATGTCAAAAGTTAAAGGTAAAAAGAGATATTAAATACAGCCAGGGAAAAACAGCTAGTTAAGTACAAGGGAATCTCCATAAAATAATAAGCTGATTTTTCGGCAGGAAATTTGCAAGCCAGTAGTATAATATATTAAAACATTGTTGACAAGCAATTTTACACAGAAGTTATTTCATGTCACTGACTACTTTTTCATAATTGAATATGAAAGTGAAATAATCTAAATAAACTTCAGTATACTTTACTTATATATAATGAATTTATAATTTATATTATAAATATATAATGAAACTTTGTACAACTCTGCTACATATTATATTTTATACATATTACATATTTTAGTAATTTTTTCTGGTCTGGTATACTGTATAGCAATCACCTACATGTAATGGTATGCAACATGTTTTGCAAATGTATCTGGTTTTGCTGTGTTTTCCTTTTGAAACACACACTTTACATGTTCTAGTTGGATTTTTTTTTATGCTAGTGACTATTTTTTCTAAAGTATGGTCTTTTAGTTGCCCTGAAAGCCTAAAAGGTGAATCAATGTAAGGAGCTCTTTTAGAAGTACCAAAAGAAGTGTTAGGTTCTGAGCTGTACTCATTTGAACCAGCAGGTATCCATTCCCTAGCTACTTCAAGTAGAAATTTTTTGCATCTTATTTTGTCTACCGTAATTACAGTGAATTTTGAATGCGTTGAATAAAGCACAATTGATCAGAAAGAATGCTACTTTTTTAGATCACTTTATACTTTTTTGAAAGATACTGCTGTTCGCCAAATATTGATCGGCTCAATCAACTCTTTTCATGTATTTGTTGAAGTCTAATATGCACACAGGTTTAACTCTATCTTCCGTAGAATTTCTTTTTCACTTTCCAGTTGTTTTCATAGATGCATTGTGGATAGTTGATATCATATTCACTAGTCTTTTATCTTTCCTTTCCATGATATAAGGACAATGGGTCCTTTCCATAAAAACATCATTTCCCCTCTGAAGATTCTTTGACTTTTAGCACCTTTGGCAAGTCATGGTTTTCTCTTATGGTACCACAGATTAACATTTTCTTTTCTAATAATATTTCAGCTGTAGAAATACTGTTGTAGTAATTATCTTAGTATACATGATGCCAAGAATCAAGATATAGCTCTAAGACAGATAATATAGTTTCTTGAAGCCTTTTGCCTTCATCCGAATAAATCTCAAAGTTGCAAATGTATTTACTCTTGCTTTCACAAAGCATTCTCACTAAAATCCCATATTTTATTATTTTTGCTGGATTACATGTTCTGAAGCTGATACGTCCTCTATATGGTATCATTGCTTCATCTAGGGATAACTCCTGCTAAGGTACATACAAAGACTGAAATTTTAGAAGAAAGTAATCCAAAAGTGGCCTAATTATTTATAGTCTGTATTCATTAGATATATTTTGTGAATTATCACTAAGATGGAAAAATGTAAGAACTTGCTTGAACCTCATTCTGCTCATAATTTTAGGAAATAATGAAGCTTCACCCAAACGGTCCGTTGACCAGTATTCCCTCCGATGTGATTTTTTCATTTGCCCACTAATCAATATCAACAAACCGAGAAACTTCTTTAAATTGATATTGGTTAACTTTCATCCATGGTACAGTTTTAGTAGATTTTTTGTAAAATTGTTCCATTTCGTGGTAGTATAAATTGGTTTGAGAAACAACTAAATCAAAAAAATCATCACTAAAACGTAATTTCGTCACTTCCCTGATGCTCCATGGATCACTACAGTCGGCAGTTACACCTGAAACTGAATAACCCTCCAATGTTGGTGTAATATCATTTTCAATCTACTCTTCTTCAAAATCACTTTCACTATCAAATCTTATTACATTTCTTTTTTGTTGTTTTGGTGGTCTAATATCCGACTCATTACTGTCTTCCAATAAACTATCAATTTCTACAGCACTACAATATATTTCAAAATCACTCAGACAATCAGAAAAAGTGTCTGCAGATAATTCATTGAAAAGTTCTTCACCTTTCACGATCCATCATGGTTGAAACTTTAGTAATACTATAATTGTGATAAAAACCTAAATATAAAGAAAATTCACTTTTTTATAATAAACTGAACACGACTGGACACCATGAAGAAAGATTTTACAATATCCTTGATATGTATGTTCAAACTAAGAACAATTAGAAGACAGTATAAGTTTAGATGGCTCGACACTGTGATTCTTTTTGTTTACTGTTGATTTTGCAGTCTCATGCCTGGAGGAGTGAGAAGAAAAGGAGTCTGCATGAAAATATCGAATAGTGTGCTGTTTTTCGAACTTCAACCCTCAGGGAGAAGAATCACAAATACAGTAATCCTATATTACCCTGAGTTTCAAAATTTGAAATAGTTAATGCAAGTGCAAACACAAGTTAACTCATGAGTGGTCAACAATGTGTTATAAGAGCTGAAAGGAAAAAAACTTCCAACCAAGAATATTCTACCTAGCAAGGTTATCATTCAAAATTGAAGGAGAGATAGTTTCCCAGAAAAGCAAAAGCTAAAGGGGTTCATCACCACTTAACTTGCCTTATAAGACATATTTAAGGGTGCTCTTTAAGCTTTAAAGAAAATGGCTTAAGTAGAAGAAATATATAAAAGAAAAAAATTCTCACCAGTACAGGCAAACATGTAGTAAATGTAATACAGCAATTATAAAGTTAATATAAATGTTAAAAGATAAAATTCATAAAATCAACACTAACTATATTAAAGATACACAAAATAAAAGAATGTAAATGTAAAATGTGACATCAAAAACATAAAATGTGGAGGAGAGAAAAATGTAGTATTTTTAAAATGTGTTCAAACTTAAGTGACTTATCAAGTTCAACAAACTGATATGCATGTTGTAATATGTGAACCTCATGGTAACCACAAACCAAAAACCTGTAATTTCTATTCAACAAATAATGAGAAAGGGACCTAAACATAACACTAAAGGAAGTCAACAGACCACAAGGGAAGAGAGCTAGAGAAGAAGAAACAAACACAGAAGAACTACAAAAGCAACCAGAAAACAGTTAAGAAAATGGCAATAAGTACATAAATATCAATACCTTCTTTCAATGTAAATGTACTAAATTCTCCAAGCAAATGACATAGGATAGCTGAGTGAATACAAAACAAAACTCATCAGTATGTTGCCTATAAGAGATTTACTTAAAAATCTAAAGACACAGTCTGAAGAGAAAGGATGAAAAAGATATTCCTTGCAAATAATAACAATAAGAAAGCTAGGGTAGTAATAGTTATATCAGACAAAACAGACTTTTAAAATATATTGTAACAAAAGACAAAGAGGGGTCTTATCTAATGATAAAGTGGTCAATCCAACAAGAGGATATAACATTTGTAAATATTTATGCACCAAACATAGGAGCACCTAAATATATGAATATATAAATATCAACTACAATGTGCACTTTTTGTAATATATCAAAAGGAAATGAATCAAATTCGGGAGCAGCAAGATGGCGATGGAATAGGCGGATGTACCAACTTCCAACTCCCAGAACCAAAGTGGATTACAACTTAATTTTAAGAACCATCATCTGGAAAAACCAACTTTGGACTAAACTAAGAGGACTCTTCAACCAAGGAACACTGAAGAAACCACATTGAGACTGGTAGGAAAAGCAGAAACGAGGAGAGGGCTGCCCAGCTCCCAGGAGCCACGGCAGCCCAGAGAGACTAGCATGGCACAAAGTGAGTTTAGCAGAGGGGGAGGGTCCTGAGCCCCAGGAACAAAGCCCCAGCCTGCAGCCCCAAAGCCTAGAAGAGGCATACGGACAGTATTTAGCTGGAAACAAGTCAGGATACTGTTAGTGAGAAAGAGACAGTTTTCTCAGACCCAGGATTCTTCTTAAAGGGACCATGCAGAAAACCTCTTTCACAACCACTCACTCGGGGCTCTGGGGGACGGGGAGAGAGAAGAGGACCAGAGCAGCAGGAAGAGAGTGTAATCTAGGAGGCACAGGGAGAAACACTTTGAGAGACAGCTACCCTAACCCTTGGGCTGAGTCACTCCCTAAATCTAAAGTGAATATTTCCCCTGCAACAAGCAATACCAGCAAAGGGAAGCAGGACACCAGCAAAACAAGCTCTCCCGCAGCACTTAGAGCAGAGCCGCTTAGAAGGAGGGAGCCTTCAGGACTACAGTACGGAGTGCTAGGGTCTGACCTGCAGCGCCACCACCCACACTGCTTAGGGCTTGCTGGAGGGCAGGAGGCAGTGGGACAAAGAAGCGTGGTTACATTGGCTGGGGCGGAAGCCGGGCCAGCCAAGCTTGAAGCCCGGTGTGAGCTCAGTCTAGGCAGCAGGGGCAGAAGGGAAACACGAAAGTGGTCCGGCCAGGCTGCAGGTCCACCTGTAGGGGAAGGGCAGTAGCCCAGGAACAGTCAGAGATCTGACGCTGAGCAAGGACGCATGGGTGTGCAGCCTCACCAACCTGCAGAGCCGAGGCTTGTGGCTCTATGCACGACCCGGCTCCACCCGTTGGGCAGGGTGAAAGCCAGGGAAAGGAGTAGATCCTCAGCTGAGCGCACTCCAGTAGCCCCACCTGGCCCGTGGAGCTGAAGCTTGAGGACCAACAGGCGAGCCAGCTCTGACTGCAGGGGCTGGGCAGATGCCAGGGAACAGGTGGAGACCCACAGCAGACCAAAGGTGCTCACCCCTGCCCTTAGTGCCGAGATTTGTGGCCTGTGGACAGCGCGCAAATCCACCGGTGAGGGTGGGGTGAAGGCCAAGACCCGCTGAAGCTTGTAGAGCCAGACATGTAAACACAGCTTCTCCGGTGGAAGAGAGGCAGAAACCGCAGCCACAGCTGCAGCAGGCTGGTGCGGGCAACGCCCATACTGGAACGCCCTAAGGAGCAGCAGAGGGGCTGGCGGGACTGCAGAAAGACCATTCCTAGGGAACACAGAGGCAAAACCCATTGGACTCCAGTGGCCAAACCCTTCTTATACACAGACAAAATGAGAAGGCAGAGAAATGCAACCCAAACGAACCAAGAGAAATCCCCAGAGAAGGACCGGAATGAGTCAGATATAACCAAATTACCGGATGCTGAGTTTTAAACAGGGGTCGGGAAAATCTGGCTTGCAGACAAATCTTTAATAAAAAAAATAATAATTTTAAAAATATAAAACATTCTCATGTATTACAATCCATTTCCTACCGCTCATGTTCACAGTTGTGGGTGGCTGGAGCCAATAACAGCTGTCTGTCCTCTGGGACAACACCAAATTCTTTATTGGATAATGCATAATGTACACGAGTCGTTGTATGGCTCTCACGGAATTACATTTTAAAATATGTGGCGTTCATGGCTCTGTCAGACAAAAAGTTTCCCAACCCCTGGTTTAAAATAATGATTGTTAGGATGTTCAAAGAACTTAGAAAAACAATAGATGGTCATTACGAACACCTAAATAAAGAGACAGCAAATATAAAAAAGGAAATTGAAATAATAAAAAAGAATCAGTCAGAAATGACAAATACAATATTAGAATTGAAGACCACAATGGAAGGAATTAAAAATAGGATGGATGAAGCAGAGGATGGAATCAGCAAGTTAGAGGTCAGGATAAACGAAGCATAGAAGCAGAGCAGGAAAAAAAAAGAGACACAAAAATTTAGGTAAACTCTAAGAGAGCTCTTTGACAACATAAAGAGAAATAACATCTGCTTCATAGGGGTTCCTGAAGAAGAGGAGAAAGAACAAGGGATAGAAACTTTGTTCAATGAAATCATAGCTGAAAACTTCCCTAAATTGAGGCAGGAAAAAAATCTCACATGTTCAAGAAGCACAGAGAATTCCATTAAAAAGAAATACACCAAGACACATCATAATTAAAATACCAATACTAAGTGATAAAGAGAAAATATTAAAAGCTGCTAGAGCCTGACCTGTGGTGGCGCAGTGGATAAAGCATCGACGTGGAAATGCTGAGGTCGCCGGTTTGAAACCCTGGGCTTGCCTGGTCAAGGCACAAATGGGAGTTGATGCTTCCAGCTCCTCCCCCTTCTCTCTCTCTGTTTCTCTCTCTCCCTCTCTCTCTCCTCTCTAAAAATGAATAAATAAAATTAAAAAAAAATAAAATGTGTTTAAAAAAAAAAAGCTGCTAGAGAAAAAAGACTGTCACCTACAAAGGAGCCCCCATAAGGATGACTTCCGACTTCTAAACAGAAACACTTGAGACCAGAAGGGAATGGCAAGAAATATTCAAAGTAATGCAGAACAAGAACCTACAACCAAGACTACTTTATCCAGCAAGGCTATCATTTAAAATTGAAGGAGAAATAAAAAGCTTCCCAGACCAAAAAAAAAACAACTCAAGGAATTCACTACAAGCAAACTAATGCTGCAAGGAATGCTAAGGGGCTTGTTGTAAACAGATCGAAGGGGGAAAAGAATATAGCAAAAGAGGAATACAGTTTTAAAGAATAAAATGGCAATAAACAACTATATATCAATAATGACCTTAAATGTGAATGGATTAAATGATCCAATCAAAAGACAGAGAGTAGCTTCATGGATAAGAAAACAGAACCCATACATACGCTGTCTACAAGAGACACACCTTAAAACAAAAGCACATAGACTGAAGGTAAAAGGATGGAAAAAATATTACATGCAAATGGAAATGAAAAAAAAGCTAGGGCAGCAATACTTATATCTGACAAAATGGACTTTAAAACAAAGACTATAAAGAGATAAAGAAGGTCACTACATAATGATAAAGGGAGCAATCCAACAGGAAGATATAACCATTATAAATATCTATTCACCTAATATAGGAGCACCTAAATAAATAAAGCAGACTTTGATGGACATAAAGGGTGATATCAACAGCAATACTATAATAGTAGGGAATTTCAGTACCCCACTAACATCACTAGATAGATCTTCAAGAAAAAAAAATTAACAAAGAAACAGCAGACCTAAAGGACACACTAGATCAACTCGATTTAATAGATATCTTCAGAACCTTTCACCCTAAAGCAGCAGAACATATATTCTTTTCAAGTGCTCATGTTACATTCTCTAGAATAGACCACATATTAGGGCACAAAAGCGGTCTAAACAAATTTAAGAAGACTGAAATAATATCAAGCATTTTCTCTGATCACAATAAAACTAGAAATCAACCACAACAGAAAAACTGAAAAATACTCTAACACTTGGAAACTAAATAGCATGTTATTAAATAACAAATGGGTTAACAATGAGATCAAAGAAGAAATAAAAAATTCCTAGAAAGTAATGATAATGAGCATACATCAACTCAAAATTTATGGGACACAGCAAAAGCGGTACTGAGAGGGAAGTTCATAGCATTATAAGCATACCTTAAGAAGCTAGAAAAAGTTCAAATAAACAACTTGACCTGCATCTAAAAGAACTAGAAAAAGAATAGCAAGTAAAGGCCAGGGGTAGTAGAAGGAAAAAAATAATAAAAATCAGAGTGGAAATAAATGACATACAGGCTAAAAAAAACAATACAGAGGATCAATGAAACTAGGACTTAGTTTTTTAAAAGGTAAACAAGATCGATGAACCTTTAACTAGACACACCAAGAAAAAAAAGACAGAGGACACAAATAAATAAAATTAGAAATGAGAGTGGAGAAATAACAACTGACACAACAGAATTACAAAGGATTGTAAGAAAATACTATGAAGAACTGTATGCCAAAATACTAGACAACCTAGATGAAATAGACAAATTCCTTGAAACATATAATCTTCCAAAAATCAATCGGGAAGAATCAGAAAGCCTAAACAGACCGATTACAAGTGAGATCGAAACAGTTATCAAAAAACTCCCAACAAAGAAAAGTCCTGGGCCTGATGGCTTCACAAGTGAATTCTACCAGATATTCAAAGAAGAACTAATTCCTATTCTTTTCAAGCTATTTCAAAAAATTCAAGCCTGACCAGGCGGTGGCAGAGTAGACAGTGTCGAACTGGGATGTGGAAGACCCAGGTTTGAGACTCCAGGTCGCCAGCTTGAACACAGGCTCATCTGGTTGAGCAAGGCTCACCAGCTTGGACCCAAGGTCTCTGGCTCGAGCAAGGGGTTACTCAGTCTGCTGTAGCCCCAAGGTCAAGGCACATATGAGAAAGCAATCAATGAACAACTAAGGGGTCGCAACAAAAAACTAATGATTGATATTTCATCTCTCTCCATTCCTGTCTGTCTGTCTCTGTCTATCCTTCTCTCTGACTCTCTGTCTCTGTAAAAAATAAAAAAAAATTCAAAAGAAAGGAAGACTTCCAAGCTCCTTTTATGAGGCAAGCATAACTCTGATTCCAAAACCAGGCAAAGAAAGAAGAAAGAAAATTAGGACCTGGCCGGTTGGCTCAGTGGTAGAGCATCGGCCTGGCGTGCAGAAGTCCCAGGTTCGATTCCCGGCCAGGGCACACAGGAGAAGCGCCCATCTGCTTCTCCACCCCTCCCCCTCTCCTTTCTCTCTGTCTCTCTCTTCCCCTCCTGCAGCGAGGCTCCATTGGAACAAAGATGGCCCGGGCGCTGGGGATGGCTCCTTGGCCTCTGCCCCAGGCGCTGGAGTGGCTCTGGTCTCAACAGAGCGACACCCCGGAGGGGCAGAGCATCGCCCCCTGGTGGGCAGAGTGTCGCCCCCTGGTGGGCGTGCCGGGTGGATCCCGGTTGGGCGCATGTGGGAGTCTGTCTGACTGTCTCTCCCCTTTTCCAGTTTCAGAAAAATACAAAAAAAAAAAAAGAAAAGAAAAGAAAAGAAAAAGAAAATTATAGGCCAATATAATTGATGAATATAGATGAATATAATTGATGAACATCTGATGAATATAGATGTTAAAATCCTCAACAAAATATTAGCAAACTGGATCCAGCAATATACGAAAAAAATCATACACCATGATAAAGTGGGATTTATTCTGGAAAGGCAAGGCTGGTACAATATTCGCAAATCAATCAATGTGATTCATCACATAAACAAAAGGAAGGAGAAAAACCACATGATAATTTCAACAGATGCAGAAAAAGCATTTGATAAAATCCAGCACCCATTCATGATCAAAACTCTCAGCAAAGTGAGAATACAGGGAACATACCTCAACAGGATAAAGGCCATCTATGACAAACCCCAGCCAACATCATACTCAATGGGCAAAAATTAAAAGAAATCCCCTTAAGATCAGGAACAAGGTAGGGGTGCCTCCTTTCACCACTCTTATTCAACATAGTACTGGAAGTCCTAGCCACAGCAATCTGACAAGAAGAAAAAATAAAGGCATCCAAATTGGAATAGAAGAAGTAAAACTATCATTATTTGCAGATAATATGATATTGTATATAGAAAACTAAAGTCTCAGTCAAAAAACTACTAAACCTGACAAATGAATTCAGAAAGGTGGCAAGATGTAAAATTAATACTCAAAAATTAGAGGCATTTTTACACACCAAAAATGAACTGTCAGAGAAATTAAGAAAACAACCCCCTTCACTATTGCAACCAAAAAAATAAAGTACCTAGGAATAAATTTAAACAAGGAGATTAAAGACTTGTACTCGGAAAATTGTAAAACATTGAAAAAAGAAATTAAGGAAGATATAAACAAGTGAAAGCATATACCATGTTCATGGATAGGAAGAATAAACATCATTAAAATGTCTATATTACCCAAAGCAATTTATAAATTCAATGCAATACCAATTAAAATACCAATGACATACTTCAAAGATATAGAACACATATTCCGAAAACTTATATAGAACCAAAAAAGAACACGAATAGCCTCAGCAATCTTGAAAAGGAAGAATAATGCAGGAAGTATCACACTTCCTGATATCAAGTTATACCACAAGGCCATTGTACTCAAAACAGCCTGGTACTGGCATAAGAACAGGAATATAGATCAATGGAACAGAACAGAGAATCCAGAAATAAACCCACACTTTCATGGACAACTGATATTTGACAAAGGAGGTAAGAGCATACATTGGAGTAAAGACAGCATCTTCAACAAATGGTGTTGGGAAAATTGGAGAGCTACCTGCAAAAAAATGAAACTTGACCACCAACTTACACCATTCACAAAAATAAATTCAAAATGGATAAAAGACTTAAATGTAAGCCGTAAAACCATAAGCATCTTAGAAGAAAACATAGGCAGTAAGCTCTCTGGCATCTATCGCAGCAATATATTTGCTGATTTATCTCCAAGGGCAAGTGAAATAAAAGACAGGATAAACAAATGGGACTATATTAAACAAAAAAGCTTTTGCACAGCAAAAGACAATAAGAACAGAATAAAAAGACAAACTACACAATGGGAGAACATATTCGACAATATGTCTGATAAGGAGTTAATAACCAAAATTTATAAAGACCTTGTAAAACTCAACACCAGAAAGACAAACAATCCAATCAAAAAATGGGCAAAAGAAATGAATAGACAGTTCTCCAAAGAGGACATACAGATGGCCAACAGGCATATAAAAAAATGCTCAACATCACTAATCACTCAAGAAATGCAAATTAAAACTACAATAAGATATCACCTCACACCAGTGAGAATGGCACTCATCAACAAAACAACACATAATAAGTGCTGGCAAGGATGTGGAGAAAAGGGAACCCTCCTGCACTGCTGTTGGGATGAAGACTTGCGTAGCCACTGTGGAAAACAGTATGACGTTTCCTCAAAAAATTAAAAATCGAACTGCCTTTTGACCCAGCTATCCCACATTTAGGAATATACCCTAAGAACACTATAACACTATTCCAAAAGGAGAAATGCACCCCCATTTTTACGGCAACATTGTTCACAACAGCGAAGATCTGGAAACAGCCCAAGTGTCCCTCAGTGAACGAGTGGATTAAAAAGCTTTCGTATATATATACTATGGAATACTACTCAGCCATAAGAAATGATGACATTGGATCATTTATGACAACATAGATGGACCTTGATAACATTATACTGAGTGAAATAAGTAAATCAGAAAAAACTTAGAACTATATGATTCTATACATAGATGGGACATAAAAATGAGATTTAGAGACATGGACAAGAGTGTGGTGGTTGGGGAGGGAGCTAGTGAGAGGGTGGGGAGGGGAAGGGCACAAAGAAAACCAGTTAGAAGGTAATGGAAGACAATTTGACTTTGGGTGAGGGGTATGCAACATAATCAAATGTCAAAATAACCTGGAGATGTTTTCTCTGAACATATGTACCCTGATTTACCAATGTCACCCCATTAAAATTAATAAAAAAAAAAGGAAATGAAATCATTGTCTCAAAGAGATAGCTAAATCCCATGATCATAGTAACATTACTCACAAAAGCCAAGATACAGAAACAATCTAAGAGCCATCAAACTGATGGTTTGAGCAAGACGTCACTGGCTAGGCTGAAGCCCCTATCACCCCTTTCCCCATCAAGGCACGTATGAGAAGTATCCAGTCAACAACTAAAGTGCTGCAACTATGTGTTGATGCTTCTCATCACTCTTCCTTCCTGTCTGTCTGTCTGTCTCTGTCTCTCTCAAGCAACAGTATGAATGGACCATGAGGGCATTATGCTAAGTGAAAGACCAAAACTGAGTAATATCACTTAGAGATGAACTCTTAAAAAGCCAAATTCATTGTAATAGAGATAGGGGGTGCCAAGAACTGAGAGTAAGGGAAATGGGGAACATATTTGTCAAAGGGTAAAAACTTCCAGCTAAAAGATGAATAAGTTCTGGGGATCTAATATACGACATGGTGATTATAATTAACAATGCTGTACTATATACTTGAAAATTGTTAAGAAAGCAGATTTTAAATATCATCACAACCACCACAAAAACATAAAGGTAATTTTGTTAGGGGATAGAGGTGTAACTAACCTTATCATGGTAATCACTTTACTATATATACATATACACACACACACACACACACACATATATATGTATCAAATCATCATACTTAAATTTACATATATTATATGTCAATAATATCTCAATAAAGGTGAAATAAAATGCAGAACTAAAAAACAAAGAATAATCAAAATATTTGATGAGGCATTTCACCAAAGATTTACACATAAAAAAATAAGATAGCAGCCCTGGCTGGTTGGCTCAGCGGTAGAGCGTCGGCCTAGCGTGAGGAGGACCCGGGTTCGATTCCCGGCCAGGGCACAAAGGAGAAGCGCCCATTTGCTTCTCCACCCCTCCGCCGCGCTTTCCTCTCTGTCTCTCTCTTCCCCTCCCGCAGCCAAGGCTCCATTGGAGCAAAGATGGCCCGGGCGCTGGGGATGGCTCTGTGGCCTCTTCCTCAGGCGCTAGAGTGGCTCTGGTCGCAACATGGCGACGCCCAGGATGGGCAGAGCATCGCCCCCTGGTGGGCAGAGCGTCGCCCCTGGTGGGCGTGCCGGGTGGATCCCGGTCGGGCGCATGCGGGAGTCTGTCTGACTGTCTCTCCCTGTTTCCAGCTTCAGAAAAGTCAAAAAAAAATAAATAAATAAGATAGCAAATAATAGCACATGAAAAGATGCTCAACATATTAGTCAATAGGAAAATGTTAATTAAAACATCAATGAGATATTTTAAGGTTTATTTAATGAAATACCTTTTAGAATACTTAAAATAAAAAATAAAATGATAAATACTGACCAGGATGTGGAACAATTGTAACCACCAAACATCTTTGGTAGGGAATACAAATGAAGCAGGTATCTTGAAAAATAGTTTAGTAATTCCTTATAAAGTTAAACAGACTTGTCACATGATCCACAAATATCACTTCTAGACATTTAACCAAAAGGAGTGAAAACATATTTCAACAAAAGACCTATACATGAATGTCTATTGCAACTCCAGTTCTAAATGCCCAAAATAAAAACAACCTAAATGTCCATCAATGAGTAAATACATAAACTGTGATATATTCATACAATGAAACAGTACTTGGCAATAAAAGAGAACAAAACACTTATACATATATCAACATGAAAAAAGCATTAAGAAACCAGAAATAAATTCTACATACAGAAGGATTCCACTTATATAACATTCCAGAAAAGACAGAGCTATAGGAACAGGAAACAGGTAAGTGGTTGCCAGGACCTATAGGTAAGGGAAGGGAATAGATTAAAAAGGGGACATGCGGGAACTTTCTGAAGCAATGAAAATGTTTTGTCTGGATTGTGGTGGTGGTTACAGGTCTATATGCATTTGTCAGAGTTCAAACAGTGAGATACTAAGAATAATTTTTAACTTGTGAATTATACCTCAGTAAACCTAAATCTTAAAAGACACAGAACATACATACCCTTTTTGAAAAATATGCATTAAATTAAATAAGCTTACTGGGTATGGGGTTAGGGGAGAGACAGTGAGGAAACCAAAAATTCTTAGATACACTGCAAATTAAAAAAACTGACTTATCATTAGTAAGAAAGAAAAAAACAGATATTGATTTTAAAAAAAAGTCCATCTAAAGAGGAGTGCTGTTGGTCAAATAAGTTTGTAAATATGATGTATACGTTTGCTTGCTTATAGTTTGCATTGTGGGCTGGGCAGCCAGATATAGTGGTCTATGAGGTTGCAGGCTGTCTTCCTGATTGGGAGGGGCCATTGTCTTGATAATGTTTTACTGCAGGGGTAGAAATCTTTTTGGCTGAGAGAGCCATCAACGCCATATATTTTAAAATGTAATTCCATGAAAGCCATACAACGGACCCCTGTACATTAGGAATTACCCACTAAAAATTTGTTGCTGTCCCACAGGTCAGCTGTGACTGGTTCCAGCCACACGCAACCATGAACATGAGCAGTAGGAAATGAATGGATTGTAATACATGAGGATGTTTTATATTTTTAATGTTTTTTTTTTTATTAAAGATTTGTCTGTGAGCCAGATGCAGCCATCAAAAGAGCCACAGCTGGCTTGCGAGCCATAGGTTCCTGACCCCTGTTTTACTGGGAGATACTGCCCCCACCACTGAGAGGTACAGGAGGATTTCTTTTTTCTCCTATCCCTGATCTCTTGCCATCCATGGGAAAAGCAGGTTTTTTGCTTTTCCCTTGTCTTCTCTTGTGTCTTGCCTGTCTTGGTGAAACACCAATAAACAGAATGATCCACCATCCTCCAACTCCACCGTTTCTTTACCCTCTGCCCGAATTTAATGAGAACCTGCATGTGAATGGCCCCTGGCCTTAAAAGTGCCTTTTAAAAATTCTGATTCTCTGGACAGAAAATAAAATTTGATGAGCTTTAAAGAAAGGCCAAAAGTGACAAGGAACAAGTTTATAAAAGAGTACTGTGGGCCCTGGCCAGTTGGATCAGCAGTACAGCATCAGCCTGGCATGTGGAAGTTCCAGGTTCAATTCCCTGTCAAGGCACACGAGAAGCACCTATCTGCTTCTCCACACTTTCCCCTCTCCTTCCTCTCTTTCTCTCTTCCCCTCCTACAGCCAAGGCACCACTGGAGCAAAGATGGCCCAGGTGCTGAGGATGGCTCCATGGCCTCAGGCGCTAGAATGGCTCCCACTGCAATGGAGCAACGCCCCAGATGGGCAAAGCATCACCCCGTGGTGGGCATGCCAAGTGGATCCCCGTCAGGCGCATGTGGCAGTCTGACTGCCTCCATGCTAACTTCGGAAAAATACATTAAAAAAAAAAAAAGAGTACTGTGATTAGGAGCTAGAAATTGAAAACAACTTACCTAAACATTCCCTTTCAATTTACTAATAGAAAAGGTCTCATTTACCCCTCCACACTCCCAGCCCAACTGCTGCTGTCAAAAAAGATGATAAACCTTCAAATAGCTTTCTTTATGCACAATCCTATATACTTTACTAATCTTACATCTACAGCCACAAGGCAAAATGCCTCTTATTAGGCAAATTACTATTCGTTCGTTCATTTAGCTTTAGACCAGTTAAATGGTAATCACCTGTCTTCTCTTTTTATTGGTCCTCTCTGTGATGACCTTCTGTGCTTTCTTTTTGTCTGGTATTAAAATGATTAAAGCAAAAGCTCTCAAGTTTTGAGTTGATCACTCCAATTGAACATATACTTTTCCATTTAATAAAAGTTAAGAGGTAAGTTGTAACTTTCATCACTTTTGTTTTCTTTATATTTATTTCATTTGGCTTACACTGTTGCTAAGAAACCAGTTCATAGCAAGATTTCCCCACACACAGAACCTCTTAGCCTGCCTGCAGGAGAGCAAACTTTGTAACCAGGGCAATTCTCTACCATGAAAATTACAGGCTAGGCAGCTTCACACAGGTGCCTCTTCTGGCACACCCCCACCCCCACCACCAGCTTCATTTACCTGACAAGTAAAGACCAAACCCTAATCCTCAATGTAACAAAAATTGTAGCAGAGAGCAAATGGGATGATTAGAAGTGTAGAGCTGTCCTATGGCATAGAACCAAAAGAATTTATTGTCTGTCCCTGTCACCCCACCCAACTAAATATTCTGAGTATTTTGACTTAAATTGTTGGGTGAAATGTTCGCCCATCCCAATGATGAGGTGAAATGTCAGCCCACCCCAATCACTCCATCACGGAACATGCAAACTATTTCCAAAAGCCATCATCCAGATACATCCCTGATATTTAAAAGAGGAAGGTGGTATCAGGACCTGCCCAGTTCAGAGTGGGAGGGAAGTAAGAGTCGGAATTCTTAAGGGACCGCTGAGTCACCTACAGCTGTAGCCAGAACTTAACCCTCCAGGAAATCAGGCTCGGCCCCAACTCTCATCAGAGAAGCAAGTGAGAGTAGCAGCGGCAACATCATCATTTTACCAAAAAAAAAAATTCAGTGAGCTTTTAATAGAGTTGCCACTCCTTAAACTAAAACCCAAAATAGTCTTCATGTCCAAAGCTTTCCTCCGCAGTACACAACTGGGGCAGATGGGGGAAACATCTTTATTGGGGGGGAAGGGGGCGCACTTATGGGACTGAAGAATGCCTCACCACTTGGAAACTTACTACCTCCTGCCTCAACCCCGAAATGTCACTTTTATTGCAACATGTAGCTGACGGACATAGTAGATCTTTTGCCCGGGGGCACTTGGCAAAGTGGAAGGGAAAACACAAAGCAGGCAGGCGCGATCGGTGAATACTCGACAAGGATCAGCCTCGGTTCGATGGTTGTTTCCGTGA
Source organism: Saccopteryx bilineata (assembly GCF_036850765.1). Classification (NCBI taxonomy): domain Eukaryota; kingdom Metazoa; phylum Chordata; class Mammalia; order Chiroptera; family Emballonuridae; genus Saccopteryx; species Saccopteryx bilineata. The sequence continues at coordinate 137,131,592 of NC_089491.1, read as the reverse complement.
CACAATAATCACGTGGACTTGTGCGTAGACTTTCGAAAACATTTGATTCTGGAACATGCAGGGGCTGGAACATGCAGGGGCCGAAACCTGCCGGCGAATGCAAGTGCAAGTGGGCACTCCTTGCGCGCGGGAGCGAGGCTGGGGTCCACCCTAGGCGGGTCCTGCCCCCGACTCCGGTCCAGGCGAGGCCCGAGCTGGCGGGGAGCGCGGAAACCGGGCCGCGCTCCCCGCCGGGGTGGGGCGCTCCGGGCCCGCGCCCAGGCCGCCTCCCGGCGCACCGCCCGCCTTACGCGGCGTGGGGACCTGGACCCAGACCCAGGCCTAGACGGCGAGCATCCATTTACCTGCTCCTTGCTCCCGCTCGCCGCCGCCGCCGCCGCTACTGCCGCGCCGCTCAGCCTCGCTGCTAGGTGAGCCACCCCCCAGCACACAGACCCGCACGCGCACGCCCGGGGCACGACCCCAGACCTGAAGGTGAAACCACCACCACCAGGCACACAAGGTGGTGTAGCCCACACACCACCCGGCTTGGACCGCCTCTGCCCCCGGAAGTTGATTTCTTCCAAGGCCCGCCCATTGCTGCGCGCGTCACTCAACTCACACTTGAGTGTCACGTGGCCACAGACTGAAGCCAGAGCTAAGGGGATACCCCTGAACCCAGGCACCCCTGGCTGGAATGGTCCGCCGAGCGTTGTCCTCTGAACGGGATTGACCCAAGAGCTCTACTTCCTGTTAGTAACAGCCTAAGTGGCAGGCCCTGTTTCTATGCCTAATCCATGCAAATCTGACCATCCCCAAAAACATACTACCATCTGGGACTCTGTAGGATTGTTCTTGAGAAGTGTCAGGCCTAATCTCTTCACCACCTCCAAGCACTGCTCAGTAACTACAGGAACTGTGTGACATGTAGTTAAGTGTTCAAGAAACATTGACAAGCCAGCTGCTCCATCTCATCTTTGCATATCTGAACTCTCAACTACAAGGATGGGCCTAAACCCGAGCCTCTCCAAACCAACACTAGATGACTTCAAAGAACTCTGCTCTACAATTACTTCTTGTCCTTAACACCAGAGCACAGCAATGTATATTATGCCATCTGTATTTCAGAGACAGTTTATTTTCAGCTGCCAAGATACCCCCTTTTCTCTAAGCATTCAGGCAAATACCTTCTCCAAGAGAAAAATAAAAGAGAATGATGTAACTGATAAGAGTTTTATTTCAAAGAAAGCATGTGTTGTCTGTCCATTTCAGACTGTCAATAGCTGTTAGAAACAGTCAACTAGAAGACCACTTGTTGAAGATTTCATTTTGACATGGGAGGATCCTGGAGAACATTTATTGAATATTTGTTTGTAAAGTGCATACCATATGCCAGTACTGGGCCAATTTTGGAACAAGATCCACTCAAGATCTCTGCCTTATGGAGTTTAAAGTCTATTGAGAAAGAAGACAAATAACCTGGAAAATCTGAACATGAGTCTCTGGAATATTCACATTCATTATATAAGTCATTCTTTAACATTTTGGGAAACATTATTTTCTCATCTTTACATAAAACAAAACTGGCTCAAACCAGTAATAATCTCTGCTCTGTACTGGAAATGGCAAATGTCAAAAGTAGTTCTGACAATCCTCGAATAAATGCAAGCTCAAGTGGTTGGTGAGCAGTTTCAATGTTGAGCACAAATTTTACCTCTTCTGCACCCCTTTTCCTTTCCACTTCCTCCTCCTTTGAGTACACAGCAAACAGATTTCTATTATAGAAAATAGCATGCTTTCTTAAACATATATGTTTACCCACCTAGTAGACCACCAACTCAAAAAAACACTTCTCATTTGTATATCTGGCAATCTAATTCACATTAGTTTTGTATATCCAGCAATCTAGCACAATGTATAGTGTTTAGAATACAGGTATACAATAGATGTTTCTTAAACTGAGTACAATTAGCTTTATACCATTCTATGTCTTCTGTCTTTCTCTGATGGAAACTTCAAATGAGTTTTTGGGGGTTTCACTGATATATCTACAGGCTCACTTTGTCCCACCTAATTGAATATTAAATATTATTAAACAGCCTGACATGTGGTGGCTCAGTGGATAAAGCATCAACCTGGATTGCTGAGGTCACTAGTTCGAAACACCAGACTTCTCCAGTCAAGACACATACCAGAAGCAACTACTGTGAGTTGAGGCTTCCTATTCCTCCCCAACGCCCCCCCCATCTCTCTTCTCTCTAATAATCAGTAAGTAAAATCTTTAAAAATGTATATTATTACATTTCTAGTAATAATAGAAGCTAATATTTATTGAACATTTGTTATGTGCCTGGCATTAGCACATAAATTTATTAACTAATTTGTAATCACCATAATCTTCAAAAGTAAGTATATCAATATATTCACTTTTTACATGAGGACCAAACATAAGGAAGAATAATTTGACCAAGTGGCAAGCAGGGATCAAAGCCAGGTCTGCCCAACATATTTATTTATTTATTTGTTATATTTGTTTATTCTGTTACTTGTTGTAACATGCTGCCTCTGCTTTTCACATCACTTCTTCAGCAGTTAGTTCAAATCCTGCCACCTCCATGAAATTTTTCCTTCCCACAATAATCTGTGCCTTTTCTTTTATTAACTGTACATTACAGTGGTTTAAATATAGTTACAGAGTTGTACATCCATTACAAAACAATCAATTTTAGAATATTTTCATCACCCCAAAGAAACTTTATACACTTTTTCAGTCACCTCTATTCCCTCCATCCCCCACTTCATTCCTATGCAGCCACTAATCCACTTTATGTCAAAGTAGATTTGCCTATTCTGGACATTTCATGTGAAGGAAAGAATGCAATATATATTCTTTTATAACCAGCTTCTTTCACTTTGCATCGTGTTTTCAAAGTTCATTTATACAGTCATCAATCAATAGGCATTTTAGTTGTGCTTTTGGCTATTGTGGTTAATATTTCCTTGGATATTAATATACAAATATTGTGTCAACATATATTTTCATCTCTCTTGGACATATTCCTAGGAGTGGAATTGCTGGGTCATGTGGTAACCCTATGTTTAACCTTTTGAGAAACTGCCAGATGTTTCCAAAGTGAATATACAATTTTACATTCTCACTAACAATGAATTAGGGCCCTAATTCTCCACAGTGGTTCTTCTTATCTACTCTAGAACTTATGGCTCCATTACTCTTCAGGGTACTTTCCATAAGCCATCTTGTTTTATTATTTATCAATACTTTTTTGTATATGTATCTGCAGGTCTAATACGCTAGCAGGTTGTGACCTTCTAAGATGAAAAACATGGTTCTTGCCCTCAAGAGCATCAAATTTTGAGAAAGATATAGACAAATAAGATACTGAAATAAAAAGCATCAAAATCAAGATTATTCTTAAAATGTGGAAGAAAAGGACCTCACTCAACCATGTTAAACAGGAAATACTTTTCATAAAATGTAAAGCTCAAGATGAGTCTTGAAGAATCAGTAAGAATTGGCCAAGCTAAGAAGTGATAAAATTGTGCTCCAGAAAAAGAAATATGTGCTTTTCTATTTCCTTGCCTACAGATATGGAAGTAAGTATAGTGTGTAGATAAGTATGTTAGAAGCAAGGTAATGGTGTGTGGGAATGTGGCAGCAGAAATAGGAAGCGTATATAGGCAAAATTATGAGTTTTGTAACCTGCTGACAAATTTTAACTCTATCCAGAAAGTAATGGAAAACTAATGGATTATTTAAGCAAGGCTGGGAAGAATTATTTCAGCAGCAGTGTGGACAGTGAATTATTAGTTAGGGAAGAGATGGCCAAGACTGGCAGGCAACACAGAGAAATCAGAAGACTAATGAAATAACAAAATAAGGGATAATGAAGGCCTGAGTTGAGTAGTTGCTGGGAAGTTGGTGAAAAGGATTTGAAAAGCAGGCAGTCAGCAGTGCTATGGGAAAGGACTGACATTGTATCCCAAATTTCTGGTACCTTTCAGAGAGTTGGGGATTTAGAAGAAAGATAGCTCACTTGCTGATAAGAATAATGAAACACTCAAGAGATACAAACTTTCAGTTATAAAATAACTGGAGATAAAAGCATAGGATGTAATGTACAGCATGGGGGGTGGTAGTTAATAGTACTGTGTTGTATATTTGGAAGTTGCTAACAGTAGATCTCAAAATTTAAAGAAAAATAACTTAGCCTAAAGTTAAAAGAAAAAAGGAAATAATAAAGATGATAACAAATAAATAAGACAGAACAGAAAAACAATAGAAAAGAGTAACTAAACTAAGAGTTGGTTTTTTGAAAAGAGAAACAAAATTGACAAACCCTTAGACTAAGCAAGGAAAAAAGGGAAAGGAACTAAACCAACAAAAATATAAGTGATACAGGAAACATTACAAATGATTCCAAAAAATTTTTAAAAGATTATAAGAAGCTACTATGAATAAGCCTGACCAGGCAGTGGTACAGTGGATAGAGTGTTGGACTGGGATGCAGAGGACCCAGATTTGAGACCCCGAGGTCGCCAGTTTGAGCATGGGCTCATCTGGTTTGAGCAAAGTTCACCAGCTTGGACCCAAGGTCGCTGGCTTGAACAAGGGGTTACTCAGTCTGCTAAAGGCCCATGGTCAAGGCACATATGAGACAGTAATCAATGAACAACTAAGGTGTTGCAATGAAAAACTAATGATTGATGCTTCTCATCTCTCTCTGTTCCTGTCTGTCTGTCCCTATCACTCTCTCTGACTCTCTGTCTCTGAAAAAAAAAAAGAAGCTATTATGAACAAATATATACAAGCAGACAACCTAGAAGAAATGGAAAAATTCTTAAAAGCATACAAGTTACCAAGACTGAATTGGGAAGAAATAGAAAATCTGAATAGGCTGATTATTAGTAAGGAGAAATGAATCAGTAATTAAAAATCCCCCAACAAAGAAAAGTCCAGGCTCTAAGGCAGTGGTTCTCAAACTTTTTGAAGTTGGAGCACATTTAAAATCCTACAAATAATTGTAGGCACACTATATACATATATCTGAGAAATATAATAAGTCAAATATACAATATTAAAGAAAAAATATAAAGTCCAAGAGTGCTTTTATGGTAATTAAACAAAATAAATATGACAAAATTAAATTTATTCTTACATTAAAGAACATTTTTATGTTACAGTTTTTGAGTTTTGCTTTGTAGAATTAATAAAAAAAGGATTAAAAAATTAAAAAACAATAAAAAATTTATCTTTTTATATATAGAGATACATTCTTATTAAGATTTAGTAAATTCAGCAGGTTCCATGTGAATGTGTTTTTTCATTCTTGTGTTTATGAGAAACATGAACCTGAAGTGTCCTAGTGATTTCTTCAATGTTTGGGCATATATTTGAAAGGCAAACTCATTTTCTCATCAATACATTGGAGAATTCCTCTCTTTTTACTCTTAATTGTGTTAAGCGCAGAAAACCCCCACCATACATATCATCTTAACTTTACACCAAAGGATAGAAGAAACTTGCCTCCAGTCTTTCCAGGGAACATAGGGGGTGCTGTAAACAATCCTGCACCACAGCTTAACAGCCTTTTGCAACCTAATCAGTCAAGTGAGGTGGGGGGGTTGGACAGACTGTCAGCTTACAGCCAATTCCCCACACCTCTGTCTCCCAAAAATCTAAACTCCAAAAGCCTGTTGGTTTTTTGGTCCCGAACAGGCACATATTTCTCTGGAATACCATATGGCGCACCTGGAAATCTTCTAGGGCGCATCAGTGCACCCTGGCGAACACTTTGAGAACCACTGCTCTAAGGTGTCACTGGTGAATTTTACAAAACATTTAGAGAAGTATTAACATATGTCCTTTTTAAACTCTCCCCAAAAATTGTAGAGTAAGGAACACTTCCAAACTCATTTTACACAGCTAGCACTGTCCTGACATCGAAACCAAAAAAGAACACTACAAGGAAAGAAAACTACAGTCCAATATTTCTGATAACGATAGATACAAAAATTCTTAGTAAAATACTAGCAAACCAAATTCAGCAGCACATTATAAGGATCATTCACTACGTGATCAAGTGGGATTTATCCCTGAGCTGCAAAGATGTTTCAACCCATGCAAATCAATCAATGTAATATTCAACATTAATAGAGGAGAAGAAAAGTATGATAATCTCAATAGACACAGAAAAAGCATGTGACAAATATCAACATCCTTTCATGATAAAAACTCTTAACAAATCAAACACCAAAGGAACATATCTCAACATAATAAAGGCTATATATGACAAACCTTCAACTGACATCATACTTTTTTTGTGAAAGGTTGAAAGATTTTTCTGTAAGATGAAGAAGAAAACAAGGGTGCCCACTCTTACCACTCCTATTCCACATAATACAGGAAGGCTACCTAGATGAATTAGGCAAGAAAAAGAAGTAAAGGGTATCAGAATTAGAAAAGAAGTAAATTGATTACATATACAGATTACATGATTCTATGTATAAAAAATTCTAATGACTCAACCAAAAAATTACCAGATCTAATCAATGAATTTAGTTAAGTTACAGGATACTAAGTTAGGTTTTTGTATACTAACAACTTTTCTGAAAAAGAAAGAACTCAATCCCATATACCATAGCATCAAAAGTTAGGAGTAAATGTAACTAAGGAAGTGAAAAATCTCAACTCTGAAAACTACAAGACATTGATGTAAGAATCAAAGAAGACACAAATAAATGGAAAGGTATCCTGTGTTCATGGTTTGGAAGAATTAATATTGTTAAAATGTCAATACTACCAAAAGCCATGGGTAGATTCAATGCATTTCATATCAAGATTCCAATGGCATTTTTTACAGAAGTAGAAAAAACTCTCAAAGTTTATGTGGAACCACAAAAGACCCCGAGTAGCCAAAGAAAGCCTGAGAAAGAAGAACAAAGCAGAAAGCATCACACTTCCTGATTGCAAGATAGCATATAGAGTTTTGGTTATTGAAATAGTATGATACTGAAATAAACACAAATGACTAATGGAACAGAACAGAGAACCCAGAAATAAGCCCAAGCATATATGGTCAATTAATATTTAACAGAGGAGACAAGAATACTCAATAAAAAAGAGAGAGAGAGTCTCCTTAATAAATAGGTGCTGGGATAATTGGATATTCACATGTAACATAATGAAACTGGACCCATATCTTATACCCTTCACAAAAATTAATGCAACATGGATTAAAGACTTAAATGTAAGGCCTAAAACTATGAAACTCCTAGAAGAAACCATAAAATTAAAGCTTTTTGACATGGGTTTTGGTAATGATTTCTTGGATATGATACCTGTAATGCAAGCAATAAAATCAAAATTAAGATGACATCAAACTAAAAAGCTTCTGCACAGCAAAAGAAACTATCAACAAGGTGAAAAGACAACCTACAGAATGGGAATAAGTATTTGCAAGCCATGTATCTGATAAGGGGTTAATATCCAAAACACATAAAGAGTTCAGAACTCAATAGAAAATAATAATAATAAACCAATTTTAAAATGGAGAAAAGACCTAAATAGACATTTCTCCAATGGAGATGTCTAAAAGGCCAACAGGTACATGAAAAGATACTCAACATCAATAGTCATTAGGAAAGTGCAAATTAAATTCAAAATGAGATATCACCTCACATCTGTTAGAATGGCCATTATCAAAACAAGAGATAAATGCTTGCATGGAAGTGGAGAAAAGAAACCCTTGTACACTGTGGGTGGGATTGCAAACTGGTACAGTTACTGTGGAAAACAGTATAAATGATCGTCAAAAAATTAAAAATAAAACTAACATGATCCAGCAATTCCACTTCTGGGAACATATCCAAAGGAAACAAAACTGTAACTTGAAAAAATATTTGCACCACCATGTTCATAATATTATTTACAATAGCCAAGACATGAAAAACAACCTAAGTGTCCATCAATGGATGAATGTATAAGTAAGTTGTGGTATATATATATATATATATATATACACACACACACACACACACACACACACACACAATGGGATATTATTAAGCCATAAAAAAAAGTGAAAATCATACTTTGCAAGTACACTGATGGACCTTGAAGGCATTATGCTAAGTACCATAAGTCAGACAGAGAAAGACAAATAATGTATAATCTCACTTATATGTGGAATAAAAAAAAATTTTTTTTAATGAGATCAGACTTGTGGTTACCAGAGCCTGGAGGCAGAGGTAGAGGGCAGGGAGAATTAGAAAAGATGGTCAAGAGGTACAAATTTTCAGTTTTAGGATACTAGGGCTTTAATGTACAACATTGATGACTATAGCTAACACTGCTGTATGATATACAGAAAAGTTGATAAGAGAATAAATTTCAACTGTTCAACTTGTAAGAAGAAAATTTTTTCTTTCCTTCTTTGTTTCATTTGTATGAGAAGATGGATCTTAACTGAACCAGCTGAAATAATCTTTTTACAATATATATAAATCAAAACATCATGCTTTATGCCTTAAACTTATACAGTGATATATGTCAAATATCTCAATAAAACTGGGAGGAATGGGCAACACAATCAACAGTTCTAATGACACAGAAATATTTACCTGAAACCTATGTATACTTATTAATCAATGTCACCCCATTAAATTTAATTTTCTAAATAAAACTTTTTAAAAATTGGAGGAAGCCTGACCTGTGGTGGCGCAGTGGATAAAACGTCAACCTGGAAATGCTGAGGTCGCTGGTTCGAAACCCTGGGCTTGCCTAGTCAAGGCACATATGGGAGTTGATGCTTCCTGCTCCTCCCACCCTTCTCTCTCTCTGTCTCTCTCTCCTCTCTCTCTCTCCTTTCTAAAAAATGAATAAAAATTAAAAAATTAAAAAAAAATTGGAGGAAAAGAGTTCTTATCACAAGAAAAGAAACTGTAATTATATGTGGTGATGGACATTAACCAGACTTATTAGGTCGATTAGTAGCCATAGCTGTCACCTACAGAAATGAGAAGAATACCAACCCAAACTGTAATTTATATCAAGACTCCTGATGCCACACATGCACCAAGAGGGTATAAGAAGATTCACTACTCACGTGATGAAGCATTCTAGGAAGCGCAGGAGTTACTTCTCAAATAGGTTCCAAAGTATGGGGTGGGGCAGACACTGGCCTTTGGGCTTTATGGTAGTTAGGGCCATATAGCTAGGAGTGAAAATTCCTGCACAGTGACCAGGGCTTGTGTGGTTGAATATCCCTCCCACACCAAAGAAAGAAGCACCTGGGCTTCCTTACCATCTGGCCCAGATGTGGAGCAAGAGAGAATGAGAGAGGGCTTGAAAGTTGTCAATAGCCAAACATCAAAAATGAGGCCAGACATAAGTGTGACCAAGAGACATACAAAGATGCTCAATGTCACTAGTCACCAGAGAAATGCAAATTAAAAACAATGAGATATCACCTCACATCTTTCAGAATGGCTGTCATCAATAAATCAGGAAAGAGTAAGTGCTGGTGAGGATGTGGGGAAAGGGAACGCTCTTGAACTGGTGATAGGATTGAAAAATTGGTGCAGCCACTATGGAAAATAGTATGAAGGCTCCTCAAAAAATTAAAGAGAACTATCTCATGACCCAGCAATACCACTTCTGGATATATATCCAAACATATCCGAAACACTATTTTGAAAAGTTACATGCACCCCTGTGTTCATTGCAGCATTATTTACAATAGCCAAGATATGAAAGTAACCCAAGTTCCCATCAATAGATGATTGGATAAAAAGATGTACCAGTATACAATGGAATATTTATTACTCAGCCATGAAAAGGAATAGAATCTTACCATTTGTGATAACATGGATGGAACTCAAGGGTATTATGTTAAGTTGAATAAGTCCTTGAGGGAAAGACAAATACCATATGCTTTCACTTATATGTGGAATCTAAAAAACAAAATAAAATTTTAATGAAATAGACTCATAGATAGAACAAATAGGGTTGCCAGATGGGAGAGAGGCCAAGGAAATGGGTGAAGAAGGTGAAGGGATACAGAAATACAAATTGGTAGGTACAAAGTAGTCGTGGGGAGGATATAAAGTATGGTATGGGGAATATAGTCAATAATATTGTAATGATTACGTATGGAGCTAGGTGGGTACTAGAATTATCAAGGAGATCACTTCATAAATTATATAATTATCTGACCACTATGTTGTACACCTGAAACTAATAATAATGTTGAATGTAAAAAAATTAAATTAGAAAAATGGAGTCCGAGTTTTTATTACATGTGCTTTAAGTTAATTTTTTTTTTACTCCAACAACCAAAACAATGTAGTCATTATATATTTATCTGCTTTGAAAATGGTTGTAGTGGACACTTGCCTTTCCCACATTTATTCCACTCTTCTCTCCTTGTATTGCACACACCTGAAAGGTCTGAGTGGCATTAACTCACCCTATTCAAAAATTAATCCGATCGAGATAATCTAATTCTTAATTTAATGTTGTTCCCCTGGTCACAAGAAATGGTTCCAATCACAGGGCTTTTGCCACCAAATTGGCTCCCTTTCTACTCCTGGAAGTGAATGAGAAAACCCATGGTCCTTGTTGCGGAAGGCAGTCAACTTGTGACCAAGCAAATGAAAGAGACATGTAGCTGGAACTGTGCTCTATTAACCAAAGATTTACAACAGTGTATAAAGGCAAAATGATGTAAATAAAGAACAAACTGAAAGTTTTAATTAGATGCCTTTCGAGCCTCTTCCTTTTCCTATATTGGATGGTTCAGTTATGTGAGCCTTCAAATCAAATCAAGATAGAGTTTGATTTTTCTGCTACTGAGCCTCACTGGTATTGAATATTTTTTAAGTTAGTTTAAATGTGTTATTGTTATACTTTACCTCAAAATACTTTAATGTAGTAAATGTGATATAAATGTACATATGCATGATATTTAATTTACTTTGTCCTCTAAAGACCCTCAGTTGCCATAATCTAGAATTCATGTGTTACTTCATCATTAACACCTAAGATTTTGCTAATCAATAAAATAAATGTTAAAAATTGGCCTATAGGTGAAATTAGGGGTTTGTTGATTAGCATAATAAATGTTATAAACTGACTCTCATTTATGAAACAATGATGCTGATGATATACAGATTGAATAAAATATTTCAGAGACAATCCCTACCTTGCATGATCAAGGTTATAAGAACCTAACAAACTTTGTTGACGATACTTTTAGGAACATCACCTTTCAGTTCTCAAACTTAAATGTCTGAAATCCTAATAATCCTAAACATGTAAAGGTAGAACAGTTTAATGTCTGCTTAACTAAAGGGAAAATTATGCTTATTATGTAGACAAGAAATAAATCACTGATACCTCCTCCCTCATGGTTTTGTTTGGAATATCCCCAATGTACTTGCTTTTAGACCAAGATTTCGGGATGGGCTGTTAATTAAATTCATACAGGCAGCGAATGAAGGAATAAATTACAAGATGCAAAATCTTGGACTACCCAAGCTCTCTGGCCATGTTTACTTTCCTACAGAAATAAGAAGCAAATGGTAAAATGTAAATAAATAAATAAACTCACCTAATATTAAAGGGAAAATATATTGGTATATAAATTTCAAGCCTAATTAATAATAGCCTATGACTTTTTAATCTTAGGAAAATCCTCAGATTTCTATACTCAACTCAATAGGACATGGGCTGTCAAAATAGTGGAATCTTCTGAAAAGAGCATCTTCCCCAATGACGATATCAGATGGGGCCCTAAAGGACACAGAGAGCAAAACAGTAGCTGCCCAAACAACACACCACTGCCAGCCAGGCATCCTCACCACTCCTGTCTATGGAACATGACAGGGTTCAGTGACCACTGTGTAGTGTTTCCAAATATTCTATGTTCAGTTGGAAATTTTTGTTGCAATTACTTTGTCTTTATTCATTTATTGCATTTTGCATGCGTTGGGAGTAGATAATTTGTCATTAGTGCCAAGACCAGAAGAAACTCCAGATGAAGCTAACACATTTTGGAGATAGAAGATATTTGCTAATTAGAATAAAAGGGGGTACTAAAGGGAACCTGGTAGTTATAATCAAAACATTTCTTTCCCTCATTGTGTAGCATTCAGGTATATTGAGTAATATTGACCCTAACCATTTCCAAGGTTAGTCCTGATTGCTGTAAGCCAAAAGTTACTCCCAACCCCCTTGCCACAGGTATTGGGAAATGGGATAGGGGAAGGGAACGCAGTCCTAACTCACTCAGGGTCTAAACCTAACCATGTGAATTGTCTCAGGGATCATCCAACAAGCACAAAGCTCAGGACAATTGTTCAGTGGTTGTTGGAAGGAACTTTCTCTCTTTCTGAGGATAAAAGTGATAAGCCTATACAGTAGTACCCTGAGATATGAGTTTAATTTGCTCTGTAACTGAGCTCATAAGTCAGTCAACTCGTATATCAAACAAATTTTTCCCATTTAACATAACTGAAATAGATTTAATCCATTCTAGCCCTGTGAAACATCCCCAAACCATCCTAATTTATGAAAAAAGACATTTTTAATTAAGAAACACACATGTATACTTTACCAATGCATAACAAAATATATGAAATAAAAGAAAAAAGTGTTATTTAGTACTGTATTCTTACCGTGGAGACAGACGGAGTGCAGCTAACGGAGGTGAATGGCAGAGGAGGAGGGAGAGAGGAAAGGATACAGGCACTGTAGACACGTAAACTAAAACTGCACTTTCTTAACACTAAATGGAAACTAAAAACCCATTTTCTTTACTTTTGACAAAACTAAAACTGCACTTTCTTTACTTAAAATGAAACCACAAAAACTTAATTGTAAAAAAATGCACATTTTTAACTTTAAACTTAACCTAAGCTTAACATTACGTATTTTTCATTTAATCATCACCTGTTTTTGCCTTTTTGGTTGCACTTTCGACACTTTCACTTGCAGGACTTTTGAATAAAAATCTATCCAAAGAGGTTTGCTTTTGCCTGCCTTTTAAAATGTTATGGAAATGTGACAAGTGTCATTAAAAAGTGCTGATGCATGACCAGTTGAAACTTTTTCTGGGTGTTTTTTTTTTTAATTTTTATTTATTCATTTTTTAGAGAGGAGAGAGAGAGACAGAGAGGGAGAGAGAGGAGAGGGGGGGGGAGGAGCTGGAAGCATCAACTCCCATATGTGCCTTGACCAGGCAAGCCCAGGGTTTCAAACCAGCGACCTCAGCATTTCCAGGTCGACGCTTTATCCACTGTGCCACCACAGGTCAGGCCATGGGTGTTTCTTTTCAATGAAACTTGAAAGCTTCTCCCACATTGCCAGCATGTCTTTAATTTCACTTGTAGAAATCACTTTCTCCGACTCTACTCCTCCTCACTACTAATCTCTTGCAGAAGTTCTGTATGTTGTATCATCTGTAGATCCTTCAACTCCTCAGTTGAGAGTTCCTCCTCATGTTCCTCGACGAGTTCGTTTACATCACCCTTATCTAGCTTCAGACCCATCGACTTTTCGAGGGACACAATCTCCTCCAATGCTTCTACCTCGGTCTTGGTCTCTGGTTCAAATCCTTCAAAGTCCTTGTTTGCAACAACATCAGGCCATAACTTTTTCCATGCCGAGTTCAAGGTTCTTCTTGTAACCTCTTGCCATGCCAAGTCAATAATGTGTAAACATATCACAATGTTGTAGTGATATTTCCAAAACTCTCAAAGGGTTAGATTTGTATTTTCAGTCACCTCAAAGCAGCGGTGGAACAAGTGCTTTGTGTAAAGCTTTATAAAGTTGGAAATGACTTGCTGATCCATAGGTTGCAAGATTGAAGTCGTGTTGGGTGGGAGGTAGAGGACTTTCATGAATTGGAACTCATCAAAAATGTCATCTTCAAGACCAAGTGGGTGGGCTGGAATGTTTTCAAGGATTAGTAATGCTTTCATCGGGAGTTTCTTTTCTCGATATTTCTTCATTGCAGGATCAAAGATGAGATTTACCCATTCAATAAAAAACTGCCATGTAACCCATGCCCTAGCATTGGCGCGCCACATAACCTGCAGTTTTCCTTTAAGAATCTTGAGTCTTACTTCTCCCAGGAAGAAATACAAATGGCCAACAGATATATGAAAAGATGCTCATCTTCTTTAGCTATTAGAGAAATGCAAATCAAAACAGCAATGAGATACCACCTCACACCTGTTCGATTAGCTATTATTAGCAAGACAGGTAATAGCAAATGTTGGAGAGGCTGTGGAGAAAAAGGAACCCTCATACACTGTTGGTGGGAATGTAAAGTAGTACAACCATTATGGAAGAAAGTATGGTGGTTCCTCAAAAAACTGAAAATAGAACTACCTTATGACCCAGCAATCCCTCTACTGGGTATATACCCCAAAAACTCAGAAACATTGATACGTAAAGACACATGCAGCCCCATGTTTATTGCAGCATTGTTCATAGTGGCCAGGACATGGAAACAACCAAAAAGCCCGTCAATAGATGACTGGATAAAGAAGATGTGGCACATATACACTATGGAATACTACTCAGCCATAAGAAATGATGACATCGGAACATTTACAGCAAAATGGTGGGATCTAGATAACATGATACGAAGCGAAATAAGTAAATCAGAAAAAACCAGGAACTGCATTATTCCATACGTAGGTGGGACATAAAAGTGAAACTAAGAGACATTGATAAGAGTTTGGTGGTTACGGGGGGGAGGGGGGAATGGGAGAGGGAAAGGGGGAGGGGGAGGGGCACAAAGAAAACAAGATAGAAGGTGACAGAGGACAATCTGACTTTGGGTGACGGGTATGCATCATAATTGAACGACAAGATACCCTGGTCTTGTTATCTTTGAATATATGTATCCTGATTTATTGATGTCACCCCATTAAAAAAATAAAATTATTTAATAAAAAAAAAAAAAAAAAAAGAATCTTGAGTCTTAAAGGCTCGAGAATTTTCGGAATGATACACTAGCAGTGGCTTTACTTTACAGTAAAAGTAAAGCTAGCATTTGCACACATTGCAAGGACCAGACAGTTCTTCATGGGTTTATGGCCTGGCAGCTTCTTCCTCTCTGTGGTGATGAAAGTTTTCCAAGGCATTTTTTTCCAAAACAATCCTGTTTTGTCACAGTTGAATACTTGTTGGGGGATGTCACCTTCCTTTGGGATAAGCGCAGCAAAACATGCGATGTACTCCTCAGCTGCCTCAACATCAGCACTCGCAGCTTCACCATGCCTCACCACCAAGTGGATGTCAGATCTCTTCTTGAAATTTTCAAACCAGCCATGACTTGCCTTAAACGTATCTTCTGCCTCTTTTGAGGTTGATGGTTCTTTCTTCTTCAAGTCACAGTAAATAATGTGTGCCTTTTTGCATATTACAGTCTCCGTCACTGTATCTCCTGCCAGCTCTTTCTCTTTCACCCACACCAGCAGAAGCTTCTTCATTTCTTCATGGATATTTGTCCTTAATTGGGACAGAACTGCAGTTCCTTTCACTGGATTTGCACTTTTGATGGCATCTGTTTGTTTAAGGATGGTACAAACTGTAGATGTATTGCAGTCATTCAGTCTTGCCAGTTGAATCACTCAGACACCACACTCATGTTTTTCTATTTCTTGCTTTACTTCTATTGACATCATTCTCTTCTCCTCACCATTGTCCTTTATGCTCACTTTCTTTGGCCCCATGATAGCACACAAAAAAAGTTAGTAAAAAATGCAAAAATGGGCCCTGGCTGGTTGGTTCAGTGGTAGAGCGTCAGCCTGGCATGCAGGAGTCCCGGGTTCAATTCCAGGCCAGGGCACACAGGAGAAGCACCCATTTTCTTCTCCACCCCTCCCCCTCTCCTTCCTCTCTGTCTCTCTCTTCCCCTCCTGCAGCCAAGGCTCCACTGGAGCAAAGTTGGCCCGGGTGCTGAGGATGGCTCCATGGCCTCTGTTTCGGGCGCTAGAATGGCTCTGGTTGTGACAGAGCAATGCCCCAGATGGGCAGAGCATCACCTCCTGGTGGGCATGCCAGCAATGGAGCAACGCCCCAGATGGGCAGAGCGTTGCCCCCTGGTGGGATGCCAGGTGGATCCCTGTGGGGCGCATGCAGTAGTCTGTCTGACTGCCTCCCTGTTTCCAGCTTTGGAAAAATACAAAAAAATGCAAAAATGATGCAAGAACAAGTACAGCGCACGAGATTCTACTTCATTCTGCGGGTAACACATGAGAAAGAACAAGATGCTGGTGTTGTGCTGCCAATACTGGACCTGTGCGCCAATGCACCAACTAGCAGTAGCTTCCTGAATCACTACTCGTATCTCAGAATTTTGCTCGGATCTCAAACAAAAATACGGACTGAATCACAGCATATATCTTAAAAAAATTGGTATGTTGGTCTGCTCGTATCTCAACGTACCACTGTAATTGCTATTGCTTTTAATACAGATCTTGTGACCATGAAGGAAACCAGTCTGAGACAAAGCAGATACAGTTAGGACAGTGATCGGCAAACTCATTAGTCAACAGAGCCAAATACCAACAGTACAATGATTGAAATTTCTTTTGAGAGCCAAATTTTTTAAACTTAAACTATATAGGTAGGTACATTGTTATTAACTTAATTAGGGTACTCTGAAGCTGGCTTTTGAGCCTACATGTGGTATTTTGTGGAAGAGCCACACTCATGGGGCCAAAGAGCTGCATGTGGCTCGCGAACTGTGGTTGCCGACCACGGAGTTAGGAAAACAAAGCTAATAAAATTCAGAGAATGGAACTGAAGTTTTGTTTGTTTGTTTATTTGTTTATTCAGTGAGAGGAGGGGAGGCAGAGAGAAAGATTCCCACATGCACTTAGACCTGAATCCACCCAGAAAGCCCACTAGGGGGCAAAGCTCTGTCCATCTGGGACGTTGCTCTGTTGCTCTGCAACTGGGCTCTTTTTAGTGACTGAGGTGGAGGCCATGGAGCCATCCTCAGTGCCCAGGGCTAACTCGCTCCATTCGAGCCATGGCTGCAAGAAGGGAAGAGAAAGAGAGAGAGAAAGGAGGGAGGAGTGGAGTAGCAGTTGGGTGCTTCTCATGTGTGCCCTGACCGGGAATCAAACCTGGGACATCCACATACCAGGCCGATGCTCTATCACTGAGCCAACAGGCCAGGGCCAGAACTGAAGTTTTGATCAAATTAGCTCTAAAGCTTCCTTCATCTCCATGGGACTTTTCATTCATGTAAACACTTTCATTTATAACTTAATCCAGTTTGAATTCAGTTTTCTGTTACTTTTAATCCCAAGTCTTTAATTGTTAGACTAATTCTCTATCTCTAGCTTCATATTAAATGTCAGAAAATAAGCTGTCATTCAGTGATGAGATTCAGTTGGTTCACACTGCTTCGGCAGAAACAATACCTAGTTTTTTGTTGAGTTTGACAAACCAGTTTTTAAAATGACACTTGTAACCAGGGTTTTCTCTAAAGTGGGTGCTTGGGCAGCGGCCCAATGTGGAAATTACAAATTTACATTCCTTACTCTTTTCTAATGTTCATCTGTGGAACAGTGTATTCTAAGCATCCAGAGCCATGTTCATTCCATACATAGGTAAAAATAATTTGATAGAACTCTGTAATATTTATTTATTCATTTCATAAAACTCATTATACCTTTGATAAAATACTACATTTCAAATCCCTCACATTTTTACTTCAGAAAACAAACATAATGTAAAGATGAAAAGTGCCAAACATCGAGGGGGTGACAAGCTGTCATTGGAAATATCTTAAATATCTTGGAAATATCTTAAATAACAGTTTTTTTATTTTTTGTCAGGTATTATTTAATGTTTTTTCATTAATATTTTAAAATTTGTAATCTAGTTTTGTGTACTTTTATTATTCTTATTTAAGTATTAAATGCATGAAATAATAAACTACCTTTCGGTATATTGGTATATCATTTTTTTTTTTTTTTTTTTTTTTAGTGAGAGGCAGGGAGGCAGAGAGAGAGACTCCCACATGCACCCTGACCGGGCTCCACCTGGCAACCCCTATCTGGGTCAGATGCTCTGTCCATCTGGGGCCACTGCTCTGTTTTTCGGCAACCGAGCTATTTTAGCACTTGAGATGAGGCCATGGAACCATCCTTGAACCATTCAAGCCAAGGCTACAGAAAGGGTGTGTGTGGGGAGAGAGAGAGAGAGAGAGAGAGAGAGAGCAAGAGAGGGAGGGAGGGAGAAGAGGCAGGGGTGGAGAAGCAGATGGTTGCTACTCCTGTGTGCCCTGACAGGAATCTAAACCAGGACTTCCACATGCTGGGCCAACATGCTACTGCTGAGCCAACTGGCCATGGCCGAGCCTTTTGTTTATTAAAAATAACCAGCTTAGCCTGACCAGGCTGCGGTGCAGTAGACAGAGCACCGGACTGGGATACAGAGGACCCAGGCCCAAAATCCCAAGGTTGCCAGCCTGAGCACAGGCTCATTCGGGCTCACCAGCCTGAGCGTGGGCTCACCAGCTTGAGTGTGGGGTCACTGGCCCAAGCATGGAATCATAGACATAACCCCATGGTTGCTGGCTTAGTCAGAGGGTCACTCGCTCCGCTGTAGCCCTTCGGTCAAGGCACATGAGAGGGCAATCAATGAACAACTAAGGAGCCGCAACGAAGAATCGATGCTTCTCATCTCCCCCCCCCCCCCCCCCCCCCCGTCCATCGTCCCCATCCGTCCCTCCTCCACCTGTCTCTCTGTCTCTGTCAGAAAAAACAAAAACAAAAACAACAGCTTAAAATAATATCTCAAAGGTCTATTTTGGGATAGCAACTCTGCTTTCCCATTATTGTAATCCTTAAAATTCTGAATGAGTGTAAGACATTTTTAGCCTACTAAATTCATTTTCCTAACAGATGTGGATGCTAAACATACAGAAACTCCTCAAGGAGTTTCATTCTCTAGGGAGAGGCAGATGAGTCAATCTGCAGTTAGAAAAGAGACAGAGAGGTGTTTGTATTGTGGTGGCTGTCTTGGCAGTGCAGAAATTGTCTGTATCGGTATATCATTTTTTATACTTAAAGTGGTCATTAGGGCAGAGAGCTGGTTGTTAAATTATTGGAATCCCACCACTGCTGTCATTTCTTAAAACTGAAAGGAGCCCTGTCTACTTTCTTCCCTTTGTCCATGCTCATGTGAGGGTGAGATTGAAAGTGAGCTACTGTCCCTGAGAACAGTTCTTTCAGATTTATGAGATACTAAGCTTTCACATTAAACCAATGGAAAACCATTTCAAATATTGATTTGCAACACTGCATGTAAAGTATGTAAAGAATACACTGTGAATGTTTTAAATAGGCATTTTCTAGTCCTCCTCCAATCAAGTCTCCTTTGAATTCTGTACAAAATGTACCCATTTCTGAAATCTCCATCAGAAAATACATGACCCCTCACTTCTTACCTTTCTGTAAATTGTCACTGGCCACTGTTTGGTTTGCATAGTTTAGCTTGATTTGTAACTGGGCAAGAATCACTCCCTTATTGTTTGAAAATATGAACTGCCTGTATTATTATCTCAGGAGCTAATAAACAAAAGAGGGCCCATGCCAGAAAGAGAAACAAGACAAGTCATCATGTCACCTATTTAATTATTATAATAAATTAATAAAAATTACATGATCAGTTGCCTTTATGATCTCCAAATAATAACTCAGAAATGTGGTGAGTTTAGACAGCAAGCTCATGTGTCTATTTCTTTTGCTCTTCATTATATCCTAAAAAAATTAACTTGTATCTGTGGATTTAAACTTTCTAAAAACATTAAAAATGAATGCTGGAATTTTTTATATTCTGGGTTAATTCTAACACCTAAATTACATAAATCTCAATGCTTAATTAAATGTCATATCTGTGGCTGATAAACATCACTTTTTATGGTGCATATTGAAAAATCATAAAGTAAGCTAGAGTTTAGCAATATAGCATCTATGTATATTAAGTGATCATATTGCTTCCTTAAAAATTACTCTACACTTTTGCAGATGGAGCAAACAGTACTCTGGGAAGAAAGCCATGTAAGAACTTCTACAATTAAGATAAATTGAGTTTGAATTGAACTTTTTCAGAACAAACTCATTATCCACCCTCCACAAAACTAATCTTTCCAACCTTGCTTAATTGCTTTTGTAAACATCTGCATTAGGACACTCATTTCATCCCCTTTAACAAAGGCTCAAATGGAATAGTGGCTTAACCAAGATAAGTCTTGATTTGTATCTCACATAAAAACATAAGCATAGGCAGTCCAGGACTGACATGGTGGCTCCATGGATACCCAACCCATCCTTATATCTTGTTGCTCACCCATTGTCATCATGTGGCTTCCTTTGAATGGTCTAATAGCATGCTCCAGCTCATATCATCACACTTGCCTTCTAAGTGACAGAAAAAGGGAATGGGGGAAGTGAAAGTATTACCTCTTCTTTTAAAGTACAGGACACAGAAAACACACCTTTTCACTTGAATTCACATTTCTATTGCCCAGAACTTTGCCACATAGCCACGTCTAGCTATGAGGGAAGTTGGGAAATGTCCTCTTCAGCTGGGCAACTTTGTGACCTGTTAAAACTCAGGAAATCTATTACAAAAGAGAAAGAAGATAATACAAACTGGGGAACAATCATCAACCCCTCTCATATTCAGTTCCATAGAAACTCTTTGCCTCTCTTTCCTCTACTTCACTACTGCTATTGCTTTGTTAATGTACTGTATATTGATTCTTTCTAAGTGACTGTACACTGGATGATTTCTGATCCTGTAATCTGAGTAGGATGGAAAAGAATGCATTCACCAAACCCCTGGCGACATAGCATGCATCTAAGGCCGTATTAAGTCAGTCTAATACAGTGGTTTGCTTCTAACAAAAATACCACATCTGATATCATTAATAGCTCTGATGAAGAAATCTATTTGGTTGAGTTTATGATAGTCTATAGTTATCTTCTAGAACCCATCCAGTTTTTGCGGGACCCAGACAAGTGAATCAAGTGGAGATACGATGAAGATCACCACCCCTGCACCCTTTTGACCCAGCATCAGCAAATTTTTTATGGAACAGTTAATATTTTAGAGTCTGCAGGCCACATTGTCTCTGGTGCAACCAGTGGGTTTACTGTAAGCTAAACCTTGAACAGAACCCAATTTATAAACTGCATTTCAGAGGCTCCCATTTTCACTGGGGATCCTGATGATATGTTAGGTTTCCTGGTAACCATGTCTCAGTGTCCAACTATTTTTGAAATGTTTGGGCACACATTACCTGAGTAAATGTTCTTTGGTCTCTTTTGGAAAGAATGGTAGGAATAATAACCAGGTACACTTGCCACAGAATCACAGGGTCCATCCCTATCGGGACATAGCCTCTTTAATCAATGGATTCTGGGTCTGAAAACTGGCTCCATAAACTGGGTAAAAGACTGTGACACTTTTATTGTTGTGGTCACTCCGCCTCCCAGTTATTCATCCTTGCTTCTTCTACTGGCACATGCCTGGTGATTCCTTTTTCACTGCCCATCTGTTTTGCCCCTGATGTTGTCACATTCTATTAACTTATTCCATAACTTTATGAGTCTTGGCTGCCATACTCACTTTATTGGTCATTGCAATAATTGAAAACCCCTGGTTTCTGGAAGTTAAGTGCTACTGCTTGGCCTCTATTGTTTTGAGGTTATATCATCTCCTTTGCTATCAATGAAGCAAATCTTCTACTGTCCTCTCTGGCCTAGAGAGTTCCATTTAGTTATGGTTTAGAGATAACGATGTTTCTCTCACCAGCACATTCTTATGACCTTAGTAAATTGTTTGCCTCCTGCGCCTTCCCATGGAACATGTTCCTTTCACCATCTGTCAGCCACGTTTGCATGTCCATTCCAGCATGCTTATCTTCCTGAGCTTCTCCCTTCTCATTTATTCTGCCATAGCAGTCCTGGCATTTCTACTTTGCTTAGCATAGTCTATCTGTCTTGGTTGGCATTTTGTCATCTTTGAAATTCAGACATTCTAACTACAAAGTCTTAGTCATGGTCCTCAGCTTTCTCTGGTTTCCCCTGGCAGGAAATTAAAAATATTTTTTGTTTCTAAGCTAAGATGGGTTTTGACTCCCCATTCGCTTTTCATTGCTTGTTATTCACTCTCAATTGTTCATTATCCTTCCTCTGATCATCAATGCTGCTTAGCAATAGCCATCCAGTCCTTTAACTTTATAGCTACCATATTCTCCATACAGCTCAAATATCTGATCCATTTCACCGATTCACCGACAGTGAACATTTAAACAATTGAATCACTACCTGTGGCCAGGGGATGTATGTGCTCCATGTATCACCAGTGAAAAGGTTTTTATTTTATCTATCTATCTATCTATCTATCTATCTATCATCTATCTGAGAGGACAGGAGAT
The DNA here is from genome assembly GCF_036850765.1 of Saccopteryx bilineata. Taxonomy (NCBI): domain Eukaryota; kingdom Metazoa; phylum Chordata; class Mammalia; order Chiroptera; family Emballonuridae; genus Saccopteryx; species Saccopteryx bilineata. Next base: position 137,109,117 of record NC_089491.1, on the reverse strand, counting down.
AGAGGACTCCCACATACATCCCGACTGGGATCCACCCAGCATCCCCCATCTGGTGCCGATGCTCTGCCCATCTGGGCCTTGCTCACAACTGAGCAATTTTTGGTGCCTGAGGTGGGGACTTCATGGAGCCATCCTCAGCACCAAGGGTTGATGTGCTCAAATCAAGTGAGCCATGGCTGCAGGAAGGGAAAAGAGAGTGAGAGAGAGAAGGAGAGAAAGGGAAGGAAAGGCAGATGGTCACTTCTCCTGTGTGCCCTGACTGGGAATCGAACCTGGGACTTCCACACAACAGGTCAGTGCTTTACCACTGAGCCAACCAGCTAAGGCCAGTGATAAGGTTTTTATTGCTAGCAGGTAATGCATGAATCAGGCCAAAATCTTATTTTATTACTTGCTTCCTTAAACCACTCCTGGTACCACATGGAATACTGTACCTCTTCAGGAAGCAGAAGCTGATAAAGAATTTGGCATGCAGAATGCTTATTAGGGTCCAACCTTTGAGAGGAAAGGAAAAGGAAGCAGGATTGGGCAGAGGGATAAATTGAACAGTGATGTAGGCAGAAAAGAGTTTCTGTCAACCCAGTAGAAAGCTCTGAAACAAATATGTCTTTCAGACTACTGCATCAGGTCAAAATGACCAGAACTTTGTATTACCACTTCTGTTAGTCATCACAAGTAGATTATCCTGCAAAGGCTACAACATTTGGAAGACAGCTTTTTGTACTTGTGCAGATCCTAAAAGAGTGGACAGTTGTAGAATAATTGCTATACTTCCTGGAGCTGGTTAGGCAGCCTTTCATGAAGGTGAATCTGATTATACATCTCTATATCTATCACATTAAACCACTTATAGTTTTCTCCTCCGATGGCTGAACCATTCTCATCTTTATGTATTTGAACATGCTCTCTCTTCTTCTAGGCATATACTTTCTTTTTTTCTTTTCCCAGGCACCCTCTTTCTCCTGGGAAAACTGAAATGTCCAATCCATATAGTTGCCCATCCTCTGAACTTTGACTACAGATGATTTATGTCAATATTGTAACCATTCTCAAGCTATATTGTAATAATTTACTTGCTTCTATTGTACAATATATTATAAACTCTTGAAAAAATGGATTTTTGTTTCATTTTTATGTTTCCAACATCTAAAACTGTGTTTTGTATAAGAAAATTAAATATTTCCTAAATAAATGAGAAAACTTTTTTTAACCCTATTTCTCTATAAAAAACAGAGCCCAAAAGATTTCTACAATTACTCTTTCATTCCTCTTATTGCATTTTTACAAATTTTAAATTAATGATAGACTAGGTAGTAGCATTGGACTCTATATACTCAGTTCAGACTACTTCCCCATACTCATGTTCATATAGCTTTCTGCCTGATGGAGATTTTCTTCTGACTGTACAAAGATATCTAAGACTAAACATATCAACATATCTCACAGGACACACATTATTATCTATCCCCAAACTTGCTTTTTCTTCTATATTCCTTATCTCCTTGTTGGTGTTACCTAATCATCCAGCTAGAAAACTGAGAACCTCCCTAAACTTCTTTTTCCTTCAAGTCTATGTTCACCAAATCCTAGTCACTTTACTTTCTAAATAATTTCAACTATATCTTCTCTTTTCTGTCTTGTACTCTCTCCTAATATTTATGGCCAATTTAGGTACTTCTTCAATTTTCTTGACCAATTCTTAAGTAATTTCCCTATCTTCAGTCTTATTTTCTTAAATCCCATGCTCCCAAACTTTCCCAAATAGCATTATATTAAATGGTGAGAGACTCAAAAATTTCCTGCTAAGGTTTTATACCACTCCTTTATAACACTATACTGGATCTTTTAGCTAATGTAATAAGACAAGAAAAGGAAATAAAGATATACAGATAGAGCAGAAATAAAAAGCTTTGTTTGCATATATAAAAATTATCTATGAAAACCTGAATGAATCAATTAAAAAACTTCTGGAATCAATAAGTGATTACAGAAAGATTACAAGATACAAGATTAATAAATAAAAGTTAATTGCTTTCTTATATACCAGCAATGAAAAATGGAATTTGAAGTTAAAAGGTATATTATCAATTACATTAGCACCCCCAAATATGAAATACTTAGGTATAAATCTAATAAAAAATGCACAAAATCCTTATGAAGAAAACTATAAAATTCTGATAAAATATAGTAAATAAGAACTAAATAAATGAAGAGATGTTATATGTTTATGGATAGAAAAACTCAATATTGTCATTATGTCAGTTCTTCCCAACTTGATCTATAGATTCAATGCGATTCCAATCAAATCACAAATAGTTATTTTGTGGATATAGCCAAAATAATTCTAAAATTTACATGGAGAAGCAAAAGACCTAGACTAACCAACTCAATATTGCAGGAGAACTGATATACTACCTAATTTCAAGACTTAATATAAAACTATAATAAAGACAAAATAGTATTGGTGAAAGAAGAGACAAATAGTTCAATATAACAGACTAATGAACTCAGAAATACACTTACATTAATATAGTTAGTCAACTGCTCTTGGGCAGGAGGAAAGACAATACAATGGAGCAAAATTAGTCTTTTCAACAAATGATGATGGAGGCCTGACCAGGCGGTGGCGCAGTGGAGAGAGCGTCAGACTGGGACGCAGAAGATCCAGGTTCGAGACTCCCGAGGTCACCATCTTGAGCGCGGGCTCATCCGGTTTGAGCAAAATCTCACCAGCTTGGACCCAAGGTCACTGGCTCAAGCAAGGGGTTACTTGGTCTGCTGAAGGCCCACGGTCAAGCCACATATGAGAAAGCAATCAACGAACAACTAAGGTGTCACAGAGAAAATCTGATGATTGATACTTCTCATCTCTCTCCGTTCCCGTTTGTCTGTCCCTATCTATCCCTCTCTCTGACTCTCTCGGTCTCTGTAAAAAAAAAAAAAAAAAATTATGATGGAATAACTGGATATACATATGCAAAAACTGAATCAAGAAACAGACCTTACACCATTCACACACACACACACACACACACACTCATACACACATATAATTCAAAAAGGATGACAAACCAAAATACAACATGCAATACTATAAAATTTCTAGACGATAACATAAGTGTCCTCAGGTTTACTGATAATCTTCTAAATCAGCGATTCTCAACCTGTGGGTCACAACCCTGGCGGGGGTCGAACGACCAAAACACATTTCCAATGGCTTTAGGCGACCACTGTGTTTTGGTCGTTCAACCCCCGCCGGGGTCACGACCCACAGGTTGAGAACCGCTGTTCTAAATAAAACACCAAACATACAATCAATGAAAAATAATTGAGAAGATGAACTTCATAAAAATTAAAAATACCTGCTCTGCAAAAAACAATGTCAAGAATATAAGAAGACACGCCACAGTCAGGGAGAAAATATTTGCAAAAACACTTCTGATAAAGGACTTTTAGTCACAAGACACACAAAAAAACCTCTTAAAACTCAACAATAATAAAATGAACAACTGGAAAAGTGGGCTAAAACCTTAACCTACATCTCACCAAAGGAAATGTACAAATGGTTAATATGAAAGCTAATGAAAAGATATTCAATATCATATATCATTAGGGAATTGCAAATTAAAATACCATCAGAAGGCCCTGGCCCGTTGGCTCAGCGGTAGAGCGTCGGCCTAGCATGCGGAGGACCCGGGTTCGATTCCCGGCCAGGGCACACAGGAGAAGCTCCCATTTGCTTCTCCACCCCTCCGCCGCACTTTCCTCTCTGTCTCTCTCTTCCCCTCCCGCAGCCGGGCGCTGGGCATGGCTCTGTGGCCCCTGCCTCAGGCGCTAGAGTGGCTCTGGCCGCAACATGGCGACGCCCAGGATGGGCAGAGCATCGCCCCCTGGTGGGCAGAGCATCGCCCCTGGTGGGCGTGCCCGGTGGATCCCGGTCCGGCGCATGCGGGAGTCTATCTGACTGTCTCTCCCTGTTTCCAGCTTCAGAAAAATGGAAAAAATAAAATAAAATAAATAAAATACCATCAGAAACAGAATTGTGGAGGCTAAAGGATCTTAGATGTTGTTTTACATAACCTTCTCTCTGAATTAAGGATCTATTTACCTACATTTAAGCAACAACTCAACAGAAACCAATGTTAAACCTCCCACACATGGTTTATATATTTTTTAATTTGAAATTAAAATAAATTAACAATAAGTTAAGGACATTTTACTGAGTTTGCATGTAAACAGCCTCAGAAAAATAAAATATTGAGAGTAAAGGAAGGATTTTAGTTTTAGTATAATTTAAACTTTTAATGCATATAAAGGACAGAAGAGATCATTACATTTCTATTTTAGAAGGTTAGAACCTTCTAAAAGCAAGATCAGGTGCTTGGAGTTTTAAGATAGTCTAAATTTTGACAAAAGTGCACTTTATTTTTTTGCAACATTTGCACTCCATTAATCAACAGGAAGCCATTTATTCCATGTTTTTACAAGTCATTTTTTTCTTCAGAAATAAAATTTCCATTTATTTGAAGATCATTTTATCCCTAGTATCACTCCTACAAACCATAGTTTCCTAAAGTTAGAAACAGGAAAAAAAAGATAAAAAATGACCTGTGTACAAAGGTTAAATAGAATTGATTACAGAAGCCAATGAAACACCTCATTGGACAGTGAATTACTTATATACCTCCTAGAATATGAGTTTTGAGTAGTTTCGTGTCTATTCTGAAACTTTTAATTATTTATTTAGTAATGGATGGTATTTGATCAAGTGCCAGTGAATAAATAAATAATATCACCCAGCAATATGGCACTTTTAATATTGTCAAAAACCAGATATACTTGTGGTCGTTCCAAGTCAAACAGTGCTTCTAATGTTATTAGGCTGGTTATTTTGTTTTCTTGGCATCCTGTTTAAGAATGAGAAAGCTCTATATTTTTGTATATGAAATACAATTTGTTAATGTGGATGTAGGAGAATTTAGCATGTCAATTACTGAGGCTTTTTTTTTTTTTTTTTTTGCAAACGAAAGAGAACATTTTTACCATTGTTTTCATGTAATGTGTGAGAGATATTTGAAGATGCAGGCAAATGTCACTTTGGAAGTAATAGTAATATATTTTTTTAAAGGTTAGGTTAGTAAGACTCATTACAACTATTCTGGATCCGTTTTTGGCTAAATAAAGAGGAAAGTTTTACCAGTTGATGGCCGTTTGATGACCTGCATGGAAAGAATTGGTACACTCAGGAGAGCACAATTGAGAGAAGTGATCACATCTCAAAGTGTGACCTCACTCTTTGGCACCACTGGCATCCTGGGCATCGAGAGTGAGTTATATTCTCAACCCTGAATTTTCCCCTCTAGATTACCTTTGTGGCTCACCAGAGGGCAGTGTGCAGTAATTGGCTCTACAGCTTCCTGCATTGGATCTCTCTTATGGAAAAGCCAATGTCAAATCATCAGAAGCAGACAACAGGCAAGATAATAGATTATGAAAATTGTTTTGTTAGATTTGTTGTATCTCTACCCTGTACAAAGAATTCTTGATATTGAGAAATTAATTACCACATGAGATATAATGTAATGAATTTTTAGTAAATTCTGTTACCCTTCCAACTTTATGACATTAAGTTTGGGATTACTGAACTCAGTTCTCCTCTTTAGATTTACAAAGCATAATACTATCCAAAGGTGGGTAAATTGCCTTCCTTTACATAGTTCACACCTGAATTCTCAAGGTTTTCAATCTTATAACCAGATTAAATAATTCAGTGAATATTTATTGAACTCTTGAAGTATAGTATATAACAAGACAAAGCACCTATAAATCCTGTTTAAAAGGAGCTTGAAATCTATCAAGGGCCCTGGCTAGAGAGGTCAGTTGGTTAGAGCATTTCCTTAAAGCACAGAGGCTGCTAGTTCAATCCCTGATGAGGGCACAGACAGGAACAGATCAAAGTTCCTACCTCTCTCTATCCCTCTCTTCCTCTCCCTCTCTCTCACGTTCTCTCCCCAAAATGAATAATAAAAAAAAGAAATATATCAAGGGATTAAAGTGTAAATAAAAAATTAGATACATGATTAAAATTATATAAAGTGGGAGATAGTTATAAATTACAGCACTGTTAGAATTAAGCGGATGAAAGAGATGAAGGCTTTTGGGACAAGTTCAGAATCTGAGCAGAGCCTTCCAGGTGAGGCAAATTCATTCGGACATACTGCGAATAAGAGTAAATCCTAGGTCGAGGAAACATCATGGATATGGAAAGTTAAAGGACCTAGGAGCTTGGAATATGTTAAAGGTAGTAGTGGGAAATAATTCTAGAGGGTTATATTGTGAATAGGTCCTTGCTATTACTGCAAGCTCCAAAACTGAACTGACCACAGAAAGTTGTAGGAGCTAAAGATCAGCATTAGCATTGTACACTGGCAGAAAATTGATCTGGCAGCATTGTGTGGGATAGACTTGATATATAAGTAAGAATCCAAAGAGAGGGAGTTGAGTTAAAAGGCTATTCAATAATTCTGTAGGCTTTCAGACTGGGGGATGGGGGGTAAAAGCCAAGAAAGTTCTATAAAAGTAGAATTGGTATGAGTAAAAACTAAATAAATGTGGGTGGGGCAAAGAAAGAAAAAGTCAAAACATAGTTTGAGGTTTTAGCTGAACTAGCAGGATAACAATTTCATTGATTGAAATATAAGACCCAGGAAAAGTAGGTTTGGAAAAGAAATGGATATGTTTACCAAAAAACAAATCCTAATGAAAATTTTTATGAAGTTAAATACTCCTCTTTTTTCCAAATTAATTCAAATGAATTTATAGTACTCATTAGTCTTGATACCCCCAAAAGTCTACTAAAACAACAAATTTTTGTCTATTAAAATGTTTTGAAATCTTTAAATGTGAAAATCTAAGAGGAGATTATTATGTACTCAGGGTTCACAGACTTGGATTACATCATCATATTAAATAGGAGTGCAAGGTGTTAAAGTTCATTGATGTTAAAAATTTGAGAATATCCCAATTTTACAAATGGTGAATTTCTGTTAGTAAAAAAGAAGTAATTATAACTTTTCACTGATGAAACTATGTTCTATGCACTTTTCTTTCTAATAGAAAAATATGATAGAATATTTAAAGGAATCTATAATAATCTTGGTGAAGAAACAAAAGGAACAAATATAACTCCCTTTAATATTTTTAAACATCTTGTATGTATTAACTGAAAAAGTCTGTAATGGAGTCCCACTTGTTCAAAAACATTGTAATATTTTTTCCCAAATAAGTTGACAGTTACAAAACCCAGAGACCAAGCTGTGAAAGAAACTTTTCCAGCTGAAGTATCTGCTTTTGTGGCAAATTTTTCAATCAATCATATGGGAAGTTTTGGAGTTGCCCTCAGTTCATCTGTTAATTTTTCTATTCAAAATAAATAATGACTTCATAAGTGGCATGGACTTGTTTCTTGGCCACTAAAAATATAAAATAAAAATTAGTAGTAAAATTTGCACACTAACTTGAGTTCTATAATCCTATCTTTCACTCTTGACCCTTGAAACATCTGTTACTCAGATAGCTCTTGTCCATACTTGTGGACCCTATAGCTTGACATTTTTTTTTGTATAAAACATAAAATATGTCTTCTACATGTTAATCATGTCCTCTCCACACTGACTACATACCTATCTATAATTATTTAGAACAAAAATAAGCCTTTCATCTTGATGGCCTGTTGTACATGATATTTCTTAGTGTATATCTTGTCAAATGAAAGTTTCCAGGTTTTAACATCAGTTTCTTAGTCACTTAGATGTGCTAAGATACCATAGGAAGCCCTCTTGAATTCAACACCATCAGGACTTGCAGTGATTTTCCAGAAATCAACACCACCACATTGTATTGTGATTGCCCCTTCTGTTGTTTCTATACTCCTACTGGAAGGTAAGCCTAGAGGAAGGACATTGTCTTGCTTAAGAAACCCTCTGAGAGCACAAACTTTTTACAAAACAAGAGGGAATGAAGGAGTCAGCTAGTACCAAGGTTTCTGGCAGTAGAAAAGGTCACAGTATTTTCTGGTATTCTGCTAAAGAGAAACAAAAGGGAGGTTCCATGAAACTGGATTCTAATTATTATCCAAGGATCAGAAAGCATAACAGAATTAAAAATCTCTGGTATTCCTTTCCATAGGTATCTCTCTAACATATCTTTATTTATGTATGCATATAATTAATTTGGTAAAATACACCTAAATGTTACCATCTTAACCATTTTTAAGTGTATAGTTCAGTGATATTAACACATTCACATTGTTGTGAAACCACCATGATCCATTTTCAGAACTCTTTCTCAATTTGCAAAACTGAAACTCTATACTGAACAACAAATCTCCATCTCCCCCCGCCCAGCACCTAGAAACAACCATTCTTTCAAACTTTATGAATTTAACTCTTATAGGCAACTCATATTAAGTAGAATCAAAGTATCTGTATCTTTGTGGCTGGCTTATTTCACTTAGCCTAATGTCTTCAAGGTCGATCCCTGTTTTAGCATGTGTCAGAATTTCCTGCTCCTGACTGGATAAAGAAGATGTGGCACATATACACTATGGAATACTACTCAGCCATAAGAAATGATGACATCGGATCATTTATAGCAAAATGGTGGGATCTTGACAACATTATACGGAGTGAAATAAGTAAATCAGAAAAAACCAGGAACTGCATTTTTCCATACGTAGATGGGACATAAAACTGAGACCAAGAGACATTGACAAGAGTGTGGTGGTTACTGGGGGAGGGGGGAGAGGGAGAGGGAAGGGGGAGGGGGAGGGGCACAAAGAGAACTAGATAGAGGGTGACAGGACAATCTGACTTTGGGTGATGGGTATGCAACATAATTGAACTTTAAGATAACCTGGACATATTACCTTTGAATATATGTATCTTGATTTACTGATGTCACCCCATTAAAAATAAATAAATAAATAATAATAAAAAATAAAAAATAAAAAATAAAATAAAGGCTGAATAACACTGAGCACATTCTGTTTATCCACCCATCTATCAGTGGATACTTGGATTGCTATAACTGGCTATTGTGAATAATGCTGCTAGGAACATGAATGTACAATATCTCTTTGAGATGCTGCTTTTTATCTTTCCATTTTTTGGGAGAGGGGTATATACCAAGAAGTATAACTGTTTGATCATAAGATGATTTCATTTTTTAATGTTTTGAGGACATGCCATACTGTTTTCCATACTGACTGCACCATTTTATCAATACATTCTCACAAGTGCACAAGGGTTTTAATTTCTCTATAGCTTCACTAACACTTTTTTTTCTGTTTTATTTTTATAGTAGCTAATTATTCTAATGAGTGTGAGGTGGTATCTTATGTGGTTTTGATTTGCATTTCCCTAATGACTAGTGATGTTGAGCATTATTTCATGCTTTTATTTGTATATTTTCCTTAGAGAATTATTTATTATTCAAGTCTTTTGCTCATTTTTAGTTGGGTTGCTTTTTGTTGTTGTTGAGTTGTGTAGTTCTTTATACATTCTAAAAATTAACCCCATATGAGATATGTGATTTGCAAATATTTCTCGCATTCTCTGCATTACCTTTTCACTGTGTTAGGCATGTCCTTCAGTGCAGTTTTTTCTTTCTTTTTTTTTTTGTTAATATTTTTTATTGGATTTCTTAAGAAAAAAAGAATTTAAAAAAGAAACAGTTCTCCATTTGAGATCCTGGGCCAAGTGAGCAGAAGATGATGCGAAGAATGAAAGATGCCTGGCTGCCCAGGCAGCATCGCGGAGAGCATGGTGCAACCTCTTCTGTTTCTCCTTACAGGGGCTGACCAAATGAAGGGCAATTTTTGAAAAACAGAAGATGAACACCGAACAGCAAACTGGGAAAATCATTCAGTATGCCAAACAGCTAGCATTCTTAACTTTTCCTTCCTTCATTTCTTTTTTATATATATAAATAAAATTTTACTAATTTTAATGTGGTGACATCAGTAAATCAGGGTACATATATTCAAAGAAAACATGTCCAGGTTATCTTGTCATTCAATTCTGTTGCATACCCATAGCCCAAAGTCAGATTGTCCTACATCACCTTCTATCTAGTTTTCCTTGTGCCCCTCCCCCTCCTCCTCTCCCTCCCTCCCCCCCCCCACCCCGTTACCACCACACTCTTGTCCGTATCTCTTGGTCTCATTTTTACGTCCCACCAATGTATGGAATTATGCAGTTCTTGTTTTTTTCTGATTTACTTATTTCACTCTGTATAATGTTATCAAGATCCCACCATTTTGTTGTAAGTGATCCAATGTCATCATTTCTTATGGCTGAGTAGTATACCATAGTGTGTATGTGCCACATCTTCTTTATCCAGTCTTCTATTTTTTTTTACAGTGATTAAGGCCTTTAACCAAACTCTTAGCCAATACAGCAAGAATCCATAAAAGAGTAGTGTCCTTAACATGTTCACCAAATTCAAGTTGGCACCAACACCATGCCAAATCCCTGCAAATGCAACCCAACCTCAGTTCAGTCCGTTAGGAGCTGTCACAAGGAACAGGAGTCCAGGAAAAGTCCACATCCAGGAAAAGTCCACATGGCACTGGAATTGTTGTCACAATTCTATATTTTGCAGCTCACGTCCAAGTCCCAATGACCGCTGCTTCTAGCTGGTAATGATTCAGGTAGAATAGAAAAGCTATATGCAGCACATGTGGAGATGGAGCTTCTGTTCTCCTCTGCCTGGAGAGGTGAGACCAGGTTGTTTTTCCCTGGAGCTCTGCGACTGTGGTGTGGTAAAGAGAACCTTGGGATACACTAAGCTGGTGGCAAAGGTAAATTCATAATAGAAGTTGGCAAAAGGGGGAAAGAGAGCTCTATATTAGGAGTAGGTCCCAGCCTGAAATATGAGTGGGGCATTGAGGTAGGAAGAATAAAGGAAACACTAAATATTAAACAAAGCTGCAGAAAATAGGACTATCAACACCCACAACAGAGATCTTCAAGGGAAGAATTAAAAACCTGACTATTCTGGCAAGACATATTTAAGTAGCCCTTGTGCAAGTGAGATCAGTTTACCTGCTTCTTGGAAGAAATACCTTAGGCTCATCCACAGTATTGTAGATGGGGCCAACAGCCCTGGGCACCTTCAGCCTTCAGTGGCAAACCCCAGCATTCTGGGCAAGGTTAGGTCATAGGTGGCTGGAGCAGGGCTGGAAGAGACTGAACCCTTCCTTAGAGGAGCAAGGGGGAAGACTACCTTCCAGTGTCCTTTTTTCCTCACAGAAAAGACATGTAAGCCTGACAGGCTTTAGCTCAATGACCTTCCTTTCCACTATTGATTCAGGACCCAGATGGAATCCTATGAGACCCCTTTGAGGTGTTGGAGCCTTTAAGGGTGTATCCTAAAAGCTGGCAGTTCACCTGATCTCTATTGGGCTTTTTCCTCCTCTTGGTACCTTAAAAGCCATGCTCAGAAGATCTTCGCTGTGGGGGTTGAGGATCCCTATCCGCCTATATAAACCTTTTTTGTATATCTGGAGCTATTTGGAAAAAGACAAAACAATGTTATTAGCTGGATCAAATAAAAGAAGGTAGAAGTTTGCAGGAGCAAAAGATTTGGTGTCTCCTGTTCATCAGCATTCAAAAGAAATTTAAAAAATTTTAAGTAAAAAGCATGATATTGTAGAACCATAGGAGTTCCAGGATATGATGCCCCCTTTTTTAAATTGACCTTAAAATATTTGCTGGGTACACTTTAGTAATACCTTGACTTTAATGATTGTAAGAAATACCCATAATTCAAAAGGGTTGACAAAATACAGTAAATGCTTTTGCTAAATATGCAGGAGCATTGTCAGTTTAACCAGTTTAGGAAATTCAATAATAGAGAAAAATGCATACAGACAATGAGCTATAACATGCTTATCAGCCTCTCCTGTTCTGACAGAGGTTACTATAAATCAGAATAGGTATCCACTTTAACATAGACATAGGACTGTTTGCCAAATGAAGGTATATGAGTAACATCTATTAGCCAAAGTTGTCCTGGTAGGAGTCCTTGAGGGTTAACTCCAAATGAAGGGACAGATTGTAATATAGGACCCCTTGGACAGGATTTCCCAATCTGCCGTGCTGCTTCCCGAGAAAGTTGAAACTGTTTACACAGGGCTGCAGCATTCTGGTGATGAATAGTATGAGACTGAATTGTTCGATCTGTCATGGTTGATCCAAATAATTTTCTTTTGGGTAGCTTGATCAACAAGGGCATTCCCTTGTGCTAAATCTCCAGGGAGCATGGAGTGAGATTCAGTATGTTCTATAAAACATGGAGCTCTATGTTGACATACAAGTCTTCGAAGAAGGAGGAACTGCTGAAATAGTTCATCAGCAGTTGTCTCTAAGACAGCAGTCTTTATAGTCGAAACAACCATAAGTAAATATTTGCTGTCTGTATATAGATTAAAGGAGGAATATGGCAAATGCTGAAAAGCCATGATAATGTCATATAATTCTAGTCTTTGAGCTGATTTTAAGTTGACTGTTTCAGTATAAAGTTGTCCATTGATTTGCAAGAGCGATTTGCCATTTAGTGGAAGTTTCCCAGAGCCATTGTTGTTGATCCTTTGAAAAAAGGAACAACAATAATTTTGAGGCTCAAAACCTATAAGCTGTAAGGGTTGCCTATGCCCCTTGATAATCCAGGAGGCGACAAGATCAAAATATGGAAGTGCATTCCATGGGCTATTAGATGGTTCAATGTGCCCAAGCTGTAACTGCTCTTGTACCAATTGAGCAGCTGCCCTAAGTTTCTCCTGAGGAAGGGGCCATTGGTCTACCCATACAGGATTAGCTGATTTTCAAGTAATTGGGTCTGCACAATGCATTATTGGGGTAGCAGGAACTACCAAGGCCCCTATGCTAAATTTTGATATCCTAATCCATATCTTCTGGTATTGGGTACCACTTCTATGGGGGTGAGAATTCCTCACTGCTCTTTCCCTAGTCCCTTTATGGGCAAAAATCCCCGATCAAGCATCTGGAGTACTGACTAGACCATTAGGACTGACAAGCAACACTTCCATATTTTTCAAAACATCTCTACCCCACAAATTAACTGGCCATTCAGGGAGCACATAAGGCATAAAAAATCCAGAGTGACCGTCTTAATCTTCCCAATGTAAAAAACTAGAATTTTGTTGAGGGGATTTAATCTGCCCTATACCTTGTAATTCTGTGGCTGCTGCATGAGTGGGCCAGGAAGGAGGCCAATATAGCTTAGCAATAACAGAGACATCAACTCCAGTATCTAAAAGTCCTTTAAATTTATGCCCATGTATTGTTAGTTCCATTTCAGGGCATTCCTGACTTATTTTTTTTTAAATCCAATTGGCAAAATCAGAGGAGCCAAATCACCGATTTTCTTGGGGCCCTTTAGCAGGATGTGGCCTGAGAAGCAGAATTAGCATCCTTATACTATTCTTCTAACTGCCTGAATTAGCCGTGAGACAAATTCTTTTTTTTTTTGTAATTAATTTTAATGGGGTGACATTGGTAAATCAGGGTACATATGTTCAGAGAAAACACCTCTAGGTTATTTTGACTTTTGATTATACTGCATTCCCATCGCCCAAAGTCCAATTGTCTTCTGTCACCTTCTTACTGATTTTCGTTGTGCCCCCCTTCCCCCAACCCCCTCCCTCTCCTTCCCCCCCAACCTGTAACCCCCACACTCTTGTCCATGTCTCTGAGTCTCATTTTTATGTCCCACCTATGTATGGAATCATATAGTACTTAGTTTTTTCTGATTTACTTATTTTGCTCAGTATAATGTTATCAAGGTCCATCCATGTTGTTGTAAAAAATCCTATGTCATCATTTCTTATAGCTGAGTAGTATTCCATAGTATATATGTACCAAGGCTTTTTAATCCATTCGTCCACTGATGAACACTTGAGCTGTTTCCAGATCTTCTCTATTGTGAACAATACTGCCATAAACATGGGGGTGCATTTCTTCATTTCAAACAGTGCTATGGTGTTCTTGGGGTATATTCTTAACAGTGGTATAGCTGGGTCAAAAGGCAGTTCGATTTTTAATTTCTTGAGGAATCTCGATACTGTTTTCCACAGTGGCTGCACCAGTCTGCATTCCCACCAGCAGTACAGGAGGGTTCCCTTTGCTCCACATCCTGGCCAGCACTTATTCTGTGTTGTTTTGTTGATGAGCACCATTCTGACTGGTGTGAGGTGATATCTCATTGTGGTTTTAATTTGCACTTCTCTAATGATTAGTGATGTTGAGCATTTTTTCATATGCCTATTGGCCATCTGTATGTCCTCTTTGGAGAAGTGTCTATTCATTTCTTTTGCCCATTTCTGGATTGAATTGTTTGTCTTCCTGATATTAAGTTTTATAAGTTCTTTATAAGTTTTGGTTATCAACCCCTTATCAGATGCATTGTCAAATATATTCTCCCATTATGTAGTTTGTCTTTTTATTCTGTTCTTATTGTCTTTAGCTGTGCAGAAACTTTTTAGTTTGATAAAGTCCCATTTGTTTATCCTGTTGTTTATTTCACTTGCCTGTGGAGATAAATCAGCAAATATATTGCTGCGAGAGATGCCAGAGAGCTTAGTGCCTATGTTTTCTTCTAAGATGCTTATGGTTTTACGGCTTACATTTAAGTCTTTTATCCATTTTGAATTTATTTTTGTGAATGATGTAAGTTGGTGGTCAAGTTTCATTTTTTTGCAGGTAGCTCTCCAATTTTCCCAACACCATTTGTTGAAGAGGCTGTCTTTACTCCAATGTATGCTCTTACCTCCTTTGTCAAATATCAGTTGTCCATGAAAGTGTGGGTTTATTTCTGGATTCTCTGTTCTGTTCCATTGATCTATATTCCTGTTCTTATGCCAGTACCAGGCTGTTTTGAGTACAATGGCCTTGTAGTATAACTTGATATCAGGAAGTGTGATACCTCCCCCTTTATTCTTTCTTTTCAAGATTGCTGAGGCTATTCATGTTCTCCTTTAGTTCCATATAAATTTTTGGAATATGTGTTCTATATCTTTGAAGTAAGTCATTGGTATTTTAATCGGTATTGCATTGAATTTATAATTTGCTTTGGGTAATATGGACATTTTAATGATGTTTATTATTACTAACCATGAGCACAGTATATGCTTCCAGTAGTTTGTATCTTCCCTGACTTCTTTTATCAATGTTTTATAATTTTCCGAGTAGAAGTCTTTAATCTCCCTGGTTAAATTTATTCCTAGGTACTTTATTTTTTGGTTGCAATGGTAAAGGGGATTGATTCCTTAATTTCTCTTCCTGACAGTTCATTGTTAGTGTATAAAAATGCCTCTGATTTCTTTTTTTTTTTTTTTCATTTTTCCGAAGCTGGAAATGGGGAGGCAGTCAGACAGACTCCCGCATGCGCCCAACCAGGATCCACCCAGCACACCCACCAGGAGGCGATGTTCTGCCCCTGGTGCGTCGCTTTGTTGCATCCAGAGCCATTGTAGTGCCTGAGGCAGAAGCCACAGAGCCATCCCCAGCGCCCGGGCCAACTTTGCTCCAATGGAGCCTTGGCTGCGGGAGGGGAAGAGAGAGACAGAGTGGAAGGAGAGGGGGAGGGGTGGAGAAGCAGATGGGCGCTTCTCCTGTGTGTGTGCTGGCCGGGAATCAAACCCAGGACTCCTGCACACCAGGGGACACTCTACCGCTGAGCCAACCGGCCAGGGAATAAATGCCTCTGATTTCTGAGTATTATTTTCATATTCTGCCACCTCTCTGAATTTATTTATCAGGTCTAGTAGTTTTTTGACTGAGTCTTTAGGGTTTTCTATATACAATATCATCTCATCTGCAAATAATAATAGTTTTACTTCTTCTTTTCCAATTTGGATGCCTTTTATATCTTTCTCTTGTCTGATTGCTGTGGCTAGGACTTCCAGAACTATGTTGAATAAGAGTGGTAAAAGGGGGCACCCCTGCCTTGTTCTTGATCTTGAGGGGATTGCATTTAATTTTTACCCATTGAGTATGATGTTGGCTGTGGGTTTGTCATAGATGGCCTTTATCATGTTGAGGTATGTTCTCTGTATTCCCACTTTGCTGAGAGTTTTGATTATGAATGGGTGTTGAATTTTATCAAATGCTTTTTCTGCATCTATTGAAATTATCATGTGGTTTTTCCCCTTCCTTTTGTTTATTTGATGAATCACATTGATTGATTTGTGAGTACTGTACCAGCCTTGCCTCCCAAGAATAAATCACACTTGATCCTGGTGTCTGATGTTTTTCATATATTGCTGGGTCCGGTTTGCTAATATTTTGTTGAGGATTTTAGCATCTAAATTTATCAGGGATATTGGCCTATAATTTTCTTTCTTTGCATTGTCTTTGCCTGGTTTTGGAATCAGAATTATGCTCGCCTCATAAAAGTAGCTTGGAAGTCTTCATTCCTCTTGAATTTTTTGAAATAGCTTGAGAAGGATAGGAGTTAGTTCTTTGAATATTTGGTAGAATTCCCTTGTGAAGCCATCAGGCCCAGGAGTTTTCTTTGTTGGGAGTTTTTTGATAACTGTTTCAATCTCATTTGTTGTAATTGGTCTGTTTAGGTTTTCTGATTCTTCCACATTAATTTTTGGAAGATTATATGTTTCAAGGAATTTGTCCATTTTATCTAGGTTGTCTAGTTTTTTGGTGTACAGTTCTTCATAGTATTTTCTTACAATATTTTATATTTCTGTTGTGTCAGTTGTTATTTCTCCACTCTCATTTCTAATTTTATTTATTTCAGTCCTCTCTCTTTTTTTCTTAGTGAGTCTGGTTAAAGGTTCGTCAATCTTGTTTAGCTTTTCAAAGAACCAGCTCCTGGTTTCATTGATCCTCTGTATTGTTTCTTTAGCCTCTATGTCACTTATTTCTGCTCTGATCTTTATTATTTCCTTCTTTCTACTAGCTCTGGGCTTTACTTGCTGTTCTTTTTCTAGTTCTTTTAGATGTAGGGTCAAGTTGTTTATTTGAGCTTTTTCTAGCTTCTTGAGGGATGCCTGTAATGCTATGAACTTCCCTCTCAGGACTACTTTTGTTGATGTATACTCATTATCATTTGTTTCTAAGAATTTTGAGTTGATGTATACTCATTATCATTTGTTTCTAAGAATTTTGAGTTGATGTATACTCATTATCATTTGTTTCTAAGAATTTTTTAACTTTTTCTTTGATCTCATTGTTTACCCATTAGTTATTTAATAACTTGCTATTTAGTTTCCAAGTGTTTGAGTATTTTTTAGTTTTTCTGTTGTGGTTGATTTTTAGTTTCATGCCATTGTAATCAGAGAAAGTGCCCGATATAATTTTAATCTTCTTATATTTGTTGAGAGTGCTTTTGTGCCCTAACATGTGGTCTATTCTAGAGAATGTACCATGAGCACTTGAAAAGAATGTATATTCTGCTGTTTTAGGATGAAAGGTTCTGAAGATATCTATTAAATCGATTTGATCTAGTATGTCCTTTAAGTCTGCAGTTTCTTTGTTAATTTTTTTCCCTGAGGATCTATCTAGTGATGTTAGTGGGGTATTGAAATTCCTACTATTATAGTATTGCTGTTGATCTTGCCCTTAAATCCATTAGAGTCTGCTTTATATATTTAGATGCTCCTATATTAGGTGCGTAGATATTTATAATGGTTATGTCTTTCTGTTGGATTGCTCCCTTTATTATTAGGTAGTGACCTTCTTTATCTCTAACTATAGTCTTTGTTTTAAAGTCCATTTTGTCTGCTCTAAGTATTGCTACCCAACCTTTTTTTTCATTTCCATTTGCATGAAATAAATTTTTTCCATCCTTTTATCTTCAGTCTATGTGCATCTTTTGTTTTAAGATGTGTCTCTTGTAGACAGCATATGTATGGGTACTGTTTTCTTATCCATGCAGCTACCCTATGTCTTTTGATTGGATCATTTAATCCATTAACATTTAAGGTTATTATTGATATGTCATTGTTTATTGCCATTTTATTCTTTAAAACTGTATTTCTCTTTTGCTATATTCTTTTTCTCTTTTGATCTGTTTACAACAGGCCCCTTAGCATTTCTTGCTGCCTTGGTTTGGTTGTAGTGAATTTCTTGAGTTTTTTTTTTTGTCTGGAAAGCTTTTTATTTCTCCTTCAATTTTCAATGATAGCCTTGCTGGATAAAGTAGTCTTGGTTGTAGGCTCTTGTTCTGCATTACTTTGAATATTTCTTTTTTATTTTTTTCCTTTTTGTATTTTTCTGAAGCTGGAAATGGTGAGGTAGTCAGACAGACTCCCGCATGCAGCCGACCGGGATCCACCTGGCATGCCCACCAGGGGACGATGCTCTGCCCATCTGGGGCATTACTCTGCTGCAACCAGAGCCATTCTAGCACCTGAGGCAGAGGCCACAGAGCCATCCTCAGTGCCCAGGCCAACTTTGCTGCAATGGAGCCTTGGCTGCAGGAGGGGAAGAGAGAGACAGAGGAAGGAGAGGGGAAGGGGTGGAGAAGCAGCTGGGCACTTCTCCTGTGTGCCCTGGCTGGGAATTGAACCCGGGACTCCCGCACTCCAGGCCAACACTCTACCACTGAGCCAACCGGCCAGGGCCACTTTGAATATTTCTTGCCATTCCCGTCTGGTTCAAGTGTTTCTGTTGAGAAGTCGGATGTCATCCTTATGTGGGCTTTTTTATAGGTGATAGTCTTTTTTTCTCTAGCAGCTTTTAATATTTTCTCTTTATCACTTAGCTTTGGGATTTTAATTATGATGTGTCTTGGTGTGGATTTCTTTGGGTTTCTCTTTAATGGAGTTCTCTGTGCTTCTTGAACATGTGAGATGTTTTCCTGCCTTAATTGAGGGAAGTTTTCAGCTATGATAGGCTTGAACAAAGTCTCTATACCTTGTTCTTTCTCTTTGTCTTCAGGAACCCCTATGATGCGGATGTTATTTCTCTTCATGTTGTCAGAGAACTCTCTTAGAGTTTCCTCAGACTTTTTGAGTCTCTTTTCTTTTTTCTGCTCTGCTTCCGTGCCTTTATTTATCATGTCTTCTAATTCACTGACTCGATTCTCAGTTTCATCCATCCTGCTTTTAATTCCTTCCATTGTGTTCTTCATTTCTGATATTGTATTTTTCATTTCTGATTGATTCTTTTTTATTATTTCAATGTCTTTTTTTGGATTTTCTATCTATTTAGGTGTTCGTAATGACCATCTATTGTTGTTCTAATATCTTTGAGCATCCTAACAATCATTATTTTAAACTCTGCATTTAGTAATTTGGTTATATCTGATTCATTCAGGTCCTTTTCTGGGGATTTCTTTTGATTCATTTGTGTTGCATTTCTCTACCTCTTCATTTTCTCTGTGTAAAGGAAGGTTTTGTCCACTGGAGTCCACTGAGTGTGGCCTCTGTTCCCTAGATATGGTCTGTCTGCAGTCCCGTCACCCCCTCTGCTGTTGCTGCCAAGGGCGTTTGGGTATGAGCGTTGCCAGTGCCTGCCCACTGGGGCTGTTGCTGTGGTTTCCACCTTTCATTCACTGGAGTGGCTGTGATCACATGCTCTGGTGTACAAACCTTGATGGCCTTGGCCTTTGCCCTGCCCCTGTGGGTGGCATTATGCTTGGCCCTGAGGGAAGTGGCAAGCACCTTTGCTCAGCTGCGGATCTCCACCTGTTTCTGGGCTTTCGCCCCGCCCTTGCAGGAGAAGCCCGCTTGTGGGATGGGAGATGGCTGCAAGTCTTGGCTCCACAGGACAAGCAGGACTGCATGCCCATGCTCAGTAGCAGGACTCTGCCTGTTCTGGGTTTTTGGCTCCACCCTGGCAGGAGTAGCCGGCTCCCAAGTCAAGCCACAAGCCTCGGTTCCATGGGCAGGGCAAGGCTATGCTCCTGCGCTCTTGCTCAAGGACTGGTCTCCTCACCTTCCAGGGTTCCCGCCCTTCTCCCACAGGCTGGATTACAGGCTGCCCACAGTTGGACTTGACCGCTTTCCATGCCCCCTCCTCCCCAGTCAGGCAAGTCTGAGCTCACACCTGGGCCTAGTGGTGGCCAGCTGGCTTCTACCCTTGCTGAAAGAATTGTGCTTCTGCGTCTTGCCACCACCCACCCTCCAGTGAGCCCTCAGCCATGTGGGGTGTGGACGCTGCATCTCAGACCCTAACACTCCCTACTGTAGTCCCGAAAGCTCCCTCCTTCTATGCGATTCTACTCTGAGTGCTGCAGAAGAGCTTGTTTGACTGGTGTCCTGCTTCCCTTTGTTGGTAATGCTGTTTTCAGGGGAAATATTAACTTCAGATTTGAGGAGTGACTCATCTCAGGGTTTAGGGTGGCTGTGTCCCAAAATGTTTGTCCCTGTGCCTCCTAGATTACACTCTCTTCCTGATACTCTGGTCCTCTCCTCTCTCCCTGTCCCCTGGAGCCCCAGGTGAGTGGTTGTGAGAGAGGTGTTCTGCGCGGTTCCTTTAAGAAGAATCCTGGGTCTGAGAAATCAGTCTCTTTCTCACAAACATTATCCTGACTTGTTTCCAGCTATTACTGTTTATATGCCCCTTCTATGCTCTGGGGATGCAGGCTGGGGCTTTGTTCCTGGGGCTTTGGACCCTTCTCTCTCTGCTAAACTCACTTCCCACCACACGAGTCTCTCCTGGCTGCTGTTCGCTCTGGGGAGCTGGGCAGCCCTCTCCGCATTTCCGGTTTTACTACCAGTCTCGGTATGGCTTCTTCAGTGTTCCTTGGTTGAAGAGTCCTCTTAGTTTAGCCCAAAGTTGGTTTTTCCAGATGATAGTTCTTAAAATTAGTTTGTAATCCACTTTGGTTCCGGGAGGTGGATGTTGGTACGTCCGCCTACTCCATAGCCATCTTGTCTTTCCCTCCTTCCTTCATTTCTTAAATTTGTTTGCAATGAGAGTTACCAAGACACAGAATCATGTGTACTGAACTTTCTCAAGAAAAAGTTTCTTTCTTAAAAATAGTAAATTCTTAACAGGAGCAGAATAAGAGGTATGCTGATTTTTTTTCCCCCCAGAAAGATGGTTACTACTGTGTATGCCAGTATTTTTTGTTGATTTCAGGGTTTTTTTTAAGTGCTCAGGAAAAAATGCCTTTCATCTGTACTTAATCTGAAAATCCAGTGCACAGTTTTTAATGTTTATGTAGTCAAACTTATCTATTTTTTTCTCTTATTGCTGATGCTTTTTAGTGTCATATCCATGAAAGCATTGCTACATCCAACATAATAAAACCTTCCTTCTATGTTTTTTTCTAAAGATGTTTTAGTTTTAACTCTTAACATTTAGGATTTTTATACATTTGTAGTTCAATTTTTGTATATCATGAATGGTAAGGGCCCAACTTTACTCTTTTTGTATGTGTCTTACCAGCTATTTCTACATCATTTGTTGAAAAGAGTGTTTTTTTCCATTGAATGGTCTTGGCAACCTTGTTGAAAAATTATTTGATCATATATGTGCCAGTTTATTTCTGGGCTTTCTATCCTACTCTATTGGTCTATATATCTGTCTTTATGCCAGTAGTACACTGTTTTAATTTTTGTAGCTCTTTATTAAGTTTTAAAATCAGGATGTGTGAAACATCCAACTTTGATCTTCCTTTTGAAGATTGTTTTAGCTACTCGGGGTCTTTTGAGATTCCATATGCATCTTAGGATGAAGTTTTCTAATTCAACAAAAATATTATTTGTATTTGATACTATTTTGATTGAGTAAGACCTATATGTCACTTTTGGTAGTACTGAAATTTTAACAATACTAAATCT
Organism: Saccopteryx bilineata; assembly: GCF_036850765.1. NCBI lineage: Eukaryota > Metazoa > Chordata > Mammalia > Chiroptera > Emballonuridae > Saccopteryx > Saccopteryx bilineata. Next base: position 137,087,285 of record NC_089491.1, on the reverse strand, counting down.
TCTAATCTCCAACATATCTTTAAGGCTGAAAACAAGGGCCATTTCTTTAAAGCCCATTTCTTAGATAACAAGCACTGTAAACATTCTATTTTAGGCAATTATGATGTTAATTTCCAAGCAATTGATGAGGGAGTGAGGGATGAAGTTGTCTATTAAAAAAATTCAAACACAGGAAGTAGAGTTAACTTAAGGTGGTGGAAAAGGTAGCAAATTTTTTTTTAAAAAAACAGCTTTGCTCGCCTGACCAGGCAGTGGCACAGTGGATAGAGCGCCAAACTGGGATGCAGAGGACCCAGGATCGAGACCCCGAGGTCACCAGCTTGAGCGTAGGCTCATCTGGTTTGAGCAAAAGCTCACCAGCTTGGACCCAAGGTCACTGGCTTGAGCAAGGGGTTACTTGGTCTGCTGAAGGCCCATGGTCAAGGCACATATGAGAAAGCAATCAATGAAGAACTAAGGTGTTGCAATGAAAAACTGATGATTGATGCTTCTCATCTCTCTCTGTTCCTGTCCGTCTGTCCCTATCTATCCCTCTCTCTGATTCTCTCTCTGTCCCTGTAAAAAAACAAAAAACAAAGCAACAACAACAAAAAAAACAGCTTCGCTCTTATTAAGTGCCTTTGTATACTAGGTTTTGTTTATGCATTTTAAAATCCTATCTCCACTGATCTATTTTAATGGTTATATGGCACAATATATTTTTAATTTTATAATGATATAATTTGCTTTAACATTTGGTAGATGAGTAATCTACACATTGTTCTTTTTTCAGAAATAATTTAATTAATCTTGCTCATGATTTATTGAAGAATTATGAAAATTTTATTAAGTTTAAAAACATTATTATTGAATTTTTATTAAATCATATTAAATGTATAATTTGAGCATATTTGCTATCTTCATAATAGTGAATCTTCAATATCCAAGAATGAGGTATTTTTTCCATTTATTTAAGACTTCTCTCTAAAAAATGTTTTATTGACTTCTTTATGTATTTTCTTCATATTGTTTCTGTTTGATGTATATAATAAATTTTTCCCACCATCTTTCCTAACTGTATGCTGATTGTTATTGCTGACATAGAAAAAAATATTCACAAATTCTACTGATTTTAACTTTAATTCATTCGGGTTTTACAGAGTGAAAAAAAAATTGACAATAACAAATATTTTCTTCTTTTCCCATCCTGTAATTACACTTTGTCATTCATGGACTAAAGACTAAAGATTATAGAAATACGTCAGTAAATAATAGTGGTGTTAGCAGTCATCCTGTACTGTGTCTAACTTTTGTTGGAATGGCTCTAATGTTTTACTATTAAACATGATGGAATCCAGTGGAATAAGATATTACATGTTTTAAAAGATACTACATGTTTTTGTTTAAGGATTGGATTTGGAATTTTATCAAATATAATTTCTGTATTGTATCAACCAGGGATCAACCAGAAAAACAGAAGGTACTCCATGTAATCCAGGTACAAAGAGTTTCATAGAAATTTTGGGTTTACACAACTCTTGGAAGGATTAGAGAAACAAAGGTCAGGGAGATCAAAACTGAACATGTCAGCCTGAAACAACACATTAGGTGGTTTGCAAGAACTCTTGTGGATGCTACTGTGAATCTCATGTTTGCTCATTTTTCAGTTTGCAGTGCCTCCAGAGAATAATGGCCTCTCCTCTTGTGCACTATAAATCTCATGTCAATGCATCTTATTGGCAACTTCTGACCAGGAGTAGTAGCCTGTGGCTTCTCCTTTGCAATAAGATGGCACAGAACTTAGACTATGTGAACAAATACCCAGCCTAGTTTCTGAAGGTGAGCATTATTGCAATGAAAATATAAATTTTTTTAATGTAATGAATTATATTAATGGGTGTTCTAATATTAAACCATATTTGAAACAAAACCTACCTTACCTTGGGGTATTTTTAAATATACTATCAAATTTAATGTAAAACTATTTTATTTAGTTGGGGTTTTTTTAACATTATATTTATGAGAGAGTTCTGCAGTTGCGTTATGGTAGCTTTGTCTGATTTTGCTGCCGACATTTATATTTGCTTTATAAAATGAATTGGGAAAGTTTCCATCCTTTTTTGTGTTGGGAAAAAGTTTAAATTTATCACATAGGAATTATCTATTGCTTAATAATTAGAAATAACTCACAGGAAACTTTTGGGTCCAAAACCTTTTGTCCCTATTTCATAAGTAAATATTAATCTGTGCTTTCCTAAATTTAATCAACATTATAATAAAACAAGAAACTTTCCAAAGCTGATTAAACACATTTGTTCATAGTGGAAATAGGTTATTAATGAAATCAGACTAAGTTAATGCAATAATACTAATACCTAGACATATTTTTAATAATTTTATTTAAATAATTAATTTTAACAGGGTGACATTGATCAACAAGAGTACATAGATTTAGAGAAAACATCTCCAGGTCATTTTGATATTTGATTATGTTGTATACCCATCACCCAAAGTCAAATTGTCCTCCATCATCTTTTATTTGGTTTTCTTTATGTCCCTCCCCTACCTTCCCCCCACCCCCTCACTCACCTCCCTTCCCCTCCCCCTGGTAACCACTGTACTCTTATCTATGTCCATGAGTCTCAGTTTTGTGTCCCACCTATATATGGAATCATACAGTTCATAATTTTTTTATTTACTTATTTCACTCAGTATAATGTTATCAAGGTACATCCATGATGTCATAAATGATCCGATATCATCATTTCTTATGGCTGAGTAGTATTCCATAGTATATATGTACCACATTTTCTTTATCCAGTCTTTTATTAAAGGATATTTTGGTTGTTTCCATGTCTTGGCCACTGTGAACAATGCTACAATGAACATAGGGCTGCATGTGTCTTTATATATCAATGTTTTTGAGTTTTGGGGGTATATACCCACTAGAGGGATTGCTGAATCATATGGTAGGTCTATTCTTAATTTTTTGAGGAACCACCATACATTCTTCCATAATGGTTGTACTACTTTACATTTCCAACAACAGTGAACGAGGGTTTCTTTTTCTTCACAGCCTCTCCAACACTTGTTATTACCTTTCTTATTGATGCAAGCTAATCTAACAGGTGTGAGGTGGTATTTCGTAGTTTTGATTTGCCTTTCTCTAATAGCTAGTGAAGATGAGCATCTTTTCATATATCTGTTGGCCATTTGTATTTCTTCTTGGGAGAAGAGTCTGTTCATGTTCTTTTCCCATTTTTTAAATTGGATTGTTTGGTTGTTTGTTGTTGAGTTTTGTGAGTTCTTTGTATATTTTGGATATTAGGCCCTTATCTGAGCTGTTGTTTGAAAATATCATCTTCCATTTAGTTAGCTGTTTATTTTGTTGTCAGTTTTTTTTGCTGAGCAAAAACTTCTTAGTCTGATGTGGTCTCATTCATTTATCTTTGCCTTTAGTTCCCTTGCCTTTGGGATCAAATTCATAAAATGTTCCTTATGGCCAAGGCCCATGAGTTTAGTACCTATGTTTTCTTCTATGTACTTTATTGCTTCAGATCTTATATTTAGGTCTTTGATCCATTTTGAATTAATTTTGGTACAAGAGGACAATCTGTAGTCGAGTTTCATTCTTTTGCCCGTGGCTCTCCAGTTTTCCCAGCACCACTTATTGAAGAAGTTTTCTTTTCTCCATTGTGTGTTTTTTGCTCCTTTATCAAAGATGATTTGACCATATTTATGTGGTTTTATTTCTGGGCTCTCTATTCTGTTCCATTGGTCTGATTGTCTATTTTTCTGCCAATACCATGCTGTTTTGATTACTGTGGCTCCGTAGTATAATTTGAAGTCAGGTATTGTAATGTTTCCAGCTTCATTTCTTTTTTAGAATTACTTTGGCTATTCAGGGTTTTTTATGGTTCCATATAAACCTAATGATTTTTTGTTTCATTTCTTTAAAAAATGACATTGAAATTTTGATGGGAATTGCATTAAATTTATATATTGCTTTGGGTAATATGATCATTTTAACTATGTTTATTCTTCCTATCCAAGAACAAGGAATATTTTTCCATTTTATTGTCTTTTTTTATTTCATTTAACAATGCTTTGTAGTTTTCATTATATAGGTCCTTTACATTTTTTGTTATGTTTATTCCTTAATACCTTAGACATATCATAATAAAATTCTAAATATCAAAGACAAAAGGAAATATTCTACAGCATGGCAGCCAATGAAAATATCATCTTCCATTTAGTTGGCTGTTTGTTGCCTATAAAGAAGTAAAAATCAGATTGGCCTTGGCTTGAATATAACATTAAAAGAGAGAAAATAATGTATCCTTTTGAGAGAAAGTTTGTTTAAAGATATTCTCTTATTTACAGGATTTAGAAAGTATACCACATAAATATTCTTAATGAAAATATTTCAAAGATATGTAAAATGCATCAAAATAAACATTGAGAGAGATAAAGGAAATAATAGGAAAGAGGAGAAATTGATAGTAAAAATAATTGAAATTAGCATCAAGGGCAGTTCAACACTGAACCAAATTAAACTATTTGTTAGAATTACTGATGCAAAGCCAATGCAAATGTCAAAACATTCTAAAGGGATGTTTAATATAAATAGTATTTAAGATTAAAGGTAATCATTAATAGAATTTAAATTGATATAGCAACACAAAGATCAAAGATATTTATAACAGTCATGAGATTGGATATGAGATAATATTCTTAGTCACTGTTGGTAAAAGAATAAATCTATATAATACTTTTATAAGATAATTGATAACACATCATTGAAATTTTCTGTATGCATACCTTATAAGCCATTATTTCCACAATTAGAAATTAGTTCTAAGGAATACACAGATAACATGCAAAGATTTATATATGAAAATGGTCTTTACACTCTTGTTTGTAATATCAAAACATGTAGGTCTATCATCTTCTCTCCTATGTTTTTGTCTTTCTATCCTTTTTATTTAAATATTAATTTTACTTTCCGCAATGTTACTTTTTTTTGCTGAGACTTTTTAAAATCCTATTATATTTCTTAAGTATTAAGTCTTCTCTTTTTTAACTCAACTACTTTGAAATTTTGTTCTTCTTTTTTAGATTACCTCCCTTTGTCTTAATCTATAAACTTACTCTCTGATCTTTTCTCTGCTCTTTTTTCCAGATCTGGTTCTCTTGAATTTTAATAGAAATACTATAAGATGTCATTTTTCTTCAATATTGTCCCACTTGCACTATAACCAATAAAAATCCCTTGAATATTAGGACAAGTGAATGGCACCCTTCCATAGGCTCCAGTGCCGATGCTGAGAATAGCCACTTTTGTATCTCAAAAAGAAGATGTTACCAGAGGAGTTAGACAGCTGTGCTCACGTTGCTATGCCCCCAGGAAGTACCCTTTGAATGGTGCTATACAAAGTGGTGATAGCAATGTGATGACTTCAGGAGCAATGTAAAAACAGGTAAGAAGGACGTTCACAGCTTAGGCAGAGGACCAACCCACATATAAGGATATAAATATAGTCTTGGGGGAAAATAAGAGTCTAAATTATACTCATTTCACTGGAATTTAAAAAAACAGGGTCAACTTGCGAAATAGTTAATTGGTACTAATAACAATCATAGTGGTTTATTCATGTGGGAGTGGAAAGAAAGGTTGGAATAGAGAATTATTCATAAATACCTACCTTGGATGACTGAGTTAAGGATGGATTGCTAATTGAGACAGGAAATAAAGAAGGAAAATCAGACTTCTGAAGTTAAGACAATAATTTCAGTTTGGAACTGAGTTTGAATATTTCTATGAAAAACAGGTGGAAATGCCAAGTAGACAATTTAAATAAGGAACAGAATCTCAAATGTTTGGAGGTGGAGATATGATGATTTGAGCATTATCAATAGATTGTAGTTTTAAAAATGTCTGAATCAAATTCTCCAAGAAGAAATGATAGCAAGGAGGAAAGGCTGAGAGGATAGAAAATAGAAGAACATCAATATTTAAAGAATAATTAGAAAAAAAAATCTTGTAAGTGGGCAGAAAGCAAATAATTTAATAATTAAAACTAGAATCAGGAGAGTGTGCTGTCAGAAAAGCTAAATTAAAAAACAAAAAGAATTTTTTTAACTATACTAAGAGAAAATTTTAAAAAGAAAAAATGGTTAGAGTAAAAAAGAAGAGCCATTTAAGAGGTAAAGCTGGAAGAGTGGCCATGAGAGGAGGTGATTCTGTCATTAGTAGTCCCACAGAGAGCTGAACCATTGACGGGAGGTGACTCTGTCATTATCAGTCCCACAGAGAGCTGAACCATTGAGAGGAGGTGACTCTGTCATTAGCAGTCCCACAGAGAGCTGAACCATTGACGGGAGGTGACTCTGTCATTATCAGTCCCACAGAGAGCTGAACCATTGAGAGGAGGTGACTCTGTCATTATCAGTCCCAAAGAGAGCTGAACCATTGAGAGGAGGTGACTCTGTCATTATCAGTCCCACAGAGAGCTGAACCATTGAGAGGAGGTGACTCTGTCATTATCAATCCCAAAGAGAGCTGAACCATTGAGAGGAGGTGATTCTGTCATTAGTAGTCCCACAGAGAGCTGAACCATTGAGGGGAGGTGACTCTGTCATTATCAGTCCCACAGAGAGCTGAACCATTGAGAGGAGGTGACTCTGTCATTAGCAGTCCCACAGAGAGCTAAACCATTGAGAGGAGGTGACTCTGTCATTATCAGTCCCACAGAGAGCTAAACCATTGAGAGGAGGTGACTCTGTCATTATCAGTCCCACAGAGAGCTGAACCATTGGGAGGAGGTGATTCTGTCATTATCAGTCCCACAGAGAGCTGAACCATTGAGAGGAGGTGACTCTGTCATTAGCAGTCCCACAGAGAGCTAAACCATTGAGAGGAGGTGACTCTGTCATTATCAGTCCCAAAGAGAGCTGAACCATTGAGAGGAGGTGACTCTGTCATTATCAGTCCCACAGAGAGCTGAACCATTGAGAGGAGGTGACTCTGTCATTATCAGTCCCAAAGAGAGCTGAACCATTGAGAGGAGGTGATTCTGTCATTAGTAGTCCCACAGAGAGCTGAACCATTGAGAAGAGGTGACTCTGTCATTAGCAGTCCCACAGAGAGCTGAACCATTGAGAGGAGGTGACTCTGTCATTAGCAGTCCCACAGAGAGCTAAACCATTGAGAGGAGGTGACTCTGTCATTATCAGTCCCACAGAGAGCTAAACCATTGAGAGGAGGTGACTCTGTCATTATCAGTCCCAAAGAGAGCTGAACCATTGAGAGGAGGTGACTCTGTCATTATCAGTCCCACAGAGAGCTAAACCATTGAGAGGAGGTGACTCTGTCATTATTAGTCCCACAGAGAGCTGAACCATTGAGAGAAGGTGACTCTGTCATTAGCAGTCCCACAGAGAGCTGAACCATTGAGAGGAGGTGACTCTGTCATTAGCAGTCCCAGAGAGTTGAAGCATTGAGAGGAGGTGACTCTGTCATTATCAGTCTCACAGAGAGTTGAAGCATTGAGAGGAGGTGACTCTGTCATTATCAGTCTCACAGAGAGCTAAACCATTGAGAGGAGGTGACTCTGTTATTATCAGTCCCACAGAGAGCTAAACCATTGAGAGGAGGTGACTCTGTCATTAGCAGTCCCACAGAGAGCTGAACCATTGAGAGGAGGTGATTCTGTCATTAGCAGTCCCACAGAGAGCTGAAGCATTGAGAGGAGGTCACTCTGTCATTATCAGTCCCACAGAGAGCTGAACCATTGGGAGGAGGTGATTCTGTCATTATCAGTCCCACAGAGAGCTGAACCATTGAGAGGAGGTGACTCTGTCATTAGCAGTCCCACAGAGAGCTAAACCATTGAGAGGAGGTGACTCTGTCATTATCAGTCCCAAAGAGAGCTGAACCATTGAGAGGAGGTGACTCTGTCATTATCAGTCCCACAGAGAGCTGAACCATTGAGAGGAGGTGACTCTGTCATTATCAGTCCCAAAGAGAGCTGAACCATTGAGAGGAGGTGATTCTGTCATTAGTAGTCCCACAGAGAGCTGAACCATTGAGAAGAGGTGACTCTGTCATTAGCAGTCCCACAGAGAGCTGAACCATTGAGAGGAGGTGACTCTGTCATTAGCAGTCCCACAGAGAGCTAAACCATTGAGAGGAGGTGACTCTGTCATTATCAGTCCCACAGAGAGCTAAACCATTGAGAGGAGGTGACTCTGTCATTATCAGTCCCAAAGAGAGCTGAACCATTGAGAGGAGGTGACTCTGTCATTATCAGTCCCACAGAGAGCTAAACCATTGAGAGGAGGTGACTCTGTCATTATTCGTCCCACAGAGAGCTGAACCATTGAGAGAAGGTGACTCTGTCATTAGCAGTCCCACAGAGAGCTGAACCATTGAGAGGAGGTGACTCTGTCATTAGCAGTCCCAGAGAGTTGAAGCATTGAGAGGAGGTGACTCTGTCATTATCAGTCTCACAGAGAGTTGAAGCATTGAGAGGAGGTGACTCTGTCATTATCAGTCTCACAGAGAGCTAAACCATTGAGAGGAGGTGACTCTGTTATTATCAGTCCCACAGAGAGCTAAACCATTGAGAGGAGGTGACTCTTTCATTAGCAGTCCCACAGAGAGCTGAACCATTGAGAGGAGGTGATTCTGTCATTAGCAGTCCCACAGAGAGCTGAAGCATTGAGAGGAGGTCACTCTGTCATTATCAGTCCCACAGAGAGCTGAACCATTGGGAGGAGGTGATTCTGTCATTATCAGTCCCACAGAGAGCTAAACCATTGAGAGGAGGTGACTCTGTCATTAGCAGTCCCACAGAGAGCTGAAGCATTGAGAGGAGGTGATTCTGTCATTAGCAGTCCCACAGAGAGCTGAACCATTGAGAAGAGGTGACTCTGTCATTAGCAGTCCCACAGAGAGCTGAAGCATCGAGAGGAGGTGATTCGGTCATTAGCAGTCCCACAGAGAGCTGAACCATTGAGAGGAGGTGACTCTGTCATTATCAGACCCACAGAGAGCTGAACCATTGAGAGGAGGTGATTCTGTCATTAGCAGTCCCACAGAGAGCTGAACCACTGGACTGTTGCATGGAGTCTACCAGAATGTTGGAATTAAAAGCGTAATAAGAAAAAGCCAAATTATTGGTTGAAAAAGAAAGGGAGACATATCTTTTGTATATGTATTAAACAATTCCATGCTTTTTCTTTCTTTTCAATTTTATGTAAATGTTTATCAAAGTATAAATTCAGGAAAGTGCACAAATACTAAGTGCACAGCTTATTGAATAGTCACGAAGTTCATATATGCATGTAACCAATGCACAGATCAAGAAACAAACTACCAGCATATGCCTGTTTTGTGTTCCCATATGCCTGTTTTGTGTTCCCTTATTTTCTCTACCCATCCCCCATCTCCTCCAAGCTTGACCATCTTCTTTTTTTTTTAACATATTATTTTTATTTATTCATTTTTTAGAGAGGAGAGAGAGAGAGAGAGAGAGAGAGAGAGAGAGAGAGAGAGAGAGAGAGAGGAGGGACAGAGAGAGAGAAAGGAGAGGAGCTAGAATCATCAACTCCCATATGTGCCTTGACCAGGCTAGCCCAGGGTTTCGAACCGGCGACCTCAGCATTTCCAGGTCAACGCTTTATCCTCTGCGCCACCACAGGTCAGGCTTGACCATCTTCTTGACATCTAACACCATAAGTCAGCTTGTTGTCTCTGTACTTCTCTGTCTTTTAAAATAAAATGTAACTAATCTAATTTAATATTGCTTTCAATAATTCAGGGTAGTTAATTATGAGCATAAATTACAGGATAAAGCAGGAGCAGCTTGATTGGCTTCCATATCCCTAGAGCCTGATGGAGGGCCTTAAGCATCACAGGTGCTGCTACATGAACTGAATGGAAAAATAGATCTTCATAATTAGTTGCCATCCACTGAACTTTTCACTCCCCAAACTTTTATGACCTTCTCAAGACCATTGCAACTGCTTGGGATTGAAATCATTCTTGCACTACAATATATATATAAACCAGTGGAGGGATATAGCAAGAAAAATGATTAATAAAAGAACTAAAACTATTTACTTATTTGTAGTTGTAAGATTTATTTTATCTTGCCCCTTTCTTCAGTATGTGTATCACATCCTGTTCCCTGTTTCTAGCACTGCTCAACACTGCCTCCCAACAACCTGTCAGTTCTGCAACTCATCAGCAAAAGCCCTGACTCATTTTTCTACTTCATGCTCTTTTATAGCTTTAATAAATGTAGCTGTTGTCATTACTAGCAGGATCCTTAAATATTAGGACTTGTTTTATATCTCAAATCATAATGGTATGCCCTAAAATCATGTAGCTCTCTCTACAACTCCAAATATTTATATATTTTTATTATAAAATACATTTATTTGTAGTGAAAAGCAGCTGAGTGGAAATATGATTAAAAAACAACTGTCATTGATTTTATCTGGCTCTGTTAATTGCCTGCCATTCCTTCCACATATTCTCTATTTAGTTAGATCTGATACCATTAAAATATTAACCTCAAGGAAACATACAGGGACTCAAATGTTGAAGATTAAAACCATAAGTTAAAGCTGCTTCTTTGCCCATACTCTCCACGCTTGTTTCTAACAAAAGCAAAGACTAAATAGAATCCTTTCTTACATTTGTATAGCTCATTTAACTCACTTTTCTTAAACAATGTGTCCATTATGAAAAAGCACCAAGATCACTTGTGTGAATAGGTATAGAAATGCAATTTGTTTTTCTAGTTCAGGAAAAAGAATTCAAATTCTTTTTTTCTTTTTTTTTTTGTCACAGCTAGGTTGCATTGTTACCTCAAAAGTTTATTTGTGAACATAGAAGTCTCTGTCACCAAAAACAAAGCAAAATGCTCTTATAAAGAGCTATTTTTGTTATGGTGTGCTATAAGGAGGAAAGATCTCAGATAGGAAATTTCGTACAGCTTGAGAAAGGGTAGGCTTTTTGAGTTGTAAATATTTTATATGGAAGTCTATCAACTGGTAGTATACACATTCTGGAGTGTTTATCTTTTAAACCCTATCAAGTACTTTAATTTACATAGAAAAAAGATATAGCTGACTATTGAAGCAAATGTTAAAGCACAAAATCCAAGAAGAAAAGGGGAGCATGGACAGGAAAAAGCAATAATTCAGTTGTACCAGGAAGTCTGTGCTCATGATAACTACTGCTTTAACAACAACAACAAAAATTAGCTTTAGTCTCTTTGCAAGCAAAGCCAAAAAGTGTGTATATGTGCGTATGTGTATATATGTGTGTGTTTTCTATAATAAAAAGAATCATACTAATTAGAAAACATTCTTCCTAGCATTAAACTCTAAAGAATGTTTGCTATATTGATTTTCATATGCAGATACAGAACAAAATAACATTTTTTAAAACAGAGCTTCTATGAAAGCTTCTGAAAGATCCAGGGCATTATGGATGTTCATATTGCAGTATTAAAAATAACACGTGGTACTTTCAAGGCAGATATAAACAGTTTATTAATTGGGTTTTCATATGAATTATAAAATATCAACATTTAATATCTGTAGACATCTTTATGTTTGCAAAAATGTTCTTAAAAGAAAAGAAATTCAAAGGAAAGAGGATTTAGGAAGGGAAGAAGCAAAGAACTGACTTTGAAAAACATTCTCTTTTGTTTTTTGTTAACTAGAGAATCCTTGCAGTAATTTTTTGGTTACCATTTCCCTGAATTTTTGAGGCCTAAAGGTATTAATAATTTGGAAAAGTGTTCTAAATGTTTTAGAATCTGTACAGAAATAATAGGACTCATACTTCCTAATCAGCCTCCTACTTCTTTCTTGGCCTCTTCAAATGTGTGGTTTTACAGTATACAATAATTTCAAATGTTTTTATCAACAAAACAAGCATTTGATATTTTTTTTAAAAATACTAGATTATTTTCTGGAAAAATAGAGACATATCTAATTATTTAATTGTCCTCTTTTTCTAAACTATTTTGTAAATTAACTTGAAAATTATTTGTGAGAATATTTTTATTCGTGAATATAGGTATAAGGGATACCAATGTTTTATTCCTTATATATAATGATTTTTTTATTTTCTTGTTTCTTACTATATCATTATATATTTTCTACACCAGTGGTCCCCAACCTTTTTTGGGCCATGGACCGGTTTAATGTCAGAAAATATTTTCAGGGACCGGCCTTTAGGGTGGGACGGATAAATGTATCACATGACCAAGACAAGCGTCAAGAGTGAGTCTTAGACGAATGTAACAGAGGAAATCTGGTCATTTTTAAAAAATAAAATATCGTTCAGACTTAAATATAAATAAAACAGAAATAATTTTAGTTATTTATTCTTTCTCTGCGGACCGGTACCAAATGGACCGGTACTGGTCCACGGCCCTGGGGTTTGGGACCACTGTTCTACACTTTTCATTTTCCTCATAAGCTGCTGCAACAGAATCTGAGAATACAAGATTCTTAAGACCAAAACATTGCAGTAAAATAAAAAAAAAATGGCACTTATAAACTACCTAGGGTGCTGCAAACTTCTGGCAATTAATGTCAATTAAGTTATTTACAAGGTGTGCCACTACTAACTTGTGCCCAGATGTTTCAGTTGGCAAAATGTGATGACCACCAATGTAGTCAGTTTCAGTAACAATCGCTCATTGATGGAATTTTCACACTGAATTCACAGCACCTTCGTAACATTAGTACATGATGTCATCACCCTTTGCCTCATCATACCGTAAAAATGCCAATACGAGTTGCAACAAATTACTGCAGGCAGTTGCTGAGTTCTAGAGATGTTGTAGTGAACACCTGGGTTGGCTTGAAATCTAGCAGCTTTCAAAGTTTCATTACCAGATGTTTGTGGAACAACTTACACATGTATGGAAAACATACTTTTCATTTGCATGAATGATTACTAGATTTTTGAAAGTAGTAGAAACACATGTTTCATGAAAAAAAAGCTAATAAGAATTTATTAGGGAAATATTTTTATAAAAATTAGCATGGTTAGTCTTAAACATTGTGATCTGAATTTGCATAATCATGTATACATGAAATTATTTATTTATATAATAAAACACATCTTTACAAGTAAGTGGTACAGTGATCATACCATCTGGGTGAAGAAAATAAGCAGTTTTGAAAATTTTATTAATGTTAAAATAGAAAAATCAGCTACTTAATTGTTTGATTTTGTTTAGTAATTTTGTATGTTTTTAGAATATTTATTGAACAATTTTGTTTTCCTTTTCTTAAACATCCTATGTCTGGCTAGAAAAAGATAGACTAAAATTACCCATATGTTTATTTTTGGCATTAATTTAATATAATATTCACTTTCAGTACATTCTAGAAAACTTGTCCTTTGTAATTAAATAATATTTTTAGAAAAACTGTTTTCTATGTCATTGCAAAATTTATTGTCTACCTATAATGAGAATATGAATAGAAAAAAATCATTACTAATTTATTTTTGATGGGTCTGTTTATTAGGGGATTCTTGTTTTTAATTCAAGGAAAGTAATGTCTTAATACCTTAGCTAACTGAAATGCTAGTTCTATTAAAATAAACAGGACTCTCCTTTATTAAACTATTGTTTCCATTGTAATTCACTGTATTTTATATAATGGACCACATTTTCCTCCCTCTGGGCAACTGCAAGAAGTTGTTGTAACTAGTAACAGCTGTCTGGTAACTCTTAGATTCACAGTGATTTCATTTAGTTCAAAAGAAGTCTGAATTTATCCAGGTGTTAAGTATATTAAGTCCTGGATAAAATCAAAGGAAATTCTATTAGGAATACACTTTAGAATTTGATGAATACATTATGTTTCTAAAGGCCAAAAGTATAAGAAAATGTATTTCTCTTACTAAATGAACAGGTACGTGAATGTAAAAAAATAAATAAATAAATAAATAAATAAATAAATAAATAAATAAATAAAGTCTCCGGTCTTGTTTGAGAAGCAAACATTTCAACACCTTTTCTATGAAATGATGATTACATATCCCATTCAAACAAATGTGCGTGCTATCAGGGCATAAAGTGAATGAAGTGCCAGAAGCAAACATACGTGAAAAGGCTGGATAGTGAACTTGAAATGAAAAACCTCTTTGCAGTTTTAATGCTTAGAAGATTGATACACATCACTCTTTGCACTGCTATGAAGTTCATGGTGGTCCTGGGGTGCTGCCCTGATGACTTAGTTTGCCTTTCCTTCTTATAGGTCTAGGAATCCCTCCACCTCTCCAGGGAGTCGTTATGGGCTGCGGGGTGGTGCCTCACACAGGCGCCTCACTGGCATCTCTGGGGAGGCTCCGACCAGAGACACACTGAGAGTCACTGTGGAGCCCACATGTTCTATTCCTTGTTTGTTATAAGACCTGGGCCCAAGGGGGTATGAAAGAATGCCACCTCCTATAGTCCCCTATGTTTTGTTAAGAAAATGTAAATGTCTCACTGTTGCATGTTTAACCTGAAATGATCCTGAAAGTTTAATCTTGATCCAAAGGCAAACTAACAGAGAACCTCTTAATGCGTATGTTAAAAATGAGCTGCAATTGGTTTTTAGTCCTTGGGACATTTTTACACTCCCATTAAATAAAAGAAATAATCACAAAGGAAATTAAACCACAAAGAAAATATGTTAAAGCCATGTTTAGAGTCTGACCTAAATTTATAAAACAAAGGAAGTACATGATTGTGGTTAGAACTTTGTCTTTACCCCATCCACTGCATTTGCCGCACACAGAAACGTGGTAACAATATGTCAGGGAGACTTCAAGCTGTATTTACTCAAAGCAACATACTTGGAAGAAGAGTGAAAGGTCCACTGAATTATCCCAATGTTTATTCATTTTCCATTTTCCAGGGTTTTTTTTTTTTTTTTTTAGAAGTGTCTGTAGTATTGGAAAGGTCAGAATTGGTCATTTGGGGATGTTTACTAATTGTATCTACTCCAATGCAAGTGTAATTTCCACTGAAAAAAGCTGAGCATCCATGGGTATTGCAAGTCACCCATGTCAGCATATCATGAAGTTCTAGGCTCCGCAGGAAACCTGGTCAAAATATTCCCATTCCAGTTCCCCCCCATCCTTCTATTTCCCAAAGAATGGAGCAGTTAAAAGAGTTCAGCACTAGCACCCAAAATGCCTTTCAGTGGGCTGACATAATTATATGTTGGAGGTAACATATCACACTCACCCTCTGCTCCATTTGATGACCATAAGCACATACACAGAAAGGCAAGCAAACAAGAGCTCTGGATCTTCGCTTTCTACCCGAAGGGTAGTCCTGACATTGCTCAGTTCGAGACCGAGGCTTTGCTCACTGCATGACTCCATCATCTCAAATTTACCTTCAGGATTTTAGCCATTGCAAAAATGCAGTCTGGTGCAACTTGCAACTAGTCATACACATATTAGGACTAGGTCATATTATATATTCATCAGCAATTAATTTTTTGACATTTAAAAAATATGAACATTTTTATTGTTACATGGATGTATTGCACAGTATCTTTGGTATTTATACAGTGCATTGCTCTACAAATTAATATATTAGATGGCTAAAAATTCAGGTAGGTTCTATATAATGTAAGCTGATCGGGTAGTTCAGCATTTTCCTCATGCATGGGAGAGTGCCTGAAGAAATTTGCTAGAGTGGGAAGAGAGGCTCCTATCTAAGATAGCACATTGGGCCTACTCCAAGGGGCTCATGGAAAAAGTAGAGTTCTGCTATCCTCCTGGCATGAATCTCACAGAAATTTATAAGTGTGTTTTTGGGAAGTTTGTTTTTGTTGAAACAGTGTTTTGATAATATCTTATATTTTCCTAACTCTGCACAGATTTTTTTTTTTGCATATATTTTCTCACTTAATTGCATTTCAGTTTTCTCCACTAGGTTAAAATGAGCTGATTATTTTGGAAGTATTCAGTACCAAAAACAACTAGGACATTTACAACTGGAATAGAAGAAAGAAAAATTGAGTTCTTTATTGAAGTGCTTACTTTTTATCATGATTAAATCTGGCCCTTATTTGAAGGCACCCTTAAACAGTGCATCAAAGCAAGCTGAAGTCTAACAGTGTAACACAATGTGTCTATGCAAATGTTGGGTGAGTCAACTTAGAAAGAAGCCATTATGCTGTATGGTGATTGTGAAGTGCCTCACCAGGGCAGGCTTAGCATCTGCGCCAAAACCTTCACTCAACAGCTGTGGAAGTCCTGAGAGACAACCCACAGAGCAAGCAGTTCAGGGACAAAATTAAACTTGGGAGTTTCCTGCCCCTTAATTAAATTTCAACTGCTTTCTGCAGTGACAGGGCTCCAATTAGAGAATGAGTTCAAAGAAAATCTAACATAGTTACCTGTGGCTATATCAGAAGCTTTAATGCAGTGCAGGGTTTGGACAATCTTGGGTGAGCTTTCTATATCTATTTTAACAGTGACAAATCTAATTCATATAAATCATGAAGCCTGGAGGGAAAGTTTCTTTGTTGAGTTTTTTCCTAAGTGTTCTAATCCGCATACATGAATCACACATAAGTACAGTTCTTGGGAGACTGTTTCCCTTTGTTCAACATGAAGTGTACTTCCCACAAAAGCTGGGTCTAAGATTTTCACGTACTCCAACGAATGCTAACACCAAATAATGCTGGCATGCTGTCAGCGTTTCCTATAATATTTAATATTCTCAGATAGTAATAAAGGTAACAGACAAGAATAGTAATGCATTTTGTGATGATCTCCATGAGGCTTCCAAATTCTCAATATCTCCAACCTTCTCACAGCAGATTGTATAATGATTTCTTCAAGATGTCACTTAAAATTTGTTCCCCTTCCTCTCTACATAAAATTAGTGTGGACCATCCATTTTAAGTCAGCATTTTCAAAAAGATCAACTGAAACTTGAACAGGCAGAAGGAAAAATGTTTCCACTTCTACCAGACTTAAAAGAAGTTAGGCATCTTTTCATATTTTTCTTATTAGCATTGTAATAGAAAACATCTGTAATGATTTAGCAAATTAAATACATTAAAACAACAAATAAAAGAAGCTGTAATGAATAAAATACAGAAGACCCCATGTGGCTGCCTGTTCTTTTCTTGACAAGCAGCGCAGTGAAGGGGCTAGAGCCATGAGGTACTAACTGTGCTGGCAGGAAATAAGCCCATGAACAGGATTGAGAGCTGCTGCGTGCTCATATGAAAACCAGCTTTTATTTATTTCATCACCTTCGTAGCAATGTTAGATTCTGCCATTCCTCTACAGTGTTTTACTCTCAGTGAAAACAGCAGCCTTGTAACTTCTTTTTCCTTTGTCATTCTTGTCTAATGCCCTTTTCTCCTACCTGCCAATTCTCTTCCTATGTCTTTCCATAGTCACAACTACCACTTTTATCCCAACTGTTATCTCCTACCTAGATCACTGAAAAGATTTTGCGCTTGTTATTTTTTTTCTTTATACAAAGTTTAGCTGTTATACAGTCATGGACCACTTAGTGATGAGGGTAATTCTCAGAATTGCCTTGTTCCGCGATTTTGTTCTCCTGTTAAGATTATAAAGTGTAACCTACTACAACTACACACCTAGGCTAGATGATATACCTCTATCATATACGTGGTCAGACCATTATTAACCAAAATGCCTTTATGTGGCATATGACTAATTGTAGTCAAGTTCCTTTTCTCAAATAACTCTCAAACACAAGAACTTAAAGTGATGGACAACTGCTTTATGGAGAAAAATCTAAATTCTTTGACCCAGTATTTATGGGTCCTACTGAAACTATCCACTTTCATTTTTATAATTTCATGGCTAGAATCTCTTAGTTTCACACAGGCCAGTTTCTACTGCATCACTATTTCAATACACACACTCACAGCTCACATCTATTCACCTTTCTATATACTGGTCTCCGAAGAATGAATGATTGTCCACTCTTTCATCATGACAGTCTATATCCAGGTGCTGCAGACTCAGATGTCTTCAGGGGTAAGGCAGGTAACATGCTCACAGTAGAGTATACGATGGAATAAAATGCTAAAGAGTAGTACAGAGTATGGCTATACTGGAAAGAGCAGGTGACACGTGAAGGCACTGTGTAAGTTGTTTTTAAAATATGACCATGCTGCTCCAACAAAACATAAGTAGAATTAATTTGGCCTGTGAGCCATCAATTTGAAACCTCTAAGGTTTAATCAGCTTCTTTAAGATCTGTTAAAAATTTGCCTCCAGAAAAATCTCCCTGAAGATGTCTTTCGTCCTGATTTTCTATTCCTTCAGTAATTTCTGTGTACTTTGGTTTGCATTGCTAAATATTTGCTTCTGCTGTCTATTTCACTCACATATAACAAATGTTATTTCCTCAATTATTTAGGAAACTTATTTGGGGAAAAGTGGAGGTCATATGTTTTGATTCTTTCCTCGTATTATAGAGATCTACTTCCCTCTCCTTGTATATGTAAAAATATAGTTGTTTAGTATAAGAACTTATTAAATCAATATATTGCCAGGGTGAGAGCTGTAAAATTGTCTCTTTAACTTACATCTAGTACTTTCTCTAATTTCTTAGAGGCAAATAGGAAGGTACAGAGAAGGGGACTTATGGGATTCAGAGTGATACAAAAAGAAGCGAACCAGTATTTCGGTATAGCATACTTAATGTTAATCAGTCTACTGTCAAGAAAGTTCAGTCACATATAGCAATAGAGCTTTGGATTGAGAATTCTTACTTTATACTTAGCCAAATAATTTAATATTTTTGGGAATGTTTCCCTATGTTTACAATGGTATACTTGGTGCATGGGGTATGGGCCAAGTGTGAGTAGCTTTTCTCATAGACATATTCAGGAATATCTGCTTAGCACACACTGATCCCATTAACTACCCTTCCCCACCATGCCCCAATCTACCAGGATATATTTCAGAAAGCCATGTTTAGACAGTGATCCTCATTTCTGGACCACAGCTAATTAGACTATGAGTGAGCATCAATCAATGTCTCTTTTCTCCCAGGGCTTTGGAACTGAGGTGAGGAGAACCACATTCAGTATTTAATGTTGCTGGACATATTTAATGTTGTAGCATATAAACCTGAGCCATGTTCTGCCTGACTACCCAGGATACAGAGGAAGTGGTATTGGAAAAATACAAGAGGATAAAGCAGAGACAAATGATAGAATCTAATCTGCCTGAGATCAAGATATCCTTCCTGTTACCAGTTCCAGTCAGTTTGCTTTTAGTTGTGAGCAAGAAATGATCCTAATCTTCAAGATTCCTCTCGGCCCTAAAATTCTGTGGAGATATACATTTACGTTTTATTTTCTGTAAAAAAGAGGCTATGAGTGGAAAAGCAGTTAACAGAGTAGTTCATTTTAGTGGGACTCCCCAAACCATGTCGTGAGCCAAAACTGTCTGAAAAGTTTTATTTCCCAGGACAGAAGGCAGAATTTGTCATGACACATATCTGACTTTCCACCTGAGGTGATGATATGGAGTTCATAAAGAGAAAAAAAACTAAGAAGCTGCGAAGATTACTAAGGTAATATCTGAAAGAGGTTTTATGTTTCCCAAATATAAGAACCATATGGATTCAAAGCACTTTATGTATTTCATTTCTTTTTACACATGTAAGGAACCTGAGAAGAGAGATTCATGTATGTTAGTACCTAATTGTCATAAAATTACCCATAACACTTTCAACTTTGTACAAAATAAATGCTTACTGATTAGTTTATTAATTAATTTTTTTTAATCTATCAAATAGACTTTATAAAGAGAAAATAATTTAAAATTCTATGTAGGTTTAACACTTTTACACACTGAACTCAAATGACTTAATTTTACTGCTTTTCAGTTTCTGTATTCTTGGAATTTCTAGCTGGTGGCTTCACACACTTTTCTGTGTAAGTACAGTGAAATCTTGTTGTAGGACAAAGGGCTATTAACATAGAGGTTGGTTTATTACACATCAGATTGTGCTCCTGGAAACATACTATAGATAAACTCTAATATGAAGGAATTGTTCCCCAAAGCAGATAGATATTTGTAGTCTTCTCCCAAAACAGAGCATCTCTTTAGGATAGCACTGCTCTCCATTATTTTATCCTAAATTTTTGTTTCTTCGAAAAAGAGAAAGAGAGGAGAATAAAGAGAGAAGGAGAAAGAGAAGAAGAGGAGGAGAAGAAGGAAGAGGAGGAGAAAGAGAAGAGAGACAGAGGAAGAAAGAAAGTTTGTTTTTGTTTATCTTTACTCATACTCAAACTTTTTGAAAGAATACTCCACCCTGATATTTTCACTCCCTCCCTTCCTTTTCTCTCCTGAATCCATTACAAATTGGCTTCTCCCTCCCCTCTCTCACTCCCCCAAAATTGTTCTTGTGATGGTCTCCAAAGATCTTAAAGCTACAAAATTTGATGAGCAATTATCAATTATTATTGCAACATATTTTTAATAGAACTCAAAATGTTTACTGAATTCTATTGAAAGTATTTGCCTTTTTTACTTTATGTGGCAATTACTTCATTTTCTACCTTCAACTATTCTACCCGCTCTTTCTTTGGCTGCTTATTTCTGACATTAGGTCCTTTTACACTCTGGTTTTTTGCCAAGATGCTGTCCTTGAACTTGCCTAGTCTCCTCTACTTACTCTTCCATGGCAGTCTTATCCACTCCTGTGATTTCAGGAAGCATGACATTTTATCTTTAGTACAGACCCTTTCTTGAACTTTCTAGACTCTATTAGAGATATCACATGGTAGTTCATACCATGAGGGGGCTTCCTAAATCCTCGAGGCCCCTGAGAGGTGTCTTATTCACCTTTATTTCAGTGTGTTAAGCTATGTTTGGTACATAATATATGCTCAATGAATCTTGATTGGGTGATTGACAAATAAATAAAAATACAGAAAATGATAAGAAAGTAGCTGGTTGAAAGTGTTTAGACTCTTTTCCCATGCCATTTGGACTATATGTAACACTATGCAACAATTTCCTTAAATCTCTTAAAAATCAAAGTTTCAGAGAAACAGAAAACTGCATAATAAAGCAAAAATTTAAAAACCAAGCTCCTTTATTAACAAAATAAGTGGTTTCTTAACTCAAGACAAGTATCTGAACTAATTTAAAGGGAAAACTTTTGGCCTGATCTGTGGTGGCGCAGTGGATAAAGCATCGACCTGGAAATACTGAGGTAGTCGGTTCAAAACCTTGGGCTTGCCTGGTCAAGGCACATATGGGAGTTGATGCTTGCAGCTCCCCCCCTTCTCTCTCTCTGTGTCTCTCTCTCCCTCTCTCTCTCCTCTCTAAAAATGAATAAATAAAAAAAATTTTAAAAAAATTCTTAAAAAAAAAATAAAGAAAAAAGGGAAAACTTTTGCCTGCTGTTACTAACTGATGATATAAGAGCATTTAGGCCTAGCTTTCTCACTGTTAATTCTTTCACTAGAAATATTTGGAAAATAGTAACCAATCTTACAGCCTGTGGGGTCAATTCTGCCCAGCAAACAAAACATGGACCTGTGCGTCACCATCTACCTTGCAAAATTCTCCAGCAGGCTTGTATCTACATGCACTTCTCTGATTTTAGAAGATCTCATACGTGACAATAAACACATCAGCAGTGTGTCTAGACTACGAGGTCATATTCAGAAACTTATGACTTCAACAGGGGTGGAGATTGTGGGGGAACAGAGCCTTGATCGGGTGAACTTCTAAATAGAAAAGGCATGTGTGTTTTCAAGTGAAAAGGGAACAAGGAAAGAAGCATGTTAACAAAAGAATGACTTGTCATAATTCTGGGAACTATTGGAACAAAGAATTAGGAACTTAATTTAATACCTGGATAACTGTAATGACGAATACAGCTTTTCAGGAAGAACATTTCTACTAATTCTTGGATAAAAATAAGGTGAAGAATAACAATCAAAAGTGCAGATTAAGATCAATTTGCAAAAAAAATATTTCCATTTAAATTAAGAAATTTCTTTCTTTGGATGATATGTGACGTCAGATTGAAGAAACAGTGATAAGCTGGAAGAATATTTCTCTGAAGAGAAAATAAAAATAAAGGAACTTCCATGAGCCAGGAGCCTGGCTAGAATCTTTCTCTCTTAAAGACTTTTTATACTGTTCTCTCCTCCGTCCTTGACATATCTCACTTTAACCCCCATGTCTTTCCACTTCTTATCTGTATAAATTGTTCAGATCTTCTTTAATAATTTCTCTCTTTTTATTTGAGGGAAAGAGTAACTTCACCAATTTCAGAAACCAGAAGCACTAGACACAAGCGTAGACGAATTCTGCTAAACCACAAGTCAAACTTGAGCAAACAGGTGCACAGAGAACAAAGAGTAGAGTAGGGTTACCTTTGTGTTATTTTTGAATCTTCTTAGCAAAGCTATAAAAAAATATTTTTCACTAATATTTCCACTCAAATACGTAAATTACCAGTTTTGAATACAAATAATAAATGGTCAACTATCATTAAGTTGATTGCTGTTAATGTGGAATTTATAATGGGAAGAAAACGTCTTTTGGTCAGACCCAGAGTTATCCAACTCAGTAGCTGCCTCTGGCAGGAGTAACATAGGATGTTTTATGAAGAAATGTGTACTTGAATTTTCTTTCTTTTTTTTCTGTTTTCTTTTTTACTTAAATTATTTTTTTAAATTTATTTATTAAATTTAATGCAGTGACATTGATAAATCAGGGTACATATGTTGAGAGAAAACATCTCTAGATTATTTTGACGTTGATTGTGCTGTATACCCCTCCCCCAAAGTTAAATTGTCTTCTGTCACCTTCTATCTGGTTTTCTTTGTGCCCCTCCCCTCCCCAACCCCTCTCTCCTTCACCCCATACCCCCTTCCCCCACTCCCCACCCCCCACTCCTGTTGCCATCACATTCTTGGTCATGTCTCTGAGTCTCATTTTTATGTCCCTTCTATGTATGGATTCATGTAGTTCTTAGATTTTTTTCTGATTTACTTATTTCACTTTGTATAATGTTATCAAGGTCCATCCATGTTATTGTAAAGGATCCGATGTCATCATTTCTTATGGCTGAGTAGTACTCCATAGTATATATGTACCAAAGCTTTTTAATCCACTCGTCCTCTGACGGACACTTGGGCTGTTTCCAGATTTTTGCTATTGTGAACAATGCTGCCACAAACATGGGGGTGCATTTCTCCTTTTCGAGCCATTCTATGGTGTCCTTGGGGTATATTCCTAAAAGTGGGATAGCTGGGTCAAAAGGCAGTTCGATTTTCAGTTTTTTTGAGGAATCTCCATACTGTTTTCCACAGAGGCTGCACCAGTCTGCATTCCCACCAGCAGTGCAGGAGGGTTCCCTTTTCTCCACATCCTCGCCAGAACTTATTCTGTGTTGTTTTGTTGATGAGCGCCATTCTAACTGGTGTGAGGTGATATCTCATTGTGGTTTTAATTTGCATTTCTCTAATGATTAGTGATGTTGAGCATTTTTTCATATGCCTGTTGGCCATCTGTATGTCCTCTTTGGAGAAGTGTCTATTCATCTCTTTTGCCCATTTTTGGATTGGATTGTTTTTCTTCCTGGTGTTGAGATTTACGAGTTCTTTATAAATTTTGGTTATTAACCCCTTATCAGACGTATTGTCAAATATGTTCTCCCATTGTGTAGTTTGTCTTTTTATTCTGATCTTGTTGTCTTTAGCTGTGCAAAAGCTTTTTAGTTTGATATAGTCCCATTTGTTTATCCTGTCTTTTATTTCACTTACCTATGGAGATAAATCAGCAAATATATTGCTTCGAGAGATGTCGGAGAGCTTACTGCCTATGTTTTCTTCTAAGATGCTTATGGTTTCACGGCCTACATTTAAGTCTTTTATCCATTTTGAGTTTATTTTTGTGAGTGGTGTAAGCTGGTGATCTAGTTTCATTTTTTTGCAAGTAGCTGTCCAATTTTCCCAACACCATTTGTTAAAGAGGCTGTCTTTACTCCATTGTATTTCCTTGCCTCCTTTGTCAAATATCAGTTGTCCATAGAACTGTGGGTTTATTTCTGGGTTCTCTGTTCTGTTCCATTGATCTATATGCCTCTTCTTATGCCAGTACCAGGCTGTTTTGAGTACAATGGCCTTGTAGTATAACTTGATATCAGGAAGTGTGATACCTCCCACTTTATTCTTCTTTTTTAAGATTGCTGAGGCTATTCGTGTTCTCTTTTGGTTCCATATAAATTTTTGGAATATGTGTTCTATATCTTTGAAGTATGTCATTGGTATTTTAATTGGTATTGCATTAAACTTATAGATTGCTTTGGGTAATATAGACATTTTAATGATGTTTATTCTTCCTAACCATGAGCACGGTATATGCTTCCACTTGTTTGTATCTTCCTTGATTTCTTTTATCAATGCTTTGTAATTTTCCGAGTACAAGTCTTTAGTCTCCTTGGTTAAGTTTATTCTTAGGTACTTTATTTTTTTGGTTGTAATTGTGAAGGGGATTGTTTCCTTAATTTCTCTTTCTGACTGTTCATTGTTGGTGTATAAAAATGCCTCTGATTTTTTAGTATTGATTTTATATCCTGCCACTTTGCTGAATTCATTTATCAGGTCCAGTAGCTTTTTGACTGAGACTTTAGGGTTTTCTATATACAATATCATATCATCTGCAAATAATGATAGTTTTATTTCTTCTTTTCCCACTTGAATGCCTTTTATTTCTTCTTCTTGTCTGATAGCTGTGGCTAGGACTTCCAGGACCATGTTAAATAAGAGTGGTGAAAGGGGGCACCCCTGCCTTGTTCCTGATCTTAAGGGGATTGCTTTTAATTTTTGCCCATTGAGTATGATGTTGGCTGTGGGTTTCTCATAGATGGCTTTTATCATGTTGAGGTATGTTCCCTGTATTCCCACTTTGCTGAGAGTTTTGATCATGAATGGGTGCTGGATTTTATCAAATGCTTTTTCTGCATCTATTGAAAATATCATATGGTTTTTCTCCTTCTTTTTGTTTATGTGATGAATCACATTGATTGATTTACGAATATTGTACCAGCCTTGCCTCCCCAGAATAAATCCCACTTGATCATGGTGTATGATTTTTTCCATATATTGTTGGATCCGGTTTGCTAATATTTTGTTGAAGATTTTAGCATCTATATTCATCAGAGATATTGGCCTATAATTTTTTTCTTTGTGTTGTCTTTGCCTGGTTTTGGAATCAGAATTATGCTCGCCTCATAAAAGGAGCTTGGAAGTCTTCCTTCCTCTTGAATTTTTTGAAATAGTTTGAGAAGAATAGGAGTTAGTTCTTCTTTGAATATTTGGTAGAATTCTGTTGTGAAGCCATCGGGCCCTGGACTTTTCTTTGTTGGGAGTTTTTTGATAACTATTTTGATCTCCTTTGTTGTAATCGGTCTGTTTAGGTTTTCTGATTCTTCCAGATTGATTTTTGGAAGATTGTATGTTTCAAGGAATTTGTCCATTTCATCTAGGTTGTCTAGTTTTTTGGCATACAGTTCTTCATAGTATTTTCTTATAATATTTTGTATTTCTGTTATGTCAGTGGTTATTTCTCCTCTCTCATTTCTAATTTTATTTATTTGAGTCCTCTCTCTCTTTTTCTTGGTGAGTCTAGTTAAAGGTTCATCAATCTTGTTTACCTTTTCAAAGAACCAGCTCCTAGTTTCATTGATCCTCTGTATTGTTTCTTTAGCCTCTATGTCATTTATTTCTGCTCTGATATTTATTATTTCCTTCCTTCTACTACATTTGGGCTTTACTTGCTGTTCTTTTTCTAATTCTTTTAGATGCAGGGTTAAGTTGTTTATTTGAGCTTTTTCTAGCTTCTGAAAGTGTGCGTGTAGTGCTATGAACTTCCCTCTCAGCACTGCTTTCGCTATGTCCCATAAATTTTGAGTTGTTGTATGCTCATTGTCATTCGTTTCTAGGAATTTCTTTATTTCTTCTTTGATCCCATTCTTAATCCATTCATTATTTAACAACCTGCTATTTAGTTTCCATGTGTTTGAGAATTTTTGAGCTTTTCTGTTGTGATTCATTTCTAGTTTCATGCCGTTGTGATTGGAGAAAGTGCTTGATACGATTTCAGTCTTCTTAAATTTGTTGAGAGCACTTTTGTGCCCTAACATGTGGTCTATCCTAGAGAATGTACCATGAGCACTTGAAAAGAATGTATATTCTGCTGCTTTAGGGTGAAAGGTTCTGAAGATATCTGTTAAATCGAGTTGATCTAGTGTTTCCAATAAGTCTGCTGTTTCTTTGTTAATTTTCTTTCTTGAGGATCTATCTAGTGATGTTAGTGGGGTATTGAAATCCCCTACTATTATAGTATTGCTGTTGATCTCACCCTTTAAATCCATCAAAGTCTGCTTTATATATTTAGGTGCTCCTATATTAGGTGCATAGATATTTATAATAGTTATATCTTCCTGTTGGATTACTCCCTTTATCATTATGTAGTGGCCTTCTTTATCTCTTACTATATCCTTTGTTTTAAAGTCCAATTTGTCTGATATAAGTATTGCTACCCCAGCTTTTTTTTCATTTCTGTTTGCATGAAACATTTTTTTCCATCCTTTTACCTTCAATCTATGTGTGTCTTTTGTTCTAAGGTGTGTCTCTTGTAGACAACATATGTATGGGTCCTGTTTTCTTATCCACGCACCTACCCTATGTCTTTTGATTGGATCATTTAATCCATTTACATTTAAGGTTATTATTGATATGTAGTTGTTTATTGCCATTTTCTTTTTTAAAGGCGTATTCCTTTTTTTTTTCTCTGTATTCTTTTCCCACTTTGATCTGTTTACACCAGGCCCCTTAATATTTCCTGCAGCATTGGTTTGGTTGTAATGAATTCCTTGAGTTGTTTTTTGTCTGGGAAGCTTTTTATTTCTCCTTCGATTTTAAACGATAGCCTTGCTGGATAAAGTAGTCTTGGTTGTAGGTTCTTGTTCTGCATTACTTTGAATATTTCTTGCCATTCCCTTTGGGCCTCAAGTGTTTCTGTTGAGAAGTCAGATGTCATCCTTATGGGGGCTCCTTTGTAGGTGATGACTTTTTTTTTTAAACTTTTTTTTTTTTAATTTTATTTGTTCATTTTTAGAGAGGAGAGACAGAGACAGAGAGGGAGAGAGACAGAGAGAGAGACGGGGGAAGGAGCTGGAAGCATCAACTCCCATATGTGCCTTGACCAGGCAAGCCCAGGGTTTCGAACCGGTGACCTCAGCATTTCCAGGTCAACGCTTTATCCACTGTGCCACCACAGGTCAGGCAACTTTTTTTTCTCTTGCAGCTTTTAATATTTTCTCTTTATCATTTAGCTTTGGTATTTTAATTATGATGTGTCTTGGTGTAGGTTTCTTTGGGTTTCTCTTTAATGGAGTCCTCTGTGCTTCTTGGATTTGTGAGAGTTTCTCTTGCATTAATTTAGGGAAGTTTTCAGCTATGATATGATTGAACAAAGTCTCTATCCCTTGTTTTTTTTTCTTCTTCTTCAGGAACCCCTATGATGTGGATGTTATTTCTCTTCATGTTGTCACAGAGCTCTCTAAGAGTTTCCTCTGACTTTTTGAGTCTCTTTTCTCTTTTCTTCTCTGCTTTCATGCCTTCATTCCAGTTGTCCTCTAACTCGCTGATTTGATCCTCTGCTCTATCTATCCTGTTTTTAATTCCTTCCATTGTGGTCTTTATTTCTGATATTGTATTTGTCGTCTCCAACTGATTCTTTTTTATACTTGCTATTTCTTTATTTAGGTTTTCAAACTGCCCCTCCATTGTTGTTCTAAGGTCCCTAAGCACCCTTACAATCATTATTTTGAACTCCGCATCTGGAAGTTTGATTATTTCTATATCACTCAGTTCATTTCTCGAAGGTGTCTCTTGTGGTTTCATTTGGATTGCAATCCTTTGTCTTCTCATCCTCTTTTTTTTTGTTTTATTTGTAGAGTTGGTTGAGTCTAGGCTTGGTGTTGTCTGCCTCCAGTTTTCAGTTGTGTTATTTCTAGGTCTTCTTGGGTTGGTATCAGCTGTTATCTGTAATCCACTTTCGGATTTGGGCTGCTTTGAAGTCTTGATTTGTTTGCTTTCTTAACAGGTGATAGTCTTGCTTACTGATCTCAGCAGGGGGCTTCCTTGAAACTGTATCCAGGAATGCGGTGGGTGTAACCTGAGATTCTGAAGGCCTCTTTAGCCAGCTAGACTCACTGGGGGCAGGGTGTTTTCTCAGCTTCAGTAGGGGGAGGTGTATCTCAGATATCCATGGAGACCTGAGTTACTGCCCCTCCTCCCCACTTCTTATTTTCAGCTGTGTCTTGTTGCGCTGATTGGAGCTGGAGAGATGTCCGGAGGTCTCTGATCCGGAAGCACTTCAGCTCTGTTTTGTGAAATGTTCAGTCCCTCCCCCAGCTATGGCCGCCTCCAGCACGGATGAGTCAGCCCTTTTAGCTCCTCTCCTGCATTCCTTATCCCCTCACAGTCTGTCCCTCTCCCTGTCCTCTCCACCTGGGAGATAAACTGGTCCTTTCAACGCACCTCGCTCCCTGGTCGCCAGACAAGTGGCTGTGAGCAGTAGTTTCTGCTCCCCTCCCTCTGAGATCCTCTCTGGGCTCTCAGCCCCACCCCCCCTCTGTTCCGGCAAGCAGAGGAGGTGCAGGGGCTCCCTACCAGGACTCCTGTGATTTCCTCTTTGCTCCTTGGTTTTTGAGAGCTGTTCTTGCAGTTCAGAGTTGGTTTTTCATGCTGATTTTTCCTAAATTGATTTGTATTCCAGTTTGGTGGTGAGAGCTGGGTGTCTGTGCATCCGCCTACTCCGCTGCCATCTTTTTTTCCCTGTACTTGAATTTTCTAATGCCAAACTCAAATTCTCCATTTTCTTCTACGACTCTAGGGTTAATTTATTTTCAGCAAGAATTCTTTTTCAACCCATTTGTATATGTAGTTTTCCTTCTCGTCTGGAGGCAATCAATTCCAAGTCTTCTTTCCATCATACAAAATACAGTTTTCTTCTAAATTTCAGTTTAAAAATTTTTATGGGAATGTTCCCTTTTTAATAGGATTACCAATATACATCATGATTTTTTTTTTTTTTTCATATATTTTTTTTTTAATTATTTTTATTTATTTATTCATTTTAGAGGAGAGAGAGAGAGAGAGAGAGAGAGAGAGAAGGGGGGAGGAGCAGGAAGCTTCAACTCCCATATGTGCCTTGACCAGGCAAGCCCAGGGTTTTGAACCGGCGACCTCAGCATTCCAGGTCAACGCTTTATCCACTGCGCCACCACAGGTCAGGCACATCATGATTTTAGAAATGTAATTGTTTTGACACTTAACCATCATTTTCCAGCTATTGGTTCTTAAATTGTTTCAGTTTGCCCAGATTATTTATGCCATGCACTTGACTTTATCTTGCACCTTGGGTGAAAACATGTAATTGTGGTTTAGTACACAAGATACCCTTTTTATGAACTTTTTTTAGCTTGTTATAATTGTGGCTTAATTTCTCCAGCAGCATTTTCCCCAAGGACTTCAAGTTTCTAGTCTATTTTGTTTATTAAAATAAATTTTTTTATTAATTAATAAGTCCAGCAAATAAAAATATCCAAAACAGGCCCTGGCCGGTTGGCTCAGTGGTAGAGCGTCGGCCTGGCGTGCAGGAGTCCTGGGTTTGATTCCCGGCCAGGGTACACAGGAGAAGCGCCCATCTGCATCTCCACCCCTCCCCCTCTCCTTCCTCTCTGTCTCTCTCTTCCCCTCCCGCAGTCGAGGCTCCATTGGAGCAAAGGTGGCCTGGGTGCTGAGGATGGCTCTATGGCTTCTGCCTCAGGCACTAGAATGGCTCTGGTTGTAACAGAGCCATGCCCCAGATGGGCTGAGCATCACCCCCTGGTGGGCATGGTGGGTGGATCCCAGTCGAGCACATGTGGGAGTCTATCTGATTGCCTCCCCGTTTCCAACCTCAGAAAAATACAAAATATATATATACATATATATATGTGTGTATGTATATGTGTGTGTGTGTGTATATATATATATATATATCCAAAACACACAAAAAGAAAATAAAAATAACCTAAATATCTTCCATTAAAGATAATTGTAGTCCACATGCTTCTGGATATTTTTTCTGTGCTTAAATTAATACATATTATTTTCTTAAAAAGAAAAAAAAATATACAGCCATGATTCTCAACCTGAGAAATTTCCGGGGAGGAAGGAGAGGTGTGGTTGGTGATTCAAACCACATGAGATCTTTCTCAAAGTACACACGGTTCCCTGCTTTACTCAAACATGACTCCTGCAAAGACAAATCAAATTTTTGAGGAAGCAGAAAGAAGAGTGAATGATGTATGCATGTCTCCCACTCTTCCCAAATCCATCTATTTGAGAATCCCTGGTATAAGGCCATTTTGTAATCTGTTTTTTTCTTTTTCTCACTTACTTTATGTTGTAAACTTTTTTTTCTATGCTGATGATCATATATCAACTACTCAGCCAAATAAATGTGATACATCATATTTTAAGTGGAAAAAAATAAAAAGACAGACCAGAGTGTTCAATATGTTGTCATTTATGTTAATAATGTATTTATACATATATACAACCTTTGAAAGGACATATGTCTATCTATTAGAAGTCATTTCTGGAGCTTTTGAATATTGGACTGTTGAGAGCATTTTCATTTTTTTTATATAATTTAAGAATACAGAGAATTGCATCCAACAAAAAAAGATTGTATTTTGGTAAAAATAAATATAGACATAGAAAATCATTCTAATGGCTTCTTAATACTTAAAGTGTGTATCAACTTCAATTGTTAAAATATTCTCTTCTGCTTGACTATACTCTTTTAAGAACATTGTAAATAATGCTGCTTTGAATATTAATATACCTGTCTCTTAGTTCACTTTTGTATTTTTAAATAGGATTCCTAATAATGGAATGGGTAAAGAAAGTGAATCTAATAATTGGAATCTGTTATTAGATTACCAATTGAAAAAAAGGACTGAACAGGAAAAAAAAGATATCAATTTGTTTCTGCTGATGTGCATGTCCATTTTCTCACAACTTCATAAACATGATATATTTTCAATTCTTTTCACCTTTGTAACTCTAATATGTGAAAAATGTTACATGTTGAACTCTTTGATTACTAATTGCTATTAATACACTTATTGAGCATATATATTTCTTCTTTGGTGAATTGCATGTTTAGAGTCTTTGTTCATCTTTCTATTGGGATGGACATATCTTTACTATTAGTTTGTAAATGCTACTTATATTATAGGTATATAATGATTGCCATATGTCATGTCAACATGAAACTCATGTACAATTTGCCATTAGTTTGTGTAGGTTTTCTTTTAATTATAGAGACTTATAATGCTTATCCATTTATCTATTAGTCCTTTCCTTATGACTGTTGGCTTCCCTCAAAATTATAACTCAAAAATTATAATTAAACTAAAAATTATAAAAATAATTTACCTCTATTAATATTGTCTCTTATGTACATTTAAATATTTAAACTGCCTGGAATTTATTTAGGTTTTCTTAAATCTTTTTTAAGTAAACATTATTCCACAATATTCTGATCTTGATTTTTGAATATTTAACAAAGTCCAAATGGTTACTACAGTAATACTAAAATAAGCATTTTGCATTTACTATTTTTACTTAGTTAATGACATTAAAATATAGTTTTTACCTCATTCTTTCTCACACTATTTTCTCTTTTTTGTTTCAATAGTGAGCAAGGTTTATTAATTATACACATGATAATATCTTTTTTAAAATATAGAAATATCAATTTATTCTGTTTTTATACACTTCATAGCATTGTGGGGATTGTCTGGTTATGTCGAGAGTAATTTAAAATACCACATGTTGGTTTTTCATAGTGCTTGCCACAGTGCAGGCCCTTGATAAGGATTTTTGGGATGGCTAGATTGATAAGCGAAGTGAAGTATTTATAGTACAGTGAAAAAATGGCACTATATTCTGACAAATAGCATCCTGTTTCAGCATGAGTTCGTTCCATTCATTTACTCACTCTCCCGTGATACTGGAAAGCACCTTATTTAACACCCTGGGCTTTCCAACTTCCACTGGTCATGGGCGGCCAGTCATTTTTACTATTCTCTTTACAACATGGCTCGGCAATTAACAAGGTACAGATTCTGAAAGTCCTTTGAAATAAAATCACTTTTTTGCATGAAAACACTGTCATATAAACAAATATAGAAGTAGCCGTGGATGGTTTGTTGTTGTTATAAACACAAATAAAAGTCTGATCGACCATCAACAGGTCTCCAGCTGGTCAAGAAAAGTTTGTGCTTTTGATTCAGAAAGTAAAATGAATTTCCCACACAAAAATCCATGTAGACTGGTATCCCCTGTTCTGCCAGACCACAGTGGAGACTGATGGCAGGTTAGGCATTTCCTGTGGGTTCAGCTGTATCTACGATTATAAGCAGTGAGTATCTATTTTTCAGAGTTGACATGTGATGATGATACAGTCTGCACCCTGCAGTTCATCTCCAGGGTTCCACATGATAGCCAAGCTGCAATAGGAAGAACTGCATTATGTAATAAAGACCTACCTCACCTTCTTACTTAATATTTCACACTCTCATGGTGCTTTGGACTCTTATGGCAATTATTCCTTACAGAGTTTTGGGGAAGAACACTAAGTTTCATTACTACATGTGACTTACAGTAATATGTGCCATATTAATTTCTCATTAGGCCATTTAATTTACAGAAATATGACTTGGCAAAGTTAACTATACATGCTACAAGTACTGCCTCAATGGCAGTCGGTGTCAGAACTCAGGTTTACACACAAGTATTTATTTAGAAACTATGTGTCTGCAATAGTGGGGAATGCAAGGGCTACTTGTTTTTCCATAAAATCTTAGTCTGACTTAGAGAGGGTGAAGGTTTGAAACTCAAAAGAGATGTACTTTAACAATCCAGTATACCTCAAAGGTTGTAGCTACCTCCATGTATAAATCAATACACACAAAAAAACAGATGTTTACAGTCTAAATCAGGCACCCAGACTCACTCACATCCTCAACTGATGGAGGACCTTGAGCATCTTGGATTTCCTTTTGAGGGAAGGTTTGAGGCTGTTTTTAGGTAGGTGCACTATTGCGCCTTGGGGTTGTATAATTCTCTGTGGCACAACAGTGGCAGAGGGAGGGGGAACCCTCAGTTAGCATGGAAACTACAGAGCCCCCACACTTTTTCAATGCCCCCTTTGGGCTGAGTGGATACATTTCCAAATGCCCCCTTGTGGGTGGGTCCCTGTCCAGATGAGAACCACTGGACTGTGGACTTTTCCAGGAATGTGCTTTTTCTCATTAGCACATTTTAGCTGTGAAGATCGATGGGGAGTCACATAAAGCAAAATTCCATTTGGTTAAGAGTGGCTGTGATTATCCATGCTTCTGGCTTTCAAGGCAGGCCATTCCATTTTTGAGACAATTTCAACTCTTTTAAAAAATTATTAAAATAAGGAGACTAGAACTTCTGGTCAGACATGTAGATTGAACTCTTAAACACCATAACCAAACTAAAAAAAATCCAACAACCAAAAACACAATAAAAGGATTGAAAGCTCATAAGAAACAAGAAAACAGGAGAGGAGACAACATTGGGTGGAAAGTGTAAGCTAGATGATATTACCACTTATTCAAAACCCATCAATGTCTTCCTACGTTACTTAAAGTCCAAGGTGCTTGCCAAAGCTACAAAACTTTGTGCAATACTGTTACCACCACAGTCTTCTGATATCACCTTTTTTGCTGCACTGGCTTCTTTGCTGTTCCTTATGCAGACCCAGCTAGTGCTCCT
The DNA here is from genome assembly GCF_036850765.1 of Saccopteryx bilineata. Lineage (NCBI taxonomy): Eukaryota > Metazoa > Chordata > Mammalia > Chiroptera > Emballonuridae > Saccopteryx > Saccopteryx bilineata. Next base: position 137,053,358 of record NC_089491.1, on the reverse strand, counting down.
ACACTCTTCGCATTGGAATGTGTTCCTGCTTGGAGTTTACTTCCCTTAGACAATCTGCATGTGCCACCTGTGGGAGAGACTTTCTCTAGACATGACTTGTAAAATAGCACTCCTGTCACTCTTATTTGTCTCATCCTAATGTATTTTTCTTCCATTTGTTGCTATTAAACGTATTTTACATTTTTGTTTATCTGTCTCTCTCTTCCTCTAAAACATAAGTTTTAAGAGGGAGGGGCAAGATGATGTCCATTAATTGTCAATAAATGGGTCAAGAAATGTCAGTATTTTTTTTTTTAGAAAAATTGAAAACACACATATGAGAGGTAACTGACTTTATAGAGAAGAGAACGCTGAAACCTAAAGATCTGCAGGCTGAATGTGAGATCTGAGTATAATGACACTCAGTATAAAGTAACTCTCCTAGGAGAATGTCAGCAGAAACCAACCAAGTCATAGTGCAGGTCCTCAACTGTCTCAGAAACTGGAGGCACCAGATACCTCAGAAGAAGGTGGTGGATGGTAATTTGAAAAATAAGATGGTGAAGATCAATTGAAATTCCTATAAAAGAAATTAGATTCCTAGTACCCCTAATAACCAGGTGATTAGCTCTCTTTAAGCTTAGAGAAAGAGTAGAAGTCTAGTCTTTGCAGAATTGAAATGGCTACATAGGATGAAATAACTATCCAAGAAATAGACTAAGACAGAATCCTAGTATTTAGGATTCAATTTTGAAGAGGCCTCTCAAATTTCCTTCAAAATAAATTTTAAAAATTCATATTGAAGTAAGCCAGCATGGAATATCAGAATGACCATAAAGGCTTCCAGAGAGAGAGAGAAAGAGACATTAAAAATAACTCATAAAACTCAACAACAAACAAACAAACAATCCAATAAAAAAATGGGAAGAGGACATGAACAGACACTTCTCCCAGGAAGAAATACAAATGGCCAACAGATATATGAAAAGATGCTCAGCTTCATTAGTTATTAGAGAAATGCAAATCAAAACTACAATGAGATACCACCTCACCCCTGTTAGATTAGCTATTATCAACAAGACGGGTAATAACAAATGTTGGAGAGGCTGTGGAGAAAAAGGAACCCTCATACACTGTTGGTGGGAATGTAAAGTAGTACAACCATTATGGAGGAAAGTATGGTGGTTCCTCAAAAAACTGCAAATAGAACTACCTTATGACCCAGCAATCCCTCTACTGGGTATATACCCCAAAACCTCAGAATCATTGATACGTAAAGACACATGTAGCCCCATGTTCATTGCAGCACTGTTCACAGTGGCCAAGACATGGAAACAACCAAAAAGCCCTTCAATAGAAGATTGGATAAAGAAAATGTGGCACATATACACTATGGAATACTACTCAGCCATAAGAAATGATGACATTAGATCATTTATAGCAAAATGGTGGGATCTTGATAACATTATACAGAGTGAAATAAGTAAATCAGAAAAAAACAAGAACTACATGATTCCATACATTGGTGGAACATAAAAACAAGATTAAGAGACATGGACAAGAGTGTGGTGGTTACCAGGGGTGGGGGAAGGGAGGACGCAGGAGGGAGGGAGGGAGAGATTTAGGGGAAGGGGGAGGGGCACAGAGAAAACTAGATAGAGGGTGACGGAGGACAATCTGACTCTGGGCGAGGGGTATGCAACATAATTTGGTGACAAGATGACCTGGACATGTTTCCTTTGAATATATGTACCCTGAATTATTAATGTCATCCCATTAACATTAATAAAAATTTATAAAAAAAAATAAGAAGGTGAAAACTAATACAAAATAATATTGAATATAAACTGTAATTAAAAAGAAAATTTTTAAAAAGTTACAAATTTATCTAAAAAATAAGAATGATAGAAAAATAGTAGTTACCTCCTCTATTCCCTCTTAATAAATGGCATTATAAATATTAGGAATGAAAATTGCAACAGGTTTCTCAACAACAGGAGTAGAAGCTGAAAGACAGCTAGAAAAGATGTCAAAATATTGAGGAATGAATGGTTGCCAACTTAAAACTCTAAACTCAACCAAAATATCACTCAACTGTGAAGGTAAAGAAATTGTCATATATGAAAGGTATAATATTATCATCAGGATCAGGTTATTCCTTAAAACAAAAGTTACTTCTTTCTTATTTAAAGTATAGGGCTATACAATTCAGGACTGGCATGGAGGTCTTGGCTCCATGATGCCCTCAGGGACCCAGGCCCCTTACAATACTCTGCTTCATCATCACCAGATTTGGCTCGTGTTCTCATAGTCCAAGCTGGCATCTGTATTCTAGGGATAGAAAGGGTGTACTATAGCTCTTTTCCTGGAAGATTCACAGAAGATACCACTTGGTGTTTTTGCTCCTAATCCATTCTACAGCATTTAGTCACAGTAACCCCATACAACTGCTCAAGAGGTTGGGAGAGGTCTTATGCATTCTGGGGAGGTAGGTATGGGCTCAGCTAAATTCTCCAACTGTAAGAAGTGAGGGATGGAAGTATTGGAAGCAACCAGCAACTTCTCCCATGCAAAGACTCAAACCATATAACCTTGTCTGAATCTTTCTTAGGCAGATACTAGAATATATGTGCCATTCAGATAGGGAAATAAACCAGAAAGGAGGAAGATATAAGATCTAGAACAAGGAGCTCCAATAGAAGACAGAAATTCCCAGGATGATGGCAGAGGAAATACCATGAAATCAGCTACGTAGTATACCCAAGGAGCAGAGTAGCAGAGAATGACAGGGACATTATTCAAAGAAAAGGAGAGAGAGAGAAAAAAAAACTGATAAATTACATAATACATTTGAGATTGTATTCACAGTAGTTTTATAGACAGATTAGATTAAAATTTTGATTATACATTATTAATAGTTACCTAGAAAACAAAGAAACTAAAGAAACACCAAATATGGTATGTGTTACCTCTAAGGAAAACCAATATGTCCTGCAATGAAGGGAATGTAATCATAGCCCAGCATGTGGCTCAGTGGTGAACAGAATGGAAAAACATAGACACTGAGTATAATGTAAACTCTCCGAGGAGAAGAGGAGGAAAATGTGAAATGTGTGTGTGTGAAATAAAAGAGCAGCATTCGTTATCTCCCATGATTGGAAGTCAATAGGTTCAGTTTAATATTGAAATATAAGGAAATAAAGATAGGTTATCCCTATAAGCATGTTATTTAGAAATACCAGAGGACATCAATTAGAGTTAAAGGATTATTACTAGGGGGCAGAACTTGGGTGAAGAGGGATAGAGGAGGTAACTACTATTTTTCCATCATCATTCCTGCAGAATACTTTGATGTTTTAGATTATGTTACTACAGTCCTTTGAATTAAAAAGAATAAAAAAAGGTGGGCCTAAGAAAGACAAGATGAAGTTCAAACCTTTTTTATTAAGGGCACTTGGCGGATATTCTTTCCCGACCTCTGCCTGCCATAGTCAAAGTAGAGGTTTCCAAGGTTTCATTCCTTTGCCTCAAAATTAATAGTCCATTGGCAGAATCATTGTTATTAGACAGCTAACATTATTTGAGCCCTCACTATGTGCCAGGATAGTTTAATTTAATCTTCGAAATAGTCTAGTGAATTAAGTAGTGCTCTTACACCTACTGTACAGTTGAGAAAATTAAAGTTTGAGCAGCTTGAGCAGCTTACTTTACTTGCCCAAGGTTGCATGGCAAGTTAAAAAAAATTCAACGAAGTAACAATTCAAAAGAGCAACTCATTTATTGACTTACATCACAGGGGTCTCTTAGTCTCTTTAATTTATCCTTTGAAAACTTCAGTAAACTTAGCACAAATGCAATTTAGAAATTAAAAAATTATTTTTATTTTTATTTATTTTTAGAGAGAGAAGTGGAGAGACAGAGAGAGACATAGACTTGTTGTTCCACTCTTCCATGCCATCAGTGGTTGAGTTTTGTATGTGCCCTGACCAGGGGTCAAACCTACAACTTCAACATGTCAGGATGATGCTCTAACCAACTGAGCTACCCAGCCAGGGCTGAAATTTTGAAATTTGCAGCGCTTTTAATCTATGCCTGATCAGACACCTGAGAAGTCTCCCACAGACAGCCTCAGGCCTGCCCTGTGGCACCCATGGATTTTGTCGCTTCTGAATGAGTACGCTAAGAACACTAAATGATGTATGATGTCAGTGCTTTCATAATGGAAATATTGCACTGAGACTTTGGGGTTCCATCAATAAAAGTTCAAATTAATAAGGGCGTTAGTGAAAAGTCAAATTATGCAATTATCACCTCTCTGCCTGTGTAATGAGATGCACATCTAAGAGATAAAGGGAGTAGAAGAGAAAGTAGAAGGAAAGAAGAAAGGGAACTATCCAGTTTGCTTCTTCAGTCTTCACCCTTTTCCAGCCAGTATTGAAAAGCTCTAAGCTCATTTTCTTCTGACCAAATCCTCCAAGTAGAATAACAAAGTTAATGTTCTTAGTGCCTTTTCATTCCATTCTAATTTTTTTAGTGCCTTTCCGCGGGTTTTGGATGTCCCAATTGTCCTGAAACCTCTTTACTCTCATAAAAGATGTACTTTTCCAGTGTTTCCACCTAGATTATTAAAAGGTTATGGAAAACTAACCCTGGCAATCCCATGATTTTGGCTTAACACGCCAACAAGGCTTTGAACAGGGCTTTCCTGGGGACTCTCTGAGCCAATAGCAACCTCCCCCCCATGATGGTAGTGATATATCTTCATTCAAAGAATTGACTCATTTCACAATTTGTATAGAGGAGAGAGAGGATAGTATAGTACATACACAAAAACAGAAAGCTTGAGGGAAACATTTTATCATTAAAAAAATAGGACTTGCTTCTGATTTAGATGACTAGATGAATTTAGTACTGTTAAACAATATATATCAATACTGAGAAAGTAACAGGCTTTTTGGAGGAAGATGAGGTGTTTAATTTTGATGAAGCAGAATTATGTAGAAATCCACAGAACCCCCAAATTGAGATGCCCATTAGGCCTTTGTCCTCTTCAGGGCAGTGGAAAGCAGAACCCTGGAGATACCAGTGAATGCAAGCTAAGGGGACAGTGCTGAGAACAGTTTGTCCTATTCAGGGCGTGGTAACGTAGTCTGGACCAAAAAGGCTGTTTTTCCAGACATCAAGGGATGAATGGAAATAGTTCAATCCACTGTTTTAGTTTCACTGCCTCCTTCTACCCTTCAGAGTGATCCCTTCTAATTATCGTCATCTGTTTCTGCTTTAATTGCTTTTCTGGCTCACTGTTTATCCCAGCCTGGGGCTTGCAGATACCACGTGGCCACCCCCCACTCCTGTGCCCACAGAAGACATGGCTGACTAGACAAGGCTCTCCTCCCTTTGAGTCTAGGTGAGCAACAATGTTTCTCTACCTGCTGTTCCCAGCAGCAACCAACAAGCAGAGATGGCACAAGAGATGAAACCTAATTCTCTCCATTGTCCTTGTCGAGGCTGATCCTCCAACATAAAGCTAATGATTCAAGTTTTCTTTGAGATCTTTTACCCCCTCATTTTCTAAACATCCCTACACAGTTTTTCATATTTAAGCTCCTCCTTGGTTACCAGTCATTAACTGGGGCTTCCAACTTTCAAACCCAGACCACAAATTGAACAAACTAGAATTATGGAAGTGCAGTGGAAAAGGCATGAGCTGTGAACTCATATGTGGGTTCAAATCCTTGCTCCATTACTTGCAAACCATGTGACTTGGAAATGTGACCTGACCTTCCCAAGCCTCTGTTTCCACAGCTGCAACATGGTCAAACTGATGTCTACCCTGCAGGATTGTCTGGAGTCTAGCTAATTTATATGACACTTGGTACATAATACTTGATCAATAAACATTTATTTTTATTATTATGACCATTCATGCATTTTCTCTAGAATACCTTAAATTCCTTGAGAGCTAAGTGCTTTTACTTTATTTTTCTTTGTATCTCTCACAATGCCTAGCACAATATAGGTCATCAATATACCTCCAATATATTCTCTTATATAAATGAATAAATTACTTGATGATTTTCGCCAGGGTGGGGGGAGCATGGAGTAGAGAGCCATTATTTTTATTTTAAAGAAACCAGAATATATCACAGCGTAGAATACAAGTGATTATCTTCAAAATAAAAGCTAGCACTTATTGAGTGCTCACTGTATGCCAGACCCTTTTGTGAATACTTCACTTGAATGACTCATTCCATTCATCCTCACAATAGCCCCCTAAAAAAGATACTATTATTGCCCCCACCAAACAAAGAAAGTAATTGAGGCAGATGAAGAATAGGCTACTTGTTCAAGGTCACCCAGCAAGTAAGTGATAGCACAGGGATTCAAGATCAGACCATTTGGCTTCAAGAACCTATGTTAATTAGCCTCTATGCTATACATTTGGGAAACTTGGAAAAACAATCTGCTTATAGCTGACCTCTTCAGGTTTTGCCCCTATCCCCTGCTATTCACTTTTGGCTGTGGATAGGTCTACTTTGGTGAAAAAGTTGAAGAAGCAATGCCTAAAAAAATCTATGCACTGACATCCAAGCTCATGCAACTTCTACAAGCAGCCACCCAATGTCTTAACATTCAAAATAGACTCAGAGAATTTTCTCAAAACAAAACCAAAAACTTACTTCAAATAAGAAAGCCACACAAGTTTGTAGAAAAGCTATCATGTTCCTTGTTCCCAAGGTCTAACCAAAAAGTTGTTTATAAGCATACACTGATGTCATTATCCATTTTCAGATTTGATTTATCCATCTTCATATGCAAATACAGTCACCTTTTTATGTGTTTTGTGCATGCTGATGAGTGCACCTGGGATTGTGACACAGGAGCTTAAGCAAGTAGGGGTTATAGTGAAGTGAGGATGTGCAAAGAGATAAACAGAAAATGAGGTTTTACATATTCTCCACAGAAGCCCGCCTTTCTTTCTCTTGGCTGCTTACTTCCTGCAGGTAAGATTCCCCGGGGGAAACTATGCAAACAGTCCTCTTCTCCAGCTCATCTGCACCAAAAATGCTCTGCGAGTGTGCCCACGCTTGGCAGGTTTGGGGGAGAGGCCTTTATTAGTCTGCTCAAGCACCTCACAAGTTCTTCGAGGGGTAGCTACAGTTTTATTCCTTCTTGACAATTTTTCTTAATCTTCATATCTTGCTTTGCTGTATGTAGTTTTCTAAAATACATATTTAATGATTAAGCCAGAAAAAGACCATAGGTAGTAACTGAGCAGAAATTTCAAGCTCCATCTAGTGCAGAACTTTGCAATCCTTTTTGCTGTCAAGTATCAAACTTTCTATAACACCAGTCATAAAGATCCATACCTAGAACTCACATCTTCCCTGGCTAAGCTGTGGGCGAACGAGGCGCAGCTCCCGTCCAGGCTCAGAGAAGCGAAGGATATCAAGGACATTGGCGTTAGAGTGCAGAGAGCAGAAAACAGAGGATCAGAAGTACCAGACCCTTCTCCTCACCAGTAACTGAAATATGACCATGAGAATCCTACTTCCTCTCCTCACCTTGATTTCCTCATTAGTAAAATAATAATCACATCAAACGCCCTGGCCAGATGGCTCTTTGGTTAGAGCGTCAGATCAAAGCAGAAAGGTTGCTGGTTCAATCCCCAGTCAGGGCACATAAAGGAGCAGATTGATGTTCCTGTCTCTCTCTCTCCCTTCCTCTCTGGATAAAATCAACAAATAAAAATTAAAAACATAATAATAATCATAGTTAGCATTTAATGAGAACTCACTGACAATATCAGCACTCATTTCATCTTTATAGTAGCACTATGAGTTTAGTACTAATAATATCTTCATTTTTTTCAAATGAGAAAACTAAGGGACAAAGGGGCTGAGTAACATGTTCAGGGTCTCAAGCCTCGTAAGTGATAGAATCAGGGTTCCCACCCAGACAGTCTGAGTCCAGAGGCCATGATATACTTGCACATCTAAGGTTCTTTTGCAAGTCTAAATTTTAATTTTACTCTAAAGTGTCCTCCTTACCACCACTGGCAAAATCATTTTCAAACTCACATATGTAAAAGGTTTGCTTATATGTGGAACCTAAAGAACAAAACAGAAACAGACGCATGATACAGAGAACAAACTGATGGCTGCCAGAGGAGAGGAGGTTGGGGGCTGAGTGAAAGAGGTGAAGGGATTGGGAAGTGCACACTGGTAGTTACAGAACAGTCACCGAGATGAACATTCCGACCTAGAGAATATAGCCAATGATATTGTAATATGTATGGGGCCAGGAGGGTACTGGAAATATCGGGGAGGGGAGTTCTCTGTAAAGTACATGATTGTCTAACCACTCTGCTGTGCATCTGAAACAAATACAAAATAATATTGAATGTAAACTGTAAGTAAAAATTTTTTGATTAAAAATTTAAAAACTAGAGTTTTGCAAACATGCTTTATAGAATTACAAAAGAGCTTGAAACAAGAAATCCAACAGTTTACTACAATTACTCAGATTTGCATTTCATTAAAAAAATTTTTATTTGCATATATAATCTATTTCCTTTGGGTTGCTTATTAATTTTACATAGTTATAACAGTCAACTTTTATTATAATCCAGAAATGAGAAAATTCAAAAGTAGCACTTATAATATTGACCAAAAAAATATATAATATCTATATATTTTCACTTATGAAATAAAATAATAATAACTAACATTTATTAGAAGCCTTAAATTGACCCCAACACTGTTCAGAGTACTTCACATGGGCTATCTCAGTTAAATCTCACTATTCCTAAAATGACAGTCTCATGAGATATAACCCCGTCTTCCAGAGGGTTAAATAACTTGTATACAGTTACACAATTGAGCAAAAACCTTGGGATTTAATCCAGTCACAATCTTGCTACAAAGCCCTTTTATTTATTACTTAACTTCTCTATGTGGGAGGAAAGTGAAATAATGAAAGATGGGTTTGGGAGGAAGGTAAACACTGGAGTCTGGGGAGTGATGTATTAAGTGTTTTAAAACCTGCTCAAAGGTTTAGAATGGCAAACTTAAGACATGAACAAAAACCAATCCATAATGACTACTGATCTTTGCCAATTTAAGCATATCATTAGCATTAAAATTAATTTTCCATTATCTATGTCATCTAGGACTTGGAAGAACACAAGGAATTCTAATTCTCAGAAGAAACTCAGACCTCATTTTAGTCAGTAGTTTCAGCCTTTTCCCTGACCAGACATTTTAAAGAACAGCCCCGTTATTACAGTTTGTAAAATGGAATGCGATGGAATTTTGTGAGTCCTTTTTTTTCCTCTCTGATTTATGCTGTAGTATAAGGTAAACTCAAAGTGGATAAAAGTCTGTTCAGAGAAAGAAAGGTTGAGGAGAAGCATGCCCCATGCCTTGATACTATTTCAGGTGCATAATCAGTTCCTTATTAATTTAATTGTTTGCCAAAATACTTTTAAAACCTGTTAATATATAAAATACTGGGCTAACCATTTTTTATTTTCAAATTGCTGCTGTAAGATGTGGAGAGTTGAACAAGTCTGAAGGCTGGTTGCAAAGGATTCTAGGCCCTAGACCAAGCACATAGCAGCAAGTACAAGAAACTCAAGACAGGGGAGCCTTTTCTTTATCTCAAAACCCACAAGGTTTTCCTTTGTTCTGAAATATTTCATATTACCCATTATAGAAGTATTGTTTCATGGTCGCTGCAGCGAAAAAGGTCAGGGTATTCCCTGCAGAATGTCAGTATGCATTGCTGGAGACAGTTGGGTATCTACTTCATAAGCACGAAGCAATGGGAAAGGATTTTTTTTTTAATCTGATGCTTTCATCAGTTTCTTGCTATAAACATATGATGTGTTATAGCAAATTAACATTTAAACACTGGGTTTCTATACCTTTATTGTTCGTTTTACAGCCACAAAGAAAACCCACCATTTCTTAGCTTTCGGTAGCATGAATCACAGACCTGTTATTTCCTCCTTCCCAGCTACATCTTACAAGTTTCAGACAAATAGCACTGTCTCCAGAAAAGCAGCCATTTTATTTCTGCTAGTTATGTTCTTTCTTCTGTTTCTACTTGACTTCTCAGAAACATATAACTAAAAGGAACATCAAAATACCACCTGATCCAACTTCCTCATTTATACAATATGTGCAGCATGGATAGATAAGAGATCCTCTAATTGGTATATGGTTCTCTTCCAGTAAGATGACTACATGCTTAAATTCATTAATGAAGTATTTAGACTTTGCGAAAATCATTAAAACAATGACAGGAAAAAAACATTTTACCATAGATTTCTTATCTATAAAATAGAGGCTAATGCTACTTATCTTGCTGGATTGATGTGCTTTATACAGAATTCCACTGAAACAGTTCAGTACAGTTAACTTGTTCTGTAGATAAGGAAACTAAAGTTAGAGAAGTTCAGTGGCATCATTACACTATTCTGTTTTAGAGTCATGAAGCTACTAAGTGGTAAAGTCTTGATCTCAAGGTTTTTTTTCTTCTGATCCTTTGTTGTTGGTTGTTTTTTATCCCCTACCTCTGAATCCCTTAAGTTATGTAGGAGTACACAATTTATAAAATTCTTCTACATACATTCTTCTTTTAAGTAGGTATTCTCATTTTTATTTCACAGATGAAGAAACCTTAGCACAGAGGAAATGGTTGATCTGTGGGCATTTGTCTCAGACAGCTAGCTCTCTTCTGATCCCGGTCCTGGTGTTTTTATTGCACCACAACAGTTAACCAGAGTTTACAAACTTGCTTAGGAGCTCACATAAACACACATGAAACAAAGACCACTTAAATCTCCAAAGTCTACACTACTACTAACAAGCACAATGGGAGTCCAGAGTTCATCAGTGATTTTTCAGTAGGTTTCATACTGCCTCCGCTCTTACCAGTGCCCTTGTCATTTTCCTGAGCCCCGCATCAAGCTTCTGTTTTCCTATACCATTTTAGTCAGTGTGCCTGCTTTCTCTTGAACTCCATTTGACTTGTCTATTAAATATTTCCAAGTGCAAGTATTACATTCCTTTCATCTTTAAACACAGTTGTCTTCAGAAATGTTTAAATTTGCTTAGAACTTTTTCCCTTTTTGTTACTTGAAAAGACAGATTGCTCATTCTTACACTGGGTTTACGTGTTCATACAGATTGCTAAATACCTTCCATGTTACTCCTCAGTTTATGTGGCTGTGCAGAAAGTTCTCAAAGACTCAACTTTCGCTGTGTGCCAGATACCGTTGCTAGGAGCAATTCTCTTGTTTAACAGCGGGTCCTATGCCCTCCTTTGGCCTTCCACTGAAAAGCACAACTGTGGTGGCCAGTCATATCTTGGATTGTTGTTATCTCCCAAATCTTTTGGCTTAACAGAAGGTCATTCTCTAAGGCTGTCTTTTATTATTCCTAATGCTCAAGTCAAGCTGAGGGAAGAGGTACCTTGAGCAGCATACAAGATGTGGGCCACACTATCTGGGCTCAATGCACAGCTCTGTCAAAGCTGTGTGACCATTCCTTAGCTGCTCTGTGCCTCAGTTTCCTTGTTTGGAAAATGGGGATAATAACCGTGGCTACCTTGTAGGATTATTGTGAGGATCAAATGAGTTAATGAGCATAGAATGTTGGAACACGTAAGTGCTTGATACATGTCATGTACTGGTATCACATTTGGAGTTAATCAGCAGAATATGGCTGGCAAAATGTAGGGAAGATGATAAATTATGTTTTAGTTAACTCACTGAATCCTCATAATAACCTAAAAGACCAAGGTGATTAATCTCATTTACGATGAAGAAATTGAGAATAATCAATTTGCTCAAGTTAATATGGCCAGAAAATGGTAGAGAAAGAAGGTACACTCAGATCGGTCTGATTTCTGTTTACCAAATACTTACAGCAATAGCTGATTCAATGCTTACGAGATGCCAGGTACTGGGCTTTTTTGTCCCTCATAAGAATGCTTTAAAATAGGTACTATTATGATACTCTTTCTGCAGTTCAGGAAACTGAGGCTTAGTGAGTTCAAATAACTTGGAAGTTAAGTCAAACTAATATTGACTCAAAACACAAATTTTCTTCTGATAAGAAACCTATCTCAAAATTAAAAATTTAAAATTGAGCAAACTCAGTAGTGTTTTTAGCAAATAACTTCTATTTGATAGAACAAAACATAATGATTAAAAAAACTTTCTAGTGAAGGATTAAATGTAAGATTGTTTTAATATTTCTTTAAAAATAGGTCACTCAAAATCTATGTACTCTTGTTGATAATGTCACCCTGTCAAATTTAATTTTTCTAAAGAAAAAAAATCACCTACAAATTAATACATTTCTAAATGAAATCTGAAAAAACTGAGTACTTCTTCTTCTAGATTACTCCATAAACTGTATTTCACCAAATCTATGACACATTTTTTTCAAAGTGTAATATCTAAAATTAAGATTCTTATTAAAATTATAATTGGGAAAGTTTTAACTTCTTTAATGACACATAAAATAATAGTACTTCTTACAGTTGATGACTTCCTAAGATTCAGTGAAGCCTGGTCTTATATATATTCTTTATTTTGTGATCTCATTATTATAGTTTTCAAGATAAATTGTATTTAATAACATGCAAGCTCTTTCTTGGGCTTAATTAAGGAATAAAAACTCTTACAAAAACACCTTTTTGTTCATAATGCTCTTTATTTTGCTCATAATGGTAGTCACAATAAATCACAAGCTGATACTTCATGGAGGGAAATACATGAAGGGATTTCCCTGGGCAGATGTAGGTCGATTCTGTACAAGGAAAAGGGTAACCACATGAGAAACTTGGCATATGGGTTGAACATTCCTCTTCTCAAAGATTTTCTTTGGCTTCATGAAGTCACAGTTCAAACATATTCAAGCTCTTAATTTTGAATGATACTAATTACTCTCAAAATCCCCCTATTATATATTCTTTGTCTTAAATTATTTTCTGTGACCCTGATATCTTTCCAATTCCTATCCCTAGTTTAATTTGAGGTTGTTATCCACCCCTTGTAGGCAAGAGTCTTAAGGGCGTCTCCTACCTTATTTGTTAAAAGTACCTTTTACATCACTCTAGGCTCCCAAGAACAATATTCTTTCTTTATAAATTTCTATCAGCGTTTGGTTTCTTTTCATTTTTGTATAAGCAGGATGAAATGTATTCCTATTCAGTCTTTTCCCCTCTTCTGTAACATCCAGTTATATATAGTGTAGGTGAATGATGTAGAATTCTACTCTGGCTCATTGAAAAATAGATTTTCAAATCTATAGAATGTACAACATGAAGAGTGGACCCTAATACAAACAAACAATAGACTTTAGTTATTAGTAAGAATATCAGTATTGGTTCATCAATTGTCAGAAACATACTACACTAATACAAAATGTAAATAAGAGGAGAAATTCTTGGGGGGGGGCATTTTCTGCATCCTCTGTACTTCCTGATCAATCTTTCTGTGAATTTGAAACTGCTCTGAACAAAATTCTGTTAAATTTTGAAGCTCAATTTCCCTAAACTAAGAAAGTAATGTGGCTCAGGGCTTTATGGCTTTTAAATTCAATCCCCTTAGTTCCTTCCAGGAGCAGGCCTGGACCTGTCACCCTGGAAGAGCACTTTTATTTTTCCAGGAAATGACTATGAAAGACTGAAAGAAGGAAACCAAGCTGGTGATTCAATGTACATCATTCTTTCTTTTCTCACTGAGCCAATGCTGACATAGTCTTTTATGATGTTAGATTGCTTTACAATAGCTTAATAGCTGAGCTTCATAATACTTCTGGGAGGTAGGTGGTCAGCAAATATTTCAATTAGCAGTTTCATTTGAACAACATGATACCTAAAATAGCTGATGACATCACCCAAGGTAGCAGTGAGTCAGGGAGTGGGGAGGAAAGTGGACCTGGGAACATCTTCTAAATGCCTTATTCTGTCTCGTTGGCTTCGGCCAGCTCAGCATACTGTCGGGAGTGTAATTATTAAAGGTCTACTTGTCATGGTGTAGCTATTTAGAAGGTAAGGATGGTTGAGTCTGAGATGACAGGACTCTACCCCCCTGTGCCTTTTGTAAGCCTAAATTGCACATGCCAATCCCTTGAGCCTACTCCTAGCAGAGAGGAGGTGACCAGAAACCTCCAAGGGAACAGTTTCCCTAGAAGTGAGAAACAAAGTGGAAATTGATGGGAAAAGTTTCACACCTCTTTAAAAATGAGTGTTATTATCACTCTCCTCATGTCAAAACAAGGACAGGCAGTTGTTCCGACTATTGCCTTCCCAAGGGCTCAGGGTTTCACAGGGCAGGTAGAGTTCTGCCCAATGACACTGATGGAGTTTCAGGGATTCTCTTTCATGACCATAAAATTTCAATCCTAGATGAGTGTGCATTTTAGAACCTAGTGTTCTTGAGGTTTTTAGAATGAAGGGTATTATGTAAAAAAAATTAAAAAAAAAGATGTGACACAAGGCATTTAGTGCTTTTCTGCACTTTAAACCATTTATTTCTGAGAGAAATCAGATTTTAAGGGGAAGGAAGTATAGATGTGTAACTTTTGCCTTTATCACACTTGAAAGATACCCGTTAAAATTTTTTCCAGAGCTGATGAAGCAGAGAAAAGTAAAAGATATTTGTTCTGAGACTACCTGCATGTTAGGGTCTCTTAGGGGAATAGAAATTGAATATATGGTGATATAAATAAATAAAATAAATATGAGTGAATTAATTAGCAAACAAACATTGAAGTTGGAGAAAAATCAAAACTGAAGGCTGCCAAAGAAAGTGCTTATGGGTAATATAAAGCAAGGCAGAAGCCTTATATAATGTTTTCTTTTTTTTTTTTTCTTTCTAGGAACTGAACAGAAAAGTTTGCATGAGATTATTTTATGTTAAATGAAAATGGCTTCACATTCTGTCAAAGTACCATTATTTATTGAGCATCTACTATGTACATGGATGCACCTCTGTATTATAGTGGAAACAAAGATAATTTCTCCATAAAAATTATCAAGTATCTATAAACTAGTATGGTAAAATTTTTCTACATATAAAAATTTTAAATTATAAGCAAAGAACAAATCTATTGTTGCATTAAATTTCACTTGTTTTGAGATTAGTTAATGATAGTTCATTTATAAGATGTATAGAAAAGAAAAACTTTTAAATTTACTTCATTTTAATTGAATGCCTTAACACAACATTATAGTTACATAAACCTTAAAAAAAAAAAAACAGAAAAATCATCAACTAAAATCTGAAGAACCCATAATTACCAAG
The DNA here is from genome assembly GCF_036850765.1 of Saccopteryx bilineata. NCBI lineage: Eukaryota > Metazoa > Chordata > Mammalia > Chiroptera > Emballonuridae > Saccopteryx > Saccopteryx bilineata. The sequence goes on along the minus strand of NC_089491.1, from coordinate 137,038,054 downwards.
ACAGTCCTATGTTATTTAGTGATTAGTTTAAAAAAATAAAACACTTGAGGGATCTCTTGACACACAGTTGTGTTTTATTTTATCTATACAATGAGATCTAGATTATTTTAGTTTTTGTTGCAAAGTTATTTCTGCTAAAAGTGAATAATCTCTAAATCTTAAAATTATATGTTGCAACTTTTTTCTTACATACAGGGAAGAAACTATTTTATAAGTGTTTCATAATTAAAATGGCAAGATATTTTGGAAATTAAAAGAAAAAGGAAATCAATGCCTGTGCTACTTCTCTGAGGCACTAATACTTAAGACTAATGATACACTATATTTCAGTTGAAAGCTAAACATAGTGTTAGGTCAGTAAACTCTATCATCACCATTTTCTAATCTGAAGGACCATTTTAATTAATCAGGGAGAAAGATTATTATAATTATTTGACATAAGAACTATCTATTCACAAGTCTTTAAATAAGAACACAGTAAAATTACTGAGCATAGGATAGGTGACTAAAAGGAGTAAATGCTCAAAAATTGTTAGTTAAGATTTTTCTCATAGGGAGATCTTTATTCCTTTATTTTACTTCATTGTTAAAGTCCTTTAAAAAGAATTTCCTTCAAAGTCTCAGCATTTTGAAAACTACAGCAAACCAGATGCTTAAAAGCATTTCAGTTTTGTTTATTTTGGACTGTATATGATGTGTGATATCTTTTTTTCTTTTCTAATCTGAAACACGAAAAGTACTAGAGACCCTTTTGTTATCAGTGTGCATCAGAATATGAAGAAATGTCAGACATAAAACAATTTTTGGAAGGAGAATAAACAAGTTCTGCCAGTTACAACAAGCCAAGGAATTTGGAACTATAATACTTGTGATGTTATTAGTAAATTGGGAAGAGCTTGGGGTGGGATAGGGGATGTGGACTCATAATCAAAATGTTTGCAATTTGCTGAAAAGAGAAAGGAGGACTATTAAAGAAATGTCATATTTTCAGTGCATGTGAATGTTTTCAACAAAGCTGGAAGCTTTGTGCCCAAGCCAGTTGGCATTCTATCTTGTTTAGATTTCTGTGGCACTTCTCAAGGTATGAGAAACTTGATTAAGCATTATGTTTGTTACTCACAGAGAGAATTCTCTCATCTGCTGTAAATTGGCTGTTTTCATCCAATTCTCTAAGGAGAGAAACTATCAAATAAAGGTCCACTTTGTTCAATGAAGAATTAAACCCACTCTCACCATCATTAACATGGAAAAAATTCAACCTGACCTTTCCCTGTCACTGTTGATACCCCGGGGCTTGAATTTGATTTTTCTTCATTGCTTTGAGAATGTCAAAGTATAGACTTCAAAGGTATAAAATGATTCATACATGATATTCACATGATTGTTTCAAGTAATAGATGTATGCAGTAATTCATTTTAGACATTCTTTTGATTATTAAAACATCATTATTAAAGAAAAGAGAAATAGGTCATCACAAAAACTATAGCTGCTTCTTCTTGATTATATTTCTTTTAGAAGTTATTATTCCCTAAATATATTCAATTCCTACATATTTATTACATTTTTTATCTCTATTTCTACTTCAATTTTTTGTATTTAAATGTTTTTTAAAATATTTTTTGGCCTTATGTAGAAATTATTTTTCTGTTTTGATATTACTTTCTGACTAGTCTAATTTTGTCTTAAATATACTTTAAAATTTAATGTTTATTTTGTATCTTTACTTTTTTATTGCCAATGACTTAAGCTCTTTTCCAAATTTCATAAAAGAAATAATTTATAATACATGGGAGAGAGACCTCAGATTAACATTCTCTCAGTAAAGATGGAGTTTTTCATACTTCAGAAAAAAAGAGAAAAACTTGAATTTAAAATTGTTGAAAATCAGAACTGATTATAGCTGTTACAGAATGGAAAAGTAATAATTCTAGTCTAGTTTTTATGGGAGGTCACATCAAATCTACTTATAAGGACAAAGGAAGAAAGAGAGAATAGAAAACACACTCAATGTGCCATCAAATGTCCATACTTTTGCTTTGATAGGCAATCCAACAATCTAAGCATTTTCTTAAAAACATAATATCAAAACTTATAAAATAGAGAATTAGGGAAGGAGTACTACATTCGGCTTTTAATTTTAATAATTATGTTTTAAAAACTTATCAGAAGGATTTCTACTTCTTTCTAGTGAAAGTATCATTTCCTTAATGAGGAGGGGTCAGAGCAGAGGCGGAGCTGGCTGTCTGGCAACTGACTCACATTAGTCCACTGCTACAGCCCTCCGTCAGCCTCTAAACCCAAGTGCACAGTTCCTGCTTTCACTAGCTTCTACACGTTATGGGCTTAAATTTTTATTTCTATTTTTAAATGTTTATTACATTGATTTGAGAGAGAGAGGAAGAGAGAGAAAGTGACAGAGACAGGAATATCAATCTGTTCTTGTATGTGCCCCAACCTGGGACTGAACCCAGCAACCTCTGCACTTTGAGAGGATGCTCTAACTAACCGAGCTATCTGGCCAGAGCACTATGTGTTTCATTTTAACACTTACATTATTTTTAATGCTCTTTTAAAGAAATAAAACAAAATGCCAAATGATTGCAACTTCAATATAAATATCATATAACAAAATATAAACATGATGTTCATAAGTATATTTTGTTATCAATGTATATTCCTTTTCTGTTGGTGTTCATTTAAAAGATCAGAAAGACAAACACAACAATGAACTTGTCTGCTTTATTACAATCTGTAGTTACTCAGTGTGAAGAAGGCAAAGGCGTACCACTCACTGTTCACCTTCCTCACCTGCTCTTAACTCCTTTACATTTCAGAGGTGCTCTGGGGGAAGAAAATTAGGTGGAGGATAGTAGGGGTGGTGTGACAGTTTGGCCAATGTCAGGACTTGTTGAATGATTTACTGTCACTATGGGCAGACTATTCCCAGAAGGCCATTAACCCAATGGACTGGAGGTAACACAAACATTCCAGATTGCTATGTCAGGAGAGGAGCGGTCTGCTTGTGTTTCTAAAGGGTATGTATATTGGAATACAGGCACATCAACCACTGCACCCAGCAGTGGAACCAGTTCATGCTGTATGTATCCACCACACAGTACTCTAACATTTCCTTCTCGTCTAGTATTCACAGCAGAATTCCTCTTTTCTTAGGACTTACATCCTTCATTATTTACAGGTACTTGCATTTTTGTCTAATCAACTCAACTGCATATCATATACTTCTCTAGTCCACCTGCCAGACTCATGTCCATTTTTTCTTTCCTTTCTTCCTTTCTCCATCCCATCGTTCCTTTTCTCCCCTTCTCCCTCCTCCTCTTTCTTCTTCTTTTATCTCTATTTTCTGGTCTTCTACAGATCTAAGCAACAGCAGCACACATAAAATCTTTCAGAAACCCTTCTGTTGTTTTACTTAAAATACGTTTTAGAGTGAATTAACTCCTTTGAATCAACTATGTTGATTTCTGTCATTAACTGGCTCCTTTGTACAATTTGAAGCTAGGGGGTTTAAAATCTATGAGGCTTTTTTTCTAAGTGAATAAAATAAAATCCCATGAATTTGTCCTTGTTGGGGCACACTATTCATGTTATTCTTCATTTCAACAAGTAAGAAGCAAAGCTTCTCAGAAGTTAAATACATTGCTTCAGATTGAATCATAGGGCCTATCATATAAAAATAAATGGACCATGGACATATTCGTTAAACTGAACATGCCTAAGACAATACAGTTACTAAGCAGTGAAACTAGAATTCAAATGCAGGATGAAGATAAGATTCCAAAGTGCCTGTTTTTTCTGCTACAACACACAGTTTTTAAGTCCTACATCAAAATGAACTAAAGAAACTAATTAAAAATCAGGCTAGAGAAAATGCAACTGAAGTTTGACTCATTTGATCTTGCTTTAAAAAAAAAAGTCAGCCCTACTGGCCTGAAAGTTCTTTATTTTAGGTTGTATCACTATTAAAAACAAAACAAAAAACAAACACTTACCCTAACTCTGGTTTGTTATAATGATGTAAAAGCCAAACCAAATATTGTGCATGCAGAAAAGACTAAACGGAAGTGAAGGAAATTCATCAACTTGCAATAGGAGTCATCTTTATGGAAAGGCCTATGCATCTTTTATTTGTTTTTCCCTTTCTATTTTTCTGTATTTTCCTCAATTTCCATGGTAAGTCTGAATTACTTTTTCAAAGAAATAAATCTCCAGAAAAATTAATTGGTAGAGTAAGAGTAGTGGAAAATTTCCTTTTGCTGTTATCAGCTTACATTTTTGCCATGAAATAATAATTTTAAAAACCCTACATAATACCGGGTGATTGTGTGTTATGTTTGTAAAAAATATTTTAGTCGGGGCTTAGCGAGCTAAGGAACCCCCTGCCATGACAAGCATGTTACCTGTTCAATGGAAGGAAAAAAGTCTTAACTGAGTTAAGCTTTAAAGTTTAATTACTATTTGAATGAAGAATTAAGACTTTAAAACCCAGCTGGGCATTAACTCATCAAGGCCTCTGACAAAACTGTTTTAATAAAGCTTCTGAAGTTGATGCCACACAGCAAACAAGGGCAAAAAGAACTAACTCAGTGAATTCCAGGTTTGCCTTTGTACTTTTCGAAAGCTGTAGCTGTCTTAAGAAGTTGAGGGAATGGGAAATCTGTTCAGCTCATTTATTTTCAGCCTCTAAAATTTCTGCACAGTCCTTCGGTTAAGTATAAGCTTCACCTTCCAAGTTTATTCCCAACTGAGAGGGAAATAGCAATTGTAGGAAATTGTTTTATGACTTTGGTGCTTTCAGTTTAAACCATTTTAATTGAAATACATTTAATTTGAAAACTGCAGTATCTGATTCTCTAACAAGTCATCTGCAATAAAGATAGTTTAGGTTTTTCAAAAGTACTCTTACCGTCATTCTAGAAATATACTGTAGACGATGAACAATTATATTCTATATATAAAGAATACTTTGAGAAGTGTTATATTACTTGTTTACTCATCACACACTTATTTAGATGCTGAGAGTAAAAAAAAACAATGGAAATTATCCTGGCCTTCAAAATGCCATGAGAGAGGCTAGAAGATAGGGTTTTTTTGTGGTATTTAATTGAGAATTCAGTTCTTAATTTCTTAAAGCCATCTCCAGGTAGTATTTTGTGTGTGTGTGTGTGTGTATGTGTGTGTATTTATGTATATGTGTGTGTGTGTGTGTAAATACATATTTTTAAAGAACTCTAGCTTTGGAGTCGTCAAACTTGATTTCAAGTTACAAAAGTGCCACATACTATGTAACTGTTCAAATCCTGACTTAATATACAACACAAACATTTCTTCCAGTTATTAAACTGGCAACATTTAATAAATTTTGAAGAAAAACATAAACAGAGGTCACTTTCTTTTCTAATGTGGGTGACTTTCAGGTAAAGGATTTATAGAAGAATACAAAATGAAAGTACACAGTAAAAATAGTTTTTATACTTAATTTTAAAATATTGTAATTTAAAAATATATAATACAGTCAAAAGGTACAAAAGAATATATAGTAAGCATAAGATTCTATCATTTCTTTGTCCCTCAAATATAGTGCACACAACTATTAGCAGTCTCTTGTAAGAAATAATCTTCCAGAGGTATGTTATGCTTGTAAATGTATAAATATATAAAACAAATAACAGTATATTAGGCATTCAATTAGACACTTAGCTTTTTACTTCATTGCTTGTTTAAAAATCTTTTGATGCTCTTAATGTATACTTTTTTTTTTTTTGAAGCTGGAAACGGGGAGAGACAGTCAGACAGACTCCCGCATGCGCCCGACCGGGATCTACCCGACACGCCCACCAGGGGCTACGCTCTGCCCACCAGGGGGTGATGCTCTGCCCCTCCTGGGCCTCGCTCTGCCGTGACTAGAGCCACTCTAGCGCCCCGGCCATCCTTGCTCCAATGGAGCCTTGGCTGCGGGAGGGGAAGAGAAAGACAGAGAGGAAGGAGGGGAGGGGAGTGGAGAAGCAAATGGGCTCCTCTCCTATGTGCCCTGGCCGGGAATCGAACCCGGGTCCCCAGCACGCCAGGCCGACGCTCTACCGCTGAGCCAACCGGCCAGGGTATTGGGTTGCATTTTTCAGGGATTTGGCATGGTGACGGGGCCAACTTGGACTTGGGGAACATGTTAAAGACACTACTCATTCATGGATTCTTGCTGTATTGGCCAAGAGTTTGCTTAAAGGCTGTTAATCACTGTAAAAAAAATAGAGGACTGGATGAAGAAGATGGGGCACATATACACCATGGTATATTATTCAGCTAGGAGAAAGGGTGACATCGGATCACTTATAGCGGAATGGTGGAGTCTTGGTAGCATTGTGCGGGGTGAAATGGGTGAATCAGAAAAAAACAGGAACTGCAGGATTCCATACATTGGTGGGACATAAAAGCGAGACTAAGAGGCATGAACAGGAGTGTGCTGGCTATGGGGGGTGGGGGGAGGGAAGAAGGGAGAGGGGGAGGGGGAGGGGTACAGAGAGAACTGGATGGAGGGTGGCGGAGGACGATTTCTCTTCGGGTGATGGGTATGCAACAGAACTAAATAACAAGATAACCTGGAAATGTTTTCTTTGAATGTATGTACCCTGATTTATTGATGTCACCCCATTAAAATAAAAATTTATTTATAAAAAAAAATCTTTTGAAACATTTCAAAGATGTAGATGACATACTGCTTCGTGTTACCACACAGGCTGTTGACCTCACAGCTGGGCAGAGTTCCCTTTACATTGATTATAATGTGATTGGTTCTCTCTGATGTAGGAAGCTCTCCACAGAGAATAATAAAAGATGGCTACTCTTGCATCCCATTCACCAACAGTGTAGATAATAGCACATAATGTGCTAATGTTTACTGGTTTTTAAAGTTCACTTAAAGGGTCTACTACTGTACATACATCCTGCAACTTGCTTTTTTTTTTCCAGTCAACCTATGCGTTTGACAGTTCATCATAACACATGTACCTTTTAGTACATTCTTTAAAAATATTATATAGTATTCCATTATATGACTATGTCACAATTAACTAATCTACTCTCCTATTGAATGATAATTCTGTTATAAATTTTTTATTGGAAACCATGCTGCAATAAATATTTCTGCATCTATTTCCTTCCACACATATAACATTTTCTCAAAGTTATATACCTAGCAGTAGAACTGCTAAGTTGAATAGTATAAACATCAACTTTACCACATATTTCAAAATTGCTGTCCAAAGTACTGGTACCAACTCATACACTTACTTGCAGTATATGAGAATCACTGTTACTCTGCAGCCCTGAAAACTCTTGGAATTGTCATAATTTAAATTTTACTGATATGAGATTATATCTCACATTTTTTTAAAAATTTTCCTAAATATTAGTGAGTAAGTATCTTCTCATTTGTTTATCATTCACTTAGATTACTTTTTTCTTTAAATTATCTGTTAGTGGACTTTATTCTTCTACTTAGTTACTTAGAGAAAAATGTCATTTTATGAGTTATGAATATCTTTTAATAGGCTGTGGTTTATTCTTTCACTTGTTTCTGTGTCCTTATTGAACATAAGAGTTTTCTAAAAACTTATTGTGGTGTTATCAAATCTATCAATCCCTTGCTTTAATTTTTTGTGTCTTGTCTAAGAAATTTTTCCTACATCTAAATATTATGAAGATATTCCATTTATTTTTAACAAAAACTGCTTTTAACATTTAGATCTTTAATCCATCTGGAATTTATTTTTGTATATGGTGTGAGTGTGGGATCCAATTTTACTTTATTTTTTTCATATAGCTAACCAATTGTCCCAGGACCATTTATTGAATAATTCTTCCTCTTTCCATTAATTTGTAGTGCCACCTTGGTCATATTTCAAGTTTCCACATAGGCAAGTATCTGCTTAGGGGCTCTCTACTGTATTCCTTTGGTTTATTTAACTCTTCCTATGTCGGTACCATAGTGCCTCATTTTCTATGGCTCTCTAAATTCTTGATATCCTTAATCAGGCAAATTTGCCCTCCCCCAAATTATTCTTCTTCAAATTTATCTGGGCTATTTTTGATTCTTTGGGCTTCCATACTAATTTTAAGATTTGTTTTTCAAGTTCCATTAAGTCTCTTTTTGATTTTAGTTAGAATTTTATTTAGTTTATATAGTATTTTTTAAGGAAATGGACATTTTTACATTTATTGAGTATGGTAGTGTATGTCTGTATTCAAATCTTACTTGTTCTTCAAATATATTTTGTTTTCTGGTTGGAGATCTTAACTATCATGTACTAGGTTTATTACTAGGTATTTTGTACATTTTGTTTTTATTTAATTTTCTAGCTGGTTATTTTTGTTTTGTTGAAATAATGATTTTTGTGTGCTGACTTGAGTCCAGTAAATTTATGAAATGTTCTTATTAGTTTTAGTAACTTGAAAGCCCTTGGTTTGTTTAAAATCACATTGTTTACAAATAAGAACAGTTTTATTGCTTCTTTTTCAAGTTATGCCACTTATTCCTTTTTTCTTGTATTAGATGAAAGCTTTAACACACTGTTGACTACAAATGGTTATAGTGTTATTCTGTCTTGTTGCTGGGAACACTTTTAAAAATACAAACTGAAGTGTGATATCTGTAGGTTTCTCATAGCTATTCTGTAGTAAGGACTATTTCTAATTTGCTGTGATGGTTAATTTTATGTGTCAACTTGACTGGGCCATGGGGAGCTTAGGCATTTTGATCAAACAGTATTCTAGGTCTGTCTATGATAGCGTTTGTGGATAAAATTAAACTTGAATAGGTAGAGGGAATAAAGCAGATTGCTCTCTCTAATGTGGGTGCCCCATCTAATCAAAGGCCACAATAGAACAAAAGGCTAACCTTCCAATGAATAAAAAGATTATTCACTGGAGTCGTGCTTGACTGCCTTCAAGAAGTGACACTGTTGTTTTCCCGCCTCAGTTCCAATCTGAAACATAGGTTGTTTCTGTGTCTAGGACCTACAAGCCTGAAGGTTAGAACTACATCTTATGCCTCGTGGTTCTCTGGCTTTTGGACTTCAACTAGAACTAAACCATTTGCTATCCTAGATCCCTAACTTGCTAACTGTAGATTATGGAAGTTGTTAGCCTCCACAACTGTGCCAGCCAATTCCTTTTAATAAAACACATATATATTCTATTGGTTCTCTTTCTCTGGGAAACCCTAAGCAATATATTTGCTACCAGATTTTGTCCAGGAATCAATTTAATCACCTTCACCATTGCCACTAAGAGTACAACACACCAAGTCATTACATCTGGGCTGCTGCCATTCTGTTTAAGTGGCCTTCCCCTTGACTGGTTTTCTTGTCAATTATACTCACCCTAGTATAGATTATTCTCTATGCAGCAGCCATAGAGGTCATTCAAAACACAGATCAGATCTTGTCACTCCTCTTCTGAACACCCTCCAAGGTTTTTCCATCACATGTAGAATAAAATCTTAAGTCCTTATTTAGGAATACAAAACCGCACATGATCTGGGTTCTACCAATCTCTCCAATCTCATCTTCTACCTTTTGCTCATCCCTCCATCCCCCTTATGCTCCTTAGGCCTGCCCTGCATGCTACTAAATGTTCCTCCTCGATCGATCCTTGGTTCAAGCCGACTTTTATCTTGAAGCCTTTGTATTCACAGTTCTCTCTGCCTGATATGCTTGCTCACTAAAAATTTTGTTTTTCTTGTCTCCTCACTTCATCCAGGTATCTGCTCAGCTTTGCACTCTTCATTACATTCTATCCCATTATCCTACTTTCTTTTTCCTTGTAGCAATTATTACATTTCATTTTAAACTTTAGCCATCTATTTTCTGATTCATTCATTTGATATAAAAAATAAGGCAGAGAATAATTTCTGTGTATCTATGATATCCCCTTTGCCAGAGGCAATGCTTAACACAAAGTAGATGCTAAATCACTACTGTTAATAAACAATTTGTTAATAAATACATGAGTCAGTATTATCACTTTTTCCTACATCAGTGATTTCACTATGTCACAATATGGTTGATAGATTTTCTGATGTCGAAACAGCTTTGCACTCCTGGAATAAACACTACGGAAACATGATGCACGTGCATTTTTATTACATTTAATATCTGGTCAATTCAATCTGTAACATTTTAGTTAGAATTTTCATTTTTATGTCCATATAAGAATTGCTCTGTAGTTGTCTTTTTTTATAATGGCCTTGCCTAGTAGGGGCACCAATAGCATATTAGCCTTACAAATTTGCCAGCCAGCTTTTCTCCTTTTACTTTGATCATAAACAACTTATATAAAATAGATGTTTGGTATTAGAAAATTTGTGAAAACACACCTGTAAAGCTGCCCTGGCTTGGCGTCCTGAGGGAAGGAAACCTCTCATTTCTTTAATAGCTATTGATTTAGTCATGTTTTCAAACTTTTCTCGTCAATTCTGGTAATTTATATATTTTTTGTAGAAAATTACCAATTCTCAGAATTTCCCGTTCTTTTTGTATGTTCCTATTATTTTTAATATCTGTGCACAGTCACAGTCACATGACTGTGTTTCAGTCTTTTTATTACTAATTGTATGTGCTCTTTATTTTTAAATTATTTTATCAAAACTCCAACTTTTAGGCCTATTGAATCTCTATATTATTTCTTCATTTTCTACTTATTAATTTGTTCCCATATCTTATTATTTTCTTAGATTATATATACTTTGTTTTCCTTCTTACTTTTTAGCCTCCTGAGTGAATACAACTGATTTGTTTTATATCTTTCTTTATTTTAAATACCTGAAAGGCTCTACTTTTGTTGCCATGTAGACATTTTGCTGTATCCATAAAGTGTTGTACATAGAATTACTTTTATTGTTATTATATTAAAGCAGTTTTTAAACATATAAAATGTATTTTCAAATAAAATATATTTTAAAATATGTGGATCCTTTAAGACTACTTTTTAAATGTTGATTTCTTATTTAATTGTTTTGTGATCAGAAAACTATGATCTGTATAATATTTGTTCCTTGTAATTTATTGAAATATCCTTAGCGGCCTAACACATGGTCATTTTAAAAAATATATATTCCATATGTATGTGAAAGAGGTGTATACGTTTATTTGGAAGGATACCGAGCTAAGTACATTTCTTTATTTGACTTTTCTATATCCCTTTTGGTGTTTTAGTCTATGGAAGATAATTTAAAGTTATATTGTTAAGTATAAAGAAGTTCATGATGTATATTCTTCACTGATCCTTACTTTTATATCATGTGATATTTATCTTCATTCCTATTAATGCTTTTTGCTTTAAATTCTATCTTGTCTGATACTAGTATTAACATTAGATCTCCAGAACATACTCCTCTTTTAACTGGAAGTTTGTATCCTTTGATCACCATCTTCCCTTTTCTTCCTTCCCCCAGACCCAGTAACTACCATTAAATTGTTTCTATGAGTTCAGTATTTTTTAGATTCCACATATAAGTGAGGTCATACAGTATTTGTCTTTCTCTGACTTATTTTGATTAGCATAATGTCCTCAAGTTTCATCTATAGTGTCTTACAAATGGTAAGACTTCCTTATTTATTTATTTATTTTTTTCATTTTTCTGAAGCTGGAAACGGGGAAGCAGTCAGACAGACTCCCGCGTGCACCCGACCGGGATCCACCCGGCATGCCCACCAGGGGGAGATGCTCTGCCCCTCTGGGGCGTCGTCTGTTGCATCCAGAGCCATTCTAGTGCCTGAGGCAGAGGCCTTAGAACCATCCTCAGCGCCGGGGCCATCTTTGCTCCAATGGAGCCTCGCTGTGGGAGGGGAAGAGAGAGACAGAGAGGAAGGAGAAGGGCAGGGGTGGAGAAGAAGATGGGCGCTTCTTCTGTGTGCCCTGGCCGGGAATCGAACCTGAGACTCCTGCACACCAGGCTGACGCTCTACCGCTGAGCCAACCGGCCAGGGTGACTTCCTTATTTTTTATGGTTGAGTAATATTCTATTTCAACATTCTTTTTTATCCATTCTTCCATCCACTGACACTTATGTTGTTTCCATGTCTTGGCTAATATTAACACTACTATAACATACATGAGAGTAGGGATATCTTCTCATTTCCTTAACCCTTTTAGTAGTGAGTATTTCTCATGCTCGCTGACCCCCGGGAGTGAGTTCTTTTTTTTTTTTCAAAAAATGAAATTAGTTACAGTTACAGTTTTATTAACTTAAAATCATGTTTATTTGATAACCAATTTATGGAAACAAGAAGAACATATATTTGCCTTTTTTTAATGTTGCTTTACACATTTTAAAATAAATCGATCGTACTCTGGATGGTCAGGAGGCAAGAGGAAGTACATGAACGTTTGTACTACTCAAGGGGTTAACATATATAAATATATTCAGAATTGTTGAATCATATTACCATATGATTATAAGTTATATCTTTAACTTTTTGAAAAAAATTCCATAATGTTTTTATAGTGGCTATATTAATTTTCATTCACATCAACAGTGTACAAGTGTTCCCCTTTCTTCACATCCTCACCAACACTTATCTCTTGTCTTTTTTTTATGATTTTAATTTATTGTATTTACATAGATTCAAATGTCCTACCGAATATATCTTCCCCCACTCCCATGTTCCCCTTGGCCCCCCTTTGCCCCTTCCCCCCAATGCTTTCCTACCTTCCCTCCAGGATTAGCTGTCCTGTTCTCAATAACGCTGTGTTATGTATATATAATTTCACTAATCTCTTTCCCTTCTCTGATCCCATTTCTCTTCCACTTTCCCTCTGACCACTTTGATCCCGCCTCTGCCTCTGTTCCATTCCTCAATTCACATTGTTCATTGGATTCCTCAAATGAATGAGGTCATATGGTATTTTTCTTTCTCTTCCTGGCTTATTTCACTTAGCATGATAGTTTCCAGGTCCATCCATGTTGTCACAAAAGGTAAGACTTCCTTCTTCCTCACAGCCATGTAGTATTCCATTGTGTATATGTACCACTGCTTTTTAATCCATTCATCAACTGAAGGACATTGGGCTAGTTCCAGATCTTGGCTATTGTAAACAAAGCTGCAATGAACATGAGGGTACATTTCTTCTTTTGAATCAGTGATTTGATATTAATAGGATATATTCCTAAAAGTGGAATAAATGGGTCAAAGGACAGTTCCATTTTTAATGTTTTGAGGAATCTCCATACTGTTTTCCACAGTGGCTGCACCAGTCTGCATTCCCACCAGCAATGCAGGAATGTTCCCCTTTCTCCACATCCTCGCCAGTACTTATAATGTGTTGTTTTGTTGATGAGGCCATTCTGACAGGTGTAAGGTAGTATCTCATTATGGTTTTAATTTGCATTTCTCTAATGATTAGTGATGTTGAACATTTTTTCATTTGCCTTTTGGCCATCTATATGTCCTCTTGGAGAAGTGTCTAATTATTTCTTTTGCCCAGTTTTTGATTGGGTTGTTTATCTTCCTGGTGTTGAGTTTTACAAGGTCTTTATAAATTTTGGTTATTAACTCCTTATCAGACATATTGTCAAATATATTATCCCATCGTGTGGTTTGTCTTTTTATTCTGTTCTTATTGTCTTTGGCTGTGCAAAAGCTTTTTAGTTTGATATAGTCCTATTTGTTTATCTTGTCTTTTATTTCACTTGCTGTGGTGATAAATCAGCAAAAATATTGCTATGAGAGATGTTGGAGACTTTACTGCCTATGTTTTCTTCCAAAATATTTATAATTTTATGATTTACATTTAAGTCTTTTATCCCTTTTGACTTTATTTCTGTGAATGGTATAAGTTAGTGATCCAGTTTCATTTTTTTGCAAGTAGCTGTCCAATTTTCCCAACACCATTTGTTAAAGAGACTATCTTTACTCCATTGTATGCTCTTACCTCCTTTGTCAAATACCAATTGTCCATAGAGCTGTGGGTTTATTTCTGGGTTCTGCCTGCTCTTATGCCAGTACTAGGCTGTTTTGAGTACAGTGACCTTGTAGTATAACTTGATATTCGGGAAGTGTGATACCTCCCACTTTATTCTTCTTTTTCAGGATTGCTGAGGCTATTCATGTTCTTTTTTGGTTCCATATAAATTTTTCAGAAATTTGTTCCAGAAATTTGAGACTTGTAAGTATGAAGTTACATATCTTTGAAGTATGTCAGTGGTATTTTAATTGGTATTGTATTGAATTTATAAATTGCTTTGGGTAATATAGACATTTTAATGATGTTTATTCTTCATATCCATGAGCACAGTATATGCTGCCACTTGTTTCTATCTTCCTTGATTTCCTTTATCAATGTTGTATAATTTTTCGAGTACAAGTCTTTAATCTCTTTGGTTAAATTTACTCCTAGGTACTTAATTTTTTTGTTGCAATAGTGAAAGGAATTGTTTTTCTTAATTTCTCTTTCAGATAATTCATTGTTGATGCATAAAAATGCCACTGATTTCTGAATATTGATTTTATATCCACCAACTTGCTGAATTAATTTATCAGATCTAGTAGTTTCTTGACTGAGACTTTAGGTTTTCTATGTGCAGTATCATATTATCAGCAAATATGATAGTTTTACTTCTTCTTTTCCAATTTGGATGCCTTTTATCTCATCTTCTTGTCTGATTGCTGTGGCTAGGACTTCCATAATTATGTTGAATAAGAGTGGTGAAAGGGAGCACCCCTGCCTTGTTCCTGATCTTAAGGGGATTTCTTTGCATTTTTGCTCATTGATTATGATGTTGGCTTCAGGTTTGTCATAGATGGCCTTTATCATGTTAAGATATGATCCCTGTATCTCCACTTTGCTGAGAGTTTTTACCATAAATGGATGCTGGATTTTATCAAATGCTTTTTCTGCATCTATTGATATTATCATGTGATTTTTATCCTTTCTTTTGTCTGTGTTGAATCACATTGATTGATTTGCAAATATTGTACCAGCCTTGCTTCCCCAGAATAAATCCCACCTGATCATGATGTATAATTTTTTTCATGCAATTGCTGGGTCCAGTTTGCTAATATTTATATTTTGTTGAGAATTTTAGCCTCTAAGTTCATCAGGGATATTGGTCTATAGTTTTCTTTCCTTGTAGTGTCTTTGCCTGGTTTTATAATCAGTATTATGCTTGACTCATAAAAGAATTTTGGAAACTTCACTCCTCTTGAATTTTTTGAAATAGCTTGAGAAGGATAGGAATTAGTTCTTGAATATTTGGTAGAATTCGCCTGTGAAGCCACGTGGCCCAGGACTTTTGTTTGTTGGGAGTTTTGGATAACTGTTTCGATATCATTTGATTAAATTGATCTGTTTAGGTTTTCTGATTCTTCTATATTGATTTTTGAAAGATTATATGTTTTAAGGAATTTGTCCATTTCACCTAAGTTGTCTAATTATATGGCATACAGTTCTTCATAGTATTTTCTTACAATCCTTTGTATTTCTGCTGTGTCAGTTGTTATTTCTCCACTTTCATTTCTAATTTTATTTATTTGAGTCCTCTCTCTTTTTTTCTTGGTGAGTCTGTTTAAAGGTTCATCGATCCTGTTTACCTTTTCAAAGAAAAGGCTCTGGTTTCATTGATCCTCTGTATTGTTTTTTTAGCTTCTATATCATTTATTTCTGCTCTGATCTTTATTATTTCCTTCCTTCTACTTCCTCTGGGATTTACTTGCTGCTCTTTTTCTAGTGTTTTTAGATGCAGGGTTAAATTGTTTATTTGAGCTTTTTCAAGCTTCTTAAGGTATGCCTGTAGTGCTATGAACTTCCCTCTCAGGACTACTTTTGCTGTGTCCCATAAATTTTGAGTTGTTGTATGTTTGTTTTCCTTTGTTTCAAGGAAATTTTTTATTTCTTCCTTGATCTCATTGTTAACCTATTCGTTATTTAATAACGAATTCCAAGTGTTTGAGTGTTTTTCAGTTTTTCTATTGTAGTTTATTTCTAGTTTCATGACATTGTGATCCAAGAAGTTGTTTGATATGATTTCAATCTTCTTAAGTTTACTGAGACTTGTTTTGTGTCCTAACATGTGGTCTATCCTAGAGAATGTACCATGAGCACTTGAAAAGAATGTATATTCTGCTGCTTTAGGGTGAAAGGTTCTAAAGTTATCTATTAAATCCAGTTGATCTAGTGTGTCCTTTAAGTCTGCTATTTCTTTGTTAATTTTCTTTCTTGAGGATCTATCCAGTGATGTTAGGGGGTGTTAAAATCCCCTACTATTATAGCATTGCTATTGATCTTGCCTTTTATGTCCATCAAAGTCTGCTTTATATTTTTAAGTGCTCCTATATTAGGTGCACAGATATTTATAATGGTTATATCTTTCTGTTGGATTGCTCCCTTTATCATTATATAGTGACCTTCTTTATCTCTTACTATAGCCTTTGTTTTAAAGTCCATTTTGTCAGATATAAGTATTGCTACCCCAGCTTTTTTTTCATTTCCATTTGCATGAAATATTTTTTTTCCTCCCTTTACTTTCAGTCTGTGTGTATCTTTTGTTTTGAGGTGGGTCTCTTGTAGACAGCATATGTATGTGACCTCTTTTTTTATCCATGCAGCTATGCTATGTCTTTTGATTGGATCATTTAATCCATTTACATTTAAGGTTATTATTTATATGTAGTTGTTTATTGCCATTTTATTCTTTAAAGCTGTATTCCTCTTTTGCTATATTTTTTTTACCCCTTTGTTCTGTTTACAGCAGGCCCATTAACATTTCTTGTAGCATTGGTTTTGTTGTAATGAATTTCTTGAGTTTTTTTTTTTTTGTTTGTTTGTTTGTTTTTTGGTCTGGGAAGCTTTTTATTTCTCCTTCAATTTTAAATGATAGCCTTGCTGGATAGAGAAGTCTTGGTTTTAGGCTCTTGTTTTGCATTACTTTGAATATTTCTTGCCATTTCCTTCTGGCCTCTAATGTTTATGTTGAGAAGTCAGATATTATTCTTATGGGGACTCCTCTATAGGTAATTGACTGCTTTTCTCTTACAGCTTTTATTATTTTTTCTTTATCTCTTAATTTTTGTATTTTAATTATAATGTGTCTTAGTGTGGACCTCTTTGGGTTCATCCTTAATGGGACTCTCTGTGCTTCTTGAACTTGTGTGACTTTTTTCTTCATCAATTTAGGGAAGTTTTCAGCTATGATTTCTTCAATCAGATTCTCTGTTCCTTGATCTTTCTCTTCTCCTCGGGAACCCCTATGATGTGGATGTTGTTTCTCTTCATGTTGTCACAGAGCTCTCTTAGAGTTTCCTCAGACTTTTTGAGCCTCTATTCTTTTTGCTGCTCTGCTTTTGTGCTTTCATTTATCTTGTCCTCTGAATCACTGATTCGATCCTCAGCTTCATCCATCCTGCCTTTAATTTCTTCTAGTGTGGTCTTTATTTCTGATATTGTATTTGTCATTTCTGACTGGTTCTTTTTTATTATTTCAATGTCCTTTTTGATACTTGCTATCTCTTTATTTAGTTGCTCATTATGTCCATCCATTGTTGCTCTAAGACCTTTGAGCATCATAACAATCATTATTTTAAATTCTGCATCCAGTAATTTGGTTATTTCCATCTCATTCAGATCTTTTTCTGGGGATTTCTCTTGTTGATTCATTTGGGTTGCATTTCTCTGCCTTCCCATTTTGTCTGTGTATAAGAAGGGTGTGGCCACATCAAATGGATGTGGCCTCTATGTTCCCTAGGTGTGGTCTGTTTGCAGGCCCACCACCTCCTATGCCGCCGCCGTGGGTGTTCAAGCACAGGTGTTACCAGCATCGGCCCACCATTTTGGTTGCTGCAGTCACTGTGGCTTCTGCCTCACCTTCACAGGCAGGACTGCATTTGCATGCCTGAGCTACAAGTCCTGGCCAGCCCCCAGACTCAGCACCATCCCTGCAGGCAGGACTTTGCTCACCCATCTGGGCTGCAAGCCCTGGCCAGACCCCGGCCTTCACCTGGCCCCTGTAGGCAGAACTGCACTCCTGCGTTCAGGCTGCAAGCCTTGACCAGTCCCTGCCTCCACCCTGCCCTGACAGGCAGGACTGTAGGAGGGACTGCTCTCCTGCACCTGGGCTGTAGCAGCAGCCAGCCCTTGGCTTCTGCCCCCACCAACGGAACCATGCTCCCATGCCCTGCCACTGCCCGCCCTCTGGCAAGCACTCAGTAGTGGGGGGTGGCAATGTAGTTCAGACCTCAGCACTCAATACTGTATCCCTGATGGCTCCCTGCATCTAAGCAACTGTGCTCTGAGTGCAGCAGAAGAACTTCTGTTTGGTTGGTGACCCTCTTCCCTTTGCTGGTATTGCTGGTTCCAGGGGAAATATTCACTTTAGATTTGGGGAGTGACTTAGCCCAGGGGTTAGGATGTCTGTCCCTCAAAGTGTTTCTCCCGGTGCCTCCTAGATTACACTCTCTTCCTGCTTCTCCAGTCCTCTCAGCTCTCCTCATCTCCCAGAGCCCCGAGTGAGTGGTTGTGAAAGAGTTTTTCTGCATGGTCCCTTTAAGATGAATCCTGGATCTGAGAAATCTGTCTCTTTTTCACAAACAGCTGGCTTGTTTCGTAGCTAAATACTGTCCATAGCCCTCTTCTAGGATCTGGGGCTGCAGGCTTGGGTTTCAGTCCTAGAGCCCAGGACCTTCCCTTTTCTGTGAAACTCCCCTCCCATCACGTGAGTCCTTCTGGGCTGCCACTTGCTCCTGGGAGCTGGACAGCCCTCTTCGCATTTCTACTTTTTCTACTAGTCTCAGTGTAGCTTCTTCAGTGATCTTTAGTTATAGATTCCTTGTGGTTTATCCCAAAGTTGGTTTTTCCAGATGATTCTTCTTCAAATTAAGTTGTAATCCACTTTGGCCTGGGAGGTGGAAGTTAGAATGTTCGCCTATTCCATTGCCATCTTGCCACTCTCCTATCTCTTGTCTTTTTTTTTTTTCTTTTTTTTCTGTATTTTTCTGAAGCCGGAAACGGGGAGAGACAGTCAGACAGACTCCTGCATGTGCCCGACCGGGATCCACCCGGCATGCCCACCAGGGGGCGACGCTCTGCCCACCAGGGGGCGATGCTCTGCCCCTCCGGGGCGTCGCTCCGTCACAACCAGAGCCACTCTAGTGCCTGGGGCAGAGGCCAAGGAGCCATCCCCAGCGCCCGGGCCATCTTTGCTCCAATGGAGCCTCGCTGCAGGAGGGGAAGAGAGAGACAGAGAGGAAGGAGAGGGGGAGGGGTGGAGAAGCAGATGGGCGCTTCTCCTGTGTGCCCTGGCCTGGAATCGAACCCGGGACTCCTGCACGCCAGGCCGACACTCTACCACTGAGCCAACTGGCCAGGGCTCTCTTGTCTTTTTTGATGGCTGCAATTCTAACAGGTGTCTGGTGATATCTCATTGGGGTATTAATTTGCATTTTCCTGATGATTAGTGATGTCACACTTTTTTATGTACTTGACCATTTGTCTTCTTTGGAAAAATTTCTATTCAGTTTGTCTATTTATTTATTTATTTATTTATTTATTTATTTATTTATTTTGTTATTTTCTGAAGCTGGAAACGGGGAGAGACAGTCAGACAGACTCCCGCATGCGCCCGACCGGGATCCACCCGGCACGCTCACCAGGGGCGATACTCTGCCCACCAGGGGGCGATGCTCTGCCCCTCCAGGGCGTCGCTCTGCCGTGACCAGAGCCACTCTAGCGCCTGAGGCAGAGGCCAAAGAGCCATCCCCAGCGCCCGGGCCATCTTTGCTCCAATGGAGCCTTGGCTGCGAGAGGGGAAGAGAGAGACAGAGAGGAAAGAGGGGGGTGTGGAGAAGCAAATGGACGCTTCTCCTATGTGCCCTGCCCGGGAATCAAACCCGGATCCCCTGCACACCAGGCCGACGCTCTACTGCTGAGCCAACCGGCCAGGGCCTGTCTATTCATTTTTTAATAAGATTGTTTGGGGTTTTTTTTTTTACTAAGTTTTATGAGTTCTTTATATATTTTAGATTCAAACTTCTTATCAGATATATTATATAATTATTAAATATTTTCTCCCATACCATGGGTTGCCTTTTCATTTTGTTGAGTATTTCTTTTGTGATGCATACAATTTATAGGTTGATATAATCCCACTTAATTCTTGTTTTTATTGTTTTGTTCTTGATGTCATATCTAAACAATTGTTGTTAAGAGCAGTGTCAAAGAGCATTTTCCTTATAATTTATTCTAGGAGTTTTATGACTTCAGGTATTACATTTAAGTCTTTAACCCATTTCAAGTTAATTTTTGTGAGTGGTATAAATTAGAGATTCAATTCATTCTTTTGCATGTAAATACCACCTTTCGAACATCATTTATTGAAGATACCATCCTTTCCCCATTGAGTATTCTTAGCTCCCTTGTCAAATATGAGTCGATCTTATCTGTTTGGATTTATTTCTGGGCTCTCAATTCTATTTCTTTGGCTTATGTGTCTTTTTTTAATGTTAGTGCCATACCATTTTGACAGCTTTATAATACAGTTTGAAATCAGCAAATGTGATCACTCCAGCTTTGTTCTTTCTCAAAACTGCTTTTGCTATTTAGGGCCTTATGTGGTTTTGTGCAAATTATCTATTTCTGTTCTCATGCATGAGACTGAGCATATTTTCCTCTGTTTAAGCATATTTGGATTTGTTTTCTGTTAATTGTCTATTTGCTATATTGTCAATTTTAAAAGTATTTACATTCTGGATTGACCTGTGGATAAAGCATCAACCTGTAATGCTAACGTCACTGGTTCAAAACCTGAATTTGCCTGGTCAAAGTATATATGGGAGTTGATGCTTCCTGCTTCTCTCTCCTCTCTCTCTCCTTTCCTCTCTAAAATGAATAAATAAAGTCTTTAAAAAATATTTACATTCTGAAAAATATACTCTATTTTATTTTTCTTTAAGTGTGCCTTGAACAGTCAAATGGATTCAGTGAATCTTTTCAGTATGTTTTTTTTTTTTCTTTATTCAGTTCCTGGTTGACTGAAAGTTTTCCTCTGGAGCATTATTTTCTCCATCCTTGAACAAATTTAAATAGATATTAAATTCTTACTTTATACTTTTTTCAGATTAAAAGTATTTTTCCTCTGTGTTCTCTTTTTGACTAAAACCCAAGTAATATTTTCTTTATTTTTAATGTCTAGTAACTCTACTAATATGAATTTCTGTGTTCATTGATCTAAGTCAAATTTTCCTAGGTCATGCTATATGTGCCTTTTAATAGACATATCTGAGGCTATTTCTTTTATTTTTATTTTTTTTTATTTTTTTAATGGGGTGACATCAACAAATCAGGATACATATATTCAAAGATAACAAGTCCAGGTTATCTTGTCTTTCAATTATGTTGCATACCCACCACCCAAAGTCAGATTGTCCTCTGTCACCTTCTATCTTGTTTTCTTTGTGCCCCTCCCCACCCCCTTTCTCTCTCCCATTCCCCCCTTCCCCCCGTAACCACCACACTCTTATCAATGTCTCTTAGTTTCACTATTACGTCCCACCTACGTATGGAATAATACAGTACCTGGTTTTTTCTGATTTAATTATTTCGCTTCGTATCATGTTATCAAGATCCCACCATTTTGCTGTAAATGTTCCAATGTCATGATTTCTTATGGCTGAGTAGTATTCCATAGTGTATATGTGCCACATCTTCTTTATCCAGTCATCTATTGATGGGCTTTTTGGTTGTTTCCATGTCCTGGCCACTGTGAACAATGCTGCAATAAACATGGGGCTGCATGTGTCTTTACGTATCAATGTTTCTGAGTTTTGGGGATATATACTCAGTAGAGGGATTGCTGGGTCATAAGGTAGTTCTATTTTCAGTTTTTTGAGGAACCACCATTCTTTCTTCCATAATGGTTGTACTACTTTACATTCCCACCAACAGTGGATGAGGGTTCCTTTTTCTCCACAGCCTCTCCAACATTTGCTATTACCTGTCTTGCTAATAACAGCTAATCGAACAGGTGTGAGGTGGTATCTCATTGCCGTTTTGATTTGCATTTCTCTAATAGCTAAAGAAGATGAGCATCTTTTCATATATCTGTTGGCCATTTGTATTTCTTCCTGGGAGAAGTGTCTATTCATATCCTCTTCCCATTTTTTTATTGGATTGTTTGTTTGTTTGTTGTTGAGTTTTATGAGTTCTTTGTATATTTTGGATATTAGGCCCTTATCTGAGCTGTTGTTTGAAAATATCATTTCCCATTTAGTTGGCTTTCTGTTTATTTTGTTATCAGTTTCTCTTGCTGAGCAAAAACTTCTTAGTCTGATGTAGTCCCATTCATTAATTTTTGCCTTCACTTCTCTTGCCTGTGGAGTCAAATTCATAAAATGCTCTTTAAAACCCAGGTCCATGAGTTGAGTACCTATGTCTTCTTCTATGTACTTAATTGTTTCAGGTCTTATGTTTAGATCTTTGATCCATTTTGAGTTAATTTTTGTACAGGGGGAGAGACTGTAGTCCAGTTTCATTCTTTTGCATGTGGCTTTCCAGTTTTCCCAGCACCATTTATTTTAGAGGCTTTCTTTTCTCCATTGTGTGTTGTTGGCCCCTTTATCAAAAATTATTTGACTACATATATGTGGTTTTATTTCTGGACTTTCTATTCTGTTCCATTGGTCTGAGTGTCTGTTTTTCTGCCAATACCATGCTGTTTTGATTGTCGTGGCCCTATAATAGAGTTTGAAGTCAGGTATTGTTATGCCCCCAGCTTCATTCTTTTTCTTTAGGATTGCTTTGGCTATTCGGGATTTTTTATAGTTCCATATAAATCTGATGATTTTTTGCTCTATTTCTTTAAAAAACGTCATTGGAATTTTGATGGAAATTCCATTAAATTTGTATATTGCTTTGGGTAATATAGCCATCTTGATTATATTTATTCTTCCTAGCCAAGAACAAGGTATATTCTTCCATCTCATTATATCTTTTTCGATTTCCCTTAACAATGGTTTATAGTTTTCATTATATAAGTCCTTTACATTCTTTGTTATGTTTATTCCTAAGTATTTTATTTTTTTTGTTGCAATCGTGAAGGGGATTATTCTTTTGAGTTCGTTCTCAGTTGTTTCATTGTTGGCATATAGAAAGGCCATTGACTTCTGTATGTTAATTTTGTATCCTGCGACCTTACTGTATTGGCTTATTGTTTCTAGTAGTCTTTTTGTGGATTCTTTGGGGTTTTCGATGTATAGGATCATATCATCTGCAAAAAGTGATACCTTTACTTCTTCTTTTCCGATATGGATGCCTTTTATTTCTTTGTCTTGTCTGATTGCTCTGGCTAGAACCTCTAGTACCACATTAAATAAGAGTGGAGAGAGTGGACAACCCTGTCTTGTTCCTGATTTAAGGGGGAAAGCCTTCAGTTTAGTGCCATTTAATATGATGTTAGCTGATGGTTTATCATATATGGCTTTTATCATGTTGAGATATTTTCCTTCTATACCCATTTTGTTGAGAGTCTTAAACATAAAATTGTGTTGTATTTTATCAAAAGCCTTTTCTGCGTCTATTGATAAGATCATGTGGTTTTTGTTCTTTGTTTTGTTGATATGGTGTATTACATTAACCGTTTTACGTATGTTGAACCATCCTTGAGATTCTGGGATGAATCCCACTTGATCATGATGTATTATTTTTTTAATATGTTGTTGTATTCGATTTGCTAGTATTTTGTTTAGTATTTTAGCATCTGTATTCATTAGAGATATTGGTCTGTAGTTTTCTTTTTTTGTACCATCCTTGCCTGGTTTTGGTATGAGGGTTATGTTGGCCTCATAAAATGTGTTTGGAAGTATTGCTTCTTCTTCAATTTTTTGGAAGACTTTGAGTAGAATAGGAACCAAGTCTTCTTTGAATGTTTGATAAAATTCGCTGGTATATTCGTCAGGGCCTGGACTTTTATTTTTGGGGAGGTTTTTAATGGTTTTTTCTATTTCTTCTCTACTGATAGGTCTGTTTAGGCTTTCTGCTTCTTCTTGACTCAGTCTAGGAAGGTTGTATTTTTCTAGGAATTTATCCATTTCTTCTAGGTTGTTGAATTTAGTGGCATAAAGTTTTTCATAGTATTCTACAATAATTCTTTGTATATCTACGGTGTCCGTGGTGATTTCTCCTCTTTCATTTTGGATTTTGTTTATATGAGTTCTTTCTCTTTTTTCCTTGGTGAGTCTTGCCAAGGGTTTGTCAATTTTGTTGATCTTTACAAAGAACCAGCTCCTTGTTCTAATAATTTTTTCTATAGTTTTTCTGTTCTCTAATTCATTTATTTCTGCTCTGGTTTTTATTATCTCCTTTCTTCGGCTGGTTTTGGGTTGTCTTTGTTCTTCTTTTTCTAGTTCCTTAAGGTGGGAAGTTAAGTGGTTCACTTGGGCTCTCTCTTGTTTGTTCATATATGCCTGAAGCGATATGAACTTCCCTCTTATCACTGCTTTTGCTGCATCCCATAGATTCTGATATGTCGTATTGTCATTTTCATTAGTCTGTATATATCTTTTGATCTCTGCAGTTATTTCTTCTTTGACCCATTCATTTTTTAAAAGTATGTTGTTTAGTTTCCACATTTTTGTGGGATTTTTTTCCTCTTTTTTTTTCAGTTGAATTCTAGTTTCAAGGCTTTATGATCAGAAAATATGCTTGGTACAACTTCAATTTTTCTGAATTTGCTGATGTTGTTTTTGTGGCCCAACATATGGTCAATTCTTGAGAATGAGCCATGTACACTGGAGAAAAATGTATACTCAGTCACTTTGGGATGAAATGTCCTGTAGATGTCTATCATATCCAGGTGCTCTAGTGTTTTGTTTAAGGCCACTATGTCTTTGTTGATTCTCTGTTTGGATGACTGATCTAGAGCCGTCAGCAGTGTATTGAGGTCTCCAAGTATGATTGTATTTTTGTCAGTTTTTGTTTTAAGATCAATAAGTAGCTGTCTTATATATTTTGGTGCTCCTTGGTTTGGTGCATATATATTAAGAATTGTTATGTCTTCTTGATTCAGTGTCCCCTTGGCCATTATGAAATGGCCATTTTTGTCTCTGAGTACTTTTCCTGTCTTGTAGTCAGCATTATCCGATATGAGTATTGCTACACCTGCTTTTTTTTGGATGTTATTTGCTTGGAGTATTGTTTTCCAGCCTTTCACTTTGAATTTGTTTTTATCCTTGTTACTTAGATGAGTTTCCTGTAGGCAGCATACAGTTGGATTTTCTTTTTTAATCCATTCTGCTACTCTGTGCCTTTTTATCGGTGAGTTTAATCCATTTACATTTAGTGGAATTATTGATACTTGTGAGTTCCCTATTGCCATTTTATATCTTGCTTTCTGTTAGTTTTGTGTCTTGTTTGATCCTTCTCTTTCGTTTTTCTATCTTTTGTTTTTATTTGGTTGTATTCCATACATCTTTCCTCTGTTGCTATCTTTTTTTATCTCATGTGCTTCTGTGGTGGTTTTTTCAATGGTGGTTACCTTTGAGTAATGAAAAGGGTCCCTACCCTGTTCATTGTAGCAAACTATTTTGTGAGTACTTTTGCACTCCATCGTCCTTTGCTACTGTTAATCTCCATCTTCTCCCCCTCTTTCTTTTTGTTGTTGTCACAGTTTAAATTTGGTTTTATTGTGTTCTTCTTGGAGCTTTTACTTGTGGCTCTGTTTTTTTTTGTTCTTTGTATCTGATTGGAGAACCCCCTTTAGTAATTCCTGGAGTGGGGGTTTTCTGATGATAAATTCCCTCATCTTTTCTGTATCTGTGAATGTTTTTATTTCTCTTTCATATTGGAAGGATAGCTTTGATGGGTATAGTATTCGTGGCTGAAAGTTCCTCTCTTTCAGGACTTTAAATATTGGGGTCCACTCTCTTCTAGCTTGTAGAGTTTCTGCTGAGAAATCTGATGATAATCTAATGGGCCGTCCTTTATATGTTGTATTCTTCTTTTCCCTGGCTGCCTTGAGAATTTTTTCTTTGCTGTTGGTTTGTGTCAATTTCATTATGATATGCCTTGGAGTAGGTTTGTTGGGGTTAAGAAAACTTGGAGTTCTGTTTGCTTCTTGAACTTGAGGCTTTAGTTCTTTCCACAGGCTTGGGAAGTTCTCATCTATTATTTGTTTGAGTATGTTCTCCATTCCATTTTCTCTCTCTTCTCCCTCTGATATACCTATTATTCTTATGTTATTTTTTTTGATGGAGTCAGATAATTCTTGTAAGGCTATCTCATTTTTTTTAATTTTTGAGTCTCTTTCTTCTTCTCTCTGTTGTGCATCAAGTTGCTTGTCTTCTATTTCACTAATCCTCTCTTCCATCTGACCTGTTCTATTAGCTAAGCTTGTTACTTCGTTTTTCAGCTCGTGAATTGAGTTTTTCATCTCTGTTTGATTTGTTTTTATAGTTTCAATTTCCTTGGACATATATTCTTTGTGTTCATTGAGTTGTTTTCTGAGCTCCCTAAATTGCCTTTCTGTGTTTTCTTGTATATCTCGGAGGATTTTTAGGATTTCTATCTTGAATTCTCTGTCATTTAGCTCCAAGGTTTCCAATATATTAAATTTTTTCTCCATAGATTTTTCCTCATCTAGCTGTTACTTCTCTTTCTTTTGTATCCATGATATTCAATTTTCTCTTTTTTAATGGCATCTGAGGGTGGTTTTGTTGATAGTATTAATGAGATTTAATAAAGAATAAAAAGTTAAAAAAAATAAAAAAATAATAAAAAAATAAAAAATCGAAAAGAGTTGTTTTTTTAAAAAAATTAATAATGAAATAAAGAAAAATAAAATAAAATAAAAATTTTAAAAAAAGGAAATTATTTCCCCCTCCTTTTTTCCTCTCCTCTCCTCTCCCCTCTTTCTTGAGAAAATCTTGTGGTGAACTGTGAATTATAACAAACAATGCCTGTGATGGAGGGCCTGAATTGGGGAAAAGTAATAAAGGGGCAAAAAGAAAAAAAGAAAAACAAAGAGCGTATGGACCCACAAAAAGCAAATAAGGAAAAAATTTGGGTCAAGAATAAAATGATTTGCTTTTAGGTGTTGGTTGTCTAAGAGTTTTGATGAGAGGAATAATAGGAAAACGGAAAAATGGGGAGACAAATTAAAAAATTACTATTGTATTTAGTCGAATAAGAACTAGATAATATGGAGAGCCAGGGATGGGAGCACTGCTAGTGAGTTAAAAAGGTGAAGTAAAAACCCCCCAAAATGCCACAAACATAAGTTTGAGTCCCAGATAAGATAATCTGTTTGTTATTGAGGTTTGAATGAGAGGAGATGTAAAGGAGAAAGGAAGAAACTAATATAGAGGGAGAAAAGAAAGAGAGAGAGAGAAAAAAAGAGGGAACCACTAAAAGAAGAAAAAAGAAAGGAGAGAGAGAGAGAGAGAGAGTTAAGGGTTTTGGAGTGCAACCCTCATAGAGAGAAAGGAAGAGAAGAGAAAAGATAATGGGAGATGTAACACTTATGGGTAGTGTAGTTCAAGGAGAGGAGAGAGTAAGACCGGCAGAGAGTTAATCGGCCAAATTGGAGGAGGAAAAAAGTATCAAGAATGAAGATAAGGCCCTGGCCGTTTGGCTCAGCGGTAGAGCGTGGGCCTAGCGTGCGGAGGACCCGGGTTCGATTCCCGGCCAGGGCACACAGGAGAAGCGCCCATTTGCTTCTCCACCCCTCTGCCGCGCATTCCTCTCTGTCTCTCTCTTCTCCTCCCGCAGCCAAGGCTCCATTGGAGCAAAGATGGCCCGGGCACTGGGGATGGCTCTGTGGCCTCTGCCTCAGGCGCTAGAGTGGCTCTGGTCGTAATATGGCGACACCCAGGACGGGCAGAGCATCGCCCTCTGGTGGGCAGAGCGTCGCCCCCTGGTGGGCGTGCCGGGTGGATCCCGGTCGGGCGCATGCGGGAGTCTGTCTGACTGTCTCTCCCTGTTTCCGGCTTCAGAAAAATGCAAAAAAAAAAAAAAAGAATGAAGATAAGAGAAACAAACGAACAAATATAATAAAATGGGATAGGTTATAAAGTCTGCAGGTTATTTTTGATTTTGAGAGGTTATCTTCTTGCTTTTTCTTTTCTCTCCCTCTTCCTGGTCGGTGACTCTGTACCCCGGGTTCTGCCCCTTTGGCACGCTCAGGTAGAGGTTTGCAGTTGATAAGTCTCTATGGCAATGTCATGTATTGTGCTTTAGTCTCGTTGGCAGTCGAGGCTCATTAGCATTTATAGGCTCCACCAGTGAGAGAGTCCGTGTTCCTGGAGCCTTTCTCCTAGTCTTTCCTTCCTCAATTAGTAGCCTGATAATCCAGCTATGGGGTTGCTGCTGCCTCTGCCTGGATAGTAAGAGGCTCAAAGAGCTGGCAACTCCCCACTCTATATCCACTCAGCACAGGGCTCTGGGTAAGGCTCAGTCAGTCAGAGCTGCTAGCATAATCAGGAGGGCTTTCCACCTACTCAAAGACCTCTGGCTCTGCCACTCTGTCCGGTAACACAGGCGGGCGCCCACTTCTGGGGCGCTTGGAGGAAACTTTCACTCACTGTATGCGACCAGGATATCCTGCCAGCAGTCTCACGCTCTGAGTGAAATCCCCAACCGTAGTGAAAAGTTGTAGCGTTGGAATTGAGTCTCGCTCCGTCCCCGTGCGCGGCTATTGCAAGGCGCTGGGGTAGCCCGAGATTCCGCTTTGGCCCACACAAAGGCCCCTGACTCTGCCCCTCTGTGCAATAACACGGGTGCGCACTGCCGAGGCACTCAGAGGAATCTCTCATTCACTATCTGCGCACGCGCAGACCAGGATATGAGGCCGGCTGCGTTTCCCTCTGAGTGAAACCCCCGCCCGCACGGAAAATCTCCACCGTTGGAATTAGTTCTCACTCCCTCCCGTGCGTGGCTTCCCAGGGCGCTGGGGCTGCCCAGAGACTCTGCCCTCAGCCCACAGAAAGGCCTCTGACCCTGCCTCTCCGTGGGGCAACACAGGCACCCACTCCTGGGGCTTAGGAAGAAATCTCTCGCCCACTAACTGCGCGCACGCCGATCAGGAGACCGGGTAAAATGGCCGCTCCGCTTGTCTTTCTTTGTTTGGGTTTGGCGCGAGTGTTAGCTTGTATTGCCCGGGTTGCCACAGGATCAGATATTCCTCGGCTTGGATCTCTGTGCCACAGCCTGGTTCGGCCGTTTGTGCCGCGGCCTGGATCTATTCACCCCCTTTGCCCGCCTCAGTTTCTATATTCACAGTTACCAGAGAAAGCCGCCCTGTTTAGGTTAGTGAGGAAGGCGGAGCATTTCTTACTCCCTATTTCCTTCGGGGTTTGGTTATATATTTAGCCAATTTTTCACTCAACCATACCTTTGGGTGTATTGGGAAGCATCTGGAGGCTCCAAATATAGGTTTTCCTGTTTCTGGTTGAAGATCTTGTTGAGTTTTGGGGGAGATTTATCGGTATCGCTTCCTACCCCGCCATTACTCTGACATCATCTCCCCTCTGAGGCTATTTCTATTACTACAAACTTTTCTTTAACTTTAACTTTAAATATTTTTAAGAGTTTATATTCTATTTGAGGGGACAAAATTATTTATAGTTTTGATAGTTTATATATTGGATTATTCATATTAGTTTTCCAAGTCTACCATTTATTTTTCTCTAATCATTCTAATCTCCTTTCAAGTTTTCATTCTATTTTGTCCCCTTTACAATATTCCACATCTCTTACTGTGTTCTATTTTTTTTAATTTTTTTCTCTGCTTCTAACGTGCCCTTCAGTTTTGTGATGGCTTTGTTTTCTCTTCCATTTTTTTCAAGTTTTTAAATCCAAATTTCATCACATTCTGTTGCCTCACCCTATTTTTTTCTACATTCTCATGTCTATACTTAGAATTCCCATTTAATAGAAGCAATAAGTTCTTAACATTTTAAAATTCATGGCAAATACTTCTTCATAGTTTTTAAACAACTCTATAGAAATATTTTCCTGGTGAGGGTTTACTACCTGCTAGTCTTTTCCCTTTTTTCTCTTAATACATTTGGGTAGTTCTATGGCAGTTCTTTAAAAACAAGAAACACAAACAAAAGAACACTCCTATTTGAATGAGGATACTTCTTCCTGAACTAGCTATCTGTAGAGGGATATGTTAGAAAGGCACCAGGACTAGATTCTAGACCACCAAGAATACTCTTCATGATATAGGTTTGTAGGTATTAATGAGTCACTTCTCCCTAGCTTAGAGAAATTGGTATTTCAGAGCTCTTCATACTGTGTTCTTTCTCCTCTACCCTGCTTCACCAATAGATTGCTTCTCACAAAATGGCTTATCTCTGCATCATTTCCTCATTCAGTTACACCTTCTCCTTCCTTTTACTAAACCCTATCTAAGGAAACTGCTGCTATTAGACAGTTTATCTAACTATGTTGTCCCAGACAAAGAAGAGTTTGGATTTGAGCCTTCAATGAGACAGGCAGCTGCTGGAGCATCTTGTGCCCCTGTTTTACTTCAAAGAGTTTGACAGCCTTCCTCTTGTGTCAGGGTCCTGATATAAATATACTTCTTGGTGTTACAGAACATGAGCTTTAGTTTCTTTGTGGCTTGTTTTTCTTGTTCATTTGTGCCATTTATAAGAGGAGAGGGTAAAGAGATTTTCTTTATTTTACCCATTATAGAACTGCAAATCTTATATTTAACTTCTAAAGAGTTTATATGACCAGTAACTTTTTTTTTTCATTTGGGCAGCAACTTTTATTTTACTTATTCATTTTTCTTTTTAGAGAGGGAGAGGGGGAGAGAAGGAGAGAGAGTAGGATAGAGGGAGAAGGAGGAAGCATAAACTTCTAGATGTGCTTGAACCAGGCAAGACCAGAGATTCAAACCAATGACCTCAGTATTCCAGGTCAACACTTTATCCACTGTTATGACCAGTAACTTTTAATACTCCCTTTTAATTTCTTCATGGTTTTTGTTCATACTCTTTAGTTACATTCATTCCTTTGTGACTATATAAAACTTATTTTGATACCAATTAAGTTTTAGAAATAAGAGCATAATCTTGCCTGACCAGGTGGTGGCGCAGTGGACAGAGCATCGGACTTGGATGCGGAAGGACCCAGGTTTGAGACCCCGAGGTCACCAGCTTGAGTGCGGGCTCATCTGGTTTGAGCAAGGCTCACCAGCTTGGACCCAAGGTCGCTGGCCCCAGCAAGGGGTTGCTTGGTCTGCTGAAGGCCCGTGGCCAAGGCACATGTGAGAAAGCAATCAATGAACAACTAAGGTATTGCAATGAAAAACTAATGATTGATGCTTCTCATCTCTCTCCATTCCTGTCTGTCTGTCCCTGTCTATCCCTCTCTCTGACTTACTCTCTGTCTCTGTAAAAAAAATAAAAATAAATAAGAGCATAAAAGAGCATAATCTTTATAAAACATAAAGAACAGTTGCCTATAAACTCTGGCATATATCATATCATTTTTCTAAATTATCACTTCTAGTAGTACAACAGTTAAAAATATATAATTGTATGTTCACTATAAAGAATATAATGATATTATGAAAAGATTTGTTTCTGTGTGGTAAACAGAAAACATGATGATGCATAATGTACAGATGAATTTTAACAGTTCATTCCAAAATACACAGATTGCCATCAAAGTCATTACACAAAAGCTATGCTCTATTTAAAATAGGTAAGCTGACATAAAGAGGTATGATTTTGAAATGGCATGGCAATTAATGATGTAAAAGTATGTTCAGATGCATTTTCATACCAAAGACGGCAACTGTTGGAAGGGTCTTTTTCCCTTAGTTTCTTAAAGAATCCAATATATTTAGATTATTCAATAAGTTTTTAAAATAAAATGTTAGTTTATCAGTTTGGGAGAGGAAGACTCAGGTCCACAACACACTTCAGGCTATATTTTATGGAAGTATGAGGTTTTATTAAACTTCCTGTTTCTGCTGGCTGCTTGCTTGGGTAACTGTGAAGGGCCACATGATTGTAGCAAATACTGGATGTAAATCTATATCTTTGGCATAAAATGAAAATAAACTTATCGAAAATCTAAAAATGTTTTTGCTTGTCTAACAATTTGATCTTAGAAGTTACTGCATACCACCTTAGAGAGGGAGAGGGACAGAGTTAATGTCAGTAGTCTAAACATTGCCTTGGACTCCTGGCAAGTTTTCCACAAGAGGTTGTGGGGGTGCAATTAATGCTTACCGGGAAGAGCACTTCAAAATTCCGCCTCATAGGCCCACCCGTAATCTGGAGGCTGGGAAGTGCTGAATGCTAGGTCCCCTGATGATTGATGATGAAAGCAATTTGATCTAAGGTAGCATTAAATCTAGACTCTAGAACTCAATAATTCAAGTTAAATTAGCAGAAGTGGGAGGTTTAAATTTACATCCAAATTTTTAAAGACAAAATAATTAACAAACCCACGCAAGTATTATTTCCTACTAAATGAAAAACTTTCTGCCCTCATATTCACAGCTTCTTTCTTTCTTTTTTTTTTTTTTTTTTTGTACTCAAACTTCCAAGGTACCTATGACTTAGATATCCTTGTTCTCTAACAATGAGGTTGTTGTCACAGCTGCATTGCTTCTATTTCCCCCTCTCTGATTTTGGGGGGACTGAAAACCAGTGTGGTTTGTTTTTGTACATAGTGACTTGGCCCAGATCACGGGAAGACCACAGAAGAGTCTGATAACACATTTGGACTCAGACTCCACATGCAAAAATAAAAATGTATCCAAAAACCATGTTTTCACTCTATCATTCCTATGCTTAAAACACTAAAGTTGTTTTTGTTGTTGTTTGTGTTGCCTGCCTGCTCCCACTGCATACCCATGGTGGTTAGCTGGGGGTATGCTCCTCCTCCTCAACCTCACTTGGGGACAAGAAGCACTGGTGACAATGGCCACAGAAGGAAGAGAAAAAGGGAAAGCACACAGTGTCCCTTACAGCTTCTGCATGGAAGGGGCACATGATATTCTCTGTCACATTTCATCCATAAAAGCAAGTTACATGACTCTGCCTGGCTTCAAGTGGGTAGATATGACAGATTAGTACAGGTGGTTCAATCTATCATGTTATGTTTTTCAGGTCTGGGCATTTGCTGTGTTAGAACAATTTTTTTCAGAATATGTTATAAAAAACATGAAAAACAAAGTTATTTCCTACTTCCTTTAGATGACAAATAAATAAGCACACCTGGACAATGGTAAGAATCAAAATCAAAGTGTGAATAAGTATTAAAGAATGTCCCTCAAAATCTTAATTGTTTTTAGGTTCATCCAAATAACAGTAAGAACACAATATCAGGTAGGATGGCCAGGCATTCATCAAACATTCTTAAAACAATCATCCTTCTTTCAGAATTATTCACCTTCTAATTAAAATTGCCCTGTTTTTCTCCAACCAGTTATCATCAGTCTAAATATAACCAGTATTTCTATAAATTATATAGGTGGGTAAAAATAGGTTTAAAATTGTAAGTATGCAAAACACTTATCCTTGTATTATTACCAGAGAGTTTATCCTTGTATTATTACTTATTTATTATTATATTATTTTCCATATGAACAACTGTAAACTTACTTTTGCCCAACCCTGTATAGTAAATCATCTCACACCTGTCATATGGCTATCATCAATAAATCAACAAATAAGTGTTGGCGAAGATGTGGAGAAAAGGGAATCTTTGTAAACTGTTGGTGGGATTGCAAATTCATGCAGCCACTGAGGAAAACAGTATGGAGCTTCCTCAAAAAATTAAAAATAAAACTACCTTATGATCCAGTAATTCCACTTCTGATATTTATCCAAATAAATCCAAAACACTAATTTGAAAAGATGTACACACCCCTATGTTCACTGCTGCTATATTTGCAATAGCCAAGATATAGAAGTAACCTAAGTGTCCATCAATAGATGAATAGAAAAGATTAGGTAGATATATAATGAAAAAATTATTTAGCCTAAAAAAGAATAAATTCTTGTGATTTGTGATAACATAAATGAACCTAGAGGATACTATGTTAAGTGAAATAAGTCAGACAGGAAAGAAAAATATAGAATAAACCTCATAGATACAGAACTAACTGAAGGTTGCCAGATGGTTAGAGGGTTGGGATGATGGGTGAAAAGGAGAAGGGATTAAGATGTACAAATTGCAGCTATGACAAGAGTCACAAGGATATATAGTATAGGGAATACCATCAATAATGTTGTAATAACTATGTATGGTATCAGACGGGTACTAGACTTATGTGGGTAACCAGTTTGTAGGTTATATAAATATGTGATCACCATGTTGTATACCTAAAACTAATATAATATTGTATGTTTATTGTAATTGAAAAAAACTTTTCATTTAAATTTAAAATATCTAAAATGTGGTAGCTAGTTTATTTTCAGTGTATATTAATGATATTATTTAAAGGGTTTTATTGTAACCTGTCTATGTAAGAAGCATACGCCAGCCAAAGAGTTGATTATAATACAATGTCTGCCCTTGAGGAGATGAGTATATAGATGGAGGCAAAAGTTAGAATGGAGATGATATAGAGTAATTACTCTAAACATATATGCCAATGTATTTCCAAAGCAAATAAGTTTTAAATTTGTTGCAGTTGTTGGATCCTTCCTCAATTGCAATCTTATATGTAAGTCAAAGTTATTAGACACATAAAGCAGAGCTCTTCTGAATAAAGTGTGAAGTGGGACACCATGAATCTCTTCTGCTAGGTAGGTCCCTTATCTTAACTCCTTGCACCCCTTAAATTTCTTCTTCTTGGGGTTTTTGGAACACAGCCCAGGGAAAATTTAAAGAAAGATAGAGAGAAAGACAGGGGCGGGGGGGGGGGGGGAGAGAGAGAGAGAGAGAGAAACTCTTTGAATTTCTGTTGTATAGATACATATATTTGTTTTGTGCAAACAGTTTAGGACATAAATATTTAATGTATACCATTGATAGGTAGTAATTTCTTAGAATGGTCATGACACAGACTAGAGTATTTTTAAATTTTTTATTGAATTTGTTGGCTTGATATTAGTTAATAAAATTATACAGGTTTCAGGTACACAATTCTACAAAGCATCATCTTGTGTTACCACCCCAAGTCAAGTCTCCCTTCATCACCATCTATGCCCTCTTTACACTCCTCGACCTCCCCCATTTCCCCTCTACAATCCTCACACTGTTGTCTGTGTCCATAAGTTTTTTTTCCTATGCTTAATCCCTTCAAAGGGGATAGAGATGAGGTAGAAAAGCAGTGATCATGGCAGCTGACAGTTTCGGTCTCATCATATTACAGAACTAACAATATGATAGTTTATTAACAAGCCAGACTTTTCAAATCCAAACTTCTATGAATATATTTTATGAGAATTATTGCCAGTTTTGTCTCTCAGATCTATCAAATGATTATGTCAACTGATGGGTACTATGTGACATACAAATGTGTTCAGACATTTGAAGGATTCATATGTTCAGTAGGAGTACTAT
The DNA here is from genome assembly GCF_036850765.1 of Saccopteryx bilineata. Taxonomy (NCBI): domain Eukaryota; kingdom Metazoa; phylum Chordata; class Mammalia; order Chiroptera; family Emballonuridae; genus Saccopteryx; species Saccopteryx bilineata. Next base: position 137,002,518 of record NC_089491.1, on the reverse strand, counting down.
GTATTTGAGAGCATTTCAGATAGGTCTTAGGTTGAGATAAATATGAGATAAGCTCATGTTTTTAGAATTTGACATTATGAAATGAACTAAATTCTAAGAGACCAGTTCAGTTTTGTCTACCAAAATCCATGAAGTGAGTGCCTGAGTATGAAAGCAGCTTAAAGTTGTAGATATTGAGGATTTCTGGAAACATATTAAAACTAAAAAAAGGAAGAAAAAAAAAGAAAAAGAGGCCCTCACTAAATTTTTTGCATTCACCTTTCTTTTTCTGCCATGTCAGAACATAACAAAAACGATTGAAACTACATTTAGGATAAAAGCAGGAAAATAATATGCTTTTCTTTTAGTTTGGATTACAAGACTCTAGAATTTCTATGACACAGTTTTCAGATATATAGTTCAGTGCTACAGTATCCCATGATCAGGTAACTCATGGGCTTTCTCATCCATTTCATTTCAAGGACAATATCTTAAAAAAAGAAGTTGGCCAGATATATGAATAGATTATATATAATCCAGAAGTAACAAAGTGAAATTAGATTGATCAGAGGAGCAAAGCTTTCTTTCTTGTTTTTTATTCTTTTTTTAGATTTTTTTTCTTCCAAATGAGAGGAGAGGGGATAGAGAGACAGATTCCCACATACACCCCGACCAGGATCCACCCAGCAACCTCTATCTGAGGCCAATGCTCTGCCCATCTGGGGCCATGCTCACAACTAAGCTATTTTTAATGCCTGAAGAGAAGGCTTCACAGAGCCATTCTTAGCATCCAGGGCCAATAAGCTCAAACCAATTGTGCCATGCAGGAGGGAAAGAGAGAGGTGAGGGAGGGGGGAAGGGGTAGAGAAGCAGATGGTTGCTTAGGATGAAAGCTTAGTAGAGCTTTTAATTGAGAAAAAAAATCTAGAGAAATTTACAGAAGAAAGCATGATTAGTTAGGAACGGTAGTAAAAGAGCTTTTATTTAAATGTTGGAGATAAACCCAGGTTCCCAAATAAATATAAGCTTGGGAGAGAACTATGTAAAAGGAGAGAATTATTGTAATTTGGTGACAGAATATTATTAACAGATGTCTCTCATTAGGAAGATACACATTAATATTGATATGTTGCTCCAACTTGTTCGCAGCCCCTCTAAACTGTCTGAAATAGCTGCTATTAGGCAACTGCATATGGTTGGGTCAGTTGTGCCCTACACAAGAAAGCACATCTAATATGGTGACATAAAAGTAATCGATTCTGATATTTATTATAACAATATTCCCTACTGAAGTAAAGTATCATGAGAAAGGGACACTTTTTTTTAAATTTGCACAAAAAGTGTTATGTGTGTTACAATAGTTCTACTATGTAAATTTTAAAAAGTGTTTATTTTTATGTAAATCACTTCAACTCTATTCAAGATGTTCTTTGGCGAGATGAATAGGTAAACCATTACTCATTTTTTTTTCATCTTATCATGCTCATAAATGAAGGCTAAAATGCTCATTAGATCTTTGTACTCTGTTGGCATCCTAAAAGAAGGTTGGTATCCAAAAGCTTGGGAATAAACCCAAAACAATTTGCTTTACTAATAAAAGATGAAGATTGGATAGTTCCAAATAGAAAGAGAACAATTGGATTTGGCAAAGAAAATATTATTTTCTGGATTGTTTACTGCCTGGAACATGGTAGCTACTCAAGAAAATATTTCTGGAATGAATGAATGTCTATAGATGCTGTCATTTCTAGAATCATCCAAAGGCTTGTTTATTTTCAGGATCAGTCCAGAAGCTAAATATTGGCAACTTCATATAGTATAAACAATATTAATGACAATGATGCTGATGAAACTGATATTACATTGTAGAACTTTACATAGATTCTATCTAGCAACCAATATTCCGTACACACCTGTGGTTTTCTAAGCCATGTCAACTTGATTGTATCTAGCCAGATGTTCTCCTTTCTCTTTAGCCTAATGCCCACTTTCTGACTGGATCCTCAAGCACACTTGACATTTTCATCAGGATAAGGAAAATCATTTCAAGTCCAAAGGATAAGCACCATCATGGTAAAAGGTCATAAAACACTAGGAGTTGCTCTTTAGCAAGAGATTTTGAAGATAAGTCCAAAGACAACATGGGACATGGTTTGGAACGAGCTTGCGTATACTTCATCATCAGGGCTGTGGTACCCAGTGCAAGAAGCTCCAGGGGAATACAAACACCAGTGGAGAGGAGGGGTTTGATTGCATTGGCTATAATAAATATGTTTTTACAATAAACAGACGGGTGGCCATAAGACATGCATGCCTGATGTTGAAGGAAAGCCTGTTTGCACCAAATAAATTACAGAAACAGTTCAAGAGCAGTTCATTCTTGTGAAAATATTATCCCTCAACGACTGGCAGGGTGAGTGTCAGGTTAGGTTATCTTTTGTCTGAGTGCCAATTACGCTGGCAAAACCCACTGTGGGGCAGTCTGCTGTAACTTGTATGTACTGGGGTATTCTCAGAAACCTTATGCACATTTCATTTTAGTTACATACAAACTCGACTTATGTTTTTCCTCTTAGGATTAGCTTGTTTCCCAACTATCTTTGGGCCTAGAAATCATCTCTAATACCCTCATGTCCCCCTGCCCCTGCCCTAGTCTATGTGATTGCTTTCCAAATGTGCACCTGTTTGGAATGAAAGCCAGCCTGATGATACCAACCCTGTACAAATTGCAGAGCAGACACAACTGATCCAAAGAGCATCATTTATTCAAAGTCCTGTCCATAGTTCACGGAGGGAAAAGGCTTTTAAAGATGGCCAGCAAAAATAATGAAGAATCTTTGGAGGGCATTAATTTCATCAAAAATTTTTGGACATTTTCAGACATTTGTAAACTTTGGCATTTTTAGAACACTGCAGGAATGATATATTCTTAACTGAAAATGGAATAACTCAGCATGGCTTCTGGTCCCTCTGTTGTCCAAGCCTCTGTATAAAAATGAACACAGAATTAATGGGCCAGCTAATAGATGGAAACTTCTCAGCGGGTGACAACACAGCCTTCAGAATTAGCCATTAGCACTTCCAATGCTATGATTTGCAAAGTTTTGCAAAGGAAACAAAAGCTTCAAGTCAATATTCTAACAAGAAGGTTGTATTGAGCCCCCACAAATTGGAATAGGTATATAGAGTTTATCTGTGGACTCTGTCTCAATTACCTTTCTGGTTTTATCAGGCATTAAGTCATTTAAAAAGAAATGTCTGTCAAATACTTGGTAATACTGATGTTTATAATGGTGTACCTTTCTTGGACAGTATATCCCTTTTTCCAATTCTTTTAAATAATAGGAGCAGGTGTTCCTCCTATCTCTGCTTACAGTACATTGGTGTTAGTGTGGACAAGTCCAGAGCTTCAAGGCAAAAGAGCAGGAATTAAGTTTTAACTCCATCACTTAAAAACTGGGAAAATTGTTGTAACTCTCTGAACCTCAGTTCCTTTGACCATAAAATGAGTACTGTAGAAACAGCCTCCTCCCACAGGTTCTGGTGAGGACTGAAGACAATAACATATGAATCAATAATTATATAAAACCTGAAGTTCCATAAATGATTTTAGAAGAGTATAAAAATCAAGAGAAAATGGTTATGAGGCCCTATAGTTGTTTAAGGCTGAGTTGATATATTCTTAAAAGAATTTTATACTGAATCTATCTGAAGTACAAAAAAAGAAAAAAAAAAGATCAGTTACCATTTCATTATTTTTCATTCTCATTCACCTCTGAACTTCCTGGTTCTGTCTGAGGCCAAAGCAAAAATTGCCAAAACACCACGGGAAGGGCTGCTCTCACAGTACTTCTGGCTCACCAAAAATTTCTTGAGAAAGCCAGTTTCCATGAGATTTCAGTTCCAATTTTACAGACCCAAGAAAACTCAGGATAGTTCAGATAAAGTTCAGATAAGCATTCAAATTTTCAGTTACTTGTGCCAGATGAACCACGAAGTCATTTGACATGTTCACATCACTGTTTTAGGACAAAAAAAATAAAAATTAAAAAAAGCAACTAGAATTCTAATCCAATGTGGATAGTTTTGGAAGCATACAATATACCGAGAAGCCACTAGAGATTAATGGATAATTTGCTCTTTTTTAAAATATAAAAATGTGAAATAAAAAGAATGACTCGTGGCTTATTTTAGGTATAAATGAAATTTAAAGGAAATAATTTAGTAACATCAAACATCAAACAAAAGCTTAACCGAGAAAAGCTACTGCAGTACCAACGTAAGATATAATTTGAAGGGTTAATACTTTCTTAGTCCTCTCCCTGCTCTCCTTCCCTCGATAGTACTGACACCACTGTATATTCCAGAAGGTACCGTGAACTAGTGATCTGTAGAACAGAAAATTCTCTGAGTATCAATTTCTCCTATTGGCATGCGGTGGGGCAGGGAGGAAAAAAGATTACGTTAATTTTCAAATAATTGTGTAAAAGATTACCTTTGAGGCTAGACATTATCCTCTGAGGCAAGAAACAAATTGTGAACCTTTCAAAGGAGGAATGATTTGACAATGCATTTATTCCCCAGGGATCAAGATGCTCTCATAAACCATCATCAAAGAAAATCCTTACATGCACATCAGAGTCTCATTGTAATACAACCAACCTACCCTAGTGTGCTGTTTGGGATAGTAACATTTTATTCCCAGATCCAAAAGATTCAGTTATTGTACGTGCTAGAAGAAAATTACTATAACATGGTTTCATCTGTAATACTTTCTTGTGGCATGAGGTTTGAAGAGAGTGATACGGCAAAACTCTATCATGCTCAAATACAGTAATCAAGAAAAAAGAGGCCATAAGAAACTGGCAATAACTCCATTAAAAAGTTTAGTATGGCCATGGCGAGAGTAATGGTGGGGTAGGAAGTGATACCGATACATCTCCCCCAAAACTCAACAAGATCTTCAACCAGAAACAGAAAAACCTATACTTGGAGCTTCCAGATGCTTCGCAATACACCCAAAGGTATGATTGAGTGAAAAATTGGCTAAATATATAACCAAACCCCGAAGGAAATAGGGAGTAAGAAATGCTCCGCCTTCCTCACTAACCTAAACAGGGTGGCTTTCTCTGGTGACTGTGAATATAGAAACTGAGGCGGGCAAAGGGGGTGAATAGATCCAGGCCGCCGTGGCACAAACAGCCGAACCAGGCTGTGGCACGGAGATCCAAGCCGAGGAAAATCTGATCCTGTGGCAACCCGGGCAATACAAACTAACACTCGCGCCAAACCCAAACAAAGAAAGACAAGTGGAGCGGCCATTTTACCCGGTCTCCTGGTCGGTGCGCAGTTAGTGGGCAAGAATTTCTTCCTAGGCCCCGAGAGTGGGTGCCTGTGTTGCCCCACGGAGAGGCAGGGTCAGAGGCCTTTCTGTGGGCTGAGGGCAGATTCTCTGGGCAGCCCCAGTGCCCTGGGAAGCCACGCACAGGAGGGAGTGAGAACTAATTACAACGGTGGAGATTTTCCGAACTGGAGGGTGTTTCACTCAGAGGGAAACGCAGCCGGCCTCATATCCTGGTTTGCGCACGCAGATAAGGAGTGAGCAATTCCTCCGAGTGCCTCGGCAGTGCGCGCCCGTGTTATAGCACAGAGGGGCAGAGTCAGGGGCCTTTGTGTGGGCAAAAGCGGAATCTCGAGCCGCCCCAGCGCCTTGCAAAACCCGCGCACGGGGACAGCGTGAGACTCAATTCCAACGCTGCAACTTTTCCCTGCGGTTGGGGGTTTCACTCAGAGCGTGAGACTGCTGGCCGGATATCCTGGTCGCAGACAGTGAGTGAGAGTTTCCTCCAAGCGCCCCGGAAGTGGGTGCCCACTTGTGTTACCGGACAGAGTGGCAGAGCCAGAGGTCTTTGAGTGGGTGGAAAGCCCGCCTGATTATGCTAGCAGCTCTGACTGACTGAGCCTTACCCAGAGCCCTGTGCTGAGTGGAAACAGAGTGGGGAGTTGCCAGCTCTTTGAGCCTCTTACTATCCAGGCAGAGGCAGCAGCAACCCCATAGCTGGATTATCAGGCTACTAATTGAGGAAGGAAAGACTAGGAGAAAGGCTCCAGGAACACGGACTCTCTCACTGGCGGAGCCTATAAATGCTATTGAGCTTCGACTGCCAACGAGACTAAAGCACAATACATGACATTGCCATAGAGACTTATCAACTGCAAACCTCTACCTGAGCGTGCCAAAGGGGCAGAACCCGGGGTACAGAGTCACCGACCAGGAAGAGGGAGAGAAAAGGAAAAGCAAGAAGATAACCTCTCAAAATCAAGAATAATCTGCAGACTTTATAACCTATCCCATTTTATTATATTTGTTCGTTTGTTTCTCTTATCTTCATTCTTGATACTTTTTTTTCCTCCTCCAATTTGGCCGATTAACTCTCTGCCGGTCTTACTCTCTCCTCTCCTTGAACTACACTACCCATAAGTGTTACATCTCCCATTATCTTTTCTCTTCTCTTCCTTTCTCTCTATGAGGGTTGCACTCCAAAACCCTTAACTCTCTCTCTCTCTCTCTCCTTTCTTTTTTCTTCTTTTAGTGGTTCCCTCTTTTTTTCTCTCTCTCTTTCTTTTCTCCCTCTATATTAGTTCTTCCTTTCTCCTTTACATCTCCTCTCATTCAAACCTCAATAACAAACAAATTATCTTATCTGGGACTCAAACCTATGTTTGTGGCATTTTGGGGGGTTTTTACTTCACCTTTTTAACTCACTAGCAGTGCTCCCATCCCTGGCTCTCCATATTATCTAGTTCTTGTTCCACTAAATACAATAGTAATTTTTTAATTTGTCCCCCCATTTTTCCATTTTCCTCTTATTCCTCTCATCATAACTCGTAGACAACCAACACCTAAAAGCAAATCATTTCATTCTTGACCCAAATTTTTTCCTTATTTGCTTTTTGTGGGTCCATACGCTCTTTTTTTTTTCATTTTTCTTTTTTTTTTTCCTTTTTTTTTTTTTTTTGCCCCTTTATTACTTTTCCCCAATTCAGGCCCTCCATCACAGGCATTGTTTGTTATAATTCACAGTCCACCACAAGATTTTCTCAAGAAAGAGGGGAGAGGAGAGGAGAAGAAAAAAGGAGAAGGGGAATAATTTCCTTTTTTTAAAAATTTTTATTTTATTTTATTTTTCTTTATTTCATTATTAATTTTTTTTAAAAAAAACAACTCTTCAATTTTTTTTAACTTTTTATTCTTTATTAAATCTCATTAATACTATCAACAAAACCACCCTCAGATGCCATTAAGGAAGAGAAAATTGAATATCATGGATACAAAAGAAAGAGAAGTAACAGCTAGATGAGGAAAAATCTATGGAGAAAAAATTTAATATATTGGAAACCTTGGAGCTAAATGACAGAGAATTCAAGATAGAAATCCTAAAAATCCTCCGAGATATACAAGAAAACACAGAAAGGCAATTTAGGGAGCTCAGAAAACAACTCAATGAACACAAAGAATATATGTCCAAGGAAATTGAAACTATAAAAACAAATCAAACAGAGATGAAAAACTCAGTTCACGAGCTGAAAAACGAAGTAACAAGCTTAGCTAATAGAACAGGTCAGATGGAAGAGAGGATTAGTGAAATAGAAGACAAGCAACTTGATGCACAACAGAGAGAAGAAGAGACTCAAAAATTAAAAAAAATGAGATAGCCCTACAAGAATTATCTGACTCCATCAAAAAAAATAACATAAGAATAATAGGTATATCAGAGGGAGAAGAGAGAGAAGATGGAATGGAGAACATACTCAAACAAATAATAGATGAGAACTTCCCAAGCCTGTGGAAAGAACTAAAGCCTCAAGTTCAAGAAGCAAACAGAACTCCAAGTTTTCTTAACCCCAACAAACCTACTCCAAGGCATATCATAATGAAATTGACACAAACCAACAGCAAAGAAAAAATTCTCAAGGCAGCCAGGGAAAAGAAGAATACAACATATAAAGGAAGGCCCATTAGATTATCATCAGATTTCTCAGCAGAAACTCTACAAGCTAGAAGAGAGTGGACCCCAATATTTAAAGTCCTGAAAGAGAGGAACTTTCAGCCACGAATACTATACCCATCAAAGCTATCCTTCAAATACGAAGGAGAAATAAAAACATTCACAGATACAAAAAAGATGAGGGAATTTATCAGAAAACCCCCACTCCAGGAATTACTAAAGGGGGTTCTCCAATCAGATACAAAGAACAAAAAAAAACAGAGCCACAAGTAAAAGCTCCAAGAAGAACACAATAAAACCAAATTTAAACTGTGACAACAACAAAAAGAAAGAGGGAGAGAAGATGGAGATTAACAGTAGCAAAGGACGATGGAGTGCAAAAGTACTCACAAAATAGTTTGCTACAATGAACAGGGTAGGGACCCTTTTCATTACTCAAAGGTAACCACCATTGAAAAAACCACCACAGAAGCACATGAGATAAAAAAGATAGCAACAGAGGAAAGATGTATGGAATACAACCAAATAAAAACAAAAGATAGAAAAACGAAAGAGAAGGATCAAACAAGACACAAAACTAACAGAAAGCAAGATATAAAATGGCAATAGGGAACTCACAAGTATCAATAATTCCACTAAATGTAAATGGATTAAACTCACCGATAAAAAGGCACAGAGTAGCAGAATGGATTAAAAAAGAAAATCCAACTGTATGCTGCCTACAGGAAACTCATCTAAGTAACAAGGATAAAAACAAATTCAAAGTGAAAGGCTGGAAAACAATACTCCAAGCAAATAACATCCAAAAAAAAGCAGGTGTAGCAATACTCATATCGGATAATGCTGACTACAAGACAGGAAAAGTACTCAGAGACAAAAATGGCCATTTCATAATGGCCAAGGGGACACTGAATCAAGAAGACATAACAATTCTTAATATATATGCACCAAACCAAGGAGCACCAAAATATATAAGACAGCTACTTATTGATCTTAAAACAAAAACTGACAAAAATACAATCATACTTGGAGACCTCAATACACTGCTGACGGCTCTAGATCGGTCATCCAAACAGAGAATCAACAAAGACATAGTGGCCTTAAACAAAACACTAGAGCACCTGGATATGATAGACATCTACAGGACATTTCATCCCAAAGTGACTGAGTATACATTTTTCTCCAGTGTACATGGCTCATTCTCAAGAATTGACCATATGTTGGGCCACAAAAACAACATCAGCAGATTCAGAAAAATTGAAGTTGTACCAAGCATATTTTCTGATCATAAAGCCTTGAAACTAGAATTCAACTGAAAAAAAAAGAGGAAAAAAATCCCACAAAAATGTGGAAACTAAACAACATACTTTTAAAAAATGAATGGGTCAAAGAAGAAATAAGTGCAGAGATCAAAAGATATATACAGGCTAATGAAAATGACAATACGACATATCAGAATCTATGGGATGCAGCAAAAGCAGTGATAAGAGGGAAGTTCATATCGCTTCAGGCATATATGAACAAACAAGAGAGAGCCCAAGTGAACCACTTAACTTCCCACCTTAAGGAACTAGAAAAAGAAGAACAAAGACAACCCAAAACCAGCCGAAGAAAGGAGATAATAAAAACCGGAGCAGAAATAAATGAATTAGAGAACAGAAAAACTATAGAAAAAATTAATAGAACAAGGAGCTGGTTCTTTGAAAAGATCAACAAAATTGACAAACCCTTGGCAAGACTCACCAAGGAAAAAAGAGAAAGAACTCATATAAACAAAATCCAAAATGAAAGAGGAGAAATCACCACGGACACCGTAGATATACAAAGAATTATTGTAGAATACTATGAAAAACTTTATGCCACTAAATTCAACAACCTAGAAGAAATGGATAAATTCCTAGAAAAATACAACCTTCCTAGACTGAGTCAAGAAGAAGCAGAAAGCCTAAACAGACCTATCAGTAGAGAAGAAATAGAAAAAACCATTAAAAACCTCCCCAAAAATAAAAGTCCAGGCCCTGACGGATATACCAGCGAATTTTATCAAACATTCAAAGAAGACTTGGTTCCTATTCTACTCAAAGTCTTCCAAAAAATTGAAGAAGAAGCAATACTTCCAAACACATTTTATGAGGCCAACATAACCCTCATACCAAAACCAGGCATGGATGGCACAAAAAAAAGAAAACTACAGACCAATACCTCTAATGAATACAGATGCTAAAATACTAAACAAAATACTAGCAAATCGAATACAACAATATATTAAAAAAATAATACATCATGATCAAGTGGGATTCATCCCAGAATCTCAAGGATGGTTCAACATACGTAAAACGGTTAATGTAATACACCATATCAACAAAACAAAGAACAAAAACCACATGATCTTATCAATAGACGCAGAAAAGGCTTTCGATAAAATACAACACAATTTTATGTTTAAGACTCTCAACAAAATGGGTATAGAAGGAAAATATCTCAACATTATAAAGGCTATATATGATAAACCATCAGCTAACATCATATTAAATGGCACTAAACTGAAGGCTTTCCCCCTTAAATCAGGAACAAGACAGGGTTGTCCACTCTCTCCACTCTTATTTAATGTGGTACTAGAGGTTCTAGCCAGAGCAATCAGACAAGACAAAGAAATAAAAGGCATCCATATCGGAAAAGAAGAAGTAAAGGTATCACTTTTTGCAGATGATATGATCCTATACATCGAAAACCCCAAAGAATCCACAAAAAGACTACTAGAAACAATAAGCCAATACAGTAAGGTCGCAGGATACAAAATTAACATACAGAAGTCAATGGCCTTTCTATATGCCAACAATGAAACAACTGAGAACGAACTCAAAAGAATAATCCCCTTCACGATTGCAACAAAAAAAAAAATAAAATACTTAGGAATAAACATAACAAAGAATGTAAAGGACTTATATAATGAAAACTATAAACCATTGTTAAGGGAAATCGAAAAAGATATAATGAGATGGAAGAATATACCTTGTTCTTGGCTAGGAAGAATAAATATAATCAAGATGGCTATATTACCCAAAGCAATATACAAATTTAATGCAATTCCCATCAAACTTCCAATGACATTTTTTAAAGAAATAGAGCAAAAAATCATCAGATTTATATGGAACTATAAAAAATCCCGAATAGCCAAAGCAATCCTAAAGAAAAAGAATGAAGCTGGGGGCATAACAATACCTGACTTCAAACTCTATTATAGGGCCACGACAATCAAAACAGCATGGTATTGGCAGAAAAATAGACACTCAGACCAATGGAACAGAATAGAAAGTCCAGAAATAAAACCACATATATGTAGTCAAATAATTTTTGATAAAGGGGCCAACAACACACAATGGAGAAAAGAAAGCCTCTAAAATAAATGGTGCTGGGAAAACTGGAAAGCCACATGCAAAAGAATGAAACTGGACTACAGTCTCTCCCCCTGTACAAAAATTAACTCAAAATGGATCAAAGATCTAAACATAAGACCTGAAACAATTAAGTACATAGAAGATGACATAGGTACTCAACTCATGGACCTGGGTTTTAAAGAGCATTTTATGAATTTGACTCCAATGGCAAGAGAAGTGAAGGCAAAAATTAATGAATGGGACTACATCAGACTAAGAAGTTTTCGCTCAGCAAGAGAAACTGATAACAAAATAAACAGAAAGCCAACTAAATGGGAAATGATATTTTCAAACAACAGCTCAGATAAGGGCCTAATATCCAAAATATACAAAGAACACATAAAACTCAACAACAAACAAACAAACATTCCAATAAAAAAATGGGAAGAGGATATGAATAGACACTTCTCCCAGGAAGAAATACAAATGGCCAACAGATATATGAAAAGATGCTCATCTTCTTTAGCTATTAGAGAAATGCAAATCAAAACGGCAATGAGATACCACCTCACACCTGTTCGATTAGCTGTTATTAGCAAGTCAGGTAATAGCAAATGTTGGAGAGGCTGTGGAGAAAAAGGAACCCTCATCCACTGTTGGTGGGAATGTAAAGTAGTACAACCATTATGGAAGAAAGTATGGTGGTTCCTCAAAAAACTGAAAATAGAACTACCTTATGACCCAGCAATCCCTCTACTGAGTATATATCCCCAAAACTCAGAAACATTGATACGTAAAGACACATGCAGCCCCATGTTTATTGCAGCATTGTTCACAGTGGCCAGGACATGGAAACAACCAAAAAGCCCATCAATAGATGACTGGATAAAGAAGATGTGGCACATATACACTATGGAATACTACTCAGCCATAAGAAATGATGACATCGGAACATTTACAGCAAAATGGTGGGATCTTGATAACATGATACGAAGCGAAATAAGTAAATCAGAAAAAAACAGGAACTGTATTATTCCATACATAGGTGGGACATAATAGTGAAACTAAGAGACATTGAAAAGAGTGTGGTGGTTACGGGGGGAGGGGGGAATGGGAGAGGGATAGGGGGTGGGCAGGGGCACAAAGAAAACAAGATAGAAGGTGACAGAGGACAATCTGACTTTGGGTGGTGGGTATGCAACATAATTGAACGACAAGATAACCTGGACTTGTTATCTTTGAATATATGTATCCTGATTTATTGATGTCATCCCATTAAAAAAAAAACAAAAAAAACAAACAAACAAAAAAAAAAGTTTAGTATGTTTATCATTCTACCAAAATTTTCTTCAATCTTTTCCCTTCCCAGGAGATACAGAAGCATTAGCAAATCAAATCAGCGTTTTCCTCACGTAGCATAAATTATCACTTGTTCTTAGCAAACTGGGAGAGTACCTATGACAAAAATGACTATCCCGCTTTGGACTCCTCAGTGATTGTGTTTTTAACTACAGAAATATATTTAAATAAATATTTCCAGTGTAGGTAGCCACTTTGAATTATTTAGGTATGGAAAAATTAATACCTCTAATTTTAAAATGCCTACTATATTTGCTTTTCTTTTATTCCACCATGGTGTCAGTCAACTTGAAAACTGAATTACATTATTTGTGTAAATTTACCACACTTAGGAAATAATTATTGATTCATAAATAGTAAGGATTGACCTGGCTTCCAAATACATGAAGAAATGCCTCTTAATATCATTAATTTTTCAATTTTCAGAATGATGAAGCAATTAGCTCTGGTCTTATAAATAACAAATATTAAAAGATAAATTATCAGTAATTTTATAGTATTAATCAAAATTTGTATTTAAACTCTTAATAATCATATCTTTTGAAAATAAATTATACTACTATCAGGAAAAAATACTGTAATTAATATACTATAAATAGATCAATGTATATGAGTCTTCATATTCCAGTAGACTGAAAATTACTTAAACAATTCAGCATGGTGACCTGACTAAGGCAAGTTGGTAAATAAAGTTTGACTTTTTTGTCTTCCCCCAACCACTCATTTGAGTAGAAACATTACTTTCAGTAAACAATGAAGTAAAGAAAGATAGAAACAAAACCACTAATTTGAAAGAATATATGTACCCCTATGTTCATTGAAGCATTATTTACAAGAGCCAAGATTTGGAAGCAGCCCAAATGTTCTTCAATAGATGACTGGATAACAAAGTTGTGGTCAATTTACACAACGGAACACTACTCGGCCACAAAAAAGAATAAAGCTTGACCCTTTGCAACAGCATGGATGAACCTGAAAAGGATTATGCTAAGTGAAATAAGCCAGTCAGAGAAAGACAACTACCATATGATTTCACTTATATGTGAGGTCTAACGAACAAAATAAACTAACAAACAAAATTGAATCAGACTCATAGATATGAAGAACAGACTGACAGCTCTCAGAGGGGATGGGGGTGGGGGTTGAATGAAAAAGGTGAAGGAATTAAGCAAAAAAGTAAAAAGGAAGCAAAAAAGCAAAAAGGAACCAAAAAACTCATAGACACAGACAACAGTATGGCAATTACCAGAGGGAAAGGAAGCAGGGGAGGTAGAAGAAGGTAAAAGGAGAATAAATGGTGACAGGAGACTTGACTTGGGGTGGTGAACATACAATACAATATGCAGACGAGGTAGTATAGAATTGTACACCTGAAACCTGGAGGGACAATTTTATGTGAAATAAACGGGATCCCCCAAAATGGTGTCAGCCTTTAAGACCATGTGAATGGTAAAGAGACTGGTGTCCCAGAGGCTAGATTGGCTTGAGTCAAGAATAGAATTAACCTGGATATAAAGTTTGTGAACAGGCCTCAGACAATATGAATAGTGCAGAGAGACAGTCAAAGTTAAGAAAAACCCTTTAAAGGCAAAATAGACTCTCCAGAAGTAAGAGCTCATCTAGTCTTGAATAAGTCACTCAGTCTCATCATGCCTCAGTTTTCTCATCTGTAAAACTGTAGAGTACCTACCTTTATTCATGGAGTCACTGAGTGCCTGAAGGCACACTACAAAAAACAAGGCTTGCTCCATGTAGCTACTGTGGTTCCAGAATATACTCTTTTAGACCTCTGACTACAGAGAAGGGCACTATAGGATTGTTCTTTAGTTTAATAGGCAACTCAATGCATCTGCTATTAGGTTGTCTCACAAATGCTGTCTATACTTTTATATCAAAAGTCTTAATCCTCCAAATAAATTATAAATGTTTTTAAGAGTAAAAGAGAGAAAAAAAGAATCTTTTGCTGGAGATAGGGGTCTACAGGGGATAGCAAAGTAAAGATCCCTAGTATGGATAAGAGTTGACCAAAGCCCAGGAGAGAAATTTGGGTGTGTGTGGGGGGGGGGAGATCCAAAAATTCCTTCTGCGTCCACTGAGCCAGAAGCTCTCAGAGATCCCTGAGAAGATTGAAGGCAAAACTGCAGGGAATTCTGGGCACAGAGGTAACCAAGTGGGAGTCCAAATGTAGAGAAGAGGAAGAAGAAGAGCCATGGGGGTGGGTATGAGGAGGAGCTCACCAAATCTATATGCAGTGAGGACAGCTGGGAGCTCCCTCACCACACTGCTGTGTGGAAGGTTGTCTACTGCCCAAACTGCTGGTAAATTCAAGTGAAGGAAAGGAGCTACACAGCCTGAGTACCTCCATTACACATTCCAGCCAAATGAAAGAGAAACTGATGTTACATAGGTTTTGATGAAAAATTAATACAAGTACCCTCACATTTTGATGATTTTTAAACTTTCTAATAGATTTTTTTTTATTGGGGAGGCAAAAGGTTACTATACAAGCACTTCTTTAAAAAGTTTGATAGTGTCTCTAGTGAACTGAGAAGAGGAATTTGTTTACATCTCTATTGAGATGGTGGAAAAGAGATGAAGAAGAAGATGATGGTGGTGGTAGCTATCTTTAAACAACACAGTGTCTATGAGTCTTCAAGGTTAACTTGGGAAGACAATTCTCAGGTGGAAAAAGGCAGCTGATCAAGCAGCTTCTACTCTTTCTCCCTGGTTTTCCTCTTTCTCTATCACTAAGAAAACTGTTGCATTTTCAAAACATAAGATGGACAATTACAGGAGCCAACAGAATTCAGTAGAACTGGACACTTTGTTCTATTAAAACATGAAGATTGTTTTGGAGAGTATGGTGACCGAACCCATGAGGGGCTGAAACCAGGCTAACTGAGGAGGGAAGTGTGGAGAGGTTCTGATGTTTTAATAAAGGAGGTAGGTTGTTGCTGCTGTTGTTTTTGTTTTCTCAGCATCCTTTTCTACAGAGCCAGAAGGAAATGCCGTAGAACTGGAGCCACTAGAGGTTTGGGGAAATTTCAGGATCCTTATACATGGGAACAGCTATGACTCATTTGCTGCACACAAAAGAATTATGTTACTAAAGTAAGTATAGTATTTGCTTCTATACATAAATCCAAATATAATATTTAAACAGTCTTTGAAGACATTTTGCAAATCACAATTGTCATCATTTTGAGTCTACCAGTAGTCTCTACCTCAGCCCTCAAGTTAAAGGTAGAATGTATAGCTATAATGTGGCATAATTAACTCACCTTGCCACACCCAAGTACAGTTCATGTGGCTCTAGATTTTGTTTCTCTAAACCAGGTTGATGAATGAAATAGTGATACAAGTTTTAAAAATGCAAGGACAAATAGACTAATTAAAACAGGTACTTATATGCCGTATGATTTCACTCATATGGGGAATCTAATGAACTAACAAGCAAATTAAGACAGACTCGTAGAGAGCCGACTGACACTATCAGGGAGGGGAGGTTGGGGGGCTGCATAGGGGTGGGTGGAGGGACTGAGCAAAAAAAGGTACTTATAAAATCTAAAAATTATACTTCTTATTTTTAATGCCAAAGATGGTTGACAGTTCTATGCAGAAAGTACTGAGGCATTAATTTCATATTCATCTTGGACTACAACACATATGACCATGCACCTAGAATGTGCTATTGTCACTACTACTGAATTCTCTCTGCAAGTGGCAACTGTGATATTTCGTGTCTGCTCCTAAGTTCCTGGAGAGCAAAGACTGCTTTACTTTTCTTCCACCTCCCTCTGTTCAGAAGATGCTTCTCTGAACTAGCACAAGACATCCTTCCCCTCATAGTCCTGCATACACTCCACATGTAGTTCCTGTTAAAATGTCTAGCATAACACGAGACACAGTCTAGGCACACATGTTAGCACCTGGAATGGGTTTGGTTGACTGAGCAGCCAGTGGTGTGAGGTAGTCTGCTCATCTGAGCTTCAAAGAGCAGTCTGTGCACATCTCTTCCCAACTCCACGTTCACTAGCTCTGCCTGGGAAGCTTGTGAAATCGACCATGGTGAGAGCATTTACACAATGGAAACCATCCAGTTGGTCTGAAACATTCTGGATATTATAAGCTTTGTGTATTCTACTTCCTGTCTATTTGATCTGTCTTATAAGCTATTTTACATTTAGCAGCTAGTCTTTCATGTGAGAATAATTCCCTGAATAACTCTCTTTTTAAAAGTCATTTTAAATTTATTAAAGAAAAGCAATTATTTTGTACATGCCTTTTTATATCATTTTGGACAATTATTTTTGGACAAGACAATTATTCCTCTACTTGGTTTGGATAAACAGTAGTTACTAGAGTAAAAAGTGCTATTCTATTTTTGCCAAAAGTATTATTAAACAATTAGTAAAGACTCTAAGATTTCCTTTTTCTAATGACCAGGAAATTAAATTGTCTGGTTTGTAGAAATAGAAAATAAGTTTGTGTACTAGGAAGTTAATTCCACTGCATTAAAATTAGTCTTGCGGGAGTTTTATTACTATCTAACAAAATAATTGCTATTGAAACCAAATGCATAATACTTTTTTTCTAAAATGGGCATTATAATTTTCAAATATGAATTTTTGCTTTTTAAAACATGCATTAGAGAGACTATGGACTTTTGAGGTTTAATGAACTATTTAATGGGAAGAATGACACCTCGTACTCTTTGGAAAGACAGTCAAGTGCTGTACAGAGGAGAGACTCAAGGGCAACACGTAGTCCCAGATACCCCTTTTATTGTCTGTTTCCTAAGTTATTGTTAGAAAAGTCACTTATCTTCTCAGTGCCTCAGTTTCTTCATATGTGCAATGGGGATGATAATAGAATCTGCTTCATAGATTTCGTGGTGAGGATTAAATGCATAAATACTGTATATGTAAAACACTTGGAATGATGCCCACTATTCAGAACATATTTGACAAATGCTTATTATTATTTCTAAGCACAGAATCTTGCACACACTGGGTACTTAATAAACATATGTGAATTGGTTAAGTGAATGGCTAATTACTAGCATGGAGCAAAGGAACCAAGACTGGTGAACAATATAGGCTAGGTATCTAAACTCCTTAAAGTTTCTGTTCTAGCACTGTATTGTTTCTCTTGGAATGTATAGGTTCTAATCTTAATGTTTAGGGATTGAAAGAAAGGTCTAGATCAGGGGTAGTCAACCTTTTTATACCTACCACCCACTTTTGTATGTCTGTTAGTAGTAAAATTTTCTAACCTCCCATTGGTTCCACAGTAATGGTGATTTATAAAGTAGGGAAGTAACTTTACTTTATAAAATTTATAAAGCAGAGTTACAGCAAGTTAAAGCATATAATAATAATTACTTACCAAGTACTTTATGTCAGATTTTCGCTAAGTTTGGCAGAATAAATCTTTATAAAACAACTTACTATAGTTAAATCTATCTTTTTATTTATACTTTGGTTGCTCTGCTACTGCCCACCATGAAAGCTGGAACGCCCACTAGTGGGCAGTAGGGACCAGGTTGACTACCACTGGTCTAGATCATAACGTCCCTGGCAGTCTATATTAAAGACAGTATGAATGAAATGATAAAGGTTTGGCTATATATACCAGAGGCCCAACATAGCCCAGTGCATTAAGAAATACAAAATTCTTCCTCAGATAATTGTCCAAAGGCAGGCAGTTCAGGATTCTTCAGGGAGTGGGATCTTTCTGACTCATAGGTGCAGTATTGCTAGGGGTATTTTCTGTCTGCCAGGTCCTGGGTAGCTCCTCACCACATGTCCAAACAATGGGTTGGAGGAAAGAGGAAGAATATATCCCCTTCACTAGTGGAGACCTGGATAATAAATTGTTATTTACTTCTGTGCATAATCCATTAGGTGGAACTTTACATAGCCACCCATCTATAAGGGATGCTAGGCAATATTTTTATTCTGAGTGTCCTGGGCCCACCTAAAATCAAGGAGAAGCAGGAGACAGATTTTGATAGATAGTTAGTAGTTTTGGCCACATTTCACTCCTTTAGCTGTTTGCATTACTCATTCTCCACAGAGAAATTACTCATTGCCTTCCTAAGGAATCCTGTCCCAAATCCCATCTGGTTCCTGCATCTAGGTCAAGGTCAAGGATTCTCTGGGTGAGATCAGTCCTCTTCATCAGTTCCAATGTGGATCTTTGTAATATGGTGGCCTATGAACTAACAAAGTAATCTTTCCATGAAGACCCAATAGAAAATGAAAGCGTAGGAACAGAATAACTGAAAAACTTCCATTGGAAAAGGGAAAACAGAAAACACAGCTGTCTCCAGTCTATAAGAAGGGTCAAGTTGTGTTAGAGAGGAGCTGGGAAAACTCCCACCTTCACAATGGATGAGTCTGGCAGCTGTGGCTTTGGCACTCCAGGAGGATTGCTTGCTTTTTGTCCATTGTCTCCCATGGCCACATCTGAAGCAAACACTGGACAGTATACTTTCTTGGAGTCACCACAACTTCCACACTCCACTTCTTGCTGATTGTAGTTTATAGATCCAGGAGTTGGGTGAATTTGTCACAGAGTTTGGCAGGCTGGTTTTCTGACTTCTTTAGCAATCCAGTTCCTGTATAATTAAAAGAATGCCTTACAGGTTATTTGCTCCTGCTCCATTCCCTGTGTAAGTAATCACAACAAAGGCTCTGGTGTTGATACAGATTTCAAGACTAAGGATATTGGTCTTTACAAGGACATTAGTACCACTTTGACTCCCAAAGGAAAGTGGAGACTTTCTTCCACTTTTCTTCCCAACACTGACAAGAGTGTTAAACCATAGCCCACCACTCACCTGTCAAAAGAGTGCTTGTGGATGATCCACTTAGTCCTACGTATAGCCCCAGCTCTGGTTATAGAAGCCTTCCAAGCTGTCCTTAGGCCCACAAGCATCTTACAACTCTTAGCCTAAGGTGGCCAAGAATTATCACTCTTTATGATAATTCTAAGCCTAGGTCTGCTTCCTTTCACCAAGCCTTAGAATAAAGTTGTCCTCCCTCAGGGTTGTCTGTGTAACCACAGGAAGGTGCAGAGATCACACCCAGAACTTTAGAAAGGAGTTCTTTTAGGGTTTCTGGCCCAGAAATATATCCCCTCTGGCTCTTCCCAGTGCCTAAGCTCCAGGAACCAGGGAAGTAACTGACTGGGCATAAAGAAAAGGCTTTACCACCTAATCTCTTGAGAATTTAAAGGAACAACTTCACTTCTTTAGGCCTAATTTCCTCATCTGTAAAATGAACAAATTAGATTAGATGACCTCATGTCTCTACAGTTTTTAATTCTATAGCTTTAATAGATGTATATGAATATATATTTATATATACATGCATGCACATCTACATACACACACATCTACACACATATATAGTTATTTATATATAATTATATGTATAGTTATATCATATATATAGTTATATATATAGTTATATATGTATAGTTATATATGTATAATTGTATATAAATATATAGTTATATATATAATCCTGGCGTCCTTATAACTCTTATTCTATGATTAGATAGTTCCTTTCAAGAAACCATATGTAAATATTAGCCTGCCAAAACACTCACTAATTGTTCCTGTTTATTTTAATAAGGTATTTTGAATATGTTACGCCTTTTATATGAGTTGTAGTACATTTTAACAAAATTATTCTGGTTAATTTCACCATAAAATTTCAGGAGAAATTCCATGTAGTAAAAACACCGTGGCATTGGAATCAGGCATAGGTTTACTTTCAAACTGCCATTTAAGCTGTATAGCCTTGATCAAGTTACTAAAAACATTTAATTGCTCACATTAAGAATTTAAACACATTCTGTTGAATACCCCTTCCTTGCTTTTTGATGAAATTTCGAGCAGAGCCTATAGCATTTAGGTTACTTATAGCTAAAAGAAAAATCTAATTTCATTAATTAGGACTCACATTTAGATAAAGAATATGCATTGGATAAAGTATTGTAGTCCTTTCTTTTCCTCTAAGACTACTGCCCTAAGAAAAGTGGAAGAAGAGCACAGAGAAATACAAATAAAAGTATATATCTTAACCTAACCGGTCCCGCTATCGTAGTTTGTTCCCAGGCACACTAGCGCCGACTGGCTGGCTGTCTAGGGCACTCAGATGCCACTGGCTCTCTCACGGGCAGAGACAGGTTCTTTAGGAGACTCCACAAACCACAGTTCACATGACTAACCAGCTGTCCAGGCCACCTCCAGTCACCCTCTCTTTGACCTTGGCCAAACACCTCCATTCTTCCATTTTTGACAGTCCTATCTCTAGATCAGACATCTTATGGTGGCCCCATCCTACCTCACTTGCAAGGCGTCCACCTGACCCACAGGAAGCAGTGGGAGCACAAGCTGTACCATTCTCATTCTCTTTCCTTGCCCTATCATCAGGGGCTTCTCCTAAAGAAGCCAGCAGGGAGGAGGCAAGCGTGAATCTCTCTGTTTGCCGGGCAGTCAGACTTCCCACAATCCAGTCTTCACACTCTACTCCAGGGCCAATACCAGTACAATCTACAGATAGTAAGACACATCATTCTGACAGCACAGTAAGCCTCCGGGGTGGGGTGGGGGACCCCATCCCACGCTCCTTTCAGGGACTTCGCAATGTTTAGAGCCAATTGTTTGTCTTGGGGAAGTACTACAGCACTACCCACTAGACAGAAAATATACTAGTCCTGTGGATTCTCTACTTTGAAAAAATTTGGAATTTCTAGTCTTTTCCCTGCGTAAGTGGCAAGGGGAAAGAGAATCAGAACTACTCAGACACATTTCAGTGAACCCTGCAGAAATGATCTAGCAGCTCCTCTTGAAAATGTGGGGCAATTATCATCTAATGTTCCCAACTGTGAGGTGTTAGCTGAAATCTGAGATAAAAGTCTCATTCAACATTCTGTTGCTAATAATCATAGTAATAGTAATAATAGCAATATTTGCTGCATGTAGAACTATGTGCCAGGCATTGCTCTAAGAATTTTAAATATACTTCATGTTTAACTCTCTAATGACCACATAAAGTTGTGTCTCCATTTACAGATGCAGAAATAGAGGCACAAAGAATGTAAGCTGCTTGCCTAAGTTAGTGCTACAAGCAAGTGGCAGACCTGGCACCCACAGCCAGGCAGCCTAGCTGTAGAGTTTGCACCCTTGACCATTATAGTTTCCTGATGTTTCCTGAGGGTGTTGGAAAGAACTTGATTTCCCCCATCACCTATACATACAGATATAAAACCGACCTTATAAGTGTGGAAAATGAGATAGTATAGATGGCTCTGGAACCAGCCCCGATGCATAGTAGAAACTGGATAACAAATGACAATAATGATCATTATTTTTTCCTTTCTATACGAGGTCGTTGGTATCAAGCCAGCATCAAGAAAACCCAGAACAGTCATTTCTGAAAGATGAGAGAGCACCTACCCCTCTTCCCCGAGTCCCCTGAGCAGCAGCGGAGACATTCCACCCCATACATGATTCCCCTGAGTAAGAACCAAAGCATAGGAATTGTTTCCAAAATCAAAATACAGCCAGTCATGACCATAGGCAATAGTTTGTTTCCTGTTAGATGATTCCTTTGAAGCCTGAGCCAAAGAGTCAGAGACAAGTTTGAGAAACTGAGACTGAGTCTAAGCTCTCTGATCCCCTTGATCAAGTTCCCAACCCAGAGTCTGGATTGGGCAGCAACTTAGAGAATGACCCTTAGTGTTATCTTCTTTGGTCAGCAAAGTATCAAAATTAGTCCAGACAAAGAGCTACGCAAAACCACGAGAGTGACGTAAATCTCCTCCGTGGATTGAGTTGACTGTGAGCTTTAGAGAATTCCAGTTTGAAGCTGGTGATACCAGTACAGACCGGATGGGTTTTAGTTTCTATAAAGCCCAGGGTATTAGGGAAAGACTTGATTACCTGTGGCTTAGTCTGAATTAAAAGACAGAGCTATTACACAAAAGCTCTCATTTAACGTTTAAGTGGGATTAGGTCCACACTAACTTTATGACACTAGGTTGCTAAAATCAAATGGCAGTTCCTCACATGCCCTAGGAAAAATTTGAGGCTTATATACTTTTTCCAATAGGAGGCATTGTGCCCCAAACAAGCAGATAGAAAGGGCCTAAAACCAAATGTACCCGGTCTTCCAACTCCAACCAAGTGACAAGAGAACAATAGTTTTGTTTCTGTTTTTCCGCTCACACAGAAAGGCAGTGCGGTGTCAGGGCAGAATGGGGTGTTAGTCCTGTATCTGCAACAGGAGTCCCATGTTCTTGGGAGGAAAAAAAACCACGGAGCTGCTTTTTCTGTCCTTCTCCTCATCTATCCATGGAAAGGTGGACTCTCAAAATCTGAGTTTGTATTCTTGGGAATTTAATTATTATGACTCAAAGACAGGAATTATAAATGAAAAAAAGGAAGAATGTAAAAAGATAGCGCTAAAGAGATGTTAAGACAACTGGAAAAGTAAGCCTCTTCAATCTTTTGATAAAGACTTCCTTCCCGTTTGTAACTCGATAGCCCTCAGGAAACTCTCTGGCCCCCGGAGGAGTGAACTGAGGGTGTGCACAGGGCAAGTCACACAGGCAACAACTTAACTGTTTTCCCAGAACCCACGCAGAGTCAGTGCAGCCCTGCTTGCGGGATGCGGCTAGTCTCTCTAGTGACTTCTGCATAACTTTTTTCAGTGCATACACAAATATTATATTCTCTATTTTTCTAGCATCCAGAAAAATTCAAGAACTTAAGATGGATGCAAAAATCAAACCAAGATTAAACTAATATTTTGTAATCAAGTACCTCCACCTGGGCTGCTCCTGATTCTGGTGGGCACTCAAACAGCGTTCTGATTGCCAGGGACAGCTTACCGGGAGTGTACTAAAAAATAAAATAATGCACTGGCTTTGCAGTACGAAAGCAGAGTCCATAAACCACAATATCTCTCTGTGAGGAAATAGACTTCCTGTCTGCTATTTTTTTATGTGCCCAATTAAGTGCAGATTTTTGGCTGCGTGAGCAACATAACTGCAACATTTTTCCAGAAAAACCAAGAAATGAACTTAAAAAACTAAACAAGACAAAGTCATATAAAAAGATGGTCTGATAAGTGCTGGGAGATAATTCTCTTTTTCTCTCATTTATACCTGATGTCTTCCAACCTGGATATGACTAACCTCGAGCCGAGCGACTTGAGATCGCATTTCTAATGTGCTGGCAACAACCCCGTCCCGAAGGATTTTCACTGAGTAAGGTGAGTATATTTCAAGGCCTTATACGGAATAAAATAGCAAGGCATTGAGGCAGGGTGGGTGGTTCAGAGAGTTGGGTGTCTGAGAATTAAAAATCAAAGTGAACCAAAGAGCTGAAGAAAAATCGGAGCTGAGTAACCTGGTTCAGAAGAAATAAGAACCTGCTTGAAATCTAGTTGCCAAAATAAAATTGAACCTGAGTTATATGAGGTCTGAAAACATTCCTAGATTTTAGTTTGAGGATTTAGTTGAGTTGCCCGCACCTGGGCACTTCCTGGCTCAGGCCAGAAGCGGGAATGCTGGGCTCTGGTGAGAAGGACTGATTGGGAAGATAGAACCAGTCAAGTACCCAAGCTTCTCTGATATTCTCTCTCCTACCTCTGAGAGACCCACGACAAAGTCTTGAAGTAAGTTTACATGCACTCCTCAAATCTGGACAAAAGCTCAAGTGATTTCAATGAGCTCAATCTTTTTCCTGTAAGGAGTCATCAAAAAACAACACCCCCCCCCCCCATGCCAGAGTAGGAATCAGCACCAGTTTTGCAGACATTAACAGTTTCATCAGCAACTGGCATAAGCCTTTCTTTGTTTACTTTGTAGAAATAAAGAGCAACAATGTTTTTAGGGAGAAACCCAAACCAGTTGGAAACACCTTTGCTCTTACACGAACAAACACCCCACGTCCTCCCCACATCACCTCTTCCAGGTAAATTAGATTTGATATTTTCTGAACTTTTGGCTTCTCCCCTCTGAGTTGCCAAATTTCTGAATTGATACAGGGTACATTAAAGGCTTGATTTGTCCAGTCTTTCTGGTGTAGGTTAAAAGTAAGATTTTTCTCTGTGCTCCTTTGAATCTATTCATTAGCCCAGTTTTAACTCAATCAGAGCCCCTTAAACCTTTACTGTTAGCTTGAGCAAGCAAAATTAATTAATCTACCTTAATTTTCCTCACCTATTAAATGTGTTTGGAAATGTATGCTGTACCTAATTGATACAGATGGGATGATGGCAAATCAGATAAGCTAGCTAAAAATGACTTAAGAGCCTCCAGAAAACAAATATATCATGAGTTTTTACATGTGTAAAACTCAGCCCATTAGTAAATCCAAACCACAATTGCTGTTTTCAAAATAAAGATTCTAAATAGGGAAGCAAAATAAAACCATGTGCCTCGGTATAGACTGCTATGTGCATGCAATGCATGTGTAGGTTCAATGGAAACTGTGGACTTCTAAGAAAGGGAGAAACAAGGAGCCCCGGGCCCAGGCTATCGTGTCATGTTTGCAACTAACGGGCTGTGGCAATTCTGATCCTGTTATCGCCTGGTTATACATACATGTGTTTTGCTCTACTTCTTGTCATTTAAAGGTTCAGTGTAAGCCCTGGTTAAAAATGTAAATTATACTGAATGTGAAATACGCTTGTTCAGCCCCGAATCACACCCTCTCAGGAGTCTTCATGCTTTGTGAACCACTACATAGCTGCTCAGAAAGTGCCCTCCTAATGAAGCCAATTCTGACTAGTGCATATTCCAAGAATAATACTTGACCAAAATTGAATGCAATTCTCTTGTACTTGTTATAATTTTCTATGACAGAGAGTAGGGGCTAAATTTGGTGAAAGTATTGTTTTTCTTCTAAGCTTGGGTCTGCCAAAACTTGTTGTTATTTCTCTCCCCCACCACCCCTCCCCTAGCCATCCTTCTTGGAATGATGAGGAGATCATAACCAACTAGGAAACTTGCTGGCATCTGTGCAGTGCCCGTTTTCACCCCGTTCCCTCGCCCCTTAGATAGGGTTTGGGTATGGAATGGAAATATTCCCAAATGGAAGAATCATTAACATCAGCAATGTCAAGAGCAGCCTTGAAATGAGGCATCTGATATTCCATATGTACAGTGCACTTGTCACATAGACAATGTAAAAGCCATTTGAGGTCTGTAACTTCCTTTTCTACACAGAAGGAAATGTGACAGTGAATCAAATTGATGCAGGAATTTTAAATATGTGTGGTCACACAAAGTTAGAGAAGATTATAAATTCAGCATTAGAAACCAAAAGAAAAAAAAATAAGCCACAGGTAGTATTCTCATATTATATTTGTTTGAGCTGTCAGGACAAAATACTAGAGAGAAATATTTTTATGACATGGAAACTAAGAACTGCTTTCCAAAATTAGTTTCCACTTACTTAAAGCTATGTATCATTGTGCAAACCTAAACACTCCTACCCTGGTGGAGTCAAACATTTATCTTACAACTGGCAAGAGGATGCCTATCTCAAACGTACAAGCGTGCATGCTGGTGACGGAACTAAGTCCCCGGAGTAATGCTCGCGGAAGCAGGACTCGCCTTCCAATCTCCAAAATCATGCTGTTTTGACACATTTTCATGATTGATCTGGGTTAGATGCCAAAATCCCTCATCTCCTCAGGTACTGAGGGAAAGGGATTCTATAACCAGGAAGACTCCTCTTGATAGCTTTAATGAGTGTTTTATCTTTCCCCTTTTTACTTCAAGAGCAAGTAAAGACACCAACTCTCTTTTTCAAACTGAAGGGGGCGTGAGGTTCTAGAGAAGAGCGATCCTTCAGTGGACGGGCCCACTTGAAAGCAAGGCTTATAGACTAGACTCCAAACACACACTCACCTTACACTGTGTATCTTTATTTGTATTTTTAAAAATGAGAATGGATAATCAAGTTCAGTAGAATCTACACTATGGAGATTCAGGAGGTTTCAAAGTTTTTCACTCCAAAAGCTTCCTCCATGCTTTTCCTTGCCTTTCCTAGGACCCTTAGCCCGGTTTCCAAAAGATCTCCTGAAACAAATCTTTAAATTTTAAAAACATTCCTGTAACGTTACGTAGACACTGCCATATGCTCAACCTATTGTTACTGTTGAACTTTGCTTCCCAGACATGGGAATAAAGCAGGTATCTCCTCTTTTGCTGTAGCTTCCATTTATAGAGCTTACTGATGCAAGTACCAGAGCCCAGATGACTCCTGACACCAGCTGGCCCCAGCATGTGCTCCCAGGAGGAGCAGTGAAGAGTTGGTAAGAATGTGCCCCGCACTCGCCACACTGCTGACCCACAACACATCTTGTCTCGCCCCGCTGGTCCCCTCAGAATTCAGGGCACAAGCAGTACCATGGGCCATTTAGGACTGTGTTGCCCAGGTGAGAGGTGATGGTGACTTGAACAGTGGAAGCAATGGGATAAATGGTGACACATATCCAACTGAGAATATAAATAATTTTAAGGCAGAGCTGAGAGGATCTGCTGATGCGTTGACACTGAAATGAGAAAGAAAGCGTCAAGTGGTGACATGAGGAACCAGGATCGGGATTGTAAATACTGGAGGTGGAATGTTTTCCGTGTAGACAGCTGCAGCTCAGATTGTTGAGGTAACTTATCCCTGGTCACACAGCAAATACAAGCACATCAAGGCCTCAAACAAGGTTTTCCCATTCTGAGTGGAATGCTTTTCTTAAGACACTGCAGCTAAGAATCGACAGTGCTACCAAATAGATCTCTTACGAGAATTTACTTTCCTTTGACCCACTAAGTCAGAATTTAAATAAAAACTTTCAAACTCCAAAGTTTAGGGAATCTTCTGTAAGAGGAGAGAAGAGTTTAATCTTAACTTAACTTGAAAAACCAAGAGGTTTTTTTTTTCTTTAAAAAATAAAACAAAACCGAGGTGAGCCTAAGGCCAGGGTACAGATTGCATCAGAGAGGCAAAGATGAAAAGAGGAGAGAGGAAAACGGGCATGAGCCCTAAGTCAGCACGTTAAAGGGGCTGGCCTGTGAGCCGTGTATTATCAGACATTAGTCAGAGAGGGACGTTCTTTTGCTGGCTTAGAGAAGATCTGAAATAACACATTAATTTTAGGTCCTTTGATATTTTTTTTTTCCTGGAGATATTTTGTTTTGATACATCCAACAACAGCCAAAGAGAAAGCCTCAGAATACAGACATAATAAAAACAGTTGATCCATAGTCACTAAGTATAAGTTCCACTGTCTTAGTCTTGCCCAGCCCAAGTTGGCAGCTCACTCAAGCTACAAAGACATCCTGGGGAATTTAAAGAACAAGCCTAAACGTTTCTTAAGTTCTAGTGTCAGGACTTCCTCCTTCAGCTAATGGCCCCGAGACCTGTTAAAACTCAGAAGCTTCTAAGAAGGGTAATGTTTCAGGAGATAAACTGAGCATGTTAGAGAGGATTTACCAACAAAAGCCAACTGGCGAGACATGCCATGGGAAGCTCTTTGACCATTTGGCAGAAGGCTGGCTTCCAGTGGTTTAGAAATGAGAGTACCATTATTTGGCTAAAGAAATGAAGGAGGGGACTGGATTGTGCACTCACCTAATCAACCAGCATGTGTGTTAAAGAATAACAACATAATTACCAAAACTGAAACTTGATGGGAGGGGACCGATGGTATAAGTGAAGTAAACTCCTCATCTGTTATCATGCAGCCACAGGCACTGCAGAACTGATAAATCAACAAGTAGAAAGTCAATCACCAGAAGAACTTAAATCAGAAGTTGTTGAAGGTGGTGTTGGGGGGCAGAGGAATAATGAGGGGTTAGGGCAGTGGGGATAAAGCACCTTGAATTTAGACTCTCCTGGACGGCTTGTCTAATAAAAAAAATGCTTGTACATATATTTCATTTAAAATTTTAAATTGATTAATGTATTACAATCTTAGTCATATGAACAAGGCTCTACAGAGAAATGGTGAATAAAATCTGCATGTTTCCTGCTGTCAGGGAATATTTTAACTCACACTCTCTGCAGCAAGGAAGTCTGAAAAATCTGAGACACAATATAGGAGAAACTGAAGTAGAATTTTATTTTCCTTTTTTGGGGGAAACATAGATCTTTTTTCTGCTATTCCCTCATTCCTCATGCTTTGGATTAAGTTAAAAGGAAGGAAGGACATAAATGTTCCCAATTAGACATTTTAGAACTAAAGGCAAGTTATGCCTCACCGGACCATATTTCCTACTGTACTTCTCCCACCTTCCTACTGTCCTTCCAAAAAGAAGCAACTTCTGTTCCCCTCAGTAGGAAGAAAATCACCCACAGCAGGTGTGTAGAGTGAGCAGGAGACAGCCAAGGAGAGGAAGCCAGTTCTTTCTTACACTGCACTGCCCTCTGATTCTAGAACTCTGACCTGGTTGTAAACTTATTTCCCACTCGCCCCACTTGGATCGTAAGGAAGAATGCTTCCAAAAATAAAATGCCAGAAGCAAAGGAGTTAATAAATATGCTAAAGGTGAATCATTCACAGAGCTTCGGACTTCAAACATGGGATCATTATAACTATTAGTGTTTGAGTTCTGTCCTCCAAGAACCGGAGGTGTCGGGCTACCTTTACTTTAATGGCTCTGGTCACTCTTCTGGTAACTGGTTTCAGTGTATGGAGATTTTCTTAGGCTGTATTGAAGGAGTCCTGATTTGGTCAGTTTCTTAGAAAAACCTTTTCAACGCTGTGGCCCACAGTCACTACACACCAGGGGTAATCATCCTAATTCTGCAATTAGAACTCAGGTGTTTTGCTGACAATAACACTAGTTTACATTTGCACTCAAGCCTCCATGCTCTGTGTTCAACAAACTGTAATTAGTGCCTATCATGGACCCAAATTATAATTATGTGTAAGGATACTGGGATGAAATAACAAGTCCTTGCTCTTAAGGAGTACATGGTTTAGCTAAAATCAAAATAAAGCATCATTAATGCTTTACTGAAGTTGTATTTGGGATAATATTTTTACATTTCTCCTAATATGTGAACCCAGATATCGGCACTGTTTCTCGTTGACCTGTATAGATTAGGGAGAGAAAAGGATTAGATGTCAACTATAAATGGATACGCTCTAGGAAAAGGCCCTTCCATAGAGGAAAAGAACACAGAAAGTTGCATTATCCATCTGGGAGGATTGTGAGAAATGATGATGTCAGATGAAGAGGTCAGACTCCCATAATTGCATTTCACTACCTCCCATCTTACAAAAAGAAGCTTGGATTGGGTGGGGTATATAGAAATACCAATATAGGTATGAAGACGTCAGATCAGAGATAAAGGTAAGCTGGTGATATTACATGCCTCTAGGAGAAGCCAGCATTCGACTAGAGGAAGGATCCTGTTCTGTTGCTAACAATTTAGATCATAATTCTTTTTCCTGGCCTTCCCCAAAGGGACCACAGCCCTTTATCATAGTGACTGCATTGAGGAAGGAGAAATAAAAACTTTTACAGAAGCTGAGGGAATTTATCACCAGAAAACTCCCACTGCAGGAAATACTCAAGGAGATTATTTGACCAAATACAAAGAATAAAACAAATCAAAACTACATGTAAAAGCTCCAACAAGGTCACAATAAAAACAAGGATAATCTGTGACAACAATAACATAAAAGGGGAGAGGATAAAGATCTGCAGCAGGAGCACCCATAAGACAAGGGACTCTTGTACATATGAACATTTTTCTTTTAATAACCTAATGGTAACCACCAAGAAAAAGCCACTACTGAAAAACACAGCTTAAAAAAAGAAGAAGAAACAGGGAAAATAAGTATGGAATACCACCAAACAAAAACAACTGACAGGAAAAAAAAAGAGAAGAACCAGACAAGACACAGAGCTACCAGAAAACAAAACAGAAAATGGATATAGTATTCTTGGCTGGTAATTCCTCTCTTTCAGTACTTTGAATATTTGTTCTACTCTCTTCAGGCTTGTAGAGTTTCTGCTGAGGAGTCTGATGATAAACTAATGGGCTTTTCTTTATGTGTTATGTTCTTCTTTTCCCTAGCTGCCTTGAGGCTTCTTTCTTTGTCATTGATCTTTTTTTGACAGAGTGAGAGAGAGTCAGAGAGAGGGACATATAGGGACAGACAGACAGGAAGGGAGAGAGATGAGAAGCATCAACTCTTTGTTGCACACCTTAGTTGTTCAGTCATTGCTTTTTCCTATGTGCCTTGACCAGGGAGGCAACAGCAGACCAAGTGACTCCTTGCTCAAGCCAGTGACCTTTGACTCAAGCCAGAAACCTTGAGCTTCAAGCTAGTGACCTTTGGGCACTCAATAAAATCAGAATAGAAGGAAAGTACCTCAACATAATAAAGGCCATATGTGACAAAATATCAGCTAATATCCTACTAAATGGTGAAAAAATGAAAGCTTTTCCTCTAAAATCAGGAACAAGACAAGGCTGCCCACTCTCTCCATTCTTACTCAACATACTTCTGGAAGTTTTAGCCAGAGCAATCAGACAAGAGAAAGAAATAAAAGGCATGCGAATAGAGAAAGAAGAAGTAAAAGTTATCACTTTTTGCGGATGACATAATCCTGTATATAGAAAACTCCAAAGACTCCACCAAAAAACTATTAAGAAACAATAAACAAATACAGTAAAGTCGCAAGATACAAAAACAATATACAAAAGTCCATTGCTTTTCTATATGCCAATGATGAACCATCAGAAAATGAATGCAAAAAAAAACAAGTTCTTTTACAATTGCAACAAATAAAATAAAATACCTAGGAATAAACTTAACAAAAGATGTGAAGGACTTATATACAGAAAACTACAAAACATTATTGAAAGAAATTGAAAATGACAGGATGAAATGAAAAAAATATTCCATGTTCAAGGATTGGAAGAATCAGCATAGTTAAAATGGCCATATTACCCAAATCAATATGCAAACTTAATGTAATCCCCATCAAAATCCCAATGTTATTTTTTAAAGAAATAGAACAAAAAATTACCGGGTTTGTATGGAACCATAAAAAACCCAAATAGCCAAAGCAATCCTGAGGAGAAAGAATGAAGCCAAAGGTATCACACTACCTGACTTCAAATTATACTACAGAGCCACAATAATCAAAACAGCATGGTATTGGCAGAAAAACAGACATATATATCAATGGAATATCGATAGAATCAAGAGCCCAGAAATAAAACCACATATATATGGACAACTCATCTTCGACAAAGGAGCCAAAAACACACAATGAAGAAAAAATGCCTCTTTAATAAATGGTGCTGGAAAAATTGGAAAGCCACATGCAAAAGAATGAAACTTGATTACAGTTTGTCCCCCTACACAGAAATTAGTTCAAAATGGATCAAACACCTAAATATAAGATCTGAAACAATAAATTATATAGAAGAAAACATAAGTACTAAGTTCATGGGCCTTGGTCGTAGAGAACAATTTATGAATTTGATCCCAAAGGCAAGGGAAGTAAAGGCAAATATAAATGAATGGGACTATATCAAACTAAAAAGCTTTTGCACAGCAAAAGAAACTGAAAACAAAACAAATAGGCAGCCAACTAAATGGAAGATGATATTTGCAAACAACACTTTATATGTTTTGGGGTAAATATCCAAAACATATAAAAAACTCACAAAGCTCAGCAACAAACAAGCAAACAATCTAACTAAAAAATGGGGAGACAGGGGGATGTATTCAGTGGGACACTTGAATCTATGTAAACATTGTAAATTTAAATCAGTTAAAAAAAAAAGATATAAATGAAAAGAAAAAAAGAGGTCCTGAACAGACACTTCTCCCAAGAGGACATACAAATGGCCAACAGATACATGGAAAGATGCTCATCTTCTCTAGCTATTAGAGAAATGTAAATCAAAACTACACTGAGATACCACCTCACACCG
Organism: Saccopteryx bilineata; assembly: GCF_036850765.1. NCBI lineage: Eukaryota > Metazoa > Chordata > Mammalia > Chiroptera > Emballonuridae > Saccopteryx > Saccopteryx bilineata. The sequence goes on along the minus strand of NC_089491.1, from coordinate 136,969,804 downwards.
GTTAGATTAGCTGTTATCAACAAGACAGGTAATAACAAGTGTGAAGACGCTGTGGAGGAAAAGGAACCCTCATTTACTGCTGGTAGGAATGCAAATTAGTAAAATTATTATGGAAGAAACTATGGCGGTTCCTCAAAAATGAAGAATAGAATTACCATATGACCCAAAAATCTCTCTACTGGGTATCTACCCCAAAACTTGAAAACACTGGTACATAAAGACACATGCACTCCCATGTTAATTGCAGCATTACGTATAGTGGCCAAGAAATGGAGTCAACCAAAGTGTCCTTTGATAGAGGATTGGATAAAGAAGATGTGGTACATATATACAATGGAATTCAACTCAGCCATAAGAAATGATGACATAGTGACATTTACAGTAACATGGATAGACCTTGAGAACATTATACTGAATAAAATAAGTAAATCAGAAAAAGCTAAGAACTGTATGATTTCACATATAGGTTCGATATAAAACTGAGACTCATGGACATAGGTAAAAGTGAAATGGTTACAAGGGGAAAGGGATGTGGAGGGAGGGGAAAGGTGTAAAGAGAGACAAATATAAGGTGATGAAAAATTATTTGACCTTGGGTGATGGTATACAATATAAACAAGAGTTCAGATGCTATTAAAATGTTTACCTGAAACCTATGCACTCTTATTGATCAATGTTCCCATGTTAAAGTTAATTTTCTAAATAAAATTTAAAAATTAAAAAAATTAAATAAATTCTCTCCTTTTTCTCACACACAAAAAAATGAAACTTCTAAAAGCGAAAAAATATATAATATTTAAGTGAAAACTTTACAAGTTGAATTCTGTCTACCAAAAAGATGTGTTAAAGTCCTAACACCCCAGTGTCTCAGCATGTTACTTAGATTGAAAATAGGGTCATTGCACATGTAACTAGTTAAGATGAGATCACATTGGAGTGAAATGGGTCCTTAAAGCAATATGACTGGTATTCTTATAAGAAGAGAAAAGAGACTTTCAGGGAGAAGGTGACCATTGACAATGAAGGTGAAGATTGGAGGAATGCATCTACAAGACAAGGAATGCCAAGGATAATTGGCAAACACCACAAGCTATAAAAGATAACAAAATATTTTCCCCAACAGGTAGCAGAGCCCTGTTGACATTTTGATTTTAGATTTCTAGCCTCCAGAGTTATGAGACAATAAGTTTCTGTTGTTTTTAACCATCCAGTTTGTGGTACTTTGTTATGATAGTCATAGGAAACTAATACGATTGGACTATCAGGTTGTAAATCTATAAGTATCATGAAAACTATATCATATTATCAACTGGAGGATAGAAACTACTTAAACTTTTCCACAGAGGAGAAAGAAAAAAAAAATTAACAAAGCCTCAGTCTGTGAGACAGTATCAAGTGATTGAACACATGTGTAAAGTCCCAGAAAGAGAAGAGGAAAGGGGGCAAAAAATAGTTGAAGATATAATGGCCAAACTTTTCCTACTTGATTGTGAACTATAAATCCACATATCCAAGAAACTCAACAAGCTCAAACAAAATAAACAGAGAGAAAACCACATCAAGATATATCATAATCAAATCAATGAAAACCAGTGATAAGGAAAAAATGATTAAAGCAGCCAGAACCAGAAAAAAAAAAAAAGACACACTACATGTAGAGGATCAAGGATAATATAAGGTCTACCGGAAAGTTCTGTCCGTTTTTGGAATAAAACAAAATACAAATTTTTCTTACCATCAATAAACTTTATTAAATAATATAATTGCCATTATTATTAATGATTTCTTGCCAGCATGAGGGCAATTTGTATATCCCATTTTTGAAAAATGTTTTATCTTTTGATGTGAAAAATTGAACCAGTGCTTGTTTGATATCTTCTTCAGTTTTGAATTTTTTGCCTTTCAAAAAATTTTGTAAGGACAAAACCAAGTGATAGTCGGAAGGTGCTAAGTCTGGGAAATACGGTGGATGCGACAGACATGCTTCTGTAGCATTTCTTCCTTGTTGAAATTCGTAAAAATTACAGTGATGTAATGAATTTTATCAGTAGCCATAGGTACACTATCGCTTCACACATAAGACTAACGTGAATCAACTTTGTTTTATTTAATTTGCTACGTCAGTATGTATACATTAAGTGATAAAAATAGAGAGGCACACATGCACCAAATAAACATGTGCTTACGTGTCGAAACTTGTTGTGATAGAAATGGACAGAACTTTCCGGTAGACCTTATAATTTGTGTTGACATCCCTTTTTTAATAATGCAAGACTCAGAGACAAAGGAATGACATCTCTTTAAAAATATGTATCTCAAAAGAGAAAATAAGTCAACTCTATATCTTGTGAAAATATCAACAAAGTTGAGAAAATTGGTCACCAGGAGACCTGCATCATAAAAAATATGAAAAGAAGTTCTTTAGGCCAAAAGAAAACAAAAATATTTGTAAACTCAGATTTAGAGGACAAAAAAAGAAGCAAAATTGTACACATGAATCAATATTAAAAAAATGAAACTAGACTACCTTCTTACACCATACACAAGAATAAACTCAAAATGGATTAAAAACTTAAATGTAAGACTCAAAACCATAGAAATTCTAAAAGAAACATAGGCTATAAAATCTTGGACATTTCTCATAGCAATGTTTTTACTAATATACATGGGTGGACAAAACTAGGTTTACAGTTGTGAATATAGGAGTTTATTCTCTATTATAATCTAACAAATAAAATAAGCTAACCAATTAGAAACAAGATCATAGATATGGAGAACAGGCTGGCAGCTGTCCGAGGGGAAGAGGGTTATAGGACTGGGTAAAAAAAAAGGTGGAGTGACGTCACGGAAATGGCGCCGTGAGCAGCGCGTCCGACAGATCTCCCCTAAATCACAACAAATTTATCAACTAGAAACAAAAATTTATCCTCGGAGCATTCCAGAGTTCCACACAAACTGAAAGCGAAAGGACTGTTATCACTTGAATCTGAGAGACGAGGGTGTGGAGGAAGCTACCGCAGCGACGTTCATTCAAGCCGCGAGGGAGTGCGCCTGTGGTGAGTCAGCCCACACTCGGGAGCCGCGAGCAGCCGCGGGCGCGCGCCCCGTACGGTTGCAGATTGCAGAGCGAGCACCGCCCACACTCTGGAGCGGCGAGCAGCTGCGGGCGCACGCCCGGTCCGGTTGCAGAGCGAGCACCGCTAACGTTCCCAGCGGCCCGCGCACTGCAAGTGAGAGTCGCTAGTCACCGGTGCCCGGAGCACCCCATTCGCGCGCGTGCCCTGGGCATTCCACACGCCCAGAGCGCCCTACTGGCCCGCACACCCAGGGTCCCCCATTATCCTGTGCCTGGTGTGATCCAGCCGCCAGCGGCAGGCAAGTGGGAAAGGCACCAGGGTGGTCTTCTACTTGGGAGATTCTCTCCCTGGGCGGGGCACCTCACCCAGCCATTCAAGCTAACAATCAAGCGTTGGGGGAGGGGCGCGCGCAGGCAGCCTAAAATACCTTAAGGAGCACAGCTGCGACCCAATCACTGAAATTAGCTTAACCCATGAAATCTGCGCACCCTCGGTTCTAATTGATAAGATCTCTCTCAGTTCAGAGACCCAAGACAAGAGGCGTGATATTTTTTAGTGCCTCTTGCTAAAGGGGCGGGGGCAACTTCTGATTGATAGAGCCTCCATATTCAGGGATAAATGCTAACAAGAAGGACTTGGCAGATAATAAGATCTATACTACACTAGTCGCAAGCAGAGACTAGTGCCTCTTCTTCCCAGCCAAAATAGGCTATAAAGTGTGGAAAGCCTGGGTTGAGAGGTCCAACTGAATGCTAGGTGCTGAACAGTCACCTTGACAACAATTGACTCCCACCCCCGCCTGATTACACTGGAGGCCCTGACTGCCAGAGCCTTTCCCAAAGCCTTGCACTGAGTGGGGATAGAGTGGGGATTTCCCAGCTCTTTGAGCCTCTTACTCCCCAGGCAGAAGCAGTTGCAGCCTTATAGCTGGATCACCAGGCTGCTAATTCAGGAAGGGGGTACTAGGAGAGAGACTCCAGGAAAGCAAACTCTCTCATCATTGGACCCTGCAAACGCCAACAAGCCTTGACTACCAGCAAGACTAAAGCCAATTATATGACATTGCCATAGAATCCCATCAACTGCAAATCCCTACCTAAGTGTGACACAGGGGCAGAGCCTGGGGTACAGAGTCAGCGACCAGGAAGAGGGAGAGAAAAGAAAAAGGAAGAAGTTAACCTCTCAAAATCAAGAAAAATCCACAGACTTTACAACTTGTTCCACTAATTTTTTTGTTGTTGTTGTTTGTTTCTTCTATCTTATTGCCTTTATTTCCTCCACCTCGGTCCTTCTATTCTCTGCCCATCTTATGCTTCCCTTTTCTTGCCCCTACACTACCCATAACTGTTACATTTTATTTCTCTTCTTCATCCTCACCCTCCTTTAAGGTTATACTCCAAAACACTTAACTCTCACTCTCTCCTCTTTTATTTTTTTTTTGATTTGCTTTATTTTGTTTTTTTCTCTTCCTTTTTTATTTCTTCCTTTGTTTTTCTCTTTTTCTTATTTTTTCCTTTCTATTCGTTTTTTCTTTTCTCCTTTTACTTTCCTCCCATTTAATCCTCAATCACGAACAAATTAGTTAATTTGGGACTCAAGGCTTTTTTTTGGCTTTATTTTTCTTTTTTGCTTTTGTTTTTGTTTTTTTCTTGTTTGTTTATTTTTGTGGCATTTTGGGTCCTCCCAACCCAAGGTCTCCATTGTATTTAGTCTTCGCTCCACTTAATACAACAGATTTTTACTTATTATTTTTATTTTTTTCTTCTTTATTATTCTTTTTTTGGTCCTTTTTTCTGGTTCCCTCTTATCCCTCACATTATATCTCTTAGTTGACCATCACTTACAAGCAAATCATCTTATGCTTGTCTAAAATTTTCTTCCTTTTTTTTTTTTTTTTTTTTTTTTGCATTTAGTAAGTCCCTACTCCCTTTTTTTGCCCCTTGAACTCTTCACCCCAAATCAGGCCCTCCATTATAGGCACGATATTTCCCTGAGGAGGGGAGAGGAGGGAAAGAGAAGAAAGAAAAAAGGGGGACATAATAAATTATTACTGTTTTTTTTTTGTGGGGTGTTTTACCGTTTTTTTTGTTTTTTTTTTACTTTTTACTCTTTATTAATTCTAATTAGTGCTATCAACAAGACCACCCTCAGATGCCAATAAGAAAGAGGAAATCAAATATTATGAATACAAAAGAAAGAGAGGTAACACAAATAGATGTGGAAAAATCTATGGAGAAAAGACTTAACATATTGGAAGTCTTGGAGCTAAATGACAGAGAATTTAAACTAGAAATCTTAAAAATACTCAGAGATATACAAGAAAACACAGAAAGGCAATATAGGGAGATCAGAAAACAACTCAATGAACACAAAGAATATATTACCAAGGAAATTGAAACTATTAAAACAAAAAAAAAACAGAAATAAAAAACTCAATTCACGAGCTGAAAAACAAGGTAACAAGCTTAGCTAACAAAACAGCCCAGATTGAGGATAGGATTAGTGAAATAGAAGACAAACAACTTGAGGCACAACAGAGAGAAGAAGAAAGAGACTCAAAAATAATAAAAAATGAGAAAGCCCTACAGGAATTATCTGACTCCATCAGAAAGAATAACATAAGAATAATAGGTATATCAGAGGGAGAAGAGAAAGAAAATGGAATGGAGAATATACTCAAACAAATAATAGACGAGAACTTCCCAAGCCTGTGGAAAGAACTAAAGCCTCAAATTCAAGAAGCAAACAGAACACCAAGTTCTCTTAACCCCAACAAACCCACTCCAAGGCACATCATAATAAAGATGACACAAACCAATGACAAAGAAAAAATTCTCAAGGCAGCCAGGGAAAAGAAGAGTACAACATATAAAGGAAGGCCTATTAGATTATCATCAGATTTCTCAGCAGAAACTCTACAAGCTAGAAGAGAGTGGACCCCAATATTTAAAGCCCTGAAAGAGAGGAACTTTCAGCCAAGAATACTATACCCATCAAAGCTATCCTTCAAGTATGAAGGAGATATAAAAACATTCACAAATACAGAAAAGATGAGAGAATTTATCAACAGAAAGCCCCCACTCCAGGAAATACTAAAGGGGGTTTTCCAACCAGATTCAAAGAACAAAAGAAAACAACACCACAAGTAACAGCTCCACCAAGAACCCAATAAAACCAAACTTAAACTGTGACAACAAAGGAAAAAAAGGGGGGAGAGGATGGAGATTAACAGTAGCAAAGGACGATGAAGTGCAGAAATACTTATAAGATAGGGTACTACAATGAATATGGTAGGTACGCTTTTCATTACTTAATGGTAATCACCCTTGAAAAAACCACCACAAAAACACTTGTCTTAAAAAAGGTAGCAACAGAGGAAAGAAGTATGGAACACAAACAAACAAAAACAAATGATAGAAAAACAAAAGAGAAGAATCAAACTAGATACAAAACTAACAGAAAGCAATTTATAAAATGGCAGTAGGGAACCCACAAGTGTCAATAATTACACTAAATGTAAATGGATTAAACTTACCAATAAAAAGACACAGAGTAGCAGAATGGATTAAAAAAGAAAATCCAACTATATGCTGCCTACAAGAAACACATCTAAGCAACAAGGATAAAAACAAATTCAAAGTGAAAGGCTGGAAAACAATACTCCAAGCAAACAACACCCAAAAAAAAAGCAGGCGTAGCAATACTCATATCTAATAATGCTGACTACAAGACAGAAAAAGTACTCAGAGACAAAAATGGTCATTTCATAATGATTAAGGGGAAGTTGAATCAAGAAGACATAACAATCCTTAATATATATGCACCAAACCAAGGAGCACCAAAATATATAAGACAGCTACTTATTGACCTTAAAACAAAAACTAACAAAAATACAATCATACTTGGAGACCTTAATACACTGCTGACGGCTCTAGATCGGTCATCCAAACAGAGAATCAATAAAGATATAGTGGCCTTAAACGAAATACTAGAACACCTGGATATGATAGACATCTACAGGACACTTCATCCCAAAGCGACAGAGTATACATTTTTCTCTAGTGTACATGGAACATTCTCAAGAATTGACCATATGTTGGGCCACAAAGACAATATCAGCAAATTTAGAAAAATTGAAATTGTACCAAGCATATTTTCTGATCATAAAGCCTTGAAACTAGAATTCAACTGCAAAAAAGAGGGGGAAAAACCCACAAAAATGTGGAAACTAAACAACATACTTCTAAAAAATGAATGGGTCAAAGAAGAAATAAGCGCAGAGATCAAAAGATATATACAGACTAATGAAAATGAAAATACGACATATCAGAATCTCTGGGATGCAGCAAAAGCAGTAATAAGAGGAAAGTTCATATCACTTCAGGCCTATATGAACAAACAAGAGAGAGCCGAAGTAAACCACTTAACTTCCCACCTTAAGGAACTAGAAAAAGAAGAATAAAGACAACCCAAAACCAGCCAAAGAAAGGAGATAATAAAAATCAGAGCAGAAATAAATGAAATAGAAAACAGAAAAACTATAGAAAAAATCAATAAAACAAGGAGCTGGTTCTTCGAAAAGATCAACAAAATTGACAAACCCTTGGCAAGACTCACCAAGGAAAAAAGGCACAGGACTCAAATAAATAAAATCCAAAATGAAAGAGGAGAGATCACCACAGACATCATAGATATACAAAGAATTATTGTAGAATACTATGAAAAATTATATGCCACCAAATACAACAATCTAGAAGAAATGGATAAATTCCTAGAACAATACAACCTTCCTAGACTGAGTCATGAAGAAGCAGAAAGCCTAAACAGACCAATCAGCAGGGAGGAAATAGAAAAAACTATTAAAAATCTCCCCAAAAATAAAAGTCCAGGCCCAGACGGTTATACTAGTGAATTCTATCAAACATTCAAAGAAGACTTGGTTCCTATTCTACTCAAAGTCTTCCAAAAAATTGAAGAAGAAGCAATACTTCCAAACACATTTTATGAGGCCAACATAACCCTCATACCAAAACCTGGCAAGGATGGCACAAAGAAAGAAAACTACAGACCAATATCTCTAATGAATACAGATGCTAAAATACTAAACAAAATACTGGCAAACCGAATACAACAACATATTAAAAAAATAATACATCATGATCAAGTGGGATTCATCCCAGAATCTCAAGGATGGTTCAACATACGCAAAACGGTTAACGTAATACACTATATCAACAAAACAAAGAACAAAAACCACATGATCTTATCAATAGATGCAGAAAAGGCTTTTGATAAAATACAACACAATTTTATGTTTAAGACTCTCAACAAAATGGGTATAGAAGGAAAATATCTCAACATGATAAAGGCCATATATGATAAACCATCAGCCAACATCCTATTAAACGGCATAAAACTGAGGACTTTCTACCTTAAATCAGGAACAAGACAGGGTTGTCCACTCTCTCCACTCTTATTTAACGTGGTGCTAGAAGTTCTAGCCAGAGCAATCAGACAAGACAAAGAAATAAAAGGCATCCATATCGGAAAAGAAGAAGTAAAGCTATCACTTTTTGCTGATGATATGATCCTATACATCGAAAACCCGAAGGACTCCACAAAAAGATTATTAGAAACAATAAACCAATACAGTAAGGTCGCAAAATTAACATACAAAAGTCCATAGCCTTTCTATATGCCAACAATGAAATATTAGAAAACGAACTCAAAAAAATAATCCCCTTCATGATTGCAACAAAAAAAATAAAATACCTAGGAATAAACATAACAAAGAATGTAAAGGACCTATATAATGAAAATTACAAAGCATTGTTAAGGGAAATCGAAAAAGATACAATGAGATGGAAAAATATTCCTTGTTCTTGGATAGGAAGAATAAATATAATCAAAATGGCCATATTACCCAAAGCAATATACAAGTTTAATGCAATTCCCATCAAAATCCCTATGAGATTTTTTAAAGAAATGGAACAAAAAATCATAAGATTTATATGGAACTATAAAAAACCCCAAATAGCCAAAACAATCCTAAGGAAAAAGAATGAAGCTGGGGGCATTACAATACCTGACTTTAAACTATATTATAGGGCCACGACAATCAAAACAGCATGGTATTGGCAGAAAAATAGACACTCAGACCAATGGAACAGAATAGAAAGCCCAGAAATAAAACCTCATATATATGGTCAAATAATCTTTGATAAAGGGGCCAACAACATACAATGGAGAAAAGAAAGCCTCTTCAACAAATGGTGTTGGGAAAACTGGAAAGCCACATGCAAAAGAATGAAACTCGACTACAGCCTGTCCCCATGTACTAAAATTAATTCAAAATGGATCAAAGACCTAAATATAAGACCTGAAACAATAAAGTGCATAGAAGAAGACATAGGTACTAAAATCATGGACCTGGGTTTTAAAGAACATTTTATGAACTTGACTCCAATGGCAAGAGAAGTGAAGGCAAAGATAAATGAATGGGACTACATCAGAATAAAAAGTTTTTGCTCAGCAAGAGAAACTGATATCAAAATAAACAGACAGCCAACTAAATGGGAAATGATATTTTCAAACAACAGCTCAGATAAGGGCCTAATATCCAAAATTTACAAAGAACTCATAAAACTCAACAACAAACAAACAAACAATCCCATAAAAAAATGGGAAGAGGACATGAACAGACACTTCTCCCAGGAAGAGATACAAATGGCCAACAGATATATGAAAAGATGCTCATCTTCTTTAGCTATTAGAGAAATGCAAATCAAAACTACAATGAGATACCACCTCACCCCTGTTAGATGAGCTATTATCAACAAGACGGGTAATAGCAAATGTTGGAGAGGCTGTGGAGAAAAAGGAACCCTCATTCACTGTTGGTGGGACTGTAAAGTAGTACAACCATTATGGAGGAAAGTATGGTGGTTCCTCAAAAAACTGCAAATAGAACTACCTTATGACCCAGCAATCCCTCTACTGGGTATATACCCCAAAACCTCAGAAACATTGACACGTGAAGACACATGTAGCCCCATGTTCATTGCAGCACTGTTCACAGTGGCCAAGACATGGAAACAACCAAAAAGCCCTTCAATAGAAGACTGGATAAAGAAGATGTGGCACATATACATTATGGAATACTACTCAGCCATAAGAAATGATGACATCAGATCATTTACAGCAAAATGGTGGGATCTTGATAACATTATAAGGAGTGAAATAAGTAAATCAGAAAAAAACAAGAACTACATGATTCCATACATTGGTGGAACATAAAAATGAGACTAAGAGACATGGACAAGAGTGTGGTGGTTACCAGGGGTGGGGGGAGGGAGGACATGGGAGGGAGGGAGGGAGAGAGTTAGGGGGAGGGGGAGGGGCACAGAGAACTAGATAGAGGGTGGCGGAGGACAATCTGACTTTGGGCGAGGGGTACGCAACATAATTTAATGACAAAATAACCTAGACATGTTTTCTTTGAATATATGTACCCTGATTTATTAATGTCATCCCATTACCATTAATAAAAATTTATTAAAAAAAAAAAAGGTGAAGGGCCTGACCAGGTGCTGGTGCAGTGGATAGAGTGTCAAACTGGGATGCAGAGGACCCAGGTTCAAAATCCCAAGGTGCCAGCTTGAGCACGGGCTCATCAGGTTTGAGCAAAGCTCACCAGCTTGAGCCCAAGGTCGCTGGCTTGAGCAAGGGGTCATTCAGTCTGCTGTAGCCCCCCAGTCAAGGCACATATGAGAAAGCAATGAGGAATTGATGCTTCTCGTCTCTCTCCCTTCCTGTCTTTCTCCCCTTATCTGTCCTTCTCTTTCTCTTTGTCACAAAAAAGTGAAGAAATTAAGCAAAAAAAAAAAAAAAATCCCTCATGAACACAGATAACAATATGGTGATTACCAGAGGGAAAGAAGGGTTTGGGGAAGGTAGAAGAGGGTAAAGGGGAGATAAATGGTGACAGAAGGAGACTTGGTTTTGAGTGGTGAACACACAATATAACATACAGATAATGAATTATAGAATTGTATACTTGAAACCTATATAATTTTATTAACCAATGTTACATCAATAAATTCAATAAAAAGTGTTTTAAAAGTTGAACTCAGCCCTGACCTGTTGGCTCAGTGGTAGAGCGTCAGCCCGGCATGTGGAAGTCCCTGGTTTGATTCTCAGTCAGAGCACATAGGCATAGCAACCATCTGCCTCTCCACCCCTTCCCCTCTCCTTCTCTCTTTTTCTCTCTTTCCCTCTCTCTCTTCTCCTCCTGCAGCCATGGCTCAAATGATTCAAGTAAGTTGGCCCAAGGCACTGTGGATGGCTGCATGGCTTATCTCAGGTGCTGAAATAGCTGGGTTGCTGAGCCATGGAGCAATGGTTCCAGATGGGTAGAGCATCGCCTTGTAGGAGGCTTGCTGGGTGGATCCCAGTTGTGGTATCCATGAGTCTGTCTCTCTGCCTCCCCTCCTCTCACTAAATAAAAATAAACTGAACTCATGCCTGATGGTGGTGGTACAGTGGATAGAGCCTTGACCTAGGACTCTGAGGTCCCCAGTTTGACACCCTAAGATCACCATCTTGAACACAAGGTTGCTGGCTTGAGTGTAGGCACATCAACAAGATCCCAAGGTCATTGGCTTGAAGCCCAAGGTCACTGGCTTGAGCAACGGGTCACTGGCTGGTTGTGATATGTATGAGAAGCAATCAATGAACAACTAAAGTGAAGCAACTACTAGTTGATACTTCTCATCTCTCTCCTCCTTCACCCTCCCCCTTCCTGTTTCTCTCGCTATCAAATCAATTAAAATAAATAAATAAAGTTGAACTCGCAAAGAAAAACATTTTCTAATTTTTCATGTCTTTTTTTTTTTTTTTTTTGTATTTTTCTGAAGTTGGAAACGGGGAGGCAGTCAGACAGACTCCCGCATGTGCCCGACCAGGATCCACCTGGTATGCCCACCAGGGGGCGATGCTCTGCCCATCCGGGGCGTTGCTCTGTTGCAACCAGAGCCATTCTAGTGCCTGAGGCAGAGGCCATAGAGCCATCCTCAGCGCCCGGGCCAACTTTGCTCCAATGGAGCCTTGGCTGCGGGAGGGGAAGAGAGAGACAGAGAGAAAGGAGAGGGGGAGGAGCGGAGTAGCAGATGGACGCTTCTCCTGTGTGCCCTGGCCGGGAATCGAACCCGGGACTCCTGCACACCAGGCTGACGCTCTACCACTAAGCCAACCAGCCAGGGCCTAATTTTTCATGTCTTAGAAATTAACTTGAAGTTTGAAGTAGAAAAATTAGCATTAAGCATACATTATAACATACATATAAGTAAAATGTACAAGAACAATAACAAAAATGAGGGATATGGAATTATACTCTGTTAAAGTTCCTAAATTATACATAAAGCCACATAATATTCTTTAAAGGAAGATTGTGATAAGTAACTGCATATTTTAAACCCTTGGACAATCACTAACAAAGCAAAGAGGAATAGCTGATATACCAATAAAAGAAATTAATCCAAAAGAAGTTGAGAAAAGATGAAAATAAAAAGCAAATAAAAAAGAGATAGCAAGATGAGAGATTTAAACCTAACCAGATTGTTAATTATGTTAAATGTAAATGTACTAAAAGTAGCAATTGAAAAGCAGAGGTTTGAAACTAAAAAGCAAGACCCAGCTCTATGCTATGTATAAGAAGCTCACTTAAAATATAAAGAAGCAGGTAGATTGAAAGAATGTTAGAATAAGTGATATGCAATGAAAGCGCTAATTATAAGAAAGCTATAGTGATTATATCAGATAAATTAGATGTGAAATATTACCAGATAAAGACATTTAGTAGTCATAAATGAGCCAATTTATAAATAAATTCAACAACTCAAATACAAATATAACTGAATTTGGAATTTTAAAATATGAAGCAAATATTGACAACTGAAGTAGACAAATCAACAATTATAGCTGGGGATTTCAATACTTCTCTCTCAGCAAACAGACAGAAAAACTGTAAGAATATATAAAAACTTAACAACACTATCGAGCAATTTGACTAAATTAACACATATAACACTATATCCAATGGGGGCAGACTGCATATTCATAGCAAGTGAAAGATGGAATAATCACTGAGACAGACCATATTCTGGATCTCAATCAAATCTCAAAATAATTAAAATTGTTAAAACCCTTTGTTCTTTGACCACAATGAAATACATTAGGAATCAACAACAGGAAGAAGAGTCCTATATCTATTAGAGAATTTGAATTTGAAATTAAGACTTTTTTAACAAAGAAAATTCCAAGTCCAACTTGTTTCAGTGTTGACGGTGACATCTATCAAATATTTAAGGGTTAGAGTCAGGGTTAGGGTTAGGGATAGGGTTACATCTTCTTTCTTCATATCACTAAGAAAGAGGCCCACCCCAGCAGTGCTTTAGGACTGATTAGTGACTTAATTCTCCAATTCTCCTTTCTAGAAATTGACTTTCCCAGCTCCTCTTACAATTGTGTAAAGTTTGATTCCTATAATAACTCCCTGATTTCATAACATTCTTCGTTTCTCTGAGTTCCAAATGGTTTCCTAGACAGAAACAATGTTCATGTTACACATGGGAAAGTATACAAAGGAGTCCATGAGCTAATCATCTTTGCTTCCAGGAACTAAACATGGAAACTCACCGCCCTGGTCGAGGGAGCCTTTGATCACCCAGTCTGTTAGTTTTCTGTTGCTCTGTACCAGGTTGCCACAAACTTAGTAGCTTAAACCAATACACTTTATTATCTCTCAGCTTCTGTAAGGCAAGAGTCTGGTATATTTTAGCTGGCTCCTCTACTCAGTCTATTAGGCTGAAATCAGGTGTCTGCTGAGACTGTGATTGCATCTGAGGCTCGGGGTCCTCTTCTGAGCTCACTGGTTGTTAAACAATTCAATCCCTTGCAGGTATAGGATTGAGGGCCCTTCTTTCCTGCTGGCTGTCAGCAGGGGCCTGCTCTCAGGTCCTAGAAACCACCTTTAGTTTGTCACATGGCCCTCCCTACAACATAGCAATTGGCTTCTTCAAGGCCAGCAGTTAGCATTTCTTGTACTTTAAATCCTGCAAGCCAGTTTATTACAGAGTCTTTACTAATATAACATTATCATAGGAATGACTGTCCATTACCTTTGCATATAATATAACCTAATCAATGAAGTGACTGTCCCACCATATGTACAGTCCTGCCCACATTCACCCTGTTACCTCAGCATTCAGCCCACTAAGGAATAACACAAAAGACCTGGGCCTTGGAAGATAAATAAAATTTGGACAGATGAAGAGGAAAGGGAAATGAATTTCAAGCAAGGGAATAATGTAAGATTTTTAGATATACATTGTGGGGCTGAGAGAAGGATGAAGTCAGCATATTAAAGCTACAAGCCAAACAAAATAGGTGTTTGTGCTAAAGATGATGGGAAGCAGGATTATAATCAGACAATAGAGCCCGATCTTGAGAGTTTTCCCCACTACACAGACAAATGTGGGCTCCAACAGAAAAGCAGAAGGGAAATGGTCTGTGAATTCTGAGTAGGGAGAATGACAGACACAACAAAAGGGATATTTTAGGACGATAAGACAAGTGAATAAAATTCAGAAGTCATTAGTATAACTAGATACCACCTGATTCAGATATGAGGCAGCAGGCCTGCAGCTCACTGAGGAGCAGAAAGGAAAGGAGAAATCTGAATGACAGTGAAAGGAAAACCTGTCGTGTGCGTGTCCCTCCTCTATACCCTCTTTCCAACATTCACTGTTCCTGATTTCATACCTCTGCTTACATCCACTTTTACCTTTATATTCTAAGAAACAGTATCTGCTGATGCCATTGAATTGGACAATTAATCATGAAAATGCCCACCATATTTGGAGTGCCGTTTAATTTCCACAACAACCCCATGAGGTAGCTACTATTTTATCTCCATCGTATCGAGGAGAAATAGAAGGGTAGAGGTTAAAAAACTCACATAGCAAGTCAGTAACAAAGTTCTAAGTTAAATTCAGGCCTTTCTCCCTCTTCACATATAATAAATACAGTACTGCCTCCATAAACTACTAAGTTAGCTAAGTTTGTGAGTATAAAGTAATTTAAAGACTTATTTTACTTAAAATAGCTACAATTTAATTTTTTTAAGTAAGAAGCTGATCCTTAGAATGCCATCCAGAGGAGGATCAAAAAGCATAAAGCTGCATCTAATTATTAAATTGAGATAGAAAACAATTATCCTAATGATTTAAACTTCTACTTAGTGATATTACAGAAGTTTATGAGATGCTCTTCAGAAAATACGAAGCAGGTTGCCCGGCTCATGACAATCACTCAACAAATATCAGTTCCCCTTCCTCTTTCTCTTTCTTTTTATTCTCTCATTCTAGTTACTCCTGTTATACACTAATAAATTAAAATATAGGGATCAGTTTAATGCTCTTTTAAGGAGTATTACATGCCGTTTGGGGAGAAGGGCAAAGCAATAATTCCACCAGATTCGCGTGTCCTCAAGAGGCTACAGAAAAGGAGCCACAAGAAGACTGTGCATGTGTTAGGAAAAGGGGAGAACTGGCAGAGATGAGGTTTAAGGTAACAGGAAGCTTATGGCAAGAAAGGGAAATGCCTGGGCTCACCGTCAACAACCACCTTTCATGAGGACCCTAGAGTATAAAACACTCTGAGGCTGGACTTACCCAGGTAATTACATTGGTTCTGCATTTGGGGGGCACCAGAGGACCAACACTTGTGGTTGTGCTGCAGACTGAACTGCCCTTTAGAAACTGACTCTTTTCCCTGAATGAACTTTACAACCGCAGTTGAGCATCAACCACAGCTGAACGGGACCCCTCCGCTCGCCTGCTAGCTAACAAGTATAGACTTAGCCTGTGGGCCACGTAAATCCAGGCACACATCAGTTCATCAGCAAGCACCCAGCACGTCTGCTCCATCAATTAAAAAGCATTAGGCAAGTGAACCATTAGACAGTTTAGTACGATTGGTAGCTACCGTGCTTTTCATAGCCACTTTTAACATCTCCATTATTTCAACTAAGACCTCTGGTTATTATTAAAAGAAGTTTTATTAAAAGAAAGGAGGAGGAGAAAAAAAAGACATAAACTTGCTTCTCAGACAGGTTAATACAAGCTCTTCCTCAACTCTGTATTCTTGATTTAAGGAACATTCTCAGAGGGAGAGCAAAGGAGTTTTGGGTTGTATGGAAAATTTGACTCAAACCAAAAACCTAGCCAATACCACAAAATGGATTGGAGTCAAATCAGATAAATAGAAAAAGAAAAGAATACAAAATATTTTTGAATGACAGTATCAAAAAGGTTAAAAGGCTTAACAAGAACTCAATTCAAAATGTACGGACCACAGTTTAGCTTGATCCTAACATAAGGTGTTTTTAAGTACTGATTAAGTGATGTTTCCTTTCCTAAACCCATAGAAATGTAATTAAACGTTCACAAACATATACATTCCTCTTGGGTTTGGTTTCTGTTACTACCAAAAATAATGTTTGAGAATTCACCCAAACCTCCCAGTGCATTATTTATGTAACCTAGATATCTCACAAAAACAAAATGTACAAGACTCTAGTGCCAGTTAGCATGTGAAAATATTTGGCAACAATCTGTTTTTACTTCTTTGATAAACTGCATTGTCTTTTTGTTATAATGAAAAAGGATTAGTAAGGCTTACCAAATAAACAGCAGCTTCCTTAGAGAAATTGACCCTTGTATTTTATAAAACCAAGAAATCAGTTCTGAATAGAATATGGGGGTCTTTGACAGACTAATGAAAGGCAACCTTCAAGGTCTGTAACCACGAAAAGATCTGGGTCAGATGAGGATTTGGGCTAGAGATACATTTTGATACTTTCTATTTTAAGCACCCCAAAATTTAGATGCTTATACACAGTTTATCCAATTTTTAAAAAAAAAAAATCTTTAGTCTGCAAAATTGTGTTCTTCCAGGACCTTTTGCCTGTGTTTGGCCTGGAAATTATAATACTTGTAATAATATACCTTGAAAGGCAGAGGTGCATTCGAAGGAAAATAATAGTAAAAAATAAAAACAAAAAACTCTGAACCAGACACTTTTAGACCTCAAAAAATGTTTGATGTAGTGAGTGCTTTGGGTGAGCACTCAAAGGATGGGTGAAAGATACATTTTTAAAAAGCCAAATATGTTTTTCTTATCCTTTGCTGAAATAAGGTTGGTATTCTCCAAACAAAATTTTACTATCTATTGAATAAGTAAAGGAAATGGAAAGAGATAATGATGAGCACAATTTAGAGTTCAATTTTTGGGAAAGAAACTTAAAGCATTTAAGAAGTAGGAGCTAGACATTTCAAATACACATCAACTCTTGTGCTGAGGTTATATCACCTGTTTGATTTAAGACCAGAACCTGAATTACACTACAGTATTGCTCTTTTTCAACAAAGTCCTCATTTGAATCAGCTCTCTGTATCACTCTATGCGTAACCTGCTTCCTTGACCATTAAATTCTGGTCTGAGCTCCTGAAATCAACATCCCAATACATTAATCCAGAAAACCTTTAACTGATGCCAACACAGGCTAATCATTAGGTGATAAGCCTTCAAGTTTATTTTCTTCTGACATTCATAATGAGGACAGTCTGGCTTCCGAGATAATTAAAGGTCGGTAGATTTATAAGTAAGGTTTGCTTTGCCACTTTTTTCCCCCACATGGTTTCTTTTCAGTTTCTCTTCACTTAATAACTGGCTTAACACCTTTATATAATAAAAAGGTCAGAGAGACTCCACACAAAGTACTCACAATAGCTGGCAGCCTATCCCACTGCTATTAGCCATCACATAGCTGAGAAGTGTCGTAGCATGCAGGGAGAACAAAGACACTAAGGAGCATTTCTAGGAGCACATCAGGGAGAGAGGGGAAAAAGGCAGAGGGGGACAGAAAGTCAAGGCTTGAGGGGAGACACGCTGCCTAGAAATAGCAGTATGGTTCCTTTTGAAGTAGGTGCCAGGCTTCTTTCAATAGCATGAGGTCATCCTGAAGACACGGAGGTTGATGGGAGTAAAAACGTGCAGTTTTGGGGGTCAGGTCTAAACACACAGGAAGGAAACATCAAGACATAGCTTATCCACTCACTCCTGTTTTTTAGGGTCAATGGTAATTCACTGCATCCAAGTAAAAACTATAATAATCAAACAAACTTTGAGACCAATATAAAAGCAAACACCCACAGTCATTTGAATGTATGGATGCATTCTAGTTACCTACAGATCTTTACTACATTATAATGAGTTGAGCTGTTAGATATTGTTGATAATTTGACCATTTTGACCTATAAAAATGCAATGTCATCTGGTTCTATCTATGTTTAAAAATAGAATAGTGTAAAGATTTCTTTTGGCTTAAAAATTAGCCTAATCCTCCGGATTTTTTCAGATTCAGTGCATTTAAAAGCCAAACACTAAATTCTTTGTGTTTCTCCTTTTCCTAGAGTATCTCTACCTCTTACCCATTTTTATGGATATCAAGTGTTTCATAGATATCTGGTCCTGCATGCCAAGTTGTGGGAAGATTTAACTCTCAACTTAGTGTGACATCAAGGGTGCAATTTCTAGTTCAGCCATTAAATTCTACACAGAAAATACTCCTTATTCTATGCCCGTATCCTGTATATCTTGTCTCAGCCAATTTTCTAGCAAATATGTATATTAGTTCGCTTTCAAAGAAAGACTAGAGCAAAAACTGCTCGGCTCTGAAAAAGCCATTGCAAGTGACCTCCTGATGTCAGGAAATGTGATTTACTCAGCAACATCTGACCAGGCAGCAGAGAGAAGAGCACAAGTCTCAGAGTGAACCTGCTAGGCCTCAGCACCCTTAGGGGGAGTTGGCCCACATGAACAGGCACTTGCTGTAAATTCTGCTTTTCACTCTTGTGTTTACAATTGCTAATACTCATGGAATTGTTAGGGTGGGCTAATGATTCAACATAAGATTTGATATAATCTGGCTAAATTTGCCCAAAATCTTTAAAATCACACAACTATAAACCAACAAACCTAAATTATGCTATACTGTACATTGTTGTAGGAAACTTCCTATTATCACTACCTTTATATAGATCAGCGGTTCTCAACTGATATAGATGATTGATATAGATCCACTGATATAGATGATTGTTCACGTGCAATTGGAGACAAACCACTTAATAATTTCTGCCCAAGTGAGTTTATCCCTAATTTCAAAATAAAGTTGTTATTCTCTCTTCCACAAAAGTTTAGAAGATGTTAAATATATATAAAAAGAATGAGTTAAAAAGAAAAAGAAAAGAAAAGAAAGGCCTTGGCTGGTTGGCTCAATGGATGGAGCATCTGCCCAGCATGTGGATGTCCCAGGCTCGATTTCTGGTCAGTGCACACAGGAGACGCGATCATCAGCTTCTCTTCCCCTCCCTCACCACATTCTCTCCCTTTTCCTCTCCCACAGCCAGTGGCTCAATTGGTCCGAGCATCAGCCTCAGGCACTGAGGATAGCTTGATTGATTTAAGCACTGGCCCCAGATGGGGGTTGCCAGGTGGATCCTGGTCAGGGTGCATGTGGGAGTCTGTCTATCTCCCCTCCTCTCACTTAAAAAAAAGAGAATGAGTTACCAGGAAAAACGGCTATGTCACCAATATTCTAATAATGTCAGATCAAATGGTTCCAAGAATTTTAGTTTCTACTGTATGCCTTCATATTAGTTCTTTTCAGTGGGTGGCCAGAGAGCGACCATGAAATACTTCTGTGCTGAGATTGCATGAAGAATTCTTTTTTATGAAAAAAGAATTTCATAGTAACTTTAAGCTAACATTCTCAAGGGAAAAGAATTCCAAATTCTGTATTGCAAATTGCCAAGAACTGGGGTCAAGTCTTGATGCCTCCACTGATATGCTCTGGAGCTGGCAACAAGTCCATTCTGTCTCCCTCAAGGTTTTGAAATTCATGTTTGATCTGGATCACCTATGTCACAGTAATCAAGGCTTCCCAAGATTAAAGTGGAATTATATGGCATCTTAGATTCCTTCCAAAGGTGGTGTCACCATTTCGTTCTCCTTAATTAGTTGATGATATTGCCAACTTTTCCCCAAGGCATCATATTTATTCCAACAAATTCTTATTTAGAAAGCTCCCATTACAATGACCCTGCACACTGTATTTGGATTGGCAAATTTAAGCCCCCATCCACTAATTTATGTTTTATTGAAACTGATTCAGTTGAGGGAGCATATCTAATAGTACTGTAGCTAAATTCCTTGAAGGCAAACTGCAAATTAAAGGCTATATCAAATCCCATTTATAAGAGTAGCTATGTGTGTGTGGATAAATAAGTCTGTATGTGATTGCACATAGGCAGAGAGGTAACCATGGTGTGAATTAGGAATGCCCTCCATGGCCAGCGTGCTGACCAGGACAACTTTATTCTAGAAGGGTATGTTCAGTGATGGGCCCAACAGGGCTGGCGAAGGCAAAGTTCATTTCAACATAGGACTGATCGTTCCTTTATGGGTCTTGGTGACAACTTATTATAATGAGGCAGAGAAGGGTATGCCACACGCACTGTAGGTTTGGAAGATGCATTTAAATTAAGTAAGATGAGCCAGCCTTGTAAGAAGAAATAACTGGAGAATCTGCTAAAATGGTGGGCAAGCCTTCTTGAAAAGGAAAAGGGTGGTTGTAGAAAGGGAGGAAGGAAATTCAGGAAGCATAAATAGGGGAAGGGGGTACAGGGAAAATACATGTAAGCAAAAATAAGAAGGGAAAAGTAAATTATTATAGAAATAAAGATGATACAGGAGAGAATAAATGAATGTAGAAAAGTCTTCTGCCTTCTAAGCCTGCAAATCAAACACTAACATTAGTCACAATATACAGGAGTTCTAAAAACCCTCAGAAGTTCAGGTGGACTCTTAGTCATTTTTTCCTGCAATATGAAAAGAAAAACTTCCTGACAACATAGGATCTCACCTACACTAGTGAGTATCTAGCTTAAGTTAGTACTCTTGCTCTTATAAGACATGAACATTATGCTAGATGAGCGGTAGAACATCTTCTAGATACTTCCAGACCTGGGAGCTCAGGAACAAACTGAGTCATTGTCACTCTCTATTGTTTAGGCCTTGAATTCCACCTTCTGCTTTGCTGAGAACGGTGGGTCTTGATGCCCTATGTGGCAGGACGTGCCTTTGCTCAGATCTCTAATCAGCAATCACGTGCAGTGACTTGGGCTCACCCCTTGCAGGAAACAACCTAAACTGTGTGATGTAAAAGTAAAAGAAAGTTCCAAATGACAAAAGTCTTCCTTACTGATTCTGCCACAATACTTTAAGGCACTGACAGCAAGAAGTTTTTGTTGAAATAAGGCAAAAGAAGGGGAAACACAAAACATCAGTAGTGCTGATTATCTTATTAGAACAGGTTTAGCAGTTTAGGTGGCTGTCACATGGGAGGCTGCAGGGATAAGACCAGAGCTGACTACAGTTAATTGGAGAGAGAGAGAGAAAGAGGATGGGAAGGTCCACACAGGGTTGCAACTAGAGGGGGCTGGCTGGTGGGGGAGGGGGAATGCAGGCAGACAAGGTAGAAAGTGAGAGTGGGGGGTGGAGATGGGGGTGGCAGGAGGGGTGGGGCAGAGAGGCAGTTAGAGACTGAATAAAAGGCCATTTTGGGTACACGGCATATGAGTTATGTGTGTGATATTGCCTGCGCATGTGTGCCTTCCTACTCTAAGCAGTGCTAACAAAAATCTGAATGTGAGGGGTGGAAGGAAGAGGAGACAACATATATCAAGCCCAAACAATGCTCCGCTAAATTTTAGGAGTGCTCATAAGATAAGGCTCATCTTTATACCAGCTACCACAAAAATGCCAGTTTCATCACAATGCCAGTCTGTATTCTGAATAATGCTGCTTAACCCAGGTTGTTTGACAGCAAAACCCCAGAGGCATTGTCCACCATAATCTCTTTCCGAGGCTGCTTTGAATAAGTAGAGATGAACACTTCTCTGTCAGTAGCCCCTTTGTGTGAGATGGGGTTAGCAATCCATTATAAACCTCATGAATGATCACGGTCCCGATTGAATATTTATGACTGCTGTGCTTGAGTCTTTGCTACCTCTTTTCTAGGAATTTCCTAGATTATCTCTGTGATATAATTATTCCCATTTTACAGAAGAATAAAGTAAAGAGAAAAAATAACTTTCCCAGACTACCCAGGTAGTTTAGGTCTTGAGTAGAAATCAGGGCTTCCTATTCAGAGAACTGAGTCCCAGTTCTCACAGAGATCACAGTGAATGCCAAAGAGCTTTTAATTTGACTCTGAACATCTTGATCTTGATCAAATTTTATAAATGCAAGGGTAATTATTAAGAGTTTATCTCTATGTAGGATTCTCCCCTTTACTGATGTTGGAGTGGTGAGTTGGAGCTTTCATATTGCCAAGAACCAATAGCCAGAGTCACCACTGTATTCAAGAAAATAACAAGGAGTGAGGATAAGAAATGCCAAGCGCTGATCATTTGGACCCTGATGCGGTAGAGCTGCCCCTTCCCTCAAGTGTTTTCAAGAAGATAAATTGCTCAAGAAGAAAATTCATGGAAAATTAGTCAGGAGCCTTGCTTAATGTTAAAAAAAAAAAGTGAGAAGATTGAGAATGTGTGGATGGTTGCATTTAACTGACATTTAAGAATTTATTCCAGTGGAATTCATATCCTAAATAATTTTAGAATACACATCTCTGATGTGTCTAATTATTGAACTCTTTCCAATTGGGCCTAATCATTAGTCTTTAGAGAGAAATCCAAGCTGATGTATACTTTCTATTAGGTTTTCTTGACAAACTTCTGTACTCTAAAGAAAGAGGTACCTTTAAATTATGGATCAATGAAAGGGAGAGAGTAAGACAAGTCTACGTAAGCACATGGACTGGTTTTGTAGCCTGCTATTGCATTTCAGTACACTGACAAGAAAAATTCCTCTCTTTCTATAAGATGTGCAGAAAATCTGATTACAGGATAAAGAGAAGGATGAACTAGGAGGTCAGAAAGGTTGATAGATAAGGGAGCCAAAGTCAATGGTTGAAATATGTAACAGGAACTTAGCAATGAGAAGAATTAGAGAAGAGGACAAAGGAGGGGTACCCTTCCTTTAAGAGTAATACAGATATTCTTCAATTATATCAAAGTCAAGAAAGATGAAGACTAAAAAACTATTACATATTGAAGAAGACCTAAAGAGGCAAGGCAGCTAAGTACTATAGATGATCTTGGACTGGATTATGTATGGTGGGGGGAAATAAGGTAAAGAATACTTTGGGACAATTAAAATTGGAATACAGATAGTAGATTAACGTTTAACATTAATGTTAATTTTCCTGAACCTAATAACTATGTGCTATGGTTTTATAATATATGTTATTGTTCTACAACACTGAAATGTGTAGTCATAAAGGGGCACAATGCCTCCAACTTGCTTTCAAATAATTCAGGAAAAAAATAAGGATAAATATAAATAAGAAAATAAATTAAATTATCTGCTTCTCTAAATGTAGAGGAGAGAGATACATGTATTTGTATTTATTTTTCTCTCCATATATATACATATATATATGAAGAGAATATATATGTGTGTATAGATATAGACATAGATATGGAGAGATAGATACATATAAAGAGAGAACGATAAACCTAATAGGACAAAATATTATATAATATAAACAACTAGTGGGTCTCGATAATATGTATGGGATCCTTGTGCTATTTCTTGGAACTTTTCTATAATTTTGAAATTATAAGAAAATAAAAAGTTAACACAGAGTAGAGGAACTGACCAATTTCTTAAATACATAGCCTATTGTATGCTCAAACACTCTTGAATATCCTGACATCAAAGTTTTCATCCACCCATTAACAGGATACATAGTAAGGGAAACAGGAAAGCAAAGACTCTAATGTAGTATATGCTCTTAAAGTTTCCTGTTGACTTTCAACAGCAATTGTGTACCCTGTCATCACTTGAGGTTGCCATTTCTATATCTTAAAAAATCTTAAGATTCAAACAAAAACCCTTTGTTCCCAGTCCTAACAAGTTTAACGCAAGGTACTGACAGCTGCTGAGGACCACAAAACTAAGGCAAGGAGGAAGTCAGTCTAGTGCTCTCCAGATGGCTACACAGAGTCCAATAATTGAAAAGGCCAGGAGAGTCCAGTATGTTAGCAGGTTATAGAAGGCCTCATTCTTCAGTGGCACGTTAAGCCTTGCTGATACTTTACGATTTCTCCTAGCAGTTCTGAAGGATTCTCCCAAGCCCTTAGGGACACAATGCTTAATTACCTTTCAGAAAGCCAGTAATGGTATTTTGTGGTCATGGATAGATTATACACACAGGCACAGATACACATCCTCTCACGAAAGTGAGTTTCAGAGGCTGCATGACTCACTGTCTTCTATTCAGATACGAAGCATATTATGTTTGGCTGGGACACAAAAACAGGTAGCTTAACTAGCAGCACGAGCTTGTGGCCTTTGTCCATAGCCCAAAGGAGATCACCTGCTGGGCCCTCCACGGAATTTCCACTCCCTGTCCAAGTCAAAAGCGTAATTGAAAAAAGATGTTGTTGTTCTCCAGGTGTTTCTTTGAGTTGGCCAGCTTCCGCCTTCTCCATTGTGTTTCGTAGGACTGGGAGGCTTGAAACTGAATTGCAGTTGGTGAGGCTGTTGCAATAAAAGTTGGATAGGAAATGGCACCCAACCAGTTAAACTGGAGATCCCTTTCTGAGGACATTTAGCAGCTCTCATTTTTCTTGTAAAGAATTGTTCCTTCTAAAGAATGCTCAGATCTTCATGAGCCACAAGGCTGGATATAACTGCTTGTCTACCCCCTGCCCCACCTTCCTGCCCTCTCCAAGCTTATCCATATCAATTGGTGCCTTTCAAACCCTTTTAAAATATACTGCTTGGAAGTCTTTACAGATGAACTTCACTTAACCCTGTTCACTACTCTCCTTTTTGTCCCCTAATATTTAAAACATAGGTTTATTTCCAAATTTTGGCTATTATAAATAATGCTATAATGAACACAGGGATGCATATATTCTTTTGAATTAGTTTTGGGTTTTTTTGAATAAATTCCCAGAAGTGGAATTTCTGGGTCATAAGGCAGTTCCATTTTTAATTTTTTAAGGTAACTCCATACTGTTTTCAACATTTACTTCAGCAAGTAGCATTCCCACCAACAGTGCACGAGGGTCCCTTTTCTCTACATCCTCATCAAAAAGCTATGGTACATGCAATGGAATACTACTTGGCCATAAAAAAGAAGGAAATCTTACCTTTTGCAACAGCCTGGATGGATCGGGAAATTATTATGCTAATGAAATAAGTCAGTCAGAGAAAGACAAGTACCATATCTTTTCACTCATATGTAAAATCTAATGAACAAGCAAAACAGAGACAGACTCACAAAGAGCAGGATGACAGCTGTCAGGATTGGGGAGGACTGAGGGGGATTAAAGGACTGAGAAAAAAGGAAAATAAAGAGAAAAAACTCATGGACGTGAACAACAGTATGGTAATTATCGAGGAGGAGGCTGGAGAAGGTGGAGGAGGGTCGGGGGAATAAATGGTGAAGGATGGAGACTTGACTTCAGGTGGTAAACACACAAGACAGTGTACAGACAATGTGTTATACAACTGTGTCTAAAACCCGTATACTTTTGTTAACAAGTGTCACCCTATAAAGTCAATAAAAAATAAAAATAGATGATAAAAATAGATTTATATTTCCTTATGGCACATGTATTACTAAAAAGTTGAATGTAAATGTAATTTTAAAAAACTCACTATGTATTAGTCAGGTCTTGGTTGCAAACAACAGATATATATTCTGACTTATTTAAGCAGAAAAAAAGCATCAGAAGAATATATAATTTAGATGACATAATCACTAGGAGGGTTGGAGAACAAAAGCTTGGAAAGAAAGGACTAGAACCAAGGAAGATAGCAACCATGGTTCAATCCACATGAAAAATCTGTGTGAAACGTTGCCACGAACACCTCCATGATGGCCACAGCTGGACACCACTACACTAGACAACAGCAACGGCTATCCTGGGAATGACTTTTCTGTCTCAGCAACACTCTCTCTAGCTTCAGAGGCCCATGTGGGAGCAGTCAAGTGGCTGAGTCCAGGTTATGTACTTCAGCCCTAGTAATCACTACCCTAATTGAATGGGGTTCAGATTTTCAGGAATAAAAACAAATGCCAACACATTTTAAAATTTCAAGGGAACTAAAATTGAAAAACTTTGTTTCTAATTTACTTGAAAATTGAAAATCTTATTTTAAAACAATTGTCCCCTTGATTAAAGTCCCTTATAAACTTATAATTTGGGCACAATAGATTTATTCACACAATCCCCCCCCATTTTTGTAATAACCTTTATTCTCTTCTGTGTTCACTCTAAAAAAAGAGCAAGTTTTTCAGAACCTGGATCTTAGCTTACTAAAATATAATATTTATAAACTTTAGTCCATTTTTCATTATCTCAGAAGAGCAGGAATAAATGTATCTCATCAGAAAGGATGTTAATTGATCTCTTTCTTAACATTTCTTTGATCAGAGTTGTAGAATTACAATTTTTTTGTTTGTTTGTTTGGGGTTTTTTTTTGTATTTTTCTGAAGCTTAAAATGGGGAGAGATAGTCAGACAGACTCCCGCATGCGCCCAACCGGGATCCACCCGGCACGCCCACCAGGGGGCGACGCTCTGCCCCTCCGGGCGTCGCTCTGTCGCGACCAGAGCCACTCTAGCGCCTGGGGCAGAGGCCAAGGAGCCATCCCCAGCGCCCGGGCCATCCTTGCTCCAATGGAGCCTCGGCTGCGGGAGGGGAAGAGAGAGACAGAGAAGAAGGGGGGGGGGGAGAAGCAAATGGACGCTTCTCCTGTGTGCCCTGGCCGGGAATCGAACCCGGGACCGCTGCACGCCAGGCCGACGCTCTACCACTGAGCAAACCGGCCAGGGCTAGATTACCATGTTTTTTAAGGCACCTCCTTCTCTGCCAGGTAGAAGTAGGAGCTGAAGCTGTTGCCTGGTCCTTTGCCTGTAATTAAAGTTTCATAATAAATCTTAAAGAGGTGTAAGTAACTAATGCATTTCACTTAAACCATTGCAGAATACCTTCTCATATACACAGATAAGTTTTCACAATACCTTAGTCAAGTGATCGAGTACCAGTTTTCAAGTTACTATGTGAAAGCAGAGCTCTTAGGAGACAAGCAAGCTTCATTTTATTGTATTTCACTTTATTGTGTTTCACAGATACGGCAGATGTTACAAATTGAAAGTGTGTGGCAAACCTGTGTCTGTGCCATTTTTTTTCCAACTGTATGTATGATACACATACACTTCACCATATGTGTATCACACTTTGGTAATTCTCACAATATTTCAAGCTTTTTCATCATTATAATTATATACATTATAGTGTTCTGTGATTAGTGATCGTGATGTTACTATTGTACTTGTTTGGGGGCTCCACAAACCATGCCCGTGTTTGATGGTGACTTTAATAAATGTTACATGTGTCCTAACTGCTCCACTGACCAGTCATTTCCCCCATCTCTTTCCCAATTCCCTGAGACACCACAATATTAAAATTAGGCCAATTTATCCCTGGCTGGATAGTTTACTTGGTTAGAGCATTGTCTTGATATGCCATGGTTATAGGTTTGATTCCTGATCAGGACACATACAAGAACCAACTAATGAATGCATAAATAAGTGGAACAACAAACCAGTGGGGGTTTTTTTCTCTCTCTCTCTCCCTTCCTCTCACTCTAAAATGAATAAATAAATAAAAATAAATAAATAAATAAAATCAGGCCAATTCATAATCCTACAATGGCTTCTACATGTTCAAGTGAAAGGAAGAGTCACACATCTCACTTTAATCAAAAGCTAGAAGTTTTTAGGCTTAGTAAGAAAGATATTCCAAAAGACAATTCAAACGGTTATCTAAGTTGTGAATACAAAGGAAAAATTATTGAAGGGAATATACTCCAGCAAATACACAAATAATAAGAAAGTAAAATGGCCTTGTTGCTAATATGCAGAAAGTCTCAGTGGTCTGGATAGATCAAACCAGCCACAACATCCCCGTAAGCCAAAGCCTAGTGCAGAGCAAGACCCTAACTCTTCAATTTTCTGAAGGCTGAGAGAGGTGGAGAAGCTGCAGAAGGAAAGTTTGAAGCTAGCAGAAATTGACTCATGAGGTTTTAGGGGAAGACACCATCTCCATAACATAAAAGTGTGAGGTGAAGCAGTAAAGGCTGATGTAGAAGCTACAGCAAGTTATCCAGAAGATCTCACTAAAATAATTAATGAGACTGGCCCCACTAGACAATAGATTTTCAATAGAGACAAACCAGCTTTGCATTGGAAGAAGATACTACTTAGGACTTTTCATTCCTACCGAGCAGAAGTCAATGCCTGGTTTCAAAGTTTTAAAGAACAGGCTGACTCTCTCCTTAGGGGCCAAAGCAGCTGGTGACTTCAAGTTGAAGCCAATGCTCATTTACCATTCCTAAAACTGTAGGGACATTAGGAATTAGGCTCAATCTACTCTGCCCGAGCTCTCTAAGTGGAACAACAAAGACTGAAGGATAGCACATCTGTTAACAACATGGTTTACTGAATATTTTAAGCTCACTGCTGAGAATTACTGCTCAAGAAAGAGAATTTTTTTTCAAAATATGACTGCTCAGTGACAATGCACCTTGTCATCCAAGAGTGCTAATGGAGACGTACGATGAGATTAATGTTGTTTTCATGCCTGCTAACACAACAGCCATCCTGCGGCCCTTGGATCAAGGAGTACTTTCAACTTTCCAGTCTTTTTATTTAAGGAGTAAATTTTGTAAGGGTATAACTGCCAGAGATGGTGATTCCTCTGGTGTATCTGGGCAAAATACATCGAAACCTTCTGGAAAGTTTACAACATTCTAGATGCCATTAAGAACATTCATGATTCATGAGAAAAGGTCAAAATATTAACATTAACAGGAGTTTGGAAGAAGTTGGCTTTATCCTTCAGGGGTGACTTTGAGGGTTTCAAGACTTTAGTGAGGGAAGTAACTTCAGATGTAGTGGAAATAGCAAGAGAACTAGAATTCGAAATAGAGACTGAAGACGTGACTGAATTGCTGCCATCTCATGAAATAACTTAAATGAATAGTTTCTTCTTGCCTGACCAGGCAGTGGAACAATGGATAGAGCATTGGTCTGGGATGTTGAGAACCCAGGTTTGAAACTCCAAGGTCACTGGCTTGAGCGTGGGCTCACCTGGCTTGAGCACAGGGTCATCAGCTTAAGCATGAGATCGTACTAATGATCCCGTGGTCACTGACTTAAGCACAAAGGTCGCTGGCTGGAAGCCCAAGGTCTCTGGCTTGAGCTCAAGGTTGATGGTTTGAGCAAGGGGTCACTGGCTCAGTTGGAGCCCCCCGGTCAAGGCACATATGAGAAGCAATCAATGAACAACTAAAGTACCGCAACTATGAGTTGATGCTTCTCATCTCTCTCCCTTCCTGTCTGTCTGACCCTGTCTGTCCCTCTCTCTCTCTGGAAATAAAAAGATACAGAGTTACTTCTTAGGAGCAAAGAAAGTGGTTTCTTGAGATGGAATCCACTCCTGGTGAAGATATTGCAAAGATTGTTGAAATGACAATAAAGCATTTTGAATATTACATAAACTTAGTTTAAAAGTAGCCATAGGGTTTGAGAGGATTAATTCCAATTTCTTACATACTACAGAGAGATCATTTGTGAAAGGAAGAGTCTCTTAATGTGGCATACTTTATTGTTGTCTTATTTGCAGAAGTGTCCATAGCTACTGCAACCTTCAGCAAACACCACCCTGAGCAATCAAAAGCCATCAACATTGAGGCAAGATCCTCCACCAGCAAAAAGACCATGGTTCAGTGAAGGTTCAGATAATGATTAGCATTGTTTAGTAATAAAGTATTTATAATTAAAGTATGTACATTGGGGCTTTTTGACATAATGCTATTGCACATTTAATAGATTATATAGTATAGTGTAAACATAACTTTCATATGCAATGGGAAACCAAAAAATTCTTGTGACTCACTTAATGGCAATATTTATTGGTGATCTGGAACTGAACCTACAAATCTCTGAGGTATGCCTATATCTACCATCCAATTATCTTCCCTTCTTGAGGAGGCATCATAGACACAGTGTGTCTTCCCCAGGATCTAAAACATGCTCATAGAGTCAGAGAACTAACATATATTGAGTGCCTGTAATGCTCCAAGTTTTGTCATAGATATTATTGCATTTAATCCTATAATGATTAAAGGAAAGGAATATGGAATAGTATGTTCTCTCTTTAGATGAGTACACTTAAGCTAAAATAACTAGGTTGCGCAAAGTCACAGAGCAGTAAATAAGAAAGTTAGGATTCAAACACATACTCCCAGAACCCCTACACTTTTCATTCATACCATGATGCTTTGAAGCTGTACTTTCTATAATCAGGTATTATACTTTATCTGGTCTCAGGTGTTTTTTCTATAACTTGGAATTTTTATGAAATACAGCATTTTTTCCCTTACCAGGATGACCAGCATGGCCATAGACCCTGA
Organism: Saccopteryx bilineata; assembly: GCF_036850765.1. Classification (NCBI taxonomy): domain Eukaryota; kingdom Metazoa; phylum Chordata; class Mammalia; order Chiroptera; family Emballonuridae; genus Saccopteryx; species Saccopteryx bilineata. Next base: position 136,938,989 of record NC_089491.1, on the reverse strand, counting down.
CAACTTTGGAAGCCAGAACAACTGTCACAAATGCCAATGCAGGCCAATTGCTGAAATGATCACACTTCCTTTTTGTTTGTTTGTTTTCAATAACTTTTATTTTTCAATTACAGTTCACATTCATCTTTTATATTATTTCGTATTAGTTTCAGGTGTACAGCGTAGTGGTTAGACATTTATACACCTTACCTGATCACCCTTTTTTATATTTAGTTTTTATTAATTTTAATTTATTGTGTTTACATGGATTCAAGTGTCCCACCGAATATAACTCCCTCACCTGCCAACCCCCGTGTTCCCTTTTATATCCTCTCACCCCCTCCCCCCAACATCCTCCCCTTTTTCCTCTTCACAAAACATGTTATTTTATTTCCCCTTCTGTAGAGCCAGGTATGCTATTCAGATCTGGAAAAAAGAAAATTAGGCCATGCCTTCTAATTGCTGCATCCTATTTGAAGTAATAAGTGAGGTAGGTAAATGTTTTCCTTTTTTTTTTACTAATCAGAAATATACACCCATGATATAATTAATTCAGAAAAATATAACAATGTATAAGAAAAAATTAAGTCATCCATAATTGATGAGATAGTTTTGATTTGGTTAATATAACTAAATACAAGAAAATCACAAGACTTCAGTTCCATGTGACCATTTTCAGCATAGAGCAAAACTTAAAATTTCTCTAGGCTGGCTCTTAAAGCCCACCAAAGCAACAGAGTACACTCGAGCACTCATGAGAGTCTGACATCAGAAACGTAATAATATTCACTCAACAAGTATTCGGTTAATTAATCTCGCCTAATTCGATCGCTGGCGAAGGAGGTGAAATGACAGTGTTCACGATGAAAGGCTTACATAAATCAAGCAGTAGTGGCAATTAGTTATCCTTTCTGCAGCTTAAGAGAATGCCAGTAGAAGCCAGCCTAGCCTAACAACTGTTGCCAGAGATTCATTCAGCCACTCAACAAATATTTATTGAGCACCTACTATACGCCAGGGCCTGGCAAGTCTTCTAGGTACTAGGGATTTAGCAGTGAGCAAGACACACAAAACCCTGCTCTTAAAGGAAAACAAACGAGAAATGTTTTCAAAGGACCGAAGTCCTTCTGTCCGTCATTTCCAAAAGAACTTCAAGACTTTTTTGTGCTTTCTAGACTTATGGCAGGACTAGAGGAACAAACCACCCCACCGTCATTTGCGGAAAGGCAGTGCCCAGGGAAATATCGTATTCAGATAAGGAACCTCACATTATGGAGGGAACAGGATGAAATTAGATTGACATTCAGGTAAAAAGAGGCTCCAGGTTAAAAGATAGTTTAAACCCACTTATGGCAGGTGGGTTGGTTATTGTTTCTTGGTTTTTTCCCCCTCTAATCCACTTAAGGACTTGATCTAGAAGATGTGATCTCCAAGTAAGGAGGAACCTAAAAGAAGGTGTACCTGTACCCCCCAACAACGCTGGAGAACACTTTTCCATGGAGCCATTCCCGGTGCCTTTTATATGTGTGGGTGTCCTTAGGCATGTTTTACAATGATTTCTGGGTGTAGCAGGTTTCTCGCCTTCTCATCCAATACAACACACCTAAATTACCACACGGAGTTCTTAGTTTCAAAACATCGGATGCCTCTCTGAAAAGAGAGTTCTTTGGCCTTCCAATACTTCCTTTATTTTTTTTTCCAACACTGCCCAACATGGACGTTACAAAACTTTAATTTGGGAAAATCAACATCACCAAGTCACACAGATGCATGTTTACACATTATTTATCTCCACACCCATTAAGTTTCCATTTCTTTCTTGCTTTCAGGGACTGTTTGCCTCTCTGGGCCCTCCCTGTTTCCTGTTTGTGAGTACCTCCGAGCACAGGTGGGGCCTGAAGCACAGGTCTGAAGACACCAGGTGATGAGAATGTTGAAAGCACCGCGAGTTTCTGCCTAGTATCTACTGTCTCCAGAAGATGTTTCTGTTGCTAACAAAGGACATGGAGAATTTTCTCTTTCATCGTCTGGATACCAGTTCCTCTCCCACATCTGTAGAATGACTAACATCATTGATTGGGTGGAGGGGCCTATATGGAAGGAGGATAAACAAAATGCAACTTCCTCCTGGAAGTGTATAATCCACTAATTTGAGTAGAAAAGAGAATGATGCAACAAAATAGCCTAATATTGACTTCTAGCATTGTCATACAAGATCAGTGATTCTCAATATTTTTTCATATGAAGACCATTTTTTAAATTTAAGAAACAGTCATGAACACATTACCCCCTCCTCTACAATTGTGACAATACTTTTGGTGTGTGTTATTTAGGAAAATATATAATCTGATGCTACTACTAGGAATTAAGAAATATTTTAATTAATTACTATTTAAATTGACCATAAGAGCATCTATATACATTTGAAGAATAACAATGCATATATGTAGAAAATATTTTTAAGCTACAGGCTGTTTGTTACCCTAATGAATTTATAGATTCCTGATAATAGCATGAGGATTTTTATAGATTGGGATCAGCTCACAAATTGACAAGTTCAGATTTGGGGAAGAAACACTGTACTCTACTTGATTTGGACCAGAACCAGGGTAGTCATCTGAAGTCCTCGGGTTTGAATGTATCTGTGCCATGTAGCTACATGAACTTGGACATGTTGTTTAATTATTTTGGGCTACATTTTCTTCATCTGTAAAATGATGATGACAAAAATCTAATGATGTTGATGTGATTTTTATATCAGACACAAATGTGAAGGTAAGGACCAAAGTTAGTCTTTCTCTCTCTAGTTCTTTCAAACGTGGTGCTATAGTGCAGTACAGCCAGTATGTACTGGCCTCAAAGAAGTGAAAAACATTTACAAAAGACTCAAGCCAACTGAGTAGTGACATTTATCCACCACTGGCTGTGCTGGATGTATAATGATGACCTATTCGTGAAAGTCCTGGTGTCTGTTTTCCAACCTACCACATTATTTCCCAAACAGAAACTCTGCTAATCCCTAAGTCTCCTGATATGACATGCAGTGTTGCTCTCTTAAGAACTAACCTCTTCTATTTTTATAATTTATATGAAGATCTGCAAAGAATACAAATTCACAACAGAAATGGACTAAGGAAGTACCACATTTGTAGAAGAGATGATGCCACTGAAATTTTAGCATTTTGTGTCTATAAACAGCACCCCTTATGCAATCCATTATGCTCAGCAAGAATCGTGGGCTCAAGTCTATTTGTTTTAACTCAGTTGTTCTCGTGTCATCTGGTAAGACTTAGCCATAACTGTCACAGCTGCAGTCCAAATTACAATGCTGCTTGGAACAGGCTCGTGCGTGCTGCTCTGTGATGACTATGTCTTTTTTCTCATAGCCATCCTAAGAGTGTGGGTCCCATCTAAGCACACAGTCATATCCAGGGGGAGCAAGCAGGGCGGCACAGGGACAGGTAGCATCCCACAGAGCATGGCTCAGTGTGCTGCAGCTGCTCAGCCTGTACCCTAAGGGCAGCCAAAACATCCAGATCAAAGGGAGCTCAGGAAGAACGAAGGCACAACCCTAATTCAATACAGGAAAATTGCCATGACTGTAGTGCTTAGTTCATTCTTCCAAGACAACAACAACAAAAGAAGTAGAAAAAAGACCAAAAAAAAAAATCCCTAAGATCAGGCTTTGGCATCAGAAATTAGTCTGCCAAGGCGGAAGGCATACCCACCGGGGAAGGAGGCTCATTTTCCTAGATTAATCAGAGTGCTTTGAGTCTGCTCCTATTTCCAAATGTACTACTGCCAAGGTACAACATAAGCCACTTAATTCCTTCCCACAAACTAGAATTAATAGCTGTCATACAAGCTAAACAATTTTAATAAAACCCCATGAAAAGGGAAATCCACCTAAGGTAGAAGAGTTACACCAAGAGACAGATAATCAGAAGCTGGTTTTCAGTGTGTGTGTGTGTGTGTGTGTGTGTGTGTGTGTGTGTGTGTTTAGAACCTCATTAGGAGTCATCCCGGAATGTTAATGAAAAGCAGTCACCCCAATGGTTACACATTGACCCCTGTCCATTAAGCTGATTGGTAAGCCCTTTTGGTGATGGACAGAAGGTAAGGTGTAGTGACCACCATAGAGGTGAGAATGATCCTGGCCAAAGTTCATCTATGCAGAAGACCTGTGAAAAAGGTACATTTTTTACTATGGAAGTTTCCTTTTCAGGCTGGTTTTGGTCAATGATAGGTCTAGAACTAGGTAAAAGAGGCAGAAACATTTGTTTTGGAGGCTTTTGTTCCAAGATATCTTCCCACAGTGGCAGACAGTGGGCACCCTTTCTCTACCTTCGTCACTTCTCAGAGGTAAGACAAGTTTTCAGGAGGTACGTGTTGAAATGCCAATATGGTTACTTAGGAGGATGACATATGAACACTCATGGTCACATGAGTTTACCAGGTAGCTTGGTAATAGGTCAAGGCTCCCAAGCACAAGAAGTTTTCCAGGGTGGAAAGCAGTGTTCCCTGGGAAGAGAGTTCCTGTGGGACATGCTGCAGGAGGCCTTCCCCCTGGCCAGGGAGCAGGGAAAGGCGGGGAAGGGCAGCAGATCACAAAAAGGGCAAGGAGTACTCGAGCTTCCGGAGTAGGCTGTACTGACTCCTCCTTTCACTCTGCCACACAAAGGCAACAACTGAGGCTGCAATTGTATTCTGAACTGTAAGTCTTGAGTTGCCACCTTTCATGGCTCTCATGGTGTCATTAATCTCTTTGATTGGAAGCATTGCCAACTCTGGCCTAAATAATTCATTAAAAAATTTTCTTAAACACAAAGATAATAATGTGTGGATTAAACCTTTCTTTAATATACTATTTTAGACCAAGAGAAATGTATTCAGAATTCTGTAGTAAAGTTCTTCTGAATTAACCCAGATCCAGCCATTTCTAAAGCTGCATTTTTCTATATATTATGCATACTGGTAAAATTGAAGGATTTAACCTGGGGGGGGGATTTAACTTGTTTTGGTTTTAAGCTGAAAAGCTGCACAATTTGTTCCTACTTTCACATGTATCTGCCTCTCATTCAACATCGTAGAGTAAAATTAAATTAGGAAAAGATTCGTATTTGCTGTGTTTTTGGAGATTATTTTTCTACCTGCATTGAATCTGCTTTTATTGCTATTTACACTTTCTTACCAGTGATGTGTGTTTCTTTGCAAACAATTTCTAAATAGAGAAGAGTTGAAACAGGGAACTGATATTAATGTTCACAATTTCCAGGTGAACACGTCCATCCGTGTTGGCTGAGGAGCCTTTCTCCCCTGGCCAGGGAGCTCTCTCTGCAGCTAAGTGTGAATGGACTGTGTGATTCAGCTCAGCTCTACTTCTTAGGAGAGATTATCGCCATCCCGCATCTTGAGTGAAAAGCAAATATCTACAATGACATCTGATTGTGAATTCCTGTTCTTACTAGGGCAGAGATACAGTTTTATTCTTAACTGGAAGAGAGGTCGGGATGAGAAAGAGAAAGAAGTAGAACTTGAATCAGCTATCACCACTGCTAATGCCTCATTCTCAGAGTTTCTATATTAAGCCTGGCATAAGTGAGGCACAATAAGGCTTCACAGCCAAGCACAATAAAGCCCATTGCTCCATCCTTTGATCTGCCCAGCCCTTGCCCAAGACTTCTGATATAAAAGTATTGTTCTTAAAGTCATAGTCACTCTACTTCCTGGCAACTTTAAAAAGTAGCCAATTTTACTGTTCAAATATAGCATCCAATTGTTATAGGCATTTCTAATAATTTGCATAAAACAGCCCAAGGGAAGAACCTACTAACTGAATCCTTCCCTGAATTCATTAGTCATATTATTCTTAAAGGACTCTCCTCTTTCAAAAGATTAGTGCCTCTTGATTACATCTGAAAATAGGAAGGTGTATAACTAACAATGAGATTGTTTCCCATGGGTCTAGAAGAGTTAGTTTCTCAGAAGTTAACCGAAGCCTTTAGAGTGGGGTGCAGGAATGCCATCTGATCCAAACTCCTACTCCATGGAATGAGAGAATCTTCTATACTTCATCCCCAACAGGTGGCTAGTCTCCACCTTAACATATATTTTCAGTGTACAACACATACAACCCATGTATTTGCAGAATGGCTCATTTCTGTTTTTCAACAGCTCCAAAGTTTAGGTTTTGTTAATATCATTCAGTTGTCTCCCTCTGTATATTTTCATTCATCAGATTGTTTCCTTCCCCTGCTCAAAACACTCATAAACCTCTAGTGGCTTCAGAAAAAAATCCAATGTCTTAGCATAGTACTCTCAGAACTTTACAATTTACATCTCTTTTTTTGTTTTTTTCACCCAAATCTATTTCCATTCCCCACTTCAACCATTTATTCAACAAATATATTGGGCACTGCAGTAAATGCTGGCACTACAAAGGTGAAAAGCAGTCTCTTGAACTTTAGGAAGCTCATGGGAGCTCTTCCTAAGTGCCCTGAGGGTTAGCAATTGTAAACTGTTAACTGTTTCTCAGAGATGCCAGATCTTCTCACATGTCTGTGGACTGCTCTCCCTTCCTAAAATATCCTCTGCTGCTTACCCCTGCTATTAGAAATTCTACATGTCAACACTACTTCTATGGGAGCCCTTCTCCAACACCAAGTCAGAATTGAGGACTCCCTTGTCTATACTCCCATAGCACTTAACTTCTAAAAAGTAAGGGCCATGACCGCATCCCTCTTCTTCATTAATTTATCTCCATTATTTTCACAGTGCCCAATGCCAGGAAAGCACTAAACAATCATTCTCTGAATAATTTATTGTGATCAAAGAATGAGTGAACAAACCTCCTTGGTGGCCCTTGCCAGAGTCTAATTTGTGTCAGCATTAAACATGTTATGTCTTCCTCACCAGACCATAAGTTTCTTGTCAACAGGGACCACCCTCTGCTCCTCTGTGTCCTTTATCTCTAGCACATGATGAGTAAGAAAACAACAGATTTGAAATAATCCATCAGTATGTATAACACTGAATGATTCATACACGTGCAAGTCACTGTTAGACCCACGTGTGTCTTCTTATAATATTGGAGACTTGCTCAAGGAAAATATATATAATCTAACAGAAAGGATAAATGCTCACAAATTTAATAATTTATATGTCAAACTGGCTTGCACATTAATTTTCAGATAAGTCATTAGAAGAGTGTCTAAACTTCTTTTTATAAAATTCCAAGTTAAAGCAACTTGCATCTAAATAACAAGAGCTGATATTTTATTGACTGCTTATACTGTGTATGTGTCATGCCCTATTCTCAGCACTCTTCATATACATCTTACAAAAGTGTTGTGCTACATGCTAGTATCAATCCCATAGAAGCAGAGAGAAATTCATATACATAGTAAGTTGCAGAGGCAGGATTTAAAGTCAAGTTGACCAATTATATCATCTTTTTGGCAAAAAAAACACACACAAAAAAACAAAAAAAACCCCACCTCATCTTAGGCAATAAATAGATAAATAAATAGAACAGAAGTCCCTGTTTTGGAGATTTGGAACAATGTCTAGTTGCTAATTTTTCAACTATAGGAGGACAATCACACTGATATCCCCTAACTGTATAGCCTCAGAAATATGAAAGCTGAGTCTGAGAATAGAGGGCATCTAAATATACCAATGGGGGAAATCTAGCTAATATAAGAAAAGATAAAATTTATTAGGAGGATATGGAATAACTCTGAGAATCAAAAGGAAAGCTGAAAAGCAGATTTCAGAATTCACAGGAACCAGGGTAGCTCTTTGTCTTCAGGGATCAGATATTAAAGAGGTTTTTGTTGGTGGTGGTCAAGGAGGATCAAATATTTTGTTTGACTATAGTAACACAGCAGAAAACAATGAGGGTGAGGCTGTTCTCAGAACCACAGTGCGTATTCTATTACCAGGAGAAAAACAGAAAAGAGGTAAGAGGCAGGCGTGCAATAGATGCCCATTCCAGTTAATGTAGGATGCAGACGATACACACGGGCCTAAAGCTGGAGGAGTTACCAAATTTTTTTAATAAAATTGCTTAGGAATTCTTAGAATCCTGGGTGTAACATAGACAAATTAATATACAGTAGATCCATAATGGGAGGCAGACCCTATACAAGTCGAGGGAGGATCAAAAAATGTGTCTAGTTACAAGCAGGCTACCATGTGTCACTTCACATAATCACTCCAGCATGGCTGCCCTGCTGAGATCATCTAGAGACCATCTATTCCCATCCCGAGGGAGATGGTGGGAAGGGGGGGCGGCTGCCTAGAAAGGGGAAGAGAGAGTGGAATGGTGTGCAGACCCTCACAAAGCCACTTTGCTCTTGTCACTCTCCTACCACCTCTTCTCGTTAAAGTATTATCACCAAAACATCCATTTTATATACCTCCTCCCCCCAAAACACACTCCTCCTTTCCCAGACCATTTCCCCTTTCCATCCAGAAATAATTAAGAAAAGCCACCATGTATATGACAGCTGAATGACTTAATTTCTTTGTGTATACAAAGTCCTAAACTTTAAAAAAAAAATCTTTTTTTAAAAACTAACCATGTTGGGGGGTTGGCGGTAGAGGAGGAGAAAGGATGGGCTCACGGGCACCTGGGGAGCAAAGCCTTTGCGGGCGATTCGGAAGCCGGAGGCAGGCAGCTGACATGAAGACAAAGCTTCCCCAAATAAGCAACCCAATTCATAATGTAGCTCACAGATGGGTTTTAATAACAAGGCTGAGCCATCTGGTAGCTTCTTATTTTAGCTAATTACTCTTGGTAAATAAGTGCTAAGCTTTTAAAATTATTGTTTAATTTTCTTTTCTTTAGATTTTTTTGTTGTTGTTGTTACCCTCCCTCTCTTTTTTGGTTTCCTGGGGTAAATCCTTGCCCTAGTTACTTTTCTCAGGAAAGCCTAGCTTGCATACTATTAGTAGCAGGAAGCCTCTAAGAAAACATAAAACAATGCTTCCCTTAGCATTCTTATTCTCTAAATTTTCCATCAAAACACACTACCTTAAACAGAAAAATTGAATAAATGCATACCCCAGGGGTCTGGGGTTTTAGCTCAAACAGTACTCACTGGTAGTCTGGTACCATACCTTAAAATTTCTACCAAGCAGGCCCCCCCCCATCCTACTATATGTGTATTATTGGAATATTTACAATGGTTCAATTATCAGTAAATAAAATTGAATCTCCTGGAAGACACATCAAACTGTCCTGCGGCATCACCTACCCTTCACAATACTGCCATTGCAAAAGCAGGTTAAGGGTAATGAAATTAGGAATGAAGGGAACACCAGAAGAGAGAGGCCCTGGTCAGGGAGTAGGGAGCAGTAGGGAAAAGAAGCAGATAAAGTGAATCCCTGAAGAGATTCCGAAGGTGTCTGGGAAGAAGCCTGGAACCAAGTAACATCACTGCAAAATTATGTCAACACGAGGCTGTGGTTCCTAAGGTTTCCTCAGCCTTGTTCTTCACTCCACAGACCTTCACCCTCATTCATTTCCAGCCTCAGCCCTGAGGGGTGTCACCTAGAGCCACCCTTTCTGCCCAGCCCCCCAAAAAGGAGATAAAGGGGATATGTAATCCAGATATTCCAAACTCTAACTCTGAATTCTTTGAAAGAGCAGGAATGTCAGAGCTTGACTCATCTGGATTTAAACTCCAACACTCCCCATCAGAAGCTGTGTCATTGGGGCATTAAGTGCTTCAACTTTCTCAGTGATAGGGCTATAATATTTATCTCATAGAACTCTTGTAAAACTAATTTGAGCTGAAGTACACAAAATGATAAATGATCACAAATTTCTAAAATGTTGAATATGTAAAGAAAATAAAGCTTCTTTATCTTATGTAATTACTCTGACACCTCAAATGAGTTCTTACTTTGCCTGGGGGAAGAGGATATGAAATGAAGAGAAATGAACAGGACACATTTGGCAAGTGATGGTAACTTCGTGCCTTCTGTGGGTCTTGGATCTCTGTCCGGCCCCTTGGTTTTCACTGCTCTCCACAGCAGTATGTTGGGGCAGGTCCCCGGACAGTCCTGCTGTCGTTTGCTGAGCGACAGCTGGTAAGCGCTCTGTTTGGCCTGATGGCGGGCCAGTGACGGCTGTCCCCTGTGGCAGCAGGCTTCTTTGCACAGTTGGTTGTCTCCTTACTGGAGTTCAAATCAGTGAACAGAATGAAATGGCTTCCCTTCTTCTGGCTTTTCCTTTAACCCGTCTAAATCCTTCCTCTGTCTTTAACATCAGGTCTAACAGCTTGCCTCCCTTCCTGGCTGTCTCTACTGCTCTGCACTCCGCCCTTACGAAGCAAGAGTGCCTTTTCCACGGTCCTCTGAGTCCTCCCAGCCCTGGCTGACAGCACCTCCAAGGTCTAACTCTTTGTAGACATGTGGCTGTGTCATGAGTGGTGAAGAGATCTAAATATTCTGGATAAATTCTAGATTTCAAGACTATACTCTCAAAATTTCTATTCCAATTGTCAAAAGCTGAATGCAGACTTTTTGCATTCCTGTGGTAACAATCTTAAACCCTCTGATACAAATGGATGCCTCTGGCAAACCCGAGAGAAATACAAATGAGAAAAGCACACTGATAGATTTTAAAAATGTATATTATCCACATAACATTATTTTGTTTTTCCCATCAAGGAAGTATTTTTGTTGGTAAGGAGGTTTCATAGCACTGTGCTATCAATACCATACTTGGTGTGAGGGAGCTAGACAGGGTTTTATAGGCTTGCCTAGGAGTGTAACCATCATAAATAACATTATTTCTATGGGAAAAGTTCTTGAGAGTGCCTAATAACTGACTTCCAAATGAATTTTTGGAACAGAGTTGGTTTGTAAGTTGAGAATGGACAATATTCCATTTTAATACCAGAAACTTCCCCGAGTTACACAAACTGAAACCTAAGGAGGATGATTATCTTGGACTTGAAAAATTAATATTTCTAGTTTCTCTGTTTTTATAACTTACTTCCTTAGCCTTTTAGCACAAATATAATAGATCAGAGGGGCCAAATTTGAACTATAAACTTGAAGCTGTGGTGAATTAAATGTATTTGCTTTGTTCTGCAGATGTTAAACACAATTCCCACAAAATTTGAAAGGTGGAGTTAATTCAGACTTAGACGAATCTAATGAGCATCTGTTTTGATTTTTCTAACCATTGATCTGATTTTCTTTTAACTTGATACTGGTTGGTTTACACAAGTCCATGTGATAATTGCAAATAGCCAAAGGTGAAGTCATTCCACAACCCCCAAAACAGTTTTTTTCTTAAAATACCAAAAAATTCTTTAAGGACGTTTAACAATTTTGTATGAGTGCAGTGTATGTAATGCATAAATCCTTGTACATTTTACTTCTATAAATGTGTCTATACCTAAGTGCATAACTAAATAAACATTGAGTTAGTTGGGTATTACTTTCTGTGAAGGAAAGAAGTGACTTTAACAAAAATACAGAAAATCCTAAAAACTTGGTGATATGGGCTGAATCATGTCCCCTGCAAAATTCACACAATGACATCCTAAACCGCTGTACCTCAGAATGTGACAGTATTTGAAGGTCAAGGCTTAAAAGAGGTAGTTAGGTTAAAATTAGATCATTACGGTAGGCCCTAATCTAATATGACCAATGTCCTATAATAAGAGAAAATTTGGACAAGACACAGACAGAGAGAAGACCATGTGAAGCTGCACGGAGAGAGAAGGCGGATGTCTACAAGCCAAGGAAAGAGGCCTCAGGAGAAACCAACCCTGCCAATATCTTAATCTTAGACTTTCAGCCTCCAGAATCATGAGAAAATAAATTTCTGTTGTTTAAGTCTCCCAGTCTGTGGCACTTTGTTATAACCCTAGCTATTATACTTCATAACCTAAAATTCTGTCTAAGGTGTAAAATATAATTTAGGTTATTTTTGATGGAATAGACATTCTAAACTATATTGATAAAACATGGGTTTTCAAAATACGTTATATGGTGATATTTTGGGGTTCTACAAATGCTTAATTTGAATTTTACTTTTAGTATATTTTAAATATTTTTAAATTACAGTAAAATACTCAAATATGTTGACTATCAAAATTTGACACATTTCAGATCTTCATTCCATTAACTTGCATTGCCATGTTATATCATCATTGAAGCTCTCACAATGAAGCTTTTCCTCATATCAGTGTGCATATATTTTAAGTACCAGCAAATATTATCAGAAATTCTGCAGGTATGAACTAGTCCTTTTTAAATTCAGTCCTGAATAAAATGTCTGTGTTTGGTAGTAATTCTTTAACTTTACTCCATTAAATAAAGATTAATAAACTGTCAAAAGAATTACATACTCCCATAAGAAAACCTGAAAACCAGGAAGAAGAAACATTTCCATAGTCTCACCCTATAAGTATACTAGTGATTTTTCTGTAGATTCTTATTATACAATTATTTTTACATTATTAGAGTATTGAGCCATACATAAACTGATAATTAAAAATGAGAAATGCATTAATTTCTGAAAGTAAAGTTTATATGCTTATTATAAAACACTTCAAAATGCATAAAACAATAAAACTCACTCAGAATCCCACACACACACACACACATAGCCCTGTATCTATGTGCTTGCATAAAATTATGAGCATATTCCTTTGTACAAAGAGTTGAACACAGGTATGCCACATTCAAGAAATGTCAGATCAGGCTCCAGCACATCCACGCAGTGTGTGGCCATGTCATGGTATATATCGTAATCAATTGTACAAAAAGAAGAGACTATCATGACCTGGTGAGTCACAGTGACATCATGTGAGGGATAGTTTTGGCACATTTTGGAAGCTTTCTTGGTGACTGATGCATGCATCATTAGAAAAGGAAGCAGCTGATAGATATTATTAGCAGTTAAATTTTGAAACACAGATGTCCTGTTAATAATCTTGCAAACATTTGCATCACTTTCATAAAGGAGAATCCTCTAATTGCAAGGAGAAATTTTTGGAAAAATAGATATTTTTTGCAACTCAGGATCTTCTTAATATGGAAGATAATTGGATGCTGACACAAATGTGCAGAAATAGCCTATAAGCCGTTGTCTCGATATTTTGGGTTTTATTGTATAGTTCCATCACTATCCTTAACTGATTTTATAGTAAAGAAATCTTATAAGTGTAAACTTGTAAAATAATTATACACTAATTAAACACTGGTTTTGCTTATTTTAAATGTAAGATTTCACTTGAATAAAACATGTGAAAACCACTGACATGGAGGAATTAGTAAAGAAACTGGGATCTTTAGTCTGGAACAGAAAAACGTAAAGGGAGACATTCAAGCTGCCTTCATATGTGTGAGAGAGAAGTAGTCTCTGCTGGTTGTTGCAGAAAGCAGATGGAGGTTGAAGTGCTAACTTTGTAGGTGGACAAACCTCAGCACAATATAAGAAAGAACCTTTCCACAATTAGTTCTTCCTACTTGCCTCTGGAACACCCAAGGACCCTGGCCTGGGAGGTCTTCAGGCAAACGTTGGGTCTTGAAGGAGCTCTGTCCCAGGAGTTCTCTTTTGGAGAGGAAAGATGAACTCCAACTCAGAGTTCAGAATCCAAGCAGGAACAACTCTTTGAAAAGAAAGCAAGCATGTCAGCCCTCCTCTTTTAGGGATTTGGGAGAAAACCCTTGAATTTTCTGCACGCTTAATCATGTAAACCAGGGATTAAAGTCACATACAGCCAGAACTCTCTGCTTGATGCAACCGAGTTCTACAGCACAGAGCAACTTTGGGAAAGCTCCCTCCTTACGTGGGGATGAAGTGGTGCTTGCAAAGACTAAGCTTTGGGAATTGGGTTTGTAAAGTAGGAAAATGAAGAGAAGGGATTCAAAAAATTACACCCTGAAAAGGGAAAATAGTAATTTTGAGCTAACTTACATAAGAACATTTTACATGTTCAGGTTTATGCAACTAAAAAGAGAAGCAGGGAAGCCTTGTCAACGAGGATGCTCCCCAGTCCACCCTAATATTAATGGCTTAGTCAAGCTCTTGAGTATTTACTTCGGGAAAAAGCTGAGGCATGCCCATTGCAAACTGTGACTTACTATTGAACTCATGTAGTGTATGTAACATGATAATTAAAAGCACACCCTCTGAAGCCCACTTCCTGGGTTCAGTTCCTTGGCCATACCTAGAGTGGCACCTGTTTGTCCTGGTTTGCCAGAGACTTTTCTGATTTTAGCACTGAGAGTCCCATCTCTTGACATCCCCCTCAGTACTAAACAAACCAGGCCATTTAGTCACGCTAGCTCTACAACTGGCCAGCTGGGAAGACTTGCCTAAGCTCTATGGGGGCAATAAAATACCTATCTCATCAGGGCTTGAGGATTATGTGAATAATAACTATCATATAAAGTTCATAGAACAGTGTCTATTCATGCTTTTATTCAGTAAACAGGAGGAATTTCTATTATCTGTGATCAAACTCTGCTCAATAAGCACTGTGACCTTAGGTAACATAACAATTCCACATATGTATTTTTTTGCAGTTATTAAAAATAAACCCTTTCTTGTTTCATTATAGCTTTTCAACCCATAGTTGAAATACTAGCCATAAAAAAATGGATCTCTCCATTTTTATATTAATCTATTGATCAGTCATTTAAACATTTATATTCTATATTAATTTATGCATCAGTCATTTAAATTTGTATATTTAAATCTGCATATAAATAGCACATATATTGTTCAAATCCACAGCTCAAAGGATGACACTCTTCAGGAATTTCACAGAAGTGCTTCCTCCTTAGAGGATACAGTGGGTCGTGGAATCACCTACACCAGCCCTGAGTGGGGCTAGGAAGGATGGAGAAAGAAAACCAGAGACAGAACAGAGTATTTGACTGGTGAATCAGAGCAATGATGGATCAGAGCCATGCAAATGATGGTAGCAAAGGACCCTGAGCCAAGGGCTTCAGCGTGGTACTTGTTTGTCATCATTTGTGGAACTTTCTGATGTTCAACACGGCCAAAAATGATTAAAAGTATAGAAGATAGCCAAAATGATCATGTGAATGTATAATTCGCCAAAAAAGATTCCTTGTTCCTAAATATATTTAAAGGCATATACAACTATACTAAAAGAAAAAAGAAAAAAGAAAAGTGTAGTTCTTGAGTAGTACAGGGCAAGAACTTCCCTTTACAGCCCGAAGGTGCTCTAGCCATGTTTACAGTGAGAGAGTGCAAATGGGAGAACATGCCTTGCCAAGCTCATCAAGGGCATCTGACCCGCTTTAAAGCGACAGCACCAGACCCACTGCCACCATACCATCATTTCCACCCAACAGAAGCGGGCTGATCTTTTACCATCCTTCAGGTATAAAAAAGAAGTGAGTCTCCTGATTCAGAGCTAAGATAGTAATAACCACTAACATAAAGCAATTTAAGAAAGACCAGTGAAGAGCCAAATGTGTGTGAACAGAGAGATACAAAGCACATTAGCTTGTGGCCTGGCTGCCGCCTTCTGCTGTAGGAGCAGCTGGCATGGGCATGCGAGGCAGCGGGGTTGCCCGCCAGCACCCTTCCCACTAGTGCTCCTTCCGATGAGAAGTCTGCTGGGCTTTTAAAGTATTTTCCCTGAGATTATGCGGAGCTAACAGACCACATAAATTTTGTTCACTCATGGAATGGTTAATGTTTATTCACCTTAGAGATTGGTTTAGACACAATAAAGCCTCAGTCAAGCAATGCTAAATTACTCTAAATTACTACAGCCTTTAATTAACATTTTTCCTTTCCATTTTGCTTCAATGAGAAATGAGGTAAATCACAAGAAAGTTATTTGACGTGAGGAAGTTATCTTTTTAACCAACCAATTCTAAGATGCAACCAGGTATTATAAAAATTTTTTCCTGGCCCTAGTTCATCTTTTATATAATATTTATGATCAAATAAAGAGTGTGACTTTATTCTCAGAACAATGATCCTGAAGCACAGAGCGGTGGGAAATACTCAGAGTGACTCCCACTAAAAAGTTTTTAGATAATTTGCCATCAAACAGAGTACCAGTCTTTTAGAATTGGAATGGAGCGTAGAGACAGGCTTCTTGTTTACTTCGAGCCCTTTTCGCTCCCAAATGTATCCAGGTTTCGGTCACAAACCATTTGTTAATCGTACTAGATCATCCATCACAGTGATTTTAAAACAGTATCTGCAGCCGAATCCTTTTTAAAAACTAAATCTTACCTGGCCTGTGGTGGCGCAGTCGATAAAGCAGTGACCTAAAACACTGAGGTCGCCGGTTCAAAACCCTGGGCCTGCCGGGTCAAGGCACACACAACAAGCAACCAATGAACAGCTAGAGGGAAGCAACTACTTCTTGTCCTCCCCCCACCTGCTCTTTCTGTAAAATCAATAAATAAAATCTTTAAAAACTATATCTCATACAGAGCTCTGATACATAGACAGGGTGACCAGTTGTCCATAGACCAGATATTCCAGTTTGACCAGGACAATTGAGAGGTTTTTGGATGAAGGACATTCAAACAAGGACAGTTTCAGGCCAACCAGGACAGTGGTCACCCCATTATACAATAACAAAAGCTCTGTTTTGCCAGTGTAGATGTAGCTTTATAAATACAAATACCCAATGTGCATTTATTATTAAGCCAATCAATGAAAAAAGTGAGGCCATTTCAATACACACAAAAAAGAAAAAATAACATTAAGAGTAATATTTAACACGAGCCTCAGAATCCAGTTTATTTCTCAATTTGTTTTCGGCTTAATAGTCTTGAGGCAAATATGATTCACATTGAACGAATAGTTGTGAATGACAGTCTGTTGTTGTTATTATTATTATAGTCCTTCTTAAAAGCTCAGACTTGTTTCCAATTAGACTGCTCCAGAGGCTTATAAGAAGAAAACCAAAACATGTTTGTTTTAATGTCAAATCACTAACAATATCTAACACGTTTTTATGACAAACCCAAAAGTCGAATCAGAATCATCCAAAACAATGAAGGGCATTCAAAAACTCCCTGTCATAACACGTATTACAATGTGACATGTCTTAAGTGCTGCACCTCCCTGGTCTCAGACGCTGAAGGGCCTGGACCTGGCTGGCCTTCTTGTCTCTGGATGGAGATTCTGGCGTGCATGCTACCACAGTGCAGCTTCCTGAACAACTCTGCCCTGGGAGCACACGGGCGAGCCTGCGTTGTAACAAACACTAGTGCTCCTAATCAGTATTGATACACTCGCAAAATCTGCCAGGAAAACTGTGTCCCAATGTCCACACAGAAAATAAAGTGAAACAGGTAGTAGAAAAGTTTTTCGTCATCAGTGTGTTGCATGTTGACATGTAACGTGTTTTGGTTTGCCTGTTATTTTTAGTCATGAAAAATACACTCTGAAATGATAGTTAATTATGTATTTGTGGAACTGGGTTCCAGAAAAACCACCAGTAACCATGATAGGGAACCCTTCTCCGTAGAGAGTTGACTGTGTGTCTGGCTGTAAATACTCACTCATTTCATGCTCACAGCGCCCGGGTAAGATAGCCTTTAGCCCCATTTCACTAAAACTGAGGTGCTGGGATAAGTGATTGCTCTAACGGCACAAAGATATCAGGTGACAGCCAGAATTGAGCTCAGACAGGCTGGTTCCAGAATCTGGGTTCCTAGCCACCAAACTTAAACTACCAATCTCTTCAGTTTTAAAACCCTGCTCTGGTACATTTTATAGACCCAGAAAACCTGCTCCTTAAAAGGCCAGGGACTAGGCCAAGGTCCCGCCTCCCTGTCACCCATTTCAGAGTTCTAGCACACCTTGGACTTCTCCGAGCTCTCTGTCTAACCCAAGTGCACAGACATTAATACCATTACTGTGCTACCTACCTCATGTCACTAGTTTGGGAAAACTTTACTAATTAGTGATGTGTCCCTTTATGACCATTTGCTCAGCAAGGCACACGGCTGCACACAGGACACACAGCCTTAATGGGTAATTACAGAGCAAGTGAGTTAGGTCCTGGTTCCATTATAAAGAATAAAGACAGCCCCTTTCCTTGGACAGATCATCTCAGCTCTAAAGGATCTAAGGAACTGTTTACAATTACCCAAATATTGTCTATTTTGTTCCTGGCAGGACTCTTGCAAACATCATAAGCAAGCCACAAAATCCCAGAGGTGGCCCCTTGCCTCTCTGAGCATAAACAAGTCTGTTAATTTATAGAGAGCTCTCGCCCTGGCCGGTTGGCTCAGTGGTAGAGCGTCGGCCTGGCATGCAGAAGTCCCGGGTTCAATTCCTGGCCAGGGCACACAGGAGAAGCGCCCATCTGCTTCTCCACCCCTCCCCCTCTCCTTCCTCTCTGTCTCTCTCTTCCCCTCCCGCAGCGAGGCTCCATTGGAGCAAAGATGGCCCGGGGCACTGGGGATGGCTCCGTGGCCTCTGCCCCAGGCGCTAGAGGGGCTCTGGTCGCAACAGAGCGACGCCCCAGAGGGGCAGAGCATCGCCCCCTGGTGGGCAGAGTGTCGCCCCCTGCTGGGCGTGCCGGGTGGATCCCGGTCGGGCGCATGCGGGAGGCTGACTGTCTATCCCGGTTTCCAGCTTCAGAAAAAAAATAAAATAAAAATAAAAAATAAAAAAAAAAAAAAGAATATAGAGAGCTCTCATTACTCCTCTTTTCATCCATAGCTGCAGAGAGACCAACTGTCGACCTGGTGCATATTGCTAGATCACCTGCCATAGATCCTCAAAAAAGAGACGAATGGAAAATCGCAACCACTTTAACATATGCATGTCATTCCCTGCTTAACGCGTTACTAAAATTTGATTATAGAGTGGTTACTTTAATTTCTAATATTTTCCAAAGAAACACTACAAATGGTGGTGAAGTTTCCAAACTAGCTTCTTTCGCAAATGTACTTGATACACATGTAGCTGAAATACAATATATTTACAATCAAAAAGAGAAAATGATGTTGTAGAATGCATTACCTTCAAAACATTGCAGGTACATTTAAACCTACACTTTATACTTTAAAAATAAATAACGTAATTTCTGAGATGTGTTGACAGGACATTTGTAACTAAGTAATGCTGAAAACGTAATTAAATAAGTGGTCTTAGTTATCTTCCATCCTCACGCCTGAGGAAAAGCAGATCTAATAGCGATGATGAAGGCAGCTTCTGGGCACTTTCAAGGACTCAGGACTCTAAGGCAAGAACATTGGTTTTCTGTGTCAGGTTTTACTCCAAAACAGAGGCTCTCCTCTTCCTTCCTCTCAGAGGCAGGCCAGTAATGACAGTCATTTGCTGCCTCACAAGCTTCCTCCTTCGCTGTTTCAAGTCCTCACAGACATTTGGTGAGGTCACTTTCTGGCCATGGGTTAGGCAGGGTCAGCATGGCCTCACACAGACTCATCTCATGACGCCTCTGGAGGCTGGTCCTCCTGCTCAGAGCCCTGTTCCAGGGCGAGAGGTTGTAGCACAGGCTGGGGCTGGCCCAGCGCCACAGTGCTGTCTGCAGGCCCAGCTGCCCGGGCCATGTTGGCCCCTGCCCACTGCCTCACCCTTTAGGTAGTAGCCACAGCCAGTGAACACGAATATTCCATTTTTATATTTGCAGGATACAAAGAGGGGTAATAATAATAATAATAAAAAATCCAGACTTCATGAAAAGTAACTATCCTTACTCCACACAAGAAAAATATGGGGAAATATATGCTTAAATATAAGTTTCATAGCTAGGAGATTGAAGAACAAATTCTAACATCCATGACCTAGGACCCAAAGAAGATCCTCTGGTTCAGGTGCTCAATTGGACAATCCTTCTGTTATACAAGGCTTCCCCTAGGAACCCTGCCTGCCCTCTGTGACAAATAAGGTGTCAAGTTCTTACAGGACACCTGATCAGAGCTCCCATCACTCTGTCTTTTAATCCCAGATATGCCCATCTTCATTCCTCAGTAGACACTGGATTAAGACCATAAACTTCAGGTCTAGATGACCTGAATTCTGATATGCCTTTTTCTAGCTTCGTGACCTCGGGCTAGTTCCTTAATTTACCTTATCAGTTCCTTTATCTATAAAAGGAGAGTAATACTACTAGTTACCCTATAAGTTTATTGCTACTAACATGTTATTTTAATTATTATTTATGTTTCTTGAGGGAAGGTGTCCTGTTGTATCACCAGTCCTTATCATGCTGTCTGGACTAGAGGGTGTTCAAAAATATTAACAGATTGAAACAATGAGAGTGCTCAGCCATGGGACAGAAGAAAGGGCCCCTTATGGAATGATGAGTTTCCACGAGGCAGCTAGCTGCTCCTAAGAGTTAAGTTGCCCTGAAGGTTTTCTCCGAGCTCGATGCTTTCTCTAATTTTAAGGATTATGAGTGGTCTTGGCGATCTCAGTGTCAAAGGGCATCCTTGCTCAGTGAAGTGCTGTTTCACAAAGTGGCCACCATCTGCCACGAAGATAAAAGAATGTTTGGCTCACAAGTCTACTGCTTAGTATTCCAGGATTCTCTGTCCATGTAAATACAGAAATAACAGGGCATGATCATCAGCTGCTGTGAAACAGTCACACGGGAGGATCATTTTGAGAAGAGCCTTGTCAAATACTATGACAATAGCTTCCATTTATTGCAGATCTATTGTGTCCCATTTCCAGGCCTAAAATTGTGAAAGAAAATAAAATCCCTCAATTCTACTTATCAATGCTTAAAGATTTTTTTTTCTTCTTTTCTAAGTGAGAGGAGGGGAGATAGAGAGACAGACTCCTGCATGTGCCCTGACCTGGATCCACCCAGCAACGCCATCTGGGGCCAATGCTCTGCCCGTCTAGGGCCATGCTTGCAATTAAGCTATTTTTAGCACCTGAGGCAGAGGTTCCATGGATCCATCCCCAGCACCTGAGGCTGATGCGCTCAAATCATTTGAGCCATGGCTGTGGGAGGGCAAGAGAGAAAGACATAGAAGGGGGAGAGCTGGAGAAGCAGATGGTCACTTCACCTCTGTGCCCTGACCAGGAATTGAACCCAGGACATCCACATGCCAGGCTGATGCTCTACCACTGAGCCAATTGGCCAGGGCAGTTAAAGATTTTAAAATACTTATGAGGGACTGTTTTAATAACTTCTAGCCAACAACATGAAATAAGATATTCAAAAGAACATAGGGGAAAAATTAAAATTTTTGAGACTGGGGGGAAGCATACAGATATTTTTTTAAGTGACCAGCCTAAGAACTTCAGGTTACACTGTGGGAAGACTAAAGAAAGAAATAAGTAGCTGGCTGCTAAGTGCCCTCTTCCCATCAGTGTCCCTCGATGGCTGGAGTCGATCAACACCAGCCATGGTTACAATCAGATGTGTAACCAGGAGCTGTACCACAAAAGATATTTGTTTCACTGCTTAATTATAATTTGATTTCTCTTTCCCTTAAATGCAGCAATATCTAATAACTTTTAGAAGGAACATAAAGCTCATTCTCTCTTTCCACAATCTAAAGAGGGAGTAGACAATGACAGTGCAAAAGGTTTTAGATAAATAATCAATGTGTGTAAATGTCCCCTGCTTTCTGTTTTATCCTTCTTCACACATGCTATCTCTCACTCCATCCCTCCTGGTATAAAGGTGTGGAAAGGCTGCTGCCAATATCCTTACACCTTCGTGGGTGTCACGCATTGGTAATAGCTCTTCCCCTAAGGAAGAACAACAAAAGCAACACTGTGTGGGCAGCTGATAAGTAAGAATCTCTCATACTTTCCAGAGCTAAGGAAAAGTTCTTAAACATAGGGGGAAGGATTTATTGGGTCAGATTCTGTACCAAGCATTAAAACACAAATCTTCATAAGTAAGCTATCTCTCTCCTTGTGCTAGGCAGCCTCTGAGATTTCCCCCAATGATTTTCTCCTTCTGATAGTCACACCTTTGGGGCATTTCCTCACTTCTCTGAGTGTGGGCTGGACTCACTTCGAACAAATAGAATAAATGGAAAATGATGAGCTGTTCCATGATTGGATTGCCATATATATAACTTGTGTCGTGGGTATCCCCTCTCATTCTCTCACTCACTCTCTGTGTAGTAAAACTAATTGCCACATTGTGACCTGCCCTATGCAGTGGCCCACGTAAGAGGGAGCTGATGTCTCTGGCCATCAGCAGCAAGGATCTAACACCTGCCAATAATCACAAGAGTGAGCTGGGAGTATAAGCTCCCCAGCTGAGCCTTACCATGACTGTAGCCCCGGCTGATATCTTGAGACCAGCCTCATGAAAAGCCTTGAGGAGCGGGCACCCAACTAAGCTGCACCCAGATTCCTGATTTGAAGAAACTGAAACAATAGGTGTTTGTTGTTTTAGTCACCAAGGACTGAGGTGCTATTATGAAGCAATAGATAACTTGGGAGGGGTGGGGGATTGTTACATAAACGGAAAGTCGCTTAGCATATGCATTGTCTGTATTATGTGGCAGAAACTAGATGAAATGTTTAACATGATCATCTCATTTATTTCTTACAATAACTCTGTGACATACTCTTATTATTTCCATTTTACAAAGGACAAAACTGAGACATAGAAAGGTGACTTGACTTGCTTAAGGCCATATAGCTAGTAAATGGAGTAGCTAGGACCTGAGCCCATGTCTGATTTAAAAGTCCTTGCTCTAAAGCCAATGGATACTGCTTCCCAGTCCCAGGCAACAATGAAAGTATATTTAAAAACTCTAGAGGTGATCAAGGGAGAAAGTCAGCAACAATGCCTGAAGGTTTTAGAGAAGTTTTTGTATTTACTTTGGGTCTACAGGGATAAGAACTTGATCAGAACTCTAAAAATTGAAAGTCCATTATAAGCAGAAAGAATAACAAAAAAGGCATACAAGGGTAGAAAAACTTTTTAAAAATTTGAGAATGTCTGTAATGAATTTCAAAGCTGTGGGAGTGGAGGCCAGATAAATTGATAAGGCCAAACTACAAGAGGGTTTTCTCCCATTAAACAAAACACATTTTTAATTGGGTTACTCTTTCTATATCATTCATCTCTTTAATATAAATACTAAGATTCAAAATCATGTTAAAAAACAGAATTTAAATTTACAGGCTATGGAAGATAGACCTTACAACGGCCTGGAATTTTTGTTTAATGTTTTAGACTCAGACTGTAATAGAAACAGTTTCAAGATATATTAACTTTTTTTCCTTATAATGCTCTATGACAAGTGAACACATAATGAACAGAGAGCTAAGTGTTTGTCGACATGAATAATTCTGTAAATATTATCTCAGCCTTTATGATTTCATTCATGTCATGTCAAGTGTGGGGCTTCATCTTAGAAATCTATTTCAATAAGCTGCAGGTCTATTGTAACCTACTTGGGGAATCTGCAACTTTAAGTACTGAAAAGAAAATACTCGCAAAATTTAACTCTCATGTTTTGAGACAGTAGTTTTGATTGCATAGAACTTTGCATAAAGGCTCAAGGGATGTTTTCTATGTCAAACATTAAATTTCTAGATGCTCAAATAGATCCCACATTGTTTAGAAAATACGTATGACAATACAACTTAAGGAACTAATCAGAAACTCTAATATTTAACAAAACAATAACTTACCTAACTTTAAAACATAGAGGAAATAAAAGCAAAAGTAGAGAGCTTTCAAATATAAAATCCTTACACTATAAAATGAAAATAGAAGAATAGCATGTTGGGGGAGTCATTTCCTGCCAAAAGGAAATGGGATTAACATGTAGCAAGATCTCCTGAATCCTATCAGGAGAACATCAATATTCCAACGAGTGACAACCATTAGTCCTAAAATATCTATTATATTCTACATGCTTTATTTATTCTCTCATTTAATTTTTTTTTCAATAATCATACAAGGTTAAGACTTGTTATTATAATTTTGCTGTTGGGAAAACTGTGGCCTAGCAAGATTAAGTAACTCAACCAAGCTTACATCACAAATAAGTGGCAAAGCTATCTTATAAATGGGACTCCAGAACCTTGGATTTTTCTGCCTTGTCCTGCCATGTGAGTTAAAGCAGAATCTGCACAGATACCTTATTAGCCTCAATATAACCTGAGTAAACAAAAGTAAATCAAGGTGAAGTTTAAGCATTCTAAAATGTTTTATTTTTATTTTTATGATAACACAAATACCAGCGTGGCTTTGAAAATGTAGGAAAGAAGGGAATTTTTTTTTTTAGAGTAATAACATGATGATTTGTTAAAATCTATCTGTAAAGAAATTTGGTGATTACTATTTTTTTTCTTCTTTTCCAAGTGAGAGGAGGGGAGATAGAGACAGACTCCCGTATGCACCCTGACAAGGATCCACCCAGCAACCCCCGACTGGGGTCGATACTCTGCCCATCTGGGGCCACTCCCAACCAGGCTAGTTTTAGTGCCTGAGGAGGAGACTCCACAGAGCCATCCTCCACGCCTGGGGCCAAGGTGCTCAAACCAATCAAGCCATACTGTGGGAGAGGAAGAGAGAGAGAGAAGGGAGATGGAGCGGGGTGGAGAAGCAGATGCTCACTTCCCCTATGTGCCATGACCAGGAATTGAACCCAGGACATCCATATTCTGGGCTGACACTCTACACTGAACCAACTGGCCAGGACCTATTTTTTTATTATTATTATTCTTAGGGACTTTCTGAGCATCACATTACTGCAAGCCTTTCCTGGGGTCTCCATGCCCCGGCAGCTATGACTCTTTCCTCTGGACTTTGAAAATGTTTATCTCTGCATCCCTCTAGTGCATAGCAAATGACAGGCATGCACAAAAAATGATCAATACAAATTTGTTGACTGAATGAAGAAATAATTCGTCAGGGGGGAAATTTTATACAGAGTCTTTTTGCACAATAGTAGAATATGAGAAACAAGGTTAATAAAACTAAAATAGTTAGGAAAAGTTATTACAACAACATACTTGACTGTTTCACAGTCTCAAAACAGGAATATGCAGTCATTGGTAAAACCTAAGCACATTTAGCCATTATGAGGGAAAAAAAACTGAACACAAAAATACAGTGTGATTGCCCTACTATTAAAATATGTTCGCACCAGAACAAAAACAAGAAGTTAATCTTTTTAAAAATTAAAAGTTAATGGTTCTTTGAGGGTGGTGGGATGAGATCTTCTTTAATCATTTCTCACCATTTTCCTCAGTGTGGTTATTAAATTGTTCATATTTATCATTAAAAAATGATCTAAATTGCTCATAAGATTATTTGGAAGACAAGAAAAAAAATTTTAAGATATTAAAACTTCCTGTCTTGATTATTAAGAAATTCAGAGCTATAGCAATTTCCTTAACCATTTGTTTCTAAAGTAATTGTTTCCCCTCACCTCTACTACTATTAATAGCTAATTCTTACCTTTTATTCTTTTGTTAATGGCTTGAGGGTTTATTATATCTGTGACTTTTATTATAATCTCCTTCAAATCTTTTTTGGAAGTAGAAGGATTATAAATAAATAACAATGAAGATTACCACATAATAAGTAAGCCATGCATAATACTAAGACATTATTTGAAGAATTAGGTAGATGCTATTAGCTGTCTAGAAAAACCACCTGAATACTAATTAAAGCCAACTCTTTTAATCTTGCAACCTTTACTTCCCCTCCCACCCACCCCCCAAATCCCCACACTCTTACACTAAACTCTGCTGCATTACCTACCCATGATGTCTTTTCATTTAAACTTGTAACAGCAGCAACTACCTCAGCACAGGATGTGCTGTAAATATTAATGGCCAGCTGAATAGCATGGCATCTTTGCTTCCAGCTGGATATTGCCCCCACCCCCTGCCTCGCCCACAGCCCTTTTTCTCTCAGGATGTGACCAGTGCTTTAATCCTGCTTGCTCCGTTTTAATGCTTTATATTTTTAGCTGTTTTGTCATTCACTAAAAGCAAGACTCCCATAAATCCATTGTTCATTTTATAAGCAGTTCCACTACAGAACCAAGTTGCTCATTTTCACACAGCTCTTAGACTCGGCTAATATGAGTGTGTGTGAAATCATTGGATCTGGTTGTCTTTCCAGGTTTATTAACACCCCTTTCCATGTAGGTTCCTTTAAAATAAATGCCATCTAAATAAAACCAGCCCAAAAATGTATAGGAAGAGCCTTTTTGGAATATGATATCAAAAGACGGATCATCTGAGTCGACTAGGCAGATAAAATGACCTCAGCCCCCTCGGTTCATCCCTGCCTTCACCTTCCCCATTCATCTTACCACCACTGGCGTAGACTGACACTGAAGAGAAAATTGAAAAAAAAAATCAGTACCACGCTACACTGTTTTATATCAAAGAAGGAATTGGAAAAGTAAAACCCAAACAATATTTATGTAATCCAATTCTGTCCTACTGTGTAATTTGAAGCTCTTTCAGGGGTTTGAAAGATTAAATATTATTTTCAGTGTGCAAAGGAAATAACTTACTTGATACCTGGCAATTAAGCCTTAGCAAACTCACAGGTTGACATGCTTTATTTGATTTATACCACACAGAGTCAAAGTGGGAAGAATATATTTTGCAGAGTAAGTACAATTCGAAGCAAACTGAATCTTTTCTGAGTGTCCAACAGCATTTCCCCAGCTGCCTCTCTTCAGGGGGATGAGTGAAGAGAAAGCCCATATGTTCTACATTGTATTTCAGAACAGGGATTACATTTTTAATAGCGTTAAATAGGAAGTCTTGATAGTCATTTCAAAAGAACCACTAATACAAAAGAATATATAGCTGAAAGAATGAATGCCTATTATGGGCATGTTCTTGCTTCTAGCTGGCTGACTATCAATAGAAACACCATTTGGGATGTTCCCATGAGATAAGCACCAACATGATTTTTCCTTAGCTATGTGCACCCATGGACGAATCAAGTTATTTCGAGAAAGCAAGTAACAAGCAATTATTACTTCCTGTGGCATAATAATATGATTAATAGCTACATAATCATAAATGTTAGTTCAATGAATGCCTTAGATTATCTCTAGTCTCCTCCCTTTGCTGTAGAGGTGAGAAAACATGGGTAAGAGAGTAAAGTGGCTTGCTCAGGGTCAAATAGTTAGTGATAAACAGCATCAGGACCAGAATCCTAATCCAATGTTCTAACTATAATGCAATACTATCCTTCATCCATCCTTCCATCTGCCAATGCACCCAGCCATCCATTTGGTTTATTGCAAAGGAATTTCTGAAGCTGAACTGTGTGCCAGAAGCAATGTGTGGCCCCAATGAATCATTCCTCCCTAAGTGCACACTCATATAGTGTAATTTTGTTGTTCCTTCCATCAAGAGGTACAGTTTTTATCCCCACCCATTAAATCTGGACTGACCTTGCAACTTACTTTGACTTTATAAAAATGTGGCAGACATGACATTATACAACTTCAAAGTCTAGACTTCAAGAGACCTTGCAGCTTCTTCCCTCCCCCTCTTGCTGCTCTGAGACTGCTGTCCAAGGAAGCCTGGGTGAGCCATCTTAAATATGAGAAGCCATGTGGCAGAGGACCAAGATGTCCTAGCCAGCAGCCCCAGTCAACTGCCAGACATGTACATGAAGCCAAATAAGACCAGCCAGTTTGTAGCCCATGTGCCAACTGATGGCAAATGCATAAATGAGCTCAGCTAATACCCCGTAATACAGGGACCAGATATCACAGAGGAGTCCTGCACATGCTGTTGATCCACAGAATCGTGAGCAAATAAAGAAGTGTTGTCGACAGCCTCCACGTTTTGAAGTGGTTTGTTATGTAGCAATAGATAACTGGTGTGCTATATTAAGTGCTGGACTCTAGAGAAAAAGAAAGCCCAAGAAAGGATGAGTAAGACAGTCTTGGCCATCAAAAATAGCCCAGTAGTAAATACAAAAACAAAAGCCATCCTTTAAAAAATGGAGTCTTAAGTTTTGCACAAGTTTTCTAAGTGAGAAATCATAGGGAGCTAAATCAAGGTATTGTAAGTAAATTTAATAGGGTTTCATGACTAAATAGAATGGTTGAAGGAGGATTCTACCATGATGTTTAGCTTAGAATCCTTTGTCAATACTGGTAACAGTAGGTTGTAGAAAGGCTGATAAGGAGGAGGTTTAAGAAAAAGGAAAGGAAAATAGGGAGCTCAGATTTGACATACTGACTTTTACAAAGTACCTGGAAGTTTCACAATGAAGTTCAGGCCTATAAAACATCCAGGAAAAAATGGGTATATAAGCACAAAGTTCTGGAGAACAGACTGGATTAAAGAATAACCTTAGAATTGTCTACAGCTATTAACTGTAGTTTTTTTGTTTTGTGACAGAGACAGAGAGAGGGACAGATAGGGAAAGACAGACAGGAAGGGAGAGAGATGAGAAGCATCAAGTCTTCATTGCAGCACCTTAGTTGTTCATCGATTGCTTTCTCATATGTGCTTTGACGGGGGGTGGGGGGGACACGACAGCAGAGCGAGTGACACCTTGCTCAAGCCAGCAACCTTGGGCTTCAAGCCAGTGACCTTTGGGCTCAAGCCAGCAACCATGGGCTTCAAGCCAGTGACCATTGGGCTCAAGCCAGCGACCATGGGATCATATCTATGATCCCATGCTCAAGCCAGTGACCCCGCACTCAAGCTGGTGAACCTGCGCTCAAGCCTGGGACCTCGGGGGATTCCAACCCAGATCCTCTGCATCCCAGTCTGACGCTCTATCCACTGCACCACTGCCTAGTCAGGTTCTTAATAGTAGTTCAAGGCAGGAGCAGGAGTTATGTTTGGCTGGGAGAGCGCAGCAAGTAAATTACAGATAAGGAAGTAGAGACAGAGGACCATTATTTGAAGAAATTTTCTGGGGTCAAAAAGAGACACAGTGGAGAACACTAGATCAAGAGCAAATTTATTTTTTGTCTCATGTCAGAACTAACATAAGTTTCTGCACATCTTCATTTTCTCACTCCAAAGAAAAACCATTATGGAGTGCATCAGATAATTATATGAAATATATTAAGAATTTGAGATTGAGCATGGATAGTGATATCATTCAGCACATAGCATTTTCCCCCCCCAAAGACCCTCATTAGATAAGGTTTTGCAAGTCACTTATCGGGTCACCAGCCATTGAGTCTCAGTCTCTGTTTCTAGACATTTCTTTTAAATGGGCCTTACCTCTACCCCATCTTCTCTCTTACCTAGAGCAATTCAGTTCTAACCCTGTGCTCTCAGGACATCAGTTGACTCATAGGCCAACAAGGCCCAGCCTCTGAGTGAGCTCATTAGAGCATTCACCCCCCAAAACACTTCATAATAATACTGCTAAGAACTAAAAATAAAACTTCATCTTATTTCTTACTGAAATGGGTTTCCATGAGGTACCGTAGAAAGAAAAGAGGACAGGAGGATGAAGCACCACGCCATATCAGGTTGTGCATTTACGAAATAGATGATCAAAAATTCTGCAGCTGGGTCTTGGCCGAGAATGATAGGAATGAGAGGCAGAGTGGGATAAATTGCCCTCAAGCCTTTAGAATTAGGCATTGTTGATCTTTATTTAACTAACTTGACCTACTTTTCTTCTTTCTAAGTGAAATGTGTTCCAGTTCCTTAAGAGCTATAAACCAAAACAAGGAACTTCTAGTATAGATGCTCCTCCACTTAATATGCAGTTATGTTCTGATAAACCCATCCTCAGTTCAAAATATATATTATAAGTCAAAGGTGCATTTAATACAGCTAACCTATTGAACATCATAGCTTAGCCTAACCTCCCTTAAATGTGCCTACAGTTGGACAAAATCATCTAATACAAAGCCTATTTTATAATGTCCAGCATCACAAGAGTATCACATCATATATCTCTACACCAGGAAAAGATCAAAATTCAAAATTTGATATACAGTTTCTACTATTTCACCATCATAAAGTTAAAAACTTATAGGTCAAACCAGCGTAAGCCAGGGACCATCTATATTTTGAAATTTAAGCTAGAAACCATAAACAATAACTAAAAATTAAAATTCTCTTTTAATTTTTAATTAAAGTTGAACATGGAGAGAAAACATATATTCAAACATTCTAGTTTATAAAATAGCATTTCCTGTTACAGTGACAAATAAGACTGCACAAAATGTTGAGAAAATAATTATCACTATTTTCTTTATCTACAATACCATACTGAAATGTCCAAACATCCCTGACTCTATTTCCTATGTATTTTGTAAAGCCAAAATGACACTAGAATGAACTGTGAACTAAAAACTGTCCCTTATAGAATGAGAAAAATAATTTGTGTTATAGCAATTGCCCTTGTCCAAAAAATTTTTGCTGAGGTAAGAATAAACAGATCAGCCAAATTCTCCAACTTATACTCAGAGGAATAAAAAATTTTCCAATATGTATCCAGTGCATCTTGAGAGAAGTTTTGTGATGTTTTATACTTTACCAAACCACTTAAAAGCTTTGTGATACAAATGAAAATAGTAATTTTAGCTGACAATAAAAACAATACTTCAACAATGGAAAAATCGGCTAATAATTAATTATACTAATTAGAACTGAGAAACCAGGACATGAACAAATTTTAGAGTCTGGTGTAAAAATCATTACAAAAAGTCATATTTCCCCCCCTAGAAGTATTAATATAAGTAATTAAAAATGGAATGTTCACTGTTGTTAAATAGGTCTCATTATCTGTTCCTTTTCAGAGGCTCGAGTACCTAGCTATTTTTAGCACCTGAGACTGACTAGCTGGGACCAATCCAGCTATCCTTGGTGCCCAGGGTCAATGCTCAAACCAACTGAGCCACTGGTTGTTGGAGGAGAAGAGGGAGAGAAGGGGGAGAGGGAGGGAAAGAGATGAAGATGGTCACTTCTCCTGTGTGCCCTGACCAGGAATTGAACCCAGGTCATCCATCCACCCAGCTGATGCTCTATCCACTGAGCCACCAGCCAAGACTCTAAATAATATTTTTTTCTGAAATGAGAAGTGAGGAGGCAGAGAGACAGACTCCCACATGTGTCCAACCAGGATCCACATGGCAAGCCCACTAGGGGGCGATGCTCTGCTTAGCTGGGGCATTGCTCCGTTGCAACTAGAGCCATTCTAGCACCTGCGGCAGAGGCCATGGAACCATCCTCAGCGCCCGGGCCAACTTTGCTCCAATGGAGCCTTGGCTGTAGGAAGGGAAAAGAGAGAGAGACAGAAAGGAGAGGGGGAAGGGTGGAGAAGCAGATGAGTGGTTCTCCTGTGTGCCCTGGCCGGAAATTGAACCCAGGACTTCCACAAGCTGGGCCAACACTCTACCACTGAGCCAACCAGCCAGGGCCCTAAGTTATATTCTTAAATATTAATATGTGTGGTATATATACTGAGTGTTATCAGAGATTATAAGAGAGGTTTGCTGCCATCAAGGAGAAACAGTTAAGCTAGAAAAACATGAAAACTGCAGAGTCCAAGACAGCTATCATTGTGTTGGTCAGTATGACCTCTCAGTGTGTCTGCCAGGAGAGAAAAGACAGTACAGAAGACAGAGAACTCTGGAGAGCAAGGGGTGTGTAAAGCTAGTAGGAGATACTCAAACAAATGACTCTTGCACTGTAGTTCTGCCTAAGGCCAGAACTGCCACTGACCACAGCAGCCCAACAGTCAGGATGATTTAGCTGGGAGGGTCAAATCTCAAGATACAGGTTTCTCTTTATTGAAGGACATGTCTCCCAAGTCTTGCCAACCTCTGATCTTTTTCTTACCTTCCATGTCTCTTCACACCCTCCCCCAAGGATTCGCTCTTCTAAAAGTAAAGGGGAGAATAAAACTCAAGTAAGGCAGATCTTGGGAGAAAGAACTGTATGTTTCAGTGGTCTCAAAGGACCCTGGGACCCAAAGGAAAGTCTTGTCTGTATCCAAATATTAGATTTCTTTTAGGGTTTCCTGAGTCAGCCCAGGATCAAATAAGTACTCTCTTCTTATATCCCTGGAAGTACAGAGCAAATGAATTGCATTGCAAAAAAAAAAAGTTGGGGGGATGGAGAGAAAGAAAGCTGTTTGGGACAGGAAGGGAAGCAGAGTAAAGAAGATGACTCCCCCACCCCTAAACAGCTACACAGGTGCTTTTTACACCAGATGCAATATCAACAACATGCTCAATGCTCCTGAGCCTGGGAAGGCCGCTCTCTAAGATTGTTCATAGTCTTTGTGACTAGAGCTCCGTCCTGGGCTCATAATGTAGTACAAAAATAAAGAAAACAACGCCTCAGTCTGTAGAAATTTAATAATGTGTTATATTTAAAGATAATATTAACATAAAAACACAGTCCTCTTCGTGGGTTCACCCCTTCTCTTTTTAATGATGCTATAAACTTAAATAGAAAAAGTGCTCGCCTAGCTGCAGAATATGAAGTGGGGGCAGGGAGGGTTCCGAGAATCCTGTAAGTACATTTTAAAATGTGTTTCTAAAACAGGTTTCTGGTTTATGGGTTGATTTTACCAGCCTTCGGCTTGTTCACTTACAGATCAGCTTTGAGCGAACCCCAGGCCGGGCCTCCGACTTGGCTCCGCGCTTCCAGGCAGAGGGCCCCTGACTGCACGTGGGGGGGGGGTGTGTGTGCAGGTAATGAGTCATTAGGGAGTTGACATGGGGTGCAGATTGATAGTAAAAGTAGTTCCCCAAATTAGAAACTATTGAAAGCCCCAAATTATGGCTTCAAAGAAGGCTGATAAATGTATTTATTCATTTCCTTTGGTCTTGCAGACATAGGAGACTTTCTGGGCAACATGTCATGGATAGTATGGAGCCTGGACTCTCTCCCTCTCACAGAATCAGTCAATGTCTTCATTGTAATACCTTCCTCCCTAGTTAGCATCTACATCCATCATTGCTTTTTCTATATATCATCTATGTTGGTGAGTGACTACTATGCAGACCCATGAGAGAGTGATGTTTTCCACTCTAAATTAGGAATGAGCACATGACAGAAAGGATCAGTGATTCACAGGCTCCCATCTCTACCTCCCACCCAACCACAAATGAAACACAGATCTCCTGTCTTTTGAAGAGGACTCACAGAAACCTTCCCCAGGGCCTTTCCTCTCTCCCCATTTGAAATGTCCTTTCTTCCTTCTGCTCAAGCCTACTTTCCTCCCTCTGCTTGCAGCCTCGCCCAGCCACACAGCCCAAAGCAAATGCCTCCTCCTTCAAACTCTCACATCATGATCAGCTCTATTTCCATTTCACATCCCCCATAAATTCCTGAATATTATAGGGACGGGTCATTTTGAATGGGCTTCTGATACTTCAGTTTGCAAAAATGGACCTAAGGAGATGTACATGGTACAGATGTAGATGTCTGCAGATTCAGTATGGTGGAACCCAGGAATATATACTTTTAATCAGTTTCGCTAGTGATTCCACTACAGTTGATCCAAGAGTAACACTTTGAGAGACACTATCCTAGTGCAAACACACACACACCCTGGAGACTATCTATCCTGGAAATTTTCTCACTCCATTGGTAAACAAATAAACAAAAATGAAACTCTTTCATGACATCCACTTTAAAAGAAAGCCCACTATGGAAGCCCATGTTTTAAAACAGCAGTTCTCAACCTGTGGGTCACGACCCCTGTGGGGGTCGAACGACCAAAACACAGGGGTCGCCTAAAGCCACTCACAGACAGGGTCTGGTTCGCTCTCCACGTGCAAGGGGCTGAGTGGGACAGGTCCTCCTCCTTGGGTAGACTGTGGGTCTCCCAGCTGCCCCACAGAGCCTGATCCCTTAGTGCCTGAGTCCCCCAGTGCTTGGGCCCAGGTTGCTGGATGCTTCAGTCAAGAGTGGTACGGGAGCAAGCCCACCTAGCCATCTACCTAAAGCCGCTTCTCCATCCTTGTCCATAGGAGGGCTGCATTGTATTTCTCTGTCTTGTGTATCAGATTCTCAGCCAGAGAAGGAAAGAAAGGGGGTGAAAAAGGAAGGACAACCAAGAGAGGTCATTCCATCACTGTGTTAACAACAAACAATCATTACTAAGCATTTCCTAAAGCCCCAGGCTGGGGGGGGCGGGGAGGGGGGAGGTGCTCTGTCTCTGACTTCTGTAGCCTTATTTACCTGACAAGTAATAAAAATTTCCTGCTTGTGTGTCTATTTTCCTGACTAAACTGTAGCCCCTTCAGGGCATAACCTAGACATTACCTACATCCTCAGAAGTCAGGATGTAGTCAGGATCGGCTTCCCGAGCCTGGGCTCTGTGCTGGCCCATGGGGCCCTGAGTTTAATGCTCCATGTACCACCTTGACTTTCTTAATAATTTTTGAACTAAGGGCCCCACACATCACAATTTTTTTTTATTTTTGCAGCAGGCCCTGCAAATTATGTACCCAGTCCTGGTTGTAGTACGCGCTCAGTATTGCATAAGATAAAAGACAATATAGGTTCAAGAACTGCTTCCTGGCTCTGCCATATGTTATCTATGTGGCTTTGGCAAAGTTAGTTAACCCCCCAAGACTTGGTCTTTTCATATCTAAAACTGAAATAATATTAATAATTACAATAAAAATGAAGTAAGGTCCTTGAGGTTAAGTGCTTGCTACAGTGCCTGACACATAATAAAGTCTCAGTAAATAGTCAGAACTCCACTGACTACTGTTACTATGACTATTAATACAACGGCTGCTACAACTCACCCCCCAAAATAACTAGATTCCCAAGGAGAGGATACTGACATGGGCACAGAATGAACATCTTCAGGCTGTTCCATGCTTGCTCGGGTTCTAGCTCCCAACCCTTCCTTTGCTAGCTTTTTAGAAACCTCTGAGAGAAGTGAAGTTGCTATTTCACCTTTTAAGAGACAAGAGGCAGCAGAGAGCCTTTGCAATTCCCAGCACAAGCAGTAATCATCGCACTAGACCTGCTGGAAGATATCTGATG
Source organism: Saccopteryx bilineata (assembly GCF_036850765.1). Lineage (NCBI taxonomy): Eukaryota > Metazoa > Chordata > Mammalia > Chiroptera > Emballonuridae > Saccopteryx > Saccopteryx bilineata. The sequence goes on along the minus strand of NC_089491.1, from coordinate 136,904,083 downwards.
GGAAAGTAAGGAAGATGCCTGTCTACCATTCTGCATTCCTCTGTCCCATTTCACAAGTGAACAGTTATGTTCTCTTCTTTATCTCATCTAAGGGAAAGGGAAAAAAGAAGTCGTGAACAAGACCTCGGAGGCACTGGGTGGGGGGCGGGAGATAGGCTTTCCTAGGGGGATGGTAGAAATCAGAGAGCGAGCCCTGGGAGGTAAAGAGTACTCCATTACTTAGGGCTAACTCTTTTCTTGGTAATTTAGTCTTTCTTTTCCTAGATCTTTAACAATTTTCTCAATATATTTTATTCCCAGAGGAGTCATGTCATTTGATGTAGGTGTTCTTAGAATGTTCTCTACTTGTCACTTCCCTGCTAATTCGCTTACACTTTTCTGAACTTGTTGGGAAGTTTTAAATCTCTATTTCTTCATGACCAACTGGGTCAGATGAGCATCCAAAATGGTTAGAATCAAGGTTTTCAAAAAGTGGTGGATTAAAGATCTTTACTCTGCAACTAAGAGCTTTTCATGATTCTCCCTTAGTTTTAGAAGAGGAGCAGGAGTCACACATATATGCCATAAGTCTTCGGAGGCTGATACGTAAGTAACTTTAGAGTTTACGTCACACCTCATTAAATGTTGGCTCTAAATATATTCTATCCTTAATCTAGGCTTAGTTTATCTGCATTCTTCTCCAGTTCTCTAACCTGCAGCCACACATAAGGGTTACTCCATTTATATAAAACATTCAGCTACTCTCTCTGAAGTCAGGCCCAATAATCTCCAATTTCTTCCTTATGAGAAATATGAGAAATCTATGACTGAGTGCTTGTTTTCATACAGGTTATATTTTTCTCTCCTCTCTCATCAATAATTCCTAAAGCAAGGTAGCAGAACAACAGGATAGACTGGAGCCATGCAGAAAGATGGCATCTGTTCATGACCAGCTCTTTTTTAGAGTACAAGAGACAATTGTTAATTTCACCAAACCTGTATTTCTTAACACAATCTATATTTTAATTTTTCTACTTCCTTGACTACATATAGTGGCATCTGTCTCCCAATTTTTGGATGCTCAGAATCTAGTAGACATTTAGTTAGTTATGGTGAGTTGTACTATACCATTGAAAACATTTTCAGATACTCTTTTTGATGTGAAGGCCTTCATAAATAAAAATAGTTATGGGTAAAAGTGAGACTATATTCTAGATACTGTTAAAAATGCACAGCCTCTTTAGCAGGAGCAGAATATCCTTCAGATGGTGATCATGAATCTCCGTCCACAAAACCAGGTGTGTCCGGTGTAACTTCATATATCTTTCTATAACTGAACTTAATTTTAATTATACATCCTCAAGCTTCAGGTAAGAGGAATTTAAGCCCAGTCAATTTAGGTTTTCCATTCTCTCTCTGGAGTTGTGTTTAATATCCAGGAAGTTTCATATGGTACCAAAACATAGGAGGGGTATCATTTTATCAGAGCCATCACCTCTTCATGGTGACATATGTCCAGCTGTGCTGTGTTTGTGTGGTCTCTGACTTTATGACCACACAGGTCACTGCTCAGTTGTTCTTCCTTCCTATCCACAAGTTTCCTCCATGTCTGTGCTTTTAGTCTCTCTGCTGATAGCTGTTTATATCTCGCCTATCTATTTATGTCTCTCTGTTAATATCCATGCTTTCCAAGGCATGGAATCCTTCTGCTTCTCTTACAGAAGGCTGAACTACAGGAAACCCAGTGGAGCTATTAATAGGCCGTCACTGCTGTCAGGTGCATGGGAGTAACTATAAATGTCCAGAGTATGAAGAAATTCTATGAGGCCATCTCAAGTCCTTAGCCTGGACACATTCCACAGCAGCCTTTCTACTTGTCACCTCCCTAAGCTCTGCCTGAGAAAGGGAACTCAGGCTTCCACTGCTCTCAAATCCCCAAAACCAATTAATTTCAGTTGTCCTCCTGCTGTAAACCTGACAGAGAAAGTCATGAGCCTTTCTTTCTCAAAGACACGCACTGAGTGGTCACTCTGCTTTCCCTTAAGTGTTCCCCCACTCCCTGGTCTAGGTACTCTTTGCACATGTGTGTACTTGTAGAAGAATGCTGCAAGAAGCCTCCTTTTTGCATCATGAGCTTTTTCCCAAATCTATTTCATTTCCTCTGCATGAAGCTTTTCTTTCCTTGCAAGACTTTAGACATTTGAAACTCAAAATCCAGGGAGAAAGTTCTTGTTTTCTCTCTGTCTGGTTTGTCATGCCTTCCTTCAAGCAGTTATTATAGAGCACCCAGCAGCTTCCTGAATGGAAGTGGAAATCTGTAGAGCTGTGTTGTCCAATATGGTATCTACAATCCACATGAGGCTACTGATTGCATGTAATGTGGCTAGTCCAAATTGAGATGTAAAAAATACACACTGTATTTCAAAGACTATATATATATAGTCTTTGTTAATCATTCTTATGTTAGTATCAAGTTGAAATAATATTTGTATATATTTGGTTAAATAAAAAATACTATTAAATTAATTTTACCTGTTTCTTTTTACTTTTTAAAATGTGGCTACTTGAAATTTTTAAATTATATGTGTGACTTGTATCTGTGGCTTACATTATATTAACACTGGACAGCACTGCTCTAGAAGAATAAGTAATGGGAACCAAAAATAAATCAGTCAATATTTTAAAATTATTATACATCTGCATTATATCCTACTCAAATTTGCTGTTCAACAAACACTGTGAAGTTCAACAATTATCAAATATGCGTCATAGGTCACATCTACACAAGAAAGTGGAGGGAGAAAGATGAATAATATATTATCCTCTCCATTAAGGAATTCACTACTTGATAGGTCAGACTCGTAAGTATGTAATTAATTACCAAAATGCCGTGTGACTAGTTCAGAATGAGAACATTGTTTCTCCTTTCTTGGCAGAATGACAAGAGGTCAAACACTCCTCAGGAGACGCTATCTGGGATGTGTCTACCTTAGCGGGAGAGGGCATACTAGGTAAAGAGAATCATTCAAAAGAGTCAGCATGTTCAGGAGATAGTGAAAAACTTAGCGTGGCTGAGGACAAGCTGGGTCAGAATGAAAGAGTCTGGAAACTTTTTGATTAGGACTAGATGATGCAAGACGTTGAGTGCCTCGCTGAGGAGACCAAACTTTACCTTTGATCCTCTTACCATCTACTTTCCACCCCATTCCCTCTGGGGACCCATCAAACACTTTTAAGCAGAAAAAATAGCATGGATAGATTGGAATTTTAGAAAGATAACACTGGCAAGGAACAACAGAGGATAAAGCAAAATGAGGAGATACAAGAGGGTGTCAGGTGGGTGGAGTTTGGGTTCTTATCACTAGATTTCCTGGGACTTTGCGAGAAGCTGATTTCATAGCAGATCCATTTGGTCCAATCATTGCTTATATTTGAAAATAAAACCAAACAGACAGTTTTCTCAAAATCCTAGTTAAAAACAGAATTTCTCTAGTCTTCTATTCAAGGCCAGCTTAAGGCCATTCTAATTCTGGTTGCTCAGTAATCAAATGTTCAAGCAAAAAAGCTTTGTCATGACATTTAGCTCATGGCTCCAATTGGTTATATGCTGTTAAGTCTTGGATTTTTCTTAGTTGCATTTTCAGGGTGTATAAGAAAGAGCTATGGGTAAGGGTAAGTCGTGTATGAAACTGACTCCTCTACATGTTCTGAGGGAGGTAAGTGAGGTGTATTCTCTTTTCACTGCTCTAAGTGATTCCATCGGCTCATCCTTCCCCCTCAAACTGGCTTCTCCTCAACACAAGGCACAGTGAAGGAGCCACTGTCACCCCACCTCATGCCTAGAGAAACAACAGCTGACCAATACAGCTAGAGGAGGAAAGAGCCTAGAACTATTATTGAATCATCTCAATTTGCATATTTGACTGTATTGATGAATCATTTTATTAGTTTCAAGGTGAATCTCAGAGAATACATCAAGTTTTTAAAAAGTAGGGTTCTTTTGATTATGCTAATATATTCATTGGGTAGATGTGGAGTAATTATTTGGAGTCACTGAAAGCACTATTTATTGCAGTACAATGAATCCAGAGATTTCTGCAAAAAAAACTTTTTTTTTTATTCTTCCCATGTGAGATGGCTTTTAGTTCTCCTGAAGGTAAATAATATGCATAACCACTTTACATTGCATCACCTTACTACTCTGAACACCCTGCTACTCTGGCTTCTACAATATATGGTTTAAATAATGGGACAGATTATGAGATAGCTGGCTCAAAGTTTGAATTTATTTTTCCAGTACTTCTGAAAATTTTATAGAATGAGTCTGGAGCTTTTTAAAAATAATCTTTGGGCTCTGGCTGGTTGGCTCAGCAGTAGAGCATCGGGCCCACATGTGAAAGTCCTGGGTTCAATTCCCAGTCAGGGCACACAGGAGAAGCACCCATTTGCTTCTCCACCCCTCCCCCTCTCCTTTCTCTCTATCTTTCTCTTCCCCTCCTGCAGCCAAGGCTCCATTGGAGCAAAGTTGGCCCGGGTGCTGAGGATGGCTCTGTGGCCTCTGCCTCAGGCACTAGAATGGCTCTGGTTGCAACAGAGCAATACCCCAGATGTGTGGAGCGTTGCCCCCTGGTGGGCATGCCAGGCGTATGTGGGAGTCTATCTCTCTGCCTTCCCACTTCTCACTTCAGAAAAATACAAAAAAAAAATCTCTGGACGCAGGTAAGTCTGAGAATTATACCAAGTGTGCCCAAATCTGCATTTAAAAGGGCTCTTTCACCATTTAGCTGGTCAGAGGAGTGAAAAGTTCTTGTCTCCTACCTCTTAGGCTCAAAGAAGAAAAAAAATAATTTAGAGCAAATCTAAAAAGATAACAGTAAACAAGAAGTGATCACAAAAGTAAAACTTTTTTAATTGATGTGTCCAAAATCCAAAAAGCAGGTCCTGTATTGTCCCAGGTGAATGTGCAATCAACAGTCACAACTTCGGTTCGCCTCATTTCTCAGCAAAGAGAGATGTAAGCTATTCTGAAAGCAAATAAATACCTTGACATATTTTGGGAGGTATCACCTAAATCAAGAACAAACTTGTTCAAGTTGACCTAGACTCAAAAGCTTCTGCAATTATATGGTGTGACTAAGTTTGCTAAATGCTTAATTTTATGCAATACCATAAAGAATCTAACTTGGAGCAGTGCAAACTGTAGTAATTTAGCAAAATGACCAGGTTTGTTAGCAACAGTATTCATTGTAGGCCTCTGTGAATCAGAAAAGAACAATCAGGGATCAGCAAAACCAATAGTTTTTAAAACAAGATTTCTTGGCTTATTTAACACTAAGAAAACAGTTTTGCTTTCCTCTTTTGTTTTAAATGGAAGATAATTTATTAAAGGAAATTTACTTAATTATTCTTATTCCAAATATTGTTCTTTGATATATTTTTAAGGTGCCAAAGTTTTTAGAGATTTTAAAAAGGTAAATATTGATACTTTTTTATTTTAAAAACTAATACTTAGTTTTAATTCTGTGTAAAGTTCAGAAAGCCCACATCGGACTATGAAGAATAACACAGGTCCTAAAGGCATGGCAATAAAACCCTTCTTTCCTCCTCTACTTAAGCCATACTTGAGATCATCACAGATTCTCTTACTAGATTCAAACAACATACAATTATGTGTAAAATTAAACACCAACATCAACCAAAATCCTAGTTTATTTTTATTTTTTATGGAGGGGAGATAGAGAAAGAGAGAAAGAGAAACACTGATCTGTTATTCCACTCATTCATGCATTCATTGGTTAATTCTTGCAAGTACCCTGACCGGGAATCAAACCCGCAACTTTGGCATATAGAGATGACACCCTAATCAACTGAGCTCCCTGGCCAGGGCCTGTAGTTCTTGATGATACGCACTTGAAAATCATCCCATAATTTTGTTGCAGAATCTCCCATCCCTTTTGCAGGAATAGGGTTTGTATAGCTTCAGAACTAAAACCATATCAAGCTGCATAATCTCTGTAGATCATTGTTTTGTTAGGACATACCATGCTGGTTTCATCAACCAGAGTGAATCTTTGCCTTCAGGCAGACATCTGCAATTGTTGGCCTATGGGTACTTGAGAGTCCCTGTACTTCAAGACACTCCTCTGTAGAAAAAAAAATTAAAAAGAACCTCCAGAAACTCTGCAGGTGCAAGAATGTCTTAGGGAAAATTAATGATGGATTGCCCTTTTATGTTATGTATTCAAATAGGCAGTTCTGTGTTTACACTGATGTAGTTCTGACCTTAAGCACACAGAACATGAACTCAGAACCTTTTCTGGGTATTTGTGTTGGAGTTCCCCTTTCTCTTAGCCAAAACGTGTATCTTTAAGATCCCTGACTGTAATACTAAGAAAATGAGATTTCGAGGGAACAAAACAAACAATACATCTAAAGAGTCTTAGTCAAGGACCATGGATACTAGGCAGAATAAATTCATCACTTTGGCCATCCATCTATAACTGAGTCCAGATTTGCAGGTCTCCTTTGGTTCAAAAGCAGAAGATAATGTGAAGTACATGGTCTATGCCCAAGACTCCAGATACCCAAAGCCATATGCTTCTTTTCAAGTTTTTGCATCTTTTTGCTTTTTTCCTTCTCTGCTTATTCAAGAATAGAAATTATTAGTAGATACTCTTAGCCTTTCATCATGGTACTCCTGATAGTCTTACTTCCAACAGTCACTAGAAATAGGATTCATCCTCCAGACACTAATAAGTTTTAGTTACCTATACCAAATCGGGGAGGGGGGGGATCCACTTGGTTATGAAACGATTTAAGTAGCTTAAGAGACATATGGACCATGTTTCACTTGAGTAATTTCTTGTCTTGGTGTTTTTCTGTTGCAGCCAGTAAGCATAAATAACTGCAGAACCCAGAAGATGCCACAAATAACTATCCAACAAGAAGAATCTGATGGCCTGTCACTTAAGATAGCAAACACTCAATACATAATCACAACCAACTGAAGAGTGGCACAGATCTCGAGTCCTCATCCCTCTGAAAGAGAACGGCCTCTCCTTGTACTGAGGTTGAAGGGTGACCCGAAGGGGAGACCAGCAGATGAGGACCTGCCCTGCTGTCAGCGAGCTGGCGAGGAGGGTACTAAGGACCGAAACATAAATCACACCTGGCAAAACCACACAACTCACAGAAACGGATAAACTGTACCAAAATATGACCTGAAAACAGACTGTGGTGGCGCAGTGGATTAAGTGTCGACCTGGAACCTGAGGTCGCCAGTCTGAAGCCCTGGGCTTGCCCGGTCAAGGCACATACGTGTTGATGCTTCCTCTGCACCTTCCTCTCTCTCTCTCTCTCTCTCTCCTTTTTCTAAAATTAATAAATATTTTTAATATTTTATTATTTAAAGGAAAAAGAAATAAAACAAACTATCTAAGCTCAAGCTCTCTTTTCCCCACCTTATTCAGACCCAATGGTTCTAATTATAATTCCACATCGATTTATGTGTTCTAAAGATAACACCACTAAATGTTTACAAATTCTTGAGTTATACCTGCTAAAACCTTCTTATGAACTCTTGCCCCCCCCCCCAGGTCCTGTCAGTAGCCTTTTTTGATTTCCCCTCTGGATATGCCTCACTATTCCCTTCATGTGAATTTCTCCTACAGCAACCAGTGAAGCCTAACTCTGTTTGGCTAATTCATGCTCCCTGAGTGAGTGGGTTTGAAGTACACATGGAAGGGAGTATTGTGAGCACACCTCACTCAATCTCCCTAAGGAGATAGAAAAGCAGTTCAAAAAGTTCACATATGAGAAAGAACTGAATTGTTTGGCTTCAGGGAAAGAGCTAGAGAGGCAGCTCTCTACAACACTAAACAGCCAGCAGACGCCACTGCATCTTTGTTGAGTTCTCCCCACACACAGCCTACAGGCACAGGCAGGTGCCAAATCTGAGTCTCCATTAACGTGGCTGATACTGCTTTCACCCCGTCCTTGTGGTTCTCAGTAACTCCGTCCTATCCAATTCACACACACAGTGCAAACCACTGTCAGAGCCTAATTCACACAAGCAGCCAGCCTGAGCCCATTCTCAAAGGTCCACGAGCCGCAAACAATCAGTAGCCGGCCTCGGTGTGCCATGTACCTCTTGTGGAGTGACTCCAAGCCTGGCACTAGTGGCAGTTGGCCTTGGTTCACAGTATAACCACTCACAGGTGCCTCCAAGGTGAGCAAAAGCAGCTACTAACCACATATTGCTTTGCAGATTCTACCAGGAGGCCCTGGCAGGACACAGGCAGTGGCTGACCTTGGCCTGCACTGGAGCCCCTTCCAGGGAGCCCCAGAACCAACATACCTGGTAGCTTACTTCAGACCACCACCCAATTACCACTACCAAGGACAAACCCAAACAGCAGACTCCACAGGCACCAGATCCCCACTAAAGCAAATCCCACTGTGTGGGGCGAGCCCCTGCAGAATAGCTCTGTGATAGTCATGGCCAGTCCTCATAGCTAGCCAGCCTGATGGTCAGTCCCACTCACTGACATGCCAACAGCAATCACAACAACTACAATGATAAGGCACACATAACTCACACAAGCGACGACATTCCTGGAGCACCTGGCTCAGGTGAACTGGGAATCTGCACCACTGGGCCCTATAGACACTTACTACATAAAGCCACTCTGCCAAGAATAGGAGACACAAGATATCTGACTAGTATATAGACACAAACACAGGGAGGCAGCCAAAATGAGAAGAGAAAGAAAGATGTCCCAGATGAAAGAATAGGAAGAAATTCCAGAAAAAGAACAAAACAAAATGGAGGCAAGCAATCTACCAGATGCAGAGTTCAAAACACTGGTTATAAGGATGCTCAATAAACTTAGGGAAGGAATAAATTAACTCAGTGAGAAATTTAACAAAGAGATAGGAAATATTTAAAAAGGAGATAGAGAACATAAAAAAGAACCAGTCAGAAATTATTAATATAATAATTTAAATAAAGAATACACTAGAAAGAATCAACAATAGATGAGATGAAGGAGAGAATCAAATCTACAATTTGGAAGATAAGGTAGGGGAATAAAAACAACAAAAAAGAGCCTGACCAGGCCATGGTGCAGTGGATAGAGTTTTGGACTGGGATGCAGAGGACCTGGGTTCAAAACAAGGGGTCACTGGGTCTGCTGGAGCCCCCCAGTCAAGGCACATATGAGAAAGTAATCAATGAACAACTAAAGTGCCACAATAAGGAATTGATGCTTCTCATCTCTCCTTTCCTCTCTATCTGTCTCTATCTGTCCCTCTCTCTGTCTCTGTCACACAAAAAAAAGAACAACAAAAAAGAAAAATGAATTAAAAAAAATAAAGACAGGTTCAGAGGCCTCTGGAACAACATCAGGCATAGCAACATCTGCATCATAGGAGTACCAAAAGGAGAAGAGACAGACCAAGGGACTGAAAACCTATTTGGATGACAGAAAACTTCCTTAACTTGATGAAAGAAATAGACATACAAGCCCAGGAGGCACAGAGAGTTCCAAACAAGGTGAACCCAAAGAGCTCACCTCAGGACACATCATAACTAAAATGCCATATATTAAAAACAAAGCCAGAATCCTAAAAGCAGCACAGAAAAAGCAGTGGGTACCTACAAGGGAGCTCCCACAAACTCAGCTGAGTTCTCAGCAGAAACTTTGAGGGCCAGAAGGGATGAGCACAAAATATACAAAGTGATGAAAAGCAAAGACCTGTAACCAAAAGTACTCTACTCAGCAAGACTATCATTTAGAATTGAAGGAAAGATAAGAAGCTTCTAAGAAAAAAGAAAAACTCGAGGGAGTTTATCACCACCAAACCAGTATTACAAGAAATGTTACAGAGACTTTTTTAAGAAAAAGAAGAAAATAAAAATAAAAATGTGAATAAGAAAATATCACAAAAAGAAATCCAACTGACAAAGGAAAACACATCATAAAAGCAGTGGTCCCACCAACTCTATAGCTAGTACAAAAGTTAAAAGGGCAAAGTAGGAAAAATGTGTGAAATTACAACAGTAAATTAAGGGGTACATACACACAAAGGAAGCAAAAATAATGACAAAAGCATAAACGTAGAGGGGGTGAGTAAAAATGGTAATAATTTTAGAATGCATTCTCACTTAAGTAACCATCAACTTAAAATAGACTGCTGCAAACATAGCTTAGTATATAGGAAGCACATAGTGCCCACAAACCAAAAATCTACAGGAGATATAGAAAAAATAAAGAGAAAGGAATTCAAACACAACACCACAGAAAGTCATCATCACACAAGAGAGGAACAAAATGAGAAAGGAACAGAGAACTATAAAAACAATCAGAAAACAATAAAATGGCAACAACTGTACACCTATCAATAATTACTTTCAATGAAATGGATTAAATGTTCCAATCAAAAGATGAGTGAACAAAGAATAAGTGGGTAAGTGGTACATCCATATAAGGCAGTGGTTCTCAAACTTTTTGAAGACGGGGTGCATTTAAAATTCTATAAATAATTGTAGGTGCACTATATACAAATTTCTGAGAAATATGTTATAATAATTAAGTCAAATATTAAAGAAAAAACATAAATTCCAGGCGTGCTTTTATGGTAATTAAACAAAATAAATATGATAAAATTAAATTTATTCTGACATTAAAAAACAATTTTATGTTACATTTTTTGAGTTATGCTTTTTAGAATTCATAAAAAAGGGTTAAAAAATAAAAAAACAAAGAAATTATCTTTTTATATATATACTGTAGATACATTCTTAGTAAAATTTAGTAAATTCGTCAGGTTCAGGCAGCAAATGTGTTTTTTCATTCTTGTGTTTATGAGAAACATGAGCCTGATGTGTCCTAGCGATTTCTTCAATGTTTAGGCATATATTTGAAAGGTAAACTCTCATTTCCTTGTCAATACTTTAAAGAATTCCTCTCTTTTTACTCTTAATTGTGTTGAGGGTAGAAAATCCTAATTCACATAAATTGGATGTTGAAAATTATAGTAAAATGTTCAAAGCTTTCTAAGATATTGCCACATATTCTTCTTTTATAGAAATCCAAAAGGCTTCAAGGACAATTCTTTATGTTTAATCATCAATCCACGATCAGTGGATATAGCTGCCTGTTCTTCTGTTAATGTTAAACCAAAATCACTTGAAGTTTCCATGAATGGGTTTCTAATCCAATCGTATTGTTCAGTGTTAAGTGATGAATAATGCTATAGATTAAATTCTGCCCATCAGCCTTCAAGTCATATTTTATTTACACTTAACTTTTGCTCACTTCCAGAATCGAATTCTTCAATATCACACTTCTTTTTGAGAAATCTATCCATTTTATTTGGGTGTATTTATCTAAAAATAATATAATGATATGTTAATAATAAATATAATAATGTGTTAACAGAAAGAGTGGTATTTCTGTAATGAAATGGTATAATAGAGTAATTGTATTTATTTTTACATCTGGGCACATGCCGCAAACCAGCGCAGCTAGTAATTCCAGGTCCCGAGTGGGAACGGTGTGGAATTAAGAAAATACGGGGTCGGGAGGGCCCTGTAAATGCTGCTGGCAAGAACAAAGTGTGCCCCAAAACCGCAACCTCATCTTGCTTTATTTATAGGGCAAAGTGAGGCCATTAGCAAATCTTAACTTTACACCAAACAAAGGATAGAAGAAACTTGCCTCCAGTATTTCTGGGGAACATGGGAGGTAGTGTAAACATTCCAGCACCATAGCTGAACAGCCTTTTGCAACCTAATCAGGCAAGTGAGGTGGGAGGTTGGGCAGACTGTCAGCTTACAGCCAATTTCCCACACCTCTGTCCCCCAAAAATCTAAACTCCAGCAACCCTGTTGGGTTTTGGTCCCCAACAGGCACATATTTCTCTGGAATACCATAGGGCGCACCTGGAAATCTTCTAGGGCACACCAGTGTGCCCTGGTGCACACTTTGAGAACCACTGATATAATGAAACATTACTCAGCCATATAAAAGAATGAAATAATTTGTGACAACATGGATAGACATAGAGGGTAGTATGATAAGTGAAATAAGTCAGTGAGAAAAAGACAAATACCATATGACTTCACTTATATGTAGAATCTAAAAAACAAACTAAATGAACAAACAAAACTGAAAGAAACTCATAAATACAGAGATCAAACTGATGGTTGTCAGAGGGGAGGGGACTTGGGGGACTGAGTGAAAAATGTGAAGGGAGCCTGACCAGGCAGTGGTGCAGTGGATAGAGCACCAGACTAGATGCAGAGGACCCAGGTTTGGGGTCCCGAGGTTGCCAGCTCAAGTGAGGGCTCACCAGTTTGAGCATGGAGTCACTGGCTTGAAGCCCAAGGTTGTTAGCTTGGTGGCTGGCTTATGCAAGGGGTCACTTGCTCTGCTGCAGCCCCCCCCCCGCCCAGTCAAGGCACATATGAGAAAGCAATCAATGAACAACTAAGGTGCCACAACAAAGACTTGATGCTTCTCATCTCTCTCCCTTCCTGTCTGTCTGTCCCTATCTGTCCCTCTCTCTCTGTCTCTCTCTGTGTGTCTCTGTCACGCACAAAAAATGTGAAGGAATTAAAAAGTACAAATTGAGAGTTACAAAATAGTCACAGCATATATAGTACAGTTTAGGAAACATGGTCAATAATATTGTAATAAGTGTGTATGGTGTCAGGTGGGGTGCAGACTGGCCCGCAGACTAATCCACGAAGTTTGATTAGTCTGCGGGCCGCACAAAATTGGTGGGCAAGCCGCATGCGGCCCGCAGGCCACGAGTTTGAGATCCCTATGGTGTCAGGTGGGGGATTACTTTGTACATTGTATAAATGTCTTAACCACATGAAACTGCAGTACATTTGAAATATAATATTGAATGTCAACTGTAAATAAAAAAAAAAAACTTCAAAACATTAAAAAAAGAAAATGTGGTATTTACATATACAATGGAATATTATCCAGCCATAAAAATAAGAAAAACTTGCCATTTGCAGCAACATGAATAAAACTTAAAGGCATTATGCTAAGTGAAATAAGTTAGAGAAAAGCAAATACTATATGAATGTGGACATGACACGTGAAGGAGCGTTGCCCTTATGCAAAGTGACAAGCATCTGGAGATGGTGGGAGACAAGGGCAGAAACGGCCTGAAAGCTTGATGGCACTGCAGTTTCTGAACTAGCGCCAGCAAATACCCGACTTCAGGTTTCTTGTTATGAGAGAGGGGGGAAAAGCGCCTATTGTTTAATCTCTTAATCAAAATTTTTGTTGTTGTTGGTTGCCCTGAAAGCATTTTCAGCAGACACAGCCTGTTATTCAGGGACTTTTCTATCTCTGCATCTGGAGAATTAACATGAATGTTTGCTTCATGTCCCACCTGTGTTAGAATGACTCCCTCACACTCCAGTACCCCACAAAATGGAATGCTTATCAGAAGCAGCTAGAGATCTTTTAATAAATGAAGGTGACTGGAATTGATACCCAGAGATACTGTTCTAGTAGATCAGAGGGGCAGGCTGATGTGATGCTTATGGTTTAAGATCAGCAAGATCCACCCTAGATCATAACTGAAGTGAAATATAGTCTCTATATGTGAAATAGTTCTTTCCTGAAAGAATTAAGGAATTCTTACAGCTATGGCTGATCCATAACTATTAGTCAAGAAAATTCATTCAATCAAAGAAAGGAACACATAATTTCAGACTTTATTTCTCAATCTAGCCTCTTTGGAGCTCATCCCAAAACCATAGAAACAGGTTTCTCATGTTGGAACCTAGAAGTAGGGTTTTAAGCAAGCACCCAAAAGAGTCTGATTCTTCTCCTACAGAGGATTTTACAGATCGCCACTCATTCCTTCACCAATACTTATTGATCAATTACCATATACCAGGCACTGTTCTAGGCACTGGGCTTTGAGCTGTGAGCAATATAAACCAGGCCTTGACCCTTAGGTGGCCTACAGAGAGTGAGGAGATAGACAAATTAAAAATGAAGGGAATAAATCAGCAGGAGTTTCAGATAGTAAGTCCTACAGAGAACACAAAATACGATGCTAAATAGACTCTATGTGTGGGATGGGATGGAGGAAGTCAGGAAAGGCCCCTCCAAAGAGACAACACTGAAGCTTAGTTCTGAAAGAACAGAGAGAGCCAGCTTCAGAGTGAACGAGAAGTGTCTGCCAGAAACCACAAGGCAAAAGCCTTGAGCAGGAAGGGGCTGACACGTGTGAGGAACAGAAAGAAGGCCAGGTTAGAGGGAGACGTAAGAGAGGAGGTTGGAATAGAGATGCTGAGTTTATTGCCAGTGTCTGAAGTCTGAAAGAAATCATGTTTTTATGGTAAGCTAACAAAAGGATCCTTTGGAACAGAGTTTTCGCTCTGCTTTCTATGTATTAGTTAATGTGGAATTGGGTTTAATAGTATTTAAGTCCTACAGAAGACTGTGCCATTGAAGAATTGGGCAACTGAACAATTAATGTATTTTCTTCTAAGCTCTTGCTACTCTAATTGTGCCTCATGGACCAGCAGTATCTGCATTATCTGGGAAAGTATTATATATGAAGATTGAAGGCCTTACTCTACTTCCTAAATCAGGATCACATTTTAATAAGATTCCCAGTTGGTTCACATACACATTAAAGCTTGAAAAGTAAGCCAATGGCCCTGGCCGGTTGGCTCAGAGGTAGAGCGTTGGCCTGGCGTGCAGAAGTCCCGGGTTCGATTCCCGGCCAGGGCACATAGGAGAAGCGCCCATCTGCTTCTCCACCCCTCCCCCTATCCTTCCTCTCTGTCTCTCTCTTCCCCTCCCGCAGCCGAGGCTCCACTGGAGCAAAGATGGCCCGGGCGCTGGGGATGGCTCCTCGGCCTCTGCCCCAGGCGCTAGAATGGCTCTGGTCGCAACAGAGCGACGCCCCAGAGGGGCAGAGCATCGTCCCCTGGTGGGCAGAGCGTCGCCCCCTGGTGGGCATGCCCGGTGGATCCCGATCGGGCACATGGATCCCGATCGGGCGCATGCGGGAGTCTGTCTGTCTCTCCCGGTTTCCGGCTTCAGAAAAAAAAAAAAATTAAAAAAAAAAAAGAAAGAAAGAAAAGTAAGTCAATGATCATCAACCTTGGCTGCATATTGGAATCATCTTGAAGGTTTAAAAAAGTGATGCCTAGCCTAACCTGTGGGTGAAAGCACAGTGGGTAAAATGTCAACCTGGAACGCTGAGGTCGCCAGTCCAAAACCCAGGGCTTGCCTGGTCAAGGCACACATGAGCAGAAACTACTATGGGTTGATGCTTCACATTCCTCCTCCATATCTCTCTCTCTCTCTCTCTCTCTCTCTCTCTCTCTCTCTCCCTTCTCTGTAAAATAAATAAAAATCTTAAAAAAAAAAACTGTTCTGGGATCACCTCAGAATCTTCTTTAAAAAAACAAACACAAAAACACCGATGCGTAGGTCCTAGCATCAGAGACATGATTTGATTGGAAAGTGGAGGTGGAGGGGCCATCACATGTTCATAATCAACAAACATTAAGGCATGATTTTTAAACATTGATTTACAAAAGGTCACCTGTCAAGCTCATAAAAATGTGGACTATTGAACCCTTTCCAAGATCCTGACCCAGGAGGCCTGAGATGGGCTTCTGAAACCTCATCATTATCCAGCACACCCAGTGGATTCTGTTATAGGTGGCCCAAAGACCACACTTTGAGAAACACTGGATTAAGGAACTATTGAAGGAAAAGAAAGAAACATTATGAAATGAGGATTTCAATTAATTTGCTTGCTGATTGATGGGCATCTGTAGGTGAATCTACTTGGTAACTGCACATCTTCTGAGAGCATAATAAAACAATGTAGATTTCTGATGATTGTCATCAAGATCAGAGATATCCTCCTGTCAGAAACTATGCTGACTGTAAAGGTTCTGTAGTTTAGACAGGGCCAAGGTCATGCACAAGCACGTACCAACTAAACCTTACATGTAGAGAGGAATTTCTTTCCAGTCTAGAGATGGAATTCTGCCTAATGTTTAACAACTAAATCAAGAAGACCCTTATAGTTTTGAAGAGCCTAAAAAGCAGGATGGTAACAATAGAATAATCATTAGCAATTGCAACTGCCTTGCTCCTCTTGAGTTAACCAGCTCTTCTTACCTCTCTGACATTCACTTTTTCCAAGAGCACTCACACCTCCTGGATCTTCCTCTTCTCTGAACTATGGTTAGACTCCAAGACCGCTTGACTCATTACTGTTTGATCTCTTGATTCTTTACTGTTTCATTCCTTGCCAGTTGTCTTGTATGTGATAGCTTTATTTTCCTAACTAGATTGTTTAACTATGTAAAGACAAGGAGGATGTCCACCTAACACTTCGATTTCCCACAGTGTCTAGAACATGCTGAATATGCAATAGAAACTTTGCAAATATTTTTTTTTTGGTTGCATAATAGCAATAAACACATTACATTGTCTTCCTGAATAGTTTCATTAGTCAGGATGAGTGATGCTTAAAAAGGCAAATTGGCAGTCACCACAGGGAGATTTTAAAATAAAATCTATTAGTTTTAAACATTGCTAAAATAGCAATTGCACTTTATAGTTTTTCAAAGATTTCATGGGAATTGTACCATTGGATCCCCATGACAACCTTATGACAAAGATAGAAAGAGTTTTGGTTTTTGTTTTCTTGTTATTGTGGTAAGGGCACAACATAAGACTGACCCTCTTAATTTTTTAAGCACACTATACAGGACTGTTAACTATAAACACTGTTAACTATAACTATTAAGTAATACAATGGATCTCTAGAACTTACTCAGTTTACATAACTAAAACTATCTACCCATTGAATAGAAACTCCCCATTGCTCCCAACCTCCAACTCCCGGCAACCATCATTCTATTTTCTGTTTCTATGGGCTTGACTAGTCTAGATATCTTGCATACATGGAATCATGTGTTTTTCCTTTTGTGACTGGTTTATTTCACTTAGCATGATGTCACCCAGGTTCAGCCATGTTGTCACCTGTGGCAGAAGTTCCTTCCTTGTTAAAGCTGAATAATATTCCAGTGTATATACCACATATTCTTTACCTATTAATTTGTAGATGAAAATTTATGTTATTTCCATATCTTCACTATGTGAATAATGCTGCAATAAAGATAGGATTGCAGGTACTTTTCAAGATACTGATTTCAACTCCTTTTTTTTTTTTTTTTTGAGAGAGAGAGAGAGAGAGAGAGAAAGGAAAGGGGGAGGTAGAGGGGAGAGAGAAGAGAGAGAGAATCATCAATTCATTGTTCCCCTTAATGTGTACCCATTGATTGCTTCTCACATGGGCCCTGACTAGGGCTCAAACTAGTGACATTGGGATGGAACCAGAGAGCTGGGAGGACACTCTATCTGCTGCACCACTGGCCAGAGTTGATTTTATTTATTTTGGATATACACCTAGAAGTAGAATTTGTAGACTATACGATAATTCTATTTTTAATTTTTTAAGGCACCTCTTTACTATTTTCCACATTGGCTGCACTCCATTTTACATTCCCACAAACAATGTGTAAGAGTTTCTATTTATTCTCATTGTCACCAACACTTTTTTGTAACAACCATCTCAACAGGTATTAGGTGATATCTCACTGTGGTTCTGATTTGCATTTCCCTGATGATTACTGATTTTGATTACCCTGTCATATATATGTTGGCTATTAGCATGTGTTCCTTAGAGAAATGTTCACACAAGTCCTTTGCCCAAACTTTAAATCAGTTTATCTATTTATTTAGCTATTGAGTTAAGGAATTTCTTATATATTTTGGAAATTAACGCCTTATCATATATGTGGTTCGCAAATATTTTCTTCTATTCTTAGTTGCTTTTTTACTCCATGGATTGTTTCCTGGCTGTGCAGAAAATTTTAATTTGATGTAATCCTACCCGTCCATTTTTGCTTTTGTTGCCTGTACTATTGGCCTTATTTCTAAAAAAAAAAACCTCTTTGCCAACACCAATGTCATAAAGCTTTGCTTCTAAGAGGTTTATAGTTCCAGGTGTTATTTTTAAATCTTTAATCCATTTTGAATTGACTTTTGTGTATGATAAAGTTCATATTTTGCATGTGGCTATCCAGTTTTCTCAACCATTTTTTGAAGAAAATATTCTTTCTCCATTGTGTATTCTTGACACCCTTGTCAGAGATAAGTTGGCTATATATGCATGAGTTTATTTCTGGGATCTCTGTTCTGTTCCATTGGCCTATATGTCTATATGCCAGTACCGTAACTTTTTAATTACTGCAGCTCTGTAATATATTTCAAGATCATGAACTGTGATTATCTCCAGCTTTTTGAAGATTACTTTGATGATTATCAAAGGGTCTCTTCTGGTTTCATATAAATTTTAAGATTTTTTAATTTATTTCTATGAAAAATATCATTGGGATTTTGATAGGGATTGCATTGAATATGTAGATCACTTTGGGTAGTACAGACATTTTAACAATATAAGATCTTCTACTCTATGAACACATAATGTCTTTCCATTTATTTGTTTTCTTATTTAATTTCTTTAATCAGTGTTTTGTAGCTTTTAGTATACAAGTCTTTCACCTCCTTGGCTTAAGTTTTTTTATTTCTAAGTATTTTATTCTTTTTGATGGTATGGGACTTTTCAAATTTTCTCTCTTGGATAGTTTGCTTTTAGTTTATAGAAATTACTTTGTATGTTTATCTCATATTTTGCAACTCTACTGATTTCATTTACTACTTCTAACAGTTTTGTCTGTAAAGCCTTTAGGGTTTTCACCAACAAGATCATATCACCTGCAAGTAGAGGTTATTTTACTTCTTCCTTTCCAAATTAAATGAATTTATTTTTCTTGCCTAATTGCTCTAACTAAGACTTCCAGGACTATGTTTAATAGAAATAGTAAGAGAGGGCATCCTTGCATTGTTCCTGATTTTAGAAAAGAAAAAAAAAACTTTTAGCTTTTCACCATTGAGTATGTTAACTGTGGGCTTTTCTATAAGTTCTTTATTATATTGAGATAAATGTTTTCTATATCTAGTTTGTTGAAAGTGTAAGGTATTTTTCCCCACCGAGAAGGAAGGAAGAGGGCTCGGAGCCGCAAAGTGTGGAATAATAGATGGCTTTATTGAGTACAGAGTGCCCATCCCGCCCGGCAAGGTTCCCTGGCCCCGAGGAAAAAAACATGGAGGCTAGGGAAGTTGCAAAGATTAAATCGCGTGGCAGATATTTAATGGGTCCCTCTAGGGAAGTGGAGCTATTATGACGTGGTGAAATTTCACTGGCTGGCAGACGATCGCTTCCTTCCAAATGGTTCCTGGGATGCTTCCTTTGGCAGGCTTGATTGTGGGCGGTCCTAGCCAAAGTGGGCGGGTCTGAGTTCCTACGTCACCATGCCTCTATCCACCGACCTTACATTCTGACCTTTTGTGTTAAATAGAAAAATGGCGCCCGTTTATTCGTCTGGCTACTTCCTGCTGAATAGGGGCATCGTGGGGAGGGGGAGAGCAGAAGGTGGTGGTTTTGAGGGGTGTTAAGAGGAACATCTGTGTGGCTGTGACTGGAGAAACTTCGCAGATGCGGTTCTATAAGGATTTAAAAAAAAGAGAGGAGTAATAGGGGATTTTGCAGGGCCCAGCCTTTTGGTGAGCTGGAGATGAATGGAGTCCAGTGGTTCTGACTGCCAGTGGTCCTATAAGGAGGCAAACTTGAGGCAAAACTGCATGTCAGGAGTGGCGTAGAAAGGGGAAAGGAAGAGGGTCCCATCCATTCCCATAACCGAAACCTGTGAGGGAACTAGAGGTCCAGAGTATGAAGGCAAAAACAGCGAAGGCAGCCCCCATGTCCACAAGAAATGAGGTGGACTGACTTACCCACTTGTTGTAGCATACCCTGGGTTCTCCAAGTCCAGGCCGTGTCCTAGGAGTTTGAGCGATGCACCCACCTGGCTGGATTGGCCTTCCTTTTGGGCGGCTTATCCTCCACGTAGAGGCGCTGAGGACAAAACCCATTGTCCAAAGGGGCAATCTCTCTGCCAGTGACTGGGCTGCTTGCAGTCAGGGCAGGGCTCAGTGGGCAGCTGCAGGCAGGGGCCCTGCCGGGACCAGTGGTCCTGCTTGCCACACTTAAAGCAAGCTGCTGGTGGCTCTGCTGGTCTCAGGGTTGCCACAAGAGTTGGGGTTTGGAGCGTTACCTTCTGCTGCATGGGGGCCTGGCGAACAGGCCTGTTTTTACTAGTTGGGACCGTTAAAAACTTTAAATGCCATGTTCACAGGTTCCAGATAGGGGTTTGGGGAATTGGGAATAAGTGGAAGGGGTCTCGTGTGGAGCCTGGCACCCAGATTCTGCAGGAAAACGCTGGAGCCAAAGGCAGGACAGGGCAGGAACTTCCTCTAAGAAAATTGGGGTTGGACTTCCTGAAAACCGGTGTAAGAGCCAATGGCAGGCTGAGAAAGGCCTGACGGAGGCGGGACTAGAGAACACAGTGAAGGGAGGGGCCCCTGGCCAGCAGGGGAGGAGAAAAAGATGGTAGTTAGTAGATGGCAAATAAAAAACAGGTTTTTGCGAAGGGAGAGGAGGTTCTCAGAGGAAAGAGAGGTCCGCAGAGGGACCAGAGAAAAGTCCCGAGAGAGGGAGAAAGAGAGAGGAAGAGTGAGGGAGAGAGGCGCCCCCGGGGGTCAGGCAGGAGGGAGAGTTTGGGAGTCTGCGGAGAAGGAAAGATTAGGAATAGAGGTTTCAGGTGAGGTTTCTCTGGCCAGAAAAAGGCCTGCGCAGTGTGGAACAGGCGGCACAGAGATTAAGAATGGTTGCGCAATTAATTAGGAGCCGTGTATGAAAGAGATCTCCAATCAGTTCCCAGCTTTTTTGGCGATAGTTAAATTGGTGAGTGTTAACACCGAAAGTCCCTTCAGGAGGCTAATTGAGTGGGTTCTGTGGCCTGGCCACAGTGGAGAAGAAGAACAGTTTCTTCTTCCTTAGGGAGGGAAATTCCTGTGCCCCAACAGCCGCACTCAGTTCTCGGAGTGGTCAGACCTAAGCATTAGCGTCCTAAAAACTCAATGTCCATAATAGTGAAACTAAGAGACATTGATAAGAGTGTGGTGGTTACGGTGGGGGGGGGAGGGGGGAATGGGAGAGGGATAGGGGGTGGGGAGGGGCACAAAGAAAACAAGATAGAAGGTGACAGAGGACAATCTGACTTTGGGTGGTGGGTATGCAACATAATTGAACGACAAGATAACCTGGACTTGTTATCTTTGAATATATGTATCCTGATTTATTGATGTCACCCCATTAAAAAAATAAAATTATTAAAAATAAATAAATAAATAAAACTCAATGTCCAGCCACGGATGAAAGTGGATGTGCTTGGGGACAAGCACATGCTCACTCGGATGGACGGACAGAAAAGACTTTCCCTGACGTAGCTACGGTTTCGGACAGGGAGTCTCGGAGGAAAGAACTGAGAGGAAAGCTGGAGGCAGGGGACTTACCACACCGTGTGCCGAAGTGGGTGAAAGTTGGAGATTGGAGATCCTGGTTCTTTCTCCTGGTTCTTTCTCGGAGGTGAGGAGAAAGGAGCGGTCCTTGCGGACTTCTAACTCCTTCCGGGTTTTCGGCACCAAAAATGTAAGGTATTTTTCCCAGGCAGGCGGCGGCTGCCTGGCCACTCCCGGGTTTCGGCACCAAAACTGTAAGGTATTTTTCCCCGCCAAGAAGGAAGAAAGAGGGCTCGGAGCCGCAAAGTGTGGAATAATAGATGGCTTTATTGAGTACAGAGCGCACATCCCGCCCGGCAAGGTTCCCTGGCCCCGAGAAAAAAAACATGGAGGCTAGGGAAGTTGCAAAGATTAAACCGTGTGGCAGATATTTAAAGGGTCCCTCTAGGGAAGTGGAGCTATTATGACGTGGTGAAATTTCACTGGCTGGCAGACGATCGCTTCCTTCCAAATGGTTCCTGGGATGCTTCCTTTGGCGGGCTTGATTGTGGGCGGTCCTAGCCAAAGTGGGCGGGTCTGAGTTCCTACGTCACCATGCCTCTATCCACCGACCTTACAGAAAGTGCTTCTCATGAAAAAGTATTGAATTAAAAGTTCTTTCACCTTAATTTTCAGCTGATAAAATTAGGGCTCAGAGAACTTTTAATCAGAATGACACTGGCCTGTATGGTGCCCAAGTACACATTAGAAAAAGATAACCCTTATTGTGGAGGGAAGCAGTTAGGATGCTGAGGTAATAAATGGAGTGCCCTCTCTACTTCTACTAGGTGACCTTGCTTAAAGCATAACTTCTGAAATTGTAGCAGAGGCTTTACTTGCATAAACTCGTCCAACTGGCTCTTGATATACTGCAATAAAACCAAAGGTTTAGTGGTCTTTCATCTATCCACACTGGCTAGCTTATTGTATACTTGTTTGAATGCTTAAGGAGAAGGCAAGAGAGCAAAATTTCCAATCTATAACCAAAGAGAATCAGCCATAAGCAAGGTGAATAGAAGAAAAATAACTAAACAGCATAGATTTTTCAACTGGAAAACTGTAGGGAAAGACATACAAATCTGTCACTTTATCTTGAGAGAAAATGACTGTGATCAAAGGCAAAGATGGCCAAAATACTTTGTAGTTCCTCTATCAATAGGTAGAGTCTACTTCCTCACCCCTGAAATTTGGGATTTACCATGATACATAGAATGGGAAGGAAGTTATAACACAAGAGTTCTTCACCTTGGCCTCCATAGGCACAACAGCTTTCAGACAGGTGGTGAGAGGTATATGACCTGGTCATACACATCTTCCCCACCAACAGTGAGGCAACCACCTGACACAGAAGGAAGGCCATCTTCATTCACAATCCCCAGTCAAGTCATGAGCTGACCACAGATACAAGTGAATTCAGCTATTCACCTGTCTGCCTTAGATCATCAGAAGCACCAACCTGACTTATAGCTCATGAGCAATAATAAATGCTTATTTTTTTAAGTCACTAGCTTCAACTTGTCTGTCACTATTGAAAGCTAACTGATACAACAAAGCAAAAGAATCAGGCAGATCATGAAGCTAAGATGTCATTTGCAAGTACCAACAGCCATTGCAAGTAGCAGCAAAACTAAAGAACAAAAAGACGCTGCACGGCATAGTGATTGCTAATCGTGTCAGTTTTTTACATCATAGTCTCAGAGTCAGTTGTCATCAGCAATATATATAAAAAAGAAGAAAATGCACATAATAAATTTTATGTATAGTGGCTTGTTTCTGAAAGTAGAAGCAGAAAAATCACAAATAGCTACAGAGGCATCAATCACTGATTTATTGATAACAAATGCCTTGTGATTCACTACTTCTCTTGGTGCATCCTTCATGGAGAGCTAAGCTAGTAATGAGAATACATAAGGCAGTTCTTCTTGAAAAGACTGGGTTCAGGCTTTCAAGCTTGGATGTAACTCTTTGCCTACATCCATCTATCACAATGGGACTTCACTTACAGTTTTTATAGCATGAAATAAGAATTATGGTCTGAAGGCCAAGAAAGAAAAGAACAAAGAGAAAGGGGAGAAATTGTTATGTCAACACTCATTCAATATTGAAGATTGGCCTGCTTGAGCATGTATGTCTTTCAACTTTTCTTCCAAACCTCAAACCACCTCAAATTCTGTTTCTAGAGGGTGGAAGAAAGGATAGAGGAATGCATTAAGGATAGAATTCATATCCATACCAAATCCCACAATGACTGTTTTAGAAAATAATCAGACCATGTGAGCATCAAAGAAAGTAAAGAAAGTTGCCCAGAAGCTGAAGTATCTAGTTAAGTGTGTGTATACACACACACACACACACACACACACACACACACATATATATACACACACACACATATATATATGGTACCTTAGAAAATCTATTTGCTAAGAAAAAATAAGATTAATGCAGATCACTTTTAAATTCCTAGTATACTTGAACCAACCCTGTTCTTCTGGGAGTATGTTGAAATCCATTGATTATTTAAGTCTAAAGCAACCACAGATTCATCCACTTTCCCATGCTAATGGTTCCTCATGGTCCCTAAAATACACACAGACTTCTAAACCTGGAACCTAAGACCTTCCGCTACCTAGCTCCAGTGTATCTTTCCTATAATCCCCACAAATGTGCAACACTTTTCTCTTTTCCCCAGACATAGGCAATGTTTTCTTGCCTCCATACTAATTTTTTTGCTAAGAATATCTCCCTAACTGCCTGACCAGGCAGTGGTGCAGTGGATAGAGCATTGGACTGGGATGCAGAGGACCCAGGTTCAAGACCCCCGAGGTCGCCAGGTTGAGCGTGGGCTCATCTGGTTTGAGCAAAGCTCACCAGTTTGGACCCAAGGTCACTGGCTTGAGCAAGGGGTTACTCAGTCTGCTGTAGCCCCATGGTCAAGGCACATATGAAAAGGCAATCAATAAACAACTAAAGTGCCACAATAAAAAACTGATGATTGATGCTTCTCATCTCTCTCGGTTCCTGTTGTCTGTCCCTATCTATTCCTCTCTCTGACTCTCTGCCTCTTTAAAAAAAAAAAAAAAAAGAACATCTCTCCAACTCATCTCTACTTGTTAAAGACAGTGCTTAACCTTTGAAGTCCATCTCAAATGTCATTTCCTTATTAAACTATGGCTAATAGCTAATATTCTACAATTTGTGATGTTATTATGTCCTGCGCTTCATCTTCCATCTAAGAAATTAGAAAACACATCCCCACATTTTTTATGGCTAGGAGGAAGTCACATGACTGAGTTTCCCCAATCAGGAGTATCCACTTGATGCACGGATTCAAAGAAGAGTAACATGAGAGGTGACTATGCTCAGGAAAAAAATCTTCTGATAAGTGTAGAAGCATCTGGTTCTTCAGTAACAATGGGATCTGAGCATCTAGCTACCGTCTTTCACTGAATCTCAGAAATTATCAACTAATGAGGCACCATACTTCCAAAATAATCATTAATGCTGTCAATAAAGTTATGATATATTGTATTCTTATAACTTAGAATGTTTATTTTATCCATACTGAAAAACTTGTTAGACATATAGACATACGTTTTTTCATAAAACATATTGGTTAAAAAAACATTGGTTAAATTATTCACATTCACAGTCTGACTTTTCTGAATGATTTCCAAACTCAGAATCAACCATGTCCATGTTTTGGCACACAATACCATCCTTTGTGCCATCAGGACTGTTAGTGATGCAGCATTTCTTAAAAGGGAATTCCACTGCTGTCTTTAGGAATTCCTACTAAGCCACTAGAGCCAATTCTATGAGCACTGATGCATGTGAACAGGCAATGACAACTACATCATGACTGCCATTTGGCCAAAAGAAATTGTGAAATGTAGTGCAGTTTTAGAGAGAAAATGTTAGAAAAAAAGTCTTAAAAATAAAGTGTGTTGTATCTTTCCTAGGTCATGTTTCTCTCTTCATTTCTATAATATCTTATAGTCCATCCATTGAAAAATTGGTTAGTCATGCTTAAGAGACCATAAAATGTAACAAATACCTCAACCCCTAGCCACCTAAGTTTCCACCAGCCTAACACCTAAGACTATGACACCTATTCAAAGTACGTTAATAAGCAGTCTCAGAAGGGAAAGAGGAGCAAAAGATGTAATTTTAGCTAATTTGGACTTTCACTTTTTACACTAGGCACAGCACTTTAAAACTTAGATTTCCATGAACATCATGCCTCTCAGGTCTCCCAGATCAAGCAACTCCAACTCCCTCCTTTAGAAAAACTTCCCTACTTCCACAGGATAATATCTGATATTTGGTTACTTTCTGAGTCCTCCATCTCAAGGTATATCCTGGGCTTCAATTAGATCAACACTGATAATCATCTCTGTTCAATTTCATGGTTCCTAAGTGAAAGATAGGCTTCAGATCTGGGCTAGGGTGAAGATAGGTTTTTCTAGGCTACAGAACACTGGTGAGAGACATTAACCCTCTGATTCCTTCACACAGAAACTATCTGTTAGAAATTTGTCCATTGCAAATAAAGAAAACAGCTCAAAATGGCTTAATAGTTATATCATTAATTATCTCTCAACACAAATTTCATAGGTAGTCCGTCTCCAGGTGTCATATAAGTGACCTTGACTCTACTTCTCTACGATCCTCTTGGGTCGGCCTTCCTCTGGAGGTTAGCTTCATCTTCAAATTAAGAGGAAAATGGCTGCCACAGATCCGGGCACCGTGTCCAACCATGACTGTGTCTACATAAGGTAGAGATGGTGTTCCCTGTTTCTTTTAGAAACAACAACAACAAAGCCTCCCAGAATCTCCCAGGTTCATCCAATCAAGACTTTATTGAACAGAACTAGATCACATGCCACCCTGGCTGGATAGCTTAGAACAGTGACCCAATATGAAAGGCTGTGGTTAAATCCCTGGTCAGGTCACATATTGTACAGAAACAGATCAATGTACAGAAATAAATCAATGTTTCTCTCTCCCCCTCTCTCTCCTTCTCCCTCTCTCCCTCCCTTCTTTTCTCTCTAAAATTAATAAATAATCTTTCTTTTTAAAAAAGAGAGAATCTTAAAAAAAAAAAAAAGGATTAGATCACATGTCTATACCTAACCAATTACTGGCAGAGGAATAAGATCTCCACACTTGGTGTAGATCATCCAGAACCCACTGTCAGGGCTGCAGGTCAGAGGTGGGGCCTACCCCTCGCCCCGAATGTGGTCACACAAAGAAAGGTAGTTGCCTGAAAAAAAATCTGAGTCTTATTAGGAAGGAGAAAGAATGTTTGAAGAATGATGTTGGTTAACCAACAGTATCTCCTAAGTAAGTAATCTCTCTAAAATAAAATTTTTTCTTAGAGTTAGTACACTAATCATTATTATTTTTTAAAATTTGTATTAGTTTTAATTTATTGTGTTAACATGGATTCAAGTGTACACTAATCATTATCGATGAGAGAATGTTCATTGGACAGGGTTCTGCCCTTCTCTTTAGGAATAAGAATTACTGTGCTATACCACAGCATTGGGCTCTTTTCTGCTCCATCAGAAGCCTGACACCATCAAAAGGGGTCCGAGGCTTTTGTACATCCTTTCTTTCTTATTGAAGATACAACATGGCATAAGATTGAGTTATTTAGGAGAAAACAGAGGGCTTAATTATTTTATACAGGCCTAATTCCCCACACCACCGCCCCCACCCCACCCCAACCCACCCCACACACACACACAAGAAACTAGATAGCATCTTTTTTTATACATATTTCTTTTCTTTTCTTTTTTCCACTGTGCAGCCCGCTTCAGTGCCAGCAGCCTATGGGCAGAGGTCGGGCAATGGTTCAGGCCCACGATTTGCTCTAGCATGGGGCACTATGAGCGTCCCAGGGGGACGGACCGGCCATATATCCAAACCCATGCGTTATATATATTTCTATATCCCTTGGAAATAACCTCACAGTCTGGGAAGTTAATTCAATAAATAATTAATTCAATTGTTAATCTTATTAATTCTTTCCAAGCCTAACATCAACTTTTATGACAGGTAGAATTAAGACTCCGAGTCAGATGTGGTTCATATCCAACTTGTGTGCGTTAGCAAAGTTCCTTTGATTTTAGGATACTTTCCTCTCCAGGACTGCAGTCACAAATATCACTCAGAAAACAGGAACCTTAAATATGAATTCTAATGTTCTTTATGATCATGACACAGGCTTGGGTGGGAAAAAAATTACAGCCGCTAATTCAGACAAGCAGTATCTAGAGAAATTCAGACCTTGATCTGACCTTATCAACCTCACATTCTTTCGGCTCTGCCCATCAGATGGATACAAGCTCCTAAAAATTAGTAGCCTAAAAAATCCCCTAGGAGGGAGGATGAAAATTTTAACATGTTCAGACACAAGCAAGATAAATACTTGAAATTAAATTCTCCGTGTGAATTAATATTTCCCCTTTTTCTCTTTATATCCTCTGTTCCCTTATTTAATCTCCCCAGTTAAAATGTTTGAGGTTTTGTCCCCTTTCCCTGTGTCAGTGTATTTGCTGAATATACTGTTTCATGCCCTTTAGTTTTCAGTTTTTTAATTTCTAATTCTTATCTCTCTATTCGGACTCCAGCCTCGAAGTTTGTTGTTATGTCTGAGAACTTCTTAGATACCGTGATTACCCAAGGGTCAAACTGACTCTCCCCACAAGCGAACGTTGCTGATTCCTAGGAGGCCATGGAGATTGTAACGGCCACGGCAAAAAGAGCTGCCTGAACAAAGATGCTTCCATAACAGCAGTGAGCGAGAAAAGACCAGCCTCTGTTACGAATCCCTTATTTAAAAGACATTCATTTTTATTTTGTTTTAGTGTTATTTGGAAAATTAAACTTAACAGGGTGACATTGATCAGTAAGATAAATAAAAGATATTCAGGATGGCATTGATGCTGAGAATCAAGGAGACTGCTATCTCCTGACCTGATTTACACAATTCTAATATTTATCAGGTAAAGGAAGGAAGACATTGAGAGAGTAAAGAGACAAACAAATATTCTCAACCGTAAGGTCATTTTCCTTGTCTAATTTTCCCAATGTGCTCTCAAATGCTTATTCATCTGAAGGCCTGAGGAGAGAATAATTCAGATTAAGACCTATGTGTTTCTATATAGAAGAGTTGTCAAATGTAATAATATATACATTTAATTAAATACCTCAGTAAGGCTTTGCAGCTTATAAAGTCACTTTACCCGTATTATTTCATCTGATCCTCTTGACGGCCCTGTGAAGTGTGTATTAATGCAATTCCCATTGCACAGGCAAAAACCTCTGACTCTGGGAGGTTTTGTGCACTTTCAAGTTGATAAAACAAGCTGGTAAAAGGAAGAACCAGGACTAAAATCTGGGTTTTGACTCACTCTTTCCACAACTCACCTTGCCAATATATATATATTCATGACAAATTATAAATATACTCCTCACTACCGAAACAAATGTAGCAAAAATTGGAAGCCAACAGGTTGCAATCCAGGTGTTACATTCTTTATATGGAGTCTGTGGCTTTGCCTTCCTGCCTCATTTTCTGTTGTTCAATTTAAGATAACAATGATATTTCTTTGAGAAGCATTTAGGAGAACCTAATGAATGAGTGATACCCCCCGCACTTTGCACTGAAGGCAGGCTGAATGCACCAGGGAATATTCTCCCACTAAAACTGATAAAGCATTCAACTTTCCCTTGATGTTTACTATTTATATATTCACTAATGCTCTAACTATTTGAGCTTCATCTTTTAAATCAAGAGCATGGCACCTTCTTAAACATCAGGGGGTCTGACGTCCCTTTTAAAAGCAACAGTTAAGGCCATGCTGCTTTATTTTCTCCAGTTTATAACATGAAAGTAATTTTCACTACCCTTGGCCGTCTGCTGAAAATGTTGCCAACTTTTATTCTTCCAGAAGCTTCTATTAGAGCTTGAGATAGGACCCATTCAAACACTTTTCCAGCCAAGAACTCTAGGCCAAGATCTATGATAACTAAACAAGACAGCAACTGTGATTTTCAAGTCCTATTCAATGATATGTTTTTAACAGGCAATATAATGTTGCTTGCATTTTAAGTTTAAACCTATTGCGCTCTGCAACAGGCTTTCTGGACAGAATTGAAAAATAGCTCAATAAGGTTTCATGCAGTCACAGATGCCTTAAACTGCAATGAAAGGTAATATATAGGATTATAAAAGAGGATTTGTAGATCAGATTTATTTTAGTTTTTTAATATAATTTTGCATTCTTCTGAATTAACGTAGCAAATATATTAAGCTCATAATGCCATGGTCAAGTAGAGGCTATTGATCAGAGCTATTGTAAGGAAAATGTAACACTTAACCACAGTTACAACAGGTCATTTGAGGGGAAATGTGGTTTAAAAAAAAATAACTGAAAAATGCATTCATAGGCATTATTATACAATTGAATGTGGCGGTCAGGGAAAGGAGTGAGGAACTGACCCAGGTATATTATTATGCCCAACTCATCTGCCACAACAATAAAACGTACTTATTTACTGTAAGAAAAAAAAGAGAAATTCAATATACACAAAGCTTTGATTGATTAATAATTCAGCTATAATTGAACCACCTAAAGCATAATAGCCAGCCAGCCTTTGCCATTAGCAGGAATTCTTCCTGGGGTGTGGTGAAATAACATTCTCTGCTTTGGCTGCATGATCTGATAATAGAGACTATTCGAATTGTGTTATAGATTGGGAGGCAGAATGAACGCACACAGGAATGAAAATAGGGCCTGCCTTTCATAGTAAAAATAATTCATTTCTGGGCAAGTCTAACTTATTATTACGTATGGTATTTTAAAAGATTATCATGTTTAAACTGACATTATTTCCATTTATCAGTAATCTTTTAGTTTATTGATATAAGATAATTATAAGTGTGTGGCAATCATGAAGAAAATTTCCAACTCAGGGTAGAAATCTGTCATAAGCAGAGGAAAAACAAACCCATAGACACAGATAACAGTATGGTGATTACAGGAGGGAAAGGGGGTGGGGGACATAGAAGAGGGTAAACGGAGAGATGAATGGTGATGGAGGGAGACTGGACTTGGGTGGTGAACCCACACTACAATATACAGGTAATGTATATATTATAGAATGGAACACCTGAAACCTATATAATTTTATTAATCAATGTCACCACAATAAATCCAATAAAATAAAGAAATATGTGTACATGTACCAGGATGTGCATTAAGAGTGAAAGTGTTTGCACCTTTCAATCTTCCTTTAATCTTTCATTCTTTGAAATATTTATCTTTCTACCATGTGCCAAGCACTGTTCCAGGTTCTGGAGGTACAACAAAAAAAGACAAAAGTCTTGGCCTTCACATAGTTTACATTCATTCTAATGAGTGGAGACAAATAATAAATAATGTAAAATATTTAGTATGTGGTCTCATAGGATGCCATCTGGATCCTGCTTCAATAGTGGAAAGGAAGGTCATTGAGCTAAAGCCTGCCAGGCTTACAAGCCTCTGCTGTGAGGAAACAGGGACACTGGAAGGTAGGCTTCCCCCTCGCTCCTCTAAGGGAGGGTTCAGTCTCTTCCAGCCCTACTCCAGCCACCTATGACCTAACCTTGCCCAGAAAGCTGGGGTTTGCCACTGAAGGCTGAAGATGCCCAGGGCCGTCGGCCCCATCTACAACACTATGGACGAGCCTAGGGTATTTCTTCCAAGAAGCAGGTAAACTGATCGCATTTGCACAAGGGCCACTTAACTATGTTTTGCCTGAATAGTCAGGTTTTTTATTCTTCCCTCAAAGATCTCTGTTGTGGGTGTTGATAGTCCTATTTTCTGCTGCTTTGCTTAATATATAGTGTTTCCTTTATCCCTCCTACCTCAATGCCCCACTCATATTTCAGGCTGGGACCTACTCCTAATTTAGAGCTCTCTTTCCCCCTTTTGCCAACTTCTATTATGAATCTACCTTTGCCACCCAGCTTAGTGTATCCCAAGGTTCTCTTTACCAGGCCACAGTCGCAGAGCTCCAGGTCTCATCTCTCCAGGCAGAGGAGAACAGAAGCTCCATATCCACGCATGCTGCAAATGGTTTTTCCAGTCTACCTGAATCATTACCAGCTAGAAGCAGCGGTCATTGGGACCTGGACATGAGCTGCAAAATATAGAATGGCGACAATTCCAGTGCCATGCAGACTTTTCCTGGATGTGGACTTTTCCTGGACTCCTGCTCCTTGTGACAGCTCCTAACAGACTGAACTGTGGTTGGGTTGCATTTTTCAGGGATTTGGCATGGTGATGGGGCCAACTTGGACTTGGTGAACATGTTAAGGACACTACTCTTTTATGGATTCTTGCTGTATGGGCCAAGAGTTTGCTTAAAGGCTTTTAATCACTGTAAAAAAAATAGATAGAGGACTGGATGAAGAAGATGGGGCACATATACACCATGGTATACTATTCAGCTAGAAGAAATGATGACATCGGATCACTTACAGCAGAATGGTGGAATCTTGATAACATTATGCGGAGTGAAATAAGTGAATCAGAAAAAACAAGAACTGCAGGATTCCATACATTGGTGGGACATAAAAACGAGACTAAGAGACATGGACAGGAGTGTGGTGGTTACGGGGGGTGGGGGGAGGGAAGGAGGAAGAGGGGGAGGGGAAGGGGTACAAAGAAAACTGGATAGAGGGTGATGGAGGACGATCTCTCTTTGGGTGATGGGTATGCAACAGAACTAAATGACAAGATAACCTGGAAATGTTTTCTTTGAATATATGTACCCTGATTTATCGATGTCACCCCATTAATATAAAAATTTATTTATAAAAAATATATTTAGTATGTAAAAATTCAATTTATAATAAAGATATTAATAAAATATTTAGTCAACAAGAATTAAGTCACAGTTTTGAAGGGACTGAAAATTTCCATCATCAGTGTAATCTGAGAACCTAGCACAGTACCTAGCCTAGAAGTTATTCAAGAAGTATTTGTTGAATAATTGAATGAACAAATGAACAGAGTTTATGTTATCTGTAAATAGCCCTGACTATATCTCAACCGCTTCTAGATTTTTTTTTACCTGCTCACTTCCAAAAGAGATGTGAAGTAATCTTACAACAAATAGGTAAAGAATGTAACCCAAGCAATAAAGCAAGAAATGTCATGATGGTATATGGCCTTTTTTAAAAATACAGGGCTTAGACAAAATGGGTAATCAATTGCTTAAATGAAATTATATTTTATAGCAATTTCTCAAAATATGTACACATATTTTTTACATGACTTTCCAAAAATATACTATATCCCTTAACAAAAGTTGAGATGGTCAGGTCCAACTGTGATCTTGAAAGAAAAGAGAAAAAACTGTCCTGATAAGGCACTTTTATGGGTATTAGAGTAATAATCCAATGCATGTGGCTTTCTGTAAAGTTCTAAAACTAGAACTTAGCATAGACTAGAATTTCAGTAAATGTGGACATAAAACCATCAGATAAAGTTGATTCTTGGGTTATTTCTGGAGCATAGTAATAAGATCATGCAATCATCAGAAAAGGGAATGTTCTTCTTATTTTCATCTGTAGAGTTAGAGCATTCTATGGTTATATGTTTTCCAGTGAAGATGCTCAGCATCTCAGTAACTGCTGACCAATGAATAATTCTTCCTAACCTCTTTAACTAAAGCTTTCAGGAACCCACATGGATGGGTCAGAGAAGTCAGTAGTTGTGTGGCCAGTCATGCTAGCCAAATCAACCCTGACATATCAACGAGTGTGGAATGTGATAGCCAGAGCTTGTATCATACTAGAGCAGTAATGTAGTGTCAGAAAAAACTTAATTCAAATCTCAGTTCTAGACCCTGGCTGGGTGGCTTAGTGGACAGAGTATAGGCCCAGTGGGCTGAAGTTGTGGGTTCAGCCGCCAGCCAAGTCACATAGGAGAAGCAACCAATGAATGCACAACTAAGAACAACAAAGTAGAACAATGAGTTGATGTTTCTCTCTCTCTCTCAAATAAATGGAAAAATTTTAAAACAAAAACAAGAATAAAATTCCAGTTCTAGTAGAGATTCAACCTAGTTGGAAAAAGTAATGCAGCAATCTGTTATAAATAAAATGATAACATTTGAAGTCATCACAGTCCTCAGTACTGGAGCTCAGTAATATTTGTAATTATTGTTATTGAATGAAGATAGCATCTGATATATTTTGAAGACTTGATTTCTGGCATATTGACAGAAATTAAATTTAGGAAAATTATATGGTAAGGTGAAAAGAATAGGTTTCATAAAATTTGGAGTATAAACTAGATAGGAATTTAGATAAAACAGTCATCTCAAAATGGGGGGCAGGAGTTGCATACAGGAGAACAACTAGGAAATTTAAATGGTGAAAAACAGCATTAGGTAAGATGGCTTATAAGTTAGAGTCAAACTCCAGGATCTACCCAAGTCCAGATCATTAAGAACTAAGGCTCCATGACACCCTACATTTCTTACCCTAAATGTGAGGAGTTCAAGAGATTGTTTTTAACCAACAGCAAGTATAGCTCATCCCCTTCTTTAAAACCTTTCTGAAAGTTAACACATTAAGAACGAAAAATACACTCCCATGTCTTGTGGGCAATGGGAAGCATGATGGGATGGGCATGAGGCTTCTTATTGACAAAGAAGCTCTTCCTTTAATTCCTTCTTTATCCATTCTTCCTCTTTCTTCCTTCCTTTCTTTCCATCTTCCCTTCTTCTTCCTTCTAGTTTTCTTCCCTACCTCATTCTATAAGGATCTGGACAGAGTGTTTTCTTCATTGTTATTTGCCTCTGTATTCTGAAAAAGTCAGGTGCTGAAAGATGTTGTTCAGATTTCAGTTTGGTTGGGTTGGATCTGATGTATTTTTCATTTTCCCTTTCCACATCTCCTAATGGAGAAAAGTATAGCATTCAGATGAAAAATACATGGGTCATCAAGACAAGCTCTCCCATCAGAGAACAGGAAACTAAACCTGTGATGACTGTGAATGAACTCTCTGAGAACCAAATGAAATCCACAGAAATAGAAACCAGATGTAAGCAATCATGAATTCAGGGCACTACTTGGCCTCCAGTTTATTTTTAGCAGAAATGTTGTTAAAGTCTTTTCGGGACCATAATTAATTTTCAAAAATTGCCATTAGCCTCATAGTGTAGAACGGGACAAGAAAAATTTGCATATAGGCTTGGTGGAAAATACTGATTCTTCAAAGCGGTTTGATGTGTGATTGGTGGTGGTTGAGGAGTATTCCATGGTTTTTAGTTTTCTCAGTTTGACCTAGGAATAATGAATCTCTCACCAGAATGTAATCCGTCTTTAGATAGTGGTAGCTGTTTATATATTTAGGACATGTCAACCTCTTCAAGGCTGGGAAGTATCATAGCCTAATATAATATTTGGCTTTCAAGTTCTGGGTGTGCAACAAGAGGACCAACAGTCTTGTTAGCTAAAATCAACCCAAAGTATTAGAGTTTGGACATGAACTTGGCCTGCCCATGCCAGAGGGAATACAAGCACCTTCTTTCAGTCTCGGAATGAAATCATTAATTATGTCAGCAGGTCCAGCGATAGACCTGGAGACACTTTGCACTACTTAGCAAACAAGCTACCTTCTCAACTGTTTAGAAGTCTGGGGAAGATCTTAAAGATCTGTACTCACTGTACTTACACAGACCTTTTCCTGCAAATGCTCAGACTCTCCTTGATCCTGTGTCTCTTTGGTTTCACTACACCAGGGTTGGAATGAGATGAGGAAAATATGTGGTTATGATGCTCAGACTGTGTATTATAGACCTAAAAGTACATCCTGGTGCACCTCGACAATGAAACTCTTTTAAAACGATGGTTTTTTGGAAACATATCAACCACACTTGAGTTGCTGCTCCATTTAAGGCCATGATAGGTTTTTTTAAAGAGTAATTTAACATGTACATTTTTGCCTATTAACAGCTTTACAAAGAATGTGACCTGTGTTTACAGGACAAAAAAAAATTATTATTTCCACAAAAAGCAGCTTCCTATTTTTAACCATTAAAATTATCCTGGCAGTTCTGTGCACAGTTAACAGCTTAGCAGAATGAGAAGTAAAAGAGTAAAGTGCAACACAATTCTACTAGGGCTGGTTAAGTTTTCTCCACCTAAGTACCCCCCACAGAATAATTGATAACAATATGTTAGGATGCATCGAGAGTGCACAGTTACTCCCTTATTTACCAGTTTCTGAAAAATTAAAAACAAGTGAAATGAAGGGAGAAATACCTCCAGGAAAGCATAAAATACCCTGCAGCAAGCACTAAGGAAAGAAAGACTTTTGAGACTGAATGAGACACATATGCCACCTAAATCTACTATAACTTTTAAAATAATGTGCTTTAGGTTCCAGTTAAGATGGAAAAGTAGGTAAACACTGTGCTTGCCTCCTCCCAATACCACTTAAAAATTACAACTAAAGAACAATAAACTAGCTAAATGGAAATCCCATAACTAAAGACATAAAAAGAAGCTATGTCCAAACCAATTGGAAGGACAGAGGCACAAAACAGATTGCCCCACACCCACTTGTGGGGGTTAAGAATTGGGAGGGGTATCTCAGGTGCAGAGGTCCCCCTGAGGAGTGAGGGGTCCCAGCTCCAAACCGGGCTCCCCAGCCCAGAGCTCCAACGCCAGGAAAAGGAGTCCTCGCAACAATTGGCTATGAAAATCAGCAGAAATCATGCCCCCCCCCCCACAGTGAAGATAGTTGCTGGAAATTTAGACATCCTCCTAAAGGGCCTGAACCCAGACTTACTCGCCTACAAACACTCATCCTAAGCTCCAGTGGAAGAATAGCAGCCCAAAAAGCACCAGAGACATACAGAGAGGTACTGAGTTGTGTGACTTCCAGGAAGAGCTGGAGAAACAGTGCCACTGGCCCTGCGCTGAGCTGTCTTCCTGCACAGCCTCCAGACACAGGCAGACACCAAACCTGAATCTGCATTAACTTGGTAAACACCACTTGCCTCACCCTGGTGACTCCCTGAGACACTGCTTCACCCAACTTGTACACTGACCTTGGCTCTTTCAGCACTTGTGCCTCATGGGCACCTGGTATAGGCCAGAGCTGTAAACTTTCTTAAAAACTCTCCAAGGTGTGAGACCCCCAGGTAGGAGTTGGCAGACCTCAAAGTACCCTATGACTCTTGTTGAGCTCCACGCCCAGTGCTGGTGACAGCTGGCTTTGGGTTCCAAGCATGGCCTTTTCCATGTGCCTCTGAGCCCAGCACAGGAAGCTGTCAACCATGGATCACTTTGTAGCTTATATCAAGTAGCCCAGGACAAGGCACAGGCAACAGCTGACCTTGGCCTGCACCAGAGCCACTCAAAAAGGCCCCAGAACCAATGCAATAAGTGATAAGTTTTCAGACCAAAGTAGAACACCACCTGATTAGCTCTATAAGCAGCACATCAAAAGGATGGTTTCAGCAGTACCAGAGCCCTACTGGGGCAAATACCACTCCCTGAAGTCAGCCCCAGCTGTGGTCAAGGCTGCTTCCATAGCCAGTTAGCCTGACAGTCAACCTCACCCACACAGTCAAGACTAACTGCAACAGGAGAACACAAACAATCCACACAAGGGACACTTCCGGAGCACCTGACTCAACTGACCAGACAGACTGTACCACTGGACCCCATAGGACACCTGCTAATAAGGCCATCTTATCAAGACTAGGAGATGTTGCATATATACTTAATACATAGAAGCAAACACAGGGAGGGAGCAAAAACGAGGAGACAAAGAAAGATGCCCAAATGAAAGCATAGGAAAAAACTCCAGAAAAAGAACAAAAAAGATGGAGGCAAACAATCTACCAGAGGCAGAGTTTAAAACAATGAATAAGAATGCTCAATGAACACTTAGAAAAAAAAACAGATCAACTCGGTGAGAACTTGAACAAAGTTAGTAAACATAAAAAAGCAGATAGAGGCCTGACCTGTGGTGGCACAGTGGATAAAGCATCGACCTGGAATGCTGAGGTCGCCAGTTCGAAACCCTGGGCTTGCCTGGTCAAGGCACATATGGGAGTTGATGCTTCCTGCTCCTCTCCCCCTTCTCTCTCTCTCTCTCTTTCTCCCCCCTTCTCTAAAATGAATAAATAAAATCTTAAAAAAAAAGCAGATAGAAAACAAAAAAAACCAATCAGAAATAAAGAACAATAACAGAAATGAAAAATACACTAGAAGAAATCAACAGCAGATTAAATAAAGCAATTTGGGAGACAAAATAGCAGAAAACACCTCATCAGAACAGCAACAGGGGAAAATTTAAATGAAGATAGTTTAAGGGACCTCTGGGACAACATCAAGCATACCAACATTTAAATCAGAGGCATACAACAATGAAATATTAGAAAACGAACTCAAAAAAATAATCCCCTTCACGATTGCAAAAAAAAAAAAAAAATACCTAGGAATAAACATAACAAAGAATGTAAAGGACCTATATAACGAAAACTACAAGGCATTATTAAGAGAAATAGAAAAAGACACAATGAGATGGAAAAATATTCCTTGTTCTTGGATAGGAAGAATAAATATAATTAAAATGACCATATTACCCAAAGCAATATATAAATTTAATGCAATTCCGATCAAAATTCCTATGAGATTTTTTAAAGAAATGGAACAAAAAATCATCAGATTTATATGGAACTATAAAAAACCCCGAATAGCCAAAACAATCCTAAGGAAAAAGAATGAAGCTGGGGGCATTACAATACCTGACTTTAAACTATATTATAGGGCCACGATAATCAAAACAGCATGGTATTGGCAGAAAAATAGACACTCAGACCAATGGAACAGAATAGAAAACCCAGAAATAAAACCACATATATATGGTCAAATAATCTTTGATAAAGGGGCCAACAAGACACAATGGAGAAAAGAAAGCCTCTTCAACAAATGGTGTTGGGAAAACTGGAAAGCCACATGCAAAAGAATGAAACTCGACTACAACCTGTCCCCGTGTACTAAAATTAATTCAAAATGGATCAAAGACCTAAATATAAGACCTGAAACAATAAAGTACATAGAAGAAGACATAGGTACTAAAATCATGGACCTGGGTTTTAAAGAACATTTTATGAACTTGACTCCAATGGCAAGAGAAGTGAAGGCAAAGATAAATGAATGGGACTACATCAGAATAAAAAGTTTTGCTCAGCAGGAGAAACTGATATCAAAATAAACAGACAGCCAACTAAATGGGAAATGATATTTTCAAACAACAGCTCAGATAAGGGCCTAATATCCAAAGTTTACAAAGAACTCATAAAACTCAACAACAAACAAACAAACAATCCAATAAAAAAATGGAAGAGGACATGAACAGACACTTCTCCCAGGAAGAGATACAAATGGCCAACAGATATATGAAAAGATGCTCAGCTTCATTAGTTATTAGAGAAATGCAAATCAAAACTACAATGAGATACCACCTCACCCCTGTTAGATTAGCTATTATCAACAAGACGGGTAATAGCAAATGTTGGAGAGGCTGTGGAGAAAAGGGAACTCTCATCCACTGTTGGTGGGACTGTAAAGTAGTACAACCATTATGGAGGAAAGTATGGTGGTTCCTCAAAAACTACAAATAGAACTACCTTATGACCCAGCAATCCCTCTACTGGGTATATACCCCAAAATCTCAGAAACATTGATACGTAAGACACATGTAGCCCCATGTTCATTGCAGCACTGTTCACAGTGGCCAAGACATGGAAACAACCAAAAAGCCCTTCAATAGAAGACTGGATAAAGAAGATGTGGCACATATACACTATGGAATACTACTCAGCCATAAGAAATGATGACATCAGATCATTTACAGCAAAATGGTGGGATCTTGATAACATTATACGGAGTGAAATAAGTAAATCAGAAAAAAACAAGAACTACATGATTCCATACATTGGTGGAACATAAAAATGAGACTAAGAGACATGGACAAGAGTGTGGTGGTTACCAGGGGTGGGGGGAGGGAGGACATGGGAGGGAGGAAGGGAGAGAGTTAGGGGTAGGGGGAGGGGCACAGAGAACTAGATAGAGGGTGCGGAGGACAATCTGACTTTGGGCGAGGGGTATGCAACATAATTTAATGACAAAATAACCTAGACATGTTTTCTTTGAATATATGTACCCTGATTTATTAATGTCATCCCATTATCATTAATAAAAATTTATTAAAAAATAAAATAAAATAAAAAATAAAAAATAAATCAGAGGCATACCACAACGAAAAGAGAGATAGTAAGGGATTAAAAACCTATTTGAAGAAATTATGATGGAAAACTTCCATAACCTGATAAAAGAAAACAGAAGTACATATTCAGGAAGAATATTCCAAACAAGATGAATTCAAAGAAGTCTACACCAAGATACATCGTAATTAAAATGCCAAAAGTTAGACAAAGAGACAACTTAAAAGCAACAAGAGAAAAGCAGTTCATTACCTACAAAAGAGCTCCAAAAAGACTGTCAGCTGATTTCTCGACAGAAACTTTGTAGGCCAGAAGAGATTGGCACAAAATATTTAAAGTGATGAAAAGCAAGGACCTAGAGACAAGACTACTATACCCAGGAAATCTATCATTTAGAATCAAAGGAGAGATAAAGAGCTTCCCAAGAAACAAAACCTGAAGGAGTTCATCACCACCAAACCAGCATTGCAAAAAAATGTTAAAGGGACTTTTTTTGAGAAGAAGGGCAAAACGAATAATAAAATGGCAATAACTACATACCTATTATATAAGTGGATTAAATGCCCCAGTCAAAAGACATAAAATAGCTGAATGGATAAGAAAAGAAGACCCATACATATGTTATCTACAAGAGATTCATTTGAGATCAACACATACACAGACAGAAAGGAACATGATAGGAAAAGATATAACATGCAAATGAAAATTTTGAAAAATCTGGGGTAATCCCTGACCTGTGGTGGCATAGATAAAGCATTGACCTGGAACACTGAGGTCATTGGTTCAAAACCCTGGGCTTGCCTGGTCAAGGCACATACGAGTGTTGATGCTTCCTGACCCTCCCCCCTTCTCTTTATCTCTCTCTCTCTCTCTCTCTCTCTCTCTATATATATATATATATATATATATGTGTGTGTGTGTGTGTGTGTGTGTGTGTGTGTATGTCCTCTCTAAAATGAATAAAGTCTTAAAAAATTTTTTTAAAAGCTTAGGTAATAATACTATGTCAGGCAAAATAGACTTTAAAGCAAACGCAATAACAAGAGACAAAAAAGGAAATTACATAATGATAAAGGGATTAATCTAACAACAGGCTATAACCTTTGCAAACCTTAACACACCCAACATAAGAACACCTAAATTTATAAAGCAAATGTTAATAAACACAAAGGGAGAGAGTGACAGTAATACAGTAATATAGGGAACTTCAACACCCCATTGACATCAATGGATAAATCAGTCAGATAGAAAACCAAATAGGAAACAGCAGCTTCAAATGACACAGTAGACCAGATGAATTTAAT
The DNA here is from genome assembly GCF_036850765.1 of Saccopteryx bilineata. Taxonomy (NCBI): domain Eukaryota; kingdom Metazoa; phylum Chordata; class Mammalia; order Chiroptera; family Emballonuridae; genus Saccopteryx; species Saccopteryx bilineata. The sequence goes on along the minus strand of NC_089491.1, from coordinate 136,862,955 downwards.
TTATATTTTCAGAACATTTCACCCCAAAGCAGCAAAATGTACATTTTTTTCAAGTGCACATGAAACATTTTCCCAGTTAGACTGCATGTTATGCCACAAAAGATATCTTAATAAAGAAGATTGAAATCATATCAGGCTTTTTTTCTGATGATGATGGTATAAAACTAAAACTCAATTACAAGAAAAAAAACTGAAAAACACAAACACATGGATACTAAATATAATGCTACTAAACAATGAATAGGTTAACAATGAGATCAAGAAAAAAATAAAAAGAAATGCCTTGAAATAAAAATAAAAACACAAGAACCCAAAATCTATGGAACACAGCAAAAGCAGTTTTAATAGGAAAATTTATAGTAATACAGGCCTATCTCAAAGACACAAAAAAATCTCAAATTGACAATCTAAACATACACCTAAAAAAAATAAAAAAAGAATGATAAAGCCCAAAGTGAATAAAAGAAAGGAAATACTAAAGATCAGAGCAGAAATGAACAAAATAGAGATTTTAAAAATGCAAAAGATCAATGAAACCAAGAGCTACTTCTTAGAAAGATAAATGAAATTGATAAACCTTTAACCAGATGCATCAAGAAAAAAGAGAGGACCTAAATAGATAATGAAAGAGAAATGAGAACTGACACCACAAAAACATAAACTATTGTAAGAAAATATGGCAAGCTGACAAACTGGACAATCTGAATGAAATCAATAAATTCCTAGACAAAGTCAAGAAGAAACAGAAAATCTGAACAAACCAATAACCACTAATAAAATTTAATCAGTCATCAAATAACTCCCCAAAAGCAAAAGTCCTGGACCAGATAGCTTCACAGGTGAATTTTACCAAACATTCAAAAAATTAACACCTATTCTCAAACTATTCCAAAAAATTCAAGAGAAGGGAAGAATCCCAAGCTCATTTCACAAGGCACAAAAGTAAATTATAGGCCAATATCTCTGATGAAATAAATGCAAAAATGCTCAATGAACTATTAGCAAATCAAAATCAGCAATATATTAAAAAGATTATACACTATGATCAAATAAGATTATTCATAGGATGCAAGGTAGGTTTAATATCTGCAAATCAATTAACATAATACAACACATAAACAAAATGAAGGATAAAAATTACATGATTGTATCAATAGGTGCAGAAAAGCATTTTTAAAAATCCAGCATTCATTTTTTATTAAAAAAAGAAAAATTCAGCAAAGTGAAAATAGAGGGAACATATCTTAACATAATAAAGGCCATATATGACAAACCCACAGCTAACATCATACTCAATGGTACAAAGCTAAAGACATTTCCCTTGAGATCAGGAATAAGACATAATGTCCACTTTCACCACTTTTATTCCACATATTATTGGAAGTTCTAGCCACAGCAATCAGACAAGAAAAAGAAAAAGGCATTCAAATTGGAAAGGAAGAAATAAAACAGACATTATTTGCGGATGACATGATACTTTATAGAGAGAACTCTAAATGTTCCAACAAAAATCTATTAGTATTATAAATGAATTCAGTAAAGTAGCAAGACAAAAATTAATAGTCAAATATCAATTGCATTTTTATAAACCAACAACAAACTACCAGAAAGAGAAATTAAGAAAACAATTCCATTCACAATTATATCAAAGAAAATGCCCAAAAATAAATTTAATAAGGAGATAAAAGACCTGTACTTGGAAAATTATAAGACATTGAGGGAAGAAATTGAAGAAGATACAAGTAAACAAAAGTATATACCATGTTCATAGATATGAAGAATTAACATCATTAAAATGTGCATACTACCCCAAGCAATCTATAGATTTAATACAATCCCTATCAACATACCAATGTCATTTTTCACAGAACTGGAATAAATAATCCTAAAATTTATATGAAAACACAAGACTTTAAATAAACATAGCAATCTTAAGAAAGAAGAAGAAAGTTAGACATAGCATGCTACCTGACAACAAACTACAATATATTACAGGGCTGTAGTATACAAATCAGCATGGTACTGACATAAAAACAGGCACATAGATCAATGGAACAAAATAAGAAACCTAGTAATAAACCAACACCTACCATATATGGTCAGTTTACTCTATGACAAAGGAGACAAGCATACACAATGAGATAAAGATAGTCTCTTCAGTAGATGATGTTAGGAAAACTAGACAGACATATGCCAAAAAATAAAACTGGACCATCTTCTTATACCACCTACAAGAATAAACTCAAAATGGAATAAAGACTTAAATGTAAGACTCAAAACCATAGAACTCCTAGAAGAAAACATAAGCATAAACTTTCTGACATTGCTCTTAGTAATAGTATATTAATACATATACTAGTAATATTATATACATTGGACAAGAGAAACAAAAATAAACAAATAGTACTACATTAAACTAAAAGTATTTTGCAGAGCAAAGAAAACCAACAACAAAACAAAACAAAAAAACTCCACTTATTAGGAGAAGATATTTGCCAATGATACATCTGATAAGGGGTTAATATCTAGCATTTATAAAGAACCCATACAACTTAACACCAAAAGAAGAAAAAAACCGGGCAGAAGAACTGAAAAGACATTTCTCCAAAGAGGACATAAAGATGACCTTATATGTGGGAAAATATGCTCAATGTCACTAATCACTAGAGAAATGCAAATTCGAACCACAATGAAACATCACTCACATCTGTCAAAATGGCTATCATCAATAAATCAAATACCAAGTGTTAGCAAGGTTATGGAGAAAAGGAAAGCTTTGTGCCTTGTTGGTAGGAATGCAGACTGGGGCAGCCACTATGAAAAACAGTATGGAGTCACCTCAAGAAAAATAAAAATCAAACTGCCTTATGACTCATCAATTTCACTTCAGGGTACATATTTGAAGAAACCCAAAACACTAATTTAAAATAATATATGAACCCTTATGTTGATTGCAACATTATTTACAATAGCCAAGTTTTGGAAGCAATCCAAGTGCCCATCAATAGACAAGTAGATAAATAAGTGGTGGTACAGAGAACAAACTGATGGTTGCCAGTTAGGAGGGTCGTTGGGGGTTGGGTGGGAAAGGTGAAGGGATTAAAAAGTACAAAATTCTAGTTAAAATATAGTCATGAGGATGTAAAGTAGGCATAGAGAATATAGTCAATAATATTTTAATAACCGTATCATGCCATGTGGGTACTAGATTTATCAGGGGGACCACTTCATAAATTATATAAATGTTTGACCACTATGTTGTATACCTGAAACAAATATATTAAATAATAATAAACTAATATTGAATGTCAAGTGCAATTAAAAATTTTTTAAAGAGAGAAGAAAAAAAGAATATAGTTGATGAAACTTTCCCAGATCAAAGACCTTTTCATAAGGATTTCTGAAAACAAGTCTCAAAGAATTAAAAATATGCTTTCATTTCCTAAAAGTGAGGAGGTAGCTAGAAAGAACTGCAATTCAATTTGATTCTACGGGTATACTCAGGAGATCTACTCTGGGCTCACAGCAAAGTTGGGCACATGGGAATTCAATAAGCAGAGTAGAAACAAGAGACTGATGGATTTTTTTGTTGTTGTTTATAGACAATTTTACTAACTAAATGTTTATCTCTTAAAAGCAAAAAGCAAAACAAAAAAAACAGCCTAGTAAGAAGTAATACCTTTTCTAGTCAATTTATTGAATTTAATTAATAAAATAATAAGATCTTTAAAATCTAATAAATACACTGTTGATGAAAGCTAATTTTTTAAAAAATGGAAAAATTAGATTAACTTCAAAGGGAAATTTTTCAGTTCATATCACCAGGGGAGACTAAAAAATGCTCTGCTACCAAGGGTAAGGGGGAGGGAAGCTCCCTAAATTATATAGACAGATAAAGGATAAAAGAATAAAACCTGTTTCTATGATTTTATTTTTATCCTTTCATGAAAAGGAGAGTAAAGAATTTATACTACAAATCTAAATGTCTAAATTATAAAATATTATATAAAACAGTAACAAAATATTATGCTGGTTTATTTCACACTTCTCAGGGAACATTCAAGCCTCATTTTATTAATTTTTTATCAATAGAGAGAAGAAAAGTAAAATGTTTTATATCAATTTTATTGTCTTGGGAAATATTTAGATGACTATATTTCCCATTTTCCCCATTAATTATTTGTATTTTGTAGACTCAGAAACTGAGAAAGAGAAAAGCTATGAAAATTATTGAATCATCCTTTCTATTTTACATAAGGCCTTCTCAAAGTTGTTTGTAAGCATGCACACGTGTGCGCACGCTCACACATTTATTTTTTTTAAGTACCAGACCAAGATAAAAGGAAGGGTGAATTCAACAAGCACTGATGGGTCCCAATCTGATGTCTTGTACAGAAATATATGTTTCCATTATGTACTGGATGTTAATTAGATATGCCCCCATAAATAAAATCACAAAACACAAATAAGAGTTATAAATGTTTACAATATATTGTAGCTCTTGTAGTATTTAAGAGAATTCGTTATGCAAATGGAGATGAGATCTCTATAGAGATAAGTGGGTGTGTGGTGGGAGGGAATTGCCAAGATAAATTAAAAAGGCCAAAAGGTAAAATGTGGTTATAATTAAAAAGTCAAAACATTCTTTGCCTTAAGTATATAGAAGAGCTTAATTAAGTTCATGAAGATTTCTTCATAAGAGCATACCACAAGAACTGGGCGGAAGTGTACTTTATGGAGATTGGACCTAAAATATCGCAGTATTATATGACACTGTCTTTGTTCTCTCCTTTGCTAAGAGTAGAAATCATACACTGCTCAGGCTCGGGTGAATAATAAAGAAGTAGTAGCTCTATTAACAATAACATTCCACAAAGATCCCCAACAACTGCTAGGGAAGGAACTGACCAAAATCTGTGAGACAGCAGACAGTCACCCAGCATCAGTTTCCCGCTCAACGAGAGTGGGTGTCTGGACATTACCGTAGCGATGCCATATGAGAAGCATGACAAGATCAACTTGCTTCTCTCTCTTTACAGAATAGACCTTAATACAGGGAAGGGAGGAAGGCTAGTGGCTGTTCTGACAAATCAGGGCGTGAGATGTTTCATGACAGGGAGAAGACACCTTCAGCAAGGAGCCCATAGAAGCCCAGTTTGGACTCGGAAGCCCCACCACCGCCGCCACACACACACCTATCTTGCCTCTACGAGAGCGCGTCCCAGAGTTGGGCAAACGAACGCGTCCAGCCTCGTGCGGAGAGCGCACCGGCTGGGTCGCAGGCCGGCTGGGGCGGAGGGTGTCGCGGCCCTGGGGGGCGGGGGGGCTGTGTCTCGCCAGGACAGCTGGAGCACGCACGTCAAGGAGCCTTAACCACCATGGACAGCTCACTGGCTTCCCCCAGCCAGCTCCGCGCGGTTCACACACTTCGCAGGAGCCACCAGCAAGGTTGATTTCTGGGCCCTGGAGAGGTGCCAGGCGCTCCGGGCCACACCCCCCGCGGTCGCCCACTGTGACCACGGAGCGGCTAGCTCTGCATGGAGAGCGGTCTTCAGAAATTCAAAGCGCCTCCTTGCCCTCACTCACATCAGTCCTTTTAGGTGCTACCGGGGTCTAAGAATCAGACGGATCGAGTTCGCAGACAGAAGTTTGTTCCTTGTCCCTTCGTTTCCTCTCCTCGCCCGCCCGCCCCTCACCCGCCTCGGCTCTGCAGGTCGTGTTAAACGAAATAAAGCCGAGACCGGGCCCAGGGCTCCGGCGGCGCTGAGCTGCCCCGGGCGCGTGGGGCTGGGGGAGAGGAGCCCCGGGCTCTGGGAGGAGAGGACGCCCCTGCACACACCCTCAGGCGGACCGGACCTGCGCCGGGCAGGCGGTACCCCCGCCCCACCTTCCTCTCCCCCCACCCCCACCGGGAATTTATCGTTAGTCTGCCAGGGGCTTATGTCACATCTGAGTCACAGATGGATCAGGAGGGAGGAGGGAGGGAGAGCCCCTCTCGCTGGAAGCCTCGGACCCCACCTCAGGTCACTCTGTTCCCAAAGCTTCCTTCCGCCCGCAGCCAGAAGCGGGGTCCCTCCCGAAAAGAGGAGGCGGGAAGGGCCGGGGCCTCTGACTCCACCGGGTGTAAACCACCCACTCAACCCGGAGGAGCAGAGCGCAGCGCGGAGGCCTCGGGTCGGCCGCTCCGCACAGAGCGCGTTCTGCGCGGCAATCGGAGCTCTAGAAAAAAAAAAAAGTTCAGGGAGAACCGGGGGAAGTGGCTAGACACGCCCAGGGACTTCCAGGCCTCTGAACCTCTCGTCAAGCCTGAGCTCCACGGGAGCCAAGCCCGCGTACTCCTGGGGGACCGTATCCGCCACGGCGACCCAGGTCTGTGGCAGGAAGTGGGGGCTGGTCAAGATCGGCCCGTCGCTCCCAGGCCTCTTCCGAGACCCCGAACCCCCGTCCTCAGAGGAACGCGCCCCCCTCCCTGCGGCAGCTGGACAGCGAGTCCGGGGGACCGCAGACAGGGAGCACGCGGCTTCCACGTTTCTTTGCCGAGGCCTTATTTCTGACAAACCCCAGGAAGGGGCAGGCAGGGACCGCCGACAGCGCAATCACGAGCTCCAAGCGAAATAGCACAACGCCCCGTTTGTCTGCATGTCTTTCTGCCTGAGAGGATGGGCACCCTAGTTCCGGTGCTGCCTTGGGGACAGACTGTGAGCCGGCTGGTTTTGCATGGGCGAGAATGGTATTAGGGGGGCAACAATTTCCCAGGTCCCAGCAACTTTCAGGGCAGCGTCTTCCAGACAGCCAGGACTCAAATTTTAAGAAGGGACGATTCCCGTCACAGGGGAGCTGGGCGTCAGCCAGGAAGGCTGCGTGGCAACGCCAGAGACCACCAGTTTCAGGTTGAAGAGTTGTCCTCTGAGCCAGGTGGGACTTGAAACTCACCCTGTGGTCTCACACAAGCCCAGAGCTGCCTACTTTAGGAAGCCGAGAACTTGGCCCAGAAGGGCATTGAGTGGGCATTAGTCAGGACTCCTGTGCTATATATCCATCTTCTCTCTCTCTCTCTCTCTCTCTCTCTCTTTCTCTCCCTTACACACACACACACACACACACACACACACACACACACACTCCATCCCTGGCCAGAAGACTACTTCTCAAACGTGTTCTTATGCTCAGGAGTTTAGGAGGTGCACAATTGCTGGACCTTGGAGAACTGGTCTCTACAGACCCTCATTTCCAAAAGACCTTCTCATCTCACATTGGCCTCAGCCTCTGGGGGCAGGTTACTGCATCACTGTTGGGCTTTCTGGTGCTCTTTGGGGAAAGCCGAACACTGCCCAGGAAGTAGGGAAGGGTGAGGCTGGTGTGAGACCCACTTTTCCAATGAGACTGATGCATGTCTAGGTGCTTTTTCCTGAGGCAGCTCCTCCAGATGTCAGCAGCCAGACCTGTTCCTGGAGAAGGAGCCACTGTTTCAGTCTTATCCTCATCTAACTACAGAAGTTTGATAATGAAACACACCTTTTCCTACCCTCACTTGGGATTTGAAGGTATTACATCTCCTTTTTGCTATCTTGGGGTCAGCTGGCAACAGCTTTCTCTCAAGTCTCTGTCCAGGCAAGTAAATGATTTGGAACTCTTTGTAATGGCGTCAAAGGATAACTTTACTTGATCCAATTATGCAAACTTGTCTTTGTAAACAAAGAAAAAGTTTGGAGTAGAGAAGGGATGAGTTTAGTTGTTTGCTTTCATAGGATTTAAGAGATATAGCTTGGAGCTACAGATTGGCAAATGTTATATCTGGATGCTTATTGGTAATAAGATAAGGGAGTTTCTCAGCCCAGGTGCACTGTTTAAAGAGCTATAGGTACTTTTCTGATTTGCATGTTAGTATCTTTGTTGTTTGGGCTGAGAAGGAAAAATGATCTGAGGAGAAAAATGAAATAGGTAAACATAAATGCTTTATTTTTCTAAATTGCAAGAGGAAAACATCTCTGGAGGTTTAAACATCAACTGGCTACTTAAACATGAATTTAAGTGTAAAAGTGTACTTAAATTTTTAGAAAATCTTTTAAAAATTGGACTAGTCTTTCATGTAAGAGTAGATCTCACAATGCTAAACTGTCTTCACATAGAATACTTCAGGTTAAAGACAGGCCTGCAAATCTTCCTATTTGCTAAAGTGCATTCATGTGATAGCAAGGCCTAAGCAAACATTCAGCTTCTATTGGCACTCGTTCTATTCCTAAGGGGAGGAAAAAAGGAGGGGGAAAAAAGCCTTCCAGTGTGAAGTCATCTCATTTGCATTCACATGTCCTCAGCATTATTATAGAGGTCACTCGGTTATATTGGAAACTAGATTATGATGTCAGAAAATACCCTTTTCAGAAAGGCACAAAGTCAGGGTCCTGGGTATATATATTGAGGAGAGTTTCTGCTGAAAGTAATTAACAGGCAGCTTAGAGGAGATACCTGCTTTCTATCTTTCTAATAATTGCCTTTGGCGGGAACAGAACAGACTCCTTACAGGAAGTTTTTAATTCATTTAAGATTTAATTTTGCTTTTTAAAAAACAACAACAAAAAAAAATTCCTCCTGGAAGAGGTTGCTGAGATCTTTTTTTGGCCAGAAGAACAGTCAAGACTGCAAACCAAGAAAAAGGTGAATAATAAATTATGAGGGAACTTTGGTATTCTGAGTATATAAAGACTATGTTTCCTTTGTCTATTTTTTCTCATTTTGTAGGAGAGAGGAAATTCAAAAAATATTTTGTAGGTGTTTTGCCATTAACATGAGAAAAATGAATGGGGAGGAAAAGAAAGGATAGAGAAGAGAAAGTCAATTTTATTTTTAATTAATTTTTTTAAAGCAGCATAAATCAAAGCACTATATTTATGTCAGTTATTACAATGTTCTGAAAGTATAATGATTTTATTTATAGCATAAGTGATTTAAGATTTTCAATCTGATTTTTGCTTTAACTTTTTTTTTTTTGGGGGGGCTGACTTTCTAAAGCCAAGCTAGTTTGAAGCTTGCTAAATATCTTTTGTGTGTGTGTGTGTGTGTGTGTGTGTGTGTGTGTAAGCAAATATTATCACTTTAATGCTAAACAACTTACAAGTATAAAGTGACTCATTGCGATTTACTCTTTTACAGATTTCTCCCTTCAGGTCTAACGATTACATTCAGGATCCTGCATCTTCTTGAAAAGAACTTAATATAAATCAGAAAGTGTTAGAGGTTCAAACGTTGACATTTTTGAATGCTGTTACTTTGTCTTTCCATGACAAACAGGTCTAACATTTAGAAATTCTTAAACTTTCAAGGGAAATTGTGGAAATTCCCAGAGATTTTATTTTAGTGGGAGGAAGCCAAGTTTTTAAAGTATAGAGTTAAAGTAATCAAATGAGAGAGCAGCTTCTGAGAAGGGATGACCCCCCCCCCCCATCCAAACTGCAGTTAGAGGTGGATGAAGCCGAGGCGAGCGAGGGTCGGTGAGAGGGCGCTATTTCACCCACGCGTGGTAAATCTGTGGAGCAACAGCTAGAAAGCCAGGCTTGATAAAGGTCTGGTTTTCTTAATGGTCTGAAATCTCTAAATCACACTAGCCTTCTAGAGAGTGATGGAATCCACCAGTAGGACTGTCTATCTAGATGACAAACATCCCTTGTATACTATCCAACCTCCCGCGTTTATTTCAGAGAGATAGAGGAACTCTTGGGGAGAGAGTTCACGCCCACTGCAATCCTTCCTAGATGATACTGCCCAATAATTCAGACCAGTCTTTCTCCCCCGCCCAATAGTGTCGGGAAGAAACCCCTGCTTTCCCTTCGCTTCTCCGAAGCAGAGCAACAGACGATAGTTTCGCTGCATCTTGGAACTGAAGTGACACGGATAGAGTCACCCTAGAACATATGACACGGGACTAGGAGGTGAGGGGGCGACAGAGTAGGTTATCCAGGACGACGTAGGTTAGACGCCTGTTTGGTGGTCGAAAGGGCCGTGTGCGCTCCCGCTCCCCAGGAGAGCTGGTTCCCCTCGGTCATTCAAAATGGGGTCTCCATCTTGTGCGCCGGTTTTCTTGGACGGGCTCCAGATGTCCTCAGCTGTTCTGAGACAGCAAGAAATGTAATCTTGATCTGAAGTCTGAAACCATTTTTCCTCTTGTAAGAGAAGGATCTCCCCCTTCCTAGCCGACTCCCCACGCAGCTTGTCCCAGGAAGGGCCAGAAAATAGGGTTTCCAACTCACTCCCCGTGCTCTCAAGCGGGTTTAGGGCTCTTTACAGCCACGGGCCCACAGCCCGCGACCTCCTCGCGGGGGATCCCGGGCGCCCGCGCTCCCTGGCCCCGGCTGCTTGGCCTCCTCCTTGCCCGTCCGCCCCCGGCGGCCGCGCGTCTAGCCGGCCCCGGCTGTTGCGGCGCGCCAGGGTCAGTGGCTGCCCGGGGCTGTCCGCACGCCCTCGGGGACCTCAGATGGCAGATACGCCCGGCAGTCCGGGGCTGGCGGGACCCAGCAGGGGTGAGCGAATCCTCCCACGCGCCCGACTCCGGGATGGCGCGGCAGGGCTGGCCCTCCGGGGTGGGGCTAGGCGAAGCTCGGGGCAGCCTCGGGGGCGGCAGGGCGGGAGGCGGGGAGCTCCTCCGTGGCTGTGCATTCCCAGCTCGTGGCTCCCCGCTGCTCTCTCCGGCCGGCGGGGCCGCTCCGGCCGCCCGTCGCCGCCCCCGCCCCCCACGCGCCCGCGCCCTTGCTCGCCCCGCGCGCGTTCCTAGGGCGCCACCTCTTTGCGACTTGCTCACTTCTCCCGCAGGTTTGCTGGGAGCGTGTGAACATTCCTCTGCTCGGCTTTCAACTCGCCTCCAACCTGCGTCGCCCCGCCAGAATGCCTCCCCGCCCGTGAACCCGGCCGCCGCCGCCCCTCCACGCCGCTATTAGCCCGCCCTCGTTGCCACCTGGCCCTCCTGATCGACGACACACGCACTTGAAACTTGTTCTCAGGGTGTGTGGAATCAACTTTCCGGAAGCAACCAGCCCACCAGAGGAGGTAGACAGACAGCTATGTGTATATATGTGGGTCTCCCTACAAGTGGCTCTGGAACAAGACGGCCTAGTTCGCAAAGAAGCTGACTTCGGAGGAGGAAACTTTCTTCTTTTTAAGAGGGAGTTAGCCCTGCTCCACGAACCCAGAAGAACTGCCGGCCAGATTAATTAGACATTGCTATGGGAGACGTGTAAACACGTTTGCTGCTCATCATTGATGCGTATATAAAACTATTTCATTTTGGTTATTATTTCAGAGGAAGCGCCTCTGATTTTTCCCCCCTTTTCCGTCCCTTTTTGCCTGTGTGGTTTGGCAAAAGCACAGTTGGAGTAGCTGGTTCCTAAATAAGTAAGTGCTGAGAGGTTTCAGAGAAAGTTTTTTTTTTTTTTCTTTGCAACTTGGGAGATGCCCTTGATGTTGAAGAGGCTATATGAGATCAGGCTAAAAAAGGGAGCGGGGTAGTTCCGGGAGATGGAGATTACGGACTGACACTTTGGACCCCTTTCCACTCTGCCGCAGGTCCTGAGAGCGAGAGGAGACGATGCTGCGGAGGCTGGTACAGCAGTGGAGCGTTGCGGTGTTCCTGCTGAGCTATTCGGTGCCCTCCTGCGGGCGCTCAGTGGAGGAGCTCGGCCGCCGACTGTAAGTGCCCGGTCTTCCCCAGGGCGCCGGGAGAGGGCTGGGGAGGCCAGTGGGAGAGGCCGCCAGGCTGGGGCGCTGCCTGTGGCTCACAGCGGTCACGGATGCTCTTCGCCTGGGTTAGAGAGCGGGGAGATCCGTCTACCTGCGTGGGGCAGAGCCGGGGTCCTCACACTCAGCGGGAGGACTGATTGAACCTCCAGGAAAGACAGGCAAGAGACAAATTTTATGTAAGTTTCCGCAAGAGGGAGAGTTTTTGTTTTATTTTTACAGAACTTCTTCTAGGCAAAGATTCTCTGCGTCTAGTGAAAGAAAAAGGTTACTTTCAGGACCTGGGAAGGTTTTGAAACCCTGAGAAATCCGAGACATTTAGATAACTCGAGGAAACTAAGGGATCCAGGGAGCACGTATGTCTGTGCGCGCTTCTATGCATACCGAATGCGGGTGGCAACTGGTGCGTAAAAAGCCAAACCTTACATCTAATTTTATTATGAATGACATAACTTTAAGCATATAAAATGGGACCACATTACATAATAAAGGCATATTATATAAGAAAGTAGCAACGACTTCGCAGTGGCACAAGTCCACCGTTTGTATTGATATAGTTCAGAACCGCTGGCTGCTTGATTCCAAAGTGAGGAAGGTGTGGGGGCTTTTTGTCCTTGGAATTTTCGCTAATAGTTCTTTAACCTGGAGCCACATACTTGCACTGTAGACTGAAAACTTGTATTTTGGCAATTCTCGTTTGGTGATTCTTTTGAGGATAATTTTGACTTTAAAGTAATCATACATCTGAGTACACCAGGTAAATATCACTATGTTGCATGACTGAAAAGATGGAAGCGTGGTAGAGTAATGTTTTCTTCATAGTCTCTTGGACCTAGCAGTTCGCTAATGTATGTAACTCTGTCTTTGGGTATCTTTACACTGCAGACTCAGTGTTCAGGATGAGAAAACCATAAAGTTTAAGAACTGAGAAGAGTTTGCCTCTGGAGAAGGAATTAAGGAGAACTTTTTACACTAACAATAAATATGGGAATACCTGATATTTACAAATAAGTGCATGGTGCTCCCTTGTAAGTTCCTAAAGGTGTACAAAAAGGCAACCCTTTTATATGTGTCCATGGTCTATTATTATTAGAGCAGAAAATCCTTAAATGAAATTACTTTAGACATGTCTGAACCTTGGCACCAAAATGAAAATCTATTATGAATTTCCTAAGGCAAATTGTGTAGAACATTGTACTGAAGATAAAGCTGCATTGTATTCTTCAAATCAATGTTTTGTTGATATATTTCTGAAAAAATGTCTTCAGAAAGTTTGCTCATTTTGAGACTTGTATTAAATTCTGTTGTTTAAACTTCATATATAAATATAAATGAAGAGTGAATTTTTTCTTTAAAAAAGTGATTTTTTTTTAAGCGTGCTAAATAGTGTATTTATTTGGCCAAGAAATACTGTCTTGGAACCCAGCCAATTTTTTCTTTACAGTTGTTTAAGAAATACCTGTTTTCTCTTTTGAGAAACAGTAAATGAACCATGATTAAATCCACAGTTATGGCATTAAAATAGTGCTAATTGTCCTAAAGGCTATTTTTAACTCTTTTCATTGCACCTTGCAAAATACACATCAAAAAAAATAATTTAGCAGCCAAAGACTCTGGTATAGTTTTGTTTGTGGGTGAAATATAATATTGTAGTCAAACACTCACACTCAGCAGATGGTCATAAAACTACCACAAAACATTCTTATAGTTAATGGCTAATAGATCATCACATTACTGCCATGGTTTTCGTGGAGGCTGAAATCATCAGTAGATGAAGATGTTTCATCAAATTATTATAGCCAAATGGAGTTTAGAAAAACAAGTCATTATTTTTGCATTGCTGCCAAGTAACAATAAAAGAAAACATTAGTCTTCTATTATGCTAAATCAATATAGTTTTTTGAAAGAAATTTTAACAATCAAACCATGTTACTTCCCAGTTACCTTTCATATCAAGTGTTAGGGCAACTGCTCTAGATGTTTTTCTAACTAGAGGCTAACCTTTAAAGGAGAGGAAACTACTACAACAATAACACTGTCAATCCATGCGAAAGAAGCAATATAGGTTTGTGAAACTTTTGGACATGTGAATCCAAAGACTTTAATTAATGAAGCTAGAATATGGATAAGTTGGAGGTTGAAAGGTGGGGCCTATGGGCATTACGGTCCAGATGAGCATGGCTTATGGCAGGTGGCAACCTTTGTGCTTAAGTTAGAGAGGGAACCCATGCAGATTCAGAAACCTAAAACATCATTGGCTGATTTGCTGGGGAACCAGACTGGGTCTATTCCACTTAATGAAAAGCATAACTTTCAACTGAGTCATCTGTGTTGGAAGGGACTTTTGGTGAGTCATCTTAACTCTAACACCCTAACCCTGACTGTTCCATGTACCAAAGAACTTTTCTTCCCAAACCCAGACTCTTTAGGAGCCTAACATCAGCACAAGGATGTTGTTTCTTCCTGTGCTGGAAGAAGAATTTCCATCTCTCTGTTTACTCCATGTTCCTTGATAGCTCCTTAGAAATTTAATCTTTCCTGAAAACTCCCTTGAGGGTGATTTTTCTTTAAAACAGAACATCTGTATTTCAACTGAATTTAGAGTTATCTACATTAAGCATTTACCCCACATTTTTGAAATTTTTACTTTTTTACAATAATCAAAAGAGACTAAGAATATCATATACTTGTATTTCCATGTTGGAGCTTAGGTATGTAATAAGTTCCATGTGAACCATTGTGCTATATAATGCTTATAGACATATAGAGTGCTAGACTATTACTGAAGCTATATTTACAACTTAAATATTTCAGAATTATCTAAATCAAAATGTATCAGTTTATGTCATATTTTGAAAATAAATAGAACATTCTATGGATCCCATTCCTTGTTAACAATAAAGATACTATTATATTCCTGATCCTCTAATTCAGTTGCCCAATTAGAAAATGCATTCTTCACAATAGTTTAAATACAGAAGTCTTTGAACTACTAAGTAAATATGTAACAGCCTTTCAGATTTAGCATTTAAGAAAGTCTGTGTATTTTCATGTATTAACAATTATCCCTAAAAGACAGAAAGAAGTTTTGTACCTCACAAGAGATGTACTATTTTAAACTGGACAAAGTCATGCCGTATTGTAGACTTTTTATAAAAGAGAAGAACCGAATGATCACTCCTTTTCCCATGAGAAACATCCTGGGAAAGTTCAGTGCTTGAGTTAGGAAGGCACTGTGACTCACAGTTGACAGGCTGGCCAATATGACAGGCATATATGCCAGTCAGAGGAGGCATGAGCAATGTGGCTGGATTAGAACAGACCAACCAGTAAAAGCTTTAGCTTCATGTTAAGCTAGAATGGGTTGTATTATATACATTTGGAAAGCAATACTTTCCAAATTTCCTGGCTATATGCCAGGAATTGAGAAAGAAAGAAAAATCTCCAAATACTGTAAATTATCATTGGTTAAGAACTTCTTAACGTGACATGTTGCTAAAAGATACTTATTAAACTACTATACTTTTGAAATATGCAATTATATCAGTCCTATTCTTTAAAAATGTTACTAGAGGATATAAATATATTCTACCAAAGCCTCAAATTTGTAGATTATTGAAAGTTTCCAGAATACTAATAGTGCCACAAAGTAAGTGAATTTTAATCTAGTCACATGTGGCACCTTCAAAAAGGAAGAGAGACTCTTCATGCCTCATTTAAACCAGGTTCCTGTTAAATTCCTTTCCGTTAAGTCATGTCTTTTTTTGAGCAAGCTACATGGCTTAAAGTCAGTCCACACGCGAAAATACTAAAAAGAAGCTGGCATTCTAGCTATAAGGTCCAGAGAAATAGTGAGTGGTTTTTCATGTCTTACCCTTCTTGACTCACAGTGTAACTGGACAATCTCTCATCCCGCAGTAAAAACCCAAGCTCTAGGTATCCTAGTTCTTTACTTGGATGATGAAAAGGGATGCCTTGGGGGCAATAAGCCATATCTTTCAAGGAAAGTGAGAGATTGCTGTCAACTTTCCCATTGTCACGGTTCCCACCACAAGTTTTTCACTCTGTGCCCTTTCTTTCTTGTTTTCTCAAGATACACTTCAGTGTCAGAAGGAGAAAGGGTTGAGGATGGTGAAAAGCAATCTGGGTTTTGAATCAAAAGTACTCATCTGTGAAACCCTGGCTCTGCCTGGTTTCATTGTGTGGGCAAGGGCGGGGCCTTCAATCTCTCTGAACCTCACTTTCCCGATCTATAAAAATGAAGGCAGTGCTATTTGTTATTATCATGTTTCTTTGGGGAGTTAAAGGAGTTGTACTAGTGAAAGCAATAAGGGAACTAGGTAGCACTGTGTCAGGAAAGTAAGAATACATGGGATGTAGCCTGTGAAATATCCTCAGATACTTTAGAAAATGAACCACTTTGGAGATTTATTTCAATGGGAGAAATAGGTAGAGATGCAGCTGGCATAATATGACAGATTAATGTATGTAATACTTAAATATATTTAATACTATATACACAGACCAATAATTCATGAATGGATGTTTTAAGTAAGAGCCAGGGTGTCACATAAAAGGATTGGTAGCAAATTAATTTATTCTTTCTCACTATATTTTTATGAGATTGTTGTTTGAATAGGAAAATCATGTTCTGTTTGAAGAAATATTTTTAAAACAAGTACAAAATGTGACAAGAGTAAGAAGTGAATTTCTTAACTAAGTACTAAGAAAATACCCCTGAAATGCTAAATTAAAAAAAAAAATGATGCACAGAAGAAATAAAATGGTCTCACTTAATTTAAACACACAAAGAAACCCATTTTAAAGAGACCACCCACTGCTTTACAGAAAATTATGCATGCATTCTCTGACAGTTAGCCTTCAAATATAGGTTCTTGGTAGCCTGTAGTCTGATACGTTAAAATTCAGTCTGGGAGGTGGTTTCCTAGACAGGCTTCACTGCTCACTTTATCCTTCAGCCTTTGTTTGCTTTTACCCTTACAGTTTGCTGTTCTTTGAGATTCAGTATTATTTTCTTAGTGGGGGAGCAGTAGGGGTGTGTGTGTGTGTGTGTCTGAATGTGTGCACACATGCATGTGCATGCATGCACGCACACACACACACACACACACACACACACACACCTGGGGCAAGTACTCCAGTAAAATCAGCCTCTTTGTTATTTCCCACACTAGGACTTCTGGATGTATTTCCCCAAAACAACTCTGGAAAACCGTGGAAAGCAGTTCAGTGGTTTCTGCTCATTTCTGAGAATAACTGAATCATGTTTAATTGAGAAGGGAGCATAGAAATCTCTAAATCTGACCCCTTCTTTTTACATAGATGAAGCCCAGGAGGCCCAAGAATGTTTGTGTTCTCCCCAAGGTCGCAGGTCCAGAACGAGGCAGCACTGGTGCTCAGCCAGGGCGACTACCTGCCCTTCCACTCCTGGCCCAGAGCTGGCCCCTCTGCCAGCCTTTGTACTGGATGGGAGCAGCTGGAAAACTAGAGAGCTTTCCTCAGAGCTTTGCAACAACTAAAATTCCATTGCTTTCTTTCTCTCCTGCTATTTTCTCCTTAAAGCAAAAGAGCCGTGTCTGAGCATCAGCTCCTCCATGACAAGGGGAAGTCCATCCAGGACTTGCGGCGACGATTCTTCCTTCACAACCTGATTGCAGAAATCCACACAGCTGAAATCAGAACTACCTCGGAGGTCTCCCCCAACTCCAAGCCTGCACCCAACACAAAGAACCACCCCGTCCGATTTGGGTCTGACGATGAGGGCCGATACCTAACTCAGGAAACCAACAAGGTGGAGACATACAAAGAGCAGCCACTGAAGACACCCGGCAAGAAAAAGAAAGGCAAGCCTGGAAAACGCAAGGAGCAGGAAAAGAAGAAACGGCGGACTCGATCAGCCTGGCTAACCTCTGGCGTGGCTGGGAGTGGGCTAGAAGGGGACCACCTGTCTGACATCTCCGCGACATCGCTGGAGCTCAATTTCCGGTAACTGGCTTCCTGGCCCACAGCCTCTCCTTGGCGCTCTCAGCAGGGGTGTGTAGCCTCCCTTCTGCCTTTATCTTGGACCAACCTTTCTGCTTTCCCCATCAGTCACTGCACAGTTTAAATGTTTGCAAAACCAAGATGATTCAGAATGTTGTCTGACTTAAGACAGTGTCCTCCTGCCCCTATAATACACACACAGGGCTTTAATAACCTGTTTCTCTTCATCTTTGCATACCCCCAACACTAATCTTTTAGTACTCCACTAAAAAACTTCATTTCTTATTCACGCTTCAGAAGCTAGTGATCACCTTTATCATTTGCTAGACAAATGTATTTATTCCCCTACCCTCATACCTCAGCAAGCTTTCTTGATTGTTTTGCATGTCTTACCCCCCCACACACACACACACACTTCAGGGGAGAACATAGAAGGCTTTGATATAATCTATAAACACTACAGAATACTATCTTACCATAAAGAATTCTGAGCCATTCACATTTTTAAGTTTATTTAATTAAATTTTAAGTTTTATTTTCATTTAAATAAATTAAAATTTCAAACACACACTATCCATTTATTTAATTCAATTTAACTCTGGTTTCTACCAGTTTATAAGAAAATAATGATTTCTGAACATTTTTAAGTATTGACTTGGGAAGGATATGTTTTTCTCATGTACCTATTTCTCCACTGGCAAGTTGAAATAATTTGGGATATTGCAATAAGAATAAAACTTCACATCAATGTGGCTTGTCTAATCTTAGCTCACAGACACAGGTAGTAATGACATTCACAGACTTTGGAACCAAATACCTTCACTTCAAACTTTGGGTCTGAATGTTATAGTTCACAACTTTGGGCCAGTTATTTGGTCTTTCTAAAAATCACTTTTCTCTCAAATGATGGTAATTATTGTACCAACCAGATAGGGTTGAGTGAAGATTAAATGAGGTTACATGGGTTAAATGCCTGTCATATAGTAAACTCTCAATAAATTACAACTTGTTTTCATGCTTTTAGACATGCTTCTTGATCATTCACTCTATCTATCTATATTGGTGTGTGTGTTTCTGTGAGGCAAATATTAATCTCATTTTATAAACTAAAAAAACCCAGGTACTCCACAGTGAACGGGCCTGAGCAGTCCCGGGAACTGGGAGAGGTAGTCCTCAGAACTGGATTTATTTCCCCATTTTCTGACACTTGGGCCAGTTCTATTAGTGCTGCCTCTAGACCTATGCATTTCCACTGATAGTATCTTCTCTGATTTTTACTTTTCAGCACAGCACTGCTGTGGAGTTTGAAAGAAGATGGAAAACAACACATGCATGTGTCATATGCAGCTAATGATCTCTTATTTAAGGAGTCCCCTGTGACTTCTCCAGCTAGAGATAGGGTTACGGAGGGATGTTTCAAAGGGGAATTTAAAACATTTTTTTTAAATGTGTATTTTATTGATTTTAGAGAGAGGAAGGGAGAGAGCAGGAGAGAGACAGGAACACCTGTTCCTGTATGTGCCCTGCAGGGATCAAACCAGCAACTCTGTGCTTTGGGATGATGCTCTGACCAATTGAGCTATCTGGCCAGGGCTCAAAGGGGAATTTGAATCTATTTACCATCACTTCTCTCTTTGATTTAAGTTGACAAAACCCATCATTAAATAGCATATAAAATGATAATTATATTGGATAAATAGTACGGTTTTAGTGATCAATAGATAGGGGTACTAGAAAATGTCTAATGGATCTAGAAGGGGTAACAAGCCTTATAAATGTTGGCTCAATGCAGATATTCAATGTATTTTGAGATATGATCCTAATAGTGCTTATTTATAACAATGCAATGATTCTGTTGCCAGAACCTATTTTTATCCATTGTCTTATTCTAAATATATGTGTGTGCATGTATTTAAAAAACAGAAGTACACATACTTTTTATGGATCTTATTTAAAAGTTGCAACGTGCTTAAGTATTCAGAGAACTAATGAAAATCAGCGCTCGTCAATTCTTATTCCAAAGCTATCCTTAAGTTAAAGTAGATCTAGTAAAAATTAGGCAGTGGCCTAATCAAATCCAGACCTAGGACTGAAAGAAATAGAATATTTTTGCTTCTCCTTTCTATTCCCTGGTTGTGAGGAACATTCATGGAAAGCACTGTTTGTTTGGCAGCCAGATGTTGGCACTATCCCAATACAACCCAACAGAGGTGCAGGGAAGAGTGGAGAAATTTAGAAGTGTATTGATGAGAACATCTGGGGCCATGCAAATTTTGTAGTACAAATAGAACCTTTTCAGAATAACTATTTTAAAATTTTATAAGCCACCAAATTTTTATTACTATCCTCTCTTTAGTCTCCACAGTATTTATAGGATGATCTGAGAGGACTGATGTTAAGGCAAGCATGAACTTTAGTATAATATATATAGCAGTTCTTAACAGAAACTGCTGGGCTAACACTGCCCGGCTTCTCTTCATGAACCATTCAGTGGGAAATCTATAGCTTTAAACTTTGGAAATTTTAATGTTGCCAATAAGATGTCCAGATACAAGAGGACATTTCATTGAGACCATATATTTTGCCTTCGTAAATACTGATTTATAAATAATATAAAAGGGTTTTGGATATACTAAAGCATCACACACACATATATTTTTAGGTCTTGTTACATGTTTTCTTAGGCTATTCCAATGCAGGCCTTTGTTAAAGGGAAATCAGAAAGAAGGGTAGCAAGCGAACTGGTCAAATGCTCTTTTACTTGGTCCTTTATTTTGCTTTTTTTCTTTCTTTCCTTCTGAGAGCATAATTATTCAAAATGCTATTCATCCTCTCCTTGCTTATACCACTTTTATACTTTTAAATCAATTGATTATTTTTTTTATAATTTAAAATAGGCTTTCCCAATTTCTAATGCAAGATTCATTCAAACAACCAGCAAAGTAAGAAACAAATAAGTCTGTCTTAATTTTGGCTCCAAAAACTAAATCCAGTGATAGTTTTATTCATTGAAATGAATGCTTAAGGAAAGTTAAGAAAGTGACAGATGTCATCAAATCATTAACCAAACATACTCTGTTTAATTATGCATCCTTCCAACATTTACCACAAGTCACACACTTTTGATTACCCTTACAACAACCCATTATCCTAGCAAGAGATCGGCCAAGTGAGAACATGGAAACATAAGACATCTATGATTCACTGACATCAGGCCTCGCTAGGGAATAAAACTCTAAGCAAGGTGTATTTAGTGCTGGATTGCATAACCTAGCCTTATTTCTGAATTCAAAAATGTGTGCCTTCTCTTTCCAAATTTACCAATTGGCAGCTTTGGAAAATCTCACATGGTCTCCTTTTTCTGACAGAGTTTCCTTAGAAACACTGGCCTTTCTCATTCTGCACTACATTGACCATTTGATTGAAGACTGTGGCAGAGGTTCTAAGAGTCAGATAGATCCCACAATTACCTCTTTTAAAAGACATTTACAAAAAGTCCCCTAGATTTCTTTTTGTGTGATTTTATGTTCCTCAATTTATACTTTTTATTTTATGTCTCTTTATTTATAAGAATAATTTACCTATTTTCTCTTCTTTCCATTCCTTCTCTTTTCAGGAGGCATTGAAATTTTTGCAAAGACCTTCAGAAGACATATTGCAGGATTCTGTAATAGTGAACATATGGGAAGTATTAGAAATATTTATTGTCTGTAAATACTGTAAATGCATTGGAATAAAACTGTCTCCCTCATTGCTCTATGAAA
This sequence comes from Saccopteryx bilineata, assembly GCF_036850765.1. Lineage (NCBI taxonomy): Eukaryota > Metazoa > Chordata > Mammalia > Chiroptera > Emballonuridae > Saccopteryx > Saccopteryx bilineata. The sequence goes on along the minus strand of NC_089491.1, from coordinate 136,841,464 downwards.
CTGCACATTGGTCATTGTGAATATTTTTTTCTCAAGGCTAATCCAATTATTATTATCACATTTACCATAATTTATTTTGTCAACTGATGTATTTATTTTGTAAATGTATCTTGGTGCTGCTGAATTTCTATATATTTTTTGTAACATAATGCACTTTAGATATACATATCAAGTATGTTGATAAATGACACAATGAAGTGTCTTTATTTTGTGGTTGATTTTCATGAATGCCTAAATATAATTATCCAAACTGATTTTCCTCTGCGCATGTAAAAATAGCAGTATTTTAAATTTGTAAAGAATGTCTAATAAAATATAATCTAAATTACATCATGACTCAGAAAGTGAATTATATCCTTTAAAATTTCTAATAAAAGAAACAAAATGTAATTTTTACACTGTATTTGATATGGCCTTAAGTTTAATATGTTTATATTGGTACGTATTCCAACATTTTTACATTAGCTTTAAGTTTAAAATCACTTAAAATGTATTTCATCCAAAATTTAAGTTCAATTCAATAGACTGGCTGAACTACTATGAAGTATGTCCAATTTGGAGTGAAGACGGGAGAGGGCAGGAAAAAAAACCCAGAGCAGTCAGGAGAGAAGACTATGGACACTTAATCCAGAGAGTCAGCCACAGCTGAGAAAAGGCAGCAGGGGATAGTAGAGAGAAACAGATCTGGAACTTTAAGGACCGGTCATTTTAACCAATGTAAAATTTAATTTGCAAGAGCTTGCTCACATTTGCAACAATAACAAGCATGGAAGAAACAACTGCTGGAGAATGCTACCTAGTTAATGTTCCCTACCAGAGAAAGGAGAGGGATTCATGTTTGGGAGACACCTGAGAAGTCTAAAAGGTTTCACAGGTGAAGACTGCTTTCCTGTTGATACCCCAGTTCCAGGGATGTCTGTTGCAAAGTGCATGGGTGGACGTCACACACAACGCCCTTCTCGTTTTGAGTATCATCCTACTTGTTTCCACCTCTCTGTTCAGATGAAAAACACAAACATCTTTCCTTGTACAGGATGTTTTTATTTAACTCTCCACAGCTTAGGACACATCAGAAAAACATAACACAACAAAACAAAAAGCAAGCAAGCACATATTCAGGGAGCATTTTGCTTAAGCCCAATGTCCTGTTAGATATTTGTAAGATGTTTGAGAGAGGCACAAAGAGTGAAATGTGGTAACTACTCTCCATACTCTCTCATTCCAGTGCCTGGATTACACATACATAGACATGAAACAACTAAATACTGTAGTCAAGAAACTATGAAATGATGCAAAAATCTATGAACACTTTAAAAAGTCAAAAAGAACAGGGAGAGAGTAGTCTGAGCTGGATGTGAGAAGGATACTGTTTCAGGAAGGAATATTCTAACCTTGTCCTTCCTCATATTTTCACTTGAGTCTCAGGCTTCAAAACAGGACTCATCTTACTATTTTTTGGTAAGAATTTTGAACCTACATTAGTAAGAAATAGGAGAATTTATGCTTAGCTTCACTTATGAATTTGTCGGAGATGGTTTTTACACCTAAGGAATATTCCAAAGTTTACTGTAACAATACCCCAAACCTGTATAAAGCAACTAGTCTGCAGTGCCTTAAAAACGGATATAATCACATTTTGCAAAACCCCATCTGAAACATTAAATTTTAAGAGTGCCCCAAATCTTTGTAAATTATTCACATGAAAAATATGTTTTTAAAACTCTGGCTTAGTAAATACTTGAGCAAGAAGGCAAGGAAGCATCAGATTCAAACTGTCTCCTAAGTTCATCTTCACAAATAGCCCATTCCTGAAAAGAAAGGGGAAAGAGGAAATATGGGGACTCAGAGCTACCAATTCTCTCCAAAGCATTAGTAATGCAGCTATTGTCTTTAATCATGTTTCTAGCAATGATAAGGAGTAGAGCGATAGGATAAGGGATGGAATGAAAAGACAAAGGGAGCACCCTGGCCTGTAGGCTCAGTGGTAGAGTGTTGGCCTAGCATGTGGAAGTCCCAGGTTCGATTCCTGGCCAGGGCACACAGAAGAAGCACCCATCTGCTTCTCCACCCCTCCCCCTATCCTTTCTCTCTACCTCTCTCTTCCCCTCCCGCAGCCAAGGCTCCATTGGAGCAAAGTTGGCCCAGGCACTGAGGATGGCTCCATGGCCTCCGCCTCAGGCACTAGAATGGCTCCAGTTGCAATGAAGCAACATCCCAGATGGGCAGAGCATTGCCCTCTAGTGGGCATGCCGGGTGGATCCCAGTCAGGTGCATGCAGGAGTCTGTCTCTCTGCCTCCCTGCTTCTCACTTCAGAAAAATACCAAGAAAACAAAAACAAAAATGAAAGGAGCAAAAAACTTTGGAGAAAATTTGGTCATTTTTTATGACATTGTCATTTTCTAGGAAAGAAAAACTGAAATACATGATTTACAATAATAATATTTCAATGTAAATAAACTCCTAACAAATTACAGTCTAAGTGAATATGTTTCATCCTTCACTTAAGTAATGTTCATGAAGCATAAAGGCAAATTGAACTAAGTATTCTGGAATTAAGAGAATAAAAGTAACCTACTAACTTGCTATTACCTTCCTCAAATTTTATTCAGACAGAAGCTTGGTATTTCATTAGATACCTGATATATATTTAAGGACATTGTGAAGTCCAGCTCCAAAAGACAAGTAGTGATATTTAAATGTGAAAATCCATTCCTTTCTTCTGTATTTTCTTAGCCATCATTGCAAAACAGGTGCAATTTAAAGGACTGTGCTTATAATGCAGCTAACATATTCAGGGCTACATAAAGACAGAAACCAAGCTCAGTGTTGACATTATTTTTCCTGAAAATATTTAAAGCAATATTTGTATCTCCTATTCTTGTTACAAATATTAGCTCAGAATGCAGGCAGCATCAGAGAAATACGGAGAAACTGAAGCTTTTCTTGGCAGAAAGCATAATCATATACATTGACGGTAAAGAACTCGGTGTTAGTTTTTCATGACCTATTTCTTTTTCTTTTTTTGTTTTTTCTGAAGTTGGAAACGGGGAGGCAGTCAGACAGACTCCCACATGCGCCCGACCGGATCCACCTGGCATGCCCACCAGGGGGCGATGCTCCTCCCATCTGAGCCATTGCTCTGTTGTAGTCAGAGCCATTCTAGCACCTGAAGCAGAGGCCATAGAGCCATCCTCAGCACCCAGGCCAACTTTGCTCCAATGGAGCCTTGGCTGCAGGAGGGGAAGAGAGAGACAGAGGAAGGAGAGGGGGAAGGGTGGAGAAGCAGATGGGTGCTTCTCCTGTGTGCCCTGGCCGGGAATTGAACCCGGGATTCCTGCACGCCAGGCCAATGCTCTATCACTGAGCCAACCAGCCAGGGCCCATGACCTATTTCAAGTACCAGTCGAGCAAAGCAGCTATTAAACTTTCTGTATCTACAATGACAAGACAATTCGTCTTTATAAAATCAAAAAGCTCTCTCTAATACACTATATAATGAACCCAACAAGAAGAACAAGGTCAAGTATTATTTCAGTTTTATCTTATAGTCAATTAATTCAATACTGAAATATGGTTAAATAGATTTCTGTAAGTGGCTAAAATAACATAGTCAATGAGTTTTGTAAGAAATTCTGAAATACATTATCACAAGGAATTAACTTTAGGATAATCTAAAGTTTAATTCTAGAGTATCTTACACTTTAAATGCTCTTTCACCATTCGGCCACAAACTCCACAGAAAATAAAAAAAAACAACAGAACAAGCTGTAGACAGAAACAATATGTTCAAGTTCAGAGAGTTCATCGTCTGTAAACAGAATATACTTTTATTGAGAGTTCTAAGTGTTCCCAGGGTGTTCCCAGCAGAGCTGTCATTCCTTCTTAAATAAAGGATCAAAGACATTCCAAGCACTCCCCTTTATTTAATAACCCAGAAGGTGTTAAGAACAAGACTCTTATCAAAGATTTGATTACATAGTTAGCAAAACGCTACCAAATGGTAAGTTACTCCTAAGGAATCTACTGAACATTTCAGAGGAGGTATTAAACACTGACAGTTACCAAGATTCCAAACGCTAAAGGTATTACTTCAATGAATTACGTTATCATGTGTCCTGAGGCTAACTCCTTAAGAGAAGTACTATTCTTCCCAAGTTGCCAATGTTACTTCCCTAATTATTTTGTGAATTTCTTAAGGACAGGAATCTTGTCTTATTTAATATGTACCATTCATTACTGGCTAACAGCATTAGAACATAGCAGGTGCTCAATAAATACATGTTGAACAAAAGGAACTCAAAGGTTCTTTTAGTTTCTGATGAATCAACTGAAAAGCAGAGTTAAGCAAAAAGTCTGCCAGAGGTGTTGAGTATTTCAGACTCCCACGCCAGGCCATTCTCTTATTCCAATAACAAGAAGCTTGAAGAATAACGGCTCCAAGTTATCAACTATTCACCAGAGTGCCCTTTGTTTTCTAGCCTCTGGCTTAATGGGAACGTTTCCAGCCCTGTAAGTATGAGAAGCAAAGGTTTGTGTTGAATATACAGCAACCTCCCAGAGGAAGGGAGGAGAATTTAAAATATCAAGTTTTCTTCCTATGAATACACTGCACAGAAGTTACCCACAGGGCCCAGTTGTGCAAAAGAGGCACACTGCTATTTTGTCAGAAGATTAATATACACAGTTCCCAACCAGAGCTACCCAACATCAGGATGAGAACATTCACATCTCTGTCTGAGTTCCTGATATGCTCATATTTACAAGCACAAAGCACGAGGGATACATTTTCAAACTGCATTTTAATTAAATTTCAAAACATCTTCCAGGGAATTTCCTTACATTTTCCTCCAAACTGGAAGACATTTACAAATTGGAATAAATACAAAATGTGTCACCCCTGAAAAATGGATGTGTTTTAATGGTGACTCCTACTCCTTGCCAAATCTGCATTGCTTTAGGGTCTGAAAAGCAAAATCATTCATCCATCTTCCATTTGAACAAGGTAATTGATTGTCCAAGCTCACTGGGTTGTCATTGAGAGACTGCTGGGAAGTAGCTCTGTTGAGTTCCATGTTCTATAAAATAAATGCAAAATAATAACAAACGATGCCATGTTGGATTTGGTAATTCTATATTCACATTACTCTTTCTTTCATTCACCATGAGTTTTAGTATAACCCTCAAGTCATTGCAGAATACAAAACAATACATTGAAAAGTTGTGTCATGGCTATCTGTAAGGGAAAGAAACTGGAAACCAAGCATGTTTTCTCCAGGAGCATTTTTTTCTATTCAGATGACACAGTGAAAGATTCTTAATCGCTTTCTTGCTCAAGAATTAGAAATATTATTTCAGAACATTTTATAACATGATAACAGCTAGTAGTATATCAGAAAAAATAAGTTAGCGCAACCCCAAGCCAACCTATCATCGAGTTCATAGTTATTGTTTTCTATGAGCTTATCATACACATGTTGCCTTAACCTAATTTACACTCTATCTCATTTCATCCTGGCAAGCAGCCCATGAGATAGACATCGTTTGTCTCCATTCTACAGATGATGTGGCTTTGCCTTCAATTCGACAACTTGCCCAAGATCACGTAACTGGTCACACAGCAGAGAGAGGACACAAAGCAAGCCTCCTCTGCCTCCTGAGTCCACTGCCCTGTGGGCCACAATTACAACTGGTGCAGTCAAGTTTGGTTCCAAATAAACGGCTTTTAACTGAAACAATTTTGCCTTGCTTTCAGTGCATTTGGTAAAATCCCAGGTCTGAGACAATTCCCATTTTGTTCCACTCTCTCTTTCTCCTGTCCTTCATGGCATCTTCTAGGGCTGACTACAGCCTTATAATCCACAGAGCTCATAAAGTGCACCCTCTCTCTCAGACACACACACACACACACACACACACACAGCCAAGAAGCCCAGGTGTTTGCACAGTCCCATGAATGAGCAGCTGTTGCTTTAAAAGAGGGTGGCAGAAGGGGAGCGAGGGAGTGCTGGCTGGCAGGCGGGTGTGTAAACGTATACAGAGAGCCACTTTCTGTAAGAAGGCTAAAACATATTTAAAATGGGACCACCTCAGAGATGAAATCTTTCCCCTCCTGTTACCTCTCAACCTGCTCCAAAACTCCACTATTCAGTTTTTCCAGGTCTCCCTTGCCCTCCCCCCTTCCCTGGAGAATGCTGATTCTCTGTGCGAGCGCTTGGCCCACGGCAGAGTAGTTTCGCTCCTTCATTTAGCAGTCAGAATTAATTTCACCGGTTAATTATTTCTCCAGCTAACAGATGTGTGTGCCCACTCTGCAGGCGCCCTCCACCCTGCTGTCCACACGGTGCGAACAGTGGGTGTGCCTTCCGTGTTTCTTTTCGATGGGCTTTTTATCTCTGGATTGCTTTGTGGTTACTCATTTGTTTTTAAATTACATGGAAATGAAGAAATAAAATTTGCTTCCCAAATCAAATCAGTTAGATTTGGAGAAAAAGAATGCCCTTTGTCACGGGAGGGTGCTGTGAAGAGAGCGAGAGCGAGCCAGGCCTGGTGGTGGTTGCAGCTTATTTGTGTTTAGAAATCAGCGTAGGGGTGAAGGTCAAGGGCACAGAGCGGCTCCCTGAGGTGCTGGCTTCACTTGGTGACGAAAGCACTCGCTGCTGAAGCCTCTTGACTTCTTCCCACATTTCCCTTGGAGAGTCTGGAACTCCTTACCTTGTTCAGTCAATTATATATTCTTCTACTTGTATAGCTTTCAATTTAATTAATGAGGGGTCCTCCCCTGCTCAGAGCTGTCCTTCTTTTGACACTTAAGTCAATTTTTAAAAATATATATACAACTAAATATACATTTTATTGCCCAAAGGAACACACAAGTCTTGAGTAATGGCTGCACATACTTTACTGACTCACCAAATAAGGGGGGAAAATATATTTTTACTTTTTATTATGCGACGATTAGACCATATCCCTCCAATTGGCTATGATTCTCATTACAGTTCTCCTTGTCCCACATTTTCCAAGAATCACATGGGTTCATATTCTCAAGCAATGAAGACTACCCTGTGAAACCAAAGCCAGATTACATTCTATCTTCTCTCATGGATAACTATTATGCTGGTTTGACTGACTGTCCTAATGTCACCTTCTCCTGCAGTGTCACAATCAAGAGTCAATTAGCTTAAAAGGTAAAACAGATTATGTTACATTGATTTTGATGGACCTGCAGTTCATATACTACTCGATCTTGCCAGGTCTCGTGCTCAATCTACAATAGCTTACTCTATGTTTTCTTATTCCCTATATGCTTTAGCCATTACTTTCTACTGAGTTTGTTTTTCTTTGAGGGTTAGCCTAACAGCAGCCTATTGGCTAGTAAATACAAATCTTGTTAGCTGGGAGTGATGGATCCCTGGAAACATCTTATTCATAAGAGTTGGAGGTTGCATTTTCTTCTATTCAACATAGACTGTAGCTTAATGCAAAGCCCAGATAATTCCTATCTTTTTTTTAACTGTAGTTATAATGACAACAATAATAATAATTCCTCCTGCTTGTTTAGTGTGACTGTAGCCAACTACCACAGAAATCATTTCCATGTGGAACCAAATTCAACCTTGGGTAATCTATAATAAAAATTCAAACTTCTAATGGTTTAAGTACATGCAATGTATTTTGTAATAATAACATTACAAGGATTTTCTGCTAGCTGAGAACTAAGAGCTCCAGAAAGGGCTCTAGGTTACATAAAGGTAGGGGGTAGAGATGCTTTCCTATTGTTCCAGAGAAAGCAGGCAGAGCAGGTGCCCTATTCAACATTCATTCCACACACTTAATTAACATTTTTCATGTGTTAGGCCCAGAGGACACAGAGACAACTGAGGCATAGTCTGTATTTCAAGGAATCAATATGTTACCTACTGCCATTGAACTTAGGCAAGCTTTCTGCTGGTACCACCTGGAATTAGGAGGAGAAATATTTCTCCTTCAAATACTGCAACCCTTGTTTAGTGAACACATGTTGTTTGTCTGCCCAGTGGAAGGAAAATATTTGTGCTTCCAGCTGAAAACTACGCAAGTAGATTCTGAGACAAGTCCTCTGGGTTATCAAATCCTGATTCTGTGGGAGTTTTACAGTTCTGTGAATTGTAGGTAACTGATAGCAATGCCAAATAATGCTTGCCTATAATTTTGTCCTGTCTGGGAGAGGTCCAATTAACTTTTACCCCACTTTTTGGAAAAAATAATGTTGTTTCCATTTGAACATTTATTTTAATATTCCTGATGAGTTTTTTTTTAAATTTTATAATATTTGTCTGGTCCCTTCATCAGCTAGTGAGTAGAATAAACCTTTAACACATGTTTATTTATATAACTATACCTGAGTTATAACTTTAAAAATATATATCTTGGAATATCAGTACTTCCCACTTGAGGGATTGACCCTTTCTCCATCCTATGTGTTTTGGGGGATTGGAGGGTTAACACAACCTTTTAGTCTACCGAGTAGGCAAATGACCCAAACCTGGTCAAAAGGAGAACTCCATTATCCTTGACCATAGTGACTGATTTAGAAATGGACACATAAACAAAAATGGCCAATCAGATTTCTTCCTGGACGTTTTTGCTGAGCAGTATGGGAATGATATTTTTGCTTCATCTGTGATCTTGAGTTGTAAGAAAAATGTCTGTTTTTCAGGTGTTCATCATTTCCCCTAGCTGTGTGGAGGAAGGTGTCCATTATAAGAGGTAAAGAAGCCAACTTACAAAGAAAAGTAAAAACAAGTGAAGAAAAAATATAACCTTGGCACCATGCTTTGTGGCATGGATTCACTCACTCCTAAAGTTTTTAGTTATATGGAGGAAGAGGGGAGTCAAGGGGAGTTCAATCTCCTTTTTCTTAAACTAGTTTGATTAGTTTCTATCACTTAGATCTACCAAAGTTCTGAAAAACAAGCCTGACTTCCCTGATTTGATAGAGAGAGAAAGAGAGAAGGAGAGAGATTTACTGTGTGGAATGGGCACAAATGATTATGGAAACTGAGTCCAAGATCTACAATCAGCAAGCTAAAGATACAAGACAACTGATTGTGCAGCTCCAATCTGAAATCAAACGCCTGAGAACCAGGAGAACCAATGGGGTGAGTTTCAGCCCAAGTCTGAAGGCAGGAAAAAGCCAGTATCCCAGCTCAAAGGTAGTCACACAGAAAGAAAGAATTCTTTCTTCCTCAGACTTTTACTTTATTCAAGGTTTCAACAGATTGTGTGAGGCCCACCCACATGGGGAGGACAATCTGCTTCACTCCATCTACCCATTCAAATGTTAATCTCATCCAAAACACTCTTCCAGCCACACCTGAAAATAACAGTTCACTAATATATGAGCACCTGTATCCCAGTCAAGCTGACACATAGAATTAACTACCACAGTGCCCCACTCACATGCTCCTATAGCACAATACAAACTGGAATTAAGACCAAAAACAATGAGTCACAATTGGGTACCTCTTCAAAGCAATAAGTCTTCTAAATATTTATCTAGAGGAAAAGTCCTATGCTATGTGGGGAAGAGTAGAAAGGAAAGAACTATTGAGGTAGCCAGCAATTAGTTTCCCTTTTGTTATCTGTGAATAGTTCTCCTGTAGCATCAGGTTTGGATTCTCAGTTTCAGCAAAAGGAAAACCCTGGAGATAACCATCCTCAGCCTACTTGGAATGCAATTGACTGATCCATTCTTGTCATTAAAGCACGGCCCTTGGAGGGCTCACGTATACCACTCTAAAATGCTTATCAAAATAGTTCTTCAATCACAATCATACTCCCCCAAGTTTTGGAAACACAACTTGCTCCATTCTGCATATTCTGTGATGTTTTAACATCCTGCACAGCTAGATGCCTGTAGGAAAAATACAGACAGCCACAGCTAGACATTCCTTTTACATTGCATTTTAACTGCCTGCTTTCTTTTCTATATGCCAACAAACTGTAAACTCCATGAGAACTATATCTTTTGTTCCACCACTAGCACATGGTATAGCCTGGCCAATATTAGGTGTTCAGTAAGAATTTGTTGACTGAATATAAATGTGCTACCTCTAGATTTTAAGCTCCCTAAAGGCAAAGATTTTATTTACCTCATCTCTTTTACTGTGTATTTGTCAGAGCTGTGTCTGACACACAAATGTGTGTGTGTGAGTGTGTGTGTGTACTTGCTATTCTTATTAATATATTATTTTCTCTTGACTTTTCCACAGGACGTTTCTGGAAAACCACCCTCCTGATTAGTAATTACCTTATGGCTTGAGTTCTATCAGCTGAATTACCCACCCCTACTGGCATAACCATTTGTTCATACATCAATTAACAAATAGAGTTTACTAGTTTTTAGATAGATTTTATATTAAAGGTTTACTGATATGTAAATAGTGCATATTGGGCTACAGTTTCTAGTCATTACTTTTCCCTTTTTGTTCCTCTTGTTCATCATTTTGACCATATCCTCTAATGAACTGCAATCTTATGCTGATTTCCTGTTAATACTTTGAATCAAACACAAATTTCTGAGTATTTCTTTTAAAGGCTTCTCCCAGCTTGACCTGCCCTCTCTGTTTTCATCTTTTACTCGAACCTAGCCTTCACCTTCCAGACCAACTAAATTCATTGTCATGTGGTTCCTTCCCCGGGTTCTTCCTCTCCTGGCTGCGAGCCTTTGCTCAATTTTTTCCACATCTATAAAACAACAACTAAACCACAAGTTTCTCCTCTTTAAATCACAGCTCAAGGACCAACTGCTCCAAGAACTTTTTTCTCACCCATCTTCCAACCCATCAGATCATCACTGACCCCGATTTCTACCACAACATAACCTTGAAATGACTGAATTTAGAAATACGCTGTGGCCATAGTCCAACTTTTGGCTTACGTCAATACTAATGGCCTAATCTCAGTATTAATCAATGTTAAATTCTAAAAGAACCAAAAGAAATGTTAATAGTCACTAAACCAGCATTGTAAAATTTAGCATTTTGGAGTGAAGACAATTCGGTATACTTCATTTGAATTTAATGAATTTATGCCCTGTCTTGTTCCACAAGGGATTTGAGAGAGATTATAACGCATGACATATAATGACAATTAAATATAATAAAATATCAAGATCAGGGAAAATGTGGATGGAATAAAATACAAAGATTATGGATAAAACTAAAATATAAATAATCAGGCCATAGAGTCCTCCTTGGTTATTAAAGTTGAACTGCCCAGTTAGCTCTGATCTGGGCACTAAGATTACTAATAATTAAGCCCTATTTTTTTTTTTTACTCAATATTTAAAATTAATCTATCCTCTTTGAATAATGTGAAAATGGTCAGTTACTAGTTTTCAAAAATGTGTTGCATGAAACACAGTTCCAAAGACATGGCATAAAAAAGGGGGACCCTGTGTTCCGGTTGGAAGGCTCCAAGCAATCCTGCAGAAAATAACTCTATTTTATTTTACTAAAACCCAGTAGTTCACAAATTAATTGGAACCTGATTCCCCAGCCTTTCTTTCCTCCACATAACATCCACAGAAGCAGCTTCCAAGTGGCTCACTTGAAAGAAGCTGATATAGGACAATAACAAAGAAATCAGAAACCCAACACCTTTAGATGCTTCAATTGTATTTTTGACATTTTAACTCTTAAGCCGTGTGGTAAGTATACAGGTATTCATCATATAATTCTATATTTTTTGTTTGAATTTATTGAGGTGATATTGGTTTTCAAAACCACACAGGTTTTGAGTGTACAACTCAATAACACATTATCTGCACACTGCATTGTACAGCCTCTGCCCCAAGCAAAGTCTCTCTCTCTCCCCACTTTCCCCCTTTGCCTACTTCCACCTACCCCCACCCCAGCCTTCCTCTCTGGTTATTGCCAACCTGTTGTCTGTGTCTATATGTTATGTATATTTCATTGACTAATGCCTTCACCTTCTTTCAATCAGTCTCCTTGCTCCCCTCCTGTATTTCCAAATTACAAAAACAAAACACCATCTCCCTCATAGCAGTGAGTAGAGTCAAAGTGGTGCTGACTTTACCTGTGGAATGGCCTCTATTGCATGTCTCGGTTATTATTTGGAACAAAATAATTATAACAGTATCAGTAACAGCAGAAGAAACTTACTAAGCACTTCCTAGGTGCCAATCAATCCTTTCCTATTAATTCATTTAATCCTTATAATACCCTCTACATCAGGACTATTCTTATTTACATTTCACACATGCGGAAACCAAGGCATAGAGAGGTTAAGTAGCTTGCTGCAGGAAAGGGGAAGAACTGGGATGCCAGTCACAGCAGTCTGACTCCTGAATCTACATATCCTACCTGTGCCCTGTACTGCATAAGCCTTCTATAATACAGGGTGGTCAAGGAAGACTTCCCCAGTCTGGAGACAATTGAGCAAAGGTCTGAAGGAAGTAAGGGGAAGATGTGTGTTAGTATCTGGAGAAATAGCATTCCAAGCAGAAGGAATGTCAAGCCAATGCCCATGAGGCAGGTGTCCTTGGCAAGTTTGAAGAACTTTATAACATATACGACCTCACATAATTAATGCCCTGCTGATCACTCCAGATTCCATTTTATGTTCATTTATCTATTATTTTTAGTTTCCTCAACATGGCTTTTATTTGCTCATCTTTAGCATTCTTCTCTAAAACTGCTACTTCTCCTCTACCCTCCAGGTTCCAAACTTTATCAGACTAACTTCTTTGGGTCTTGCCTTATGTTACATCTTCCATCACCTCATCCCCACAGCTCAAATGTTTTCCATATAGCCTGTACTTCTGTGTTTTTCCTCACAATAGCTAATATTATGTACTCCTCATGAGCCAGGATTATGCTAAGAACTGGGCTGTCATGTCACGTAAATCACATAATAACCTAAATAAAATAGCTTTTGTGGATAAGGAAACTGAGGTTTAGAAAGATAAAGGCAATTCACCCACAATTACATAGTGAGGATCAGGGTCCAGATAATGCCCAAATCCTTGATCTAAGCATTCCGTTCATTTGCCCCTCTATTACCTATCACACTGTTCTGTAGTTGCAAGTTCACACAGCTATCACCCACCAAGCTCCTTGAGGCAAGGACCATGTGATGTTCCTTAGCATGTGGAATGGCTTCTGCTACATAGTAAGCTAAATAAACACGTGTTGACTAAATGGGTGGAACATAGCAGCTCTCTCCCTAAGCAGTGCTTCCCTGACTTGAGGAACATTGAGCCTTGATCAGACATTTGGATCAGTTCGGATGTCTAGCACAGGCACCATCAAATCCCCTTCTTTTGGCTGAACCACACCAGGTATAGTTCAGATTTTGCATTTCTGCCCATTCCGTCTCCTCTTGCTTTAATACATTAACCACCTGACCACTGTTTCTCAGAGTCCAGTAGAGACACCATCTTTGCTGTCCATCAAGCCTATTTTGACCAGTCTGATCCTTGGTCAGAATTCTACTCAATCCATAACAATCTATGACACTCTCTCCAACAATCCAGAGGTTCATCAACATGCCATGTTCTAGAACATTCCAGAGATGACTTCTTCCCTCTACTCCTGACTCTGAGCTGTTCTCTCTGTGATCCTCTGATTTTGTACTTAATTTGTACCACATGTATTTTCTACTTCTGGTACATCACATCATAAAAGATTCTTCGATGGTCTGTTTCCAAGTTAAACAACATGGTAGGCAACAGTCAATGCTTTAAGAAACCATATATGATATTTAAAAGGCTTGTTTATTAAAAGGATTTTTGAAATTTTAACTAAAAAATGCTTACTTCAAGAGTTATTAAATATTAACAGTCACTGATGTACAAGAAGTGGTTTAATATATTTTGCAGAATAATGAACTTTATGTATTATTTGAATTAAACATCTTTTTAATTTAAACTTTATAACAAGTCTTCCTCTAGATCAAACTCATTTTATTGTTTCAATGCTTAACACTGTACAGGAGCAATATCTTAGTAAGAACAGACTCTGATGTGCAAATGTGATTGTCATTTGTTCAAAATAGTAACAAAATAAAAGTTTTTGGAGGTAGATGTCAATCATTTAATACACACACACAAGATTTAAAGAAACCATACCACTGACTTGGTGGGACCTATTTCATTAGCATAGATTCTCTTCATCTGTAAGAACATTAGCTAAGATTATTTGAGCATTTCTTATACACCAGGCATTATAATGCCCTATATCCAGTATTTTGTTTAATGTTTTAAAACCCCTACAATCTGGTTGATTTTTTATCCAATTTCTTTAGACTCATTGGTCCAAGGAGCATGGATCTAGAAAGGTCACAGTTACAACTGCGAGTAGGCAATCTCAGTCCAAAGCCCCTCTCTAGTTTTTTGTTTGTTTGCTTTGGAAAATATGTTTTCATTCATAAGTTGAGACATCATTTGGAAATTTAAGTAGAAAATTTTGTTACCTAGTCTTTACCATTCACAAACAGAAAAAAAAAAAGGAAAAAAACAGATGCATAAGGTAAGATTTTAAAATATCTTATGTTGATTTGATAAGAATGTTCTATTTTTTCTTCTGAAAAATTTTTCTGCTAACTACAATATAGTTTTTAATTATGGGATAAAAGCTTTACTTTGAACAATATTTATTTAAAATTTATTAATTAGCAAGCACCACAGATCTTCTTACATTAAAATATTATTTTCTTTAAATCTCAAAATATACATTTTTAGTCCGAGGATCATCTGATCATCTACTTTAGGAAGTTTCCTTATTGGAAAATAACAAATTGGCAAAGAAAATATTGAATTTGCCAACTTAAAAAATTTAGCCATGATATCTATGTCTAAAGTTCATCATTCTTTTTATAAAACTTCTAGTGTCTTTTCATTATTAAATACTAAAATTTATAAAAACCCAAACCAACAGAGTTGATTTATGCCGTGTTTATATAAAATTTCCAGAGTTACAAAAGTTTTTGTTTCCAAATTAAACAACATAAAAGAAAGCTGGAAGAGATTTAAAGAGGTCACAAGGTTCATCCTCAAACCACTTGTAATCAAGACTTGTATTCAAGAGACATAATTTAAGGTTATTTACTAAAATAATTTCAACCATATTTCTAGCTTGTGCTCTGATCTGACATGAAACAAAATGTTACTGGCGTTATCTTAAATTCTGTTGACATCCTAGGAGTTACCACTAGGTGGCAGCACAGGAGACACTCAGCCCAAGAACTGAACTTTAATTGGTATGACTTGGAGGGGGTTAGCCAGGCCAGAGAAAGGTATAGAAGGGGCTTCAAGAAGCCTCTCCTGTTTTAAAATTCAAATTGTGTGACTTTTCTGGCCACTCCCTTTGTGGGTTAGAAAAGACAAGAACAAAAATTTTCCTTTACTAGAGGTAACAAGTCATCTATAAGCTTATTCCCTTTCGTTATTTTCCTACATATGCATAGTTTTGCATAGCTGTAGTGAACTTACAACTCTATATTCATCTAATACATTTTCCATACTGCAGTCAGATAAAAATTGTCAAAATGCAAATGAAACTGTTCTATTTTTGTGCTTTAAAATTTTCAATGGCTTCTCCTTGCTTCTTCCAAATGGCCCTGGATGACCCATCCACCTTCACCTCTCCAAAGTCTGTCCTCTCAGACTGCGGAAACCAGCACAATGAAAACACTCCATTCATATTTATTGTCTTTTTAAAAATCGTCTTAATTGCGCTTAGAAATGCATAGTGTAAAATTTACCATCTTAATCATTTTAACTGTACAGTTCAGTAGTGTTAAATATATTCATTCTTATGCAACAGAACTACAGAACTTTTTCATCTTACAAAACTGAAATTCTATACCTTTTAAAACCACCATTTTACTTCCTACTCCCATGAATTTGACTACTTTAGGTATTTCATATAATTAGAATCATACAGTATTTGCCTTTTTGACACTAGCTTATTTCACTTAAAATGTTTTCAAGGTTCACCCATGTTGTAATATGTGACAGAATTTTATTCCTATTTAAAGCTGAGAATTATTCATATACATATGTAACAGATTTTCTTTATCTATTCATCTATAAATGGGCATATAGGTTATTTCCATATCCTGGCTGTTGTGAATAATACTGCAATAAATATGGGAGTGCAGATACCTCTTTGTGATCCTGCTCTCAGTTCTTTTGAATATATCCAGAAGTAGAATTTCTAGATCGAATGGTAGTTCTATTTTTTAGTTTTGTTTGTTTTGTTTTGGTTTGTTTTGAGGAACCTCCATGCCGTTTTCCACAGCAGCTGCACCGTTTTCACTCCCACCAACAGTCCACCAGATTCTCACAATCTGCACCAACATTTGTTATATTCAAGTTTGAGCATTTTGTTGTTGTTCTTGTTGTTGTTTTATAGTAGCTATCCTAACGCATGTGAGATGGTGCCTCATGGTAGTTTTGATTTGCTTTTCTCTAATGATTAGTGAGGATGAGCATCCTTTCATATGTTTGTTAGTCATCTATATATTATCTTTGTAGAAATGTCTATTCAAGTCTTTTGCCCATTTTTTTAATTGGGTTGTTTGTTGTAGAGTTGTAGTTCTTAATAGAATCTGAATATTAATCCTTTATCAGATACATGATTTGCAATGCTTTCTCCATTTCATGGGTTGCCTTTTTATTCTAATTGTGTCCTGTGGTACACAGAACTATCAATTTTTAAAAAAGCTATATTATCATTCTTTGTGGCAGCCACACACCAAGTTAGTGGTAGCATCATAATATATTGTATATATGTAACCATTCTTCTATTAGTTCCTATTCTACAATACATAGTGCTACAAAAATAGTTTTATACATACAGCTTTTCCCCTTTTTCTTTTATTTCCTTAGACTATGTTTCCAGAAGTAAAGTTACTGGATCAATTAATTGAACATCTTATATATATATTTTTTTAAGTGAGAGGAAGGGAGATACAGAGACAGACTCCCACATGCACCTCAACCTGGAACCACCCGGCAACCTCCATCGGGGGCTGATGCTCAAATCAACTGAGCCAGCATCCTCAGCATCTGGGGCAACACTCGAACCAATCGATCCCCTGGCTGCAGGAAAGGAAGAGAGAGGAGGAGGAAAGGAAAGGGAAAAGAAGCAGGTTGATGCTTCTAACGTGTACTCTGACCAGGAATCAAACCTGGGACATCTGCACGCTGGGGTGATGCTCTACCCATTGAACCAAACTGCCAGAGCCATTTTATGATTCTTGATACCTGCTGCTAAATTTTTCTTAGTATTTTAATTTTATTTATTTATTTATTTATTTATTTATTTATTTATTTATTTTACAGAGAGTGAGTCAGAGAGAGGGATAGACAGGGACAGACAGACAGGAACGGAGAGAGATGAGAAGCATCAATCATTAGTTTTTCATTGCACATTGCAACACCTCAGATGTTCATTGATTGCGTTCTCATATGTGCCTTGACCACGGGCCTTCAGCAGACCGAGTAACCTCTTGCTGGAGCCAGCGACCTTGGGTTCAAGCTGGTGGGCTTTTGCTCAAACCAGATGAGCCCACGCTCAAGCTGGCGACCTCGGGGTCTCAAACCTGGGTCCTCTGCATCCCAGTCCGATGCTCTATCCACTGCGCCACTGCCTGGTCAGGCTCTTTCTTAGTAATTTAAATAACCAACAGTAACATTATAATAATTATTGTTTATTGAGTAGTTGCTGTGTGCCAAGTATTTTGCTATGTTCTTTACACATAATATGATTGCTCCATGTCAACTCTACAAGGTAGGAATTATTACCATTTTATAGTTAATGTAGATTCAGAGATTGCATTAGTTATCCAAGATCACACAGCTTGTAAGTGACACAGTTATCATTTGATGTTAATTCTGCTTGACTCCCAAAACAGGAGTGATATTTTCATTATACTACATTGCTTGTCCCTGTGTGAGAAAATACCACTTTCACCTTTCTGTTACACCATCTTTAGCAATGATAATTTTTTGCCTGACCTGTGGTGGTGCAGTGGATACATCATCAACCTGGAACACAGAGGTCACCAGATCAAAACCCGGGGCTTGCCAGGTGATAAGAAAAGCAACTACTATCAGTTGATGCTTCGTGCTTCTCCCCCCTCCCACCTGTCTCTCTCTCTCTCTAAAAATAAATAAATAAATAAATAAATAAATAAATAAGAATAATTTTCGGTTTGGAGGGGCTAAGTGAGAGATGAAGGTTTTCAGCAAAAAAAGAAAAAACTCATAGACACAGACAACAGTGTGGTGATGAAGGGGGAGGAGGTAGAGGAGGGTCGGGGGGAATAAATGGTGATGGACGTAGACTTGACTTGGGAGTTGAACACACAATACAGTGTGCAGAAGAAGTGTTGCAGAACTGTGCACCTGAAGCTGGTATAATTTTGTTAACCACTGCCACCCTAATAAATTCATTTTGAAAGAAGGATGATAATGTTTGCGAATTGGACAGAGGGATAAAGGGTAATTATTAAAGTACACATCCGTAGTTACATGCATGAATGAATATTTCTCCACATTTTTTTTAATAAGCTGTTTATTTTTGTACTAGGTCTTTTTTTTTACAGGGACAGAGAGAGAGTCAGAGAGAGGGATAGATAGGGACAGACAGACAGGAAGTGAGAGAAATGAGAAGCATCAATCATCCGTTTTTCATTGCAACACCTTAGTTGTTCATTGATTGCTTTCTCATATGTGCCTTGACCGTGGGGCTACAGCAGATCAAATAATCCCTTGCTCGAGCCAGCGACCTTGGGTCCAAGCTGGTGAGCTTTTGCTCAAACCAGATGAGCCCGCGCTCAAGCTGGCGACCTCAGGGTCTTGAACTTGGGTCCTCTGCATCCCAGGCCGACGCTCTATCCACTGCTCCACCGCCTGGTCATTTCTCCACATTTACTTTACACTACCCCTCCCCCAAACTGAACAGATTATTTCCTTTCTCTGCATGACTATAGCACATAGCCTTTTTAATCAAAGAAAAAATTAACATGGCCCTGGCCAGTTGGCTAAGTGGTAGAGTGTTGGCTTAGCGTGTGGATGTTCCATGTTAGATTTCTGGTCAGTACACACAGGAAAAGTGACCCTCTGCTTCTCTAACCTTCCTCCTTCCCCCTCTCCCTTTTCTCTCTCCTTGCATCAGCCTTGGGTGCTGAGGATAGTTTCATGAAGCCACTACCTCAGGTGCTAAAAATAGCTTTGTTGCAAGCATGGCCCCAGATGGTCAAAGCAGCATCCCAGGCAGGATTGTCAGGTGGATCGGGTTGAAGGCCCATGTGGGAATCTGACTCTCTATCTTCCCTCCTTTTAGAAAAGAAGAGAAAAAAGTTAACACAACATTTATTCTGCCTTGAATTGTGGGCCTTGTTTGTGAGTTACCTATTTTTATCATCAGCCCTATTTTTATTTTTACATATTAAACTATTTGTTTTTTTACAATATATTTACCTTTTCAGTTGTTATTTTACAATATATTCTTTGTCAATCTATTTTCCTTTTTTTTTTTTTTATAAATTTTTATTAATGGTAATGGGATGACATTAATAAATCAGGGTACATATATTCAAAGAAAACATGTCTAGGTTATTTTGTCATCAAATTATTTTGCAAACCCCTCGCCCAAAGTCAGATTGTCCTCCGTCACCCTCTATCTAGTTCTCTGTGCCCCTCCCCCTCCCCCTAACTCTCTCCCTCCCTCCCTCCCATGTCCTCCCTCCCCCCCCACCCTTGGTAACCACCACACTCTTGTCCATGTCTCTTAGTCTCATTTTTATGTTCCACCAATGTATGGAATCATGTAGTTCTTGTTTTTTTCTGATTTACTTATTTCACTCCTTATAATGTTATCAAGATCCCACCATTTTCCTGTAAATGATCTGATGTCATCATTTCTTATGGCTGAGTAGTACTCCATAGTGTATATGTGCCACATCTTCTTTATCCAGTCTTCTATTGAAGGGCTTTTCGGTTGTTTCCATGTCTTGGCCACTGTGAACAGTGCTGCAATGAACATGGGGCTACATGTGTCTTCACGTATCAATGTTTCTGAGGTTTTGGGGTATATACCCAGTAGAGGGATTGCTGGGTCATAAGGTAGTTCTATTTGTAGTTTTTTGAGGAACCACCATACTTTCCTCCATAATGGTTGTACTACTTTACAGTCCCACCAACAGTGAATGAGGGTTCCTTTTTCTCCACAGCCTCTCCAACATTTGCTATTACCCATCTTGTTGATAATAGCTAATCTAACAGGAGTGAGGTGGTATCTCATTGTAGTTTTGATTTGCATTTCTCTAATAACTAATGAAGCTGAGCATCTTTTCATATATCTGTTGGCCATTTGTATCTCTTCCTGGGAGAAGTGTCTGTTCATGTCCTCTTCCCATTTTTTTATTGGATTGTTTGTTTGTTTGTTGTTGAGTTTTATGAGTTCTTTGTAAATTTTGGATATTAGGCCCTTATCTGAGCTGTCGTTTGAAAATATCAGTTCCCATATAGTTGGCTGTCTGTTTATTTTGATATCAGTTTCTCTTGCTGAGCAAAAACTTTTAATTCTGATGTAGTCCCATTCATTTATCTTTGCCTTCACTTCTCTTGCCATTGGAGTCAAGTTCATAAAATGTTCTTTAAAACCCAGGTCCATGATTTTAGTACCTATGTCTTCTTCTATGTACTTTATTGTTTCAGGTCTTATATTTAGGTCTTTGATCCATTTTGAATTAATTTTAGTACACGGGGACAGGCTGTAGTTGAGTTTCATTCTTTTGCATGTGGCTTTCCAGTTTTCCCAACACCATTTGTTGAAGAGGCTTTCTTTTCTCCATTGTGTGTTGTTGGCCCCTTTATCAAAGATTATTTGACCATATATATGTGGTTTTATTTCTGGGCTTTCTATTCTGTTCCATTGGTCTGAGTGTCTATTTTTTTGCCAATACCATGCTGTTTTGATTATCGTGGCCCTATAATATAGTTTAAAGTCAGGTATTGTAATGCCCCCAGCTTCATTCTTTTTCCTTAGGATTGTTTTGGCTATTCGAGGTTTTTTATAGTTCCATATAAATCTTATGATTTTTTGTTCCATTTCTTTAAAAAATCTCATAGGGATTTTGATGGGAATTGCATTAAATTTGTATATTGCTTTGGGTAATATGGCCATTTTGATTATATTTATTCTTCCTATCCAAGAACAAGGAATATTTTTCCATCTCACTGTATCTTTTTCGATTTCCCTTAACAATGCTTTGTAATTTTCATTATATAGGTCCTTTACGTTCTTTGTTATGTTTATTCCTAGGTATTTTATTTTTTTTGTTGCAATCGTGAAGGGGATTATTTTTTTGAGTTCGTTTTCTAATATTTCATTGTTGGCATATAGAAAGGCTATGGACTTTTGTATGTTAATTTTGTATCCTGCGACCTTACTGTATTGGTTTATTGTTTCTAATAATCTTTTTGTGGAGTCCTTCGGGTTTTCGATGTATAGGATCATATCATCAGCAAAAAGTGATAGCTTTACTTCTTCTTTTCCGATATGGATGCCTTTTATTTCTTTGTCTTGTCTGATTGCTCTGGCCAGAACTTCTAGCACCACGTTGAATAAGAGTGGAGAGAGTGGACAACCCTGTCTTGTTCCTGATTTAAGGTAGAAAGTCCTCAGTTTTATGCCGTTTAATAGGATGTTGGCTGATGGTTTATCATATATGGCCTTTATCATGTTGAGATATTTTCCTTCTATACCCATTTTGTTGAGAGTCTTAAACATAAAATTGTGTTGTATTTTATCAAAAGCCTTTTCTGCATCTATTGATAAGATCATGTGGTTTTTGTTCTTTGTTTTGTTGATATGGTGTATTACGTTAACCGTTTTGCGTATGTTGAACCATCCTTGAGATGCTGGGATGAATCCCACTTGATCTTGATGTATTATTTTTTTAATATGTTGTTGTATTCGGTTTGCCAGTATTTTGTTTAGTATTTTAGCATCTGTATTCATTAGAGATATTGGTCTGTAGTTTTCTTTCTTTGTGCCATCCTTGCCAGGTTTTGGTATGAGGGTTATGTTGGCCTCATAATATGTGTTTGGAAGTATTGCTTCTTCTTCAATTTTTTGGAAGACTTTAAGTAGAATAGGAACCAAGTCTTCTTTGAATGTTTGATAGAATTCACTAGTATAACCGTCTGGGCCTGGACTTTTATTTTTGGGGAGATTTTTAATAGTTTTTTCTATTTCCTCCCTGCTGATTGGTCTGTTTAGGCTTTCTGCTTCTTCATGACTCAGTCTAGGAAGGTTGTATTGTTCTAGGAATTTATCCATTTCTTCTAGATTGTTGTATTTGGTGGCATATAATTTTTCATAGTATTCTACAATAATTCTTTGTATATCTATGATGTCTGTGGTGATCTCTCCTCTTTCATTTTGGATTTTATTTATTTGAGTCCTGTGTCTTTTTTCCTTGGTGAGTCTTGCCAAGGGTTTGTCAATTTTGTTGATCTTTTCAAAGAACCAGCTCCTTGTTTTATTGATTTTTTCTATAGTTTTTCTGTTCTCTATTTCATTTATTTCTGCTCTGATTTTTATTATCTCCTTTCTTCGGCTGGTTTTGGGTTGTCTTTGTTCTTCTTTTTCTAGTTCCTTAAGGTGTGAAGTTAAGTGGTTTACTTCGGCTCTCTCTTGTTTGTTCATATAGGCCTGAAGTGATATGAACTTTCCTCTTACTACTGCTTTTGCTGCATCCCAGAGATTCTGATATGTCGTATTTTCATTTTCATTTGTCTGTATATATCTTTTGATTTCTGCGCTTATTTCTTCTTTGACCCATTCATTTTTTAGAAGTATGTTGTTTAGTTTCCACATTTTTGTGGGTTTTTCCCCCTCTTTTTTGCAGTTGAATTCTAGTTTCAAGGCTTTATGATCAGAAAATATGCTTGGTACAATTTCAATTTTTCTAAATTTGCTGATATTGTCTTTGTGGCCCAACATATGGTCAATTCTTGAGAATGTTCCATGTACACTAGAGAAAAATGTATACTCTGTCGCTTTGGGATGAAGTGTCCTGTAGATGTCTATCATATCCAGGTGTTCTAGTATTTCGTTTAAGGCCACTATATCTTTATTGATTCTCTGTTTGGATGACCGATCTAGAGCCGTCAGCGGTGTATTGAGGTCTCCAAGTATGATTGTATTTTTGTTAGTTTTTGTTTTAAGGTCAATAAGTAGCTGTCTTATATATTTTGGTGCTCCTTGGTTTGGTGCATATATATTAAGGATTGTTATGTCTTCTTGATTCAACTTCCCCTTAATCATTATGAAATGACCATTTTTGTCTCTGAGTACTTTTTCTGTCTTGTAGTCAGCATTATTAGATATGAGTATTGCTACGCCTGCTTTTTTTTGCGTGTTGTTTGCTTGGAGTATTGTTTTCCAGCCTTTCACTTTGAATTTGTTTTTATCCTTGTTGCTTAGATGTGTTTCTTGTAGGCAGCATATAGTTGGATTTTCTTTTTTAATCCATTCTGCTACTCTGTGTCTTTTTATTGGTAAGTTTAATCCATTTACATTTAGTGTAATTATTGACACTTGTGGGTTCCCTACTGCCATTTTATAAATTGCTTTCTGTTAGTTTTGTATCTAGTTTGATTCTTCTCTTTTGTTTTTCTATCATTTGTTTTTGTTTGTTTGTGTTCCATACTTCTTTCCTCTGTTGCTACCTTTTTTAAGTCAAGTGTTTTTGTGGTGGTTTTTTTAAGGGTGGTTACCATTAAGTAATGAAAAGGGTACCTACCATATTCATTGTAGTACCCTATCTTATAAGTATTTCTGCACTTCATCGTCCTTTGCTACTGTTAATCTCCATCCTCTCCCCCCTTTTTTTCCTTTGTTGTCACAGTTTAAGTTTGGTTTTATTGTGTTCTTGGTGGAGCTGTTACTTGTGGTGTTGTTTTCTTTTGTTCTTTGAATCTGGTTGGAAAACCCCCTTTAGTATTTCCTGGAGTGGGGGCTTTCTGTTGATAAATTCTCTCATCTTTTCTGTATTTGTGAATGTTTTTATATCTCCTTCATACTTGAAGGATAGCTTTGATGGGTATAGTATTCTTGGCTGAAAGTTCCTCTCTTTCAGGGCTTTAAATATTGGGGTCCACTCTCTTCTAGCTTGTAGAGTTTCTGCTGAGAAATCTGATGATAATCTAATAGGCCTTCCTTTATATGTTGTACTCTTCTTTTCCCTGGCTGCCTTGAGAATTTTTTCTTTGTCATTGGTTTGTGTCATCTTTATTATGATGTGCCTTGGAGTGGGTTTGTTGGGGTTAAGAAAACTTGGTGTTCTGTTTGCTTCTTGAATTTGAGGCTTTAGTTCCTTCCACAGGCTTGGGAAGTTCTCGTCTATTATTTGAGTATATTCTCCATTCCATTTTCTTTCTCTTCTCCCTCTGATATACCTATTATTCTTATGTTATTCTTTCTGATGGAGTCAGACAATTCCTGTAGGGCTTTCTCGTTTTTTATTATTTTTGAGTCTCTTTCTTCTTCTCTCTGTTGTGCCTCAAGTTGTTTGTCTTCTATTTCACTAATCCTATCTTCAATCTGGGCTGTTCTGTTAGCTAAGCTTGTTACCTCGTTTTTCAGCTCGTGAATTGAGTTTTTCATTTCTGTTTGATTTGTTTTTATAGTTTCAATTTCCTTGGTAATATATTCTTTGTGTTCATTGAGTTGTTTTCTGATCTCCCTATATTGCCTTTCTGTGTTTTCTTGTATATCTCTGAGTATTTTTAAGATTTCTATTTTAAATTCTCTGTCATTTAGCTCCAAGGCTTCCAATATGTTAAGTCTTTTCTCCATAGATTTTTCCACATCTATTTGTGTTACCTCTCTTTCTTTTGTATCCATAATATTCGATTTCCTCTTTCTTATCGGCATCTGAGGGTGGTCTTATTGATAGCACTAATTAGAATTAATAAAGAGTAAAAAGAAAAAAAAATGTAAAACACCCCACAAAAAAAAAACAGTAATAATTTATTATTTCCCCCTTTTTTTCTCTCTTCTCTTTCCCTCCTCTCCCCTCCTCAGGGAAATATCGTGCCTATAATGGAGGGCCTGATTTGGGGTGAAGAGTTCAAGGGGCAAAAAAAGGGAGTAGGGACTTACTAAATGCAAAAAAAAAAAAAAAAGGGAAGAAAATCTTAGACAAGCATAAGATGATTTGCTTGTAAGTGATGGTCAACTAAGAGATATAATGAGAGGGATAAGAGGGAACCAGAAAAAAGGACCAAAAAAGAATAATAAAGAAGAAAAAATAAAAATAATAAGTAAAAATCTGTTGTATTAAGTGGAGTGAAGACTAAATACAATAGAGACCTTGGGTTGGGAGGACCCAAAATGCCACAAAAATAAACAAACAAGAAAAAAAAATAAAAACAAAAGCAAAAAAGAGAAATAAAGCCAAAAAAAAGCCTTGAGTCCCAAATTAACTAATTTGTTTGTGATTGAGGATTATATAGGAGGAAAGTAAAATGAGAAAAGAAAAAACGAATAGAAAGGAAAAAATAAGAAAAAGAGAAAAACGAAGGAAGAAATAAAATAGGAAGAGAAAAAAACAAAATAAAGCAAGACAAAAACAAAAAAAAAACAAAAGAGGAGAGAGTGAGAGTTAAGTGTTTTGGAGTATAACCTTAAAGGAGGGTGAGGATGAAGAAGAAAAATAAAATGCAACACTCATGGGTAGTGTAGTTCAAGAAAGGGGAAGCATAAGATGGGCAGAGAATAGAAGGACCGAGGTGGAGGAAATAAAGGCAAAAAGATAGAAGAAACAAACAACAACAACAACAAAAAAAAATTAGTGGATCAAGTTGTAAAGTCTGTGGGTTTTTCTTGATTTTGAGAGGTTAACTTCTTCCTTTTTCTTTTCTCTCCCTCTTCCTGGTCGGTGACTCTGTACCCCAGGCTCTGCCCCTGTGTCACTCTTAGGTAGGGATTTGCAGTTGATGGGATTCTATGGCAATGTCATATAATTGGTTTTAGTCTTGCTGGAAGTAAAGGCTTGTTGGCGTTTGCAGGGTCCAACGATGAGAGAGTTTGCTTTCCTGGATTCTCTCTCCTAGTCCCCCCTTTCTGAATTAGCAGCCTGGTGATCCAGCTA
This sequence comes from Saccopteryx bilineata, assembly GCF_036850765.1. Lineage (NCBI taxonomy): Eukaryota > Metazoa > Chordata > Mammalia > Chiroptera > Emballonuridae > Saccopteryx > Saccopteryx bilineata. Next base: position 136,815,285 of record NC_089491.1, on the reverse strand, counting down.
TAAGGCTGCAACTGCTTCTGCCTGGGGAGTAAGAGGCTCAAAGAGCTGGGAAATCCCCACTCTATCCCCACTCAGTGCAAGGCTTTGGGAAAGGCTCTGACAGTCAGGGCCTCCAGTGTAATCAGGCGGGGGTGGGAGTCAATTGTTGTCAAGGTGACTGTTCAGCGCCTATCATTTAGTTGGACCTCTCAACCCAGGCTTTCCACACTTTGTAGCCTGTTTTTGCAGGGAAGAAGAGGCACTAGTCTCTGCTTACGACTAGTGTAGTATAGACCTTATTATCTGCCAAGTCCTTCTTGTTAGCGTTTATCCCTGAATATGGAGGCTCTATCAATCAGAAGTTGCCCCTGCCCCTTTAGCGAGAGGCACTAAAAAATATCACGCCTCTTGTCTTGGATCGCTGAACTGAGAGAGATCTTATCAATTAGAACCGAGGGTGCGCAGATTTTATGGGTTAAGCTAATTTCAGTGATTGGGTCGCAGCTGTGCTTCCGAAGGTATTTTAGGCTGCCTGCGCGCACCCCTCCCCCAATGCTTGATTGTTAGCTTGAATGGCTGGGTGAGGTGCCCCGCCCACGGAGAGAATCTCCCAAGCCTCTCCCGCTCGCCCCGCCGCTGGCGATTGGACCGCACCAGGCACAGGATAATGGAGCCCCTGGGTGTGCGGGCCAGCAGGGCGCCCTGGGCGTGTGGAATGCCCAAGGCACGCGTGCGAATGGGGCATTTCGGGCACCGGTGGCCGGCGACCCCCACTCGCAGTGTGCGGGCCACTGGGAACGTCAGCGGTGCTCAACCTGACCGGGCACGCGGCTGCTCGCGGCGGCTCGCGGCGGCGGCTCCCCCCGGTGGCGGCTCGTGGGGCTCGCGGCGGCTCGCGGTTCCCAAGTATATGGGCTGACTCACCGCAGGCGCACTTCCTTGCAGTTTGAAAGAACGTCCCTGTGGTCAATTCCTCCACACCCTGTCTCTCAGATTCAAGTGATAACAGTCCTTTCGCTATCAGTTTGTGTGGAACTCCGGAATGCTCCGAGGATAAATTTTTCTGTTTCTAGTTGATAAATTTTATTGTGATTTAGGGGAGAGCTGTCGGACGCGCTACTCACGGCGCCATTTCCGTGACGTCACTCCTATTTTCCTTTTTATTAGTGCTTTTTCTATTTATACCATATAGTTTCTAATTTTTACATATTTGTGTTTTGTTTTTTTATAAATAAATTTTTATTTTAATGGGGTGACATCAATAAATCAGGGTACATATATTCAAAGAAAACATTTCCAGGTTATCTTGTCATTTAGTTCTGTTGCATACCCATCACCCAAAGAGAGATCGTCCTCCGTCACCGTCTATCCAGCTTTCTTTGTACCCCTCGCCTCCCCCTCTCCCTCCTTTCCTCCCCCCACCCCCCGTAACCACCACACTCCTGTCCATGTCTCTTAGTCTCGCTTTTATGTCCCACCAATGTATGGAATCCTGCAGTTCTTGTTTTTTTCTGATTCACTTATTTCACTCCGCATAATGTTATCAAGATTCCACCATTCTGCTATAAGTGATCCGATGTCATCATTTCTTCTAGCTGAATAGTATACCATGGTGTATATGTGCCCCATCTTCTTTATCCAGTCTTCTATTTTTTTTACAGTGACTAAAAGCCTTTAAGCAAACTCTTGGCCCATACAGCAAGAATCCATAAAAGAGTAGTGTCCTTAACATGTTCACCAAGTCCAAGTTGGCCCCATCACCATGCCAAATCCCTGAAAAATGCAACCCAACCACAGTTCAGTCTGTTAGGAGCTGTCACAGGGATCAGGAGTCCAGGAAAAGTCCACATCCAGGAAAAGTCTGCATGGCACTGGAATTGTTGTCACCATTCTATACTTTGCAGCTCATGTCCAAGCCCCAGTGACCGCTGCTTCTAGCTGGTAATGATTCAGGTAGACTGGAAAAACCATTTGCAGCATGCGTGGATATGGAGCTTCTGTTCTCCTCTGCCTGGAGAGATGAGACCAGGGTGCTTTTCCCTGGAGCTCTGCGACTGTGGCTTGGTAAAGAGAACCTTGGGATACACTAAGCTGGGTGGCAAAGGTAGATTCATAATAGAAGTTGGCAAAAGGGGGAAAGAGAGCTCTAAATTAGGAGTAGGTCCCAGCCTGAAATATGAGTGGGGCATTGAGGTAGAAGGGATAAAGGAAACACTATATATCAATATTAAGCAAAGCAGCAGAAAATAGGACTATCAACACCCACAACAGATATCTTTGAGGGAAGAATAAAAAACCTGACTATTAACTACCTTATGACCCAGCAATCCCTCTACTGGGTATATATCCCCAAAACTCAGAAACATTGATATGTAAAGACACATGCAGCCCCATTTTTATTGCAGCATTGTTCACAGTGGCCAGGACATGGAAACAACCAAAAAGCCCATCAATAGATGACTGGATAAAGAAGATGTGGCACATATACACTATGGAATACTACTCAGCCATAAGAAATGATGACATCGGAACATTTACAGCAAAATGGTGGGATCTTGATAACATGATACGAAGCGAAATAAGTAAATCAGAAAAAACCAGGAACTGTATTATTCCATACGTAGGTGGGACATAATAGTGAAACTAAGAGACATTGATAAGAGTGTGGTGGTTACGGGGGGGAGGGGGGAATGGGAGAGGGATAGGGGGTTGGGAGGGGCACAAAGAAAACAAGATAGAAGGTGACAGAGGACAATCTGACTTTGGGTGGTGGGTATGCAACATAATTGAACGACAAGATAACCTGGACTTGTTATCTTTGAATATATGTATCCTGATTTATTGATGTCATCCCATTAAAAAAATAAAATTATAAAAAAAAAAAAAAAAAAAACCTGACTATTCAGGCAAAACATAGTTAAGTGGCCCTTGTGCAAATGAGATCAGTTTACCTGCTTCTTGGAAGAAATACCCTGGGCTCGTCCACAGTGTCGTAGATGGGGCCGACGGCCCTGGGCACCTACAGCCTTCAGTGGCAAACCCCAGCTTTCTGGGCATGTTAGGTCATAGGTGACTGGAGCAGGGCTGGAAGAGACTGAACCCTCCCTTAGAGGAGCGAGGGAGAAGCCTACCTTCCAGTGTCCCTGTTTCCTCACAGCAGAGGCATGTAAGCCTGGCAGGCTTTAGCTCAATGACCTTCCTTTCCACTATTGAAGCAGGATCCAGATGGCATCCTATGAGACCCCTTTGGGGCATTGGAGCCTTTAAGGGTGTATCCTAAAAGCTGGTAGTTCCCCTGATCTCTATTGGGCTTTTTCTGCCTCTAGGTATCTTAAAAGCCATGCTCAGAAGATTTCACTGAGGGGTTTGAGGATCCCCATCCACCTATATAAATCTTTTCCATATATCTGGAGCTATTTGGAAAAAGACAAAACAGGGTTATTAGCTGGATCTAATAAAGAAGGTAGTAGTTTGCAGGCGAAAAAGATTTGGTGTCTCCTGTTCATCAGCATTCAAAAGAAATGTAAATCTTTTTTTAAGTAAAAAGTATGATATGGTAGACCCGTAGGAGTTCCAGGATATGACTACCCCCTTAAAAAAAATTTTTTTTTAAATTGACCTTAAAATGTTTGCTGAGTATACTTTAATAATACCTTAACTTTAAAGATTGTAAGCATGACAAAATACAGTAAATGCTCTTGCTCCATATGCAGGAGCATTTTCAGTTTAGCCAGTTTAGGAAATCCAATAATAGAACAATGCATACAGACAATGAGCTATAACATGCTTAGCAGCCTCTCCTGTTCTGACAGAGGTTACTATAGATCCGGAATACGTATCCCCTGTAATGTGGACATACGACTGTTTGCCAAATGAAGGTATATGAGTAACATCCATCTGCCAAAGTTGTCCTGGTATGGGTCCTTGAGGGTTAACTCTAAATGAAGGGGCAGTATAGGACCCCTTGGACAGGATTTCCCAATCTGCCGTGCTGCTTCCCGAGAAAGTTGAAACTGTTTACACCGGGCTGCAGCGTTCTGGTGATGAATAGTATGAGATTGACTTGCTCGGTCTGTTATGGTTGCTCTATATAATTTTCTTTTGGGTAGCTTGATCAACAAGGGCATTCCTAGGCCCTGGCCTGTTGGCTCAGTGGTAGAGCGTTGGCCTGGTGTGCAGGATTCCCGGGTTCGATTCCCAGTCTGAGCACACAGAAGAAGCGCTCATCTATTTCTCCACCCCTCCCCTTCTCCTTCCTCTCTGTCTCTCTCTTCCCCTCCTACAGCCAAGGCTCCACCGGAGCAAAGCCACCCTGGGCACTAAGGATGGCCCCATGGCCTCTGCCTCAGGCACTAGAATGGCTCTGGTTGCAACAGAGCAACACCCCAGATTGGCAGAGCATTTCCCCCTGGTAGGCATGCCAGGTGGATCCCGGTCAGGCGCATGCGGGAGTCTGTCTGACTGCCTCCCCATTTCCATCTTCAGAAAAATACAATAAATAAATAAATAAAAGAAAAAATACAACAATAAAAAAAAATAAAGAAAAGAAAAGAAAAAAAAAAGGGCATTCCCTTGTGCTAAAGCTCCAGGGAGCATGAAGTGAGCTTGAGTATGTCCTATGAAACATGGAGCTCTATGTTGACATATAAGTCTTTGAAGAAGGAGGAACTGCTGAAATAGTTCATCAGCATTTGTCCCTAAGAGAGCAGTCTTTATAGTGGAAACACTATAAGTAAATATTTGCTGTCTGTCTATACATTAAAGGGGGAATATGGCAAATGCTGAAAAGCCATGATCTTTGTGCCCCTCCCTTCCCATTGTAGTCATTTTTATGTTGATTATTTAATTTGTGGTTTATTTTTCCTAAGCATAAAAATTTATTCTATCTTTATATATAAATACCTGATAAATATTTATTTCTATATTTTTGTTCTGTTTTTTCTATGATCAATTCTAATATTTAAATCTTTGATTCCTCTGAAATTTATTTTGAAGCACAGTATAGATAGAAATTTATTACTTCTTCAAAATTGTAAAGTAGGTAGTCCCCATAACATTTATTGAATATTTCTCTTCCTTAGTGTTCTGTAATGCCTCAATTATATGTACATTAAAATCATTTATATGAACCATTTTCTAATAACAAGTTTGTTGAGATAGAAATCACACTAAAGTGTACACTTCAGAGGTTTTCTTATATTCATAGAGCTGTGCAATCACCACCACCACCTAATTCCAGAGCTTGTCATCACCCCAAAGAGAAACTACTCTCCTGTCCACAGTCCCCTCTGTACTACCCTCTCCCAGCTGCTGGAAACCACTAATCTACTTTCTATCTCTATAAATTTGGCTACTCAGGACATTTTATATAAACAGAATTATACAATATGTGGCCCTTTATGACTGATTTCTTTTACTTATTTTCCAGATTCACTCATAGTTGTCACATGGTATTAATACTTCATTACATTTTAAGTCTGAATAATATTCTAGTGTATGGATATGCCAGATTTTATTTATCCATTCATTAGCTGATGGATATTTGATTTGTTTCTACTTTTTTTGATGCTTATAAAAAAATAAAGCTATAAACATTTGGGTACAAGTTTATGTGTAGACATTTTTGTTTACCTAGGTATACACCTTAGGAGTGGACTGTCTGCTTGTATGATTACTCTATGTTTAAGTTTTCAAAGACGTGACAAACTGAATACCAATGCAACTGCATTATTTCATATTCCTACCAGTAATGCATGAAAGTTCCAATTTCTCAACATATTCATCAACACTTAATATTGTCTGTCTTTTTTATTATAGCTTCACAAGTGGGTGTGAAGTAGTATTTTATTGTAGTTTTGATTTGTATTTCCATAATGATTAATGACATTGAATATCTTTTCATATGCTTGCTAGCTATTTGTATATCTTCTTTGAAGAAATGTCTTTGTACATCCTCTACTCATTTTTAATTGTGTTGTCTTTTCGTATTTGAGTCATGAGATTTATTTACTTATTCTGGGTACAAAATATGGTTTCAGATATATGATTTGCCAATCTGTGGGGTTTTATTTTACCTTCTTCATGATATCTTTTGAAGCACAAAAGTTTTCTTTTTTTATTGATGAAAACCAATTTTTTTTCTTTACTTGCTTGTGCTTTTGGTGTCAGTTTTAAAAAAGCTATTGCCTAATTCAAGGTGACAAAAATTATGCCTATGTTTTCTTCTAGATTTCATAATTTTAGTTCCTACATCTAGGTTAAAGTTCCATTTTTAGTTAATATTATATATGGAATGAGGTACAGGCCAACTTGATTCTTCTGTATGTTGATATCCAGTTTTCCCAGCAGCAACAGCTAAAAAAATTATTCTTTTTTTATTGAAATGTCACTGACTAATTTCTGGACCATTGCTTTGTTCCAACAATCTCCATGTTCTTGAAAGTCCACCGTGTCTCAATTGTTTGCTTTAAAATCTGTTTTAACACCTGGAAGGGCTAGTCTTTCCTAATTAAGCATCTTCATCATCTGTTCTCCACCTATACACACACACATACACACACACAGAATATTCCTTTTAATTCAATTATTCTAGATTAGTGGTTTACAAACTTGCTTTTCCACAGAGCAATGTTTATGGTTCATTGCTTGCATTTACATTTAGCGAACATTTTCTTGTGCCTTAAATTGCTATTGCTAATGGTTTATTTATTTTTCTCAATTTATTTTCCCCCTTGAATAGAATAGTATTACCTCTATTCAAAGAAGTAAATAGCCTGACCAGGCGATGGCGCAGTGGATAGAGCATCGGACTGGGATACGGAAGGACCCAGGTTTGAGACCCCAGGGTTGCCAGCTTGAGTGTGGGCTCCTCTGGCTCGAGCAAAAAGCTCACCAGCTTGAACCCAAGGTCACTGACTCGAGCGGGGGTTTACTCAGTCTGCTGAAGGCCTGTGGTCAAGGCACATATGAGAAAGCAATCAATGAACAACTAAGATGTCACAACGAAAAATTGATGATTGATGCTTCTCATCTTTCTTTGTTCCTGTCTGTCCCTATCTATCCCTCTATCTGACTCTCTCTCTGTCCCTGTAAAAAAAAAAAAAAAAATTTTAAGTGAGATATACAGCACAAGGAAATTCTGATACTTTGCCTAGTTCACCCACCTAGGTAAGCAGGGACAAAGACATTTGAATATCTCAATTTCTATGAAGTCTATTTCTAAATATTTTTTCTTTTTTTATTAATTTTACTAGGGTGACATCAATAAATCAGGGTACATATATATGTTCAAAGAAAACATGTCCAGGCTATCTTGTCAATGAATTATGTTGTATATCCATCACCCAAAGTCAGATTGTCCTCCGTCACCTTCTATCTAGTTTTCTTTGTGCCCCTCACCCTCCCCCTTTTCATTCCCCCCCCCCCCCCCCCCCCGCGTAACCTCCACACTCTTATCAATGTCTCTTAGTTTTGTTTTTATGTCCCACCTACGCAGGGAATAATGCAGTTCCTGGTTTTTTCTGATTTACTCATTTTACTTCGTATAATGTTATCAAGATCCCACCATTTTGTTGTAAATGATCTGATGTCATCATTTCTTATGGCTGAGTAGTATACCATAGTGTATATGTGCCACATCTTCTTTATCCAGTCTTCTATTGAAGGGCTTTTTGGTTGTTTCCATGTCTTGGCCACTGTGAACAATGCTGCAATGAACATGGGGCTGCATGTGTCTTTACGTATCAATGTTTCTGAGTTTTGGGGGTATATACCCAGTAGAGGGATTGCTGGGTCATAAGGTAGTTCTATTTGCAGTTTTTTGAGGAACCACCATACTTTCTTCCATAATGGTTGTACTACTTTACATTCCCACCAACAGTGAATGAGGGTTCCTTTTTCTCCACAGCCTCTCCAACATTTGCTATTACCTGTCTTGTTACTAATAGCTAATCTAACAGGTGTGAGGTGGTATCTCATTGCAGTTTTAATTTGCATTTCTCTAATAGCTAAAGAAGATGAGCATCTTTTCATATATCTGTTGGCCATTTGTATTTCTTCCTGGGAGAAGTGTCTGTTCATGTCCTCTTCCCATTATTTTATTGGATTGTTTGTTTGTTTGTTTGAGTTTTATGAGTTCTTTGTATATTTTGGATATTAGGCTCTTATCTGAACTGTTGTTTGAAAATATCATTTCCCATTTAGTTGGCTGTCTGTTTATGTTGTTGTCAGTTTCTCTTGCTGAGCAAAAACTTCTTAGTCTGATATAATCCCATTCATTTATTTTTGCCTTCACTTCCCTTGCCTTTGGAGTCAAATTCATAAAATGCTTTTTAAAACCAAGGCCCATGAGTTTAGAACCTATGTCTTCTTCTATGTACTTTATTGTTTCGGGTCTTATATTTAGGTCTTTGATCCATTTTGAATTTTAATACAAGGGGACAAACTAGTCCAGTTTCATTCTTTTGCATGTGGCTTTCCAGTTTTCCCAGCACCATTTGTTGAAGAGGCTTTCTTTTCTCCATTGTGTGTTGTTGGCCCCTTTATAAAAAATTATTTAATCATATATATGTGGTTTTATTTCTGGACTTTCTATTCTGTTCCATTGGTCTCAATGTCTATTTTTCTGCCAATACCATGCTGTTTTGATTGTCGTGGCTCTATAATATAGTTTGAAGTCAGATATTGTAATGCCCCAGCTTCATTCTTTTTCTTTAGGATTGCTTTGGCTATTTGGGGTTTTTTATAGTTGCATAAAAATCTGATGATTTTTTGTTCCATTTCTTTAAAAAATGTCATTGGAATTTTGATGGGAATTGCATTAAATTTGTATATTGCTTTGGGTAATATGGCCATCTTGATTATATTTATTCTTCCTATCCAAGAGCAAGGAATATTCTTCCATCTCATTGTATCTTTTTCGATTTCCCTTAACAATGGTTTGTAGTTTTCATTATATAAGTCCTTTGCATTCTTTGTTATGTTTATTCCTAGGTATTTTTTTGTTGTTGTTGCAATCGTGAAGGGTATTATTTTTTTGAGTTTGTTCTCAAATGTTTCATTGCTGGCATATAGAAAGGCTATGAACTTTTGTATGTTAATTTTGTATCCTGCTACCTTACTGTATTGGTTTATTGTTTCTAGTAGTCTTTTTGTAGATTCTTTGGGGTTTTCGATGTATAGAATTATATCATCTGCAAAAAGTGATACCTTTACTTCTTCTTTTTTGATATGGATGCCTTTTATTTCTTTGTCTTATCTGATTGCTCTGGCTAGAACCTCTAGCACCACATTGAATAAGAGTGGAGAGAGTGGACAACCCTGTCTTGTTCCTGATTTAAGGGGGAAAGCCTTCAGTTTTGTGCCATTTAATATGATGTTAGCTGACGGTTTATCATATATGGCCTTTATCATGTTGAGATATTTTCCTTCTATACCCATTTTGTTGAGAGTCTTAAACATAAAATTGTGTTGTATTTTATCGAATGCCTTTTCTGCATATATTGATAAGATCATGTGGTTTTTGTTCTTTGTTTTGTTGATACGGTGTATTATGTTAACCGTTTTACGTATGTTGAACCATCCTTGAGATTCTGGGATGAATCCCACTTGATCATGATGTATTATTTTTTTAATATGTTGTTGTATTCGATTTGCTAGTATTTTGTTTAGTATTTTAGCATCTGTATTCATTAGAGATATTGGTCTGTAGTTTTCTTTTTTGTGCTGTCCTTGCCCAGTTTTGATATGAGGGTTATGTTGGCCTCATAAAATGTGTTTGGAAGTATTGCTTCTTCTTCAATTTTTTGGAAGACGTTGAGTAGAATAGGAACCAAATCTTCTTTGAATGTTTGATAGAATTCACTAGTATAACCGTCTGGGCCTGGACTTTTATTTTTGGGGAGGTTTTTAATAGTTTTTTTCTATTTTTTCCCTAATTGTTCTGTTTAGGCTTTCTGCTTCTTCTTGACTCAGTCTAGGAAGGTTGTATTGTTCTAGGAATTTATCCATTTCTTCTAGGTTGTTGAATTTAGTGGCATAAAGTTTTTTATAGTATTCTACAATAATTCTTTGTATATCTATGATGTCTGTGGTGATTTCTCCTCTTTCATTTTGGATTTTGTTTATATGAGTTCTTTCTCTTTTTTCCTTGGTGAGTCTTGCCAAGGGTTTGTCAATTTTGTTGATATTTTCAAAGAACAAGCTCCTTGTTTTATTAATTTTTTCTATAGTTTTTCTGTTCTCTATTTCATTTATTTCTGCTCTGATTTTTATTATCTCCTTTCTTTGGCTGGTTTTGGGTTGTCTTTGTTCTTCTTTTTCCAGTTCCTTAAGGTGTGAAGTTAAGTGGTTCACTTGGGCTCTCTCTTGTTTGTTCATATAGGCCTGAAGTGGTATAAACTTCCCTCTTATCACTGCTTTTGCTGCATCCCAGAGATTCTGATATGTCGTATTTTCATTTTCATTTGTCTGTATATATCTTTTGATCTCTGCGCTTATTTCTTCTTTGACCCATTCATTTTTTAAAAGTATGTTGTTTAGTTTCCACACTTTTGTGTGGTTTTTTTTCCTCTTTTTTGATCAAGGCTTTGTGATCAGAAAATATGCTTGGGACAACTTCGATTTTTCTGAATTTGCTGATGTTGTTTTTGTGGCCCAACATATGGTCAATTCTTGAGAATGATCCATGTACACTGGAGAAAAATGTATACTCTGTCACTTTGGAATGAAATGTCCTGTAGATGTCTATCATATCCAAGTGCTCTAGTGTTTTGTTTAAGGCCAATATATCTTTATTGATTCTCTGTTTGGATGACATATCTAGAGCCATCAGCAATGTATTGAGGTCTCCAAATATGATTGTATTTTTGTCAGTTTTTGTTTTTAGGTCAATAAGTAGCTGTCATATATTTTTGTGCTCCTTAGTTTGGTGCATATATATTAAGAATTGTTATGTCTTCTTGATTCAGCATCCCCTTAATCATTATAAAATGACCATTTTTGTCTTTGAGTACTTTTGCTGTCTTTTAGTCAGCATTATCAGATATGAGTATTGCTACGCCTGCTTTTTTGGGATATTATTTGTTTGGAGTATTGTTTTTCAGCCTTTCACTTTGAATTCGTTTTTATCCTTGTTACTTAGATGAGTTTCTTGTAGGCAGCATACAGTTGGATTTTCTTTTTTAATCCATTCTGCTACTCTGTGCCTTTTTATTGGTGAGTTTAATCCATTTACATTTAGTGTAATTATTGACACTTGTAAGTTCCCTATTGCCATTTTATACATTGCTTTCTGTTAGTTTTGTGTCTTGTTTGATTCTTCTCTTTCGTTTTTCTATCTTTTGTTTTTGTTTGGTTGTATTTCATACATCTTTCCTCTGTTGCTATCTTTTTTAAATCATGTGCTTCTGTGGTGGTTTTTTCAATGGTGCTTATCATTAAATAATGAAAAGGGTTCCTACCCTGTTCATTTTAGTGCACTATCTTGTGAGTACTTTTGCACTCCATCGTCCTTTGCTACTGTTAATCTCCATCCTCTCCCCCCCCTCTTTTTTTGTTGTTGTCACAGTTTAAATTTGGTTTTATTGTGTTCTTCTTGGAGCTTTTACTTGTGGTTTTGTTTTGTTTTGTTCCTTTTATCTGTTTGGAAACCCCCCTTTAGTAATTCCTGGAGTGGGGGTTTTCTGATAATAAATTCCCTCATCTTTTCTGTATCTGTGAATGTTTTTATTTCTCCTTCATATTTGAATGATAGCTTTGATGGGTATAGTATTCATGGCTGAAGGTTCCTCTCTTTCAGGACTTTAAATATTGAGGTCCACTCTCTTCTAGCTTGTAGAGTTTCTGTTGAGAAATCTGATGATAATCTAATGGGCCTTCCTTTATGTGTTGTAATCTTCTTTTCCCTTGCTGCCTTGAGAATTTTTTCTTTGTTGTTGGTTTGTGCCAATTTCATTATGATGTGCCTTGAAGTAGGTTTGTTGAGGTTAAGAAAACTTGAAGTTCTGTTTGCTTCTTGAATTTGAGGCTTTAGTTCTTTCCACAGGCTTGGGAAATTCTCGTCTATTATTTGTTTGAATATGCTCTCCATTCCATTTTCTCTCTATTCTCCCTCTGATATACCTACTATTCTTATGGTATTCTTTTTGATGGAGTCAGACAATTCCTGTAGGGCTTTCTCATTTTTTTTTTAATTTTTTAGTATTTTTCTCCTTCTCTCTGTTGTGCCTCAAGTTGCTTGTCTTCTATGTCACTAATCCTACCTTCTATCTGGCCTGTTCTATTAGCTAAGCTTGTTACCTCGTTTTTCAGCTCATGAATTGAGTTTTTCATCTCTGTTTGATTTGTTTTTATAGTTTCAATTTCCTTGGTAATATATTCTTTGTGTTCACTGAGTTGTTTTCTGAGTTCCCTAAATTGCCTTTCTGTGTTTTCTTGTATATCTCTGAGTATTTTTAGGATTTCTATTTTAAATTCTCTGTCATTTAGCTCCAAGGTTTCCAATATATTAAATTTTTTCTCCATAGATTTTTCCTCATCTATCTGCACTACCTCTCTGTCTTTTTATCCATAATATTTGATTTCCTTTTCCTTAATGGCATCTGAGGGTAGTTTTGTTGATAGTATTAATGAGAATTAATAAAGAATAGAAAGTTGAAAAATTTTTTAAAAGAATAAAAAAATTATTATCCCCCCCTCTTTTTTTCCTCTCCTCTCCTCTCCCCTCCTTCTTGAGAAAATCTTGTGGTGAACTGTGAATTATATTCTGCTAAATAGAACAAAAACTATATATAATGGAGGGCCTGAGTTGGGGAGAAGTAATAAAGTGGCAAAAAAGGGGGTATGGACCCATAAAATGCAAAAAAGAAAAAAATTTGGGTCAAGAATAAAATGATTTGCTTTTAGGTGATGGTTGACTAAGAGATATGATGAGAGGAATAAGAGGGAAACAGGAAAAAGGGAAAAAATTAAAAAATTACTATTGTATTTAGTGGAGCAAGAACTAGATAAAATAGATAGCCAGGGTTGGGAGCACTGATAGTGAGTTTAAAAAGTGAAGTAAAAAAACCCCAAAGCGCCACAAAGAAAAATTTGAGTCCCAGATAAAGTAATTTGTTCGTGATTGAGGATTGAATGAGAGGAAAAGTAAAGGAGAAAAGAAGAAACTAATATAGAAGGAGAGAAAAAAAAGAAAGAAGAAAACACAAAAAGAAGAAAAAAGAATAAAAGGAGAGAGAGGGGGGGAAGGGAGTTAAGGGTTTTGGAGTGCAACCCTTATAGAGAGAAAGGAAGAAGAAAGAAAAGATAATGAGAGATGTAACACTATGGGTAGTGTAGTTCAAGGAGAGGAGAGAGTAAGACCAGCAGAGAATTAAATGACCAAATTGGAAGAGGAAGAAAATAATCAAGACAAGAAGATAAGAGAAACAAATGAACAAATATAATAAAATGGGATAGGTTATAAAGTCTGTGGATTATTCTTGATTTTGAGAGGATATCTTCTTGCTTTTTCTTTTCTCTCCCCCTTCCTGGTCAGTGACTCTGTACCCCGGGTTCTGCCCCTGTGGCATGCTCAGATAGAGGTTTGCAGTTGATAAGTCTCTATGGCGATGTCATATATTGGGCTTCAGTCTCGTTGGCAGTCGAGGCTCATTAGCATTTGCAGGCTCTGCCAATGAGAGAGTCTGTGTTCCCAGAGCCTCTCTCCTAGTCTTTCCTTCCTGAATTAGTAGCCTGATGATCCAGCTATGGGGTTGCTGCTGCCTCTGCCTGGAGATTAAGAGGCTCAAAGAGCTGGCAACTCCCCACTATATTTCCACTCAGCACAGGGCTCTGGGTAAGACTCAATCAGTCAGAGCCCCTAGCATAGTTAGGCGGGGCTTTGGCCCACACAAAGACCTCTGACTCTGCCCCTCTGTCCAGGAACACGGGCTCCCACTCCCGGGGTGCTCGATGGAATCTCTTGCCCACTCTTCGAGCTCGCTGACCAAGAGATCAGGCCAGCCGCCTCTCACTCCGAGTGAGGCACCCCGCCTGCAAGGAAAAGTTTGAGCGTAGGGAATTTCGCTTCCTTTCCCTCCCCACGTGCTGCTTTTTGGGGCACAGGGATGACCCCGAGATTCTGCTTTCAGCCCACACCAAGGCCTCTGACTCTGCCCCTCTGTCCGGGAACATGGGCGCCCACTCCCGGGGCTCTAGGAGGAATCTCTCGCCCACTATCTGCGCGCACCGACCAGGAGATCGGGGCGGATGGCTGTCCCAAGTGTCTTTCTTTGTCTGGATTTGGCACAAGCGTTAGCTTGTGTTGACTGGGTTGCCACAAGCACAGTTTTTCCTCGGCTTAGATGTCCATGCCATAGCCTGGTTCGGATGTTTGTGCCGCAGTCTGGTTCTGTTCACACCCTATGCCTGCCTTAGTTCCTATACTCTCAGTTCCCAGTGAAAGCAGCCCTTAATCAGGTTAGCAAGGAAGGCAGAGTGTTTCTTCCTCCTTATTTCCTTCAGGGTTGATTATATATTTAGTCAATTTTTCGCTGGATCATACCTTCGTGTTTAGTTTGGAACTTCTAGAGGCTCCAAGGATAGATTTTTCTGACTCTAGTTGAAGATCTTGTTGAATTTTTGGAGAGATTTATTGGTATCACTCCTTACGACGCCATTTCTATGACGTCACTTTCTCTAAATATTTTTTCATTTAAATTTTAATACTTTTGATCTAGCAACCTGGATTTTTGAGAAAAATTGAAACTGTGTCAATCAATCTAACCACAATTTTTTCTTCATACTGGTTTTATTTTTGTATCTCACCCCATAGATTTAAAACTTGAAACTCTGCCTTCTCAACTTAGAATAAGCCACTAGCCATTGTTGTTTTAGTTTTAACTGAGAAGACATATTCCCAAGGAATAGATGTATGATAATCCAAGGTGGTGGGGAGAGGTATATTGTTTAGAAAAAGCAGTATTTTTATTGCTCTCCTAAGATACTCCACAGTTATTAAAGGTCAACAAGATCTTCAGGGAACATACCAAAGATAGACTGAGAAAATATTGTAGTGGGCATGTATTTACCCCTCTCTCTAAACATAAAAGTGAATACACTATCATAGAGAATAATGTTGCATCTTTTTCTAACTCTAAGTCTATATAAGACAAAAGAGGCATTAGGTAAATTTACGCCATTTCCAATAACTGGGCATTGTGACCTGTTGTCTTTCAAATCTATAGCTCTCTCCTATTCCCCCCCAAATAAAAATAAAATATGAGGCACATATAGAAAATTTTTAATTTTCTGGTAGTCACATTTTAAAAACAGTAAACAGAAACAGTAAAAAAATTAATTTTAATATGTTATTTAATCCAATAAATATAGAATATTATTTCAACACATCATTTAAAAAGTTGTTAGATATTTTTTATTCTTTTTTTCATACTAAATCTCTAAAATATAGTATGCAGCTCATACTTACAACTGATCTCAATTTGAACTAGAGAGCCCCCCCCCCAAGTGTGCAGGGTTCCGTAGCTACACAGGGCTGTGACTTCTGTACTGGATGACGTAAGTCTATATAGAAGGCCACGAGAACGTCTCCAAGCCAGAGAGCCACCAACTGAAGGAGAGTCATGGAAGGGAAAGGACAAAAGATGAAACTTGTGAAGAAAGAAAAGTTAAGGGATGGCTGACCTGTGGTGGTGCAGTGAATAAAGCATCAACCTGGAGTGCTGAGGTCGCCGGTTCGAAACCCTGGCCTTGCCTGGTCAAGGCACATAGGAGAAGCAACTATGAATTGATGCTTCCCGCTCCTACTGTCCGCCTTTCTCTCCTCTCTCTAAAACCAATAAATAAAATCTTTTATAAGATAGAAAGAGAAGAAGAGAAATGAATGAGTAAGTAAGAAAAAGATAAAGGAGAGGCAGGGAGTGGCAAACATTTTCCGAACACACACAGAGTGCCAGCTGCTGTGTATAATGAGAAGTGCTAGAAGCTACTTGGCAATGATCCTTAGCACCCTCTGTGCAGGACAGTAGGAAAGTCACATTTGAAGTGCACTGTTATTACTGGTTATGACTCAGGATGTTAGAAAAGTCCTTTAACACTCCGTCATGGGAAGATGTTCACAGGTTCCAAGTGTAGATATTCATCTGCCTCTGGTGTGGAAACTAAACCACTGAGAGAGCCACATTTGAGAGAAACTATTTCTCACACGTCTTTTTTCCCTTGTAAAACACCAAGACACAATACCAGACCTCCCCTCAGAGGAGTGCCAGGCTAATAAAATTTGCAAGGGGATGGGAACAAAAAGGGAAAATGAAGGAGAAGAAAGAAAAAAGAATTCTATTTGCAATTTTAGGGAGTAAGGGGGTCACCACCCTGAATTTGTAGCTTAGAAACAGATGAACATTGAGCGTCTCTCAGCACATGGGGTTTTCATACAGACTACTCAGTGTAAGCCCTGTACAAGGGTGCAGCTTCTTCCCATGTTTGAGCAGGCAGAAGAACAAGCTTCCTGCTGTCGACCTGGGTCTAAGGAACTTTATTTGCACTTGGGAGTGGGCAGAGAGGCCCTTCAACTGCAAGGCATGGAGTAAATGTAACTGAAAGGATTTCTCTAAGTGAAGATAGCCCAGAGAGCAAGAGAAAATCCAAAGCATCAACACCCAGGTGCACAGCAAGACAAGAATCTGAAACAAAGGTTAGGTTAACTGAAGCAAAGAGGCAGGCAGGAAGGAGCAAGCTCGGAGGACGCGCCCTGGAGGCGACTGTGTGCTTGTAGAGAGACCTCTGGCTGAGCCTGAAGGGGAAAGGGATCCTAAAGGGAATAATACCATGTCTCAGTTCCGGTTTAGTGGGTAATATGGACATTACTGGCAAAATACTAAGTACTTGTATTTTATAAATAGGTTTTATATATTCACACACAAAAAAAAAGAACAGTAGTAATCCCAATACATCTGCCAGACATATACTTTAAAAGCCCCACAGATGAGGTGCAGTGAAGTGAGCAGACCAAAATTTTCCATCCTAATTTAAGTCAGGCCTCACATCTGCGTGGGCTCTCTGTGCAGGATTAGCGCGCTATAAACCTGGGGTGTTTTTGGTTGTTCACTCAACTAGAGCCATGCTCTTCACACCCCCATGACCCTGAAACATGAAGGCCCTCCCGCTTCTCAGACCACCCCCATCCCCGCAGGACAAGCTGAAGCACTCCGTCCCAGTGGAACCACTTCCTGAACAAGGAATACCCAAGACACTTCTTAAGTATTGAGAATTTCCTTTGGGGCACCTTCTTATTGCTTTCCTACATTTGCTCTCTTCATTTTTGCAAACTCACCTCTCTGCTGTCTACTTTATTTAATGAGGTTCAAAATTTTTGTCATGTAAGTCTTCAGCGGGGGTAGCAAGGAGCCCTGTCACTTTGGTTCCCTACAGGGAAGGCCTGTAATCATCTTACAATGCTTTACTCTGGCTGTTCCTGGCCAGAGTAAAGCCTTCAGAAACTAGCGCTCTGATCACATGTAAGTTCTCTGCCATGCCTGGCATGTGCTTTGAGTATGTCCAAGAAATGTCACCACATCTGAACCCGCACTAGGCTTGGTAGAAAGGTATCCTTTCAACTATCATGAAAACAACACTCGTTTCCAAATATAGAAGAGTGAGAAAAAAAAAATACGGATGTTCTATGCGCTTTTAGATATTACATTTTTAGGTCATTGTTTTTAATGAAATGTAACCATTTGGTTCCTTCAACTACCTGGTGGCACTGAAGGTCTGGAGACAGGTAGGGGATAAAAGAAGGGGGTGGGGGGAGTCGTGTGGTGCCAGGCAGGAGCCTGAGGAGAAAATATCAAGCAAGGCAGAATGGCTGAGTGATTAAGACATGAAATTAAGTCAGGAGTCTGATTCCTGGCTTTGACAGTCTCCAGCCCAGTGATTTGGACAAGCTACTCAGTTCTTTAAGCTTGTCCTCTCAATTATAAAATGGGAATCATACTCAAATCTACTTCATGGGGTTGTTGGGCAACTAACAAATATAAAGCAATTAACAAATGTCTGGCACTTTAGTAGACATCACTAAGTGATATGAATTATCACAATTAGTAGCAGTAATGCAGATGGGATTGAACAGAATGAAATAAAGTCAATGCTATACTTTCTTTCATTCATTCCATCCCTGTAACTTTACACATTGGTTTTCCCTCTGGTGTCCAGGGAGCAATGTGCTGGTGGCCACTGGCTAGGTAGAAAGTTACTTTCAGAGAGCAAACCTATGAGTCATGCAACAAGCCCCACGGGGTCACACAACTTCCAGAAATCGAACGTAGCTAAAGAAAGGAATGATTATAAAAACATCTCTTCTAAGCAATCACTTACCTAAGATCTTTAACTGCCATTCTTCTTTCTATATAATGGAAGTAAAAGTAAATTGCAAACCTGTTTTCCATCTGACAAATCTCCACCTGTGACACTATCATTGCCTCCATCCCCTCCTCATCCCCCTCAACAGCGGGGACGAGTTGGGGACTAGGGTGACCATTCTGGTGGTACATACACTTCCATTGACCTTGACCTTGGCTACCCTCATCTCGTCACATACTATCTGAACAAAACTGGAATAGGAAAAATTGAAGGGGGAGGATAGAAAGGCTAAAAGAGAATCTTAATCTTTTTCTAAAAACTCTGAAATGACTTTCAAGCAAGAGCAAAATCTGAATACATTTTATCCAGATATTCATAATTGTAGCAGTGACTTTTTCCATCTCTGAGGAAGGTAACATCTTGTCCCAGCTAAAGAAAAGCTGTCTCTAGCTCCCCAGTCAGTGAGTCTCAGAGCTGAGATCCCGTTGATGTGTTAATGTCCTGTTCAGCCAGACTGAAGCAGTTAATGCCTTCTGTTTGGGATACCTGCACACGTTCCCACTCTGCTTTTTAAGCTGCTCTTTTTCTGGCAGCACTAGCTGTGTGTTGGAAAACCTAAATGAATAGAGATAATCTGGCTTCAAATAAGCCCATGGGAGGGGGCACATGAATCTTCCACCACACTTTAAATTCCCATTTCTACACATACATATGCAGTATGTGATCCGCATGGTTTGCATGGAGAGCAACACAACTGTCTTGACAGAATAAAGTAAAATATGTTTTGTATATTATAATATATTTTGAATGATATGAGTGTATATGTTTTTCATATATTATAATATATATTTAACATATATAAACTTATATACTTTACTACACTTAATATATATTTGGAATAAACCAAAAATATTCTATTTCATAAGAATATAAGCTTCATGAGACAAGAGTTTGTCCATTTTTTCATAGTAGGTATTTAATAAATCTTGTTGAAGCCTGACCTGTGGTGGTGCAGTGGATAAAGTGTTGACCTGGAACACTGAGGTCATCGGTTCAAGACCCTGAGCATGCCTGGTCAAGGCACATATGGGAGTTGATGCTTCCTGCTCCTCCCCTTTTCTCTCTCTCTCCCTCTCCCCCCCCCCACCTTTCTAAAAAATGAATAAAAAATAAATTTATAAAAATAAAATAAAATAAATCTTATTGAATGAAAGGATGGATATGTAATAAAGTATTTCATTTGATCCCCCAGGCAATTCTGTCTATGACTTAGGAATGAAAAGTAATATTACTGTCAGCATGTTGTAGCTGAAGGATTCCAAGGAGCTTGGCCAAGTCCTCCAGCTAGGGAGTAGCCGAGCAGGATAGAAGCCCAGGTTGAATGATTTTTCATCCCATGCTTTACAGTGAATAGATTGAATGTCAATTCATGTAAGAAAACAAAAGTTGCTTGTTTTCTTCTTCAACAGGTAACATCACTGAGCTAACTTCATTTCCCCATCAATACCTCATTTTCTTGGGCCAGGTTTCTCTGGAGCTCAGGGCTGAGAGGGCTGTCCAGTTCTTTAAGCAGTTTTCACTCTTTGCCATCTCCGAGCCACCCACAGCTCACAGGATCTCCTCTACTCTTTCTCTAATCCTTCCTCTCTCTTTCTCCCCCTTCCTTCCTTTTGTGTCTCTATCTTCCCTTCTCTCCACTAACTCAAGCATTACTAACTAGATGTATGAAGCACACTCTGTTGGTGGGAAATAACCATTTCCTACTTCAAGTCCTTGAGATATCTTCCGAATAAGAAACAGTGAAAAGCAAAAGCTCTGCTTACAAAAAAGGAGGAAAAGTTTAGCTAACACACTAGTTCTCTACACATGTTCCCGCAAACAAGCAACCCCTCCATAAACAAACACATACACAGCCTCCTTAATCCATAAAAAGCCTTGATCTTGGAGAAACAGCTTTGGTTTTTGAGTGAATCATTAGCCTCCTATTTCTTTCTTCTTTCCACCAAACATGAGGAACACTGAATAATGTGTCTAGTTAGTGGCCTTTTTATTAACCACTGGATATTTTAAAAAAACCAAAACAACCCATGGGTATATCCACACACCCAGTCTAGAGCTAAAAAGATGATGGACAAGAATTGAGATTTTTTTTTTTGAAAACATTTCTTATTTTAAGGACAGTAGAATCAATGTCTCTGAAAATCATGGTGTCCGGGGGGATGAATGCCCACTTAGAGTTTAGCCTACCTGGTCCCCTGCTTCCAGGCCCTCCTGGCCAAATTTATTGCCCATGGCCGAAGAAAGGATTTTTTTCCCCCATGAAACTTGTTTTGGCTTGAAGCAAAGTTCAAATAATATTTACCAAGATTATTAAAAAACTCAAACTTTTTTCTTCTTCAGCATTCAGGGGTGGAATGTCAGAAAGTGTTGACATTAATTTTTAAATTAATATTTTTGGAAGACTTTTCCTTAATAAAAGATCAAATGATTACCACAATGCTGGGAATGGACTGCCACTGATCGGGAACAATGCTTGTCAACAGCGCTGTTCAGAACTTGAGGCAAGCTCTCAGGGGCCTTTGTACACTGGAAATACAAATTACCTTCTTACAAAGAATTTTTTTTCTAGCTCATCTTTGGCTGTAAGGCTGAAATGCTGACCTCAAAAAAACATTTTTGCTGCTAGCAGGGGAAAGAGCATTTCTCAACTGAACCGTAGAATCCACGTAAATTCTCCACTGCCATGTGCTCAAGATCTCGGTAACGGCCTGCTGGGTAACGCGGAAAAGCCACCAAATAAGAGATTGCTTGCCCTTTCCAGTCACCCTTTGTTTCAACATGCAGCTAAGGTAGTTGACAATAAAGAACAAAATGGACAATAAAGAGTTAAAGTTTTTAATCATTTACTTTATAGAATGTTAATGATAACAGATGGTTGTGGTTTTTTAATGTCCTTTACTCTAAATAAAAAGTTGAGTCAAAGAAGAAGAAGAAGAAGAAGAAGAAGAAGAAGAAGAAGAAGAAGAGGAGGAGGAGGAGGAGGAGGAGGAGGAGGAGGAGGAGGAGGAGGAGGAGGAGAACGGGTTTCATCCGAATAGAGCTGGTTTACAGTCAAAGCTCTGTCCCTCAGCTGTGAGGCCTCCAGTAGGGAATTTAGTCAATAACATTGTAATAACTATGTACGGTGTCAGGGTATTCACTTCATAAGTCACGTAAATGTCTACGTCCTAGGTTGTACACCTAATATTAATATAATACTATATGTTGACTGTAATTAAAGAATTTTTTAAAAAAATTTTAAATTGACTTTCATTGGCCTCCGTTTCCTCACCTGAAAAATCAATATAGTAAGAATACTTTCTTCTCAAAGTAATTGTGTTAGCTCGTCCAATCCCCATGTTGTTGTTGTTGTTTTTTTACTTTATCATCTTCTAAAATACTCTGTCATGCTACTTAATTTAGTTTGGTTGATCATCTGAACATGCCTCCCCATCAGAATGTGGGCCCGGTGGGAGCGACTTTGATAACTCGCTGCTTGTCTTCTCTCCAGCACATGATAGACATGCAAGAACTATTGGTTGAATGTTGAGCAAATAAAACTAAAGTTCCCAGCCGAGGGCTGGGGTATAAGACCCTCTCCCTCTGAGCATATCAGTGCATCCACTCCTGTCGTTGTGAGGGGCACAATGGGAAATTAGATGGAGACAGTCCAGAAGTTCTCACTTGTTCCCTGCTCCCCGCTCTCATGCTTTGTGTCCCGCGCCCCAGGTGGAGAACGAGGCTTCAGTCCCACCTCCCGCATCCCCAGATTCTTCCTTGCGATTCTGAATCGGGATCGAACCATCCTGGGGACAGACTGAGGTGCGCCGGCTGCTTGCAAGACCACGTGCCTCATCTGACCCGAGTTTCCCTCCCTTTACTTTTTCAGTGTGATTTTCTTTTTCTGAAAAGCGCAGTCTCGGTTTCTTGAGATAAAATGGGGTTTTATTTGCCATTCTTAAAGTTCAGTCCTGTGTCCAGGTCCCGAGACACATACCCTACGTGGTTTGACACATCTGCCTGGACTCCACAAGCCAGGGACACTGATTCTCTAAATGACCAGGACCTCCAAGTTTACTCCCCCAGGGAGGAGACCAGCTAGCTCCTATTTTCACTGGAACACAGCTGAGGGGAGGGGCATGCAAGCAATGCAAATCAGAAGAGGAGATATGAATCTCAAGATCCTCAGTAGTTTTAAAACCATAATCAAAATCTGTTCTCCATCGCTAAGATGAACCTTTTTATTTTTTATTTTAAAGACTCAAATTTCATCTTACGTGGACAAAACCCAGAGTTCTAACTTCCCTCTGTCCTCTCAAGATGAGAAGATCATAAATAACTCCAGGGGCAGCCCAATCTGGGCTGGAACCCTGACTCTGAGTATGGACATCTGTACAACCTTGAGAAAACTGCAATTTCCTCAAGCAAACTGGGTTCCTATCTCCTAGTACTATTATAATGATGCACTGAGTTCATGCTTATAATACATCTAGTACAGTTCCTGGTACACATGAAGCAGTCCACAAATGTTCATTTGTTTCTCTTTTGGTTACTTACTAGCCTTCCAGGTCTGTCTGATGAACTGTGGGACCCTGAGCTATTCATTTCACTTCCCTAAGTCTCAGAGTCCTCAGTTCTACAGTGGGGATAATTCTGACCTCATCGGTGACAGTATGAGAAAGCACTGCTGTGTCAGCTACAGTGGCCAGCCTTTCACAGCCGCTCAGTACTTCGCCGCTATTAGTATTTTCTACCATTATTAATCATTGGTTTTGTATCACAGCCACAGGTTTTGTCTTCTAGACACTTTAAATATATGACCTTGCTGATTAAATCTTCAAAGAAACTCTCACTGTGAAGTAGGTATTCTTATTTTTATATTAGAGATGAAGAAATTAAGGCCCAAAAGGTTAAGTAACTTGGTCAGAACTACGCAGATTATGAGTGTCGTGGCTGGTAGTTACACTCACGTCTTCTTGACTTTGAAGTCGGTGTTCTCCTCTTTAATTATGATATAGTGACTCCCAAATTATTATTATTCCTATTAATATAATTATCACCATCAGTATTATCTATTCTCTTTATCCATCCTTTGTTAACTCAGACCTACTCTAGCTAACACATCTGTCCCCAGTGTTCAACCATGTCACCAAATTAGTCTGGGCCCTAATGGCTCACAGGGACTAGAATAGCAAGTTTGAGTGTGTTTGAGGCTGGAGAGCGGGCAGAGGCTATATGGAGACTGTTTGCTTCTTGGGGTTTCATCTTCATTGTGAATGCCCTCACTGTGTAGCTTTGGAATAGGTGACAGCAGAAGGACATGCAGAAGCCTTACAGTCCTCTTCTAAATGCCTGCAGAATGGTTACAGATGCAGATACCAGTAAAAATATGCAGCGGGTAAGAGTAACATAAATAAAGTTATAGCAACTCCATTCAGAGAGGAAAGTGTCAAGTGAAGGGAAATTGGAGTTCAATGACAGAATGAAAATATCCAGGGTTGGCCAGAGAGTCAGGTGGATGCCGGTAGGGAAAAACACAGGCCTGGCACACAGCAGATACTCAATAAACATTTGTTGAGTAAACAGAGGAAGAAACCATGTTCATTACATTAACTGATGAGCAGTAATTCTTAAAATCACAAATACAGAACTGAGGCCCTTTGTGTAATGGTCAGATCCTGGGTGTGGCTTATGCTGATCTTCCCCCATTGTGACATTACCAACCTTTCCCTGAATCTTCAAAGATGGCCACTATGACTCCTCTGGCCATGACCCCACTCTTGAAGGGACCTCAGAGATCAGGCCTCCTCATTTTTGGCTTCCTAGTCTGTCTGTTCCAGAGTTTCTAGGTCAAAAATGAAGTTCAGGATGACTAGGGTAATATGCGAGATACCACAGAAAAGACAAGGACAGAGGGCCACGTCCAAGAGGAGAAGGAATACTTAAAATAAATGACTGTCCTAAAAACCCCTCGCGGGTCCGGCCAGGGCACACAGGAGAAGCGCCCATTTGCTTCTCCACCCCTCCGCCGCACTTTCCTCTCTGTCTCTCTCTTCCCCTCCCGCAGCCAAGGCTCCATTGGAGCAAAGATGGCCTGGGCGCTGGGGATGGCTCTGTGGCCTCTGCCTCAGGCGCTAGAGTGGCTCTGGTCACAACATGGTGACGCCCAGGATGGGCAGAGCATCGCCCCCTGGTGGGCAGAGCGTTGCCCCTGGTGGGCGTGCCGGGTGGATCCCGGTCGGGCGCATGCGGGAGTCTGTCTGACTGTCTCTCCCTGTTTCCAGCTTCAGAAAGAAAATGAAAAGAAAAAAAAAAAAAAAACCTCGCGGGTCATCACAATACATATAACTCAATGCTACCTCAATACAATCCTCAATGCTACCTAAGATCTAGAGAGAGGGGGAAGGCAAGGTTGCCTTCTCAGAGAGAGAGGCTGACTGCCAGAACCTTCCCTTGGCCGTAGCCTATGCTGGCCATTGAGCCACATCAACCTCCTAACCCTGCTCCCACCTGCAGGCCTGGGCGCACTGTTCCCACACTGCATTTTGCATTGGCAAGAGGCATATTGGAGGCTTCTTGGCAGAGGCAGCTGTCTTGGTTTCAAGACATCCCTGCTGTTGGTTCCTGCTGTCTTGCCCCTAACTTGCCTCACCCCCCATTTAGCCCTCACCTCATGAACCCAGAGTTTCCTGGCTTCTGCCAAAGTCCTGGCTCCAAGTTCTAGCATGTTTGCCAGATTCAGGGCACTCCCGACTCCAGCCAGCTGCCTCGTCTGGCCCTGAGCTTTCCTCCCAGGCTTTCCCTGGCTCTTCTGGTCTTGAGTCTCCATCTCTGGCCCATCGCCCCTTGGTCCTCTATACCTCTGGTTGAATACTCCCTCCACCCAGCAGTGAAGACCTGCACATGCCCCATAGTGGCTTTTTAAAAGAAACTTAGTGAAGAGACGTCAAGCAAATTGACCTTCCTCATTATACCCAGATTAGGACTAATTTAATGTGATGCTAAGAGTTTTCTTTGTGATTAAAAAAAAAAAGAAGAAGAAGAAGAACTTAGGAGGAATATTTTGGGAAGCAGATGCCCTGAGTTTGAGCTCTGTGAGGAAAGGCCTCTTGCCGCCCCCCTACTCTCTCCCTCTTAAGGAACTAACATCCCAGAGCAACTAGGCATCAACATTTCGTGCTAAGTTCATTAGTGCCATGCTTCAGACCTCCCAATTTTCTTACCACCACTCTCCATAACAACCATCAATAATTTGAACATTTTAAAAATTCTCCCACTCTCTTGTTGCATAGTAATTCATTCCTTTATTTATTTAACATTCATTCTCTATGTTCTAAAATATGCAGTTTATGGCATAAAATCATTCATTAAAATAAAGAATTATTTCATTGATCAATAAACAGAAATGCAATCGAATCGACGCTTGACTAAGCCTGAGGGATTCCGATGTGGAGATACAGGGACACTCCTGGGGAGGGACGCAGGCACTCCCCCTAACAAAGTGAAAAGTGCACAGTACAACTGTCTTCATGAGACAAGGCACAGCTAAGCCATCACAGTGCTTTCTGAAGTTTCTAATGACCTGGCACACCTAAAAAGTGGTCATACCATAAGAAACATTGGGGTAAATGGAGAAGGCTTCCTGCAGCAGGACATCATTGCCCAGGTCTTCTGCTGCTGCCCCAGATCTTGACCAGCTGCCTCCAGGGCTGAGGTAGTGATATCTCAGCACATCTATAACCCATTGGTGGCACAGCAGAGGCTTGTGACTCACCGATTGGTAAGCTCTGACTTCCAGTAATGATTGTTCATTCACTCGATTAAATATTTTGTGTGGGCCAAGCCCACCGGGGGTGAGGACGACAGAGACGCAAAGACCCGACTCCGGAGACCAGGTTCAGTGATGCAGATCCGCTTTATTCAGGAAGTAAGCTAGCTTATATACACAGGTTCAGCCTATAGGGTGTTACAGCGTGTCCTTCAAAGCCAATGGCTGGAAAGGTCAGGGAGCTGCCTGGTTGGCGCTGAGTCACTTCCTTATAGTGGCGAGCTCCCTTCCTGGGTGTGCCCAGGAGGGTTCCGGGAGCTGGAGTATTCTCACAGCATTGCATCAGCCACAGCTGCTAAATAAATGCTCTGCACTCTACCTACATCTCCTCCTTCTGTTTTAATTAAGGCCAGTTGAACCTGCTTGATGACTGCTTGTTGCTGTTGTAGCTTCTGAATGCTACACATTATGCAACGGAACCCTAGTAGAACTAAAACAACTATAATACCTATTAGACTTTATGCTAATAGATTAGCTGGATTAAACAATGAGGCAAGCTTCTGTAATGTTTGATTAGTTAGAAAATAGAACGGGGGTCTTAAACAGGGGATTCCTCCTAGGGGTTGGGATGTCATTTCCCTCCCATTGTGTTACAGAGACCTTCCAGGTGCTGTTAAACACAGTTCCATTTTGATTGAACATAGGTCCATGCACGCCCCCTTCCTACAAAGGTCCCAGCGTCCAAACATGGAACGGATGGCTTGCCGCAGGCTGCGTACTGCATATGGTTGCATTCCGTCTCTCAGCCTCCGATGCCAAACTCTGAGGTTGATGGTCTGTGCATCTGGGCCAGAGGCAATGCGGCAGTCTCTCCAGGGAATTCCTTCTCTCGGGAGTGTTCTTAGATGTTCGTCATACAGGAACGGGCAAAGAGGTGACCCTGGGAAGGCAAGGTTAGCAGGACAGGCCCAGCTGTTGGTAGCTAGGGGGAAGAGGGCTTGTAGGCCAAGTACTGAGCCTTGATTGGCAGTACTGTTTTCAGCAAAGTCCCCTGTAGTATGATTTCGAAGTAGGGCCCACCCCTCCAGGATGGTGTTATTCAGAGTAAACTTAGGTAGCATTGGGTCACTGAGGTTACCCCATGTAGTGCCGTTCCACTGTTGGGATTCCTGGCCACTATTGTCACAAGGGAGACTAAGGGAGCAGTTACTGGAATATACTGCTGGAAACTGTGGACTATTAACTTCAACAGACATAATTATGCCAGGGTGGGGAACAGCCGCCCAGACGTGAGGATCTCCTCACGCCAGGGAGTTAGCTGTGATAATGGCACACGTGAGCAGGAACAGAGCACCAGGGCCTGGGAGCCCGCCAAGGGCTACTCTCTGGGCCCGCCCGCCAAAGCCTCCACATCCCCCAGGTGATGGGGCACACACGCCGGCCACTAGGTCTCCTTCTGGAGCTGAGGACCTCCTCTCCTCAGGCGTAGTCGGTGTGGAGAAGGCCAGGGCTGTGGCTTTGGGTAAAGACTGGCCATTTAGTGGGTGCCCAAGAAACCCTGTCAAGCAGGTTGGGGGGTTCCTGGGATCCAAATTGACTGAAAAACACAAGCATAACCTCTCCCTTGTGTGAGAAGAGGGTGTGATCCCCGCCACTGTGCCGTGGCTGGGTTCTTCCAGCATCATTTCAGAGACAGGGGCAGGGGAGAGAGAGACCGAAAGACACAGAAAAATAGACAAGACAGACAGAAAGAAGGAAAAGAGACACATGGGGGGGCGTATAGGCTGACCCATGGGTCTGCAGCAGGAACATGTGTTGGAGAAAATGGCGTCTGAGAGGCTGGGGTGGGACATTGAGCCCTGGCAGGGAATGTGGAAGTAGCGACTTCCGCTTTTTCTGGCTGCAGAGCTGATGGTGCAGTTAGCAATTCGGTTGGTTTCATTTCTGCACGCTCAGCCACAATTTTGTCAAACTTGGAGGCTAAATTACTTTCCTCCTCAGTGAAGGGGGGTGAATAGGAAGGTAGGGGCTCCCCAGAGAGAGAGGTAGCCTGTAATATTTTTGGCACCGGTGGAGGGTCCCCAGCAGGAGCACCAGTTAGGCAGGCATGTGCACTAGCAGGGCAGGAATGAGGCCGAGAGGGAAGGTTTCCCCCATGTACTTCGGCCGAACGGATGCACCGGAAAGCTTGGGCCCAAGTATCCGGGTCCCAAAGAGGCACGTCCCGGAGCCAAGGGTTGAAACCTGAGAGGATTTCCCAGTAGGTACAAAGATTCTTTTCACTAACTTTAACTCATCTACTCTGCAATAGGGCATAGAGGGCTCGAGCTTGCGGGGCTCGGGAGTGGGGGAGAAGTTTTCCTATTGCAGAGGGTCACTCACCCATCCTTTGAGTGCCGGCTGGGTCCCTGTTTGAGGTGCCAGAACGTGGACAAGGCCCACCAGGGGTGAGGACGACGGAGACGCAGAGACCCAACTCAGGGGACCAAGTTCAGTGACACAGATCCACTTCATTAAGGAAGTAAGCTAGCTTATGTACACAGGTTCAACCTATAGGGTGTTACAGCATGTCCTTCATAGCCAATGGCTGAAAAGGTCAGGGAGCTGCCTGGTTAGCACTGAGTCATTTCCTTATAGCGGGCGAGCTCCCTTCCTGGGTGTGCCCAGGAGGGTTCCAGGAGCTGGAGTATTCTCACAGCATTGCGTCAGCCACAGCTGCTAGGTAAATGCTCTGCAGTCTACCTACAATTTTGGGGTTCATACAAATATTTGAGTGATTGTGCTAGTCGCTGTTCTAGGAACTTGCGATCCACCAGTGAACCAAAAACAGAATGCCCCCCGTCTCCATGAGCTTTGAGTCTGATGGAAGGAAACATAATAAACATGTAATAAGCACAATAAATAAGTGGGTCTGTAACTGTGAGACACAATAACTACTATGGACTAAAGAAGCAGGGTGAGGGGGTTGAGATGGGGGACAGGACAATCACTGAGTTAAATAGAATGTTCAGGGTCAGCCTAATGAGAAAGTGAGCAAAGACTTGAAGTCAGTGAGGAAGTTCGCCAAGGGGATACCTGGGGCAAGAGCATTCCAGGTAGTGGGAGCAGCTAGAGCAAAGATCCCCTGTGGGTTCTATAGATAGTCTGGCTGGAGATAAGAAAGTGACAAAGAGACATAGCATCCAGGTCAGGGAGGCAATGCTCTGCATTTGTGTGTGTGCATGTGTATGTGTGTATGTGTGTGTATTGCAAATATTGTTCCCTGGTCTATAGCTTATCTTCCCAATTCGTTCATGTATCTTTGTTTTACATAAATTTTAAATTTAGTATAGTCAAATTTATCAAGTTTTCCATTTTGGTGTGTGGTTCTTTGTGTCCTTTTGAAAGAAAGTCTTCTGAACAGAATGTTATATTTTTTTCAAAAGCTTTAGAGTGGTGACTTTTCCCATTTAGATCTCAGGTAAGCCTGGGATTGAGATATTAATATAGTAATAAGCAAAGGTCTTATGTTGTTTCTTTCTACCTGGCTAATCAATAGTTTCAGCACTCTTCATTGATTAGTTCCATACTTCCTCCTTTGATTTTTAATGCTACTCTCTCATTTGTCTCTTGTTTTAGGTCAAAGCTATTCTTGGTCTTTCCCAGAAGATCACCAAATGGCAGAGCATTACCTGCCCTCGAACGGCTGCCTTACAAGTCAGGACAGTGACAGAAACTACAAAATGAGCAATTAATATTATACTAAAGGGGAAAGAAGGAAAGCATCGACGCATGAAGTGCTTAACGACTGGGACCAACTGACCTAACCAACTTCATAAATTAAAGACACTTCATGATGGGGGTCTCCTGGCTTAAGACATCCACTAGGTGGCTGATAACCTCTCCCAACTTTGAATGTTGATCTGTCCACTAAGCCCCTAACCCGATGACTACCTCCTCTGGTCACTAAGGGGCAAAGTCCACTGAATAAGGAAGGCTTCCAGCATGACACAGCAGGTGCAAAGTTACTTTACATATGGCAGTGAACAGGCAGTGAGACTGAGGCATCCTGACACATCGGGACAAAATTCCACTCAACAAACCATTGTTTCTAAGTAGCCGCTCCCCTCACCTGAACGCCTCATTGTTAAGTAGAATGATTTATACCCCTAGGATTATGACCAAAAGTCAACAGGTTCATTTCCTGAAAGGTGAGAGTGGACTCCCACCTCACGGATTCTTGCATTGCTCACCCCAGTGTCCTGGCCCAAGACCCTGCTCAGTGTTCAGCCCCTCAAAGCTCACGGTCCTCTCACCCCGCAGGAGAGTGGGGGAGTTAAAAAAGGACACAGGGCATTTTCATCCCCAACGTGAAACCAAGTGTTAGGGTGACGGAATCTGGTCAGATTTCCCTCGCTCAATTCAGAAAAGCCGAACAGCTCTGAGCAGACGAGTGATCACAGAATGTAGCGTTCATTTCTGCCCTAGCCCGGTGTTTGCCCATCTGCAGTGGCTGGGAAGGAAGCACGATGCTTACAGCATTTATATTTTCCATGCTGTGGTGAATTTGGAACCTTCCCCCAGCTCAAGACAGAATAAATTTACTCCAGCACAAATCTCTTGATCATTTCTCCTTCAAATGTGGGAAAACAGCGCTGAGAATGTGGAAAGTGTAGAGCACATCATAAATCCCGGGACACAGGAACTCAGAAAGCTGCATGAGGCACATAAAGGAAGCACTGTGCTTTAATATTATTTTCTGTTTAAAATCGACATGTGTGGTTTCGGACAAAGGCCTTTTAGTGTGGAGGAGAGAAGGTTCAGTGTTTCTCTTTTTGAAAAGCAGAAGAGTGTCTGGGAGAGACAGTGAAGGGATGTGCTCTGGGGTGTAATCTGAAGGAAACTAAAAATAAAACGACCCATACTTTCGAATAACTGCCCTTAGGAAATAAAACCATGTATCTGGCTTCCCAGGATGTGAGCAGTGTCTTTCCATGCCAGCGATTTCTGTCTTGGTGTGTTACATTTGAATGGGAACAGGTGTTTATTGATAAAATCCCCATGTTGAGTCCACATGGGAGGGATTATTAAGTATCACTTCAAACTTCAAATGTCTCTGTTCCTGTTCCTCCCACTTTCCAGCATAGGAGAGACAATCAGCCCGCCCCTAGCCCCCATTTTCTTTAAACATTTTGTTATACAAAGATTCCGCGACAAATAGCATGGATAGTGGAAAAGAACACAAACTGACCCACACTGCCACACTGCCTGGGTTTGTCCTTACTCTGCTGCATATGGTACCGACTGTGTAGTCTTTGGTGAGTTACTTAACTTCTCTGGGCCTCAGTTTCCTCCTCTGCAAAATGGGACTGATATTAGCTACCTCTTTGGGTTGCTGTGGGGATCGAATTAGTTAATAATAAGAAAAATACTTTGCATATACTGATCCATAGTGTTATAGATCATGTTTGCTATTCTTTCTTTCTTTCTTTCTTTTTTTGTGAGAGAGACAGAGAGAAGGACAGATAGGAACAGATAGACAGAATGAGAGAGATGAGAAGCATCAATTCTTTGCTGCAGCACCTTAGTTGTTCACTGATTGCTTTCACATATGTGCCTTGACCTGGGGCTACAGCAGAGCCAGTGAGCCTCTGTTCAAGCCAGTGACTTTGGGTACAAGCTGGTGAGCTGTGCTCAAACCAGATGAGCCCGCACTCAAGACGGTGACCTCGGGGTTTCGAACCTGGGTCCTTTGCGTCTCAGTTCAATGCTCTATCCACTGTGCCACCACCTGGTCAGGTATGTTTACTATTCTTAATCAATGAATCCTCTTGGCAGCCTGAACTTGAACACTAACTCTAGTATCAACACTAACTAGAACACTAACTCTGGCTTTCTGTGTTTAGAAAAATGTTAGGGTGGTGGGACCATATCTCAAGAGACTTGAGCAAAATGATTTATAAAAAATGATTGAATCTACTTGTCCTGACATGAATCTATTTATTTCTCAACTCTGGTGGCCACTTGTGGGGTTTGCCCACTCAGCACCCAGTGCCTCTTCTTTTGACCACAGTGCCATGCTCTTGCTTTGGAGAATGCCCCTCAAGTCCTGAATACCTGCTACTTGGGCTTCTATCAAGGGGTCTGAACACCCTTTTCCGGCCGCTCTCCCACCTCTCCCCAAGCTCAGCTTATCCTTTTGTCTTTCTTTGCATTTGTATCTTGAACCGACTGAAACAAGGACCAGGAGAAATGGCCGTTTCAACAGGCTGCAGAGCCTCCAGGAGTCTGTGTCTAAGTTCCTGCTGCCCAGACCCCCAAAGGTGCCCTTATTCTTTTCATGACTCCTTTATTTTGCTTTACCTTTGAATTACTCTAGTTCCTTTCCATGAATTAATTTCCCCTATTTTGTAGATGTGTCTGTTCTCACAACCAAAGATCCTAACTGAGGCATCTCTTGTTCCTTCCCTTAGATCCCTGTGGTCTCTGAGGACCTGTGCTCACATAATTCTACTGTAAGCACCTCAGATGGTTGCTGCTGCTGTTGTTCAGTTTGGACTATAAGCTGGAAAGCAAGTTACAAGGAAATAAATACTCCTGTTCCTCTTAGGCACAAATTTTTTAAAGCTGACGAATATTTTATAGTGCTATGCAAGTTGAGGAAAGATGCGTTTGAGAGGTGGTGAACTGCCCTGCACTCTAGCAGTGGTGGAATTGCAAGAAAACAAGAACTAGGGGCCTGTGGTAGGCAAAAGTGAGAAGAAACGTACTGAGGCAGGAACTTGGTAAGAAGAGATGGGGGAACTGGTAACAAAAAAAGCAATCAGAAGGAAGAGAAGAAAAGGTAGGAAGGATGGGTAAAAAGGGAGCAGTGGGTCCATTATTAAAATACAAATACCTCTGAGCATTGCTATTTCCATCTCAGGGTTGCCCTGGGTCCAGCAGCCCCTCACCTACCATGAAGCTGTGATAGGAGGGAAGTGAGAAAAGCATTTTTAACAGTGAGGAGAGGTATGGAATAAAGGAGAAAGGAAGTGGGTCCAAGATAATCTGACTTCACTACAAGGCTTGGGGCAGCCTTGTAGATTAGTGAAGCATGATGGGAAAAAAATCACAATGTGACAGGAGAAAGTGGTAAAGAAAGAAGAAATGTGAAAGAGAGAAAAATGGCAGAACAGAGAGCAAAGAACTACAGTAGGAAGAGAAGTATGACAGTGGATGAGCACGACCAAGAACCAGACAGCGCCGCTCACACAGTACTTCCTGGCCCATTTCTGGGTGAGGAACCTCTTCTGGTAGAATATATCCTCTCATATTCATGCCATAAAGAGAACAAGCCTCCACATTAATGAATGACCAAGGTATTTGTGACAATGGCAGTGAAATATTATCAATGCTTAGTTCAGTAGAGATTTCTAGAGCATTAGCATTAATATTCTGCTTTACTCTACTTAGCACTGTCTAAACCTTAATGTCTCAGAAAACACAGGAGACATTTGGATTTGCTTCTGGCCAACCAGTAGGTTCTGTCAACTTATCTTGGCATAACATCTGAGACAAGGACCCAAAGTGAAGGTTAGAAGAGAAGCAGTCATGCAAAGAGCAAGAAATACAGCACAATAAATCAGAGGATGCAGGACCCACATCCCATTGTGGGGGGAATCTGGTCCAAACAGAGGGGGGCAAATGAGGCCCCGGGGGGACCAAAGCTGCCAGGGAACAGAGGTTCTTTTATTCTTTTAGGGTAAAGACAAGTGCCCCACATGGAATAGATGAAACGTGGACAATGTGGTATGTCTTCGAATTATTAATGATGCACATGGAATCTACAAATCCACCTTGTCATGCCACTGAAACAGTTTTGTGGATGATAAGCTTAATTTAAGCTTTTTTTTTTACCCATATTATTGTTAGTGTCTTAAACACACACACACACACAGATACATGAGGCTTCCTGCTGAATCATAATAATAGAATAGAGCTCAAAGTAACATTATCTAAAGCAGCTAGTATGACTCACTTCGCCTCCTCACAATGAGTACAGGAACTAAAACAGAAATGGGATATAGCACACTCAGGAAATATGCTACATGTAAGAATTTTCACTTAAAAAAATAACATTTGGATGTTAATGCTCTGTTATTTTTAACCTGGCTTTATTTATCATAGGTTCTTAAACTGGATGTACAAATAATTTCATTACTGAGAATAAAAATTACCTTTTGTTCATGGCACATATTAAAGCCATATTTCCCCTTGAAGGGGAGAAATAATTACCATGTGTTGAAAGGAGAAACACACACACACCTACATTCTACAGCATGAAAATCAAGGGCTACAGTTCCCAGTGGCCTGTAGTCAGCATTTATGCGAGACTTCTCGGAAGGATGCATGTCTGCTCCACCCTTAAGATGCCAACAATTCTCTTTTCTGGTAATCAGATATTTAATATCATTTTATATCCTAGGACATTTTGAATCTTCATTGTCTTTTATTCAAACCTAAATTCACCCCTGTCTTGTTATTTTTTCTTACTATCAGTTCTATGAAATCAATATATAATATAGAACAGCGGTCTATAGGCGGCCCCTGTGTTCCGGTCGTTCGACCCCCGCCAGGGTCGCGACCCACAGGTTGAGAACCGCTGATATAGAAGGAATTATATTAAGACAAGCGTATATCCTGTTCATAGAAATGTCAGATACCATATTAACTGACATATTTGTATTATAAATGATTTTTAATTGTACCATCTTTTTTCCTACTTTTTGTAATTCTAGAAAATGTCAAAATATATAGAAGTATAGAGCATAGTATAATGCAGCCCGTATGCCCATCACCCAACCTCAACAATTATCAATTCGCGTTTTATTTATACTCCCCCTCAATATTATTTCAAGTAAATCCCACGTGTAATATCATTTCATCAGTGAATATTTCAGCCTCTATTTCTAAAAGATAGGAACTCACTTTCTACAGCATAACCATAATAAAATCATCACGGCTAAAGGAAAATTAAAAGGAATTTTCATCCGACCTCCGGCCAGCATTTGCAGTGGACACTGTGCCGTGCTGCCCAGCTCTCCCTTCAGGCCTGAAGGATTTATTCCTCCAGCTGCCAGCCCACAGTAATTGCATCCTTTTCCTTCAGGGACACACACCTTTCCCTGGAGCAGACCACCAGTGATCGGTAAATGCAGGGTTAAAGGTCCACACCCTGACCCCAACTTGGGAGTCCTCTGAGGAGCCCTCCCAGCTCCTACTGGTACTCCCGGTGGGCTGGGCAGAGGACTCGCAGTGACTACATCCCAGCCCAGCTCCTCCCTCTGCCCGGTGCTGCTCCTTTCCCTCCCCCCACAGGTGTTGCTCCCAGAAACACTCCCCAGTAAATTCCCTGCCTCCTATCTGTGTCTCAGAGTCTCCTTTTCAGAGAACCAAACCTTCAGTAGCATTCAAAATTATGTTTGTCTCATAAAGATGTGAAGGATACAAATGAACAACCAGATAAAGAGATGAATGGAGGGGGAGGGGATTGTGCAGCACGCTCACGTCCTCCCATCCTTTCAACCCAGAAGCTCCTGCCGCCTCCTTCTTTCTGAGTTTTCATTTAAATTTCATTGCTAGCCTGACCTGTGGTGGCGCAGTGGATAAAGCGTCGCCTGGAAATGCTGAGGTTGCCGGTTCGAAACCCTGGGCTTGCCTGGTCAAGGCACATATGGGAGTTGATGCTTCCAGCTCCTCCTCCCTTCTCTCTCTGTCTCTCTCTCCTCTCTCTCCCTCTCTGTCGCTGTCTCTCCCTCTCTCTCTCTCTTCTCTAAAAATGAATAAATAATAATAATAATAATAATAATAAATAAAGTTTAAAAAATTTTCATTGCGTGGGCATGATTCATTAAATCATTAACCACTGGCAAACAAACTTAATCTCCAGCCACCTTCCTGCCCCTGGAGGTTGAAAGGAGGGGAGGCTGAAAGGAACTTGCTCATTCAGAAATGGCAAAGGATTTAGGAGCCTGTGCCAGGAACTGGGGACAAAGACCAGATGTAACTGTTTTTCATATCCTATAGCTTCTTTCCTCTCTTTCTGACATGGCAAGATGGTCTAGGCTCATTTTTTGTACATTGCCTACCGCCTACCCCTACACTTGGATTTAGGTAATTCTACAAGGTGCCAAGTTTCCTTTTAGTGGAAAATGGTATTTAGGTGATGTTAGCAATGGAATTAGACCTCAGTTCTTGAGATCAACGAAGAAACAATTCAAAGCCAACAACTCTAACGCAGTAAGTTGATTTAGAAAGTCACAGGGATAGGAGATGTGAGTAAGCTGAGCTGCATGGTGTACGGCCAGTAGTTGCAGTTGCTGTTGCAGCAGCCAGGCAGGTGCAGGTTCGCATTAGATTCAGATAGACGGTAGAGAAACAGCGGAACTGAAAAACTGGTGGGCCATGCCTTTATTCTAGCCTCACACCAGCGGGCGAGTAAATACACACAGTGGAAAAACACTTCCCTTTCCATTCAGGGCTCCCAAAGCCACTGACTTTCTCTGATTTTCCTAGGATCAAAGGGCCCACTAGCTCAGTCCCCTCTGGTTTCCATCTCCTTCTCTCTGCTCAAACTGGCTTCTCCTTCAGCACTCCGCCATCTTGGCTGCCTACCTCCTCTGCAACAACATGGCCTCCTCTTCTTAAAACTTTTTGGCACAAAAGCCCCTCCTCCAGCACATATTAGCATAACAAAGCCCCTTCCCAAGCAAGAAGGGAATTAGCAGTATCACCTGGCAACAGCATCACATGGGCATTGGCCATTTTTAACAACAAAAGTGAGCAAAACCAGAAAATACAGATTTTACAAACTCATTTGCCCAACACATGGACTCAGGAAACAAGTCACACAGGTGAAAGAAGGGCCTTTGGAGCTTAGGGAAGAGAAAGCAAAGACAGGGTGCCCGGGGAAGGAAAGGGGGAAGGTGCAGGAGTGCTCTAGAGCAGTGATCCCCAACCCCTGGGCCGCGGACCGGTACTGGTCCACAGAGAAAGAATAAATAACTTACATTATTTCCGTTTTATTTATATTTAAGTCTGAACAATGTTTTATTTATTAAAAATGACCAGATTCCCTCTGTTACATCCGTCTAAGACTCACTCTTGACGCTTGTCTCGGTCACGTGATACATTTATTCGTCCCACCCTAAAGGCTGGTCCATGAAAATATTTTCTGACATTAAACCAGTCCATGGCCCAAAAAAGGTTGGGGACCACTGCTCTAGAGCATGTGTGCTGGGCCCCTCACTTAAGGTTTTTATCTGTTTTCCAAAGGCAGAACTTTTAGGGGAGGACTCAGGGGAGGACATCAGTAACGTATTCATCAGCTTTTCCAGGTGTGTCCTCTCAGGGTCATAGTCTCCACTGATTGGTCTGTGCTCTGGCTGGTGGTCACTGGTCAATGCAGCTGGTCCTGAGGCCAGCCATGGCAATGCTTTGTCTGGTTTTGCTGATTTCCTGCGCCTGCAGCTGAAACACAGCTGAGAGCAAGGTGTTATCTCTAGTTTGACAAAAACTCTGTCTCTGTGGTCAGCAGACCCAAGGCTTGTTTCCTAAGATTATTTGATGAGGGTCAGAACCTCATGGTCCTGACGGATTAATGCTTAAGGGAGTGGTCACTCAGGGGCCTGTATGGGAGTTGCAGGAGCTATTCCTCACCCCTTTTTGCCCCTCTAAAGAGTTCTAAACCATATGACTAACAATATGAAGTTCAGGGAATCTAAACCGCATGATCAACAACATGCAGGAGGAGAAAAAGTCACCCTGGTGGTAGGTCCTAGCCTATCATAGTTGTTTTCTCTAGTATTGCCCATTGCTAAGCACCCAGGACTTTCCATCCTGGTGACATCCGTACCTGGCCTGTCGTTCCTGCTCTGCTCGTGCCTAACTCTACCAAAGCCCACAATCTGCACAGTAAGGGTGTTCAGGCCTTTAAGTGGACAAAACTAGAGAAATCTTTTAAGATAAAACTCCTCGTGAATTCAACTGCTACCTCTAACTCAGATCCAGAAGGGCAGTATTTTTTTTTAATCCTCTTATATCTCCCAAGCTGAGGATCCCAGAGTTTAATTTACAATGTCATAGAATTACTCATTTGCACTGGCCCACAATATACATGTAACTGTCTCAGGTGAACAATATGACCCTTGATGCGCCCCCTCTCCCCAGGTAGTCGGCCGGCTGTGGACTCTGCGACCTGCATCTCTACCTGTGTGGTAAGATCCCGGGGCTTTCTCGGTTTCTCTTCTTTCTGTGTCTATCTCTTTCTCCCCTCCGACACTTTCTCTCTCTTGTCTCTCTTTCTGCTCTTTCTCTCTCTCTCTTTGAATCTTTCAGTCTCTCTCTGAGTCTCACTTCTGACACTGCTCCTTTAGAATGGGAGCCGGCCCAGGCCCTGCTGGGGGGCGGGGCCTGCGTATCTCCATCGGGTCTGCTACGCAGGACACGGTGCTGTTGACTGTGGAAAGTGGCTGCGCTTGCTTTATACAGTTGTTTATAACAGAGAGGCTAAGAGGCAATAAACAGAGAAGAATCTGTGCTTGTAAAGAACAAAAGAGTTAATTTTACCTACTCTAATATGACTGTCTGAAATTATTTTCTCTGTGAGAAATAAATGTTCTAATGGGCAGCAAGAAAAAAAAAACTATTTCTAGAAAGGTTTCTGTTCTCCCCTCTGCTAAGGGTATACCCCACTGGGGATGTATTTGTCCAATTATAGGGTTGACACTCAATATTAAATTTTTCCTTTCTGCCAAAAACTGAATACACAGTAAGGTTGATTTGGTTTCATTTAATTTTCACTGTCTAAGGACTGGTGGGGTTTTTTGTTTTTGTTTTGTTTTGTTTTATAATTATGTAAAACATTTTCAGAGTTTTAAAATCAAATTAAGAAGCATATTCAAAGAAACCTGACTTCTATACCTTTCTCCTCCACTAATTCTCTCCTATTCCATACAGATTAAAAAAATTTTTTTAATTAATTAATCCTCACACAATTAGTTTAGTTGTGTGTGTGTGTTCGTTTTCATTAAAATTTTTACTCATCCTAATTATGAGAATTTCTCAGTGACAGAATTCTGCATCCTTGACCTGTTGCAGCACCCCACCTTAGAAGGAAGCAGAGAGAAAGGGAGAAGGACACTGGTATTTATGGAACCCTCATCACGTACCAGACAGATTCCTCACTATAACTCTCAGATAGAGATATAATCTCTCTTTTATAAATAGAAGAAACCTAGGTACACAGAGGGCTGTCCACAGATACTTGACCAGCAAACTGGATACAGAACTGACATTGGAACTCAAATCTCTCTCATTCCAAAGACATGGTCTGCCAAACACTCTGGCTCACTAATGTTCCTGACCTAGACTTCTCCCTTCAATGCTGAAGAATACGCTTTAACATTCATTCTCTCCCCTTCTCCATTGAGGGTGTCCTATGAGATAGTGCACTGTATTTCTATTTCCATGCTCATGGTTTATAGTTTCACATATCTCAAATGTTTCTGTTTATAAATAAAGAACCAAGCTGTACTACCAACGAGACTCGGAAAGCCCTGCTGCCCAGTGTCAGGAGCACCACGCACATCAGTAGAGGCTTGCCGACTCAGGATGGGGAAGAAATTATGTTGTTAGAAACATTCTATTTTTCATTTCAACACTTGAAAGTCAGTATTTCACAAGACTTTATATTTTCACGATATTAATAACACCATGATAATAACATGACCAGTGTCGTTTTAATGTAAAAGAAAAAATGAACCAAGATTCCCTCCCTGGAGGAATTCATGGCAGGAACAGGAAGGAGAGGGTGTGTAGTAGACATGGACAGGCCACCTGTGAAGTTGACCTCTGTTAGAGGAATACAGCCAAAATATTTCCAAATCTACCAATTCTATACTTTTGCCTTTAGAGGAGTTTGTTAACAGGCCTTTTTACATAAATAAAGTTTTCCCAGAACTGAGGAAGAGGAACAGAGTTAAACATCTCCCTACTGTGTAGTAATAGAGACTTGGAGTTTTCAGATGTCCCCTCTGGGAGAGTGGATGAGACACTCGGGGACCACCAAGCAGATAAGAAGTTGAGGAATGTGATCTTGATCAAGGATGTGTACCTGACTGAGGTGGAGACAATGTGGCCTATGGAAAAGCCGCCCCACAATTGCTCTGCGGTGATCCCCTATTTGTTCTCCGATTTTCAGCAGATTTCAGTACTGTCCTTTAGGGAACAACCATGAAGGGGATGAAGGCAAAGCTGTATCAACAGAGAAAAACAGATGCAGAGGCAAATCCATGAGCAGGGGTTGACTGTTCATACTGTACAGGGATTAAGAGCTACCCACTGCCTAAGAGGTAAAAATGTGTTGCCCATTCCCCTACCCCCTCCGCAGCACCCTCTGAAACTTAGGAAAGGCATTGGTCTCCCCACAGAACATTGTATGTGAGATTATAGGAAAGTAGCTCTAGGGACTCTGGCTGATAGGTTCAGTGGTACAATTTTGGCAGGCATGTGGATGTCCCCATTTGATTCCTGGTCAGGACACACAGAAGAAGTGACCATCTGCTTCTCCACTCCTCTCCCTCCCCCCTCTTTCTTTCCCTCTCTCTCCCCACAGCCATGGTTCAACTGGCTTAAGCAAGTTGGCTCCTGCACTGAGGATGGCTCTGTGGCATCTGCCTCAGGCACTAAGAATAGCTCGATTGCTGAGCAACAGAGCAACACCCCAGATGGGCACTTGGGAGGGGAGGAGAGGGGAGGGAAAGAAGGGAAGGGAAGAGAAGGGAAAGAAAGGGAAGAGGAGAGGAGAGGAGAGGAGAGGAGAGGAGAGGAGAGGAGAGGAGAAGAGAAGAGAAGAGAAGAGAAGAGAAGAGAAGAGAAGAGAAGAGAAGAGAAGAGAGGAGAAGAGAGGAGAAGAGAAGAGAAGGGAAAGGAAGGAACTCTAGCAAAGTCAGGGAGTGGGGACACTAAGATTCTAATAAAAGTAAGAGGCCTGTGAAAATTACTGTATCATGTTTTTTTTAACTGAGAATTAAAGCTAGAATTATCTCTTCCTTATTTGTGTGTATGACAGAGATAGAGAGACAGAGAGAGGGACAGATGGGGACAGACAGATAGGAAGGGAGAGAGATGAGAAGCATCAATTCCTTGTTGCGGCTCCCTTAGTCTCCTTAGTTGTTCATTGATTGCTTTCTCATGTGTCTTGACCAGGAAGCTGCAGCAAAGTGAGTGACCCTTTGCTCAAGCCAGCAACCTTGGGCTCAAGCCAGCAATCTTAGGCTTCAAGCCAGCGACCTTTGGGCTCAAGCTAGCAACCTTGGGGACATGTCTATGATCCCACACTCAAGCCACTGACTCTGTGCTCAATGGCAAGCCACACTCAAGCTGGCAACCTCAGGGTTTTGATCCTGGGTCCTCTGTTTCCCAGTCCAATGCTCTATCCACTGCACCACCACCTGGTCAGGCAAAGCTAGAATTATCTCTTAAAATTATAATACAGTGGTACCTTGAGATACAAATTTAATTCATTCTGTAACCAAGCTCATAAGTCAGCCAACTCATATATCAAACAAATTTCTCCCATTTAAAATAACTGAAATAGATTTAATCCATTCCAGCCCTGTGAAACATCCCCAAACCTTCCTAAATTATGAAAAAAAGATATGTTTTGTTGTTGTTGTTGTTTGTTTTTTGTTTTGGTTTTTTATTTTTCC
Organism: Saccopteryx bilineata; assembly: GCF_036850765.1. Taxonomy (NCBI): domain Eukaryota; kingdom Metazoa; phylum Chordata; class Mammalia; order Chiroptera; family Emballonuridae; genus Saccopteryx; species Saccopteryx bilineata. The sequence continues at coordinate 136,773,414 of NC_089491.1, read as the reverse complement.
AAAGCTGGAAATGGGGAGGCAGTCAGACAGACTCCCACATGTGCCTGACCGGGATCCACCCGGCATGCCCACCAGGGGGCGATGCTTTGCCCCTCTTGGGCATCGCTCTGTTGCGTCCAGAGCCATTCTAGCGCCTAAGGCAGAGGCCACAGAGCCATCCCCAGTGCCCAGGCCATCTTTGCTCCAATGGAGCCTCGCTGCAGGAGGTGAAGAGAGAAACAGAGAGGAAGGAGAGGGGGAGGGGTGGAGAAGCAAATAGGCGCCTCTCCTGTGTGCCCTGGCCGGGAATCGAACCCAGGACTCCTGCACACCAGGCTGATGCTCTAACGCTGAGCCAACCGGCCAGGGCTTGAAAAAGACATGTTTTTAATTAAGAAACATACATGTATATTTTACCGATGCATAAAAAAATATATAAAATTAAAGAAAAAAGTGTTATTTAGTACTGTATTCTTACCTTGGAGACAGATAAGTGCAGCTAACGGAGGTGAATGGCGGAGGAGGAGGGAGGGAGGAAGGGATGCAGGCACTGTAGACACATAAACTAAAACTGCACTTTCTTAACATTAAATGTAAACTAAAACTGCATTTTCTTTACTTTAACCAAAACTAAAACTGCACTTTCTTTACTTAAAATGAAACCACAAAAACTTAATTATTAAAAAGTGCAGATTCTTAACTTTAAACTTAACCTAAGCTTAACATTACGCATTTTTCATTTAATCATCACTTGTTTTTGCCTTTCTGGCTGCACTTTCAGCACTTTCACTTGCAGGACTTTTGAATAAAAATCTACCCAAAGAGGTTTGCTTTGCCTGCCTTTTAAAATGTTACGGAAATGTGACAAACAAGTGTCATTAAAAAGTGCTAAAGCACAACCAATTGAAACTTTTTCTGGGTGTTTCTTTTCAATGAAAGCTTGAAAGCTTCTCCCACATTGCCAGCATGTCTTTAATTTCACTTGTAGAAATCACTTTCTCCGACTCTACCTCCTCCTCACTACTAATCTCTTGCAGAAACTCTGTATGTTGCATCATCTGTAGCTCCTTCAACTCCTCAGTTGAGAGTTCCTCCTCATGCTCCTCAACGAGCTCGTTTATGTCACCCTCATCTACCTCCAGACCGATTGACTTTCCGAGGGACACAATCTCCTCCAACACTTCTACCTCGGTCTTGGTATCTGGTTCGAATCCTTTGAAGTCCCTGTCTGCGACAACATCAGGCCATAACTTTTTCCATGCTGAGTTCAAGGTTCTTCTTGTAATCTCTTGCCATGCCATGTCAATAATGCGTAAACATATCACAATGTTGTAGTGATCTTTCCAAAACTCTCAAAGGGTTAGATTTGTATTTTCAGTCACCTCAAAGCAGTGGCGGAACAAGTGCTTTATATAAAGCTTTATAAAGTTGGAAATGACCTGCTGATCAATAGATTGCAAGATTGAAGTCGTGTTGGGTGGGAGGTAGAGGACTTTCATGAATTTGAACTCATCAAGAATGTCATCTTCAAGACCAGGTGGGTGGGCTGGAATATTTTCAAGGATTAGTAATGCTTTCATCGGGAGTTTATTTTCTCAATATTTCTTCACTGCAGGACCAAAGATGAGATTGACCCATTCAATAAAAAACTGCCACGTAACCCATGCAGTTTTTCTTTAAGAATCTTGTGAATCTTAAAGGCTCAAGGATTGTCGGAATGATACACTAGCAGTGGTTTTACTTTACAGTCACTGCTAGCATTTGCACACAATGCAAGGGTCAGACGGTCCTTCATGGGTTTATGGCCTGGCAGCTTCTTCTCCTCTGCAGTGATGAAAGTCCTCTGGGGCATTTTTTTCCAAAACAATCCTGTTTCGTCACAGTTGAACACTTGTTGGGGGATGTAGCCTTCCTTTGCGATAAGCACAGCAAAACGTGTGATGTACTCCTCATGTACGTGTGATGCCTTAACATCAGCACTCACAGTTTCACCATGCCTCACCACTGAGTGAATGCAGATTTCTTCTTGAAATTTTCAAACCAGCCATGACTTGCCTTAAACGTATCTCCTGCTGCCTCTTTTGAGTTTGATGGTTCATTCTTCTTCAAGTCGCTGTAAATAATACGTGCCTTTTCGCATATTACAGTTTCTGTCACTGTATCTCCTGCCAGCTCTTTCTCTTTCACCCACACCAGCAGAAGCTTCTCCATTTCTTCATAGATATTTATCCTTTGGGACAGAATTGTAGTTCCCTTCACTAGATTTGCACTTTTGATGGCATCCTTTTGTTTAAGGATGGTACAAACTGTAGATGTATTGTGGTCATACAGCCTTGCCAGTTCAATCACTTGTACACCACACTCATGTTTTTCTATTATTTCTTGCTTTATTTCTATCGACATCATTCTCTTCTTCTTCTCACCACTGTCCTTTACACTCACTTTCTTCGGCCTCATGATAGTACACAAAAAAAGTTAGTAAAAAATGCAAAAATGATGCAAGAATGAGTACAGCGCATGAGATCCGACTTGATTCTGCGGGTAATACGTGAGAAAGAACGAGATGCTGGTGTTGTGCTGCCAATTCTGGACCCGTGCGCCAACACACCAAGTAGTGGCAGCTTCCCGAATCATGACTTGTATCTTGGAATTTCGCTCAGATCTCAAACAAAAATACAGACTGAGTCACAGCTTGTATCTTAAATTTTTGTATGTTGATCTGCTCATATCTCAAGATACCACTGTACCTATGCTGAAAAACATTTTCTACTTTAAAATAAAAGAGAAAGACCATATTCATTTCATAACTGGGAGCTACAATTGAATATCTTCAAACTGCTATTGTGGAAAGCTACAAACTGATCAAGAAAGACAAAGTTTCTGCACCATACAAGGTTCTGGGATTGGGTGACAGAATGAGGTAAAGATATATAAGAAGCAATTCAAGGCGGTCACTTTCTTTATGCTAAATTCAGTAGCCATGCCTCTAGGTATTGAATGCTTTAAGTCAGATTGAACTAATTCTTTACAGAATGAGCTACAAAGAGCACAAGGTAAGACAACTGCCCTAGGTTTCATTCATATTGTCCTCCATAGAGAGAAGTTGATTTTATCTTAGTGTATATTTCCCTGTTATAATCAAATTATATTTATTAAATACTCATATGCATATGCCACTGTACTAGATATTTTCTAGCCCTTGCAAAGAATAGATACATTTTCAACAACCAATGGAGTTGTCATTATGTGTATCTTCAGTTCTCAGAAATATTTCTTATTAAGACATATTATTCTAAAACAATAATATGCCTTTATTTAAAAAAATAGGATTTTTGGTATATGAACAGGTCCTTAAATCAGTCTGAAGTTTCCAACATTGAAAAGAATTTCTTATACGCAATCTTGGGGTAGTATTTATAATGTATTTTCTATTTTGTTTCAGGACAGTTAAATTTATATCATGATATATATATCTTATTATTAGGCCTTTCCAAGTTATTAGCTCCCCCTCTTCAGTGGGACTAATTATGTATATTTATAAACTATTCTCTTAGGGTTTTTTTTCTGAATATAACAAGAATTTTTTTTCTTTGACTGCCTAAGTCAAGGTCCATTTTTTTCCCCCTAGAATTGAATAAGTTAATAGCATGGTTTAACATTCAAGGGTTAACTAAATGCATACCCTCTTGACACAAAAAGTCTTATTTGGCATAAAGTGGTAAGTATAGTCTCAAAATAAATTTTCCCTCATGTAAAAAATAGTCTAAATGTTTGAAAGGATATAAATCATTTAATATCACTGTCAGCTGATGAAGGAATCCTGTATATAGTATGGTTGGTAATTAATAAGAGCTTTCATTTATTTATTTAACTTGTTAACAAATATTTACAAGTCACTTGTTCAATATTTATTGACCATCTACAATGTGCTAAGCATCATGCTAGTTGTTAGGGTAAAATAATAATAACCAATCTCAGATGTGATGATTACAGTCTAGAGAGGGAGAGGGGAAAAAAGTAAAACTGTGACAGTTGCTAGATAGGAAAGGTACTTGGTGCTGTAAATATCTAGAAGGGGGAAAATTGGACCCAATAAGGAAGTTGTAGTGGGCTTCTCCAAGAAAATAGTTTTCAAGCTGAGATCTAAAAAAAGAAGAGTAAAAGCTGTCTATGGTGAAAAAGAGAGGAAAAAGTATTATAAGTATAGGAAACCATATGTGTAAAGGCCCTGTGGCAAGTTTCTTAAAAAAGGAAAAATCCACGTGATTGGTGTGGGAAAAAACAAGGGGATGAGCCACGACTGAAGCTTTGCAGGACCCTTATGCTAAGTTAAGGCAGTGAAGAGTCACTGGGTGAACTTAAGAAAGGATATACAGGTAATGGGACCAGGTTAGCATTTGAAAAACTCACTCTAGCTGTTAGCTGAAGAATGAAATGGAAGGAGACCAAAGAGTTCAAGTAAAACTAGTCAGAAGGATAATAGAGTGGTCTAGGGAAGTGATACTTTTAGCTTGGACTAAGGTAATGTTGATAAAGATGGAAAAGAGTGAACAGACTGAAGAGGTAGTCAAGAGGTAAAACAGACAGGACATACCGATGGACTGGTTATAACAAGTGGTCATTTAGGTATCCTGTACAAATGTCCAAGAATGGATCAACTATGCAATCTTTTCTTTATTCTTTGGCAACAATGTGCAATGGAGAAATACGCAGAACCATGTGACCAGGCACCTGTGCAACAGATGGTCTCTCACCTCTGTTAAACCTCTGATACTACCTGTTGAACTTTGTACTGCCTTGATTCCTATTTCCTGCAGTGGCAAAACCAAATATTCGTCACTCTGCTTAATCCCCAAGACCACCCTTTTCTGCATGTCCCTGCACCTTTCTCTACAGGTAACTTTGTCTTTTGATTCACTAAAAAAAATTTAAGTCCTCAGCAATGATCCACTTCACTTATACTGACCATCTTTAAACTCATCTACAGTTACATCTATACCTTTCTTAACTCTCTCTTTTAGCCCAGAGTTCAAATCTAAGTTCCGTCATCTTCTCACTGAGTGACCTCTGTGCGCCATTTTCTTTCTATTGCAAAAAAAAAATCAATACGCCCAACCTCTATGGCCCCAATGTATATGTTGTGTGGCTTCTAACACAATGCTTATTATATAAAAGTGTGACAAGTGTTAGAAAAACAATATATCTGTATCTTCAATTAGCAGAGGTATTGGTGGTGGTAACAGCAGTTTTGATATTTCCTTTCTCCTCATTCTGTGCCAGAAAATGTCCTCCCTTTATCTGTAGCCTCCTTAGAAATATCCCACCTCTCCTTCTATTCCCACCAGGCCCAAGAATAGAAGTATATTAATACCCTCTCTCTTTATCCTTAAGATCCTATTTACTCTTCTACCATAAAACTACAGTGAAGGCCCTGGCCGGTTGGCTCAGTGGTAGAGCGTTGGCCTGGTGTGCAGGAGTCCTGGGTTCGATTCCCGGCCAGGGCACACAGGAGAAGCGCCATCTGCTTCTCCACCCCTCCCCCTCTCCTTCCTCTCTGTCTCTCTCTTCCCCTCCCGCAGCCAAGGCTCCATTGGAGCAAGGTTGGCCCGGGCACTGAGGATGGCTCTGTGGCCTCTGCCTCAGGCGCTGGAATGGCTCTGGTTGCAACAGAGCAATGCCTCAGATGGGCAGAGCATCGCCCCCTGGTGGGCATGCCGGGTGGATCCCAGTCGGGCGCATGCGGGAGTCTGTCTGACTGCCTCCCCGTTTCCAACTTCAGAAAAATACAACAACAACAAAAAAAACTACAGTGAAGCTGCTTTTGCCAAGAGTGCCTGGCTCTCCTAATTTTCGATCCCCTGGACACTATGCAGTTCTTACTCTGTGGCCTTCAGCCCCATAGATGCCTCCTTCATACAATGGTTTCTCCCTTGGACTCTTTCTCTGTCTTTTTCTGGCTCTTCTTGCTCCACCCTTCTTTGGTTTGTTGATATTCCCCAACATTTATCTCCAGACCACGTTTCTGACTCTACACATTATCCCTGGGCAATCTTTCCAATTCTCATCTTCTTACATGCTGGTGATACCCAAATATAACACATTTCTCCAGCTCTGATCTCTCCCCAGAGTTCTATCTACTGGAAACATTTCAAAACATCACCTTTCCCTCCTCCAAGTCCAGCACACACACACACACACACACACACACACACACACGCACACACACACACACACACACAGTCACAAACTCCTTATTAATCTTTTCTTTATAGGTGAATGGAACCAATTGCTATGACTTTATCAACAAATATCTATTGAGTGCTACCAAGTACTCTTACTCATCTAGCCAATAATAAAGCTAGAAACTGCAGGCATCCCAAGTCCCCTCTTCTCTCGCTCCCCAGACACAACTGTTCATCAGGGCCTGTACCTTCTCCCCCAGGGAAAATATATTTCTGACAGCCGATCCCTTCGTCTCCACTCCCTGCTGCTACTGAACCTCGTTGGATTACATCTACCTCCTAAACTGTGTCCTGGTCACCAGTCTCCACTCTGGTCTGTGTTCCATATGGTCATCAGACTTCCAGACATAGCCTGACAGTGCAACTTAATCACATTACTTCCTTATGGAAAAACCTTCATGGATTGCTTACCAGAATCCATAGCATCGCTTTCAAAGCAACTTGAATTTGGATTCCTACCTTATTTTGTTTTACTTCCCTGCTGTAGAGGACTGAGTTGCTCCTCCTCATTTTTTAGAAGATGCTATGTGTGGTTTATACTACTCACATTATAAAACTTAGCTCCAGGTCACCTTCTCTGGTAAACTTTCACCAAGTCTTAAGGTAAACAAGTTTTTTATCTCTTCCATTGTCAGAGAACTATTTTCATATTCATATTTCAGCACTTAATAGGATTCATTATAGTGATTAATTCAGGTGTTAGCATCTCATGCTAAACCTCAAAGTTCTTGCATACAGGAGCCTTGTTACTTATCTCTATACTTCCAATGCCTAACCCAGGGCCTGGCGTATTGTTGATGGTCAATAAATATTTAGTGAATGAATGAATCAGTGAGTTAAAAAGCAATTGCAGGTAGAGAGAGCAGCATGTCCATGGCACAGAAAAGGCATGTTGTGCTTTGGAATGTCTAGCAGCCCCATATGCCTGGCATCTAAGGACACTTAAAAAAGGATGTAAGAGGCCTGACCAGGTGGTGGCGCAGTGGATAGAGCGTCGGACTGGGATGCAGAGGGCCCAGGTTCGAGATCCCGAGGTCACCAGCTTGAGCGCGGGCTCATCTAGTTTGAGCAAAGCTCACCAGCTTGGACCCAAGGTCTCTGGCTCGAGCAAGGGGTTACTCGGTCTGCTGAAGGCCCGCGGTCAAGGCACATATGAGAAAGCAATCAACGAACAACTAAGGTGTCACAATGAAAAACTGATGATTGATGTTTCTCATCTCTCTCCATTCCTGTCTGTCTGTCCCTATCTATCCCTCTCTCTGACTCTCTCTCTCTCTCTGTCTCTGTAAAAAAAGAAAAAAAAAAAGAATATAAGAAAAAAGTTTAGAAAAGTAGACTGAGGCCAAGGCATGAAAGAATCTGCATATCAAGCTAAGCTTGAACTTTATCCCATAAGTGACTGAGAGCCTGTGATGGGTCTGCCTCCAATGTTTAGTTTGAAATCTTCGCTACGTGATTTTTATGAGTTTATAGTTTGGAACTTCTACTTTATGATTTTTACCAGTTAGATTTTGGTAGCTGAAACAGAAGCCACTCAAACTAATTAAAGCAGAAAGAAATTTATGCTACAGTATCAGGTAATCTACACAATCATCAGAAGGGCTGGAGGAACAGAACAGAGAAGACACAGGAAAACTTCTAGGCCCAGAATCACAAGACCTCTGCTGTCTAAGCAATGCTGCCACCACCTGTTCAAACAATTATGAGATCAGGAAGTTTCTACCATGAGCTACCATGAGCTCATCCAACAAAAATGAATGCTTGGCTCAACTTAGTTCTAGATCCAAGTATCGCACAACTTTATCTGACTGATGTAACGTAAATTACATTTGAAATCTTAGCTGCAAGAGAATCTGAAAAATGTAATTTGTAACTTTCTCAGCCTCTTCAATACTGGAATGAGGTTGTAATAGATGATGAGTAAGGCAATCCATCGTTTTTATGTTCCTAAGGATATATTTTTCCTTCGGGTCAATGAGAGCCATCACTCTCCATATTACAGATGGTATGCTAGCCATCTACTGCTATGATAACGCCAGATAACAAACAACCTTAAATATCTCTGCGGCCCATCACAAAAACCATCTCTTTTCCTACTCACAGGTCTGCAGGTCACGGGGTGGCTCTGAGTCAGGCTGCGGTTGTGTTCTGGTGTGTTCCATACATCTTCATTTTGAGCCTCAGATTTAAAAGGCAATAATACAGGGAGCATACTCTTCCTGTAACCGATCCCAGGAATGTGAGAGGGAAAGCCAAACCTCTTAAGAAAAATAAGATGCTCCCTATCATAAAAGAAGCAAAATATCTAGGAGATTCATTCCTGCATGCTAGAGCAATAAAACAGTGCCTCCCACATAGAAGTAAGGGAAGAACTGGGAATGAAACATAAACTGCCTTCAGAAGAAGACCAGCCCTCAGAGTCTGGAATGCGACAAACGGAGACGGAGGCAGACTGAGTCAGAGCCAGGCACCTCTGTGAGAAGAGGAGCTAGGAGCGGAGCAGAAACACGCCCTTTGGATAATGCCATGCTGTTTTTCTCATCCTTGTTTATTTCTCTGTTGTTCTCCCCATTCTTTTATTTATATAATTAACACACGTTGAGCACCTTGTATGCACCAGGCAGTGGGCTGAACGCCTGGGAATCCACAGTAAGCAAGACAGGTGTGGTCCCTAGAGTGTCCCTAGAGGCGGAGGCCAGCAAGCTGCGAGGCAATTACAATTGTGTGGTGAGTGCCAAGGTATGGGGAAGTACGGGTTTGCAGGAGGGATACACCACCCAGACTGGAGGGATGGGTGAGAATTAACCAGAAAAGGGGGAAAGCGTTCTAGCTGCCATGGAAAGCATGTGTACAAGCAGAGAGACTGGGAGAAAAGAGAGCCCGGTGCAGGAGACTCCACTGCAAGTCCCTTGTAGCTGGAGGGAAACCATGACTGTGAGGCTTTGACGGGTGAGCTAGGGCCAGCTCACAAAAGGCCTGGTAAGGGTTCAAGCGTTTTTACTTTGCTCCATCGCACTGAGGAAGGTGTTGAGGACAGAGGAGGTCTCAGCTGCTGTGATTCAGAGCGTTGGGGGACGGAGCTGGGGGTCTTGCTCCTTCCAGTGTCTGAGAACAATCGTTCTCAGAGGAGGTGAAGTGTGCCCTTTCTCTCCCTCCCACTGGGAGGTACAGCAGAATTGCACAGTGGGCTTTTACCCACATCCTGGCGGTTTTACCACATGCTTTCTCTCTCGCTCTCCTCCCCTCAGCCATCAGAGCAGAGCAGGCGACGCCCCTCAGGATGTCCGGGTGGAGAAACAGGCAGAGAAATGCTGCCATTGGGGTGCTGTGTGCGATCCAGGGAAGGGGAGCAATGGAGGAACTTACGATGCGTACATGTGCATGCCAACATGTGGGTTTGCGGGCAGAGTTGGGTACATGGCCAGATTTGAATTTTAGAAAATATCTCTGCCTTTAGACAGGAAAAGGTAAGTTAAACAGCCAGGATCCTGCCTGTGTAGTAATTAACCCAAGTGAAGATGATGAGACCTGTGTTAAGGTAATGTCTATAGGGACGGCAAAAGAGGACATTGAATCTCATAGCGGAAGGGGAGAAACTGGGAAAGAGCTAGGGCTTCTGGTGTGGGCTGCTGGGACCCGGTTCCGCGTTCCCCCTGACTTCTTTGTGATGAATGTTGTTGGCCCAGCTCTGTGAGCCCCAGGGTCCCCAACTCCCCCTGAAACACTAGAGCCAAACAGATGATCAACTGCTGAACCACCCTTTCATCCCAATATTTAACAGGAAAAATATTTCTTTAAACTTTCAGTAAGTTTGGAAGCTTGCCCACATAAATCTATATGGGCAAGGTTCACTTGTGTGCCCTGGGCGAAATCACTTTATCAATGACTGAGACGATGTGGATCTATCTCTTCAGCCACATGTGTAGAGAGTTAAATAACTATCTTACACCATAAAAGAGAGATCTACTGTACACCTTAGTGCCCAGGGTAGGTCAGTCAAATTATTACTGGCTCTAATTATCACCCCCATAGCTGTTAAATTCTTTACCTGCAGCAGAGTAGAACTCCAGAGGTGAGAAATTCCTTCCTGCCTTTGAAAACGCCAAGGAAAAAACCCAAAGGAGTAACTTCCAATACGAACCTTAGAAATCAAACCTACCCTGTACATGAAGACAGGGCAGGCAAAGGGAAAAGCACCAGGGAACATGGAAAATAACTTACTGGAAAGCCAAAGGTCTAATGTTGATTTTATTTAGAAATTACCTCCTACTGTGACTCAGGTGTGTAAATGTGTGGACTGTAGCACTCCAAAGCAACAAATAGTAAAAACAAGGGGGGGGGGGGGGAGAGGAGTAGAAAGAAGGCGAAGACAGCTAGTCCCTATAGTATTTCTCAGCCATTCATGCTGAATGAAGGCATGGAGAGGGGAAGCTACGTTATCAATCAGACACACGAAAGAAACATTACAGATAGAAGAAGGAGACACAGGGAGAAGATAAGATCCTGCAGAAGGCCTCTTAACCAGAGAAAGCTGTTTGGACGATTACCATTATGTTTTGAAAGAATTAAAATTAGGCCCTGGCCAGTTGGCTCAGTGGTAGAGCGTCGGCCTGGCGTGCAGGAGTCCCGGGTTTGATTCCCGGCCAGGGCACACAGGAGAAGCACCCATCTGCTTCTCCACCCCATCCCCCCTCTCCTTCCTCTCTGTCTCTCTCTTCCCCTCCCACAGCCAAGGCTCCATTGGAGCAAAGTTGGCCCGGGCGCTAAGGATGGCTCTATGGCCTCTGTCTCAGGAGCTAGAATGGCTCTGGTTGCAACAGAGCGAAGCCCCAGATGGGCAGAGCATTGCCCCTTGGTGGGCGTGTGGGGTGGATCCCCATCTGCCTCCCGTTTCCAACTTCAGAAAAATACCAAAAAAAAAAAAGAATTAAAATTATTTTTTCATTACAGGTCAGACATTACATAACTTATGAAGTGATCCCCTTGATGAGCCTAGTGCCCATCTAGCACCACACATAGTTATTACAACCAGCAAAATGTACATCTTGATCCCTCCCCTGTTTCATCTGGCAACCATCAACATGGTCTCCGTATCTGAGAGTTCATCTACCAGTATCTTTTAAAGAGGAAAGATTAAGGTGAACTCTATATAGGGAGGAAGAGCTTTCCCCACCTTTTCTATGAATGGCCCATTTTACCAAACACTTCTCCTACCAAACTCTTTGTCTGAAATTTCTATCAGCATTTTAACCAAATTAAGAAGATACGCAAGGTTGACAGATTCCCCAGCTAACCAGAGAGCATTCACTTCAATGAAGACCCACTCATAGTCCTACAGGTACAATCAGTTTTTTTGGTTTGGGGGGTTTTTTTAGTTGAAAGGGGAGGCAGTGAGACAGACTCCCACATGTGCCCCACAGATCCACCCAACAACCCCCATCTGGGGCTGATGCTCAAATCGACCAGACTATCCTCAGCACCTGGGCCAACCAATTAAGCCAAAAACTGCAGAGGAAGAGGAAGAGAAAGGGGTGAAAAAGGGAAAGAGAAGCAGATGGTCACTTCTCCTGTGTGCCCTGACCAGACATTGAACCCGGGACATCCACAGGTCAGGCTGATGCTTTATCCATAGGGCCAAAATCAGTTTTTAGTGTCAGAATTCTGATTTCTTTACCTTTTGCTTTCCATGTTCACTATGCCTGAAGTAGCACTCAAAAGATAACTGGTGAATCAAATTATACAAGAGAGACATTTGAAAGGTGTTGCCAACCAAATCTCTGAGCTCCCACATCCAGAACCCTGACATATGGGGTGAAGAATTCCCAGGAGGCTTTGGCTTTAGAACTAAAGCACAGAAAAGGGGAAGGAGAGGGAAGGAGAAAAAGAAGAAAACAAAAAGGAAAGAGCCTAGACTGCACATTCACAGGGTAAAAGTGAGGTGCAGGTGGTACCAGGAGCCCAAGTCTGTGTCAGACTGCGTTTTCAACTCTGTGAATGTTTGCATAGCGCCAAAACTTCACCATGTGACAAATGACCTTTATTTTCTTTCCTAACGTTATAGGCCTGGAGAAATTAGTTAATCTGTCCAAAATTCAGTTTCTTTATTTATCAAAATCAAGGTAATAGCATTTACCTTATTTGGTTTTTAGAAATAATCAAATCAAATAATATACTATGTGAAAGTCATAATTCTTGGGCCATGCTATATGCTATTAGTTATTATTACTACATCAATTGCTGTTATCATCATCATCGTCACCATCATTACCATCAGACTCTCTCCAGGTTCTGGTAGGAAAAAGAGGGGCCATGTGAGGAGAGTTCAATAAAGAGGCTTTCTACAAAGGCAAGAGGCAGGGCGTAGGGAAAGCATGCGGGCCCTCGGGGCTAATAACAGCTGCACTTGTTACCCCGAAGCCCGAGTCTGGCTGCATGCCACATAGGGAAGTCTGTGTGAAGGGGACTAACAAGATCTCTGATTCCCCCTAAGGAGAGGCTGGGGAATAAACACCTCTACCTCATTCTCCTCCCTCCTTCCAGTCTCCTGTGGTTGCATTTCATTGGCCAACACAACAGGAAGGCCAGAGAATGAAAAAGCCCTTCCTTGTAGTTGATACAGCTCAGCCTCCCAGGCCCCCAGCCTGGAGAAAGAAAGGTGAACGGACAAATACAGTATCAGCACAGATACAGTACTTGTGAGGCTACAATGTTAAATGACCAAAATCAAATACTTACTGAGTGCCTGAGACAGTATTGTGTATACTCAAGAAATAGTTTTCAAATGGTTATGTAAATTAGTCTGAGAATCAGAGCCTGGTTCCTTTAATATATATCCCCCCTTTTCCAGAGTGTGGATGACACATAAATCTGCTTATTATGGGTCAAGCCACCCAGTAGTTTAAGGCTGGGTTTAAACTTTAGCCTGATATAAGTAAGGTCCAACCCAGAGGGTCTCCTAAGTCTGAAATAGGAAGCTAGGTATTTTGGGTCAGGCTATACAAAGAGGCAGATTATGAATCCTCAGAACACACACACGTATGTGCACACACACACACAGCAGACAATGCTGACATAGCCTGGGTTGTGTTTTCAGCCTCTCAAGCCATAACATGCATGGATCTAGAGTCATCATGGTTACAGTATCTGAGCAAGCGACTGAAAACCCCAGCCCGCTCAGCTCACATTTTCCTTTGCCAGTACCTAAAGTGGGGAGTTGCTGCTGACTTCGGAGTCGATGCTGACAGCCGATTTCACATGAAAAACAACACCCGTGTAAGGTATAGCTCGCTCTGGGAAGTGATGCAGTAAAAACATCATTCAAGAAGGTAAACAAGTGGGGCTGGTTGTACTACTTGGCAGAGCTAGGGGCTTGAACCAGTTAAAAACAAATAAATCCCTATGCTTACTTTGAGATGAATTTGAATTTTATGTGTCCATTAATTGATGATTTTAAATGGTTTTTTAAAGCTGTAATATGGAGTAAAACTTTGGAAGAGGGGAGAGAGTGGAGATGAAAATGAAGTGACAACACTGATCTTAAAAATGGACCTTGTGTCCTAGATGTAGCACCAAGCCCTGCAACTCAGGGAGGGACAACTATCCCTGTCACTCTAACCACTTCCTCCCATAAGTAGAACCATCTGAAAAATCTCTAACTATAGGAAGGACTCAAAATTATCAGAGGAGAAAAATTGAAAGTAATCTAATCTTATAAAGCAAATACTGTAATCTACATTAACGTGGTCTCCTCAAGCAAACGATGGTCTCAAAAGGACATGTAGCTTTAAATTTCCGCAAGCTCTCTAAAAAATGATCAGTGTTGCGCTGTTTTGCAGCACAATGCCTATTTGATTTAGGTTTTAAAGGCTAGAGACTCTAATATATTTTAGCCATTTTCAACACTATTGTCCAGACCTCATAGAATATACCCTCTTGGAGAAGTGGGAAGATGAACACTTTCACTATTTGTCTACTCACCTTCCTTTTACTGGTCACCTTCACATTCATCTAAAGTACTTCAAGAGAAAACTTGTAAAAAAATAAAATAAAGATTTCACACTGATATTTCAGTAGGTACCAAACTTATTTTTTAAATTAACTTTTAATTTCAGAATATATTTACATAAAAGTTGCACAAATGGTAAAGGGGGTCCCCATAGATCCTGTGCCCAGTTTCCCTGTTGTTCAGATCTTCTGATGCAGTTATTACAACAAACCAATGTCAATATATTATTATTAACTGAAGTGTATTCTTTATTTGGATTTTAAGAACTTTTTTTTTATTCAGTAAGAGGAGGGAAGGCAAAGACAAACTCCCACATGCACCCTGACCCAGGTCCACCTGACAAGCCCACTAGGTGGCAATGCTCTGCCCATCTGGGCCATTGCTCTGCTGCTCAGCAACTGAGCTCTTCTTAGCACCTGAGGCTGAGGCCATGGAGTCATCCTCAGTGTCTGGGACCAATTCATTCCAATCCAGTGATGGCTGCAGGACATAAAGAGAGAAAGAGAGAAAGCGAAGCAAGAGGGGGAAGGGTGGAGAAGCAGATGGGCACTTCTCCTGTGTGCCCTGACTGGGAATCAAACCTAGGACATCCACACACCAGGCACTCAAACACTGAGCCAACCAGTCAGGGCATAAAACCTTTTTTTTTTTTTTAAAGAATTTTTTTCTACTGGAAATAGGGTATAATAACCCTGGGGAAAAATAAATATTTCACACTAATATGAATGAGTTTGAACCTCAAATATTTATTTTATCTGATGCATTTTATTACTATTTTGGGGATACCTTAGGAACAGGGACCAGTGGATAGAACACCTGTCTGGAGAAATGTATTCCTGGGGAAATACATCTTAGCCTTAATTCTCCCTTAGGAAAACTACTCACACTATCTTTGAACCTAAGTTTTATTTCTTAGAAAATGAACAAATTGAACTAGATGGTCCCTGAAACTGCTTGCAGCTTAGAAGTCTTTGATTCTGGCACACCTAAAAATACATTAACATTTTCCTACCAAAGGTTCAGAATTTGGGGTTGGAGGGCTGTAATCTGGCTTTATCACCAGCTTTTTAAATTAGCTTTTGGATTTCTCAATTTCCAAATTTGCACAGAAGTTCATAATATCAGCAGATATATTAAGAAGCATCACGTACATAAACATCTTCACTTAAAGAGTGTGGCTAAAATTTATAAAATTTCCAGAATCAACCAGAGCACAGAATAGTAGGAGCTCTCGTTCAGCGTTGATCCGACACTGCCTCCCTCTCTTGAGTTTTCTCCCGAAGATTTTTTCACATCATTTCATACCTACCCCAGAAAAAGATCTAGTTTTCTTTTTTTAAAATAAAAATAAGACTATAAATTTTAATAAACAGGTTAGTTTACAGCACTGAGCGTTGATAAAATAGTGCTAAAGCATCACACAGGAATTTTAGTTACGATGTAAAACTTAACATTTTGGCCTGGCCAGCTGCCTCAGCAGTAGAGCATAAACCTGGCGTGTGGAAGTCCCAGGTTCGATCCTAAGTCAGGGCATAAAGGAGAAGCGACCATCTGCTGCTCCTCCCCTCCCCCTTCTCTCTCTTTTCCCCTCCCACAGCCATAGTCTAAAAGTTTCAGCAAAAGTTGGCCAAAGGCTCTGAAGATGGCTCCATGGCCACTGCCTCAGGCACTAAAATAGCTCCATTGCTGAGCCATGGAGCAGTGGCCCCAGATGGGCAGAGCATCACCCTGTAGGGGTTTGCTGGGTGGATCCCAGTTGGGGAGCATGCAGGAGTATGTCTGTCTGCCTCCCTGCTTTTCACTTAATTTTTAAAAATCAACATTTTAATGCCTGCCTGATTATGGACAAAATATTAATGTCTTATTGAGTCAAAAGTAAGAACTATTATAAAGATAAGGTATATTATTCAGCATGCACAAAATTTTAAAAGTAAAAATAAAACATCAGATCTAATCATTTTCTAAACTAGAAAACTCAAGGACAAAAGAAAAAAGTAACATTTTCACTAATTTTCAGAAAAGATATATTCTGTTTTAATAAGAAATTGAATGAAAGTAGTGGTAATATAGGAAGGACATAATTTCATTGTCAAAAAAAAAAAAGTACTAGTTTCTGACAGTTGAAAGGAAAATATCCAGTTCTTTCAAGGCCTCTCCTATGTCTGTAAAGGAAAGTATGCATTTGTGAATATTTAAGCGGCTTTCACTGGCTGTGGAAATGAAAACACTTTTACTTTGAGTGAGCTCTGGAAGTATCCCCCTCCTCAAAAACAAATCATATGCATATATAACTTTTGCTCATGAATACACTGAAACAGATGCCTGGCTTCACAGCACAGCCCGGCCGAGTGAGTGTCCAGCACGGGATGGTGCTCTGTGCTTTCATTACCTTTTTCCACCTTCCATACTCGTCATTGAGTCCATCGCACAAACACTGTACCAGAGGCTGGACTGAATGCCTCTCAGCCTACCTCGCTCTTTACTACTCTGTATCTTCAGATTTATCTACTAGATTTCCACAGAAAACTCTTAGAAGAAAAACAGATTTCACAATTATGTCTGAAAATAACACAAGGCTTCGGAAGTTTTTTCTTCCTTTATCCAAATGAGAGGAAGGGAGATAGAGAAAAAGATTCCCGCATATGTCCCAACCGGGACCCATCTGCAACCCCCGTCTGGGGCTGATGCTCTGCCAGCTGTGGCCACACTCAAAACTGAGCTGATGTTCTGCCTGAGGCGGAGGCTCCATGGAGCCATGCTCAGTGCCTGGGGTGATGCACAGGAACCAACTGAGCCATGGCTGCAGGAGAAGAGAAGGGGGTGTGGAGAAGCAGATGGTCACTTCTCCTGTGTGCCCTGACCGGGAATCAAATCTGGGACATTCACACACCAGGCCAACACTCTACTACTGAGCACCAGCCAGGATCAAGACTGTTTTTAAAAGAAGATCTTCCTCTGGACACAAGGCATAACTTTGAAACAAATATGAATTATTTTATTTAGTTATAATTATTAATTACTATGTAACCTGTACCATAGAAGCTGAAAATAAACAATTGCAAAGTAATAAATTCTATGCTGAATTAAATTTACTTAGAGTTTGAAATACTATGCATGAAGTCATATCCAGGGTATAGGTGAAGGTAAACAAGTCTGGGAAAGTGCATAAATAGGTACAAATAGAAAAAATAAAACTGGGGAAAAAAATGTTAGAACCTGGAAGAAAAGGTAGACTAATAGTATTTCACTTAGCAGACAAAAGACAGCCAAATACTAAGTGGAAAATATGGAAAACTGAAAAAACAAACCACCAGAATAAATTGAGGCACCTACGAAAGATATAAACAGTGCTCACCCTCCTCTTTCCCAGTGTTATATTTCTGGCCACCCCATTACCCTCCTTACTGTTATTTAGGGGAAAACCTCCTGAGAAACAATTTCATTTATTCCACAGAATTCTCAAAAAGCTCAAAAACTAGCATCACCGGTCTAGCCACCAGACTTGGATTGAAGGTTAAGGATGTAAAGGAAGGAACAGCAAGGAAGATTGAATGAAAATTCTTTGGAAACAGTTAAGTTCGCTTCCATTCCAATCTGCTGGATGACTGTCGCATCCCCTTCTCAATAGAAATCTTGAGTTTTAGTCTCTGCAGAGGGTAAAATAAAGAATTTCTCAACTAGGGAGTACAGTGGGCTACCATACTGAAAATAGAGGACTAAATTAATTTAATGCCAAATGCTGAGACTGATGACCCCCACCCCAGTCCTCACATGGCTTTCAAAAGGTTTGCAGTAGTCCTCTGCCTCCCAAGCAGTGTAAAAAAGATTCCTCCCTAGCACAAGATACTGACATCCAGAGTTACTCAACAATGCCCAGATTACCCTAAAATGAAACTCAGAGTCAATAAACAGCTTCCATATCCTTAGGTATCCCACTTTTTTAATCCCTCACTCTAAATCAGTGGTAGTCAACCTGGTCCCTACCGCCCACTAGTGGGCGTTCCAGCTTTCTTGGTGGGCAGTAGCAGAGCAACCAAAGTATAAATAAAAAGATAGATTTAACTATAGTAAGTTGTTTTATAAAAATTTATTCTGCCAAACTTAGCAAAAATTTGACATAAAGTACTTGGTAACTAATTATTATTATATGCTTTAACTTGCTATAACTCTGCTTTATAAATTTTATAAAGTAAAGTTACTTCCCTACTTTATAAATCACCATTACTGTGGAACCGGTGGGTGGTTAGAAAATTTTACTACTAACAGAGATACAAAAGTGGGTGGTAGGTATAAAAAGGTTGACTATCCCTGCACTAAATAATGAGTAGAAAACAAACTATTATGAGATATCTGATTTCTAACATTGAGGATAAAAAGAGAAGAAAATAGCAATTTGCAAAGAAGAGACTAAGATTTCTTTTAAATCTTCAGAAGATTTTGCCTGACCAGGTGGTGGTGCATTGGATAGAGCATCAAGACTGAGACACAGAGGACCCAGGTTTGAAACTCCAAGGTTGCTGGCTTGAGCACGGCTCATCCAGCTTGAGCGTGGGACCACAGATGTGACCCCATTGTCACTGGCTTGAGCTCAAAGGTCACAAGCTTGAAGCCCACAGTCCCTTGGCTTGAACCCAAGGTTGCTGGCTTGAGCAAAGGGTCACTCACTCTTCTGCAGCCCCCGGTTAAGACACATATAAAAAAGCAATCAATGAACAACTAAGGTGCTGCAATAAAGAATTGATGCTTCTTATCTCTCTCCCTTCCTGTCTGTCTGCCCCTATCTGTCTCTCTCTCTCTGTCTCTATCAAAAAAATAAAGTCCAGTACAGTAGGTGAAATATATACATCCAAACCAAGGTACATCATGGTAAAATTTCTGAACACTGACAACAAAGAGAAGTTTCTAAAGAAATTCCGGATATTAAAAAAAAGGACAACCTATAAAGAATCAGATATCAGAATGGCTTTGAATTTTTAACAACACTGATAACAGAATACATCAGAGTAAGACCTCCAAAATTCTGAAAGAAAATAATGTCAGCCCAACTTCCATACCCAGCCAAACTATCAATCAGGCAGACATGTGGAATTCAATATACTTCTAGATGCAAAAATTCAAAAATTTTTACCTTCTGTTAAACTTTCTAAGGAAGGTCTTAGAAATTGTGTTCTACAAAAATTAACAAAAAAGAAAAATACATGGTGCACAGAAAATGAAAGATCCAATACTGAAAGGGCAAGAAGAATATCTATAATCATGATGAAGGTAAATCCCAGAATAAGTGTTGTGTACCAATGAGAGCAAGTGACCAGGACACATTACAGTGGGATGGAAAATAACATGACCAAGGAAAGGCACACATATGTAGCTACTATTTCTGCCAAACTTAAAAATAAAAATAGTATAGTGAATGAGGATGGTACTCACAATGACAATCATATAACTGAGACTAATTGGTTAAACAATAAATATGTCCTAAAAAAGGGCGTGACAAGAAATTTCAAGTTTTCCTTTAAACTGATATCTTAATAAATGCCTTATGTCTCAAAAAAAGAAAAAAGAAAAAGAAAAGAAATGCCTATGGGGAGAGACAACATGGCGCTGGAGTAGGCAGACATATCAACATCTACCTCCCAGAACCAAAGTGGATTACAAACTAATTTTAAGAACTATCATCTGGAAAAAACAACTTTGGACTAAACTAAGAAGACTCTTCAACCAAGGAACACTGAAGAAGCCACACTGAGACTGGTAGGAAAAGTGGAAACGCGGAGATGGCTGCCCAGCTCCCCGGAGCGAACGGCAGCAGGGAGAGACTCGTGTGGCGGGAAGTGAGTTTAGCACTTCCTGAGCCCAGGGAAGGGTCCTGAGCCCCAGGAACAAAGCCCCAGCCTGCAGCCCCAGAGCCCAGAAGAGGCATAAGGACAGTATTTAGCTGGAAACAAGTCAGGATACTGTTTGTGAGAAAGAGTCTGATTTCTCAGACCCAGGATCCTTCTTAAAGGGACCACGCAGAACATCTCTCTCACAACCACT
This sequence comes from Saccopteryx bilineata, assembly GCF_036850765.1. Lineage (NCBI taxonomy): Eukaryota > Metazoa > Chordata > Mammalia > Chiroptera > Emballonuridae > Saccopteryx > Saccopteryx bilineata. The sequence goes on along the minus strand of NC_089491.1, from coordinate 136,753,152 downwards.
CACCCAGGGCTCCTGGGGATGGGGAGAGAGGAGAGGACCAGAGTAACAGCAAGAGAGTGTAATCTAGGAGGCACAGGGAGAAACATTTTGGGAGATAGCCACCCTAACCCCTGGGACGAGTCACTCCCCAAAGCTGAAGTGAATATTTCCCCCGGAAACAGCAATACCAGCAAAGGGAAGCAGGAGAGCAGCCAAACAAGCTCCCCCGTGGCACTCAGAGCAGATTCGCATAGAAGGAGGAAGCTTTTGGGTCTACAGTAGTGAGTCTTAGGGTCCGAGCTGCAATGCCCCACCCACGCGGCTGAGGGCTCGCTGGAGGGCGGGTGGCAGTGGGAGACAAAAGCGTGGTTCTGCTGGCAGGGGCAGAAGCCAGCTGGCCACCACTGGGCTCAGATGTGAGCTCAATCTTGCCTGGCTGGGGAGAAGGGGGCGTGCAAAAGCGGTCAAGCTCAGCTGCTGGCAGCCTGTAATCCAGCCTGTGGGAGAAGGGCGGGAACCCTGGAAAGGGTGGAGACCAGCCCCTGAGCAAGGGCACAGGAGCACAGCCTTGTTCTGCCCGTGCAACCCAGGCTTGCTGTCTGACTTGGTAGCCGGCTCCTACCATGGGAGTGGAGCCAAAAGCCCAGAAGAGGCGGAGTTCCGCTACTGAGCTAAGCTTGGGCACGCAGTCCTGCCCGGTGGTAGAGCCAAGGCTAGCAGCCGTTCCTCGAGCAGGCTCCTCCTGCAAGGGCAGGGCGAAAGCCCAGAAACAGGCAGAGAACTGTAGCTGAGCAAAGGTGCTCGCCAGTGCCCTCAGGACTGAGCATAATGTCATACACAGGGGCGGGGCAAAGGCCAAGGCCACCAATGCTTGTGCACCCGAACACGTGATCACAGCCACTCCCATGAAGAGAAAATGCAGAGGCAGAGAAATACAACACAAATAAACCAAGAGAAATCCCCAGAAAAGGACCTAAGTGAATCAGATATAACCAAATTACCAGATGCAGAGTTTAAAATAACAATTGTTAGGATGCTCAAAGATATTAGAACAACCATAGATGGCCATTACGAACACCTAAATAAAGAGATAACAAATATAAAAAAGGACATTGAAATAATAAAAAAGAATCAGTCAGAAATGACAAATACAATATCTGAAATAAAGAATACAATGGAAGGAATTAAAAGCAGGATGGATGAAGCAGAGAATCGAATCAGCGAGTTAGAGGACACAATAAATAAAGGCACAGAAGCAGAGCAGAAAAAAGAAAAGAGACTCAAAAAGTCTGAGGAAACTCTAAGAGAGCTCGGTGACAACAAGAAGAGAAATAACATCCGCATCATAGGGGTTCCTGAAGAAGAAGAGAAAGAACAAGGGACAGAGACTTTGTTAAAACATATCATAGCAGAAAACTTCCCCCAATTAAGGCAGGAAAACATTTCACATGTTCAGGAAGCACAGAGAACTCCATTAAGGAGAAACCCAAAGAAACCAACACCAAGACACATCATAATTAAAATACCAAAGCTAAATGATAAAGAGAAAATATTAAAAGCTGCTAGAGAAAAAAGGCTATCACCTACAAAGGAGCCCCCATAAGATGACTTCTGACTTCTCAACAGAAACACTTGAGGCCAGAAGGGAATAGTAAGAAATATTCAAAGTAATGCAGAACAAGAACCTACAACCAAGACTACTTTATCCAGCAAGGCTATCATTTAAAATTGAAGGAGAAATAAAAAGCTTTACAGAAAAAAAAAAACTCAAGGAATTCACTGCAACCAAACCAAGGCTGCAAGAAATGCTAAGGGACCTGTTGTAAACAGAGCAAAGGAAAAAAAGAATATAGCAAAAGAGGAATACAGTTTAAAAAAAATGGCAATAAACAATTACATATCAGTAATAACCTTAAATGTTAATGGATTAAATGATCCGATCAAGAGACATGGGGTAGCTGAGTGGATAAGAAAACAGGACCTATACATATGCTGTCTACAAGAGACACACCTTAAATCAAAAGATGCACACAGACTGAAAGATAAAAGGATGGAAAAAATATTTCATGCAAATGGAAATGAAAAAAAAGCTGGGGTAGCAATACTTATATCAGACAAAATGGACTTTAAAATAAAGACCATAGTTAGAGATAAAGAAGGTCACTACATAATGATAAAGGGAGCAATCCAAAAGGAAGATATAACCATTATAAATATCTACGCACCTAATATAGGAGCACCTAAATATATAAAGCAGACTTTGATGGACTTAAAGGGCGAGATCAACAGCAATACTATAATAATAGGGGATTTCAATACCCCATTAACATCATTAGATAGATCCTCAAGAAAGAAAATTAACAAAGAAACAGCAGACTTAAAGGATATATTAGATCAACTCAATTTAATAGATATCTTCAGAACCTTTCACCCTAAAACAGCAGAATATACATTCTTTTCAAGCGCTCATGGTACATTCTTTAGAATAGACCACATGTTAGGGCACAAAAGCGATCTCAACAAATTTAAGAAGATTGAAATCATATCGAGCACTTTCTCTGATCACAATGGCATTAAACTAGAAATCAACCACAATAAAAAAATTGAAAAACATTCAAACACTTGGAAACTAAATAGCATGTTATTAAATAACAAATGAGTTAACATTGAGATCAAAGAAGAAATTAAAAAATTCCTAGAAACAAACGATAATGAGCATATATCAACTCAAAATTTATGGGACACAGCAAAAGCAGTCCTGAGAGGGAAGTTTATAGCATTACAGGCATACCTCAAGAAGCTAGAAAAAGCTCAAATAAACAACTTAACCCTGCATCTAAAAGAATTAGAAAAAGAACAGCCAGTAAAGCCCAGAGCTAGTAGAAGGAAGGAAATAATAAAGATCAGAGCAGAAATAAATGACATAGAGGCTAAAGAAACAATACAGAGGATCAATAAAACCAGGAGCTGGTTCTTTGAAAAGGTAAACAAGATCGATGAACCTTTAACTAGACTCACCAAGAAAAAAAGAGAGAGGACTCAAATAAATAAAATTAGAAATGAGAGTGGAGAAATAACAACTGACACAACAGAAATACAAAATATTGTAAGAAAATACTATGAAGAACTGTACGCCAAAAAAACTAGACAACCTAGATGAAATGGACAAATTCCTTGAATCATATAATCTTCCAAAAATCAATCTGGAAGAATCAGAAAACCTAAACAGACCAATTACAACAAATGAAATTGAAACAGCTATAAAAAAACTCCCAAAAAAGAAAAGTCCTTGGCCTGATGGCTTCACAAGTGAATTCTACCAAATATACAAAGAAGAACTAACTCCTATCCTTCTCAAGCTATTTCAAAAAATTCAAGAAGAAGGAAGAATTCCAAACTCCTTTTATGAGGCGAGCATAATTCTGATTCCAAAACCAGGCAAAGACAACACAAAAAAAGAAAATTATAGGCCAATATCCCTGATGAACTTAGATGCAAAAATCCTCAACAAAATATTAGCAAACCGGATCCAGCAATATATGGAAAAAATCATACACCATGATCAAGTGGGATTTATTCTGGGGAGGCAAGGCTGGTACAATATTCACAAATCAATCAATGTGATTCATCACATAAACAAAAGAAAGGAGAAAAACCACATGATAATTTCAATAGATGCAGAAAAAGCATTTGATAAAAACAAAGCACCCATTCATGATCAAAACTCTCAGCAAAGTGGGAACACAGGGAACATACCTCAACATGATAAAGGCCATCTATGAGAAACCCACAGCCAACATCATACTCAATGGGCAAAAATTAAAAGCAATCCCCTTAAGATCAGGAACAAGGCAGGGGTGCCCCCTTTCACCACTCTTATTCAACATAGTTCTGGAAGTCCTAGGCACAGCAATCAGACAAGAAAAAGAAATAAAAGGCATCCAAATTGGAAAAGAAGAAGTAAAACTATCATTATTTGCAGATGATATGATATTGTATATAGAAAACCCTAAAGTCTCAGTCAAAAAACTACTAGACTTGATAAATAAATTTGGCAAGGTGGCAGGATATAAAATCAATACTCAGAAATTAGAGGCATTTTTATACACTAATAATGAACTGTCAGAAAGAGAAATCAAGGAATCAATCCCCTTTACCATGGCAACCAAAAAACTAAAGTACCTAGGAATAAATCTAACCAAGGAGATTAAAGACTTGTACTTGGAAAATTATAAAACATGGATAAAAGAAATCAGGGAAGATACAAACAAGTGGAAGCATATACCATGCTCATGGTTAGGAAGAATAAACATCATTAAAATGTCTATATTACCCAAAGCAATTTATAAATTCAATGCAATACCGATTAAAATACCAACGACTTACTTCAAAGATATAGAACACATATTCCAAAAATTTATATGGAACCAAAAGAGAACACGAATAGCCTCAGCAATCTTGAAAAGGAAGAATAAAGTGGGAGGTATCACACTTCCGGATATCAAGTTATATTATAAGGCCATTGTACTCAAAACAGCATGGTAATGGCATAAGAACAGGCACATAGATCAATGGAACAGAACAGAGAACCCAGAAATAAACCCACAGCTCTATGGACAACTAATATTTGACAAAGGAGGTAAGGAAATACAATGAAGTAAAGACAGCCTCTTCAACAAATGGTGTTGGGAAAATTGGACAGCTACCTGCAAAAAAATGAAACTAGACCATCAACTTATACCACTCACAAAAATAAACTCAAAATGGATAAAAGACTTAAATGTAAGCCGTGAAACCATAAGCATCGTAGAAGAAAACATAGGCAGTAAGCTCTCTGACATCTCTCACAGCAATATATTTGCTGATTTGTCTCCACAGGCAAGTGAAATAAAAGACAGGATAAACAAATGGGACTTTATCAAACTAAAAAGCTTTTGCACAGCTAAAGACAATAAGAACAGAATAAAAAGACAAACTACACAATGGGAGAATATATTTGACATTGCGTCTGATAAGGGGTTAATAACCAAAATTTATAAAGAACTTATAAAACTTAATACCAGGACAAACAATCCAATCCAAAAATGGGCAAAAGAAATGAATAGACACTTCTCCAAAGAGGACACACAGATGGCCAATAGGCATATGAAAAAATGTTCAACATCACTAATGATTAGAGAAATGTAAATTAAAACCACAATGAGATATCACCTCACACCAGTCAGAATGGCGCTCATCAATAAAACAACACAGAATAAGTGCTGGCTAGGATGTGGAGAAAAGGGAACCCTCCTGCACTGCTGGTGGGAATGCAGACAGGTGCAGCCACTGTGGAAAACAGTATGGAGATTCCTCAAGAAATTAAAAATCAAACTGCTTTTGACCCAGCTATACCACTGTTAGGAATATACCCCAAGAACACCATAGCACTGTTTGAAAAGAAGAAATGCACCCCCATGTTTATGGCAGCATTGTTCACAATAGCAAAGATCTGGAAACAGCCCAAGTGTCCATCACAGGACGAGTGGATTAAAAAGCTTTGGTATATATATACTATGGAATACTACTCAGCCATAAGAAATGATGACATAGGATCTTTTACAACAACATGGATGGGTCTTGATAACATACTGAGCGAAAGAAGTAATCAGAAAAAACTAAGAACTATATATTCCATACATAGGTGGGCAATAAAGATGAGACTCAGACATGTACAACAGTGTTGGGGTTACAGGGTGGGGGGAGGAGAGGGAGGAGGTTGGGGGAGGGAAGGGGCACAAAGATCATGGCTTTTCAGCATTTGCCATATTCCCCCTTTAATGTATAGACAGACAGCAAATATTTACTTATGGTGTTTCCACTATAAAGACTGCTGACTTAGGGACAGATGCTGATGAACTACTTCAGCACTTCCTCCTTCTTCAAAGACTTAGATGTCAACATAGAGCTCCATGTTTCATAGGACATACTCAAGCTCACTCCATGCTCCCTGGAGCTTTAGCACAAGGGAATGCCCCCCCCTTTTTTGTCGTATTTTTTCTTTTATTTATTTATTTTTTGTATTTTTATGGGGATGGAAATGGGGAGGCAGTCAGACCGACTCCCTCATGCACCTGACCGGGATCCACCTGGCATGCCTACCAGGGGGGAATGCTCTGACCATCTGGGGTGTTGCTCTGTTGCAACCAGAGCCATTCTGGCGACTGGGGCAGGGGCCATGGGGCCATCCTTAGTGCCCGGGGTGGCTTTGCTCTGGTGGAGCCTTGGCTGCAGGAGGGGAAAAGAAGGACAGAGAGAAAGGAGAGAAGGAGGGGTGGAGAAGTAGATGGGCACTTCTTCTGTGTGCTCTGACTGGGAATCGAACCCAGGAATCCTGCACACCAGGCCAATGCTCTACCACTGAGCCAACTGGCCAGGGCCTAGGAATGCCCTTGTTGATCAAGCTACCCAAAAGAAAATTATATGGAACCATGACAGACCGAGCAAGTCAGTCTCATACTATTCATCACCAGAACGCTGCAGCCCGGTGTAAACAGTTTCAACTTTCTCGGGAAGCAGCACAGCAGATTGGGAAATCCTGTCCAAGGGGTCCTATACTGCCCCCTCATTTGGAGTTAACTCTCAAGGACCCCTACCAGGACAACTTTGGCAGATGGATGTTACTCATATACCTTCATTTGGCAAACAGTCGTATGTCCACATTACAGTGGATACATATTCCGGATCTATAGTAACCTCTGTCAGAACAGGAGAGGCTGCTAAGCATGTTATAGCTCATTGTCTGTATGCACTGTTCTATTATTGGATTTCCTAAACTGGCTAAACTGAAAATGCTCCTGCATATGGAGCAAAAGCATTCACTGTATTTTGTCATGCTTACAATCTTTAAAGTTAAGGTATTATTAAAGTGTACTCAGCAAACATTTTAAGGTCAATTTAAAAAAAAATTTTTAAGGGGGTAGTCATATCCTGGAACTCCTATGGGTCTACCATATCATGCTTTTTACTTTAAAAAAAATTTACATTTCTTTTGAATGCTGATGAACAGGAGACACCAAATCTTTTTTTGCCTGCAAACTACTACCTTCTTTATTAGATCCAGCTAATAACACTGTTTTGTCTTTTTCCAAATAGCTCCATATATATGGAAAAGATTTATATAGGCAGATGAGGATCCTCAAACCCTTCAGCGAGATCTTCTGAGCATGGCTTTTAAGATACCTAGAGGCAGAAAAAGCCCAATAGAGATCAGGGGAACTACCAGCTTTTAGGATACACCCTTAAAGGCTCCAACGCCCCAAAGAGGTCTCATAGGATGCCATATGGGTCCTGCTTCAATAGTGGAAAGGAAGGTAATTGAGCTAAAGCCTGCCAGGCTTACATGCCTCTGCTGTGAGGAAACAGGGACACTGGAAGGTAGGCTTCCCCCTCACTCCTCTAAGGGAGAGTTCAGTCTTTTCCAGCCCTGCTCCAGCCACCTATGACCTAACCTTGCCCAGAAAGCTGGGGTTTGCCACTGAAGGCTGAAGGTGCCCAGGGCCGTCGGCCCCATCTACGACACTGTGGATGAGCCTAGGGTATTTCTTCCAAGAAGCAGGTAAACTGATCTCATTTGCACAAAGGCCACTTAACTATGTTTTGCCTGAATAGTCAGGTTTTTTATTCTTCCCTCAAAGATCTCTGTTGTGGGTGTTGATAGTCCTATTTTCTGCAGCTTTGCTTAATATATAGTGTTTCCTTTATCCCTCCTACCTCAATGCCCCACTCATTTCAGGCTGGGACCTACTCCTAATTTAGAGCTTTCATTCCCCCTATTGCCACCTTCTATTATGAATCTACCTTTACCACCCAGCTTAGTGTATCCCAAGGTTCTCTTTACCATGCCACAGTTGCAGAGCTCCAGGGAAAAGCAACCTGGTCTCATCTCTCCAGGCAGAGGAGAACAGAAGCTCCATATCCACACATGCTGCAAATGGCTTTTCCAGTCTACCTGAATCATTACCAGCTAGAAGCAGCAGTCATTGGGACTTGGACATGAGCTGCAAAGTATAGAATGGTGACAACAATTCCAGTGCCATGCGGACTTTTCCTGTGGGGAACTTTCCTGGACTCCTGCTCCCTGTGACAGCTCCTAACAGACTGAACTGTGGTTGGGTTGCATTTTTCAGGGATTTGGCATGGTGTTGAGGCCAACTTGGACTTGGTGAACATGTTAAGGACACTACTCTTTTATGGATTCTTGCTGTATGGGCCAAGAGTTTGCTTAAAGGCTTTTAATCACTGTAAAAAAAAATAGAAGACTGGATAAAGAAGATGGGGCACATATACACCATGGTATACTATTCAGCTAGAAGAAATGATGACATCGGATCACTTATAGCAGAATGGTGGAATCTTGATAACATTATGCGGAGTGAAATAAGTGAATCAGAAAAAAACAAGAACTGCAGGATTCTATACATTGGTGGGACATAAAAGCGAGACTAAGAGACATGGACAGGAGTGTGGTGGTTATGGGGGGTGGGGGGAGGGAAGGAGGGAGAGGGGGAGGAGGAGGGGTACAAAGAAAACTGGATAGAGGGTGACAGAGGACGATCTCTCTTTGGGTGATGGGTATGCAATAGAACTAAATGATAACCTGGAAATGTTTTCTTTGAATATATGTACCCTGATTTATTGATGTCACCCCATTAAAATAAAAATTTATTTATTAAAAAAAAAAAAAAAGAAAGTGACGTCACGGAAATGGTGCCGTGAGCAGCGCGTCCGACAGATCTCCCCAAAATCTCAACAAATTTATTAACTAGAAACAGAAAAATATATCCTTGGAGCATCCCGGAGTTCCACACACACACAGAAAGCGAAAGGACTGTTGCCGAGGAGGGAATACCCTGTGGTGAGTCAACCCACACGTGCAGCTGCCCGTGCCGTGGTCCGGGAGTCCCGGCTACCGGCGTGCGCTGAGAAGCTGCGCGGGCCCCTGTGCCACAGTCCAGGAGGAGCGTCAAACCTGTCTTTCCTAGTCAGGAGATTCTCTCCGTGGGCGGGGCACCTCACCCAGCCATTCAAGCTAACAATCAAGCATTGGGGGAGGGGCGCGAAGGCAGCCTGAAATACTCTCTGGAGCACAGCTCCGGATCCAATCACTGAAATTAGCTTAACCCACAAAATCTGCGCACCTACGGGGCTCTAATTGATAAGATCTCTCCCAGTTCAGCGATCGAAGACAAGAGGCATAATATTTTTCAGTGCCGTTCGCTAAAGGGGCGGGGGCAACTTCTGATTGACAGAGCCTCCATATTCAGGGATATACCTAACAAGAGGGACTTGGCAGATATTAAGATCTATACAGCAAGCAGCGAATAGTGCATCTTCTTCCCAGCCAAAACAGGCTACAAAGTGTGGAAAGCCTGGGTTGAGTGGTCCAACTGAATGGTAGGCGCTGAACAGTCACCTTGACAACAATTGACTCCCAGCCCCACCTGATTACGCTGGAGGCTCTGACTGCCAGAGCCTTACCCAGAGCCTTGCGCTGAGTGAGGATAGAGTGGGGATTTCCCAGCTCTTTGAGCCTCTTACTCCTTAGACAGAAGCAGTGGCAGCCTCATAGCTGGATCACCAGGCTGCTAATTCAGGAAGGGGAGACTAGGGGAGAGACTCCAGGAAAGCAAATTCTCTCATTGTTGGACTCTGCAAACGCCAACAAGCCTTGACTACCAGCAAGACTAAAGCCAATTATATGACATTGCCATAGAATCCCATCAACTGCAAATCCCTACCTAAGCGTGACACAAGGGCAGAACCTGGGGTACAGAGTCACCGACCAGGAAGAGGGAGAGAAAAGAAAAAGGAAGAAGTTAACCTCTCAAAATCAAGAAAAATCCACAGACTTTATAACTTGTTCCACTAATTCTTTGTTGTTGTTTCTTTCTTCTTTCTTATTGCCTTTAATATTATTTGTATTTCCTCCACCTCGGTCCTTTTATTCTCTGCCCATCTTATGCTACCCTTTTCTTGAACTACACTACCCATGAGTGTTACATTTTATTTCTTTTCTTCATCCTTACTATCCTTTAGGGTTACACTCCAAAACCCTTAACTCTCACTCTCTCCCCTTTTGTTTTCTTTTTGTTGTTGTTTTTTCCCTTTCCTTTTTTTCTTCCTTCGTTTCTCTCTTTTTCTTATTTTTTCCTTTCTATTAGTTTCTTCTTTTCTCCTTTTACTTTTCCTCCCAATTAATCCTCAATCACGAACAAATTATTTAATTTGGGACTCAAGTTTTTTTGTTTTTTTTTGTTGTTTGTTCTTTTTTTATTTTTTTTTATTTTCTGCTTTTGTTCTTGATTTTCCTTTATTTGTTTGTTTTTGTGGCATTTTGGGTACTTTTTACATTGCTTTTTAACTCACTAGCATTCCTGCCAACCCAAAGTCTCCATTGTATTTAGTCTTCGCTCCACTTAATACAACAGATTTTTACTTATTTTTATTTTTTTTCTACTTTAAATATTATTATTTTTTCTCTCCTTTTTTCTGTTTCCCTCTTATCCCTCTCATTATATTTCTTAGTCGACCATCACTTACAAGCAAATCATTTTTGTCTAAGATATTCTCCCTTTCTTTTTTTTTTTTTTTTTTTTTGCATGTAGTAGGTCCCAACTCCCTTTTTTTCCCCTTGAACTCTTCACCCCAAATCAGGCCCTCCGTTATAGGCAGTTTTTGTTCCATTTAGCATAATATAATTCACAGGTCATCACGATATTTCCCTAAAGAGGTGAGAGGAGGGGAGGAGAAGAAAGAAAAAAGGGGGAAATAATAAATTATTACTTTTTTTGTGTGTGGAGTGGTTTCCCTTTTTTTTTCTTCCCCTTTTATTCTTTTTTAATTCTAATTAACACTATCAACAAGACCACCTTCAGATGCCAATAAGAAAAAGGAAATCGAATATTATGGATATAAAAGATAGAGAGGTAACACAAATAGATGTGGAAAAACCTATGGAGAAAAGATTTAACATATTGGAAGCCTTGGAGCCAAATGACAGAGAATTTAAAATAGAAATCTTAAAAATACTCAGAGATATACAAGAAAACACAGAAAGGCAATTTAGGGAGATCAGAAAACAACTCAATGATCACAAAGAATATATTTCCAAGGAAATTGAAACTATAAAAACAAATCAAACAGAGATGAAAAACTCAATTCATGAACTGAAAAACGAAATAACAAGCTTAGCTAATAGAACAGGTCAGATAGAAGAGAGGATTAGTGAAATAGAAGACAAGCAACTTGAGGCACAACAGAGAGAAGAAGAAAGAGACTCAAAAATTTTAAAAAATGAGATAGCCCTACAAGAATTATCTGACTCCATCAAAAAGAATAACATAAGAATAATAGGTATATCAGAGGGAGAAGAGAGAGAAAATGGAATGGAGAAAATACTCAAACAAATAATAGATGAGAACATCCCAAGCCTGTGGAAAGAACTAAAGCCTCAAGTTCAAGAAGCAAACAGAACTCCGAGTTTTCTTAACCCCAACAAACCTACTCCAAGGCATATCATAATGAAATTGACACAAACCAACAGCAAAGAAAAAATTCTCATGGCAGCCAGGGAAAAGAAGAATACAACATATAAAGGAAGGCCCATTAGATTATCATCAGATTTCTCAGCAGAAACTCTACAAGCTAGAAGAGAGTGGACCCCAATATTCAAAGCCCTGAAAGAGAGAAACTTTCAGCCAAGAATACTATATCCATCAAAGCTATCCTTCAAGTACGAAGGAGATATAAAAACATTCACAAATACAGAAAAGATGAGAGAATTTATCATCAGAAAGCCCCCACTCCAGGAAATACTAAAGGGGGTTTTCCAACCAGATTCAAAGAACAAAAGAAAACAACACCACAAGTAACAGCTCCACCAAGAAAACAATAAAACCAAACTTAAACTGTGACAACAAAAGAAAAAAAAAGGGGAGAAAAGATGAAGATTAACAGTAGTGAAGGACGATGAAGCGTAGAAATACTCATAGGAAAGGGTACTACCATGAATATGGTAGATACCCTTTTCATTACTTAATGGTAACCACCCTTGAAAAAACTACGACAAAAACACTTGACTTAAAAAAGGTAGCAACAGAAGAAAGAAGTATGGAATACAAACAAAAACAAACAATAGAAAAACAAAAGAGAAGAATCAAACAAGATACAAAACTAACAGAAAGCAATTTATAAAATGGCAATAGGGAACCCACAAGTGTCAATAATTACACTAAATGTAAATGGATTAAACTTACCAATAAAAAGGCACAGAGTAGCAGAATGGATTAAAAAAGAAAATCCAACTATATGCTGCCTACAAGAAACTTATCTAAGCATCAAGGATAAAAACAAATTCAAAGTGAAAGGCTGGAAAACAATACTCCAAGCAAACAACACCCAAAAAAAAGCAGGTGTAGCAATATTCATATCTGATAATGCTAACTACAAGACAGAAAAAGTACTCAGAGACAAAAATGGTCATTTCATAATAATTAAGGGGACACTGAATCAAGAAGACATAACAATCCTTAGTATATATGCACCAAACCAAGGAGCACCAAAATATATAAGACAGCTACTTATTGACCTTAAAACAAAAACTGACAAAAATACAATCATACTTGGAAACCTCAATACACCGCTGACGGCTCTAGATCGGTCATCCAAACAGAGAATCAATAAAGATATAGTGGCCTTAAACGAAATACTGGAACACCTGGATATGATAGACATCTACAGGACACTTCATCCCAAAGCGACAGAGTATACATTTTTCTCTAGTGTACATGGAATATTCTCAAGAATTGACCATATGTTGGGCCACAAAGACAATATCAGCAAATTTAGAAAAATTGAAATTGTACCAAGTATATTCTCTGATCATAAAGCCTTGAAACTAGAATTCAACTGTAAAAAAGAGGGGGAAAAACCCACAAAATTGTGGAAACTAAACAACATACTTCTAAAAAATGAATGGGTCAAAGAAGAAATAAGCGCAGAGATCAAAAGATATATACAGACAAATGAAAATGAAAATATGACATATCAGAATCTCTGGGATGCAGCAAAAGCAGTAATAAGAGGAAAGTTCATATCACTTCAGGCCTATATGAACAAACAAGAGAGAGCTGAAGTAAACCACTTAACTTCACACCTTAAGGAGCTAGAAAAAGAAGAACAAAGACAACCCAAAACCAGCCGAAGAAAGGAGATAATAAAAATCAGAGCAGAAATAAATGAAATAAAGAACAGAAAAAATATAGAAAAAATCAATAAAACAAGGAGCTGGTTCTTTGAAAAGATCAACAAAATTGACAAACCCTTGGCAAGACTCACCAAGGAAAAAAGACACAGGACTCAAATAAATAAAATCCAAAATGAAAGAGGAGAGATCACCACAGACATCATAGATATACAAAGAATTATTGTAGAATACTATGAAAAACTATATGCCACCAAATACAACAATCTAGAAGAAATGGATAAATTCCTAGAACAATACAACCTTCCTAAACTGAGTCATGAAGAAGCAGAAAGACTAAACAGACCAATCAGCAGGGAAGAAATAGAAAAAACTATTAAAAACCTCCCCAAAAATAAAAGTCCAGGCCCAGACGGTTATACTAGTGAATTCTATCAAACATTCAAAGAAGACTTGGTTCCTATTCTACTCAAAGTCTTCCAAAAAATTGAAGAAGAAGCAATACTTCCAAACACATTTTATGAGGCCAACATAACCCTCATACCAAAACCAGGCAAGGATGGCACAAAGAAAGAAAACTACAGACCAATATCTCTAATGAATACAGATGCTAAAATACTAAACAAAATACTGGCAAATCGAATACAACAACATATTAAAAAAATAATACATCATGATCAAGTGGGATTCATCCCAGAATCTCAAGGATGGTTCAACATACGTAAAACGGTTAATGTAATACACCATATCAACAAAACAAAGAACAAAAACCACATGATCTTATCAATAGACGCAGAAAAGGCTTTCGATAAAATACAACACAATTTTATGTTTAAGACTCTCAACAAAATGGGTATAGAAGGAAAATATCTCAACATGATAAAGGTCATATATGATAAACCATCAGCGAACATCATATTAAATGGCGTAAAACTGAGGACTTTCCACCTTAAATCAGGAACACGACAGGGTTGTCCACTCTCTCCACTCTTATTTAACGTGGTGCTAGAAGTTCTGGCCAGAGCAATCAGACAAGACAAAGAAATAAAAGGCATCCATATTGGAAAAGAAGAAGTAAAGGTATCACTTTTTGCTGATGATATGATCCTATACATCAAAAATCCAAAGGACTCCACAAAAAGATTACTAGAAACAATAAACCAATACAGTAAGGTCGCAGGATATAAAATTAACATACAAAAGTCCATAGCCTTTCTATATGCCAACAATGAAATATTAGAAAATGAACTCAAAAAAATAATCCCCTTCACGATTGCAACAAAAAAAATAAAATACCTAGGAATAAACATAACAAAGAACGTAAAGGACCTATATAACGAAAACTACAAGGCATTGCTAAGAGAAATAGAAAAAGACACAATGAGATGGAAAAATATTCCTTGTTCTTGGATAGGAAAAATAAATATAATCAAGATGGCCATATTACCCAAAGTAATATATAAATTTAATGCAATTCCCATCAAAATTTCTATGACATTTTTTAAAGAAATGGAACAAAAAATCATAAGATTTATATGGAACTATAAAAAACCCCGAATAGCCAAAGCAATCCTAAGGAAAAAGAATGAAGCGGGGGGCATTACAATACCTGACTTTAAACTATATTATAGGGCCACAATAATCAAAACTGTATGGTATTGGCAGAAAAATAGACACTCAGACCAATGGAACAGAATAGAAAGCCCAGAAATAAAACCACATATATATGGTCAAATAATCTTTGATAAAGGGGCCAACAACACACAATGGAGAAAAGAAAGCCTCTTCAACAAATGGTGTTGGGAAAACTGGAAAGCCACATGCAAAAGAATGAAACTCAACTACAGCCTGTCCCCGTGTACTAAAATTAATTCAAAATGGATCAAAGACCTAAATATAAGATCTGAAACAATAAAGTACATAGAAGAAGACATAGGCACTAAACTCATGGACCTGGGTTTTAAAGAACTTTTTATGAACTTGACTCCAAAGGCAAGAGAAGTGAAGGCAAAGATAAATGAATGGGACTACATCAGAATAAAAAGTTTTTGCTCAGCAAGAGAAACTGATATCAAAATAAACAGACAGCCAACTAAATGGGAAATGATATTTTCAAACAACAGCTCAGATAAGGGCCTAATATCCAAAATTTACAAAGAACTCATAAAACTCAACAACAAACAAACAAACAATCCAATAAAAAAATGGGAAGAGGACATGAACAGACACTTCTCCCAGGAAGAAATACAAATGGCCAACAGATATATGAAAAGATGCTCAGCTTCATTAGTTATTAGAGAAATGCAAATCAAAACTACAATGAGATACCACCTCACCCCTGTTAGATTAGCTATTATCAACAAGACGGGTAATAGCAAATGTTGAAGAGGCTGTGGAGAAAAAGGAACCTTCATACACTGTTGGTGGGAATGTAAAGTAGTACAACCATTATGGAAGAAAGTATGGTGGTTCCTCAAAAAACTGCAAATAGAACTACCTTATGACCCAGCAATCCCTCTACTGGGTATATACCCCAAAACCTCAGAATCATTGATACGTAAAGACACATGTAGCCCCATGTTCATTGCAGCACTGTTCACAGTGGCCAAGACATGGAAACAACCAAAAAACCCTTCAATAGAAGACTGGATAAAGAAGATGTGGCACATGTACACTATGGAATACTACTCAGCCATAAGAAATGATGACATCAGATCATTTACAGCAAAATGGTGGGATCTTGATAACATTATACGGAGTGAAATAAGTAAATCAGAAAAAAACAAGAACTACATGATTCCATACATTGGTGGAACATAAAAACAAGACTAAGAGACATGGACAAGAGAGTGGTGGTTACCAAGGGTGGGGGGAGGGAGGATGCAGGAGGGAGGGAGGGAGAGAGTTAGGGGGAGGGGGAGGGGCACAGAGAAAACTAGACAGAGGGTGACGGAGGACAATCTGACTCTGGGTGAGGGGTATGCAATATAATTTAATGACAAGATAACCTAGACATGTTTTCTTTGAATATATGTACCCTGAATTATTAATGTCATCCCATCAACATTAATAAAAATTTATAAAAAAAAAGAAATGCCTATGGTCTCCATAGACTGCAATGTAGAAGAACAGATCTGCTTGAATAAGAATTCTATGATATTTATACACATATTTATAAATACATAGTATGTCTCTGGGACAATATGAAAAATGCTGTCTGTCTCTAACAATGGATACCTCCAAAAGGAGAACTTGGTAGATGAGGGAAAGAGGAATGAGACTTACTTTTCATTATTTACCCTTTTGTTTTTTTGTGTAATGGTATATATTAACTTTTTTAGAAATGTTATAATAAAATCCTTTACCTATCTTCATATACTTCAAACCAAGACCCAGAATATTTAAATAAGCATGTACACCAAGTAAACAACTTGTCTAGTATCAAAATTATTATTTAGCATTGTTTACTAAAATGTAATGCAATTTTAAAAATAAGAAGGATGCCTGACCAGGCAGTGGCGCAGTGGATAAAGTGTCAGACTGGGACATGGAGGACCCAGGTTCAAAACCCTGAGGTCACCGGCTTGAGCACAGGCTCATCTGATTTGAGCAAGGTTCAGGAGCTTGAGCCCAAGGTCGCTAGTTTGAGCAAGGGGTCGCTCCATCCGCTGTAGCCCCCCAGTCAAGGCACATATGAGAAAGCAATCAATGAAAAACTAAAGTGTCACAACAAAGAATTGATGCTTCTCATCTCTCTCCCTTTCTGTCTGTCTGTCCCTATCTGTCCCTCTCTGTCTCTGTCACAATAAATAAATAAATAAATAATAAAAGAGGGATAAATTATCATTATTTGCAGGTGACAGAATTCTAAATTTAGAAAAAGCAAAATAAGAACCCAACAGTTATTAAAAATTCTGTGATAAGTTAGTAAGAGTAAGGTGCTGATTCTAATATTAATATAACTTAAAACTTTATTAACAAATGTATTTTTATCATGTCTATTTATTTTACAGAAACAATTAATATAATCCCCTTTAAAGAGTGTTAAAACAAATAAGAATGCACCAGCAATTCTCCCTACTCCTGCAATTTTATAATCTAGATGCCAGTATAGCCCCCTTTATAGATATGTATTTAAGTATAAATAATAAAACCATAAATATATTAGATACAAACATGGCTAAATGAGTCTTTAACCTTTGAGTAAAATAAAAAGCTTTTCTAAGCATATCACTAATTTCAGAAGCCAGAAAAAAAAGTTGACTAATTTTACTACCTAAAAATTATAATACTCTATATAATGTTATAAATACAACCAAAATATAAATAACTGAGAAAAATATTTATAACATTTATGACAAAGATTAATTTCCTTTATTTATTAATGGTCCTTACAAACTTTAAAGAAGGCAAACAACCTAATAGAAAAGTGGGCAGAGAAAAAGCCACATAATTCATGGAATAAATAAAAGGACCAACAAACACAACAAAAAATTACCAACCATGATCATAATTACAAGATACAAATCAAATTAATTAAATGCTATTTTTCATCCAATAGATTGGCAAAGATTAAACATTTGATGATAATGTTGGCAACAGTTTAAAGAAACTAACATTCTCATATACTACTGGCTGGGTATAAATTGGTGCAATCTTTTGGAGGGTGGTTTGGCAATATAAATAAAAATTTTATATGTGTATTTTATGTGAGTCAGCAATCCTATTTCTAGGAACTTACCCAAAGACAGTTATCACACAAAGGTTTAAAAATAAATGTGCAAAAATGTTCATAAAAAAACTGTAAGAAAATTCAAAACAACATCAATATGGTGGTTAAAAACAGCATGCTATATCCATAGATTTAAATGTTTAAGTGTATCCATATATACTTTATGCAAAGATGTCCAAGATATATTTTAGCTGAATAAAGCAAGATATAGAGTAATGCATATAGTATTGTTCCAAGTGAGTGAAAAAAAAAAACCACACACATACACACATGGCTAGCCATCAGGGCTGATACAGATAAAGACAAAGGTGAAAGGCAGGTATTCAATTTCTCTCTTGATAAACAAGAGAGACTATTTGCTCTTATTTGATGTTGAGATGCTACAATGTCTTGTTATATGTTTTTTCCTCTTTGCTGAGTTGCCTGGAAACTTAAAACTAAGTTTAACGCACAAAATAGAGACACTGTCCCTTCCCCCCACCTAACTTGTTATTCTCTACCTCTTTAATTGCTTGACTTTTATTCTTTTCTTATTCTTTTAATTGTAATTTGTGTTCAATCTTTCTGAAAAATAAAAATAGAAAGAAAATCTAAACAAAATTTTACTTGTGAGAAAAACTTATCTCTTTCATGGAGAAATCTGTTATTTTTGACATTTGCTACAGAATTTTTTGTAACAAACCTGCTTTCCATAGCTATAGGCACACAATAGCTTTTAAAGTGCATTCTTTTATTCATTCATTCCTTCATGCATTCTGAAAACATTGCTGACCTATAAAAATCTGAATGATGTTTTCTGAAGTAATGAGAAAATCTATCCTAGAAGTCATATGGAATTTCAAGGGATCCCAAATAGCCGAAACAATCTTGAAAAAGTTGAAAGTCTCACACTTTCTAATTTCAAAACTTATTACAAAGCTACAGGAATCAAAGCAGCATTCTCTTCCACAGCGTCCATTACTGCAGTCACCCTGGCTTTCTTCTCAGCCCGCAAGGCCAGGCACAGCCCTCTGTGGCTCAGCTCATGTTGGCAGTTCCTTAAAAAGTTAAACATATAATTCAGCAATTACACCCCTGGACATTTATTCTAAATTATTTCTTTATCAGATAAAAACAATGTTCACACAAGAAATTAAAAAAACAGTGTGGTATTGGCATAAAAACAGACATATAAACCAATGGAATAAAGATCCCAAAATTAAACCTTCACACATATGGTCAAATGATTTTGACAAGGGTGCAAAGATTGTTCAATGGGGAAAGGGTAGACTTTTCAACAAAGGGCGTTGGAAAAACTGGATATCCACATGCAGAAGACTGTAATTGGATTTTACACCATCTACCAAAAACTAAGTCAAAATACACACACCAAAAAGTCAAAATGGATACAAGACCTAAATGTAAAATATAAAACTCTTAGAGAAAAACATAGGGGAAAAGCTTCAGGACATTGAATTTGGCAATGATATCTTAGATATGACACCAAACACACAGGCAACAAAAGAAAAATAGATAAATTGGACTATATTGAATAAAAACTTCTGTGCATCAAAGGATACTATCAACAGAGTGAACAGGCAGGTGATGGAATGGGAGAAAATACGTGCAGATCAATTATCTGATAAGGGGTTAATATCCAGAATATATATTATATATATGTATATGTATGTATATAAATAGAGAAAAACTTTACAACACAAAGACCTAAAAATAATTTTTTATGACAAAAAAACTTGAGTAGACATGTCTCCAAAGGAGATTTGTGAATGGCAAATAAGCACAGGAAAATATGCTTGATATCACTAATCATGAAGGAAATTTAAACCACAGTGAGATACCCAATAGGATGGCTATTATCAAAAAGGAATATGACAAGTGTTGGCAAGGATGTAGAACAATTGGAACCTTTATACACAGCTGGTAGAAATGTAAATAGTAAAGCTGCTATAGAAAACAGTATGGAGATTCCTCAAAACATTAAAACTCCCATATGATCCAGCAATTCAACTCTGG
Source organism: Saccopteryx bilineata (assembly GCF_036850765.1). Classification (NCBI taxonomy): domain Eukaryota; kingdom Metazoa; phylum Chordata; class Mammalia; order Chiroptera; family Emballonuridae; genus Saccopteryx; species Saccopteryx bilineata. Next base: position 136,733,185 of record NC_089491.1, on the reverse strand, counting down.
GTACAAACCAAACGAAATTGAAAGCAGAGGCTCAACCAAATATTTGTACACTCTTGTCCATAACAGCATTATTCACAATAGCCAAAAGGTGGAAGCAACCCAAGTTGCCATTGACAGATGATCAGATAAACAAAATGCAGTATGTAAACACAATGGAATAGGTAGTATTCAGCCTTCAAAAGGAAGGCAATTCTAATACATGCTACAATATGAATGTATCTTGACAACATTATGTTAAGGCAAATAAGCCAATCACAAAAGAAGAAACACTGTACAATTCCTTGAGCAGGAAGGAACCTTATATGTGATACCTAGAGTAGTCAAATTCATAAAGACAGCGGAATGGTGGTTGCCAGGGGCTGTCAGAAGGGAGAAGTTATTTAGTGGATATAGAGGTTCAGTCTTGCAAGATAAAAAGAGTTTCTGCAGAAGGATGGTGGTTATGGCTGCAGAACAAAATGAATGTACTAAAGCTACTTAACTGAATGCTTGAAAACAGTTAAAACTAAGTTTTGTGTTATGTATATTTTACTATAATTTAAAACACACACACATTTGTGAGTGAGCAAACATTCCTAGCACTATTCAAGATTCTGGGAAACATAGACTCTGTCAGATAACTTATGATATAGTAGGAGAGAAAAGAAAAATTATCACAAAACAATAGACACTAAAATAGAAGTATTCACAAATATTTTGATAGCCCAGAAAAGGGACAGGGAGTCAAGGGTGGAGTGCTTTCTATGCATTCTGTTTTATAAAATTAGCTGCAACCTGAATGTGTTCAGTGATTCATTCAAAAAATACTTACTAAGCAACTACTTTCAGTCTAACACTCTTGCATGGAAATTACATTTCCTGTGAGAAAAATAACCAAGAGCCCAATCTGCCCTGTGGACCAGAGATTTCACTCCTTGTTCATGTGGAGAAACAGTAAAAGAAAGTCCAGAATCTTGGGAAAGCCATTTCTCATGGGAACCCCTGGAGGTAAGAACAAGTTCGAAAAATTCTATTGGCAACACTAGATTTTAAAACCCAAAATAATAAACTGTTCTTTAACTCCTACACTTTTTGACCCATAAGAACAGAGTCAACTTATTATCTATTTTAAATTTTATCTTTTCCACAACAAACCAGTCAGCATTGCAAACCAGTGTTTTGTAAGCAATAACGTGCATCCTAGGTATCCGGGGCTCTTAGCAACTGGCTAGTGCTGATTCAGCAGGTCTGGGGCAAGACCTGTTCTGCTTTTCTAACAAGCTCCAGAGAGAGGCCAATGCTGCTTGCTGGTCCCTGGACCACACTTTGAACAGCGAGGTCATGGATAACAACTGCTAGCTAACAATGTGCATCCCCTCCCACCTCTGCTGTCTGTCACAGCTCCAAACACATATCTGCTCTTTGGTGCTGGTTAAAATTGACATTGTTCTGCCCTACACTAAACACAAAATTTAACAGCTTTTGTCAAAGTAAAAATGTTTTGAGAAAGAAAAAAAAAAACACCTTTTTAAGTTTAGATGAAACTCTATTTCTAATTATAGGGTTTCCATAAAGCAAGCCTAGGGGTAGGATTAGTTTTAAGTTCATCAACTGCTTTCACTCAAGGAAAATTAAGGGTTGCCTGATTTGACAGGTACTTAATTGCTCCATAACAGAAAGAGGGCTTGATTTCCCCCAGCTCATTGTAATTAAATCCTGGTATATTCTTCATTCTTCAGCTTGTGAAAGGTCACATGAGGAAGCTGAATTTTTAAATGTTGGAGGATTTTTTTTCCTTCTTCTTCTTCTGTTCAACTTAATTAAGAAAATGAATCAAATTGTTTTGCTTGGAAACAAATACTGTATATCAGCCACAAGAAGAAAATCAGTGCTGGGGTGCTTTGTAACTCTCATAATTAAAACTCTATATAATTGGCCATTTTTTGTGTGTGTGCCCCAACTTGTTAAATGAGCAAAAATGATTAAATCTTAACAGATTGATCTATCCTCGTCAAACCCACATTGCGCAGCACAAGATCTTCCCAGAAAGAGATGGCTCTTTCCTGGAAGGTTATTTTGCAGTTTCAAGAAAATGTGATACATTCCAAGACCACATTAATACTTCTAGGAATCAAAAACTATCTGCGATGCATGCAGGTCTAGTTGCTTTTCTAATTAGAACTTATGAAATCTTTACATCAAGAAGTGCAATGAGTCAAACTGCATTCACAATTTTGCTCCCACAAGCTACAAAAAGATCATTAACTATTGTACTTGGTTTTTCCATCTAGAGAGGTGAAGCAGAAATTCAGAGGCTAATTCTCTATCATTAAGTTGTACTTTTTCTTCCATTTTTTCATAATATTTTGGTCAAGCTGTCATCAGAAATGCCATCCAATCTGACATAGGTTTAAATTCAGGCCTGTAAATGCAGCTGAGATCAAGGTATCAAGATTCCACAAGTGGCATTAATCCAGTCTCACATTTTCCCCTAAAACAAATCCAGCTCCAGAAAAGCCCACAAGATATGTAGCAAATTCCTCTGTGACCACAGATCTTCTCACTAACTCTTCTTGCTAATGCTTGAAAACTCTTTGGAGGGCCAGCCGGCAGAGATAGCACTCTCTCCTTGCCCAGCTGGCAAATAAATGGCTTGTAATTGTGATAGTCTCTTATTTCTCTCTGTGCCTCTAATTGAAGTGGTACTTTTATTGAAGTCTGCCATTTCTTTCTGACCAGCCATGCAAATAATTATATTGTCCAGGATATTAAAGGAAACAGGCCAACCCAGAAGAAAATCAGGCAGAGGCTTGAAGGAATCTGACCAGGATTCTAAACACAATAACTTCAGCCTCGTCCCTGGCAGCCTCTCTCTCAGGTTTCTGTGAGAACGTCTTCCAGGTTTATAATAACCCAAGAGAGGAGCAAAACGGGCAGAATACGTGACACAAGGAAAGTAGGATGGGGGAAATTATCTTTGGTGACCACAGATTGGATGGACTATGGTGCATGATGCTTAAGGAGACCAAACTTTTCCCAAAGTCCTCTTATCTCCCTCCTTATCCCATGGGTTCTCTGACCTATCAGGAGCCAGGCCATGGCATCTGAGCACTACAAAAAACTAATTTTCTAACTTACTTGGGACACCCTAAGAGCCCTTTCTTCTGGAAGGAAAGTCAGTAGTTAACAAACACTTCCCAATAGCCATGTAACAGACTGGTAGCCTACCCCAGAGCCTCAGGTTAGAACTTCACTGGAAGATCCTACTAATGTGGAATATGTGCATATGCACAGTCAATAATTTCTCAAAAAATAGTAGTCGCTTTCTTAACTGACTCATGAAAACTGAAAAGTACAGCCTCAAGCAAGTTCTGTGTTCCCAACTTCTTAACACCTTTACTTCTTAATTTGCCATCTTTCTCTCTGTAGCAATAGACACCTTCAGAAATATTATCTACCTCTCTCCTAAAAATCCAGGTTTCTCAAATGACAACTAGAGTCTCGTTGTACACATCCTCTCTGTTCTGATCTAATAAAGGTTAGGATTCAAAAAGGATCTCTCCCTAATCTAGCATTTAAAATTCCTTAGTTACATTAATGATACTAATAAAGGCAGTGAACTGATTTTTTGTTTTTTGCAAAGTGTAGCCTAAAAGATAGAAAGCACACTTTCTAGTACAAAGAGAGGGAGTTTTCCATTTAGAGGTTATTCTTGAATAGTTTCAGAAGCATTAACCCTAGACCAGGGGTCCCCAAACTTTTTACACAGAGGGCAGTTCACTGTTCCTCAGACCATTGGAGGTCCGGACTATAAAAAAAACTGTGAACAAATCCCTATGCACACTGCACATATCTTATTTTAAAGTAAAAAAACAAAATGGGAACAAATACAATATTTAAAATAAAGAACAAGTAAATTTAAATCAACAAACTGACCAGTATTTCAATGGGAACTATGGCCCTGCTTTTGGCTAATGAGATGGTCAATGGCTGGTTCCATATTTGTCACTGCTAGCCATAACAAGTAATATGACACGCTTCCCAAGCCGTGAGGCGTGCATCTCTATCACTGGAAGTAGTACTGTACGTGAGCGACACTGCACTTTGCGGCGCTGCCACATACAGTACTCCAGGAGCACAGGATGCGGATGCTGACCTCTCACTGACCACCAATGAAAGAAGTGCTTCTTCTGGAAGTGCGGCGGGGGCCGGATAAATGGCCTCAGGGGGCCGCATGCGGCCCACGGACCATAGTTTGGGGACCCCTGCCCTAGACCTTCCGGAGCCCTGGGCCTCTGGAGGCACCGTCCTTCACTCCGCTATCCAGAGCTTTGCACCAGTCACTGCGGTCCTCCTGCTGACACAGGGGACTCAGACCTCAGCTTTCTTCTAAGCCTGTCAACACTGCTCCCAATACCTGCCAGAGACCATCCAGGTGCTCCACACCCTCCCCTTGGGGCCAAGCAGATTATCTCCCCTGACTACCCACAGCACCATGGAGCAGGAAAGGAGAGACCCTTGGGGACTGAGCTTGGGCTGTTTCTATTTATCTGTTATTGAATCACTATCAAGACAGGTGGAGGAGAAGGGAGAAAGAGGAAGGAGAGGGAGAGAAAAGGTGGAGAGGCAGAAGTTGTATTTGAAGAACATTTGGCAAAAAGGCATGCATACTGTGCTTGCTATGAATGAGATTGAAGTCATCTGTAATTCTGTGATAGGGTTAGATCAATTTAATTCCACACTCAGGTGTCAAAAATGCCCAGGAAATGTCTTCTAATTCTAATAGTGTTGCCCTCAAAGTAATTTTCATAGTTAGGTGTTAATCAGCCTTGTAAGAGTGTTGTGCATTCTTTATCAGTATCTTCATCTCAGAGGAAAAAGACCACACACAATTTAGAAGTATTTTCAAGAGGTGTTATTTAAAGGTGAAGTGGTAAGGTAACTTTCTAAATTGAAGAGAAAAATGTTACCTGGGCAAAATATTTCCAGAGTTTTAAAAATTATTATGATTTTCCTATTAAAAAATAAAAGCCCTGGACAGTTGGCTCAGTGGTAGAGCATCAACCTGGCAGATGTATGTCCCGGGTTCTATTCCCATTCAGGGCACACAAGAGTAGTGACCATATGCTTCTCTCCCTCTTATCTCTCTCTCTCTCTCTCTCTCTCTCTCTCTCTCTCTCTCTCTCTCTCTTCCCCTCCAACAGCCATGGCTCAATTGGAGCAACTTGGCCCCAGGCACTGAGGATGGCTCCATGGCCTCCACCTCAAGCGTTAAGAAGAGCTCAGTTGCTGAGCAATGGAGCAACGACCCAGATGGGCAAAGTCAGGTGGGTCCCAGTCAGGGCATGCCAGAGTCTGTCTTTGCCTCCCTTCCTCTCACTGAATAAAAGAAAAAGTTCTGTACAATTTTTTTAATCAGGTATTACTGATTTACACATGACATTCAGCTCAGATTCAGAAAGTAGATTGTCACAGGAACCAAACTCCAGTTGAAAACTACTATTGAAGAGCCATCTATCCATCTAAATCACTTATATTTTTATTAAAATGGAAACATAAAAAAAAACTCCCTAGTTATCAAAATTTTATTCTGAAAAGAGATATTTATAGTATATGTGTACTAAAAGATACAATAGGAGGTACTAAATTATTTTTATTGAGAATAATGACACAAAAATCCAAGATACGACCTGGGCTAATATTTATTTCCACCCCCTACTCTTCATCATCCATCCCACTCAACACCTCATACCCTGAGAAGTCCTATTTTTAAAAATGCCATGTTGCAGGGACTTTTCCAAAATGCCGAGAGACCACAGACTCTATCTGATTGGCTTGTCTGTTCCCCGTATTTGCCTGGCTTCATTATGAAAAGATGCCAGAAATAGCATTCCTACAGGATTTCCAGTACAGAAACCACAAGAATGCTCTTTCTCATGGTATGGCAACTGTGCAACAATATGGCGTCATCTGGAAAATTACAGTCTTGGAGACAAATATTTTTCCCCTCTCCAATGATTTAAAATAGACAGGGTGTCACCCAAAAATTATGCTTTCCTTTCTCCAAGATGGAGGCCTCATGTTGAAAGCGCCCCCTCATTTGCTGCTAGAACCCCTGAAAGACAAACCTTTACCCACATAACACCTTGGGCAGTCATCCAAAGATTCTGGAAACTACTCAAAGCATCTCCACTGAAAATGATGGTATTATCGATATATTATTTATCATAGTAAATAAAACTTTCTTTTTTGACTTGACATGATAGTGAATCATACTCATAGTGAATTTTCCATAAAGCTCAAATTTGCATATTATAAGTAGCAACATTATTTGGGGAGTTATTTTTTTTAACATTGATTTTGGATACACTCTGTCCCTACACACACACACACACACACACACACACACACACACACACATAGTAATTCTCAAAGGATTGGCAATTTAATTTGGAGACATTTGATACAGAGCATTTTTTAAGGATTAGAGCATAAGAAAAAGCTCCCAGAAGTGTACTCATGAGTTCCATAAAGGTGTGTCTACCTGATTCATAGCTGTATTCCCTGTGCTTGCTCAGGTTAGACTCATCATAGATACTCCATAATGAGGAAGGAAGAAAGAAAAGGAGGCAGCAGACAGAGGGATAGGCAAAGAACGAATAAAGGTACAAGGTGGCTGAGCTCAACATCGTGGCAAATGAAGCTTATATAGAAAAATAATTCAGTCATTCGCCTTCACTGCACCCTCCTCACTGGAATGGGGTTTTCACGGAAATGGCAGATAGGTTTCTGGCACTCAGGAAGCCCACCCTCCGTCCAGGCTCCCACTCTGGGGGCATTTTTTGTTTCTGTTTACTCCTATACAGCATTGAGTCACCTTGCAATTATAGTATTTGCAGTTGCTTAATGACTGCATATGATATTCTTGCTCTCCATTTCCAGAGTCCTCTCTGCTTTGGGTTGTGTTTACATGGGTTAGATAAAATTGTTAGTGTTTAAAAGGTTATAAATAAGGGAAAAATAACCAAAATTTGGGGGGTCTGTTTTGTTTTGGGAAAAAAAGAGAGTCTTACTTCTAAAAGTAAAAGAGTAAGAGTTCATGAAAAGGGGGTCATTTTTAATTTTTAGCCTCTTCCCTACCAATTACTTCCTGTGTTGCTTGGAGCCCTCTAATCTCAAACCCTAATGGCTGAGGATTTATTGAGCTCCCACAAGCAAAAGTACAGAAAAACCAAACTGATTGGAACAAGTGCAACACTAGCTCACCCACAAGTAGAGACAAGTGATCAGAGCGATAAGCCATTTGACCCCAGTCCCTCTGCAATGTCTCACACACACACACAAACGCACGCACATGCACACACATACACACAGATACACATACTCACTCACTCACTCCATCAAAGCCTCTTGGGCTTCAGATGGCTCCTTGTGTGGAAACTGCCTCTTTGTCTTCAGAGCCAATATCCCCTCTTGACCTCAGAGCCAATATCCCCTCTTGACCGTTTCCTAAAACACCATCTGAACTCTCGGGGTGGGGGGAGGGGCAAGATGAACAGCTCCAGAATGGCACCACCTCAAGCTTTTACCTTGACATCAACCGAAGGGAAAAAGGAAGTTGTTTAATGACTGAGAACCAAAGGGAAAAAAAAATCAACTAACCTAAAACATATTTTCTGGCAAAATTTGCCTTTTGCAAAGCAGTCAAAGGATGATAACAGGGTGTGGAGAGACAGAATCAGCAGTTAAGTGGATATCCGTCTGTCACTTAGCCTTCATTACATAGCATGAGAGACCAGCGCTTGGCCAGCTCCGCACTGTCTTCCCACATCTCCCCACTGGCAAGATGCTTCCCTAAGGCCCATGGCCTCCGGCCACACCACTTTGGCCTGCGGTTCCATCACATCTTACAAACTGTAAAGGGGCTGGACAGTACTTGGATGAGATCAGGGGTCATTTTGGACTGGATTCAGGCCTGGTTCCACAAGGTTTTGCAAAACTTTTCCCTCCGCTCCTCCTTTTACTTCTTCACCTTTCTGGTCTTTGTATTTTGAGTGGCCTTTTTCCTCCCGCAGACCCAGATAACTTCTGTTGTCCTTAATTCTTCTCACCCTTACCATATTCCAAAGTTTTCCTTCCTCTGTCTTTTCAGTGTTGCCTCTCACGCTGCACTTATATTTCTTTAAAACCAATATGAATTGGCTGCAAGCAAAATAAACAGATGCAACTAACAGAATCATAAATCCCCAAGTTGGAGAGTGAGATTCTTCCCAATACAGGAAATCATCTCTCTGTTGGTTTCAGAGAAGGAGATAGAGGATCAGAGCTTCAGTTTCACTTAAATGTCCTGTTCCCCTCACAAGACCTCTGGGATTACATAGGAAGTGTGCTAGACAGATCATATATTCAGACTAAGCATATATACAGTGGATCAAAAACCTCTTCCCTGCATATACCTTACTTAATAAATATAAAAAATACAACTCATACTTTCTGAAGTTATGAAGAAATATTAAAAACAACCTTCATGTCTTTGGGTATATAACAGATTAGGACTCACCAACGCCATTTTTCAGCAAAAGTACATTGTGAATTCTAACTGTCCTCAAACAGACAAAGCCATTGCACACACACAAACACACACCATTCCAGTTCCACAATACCAGCCACAGTCAGTGACATGCTCATCCACCCAGGTATGTAAGTCACCCAGTCAGTCATCAAGTTCCGTTGAGTATCCTTGCCAAATAGTTCTCATCTATAGTCTTCCCCCAATGCCACCACCTTTGGGTAGTTTAGGTATTGTCAAACTCTTTCTGTAAAGGGCCAGATAGCAAATATTTGTGGCTTTATGGGTCAAACAGTCTCTGGCACAACTACTCAACTCCACTATTGTAGTGCAAAAGCAGCCACAGAACTGTGTAAGCATGGGAACAGGCAGCGCGTAGATCTGGCCCATAGGCTGCTGCTGGCCAGCTGATGGCTGGGGCAGGCCACTGTCATCTCTCAGCTCAGTTACTGCAACAACACTTGTAACTGGTCTCCTGTGTCTGGTTTAGCATTTCTCTAACCCATTCTCTACCCTGCAGGCAAAGATCTATCGAAAACATAATGTAAGTCACCCTACTGTTAAAAACACTTCAAGAGTTTTCTATTTTTCTGAAGATAAAAGTAAAAATCTGAACAGCCCATTCAGGTACTCCAGGATGAGGCCCGTTTACTTCTTCACTCTCTGAGATCCAGTCCTACTGAACTTCCTTCCATCCTTGCTTCTGTTTCTCATATATACATCAAGCTTCCTCTTGCTTCTGGGCCTTCCAGCAGGCTGTTTCCTGAGTAGAACACTCTGTCTCCTGTATCCCACCCTCCTCTTAAAAGCCATTTCCCCATAGATGTCCTCTGACTACCATACTAGACCCGACAGCACTCCTGTAAGTAAAGTTTGCTAAGAAAGGAAAAGTGATCTCTTAATGGTTCTTGGCATTCTAGAGCCGAAGAATTCTTAGCTTGATGTGCATTTTTTTTTAAGATTTTATTTATTCATTGTAGAGAGGGGAGAGAGAGAGAGAGAGAGAGAAGGGGGGAGGAGCAGAAAGCATCAACTCCCATATGTGCCTTGACCAGGCAAGCCCAGGGTTTTGAACCGGCAACCTCAGCGTTTCCAAGTTGACGCTTTATCCACTGCGCCACCACAGGTCAGGCACTTGATGTGCATTTTTAAATAGAATCCTAAATGACTCCAATGTGAGTCCCCAGTTGAAAAGCAGTTCTGAACGGTGACTGCCTGAGGGTAGCAGCAGTGTCCTCTTCCTTGTTTTATCCCCAGAACTTGTCCCAGCGCCTGACCCACAGGAGGCGCTCCAGGGATATTTATGGACCTCAATTGGAACAATTATTACCTTGGGTGGAGATAATTAGTGAAAGAGTTTTAAGTCCTACACCTTGTGTTCTTTGGAGTTTTTTTCAATGAGTATGGATATTTTTCTAACCAGAATGAATAAATATTCTTATTATGTATGAAGATTTAATTCACATTTAAATTAACATATAGAATAAATCTAGGTAAAACAGGCATTTTTAAGACACAGATTTAGATTCGTATTAAAAGTACTAATGAATAGGATAATTTGAAGTAAATAATTTCAGAAAGAACAAAACACTATGAATATAAAAGCTTCTAATGAAGGCAACCATGAAGCCACACATTCCAGGGCCCCACCTACAAGGCGCTGTCAATCACTCTAAATTAGATCCAGTGGGATTTAGGTCTATGCCTCATATGTCCAGTATTTTGAGTACAGTTCCCACTTAGTGACTTAGAGAAAAACTCTATAAAAGCAAAATTTTAAGTCTTTCCCTCCCAGGGCAATCATTGAATAGCTTACATTCAGGCTGCTCATATTGCTACTCTTTCCAAATAACCCTTTTACCTACGCACACTGATAGGAGACTAGGAATTACTCCTACCAAATCACATGCATGCTACGAAATATTTTTATCCCAGTGGGAACAGGGACCTTCTAACTGAATTCTCTTTTATTTCTCTGGCTCTTTTGATCCTGCTCATTGTTTTCATCTTCCCATAATTCAAAGTTAATTGATTTTCCAATCTGTTTTTCCTAGAAACAAATTTAAGATGTGTTCACACCAAGTCGAGGCATTTAATGGCTCTCTCTGGGGCCACACCCAAAACCACTACCACTCCATAAAAAGCTGCTGCCATTCACTTCTCACCATTCAGGCTGTTTCTCAATTTTGCCACTTAGTCTTTGTTTCGGACTGTCTCTCTCACCTGATCTCTCTGGTTATCATCCCATTAGCACGTGGTAATTTTTCACTGACTTCCCAGCCATTTGAAATGAACAACCCGCTTGGAAAGTCGACCTCGGCTTTGTCTTCTGCCTAAAATGCTGCATCTTGGATTCACCCCCTTGACTTTACAAATACAACCTACGATCAAAAAATATGCTTGGCTCTGGCCGGAATCCCCAGTAGGAACCCATTCTGGGTCACAAGAACTGGGCTCAATTCCCTCATGTCCAGGAGAAATCATGAGAGCCTTTGGAAAAATTAATATACTAAAATGTTACGAAGTTATTTCATCTGGTTCAAATTTATCCTCATAGGCCATGTTTTGTCACTGAATGACCACCGTCATTCAGAAACATTCAGGATTTTAATTGATAAAAGAGCTTACATTAAAAAAAATTTTAATGAACGCAAAACAAAGACAAAATTCAATGCTCCACAATCTCATTTAAAGTCCACTTTGAGGGTTAGATTTTGGTGGTTGGGCCTGTGTGTTTGATCTTTTAGGAAAGGTTGAATGGTGATGGGAAATAACATAGAGACTATGGTTTTGCCCATTTATCATTTGAATCATTTTGTGATCCAAAATGTGAATCAGTCAGTACTTTTTGAGTGTCTGTTTCGGGTGTATTATTATAGCCTCAGCTTGCTCCATTTTTACATCAGATAGATCCAACATGTTAGGACAATGATCCAGGCTGGACCAAAACTATATTCCTCAGGGATGTAATCTGTGAGCTAGTCAGAAAACAGGAAGAACACCAAGACAAAACTTCAGTGTGCCCTCGGATAGTGAAGACACACGAGAAGAGCTTGGAGAGTAGAGGCCCAGCCCCTCACGAGATGTCACGGTCTAAGTGGCCTTTGTCAGTTCCTCAGCGTCAGCCCTTTCCATCTGTCTTGGCTGGAGGGGGTCTTGGATTGTGCCCTGTGGGAGCTGTAGGGCAAATAAAATAGAGATAGTTAACAGCACTTGAATGTTCAACACAAGACCCCCTTTTTAAGAAATAGAAGTTCAAAATCAGGGGGCCTTCCAGCTGGGCTGGGTACCCTGAGTTTATGCCATCTCTTTGAAACAGAAAAACAAAGCAGCAGTAATAAAAATAAAATTTATACTTAAAAAAAAAAAAGTTGGTCCCTTCCCACTCATGTTTATGTATAAACCAAACACCAGCAAAACAAACTGGTGGTTAAACTGGCATTTTAGTTATGAACCATTGCATTAACCAAACAAGCTATGGGACACCCACAGGCATCTCTTATTTTTATGGTGCTGGATGGCAGGAAAGTCCAGGTAGGTGTCCAGGTGTCCTACAGCTCGGGGAGAGGCCTGCAGCCTCTGCTATTCCCACAGAAATTAATCTTAACAAAAATCATAAGTTTAGAATCTTCAGGAGGAGAGCCTCCTAAACTCAAACATCACAAGTGTTTGGGAGAGAAATAGCAAACTCAAAAGCATGACTTTATGGCTGGGTCGTCACTATTTTCAGTGACTGCTCTCACTCTGGCCACTGAACGCAGCTAATTCTCATCTCCCCACACCAGCCCTTCTTGCTTACGGGAGACATGACTGGGTCAATGCCTATTTGAAAACCTGTCCTTTCTGAGTCTGCCTCTGTTTTTGCAGGCCACTGAATGAGGGGATTTCCTAACTGACTTAGGAAAATGTAGCTCAAGCCAATGAAACTATGTCTATGTATTATGAGGCTCAGCATGCTGGACAGAAAGTGTGACAACCTACGCTGTCCACAGCTGGCCCTTGAAAAACAGCTTCTTGGAATTAAACACAGTGACTGCAAGCGCCTGGCCAGAGGCATTTTGGGAAGGCACCTGTGTGAAGGCAGAAACTAAGACAGATGAGAGGACGAGTGCTTGGAGGAAGTGAATCTGTGGTTTAGACTGGCGTAACCAGCCCCATTTGGGTTAAGAAGTCAATGGAAAAATGATCCTTCCTCAGTTACTTTTATTTTGTTTTTGTTAAAATTTCTTTTGGAAAAATTAAACATCTGGACCTCTTTATGGAAATAGCTGTTATGGTCACCGGGAAAAAAATTATGTTTTTTTTTATAGAGTTTGAATCAATTTGGTCAGGGAAGGTTTGGGGGTGTAGAAAGCCCCAATACAGGGTAGCTTTCTCTAACTCATAGCTACAGAGATCAGACTTGAGGGTTACCAGAAGGGAGGAGGTTGAGGCTGGGTTAAAAAGGTGAAGGGATTAAGAAGTATTATATAAATTGGTAGTCACAAAATTGTCACGGGGATGCAAAGTACAGCATAGGGAATATAGTCAATAATATTGTAATAACTATGTGCCATGCCAAGTGGGTACTTGGAATATCAGAGGGAACACTTTGTAAAGTATATGATTATCTAACCACTGTGCTGTACACCTGAAACATATTAGTTTAAAATAATATTGAATGTAAACTGTAATTAAAAATTTAAAAAGAAAAAGAAAATAAACTTTCTGCTGAATACATCCCTGGACATTGGACTACAAAGCATTTGTTCCACGGTGTTAGCAGGCAGCATTGAACAGTGGTCTCTAACAGGACAGCCTGACTCTACCCAAGAAGGAGAGCGCTCCTCCCCTAGGCAGGGAAATTCCTTTCAGGTTTGAAGTTGCGTGCTTGTGTTGTTAGGTTGCTGGCATAACATTTTTCCCCCCAAAGTTGAACTTTCATATTTGGGAAGGGGATAGGAAAGCAATATGTTTGTGCTATTTTTCGATTGGTGTCTTTCTTTGGTGGGGCACATTTTTCAAGGGAGACATATTTGGGGAGCATTTTCTATCCTCTCACCCCCATTATTTTTGAAAAGAAGTGTGTGAAAGGGAGTGGCTTTTCTGCGCTCTGCAAGTACTATACTCTTTCCTCCTGAGAGCACGATTTAAGGAAAAGGAGATGCCTTTTGAAAACCCTCCTGATTGGAAGTGCAGTATGTTCTTTAACTCAGCAGACACTCCGGATTCGGATCAGATCGGAAGTACCCTCCTCTCTCCCCTGGGCCGATTCTGGAGCCCATCTTGAGAGCAAAAGGCTTCATTCTTCAAGCCCAAGATACAGAAAGGGAACCGTGCATTCATTTGCATTCTCCTCACTCTGCATCTCAGAGTGCCCTGCACACAGGAAAGCCTCCATAAAGTTGAAGCTAAACACACATGTTCAACTCCTTCTCGTTATTCAAATATACAGAACTTCATCCATGGAATCTCATCATTTCATTTTTGTTTTTTAAACCTGTCTCTGAACAGAAATGGCTGAAACCCCATGAACCCATATTTTTCTCTTGAAAGTGTCCCATCTATTAGTTTGAGATCATATAGGTTAACGAAAGACCTAATACTAATACTATCATTGACTCATTGACCAAAAATTCTTATTTGCCTATGATCCTGCTATTTGATTCCATTTCTTTAGATTTTTACTATATAAGTGGGTCCTATTGAAATGCAAATACTCCTAGGGAAAATAAGACCATATTAATAATATTAATAATCACCCCTCAGTGTGAAAGCACCAGTCACTACAGGAAGGAGAAAACAGAAATGGGGCGGCACAAGGGGCCCAGGTGTCAGGGCACAAGGGAGCAGAGAAGGCCACTTGGAGGGGAAACACAATGGTTTGTTTCTAAAGCCCAGTTTCATATAATTTACACTTTTCATAATTTACAGCTGTGCTAGAAGCTAGTCCTGCTCTTTCCCACAGGGGATTCGTAAGAAACACTTTGAACTCCTTGGAAGGAAAGATCTTAGTAAATACAAAATATGATTATCATTACACCTGTTTCCAAGAATAGATGAGGGACTTTTTATCCAGGTGTCTATTATCCCTTTGTGTCTTCTGGGTCAAGGAGGTTTATTTATAATTCCATGTCTGTTTTGAAAGATTATAGACAAGTAGCATTGAGGGAATATGGCATAGGATAAGACAGAAAGTACAGCAGATGAAAAAGGATATAAGCCGTTTATACATTTCAAATGATCCACCCGCAGAGGACCGGAGAGAACAGGAAGGCTGCCTTCGCTTGGATTCTCCCAGAAGCAGACCCTGAAACAGGGATTTGAATGTAGTAGTTCATTTGGAATGTGATCCCAAGAAGTACCCTTGGGTGATGGGAAGAGGACAGGGCTGTACTCGAAGTCAATAGTGTGATCAAGCAGTTTACCACTGTGAGCAACTGAGGCCAGTCTTGCTGGGTAACTATGGGTCCTAGGGTGAAATATGCTGGAGTCATTCCAGATGCGAGCGAGGACTCTGGGGTGGTTACCTGCCAATGCTCGTCCTGCCTGGCTGAGTGCTGCTCCACCTTGGCCTGCCTCACTGAGGACTGGGGCAGAGCCACAGGTGCTTGTAGGTGGCATACACTGGAATGGTAAGTGCTGGGGAGATGTGGTGGGGGCCAGTGGGCATCCAGAAGCACCAGAACCCACAAAAGTCATGATGAGGCCTGTGGACACTTACAGCACCATAAACAAAGTTATAACCAATAAGTGTGTGTATCAATTTATAATCTTCAAGTTCATAAAGAAGTTGGTTTATATATATATATATATATATATTTGTTGCTCTCCCTGAGCATCTCCTCCAATTACTGTTTCATCCAACACTACCACAGTGACTCCCTACTCCATGTCTGCAGTCTGTAACTTTGCTGAATCTTTGCCCTGTGTCTCTAGCTGCTTAACTGCACCTGGAGAAGAGCGCCCCCCACTTGACATGCCTTAAATCCTCTTCCTCCCTGAAACCCACTTCTTTCCCCATCCTTCCGAATTCAGTCAAAAGGCACTACTACCTAGCTATTCAGTTGAATTAGACACTTTGAAGTTATCTTGAATCTTCACTCTTTTTTTCCCTACAAGTCCAGTAATCAATTTCTGGATAGTTTATCTCCCAAATATCTTTTCTTCCATCCTACCCTCTCCAGTTCTTCTACCTCTGTGATTTTCCCATGCCGTCATCATTTGTCACCTGAATTACTGCAATATCTCCCTGATTGTCCCACATGCCAGCATCTTCTCCCCTCTCATCTATCCTGTACACCATTCCCAAAAAGATCACAAGGGGGGGCACGATGCAATGCGTAGGGGCTGTTCTATTGAGTGGGACACTTAAAACCATGTCAACAAAACAAATTATAAATAAAAATTAATAATAAAAAAGTATCTTGGCCCTGGCCAGTTGGCTCAGCGGTAGAGCGTCGGCCTGGCGTGCGGGGGACCCGGGTTCGATTCCCGGCCAAGGCACACAGGAGAGGTGCCCATTTGCTTCTCCACGCCCCCCTCCTTCCTCCCTCTCTCTTCCCCTCCCACAGCCAAAGCTCCATTGGAGCAAAGATGGCCCGGGCACTGGGGATGGTTCCTTGGCCTCTGCCCCAGGTGCTGGAGTGGCTCTGGTCGCGGCAGAGTGACGCCCTGGAGGGGCAGAGCATCGCCCCCTGGTGGGCAGAGCGTCGCCCCTGGTGGGCGTGCCGGGTGGATCCCGGTCAGGCGCATGCGGGAGTCTGACTGTCTCTCCCCGTTTCCAGCTTCAGAAAAATACAAAAAAAAAAAAAAAAAAAGTATCTTTTGGCCCTGGCCAGTTGGCTCAGTGGGAGAGTGTCAGCCTGGATATGGATGTCCTGGGTTCAATTCCTGCTCAGGGCACACAGGAGAAGCGGCCATCTGCTTCTTCCCCCCACTCCCACCCGCTGCCTCCATTTCCCCTCTTCTTCCCTTCACACAGCCATGGCTCAGTTGGTTTGAACTTATCAACTGGGCACTGAGGATGGCTCTGAGGAGCCTCTGCCTCAGGCGCTAAAAATAGCTCAATTGTAAGCATGGCCCCAGATGGGCAGAGCATCAGCCCCAGATGGGGTTGCTGGGTGGATCCCGGTCAGGGTAAATGCAAGAGTCTATCTCCCCTCCTCTCACTTAGAAAAGAAGAAAAAAAATGTTTTTAAAAAAGGATCATTTTAAAACACTTATCTGTTTACATTTCTCTCTCCTTAAAACCTTTTAGCAAGTTTTCTTTGAGCCTTTAGGACAAAGCCCAAACCTCATAATAATTATTGCAAGCTCCTGGTGACCCAATTGTAATCCACCTCTCCAGCTTCATCTTCTTCTCTGCACTTCCTCCAAGTCAAGGTTCTTAACTGTAAGTAACAAAACCAACTCTAGATAATTTCAAGACCAATGCAATGTATTGAGAGAATACTGAGTTGCCACTGGATCCCTGGGAGAGCAAGAAGACAGGAAGGAAACAGAGGGAAGGGCAGCCGGGCAGCCAGAACCACAAGCAACACCATCCTCCAAGCCAGTCCCTGGAGGACAGCTGCCTCCTCAGCAAACACTAGACTATGTCGCTGGCACCCTGACAGCCTTGGGCACTAGGTACTGCTGCTGAT
This sequence comes from Saccopteryx bilineata, assembly GCF_036850765.1. Taxonomy (NCBI): domain Eukaryota; kingdom Metazoa; phylum Chordata; class Mammalia; order Chiroptera; family Emballonuridae; genus Saccopteryx; species Saccopteryx bilineata. Next base: position 136,716,013 of record NC_089491.1, on the reverse strand, counting down.
GCCTCTCACTATCCCCCCCCCCAATATGGATGATGCTGTCATTGCTACTGTGTCCATAATAAATCCTCTACCACCTTTTTTATCTGCATCACTGAGTCCAAATTAAATACCCTGTGAGTGAGCATGACATTACAGGGCCCTGACTTCCAGAGAGGTCACAGCAACAAGGAAGAGGCTTTCTAAACCTTGTAATGGGAAGCAGATCCAACTTCCCATCCCGCTTGATGAGAAAAAAAAATGTGTTTAAATACTGGGCAGCTGCTAAAAAATGACAACTGTTGATGAAAATAAGCTTTTTTTACATTTTTAAACTACAAAAAACAAAAGTTATATTTCAACTTACCATGATTCAACTGTTCTAAATATGTATGTAGATATATTCAGGCTCTCTGTAAAGGGAAACAACCAAAGTCCCACTAATACTGAAGCTGCGTCTTCAGATTATCGAATACACAGCTCAGTACATAGATTACTGTGTAGTACACACCGTGGCTAGCCCTGCAGAAGATGTGCTGAAGTTATAAGAAATAGAATGTGGACAGTGGTAACTGTGGAGCAGCAAGAAATCCTCACATGGTCACAAGGCTGCCCCCAAGTGCTGGTGTGGCCCCTTCCTCAGGGAGCTGCTCCGTTCACACGTGCACTCGATTTCATTCATAGCCTTTGATCCCACTGCTTGTTGGCCAGTGCAGGTGACACCAAGTGAATGCACCCTCATGCTGAGTCCCAGTTGTCACTGTTGTCAAACTTTGAACCCCAACCTGACCAGGCAGTGGCGCAGTGGATAAAGCATCACACTGGGTTGCGGAGGACCCAGGTTGAAAACCCTGAGGTCACTGGTTTGAGCATGAGCTCATCTGGCTTGAGCATGGGCTCACCAGTTTGAGCGCAGGGTCTCTGCCTTGAGCATGGGATCATAGACATGACCCATGGTCACTGGCTTGAGTCCAAAGGTTGCTGGCTTGAAGCCCAAGGTCACACTGGCTTGAGCAAGAGGTCATTCACTCTGCTGTAGCCACCCCCCATCAAAGCACATATGAGAAAGCAATCAATGAACAACTAGGGTGCCGCAATGAAGAATTGATGCTTCTCATTTCTCTTCCTCTCTGTCTGTCCCTATCTGTCCCTCTCTCTGACCCTCTGTCAAAAAAAAAAAAAAAAAGCAACTCTGAACTCCAGGATTGGCCCAGCTGACTCAGGACAGATATCCCATCTGTGAAATATTACCCCAGCCCCATGAGGCACTGTGTCCAACCTGCTGTGTGGGTGATGGGAACATTCAAACACAAGGAATCACTGTCTTCTTTCTTTTGTTCTAAAGTGAGTTCCTTGGTCAGAAGCAATACCATGGGTACCATGGCAGTGTATAAGACATTCAGTAAATTCAAGAATGGTACTACAAACATAATGGGCAGTGAAAGCAAATCCAAACCCAGAATAGTGACTATTCCAGTGAGGACAGACCATTGCCTTCTTTGTGTGGACTCGATCTGAGTTGAGCCAGGTGAGCAGAGCGGTCCAGGTTGACCCTGGCCGGCTGCTTGCTCTCAGTCGATGTTACTTTGCTACTAAACTAACAGACACCAAGCAGTGGACACAGATATTAGAGGCTATTATTGCTTCTAAAAGTGCATACCCAAAGCTCAGTGCACATCGGGAGCAGCTCTCATTTAGCACTCAAGGCCTATCATAAGATTCTACCATGAAAGAATTTTCTTCTTGTACCTCAGTGACGGACTTCTGAGTTTTCACATTTCCTGCTGCACCACTGGGCCTACCTGAGGCGTTAGTGCAGCAGACATGGCCTTGTGACTGCAGGGCCCAACGTAATTCCCAGCGGGATGGTCCCCTCGGTTTAGAGGCTTAGGGTTGCTTCCTGCTGCTGGCCACTTCAGTGCTCAGAGGCGGCACAGCCAGGTCTGCCTTCAGAAGTGAAGACCATTAGGTTGAATCCACGACTCATTCACAGCCTCCGTCACTGTCTCTATGGCTACTTTTTCCACAAGCTCATTGGGCTGGCACCACAGGAGATATAAAGAAGCCAACTGATATCCACAGCTTTGATCATTTGATTCACCTGGTTATTAAGAGCTTTCTCAGTTGAGAATTTTTTTTTAGAGAGAGAGAGAGAGGGACAGACAGGAAGGGAGAGAGAAGCAACAATTCTTTGCCGCGGCACTTTCGTTGTTCATTGACTGCTTTTTCATATATGCCTGGACCAGGGGTCTCCAGTAGAGCCAGTGACCCTTTGCTCAAGTCAGCGACCTTTGGGCTCAAGCCAGTGACCTTGGGGTTTTGAACCTTGGACCTCAGGGTCCCAGGTCAACTCTCTATCCACTGCGCAACCACCTGGTCAGGCTTTTTTTTTTAACTTTATTTTATTTTTAAAGATATTATGCATTGATTTTTTTAAAGAGGGGAGGGAAGGAGAGAGGGAAGAAAGGGAAAAGGGAGGAACGAGAAGCATTTGTTCGTAGTAGTTGCTTCTTATATGTGCCTAGACAGAACAAGCCCAGGGATTCAAACTGGAAGCTTCTGCATTCTAGGTCAACACTTTATCCACTGTGCCACCACAGGTCAGGTGAGAATTTAAAAAAAGAAACAACAGAAAAAACATTTACATGGATCTCACCCTGTGGTCTTATTCCAAAAGATCATTTTTATCCCTTTCCTACGGCTGCTACTCAGCTAGTACAAACCAGTAGGTCTAGACAAGTTATTAAATTATTTCCAAACTGGTTGGTAAATAGCACCTACTGTGAGCCACCAGCATGCTCCCTTCCCACACCTTGCCCTAATTGCCCCACCCCTAAGGCCCCAGCTCAGCACCAAGTAGAATGCTTCACCCTGGCTCCTGCCAGGCCACCAACCCTCCATCACCAGCTAGCTCACACAGCTCCCCAGAGTGGCCCTCAGCCATCATGCCTCCCTTGATAGAGCAGGGCATGATCTCAGGAGCAGGTGCTGTTGGTGGGGAACTGGCACCTTGGCAGGTAAATACCCACTGCCCACCTGGGCCCCTGAGACTCTGGCAGCTCACCATTGACTAGCTTTCCTCTAGAATTGTCCTTGTATGGCTGATCATGGATATTGTAGCCTCTCCCATGTACTACACTGGTTGTTAAATATTTTTCACGTTAGTCCTGCCTATTCCCCAAACCTATTTGTCATTAAATCTCTAGTCTTTACCATTCCAAATCCCTCACCATCTGATCAAACCAATAACCTCTGCCCATCAGTCCTTCCTGCCTCTCTTACCATCACAGATAATTCCTTCAAGCTATCTGTCCTTACAGCAGGGATACATTGTTCAATACTCTGCCCCCTAGGATCTCAGCATCCTTCTTCCCCATTGTCCCTAAGAGCCATGCCTCAGTGACACTGTCATACCTCAGCAGTCTACTTCTGCCTGCCACCAGCATACTGGGCAAAGCTGCCTAAAAACCAGATACACATTATTTGTTCCTCAGTCAACTGGTTCTAATTACAGGTATGGATTAGAGGCATGGTTTCCAGGTAACAAGAGCAGGTACGTGATGTGTATAAGCACCTGCAAATGCTCCTTACTTAGGTCTTCAGGGCTTGCACAAGCATACTCCTACATGGCAACCCTCCATTTGATATTGAATACTTCTAGTATGTCTTACTGGTAGTAAGATCTGTTCATAAAGGGCAGCTCAACCTGCAAGGTGACTTATCCTATCCCATAGTCAAGTATTCAGTCTTTATCAGGACCCTATAACCTGCATAAAGCTATTTCTCAAGAGGAAAAAGTTACTACTGGAGAAAGCATGGCTCATTGCAAATCTCCTGGGTCCCTGCTGTCACCTCCCACAAGGCTTACCTCATGTCCATCCCAGCATCCTGATACTCAGATGACTATTGGGAGAAGGGCCATGTGGCAGAGCTATTTGTACTGCACCATGGACGCGCGAGCAGCCTGGCTGTTCCGGGTGACATTCAAAGTTGCGAGCTTTGTGAGTCCCTTGGTAAACGTTTTCAAGCCACACATCCAAATGTGACACACATTTTCCTACAAATCCAAAGAGGCCCACCAAGTGCTGTGCCTCTGACTTAAAGTTCTCCTACTTGGGCTTCACTCTGGAGGAGCTATCCTAACATGCCCACTAGGCGCTGGACTCCTCTAGTGGCACCAGGTGGCAGTCCCTGGGTTCTCATGGGAGTTACCTCTCGCCCTATAAGAGGAGTGAATCTTGCTATCTCCTTCCCTTCAGGATGGTGAGATGGCATCATCGATGTGGCAGATCAGCAGATGTTAAAAAGTGGTGAAATTGGAAACCTGTGCACTCCTATTGATCAATGTCACCCCATTAAATTTAATTTTTTTAAAAAAAAATTTTTAAGTGGTGAAACAATGAAGATCCCTTAGGACTAAATGATGTCACAGAACCAGAGATGTTGAAACCGAGGTGCCCAGAGGAAAGCAAGTTCTAGCCGGTCCTCCATCTCCAAACAGCCAGTGCTGGGACTCTGCCTGAGGTCACTACCTCTTTATTCCCTGTATGTGCTTCTCAGCGGAGTTCTTACCATCCTGCTCCATAATAATGTATACGTGCATCTTCCCTGCCACACCGATGCTGAGGGGCAGGTACCATGTCTTCATTTGGTGTCCCCAGAAGCTACCACAGTATCTGGCACACAGGAGGCTCTCAATAAGTGAAACATTAGAAAGAGAAATTAAGTTAAGGGCTTTCCTATGACACTTTTTAAGAAGAACTGACCGGGGAAATGAGGAATAAAGGATAGAGGGTGTGGACAGTAATAGGGAGAAGCAAGTCTGTTTCTGATGGGGAGAGGGAGGATAGAGGAGAGCTGTGTGTGTGTGTGCGCGCACGTGCATGTGCGCGTGTGTGGGGTGTGTGTGTGTGTGCGTGTATGTAAGTGGGTGTGTGTGTGTGGCTATCCAGCGGGTATGTTACAGAAATGGACAGAGACAGAAAAGAAACAGAAAAGAACAAATGAGACTAGATTAGCCAGAATGTTGTTTGTCAACACAACTGCAAAAGCCTAAGTAACCTAGAAAAAAATTATGTAGATAATAGTAGCCCATAACACAGCACTGATATACTTTGAGGAACTATTAAGGCCCAAATATCCTGATTATTTTCTCTTAAAAAAAAATGGTTTCATAATGTAACTCCCTACTCAGAAACTTTCAATGGCTCCCCAAGGCCAGAGATTAAAATCCATAATCCTCAAAGCATTATTCAAAGCCCTACCTAGTCAATCTTTCAAAAGAGAGTCAGCTCTCCAGAAATGTTTCCCTGTTTCTATCTCTGTGATTTTTCTTAATCTGTTGTTCTTTCCTCATTCTAAAAAGATCTTCCTCGCCCTCGCTGAATAGCTTGGTTGGTTAGAGCATCGTCCCGAACAAAGTGCAGAGGTTGCCGGTTCGATCTCTGGTCAGGACACATAAAGAAACAGATCAATGTTCCTGTCTCTCTCTCCCTCTTTCTCTCTCTCTCCCTTCCTCTCTCACTAAAATCAATAAAATAAAATAAAATAAAAGACCTTCCTTGCCTCTTCAACTATATAGATTCTAATCATCCTTGAAGACTCCAATTAAGACTTTCCTTCTCCTTCCCCAACTCTTCTGACCCTCTCTCATCTTAGAACTTTCACAGTAATAACTTCTAGTACCACCATTCCGCCCTTAATCATATAGACCCTCAGCACTATAAAGTTATTCTGCTTTGGGGTTGTGCCTGATACCACTGCATGAAGATAAAAAATCTAGTTGCAAGACTGTGATCTTCTTTATATTCTCATGGGTTTTTTTGTTTTGTTTTTAAATAAATTTTTATTTTAATGGGGTGACATCAATAAATCAGGGTACATACATTCAAAGAAAACATTTCCAGGTTATCTTGTCATTTAGTTCTGTTGCATACCCATCACCCGAAGAGAGCTCGTCCTCCGCCACCCTTTATCCAGTTCTCTCTGTACCCCTCCCCCTCCCCCTCCCCCTGCTTCCCTCCCCCCACCCCACCCCCTCAACCACCACACTCCTGTCCATGCATCTTAGTCTCGCTTCTATGTCCCACCAATGTATGGAATCCCGCAGTTCCTGGTTTTTTCTGATTCGCCCATTTCACCCCACACAATGCTACCAAGACTCCACCATTCCGCTGCAAGTGATCCGATGTCATCATTTCTCCTAGCTGCATAGTATACCATGGTGTATATGTGCCCCATCTTCTTCATCCAGTCCTCTATTTTTTTTACAGTGATTAAGAGCCTTTAAGCAAACTCTTGGCCAATACAGCAAGAATCCCTAAAAGAGTAGTGTCCTTAACATGTTCACCAAGTCCAAGTTGGCCCCATCACCATGCCAAATCCCTGAAAAATGCAACCCAACCACAGTTCAATCTGTTAGGAGCTGACACAGGGAGCAGGAAAGTTCCCCACAGGAAAAGTCCGCATGGCACTGGAATTGTTGTCACCATTCTATACTTTGCAGCTCATGTCCAAGTCCCAATGACCGCTGCTTCTAGCTGGTAATGATTCAGGTAGACTGGAAAAAGCCATTTGCAGCATGCGTGGGTATGGAGCTTCTGTTCTCCTCTGCCTGGAGAAATGAGACCAGGTTGCTTTTCCCTGGAGCTCTGTGACTGTGGCCTGGTAAAGAGAACTTTGGGATACACTAAGCTGGGTGGCAAAGGTAAATTCATAATACAAGTTGGCAAAAGGAGGAAAGAGAGCTCTAAATTAAGAGTAGGTCTCAGCCTGAAATATGAGTGGGGCATTGAGGTAGGAGGGATAAAGGAAACACTATATATTAAGCAAAGCAGCAGAAAATAGGACTATCAACACCCACAACAGAGATCTTTGAGGGAAGAATAAAAAACCTGACTATTCAGGCAAGACATAGTTAAGTGGCCCTTGTGCAAATGAGATCAGTTTACCTGCTTCTTGGAAGAAATACCCTAGGCTCGTCCACAGTGTCGTAGATGGGGCTGATGGCCCTGGGCACCTTCAGCCTTCAGTGGCAAACCCCAGCTTTCTGGGCAAGGTTATGTATTCTCATGTTTTGATAGTGCCATAAGTTAGCTTAAATAAATGGCATTAATACAATTCTATTCATATACATGAAAAATAATAACTGTTCACATAGGAGAAAAAAATAGTAACTTCACATAGGAAGATAATATAAAACTATGTATAAAACTTCAGTAGGCAAAGATCAAACAGTTTGAGAAATAATTCCTTCTACCCTAGGCTAAAATTCCCAACTATCCCAGAAGAATTTTCCCAGAAACTCCAGCAAACCTCTCCTCCAATTTCCTTTGTTCTTGGATCTAAGGATGGGGGTCAGTATGCAGGTGAGAGATAAGTGAACAAAACTGAGGTCTCCTTAAAAAGAGAAAGAGGACAATGGATGCTGGGTAACTAAGATGCCTGCATATCACCCCCCACCCTGCAAGCTGACTGATTCTTTGAACACTTAAGAGTGAGTTCCCACCTGACCAGGCGGTGGTGCAGTGGATAGAGCACCAGACTGGGATGCAGAGGACCCAGTTTCAAAACCCCAAGGTCACCAGCTTGAGTACAGGATTGCTGGCTCGATTGAGTGTGGGATCACAGACGTGACCCCATGGTCGCTAGCTTGAGTCCAAAGGTCATTGGCTTGAAGCCCAAGATTGCTGGCTTGAACAAGGGGTCACTTGCTTTGCTGTTGCCACCCCCACCATCCTCCAGTCAGGGCTCATATGAGAAAGCAATCATTGAACAACTAAGGTGCCTCAACGAAGAATTGATGCTTCTTATCCCTCTCCCTCCCTGTCTGTCTGTCCCTATCTGTCCCTCTCTCTGTCTCTGTCACACACACAAAAAAGAGTTCCCATGGATTATGTTATAAACCCTAAAAGACAGATATTTCTATTCATAAGTACTTTGTTTAAAACATGTTCTTGATGTTTAATAAAATGTTTACTAATTCAAAAAATCAGAATTTCATATAAAATATCCATTCCTCATTTTTAACCAACCAGACTTGCAGTGACTCTGAGAGAACACTGCCCAGCCCCGAGCGCCTTTCTTTAATGCAGGTAATACCCCTGACTTTGGCATAATGTTTTACAACTTTATCTCATCAAGTGCGATTCTCCCACAACATTGTACTGAAAAAAAAAAAAAATGCTGATGTTGAGTTACTGAGGGATTTGCCTAGCAACTCATGACTGATCATTACTGAGCCCAAGCTAGAATCCAGATCTTCTACTAGAAAAGGCAGAGTAGAAAGAAATGGAGTTTGGAGCCCACCTGGCCTGGGTTCAAATCCCGCTTCTGCTTAAACTGTGTACTCCTCAGAAGTGTGAGTCACCTCACCTAGCCTTGGTTTTCTCCTTCGTAAAAGAGAATAGCACAGGGGCCCTCCGCGCAGTGATAGAATAAGGACAGAGAAAATGTGTGTAAAGTGCCTGGTGCTCAGTGGGCTCTGATTAATAGGTTTTTCCCCCAACCTTGTCTTTCTTTCCAAAGGGACCAGCAGCCCACAGAAGGATCAAGTAGGGTGATCACTTGGAGAAGCACTTAAAATGTGGAGAGACATTTGCTTAGCCTGGGTAGCTGTGAATGGTCAAAAAGTGAGACCTTAGGCCTCTCCACCTGTCCCCACTGGCTCCCCATCCAACAGCAATGAAATCAGAGGAACTCTAGGTTTTGGTTTCCTGGATAATTTACTAGGGCTGTAGAAGAGCTTCAAGATGATTCTCATAAAAGCTGTTTTCCTTGTGATTAAGTTGTATTTGCCTGTTAACTGTGTGGTAAACAAACCCTCAGCTCCCACCTCATGGCTCTAACAGAGCCGCGTGTTAATTGGGACTTGGAGGGTAGCGGGTTGGCAAGGCTACCAGGGACAGGAAGCCAAGAAGCCCAATTTGGTTATCAGTTCTGTTGACATGAGCTGAGCCATATGTGGTTGTGTGGCATGTCCAGCAGGTCTAGCAAGGGTTTTCCCAGCTATGAAAGGCCTGCTGTTTGAAACCCTTGGCCTAGAGTCAAACAAGGGCTTCAGATCAGGATTCTCACTGCCTTTGGCCCCATCGGCTCTCCGCTAGCACCAGGTCTCCCACTCGGGTAGGGGGAAGGGCAAACCAAACATGCCTGGTCCTATCCTCGGCTCAGAGCTGAGGAGAGAAGGCAAGGCAGGAATGAAATAAGCTGCACCTGGAGGTAATCTGCCCATCTTAACACCCCACCACAACCCCAACCCAGACAGAGAAACAGCCCTTTCCCTGCGAGAGGCACAAGCAGCCCTGAAATCCTCTCGCTCTGTGCCACTTAGCAGGACTGAACTCAGACACGCTCACTCCCTAAAATAAGGCTGCCAGGGGATCAAATGTATGGGAGAGGCTTGCTGGGAATTCCTCCCAGTGTGGATACATGACTTAAGTAGAAATTGGGGTAGTTCCCAATGTAACTTGCTACCCCTCCCCCAGGGGCAATCACTGTCAAAAATGATTCATTTTAAACATTTTGTAATTATTTTAGCCAATGATGTGTGTGTGTGTGTGTGTGTGTGTGTGTGTGTGTGTGTGTGTGAGAGAGAGAGAGAGAGAGAGAGAGAGAGAGAGAGAGAGAGAGAAGAGTGTGTGTGTGTGTGTTTAATCATTTGCGGTTAAGTCTGCATTCACAAGAGCCTTTGAGTTCAGTTGAGTCCGACCGCCAAACCCACACCCAAATATTTTGTAGATAACAGAAGAGCCATTGCCGGGTTATGCTTGTATGTACACAGACAAGCTTTGTGGTAGTGTGGTGAGGACCCTGAAGTGGGACTTGGGATGTGAGGACTTTGCAATAAGAGCTACAGCAAGTCATTTAGCTACATCTCAGAGAAGCAAAATTTTTAGAAACTTTCACAAAAAAACATCCATTGTATTATTAATAAATGAGTACAATTAAGCACCTAATAGGTGCTGTTATTGAGTTAAGTGCTGTTAAACAGAGTTAGCATTTATTACTAGATTTAGGGTTATTTTTATACTCTACCTTAAATGCCTATAACACTAGAAGCAATTATGCCATGATATTAACTATGGTTAATTCTGGGCAGAGCGGGGAAAATAAGTGTTATTTTCTCCTCACACTTTTCTACAGTTTAAACAGTTCTACAAATAAATAAATGCTTACTGTATGAATTAATGAATGAACGAACCCAGAAGTATCTATTGAAAATAGGCCTAGCTTCTGTTTTCAAAATGTTTCAATCCCTAAAGAGCTAAGATAAATAATACCCCAAGCATCTGTGTCTATGGACATTTTGTGTTTATTTGTCTTCTATTTTTCCTTTTTAAGGGTATTGAAGAATGAAAAAAACAAGAGGTCATGTACACATTTGGGATCACAGAAAACAGAGAAAAGAGGTTGAAAAGTGGTAGGGAGGAGATGAAAGCTAGATAATTATTTAGTTTTAATAAGTAGCTTCCTTTGAGGAAGCTGGAAGGTTGCAGATGGTAACAGAAGCTTTTGGCTGGTCATACTCAAGGGTAAGGAGGAATGTACCACATAAAACAACATTCACCAGAACATCAGCTCCATGAGGACAGGGACGCTACTTGTCCCCTGCTAAATCTCCTGAGCCTCCATAGTGTCTGCTGCAGGGACATGCTCAATAAATAATATTTAAATCACTAGAGAATCCATTTCCTCTGAAATCTAAAAAGAGAGGAAAATGACTTTCAAGTTGTAAGAATTAGGTAAGGTAGATAGAAGACATTTCTAGCTATGAACACTGTAAAACATTAGCAAGGGTATGGGATTTTTAACCCCTGGAACTTGATAAGATACTGCCTATTGTTAATAATAATAATGGTAGTAAGGCTAAAATATCTAAAGAGTCTTCTATATTCCCCTTCTTTCTTTTATTTTGGTTTAAAAGTGGTGCCGGGACTGGCTTGGCTATTGCCCAGAAACTGGGGTGATAGCCAGTTCACTGCAAACTGGTTCTCCTCTCAACCTACACTTTGCAAATGGCTCCAAGTTAAATTTTTATCTTAATGAACTTGACAGATTATTTCAACTAGATTATTTCAACTCTCAACAAGCTGGACAGAGGACCATGTAAGGCTGTACGACCTGTGTAGTCAGCAGAGTGTGGTCAGTCATAAGTAAATGTGGAACCATGCTAGGCTAAGCTGTCAGACATATGATTGAAAGACCTAAAATACAGGCACCTGGTCACACGGTTTCCTAGACCATGGGACACATGAGGACACGTGGCAGTGTCCCTCTGATGCACTTTTTCTTACTTAAAAGGCCTTGCCTGAGCACTTCAAGTTTGTGGGGGGTTCATACAATGGACTCGAGGCCTGCTGTTAGGTCTTTAATACGTCCCCAGGACCTCACTTTGAAGTGATGACTCAGAGCGTATTTTGTCAGGCCAACTAGGCCATAAAAATATTAAGTGTGGTTTTAAGCAGTAAAGGTTTTTATTATCCTGCTCACTTCCTGTCATGAAGCATTGCATTAAATTGTACTTAAAAGGGATTAATGAGCTGCCTGCTATGTTTCACAAGAAATTCATTATTATAAATACTCTCGAAACACTGATATTAACACTAGGGTTAGTAAAAACGATGGAGGTGCTCAAAAGATAATCACTGACTTGGATCAGGGGATGTCCAACATAAAAGCATGATACTGCTGGGGTGAAAATTCACTTGAAATTGGTTTTATCCAGAAATTAACAAACTTTATTCTATCATCATAAAATTGTTAAGACTGCTATCAGAAAAGGACAAATGCCTTGCCTAGGACTTTTATATTTTTTTTTTAATTTTTCCACTGATTTGAGAAAGAGAGAGAGGATAGAGAGAAAGAGGGAAAGAGAGAGGGCAGGGAGAGAGAGACGCATCCATTCATTGTTCCATTTAGTTATGTACTCATTGATTGCTTTTCTACATGCCCTGACCAGGGATTGAACTGGAGACCTCAGCACTCTAGGAGGGTGTTTTATCCACTGAGCAACCCAGCCAGGGCTGCTCAGGACTTTCTAGAGCTCCGCAGGACAAGGCATTTTGTTCCAGCTAGTTATAATAACTCAAAGGAATTATTCCCCCAATTTTAAGCCACTTAGCTGACAAGACTGACCAAATCCCTTTTCAATGCCATTGCTTTTCATTTATTCTTTAATTTTATTTTTAATTAAATTTATTAAGGTGATATTTGTTAATAAGATTATACAGAGTTCAAGTATACAACTCTATGACACATTATCTATATATTGCATTGTATGCCCACGACAAGTCAAATCTTATTTTAAAACTTGAGCAAGAAAAAAAAATCATTTCCTATCTTTATTATAATTGTGTAAGATTTACAGTTTGCTAACTGGGTAACCTCTCCAACCATCAATCTATTTTTATTCTTTGCTGCATTCTGTCTACTGCTCTCGGGCCACATTATCTTGAGCAATTTCTGTCTTCTCAGAAGCAGGGCTCCAGGCTCCACTTTCACCTCCAGGGGGAACAACAAACAATAGTCATTTTAGTGACTGCCTCATTCCTGCCTTAGACTCGATGCAGGATTCTTACCTTCCCTTCCTGGTTCAGCTTCCTCTTCTGAAAAAATGACAATGATGCTATGGATTGCTTGGGCTAAAAGAAAGTATGTTTTACAGTAATTTGCTAACAGCCAAGTCTTTCAAATATAGCTAAACTACTCAATGTGTAATACAATTTCCAGGCCCTAAATTGGGTGGCATTTTCAACATGATACTTTTCTGCTTGTATGGCAGCTTCTAGTTGGTTGAAACATGTTCATCTGATTGGCAAGATTTACAAAAAAAGACCTGGTACTTATATGTTCCTTGTTAAATCTATATTGTATGATTACACCCTGCAGAAAAAAAAAAATTAATAGTACTTCCAGAAGTGAGAAATGTCCCTGAGGTTAACTTTGCTAATAAATTTTCCAAACATCAAAAATTCACACTAGCTCCAGATTATTTATTCAAAAGAACTCTTATGCTGAAGTCTGAGAACGGATGACTTTAGGAAAACATTGGATTTGTAAAGATTCCCCTTATAAATATTACTGTAATTTTCCTTTTCTCAAGAAATCTGAAACTATTCTATCTGTTTGACATAACTCTTCTCTGGGGCCTAAAGTTTCTGGGAAATGCCTCTGTGCTATGCCAGACTCTTGGTTTAATTGTGCTGACAATTCACAAACTTTCGAGACTGGTTTGCCCCTCGAGACTGAAACACTGATGTTATTTTAGATGGGTGCTTGGCTCTGAAGGTTACCATTTGATCTGCAAAGAGGACTTAGGAAAACACACTCGGTCGTTCTTCCCTTTCTCCCATGCTTGAGTCAAGCCGACTCCTGAAGCTATGGCTCATAAATTGCTCTGCTGACTGCCCTGCACACTTGAGCTGTATCACCCCACCTGCTCAGAGGAACCTGGAGTAAAAAAACTAAACTTTCTCCCCACTGAAAACTACATGATTATATCAGGGACTCTTCCTAGAAAGAAACTGTTCAAACTTGAGTGGAAAAAAAAAAAAAAGTAAATCACATTCTTCCTAGAAAGATTTCTTAATTCTGCTCCAAAGGATTCTATCCCAAAACATCCTATGGAAACCATTTCAAGAGTCCTAGTTAAGAAAATTCAGATGAGTTGTGGGTGGTAAGTGCACCCTGTCTCTTCTAAGCGTATAGCTTGTACCCGCCAGGCACGTTGTAATAAAAAGTGACTTGCCAGTAACATTGGCACATCCCAAGGAGAATTTTGCCTGAAAGATCTCAAAAAAGCAAAGCCAGATTCCATGAAACTTTCCAATCCTATAAAATTATCGCCTGAGTAAACATCTATTTATTTATTTGCTTTGTTTTGCCTGCCAACATCCCTTCCCCTTTCTTTTGGCTAAGAATGCTCGAGAAATAAGCATGTGATTTCAGTTTGGACAATTAGATTCCCTCTTCTTGGAATTTGGCTCCTGAGTGAGGAGGCAGAAGAAGAGGAATGGTGGGGCGCTCCCCTCTCCAAACGGCCCAGTGGAGAGACTGCCCACTGGTTCCTGCTACATAAATGCTTAGAGCTTCCCCAGCCTCTAACCTATGTGAGACCTGGCCGTTCAGCTGGTCCTTGGATTTTGTGAGCTTAAGTTAATCAAACTTGGTCTCCGTTGTTTGCTACTAAAGAGCCCTAACCAAAACATCTCCTGAATATAAAGGAATTTGATGAATTGCTGTGGGTGAAAGACCACTTGGACCAGAAAAGGAAAACAAAACTCCTAAAAAAAGAAAAAAGTTTACCAAAGGCATCCAGTTCCAAGTTGGAAAAGCAAAGATAGCTCCAGTCCCCTCTCAATCATCTCACAACAAGGAGAATAGGAAACAGGCAACCCTAAGTATGTTTGATGAAACTAAAGCCATCCGTAGTCCTGAATCGAAATAGCAATGAACAGAACTGTAAATCGTTATTTGAGGGGAGGAAAATTCAAACTCCATACATGAAATGGTGAGGGGAGGTGGGGGAGTGGAGGGGATGTATGGCTTTGAGAAGCAAGCCCTGGAAAACTCCAGACTTCGAGGCAGCTGGTAGAGATGAGGCCAAAGCATTGAAAAAAAGAGCTGTCTGGAAGTCTGTGTATATGGAACACTTGGGCTTCCACCCTACACAGTCAAGTATGTTACTCTCCCTCCCCAACTGCTACCATAGAGACAAGGAGTTTTCTCTTGGACAACATTTCCCCTGGAGAAAGTGAATGAGAGACCAAACACAAAGCACAGAGAAAGGTAGGAGTAATGTTCAGCATAATAAATAGATGATGCCTTCAGATTCTTCCCTTCTCTGAAGTGAGTGTGACAGGAATAGAAGAAGTAAGAACGTCTCCAGCAGATATAACTGTGCAGGAAAAGGTGGATGATAAACTTTTTATGAAACTGTTGGACAGTATGGGAAGACTTTGTCATATGTTCTTAGGAAACTAAACAGATGAATAAATTAAGTCACTAGAATAGTGTTACCTCCAGGTAGAAGAAAAAGTTGTACAAAAGGAAAAATAATCATAACATACTATGTGGCTTGGTGGACAGATATTAACATAGTCATAACAATGGAAAGACTGAATATTATTTTAGCAGAAACTGTCCTGGAAAAATTCAGTAAATATAATACATAAAATTGGTAAATGAAGACAGTGAAATACAAGGTTAATGCCAAAAAAATACATATAATAGTTCAAAATGATTGCTTCTGGGGATTAGGATGAGGAAGAGATGAAAAAAAGCAACTATATTTTCTATAATAAGCCTTTTGACATTATTTGGATTTTAAAACTACCTGTAGATTGTACTTTAATAATTAATTTTTTTAATCCATGAGAATTAGTTGGAAGGTTAATAATGTCATGAACACTAACAAATTTTTATTAAACAGCAGCCATAAACTATTCAATTATACCAATAATTACATAAATGTGACCAATGGTATCATATACTTATCCCAAAGCTTTCAGTTTTCATATCTGTAATATGATGATGAAAATGCTTGGAATAGATGAAACTGAGAGCTCTCTTTTTAAATTTTAACTATAAATTATTTGGACACTAAATTAGGCATAAATTAATTTTAGAAATCAAAATCCTTTGAAAACTTAAAATTGGCATATTTCTGAGTAGAAACTGATGTTAGTTGCAATACTGGACAAAATGACAATGCCATAATTGTACTCACTTCACTTACCACTAGGCATTTTTAATTTAAATGATTTCATATAAGATGTCAGTGACACTAACATCTACAAACTAAAATCTCCAGTAAAAATTTATTTATATAAATGTAAACAGTAAATATATATTATCATTCTAAAATAAAGTACCCATGCCTGACCAGGCAGTGGAGCAGTGAATAAGGCATCAGACTGGTACGCTGAGGACTCAGGTTTGAAACTCTGAGGTTGCCGGGTTAAGCATGGGCTCATCTGGCTTGAGTGTGGACTCACCGACCTGAGAGCAGGGTCACTGGCTTAAGCCTGGGATCATAGACATGACCCCATAGTCTCTCTGCCTTGAGCCCAATGGTCACTGGCTTAAAGACTGATGATGCTGGCTTGAGCCTAAGGTTGCTGGATTGAGCAAGGGGTCACTGGCTCAGCCAGAGCCCCCCATCAAGGCACATATGAAAAAGTAATCAATGAACAACTAAGGTGCCTCAATGAAGAATTGATGCTTCTCACCTCTCTCCCTCTTGCTCTCTCTCTCTTACTAAATAAAAAAAGTACTCCTAAGCCCTGGCCGGTTGGCTCAGCGGTAGAGCGTCGGCCTAGCGTGCGGAGGACCCGGGTTCGATTCCCGGCCAGGGCACATAGGAGAAGCACCCATTTGCTTCTCCACCCCTCCACCACGCCTTCCTCTCTGTCTCTCTCTTCCCCTCCCGCAGCCAAGGCTCCATTGGAGCAAAAGATGGCCCGGGCGCTGGGGATGGCTCTGTGGCCTCTGCCCCAGGCGCTAGAGTGGCTCTGGTCGCAATATGGCGACACCCAGGAGGGTCGCAACATGGCGACGCCCAGGATGGGCAGAGCATCGCCCCCTGGTGGGCAGAGCGTCGCCCCCTGGTGGGCGTGCCGGGTGGATCCCGGTCAGGCGCATGCGGGAGTCTGTCTGACTGTCTCTCCCTGTTTCCAGCTTCAGAAAAATGAAAAAAAAAAAAAAAAAGTACTCCTAAATAATATTAATAAAAATAAATTGATGTTCAGAAACAAAGTCACTAACATGAAAGTGAAAATATGTAAGGAATAGTAAAAAGTTAATAAGGAACCTGACCTGTGGTGGCACAGTAGATAAAGCATCAACCTGGAATGCTGAGATGGCCAGTTTGAATCCCTGGGCTTGCCAATCAAGGCGCATAAAGGAGTTGATGCTTCCTGGTCCTTCCCTTCTCTTTCTCTCTCTCTCTCTGTATCTCTCTCTCTCTCTCCCCTCTCACTTTAAAAATGAATAAATAAAATCTAAAAAATGTTAATAAGGAATACTTTTTAGGAATAATATTTAATATTTTTAAATTCTATCTTTTAAAAAAATAGCAATCTGTGTCATCTTTAAATAACACAAACTTTTGTGCAAAATTTTCCAGATGCTGAAATAAGCTTTTTTAGCCTCTAATAGTCTGAAGACTAGTGAGGAAATAATTATGAGCTTATTTTGAATATTTTCCTTAGGTTCTTATATCTTCAAATAATACTATCTCTTGTTTAATAATTTCCAGATCTTTTTGAATTTTTTTTTTTTTGGCAAAGGCTGTATTTTACTGATAGCAACCCATGGATTTTGTTTTAAAGAATATATTTATGGCTTGCTTCATCTCTGTTTAGAGGTCAATACTATTATGTTAATGTAATATTTCATTGGCTTGAAAAAGCTTTGAACAAAAATAAGAAATATTATTGCAATAGAAGCTTGCAATACCAAAATACAGTTGCTTTTAGCATCTTACACAGAACAGACTTGTCTAGACTTATAGATTGTGAATTACATTGTCTTTTCATTTCAATTGAAAATATTGAGTCATTGATCTTGAAATGTAATTGATTCAGCTTTCAGATATTTTAGTATTACCAAGTAAAATGTAATTATTTGTTACCTAAAAACAGTACAGTATACCAGACTACTGAAATATGGAAAGCTGATAATGCTATCCCTAATACACAGAAAATCAAAGCAGTGGTTTTTAACCGTTTTACACTTGGGGACCAATGAAAATAGGAGAATTACTTCAGGGACTGTTAAGGCAGAAATCACCCTGAGGATAAGTGAATTCAACTAAGATCATTGAGTCTATAATCTTTATAGAAGATCAGGGTGGTTAACTCTTTCAGAACAGCACAAAATTTCTGGCAGATCAGTCCACAGACTGGCAGTTGAAAAACACTGAATTCAAGTGCTTTATTTACTGGTTTTCAGTTTACATATTTTTTTAAAAAAATTGAAGGGTTCACCTTTATCCATAATATAACAAGTTTTCAACAACTAATTTATAAATATCAGTTTGTGTCAGATACAAATATCTAATATAATTGGAAATGCTCAGAATAAATATGTATTCTGGAGAAAGAAATATACAGTTATTATCTGATTATAATTACTTAGGGAAAGCAGTAATTTGAAATCCTTGCAACCAGAGTGGGACTATTACGATGTGGTTTTGCCAATAATCACTCAATATTAATTTGTCAACATATCACTGACAGAGTCTGAGACCTATTTCCTGAAAATTACCAACTTTATGTTGAGGTAGAAAGAGATTAGCTTAAAAGTAAGTGGTATTGTTTCTAGTCTCTCCTCTTGAAAATTCTTTAAACTCTGTTCAATTCCCTACATGTTAAATAGTGGGGGGAACTTGTCAATCTATTCCCCACATTTCTGTCACACTGAGAAAGAAACAGAGGCAGCTCTTTGAGTAGACTAGCATATGAATAATCTGAGTGGAAAATTTCCTAGTGGATTTTTGGGGTCACTGTAAACATGTGCCCTTCAAGTGACTCATGTTAATCAAATAGCCCAGCAGACGAAGTTCATTGTTAGACATTCACTTCTAGAATTAAGCACTGTCTTCTGTACTAAAAACTCTTTCTACCTCGGAAGGCCCTGGGAAGGGAGGCACATTCAATCACTACTCTCTCGGTGTAGACTAAGTTCCAGGTAACAGCAGGACAGAGATGGAGCCCAGGAGTGTGCTCAGCTTGAGAACCAGTGCAGAAAGGAGGCATAGTGAAACCAAAGACGGTCTCTCCTGGCTCCCGGGTTTGTTCATGGACCTAAGTTCAACTTTCTTAGTTCAACGCTACTCTCTACATTAATTCCCAACTCTATCTGTACTAGGCTCATCGCCATTTTATTTATATTTGAAAGGGTCAACTGCCTGCTTCCAACCTGGAGCCACAAAAATCCCTGAAGTTAATGAGGTTTCTTTACGAATCACAACAGGAAAGAAAGACCACTTTGCATACCGACAACACGGAGCAGAGAAAGGACCACAGAATGAATGAATGCACAGAGCAATGCATTAATGATTTGACCTTCACATTTGAGGTTTGGGAGGGTAATAGGACTTCTCCTGGATATGCCCAGTCTGTCTTGGGGCTTTTCGATTTTACATTTAGGCTCTGGCACACAGCTGGACTCCTCCTTGAGAAGGTATGGGAAGGAGGAACTATTTCACTTGATCAAACACCCAGTTCAGCCTAATGAGTTATACCATTGCATGGAATTTTCTTCTGTGGACTGGCCTTAGAGACAAAAAGGGGCCTCATGAACTGGCACTGATTTTCACAAGGTCAAAAAGGTGGCAAAAAATTACCAATATAATTAATTTTTGAAAGGTAATTTTGCGCAACAGACAAATCGAGGAACAGCATCTTCATCTGTGGTGTATTCTATAAAGTGCTGAGCATAAACCTCTCTGGGGAGCATCCAATTTGTTGTTTGTTATACACACACCATCATATGATTTGATTTTAATGTGCTCAAATACAAATCAGTGAGATAAGTTTGGCCTCTGCGTATTTCATGACATATGATCATTCTCAATCCTAGAAATAATCAATACAGCATTGTACTAGAAACTTCCTGAGGAATACGTGAATAAGGGGTGAAAGGGAGATCATGGCAAGGGGTAGTATTAGAAAAGGACTTTAGCCTGACCTGTGATGGCACAGTGAATAAGGCATTGACCTGGAATGCTGAGGTCACCAGTTCGAAACCCCAGGCTTGCCCGGTCAAAGCACATACAAAAAGCAACTGAGTTGATACTTTCTGTTTTTCCCCGCTGCCTTTCTCTATCTCTCTCTCCTCTCTCTAAAATGAATCAATAAAAATATCTTAACAAAAGAAAAACACCAGAATCAAAGGAAGGGAGGGAGGGAGGGAGGGAGGGAGGGAGGGAGGGAGGGAGGGAGGGAGGGAAGGTCTTTAACCCAAGGGGAAGGTCAGGAAGAAAGTGCTCAGAAGTGCAGGCCTGATGTGGAGTAATTTTATCTACAGCTGGTCAAATTCAGAGTGAAAGGATTATCCTTACTTCAGTTCTCTGGGACAGGGGTCTGGAACCTTTTTGGCTGAGAGAGCCATGAATGCCACATATTTTAAAATGTAATTCCATGAGAGCCATACAACAACCTGGGTACATTATGTATTATCCAATAAAAATTTGGTGTTGTCCCAGAGGACAGCTGTGATTGGCTCCAGCCACCCACAACCATGAACAAGAGCGGTAGGAAATGAATGGATTGTAATACATGAGAATGTTTTATATTTTTAATGTTGTTATTTTTTTTATTAAAGATTTGTCTGCGAGCCATGAAGCCATCAAAAGAGCCACATCTGGCTCGCGAGCCATAGGTTCCTGACCCCTGCTCTGGGAGAAATGAAAAAGAATTTCAAATACAGCTAATAGGCAAGCATTCGGTTATCCAGTGACTGATGCAATCCTATTACCATGTGCCAAGAAAGTCCCTCTAGACCCCAAGGGGGTGGGGGGGGACGACAGATTACCTTTCAGAATAAAGACGCCGAGTGACAGGAGAAGGCCCGGTGTTCCGTGCGCCAGATGCAGGGCATATGTCCTAACCTAAACTACAAGTGAGCTTCCTGTCACCAGACCCAGCAATGTGCCTAACTCACACAGCTGAGCCCCAACCAACGGTGAAAAACCAGTTTCCACCAGTTCTGACTCTCTCTTGTCTTTTCGGCTGTTGTTATTCATCCGACTTATTACTTTAAGAATACACAAAGCAAAAGGAAAACGAGGTGGTCAGGAGACATTTAGACTCCATGCTCCTCGTTCTCAAAGGGTATCTTTTTGACAGCATTCAAGGCTGTGCCTGAATGTGGCATTCCACCAGTATCACTCCTTCCAGACCCGAGCTCTGAATTTACACACCAGGCAGAAGTGTTTCTTCGCCTGGGGATTCTGAGGATGCCAGGCGCGGCCAAATGGGAGCAGCTTTGCTTCTAGACCACAGTCTTGTGGCCCACCTTGGAGGCTGACATAAAGCTACTGTACTCAGCCTCCCAACCTCACCCCATGCCCACTAATAACATCTGCTTTATAGCCGTCGTTCCTACAACCTGCTCTCTCCTTGGCTCCCTTGCCCTCGTGGAGAGGATGTGCTCTACTATGCGGCGGGTCTGGTGGAAAGTTGACAGTCTCCAAGCCAAGAGCAAACCCAGCCAGCACTGGATAAATGACTTGAAGTGCTTTCTCAAGGGACCCTTTCCAGGTACAGGAGCCCTTCTTAACCAGATTTGGCCTATGCTGGCAGACAGCCTTGTTCAGGAGCACATTAAAAATCAAAATACAGACACCGTTTGGAAAGCATAGAAAGCTTGACTCTGACATCTTATGTATTAAAACATTGTTACATAAAAATGACCGCAAAGCTCCAAATTCATACTTTCCTACCTTGTGAGACCAGTTGCCACCAGGAATAAACCTGTGAAAGTGTGAGGCCGACTACAGAACCTCCAGAGGCCTGGGGATACGGCTGGAGGCACATCTTGGGGGCAAGATCAATGCCCTGGCCCTTGAGGGCAGCCCAGTCTGCAGCGAAGTGGGTGAGCTGGTGCCCTCATCTCACCGCACGAGTCTGGGGGCAAACACCCAGCCCAGGCCAGGAGTAACCCATAGTCTCTTCCGTAGCCCCCTTTCATCTGCCTCATAAAGCCCCAGACGAATTGGCACAGCTCACAGATTTTAATGAAGCGCGGGCTCCTGGCTGCGGCCACAGGGGCAATGCAGACTCAGAATGAGGCCCTTTCATACCCTCTGTGATGGAGATACAGAAGGCTGGCCTTCTGGAATAACTTTCTGCTGAGGAACTCAATCCTTGTCGTGTGACTCGCTTCATTTTTCCTTGTCAAATTTTAGTGACATCCGGAATGGATCATTTCCAGCTTTGTTATGAGGATCTGAAGCAGGGACTGAGCTAACCAGCGAGTACTGGCGCTCAGAGGCAAGTCTTCCGAGGACTCAGAAAATATGAGGATATGTACGGAAAGTTTACAACAGGCCAAGCACTGCCAAACTGCATATGCATTGCTTCACTTAATCATGGCAATACCTCTATGAGACTCTTATCATTTCCCTTTATTTATAGATAAGAAAGCCCAAGTATTAAGAATTTAAGGTCACATCGTCCCATTCTGTCCTTAGTAAACAGAATGTCTCTGTTCAAATGTGAATGAATAGGGAGTGATGTGGTTGGTTAGATACTTGGAAGACAAAGTATTTTGAAGTCAGTTGAACTTTGTTTAAATCCTGACTCTAATACTTACTTCTCAACTGTGTGATCTTCAGAAATCTTAGTGTTTTTTTAATTTATAAAATGAGGCCATCTCTAGACTCAGGACCTCTGCACAGGAAAATACAAAACAATAGAACACAATGTAAATGGGTCCCACCTAGAATTGTGTAATTTGATATTTCTGTCCAGACTTCAAAATTCTAAATTGTTTATAAATTTCATTTGCTTTTCTTTCCTTCAGAGAGAGCATAATTTTGAGGGGAGGGGAAAGATGCACTTTGGAGTTGATTACTCTTAGGTTTGAGTCGTGGTTCTTCTACCATACCTTGCCGTATGACCTTGAGCAAGACACGGCGCCCAAGTCTTCATTCCCCAATCTGGAATTGAGAATAAACATGGTCATCTGGAATAACTATTGCAAAGATTCTGTTACTTGGAAGTGGAGTACCATAACAAAAACCTAAAATGTGGGAACAGCTTTGGAACTGAGCAGTGGGTGGAAACTGGAAACGCCATGAGGATTTTGAAGAGTGTTAGTGAAATATTAAAGTGTTTTGACTACACTGTTCACATAATTTTGCACTCGCAGAAACTCTCAGTGAGGTCTTAAAGGAAAATGATGAAAATCTTACTGGAAACTGAATGGACAGAGATCCCTGTTATGTAGTGGCAGGAAGGTCAACAACACTGTCACCTGCAGCTATAGAGGAAGTAGATAATGTGACTGATGAACTGGGTGATTTAGCTGGTGCTATTACCAGCCAGAATGTTCAAGTGGTACCTGGTTTCTTCTTGCTGCTTATAGGAGATAAGACTGTTATACGAAAGACTGGAATCTACCAGGAACCCATTAAAACCATTAAAAACAATAGTTTTGGACATTCTCAGCCCTTCCAGATATCAAAGAATGATAAACTCAAGAAAGGGTTACAAGCCTCACCAGGCAATTGAGCAGTGGATAGAGTGTCGGACTGGGATGCAGAGGACCCAGGTGTGAAACCTCAAGGTCTCTGGCTTGAGCAAGGGATCACTCGGTCTGCTGTAGCCCCTGGTCAAGGCACATATGAGAAAGTGGAAAGGGAAGGGAAGTGAAGTGAAAGAAAGGGAAGGGAAGTGAAGTGAAAGGAAGGGAAGGGAAGGGAAGGGAAGAAAGGGTTGCAAGCCAAAATCAAATACAGGACACTTACTTCTAGGAAAACATTGTACTTCAGAGTACTATACATTTAGATTAAAGGCCTCATAAAGATTTTAAGAGTCTGACTCAGATTTGTTCAAACAAGATTCCTAAGATGCTCAGGGATATTGTCCCTCAGTAGAACTTAAAGAAGAGCTTCTCTCAAAGAGATCTACAGGTTTTTATCTAACGGAGCAAACCCCAATGTAATTCACAGGACCATAAAACTTTTCAAAGAATGAGTTCAGCTAGTTAATGACATTGTAGTAATTATGTAAGGTGCCAAGCAGGTACTGGAAAAACCCAGTGGAAATCTTTGTAAAGTATATGATTATCTAACACTATGCTGTCGACCTGAAACTAATATAATATTGAATATAAACTGCAATTGAAAAATCAAATTTAAAAATAGAGATAAACTATAACAGCACAAGAAAACAAAAGATTAATTTCAGCTTTGACTGAAAGTGACAGAGAAGAGGACAAGTGAAAAAAAGGTCGTTGAACCCCCAAAATTTTACTGACAAGAAGTAGGTTAAGAAAAACACTCAGCTGCAAATATATGTTAATTTTCATGAAAATGGCAGGATGAATCAGAGGACAGAACCAAGAGTCCAAAAGGCAGAGCCAAGAGTGATGCAGAATAATTCCTCCTCAGGAGTAGGATGGGTCCCTAATCAGGGAACTTCTTCGTGTACCCAATCGGATTTCAAGACTACTAAAGATTCCTGTATGCCTTCCATTTTTCCCATTTTTGAGCAGAAATGGCTATGGGGGCCAACCCATGTTTATCCAAACATTGCCTGTTGAGTGTGTGGGGCAGATAACTTGTCCTTTAGTCCACAAGTCAGCTAAGAGAGAATGGTACTAAAGAAACTATACCTAGGACACTACACCTGGTAAACTTCATCTGAACAGAGACCTGAGATGACAATATTTCAGACTTTGAGCTGAGGATATAATGTGATGAGACTTCGGGGGACCTTGAGAAGGGGTGAATGTATTTTGCATGTGGAAAGAATGTGAGTCATTAGAACCCAGGCAACAGACTGTGGTAGCCAACCTCCAAGATGGCACCCCTGATTCACACCCATGTGTGGTCTCTTTCCACACTGCACCAGAATTGGTCTGTGAGATCCTCAGA
Source organism: Saccopteryx bilineata (assembly GCF_036850765.1). NCBI lineage: Eukaryota > Metazoa > Chordata > Mammalia > Chiroptera > Emballonuridae > Saccopteryx > Saccopteryx bilineata. The sequence goes on along the minus strand of NC_089491.1, from coordinate 136,691,430 downwards.
ATATGGTAAAATTCTGAGATTAGGTTACAAAGGACACTGTGGCCTCTGTCTCATCCTCTCTCTGAGACCACTCACTCTCAAGAAAGCCAATGGCGAAGTCATAAACAGTCCTCTGGAGAGACCCAAATGGTCAAAAACTGAAGCCTCCAGAAAAGCCATACGAATGAGCTTGGAAGTGAATTCTTCAGCCTAGTCAAGTTTTTAGACAACTGCAACCCAAGCTGACATTACTACTGAAACTTCACAAAAGATTCTGAGACAAAATTACCCAGCTAAATTACTCCTTGGATTCCTGAATCTCAGAAAGTACATAAATAATAATTGTTGTTTAAAGCTGCTAAATTTTGAATAATTTGTAATGTACCAACAGATAACAAATGCAGACAGCTAAGAGCCAATTGTCACTTGTCATTCTATGTATGTAAAAGACACAAACATACAAAAATACTTTCTAGAGTCAAGGTGTCATTTCTAGAGAAAGGAACACAAACCCATACTCTGTTAGTCTTCAGGTAGATCAAGAGGATTTGCTTTTAACAGTTAGTGCCAGGAATGGCTTCTGAATAAATGCCAAATAAATTCTGATATACATTTGATGCCAAACAGCTCTATAGTTGGGGGGGGGGGGGAAATGCTAGTGTTTATTATTGTGCATACTCTCCACCTGAGGGTAAGGAGGAGACAGGATTTTAATCCACTTGAAAGAGCCCAAGAGGACACAGGAGAGAGTGAAAGCAGGGGGTGGGCATTCTAATTACTCTGGATCCCCAACCTCAGCAAAGGGTTTTTAAAACCAGGAGACAGCCAGTCAGGGTGGAGCCTGGGAGAGGAGAGACAGGGCGCTGGAAGAGCCTAAAGAGTAAATTCTGTGAACCAAACTTTCCATTCTATTGAGGATAACGGAGGCATCTCCCTAGTGCCTGTGACAAAACAAGCTGTAACTGACGGGAACTAAATAAAGCAACAGGAAAGGGAGGACATCCTTGTCAGCAATCCCCAGTTTCAGCGGGATGTTTTGACTACAGGGTGAGAAGCACTCATCACTGAGAACTGACAAGAACTAATCTTTCTTTATTTCACAAAACTCCATCTCTGGCCTCAGCCTGACCACATTAGAACCTGGGATCATGGGACCAAATTTGCTTTTGATTCTGTCCACGGGGCAAGTAGATGTCTTTCTTTTTCATGACTCTCTCTCTTTCTTTTTAATGTGAGACTAGTGCCAGTGAGAGGAGCCAGATGGAAACTAAAGTTCTCTGTTTATGACCGAACAGGTACACCACAGGCAGCAGGGTACATGTTCCACCCCTCTGCCTCCCACACACCCAGACTGCCCCGAGCCCCACCTGGAAGAAACCGTTTCTAGCTGGGGGATGATGGCTCCATGTCCATACTTATTAAGTCCAGCAATATTTGTTTAAGAACAACATCTGAATAGAGGCCCCTCAGAAACCTCATCACATTTCCATATTTACTGGGGGATTTTTGTTTATGACAAATGAGGTTAAGAAACCATTCTGTATACTTGCTAAGTGAAAATAAGCAGGCTACAAAAGAGTGTGCTAGGAATCATTACTTGAACGAACCATTTGTCAGCATTTACTGTGCATCAGGACCTGTGCCAGGCTCACAGATCAGTGTCACTGAGCATGTGATCATTGACATATGGGGAGAAGGACAGAGGTGTGATGGAAGGCATCTTGTACTCTTTTACACTCTCAGAGATTACTTCCCACATTTTATTATTCGGTGCATGTTAAGTGTCAAGAAAATAATTGCATTTTTTAAAAATAAATAAATAAGATCTGCTTAAACTCACAGAGCTAGGAAGTGACCCAGGCAAACCCCAGAGCTGGTTTATCAGACTCCCAGCACGTGCCTGCTCACCACTCTGCTATGACCCTCATTGGAAAAAGGAATCTATAGACATTGACCTACATGTACCAAGGAGTGATCTCTGGGAGGGAGTCATGGGATAGAGTGACCACATAGCTGATGTCCAAGAGGACCGCTGCTGAGAGTGAAAGAGGTGCTAATTGGATTGGGACTGTCCTGGATGCATGGAGAGGTATGGCCTAATTGTGGGTGACTGTTTCCATTATGCTATATATATACCTAATGTTCTGCCTTAAGCATGTATTGTTTTAGTAAATAGAGGGTCAGTGTATTTATTTTTTATTATTATTATTATTATTATTATTATTATTATTATTATTGAGAGGTGGGGAGGCAGAGAGCCAGATTCCCGCATGCACCCCGACCAGGATCCATCTGTCAAGCCCCCTATGAGGTGATGCTCTGCCCATCTGGGTCCGTTGCTCTGTTGCTTGCCAACTGAGATATTTTAGCTCCTGAGGCAAGGTTGTGGTGCCATCCTCAGTGCCCGGGGCCAGCTTGCTCAAATGAGCCATGGCTGTGAGGGGTGGGGGGGAGCACAAGACAGAGAGAGAGAGAAGGGGGAGGGGGAGAGGTATAGAAGCAGATAGGCAGGTAGTTGCTTCTCCTGTGTGCCCTGCCTGGGAATCGAACCCAGAACTTCCACCTGCCAGGCCAACACTCTACCACTGATCCAACCGGCCAGGACTGCATCATTTTTTTTAAATATAGACATCTTTAGTTATAAACATTAGTTATATACATTTTTTGTTCAAATCAAAAGTCCAAATTTGCGTAATTCAAATTATTCACCACCACAGTCATATCAAACTTATACCCATAAATGTGGTAATTGTTATTAATGAAATGCTCGTGTTTAGTAAAAGTGCTTTCAAACCATTATGTAAGTCACCCCTCGCCAGCAGCAGGGCAGCCACCCTGGAACTAACTGGTGGCTTTCACTGCACAGGTGGCAAACCCAGAGGCTCCCCAGAAACTTAGTCAGCTTCTGCTTCACCTCCTGCCACTTCCGCTGCTCCTCCAAGCTGAAGCATGGTTTCCAGGTCTCTGCAGCTATTCATAACTCTCTCCAAAAAAATACAAGCCAGCTCAAGAAGAACATATGTGTTACCTTGGCCACACAATGCACCAGTACACAAACACCATTTACATCTGGGCAAGACTATCAGTAAATAATGTAATTTGACTCAAATCGGAGCATGAACATTTCTCAGTAGGGGCAACCTCGTCTGGACCAGTTCAAATGACTAAGGAACCTCAGGAAGTGGAACCATGAATCAGTAAGCAACCTCCTTTCCTCTGACTCAATGCTGAGTTCACGAGCCCAGGTGGTGTTGGAGGATACTGTGCTCCTGGAGGTCAACTCCTTGCAAACATACCAACACTAAGGAAAAACTTAACGACCTTCCCTGCTGCTCCCTAAACCAGGCTACATGATCACACTGTACTAATTGCTTTACCGAGTTATTTTATCTCACAATAGTACATGTTAACAGATTACTGTCCCATTTTTTAAAGGCGAAGAAACAAGAGGCGCAAAGAGCTTGCCAAAACCCCCAACCAAGTTTTGTCCATTACCAGTGCTGTTTCTCTTATATTACACTGCCTCACAGTAAGAAGCAATAAGCAAAACTTAAAACGGTGTCAAACCTGTGAGCTCCCCTCCTACTTAAAACTTTTACTGTCATTTTTGCCACTTCAATTTCAATTAGTTGTATCCGTAGTAATACAGCTTTTACATACTTATTTTATTTCTTCCATTCTATTTATGAATATGGAAGTATGACAAAATTTTGAGTACTGATATGATAGAGTATTATCTAGTTTTCTCCCAGGTACAGAGACATCTAACACGTTAGTGCATTCTTAAGAAAGGAATAAGCAGTGAACCTGTCCAGGAGGTTATCCGCTCCAGCCTCAAAGGTGGGGTGTCAGCAGCTCATGTTTCTTTGGGTCCTCTGAACTCCCTATAATAATAACAGAGCGGCAAATGGCCACACATGACCCCCTGTGGTTCCACAGGCTGGGATTTGTCCCAACAACCCCTCAAAAGCGGTTTGAAACCTCTCAACATAAGCACAATGCTTGCAATTTGGATTTTTACCACTAGGTGGATGGTAATGCTTGTATATAAATAGTTTTGCTGAATTAACTGGTGAGCTTTCCCCAGGAACTGATCAACATTTAAGTTTACAGAACCCGTTATACCAGCTTTAATTAAAGGCCCTCAGCTCCACTGAAACATAGACTTTATATTTTAAAGTGAGTGAGAGAATAATAAAACCAGATGGTATTTTTAAAAATCTCATTTAATTATGCTGTTCTGTAAAAATAATAATAAAAATAATAATAATAACCTCTTAAATAAGCATAAGAATGAACTAATCTGATTTGGAACAGAGAAACTTTTAAAAATTGCCAAAACTAGATGCCTTTCTCACTAAAATTTAATTACTGCTGATTATTGCTGAAGCAATCTTGGTTCTACTTTTTCTATTTTTAAGAGGAAAACTTTACCTCTCTCTCTCTCTCTCTCTCTCTCTTTTTTCTCATATGTGGCATTTCAGGTGTCAGGAAAGTCTCATACTGCAAATGTGACTGAAGGTAAAAGTCCGCCAGCCTCCCGGGCCACACCCTGCCAAATCTCACGAAGGTGTCTCCTCCCAGGCTCTCCTTGGTCGGATGTGATTCATCAGGTGGCAGACAGCTGGCTCTCTGATTTGGTCCTATCCCCACGACTGGCCTTAACCATTCATAACAATTTCTCTAAAAAGCTCCTTTCCATTCATATTCCTAGACCTTTGTATCTTAAAATCAGTAGAAAATAATAATAATCATAATAATTAATGCTTACATTGTACTTAACATATGCCCATCACTATACTAAGCATTTTATACATTTTAACTCATTTTAAGCTATGACACATCAAATGTTAAAGGTTAGCAAAGAAAACATCTCTACATAACTTTATACTTCCTTTTTAAAGGTCTTTGCAAAATATCTATTGAATGGTGCCCCTTTTAAACAGAGATTGTTTATATATTCATACATATACTAGATATATATATATATATATAAATACATGATCACATATACACATCTCTTCTCACCTCTTCCTTGTAGCTTACTTTCCCAGGTGACTTATGGCTCTCTGTGAGGTCATCGTCCTTCTAGTCACACCTGTCACACTCCCCTACTATACCTTTCTACTCAGGGGCATGCTCTCTGACCAGCAGCATCTGCATTAACTAGGAGCTTGTTAAAAAGGCAGGACCTCAGGCTCCATCTCAATCTACTGAATCAGGATCGGCACTTTCACAAGATGCCTGTGGGAACGGTGTGCACATTACCCCGTGAGAAGTGCTGCCCTTCACAATGCATCGGCCTAGGAAATTGATCACATAATTAAGGAGTTGGGCATTAGGAGTGACTACGGTGGCAAAGCCAAAAGAAGCTGATAAGTGATGAGAGTACCCATTTAACAATCTAAAGGGGTCACTAATGAAATGTTGCTAGTACAGTAAGATAGACCACACTTCCTCACAGTGAGGAGTGAGTCGCGAATGCAGGGTCATTATTTTTTGGTCTTGGGGGTAAAGTGCATCTCCTTGTCCGGATGCAAAGAAAAGCATAGCACTAATATCAGAAAACAAGAAGTATTTCTTCAAAGAGCTAACAAAGTATGACACATCAACAACGCACCTCTTTTCAAAAATGCCTATTCAAAGTGTTTCGATTATCTCCCCCTTTTCAGATTCACTCAGAACTAAATGAAGCAAGAACTATTCATAGGTGGCCATGTGTCATGAGTGGCACTGGTTTCTGTGAATGCCCCCCAGGGCTTTACTTTGAAACTGTGGGTGGTATGAGGGGGGATTGCAGCTACTGCAGCATCTAAGCTCTGCCTCATTGGCAACCTCAGCAAAATTCTTTAATATTTGAGATAGTTAATCGAAATTGAGGAAAACTGAGGATACTCAACAACATTCTGTAAATGCCAAAAAGCAACGAGTGTCTCTAGCCATTGTGGAAATATGTGTTTGTGAAACTGAGACTTGGAGAAGGGGGTGCTATGCAAGAGGTTACAGCTGTTGCGTGCTCTCTCCAGAGCAGCTGCGAAGTTGGGGCGGACGATCCTGAACGTTAAGAGATGGGAAGGAATTCACTGGTAATACGCACGCGCGAGAGAAGGGGCGAAGGGAGAGGGATTGTGCAGCTACTGGGGCCCCTCTAGACTATGGACAGCAACCTGGGGGACTCAAATACCTCATCACGACAGCTCTCTGGAATCCTTGTTTGATACTTTGTCTGAAAATATGAAAACATATGTTAAAAAGTTAATGACAGGAATTAGAATTAATGTGTTTTCCAATGTTCTTAAATCTTTGTTTAAAAAAAGGAGAAATTAGGATGAGGGACATCTTCAAAACAAATGCCTATTCTGCCTTCTTGATTCTGCATATGGGCAGAGGTGGGGTGAGGTGGATTTTAAACAATGAGCTTGTGTTGTTATTGTAATTTTTCTAAGAAATGTTTTTAAACTCAAACCCACAAGGTCTCTACCAAAGGCTCTTAAATTTTGAAGGAGCAAACTAACTTACAACGATGGTCCTTTGTCTATTCCTTTTGGCCAGGCGGATTCACAGATCCACCTGGCTCAAGTTTCCCAGAAATGGGAGGCGACCTCACACCTTGGTGAATGCCATGTCTTCTCCACCTTTCTCCCCACCAAAACCACTGAGCACTGAGTAGGACCAGAGATTCTCAACAGAGACAATCCTGCTCCCTAAAGGACGTTTTGGGAACTGGCAGGGTGTGGATGTTTGGGTGGTTTTAGTTTCTACACGTAGAGCGCAATAGTTCTGATGTTACATTTTGAAATAAACTGAACAGTCTTATACTACAAATTGTCCAGCATCCTATGAAACTTTTGTGTGGACCAAAGACTTCATGGCATAAAGTCTGTTTATAAATTTTTATGCTTAGAATCTAAGTCCATTTTGCATGTAGGCATCAAGCACTTTTGAACAGTAATTAAGTACTATACTGAATTTTCCAGGAATACAGCTACTGAACAAATAAAAAGAAGTTTGTCCTTTTTTCACTCAAATTTTGGCAAAAGTTGTTTAGTACTGTAGAAATGCTCATCACCAATGGCCAGTCCACCACTGGTATCTGAGTATCTGCCTTTGTAGCTGTCGCATGCACAGTGATTCCAAGGATGTACAGTATCTGACTACTCATGGTCCCTTTTGGTATAGTTGTGCCAAACACTTACATATTAATGAGCATATTACCTAACAATAAATTATTTTCCTTTAACTCTTACCATCAGGGCATCATATTGATTTTTAATGAAGTGCATGGGGAGGCCATATTATTTATAAACTACATCTAAAAGTAGCAAAGGAAGCTTTAAAAAATACAATAAAAAGAAAGTGTGGTGTCTGATCATGTAAAGGCCGCTGATACAGGCAATTTCTGGAACCTAAGGGACAGAAGGAAAGCAACAGACCAAGCCAACGGCCAGCAGAAACACTACCATAAATGCGGACGTGCTTCTGTTCCCTGAGCTATCTCTTGACTTCTCAGGGTCTCCTCCAGCAGCCCTCTTCCCCTGCTTGCTCCTTGAATGTAGGTGTCCCTGATGCTCTCTTTCTTGTCTCAGTCTCTCCCTCTGATCGTCACCTTTGGAAAATAGATCCATTCAAAAAGCTTTACCCACCATCTCTGTACAGCTGATTCCAAATCTACACACCAGGTCAGTCAGATCAGAGCATGGAACACAGGTTTCAGTTTCTTTCTTGGATGAGCCATATCCATGTTGTGTTGTACTCCAAATTCATGTAGCAAATCACATGCATCATCTCTTCCTCAAAACTTAGTCTCTCACTGGTATTCCCACTACGAGCTAACAGCATCCTCATCTTCCAAGCTACCCAGAGTTACAACCTCAGATTAGAAACTTCAGGATCATCTTGAACAACATTCCAACCCCACTCCCACCCCAAACAATCAACAAGGTCTGTCAGTTCTACCCAAATGTCTCTGAAATTTTTCTCACTGGTGTGCTAGTAAAATGGCTTCCAAAAAAAATGAGATTTTTTTTTAAAGCCCTAATTTGTAGCATTTGCCAATTTCTGTGGTGTAAATATTCCCACTATGGCCAATTTAAAACTACCAAAGGTTTAACATCTGGCTTATAAAATACCTTTAAAAATGAACAATATGCTCTAGAAAGCTGGCACTCCTTTCTGTATTCAATACTACCACCCTAATTCAGCCATTTGTTAGTTATTTTCTGAACCATTTAGAAGCTTATAAATTAGTTGACCTACCCCTTGCTCCAATTACATCTGTGCATAAAATACTTTTATATTTCTTTGTTGCATATAAAATAAATGTCAAGAATGCTCACCTTGTATGCCAAGCCTTCCCCAGTATGGCTCTAGCCTGTCTTTTTCACCTCCTCTCCACTATGCCCCCACCCACAACCACCTCCTGAACACTCACTCACATACATGCACACAGCCCTAATGCTCCAGCCCCATAGGAATGCTCAGTATTCTCTGACAAACAATGCAGTACAGTTCGTCACACTTTTCCTGAATATTTACTAGATGCCAAATACTGTGCTAAGCTAAAGAAGACATGGTCCCTATCTGCCAGGAGCACACAATCCCATGTACTTCAATTCTCTGGTAGCTGTTTATTCTGTTCATTTAGTCAGAAATTCCTATCTCTGTCTACATTCCTTCAAAAGGTATTTAGTGAGTGCCAGACTGTGCTATATTCTGGAAATGCAAAAAATAAAAGAGACACGGTATCTACCTTCTAAGTCAGATAACAGGTGAGGTGCAGGTGCAGTGAAGGGACACCAGCTGTCTTACCTGTTGGGTTCGAGATGACTCTGCTGAGACGATAGCAGGAAATATGGCTCCATGAAGAGCAAAGGTCAGACTAGTAATGCCATATTTCTTAGTTATATCAGATTCCACCTTCTCAAACAAGGAAGAATTGAGTATGAGGCTACCAATGTCTTTCATGGAATCCAAAGAAAAATTAAACAGCCAGGCCTCAAGGAGGGCTGGATATTAGCTCCAGGACCTCAGCCACAGAATTTCAACAAATCTTTACTTCAAAACTCTGGAATTAATGTCTCTCAGTTTAAATACAAAAGAGAATCTGATTGGTCTAGCTTCAGTCAAAAGTGCATTCCAGGCCCTGGCCGGTTGGCTCAGCAGTAGAGCGTTGACCCAGCGTGTGGAAATCCCAGCCAGGGCACACAGAAGAAGAGACCATCTGCTTCTCTACCCTTTCCCCTCTCCTTTCTCTCTCTTCCCCTCCTGCATTCAAGGCTCCATTGGAGCAAAGTTAGCCCGGGCACTGAGGATGTCTCCATGGCCTCCGCCTTAGGCGCTAGAATGACTCTGATTGCAAGGGAGCATCACCCCCTGGTGGGCATGCCGGGTGGATTCCAATTGGGCTCATGTGGGAGTCTGTTTGTCTGCCTCCCCCTTGCTTCTCACTTTGTAAAAAAAAAAAAATGCATCCCAGGTCCAACAAACTATGACCAGAACCAAGCTGGTCCTTTTCACATGCCAAAATGTTCAGTCATAGAACAGAAATCCTGGGCTTGTGGGATATCCTCAAAATTGTCTACTTTAGTTAGAAACATAATTACTTTGGGCTGAGGGTAGAAAATTTATAGCCAATTATAATATTAGGAATGCTTTGGGCTGCAAGTTACCCCCCAAAAAAGGTACACTGGCTTAAACAAATGAAGATTTATTAGTCTAACATAGCAAGAACTCCAGCTATAGGTGTTACTAGTATTAGTTCAGCAGCTCATCAGTCCTAAGGCTGATATCTCAACAATTCTCTCTTAGCCTCTTGTTCATGGGTTTGTGCTGCTGTAGATCCGTTTATCACATATAAACTTGAGGCCTGAAAAGGAGAAAGAGTGATGCCAACTGTACCTCTTCCCTTTTATCAGGAAAACCCAAAAGACTTCCCAGAGCCTCCCAGGAGACTTCTGCTTAGCTGCCATGGTCAAATCTGGTCCGTGTGACCCCTCCTTATAGCAAGGGAGATTGGAAAGCAGGAAGCCCAGTACAACAGTTAGCTTAGATCAACCATGATCTAGAACAAAGCACACAGAGACCCCAAATGTCAGACAGGTGACGCCCCAGGGATCCCTGTCTTCCAGGTTTCACTCTTCTGTAATTCCTTCTCCTTGGGTGTGCATGCGATCTGAGACTTGCTTCTAGCCAATTAAAGATGGCAAAAGTGATGGAATGTCAGTCACTTCTGTGATTATGTGACATATACAATCCTGTCTTGCTAAGACTCATTCTAGAAATTCTCTTTCCCTAGGTGGCTTTGAAGAAATAAGTGGTCATATTGGGAGGCCCCCACGGGAAGGAGTTGAGGATGGCATCTGGGAGCCGAGGCATCCAGAAGCTAGGAAGGGGCAGAGGAGGGTTCTAGCCAGAGTGTCAGAGAGCACGGCCCTTGACTTCGGACTTCCAGCCACCTTCCAGCCTACTGTGAGAGACTACACTTCAAGAGAGAATAACATTGTAAGCCACACAATTTGCAGTGCTTTGTTAGAACATCCCTAGGGAACTAACAAACCAACAGGCAGATTTAATAAAAATCACATCTAAATACCAGCTTTTGCTCTATTTCAGTGTGTGCCCTAATACCCTGCATGTTCTTCCCCTGTCCCCCATGCCTGCTGATTAGGCCAGAGCCACACTTTCCTTCTGCCTGTTCTCCCAGTTCACCAGGCCCTCCCTTCCTCCAGGCCCTTGACATGCTGTTCCAGCTGTTGGGTAAGAGTCTCTTTTCCTGACTGGCTCCTCCTCACCCCTCAGCTCAACAGCCCTCCTAAAGAGGTGCATTTCCCTCCTGTTATTGAGCTTCAGAGCATGGTTTTCTTTTACCTTATAGAATTGACCACAAGTTCATTTAAATGTTAACTTTTGTGTTTATTTAAGGCCTTCCACCTTGGACACATAGCTCTGTAAGGGCTGGTTTCATGTCTGTTTGAGACACCATTGAATGTGTGAAACCCAACAGGGCACCTGTGCATGACAGAGCCTAAGATCCCGTTCCAATTTACCGTATGTGCCCAATGTCAGGGTCAGGGGCACACTGTGCACTAATCACAGATCTCTAAAAACATTATGTAAACCTTTCACAGTTTTGCCCTCTTCCAAGTTTTCAAGGAGATTTCTGGGCCCAGCCGTTGGGCCACGGTAGGCTGATGAGGGGGCAGTATGCAAAGATACAGGAAGCACCTGAAAGAGAGGCTAATGGGTTCATGTAAGTAAGGGTGTGGAGCAACCTGCTGAAGACAAGGTAAGAAGAGGAAAAGGGAAAGAGAGTCTAAGAAGCAAGGAGGGAATTAGAAGGGGGCAGAAAGGTGAAGGCAGACACAGGACTGCCGCGTGGTCCTCTGGCAGGGGCGAAGGGTAGGAAGACTTGGGAGCCTGATAGGGCACTGTGCACGCAGTATGCTCCTTCCTTTCTCACCCCCCCTCCAAGGATTTCTGTAGTCAAGATCGGCATTATCATTCTTATTCACCAGGAATCTCAGTGTCAGGTTGTAACTCTTTTGGGATAGCTACTACATACACAAGGAATCGCAGATGACTTAAAATTCATTTCTGTTCCAGTTTACTAACCATCTGCTCCTCACCTCTCTTTCTGCTGCCTGAGCATCTGTCCTTTGTCATGTTCAGGAAAATGCATCGATGAGCCCTGAGTTGTTTCTCTCAGACCAACAGCTCCTCTGGGACTCAAACAGTGAATGATTCAGACAATGGGCTTTAGAACCAGACAGGGGTTCAAGACCCAGTTTGGGCAATTAGTGGCAGGTAACACTGAGCAAGTGACTTAATAATATGTAGCCTTCAGAGTATGTTGGGATAAGACTATACATACAGATTGTTTAGCACTGTCCATGACATATAATTGGAGCTTAATGTGTGGCAACTATTTTTTTTTATGACTTAGATAGTCTCAGCATCATTTGCACAATTTTCTTCAATAGTTTATTTATTTATTTATTTTACAGAGACAGAGAGAGAGAGTCAGAGAGAGGGATAGACAGGGACAGACAGACAGGAACGGACAGAGATGAGAAGCATCAATCATTAGTTTTTCATTGCGTGTTGCAACACCTTACTTGTTCATTGATTGCTTTCTCATATGTGCCTTGACCGCGGGGCCTTCAGCAGCCGAGTAACCTCTTGCTTGAACCAGCGACCTTGGGTCTGAGCTGGTGAGCTTTGCTCAAACCAGATGAGCCCGCGCTCAAGCTGGCGACCTCGGGGTCTTGAACCTGGGTCCTCGGCATCCCAGTCCTATGCTCCATCCACTGCGCCACCGCCTGGTCAGGCAATTTTCTTCAATAGTTTATAAAGAGCTGGTGGTCCTCAGAGTCACAGTGGAATTTAGAAAGGAAAAAGCATAAAAAGTAATCGTTCTGGTTAAAAGAGATTTCCATCCCACAAAGAGACTCTGTGACTACATGAAATTCCAAATCCTGAGCTTTAAGAGCTGGAAACATAGAGTCCTCTTTTGGCCACACCCCTGCTTCTCTTCAGTCCAACAGGAAGACACACAGCAAAGACAGGCTGAGGACAGAGCTCTGAGTGGGGGAGCACAGGGCCAAAGCTCTCTCCCCTTCTCTGGCCACACACTGTCCCCTCCTCTCCTGCCTAACTGGATGAGGAAAGGGCAGGCTGTTTTCTCCTTGGGTGGCTCTCTTGCCCATACAGCAGCTTGGACCAACAGAAAGACAGCTTCAAGAGCTACTTGGCTACCAACCTCCAGCTGATGGGACAAGGGAGTTTTCAGAGTGAGAGAGGAAGTAAGGACTCAGGGTCGATGGTCTGGCCAGGGGCCTTCATTGTGAGAGAGACCAGTGTTCTCCATTAAAGTTCACCAGAACCTAGCACAGCCACGAGGCCTGCACGGGGCTAGGTCTTACCAACTTCTGTTTTCATCAAATTTAACATGTTTGGGGGTTTTACTGCATTAATGAGTCAAAGACTGCAAGTTGTATACTCCAAAATCTGTTTTTCTTTCTTCCTTAGGAATACATCTTGTGCTTGGTTTCACTGGCTGTGTAACAATTTATGACAAATTTAGCAGTCTAAAACAGTACCCATTAACTAAGTCCCAGCTTTCTGGGTCAGATGTCTGGCACAGTGTGGTTGGTCTCACAAGGCTAAAACCAAGGTGTCGACTAGGAGTTCTTGTCTACGGACTCTGTAGAAAAATCTACTTCCAAGATCAGTGTTTTTGTTGTTGGCTGAACTCAGTTCCTGGTGGTTGTAAGACTGACATCCTCGTTACCTTGTGGACTGTCAGGGGGACACCACTCTTAGCTCCTAGAGGCTGCCTGTATTCATTGCCACAGGGGCCCTCGGTCTCCAAGCCAGCAATGGCACACTGAATCCTTCTCATGCTTCTAATTTCTAACTTCCTCCACCTCTGACCTCTAGACCCGGTGTAAAGGGCTTTTGTAATTAGGTCAGGCCTACCCAGTCATCTCCTCGTCTTAAAGTCAATTAATTTAGGACATAGCACAATCACAGGAATAAGAGCTCCTGTGACTATGCATGGTCTGTACACACACAGGGGACAAGATTACATTGGAGATATCTTAGAGCTCTGTCTACCACTGACCCCTACATTTTAGCTTAACAGATGGATCCCCAAATAAAGACTCTATCTCTCAGCCTCCCTTATGGCCAGGTACAGCCACATAGTTAAGTAGGGGCCAAAGACATGTTATGTTGTATAGCAGCTTCAAGGAAACGCCCTTAAAATACTGCTGGGCCCTAATATATGTTCTCTCATTTTTTTATTTGTTCTTGACACCTGGAATGTGTAATTTCATGGTTGGAACATTCATAGCAATTTTGGACACGAACGACCATAAGAACAGAAGCCACATGCAAGGTGGAACACTAAAATAGAAAGAGCCTGCTACAGAGAGCTATGCCCAGTGGTGTGCTGTTAAATGTCAAACAAAACCCTGATTGGTAGCATTTGCAATTTCTGGGATGTAGATACCTTACCATGGTCAGTTCTGAGTTAGCAGTGTGCCATCCTCAGAAGAGATGCTAACACCGGTCCCCACAGGCTGCAGCAGGCCAGCCCCAACACCCCCTGGCATCGCCCACCCTCGTCTGCCTGCCTGCAGGCTTCTGTTTCATCAGAGAAACATGAACTTGTACCTTACTTGAGGCACTGCTATTTTAGGGTTTCTGTTGCATGCCAACAAACCGAATCCTATGGTAATTTTTTTTCTAGATTTTTCTCTCAACATTACTTCACTTGGACTTTCCTGTGTTGGACGCATCCAGATCTAAGCAGGATGGCGGGTGGACGTAGCAGGTTTTCCTTTATGGAGCGGTCGCAGCAGCCCCTCTCAGTAGGATCGCCCCACTCCGTGAACAGCAGTGCCTGAATAACTCTACAAAGCCCAGAGGGGAAAAGAAGGGTGACTATGGCCAAAGAAACAATAATCACCCCCTTTACAGAGACCCCTGCGCCGGCGCCATAATGGCAAATTATTTAGAAGCAATGCAACAAATCCAGAGGTACGTGACGTAAAAGCTCCACTTTACAAAGCCACCTCTAAAGATTGGTGACATTCAAGACCTACAAGAGACCGGAAGAGACTTCCGAACAAAGAAGCGTCAGCAGGACAGAAACACAGCCTTTGGCCTCTCTGCAGAGGGAGCTGGAAGCACGCAGAGCACGCCCCTTCTCCAGGTGTCAGCGGTTCAGATTCCCTGGGGGAGGGGGGGGGGTGAGTGCGTCCGCCCGGGGGCGCGTTTCGTCCACCCAGGTAGCCCAGAGGCCGCAGCTAGCCAAACACCGCACCCTCCTCTCCACAACAGGGTTTTGTACCAGGAGCGCTGGCTCCTCTGTTACAAATCAGCTTGATACGCCTACCTGAACCCGAAACCCAACAATCTAAGCACCAGCAATCGCAGGAGACGAAGGGCAGCCTCATCTGCTGCATCCGGCTCCCTTCATTCCAGCATCTTCTCCAGCAAAACGCAGACCAGACTCTGCTTCTTGGGGTGTGAGCTGTTCTCGAGTCATAGCGCTGACAACATGAGAGCCAGCTGGCTGCCTCATCAAATCTCCTTCTGCAGGTGCGGCAGGTTATGGACCAGGACAGGTCATTAAATAATCAGCTGGATTTCCTCCCAGGGTCAGGTCATTAAATAATCAGCTGGATTTCCTCCCAGGGTCACGTCATTAAGTAATCAGCTGGATTTCCTCCCAGGGTCACGTCATTAAGTAATCAGCTGGATTTCCTCCCAGGACACCTTTTGTAAGGTTATTACATTCATAACTTCGGAAGAATGGCCACTAGAAATAAGCATAGCTGTCGCGTATGGAGTGTCTAC
Organism: Saccopteryx bilineata; assembly: GCF_036850765.1. Lineage (NCBI taxonomy): Eukaryota > Metazoa > Chordata > Mammalia > Chiroptera > Emballonuridae > Saccopteryx > Saccopteryx bilineata. The sequence goes on along the minus strand of NC_089491.1, from coordinate 136,676,088 downwards.
TGTGCGTGAGGTCCCGTGGGAACTGTGTACAGACATTTTCTCTTGTAATCTTCATGAGAAACCAACGAGGTGGGCGGTATTATAACCAGCACTTCACACATGAGGAAACTGAGGCCTGTGGGGGTAAAGCCAGGTGGCCCGCCGGCGACTGTGGGATTGGTGTTTGCCTCCAGGCTGACTCCAGACTTCTCGGAGAGAGGTCTCTGGGCAGCACCCCGATCCCACGGAACAGTGCTTTGAGAGGCCCAGAAAAATGGTTTAAATCTTTTTAAATCAAAAGGAAAACATGAATATGTAATAATGAAACCATCCTGAGTTACGTTTGTCTTCATACCAACATAATCATAAAATGTAATTTTTAATATTTTTTAATAAAAAATGTGGGGGGCTCATGAAGGCAAAAATACAAAGGACCCATGAGTTATAATGTTATAAGGACCCAGATTAAGGGGATAGAATTCGACGGCATTGCTGTGGGCACCAACCAGATGGGTGAAAGGTCAAAATGTTCTCTCACAATTAGGCACTTCAGGGTTAGAGAAAGGGTGTTGTTCCAAGTTCATGTCTTTTAAGGATTATGCAGTTGTCAAGAGTTTGGGCTATGCCTGACCTGTGGTGGCACAGTGGATGGATCAAGTGTCGACATGGAACACTGAGGTTGCCGGTTTGCAGTCCTGGGCTTGCCCAGTCAAGGCACATACAACTACGGGTTGATGCTTCCTGCTCCTCCCTTACTTTCTCTTTCTCTCTCTCCTCTATCTAAAATCAATAAATAAAATCTTAATTAAAATAAGAGTTTGGGCTATAGAAGATTCAGTGATATTCAGTGATGGTGATGACAAATAGTGTTAATGAATAATCAATCCCCATCTGTTCTGTCTCCCTTTTAGTGGCTACTCAGATAAGAGAAACGATATCTAACATGGTAAAGCCCTGACATTGGATCTGTTTTTATTATTTCCTTAAAGTAATTATGAGACAGGCATCTGGTGACTTCCCTTTACCCACAAGTGCCTCCACAGAAAGGAGGTTTATGATGACTCTGGTCCTCAGAACCATAAGACAAATGAGTCAGGTAGTTCCTAGAATGGGAAGAGTATGGCCTTGACTCCACTACTTAATTTTGGGCTTTGTTCTGGAGAATCAATTTCCCACACCAATGTGCCCTGCTCTGGCCCAGGGGTGGGCACAGGACTCTGGCTGGACAGTCAGGATGCTCAGACCTCAAATCCTCCTTTAGAGCCAGTGATGTTAGGTCTAAAGTCGGTTGCAATTCATGTATCTCATTGGTGGAGCCCTGAAGACATTGTCCTTGAATCCCCCATTGCTAGAGCTGCCCCAGTCTCTGCTTTCGACTTCCTTTTAAATACAGAGCTAGCTCATATCTTTTAACTAGTTTTTCCCTCTTCTTGTTTTTTTAATTAGCTAGAGTCAGTGTCTGATGTTTATATAGAATTCAGGCTGACAGGCTCCTTTCAGCTATCCAAGGGTGGCAGAAATTAACCTTCATAGGACACGGTGCACTGAGAGCAGTAAGTTCATAAGCATCATTTATTAACATGTGAACCTGCAAACACAAGCACTCAGCTAAGAATGATACCTTGTTTTTAAGTAAAAATAGAAATCAAAGCATAAGAACTCTCTTATCCTTTCATGTCCTGCTCTTTCAGACTCCTAATTATTCGAAGATGCTGCCTCGTGCTACGGTGGGGAGCCCGGAGAAGTACGTGACTGACAGCCGTGCTCATGTCACACAATGTCCTCTTCTCAATGAACGGTATGATGTAGAAAATAATAAATTTTAAAAAGATTTCAAACTAAGATTTAGTACTTGTTATGGGCTGAACTGTGTCCCCCCAGGGGTGGGGTAGTTTAAATCTTAAAACCTAGTACCAAGGAATTTGACCTTATCTGAAAGTAAGGTTTTTGCAGATGTAACTAGTTAAGATAATGTCATACTTGAGCAGTATTGACAAGTAGACTGGTGTCCTTCCAAGATGGCCAGGTGAAAACAGACACAAGGAGAAGCTGTGATGACCAAGGCAGAGATCGGAGTGATGCAGCTACAAGCCAAGGAACACCAGCTTGCCAGCAAACCACATGAGCTAGGAGGAGGCAAGGAAGGTCTACCCTACAGGTTTCAGAGAAAGCATGGCCTCGAAACCTTGATTTTAGACTTCTAGCCTCCAGAGCTGCTAGATGACACGTTTCTGTGGTTCAAGTCACCCACTTTGTGATGCTTTGTTACGGCAGTCCTAGGAACACAGTACCCCCTGTACTTCAAAAGGACATTGTTTCAGTTGCAGAAACTCTGGTACAATAAATCCAGCAGGCAAACATATACATACACACCGTGTTTTATGAGAAAAATATTTCCAGCCACAAACCACTTGCATTACAGTGTCTCTTTCTAGGTCTCTTGCTTCTGACTTCTTGTACCTCCGCCCAGCACCATCCCAAAGCCGCCAGGGCTGGCTGTGACATGAGTGCTGCTCTCTCTGCTCTGTGGACTTCTGGTCCCTTTGGGACACCCTTCCCGGGTCTGCAGAGGATCAGGCCGCAGACCAGCAGCTGGCCCGCTGCCCCTGACCCAGCACACTTTCTAGCAACAAAAATGGGCATTCAACCCATATTTTACAAGTGGGTTGAAGGCCACTTGTAAGTGACAATAATATCACTCAAGCCCAGATGTAAAGTGGTGCGGCTCAGTTTCCACTTCCCTGCCTGCTCCTGCACTCCTAGGCACCGCCATCACTCTTGTTTGTGGGCAGATTTTCTTCCCAGCCCCAGCCAGAAGCTGAAACCTCTCCCATCTGCTGGATGGGTTATGTACAATGGGAGAAAAGTACCCTGCCAGTTTTAGTAGGAAAACACTGCAAGGTTTTCTAAAAGTTGTTCATCAAGAAAACACAATGGTATTTCTGATATGGAAATTGTATGGCTGGATAAACCAAAAACCTACATTTCTTTTTAGAGAACACAAAAGAGTTTTCAAAACCTTCCAAATTCAGCAAATATCCTAAGAATCTGCTGTGTACAAGGCTTTGCTGTATACCCAGAATTAAGGTGATTAAAAGGTAAAATATTTTATCATCAAGGAAACTTCAAAACAGGAATAAGAAATGCACATAAGAACCACGACATAAGATGAATATACGGTATGAGCCTGAGAGACACGCTGCTGCAGCTGGATCCAGGAACGAGGACTACCTAAGGCTTACCTCCCATTACACTGTGGACCAACTAATCAGCTTACTGACCGAGACTCACAGCCCACTCATCAAGACCAGCTTTAAGACTCTACCCAAACTATGCCCACAAAGCGCTGTGCCCAAAGCTCTCACATCATGAACTTTGCCCAGTCTCAAGACCTGCTTTGAAGTCATCCAGCCCAGGCCTCAAAACTGGACATCCCCGCTCTCAGATATGACTGGGACTCTTTCCAAGTGGTGTCCTCCCTTACCCCAGTAAACATAAACTTACCTCTGCTTAATCAACAAGTTGTTCCGATGGCCTTTGGGAAAGCCAACAGTTGACAGCCCTTTCCCCTGGTAGGAACCCCTATTATCTGAGATAAGTTCATTCCATGTGGCTGAGCTGGAGCTAACCCTCCTCTCCACCACACAAACAGTGATTACTTCATTGTTAAGCAAAAGCATTCTTAGTACTTAACATGAGGCGTGTCATCTTGTGAAGAAAGCTGATTGCTAGTTCACGCTGGCTGGGTTGGCCCAGTATCACCTGAAAAGAATATCCTTAAAGAAGAAGTCAGCCCATTAAGATGTTTACTTCTCTGGCTTAGGCAGCTCTTAACAAGCAGGCACCACATGCCTACAGCCCACTGTGTTAGCCCATGCCATGTGACTATACATAACAAGCCCCATCCCCTTTTGGATGCAGAGATCTACCGTCTTGCTGCTACCCAAGATGCTGCTCCTGTCCACAAGTTCTCTTCATGAACTCGATGTCATTCTGGACTTGCCAACTTCTTTCTTTGGTCTCTCAGCCCTGGGAAATTTTCCCAGCACTCACGGACATATGATATGAGCTGATCTGGTTAAAGTCTTAGTAAAGAGTTTGGTACTCAGGATGGGATGTTGCAAATTATCTTAAACTGAAATAGGAAACCAGCTAAATCAAGGCGAGAGATGGGATAGGCAGGATTCCCCATCCCTATCCGCATGAAGGAAGAACAATTGATTACACTGCTGTATGCTGGGATTCACACCCTATAAGCCAGTTCTTTGGGAGAAGAGGTATAAACCCATCAGGGTCCTGGAATTTGTTAACGACCTCTTAATGGCTGCAGTAAGGTGTTTTGAGAAAGACATAAGCCTCCAGGGGAACTAGACCATTCGAAGGTGTAAAACAGGGGTCAGGAACCTTTTTGGCTGAGAGAGCCATGAACGCCACATATTTGAAAATGTAATTCCATGAGAGCCATACAGTGACCCATGTACATTACTCATTATTCAATAAAAATTTGGTGTTGTCCTGGAGGACAGCTGTGATTGGTTCCAGCCACCCGCAACCATGAACATGAGCGGTAGGAAACAAATGGATTGTAGTACATGAGAATGTTTTATATTTTTAACGTTATTATTTTTTTTATTAAAGATTTGTCTGCGAGCCCGATGTAGCCATCAAAAGAGCCACATCTGGCTCACGAGCCATAGGTTCCCGACCCCTGGTGTAAAAGAAACAGCCATCAGCTTGGCTTTGGTAATACAGTAATAGCTCAGTCATTGCATGCTGTGTGCTAGATGCCATTCTGAATGCTTTACGTGGACTTACTCATTCAATGTCTACAATCATCCCCTAGAGTGGATACTGTTGTCATCGCTACTTTACAGATAAAGAAATTGAGGTCCAGGAAGATGCAGTCACCTGACCAAGGCTGGAAAGTGGCATAACTGAAAACCAAGTTCAGCCAGTCTCATTGTGAAGTTCATACTCTTAACCTTTCGCTGGCACCACGCAAATGCAAAGGGTTGGCTAACATGCGCCTCACAGAACTGCAAGCCCCGGGGTCTCTGCTTCAAACAAGGTGCATGAATGGAGAGTCAGGAAATGATGATAGTCGGACTGGGCCCTTGGAGGAAGCAAAGAAATGGAGTGGGAATTCCAGCTGCAAACACCTCCTGCCACACAGCAGCCATCACTTCTCCTAAAGCAGTACTCCCTGGAATGTGGTTCGGCAAGGGCAGAGCCCTATTGTTTCAGGTTTTTTCCTTTTTTAATTTTATTTTTCAGTTACATTTGACATTCAGTATTATTTTATATTAGTTTCAGGTGTACTGTTTCAGGTGTTTCCAAAGATGAGGCAGAAACTGGAGCCACTCAGCTGAGGGTAAAGAGTACAGACAAGAAGTCTGTCTGTGGCCAAGAGACCGAAATCACAAAGATGGGCTCCAACTTCAAGGAACTGGCCTCCACCAGGTGTAGGCCTATGGTCTACTGTGTTGCCAGATATCCCATCTAAAACATCTGAGCTTTTTACAGGGTCTTATTGCCAAGGAAATGTTTATAGCCTGCAAAGGGGACCCAGAATAGCTCAGCCTTTACAGAAATTCTCAGGCTTCTTTCACACACCTCCCGTAACCATGGCAACAGGACGAGGGCAGCCCCATGGGCACACCCGCTCAGGCACGGCCATGGGACATCCTGCTGCAAAGCAGGACCAAGGCTTCCCAGACTGGTTGACCAGAAACCCAGTCCCGCACGCGGACGGGGAACCCTTACTAGCCCCTCACCTGTAGGAAGAGGTCACCAGTTTGGATCGGTGACTGCTGTGTGCAATTTGCCCTTCACCCTTTTCCCAAATGGCAATCTGTGACCTGCAGTACCTGTTTCTTCAACTGCATCATGAGATAATACTCATACTTATCATATGATATTGTTGTGAGGATGAAATGTTACATAAAAAAATGCTTAGATCTCCTGGCCCCAGAGTAAGTGCTCGATTAGTGTTCGATGTGGTTGTTTTGTCTCATCCCGGGTGTGTAGGAAATACATTATTCATCAATTTATAAAGTGTCTTAATAGAGTGGTCCCCGTGGACTTAGGAGGGATGCACATGCCCTGACAATCCTGGACTTGGAGCTCCGTGAGCTGCAATGTCCCCTTTGGATGCGGTAGCTGGATCTGAGTTTTGCTCGTTTCCCTTAGGGGAAAGGTATTTTTCTTTTATGGGTGGTAGAATTATTTGAAGTTGGATCATTCTCTATGATGAGAAGGGCATGTGTGTGCATGTGTGTTCCCACATGTGGGGCAATCAAGCGATGAAAGGGGAAAGGAACTAGACACCCATCAGATGTCCTCTAGTAACGGACCTCCATTTTGTGACAATGCGCCCTCGTCCCCTTCTAGCCAGTCAGCCATAACTGACACAAGAGAAAAGCAAAGAGTTGTGTTTCAGTTTTCTTGGCGTGAAAGGAGGAACAGATCGTGGTGGGTCATCACTGCTAAGCTGTGGGATGCAGACTTCATTCTTTTTTTTTTTTTGTCTTTTTGTTTGTTTGTTTGTTTGTTTTTTATTTTTTATTCATTTTAGAAAGGAGAGAGGGAGAGAGAGAGAAGGGGGGAGGAGCAGGAAGCATCAACTCCCATATGTGCCTTGACCAGGCAAGCCCAGGGTTTCGACCTCAGCATTTCCAGGTCGACGCTTTATCCACTGCGCCACCACAGGTCAGGCCAGACTTCATTCTTTTATTCAGAATTATAAGCATTTCAGAGGCCCTCCTCCCAGATCCCTCTTAGGCAAAGTCTGGCAGCTCTCCTAATGGTGCTGCGGTACCAGGCTCCTCCTGCGACCGCGGTTCTCGCCTCTCTGTCTCGGGTGGGCCGTCCCCTTAGCCCCCCCAGCAGGCGCTCTCCGGTGGGCGGGGCCTGTCTCACTCTTCACCCACTCCAGCCCCGCCCCAGTCCACAGTGGGTACAGTCCCTCACAGACCACAGAAACCGATTCAGAACTACTTTATTTGAAGAAATCTTCTTCTAGAGTTCTAAACACAAAATGAATGTTCTAAGCAAGTGCTTCATAGGCATCAATGTATTTATATGACTCATATGATGATGTTTACATTTTAAGCCACACTTGAATTTGAACTCAATATAATCTTTTTAACAAAGTTATCAGTCATAACAAAACTATTCATTCTACAAATAATTGTTTTTCCCCGGAATGACCACTAGATATGAAAACATTGTAGAGACATCTAAAGAGCCCCTATAGTTTTTATTTAAAAAGTGACACAATAATGCAAATTACATTTTCTTTTCTTCACTAGTAACAAACTCTGACATCCATTTGAGAAAGCACCAGCCAACCCTAACAAAGTAATTTCAGCACACTTTTGCACCTCAAAATCGACAATCTTTTACATTTCATCTGTCTCCTATAGGAATGGATAAAAATGGTTCTGTCAAGTGCGGAAGTCAGCATGTGTCAACTGGTGTGTATTTTACATCATGTTCCAAAGTTAGCAAAAGAAAATGACAAATACTCTTATGTGAGTGAATCATAAGGATGGGAAATGCCCTTTATTAACACAAAAGCAAAATGAACTGACTTTTAATCAGGACTCGTGTCTTAATGATCATTTATTAATCTTTATGGGCTTGTTTTAAAGGCATACGTATAAATGCACAGGCAAACGGCTAGCCTCTCCCCTATCCCGACTGCCCTGGCTTTGCGCCTCCGTTTCCACGGCTCAAGCTGTGAGCCCTCAGCTACATAAGCTGTGCTGCCCAGGTAGGCATTTCTAAATAAAGAAGAGAGATATTTTTTCAAAGAAAGAAAAAACAAAGCACAGAGAAGACTATGTAAAGTAGTGGGGGGGGGGGGGAGGCACACCATCCAAAAATAAAAACGTGATGTTCAAATTTAGAGAAAAGCTGGTTCGTGACTGTGAGTAAATCATAAATGGACAGATTGGACCCCAACGGAAGAGGCGGCCAAGCTAGAGAGTCCCAGCGTGTTTCTCGAAAGTGGGAATTTCTGAAGGATACTCTAGTTACAGTTACAGTGAACATTTTTACAAGGTGGTAAGCTCTTCAAGGTCAGGTAGCGTATGTCTATCTGTACCCCCAGTTCTTAGCATTATCCCGCACATGACAGACATGCGGCAAACATTTCTGGGAACCGGAGAACTGAGCAAAATCCCCTCACTGCTTTCCAAGCCATTTTGGATAATATCTACTCACCTAATTCATTCACTCGCCTAAGGCAGGGATGACAAAAACTTCATCTCCCTTCAGACTGGTCACGGATGCCTGGAAGCAGGATGACATGGGTTCTGAGATCAAGTCCTGGCACAGAACGGAAAGGAGGGCCATTCGCTCATCACGCCACCATGAGAGAATGGTGGCGCAGACATTACATATGCCCCGTCCCTGGCTGGGAGGAAGGCACTGACACTCACTCACCCCGATTACCTTTCTTGCTCTGCTGCCTCTCAGACACTCTGCCTTAAGTCACAGCTCACTGAATACTGGTTGACAGGGAAGGCCAAGGCCATTCCATTCGCTCTGTGCTACCAAACAGGTAGTCATAACTTTACCTGGAAATTTGAAAACACAGCATCCACGATGTTCACTAAGTAATTATTTATTGAAAGAGAATAAGCATGTGCTTGATTACTCTCTTTGTAAATAAAGAGCTTTGTCCATCACAATACAACTTTAACTGATATCTGAGGCATTTGGAATTACTTGAGATTTTGGTTCCCCCCCCAAAAAACAACAAAAAAACAGCAGACTTAAACTCTTTGGTATTCAGGCTTACTCTTAATCTACTTATTTCTTACTAGTATCCATAACCTTCTCAGGACTTCATTGTTATGACTTAACCAACACTGTTGAAATAATCAACTCTTTAACATTCATCAGAAAAAGTTTCAAAGAGCACTAAAGGGAGAGGCCTCTAAAACTAAGGGCGTTGAAAAGAAAGCCAGAAAGAATGACAGAACCACTAACCCCCACCACCAATCCACGGTTGGAACTCACTCTGCGGTTCACACCTTTCTCAGTAAGATAGGGTGCTTCAGGCAGGATGGCTACCACTGGGGGCATCCCGTAACCCCCTCTCCATAGTGGGAGGGCAGTGCCCCACTGAAGCATCTTACAAAGGAAAGATAAAGCATTTAGAGAAAGGAAGAAACAGAGAGATAATATCAAAAAACAAAATCCTGGGGGATGAGGGGAGGTTTGCAAAGCAACTCTGCTTCCATCATAGGGAGAATCCTCACTGTAACACTGGCACCAACAAGGGAGCAGAGCTAAATTAAAACGACAGCACAACTGATTGCACAGCAGGAAGGATGAAGTCCCAAACCTACAGACATTGCACAGTCCACGTGGCCCAAGTACTGCTGGCAGTGCAGAGACAAAGCCTTGTTGGAAGTCTGCATACCTTGGAACTGTAATATGTCCACGCACACATACACACACAGAAAAATATGCACATACACACACACATCAAACCTGATTTATAAAAAGAACTTGGTGGATCAGAGTACACTGACACTTGGTCCAAGAATCTAATTATCGGCATTAGGAAAACAGACTCAAAGAATGTAATCGGGAAGAGAATTTGTTGGCAGGACGAATATTGTATTTTATACAATGTAGTTATTTACAAGCTAATTGCTTGTCCAGACCTAATTCAACTGGCTAGAATCTTCTGAATATACAAGGGTAAGCCTTAAAAAAAAAATTAAGTTCTGCAGCAACAGAAATTAACACTATCTAAATAAATTAGATTTTTAAATACATGTAATGAAATTATAGGTCACTAGAAATTCCATTCTATAATGAATATAAATTAATATAAACCTATTATTAAAGAACCATTCCCAGGAAGATTTCAGCTCAGTTTTTTTTTTCTTAAAGGCTAAGTATTTAGGAATAAATGGATATGGCTTAGAAACCCTTAAGTAGTGTTCTAAGTAGAGTACTGATAAGATTAGTTGGTGACAAGATACAGAGATCTGTCTCCATGTCCACAATAAAGGCTTACCTCATTTTAACTAGTAGTATTCCTGAAAAGTTGTGCAAATAAAATTTTTACAATCAGACCTTTTTTAAAAATATACTAGGAGGCCATGATTGTAAAGAGACCCTGTAGAGACCCCTTAGATAAACTGAAGAACTGCTGACGTAATCAACTCCTCTAGGCTGCATGTGCACAGTGAATGCATACTGGAGGCACGCGGTAAGTGTCTGCGGAACGCATGGGTTTGTTGTGACAGTTCTTATTTTTCTGTGGGACTTTCTTAAAGTGAGGCACGCTGTAACTGGAATGTTAGAAGGATGGAATCCCGCACATGGTTTAACTGATTCTTTACAAGAGATCAGAGAAATTCAGAAAGTTTTTCAATCAAAATAAAATTTCTGTACGTATGTGTGTATGTTTTTAAAGAAAGGCTGACCCGTGATTGGCAAAGCTTTTATCTATTGTTAACTGACTTACTGAAAACAAACAACTGCTTGAACTGGGTTCCATCTGATTTAACAACCAAGGCAGGGAGAACTCCTTACCCAACCTCAGCAATACCACCAGATGCCACTCCACCCCTGTGAGAGCCTCACCTCTCTGCAGCCATGCCCACCTCACCCCTCAAAAGCAAAGCATGAGTTAAAAGGCTAAGGTTAAAGCAGAAAGATGCTTGATCTAAATATAATAAGATTTTTTTTCAATCTTAAAAAAAGAAATAACCGAGTCAAATACATTCAATAAAACTAACTGCTCGAAGCAACTGTTTTTCTTATTTGGCATGTCCTTCCCTTCCCGTCGAAATGAAAATTTAAGACCTTTTAAATACTATATTCTCTTTTAAACAATATAGACTGCCTAGCAATGCAACTTATCTGACCACATAAATCTGTAACTCACCACATACATGAAATCAATGATTCTATTTGCCTATTTACTCAGCACCCAGAATTGCAAAAAAAAAAAAAAAAAGACTGGAAAGTAGCCAAGAATGTTTTTATGCAACTTTGGGGAAGGAATGACTGCTCGCAAGGCTTCCCTGGAGAGTTCCATCATTGTACCTTCCTGACAGGTAGTGTGCAAGTCAAGTATCTGAACACAGAACCCTATTTTAAACACACTGGAAGGATATGTGAATATAATTGGGGGAGAGTAAGTGCTGATATAAGTGTCAAGTACATTAATAACAAAAAAACCTTCCACTTAAGGTACCAGCAAGGTTTCAAGTTACCTAAATAAAACAGATTTTAAAATGATCTTTACCGTCCACACCAATTATTGACTTTGGCCCTTTACTAAGCAGACACAAGGACTCTTCTTTGCAAGGATCAGTTTCAGTCACTGGACCAAGGGTATCACATCTGGATGAAAATATCATCATAGATTTGTTCCCATACTTTAAAAACCAATAATTAAAAAAATAATAAAGTTGGTCTCTTCTCCCACAAGTTTTCAAGTAATTAGTTCAAGTAAGCTTATTTACAGCTGTTGTATATGTGACTTACTTTAACCCACATTTTCCTTTTAGAAATGAGTCTCCCTTGAAATGAGACACTATATTTTTTTCTTTTTTTTCTTGAACCAGGTCTCTTTTAAATACCAAGTCAATTCAGTCATGTGTCTGTTTTATTGGGCAGATAAAGAGAGGAAACCAGCAAGTTATGTCCAAAGGCTGGAAAACGCCTAAATGCTTCCCAACTATCTGAAAAGATGTTGTACTTGAGGAAAACTCGATGTTCCAAGCTGGTCGATAGGGTAACGTCTCTGCTCATGATGTAGATGCCATCGTTATGAAGGGCGCAAGTCAAGTTAAGGCCCGATTTGGACGTGTTCTCCTTAAGGTAGAGCCACTGCCGGGTGACAGTGTTGTAGGACTGCACGGTGAGCATGTCCTCGCTCTGGCTGCTCCTCCGGTTGGGCCCCAGTTCATGGAGACACCCCCCCACGATATAGATTGTTTCTTCGACAGACACCATCTGCTGTTTGCGAATGTGGACGTCACACGTTTCAAAGAGTGTCCAGATGTCAGAGGAGGGACAGTACTGCAAAATGTTCATGTTCCGGTCTGAAACAAGAAAAGAAGCCAAATGATGCCACGGCCCTGAGCCACCCCACTAATGGCCCAGGGAGTCAGTGTGCCAAGGCTTATCTCCCCCGAATAACCTGGCACGCAGAGGCAAAACTATTTCAGAAAAGCAGAGGTTGGGAAAACAGTTTTGGAAATGGCTGGGAGGAGATCTGTCTGGACTCGTCCCCACCCACTTCCCATTCATGCATGCCCCTTCTGGAGGAGGCTCTCAGAATCACCGAGGCCAGCAGGTGAGATCCGGGCACATCCCCTCCTCCTTGGCACCCTTATACCTTTTGAAACCACCAGGCCAGTCAACGTAAAAAGAATCAGAGCCTCAAAAATGTCATCAATACCTACAGACTACTGACTACTCAGTGCAGACAACAGGCTGAGCCCCAAGAGGATCTGTTCTTGACAATGGCCTGGACCAGACAAAACCAGTGAGCCAGGCAGGGTTCTCAGGGGCTGTCAAAGGTAAAGGACACAAAGCCACAAGTCAGGAGAAAGGCAAGTCTCACCTCTGGCCTGCAAGCCACAGAATCGCTTGGCAATTCTAATTCCCAGTTGTCACACCAGAGACACACTAACAAAGGCCTTTCCCTCTTGTTGGTCGGTTTCACAGGAGAGCTTGACAGTGTGGATAAAATCAGATAGTAGAGAAAGAACTGCTTCCTCTGACATTATTTTGAATTATTAGCTATTTTAAGGGAAAATAATGCCTACTCTTTTTTTAAAAAATGCTTGTGAAATTTAAAATATTAAAAAAAAATTTTTTTTCTTTCTCCTATAGGAAAGAATATATAGATTATTATAGCCTCACCAGGGGGGGAAACACTGAGTTATCAGAAAGAATGAACTTTTTGTTTGTGGTTGTCTGCTTTGGGTTTTTTTTATTTTGTTTTGTTTCAAGAGAGATGCAGGGAGAAACAGGGACACAGGGCCATCGAGCTGCTCCTGTATGTGCCCTGACCAGGAAATGGAACCAGCAACCTCGGCACTTCCTGACGATGCTCCAACCAGCCGATCTATCCAGCCAGGGCTTAATATATTGATTTTTTTTTTTAGAGAGAGACAAGAGAGAGGAAGGGAGAGAGAGGGGAGGAGGAAGGGAAGCACTAATTTGTTGTTCCACTCAGTCATGCATTCATTGGTTGCTTTCTGTGTGTGCCCTGACTGGGGATCGAACACACGACCTTGTTGTTTCAAAATGATGCTTTAACAGATTGAGCCAACAAGCCAGGGCCACTGCTTGTTGGTTTTTAAAAAAACAACAAAATCTATCAGAATAAGAGACAGCTCAGCCTGGGAACGGACTGTACACACAACTGAAGTGTTCAGCACTCTGAGAGCCGCAGAAGCTGGCATGCACTGCTCCTGCGACAGAGGACCCGCCAACAGCGAGCAAGGACCGAAGAGCTCCACCATCACGCTGGCACGAGACAGGCGCCTCGGAAAGGGGCACAGAGGGAACGGAAAGGAGACCAACCCTGTGTGTGCCCATGCCCCCACCCCGACATTTCAGAACTGTTAACAGCTGCAGGAAACTGTCGTCCTGCTTTCCACCCACACTAACACCTCCCTGTTTTTCTTCTTATTGTAGCTGTTGTGATAAAGCTCATCTAGGAGGAAGCCCAAGGGTGTGGGTTGCCAATCTATCAAAAAAGTGCTCCTTAGTAACCTGGCTTCCCACCGCAGGAATAAAGGACTTATTCTCGGGCAGCTTCGTCTTCCACAGGTCCAGGCCTGAAGGTCTTTCCAGGTCCTCTGTAATCGTTTTCCCTCCTCACTCAACAAGGGCTCAGACCAGGACGAGGTGGTTTGAGTTGGAGGAATGATCTTTCCGCTTTTACATTTAGAGTTGATTCTGAAGTTTAACAAATTTCCCTTCTTCCCTTTCATGGCTACAACTACTTTCAATTGAATTTTTAAGAAATTCTTCGGCGTCTGCCAAAGAATTATAATGACCAAATAACTATCATAAAAATCATGAAAGATAACTTACTAAATTTTAAAAAGTCGCACCTAACTTAAGAAGTCAGCAGGCTAAGAATCCAATTGTAAGTCTTGAATTATTTTTCATGACAATTTTAAGTACAAAAGCACTTTTAGGAAATACTAGGAAGAGCCTAAGTGAAGGAGAAGGGGGCCTTCAGAGGACAAGTAACTGTCCTGCCCGCTCATCTCGGAAAACTCGTTTCCAGTGCTTACACAAACACCCGTCCGCCCACAGCACCTAGCCATCCCATTATGGGGATCTGGCTTGAAGGAACTGGGACAGCAATCACCGTGGGTGGCCCCAGTGAGAAAGGCACATTAGTAATGGCTTTTGAAACTAGGAAAGACACAAGCAAGGGTTTTCCAAGTCAAATCTAAAGAATGTTTACTCAGCCTGGGTCATGGAAAAACTAGGACACCTGCCAGCGGAGGACTCTGGGTGACAAGCTGCCTGTCAGAGCTGCACAGCCCTCCCCAGGAGAGAAGTCCAGGGATTTGTGGGTACAGGTGAGCCCTGGGTGCATGCTGTGTCACAAAATCTAGAGAGGAACCAGAGTTCTTAAAAATGTTCACAGGTGAGTAACTGAATTGGTGTCCTAGGAGAAAAGACGCACATACACACAGGGGCACATATGCCCACCCAGGAATCCCCTGGAGGCCATGGTTTGCTTACACGTATAAAGTTGACCACTGTAACCTGAACATCAATGTTGAAGATAAGAGAATTGAGTGCTAGGTTTGTTTTGTTTTCTTTTCAATTATTTATTAAAGAAAAGCTGGTAATTATCTCCAGTGGACAGTCACTGGCGAGGGACATAAGGCACAGCTTCATGGGTGATGAAAACTTGGGTGAAAAAATAAAGCTCACTGGTCCCCACGGATGCCGCCTTGTCACTGCCTCTTCTTAAATGCGCAAACATGCTACTGGTGGCGAGTTGAAGGGGGGCCCTAAAAAAGCTATGTCTACCTTCTAACCCCCAGAACCTTCAAGTGTGACCTTGTAGAAAAGGTCTTTGCAGACCATCCTCAGTTACCCAGGTGGGCTCTCAATCCAATGAGAAGTGTGCCCTTGTAAGAGACAGAAAAGACACAGACACACAGAGAAGGCGTGAAGACAAAGAGATGGGCAGTATGCAGCCACTAGTCAAGGAACACCTGGGCCCACCACAGCGGGAAGAGGCAAGAAAGGGCTCTCCCCTCAAGCCTGCCAAGGGGGCAAGACCCTGCCGATACCTTGCCTTAGGACTTTGGGTCTCTAGCACTAGCAGGGAACACACATTTCTGTGACTTTAGGCTACAAATGTGTGGTCATTGGTTAAGTCAGCCCAGGGGAAACTAAAACAGCACCCACCATCCTCCCCACCAAATCAACTCTTTAGAGCAGGGGTAGTCAACCTTTTTATACCTACCGCCCACTTTTGTATCTCTGTTAGTAACATTTTTCTAACTGCCCACCCATTTCATAGTAATGGTGATTTATAAAGTAGAGAAGTAGCTTTATTTTATAAAATTTATAAAGCAGAGTTACAGCAAGTTAAAGCATATAATAATTACTTACCAAGTACTTTATGTCAGATTTTTGCTACGTTTGGCAGAATAAATCTTTATAAAACAACTTACTATAGTTAAATCTATCTTTTCATTTATACTTTGGTTGCTCCGCTACCACCCACCATGAAAGCTGGAACGCCCACTAGTGGGCGGTAGGGACCAGGTTGACTACCACTGGGTTAGAGGCTCACTCTAAGAAGTAATCAAAATCCTTTGCGCGCGCGTGTACACACACACACACACTCAGAGTAAGTCAGATGTTCATAAAACACCTTACATTCAACTTCGTCCTCTAACATAAATCCTCAAACAAGACACCTTTGGTTATGGTGAAAAGAATTTGTCACCTACACTTATATTAGCATGTGGATTTCTGTCCTTTACAAAGTTACATACGGCAGCATACAACTGAATGGGGCCACGACTGCTCCATGCTGGTTACCAGCCGGGGCTGGAGAGCTCCGTCCTGCCCATGTCGTACCACAGAGGAGCAACAGGTTATTTCTTTCTGTCCAATACAGTAATAACTTCACTACCTCACTGTGGCGAAATGTCCTAAGGTTCTAGTTATTCCTCTTCCATAGGTTCTAGACTAGCGGTTCTCAACCTGTGGGTCGCGACCCCGGCGGGGGTCGAATGACCAAAACACAGGGGTCACCTAAAGCCATCAGAAAATATATATTTATTATACATTTTTAAATAAAATATGTATTTCCGATGGCTTTAGGCAACCCCTGTGTTTTGGTCATTCTACCCCCGCCAGGGTCGCAACCCACAGGTTGGAAACCGCTGTTCTAGATGTTACCCTTTTTCTTTCCACATTAACTATAAAATGCCCGCCAAAAATGAAAAACATACTGCACAGTTTAATAAACAGCACAGCCACCTCCCACCACTGGTCAGAAAAGACTCTTCTCATCTCGTGTTCTTGCTCCTCCTATGGTGAACAAAAGCCTAGAGCTGAGCTTCCAGGATCTATGGCTCATGCTTGTGCTCAAGGGAGAAGATGAAAGCAAAATTCTACATGGATGCCTGGCAATATATCCCACACTTGTAGATAGGGGGATTCACTGTGTTTGGGAAAAGGGTGGGAATTATCCAGCCCCATCGTAAGATGACAGACTATATGGCTGGCTTTTTCTAGAGCAGAGAGAAGTGCATGCCTCCTTCACAGCTCTCCCCACCCCCTCAATTCTCATGTTCACCCAAAGGCATCAAAGGCCCCTCCTGTCCAAACCACCCATCATACAGGATGTGCGTCCTTCCAGATGTGTAAATATACAGTATGTGATGCACAAAGTCACACTTGTGTACACTGGAGTGTTTTTTCTGCCCCTTCCCCCGCCCTGCCCCAGGCTGCCAAAGCTGACATATAAGAGGACCACTTACCTCTGGTCGTATATCCTCCAATGACATAAATTTTCCCCTTACATTCACATGCAGAGAACTCAGCCAGAGGATTTGGTAAGGGTGCCACAAAATTCCACGCATCCTGCTCAGGATTGTAACATTCAACATTAGAAACGGCCTGCCCACCGATGGCATACAGTTTTGAATTAACAGCCACAAGTTTGAAGTTAGACCTGAAAGACAGAACACAAGGGTCCACAAAGTCAGTTCTTTTGTTCAGTGACAAATAAGACAATGGCATGGGCTGCTAAAGAGTATGGAAGCTATTGGATAGCTCAAGAAAACACTCTCCCAGTTGGGTGCCATTCCGCCTGGGGACAGAGGAATGACCAAATGGCATCTCAGATTTCACTCTCATCCCCCAAAGTCCACAAGAATGGTGTATTCTCTAAACTTTAGCAACTGGAGATAAGCAATTCAATTTAACAAGACCCGAACTTGCTTTGCCTTACACCAGAGCCAAAGACACTCTGCAACTCAATACTTTCTTTTCAGGAGCAAGACCAAGTGGTAAGGGAGAAAAGCACCCGCCCCGTCCCCTGGTCTCTCTATTCGAATGCTTATCTCATTGTTCCTCACTGTGGGTGCTCCGCCCTAGGTACACACCTGCACTGCTTACACAGACAGGCACATGCAAATTTTGGTTGCTAAAGGGAGGTTCAGAGACCCCAGGACCAAGAGCACACCCAAGGAGATCACTGTGCCTCTGTCCTCCATAGGAGGCCATCTTAAATGGTGCTTCCTGACAGGTAAGGTAGGGAGGTAAGCACTGAAATGATTAAAATTATTCCAATCCAGCATTCTTAGGGCATTTACATGTTAACTCAACAAATACTTAAATCAAGAAGTGCTCACCTATCATAATACTAAATAATTTTTGAGAAGAGAAATACTCTGATTTCAAGCCCCATGTTCAGTAATGGAATTAAACACTGCTCCTAGGCTTCCGACACTAGATAAAACTCTTGTAACTTTTGAATTGATGAGACACGATTCATTTCACTGTAGCACACAGGGATTAATGAAGCCCCTGAAGGCCAGGAAGGATGAAGGTTTGAAGTGCTGGGTCAGTCTACCATGTTATGTGCAACAGTCCCAAGTTTACAACAGTATGAGCAGCAGCACAATGCAACAGAAAGACCTGAGGCCCAAGTCACGACGCCCAGGTTGGAGTCCCAGCTCACTGGCAACCAGCTAACTGACGCGCGCCCAAGCACTGAACTCCCTCATCTCTAGCATGGGGCTAATACGCAGCACAGGGCACTCGAGACAGCGAGAGCAAACAGGAAGTACTACACAGAGATAACATGCTAACACTATAATTTCTCCATTTTCTAGTATATGAAATAAAGAGGCCAGACCAGGTGAATTTAGAGGCCACGTCTAATGCCAACACAATGATTTCTTCAGAATGAACAATATCTGAAAAACGAATGGGAATAGTCTACGTGTGAAGAAAGTCTGTAACAAGGCTAGACTAAGAAACAGCAGGCCTGGTCTCCCAAAAGGTTTTAATAAACACTGACACATTCATGATTCAGAACATACGTGAGTGATAGCTACCTACTAAAAAATTAAGATTTTTAAAGGTGCTTGTACTGTTCATACTTAAGTAAACTTTAGTTTAGTTTTTGTTTTTCAAATCAGAGTGTGAATAGAGTACTCTTCATCAAGAAGCTCATATTGCCCATTAAACCCAGCCAGCCATTCAATTTTTCACCCCACAGACCTCACAGAGGTGGCAGTTCCTGGGGGGTCTCTGGTTCATGTTGCTTACCTTTCCTACTGCCAATGGTCCTTAACATCTGACCATGATGCCCTCTCTATGTGTGCAAATTTGGGGGATCAAAGGAAATAAAGCTGGTAAATAAGCACTAAATTTCACCAGCCCACAATTTGTTTTTGCTCCCCATAGGTACACAGATAATAAATTTTGTCGGATTAAAACAGTTTGTAGCATTCATCCAGCATAATCATTTGTCCTGAGCAAACACATAAGGGGCTTCTCTTTGAAGCAGAATGAATAGGCAGTTAAAAGTAAACTCCATCTCTCCTGACCCCAACATGCTTGAATTCACTTGAAGAGAAAGGAAACATTTTTCAACACTGAATTTGTTCTGAGACGAAATTGCCACCCAAAAACAGGCCACTTAATGAAGAACCCTGCTAAGGATGATGAGCCCAGGCTTGTGTGGGGAAATCTCGGTTCCACTGTTTTGACAGCTGTATGACCTTGGACAAGTCACTGAATCTCAGCTGTTCTGAGCCTCAGTCCGCCATGTCCGTCCCCACCCCCACCCCACCCCACCCCCCGTGAAGTAGGTATGAGAAGAGCACACACAGTATCATACATAGTAAGAGTTGAAAAGAGTAACACATGCAAGAGCAGGTCACTTCGAGGGAATGCTTCTCTGCACGTCTGTCATAAGCCTAAGTTTCTCAACTTCAGGAGGGTCAGTTTCTCATTTGTCAACTGCAACTGTGACTGGCCATACTGTACTCTGAGATTCTATTCTGTACAAAGTGCTCTCTCATCCATAAATTCCTTTCGTTTACCGCCTCATTTCCAACTTTCTGAAAATAATTCTTCCACTCTTCATTTCCTGAACAATAAAGGTATGAATTCAAGCTATCAATTATTTTTAAAATTATGATCTCTGCAGTGTTTTTCTTAATATTGATTCCTGACATAATATATTCAGGAGGCAGAAAGAATTTTTAAAGCCAGATAATTTGTTATAGCTTACTTATAGTAAGCTGAAATGAAAGTGAGAAAAACTAGATGACTTAATTTCTACTTTACTCAGAAGAAACAAAAAGCTCTCTAAATCCTTAAAAGCTAAGTAACATAAATCACGGTAAACACCAGTATACAAATATCAGTAACTAACAAAGCTGCACACACTGTAGGGAAGCCGGGTAGCACAGAGGTCTGAGCCGCTGCGGGGAGGCAGGGTGGCGCAGAGGTCTGAGCCGCTGCGGGGAGGCAGGGTGGCGCAGAGGTCTGAGCCGCTGCGGGGAGGCAGGGTGGCGCAGAGGTCTGAGCAGCACAGCGTGCTGGCCCTGTATGTAAATGAGAGTTAATTAAACTCACTGAGCCTCAGTTTCCCCTTTGGAGAAATGAAGGTAATAATAATACTTACCTCACAGAGATGCTATGAGCATGAAATAGGAAATGAGACCTAAAGTAGTGACCATAATAAGCTGCCCAGAGTAAGCGCTCAGGACATGCATCCCATTGCTATGAACTGCTCCACAGAAAAGTTAGTTCCATTCCAGTGAACATTCGAGTGAAATAGCAAGATCCTTTCTCCCCCGCTCAGAAGAGGAGAGGAGTGTACAGTCTCTGACACCGAAGACCTCTGGTCTCCTCTTTCCCCTCCAGCCACCTACTTTCTGCCACTTCCTGATGTACTAACTTCCCCAGGGAACCCTGAAGGAGAGAGGTTAGGAAACAGACGTAGTCACGGTTTCCACCTACCACCTTCTCTGAGACACTCCAGTGTACAAAGTGATTTAAACTGTTGGCCAAAATTATACTGGGAATGGGGGGCGGGCAATGAACAGGCACATAGTTTTCTTTCTTTCACACTATTCTTAGGCTCTACTGCAACATTAACCATGGAGCACAAAGTCTCTCGAAGGTTCCATGACTCTAGAAATGCTATAAGAAACCAAACGCCGGCTCTGAGGATGGGATGAGCTAACGCCATCTCCGCCAGGAGGCCGTTTGTTCAGCTTCTCTCCCAGCCTCGCGGTATTCACACCCAGAACAGGAGGACACACCCCATTCCAATTTCAGAGCAAAAGCGCAGGGCAATAAAAGAGACTAGAAGCAACTTTAGAAATAGAGAAATTAGCTTGACCTGTGGTGGTGCAGAGGATAAAGCACTGACCTGGAGTGCTGAGGTCACCGGTTTGAAACCCCAAGCTTGCCTGGTCAAGGCACATATGGGAAGCAACTATGAGTTGAAGCTTCCCGCTCCTCCCTCCCCTTTCTTTCTCTCTGTCTTGCTCTAAAAAACCCAACAAATAAAATCTTTAAAAAGAGAAATTAATGAACTGACTGACGGTGGCCACAATGGCCAGTTTCTGCAAGTTATCATTAATTCAAGCGAGGAGGGAAAGCAAGCCATTTGATGGGCACGCAAACTTTTACGTGGGAAGAGTTATGTCCCAACAACTCCTGAGATCAAATCCACATTCGGACCACTGGGCAGTGTAGCGTACCTGGACTCGAAAGCATCTTCTCAAAGAGTGATGGGTACTCGCTGCCATTTTCAAGTGTGCGAGCACCTCACTCACCATGTCTTTTTTATCCAGTGCTGGTCATACAGCACCATGATCTCCAGGGCGGAAAGGGCTTCATAAAATCCTGTGATCCTAGGGCTCTTGCCTATCCCTTGTTAATTAAGATTCTGGGATCACGGCACTGTTCAGTGCCTGGGGAAAGCAGGCTGCTCTGCATTTGACCCTGTTGTCAAAGTAAACAGAACAGACACGCCCCGAAAGCAGTGAATCAAAGTGGATGTGAAACGCTGTGGAAGACCTGCCGTTTTCACGCAGGGTCTAAGTCTCCTCCAGTGTTCTGGAGCCCGTGTCGGATGCATTCACCGGAAACCACTGGGCTTCACTCTTACTTGTCTCATCATGTAAACTCAATTATAAACTCTTGCGGGCAAGAACCATGTCATCTTTGTTGTTTATCCAATGGTGACAAGAAAAAGGCCGGACATTTGGCTGTGGTGAAGCTGAGGCACACATGATACAATCTCGAGAAGCAGCACAGGACCATAAAATGTCCGCGCTCCACTTCTTGGAAGAAAATAATTTTTAAAAGGAAAATGTTTAAATCTGCATGAAGACGGTCACTGCCAGTCTATAAGCCATAACTTGTAAATAATCTATATAGTTATGCATATTCAATAAATATTTAAATTTTGGTTACTAGGTACACACCTTCCTTGAGTAATCTACTTAACTTTCTGTGCCTCGGTTTCTGTCTCTGTAAAAAAGTCTGCCTAATATAGTCCTTGTGAAGAATAAGTGAGATCATACGTGCAAAATACCCGTAGTAGGAACAGTAACTAGCACAGACTAAATGTTCACTTAAACAGTATATATTATTTTTCAGCTATTCTAAATAACTACAATGGCTGTTATAGGATTAAAATGTTCACTATATTACATTTTAAATGAATATAAAATTAGCCTGGCCAAGTGATGGCACAATAGATAGAGCATCAGACTGGGACACTGAGGACCCAGGTTCGAAACCCCGAGGTCTCAGGCTTAAGCACAGGCTCACCAGCTTGAGTGTGGGATTGCCAGGTTCAGTGTGGGATCATAGACATGACCCCATGGTCACTGGCTTGAGCGCAAAGGTTGCTGGCTTAAAGACCAAGGTCACTGGCTTGAGCAAGGGGTCACTGGCTCAGCTGGAGACCCCAGTCAAGGCACGTATGAGAAAGCAATCAATGAACAGCTAAAGTGCTGCAACTATGAGTTGATGCTTCTTATCTCTCTCCCTTCCTGTCTGTCTCGGCCTCTCTCACGGGCTAAAAAAAAGAATATAAAATTACACATTGGATTTTATAACAGTAACATAAAAATATATGCCACAACTCAACAAACCATGCATTGCAAACGTCTACTATCTTGGCAGTAGGCCTACATAAGCATTGAATAAGTAATTGGACCCAACTGGAAGGGAGAGAGACAAATGTAAACAAAAACTTTCAATTCAAAGTGGGAGTTTGCTAGAGGAGCACAGAGTTTAAACACAAAATTAAGGGTTCAGGAAGGGACTGCTGGTTTTGAGTACGTCAGATCTGAGTCAAAGGATGAGGGAGAGAAAGAAGGGTGCAAACGCCCCAGCTGGGTGACTGTGGATAAAGCATCGTCCTGGCGAGTCAAGGTCACAGGTTCCTCTTCCAAACTAACTTATCAGTACTATGTAAACCTAATCAAAATCCCAACAGGACTTGACAAGCTGATTCTAAAGTTTATGTGAAGAAAATGTGCAAAAAAGCCAAGAGAATTTAAAAAATAATAATAATAATAAAAGGTCCTCTGTTCTACCAGACAATAAATACAATATGGGTGGGCAAAAGTCAATCGATTTACAGTTGTTTGTATGGCAAAAGACATGCAGGTTATGATTATTACACTAGCTTTATTAACTTAAAAGAACATCACTCACATCTATAAACCTTCTTTTGCTCAACCCATAGATTACCAAGCTACCATAACTTTAAAATGTGTTACTGATGCAAGAAGAGCCAATCTGCCAATTTGAAAAAAGGAAAATGAGCATGATGACTAGTTTTTCAAAACACAGTGAAAAGGATTGAGGCTCTTGGGACATTCACAAAACCTGTAATAACCTCACACTAAACCTTAAGTGAAAAATCCCAAGCAGATTCAGATCCAAATGTAAAAATGCAAGATAATGAGACAGATGAGTAGTTATATATTCTCAGCTTATAGAATACTTTCTTTTGCGAGATAACAAGCCCACAGAACAAAACACAAATCTGACCACAAAAAAATTTTAAATATCTTCATATGAAACTGAAGTCCAAACTTGGAGGGTCACAGACCAGTGCTGGCCTCATTTCACTGGGTCTGCAAAGTTTTTCTTCTTTTTTGTTGGTTTGTTTTTTAAATGGAGTAAGCTGCTAACATTTTAAAAATCAGGATATTGGTCCTAGCCAGATAGCTCGGTTGGTTAGCCTAACCCATCATCATCCCGAAGCACAGAGGTTGCCGGTTCAATCCCTGGTTAGGGCACATACAAGAACAGATTAATGTTCCTGTCTCTCTCTCTCTCTCTCTCTCTCTCTCTCCCTTCCTCTCTCACTAAAAATCAATAAAAAATAAATGTTAAAATAAAAAAACAACAACAACAGGATATCTAGTTGTCTGGTAACATCATTTCTCACTACCACTTGGCAATAACTAGCTTTGGCTGAGAGGTAGAGACCCCCCGTGATGGGGTAATAGCTCTCTGGTTCATCACAACTCCCACCTTCTACTCACTGACTTTATGTCCCTCATCCCGGGTTAGGCATTTTTGAACCTTATGATAAAATAAAGGCAGAGGAAAACATATGTAACATTACTTAACAGACAAGAAAGTAATGTATAGCTACTTAAATATAACATAAAATATGAAAAAGATAAGCCAATTTTTTTAAAACTTGGCAAAGACCACTTACAAAAGTATACAAGTGGCTGATAATCATATGAAAAGAATAATCTCTTATGGGAGACATTCACACCAGTCACCTATCCAGGGATCCCAGGAATTTGCCACAAAGAACTCATATATATCAGGTAAGGTATGCACACATATACCAAGATGTTCAATATAGTATTGTTTACAATGATAAGTGGAAGCAATCTCAATGCTCAAGAATAGCCGACCTGTGGTGGTGCAGTGGATAGAACATTGACCTGGAACACTAAAGTAGCTGTTTGAAACCCTGGTCTTGCCTGGTCAAGGAACATATAAGAAGTAAACAATGAACAACTCAAGTAAAGCAACTATGAGTTCATGGTTCTCTCTCTCTCTCTCTCTCTCTCTCTCTCAAAAATCAATAAAATCTGTTTTAAAAATGCTCATGGATAAAAGAAAAGCTAATTAATTAAATTATGGTACATCCATGGGCTGGAATACTACATGGCTATTAACAAGAGTGAAGTAAGTTTATGTTTGTTGATACAGAAAAAACTGTCAGATACAGTAATGTTGAGTGGAACTATCATAAAGTGCTATAATAATCAGCATACTTAATCAATTTGAGTTAAAATATACATGTATAAGTTACAGGCCCTGACAAGTTGGCTCAGTGGTAGAGCATCAGCCCAGTGTGTGGATGTCCTGGGTTCGATTTCTGGCCAAGATACACAGGAGAAGTGCCCATCTGCTTCTCCACCTTTCCTCCTCTCCTTTCTCTCTCTCTCTTCCCCTCCCGCAGCCAAGGCTCCATTAGAGCAAAACTGGCCCTGGGCGCTGAGGATGGCTCCATGACTTCCGTCTCAGGCACTAGAATGGCTCCGGTTGCAATGGAGCAACACCCCAGATGGGTAGAGCATTGCCCCTTGTGGGCTTGCTGGGTGGATCCTGGTCAGATGCATATGGGATTCTGTCTCTGCCTCCCAGATTCTCACTTCAGAAAAATACAATAAAAAAATGAAAAAATAAAAAATATATATACATGTATAAGTTACATATACACCCCATATGTATATCATATTCATTTTCCCTGTTAAACACTATCAACATATTTATATTTATATAAACATTTATAATTTAACATAAGTATGTATATAACATTTTTTACACTACAGTTTTTCATGTCATTTGTAATTTTTCTAAGCATGTATTCAGGGATTATGTGAATATGTTTTTTTTCCAAAAAGGACAGAAAGAGTATTCCTAAAAAAAAAAAAAAAAAAAAAAAAAAAAGGATTACTAAGGATTTGTCAAGAAAGAATTTGATGAGGTATTGTGTGACAGTTGTGGAGCTCGGGGAGACACATAGAGCACCAGCTGATACATCTGGAGACACCTATATAGAGGTGACAGACCACCTGCTGAGATCTTTAACCCTAATCTGAGCACCACTCATAACCATTGAATGTTCTTTGTTGCTTCAAATAAAGTTCCTAGAATTTGATAAAAATAACACTTCTGATACAAAATTTAAATACACTATTATCTCAGCAGTAGAAATAATGCACTAAACAGGTGCTGGAAGAAGATACGCTAACCTGTAGATGGTTATTGCCTCTGAGAAGCAGGAATAGCAGTGATAATCTTTCTGCTTCTTTATTCTTTTCCATTTTCTAGTTTTCTAGAATAACTATGTATTATTTATAACCATCAGAAAAAGAAACACCAAAATAAATTTTAGATTATAGCAGAAAGCAAGCTAATGTTTCGCCCTGGCCTGGGGTGCTCTTCAGTGAAGTAAATATGTATGATGCCTCCCCCATTCCATTTAAGATTTTCTTTGATGGCCAGTGAATTCCCCAGCTCCCTGCTCTGTACTTCAGGGCAGGAAGCATGGTGGGGCTAGACACAGATGGACCAGAAGAAACAGTATTCTTGTCCTTTCTTGGGTAACACTGATTCTTCTCCCTATTTAGGAATGGCTCTAGGCCACCTGGGGCCTTACCATCTTTATTTCCTACCGCCTCCTCCTGTATCTGCTTTGCTCTTGTTTTCCTATTCTTTTCCTGACTCCTTTCTCTACCCATGCCCCCCACCCAACTCCTCCTTTTCTCTTCCTTTATTCAAGTCACCCAAGGTCATGTTGGGAGGAGGGCTTTGCAGAATGGAAAAGGAGAAGGTTAGAATAAGTGGATGTACTACCATAAGTGACCACTTCCAGGCTCAAGTTTTGCGTCAGTAACGATAACTACCTGGGGAGGAAGTGAGATGCAGAAGCGAGGATAGCAGTAAGAAAGGCATCCCCATGCAGGTCAGATTAGTACAGTCCTAATGGTTATCTCCCAATCACAGAGTGCGTGCTGCCCCAGTGAGGAAGGCTTCAAATTCATTAACAACGACAAAAATCTCCCAAAGTCAGTGTTACAGGTTACTGCCTAATGTGTCATCATTCTAAGGATCAGAGCCTAAAAAATAAAAAATCTAAAAATAAAAGCAAAATTAAAGAACAGCTTTAAGTATCCTAGGAAACCACAACATACAGTGTGTCTGTAAAGTCATGGTGCACTTCTGACTGGTCACAGGAAAGCAACAAAAGACTATAGAAATGTGAAATCTGCACCAAATAAAAAGGAGAACCCTCCCAGTTTCTGTAGGATGATGTGGCAGCATGTGTGCATGAGCAGATGATGACGTAACACCGTGTATACAGCAGAGCAGCCCACGGCCATGCCAGTTGAGATGTGGACAGTCAGTAGAGATGTGGACGGTACAGAGGAAAGTTCAGTGTGTTCTGCGGCTCACTAAATTTGAATCCGTGACCAAAGTGCAACGTGAATACCAGCACGTTTATAACGAAGCGCCACCACATAGGAATAACATTACTCGGTGGGATAAGCAGTTGAAGGAAACCGGCAGTTTGGTGGAGAAACCCCGTTCTGGTAGGCCATCAGTCAGTGACGAGTCTGTAGAGGCTATACGGGATAGCTACCTAAGGAGCCCTAAAAAATCTGTGCGTGAGCCCACATCGAACTGCACTGAATAGGTATGAAACTGGGAGAGTTTTCCTTTTATTTGGTGATTTCACATTTCTATCATCTTTTGTTGCTTTCCTGTGACCGGTCAAAAGTGCACCATGACTTTACAAAAGTGCACCATGACTTTACGGACACACTGTAATTTCTCCCCCGACTGGGATAAAGGCAAAGAAAGTCATTTGCCTAAAAACACAATACCTGCGAGGAAACTGCTCAACTATTGGCTTCACTGGAGCCTCTTCTTCCTTGAAAGTTCTTAGTTCATTGGGAACTTTGCCAGAGTCAAAGCCAACAACAGCCCAGATGTCATTCCTACCTCAGCACAACCTACTACTGCTCAGTAAATATCAGGGGAATGAATAAATAAACAAGTGAATGAATGAGAAAGCAGCGGAGCTCTGCTGGGTGCTTACCTCTTCTGGTTCATGGAGGCCACCTGCAGCCACTCGTTGGTGCTGGGGTTGTAGGAATGCGCAGCGGAGATCTCCTGGCTAGTGATCCTGTACCCGCCCACTATGAATAGGTAGTTGTCCAGGATGGCAGACCCGTAACCCCTGACATTCACCAGATCGGGGGGAAGGTTGTTGGCCAGCGGGAACCAACGTTCAGTCATCTCCTCGTACCTGAGCATGGACGGGGGTTCCCCCTGGTAGGGGTGAGGGGCCAAGGGTCCCCCCAAGAAATCCCCCAGGGCCACGAGGACAGGAGTGCCAGTCATCCGGGCCTCCTTCAGCCTCTGCTTCAGACTGACGTCCCCTGGGGCTTGAGCAGGAGACCCCAGGAGGTGGAACTGGGGCTTGCACAGCACCTCGTGGAAGTGGACCACCATGAAGCGCAAGCAGGCCTCCTGCAGGTCGGGCAGCCCGTACACCTGCGCGAGGCGGTACAGCTCCAGGCAGTTGGTGAGCCGCACCTGGGACAGCAGCAGCTGCAGCAGGGACGTGACCTGCAGGAAGGAGGCCGCTTCCACCAGCTCGGACAGCAGGCTCGCCTCGTCCATCTCCTCCTCCTCGGCCGCGCCCCCGCCCGTCTCTCCCCGCGGGCCCAGCAGCCAGCCCTCGCGGGCCCCGCCGGCGTTGATGAAGTCCAGCACCAGGCGCAGGCCCGGGGCGCTGAGGCCGCGCAGCTGCTGCACCTCGGGGCCGCCGGCCTCCTGGCCCAGGGCTTCGCGCATGCCGGAGCGGTAGAGGGCGCGGAAGTAGTCGCTCTGCTCGATGAGCTTCCTCTTGCTCACCGGGTAGCAGCGGTCCTCCAGGCGGATCTGCACCATCTCCTCCGCCGACATGGCCGGGGGCCCGGGGGCCGCCGGGGGGCCCGCCAGCTCTGCGCGCTCGCTCCCCCCGCCCGCGCTCGCCGGGTTCCGGGTTGGGCGCCGCCGGGCCGGCGTCGGAGGAGGAGACGGGGCGGAGGGGCCGCCGCTGCCGCCCGCGCCCGCCCACCCGCCCGGCCTGCCTGGGTCCCGGCGGCGCGGCCGGTCCCGGGGCGGCTCAGTCTCGCTCTGGCGGCGACGCTGCCCGTTGCTCCCGCTCAGCACCAAAAAAGGGCCGCTGGCGCGCGCCGGGCGGGAGGCGGCCGCCGTGCTCGCGCGGGTCGTCCGGGGCCGCGTCCGCCGGGAGGGGATCCCCACCCCCGCCCGCAGCCTCCTCCCACGCCGCGCTCCGCACTTCCGCCGGCGGGACCCTTGGGCAGCCAACCTGCGGCCGGGAGCCGGCTCCCCGGGAGCGCTGGCGGCGGCGGGGAGGCGGGGAGGCGCCGCAGCCTCCCCCGCACGCCCGGCCCCGCGGCTGCAGCCGGCGGGGGTCTGCCGCGATGCTCCTTGGGCCCGAAGGCGAGATGGAGCCAACGTGCTTTTTCTTCCACGCTGCTTTACACGGCGGAGAAGAGAAGAAGAGCGAAAGAAACGGGCATGGGAGGAAAGGGATGCAAGTCTGGGGTCCAGGTGGTCAAAGAGACAGCAAAGCGCGCTTGGTGTCCCAGGTGGGCTGAGGCTCGCTGTCCGTCTCCTGACATGAGGGTGAAAGCTAGAGCTGGGTCTTCCGAGTGGTCACAGTGCAGGAGCCATCTTGCAGAAAGTCTTGCCAGTTGGCAGCAGCTTCTGCGGGGCTCAGAGCACGGGGAGCACCCGATGTAAAGGACTGGGAAGCAGAGGAGCTTATATTTCTGCAGCGGGCTGTTGTCCGATTTGTGCTATTAAAAGAAAGAAGAACAACTCAACTAAAGTTAGATCTCGTGCTTTCTTTTTTCTAACATATGGGAAAGTCATTGCTTTCCCTATTTCGGCTTGGTTGGGCTAGTCATTACGAAATGTTATCTTTGGACAGAAGGTCTGGCCATTTTTTGCTCGTTTTTGCCTACAGAGGTGACTTTTCTTGCCACCTTCTCATCCTTCCTTCCCCTCCTTTCCCCTCCCGTCCCATCCCTCCTCTCTGATAACTGCTTAAGGAAGGACCACTTCTTCCCCACCTTCTTTCACATCGCAAATAGAAAGCTCAATCCAAATAATACGAAGGGCCTTGCCTTGCGTTCCCATGAGATATGAATTAATCCTGGGGAAGAGTAGGATTGGGAGGAAGCAAAGGCTTTGTTCACTCTTATATATATCACACACACACACACACACACACACACACACACACACCCTTGAAAACTTTCCCAGACTAAGATTTGAGAACCAACTATAATAGTCCTTAACTTGAAGGGAATGTGTATTTGGCCTTTGTTTTTTTTATTAGAAGTTCAGCTTCTTCCTTACCAGACAAGTTGTTAAATAACACCTTCTTCATAAGTATGTTTCCCCTATTTCAAACAGAAGATACCTCCAAAGCTGATTAACGTTTTATCTTGGGAGGGGGAAAGTTAGAAACAAGAGAAGAAAGTCATATCTGTAAAACAAGAAATCTTTCAACGCATTGGTTACATTCTTTTCTTAGCTGCTTCATAGTTAAGGTGATGTCATCCATTATTTTCTTTATAATGCACCATGTATATGGAACTAAAAATTTTAAAGACATAGAAAAACTTCTATTAGATTCTGGCCTCCCTGAGAAAAGTGAAGAAAATAAAGATGGATTTATGACTTGCCTGTTTGATCCTGTGAAAACTTCTAGTTTTTCACCTTGTTTCGCCTGGCCTTTATCATTACTAATAAAACTTTTATTCTCACATGGATCTCTCATGCCTGTTCTCAATGTGGGTGCAGTTGAGATATTCTAAGTTTTGGGGGAGTGAGTGACCATGAGTTTAGCAGCCTCTTTGGGAAGATAAAGTGCCATATCCAGAATTAGGCATTTTGCTGGGGAACTTGTGCTGCAAAGTGTCCCCTGTGTCCAAGAGACTTGGACCTGGCGTTTATTTGTGCCTCTGTCAGTGACAATGCCAGATTCAGTGGGTCAGCTAAGAAGAACAGGCTCTTAGTCTTTCCTCTGTCCCTTTACACTCTTTCATCAATGGATGCTTTTGTTTCCCAACTGTAATAGATATGCCTCTGACTGGTATTTTCTTACCTTTTAAAAACAGACCAAAAAAAAAAAATCACGCTCAAAGAATGATGTGCTTTAGAAAGGCAATGCATGCACAGTAATACTATCAGAGCAAGATCTACTCTGACAGGGAAATATGGGGTGTTAGTTTGACAACACTGGGTACTGATCCTGTAAGCTTTTTGGCCCCAACATGATACCATCATTTAGGAAGCATCTTAAAAGATGAAGTCATTTAAGAAACCCACAGTAAGCTTTCTGTTAAACTAGAAGTGCAATAATATAGATTCCTTTATTTACAAAAGACCTAAAATGTGATATCTAAGCTTCATGAAAATATAGCTTATGTGTAACTGGAGGCAGAAGTTTATAGATCTGTTATTGACTGATCATTGAATAATAAAGACTGGCCCTTGCGGTAACTGATTCACTTCAAGCACTTCACATCACAGTCTGTTTTGCAGAAGGTTAAAATAATGTTTAAACACAGAGTTAAGCTATTTCTTTCAGAAATTATGGAAAAGATACCTTTTGACCTAGAATGGAAAAAAAAAATCCAAGTACAAGATGTTTATCTTAATGTTGCTTTTAATAATTAAAAATGGAAAACAGTGTCCAATAGTTGCAGTTAACATTTCCTGAATGTTACAATGTTCATTATATGCCAGGCCTGTTAGGCTTTGCCTGGACCACAGTACTGTTTTTATACCATTTATAGCTGAGGAAGCTGAGGTGCACAGTAAATTTTCATACATGTGGAGAATGAAATACTGTGCAACTATTACAACTTTTGTTGTAGAAACATCTTTCTTTAGAGACACTGAAAAATATAAATTTATACTGGATTTTTAAAAATCAGATTCTAGAACAGTATGAATCCATTTATGTAAAATCCATGTATCTGTTGTTGTTTTTTAAGAGAGGTTTCTAGAAAGAGGTTTACCAAAATGATAAGATTATAAGATCTCAAATAGTTTTTATTTTTTGTATTTTTTCTTTATGGTTTGGGTCTTTTAAATGACTGTGTATCAATTTAATAAAAGCAAAACATGTAAAGAAAATTAATGACATTTAAACTTCTTAGGCCTTATTTCTTTAAAGTAATTTACATTAATTATGTCAAGTGATGAAATGAAAATGTTAAGTAAAAATACAAGAAGCATCTTTAAAATAAGGATGAAATATTGGCTGTTTTTCAAATCTTTCAAATTCAATAAACCGATGCAATTACTTCACTACCACTCAAAAATTATCTCTATTTTTAGTCTCTCAAATATTTCTAAAATTACTACTTTTTGTTTTGTTTTTTAACAAGCATAACCAAATTTTCTTTTTATTAAAGCATATGGGGCAATTTAAACAAATTAAAAGTAGCACAGTTCTTAAAATGGCTTTATTATATCTGATTGAACATCTACACATAGGCAAAACTTTCCATTTATTTCAGTCACCTAGATCA
The DNA here is from genome assembly GCF_036850765.1 of Saccopteryx bilineata. Classification (NCBI taxonomy): domain Eukaryota; kingdom Metazoa; phylum Chordata; class Mammalia; order Chiroptera; family Emballonuridae; genus Saccopteryx; species Saccopteryx bilineata. Next base: position 136,643,914 of record NC_089491.1, on the reverse strand, counting down.
GTGTTTTTTAAACATCTTAGGAAATCACTTGGGACACTTATAAAAATAAAAATTCTGCTTCCCACACCAGAGCTACTAAATCAGGCTCTTGGGAAAGATGAGTATCTTTTAAGGTAGAAAGCTCATTTTTGAACCCCTCTGAAGAGTGCCCAATTGGAAATAAACATAATACATCATTGCAGTGCAATGATTCTGGGTATTTGATATAATTTGTACAAAAGCTGTTAGGCAATGTTTTATTTAGAGTTATAGTTGCTTTCTGACTTCTGCAACTTCATCTCACCTGGACAAGTTTTGAGATTAGATGTTTCTGGGCCCGATATCTCATCCTATTGTGTATTCCTCCCCCTGCCCCGCACTCCATGTTCTAGCTCTTCAAAATACTTCGCTTTAAGAAGTTACTGTTTTCAGACTCAATCTTTATGCAATCACCAAAAAATATTGTTTAAATTTCAGGGGGTATTTTATTCAATTTATTTGCTTTTAAAATTTTAAAGCTTTCTTTTGCATTGGAATTTGTAGACTCTTTACAATGCAACTTTGACCTTCACTTGAACATCATTTGATAGCAAGAGGATTAAACAATTGTGGATTGTTCTATTATCCCTACAGGGAACATGAGAACTTCAAGGAATTACACATCACACAAAAGAAACTACATTTAATGTGACTAAAAGATGTGGAGGTTAGAAGGTTAGAAAGTAGACTTTCCAGTTTATGTCCCCAGGGCATGAACTAATTGAAATAGCTATGCAATCTCATAGGAAAAATGGAGTAATTTTTTATTCATCTGGTCCCATTAGGAAACTTGTCTTCTCTCTCCCCTCGGAATAGATGGAATAGTCAGATTATTTGCAGGTAAGCAACTGAAACTTGCTTCATGTGAGTTCATTAGCATAAAATATTTATTACTTTTAGTGTATTTTGATGTGCCTTATGCCAAGGTTAGGAGTTAATTCATGATATAATTTCTGATTAGAAGAAAGTGAATGTTTTGTTTTTAAAATTATTTAGTCTTTTGGATATGTTCCTCTTTATTACTGATTACTAATATATATTTATGTTCCTAAAAATCAAAAGATGAGATAATTAGGCTATATTAGAAAGATGGAGAGATGAAAGTTCAAAGAATGTTAAGATTTTTGTGTCAAGTCAGTGAATGAGTTATGGTGCAAAAATATAAGAAAGAAATACAGATCACAGGATAGGAAAAGTTTATTTAAATAAAAAGAGAGTAGTTCATTACTTTAACTTTATGCCTGAAGCTGACAACCACTAATGCTTTGTATAAAAATGGGAACACAAAAAACAATAGTTTATCCTCTGAAACTAATTTGTCGTTTTGCTTTTCTTTTCTTTTTTAGATTTTATTTATTGATTTTAGAGAGAGGAGTGAGAGAGAGAAAGGCGGGGGGGGGGGGGGAGGCAGCAGGGGAGGGAGGGAGGGAAGCATCAACTCATAGTTGCTTCTCATATGTTTGTGCCTGACCAGGCAAGCCAAGGGTTCTGAACTGGCAGCCTCAGCATTCCAGGTCAACACTCTATCCACTGAGCCACCGCAGGTCAGGCTAATTTGTCATTTTGGATATCATGGGATATAAAACATACACAGTCTTCATGAAAGTAAGAGGCCATTTTCACTGCCTTTAATATATTTTCAAATGTTTGGCATTGCAGTTGCATTTTGTTAATATTTAGACATTTTAAAACATTGCACCATTTTCCTCATGCACATTTCTTAGCACCGCCTTCTGCTTGAACCGGAGGACACAGTGTCTTCATGTGGGGGCTTCGCCAAGATGGCTGCTTTCTGACTTCCAAACAGAGATGTCAGAAAACTGATCAGACAACCCTCATTTGAACTTCTCAGTTTTCACTGTGCATTACACTTTCAATTTTGATTGAGCAATAAGCACCTTAGTAAGTGCTGTGTTCCACCCACATAAGGAAGCTGTGCTTTTTGCTGAATCTTATAGTCTCCTTTAAATAAAGCTTTTGGCTGGCCTTGGTAAAACTGCCTGGCCCTGAGAGGTGACCACGATCCATACTCAGTATTTTCAAAATCACAGCAAAATTAAAATTTATTTTATTTTCAGTTTTTATTTACTTTCCAGATTCTTTTTTAATAAAAACAAAAAATTTAAACCAGTGCACAAATGGGTTTTCTAGTGAACCTGAATACTAGAATTTAAATTTAAATTCAAGGAAAAAAAAAAGATGATTGAAAAAAAATATCTGTAGTCACAAGTTCCTTACAAAGCATACAGAAGTGCCCTTACAAAACGATGTCTTGTTTCTGGTGAAATGGATCTTCCCTTTATCTGACGTCAAGTGACTAAACTATTGTTCTCCTCAGAAAGACTCTCAGCTAGGATTTCCACTTGTCTTTATATTTACTCAGTAAAAGGTGTGTGTGACGATTCACTTTCAGAGAAAGAAGAAAAGGAGAGAGAATCCACGTCTTTAAGAAGCTAAGGGACAAAGTGTTGAAATGGCCTGGGCAGTGTTCAGAGTTAACGCCAGCAAGTCAGATGTTCACCTGGGGCTCAATTGGGAAGAAACAAAAGAAAAATCAATATGCAGTCACAGAACAGCCTCATTTCTCTAGCAAGTGACCTTCTAGACGACTTTCAAGGAAGCTGTCCCTCAGCAACAGCCCTGAAGTCCAGACACTGCCCTGATCCCTGATGGTCCGCTCCAGTGCCTGCCTGCAAATCAGACCTACTGCTGCGCCTTCTCACCAGGGAAATGCACGTGGCAGCGGTGGCCGCAGGTGCGATACTGCTCCTAAGCATGGGCTGGACTTCAGACTCCCTCTGCTCACCCACTATTTTTTATAGAGACTGCTGGATCCGTCGCTACCCGGGTCTTCTCATTGACCTGGAGGAGTCTCAGAAGATGGGAGCTCAGTTCTTGAGGTATTATACTGAAAGCACTGGCCAGAAATGCAGTAGGAGCTGCTGTCTTAGGAAGGATGGTAAGTATTAACGCGATGTCTGAGCAAAAATAAGAGGAAACTTCCAAAATGAAGACCTAAGTACGGGGCCAGGGAACAGTAACCACAACTAGGGGAGATGCCCTAAGATGGGGGGGGGGGGGAGAGGGAGGGATGCTGAGACTGACTCGCAGTTTGGGACAGTGTAGGCTCGATTTACAAGTAAGCAATGAGCCAGAATGCTATGGAACCCACAGGTAACGTAATGGGGAAGCCTCTTTTCTTCACTAAAGTGCTACCTGAAAATATTTCTCCAAGTGTCAACTAACAATATTTCTCCAGCCTAAAATATGGCATATTTAATTTTGAAAATATTTATAATACTTTTCAAAGTTTTTTGGTTATATTGGCATTATTTCAAAATTTTTGGTGTACTTGTTTGTATTGGCCAAATGTGGGAGGTATTGAACAGGAATTTAGGTTGTGTGTGATTCGTATTTTGAAACAAATAGGGAGATATATGTCAAATAGCAAAAAAAAAAAGAAAGAAAAAAGAAAAGGAAAGAAGAAGGAAGGAAGAAAAAGGGAGAGATATGTTTTGTCTGAAATCCAGAATGAGGGTTTAATATCATCCATATGGCACAAACAAAACCTGTACTTAGGAAAATACTTCATGGTTACAGGATTTCAAGTTACAATTGTCCAAAGACTCCTTGCATCTATTTTTCATTCTTCCAAGATTTTAAAGCTACTTAGAAAGAAACAACAAAGCAACACAATACTTGAAAACAGTTCTCTTGGTTGTTCCACACTGTCTTTTCCGTGGTTGGATTCCGACTTACTGACTGCCAATGCCTCCCATCCAGTTATGTATTAAGATTGCTGGAATGCAAATTAGAGCTACTTGGAGAGTCTGAACTGTCAAAACATAAAAAATTTAAAAAAAAACAAAAACCTCAAAGACCGGAGTGCGAGAAGCTTTCACAGACTAGGTCCTCAGAAGTTAATCAGGCACAGAAGAGACTTAATAGAGATTTCCTTGTATTAAGGAAAGGTAGCCAACTCAGATTTTCACCTTAGAGAAGCTTCTAATTCCCTAATCTTCCCTGAGGGGTGGCGGGGGGGGGGGTGCCTCTTCAGCCTTTTCTCAGGGCTTCAGTTTCTCTCCTTGCACCAGGGAAGCTGTAGCCTCTGGACTTCCACGATACTGTAAGCATCTAGCAGAGTCCCATGATTTCAGAGCCTTTGTGGCCTCCTGGTTGTGACTTTCTTCCTTGAGAAGAAAAGTAAGCAAATACGCATCCCCATTTTTAGCCAGAAGTCAGAAGAACTGACGAATGCCGCAATCCTGCACTCACTCACCTGCTCAGAGGGCTTCTCTGAATGTACGAGAAGAGCAATGTAAAATGCTTGTAATAACTGTTCCCTACAGCACTAGCTTTCTTATCGGAAATTTAACGTCTAGATTTGAACATTATTTTTATTCCTTTCCCTTAAACTTTACAGCACGGCCTCGGGGAATGTGTTTGTAATCTATCACGTGTTAGCAATGTGTTATTAATGTCTGTCCTATTCTGTCTCCTGCTAAGGAACTCCGTTGGTTAGCGCATCGTCCTCATAGTCACCTGATAGCCCTTTTACAGAACGGGTCAAGGCACACACAAGAATCAACCAGTGAAAGCATAAATAAGTGCAACAACAAATCGACGTTTTTCTCTCTCTCTCTCTCTCTAAAATCAATAAAAAAATTTTTAAAAAGTAAAGAGTGTAGAAACATGGAGTGTCCCAGAAGTAATGGGACCTTAACCTTATGCGGAAGGAGTGCAAGTTCAGCTATAACAGCTGTAGGCTCCTCTGAGGTCTGGCAATAATATACAATCACTCTATTAAAGAAGTTGATACTTTCTAGCCAATGGATTATTTCCCATTATGTGGTTCCCACACTACAGCAGGGAAATGCGTGTTACACGTTAGGGAGGATGGACCAAGGATTTGCACTTAACAAGTATGACTTACAGTTTTCCAGAAATCACACGATATAAGGGGGAAACTTACTTAGAAAAGGAAGGTAAGATGATGAGCAAGTAATGTACTCACACCCACTGAAATTGCAAATGCTAACTTCCTTCTCTATCTATTCCTCTCCTCTTTAACGGTGGTCATTGCTGTTTCTGCCCTCTGTTACTCACGTTCTGTTACAGTATTTGTCCTTTCATTCTCCTGTTTCTTTCTCTGGTGAACTCCAGCACTGTAGCCTTCTGAGAGGGTATTGCACCTCAAAAACGGATTTTTTTGGTATTTTTTTAAAAGGGTGATTACCACAGTTCACAATGTTCTGTAAAAGGTCTGACCATAAGCCCTGGCCAGTTGGCTCAGTGGTAGAGTGTCAGCCTGGCGTGTGGAAGTCCCAGGTTCGATTCCCAGCCAGGACACACAGAGAAGCAACCATCTGCTTCTCCACCCTTCCCCCTCTCCTTCCTCTCTGTCTGTCTCTTCCCCTCCCGCAGCCAAGGCTCCATTGGAGCAAAGTTGGTCCGGGCGCTGAGGATGGCTCTGTGGCCTCAGCCTCAGGTGCTGAGGATAGCTCTGTTGCAATGGAGCAATGCCCCAGATGGGCAGAGCATCGCCCCCTAGTGGGCATGCTGGGTGGATCCCAGTCAGGCGCATGTGGGAGTCTGTCTCTTTGCCTCCCTGCTTCTCACTTCAGAAAAAAATAGTAATAATAATAATAAATATAAGTTTTAATTAAAAAAAAAAGTCTGACCTCAGCCCTGTGGTGCACTGTAAACCCAGCATTCCTGAGATAAATGTGTGACAGAGCTCATTAAACTGGTAGAAATAAGGACTGTCTGCAGAGGTATTTGCTTGTTTCCCTTCCAGTGGCCTGTAACCTGGCTGTCTTCTACCATGATCCTGTTCATGACAATGTCAACTGCCTCCATATTCACTGCCCAACAATGGAAAGCTGCATATTAGAGACTGGAACCAGTGCCATTTTATACAACATAACAGACGGTAATGGTGTATGTCTTTTGTGTATTGGAGAATGTGGGTAATATTCTAGTAGAGGCATAGAACCTAGAAACTGGCTGGCAGTAGCCATGTATGAATCCCTAAGTCGTTCTTTTTCAGTGAACTCTGTGTGGGCACTCAGGACAGAAAAGTTTGGAGCGTTCAGGACAGAAAACTAAAAGGCGATCTTAGTTTGACATGTTCGGCAATGATGAGTTTATTCCAGACAATAACAAATCAAGTGATTGAACAAGAGGTTAAGCATTATATTTTGTTTATCACAAGTGCCCTCAGCAAGAGCCAGAGTAGGCATTTCTACTCTAGAGGCTAAAGGTACCACTGAGGAATAAAAAGAGGCTCGATGGCAGCTTTGGGGCTTCCTGACACTGCATGGAGTCTACAGAGGTGGATGTCGGGCACAGGGAAATGCGCCACTGCTTATGTACCTTTGTGTATCATTTGTCCCAAGATCACCAGTATATTTTACTTTAGAAAAAAAAAAAAACATTGAGTGTTCTTTGCCCATGTATATAAATAATAATCTCAGGGTGCAAATGAGTAAACATGAAAGAATAGTATTTTGTCATCGAAAGGCAAAGGAGATAATTCACTGATTTGTACTTACTGAACAGCTAATGCTCCAGCGCATGCTCAACACTGCAGAAGACTGCAACCCGTGTCTGCCTTCAAGTTCCCTCTACTAGATTATAAGGATTGATGTGACAAGTCTTGCAACGAGTGTTAGACATAATTAAATACAATAATGTGTGATACTGCCTCAAGGACAAAGGCTTGAAAGAAGGGTCAACTAAAGCAAGCTAGATAATTCAGAGGCTTCAGGGAAGAAGCAAGACAGGAAGTTCTGCATCACAACACGGCTAAGTAGGAAACGTGGTCTGGTGACAATAGGGCATGTCTGGGGCCGCACTGAACATCTCGGTGAGGGAGGGTAAGCCAGGTCACCAACATCACTGTGGACAGATTAGAGTGAGAAACGAACAAAGGTATTTAATGATAAAATGCTATCATTAAAGTAATGTATCTGGTTACCTTAGTCCAGGAAAACTATATGCAGGACGCATGTTAGCAAATGTAGTCAGGGAGGCATTAGACCTGGACAAGGTGTGGGAGTTGCAGCGAAGAGGAAGGAAGGTTGCTAGCATATTGGGAAGGAACTGGATGGACGATGTTAGTTACTTTTTAAATACAGAAGGAGAGGAATCAGGAATCACTTTGCATGTGGAACAGATTCCGCCAAGCTGATGACAGAATGGCGGTGCCGCTAAGCAAGACGGAGGCAGACAGAGTGACCGTGGCTTTGGGGAGGGGTGATGATGGTGTGAGATCTCTACCTTTAGCAGAACACAGGAGAAATGAGATCAGTGCTCAGGAGAGCGTAAAAAACTGGTACATGGGCTTCGGTGTCCTCAGTGCAGAGGTGACACTGGTTGGTGAGAACAGTCTCTTTGGAAAAAGAGTGGGAAGAAGAGAGAACCCAGCAGAAGGCCAAGAACTAAAGATTGTGGTAACTGCACAACCAGTTGGGACCAAGAAGAGAACCAGCAAAAGAAAGAAAATAATGAGAAGCAGGCATTTTGGGGTTCTGGGAGTCATGGAAGAAGAATTTCAAAAAAAGATGGCCAGCAGTAGCAAGGACAAAAGGAAAGCCAAAGCAATGAGCACACATGATCAGAAAATGAGGAAACTACTGATAACCTCAGAAGCATAATTTTGACAGAACAGTTAGAATAGAAACAAGATGACAGGAGGCAGAAAACAAAGTCAGAAAGGAAATGAAGGAAATAGATATTGGAATGTTTGGGGAGGGAGGGAGGGAGGGAAGGAAAGAGGGAGGAAGGAAGGGAGGAAAAGAGAGAGATATAGAGGGAGAGAGAGATATAGAGGGAGAGAGGGAGGGAGGAAGGAAGGAAGGGAGGAAGGGAGATGGAGAGAGCTATAGAGGGAGAGAGGGAGGGAGGAAGGAAGGAAGGGAGGGAGGGAGATGGAGAGAGATAGAGGGAGGGAGGGAGGGAGATGGAAAGAGATATAGAGGGAGAGAGGGAGGGAGGCAGGGAGAGGAGAGGGAGAGAGATATATAGAGGGAGGGAGGAAAGGAGAGAGGGAGGAAGGGAGAGAGAGAGATATAGAGGGAGGGAGGGACGGTGGGTGGGAGGAAGGAAGGGAGGGAGAGTTTTTTCTTCCCTTTAAAGTCAAAGTAATATTTGCACATGTCTGAAATCAGAGGAAAATGAGTTAGTTTACAAGATGAGAGGAAATACTGAAGACAAAGCCAGGATCCTCAGGAACTGGAAAGGGATGACATTTAGGGTTTTGCTCATGACTTTGAATAGTTACACTGCTCAGGCAGTTTTGTTTCTTTATTTAAAAATATCATATATCTCAGATGGTTCCTGTTTCTGTAGCTCGTGCACTAAGTCACTATCGCTGCCCAGAACACCCGGCAAGCAGGAAGTACTCTCCACGATGTAGCCAAATCTCTTTATCACAGAAAGTGTCCTAGAAAGTTAAGATAAACCCAAATGTGGCCAGTATGCTTCTAAGCCTTTCAGAAATAAGCAATTATCTTGGTTCAGTAACTCATAGTGGCAAAACCCAAGACTTCCCCAAACTGTACATTGTGCTCCTCTCTTTTAAATTAAAATAAAATGAATAATGCCTTATTTTTCTTTCAGGTATAGATCCAGATTTGCTGGTTTTTGGACAATCACCTCCCACCTATCTAAATACCCGTTCTTCATCTAATAGATGGGACAGACTAAGAAATCCAAAAGCTATGAACTTAGATAAACAACAAACCACCATGATAAACCAAATGCTACCATCAATAGAGGCTCTGTCGTCAACCACAAACCAAGATTTGGTTGTAAACGCAAGCAATAGCAGGTATTCCAAGGAATTAACCACAGATTCTTGGGCAAGATTTATTTCCTTGAATGATTCCATTGCCACAAAGGTAAATAAGGTGTCACCCAGTACTGATTTCATCAACAATCCAGATAACAAGACTATTTCTCCTTTCTTTGTGCCCGTAGACACGGAACTTTCTCATACGCCCATTCCATCCCGACTCAACAGCAGCAAACAATTACTGAACAAAACCAAAGGGTACAACAGCAGAAACCACACATCTGAGAACGAAGACAAAACACCAGCCGGGGCATCTGTGACTTCAAAGACGTGGCTGGTTCCTGTGGCCCTCTGCGCCTCCATCATCTTTCTTTGCTGTTGTATAGTCATCCTGGCATTTGGACGCTGTCACAAGAAGCGGGGCCAGTATAAACCAGGACAGAGAAAGTCAGGGTCCAGGCAAATTAAAAACGTAACATTCTAAAGGAGAACTCTTAATAGTAAAAGCTATAAGAGAGTGTAAGCTTTCAAGAGTATCTCTTTTAGTTGTCTGCAAGACAAGGGCAGTTTGGCTGAAAAAAATGAACACATAGGGTGCCCACTCCTATTACCAGTCTCTAAAAAAGACTAACCCTTGATAAACTTGCTTTTTTATTGTTGCCGTTTTTTTGAATAGTGTACACTTTGCCAAGTTCCAAAATTCTGACCTCTGCAGGAGTGATTTAGTATCGTGAGAGAGATACAGTTCTAAGTGCTGTACAGCAGTGGTCCCCAACCTTTTCGGGGCCACGGACTGGTTTAATGTCAGAAAATATTTTCACGGACCAGCCTTTAGGGTGGGACGGATAAATGTATCACATGACGGAGACAAGCGTCAAGAGTGAGGCTTAGACGGATGTAACAAAGGGAATCTGGTCATTTTTTAAAAATAAAACATAGTTCAGACTTAAATATAAATAAAACGGAAATAATATTTATTCTTTCTCTGTGGACTGGTACCAAATGGCCCATGGACCGGTACTGGTCCGTGGCCCCGGGGTTGGGGACCACTGCTGTACAGGTATTAACCAGTGAATCCTCACAATTCTGTGAGTTAGGTATACTATTATTAACCATTACACTATTGCTATCTATATACTGTAGTATAGGATACCATTATATAGTATCTGTATACTGTTATACAGATGAAGGAATTGAGAAGAGAGACTGAGTATCTTGCCTAAAGTCACACAGTTAGTAAGCTGTGAAGCCAGGACTTAACAGGCAATCTGTTCAGAAGTCCATGCTGGACATCACTGTTAGACTAAAAGCCGTCATTTTCCTAATAAGCATGTGACAAAGATACAGGGAGGAAAATACTATAACATTTTGTCTTCCATCAAGGTCCAATTCTTGTTACATGTTAATAAAATCTTAGAGTGGTTTGAGCAAAATAGCACTCTAAATTATTAGTTACTAACCCATTTTCTAATGATGACACAGCTTTCACTAATCATGGCATGGAGATCTTTTCTGTTGAATAAAGCTTGGGAGTTTTATAGTTTATATCCCTTATGTGTATACATTGTTTACCAAGGTGCAAGTATTAGCACCCGGTATTTCAGCTCTGTCCACTTCTTACCCCATATTCACCCCCTACATCTTAGACTCATAAATGTAGAAAACTATAACTTAAGTCTCTATTGATCTTAACCTGTACCCTTAATCTCATCCTGAAACTTTTTAATGTGAGAACAGATATTAAGTATACATAAAGAATACAAGAGGACAAAGTCTTATTATAAAATTAATTTTAAAAGTACTGTTTCCTCAGAATATTAACCATTAAAAAATCTGATTAAAAATTTAATCAGGGCACGCATGAGAAGCAATCAATGAGTACACAACTAAGTGAAACAAGTTGATGCTTCTCTGTCTCCCCACCCTCTCCCCACCCTCAAATCAATGGTTTGGGGTTTTTTTTTGTTTTTTTGTTTTGTTTTGTTTTGTTTTGTTTTAGCAAGAGAGGTGGGGGACAGACAAGGACAGACAGACAGAGAGATGAGAAGCATCAACTCATAGTTGGGGTACTTCAGTTGCTCATTGATTGCTTTCTCATATGTGCCTTGTCTGGGGGCTCCAGCTTAGCCAGTGACCCTTTGCTCAAGCAAGTGACCTTTGGGCTCAAGCTAGTGAGCCCTCACTCAAGCTAGTGAGCCCACACTCAAACCAATGAGCCGGTGCTCAAGACAGCGACCTTGGGTTTCAAACCTGGGTCCTCACTGTCCCAGGCCAACCCTCTAGCAACTGGTCAGGCTCAATGGAAATTTTAAAAAATTTAATCAGTTTACCGTAATTCACTATTTACAATAATATCTTAAATTTGTTCAATTTCTTTCCTAATATATTAAGAATAAAAGCCCTTGCTGTTTAGGGGAGATATCAAGATTTAAACTATCCTAAAATTATATTTAGATAAATAACTCAGGAAGCTGTCTTTAAAAATTATTTCTACATATATTTTCTTTTAAAAGATGGCTTTGCTTTCAAATGTATGCTAATTAAAGTTTCCTAACAAACTGGGACTGCTAGAAACTTCTTGGAGTTTCTCAGACTTTATCATTCTTTTTTTTTTTTTTTTTTTAGTGGCAGGTGGAGGGGTGAGGCTTGGGTCCATCCACCTGCTCTCATTGGTTATATAGCTTTTTTAAATACATCTATATATTTTATTTATTCATTTTTTAGAGAGGGGACAGACAGAGATACAGAGAGACAGAGAGAGAGAAGGAGGGGAGGAGCAGAAAGCATCCTCTCCCATATGTGCCTGGACCAGGGAAGCCCAGACTTTCGAACCGGGAAGCTCAGCATTCCAGGTCAACGCCCTACCCACTGCGCCACCACAGGTCAGGCAGACTTTGTCATTCTTTAAAATTGATAGTTTTGCCTGACCTGTGGTGGCACAATGGATAAAGCGTCGACCTGGAAATGCTGAGGTCGCCGGTTTGAAACCCTGGGCTTCCCTGGTCCAGGCACATATGGGAGTTGATGCTTCCAGCTCCTCCCCCTTCTCTCTCTCTGTTTCTCTCTCTCCCCCTCTCTCTCCTCTCTAAAAATGAATAAATAAATAAAAAATTTTAAATTGATAGTTTTATAGAAATGACCATCATTTGGGGAAAATATATTTACCTTTGTAAAAAAACAAATTCATACATCTCTTCTTCAGCCCCTGCCTTTGACCATCCGATCAACTAAGTAAACGTAGATGGGAGAGGCAACCAGACCAGAGTCAGCCAAGAAGCAAACACAGTCTGGAAACCACTTCCTCAATGAAAGTCAGAGGATACCAAAGAGAGCTCCTGAATAGAATATAAAGCTTTAAGAAATAAAGATATCAGGGCCCAGTCAACAATTGAGGCTAAGGTTACGCATCTGGGAAATAATCACAATATGAAAATCTCTTCAACATCGTAGGTAGTCAGATCTTTTTTTTTAAAGGCTATATAATTGTCCACTATTACACAATACTTACCAATATGAGAAAGAAATAGGCACTCTACAAAGAAAGAGCTAAAGCACTCTACACTTAAAACAAACTTGTTTTATTTGTCTACATGTTTAAGTAACATCTGACCTTAGAAGCCTCATTATAAGGATGAATATGATAATGTTCACTGTATATATTGGATCTATTAACAGTTTAAAGAACAAGGATCTAATGGACAAACAGCGTTGTTTACTTATGGCTGAAATTATAGTGACAGCAACTGTTACCTTTTGAGGCAGTCTTGTATTAATCTTACAGCTATGAGATTATGCCATCCTAGGTGTCAAGCAGCGTGAGAACCTTCAGTTCAGTTAGTCAAATCGCAAAGGTTAAAGGGCTCAGTGCTGCATAAGACCACCCTCAGGTTTGATAATTTACTAGAATTCATAGAACTCAGTGAGAGCTGTTATACTCACGGTTGCGGTTTATTACAGGGAAAGTATACAGACTCAAATCAGCCAAGGGCAGAAGCACTAGGATAAGTCCAGGAAGGTTCAAAACTCATAGCTTCTGGTGTCCTTTCCCCCTGGAGGCAGGATGAGTTACTCTCCCAGTCCAGTGTCTGACAATCTGCCAGAGTATTGCCAACCAGGAGAGTTTGCCCAAGCCTCAGCGTTTTTTTTATGGAGGCTCCATTACATAGGTATGACAGACTGATTACCTGCATGCTTGAGCTCAGCTGCCAGGTGGACCGATTTACAAAATGACTCAAACCCCCCACCCAAAATCACATGGTTGGTTTTCCTGGCATGCTAAGATTATCAGGTGTGGCCAGCCCCACCATAAAATTTATTGTGAGTGGTTCAGCCCAAAACAAAGACACTTCTGTGAGGTATGACAGAGTTTACCTCCCAGAAGCTGAAAGGAGAGGCCAGATTTTTAGGAAAGGTCAAATTCTGTATTATAGGACTAATGATCCAAACTTACCCCCTCTTCACATGTTCCTTCAAAGTTTTTCCTTCTTTGATCCTGTTTCTGCAGCTGAGTTTTCCTTAACTCTTTACGAGCCTCTGAAACTGTAACATTTCAATACACTTATATGTGCTTTAAACCTGATCTAAAAATTCATTTTTCTTTTCTCTAGCGAGAGAGACACAGAGAGGGACAGACAGGGACAGACAGGAAAGGAGAGTTGCAGCACCTTAGTTGTTCATCAATTGCTTTCTCATATGTGCCTTGAATGGGGGGACTCCAAGCTGAGCCAGTGACCCCTTGCTCAAGCCAGCGACCTTGGGTGCAAGCCAGCGATGTGGGGCTACAAGCCAGTGACCTTTGGGCTCAAACCAGCCACCATGAGGTCATGTCTATGATCCCACGCTCAAGCCGGTAACCCTGTATTCAAGCTGGTGAGCCCATGCTCAAACTGGCAACCTTGGGGTTTAGAACCTAGGTCCTTAGTGTCCTAGGCCAATGCTCTATCCACTGTGTCACCGCCTAGTCAGGCTAAAAATTCAGTTTTACCTTTTTTTTTAATATTCTAATTAGGCTTATTTATTTTTTAATTTATTGAATTCATTGGGGTGACACTGGTTAACAAAATTATACAAGTTTCAGGTGTACCCTCTTATTACCACTCTTATTACTTTCCTTTTTTTTGAAAGAGAGAGAGAGAGGAGGGAAGATACAGACTCCCACATGTGCCCTGATCAGGATCCACCTAGCAACCCGTCTAGGGCCAATGCTCGAATCAACCACTATTTTTAGCACCTGGGGCTGCCGCTCTTGGACCAACTAAGCCATCCTCAGCATTCAGGCTGGCACATAAACCAGTCAAGCCACTGGCTGCAGGAGGAAAAAAGAGAGCAGGGGAGAGAAGCAGATGACCGTTTCTATCATGTGCCCTGACCAGGGATTGAACCCAGGATGTCTGCATGCTGGGCCGATGCTCTACCCACTGAGCCAGGACTACTTTGCTTTTCATTAACTATTTTCATTCACTGAAATACAACATAACTCTCTCTCCTTTTTGTAGTCAAAGCCTTATTGTTGTCCTTTCTACCCTACTGACTCTTGGCTTAATAATACCAAATCATAACTTCAATTTATATAAATCTTTCGGTCGTTTTGAAATTCCTTTGGGCTTTCATATATGTCCCCTAATTCTGCCAGGCAAAATAAGTCTTAGGCAAATAAACTCAAGAACTCCTTTATTTTTATTTTAAATTTATGTCACTTGTGGACAACTTTGGGAATGGTAAGAAGTGACTTACAGATATACTTGAAAATACTGAATTGACAGCTAAATGGAATGGAGTGTTTCATAAGGCAGTTCTCATTTTGTCATTTACTCCATTAAAACTCACAGTCCTTAAGCCTCATCTCTCTCCTGAGCTGTGGAAGCTCTAACTGGGGAATCAAGAGACCAGTACCACCTGACTAGGCAGTGGTGCAGTGGATAGAGCAAGGGTCCCCAAACTATGGCCCATGGGCCACATGTGGCCCCCTGAGGCCGTTTATCCGGCCCCCACTGCACTTCCGGAAGGGGCACCTCTTTCATTGGTGGTGCACCCTGTGCTCCTGGAGTACTGTATGTGGTGGTGCCGCAAAGGGCGGCATCGCTTGGGTACAGTACTACTTCCAGTGATGCGGGACGCACGCGTCATGGCTCTGGAAGCCTGTCCTATCACTTGTTATGGCTAGCAGTGACAAATATGGAACTGGACATTGACCATCTCTTTAGCCAAAAGCAGGCCCATAGTTCCCATTGAAATACTGGTCAGTTTATTGATTTAAATTTACTTGTTCTTTATTTTAAATATTGTATTTGTTCCCATTTTGTTTTTTTACTTTAAAATAAGATATGTGCAGTGTGCACAGGGATTTGTTCATAATTTTTTTATAGTCCGGCCCTCCAACGGTCTGAGGGTCAGTGAACTGGCCCCCTGTGTAAAAAGTTTGGGGACCCCTGGGATAGAACGTTGGACTGGGATGCCAAGGACCCAGGTTCAAGACTCCAAGGATGCCAGCTTGAGCGCAGGCTCATCTGGTTTGAACAAAAGCTCACCAGCTTGGACCCAAGGTCGCTGGCTTGAGCAAGGGGTTACTCAGTCTGTTGAAGGCCCGAGGTCAAGGCACGTGTGAGAAAGCAATCAATGAACAACTAAGGTGTCGCAATGCACGACAATAAACCAATGATTGATACTTCTCATCTCTCCGTTCCTTTCTGTCTGTCCCTGTCTATCCCTCTCTCTGACTCTGTCTCTGTAAAAAAAAAAAAAAAAAAAAAAGAGACCAGTATCCATTAATCTCCACTACCACTTTTCTGCAAGCTTAGGTTTAGAGAAAGGAACCCCAGAAAATAGAAAGTAAGATGTTAAACAGAACTGAGTCAATACAAAGTGACCCCAAAACAGAGGGATGGAACCAATATTTTACATTAGGTAATATTTCCAAGAACCTGTTTCCTGGGGAGGGGGGGGGGGGTAAGGGAAAGAGATGAGAAGCATCAACTCTTCATTGTAGCACTTTAGTTGTTTATTAATTGCCTTCTCATGTGTCTTGACCAGGGAGCTCCAGCTGAGCCAGTGACCCCTTGCTTAAGCCAGCGACCTTGGGCTTCAAGCCAGTGACCTTGGGCTTCAAGTCAGCAACCATGGGGTCATGTATATGATCTCACACTCAAGCTGGCGACCCCGTGCTCAAGCCGGATGAGCCCACACTCAAGCCAGTGACCTCGGGGTTTCAAACCTGGGTCCTCTTGTGTCCTAGGCCTACACTTTATCCACTGCATCACTGCCTAATCAGGCACAAGGACCTCTTTCTAATCAGAACTGGCACCTGCAACAATTCATTGTGTAGAGAGCAGTTATGTCAACCAAGCACTGAATAGCAGTGGGGGCCTGGGCTCTGGGCCTAGCTTCCCAAAAAAACCAAATTATAATTCAGAAGCATCTAGTAAGTGCTAATGTGTAGGGAACAAAGGTAGCAGGTGACTAAATAGATCTAATTAGTCTAATTGTCCCAGAGCATCAAGAAGAAAATTTGTGAATAATCATTGCAATTATGAATGTATAAAGTAATAAATTTAACTCTGAAGTAATTTTTTTAACATATTAAACTTTATATCAAATTATATAACAATTACATATAGGTCATAAAATTAACAAATCAAGAACATTTCTACATGACTCATGCCAGATTTAACAGTTTCTTCACTGATTCTTTGTACTGAGAAAGGGTATTTTCACTCTCCCCCTCGTTCTTAAGACTAACAACCGCCTTCCTGTAATCTTCAACTTCTTTAGTCCCAAGGAGCTCGTCTTTATTTACTTCTGAGTGGTTCTCTGCAGCTTTAATTTGGAGAAGTGTTTCCACGATATTTTTTTCTGAGGAGCTATTTGTCCATATATACTCTTCCATGTCTGCTTCAGTCTTATTTTTCTCCCATTCCTCAGTTTTCTGAAAGGAAAAAAACGAGTTCTGAATTCTGGGAAATATTATCCAAAGATAAAGTTGGGGTTCTAAGAGGAAGAGAAGTTTGCAAAGTGTGGCGAGCGCCCGGTCAACACGACGAGTGCCCACTCTGCACCCCTCTGCCCAGCGCTGCCCTCCACCGCACCAGCGGCTTCAGGGCTGCGCGCCCCGTTATGCAGACACTCCGTTACCGCTTACTAATTCTAACTTCACATATAAAGCAATGCTGTTTTCCAAAAGATACACAAAACTCATTTTTTTGCAGCTTTCTAGGCCTTAAACTCTAACACATCAATGGTTCACATTTCTGCGGTTAACAATAATGAGTGTGGAGACAGTATTTATATTTGTAACATGCCTGTGGGGATGACAGGAAAGACCAATTATTATAACAAAATTAAAAATATGAAGTATGTGTTAGACATGATTTTCAGTCATAATGACTTCATATATGCTGGAATTTTGTTTTGATATTATCTTTCTTTTCTGTTCCTATAATGGAAATTATTTTTGTTACCACTTGTTATTTTCTTTCAAAATTTATTTCCATGCCATTTGAGCGAACACTGGTAGGTTTCATAGTAATATAATTCAGCCTTATGGTTTAAATGAAGATGTAACACTCTGTGAAAAATCAAACAAAGCAGCTAATAAGTAATGTGCTCTGGTTACAAGAAGTGCTGAATCCCAACCCCATTCCGAGTTCACACACAGTAAGATTCTGAGCTAGAGGCCACTGCAGAGTCATCTACTATTCTTACAACTTTAAGGTGCTAACCCCCAAAGTAGTAACATTTTAAAGTATTAGGAAAGAGGTAAATTATATATAGAGTGTCAGAAATATTAAAAACTCCTACTGATTGATTTGTTGAATGATTTAGCAAGAGAGACAGTGAGACAGAGAGAAGGACAGACAGGAATGGAAAGAGATGAGAAGCATCAGTTCTTCGTTATGGCACCTTAGTTGTTCATTGGTTGCTTTCTCATGTGTGCCTTGACCAGGGACTCCAGTCGAGCCAGTGACCCCTTGCTCAAGCCAGAGACCTTAGACTCAAGCCAGTGACCATGGGGTCATGTCTATGATCCCACATTCAAGCCGGTGACCCCTTGCTCAAGCTGGTGAGCCTGTGCTCAAGCTGGCAACCTTGGAGTTTCAAACCTGGGTTCTCTGAGTCCCAGGCTGACACTTTATCCAATGCTCTACACCTGATCAGGCAGTATTTTTAATATATTATTTCATTCCTTATTTAAAAAAAAATTTTTTTTTAATTGATTTTAGAGTGAAAGAGAGAAACTTCGATTTGTTGTTCCCCTCATTTATGTATTCATTGGTTGACTCTTGTATGTTCCCTGACCTGGGATCCAACCTGCAACCTTAGCATATCAGGATGATCCTCTAACTGACTAAGCTACCCGGCCAGGGCCCTCCTCTTGATTTTTTAATTTATTTTTTGTTGTTATCTGTCCTTCTGTCCATCAATTCATTCATAACTCTTCCCCAGCCCAAGCAGACAGGGCTCCTCCAAGCTAAGTGAGCACCAAGAATGAGGTAGTTTTCACCCATGCATCCCTCCCACCCCACCCCTATAAAAAGAGGAAAATGTACTGGAGATCTGTCCCTCAAAGGGTAAAAGAGGAGCCCCACGAAGTGCAAACAGGCCACTGGGGATGCCGCTGACTCAGCAACCCCAGTCAGATCACTGACGCCCGGAAGAGAGGCTCCCCGCCAGAGACACACAGCAAGAAGAAATCTTTCTTTCAGCCTTCAAACTAAGTATCTCTTTCCTTCGAGAGAAACTAATAGGATGAAGGATGTCTCCCCTTATCCCCAAATTCCTTAACCAACACGGATCCCTGTACTGTCTGCCCACCTCCCTACAGTGAATTTATGGCTGAAGACAATGTCTAAACTTATGTTCTAGAAATATCTTACCTGGTTGAGAATCAACTCTATGCCCCCTCTTCATCTGGTAGTGAGGCTTGGCTGAGGGGAATGGAATCAGTGTGGCACTTTTCTTGGTGTGTCCTGCCCAAACAACACTGGCAAATAATTTCTAACAGCCAAATTCTGAATTTGTACGTTAAAAAAAAAAAAGACAAAATTACCCTACCCAACCTAATTTTAACTGTAATATTTGGGGAAGAAGAAAAAATGTCAGCCCCTTAAAAATGCTCTAGATAAATGGTTCTATCTATTCTTAGAAATAGTTTGTTTCAAGACATTTATAATGTCATAGTTTCTTCATAATTCTAATTTACAAGTAAAGTATATTTAACTTAAAAGTCCAACAAATATATTTTATAAAGCAATAAGTAAAACAGTCTTTCCATCTCATTCTTGACTGCTTGAGGTCAACTAATTAAGAGATTGTTACTTTTAATCAAGTAATTAATAAGTTAATATTAATAGGAGATTAATAAGAGTAATAAAGACTACTTAATGGTTTCAAAAATGTTTCACCTAGATTTATCAAGATTTTCTTAACTGCTTTGAAACAGATGCTTAGACAGGAGATACCAAAGTAAATACATGGATAATTTCCAACATTTTATTTATATTCCCCTGACATTTGGTTATACGATTCTACACTGGTTTGCCAAGGTGTGTTATAGGCATGATTGCTATTGATTTCCTCAGATCTGGTGGCTAGGTGAGCCTGGAGCAATCACAAGTACCCTCTGCTTTCATTTAATTTTAAAAATTTTACTACAGTGATACAAACAGCAAAATTCAAATGATGGAAAAGCCTACACAAAACAAACATTTCTTAAACAATAAAAAATAAATAAATTGTAAGAAAACAGTTGAATAGACAAAGCTGCCTTTTGGATCGTGACTGCAATGGGGCACCCTTTCAAAAAACACTTACTGAGAACCTACTATATGCTGCGTAGTCCTAGGAGAAGTTATATGTGTCCAGGCACCCTGGCTACAAACTAATGTTTTCATAATCAAGTATTTTAGACCAAAGATACATTTGCTTATTCATATTAGACATCTGCTGAAATTCTTCAGGTGAAATAAAGAATAGAGCTGGCTAAAACAAACAAATCATTATTCAAATGTGATAATACACTGGAACAAAATTAATTCATTTTATAAGCTAACCATTTACATGAGGCTATTAACTCTACTATAACAGTTTTGTTTTTGTGATTAAAAGTCTACTATAGCCTGACCAGGTGGTAGCACAGTGGATAGAGTGTCAACCTGGGATGCTAAGGACCCAGGTTTGAAACCCCGAGGTCGCTGGCCTGGGCAAGGGATCACTGGCTCAGCTGAAGCCCCCTGGTCAAGGCACATACGAGAAAGCAATCAATGAACTAAAAGTGCCGCAACTATAAATTGATACTTGTCATCTATCTCCCTTCCTCTCTGTTTCTCTCACTTGCTCTCTTGCAAAAAAATAGTATTATAGAAAATTCTGACCATATATTAATATAAAAGTAAAGGCAACAGCACTACATGCACCCATCATCCAGTTTCTCTATTTTTTTCTTAAAGATTTATTGATTTTACAGAGAGGAGGGGGAAGAGAGAGAAGTATCAACTCATAGTGGCTTCACTTTAGTTCATTGATTGCCTCTTGACTGGGCAAGCCTGGGGTTTTGAACCAGCGACCTCAGCATTACAGGTTGATGCTTCTATCAACTGTGCCACCATAGGTCAGGCCCCATCATCCAGTTTCATCTATCAACTCATAGCCAATCTTATTTATATATGCTTCTTTCTAAAGAAAACACATAAAAGCAGTGACCCCTTACCATGCTCTCACTGTACTTACTTTGAAGGAAACCTCAGACTTTGTCATTTTATCCATAATATATTAGTATTTTTCTTTAAAAATATGAAGACTATTTTAAAAACCATAACCAGAATCGCATTATTGTGGTATTCTGATTAACAGCCCGAGCTGGGTCAGCTTGTCCATTCCTTCAGTTGATCCACTCTATCAATTAGCAACTCCCATGTGCAGACTGTGTGCCCGGCCTGCTGCTTCCCTGGCATCACCTTGCCGCAGGCCGCAGCAGCTGAGCAATGCCCAACTGGGGCAGGGGCCCGCCCTTGGAGTTTGAACCCAAAGAGAAAACGAAATTCAGCTTAGTTTTAGTTTTGTTCCTTTGATGCCCTCTTTCCTCACCTCTCCCTCCCCTCACCCTGGGTGACCAGTCCTATAAATTCTGAACTCGTGAAAGTCATGCTATCTGACATACAGACTGAAGGAGGGGTAATTAGTCTTCAAATGGAAAAAAAAGAGGCAGTTACCACAGAATAAGAGAGCCCAGGGAATAAAAACAGCCCTCACACTGTCTTGTTTTTGTTCCTGCCCGTTCCTGAGATTCTGGAGAATCCTGCCTGCCCCTGTATCTTCTCTGCTTAAGCCCAGTCAGTGAGCATCTATGACTCACAACAAGGGGCGGGGCATTCTCAACAACACGGTACACAAGAGAGAGGCTGGACGACAGAAAGAGTCTGCAGTTGTCAGCACACACAAAACAATTTACATCACCTGGGAGAAAGTACAGAATGAGAAAAAAAAGAGAAAAAGGAAATATTTGGGAAACAATTAAATATAATTGATTTAGACTAAAACACGTAGCAGACATTTCTAGAAACATGACACATTCAGTGAGAAATATTACAGTTAACACCATTTAGTATCTAAATAAGCAATATCTCTGAAATGGTATACTTAAAAATAACAATTGTGAAATAAGATTTTTACATTTTTATGACTATAAATGGCCTTTTTGGAAGTTTCCTTCTTTAAAAAAATTTTTTTTTTCTTTAACTACAATGTCTTTAAGCAAAAGTTCACTTTTACATTAAGGACCTCTAAACACAGGGGTTGAATGCTAACTGGGTCATTATCCAGAACCGACTTCAGATATAGTATCAGTAGGCTGCAGCTCCACATACATCTTCCACAGAAAGATCAAATTATTGAGAAGTAAATGGAAAGAAAATCGTCTATAATTCTACCACCCTAAGATAACAATCAGTACAGTGGCACATCGTGCATGTTCTTCTAAGTTCATTTAAAAAACACTGCTATATTAGCCCTGGCCGGTTGGCTCAGTGGTAGAGCGTCGGCCTGGCACGTGGAAGTCCTGGGTTTGATTCCCGGCCAGAGTATACAGGAGAAGGGCCCATCTGTTTCTCTACCCCTCCCTCTCTCCTTCCTCTCTGTCTCTCTCTCCCCCTCCCGCAGCCAAGGCTCCATTGGAGTAAACTTGGCCCGGGCGCTGAGGATGGCTCCGTAGCCTCTGCCTCAGGTGCTAGAATGGCTCTGGTTGCAACAGAGCAACGCTCCAGATGGGCAGAGCTTCAACCCCTCGTGGGCAAGCCCGGTGGATCCTGGTTGGGCACATGCAGGAGTCTGACTGCCTCCCTGCTTCTAATGTCAGAAAAATACAAACAAACAAATAACACTGCCATACTGACCTGGAACTCTGAGGTCACTGGTTCGAAACTTCAGGCTTGCCTGATCAAGGCACATATGAGAAGCAACTATGAGTTGATACTTCCTGCTCCTCCAAACCCCCTGCCTTACTCTCTCTCCTCTCTCTCTAAATTCAATAAATAAAGTATTTTTTAAAAAATTGCCATGATTACAATTTATCTTATAATTCACAGTCAAAACTTTAGCTCCTAAAATACACCCAGGATTGAAAGTGTGCAGTTGTTTCCTTTTTTGAAGTGTAATTGGAGTGTGTCAATTTTAAAGCATAAACAATTGCACAAAAATACTGGGAGGGCAATAAAAATATCACTGTAAGCTTAAACTGATTGTCATTCAAGCAAAGAATCTGGTGCCTATTTTAATACTTCAACCCCTGAATATTTATAATTTCACCATTGATTTATAAGGGTGAACATTACACATACACACACACACACACACACACACACACACACACACAGTGCCTAGATGAGACAACCTGCTCTGACTACAGTAACCTGGAGGGAGTGACCTTCCATTCCACACGACCCTGTTTTCTTTCCCACAGCTGGGCTCGATTCAGTCACTCATTCATTTACTCAGTAAATACGGACTGCACAACTACAGCACTCTCCTGGAACTGCTAGACTGGTAGGAGACCTGGAGTTGAGGAGAAGCCAGTCAGAAGTAGGCCATAAAGACCTAGAGGAAGGAAAAGCTTAGTACATGCAGGGAACTGAATGAAGGCCAGGTGAGGCAAGTAGCATGGGCTGAATCTGAGTAGCTATCAGAATACCCACTATTCTGGCCCTGGCTGGTTTGCTCAGTGGTAGAGTGTTGGTCTGGCATGTGGAGGTTAGGGTTCAATTCCTGGTCAGGCAAACAAGAAAAGAAACCATCTGTTTCTCTACCCCTTCCCCTCCTCCTTCTCTCTTTCTTTCTCTCTCTTCTCCTCTTGTAGCCATGGCTCAAATGGTTCCAGCAATTGGCCCCGGGAGCTGAGGATGGCTCCATGGTCTTGCCTCAGGCGCTGAAATAGCTCTGTTGCTCAGCAACAGAGCAGTGCCCCAGATGGGCAGAGCATCACCCAGTAGGGGACTTGCTGGATGGATCCCAGTCAGGGTGCACACAGGAGTCTGTCTCTCTGCCTCCCCACCTCTCATTTAAAAAAAAAAAAAAGACCTGACCAGGTGGTGGCGCAGTGAATAGAGCATCGGACTGGGATGTGAAAGGACCCAGGTTCGAGACCCCGAGGTCGCCAGCTTGAGCGCGGGCTCATCTGGCTTGAGCAAAGAGCTCACCAGCTTGGACCCAAGGTCTCTGGCTCCAGCAGGGGGTTACTCGGTCTGCTGAAGGCCCACGGTCAAGGCACATGTGAGAAAGCAATCAATGAACAACTAAGAAGTCGCAACGTGCAACGAGAAACTGATGATTGATGCTTCTCATCTCTCTCTGTTCCTGTCTGTCTGTCCCTGTCTATCTCTGCCTCTGTAAAAAAAAAAAAAAGAACACTTACTATTCTGAGCACCTCACACATATTCACTCCTTTACCTTTCACAGCAATCCTATGAGGTAACACTTTATACCATCTGTTTTACAGTCCAGGAACCTGAAGCTCAGGGTAACTAAATAATGTGCCCCAAATCATCCTGCTTGCTAGTCGCAGAACATGTCCCAAGGACCATAGAAACATGGTAAAAATATAAAAGAAACAAAAGAATAATTTAACTGGAACCTATCTGCTTTCTTCCCTTTGTAAGCATAAATTCAATGTGTAGAAAAACATACTAATAATAGCTAATTCATGCAATGGTCAGTGTACTCTTTTTTTTTTTTAATTTATTTATTGGTTTCAGAGAAAGAGGAAGGGGGAGAGACAGACAGAAACATCAATCTGTTCCTGTATGTGCCTTGACCAGGGATTGAACCCACAACCTTTGCATATTGGGTTGATGCTCCAAACAACCGAACCATCCACCCAGGGCTGGTCAGTGCATTCTGACGTGACAAGGCAAAGAAATATCTGTTTTCCTTAGCACACAAATCTGTCACCTTCTACCATCTTATTTACAAGTTGCTTTCCCTAGGACATGAATCATAGTAATATTCCACTTCTCATGATTACAAGTAAGGCATTGTGCTATATGAGGGAAAACAGTTCAACCATTAAGAAAAACCCCAGAGTTATTTAAAAATTATAAAAAATAGAAAGAGATAAGTATGCATAATGAATAATAAATTCCTCCCAATTCTTTCAGTTACCACAGCTAACTTTTAACTTAATATGTAAAGGAATTCAATTCAATTCAGATCAGTTTAACAATTTATTGACTGCTGATATGCCAGACATTGTAATAGATGCTAGAAATATAATGATGAAGTGTACAGTCCTTGTCCTCAGTGATGTCAAAGTCTAATGGAGTGAGGCAGCCATGTGTATAAACAATTTCATAAAAGTAATAAAAGAAATGCTAACTGAAGGAGGGTGAAGGGAAAAAGGATGGGCAAGCGTTAACTTAAGAGAGGTAACATTTGAGGTGTACTAACTTGTATGAATTTGCAAGGCTGATACTCTGGGGGGAAAAAAGATTACAAGCAAAGAGAACAGCATGTGCAAAGTTATGAAAGAACACATTATGTTCATTATGGCTGCCATATAGGATATATAACCTACATTTCCTGAGTAGCTGATAATGAGGTGGCAAATGACAGTGAACAGACAGGCTAAGATGCTCAGATCTAATCCTAGGTAATGGGATACCACTGAAGGACTATCTTATAAAGAAATAGATACAACAGACTTGTTTCTTAGAACAATTACTTTAACAGCAACATGGAAGACAGATGAGACAGGAAAGTCAATAAGGCTGTTATGGGTTTGCATGCAAAAGATAAGACTCACACTAGGGTAGTAGCAGTTGGGATAAAGAGGAGAAAACAGGTTTTTTTTTTTAACAGATATTTAAGGCTAAAACTGAAAAGACCCAGAGACTAATTAGATAAAGGTGAGAGAGGGACTTCAAGAGCATAATGCTCAGATTCATGACTCCAGGCACTGGGTGGGAAAGAACACAAACTTTTCTTAAAGGTCTGTAAGTGCACCGTACTGTTGAACATGAAGGGAAAATGGAATCTTGCCCGAAGGCAAAGGAACTTGAGAAGTGTCACCTTTGTTGTATCATCTTACCACTGAAGAATCCAGAGCAGCTGTCACAGCCCACCACATCAAGTCAGAAAATGTATGGCTGGGTGTATGACAGACAACCCCTCCCCACTTTCCTGACTCTCATTCAAGTGTCCATTCCACACTCTCAGCTAATACTATATACACGTCTTATCTTAAAAGAGATAAATCAACCTTCTAATCAGTTTCTTTATTAACACTCAAAAATTGGGGAATTTACTAACAATCAGAGCTCAGCACCTGAATTACCCTTGGTGTCTTTTAAAAAGAAACAAGCCTAGCCCTGGCCAGTTGGCTCAGTGGTAGAGTGTTGGCCTGGCATATGGAAGTCCTGGGTTTGATTCCCGGTCAGAGCACACAGGAGAAGTGACCATCTTCTTTACCCCTCCCTATCTCACTTCTCTCTCTCTCTCTCTCTCTCTCTCGCTCTCTCTCTTTCTCTCTCTCTCTCTCTCTCCCTCTCTCTTTCTCCCCCTCCTGCAGCCATGGCTCGACTGGAGCAAGCTGACCCCAGGCGCTGAGGATGGCTCCACGGCCTCCATCTCAGGCACTAAGAGCTCGGTTGCTGAGCAATGGAACAACACCCCAGACAGGCAGGGCATCACCCCCTACTAGACTTGCCAGGTGGATCCCAGTTGGGGCACATGTGGGAGTCTGTCTCTCTACCTCCCCTCCTCTCACTGAATTAAAAAAAAAGAACTATCATATGATCCAGCAATTCCACTTCTGGATATTTATGCAAAGGAAATAAAAACATTAACTCAGATATCAGTACCCCATATTTACTGCAGCATTATTTGCGATAGCTAATACATAGAAACAATCTAAGCATGCATCAATAAGTGAATGAATAAAGAGTGAGATATATATACACATATATGCCCAATGAAAATTACTTAGCCATAAAAAAAGAGAAAATCTTGCCATCTGTGACAACATGGATGGATCTTGGCAGAACTATATGCTAGGTGAAATTAGTCAGGGAAAGACAAATATAATATGATCTCACCTACATGTAGAATCTAAAAACAAAAGCAAAAAACACTGAACTCAGAAACAGAACAGACTGGTGGTTACCAGAGGACAGGGAAGAAGGGTGAGCAAAATGGGCAAAGGTGGTCAAAAGGTGCCAACTCCCAATTATAAAATAAGAAAGTCACGGAGATATAACATACAACATGGGGACCGTAAGTCAATAATATTGTACTGTACACCTGAAAGCTGCTGAGAGTGTAGATCTTTTTTTTTTTTTTTGGAAATTCTCTTATTTATTTATTTATTTATTTATTTATTTATTTATTTTAGAAAGGAGAGAGAGAGGGAGAGGAGAGACAGAGAGAGAGAAGGGGGAGGAGCAGGAAGCATCAACTCCCATATGTGCCTTGACCAGGCAAGCCCAGGGTTTCAAACCAGCGACCTCAGCATTTCCAGGTCAACGCTTTATCCACTGCGCCACCACAGGTCAGGCCGAGAGTGTAGATCTTAAAAAGTTTTCATCACAAGAAAAAATTTATAACTATATGTGGTGAAGGCTATCAACTTGACATATCGTGATCATTTCACAATGTATACATGTATCAATTATGCTGTACATCTTAAACTAGTGAGTTATATGTCAATTATATCTCAATTTTTAAAAAAAAGAGGCTCAAAGTGGGTATCAACTAAAGCCTTGCAAGATATATAAGAAATATAGCCATAGAGAAGAGTAAAAAATAAATAGTAAATTATACAACTTTTATCATACTTTTGTAATATTTATTACTAAAACAACTTGCTTCTACTAGTGTCCCTAAATGAAAGATGATGTTTTTCCCCTTAAGTATTAACCTCCATATCCAACAATACCAAAGACATAACAGGCAACCAGTAAACACTTATTTGCCTATCAACCACCAAAAAGTTCATTTTCATGAAAGCACACTTGATATTTGCCAAAAGGATGGTTTCCTCTTTCATAATCACTACAAACTGTGAAAGAGGTTCTTTTCAAACAACTAGTAAAATGTTGCATCAGCCCAATGCGCCCTCTGTGTGCAAATTCACAACCCTAACTGAGCTATGCAACCTGTTTTCGATCTGGGTCTGACTTAGCTTTCCTCTCATCTCCCACCTCTGCCCTCTTACCGTTATACCCTGGCAGCAGCAAACTTCTGCCTGCTCTGTGAACGCAAGGGCCTACAGTCCTTCATCCCTTTTTCTGCCGCACTGCTACTCATCTTTCAACCAGCCACCACTTTTGTGAGGCCTCTGGGGAGAACTAATCCTTGTCTGCGCCCTCACAGCCTATGTTCCTACCTCTGTTACCTAGGAAAGGAGACTACAGTTGACCCCTGAACAATGTGGGGGTTAGGGGTGCCGACAACCCCTTGTCCCCTGCAGTCAAAATCCTGATATAAATTTTGCCTTTACGTATCCTGTAACCATCAATTCCATTTAGAAATAAAGATGCCCAAGGCAGAGGTTCATTCATTTTGTAGTCCTACCATTAATAGCACTGTAATTTACCCTGGTAATTTATGCACAAGTGAGCACACACAATCACAGTGAAGCCATAAACCAAATAGATTAAATGAAGATTATGGCTCTGCAAAAGTATTCTTCACTTTTTATCAAAATACTTGCAATAAGGTCACCTTTATAAATGAACCTTTTTAGCGAGGGTAATGTTATCCAACTAAGATTTTGTTATATGAATTTTCAGAACCACTTTATTACAAAGCTAGATATATTTTTTGACTAGCAATGAAACTATCATGAAATTCAAATAACACAGCCAAAAAACTCAAATTTAAAACTACCAATAGTAATTAAATATCAAAATCATCCAAGAACCCTTGGACTTTGATATTTTTTAGGTCTCTGTCTTCTAAGCAAGTGCTTTTTCCTTTCCTCTAGTGTCTGGGTTTTAGTCTATTTTTTGTGCAAATCACTTCGCAAAATATTTCATCCAATCATTTCTTAACCAAACCACTTGTGGAAGGTTTAAAAAATATCATACAACAAAATTAAAATTTAGGAAGTTCCGTTATTAGTTACGTCAGAATGTAAGTAGAACACATGTTCTAGAATTTTAAATAAAACAGAGTACAGATCTCACTACCTTTATACAGAACCTATCAAATTAAATGTAAGCTGTGTACAGAAATTGGGAATAAATGAATGTACCAGTCTAAGATGTCTTCATTTGAGCATTAACAACAATATAATAGGCCACCATTTACTGAGAGCCCACTCACTATTTGCCAGACATTTCACATAAATTCTCCCTGATCCATCCAAAAATGAGCTGCAGAGGTTAAATGGCTGACCAAGGCTACACAAATAACAAGTAATGGGATTTGAATCCAGGTCTGTATGGTTCCAAAAGTTAAAACTTAATTCACTCCTAAGCTAACAATGTGCAATACCAAAATATTAAAACAGATTTCTACAAGGATCTTTGCTTCTGTGAACTGTTCAAGAATAACTGGTCTGCCTGACCAGGAGGTGGCACAATGGATGGAGTGTTGGACTGGGATGCAGAGGACCCAGGTTCGAGACCCCGAGATCACCCCCCACCCCAGCATGGGCTCCTCTGGCTTGAGCAAAAACTTATCAGCTTGTACCCAAGGTCGCTGACTTGAGCAAGGGGTTACTCAGTCTGCTGAAGGCCTGCGGACAAGGCACATATGAGAAAGCAATCAATGAACAACTAAGGTGTCGCAATGAAAAACTGATGATTGATGCTTCTCATCTCTCCGTTCCTGTCTGTCTGTCCCTGTCTATCCCTCTCTCTGACTCTCTCTCTGTCCCTGTAAAAAAAAAGAAAAAGAAAAAAAAAAATAACTGGTCTGAGATGAGTCTGCCTCTTGCCACCCTCCTAGCACTAAAATAATCATATTTTGAAACATGGCGAAGCCTCCATGCCTGAAGTCAATGCTTTGTGAAGTCTGTTTTTTAGAAGTCTACTTGGATGCTTCTATAGTGAAATTGTTTTGAAGAGCACATAACAGTAACTTTCTTATCCTGAACAGCTTGGCGGAGATGTTTCAGCACTGTGTGAAATGTAACCCTACTACTTTCCTCTGCGCTACTTAGAGGTAACCTCCAGGGGAGGCTCCAAAGCTAAGAAATTAAGGAAAGCTTAGTTTTTATGTACTAAATGCTCTGAAACTAGTCTCTAAAATAAAGGAATGGTTTAAAAGGGGCTCTCTAAATATCTGATTAAATGCCAGGTGGTAACATCAATTTCAAGTATGAATTTCACACTACTGAGGAAAAAAATTTTTTCAACTTAATAAATACTCTGTTCCACCAGCTCCACAAATCTCCCAGTTCTTCTGGCATTAAAGTTCCTTCACCTATTGCACTTGTTTAGAAAGGATCAGGAGCCAAGTTTAATACAGGAATTCTTTAATTGTATCTGTTTAAAACAGTTGTACGTGGCTACTCATTCTGGCATCAAAGTAGTTAAGAGTTCAAGATCAAGCTCTTTGCGTGAATCCAGAATATAAACTCGTTTGGATTCTATGTCATGGAACCACAGAAAGAATCCAGTGAGTCAACTTTCACTGAATTTATTTAACTCTTGTCATTTCCTTTAGAGGAAATTCATTTTACAGGCTGCTGGCAAAATAAGAGACACAAAATTAGTTGGCTGTTATTGTTTAGTATTAACTTTTTCAGTGTCAGTCACAGCTCTGTAGCTCATGCAGCCATGTTGTTGGCTAGAAAGGGAATGAATTTAACTGCCTTAAGCCAAAAGCATTCAAAAATCAACTGACAGGAAAGAGAGATTAACTACTACCATGTTGCTCCCGAAGACAGGAGACAGGAAGGAACTAAAACATCCAGATCAGAAGACCTCAAAAGAAGAGCTACCAGCTACTTTTCTTCACTAACCCCATGACAATGTTTCATTTTCTTTTATTTCCACTCACCCTTCTGTGATACAACTGTTTTATCAATATCAATGAAATGACGTGAACAGTTTAGAGGAGGGCTGCATATATTCACAGAATTTCAACATCTCAGGGATGAAAGGAGGCTCCAATGCCATTAATGCAACTATACTGCTCACAAAAATTAGGGGATATTTCAAAATAAATATAAAGCGATAAAAAAACATTTGATTTTTTTTTATTAAACAAGAATATCAGAAAAGCAAACAAGTCAAATAAAGTTGTTCGATTATGCAAATGAGATGCAAAACCTTTTATTTCATTGGTGAAAATGCACTGTACAAAAGGCTGAAAGTACTGGAGTATCTGCACATTCCCTGATCCCCTAATTCTTGTAAGTGGTGTATTTATCTAAGTAGTGCCTTTTACAACATCCCCAACGAAGTAGGAACATTTTCTAGTATTAAAGTAAGCCATTTCATCTGTAGATAACTCTTAGAAAGTTTTCACTCAGTGAACTGAAGTCCATCTCACTACTGCTTCTACCTGTTGTATCCCTTCAAGTCATGAAAAACAAATCTCACCTCTTCCACATAAAGCCCTCTGAACACCTAAAGAGACTGACTCTTTATCCAGCCATTTGTGCTCTTTCACACGCTGCCAATATGAAATGCTACTGAGACCCAGGCCTATGTTGGGCAAGCTTCAAAAAATTTAATTTGTATGCATATCTAAGATTATTTTAATTTAAAAAATATAATTTTAAACTGAGTTACCTAAACACGTTATCAATTTCATTTTATTCTTTTATTTTTTTTTATTTTAGTGAGAGGAGGGGAGGCAGAGAGAGACTGCCACATGTGCCCTTACCGGGATCTACCTGGCAAGCCCACTAGGGGCCATTGCTCCGTTGAAACCAGAGCCATCTTTAGCACCTAAGGTGGAGGCCATGATGCCATCCTCATCACCCGAGGCCAACTCACTCAAGCTACTCAAGCCATGGCTGCGGGAATGGAAGACAGAGAGAAAGAGAAAGAGAAAAGGGGGCAAGGTGGAGAAGCATATGGTCACCTCTACTGTGTGCCCTGACCAGAACTGAATCGGGGACATCCACGCACCCAGCCAACACTCTACCACTAAGGCTACCCGGCCAGGGCCACATTACCAACTTTAAAGCATAGCAATATTGTCCTTACACATTTGTATGCATATACTAAAACTCTCAGCCAGACACAAGACTATAAATACTATTTGAATAATTAATTGCGCTTAACTGTCTTTAATGTATACTAGAGAAATATTTACACAAAAGGCTAAGCAAGTGTTAGTAAAATTTTAAAATACCTTTCTATAAAGTTCTGGAGCTTTGTTCTGCACTTTATTTAAATAACAGGGTGAATTACAAATCTCAAATTGTACAGATGTCAGCTTCCTCTCTTTCCCCACTCCCTTCCCTCCCCAGAGCACATGCTCTCTGAAGCATGCCCAATCTATTCTCCCCAGGCATGTATATTCTTTCTCATTCCTATGCTCCAAGGGCCTTTCTCCTGCCTCTGTAACTTGTTTGCTGAGCCCACGAAGCTCAGCTGGCTCACTTCTTCCACATCTCACTTCTTCTACCTCTGTAACTTTCTAAATAAATGTCTGCTTGTATTCGAAAAAAAAAAAAGTTATACAGATCATTATCCTTCCATAACTTTGACAACTTTAAGCCAAAGTCAAACTGACAAACAAAAAGTTAAAAATTCTAAATTTTCCAACCAAAGTCAGAAACTCTGAATTTTAAAGGCATTTATCATCTGATTTCTATAACATCCTGAAATTAACTGCATAATCTATTTCAAGATCCTCACTTTTGATGTCAGTAGAAGCTTTCTATAACATTTTATATATCCTAAGTGCATCCAGTGGTTCATTAAACATGCAACTGAGTACTTGCCACACAGATTGTTTGGAAAGGTTAAAACATCATTGGAATTTACATTGACAAAATGATTAAACATTGACATATAATCACTTACCCAAGACTCGTGGTATAAAACTGTTAGCAGATACATTGCATAATCATAATTCTGTCTCTTTAAAGGGCACCTTCAAAAGAGAGAGGGGGAAAGTTAAAATTCTAAAAATTTAAGACACAGAATTATTTGCAAAATATACAAATACTAAATACAATGGATAATTTATATTCAGGTATTCCTCATCTGCTTTAGGAAAATTCTGTTCTTAGAATAAGGATAGTCTATGTAAAAAATTATTTATAATTTTATTTAGAATATCGCTTTGCTTTTATAACTAACTGTATCTGATAATAGCTTTATGGTATTTTTTTAACTGAATATATTGGATTGACACTGGTTAAAAATTTATGTATACAGGTTTCAAGTGCACAATTCTACAACACATTTTCCATACATTGTATTTTGTGTGTTCACACCTTTCCCCAAGTCGAGTCTCCGACCATCAGCTTTATGCTATTTTTAATATGACTGTGTTCAATCCAAGTGCCCTTCATGATCTCAGAACTAAGAGTCTGTTGGAGTGTGAGCATATGTTGAGTTCATTTAAAAAATAGAGCTAGACCAGGGGTCTCAAACTCGGGCCGCATGTGGCCCACCGAACAATTTTGTGTGGCCCGCAGATTAATCCACGAAGTTCAAAATATTTTGGATAAAATTAAGTAAGCCTAGGGGCCTACTTGTATTTTTTCATTTCTCTAGCATTCTAGCTAGATATTAGCTTAGTTAACAGCAGTTGTGATGCGAACTACAGTTTCTGGTCGTTTTGTGACACTGAGTAAACTGCATGTACGATTGTGCTTGTTGTACTGATTTTTTTTTGTTTTCAACTGCAGTGAGAAAAGTGTTGCATAACAGTTGCCTTTTGTAGACCTAGTGCAGCCCGCTGAACGGCTGTAATCTTGCTCTGTGGCCCACATGCTGAGTTGAGTTTGAGACCCCTGAGCTAGACCAATCTTAGATGATAACCTAAATGTTCACCTTGATTTTTCCAGAGTCAATTCTTTTTAAAATGAGCTACACTATAAAATGATGTATTGCTGCTGTTGTCTTTAAAATAGAATGACCGCCTGACCAGGCAGTGGCGCAGTGGATAGAGCGCCAAACTGGGATGTGGAGGACCCAGGTTCGAGACCCCGAGGTCACCAGCTTGAGCGTGGGCTCATCTGGTTTGAGCAAAAAGCTCACCAGCTTGGACTGAAGGTTGCTGGCTCGAGCAAGGGGTTCCTCGGTCTGCTGTAGCCCCACGGTCAAGGCACATATGAGAATGCAATCAATGAAGAACTAAGGTGTCTCAACGAAAAACTGATGACTGATGCTTCTCATCTCTCTCCATTCCTGTCTGTCCCTATCTATTCCTGTCTCTGACTCTCTCCTGTCTCTGTAAAGAAATAAAAACTAACTAACTAAATAAATAAATAAATGCTAACAAGTACCACCTGTTTAAAAAATAAATAAAATAGAATGACCTAACATTAGAAATCAATTACTTCCAATATCAATATACAGTAAAACCATCATATGATAAATGACTTTAACTATAGTCTGTTTATTCTATACTTAAGTTTAAGAGTTCTCTGAATAGTTGTTACCATAAAACTCATACACAGACTTGACACTTGTAAACTTAAAAAAACCACATTATCAGATACTTATAAAATTTCAAACAATAACATTTAAAATGTATATTTTAAGTTGCGCTAACCAAAAACATTATACATCTCCTAAAAAAATAGCAAAAAGAATTTTAATAATATATTTCAAATCTATTTTCTCTCTAACTAAGTAATAATCTTTCTCCACCTCCACACTGTTGTCCTCTCGTGCGTGTCATGCCCATTTCTTTCCACCACACCATAGGATGCAAACCTCTCTGATGACGACTCCTCCACATGCTCTGAAACTGACAGGGAGGGAAGGAGGGTATCTATCTATCCACTTGCTTTTCTCTAAAGAGAGGTCTTTATTTATTTATTTATTTATTTATTTTATTTATTTATTTTAGTGAGTGAGAAAGAGAGACAAAGACGGAAGGGAGAGAGATGAGAAGCATCAACTCATAGTTGCTTCACTTTAGTTGGTCACAGGTTGCTTTTCATGTGCCTTGATGGGGGGGGGGGCCTCCAGCTGAGCCAGTGACACCTTCCTCAAATCAAGGACCTTGGGCTCAAGCCAGCAACCATGGGTCATGTCTATGATCCTGTCTCAAGCCAGCAACCCTACACTCAAGCTAGTGAGCCTGCGTTGAAGCTGGTGACCTCGGGGTTTCGAACCTGGGTCTTCAGTGTCCCAAGCTGACAATCCATCCACTGTGCCACTACCTGGTCAGACATATTTTTTTAACATAACTTGGAAATAACCAAAGTATAATTCTAGGAATAAAATAAACCAGTCAGTAAAAACCAATAACCTTTCTTTATCTCAGATGACCTAATTTATAAATTCATACAAGATAAATCTTTTACGGCTTTTATGTACTTCTATGCTAGCACTTAAATTCTGCTTATTTGCATAAGTACCTTAATAAATTAAATTTGCAGTTAATTTAATAATTTTAATTGTGAGTTATAAAATTTTTATACATTGTGACTTTGTAAAAGCCTGTTTAAGGTGCCAGCCAGTTTGCTCAGTGGTTGAGCATTGGCCCAGCATGTGGATGTCCCCAGGTTCAGGTTCAATTCCTAGTCAAGGCACACAGCAGAGGCAACCATCTGCTTCTCCATCCCTCTATCTCCCCTTCTCTCTCTCTCTCTCTCTCTCTCTCTCTCTCTCTTCCCTCCTACAACCATGGCTTGATTGGCCCCCAGCCAAGGAGGCCCTGAGGATGGCTATGGAGCCTCTGCCTCCGGTGCTAAAAATAGCTCAGTTGCCAAGCAACTTCCATATATGAGCAAAGCATCCCAGTAAGGGGTTTGCAGGGTGGATCCCAGTCAGGGTACATGCAGGAGTCTGTCTCTCTGCCTCCCCTCCTCTCACTTAATTTAAAAAAAAAAGCCTGTTTAAGCATTAATTACTAGCAAGTCATACTTGTATTTTCCTCTAACATCTTTCCTGAGTTTTATATACATGATATATTAAAATAAAAGATTAAAAATCACAACAATACGGTTGGCTCAGCGGTAGAGCGTCGGCCTAGCGTGCGGAGGACCCGGGTTCGATTCCCGGCCAGGGCACACAGGAGAGGCGCTCATTTGCTTCTCCACCCCTCCGCTGTCT
Source organism: Saccopteryx bilineata (assembly GCF_036850765.1). NCBI lineage: Eukaryota > Metazoa > Chordata > Mammalia > Chiroptera > Emballonuridae > Saccopteryx > Saccopteryx bilineata. Next base: position 136,608,418 of record NC_089491.1, on the reverse strand, counting down.
CTCCCTTCCCCTCCTGCAGCCAGGGCTCCATTGGAGCAAAGATGGCCCGGGCGCTGGGGATGGCTCTGTGGCCTCTGCCTCAGGCGCTAGAGTGGCTCTGGTCGCAACATGGCGACGCCCAGGATGGGCAGAGCATCGCCCCCTGGTGGGCAGAGCGTCGCCCCTGGTGGGCGTGCCGGGTGGATCCCGGTCGGGCGCATGCGGGAGTCTGTCTGACTGTCTCTCCCTGTTTCCAGCTTCAGAAAAATGAAAAAAAAAAAAAAAAATCACAACAATAATTTAACTCATCAAGGCCAGCCTCTCCATGTATATAAAGATCACAGCAACAGTAGACTAGTATGAGGATATCAGAAATATAAATCAGACTTCTTTTGACATATAAAGTTAATGTAAGTTGATATCCTTTAAAGGACTGGCAGGGGACTGGAGGACAATAAAGCAACACATATAGCTGATCGGCTGAATTTTTCTTTCTTACCTATCTGTTTTGATGGTAAGTACATCTGTGGTCTTGCAGTATCGCTCTCCTACAAGTTTAATAAGTTTCTTCTTTGCATGATCATCTAAATTCAGGCTAGAAAGTTTAACCTTAAAAATACAAGAAAAAAAATTACTTGAAAAAGATTACTTCATATACTTTAATGAAAAAACAGTAATATTATTTAGATTAACATTAAAATGAGCAAAAGGAAACCTTTTCAAACTCCCTTCTAGCTAGAGTTGGCAATTAGTGTCCATTATGAGGTCTGATCCAACTCATGGAAATACAGTGGGGAGCAAACTGGCGTTCTTTCAAAGTTCCAGGCTATGTCTGCTGAATACATTCAGGAAATGCTGAGTTAACTTGGGTTCTTAGAGCAGGACTTCTTGAAGGAAGTAATACACAAATAAACATTTTGAAATTTCAAGATTCAAGGTTGCTATGTAATGATTCCCAAATTTAGTTGACCCCAAATTCCGCTTTTATGGGACAGTTTATGGAACTAGTCTTCCTTAAAACATATTTTGAGAAGTGACAGACTGAATGAACACACTTCTTAATTTGCAGAGAATTATGGCATGTATGAAGGCATTATCTAGAGATGAACAGGCTTGACACAGGAAAACAAGTTAGACACTAGAATACAGTTAAATAAGGTAAACCAGACTATTTTTCCACGGAAAGCATAAGAATAAGAAAGTCATAACCGCACTGAGAAGAAAAGGCTAAATTAGATTTTGAAGCCCCATCCATTTTTCCTCTCTAGTTTCAACAGCCCTGCACTTCCCTCAAGATACCACAGCAGGAGAACTGACTTATTTTTCCATTTTTCCCACTCGACAGCAAACTCTTGAGCAGAGGTCCCCAAACTTTTTACACAGGGGCCAGCTCACTGTTCCTCTGACCATTGGAGGGCCGGACCATAAAAAAAAAACTATGAACAAATCCCTATGCACACTGCACATATCTTATTTTAAAGTAAAAAAACAAAACGGGAACAAATACAATATTTAAAATAAAGAACAAGTAAATTTAAATCAACAAACTGACCAGTATTTCAATGGGAACTATGCTCCTCTCACTGACCACCAATGAAAGAGGTGCCCCTTCTGGAAGTGTGGCGGGGGCCAGATAAATGGCCTCAGGGGGCCACATGTGGCTGTAGTTTGGGGACCCCAGCACTTGAGGGTAACAATGATGTCTTTCTTGCTCTTGGCAATGGCCTAACACCTAAAAAGCATGCAACACATATTTGCTAGACAAATACATAAGGGAAAACAAGGGAGGATATATATTTTTTTAAGGACTGCAAATTTTTATTTGAACTAGAGAAAACAGAAAACAAATACATAAATATAAATGCACTCTTAAGTAATATTACTAGTGAGAACACTGACTATTAAATATCAATCCAATAGAATGCTTATATGTTGAAGACAATATGAATTACGATAGTCACCTGGAGAGAATATGTACAACAACCAGCTTATCAGTTTCATGGATAAAATAAGCAACTTTATGGTAACTCAAGATTATTAACAATATGGAGAATTATTTATAAGAAAATCATAAAATGTACCTACATTATGATCATGATTATGAAAATATATGCATATATATCAGTAGAAAGAAACAAATAGTTTTTACATTAGGATAGTGAGAATGTAAAAATTTTTTCCTTTTAAAATACCTTTCAATGAAATCATGATGCTTGAAATTAAATTTTAAAATTTATCATTTAAAAATTTAAGTGTTGTAGCTTTCTATATGAGAAGTAGTCCAAAAACAGCAGCAATGCTGATTATTATCGTAACAACTACTTTAAAACTTGTGTTCACATTAACATTTTAATGTTCAAAAATTATACAGAGTTTATGCCAGGAACTCATAAATATTTCAGACACAGCTGTGTGGTGCTCTCACGCCACCTGCTAGCACTCAAAGGCACTGCAAAACTGCAGTCTTTAACCTAGATAATTATCTGAATTTGAAGTTTAGTGGCATTCATCATCATTCCTTTTCCTAAATTCAAAAGAATCCTTAGGCTTCTGCTATATTTTAAAGAGTCAATATTGTACTATTAACATTATCCCCAAAACAATGTTGACATTTCAAATCATTAGGAGGTTGTAGTTATTACCTACATGTCTCTTCAAATGTTCATATTTAAAAGTTATATAAATTGAGTAATGTCTTAATGTGTGAAATATTTTCTCTATTGAAAGTATAGTGCAGAATTAAATAACCTGAGTATTAAACTTCAGAGAAGAATTGGGTTTGATTTCTAGATTTGCTACTTGCTGGCTAATTGACCTTAAGTGACTTATTCAATCTTCCTTTCTGTTTCCTGATTTATAAAAAGAAAGGATCCACAGAATTTTTTTTCAGAAATAAATTACATTAAATAGAAAAAAGCATTTTTAAATTTTTATTTATTTATTTAAATTTAAGTGAGAGGAGGGGAGATAGAGAGACTCCCACATGCACCCCGACCAGGATCTACCCAGCTACCCCTGTCTGGGGCCGATGCTCTTTCCATGTGGTGCTAAGCTCACAGCTGAGCTATTTTTAGCACCTGAGGCAGAGGTTCCAAGGAGCTATCTTCAGCACCCGGGGTTAATGTGCTCGAATCAATTGAGCAACGGCTAGAAGAGGGGAAGAGAGAGAGAGAAAAATCAGGGAGTAGGAGGAGAGAAAAGCAGATGACCACTTCTTCTGTGTGCCCTGACTGGGGATCGAACTCGGGACATCCACACGCCAGGTTGACACTCTACACTGAACCAACTGCCCAGAGCTGAAGAAAGCATTTTAAAGTAAAGTTCTATACAAATATTAAGTCAGATTTAATTCTGAACTACTTTTAGACTATAAAGAAAAATGTACCATCTTTCTATGAATTAAAAATTTAAGTATCTCTAAATAGTATTTTATAACATTTGGTGATCTTTACAATGTGGCCTAAATCATGTCTGGAACTCCATGACACATTCAGGACACGACACTGAGCCTCAATAGTAGCAGATAGAGTGAAAGGAACCCAGAAGGAACGATGTGAGTCAGGAGGAAAGGACACGAGGGAGCAATGAAGGTATTATGTGGTGGCACGAGACAACAAGGAGACAGGAAGGGATGATAGCATGATATGGTGATACTGGTGGCATATTTCAAATAAAGCAATGAGGTTATTCTTAAGTGAAATAAAACAAGCAAACTTAAAACTGGAAGGGACTAAGCCCACAAAAAGTAAGGTGAAATCTAGGTTTCCTGACTGAGTTCAGAGATTCTTTTATTATATAACACTGAGCTCAACAACTGTTTATTGTTGTTGTCATTAAAAAGAGGTAACATTTGGCCCTGGCTGGTTGGCTCAGTGGTAGAGTGTCGGCCTGGCGTGCAGAAGTCCCGGGTTCGATTCCCGGCCAGGGCACACAGGAGAGGCGCTCATCTGCTTCTCCACCCCTCCCCCTCTCCTTCCTCTCTGTCTCTCTCTTCCCCTCCCACAGCCAAGGCTCCATTGAAGCAAAGTTGGCCCAGGCGCTGAGGATGGCTCTGTGGCCTCTGCCTCAGGCGCTAGAATGGCTCTGGTTGCAACAGAGTGACGCCCCATATGGGCAGAGCATCGCCCCCTGGTGGGCGTGCCGGGTGGATCCCGGTCGGGCACATGCGGGAGCCTGATTGCCTCCCTGTTTCCAACTTCAGAAAAAAAAAAAAAAAAAAAAAAAAGAGGTAACATTTATTAAGCTCTTAAAATGTATCAGGTATTATCACTACATGGGCACTTTATATTAACCTATCAGTAGAATGATGTGAGCAGAGTAGAATTTTAAGTTCTTTTTCTTTTTTCCTTTTGCTTATCTAGACTTTCTAAAATTTATATAGTAAACACTACTGTCTTCAGTAATTATAAAATATTTTTGATCTCTCTAAAATATAGTGCTATGACATTTAAATTACTCTATGGAATATAAAAAGGTTAAAAAGCTTTATAAATTCATTTCATAAAGATATACAACCTTGATACCAAAACCTAGCAAAAAAAAAAAATACAAATCACAGCCGTATCAGTAAAAAAATTTCTGGAAATTAAAGTTTGTCTCTTTGTTAGCATACAATGTAAGAAATGATTGCAGAGATTTTTAACAGGTCTTGCTATACTTAGAATGCCGATTTAAAATGCAGGCTGCGTAATATACAAAAACTGATTTTCTGAGGGTCCTGGAAGGCATCTCAAAAAAGTAGGCAGTCATTCTCCAAGACAGATTCATCCAGAGCACATCAGTCAGGGTTTCCTGGAGAAATACTGGTTGTAGGGCTAGGACAGGGAACATATAAGAGGAGCTGAAACACTCTGTGGTGCCAAAAAACAAAGTAGTATTTAAAAAACAAACGATGGGAAATGACAAAGGAAGGGAGAAGCCTAATCAGAGAGCTGCCAATGGCCAAAACCAGAATAATTTGAGCAACAAAATTAATTATGTATTACTGGGTTACAACCCAAAGGATAAAATAGCCATAGTCCATGCTGATATAAATGAATGAATAAAGAAGTAAATGGAAAATAGGCAAATCTCCGACACAGAAGAATTCCAAATACTTTGTGTTCCAAATAATTTGTGGTATTTTTCCCTCAAGAGAGTGCAATGCAACTCCCAACTCTATAAGTGTGGACTGTGCAGAGTGACTTCCTTTAAGAGTACAGTATAGAAAGGAAGAAAAGAAAGAGTAATTTCATAGTGGATAAAACTGGTAAACACTACCTCAGCGAAATGACCTCGGCTGAGACATGGTAGCAGCCTACATACCCTCGCTATGTGTGATGAGCACGGCACTTTATTTCTGAGGTTTTCTTCCCCAAAACACACATCAGTCTAACCAGGCGAAAAACTTAATAAACATAAATGGAAGATCATTCCAGAAAAATATATAACCAGTATTTTTCAAAACTGTCAAAAGTCATTAAAAACAAGAAAATTCTGAGAAACCATTCCAGCCAAAAGGAGACACAATAACTAAATGCAATGTGGTATCCTCAATGGGATTGTGCTTACAAAAAAACCACCAAGGATATAAGGTGAAAATTCATGGAATGGGAGGAAATATCTGCAACATATATATCTGACAAGGAACTGGTATCCAGAATATGTAAAGAACACAATGGAACAATGAAAACATAAATTACCCATTTAAAAAATGGGTAAAGGATTTAAATAGACATTTCTCCAGAGAAAATATACAAATGGTCAAGAGAAAATGCTTAACATCATTAGTCATTAGGGAAATGCAAACCAAAATCATAGTAAGATACCACTTAACACCAATTAGAATAGCAAAACCTAAAAGAAGGTCTGGCAATAACAATCTCTGGTGAGGACATGGAGGAGCTGGAACCCTCAAACATTTTCAATGACATTTGACAATAGTGCAGCCACTTTGTAAACCAGGTTGGCAGTTCCTCACAATGTCACACATGCAGTTCCATATGACCCAGCAATTCTACCCAACAGAACTGAAAACAAATGTCCATACAAACATGTACATGAATGTTCATGGCAGCATTATTCCCAATAGCCAAAAAGTGAAAACAATCCAAATGTCTATCAAATGATGAATGGATAATAAAAATATGCTACATTCATAAAATAGATTATTTAGCAATAAAAAGTAATGAAGAACTGATACATGCTACAACAGATGAGACACTGAAAGCATTACACTGAGAGTATTCGTGCTTCATGCTTCATTTATATGAAATTGCAAGAATAAGCAAATCTACTGAGACAGAAAGTAGATTACTAGTAGCTGACAAGGGTTTGAGGGTGGAGAAAAGGGGGGATACTGAGGAGTGACTGATAATGGATGTGGGGTTTCTTTTGATAGTGATGAAAATTTCTGGAGTTAGGCAGTGGTGATGGTTGCATAACTCTCTGAATATACTCAAAAACACTGAGTTGTACACTTTAAAAGGGTGAATTCTATAGCGTGTGAATTATATATCAATAAAGCTGTTATTAAAAAGAAAAAATGAGCAAGAGAAATCAATACACCATCAAAATGGGCAAGTGACCAAAAAGAAAGCATCTTGCAAAGGAATAAATTCTCACCTTAATTAGAATTCGAAGACACAAATTTCAAATATAAGATAGTGTTTTTACCTATAAAATTGATAGGTAATAATCTCTAGGTTGGTGAGGGTACAGACAAACAAGCTTTCTCACAACCTCTGGTATTATATTTGTGACATTTCCTGCAGGGATTTACAATATATAAGCAAAAAAATTTTATAATAGATACCAAAGAAACAGAAAGCTTTAAGGCCCTGTAATATGGATTAATTATTTATTTATTTAAGTCACATTTTTATGTCCCACCTATGTATGGAATCATATAGTTCTTAGTTTTTTCTGATTTACTTATTTTGCTCAGTATAATGTTATCAAGGTCTATCCATGTAGTTGTAAATGATCCGATGTCATCATTTCTTATGGCTGAGTAGTATTCCATAGTATATATACACCAAAGCTTTTCAATCCACTCGTCCTCTGATGGACACTTGGGCTGTTTCCAGATCTTCGCTATTGTGAATAATGCTGCCATAAACATGGGGGTGCATTTCTTCTTTTCAAACAGTGCTATGATGTTCTCGGGGTATATTCCTAACAGTGTATGTATAGCTGGGTCAAAAGGCAGTTCGATTTTTAATTTCTTGAGGAATCTCCATACTGTTTTTCCACAGTGGCTGCACCAGTCTGCATTCCCACCAGCAGTGCAGGAGGGTTCCCTTTTCTCCACATCCTCACCAGCACTTATTCTGTGTTGTTTTGTTGATGAGCACCATTTTAACTGGTGTGAGATGATATCTCATTGTGGTTTTAATTTGCATTTCTCTAATGATTAGTGATGTTGAGCATTTTTTCATATGCCTATTGGCCATCTGTATGTTCTCTTTGGAGAAGTGTCTACTCATTTCTTTCGCCCATTTTTTGATTGGATTGTTTGTCTTCCTGGTATTAAGTTTTACAAGTTCTTTATAAATTTTGGTTATTAACCCCTTATCAGACGCATTGTCAAATATATTCTCCCATTGTGTAGTTTGTCTTTTTATTCTGTTCTTATTGTCTTTAGCTGTGCAAAAGCTTTTTAGTTTGATATAGTCCCATTTGTTTATCCTGTCTTTTATTTCACTTGCCCGTGGAGATAAATTGGCAAATATATTGCTGCGAGAGATGTCAGAGAGCTTACTGCCTATGTTTTCTTCTAAGATGCTTATGGTTTTATGGCTTACATTTAAGTCTTTTATCCATTTTGAGTTTATTTTTGTGAATGGTGTAAGTTGGTGGTCTAGTTTCATTTTTTTGCAGGTAGCTGTCCAATTTTCCCAACACCATTTGTTGAAGAGGCTGTCTTTAGTCCATTGTATGCTCTGACCTCCTTTGTCAAATATCAGTTGTCCATAAAAGTGTGGGTTTATTTGTGGGTTCTCAGTTCTATTCCATTGATCTATTGGGTTGGGGAATAAGTTCGTAGCGTTTTTATATTTTCTTTTTTTATTTTACAACGATTTGTTTGCTGTTTGGCAAAGGGTAAGTATTCATTCGATAAAACTCTTTCTGCTCTACAAAACTATGTTAATTGTATTTTTGAGTTATTTAATTTTTTATTAGTTTTGAGGCTTAGAAATGGAATACCCAGGAGGCAAAAATCAACATTTTCGACACCTGCTCTTCTTTGCTTTTCATCGAGGTCAAAAAGCTGCCGAAGCAGCCCGGGACATTTGCGACGTGTATGGAGAAGGTGTCATAGGCGAGTCTACAGCAGGAAAGGCGAGTCTACAGCACGGAAATGGTTTGCAAAGTTCAAAAATGGCGACTTTGACGTCGATGACACGTGCTACAGCGGAAGGCCTTCTGAATTCGATGAAGAACTGGGAAATGCTCAAAAAGAATGCCACGGTCAACAAGGAGCTCTACATTGCCCAGCTACACCGCGTGAATGAGGCTATTCGACTGAAAAGACCTGATCGACATGGTCAAACCATAGTCCTTCACGACAACGCCAGGCCCCATGTTGCACAAGTCATCAAAGCCGCACTCCAAGAGCTCGAATGAGAGGTCCTTCAGCATCCGCCGTATTCTCCGGACCTTGCACCGACCGATTACCATCTTTTCCGCTCCCTGTCAAACCATATGAAGGGTGTTACCTTCGATAACAAAGAGGTCCTTAAAAACTGGCTCAACAACTTCTTTGACACCAAACCAGGCGATTTTTGGCAGAACGGCATCAACAAATTGGTCGAGAGGTGGGAAGAGGTTGTAAACAGCAACGGCGAATATATAATTAATTAACTTATTGATATTAATTATTGTTTTTTGTTTAAATAAAAGTCTTCGGTAAAAACGCTACGAACTTATTCCCCAACCCAATATATGCCTGTTCTTATGCCAGTACCATGCTGTTTTGAGTACAATGGCCTTGTAGTATAACTTGATATCCAGAAGTGCGATACCTCCCACTTTATTCTTCCTTTTCAGGATTGCTGAGGCTATTCGTGTTCTTTTTTGGTTCCATATAAATTTTTGGAATATGTGTTCTATATCTTTGAAGTAAGTCATTGGTATTTTAATCGGTATTGCATTGAATTTATATATTGCTTTGGGTAATATAGACATTTTAATGATGTTTATTCTTCCTAATCATGAGCACGGTATATGCTTCCACTTGTTTGTATCTTCCTTGATTTCTTTTATCAATGTTTTATAATTTTCCAAGTATAAGTCTTTAATCTCCCTGGTTAAATTTATTCCTAGGTACTTTATTTTTTTGGTTGCAATGGTAAAGGGGATTGCTTCCTTAATTTCTCTTTCTGACAGTTCATTGTTAGTGTATAAAAATGCCTCTGATTTCTGAGTATTAATTTTATATCCTGCCACCTTGCTGAATTCATTTATCAGGTCCAGTAGTTTTTTGACTGAGACTTTAGGGTTTTCTGTATACAATATCATATCATCTGCAAATTATTGATAGTTTTACTTCTTTTCCAATTTGAATGCCTTATATTTCTTTTTCTTGTCTGATTGCTGTGGCTAGGACTTCCAGAACTATGTTGAATAAGAGTGGTGAAAGGGGGCACCCCTGCCTTGTTCCTGATCTTAAGGAGATTGCTTTTAATTTTTGCCCATTGAGTACAATGTTGGCTGTGGGTTTGTCATAGATGGCCTTTATCATGTTGAGGTATGTTCCTTGTATTCCCACTTTGCTGAGAGTTTTGAACATGAATGGGTGCTGGATTTTATCAAATGTTTTTTCTGCATCTATTGAAATTATCATGTGGTTTTTCTCCTTCCTTTTGTTTATGTGATGAATCACATCGATTGATTTGCGAATATTGTACCAGCCTTGCCTCCCAAGAATAAATCCCATTTGATCATGATGTATGATTTTTTTCATATATTGCTGGATCCAGTTTGCTAATATTTTGTTGAGGATTTTAGCATCTAAATTCATCAGGGATATTGACATAATTTTCTTTCTTTGTGTTGTCTTTGCCTGGTTTTGGAATCAGAATTATACTCGCTTCATGAAAGGAGCTTGGAAGTCTTCCTTCCTCTTGAATTTTTTGAAATAGCTTGAGAAGGATAGGAGTTAGTTCTTCTTTGAATATATGGATAATTTAAATACATTCTGATAGAACTACGTTATGAAAGTATTTGTTTGTATCTCCCACTTCAGTCTCAGAAAAGGGCCATGTCTGATGGATTAGCATTGCGCCCCAGCCTCAGACACTGTCTTGACACACAACAGACATTTTTTTACATGCCATCTGATGCAGCTGTTAATACAATATTAAAGTATGCTTAATATCTTTAGGAAATTTTTACTTCCTATTACTAACTGTAAAATAGAAAACAATCAAATATAGTATCCCATTAATATACAAAAGGTTGACTTCATGCATACTAATTTTTTTTTTTTAAGTTAAAGGCGGGGAGATAAGACTCCTGTCCTGTATGTGTCCTGACCAGGATTCCACCTGGAAATCCCATATGGGGTCAATGCTCTGCCTATCTGTAGCTGCTGGCAACCGAGCTATTTTTAGCGTCTGAGGCAGAGGCTCCATGGAGCCATCCTCAAGGCCCAGGGCCAACATGATTGAATCAAGTGAGCCATGGCTGCGGGAGATGAAGAGAGAGATAGAGACAGAAGGAGTACGGGTGGAGAAGCAGATGGTCACCTCTTCTGTGTGCCCTGACCAGGAATTGAACCCAGGACTTCCATATGCTGGTTGACACTCTACTGCTGAACCAACCGGCCAGGGCACATATATACTAAATTGAGCTCCTACAGCTAATACTGGTTATTCATGAGTAGTGGAATTATAGGTAACTTTATTTTATACTTTAAAATATTTTTATATTGTCTAAATTTTCTGTAATAATTGTTATCTGTTTTATAATACATACAAAATGCTATTTTTAAGTAATATATTATAATAAAAATTTTAAAAATGTATAGCTTATTTGAGCCAAACTGATGACATATGCTGTGAAGCAAAATCTCAAATGCTCTCAATAATTCTTATTTTTAAAAAAAATATCTCGGCCCTGGCCAGTTGGCTCAATGGTAGAGCATCGGCCTGGAGTGCAGAAGTCCCAGGTTCGATTCCCGGTCAGGGCACATAGAAGAAGCGCCCATCTGCTTCTCCACCCCTCCCCCTTCTCCTTCCTCTCTGTCTCTCTCTTCCCCTCCCGCAGCCAAGGCTCCATTGGAGCAAAGATGGCCCAGGCGCTGGGGATGGCTCCATGGCCTCTGCCTCAGGCGCTAGAATGGCTCTGGTCACAAAAGAGCGACACCCTGGATGGGCAGAGCATCACCCCCTGGTGGGCGTGCCAGGTGGATCCCAGTCAAGCGCATGTGGGAGTCTGTCTGACTGCCTCCTCGTTTCCAGCTTCAGAAAAATACCAAAAAAAAAAAAAAAAAAAATCTCTTACCCTTAAGGTGACTGCTCGTGCTTTGGGGTTTCGAATAGATGGTCCTGATGAAACATAATCAGCTGTGTCAATTTCAACTGGAAAATGCTTCTCACATTTTTCATCACTGTCTAGTGCAGCTGGCCACTCAGTGCAGAAATCTGAGAATTTAAAAAAAATTACCTTAATTACAATTTTGCAAGTAAATACTCATTGTAATGTATGCTACCAGACAAAATGGAATTACTGAGAGACTATTCTCAGTTTACACGGAATGGAAGAGCAGATTCTGCTCTGTACTTCACAGACAGATCATGAACCTTCATCCCTTTTCTTCTTAGGTGAATCTTATTAGGGAATTTAATTAAGATAATTTGAATAGTTCAGGTTTGGTGAAGAGCAGTAAGTTCAATTAAAACAACTGTGACTTGGTCCTGGCCAGTTGGCTCAGTGGTAGAGCGTCGGCCTGGCGTGCGGAAGTCCAGGGTTCGATTCCCAGCCAGGGCATACAGGAGAGGCGCCCATCTGCTTCTCCACCCCTCCCCCTCTCCTTCCTCTCTGTCTCTCTCTTCCCCTCCCGCAGCCGAGGCTCCATTGGAGCAAAAGATGGCCCGGGCGCTGGGGATGTCTCCTTGGCCTCTGCCCCAGGCGCTCGAGTGGCTCTGGTCACAACAGAGCGACGCCCCGGATGGGCAGAGCGTCGCCCCTGGTGGGCGTGCCGGGTGGATCCCGGTCGGGTGCATGCGGGAGTCTGTCTGACTGCCTCCCTGTTTCCAGCTTCAGAGAAATACAAAAAAAAAACAAAAACAAAAAAAACAACTGTGACTTGACGAAAGCTTTTTGTGGCTTTGCACATACCTGTTATGGGGCAGTTTAATTCCTCCTCACTGACTAAAACCAAACAGTCCATGGTGCCCAGACCATTATAGCTTTTGAAAGGGCAACAGATAATATTATTCACTCCCAAATGAAGGTTACTAAAGATTAGCTGATGGGAATTGAAAGCTCTGAAAAAGCTCCAAGACAACACTGAGATGTAGTCAGCTGTCTTGCAGAAATTGAGTGGAACAGGGCTCAAGATGAAACAGGTACAAAAGCCTAGAGCATCCTTAAATGGGTCCATTATAGTAAATCATGTTTCTTCTATGTGGCTTCTGAGCCACCAGGGCTAACTGTTAGGAGGTACAGACTTGTCCTCATATTCAGACAAGACAGTTATCCTACAGAGAAGGTAGAACTGGACCTGAGACCTGAGCCACAATAGGAATAAAATGTAAGCAGTGGGAACATAGCCCACTATCTATCCCCACAGCAGAGGTATAAACTCAGGTTTCAAATGGGGTTGGGGGTGTGGGCTTATAAAGAAAAGAAATAGCTCCCAGCCTCACAGATATCAGCACTGAAGTATTCCACAAGTAGGGAGCTGATTTCATTTTGCCCTATTCCTATAGTTGGTGTGATAGAGGGCTCTCTGCTTGGGATGAAAACTTCCCTCAATGGAAATATCATTCCTTAAATGGACCCATTCTAAGAATAGCTAAAAGTAATTGGTTCCTTAGGTCAAACACTTTAGACCTCACAAATCCCTGCTTTCTCAAAAAAAGCAGGACTACTAGAGGGCTGGTCATAATCACAGGCAGACATCGAAGCTCTTCTAGGTGATGATGGTCTATGGTACAGTGAAAGGTACTTTGCCAATAACATTTTCCCCAAGCTCATAATTATCTTATAGTAGGCACTATATTTAGCTCCTCCCATTTAGGCTTTAATATCAGAGTCAGCAAAATGTCACTTTGGGTTATGGAGACTTTCTAAGATCTGGGACTATGAGGTAGAATAGTAAAAAGCTAAGAAAACCCATCGGCAAGTAGAATAGGGAAACTGAGACAGTCAGCCAAACAAACCAGCTGAGCAATTTACAGCCAGATACAGAAGGTCACCTCTCTAGAGGTAACATCTAGGCCTCAGTTGTATTTCAGCTCCAGGCCCAGAAAAGCGGCAAAACCAGGTGGTGGACGCTAGAATCAGTCGCAATTACTAATGACCCCTTGCCCTGGCACAATTAGTAGAGACCACGAACGACCCTGAAAGGGCACCCCTGTAAAGGCTAATGAATATTCTATTGCAATCTCCCCTATGACCTCCCCTAAACACCCAGCCTGTAAAATCCTTCAAAACAAAGGACCCAGCGCGCAAACTTTTCTGGGAGCACACCAGCGCTTTTCCCTTCCCCCTTTTCCTCCCGGACACTCGGACACTTGTGCATTTCCTCAACCCTAAGGGTCCCCACAGGGGAGCAATGGGACAGTGGCAGCTCATCTTGGGCTAACCTGCTGTCTTCAAGGTCCCCTTTTCTCTGACTTCCCAGTGCAGGCTCGTTTCTTTCCCATAAGGTTTCTAGAGAGCCAGAAGAGCTCTGCCTAGACTCTCCCCTGTACCTTCTATTCTAGGCCCTTCCTTGTTTCACTGTCCCCAACTCTTATGTGGACTCGTGTTGTGAAATCTTTCCTAGGTGAAGTCAAGGACCCACACAGTACTAGCTAGCTGTCAGCAGACCCAAAGGGCCAGGTCCCCTTTCTGGTGACAACTACATGTTAGGAAACTAAGTGTACACAGCTCACACCATTCCCTAAACACCCTGTTTGAAGTTCTATGCTTGGACACCTGGGGATGAAAGAAATATCTTTGAAATTAAGAACATTTCAACATTTAAACAAAATGAACAGAGCAAGATTACTGAGGTAATTTCCTTCCCAGCATGGACTAATTCCAACATCCTGCACTATAAGATGCAACACTGCCAAGCACTTTATAAAACTAGTTTGGGGAATTTTATGAGTTCCTGGGTTTGTACTGACTTTTTTTTTAAGCTTTGAATAAGTAATTTCAATCACCAGATGATAATTACAGCCTTCACAGTAAATGACCTGATTACATGTTTAAAAGAATACAGCCAACTGGAAAGTACCAAATAGACCTCTATTAGCCTTTATTCATCTGATAGGTAGAGTAATGACTAGACTTCAGAAGACCTTGGATTTTACTTAACTTTTGCCACTGATTATTAAGATTTTGGTAAATTACCTAATTTTCCTGTGCTTCAGATTTTCCATCTGCAAGTTAGATATAAAATCTAAACTGACCTACTTTGAAAGAAAACTGAGAAGAAATATTTGAAAACGTTCTGAGTTATTTGGAAGATACAATCTAAATCCAGGAGCTGGCAGAAGTGTAAAGGCCAAATTAAAGAAAGATTAAAACAGTGTAAAATAGAATGCTACTCTTCTGAATGTGCTGTGTCAAAGCCTTACATTTAAAAACTATGAAACATGTTAGAAATATCTCATTACAACCACCAGTTTCTATTACACAAATGCACATTTAAAACTAATGTTTAAAAGAAAAAGAATAGAATGTATCAGTGTAATATTTTGTCAATTGGCTTTATTGTACAAAGGATTCAAAAAGTGATACAAATGGAGCCCCAAATGGAGAACAAATCTGTCAGAGATCAGTGTCAGTCTAATACCAGGCACTAATGCATATAGAAACATATAATCTAATGACAGAAAAGCATTTTCATATCCCAAAACAGAAGACTATATAAATGAAAGGAGCCAGAAGAAATTTTCTTTCTTCCTTTATTTCAAAAATAAGACAATTATTTCTATTTTTCAAGACCTCTTTATCTCTTTTTCCTGACACTTTTTAATGGAAGATTCCTCCCAACAGCTAATCTTTCATCATAATCATGTTCACTATCCTATTTCTCTTTCCTGCATTATCAGGCTACCTGTAAAGTGTTCCTAAATTTCATTTTCTTTCCTGAAAAGCCTTATCAAGTGTATTAAGTATTTATATGTCAACTTAAAATCAGCATGAAATTCAGACTTGAACCAAAGATACTAACTCTTAAATTAAACACATTCAATCTCTATTAACTGTGAACCTAAAACAATTCAAATTTGCTTATTCTGTAGTCCAATGCAAATGAGATCAGAAATTAAATTGGAATTCGTACATATGATGAAAACATACACAAAACCATAAGCACATGACTTGTGGTGGCGCAGTGGATAAAGTGTTGACCTGGAATACTGAGGTCGCCGGTTCAAAACCCCAGGCTTGCTGGTCAAGGCACATATGGGAGTTGATGCTTCCTCTCCTCCTCCTTCTCTCTCTCTCTCCTTCTCTTCTTTTTTCCCTCCCTCCTCTCTCTCTAAAAATAAATAAAATTTAAAAAATAAAAAGAGTTCTTTGCCCTTAGTTCCATGCATGAGAGAAAGAAAAATAGCAGAATAAATGAGTGAAATCTATGTTTATACCCAGGAGTCAACAATAACTATTGTTCAAAATCAATAAATCCAAAACTAGAAATATAATCATATTCAAGTGATTACTTTATACACGCACACATAAATACATACACATATATACTACATATAAAGTATATATAACATATATACTCTCTGCATATGTGTATATGTGTTAAATATTACATATACAGAGAACATATATAAATACTATGAACTCTCTGGAAGTTACTATACACCTAAATAATGATTAATGAGGAGCCAGAGCGGGAAAGAAGAAGCATGAGACTATTACCTTTCATTACCAGCTCTTCTTTTTTTTTTTTTTGTCTGTTTTTTTGTATTTTTCTGAAGTTGGAAACAGGGAGGCAGTCAGACAGACTCCTGCATGCGCCCGACTGGGATCCACCCAGCATGCCCACCAGGGGGCGATGCTCTGCCCATCTGGGGCATTGCTCTGTTGTAACCAGAGCCATTCGAGCACCTGAGGCAGAGGCCATGGAGCCATCCTCAGTGCCTGGGCCAACTTTTGCTCCAATGGAGCCTTGGCTGTGGGAGGGGATGAGAGAGACAGAGAGGAAGGAGAGGGGGAGGGGTGGAGAAGCAGATGGGCGCTTCTCCTGTGTGCCCTGGCCGGGAATCAAACCCAGGACTCCTGCACGCTAGGACAACACTCTACCACTGAGCCAACCGGCCAGGGCCACCAGCTCTTCTATTTGATGTTATCACATGTATATATCACTTCAAATTTCTTCAAAATTTTAAACATCTTCAAGATAACTCCTCCCTGCGAAATATCTCATTACTGACCCCATTGACCATTCAGCTATTAGGCATCCTCTACACTATTGTCAGTTCAAATCATACTGATTTGCATCTATTGGGAACATTGTGAAATATTTTTTTATGTGCTTTCTATAATTCAACGCTAAGCCCCTAACCTACTTCAGCAAGGATTATGATTTATGGTTTTATTTATTACTCATAGCACTTTGTAGAATGTCTAACAATTCACTGAAAACAACTTAAAATTGTTTTTTCTTTTGCAAGAGAGAGAGAGAAGGAGACAGAGACAGCAAGGGAGATGAGAAGCATCAACTCATAGTTGCTTCACTTTAGTTGTTCATTGACTGCTTCTATGTTGTTCAGATGTGTCTCGATGTGAGGGACTCCAGCTGAGCCAGTGACTCCTTGCTCAAGCCAGCAACCTTAGGCTTCAAGTCAATAACCACTGGACTCAAGCCAGAGACCATGGGATCATAACCATGATCCCACGCTAGAACTGTTAGATAAGGCTGTGCTCAAGTGGATGAGTCCGTGGTCAAGCCAGTGACCTTGGGGTTTTGAACCTGGGTCCTCAGCATCCCAGGTCAACGCTCTTCCCACTGCGCCACCACCGGTCAGGCTAAAAGTATACTAAAAATAAAGAAGAAACCAGCAATGATTCATAACACATGGTTATACAATATATTAGAAATTAAGATCCTCCCTCCAGCTTTTATTGAGATCTAATTGACACATAACATTATGGAAGTTTAAAGTATACAATATGTTGATTTGATAGTTATATACTGCAATATGATTATCACTATAGCTTAGGAAGCACCTGTAGCACATCATATAATTACCATTTCTTTTTCATGGTAAGGACATTTAAGATTTAAGATCTACTCAGCAAATTTCAGGTATATAATACAGTATTATTAACTATAATCACCATCCTGTATGTGAAAATTTCAAAACTTATTCATCTTATAACTGGAAGAAGTACTCTTTGCATAACATCTTCCTTTCCCACTACCTCTCAGAAACCCTGGAAAACACCATTCTAGTCTGTTTCTGAGTTTTGGCTTTTTAGAATTCACTTAAAAGTGGTATTATGCAGTATTTATCTTTCTGTCTTTTTTCACACAGCATAACGCCCTCAAGGTCCACGTTGTCACAAATGAAAGGATGCCCTTCTTTCTCACAGTTGAATAATATTCCATTATATAATATATATCACTTCTTCTTTAACCATTCATCTACATATTAACAGACACATTGTTTACATTACTTGGATATTGTGAATAATGCTACAATGAACATGGGAGTGCAGATATTTCTTCAAGATAGTGATTTCCTTCCTTAGATAAATATCCAGAAGTGTGATTGCTGAACCATATGCTAATTATAATTTTAATTCCTTGAGTACCTTCCATACTGTTTTGCATAGACACTGAACCAAGATACATTTCCACCATCAATGCAAAAATGTTCCCTTTCCTCCACATTTTCACCAACACGTAGGTGTCTTTTTGCTGACCGCCATTCTAACAGGTGTGCAGTGATAACTCATTGTAATTTGATTCGCATTTCCCTGATGATTAGCAATGTTAAACACCTTTTCATACAACTCTCAAACATTTGTGTGTCCTCTCTGAAAAATGTCTACTTGGCCCTGGCCGGTTGGCTCAGCGGTAGAGCATCGGCCTGGCGTGCGGGGGACCCGGGTTCGATTCCCGGCCAGGGCACATAGGAGAAGCACCCGTTTGCTTCTCCACCCCTCCCCCTCTCCTTCCTCTCTGTCTCTCTCTTCTCCTCCCACAGCCGAGGCTCCATTGGAGCAAAGATGGCCCTGCGCTGGGGATGGTTCCTTGGCCTCTGCCCCAGGCGCTAGAGTGGCTCTGGTCGTGGCAGAGCGACGCCCCAGAGGGGCAGAGCATCGCCCCCTGGTGGGCAGAGCGTGGTCCCTGGTGGGCAGAGCATCGTCCCTGGTGGGCGTGCCGGGTGGATCCCAGTCAGGCGCATGCGGGAGTCTGTCTGACTGTCTCTCCCCGTTTCCAGCTTCAGAAAAATACAAAATAAGAAAAAAAAAAGAAAGAAAAATGTCTACTCAGTTCCTCTGCCTATTTTCAAATTGGTTTGTTTTTTTTGTTACGAGTCTTTTGCTACGAGTTGTACAAGTTCCTTTTACACTCTGGGCATTATATAACTCCCTATCTGATATGTGATTTGAAAATATTTCCTCCAGTTTTGTAGGCTGCCTTTCCATTTGGTTGACAGTATCCGATGCCCCGTAGAAGCTTAATTTGATGTAGTCCCACATGCTTATTTTTGCTTTTGTGCCACTATTTTTGATGTCAAACCCCAAAAAATCATTGCCAAAAATAGTATCAAGGGACTTACTCCCCATTTTCCTCTAGGAGTTTATAGTATCAGGTATCATTACATTCAAGTCTTTAATCCAATGTGAGTTGGTTTTTCTGTTAGGTATAAGGGTCCAGTTTTATTCTTTTGCATGTAGCTATCCAGTTTTCCTAACATCATTTATTAAAGAGACCATCCTTTCCCCATTGTTATTCTTGGCCTCTTTGTCATAATTTAACCATAAATCAGTGGGTTTATTTCTAGGCACTTTACACTGTTCCAATGATCTGTTTTTATGCCAATAACATACTGTTTAAATTACTAAAGCTTTGTAATATAATTTGAAATCAGAAAGTATGATGCTTCAACCTTTGTTCTTCTTAAGATTGCTTTGGCTATTCAGGGTCTTTCTGTAGTTCTACACAAATTTTAATACTGTTTTTTCTATTTCTTTAAAAAAGGCCATTAGAATTTTTATAGGGATAACAATGAATCTATAGATGGCTTTGGGTAGTATGGATATTTTAACAATATTTTTCTTCTAATCTACAAGCACAGAATATCTACAAGCACAAATATTTATTTGTCTCTTTAATTTCTTTCAACGTCTTATAGCTTTTGGTGTATAGATCTTTCACTTTCTTGATTGAACTTATTTCTAAATATTTTTTTTTTTTTTTGCATTTTTCTGAAGCTGGAAACAGGGAGAGACAGTCAGACAGACTCCCGCATGCTCCCGACCGGGATTCACCCGGCACGCCCACCAGGGGCGACGCTCTGCCCACCAGGGGGCGATGCTCTGCCCATCCTGGGCGTCGCCATGTTGCGACCAGAGCCACGCTAGCGCCTGGGGCAGAGGCCACAGAGCCATCCCCAGCGCCCGGGCCATCTTTGCTCCAATGGAGCCTTGGCTGCGGGAGGGGAAGAGAGAGACAGAGAGGAAAGCACGGCGGAGGGGTGGAGAAGCAAATGTGCGCTTCTCCTGTGTGCCCTGGCCGGGAATTGAACCCGGGTCCTCCGCACGCTAGGCCGACGCTCTACCGCTGAGCCAACCGGCCAGGGCAATATTTTATTATTTTTGATGCAATTATAAATAAGATTGTTTTCTTATCGTTCTGACAATTCATTATTTGTATACAGAAACACAACTGATTTTTGCATATTGATTTTGTATCCTGCAACTTTACAGAATTTATTAGTTCTAACAGTTTTTTTGTGAGGTCTTCAAGATTTTCCATATACAATATCACGTCATATACAATTAAAGACAATTTTACTTTTTTTTTTCTTTTTTGAGAGGCAGGGAGAGACAGAGAGAAACATCGAGCTGCTCCTATATGTGCCCTGACTCGGGATCGAACCTGCAACCTTGTTGTTTCAGGACAATGCTCTTAACCAACTGAGTTAACCGGCCAAGGCCCAGTTTTATTTCTTTAACAATTCAGATATCTTTTATTTCTTTTTCTTGCCTACATGCTCTGGTTAGGACTATGTTGAATAAAAGTGACTTGTCCTTGTCTTATCCTGATCTCAGAGGAAAAGCTTTTAGATTTTTATCATTGAATCTAACAGTGGTGTTCAACTGCCGCGACTGAAATTTTATGCCAGTCTGAAAAAGAGTTAACTACCCTGATGCTGTATGAAGATTTACAGGCCACAGCCAGTTGGCTTAGTGATAGAGCTTCAGCCTGGCACATGGACGTCCCGGGTTCGATTCCCAGTCAGGGAACACAGAAGAAGTGAAGATCTGCTTCTCCACCCCTTCCCCTCCCCTTTGTCTCCCCTGTCCCTACAACCATGGCCCGACTGACTGTTTTATTTTTGTTTTGTTTTTTTTGTATTTTTCTGAAGCTGGAAATGGGGATAGAGAGACAGACTCCCGCATGCGCCCGACTGGGATCTACCTGGCGCGCCCACCAGGGGGCATCGCTCCATCGCTACCAGAGCCACTCTAGCGACCGGGGCAGAAGCCAAGGAGCCATCCCCAGTGCCCGGGCCATCTTTGCTCCAATGGAGTCTCGCTGCGGGAGGGGAAGAGAGAGACAGAGAGGAAGGAGAGGGGGAGGGGCGGAGAAGCAGATGGGCGTTTCTCCTGTGTGAATCGACTGATTGGTTTTTGGTTGGTTTGAGTGCATAGCCCTAGGCATGGAGGATAGCTCCATGGAGCCTCCACTTCAGGTGCTAAAAATAGCTCAGTTGCAAGCATGGCCCAAGAGGGACAGAGAATTGGCCCTAAATAGGGGCTGCAGGGTAGATCCCGGTCCGGGCACATGAAGAAGTCTATTTCCCTTCCTCTCACTCGGAAAAGAAGAAAAAGAAGATTGACAAAGTCTATAATCTTCATACAACATCAGGGTCGTTCACTCTTTTGCAGACAGTCACAAAATTTATGATGGATCAGTGGTTGAAAAACACTCAAATAATATTAGCTGTGGGTGCCCTGGCCAGATAGCTCAGTTGGTTAGAGCACGGTCCCAAAGCACAGCAATTGCCAGGTCAGTCCCCAGTTAGGGCACATACAGGAACAGATCAATGTCCCTCTCTCTCTCTCTCTCTCTCTCTCTCTCTCTCTCTCTCTCTTCCTCTCTAAAATCAATAAAATAAATATTGCCTGACCAGGCAGTGGTACAGTGAATAAAGCACCAATACGGGACACTGAGGACCCAGGTTCAAAACTCTGAGGTTGCCGGCTTGAGTGTGAGCTCAATGACTTGAATGCAGGCTCCCCAGCTTAAACGTGGGGTCACCAGCTTGAGCATGGGATCAAAGACATGACCTCATGGTCACTGGCATGAGCCCAAAGGTCACTGCCTTGAGCAAGGGGTCACTGGCTCAGCTGGAGCTCCTTGGTCAAGGTACATATGAGAAAGCAATCAATGAACAACTAAGGTGCCACAACTATGAGCTGATGCTTTTCATCTACATTCCTGTTTGTCTCTGTCTTCTCCCCCTCTCTCTGTCTTTCCCTTTCCTTCGCTAAAAGAAAAGAAAATAAACATTAGAAAATATATATACTGCTCTCAAAAATTAGGGGATATTTTATTGCTTCATATTCATTTTAAAATATCCCCTAATTTTTGTGAGAAGTATATTAGCTGTGGTCTTGTCATATAGGATCTCTATTATGTTGAGGTATATTTCCTCTATTTAGTTTTTGAATTTTTCCCATCAAAGGATGTTAAATTTAGTCAAATGCCTTTTCTGCATCTAGTGAAAAAAAATTTTTTGTGACAGAAACAGAGAGAGACAGAGAAAGGGACAGACAGACAGGAAGGGAGATGAGAAGTATCAGTTCTTCATTGTGGCACCTTAGTTGTTCACTGATTGCTTTCTCATATGTGCCTTGACCAGAGGGCTACAGCAGAGTGAGTGACCCCTTGCTTGAGCCAGTGACCTTGGGCTCAAGCTGGTGAGCCTTGCTCAAACCAGATGAGCCAGTGCTCAAGCTGGCAACCTCAGGGTTTCAAACCTGGGTCCTCTATGTCCCAGTCTGACACTCTATCCACTGCTTCATCACCTGGTCAGGGTAGTGAAATTTTTAGATACTTTTTATCCTTTATTTCATTAATGTGGTATATCACAATTATTTGCAGATGTTACACCATCCTCCCATCCCTGGAATAAATCCCACTTAATCATGATATATGATCCTTTTTAGTACACGTTGAATTCAATGTGCTAATACTTTGTTGAGGACTTTTACATCTACATTCATTAGACACACTGGCTTATAAATTTCTTTCCTTGGAGTGTCCTTATCTGGCTTTGAGTAATGTTGGCCTTGTAAAATGGATGTGAAAGTGTTTTCATCTCTTCTATTTTTTGGAAGAGTTTGAGTAGAATTGGTATTAGTTCTTAAATGTTGAGTAGAATTCACCAGTGAAACCGTCTGATTCTGGATTTTTCTTCATTGAGAGGATTTTGATTTCTGATTCCATCTTCTTAAAAGTAATCAGTCTGTTCAGATTTTCTATTTTATTCTGATTCACTCATGGTAGGTTGTAGGATTCTAGGAATTTATACCTTTCCTCTACGTTTTCCAATTTGTTGGTGTATAATTATTCAAAGTGGTCTTTTATGATCCTTTAACTGAGTTATCAGTTAAAATGTGTCCACTTTCATTTATAATTTTGAGTCCTCTTTTGTTCTTGGTGAGTCTAGCTAAAGGTTTCCATATTTTATCTTTTGATCTTCTTAATCACTTCCTTTTATTAACTTTGGGCTTTGTTTTTCTTTTTCTAGTTCCTTAAGGTATAAAGTTAGATTATTTTAGATCTTTCTTGTTTCTTAATGTAGGAATTTAATACTATAAAGTTCCCTCAGGATAGCTTTTGATAAATCTCATGTCTTGGTATGGAGTATTTTCATTTTCATTTGTCTGAAGATATTTTTTATTTCTCTTTTGATTTCTTCTTTGACCCACTGTTCAGGGTATGTTATTCAATCTCCATGTATTTGTGAATTTTCCAGTTTTCTTCTTGTAAATGATTTCTAGTTTCATACCACTATGGTCAAAGAGAAGTTGTGTGATATGATTTCTTCTTGGTGAGTCTTCTTAAATTATTAAGACTGGTTTTGTGGCCTAATATAATCTATCCTAGAGAGTTTCTCATGTGTGTTTGAGAATGTGTATTCTGCCGCTCTTGAATGGAGTATGTCACAAAAACCAAGTCCGTCTGGCCTAATGTATAATTTAATTCCTAAGTATTCTTATTTTTTCTGTCTGGATGATCTATCCATTATTGAATGTGGGGTTGTGAAGTCCCCTACTATTACTGTATTGCTATTTCTCCCTTCAGTTCTGTTAATATTGTTTAATACAATTAGCTGCTTCTATATCAGGTACGTAAATATTTACAAACATTATATCCTCTTGATAAATCAACCCCTTTATCATTAGAAATTAGTCTTAATTTTATGTTCAAAGTCAATTACATAACAAAACAAGCACATACCTTTAAGAGCTTCACAATGCTTTTTAATTGCTACAGGAGTCAAATGCAAAAAGTTGGGGATCTAAAGTAGAAAAATTTAAAGGGTAAATTAGCCAACTGTCTTAAAAACATAAAAAACACACTGTACTCACACAACTAAATCATAGGCCAGTAAGAATTATAATAAATAAAATGTAGTTTTTTATATCAATTCTATGTTATAGGTGTTATGAATTCAAGAAATAAATTACTTGAAATATAGATTTAGTACCTAGAATCTTAAAATGACAACACTGGGAAAAAGAAACGTAATCTTTATAGTACTCTTCCTGTCATGAATCTACAGGGGTGTATATCTCCCTTACAGAGCTGAAAGTACTTAAGGATGCAGATCATTGTTTAATCATCCTAATTCCCCTAGAAAGCTTGCACATCTTAACTAAACAATTTAATAAAGTTGGGAATATATATAATACTATATTAAGAGGCTACCTCATGAGTCATAGGGTCAACGGGAAGTTTAGAAGAGGTCAGAGATTTAATTTCCTCAAATAAATAATTACATTTCCTAGGTATTTCTAGGTTAATGTTAATCAACTTGAGAAAATTTAAGTAAACAGACTCATTTGGAAAGAAAAATATGGCCCTGGCCGGTTGGCTCAGCGGTAGAGCGTCGGCCTAGCGTGCGGAGGACCCGGGTTCGATTCCCGGCCAGGGCACACAGGAGAAGCGCCCATTTGCTTCTCCACCCCTCCGCCGCGCTTTCCTCTCTGTCTCTCTCTTCCCCTCCCGCAGCCAAGGCTCCATTGGAGCAAAGATGGCCCGGGCGCTGGGGATGGCTCTGTGGCCTCTGCCCCAGGCGCTAGAGTGGCTCTGGTCGCAACATGGCGACGCCCAGGATGGGCAGATTATCGCCCCCTGGTGGGCAGAGCGTCGCCCCTGGTGGGCGTGCCGGGTGGATCCCGGTCGGGCGCATGCGGGAGTCTGTCTGACTGTCTCTCCCCATTTCCAGCTTCAGAAAAAATGAAAAAAAAAAAAAAAAAAAAAAAAAAAAAGAAAGAAAAATATGAACAAGCACAAAATTACTCCAAACATTATGCTTAGAATCTTAAGTGTTGATCAGAAAACATTTAATCAAGAGAAAATAGGCAATGAAAATTGAGATCATGAATAAGGTGGCTTTATTTATTTATTTATTTATTTGTATTTTTCCAAAGTAAGAAAGGGGGGCAGGCAGACAGACTCCTGCATGCACCCAACAGGGATCCACCCAGCATGCCCACCAGGGGGCAATGCTCCGCTGCAACCACAGCCATCCTAGCACCTGAGGCAGAGGCCATGGAGCCATCCTCAGCACCCGGGCTAACTTTTGCTCCCATGGAGCCTTGGCTGCGGGAGGGGAGGAGAGAGACAGAGAGAAAGGACAGGGGGAGGGGTGGAGAAGCAGATGGGCACTTCTGTGTGCCCTGGCCAGGAATCAAATCCAGGACTTCCACATACTGGGCCAACACTCTACCACTGAGCCAACGGGCCAGGACCTAGTTTTACTATTAAAACATAAAATATAATCTTAAAATCACAAAAGGAAAAAATAATAGCTAATGCTTGCATAACATCTGTATAGGCACTGTTCTATGCACTGTGTATATATCAACTCAGTTAATAAACTTATCTGATGGCACTCACTAGGAATAAACCACTTCACTGGACTGAGCATATAGGTGATTCTTAAAACAGATAGCCTGCATTAAATGTCTGGATGTCTAACCTGACCTGCAGTGGCATAGTGGCTAAAGCGTCCACCTGGGATGCTGAAGTTGCCAGTTTGAAACCCCGGGCTTGCCTGGTCAAGGCACATACGAGAAGCAACTATGGGTTGATGTTTCCTGCTCTTCCCCTTGTCCCCATCTTTCTATCTCTAAAATCAATAAAAAAACATTTTTTAAAAAGATTCAATTTCTGGGCCTGACCAGGTGGTGACGCAGTAGATAGAGCATCGGACTGGGATGCGGAGGACCCAGGTTCGAGACCTCGAGGTTGCCAGCTTGAGCGCGGGCTCATCTGGTTTGAGCAAAAGCTCACCAGCTTGGACCCAAGATCGCTGGCTCGAGCAAGGGGTTACTCGGTCAGCTGAAGGCCTGTGGTCAAGGCACATATGAGAAAGCAATCAATGAACAACTAAGGTGTCGCAATGAAAAACTAATGATTGATGCTTCTCATCTCTCTCCGTTCCTGTCTGTCTGTCCCTATCTATCCCTCTCTCTGACTCGCTCTTTGTCACTGTAAAAAAAAAAAAAAAAAAAAGTTTGAATTTCTGGGTTGGGGGAGACGGAGATATATTAAATGGGACACTTGAATCTAGGTAAACACAATAAATTAAAATTAAAAAAAATAAAGTTTGGATTTCTAGGTTTATTAAGATACCATTCACAGCCATTGGCAATTTTACAGACATATTGCTACTCTCTCACCTAGTGATATTTTCAAAAGACCTTCCTTTTAAACTAAGTTCATTTCACCTCTTTCACTTGAAGAAAAAGTTAATTTCCTCAGTGTTTGTTTTCTTATGTCTCTTGAAACATTCCTATTTCTAAATTTCATTTAACCCTTCCTCCAGCAGCAGATAACCCCTTCTCCATAATACCATCTCATTTTTTTTTGCCATCACCTTTTATCAAATTTTCCTTTGTATTCAATATTTCAAGAAGACTCTGATTCAGTGGAAATGTTTGTTGATGATAACTGCATTATATGTAAAAGGAAGCCATTTAAAGTATGCATTCTCAGGCTAAGCAAATTTACATTATCTTTAAAAACCTACAGTTCATAAATCACTATCGGTGCTATCAACTGAAATTTTTAGTATGACCTATTTTGCTTCAAGCAATAAAACTTAAGGACAGTAACAATAATATTAAATAATATTCTACCTTTCTGGACAGAAAATTCAAAAATCTATCTTTTAGAAGTAGAACCTTCATTCATTCCCTCAGTTCTCAATATCAAACTAGATTTTTTTTTTTTTTGTATTTTTCTGAAGCTGGAAACGGATAGAGACAGTCAGACAGACTCCCGCATACGCCCGACCGGGATCCACCCGGCACGCCCACCAGGGGCGACGCTCTGCCCACCAGGGGGCGATGCTCTGCCCATCCGGGGCGTCGCTCTGCCACGACCAGAGCCACTCTAGCGCCTGGGGCAGAGGCCAAGGAGCCATCCCCAGTGCCCGGGCCATCCTTGCTCCAATGGAGCCTTGGCTGCGAGAGGGGAAGAGAGAGACAGAGAGGAAGGAGGGGGTGGGGGTGGAGAAGCAAATGGGTGCTTCTCCTATGTGCCCTGGCCGGGAATCGAACCTGGGTCCCCCGCACGCCAGGTTGACGCTCTACCGCTGAGCCAACCGGCCAGGGCCTCAAACTAGATTTTATTTTTCTTAGTTCCACTTGAAAGAGATAATACAGAAAAGATACAATAAGAAAAAAAAAGTCAAAACAGAAACCATAGGACCAATTAATTAGTTTCTTAAATGCCTAGGATTCTTTGAGTCTTCTTTACCATGGATTATCAAAATATAACATCCATTATTACCTGGGGAAAAGTTCAAATTAAAACACAATAAGCTGCTATACACTGAATCTTAACATATAAGGGGGGTGGGGATAAAGGGCCTGGGAGGAAGAGCATCATTTTAGACGTAAGGCTTAGGCCCTGGCCAGTTGGTTCAGTGGTAGAGTGTCGCCGCAGATTGTGAATGTCCTGGATTTGATTCCCAGTCAAGGCATACAGCAGAAGTGACGGTCTGCTTATCCATCCCTCCCCCTCTCACCTCTCTCTTTTTCTCTCTCTCTCTCTCTCCTCCTCTTGCAGCCATGGCTTGATTGGAGTGAGGTGGCCCTGGGCACTGAGTTTGGCTCCATGGCCTCCACCTTAGGTGCTAAGAAGAACTAGGTTGCTGAGTGCAGATTGTGAATGTCCTGGATTTGATTCCCAGTTAAGGCACACAGGAGTAGTGACGATCTGCTTATCCATCCCTCCCCCTCTCACCTCTCTCTTCTTCTCTCTCTCTCTCCTTCTCTTGCAGCCATGGCTTGATTGGAATGAGCTGGCCCCGGGCACTGAGGATGTCTCCATGGCCTCCATCTCAGGCGCTAAGAAAAACTCGGTTGCTGAATAACAAAGCAACACCCCTTATGGGCAGAACATCTCCCTGTAGAGGGCTTGCCAGGTGGATATTAGTCGGGATGCATGTGCTAGTCTGCCTGCCTCCCCTCCTCTCACTTAATTAAAAAAAAAAAAAAAAAAAAAGGAAAAGATGTAAGGCTTAGCCAATCAACTAGCAACTTATCTTACCTTTAAAAGTTCTAGATTTCCCTCCTTTGCCATCGGCACCCCCCTTTTCACTGGATAACCCATTCGAACAGGAAGAGGTACTACAGAGGGTTTAAATGGTGCTGCAACAGGGTAAACACTAGGCCAGTCCTGGTCAACAGCCATTTTCTCTGTCCTAGGAGGTAGTGCCTAAGAAACATAAAACAGTTTAATATTTTAAATATGAACATAATTTTATATTTTAAAGCAAAAGAAAACATGCAACTAAGAGAAACACTAGCAGAATTGCAACCTACACAAAATCTAACCTCCCACAAAGCTGCTACTATTCAAACAAAAAAACATCAAATCTACCTAATTATTTCTGCAGTTTTCTCAAACCCGATGGGGCAAGGATCCCCCTTTAATAACACATTTTCTTCACTAAAAATGTCTCTACCTTATTTACTTAAACTTTTTAGCCAACTTTTTACATTTTGTTTATGAAAGGATGAGTAACAACTTTTCAAAAATAATTTTCCCTGGCCGGATAGATTGGTTGGTTAGAGCCATCATCAGATACTCAGAGGTTGCCAGTTCAATCCCCGGTCAGGGCACATATAGGAACACATTGATCTTTCTGTCTGTCTCTCTCTATCTCTCTCTCTTTTTCCCTTCTAAAATCAATAAATAAAGTTTACCTGAAAATAAAAAAATAAGAAATATGAAAGTAAAGAATATAAAATTGGAAATAAATAAGGATTAAACTAATTGAATAAATACATAATAAGAAACTATATATATCTCCTAGGCCCAGGGAATAGCTATATGATAGTTAAATCAATCACAATAACACTCTCTAAAAAAAAACCACAAACACATACACGAAATATATATTTTTTAACATATTCAATAGAAGGGGATGGCCAGCACACAAAAGCATGGTTTAAAGAGACAAAATTCAGCACCATCCATCTAAGCAATATGAAAGCTATTCTAGTAAGTCCTGGGAGCAGATAATATTTCTACGAAAATAACTACTCTAGACAATTATAATTTGAGGCTATTTAATTTCCAGCATATATGTCTTTGTTCTGACTCCATGTCAAGTGACCTTATAATATGGACGCCTGCATACAGATGCCCACAGGGTGAGAAAAAACTACATAGTTGTATTAATATTATATACATACCAGGCTTCATGACTGTTAAAAGCATCTTCAGAAATAATTCTAGCCTGACCTGTGGTGCTGGAGTGGATAAAGCATTGACCTGGAACGCTGAGGTCATCGGTTCAAAACCCTGGCCTTGCCTGCTCAAGGCACATACAAGAAGCAACTACAAGTTGATGCTTTACACCCCCCCCCTTCTCTGTCTCTCTCTTCTCTCTAAAAATCAATAAATAAAATCTTTAAAAAAATAGTAATTCTATATTCTGGTTTATGTACCTGTTTCCTGGGAATATGTAAGTCCACCTCTTAAAGATGATCTATTCTTGGGGTACTGACAAATACCAATCCAAGATTAGAGTCAAGACTGTGGCAGTCACCAAGTAAATACCTCCCTTAGGATCCCTTCCTCGGCTGTACCCTCCCACCTCATCCTGAACATCTGCCTCACTTTAGAACTTCAGGAACAACTAAGACAGTACATAGTAGAGTATGCTAATTGTTTACCTTTCTTCTCGGTGGCCTTTCAGATTTGGTTTTTCTTTCTGTTGCACCTAAAAGACAACACAATAACTATAGACAATTTCCTAACATACAATTGTTCAACACTGATCATGATTCCATAATTTGAACACAATTTAAGGTACTCAGTAACAACAAGAAAAGAATCTATTTTGTTGTAGTCTCAGGGACTAAAATCATCTTAATGAAAATGAAAAGTCAGAAGTAGTTAAGAAAACTCCAGTTATTAAAATATAAAATGATCATCCAAAGAAATATTTTCAATAAATTTTAAGGTTCTTAGTTAAATAAACTAAAATATCTAGTAGAAATAAGTCTTTTAAAGATAAATGGTTTGACATGTTCTCATTTTAAGTATACTTGCTCGTATTTGGAAATAGTCTGTTCTCTTACAAAAAAAAAAGAAAATGCTTAGTTTTTCCTTCTCTGTTGTATATTAAAACTGCCAATGCTACAATGACAAGAATAACAAAAATCACAGCCATTCCTAACAAATCACATAACTGTAGAAGAGGGTGGCTTACTTATATACAGTATATATATATTTTAAAGTATTATACCTCTTGGTTTTGCTATATTTAAATATAGCTATATTCATTGAGCACTTTCACATGCTTGACACTGCTAAATATTTTTCATGATCTCTTTTAATATTAGTCTTTACAAGAACTGTAAGTACCATCATTATCCTTATTTAGAGCTCACTTACAGCTAAAGACCAAGAGTTGTCATAGCATACAAGACTGTTCAGACCAGGGGTCAGGAACCTATGGCTCGCAAGCCAGATGTGGCTCTTTTGATGGCTGCATCTGGCTCACAGACAAATCTTTAATGAAAAAAATAATAAATTATAAATATAAAACATTCTCGTGTATTACAATCCATTTATTTCCTACCACTCATGTTCATGGTTGCAGGTGGCTGGAGCCAATCACAGCTGTCCTCTAGGACAACACCAACTTTTTATTGGATAATGCATAACGTACACGGGTCGTTGTATGGCTCTCACGGAATTACATTTTAAAATATGTGGCGTTCATGGCTCTCTCAGCCAAAAAGGTTCCTGACCCCTGGTTCAGACTCTGACCTTCACAAGGCCCCACAGCAACACTGAACTTCCAGTACCAGGACTGTCTTTCTGAACTTTATGTTCTCTTTGCCTGGAATATACTTCCATCTGCTTGACTTCTGTCCCCTTCTCCCTCCTCAGCTCATTTCTTTATCTGACAATTTCTTACTCATCCTTCAATAGTATTTCATTTATTCTTTCAAAAGTTGTGGAGTGATACTGTGTCCCAGAACAAGAGGAACACAGTCCTTATTCCCAGTGACTGGTGAGTCTGTCAAATAAGACAACTATTTAAAAAATAATTTTAATAAACAATGATAAATATTAATGGAAACATATAGCAAGAGACCAAACCTAATCAAGTAGTTGGGGAAAACCTCCTTGAAGAAGTTGACTTGAAGCTAAAATGTTAAGGATAAGCAGGACTTAGCCCTGGGAACTGGCAAGTAAGAAAAGTGTTCTATAAGAGAAGATAGAAAATCAAAGTAAACCAATTCAACATGGCTGAACCTTCAGAGTAGAACAGAGAAGCTTTCTGCTCCTTGATCGCACCCACAAGCTTATTCTCACTTCTGGGCCTTGGCACTTGCAATTCCCTATGCTAAAAATGCTCTGCCCCTCTACCCCCAAGCTCACCATATTTTCTGGGCTCTGTTTAAATGTCATTTCCAGGGCTCTGGCCACTGGCTTAGTGGGTAGAATGTGGGCCCCATATGGACCTCCTGGGTTTTATCAAGAAGCGACCATCTACTTCTCTCCAACTCCCTCTCCCTCTTCCCCTGCCACAGCCAGAGACTGGATTGGTTCCTGCATCTGCCCCCCAGCTGAGGATAGCTGGGCTGGTTAGAGTGCAGTCAGCCTCAGCAGCTAAAATAGCTTGGTGATTCCAGCATGGCCCCAGACCGAGGTTGCAGGGTGGATCCTGGTTGGGGTGCATGCAGGAGTCTGTCTCACTACCTCTCTTCCTCTCACTCAAAAAAAAAAAACAAAAACAAAACAAAAGTAACTTCCCCAGGGAGGTCTTCCCAGATAGACTACCTATCTTATATTACCCTACAGCCATGACTCCTCCAACCCATCATTCTCAACATCCTGTTTATTTTTCTAACTAATCACTATCTTACATTGCACCGACATTGTTTATCTCTGTCTAGTCTGACTTACCCCAAAGTATGTACCCTTCAGGAAGTGAGGGCCCTTTGCTCTATCCTTTTATCTAGCACACTGCCTAGCACACAGCTGGATTTAAGTATTTGTAGAATGAATGAATGAGAAATTTAAGACTATGAAGAGCCACTAATATAATTTACCACTTATCTTAAAAGCAACGAGAAACCACTTGTAGATTTTAAACAAGGGCGTGGCAAGATAGGATTTGCTTTTTGAACACTTCACTCTGGCATTTGGGAGAATTAACGTTTAAGGAGGCAAAAGCGGAAATAGGGATCGGTAAGGGAATTGTTATGGAAGTGAAAGATGGTGGCCTAGATTGGGCTGTTAGCAGTATTTAGTTTAGAGACCTTAAAGAAGGCAGCAGGGCAGCCCTTACTGAATAACTGCACATGCCTCCTCCTCGAGAGAATTATTCTGGACTCTTCCGGGCTCCTTCCCAAAGCTCCCGTGTTACCCTATTCCCGCTTCTTCTACAGCACCTCACACTGCATAGTCTGCGGTAACAAGTGTCTTTTTCACTAGACTCCTCCAGGGCAATAACGGTACCAGGCATGCCTATCATCTCTGACTGAAGGTCATCTCCGTGTCTGTTTGAATGAAGGTCGTCCCATTGAGTGACATGGCTAGGCCTGCAATTCAGAGCTGCAGTCTGCTGTTTCTCTCACCGTTCGGGACAATCTGTGGCGCAACGCTGCCCGAGAAACAACACCAAGCACCAGTAACCAGAGGGAGACCTTGTGTCCGTGGGACCGGGCCTCAAAGAGCGCCGGTTACAGGGGATGGAGCGGGCGATCTAGGAGCGACCAGAGACCCCAGAAGCAGAAATCTGCGGCTGCGAATGGGACCAAACGCGCGCCGAGGAAAACCCACGTGCACTGTTTTTCTACCTGGCGGGCCAGCCTGGGAGAGGTCAGTAGAGGACGCACCGCGGGCGGCCAACATAGGCCCGATATTCCGCTCTCTCACCTCCCCCAAAGCCCGACAGCAGCAGACACTCACGTGGATTTGGTTTCCGGGATAGAATGGTCGGAGACACCGCAGTGGAGAAGGTACGCAGGGTCCGGGCCCCCGGCTGCAAGGCCAGCCACACCGAGAGAGAGGCGGCCGCCATGGCCGCGACAACGGCAAGCTGGGAAGGACAAACGCGATCTCGCGCTAAAGGAATGCTACCGCGCATGCTCTTCCCGTTTTGCCCCGCCCCTCTGGTGTAGAAACAGGATACACGTGGGCCTGGGAAACCAGGGCCTGGTACTCAAAAGAGCATTCCAAAAGAGAGAGAAATAAGTAATGAAAATAAAATAGGCCTGACCTATGGCGCACAGTGGATAAATCGCCGACCTGGTACGTTGAGATGGCGGGTTCGAAACCCAGAGAGCATGCCTGGTGAAGGCACCTAGGGGCGTTGGCGATGCTTTCTGCTCCTTACCCTTTCTCTTTCACTTTCCTCTCTAAAATGAATAAATTGTTTTTTTAAGAAAACAAAATGACTTTTTTAAAATTGAAGCAATCAGTCCAAAGACAGTTGCAGATAATGATCATAAGGCATGGAGGAAATAAGACTCAGAGGGCGAGTTTGGTCTGGGCGGGGCCTCATATGGCCCAGGGTCTACCCTACATCCCTGCTCCTTTGTAATTGCTGCTTTTCAACACTTTCTTGGATTAAAGAAAGTATTCAGCTAGTGCAAGTGACATACTCCAAGGGGAGAGGCAGTATCGGTTAGTAGTTAAAAGGACACGAGTTTAAAACTTGGTTTTACCACTTCTAGGCTGTGTGAGCCTCATCAAGTTAATATAAACAAACGTCTGGGTACAATATTGGCATACAGTGAGCATCCTGCGCGCGTAGGATATAATTGTCATGATTTGTTTAGCTTGTTTTTATATCAGGTTAGAATTACAAAAAGTTAGTATGCACCAGTACTTAGAAAATAATGGACATTCTTTACGAGTTCTCCTATTTTTTTTTTACTCTAAGATGGATTAACATACAACCCTCAATAAAATTATCCTCTATTTTTTTTAACCCGTATGTATAATATTTAATCAAAGTACAAAATTATAATAACAAGAACAACTGGGAACAAACACAACTGATTCCTGGTAGGCATACAAGTGGCAGAATAGGAGTATGCAAGTGTCCCAGAGCACTCTACCTGAGGGCATTCAGTGAGCCATGGGCATCAATCAGTATGTGAGGGGACTAAATGGCATGATAGGGACAGAATTTGTAGTAATCACCATTCTCATCTTTTCTGGCTTCTGACTATGGTGTATTAGGTGTATTAGTTTTCTAAAGATGCCATAACAAAGCATCACAAACTAGGTGACTTAAAACAACAGAAATTTATTCTCTCACAGTTCTAGAGGCTAAAATTTCAAAGTTCAGGTGTTGCCAGGGTTTATGGTTCCTTCTGGAAGTTCATAAGAATCTGTTTATGCCTCTCTCAGCTTCTAATGGTTGCTGGCAATCCATGGCATTCCTTTGCTTGTAGACACATCACTCCAATTCCTACCTTTATCTTCACATGGTGTTTTCCCCTCTCTTCTATCTTTAAGATTAAAGGCATGGCCTTTTAGTCTGATGAATATGGAGTTTGAATCCTGGCTCTGTGAGCAAGCCCACCTAATAGCCCTGAGCTTCAATTTCAAAGAAAATAGGCTCAGTAATATCTTCCTCAGGATGGTTGTGATTGAGTTATATTCTCATAGATAAAGTGGCTGCTCAGCTGCTATCCTCAGAACAATGCAGACCCAAAGTAGGAAGAAGGGATGGCGACAGAACATTTTCATCCCCCCACTGTAAAGTTGTACTTAATTTGTTTGTTGTTCTTTCTTAAAAGCTTCCTGGCATCCCCTTTGAAATGCATCAAGGTGTTTGTCTTCACAGCAAATCTGGCAAGCGTCCTAGGGAACAAACATTTGGGAGAAACCGGACTTTAAGGTTAGGAAAGGAGACAGCCAATCTTGAAGGGGGCTAAACCAGGAATCCTAAATCTTTACCCTGTATCCTAAAAAACAACAACAAAACAGTCTGTGTGAGAAATTTCAGATAATTCCTAGAGGCACCAGGACCCAGCTATTCCTGGGAGATACCTGACACTGGCTGTCTTAAAAGATTTACCAAGGACACCAGATAGGGCCATGCTAATTAGGCCTGTGCTATATCAGAACTTGCAAAGGAGTTGTTCCTGCAGCTGAACCCCCATCCTCCTTCTCATCAAGTCTATTACCAAGACCATAAATCAAGATATGCTAATCTGCCCCTAGCCCCTATATGTAATGCTCCCTCCCCACAGCTAGGGGCTGACATCTTTTGCTGGTCTCAGTCCACTTGCACCCAAGTGTTTTTAAAATAAATTTTTCTTTTGGAACACAGTAGCCTAATGTTTTCAGTGCCGCCCGCAATTTCTGCCTTTCATATTCCAGAAGGTGTAATATAAATGATGGCCACTGGAATTAAGCTCCGAGTCAATTCAGCAGCCACTTTCCTCTCTCGAGTTTGCATATTGTAGCACAATGAAGTGCAAAACCTATACTATAGAAATTTAGAGACAAAAGAGGTATGAATCCCTAAAGAATTAGTTTATATTCAGAGAATTCTTAATTTCTCAGCAAGATGTTAAGAAACTTAGGTCCTCAGTCTATGCTTACTGTCTTTTGTTTTACTCTTTCCCTAACAATAAAGTGGATAGATATGGTTAGAGTTAATGGACCCAGAGAAGTACTTATCATTTTCCCCAGACATCAAGTGCAATAAAGTTTGTTCTATATTAAAAGCTAAAAAACCAGTCCTGGGCCCTGGCTGGTTGGCTCAGCGGTAGAGCGTCGGCCTGGTGTGCGGGGGACCGGGTTCAATTCCCGGCCAGGGCACATTGGAGAAGCGCCCATTTGCTTCTCCACCCCCCCTCCTTCCTCTCTCTCTCTTCCCCTCCCGCAGCCAAGGCTCCATTGGAGCAAAGATGGCCCGGGCGCTGGGGATGGCTCCTTGGCTTCTGCCCCAGACACTAGAGTGGCTCTGGTTGTGACAGAGCGACACCCCAGCGGGGCAGAGCATCGCTCCCTGGTGGGCAGAGCATCGCCCCTGGTAGGTGTGCCAGGTGGATCCCGGTCAGGCGCATGCGGGAGTCTGTCTGACTGTCTCTCCCTGTTTCCAGCTTCAGAAAAATACAAAAAAAAAACCAAAAACACACACACACACCAAAAAAAAACAAAAAAAAAACACAAACCTTAAAAAACCAGTCCTGGTTGGATAGCTCAGTTGGTTAGAGCTTCATCCCAAAGTGCAGAGGTTGCTTGACCTGTGATGGCGCAGTGGATAAAGCGTCGACCTGGAAATGCTGAGGTCGCTGGTTCAAAACCCTGGGCTTGCCTGGTCAAGGCACATATGGGAGTTGATGCTTCCAGCTCCTCCCCCCCTTCTCTCTCTCTGTCTCTCCTCTCTCTCTGTCTCTCCCTCGCCTCTCTAAAATGAATTAAAAAAACAAAACAACAACAAAAAAAACAAAGTGCAGAAGTTGCTCATTATATCCCTGGCCAGGGCACATATAGGACCAGATTGATGTTCCTGTCTCTCTCTCTCTCCCTTCCTCTCTCGCTAGAATAAGTAAACAAACATTAAAGAAAACTTTTAAAAATCATTTGTAATGCTATCAACAGGCAATAATATCTGGTTCATGCAGTGTTTTACACGTACTACTGAGATTGTGCTCAAAAAAGTTACTAAGAATTACATAATTTTCAGATATTTTTATTTTTTATTTATTTATTAATTTTTAGAGGAGAATGAGAGAGAGAGGAGGGGGAAGGAGCAGGAGGCATCAACTCCCATATGTGCTTTGACCAGGCAAGCCCAGGCTTTCAAACTAGTGACCTAGAATTGCATAATTTTCAGTTGGAAAAGATCTTAATGTGCAATCACTTATTCATGATAAAGAGTTTTTCTTCAGCCTTCATGACCAAATAACCCAATACATTGTAGAAACAAAACTGGTTTCATGGGCATGTGACTTGCACTTAGAAGAGCCTTACGTAGATTAACTGGTGGTGGTACAGGGGGTAGAACCTCAACATGGAGTGCTGAGGTCGCCAGTTTAAAACCCAAGGTTGCCTGACCAGGTGGTGGCGCAGTGGATAGAGTGTTGGACTGGGATGAGGAGGACCAAGGTTCGAGACCCCGAGGTCACCAGCTTGAGCGTGGGTTCATCTGGTTTGAGCGAGGCTCACCAGCTTGCACCCAAGGTCACTGGCTTGAGCAAGGGGTTACTCGGTCTGCTGTAGCTCCACGGTCAAGGCACATATGAGAAAGCAATCAACGAACAACTAAGGTGTCGCAACGAAAAACTGATGATTGATGCTTCTCATCTCTCTCTGTTCCTGTCTGTCTGTCCCTGTCTATCCCTCTCTCTGACTCTCTGTCTCTGTAAAAAAAAATTTTTTTTAATTAAAAAAAATTTTAAAAACCCAAGGTCGCTGACTCAATCCTGCAGTTTGAGCCTGGGGTCACTGGGTTGGTGCTGGTTTGATCTCCAGTCAAGGCATATATAAGAAACAATCAATGGATGCACAACTAAAAATAGAGCTACGAGTTGATGCTTCTCTCAAAAAAAAGAAAGGAAGGAAGGAGGGAGGGAGGGAGGGCCTTATAGTTGGTTGTTTTAATAATTTTTGAACAAAGGACCCCTCATTTTCATTTTGCCCTGGACACTACAAATTATGTAGTTAGTCCTTGCGTAGCACAATTTTAAATATCCTGTTAATTTCTATAATGGGTTTTTATTATACTTAAAACCTAGATTAATCCAATAACTTTAAAGCAATTTAATCAAACAACTTCATTATTAAAAAAAGTGAACAAAGTGTGTCTATTAACAAGCATGTTAAATAGACAATATGCAATTACCTAGGTATGTTGATGGACTTTGCAACCTAAATATATTAAACATATTATGGTATATACAATACAGAGTGCTACTTAGACATATGGGTCTTAATCCTGTTTGAACGTGAGAATTACCTCAGAAGATACTAAAATCTAAGATGCTGATTGACTGGTCTAGGTTTGTTTAGAGTACTGGTGTTTTATTGTTTCTGTTTTTGTGTTAAGTTCCCCAAATAAATCTAATATGCAGACAAGACTGCGAACCATTGATGTCAGCCTTAAAAAGAACCAAGGATCATAAATTAGTGGAAAATGATCTACAATATAATTAAGTTTTTACTATTAAAAGGCACTTATGGATCATATGATTCTATTTGTATACAATATTTTTAATATACAGTACAGGTCTGGAAGGGTAAACAGCAAACTAGAGGGAGTAGGTACAGACATGGAGGTGAGACTCTTGAAGACTTAACTTTCCACTTTTCCATACTTGAATTTTTACACTAGAATGTAAAATAAGAGAATACAGCAAAAGCTCCAAATTTTTTATTTTAATTAAAAATACGGTTAGTCTTTGGTTTATGTGATCCAGCTGTTTATAACATAAATACTTACAATTTGTACTAGACTTCAAAATCTTGGTAAACGTAACACTTTAGTATGGAAAATGTCACAAGCATTGTCTTCTTTGAATTATACTGCTCACAAAAATTAGGGGATATTTTATCGCTTCATATTCATTTTGAAATATCCCCTAATTTTTGTGAGTAGCATAGTTGAAGTCATTTCCATTTTACAGGTAAAAAATGAGTTAAGCCGCTAGTCTTCGCCCGTAAGAGAAAAACCCACATCTGATTACAAGTGGAATACTCTCTTCACTATACTACCCCAGCTTCTGGATAGCTTACCCTACAGAGCATTGCTGCAGACAGGGGTCACTACATGTCAAGGAAACATTAACTGGGTATTAAAACCTTCTAGAAACAAAGTAGGAATAATTATTTAACAACTTCAAGAAATGTCTTCTGGGCCTATTCGTGTCCACTTATTGAAGGCAGAGGGTTTAAATGCTTTCCTTCATCTTTTGGTTTCCTGGGATGAAGGAATGTCAAAGACAAATTTAGTCCTGCCTTGTATATATTCTTATTATTTAAGGAGTTTGGAAATACAACACTCTAACTGTGACATATTTCGTACCCCTAATCCAGTCATCAGCAAAAGCTGCATCAACTATTCCTAAATCTGACCTCCTAACTTCTCCTTTCTCTATCACTTTGATCCAGGACACCCTTTTCTCCCAACTCATTTCCTTAACTAGCTTCCTACCTGCCCCCTGGGGCTCTGCTTCCACTCTCTTCACACTACAATCATCTCCACCCAGCAATCCAGTGAAGTTTTTATTTATTTTTCTTTTTTTCCAAGTGAGAGGAAGGAAGATAGGGAGACAGACTCCTACATGAGCCCCAACCGGGACCCACCTGGCAAGTCCCATCTGGAACTGATGCTCTGCCCATCTGGGGTCATACTTACAACTGAGCTATTTTTATTGCCTGAGGCAGAGGTTCCATGGAGCCATCCTCAGCACCCAGGGCTGATGTGCTTGAACCAATTAGAGCCATGACTGCGGGAGGTGAAGGGGCAGGGGATGGAGAAGGAGATGGTCGCTTCTCCTAGGTGCCCTGACCGGAAATTGAACCTGGGACATCCACATGCCAGGCTGATGCTGTACCACTGAGCCAACTGGCCAAGGCAAGTGAAGTTTTTAAAGGCTCAGTCAAATATAAAATCCAGAGTCCATACAAGTCTGTTCTGTTCGCTGGCTACTTCTCCAACCTCATCATCTATCACTCTGCCCCTGGCTTACTCTACTCCATCCACACCAGCCTCCTCAGCTATGCCTCAAATATATCAAATACACTCCTTTTGAATTTGCAGTTCCCAGTGCCTAGGGCATTTTTTCTAGATAGCTGCACTAATGCTCTCTTAATTCAATCCAGACTTCTCGTTGTCTCCTTCTCACTCAGACTTTCCTTAACTACCCCATATAAAATAGCACCTCCTTCATTCTCTATCCCCCTTACCCATGCCTTCTTCTTTATAGCACCTGTTATATTTCTTAACATACATTTTAAATATAGGTAACTATAGTTATTTTCTGCCTTCTGCCACTAACAGGGAAACTTCCCCCAAATAGGGACATGGTTCACTTTACTGCTGCATTGGCTGGCATGGAACAGGCTCAAACATGTAGTAGGAATTTAGCAATCGTGTGTGACTAAATCTATCTTTCATTTACACTTCTAAGCACTTTTTGCTTCTACCTTCTAGAACAGTAGGGAGAAAATTATTTTTTCCTCCCCAACACTACTGATCAAATCCCACCCAGGATTTTAAACAAAGATGACTTATATATATGAATACATGACCGTTACTGCAAAGGCTAATCAAGTGTTAAACATTAGTACAAGCGATTGTTATTGTTACATGGATTACTGTGTTTAAGTCATAGGTAAAGCTAAAATGCAAGCAGATCCCAAAGTAAATCCCACCAGGGGCTCGCTGTGCAGAGAAAGTAGTTTAGGGAGATGTCAGAGTAAGGACAAGGGTCAGAGGGAGAAAGCAGTGCAAGGTTTTGCTTAGCAGTCCTGAACTGAAACGTACTGCAAATGGAATTAAACCTGCTCTAGTCTTATGCACCACCTCCCCCTACCCTTCTCCCCCCCCCCCAGCAGTCACAGCACGTTACATTTTCAAGAGCTAGACAAATTATTTCAAATAAAGACAGTTTTCTTTTTCAAATCAAACTTTAAGGGTGACTTTATTATCCTCTTCTCCTGTTTTTATTATTGAGCAAATAAATGAAAGATAAAGCTAAATTATCAGTTTTCCCTACTATATGGGCAGGGTTTTTTTTCTCTCTCCATAATCATGACACTAATATGTTTTGACCCAGGTGATCATTTTCATTCATCAGGGGTTGAGGGGTGGAATCCCTTGCTGGGACGATGCAAGTAGATGAGATTGCTTGTTAGAGTAAAATGTCTCTTTCTTTTAATCTTACAGGCCAGTACCATCATAAAAATCCAGTTCAGAGGATTCTAATATAAACCTTGCCCACCTCTCTCAGCCCATCTTTCTCACTCAGACAGTTTCCAAGCAGCTCTCTGACGGAGACACAATCTTCAGTCTCCAGGACAAATTGTGCCACAGCCTCCCCTCCTGGCAGACGGCCCCGCACTGCCTCACTTTTGACACTGTCCAGGATAACTCCTCTGATGTCTTTAGGCTTCCCTGGCACGCCAAAGACGATAAACAGGCCCAGACAATCCTCTCCTACCAAGTTACAAAATTCTTCCAGCTTATCACATCTACTCTTCCTGGAAGACTCCTCTGTCCTGGATTCTGGATCGGAGAGCTCAAACAGCTTAGATTCCACAGGGGCAAGAGAAGACATCTGCAGAGTCTGCACGGCCAGCTGAAATCTTATTTGCTTATCGGATCCCCAAAAGGTCCAAATCCAGTCCGCCCCAAACAGTAAGGCTTGGTGCTTGGTCATCTTGGTGGTGGTGAGCCAACCGTCAACTCCCTTTTCTTGGCAGAAAGTGACGAAGTGGATTAAGAAGATCTCATTCAGAGTGTTTCGAGCTGGGCATAGATT
The DNA here is from genome assembly GCF_036850765.1 of Saccopteryx bilineata. Classification (NCBI taxonomy): domain Eukaryota; kingdom Metazoa; phylum Chordata; class Mammalia; order Chiroptera; family Emballonuridae; genus Saccopteryx; species Saccopteryx bilineata. The sequence continues at coordinate 136,566,820 of NC_089491.1, read as the reverse complement.
GCTCAGAGGATCCTCAAATCCAAGATACTCCTTCAGTTTCTGAGCCGCGTGCTCTATCGCTTCACTGACCACCTCACACACTCCAAGAAGCTCTTTGCTGTCCACGCTGAGAACCGCTTTGCTGTCCACGCTGAGAACCGCTTTGCTGTCCACGCTGAGAACCACTTTGCTGTCCTGCAGAGCCACCTGTTGCGATGGTTTCTGCCCCATGTTCTCTGCCCCCAATCAGTACTGCTTCCAAATCTAAAACATGTGAACCTCACTCAGAATGACTTCTTTTTCGGAGTAAAAGTCTTACAGCAAAGTCACATCTGTTAACATGGTCTCAGTTTTCTAACTCTGATGCTCACCTGGTGTAGCTAAGCATATATACATACAGCTAAACAAATAGGTCGCCCTGTTTGCCAACTGGGAGTGTTGCATTCATCCAGATCCCTGGTAGTGTATTGAATTAGAGATTAACTTTCACAGAAAAATACCTGTTCTTCTTTAGTCGTATTCACTCTATTTTTAATATTTGGTAATCCTTTCCAAGATATGTTTCATCTTTTCAAATTCTAGTTAAATTAAAAATAGCATTTAATTCTTTCAAGAACCATATACTTCTTCAAATTTGCAGGTGAGTCATTTCCCTTGGCTTTTCAAGGTCCTGTCAGCCATGAGTCCTCATCCTCAGCTCAGCCACGGTGTTTCCTTGCCTACAAGATTTCTCAAACAAAGGTCTCGTATTTCTACCTGTTGATACATGCTATAAACTCCACTCAAAAAATGTTATGGGAGTTTGTGAATTGTAACGAGTTTCTTATTGTTCTCTATATCAGAAATAAAGGCTACACTGTCATTCTAAACAAAGGAAAACAAAGTAACAGACAATAAAAATATGAGGCAATTATCAGCTGACTTTATTTGTTTTCATATGGTGATACCAGCAGTGTATAATATTTTGTAAATAAAATATATATCATCAAAAAAGTTTTAACCTCATCACATATCATGGGTTATGTTACAATGTCCTGAATAAGGAATATTTGGCATCTGTAACAGTCTCCTGGTGTTTTCAACCAGGTCTGAATAGCAAATTGTCTTTCAAATGGTGACACATTAAAATAAGACACAAGTGCATTAAGAGTCCAATACAGTTACCAAATAATGAAGGGTAGGGAGCAAAAGATTATTGTTAGCATATCATTTTAGTTATGAATAAATAGTAATGTAGTATTATAGGTTCCTTGACAAAAAGCTTGGTAAACTTTCTGAGAACCTGAAAAACTCTATCACTGACATTCAAATATAGTTTATAAGTAAGTCTACTGGAAATACTGCACTGCCCCTCCCATGCCCATGTGTGAAAACCCGTCTGGACCACAGTTGGCTATCATGTGCAATGATGTACTGCTGAATGAAAACCAGAATATTATTTCTAACACCCCTAAAAAGAATAGTAAGCACAGTATCAGTTTGAGCTGCAGCTTTCTATTTTCTTTATATAAAATGTTTGGGCCTGGTGCTACAGAAAAATATGAGCTACATTTTATTATCACAAGATAGCCATTATAAAACTAATTTTTCCAGCCTCAGAGTTGTTGAACTCTGATTGAGAGAAAATGTTCAAGTCAGCTTTTAAAAATGATTCCACTCATTGATAGACTGAGAAATGTACAATTAATAACACTAGCCAGATGATTAGTATTTTTGATGTAATGGTATATTTAGCAAAGAGGAAAATAAGCTTAATACTGTAAAGGTTTTTGTTTTTCGTTTTGTTCTTCAGAAATTATTTCTACAAATTTTGGGGGAGCTTCTGAATCTGTTCAAGTTAACAGAATTTAAATGTTCCTCAAGTTCTTCCTTACAAGTTAAAAGAATCCAAGATTAAGGCTGATCTTAAAAAACTAACCAATTATTTTGTGATGTGTCAACAAAGAAGGGTTATTTCGTATGTATTAATTTAGTCCTAATGATCAACGCTGTTAAAATTCAGCTGCGGAGAAAGATATCCTGACCTGTCTAAGAACCAGCTGGTATGTGAAAAGTTTGATCACGGTATTTTTTTTCAACGTGATCTTTTTTACCATCTCCCTTATGCATGTCACAAAATAAAAGTTCTGTGTTCTATGTACTATATATATACATATATTTAGAAAAATATATAAAAACAGGACACACTAAGAGGCAAGTGGAGGTGAGGCTGGCAGGCAGTGGGCACACTGAATGCTTAAAGAAATCCCACATGTTGATTGTGAAAGCATGTCACGTTCTGTTTCCATGGCTACAGAGCTGTCACATTGGCAGGATAGAACCAGCCACCTATGAATTACTGCTTTCCCCAATCCTCCACACTGTGACCATAACTGGAAACACGACGGTAAAGTACTCGTATTAAATGCAACATGTTAAATATAATATATCACAGATTTTTACATTAAATAGAGGAAAAACAATTACACTCTCATTCACCAGTGTCTCACTTTCCATGGCAGCTTTAAAATGGGCACAGAGCCCCTGCTTTCCACTTCCACTTCTAAGTGAGCAGAAGTTGGGTCAACAGACAATATGCAATCTGCTGCTTGTTGGATATACTGCGAGTATTTAAGAAATAAAGTGGAAAGAGACCAAGGGCCCCTCAGGTTCCTCCAGGTGCTACGGTCAAACATTTGAGTCCTCATCAGTAATGCTGGCGCTGGGGGACTGGGCAGCAAAATCTTTAAACATGTCATCTTCTTTTAGCATGTGCTGGAAAACAAAGGAGATGGGCGTCACACACACTGCGAGCCAAGAGCGCAGAACTGCACGTTCTCCAGTATACGTGCAGACCCTTTGGAGCTATTTTAAAACATATTCTTAGAATAAGATCTTTTAAATTCATTTTACAAACTTACTGTTAGGTTGTTGATGCCTTCAGAGAATGCACCTATCTGCCTCACCGTCCCTTCTGAATCTTCCATCTGCAAAGAGTGTATATATATACGTGACAAACTCATTTGCACCATTTCAAGGAAAGTGAGGCAAAATGAACAAAATTCTAAGAAGAATACAGCAAGTTGTACTGAAGGGGACAGGAGCAACAGAACACTTCTGATGAGAATCTCCTTGCACTACGGCAATTATATAGATGTGAAAATTTAAAAGCAGCATTTTATTGGCACATCTAGACTAAATGCTCTGATGCTGACAATGGCACCAAAGGATTATTGATTAAAGGGCAATATTCGGTCCCATGATGTCATACTGAAAAGGCTAAGTAGTAAGAGCTCTCTACTCCTGACTTGCTTGAATACTCTAATTTCCTTAATACTGAGACAGTATAACCTAGGTAAGTAGCACAGGGTTTGGAGCCAGCCTGGCAAGTTGGAATCCCAGCTCTTCTATCTTAGGTAAATTACTTAATCTCTCTGGGCCTCAACGTCCTTATCTCTAAAATTAAGATAAGAATCCTCCCTGTGTTTTAGAATTACCATGAACATGAATATATGGTAAATGCTTAGGATACGGCCAGGTATGTAGTCAACAATCTGTAAGTGTTCACCATGATTTTATTATTGTCTTCATTTTTAGGCATTTGAAGAAACCTTTCTTGCTTAGTAGACACGGTACAGCAAGTTTCCACTTAGTGTTTCAATGCTGGAAGGACTTCCTCACAGGCATGTAATGCTGCATTTACCTGCTCTAACCGGTCCAAATCATCTTCGTCATACAGGTGCATGTCCAAGCCAGCTTTAAGTCCTTTCTTAGATCCACTTCCTGATGCCTGTCCCAGTTCCATTGGACAGATATATTCTTCTCCATCTTCCTGTTTCTTCTTTCTCAGATTCCCAAAATTACTGAAGGTAAGTTTCTTTGGCTTTAAAAGAAAGAAAACAAAAACATTCAGGGATTTGATAAAATTCATATGACAACAAGGTCTAATAACATGCAAAATTTAGTTACTCATTTCATCATATAGAGAAAAAGCAACTGATGAAATCTGCGTTAACAAAAACAAAGGCATCCTAGGCATTTGACTGACGTATCCAAATGATCAGTGGCCCCCATTAAGAATCTCAGAAGGGCCCTGGCCGGTTGGCTCAGTGGTAGAGCGTCAGTCTGGCATGCAAGGGGTCCCGGGTTCAATTCCGGCCAGGGCACACAGGAGAAATGCCCATCTGCTTCTCCACCCCTCCCCCTCTCCTTCCTCTCTCTCTCTTCCCTCCCGCAGCGAGGCTCCATTGGAGCAAAGATGGCCCGGGTGCTGGGGATGGCTCCTTGGCCTCTGCCCCAGGTGCTAGAGTGGCTCTGGTTGCGGCAGAGCGACGCCCCGGAGGGGCAGAGTGTCGCCCCCTGGTGGGCGTGCCGGGTGGATCCCGGTCGGGCGCATGCGGGAGTCTGTCTGACTGTCTCTCCCCATTTCCAGCTTCGGAAAAATACAAAAAAAAAAAAAATCTCAGAAGATTACACTTGCTCTCCTTATTCACACCAACTAGCTGAGCAGTCACAGTGATAAAAAACAAAATATGCAAAGAACCTCAGTTTTGCTTCAACAGGACTTAATGTAATGATATCTCTCTGGACTAAATCGAAGTTTGCAAGGTTTTCCAATCTAAGATCAGCAAAAGAAAATGACCCCTGCTGTATTTTCCTTTTGGGTGAGGCTGCCTGTTATGCCCCAGGCCAGGATGGCGACAGCTAAAGGATCCCTGCTCTTCCAGAGAAAACACTTCTAGGGATGATTAGAAGAGAAACTCCATCTCCGTCACTGGGAAGTCACTGAGTCTGTTAAGGAGATGGGGCTGATGCTGAGTCTGTTAAGGAGATGGGGCTGATGCTGAGAATTTATATAGAACAGAATCTCTCAGAAGCTTCAAACCCAACACATCCTTTGGGAAAAGAGGAGCTGAAGAGAAAGTATCAAACAGGTCGAGAGGGTTTAAAAAAACAAAAAGAACTTGATACACATTTGGGAAGGAGGCAATAAACCCTATCTCCACATTAAGCTGGTTGAGATAATACTCAGGACAGTTAACATTGTAATGATTTCAAAGAAGAAAAAGTAGTCTCAACTTTGTATGCTCTAGGAATCCAGGCAAACTAGAAATATCCATTCTCTGCTGGTCTGCCTTTTCCTAACTTGCAAGGTTGGTCAATAAGAAGCCAGACAAGCTGAATCTGTATGAGAGGAAATGCAACTCTTATATTTGATTTGTCCACAGCAAAAATAGGATAACCACATTCAATACTTGGGCCCAAGTCATGGGCTCTCTGCCTTGGCAATGTATCAATTATAGAGGCCAACCTCATGTTTTTATTATTGTTAACACTAGTAAAATAAACGATTTCAGCAAAAATTCCCCCAGAAGGAAACCTTCACAACTGCATTTTATTCATTACTCTTAAAGATGTATATACCTTCTCTTCAACTCATCCACAAAACTTAGTAAATTCCAGAAAATAGGATAGCTAGGTAACAGAACTGAGCTTTTGCTTTCGTTTTGGTTTAACCAATTATTCAGTACTAATACGAGCTTGAACCAACCTTCACTTTGGCAGTGGCTGTTAGAAGTACGTAATCTGGTAACTCCATGGCATCACGCTTCTGATGCTGGGCCTCAGCACCGATCAGAAGGTTGAAATGGGTGGCCAAATGTCTCCGCAACAGGGTCTTACTCGGTGGGATGTTCAATAACTGAGCCATTGTTTCTACATTAAAACGAGGTTCTAGAACCTGTAAGAAAAATAAAGATTGTTTAAGGTGCCATATATCACACAGGTCTGCCCTGTGCTTTATAATTTGCAAAGTTCTTTCATTTAGTTATCTCCAATGATCCTCTCAGTGAGATATAGACTATGGACTTTAATCTTTAATTTTTTAAATCTTTTCTTTATTTTGGCCCCAGCTAGTGAGAGGGAGAGATGGTCCTGACATCCAGGCATTACTAAGTTAGGGCTTCTACCTCTGAGGTAGAAGTGGGCATTTGGAAGCCCACTTCTTTCTAACATCTGCATGCAGAAACAGGATCTGCATCTTCACAGATTTTTTTTGCAATTGATTTTTAAAGGGGAAAAAGAGGAAGAGAGAGAGTGAGAAAGAGAGAGAAGTGGGAGAAGTGGGAAGGTTCAACTCATAGTAGTTGCTTCCTGCAAGTGCCTTGACCAGGCAAACCCAGGGATTCGAACAGGCGACCTCAGCATTCCAGGTTGATGCTTTATCTACTGCACTACCACAGGTCTCACAGAGGTTTAAAATATGATCATATGAGAGCCAGCAGCCAGATGTTATTCCATATAGATAAGGAAATGCCCTGGCTGGGTAGCTCAGTTGGTTAGAGTACCATCCCCATATGCCAAGGTTGCAGGTCTGATCCCTGATCAGGGCACAAACAAGAGAATCAACCAATGAATGCATAAACAAGTGGAACAACAAATTAATGTTTCTCTCTCTCTCTCTCCCTCTCTCTCTCTTCCTCTCTCTCTAAAATCAATTCTAAAAAAATGTTTAAAAAGAGGACAATGAAAGATATGTGTTTAAATCTGACCTGGAGATATAGGATAGTAAAAAGCAAGGGAAAAATACTGTTAAAGTAAATATTCACTAGATATAGTACAGGAGCGTTGGCCAGTGGTCGGCAAACTCATTAGTCAGCAGAGCCAAATATCAACAGTACAATGATTGAAATTTCTTTTGAGAGCCAAATTTTTTAAACTTAAACTATATAGGTAGGTACATTCCTTATCAAGGTAGCGCCCGCACGTGGTACTCTGTGGAAGAGCCACACTCAAGGGGCCAAAGAGCCGCATGTGGCTCGCGAGCCACAGTTTGCTGACCAGGGGGTTAGACAATTTTAGGATTATAATAAGTAAACTGGTAATCTCCTACCCATTAGACTAAAGGAGACAAAACGACAAGAAGTTTATAATAAAACCAAGTTTTACCATGAGCCCTCCATGGACACCACTGCCCCTAAGATTGGGGGCGTATTCCGCCAAGTCCACAGAGCGCAGCCACTCCATCACCCGATGGTTGGTCCACTGCTGCACCTCTGACGGGGTGATGCTGTTCTGCGGGAACAAGGAGCCACCAAGAGCTTCAGTCATCGACTGTGGGATTCCCGATACAAAACCTGCATGTTCTGTCAGAGAGTCTGCCCCACAGAACAGACTGGGAGTGGACATCCCACTAAATATTTAGAGACAGGGTAAAAAAGTGTTTGCTAATTGGACTTCTCTTTGAGAAAACTTACGTCACTAAGTTTTGAGCTTTTCTTACACACTAGTAGAGCAGTGTGGCAGGAAAGGGTGTCTTTCTAGTGACGTTGAACTGTCTGACTTAAAAAGGTAGGACGATAAAATACACTCAAGAAAAGGAGAAAGGGAAACAAAACCACAATCCTTGGCTGCCGTGACCCCAGTAGAACCATCATGGGAGGAATGGAAGGCATGCAGAGAAACACAGCCTAAAAAGTAACGGCTGACGTGAGGCTCTGAGGATGCCAGAAGCCCTCCCCACAGGCTCCAGGGGAACGGGGTCTTCGTTGTGCACACTGGACGGGCACGGGCATGGGAAGCGCACACCTTCAACCTCAGATGCTACCTCGTCTGATGGCCGCCTCCGCAGACAGTTTGGTTCAAAGTTATTGATCCTCAGGACCTGGATGGCCCTTTTGATGCTGAGATGATGCAGCACACTCACAACCTTCAAAGACAGTAAGTCGTCCTGCAGAAAAGAACAAAGAGCGGTGCTCACTGGACAGGGGGACCGCCTCAGGGACATCTCAGAAAACGCACACACGAAGTAGAAGAGCCCCTCCACCAACAGACCCGGAGGGCCTGTCACTGTGTTCAAAGCCTTGATTTAATAGCAGGACCTTTTACTTGTTCCAATCAAAATCTTCTCTGGGACCCCAATGTATAAGAAAACCAAAATTAATGTTGTTCTAACTAAAACTGACTTTCATCTACTTCTCTCTCTTTCAGACATTCTGAGAAAGGAGCATAGGACCTCATGGCTCTGAAAAAGACAGTTTGAAAAGCAATCGCTGGGTCACTACAAAAGGTGACCTGCTTTGATAAAGCAAACAGCTAAGAGTGAGTGATGTCCATTCATGAGCGAGGCTCTTTTTTAATTGACTTTATTGGGTGGCACTGATTAATAACATTACATAGGTTTCAGGAATGCCATTCCATAATACATCATCTGTACTCTATACTGCGCTCACCACCCCAAGTCACGTCTCTTTCCATCACCATTGGTCCCCCTTTACCCTCTTTGACCTCCCCCTCCCCCTTTCCCTCCTGTAATCACCACACTGTTGTCAGTGTTTATAATTTCTTTTCTTTGTTAATTCCTTCTACTTTTCACCCAGTCCCTAAACTCCCTTCCCTTCTGACAGCTGTCAGTCTGCTCTCTATATCTAGGAGTCTGTTTCTTTTCTTTTTTTTTTTTTAGTTTATTTTGTTCTTTAGATTCTACATATAAGTGAAGTCATATGGTACTTGTCTTCCTCTGAGGCTTGCTTTACTGAGTTAAGACACATCACAGTTTGGGGGAACCAGAGGAGTGACCTTTACCATCCCCCCAGCCTCAGAAACCTCTAGTTCTAGATTTCTATGCTTAACCCAGCAGATATCATGGAAATTTTTGGAAAAATCTATGTCAACTAAAGCAAAGGTCCTGGTGAGAGTTCTATGTAAAGAATTGAAGATGTTTTAAGTATCAACATGTATCAGCTATCAACTCCTTCAGGAATAACTTCCACCAGTCTGTGGTTATTGGTCACATTTCAAACATACCAAACACACCAAAACAAAGTACTTTAGAAGAAGTTGATTTGGGGAGCAGTGTCAAGATAAGCACGGGTCAACTTCCAAATACACCCAGAAAATAAACAAGGAAAAACATCCATTTTAGCCACACCTTACTGATAGCACATTTCATGTGCAGAAAAAAAAAGTTAATCTATTATAAAAATATTTTTAAAATATTAGGCAATCAATTTAAATCCTTAAAGGCTACTAACTGAACAAAATTATTTCCTAAATTTTTTCTAGATTAATTTCTTAAAGGTAATGCCTTATAAATTAGAGAGGCCATTTAATATATTTAATCTAAGATTGAAGCACCCAGTTAAAACATTTCCACCTGGGCCATTTTCAACTAACTCAAATCTATCAGATGCTTTTAAAAATCTAAATGTATATGTTTATAATGTAAAGAAAATGTTAAATTATTTTAGATTAAGGAATTTTAAAAATAGGGGCCATTTCCTTTTTTAATCAAAACACTGTTTTGGATTTTAAAAAAATATTTTCTAAAAAAAAAAGTATTTTCTTTTTAAGTAATTTTAGATTTACAGAAGAGATGCCAATGATAGTACAGAGAGTTCTCTATACCCTTCCCCTAGCTTCCCCTAATGTTAACATATAATATGTATCCATCAAAACTAAGAAATTAACACAGACAATAATAAAATTAACTAAACCACAGACTTTATTCAGATTTCAACAGTTTTTCCATGAAAGTCCTTTCTCCTGTTCCAGGATCCAATCCAGGATGCCATATTAAAACAGATTTTTTTTATGACTTAAAACTTCTGGGGTCAAATTTTCTAAGGTCATTTCTTCTTTTATAGCCATGAAAGTTATACATATACTTTTTATGACTGTAAGCCTGAACTGGCTCACATTCCTTGGAGACCATACTTAGGCCCAGGGAGGCAGGCAAACATTTTCTGGGTTTGCTCCAGGCAGAGCTGTGAGCTGTTCAGTTCAGGCATCTGGGAAGAGCCTAGGTTCAAATGCTGTAAGATTTTCTACTACTCTTGGTCAAGTTATCTAATTGTTTGATTCCTTTGTTTCCTCATCGAAAACCTGAAGATAATAAGAATGCTAAGTCAAGGACTGTTAAGACATGAGTATTAATACAAGTAAGGTGCCTAGCACACAGTAAGTGTGCCACATACCACCTGTCAGTGTCACACGGTGTGCCCACCAGGATAATGGACTTGGGTTGAATGAGAGAGAAGAAAAAGAATCCTAGACTTGATCTCCAAGTTTCTTTAATATTGGAAAATTCCAACTTATTTAAAGGAGATATTTATGGTAACTGAATCCCTAGTCCAGTTCATAAAAACCCATTTAAATTAAAGTATGTCCGGTAGAACACCAACAGTACTATAGAACCCAGAACCCGTTCTCCCGGAATCCACCTCTCCCACTGTTGTACAGGGGGACGTCCTTCTGCCCACGGGGAGAAAGGCCAGACACGTGATATAATAATGAAGGAATCAGAGTGAAAGCCTACCCCCCTCCGTCTATACCCCATGGACTCCTGCCCTAGCAGAACCGGGCAGAAGGGAGAAGGGGCAGAGAGTTCCAGGTAACAGCTCTCAAAAGAGCAAGGGAAGGGAGAAGACAAGTCCCTACGGATTTCAGGTTAGAAGTTGAGCTTTTCTTCATGCTCACTGCACATAGGAATATATAATTTAGAAACTGCCAGGGATTCAAAACTCTACACTCCATTTTTAAAATATCTTTATAGGATATAATTCATGTACTATAAAATGCACCCATTCAGAGTGTACACTGTTAATGTCTACAATGTTGAAAATACATAAAATCAACTTTCTGTTAATTTAAAGGAAACAGTTTATTTAAATTACCTGTCAAATTTCCCAAGGCTGTTGCAACCATCATATCCTACAACTTCCACTTAACAGGAAATATTCCCAGCCCTCCCTTTTACATTAAAGCAACACATTCAAACTCAGATGGAATCACTGTGCAAACACTGTATTTTGCTTACTCTGTGCCTGTGTTTTTCTGAGAAGAACAATTTTACCCCCCAATCCCCAGGAGTGAACCACTCACAACAGTCATGTAATGGAGCATTCGACCATCCACCCGTCCTTCATCAAACTGAGTCTTGTACTGGGGGAGACCAATGTCATCCAACCACCCTAAAGGAGAGAAATCTTTGTCGTTAACGTGTCACAGGAAACCCGCTCTTGTGATTAAATAGAAAGAAAAAGAAGCATTATTTGTTTACTTGCTTCCTTACTTATTTATGAATTTAAGAATGTAAAGCCTCTTACTAGTGACCCAGTTGAAATCCAGCTTTCCGTGGTTGGTTTCCTCCTCAGACCCCAGGGCCTGTAGTGCCAGCTGGAGTTTCTTTCGATGCAGTGGATGCTTGATTCCAAGTTCCTGAAATAATAAACAGACACACTGGCTTTACTATTCTGTCAATACGGGCTGGATGCCACTGGCAAAGGATGAACATTCCTCCAAAATGAGGCTAGCATCAAAGAGCCAACAGTTACATTCGATCAGAAGACTGACGCGGGCTAGTCGAATGCTGCTGCACAAAAGGCCCCCAGAAAGCCAAGGCCACTGCAGTTAGTTCAGTGGCCTGTGAGCTGTTCTCTCTGGTAGGCTCTTTCCTTTACAAGGTTGGACCTGTAGGACGCATAATAGGAATTCTGCTCTTACTTTGTGAAAAATGTTAAATAATTAGGAAGAAATGTTTTAAAAAATGGAACACAAAGTGTAGGGCTTTCTTTTTTTTTCCTTTTACAAAGTGAAGCTGAATTGCACATATTACATTGGGGAGATGGGCTAATGATAAAGCCACAAAGCCATTTTGAGAAATATGAGCTTAAGCTTTATTATTACAGCTATACAATTAGTTTTTATTAAAACGCCCAGTGGCTTAAGTGTTTCATAAGGAATCATTACAACGAGGTCCTTTGTTTTTGCTTCTTGAAATAAACAGGAAGCAGGAAACTCAGACATTTTCAAGAGTACTCACTGGCTCCCCCCACCCCCGGCCACTTTATAAAGAGTAGAAAACAATCCTACATTCATATTCCGTATATGTCAGATCTCATTATGTAAACAAAATAGAGAAGCGGTCACCTTCTCTAGATCTTGCTGAGAAGCCTGCAATAGCGTTTGGCCAGATGCAATCCAGTGCTTGCCAGGATTCAGGTAGGACCCCAAGCCCTGTTCCACAAGCCAATTGCAAACTTGCTCCTTGGTCCATTTGGCAAACGGCATATCCAAGTCACTACAGAAAAATGAACAACTGCATGAAAAACAACTCAAAGCCAGTCCTGTGGCTTATCATCAAGCGTGAACAACTATAGATTCACTAGATACAGGAATTTCCTGGTGATACACATTTGACCGTGAAAAGCTTAATTATCAGTACATATTTGGAAGAGGAAGTGGTACTGGAGTTGAAAGTGACCTTGTAAGACCACAGTCTTCATTTCACATGAAACCACAAAAGATTCAATGTGATTTAGCAAAAACATGTTCTATAGAAGACTGAGTTGAACCAGCAAGTCAAGTCATTACACTAGTTTCAACCAATGTTGTTTGAAGACTCAATTCCCAAACAAAAAACACTGGGTCAGATTAAAAGAAACTCAAGTCAAAGTTGAATTAAGTTTGGAAGAATTACGGTTTCTCTCCAGATGGTAATCAATGAGAAGAGGGCAATATGCCACCACTGAGTATAAGAAAGTATAACCAAAGTAAATTCTGTGTTTTCTCACTTTGACACACAAATATTATTCCTATTGGGGGGGGGGGGTGAGTGTGGTGATAAGTCTTTTCTTTTTAATCAGCACAAAGAGGTCCTCTACTGTGTACAAAGAGAACATATGGCAAATTAGAGTCTTCAGTGTTTGAAGAAGACTACAGAGTTTCCTCATTGATGAAACTCAGCCTTCCACCTGAATGGGAGGGGCCACGTTTTAAAAGGTTGCTAGCCCACTATCACTTTAAAAAGATTTAGTACCAATGATTCGTGCTATATGTTTGCCAGCCCCACCCTTTTTATACTCAGTAGGTCAGTGTAGTAGTTCCAGACCAGCCCTGAACTGTGAGAAGGGTGTTGGCAAAGTTCTTAGAGATGTAACAAACAAAACATTACATAGACCTAATAAATTTAAGATTTCTGTAGAATTTATGCCTTTATGTGCTTCCACAGACTCTATTAGTCACTAATATTTATTGAACAGTTACTATTTGTCAGATAGTTAGCATATATAAATTCATTTATTTCATCTTCACAACCACTTTTTGGGGTGGGCACCAATAAACACTATGAGAAAGAGGCACAGTGCATGAAAGTCATTGCTCAAGTAGTCCAATTTATAATAAGTTAAGGTTAAGGCCAGAAATCCGATCTAAGCAGTATGCCTCTAGAATCTATACTGCCCCATCTTTGCAAGGATGTGCATTAGAACACTTATAATTATTTTCTTTGAAAATGTAAATCCAATCATCATTCTAGTACAGATGTTGTGGACACTATAGCTGTAGCTCTTCACTTGGCTCACATAGCCCACATCTTCTGTACAGATGTTTGGCAACTGTTTTCAAATTACACTGCTCAGAAGATGGTGGCTCCTTCCACTAAGTATGGCAGTAAGCAATGGATTCAATTGTGCAACCTGGGGACAATACTAATACTGCAGGTGCTCATGAGGCCCCGTGAGATAGAAAAGTCCATTAGTTTGGCTATTCTTACCTATTCGATTGTCCCAAATCTCGAGACCAACCCAGTCGGGGCCCAGCAGTTGCCCTCGTCCCTCCTCTTTTGAATTCAGTTTCAGACATGTCATCTGGGTTGAATGTAGTCGACTGACTTCTCCTAAGTCTGAAGAGAAGATACAACACACATTGCCTGGCATTAGACCTTAAGAAGCCTGAGACTTTAAAGTTAATCAGACCATTTTTAACTGGTGCATACATTTGAGTGACTCCTCTTTGTATGTCATTAGAACAGACATTTGGATTTAAACTTTGAGACTCAATGAGTTAATAAATCCCAAATCACAATCTTCCTTCCAGAAGAGGAACACAAAAGCTTTACGAATTCATATCCATTTTCAGCCAATTTCCCACTTATTCCAATTTTTGAATGCCCTATAAGACAAAGCTCATTCCACTTGCTCTGTTACTCACTTTCCAAAGAGTTTCATGATGCCTCTGGATTTCTTTTTGGAATCTGGAGATGATGGAGACATCTGGAAGGGACTGCTCCCCTGTGAAGCTTTTGGACGAGATGACACACCAGCCAGGTCTAGATGCTCGGCTGTCTCCTTTTCTGTGTCAGCTATTCCAAGAAGAGAATACAAATTCAATGAATTTTCATATATGAAGTGAACATGACTAGATGTTAATTTTCTTGGCTTCAACAACTGGTAAGAATCTTCTACTGGTCTATAAACCAGTGATTTACAAAGACCACCCTGCAAATATTAAAAATGGTACACAAATGTATGTTCTGCTCTACATCACTTGTGTATAAAGTCAATTAACTTAAAAATTACAATCCCTTTGAGAATCAAAGATGTGACAGAATTGTCATATTCTTTCCTTGAATGGTTTAATTCATAATGAACTATTCTCAATCTTGTTGTACCATTTGGTACTCTTGACTATTTCCTATATCCATCAGCCATCATCTCCTTTAGCTTCCCATCATGATACTCTCCTAGGCCTGTCATCTGATAGTTCCTTCTTTGCTCTAGGACCCTGTTTTCTCTTGCTCCTCCACTCTACTCCACTCCAAGATTCTAAGTTCCCTCTGCAGGATCTCTTGAGAAGCTCACCCACTCTGTGCTCAGCACAAATAATGGCTTCACTCAATAATAAACAGTTGGCATCAAAATCGCTGGGCCTCATCTTTCTCCCGAGCCTCAGTACCTGAATGCTGTATATATTCCCAATTTGCACTGTGCCAGGGACATCTTGGACTCAGCGAATTTTCCGTTCAATTTTCCCAAGTCTTCTCTTACTGCCCTTATTTAATATTATTATTATTCATTAATATGCTCCTTGCACTCCAGTTCCAACTCTTTGTCATTTTCTTTTTATTCTTTTCTCACCTTTGGCACTTATTTCAAATCAGTTACCAAGTTCTGACAATTCTTCAGTCAAGAAACTTACTTCTGTTTGTAACCTATTATATCCTAGGCACTGGAAGAAGAATGAACTAAATATCAACACATTTTTCTTTTGCTATAAAATTAGTGCCTGCCGATTCTGTCTTACCAAAAATAACGTCCAAATTTGCTACTCCTAGATCTCCAGGCAATAACTATTTTAGTTCTTTTAGCTGTTCTTAAAGGGTGATCTCACACTAGCAAACACAAGGGCTACTGTTTCTTCAATGTGAGATTTTACACTTTTATAGAGAAAAGTAACAGTTGTCCAAAAATCACAGGAGCAGTGGCTTAGAAAGATATAAAGGTTGCAGCGGTTGGTTTTTCTATGAAGCGGAGCTGTGGTTATAGGTTATAATAGCAGCACTTGCCTCATAGCATCGACAGTATCTTCCTTCTAAGAAAGATAAAACATTTGAAAATAGTTGTCTGACTGAATCAGTTCGTTTTATTCACCCAGTGTTCACTTTAGACATGTAAGGCTACAAAGAGAGTGGAGTCACCTTTGATGACTCACGTGAACAGGTAAGTGGGTATCTATACAAGGTAACAGAACCTGTTGGTGAGACCCACAGGAACCTTTGCATTCAAACCCGACAGCCGTGATGGGTATTGGTGCCTGTGAAATGTTGCCTATTCCACCCTCATTTTAAAAGCATCTCGTTTTCACTTTGAGGACCGTTTCCCCTCATACTCCGTCCTTTAAAGAGAAAAACTGAGCTTCTACCTCCTAAAATTACTTCAGGGACAACTCCTCAAATAACACCTAAGGTTACCTGTGTCTTCACTAAATGTTATCTCTAACTTCAAAGCAATAAAATGTCAGAGGGATGCTCCCTTAAGAGAAGTAAGTCTAAAAAACCATTTTCAATGTCTTCTACAGACCTCTATTAGGCTAAAAGCATTTCTTTTTGGAGGCTGGGGAAAGTGGAAATGTGGAGAAGGAACTGCAAGGACCTGTGGTTAGTGATAGGGGTTGTGTGAAAGCTGAGATTTACAGTGCAGAACACCTGCCCAGCACTCCGGGGGATATTGTGCACTTCCGGATCCCCCAGCTACTCGCAAGGTGTCGTCAGCATTGCTTAAAACAGCATTTCAGCTTGAAAGCCAAGGCTCTACAGAGAGAGTCCTTTTTAACAGAAGGTGGAAAGAAGACTCTGGAGAACAATTTTTTTTTTTAAATTGCTGCCAGCTCGCCTTCTAGAGATCACAGATGCCAAGAGCAGGGATTAGCTCGGTATGGAGTGCAGTGCTGGCCAAAGTGCATGCAGGGGTACGGTACCTAAGGTGGGTGCACTGGCACTTCGGTTACGGTCTTCAGATATCCCAACAACGCAAACAATCACACGCAGCCCAATGGAGAGAATGCAGAGGGATGACAAAATGAAACAGAGATCAGACTCCTACACCCAAAATACACACAGTGGAAGGGAAGGCAAACACCACACTGGGCTTCCGGTGTTACACGCAGACTCCATTAGTAGTATCAACATGGGGGTAAGTTACCCACTTGGAAAACAGATGGGAAGCTGTTTATAATAAAGTCACAGGAGAGAATCATGGTTTCAGGTCTTTCTTCTGGTGACACCCCAGAACAGAGAGCAAGGTGAGAGTCTACAGTCAGAATTACCCTTATACCACTGGATTAAGTACACAAAAGTATATTATATTTCTTGCTAATTTTCTCCCTAAGGCGCTCGCCTCCATTTCCGAGATAGAGAAATGTATAAATAGATGAATAAGGGACGGGAAGAGACTGATCCCTTCCTTGTTCTGATGGAATCCAGGCAAAGGCATTTCAGCTATACGTACCCAAGTTTGGTGCACTTGCTGTCCTCTTGTTACTTTTTATTTTAAAAAAGCCACGACCAAAGGAAGATCTGCCTTTTCGCGTGCCAAAGGAGTTATCATCCACGGACGCCCCATGTCCTGGAGCTTTGGGAGGGAGGCTCCCAAGTGGGCTGCTGTCCACTGGAGCTTTATCCTGACAGGGAAGTAAAGATAAATGAACCGCACCAATGCACACAAGTATTAGTACATGCCAGGCGTGATGCTAAGTACATTACACACATGATTTTATTAAAAGACTAACAAAACTACTAAATTGATTAGGGATATCAAGTGCCACATGAAAAGCTCAGAAAGTCAATATTGAAAGCTACTTAAGAAACAACAAAAACATGTTTGTCACTAACCTATAATCCATGCATTTAAATCTTAGCGACTTTAAGTATTATAAGAGATACAGAAATTCTCAAATATTATTTGCCTCATTCCCCCCAAAACACATGGAGACAAAGAAACTAGAACACCAAAGGACTTCTTACTTTTCCAACAATTATGACACAGTTGGCTAAAATAGTTTACATTCTTTATGATGTAACTACATGAAGAGAAGCCCAATATAACATAATTATTCTACAAAGTGGGCATTAGTCCTAAGCCTCTAACCAGGAAGTGAAAAAAAGATTATATTCTCAGTATTTTAAATACTCTTCTCAAAGAATAATAAAATGAAGGCATAATCAACAACCGTTTAAAAAATATTTTTGAAATGGGATTCTGGCATATATTCATATCTTGCCTAAGAGTTTTATTTTAAAAAAATAAAATATTTTATTTTAATCCATATCTGGATTAACAATTTTCAAAAACTGTGATACATTCAGATACATTTAACTAAAATGAAACTCTAATAATTCAATATTTCTTGGTTGATTCAGAAGCTACTTCAGATTTCTTCAATATTTTAAGGTCTTTATTAAGAATTTCAATTGCATTAAATTATGCTTTTCAATGTTGCTTATTTTTTGTGCTTTCTGGTTACATATGTGAATCGGCAATTACAGTATAGTAACATGGTCTGCTATATTACTTTAGTATTATACAACCATGCTTTGTTTGTTTTCATTTCTCTAACTTCTCTTGCCCTCTGTTCCTCTTTTTTGCAGAGGTGAAGAGAAGGGTGAGTTGATACAGGCTGTTAAAGTGGTTGGTTCTTTTTTCTCTCCATATCTACTGCTCGTAGTAACTAAAAGTTTATAGATGTCACAGTTTAGTGGCATTAATATCTATATCTTAACACAGATGTCAAAATCACCCAACTATTGAATTGGCAAGGCAAAAGGAACAGAGGATGACTTTAATTACAGCTGTGTCCACTGTCTGTACTTCGTCAGTTATACCTACATTATGACTCAAGGCACTGAGCGCCAACAGTCAAGAGATTGCATCAGAAGTAGCTTGTTTACCAGACAGTAACCTTTACAAGGTTAATGATCGAAAATCAGAGGAAAGAAGAACCACAGCCCATGTCAATGATGTCTTGAAAAGAGCAAAATGTTTGCTGTTGATGGACAGTGGTTGTGTAAAATAAAACCCTGAGGAAGGGCTTTCTGTGTGGTCTGAGGAAGCCCAGTTATAATCTCTACAAACGTTAAACTGCATGACTGAGAGTTTGGCATTTTCTTTTCGTTTTTCTAATAACTTACTGAGGTAAAATCCATATAACATAAAAGTAACTGCCTAAAGTAAACAATCCAGTGGCATTTAGTACATTCACAACATTGTGCAAACAACAACCCCTGTCTAGTTCCAAAACTCCCCCATCGTTCTAAAGGAAAACCCCTTACCCAGTAAGCAGTTTCTCCCCATTCCACTCTCCTCCACTCCTGGAAAATCGACGTGCTGTCTCTGTGAATTTATCTATTCTGGGTATCTCATATAAATGGAATCATATGTGATCTTTTGTGTCTGGCTTCTTTCATTAAGCATGTTTCTGAGAGTTTTGGATTACTGGAGGCATTTAAGCCATAGTATGCATTAGTAGTCTAAAACATTTTTACATTGTAATCTGGACATAAAAATTACCTCTGAAGGCTTCTGAATTGACTCCTTTTCCTGTTCAAAATAATAATAGTTAAGGTTGTTAAAGGAATCCTTTATATATCTAAAATTTGTTATATATAATTCCACAAATTAAAATATATTTACATAGCTAGCCCAGCTACAAAATCTCAGTTTCACTTATTTCCGAAAATGTTTTATTATTAAAGTCTAGATTTTTGGTTTTATGTACTACTTTCAGTCCTTCCTGTCACACCTCTTGATATTTATCCTTAGCCATGGTATCTAACAATTTTCCGTTAGAGAAACCACAAGCTCTTCTTGAGACCTTTATTTGCAAAATGGGAAAAGATGAAGATCCCTAAACATTTTCTTCTCAGGGTACCAGACAGAAAAAACATAGAACCAACCCCATCTGATGACTCTTTCTTCAGATTGCCCAGGCTGCTAGACTTCTGCAGACTTGAAGTTCTAAAAATAACAACAATCGTTAGAAGCAATAATAAGTAGCTCTGGTGCCACTGTTTTTAAGTAGAATATCTTGGAAAAAAGCTAAAATTGTGTGTGGGTTGAATCCTGGTAATAAAAGAAAGGCTGGATTCAGGCACTCACTTATGTGCTTAAGTAAATTATAACATTTAGCTCTTTTAAAAGCAGGGGTGGTTCACTGTCCTGCCAATAACTCTAAATGTCCTGCACATGTTTGAGTAGCTGGAAAAACACTTAGGACTATCCTTGTGTTGTCAATATTTGAAAACTTAAACCAATGTTTTTCATGGCCTAGTGCTAGATCCTTTGCATGTATACATTTATGTCGGGAACTTTTTAAGTACTCACATACTATTTATATATAATCCTTCTAATTAAAGTAGAGGTTGAAAATATTACCTTTAAAAATTTTTTTATTTTAGAGAGAGAGGAAGGGAAAGAGAGAGAGAGAGAGAGCACATACAGGAACATCCATCTGTTCCTGTATGTGCCCTGGCCGGGTATTAAACCGGCAACCTCCACACTCCCAATGCTGCTTTAACCAACTGAGCTATCAGGCAAGGTGAAAACTTTACTTTTCAATTCACGAAGGGATCGATTTTCTGAGTCTGACAGAGCATTCACTTTGTAATTCTGATCAAAGCATAACAGAGGAATCCCTAGTGCTGTCCAGACAATTCTGCTATCCCAGTGAAGGCAAGAGACACTGTAAATATCCAGAGACGTTCTCGTCCACATAATCAGCATTCAGTTTTATAGAGCTAGACTTACTCAACATTAAAGTTAGGAATACATGACCAGTTTAAAGAGAGAGAGAGAAAAGTAATACCATTGCAAACAAAATAATATAAATATACAAACTTTTAAAAGGCATGTCTCAGGTATTTATGTGTAAATAAGTTGCCAGAAGTGTCTATTACCAAGTAGACAATAGACAATATTGTGAAAAAGAATATCATCTTTGAAAACTGCTTGAAAAATGGATTCTCCTAATTTAATCCAGACTCTAACTTGGATAAACATGGATATTAGTTCAGTTTATCAATCTGAAAGTACAGGAGACCACTGCAGCCCTCCCAGCCATCACGTCCTCCCCTGTGATTCTTTTCTGCAAGATTTGAAATGTCAGCACAAAAATAAAATTACGAGCACTGAACTTCTGGCGAAAACTGGTGAAGAAGGTTAACGATCCAGAAACGTAGCACAAGACACCAATAAACAAGTAAGTATTTCTTTGTTAAATTCTAAGCCCACCCACACCCCCCTCAATCATTACAGCTACACTCACCAATGCAGGCCTCATGTCATTCACACACGACACTGTCATTGGTAGTGTAAGAGAAACTTCCTCTCTTCCAAGTACCAATCACATTTTTTAAATTTGATAAATTATAACTTACGAAAGATTATCACACAGTTCAGTTTCAATGGCAGCACCAAGGATTATTTTTCCATCGCTAAAATAAAAAAAAGTATTTATGAACTTCATGAAGAAAACACCATATATATTCTAAGTGAACAGAATTGACAAAAAGAAAAAACTTGTACACAGAAAACTATTTCTTTCTCTTTTTTTGATAGTCTATTTTATTTTGTCTGACTGTAAGATTAGGCACTTCATTCGGGAATATGTTTTCCCAAAATCCTATTTGCCAACGCAAAAACTATTGGATCCCTGTCCTATCTCCCCCATAGCCATTGTCCAAACAGCCTCTGGCACAGGACTGTTGCTGTTCTGCTTGCCGCTCTTTGAAGGCCGCCCATGACCTAGGATACAAAATCCAAGTTCCCTAGAGTCCCTCTCTGACCTGACCACCACATCTCCTCAGCCCTGTCTCCAATTACTTCTGGTTCACACCTTTCATTTCAATAATACAAAACGGATTGCAGGTTCACTGGCACATGACTAGCAGTTACTTGCTTTTCTGAGAAAAAAACGTGTCTGTAGATAAATGCAATGCACCCATGCTTTTTGGTTAATCTATTTTTCTAAACATTTATATTGCGATGTTAGGACATAAATTACATACTTCTCCTCAACTGAAGTCTCTGGTTTAGGAGGCAATTTTGCTTTTTCAGAAGTTTCCAAGCCTGTAGACGCTGATAATAATGAAGGAGTTGAAACTTGCAAGATGCTGGTATGGAACTGTAATATCATAATAAAAAGTCAAAAATCAAACAAAACACAAGCCACAGAGTAACAAAAATTCAGGATATAAATATCTAGAAGTTTTAATAAGAGAAATCATTTTGGAGAAAGGTACTTTTGAACTTGGTTCTAAATAAGACACAGAATATTGTGAGTAATATGTAATAAATACTATTAAGCAAGTTAACAGTAAATCCTAACAACTTTAAGCCCTGGTTGAGATCTTGGCTCTGACACATTTGCCTAAGGCACGTCACTTAACTACATCAGTTTCCTCTGTAATTCTCTGTAAAATGAGAATGACAATGTTACATTACAGGCTTGCGATGATTTATGATGAGATTTGGGTAAAAATGCTTTGTGAACAAAGCACTGTTTTTACTTTAGTCTCTACCACTAGTCTAAAATAGAATGTTGATCAAAACAGTTCATTATTATTCTATGGTGAACAAACTGACGAACTTCAATGAACAGGATTGATGAAAAGTGCAATTAAAACAACCAATAATGTATTCTGTGGCTATACCAATTAAAACACTTCGCTTAATAGTAACAATATTATAGCAACAACAACAAAAATACATTAATTAATACATTTTCCCAGACAAATGTCTGTGTATCCTAAGGATGGACTCTGTGAAAGAATTTGTAGACTCTGGTTTTCAATAATTCCTGACAAACACAGAGCAGTTAGATTGTAGGACATATCATGAAAAATCACTGGCACACTTAAAAAAATATTCCCAGTTAAAAAATGAACAAAACTCGCCTCAGTGAGTTGACTCACTCCTGCCAGTCAACAGATTCCCGTTCTACTCCTGGAAGCCAGCCAGTCAGGTAGGGACTCACAGCAGCAAACACACTTCTGAAGACCACCCAGCCAACCACAGTCTCACCTTCCTCACCACGAACGGCTGCTGTCAACTCACTCCTGCCTCTGAAAGTCCACCAGTGCCTGAGCTCCAAATATCCTAAAAACCCTATATATGATCAGCTTGGAGAGAATGTCCTTGACCAACAAAGTTCACTTCCTTAAATAAGCAATAAATTCAACTTTGTGATTTTTGTTGCAATTACTGGGTGGTGGTCTCATCCTTTGACACTACAAAAGGTTATGAGATGTGAAGGTTGTTAAAGTAACCAGATTGTGCCGGGCCCAAGATGGGATAGCTCATGCTAGCCGACATTAGCAAACTTGAACTTAACTAAATTTCTACACTCAGTGCTACCAGAAAAGAAAAGCCTGGGCCAACCAAGTCATGTGTGCTTGCTCCCAAAAGTTACCTAACGAGGTTCCGACTTCCCTTTGCTCCACGTAAGGAAAGTAACCCTGCTTTAAACAGATCAGCAAATGCCAAGTATGACTGCCCTGTTCCTGCCCCCTTCTACAAAAAGCCTTCACTCTGTACAGCTCCTTGGACCTTTCTATCTCCTAGACTGGATGCTGCTGGATTCATGAACTGATGAGCAAAGTCAGCAAGATTTTTATATTTACTCAGTCGAATTTAGTGTCGACTTTAATAAGTCATATTATAAAATAGGAGATTATTTCACCATCATTTATTTTTCAGTGTGAATCTTTATGATTTATCCTGGGCAGCTTATTTAGCCATTGTCCCTGCTTCCTGAAGTTCATTATCTCCTTGAGTTCCTAATCATGAGAAGAAGAAAAAAAACAGCTCCACTAGCAGACTGATTTTCTTGTTTTCCTTTTATACTTTAGAGCTTTATATCCAAACTCAAATCTCCCTCCCAGCCTTTCTTTAAAAATGTGGCTGAACCACCATGTTCATCACAGCATGGTTCACAGTGGCCAAGACATGGAAACAAGCAAAGCGCCCTTCAATAGAGGATTGGCTAAAGAAGATGTGATACGTATTGTACATACAATGGAATACTACTCAGCCCTAAGAAATGATGACATAGTATCATTTATGACAACATGGATGGACCTTGACATTACACTGAGTGAAATAAGTAAATCAAAGAAAGCTAAGAACTGTATGATTTCATACATTTGTGTGGGACACAAAACTGAGTCTCATGGACATAGGAATGCAGTGGTTACCAGGAAAAGGGAGGAAGGGGAAGAGGGGTAAGGGGAGGGGGAGGGACATAAAGAGGGACAAATATAAGGTGATGGGGGATGATTTGACTTTGTGTGATGGGTATACAGCATAATCCACTGTCCAAATGATGTGGAGATATTTGCCCAATATCTATGTACTCTAGTTGACCAATGTTACCCTATTAAATATAATTGTCTAAATAAAAATTTTAAAAAATGTGGCTGAATACCCTCAATCCTCATCAAATCATTCTTGTTCCAAACTAATATCTGTCATTTTTTATTATTTTTTTTTTTACAGAGACAGAGAGAGAGTCAGAGAGAGGGATAGACAGGGACAGACAGACAGGAACGGAGAGATGAGAAGCATCAATCATTAGTTTTTCATTGCACATTGCAACACCTTAGTTGTTCATTGATTACTTTCTCATACTTGCCTTGACCACAGGCCTTCAGCAGACCGAGTAACCCCTTGCTCGAGCCAGCAACCTTGGGTCCAAGCTGGTGGGCTTTTGCTCAAACCAGATGAACCCGCACTCAAGCTGGCAACCTGACTCAAGCTGAGTCTTCCGCATCCCAGTCCGATGCTCTATCCACTGTGCCACCGCCCGGTCAGGCAATATCTGTCATTAAAACTAAAATACATCTACCAAAGACTTTTTTTAAGGCTATGAGATCATGGGTCCATCATACATGTAACAGGAGCCTCTGTCTATAAAGGCAGCACCCTCGATGGCAGTCAAACGTAACTTTTCCCTTCATTATAAATAGATATATTTAACACCTAGGGGATTTTTCCCTCTAAAATATTTCTTGTTTCTTAACTACTTCCTTATTTTCAATTTTATTGATGTATAATTGACAGCACTGCATAAAAGTTTTGGGTTTACAGCACAACAACCTGACTGACTTATATTAAATGATAACCACAGTAAGTTTAATGAATGTCCATCCTCTCAGAGACTTAAAAAAGGGAAGAAAAATATTGATGAAAACTTTTAGGACATATTCACTCAGCAACTTTCAAATATACTGCATACAGTGTTAATTACGGTCATCTGGTTGTATATGACATCCCCAATAGTTACCTTATAACAAGAAATAGGTACCTTTTCACCACGACCCTCCATACTAATTCCTACTTAATGACATATTTTAGCACTCTCTTATATTTGAGAGAAATATTAATTATTTTTCTTTCAAATTCACTTTCATTCAATTCAAATTTCATTTTTTCATTATGTACTTTTCAGCAACAGAAATTAAAAAAGTCAGGATGCTCTGTGGTTTTTTTCTCATTAATGATGGTAAATGTTAGCAGAGAGATGACTGAAGAAACGGTTAGATATAAGGGAACCAAGGTTGTTTTGTTCAGAAATAAAACTATTGCCTGACCAGGCAGTGGCACAGTGAATAGAGCCTTGGCCTGGGACACAGAGGACCCAGGTTCGAAACCTGAGATCGTCAGCTTAAGCACAGCCTTATTTGGCTTGAGCGCAGGGTCACTGGCTTGAGCATGGGATCATAGTCATGACCCCATGGTCACTGACTTGAGCCCAAAGGTTGCTAGCTTGAGCCCAAGGTTGCTGGCTTGAGCCCAAGGTCGCTGGCTTGAGCAAGGGGTCACTCGGTCTGCTGGAGCCCCCAGTCAAGGCACATATGAGAAAGCAATCAATGAGCAACTAAGGTGCCACAACTAAGAATTGATGCTTCTCAAAATCTCTTGCCCTTCCTGCCTGTCTGCCCCTATCTGTCCCTCTCTCTGTCTCTGTCGTCAAAAAAATAAAATCAATCAATCAAACTGCCATTGCTACTCTTTCCAGAAAGCACATTACACTAAAATGCAAAAATGGTTTCAGGGTGCTGTCAGGAAAAGTCTTAAAATGAAGGCATGTGTGTGGCTTTGTCAGACCTCAGAAAGACTTAAGGTGGTGGTGTCTCACCAAACTCTTAAAAAATATCTAAAATTCTAAATATAAAGGGATATCCCACAATAGGCTTACAGGAAACCCAAGGTAGAGAAGGACTTATTGTGAAGGTATTTGTGCCTTTTGTCTAATGGAGTGGATAACAAATTGATTCAGAAATTCTAAATGTTTCAAGTATTCTACCAAATTAGACCAGAAGAGAAAGAAACAGGAGAAAATTAAATATTGGTCCTACTGGACACTTCTGCAAAAAACTACTATCTGCAAATATGGCCTCCTTATTGTGGAAAAGGAAGGATGACTCAGAAGGAAGAACCAGGAGCCCAGAGGACTGGGTCCTGATAAAGGAACTGGCACCATGTTCCTGGCTGGGTTTTGAAGCTGCTGTGAACTAGACACTCATGTGCCTTCTGTTTTCCCTCTTTTTCAGTGCGAGTACTTATAGCAGTTATGTTACACCAATCCCCTGCTGCAAGTCAGGTGTGGGGGGACAGAGAGCTTGTCCCTTAAGTTCCTGGTTCTTAAAATTAAATGGAATGTTACCCATGAAGCTGTACCCAAGATGCACCTGAGGGCCTTCACCTACATCTTAACCTGATCTGATGACAAATTCCTGAGATGCTGATGCCCAAGTGGCATGAACTAAGGGGTCTTTGGAGAGGGAATGGGTCTACTTTGCAGGGGAGAGGGATGTAAATGGTTGTAGCCAGAGAGTGGAGGGGCAGATTGATTTTCCAAATGTGAATGCACCAATATATTCCACCTCACATGTTCTTACATTGTCATATTGACTGTGACTGCAGAAGAGATGCTACATGACTTCTCAGACATGCCACAAAAGGTGACACAAATTTGCTTAGTCCTCTTCTTGGGATGTTCACCCTCAGAACCCAGCCACCATACCGTGAGGGAGCCAAGTAGTCACATGCAGTGGTTCCAGCCAGGGACTCAACTGAGGTCCCAACCAACAGCCAGACTCACCATCAGAGAGATGAATGAGCAGCCTTCAGGTGACTCAAGCTCCTACCTTCGTGCCACTTCAGCTGCTGCCAAGTGGGCCAGAGACCAGATGTTCTGCTAAGTCTTGTCCAAACAGCAGATTCATCAGCAAAATAAATGTCATTCAAGACATAGAGTTTTGGGGTGGTGTGCAAAGGGTAAAGGAAAAAGGTACTACTGGTGGCAATTTGATGTGAAAGCAAAAGTCAATGAGTTTAAGACTTCATTCCCTTCCAGTTGCTTCTCCCAAATCTAAGAAGTCAGAGGAAAATTTTATTCCATTATCCTTCAGAGTTACCATCAGAGGTGACTAAAATCCATTTCTTTAAATAATCTCATTTTATTCCTACTTTATTCCCTACTTATTATTAATATCAATATGTAGATGTTAATCTTGTACTAAAAGGACATCTATTTCCAAGGGATTATGTTTTTCCTGAATTAGAGAAGCCATTTTGACATTGCCCAGGGTATTTTTATTTATTAAAGAAAAAAAAACACACACTTCAAATAAAAACCTGTAAGACACAGAAACTGCCAGGACAAATTAAGTCAGTAATCTGAAAAAAAAAAAACAAACCCACATCTTTTGTGTTAATAGCACTAGAACTTTCAATGACAGTCTCTTCAACATGAAGAAAAATTGAGAGTCTGTAAATACCTCTTCTAGACCACTTGTGTTCAACAGGTCATGGCTGGGAGATCCCATGACTGGTGTAGATGATAGGTTTTTCTCCAGTTCACCAAAACCCTGTGCATCCAGCAAAGTGGAGATAGAGCTGGAAGTGGGCAGATCTTCATAGTCACCCTCTTGGCCTAGGAAAAGACAAAGGTAAAAAGGCGACAAGAGTGAGTCTTCATTTACATTTCACTTTTGGTCATTCAAGTACACCTGCTTATTCAGACACTTTGAAAGTCTTAATATATGACAAGCCCTGTGGATAAAAAGAAGATTCTTTATTTTTCCTTCAAAAATTCTGGTCCAAGGCAAGATTTTCTTATAAAAAAGTTAAAATGTCAAAATTTGAATGTTTCACCAGTACCTTCCAAAAGAGTCATTAATTTCCAATGCTTATTTTTTAGAGCAAATATCCTCATGCATTGCTAACAGATAATAGAGCTTTTCAAGTCCTTAATATTTTTATTTGTTTTGAATGACTCCCAAAGCTTTTCCACATTTGAGGACAACTGATTGGCCAATCTACAGATAAAATAATAATAAATACAACAAACTGCACAATTATCTTTATTTAGATGTCTTAGAGGCTTTTTTTTTTTTTTTTTAAACTTAACACATTCCAAGTTGAACACAATTCCCAATAATCATTTCAATGTTCTTTCTCCAGGGTTCTCTGTCTCTTGGTAAATGGAACTATTATTATCCACCTCCTACTTGCTTTAGTCAGATATCTTTCTTGATTCTTTTCTTCTTCTTCCCTTTTCTTTTCTAATTCAACACATCATCACTCTGATTCTAACACCAAAATATATACTGCTCACAAAAATTAGGGGATATTTTATAGCTTCATATTCATTTTTGAAATATCCCCTAATTTTTTTGAGCAGTATATTTTCAGTCAGTACCATCAAATCCTTCCACCTGGAATACCGCAAGAATCTCTTTAATAGCTTTCCTTCTCTCTAACACCGCTCCCTCCCACTATAATCTATTTGTTACAAATACCATGTTGTTGATTTAAGACCCGTTTGGTGGATTTCTTGGGGCCAAGTAAGAGTGAAACTCCTCACGTGCATGTCCTGGCTGGTACTCACCTTTACCATCCCTCCTCACTTTCTCTCCTCCGCCCCCATCACTACCTTCCAGTCACACTGGTCTTTTGCTTTTCAAACACACCAACAACACCCCCCACCACCCTTCAGCCCTACCCCCACAAAAAAATGTTCTTGTGTGTGCTGTTGTACTCCCTCTATGGAAGGCTATCTATTGGGATCCTCCAAGAGGCTCCCCCCAACCAACCAATCTGCAGTGTGCTCTTTACATGCTCTCAAGCAGAGAACAGATGCCTAACAATCTTGTTGAGTAAGTGAATGAGTGATCTCACTTGGGATGATGGATATGCTCCATTAAAAAAAAATTAGGACCAAATATAAAAGATCTGCGCCACTTAAAATCAAGTTAAGTAGAAAAACATTTAGAGCTGCACTACCTTTTTTACTCTGGGCTTGTAATGCTGTATCTTGCATTTTCTTGTACCTGTTCAGGCACTGTCGAAGATCTTCTATTTTCCGGTCCTATTAATAAAATAAACAATCATATTTAATACTATGATTTTGAAACAGTAAAGGTAATTGCAACACAAAGATAAGTAGACGTGAATTATTTACAATGATCAAAGAATATTTCTAAACTTTAGTAAAACTGGTAATCTAGAATATTTCTCCTACGTACATCATAGACATAGAAAAAGTACCTCTAAATTTAGAGATCCTATCCTTCAGCTGCCATCTTTAAAAAACAAAAACAAAACAAGGTAATAAGATACAAAACAAAAAAACGTCTTTTTAATTTCCAGTGCTTATTTTTAGGAAAACAAATCAATATTAATTACTATCCTCTACCGTATGTCAAGTTTTGAAGAACAGATCAACACCTGCTGTCTTTATCAGCTGTCATTAGTCACACCTGGCTTTTCCTTTCTCAAATCACTTGCTTCAATAGTCATCAGAGATTTGTTTAGTAAAAACCAAGAGAACACTTTTTATGCTTTTTCCAACTTGACCTGTATTTAGCATTTGACTGACTCCATTCTTTCCTTCCTCTTTTACTTTTCTTTCCACTTTATTTTCTTCTATTTGGATTTCTTAATTCCTTGACCAGATAGATATTCTACCTCTATAATTCCCACTATCTACTCAACCCAGACTATAAAAAACAGAGCATTAACATTTTATCCTTTACCCTTTTCTCTTTTCCCATGCCCTCACTGTGGTGGATTATAAAAATGAGCTCCCTAACTCCTCCCACACTGATTTTGGGCATGATTAACTTTGGCCAAGAAGATAACAAATGTGGTTTAAGCAAAGGCTTGAAAAGTACATATTTGCAAAATGGGGCTTGCCCTTCTTGCTGTGCTAAGGTCACTAAGTAAAGAAGCATAGGCTAGTCTACTGAAAGATAAGAGACCATTTACAGAAGAGACATCTTAACTGGGGCCAACCTAGACAAGTCTGTCAATCACCAAACTTGTGAGTCACATCACCAACCAGCCCCCTGGCTAAGCCAGCCCAGACTAGAAGAAGAGCTACCTAGCCAACACACAGAAGCATGAGAAATAATAAATGCGATCTGTCATGGAGCAAAAACTAATGGATACATCAACTACACCAACCTACAACTAATTATATATTTCTCCTGAAATTGACACAGTAATCCTAAAATTTAGATTTGTTGTCAACTTTCTGTGAGAAATCTCCTTTTCGATGTCCCATGAACACATCCAATTGAATGTATCTAAAATGGAGCTCATTATTTGCCCCCAGTACTTCAGCCTCTCCTTAGACACCCTTAACTCTTAGAGAGCACCATCATTTGCCCGGCTGATCAAACTAAAAACTTACTCTCAAATCCAAAAATCTCAAAATTCTGTCAACCTGTACGTTTCTCTAAAATATTTCCCTTCTTAACACTTCACTGCCATTTGCCTTATTTCAACTCCTCTTCACTTCTCACCGAAGCTCTTATTTTAACAGCTTCATTGTTCTGTCTTTACACTCTCTCCTTCATTCTTGCCTTCATTTTGCCACCAGCATTAGCTTTCCAAAGTGGCAATTTAATAATGTCGCTGTCCCAGGCCTATAACCTAAAACCCGAGATCATTAGCCTAGCACAGAAGGCTGCCTACCATTCATCACAGCTCTTCTGTTAGGCTCATATACCCCTCCACCTATATCTCATGTTCCAGAACCTTCCCAGCATGAGCCGGGCTGTTTCAAGCCTTGACTCTGAAACATGTTTTCACTCATGGATCCTTTGCCAGGAAGCCTTCATTTTTCTGATGCACAGCGCTTGCTATTCCTCAGCATCTGCTCAGATATGTTCGCTTTGAAGCCTTCTGAAACCATCAAGAAGTTACGTCACTCTTGGTGCACCTAGAGGAGTTCTGAGCATCCTAGAAGCCCTCATTCAACATTGGGAATTTTGTTTGTGATTTCTTTTTAAGGGAGAAAAATTAAAACAAAATAAACTTCAGTGATTTTCTTTTTCAAATAAAAGCTATATATGCAGCTTGCTAAGGACATTTATTTTTATTCACTAGCAGGAAAGACTAGCAAAAAGAATCTCTATATATCTGGTTGGGTAGGTAAGACAATGAGTTTATTTCCATGGAATAAATAACAAATAAAGAGAATAAAAGGCAAAAATAAATCAACAAGTAAAACAGAGTAGACAAGAATTAAAAAAAATAACTTATGATGGGAGGAAAAGGCCAAGACAAAGTTCTTTGGCACTGCTTGTTTTTTCCTTCCTTGGAATTACTCTTTTCTTGGGAAAATGCCTCCTTGTTCTATTCATTTAGGGACATGAAGGTAGAGAAGTACTAATGACAGATGGCGGGAGCTGGACCCAACTGTTGCTGCCTGCTGGATGGCTGGTCAGGAAAGCCAGGAAGAACCCACTTCCTTAGTAGGGAAGCTGCATCCCCGCTCTGAGCAGGAGGAATGGAGGAGAAACAACCAGAGGGAACAAACTCCTCGAGACGTGGCATTGTGCCATCAGACTCAAACAAAGCTGAGGGCCGTACTGATTTCATGGTGTCTGCGCCTGTCTTGGCTGGTTTCTCACCACTCGGGAGAGCAGAGACCATCCCAGATGTGAAAGAGGTCAGGGGTATGAAGGAAATGATATATACGGACAAGGAAGTCAACATGACCATGAATATAAGTCATCATGGGCTCCAACCCCCGAAGTTTGTACAGTAGCCCAGAATTTCCAATGACTACAGAAAGGATGTACTATGTACTATACCTTTTCTCTCATGTGTCACCTCAATATACATAACTGACTTGAAAGCTCAAACATTTTCTGAATTCATGGGGAAAGAGGAGAGAGACTTCTCAGTGGAGCCAGTGCTGCTGGTCTCCATTCCTGTGCGCGGCCTCAGTAACAACCGCGACCACCTGTAGCGGGCGCTCTCGGGCAGGAAGAGGAGGCTTGCCCTTCAGGTCAGGATGTGTTGGGTATATTCTTTGAAACCACAATATCTCAAGAAAACAGAATGATCAAAATGGTGCTATAACACATCCAAATAAATATTTAAATTTCATCCAGATACCTTTTCTTCATTTGCTGCCATCAAAGACTCCACAGCCTTTTTCATTTTTTGTACTTCAATATCTGAAAATATCACAATGTCAGATCAGAAGTCAGTTTAGTTAACATGTGTGACAGCAACGAGCAGCAACAATCTGACTCTTCAGATTGAAATCTTTTAAGGTAAAGATGCTATTAATTTGCTTTGCTTATCTGAGTTTTTTTTTTAAACACATTTTTCTTTTAGTGAAAATTTGAAAGATGAGTACCTGAATAGTCATTCCAGAAAAAAAAATAAAATAAAATAAGGGTGAGAGCTAAATACCACCTCTCAAAGCAACAAGAAAGTTGTCATGAGAACACTGAAGATGAACTTTCAGTGCTAAAACAATAAAAACACAGTTTTCAAAAAAGAAACCTATAAAGCAGTGGGCAATAGCAGTGAACACAGTGCACACAATGGCAAAAGCAGACAAAATGCTATTTGGTTACGACCAAGATGGAGACGATGGTGCGCGCCTGATGGATGTGATGTTGACATGAGGAGTCATGCTAAGAAGCTGCTTGGAGGTTCCACACAGAAGGGTATTAAGTACTTTGCTTCATCTATAAACTTCATTTCCAAATGCTCATCTAAAACATACAGGCCAAAGCTGAGATGATATTCAAATACAAAAGCGTGCTACTTTAATATTAAAAAGCAAATAGTCTAAAGATAAAGTCAACCTAGAATGAAATCACAAAGTAAAATATTTGAAGCAGAAAAAAAAATCACATAAAATTTCCTCCTTTTGAGAAAAAATTACGAAGGATAATTTTTAAAACAGTGATGCATTATTCAATATTGATATAACCATTAGGAAGTGCCTTTCTTTACTTTTCTTTTTAAGGCAAATTCCCATTACTTAAGAATTCAATGTCTAGAGAAAAAAGCCCTTTAAGGATTTATCTTTATATTGCCCTAAACAATTCATTAACAGCCTGAATTATTTAATGCAATTAAATAATTACAATCACTCTCTTAACACCAAGAGGGTGTGTTAAAAACAACAACAAAAAAACCTCTTCAAGTAGATCTCAGTGAAAAAGTGGGCTACAAAACACTGAAAACCAAAGTTCAAAACAATCTTGGCTGTGGTAAGCCTTAAAAACAGTAGGTTTTCATTGGAGTATAAATATTATTTTCTTCTCTGCCCCTGTATCTCCTGGGCCACAGAGAAGATGCTGTCTCTCCGCCAGCACTCAGGTGTCCGCTGTCTCCTCTGGAGCAAAAGGGCTGAATCAGAGGAAACCCACAAAGGCTCTCGCGCGCCCAGTTTCCCTGTCTGTTCACCCACTGTTGTGTGCACTCTGAAGAAATGGAGAGCTTATTGATGAAGCAACTTCATGTTTTGGTGAGAGAAATGTTTTAAAAACACATGCAAAGGACAGTCCAAGTATTACTTTCGGTGAAAGTAAAGGCTGATGGAAATACACCAAAAACCTTACTTTTGTCTTTGAGCTTCTTTTTAAAATTTTCATCTGTGCAGGAAAACCCATTGAATTGGAAGTTAGAAAACATTTCAACAATAAATAATATTTTTAAGCACTATTATTTTGTTTCCTTTTAGCTAAAATAAAGACGCTAACCTCACAAAGACTGAAGATTAAGGTCTATTCTGTGACTTCAGGACTGGCATGACACTATATAATGTTCTGTGCAAGGTTAAAAACAGATCTAAAGCAATTAATCCAGAAGACCTAAACTGGAGTTACTACCTCTGTTACTTCCTCTTTCTTAACCTTGATCTTCTCACATTAAGATTAGGCCTATGGAGTACAAGTGCTCCTCACAAAGTAGATGATGGAAAGCCAGTTAATGTTACATTGGTTGCTCTTTAATTTCCACACAGTTCGGTATTTGGTCCTCCTGAACATGAATGACTAGTAAGTAGTACATTGCTCCTGTCACATTCAACTCACCACTCAAGTTCAATAGCATTTAAACAGTCTAGCTCCTGTTCAATAAGGTAAGTCCACTGAGCATGCAGTTAGATGCTATGCCAACATTACACTGCTGTGAGGTTTCTAAACACTTGCTCTCCAGACCTGTATTTATTTGGTTGTGCACTGGTAACAAGCAGTTCATAAACTGGTACCAGTCCTTGGATCAGACTTTGGGTTGCACTATTCCAGTCTACAAATCCAAAGATTCCATTTTTTTTTCTGAAAGTCCTAAAAGCATGACCTGCTTGTGAATGTCTTTTAAGAACATACAATTAATTCTACATATGCTATATATTACAGAGGGGGAAAAAATCCCTCTGTAAGTTTGATGAATTAAGTTTTCTGATGAATAGAGCGTTGTGATACTTAGAGATATACAAAGCCAGGGTATTCCAGAGTCCAGCAAACTTTAGAGGTAATCTAATTCAAGCCTTTTATTGAATTGAAACAATGACACTAATCTGTATCAATGATACAGATAAAAATGCACCAAGCTATACTAAGTGAAATTTGTTCTGTTTCAATTGAGTCAGAAGCTGCTTCTGCTACAGCCATCATTTGTAATAACAAAAGAAAGGTTAAGTTTGACCTAATATGGTCAGATATTAAATGCATTTATATTTCCAAATATAATTCAGAAAAACACATTTCATTCATGTTATTTTCTATCAAGTATAAGCTACATTATTAAAAACTATAGCCCACATAAATCCAGGACAAACCTGCTCAATAATGAAAAGCTTTTAGATAAATGCATGCACTTTTCCAAAAAGAGAATCAGCCTATTTTTGCTTTCTAGAAGGTTAAGGGCTCGGTGCATAATAAGAAATTTTCATTGACTTTTTTCCAAAGATACAGAGATTTTCTTCTTTCAACAGGACAGACAAAATTTCTAAATGCCTTTCTGTTGTCTCAACTTCAGAGGAAAATAATCTTGGGGCATCGTAGTGGTTCCTTCTAATACTTTTTAATACTCCTACCTTATACTTCAATTTGGATAAGAACTCTTCTCATGATGATGATATATAATTCAGTAATCTAAAATAAACACTGGACACAGGACAGAGGGGCCCTTCTCCAGCTGCAGATGAGGAAGCTGACAGACCCCCAAGCACAGGAAAGAGCCTCGGAGGATGCCCTGTGGCCCGGGCCTTCCGCTGCTCTTTTCTCCGATGCTAAAACTACACATCAGCTAACATCAGTTTCTTTTGTAGATATGGGAGGATTTTAACAGAATAAGATAACCAATGTTAAATATATGTATTCCTACCTCGATCAAAAATTTCCGTCCCTTCTCCTTTCATCTTGCAAAACAATTTTTCTTGTAACCTTTTCACTTCAGATTCTTTCTCTTCCAGCTGTTGTTTTAAAGATGCCAGTTCATCCTACAAGTGATACATTCATTTCAAAAGAGTAGATTATGAATAAAATAGAATACAGTACTCAGAGCATGCTCTCAAGTCAATAATTAGTTTTTGTGAATAAAGGATAAAACTCCTAGAATTTAGATGCAAACTTCGGAAACCAGACAGTGGCAATGATAAACAGGAAGCAAGACAACTATTAAAGTCCAATGTATAATAATTATGGTATAATTATTTCAGGTTCCTTTGTGACCAAATTAAAAGAAGAAACTTTTTAAAGTGTAAGTAGGACTAAAGTAGCCCTAAGGTTTGTATGTTATGTTAAAAAAAAGAATCTAACCAAATTAATCAAAAAAGATTATCAAATTAGATGCTTAGTGTCATAAAAGCAAAATAAAATGCATCTTGGAAACAATACAATAAGACTGGCTTGACATTCATTCAGCATTTCAAGGTGGCATTTAGGTTCCCTGAACAAGGTAGAGCTTAATTAGCGAGTAAGGTAACAGGTGATGAACAACTTTATTCAAATTTTGGGACTAACTGACTTATCCTTATTATTAAGATAACAGAACAGAATCTCCTACAACAATGGAAAAAATAGATTTAGAATCAGATGTTAAGTCTCCTTTTTGTAAACTACACACCTATTAAAGACCCCACACCTGATGTCCTACCTATTTACCAATGTTTTAACTTTTAGTTTCATTTTGGTAAAGAACTTTAGCAAATTTAAGTGTGACCAGATGTATTTAACACAGAACATACATGTTATGTGATGCTTAAAAATGAACCTTTGTTTTTAATAATTTATTATTTTCATAAAATAATTTTATTGTCAAACATTTTATTTTCTGTCTCTAAAGTTACTTATTCTATTTCATACTATGAGAATGTAGCTCTCCCATGAGGCTAAGAAGTTTTTACTTATGGCAGAAGTGAATACTAAGTACAAAAAATTTTCAGTAGCACTGGCAAGAAGTGCTACCTGGTCTATACTGTGCTTATTCTAAGCAATAATTTCCATTCACTGCTAGGATAATGAACTGCTGAATACTTTTACCTTCAAGGGAGTCCCAAAGGAAGAAAGCAATGTCTACTATCGGTACGAAACCGAACTCTTTCACAGGTAAACTTTTGCAATTATTTTTACCAAGCCTAAATCTCAGATTGTCTAAAGAGCAAAATTTAACTTACAAATACTTTTATCTACCTGTTTATTGTTTTTCACTAATTATTTCACATGCTTCTGAAAACAAATTAAGGATCACATTGTCCCTGTAACTAGCTTTAAACATTAAAAAAAATAGGTGACACACAGAACAAAATGAATGCACACACTACAGAAAAACACCATGACAGCCAAACAGCACAAGCAAAATGCAACAAGCCACGGACCCCCACGAGCCAGGTCTACTACACCTGCAGTGACTGCCACTTTTGCTCCATCCGCTGCTTCTCATACTGCATCTGACCCACCTTGATTTTCATGCTAGAAAGTTTGGCCATTAAAGACTGGTAGAGAGACAGAGGAGTGAAAGAAAACTACAGAAGGAAAAAGATAAGCTAAATAACCAAGAAAACAGTATCAGTTTATATAGGAGGTTAGGTAATTAAGAGAAATGATAGGTTATGTTCTATCAGATTAGTTGAGCCCTGATTTTTATTCAGGACAGTCCTTAAATCAAGAAGGTCTCCAGCTTTGAGAAAATTTTACCCCCTTGTAAAATACCTTCTTTATCATATACTAAGTAGAAAACACACTGTGTTTATATTATTGAGCATAGATAAGTAGTGGAGCCATTTGTTAGAAATTTTTTTGTCACTGAGAAAACTCACTTTGGTTGATTTCAGTTTTTTTTCATACTGAAGTCTTTCACTGTCCAGTTCACTAATTTTTAACCTCAAATCATTGATCTCCTGCATCAGCCCCTGTCCAAAAATAAACAAGGAAATATATTAGGAAAGTGGCGATATACTTATATACTGAAACAGCAGCTTGGAAATCTTAAACCCTGGTTAAAGCTGTATAAATTAGGTCAGATAAATAAAAACAAATGTTTCTCCTTGAGAACTATCTTTCCATTTAAAACACTGCTTTAAATCCCTACTGCCTCTTTTGTAAAATACTGGGATTATTAAAATAAAGGTGACTAATTTTGATTAAGAAAGGTAGCTAATCACTTACTATCATTGACCAGATACTTATAGACCAAAATTCACTATATAAACTCTGTCTTTTAAAATAGACCAGAGAGAAACAATTAAGTACATAGAAGAAGACATAGGTACTCAACTCATGGACCTGGGTTTTAAAGAGCATTTTATGAATTTGACTCCACAGGCAAGAGAAGTGAAGGCAAAAATTAATGAATGGGACTACATCAGACTAAGAAGTTTTTGCTCAGCAAGAGAAACTGATAACAAAATAAACAGAAAGCCAACTAAATGGGAAATGATATTTTCAAACAACAGCTCAGATAAGGGCCTAATATCCAAAATATACAAAGAACTCATTAAAACTCAACAACAAACAAACAAACAATCCAATAAAAAAATGGGAAGAGGATATGAACAGACACTTCTCCCAGGAAGAAATACAAATGGCCAACAGATATATGAAAAGATGCTCATCTTCTTTAGCTATTAGAGAAATGCAAATCAAAACGGCAATGAGATACCACCTCACACCTGTTCAATTAGCTATTATTAGCAAGACAGGTAATAGCAAATGTTGGAGAGGCTGTGGAGAAAAAGGAACCCTCATCCACTGTTGGTGGGAATGTAAAGTAGTACAACCATTATGGAAGAAAGTATGGTGGTTCCTCAAAAAACTGAAAATAGAACTACCTTATGACCCAGCAATCCCTCTACTGGGTATATACCCCCAAAACTCAGAAACATTGATACGTAAAGACACATGCAGCCCCATGTTTATCGCAGCATTCTTCACAGTGGCCAGGACATGGAAACAACCAAAAATCCCATCAATAGATGACTGGATAAAGAAGATGTGGCACATATACACTATGGAATACTACTCAGCCATAAGAAATGATGACATTGGAACATTTACAGCAAAATGGCGGGATCTTGATAACATGATACGAAGCGAAATAAGTAAATCAGAAAAAACCAGGAACTGCATTATTCCATACGTAGGTGGGACATAAAAGTGAAACTAAGAGACATTGATAAGAGTGTGGTGGTTACCGGGGGGAGGGGGGAATGGGAGAGGGAAAGGGGGAGGGGCACAAAGAAAACAAGATAGAAGGTGACAGAGGACAATCTGACTTTGGGTGGTGGGTATGCAACATAATTGAATGACAAGATAACCTGGACTTGTTATCTTTGAATATATGTATCCTGATTTATTGATGTCACCCCATTAAAAAAATAAAATTATCAAAAAAAAAAAAAATAGACCAGAGAAATGTTCTTTATTAAAACCAATTACTTTTAGGGTGTTTTCAATGATATGGTGGGTGTTTATAAAAATATTTTTATAATTTCTTCATTTGTCTATAAAATACAGATTATTTGTTAACCTAGTCTGGGAGAATGAAATGAAATTTAAATCCTTTAAACAAAAGACTCTCAACCTGAGTTTAAATTAGGGCTCTGTTATTTAAAAATATATTCAGTATCATAATACAGTTTCACATTTGGAAAATGAAAAAAATAACAATCCTAATGTTTTCATAATACAAATATAATCAGACACCTTTTCTACCGCCACCCTTATATAAAACTGATTTGCTTGTAAAATTTGTCTAAATTTTGTGAGAAATGATTTTTTTGTTCTTGTTCAGGACCCAGAGAATAGAAAATTAAATGAGAATGCTAAATGCCAATTCGTCCAAGAAAGGGGCTCAAATACTCTGTAAAGATGATTATTTTTTACTACAAGCCTTGAAGGCCCGCCAGTGGTTAGTGTGTTCTTATTCTTCTCTTACCTGACACTTATTCCTGAGCCATAAATTCGTAGAAGACAGAACAAAATTATACAAGAGTATCATTTAAAAAAATAGAACAATGCCATGAGAAATAAAAACTTCATCAAAAATGAATTATTCTAAACTTCAAAGTACAACAAAGGCTAGGAAAAGGGGCATTACAATGAAACACACTTTCCAGAAAACTCACAGGCTTTTAAACTGTTCTTAAAAT
Organism: Saccopteryx bilineata; assembly: GCF_036850765.1. Classification (NCBI taxonomy): domain Eukaryota; kingdom Metazoa; phylum Chordata; class Mammalia; order Chiroptera; family Emballonuridae; genus Saccopteryx; species Saccopteryx bilineata. Next base: position 136,527,619 of record NC_089491.1, on the reverse strand, counting down.
GTTTCTTGTAATATGGGGGAAAGTATTTCCCACATGATATAATAATTACTTATTAATATTATTAACATTTGAGTTGTAATTCCTTATCTACAATTTCAGAATGCAGGTTCAAGAAAAAAGTCCGTTTCTTCCGTTGATTATCTCCCACTTATTAATCTCATTGTTAAGAAACAGCTTTGAATTCTGGTTAGGTATTGTTGCATTTTACCACTTCCTTTAGGAATAGTAGCAATTTGCAAAGAAAAAGAATCAATGGAAGTAAGTAGAATTTTAAATTATGACCATTTTTCTACTTAAAAAAACTACCCAATTATCCTTTGTGGCAACACTTTATATATATATGAATGTAAATATCCAACCTGAAAGAAGTGATATCTTCCCATAATCATTCAAGCTAAAAAATCTGAAAATAACTCCTTAATAGGAAACTTTAAAAAGTGAAATACAAACTATTTTCAACTAATTTTTTATCAGAGGTTCAATCCTTTTCAAATTAAAAAGAAAATCCCTTCTAGAGAACTTTTTCAGACTTCCACAGAAACTCAATTTCTGACACTTGTATCCTTACCAGAAGGGGGAGCTGTTGAACAAAGCAAACCATCTCCTGTCAGCAATTCCAAGGTTTTCAAGACTTTTACTCCTAGTCTTTAGAAGTACCTGTATTACTTTCCCATTCCAATATATTTTTAGAACTTAATCTCCAAATAATCTAAAACTCTAAGACAAAGCTAAAGAATTTTGAATTCATAAAATAGCCAGGAACAATAATAGGAAAATGAGCATATTCAACTGTTATCAAGGGAACAATAATAGGAAACGAGCATATTCAACTGTTTTCATTGTGAAGACTACTTGTATTATGTGCATATGTAAAAAAGTTGATCAAACATCCCATAATCTCTGGGTATAATCATTCTACATCTTACCAATAGTGTTAAATATTTATTAGACAGTTATCTAGGACTGAGTTTTACTGGAAGTTGATGACAAAATCACTCTGTATCACACATTTGAGAATGTGTAAGTGAAGCAAGGAAGCACTGGAAAAAAAGTTTTATAAATATGCAAACTCAAGAGATGTAAATATTACTCTGAGGTCTTACCAAAAAACCATAAAACATCTACTTCAATTTAGTCCCCATGTTTGGTTAAGATATTGTATCCAAATTATCCACAGTCATACAGGTTAAGACATCCCCTAAACCTGGTGTATATAATGCAGAAGGCTACCTCTCAATCCCCAGAGTAACTTCTCTCCCTGCACTAGGGGTAGTTCCATGCCACATCACACACCTGTGCTTTATGATTAAAGCATGAACCAAGCTAGGGATTTCCTTTTGCTACTGAGGAAGTAATACATGTAACAAAACTTTCCATTGTAGTTAGATCTTTGACAGACACTTTAATTTTGAAAAGAGAAATGGAGTAAACATCATTCAATGCACATCTAATAGGGGCTTTCATATTGTAAACACTGCATGTACTGTATCTTCTGTTGTGATGGCATGTAGTTGGCATGAAATAAATGTTTGAAATGAAGATGGAGGAGGGGGCGTGAGTTCTATTTCTCTCTCCTTCTCGGTACCCATTTGCTAATCCAGTATGACATCTCTCCACACCCCAAGCAGAACAAAATAGAGAAAAAAGAAGAGGTGGTATTAGCAGAGAAGGAATTTCTGCAGCCTCTTATATTCCTTTCCAAACAAATAAATTCCAAGTAGATATGCTCCCTTCCCCAACAAAACCACAAGCAAATAAATCACAAGAATCAAATTAACAATCAAATAGAACAAACAAGTATGTATGGCTAGGAAAACAGGTACTTCAGGTTGTAAAATCTACCCTGAATTTCACAAAAGAATAATGAGCTTTACTTAATTGGAATGATTTATGTGTAGAATAGACCAAAAATAGACAGTCCAGTTAAATGACCTCTAAAAATCTGTTATTTTTATGATTATATAATGAAAGCATGTTCTCTATACAAACTTATCATATAGTAAATACAGGGGGTCCTTGGGTTATGACAGTCTTGATCAGGGGTCCCCAAACATTTTACACAGGGGGCCAATTCACTGTCCCTCAGACCGTTGGAGGGCCAGACTATAAAAAAAAACTATGAACAAATCCCTATGCACACTGCACATATCTTATTTTAAAAGTAAAAAAACAAAATGGGAATAATTACAATATTTAAAATAAAGAACAAGTAAATTTAAATCAACAAACTGACCAGTATTTCAATGGGAACTATGCTCCTCTCACTGACCACCAATGAAAGAGGTGCCCCTTCCAGAAGTGCGGTGGGGGCCAGATAAATGGCCTCAGAGGGCCGCATGCGGCCCACGGGCTGTAGTTTGGGGACCCCCGGTCTTGACATACGACATTTGAGTTTATGGCGCTCACTCCCATAAAAACTTTAAAAAATTGAGACACGAGTGTTTCAGCTTATGCTGTTAGCTTGTACTTACAGGGAATGTGGATGAACTAGTTTGGCTGCATGCAGCGGAAGAATACATAGTAATGCGGCCTATGAGTGAGAGAGTTGGCATCTCCCAGTATGCTTACCTACGCCATTCTGGACTGTTAAAGCACAAGTGTTCTGTTTGTGTTAGGCTAGGGTGTGTTTCGACTTACACCAAAATCTGGGTTACGTCATTGTTGTAAGATTGGAATGATGTTGTAACCTGAGGACCCCCTATAGTCAGTGTGCCTAAGTAATAATTAAATAGGTAAAACCATGCACTTAAACATATTATTTCCACAATGAAGAAAACCAGTAAGAATGGACAGATGTACAGAGAAACAAACAGATGATACAGACAGACATAAAGATAGAGCTCCAAATGCCCTAACATCAAAAGTATTTCCAAAAGCTAATGACAGGATTGATATTTCATATCAAAGGTCTGAAAATAAAAATTGCCATTAGCATTTAGTGATCAAAAGTCAATGCAGTTAAAGATCATTCTTAGAAGCATAGATGGGGGAGCCGGCTCCTCCCACAGGGGTGGAGCGAACATCCAGAACAGGCAGAGTACCGGGACTGAGCATGGCATGCAGCACCCACCAGCCTGTGGAGCCAAGGCTTGCAGACATCCCACGAGTGGGTTCCTCCTGCAGAGGGGGGGCAAAGCCCGGAATCAGGTGGAGACCCACAGGTGAGCAAAGGTGCTCACCCCTGCCCTCAGGGCCGAGCATAATCCCACCCACGGGGGCAGGGTGAAGGCTGAGGCCACCAAGGACTGTACACCCTTGCACGTGATCAAAGCCTGTCTCATGAAGGAGAGGCAGAAACCACAGCAACAGCCCCAGTGGGCAGGCACCAGCAATGCCCATACCCAAATGCCATAGGCAGCAGCAGCAGAGGAGGTGGCGGGCCTGCAGACAGACACCTAGGGAACACAGAGGCTACACCCAGTGGACTCCAGTGGCCAAAACTTTCTTTTACACAGACAAAATGAGAAGGCAGAGGAATGCAACACAAATGAATCAAGAGAAATCCCCAGAAAAGGACCTGAATGAGTCAGATATAACCAAATTACCAGATGCAGAATTTAAAATAATGACTGTTAGAATGCTCAAAGATATTAGAACAACAATAGATGGTCATCACAAACACCTAAATAAAGAGATAGCAAATATAGGGACATTGAAATAATAAAAAAGAATCAGTCAGAAATGACAAATATCAGAAATGAAGAATACAATGGAAGGAATTAAAAGCAGGATGGATGAAGCTGAGACTCAAATAAGCGAGTTAGAGGACAAGATAAATGAAGGCACGGAACAGATAAGAAAAAAGAAAAGAGACTCAAAAAGTCTGAGGAAACTAAGAGAGCTCTGTGACAACATGAAGAGAAATAACATCCACATCATAGGGGTTCCTAAAGAAGAGGAGAAAGAACAAGGAATAGAGACTTTGTTCAAACATATCATAGCTGAAAACTTCCCTCAATTAAGGCAGGAAAACATTTCACAAATTCAAGAAGCACAGAGAACTCCATTAAAGAGAAACCCAAAGAAATCTACACCAAGACATAAAATACCAAAGCTAAGTGATAAAAAGAAAATATTAAAAGTTGCTAGAGAAAAAAAGGCTATTACCTACAAAGGAGCCCCCATAAAGATGACTTCTAACTTCTCAACAGAAACACTTGAGGACAGAAGGGAATGGCAAGAAATATTCAAAGTAATGCAGAACAAGAGCCTACAACCAACTACTTTATCCAGCAAGGCTATTGTTTAAAATTGAAGGAGAAATAAAAGGCTTTCCAGACAAAAAAAAAAAAAATTAAGGAATTCACTACAACCAAACCAATGCTGCAAGAAATGCTAAGGGGCCTGTTGTAAACAGATCAAAGAGGAAAAAGAATATAGCAAAAGAGGAATACAGTTTTAAAGAATAAAATGGGAATAAACAACTACATATCAATAATAACCTTAAATGTAAATGGATTAAATGATCTGAACAAAAGACATAGGGGAGCTGCATGAATAAGAAAACAGGACCCATACATATGCTGTCTACAAGAGACACACCTTAAAACAAAAGATGCACATAGACTGAAGATAAAAGGATGAAAAATATTTCACGCAAATGGAAATAAAAAAAAGCTGGGGTAGCAATACTTATATCAGACAAAATAGACTTTAAAACAAAGGCTATAGTTAGAGATAAAGGTCACTACATAATGATAAAGGGAGCAGTCCAACAGGAAGATATAACTATTTTAAATATCTATGCACCTAATATAGGAGTAGGAGCACCTAAATATATAAAACAGACTTTGATGGATTTAAGGGTGAGATCAACAGCAATACTATAATAGTAGGGGATTTCAATACCCCACTAACATCACTAGATAGATCCTCAAGAAAGAAAATTAACAAAGAAACAGCAGATTTAAAGGACACACTAGATCAACTCGATTTAATAGATATCTTCAGAACCTTTCACCCTAAAGCAGCAGAATATACATTCTTTTCAAGTGCTCATGGTACATTCTCTAGAATAGACCACATGTTAGGGCACAAAAGTGGACTCAACAAATTTAAGAAGATTGAAATCATATTGAGCACTTTTTCTGATCACAATGGTATGAATCTAGAAATCAACCACAACAGAAAAACTGAAAAATACTCAAACACTTGGAACTAAATAACATATTATTAAATAACGAATGGGTTAACAATGAGATCAAAGAAGAAATTAAAAATTCCTAGTAACAAACGATAATGAGCATACATCAACTCAAAATTTATGGGACACATCAAAAGCAGTCCTGAGAGGGTAGTTCAAAGCATTACAAGCATACCTTAAAAAGCTAGAAAAAGCTCAAATAAACAACTTGACCCTGCATCTAAAAGAACTAGAAAAAGAACAGCAAGTAAAGCCCAGAGGTAGTAGAAGGAAGAAAATAATAAATATCAGAGTGGAAATAAATGACATAGAGGCTAAAGAAACAATACAGAGGATCAATAAAACCAGGAGCTGGTTCTTCAAAAAGGTAAACAAGATCGATGAAACTTTAACCAGACTCACCAAGAAAAAGAAAGGACTAAAATAAATAAAATTAGAAATGAGAATGGAGAAATAACAACTGACACAACAGAAATACAAAATATTGTAAGAAAATACTATGAAGAACTGTATGCCAAAAAACTAGACAACCTAGATGAAATGGACAAATTCCTCGAAACATATAATCTTCCAAAAATTAAACTAGAAGAATCAGAAAACCTAAACAGACCGATTACAACAAATGAGATCGAAACAGTTATCAAAAAACTCCCAACAAAGAAAAGTCTTGGGCCTGATGGCTTCACAAGTGAATTCTACCAAATATTCAAAGAAGAACTAACTCCTATCCTTCTCAAGCTATTTCGAAAAATTCAAGAGGAAGGAAGACTTCCAAGCTCCTTTTATGAGGCGAGCATAATTCTGATTCCAAAACCAGGCAAAGACAACATAAAGAAAGAAAATTATAGGCCAATATCCCTGATAAATTTAGATGCTAAAAACCTCAACAAATTATTAGCAAACCAGATCCAGCATATATGAAAAAAATCATACACCATGATCAAGTGGAATTCATTCCTGGGAGGTAAGGCTGGTACAATATTCGCAAATCATTGATGTGATTCATCACATAAACAAAAGAAAGGAGAAAAACCATATGATAATTTCAATAGATGCAGAAAAAGCATTTGATAAAATCCAGCACCGATTCATGATCAAAACTCTCAGCGAAGTGGGAATACAGGTAACATACCTCAACATGATAAAGGCCATCTATGAGAAACCCACAGCCAACATCATACTCAATGGGAAAAAATTAAAAACAATCCCCTTAAGATCAGGAACAAGGCAGGGGTGCTCCCTTTCACCATTCTGATTCAACATAGTTCTGGAAGTCCTAGCCACAGCAATCAGACAAGAAAAAGAAATAAAAGGCATCCAAATTGGAAAAGAAGAAGTAAAACTATCATTATTTGCAGATGATATGATATTGTATATAGAAAACCCTAAAGTCTCAGTCAAAAAACTACTGGACCCGATAAATGAATTCAGCAAGGTGGCAAGATATAAAATTAATACTCAGAAATCAGAGGCTTTTTTATACACTAACAATGAACTGTCAGAAAGAGAAATTAAGGAAGCAATCCCCTTTACCATTGCAACCAAAAAAATAAAGTACCTAGGAATAAATTTAACCAGGGAGATTAAAGACTTGTACTCGGAAAATTATAAAACATTGATAAAAGAAATCAAGGAAGATACAAACAAGTGGAAGCATATACCGTGCTCATGATTAGGAAGAATAAACATCATTAAAATATCTATTTATATTACCCAAAGCAATTTATAAATTCAATGCAATACCGATTAAAATATCAATGACTTACTTAAAAGATATAGAACACATATTCCAAAAATTCATATGGAACCAAAAGAGAACACAAATAGCCTCAGCAATCTTAAAAAAGAAGAATAAAGTGGGAGGTATCACACTTCCTGATATCAAGTTATACTACAAGGCCATTGTACTCAAAACAGCCTGGTACTGGCATAAGAACAGGCATATAGATCAATGGAAGAGAACAGAGAACGCAGAAATAAACCCACACCTTTATGGACAACTGATATTTGACAAAGGAGGTAAGAGCATACAATAGAGTAAAGATAGCCTCTTCAACAAATGGTGTTGGGAAAATTGGACAGCTACCTGTAAAAAATGAAACTAGACCACCAATTTAACACCATTCACAAAAAAAACTCAAAATGGATAAAAGACTTAAATGTAATAAGCCGTGAAACCATAAGCATCTTAGAAGAAAACATAGGCAGTAAGCTCTCTGACATCTCTCGCAGCAATATATTTGCTGATTTATCTCCATGGGCAAGCGAAATAAAAGACAGGATAAACAAATGGGACTATATCAAACTGAAAAGCTTTTGCACAGCAAAAGACAATAAGAACAGAATAAAAAGACAAACTACACAATGGGAGAACATATTCGACAATACGTCTGATAAGGGGTTAATAACCAAAATTTATAAAGAACTTGTAAAACTCAAAACCAGGAAGACAATCCAATCAAAAATGGGCAAAAGAAATGAACAGATACTTCTCCAAAGAGGATGTACAGATGGCCAATAGGCATATGAAAAATGCTCAACATCATTAATCATTAGAGAAATGCAAATTAAAATCACAATAGGGTATCACCTCACACCAGTCAGAATGGCGCTCATCAACAAAACAACATAGAATAAGTGCTGGCTAGGATGTGGAGAAAAGGAAACCCTCCTGCACTGCTCATGGGAATGCAGACTGGTGCAGCCTCTGTGGAAAACAGTACGGAGATTCCTCAAAAAATTAAAAATCAAACTGCTTTTTGACCCAGCTATCCCACTTTTAGGAATATACCCCAAGAACACCATAGCACTGTTTCAAAAGAAGAAATGCACCCCAGGTTTATGGCAGCATTGTTCACAATAGCAAAGATCTGGAAACAGCTAAAGTTTCTGTCAGTGGATGAGTGGATTAAAAAGCTTTGGTACATATATACTATGGAATACTCTTCAGCCATAAGAAATGATGACATCAGATCATTCACAATAACATGGATGGACCTTGATAACATTATACTGAGCAAAATAAGTAAATCAGAAAAAACTAAGAACTATATGATTCCATACATAGGTGGGACATAAAAATGAGATGCAGAGACATGGACAGGAGTGTGGTGGTTATAGGGTGGGGGGGAGCAGAGTGAGGGGGTTGGGGGATTGGAAGGGCACAAAGAAAATCAGTTAGGTGATGGAAGACAACTGAACTTTGGGTGATGGGTGATGGGTGATGGAAATGCAGCATAATCAAATGTCAAAATAACCTAGAGATGTTTTCTCTGAACATATGTACTCTGATTAGTCAATGTCACCCCATTAAAATAAAATAAAAAAACCAGATAGAAGGTGACAGAAGACAATTTATTTTGACTTGGGGTGAAGGGTATGCAATATAATCAAATGTCAAAATAATCTGGAGAGGTTTTCTCTGAACATATGTATCCTGATTTATCAATGTTACCCCATTAAAATTAATAAAAAAATTCCCCCCCCCAAAATGAAGCATAGATAAATGAAGGCACATAGTGATTCACTGCCTCCCCCTCACACTTCCAAAGAATTTCATCTTGCTCTAGGAACATGTGTGTGTGTGATGTACATATGTATGCACATGGATGTATACGTGTATATATATAGAGAGAGACAGTGCCGCTTACCTCTGTGTCTCTGAACCTATCTTCATAATCCAATCTGTCCTTCTCTACAGCTGTCAGCTTTAACTTCAAGTTAGATATCTCAGCCATCAGATCCAACTTCTGAGTTTCTAAGGATGTCCTACTCAGAAGCTCCTATTAGAATTTAAGAGATACATTCAACAGTTGTTTTATTATAAGCAGCCATATATAGATGTGTCTAACTTATGACTGCAAAACACTTAACTGGCAAATAGAGAATGTAAAGATTAATTACTAAATAGATACAATTTAGTTACTGAGCAGAACTAACCACCTGTCTGCTTATTGGGGAGACATACTATCAATGTACATACATATAAAAGCCTTATATATTATTAAGCTGATGATAACCCTGATGATGATGATGATGTTATTTTCTGCTGTGTACCGAACACTGTTCTGACATATTTAAGTGGTTTCAGCCTCAAAACAACCTTATGAGGTAGAAACTCATAAGGATAACTCATAAATTATCCTTCTTTAACAGACAAGGAAGCTGAGTAACAGAGAGGTTAGGAATTGGCCAAAAATCACACAGCATGGAAATGGCCAAGCAGGCACTCAAACCTAAGCAGTGTGTACTCTATCCACTATATTATAGGTACTCTCATACATGAGTACCACATGTGTGAGTGTACACAAGATTTTTTCTAATAAACATCATATATGGTATTTCTCTCTTTTCTTTATCATATAAATATGCCTATGGTTAAGAGTTAAGAAACCATATGAAAGCATAAAGAAGAAAATTAAAATCACTTGTAATCCTATTAATATTTAATTCTAGATTCTAATACATCAGCATTTTCTATCGTGTGTGTTTTGAGACCCTGCTACTCATGGTTTGTACTTCAAATACAGCAGTCTAAGTGAATGATGCAATTTATTGCTCCATCAGAGCAAACACAGCATGTAAAGGGAACCTCTCAGCAGTTCACCAGGAAAATCCCACCTGGGGGCCAGCCTCACACGCACCTGCTGCAGCATTTCCTCTGTGGCGTTCAACTTTTCTCTGTGCTCTTCAAGACAAAACTCCAAATCTCGAATCTTCTCTCCCTGGGCCTCCACCTGGTCTGTCAACACACTTACCTACATTTAAAGCAAAACCGTGCAATGGATTAGGAAGAATTTGGGTCTCACTGAAAATGGTATTTCTTTTAACAGGACAAAAACTAGAATGTTGTCTCCATTCATTTAGCTGTAAAGGGGGAAAAATCCGAGAATTAAGATAGCAGCCCTTCACACTCGGATTTTTGTGGTGCTTATTGGTCTGAGGACTATTCAATTTTTAAGAAAGATGGGACTGACTAGGGATATGCAATGCTTTATAGGTTAGAACCATTTCAACCATTGGAGAGGGGGATGTTTGCAAATGATCTTTTTGGGGAGGTTGGGTGAGGTGGAGGTAGGAGGTAGTATTAGAGATTAAGAGGAGATGAAGTTAACGTTTGAAGGAGAGGTTATCAAGGACTATACAAATTTGGTACTTCATGAAGAATAAAAGGAATCCAGAGAATTCAAATTCTACAAGATCCTTCATGATCACATTATGTGTTCAAAGCCTGGGTGTAACTTAAAGGCCCGTGAGGACCACTGCGTTAATTCCTTTATCCTCAGCACTTACTGCAAATCTCTGAGTTTTCTCCAATGATCACCAGCCTAGTACACATACTTCATTTAGCTCAAAACAGCAAAATAAAAATATCTGTCATGCATTTAAAACAACATGGATGGACCTGAGGGTTTTATGTTAAGTGAGATAAATTAGACAGAAAAAGACAAGTACCATGTGATTTCACTTTTACGTGGATTCTATGAAAACAAAACAAACTGAACAGAAACAGACTCCTAGGGACAGAGAACAAACTGATGGTTGCCAGAGAGATGGATGGTAAAGGGATAGGTGAAAAGGTGATGGGAATTAAGAGGTACAAATTTCCAGTTCTAAAACAAGTCACAGTGATGTTGTGTACAGCACAGGGAATAGTCCATAATATCTAGTAACACCGTATGGTGACAGATGGTCACCAGACATCGTGGTGTTTACTTTATGAGGTATATAAATGTTGAATCATTATGTTGTGTACCTCAAACTAACACAATATTGTATGTCAATTATACTTTAATTTAAAAATATATAAATAGGCCCTGGCCAGTTGGCTCAGTGGTAGAGTGTTGGCCTGGTGTGTGGATGTCCGGGTTGATTCCCAGTCAGGGCACCCATGAAAAGCGACCATCTGCTTCTCTACCCCTTCTCTCCGCCCCCGCCCCATCTTCTCCTCCTACAGTCACAGCTTGATTGGTTCCAGCGCATTGGCCCCAGGTGCTGAAGATGGCTTCGTGGAGCCTCTGCCTCAGGCACTAAAAATAGCTCAGTTGCGAGCATGGCCCCAAATGGGGGTCACCATATGGATCCTGGTTGGGGCGCATGCAGGAGGCTGTCTGTCTATCACCTCTCCACTCATTTGGAAAGAGAAGAAAAAATAAAAATAAAAGTAAATAAATTAAAAGGGAAAAAACAACATTCTGGAAAAAAAAAGTCAAATTTAGCCTACAAATAAGGCTCCTGCACTCAGATTCAGAAAATCAGATCAGATGACACTGTGCCTGTCACCAGACTGGCCCTTGGAGAGCTGAAGCTGGTAAAGGGCTGCTCAGATGAGACCCTTGTTCTGCTGCAGTCCTCACCACTCCCTATTGTGCACAGACATCCGACTGCACTTACATCTATTAGCAGCCTGACTCCTGTAAGCATCTGGATTTGCCATCCAAATTAAAAATGGCCCTTGTAAATATGTCATGAGAAAAGAACAGGATTTAAAAATCACTTGCCTGAAGAACGAGGGATTCTTTATCGTTTTCTAAGCGTGCTAGCCTTTCTTGATACACATCTCCATTCCCGGGGAGGTGTCCGTTTGTCTGAAAAAGGAAGTAATATGAGTAATATCTGTAAGACTGAACTACTGTGAGCAAATAAAAATTTGCATCTGTTTTTAATCCCATGAGCCTGAACTGAATTTAGCACAGCTGTGACTGATTGCCATGAAAAGAAAATACAAGAATACAGCTTAGTTCATTTACCTCAAAATAGGTAAGATAGGCATGTTAGGCATGTTTTCACCAAACCAAACTTCTCACCAAACAGAAAATAATGACCTAAAAGGAACAGTGGCTACTGATATTCACTGACAGTGGCTGCACACCTGGCGCATGCAAAGCTTTGTGAGTGTGTGGTTGGGCACAAAAACCTATTAACCCCCCTAAATGCTCAATGCCACTAATCTAAGTGCAAACAATGTGAACAACCTGAGATGCCCTTTTGTTTCTCCCTTCAACTCCCTAAGTCCCAAATCCAAGACTGCAAATGCCTCCCTTTAAGTGGGAAACAACAGGGCTAACTTACACCATCGGCTTCTTACTACTCAAGTCTTCACATCACGGGCTAGCTCTCCCCTTTCTCTTTGAAGCCTTTCTCTCTCCCTCAAGAAGCCTGAAGTCTCAGTAACCAATGTCTTTTCCTGGCAGCACTGACTAGCCATGCTCATTGCCAATTTATCACTTTCTGTCCTGAATTCATTAACTTTTCGTGAAGTTTGCTTGTCCACATGATGTGATGCCAAGCTCCTGGACAGAGCCCCTAAACTTGTGTCATCTTGTAAGCTCCACCGCATCTGGTCCAGTGCTCTGACTAGACTAGTGCTCACTCTTTCCTCCCCTCCCTCTAAACCCCGCTCCATCATATTTTATCAGATTGGGGTACATTCCTGCTTGGTATAAATACTAAAGAAAGTATAGATTGTAAAAACAATTACTTTCTCATCGTCTTATATATGTGAGGCATTAAGGAGATATATGAAAAGGCTTACTGAGAGCAGACAAGATAAAAACGTCATTTTGACGTACAGTAGTATATGTGGTACTTCCCCTGTTATCTCTTTTAAATAGGTAACTCCAATGCAAATTCCTGATCCCTCACTCAAATACAATAGAAATAAAAGCCAGTGGAGTCCAAAATGGTTCTATGGAGCCATCCAGGGTTCAATTAAAAAAGCAAATAACTTCAGATTTAGCATCTGAGTAAAAATAAACTCTATGTACTTACTGATTAGAATATATCTGATCCTCACCAGGCAGTGGCTCAGTGGATAAAGCATCGAACTGGGACGCAGAGGACCCAGGTTCAAAACCCAGAGGTTGCTGGCTTGAGCGCGGACTTATCTGGCTTGAACACGGGCTCACCAGTTTGAGCATGGGATCATAGACATGACCCCATGGTCACTGGCTTAAGCCCAAAGATTGCTAGCTTGAAGCCCAAGATTGGTGGCTTGAGCCCAAAGTCGCTGGCTTGAGCAATGGGTCACTCACTCTGCTGTAGCCCCCCCCCCACCTGCCGGTCAACGCACATATGAGAAAACATCAACGAACAACTAAGGAGCTGCAATGAAGAACTGATGCTTCTCATCTCTCCAATCCTGTCTGTCTTTTCCTATCTGTCCCTCTCTCTGACTCTCTTTCTATCTCTGTAAAAAAAACACAAAAAAGACCATATCAGATGTGCCATCTATTACTGTTCCAGAATCAACTGGTATTATTACCCTACCTTTCCAATTAATGCAGTTTCCAGCATAAATCCTGGGAATAACAAAAGGTATGTGTTGGGGAGAAAAACCACAGAAAGGTGCTTTAACAAAAAAGAAAATTTCAGGATGTTCCTTCTAGAAACTACATACACTGGATACATTTCCCAGGAGGCCACAAAAAAAAAAATCAGAAGCTAATTTAGTAAGTGAGCAATGTATATTTAGAATGGATAAAATGTTTAACATCAGCTGTTTGACCACATACCTGCACCAGCACCACAGCATAATTCTGTTCATGTTGTAAACTGAAGTACCCAGAATTAAATTACAAGTATTATGAGGAGTCTGATGGAGTGGCCTGGACAACTGCCATCTCTGGGGACTGCCATGAAATGAAATTTATGTAACTTTCTTGAAGACAGTTTTTTGGGAAAAAGCCAGGATGTAAAATGCCTGTTTTCAATCTAAGCGAGTGCGAAGACTGGCCCTAGCCCTACACAGCTTTACATTCCTTATTTTGATTAAGAATGTTAGAAGGCACCTGTTTTTAAATCCCCACACAAGCAAAGTTTTATTAACAAATATATTACATTGAGTAGGAAAAAAAACCTTTCTGCTCAGAGAGGATACAAAGCAAAAATCGTCTGTCTTCTGGCTGAAAGAAATTATGAGAGTGTTTGTTTCTCAGGTCCTAGAAGTGTTTCATGAAGCTACTGCATGTGATACAGAAACATAAGATCTTCCAAAACAAGTTCCACAAAATTATTCTAAAAGAAAAACAAATAATAAAAACTGACTCATCATGATAATGCTCACGTTTCTCAACACTGTATTAATATTTACAAGTACTCATAATGCTCAACAGTATTTAAAAATTATTTTTAAAAACATGAAAAGTCACTATGGAAACCTAAAGCCAAAGAGCTACCCTTGGAACAGTTACATACTTTTAAAGCACACTGTTGACTTAGTCAAGTAGTAAAGGTCTATTCTAGTCACACCCTTATTTTTATTACTTTTGCCTTAAAAATGTTAGGGGTAAACTCCATTAGGCAAATAGCCTGCCACCTCTTTCTTTTGCCCACTCCTGTGCCCTACCTACCAGACCACTCAAAACCTCCCCAGACAACGGAATGCTCTCTCACACACTCACTGTATTCCTTCTGCATGATGTACTTCCCACCCTTTCTTCCTTCTCCCTCATTCCTTAAGGTCCACCTCAGTTGGGGCTTGGTGTGCAGTCTTCCTTGAACTATCTGTTCATGCACATGCCAGCTACGACACCCAGATGAACCTTGGTGAGCACAGGCACCGCACTGAACGGACTAGGTTACCGGGGGCTACGTCCATGTCTCTCTCTTCTATTATGTTCTTTTAAAAGAATGCGTAAGTGTTGACTAGTCCAGGCCAATGTTCTAAGTGCTTTAGATTATCTCCTCTAATCCCCATAACCCTAACAGGGATGCAGGTTTCACCAGCGTGGTAGTCTAACTCCACATCCTACACTCTTGATTATTTTGCTGTACTATCAATTTACGTTTTATAATTAACCTAGTTTTTACATGAATACTCTATAGTTAGTTTTACTATAAATCTATCCTTTCATTCCATTTGCTATTTATTGCTTTTAAATTTTTTTTCTTTTTTTATTTTTCAAATACCATTGACATTCAGTATTATTTTGTATTAGTTTCAGATGTATAGCACAGTGGTTAGAAAATCATATCCTTTATAGCAATACACTCTTGATTTCATGATTCAAGTTTTTTAAATTCAGTATCAAGGTAGGAAAAGCAAGGCACTGTCCACTAAAGTTCCTTTAAGTATCATCTCTAGCTAACAAAACAAATATCTAACACATGGGTCTTTCGTGTCCTAATCAGTATTATATCTCTAACACCATACACAAACATTTACTGCTGCCCTCCACTAAACACTGTACTAGGAGGAGAGACTGAGATAAGACTTGAACCCTTCAACCATAAACATCATAGTCATTTTTCTCCCAAGGGGAACAGAGGCAGCTGCCTGTATTGGGGGCTATGGGACAACACACTTGATCCTGAAGTCACCTTCTGCCGCCAGGCAGTTGACAGCCTCCAAGTTAAGGTGGCTGGGGAACTTGAATGTGTATCCATCTGGCAGCAGCTTGATGGTCAGGTCTGCCAGTCGAAGGAGATGCACACCTCTGTGTCACTTCCAGGCAGGAAGGGGAAGGCAGGCTCCCAAGCATGGCCCCCGAGATCCCGCCATCCTTGCTGTGAATCACAATGGCACTGGCGTCCCCATGCATATCAAAGGCAAGGGTTAAAGTGCAAGCACATGTTGTTGCCATCTTTGCCTAGCTTCAAAACGAAGCTCTTCGAGTCCAGTGCCACCATGACCCACTCAGAGGCACACCCCAGGTGTGAGATTCGGGTTGCTAGCACTCAGACCACAAACTACGGCTGAGGACAGGAGGATGGTCCCAGAGATAGTGGCACCAGCTGTCTGAAGACTCCACCCTGCGCAGTCATAGTTCATTTGGGTCCAACACTAAATAAAGCATCTCACACTACATTGTCCGGAGTCAAAGAACACGATACCAATGATGTTGGCAATCAAGTCACCAGGCAGAGGCACTGCTCCACTTCCCTGTTCTCTCACTTGATGTGATGGAATTAGACGGTAAGGCTCCACCTTGGTGCTGTAAATAATCATTTCCGACCAACAGTGCTGCCGTTTGGGGCCAGTGGAGCAACCCTTCCAAAGGGCCAGTGTCCCTATGTATTATAGCACTTCTAACTCTGGGTCAGTCCTGCAAACAGCCCACTTATATTTGCCTCCTAAATTTCTAAATGTGGTACAAAAGAGGAAAGAAGACACCAAGGCAATAAGGACAGGAAGCCCTGTATTCCAAAATCTCATCATCTCTGTTTAGGAAGAAAGCCAAAGGGGAAATAAATCTCACACACATTTGATGCCACCCAAAAAGCCCAAACAGGACACTCTTCTAGAAAAGACAGCCATTTATCCAACATCATCAAAAAGAGCATCAAGGACTGAAACTCAGAATAAGCCTGAGTATATTCTGTACTTTCCAAGTCAAGATTGCAG
Organism: Saccopteryx bilineata; assembly: GCF_036850765.1. Lineage (NCBI taxonomy): Eukaryota > Metazoa > Chordata > Mammalia > Chiroptera > Emballonuridae > Saccopteryx > Saccopteryx bilineata. The sequence goes on along the minus strand of NC_089491.1, from coordinate 136,511,132 downwards.
ATGTGGTCGAAAACAGACTATGGTTTTTATTTCTGGGTTTTGTTTTCTGAGTTTACATTTTCTCAGTGATTATTTTCCAACAACAGAAAGCATCTTTTTTTTCCCCCCCTGAAATGAGAAGCGGGGAGGCAAAGAGACAGACTCCTGTTTGTGCCTGACTGGGATCCACCAGGCATGCCCACCAGGGGGCGATGCTCTGCCCATCTGGGGCATTGCTCTGTTGCAACCAGGGCCATTATAGCTGTAAGGTCGGTGGATAATGGGGAAAGGTCCGACCCCCGAACTTTGGCTGGGACTGCCCACAACCAAGCATGCCAAAAAAGACTTCCTAGGAACCCTTTGGAAAAGAGTGACACCTCCGTTAGCCAGTGAGATTTCGCCACATCATATTAGCTCAACCACCCTAGGGACCCTTTAAATATCTCTCACAGGGGTCACTCCTTGCGACTTCTCTGAGCCCTGCCCCCCAAGACCAGAGAACCTCGTTGGGCGGGAAACACTCTGTACTCAATAAAGCCTTCTTCTTTTTTTCTTTTTTTTTTTTTTTTTTGTATTTTTCTTAAGCTGGAAATGGGGAGAGACAGTCAGACAAGACTCCCACGTGCGCCCGACCGGGATCCACCCGGCACGCCCACCAGGGGCGACGCTCTGCCCACCAGGGAGCGATGCTCTGCTGCAACCAGAGCCACTCTAGTGCCTGGGGCAGAGGCCAAGGAGCCATCCCCAGCGCCCAGGCCATCTTTGCTCCAATGGAGCCTTGGCTGCAGGAGGGGAAGAAAGAGACAGAGAGGAAGGAGGGGGGAGTGGAGAAGCAAATGGGCGCTTCTCCTATGTGCCCTGACCGGGAATCGAACCCGGGTCCCCCGCACGCCAGGCCGACGCTCTACCACTGAGCCAACCGGCCAGGGCAAAGCCTTTTATTATTCCACACTCTGTGGCTCTGGCCACTTCCTTCCTTCTTGGTGGGGAAAAAATACCTTACAATAGCCCCTGAGGCGGAGGCCATAGAGCCATCCTCAGCGCCCAGGACAACTTTGCTCCAATGGAGCCTTGGCTGTGGGAGGGGAAGAGAGAGACAGAGAGGAAGGAGAGGGGGAAGGGTGGAGAAGCAGATGGGCGCTTCTCCTGTGTGCCCTGGCTGGGAATCGAACCCAGGACTTCCACATGCCGGCCAACGCTTTACCACTGAGCCAACCGGCCAGGGCCAGAAAGCATCTTTTTTTTTTCTTTTTTTTTTCATTTTTCCAAAGCTGGAAATGGGGAGGCAGTCAGACTCCCGCATGTGCCCGACCGGGATCCACCCGGCATGCCCACCAGGGGGCGTCGCTCTGTTGCATCCAGAGCCATTCTAGCACCTGAGGCAGAGGCCACAGAGCCATCCTCAGCACCCGGGCCATCTTTGCTCCAATGGAGCCTCGGCTGCAGGAGGGGAAGAGAGAGACAGAGAGGAAGGAGAGGGGGAGGGGTGGAGAAGCAGATGGGCGCTTCTCCTGTGTGGCCCCAGCCGGGAATCAAACCTGGGACTCCTGCACGCCAGACCGACACTCTACCACTGAGCCAACCGGCCAGGGCCAGAAAGCATCTTTTTAATGAAATAAGCCAACTGGAGCAAACACAAGTGCTCCAGAGCAAGTAAATCACAGCAGTTGGCCAGCCCTAAGACTCAGCACTCCAAAAAGTAACTGCGTCTAAATGCTGGCAAGAGCAACCGATGACAAGCAGTGGTGGGATTCAGCGGTTCGCACAGGCTCAGCAGAACTGATACCGAATTTTTTGTTGAGTTTGGCAAATATTTGTTAAAATGGCACTCGTAATCAGGATTCTCTCTAAGGTGGGTGCCTGGGCAGCCACCCAATGTGGAAATCACAAATTTACATTCCTTACTCTTTCATCTGTGCAATAGCATATTCTAAGCACAAATAGTAATGTTCATTCCGTCCACAGGTGAAAATATTTGACAGAACTATACTTGTAATATTTATTTATCCACTTCATAAACTCATTATACCTTTGATGAAATACTACATTTTAATTCCCTCGCATTTGTTACTTCAGTAAACAAACATAAAACGTAAAGAGAAAAAGTGCCAAACAACCAGGGAGTAACAAGCTGTCATTTGTTTCAGCTTTGTGTTATGCCCAGAACTTCCCTGACACGTTATGAGTGCACTGGTGTCCCCGAACCAACAGGAAGCTAGAACACAATGAACCAACAGAAATGTAGATTTCAAGGGCTATCTTTATCACTCATTTAGGAAATTATGGAAGTATTAAATACATGAAATAATAAACAATCTTTCAGTATATCATTTTTTTATATTTAAAACTGTCTTTAGGGCAGAGAACCGGTTCTTAAATTATTTGAATCCCACCACTGGTGACAAGTGCTTTCATCTGCCAATCTCATTAGACACATCTTGAGAGAGCTTCCCTTGGAGAATTTGGGTATCTACTGCCCAAATATCAACTCTCAAGACACAGTGGCTGTCCAACATGTGCACGCACAGCTCTTCCTCATTGGTGCATCCTTGGTCTGTGCACAGGGTGAGTTAGGTAGATTTCTTTCAGTGTTTCCTGAAAGATTCTTTTAGACACCCTGAACAAGGAAGATGAGCTCTAACTGCTTCTCGCCTAATTCCATGCTTATCACCATGCTCCCCAAAGCTTCTGCACTGGGGCAAAGGGGCCATGTTGACATTACATTGTCCTGGCCACAGGCACACAACAAAGGCCCTTGAGTCACAGAGGGATAGAGAACAGAAGGTCCCTAGAAGTTAAAGCTCAACTTCTATTGGGGTTGGGTACTGTGTTCATTCATTTATTCAATATTTACCAACAGGAGGCAGCTCTAGCAAAAGAATCTCTCCTCTACTTTCGGAAGGGTGACATGAAATTAAGAAAAAAAAAACGCTGTCCCTATTTTTCTTGCCGCTTCTTCTTTCTTAACTCACTTTCATAAAAGAATAGAGACGACACTTTCTATCTTAGACCAACAAACACCGGCACCCTGGGATTTCACTGAAAGTGCCTCTCTCACCATCACTGGCCCCTTGCCACTGAGAATCCTGCTGACTCGGTCCAGTTGCTTTCCTGTGTCTGTGGACACTTTTCACAGATGTTTACCAAAAGCCTAAGGGGACAGAGCTGTAACTTTAGCCAGGATGTCTCAGTGAGATGCTGCGTAACTCTGATAACTGTGACCACCTATGGGATACAATCCTGAGATGCACACCTTGTTTGCCGAGGCTTGAGGAAACATTCACATGTGCTTGAGAAGCACACGTGCGCGGAGAAGCCGCTCAGCCGGGAGGGACTGTGTGGCTGAGAGTCAGGGGCGCAGCAGAGTGGCTGAGCAGCCAGTGGCCCTGGAGAGAACATGCCCCGTGTCTGAATTCTTTTTGAATATTTTTACTTTTACAAAAACTTTTTTAAAAAGATACACTGCAAATAAAACTTTTTTTTTTGTATTTTTCTGAAGCTGGAAACGGGAGAGACAGTCAGACTCTGCATGCGCCCGACCGGGATCCACATGGCACGCCCACCAGGGGCGAAGCTCTGCCCACCAGGGGGCGATGCTCTGCCCCTCCGTGGCGTCGCTCTGCTGCGACCAGAGCCACTCTAGCGCCTGGGGCAGAGGCCAAGGAGCCATCCTCAGCGCCTGGGCCATCTTTGCTCCAATGGAGCCTCGGCTACGGGAGGGGAAGAGAGAAACAGAGAGGAAGGAGAGGGGGAGGGGTGGAGAAGCAGATGGACGTTTCTCCTGTGTGCCCTGGCCGGGAATCGAACCCGGGACTTCTGCATGCCGGGCCGACGCTCTACCACTGAGCCAACCGGCCAGGGCCTAAAACTTATTTTTTAACATGGATATAAAATAGAAATTTTTGTGGTGACTGATCAGGTCAGAAGCCAGTCGAGAACACTTCATTTTCCCCATTTTGTCCTCTATTCAGCTCACGGGTTAGCATGCCTGTTTTGGTGTTATTACTATCAGCATTTTCACTCACTCTGTTGGAAACTGTATTTTTGTAATATCTGCAGATTTTGAGATTGCCTCAGAATTAAAATTGCCAAATAATCAGACACTTCAGGATTGGGTTTGATCAGGTCATGAACCTTTCAGCTTCTTCTGTTGAAAAAAGCATTACAGTCACTCATCAACTTAGACCTAAAGTAAGCAAAAACCACTTGCTTGGCTCAAGCAAACATTTTTCTATCTGCCCTCTTAGACTGGGAGTTTGCTAAAGCATTGTTAATATGTGTGTTAAACTTCTGAGTCTTAAAAAGTACTTACTCATTTCTACAAGGCTACAGCCATGGTCACCCTATTAAAAAAAATTCATTCTTGCAGGTTTAACATTCCTTCACTGTAACAGGCAACTAGTGTTACCATTTTCTTTTTTTCTTATCCAACTTCTGATTATATGAAACCATTCAATGGGCAGCAGACATCAGTAGTGAAGGAGTAACCTCCATCCTACAGAAACCAGGGGATCTCCCTGGCCCAGGCAAAATAGTAATTAGAATGGCAAAAGCTCAGTTGCACTAATGAGAACATTAGTATTAGTCTTAAGTAATGGACTCTCAAGTTGGCTATCATTAAACATAAATAAAATCTTAACTATGTAATTAGAAGCATTAATAAATTTTTCCAAAATATTGTGGAAGCTTCTTCCCAGTCTGAAAAATGCCTGTACTCTTTTGTCAAAAAAAAAAAAAAAAAGTGAGTTGTGAATGAGTGATTTGTAACCTAACTCCAGGGCAAAATTCTTGGTATTTACATTCTAGTTGTAGAGACAGAAAATAAATAATATAAACAAGACAAATCCATAGTACATAAGAAAGTGGTAAGTGCTAAGAAAAAAAAATAAAACAGGAAGATGTAATAAAAAGAATGAACATGTAAAATTTTAGAACAGAGTGACCAGGGAAGGCCTCACTGAGAGCATAGCTTTTAAGTAAATATCAAAAAAACTAAGAAAACTAAGCAGAACAGATACCTGGGGAAATTGCTTTCCAGGCAGAGTGAACAGCCAGTGCAAAGGCCCTGAGGCCAGTTTCCCCTGCATGTTTAAGAACCAGTGAGAATCTTTGAGAATCAGTGAGGAAACCAATGTGGCTTCAGTAAAGTGAAAGAGGGGAAGTATAATGAAACATGAGGTCAAAGATAATGAGGAGCAACTCCTACAAGGCCTTACAATCCAGAGTTAGCATTTGGCTTTTATTGTGAGTGAGATGTGACTATCGTTGGGAAGTTTCTGAAAAAGGAGTGCAGGATATGGTCTAAATTATATTCAGATATCATCATCATCATTTTCACTCTTTTTCAAAAGGGCTTTAACAGAACAGAATGAGTACATGTTAATGGAAATGTTTTTGGATACAAAATTTTGTTTTGGACAACACTTGTTTTGGGGATACAAATTAAAAATTCACCCACAGGTCCCCTTAAGCCGTGGCAGCCTCTGGATTTGAGCTAGGAACAGGTTCTTCTACCAGAAGTAAATTCCTTTCCCATTACATGATGAATGACCAGAAAAATATAGACTAAAGAAGAAGTGAAACAGGATGTTGAAATAGTCTATGGAATATGCCAGAAAAATGTCTAATTTTAGAGCACGGAGCAATTCCCCAAAGAAAACAGCAAACCTGAATCCTTCAATCTCTAGAAAAGAAACTTGCAGAGCAAATATAAAGTATATTAACAAGGTATCATGTATTACAAAACATTAGTAAACTATCTCTACCTGTCAAGTTCATGTAGCTGAACCACCACTAAAAAACAATCAGAAATGGGAGGAATGTTGGCTGGGAACACAAGAACACTTAGCGTGGGACTGGCTGGGAACACCAGCATTTGTGTCACTCCACGTGAATTTGTTTTAGTTGCAGGATGTAGTATTAAGGCTCCCAAAGTAAACAGCTTCAATTTCTACCGCAGATCCAAAAATAGAACTTAATTCTTTCATACAATGTTCATTAGCTTTTATATAAACACAGTTTACTCACAAGCTTATTAATGTGTAGCCCTGAAAATTGAGTATCCTCCAAGTACTTACAAAATAAAACCTCTCCTATCTTTTCCTTTGAATATATGTTTATGATATTCTTTAGATTTTATGTATTTGAAACATATTAAAACTATGGTATTTACCATTGTGTAAAGGGCAGATCTGCCATGACATCAGTTTGAGAAGGATGTCTAGAAAAAGACCTCACTATTCAGTGAATATGAATACCATTTAAAGACCAACCATACCACTTAACTTGCACACTGGAATTGAAATGATTGCCACAAACCACTAGGTGGCACTTCATATCAAATACAGTGCACTGCTACAAACCTCTTGCTTTCTGAATGTCTATTCACGGTACTGCCTATTTAGAATTGCCATTGGGTCCTTTTACAGTAAGACAGCCAATAGTACTGAGAGAGCATCTATTATATGCAAGGTTCTTTCTTGTATTGGGCTATTTGTTCAAAACCATACTAACTCATTCGGTCACAATCTAAAAACTAGTCCACTTTTATAAGAATAATCAGGTGCCTTGCCAGCCCTCAGGAAATGCATAGGGATAGCATTTTTATAAAAGTAATCATTAGAATCCAAAGGGTATTAGAATCTCATAGGGGCAAACTTGTTGCCCTATACATTTTTCTTCCTTGTTCTAATTGGCTATCCTATGCTCTAAATTTTGAAATAAGCAACAAAAGATTCACAGCATGGAATTTGTAACATGAAGAAATCTACCATGTGACTCTGAAGCCATTCAATGAGTGTTTCTGCTGTTGAATCTGGAATCTGACACCTCAGGCCGTCCTTCTCGTCCGTGTCCATCATCTCTAACAGTCCACGTAGGTCTTCCACAAGGTGCAGGGCTCGTAAGCTTCCCATGAACGGGGAGGTGGGAGACTGGCAATCAAAAATCCCATTGGAATATTCCAGGGCCTTAGAACCTAGGTTTAAAAAATCACAGGGAAAGCAACAGGATTTATACGAGATAATACACCATAGCTGAAGGTGGCAAGCAAGTCCAGTCACAGTGAGGAACAACCACCACAAGAAATAGGGAAAGATAATCTGATCATGTAAATCTCTCCAAGGTATAGTTATCTGGTGCAAAAAATAAAATCCATATAACGGGTGATAAATATCAATGGTTAAATAAATACCTAACAGGCACGCTGACAGCTATGTGGTTTAAGAAGAGTAATGTGGGCTTTGGTGTAAGATGTGCTGACTTCACAGACACAAGGGGTAAGACAGTAGTAGCTCTGGGCAGCTGGCTCAGTGGTAGAGAGTTGGCCCAGAATGTGGAAGTCCCAGGTTCAATTCCCGGTCAGGGCACACAGGAGAAGTGACCACCTGCTTTTCCACCACTTCCCCTTCCCTTTCTCTCTCTCTCTGTCTTCTCTCCTGCAGCATGGCTTGGTTGAACAAGTTGACCCGGGCACTGAGGATGGCTCCATGGCCTCACTTCAGGCACTAAAATAGCTTGGTTGCTGAACAGAGCAATGCCCCAGATGGGCAGAGCACTGCTCCCTAGTGGGCTTGCCGGGTGGAATCCAGTCAGGGTATATGTGGGAATCTGTCTCTCTGCCTCTCTGCCTCTCACTTAATAAAAAATAATAATGAAAAAAAAAAGGCAGCATATCAGTTTGGGTGGAGCCATGCATTACAAAAAACACAAATTCTAGGGACCATAAAGTCTTTAACTTTCCTATAAATAAGTTACACACTGAGGTGGAAATTGCATAGCATAATTTCAAAGGTAAGAGGGCCAGCTCCTAAGTAAATAGCCAGAATTTAATCTCTGATGAAGCTCACTGAATTACATGTGTACATTTGTATACAGACATGTGAACAAGTGTGTATAAACATTTCCCCCATGATTTTACTTTCAGCCTAGCATCAAATGGTCTTGCTAAAGTCAGCTTTAAAAAAGTTTTATAGCCTGACAAGGCAGTGGCTGGTGGGCGAGCATCGGTCTGGGACACAGAGGACCCAGGTTCGAAACCCCGAAGTTGCCAGCTTGAGCGTGGGCTCATCCGGCTTGAGCGTGGGATACTATACATGACCCTCTGGTCACCGGCTTGAGCGTGGGCTCATCCCACTTGAGCATGGGGTGCTGGCTTGAGCATGGGATCCTATACGAGACCCCATGGTCACTGGCTTGAGCCCAAAGGTCACTAGCTTGAAGTCCAAGGTCGCTGGCTTGAGCCCAAGGTTGCTGGCTTGAGCAAGGGGCCACTTGCTCTGCTGGAGTCCTCCCAATCAAGGCACATATGAGAAAGCAATCAATGAACAACTAAGGAGCCACAACAAAAAACTGATGCTTCTCATCTCTCCCTTCCTGTCTGTCCCTCTCTGTCCCTCTCTCTGTCTCTGACACACAAAAAATTTTAAAAATAGTTTTAAAGCCAATTTTGTTTTCTATTACTTATAAGAGCAAACACTCCACTACCTAAATCCACAAAGCTGACCCACAGCCCATTCTGAAAGTCGTATATACCTCTTCATATCTGATTTTTATTTTCTACTCTGTTAAGTACATACACTATCAAATATACCATATTTTTCATCCCATAAGATGCACCTGACCGTAAGACACACTTAGGGTTTTAAGGAGGAAAATAAGCAAAAAAATATCCTGAACCAAATGGTGTGTAAAAATATTTAATAAAATACTGGTTTTTTACACCATAAGACACATGGGTATTTTCCCCTCCACTTTTTTTTGGGGGGGTGCATCTTATGGAGCAGAAAATAAGGTAAATACTAACTTTAACCTTAAATATCAATAATTATGAAAGTCATACAATTGAATGAGACCTGCAAACCAACATGTTAGTTGTCCCTCCAGTTGGCCACCTGGCACGATCAATTCTAACAACCAGGAGAGAGTCTGCTAGTCCATTCCACCGACGCTCCTAATACCAGCTCAAATGATGAGGACCCAAATCTGCCAAACCAGAACAACAGTTACCACTGACCTGCTAGGCACAGTGCTAAATGCTTCACACAATCCTCTCTATCAATTCCCTCGAGAACCCAGTAAAACTGAGATGAGCACTCAGAAAAATACACACCGAGGACAGTATGTGAGGGGAGGCAAGGGAGGGACAGAAGAGCACTCAAAAGCAGACAGGCTCTAATGACTAATGACCTATTCTAGTAGTTTTAACTGTTGAGATCACCTGATATTAAAAATTCATGAGTCGCTGATAACCCTCTATTCTGTTAAGTCTCTGTCATGAAAGAAAAAGTGGGGCTAGAGGAGAGATGTGTATTTAGAAAAATCCCCAAATGTTTATAGTCATATCTCCTCCTCTTCCTCTTATCTCAAATGTTAATTTGAAAACAAACCCAATTTTTTCCCACAGAGTTAGAGACTGACTTAGTCTCAGGTGTGCTGAGGAGTCTTGGATTTCTTAAATAACTGTACTGTTGGCTCTAAAGCCCTGTTAGAGTGAAGGGACAAATACACTGATTTAGTAGAATATATAAAATGTAAATCCTGCAACTATTGTTCCAGAAATAGCCCTTCCTGCAACTAGAGTTTCCCCATGAGTATAAGGTTATGACCTCTGGTAAAAGCCTAGAATTGGTCCTTGTTATATATTTTTTGAAGCTGTGATAGTAAATCTAGTCTCTAACCCAAGTAATAGTCCTTCAACTATTAAAAACATATATCACACCTTGAGCAACAACATACTTTCTAGGTTAAACATAACCAACCCATTACGAAATGTGGCTGTTAAATGCTTCACCTTCATGCTAACTTCCTATAGATAAGTTTTAGTGTGCCAATAACCCTTTGAAAATGATATTCTAATAATCAAATACAGTACTCTATGGTATGGTCTAATCTACAAAGCAGGTCATATAACAAGTATAACAAAGGAGGTTAAACCATGATATGCCACATCGCCTAAGAGGAGCACCTTCTGGACTGACCAGTTAGTGGTACAGTGAATAGAGCATTGACCTAGGATGCTGAGGACCTACGTTCAAATCCCCGAGGTCACCAGCTTGAGATTGGCTTATCTGGTTTGAGTGTGGGTGCATCAGCTTGAGCAAAGGGTCACCAGCTTGAGTGTGGGATCATAGACATGACCCCATGATCACTGGCTTAAGCCCAAAGGTTGCTGGCTTGAAGACCAAGGTTGTGGCTTGAGCAAGGGGTTAGTGGCTCAGCTGGTACGTAGTGGTCAAGGCACGTATGAGAAGCAATCAGTGAACAACTAAGGTGATGCAGTTCTGAGTTGATGCTCCTCATCTCTCTCCCTTCCTGTCTCCCTCTTGCAAAAACAAAGCAAAACAAAACAAAAAAGAACCATCTGAAGAAGAAGACACTTTGGATTTCTACAAACCACCAAAAAAGAGTAGGGTCAAATTTATGACCAGAAAAGATAAGCAGCTGGGGAGAGGACAACTCGAATCCAGCAGCAATAGAGGCCAACTGCATCCTGCCCTAACCATCATGTATGCACATGACAATCTCACGCAACCACCCATTCAACCCTCTCCTCGTTGTAATGGGTTCCTAAATACATAAAAGTACTTGTCTTGAGACTAAATACAAAATGTGATACGAGACCTTGGGTAGCCACAACTGCTAAGAGACTATAATGGGAGTGAAAGGATTCACCTACTAGTCAGACCCCTCAGTCATGATGAGACAACAAGGAGGTGATGGTCTGCTGCTTTTGCTCAGCTTCCATAACAAAGAATTGCTGAAGATTCTTAACAAGGAAGTAATATAATAAGATCCATGTTTAGAAAGGGGATTCTGGTGATCTAGAGAAAGATGGACTAGAATAGGAAAGCAAGTGTTAGGAGAGAGAGTCAGTGAGAAGGTTAAAGGAAGACAAGGGAAGCACAGACAGGACATATTTTAGAGAGAAAAAAAGAGGAAATGGTAACATTTGGTATGAGACAGAATTGATACAACTCAGTTATAATCCTGGGACCATGATGAATAAAAGTATCCAGAATGACTTTAATATCTGTTTAGGAAACTGTGGATGAAGGGCTAGGAAATTAGCCAAACTCTACTAGAGAGGTTTCTGAGAAAAGACAATTAGCTCCATGTTTTAAATAATGACACCAATGTGTCTACAGCAGGGGTCCCCAAACTTTTTACACAGGGGGCCAGTTCACTGTCCCTCAGACCATCGGAGGGCCGCCACATACAGTGCTCCTCTCGCTGACCACCAATGAAAGAGGTGCCCTTCCGGAAGTGCGTCAGGGGGCCGGATAAATGGCCTCAGGGGGCCGCATGCGGCCCGCGGGGCCGTAGTTTGGGGACACCTGGTCTATAGGATATTTCAGGGGGAATACCTTATTGGCAGTTAGAGATAGGGATACGAAGCTTAGCAAAGGATTTGGGAAAATAAGTAGATGTGAGTCGCTGATGGAAAAGTGAATGGTGAATTCAAGGGAACGTACCAGAACACTCATGGATACTGGGTAGAGCAGTATCCTTCAAAGCATAGTCCACAGAATTACCTGAGAAGTGCATTCTTTACCCTTAATCAGAAGACTAAGATACTATTGGAATTTCTGACATTTTAAAATAAACTTTAAGAATAACCATGGAGCCCTGACTGGATAATTCAGTTGGTTAGAGCATTGATTGTCCTAAAGCACAGAGGCTGCCAGTTCAATTCCTGGTCAGGGCACGTATAGAAAGAGATGGATGTTCCTGTCTCTGTCTCTGTCTGTCTCTCTCTCATCCCCTTACTCTCTTGCTAAAGTCAATTAAAAGAATAAAAAGGGCCCTGGCTAGTTGGCTCAGTGGTAGAGTGTCAGCCTGGTGTGCAGAAGTCCTGGGTTCGATTCCCGGCCAGGGCACACAGGAGAAGTGCCCATCTGCTTCTCCACCCCTCCCCCTCTCCTTCCTCTCTGTCTCTCTCTTCCCCTCCCGCAGAGAGGATCCATTGGAGCAAAGATGGCCCGGGCGCTGGGGATGGCTCCTTAGCCTCTGCCCCAGGCGCTAGAGTGGCTCTGGTAGCGACAGAGTGCCGCCCCGGAGGGGCAGAGCATCGCCCCCTGGTGGGCAGAGCATCGCCCCCTGGTGGGCGTGCCGGGTGGATCCCGGTCGGGCGCATGCGGGAGTCTGTCTGACTGTCTATCCCCATTTCCAGCTTCAGAAAAATAAAAAAAAGAAAAAATAAAAAAAAGGATAAAAAGAAAACAAAAACAAAGAATAATCCTGGAAAGGGGTTCTGGTCAAAATGCCAGAATACGTGGACACTGGACTCGCCTCCTCACATGTGGTGACTAAGAATCTGAAAGAGTATCTCAGCTGCAGAGGTCTCTCCTAAATTAAACAAAAATCCTCTCCATACCATAACACTAAAACAGTCACAAACATTTTACCCTAATCCTAACTCTAAACTAAACTGCAATTCTAATCTCAAACAGAACCCTATCTTCAAACCTAAGCCTAACCTTTATCCTAACATTAACACAACCGAAACCCAAAATTGAATGCTAACCCTAAACCTAATACTGAACTCAACACTAACATTAAAACTAACCCTTACCTTAAATCTAACTCTAAACCTAACCTCATACCTAACCCAACTCTTAAACCTAACTCAAACCTTAAACATAATACTAACCCAGGAGGAGTTCGAGCCAACATGGTGGGTAGGGGACAATGCACTCACCTACTCCCACGACCACATAAAATTTACAACCAAATTATAGATCAACCTGAATAACCACCTGAAAACTAATTGAACAGAAGTCCCATCACGAGGGATCTAAAGAAGCCACACTGGGACTGACTGGAGGGGCAAAAATGTGAAACAGGCTGGCCCACAGCTACCTATGGCAGTTGAGAATCCCCGGGGATATGTCAGTCGCAGATGTCCCGCCCTAAGGAGTAAGGGATCTCAGCTCCACACCAGGCTTCCCAGCATGAAACACCAGTGCTAGAAAGAGAAGCCCACATAACAACTGGCTCTGAAAATCAGCAGGAATCCATCCATGTGGGTGAGACTGAAGGCTGCCAGTAAACTAGGCATTTTTCTTCAAGGACCCACATACAAGTTCTTGCTCATAGGCACTCACCTAAGGCTCCAGTGAAAAGACACCAGCTCAGGGGCACTAGAGATATACAGGGAGAAACTGAGCTCTGTGGCTTTAAGAAGAGGGCTGCATGGACTGCTGCCACTGACCCTGTGTTGAGCCTTCCTCCCACACAGCCAAATCTGAATCTGCATTCGCCTGGTGAAATCCACTTGCAACCCCGTGACAACTCCCTAAGACCCTGCCCCCATCCAACTTGTAGATGGCCCGAGGCTATTTCAATAGCAGCCAGTCTGAGCCCACTCACATTTCAGTTGTTCTTTAAAGACCTTCCAGGAATTTTGGTCAAGCTCTGAGGGGTGATACAGACATACAAGAAGAAACTGAATTGTGCGGCTTTAAGGAAAGGGCTAAAGGACAGCTACCATTGTCCCTGTGTTAACCCCTCCCACCCCTCCAGGTGACTAAATCTGAATCTGAATCAGCCTGGTGAATTCTACCAGCTCTATCCTGACAGCTTCCTTAGACCTGGTCCTATCACAACAGTCCACAGGCCTGGGGCAAGTGGTGGCTACCCCCAGCGTACCCTGAGACTTTTGCTGAGTCTCCTCATGCTCAGCACTGGTGTCAAATCTATACCTGTATAACCCTGGAGAATACCACTCACCCCAACCTGGTGACTCCCTGAGACCCTACCAAACTGAAATTATCTATTGCCCAAGGTACTTTCAGTAGCTGAGATTTAAAGGTACCTAGCAGGCTTCAGAAGGCACAGCAGGTCCCAGGGTGTCTTGGGCCTTTTGCTGACCTGCCCCAGACCTGATACTGGTGGCTGCCACCTGTGGCCTCTCCCAAGTGCATTCAGCAGAGGTAGCTACTAACTGTGATCATTTTATATTTCTTAATAGGTAGCCCTGGGCCAGTTACAGGCAATGTCTAACACTGACCTACACTGGAGATGCTTCCAAGAAGCCTTAGAACCAACACACCTGATGGCTAGCTTGTGACCACAATAGAGCATCACCAGATTTGTTGCACAAGAGGCACAGCCAAAGAGTAGCCTCAGCAGGCACCAGACACTGTTGGGGCAAATCCTCCTCCATCAGGTCAATCCTGCACACCAGCTTGTACACTGTGGCCAGGGCCAATCCTCACACTTGGGAGTCAACTGTACCCACTGAAGGCCCAAGAGCAATCAAGTCTTGACTACAACAAGAAGACACTCACAACCCACACAGAGGACACATCTGGAGTACCTGGCTCAGGTGATCAAAGAGACTACATGACTGGGCTGCACAGGACACCTGCTACATAAGGCCGTGGTGTCAAGGCTGGGAGATGAAGCAGATCTACATAATACATAGAAACAAACACAGAGATGCAGCCAAAACAGGGAGAGAAAGAAAAATGTCACTAATAAAATAACATGAGAAATCACCAGAAAAAGAACTAAATGAAATGGAGGTAAGACATCTACCAGATACAGTTTAAAACTGGTTATCGGATGTTCAAGAAACTTAATGAGAACTGAAAGAGATAGCAGGTATGAAAAAGGATATAAAAACCATTTTTAAAAATTAGTCAGAAATGAATTATACACTGGAAGAAATCAACAAATTAGATGAAGCACAGGATCAAATAAATGATTTGGAAGTCAAGGTAGCGGAAAACACCCAATTGGAACAGGAAAACAACAAAAAAAAATTTTTTTTAATGAAAATAGTTTAAGGTACCCCTGGGACACCATCAAGCATAACAACATTTACATCCTAAGGGTAACAAAAGGAGGAGAGAATAAATAACTGAGAAACTTTTTCAGAAATTACTGGCCCTGGCCGGTTGGCTCAGTGGATAGAGTGTTGACTTGGCATGAGGACATCCCAGGTTTGATTCCTATTCAGGGTACACAGAGAAGCACCATCTGCTTCTCTCCTCCTCCATATTCCCCTTCTCTGTCTCTTCCCCTCTCACAGCCAGTGGCTCGATTGGTTAGATCAGGGGTAGTCAACCTTTCTACACCTACCACCCACTTTTGTATCTCTGTTAGTAGTAAATTTTCTAACCACCCACCAGTTCCACAGTAATGGTGATTTATAAAGTAGGGAAGTAACTTTACTTTATAAAATTTACAAAGCAGAGTTACAGCAAGTTAAAGCATATAATAATAATTACTTACCAAGTACTTATGTCGGATTTTCGCTAAGTTTGGCAAAATAAATTTTTATAAAACAACTTACTATAGTTAAATCTATCTTTTTATTTATACTTTGGTTGCTCCGCTACCACCCACCATGAAAGCTGGAACGCCCACTAGTGGGCAGTAGGGACCAGGTTGACTACCACTGGGTTAGACTATCAGCCCTGAGCACTGAGAATAGCTTGGCTGATTGCTGGGTGGATCCCGGTCAGGGTCCATGTGAGAGTCTGTCTAGGTCCCTTCCAAGAAAGAAAGGGGAAGGGGAAGGGGAAGGGGAAGGGGAAGAGGAAGGGGAAGGGGAAGGGGAAATGGAATTACTGAAAACTTCCCTAACCTAATAAAGAAAATAGACTTATATGTTGAGGAAGCAAAAAGCAATCCCAAACAAGATGAACCCAAAGAGGCCCACACCAAGACACATCATAATTAAAATGGCAGAAGTTAAACACAAAATACTAAAAGCAGCAAGAGAAAAACAGTTACCTACAAGGTAGCCTCCACAGAATGGTCAGATGATATTTTAATAGAAATATATATACATCAGATGAGAAAGGACTGACACAAAATAGTCAAAGTAATGAAACAAAGGACCTACAACCAGACTACTCTACCAAGCAGAACTATCATTTAAAATTGAAGGAGAAGAAGAGATAAAGAGATTTCCAGACAAGAAAAAGTTAAAGGAATATATCACCATCAAAACAGTCTTACAAGAAATATTAAAAGAGCTTCTTTAAGAAGAAAAAAGGAAACAAATATGACTAATAAAATGGCAATTGGCCTGACCTGTGGTGGCGCAGTGGATAAAGCGTCGACCTGGAAATGCTGAGGTTGCCGGTTCGAAACCCTGGGCTTGCCTGGTCAAGGCACATATGGGAGTTGATGCTTCCAGCTCCTCCCCCCTTCTCTCTCTCTCTGTCTCTCCTCTCTCTCTCTCTGTCTCACCCTCTCCTCTCTAAAATGAATAAATTAAAAAATAAAATAAAATGGCAATTACTATGTAGCTATCAATAATCATTTTAAATGTAAATGAATTAAATGCTCTAATCAAAAGCCATAGGTTAGCTGGCTGGACAAGTAGAAGACCTATATATACTCTATCTACAAGAGACCAACCTCAGAATAAAAGATACACACACACTAGACATAAGAGAATGGAAAAAAAATATTTCATGCAAATGGAAACAAACAAACAAAAGCTGGGGTAGCAGTACTTATACAGACAAACCAGACTTTAAAATAAAGGCTATAGTAAGATACAAAGAAAGACATTTCATAATGATGAAGGGATCTATCCAACAAGATGATTTAACCTTTGTAAACATTTATGCATACAACATAGGAATACCTAAATATATAAAGCAAATGATGGACATAAAGAAACACGAACTGTAATACCGTCATATTAGGGGACTTTGACACCCCATTGACATCAAAAGATAGATTTTCCAGACAGAAATCCAACAAGCAAACTGCAGCTTAAATGACATATTAGACCAGATAGATTTAATTGATATTTTAAAAGCAGCAGAATATACATTTTTTTCAAGTGCACATGAAACATTTTCCAGGATAGACAACATGTTAAGCTACAAAACAAGTCTCAATAAATATAGTAAGACTGAAACAGTAAAGGCATCTTCTCTGACCACAGTGGCATAAAACTAGAAGTCAATTAAAAGAAAATTACTGAAGGCTTGACCTGTGGTAGCACAGAAGATAAAGCATCGGCCTGGAACCCTGAGGTCACTGGTTCATAACCCTAGGCCTGCCCAGTCAAGGCACATATGGGAGTTGATGCTTCCTGCTCCTCCCCATCTTTTGTCTCTCTCTCTCTCTAAAGTGAATAAAATCTTTTTAAAAAGCCTGACCGGGCAGTGGCGCAGTGGGTAGAGTGTCAGACTGAGATGTGGAGGACCCAGGTTCGAGACCCAAAGGTCGTCAGCTTGAGCGAAGGCTCATCTGGTTTGAGCAGGGCTCATCAGCTTCAGCCCAACCAAGGTCGGTGGCTCAAGCAAGGGGTCACTTGGTCTGCTGTAGCCCCTGGTCAAGGCACATGTGAGAAATCAATCAATAAACAACTAAGGAACTGCAATGAAGAATTGATGTTTCTCGTCTCTCTCCCTTCCTGTCTGTCTGTCCCTATTGGTCCTTCTCTCTGACTCTCTCTGTCTCTGCTACAAAGTAAATAAATAAATAAATAAATAAATAAATAAAATCTTCAAAAAAATTTTTATTTAAATTACTGAAATGCACACAAACACATGGAAGCTAAATAATATGATACTAAATAATAAATGGGTTAACAATGAGATCAAGGAATAAACCAAAAGAAACCTTGAGACAAATGAAATTGAATACAAAACAACCCAAAATCTCTAGGACACAGCAATATCAGTTCTAAGAGAGAAATTCTTAACAATACAGGCCTACTGTATTTCTTCTTAAGAAGAAAAATCACATATAAACAGTCTAACCTTACACCTAAAGAAACTAGAAAAGAGAACAACAAACAAAGCCTAGAGTGAACAGAAGGAAGGAAATAATAAAAGTCAGAGTAGAAATAAACAAAATAGAGTCTATAAAAAACAATACAAAAGATAAATAAAACCAAGAGCTGTTTCTTTGGAAGGATAAACAAGACTGATAAACCATTAACAGTACTTATCAAGAAAAAAGAGAGGACCCAAATAAATAAAATCAGAAATAAAAGAAAAATAAGAACTGATACCATAAAAACATAAAGGATTATAGAAAATCCAACAACTATATGTCAAAAAATTGGACAATCTGGAATAAACGGATAAATTTCTAGAACAAAATCTCCTAAGATTAAATCAAGAAGAAACAAAAATCCAAACAGACTGATTACTGCCAATGAAATCAAATCAGCAATCAAAAAACTCCCAACAAATAAAGTCCTGGACTAGATGGCCTCACAAGTAAATTTTGCCAAATATTCAAACAAGAATTAACACCTGTCCTCAAACTATTATCAAAAATTCTAGAAGAGGAAAGGCTCCCACAAATTCATTTTACAAGGGCACCATTACCCTTATTCCAAAACCAATAAAGACATAATAACACACACATATATACAAACACAACAACAAAAATAAAAACTTAAGCCAACATCCTTGATAACATAAATTCAAAAATTCTCAATAAAATCATAGCAAACCAAATTCAGCAATACATGAAAAAGATCATATACCATAATCAACTGGGATTTATTCCTGGGATGCAAATTTGGCTCAATAACTGCAAATCAATTAACACAACAGATTCATAAACAAAATGAAGGTAAAAAATTACATGATCATATCAACAGATGCAGAAAATACATAGGACAAAAATCCAGCATCAGTTAGTACAAAAATTCTCTCAGCAAAGTAGAAATAGAGGGGACATACCTCAACATAATAAAGGCCATATGTGACAAGACTACAGCTAATATCATACTCAACAGGAGAAAGCCAAACACATTTCCCTTAAGATCAGGATCAGGATCCCTTAAGACAAGGATATCCACTCTCACCACTTTTATTCAACATAGTATTGGAAGTCCTAGCCACAGCAATCAGATGGGGGGAGGGGGGGGAGAAAGGAGGGCAGGAAAGAGGAAGGGAGGAAGGGCATCCAGAGTGGAAAAAAAATAAAACTGTCATTATTTGCAAATGACATAATACTATACAAAGAGAACCCCAAAGATTCCACAAAAACAAACAAAAAAAAACCCCCAAACTAAAACTGATAGATATATTCAGTAAAGTAGCAGTATACAAAATTAGTATTTAGAAATGAGTTGCATTTTTATACACCAATAATGACTATCAGAAAGAGAAATTAAGAAAAGTATTCCATTTACAATTGCTTAACTACCTAAGAATCAATTTAACCTGTACTTGGAAAATTGTAAGACATTGAAGAGAGAAATTTAAGAAGATACAAATAAATGGATGCATATACTGTGCTCATGAATAGGAAGAATTATCATTAAAAATATCCATAATAACCAAAGCAATCTACAAATGCAATCCTATCATATTAGTGACAGTTTTCACAGAACTAGAACACATAATCGTAATATTTATATGGAACCACAGAAGATCCCAAATAGCCACAGCAATCTTAAGAAAAAAGAACAAAGAAGTATCACTCTACCTCCAACTATATCAAATTATACTACAAGGCCATAGTAATCAAACTGCATGGTACTGGCGTAAAAACAAACATATAGATCAATGAAATAGAACAGACAGTCCAGAAATAAACTCACACCAAATGGTCAATTAATATATGACAAGGAGGCAAAAATACATAATACAGTAAAGACCGTCCATTCAATAAATGGTATTGGGAAAATTGGACAAAACAGACTGACTAAATAAATAAATAAATAAATAAATAAAACTAGACTACCTTCTTCCAGCATATACCTGAATAAACTAAAAATTGATTAAAAACTTAAGTGTAAGACCAGAAATGGTAAAATTCTTAGAAGAAAACATAGGCAGTAATCTCTCTGACACTGCTCATAGTAATATTTGTTCTGATACATCTCCTTGGGTAAGGGAAACAAAAGAAATAAATGAATGGGACTTGACAGCAAAGAAAACGATCAATAAAACTAAAATAAAACCTATCAAATGGAAGAGGATATTTGTCAATGAACATCCAATAAAGGATTAATATCCAAATTTATAAAGAACTCATAAACCTTAACACTAAAAAAAAAACTACGCATCTTTTAATAAAGATGGGCAGATGGAGGGTGGCAGAGGACGATCTCTCTTTGGGTGATGGGTATGCAACATAACTAAATGACAAGATAACCTGGAAATGTTTTCTTTGAATGTATGTACCCTGATTTATTGATGTCACCCCATTAAAATAAAAATTTATTTATATATAAAAAAAAAATAAATAAAGATGGGCAGAAGATCTGAATAGACATTTCTCCAAAAAGGACACACAGATGGTCAATAGACATATAAAACAATGCTCAATGTCACTAATCAGAGAAATGCAAATTAAAACCACAATGAAATATCACCTCACACCTGTCAAAATGGCTATAAATCAACAAAGAACAAATGTCGGCAAGGATGTAAAGTAAAGGGAATCCTTCTACACTGATGGTGGGATTGTAAATAGGTGCAGCCAATAAAAAAAAGTATGGGTTCCTCAAAAAATTAAAAAACTACCTTGTGATCTAGCAATTGCACTTCTCGGAATATATCTGAAGAAATTCTAAACACTAATTCACTTCAACATTAATACCCCTATGTTCATTGCACTAGTATTTACAACAGCCAAGATATGGATGTAACCCAAGTGTCCATCTACAGACGATTAGATAAAGAAGATGTAATACATACATACATTGGAACATTACTCTGCCATAAAAACAAGTGAAGTCTTACCATTTGTGACAACATGGATGGACCTAGCGGGTAGATCTAAAGAACATGATAAACAAACAAACAAAAAAGAAATAGATTCATAGATACAGAGAATACACTGATTGATGGCTGCAGAGGGGAGGGAGGCTGGGGGTTGGGTAAAAAAGGTGAAGCGATTAAGAACAAACTAGTAGTTACTGAATAGTCATGAGGATGTAAAGTACAGCATTGGGAATAGAGTCATACTATTCTATTACCTGTGTATGGTGCCGGGTGGCTATCAGAATTATGAAAAGATCACGTCGTAAATTATAGAACTGTCTGACCACTATGCTGTACACCTGAAACTAATACTAAATAATACTGAACGTCAACTGTAACTGAAAAACTTTTAGAAAGAGAATAATTCTGGAAGAAAATGAAAAAGAGGATCAAGGATGAAACCATGGGGAATCTAAAGGCATTGGAGAGAGCCAATAAATGAAAATAAGAAAGTGGAAAGGTAATAAAACAGTTGTAATGTAAAAGCTAAGAGAGATGAATGAATGGCATGACCCCATCTTAGGATGCAGATTACCTGCTATAATACCATCCATCTGCTCCAACGCCGCAGCCAGCATGTCGCTTGCATCACTCATCATTTTGTTATTTGTCAAGGGCAAATAAATTCCAACGTAGATCTGAAAAAAAAACAATGTTAACATCACATCCTTTAAATGACACATGCTTCCTGGTAGGTCTGATCATTCAACTTCAAATTATAACCCCACCTAACAGGCAAATATAAAGAATTTCTTAAGTAGTAGAGCTGAATTAACTGAACGATTTAACAAGTTGAGGCCAATTGTTACAGTACTGCAAGACCACATTCTATACCTGTGTCAGTTAAGAAAATAAGTAAGATTCAGTTCTTATACTCAAGGTGTTTAAAATCCAGTAGAGTGCTTTACACGCTGCACTCTGTAGAGCTAGCTCTAGGTCTCCGTGAAGGGTGTCAGGGATGGCTGTGGAACCTGGCTCAGAACCCTGAGGAATGCAGGGCAGACAAGATCTTTCTCCCTGAAGCAGCTCCACCCAACCTCTGCTCGCTTAATATTGTCCCTTTTTTCTGTATTTAGGACTATCATAAGACTTGTCTAAGAAAGTGGTTCTCGTGTGTGTAGATATTAAACACACATAAATCTACTGCTATTTTTTAATATAACAATAGCTACCATGTATTGAGTGCTGACAGTGGTCCCTATACATTTACATAAATTATGCATAATCCTTAATCATGACAACAACCTTATAAAATGGATAAATTCATCTCCATTTTATAAATAAAATCAAAGGTGTTTGATTTTTACTAGGAAACATGGCAAGTAAACACAGCAAAGACCAATGTTTAACCTAGTTCTGCTTTCCACTACAATACTAAATTTGTTTATCTGATATTATCTGCATGATAGGTTCATGCTGAGATTGTCACACTCTCCTCTCTCTTTTACTTGTTAAAAAAATAGACTGAAATAAGTACTCATATAAATTCTCTCAACAGGCCTAATTAAGGCTCTTGTTACTTTGCATACAGTACTGTGGTGTAAGGAATAATGAGGTTGCTGTTTGACAGAAACCTTTGCCCTTGGTTTCCAAGCAGCCAGGTCTCACCACTTCATTTTTACAAACACATTTACAGTTCTGATAAAGAGCTTCTTGGATCAGTTCTTTACGTGCATTCATTTTAATAATATGCCATTTAATCATTGTGAAATATTACCTTAATGTTATAGTTTTTATAGATTTCATCTAAGAATTTCCCAGAACTTTACTCACCTTTTACAACAAGGTATAAAATACCACTGCCATATTATGTGGAAATACTACAACACAAAGAGACCCAAGGCATGCATTTAGTTACCCAGAGATCAGGGGGTTAACAAGCCAGGTCTGAACCTAGCTAGTTCTCAAAATTTTACTTGCACATTTCAACAGTCCAGAGAGATGGAGCACAGACTTAATAATCACACTTTGGTTGGAAAACTTAAAACGTGAAAATTGAGAACATAAAGGATTAAGGCGAACAGCACACAGTCCTTTACTTTCGTATAATTAAGTGGCTTGCATTCCCTTTCATTGTAAAGTTGTACTTCAAAGAGCTCTAAATACCAGGAGATATACATAAAAATGGACACAACTCAGGCTCAGCTATAAACATGGGAAATGCCAATAAAACAAAGTAATGTTCACACTGCAAAAACTCTCACTGCCTCACTAAATTAGAAAAATATTCGTCTATTAGCAACTGTATTTTGTGTACAGCATGGACACTTCCAAGTATGACAGGTGGTTATTAACTTCTCCGTTCTGTTCAGAGCCTTTCAAATGCTGTGGCATAAAGGTATGAGAACCTAGGCCATGCTTTTCAAAGTAGTGAAGAACTAATTTTAAAAAAAAATTCCAATCCTTTAGAGACCAACCCTTTGTTTAATATCATAAAACTAAAATAATATTTCACTGTTATAAAAGCTCAGAAATGCTTGTCTGAATCTGTATAATTATCACGTAACACTGTATGTAACAGTAAGGAGAGGACAGACAGTAAACACAATTGTATGTATATGATATGGAAACAGTGGTAGGTGCTAAGGACCAAAAATGGAGCAGGACAAGGGGGTCAGAAGTTTGGAGGGGCTTGCAAATTAAATAGGGTGGTTGAGGAGAATGACAGATTCAAAGGTCAAAGATCTCTTTAATCGGTTATAAGTAGTTAAGTATAGGTGGTCAAGTTTAGTGGTATTCCGAATACAGAATTTCTACAAATCAATAAAAAAATGGGAGGGTGATAGCATTAACACTTGTAACCAATAAGAATACAAAGAGATAATCAATATATCAAGGAATTTAAGATAATGTCAAACCATTTTATATCTTGTCAGTTGGCAAAATAAATAAATAAATAACATGTCAAGTATTAGGATGTAGATTCACAGACTCTCTTCAAGAATGGTAGTGGGAATATAAAAGAAGCTAACATTAAACATTTATTTTCAATCTAGCAATATTTACTCCAAGGTATAATAACCATAAACAATACACAAATATTCATAGCAAGCTTCTTCACAAGGACAAAGATGTAGAAACAGCCTACATGTCCATCAACATGAGAGGAGATGAATATACTGGGATAGTACTCACACAATGGAATTACTTACAGTTGTCAAAACTAAAGCTACATATGTATAATATGGACAAAGCTATGTAATGTAATAGCAAATAAAAAAAAGTCTCTGGTAAATCCAGCAAGTCTTTTATAAAGTTAAAAATAATTAAAAACAGCCTGACAAGGCAGTGGTGCAGTGGATAGAATGTCGGACTGGGATGCAGAAGACCCAGGTTCGAGACTCTGAGGTCGCCAGCTTGAGCGCGGGTTCATCTGGTTTGAGCAAAGCTCACCAGCTAGGACCCGAGGTCACTGGCTCGAGCAAGGGGTTACTCAGTCTGCTGAAGGCCCGCGGTCAAGGCACATATGAGAAAGCAATCAATGAACAACTAAGGTGTCGCAACGAAAAACTGATGATTGATGCTTCTCATCTCTCTCCATTCCTGTCTGTCCCCGTCTATCCCTCTCTCTGATTCTGCCTCTATAAATTAAAAAAATAATAAAAAATAAAAATAAAAAAATAATTAAAAACAAATACATATGTAAAATAGATATAGACTCACTATAAGTACATGCAAAGAAAAAAAGGGAATGATGAGACGCAATTCAGGATGATGGGTACCTCCAGCCAGGGACATAGGGGAACAGACTTGAAAAAAGTCGCATATGTAAATGAAGGTTCCTGTAGAGTTCCTGAGTTAAGTATAAGATTCAAAAATACTTATTACAGTATTAAAAATGACAAAATTGGAATTCCACTTCTGATAATGGTGGAATAGATTTTATTGGACAAACTGCCCCACAAATCGCAATTTAAAACATTCGGTAAAATATGAAAATAAGCCCTGGCCGGTTGGCTCAGTGGTAGAGCGTTGGCCTGGCGTGCAGGAGTCCCAGGTTCGATTCCCGGCCAGGGCACACAGGAGAAGTGCCTATCCGCTTCTCCACCTCTCCCCCTTTCCTTCCTCTCTGTCTCTCTCTTCCCCTCTCTCAGCCAAGGCTCCATTGGAGCAAAGCTGGCCCGGGCGCTGAGAATGGCTCTATGGCCTCTGCCTCAGGTGCCAGAATGGCTCTGGTTGCAACAGAGCAATGCCCCAGATGGGCAGCGCATCGCCCGCTGGTGGGCGTGCCAGGTGGATCCTGGTTGGGCGCATGTGGGAGTCTGTCTGACTGCCTCCCCGTTTCCAACTTCAGAAAAATACAAAAAAAAAAAAATTAAAAAAATAATATGAAAATAATCTGGAAGAAATTAGAGCTACCAAAAGCAAGTAGAAACTGGAGGCAATTTGCTCTTGACTAAAGGGAACCATACGAGATTCACATTTATGTATTTTTTCACCTGTGGGCACTTCTCAGTCCAGGTGATGCAGAGTTACACGAAGAAATCATAATCTCTTAAAATGTTTTATTGATTGATTTTAGAGAGAGAAGAAGGGAGAAAGAGAGAAACATCAATCTGTTCCTGTATGTGGCCTGACAGGGGATCGAACACACATCGGGATGTATCAGGACTCTTAACGAACTGAGCTATCCAACCAGGGCAAGAAATCATAATCTGATTGGTTCACAGGATAGAAGGAGGTAAAGTTCTCACAGTATATACAAAGATGTTTAATACTAATTCATGGTAGACTGGTGAGTTGAGTATATATTGTAATCCTTCAAAACTATGAAACAGAGAAATATAATTAAAAAGCCAATTAAGTTGATAAAATAGAACACTAACAGAATCTTCAACTGTTGCAAAAGAAAGCAATAAAGGTAGAACAGTGGACAGAAAGATGGGAGAAACAGAAATCAAACGGCAAGACGGTAGGTCTGAACTCTATCATATATCCATACAATGGAGTATTTTTCAGCCAAAATTAGTTAATGTTAATCTAAACTGTGAACTTTGGTTGATACTGATGTGTCAGTGCTGGCTAGAATTACACAAATTAAGTCCATGTACATTAATGAGATTGTTGATATAGTTAGATTTAAGTTAACTTTCCTCCTACTTCTCTTGTTTGTCTCTGTCATTTGTTCCTTTTCAGCCTTCTTTTGCAATGTTAGATGATGTGGGGGGGGGTGTCCAGTAATAATAGGGATTTGAACAACATCAACCATCTTGACTTAATTCAATGTATAGAACAAAAAACTGAAATGTAAAATATACATCACTTTCAAGTCTATATGTTAAACTCACCATGATAGGCTGTATATGCTAGACCACAAAAATACCACATTTCCCCATGTATAAGACGCACCCCCCCAAATTTGGGGTCTAAAAACTGGGTGCATCTTAAACAGTGGTTGTAGGTTTTTTTACTTGCATTTCCCGCTTTTTCATTCTTGTTTTTTGCACTTGTAGTTGAACAGCGATTTATCATCAGACACAGATGAGGACAAGCTAATGGATCAGAGTTTTGACAGTGATGAGGAGCTGTATGAATTTTATGATGAATGAAATTTGAGTTCAATAACTTTATTTATTTATTTTTATTTCGGGCCCCCAAATTAAGGTGCGTCTTATACATATGGAACGACTTATACATGTGGAGCATCTTATACATGGGGAAATACGGTAAATCTCAATAAATTCCAAACAGGCTTTAAAGGGTTACACAGAAGAATAAGAACAGAAACTGAAGTGGTCAAGTACTAACACTAAGAATAAAATTTCCATATATATTAAATTTCTGACTTGCCGATGGCTTGAGGTATTTTAGAGGCAGCCTAATTGAGCAAGCATCTGTGTTAATAAAGCTAGGCCAATTGACATGGCTAGGCCAAAATATTTTCAAAAATAGAAAGGCTAAATAAAAAGGCTTCAGAAAATCCCATGCTCTTAAAAAGATTTTCCTATACCCTCAAAAGCATTTCTGAGGGAAAGATTCCCCTGGGCATTCTCACATACTTAATGCAATGGGATACTATTCCAATACAATGAAATGCTTATTACTTGACAATAAAAAAGACTGAATGCTGATTTAGGCAATATTATGTTGAGCAAAAGAAGCCAGACATACATGACTATGTACTTTGTGATTTCTTTTATGTGAACTTCAAGAACAGGAAATTTATAGTGATAGAAAGTAGAACAATAGTTACTTGCAGGAAGTGGCAAATGATTAAAGGAGATACTGGATAACTTCCTGTTCAATATATGTTGTTTGAGGTGTTGGTTATACAAGTTTATACATCAAACTATACATTTAAGATATATGCATTTCATTGTACATAAATTTCATCTCAAATTTTAAAAACTAGGAATGAAGATGATTGCTAGAAATTAAGAATGAAATTATGTTTTAAAAACTGAACTAAGTAAATGAATTAATTTAAGGAGAAAAATGCATGGACTTATAGTGATAATACATCACAAATCAAGGGCAATGAATAATCAATTACAGATTTGAGGTCCAAACTAAAAGACTCAATATCCACATCCCTTTTTCTAATTCTTTGCTTACCCAGAAACCTACTGATCATAATTTGGTCTTTTGGGTGGACAAAACCATTTAGAAAAGTACAACTTCATCATCCAATGATTCTCACATAATAGCAAATTGATTTCTGGATTCTAAATAATTACTATATACTTCTTTAAATGACTTGCTGAAGGAAAAGTTACCAGGAAGTACAACTACCACAACAAAAGAATTGGTTTTAGGTTAAAAGTCATAGTTCAAACTGGAGCAACCCCTAAATTCTTGTGTGATGTAAACAGAAGACCAGCTGCTTGTAGGAGTCCTCAACCTACTGGTTTGCTATTCCAAATGGCTTAATAAAAATAAGTTTAGGAAAATCTTAGAAAAGCAATCTCCTGCAAATAATATTCATATATTAAAGGAAAAAAAAAAAAAAAGAAGAAGAAGAAAAGACCCAACAGAAGCAAGTTTTGTATATGTATCAAGCTTGATCAGGACCCATTTACAGCAGATATGAGTGGGGTAAAATATCAGGGAAAGTTCTAGCAAAGGGTGTGGTGGCTAAAGGTTTGGCAGAAAACCACAATTTTTTGCAGGGTTGCTGACTAACTGATGTTTTAGGTCAGGCTAGCTGCCCAGTCTCTCTGTGAAGAAAGAAAGAAAAGAAAGAAAAGAAAGAAAGAAAGAAAAGAAAAGAAAAGCCGTAAGAAAATTACAAAGTTTGTTTTAAACTTCGGTGAGAATGATATTTGTCCTAGCTTTCTCAGCTTTCCTTAGGTAAAATGTTTAAGTTTGAATGAGAACTTCTAATTTCAGGCCCAGGGATGGATACAGTTCCCTGAGATTGAGACACTTAAAAGAAGAAATTCTTCATTGAAAGAATGTTTACAGACATTCCACCAGGTTGGTGAAGTGCCATATTATCACATGGTCATTAAGAAAAAAATATATTTTCATATAAATTACCCAAAGATTTCTCACTAGTTTTCCCCCAAAGAGACTCACTAGGGATATTAATCAATTACACAATGATCTCCAATGTATGCAGCAGTGCAGTCTTAGGAAAGGTAAAATGTCTTAAAAACAGAAAGACCAAAAGGGAAAAGGAAGAACTATCAATATATTATCAGGCTGTGGTGCTTGGGCCAGCAGCAGGATCAGCTGGGAGTTAAAATGTAAACTCTCGGCCCAACCGACCTGGGTATTTACAAGCTGTCTCATGCACACCATCACAGTCCTGAAGAGGCCGTCTTTCCTCCTGGGACAACAAGCCCCACCCAGATGAGGTTCCAACTGGCTACCAAGGTAAACAAGGGCAGAGCTCCTCGCCCTGGTCCCAGTCTTACTTTTGATCCAAAAATACCAGCTCTGAAGAAGCAATTATGTTTTAACCCGAAAAAAAAAAAATCTCTCCCTTTTGACTTCAACTACTAAATCTTTAAGTCTGCAACATGTTAAGATTCTTTCCCCCCCAGATTGAAGTTACAGAGATTTTATTTTATTTTTAAATTGAATTTATTGGGGTACAGGTTCAGGTATGAAACTCAATAAAACACCATCTGCACATGGCATTCTGTGCCCATCGCGACAAGCCAGTGTCTTTCATCCCCGCCTCTGCCTTGCCCACCTCCACCTACCCCGTCCCCTTTCCCTCGGGCTATCACCACACTGCTGACTGTGTCTGTGTGTTCTATATATGTGTGTGTGTTTGCTTAATACCTCCACCTTGTATCATCCAGTCCCCCACCCCCCTCCCCTCTGACAGCTGTCAGTTCAGTCCATGTCTCTGTTTCTATTGTGTTCATCAGTTTACCGGTAATTTGTTCATTAGATTCCACATGTTAAGATTCTTAAGCAATCCTCCTTGCTTTCTGGTTCTCTGCTATGTACCTGTCATCACAGACTTTCTTCTCCCCACGGTGTTAGTCCAAATCTTTGTCACTTTTAATCCGCTCTAACATTGCAAGGAAATTAATTCAGAATCATGTGAAAAGAAAAACATGGGAAGAAGGGATCGAAGAGCAAGGAGAGCTGCTGAAAACAGGAAAGGTTGATCTCTACTATTACAACACATTAAAGAATACATCAAACTGTAGAATAAGTGAAACATTGATGATATAACTGGAAATTTGAACAGTGACTATATTTGATGATATGAAGGAATTATTTTCATCTTTAAGGTATAACAATTCTTTTTATAAGAGCTCTTACTTTTCAGATTATTAGCAAAATATTCATGAATGAAATAATACAATATCTGGAATTTGCTTGAAAATAACAAAGGAGAAGGGAATAAAGATACAGATAAAACAAGATTAGCCATGATTTCATACCTGTTGAAGGTTAAGTGATAAGTATATGGAGTAACGTACTGTTCTTTCTACGTTTTCAAATATTTGAGATTTTTCAAATAAAATATTTCATTTTATCATTCATATCTTTAGACAACAGGATTTTCAGACAGCCTGACCATGATATGTTGCCTTAAATCTTTTATTTTTTTCAATCATGACTTCAAGCATACCAGCGGCTCAACAAATATTTACAAACCAAATAAGAAAAGGTTTGTTATTTTAACCACCTGCACAAACACACTCAGAAAATGAAATAGCCTCTCACAGAGAACTGTAAGGCAGAGCATGAGAAAGGGAGTATAAATGACTGTGTATTAGTAAGTGACTTCTTGGGCTCATCAACATAAAGAGCAACAAAAATTACGCGACAGAGCTGGTAAGTGTTTAAATAAATGAAGCAGCAAGGGGGAAACAGGGCAAGACAGGAGGGAGTGGGCTTTTCATCTCTATGCCGTTATATTTAGTAAAAGGCGAAAGATTTATGCGATCTGAAGAGAAACGAGAGCATATGCCGTTATATTTAGGAATGATAACCGACAGGAGCCGATAAAAAGGTTCAGATAATAAGCCAAGACCCTTTACTTCTTGAATAAAAGAATGCTGCTGTTATTTGAAAAAACTGATATCTATTAAATATCAGTAAAATCAAAAGATCTTGTGCTAAATTGAAAAATGTCCCATTTTCCCCTATCTACTATATTTTTTAAATGAGAGAGAGAGAGAGACAGAGTGAGGGACAAATAGGGACAGACAGACAGGAAGGGAGACAGATGAGAAGCACCAATTCTTTGCTGCAGCACCTTAGTTGTTCATTGATTGCTTTCTCATATGTGCCTTGACCCCTTGCTCAAGCCAGCAACCTTGGGCTTCAAGCCAGAGACCTTTGGGCTCATGCCAGAAACCATGGGGTCATGTCTATGCATGCTCAAGCCAGCAACCCCGCACTCAAGCTGATGAGCCTGCGCTCAAGCTGGCAACCTCAGGGTTTCAAACTTAGAAACCTGGGTCTTCTACATCCCAGGCCAACACTCTAGTCACTGTGCCACCACCTGGTCAGGCTCCCCTATCTACTATTATTGATACTGTGACTACACGAAGTTTTTTAATTTGTCCAAAGTAGCTCTGGAAGTAAGATTTGAGTTCAAACCCCATGTTGTTCCCAAGTGTGCTTCCCACTGATTCAGAGGGTATTTATTACACAGCTAGTTTGCCCTGACTAGGATCAACAATCTCCACAAGAGAATTAACAGAATTTATCTCCTTGACTAAACTGTGAGCTCCTTGAAAACAGGAGCTGTTTCTGATCTCTGCATCCCCTGTACCTCACGTGGTGGGCATCAAAGGCTTGCAGCATGGGGCTGTGCTCTAGTGGCTCCTCAATCATGCACACTATGTCATAACTATTCTAGCTCCTGTATTCCCTGTTTTGGCTAAGAGTGTGAACTTCCTCTTAACTGCATAAGCCAGAAACTTACCTCTTCACCTTAACTTTAAAGGTAACTGTAGATGAATTTGATCATTGCTATCACCCTTTCTATCTACAATCTCACAAGAAGAATTTTCATACTCTTCATGATGGGGGTGAACCAAGTTCATAGTGTTGCTTTGGGATGATATTATTCGTAAGGGTTAGTGAACTTAGTTCCTAATATGATGGGAGCATATCAGGGGGCTTGAGCAGGTCAGAACTTCTTATTTTTCACCCACTCTAACCCTAACCGCCACCCATCTCATCTCTTCTTGTAGCTCTTAAAAGTCTGTAGACTCATCTTGTTCCTAGTATCCTACCCAAGTCTATCAACCTAGCCTTAGTTGACTAAGAGGTAAGCAGTCTGGGGATGTGGGACCCAGACTTGTATCCACAGAGGGCAGAGGTGCAGAAGAGCTACTCAAGCCTCTGAAAAGAAGGAAAGGACAACCAGCTGCTTATATATTAGCACCCTCCAAAAGAGTGTTTTATAAATCGTGGGTCATAACCCCTAAGATTAGAAGGAAGTGAAATAAATTTAGTGGATTGCAATCAACATTTATTTAATAAACTAGAAAACATCAGTGTGTCACAAGAAGAAAAAGTTAAGTACTGTTTTTTGAAACTTTTGATTTGGTTATATATAAACTTCTGCATAAAATAAATATTGAAGGCCTACCATGCACCAGGTACTAGAGACAGAACAGTGAGGACAGCAAAATAAAAAAACTATTTCTGCCTTTAGACAGTTGACATTTCAGTGGTTTCAGAGTGTGTGTGGTGTGTGGTTATGTGGGCATAGATAGATATATATATGTAGTGCATCATAATAATGTTAGTCAAAATGTGTTCTGTGAACTGGTATGTGTCCACTGACTTATTATCTACTGTGTGATAAATACAGAAATTGAGAGTAAGTATTCAGAAAATCTTATAGCAATCTGACTTTCCTGTGATATCCAATTATGTGACAGTTTTTCTGGCCCAACCATTTTTGTTTGTTTGTTTGCATTACAGAAAAAAAAAAAATCAATCCATGGTGAATTGAAAAAACAAAAACAAAAACTGGTCCTTCACCAGAACTGGTTGGAGAAGCACTGTTCTGGAGGACACACTGGCTGGCTGTTTTGGGACTAAGTGTGTACACAAGCACTTTGATCGGAAACCACAGCCACAAGCCACGGAGAGAAAGAGAAAGAGCCATCCAGGGAGTGAGAGAACCCTAAGAACCGGGAAGTACGGCTCGGAGTTGTTCTCTCTCCACATGTGGCAGATGATAAAATTAAATGGCAAGGAGAAAACTGTGAGCACTGACACTGAGGATATGTGGTTAAACTCAGAAGAAGTGAAATAAAAACCATTTTCGGTTGTATAACGTTAACATCAATGGCAGTCATACACTACGTATTTGTGTAATTACAATGCATCCCAGCAAACAGTATCATTTCTGATCCACTATGTTTCAATTACAGCAATAAAGGCTGGATATTTCATGCTAAATTTTAATTGTCTGTCATTCATACAACATGATCCCAAATGTACTACATTTAAAACTGGAAGAATCTTGCCAACATACCAAATTGATTGGGAAGAGTGATAAAACTGTGGGCTGGAGAACAGTTTTGTGGAGGAATAAGACTTTAAATAATTTTAAAAACTAAACTAGTTTTTAAAATTTGTTTGACTAGTGGGTACTTTGTGTTGGTTTCTCTTTCAACTGGGTGTTAGTTCCACTCTTGGCTGGATAGTAAGCGGAACGTCAACATTCTCTTCCTTTATACTCCACATGTTTCTGGCCAGAATCAGCAGTAGCGATATGTTTACAGCTGTTGGGGGGAAAAGAAATCAAAACCAGAACCCTGAAATTATCCAGTTGAATGTACAAAATGTATTCTAAACATTGTTATTCACTATTAAAGTATGAAAAGACATGGGAGTTCTGTACAATTAATGTGTACTGACCCAGGTAATAATGGGTACTATAATGCTTTTCAAGTCGTCCACATTTCAGTTCTGAATGACCGGCACTATGCTGCACGGGGCATGTGCTCAGAGAGGGGTAGCGAGAACTAGGAACGCAAGGCCAAAGGCCATTTCCCAGCCCAGGCGGTGGCACACTACAGCCCATAAGCCAAATCTGGCTGACTGCCTGTTTTTGTAAATAAAGTGTCATTAGAAGAGAGTCACACTCATTCGTTATGTATCATCAGTGGCTGCTTCCACGCTACCATAGCAAATTACAATAGCAAAAAAGCTCAAAGTATTTCCTGTCTGGCCCTTTGCCAAGAAGTTGGCCAACCCATGCCCCAAACCATGCTATGGCCTCCTGAAGTACACAGACCCCTCTCCTAATTGTTCACTCACTTTCTGATTCAACCAGTGTTTTTCAACTGCCAGTCCACCACGAAAGAGTTAGCCACTCTGATGTTGTACAAAGATGACAGATGTTGTACAAAGATGATAGGCCCAACGATCTTAGCCCATTTCGCTTATGCTCCGGATGATTTCTAACTTAGCGGTCCCCGAAATAATTCTATTTTTACTGGCAACTAGGGCAGGGCTACCAAATGACCAAAATAACTAGAATTTTCCATATTTTACTCTATCTGTTTGGACTGGTGCACATGTATGTATGTATGTATGTATGCATGTATGCATGTATGTACGTATTGTTCACCCACTCACTATTTGCCAGGAACTGTTTCAGGCACTGAGGAGTTTTCATTCCAGTGACCATCACCTAGTTTCTGCATTTGCTTTCCAACAAAGTCCATCTCACGGACCTGATTAGATGAGTCCATCCTCCAGTGACTTACCTTTTTCCTCGCCAAATACAGTATCTGTCCTATCTTCAAGTGGCAGCCCTGAAGCTGGACATTCCAAGTGATGGGGGTGCACATTCTACTTAACACACTGCTTGCCTGAGCTTAAAAACAGGCAAGGGAACAATATACTTGGTTTCTGCATTTTTACTACTTATACCATGTGTATTGAATGTCTGTGAACTATCTTACTCTCAGGTGCAAGTCCTACCTTCCGTTAAACAGTAATATAGTATTGCCTGACCTGGAAGGCTGAGGTCGCTGGTTGGAACCCCAGGCTTGCCCGGTCAAGGCTTACGCGAGAAGCAACGAGTTGATGCTTCCCACTCCTCCCACTGACTTTCTCTCTCTCTCCTCTCTGTAACATCAATAAATAAAACATACTTTTTCAAAAAGTAATACAGTATTTAAAATGTATTTTTCCTTATGAAACTCCTTGCTATGTCTTGATTTAGCTGGACCAAGGACTGCTCGAGAAAACTGGATTGGCACCATTTCAAATGCCTGATACCTGATCTTGACTGGGCACTTAATGTTACTCAGCAATCCTTTTATTTATCATTAGTTCCTTCCCTATCACAGTTCTCACAATGGCTGTCTCTAAAAACTCTACGAACATCTCCCCTAATCTATCCCTTTCCTGCAGACCCTTAATCTTAGTAGATTACTTCCGAGCCTACACACAGAGAACCTAAGGAACTCTCCTCTATCTAAAATTTCTGTGCATATATATTACTAGCCTTCTCCTGGCCCACAGCCTCCTGTCAAGGAAAAACTCTCTTCCTTTATTCCTGGGCACATCCGAACCTTTGAAACAATTACTCCCTCATTTCTTTGTATCTTTAATCTCTCATTCCTCAGTTTCCTTCTGTTCAACCAATAAAATATTGAAAATCTTCTGGACCTAAAATTCCAGGAAAAAAAAACAAACCAACAACAATAACTTCCCAAATCCTTCTCTTCACCCTTTATAAGTTACAGATCTGGCTCCGACTCTTCAGTTACACCCTTGGAACGAGTGGTCCCCATTCACTGTTTCACCTGGTCCCTATTGCAATTTGGGATATCCCATCACCAAAACATGTCATCAAAGACCATCATCACCTGAAGAGGTCGCACGGCTGCAAAGTGGCAGAGAGGGATTCTAACAAAAAAAACCTATAATAATACCCTATATGCTCATCAATGGGGTTTTCAATATGTACTTGTGGAATCAAATTCATTATATTTAGGAAAGGAAGCCAAAAAATTAGATTAGAATAATTTCTCTAGGCAACAAAAACAAAAACAAATAAGTAGGACTACATTAAAAAGAAAAAAGCTTTTGCAAAGCAAAGCAAACATCAACAAAATGAAAAGGC
This sequence comes from Saccopteryx bilineata, assembly GCF_036850765.1. Classification (NCBI taxonomy): domain Eukaryota; kingdom Metazoa; phylum Chordata; class Mammalia; order Chiroptera; family Emballonuridae; genus Saccopteryx; species Saccopteryx bilineata. The sequence continues at coordinate 136,475,930 of NC_089491.1, read as the reverse complement.
AACCAATGGAATGAAAAAATATTTGCAAAGCTTCTATCTGATAATGAGTTAGTATCAAAAAAAAAAAAAAAGAACTCATACAACTCAATACCAAATAAACAATCTGATTTTTTAAATGGGCAAAGGATCTGAATAGCCATTTTTTCCAAAGAAGACATACAAATGGCCAACAGGTACAAGAAAAGATGCTCAATATCACTAATCATCAGGGAAATGCAAATAAAAACCACAACAAGCTATCATCTCACACCTGTGAGAATGACTTATCAAAAAGAAAAAACCATGTGTTGGTCAGGATGTGAGGAAAGGGAACCTTCGTGCACTGCTGGTGGGAATGTAAATGATGCAGCCACCGTGGAACACAGAATAGAGGTTCCTCAAAAAATTAAAAATAAAATTACCATACAATTCAGCAATACCACTTCTGGGTATTTATCTGTAAAAAACAAAACCCACTAACTCCAAAGGATATCTGAATCCCTCTGTTCACTATCACACCATTTACATTAGCTAAGAAATAAAAAGAACCTGCAATGGATTATTCAGCCATAGGAAGAATGAAATTTTGTCACTTGTAACACCACTGATGGTCCCTGAGAACTATGCTAAGTGAATAAGTGAAATAAATCAGACAGGAATAGACAAATACCAAAAATCTCATTTATATATAGAATCTTAAAAAAAAAAAAAAAAAAAAAAAGAAAGAAAGAAAAAGAAAAAACCTAGTGATTGCCAGAGGCACGGGGTGGGGAATATCTTCCAGAGATTGAAGATATAAAGGAATGAGGGAGTAACTGTTTCAAAGGTTGGGACGAGCCCAAGCATAAGGGAGAAGAGTTTTCCCTCGACAGGCGGCTGTGGGCCAGGCATAGGCTAAGAAGTGCAGACAGGAATTTCAGATAGAGGACAGTCCCGTAGGTTCTCTGTATGGGAGGCTCTGATGGTGGTGGTGAAGTGGGTGAAGGTGTTCAAAAAGTACAAACTTCTAGTTCTAAAATAATTAAGTCCTGGGGGTGTAATGTACATCATGGTGACTATAGTTAAGAATGCTGTATTGCATGCATATTTGAATGTTATTAACAGAGTAAAACTTAAAAGTTCCCATCACAAGAAAAAATATTTTTGCAATAATGTATGGTGATGGGTATTAACTATACTTATTGCGGTGATCAATTAACAATATATACTAAATAATCATTATGTTATACACTTGAAACTAATAAAATGTTATGTCAATTATACCTCTATAAAAAAGACGAAAAAACAAACAAATGGTTCTGAAAACAAAGATGGAGAGAGAGAGCCATTGATCAGAGTATAAGAAAAGTTTCAAAGAATATTAATACTGTATTTTATGAAGTAGAAGAATCACACTCGTGCAAAGGTGACAGGAACCCCTTATGTCCTCCCTCAATATTTATCCTATGGGTTACAGCACAGGACTGCAACCTTTCCATTGTAATTAATTTACTTATTTAAAAATTATGGATGACATACGATATTATATAGTTTCAGGTACACTATACAGAGATTCGACATTTATATACCTTACAAAGTGATCTACATTATGTCTAGAAAGAGTCACTGTACAAGGTTGTATTACGTACGATATTATTGACTATATTCCTACGCTATACATTACAACTCCATGATTTAATTGATAACTACAATTTTTTCAATGGAAGGCCGCAGCTCCAGGTGCAGAGTTCAGAAATGGTTTGAGAAAATGTGTGTGAGGTACCTTGCACATTTAGGCCTGGTCCATTTGAAGGACTCAGTAAATAGTGGTATGCCACTATAGCTTCTGCCCCTGCCAGATGCCAGCTGAGAACTGTGTGTGTGCCTCTCAGGCTTACCTGTTACAGGAAGCCCAGAGCTTAGCACCCTTCTTTGGTTTCATAAATACTGTCTCGTGACAGACCAAAAAGAAATAAATCCTCTCCTACTCTAAGAATTATGCTAAAAAACAATGAGGATAAGGATGGAAAAAGGGAAGAAAAAAGGAGAGGGAGAGGGGAGAGAAACGGGGAAGAAGAAAGAGAAAAGCAAATAACATTTATTAAGCTCTCACTCAACTATGAGAGCTGGACCCCAATGCCCTGGGACTCAGACAGTAAAGACAGGAGCTCTCCCAGAGCCACACAGAGCCATTAGTAACCCGGGACTCTCGCTTTTCTTAACTTGCTGGAGGCTTCAGTGCGTAACCAAAATGCTTATGCGAGTGAGGAAATCTTGCAATGGTGACAAGAGGGAAACAGACAAATTCTCCTCCCACAGGAAGCCAGGCATGACAATCAGGGAGCAGCTCATGGATGGGCTTCAGTCCTTGGCACAGGAGTGATCAGAGCCAGGAGACCCTCTCAAACTATCTGGCTGCCTCTGGAGAGCTGGGGTCCCTTCCTCTTAGGTACAATCAATAGCTCAAGGCTCCGTAAATAGAAAGAAACCAGACAGACTGAATGTCGGGAGTAGAAAACTACATTTTAAAGGATATCTGAGACGGTTGATGTCCTTATTGTTTATTACTTTTGTCAAAAATGTAGCCTAATTCTTTGGGTTTGGCTAGCAAGTGGTAGAAAAGCCCATTTTTACAAGCAATGCATCTCTGATGAAGGTGGCAGAGAAAATGATTCTTATTTATTTTTAATTTTTTTGACAGAGATAGAGAGTCAGAGAGAGGGACAGATTGGGACAGACAGACAGGAAGGGAGAAAGATGAGAAGCATCAATTCTTCGTTGCAGCACCTTATGTTGTTCGCTGATTGCTTTCTCATATGTGCCTTGATGGGGGGTGTGTGGGGGGCTACAGTAGGGCGAGTGACCCCTTGCTCAAGCCAGCAACCTTGGGCTCAAGCTAGTGACCATGGGGTCACGTCTATGATCCTACGTTCAAGCCATCAACCCTGCGCTCAACCTGGTGAACCCACGCTCAAGCTGGCAACTTCAGGGTTTCAAACTTGGTTCCTACGCGTCCCAGTCCATCACTCTATCCACTGTGCCCCTGCCTGCTCAGGCTAATTCTCATTTATTAAATCACAATTGAACACCAGTAGATCAGGTGGAGAAAGTATGTGCTGCTCATTCCACATGAGAATTCCTCAACAGGCGCCCTTCTTAGAGAGGCGGCTAAAGCAGAGTGGGATCCCCCTAAGTGGTCCTCAAAGGGTGCACCCTAGAAGATTTCCAGGTGCGCCCTGTGGTATTCCAGAGAAATATGTGCCTGTTGGGGTCCAAAAAACCAACAGGGTTTCTGGAGTTTAGATTTTTGGGGGACAGAGGTGTGGAGAATTGGCTGTAAGCTGACAGTCTGCCCAACCTCCCACCTCATTCGCCTGATTAGGTAGCAAAAGGCTGTTAAGCTGTGGTGCTGGATTGTTTACACTATCCCCCATGTTCCCCAGAAAGACTGGAAGTAAGTTTCTTCTATCCTTTGTTCAGTATAAAGTTAAGATTTGCTAATGGCCTCACTTTGCCCTATAAATAAAGCAAGATACGTTTTTTGGGAATGCTTTGTTCTTGTCAGCAGCAATTACAGGGCCCTCCCTACCCCGTATTTTCTTAATTCCATGTATTTTCTTCATTCCGCACCGTTCCCACTCGGGACCTGGAATTACATGTGCCCAGATGTAAAAATAAATATAGTTATTCTTTTATACCATTTCATTACAGAAATACCACTTTTTGTTAACAATCATTATTATATTTATTATTAACACATCATTATATTCTTTTTAGATAAATACACCCAAAAAATGGATAGATTTCTCAAAAAGAAGTGCAATATTGAAGAATCCCATTCTGGAAGTGAGCAAAAGTTAAGTGTAAATAAAATAGGACTTGAAGGCTGATGGGCAGAATTTAATTTATAGCATTTTCCATCACTTAACACTGAAGAATACGATTGGATCAGAAACCCATTCATGGAAGCTTCAAGTGATTTTGGTTTAACATTAACAGAAGAACTGGCAGCTATACCCACTGATCGTGGATTGATGATTAAACCTAAGGAATTGTCTCTTGAAGTCTTTTGGATTTCTATAAAAGAAGAATATGTGGCAATATCTAAAAAAAGCTTTGAACATTTTACTAAAATTTTTAACATTTTATTTATGAATTAGGATTTTTTACCCTCAACACAATTAAGAGTAAAAAGAGAGGAATTCTTCAATGTATTGACGAGGAAATGAGAGTTTTCCTTTCAAATATATGCCCAAACATTGAAGAAATTGCTAGGACACATCAGGCTCATGTTTCTCATAAACACAAGAATAAAAAACTTAACACATTCGTGCAGGGTCCTGTGGAATTTACAAAATCTTACTAAGAATGTATCTATCTATATATATATAAATATAACTTTTTTGTCATTTTTTTTATTTTTTAACCCAGGGCTCGGGAACCTATGGCTCGTGAGCCAGATGTGGCTCTTTTGATGGCTGCATCTGGCTCACAGACAAATCTTTAATAAAAATAATAATGTTAAAAATATAAAACATTCTCATGTATTACAATCCATTCATTTCCTACCGCTCATGTTCAAGGTTGCGGGTGGCTGGAGCCAATCACAGCTGTCCTCTGGGACAACACACATTTTTACTGGATAATGTGTAATGTACACAGTCATTGTATGGCTCTCATAGAATTACATTTTAAAATATGTGGCATTTATGGCTCTCTCAGCCAAAAAGGTTTCTGACCCCTGTTTTAGCCCCTCTTTTTTTTTACAAATTCTAACTCAAAAAATGTAACATAAAAATGTTTTTTAATGTCAGAATAAATTTAATTTTGTCATTTTTATTTAGTTTAATTATCATGAAAGCACAGCTGGACTTTATATTTTATTCTTTAATATTTGACATAATTATTATAACATATTTCTCAGAAATTTGTATATAGTATACCTACAATTATTTGTAGGATTTTAAATGTGCCCCCACTTCAAAAAGTTTGAGAACCTCTGCCTAACCAAGAACTTTCACCATAAGAAGCTCCTCCTTGTTTAGAAGGTATTCAATCTGAGGGCAGGGCAGAAAGAAAGGAGAGTTGGCTCTTTGACGATGAAAGAGAGAATAACCTTTTGTCTTAGGGAAAGATATATCGTATTTCCCCGTGTATAAGAAGCTCCCATATAAGACGCACCTTAATTTTGGGGCCCAAAATTTGAAAAAAAATGTATTACCTAAAGTTATTGAACTCAGGTTTTATTCATCATAAAATTCATATACTCCTCATCACTGTCAAAACTCCCATCCATTAGCTTGTCCTCATCTGTGTCTGATGATGAATCACTGTCTTCATATATTGCCTCGTTCTCAGTTCCATCTATGGCATTCGAAATGCCACACTTCTTAAATGACTTGCCAACCACTGTATAAGATGCACCCAGTTTTTATATCCCAAATTTTTCAAGAAAGCGTCCATCTTCTACATGGGGATATATGGTATATACATATCTTATTTAGTAGAAATTTTATATCCTACCTCATCTTTAGTAAAGATTACTGGGGTCTTTCACACAGAGTCAGAAAGGGCCTTGGACCTAGCCCCCTTTAACACTGCTACAGGCTCCCAGAGGCATGGACGCTGAGGATGCCATGTGCTATCTAACCAGCCCTAAATTCCATTTCCGGCAGTGATGACAGTTTTATAAACAGACTGCTAATATTTAGAATTTGAGGGGAGACAAAACCTGACTCATTTAGTAGAGACAGGAGAAAAGACCCACCCCGTTCATCCTGTTCTTAGGCTAGAAGAAACAAAATTTGAGTAGTGACTCCATATCCAGAAGTCTAAAAAGATACACACCAGTCACATAAACACATGACACACTCAGGAACAGGGAGTGAGGGAAGTTTTAAAAAAACAGACAGGGGTTTACGAGTACGAGGGGACCCAGGGCTCTGCAGAGGACGAGATTGGGAAGATGCTTGCTCTTCCAGAAAAACCTGGAAAGGCCCAGAGGCAAAAAGAAAGATGTCCTTCAGCTTGATAATCTACATGTCTGAAGTCATCACTGGATATCAGTCTCACAAGGACCTGCCAGAAAATTCAGCTGTGCACTCTTGGAATAAACAGTCAGTTCAAAGCACTGGAGAGCCGTGAGTGTCAGAATCGCTCAGCTCAACAAGGCTTAGGTGGAAAATAAGGGCTATGCAAGAATGGTGTGAAGGAGACAAGTGTAAAGTGAAAACACACCATGGATCAACAAGTTAGATTTTAAAGCCTCAGAACTTGGAATGGGTTGGACATTTCACAGGTCATGGACTTGGATGGAAAAGGCATGCTGAAGTCCCCTTATTATCTGTTTTCATTTATTTCATACTTTTTGGCCTAGTGACTCACGAAATGAATGAGGGAGAGTGCTGTTACCCACAGAACCAGCACCACCTACACTGAGGTGTTCTGCCAGGTCAAGGAAAGAGGTGAAAATTCAGCTAACCTACAGATTTCCTCTGGTGATTCACAGAAGATTCAAAAATAAAAATTGCTAGATTTGGGAGCTCAACTGTAGGTGGTCTGATGGGTTGAACCGTGTCTCCCCCAAAATTCATATGTTGAAGTCCCAATGCCCAGTACCCCAGAATGTGACCTTAATTGGAGATAGGGTCTTTACAGAGACAATAAAGTTAAGATGGGATCACTAGGGCAAGCCCTATTCCAATACACCAATGTCCTTGTGAAAAGGGGAGATTTGGACACACAAATATGCACAGAAGGAAACCAGTGTGGAAACAAAAGGAGACAGCCATCTGCAACCCAAGGAGAGAGGCCTAAAACAGAGCCATCCTCAAAGGCCTCACGAGGCCCCAACCCTGCGACACTCTGCCTTTGGACTTCTAGGCTCCAGAACTGAGAATACATTTCTACTGTTTAAGACGGATACTGTTAAGTACCCGTCTGTGGTACTGTGTTACACAGCATCCCCAGCGCCCTAATACAAGTGGCGAGAGGCTGAGTAGGGGCAGCTGCAGACTGACCAACTGCCCAGAGGGCGGTGACCTATGATTACCAAGGTCCAGGGCGTTCTATGAGGCAGAGTTCAGGAGTGCAACCGGCCTGAAAAGCCCAGCCACTTCTCAGTACAGCAGACTGTGTTTCACAGGCCGTGATTTGTTGGCTACGTCAGTCCTAGAGACAACATTCAACAACTGCTTTTATAACCCAGTAATGAACATGATACACTGATTCGATTAGATGCAGCATATTCAGCAATTTAAATATCAAAACAAACATTTACTGAGCAATTACTTGCTTCCAGATTCAAATTCTATTCCTACTGAGAGACCCAGCAATGAACTCCAGGGAGTGCCGTTAGTGTTTGACATTACAAAGGTATTGAGTATGTGTGGTTGTATTTCATAACTTCTTATACTCCCCCTGCCACAAATAAAATGCTGGCACATACATAAATCTGAAAGACAATAATAGTCAACACTGGGTTTAAAAACAAGAAACAAAACTGCCCCCAAATCAAAGGCAAAATTATCATAAGTATATTTATTCAGTGTTGTTCAGGGAAAGAGTCATACTAGGATCCTAGCAGAGAACCTGTGGATACAGAGCATGTACATCAAAGCAATCCAGGATTGATGAGCAGTTCTGCACTAACAATGAAACTGCTTAATGAAATGTTCAATTTAAATTTTTATAAGGTGACTCATGCCTACCAAGAATTAGGTCTCCTCCCATTTCTTCTCCTGCCAGGTCTCAAATACTTCAAATCATTTTCACAAGAGCAAACATGTCAGATGAAAGAATGTCATGCCACTCCACGGGTTAGAGGCCCCTCCTCCACATACTAAAACCACAGTGGTCTGCAGGCTTTAAATATTCAATTCCAAACTTAGATGCTAGCAGATAAACACATTCTAGATTATAAATTACTCCTGATCTTCAACTATGAGACAGGGGTAGCATGCAGGCAGCACAGATATATTTGCAAGCACCACGCTGGCTTGGAAAAACACACACACGTTATCCTAGTCGTGCAAAAAACCATTTCTATCGCTTTATGGTAAAAGTCTTCATATTAATGATTACTACATCACCAGGCTGACAGGGATTTCCAGAAGTTGTCCAGTATTCTGCTTCTAAATAGGGCAAACAGACTTATTTTAATTTGGAAGCTAACCAAATGACATCTCGAGTCAGGATCACCATTCTGGCTAAGCAGGTTGTGTCCTGAACAGGGTGTCCTGTCCTGGCAAGTGGTGCGGAGACCCAGCCTGATCCAGCGCAAAGGCTGCCTCTGCCGGGAGGGCCGCCATTCTCCTACTGCACAAACACTCTCTCAGGACTAGAACCACATTCCCCTCCTTCTCCATGGATCCCCTTGAAATACAGGTCTAGAATCACCTCGGCAAAGAGCATGGTTTTATACATGTTCAGTTCAGGCGGTGAAATAGTGGGACTGGAGTTTAAAGAACAAAGTGAGAGATGTTGGCAGGGCCCATACGGGCCATTTTGAGAATCTAAAGATTATCCTACATACAAGGGGCTGTCATTATAGAGCCTTTTTTTATTTATTTAATTTTAACTTATTTATTTATTTGTGAGAGAGAAACATTGATCTGTTCCTATATACGACTTGATCAGGGGTTGAACCCACAACCCTTGCATATCAGAACAATGCTCTAACCAACCAAGCTATCCAGTCGGGGCCGGAAGGGTCTTAAGCACAGGGTGACCTGATATGGTTTGTGTGTCTTAAAAAAATTCCTTCTGGCTCCTATGTAGATGATGAAGCAGAGGAAGCCAGAGAAGGTGTGGGAAGGCCCAGCTGAGAGTTGGTGGACAGACAAAAGGACGACGGCAAAGTAGACAAGATATATTAGAAGACAGAGCTGACTGGGCTTGGTGACCAACTAGACACAGGGTAGGAAGGACAAGAGAACAGGAATGATGGCAGGAGGATGCCCAGGCTGGGCCATGGAACACTGGGCCGGTGCTGCTGCCATTTACCAAGAGCACCGTGGGAGCAGCCAGTCTGAGGGGTCAGGGGCCTGAGCTCAGTTTTAGAGATGACACTTCCACAGAGCAGTAGGTTCATATGCCTTCTGGTAAAAGCTGGTACTAAAATATGATCTATCATTCTTACATTTTTCTTTATAAAATCTGAGAAATACCATTTTGACCAGAATTCTAAAAGCACTGTGGCTGTGAACTAAACGTAAGATTACTCTCAATGACCACATTCCTGTCCCCACCCTGAATACTCTTGGTTAGACCAGTTGCCCTAAGAGTAAACACATCTCAAAAGAAAAGAGGGGAAAGATAAGTCCATGGAATAAGAGTTCTAGGTCACATAACAGCTGAATATCCATCCCCTTCCCCATCTTGCCCCCACAATTTGTTCCAACCGTCACCTATAGAGTCTTGATAAAGCAAAACACCAAATTCATTAAGAGCAGTGAGTCTCACAGTGCAGTCCCCAGACCAAGCAGCATCGGCAGAACTTGGGAACACGTTAGGAATGAAAATTCTCAGGCCCACTGCAGACCTCTGAATCAGGAACCCTGAAGGTGGGACAGCAACCTGTGCTTAACAAGTCCTCCAGCTGACACTAATGAACACGCACTGACAGTTACACCTCCTCCGTGGCTGCCTCCTAATTTCCATATTTCTTTTTGCCTGTTAAAATGTCCTGGTGCTTCAAAACTGCAGTCAGTGCCTAAGTCAGTCTCCTTCCCAGGTGATGCTGTCCTCCCTCTTGGATCTCACACGCTCTCCCTGGAGGTACGCAGACACCCAGTTTCATCGACACTAAAACTGAATCCAACCCATATGCTTCAGTCACTTGCTGGCAGCGTGGTCCTTGGGCTCGGAGCTCCTTCACCTCCTACCGACTGTCCCACTAAAGAATCCTGCCTTGAGAGGTCTGGCAGCATGTTCACAACAGGAATCCTGCCTTTTATCTGAATCCATCACAGTGTCTAATACATAGAGAGAAAAACCTAATAAAAGTCTAACTGGCTGTTCGAAACCAGTGTTTCTCAAGGTGGAGTCCACCAGCAAGGGCATGTCGAGGGTGCACTTCTATCTATTAAACTAGAAATTTCTGGGGACAAGGATCTGCATTGTCAACGTACCTTGAAATCTGATCGCCCTTGAGGTAGATGAAATTCATCTTGGAAATGACAGACTTAGATTAATTGCTTCTTGAGAACAGAACCAAGCTCTGAACTAAGAAACAAAATGAGAGGAGCTTACCTTCTCCTTAACCTGTGCTCTACTACTTTAATGTAGTCTGCAGCTCATCACGGTTTAAAACAAGGACATCAATCACACTTTGTGCTCTGCGGATGTTGCAGGATAATTTCCTACCAGGCGTGTCTTCCCAGCCCATAGTTATGGAACTGATTTTCCAGCTCTAATGAATTTTATCTTTTTATTTTCAGTCCAGGAATTTGGGCTTTAAGACTATTTAGAAGATATTCTTTCCACCTATTTCTCCTAGACTTATTCATTTGGAAATTGTCGATGTTTGCAGTAGCTTCAACAAAATTTAAACATGGATTTTTTAGGTGTAAAAAGAAAACACCAATATAGCCACCAAATGGCAAATGACATTATTTATAACTAGTAACACATTCCTTCACAAACAAAAATATATCCTGGCTTTAGTTCTGAAAGTTAAACTTACGCCCCCACAGCCAACTGCTTCACAACCTCGTCCTATCAAGTAGGTACGTGAGCTCCATGCCCTCACACACACCCTAAAAATGCCTACGGACAGATAGACCCACTGCCAAAATGCTTACTACAAAGCATGTTGTATAACTGTCAGAAACAGAAAGAAGTCCAGAGACAAGTGACTTTTAACAGGAGAAGTAGGTATAAAACAGAATGATAAGCTCTTTCCTAGAATTAGCATTGGGTCTTTCTCAAAACAATGTGTGCTCATCTTTATCTTGTCAAACATATGCAAATCCTTTTTTAACCCTTTGAGTTGTATTTTTCATCCTCGCTGACCCCTCTGGAGTGAGTTTTTTCCAAAACATGAAACTAGTTCCAGTTACAGTTTTATTAACTTAAAATCATGTTTATTTGATAACCAATTTATGGAAACAAGAACATACATTTGCTTTTTTTAAATGTTGCCTTACACATTTTTAAAATAAAAAATTTTGTACTATCGTACTCTGGATGGTCAGGAGTCACGAGGACGTACATGAACCAAAGTTTGTACTACTCAAAGGGTAAATTGTACTGTCTAATTAAATATTCATCAGCCCTTTCTAAACTAAGCTGTGCAGAAAACACACACTGTAAAGCCAGGAGCCATGGCCAGAGCCACCATCACAGCAGCCCGGCCTATGCAGGTTCACATTGGATTCGGACAGTCGGTAAAGAAACAACGGAGCCACAAACTGGTGGGCCATAGTCTTTAATTCTAGCTTGCACCCGGCGGGCAAGTAAAAACATACACTGGGCTCCAAAACCCAATCACATTCAGTGCTCACAAAGCTACTGACTTATCCGAGTTTCCTAGAATCAAAGGTTTCTAGCTCACCAGCCTTATTCTCCTCAGTTCCCCATCTCCTTCCTTATCCCAGATACAAACTCTACACAAACTGGCATCTCACTCAGCACTCCTCCATCTTGGCTGCTTCTCCTGGCCTCTTCCACGTGGCCCTTCTCTGCTCTCCTCTGCTCTCTCTTCTAATGATAATCTCAGGAACCAAGAGCCGAGTCCCGTTCTGCCCCCATTTTATATTGTAGCTTCACAACCTCTAATCCAATATACAAAGTAGGGAAGTCTCTAATACAAAGTCACTTCTCTGAGGCATGATTGGATTGTACCACTCCACATCAAAAAGGGTGGGAAAGGCTTAATCCCAAAACCAAGCCCCAGGCTACAAGGATTCTCAACACACATTAATATCACCTGGGCGACGGCCTCACGTGGGCAGCGCTATTTTTAACAAAGTGAGCATAATATATTTTATCCGCCCAACACACACACACACACATTTTTAAAATTCATTTTAGAAAGAAGTGAGAAGAAAGGAGAGAGGGAGAGAGAAAGAAGGGGGAAGAAGCAGGAATCATCAACTCCCATATGTGCCATGACCAGGCAAGCCTGGGGTTTCACACACACACACACATCCTAAGTCTATAAAAATTACTAAGCTTGTGCATATATGCTCTTTTATTTTTTTAAAAATTGCCAAATTCCACTTCTGAGATTCAGTTTAAGGGGATAATTTTAATAAATGCTCATGAGAAGAACCTATATTGGCTCATTCTGGCTAGCAGAAACTGTGTTTTGTTTTATTTTTAATTGAGGTATACTTAACATGTAAAAAGTCACCTGTTTCTTAGGTGTGCAATCCAATGAGTTCAGACAAATATACACAGTTGGGTAACCATCATCAAAACTAGAAAATTAAAAGGCACTGGCTTGCATTTGTGGCTCAAATTGCATTTCTACTGGACGGTGCTGATAGGGGTTATCTCTACCCTTGGCCCTTCGTAGCAGATACCACTTCCCCACCCACTTCCCCACTGCTAGCTCCTGGCAACCAGGGATCTGATTTCTACACCGAAAATTTTGGTTTTGGTAGGCTGTAAAAAAATTTTGCCCCTTTTTGAGTTTATCTTCTAATTTTCTAAAATCATCTAGTATTGCTTTTGTAATGTAAAAAAAGTTATGTTTATCTTCAAAATATTTGAAAAAGCTTTGATCATTTCCTATAGTTTTCATTAACCAATGTCATTTTCATTAACCAGTTCCTAAACTGGTAGGCAGCCACAAATGCATTCTGTAGAGTGACAAACTATCTTCCAAAACGCAACATGCACAAGTGATTCATAGTTGAATAGAGACCACTGTGCAGACACACAAGAGCATCCACTCACGGAGGAGGGGTAGAGGGGAAGGAGATCTGAGCCAGAGGTGGGGAGCTTCCTGCAGCTTAATTTTATTTAGCCTCAGGCACGTGGAGAAAAAGCTTTATCTGTACTACAGAAAGGCTGGAGAGAAATGGAAAGCACTGAATTGGTGAGCCGTTTTAAGGTGGGAGGGGGTGCAGGGACAGGAGGTTTTGGCCCATAGACAAATACTGGTGGGAACCGGTGATGGCTGAGGATGAATGGCCAGAGAGATGCAGAGCAACACCCAACCTGTATCTCGCCCCACCCCCCACCCAGGCTCACCTGTTCCCATTCTGCTTTTCATCTACTTCCCTTCTAATGAAACTGAAGTATTATTTAGAATCGGCATTCACGTTTCCTGCTCCTATTCACATTCATTCTTCGTGTGTTCTGCAGATACTGTACACCACCACCTTTTGGGTTTTTCCAGAATATAAGAAAAATACTGTGGGCTACCTCCTATCCATATTTTCTCCACTGGGTTAGCTGGGGAACTGCCTGCCAGTCTATCTGCTGCTGAACTCTTGGAGTCCTGTATAATCAACCTTGAGCATGTTCCCATGTTTCTACCCCTCACTCCCACCTCGGCCCCTTCCCTTGAAACCCCCCAGAACTAGAACAAAGGTCCTTGCATTTTGAGCGCTTGACTACTAGTCCTTTAAGGAAAGGTAAAGTAAAATGCTCTGGTCTGTGGTCCTTGTTTCTTCTGAGATAACTAAAAGTACCTGGGAAGTCTGCATCCTCCCTATCCTTTCCCCCAAAGATTTCTTGTGGAAGACTTTTCCCACCAAAAGTATTATATATCCAATTTAGAATGGTGCCAAAGGGAGAACTGGTGGTCTCAAACAATATGCAGCTATGGTGTGTCTGAATATCCAGGCAAGAGGACAGTTATTTCACCAGACCTCTGCTGAACCCCAAGAGGATGGATCCCTTCTGGGCATTTCCAATCCAACAGAAGAATACACTAGAAATGGAACAGTCTCCAGTGTGGCTCCTGTGAGTGACACAATGGGAAAGCATGCTCACTCTGGTGGTTCCCCATGACCTCCAGGATACTGGAGGCGGTCGGTGATCAGGAGCCCTGCTGGTGGATGCAGACACTACCAAAACAACATGGGCCTGCCTTTCTCTTGTGGAGGCTACAGTCCAATGGTGGGGGTGGGAAAGAGACAGTCAGATAACCACACAAAACCAAGTACGATTATTAAATTCACGTGAGTTTTATACTCAGTCAGGGTTGGAGATGAGGTACCTTTGAAGTTTAAAAAAAAATTTTTTTAATTATTTTCCCCAGAGCAGTTCCAATAAAAGAGAAAGAAGTTTCGGTTTCCTAAATTATTGAATAAAAATAAACCATTTGTCAAGCATTCCACATACGTAATCACTAATCATGACAAACACTCTGCAAGGAAGACATTATTATCTCAATTGTATAGATGAAACAAAGCCAGTTTAAAAATGGGTTTGCTATTGCTAGAAGTAGCCTTGAACTTGATAGGCTCTCATTTGGTAAGACACAGTTGCTAAATTAATAACAAACAGGAAAATGCAGGAAGTACTCTTAACAGCTCAGAGATGTCTATAGTTTGGTGTCCAGTGTTGCATGAGGCACTATCAGTCTTGGCTTGAAGTAGGCATGAGCCTTGACATTAGAAAATAAAACAAGAAAAGCTGTAAGTTACATCTGGCAACTGTAGAAATGATTTGCGTTTGGTTCTCAATTACAAAATAAAGAAGCAACTGGCTCCATCAGGCAAAAGCCTGGCCACAGGACTTAGAAGAATTCAATCATGCCTCAAATGAGGTTAATACCTGCAAAGCTTACTGGAAGGGGCTGACGTAGAGACTAAATGAGACCACCTGTACTTAGTCTATTATGCTGTCTGCAGTTTTTCAAAATTCGTCAAAATGGCCAGTTGTAACACAAAGGTAATAATTATTTTTAACCTACACTCGAGTAGTGAAAATCAAGTCAACCACCTCTCTCTGATGAACACCGGTGGGTTGTTATTTAGCATGATGGCTGCCGCAACAATTTTTCATAAGTGAAATGCTTTTGTAGTTTAAAAACAAAGCATCACAAAGATGCTTTGAATGAAATATCGTCACCTTATCCCGACAAGTAAGCTAGCTAAATCTTGATGCTGGAATGTTGTCCCACCTGCCTCTAATGAAACCTCTTTTTGCTCAGAGTGCTAGTCAAATACACAAAAGGACAGGGCACAGGCAACTTCCAGGGCAGCTCTGTCCATCAGAACCTGCGATGATGGAAATATTCTGTCTGCCTTGTGCAATAAGTTAGACACTATAAGTTAGACACTAGTTACAGGTGGTCACTGAGCACTCAAAATGCAGGTAGTGTGACTGAAAAAACACATAAGTGCTACACGTGGCACTTATACACAGGGTGGCTACCCTGTAAGAGAGCACAGTTCTGGAGCTTACAAAACAAGGCTGTACAATGCTTTTATGCCTGCTTGCCATTCCACACTTGTATGTGAGGCAGAATTTGATCCATGAGTTGCTTTCAAGGCAAAACTGGGAGGTGAGGTTGTGGAAAAGGAGACCTATAGTTTCCAACTACCTATAATCAGCTGAGGCCAGTTCTTGGCGGCGGCAGCCACGCTCGGGAGGGCCTTTGGGCTCTGGAGGCAGGTCTGGGTACTCTGAGCTGCACAAGTTAAGACTGGGGTGAAAATAACACCATTCAGAGGGTTGTCATGAAAATTAAATGGCCAAACATATGAAAGCACTTAGCAAAGGCTTAATAACATTTCACTTTGCCTACATTAAAACACTATTTTCACCATCATCCTCCTTGAAGAACATGAGCTTTGATAAGGTTCTGTCTGTTAGGAATGAACATATAAATAGAGCATAAGATATTGTACTCATCCTCTCTCCACTGCTCAAAAATAAACACTAAATATTTCAGCTAAGACTCTGGTTGGGAAAAAGGATGTCCTTGTCACAATAATTCTTACAAAACAAAACAAGCTATGAGACTAAGGGACTTCTTTTCTAAAGAGCATCACTAACAGTTCATTTGCACTGGTTTTTTTCCCTCAATTTTTTTTCTGTTGTGGTAAAATATACATAAAATTTACTATCTTAACCTTTTTTTTTTTTTTTTTGTATTTTTCTTAAGTTGGAAACAGGGAGGCAGTTAGACTCTCGCATGCGCCCGACCGGGATCCACCCGGCACACCCACCAGGGGGCGATGCTCCGCCCACCTGGGGCGTTGCTCTGTTGTGACCAGAGCCACTCTAGCGCCTGAGGCAGAGGCCATGGAGCCATCCTCAGAGCCTGGGCCAAGTTTGCTCCAATGGAGCCTTGGCTGCGGGAAGGGAAGAGAGAGACAGAGAGGAAGGAAAGGGGGAGGGGTGGAAAAGCAGATGGGCGCTTCTCCTGTGTGCCCTGGCCGGGAATCAAACCTGGGACTCCTGCACGCCAGGCCGATGCTCTACCACTGAGCAAACCGGCCAGGGCCCATCTTAACCATTTTTAAGTGTACAGTTCAGTGGTAATAAATAAATTCATATATACTGTGGTTTTGCCTTCAAAGCTAAAACAATGTATTAATTTGTGAAATGGTATTAAAACATGCATGAGATAAATATCATTTTTAGGGTAGTGATTCTGGCAGAAGTGGGGAAAGAATGGGACCAGCAAAGGAATACAAAGGTGCTAAAGTTTTATGTAGAATGCTTTATGTCTTTTCAAAGAAATAATGGCTCAACTATGGCAAAATGGTAAGACTTGACCACAACGAGTTATGAATGTACAGTTTTTTTGTTGCATCATTTATTCTATTTACACATTCTTTAAAATTTTTTCTTATTCTGACTTAGCTTTAGATTTATGGAGAAGTTACAAACACAGTATCCATACATTCCTCACTCTAATGTTAGCATCTTAACACAAAAATAATCAGACCAGGAAACTAACTTTGGTACAATAATACTAACTAAGATAAACACTGAAATCTCCCCATGTTTTACACTAATGCCCTTTATCTAGTGTATGATCCTATCTATGACCACTCAACAGATGTAGTCATTTCTCCTTAGCCTTCTGCAGTCTGTGACAATTTCTCAGTCTTCCCTTGCCTTTTATGACCCTGACACTTGACAGTTATTTTGCTGACTGTCTCGCAATTGGGGTTGTCTGACAGTGTCCCGTTACTAGGCTGAGAGCATGCATTATTGGCAAGACTACCACATAAATGGGTGTCCTCAGAGCATCATATCATAGCGTCCAAGATGTCTCTTTTGGATGGTTAAAAATATTTCATTATTTCAAAAAATTAAGAATAAGTAGCAATATTAGTTTGGGTTCTCCAGAGAAACAGAACCAACAGTACAAGTATGTATATGTGTATACATATATGTATACACACACATATATATACACACATACATACACAGTCAGGCATATATGTAAATTTTTTTAAAAAGTTTATTATAAGGAACAGGCTCTACACACTGTTATGGAGGCTAAAATGTCCCAAGATCCACCATTGGCAAGCTGGGGACCCAGAAGAGCCAATGGTCTTTTTCTAGTGAGAGTCCAATGGCTCGAGAACCAGGAAAGCTGATAATGTAACTTCCAGTCCAAGTCCAAAGGCCTAAGAACCAGAAGAGCTGATGATGTCAGATCCAGTCTGAGTACAGACAAGCAAAGACCAATGTCCCAGCTCAAAAACAGTCAGACACACAGAGAGAGAGAATTCTCCCTTCCTTAGTTTTTTGTTCCATTTAGGTCTTCAAAGGAATGGACGATGCCCACCCACGCTGGGGAGGGCCATCTGCCTTAGTCTAAGGATTCAAATGCTAATCTCATCCAGAAACACCCTCACAGACACACCCAGAATAATGTCTACCAGATAAATATCTAGGTACCTTGTGGCCTGTCAGATTAACACAAAAAATCGTAACAGCAGCTTAACTTCTAAATTATAAGCTTCCTACTCTATATATTTAAGTTCCAAATCTCATCAAGTCAAATGGATTTTAGGATGTGGTCCAAATTTTAAAGTTACCATTATTACTGGCTTCAGGCCTAAAACGCTGTAAATTCTCAACCTCCTGTCATCTTAAAACCTCAAGAGACTTTATTATGGATGATTTTGCTTCAAGAGAAAAGGTGATGATGAGCCAGCTAACACTAGGTGGATAACATGACTGGGATCCAGGAGAAGCTGCCGGGCAAGTCAAACTAAGGTCTTAAAGAAATAAACACAAGTGGTATTATTAATGAAAACCCAAATCCCCTGATCTGTTTCTTAGAGGTGACAGCTGAGTTGTCTTACAGATAGAATTGACTATACTCTTCAACGTGGCCTCCTAAGGAGGCTATGTGTCACTGCTCCTTTAAGGAAAAAAATCTAAGTGAATTAACATCTGTCGAACTATTCTAATGTTGACAGTGATTATCCTTTTGGGGGGGGGGGGGCAGAAGAGAAGTCTCAGAGACTTTTACTATGTGAGTTGCACACTTTAAATGAAATATGTATGTGTATCTGTGCGTGTATGTGTGTGTGTATACAGGTATCTATCCATATACACACTGTGTGTGTGTGGAGAGAGAGAAAGAGAGAAAGGGAGAGAAACATAGAGAAATGGTATGAATAAATTTTGTAAATTTCAGGTTTTCTCTCAGGCTGCACCCCATTTGAAACTCTTTTTATCTTGCAGATCACTCTAAACTTTAGTAGTTTAAGCAAGGAAATAATGTTTTCCTACTTATATATTTATATTCATTTCTGTGTTCCATCTCAGCAGATACCTGTACAGCACACACCTATACAGCCTGTCCCTTACCTTCACTGCAGGTGCGTGGAGAGAAAGCTACTCGTGGATTCCTTACTAGGTTCAGGCTCCCAGGGCTCTGAAGGCAGTTGCAGAGTTTTTATGGAAAGCAAGAGCAGAGGGATCCAAATCTCATCACGCCAAAGAAGAAGCTTACACTTATTTAAAATCTCATTTTAGTCTGTCCCAAGTGTGGATGCCAATGTTTAGGGCCAGTCCTGTGTACCACCTCTTACAGGGACTTTAGAACCCGCTGTTTTACTCAGAGGAGTTTCTGTCAAGGAAGCAGAACATGGGTTTGATTTTGGATGGGTCAACTCTCCCAGGAATCCTCCTGCCTTTCAGAAGGCAAGGCTACATCGGGGGTAAGAATAGGGACGCTAGAGCAAGACTGCCTACATTTAAATCCAGGTTCTAGAATTTATGATCCAGGATGGTGGGCAAGTTTTATAACTGCTCAAACCTTGGTTCCTTCTTCAGTAAAACAGAAAATAAAGACACTTGGCCCTGTCCGGTTGGCTCAGTGCACAGCATCGACCCAGCGTGTGGAAGACCCGGGTTCAATTTCCAGTCAGGGCACACTGAAGAGGCGCCCATCTACTCCACCCTTCCCCCTCTCCTTTCTCTCTCTCTCTCTCTTCCCCTCCTGTAGCCAAGGCTCCACTGGAGCAAAGTTGGCCTGGGTGCTGAGGATGGCTCCACAGCTTCCACCTCAGGTGCTAGAATGGCTCCAGTTGCAACAGAGCAACGCCCCAGATCGGCAGAGCATCGTCCCCTAGTGGGCTTGCCAGGTGGATCCCAGTTGGGCGCATGTGGGAGTCTGTCTCTCTGCCTCCCTGCTTCTCACTTCAGAAAAATACAAAAAAAAAAAAAGACACTTAACTGACAGGGTGCAGTGCTTGGAACAGGACCCAACATGCAGTAAGTGCAGCACAAACGCTAGGGAGTATGTTGCTGCTGACTTACACCCTGGGGATTAACCTGGGTCCCCAGCACTCATGAGAGTTGTGAGCAGTCTATGGCCACGGCCAGGTGGCCTCTGTGGGTAGTAGATTTGGTTTCTCCCCAACTCCAACTCTGCTCATTTCTTACATCATGCCATCACAACTCTGAAACAGTCACCTGAAATAATCCTATTTAACAGAACCTTAAAATCTAAACCAGTGCAACATGAAAAACCTGAGTGTCGTATCAAAGTTCTTATTTAATGGAAATAAAGACAGAGAAAATTATTTGGAAAAGATCTTAAGCAACTGAAACAATCCAATAAACTGAAGTTCTTTTAAGTCAGACCAGTATTTCTTGGCATTTTTCATGTGTGTATGTTTAAAGCCATGCCTCTTTTTGATAAATATAAAAACCTTTTTCTTTAAATGCTATTTGAAGCTCGAAAAATTTTAAGATGTGGCCAAAAGCAAATCTAAGCCATGTTAATTTAAGTATATGCTTTTTCAAAGTACACATGCACTCCATTCCTAGGGGACTCTGAGTGGATGTCGTCCTCCCTTTCTGAGAATAACTGAATTGACCTAGAAACAGTCTCCCATGGCCTCACAGTTTAGACCAGACTGAAGGTTGGAACAATGACACTGGCCATGATAACTGCTCATAGAAAAGGTTTCTTTGGTCTAGTCTATGCAAGTTTTCAATCCTACATGAAAACCCACATTTGCCTTCAGAACCACATACAGTATTTGGAAACAGACAGTGGAAGATGTACTATCTACCCCCATGAAGTACCCACAGAGAATACCGTGCAGTTAAGGCAAAGTGACCAGACTGGACCACTGGGGAGCAATGATCTGATCAACCCCCAAATACTTTCATAATGCCATCAGAAGGGAAGGGTTAATGACAGTGGTCAAGGGAAGGGCAGCCTGGAGGTGGGAGGGCCTGGTGAGAAGCAGGGATGCCCAGAGGGAAAAAGAAGACACGGAAAATCAATTCTAGAGGGACCAAGACACTTCATGTTACTGAAGAGGCTGGCAAGATAACGTTAGGAACAGGACCGAGAACAGAGATCACGCTAATAGAACTGGTGTAAAAAAGAAAATACAGACTTAATCTCAGGAATAAGGCAGAAGCCTAGCTAAAAAACCCCAAAAAGAAAAATGTCGTACTTAACAATGCATTTTTCCAAGTTTTTCCACATCCGTCCTCATTTTTTCCCTTTTAATATCACAGAAAAACATACTCCTTTCTATACAACCAACCACCTGCCTCTGCCATGGATCTCACCCTCAGTTTCTCCACACAAAGCAGCAACCGTTCATACTTTGAACTCTCCCCCGTATGATTCCTTACCTCTTTTTTATTTGGGGGGGGAGGGTGGAAAATAACCTTGACCAGCATCTTCTTCTCACTTTCTCGTTCAGACGCTCCTACAGTATAGAGTTCTATACCCACTGTTCCTACTTCCTCTCCTCCCATTCCAACCCAGTGCAAACTTATTGATTCCATTCTCATTAAAGCCAACTAATATATTCATGCTGCCAAGTCCACTGGAAGTTTGGTTTTGTTTGTTTTCACCATGTCAAGTATTTCAATATGCTTGGACTTCCCCGGAAGACTGCCTGATGAACACCACCATTCAACTGCAGGCTCATAGAATAAAACCCAAGTTCCCTAACTGGGGCTCTTCCATGATCTCACTGGCCCCTGCTTGACCTCTCCACAAAATTAACTGTTTGTCACCTCGGTGTCTGTTCATGCTGTCCCCTCTGCCAGAAAGGTCCTCTCCGCCGGCCGCTGCCCTGCTTTTCACCTCACTCACTCACTTCTGCTCCCTCATAAACACATCAGAAGCCACCTTCACCAGAAAGCTTTCCTGATCCCCCCACCTTGCTGCACTTACCTCTCTGTATTCTAAAAGGGTGTTCATGTACATCTCTCCAAATAGGCTCTATATTCCCTTAAGCCTGAGCAGGCAGTGGCACAGTGAATAGAGCATCGGCCTGGGACACAAAAGACCCAGGTTTGAAACCCTAAGGTCACTGGCAGGAGCACGGGATCACCAGCTTGAATGTGGGGTTGCTGGCTGGAGCGTGGGATCACAGACATGACCCCATGGTCACTGGCTTAAGCCCAAGGTTGCTGCCTTGAGCAAGAGGTCATTAGCTTGGCTGCAGCCCGCTGGTCAAGACACATACGAGAGTTGGCGATGCCCAGGGTGGGCAGAGCATCACCCCCTGGTGGGCAGAGCGTCGCCCCATGGTGGGCGTGCCGGGTGGATCCCGGTCGGGCGCATGCGGGAGTCTGTCTGACTGTCTCTCCCTGTTTCCAGCTTCAGAAAAATGAAGAAAAAAAAAAAAAAAAAAAAAAAAAAGACACATACGAGAAAGCAATCAAAGGACAACTAAGGTGCCACAACTATGAGTTGATGCTTCCCATATCTCTCCCTTCCTGTCTGTCCTATGTATCCCTCTCTCTGTCTGTCTCTCTCACAAAAATAAAATAAAATAAATTCCTTTAAAATAGGAACCATCTTGGGCATCTACATGACAAGTGGAAAGTGACCACCATCACAGAAGATAGCAGAAGTAACCGTCCTTCTGCCCTCAAAAGGGATCCGCTTCAGGTGGGATACTATGACTAGAGAATATTCTGGAAGCAAAGGCTAGTTCTTGTGGTTTCTATCCCTTTTTTCTTTTTCCACTTTTCAGACTATAAACTTAGGTCTCGATGCTGCCATGGTAACCAAAAGCCTTAGAAGACAGGCTTTTCAGACAGTTGGACTTTTAGGTGAAGGATTTTGAACATCCCAGTTGAGGGCCATGCCGGTAGCACCTCTTGCACGTGGGCAGCCACCAGGGCAGAGAACAACAGAGATTGAAAAATGACATGAGCTTCTCTCAGAGTGGGGTGAGCAGGGGACAGGCCTGGGAGAGAGGCCAGGGGGGAACGCAGGGGGTGCTGCTACCTGCTGGGAAGCAGGGCGGCCCGCTGGCCTCTGTCATGGCCAGGAGGGGGAGAGGGATAACAGCAAGGAAAGGGGTCTGGGGGAGCTGAAGGGAAAATGCCAAGGACTACTGAGGGAGAGAAGAGGACAGGAAAGCAGAGGTTAACAATTATGACCTCCCACCCCAAAATAAGTGATGTGTGTGAAGTATTAATGAGTATGAAAACTCTGCACATACACTTGGGCTCTTCTTGGTAAAAGGATTAGAGTCCCATAAATGTCTAAACATGGACCCCTTGCTGTCCAGGGTTCACAGATCATACTCATCATTCATTTCATGGGCAA
The DNA here is from genome assembly GCF_036850765.1 of Saccopteryx bilineata. Lineage (NCBI taxonomy): Eukaryota > Metazoa > Chordata > Mammalia > Chiroptera > Emballonuridae > Saccopteryx > Saccopteryx bilineata. The sequence goes on along the minus strand of NC_089491.1, from coordinate 136,452,997 downwards.
TGAGCCGGGCTACTGGCAGCCAAAGAACAGCTACTCCAGAGACCTCCTCAGTCTCACCAGACCAGCCGGAGCAGGAGGGCACAGATTCCGGGACACAAGCCAGGAGGGCCTTCCGCTGGCTGAGCTGTGAGCCCGCTCCTCCTTCGGGAGAGGAGAGCACCTCCAGACAACCCCAAGGACTCCCTTCAGCTGACATGAAGAAGAAGGCTCTCTCACAGAAGCAAGAGAAGACGACCTCAAGTGCCCATAGAATTTGAACGTCCTGGATCAACAGATTTGAAAACATCTTGAGTGCCCCAGTTCTAATTCCTGTGAGTCTTTTTTTTTCTCCAATAGACAAAGCACATATTCTCGCTATCCATGTCTTCCCCTTCCAGCTAACCATCTTGACTCAGGCTGAAAGTATGTATGTTATCTAGAAAACTGAAAGACACTCTTAGGGAATTTGAAATAGTATTCCTCTTCCTAACATAAAGGTGCTCTTTCTCTCCTTTCTCACCTTGTTGTAGTTTACTCTATTTTATCATTAGCCCAATGATACTTAACCACTCTAAGCCGAACTTTCCTCGTTCATGCAATGGGAAAGATAATAATATGTATCTCATAGGGCTATTAAGAGAATTTATGAGACAACCAAACACTTCATAAATATTATTATTGTTGTTGTTGCTGCTGTTACTCAGTCTCCCCACAGGCTTTCGTCCAAGGGACGCCCAAGAGTAAGAGTTTAAGAGTCAATTCTCATTGAACTATATTTCCCACATAGAAGCAGTATTGTTTACCCAAAGTTACTAACTCAATCCACCCCTCTCCCAGCCCACTCCCCACTGCGCCATCCATAGCAAACGTCCCTCTGTCCACTCTTTGACGAAGGCTGGACGTACTCACCCTTCTTGCCCCAACCTCTCCCGTCATTTTTCGTAACTCGCCTCCGCAGTAGCACCACCATGCTCCTCATTCGCCCACAGGTACTCAGGAACTCCTCTCCTTCAGCGTTTGCTACCATCCTGCATAACTTTCAGAGTCCACACGGGAAGGGCAGAACTCTTTAGTCTCAAATTCCTTCCTTCCCTCAATTGAGATTTCCTTATCCCCATCCTTCCTCTTTTCCTTCCCTCCTTCCGCAAATACTTAGCACACAGGAGTGCCCCAGATACTTTTATGGCTTACTCAAACAACACAAAAATCAACTCAACCTGGGGGCTCAAGTGGCTTACTTTAAGAAATAAAGCCAACCTCTGGTGGTACTCTGGATAAAGCGTCGACCTGAAATGTTAAGGTTGCTGGTTTGAAACCCTGGGCTTGCCCACTCAAGACACATACGAGAAGCAACGACAACAAGTTGATGCTTCCCACCACTCCCCTTCATTCTCTCTCTCTCTGTCTCTGTCTGTCTCTGTCTCTCTCTCTCTCTCTCTTAAATAAATAAAGCCAGGTAAATACCTAATTATAAAGGGGTAAGGGTGAGAATAGTCTTATGAGGTACACACCAGGTATTAAAGAATAATCAATTCAATATAGGAAGGTTGATTTTAAAAGGTTTAATCGAATTTAATTTTTAGTGGGGGGGGCGGTGGAGAAGAAGACAGGGACAGACAGGAAGGGAGAGAGATGAGAAGCATCAATTCTTCGTTGCAGAACCTTAGCTGTTCATTGATTGCTTTCTCATATGTACCTTGAACAGGGAGCTCCAGTCAAGTCAGTGACCCCTCCCTAAGCCAGCGACCTTCGGGCCAAAGCTGGGTGAGCCCGCACTCAAGCTGGCAACCTTGGGCTCTCTAATCTTGTCCTCTGCATCCCAGGCTGATGCTCTATCCACTGCACTACCACCTGGTCGGGTGATTTTAAAAGGTTTAATATCAAGAGTTCCCTTGAGTTACAAATGTCTCTAGGTCAAGCCACTGGATAAACTGGTGTGGAGGTAAGGTGTGTGATTTGGGTTGGTCATATGCGAGAGACAATAAAGATGATATTGCCTGAGGAAAGACAGTACGGTGAGAGGAAAGAGATCAAAGAATAGGGCCTCCTTCCCAATATTTGCTCCTGGTCACACCCTGAGTTTCTTCACAGCCAGACTTGTCACTTTATCCACCTCTCTGAGAACATCTTTTCACTCAACTAGCTCCTCCACTTTCACTTGCTCTTTGACGTCACCAAGACCTCAGGTCCCTCCACCACACCTCTCCCAAGATGTACATTCACTTCTTTCCAGATCCAACCAAACCGCCTCCTTCCCAAACTGTGGCATATCCACATCTACCAGCATTCGCAATGCCTGGCTCTCCTCTTCCAGGTGTATTCCTTTAAATCAATAGTCACCAAATTTCCCCAACAGGACATTCTCGCTTCTCATAAGGGACCACACACAAAACATTGGGATTACCTTCTCTACTCTTTGGAGAGTTTCCCCCGTTACCATCTCAAGTCTCCACTGCCGGGGCCACTTGTTCTTAAATACCCTGCTCTAGGGTTACTACAAGGCCAAGTCTGATCCTTCCAGGTAAAGATGACCATGCCTTTCCTTAAACTGTCCCCCAGTCCCCACCCTGCCACCCTCAATCCATGACTTGTACTCTTCAGACCCCTCTACATGACTACTTCCATCTATACTAGACTCGGACCTCTTTGAGGGCAAGCACCAGGTCTTAGTTCTGCAGGAGCCTGACACAGTATCTGGCACAGAGCGCTCTCTCTGCCTCTCTGTGACCAGCAGTGTTAAGAGCAGGCACTGAGTTTGGTGGGAGGGTAGCAGGAAGAAGAGAAAATGGCAATTTGCAAAATGTCAAGTAGGTGGTAACTACTGAGCAAGCTAAGACCAGAGAAATTTAGCAACTAATTTGAAAATTTACTGCCATCAATATACATGGAGCCTTAATGTTGCTTTAGACCAGACACTATGATATGCCTAAAAGAAAGATGACATCTATCATCACCATAGCCAACATAACCATAGCACACATAACCAAAGTTTTGTTGTTATTGTAATTCTTTCTCCAGTAATTAAATCAAGCTCTCAGAAAAACTCAACTCTAATGAACTTTTTAAAAATTGCCCACACTAAATAAATAAGCCCTGTTCATTTTTCAGTGTTGTATAAACCTGCTTGACAAGTATGAACCTACTACCTCTGTGAATCAAGCAATGTACTTTACAAGCCCTTACAATAAATATTCTTTGCAAATAATTAGAATTCTAAATATTCTTTGCTGTTGTCATTCTACATCTCAGAAAACAAGTCAAAGTGTTTAAAAACAAGATATATTTCCGTACCTCCTCATTCATTATGATGTCAAACATGCTCTTCGCTGCACGCCAACTATGTAATGTACAACTATGCACGCCAGGTTCCTGCCTTGTGTCACATACAGCGGGCTGGGACTGGGGCTGGAGGAGGCCCACTGCACATCTAGAGCACTGGAGTATCACAGGAAGACACTAGCTTTACTGCAACCTCAAGCCTCTTGCAGAATTTTTGTACTTGCCAGGGACATGCCAATCTAATTAACAAATAAGTTTTGGGATCCATTGTCTCAAGACTCAAAACTGCTATCTTTCCTTCAAGTGAACTACCCAACCTTGCAGTCCATAAAGCTCAACTGCTTGAATTAGCAAGGTACTGCCCTAAATATTCATATTCTAAACCTATTACAACACTTAAAAGTCAGAAACACAGTGTGAAAACTTATCAAGTAAACCTAGGAACATATTCAGCTCTCACCAAACAAAGAATTGAAATAAGCTTATGTAAATTTTATAGACCACCCCATACCAAGCCAATTTCTTACTCAGAAGGATCCCAATGAGAGAAAAACAGTGTGTGATCATACCATACCAGCAAACTAGGGCACATCATTTTTCCAGACTTAGAGGACACAATGTACAAATTCACGGCTCAAGAGGACACATGAGTCCAGGTCAACTTATCACAAAAATAGTGTCCAAAATCCCCTTATAAAACACGAAAAAAGAAAAATGAAGCAAATTATAAATGAATTGGGGTAAGGATCTTACCCCAATATTTAAAGACTAGTTCTGTTTATTTAGGAAGGATAGTTAAATGCTTCAAAAATAAACATCTTTTCATTATGAAATGCAAGTGGGAGAACTTATACTGCGTGAAGGGTACTAATTTCAAGATGGATGGGTGGGTTTTATGTTGCATTGCCTAAGTCCATCTTCTCCTGCCACCTCCCAACCCCACAACACAGAGAACAACACTCTGCTTTCAAAAGTGAAATAAGACCCTCATCAGATAACACTGAGTCACTGAGCCAGCCAGTCAGGAGCAGGGGAGGTATAAAAGCCTTAGGATAAATCCCCAAAATGATTAGAAGCCTAGATGGAGAAATCCCCCTACTGAACAATTTCTGTTCACTATCCCACCTTTCAAAAGCAGTCCATGGTTTTGATGCCCATTGGAGTTCAATCCAATATGCCTCATAAACAACAACTTCTGATGCATTTTCAAATGAGAGGACAAACATCAAACATCTTTCCAGACTGTGGCTGCTGAATAAAAATTCATTTCATTATTATTGAATTCTCTTAGTGTAGAAGGAAATAATATGGGCAGTTTGTTTTTCTTCATCTGCATCAATAAAGATTTATAAGTTTAAGGGCAAATCACCAAAACTAAGCATTCACATGCTCTCTTTCACTTTCCTGTACATGCGTTCACACAGTAAAAGAAGGCACTTTGCACATTCTAAATATTAACATATGTTTGGACAGTTGTTTTCCAGTTCCACTTGTATCAACTCCTCTGCCACCTGTCTGTGGGGCCAAGATTTTTTTTCACCCCCAAACAAGGATGGGGGTGAAAAGGAGAATTTTTTCCCAGTAAAGTGACTTCATAAAATTCAGTGAGCACCATATTGCAACCACCAACATAACTAATTCACATAAGGATTCAAAATGCATGCTAAAACCACGACTGGCTGTTGGGAAACAAGATATGCATTCGGTCTCCAAGAATTAACCCTGAGTTTATGTATTAGTTATCAAGGAGATTAGGACTGTTTCAATGGACAAGTCCAGTGAACACAAACTTAATTAAGTGATTAAAATTAGCCTACCTACCATCTTATATGTACCTTCTGAAGAGAAGCAGTGTATTCTTGCTAGCAATGTTTAACCTGAATCTAACCATTAGGAAGCCACGTCAGATGAACCCAGATTAAAAGGCATACTTCCAGATAACTGTCATAGACTTTCCAAACAGGTTCATGTCATGAAATACCAAATAAAAACAAAACAAAACAGGCAGGGAGATAAGACCGGTCATAAAGGAGACTAAAAGATAACTTTTTTTTAACATTTGGAAAGGTCTGAGTAGGACTGTGAATGTGAGACTTTCAAATGGTCCAAGAAAAAAATAGAAAAATTAGAAAGCAAATATAAAAAACATTAACAAAAACTCCGTTAAGTAGGAAATCCATATCTCACTAATAAAGTATAATACTTACTGTACCTGTGTGATAGAAATATCTTTAAAATGCACATATTTAAAGCATAAAATAAAAGGTGACGGAAGACAATTTGACTTTGGGTGATGGGTATACAATATAATCAAATGTCAAACTGATCTGGAGATGTTTTCTCTGAATCTATGTACTCTAGTAGATCAATGTCACCCTGTTAAAATTGTCTAAATAAAAATTTTAAAAAATAATAAAGCATAAAAAAATTTTACTATAAACAAAACTTAGGTATTAATTTGACTTCTCAAGTGATACAAGCCGAGCAATCCCTTCATCGGCATTTATCCTGGCACCTGCCTTTGGGCCTTTGGATTCACCACTGGCTGCAAGGAACTGTCAGTCTCACAGGTTAATGCATAGTCACACCCTAAGTACTTCTAACTGTAAAAAGGCAACACGGTCCAGTTGAAAGCAGATTAGCATCTGGGCATTTTTCAAAAACATTTCAGAATTCAGGAGTTTATTTAGCTTCTGTTGAAATTTAAAAGAATCTTTGCCTGGTGGAAAGCTAGGCTCTCTGCCCTCAAATAATCACAAGTTTTAAGGCCTGGCTACCTCATGTTTACCTTCAAAAAAAACTTCTTAGATATTGTCTCTGCTTCTCACAATCAGGAACAGCTTGCCACTTACAATACCAATTCCTGTGAGTTATTTTGATTTTCTTTTATTTTGAGCAGCGCCAGATTGCTCTGCTTCTTCAAGTCGCCCCAGAATGCACTGCACATACTGGAGGACTTTTGAGAGCCTACCTCTTATATGATTAAAGCTACACATTTTTCTTAAACAAATGCACACATTCATATACACTAAACTCTTTGCAAACAATTCATAAAGTTCAGTCTCCCTGAATCCTCTAATTAATTCTAGGTTCAAAACCCAAGTTCTTTTTTTTCTTTTAATTAAATTAAATTTATTGGGATGACACTGGTTAACACAATTATACAGGCTTCAGATACACAATTCTACAACACATCTCTGTACACAGTATTGTGTGTTCACCCCTCCATGTCAAGTCTCCATCCATCACCATTTATTCCCCTCCATACCCCTCCCTCCAGCAAACCCCACCCACCCAACCCCAGCAATCACCACCCTGTTGACTGTCTCTGAGCAAGTTCTTACAGAAGCTTCCTGACTTCATAACCCAGGTCCTCACTGATTTGCTGTGGATCCTTGGAAAGTTATTTGACCTTTCTGGGCTTTCCATTTTAACCGTAAAATGTTATATTAGTAGCACTAACCTCAAAGTGTTGTGGTGAGAATTTAGTAAAAGTGCTTGACACACAGTAAATGCTTACAAATTTTAGCTGCTGCTAGTTGCTGTCATGTACCTCCTTTGTTTTAAAAATCTGCCATGACTCCTAATGACTACAGAATTAAGTCCAAGCAAACTGTCATTATCTCTCTCTATAAAAGGATCCTGACATACTTCTCAGTCTTTTCACAATGCTTCCCCCTTGACCCTCAGATTCCTTGCAGTACTTGTCTCCTATTATTGCTCTCTGCACTTTCCTGCCTCAGTGCCTTTGCTTGTACAGGTCCCTGCCCTTGGAACTGCCCCAACCATGTGCCCTCCTTCATTTTGCCCTGCTACCCACCTTACTCTTAAAATGACCCCACAAGGCTCAGGTTAAATTCAAGCTCTTCTATAGAACTAAGTAGGTTGGAAATAATCTCACCTTCCTGTTTGTGACCACAGCACTACCCATAGTGTGTATTGTATCCTGTTTTAGAGAAATGTGCTTCCACGTCTTTCTCTCCCACTAGACAAAAGCCGCTGTGTTCAGCTTATCTTTTCATGCTCCAAAGCCCTTGGCCCAGTTTCTCCTGCACAGAAGTTCCGTGATAACCCTCTGGTGAAACAAATGGTTAATCTGCAGGAAATAATTAAATAGATAATATCTGAAATTGAATGTCATTTCCTCTCATATAAAATTTAACTAGCTTCTACTTTAATTAAAACTAGTCCCTGGATGTTTATATTGGGAACTGGGTAGCAGGGGCAGAGATGGATGTTTCCTGAGTGGAGAAGCTCAGTTTTGTACAACAGATTAACTAATTAACAAAAGAACGGCCACATCTTTCTACCAAAACCTGACAGTCTATTTCTTTTTTATTTAAAAGGATTTTTTTAAAGCCTTCACATTACCAAATTCTCCAGATAATGTTTAGATTCTCCAGATAATGTTAGATTCAGTAGTTTAAATACATTTACTGAATATTAACATGCTAGAAGCTGGGCGCAAAGATGAGAAAAACAGAGCCTTCCCTTGAAGAGCTCATACTTGTGGGGGAGATGGGCATCTCACCAGACATAGCACAGAAGCGATATTCTGAGCTAGAGCCGAGAAAGACCTGCAAGAAGGAGCAGATAACACTGGCAGAAGGCACAGCCAATGCAAAGGCCAGAACTCCTAAAAGACATTTGTGGGAAACAGTGAAAAGTCCAGTTAGGCTTGAGCAAAGGCTGTCCTTCAGGACAATGGTAAGAGACAGAAGTCTGAAGTGGAGCGATGGGACCAGATGACCAAGGCATTTTGATTTGTATCTCATGGGGAGAAGGGAGTTTTTGAGGCAAGAGGTTGAGATGATCAAATCCACATTCTAGAGGAACATTTCCAGTAACAGCAGTGTGGGAGTGAGACTGAAGCAGAGAGAAGGTGGTAGCAGAAATATCCGAGAAAAAAACAAACTTCAAACCAGGCTCCATGGCAAGATGGAAGAAAGTCAAATTCTGTTCTAGCCTTAAGTAATTTTCACAATATGGTTCGTGGTCCTCCTACTCCTTTCTCAGGCCCAGCTACAATCCCCCCAAGCCCAACTCTAATGCACTGCTGTTTTTGACAATCAGTAACCACTGACAGGACATTATCTACGCTGAAAAGATGCATCAGACTCCTGAAGCACCCTGACGCGGACAGAAAGGCATCATGAGCGGGTTTCTCCTTGTTCTTTCGTTCATTAATTTATTTAGTGTTCATTCACTCACTGAGGTCCTACTATGTGCTGGTCATTATTAACCTTCATGCCAAGAACATGGGAACACACAAGACATTGTTCCTATTCTCTAGATGTTCAAAGCCTGGCAGAGTGTTAGCACTCATCTGTTCAACAACAGGATTTACTAATCAGGCAAGTTCTTCCTGCTGGTCTTCACCTTACATGAGGCGACTTATAAATGTGTGCTGGGTATTGGCTATAACACCAACTCATAACTCATTTTACCTTAAATGATTAGTTTGCTACATGAACTATAGAGCTGGGCTGAGGGGGTTCCTGCCATGATAATTGGGATTATTTCATATCATACAGTAAGTATTTTTGAATATGCCCATGCACTATAATTTCTTCACAACCCTGAAATCAATACTAGTGGTGCTAGCGTTGATTCATGGACATACACAGGGTAACAAAAAAATTGAGTTGCCCTGGAGCGCAGTCCAGCTGAGGTCAAACAAGATGATGCTCTGCCTTCTTGTTTCGGTTTGGATTTCATACAATAAACAAGGGTCCTTATTGCTGACATTTCTGTGCTGTTACTTGGTTATTTCTATGTTGAAAAAGGCCCCGAAACATATGGCTGAAGGGCCATCTAGTATTCCTAAGCGCAAGAAATCCATGATGTTCCTTGCAGAGAAAACGCATGCGTTGGATCAGCTCAGCTTTGTTCAGACATGAATCGTAGTATCATGAGTTCAATGACAATGAGTCAATAATATTAAATAGGGTGGCTTTAACAGAAACAAGGTTATGCATTGATCAGTTGAGAAAATGTTGTGGCCAGAGGCTCAAGGAACCTAAGCCTTACGTCCCCTAGGAGCAATGATTCCACATTCACTAATTCAGTACTCACAGACCTGTTTAGAAATGGTAGCAAGAATGGACTATATTATGGCAGGTAAAGAGTGCAAAGAAGCAGGCATCAAACACTGATATTTTTTCAGTAGGGCCACAAAGTGGGGAAACAGTGGTCGCTTTCTGGATCCTACAACACTGGTAGAATGTTCTGTCAATCTAAAACCAGTCAGACAGTTTCACAAAGACGTGTTTGCAACTCTGCTGGCTAACAAGGGAGGGCAGAGCAGGGACTTTGGGGAATTGCTCTTTTCTTCTGGGAAAGGTCTTATGCTTGCAGTTCTGCTACTTCATTTTTTCTGCTACTGCCTGAGGACCACTTATTTCATGCTGGATCCTTGTTTTCATGCCCCCCAACCCCACACAGGAAGCCCGGTGTGGGTGCAAGGCCTCTGAAAGCTGTGTTCTATGCCAAACCTCAGGCAAGACCAGTTTAGACCATGAAGCCAAAAAGTCCCAATTTCTCTCGGCAAATAATTCATTCCTTCATTTCTTAAACTGTATAAACAACAACACAATTTAAATCCCACCAAACCAACCAAAACTTATGCGACTGCCTCCGGAAACACATTTCCCATTGTAAGAGCTAACCAACCTCTGCAGGCAGGAAACACCTTCAGACAGTGGTGTTATTGGAAGCCGGAGGGCCTGCTCCAGGAATTCCACACGCTGGAACCACAGGCATCAAGGGAGAGTCCCATCCTGTCTTCTTGACTCCCTCCCAAAGTTGAGATTGTGTTTATTTTTTGAACAAAGCAGTCACCCAATTACAGATCTATTGAAAAGTTTCCAAGCAAGATGAGAGGCCAAGGCAAGGAGGAGGAACAGCTAATCAAGGGCAAGAAAAGCTGGATCCAAAATAAATATAGTACAAAACACCCAAAATAGCCCAGAAAGACAGCTGATGACCTTTTCTTCTAAAATCTCTTAATATCACAATGTCAAATGGCCTATGGATCTAAAGCCAAGTACATAATTACTACCATGAAGGTAAATGAATAAAGTAAAAACAAACATACAAATAAGAAAAGCTGCTTATACGATGGCATGTTGCGTTCTGAAATACAAACTGAAACACAGAAGATAAATACATTAATTGTACTGTACTTGGGGGTCAGTCATTGGCAAGGGATTATCTCGCAGTTCAAGGTAATGGTCACAGGAAGCTGCCAAGGCTGTTTGAAGCTCTGAAAGCTACCACAATGTCTAGGGAGATAACATATATATTAGCGCATATATATATATATATATATATAATGTTTTGTTTATTTTTTTTAACCTAAACCATATATATATATATATGGTTTACCAGAAAGTTCTGTCCGTTTTTGGAATAAAACAAAACACAAATTTTTCTTACCGTCAATAAACTTTATTAAATAATATAATTGCCATTATTATTAATGATTTCTTGCCAGCGTGAGGGCAATTTGTATATCCCATTTTTGAAAAATGTTTTATCTTTTGATGCAAAAAATTGAACCAGTGCTTGTTTGGTATCTTCTTCATTTTTGAATTTTTTGCCCTTCAAAAAATTTTGTTAAGGACAAAAACAAGTGATAGTCGGAGGGTACTAAGTCCGGGAAATACGGTGGATGTGACAGACAAGCTTCTGTAGCATTTCTTCCTTGTTGAAATTCGTAAAAATTACAGTGGCGTAAATGAATTTTATCAGTAGCCATGAGTACACTATCGCTTCACACATAAGACTAACGTGAATCAACTTTGTTTTAGTTAATTTGCTACGTCAGTATGTATACATTAAGTGATAAAATTAGAGAGGCACACATGCGCCAAATAAACATGTGCTTACGTGTCGAAACTTGTTGTGATAGAAATGGACAGAACTTTCCAGTAGACCTTATATATGAGCATATATATATATATATAGAATGTTTTGTTTATTTTTTTTAACCTAAAAACTACAATGGCTGTAAATTGCTACCCCCTTAACTTAGGTCTCCCCTTGGCTGAACCAGCTCTGGGCTATGATTTGAGAAGAGAACAGCATTATGGTATCCAAGGACCGAAGAACACACCCTGGGGAGCCAGGCTCACTTCTTTGATTATGACAGAGCAGCCTTGAGCTACTGCTAAACAACGATGTAAGAACTATTGAAAATCCCTTCTCCTACTTCTTCACTACTAAAGCAGCGCAGAGCTCTGGCTAATTGACATTCTGGTCCCAGAACCCTATTTTCCCCAAAATACCATAATATCAAACCACAGGTCCACTAAGTGAAAATCAAAATCCCCTTGAACCCTCTCCTTTCTTCTTAAACAAACTGCTGAGACTACATAATTAAGTGCCATCACAGATGCTCAGGGGACCAACTAAATGTATACACGCATGGCAACTTGAGCGATAAACACACCAACTGTCCGTTGCTCATACTTACACATGAACACGCCCCTTACATGTTTTGATTATTTATTTGCTAAACATGTAAACATATCCTTTCTCTCTGTCTGTAGTTACGTGCTTACATACCTGTAGTAAGGAGAAAAATAAAATCGAAGTCAGTGACTGCCAAGTTCCCAAGAGGTGAGGAGAAAACAGACTGAGAATCCGCAGCCCTCACAGACCCTCAGGCACAAAAGAAAGTTGTGCTGGAAGGAAAGACTCTAAAAGCAAAATTACGTCTCCACTCAATTGTAAAAGTGATCTTAGATATTTGGTAGGAGAGGGAACAGTTACTTTAAAAATGGAAAGAAAAATCTTGTGTAAATTTCATGATGAAAACAATTCATTTATGTATTGTCTCAAGTTCCAATGAACCAATGAAAACACCTATGTGACACACAAGTCCAAGTGAGACTGTCATCCCCCCAAGCAGTATTTTCAGAATTGTTAATATGAATTGCCTAGAATAAAGAATGCTTGACCCACAAAGAGTCAAGAGGAGAAAGCTTCAATCCCCCTAGAACACTGAAACTGATGGAGACTGCTAGAAGGGCCAGCAGGTAAGGGTGCAGGTGGAGCTTGTCTTTGGGGATGACATTTTCTCAGCACCTACAAATCGCCAGCTTAGAAAATCGTTACACAGCCAGGTGGAGTGGCAGCAGGCACGCCAGCCACGTAAGACGTCTCACCTCGATCTTGTACCTGCGGCCTTTCAGCCTCAAAAGCGGGATAGCCAGACAGCTCTCGCCACCATCTATGATCTCAAGAAGCGCAAGCATGTGGGAGAAACGGGGTGCACACTGTCCTCTGAGAAAAGTGTTATTTTTTTCTAGTTGCCAGTTGCCAGCACATCTAAATGACTGCAAGCACAAATATTACAAAGTTTTTACTTTAATTTTTTCTATATATGTATCAGCCTCACGCCGATTCCCCCGGGTATAAGAGGATAGAAGTCAAAACTTAAAAGTAATTATTAAGTGATAACACTACTTAGCATTTACTCTTATTTATTAACTCGATTTAATCCAATATTTAATTTCAATGCTAATTTTAAAACATACTTTGTAATAAATACTTTCTTCAACATCTGGAATGATACAACAAACTCAGATCTTATTTGGGACTCTGCCAACTGGGTAACTGCAACGTGGGAGCTGGGGGGTTAAACAGGGACCTGATATAAGGCCAAACATAGCTTTCAAAACCCAGCTATGCCATGCATTTATACGCGATGTCTTGTATATTTACTTATGTCGTTTATATATAAATATACACACCCTTTCATGAATAGAGCAAGTCCATTAGAAACGAGGAAAGTAAATGTCGCTGTGAAAATTAATTCATACAGACTCACATAGCCTTACATCAGTCACAATAGTCTGGTCATTTGGTGTTTTTCCTGCTGTGGACATTAATATTTTGTGAATTTAGGTCATGTCTTAAAACTAATCCTGCCCCCACTATCCTATGGACCAAAATCTGCTGTCACAAGAAGTTCTGCCTTGAGATAAAACCTATGAAAAAATTCAGCATTGAGAAAACACAAATACACGCAAAACTCGGTATTCCACGTAGAGGATTCCCAGAATCCTCCTTTGCCTCACAGCTGCAATTTAAACTAACCTCCTAATTGTACATATGAGGAAACTGAAGCTTGAGGTAAACAATATTCCTGAAGTTCCACAACTAGTTAACAGGAGTCAGAACTAGAATTTCAAAGTCTTGGGTCAAATGCTCTTTTTGACTCGTCCCTCTCACAATTTCCTTTTTAGAACACAAGAGTATTCATTTGTTAGCTCATAATGTCATCGACAGCAAAATCAAGCTTAACCTACACCATGTGCCTCAACAGCTAACTCAGAATATGCTACCAAGTGGAAAGATGTCCCTGACCACGGGCAGTTGGAATGTACACCCTCTGAGGCTGTGGTCTGCAGTGAGTCACCCACAAGCCTCTCACTGAAGGCCCCTGGAAAGTAAAAACACTTGTTTGCAAAATGCCTGGCAAGATTTGAGAGTATAATATATAAAATTATCATCTTCCTCTGCAAAATGACCGAACTTTCCCATGACTCTCAACTCCACTGGCCTCTTCTTCAAGTAACCACGTAAAGAACTCTCAAAAACCAAGAGTGTCTTCAACTGACTCACTCTGGGGAGGGACATGCCAGGGACACAGGGACAATTGTTTTCTTCATCTTTGCTTTGAGTTTCAGCTTAAGGTGAAGCAAGTAGGAAAATATTTTTGTTAGTGTTCAGCATACCTGAAAAAGAAACAAAGCTTATCTCATATTTTAAAGAAATGATCTGAAAATTCTTGCAAAGTATCAGATGCAGAGTCAAACAGGTGATGTTGGTGATAAAATCGGAAAAATAATGAGAATAGCAGCTACTTTTAGTGCCAGTGCAATGTGCCCAAAAGCCACTGCTGACACTATTGCAGCAAATTGTCATGGCAAACCTGTAAGGTGGGCATGAAGAGTGCTCACGTTACAAAGGAGGAAGCTGACCCAGAGGGGCCCCAGGGAAGAGGTGATGGAGCGGAGATCTGAACGCAGAACAGTTGCAGAGCAAAGCCCACATGCGCCCATCCTGTTTGTTTACTACACCTTTTCCTAGGTTAGTAAGTTTATTGATTAAGTTCATGCTTGGCTTTAAGAGTCATACTTTAGGTACTGATTTTTCAACAGTCCCTTGAAACAAACATTAAATTTAATGTTTGTTCAGAAAATGCTTTAAGAGTTCCTTCCGAGATCCAGCCTTGCCTGCCCAGATCAATTTTTATTTCTCTATTCATCTTCTTAGACTCTTCAGGTCTCACAGGCTGATTTTTCCTCCAGGTTGTCTCTTTCCCTGGCTTTTTCTCTGACTGGTTTCTAGGGGAACCCAGACACCTCTTTCTTCTGGACCCGTTTTCCCTTCCTCTTTGTCAGCCCTTCCTATACCAACCGAAGCTCTTTTCTGCCAGGGGAACAAGCGTTACCATCTCCACAGATATCACAGAGGGTTTCCACCTGGCCAAATGCCCAAAGTAATCCATGAAAACCTCTTCCTCTTCCTAACTAGCATGCTTAGAACATCCTGTTGAAACAGACATCACCTGGCTAAGTAAAATCAACTTGTCTGCTTTCACAGATGTTTACTCCAGCATCACTGCACAGAGCTGCAAATCTAAATTACTGAGTGTTTCCTGAACAAACAAACCATAATCATCACCAAAAGATAGGCACAAAAATATTCAATGAAGCACTATTTGTAATATATCCAAGCTGGAAAACGACCTGAATACCCAGCAGCTGTAAGAGATAACGAATACCATAACAAGGAAAATGAAAAAAGCAAACTATTATATATATATATATCATAGATGAATTCCACAAATGTAGTGAGAAAATTAAGCCAGACACAAAAGAGTATGTACTGTATGATTCTATTTACATAAACTTTTTTTTTTTTTTTTTTTTGCATTTTTCTGAAGCTGGAAACAGGGAGAGACAGTCAGACAGACTCCCGCATGCGCCCGACCGGGATCCACCCGGCACGCCCACCAGGGGCGGTGCTCTGCCCCCCAGGGGGCGATGCTCTGCCCATCCTGGGCGTCGCCATGTTGTGACCAGAGCCACTCTAGCGCCTGGGGCAGAGGCCACAGAGCCATCCCCAGCGCCCGGGCCATCTTTGCTCCAATGGAGCCTTGGCTGCGGGAGGGGAAGAGAGAGACAGAGAGGAAGGCGCGGCGGAGGGGTGGAGAAGCAAATGGGCGCTTCTCCTATGTGCCCTGGCCGGGAATCGAACCCGGGTCCTCCGCACGCTAGGCCGACGCTCTACCGCTGAGCCAACCGGCCAGGGCCTACATAAACTTTAAAAAGAGGCAAAACTAATCAATCAAGGGCATCAGAAATCAGAAAATAGGTTACTCCTGGGAGCATTAGGTGAGGAGGGTTATGGGTACTGGGAATTTTCTGTTAATCAGGTGCTGCTATACATGTGTCCACTCTGTCACAATTATTCCTTCAAGCCACCCACTTATGATTTGTGGTCTTTCCTCTATGTATAAACTACTTCAATAAACAGCTGACTGAAGGAGATCCTGGAGAACATCTGATCTGTTCTCCTTGGTTGGCATAAGAGTATTTGTTTCCCCCAGAAATTAAATATCTCAAAGACACAGGAAATCCAAGGAAAAGTTGAGACTGAGCATTAGCTCTCTTAACTCCCTATGCAGGTACCAAAGCTACTCCTCAAACGTGGGAGGGTATTTCTGTAACTTCAGTCCTTGCTGTGGCTACAGCCAAGGTTTAAAAGGATTAGGATCACAATCTTATTAAGAACACAACCCAGAAGTGTCTAATCTACCAACAGGTGTGCCAGAAAGAGTTTTAAACATTTAGGAAATGACGAGTGAGAAAGCCAGACAGCACTGTACTCAGACCCTGGGTTCTACCACTTACCAGCTATGTGACCATCAACAGGCTCCTGACCTCTCTCTCTCTCTCTCTCTCTCTCTCTCTCTGAATTTCAGTATCCTCATCAGGATCACTAAAACATTAACTGCTATTTTGTAAAGTTGGCAGGAGAATAACAAAAGGTAATAGCGTCAGAGCAGGACCTGACACATGGCAAGCACTCAGAAAAAATCGTCGTCGAATGAAAATTGAATTGAAGTAGCCAAGTGCTTGTCATTTAGTACAGGCTCCATCAATAACTATTATTATTATGATTGAGCAAAAGAAACAAGGAAGAAAGGAGTAAATAAGCTTATATGAAAACACCTCATTTTTCTAAGACTGTGGGGTTATATTACCAGCCAATCAACAATTCTCACTGCCTTAGATGGGGCACTGAAATGCTCTGAGAAAAAGAGCAATAAAGGATTTGAAGGCAGGGTGGTGCTTTTTATGTGCTACCAGGTCTGTGTTTTCCTTCTCGGAGCTAAAGAGTGATTTGCTCACTTACTGCCACAACATGCCTACATCCTACAAGCCATCTATGTTAGTCATATTAAATTTAGAATTAAAAAATTTTAAAGAGAGGGTGGGTCACAAATTTTCATAGACATAATGAGTAGACGGACACAGTCAAGTAACTTTACTACTGGGAAAAAGTTTAGACACTGAGCATACAGAAAGGTAATTGCGGGCCTGAAAGACATCAGAAACGAACACGGTGACAAGCGAGTTTACTCACGTTAAAAACAAAGGCTTAATACTGATATTTTTCTTCAGCTCTTCAAATCTTGCATGTATTTATTAGCAAACTGATCCATACAGTTCTTTAATGCTGAAAAGAAACAAATAGTATAGAAAAGACCCATTAAAACTAATTTCAAATTACAACACACCAGAAAAAAACAAAACCTACAGATGGTAAATCGTTGTATTAGCAAAGAACATCAAACTAGGTAACACATGTGTAATTAAATTAAGAAACTGTAGTAAGGACCAACAGGTTTAACTGATTACCCTTCCATTTATCCTTCTGTCATTTCTTCCTCACCATGCCCCCTTCCTCTCTTCCCCCAGACAGAACTCCTCCCTCTCAATCTTCCTTACTTCCTCAAGGACTAGACAACCTGAAATATTCTTTGAAGCCTAGTTTCTGCTGAAACCAACATCATAATTTTTTTTTTCTGTTTGACAGACAGAGAGAGGGACAGATAGGAACACAGGCAGGAAGGGAGAGAGATGATAAGCACCAATTCTTCATTGCAGCACCTTAGTTGTTCACTGATTGCTTTCTCATATGTGCGAGGGGTAGGGCTACAGCAGACTGAGCGACCCCTTGCTCAAGACAATGATCCGGACTCAAGCCTTGGGCTTCAAGCCAGTGACCTTTCAGCTCAAGCTAGTGACCATGGGGTACGTCTATGCTCCCACACTCAAGCCAGCGACCCCACGCTGAAGCTGGTGAACCAATGCTCAAGCCGGTGACCTCGGATTGATCTCTCCACAAAATTGACTGTCACCTCGGTGTCTGTTCATGCTGTCCCCTCTGCCAGAAAGGTCCTCTCCGCCGGTCGCTGCCCTGCTTTTCACCTCACTCACTCACTTCTGCTCCCTCATAAATACATCAGAAGCCACCTTCACCAGAAAGCTTTCCTGATCCCCCCACCTTGCTGCACTTACCTCTCTGTACTCTAAAAGGGTGTTCATGTACATCTCTCCAAATAGGCTCTATATTCCCTCAAGCCTGAGCAGGCAGTGGCACAGTGAATAGAGCATCTAAACCCAAAAGACCCAGGTTTGAAACCCTATGGTCACTGGCTTGAGCCCAAGGTTGCTGCCTTGAGCAAGAGGTCATTGGCTTGGCTGCAGCCCCCTGGTCAAGACACATATGAGAAAGCAATCAATGAATAACTAAGGTTCCACAACACTGAGTTGATGCTTCTCATCTCTCTCCCTTCCTGTCTGTCCCTATGTATCCCTCTCTCTGTCTCTCTATCACAAAAATAAAATAAAATAAATTCCTTTAAAATAGGAACCATCTTGGGCATCTACATGACAAGTGGAAAGTGACCACCATCACAGAAGATAGCAGAAGTAACCGTCCTTCTGCCCTCAAAAGGGATCCGCTTCAGGTGGGATACTATGACTAGAGAATATTCTGGAAGCAAAGGCTAGTTCTTGTGATTTCTATCCCTTTTTTCTTTTTCCACTTTTCAGACTATAACTTAGGTCTCGATGCTGCCATGGTAACCAAAAGCCTTAGAAGACAGGCTTTTCAGACAGTTGGACTTTTAGGTGAAGGATTTTGAACATCCCAGTTGAGGGCCATGCCGGTAGCACCTCTTGCACATGGGCAGCCACCAGGGCAGAGAACAACAGAGATTGAAAAATGAGATGAGCTTCTCTCAGAGTGGGGTGAGCAGGGGACAGGCCTGGGAGAGAGGCCAGGGGGAACGCAGGGGGCACTGCTACCTGCTGGGAAGCAGGGCGGCCCGCTGGCCTCTGTCATGGCCAGGAGGGGGACAGGGATAACAGCAAGGAAAGGGGTCTGGGGGAGCTGAAGGGAAAATGCCAAGGACTACTGAGGGAGAGAAGAGGACAGGAAAGCAGAGGTTAACAATTATGACCTCCCACCCCAAAATAAGTGATGTGTGTGAAGTATTAATGAGTATGAAAACTCTGCACATACACTTGGGCTCTTCTTGGTAAAAGGATTAGAGTCCCATAAATGTCTAAACATGGACCCCTTGCTGTCCAGGGTTCACAGATCATACTCATCATTCATTTCGTGGGCAATGAGCCGGGCTACTGGCAGCCAAAGAACAGCTACTCCAGAGACCTCCTCAGTCTCACCAGACCAGCCGGAGCAGGAGGGCACAGATTCTAGGACACAAGCCCTCTGCTGTCACAACTCAGGTGTGTCCTGTAAGTCTGCTCTTTCTTTGTTCATTTTCTTTCTTTAAGATCTATCGAGTGATGTTAGTGGGGTATTGAAATCCCCTACTATTATAGTATTGCTGTTGATCTTGCCCTTTAAATCCATCAAAGTCTGTTTTATATATTTAGGTGCTCCTACTCCTATATTAGGTGCATAGATATATATAATAGTTATATCTTCCTGTTGGATTTCTCCCTTTATCATTATGTAGTGGCCTTCTTTATCTCTTACTATATCCTTTGTTTTAAAGTCCATTTTGTCTGATATAAGTATTGCTACCCCAGCTTTTTTTTTCATTTCCATTTGCATGAAATGTTTTTTCCATCCTTTTACCTTCAGTCAATGTGCATCTTTTGTTTTAAGGTGTGTCTCTTGTAGACAGGATATGCACAGGTCTGTTTTCTTATCCATGCAGCTACCCTATGTCTTCTGATTGGATCATTTAATCCATTTACATTTAAGATTATTATTGATATGTAGTTGTTTATTGCCATTTTATTCTTTAATACTGTATTCCTCTTTTGCTATATTCTTTACCCACTTTGATCTGTTTACAACAGGCCCCTTAACATTTCCTGCAGCATTGGTTTGGTTGTAATGAATTCCTTGAGTTTATTTTTTTGTCTGGAAGCTTTTTATTTCTCCTTCAATTTTAAATGATAGCCTTGCTGGATAAAGTAGTCTTGGTTGTAGGTTCTTGTTCTGCATTACTTTGAATATTTCTTGCCATTCTCTTCTGGTCTCAAGTGTTTCTGTTGAGAAGTCCGATGTCATCCTTATGGGGGCTCCTTTGTAGGTGATGGCCTTTTTTTCCTCTAGCAGCTTTTAATATTTTCTCTTTATCTCTTAGCTTTGGTATTTTAATTATGATGTGTCTTGGTATAGGTTTCTTTGGGTTTCTCTTTAATGGAGTTCTCTGTGCTTCTTTAACTTGTGAGAGTTTCTCCTGCATTAATTTAGGGAAGTTTTCAACTGATATGATTGAACAAAGTCTCTATCCCTTGTTCTTTCTCTTCTTCTTCAGGAACCCCTATGATGAGGATATTATTTCTCTTCATGTTGTCACAGAGCTCTCTTAAGAGTTTCTTCAGACTTTTTGAGTCTCTTTTCTTTTTTCTTCTGCTTTCATGCCTTCATTCCACTTGTCCTCCAACTCGCTGATTCGACCCTCAGCTCCATCCATCCTGTTTTTAATTCCTTCCATTGTGGTCTTCATTTGTGATATTGTATTTGTCATCTCCGACTGATTCTTTTTTAGTATTTCAATATCCTTTTTTATACTTGCTATTTATTTATTTAGGTTTTCATAATGACCATCCATTGCTGTTCTAAGATCCCTAAGCATCCTTACAATCATTATTTTGAACTCTGCATCTGGAAGTTTGGTTATTTCCATATCACTCAGTTCATTTCCTGGATGTTTTTCTTGTGGTTTCATTTGGATTGCACTTCTCTGTCTTCTCATTATATCTGTGTGTTTGGGTGTTTTGTTTGTAGAGCTGGTTAAATCTAGGCTTGGTGTTGTCTGCCTCCAGTTTTCAATTGTGTTCTCATTACTGTTATATATCATAATTTTCTTTGTTCATTTTATGCCATTTGTATCATCTCTACACCATTTTGTTTCTTATTTTTACATTCGTCAGGTTTAAGTAAAACACTGCATTACCAGTACAACTGGTTTAGTATAAGGTCTACCAGAAAGTTCTGTCCGTTTTTGGAATAAAACAAAATACAAATTTTTCTTACCGTCAATAAACTTTATGGAATAATATATTTCCACACCCATCCTATCTTCCAAATATGGTCTGAAATGGTTTGCTGAGCTGAATTAAGCCTTTCTGTGATCTCCGATGTTGTCAGAAAAGGATCTTGCTCCAACAATGTCTTAACAACATCGTCATCAATCAAAGATGGTCGCCCAGAACGTGACTTATCAGAAAGGTCAAAATCATCTGTTTTGAATTTTTCTAACCATCTTCTGCATGTCCTATCAGAAACTGTACCTTCACCAAATACTTTCAATAAATTTCTACATGCTTCTGTAGCATTTCTTCCTTGTTGAAATTCGTAAAAATTACAGTGACATAAATGAACTTTACCAGTAGCCATGGGTACACTATCACTTCACACATAAGACTAACATGAATCAACTTTGTTTTAGTTAATTTTTTACGTCAGTATGTATACATTAAGTGATAAAAATAGAGAGGCACACATGCGCCAAATAAACGTGCTTACGTGTTGAAACTTGTTGTGATAGAAACGGACAAAACTTTCCGGTAGACCTTATATTTGCAAAAACAATTTCCTCTTGGTAGACATCTTGGGAGGGGTTTGATGAAAAATATCCAAGACACAAAACACAAATTGCTGTACTGAATCTGGGATAACAGTTGAAATGGTGCACATGGAGATGGTAGTGCTATCAGAAGCTGGTCTGCACTGTTGTACGCCCAGCTGGGCAATGCTTGCGCTGCCAGATGCGGAGCAGTCATGGCTAGCAATTATGGTCATAAAGTCGAATGGTCATAAGTTGCATAGGTCATAAGTCGATCAATATTTGTAATTTGAAAATATACTGCCATCAATATACATGGAGCTTTAACATTGCTTTAGACCAGCTTTAACATTGCTTTATGATATGCCTAAAAGAAAGATGACATCTATCATCACAGCACACATAACCAAAGTTTTGTTGTTATTGTAATTCTTTCTCTAGTAATTAAATCAAGCTCTCAGAAAAATTCAATTCTAATAAACTGTTTTTAAAAAATTGCCCACACTAAGTAAGTAAGCCCTGTTCATTTTTTAGTGTTGTATAAACCTGCTTGACAAGTATGAACCTACCTCTGTGCATCAAGCAATGTACTTTACAAGCCCTTACAATAAATATTCTTTGCAAAGATTTAGAACTTTAAATATTCTTTGGTGTTGTCATGCTACATCTCAGAAAGCAAGTCAAAGTATTTAAAAACAGGAAATATTTCAGTACCTCTTCATTCATTATATCAAACATTCTATGAAGCTATTTAGCTGCATGCCAATTATGACCAGGTTCTCTGCTTCAATTGAAGATTTTGGTGTGATTACTATTGGTAATTACTATTAGTGTGTCACATACAGAGGACTGGGGCAGGCGCTGGAGGAGGCCAACTACACTAAAAGAAATGACTCCAAGGACACTGGCTTGAGCCCAACGTCGCTGACTTGAGCAAGGGGTCACTGGCTCTGCTGGAGTTCCCAGTCAAGGCATGTATGAGACAGCAATCAATGAACAACTAAGGTGCCCTTATCCATTGATGCTTCTCATCTCTCTCCTTTTCTGTCCTTCCCTGTCTGTCTGTCTCTCACTAAAAAAGAAAAGAAAAGAAAAAAAAAAGAAAATGTAAGTCGCTTTTGAGGTGCTCACTCTTCAAATACCTCAGAGCTACCTCCATCTTAATGAGAAAGCAAAATATCTCCAAGTTAAATATTAGAGATACTATGTCATGTGTGCTTTTCAAATGTATACATAGTCAGGGCTAGTCCTAGACAAAATTCTGAAGTAAGCGTGTAGCAGCTTCCTTGTTCTATCTGTGCCTTTGTAAAGTCGGTGACTCCAGATGTTTAATCAAGGTGGGAAAAAAATAGGATAGGCTCCAAAGTTCCAATGACTTGAAGGATATCCTTCCTGAGGACATTTTTATTCAACAATAAATAAATAAACAAGCTTCAGAAGGCGAGTGCTTAACATCACAATAAAATGCATTACGGAATTTCAGGCACAAATGGGGGTAGAAATCATCTTGAAGGAGTTTCTCAACTCAGGTTTATATTTGTCCTTTTAGCCTTCCCTAAAGCTAGCTTCATATAGGACCCATATACAGGGGTGGGCAAAAGTAGGTTTATAGTTGTAATACAAATAAATAATACAATAATTATTGAATAATATATAATACAAGAATAAACTCTTTCATATACTCACAACTGTAAACCTACTTTTCCAAACCAATTGTATATACACCAAGCTCGGTAACATTTAAGCAATTAAGGATGTATATATATTCAAGCATGATTTTAAGATTAGCATGTGTGCCTGACTGTGGTGGCACAGTAGATAAAGTGTCAACCTGGAACGCTGAGCTCTCTGGTTCGAAACCCTGGGCTTGCCTGGTCAAGGCGTATACAAGAAGCAGCAATGAGTTGATGCTTCCCGCTCCCCCCTCCCCATTTCTCTTTCTCTCCTTCCTCTCTCCAAAATCAATAAATAAAACTTTAAAATTAATAGATATATGAAATTCCAACTGCCCTTTTGTTGTTCCACCTGGCTGCCTGACCTCACCCTTACTTACTGGATAATCGCCCCTGAGGAAGAAAAGTTCTAGAAAGCCAATCAACCGCTCAAGAAGGAGCATTCCAGAAAGCTGAAATCCTAAAATCGTAAAAGGGAACATGCCAGAACTTTTGACTCAGTACCCTCTCAGGCTCTCCCAAACACTATATAATTCTCCCCTAGTCTGTAACCAGTGCTCTTCTCCCTGGGAGAAGTATTTGGCAGGGTTCCTTTCTTTCTTTCAATAAAGCCTGTTACTCTGGTCTCTTCGGACTCCCATGAATTCCAACAAAAATAAATAAATAAAGTCTTAAAAAGAAAAAAAGATTAGCATGTATGTGCTACAAAAGTAAAGTTTTACTAATCAGCAGTTTTCAAAGTGTCTAGGAACCCTCTCCCATAGGTGTTTCTGAGCACAGAGGCAGGAGGAGTGGGTATGTGGTAATGGGCAGAGTGGTTTCCACCTTTACTCTTTTATAATTTGATCTAAAACATACTTGGAGAAGACGTTCCTTGAGCTACCTAGAAATAGTTAAAACTAAATGATTACATTAAAGGTAGTGCAGGAACATTCCAATGAGTTCATAATACAGCTGATCTAGAATAGTAATCACACCAAAGTCCAACCACCATCCCTAACAAAGACTTTACGGGAAAACGTTAAGCTCTAGGCTGGGTCCCAGCACACAGGTCAGCCTCGGTCCAAGTAGGCGGGAGCCAGGCCTTCTCTTCCTTCCTACCCAGTGCCTTTGTCTCCTGCCCTGGAACAAACAGCAGAAAGTAGGACACTTATGCTTCCTTGAGGACTGAACCAACAGTGAGCGGACGAGAACAGAGTGGGGAGAGCCTATGGATATCACAGAGGTGGGGATAAAAGGACTCCAGTGGAGAATGTGACATAGTGGGTTAATATGAATCAGTCACTTCCCCAGACCCTACGCCAATCCCCATCAGCCTCCTTGCTAGAAATGACATGTGCAAGGTTTAGATACTCCATATATGTGCAGACCTCTTTAATAGGAGGAAAGAGAATGGCAGTGGGACCGCTTAAAGAGTAGAAAGAAATATACCTATGTCCTGTAAGACCCAATTCAAAACAACATGCAAAATTAGAAACCAATTTTTTAGAGTATTCTAAGACAGTACTGCCTGAACTTGCTCCAGAGGAATTCATGTAACTAAGAGGCACTAAGTATATTCATCCCTCCCTCGGCACAGAGCTCCAATTATTTGACCCAACCAGGGCTGAATACATAAAAACACTTATAAACATAAACCACTAGATTTTTTGAGTTTCCATCATGAGCCTTGTTTAAGTAAGTCAAAGATATTCTTTGTTATACAGTTTTGATCAAATGCAAGGGATTTTGGTCATTTCCTCAGAGACAGACTTAAGCTATAAATATGAACCAACCAACAGAGCCAGCTACTCACAAAAAGGCTCATTGACAAGTTTAACTTAAAAACAAGAACACATTATTAAACTGAAAAATAAGCCATAAAAAAAAATCCAAACCCATGCAAGCAACATTCTTAGTAGAAAATCCCACAGTGTAATGATGACAAAGATAATTACAAATAGCTTTTTATTTGACTCACAAACTTTTCCTATACAGATTTTTCAAAAACGAACACAAAAAACAATCTGTATTTGTGTTCACTTAATAAAACAAACCCTTACCATCCTGCTCAAACCTCAGATCCCGAATTCCAAGAAAATCCTCCAAACCATTAAATAAATGACTTCTGTATGTCCCTTTGCAATGAAAAATACATTTACTACTATTACTTATTTTCTAAATCCCTTTGATATTCTAAAGCAGGACCATTGTAACTGAGAGGTACATGTTAGACATAATCATTAAGAAGTGAAGTTACTGTTTATTATGATGATGCCATAGTTCATAACTTAAAACTAAACTAAAACTCAAAGTCTCTATTCAGTTATGACTTAAGCATCCAAAGCAGGAGTCAGAAAGCAGGGCAGAGGCGACCTGCCGCCTGTTTCTGTAAATGAAGTTTTACTGGAACACCACCATACCCGTTCACTTACATGTTGTCTAGCTGCTTTTGCAAATGATAGAGGTGAGTAGTTGCAACAGAGACAGAAAGAATTGCAAAGTATACAATATTTATTATCTGATCTGATCCTTTAAGAAAAAGTTTGCTGACCTCTGGTCTAGGAAACAGCTACCTCAGTGAACTAAATCTTGAAATAAGAAACAGTAAATCTGGTTTAGTCATCTTGCTGGATAACTACCTAAGTCATTTAACCTTTAGCTACTTTAATTTTCTCATTTACAGTATAATAATAAATAACATTTACTGGGAACTTATGTGCCAGGCACTATTCTAAGGGCTTTATTTTTAGTAAATTAACAACAAATTCATTCAATTCTGACTAAAAATCCCTGTGAAAAATAAATGATTATCCCCATCTTACAGATGAGTACACTGAGGCGGAGGTGTTAAATTACTTGCCCAAGGCCATATTGCCGTTAAGTGGAAAAATCAGGATCAGAACTGGGTCAAGAGCTGGTATTATTCATCTCTGTGCTAGGTTGATAATAATTTTAATTTTTAAAAGTTACAGATAATAAAGGAAATCTTAAAAGGTCTACTTGTTAGAAATGTTCATTAAAGACAATAAAGTATACTTCTGTATAGTTTCAGATCCAGATTCCTAAAATAGGACTATAAATGGACTTCAATAGACTTTTAAGATCCTTCTGACTTTAGGTATTGGGAATATAAAAGGCCACAATACTCTTTTTTTTTTTTTTACCACAAATAATTAAAAAAATCAAACTAACTGACCAATGTCTATCTTCCCCTTGGTGAGCAAGGCCTCTCCGGGCAGTCCAGCCCTTCAAAGCCTTCAGTTAACAGACATACCAGAGGGACCTTAAATCTTCCAAATTTGTTCCCTTCTAGTGTTATCCTAGTTTCTATTTGGGAAAAGGCTGAACAAACACAAGAGAAGTTATGGAAAGATTTAGAATAGCCTGGCTCTATCCAGACACTGCCTGTCACATAGTTCAGGAAGATGTCCCCTTGCTGAATCATCCCCACTTCCTGAAGTTTGCCAGGATGTTTGGGGGAAAGTTGTCACCTAAAATGTGACCCAATGCTCTTTTGTACTAAATGATCGGTTTATATGATCCAAAAATAAGGGGAAAACATACTGCTAGGTTAGTCATCACCAATTTCACATTTAGATAGAGATGGTCTTAAACTTATCTTTTTAAAATCAGGTGAGTGTTGAAGTGGCTTTAAGTGTCTGCAGAGTCCAGTCCAAATCCTTGAGTTGGACATTTGAGATCCTCCTCATCTTACCCCTTACCTACTTTCCTGTCTTACCTCCTGTTTTTGGTCTTCCACGTAACCAGGATGGCCTGTTTTTCCTTCAGCACATCATAGCTGCCCCTGCTTCTGAGAACATACTGATTCTGGAATCCCCTCATTTCTCCTTTGCTACCAACATCACATCCAGTGAAGTAGCCACATCGCTGGGCTAATATTGTGGGATACAGATTGTATTTTTTGTGAGGACTAAATTCTCACACTGCAGTTGGGAAACAGGTACTCAAAAAGACTATGCTGAAGCCACATGTCAAAAGTTCAAAGTGCTATAGGACTCTGATTGGGGGACCTAAAAAGACTTTAGAGAAGCCGTGACTGTGTTGGACCTTAAAGGAAGGAAGAAAGGCCAAGTGCCTGAGTTTATAAAGTTGTAAAGTAACCAGATAGGATAGACGTTTCTATCAGAAACTTCAGAGTCCAACAGACCTGGGTCCAAAATCCTGGCTCCCTTTGACTAGAAATAGGGATTAGAGGAGTTACCATCAAATAAATCAGGTTAATTTCTAACCATGCTGAAAACCATATTTGTAGCCGGTTTTCATGTCTTGTTCAAATAACATAGCCTTTCCTATTATGTCCTCACAGTCTTCCCCTTCTCTTATTGCTAATAGGATTTAGTATTTCAACCCATTCATTCATTTGGGCATTTGATCACATATTGATTTTCACTGTTTAAATATTCTAGAAGTATGTTTTATCACCTCAATAAGACTTTGTTACCAAAGAATAGACTCTTTCAAATAGACCCCCCCTGGCATTGTCAAATTACACATTTTTTCTTTCTTTCTTTCTTTCTTTCTTTCTTTCTTTCTTTCTCTCTCTCTCTCTCTCTCTCTCTCTCTCTCTCTCTCCCTCCCTCCCTCTCTTCTCACTTCCTCACTCCCTCCCTCTCTTCTTCCCTTCCTCCCTCCCTCCCTTCCTTTCGAGAGAGACGGGAAAGGAGATGAGACGTATCAACTCATAGTTGCAGTACATTGGTTGTTCACTGATTGCTTCTCATATGTGCCTTCACTGGGGGGCTTCAGCTAAGTGAGTGACTCCTTGCTAAAGCCTGCAACCTTACGCTCAAGCTAATGACCTTAGGCTCAAGCCAACAACGTTGGGCTTTAAGCCAACAACCTTGGGCTCAAGCCAGAGACTATGGTATCATATTGATGAACCCATGCTCAAGCTGGTGATCCCAGTGTTTCAAATCTAGGACCTCAGTGTCCCAGGTCAACACTCTATCCACTGCGCCACCACTGGTCAGGCAGTACTGTCAAATTTCAGGTTCAAGATCTCTGACAAGTAGTGCTAATTTAGCTAAGAAGCAAATTTGAATTATGAGGTTGGGCTGTTTGGCTAGTTACACGATGCCCAACCAACCATAAACATCTGTATTCCAACATGGCTTTGTTTTCTGACGTAAAACCTCTTTCTTTGGGCAATGGTTAGGAAAAAAGCTAACACCTAGGGTCAGTAACAGAAGGAAAGACCAAGTTAAGCAGGTGCAAGAAAGTAATGACTACTAGCTAAAAAAATAAATCAGACATTAAAGAGTATATATATTATATATATGATATATATACCTATATATATATATAATGTTATAGTGTATCTGCAAATCTGAAGACAAACAAAGAAAGGGCTTGGACTTCATCCCTTATGCTTTAAGACAGTGGTAGTCAACCGGGTCCTTGCCGCCCACTAGTTATAACTAGTGGGCGTCCCAGCTTTCATGGTGGGTGGTAGCGGAGCAACCAAAGTATAAATAAAAAGATAGATTTAACTATAATAAGTTGTTTTATAAAGATTTATTCTGCCAAACTTAGCAAAAATTTGACAGAAAGTACTTGGTAAGTAATTATTATTATATGCTTTAACTTGCTGTAACTCTGCTTTATAAATTTTATAAAGTAAAGTTACTTCCCTACTTTATAAATCACCATTACTGTGGAACCAGTGGGCGGTTAGAAAATTTTACTACTAACAGAAATACAAAAGTGGGTGGTAGGTATAAAAAGTTTGACTACCCGGCTTTAAGAGATGTTAGTGTACAGTTTTTTGTGTGTTCCCACAATACCAAGCACCATGCTGTAAATATTAGCTGAATGAATACTGTGATAATTACTGATGCTCATAGTCCTTATGAACCTATTTTTCATGCCACAATCAAATTGGTCATAGTCAAATTTCCCTCAAGATGCCAACATTTTAGTATTTGCAATGTCTACTAGCACAATACATCAAATAAGGCCCACATATTTTTATGTTAGCATGTTGCTTCACAATTATATTTGTAGAGTACTGTTTAGTGATGGCTTGCTTTTTTTCTTTTAATTCTAAAGTTTTCATGCATAGCTTTCTTTGCAAATCCTGGCAAATTATTTTTTATTTCCCACAAAAATATTCTAATTCAAAAATGCTAAGCAATTTTGGAATTCAAAAATTTGAAGTTCAAGAATTTTGAAAGTTTTGACTGAATTGAGTGAAACGATTAAAGTCTTCCATAAATGGCCCTGGCTAGTTGGCTCAGCGGTAGAGCGTCGGCCTGGCGTGCAGGAGTCCTGGGTTCGATTTCCGGCCAGGGCACACAGGAGAGGCGCCCATCTGCTTCTCCACCCCTCCCCCTCTCCTTCCTCTCTGTCTCTCTCTTCCCCTCCCACAGCCGAGGCTCCATTGGAGCAAAGATGGCCCGGGCACTGAGGATGGCTTTGTGGCCTCTGCCTCAGGCGCTAGAATGGCTCTGGATGCAACAGAGTGGTGCTCTAGAGCAGGAGTCCCCAAACTTTTTACACAGGGGGCCAGTTCACTGTCCCTCAGACCACTGGAGGGCCGGACTATAAAAAAAACTATGAACAAATTCCTATGCACACTGCACATATCTTATTTTAAAGTAAAAAAACAAAACGGGAACAAATACAGTATTTAAAATAAAGAACAAGTCAATTTAAATCAACAAACTGACCAGTATTTCAATGGGAACTATGCTCCTCTCACTGACCACCAATGAAAGAGGTGCCCTTCCAGAAGTGCGGCGGGGGCCGGATAAATGGCCTCAGGGGGCCGCATGTGGCCCGCGGGCCATAGTTTGGGGACCCCTGCTCTAGAGGGGCAGAGCATCACCCCCTGGTGGGCATGCTGGGTGGATCCCGATCGGGTGCATGCGGGAGTCTGTCTGACTGCCTCCCTGTTTCCAGCTTCGGAAAAATGAAAAAAATAATAATAATAATAAAATAAAATAAAGTCTTCCATAAAGTTATACAGCGTGTCCGTAAAGTCATGGTGCACTTTTGACCGATCACAGGAAAGCAACAAAAGACGACAGAAATGTGAAATCTGCACCAAATAAAAGGAAAACCCTCCCAATTTCTGTAGGATGATGTGGCAGCATGTGCGCACACGCAGATGATGACATAACACCATGTATACAGAGGAGCAGCCCACGGCCATGCCAGTCAAGATGTGGACGGTACAGAGGAAAGTTCAGTGTGTTCTGTGGCTCACTAAATTCGAATCCGTGACCAAAGTGCAACGTGAATATCGGCGTGTTTATAACGAAGCGCCACCACATAGGAATAACATTACTCAGTGGGGTAAGCAGTTGAAGGAAACCGGCAGTTTGGTGGAGAAACCCAGTTCTGGTAGGCCATCAGTCAGTGACAGTCTGTAGAGGCTACACGGGATAGCTACCTAAGGAGCCCTAAAAAATCTGTGCGTGAGCCCACATTGAACTGCACTGAATAGGTATGAAACTGGGAGAGTTTTCCTTTTATTTGGTGCAGATTTCACATTTCTATCGTCTTTTGTTGCTTTCCTGTGACTGGTCAAAAGAGCACCATGACTTTACGGACACACTGTATATGAAAATAAACATATGCACGGTTGCATGTGGTGTGGGACAGTGTTCTGGAGCTGGGGTGAGGGAATGAACATGGCTCCCTAGGGCACCAAGTTTTCTTTGGGGCAAATATTTTAAACTTTATTTTTTATGACAAATATGACCTGTAGTGAAAATTTTATGTAACAATGTATTAAAACTTGTTTTTATGAAAAAATATTATGAACTATAATGTAAAATTTTCCCAACAATATAAACAGTACATTTCAATTAAATTTTGGGCAAGAACTTTAGAATACATGTTCCCATTAGTTGCACGTCTTAAAGCATAAGCATAGTTAGAAATCAGAGATTGCTTACCATACAGTCATATCCTCACAAAAAAATAATTTCTAGAAATGTTCTGAAATATGTCCTATCTCTGTTGAAATTGTAGGAGAAACAGAACACCCCCCTAAAATTCTAGTCCCTACAGCCAAGAAATTCTATAGAATCAAATCCTCCCACCTTTATCATCGACTATTTCATTGTTATAAATATCATCCAAAAATATGAAGTCAAATCACTTCAATCCCACAAGCATTCTGAAAGAGGATTCTGATTAATGTGAAATTTGTAAGAGTGATTATTTGCATAAAAACAGCGACTTCAACCTGTTGAACATGGCGAGAAAGAAAAGGGCATCAGGTGTTAGACCAGTGGGATCAGACCAGACCTCGGGTCAGCAGCTTTGGTACCTGAATTCTGGCTAGGAAAGAATTCAAAACCAAGACTCAAATTATAAGAGAAAGTTTATTTAGAAAGTCACAGAGGTAGAGAAATGGGCTTTAGGAAACAAGTTTCAGCGGCAAAAGAAGGGCCTTTAGAACTTAGGAGAGAGAGGCCAGGAAAACATGCGGGGCCAAGAGGGAGGGTACTCCCAGGAAGGAGAGGGTCCCCCATCCTAAGCGCTTCTAAGGGATTTTAGGGGAGGTCCCAGGGGATGATCTCGATAGAATATTCATCAGCTTTCCAAGTGTGTCCTTTCAGGGGGTCATTAGTCAATGCACCAGGTCCTGAGATAGCCATGGTGTTGCTTGTCTGGTTTTGCTGCTTCTCTGTGCCTGGAGCTGAAACACAACTAAGGTCTACATGTAATTGATGTGGGTCAGAACCTCGCTGGCCTGGGGCTTAATGATTAAGGGTTATTCCCCAGCCCCCTTGTTTGTTTCCCCTGTCAAGGGGGTCAAAGGAGGGTCCAATTGCATGACCAGAGATAATAAAGGTCAGGGGATCTAAACCACATGACCAGCAATATGCTAGGGGAGGAAAGGTTACCCAGGGGGTGAAGCCATTGTTTTCCCAGTTTTGCCTGTTCCTAGGAAGCTGGGCTTTCCGCACTGGTGACTGGCTACACCTGGCCCATCGTCCTTGCTCTGTTCATGTCTGTCTACCTACCACAAACCCACTGGCATGCGACACTTTGTCATAACAGGAGAACTCTGAGAACTAACACTCCTCAGTGAGGTCATCTTGCTGTGGAAAGTGGGGTGGCCCACTATGTCCTCTACCACTGCTGACCCATCAGGAACTGAGAAGGACTCCTCCCCTTCAACTGTCCCACATGAAACCAATGTATTTTCATTGTCAGACTAGTAACCATGATCTTTGCAACGTGAGTGTTTAGAAAGAAATTGGTGGGCTCACTGACCTATTTCCTAAAAATTAAGCTACTGGATTATAAGAAACTGAATTACAGTGGGACATTCAAAACAATACAATGGAAGACTATTTTAAAATACAGAAGTGCCCATAGCTTATATCCAAAGCTGAGGGCTTTCTGCCTAAAATAGATCTTACCAAGTGACTGCCTATTAGAAATTCTGTCAACAAACTAAGATCCTGAAGTTTTATAGACTTATTTAAACTAGAATAGGATATATATTCATTTAGAAAAACTGCAATTAAAATATCTGACTATTTGATTTTCAGCTTCCATGTTCAGAAAGATACATTCACTTATAAATTCTCTAAATCTCAAGAGAGAATCTACTGCAGTTCAAAAAAGAATATAGGATGAAACATTTAATGCTTTGCTACCTACATACCCCTAACCACTGATAAGAAAAAAAAATACAAGAGAAAAAATGCCTTTCACTTCTACCATAGAAGGTTTTATCTCAGTAAAAGGCAACTTCATTTTCTTTCAAACCATAACATCCATGGCTAATACCCTAGCTTTTCACCCCATCAAGAAATTCTTCTTTTTCTTCCCTTCTCCTTCCCTCTCTTCCTCATTTTAATAGAGGCCAAATTAGTAGATGTTTCTCTCGAGGGTAGACTGGCAATTGGCAATGGTTATCAAAGCCCTAAATATGTAATAGCCTTTGACCTAGCATCCCATATATATTAAGCTAAAGTAAATAACTGGACAAGTGAGCAAAGATGTTTGTATATAATTTTCACCATGTTATTTATAAGAAAAAATGTGGAAACAATCTACATGTGTTTAACAATAGCTACAATGAATATTAAGCAACCAAAGTTGCAGGGCTAGTTACCAATAGTTAATGACACAGAAGGCCATTCATGATATACTAATTGATTTTTGTAAATATATATATATATAATAAGGTAAAGATTCAGAAAGGAAAACCACCTATGGTTTTTTTTGTTTTTTGTGTTTTTTTTTTACAGAGGCAGAGATAGACAGGGACAGACAGACAGAAATGGAGAGAGATGAGAAGCATCAATCATTAGTTTTTCGTTGCGCGTTGCGACTTCTTAGTTGTTCATTGATTGCTTTCTCACATGTGCCTTGACCGTGGGCCTTCAGCAGACTGAGTAACCTCTTGCTGGAGCCAGCGACCTTGGGTCCAAGCTGGTGAGCTTTTTGCTCAAGCCAGATGAGCCCGCGCTCAAGCTGGCGACCTCGGGTCTCAAACCTGGGTCCTTCCGCATCCCAGTCCGATGCTCTATCCACTGCGCCACCACCTGGTCAGGCCCACCTATGGTTTTTAATACTTTCCTCTTCCTCTTCATCACTGACCCCCATAGAGGTCTATTAGCAGTCACACTTTTGAGCAAGATGGGGTGGGAGAATAGAGAGGTGTACCCCTTTCTGGCTCCCAGAGTAGGGAGTAAGTCTTCTACTCCCACCCCACTCCACCCTCAAAATAGGCTATCATCCCCAACACACAGACAGTGGTTGTCTGTGTGGTGGAACTTCAGATAAATATGATTTTTCTTTTTGCTTACCTGTATCTCATAATTTTACAACAAAGACTATGTGCTATTTCTATCAAAGGGCACAGAGCAACATGGTGACTAAGAGTACAGAATCTGGAATAGATCAGCCCGGGCTTTACTATTACAGGTCTGTGCCTCTTTGGCTATATGATCTTGGTCAACTTACTTAACTGAAGCCTCAAGTTTCAATATTTAATAAATGAGCAGAATAATGTTAGTTATCTTTTCATTAGAGAAGCTAACAGAAACTCCATATTGGATAAAGGAAATGATTGCTATATACTGTGTAAAATGCAAGTTTATTTAGATGTTTATATTTTTAGGGGGGAAAACTAAAAAAAAATGTCTAAACTCTAGTCTTATAGGAGATAAAATATATAAAAACAGGGGGGAAATTTCATTCACAATGGTAACCAGAAACGTGTATTGAGCAACCCTGAGTTACCATTTCAAATACCATATGAAGAAAAATCCCTAACACGGTTTCAGTCTGGTAGTGAAACTGCCAATCATCCATTGTTAGTAGCGCTATATTGAATACTTTTGTACTTTAGGAAAACATTAACGCTCTATTGCAGTAAGGAATTCCACTCCAATGCATTTATCTTAGGAAATAATTTACCTAAAACAAAAATTAATATGCACAACGGTGCTCATTCTAACAAGCAGAATTCTAAACAACAATAAGTAACTGGAAATACCTGAATATCTATTCTTGAAGGGGTGGTTAATGGTTTAATTAATAGTAGCAGATCAAAACAAAAAATCAGGAAACTACCTAGGTTGTCATATTGAAGTGATAGAGAAACAAAATCTTTTGTTTAATACTCAGTATTCCTCACTTATCTATGGGGGATATAGTCCAAGAACCCGAGCTGATGCCTGAAACCACAGATAGTACCAAATCCTATATGTGCTATGTTTTTTCCTAAACATACAAACCTTTTTAGTTAAAGGAAGAGCTTTTTGGCTTCCCTTTGGCATAGCCAAATTACCAGCATCACTACTCTTGTGCTTTGGGCCCACAATTAAGTAAAATAAGGGTTACCTGAACACAAGCACCATGCTATCAAGAGACGATCTGATGGCTTCTAGGTGACTGCCAGGCAGAGGCTGTACAGTGTGGTGGCCACGGACAAAGGGGCACAGTCACGCAAGGTGGCACACGAGTTCATCTTGCTACTCAGAGCCACAGGCAGTTTAAAACTTATCAATTGTTTATTTCTGAAAAGTTCCCAATGTATTTTTGGACTACTTGACCCCAGGTAACTGAAACTGCAAAAAACAAAATTACAAATGGGGGAGATGACTGTACTTTTAAGTGAAAACAACAGAACCCAAAATATCTACACTCTGCCACTATATCAAATGTGCAGACCTGTGCACAGGGATAACTGAGGGGAGGAGGAGCAGCTGGAGGCTGGGGAGGAGAGGTTTCTAGACAGAAAGGTGGTGATTTTTCTTCTAGGAGAAAGGAGAATACCAGCATGGGGCCCTCAGCAGCTGGACCAGAAGACATCAGCCAGGCCCACTATTTCTGCCGCCTGGATATAACATCAGGCTTCCAGGAAGGGACAGAGGGAGTGAGGGGAGGAGGGAAGGCAAGAGGGAGGGAGGGAGACCAAATTTTACTAACATTTCATGAATGAACCACCATTGGAACCGTCACTCAGTCCAGATGCCACTGGTCACACAAGATAAAGGAGGCCTCTAAGGAGGGAGTCACAGCCACGAGTCGCCATAATTCCCGTGTCCTCCCAAGGACTACAAATTGTTGGAGTCTACATGCCCCGTTAGTGGATGGGGTAGTTATACATTGTCAAAATTTAAACAAACAGATCCCCTCAAAATGAACAAGCTGCTTAAAGTCATCACAGACGGATAATGTAGGCACAAGTGAACACAGAAAATGGGTAAGTCTGACATCTCCACTTGTTCAAATTGTACAACCCATGCAGGGGACCTAGTTCCAGATGACACTGTCACAATGAGAAAGAGGTATGTAAGAAACACATGTCTGAAAATAGAAGTCTGAAAATATTTCCATTAAGTTATTTTTTTTGCCCTAATAACATCACATCCATAAAACCTCTCCTGTTTGTACTCTATAAAATATGAACACAGAATTTTCTAACCTGTCTTAAAATGACAAAATTAAAGAGTTTTGATTTTTAAAACCCTACTAAAAATGGGAAAATGCAGCTTGTTCCTATTCATTTTTTTAAAGAATTACTTAACATAAAAGAAAAAAATAATAGCTACCATTAATTGAGGGCTTACTGTTTATGGCCATGTTCTCAGTGCTTGATGTATATTAATCATTCAATCTTCAACACTGCCCATGATGGAGAGACTATTATTACCTCTTTTCATAGATATAAAAACTGAGATACATAGATTAAGCAAATTATCCAATTTTAGACAGGTTTCTAATTCAGACAATTTAACCCTAGAAGGTCTGCTCTTAACAACTATTCACTACACTGGAGTCCAATTCCCTGGCTGATTTCAACCACTTTTGTGCAGCTGGTGGATTTAAAAATAAACACGTAGCACAAATGGCAAGTCTCCCATTTGGATCTATATTAAATTTTGATCACATTGAGACTGCAACAGGGTGAATGGATGCAAGGCAACTGAAAAAAATAGATTTACAGAGTTCAGGCAGAAGTTTTATCAGGTTGTAAGTGGTCACTAACAAGATGAGTTTTGTTAAGTGCAATGCAGGAGGATACCTAACTAAGGACAGAAGGACACCAGCACAAAGAAACAGTCATGGTAGCAAACCCATTAAAGAATTTTAGTGGTGGGGGGGTGGGAAATAGGAGAAATAGGAGAGGTGGAGAGATGGTAGAATGAGAAAGCCAAGGACCACGGAACGCTCAATGCTGGCAAGGAGATGGTTGCACAGCTAGGGAACCCATGACCCCCCCCCACATGCCATCAGTGAATGGAGGGCATCCTGGCATCACATCTGCTTTTTTTTTTTTTTTTTCTTTTTTTTTTGAGACAGAGAGAAGGACAGACAGGCATGAAAGGAGAGAGAGGAGAAGCATCAATTCTTCCTTGCAGCACTTTAGTTGTTCATTGATTGCTTTCTCATATGGGCCTTGACCAGGGGGCTACAGCAGACCAAGTAACCCCTTGCTCAAGCCAGTGACCTTGGGCTCAAGCCTGCAACCTTGGGGTCATGTCTATGATCTCACGCTCAAGCCAGAGACTACACACTCAAGCTGGTGAGTCCGCGCTCAAGCCAGTGACCTCGGGGTTTCAAACCTGGGTCCTCTGCGTCCCAGTCCAGCGCTCTATCCACTCTGCTACTGCCTGGTCAGACCACATCTACTTCTTAAAGCAAAAGAGACCTCTCAGCTACCACTCCTTCTCTCACTCTTACGCATTTAGGAAGTTGAAAAGAAAGTTGAAAGAGATGTTTGGGGTAAAAATTATATTGGCAGTCTTATCTATTCTACAGAAATGAGTGAAGAGAGTGGATAAGCATAATCAACAGTTAGACTTAAGCTGTCCAAAC
This sequence comes from Saccopteryx bilineata, assembly GCF_036850765.1. Classification (NCBI taxonomy): domain Eukaryota; kingdom Metazoa; phylum Chordata; class Mammalia; order Chiroptera; family Emballonuridae; genus Saccopteryx; species Saccopteryx bilineata. The sequence goes on along the minus strand of NC_089491.1, from coordinate 136,415,626 downwards.
AACTCTGTGGCATTATTAAAAAAAGAACGTTTTACCTATACACCTTGATTTTAAAAAGTCAACAAATAAAAAACATATTAGAAGTGCTTTCTGAGATTAAGAACAAAACCTATAACCCAGAAAACATGAAAAACATAACTTCTGATGCTACTGTTCTCCTTCATGATGTAAAGATTGGTTTTGGCTTTTTGAGGCAACTACCATTCAGTGCCTTAAGAGGAAATTAAAAAAGCAAGATTAAAGGGAAATTTTTACTATTTTCCAATGCCTTTATTATTTTTTTTAAATATCTGGACTGTCTCCGTAATAATAAAGAGATACAACGTTTAACTTGGCTTTGAATGAATGTCCTCTCCACATGTTCTTGGTCTGAATATTGAGCCAGGATAAAACTTCATGGAGGCTAAACCACCTTCATGGACTTAAAAATAGTACCACAGGCTTAATTTATCAGCTCACTTTTTCTCCAAAACTTTTCCTTAGGAAAAATTTCAAAGATACCAACACAAGTAGATTAACACATAAGTACAATGTACCTCTCACTACCTCAGCAATCACTCCTCACGGCCACACTTGTTCCATGTAGACACACTCTCTCCCACCCACACTCCCATCTTACCTTGAAACAATTCCCAAAAATTACATCATTCCTTCCGAGAGTATATCTCTCCAGAAGATAATTTAATGTTAAGACTATTATCACATACACCTAAAATTAAAAATAATTCTTATTGTTAAGAAGAGGCATTTCTATTTCTTTCAATACCATCGTATTTCTAGTCAATGAGCACATTTCCAATTGTCTTATGTTCAAAAACCATTTGTTTGTTCTCATCAGGGTCCACCAATGTGGTCAGTTGATAAGTCTGTTAAGAATTTTTGAATCTATTGGTTCCGTCCTACATCTCTTTTCTTTCTCCTTGCAAGTTATTTATTGAAGAAACCTGGTTATTTGGCCGGTAGTCGTTAGTATTCCACTGCCTGACTACATTCCTAAGTACAATATAACATGCATCAGCTTACCTTCAAAATTCAGGTTAGTTAACTTTTTCCTGCCCCTTGTGTATAGACAGATACACAGATACAGATAGATATACCATGGTACACTGAACAAAAGCAGTGAGCTTTTCTATTCCACTGACATTAATAGGGGAAAAGAATAAGGACAATTTTCAAGGAGTCTATAAAACTATCTTTGGGGCAAGAACAGATGATGAACCCTTGGCTTATAAAGTAATATAGTAGTGAGGGGCAAAAGTAGGTTTACAGTTGGGAGTATGTGAAACACAGAGTATCTTGTATTATTCTTATTAATTATTGTATTATTTTCCATACAAACAACTGCAAACCTACTTTTGCTCAGCCCCCCATATTTAAATCAAAAGAACGAGAACAGGAAACAAATGTTCCAGACTGATCCTTTCCTTCCCTTCTCAATTCCATGTAACATTATAGAGAGGGTAGGGAAGGTCCTACAGCAAGCAGTTTGGGCTGAATTCCAGCTCCACCACCCTCTAGCCGTGTGGCCTTCAACAAGCTCATGGAACTTCTCTGTGCTTCCGGCTCCTTATCCATAAAATGGAGATAATACACTTCACACCTATTGTGTGAAAATTCAGTGAGATAATTCAGAAAAAGAGCTTGGCACACAGTAAGCTCTCAAAAGAGTTGCCATTATTAATCATTTTTAACCATTATTATCCCTAACTAAAAGCAAAAATATCCTTCTCAAAACTAAAGCTCACCTTTGGGGAGCCACTTCTTTCCTTCACCCACCATGCGAACTACTGTCAATTGTTTCTCCCTAGAGGCGGCTGCCTAACTTGAGTTCTTGCCAATTTCTGTCTATATGGTACTTCTGAACAAAAACTATCCCGGCTGTGTGATAATATAGGTTCCAAATTTTGCAAACAGCAGGCAGAATCAGCTGACCTTGAACATTCACGGAACTAATCTTCTTGGCTGCTTACAATCATTCAAGTGAGGGACAGAGGTTTTTTTCCCCCCTTGACTAAGAGTTGACTGTGTGCCAGTCGTGGCACTTAGCACTAGAAACTTCATGAATTATATTGTACTGGGTGTAAAGGGATTTAATCATCCTATGTTTTAATTATTAATAACCCCAAAGTTCTCATTTAAAATATGTATTCAGTCCTGACCAGGAGGTCGTGCAGTGATAGAGCATTGGACTGGGATGTGGAGGACCCAGGTTCGAGACTCCGAGGTCACCAGATTGAGTGCAGGCTCATCTGGTTTGAGCAAGGCTCACCAGCTTGAGCCCAGGGTCTCTGGCTCAAGCAAGGGGTCACTCGGTCTGCTGTAGCCCCCCCCATCAAGGCACATATGAGAAATCAATCAATGAATAACTAAGAAGCTGCAATGAAGAACTGATGTTTCTCGTCTCTCTCCTTTCCTGTCTGTCTGTCCCTATCTGTCCCTCTCTCTGATTCTCTCTGTCTCTGCCACAAAAAAATAAAATAAATAAAATATGTATTCAGTACCTACCACTGGACTATGTGCTATAGGGGGTAAAAAGTTAATAACAAGGCATAGACTCTGGAAAAAGAGTTTACAGTCCATTCAAAGAGAAGTATGCTAATGATCCATAATGTAACATAATATAACATGAAAGAGGTGAATATAATACTAGGGGGAAAAAACAGGTGGAAAGAAATAACTTTCAGTTAAGGATAGCTATTGGGGGCTATTTTGAAAAAGAGGTAATGGGCAAGATGAAATTTTGAACAATATAGGATTTCAAAAGAACATAGAAGAGTTGAAAGAAGCAAGGAGAATTTCGGACAGAGGGAACAGGAGCATGGGGGTAGAAGTGTGGAGGAAGGTGTTCAGAGAACAGCAGTAGCTCTGGTTGGATGGAGTTTAAAGTGTGTGAGGGACAGTGAGGGGGTGTAGATTGTAAAAGCCCTGGATGAGTAGTGGTAAGGAGGTTGGACTAAATTTGGTAAGTTAATTGAGAGATTTTGACATTTCCTGAGTCAGTTAACGGTATGGTCAGAGTTGTGTTTTACATAAATTAATATGGATACCTAGAGGTGGGTGGAAACCACCTGATTCCTAATTCAGAAGTCAAAGGTCTCTGAGTCAAGTCAAGGAGAAAGGAAGACTCTAATACCAGCTATAATTTGGATGAAGAAAATAGGACGTGGTGATTGAAATGATAGAAGAGGTGAAAAAGAACGCAAAGATGGCTTAATTTGGATGAAGAAAATAGGACGTGGTGATTGAAATGATAGAAGAGGTGAAAAAGAACGCAAAGATGGCTCCAAGGTTTTGAACCTAAATGTCTTTTAAAAATGGTGTCATTAACAAAAATGTGAGTCAGTTCAAAGAGCTGCGGTTGGGAGAGAGGTAAGATAATGAATCCCATTTGAATATGTTCGATCTGATGTGCCAGCAGAACACACAGTGAGCCACCAGAAGGAAAAGTGAAGAGCGAGGGCCAGGGAGAAAAGCTTGGAGAAATAATATGTTTAAGATGTAGCAATAGGAACGAGTGAAACACAGAGAAGTAGTGTTCAGAGAAGAATATCAGGTTAACGCACATCAGAGCATGCAAAGAATGAGAGAACCTCAGAGGAGTCAGGAAGACAGAAGGCATGTGGCAGGGATCAAAGAAATAAACGAAGAAGTAAAGGCAATGAATAGACTGCTTGTTTAATAAATTCGATATAAAAGATTAAAGAAAAGATGGAATATTAGAAAGACAGGCAAGAGCACTAAAGAAAAGAAAGGGGATATCCTAAATGTTTTTATGCAGATAAAGGAGGTAGAGAGGAAACTGCCTGAAACAGGAAACAAATGATCAAAGAAATGCAGGCAAATGCAAATACAGACACAGGAAAATGAAGCTTGAGAATCAAGATGGCTCCCTGCCAAATCTGTTTTGTTGGACGTCATACATTTCAAAAAATGTGATTGAAACTTGAAGAGGGCCTGACCTCTGGTGGCGCAGTGGATAAAGCGTCAACCTGGGAACACTGAGGTTGCCGGTTCAAAACCCTGCACTTGTCTGGTCAAGGCACATATGGGAGTTGATGCTTCCTGCTCCTCCCTCCTTTCTCTCTCTCTCTCTCTCTCTCTCTCTCTCTCTCTCTCCCTCCTCTCTAAAAAAAAAAAATGAATAAATAAAAAAAAAATAAATAAATAAATAAAATAAATAAATAAAATTTAAAAAAAAAAAAAAGAAACTTGAAGAGATTTCACCTAGAAAATTTGATATTTGATTTTTCTAGAGAAGACAGAAAATTGGGCAACACTGGACGCAAGCTTCCACAGGACAACGATCACTGCTGTCCCCACCTCATACATGGCTGGACCCTGCAGTTTACCACTGTCCCCACCACCACTTCGTGCGTTTTAGCAATTCTGATAGCTCCTGCCAGCAGCTGCGTTTGTGACTCCTGACCTAGATCTTTTCCGTAAAAGGGAAAGATGTCATCCTTAGAGAGTAAGGGCTAAACAGACTGAGACTTGAAAACTGAAAAAATACTATCAAAGGAAACGGGTTAGGAAGCCACTAAGAGATGAATAATTGAAAGACTGATGTCTATCAGCCTGCTGAGGAGGCCATGAGTCATCATTTGGCCTGGCAGTGCCCTACCGCCTAGAAGTAGAGGTGACAGGGCAGTCCTGACAGTAGGCAGGAAGACAACAAGTTCTAGGGTACTAGCTGGGACCCCAGCGAAGAGACTGGCCAGCATCTGCCCTTGATGGGGTGTGTGGAGGGCTGGTTGCTTGGGAGAAATCCTGGGAACAAAGCGCAGAGTAGGCGGGAGGGGGTGGGAGAAACCTAAAAGGCAAGATAAAAAGGATTTTCCTGGAATTTTTCTGGCAAGAACTTGAAAGTGTCATCTGTATAAAAATATGAGAGGACAGACACACATCAAAGGCCAAATGGAAGCACTGGGAGACTTGGGGAGGAAAGTGAAAGCAAGTATAAGTACAGAAGGGAAAAATCAGTCCTGCAAAATTTTACCATTAGTATATCTTCATCTCCCTGCTCTTCAACTCCCAGAAAAAAACAGAACACATTTTTTTACAAAAAAAAAAAACCCAAAACTGTGAAAACATGACCAGACTTGGTAAATCATAATGATAGAAGTTTAAAGAATTCTATTTTTGTGAAATGAACCATGTGAATGTTTAAAAAGATTATTTTTAAACTAGACACTCGAATTCCTTTCAAAGACCCTTAAATATGATTGTGGAGATAAAAAGTACACTCACTCTTTGTTCTTATATGCAGAGGGCTGTATACATTATCTGAAGGGTTAAGGAAAGGAGCTGAAAAGTTCCAAGTGCAGGAAGTCCTCCATGTCTCACTCAGCAAATGCATATAAAAAGGAAAGAAACTCCCTGTTCATGACCAGCTTGCCCAGTGCCTGCACTTTTGGGGTCTGCCTTTTCCTTAAGCTCTTTATGTTTAAAAGAAACACACCCACACACAACAACAACATATTAACTGCAGAGAATAATCCCACAAGGTTAGGCCCCATCAGGTGGCTCTGGGGAGAGAAGAGCAGTGTGCAGTAGTGCCACGAGGGAGCAAAGACGAGGAACGGAGGCTTTATCTTCAGTACTTCAGTTATTTATTTTTACAATGAGAATGTATTTGTAAATTTTTGAAAAACGAATTAAACTTTAATGAAATAAAGCTAAAGCAACCTCTCAAGTACTGAAGGAAATGTAAATCAAAATAAGACCCAGTATTTCCTGTTCTAAAAGACTGGTAAGATATAATATTTGTAAAGTTGTGGGAAAACGGAGTCTAATACAGTATAGTCACTCTTGTTGTGGTTCATGGCACAAAATTTAAAAGGTAGAAAAGGACCTGTTCTAAAAATTAAGCCTCCTTCCTTCTCCTATGCCCTGGACACCCAGTTTCTCTCCTTGAAATCAATCAACTGCTCTTAAAACTTTCCTGGGTGTTCTTCAGAAAATCTAATAAATTATAGGAGGGACTGTAAATGGATTCTTTTTGAATGACAGTTTAGCAGCATCTATCACCATTTTAAATACTCAGACCTTGTTACCTGCCAACTTCACTTATCAGACTCTACAGAAAAAGATCTATGAGCCTAGATGCTCATGGCAACATTTTAGAATTAATGAATAATTGGAAACCAAATATAAATAAATATAGTATATCCATCCAATTAAACACTATGTAGTCATTATAAAACATGGAGCTGTGTATACATATACAAAAACATGTTTCATAACACATTAGGAAGGAGGGAAAAAGGAAGCTGTTACACAAGATAATAGTATGACAGTGTTTTATAAACCAACAAGTATTTTTGGATATGCATATGTGTGTATGAATGTCGTATATGTCTGAGATGATACTAGATTTTTAATTTCTGTTAATTACAGAGTATCACAAATAGAAAAGGAGTGGGGGAAAAAGAAGAGGAAGATTTCCATTTTTAATAAGATTATTTGAATATTACAATGAGCACATATTGCTTTGGTAACTTAAAACTTTTTTTTTTTTAATTCAGTGAGATGAGGGGTGGCAGAGACAGACTCCTGCATGTGCCCTGACCGGGATCCACCCAGCAAATCCCCTAGGGGGCAATGCTCTGCCCATCTGGGACAATGCTCCAGCTCAGCAACCAAACTCTTCTTAGCACCTGAGGTGGACAGAGGCCATGGAGCCATCCTCAGCGCCCAGAGCCAACTCGCTCCAATTGAGCCATGGATGCAGGAGAGGGGAGGGGGAGGGGGAGGGGGAGGGGGAGGGGAAGAGGGGAAGGGGGAGGGAGATGGGTGCTTCTCCTGTGTGTCCTGACTAGGAATGGAACTGGGAAGATCTACACACTGGGCCAACACTGTACCACTGAGCCAACCAGCCAGGGCTGGTAACTTAAGGTTTTAAGAATTAAGTTTTAAAATACAGCTAATAGAAATTAATATTACATGGCTGAAAATAGCCATCTGAAAATATTTTTCAAGTATTTTGATGAATGGACATTAGGTACAGGCTTAACATTCAAGAGCTGCCCTAAAGGCCCAAGTATAAACCAATTCATGATTATATGGAAGGATTTATAGGAATCATGCATGTTGAGAGTGGCTGGTAAAGGAAAATGGCCCAGCTATTCGCAAAATCAAGTTTCTTTCTTTTTTTTTTAAATTTGTATTTATTGATTTCAGTGAGAGAGGAAGGACAGATAGGCAGGAGCATCGAGCTGTTCCTGTACGTGCGCTGCCCGGGGATTAAACCAGCAACTCTGCACTTTGGGATGATGCTCTAACCAACCTAGCTATTTGTCCAGGGCAAAAAACCAAATTTCTTTCTTGTCTTATAGACCCAAACTCAGTAACATTCCTGAAGTGAAATACTGAAAATAACTGGAGATACACAAAGGTGATGGAAATAGAAAGGGGATATAATAAAAACACATATTTCTGAATACTGGAATTTCAGAAGATCTCCAGAAATATGCCTAAGGCCCATTTTCTAAATTTTGGCCAGAAGCCAAAACATCTTTCCTGAAAAGGTAGACATCAACCGTGAAGGTAAATGGTAATCTAAAAACATTTGTGATGAGGAAGTGCTATGATGGAAAAAGTTGCTTTAACAAAAAAGAAAAAAGGAGAGTTAGACTATTAGAATACATTAATATCCACCCCGATGTCCCCAGTGCTGATCAAGGGGAAGGATGCATTCACTGATTCTATGGAAGTTTCCTAGCAGATACATCTCTGGAAAGGAGAAGGCTCCATGAGGCCAAGTTCATTCAGAAACACAACGCTGAAGATCAGTAACTGTCTATTACAGCAGCTATGCTCAAACATCTTTCCTATATTGTTCTTAATTCTCAAACTCAAACTCACTGTATTAGTTGTCTACTGCTACCACAACAAATTCAGTAGCCTAAAACAGCACCCACTTCTTATCTCACAGTTTTTGGGGGATCAGAAGTCTGAGCACAGTGTGGCTAGTTCATCTATCGGACATCTGTATGTCCTTTTGGAAAAGTGTCTATTCAGATCCTTTGCCCATTTTTTGTTGTTTGTTTGTTCTTTATACATTTGAGATATTAACTCCTTATCAGATGTATCAGTGAATATATTCTCCATTCCATGGATTGCCTTTTCATTTTGTTGGTTTCCTATACTGTGCAAAAACTTTTTAGTTTGATGTAGTCTCATTTGTTTATTTTTTTTCTTTTGTTTCCCTTGCGCAAGAAGACATATCAGAAAAAAAAATACTGCTATAAGAAATGTCCGAAATTTGACTATGATTTCTTCTAGGATTCTTATGTTTTCAAGTTTAACCTTTAAGTCTTTAATCCATTTTGAGTTTATTCTTGTGTATGATGTAAGAAGGTGGTCTAGTTTCATTTTTTTGCATATATCTACCCAATTTCCCTAACATCATTTGTTGAATAGACTATCTTTACCTCAAGTATGTTCTTGCATCCTTTGTCAAATATCAATTGACCATCAAGGCTGACTTCTGGGCTATTTTGTTCCGTTAATCTGTGTGTCTGTTTTTATGCCAATACCATGTTGTTTTGATTACTGTGGCCTTGTAGAATGGTTTGATATCAGGTAGCATGAGTCCTCCAACTTGTTCTTTCTCAAGACTGCAGTTGCTATTTGGGGTCTTTTGTGGTTCCATTTTTGAAATATTTGTTTTAGTTCTGTGAAATATGCCATCGGTATCTTGATAGGAATTGCATTGAATCTACCTATTGTTTTGGGTAATATGGACATTTTAATGATGTTTATTCTTCCTATCCATGAACACAATATATGCTTCCAATTATTTGTATCTCTTTTAATTTCTTTCTTCAGTGTCTTATAATTTTCCAAGTACAGGTCTTTTACATCCTTGGTTACATTCATTCCTAGGTATTTTATTTTTTGTGAAGCAATTAAAAAATGGTTGTTTTCTTAATTTCTCTGATAGTTCATGATTGGTGTATAGAAATGCAATTGATTTCTGGATATTTATTTTCTATCCTATTTATTGAATTCATTTATCATTTCAAAAGATTTGGTGGAATCTTTAGGGTTCCCTATATACAGTATCACATCATCTGCAAATAATGATAGTTGTATTTCCTCCTTTCCAATTTGGATGCCTTTTATTTCTTCTTCTTGTCAAACTGCTGTGGCTAGGACTTCTAGTACTACACTGAATAAGAGTGGTGAAAGTAGACATCCCTGTCTTACTCCCAATCTTAAAGGAAACACCTACCTTCCCTGTCTTAATCTCACTGCTAACCTTAATTCCATCTGCAAATTTCCTTAAAAGCAGTACCTAGATTAGTGTTTGACTGAACAACCAGAAGATATAAATCCTAGGTAACATCTTTAGCACTATGCCTACCACATTCATTTATATTCTGAGGTGAAAAAAATACTGAGCCAGGGATTCCAAAATGCCTGAATTTTTCAGAATATAATAATGAAGTAGCATTGCTTTCACATGAGTTATTCTGATTAAACTGGCAAATGACTCTGCTAAATATTATCATGCCATCTTTATAATCAACAACACTATAGCTCAGAAATTAATTTGCTTTAGAACACAAGAATTGAAAATGAGAGAATCAGAAATTTAACCTGTTAGTCTAAAAAAACCTATTTTCTTTTAATATATCTGAAAACATGGCACAATTATGACTTTAGGAAAAGAGTGGCTTAGTTCTAATGGGAAGAAGGAATATTGAGTTTAAGGTGGAGGGAGAGGAAACCCAACAGGAATTAGCTACTAATTGGTTCTGTAAATTAATGGTAAAAGGATAACAAAATCAAAGCCAACTACCATTTGAAGGACAATCTGAGGGTAACAAATCATGCAAATCCAATGAAACCTCAATAATTTAATTTTAAAATAGCCATATAATGGAATACTAGTCCTAATGCTAAGCAGGCTAGACATATAAGACAGGGCCTGATGGGTGGGCACATGCATGTGTACATCTTCACACACACACATTTTCACTTTTTTCTTTTATTCAACAAATATTTTAGGAGCATCTTTTATGTTCCAGACACTTGTTTAGTTGCTGAGGATAAAGCAATAAACAAAACAGAATCCCTGCCTAAAAACAGCAATTAAATAAGTAAACAAGTGAAAATATAAGAGATAGTGATAATACCATGGAGATAATAAAGCTGAGTAAGGAGACAGAGAGCTCAGAGAGGAGGGTTGCTATTTTATATTTTATATAAACTGGTCAAGGAGGTTTGCACTGATGTAGTGACATCAGGACACAGTCCTGAAGTAAATGAGTGAATGCCAGTTCTCGGGAGGAAAGTATTCCAAGCAGTACAAAGAGCAAGTGCGAATGTCCGGGGGCAGAAATGTGTATGAAGGTCTTCTAGAGCATCACAAAGGAGGCAGCTATGGCTGGAAAAAGAAAAGAAGGTGGGGAGGAGCATCAGGAAAGATCAGAGAAGTCAGTATAGTTGGGGGTGGGAGATGAGGCAGGACTGTTGTGTCATTTTATAGACTTTGGATATGATGTCCTTCTGAGAAAGAAGCCATCAGAGGGTTCTGCATACAATAAAAATGGTAATGGAGGGGTGGGGGTAAAATTGATATTAAGGGTACAAACTTGCAACAAGTAGTAAATAGCCATAGGTATCTAATGCACAGTATAATGTCTATAGACAACAATATTGTACTATAATCATCAAACGTACTAAGAAATTAAAAATAATCTCAAACACTAAAAAGAAATGATAATTATGTAATGTAATAGCGGTGCTAAACATCACTAGTCACTACAATGGCAATCATATTACAATATATAAATGTATCAAATTAACACATTGTACAACTTAAACTGACAGAATGTTTTGTCAGATATATTCAATAAAAAATGAAAATGGGGGGGCGGCCCCCGGGGACGCAGTTCGCAGGAGTGAAGCCTCCCTCCTCCCGGCCGGCCGCACTCCGTGCCCCGCGGGGGGTGCCGACCCGGTAGGCTTAGCGCAGACGCACGAGGGGTCTCGGGAGCCGCCGGCGGAGGGGCCCGGGGTTGCTGGGCCTGGGCGGGATCCGACCTGGGGGGTTGAGGGGCGCCCTCCGGAGGAAGCGCCGCGGCGACCCACCTGCCCCTGCCTCGGAGCCGGGGCCGCAGAGCGACGGAGCAGGCCCAAGTCATGCCCAGCCTCAGAACTAGCCCTGAAGAGGCAGAAATGGAATCTTCAGTCCCGGGATCACCCCCCTGGATCCCTGCAGCCCAGGCTTATGTGAGTGATGCTCCCACCGTGACCCACTCTGCATCTGCACTCGCTGGTCCACTCTGCTGCAGCTACACTGAGCTGGACACCACCCTTCCCCACCAGCTGCCAGATTGGGACACCAGGATTGAGGACAAGGAGTTTTTTCAGAAGCAAGACATTTCTGAGGATTTAGAATCACAGGCAGAAATATCAGAAAGTTGTATCAGTGATGTTTCCCTGACGGCTGAGCTTGGAGTACTCTGTGAGGACGTATTAGAAAGAGACTGGGGAGTCCCTGATGATGAGAGACAGGTGCAGTCCCTCTGCCAAGAGGAGGACTTCACACCAGTGTCAGTACCCCTTAACAGCCTCTTGGGGAAGGGAGAGCGGGACTGTGACAGTTTTGAAAGAAGCTTCAGTCTGAGCAAAACCCAGCGGCATATCCGGAAATCTCCAAGGAAGAAAGGCCACATCTGTATGTGTGTGACCAAAGCTTCGAACACAGTGTGGACCTAACTAGCCATGAGGGGCTCCACACAGCTGAAAGCAGCTTCATATGTAGTAAGTGTGGGAAAACCTTCAGAGGAAACCCGAAACTTATGCAACATCAGATCATCCACATTGGACAGAAGTCCTTCGTATGTAGTGAATGTGGAAAATCGTTCAGCCAGAACTCAGTTCTTAAGAATCATCAGAGGTCACATGTGAGTGAGCGCCACCAGTGCAGCGAGTGTGGGAGAGCCTTTCGTGTGCACGCGAACCTCGTTAGGCATCAGGTCACCCATGGTAGAGAGAAGCCATATGTATGCAGTGACTGTGGGAAAGCCTTCAGCCAGAACTCCGGACTTAAGAAGCACCAGAAGTCTCACTTGAGCGAGAAGCTCTATGAATGCAGTGAGGGTGGGAAGGCTTTTAGGCAGAGCTCAAACCTTGTCCAACATCAGAGGATTCATTCTGGGGAGAAACCATATCTGTGCAGTGACTGTGGGAAAGCCTTCAGGAGGAGCTCCAACCTCATCAAACACCACAGAATTCACACAGGCGAGAAGCCTTTCAAGTGTAATGAGTGTGGAAAAGCCTTCAGCCAGAGCTCACACCTGAGGAAGCATCAGAGGGTTCACACTGGAGAGAGACCTTACGAGTGTAATGAGTGTGTCAAGCCGTTCAGCCGGGTCTCCAACCTCATTAAGCATCACCGGGTTCACACTGGAGAGAAGCCCTATAAATGCAGTGACTGTGGGAAGGCCTTCAGTCAGAGCTCTAGCCTCATTCAGCATCGGAGGATTCACACTGGAGAGAAGCCTCACGTGTGTAATGTGTGTGGAAAAGCCTTTAGCTACAGTTCAGTGCTCAGAAAGCACCAGATAATCCACACAGGAGAGAAGCCTTACGAGTGTGGCATCTGCGGGAAGGCCTTCAGCCACAGCTCAGCCCTCATTCAGCACCAGGGTGTGCACACAGGTGACAAGCCCTACGAGTGTCGGGAATGTGGGAAGACATTCGGCCACAGCTCCAACCTTATCCTTCACCAGCGAGTTCACACCGGAGAGAAACCCTATGAATGTACTGAGTGTGGAAAAACCTTCAGCCAGAGTTCAACTCTCATTCAGCATCAGAGAATCCATAATGGATTGAAACCCCATGAGTGTAACCAGTGCGGTAAAGCCTTCAACCGAAGCTCAAACCTCATCCACCACCAGAAGGTTCACACTGGAGAGAAGCCATACACGTGTGTTGAGTGCGGTAAGGGCTCCAGCCAGAGCTCACACCTCATTCAACATCAGATCATCCACACTGGTGAGAGGCCCTACAAGTGCACCGAGTGTGGGAAGTCCTTCAGTCAGCGCTCGGTGCTTATCCAGCACCAGAGGATCCACACTGGAGTGAAGCCCTATGACTGCAGTGCGTGTGGGAAAGCCTTCAGCCAGCGCTCAAAGCTGCTTAAGCACCAGCTGACCCACAGCAGGGAGTGAAGCCCAGCGTGATCCCTCCCACTCCCCACACTCAGTGGGACCACTCCCTGCCCTCCACACCACAGCCTGCTGTTCACAAAGCCTGGGGCCTTCCTTGGGGATGTTTTTCACAGGCTCCCTCCCTCCTTCCTCCTGTCACTACACCCACCTCACATGACCTCATTACTTTTTTTTGTTTTTACCTTGTCATGAGACTGCCATATTTGTCAGGAGGGAAGAGATGCTAGAGGCTGCATATTTATGAAGAAAGTTTATTACTGTAGTTAACATGACCAGAAAAGTAAACTGACATTTGCTTTAAGAAAAAAAAAAAAAAATGAAAATGGCATTGTTTTTCATAAATAAAGAATTAAAGTTCAAAACACCATATCTAGTAATAATTACCTCTTCATGATGAGATTATTCATGAATTTTTGTTTTCCAAGTTTACCTATTTATTATTGAAAAGGTTTGGTGCATAGGATAGCAAGTTATTTTTCAGGTGCACAGAAGGGAACCTAACAGTGGTTCTAGGGAGACAGGATGGTTCCGTTTGTGGGCTCTGGATTTGGAAGGCTGGATCTGGTTACTGGCTTTGTGCCCATTCAAGTTGCCCAATGCACTTAGCTTGAAATGGAGGTAGTAATACCCACCTCAACTGGCTGTTCTGAGGTAAGTAAAGCATTTGCACGGTACTGGGCTCATAGCAAGAGTCTAAACCAGGGGTCAGGAACTTTTTTGGCTGAGAGAGCCATGAACGCCACATATTTTAAAATGTAATTCCATGAGAACCATACAACAACCCGTGTACATTCATTATCCAGTAAAAATTTGGTGTTGTCCCGGAGGACAGCTGTGATTGGCTCCAGCCACCCACAACCATGAACATGAGCAGTAGAAAATGAATGGATTGTAATACATGAGAATGTTTTATATTTTTAACGTTATCATTTTTTTTTATTAAAGATTTGTCTGTGAGCCAGATGCAGTCATCAAAGAGCCACATCTGGCTCAGAGCCATAGGTTCCCGACCCATGGTCTAAACCAGGGGTCCCCAAACTACGGCCCGCGGGCCCCATGTGGCCCCCTGAGGCCATTTATCCGGCCTCCGCCGCACTTCCGGAAGGGGCACCTCTTTCATTGGTGGTCAGTGAGAGGAGCATAGTTCCCATTGAAATACTGGTCAGTTTGTTGATTTAAATTTACTTGTTCCTTATTTTAAATATTGTATTTGTTCCCGTTTTTTTTTTTTTACTTTAAAATAAGATATGTGCAGTGTGCATAGGGATTTGTTCATAGTTTTTTTTTATAGTCCGGCCCTCCAATGGTCCAAGGGACAGTGAACTGGCCCCCTGTGTAAAAAGTCTGGGGACCCCTGGTCTAAACAGTGGGATCTGTCAGTATCATTTCCAAGCACTGATCAGGCCGGATTGCTTTAAGAAACAACTAATATGCATGAGTAATCTGTAGCATGTATTGGATGCGGACTACGTGCTAACCTGGATTTTTCCTTTGCGTACCCTCAGCAAGTCTCTTAAAGACAACACCAGTCCAACCTACTTAATTACTGTAACCCAAACGGATAGAATCTATGAGGCTCAGCAGCAAAGGACACCAAATTCAAACCAACAAAACAAATGGATTCATCTTTAATTCATTCCTGAGGGTTTGTAAACTCATTTCTCCTCAGGCAAACTGTAATGCTTTATTCCTTTCACGTTTTTCAATCAAGGTCTAAACCAGCTTATAATTCGAATTTAAAATACAGGATATTGACTGCTGTTTGAGAATAAAGGGGGGAAATCTTAAATTTTCAAAGATTAAAAAAAGCAATAATGTGTTTTACATAAGGACAAATTTCCTGTGCAAATTTTGAAAACAATCAAATGTGTAAAGTTTTCCATGTATAGTATCTACCTGTCAAAACAAATCCTCTCCATAGATGAAGAACATTAGGTGGACTTTATTTTTTGTCATTAAGGAAAGCCTAGGCCACTTGCCTTCAACATTCTAGTTTAAATGACAATTATAGAGTTTTGTTTTCTGAGGAGGAGGAGGAATAAACAACTTTATCATCTAGTCTATACGCATCCTCTCTAGAATGTCAGCTTGGCCCAATTACATTCCTTTTTCATGTAGGAAAATGGTAGGGTTTGATCCACAGTGGTGTTGTGTTATGGGCATAGAATTTTCACCATTTAATTTTTGTGTCTAGAAGAAGAGGAGCTTATAATTATTTCAGGGGGTATAACTATAATTAGGTCTTCAAATATTATAAGTACCCCAGTGATCCAATTGTAAAATAACATGGTTCTGGTACTGTGTTATTGGGTTTGGCTTTTTTCCCCTCCTTGAACCATCACATTTCTCAAACCTCAGGAAGCATGAGAAAATCTTATTGTTTAAAAAAGATTTTTTTAAATAAAGAAACTAAACAAATAAACTGTTATTAGTATTCAGCACCAATGAGAATTTCATACTACTTGATGTTTAAAATTACTGTTATGTCTGTGAGTTATGTCCAGCAAAACGGGTACCTAGCAAATTTAGGTTAACTGAGTTTAACCTTTGGTGAGGCCAGTAAGACTTTACAACAACACAACTTCCTATTTGAAGCCATACAGTACACTTTAAACATGCTCCTTTACATGTTCGATTTGCAGAAGGTGAAGCACAAACACCATGTATAGGTCTTACTCAAGTCTAAGCAGTATGTTTGTGTTTGTGTGCATACACTGTTTGTGTGAGGGGGTGGCGGGCAGGGGAGGGGTATACCTATACTGAATTTCATTTCCCCAACCACTATCAAAAATGAGTAAGAGAGTTCTTGAAGTATAGATACAGGCTACTGCATGTGACAGCTAATATAAAATACTCTGTATAATTACATATTCCTGCCTGCTGTACATGTTCCCATTCTGGGAAGGAAGGAAGGAAGGAAGGAGAAAAAATGAAAATAAGCACTCTCTGGTCTCAGTTGTCTGATCTAATTCCTGGAAGTACCCCTGTTCATTTAAAACCAGTAACAGCCTGACCAGGCAGTGGCGCAGTCGATAAAGAGTGTTGAACTGGGAGGCGGAGGACCCAGGTTCAAGACCCCGAGGTCGCCAGCTTGAGCGCGGGCTCATCTGGCCTGAGCAAAAAGCTCACCAGCTTGGACCCAAGGTTGCTGGCTTGAGCAAGGGGTTACTTGGTCTGCTGTAGCCCCCCGGTCAAGGCACATATGAGAAAGCAATCAGTGAACAACTAAGGTGTCACAACGAAAAACTGATGATTGATGCTTCTCATCTCTCTCTGGTCCTGTCTGTCTGTCCCTGTCTATTCCTCTCTCTGACTCTCTCTCTGTCCCTGTAAAAAAAAAAAAAAAAAAAGTTGGTTTTTTTTTTAAACCAGTTACAGGTTCTAAACACCAAATGATCTTGCAAAAACCTGGAAGGTCTTTAGGAAAAAGACACAGGTATGAAAAACAGAGAATGTTAACATACTAATAAAGTATTTATGAACTATAATATGCCTAATAATTTTATTTCAAAAGTCAACTTCCACTCAAACATAACCCCTGCGTTACTAAAATCCTATGGAGTATGGTAAGGTTAGGGTTAAGAAAAGAACCGGGCCCTGGCCGGTTGGCTCAGTGGTACAGCGTCGGCCTGGCGTGCAGGAGTCCCGGGTTCGATTCCTGGCCAGGGCACACAGGAGAAGCACCCATCTGCTTCTCCACCCCTCCCCCTCTCCTTCTTCTCTCTCTCTCTCTTCCTCTCCTGCAGCCAAGGCTCCATTGGAGCAAAGTTGGCCATGGGTGCTGAGGATGGCTCTGTGGCCTCTGCCTCAGGCGCTAGAATGGCTCTGGTTGCAACAGAGCAACACCCCAGATGGGCAGAGCATCGCCCACTGGTGGGCGTGCCAGGTGGATCCCGGCCGGGCGCATGCGGGAGTCTGTCTGACTGCCTCCCTGTTTCCAACTTCAGAAAAAGACAAAAAAAAAAAAAAAAGAAAAGAACCAACTCTGGGAAATAAAGGAATAGTGTGTCAAATAACATGAGAGCCCTCAAACAACTGAGAGATTCTCAGCTCCTGGGATGATCAAAAAACAAACTAAATTCGAGAATATATTTAGAACTTGTAAGAAGAAGAGAAGGTTTTTGAGAACTTGGAAATGTAAGGAGACAATTTACATTCCAGTAATTCCAGGTTTGATCCCAATAAAATCTGCATCCCTCATTTCTTATAAAACCTATTCGGGGATATTTAGCACTTACACAAAATGTAGTATGCCTACAGAGTTGAAAACTTACAATCTGACCTAACAATAAAAACAACACAAGTGAAAAAACTGCTATTCAAAAGATAGGGCTCTTATAAGTAGTAAATCTCCCCATGTAAACATCTACATCAAATATTTTAAGTACATTTTTAATTTTTCAGATTATCTTTTTTCCTTGTATAAAAGTATTGCTATTATGATATTATTCCTAAAAGTTTTCATTTGACACCAAAAAAAAGTTGAACGGAGGAAAATTGTTTTCCTTCATTAATTTAAAAATAACTCAAGCTGTAAAGGGTTTCTAATGCAGACGACCTCTCCTTTTTTCCTAAAATACATATGAATTCAGTCATAGAGGATTATCCAATAAGAAGGCTCAGTGCAATTCCAGATTTTGAAATTAAACAAAACCCAAGCCATTTGAACTAGTCAGTAAGCCCTGTCTCATAGAGGGAGGTGTGTGTGTGTGCACGCGTGTGTGTGCATGTGCACGCACGCATGTGTGTGTGCGCATGTGTGTGCGTGTGCACGCGCACGTGTGTGTGTGTGTGTGTGTGTGTGTGTGTGTGTGTGTGTGTGTTTGGGAGGGGCAAGGGGTTCAGGGGAGACCTAAAGACTGTCAGAGATTTTAAGACACTTGATCCCTCCCACTCTCACTCCCATTTCCTCCAAATATATATGCTGGAGCAAGTGTAATAAAATCACTCTTCTTAGAAATGCAGGCCAACATAGATTAATTTCTTAGCCTCCAACAATCCAATGATTCCAAGATGTAACCAGTTTGAAATCTGAAGCAGAGAGGTTAGATGATTTATTAGTAATTCTGTGAGTCATTGTTCCAACTTGCTCTCTCCTGGTCAAGGCTGGACGTTAGTGCTAAACTAGCCTACAAGTCCCCTTGTGCACAGCCTCTTTGCATCATAACACTATGATCTAAGTAAGCTATTCATAATTTTATGTAAAATGGTGCCCAACATGCTTAAAAGAACAAATATACTAAAACAAATATCCCTAAAACAAGACAAATTAGAACGCCAACAACAAAGCACAATGGAAGTTTCCTGTTCCCTCAATAAAGGACAATGCTGATATAGATGGCATTCAGTTCTTGGGAGAAAGAAACAATACACGAGACTCCATTTTTAATTTCTAACTACTGTAAATGTAACCTAGCAAATCCTTCACAAAATCTGTATGACTAGTAATGCAAGCTAAGCCCCCCAACAACCAGCCTTCTATCAATTTTCTGAGCATTACCAAGATACCTTTCTCTTTGGTGATATCCCAAAGTTTTTCACATTATGACAACAACTGTTATCACTGGCAAAGAATGGAAACATTTGTTAAAGATTAAGTCTCATACAACTTTTTATGTCTTTCAATATTCATGTGTTTCACAAAAATACAGAAATAAAGTTAATGCTCTTTGTTACTTCCAGGTGGCCATAGAAATAGCTGTATTAGCCATCTATATATCAGAGACCTTACAGTTAGGCATGCGAGGAATCAGAACCCTTCCATTTCTCCAGCAGATCTTGGAACTAGCATATCAACCACAAGATGACTCAAAACCAGCATATTATTATGCCAAAAAATATTTTACTCCTAAAGTAAGAGATGTATTCAGGAAGCAGTTTTATTCAGTGAGCTAACTGCTAATTTCAAAATATTCTGTATTCATTACTTATAATTCAACTTAAATTTCACAATCTAAGTTCTAAACACTGAATGGAAGTTTAATGTTGACAAGTAACTGGGTTTTTTCCCCTAGTGCACAGCCTCTTTGCATCATAACACTATGATCTAAGTAAGCTATTCATAATTTTATGTAAAACGGTGCCCAACATTCTTAAAAGAACGAATATGTAATATTTGCCAATAGGATCAGGACAATTAACACAAAACAGGAATATTTTTCCCCCAACCAGACAACTTCTAAAAAGGATCTGAGTTCATGAAAATACAAGGTTGCTACCAGGTCAACAACTTTAATGCCTTAATTCCATCTTTGCAGCGCTGTATCCTTGCCAAGGGATTGTTACTCCTTACAGAAAGAGGGAAGATTTGGGTTAAAATATCCTTTTTTCCCCTTCAATCCTGATTTATGATTTCCTCCAAAGAAAAGCACAATTTCTGCCAAGACGAGGAAAGCAAGGCTTAGCTTTCACATCAGGAAAGAAAAATAGCACTCCTTTTTGCAT
This sequence comes from Saccopteryx bilineata, assembly GCF_036850765.1. NCBI lineage: Eukaryota > Metazoa > Chordata > Mammalia > Chiroptera > Emballonuridae > Saccopteryx > Saccopteryx bilineata. The sequence goes on along the minus strand of NC_089491.1, from coordinate 136,395,995 downwards.
ATAATAATCACTGTTATTCAGCCCACTCAAGTAAAACACAAAACTAAAGAAAGAAGGACTCTATACTCCTAACAGGCTCTGCAGTACAGAAGAAACAAGAAAAGCCACATTTAGAGAAATTTCCAGTTTTCTCAGTTCTCATCAGAAATAGCAGTTATTATATTTCCTATGACCTGTCTCACAGGGAAGAGATGCCTTTCTTCCACCATTCTGTCTCTCTGAATAAAATACACTTTGAAAATAAGCAAGAGGAGCTGACTCTTTTACAAAAACCACAGAACCTTATTGTTGAAAGGACCCAAGCCAGCTTTAAATTCAAGTGCTCTCTCAAAGCCTGAATATTTTCTGACACATCACAATGAACTCTGCCACCTCCGCTAGATGGCTAGACTCATCGGGTAACTGGAAGGGCCTGTCCCACCCTGGTGTCATCACCAGCTGAGGACTGTCTTCATGGACCAAACAATACAAGCCTATTCCCACCTCCACTTGGTAACCAGATGAAAGTTTCCTAATAGCCGTTTCTGTCTCCCTTTAACTCCATAGGACATCAAGCTCCAGTGCTTCAAACCACTTCTAATAAGACACAATTTCCTGACCTCTGGTCACACTATTTCCACACCCCCACACTGGAAACCTTCCAGACTGTCAGCATCAGATGCGGCGTATAGAGTGCAGCACAAGAACCTCTCACACGGACGGAGCACAAAGGGGCTGTTATCTCCAGGAAATGGGACCCTAGCTTGCATTAAATCTGCTACACATGGTTTAGGTTAACTTTCCTTAACTTTTTCATGACCAGAGCATCACATTTCTGCTCAACTACAACGCCCAGGAAGCTTCAGTCAAACCAAGTCATCTCCATTGTTAGTTGACATTAAAAAAAAAAAAAAAAAGTAAATTCACAACATAACAAACAGCCCTGTTATTTAAAGCATTACCAGTTTCACTTTCCCACATCATCCTGTACGGATTATTTTCTGAATGTTGACTGTCATCAGTTATCTCCCCCAGCCTGTTTCAAACACAAGTCCCAGTCACTGATAAAAATGCTGAATAGGAACCCAGCAGTGAGTACTTCTAAATTCCAAAACATTTCCTCCCGGTGCACATCTTTTTTTAACCAAAGAAAATACAAATTTTCATAAAACAATCATGTTAAATAGAACAGCTTCACTATGCTGAGAAATCTGGTGAATAACAACATATAAGGAAGGAACAATCTATCAAAAACAGTTCTTTCAGCCTGAGTGTGCTCTCTCTACCAGCACTGGTGTCTCTGCTGTTATCTGGCTTACACCCAGATATGTGCATTATTTCTGGGATTTTTAAGGAGTCTTAACAGGAGTGCCAGCTAAAGTCTACATACAAGTTGCTGGTTTTAATTCATCTACCATAACATACACCTAAGCACTCAATGTTAACCAGATGGGTACTGTTTAAGCAGCACTTGGTATCAAATTAAATTTTGTTGAAGTATTGCCATTCCCAAAAGACACCTTTTTCTTCCCTGCTCAATTTTGTGACGTGTTTATCCAATGCACTTAGTAAAAGTTGCTGCTTGTAATGTGCCTATATACAAAGGAATACTACTCAGCCATAAGAAGAGAGGAAATACTGCCATTGGCGCCAACACAGATGCATCTTGAGAATATCATGCTAAGCAAAATAAGTCAGATGGAAGAAGTCAAGAACCGTATGATTTCACTCGTATGTGGGATATAAAACTGAAAGCAAAAAAACAAACAAAACCTCAGACACAGACAACAGTATGGCAGTTACCAGAGGGAAAGGAGGGAGGGAGGTAGAAGGGAAAGGAGTCAAATACATGGTGATAAAAGGAGACTTGACTCTGGGTGGTATACACACAATGCAATATACAGATGTATATTATAGAATTGTATACTCAGCCTGACCAGGCATTGGCACAGTGGACAGAACATCAGACTGAGATGCAGAGGACCCAGGTTCGAAACCCCGAGGTCGCCGGCTTGAGCACAGGGTCATCCAGCTTGAGCGTGAGATCATAGAAACGTCTTCATGGTCGCTAGCTTGAGCAAAGGATCACTCGCTCTGCTGTAGCCTCCCCCCCATCAAGGCACATATGAGAAAGCAATCAACGAACAACTAAGATGCCACAAAGAAGAACTGATACTTCTCATCTCTCTTCCTGTCTGTACCTATCTGTCCCTTGCTCTCTCTCTGTTTCTGTCACACAAAAAAATTGTATACTTAAAACCTATATAATTTTATTAAACAATGTCACCCAAATAAATAAAACTTTTTTAGAGTTCCTTGTTAACTCTCTTTTATCAGTTATTTAAATAACACATAATTCAGAAAGTATTCTAGTTAATCAGTTTGGAAAACATAGGGGAAAAAAGAAAAGCAGGAACCATTTGATCATTGCCTGCAGCAGCTCTATCTCCCTGTTCTAACAGAGGACACCAGAAACTGTCTTCAAAGGTACACGGAATTACTGAGGAAATCAGATACGGCTAGCAATATAAATGACATGAATGGCACCCCCTGGAGTTGTGCATGCTGAGTCCCTGAGTATCAGGCTCAAAGTGATCAGTGAATTTTCTTAGGGATCTTTTCCTTATTATCCCAGATAAACTTTGTAGAGAAGAATTGTTTTCTGTTCAATTCATAAGTCACTAATTCATAGGATTCAACTTCTCCTAGACAGTTAGCCACAGAACATGAAAGCTGCTTACTGAGAACTCCTCAAGTACCAGGGACTTTTTCAACACGTGTCATACAGCCTATTAGTCCCATAATGTGTCGGGCACGATTAGCTTCTGCGCTCTTGCAGAAAGCTTGACTGGGCACTCTTGGCTTCTGCAAGGTGATTCATGAAGTCAGTTCATAAGTGGTAGACAGTTTATCCAGCAGGGCAGCCAACAGTCTTCAGCCTCTGGGCAGTTAAGAGAGTAGTGGGGCAACCCGTCTGTGAGCCAGAAAGGGCAGCAGAAGAACGCAACATAGCAGGGCACAAAACAGCGTTCACAGCCCTCGTGAGCATGTTCCCAACCCAGCTGGCCTGAGTGATGACAGAGGCAGCATTGTTGAGGGCCCGTGGGAGGGATCAGACTTGTCAGTCACCAATTTGAAGAAATTTCACTCTCTTCATACCACTGTAAGCCAGAGTTCATCTTTCTTTTCAATTTCCCCCACCCCCCACCCAGGACAGTAACCAACCAAGGTCATGCCACAATATATATATTAAGTTCAGTGTCATCAAATAGCCTTGAACCACAGGAAAGATAACCTTTTTCCCCTGTGAAAAATGGACCTGGAATCACTTGAGGATCCCACCTGGGGTATAATGGGCTGAATATAAATGCATTTTTTCCCTCCCATCCTCAGCCCTGTCTGTGCCTTCATCCAAACCGCGATGTTCCATTGCACAGCTGGGCCTCTTTCAAACAACCCAAACAGTTGTTCTCTGCTCTAGACACAACCCTTCAATAAACCTACCCAGTGTCAGTGTTCCTGACTGCTAGATGCTGGCTGTGGGGTTGGCTGTCAGGGATTATTGCAGCAAAAAAGCATCTTATCCATCCCCCTATCCCACAAAACCTACTGCAGCTCAATTCTCTTCATTAACAATAAGTCTCTCTATTCGCAAGATGTGGAAAGAAAACGTCCACAATACCTTCCCTTTGAAATGCAGTCTGCAGGTAATCAAAATATAAAATAGAGCATCCATTTCAATTCACTAATAACCGAAGTCAAAGGCGGCGAACCAACTCAATGTTTGTCATTAGGCAGGACCCCCCCCCCCCCCCGTGAATGAGTCAGAACAAAAGCTGCGCGAGAATTGTTCAGAAATGTCTAAGTCAAAAGAAAATTTTATAGAGCCTGTGAAGTCTAGCAATATCTAACTCATGCTCTCATTTTAAAGATAAGGAAACCGGAAGTCAGGTTTCTGGTGGGACACACAGATGCCTGGAACACAATTTGCTACTCAGCAATTAGGATCCTATCTTTCAAAGTTTTTTTTTTAATTGAGTATATTGGGGTTACATTGGCCAATAAAATTATACAGGTTGCAAGTGTCCAGTTCCACAATATATCATCTGCACATGGCATCGTGCACTCACCATCCAAAGTCTAGTCTCCTTTGGTCACCATTTATCCCGTTTACCCTCTTCCACCTGCCCCAGCACGCTTCCTGCCCTCTGGTAATCACCACACTGGTATCTGTGTCGTGAGCTTTTTTTCCTTTTTTCTTTTTTTTTTAATCCCTTCACCTCTTTTACCTAGCCCCCAAATCCTTCCCTCTGACAGCTGTCAGTCTGTTCTCTGTATCTATGAGTCTGTTTCTATTTTATTTTGTTCATAAGATCTCACATATGGGTGAAATCATGTGGTATCTCTTTCTCTGACTGGCTTATTTCACTTAGCATAATAATCTCCAGGTCCATCCGTGCTATCTCGAAACATAAGATTTCCTTCTTTTTTATAGCCACGTAGTATTCCATTGTGTAAATGTACCACAGCTTTTTTATCCACTCATCTACTGATGAGCACTTGGGTTGCTGTCAAATCTTGGCTCAGCTATATCTATATAAATAATTGTAAATAATGCTGCAATGAATGTAGTGATGCATATATTCTTTTAAATCTTCAGATATATTCCCAGAAGTGAATTACTTAGGCCAAAGTCTTCTAATATCTGTGTCTCCCTATGAACCAGAGTCTATCAAAATGTATTTATTTGTAAATGACAAAAATAAAAATATCTACTTAAAAATATTCTGCTTTATTTCCAGATGCAGCTTGACACACAATCTTCACATCCTTTAGCAAACACATTTACTTGAAATAAAAATCATTAATTCCATAAAAATAGAAAAATGAACAGCCATGTTGTTGAGTTGACAAGAGACTGGTCAGCCAGCTTGTGAGCAGATGGGCCTAAAACGGCAGGGCATAACATAAAAGCTGCAGAAAGAATACATGGCCATTCCTCTGACTTCAAGACTTCAAGTACAAAATGACATCAAATAGGTGTTTGGGTTTTGGGGGGGTTTTCCCCATATTTTGGATTTCCAAGACCTTCTTTGCAGCCATCCTGCTAATTCCAGAACACCTGTCTCATGTATGATCATCCTTTTTACCATGTCAATTGTTCTTTGGAAATGGAAAGGATGGTAAATTATAAATAAAGCCCATTTCTTCTAGCTAGTGCCAGGTTAGAAAGATGGTACTAGCAAGAAGTCAGTAACCTGGGGTAACCACAGTTATTTTTAGCATCACAGAGGCTGGGAATGGAAAGATGGACATTCCTCTTCGTTTAGGTGCCGTCCCCTTTGGGAATTCCTCCGGACCCCAGGCCTGGCATCGGATGCTCCTACAGGACAGTGAGCACCCCTCCAACAGATCACACCCCTCTGGAACCTTAACCAGGTTTGTCATGATTATAATACTTGAACTCTTATATATCATGGTATGGAATTTACTTTCTGTCTCAGCTATGTGACCTTCCAAATTTTTCTGGATGTCAGTTTTCTCATTTGAAAATGGGAAAGAGAGTACCTATAAGTTTCCTTACTTGTAAAAAAGAGAATACAACTGCATCCACCTGAGTGATCATAAAGACTGAAACGCTCTTATGAGTCAGCGTCCATATCACTGCTCTTCCAAGTCTTAACACACTAGTTGTTCTCTTATCTGTGCTTGTTTTATCTTCACCAGCTAGATAGGCCCTTGTGTGTGTTGGAGTGAAAAATTAAAAAATTTAAAAAACAAACTTTGAAATCAGACAGGAATGGGGTGGCATACAGGCTCTTTATTTACTACATTTCAATAAGTAAAAAGATATTTTTTCACTCTTTACTGTCACTGAAATTAGAATATGTCTTATAATTAATGGCATTTTACATTCAATTGAGCATCACCTATGATCTTGAGCAAGTTATTTGATCTGTAAAACTGGTGATAGTGCCTTCCTCTCCTAGAACTGCAGTAAGGTACAGATAACGTAACTGCAAACCCCTAACACGCATCAGGAAGCACTGATACTACTGCATTTTATACACTGATGTGTCCAGTGTCTTGTGTATAGGAAATTCGTGGGAGGTAAATAAACATTTGTGTGTATATAGTGGAGCAACTCATTATCCATGGAGTTTAAAAATGGTGCCTGGACTCATTGCAAACAAATGCATATGGATGTCCCTGCTGGAGCACACTACAGAAAAGAGCAGGGTCCTTTAAATATAGGAACCCTTAGAAGTGGCACCATATGGACACTCAGAACCCTTTGCAAGAACCTGCACCCATATGAAGCAACCCACTTAGAACCTTGGATTACTGTCCAGCCCCTACATGGGGCCATTTACAGTCTAATACCTTGCTGAGACTGTGCTCAGGATCCAAGTTTGGATGGTGGGGCTAGAGAGCATAGGAGGGTGCTTTTTACAAATCTAGTTCTAGCTCTTGGCATGCAATAACAGCTAAAGTTGAGCGCTTCATCATACTCCGCTAAAGCCTTCACAATAACCCTATCATATACAACCGGCCTCCCATCAGCATTCCTGTTTTCCAAGGCCCAGCATTTAAGCCAGACCTGATAAGTGGCAGAAGTCTGCCTGGTTCCAAATCCTGCGTCCTTCACCACTGTGCCCTTTCTCAGGGAGGTTATGCAACATCAGCCAGAGAAGCAAGCATAGCTTTCCCACACTTCAAGTTCACACCTTCAAAACAGCCAAACAACCTCCTCCCCGGAAGTGCGTCACATTCTCCTGTTCAGGGCGAGTGGAGGCAACAAGGTAGATGGGTAGGGCAGTTCTGTGTGGACCAAGTTTCCAGTGGGTTTCCAAGCCTAGTAGGTGCTGTCCAGGCCCTCAGACTGGCCAGCCCCATCAGGCAATGTTTCTTTTTTCTATTCCTCTTATTCTTAACTTCCGTCCCCTGGCCCAGGCACCACCCTGCAGATTACTTCTGCTTCTCCCTCTCCTTGATAGGCTTCCTCCAGCTTTCTTTTCTCTTTCTTATTTTTTAAATTCTGGTTCTTCAAAAGTTTCTCTCCTAATAACAGTTATTCTCTTCACACAGTTCTGCACTTCTGGAAACTGTTGTTCACTCATCCTGTGCAGACATGAATCTCAGTGGAAAAGTCATAGTTGAAGATCATCACCTGAACTCTCCCGGCATGTCAGAAAGTTAGAGAAGCCAGAGGAGGACATGCATGATGTATGACTTTCCTTGCCCCGGATTATCTGCTCCTGGCACTGTTGGATCACCGAAGACTCCGGGGTGACACCGAGAAAGATCACCAGTGTAGAGTTCAAGACAACAAAGTGCACCTGTTCAACAGTCTTCCCTTTGGCCTTTCCCCTGCAGCAGTCACTGCACTACACAATTTCCTTCTCATCTGAGGAAACCATGAGACCTTTTTTTTTTAATGCCATCTCCCATTTCTAGACAATACCATAAACCAGCTGGCAGATTATCTAGTTTACATGCGCTCACCAATCATCACATCTCTCCAAGAGGTTCAGAGATGTGTTTTTGTTTGTTTTGTTTTGATTTTAGAGAGAGAGAGAGAGATAGGAAGGGAAAGAGAGATGAGAAGCATCAACTCCTAATTGCTTCAATTTAGTTATTTATTGATTGCATCTCATACATGCTTTGACCAGAGGGCTCAATCCGAGCTAGTGACCTCTTGCTCAAGACAGTGACCTTTGGACTTAAGCCACTGACCATGGGGTCATGTGGATGATCCCATGCTCAAGCTGCCAAGCCTGCACTCTAGCCGGCGACCTCAGGGTTTGGAATCGGGACCCTCAGCATCCCGGATTGATGCTCTATCCTCTGCACCACCTCTCGACCTGGTCAGAGAGATGTGCGTTTTTAACACAGAACCTATCACCATGGCAGCTGGAGTGTTTCAGTTTCTACATAGGTACAGTGACCTATTTATCTCTCCCATAAGGAGTAGTAACAGGTTAGTAACATGCTCTATGACTTGGCATTACAGAGCTTCTGGGGAGCAATGCAGATCAAGGCAAAGGCCACAGGGCTACATAGAAGCTATGGGGGATTTGCTGGGAAGTGAAGTCCGTTGGTCAGAACACACACTCTGTCACCCTTGCTATGTCCAGGCCCACATCTCAGACTTCTCTACTTCAAACTCAAACTACTGAGATGATGGGTCGGCAGAATGCACTGCCTCCTTCACTTACTAGAAAATAGAAAATGAAAGAGAACAATAAATATGACTTAATCTGCAGTTGGAAAAGACATTATGTATGATTTTGGCCTTGTTTACTCATCCCACATAACATGCCAGACAGTTCCAGACATTTGCTGAATACAGCTGGCTTTTGTAAATGCCAGAACACTGATTCATTTCTTCAAACCATATTAACTTATCCTCTGGCAATATAACTCCTAAGTCATTATCCTTAACCATGACTAAAATACCGTATCAGGTCAATGGAATTTGGACAGAAGCTATACTTTCCTGTATTTTCCATCCTTCCCTTGGGTCCCCTGGAAAATTCTGGGTTTGATGGTTTGTCTATGTATGTGTCTTCTGTGGTGATGACCCACCAATTCTATAAACTCAACATGAGTTAAATATCCCAGAAACAACTTCATTTGTGTACATACATAATTAATATTCTAAACATGCAGTAGTAATTCACACTTGGGAAAAATTATCCACTTTTGGGTCAGCCATTTCACACATATGAAAAGAAGCTGGCCCCTGCTTACACCATAAGCAGGGGGTACATTACCCCAGTATCTCACAAACTTTTGAGAGGCTAGAGCTCTGTGTGATTTACCATTAGCAAAGCGGTATGAGCCCTTCCTTCAGTTTTGCTAAGGGATCCAACCTTCCAACTTTGCGGGTAAAGCGACTGACCACAGACCAGGATTCTGGTGCTACCTATTGTTCCTTGTTTCTTTTTTAAGGGGTTAGGTTTTGGGGCCAAAAGAGTAGACACTGGTATGCTCCACAGAGACCCCATTTTTAGGGTCAGGACACCCATCCCTGGCTGCTCATGGCCCAAAGGGCAGGTCCGAGCTAGCTAGCGGCAGGACACTGCTTCAGTCAATGTTATGTCCCCAGAAGGGGTTGCTAAGTTGCCAGCGATTGGCTGACTGGGGCCGCACAGGTCCCATCCCTTGCTTCAAATAAGGACAACTCAGAAAGCCATCCCAGTTTCAGAGCTCCCCATAAGGGCGGCTTCTCCTCTGCCCTGGCCTGCTGCCCACCGCCCCTCGCCCCTCACCCCTTGAGTCCTTCAGCACCGGACTCCTGGGCTCACTGTGCTTCCAGAGAACGCAGTCAAAGACAGGCAGTCTTATTTTAACTTATTCTGAGAAACTTACAGGCCCCACAGAGACACATTCTATAAGAAGTCTTAAGAAGGCAAAACAGCCTGACCTGTGGTGGCGCAGTGGATAAAGCCTCGACCTGGAATGCTGAGGTCGCTGGTTTGAAACCCTGCACTTGCCTGGTCAAGACACATATGGGAGTTGATGCTTCATGCTCCTCCCCCCTTTCTCTTTCTCTCTCTCTCTCTCTCTCTCTCTCTCTCTCTCTCTCCTCTCTAAAGTGAATAAAAAAAAATTTTTTTTAAGAAGGCGAAACAGTCTTTGAAAAAACATTTGTGATTCAGTTTAAAAAACTACAATTTTTTTGATAATCAGCTCAGATCACTTTCTGAACAGCAGCACGGCGCAGTCCACAGGTACAGGGGTTAAAGGACACCAGGAGTTCCACAGGCCCCCAGGTAAGGGAGGCTGAGACACCACCAGACTAGGCACTTGCACATCACAACATCATGTGGATTAAAAACTGACACCAAAACACAGGCCGCTAGATCTGGAGTTTTCAACCTTAACCATTAGAGCAGCGATTTTCAACTGGTGTACTACAGAATTTTTAAAACCAGCAATACCTGACTAGTCAGGAGAACTAACCTCTTTTCCCTTAAACTGTCAAATTAAAAAAAAAAATGACAACAGCTAAGACAACAATAGCTGTCCAGTGTAAATGAATCAAAATTATGCCCATTTTTTTTTGTCAGATCTGCAAAAAATGTATTTTTTGGTGTGTCACAGTTTATGTGTGCCATGAGATGAAAATGGTTGAAAATCACGCCCTGGCCAGGTAGCTCCAATGATTGGAGCGTTGTCCCAATGCACCAAGGTTGTGGGTTCAGTACCCCCCTCATGACACAAACAAGAATCAACCAATGAATGCATAAATAGGTGAAACAACAAATCAATGTTTCTCTCTCTCTCTCTCTCCCTTCCTCTCTCCCTAAAATCAATAAGCCTGACCTGTGGTGGCACAGTGAATAAGAGTGTCAACCTGGAATGCTGAGGTTGCTGGTTCAAAACCCTGGGCTTGCCTTGTCAAGGCATATATGAGAAGCAACTATGAGTTGATGCTTCCTGCTCCTCTGCCTCCCCGCCCCCCAGCCATTCTCTCTTCCTCTCCTCTGTCTAAAATCAGTATATAAAATCAATTAAAAAATGTTTTAAGTTTGAAAATTGCTGCATTAGAGTATGCCCCTTCTCACATAAGACATACGTGCTTTATAACCTCAACTCCTAGGAAATCTTCATTTTAATGCTACTGGAAAACAATATTTCTAGATAGAAGTATGAAAATGAGTCACTGAACACTATTCCCAACATCTCAAACGTCTAGTAACAGGGAACCAGTCCTGGAGCTGATAGATTATTGATGACTCTGTAGCGTGTACTGCAGCCCCGAGAGAGCAGATGGCAGACAGGCCTGAGCAGGACGCAAGAGCTACCGCTCTGCATTGCCCAGGAGGCAGCTCCATCTTCCAGAAACTTGTGAATAACTGCCTAGTAGTCATCTAGGCTCTAGTCCAATTTAGGGACCAGGGACAGAGTTAGGGATGTCATAGGACTACCAGTCAACGGAAAAGCAGGAACTTGCATAGTGTCTGTATCTTATTACCAGAGGTTTTGGTTCAGGACGTTAAAAATGTCCATAAAGGGCCCTGGCCGGTTGGCTCAGCGGTAGAGCGTCGGCCTAGCGTGCGGAGGACCCGGGTTCGATTCCCGGCCAGGGCACACAGGAGAAGCGCTCATTTGCTTCTCCACCCCTCCGCCGCCGTGCTTTCCTCTCTGTCTCTCCCTTCCCCTCCTGCAGCCAAGGCTCCATTGGAGCAGAGATGGCCCGGGCGCTGGGGATGGCTCTGTGGCCTCTGCCTCAAGCGCTAGAGTGGCTCTGGTCGCAACATGGCGACGCCCAGGATGGGCAGAGCATCGCCCCCTGGTGGGCAGAGCTTCTCCCCTGGTGGGCGTGCCGGGTGGATCCCGGTCAGGCGCATGCAGGAGTCTGTCTGACTGTCTCTCCCTGTTTCCAGCTTCAGAAAAAATGAAAAAAAAAATGTCCATAAGGTACTCAATATATATCAAAACCTCAACTTAAAAATCATGCTACCGCCCTGGCCGGTTGGCTCAGCGGTAGAGCGTCAGCCTAGCGTGCGGAGGACCCGGGTTCGATTCTCGGCCAGGGCACACAGGAGAAGCGCCCATTTGCTTCTCCACCCCTCCGCCGCGCTTTCCTCTCTGTCTCTCTCTTCCCCTCCCGCAGCCAAGGCTCCATTGGAGCAAAGATGGCCCGGGCGCTGGGGATGGCTCTGTGGCCTCTGCCTCAGGCGCTAGAGTGGCTCTGGTCGCAACATGGCGACGCCCAGGATGGGCAGAGCATCGCCCCCTGGTGGGCAGAGCATCGCCCCTGGTGGGCGTGCCGGGTGGATCCCGGTCGGGCGCATGCAGGAGTCTGTCAGACTGTCTCTCCCTGTTTCCAGCTTCAGAAAAATGAAAAAAAAAAAAGAAAAAAAAAAAATCATGCTACCACTTAACATTTTATAGCTTGTCCCACAATGTCTCACTTGGCCCTCACAGCCCTCCCTGTGAGGACCAAGCTGGTATTACTATCTCAACTGTGTGACTAAGAGACCTGCCCAGGACCACACAACTGATCAACGCTGCAATAAGACTGCCAGATTCCGGCTTTAGGGTTCCTTCCTATAAAATCCTGCCAATTTGCAATTTTTCTATGTATTTCTCCAGGCTTGAGTGCAAAGCTCCAAAAGTTTGTCTCCCTTCTTCTCCTTTTCTGGTCCCCACTTTCAATATACTACAGATCTATATTTCACAAGAACAAGGACTATCAATGGCAGGTGGTCCTAAAACGGGCCATTAAACACCACCCAAGATCTCTCTTACTGAAAACAATCCAGACTCTGTCGATACAGACCACAACTTCTGATGGAAGCTGACAAGAAGCTAAGGGGATCGATCTAGTTATATGACTTCCAGTATTCAATGTCTGTGACTAACCTGATTCACGTTAGCCGCATGTTAGTCGCATACACAAAAGTAGAAAAAAAAGAAGGAAAAGCTTTTAGCAGCTCACGGATTTCTTAAACACAGTCTTGTTCTAAGGAAAGGCTTTCCACCCTGGTCAGTGGGTTTTGCTACTGTTATTTGAAGCACTTGTTGGATTTCACCCTTGCCAAGTTAGCTCTCTGTCTCTGCAGCGTGCAAATGCTTCGACTGCAGAGATCAGGCGGGGATTTTCATGGTTTCAGTAACAGAAGCAAGCCTCTCTCTGCCTCAGGTGGATGCATTACAGCTTGTCGGAGTGCTAATGAGAGCTAATTACTCTGTTTACTGCATTAGCCAACCAGCCAGCAACAAGGAAAGCCCGGTAAAACTTGCTGGGTTCTCAGGCTTTGTTTCACAGGGCTGCTGCCAAAATGATCTGGCTGAAGTGATCGGCACAGGGCTGCTCGACCGGGTTGTTATCTCAGGATCACAGAGCACAGTCTTCAGGCCTCTGTATCCTGTAAATCAATAGTCAGGTCAGCACCGATTTTATTCTTCCAGACTCTCTTTACCATTACATTATCACCACTACCACCTCTGCCCTCAAACGTCTAGGCTGGCTGCGAATTAAAAAATGAAAGGACAGGCCCTGGAGTTTTAGGAAAACAAGTGTCCACTGACCATTAAAATCAGGTGTGGCATGTTACAATGCCCTACATTCAGTTGGCAATAGTCACAAGATTTGGCCAACAGTTCACTCACTTTGATCCTTGAACTGTAGGCATAAGAGGGAATCTAGAAACCATGTAAATTTCATTGAATCACTGATACTTAACTGTATCCATGTTATATGTAAAGCATATATACATATGTTATGCGTTATATAAAAATGCAACTAACTCATGAATTTATATAAATTATATTTTTAAAAGCTTTTCCATCCTTATCTCCGTATTCCTACCAAGGGGCCGGGGAGTGGGAGAGGGGTGGAAAAACACAGGGCGACAGATCTACATTTCCCAGAATAGGAGCTAGAAGGTTAGTTATTAAACCAGCGAAGCCCCACCCATGCTAACCTGTCCCATATTCTAGTATACTAGGATGACATATTGTTGAAAATGCAACCCTGGCTTCAAGGACATAAAAATAAGATTTAAGACATACCTTGGCCCTGGCCGGTTGGCTCAGCGGTAGAGCGTCGGCCTAGCGTGCGGAGGACCCGGGTTCGATTCCTGGCCAGGGCACACAGGAGAAGCGCCCATTTGCTTCTCCACCCCTCCGCCGCGCTTTCCTCTCTGTCTCTCTCTTCCCCTCCCGCAGCCAAGGCTCCATTGGAGCAGAGATGGCCCGGGCGCTGGGGATGGCTCTGTGGCCTCTGCCTCAGGCGCTAGAGTGGCTCTGGTCGCAATATGGCGACGCCCAGGATGGGCAGAGCATCGCCCCCTGGTGGGCAGAGCGTTGCCCCTGGTGGGCGTGCTAGGTGGATCCCGGTCGGGCGCATGCGGGAGTCTGTCTGACTGTCTCTCCCCGTTTCCAGCTTCAGAAAAATGAAAAAATGAAAAGAAAAAAAAAAAAAAAAAAGACATACCTTAAAGAAGATTCCCAAAGGGTGTTATCTTTAACTACATAGAAACAAGACCGCATTGGATTATGATTTTAAGAAAATAACATTTATAATTACTTGGCTCAATTTATTAAAATAAAAAAGCCTGAGTAAACATACAGTCCTTTTTATGTGGTTAACAAGATGTAGCATAAAACCAATCAAATCTAACCAATTTATATGTGGTATAAAAAAATGAAGATTTACTCAACAACTTTTCTCCTGAGTTATTTAACAACATTGTCTTTTTTCATGATTTTCTACTTTTTTTCCTTTTAAAGACTGCTCTGTTACCTGAATTCTTATTACACATGGACAAGCAACAACTCCGTGAATGATGCCAAAAATCTCAACCACGTGTAAAGGAATGACTGAGTTACTGGCCTTCCAAAGAGCTGTCTCAGCTTTTTACACAAACACATAGACAATAAATGTTTTATTTCAGCTGTGAGAACAGTCCTAAACTGGGGATTCATCATGAAATTTGCTAAGCAGAAGGATTTCAGAGAATGAAGTGACATCCTTAACAGGAAAGAAAAACTACTAAACAGGAAAATAAGATTTAAAAAAGGTTTCTTGCACTTAAATATCCATAATATTTACTATAAGTCCACAAAACTGAGCAGGTTTACCAGTTATCCTAAAATTTTAAACAAAAAAGAACAGCAGTATTTTCAACTTTAAGACTAGGAAATAATCATTACTGAACTCCTATAATGAATGAGCCAGGTACTGTACTAGGCATCTTCAATGTACAATCTTTTTTTCCACATTGATTTGAGGGGGTGAAAGAGGGATGGGTGAAAGAGGGATGGATGAAAGGGAGAGAGAGGGGAGGAGAGAGAGGGGAGGAGAGAGAGGGGAGGAGAGAGAGGGGAGGAGAGAGAGGGGAGGAGAGAGAGGGGAGGAGAAAGGGAAGGGGGAAAGGGGAAAGGAGAGAGAGATAAGGACGGGGGAAGGGAGACAGAGAGGAAGGGAAAGAAGGGAGAGAGAGAGAAAATGAAAGAGAAAGGAGAAGCATCAATTCAATTCACATAGTTTGTTCCATTTAGTTGTGCACTCATTGATTGCTTCTCATACATGCCCTGACCCAGGGTCGAAACCGCGACCTCTGGTGCAGAGGGACGACACTTTATCCACCAACCCACCCAGTCAGGACTCGAATGTATTACCTTAATTTAATCTTTCTAGTATTTCTACAAGGTAGACATTGTTAACATCTTACAGGTGAGAAGACTGAGGCTCAGGCTGGGTAAGTAATATAGTCACAGTACCAAGACATAACTATGTTGGGATTCCATCCAAGATATATCTGACTCCAAAACTTAAAACAGTTGCTGCTTCCCTCTGACCCAAAAGCGCCACCAAGAAATTACCATGATAGAATTGTTTCCTAAGTAGAGAGGATCAGCTCTGGGGTCAGAAGCTCTAGATTTTAATGATGCTTCTGTTGAGTGGTAGTTTCTTACAAATTAATGGAGATGAAAATAGTATTTAACTTCATAAGGTTGCGGTGAGAAGCATATAAAAAAGGCCCCAGTGAACGGGCTTTGCAAAACAGATAAACATTAGTTGTTATTGCTACCTCCCAGTTCTTAGCTAGATGCAGCTGGAGACCTGCAACAGAGAGCCCTGGGCTCCTGTGAACCCGCCCACAGGGCAGGAAGCTGCCTTGAGGAGGCTGAGGAGGCAGAGCCCCACAGAATAAGACTTAGGGAGTGAGGAGTGGGGGGGGGCACTTTGCCATGGTCTCTGCTTAGTCTACCCTCTCATGCACTAAACAAATTTTAAAAAGTTGTCGCGAGTCAACTCTGCACCACGTACAGCCATTTTGCCGCAGCTGTTGGTCCCAGCAACTCCGCCACTTTGGACCTATGGAAGCCTCCTGCCTTCAGGGAGCTCACTCCCACCCTGAGCAGAAGTACATTCAAAACAAAACCAAAGGCCTTGGCCCACATCCATTTTCCCTTCTCTCTCTCTCTCTCTCTCTCTCTCTCTCTCACACACACACACACACACACACACACACACACACACAGGTTTTCCATGGTATACAGTAGGTGGCCATATTAGAATAAGCGCTTGAGGCCCTTGATCCTAAGAACCTCTATAGCGGACATTTCGGGATAGAATTTTAAACACCGATGACATAGTATAGTAACTTCCAGAGAAGGGTTTATTTCAGTATCCAAAGGTCAAAAACCCCAGGTGGGAAATAAAGTCAACAGATTTGGCTACATAAGATTTTAAACTTCTATATAATAAAAACAAAATTAAAACCAATAAAAAATTAGAAAAAGAAAACTAGGTGAAAATATTTGTAGTAACTATGAGAGAGCGTTAATAAGGGTTAATAAATGAAATACATAAACTAGAGTTTATGATAAGAAATCTACTAATACCCAATAGATAAAATGGGCAAAGTACATGAATAATTTGTTAAGAACAAAAAATAAAACTAATAGCCATATGAACATGTTTGTTCTCATTCATGTCAAATAAAAAAAAATACTCCTAGAAAATTATCAAACAGTTTTAAAATGAAAATATCACTCTGCTAATGGTAACAAAAGTTAGTGGAAACTTTTGGCAACTAACAGCAATATTGATTGACATATCCCTAGATGTCCACACCCTTTGGTTTTACTTCTGATCATGCAGTGCAAAGATAACAACACTCTGAAATACAGAAAATGCTGACTGCATGAAGATGTTCATTCAGCGCTAAAAACAGTCTATGCCTTGCTGGGATATGGGATAGCAGTTAGTTAGAGCGTCGTCCGAGAGTACAGAGGTTGCCAGTTCGATCCTCGGTCAGGGCGCATACAGGAACAGATGGATGTTCCTGTCACACACACACACACTCTCTCTCTATCTCTTTCTCTCTCTCTCTCTTTCCCCCTCCCCCACTTCCTCTCTCTCGAAAATAAATTAATTTAAAAAAAAAGAAAACAGGCTGTATGCTCTGCAGTGGGATTGACTAAAACATGAAACAAATGTAGATGAAATATTTTACAGTTCTTGAAAATAATATCGACAGAATATTTTAACAGTGTAGGAAAAGGCAAATAAAATATGTTAAGTAAAATAAAGTGGAACACAAAAATCATATACTCAGACTATTTCAAATATGGGAAACTACATGAACGGGGTGTGTGTGTGAAAGGAAATACACCAACAGTAGTTGTGCCTTCGTGTGGTAGGATTACTAATGACTATTTTCTTTAACTGTGTCTTTGTGTTCTTTTTCTGTACTGCTCAGATCTTCTCTGTGGTACATATATTACTTCAATAATTACAAAATGTGTACACACCAATCTCAACTGTAGATCTACAATAAACAATAGGTGGAAATCCAACAACTCTCCACACCACTCCCACAAGCACCAAAACACTGTGCAGTGGGCAGGTGAGGCAGTCAACAAGGGAAAGGTGCCTTTGCCTTAAAGCTCAGGCTAGAAAAACATTAGGTATCTTGATGTGGAAACAAAAACTTTTCATGTCCTTCTTATCAAAACATATTTTGGAAATGCACTAAACAAAACAGTCTCCATCAAAAGAGGATTTAAAGGTGCACACTGACATTATCTCTACAGAACAAACGACATAGATAAGCAAGCAGGAAGTTTACCAGAAACACCCTAAAAATTAATAATTGTTTTTACAGTTCTGATAAATCCACGCCAGCTCATGTTAGTACACAGTGTAACACAAACACTTGCCAGCGTGTCCGTCACCCCTTCTAAACAGGAGAGCATGAAATCCTTAGCACAAGGCTTTACTTTGACAGGGATCATAAATGCTGCTGAAATTAAGTCTTCTGGGGTTCATCTTCTTGAAAGCTGATTTTGCAACCTCTAAAAATGGTTTTCTTAGAGTAACAGTTTAAATTTTTTAAAGACTTTATTCATTTTAGAGAGGAAAGAGAGAGAGAGAGAACAGGGAAGAGCAGGAAGCATCAACTCCCATATGTGCCTTGATCAGGCAAGCCCAGTGTTTCGAACTGGCGACCTCAGCGTTTCCAGGTCAATGCTTTTGACCTGTGTCACCACAGGTCAAACTAGAGTAACAGTAAACTAGGCCAAACTCACTGCATTCATTATCTTATTTCATCTTCACAACCCTACAAGACAGGGCTTCTCAATTTTGGCACAATTAACATTTTGGGCTGGGTGATTCCATGTTACGGGAGGTTGTCCATGCATTATAAGGTGTTTAGCAGCATCCTGGAACCTATTCACTAAATGTCAGTCTTCCCTCTACCTCCCGTTGTGCAAAAATAATATTGCCAGATGAATCCTCCAGTGCAAAATCACCCTGGTTGAATACCATGCTCAAAGTATGTATTACTATATTATTGGCCCCATTTTACAAATGAAGAAACAGAGACACAACTCTAGGCCCATCTAACTCCAAAGCCCAAGATCCAAAGCTCTATATTGTAATTGTGCACAGGTAGGAGGCATATCTTACAGCATGACTGATACACACCCATCTTTTCTACTTGAGTCTCTTTTGCATCCCCACAGAGCCTCATCTAAGTAGCCTCTGTACATAATGGTTGAGAGAACCATTACTCTCATCACATAAACATTATTGAATCCCTCCAGGGTAACAGGGCCTAGCAACAAAGGCACAGTCATGGCTTTCAACTAGCATATAACCTGTTTGAAGAAATAAGACAAAACAAGAAATTATCTACTTGGAGTGTCTGTTTTGGAGAAAACTCTCAGTTCCCTCATCTGTAAAATGGAGATAATGCTAGTGCTGACCTCACAATTAGCTGAGACAGTGCAAACAAAGTTCCTTTCAAAGTACAACTTCAAAAACCAACTACATACCAAATGTGTGGTAATAAACAGGCCTAGGCATTGGAAGAATTATATATAGCATCTCAGAATCACTGGGCTGGAAACAACTTTAGAAAACAACATGAACTCAGCACCCACTTGGTACTTGAGCATTTAAAAATCTAAAAATTTGCCCTGTCGGCTGGTTAGAGCATTGTCCTGAAGTGCAGAAGTTGATGGTTTGATCCCCAGTCAGGGCACATAAAGGAACAGATGGATGTTGATGTTCCTGTGTCTGTCTGTCTGTCTCTTTCTCTCCCTCCCTCCCTTTCTCTCCCTCTTAAGTCAATCAACTAAACATTTTTAAAAATACATCATCTATTTTTTAAATCAAGTGAGAGGCAGGGAGGCAGAGACAGACTCCCACATGCACCCTGACCAAGATCCACCTGGCAACCCCCTGATGCTCTGCTCATCTGGGGCTGCTGCTCCATTGCTCCGCAATCAAGCTATTTTAGCACCTGAGGCAAGGCCATGGAGCCATCCTCAGCATCCAGGGCCAACTTGCTCATTCATGCCAATGCTGCAGGAAGGGATGAGACAGGGAGAGAGGGAGGGAGGAAAAGAGGAAAGGAGGAAGAGAAGGGGAGGGGGAGCGGTGGAGAAACAGATGGTGGCTTCTCCTGTGTGCCCTAACCGGAATCAAACCCCAGACATCCACACGCTAGGCCGACGCTCTACCTTTGGGCCAACCGGCCAGGGCCAAATAATCTAAATCTAAAACTTTCATTACCTGCTTCCAGAAGAGTTTATGGGCTGAGTCCTGACTAAGGCCCTTAGCAAAGGTTTCCTGAACTCTGCCGAGTAGGCCTGGAGGCAAGAGGAGGGTTTAAGCAAAAAGAGCCATGGGCAAAGCAGGAAGGTTGGGAGGACTTAAAGCACTGTAGGGGTGTAGGGCCTGGTCTGAGTATAGGGGAAGAGGAACTTGGAGGAAATAGTCAACATGAGAAGAGGTCACAACATGACTTCAAGGTGACCAGTAGTGACAATGGTCAGTTGAGACCTAAAAAATATTTCTCCTATAAAAGCAACCAAGGGCTGCTATAAAGCATACATCTACTTAGATGATGAAGGTAGAGGACTTAATTTCTCAGGTGAAAGATCAGCATTCCTAATACTTCACAGCATTCCCTCAGACAGTTGCTTTAAATGTACGTTAGTGCAAGTGGTGACTGCCCAAACAAAGGGTCTGCCCTGAAAGCACACCCCATCATCTTCCTCCCCAAGTACACAGGTATTCCTGTTCTACGGGGAACCAGCCTCGCAAAACAAAAGCCCCCAACAGCCAGATCCTCCTTTTATAAAATCTGAATTTCAGTAAGTGAAATCTCCCACACTTTTAAGTATTGGCTTAAATTTCTTAAAATACATATTGTGTAGATCAAACCAAACTGGTCTGCATGCAGTCTCCACACCAGGACCATCAGTATAAGAACTCTACAGCCTACAGGAGATTAAACAATATATATCAGGCAAGGTGGCCTCATAGCAAAGGCTTACTTGAAAGATTTGTGTGGCCAAGAGGTGTAGAATACAAGGAAAAAATTAAGAACAGGGTTCCGGGTAGAAGACAACTACAGGGTATATATCAGAGTTGACAGGGATATGAACCAAGGCAATGGAGTTATTAAAAATATATTTGACAAGCAAACTGACAGTGCTGATGGCTAGGATACCAGGCACAAACCGACCCCATTGCATACTTTGACATTGAAGGTATGTCTAAGACTAGAGGGAAACTCAGGCTTAAAGGTGACCTCTGACTTCCGAAAACAAGATTTCTGGCCTTTGTAGTCATACAGAACCCTATGCTCAGAAATGCTCCATAGTTGATTTAATGCCTTGCTGTCACTCTCTTGTAATTCTTAATAACTGTAACTCTGAACTTGTGTTTGTGAATGAGGTCTGATGAAACAATGGAGCATGCGTGTGAGCAGAGGAGATCCTATTCAATGTGTGTAGCCACACCATTCATAAATAGTGTTTGCAATGTCTCATGAGCACAGAATTTCTATGGATGCATGATACATGAGATTTCAGCAAGACTAGTTCAAAGTGTGTTACAAAAAACCAAGTGGGTGGGCGCTGACAGCTCCAAGAAGCCATGCTTTCCATTTGAACCAATGTCTCTCTAAGAAACACAGCCAACCAAAAATTCCTACATATGCTCTGACTCCTGTTACTTGCCTGTATTAGCCACCTATTTATGCTAAAAATGATGGCACAGAAGGAAACGTAAAGATAGAAATACTCATAGTTCTTCCTTTCAGTCCTGCCTTACGCCAGTCCTTCCTTCTATAAAACAAAGACTGATAAAATGTACAAATCAGGCCCTGCCCAGTTGGCTCAGTGGTGGAATGTCAGCCTGGCATGTGGAAGTCCCGGGTTCGATTCCTGGCCAGGGCACACAGGAGAGGCGCCCATCTGCTTCTCCAGTCTTCCCCCTCTCCTTCTTCTCTCTCTCTTTCCCTCCTGCAGCCAAGGCTCCATTGGAGCAAAGTAGGCCTGGGCACTGAGGATGGCTCCATGGCACTAGAATGGCTCCAGCTTCAATAGAGCAACACCCCAGATGGGCAGAGCATCACCCCCTAGTGGGCATGCTGGGTGGATCCTGGTTGGACACACACGGGAGTCTGTCTCTCTGCCTCCCAGCTTCTCACTTCAGAAAAATACAAACAAAAAAAGTACAAATCAGGAAGGGAAATAAAAGTTGTCAATTTTGTGCAGTGTTTCTACTATTATAATAAGAATAATATACATATGCATATGTAAGTTACAAAGTAGGGCCCTGGCCAGTTGACTCAGCAGTAGAGCATCAACTCAGCATGTGGATATCCTAGGTTCAATATCCAGGGCACACAGGAGAAGTGACCATCTGCTTCTCCACCTCTCCTCCTCCCCTCTCTCTCTCCCCTTCCTACAGCCACGGTTTGGTTGGAGCAAGTTGGCCTAGAGTGTTGAGGATGGCTCCATGGCCTCGCCTCAGGTGCTAAAATAGCTCGGTTGCTGAGCAACAGAGCAACAGCCCCAGATATACAGAGCATTGCCCCAAAGGAGGCTTGCTGGGTGGATCCTAGTCAGGGCATATGTGGGAGTCTGTCTCTCTGCCTCCCTGATTCTCACTTAAGAAAAAAAAAATTACAAATAGGAGGTGTGTGACTTCAGTAATTCTGCCTACCCATCAAAAGCTCTTATATTTGCTGCCTGGCTGGTGGTGGCACAGTGGATAGAGCATCACCTGGGACAGTGAGGTCCCAATTTCGAAACCCTGAGGTCTCCGGCTGGCTTGAGCACAGGCTCATCCAGCTTGAATGCAGGCTCACCAGCTTGAGTGGGGTCATCAAAATAATCCCATGGTCGCTGGCTTGGAGCCCAAAGCCCTGGGCTTGAGTAAGGGGTCACTGGCTCAGCTGGAGGCCTCTGGTCAAGGCATGTATGAGAAAGCAATCAATGAACAACTGAAGTGCCACAACTACAAATTAATGCTTCTCATCTCTCTCCCTTCCTGTCTCTTTCTCCCTCTCTCTCTCTAAAAAAAGAAAAAGAAAAAAAAAGCAGCTCATATTTGCATTAAAAACTGGCACTGCACAATTTAAGGATGAACAATCACATTCATGCTAGTAATTTTAATTTTCCTTGGCTTACAATGACATTAAGCAAAACCACCATGATGACTTGAGAGGGAAGACTATAGACGAAAAGGAAAAGCTTTCATGTTGGTGTCATTACAACACTTTTTCCTGCTTTGTAAGCATGGGGTCACACATTTTCATTTCACATTGGGCTCCACAATTATGTAGAGATCATTTAACTCAAGAATATGATGTCTATCTAAATATGCTACATATACACTCAGAAAAGTTTTTACTGATGTCTTTCAAAGCAACCCCCAAGAGATCCAACTATGGATTGACAGGAGTGGGGCTGATTTTAGTACCATGCAGCTAATTACTGAATCGTTTCAGTCCTTTTCTCCCATCCCCCTCATGTCATTGCAACAGCAAATCTACTGAAACATCACGACCCAATGTCTTTCCCACTAAAAAGCTATCTTGAGCCCCAGCGGGGTAGCTCAGTTGGCTGGAGCATTAGCCCGATAGGCCAAAGTTGTCGGTTTGATCCCTGGTTTGGGCACATACCAGAAACACCCAGTGAATGCATAAATAAGTGGAACAACAAATCGATATTTCTCTTTCAAAAAAGAAGAAGACCTCTCTTTAAATAATTAAACTGAACACCAAAGAAAACCTTACCAAAGAGCAGCATTTAATTCAGAGCCTTTCTTAAAGTATTCCTGGTACGCTGGTGGTTGCGTTTCGTGCAAACCCAGGCTCTGTCCCTGAACCAGGCTTTCTCACCACTCAGAGCACTCAGTTTTCCCTGGGCTGTTGTTCTGCAAACCATTAAGTCTGGTTGTCTAAAAAGTCCTTCTTTAAATACAGTCAAGTTTCCCTTTGTCTCATTTCATTGTCCTCTTCTTTTTTGTCCCACTACTTTCCACTTCAATACATTAATTTCCTGCCTGGAGACACATCCTGGCAAATGTGTCAGTTTGTGTTGTTTAGATGAGACACTTCTGTCATTCTTTCAAATTTTTCTTCTGTACCAATAACCCCGACAGCCAGCCTCTCAGGACCTGAGTTACTTGTCAATATATTTCGTTTCACTGCCTCCCATTAGACTGAAAAAATGCAGACCGCCTGAGGTGCACTTACTCAACTTATCTCTTCCAATCACATTTTTTTTCTATTTTCCCCTATCCTTTCTTCCATCCCATTTGAAGAAAGCTCTTATGCATTTCAAGGCTAACCTGCCACGCTCCCCTTGATTCTGAATCTATCCCTCTCCGTTGTATCCATTCCCACCTTTCATATCACCCTCCCTACCTGTACCGTCCTCAAACCCTGGCTATCACAGCACGTCTCTCCTTGTTGAATTCCTGGGAAGGCTGATCTAACAGGGCCACCTGCCATTCCTCACCCCCTATGTATTTCTCAAGTTTTTGCACTGAATTTCATCATCTCTACTGTGCTAGTGAAACGGCTCTCCAAGTTCATAAATGATCTGGCAGCTCGACTGGGGCAGTTTCTCAGCACCAGCCTTGTAAAGGGGCAGCAGCACTGGATGGCACGGGCCATCTACTTGCTTGGGTGCGCTTCTCCCCTCTGCCATCACCACCACCCTCTGCTCCTCCCCTCTGCCATCACCACCACCCTCTGCTCCTCCCCTCTGCCATCACCACCACCCTCTGCTTCTCCCCTCTGCCATCACCACCACCCTCTGCTCCTCCCCTCTGCCATCACCACCACCCTCTGCTCCTCCCCTCTGCCATCACCACCACCCTCTGCTCCTCCCCTCTGCCATCACCACCACCCTCTGCTCCTCCCCTCTGCCATCACCACCACCCTCTGCTTCTCCCCTCTGCCATCACCACCACCCTCTGCTCCTCCCCTCTGCCATCACCACCACCCTCTGCTTCTCCCCTCTGCCATCACCACCACCCTCTGCTTCTTTGAAGTTCCTGCTCTGTCCCCTCTAATGACTTCGCTTTGGCCTGACCATGTCTAAATGGCAAGAGTTCCCTGAAGGTTATGTATAGTAGTAAATCCTCACTTAATGTAGTCAACAAGTTCTTGGAAACTGTAACTTTAAGCAATAGGAAAAATAAGGAAACCAGTTTTACCATAGCCTAATTGATATAAACAAGAGTTAAGTTCCTATGGCTTCTTTCTGGTTACAAAAACATCACTAAATCAAATAAAAATCCAAAACACGTTTTATATTAGGCGTTGAAATAAATGTGACCTATACATACATTTTCAAAAGATCAATAAAAATTCAGATGATGATTTTCTGCCCTGGCCAGTTAGCTCGGTTGGTTACCTAAGCCCAGAGGGTGCTGGTTCAATCCTCAGTCAGGGCACATACAGGAACAGACCAATGTTCCTCTCTCTCTCTCTCTCTCTCTCTCTCTCCCTCTCTCTAAAATCAATAAAAAAAATTAACAAAAAATTAAAATCAGATTTATCACAGAAAATTCAGAAAACACAGTAGAATAAGTAGGAACCAAAAAAATTCCCACCACTTCAAGACAATCACCATGAACTTAAAAGAAAGAAAGAAAGAAAAAGATGATTATTTTCCAATCCTATTATTCCAGTTCAGGGTTGCAGGTGGTCGGAGCCCATCCCAGCAGTTCAGGGAGCCAAGCAGGCACCTACCCTAGACAGGACACCCTTCCTTCGCGGGGTGCACTCACCCACACCCACGCTCCCTGAGACCAGGACAGCTTTTGGATGTGGGAAGGAACTGGAGGACTGAAGAAAACCCACACAGACATAAGAACAATGTGTACAACTCCACATCACAGTGGCCCTCGCCAGAAATCACATTTTTTTCCTCGTCAAAGTTATAATGAAAGGGTGCTATTCGAGGACCTGCTATACTTCCTTCTCTTTTTACTGTTTCTTCTTCTTGAGCAAGTTCATCTCTTCTCATTCTTTATGCAACAGGCCTATGGAGATGGTCCATCAACCTAGGGTCTTACCTAAACTCCTAACCTAAATTTCTAAATTCCTACTTAACATCACATGGATAAAATCAACTAGCTTAATGGCTTTTAAGGTGCCAAGTAGAGAACTAAGCCAGAGGCAGTGATATAAAGAGGTTGAGGATCCTGGCCCTAAAGATAGTACCTATATTTAAATCCTGAGTCCAACATATGCAATGTGTGACCTGGGAAATTCAATTAGCCTGTCTGTGCCTCAGAGTCCTCACCTGTAATACTGAAATAATAATAGTACCTGTTCTTATGGCCTATGTAGAAATTAAATCTAAATTAAAATAAGTGTTTAGAACAGTGCTTGGTACATGCCAAGTTCTATGCAAGCATTAGTTATTATTGTTGTTGTTATTCTCCTATAAACCTAGTAAGATAGGAACTATTATTCCCCATTTGCACACTGAGGAAAAAAAAAGGTTGATCATTGTGGATCATGATGGAATCTCAAACTCCACATGTTCAAATATTAATTCATCATGTTTTCTGTTAAAATTCAACTTTTGCTTGCATGCCTTTCTTAAGGATGCCCTATCCCTCCCCACTCCCCTTGCCACTTGTACTCCAACTAACATCCCATGTGCTATTTCTAGAGTCACCTTTCTCAATAATAGTTCTGATATCCCTCCCTATCTTATACCAAAAAATCTTATTTTTAAAAAAAATTTTTTAATTTTTATTTATTGATTTTAAAGAAAAAGGAAGGAAGAAAAAGAGGGAGGGAGGGAACGAGAGAGAGAGAGAAACAAACACTGATTTGTTATTCCACTTACTTATGCATTGATTGGTTGAATCTTGTGTGTGCCCTGACTGGGGACTGAACCCACAACCTTGGCATGTCAGGATGATGCTCCAATCGAGCTACCTGGCAGGGCCAAAAGAATCCTATTTTAAAGCATACTCTTGTCATTCTCTTTAAAACCCTCTAAGATCTGGCTCCAGTATATCTTATCTTCCTCTAAAACAATATTGATCTTTCTATATTATCTTCCTCTACAAACTTCCTCTAAATCTTACTATAGTCACCATTCTACTCCAAACCCAAGTGTGTCCATTTCCCTTCACTGTCTCCTCAAAATCTCCTACTCATCCTTCAAGGCTCATTCAAATCCCACTTCCTCTAGTGGGACCCCACTGAACCCAATCCTTTTGCTCAAGTGACTGGTCAAGTTCATAACACGGGCTTCCCCACCTATCTCCAAAGGCCCAACAAACTGATTTTTTAAACTTTAATACTTTTTATATTTCAAGAGTAATGCATGAAGTGTTATAGAATAGACAATAATACACTGTTAAAAAAAAAAAACCTTCATCTTCCCTGCTGTCCTAATCCCATCCTCCACAAATCACTCCATTTTGCAATTTTTCATGCACTGACAAATATATAAAGTATGTATGTGTACTTGGTTACTTTTTCTCTTAAAATATGTATCACAGACATCTATGTAAGTCCTTATATATTCTTTTCAACTTTTTAACAGCTAAATAGTATTTTTAAACTTTTTTTATTACAATTAAGGAGGATGATCTCCCGCCTTCCCCCATTTCCTGTATATGAATATTCTTAAGGGTAAAGGGCATCTTTTATTTGTCCTTATATATCCAAGCAGATCTCATACCAAGGCCAAGAACTGCTTAACAAGCATTTAACGAAATAATAGCAGTATCTGTCATCCACCCAGTGCTCATTCTGTGCCAGCAATACAGCTGTTAGTGCTTCACATGTAATAGCATGTTTAGTCCTCCTAACCATGCAACCATTCCCATTTCACAGAAGACAAAGTTACACAGATATTAAGACAAGGGATTTTAATCTACACCTGTCTGACTCTAGAGCCCACACCCTTCATTACTGAGCAATAGTTAATAAATTTTTCATAAGGACATCCTTTGCTTTTTCAACCAAAGTTGCAGAACAGAAGAGCTCCGAGTATTCTGGTTTAAGTAGGTGGGACAGAGGATAAGAGATGGGCACTAAAATAAACGACAAGTAGATGGAAGTGAGTGGTTGCAGCCATAAAGCTAATATACCAGTCAGCCACTCGATCTGTATTTACTGGAAACCTACCAGAAGCTGAACTGCTTGCATCCCTTCTTCAGGCTCTTCACTACTCTCCTTCAGTAGTAACTGTCACCACTTTTTGAAAATCTATGTGCCAAATGTGCCATTATTTTTATTAATAATTTATAATTCTTTCTAATACTGACAAAAATCCTGAGGCAAACATCAGTACCACCATTTCACAGATGGGAAAACTGAGACCCAAAGAAGTTAAATTACTTGCTGATATTAGACTGTAATAAGTAGCAAAGCCAGGATTCAAGTAGTCTGTAGGAGAACCCCCACCTTTTTTCTTGTCCTACAGAATGCTGCCTTTTAATTCTTAGAAAAAGATGAACTATGACTTTTTCAAAATTAAACTCAAACTTAAAATCACATCTGGCTGCAAGGAAAGGTTCTAGCTTCTGTGGTTTAACAAAATAAATTTTTCCTCATAAAAAGTCAAGGGATGGGCCCTGGCCGGTTGGCTCAGCAGTAGAATGTGGGCCCGGAGTGTGGAAGTCCCGAGTTCAATTCCCGGCCAGGGCACACAGGAGAAGCGCCCATTTGCTTCTCCACCCCTCCCCCTCTCCTTCCTCTCTGTCTCTCTCTTCCCCTCCCGCAGCCAAGGCTCCACTGGAGCAAAGTTTGCCCGGGCACTGAGGATGGCTCCATGGCCTCTGCCTCAGGGGCTAGAATGGCTCTGACTGCAGCAGAGCAATGGCTCAGATGGGCAGAGCATCGCCCCCTGGTGGGCATGCTGGGTGGATCCTAGTGGGGCACATGCGGGAGTCTGTCTGCCTGTTCCCTTCCCCCCCCACCCCGCTTCTCACTTGGGGGGGGGGGGACGGACGTGTCAAGGGATGGACAAAGGAGGTCTGATACAACAGTTCCAGAATGCCACCAGTTGCCCAGCCTGCTTATCCCTCAAGTTTCTTCTCTTCGGTCACAAGATGGTGTCTCCATTTAGAAAACAGCATCCATGTTTCAGGGAGAAAGAAATACAAAGAGCAAAATGTCTAACAGGTAAGTGCATAGAGCCCACCCCCTTAAAAGAGCATTGTGGGAGGAGCCCCACCCAGCTACTCACATCTCATTGGTCAGGGCTATGCCGTTCCCCAACTGCAAGGGATTCTGGGAAACCAAATTTGGTTGGTTGTATTTTTTTAACTGGCCATGGTGGCAAATTAAACAAAATGGGTTCAGCCCATGGTGGAAGAAGTGGGTGAAACATTTTGGTTGGACATCTAGGTGTGTCTGTCCCACTGGGTAGAGTACAAGTCATCCTAGAGAGAATCATAGTACCCTGAGATGAGAAAAGCAATAAAAGAAACTTAACTCTGTGTTCAAAAGCCCTCTTGGGACTGACCTGTGGTGGCACAGTGAATAAGGCATTGACCTGGAATGCTGAGGTCACTGGTTCAAAACCCCACGTTGCCTGGTCAAGACATATATGAGAAGCAACCTCTATGAGTTGATGCTTTCTGTTCCTCCCCCCACTTTCTTTCTCTCTCTCTCTCTCTCTCTCTCCCACCTCCCTCTAAAATCAATCAGTAAAATCTTTAAAATGGATAAAAATAAATAAAATAAAACAAAAAGCATTCTTGGTTGTACAAAGCCACATACTGATGGGAGTGGAGGCCGAAGAATGTGAAAGTTTTACAAGAGGGTCCAAGCAGCTGATCCTGATCCTGAGGAAAAACAGTGAGTCCCACGTGACTTCCCACAAATCATCCTGGCAGACTCAACCAGAGCACTTCCTCTGAGTTGTCACTGTTTCCCTTCCTCCCACTACTCGCTTCCCATGGCAAAAATTTAGATGAGAACCCACAAGTTCATTTGACTCTTCTATCATTCATAAGAAAAAGTACAGCATGTTCAAATTCCAATTCAAACAAAACAAAATTCTCTACTATGTGTTGTTATGATAAGTAACATCTTTAGAAAAAGATAATGATTGCAGGAACATTATTTATGCAACTGCAGTCACACTATCAAGTTATATTAAGAAAGTAGGCCATAGAGTTTTAGCCTTGTTTCACTTTCTTCCAAATAAAGTAAATTCAGTAAACTCTCCTCAGAAAAACATATAACTCTGTGGTGGCAAGATGACATGCGTGTAAAATATTACAGATGAAGAGAAAGATGACAAAAAGCCAGCAAAAGGACCTCTGTGAGCTAGATCCTAGGCACAGAAATACGAGATAACATGGGCATATTTAGTGACATGGAGTAGCACTACTATGCATTGATAGCATGAGAAGTTAATATACTTCCCAATGGGCCTACCTACTTCTTGCTTTCCTAAAAAGTGTGGCTACTTATTTATGAACGGACTTGCCACTGAAAACAGCATCTTTGGTCTCTCCTCACCAGGTAAAATTAAGTTTTCCCTTGTTAACAAAGGTACACATACACCTAGGAACCAGCACATCTCCTCCCTTGAACGGGTATCTGTTTTTTATGTCAAACATTTGATTTCACCTTGGCCGGACAGCTCCATTGGTTAGAGCATCAACCCAATGCACAGGGTTTGCCTGTAAGACTCCCCATCAGGGCACATATAGGAACAGATAGATGTTTCTGTCTCTCTCTCTCTCTCTCTCTCTCTCTCCTCACCCTCTCTAAAATCAATCAAGAAATTTTTTTTTAATGTTTGATTTCCCTAAACTAAAAGTAAAAATACCTAGCCTTACTCTGGAGTTCATAAGGGAGTCCATAAAATCAACAACAGCCAGGCAGAAACATTATAGTATTTGACCTTCTTCTTCCATGATCTGTATTTGAGATACGAGCCTTTGCCAGAATGACTGCCAGTCAGTGCAGTTAGTTTGTACAATTCCTTCAAGTCATGAACATTTTTAGGTGCACTGCTCTACAGCAACCACTAAATGATCTTTCTATTCTGACCTTATTCCACTTCCCAAAAAAACAAGGATGTGTGAGTGGGCCAGTCAAAATGTGAGTCACACCAAGTTCCAGGGAGATTCACAACCAAAGCTCAGTCACAAACTATGACAAAACATCCACCAGAGCCACTGACTCCAAACCCACATTTCAGAAATAGAAGCTCTTCAATGGGTACAGACTGGTACACATTTCACTCAGACCCTCCTCTCCCCCCAAACTGCCTAGCAAGTGTGCAAACTTAAAATTCCTGGAAGGGCCCATTTTTTATGTAAAATCCAGTTGCTTAGCGTTATAGACCCTTCAACTTGGAAAACATATTGAAGTAAAAGAACCTCTTACCACTTGGCTTTTTGAAACACTATCAACTAACACCAAACTCACATCAATAAGGACTATCTTTAACATAAAGAGTGAGCCTGACCTGTGGTGGCACAGTGGATAAAGCATCCACCTGGAACGCTGAGGTCGCTGGTTTAAAATCAGATCAAGGCACATATGAGAAGCAACTACTGAGTTGATGCTTCTCACCCCCTCCTTCTCTCTCTCTCTCCTGTCTATAAAATCAATAAATAAAATCTTTAAAAAGAAATTTTTTTAAATGAAGGGTGTAAAAGAAATCGAAGAGTCCATATTTTGCAGGGTGGGTTTGTTCAGTTTAGTTTTTTAACCCATTAGCTCCATTTAATAAAGCATCAATCTTTGCAGTGTTGATATATGTGATAAAAGCTGTAGTTCTTTTTGACTAGGGAAAAGGTTTTGACATGCGCTGCAATGAATTTAAGTAACAAATGGCATTATATTCTACAGATGCAAGGAACTGCACAAGCCCCGAGCAGTTTTGTTGATAGTGTCAACTTTTGGACAGTTTGATGACTGATTTAATTTTAAATTATCAACCTTTTGTAAGAAGGGAAATGCTGGCTGAAGGGCAATACTTTGTTCCCTTGATCCCCAAAGACCCAGTATCGTATCACTAACCTTAATAGCTCTGAATCTCACACTTAAACCCATCTGTTTGACCATGGTTAAATTAATCATTATAATCATGGCTCCCTGAAAGATTTCACAAGTGGCTGCTCAACTGCGATATTTTTTTTTCTCAATTTAAGAATATAGTTTTCTAGGGAAATCTTTGGAAATACAAAAGCCATCGTCAAGCAATATCTCTTGCTCGTTTTCACCACGAAGCAACATTTCTTTAATAAAGAATCAAGACACGCACCCAAAGGTGAATGTATATTCATTCATGAATTCGCTCATTCACTCATTGTTTTGAAAAGGTAATTCAAATCAGGTCAGAAACATGTAATACCTTTGAAAGGATGGAATGATGAATGAGGTCTTTTAGTTAACAGTTTGAAAATGTGCTATTTGGGTGATAGGTACATGTAAATCTGGGAGATGAAGAACTCAAAAACCTGGCCTGTGGTGGCGCAGTGGATAAAGCATCGACCTGGAACGCTGAGGTCACTGGTCAAGGCACATATGGGATTTGATGCTTCCTGCTCCTCCCCTCCCCCCCAGTCTCTCTCTCTCTCTCTTCTTTCTCTAAAATGAATTTTTTTAAAACCTCAAAAAGTCAATGTTAAATGTAACACATTACCAACATAAAATCTTTACAAAATGCAAACATTTCATGAATATGAAAGGCATGTTTTAAAAAAAAGTCAGCTAGCCCTGGCTGAATAGCTCAGTTGGTTAGAGTGTCACCCCAAAGCACAGAGGTTGCAGGTTAGATCCCTGATCGGGGCACACAGAGGAATAGATCAAAGTTCCTGTCTCTATCTTTGTCTCTGTCTCTCTCTCTCCCTTTCTCTTTCGCTAAAATTAATAAATAAACATGAATAAAATAAAAAGAAGTCAGCAAGTCAGTAACTAATGGGGAAAACATGACCTTGTTCCGACTTATCTCATACTGGGGCAGTGAGTGACAAAAAGACTACAGAAACAATAAACGAACTCTCCCTCCTGAACTTGTGTCCAAAAAATGTCTATGATGCCCTTGAAATTAGGCACTATTGATCTGGAACTACATGTGCCCTAGATTTCAAGTCAACATTTGTCCACAAAGGCCAGATTATCCAATTTTTTAAGTAGCTACCAGAACTACTGACAATTGCTGGTCAAAGATAATTTAGTCAAAATCCGAGCCGACTTTTCTCAATCACACACTTCTTTCCAGTTCTGTCCTTTAAAAGTACCGTGTTTGACTATACCACATCTGCCTCATCAACAAAGACCAAGAAAGAGAAATACTGGTTCAAACCAAGTATATAAAATTACTGTTATTACTCAGAAAACTTTTAATGAAATTTAAAGCTTTGGCAAAGTAGAGTACCTAAGCCTTAGGGGGGAAAAAAGGATACATCTGAATTTGGCACTTCAGGAGAACATCCCAAAGATACTCTTTACTTGACTGGTTTTGCAGCTCCAACTCTGCGTACTACACACTCCAGTTTGAACGCTCCATCAGCCAGGGCTTTAGTGAGCTCACATCAGCTCACAGGAATTCCACATCACCTCCTTTTCTTTCCTTTCGGAAAATACAGTACGTTTTACGTGCTTCCCATAGAACATAAATAGAAAAGACTTGTCTACCAGCATTTCTGAGCCATTAGGAAACTTCTGTTTCTGAGTCTAAAACACAAACCAAAATTACAACATTCGAACCTTTCCAGTAAAGCACACCTTCCCTTTTGCAAAAATCCTCCTCTTTCTCCACCCTGTGCCAATCTTTTTTGTTCTCAGAAACTGAGAACAATATAGACCCAGGTGGTTTTATAAACAACAGCAAACAATACTGTACTTCTTTCTAGCTCTGAAATTGAATTGTCATCTGGCTAGAAAGATAGAGGACCCCATATAGGAAGTTCTGAATCTCCAAACTTCCTGACTTGGGTTTATTAGATGTAATGCAGTGGTTTCTTTCTTTGCTGATCTCCTGGAAATGCCCTTTCGCCCAGGCACCAGGGATGCAGCTTTTGACTCACAATGAAGTCCACGCCCGCCCGTTTCCTCCCTGCCGTGGCAACAGAGGGATCCTCACTGTGAGGAACAGTGGTGAATGAAAAAGGAAACTTGACTCAGAAGTCTCAGCCCATGCATTTTTTTTTCCTGCTTCAAAAGAAAGAGCCTCAAGCACTGATAAAAGTTCTGAATCAGTTTGTGGAGTCCTCTCCCCCCCAAAAATCAATCACACCCAGTTAGTGACCTTGCCACACAGATCCCCAAGCAGGAAAGAAAAAAAAAGGTATGAAACAGGAAATAAACAAGAATCAGAAATCCATACTTCCAGCTGTCAAAATATCTTTCCCTCCCGGCAGGCAATTGCTTTCCCTAATTACCAAACTTGGACACTAAATCAAATCCTCATTCTATTGCTCCCTACCCTTCTTATTGAAAGGAAGGATTTGTTTTGGTCCCACATGTTGAAAAATGCATGTTCCTATAATTAAAGAGTGTATGCCACGCCTTCTGCCACATTTCCCTGCTAAAACTCCCTTCTCTAAAAAACGATCCCTGAAAACACAACTACCAGCCCTCATTCTTTTCTCAGCCACAGAATACAAACCTGAAGATTCTCAGCAAATTTCCCAACCCCCCCCCCCCCCAGACCACAAAGGTGACAACGAGATTCTCGGTTAAAATGTAAAAGTGAAAAAGAGTCGGAGTTTTAGAAGTGTGGTCCCAAGAGACTAGCTTTCCCACAGGCTCATAATGAATACATCCAGACTGGACTATATAAAAAATGTTTTTATGCTGCCATATAAGAATCCATAAGAACAATTATATTCTTTCATTTAAATCACTATGTAACAGACCACAGGGGAACTATAAAAATACAAAACTTTTGTTCTCTCTCAAAAAGCAACATTTTTGAGTCAATATTTCATAAGTTTTTTGTGATATTTTTAAATAACACTCCCCACACTCACCCCCCCCCCCCACACACACACACACACACATACACTTCTCTGATTGGCAGTTCTCAAGTATTGGGAGACTAGAGTGTATGAAGCAGGGTTGGGGGGGTCTGAGGACACAGACAAGACCTTACATGTTCAATCCTGTTGCTATTTTCACACATAAGCTAGTGGGGAGCCCTAGGAGTTAAGCTCTACAACCACCATCCCCAAAACATGCCTGTTCCCATTGGGAAACAGGAGTGAGTAGGAAAAGGAAATCGACCCCGGGAGGAGGAGGAGCAGCTGCTACACCCAGCTGCAACCACACAACGGTGCCACTCCTCTCCGGTCTCTGAGCGGAGTCAAGCGCCCTTACCTGGTGGAAGCCGCCGGCACTAGTTCCAAAAGTTCTGGTTCACCTTCCCTCGGAGTTCAAAGCCCCAGCACTCTGACCCCGCCGCAGGCTAGCAAACCCGAATCCTGTCCCGTCCCGCTCCCGCCGTCCCCACCCTCTGGGCCCTACACCATGTCAGGAATCCGGGCAGACACCGAGCTGGGAGCTGACATCACTCCCCGTTCCAGGTGCCTCCTCCTCCCACTGCCGCCCTCTCTCCTCCCCCTGCAGGAATTAGCCAAAGAGCGTTCGCAAGGGGGCGGGGTCGGCAGCGCCCCGGCTCCCGCTGATTGGGCCTGGGGACAGTCACTCGGAGGAGCTAACTAATTTTATACATTCCTCGCTGAGCCCGACGAGGACTGGAAGTGGGTGTTGAGGAGGAAAAAAAATGCTGCCTTTCCTGCTATCTCTAAGGAAAGGAGATGTATGGGGAAGAGCCTTGCGGGTCGTGTTTTAAACTTTTTTGGCGTATTCACCATATCCCAGATCAGAAATGAAACTAACCCACCAAAGCCCCCTTTTAAAGGGAAAACAATTGCTTCTGTGTCACGGGCAAGTACGAGTCCGGCGTTGCGTGGAGCAGAAAATGGCTAGCTTGAAGTCAGGCAAATAAAAGAAAACGCCCGCTCACTCTGCTACCCTTATATCTTGGGATTGCTGGGTGTCCCCGTCGACGGGAATTTAGAACTTCAAAGGCACTTGGGGAAAATTTAGAAGCGAATGCTGGAAAAGGCGACCCAGCTCTGAATTGTTAACTTGCAGCGTTATCCAACCATGTGGCTGCTTTTGCTGTTAAGAGATGAGACTCAATCACACCATGGGAGCTTCCAGGCAAATAAAATTGAACCTCTCAAATTAGAAAAATTACTATTTACCTTTTTCAGAACCTTAACGCTGCTGTTTTCATGCACAACGGAAAAGGAGGGGAACTCACAAGTGAGCTGAACAACCCCCATGAGAATAATTACTGTTGAATGGAACCAATTGCAGGGGCTGAGCTATCAATTAAGAATTAACTAACATTTAACCTCGACGGATATCATGCTGTATAATCCCCTTGGCTAGCAGAACCGATTCTCAGGAGATGGTTCTTTCAATTTGCCTATCTGCTTCAGGGCAGAACTGAATGGTGAAAAGTGGATCTATTTATATGAGATATCCATCATCTTCTGGAAGTACAATGAATTAATTATTGACTTTCTGTTGGTTTTTAGTGTTTGTTTTTGATAGATGACAAAGTCGGACATTTCATCACCCTGCCAAAAACTGTAGAGGGATGCAGAGTCCAACACTGCGCCTCATTTAATCCTTACAACCATCTGGTAAAGTGAATGTCATTAACTCTATTTTAACATAAGAAGTCAAAGGCTTAGCAAGGTTAACTGAGTAAGTTTCTCCAGAACAACCAGAACTGGGGTTGAAACCAAGGTCCATTTGACTCCAAAGCGATGTTTTCTCTTTACTTTAAAGGATTGCCCACAATCTACATGCATTGGAACACTGCAATGCTAAAAAAAGAATCACAGCTTGATCAGGCAATGACTCCATGGATAGAACATCGTAGATAGAGCGTCAGGCTGGGACTCTAAGGACACAGGTTCAAAACCTGAGGTCGCCAGCTTCAGTGCAGAGTCACCAGCTTTAATGTGGGATCATAGACATGAACCCAAGGTCGCTGGCTTGAAGCCCAAGGTCACTGGCTTGAAGCCCAAGGTCACTAGCTTGAAGCCCAAGGTCGCTGGCTTAAGCAAGGGGTCACTGGCTCAGCTGGAACACCACCCCACCCTGTCAAGGCACATATGAGAAAGCAATCAATGAACAACTAAGCTTCTGCAACTATGAGCTGATGCTTCTCATCTCTCTCCCTGTTTGTCTGTCTCTCTCTCTTTCTCTCTGTGTCTTTTGCACGCGGGCGCGCACACACACACACACACACACACACACATAAGAATCATAGACCTAGGTCAGTACTCCAACATTCCTACTTTATGTTATTACCATTGTTAGACCTACAGTATCCAAGCTCCTATCTTAGGACTCCATTCTTCCCCAGCATTCTATGCACTCCTACCAGATGAGTTTTCTAAAACACTCTTTGGTTTTGCCATCAACATCTTCCCCTCTAAATCAGGCCCCCCTTTCTCTGTAATTCATGACTAGCTATTTAGAACTCTCTCTAATCTGACCTCTATTTACTCTCCCACCTTATCTCCTACCTCAGTCCTGGGAAACACTCTGCTACAGTCAAAATGATGTACTCACAGGTCTCTGCTTGATTCTCATCTTCTGGCCTAACTGGAAACCCCACTCTTTGGTGTGTGTGGAGGGGAGATGGTTGTTTTGTTTTTTTTGAAAAGAACTTTTAAGATCTACTCCCTTAGCAACTTTAGAATATGTAATACAGTATTATTAACTATAGTCACCAAGCTGTACATTACATCCCCATGACTATTTTATAACTGGAAGTTTGTACCTTCTGACCCCCTTCGTGTGTTAATTTCTACCCTTCTCTCAAAGCCTAATTAAAGTCCTTGTCTTCGTCATGCACTACAGTGGACAGAAAAAGGGCTTGGAGTCCATTGCCCTGTTCTGCTATTTACTTACTGTGTAACGTGGCCAAGTCACTAAAACATCCATCAATTACATCTTCTATGAAATGTGGCTGATAACACAGCAAACATTATTATAAGCTGTACTGAGGTTGTATAGATGTTTAAGTATATGATTATATATGTCTAGCTATATATTTATACAATTTCTGTCTTCCAAAGATCCATGCAATACCTCTTCGATTTCCTTTCAGCCCATTCAAAGAAAAAACTCAATAAAAATACAGGAAATCGATCATATACCACCTCTAACCCCCCTCCACTCCTTTAATAAACCAAACCCCAAATACCTCCAAATAATCTTACAGCAGCCAGAAAACATAACTATCTCTCTTTTCCTTTCTCTCTCTCTCTCTTTCTCTTTTTCTTTCTCTTTCTCTCTCTCTCTCTGCTTTGGCCGGAGTCCTTTCCTTTTCCCACTCTCCCACCATTCATGCAACAACCCTTCAGCCCCTCAGATATTTTATGCACCAATCACTTAACCTGCCTCTTGGCTACTCATCCTTTCCTCTCCCACAGTCAGGGACACACTTGTTTGCATACCTGTTGCCTGCTTTGCTCTTCAAATGCCTTCTAACAATAACTGGGTGGCTGGCTACCAGTCATTCTTTCAGCCCCCGTCATAGGATGGCTACACTCAGGCTCACATTAACCAGCAACAGAAGATGGGAGAGGGAATGTCCCACCCCCATAGGGATGGCAGGATAGAATAACAGGAAGTTGCCTCCCATCCCCTCCACAGCTGGAGTGATAACAGCTGCCATCAGAGTTGGGAAAACAAAAGACTTGAGGAAATCTGAAAACTGGCCCAGGCTGGAGCAGTAGTGTTCAAACCACGGGTTCCAGGGGGGGTGAGAAAGGACTCAATGGCCAGATTTCAGGATCCTTCTCCCCACCTTCTCTCCTCTCCCTAAATCAGAGTTGCAGCTCATCTCTGTTCTACATTTAGGTTTCACCATAATGCCTCGTTTTTGTTTTTGTTTTTGTTTGTGACAGAAAGAGAGAGGGATAGATGGGGACAGACAGACAGGAAGGGAGAGATGAGAAGCATTAATTTTTCGTTACAGCACCTTAGTTGTTCATTGATTGCTTTCTCATATGAGCCTTGACTGGGGGGGGGGGTACAGAAGACTGAGTGACCCCTTGCTCGAGTCAGCGACCCTGTACTCAAGCTGGTGAGCCATGCTCAAACCAGATGAGCCCAAGCTCAAGCCGGAGACCTAGGGGTTTCAAACCTGGATTCTCTGTTTTTCCAGTCCGACGCTCTATCCACTGTGCCACTGCCTGGTCAGGCCATAATGCCTCGTTTTTAAAAAGAGACTGTAATGCTTAAAATATACTGAAACCACTGGCCCCTAGATATCCTGGGGAAGCCCCAAAGAATAAGAACATTTCAGCAGAAATGAAATAGGGTGCCCTGTGAACAGCTACCCAGAGTCTACCTACAACTCTGAATCTCAGCTGACTTAATAGAAAAGTCTGTTTAAAACACCTGTGGTTTCACCACTAATTAGTTCTGAAGGTCTAGATATCTATTTTCCCCTAGTTATTCCTATGACCAACCTTACCTTTAGTACTTATGAATTTTGCCAGATGCTATTGCTCTGGGTGGGAGAGGGGAGTAGGACACATTGAAAGCAAGAGAAAATATGCAGAAAATAACAAAAGTAAAACTTGGAATGGGTCCTAAAGGACATCTGATGCAACTACCTATTGGAGGCAAGAATTCCTTCTATAGCATTCCTGACAAGTAGCCTTCTAGCCACACACCTCCACCCCTTGAATTTATTTGGCAACAATGAGCACTTAAACTTGGAAAGCAGCCGCCCACCAGATCCTGCTTCTCTGACTATCCACCCAAAGAAAGGCCTCTGCCTTGTGTCTCATTTAATCCTCACAACCATCCGGTAAAGTGAGGGTTATTAACCCCATTTTAACCTAAGAATCAAAAGCTCAGCAAGGATACATAAGCAAATAGCTGGAAACACCCAGAACTGGGATTGAAACCAAAGTCTCTGACTGCAAGCCATTTTTCTGTATAAATACACCTAAAGCATTGATTGTCCACAATCTACTCTCTTTCAGTTCTACTCTCTGGAGTAACATATTGCACATTGACTCATTTTGTTACCCCTGTCCCCAAGCCTGTGCATGCATGAGTACACATCCCCTACTTAGTTTGTCTAGATGCAGATACCAGCAAAGGCTTACCCAACTCATCAAGGTCATGTCATTTGCCTGTCTAGTTTTATGTACTTCCAGCTGCAGCTCTCTAAATCACAGTCCTGGTTACTCTAGACTCCTTTCAAAACACTTCAATGTCTCTCCTTTGCCAAGAACAAAACCCCACACAGGCTCTTACATCAGGCCCCAATCTACCTTTCTGAACTTATTATCCACTCTGCTTCATACATTTGCATTGTGCAAACTGAATGACTCTGTACCTATATCCCCATTTTTGTCCATTTCTACTAAAATCCATCTCAGAGGGTTGTTGAAAGGATCTGATAAGATGTCATATTCAAGATGACAAAGTACATTGCCCGAAACATAGTAAGTCATCAGTAAGTATATTTTCCTTTTTCTAATGACATAAAACAATTATAGTATTATTTTTATATATAGTTTATATCCCACACTGACTATAAGTTCCTGACAGTCCTTGAGGGCAGGATGCCAATTTGTTTCATCTTTATATCCCTTATGGGACTTAGAACCATTTATGGTCCTATGGATAGTCAATAAAAATTTATTGAATGTGCCCTGACTGGATAGCTCAGTTGGTTAGAGCATCATCCCAAAGCACAGAGGTTGCCAGTTCAATCCCTGGTCAGGGCACATACAAGAACAGCTCAATATTCTTGTTTTTCTCTCTCCCTTCTTCTCTCACTAAAATCAATAGATAAAGTTTAAAAAAATTTACTGAATAAATGAATGCCATCTTTTGTTTAAAAACGTCTAACCTGGTATGGGCTAGTTCTTTAGAAACTCAGGAAGAACTTGACCACAGTAGTCACAAAGGATTTGCATGCCTCAGATTTTTCTCATCCCAGTCACATCACCAAACACAGAGGAGGTTGAACACATGATACAAATCATGAACCCAAATTCAAATGAAACAAGTTTAGGTTTAGAATTCCTTCTAAAGGAAATTGCTGCTTATTCTGTCTGAGTCCAAGTATGGCATTGCTAATAACCCAGACACCAATTTAATATTCTTTTACTGGATACTAAGTCATTACTTACTCAGCTATCATCACTGATATTATTTATAAATCCAATCCTCCTCCTTACTCCTTTCTGCCCATGGAGACAGGTTAGAAATCTACCCAATATCTCACTCCAAACAAAAGTGTATTTTAATCCCTCTCTCCTTATAACCAAGATTGTGCTGGTCATTCCCTGGCTACCTCCCAGATAAATCCAAAAACCTAGTTACAGTCAGTCAACTTCCTCAATTTATTATTTTATTTAAAATGGAAAATTAATTAATTAAAAATAGAAACTATGGGCTCTGACAGGTTTGCTCAGTGGTAGATGTCCCAGGTTTGATTTCCAGTCAGAGCACTTATAAGCGACCATCTGCTTCTCCACTCTTTCTCCTCCCCCTTTTCTCTCTCTCTTTTTCTCCTGCAGCCATGGCTCAATTGGATTGAGTTTATTGGCCCCGGGCACTGAGGATGGCTCTGTGGAGCCTCTCCCTTAGGCACTAAAAAATAGCTCGGTTGCAAGCATGGCCCCAGATGGGCAGAGCATCAGCCCCAGATGGAGGTTGCCAGGTGGATCCAGGTCGGGAAGTGGGAAGTGTGCGGGAGCCTGTCTCTCTATCTCCCCTCCTTTCACTTGGAAAAGAAGAAGAAAAAGCAAACTATATCTTTTTCATGGTTTTTGATTAATGGTCACTCAGTGACTAAATTAAACAAATTAAATTTCCTTAAACAATTAACCCCATTTACAAACATACTTATTTGAATTCCTAAAAAGTATGCCTGATTCCTATACTCTGAAAGAGGCCAACAAGGAGAGTCAGCCTTTGCAATACATAGCAACATTCCGATTTTCTATTCCATGCAGATGATCTGCATAGCATTCTTCCAAGCAGGCCAAACCCTTCCCCAGGCTGTCAGGCCCTTTCAGGGTTGACAGGTCCCTGCCACAAGTACTTCCCACCAACATGCACTACACACAAACAGACCTCTTTAGAGATTCTGGAAACAGGCCCATTTGGCAAGAAAGCATTACTCACAACCCATAATTCCCACCTTGATTTTCACCTGCCACAATATTAAGTAACTCTCATCTTTCCAATAATAGATCATGGCTCATCGTTAATCAAAATTTACCCAGGTTTGCACTGTGGTGCACCCCATTCTCTGGACTGGTGTCATGTATGATCCCCAGGCCTCTAACTGATCCATTAATTCCTATTCCACTTACCTTTTCAGCTGGACAATCATTAATTACTGTGGCTTTATTCAGGCTCTCTTAATCCTTAACTAGAATTCTTCTACTTAACTAGAATTTACACTTTAAAATGAAATGTTAGCCTTCAATCCAGAAAACTTCTAAGAGGACCAAGACGAATGAGTGTTAGCTATAAACAGATGAAGATAAGCATGGGACAACTGGTTTAAATAAATACTTTCATTAAAAGAACTTCCCTGGCTAGTTGAAACAAGTTGCTGATTAACAAATCTTCAAGCTAGAGCATCTCATCTCCCAAATCCTAC
This sequence comes from Saccopteryx bilineata, assembly GCF_036850765.1. Taxonomy (NCBI): domain Eukaryota; kingdom Metazoa; phylum Chordata; class Mammalia; order Chiroptera; family Emballonuridae; genus Saccopteryx; species Saccopteryx bilineata. Next base: position 136,354,049 of record NC_089491.1, on the reverse strand, counting down.
AAAAATGAGGTTCTATGCTGCTTCCCCTTGCTTCTCCTGATCCTATCTCCAGAAAAGCTTTTGCACCAAAGGATGCTGACTGTGTAGCATATGAATTGCTAGGTAATTAGTACTGTAGTTCATTAAACTGGCCAGGCTAGTAAAGAAGCAAAGAGAAAGTTACAACCATCCTTTGAGCTTGTCTGTCTTCTAAATGCTTTAAACCTCTATCTTCTTATTTCACCTTAGGTAATTTCCATTTGATTCTACATTGCTTGAATTCTGAAGTAGATATAATGTAGTACCCCTAGAACTACCTTTGACATTGCAAGATGCCATTTCTGAAAAAAGATTATCAACCATTCCTGAACAAAAAGGAAGTATAAAGAAGAAGCACCTCTTTGCTGTGAAAATTAACTAAAGCCCTGCCTGTGCTCCGAGTTATAAGAGCTAGGATCACTTGACATTCTTTGAGCTTCAGTTTCTATATCTATAAATGGGGAGGCAACAATTATAAAGAACGAGAGTACTGGCCTGACCTGTGGTGGCGCAGTGGATAAAGCACCAACCTGGAACGCTGAGGTCGCCAGTTTGAAACTGTGGACTTGCCCGGTCAAGGCACATATGGCAAACAATCAATAAACTACTGAAGTGAAGCAACTATGAGTTGATACTTCTCGCAACCACCCCTCTCTCTGTAAAATCAATCAATAAAAAAAATTTTTTTTAAATAAAATGAGTGTACTGGAATGAAGTCATGAAACCCTAGATGCTGTACCGGCCCAGGCTCCTGCTAACAGAGTCCCAAATTGTTCTCTATACAAAGGATTCTCAGTTCTGTCCTGAGACCCTTGCTATCTTGGACAGTACTGCTTGGACCATGGATTACCACGTGAATCAAAGTAGAGTACAGTCAGGTATAACCTTGCCAGTAGCCTGAAGCTTGATGTAATAAAATTAAACATAGAACTCCTCAGTAGAGCTCCATACTACTATTCAGTGACTACTGATTATTCACAAACTGGCCCTACCAAATCCTCTCTCAAGACAATAAATGAGCCCTGGACCGTTGTCTCGGTGGTAGAGCGTCAGCCCAATGGGTGGATGTCCCAGGTTTGATTCCTGGTCAGAGCACACAGGAGAAGCAACCATCTGCTTCTCTCTTTCTCCCTCTCTTGCTTCTTTCTCTCTATCTTCTCTCTTCCCCTCCTGCAGCCATGGCTTGATTACAGCAAGTTGGCCCTGGGTGCTGAGGATGTTGCCATAGTCTCTGCCTCAGGAGCTAAAAAATGGCTCCAGTTGCAACAGAGCAAGGGCCCCAGATAGGCAGAGCATTGCCCCTAGTGGGCTTGCTGGGTGGGTCCCGGTCAGGGGGCATGCAGGAGTCTGTTTCTGCATCCCCTTCTCTCACTAAAATAATAATAATAAAAAAAGACAATGAATGTAAGACAATGAATGTAAGAAAGCAAGAAAATAGAGTAGAAAAGAAAGAAGCAAAGAGGCAAGTAGAATGAAAGCAATAAACAGAAGAATGAGTAAATAGAAGCATGAAGTATAGAAAATAAGATAAGGAGAAAGTAACTGATAAAATATAAAGCAGGAAAAAATAGATGCTGATAATAAAATGGTAATAATAAACAAAAACAGCAATTTCTATATGTCTGGTACCATTTTAAGTGTTTTACATATATTCAATCCTGTGAATCTGTTTCCATTCCACACATGAGGAAATTAAGCCACCGAGAGCTTAAGTGACTTACCCGAGGTCATATGCTAGGAAGTAGCATGATTCAACCCAGTTTGGCACTAGAGTCTGTGCAAAAAGAGAAGCTGAGTTACAAGAATGACAGACTAGTAGAGTTAATATTGAATTCTTAACCATATTCTAGTTAGTTCTCATGAGGCTGAATGATTCAGTGGGTTCTTGTGTTTCCTTCATTCCCCGGGTAGCCTCGCACTAACCCTCCATCACCTGAAGTCACCTGAACACCCTTTAATGCCTCTTGAAAGAGCCTAACACTACAACTTCATGTGAAATAATAAATGTGACAAAGTGTTTTTATTCCAAAACGAAGCGAAAGTTCTGAAGATAATGACCTAGTGATCAAGACTGACTTTGTCTCTGAATCACGTTCCTCTGTGACAGTATGTCTGGTCAGCCCCCATCTGCCTTGGTGGTGTATTGTGCCACGCACTGTGGGAATTTTAGAATGAATTAGTTTTCAACGTGTAATTATCATTGCTTATTAATTAAATATAATTATATGAATTACAGGACCCTGTTCTACCTAAGCAATAGAATAAAGAGGCTGTGATTATAGGGACACTGAACAAAGACCAAGAGACAGGGAGCTTGAACATTGTTTTGTCTTTCTCCCACCTCTCACAACAGCAGCTGAATCATTTAGGCTCTTGAAGAATTTAGATTTATTCTTTTGTTTGTTTGTTTATTTTATTGATTTGAGAGAGAGAGAGAGAGAGATAAGAACATTGAGCTGTCCCTGTATGTGCCCTGACCAGGAATTGAACCAGCAACCTCTGAGCTTTGGGACAATGCTCTAACCAACTGAGCTGTCCAGCCAGGACTGATTTCTAAATTATTTTAGAAGAAAATAAATATGTCAAAGAAAATAATCACTCTCTTCCAAAATGCCACTCAAACTCCCCTGACTCTAGGCCTGACTGTGGTGGCATAGTGGGTAAAGCGTCAACCTGGAACGTTGAGGTCATCAGTTTGAAACCCTGGGCTTGCACATGTGGGAGTTGATGCTTCCTTTTTTTTTTTTTTTTTTTGACAGACAGAGTCAAGAGAGAGGGACAGACAGGGACAGAGAGATAGGAAGGGAGAGATAAGAAGCATCAATTTTCGTTGCAGCTCCTTAGTTGTTCAGTGATTGCTTTCTCATATGTGCCTTCACTGGGGGCTACAGCAGAGCAAGTGACCCATTGCTCAAGCCAGTGATCTTGGGCTCAAGCCAGTGACCTTGGGCTTCAAGTCAGTGACCTTTCTGCTCAAGCCAGTGACCATAGGGTCATGTCTATGATCCCACGCTCAAGCCAGTGACCCCTCACTCAAGCTAGTGAACCCACGCTCAAGCCAGCAACCTTGGGTTTTCGAACCTGGGTCTTCTGCATCCCAATCCAACACTCTATCCACTGCACCACCGCCTGTTCAGGCTGGGAGTTGGTGCTTCCTGCTCCTCCCCCTTCTCTCTCTGTCTCTCTGTCCACCCTCTCTAAAAATGAATTAAAAAACAAAGTCCCCTGACTCTCTTTAGCTCCTAATGAGGATTACTAAGGATCAGCTGTATTTGTCCTGTCCCATTTTAGACACCAGGGTTGTGTTCAGTTGCCTTCTAAAGCTTTATTTATTTATAGAATAAAAGAGTCATATGTGTGAAAATAATAACACTTTTTTTTTTTTGTATTTTTCTGAAGCTGGAAACGGGGAGAGACAGTCAGACAGACTCCCGCATGCGCCCGACCAAGCGAGATCCACCCGGCACGCCCACCAGGGGCGGGATGCTCTGCCCACCAGGGGGCGATGCTCTGCCCCTCCGGGGCGTTGCTCTACAGCGACCAGAGCCACTCTAGCACCTGGGGCAGAGGCCAAGGAGCCATCCCCAGCGCCCGGGCCATCTTTGCTCCAATGGAGCCTTGGCTGCGGGAGGGGAAGAGAGAGACAGAGAGGAAGGAGGGAGGGGGGTGGAGAAGCAAATGGGCGCTTCTCCTATGTGCCCTGGCCAGGAATCGAACCCGGGTCCCCCGCATGCCAGGCCGACGCTCTACTGCTGAGCCAACCGGCCAGGGCCAATAACACTTTTGTCAGCAAGTCAAGCAGCAGCATGGAAGCTCTGAGGTCCAAATGCCACTTTCACTGGAGTGTACACCCTCGGGAACAAGTGAGGAGACAAGGGGAGAGGGAGGTTACATGCCCGGCAGCAGAGACCCTAGAACTATAAATATCCAATTCTCAAACAACCTGCATTGTTCACCCCAGCAGAGCATCTCAGCTCTGCCATGTTTCTGTGCCACCCACACCATACTCTCCCTGCCCACTGACTAAAGACTCATTGACTGTAAATTGAGAAAAAAGAAAAATTATTCATTCTTGTGATTCCAGGACTCAACCTGGCAAGACATTTGTTAAAAGCTCAACATCTGGTGGGAATGTAAAGTAGTACAACCATTTTGGAAGAAAGTATGGTGGTTCCTCAAAAAACTGAAAATAGAACTACCTTATGACCCAGCAATTCCTCTACTGGGTATATATCCCCAAAACTCAGAAACATTGATACGTAAAGACACATGCAGCCCCATGTTTATTGCAGCATTGTTCACAGTGGCCAGGACATGGAAACAACCAAAAAGCCCGTCAATAGATGACTGGATAAAGAAGATGTGGCACATATACACTATGGAATACTACTCAGCCATAAGAAATGATGACATCGGAACATTTACAGCAAAATGGTGGGATCTTGATAACATGATACGAAGCGAAATAAGTAAATCAGAAAAAAACAGGAACTGTATAATTCCATACGTAGGTGGGACATAATAGTGAAACTAAGAGACATTGATAAGAGTGTGGTGGTTACGGGGGGGAGGGGGGAATGGGGGAGGGAAAGGGGGAGGGGGAGGGGCACAGAGAGAACAAGATAGAGGGTGACGGAGGACAATCTGACTTTGGGTGGTGGGTATGCAACATAATTGAACGACAAGATAACCTGGACTTGTTATCTTTGAATATATGTATCCTGATTTATTGATGTCACCCCATTAAAAAAATAAAATTATATAAAAAAAATGAATAAATAAATAAATTAATTAATTAAAAAAAAAAAAAAAAGCTCAACATCTTTCCCAGTCGCCCTTTCATGTGCTCTGAGAGCCTCGTCCTAGAATCTGATTTAATCTTTCCAACAAACCTAAAGGTAAGTGCAATTATTATCACTGCTTCCAAACAAGAAAACTGAAGTCTAGAAGCAAACTGATTTCCTGGATGAGAGATACAATCACACACATGGAGGGTACCACCCTCGGTTTAATCCTTGTCACTATCTTGAATTTTTTTTTTTTTTTTTAGCATGAGACAGAGAGGAGGAAAGAGAGATGAGAAGTATCAACTCATAGTTGCAGCACCTTAGTTATTCATTGATTGCTTTCTCATATGTGCCTTGACGGGGGGAGGGCAGCTCCAACTGAGCCAGTGGACCCTTGCTCAAGCCAGCAACCTTTAGGTTCAAACCCGGACCACGGGGTCATGTCTATGATCCCACTCTCAAGCCAGCAACCCCGCATTCAAGCTGGATAAGTCTGAGCTCAAGCCGGGGACCTCAGGGTTTTGAACCTAGGTCCTCAGTGTCCCAGGTCAATGTTCCATCCACTGTACCACCACCTGGTTAGGCCCATCTTGAAATTCTTAATAACTTTTAAACAAAGGACTCCACATTTTTATTTTGTTCTGGGTCCCACAAATTTTACAGTTTATCTCTCCTGGAAGGGTTAACTAACATTCCCAAGGCCTGTATGTTAGTTTGCTAGGTGTGTCATAACAAAGCACCACAGATCAGGTGCCTTAAGCAACAGAAACAGTTTTCTCACAATTCTGGAGGCTAGATTTCCGAAATCAATGTGTTGACCAGATTGGTTTCTTCTGAAGCCTCTCTCCTTGGCTTGTATGGCCTCCTTTTCTCCGTCTCACATGGTCTTCCAGATTAGGGCCCACCCTAATGACTTCATTTTAATTTACCTCCTTAAAGACTCTATCTTTAAACACAGTCACCTTCTGAGGTCAGCGGTTAGGACTACAATGTATAAATTTATTAGGGGGCAGGGGAAGACATATAATTCAGCCCATAGCAATCCCCTAACAGCCAGGATGTGGAAGAGCCACTAAATGTTTCATTTCATCGTGCTCTGTTTGTCTTCACAAATACCCACGTGAGCAGGGAAGAGCGGCTCCCGTTATCACCAGTAGGAGAAGTGGAGGCACACCAAGTTCAGTGCTTGCCATCGAGAAACAAAATGACCACACAGGAAATATATTAGTATAATGATAGCGCTGGCTCCAGACCTCAGCCCCCCTGGCACTGAAATCTACTGCCGAGCTTGCCCCGCCTTTCACAGCCTCCACACACGGACACTGCTGGCGCACGGACAAGACTGTCCCTTGCTACAGTGATAGGTTCTTGGACTTTCTGCCTTTGGTAATTTTTAATATAGCACAGTTGACTCTGTTTCTATGGGTGGGGGGCAGGGGGAGTCATTACTCTTCTACTCACAAGTTTTACAAAGGTCGCTCTGTGGAATGCATCCAATTTACCTGTGGTGGAGTCTCTTTATCTCCTTCTCTGGCTGGCTCCAAGCCGTGGGAGGGATGCAGTGGGAAGCCAGTTAGCGGGAGATAACGGCGGAGTAAGGTAACTCATTTAAATGATAAAGCAGGAAACCCGTTTCCAGTTTGGACATGGATAGTGTTTTAATGTGAACAGATCTGGAATCTGGACTGAAGACTTAGGGGTATAATAATACAAAGTGGTGCAGAGCGGGGTGGGGGACCTGAGTTCTTTCGAAGAAAAAAGCTCTTTGGTGATAGCTGGGCAGGGAAAACATTTGTTGGGCTTTGGCTCAAAAGTCCCGCGGAGGAGGAGAGGAGGCAGTCTGGGACAGAGTTCTCTGGTCTGAATTTGGTCTCCGATACTAACATTGGGCAGTTTACTTTACCTCCCCAGACTTTAGCTTATTCTCTGCAATTTGATGCTTTAAAATTCCATTCTATCTTTCAAATTCAGTCTCATTGATGGGGTGCAGTAAGTGTTCTTTGCACAAAGGAGAGCAGGACATATAATTTTTCATTAAATTCACTTTCCAGTTATTGCAATGTGATCTTTTCCAACTTGTAATTTTTTTCCAATTTGTAGTTTTGTAAAATACATTTCCTTTATGATTTTTTAAGAAGTCATATGTCAGTGGGGAAACTAGTCTATACCTTGACCAGGTGGTTAAAATTAACATCCCCCGCAAGAAGCAGATGAACTTTGTATGCCTCCAGATATGACACTCTAAGAAGGACACAATATGGCGTAGGTAATATTTTGGCCCAAATGCATAACTTGAATCTAATCATGAGGAAACTACAAACAAGGCCAAATTGAGGACATTCTGTAAAATGTATGGCCTACTCTTAAAAAATGTCATTGGCATGAAAGACAAAGAAAGATGGAGGGAACTATCCAGATGAAAGGAAATTAAAAGACAAATACAACAAGATATGATCTTGGACTAGATCTTATATGGAAAAAATATTTATATAAAGAATAGTATTGGTACAATAGACAAAATTAGGAATGGGTCATAAATTAATGTATTCATGTTAAATTTTCTAAATTTTACAACCATACTGTTGTTCTCTAAGTAAATATTCTTGTTCTTAAGATATATACATTCAGGCCTGAATCCACTGTGGTGGTGCAGTGGATAAAGCATCAACCTGGAACCCTGAGGTTGCTGGTTCGAAACCCTGGGCTTGCCTGGTCAGGGCACATATGGGAGTTGATGCTTTCGGCTCCTCCCCCTGCCTCTCTCTCTCTCTCTCCCCTCTATAAAATGAATAAATAAAATCTTTAAAAAAAAGATATATACATTCAAATATTATGGAATAAAGGAAAAGATATATAAACAGACTTTCAAATCATTAGAAAAAATAAATTAATAAGACGAATGGTGGCAAAATGTTAAATATTGGAAAATTGGAATAAAGGCTACATAGGAGTATCTCTTTATATTCTTGCAAATTTTCTGCGTTTGAGATTATTCTAAAATGAAGTGGGTTTTTTTTATAAAAGTAACTCATGTTCATTGCATAAAATTTTCTGAAGAAGAAAAACCACTTGCAATCCCTCCACCCAGAGGAAACTGCTAACCTTTTGCGTGCAAAGGCATACATACCTCAGAGCTATGGCGGTGCTATGGCAGTGCAGTTCCATCACTGCAGTGAAGCCAGTCTCTCAATAAAGTAAGCTGTCATTTTTTTGCTGGTGGAGGGTCTTGCCTTCAATTTGTGAAAAACACAACATGTGGGGTTATTTATTTATGTATTTATTGCTTTTTAAATCTTCCTTCCTCTTTTTAGATTTTATTTATTCATTTTACATACTTTTTTTTTAGCGCTTGCGAGAGAGAGAGAGAGAGAGAGAGAGAGAGAGAGAGATGGACAGACAGGAAGAGAAAGAGGTGAGAAGCATCAACTTGTACTTGTGGCACCTTAGTTGTTTATTTTTATTTTAGATATTATTTATTCATTTTGAGAGAGAAAGAGAGAGAGAGAGAGAAAAAGAAGGGAGAGGAGCGTCAACTCCCATGTGTGCCTTGACTGGGCAAGCCCAGAGTTTCAAACTGGCGACTTCAGCATTCCACGTCAACACTTTATCCACTGCGCCACCACAGGTCAGGCTATTTATTGCTTTTTTAGAGAGAGAGAAGGGGAGAGAGAGAGAGAGAGAGAGAAACATTGACCTGCTCCTGTATGTGCCCTGACTGGGAATCTAACTCACAACTTTGCATATCAGGATAATGCTCCAACCAACTGAGCCATCTGGCTAGGGCTACATCTGTTAAGCATAATAAAGTGAAGTACAATAAAATGAGGTGTACTTGGTACCCAATTTCTTTTGAAGAAGAGAATTCATTGGTGACTGCTGGGTAAGTGTTTGTTATACTCTGGCTCGCAAGGTCAGGGGAGTTGGAAGGGTGGCAGATCACAGCTGGTAATTGGTTTGCTGGGGCCTGTGATCTAGTCTGGCCAATAGTTCCCATGAGGAAATCTGCTGCGACCTTCTGAAAAATATCACCCATAGCCACTCTTCTTTTCTATTGCATGTGTGTCACATGCAAACATTTGGAGCAGAAATAGCCAATTGGGATCATGAAGGGAAAGCCAAGAGAATGTAAGTTAAGGTGTTTCAAGACACTGACATTATTGAGCTGCTTAAGAGCCAGCACTGGAACTACCTTGCTGCAGAACATTTCATCACGGTAGGTAATAAATGCCCTTATTCTTTAAATCAATATTATTTCGATATACTGTTACAGACAAAAGCATCCCAGCTGTTAAACCTTGACTTTTAAACACACAATGCAACCATTTCCTTTGCTCATTTATCAATCACATGTAGCAAAAGTTCTTCCAAATAGAAAAAAAAAAGTCATGGGACCAAATCTGGTTTTGAGTGTGTGGTTAGTTAGTTCACCAGCCAGAAGCTAAAGGGAGCACAAGTTTCCAGATTGGGACAGGCAATGTGGGCTTCACGCCCAGAAAGTGAGAAAGGGAGAGCCAACCTCACTCTCTGGTGCAGAGCAGCCCTGAGTACCAGAAAAAGTAACTAGATTTTAGAATTGTTCTGGCTTCTGGAGCAGATTCAACTTGGGGAGTAGACAAAGTGGAGGAAACAGAAAAGATTGGAGGCCCTGGAGTAACTTGGGTGCCTGTGCCTCACATGCAGGCTGCGTGGAGTGGGCCACTGGCCATTCCAAGCCTATGTCAATGACCTGAGCATCAGTATGGCTCCTGGGAGTTGTTATCAATGGCAGAGATGATGCCAGAGCAGGGCATGGAGCAGGTGGTGTCTGAAAGCTTTAGTACTGTTGGAAGCTGCACTTGACACTTAACAAATGTTAGTTCATTGATTCATTAATATTTATTGAGCTTTTGCTATCTTCTAAGTGATGTACTAGATGCTAAATATACAGGGCTTACTACAGCATTTTTCTTATTATTCACATTTTTGCTCTATTGTGCTAAAGAGGAGGAAATTTTGTTGAACATACTCTGCCCTAAAGTTGAGTATAGCTTTATCTGCTAAGCCACTGAAGGAGGGTAGATTGGGTTGACGTGTTTGTAGTCTTGGAGTTAAAAAGCGTTTGTTACTCTCTTCTCAACACCTTTCACAGAAGCACAGAAAGCTTGTGTGTCAGAGGCTATGAAAGTGTCAGCAAACCCAGGACACCTCTCCCCTCAAACCAGCCTTATTCTCACCTGGAGAGATTACCTCAATCTCAGAGGTAAGAATGCTCCTTTCCAGAGGCAAAGAAAACATTATTCACTTTTCAAAGAGATTAGTGTCATTAAAAATCCCCAAAAGCCAGTGCCTTTTCCATCACTTTATATGCTTTGAAAGCAGTTCTCCTTTTTCCCTTTTGTGCCTCTCTAATCATATCCCGAGGAAGAAAATGTGAAAATGAGAAACAAATTATGCAGTGTGGACAGGATATCTTATTTGGCATTGTTTCTGAAAAGGCCTGGACCTCATCAAGTACAATCAGTAGGACATTTGAAGACTGCTTGTTAGTCAAGTGCTCTTCATTAGGCAAACTCAAATATCACAATAGACACTACAGCTTGTTACTATTTTGGAAAGCAAAATAACCCCACAAACAGCAGCATTTAGTAAAGCAGCAGTTTAATCACCAAAATAAGTCCCTTAATTCAAACATACATAGCTTCATCCTCCTCCTAGGCCCAAATTTTACTTGAGTGTATTTAATTATGTACTTGATGACATAAAACCTTTATTAGCTGCCATTTCATTTCAAAATGTCAGCTACTCATAAATTAAATTTAAGATTTCTCTGGATCCACTTAAAGAAAATAAAAATATCAATTTATTTAAAAACATAAAATTTATTTTAAAAGAGCAAAATAGGCCCTGGTGGGTAGCTCAGTTGGTTAGAGCATTGTCCCAACATGTTGACATCGCAGGTTTGATCCCCAGTCAGGGCACATGTAAGAATCAATCATTGAACGCACGACTAAGTGGAAAAACAAATCAATGCTTCTCTCTTTCTCTTTCTCTACCTCTCACTCCCCTTCTCTCTCTCCCCTAAATCATAAAAATAAACAAATTAGCAAACTAAACTTTGAAAAGTAATTATCTCATTCACCCCTGCCCTTACCCCTCAGTTTCCCTTCTCACAGCTGAATCTAAGTCTTGCACAGTAAGAAAAGTATCAGTAGGACTATAGATTGGGTTAATTCAGCAGCTCATTGATGCCATTGAGCACCTGGGCTATTTCTGTCTCTCTCTGGTATCTATCAGCCTTGTCCTAATGGCTGCAAGCCCAAACTAGATTGTACATTCATCAAATCTGCACACAGTGACATTCAAAAGTAAAAAAACAGATTTTTTTTTTCTCCCTACTGTCTCTTTTTAACATAAAGGAAACTTTTGCTCAGAAACCTCTCTTCTCCCAGTAGATATACCTCCAAGTCTCATTAGTCAGAATTGAATCACATTTTACATCTCAACCAATCACTGGCAAAGGGATCAGGACTGCTATGGTTGGTCAATTAGGATCTGATTCAGAGTCATACAGAACAAGTGTAGACACCTAAACAATAATAAGAGAAAGTGCGGAATGGCGGCTGGATAAGCACTGCTATATTATCCTGCACTTTGCCTTATTTGTTAAACAAAATCACCTGCTTATTGGTCTATATTAGTAGAGTCAGTTTCAAACAGATAAGAAATAGAGAAAAAACAATCATCCCAACCAGTCAAGTTCAAACAAAAGCCATGTGTCACTTGGTCAGTAACTATTTTTAAGGTGACCAACTTTTTTACAATGAAAAGGTGGACAAAATAAATTAAAGAAAACAATATCATAAATAAAAGAAACATTTTATTAATTGCAATAATAATACACTATAATATAAATGCATAATAAAAACATTTGTAATATTTTATATTGTAATTATGCTTACATGCCTATTCATTTTTAATAATAATTGTAAGAAAAAAGCACTCATTTAGTAAAACTAAATATCAAATAAAACTACTAATTTGGAGTGATATTCAGGTGTATTTATTATTTTCTAATTAAAAAGCATCTGTTTTATGCAACTATTTAATCAAGACGCATTATTAATAGGTATGGTTTGAGGTTAGATTTCCACTTTAAAACTCAAAGTTTCAGGAAAATACTTGTAAATAAAATTATACATATTTGGAAATTATTAAATATTATAGATACTGAATTAATAAAACGTGAATTGTGCTTACCTGTCTAAGACTGAATATTCACTGAGAAAGAAATAATCGTGAGTCTACAATGTTGTATGTGCCATGTTGTGTTTCAGTAAGAAGTACACAAAGCCATTGGTATATCACGTGCTCTCTCAAGGTCTCCCGTGCAGAGTGCATGTGTCTCATAATTGCGTCTCACAGCACTGTACTGATCCTTGATGAATTGTCATGTCAAATACAAGTACGTCACATCACATGCAATGGATAGACTCTGCATAGATTGAATATGGACATTTATAGATTAGTCTTCCAATATCAGAAAGGAGGACATGTAGGAACTTCTCAAGGGAAGACAGAACTTATAAAAGAAGGACTGTCCTCCCTAAAGGAGGACGATTGGTCACCTTACTATTTTGTAACATTAAATATTAATGAGTCTCCTAAAATACATGCAGAAAAAGAGATTTAAAAACTGAAATTAGTCCTGGCCACATAGCTCATTTGGTTAGAGTGTTGTCCCAATATGCCAAGGTTGTGGCTGTGATCCCCAGTCAGGGCACATACAAGAAACGACCAATAAATGCACAACTAAGTAGAACAACAAATCGATGCTTCTCTCTCTCTAAAATCAATCAATTTAAAATAAACCCTGAAATTAAAATGAAAACTAAAATGGTTTCACACTTCCTGAAGTTATGCCAAAATTGAAGCTAATCTCCTAGGTTACTAACAGGACCTCCAGTGACAAAGGGGATATCCTTTCTCACACCTGCTTGTTACACACACCAACCACTGGAAACTAAATGTCCTGTGGGCAGTTTCTACCTTTCCCTAGTTCTGTTTGGCCATAGGCCTGGGGCTCTTAGTTTAAAGATACTGTCTTATCCAGTCCCAATCCAAAGTATATAATTTTAGGCTTGATTCCACCAACCAGAGAATTTAATTTTGCTTCCTTGGAACCCAGTAAGTCCTGTACATTGTCCCCACCAAGCTGCTCTCACCTCTGCAGCCTAGAGTAGTCACACAGTCTACATAAATGAACTTAGCCGGAAATAGGAAACATGTTTTCTCTTCCTCCTCTTAGGTGCAAACTTCTCACAGACCAGTCCAGCCCTTTTCCTCCCTGTGATTACCTACTCCTTTCAAATTGGACTCCCTCGCCCTGGATATAGCTTCTTGAGTTTGAGACTTTTTTGGAGGTTCTAGCAGGCGAGTGCAGCTACTCATATACCCTTGACTGAAGAACGGTCCTCTCCTCTATCGGGAAAGGTCATTCTCTTCGACCGAGCGTGCAGCTTCAGGAGGGACGCGCATGGAGCAGTGAGGGAGGAAGGGGACACCCGCCTAGCCAGCCAGATCAGCCAAATCAACCCTGGCGATCAATGGGGTGACAGATGTTGCAGCCAAATGGCCCTCACATCCTGGATATAGCTTCTTTCTCTTCAGCCTTTAGCATTCAGAGCAAAATCATCACTCTCAGAAAATTGTTCTTAGTAAATATGGTGTTATTATTTCCGCTTTCAAATGGACATATTCACATATGTATATTTAAAATAATGTGCTGTGTATATAGACCTAGTTTAGTCTTTCCTCTTGTGGAACTTACATTTCAATGGGAAGAGACAGATTAAACAATAAACCTAATAAATTAGTAAATTAGAGAGAGAGCAATTGGGAAGGTTGGGATGGGGGTGGGAGGATTGCAATTTTAAACATGATGTTCATACAGGTCTCATGAGACAGGGATACTTTTTAAAAATTGAGATATAATTCACATACCATAAATTTATCATTTAAAATTATTATGCATTTATCACAATTCAGTGATTTTTAGTATATTCACAAGGTTGTACAATCTTCACCACAATCAACTTCCAGAACACAGACTGGGCAAAATAGGTTTACAGATGTAATATAAATAAATAATATAATCATTAATAAATAATAATACAAGAATAAACTCTGTGTTTCATGTACTCAAAGTTGTAAACCTACTTTTGCTCACCACTGTATTTTATCCTCTCTCTATGAATTTTCCTTTTTGGACATTTCATATAAATTGATTCAGACTATATGTGGCCATTGTGTCTGGCTACTTTCACTTAGCATAATATGTTCAAGGCTCATTTACATAGCAGATGCATCAGTACTTATTTTTTTGTGTGTAATACTCTATTATATAAATATAGCATATTTTGTGTATCTATTCATTAGATGATGCATATTTGAATTCTTTCTGCTTTTAACTATTATAAAATGCTACTATAAACATTCACATACAGGTGTTTTTTTTTTATCCTGGAATGCCCACCAGGGGGTGATGCTCTGCCCATCTGGAGCGTCGCTCTGTTGCAACCAGAGCCATTCTAGCGCCTGAGGCAGAGGCCACAGAGCCATCCTCAGCACCCGGGCCAACTTTGCTCTAATGGAGCCTTGGCTGCAGGAGGGGAAGAGAGAGAGAGAGGAAGGAGAGGGGGAAGGGTAGAGAAGCAGATGGGCGCTTCTCCTGTGTGCCCTGGCCAGGAATCAAACCCGGGACTCCTGCACACCAGGCTGATGCTCTACCACTGAGCCAACTGGCCAGGGCCCACATACAGGTTTTTATGTGGTCATATGTTTTCAGTTCTTTTGGTTAGATATCTAGGAGTGGAGTTACTGGATCAAATGGCTATATTATTTTACATTACCATCAGCAATATATCAAGGTTTCAATTTCTTGACATTCTCACCAACACTTGTCATTATCTGTCTTTTCTATTATAACCAAGAAGATGACATTTAAGCCAAGATTTGAAGGCACTGTGGCAGTGAACCAGGTTGATGTTCATGAGAAGAGACTGCCAGGCAGAAGGTGCCAGCCAGGGCAAAGCCCTCAAAGTCAGAGTGTACTTGATGTGGTCCAGGAACAGCAAGGTGGACAGAGTGCTCCATCAAAGGAAGTGAGAGAGCTAATGGAGGGCCAAACACAGATAGGTAAAGGCCATTGTAAGGACTTTGGCTTTTACTCTAAAGAAATGAAAAGCCATTGAAGTGTTTTAGAACAGAGGGCTGATGTGACTTGACAGTAATACAGTATCACCCTGATTGCTGTGGGCAAGGATAGAATCAGGGAGAATCAAAAAGAAAACTGGTATATTTTTGAAATAATGGTGGCATGTGGGTTGGTTGGTATCAGGGAGGTGGTGAGAAGTAATTGAATTACGCATATGTTTTAAGGTAGAACCAATATAATTTTTTGCCAGACTCTGAGTGGAACATAAGAAAGAAAGGAGTCAAAATTAGTAGTTCACTGATTTTTACTTAGAGATACAATATATCAGAAAGTGTATTCAAATTTATTTCTTCCCTATTAGGTCAGAACCACAGTTTACTTAGTTATGTGATCTCATATGTTTAAAAAGTAATGTCCATGGTAGTTAATAATAATAATAATAATAATAATACCCAACCTATTAATCCAACTATCTCATGAGACAGATAGTATTTCCTTAGTTTATATATGTGTAAATAAAGATGTGATTAACAACTGACAGCTTCCCTAATTTTTGTTTACCTTCAAAGTTAGGATCAACAAGAAAAATTCAAATATACCCTCTTAACCATTATGTAGGATGCCCTGCTTCTAGTTTGCCCCCTACACCTTCCCCCGTCTAACAGCCTCCAGTGAGGGAATATCTGAAGCCTTCCTCTTATTCTACAGGAAAGCTTTCCCACTTCTTTGTTCTTGAGTCTGTGTTAAATCACAAGTGAGGGTGGAAGACTCCCTTGCTACAATGAGCTCAGAATAAATAGCCTTTGCTTGTTCTCATTTGATTAGTCTTCATTTATTTCCACAGGTGTCCTAGGTCACGTTTCCCAGGAAATAGACTTTGAAATGAAGACTTGAGTGTAGGTTCATTGGGAAACACACTCAAGATCATCACCTGTGAAGGGGTTGATGGGAACAGGACTGGGCAGAGGGAGTTGAACTGTGACACAACTGCACTAGTAGTGGCTCTAACCGATCCCATGAGGAGCTCTGAGTCTGGGATAGCCCTTCGGAAATTTACACTGGCCTGGATCAGTAATTGAATGCAGGTTCCCACTGGGAAAGGAGGGGAACCTTAGGTGAAGCAGGTCTCTTTAACCAAAGGCAGGTCCAAGTAGGATCCTAGCTATGAACTCTCAGCAGCCAACACTGGGCAGCTAGGGAAGGACAGGGAGAGGGGATTAGGTGACCTCACCAAACACACAGTTGGCAGCAGATTAACTCACCTTTGAATGCAAGTTTAAAGCTCGTTTCACTACATCACAGTTGTCTTCACTCAAAAAAAAAAAAAAAAAAAAGACAAATGGAGATTTTGTGGCCACTCATTTTCTGTCTTCTTGCTCCAAAACCAAGACCATATTTGCAAAGTGATTCTGACATTTTCAGTAAGGGATTTTGAACATAGGCATTGACTCAATTGAATATGACACTTAAAAGATCTGAAATAAGACCCAAAGTAGTTAGCTGAATTGTCACATATAGACAGTGATAACAGCGTAGTATAGCAGGACTTTACTCACTGTGGCCCCCTCTGAGTAGAGTAGAACATTGCGACATCCAGCTTGAGTTGCTGACAAATTGAAAACAAATCGTTGTGAAAATAGCATCATTCCCACTTTAAGGACAGTCATTCCCCAGGGGGAATTATTGTCTCTTAGTCAAAATCCTAATAAAATACATCTTGAAATTTAGTAAACTATTCATTTATTCCTTCAAAAAAATCGGGTTCCCTACTTTTCTTCATAGTGTTGTATGATTATTGCACCACTGTGAGCTTTGAGCTACTTAAACTCAATACCTCTTTTTTAGTTTTACAAATTAATCAGCTGATACTGTATCAATTAATCAGCTGATACTGTATCTAGCCATGGGAATTCACCTGAAGATTATAAAAAACATGCACCGAGTTCTGTCTACAAACTAGTCTGAATAGTCCCTTTATCTGTAAACAAGTCTAGCAGTGACTTTTAAATTTGTCAGCATATCCTCTCACCATCACAAGACCTTCTGAATATATTACTCATTGTTCCCAGTGCTTCTGGCTTATTCCCCTTCTGTGTATCCTGGACATCCCCTCACCCATCCCCCAGCCCTCCTCCCCCCTGCAAAGTTAGTCACCTCTTGGTTAGCCTTGTATGGGACCTCAGCCAAAGTATAATCTCAGTTAGGTTTTGCCCATAGCATGGTATGGTAGTTTTTAACTTTGAGTCCTAAGAATAGTTAGGGGAAGCTATTAAAATAGAAAGGATTATAAATTTATCCTTGATCCAAAGATTCTGAATTTCTGGAGAAGATGCTCAGACAAATGTGTAATTATATACAATGTCTCCATGGAATTCTGTTAAACATCCCAACCTGAGAACCACTCACAAGTAAATTTCACATTTATAGCAACTGATATAGTTTCCTGGCTATGATCAGGCTAAAAGTGGCATTTGGAGTTGATTCTTTTCTAAAGTTGTGTATATAATAGTTGTCTATGAAAGCTGGAACAGTAGGCTGGCTTTTCCCAGCAGTAATACATTTGTATGATAAGACCTCTCAAAATGGAAACATTATAAATACAAAGAATGGTGGCTGATCTGGGGAATATTGTGGAAAAATTGCAAGGACCTGGTGATTTCTGGAAAGTTAAAACAAAAAGATGGTAAAAAGTTGAAGATTACTCCAAAGCAAAAAAGATAGTAAAAGAGTTGAAGATTACTTCAGGGAGTGAAAAGATGGCACTGAAGGAATGGCTATGATGAAAAATATTGCACAAATATTGAATGTAGCACTGGATGAGGTGATGGCAAGCTCACAGAGTAAGAACACATTATTTAATTTCCTTCAATGGGTATTTACTGAGTACCCACTACGTGTATTGCGTTGTCCTAAAGTGTACCAAGACATGGTTCCAAAAGTGTTTTTTTTTGTTTTGTTTTGTGATAGAGAGAGATAGAGAGAGGGACAGGTAGGGACAGATAGACAGGAAGGGAGAGAGATGAGAGGCATCAATTCTTCATTGCAGCTCCCTAGTTGTTCATTGATTGCTTTCTCGTATGTGCCTTGACCAGGGGACTACAGCAGAGCAAGTGACCCCTTGCTCAAGCCAGAGACCTTGGGCTCAAGCCAGTGACTTTGGGCTTCAAGCCAATGACCTTTGGGCTCAAACCAGCTACCATGGAGCCATGTCTATAATACCACGCTCAAGCCAGCGACCCCATGCTCAAGCTGGTAAGCCCATGCTCAAGCAACCTTGGGGTTTTGAACCTGGGCTCTCTGCATCCCAGTCTGATGCTCTATCCATTGCACCACTGCCTGGTCAGGTCAAAAAAAATTTTTTTTTTATATATATAAATAAATTTTTATTTTAATGGGGTGACATCAATAAATCAGGGTACATACATTCAAAGAAAACATTTCCAGGTTATCTTGTCATTTAGTTATGTTGCATACCCATCACCCAAAGAGAGATCGTCCTCTGCCACCCTCCATCCAGTTCTCTCTGTACCCCTCCCCCTCCCCTCCCCCTCTCCCTCCTTCCCTCCCCCCACTCTCAAAATTTGCATATATATTAGATTCAGCTGGAGAAATTTTTAAAAATAGTCTTCATGGACCCCATACTAGCTCTACTGAGTCTAAATATCTAGGGCTGGGCTTGGAAATCTCTAATGTATCAACTGTCCCAAGTGATTCTGATGCATGCAATCAGAGGACCAGTATTTGGGAATCAATACCAGAGACCACAAAAATGAATGAGGCATAGTGTTTTTAAGGAATATACAAACTGGTATATTGGGTAATATGCTCTACCAACTTTAAAAAAATTTTTATTGATTGATTTTAGAGAGGGGGGATAGGAGAGAGAGGATAAGAGAGAGAGAGAGAAACATTGATTTGTTGTTCATTCATTGGTTGTTTCTTTTTTTATTTTTTATTTTTTAGAGACAGAGAGAGTCAGAGAGAGGGATAGACAGGGACAGACAGGGACAGACAGACAGGAACGAAGAGATGAGAAGCATCAATCATTAGTTTTTCGTTGTGCGTTGCAACACCTTAGTTGTTCATTGATTGCTTTCTCATATGTGCCTTTACCACAGGCCTTCAGCAGACTGAGTAACACCTTGCTCGAGCCAGCAACCTTGGGCTCAAGCTGGTGAGCTTTTGCTCTAACCAGATGAGCCCGCGCTTAAGCTGGGAACCTCGAGGTCTTGAACCTGGATCTTCCACATCCCAGTCCGATGCTCTATCCATTGCGCCACCACCTGGTCAGGTTCATTGGTTGTTTCTTGTATGTGCCCTGACCAGGATTAAACCTGCAACCTTAGTGTTTCAGGATAATGCTCTAACCAACTGAGCTAAAGAGCAGGGTTTTATCTACTTTCTTGACTGCCTTATATTCATGACTTCTGTTGTATTCATGATGTGCTTTTTCTCTGAAATGCCTTTTTCTCCTCTCTGCTATGAAAATATTATCCAATCTTCAAGATCCATTCAAATGTGAGAATTGGAACCGTGTTCTACAATCTCCATCACCACTTTTCCAACCCTACATCATTACACAACCAAATATAAAATCTGCCCTTACAACATCTAGTTCACTCATCACTTCCTTTTCATCCCCTTTTCAACCCCTTTAGCTCGTCTGAACCACTGAGTGGCCTTTTAACTGATCTTTCACATTCCACCTGCCCTCCTGCCACAATTCATTCTTGCACAGTTCAATTATAACTACTTTTCAAGTTGAAAATAAAGTTTATGATTTCCTCATTACCTACAAAGTTAGAGATAAAAATGCTCCAGTCTGCCATTCAAAACTATCATATAATTAGATTCCTTTGATCAGTGGTCCTCAACCTTTTTTGGGCCACGGACTGGTTTAATGTCAGAAAATATTTTCACGGACTGGCCTTTAGGGTGGGATGAATAAATGTATCACGTTACCAAGACAAGCGTCAAGAGTGAGTCTTAGACGGATGTAACAGAGGGAATCTGGTCATTTTTTAAAAATAAAACATCGTTCAGACTTAAATATAAATAAAATGGAAATAATGTAAGTTATTTATTCTTTCTCTGCGGACCGGTACCAAATGGCCCACGGACTGGTACCGGTCCACGGCCTGGGGGTTGGGGACCACTGCCTTTGATTATAAGCTACAGAACCAACTCTGGCTAAACTTAAGCAGAAAAAGGTACGCGCTAGTTCACAAAATTGAAATTCCAATAATTTCTCTTTTGTACAAGTCTCATTCTTAGAGATTGTCTGATTCAACATATTTTCAACTCCTTTACACAGCAACAGGAAACATTGACTGAAAGACCACCTATAATTATACTCACTGGGTAAAAGAAAGATACTTCTTTCAAAGCATAATTAGGGTGCTGTTACTAAAAACACACATGAATGTTAGAGAGCAAAACTAAGAAATGTCCCCTACACCCAAAATATGGCCCCAATGCGATTTAAGTAAAATGGGGAACAATGGAGAAGAATTCTGGGCTTTTTTTTTCTGAAACATCAGAGGTCAGATTGGTGAAATAATCAATGAAGCTAATACTTGATAGTCAGGGTCCTCAGGGTTAGAGGAGGAGAAAGGTTAGTAGTTTGAACTAAAATGTTTTTTGTTTTTTGTTTTTAGCAAGAGACATAGAGAGACAGAGGGAGGAACAGATAGAAACAGACAGAAAGGAGAAAGGTGAGAAGCATCAATTCTTTGTTGCTACACCTTAGTTGTTCATTGATTGCTTTCTCATATGTGCCTTGACCAGGGGGCTATAGCAGAGTAAGTGAGTGACTCTTTGTTCAAGCCAGCGACCTTGGGCTCAAGCCAGTGACCCCACACTCAAGCTACTGAGCCTGTGCTCAAGCTGGTGACCTCAGGGTTTCAAACCTGGGTCCTCTGCATCTCAGTCCAATGCTCTATCCACTGCACCACTTCCTGGTCAGGCAAGTAAATCTTTCAATGTGTGGAATGATTCAGGAAGTCATTGTGCGTTTAAGGGTAGAGAGAAACTGTACATTTTTTTCTGTCCTATGATCAACCAATTTACACAAGACTACAATGTTCTTTGCCAAAACCCTATAGTAGTTATAAAAATAATAAGTTAACTACCATAATACAAAACAGCCAGAATTTCATTGAAGAGAAAGTCAGTACAGTGACAGCAACTTGTGTCTTTGGGAAGGTAACAAGTCTTCCACTTCCAAGTTTAAGAAAGGCGCCCAAGCATTGTAGGGAGCATCCTTTCAAAGATAAAGGTAGCATAAAAAAAATAGTATTTAACATGAAAGCCCAGTGAAGGTGAGGACATAAAACATGATGAAAAGCTTTAGTGCACATTTTCTACAAGGAAAGAAAACATCTGTGTTAAGAACATTTGGAAGAAAACCACACTGATGCGACTTCTGGCTCATCTACCCAGGTAGCTCTGTAACTTAAGTAAGTTACTGATGTCTGCAAAAGGAGGTTGGAGTAGATGAGCACTTAAGTTCATGTTAGGACTGGCTTTGGAATTCTAAGATTCTATAGCCATGAAACAATGAAACCCTCAATATTACAGGGCTCTTTCCTCCGAAATGTTCTTCTCACAGATTATTACCATCTTTACCTCACTTATGAGGTATATGAACCTATTTGGGAGAAAATAAAGGCACAGGGCAATTAGATTTCCCTTGGCACACAAAATATCAATACAATGTGACAAATGGAATTCAGCCGTCTCTATCACCAGTTTTGTCCCTGCATCAGACTTGTCCTTATAGAGTAATATAAGCTTTTTCAAGTCTTTGAGGACTCCTTCTTCTGGGCTGTACCTAGGATGTATTTTATTTATTTGCTTTTAAGTCTTCTTTGCAGTATTTTCTAATTATAAATGCAATACATGATTAGAATAGAAGATCTGGAAAATCCAGAAAAACATCAAGAAGAAATGTCACAGATAATCCAGTTACCTGGAAGTAATTACCATCTGTAATACATTTCAGAATAGAAAATATAGTGTACAATTAAAGCTCACCGTGGATCTATTTTGTAACCCAACTCAGTGGATTCTATAAAGCTGAGTCAAGTTTCTTGTCATTATCATCACTGCCTATCTATCTCTTGGTATTTATACAAATAATTGCTTCTACTTCACACATTTATTAAAGAACCAATGTTCTTTAACTGCTCTGTTGAGAAGGGGCTTTGCAGGTCATTAAGATGAAGCAGAGATGTCCTGACTTCATGCAGCACTAAAGCTAGATCTGTTCTTTCTTACCAAAATAAAAACAACTAACTACTGAGCGTACAGAGTAAATAAACATTACACTGGGGAACAAATTTTTTTCATTTTCCACTGCATGAGGTTTTAGAACTGTTTCTATATATTTCTGCATCGCTGATTCCAAATCTGAAATCTGTTTTTTGGTGCATGCTCTAGTTTTTATGCAATTTTAATTTATTTTTGTTACAGTTATTGGCATGCATTGGTTTTTAAATTGGAATTAAAGGGCAATGATTCTTGGATTGAACAAAACCACAAGGCAATTAATGTTTTACAAACATCACTTTTACATAATTATAGTTGTTTTTAAATGTAAAAAATTATTATCTGATAAAAAACACCCTCTTATTTTAAGATTGAATCGTGGCTTCTTCAAGTGGGCGTAAATGTAAGAATAGCCTGACACATTCTGTTATATGTGGCTGTTACACACTTCAATGTCAAAGGCGCAATATTTCATCATTTGTGACATGTGCATATATTGCCTATTTTCAAGTTCCCCTTGGCGATCAAGACAAGAATTGGGCTTCTCATATTGTGTGTCATAATTGTGAGGAAATGCTTCGTGACTGGACAAAAGGAAAACGCAAAGGAATGCCTTTTGGTATTCCCATGGTTTGGCATGAACCTAAGGACCACAGCAGTGACTGTTATTTCTGTCTGATCCATACAAAGGGTATCAGCAAGAAAAAATGGCATATGATCTCATATCTTAATATTCCTTCAGCAATATGACGTATCCCACACTTGGAGACACTCCCGGTTCTAGTTTTCAATGGTTTTATTTCTTCTAAGGATGAAGAAAGTGAACATGGTGATCAAGTGTATTTTGATAAGATGCATGAGAAAATGGTTGTAGAATCTGAAGGGTCTTCTTCTGATGCCAAGCAGTCATTAACCCCTCAGCAGTTTAGCCAACCCAAATTGAATGACTTAGTAAGAATGACATAAAAATTGTCCTCGACTTTCTGAAGTATGAGGAGCATAACTGGATCATTTGTTTGGATCTTAAAATGGTAAATTTACTGCTAGGACAACAAAGGTTTCACGAAGTATCCTTGCTTTCTGTGTTTGTGGGATAGCCAAGCTCGGGAGAAACACTGGACACAGAAGGAGTGGCCGAAACGTGAAGCTCTGGAAGTAGGGATGCAAAATATTGCGAATGAACCTAGTTGATCAAGACAGGATCATTTCCCCCCACTTCACATCAAACTTGGCTTAATGAAGCAGTTTTTTCAGGCTTTGAATAGAGAAAATGAATGCTTTCAACATATTTCTGCTTTCTCTGCCTTGTTTTTCAAGAAGATAAAAGCAGGTGTATTCGATGGACCTCAAATTTGAACCCTCATACGTGACGAAGAATTTGCCAGGAAGATGATAAAGGAGGAGAAAGCAGCATGGCAGTCTTCTGTGGAAGTTACAAAGAACTTTCTTGGCAACAAAAAAGCAGAAAACTATGAACTTCTAGTTCAAAGGATGCCATTGGCTTTCCACAACATTGGATGTAACATGAGCATTGAGATGCACTTCCTGAACAGTCACCTTGATAAGTTTCCCAAAAATCTTGGAGCTGTTAGTGATGAGCAGACTACTGCTGGAGCATCAAACGAGATTGTCCTCAACAAGTACACAAACGCAAGAGCTACCAACACAAATTTTTGCCTGAATAGAATTTAAATAAGTTTTGTGCAAATTTTATGATTAAAATAAGTATTTTAATATGTTCTATTTCAAAATTGTAGACAAATTCTGATGCAATCATATCTTTTAGTGCAGCGGTCCCCAAACTTTTTACACACGGGGCCAGTTCACTGTCCCTCAGACCATTGGAGGGCCGCCACATACAGTGCTCCTCTCACTGACCACCAATGAAAGAGGTGCCCCTTCCGAAGTACGGCGGCGGGGGGGGGGGCGGATAAATGGCCTCAGGGGGCCGCATGCGGCCCACAGGCCATAGTTTGGGGATGCCTGTTTTAGTGTATTAGTGTATTTACTGCATTATATAAATTATTATATTTTCACAAAGATCATGCCCAAGAAGACATTCTACTTCATTATGTTAAACTAAAATGTTGAAAATTTTACAATAAGATGATGAGAACCTAAAATCTTGAATTGCAAAAAAACTGTAGCTTACACAGAAAAACTAATGTCAGATTTGAGAACAGCACACTCAAATTAGTTAAGAACAAGTGTTTTTGTGGATGCAACAAAAATTTTGTTCCTCAGTGCTTCCTAACTTCCAAAACTAGTCATTTTTGGAAATACTAAACTGCAACATTTTTAAAGAAACACATTTTAACATTCATTTTTAAGAGAAAAATAATTTTTAAATTATAGATAATTGGAAAACTAAAAAACTATAGTACCATCACTCTTACATAATCATCTAAATATTTTTTCTTTATTCTTTTCCTCCTTTCTTCTTTTCATTCATCCTTTCTTTTTTCTATTTTGCTTTGTTGGTTTTGTTTGTTTGTTTTTGTTAGAGTGTATCCTTCAGTTTTCTTTCCTATGGTGAACATTCTAGGTATGGCTGGATTCATTTTTATTTTTTGACACTACTGAATTGTTTGATTTTTATTTACAAGACAATATGGTATAATCTTAAATTTAAAAATTTCTATTATTAAGCAAATAAAAGAACATGATGTATATAGTATTTACCTTAAAAGGCTCAGACATTTTTCTTTTATTTTTTTTATTTTTTTTCTTTTTTTTTTTATTTTTATTTTTATTTTATAATTTTATTTTTTTAATGGGGTGACATCAATAAATCAGGATACATATATTCAAAGATAACAAGTCCAGGTTATCTTGTCGTTCAATTATGTTGCATACCCACCACCCAAAGTCAGATTGTCCTCTGTCACCTTCTATCTTGTTTCCTTTGTGCCCCTCCCAACCCCTATCCCTCTCCCATTCCCCCCTCCCCCCCGTAACCACCACACTCTTATCAATGTCTCTTAGTTTCACTATTATGTCCCACCTACGTATGGAATAATACAGTTCCTGTTTTTTTCTGATTTACTTATTTCGCTTCGTATCATGTTATCAAGATCCCACCATTTTGCTGTAAATGTTCCGATGTCATCATTTCTTATGGCTGAGTAGTATTCCATAGTGTATATGTGCCACATCTTCTTTATCCAGTCATCTATTGATGGGCTTTTTGGTTGTTTCCATGTCCTGGCCACTGTGAACAATGCTGCAATAAACATGGGGCTGCATGTGTCTTTACGTATCAATGTTTCTGAGTTTTTGGGATATATACCCAGTAGAGGGATTGCTGGGTCATAAGGTAGTTCTATTTTCAGTTTTTTGAGGAACCACCATACTTTCTTCCATAATGGTTGTACTACTTTACATTCCCACCAACAGTGTATGAGGGTTCCTTTTTCTCCACAGCCTCTCCAACATTTGCTATTACCTGACTTGCTAATAACAGCTAATCGAACAGGTGTGAGGTGGTATCTCATTGCCGTTTTGATTTGCATTTCTCTAATAGCTAAAGAAGATGAGCATCTTTTCATATATCTGTTGGCCATTTGTATTTCTTCCTGGGAGAAGTGTCTATTCATATCCTCTTCCCATTTTTTTATTGGATTGTTTGTTTGTTTGTTGTTGAGTTTTATGAGTTCTTTGTATATTTTGGATATTAGGCCCTTATCTGAGCTGTTGTTTGAAAATATCATTTCCCATTTAGTTGGCTTTCTGTTTATTTTGTTATCAGTTTCCCTTGCTGAGCAAAAACTTCTTAGTCTGATGTAGTCCCATTCATTAATTTTTGCCTTCACTTCTCTTGCCATTGGAGTCAAATTCATAAAATGCTCTTTAAAACCCAGGTCCATGAGTTGAGTACCTATGTCTTCTTCTATGTACTTAATTGTTTCAGGTCTTATGTTTAGATCTTTGATCCATTTTGAGTTAATTTTTGTACAGGGGAGAGACTGTAGTCCAGTTTCATTCTTTTGCATGTGGCTTTCCAGTTTTCCCAGCACCATTTATTGAAGAGGCTTTCTTTTCTCCATTGTGTGTTGTTGGCCCCTTTATCAAAAATTATTTGACTATATATATGTGGTTTTATTTCTGGACTTTCTATTCTGTTCCATTGGTCTGAGTGTCTATTTTTCTGCCAATACCATGCTGTTTTGATTGTCGTGGCCCTATAATAGAGTTTGAAGTCAGGTATTGTTATGCCCCCAGCTTCATTCTTTTTCTTTAGGATTGCTTTGGCTATTCGGGGTTTTTTATAGTTCCATATAAATCTGATGATTTTTTGCTCTATTTCTTTAAAAAATGTCATTGGAATTTTGATGGGAATTGCATTAAATTTGTATATTGCTTTGGGTAATATAGCCATCTTGATTATATTTATTCTTCCTAGCCAAGAACAAGGTATATTCTTCCATCTCATTATATCTTTTTCGATTTCCCTTAACAATGGTTTATAGTTTTCATTATATAAGTCCTTTACATTCTTTGTTATGTTTATTCCTAAGTATTTTATTTTTTTTGTTGCAATCGTGAAGGGGATTATTCTTTTGAGTTCCTTCTCAGTTGTTTCATTGTTGGCATATAGAAAGGCCAACAATGAATGTTGTATGTTAATTTTGTATCCTGCGACCTTACTGTATTGGCTTATTGTTTCTAGTAGTCTTTTTGTGGATTCTTTGGGGTTTTCGATGTATAGGATCATATCATCTGCAAAAAGTGATACCTTTACTTCTTCTTTTCCGATATGGATGCCTTTTATTTCTTTGTCTTGTCTGATTGCTCTGGCTAGAACCTCTAGTACCACATTAAATAAGAGTGGAGAGAGTGGACAACCCTGTCTTGTTCCTGATTTAAGGGGGAAAGCCTTCAGTTTAGTGCCATTTAATATGATGTTAGCTGATGGTTTATCATATATGGCCTTTATCATGTTGAGATATTTTCCTTCTATACCCATTTTGTTGAGAGTCTTAAACATAAAATTGTGTTGTATTTTATCGAAAGCTTTTCTGCGTCTATTGATAAGATCATGTGGTTTTTGTTCTTTGTTTTGTTGATATGGTGTATTACATTAACCGTTTTACGTATGTTGAACCATCCTTGAGATTCTGGGATGAATCCTACTTGATCATGATGTATTATTTTTTTAATATGTTGTTGTATTCGATTTGCTAGTATTTTGTTTAGTATTTTAGCATCTGTATTCATTAGAGATATTGGTCTGTAGTTTTCTTTTTTTGTGCCATCCTTGCCTGGTTTTGGTATGAGGGTTATGTTGGCCTCATAAAATGTGTTTGGAAGTATTGCTTCTTCTTCAATTTTTTGGAAGACTTTGAGTAGAATAGGAACCAAGTCTTCTTTGAATGTTTGATAAAATTCACTGGTATAGCCGTCAGGGCCTGGACTTTTATTTTTGGGGAGGTTTTTAATGGTTTTTTCTATTTCTTCTCTACTGATAGGTCTGTTTAGGCTTTCTGCTTCTTCTTGACTCAGTCTAGGAAGGTTGTATTTTTCTAGGAATTTATCCATTTCTTCTAGGTTGTTGAATTTAGTGGCATAAAGTTTTTCATAGTATTCTACATAATTCTTTGTATATCTACGGTGTCCGTGGTGATTTCTCCTCTTTCATTTTGGATTTTGTTTATATGAGTTCTTTCTCTTTTTTCCTTGGTAAGTCTTGCCAAGGGTTTGTCAATTTTGTTGATCTTTTCAAAGAACCAGCTCCTTGTTCTATTAATTTTTTCTATAGTTTTTCTGTTCTCTAATTCATTTATTTCTGCTCTGATTTTTATTATCTCCTTTCTTCGGCTGGTTTTGGGTTGTCTTTGTTCTTCTTTTTCTAGTTCCTTAAGGTGGGAAGTTAAGTGGTTCACTTGGGCTCTCTCTTGTTTGTTCATATATGCCTGAAGCGATATGAACTTCCCTCTTATCACTGCTTTTGCTGCATCCCATAGATTCTGATATGTCGTATTGTCATTTTCATTAGTCTGTATATATCTTTTGATCTCTGCACTTATTTCTTCTTTGACCCATTCATTTTTTAAAAGTATGTTGTTTAGTTTCCACATTTTTGTGGGATTTTTTTCCTCTTTTTTGCAGTTGAATTCTAGTTTCAAGGCTTTATGATCAGAAAATATGCTTGGTACAACTTCAATTTTTCTGAATTTGCTGATATTGTTTTTGTGGCCCAACATATGGTCAATTCTTGAGAATGATCCATGTACACTGGAGAAAAATGTATACTCAGTCACTTTGGGATGAAATGTCCTGTAGATGTCTATCATATCCAGGTGCTCTAGTGTTTTGTTTAAGGCCACTATGTCTTTGTTGATTCTCTGTTTGGATGACCGATCTAGAGCCGTCAGCGGTGTATTGAGGTCTCCAAGTATGATTGTATTTTTGTCAGTTTTTGTTTTAAGATCAATAAGTAGCTGTCTTATATATTTTGGTGCTCCTTGGTTTGGTGCATATATATTAAGAATTGTTATGTCTTCTTGATTCAGTGTCCCCTTAGCCATTATGAAATGGCCATTTTTGTCTCTAAGTACTTTTCCTGTCTTGTAGTCAGCATTATCCGATATGAGTATTGCTACACCTGCTTTTTTTTGGATGTTATTTGCTTGGAGTATTGTTTTCCAGCCTTTCACTTTGAAATTGTTTTTATCCTTGTTACTTAGATGAGTTTCCTGTAGGCAGCATACAGTTGGATTTTCTTTTTTAATCCATTCTGCTACTCTGTGCCTTTTTATTGGTGAGTTTAATCCATTTACATTTAGTGTAATTATTGATACTTGTGAGTTCCCTATTGCCATTTTATATCTTGCTTTCTGTTAGTTTTGTGTCTTGTTTGATCCTTCTCTTTCGTTTTTCTATCTTTTGTTTTTATTTGGTTGTATTCCATACATCTTTCCTCTGTTGCTATCTTTTTTATCTCATGTGCTTCTGTGGTGGTTTTTTCAATGGTGGTTACCTTTGAGTAATGAAAAGGGTCCCTACCCTGTTCATTGTAGCGAACTATTTTGTGAGTACTTTTGCACTCCATCGTCCTTTGCTACTGTTAATCTCCGTCTTCTCCCCCTCTTTCTTTTTGTTGTTGTCACAGTTTAAATTTGGTTTTATTGTGTTCTTCTTGGAGCTTTTACTTGTGGCTCTGTTTTTTTTTGTTCTTTGTATCTGATTGGAGAACCCCCTTTAGTAATTCCTGGAGTGGGGGTTTTCTGATGATAAATTCCCTCATCTTTTCTGTATCTGTGAATGTTTTTATTTCTCCTTCGTATTTGAAGGATAGCTTTGATGGGTATAGTATTCGTGGCTGAAAGTTCCTCTCTTTCAGGACTTTAAATATTGGGGTCCACTCTCTTCTAGCTTGTAGAGTTTCTGCTGAGAAATCTGATGATAATCTAATGGGCCTTCCTTTATATGTTGTATTCTTCTTTTCCCTGGCTGCCTTGAGAATTTTTTCTTTGCTGTTGGTTTGTGTCAATTTCATTATGATATGCCTTGGAGTAGGTTTGTTGGGGTTAAGAAAACTTGGAGTTCTGTTTGCTTCTTGAACTTGAGGCTTTAGTTCTTTCCACAGGCTTGGGAAGTTCTCATCAATTATTTGTTTAAGTATGTTCTCCATTCCATTTTCTCTCTCTTCTCCCTCTGATATACCTATTATTCTTATGTTATTCTTTTTGATGGAGTCAGATAATTCTTGTAGGGCTATCTCATTTTTTTTAATTTTTGAGTCTCTTTCTTCTTCTCTCTGTTGTGCCTCAAGTTGCTTGTCTTCTATTTCACTAATCCTCTCTTCTATCTGACCTGTTCTATTAGCTAAGCTTGTTACTTCGTTTTTCAGCTCGTGAATTGAGTTTTTCATCTCTGTTTGATTTGTTTTTATAGTTTCAATTTCCTTGGACATATATTCTTTGTGTTCATGAAGTTGTTTTCTGAGCTCCCTATATTGCCTTTCTGTGTTTTCTTGTATATCTCGGAGGATTTTTAGGATTTCTATCTTGAATTCTCTGTCATTTAGCTCCAAGGTTTCCAATATATTAAATTTTTTCTCCATAGATTTTTCCTCATCTAGCTGTGTTACCTCTCTTTCTTTTGTATCCATGATATTCGATTTTCTCTTCCTTAATGGCATCTGAGGGTGGTTTTGTTGATAGTATTAATGAGATTTAATAAAGAATAAAAAGTTAAAAAAAATAAAAAAATAACAAATCGAAAAGAGTTGTTTTTTTTAAAAAAAAATAATAATGAAATAAAGAAAAATAAAATAAAATAAAAATTTTTTAAAAAAGGAAATTATTCCCCCCCTCTTTTTTTCCTCTCCTCTCCTCTCCCCTCTTTCTTGAGAAAATCTTGTGGTGGACTGTGAGTTATAACAAACAATGCCTGTGATGGAGGGCCTGAATTGGGGAAAAGTAATAAAGGGGCAAAAAAGAGAGAAAGAAAAAAAAAAAAAAAAAAAAAAAAGAAAAAGAAAAAAAGAGCGTATGGACCCACAAAAAGCAAATAAGGAAAAAATTTGGGTCAAGAATAAAATGATTTGCTTTTAGGTGTTGGTTTTCTAAGAGTTATGATGAGAGGAATAAGAGGAAAATGGAAAAATGGGGGACAAATTAAAAACTTACTATTGTATTTAGTGGAACAAGAACTAGATAATATGGAGAGCCAGGGATGGGAGCACTGCTAGTGAGTTAAAAAGGTGAAGTAAAAACCCCCCAAAATGCCACAAACATAGGTTTGAGTCCCAGATAAGATAATTTGTTTGTTATTGAGGTTTGAATGAGAGGAGATGTAAAGGAGAAAGGAAGAAACTAATATAGAGGGAGAAAAGAAAGAGAGAGAGAGAAAAAAAGAGGGAACCACTAAAAGAAGAAAAAAGAAAGGAGAGAGAGAGAGAGAGTTAAGGGTTTTGGAGTGCAACCCTCATAGAGAGAAAGGAAGAGAAGAGAAATGATAATGGGAGATGTAACACTTATGGGTAGTGTAGTTCAGGGAGAGGAGAGAGTAAGACCGGTAGAGAGTTAATCGGCCAAATTGGAGGAGGAAAAAAAAGTCTCAAGAATGAAGATAAGAGAAACAAACGAACAAATATAATAAAATGGGATAGGTTATAAAGTCTGCAGATTATTCTTGATTTTGAGAGGTTATCTTCTTGCTTTTTCTTTTCTCTCCCTCTTCCTGGTCGGTGACTCTGTACCCCGGGTTCTGCCCCTTTGGCACGCTCAGGTAGAGGTTTGCAGTTGATAAGTCTCTATGGCAATGTCATGTATTGTGCTTTATTCTCGTTGGGAGTCGAGGCTCATTAGCATTTATAGGCTCCGACAGTGAGAGAGTCCGTGTTCCTGGAGCCTTTCTCCTAGTCTTTCCTTCCTCAATTAGTAGCCTGATAGTCCAGGTATGGGGTTGCTGCTGCCTCTGCCTGGATAGTAAGAGGCTCAAATTGCTGGCAACTCCCCACTCTATTTCCACTCAGCACAGGGCTCTGGGTAAGGCTCAGTCAGTCAGAGCTGCTAGCATAATCAGGCGGGCTTTCCGCCCACTCGAAGACCTCTGGCTCTGCCACTCTATCCGGTAACACAAGCGGGCGCCCACTTCCGGGGCGCTTGGAGGAAACTCTCACTCACTGTCTGCAACCAGGATATCCGGCCAGCAGTCTCACGCTCTGAGTGAAACCCCCAACCGCAGGGAAAAGTTGCAGCGTTGGAATTGAGTCTCGCTCTGTCCCCGTGTGCGGCTTTTGCAAGGCGCTGGGGCGGCCCGAGATTCCGCTTTGGCCCACACAAAGGCCCCTGACTCTGCCCCTCTGTGCGATAACACGGGCGCGCACTGCCGAGGCACTCGGAGGAATCGCTCACTCCTTATCTGCGCGCGCAAACCAGGATATGAGGCCGGCCGCGTTTCGCTCTGAGTGAAACAGCCTCCAGCACGGAAAATCTCCACCGTTGGGATTAGTTCTCACTCCCTCCCGTGCGTGGCTTTCCCAGGGCGCTGGGGCTGCCCAGAGACTCTGCCCTCAGCCCACAGAAAGGCCTCTCACCCTGCCTCTCCGTGGGGCAACACAGGTACCCACTTCCGCGGCTTAGGAAGAAATCTCTCTTCCACTAACTGCGCACCGACCAGGAGACCGGGTAAAATGGCCGCTCCGCTTGTCTTTCTTTCTTTGGGTTTGGCGCGAGTGTTAGCTTGTATTGCCCGGGTTGCCACAGGATCAGATTTTCCTCGGCTTGGATCTCTGAGCCACAGCCTGGTTCGGCCGTTTTTGCTGCGGCGGCCTGGATCTATTCACCCCCTTTGCCCGCCTCAGTTTCTATATTCACAGTTACCAGAAAAAGCCGCCCTGTTTAGGTTAGTGAGGAAGGCGGAGCATTTCTTACTCCCTATTTCCTTCGGGGTTTGGTTATATATTTAGCCAATTTTTCACTCAATCATACCTTTGGGTGTATTGCGAAGAATCTGGAAGCTCCAAGTATAGGTTTTTCTGTTTCTGGTTGAAGATCTTGTTGAGTTTTGGGGGAGATTTATCGGTATCGCTTCCTACTCCGCCATTACTCTGACGTCTAATGTCAGACATTTTTCTTAACAAAACATTATAGCTGCTAAATCAAAATAAGTCTTTTTTATAATATTACCTGTATAGAAACCCAAATTAGTATCATTAATAATTTTAGTTATTTTGAATTTATATTCTGTAAAGAATGAAAACATTCTTTTGATGGCTCTGGTTGCAACAGAGCAACACCCCAGATGGGCAGAGCATCACCCCCTAGTGGGCATGCCCGGTGGATCCTGGTCGGGCACATGTGGGAGTCTGTCTGACTGCCTCCCCATTTCCAACTTCAGAAAATACAAAAAACAAAACAAAACAAAATTATTTTGACATTTGAATACTCTATTTATTTATTTGGCTATTTATTTGTCAAGCCTTGATGTGCATAAAATCTTTTATCTTTTCCAAAATGTTTACATTATTGTGGTG
Source organism: Saccopteryx bilineata (assembly GCF_036850765.1). Classification (NCBI taxonomy): domain Eukaryota; kingdom Metazoa; phylum Chordata; class Mammalia; order Chiroptera; family Emballonuridae; genus Saccopteryx; species Saccopteryx bilineata. The sequence goes on along the minus strand of NC_089491.1, from coordinate 136,320,799 downwards.
ATTGCATAGGGGAGATATACAAGGGAATTGAAGGGTTGGGGACAATATTAAGAAGAGGCCGAGATGACCAGAGGTAGGCGTCTACGGCCATACCACCCTGAATGCGCCCGATCTCGTCAGATGACCAGAAGTACAGATTTGGTCCAACTCTTAAAAATTTTCCAATGAGGGAGAGAGAAGATGGCAGCGAAGTAGGCGGATGCACAGACACCCAGCTCTCAACACCAAACTGGAATACAAATCAATTTAGAAAAAATCAGCATGAAAAACCAACACTGAACTGCAAAAACAGCTCTCAAAAACCAAGGAGCAAAGAGGAAGCCACAATAATCCTGCATTCCTGGATACAGTTTCAAGGAAGCCCCCTGCTGAGATCAGTTAACAAGACTATCACCTGTTAAGAAAACAAACAAATCAAGACTTCAAAGCTGCCCAAATCCGAAAGTGGATTATAAATAATAGCTGATACCAACCCACGAAGACCTAAAAATAACACAACTGAAAACTGGAGGCAGACAACACCAAGCCTAGACTCAATCAACTCTACAAATAAAAAAAAGAAGAAGAAGATGAGAAAACAAAGGAGTGCAATCCAAATGAAACCACAAGAGACACTTTCGAGAGATGAACTGAGTGATATGGAAATAATCAAACTTCCAGATGCGGAGTTCAAAATAATGATTGTAAGGATGCTTAGAGATCTTAGAACAACAATGGAGGGGGAGTTTGAAAACCTAAATAAAGAAATAGCAAGTATAAAAAAGAATCAGTTGGAGACGACAAATACAATATCAGAAATAAAGACCACAATGGAAGGAATTAAAAACAGGATAGATAGAGCAGAGGATCGAATCAGCGAGTTAGAAGACAACTGGAATGAAGGCATGAAAGCAGAGAAGAAAAGAGAAAAAAGACTCAAAAAGTCAGAGGAAACTCTTAGAGAGCTCTGTGACAACATGAAGAGAAATAACATCCGCATCATAGGGGTTCCTGAAGAAGAAGAAAAAGAACAAGGGATAGAGACTTTGTTCAATCATATCATAGCTGAAAACTTCCCTAAATTAATGCAAGAGAAACTCTCACAAATCCAAGAAGCACAGAGGACTCCATTAAAGAGAAACCCAAAGAAACCTACACCAAGACACATCATAATTAAAATACCAAAGCTAAGCGATAAAGAGAAAATATTAAAAGCTGCAAGAGAAAAAAAAGTTATCACCTACAAAGGAGCCCCCATAAGGATGACATCTGACTTCTCAACAGAAACACTTGAGGCCAGAAGGGAATGGCAAGAAATATTCAAAGTAATGCAGAACAAGAACCTACAACCAAGACTACTTTATCCAGCAAGGCTATCGTTTAAAATTGAAGGAGAAATAAAAAGCTTCCCAGACAAAGAACAACTTAAGGAATTCATTACAACCAAACCAATGCTGCAGGAAATATTAAGGGGCCTGGTGTAAACAGATAAAGTGGGAAAAGAATACAGAAAAAAAAAAAAAGAAAAAGGAATACACCTTTAAAGAAGAAAATGGCAATAAACAACTACATATCAATAATAACCTTAAATGTAAATGGATTAAATGATCCAATCAAAAGACATATGGTAGCTGCGTGGATAAGAAAACAGGACCCATACATATGTTGTCTACAAGAGACACACCTTAGAACAAAAGACACACACATATTGAAGGTAAAAGGATGGAAAAAAATGTTTCATGCAAACGGAAATGAAAAAAAAGCTGGGGTAGCAATACTTATATCAGACAAATTGGACTTTAAAACAAAGGATATAGTAAGAGATAAAGAAGGCCACTACATAATGATAAAGGGAGTAATCCAACAGGAAGATATAACTATTATAAATATCTATGCACCTAATATAGGAGCACCCAAATATATAAAACAGACTTTGATGGATTTAAAGGGCGAGATCAACAGCAATACTATAATAGTAGGGGATTTCAATACCCCACTAACATCACTAGATAGATCCTCAAGAAAGAAAATTAACAAAGAAACAGCAGACTTATTGGAAACACTAGATCAACTCGATTTAATAGATATCTTCAGAACCTTTCACCCTAAAACAGCAGAATATACATTCTTTTCAAGTGCTCATGGTACATTCTCTAGGCTAGACCACATGTTAGGGCACAAAAGTGCTCTCAACAAATTTAAGAAGACTGAAATCATATCAAGCACTTTCTCCGATCACAATGGCATGAAACTAGAAATGAATCACAGCAGAAAAGCTCAAAAATTCTCAAACACATGGAAACTAAATAGCAGGGTGTTAAATAATGAATGGATTAAGAATGAGATCAAAGAAGAAATAAAGAAATTCCTAGAAACGAATGACAATGAGCATACAACAACTCAAAATTTATGGGACACAGCGAAAGCAGTGCTGAGAGGGAAGTTCATAGCACTACAGGCACACTTTCAGAAGCTAGAAAAAGCTCAAATAAACAACTTAACCCTGCATCTAAAAGAATTAGAAAAAGAACAGCAAGTAAAGCCCAAATGTAGTAGAAGGAAGGAAATAATAAAGATCAGAGCAGAAATAAATGACATAGAGGCTAAAGAAACAATACAGAGGATCAATGAAACTAGGAGCTGGTTCTTTGAAAAGGTAAACAAGATTGATGCACCTTTAAGTAGACTCACCAAGAAAAAGAGAGAGAGGACTCAAATAAATAAAATTAGAAATGAGAGAGGAGAAATAACAACTGACACAACAGAAATACAAAATATTGTAAGAAAATACTATGAAGAACTGTATGCCAAAAAACTAGACAACCTAGATGAAATGGACAAATTCCTTGAAATGTACAATCTTCCAAAAATCAATCTGGAAGAATCAGAAAACTTAAACAGACCAATTACACCAAAGGAGATCGAAACAGTTATCAAAAAACTCCCAACAAAGAAAAGTCCGGGGCCCGATGGCTTCACAACGGAATTCTACCAAATATTCAAAGAAGAACTAACTCCTATCCTTCTCAAACTATTTCAAAAAATTCAAGAGGAAGGAAGACTTCCAAGCTCCTTTTATGAGGCGAGCATAATTCTGATTCTAAAACCAGGCAAAGACCACACAAAGAAAGAAAATTATAGGCCAATATCTCTGATGAATATAGATGCTAAAATCCTCAACAAAATATTAGCAAACCGGATCCAACAATATATGGAAAAAATCATACACCATGATCAAGTGGGATTTATTCTGGGGAGGCAAGGCTGGTACAATATTCGTAAATCAATTAATGTGATTCATCACATAAACAAAAAGAAGGAGAAAAACCATATGATAATTTCAATAGATGCAGAAAAAGCATTTGATAAAATCCAGCACCCATTCATGATCAAAACTCTCAGCAAAGTGGGAATACAGGGAACATACCTCAACATGATAAAAGCCATCTATGAGAAACCCACAGCCAACATCATACTCAATGGGAAAAAATTAAAAGCAATACCCTTAAGATCAGGAACAAGGCAGGGGTGCCCCCTTTCACCACTCTTATTTAACATAGTCCTGGAAGTCCTAGCCACAGCAATCAGACAAGAAGAAGAAATAAAAGGCATTCAAGTTGGAAAAGAAGAAGTAAAACTATCATTATTTGCAGATGATATGATATTGTATATAGAAAACCCAGTCAAAAAACTACTGGACCTGATAAATAAATTCAGCAAAGTGGCAGGATATAAAATCAATACTCAGAAATCAGAAGCATTTTTATACACCAACAATGAACAGTCAGAAAGAGAAATTAAGGAAACAATCCCCTTCACAATTACAACCAAAAAAATAAAGTACCTAGGAGTAAACTTAACCAAGGAGACTAAAGACTTGTACTCGGAAAATTACAAAACATTGATAAAAGAAATCAAGGAAGATACTAACAAGTGGAAGCATATACCGTGCTCATGGTTAGGAAGAATAAACATCATTAAAATGTCTATATTACCCAAAGCAATTTATAAATTCAATGCAATACCAATTAAAATACCAATGACATACTTCAAAGATATAGAACACATATTCCAAAAATTTATATGGAACCAAAAAAGGACACGAATAGCCTCAGCAATCTTAAAAAAGAAGAATAAAGTGGGAGGTATCACACTTCCTGATATCAAGTTATACTACAAGGCCATTGTACTCAAAACAGCCTGGTACTGGCATAAGAACAGGCATATAGATCAATGGAATAGAACAGAGAACCCAGAAACAAACCCACAGTTCTATGGACAACTGATATTTGACAAAGGAGGTAAGGAAATACAATGGAGTAAAGACAGCCTCTTTAACAAATGGTGTTGGGAAAATTGGACAGCTACCTGCAAAAAAATGAAACTAGATCACCAGCTTACACCACTCACAAAAATAAACTCAAAATGGATAAAAGACTTGAATGTAGGCTGTGAAACCATAAGCATCTTAGAAGAAAACATAGGCAGTAAGCTCTCCGACATCTCTTGGAGCAATATATTTGCTGATTTATCTCCACGGGGAAGTGAAATAAAAGACAGGATAAACAAATGGGACTATATCAAACTAAAAAGCTTTTGCACAGCTAAGGACAACAAGAACAGAATAAAAAGACAAACTACACAATGGGAGAACATATTTGACAATACGTCTGATAAGGGGTTAATAACCAAAATTTATAAAGAACTTGTAAAACTCAACACCAGGAAGACAAACAACCCAATCCAAAAATGGGCAAAAGAGATGAATAGACACTTCTCCAAAGAGGACATACAGATGGCCAATAGGCATATGAAAAAATGCTCAACATCACTAATCATTAGAGAAATGCAAATTAAAACCACAATGAGATATCACCTTATACCAGTCAGAATGGCGCTTATCAACAAAACAACACAGAATAAGTGCTGGCGAGGATGTGGAGAAAAGGGGACCCTCCTGCACTGCTGGTGGGAATGCAGACTGGTGCAGCCACTGTGGAAAACAGTATGGAGATTCCTCAAAAAACTGAAAATCGAACCGCCTTTTGACCCAGCTATCCCACTTTTAGGAATATACTCCAAGGACACCATAGAACGGCTCGAAAAGGAGAAATGCACCCGCATGTTTGTGGCAGCATTGTTCACAATAGCGAAGATCTGGAAACAGCCCAAGTGTCCGTCAGAGGACGAGTGGATTAAAAAACTTTGGTACATATATACTATGGAATACTACTCAGCCATAAGAAATGATGACATCGGATCATTTACAATAACATGGATGGACCTTGATAACATTATACGGAGTGAAATAAGTAAATCAGAAAAAAAACTGAGATGAATCCATACATAGAAGGGACATAAAAATGAGACTCAGAGACATGAACAAGAATGTGATGGCAACAGGGGCGGGGGGGGGGGGTTGGGGGAGGGGGGAGGGGGTGAAGAAGGAGAGAGGGGTTAGGGGAGGGGAGGGGCACAAAGAAAACCAGATAGAAGGTGACAGAAGACAATTTAACTTTGCGGGAGGGGTATACAGCACAATCAAATGTCAAAATAATCTAGAGATATTTTCTTTCAACATATGTACCCTGATTTATCAATGTCACTGCATTAAATTTAATAAAAAAATATTAATATTAAAAAAAAAAAAAAAGAAGAGGCCACCCTCTGAAGCTAAAATCAGGAAAACTGATATATAATGTAGACTAATTTTGCAAGATACACCTCCTCAAAAAGACAATGTGTAAATATGCTCAGTGGAACTAGCAGATTTCTAGTTCTCTGATAAGAGATTGGTCTAAGTTTTGGGAAATCTTAGCTATGATGTAATGATGTGATGGAAGATGGCCCACTCAACTGAGTTATAATCTGTTCCTATAACATAATTAGATGATAATCAAAAGATATTCATTTTTTTTAAAATTATTTTTCTTCTTTTCCAAGTGAGAGGAGGGGAGATAGACAGACTCCCACATGCACCCCCACTAGGATCCACCCAGCAACTCCTGTCTGAGGCCAATGCTCTGCCCGTCTGGGGCCATGCATGCAACCAAGCTATTTTTAGCACTTGAGGCAGAGGCTCCATGGAGCCATCATCAGTACCCAGGGCAACATGCTCGAACCAGTTGAACCATGGCTGCTGGAGGGGAAGAAAGAGAGAGAAAGAGAGAGAGAGAGAGAGAGAGAGAGAGAGATGGGACAAGGGAGGAGTAGAGAAGCAGATGGTTGCTTCTCCTGTGTGCCCTGACCAGGAAATGAACCTAGGACATCCACACACTGGGCCAATGAGCCAACCAGCTAGAGTCATGTCTGTTTGTTTTTAAGGTATAATTCACATGTCACAAAATTTATCTTTTAAACAATTCAGTGACCTTTAGTATATTTATAAGCTTGTGCAATCATCACAAGGAAGTTTTTATCACTCCCCCAAAAAAACCCTGTTCCTATGAACAGTCACTTCCTGTTTTCCATTAACCCCAGGCCTGCCAACCACTAATCTGTTTTCTATCTATATGGGTTTTTACTATTTTGAACATTTTATATGAATGGAATTATATGGTATGTTGCCTTTGTGTCTGACTTCATTCACTTAGCATAATGTTTTCAAGGGTCATCTATATTATATATCAATAGTTTTCTCTCTCTTTTTTTAAAAGATTTTTTTAAATTTATTTTTTTTGTGACAGAGACAGATGGGGACAGACAGGAAGGGGGAGAGAAGAGAAGCATCAATTCTTCTTTGCAGTACCTTAGTTGTTCATTGATTGATTTCTTTTTTTTTTTTGTATTTTTCTGAAGCTGGAAATGGGGAGAGACAGTCAGACAGACTCCCACATGTGCCCGACTGGGATCCACCCGGCATGCCCACCAGAGGGCGATGCTCTGCCCCTCTGGGGCGTTGCTCTGCCGGGACCAGAGTCACTCTAGCGCCTGGGGCAGAGGCCAAGGAGCCATCCCCAGCGCCTGGGCCATCTTTGCTCCAATGGAGCCTTGGCTGCGGGAGGGGAAGAGAGAGACAGAGAGGAAGGAGGGGGTGGGGGTGGAAAAGCAAATGGGCGCTTCTCCTATGTGTCCTGGCCGGGAATCGAACCCGGGTCCCCCGCATGCCAGGCCAGCGCTCTACCGCTGAGCCAACCGGCCAGGGCCTGATTGATTTCTTATATGTGCCTTGACCAGGGTCTATAGCAGACCGAGTGACCCCTTGCTCAAGCCAGTGACCTTGGGTCTCCAAGCTGGTGAGCCTTGCTCAAACCAGATGAGACGATGCTCAAGCTGGCAACCTCGGGGTCTCGAACCTGGGTCCTCCACATCCCAGTTCAATGCTCCATCCACTGCGCCACTGCCTGGTCAGGTAGTTTCTTCTCTTTTGTGGCTGAAAATACTCTATTGTATAGATATACCACATTTGCTTACCTATTCATCAATTGATGGATATTTGTATTATTTCTACTTGTTAAATATTATGAATAATGCTGCTATGAACATTCATGTACAGGTGTTTTTAATTTTTTTATTTATTGATTTTTAGAGAAAGAGGAAGAGAGAGAGAGAGAGAGAGCATGCGTGCAACATAGATCTGTTCCTGTATGTGCCCTGAGCAGGGATCAAACCAGCAATCTCTGCACTTGGAGATGATGCTCTAATGAGCTATCCAGCCAGGGCTGTACAGGTGTTTTGTGGATATATTTTCAATTCTCTTCGGTGTATACCTAGAAGTGAGTCATATGGTAGCTCTATATTTAACATTTTCAGGAACTGCCAAGCTGTTTTCAAAGTGGCTGCACCATTTTACAATTTCACTAATAATATCTGAGTGTTCTAAATTCTTTGCATGCTTGTTATTGCCTGTCTTTTTAATTATATTTATCTTAATGGTGCAAAGTGGCATCTTGTGATTTTGATTTGTATTTTCCTAATGACCAATGATGTTGAACATCCTTTTTTTTTTTTTTTTTTTTTTGTATCTTTCTGAAGTTGGAAACAGGGAGGCAGTCAGACAGACTCCCGCATGCACCCAACCAGGATCCACCCGGCATGCCCACCAGGGGGCGATGCTCTGCCCATCCGAGGCATCGCTCTGTCGCGACCAGAGCCACTCTAGCGCCTGGGGCAGAGGCCAAGGAGCCATCCCCAGTGCCTGGTCCATCTTTTGCTCCAATGGAGCCTGGGCTGTGGGAGGGGAAGAGAGAGACAGAGAAGGAGAGGGGGAGGGGTGGAGAAGCAGATGGGCGCCTCTCCTGTGTGCCCTGGCTAGGAATCAAACCCAGGACTTCTGCATGCTAGGCTGACGCTCTACCACTGAGCCAACCGGCCAGGGCCTGAACATCTTTTTATGTGCTTATTGGTCGTTTTTGTATCTTTTTTGAAGAAATGCCTATACAACTCCTTTGTTCATTTAAAAAAATTGGGTGGTTTGCCTTTTTGTTGTTACATAATAAGTGTTCTTTTTTGTGTGTGACAGAGACAGAGAAAGAGACAGAGAGAGGGACAGATAGGGACAGACAGTCAGGAAGGGAGAGAGATGAGAAGCACCAATTCTTCATTGAGGCACCTTAGTTGTTCATTGATTGCTTTCTCATATGTGCCTTGATTGGGAGGACTCCAGCAGAGCAAGTGACCCCTTGCTCAAGCCAGCAACCTTGGGCTCAAGCCAGCAAACTTGGACTTTAAATTAGTGACCTTTGGGCTCAAGCCAGTGACCATGGGGTCATGTCTATGATCCCATGCTCAAGCCAGCACCCCACGCTCAAGTGGGATAAGCCCATGCTCAAGCCGGTGACCTCGGGGTTTCAAACCTGGGTCCTCCGTGTCCCAGTCCAATGCCCCATCCACTGCACCACCGCCTGGTCGGGTGGGTAGTAAGTGTTCTTTATCTATTCTGAATACTGGGATCCTTCATTTACAGGGTTGTGAAAAAAATGATTCTGACAATTTTTTTCCCAGTTTTCTCACTGATTTTATAGAGGAATAAATTTCTGGGGTCTTTACCATTTTCATTGACATCACTCCTCATTTATTAATTTCCTTTGAGCATTATAAAAATTTGTTATCGTTTAAGTCCCCAAATGATCAAAATTTCTGCCCTCTGCCCAATCTGTGGTGGTGCAGTGGATAAGGCATGGACCTGGAATGCTGAGGTTGCCGGTTCAAGACCCCAGACTTGCCCAGTCAAGGCACATATGAGAAGCAACTGTGAGATGGTGCTTCTCACTCTTCCCTCACCCTGTCTCTCTCTCTCTCTCTCTCTCTCTCTCTCTCTCTCTCTCTCTTCTATCTAAAATAAATAAAATCTTAAAACAAAAATTCCTGCCCTCAAGTAGCCCATGAAGAATTAGGAGACAGATTTAAATAATTTAAGTGCAACAATATGCTGTGGGCTCTAAGTCAGGATTACATGCAAGGTACAGTACACACACAAAAGAGGGAGCTGAAGATGCTACTTGAGTTGGTGGCTGGGGATAAACAATTAAAAGTATATACACTCAGGCTATATATGATGGTGTGGCATCTCTAGAAAGGAATTTCAAGAGTCAGAATTTGCCAGTACTGTGTCTTCAATACTGTACCAGGAGGGGGTACCCTGTTCAGCAAACAAAGGTTTCCCAATGTGCTTAGCAAGCACGCTTCTTAGTGGCGGAGGCTGCATCACAGTTGCAGACACCAACTTTAAAATTTATGTACATATGGTTATCTAAAGCAATAAGAAATATATATATCTATATCTGTATAGCTCACACAATGGATCTATAAAATAAGAAGGATCTTATGACTTTTTTTCTTTTTTAGCAAGAGAGAGACAGACAAATAGGACGAGAAAGAGATGAGAAACATCAACTTGTAGTTGCATCACTTTAGTTATTCATTGATTGCTTTCTCATACATGCCTTGACCATGGGGCTATAGCCGAGCCAGTGACCCCTTGCTCAAGCCAGCCACCTTGGTATTATGTCAATGATCCCATGCTTAAGCCAGTAACTCCATGCTCAAGCTGGTGAGCCTGTACTCAAGCTGATGAACCCCCATTCAAGCCAGCAACCTCAGGGTTTTGAACCTGGGACCTTAGCATCCCAGGTTGATACTCTATCCACTGGTCAGGAAAATCCTAAGACTTATAAAATAAGATGTAACACAATTTGTAAAAGAAGATGAAACAAATTTTTATTAACACTTGAAGAAATTTAATCTTACTATATAGTTCATACATATTAGAACCTCTGTGCAGCCCCCAAAAGCTCCTTTCTCTGACTTACCACATTGTAATACAAGGAGGAGAGTTCTGCAGTAAAGGGGGTGGTGGAGCCTGAAGAGGCAGGGGCTCCTCTCCTCCATACCCAGCTCTTCAGGCCTCTGAGAGTCTGTATTCCCCTCTTGCATTTGGTACATCCCCAGCTTTGTATTCAGCATAGTCATGTGCTTGCAGCAGTTCTGGAAAAAAAGAACAATTAACTATCATAAAAAAAAAAAGATTCTAGATGTCTGCCAGTCTTATTGTAGATGATGCAGAGTGCTTTTCTCTAGAACACCTCAGGGGCGCACATTGCAAATGACATGTGAGTCACTTGAGGAGGTCATTGGCAGGCACACTCACCTATTAGAAAGAGACATAACCACAGAGTAAGTTAGCACCATGGTATAAAACTAAACAAAACCCACATGCTAATCTTTGTTGGATTATTCATGTAGGATGATAATGATCCTTGTACAGAATTTATTCAATTTGATTATCTAGTAGAACATATTTATTGAGTGACTTCTATCAGGCACTATTCTAGGATATGATGGCTAACAAAATAAACAAGGACTATGCATTTTATTGCATGTGTATTTGTTTTTTTAAAACCAATCAGACAAGGAATTACATGTGTGTTTACAACAACTAAGCACATCTATACATTAGCTATTATAGTTTAAGATACATGCTAAAGAGAAAATAAATAAGGTGACGAGACAATAGCTGAGGTTTGGTGATGGACATCAACTCCAGAAAGTGGGATGATTAGGCACCTCTGAGCAGCTGACAAGTTGATTGATTCATTCATTGTTTCATTTACCCATTCATCTACATTTATCTCATGTATAAGATTAGTGGGAAGGGTTCAGAAATTGAGTCATTTTCTTGGCTAAGGGAGATTAGGGCAGGTCTAGAACAGACATTTGAGCTGAGTCTTCAAGACTGGGTGTTATGTGTATGTGGAGGATAAGCTCCAGATGGAGATGTGGAAGCAGCCCAGGGTGTGAGGGCTCCGGCGGACGTCAGAGCTGCAAGATGTTCTGTTGGCCCAAAGCTGGAAGGCCAGAAGGGCGAGAGGGTGGCAATAAGGTTAGAAAGAGATCAGTATGTAATGCACTCTCAACTTCTAGGGAAAGAATCACCTCCATATTTATTCAGTTTGTTTATCTAGTGGATATTTTATTTTATTATTATTTAAACTTGTGTAACTGAAATTTTACCTTTATTTGTTCAACGAGTTTCCCCTTTAATTCATGGCCTTCATTACCGGCATCTGCTTGAAAAGATATCTGCAATTTGGAGTAAAATAGAAATTATATTCTTCTGGATTATACAATAAAACCTCACTCATTTTGATACCACTTAGTTGTGAACTGGCTTTAATGAAACTTACTTTTACTCTTAGAGCAAATTCATAGTATAATCATAGTAAATTGCAGGAGGAATAACCAAAGATTACTAAAATTATTTTCAATGCTTTAGAAGTATAAATTTATATAACAGCTGATCATTAGAAATCATCTTTTTCTCTTTTTATTACTCTTTTCTCGCTCATTAAAAATCGTCCACCAAACTTGAATTAGAGAAACAGTGTGTTTCTGAGAAAAAAAAAGAAAAGAAAATTATATATCTTTTAAATAATTAAAAATGTGCCCTGGCCGGTTTGCTCAGTGGTAGAGCATTGGCCTGGTGTGCAGGAGTCCCGGGTTTGATTCCCGGCCAGGGCACACAGGACAGGCGCCTATTTGCTTCTCCACCCCCCCCCCTCCTTCCTCTCTGTCTCTCTCTTCCCCTCCCGCAGCCAAGGCTCCATTGGAGCAAAAAAGTTGGCTGGGGTGCTAAGGATGGCTCTATGGCCTCTGCCTCAGGCGCTAAAATGGCTCTGGTTGCAACAGAGCAGCGCCCCTGATGGGTGGAGCTTCGCCCTATGGCAGACAAGCCGGGTGGATCCCGATCGGGCGCATGCGGGAGTCTGTCTGACTGCCTCCCTGTTTCCAACTTCAGAAAAATACAAAAAAAAATTTAAAAATGTGTAACGTATAAATATAAATTCTCATTATGTTAGTTTAATTTTGGGGGGGACTTAAGGTTTAGCAAAAGAGCCTTCCCTAAAATCTGTGTTTCCTCTTTCCTTCCCACATCTTCCACAGGTTGTCAGGTAGAGGATAGTTTGGGTTGGTTTCTATCTGTAAGGTCAAGACAGGGCTGAAAGCAAACTATTACTTTCTAAGGTGTGGATGCCAATTGCACCTATCAGGAGTAAAATGTTTTAAAATATGTAAAATAATCATCCAACAATATATTTGCAGCATAACTTGAAAAGCAGAGCTATAGCAGGAAGAACAGTGTCCTGGGACTCAAGAAGATGGGTTATAGAGAGAGGTACCATTTCTAGAAGTTGATTTTTAAAGAAGCACTTGCCAAGGCAAGCAAGGGTTCTGAGGCATAGTTTGTAATGACAAACATGGATTATAAAGACCCAAATATCCAACAAAATAAATGTAATCTAAAACTCAAATGCTGCATTATATAAACAGTGAAAAGGTAAATTGACATCTAGTGGCATAGAATGTTTGTAAAGAAAAAAAAACCGGTATGTGAAAAAAAGCAAGTTGAAAAATAATATAATTGCAATAAAATAATAAGTAGCCCTGGCCAGGTGGCTCTATTGGTTAGAGCATCATCCTGATATGCCAAGGTTGTGGGTTTGAACCCCGGTCTGAAACCATTGAATGCATGAATAAGTGAAAAAATAGATTAATGTTTCTTTCTCTCTCAAAATAATAAATTTAAAAATTTTAATAAAATAAAATGACAATATGTAAATATATGTATAGAAAGTTTTGAAATAATATAAATATACTAAAATGTTCACTGTGTTTATCATTGAGTATGTGGAATTATTTTTCATTTTTAAATATGAAAACAGTCTATTGATATAATGTTTTAATTACTAAAATAAACATGTATTAGTTTTGTTAAAAGAAAAAATACAGTGTGCCCGTAAAGTCATGGTGCCCATAAAGTTTTGACCGGTCACAGGAAAGCAACAAAAGATGATAGAAATGTGAAATCTGCACCAAATAAAAGGAAAACCCTCCCAGTTTCTGTAGGATGATGTGGCAGCATGTGCACATGCGCGGATGATGACATAACATCGGGTATACAGCAGAGCAGCTCACGGCCATGCCAGAGATGTGGACAGTACAGAAGAAAGTTCACTGTGTTCTGTGGCTCACTAAATTCGAATCCGTGACCAAAATGCAACGTGAATATTGGCACGTTTATAACGAAGCGCCACCACATAGGAATAACATTACTCGGTGGGATAAGCAGTTGAAGGAAACTGGCAGTTTGGTGGAGAAACCCCGTTCTGGTAGGCCATCAGTCAGTGATGAGTCTGTATAGGCTATACGGGATAGCTACCTAAGGAGCCCTAAAAAATCTGTGCGTGAGCCCACATCGAACTGCACTGAATAGGTATGAAACTGGGAGAGTTTTCCTTTTATTTGGTGCAGATTTCACATTTCTATCGTCTTTTGTTGCTTTCCTGTGACTGGTCAAAAGTGTACCATGACTTTATGGACACACTGTACATATATATATATATATATATATATATATAATATATACATATTATATATATTACTTTCTCATTAAATTTCTATTTCTAACTATTGTGAGTCACAATGTTCATACTTTTATTGACATTTATGTTTTCTTTTCAATGAACTACTCAGGATTTAAATAGCTTGCTACCCTACAAAAATAATTTGTGTTTCAAATATTATAATTGACTATTTTCCAGAATTATAGCTTATACAATAAAGTTGTACTTAGTTTTTGAAGTTGCTTTTAAATTTTTGTGTCTATATGTTTAAAATATAGAGTATTTTAATATATTTAAGGTACATATATTTATTTATATTTCTAATAAGAGAACAAGAATAAGACTGGCTCTTTTCATCTGGAAATATGGATAATCACTTCATATTTCTTAGTTATGCTTTTCTCTTCTGAAAATGAGAGTATAGATTAATGACAGTAAATTTCCTTCTAGATATAAAATTCTATCTTTCATTGAATTTTAGATCCCATTCACTAAAATTCTCTAAATTTGAGATTTCTTTGAAGAACTGTTTTCCTTCCTGAATTATAAAACCATTTTTATCATTACATAGATGAATTTGTTATCTATTTCTCCTAATGCTTTTTTTGTGTGTATGACAAAGACAGAGAGAAAGACAGAGAGAGGGACAGATAAGGACAGACAAGCAGAAAGGGAGAGAGATGAGAAGCATCAATTCTTCATTGTGGCTCCTTAATCTCCTTAGTTGTTCATTAATTGCTTTCTCATATGTGCCTTGACCAGGGGGCTACAGCAGAGCAAGTGACCCCTTGCTCAAGCCAGTGACCTTGGGCTTAAGTCAGCAACCTTGGGCTCAAGCCAGTAACCATGGGGTCATATCTATGATCTCATGCTCAAGCCAGTGACCCCGTGCTCAAGCTAGTGAGCCTGCGCTTAAGCCAGCAACCTTGGGTCCAAGTTGGTGAGCTTTGCTCAAGCCAGATGAGCCCGTGCTCAAGCTGGCAACCTCGGGGTTTCGAACCTGGGTCCTCCACATCCCCATCTGATGCTCTATCCACTGCACCACCACCTGGTCAGGCTCCTAATTGCTTTTTAATTTCCATGATCTTCTCCTTTAAATCAGAAAGCATAAAACAAAAGTTGTAAAGAATAATATATGGAACTGAAACAAAACAAATGATTTTCAGAAGAAAGCTAATTCATGATCATAAAGTTTGAGATTTAATAGAAGCTACTGTTCTAGGTGCTGATCACCAAAATCAATATTAAATAAAATCAACAAGATATTATTGGCCACATCCTATGTAAGAGTCTATTGAGCTTGGCATTTGTTGGTTGGATACCAGTAATAAGAATATTTGCCCTCAAACAGCTATAGAGAATGTATAGTCAGTCTACCCTTCTTTTTTTTTTTTTTTTTTTTTTTTAAATTTTTTTTTAAAATTTATTCATTTTTAGAGAGGAGAGAGAGAGGGTGAGAGACAGAGGAGAGAGAGACAGAGAGAGAGAAGGGGGGAGGTGCTGGAAGCATCAACTCCCATATGTGCCTTGACCAGGCAAGCCCAAGGTTTCGAACCGGTGACCTCAGCATTTCCAGGTCGATGCTTTATCCACTGCGCCACCACAGGTCAGGCTACCCTTCTTTATCAAGTTCATTTCCTACCAATCCCTGAATTGGGATTTAATTATTTAGAAAAGAGCTGTGATATAATACCATTTACTTGGTGTCCTAGTTTGTTTATACAGTAAATATCTTTCCACAGTACTTACCAAAGTAACTGAGATGGGAGTCAGTCTCAGTGAAAGTCTAGATGTTCATATTAAGATTTCAGAAAGCTTCATGGACTTGGGGGCCCAATAGCAGGCAATACTCAAAAGCCACCTGAAAGGCCTTTTCTTAGCTTAAAGATCTTCTACATTTTTTCAGGTGTGTGTTTGTGTGTGTGTGTTTAAATTCTTTTATCAAATTTCCCTTCTCTCCTTTTTATGACTTTCTGAGTCATTCCATTTCTTCATGAAAAATAAATAAGCCAATTCATATGATATTTTAAAACTTCATTAATGTATTTCTCCTTTAATTTCCCCAAACTTTATTTGCTCTTCCCATATCTGTTTCTAACAAGGTTCACTTTTCACTAGAGTCAACTGACAGACATTCTTATTGATTTTGCATTTGTAACAATTATATTTAAAGTTTCTTATTCATTAAATTACTACATTTGTTTTTATGCAGGCTTTCCCACCAGCCATTAGATCTACTGAAGACAGAACTTGGGTTAATTTTTTAAAGTCATGTTTATTGAGGTTATAATTTATATACAGTAAAACTCACCTCTTAAAAGTGTACAATTCTATGAATTTTGACAAATACATACTGTCATATCATTACTATCACAAAGTATGAAATATTTCTCTTTCACTCCAGATTTCCTGTGCCCTTTGCCAATCTCTTCTTCCCTTTACCCAAACAAGAGCTCCAGCAACCGCTAATCTATTTTCTGTTCCTATTTTTTGCCTTTTTCAGAATGTTACATAAATGAAATAATAAAATATGTAATCTTCTGAGTCTGGCTTCTTTCATTTAGAATAATGAAGTTTGAAATTCATTCATGTTGTTGGAGGAATAAGAAGGCCATTTCTTTTTATTGCCGAGTCGTATTCCGTGATACAACATGTGTTATGATTTAACCACACATCAGTTAGTAGGTAGCTGGGCTGTTTTTAATTTTTTTTTAAGTTTCTGCCTCTTTTTTTTTAAAGTACCTACACAGCTGTGTAACTCCAGAGAGACTCTCCACACATATTTGAGATGTCTTTCCTCTTCATGTGAGCCAAGCCTTTATTGGTTTGTTTTTGTAATCTCACTTTCATTTATTTTTGTGCTGATCTATCTTTTTCCTCACTCTTTTGATATTCATCCTTCCTAGCCCTCACTCCTGCTGAAATCCACATTCCTGTAACGCAGCTGGCTTTTAGAGGAAATTTTGTAAGGCAGAATATTTCTTGACCTTTGTCCTCTTTCCTTTTTCCATAGTTTGAAATTTCCAAAGCCCAATGATAGTGAAATAAAACTCTTGACTTTTGAACTAGCACAAAATGAGGTTGCTACTTTAAAATGTTGGACCAAGTCACAGTTAAAAGTAATTTTTTCCTTGGTGATAGATTTGTGTTGATCTGCAGATGGCTTTTAATATGTAAAGGGTCTAAATAGTACATTACCTTTCTATAATAAAAGAGATGTTTCTCCTTTACTTCTTCCAAAATTCACTTAATTTAAACTGTTTGGTTTAATATAAAGCAGAGGGCGGCAATTTCAATAAAAATGGGGAAGCTAGACACAGACTTTTCCCTTCTTTAAAGATTTCTTCAAAAGCTTGAAGTTTAGTAAAGTAGAAAAAAATATCAGTCAGGGCTCTAAAGTCTAATTCTCTTCCAGAGTTGATCACTACCTTCCTAATAACCTTCTATGACTCTTTATAACAGGAAAAATTAAAAATTAAACCTTTTCAGAAAGAGTAAGAAATTTAAACAGACAAAACAATGAGAAAACTTTGGAGATAATGAAAACCAACACAAGAACTCTTCATGAAGAAAACAAAGACAGGCACAAATACCTCTTATATCCTAAGGAGGTAGTTCACAAATACTTGTTTCCTGCTTCTCTTCTCTGTACTGTTAAGTGCTGAGATCCAAAGATGAAGAAGACTTTTCCCTTAAGGTACTCATTATTATTTTAAGAGAACATCAAGATATAAACCCACCAAATTTGTCTAATTTTCTAGGTAGAATTTTAAAGTCTAGCCTGTTATGTCATCAAAGAATAGAAGAATGGTACCCTGGTGAAAGGTGTTTAGAACTGACCACTTGATAGCATTCTTCCTATGACAGAAGATGGGTTTTAATTCTTGTTATGACCTGTTAAACAATACAAGAGGTGGTAGAGTCTCCCATAAGCTCCCAGATTGTCCTTTCCACGCCTCCAACTTATCTTGATGTTTTTCCCCTGACCAGGGTCAAAGTCCTGATGTGACTCCAGATTTTCAATTTGGCCCTTTTAGGACATCACTTCATTTAATAAGCTGCAAACATACCAAGATATGGGCTAAGTCTGTGGACTAAGAAAAAAATCACCTAATAAATAATCTTTTCTAATTTTTTAAAGAAAGATCAATTTTATTCTTTAAAAAATAAAATCCCATTCCTATATCAGAAAACTCTTGGGTAGAGATTGTGTTGAAATGGGAAAGCATAAATGCAATTTTAAAAAGTAAAAACACTCTAAATAATTTAGGTAATAGTAAAGAAGTGTAAGGCCTGACTAGACATAGGAGAAGAAAATTAAAATTATTAAAATGGAACCATAGTTAAATTTCTAGAAAAGAAACAGAAAACCTTAGGGACGTAGGACTAGGCAAAGAGATCTTAGACTTGATACCAGTAGAACTACCCTTAAGAGGGAACACTGGTAAACTGGATCTCATTAAAATTTACAAATTTTGCTTACACAATGACTGTTAAATGGATTTGCATCTCACATATCTGACAAAGCTAGGATATATGAAAACCTCTCAAAACTCAACATTAAAAAAACAAACTCTCCTATTAGAAAATGAATAAAAGACATGCACAGAAATTTTACCAAGAAAATAGATGAATGACAAATAAATATATGAAAGGGTATTCAACACCATTAGAAATTTGCAAATTAAAACTACAATGAGATATCACTATATGTGTAAGTTACATAAGATGAAAAATAGTGATCACACCCAATGGTAGTGAGAATGAGGATATGGAGAAATTGAATTACTCATGCATTGGTGGTGGGAATGTAAAATGGTACTCTGGAAAATGGTTTGGCAGTTCCTGTCAAAACTAAACTAAAAACACACTTGCCATGTGAGCCAGTGATTTCACGCCTGGACAAGTGAAAAATTAAGACTTATTTTCACCCAGGAAGTTGTACATGAATGTTCAAAGTAGCTTTTTTTCATAATAGACCAAAACTAGAAATTGCACAATTGTCCTTTGGTAGGTGAATGGTTAACTACTCAGTAATGAAAAGGAGGGAACTATCGATACATGCAACAACCTGGTGAACCTCAAAGAAATAATGCCAAGTGAAAACAATCAATCTCAAAAAAATACATATTGCATGATTTCATTTATGAATATTCATGAGATAGCATAATTGTAGAAAACAGATTTGTTGTTGCCAGGGGTTAGAGATGGGGGAGAGGAAGTAAATGGTTGTGTCTATAAAGAAGTAGCAGAGGCCCTGGCTAGTTGGCTCAGTGGTAGACCATCAGTTGGCGTGTAGAAGTCCTGGGTTCAATTTCTGGTCAGGGCACACAGGAGAAGCGCCCATCTGCTTCTCCACTCCTCCTTCTCCGCTTTCTGTCTCTCTTTCTCTTCCCCACCTGCAGCCATGGCTTGAATGAACAGTTGGCCCCAGGCACTGAGGATAGGTCCAAAGCCTCACCTCAGGTGCTGAAATGGCTCAGTTGCTGAGCAACGAAGCAGCCACTCCAGATGGGCAGAACATCAGCCCCAGACAGGGGTTGCTAGGTGGATCCTGGTTGGGGCACATGTGAGAGTCTGTCTGTCTGGCCTTCCTGCCTTGCACTTATAAAAAAAAAAAAAAAAAGAGGTAGTGCAAAGGAGTTAAAAAATCTTATCACAAAGAGTTCTGGCAAGCTGGCTCCACCAGCATCAACCTGGTGTGTGGATGTGCTGGGTCCGATTCCCAATCAGGGAACACAGGAGAAGCACCCATCTGCTTCTCCATCCTTCCCTCTCCTCCTTCACTTTCTCTCCCCCTCCTACAGCCATGGCTCAATTGGAGCAAGTTGGCCCCAGGTGCTGAGGATGGCTTCATGGCCTCCGCCTCAGGCACTAAGAAGAGCTCAGTTGCTGAGCAATGGAGCAACAACCCAGATGGGTAAGTATTGCCCTATAGGGGGCTTGCTGGGTAGATCCTGGTCAGGGTGCATGAGGGAGTCTGTCTGCCTCCCCTTCTCTCAAGGAATAATAATAATAAAAAAGATCTTACCACAGTGAAATCTCTAGACAATATGGCTTTCTGGTGAATTCAACCAAACATTTAAGGAATAAATTATGCCAGTTCTTCATAAACTCATCCAGAAAATAAAACAGGTAGGAAAACATCTCACTTTTTTTCTATGAACCAAGTATTATTTTTATACTAATACTACACATTACAAGAAAGAAAGATGTAGGCCAATATCTCTCATTAACATACATTAAAAATTCCACTTTAGTAAACTGAATCCAACAATATATAAAAAGAACAAGATAGTATGGCCAAGTGCAGCTTACTCTGGGAATTCAAGGCTGGTTCAGCATTCAAAAATTAGTCATTATAATCCACCATGTCAAGATGTTAATTAAAAAATGATCATTCATAGATGCATCAAAAGCTATTAAAAGCTCAGATTGTTCTGATTTTAAAAACATCTCAGTAAATTAGAAATAAGAGAAACTTTCTCAATTTGAGAAAGGCTATCTAAAAAAAAACCAGATAACATCATACTCCTATAGGATTGAGAACAAGGTATGACTACTGTCTGCTGTCACTCCACCTATTCAACATTGCACTAGAGTGTATGGATGTAATCTAGCCAATACAATTAGGCAACAAAAAGAAGTAAAAGGCATACAGATTGGAAAGAAAAATATAAAGCTGTCTCTATTTGCAAATGATTCAGCTATCTGTGTGGAAAATCTCAAATAACCTATAAAAACTAGTGGAGTTAACAAAAGAGATTAGTAAGGTCACAAGACACTAGGTCAACATACAAAAATCAACTGTATTTCTATATTATAGCAATTAACAATTAGAAATTAAAATTAAAAAAAACTTTTAAAGTGCCATTTATAATAATACTAAAAACATGAAATACATAGGCATAAATCTAACAAAATCTAAAATGTTTGTATACCAAACACTATGTACCACTGATAAAAGGAATCAAAGACCTTAATAAATAGGGAGATATACTCTATTCATGTATTGGAGAAGTCAATATTGCCAAAATGTTAACTCTACTCAAACTTACTTATAGATTAATGGTAGTTTTAATACAAATCACAGCAGAGTTGACAGCTGATTCTAAAATCTACATGGAAAAAGTAAAAAAAAAAAAAAATTACATATAGCCAAAAATTGGGGGGAAATTTTTATAGTGTCTTTATTCATAATTGCCAAAAATCTTAAACGTGTTTCAGTTAGTGAGTGGATCAACTGTGGCATATTTATATAATGGAATACTATCCAGCAACAAAAAGGAACAAACAACCGACGCATGCATCAACATGGGTGAATCTCAAATGCATTAGACTGAGAGAAAGAAGATAGAATTAAAAGGTTGCATACTGCATAATTCCATTTATGTGACAGACTGGAAAGGCAAAACTGCAGGACAGGAAGCAGGTCAGTGGTCACCAGCAGCTTAGCCTGGGGAGAGTACTTAATAATAATACGGCGTGAGGGATTTGGTGAGCGATGAACATGTTCTATGTCTTCACTCTGGTGGCTATACAACCATATGCATTTTTCAAAACTCGCAGAACCATATAATAAAAGACATAATTTTACTATGTAAATTATGCCTTAATTTTTAAAAGGAAAAGAAAATTTAATGTATAGGATTTGAATGAAAACCACAGACTGTTTTAAAAAACAAATATTAGTTTGCTTTGGAAGAAATGAAGAGCTATTTTTGATAGGATGGTCAAGAGAAAACCTCTGAGAGAAGATATTTAAGTGAAAGGCTTGGTGATGTCTAACTTCATGTGCAGATATTTAACTGAAAAGTGAGAAAATGTCTAGAAGAGGAGTAGCCCTGCAGTAGGAAAGAGTTTGGAATGTGGTAGGATGGCTCAGAAGTCTAGAGAAATTTATTTCTAAGAGTAGCTTGTATTTATTATTTATTGTGTACTACAGTGGTCCCCAACCCCTGGGCCACAGACAGGTACTGGTCCGTGGGCCATTTGGTACCGGTCCTCAGAGAAAGAATAAATAACTTACATTATTTCCGTTTTATTTATATTTAAGTCTGAACGATGTTTTATTTTTATTTTTATGTATTTATTTATTTATTTTTGTATTTTTCTGAAGCTGGAAACTGGGAGGCAGTCAGACAGACTCCCGCATGCGCCCGACTGGGATCCATCCGGCATGCCCACCAGGGGGCGATGCTCTGCCCATCTGGGGCCTCACTCTGTTGCGACCAGAGCCATTATAGCACCTGAGGCAGAGGCCATAGAGCCATCCTCAGCACCCAGGCCAACTTTGCTCCAATGGAGCCTCAGCTGCGGGAGGGGAAGAGAGAGACAGAGAGGAAGGAGAGGGGGAGGGGTGGAGAAGCAGATGGGCGCTTCTCCTGTGTGCCCTGGCTGGGAATCGAACCCGGGACTCCCGCATGCCAGGCCGACGCTCTACCACTGAGCCAACTGGCCAGGGCCCGATGTTTTATTTTTAAAAAATGACCAGATTCCCTCTGTTACATCCATCTAAGACTCACTCTTGACGCTTGTCTTGGTCTCGTGATACATTTATCCGTCCCACCCTAAAGGCCGGTCCCTGAAAATATTTTCTGACATTAAACTGGTCTGTGGCCCAATAAAGGTTGGGGATCACTGGTGTACTAGATACTGTATTACGTTCTTTACCTATAAGTAGTTTGTTTAATTCCCACAAGTAACCAATCAGGTAGCTGTCATTAGTTTCTTTTTTGTAGAAGATGAAAGTCAAGAATTAGAAAAGGTTGATTAACTTACCCAAGAAATGTCAATGTCAGGATTCAAACCTGGGTCCCTCTGACTCCAAAGTTTATTCGCTTTCTACCAGTGATTAGAGAAATAGCAATCTTATTTTGTTTTATCTAAAAACTTTGTAGTTAAATTCAGATATGCATCACACAAATATAATTTAATATTTTTTTCATGTAGAACTGGTTGGATCTTTTTAAATACTGGATAAAACTCAAGGACCAGGCCCTGGCCGATTGGCTCAGTGGTAGAGCGTCGGCCTGGCGTGCAGGAGTCCCGGGTTCGATTCCCAGCCAGGGCACACAGGAGAAGCGCCCATCTGCTTCTCCACCCCTCCCCCTCTCCTTTCTCTCTGTCTCTCTCTTCCCCTCCTGCAGCCAAGGCTCCATTGGAGCAAAGTTTGCCCGGGGGCTAGGGATGGCTCTGTGGCCTCTGCCTCAGGCGCTAGAATGGCTCTGATTGTGGCAGAGCGATGCCCCAAGATGGGCAGAGCATCACCCCCTGGTGGGCACGCCGGGTGGATCCCGGTTGGGCACATGCGGAAGTCTGTCTGCCTCCCCGTTTCCAACTTCGGAAAAATACAAAAAAAAAAACCAAAAAAAAAAACAAAACTCAAGGACCATTGAGGACCTCCCTTTGACATCTATTAAGGAAATTCATTCCCTTAAGAGAGAGCAAAGATGCAAATAACTTTGATGTAAGCTTTAAGATTTTGTGATATTAACTTTTTTAAGAGAAAGCAATACATTTTTATATACTCATTATTTTTATTTAATCTTATTGAGGTGACATTGGTTAATAAAATTATATAGGTTTCAGGTGTACAATTCTATAATGCATCATCTGTATATTGTATTGTGTGTTCACCACCCCAAGTCAAGTCTCCTTCCATCACCATTTATCCCCACCTACCCTCCACCTCCTCCCACCCTCCTTTCCCTCTGGTAATTACCATATTGTTGTCTGTCTCTGAGGGTTTTTCTTATTTGTTTTTTGCTTAATCCTTTCACCTTTTTCACCCAATCACTCTCCCCTCTGTCAGCTGGCTTGAGCCCAAGGTCACTGGCTTGAGCAAGGGGTCACTGGCTTGGCCTGAGCCCCCAGTGAAGGCTCATATGAGAAGCAATCAATGAATGACTAAAGTGCTGCAACTATGAGTTGATGCTTCTCATCTCTCTCCCTTTCTCCCTCTCTCTCTCACACACACAATAAAAAAAGAAAAAAGTAATTGCACACTGCTTTCCATAGTGGCTGCACCAATCTGCATTCCCAACCACAGTGCACAAAAACTCCCTTCCCTCCACACACCCCCCCCAACATTTATTGCTTGTTGATTTATTGGTGATAGCCATTCTGACAGGTGTGACATTAACTTCTAATCATAAGACTCTATATACTTAGCCTAAAGACTTGACTACCTTAAACCCAGAGTTTCTAAATTTTCTGAGGCTATGAAAATTTTAGTTATTTTCTGACCAACCCCTGCACTCTACAATTACCTCTTCACTGTGTTCTCTGTTAGGTTTATTTTTTGCATAATGTTAATTTTCTTCATCTAGCCAATGTGATCAGCAAAAAGTTCCTTCACTTGAAGACCCATCTATGTATTCTAGTTTCAGCTGGAAAAAACATGTTCTCCTGCCTCCTGCAGGAATATTATGATCAATTTTAAGGTAGAAAATGGGAAAATCTCAGATGGCCCAAAACCCTCTTCCTTTGAATGGCAAGTTGATTTGCTTATTCATTTTTTTTGTCACCAAAATAAGCCAGATAGGCATTTAGATCTCAAGAAAGAAGTATGGAAATTTATCTGCTATCCATTTTAGCAGATCTTTACAAGGCTGGAGAAGATAAAGGCTATTTTATATTTAGTTCTTTTTAAAAAGATCTATTTTTAATTTCCCTGCATACAGTGAATGTTAAGTATTGGTTTCAGGATAGTGGTGGCATCTCAGGAGGACAAGGACGTATGCAATAGGGAAAGGGTCTATAAGGCCCTAACAATATATTTTAATGATAATTATAATACTTTTCACATCTAGAAAATTGTTTGAGTGATATGGTTCTGTCTATATCCTTAAAAACGCCCTACTCTGCATTCTTGCTGGAATATATAGTCCATTGCTTGTGCACATGAGTGTGTCATGGTTCCATTCGTGTATGGATTTTAAATATTCTGGGTTTTTCTAAGTTTCTAAATTTCCTAAATTTCATTTTCCCCTCCCCAACACATTATTACATGTTCCCTCTTGCATATGTCAAGGCTTATGGTTTAAGGATGTTCTCCTCTGAAAACTGCAAAGACATGGACACTTGACAATCCTCACGTTGAACATGATGTGTTTCCTGTTCATCCTGTCCACTCTGCAGGCTCTGGTCATGGTTAGCCTCCAGCTCCAACATACCCTGATAGCAATCATGAAAGAAAGCAGTCCTGACCTGTGGTGGCGCAGTGGATAAAGCGTCGACCTGGAAATGCTGAGGTCGCCGGTTCGAAACCCTGGGCTTGCCTGGTCAAGGCACATATGGGAGTTGATGCTTCCAGCTCCTCCCCCCCCTCTCTCTTTCTGTCTCTCTCTCTCCCTCTCTCTCTCCTCTCTAAAATGAATAAATAAAAGAAAAGAAAAGAAGAAAAAGAAAGAAAGCAGAAAAAAAGGGCTATCACAAGAGGTGGTAGTCTCTCTAACCTACTGATGCTTCCTCTCTGCACATAGCCCTCTCTGAGCCTGAAGCCTTCTAAAGCATTTGTAAGATAAGCAGACATGTTCTCCTGCTCTATTGACAAAGTGAGGCTGGGGCAGGGGACATGTAGAACTTTGATGTCCACACATAGAACTCTCTTTAGTGCTGATAAGTGATAGAATTCCATTTGTCCACGGACTTCAGCACTCCATTCAAATAAGATGACTAGTGTCTTCAAAGAAGTCAGCATCAAGGAAAAGAAAAAGAGGGTAGGTTATATTAAGACTGTCTAATAAGATACAGCAACCAAATGTACTGCATAGATCTTGCTTGGATGCTGGTTAAAAAAATGCAGCCACAAAAGACATTTGCAAGTCAATTGAGAAAATTAGAATATTGAGAGAATTAAGAATATTAGATTATTTTATAGAATTATTGCCAAGTTTTCCAATATGATAGTGGTATTTTGGTGATGTAGAATAAAATATTTTTAGAGACACTGTTTGGCCCTCGCCAGTTGTCTCAGTGGTAGAGCGTCATTCTAGTGTGTAGAAGTCTCGGGTTTGATTTCTGGTCAGGGCACACAGGAGAAGCGCCCATCTGCTTCTCCACCCCTTCCCCTCTCCTTTTTCTCTATCTCTCTCTTCCCCTCCTGCAGCCAAGGTTCCACTGGAGCAAAGTTGGCCTGGGCACTGAGGATGGCTCCATGGCCTCTGCCTCAGGCACTAGAATGGCTCCAACTGTAGTGGAGCAACGCCCCAGATAGGCTGAGCATCACCTCCTGGCGGGCATGCCGGGTGGATCCCGGTTGGGTGCATGCAGGAGTCTGTCTGTCTGCCTCCCCGCTTCTCACTTCATAAAAATCCAAGAAAAAAAAAATAGAGATACTGTTTAAAGTAAACAGGGATGAGGTATCATGCTATCTCTCTTTGACCTATTTAAATGGTACAGAATATTTCATCTATATGCATATATAAAGATAAAGCAAGTGTGACAAATGGTAACAATTTAAAAATATGTGTGAGAATGTGAGCAATCATTATATAATTCTTTTAAGTTTTTTTTTTTTAATAATAAAGAGATTGGAGGAAAAGCCTACTCTATCAGTTTGATCTACAAAATTTCTTTGTTTCTTTATTCTTTGCCTTGTTCTAGAAAAACATTCAAGTCATTTTCTGGTATTTCAAGTCTGCTCATGCACACAACTGACAATGATTTATCTTCAAATATTTCTCATCTTTATTAAAAATATTGTGAAATATTTCTCTTTCCTTTTGAAGAAATTGGTCTGACATTCTCATATTTCAACAAAACTATCTTTAACTGAAAAGAGAAAAAGTTGGAGTGGGGAGAACAGATCAATCTCCTATTGAAATCTTTGTATAAATTACTAACCAAGTCAGTGGAAATAGTTAGCTCACATAACTCTTTACAAATTCCTTTCATGTGCATGCACTATTTCTTTTAACTCTCATGATAGACATGAGGTGGATAAAAGTAAGTATTGAGCCCTGGGCTCAGCGGTAGAGCGTCGGCCTGGCGTGCGGGGGGACCCGGGTTCGATTCCCGGCCAGGGCACATAGGAGAAGCGCCCATTTGCTTCTCCACCCCCCCCCTTCCTTTCTGTCTCTCTCTTCCCCTCCCGCAGCCGAGACTCCATTGGAGCAAAGATGGCCCGGGCGCTGGGGATGGCTCCTTGGCCTCTGCCCCAGGCGCTAGAGTGGCTCTGGTTGTGACAGAGTGATGCCCCGGAGGGGCAGAGCATCGCCCCTGGTGGGCGTGCTGGGTGGATCCCGGTCGGGCACATGCGAGAGTCTGTCTGACTGTCTCTCCCTGTATCCAGCTTCAGAAAAATACAAAAAAAAAAAAAAAACTAATAAAAGTAAGTATTGAAGTCTCCTCGCCCATTCACATTTAGTGATTTTCCCAAGGCCTTGTGGTATAATGGGTTAAGGGTGACCTCAAAAAAATAGCTCTATATCCTGAAATTAAGACACTGTGAATGTGACCTTCCTTGGAAAAAGTCTTTGCCGATGTAATTAAGTTAAGGACCTTGGGATGAGATTACTTTGGATTACCTAGGTGGGCTCTAAATTCAATGACAAGTGTCTAATGAAAGACAGAAGAGAAAACACAAACACAGAGGGGAAGGTCATGTGAGAACGGAGGCAGCCACAAGCCAGGGAGTACCTGAAGCCACCAAAAACTGGAATAGGCCAGGGAGAATTCTCCCTAGAGCTTCCAGAAGGAGCATGGCTCTGCTGACCCCTTGGTTTCAGAATTCTGGCCTCCAGAACTCTGAGAGAATACATTTTTTGTTGATGTTATTTTAATATATTGTTGTGGTAACTTGCTACAGCAATCACAGGGAACCAGGAATATGGCTGTAAATGTATGAACTCGAAGTCAAAATTGTTTTCCAATTCCAAGACCATGGCTCTTTTCATCATACCCAGGCCTTGGGTCCAGGTTAAGAAATATTTAGTCTCTACATAACCCAGTGGCAGCTTACCAGGGATATAAGGATTATTATCACATATATAGATGAAGAAACCAAGGCTAGACTTTCCAAGTATTATATGACTACACTATATTTAACTACCCCTTCATGAAAGAAAAAAAAAATCCACAATTTTAGTTTCTTCCCACCAAATCTTTTGACAGGACATTAAAAGCAGCAGAAACACTGTGGTGGAGAGAAAGATCAGGAATTGGAGGACCTTAATTCTAAGCCATGTCCTACTGCTGTGGGTGCTGAACCACCCACCTACGCATCTAGAGCTGTATATCCTGTTCTAGAATAAGAAAATTGAACCAGGTCATCTCTAGAGTTCTACGTCCAATAATCTATAATGACATTCCTTGTTTTCATCAATCAATCCAATGGGATGGTTAATGTACTGCAAAAGTGCAGGAAATAGAAATAAAATCTGCAGGATTGAACACATAAAGAATTGTGTGGGCCCTGGCCAGTTGGCTCAGTGGTAGAGCGTTGGCCTGGTGTGTAGGAGTTTCGGGTTCAATTCCCAGCCAGGGCACACAGGAGAAGCACCCACCTGCTTCTCCACCCCTCCCTCTCTCCTTCCTCTCTGTCTCTCTCTTCCCCTCCTGCAGCCGAGGCTCCACTGGAGCAAAGTTGGCCCGGGCGCTAAGGTTGGCTCCATGGCCTCTGCCTCAGGTGCTAGAATGGCTCTGGTCACAACAGAGCAACACCCCAGATGGGCAGAGCATTGCCCCCTGGTGGGCATGCCAGGTGGATCCCAGTCGGATGCATGCTGGAGTCTGTCTGCCTCCCCGTTTCCAACTTCGGAAAAATACAAGAAAAATAAAAAATAAAAATAATAAAAAGAATTGTGTGTATATAATAACAAACTAAAAGTGTGCTTGCATGAAATGCACAACCTGAGGGCACTACCTTCTGTTTATTAGCAGCTCTTTGAAGGGCTTATATGTCTCCATTTAGATGTCCCATCACTACCTCAAATTCAGCAAGCAAAAAATTGAACTCATTGTATTTCCCTTCTGCCTTGTCCAGGTTCCCCGTCCTTGCATGTAGTCTCCCTATCTATCCTGATGCCTCTGCCAGAACCCTGGAAGAGGTCCTTGAGTTTTCACAGCAGAAATTATTTTCTTTCTTTATTACCCATGTCATATCCACTTAGTGTCCAAGCCCAAGAACACTTATCTTTTAAATCTGTGTCCCCCATCTTCATGGCATATCTGTTGCCAGTCAGTGCCTTACTTTGGTCCTCATCAATCCTTTTTAAATTTAAAATTTTTATTTATTTATTTGAGAGAGAGAGAGGAAGAAGGGAGAGAGAGAGAAACATTGATTTGTTGTTCCACTTTGCATTCATTGATTGGTTGAGTCTTATATGTGCCCTGACAGGGGATCGAACCCACAACCTTGATATATTGGGACTATATCTAACCAACGGAGGCACCTGGCTAGGGCCTCACCAGTTCTTGACTCCTGTCAGTGCCCTGGCTTCCAGTCTGCAGCCTGCATCATCTCCATATCTTAGTGTTCCAGCCGGCTTGCCCGTTGTACCTTTGCTTTCTCTCTTCCTCTCTCAGAGCACAATTTCTCTCTGGCCCCCTTGTCTTTGCATGTGCTCTCCCATCTCTCTAAAATGCTTTCCCTTGATCCCGTTTATCCTTCAAAACTCAGCTGTCATTTTCCCGGCCATCTCCCTGCATAGCCCCTGCCATGACTTTGCAGCACATCTGTTACTCCCAGCATGGATTTGTCATATGTGGCTATCTCCTTGTCTGTGTCCCTCCTAGTGTGAGTGCTCACTGAGGGGAAAGGGTGCTATGTACACATGTATCCTTAGCACTTCAGTAGTGCCTTGTACATAATGGATGTTCCATAAGTGCTTTTAGAACAAACAGACTCCAGAAGTAGGCAAATAAATTTTGCTTGTGAGAGAGCGGACAAAAGTGGGAAAGAGGAAAGTCTGTTTGCTCACCTGGCACCCACAGTCAGCACTGTACAGAACAGCAAGAGGCGTCAGGAAATGTGAGACCAGAGCAAAACAGTGTCTATTTCTACATATTTGCTGGGGCTTCAGTGGTTAGATAAGTCAGTCTGGCTAAAGTCAATCTTATTAATTAAATCAATGATTGATTTTTTTTATAATTTCTATTAACTCTGTTCATTTTCTGAACCTGTCCTTTAAATCTTAAAATCTCCCCTTACAAAACCAGAAATTTAAGTTTTTGCTAAGTACAGAGCTTTTGGTTTGCTTTCAGGAAATAAGAGAAAAAATGTTTCTTTTTCAAGTAGTCATATATTTGTCCTTTTATCAGCAGAGAGCCTGATTTATAAATACTTATTTGTTAATTATGTAATGCATGTAATTTATTTATGCAATTGGAGATTTTTCCATTTAAGTAAATTAATGGAAAAAATACTATTATAAGTTTTTAAAAAGCTTTTGTTAAACTTTGTGCTCTGACTTGAAGTTCACAAGAAAGATAGACTTATTCCCTGAGAGTGCTATCTGATAAACTCTCATAGTGAATAATTTTATTCTCTAATTAGATTTATTCTATCCTGGGTCAACAAATGATGGTGTCACAGTTCACCGACTAACAGGATTCAGGAGGGCACACTGAACTCTGAAAGCAGGGAAAATGTCATGGCAGAGTGGCTCTACTGTAGCAGCCTTTTCCTGGAATCCAGAGACAAGCTGCTCACAAAGAATCGGATGATACTAGTATTTGTAAAGTACTACCTTCAATTCATGTGTTTCCTAAGATTGTAGCCCCATCACACCTCAACTTCCCTAGTTTCTTTTCCTATCTGCAATGTTTCTAAAAACTCTCTCCTAAGATTCTCCCTCTAATTCAGTTCCTATTATTCTTCTTTTCCATAAAAGGTTTCTGTCTGGCTATCTCTCCTTCCACTTTTTGTCTGCCTCATTATTGTCTATTCATCACATCACACCTCTAAACTCCATGCCTTCTTTTTTATTTTTTGAGAGAGAGAGAGAGAGAGAGAGAGAGACAGGAAAGGAGAGAGATGAGAAGCATCAATTCATAGTTGTAGCACCTTAGTTGTTCATTGATTGCTTTCTCATATGTGCCTTGACCAGGGGGCTCAAGCCATCAACCTTGAGCTTCAAGCCAGTGACCATAGGGTCATGTCTATAATCCCACATTCAAGTCAGTGACCCTGTGCTCAAGCTGGTGAGCCCGTGCTCAAGCCAGCGACCTCGGGGTTTTAAATCTGGGGTTTCAGCATCTCAGGTCGATGCTCTAACCACGGCACCACTGGTCAGGCATGCCTTCTATTTCTTTGGGGTTCTTTTTGTTGTTGTTGTTCAACTACTGTAGAGTCGTGAAAGTAAAGTCCCCATATCCTTTGGGGATCTTTCCTTCAATAGATTTGCAGAGTTAGCCAGCTCCAAATCAAAAATTATTCAAAAGAGAACTAAACAGATGAATCCTGAGCTTCCTTTGGGGGCTGCATAAACCTGGGAGTGAGAAATTCCCACTCCATCCTTCTCTAATATTTTTCTGACTAGTTGAATCCACTGTCCACTGTAGCCAATAAGCCTGGGGAATGTATGGAAAAATCTGATCTTCAATAACAAAAGAGGTCTCCCGCATTGCTTTTGCTTTGATCTAAATAATAGTGAAAGCATAAACTTCTTACAGGACAGGCTCAGGCTTTGTCTTAATTTCCTCTATTCCAGGTCAGCTGGGGAACTGAATTTCAAAGACTGAGACAGATCTAGACAGAATTAAGAGTAAATAGATCTTTCTGATGCATTCCATTGGAAGACAATCTGTGAGCAGGGGGCAATTTTACATATGGTAATTTGCACTAAGGTGAAAAATGTCACAAACCCCAGGGACAAAAGTCACAGGTACAGCATAGTTTTTTTGCATGGGGGGGGGCTAGTAAGTCTCTCTTGCGATAAAAGCAGCCTTCAGAGGAGACAACGCCCCCACCCCCCAACCCCCGCCCTGTCCTGGTCTCAAGCTTTGAACGTCCTGCCCCTGTGTATTATGAGGAAACCCTCCCAGATTTCCTACTGCTTTGAGAGAGGAAGTTCCTCTTTTCCCCCACAGAAACATTTAAGTGTGTCCCTTACCAATGTTTTAGTCTCCACGTTTTGAAGAAAGTCAGTTTGAGGATATTCAGAGAAAATGTTCTCATCATCTGAGCTATCCAAGATGTAGTTCAGTTTGGTAAATTCCCTTGGCAAACTGCACGGTACACTATCAAAACAGATGCTGTGATTATGCCCTTGGTCTATACAGTTTAGACTTGTCCTAAACATTTCTAGAGGGAGAATACTGGGATCTTCCCAGACCCCCAGGAACACCTGCCATCCTTATACTGATTTTGTTCTGTACGAATGATGTCTAGATTGGTAGATTGCACAAAATAGGGAGAAAGAGGCTGGGTAACTATTTGTTGACTGGATCAGTACATGATTTAACAGTGAGATTCCAAATTTCAAGCCATCCTAGCCATGTAGCTCTGTGTGAGTAAAATAAACAAATAATAAATAAATGTCTATTTAAAAAAGTAGAGTTAAAGAGTGCCTATGGTTCAAAAGACCATATGGAAAGGACTTCAGTCTATGATATCACCTTGATCTCTAGCCCCCCCCCCCCATCCTCCCCACATTTACTAGTTTCTTCTTTGTTCTTCCATATAATTCTATGCACAAATAAGCAGCTAGGTTTATATAAATATACTTATGCCTATTAAAAATATAAATGAGAGGATATTATACACACTACTTCTTTGTTAATAACCTATCTTGGAATCCATTTCAAAGCTGCTTCATTTTAAAAATGGTCATTCTGTTATGGGACTGTCTAATAATTTGCTAATCAATTCTTTATTAATGGGTATGTAGATTATTTCCCATTGCTATTACAAACAATGAGGCAATGAACATCCTTACACATTTATTTTAGTATTATTACACTTTTTTCAGATTTTATTTATTCATGTTTAGAGGGGACTGGAGGAGGAACAGGAAGTATCAACTCCCATATGTGCCTTGACCAGGCAAGCCCAGGGATTTGTTAATTTTTTTTTTTTGTATTTTTCTGAAGTTAGAAACGGGGAGGCAGTCAGACAGACTCCCACATGCGCCTGACTGGGATCCACCTGGCATGCCTACCAGGGGGTGATGCTCGGCCCATCTGGGCCATTGCTCTGTTGCAACCAGAGCCATTCTAGCGCCTAAGGCAGAGGCCATAGAGCCATCCTCAGTGCCCGGGCCAACCTTGCTCCAATGGAGTCTCGGCTGCGGGAGGGGAAGAGAGAGACAGAGAGGAAGGAGAGGGGGAGGGGTGGAGAAGCAGATGGGCGCTTCTCCTGTGTGCCCTGGCCGGGAATCGAACCCGGGACTCCTGCACGCCAGGCTGACGCTCTACCACTGAGTCAACCAGCCAGGGCCAACCCCAGAGTTTTGAACCTGCGAGCTCCAGTGTTCCAGGTGGACGCTTTAACCACTGCGCCACCACAGGTCAGGCCAACATCCTTACACATTTAAATATCAATGTGTATATGTATATGTATTGAATTGCCCTAAAAAATAGAATTGCTGGGTCAATAGATATGTATATTTTACATTTTGATGGATTTTACCACATTATGCTTTAAAGAAGTAGAGTCCATTAACACTTCCACCAAAAATGATGAGTGCGCCTGTTTTCACTCTTTTTTACAACCATATATTATGAAAGTTTTTAATTTTGCTAATCTGGTATGCTTAAACTGGTATCTCATTTTATTAGTGAAATTGAACCTCTTTGCATATATTTATAAAACTCATTTGTATTTTTTTATGATATTTGTGTTGCTCTCTTTTACCCATTTCTTATAGACTATCATTATTTTTCTGGAGTAGGTATACACACACACACACACACACACTACCATACACTTCTGAATGGATTGCAATATACCTGTGATGGAGGCCTGTGGCAGTAGTTCCCAATCTGTGGGCCTTGAATTCTGATGTGGGGGTGGGGGCACTCTGTAGCCACCCTGCATGGAAAGGGGTCCTGCAATCTATATACAGCTCTACATGCTGAATAAGTATTGCTCACATGAATAAATACTACTCAAAATTTCCAAGTGCATATGCTACATTTATTAATAAAGAATAAATGCATTTTAAAGCATCTCTGACATCATAGTAGCTTTTGTGACATATGAGGGTTTTTGGAAAATCTCAGTTAAAAAGGTTCTTTCTATCTTGGCCCTGGCCAGTTGGCTCAGTGGTAGAGCGTCAGCCTGGCATATAGATGCCCCAGATTCTATCCTTGGTCAGGGCACACAGGATAAGTGACCATCTGCTTCTCCACCCCTCTTCCTTCTCTCTCTCTCCCCCTCCCACAGCCATGGCTTGGTTGGAGCAAGTTGGCCCCAGGTGCTGAGGATGGCTCCATGGCTTCACCTCGGTCACTAAAATAGCTTGGTTGCTGAACAACAGAGAAAGGGCCCCCCAGATGGGCAAAGCATCACCCCACAGGGGGATTTCTAGGTGGGTCCCAGTTGGGGCACATGTGGGAGTCTGTCTCTCTGCATCCCCTCCTCTCACTTAAAGGAAAAAAAGTTCTTCCTATTTTAAAAAGTTGTTAACCACAATTTTTTATTAGTATACATTTTTATCATGTATTTAAAAAGGCATTCATGTACTTACATGAATATTTGTACTTCCTTTCATCTGGAAAGTGTTTTAAATAGTTTATATCTTTAGCAACTAAAGATAGGTGGGGGGAAGCAGGAAGGAACAACTCATATTGCTTCTCACATGTGTCTCAACTGGGCAAGCCTAGGATTTCCAAGCAGCTACTTTAGCAATCCAGGTTGACGCTTTTTCCACTGCACCACTGCAGGTCAGGCTCCATTAACTACTATACTTCTTTAGGATACAATCCTGGAGCTGTAATTTCTTGAGCCATAGCCCACTGTAGGTCAAATAAGTTTGCAAATATGATGTTTATGTTTGCTCGCTTATAATTTGCATTGGGTGTGGGAGACAGGCTGTAAACTGGCATGGTCCTTATAGCCTAAGGCTTAGATTTAAAACTAAGCCTTTCCCACTCCTTTAATACTAAGATCTTTTCAACATCCTTCTAATACTAAGATACCAAAACTAAGCTTTTCCCCATTCCCTTGACTGTTGCATGATGTGGGGTGATGCACTCTTATGAGGAATCCCATTTATGCCTCAGATAAGTGGCTTTGTATCAGAGACTTCCTTATTTGTATACTGGCTTAAAGGCTTTAATTTCTACACTATAAAATAAGGGAGACCAGGAGCTGTTGCTCTTGGTTCCTGAAATTAGCATTGCAGTGGAGAAGCAGCCAAGATGGTGGGGTGCAGAAGGAGAAGCCAGTTTGTGCAGAGTCTGTGCAGAGAGAAGGAGATGGGGAACAGAGGTGAATAAGGCTGGTGGGGCCTTTGATTCTAGGAATACTCGGATGAGTCAGTGGCTTTGGGAGCCCTGAATAGAAAGGGAAGTGTTTTCCTGCTATGTGTATTTCTTGCCTGCCAGATGCGAGCTAGGATTAAAGGTAATGGCCCACCAGTTCTTGGCTCTGTTATTTCATTACCGTCTGACCCAATCAAATGTGAACCTGCACAGGCCAGGCAGCTGTGATGGTGGCCGTGGCTACTGGCTTTACACCCACAATATATGATTTAACCCTTTTATGTAATTTGAAAGTTTTAAGAAACCTGAGGTAATTCTTTCTACTTAAAGCCTCTCATTTCATAGAAGAGAATAACGAAACTTCACAGGGTTTAGTGTATACTGTAGAGTCAGAGTGTCTGAGTTTAGGGAAGAACCCAGTTTTTGGGCAGATAAAATATATTATGCTCACTTTGTTAAAGATGGCGCTGCCCACGAGGAAGCCATCGCCCAGGTGATATTGTGTGTTGGGGGTGGCTAAAGTCAGGCAGAATCCTTGTAGCCTGGGGCTTGGTTTTGGGATTAAGCCTTTCCCACCCTTTTTGATGTGGGTTGTTACAATCCCATCATGCCCCAGATAAGTGACTTTGTATTAGAGACTTCCCTATTTTGTATATTGGATTAAAGGTTTGGATTTCTATACTATAAAATGGGGGCAGAATGGAAGTTTACTCTCTTGGTTCCTGAGATTAGCAGAGAGAAGAGAGCAGAGAGCAGAGAAAGACCACATGGAGGAGGCCAGGAGAAGCAGCCAAGATGGCGGAGTGTTGAGTGAGAAGCCAGTTTGTGCAGAGTTTGTGCAGGGAGAAGGAAGGAGATGGGGAACAGAGGTGAATAAGTCTGGTGAGCTAGAAACCTTTGATTCTAGGAAACTCGGATAAGTCAGTAGCTTTGTGAGCACTGAATGTGACTGGGTTTTGGAGCCCAGTGAGTGTTTTTACTTGCCCGCCAGGTGCAAGCTAGGATTAAAGACAGTGGCCTACCAGTTTTTGGCTCCATTGTTTCTTTACCGACTGTCTGAATCCAATGCGAACCTGCATGGGCCGGGCTGCTTTGATAGTGGCAGCTGCGGCTCCTGGCCTTACACCAGTCTTCCCACCACTCTTGACCCCTTGGTTTCTCTTTTTTCCCCCCAATATATTGTGTGATCAGGTCTTAGGAATCTTGTGTATATTTGTTTGCTCAGGATGCCACAACAAAATACTATGACTATGTATCTTGAACAAATTTTTTTTCTCACAGTTTTGAAATTTAGAGGTCCAAGATCAAGGTACCAGCAAGGTTAGGTTCTGATAAAGGCTCTCTTCCTGGCCACCTTCATGCTGTGTTCTAAAGCACAAAATAGTACTTTTATAAATTGAGACTAGAGTCTTAACAATTTCTTTTCAACTGCCAACTGCCTACTTTATAATCCTAGGTTCCTTTAATGTCTCACAGGTCTTATCACAATAAATTTTCATAACGTCAAAATTAGAAGAATTGCAGAGAAGAATGCCAAACCCAACCCTAAACTTGGAAATCTCATTATGTATATCCTATTGGCCCAATAACATCTCCAGAGAGGACCCCAGGAACTGCTCCTGAGAGCTCAGCCCTGACTTAACTTCTCCATTGAACATTCATCTGCATCGATGTTTTAGAGAAAGTCATTGTTTTTCTTGGTCAACTCTTGTTCCTTCCCAACTCTTCATCTGCAGGGACATCTTTTACTTTGCTGTATGAGAGCCATTTCTTCAGCACTGGAGAGACAATGTTGACAAGAGAGATTTCATGGCAGAATTGACAAATATATTCCTTTTGCTGATAGCAGGTTTATTTCAGGGAGTATGGTCTTCACCCTTCTCTTTCCAAAACTGGCCATCAATTGGAAGGGACCCCAAAGTAAGCTTTTAGGGTTTCTCTGCTCAAATATATGGGAAGGTCTTGTGTGTGGCTCTCCCTAAGGATTTCTCTGATTAATGTGAGAGGGTTGTCCAAGACTGTAAATGTATTATTTTGAACCCTTCAATGAAAATATTAGCAAGCAATACAAAATATCCAGGCTAGAAGGATGGGAACCCTCATTTGCATAACCTCTTTTGAGGTTATAAAAAATAAAATAACAAAGAAGAAAATAACACTCACTGGTACTCCAGGGATAACCAGATAACCCACAGATACACAAACAAAACTACTATTAATACTTTGGATGTATCTTTCCATTTTTAAATTTGATGTCTTTTAAAATTCTTTCACTATTGTTGACTGTTGATTTTTTCCCCCTAATTTTTCACTATTATAAAAAATACAGTGATGAGTATCCTTATTTAGTAATTTTCAGTGCATCTCTATAATTTACTTGGGACACTTCCTTGGAAGTGGAACTACTAGGAATATACTTGACAGATTTTTAAGGATTTCAAGAAATATTTACAAATTACTTTTCTAAATGTCTGACCAATGTGCACCATCACAGCTGCGGTATGAGACCAGGAGCCTTTGTTGCAGCCTGATAGGCAATGCCAATGGAGGGCAGAGACGGGGATGTTAGAGTGCTTCAGTCACGAGAAAAATGAAAGGGAAAGAAAATAGGAAAAAAGGTAAAGAGGTGTGAGATGGCTGCTTGGAAGCTCATGTGAAAAGCTATAAGAAAGAATATGAAACATAACTCCTTGTTACTGACAGAAGTTGGAAGGATTGCACACTGCACGGAGACTCGCCACTGAGTACTCAAATGAGTGACAACAGTAACATGGCCCAGAACTGCAGAGCAGCCTGGCACCCGGGACCCTGAGAGACAAAATGCTGGGGGGGGGGGTAGGGGGGCTGTAGACTGATGGGAAGGGAAGTGACGTCACATAGGAATTGTCCTAGAAAGATGACTTCTAGCTGGGATTAGGAACAGGAGGAGGAAGGAGAGAAGCCCAGGGAATCACAGAGGCAGTGGAACTATCTGGGTAACCAAGGGCCTGGTCTGTCACTCTGTGGCAAAACTGAGCTCTGTCCTGGACCTGTGTGGGGATCCACACACGGACTCTCGTGAAGGAGAAGCAGTGGGAAACGGCCGGATAGAAGCTTTGATTCGAGATAGCTCCATCCCCCTTTTTAAAAAATATTTTTTATTTATTGATTTCAGAACAGGAGGAAGGGAGAGAGAGCAGACAGAAACATCTATCTATTTCTGTATGTGCTCTGACTGGGGACTGAACTGGCAACCTTTATGTAGAGCGATGATGCTCTAACCACTGAACCATGCAGCCAAGGCAGCTTCATCTTTCTTACATTGGAGTTTGACAAAGAAGAATAACCTTTGGCCTCTTTCAGGAAGGACACTGCGACTGCCCAGTTTCATCCCAGCTCCTATCTGGGCAGTTCCATCTGTTTCCTGAATGCGTTAAGCATTCCTAAGGCAGTTCTGAAAGGTGAATGACCACTGAAATCTGCCTGGTTTCCTACCTCTTTCCTGCTCAAAGAGTAGAACACTGTACAAATAATAAGATTTCCTCCTTTTGGTAACTTTCTGGCATCCCAGTATCATCCATTGATGGATTTTTAAAAAAAAATACAATTCTCTCAGTCCAGGAACCTACACAAATTCTGCTTCCATACATTTTCTCACATAATTTCAAGTACCAATTACAATCCTAATGATGGCTTGTGTGTGTGTAGCTCCTAAGAGATAACAAAGTGCTTTTCACATATTTTCTTACTCAGATCCCACGACACAGTGAGGAAGGGATTGTCCTCATTTTATGTCTGCATTAACCGAGGCTCTAGACAGGCTTCCCCAAACTACGGCCCATGGGCCACATGCGGCCCCCTGAGGCCATTTATCCGGCCCCCCACCACACTTCCAGAAGGGGCACCTCTTTCATTGGTGGTTGGTGAGAGGAGCACTGTATGTGGTGGCCCTCCAATGGTCTGAGGGACAGTGAACTGGTCCCCTGTGTAAAAAGTTTGGGGACCCCTGCTAGGAGATGGTGAGATTTGCTTGGAGTCATATAGCTGGTGGACTAGCAAAGCCAGGACTCAGAGCTTCCATGTCCACACAGCTACTTGAGAAAGATTTTTCCCCCACCCCCAAAGGTGATTTAGACCAGGACTCTCCAATAAAACTTTCTGGGATGGCAGATATATTCTCAGCACTGTTCAATAATGCAGGCGCTAGCCACGTGCGTCTGTCAAGCACTTGAGATGTGCTTAATGCAACTGAGGAATTTAATTTTTAATTTAGGCTTAAATTTAAATGGTCACCATATTTGACAAGTCAGAATTTTCTAGGCCAGCAACAGAAAAACTATAGTCCACAGGCTAAATCCATCCTGCCCTGCCCCTGTTTCTGTAAATAGCATTTTACTGGAACGCAGCCACAGCCGTTCCTTCATGTATTGTCTATGACTGCTTTGTGCTGCAGAGACAGAGCTGAATGGTTGCAAAAGGCCTACATTTGGCATACAAAGCCTAAAATATTTCCTATCGAGCATGCAAAGCCTAAAACATATATTTACTATCTTGCCCTTTGCAGAAACAGTTGGCCAACTCCTATTGTAAACCATCACCTTCTTCTGTGATGCTGGCCGTTTGTTACTATGAGTCAACTGCATACAGTGAATAAGAGCTCAAGTTTTGGAGAGTCAAGCTGATTGCACTCGAGAGCATGACACTCAGCTCCTAAGGAGAATCGTCACGTTCTAAGTCTTACTTTCATCATCTGTAAAACGCTGCTAACATTGCACAGCTAATGTTACTGGAGTTGTGAAGATTAAACCAAGTAATCCTTGCTGTGCCTAACACAGTGTCAGGTGGATGCAATCACTGGCAATGTTATCTAGTAAAATAAAAACAGTGCAAATGGGAGCTATTGGTAAGATTTCTTTAGCTTAAAATATAATAAGAATAAGATACATGTGCAGCCCTCTCATTGTATTATAAAGCATTTTCACTGGGCTGTTTCATTTAACCCTGACATCCATATTGTGTAGTCAGGCAACCTGGACAGCTCTTATTACCTCTATTTTTTTAGATGGAAACTGAGACTCAGAGATGAGCCATGATTTGCCCAAAGTCTCACTGCTAGAAAATTGTAGAGTCAGGATTTAAATCTGCACATTCTGGCTGCAAGTTTTACAACCATCCTATTATGATGCATTCATTTAATGTCTGATATATTTTAATAGATTGGCTCATAGTCTCCTTACCTCAAAAACAAGCCACCTTTTGATGCTAACTTTGGACTAGTTATCTAATGTTAGGTCCTTGCTACTCAAAGTATGGTCTGCAGACCACCAGCAGCAGCATCACCCATAAACTGGCTAAACACGCAGAATCTCACATCCCACCCTCAACTCACTGACTCAGCCTCCGTATTTCTGCAAGATCCCAGGTGATTCACACAGGTATTAAAGTTTAGAAGTACTTACACTCTAGAGTCCAGACCTTATACACTAGAATCCCTCTTCTCCCTACACCCTAGCTCCTCATTCCTATATGTCTACACCACTGACCTCTAGGACTCGATGGTACAACTGAAATGAATCCCTTCTCCTTCCCCTCACATCCACAAAACTTTTAAAATTACAAATTTGGAGAAGCATTAGTCAAAAGGCACAAGGTAACTATTTTGAAAGACAGCTGATGAAATCTCTAACATACATTTTGTGGCAATTTTCTCCAGGCCAGATCACCCCTTTCAATACCTGCCACCCAGATAATTTGGGAATCTCAGAAATTTTAAAGCATGGTTCCATCAATCAAGGACTTGATGTTCCCACAGGCTCCTGACAAGGTTACACAGATGGCACAGCTGTGAGCTAGTGTATACCTGGTAGCATCCTTGCTCTTCACAAGTACCTCTGCAGTCAGCAGTCTAGACTAGCAATAGTCAGGCTTCTCTGGAAAGTGCTAGTGATGCCAGGTCCTTCTTTTCCCACACCAAAGGCAAAGAAAAAGGCCATTTATGAGTGGTACACACCTAGGCAGGTAAGTTTGCAGTTGGACTTGCCCTCTCTTTCATGAGCACCTTTTCTTGGAGGGGGTTTGTAATCATTTTAATTTAGTCTCTAACATTGTTGTGAAGCTAGTAGTTCTATAAGCAGACCTGCTTTAATTGTGCCTCTTTTCAAACTTTGCCAGGAAAGACAGAATACCCGCAAGAGTCTCAGAGCTTCCCTTTACTCACCAATGAAACAGGGAACAACTCCCATGCCAGCTTACTTGAACAGTTTGGAATGACTGCGTATGCAGCACCTGGCACAGCCCCTGGAACATGGTAGGCACTAAAAGAGAGAAGACAGAATAGAACATGTAAAACCTCAGGTGGTAAAGGCCTTGACCACCAGAACAAGGAAAACATTCTTCATTCTTCATTCTACATCTGGGAAGCCCCTGGTTTTCAACTCTTTTTTTAGAAAAAGATCAAGTCACTGTTTTTTTTTTTAAGGATATTGAGTTGAAAGAAAACAGAAAGGGAGGAGGAGGAACCACGTGTGCTATTCTATTGAGAAAACATCTTGGAAGCCAAAACTCTCCCACTGGACCCTAAACAAGAGCCACGGTCAGGTTTGGAACTATAGAAATTGATAGAAAGCACATATGATGAAAAAGAATAGGGACAGTATGCCTACAGCTTCACAGATATTTAGGAATAAAACATCAGTGTGAAGTCCCCTTATGTGGTGGTAACAGCATCCTCACTTTTATTATCAAATATTCATCAGCTGCTCATTGAATCTAGGGCACTGCGCTAAATACAGCAGAGGGTAAAAGGATGTCCAAGACAGGTATACCTTCAGTTCAGAAAAGGAGACTAACGCAGCAGTCAGTACACATTGAAGGGCAGATGCTGAGTGGTGTGTACAGTGTGCGCAGTAGGACCGCAGAGCAAAGGGGCTGTTGGAAGAAGCCAACGTGGGGGGTGGGACAGCTTTTCCAATACAAGAGTTTCACAAAGTTTAAGTGTGGCTCTCATCCAATATTATTTGGATAAATGAAGAATCAGAAAGAAAGTTTTCCAGGGAAAGGGAACTATCTTAAATGCCAATGTAAGGAGTTCAAACTTGAATTTGTTGAGGAGATAGTTTTTTTTTCTGACTAATTTTATTCTATTTTATTCATGGTCATTTCATTGATGTTTTACAATTCAACAGAAGAAAAGGCAATGGTGAAAGACATAGCTGCATATATAGTTATTTGTAGCCATGTCTCTATTTACCTTTACATAGGAAATTTGCAGGATATTCAGTCAAACATTAAAGGTGGCTATATTAGAGTAGAGGGACTCTTCCTGAGTTTTCTGTACAGCACAGGTTTCAGAATTGTGTTCATGCTATAAGCACATAATTACAGGCAGGATTTTTAGAAAGGAATACAAGGTTTGTAAGCAACCTGTTAGAGAAGGAAGCAGTGATTTCAGGGTTGCTGGTGTGGGATTTCCAAGACAAGCCCTGTGAGGTTCACTTCATTTTCGTTTGCATGACAAAGATGCAATTAGTCTTTCTG
The DNA here is from genome assembly GCF_036850765.1 of Saccopteryx bilineata. Lineage (NCBI taxonomy): Eukaryota > Metazoa > Chordata > Mammalia > Chiroptera > Emballonuridae > Saccopteryx > Saccopteryx bilineata. Next base: position 136,278,092 of record NC_089491.1, on the reverse strand, counting down.
CGCACAAAACTGTATCTCAAATATTCAACAATCCAACTAACATAGAATGAGTAAAATGGAATCACTGGAAGCCCAAAATAAGCCATATGAAGAACTTTTTTTAAAGAGGTAAACTACAGATTGTCTCATATTCTTCTACCTGAAACACCAACCATCCTACTTCCTCCAAGATGAGATAACAAAATATTACATCTTATTTCTAACCAAAAGTTCTGGTTAAAATGTTTTATTTATGATGTCATAGCCAGATTTTCATTTATGTGTAATCTTTGGGGTTTTATACAGAAATTAGGAAGACATTGGGAAGTCACGTTGTGCCATGACAGTGCTACAGATGTACCTGGCATGGACATGCTCTTGATTGCAAACATCTGAGCCCCTTAGTGGCCTGAAATCCTCAGTCGTTGAAAGCTATGATTTTGGGGCCTGGATGCTGAGGGCTGCTAAGAATGCTTGAATTCCCAGGTCCCCTGATTGGCTAGTGAGTGCTTCTGATATTTTAAAAGCTCACAAAAGACCCTCAGAACTCAGAGTGGCTATAATCTACTATCATGACTGACTACCTAACTTGTGAGGCCCAGTGTGGAGTAAAAATATGGGAAACCTTATTCAAAAATTATTAAGAATTTATGCCTGACCTGTGGTGGTGCAGTGCATAAAGTGTTGATCTGAAGCACTGAGGTGCCCTTTTGAAACCCCAGGCTTGCCTGGTCAAGGCACATATGGGAATTGATGCTTCCTGCTCCTTCCCCTTTCTCTCTCTCTCTCTCTCTCTCTTTCTCTCTCTCTCTCTCCTCTCTCTCTCTTTCTCTCTCTCTCCTCTCTCTCTCTCTCTCTCCCCTTCTCTCCCCCTCTCTCTCTCCCCTTCTATCCCTCTCTCTCCTCTCTAAAGTAAATTTTAAAAATTATTAAGAATTTCAAGGCACAGACAGGAAAGCATTAAATCAAGTGTGGGGCTTGTGACTGATAGCTCTCAGGCCGTGTTTGTTTATAATTAGATCAGTGCTAAATTTAGGTTGTATATATATTGAAATTTCATTTAAAAGTTTGGGTGGGGAAAGAATGCTGCTGCTGGGGTAAAAGAAATAAACAACTGACTTCAAAGCTTTTATTTTAAAGAATAGGATGAAAAATCACAATAACAGTGTATCATTATAGGAATTCAAGCACTATAAAAATATACAGACTAAAAAATAAGAAAACCTTTTACTTGTGTTTATAATCCCACTTCTCTTCCCAGAGGCACCAATATTTTGATGTGTGTTCTTCTCAGACACATATATATTTGTATATACATTACTTTATATATTTCTTTTTTATATAATATGACTATGCTCATATTGCACATACTGTCCTATAACATGCTTTTCTTTCTCAATGTCTTATAACTTTTCATGTGTCTTATACTTCTTCATTTTTTCTAATCATTGTATAATTTCTTATAATATAGATTATCATAATTCCCCTTTGTTTTTAATTTTGGGGAGGGTGTTATTCTTTATTATAAACAACACTACAATAAATGTTCATGTATGTGCCTCTTTTTATAAGAGATTTTTTGTAAATACAAAAGTGTTTTTCTTAGATACAGACCTGTAAGTAGTTTTGCTGGGTTGAGAGGAACCCAGATATAAAAAGCATACCCACAGCATACAGATTTTAATGATAAAATTGGTTAAAAAAAAAAAGAGATGAGGCTGATAAAAATATATTGTAGTAACTTTTGTAAAACAATTTGGAACTATATGCTAAAAGCCCTATGAATGTATCATATCTTTTTTTTAAATTTTATTTATTTATTTTAGAGAGGTGGAGGGGAGAGGGAGAGAGAGAGAGAGAGAGAGAGAGAGAGAGAGAGAGAAGGGGGGAGGAGCAGGAAGCATTAACTCCCATATGTACCTTGACCAGGCAAGCCCAGGGGTTGAACTGGCAACCTCGGCATTCCAGGCCGATGCTCCATCCACTGTGCCACCACAGGTCAGGCCTGTATCCTATCTTTTGATTCAGCAAAGGTGCATCTAAGAATAATCAGTGATCTGTGAAAAGCTATTTATGTTCAGCTCAGGCCGAATGGCTCGGTTGAATGGAGAATCATCTCAAAACATAAAGGTTATGAGTTTGGCCCCCGGTCAAGGCACAAACAGGAATAGATTGATGTTTCTCTCTCTCTTTCTTCCTTTCTCTCTCTCTAAAATCAGTAAATAAATTTAAAGAAAGATGTTTATAGCTGTTCTATTTATAATATTGACACATTTTCCAATATTCAGAAAATTTGCATCTATATGACCATATGAATTGTTAAAGTATTGAAAATCTTTGTTATTGATACTAGATGCTGCTTGAAGCCCTTCCTCTGCATATCCTTACAATGACTATCTCCTGGGTCCTCCCCAGACTTTCCTGCCATTCAAACACTAAACTAAGGTTCGTGCCTGGCACAGTCTTGGGCATCCAGAACCCAGTTCTGGTCTGACTGGTTGGTTGTTTTGATTGGTTGGTTCTTGTCTGCTTGCTGTTAAATGTATTTTGAATGTTATCACTGGAAAAAAATATGTGAAAGTTCAGCAATGGAAATTGGTTAAAAGAATTATGTATTGGAAGGCCACCCAGCTATTAAAAATGGCGGTGGTGGAATGGGGGCGGGGTGGTGTTGATAATGGCAGAGGCTTTGCATATGGGGAGCCAGAAGGTATTGGGAAGTCTCTGCACCTTCTGTTCAGTGTTGCTCTAAACGTAAAAACTGCACTAAAAAAGTCTTTTTATTTTCTAATGATGCTCTAAAGAAGTGATATCATGGCAAGATGCTTAGAATATGTTGCCAAGTGGGAAGAAAAAGCAGTATACCTAATACAATCCCATTGAAAACATGATCTATTCATAGGGATTTATAGAGGAAGGGTAAAAAAATCAAAACGTCACAATGATTATATCTGGTTGATGAGATTATACTTATTTTTTGTCATTTGCTTGGTTGCTTATCTGCATTTTCCTACTTTTTTTTTTTTGTTGTTGTTTTGTTTTTTTGCAATGAGCCTGACAACTTTCAGAAATAGAAAATAAAATGTATGGCTGAAAAATAAGTGAAAACTAAAATGACTTGGCTAGAAAAAGGCAATCTTTTTTTCTTGATTTATGCAACATATGCCATGCTTGCTTGAACACAGCTCCCTGGGGAATGAGCCAAAGAGTAAGCCAAGAAGGCTGACAGAAGCTCAGCGAAAACATCTGTAGGGAGGGAGGCTGGGGTGGGAGGGGCGGGAGGCCAGGCCAGCAGCCAACACCCAGGCTCCACCCACTTTTTCTCCCTCCATTTGTTCAGATAGTTCACTTTGGTGAGGCCTCAGGCATTTCTGAAACTCTGCAGCCCGGGGAGCGGCACAGGCCGTCTTGATGTTCTTTCATGTCTGAGCATATGTGACTGTTTTACATACAAGGGAATGTTCCATTCCTTAGCTGGGCTTTAATCCAAGGTGTAGATTTACAGAACTGTGTACACAGCCACTAAAATAACACTCAGATGCCCCAGCACGAGATGGAGAAGCAGCTTTTATCTCAGCAGGCTCTGGTTAGAATAATCTTTTTATAATGATAAATCTTTAAGCAATAGATGGTAGACCCAAACCACACTAAAGAACACTTGAAAGGCTGTCACGGAACACGCTTTCCCATCCATGCAGCTCCTGGAAGAGGTACTTTTAAGACCAAGGATTTTCGAGTGGTATGATGGATGTTTCAACCAGAATCCCACCTGGTTGAAAACCTGAGGCCAATGACAGCTATGTGTCTCCTTGGACATTGAGATATGTGTCTCCCTAGAAGCTGGAAATACTTATGGAGCACAGGCTGGTTAGCTCAGTCAGAGTGAGCTAACCAAGGTTGTGTGTTTGACTCCCAGTTAGGGCATATACAGGACATGACTAATGAATGCACAACTAAGTGAAGTAACAAATGAATACTTCTCTCTCTCTCTTCCTACCTCTCTCTGTCTCTTTAAAACCAATCAAAAAGAAAGAAGGAAGGAAGGAAGGAAAGAAAGAAAGAAAGAAAGAAAGAAAGAAAGAAAGAAAGAAAGAAAGAAAGATGGAAATCCCATGAAGAGTGGGCTGTGGGCTCCCATGCTCTGAGATCACTGGCATCAAGCAGAATTCCAGAACCATAGGCTTCACAGGACTTATTTTACAACCATGGACCTAAGAAGAAAGTTTCAGTCCCAGAGTAGATGATCCCTTATATGCTATGATATCAGAAATGTGCCTTTTTTACCCTCATTTCCTCTAGTGTCTACCCTACCACTCAAAAGAATCACAATTTTTCTATTAAAGTTTTATCCTATATCATTAAGACACAGATATAACTATCTCTGGAACAGGTATTGACTTTATCAGCTATGATCTCTTAAAATGTGATTGAATTTACTGCATCCAATACTTGTTAGTTCATATATATTCCCTGCAGAGGGTGATCGATATGAAGCAACTTTAACAGTGGGTGGGTGGGGGGGGTTCCCATTAAGGACTTTGCCTCGGAAAAGCAGGCCCAGGAGCGTTCTAGAAGAGAAGACCAAGAATGAGGGTTATTTGAGAGAGTGCCGGTGGGGTACTGAGAATGTATAGAGTTATCCTCATTATTCACAGATTTTGTACTTGCGAACTGACCTACTCACTAAAATAAATTTGTAAACCTCAAAATCAATCCTCTTGGCACTTTTGCAGTCATTTGTGACCTTGCACAGAGCAGTGAAAAATGTGAGTCCCTTGGCCACCTGCTCCCAGTGGGGATTGGACCCAGTGGTGGCCAGTCTCCTCCTTTCTGCTCTTATACTGTAAACAAGCATCTCTTTGGGGACCATGCAGTGCCATGTGTCTGCCTTTTGGGATTTTTTGTTCATGAGTTCACTACTTACAATGCCCCCCACACACACAGTACCGAGTGCTGTCTAGTGTTTCTTTGCACAAGAAGGCTGAGATGTGCCTTACGAAAAAATAACACGTATTAGAAAAGCTACATTCAGACACGAGTTAAGAGTGCTGTTGTTGGCTGGTACTTCAGTGTTAATGAATCAATAATATACGTTAAGTATGGTGTCTTTAAACAAAGACACACCTTTAACAAGGTTATGTATTGATCAGTTGATGAACATGTGACCAGAGGCTTGCAGGCCCCTGACCCTGGATCCCCCTGAGAGGTACAGTGTACAATGTTTGCTCATTCAGTGTTCACAGCAATTTTGTTGAACTATGGCAATTTTGTATAACTATCGCAAATAGTAGGAATCAACTGGAAACTGAATTTTGGAAGGAGAAGAAATAGCAAATGGTAGATAATTGTTGTTAGGGATAACATAAATGACTGTATTTATAGCTTTCTCTCACACCCACGAGAAAAGCTGAATGAGAGCCTCACCTTGGCAACTGGGATATCCATGTTCCATAAAGAGTCTAAATTTTTCTCTTTCCCTTTCCCCAAGGAATCATTTAGGGAAGTAATTCTTTCCCTTTGGGGATAAACTTGCTCATGGCCATGTACTTGGACTCACTGTTTGAAACCAATGATACAAAAAGGTCAGGAAACTTCCACCTAGAGAGATTTAGCCCATTTTACCTTAATATTTGCCTGTAATTTTCACAGTTTTATTTTATATGACAGGCTAAGTTGCCTGAAGTGCCATTTCTGAATCACTCTAGGAACAGTCCTTCACCGATGAACGTTATGTCTCACATCCCCATTGGGGAACTCTCTGTTCCAAATTCAGATAAAGATGTGAACAGCGAGGAGCCTGGATGTGCTGCCAGCCAGTCCTGAAGCGTGGATTCCTAGGAAACCCTGGGGGCAGAGGAATGGGATTGACGCGCACATCCATCATGTAATTTAAATTGCAGTAACCGTCCTCTTAGTAGTAGGAGATTCTAACTTACCTAAGTAAGAAGAAAACTCAGCTCATTGATAACATCCCTTACGATGAGTACGCAAGTGGTTCAGTGAAAGCTGGCCATCGGAAGAAAAGAGGTCAGGTCAAACGGTGCTTGTCAGACAACCTGATCTTGTCTGCAGGGGTGCAGGTGGAGGGTGGAGTGGGTGGGCCAGTACTGAAGAAATAAGGTAACTGGCTCATACTCAAGAAAGGGACAAGAAAGGCCTCTCTCAGGAGTAGAGAGAGAGAGGACCAAAAGCCTTTGGGAGAACATGATTAGGTGACCCATTGTGACCCTCAAGACAGGCTGGGCTGAGGCTGCCACGGGAAATGGCCTGACAGGCCTCCCTCCTGAGAGGACAGAGGCGAGCCCTGGATGAACACTGTGTCCATGTGCTAGCTCCACAGAACCATTCCTGGCTGCGTTTGATAAGATTGCTGTAAGAGGCTGTTCTGGTCGAGGGCGGGGCCAGGAGTTAAAATTACATAAACAGAAAGACTGAGGTGAGAGAGGGAGGGGGGACAGCAAAGCAGGGAGCCAGCTGCTCTGGTCCAAAAAGTCCTGTGGGAGTGGCTTAGCTAGAGACCCAAGACCCAGACAGCCAGGCACTGAAGACATGCGGGTTCATCCCCTCTGGGTCCCCAAGAGGAGAAGGCTGACTGTTTCAGAGCCTGTGGTTCTGCTGCAGGACAAATGCAAATACCTAGGCAGGGAAATGGAATTGCAGCATGCAAGGAGGGACATGAGACATATTGCTGATACCAGTGGATTACTCAATGGATTTATATCAGGGGTTTTAACTTTTCTCCCCTTCCAAGGACCAGATGAGAACTAATTCTGTATAAATCCTCTGGTGTTATATTTAACTCAATCAAAGACACAATAGATTTTAAACCAAATTTCCTCTGTGCAGAAAAAGTTCTCAGGAAATCAAAGCAGAGAGAGGAGCCTATTATTCCCTCTGCCAGCCTTTTAATCCTCAATCCCTTGATAAGCAGATTCCTGTTCTATTAGTTAGGTTCTTCAGGGAAACAAAAGGACGAGGATAGAGACATATCCTCTTATAGATACTGGGTCTTCTTTTCTTCCATAATTGCATGAGCAAATTCCTCATAATAAATTTGGGGATAAGAAGACCCAGGTCTGCAAAGCTGGAGACCCAGGAAAGCTGGTGGAATGATTCAGTCCAAGTCCAAAGGTACTTGAGAGCCAGGGAGCCAATGTTGTAAATCCAAGTCTAAGGGTAAGAGAAGATAAGGTGACTTGTCCAGCTAAAACCATGAGGCAGGAAAAAACAAGACAAACCCCTCCTTCCTCCACTTTTTGTTCTATTCAGGTCCTCAGAGGGTTGATGATGCCCACTTGCATGGGGGTGGGGTGGGGGGGAAGACAGTCTACTTTATGGAGTCCACCAATTCAAATGCTAATCTCACCCAGAAACACCCAGAAACGTTTAATCTGGGTATCTCATGTCCAGTCAAGGTGACACATAAAATTAGCTGTTACACCTGTAATTGTTCAAAATTAATTCAATAACTTGTTGAAGAGTTCTTTGTAATTGAGAAATCTTGTTGAGTCCATTATTTTTTCATAAGTATGCAGCAAGTGATGGGTTATTTTGCTCCTTGCCCAGATAAAGGTAACTAAAGCATAACGTGTTTGTTTATCCAAATGTTGTTTACACAAAGACCAGAGCAAAGTATTTGGTTTGGAGGGAATAGTTTAAAGAAACATCTTTAAGACATTTGCAGTTTATCCAGTAATGCTAGTGTTATTCTCTGCTCCTGATCATAGATGTAGGAGGCAGCATGATCTATATCAGGAGTAGTCAACCTTTTTACACCTACCACCCACTTTTATATCTCTGTTAGTAGTAAAATTTTCTAACTGCCCACCGGTTCCACAGTAATGGTGATTTATAAAGTAGGGAAATAACTTTACTTTATAAAATTTATAAAGCAGAGTTACAGCAAGTTAAAACATATAATAATAATTACTTACCAAGTACTTTATGTCAAATTTTCGCTGTTTGGCAGAATAAATCTTTATAAAACAACTTACTATAGTTAAGTCTATCTTTTTATTTATACTTTGGTTGCTCCGCTACCGCCCACCATGAAAGCTGGAACGCCCACTAGTGGGCGGTAGGGGCCAGGTTGACTACCACTGATCTATATAATAAAACAGTCCTCAGGTTAGCAGGCTAGCACAACACTGGTGAACATGACTTCAGGTAATGCAGTTTTCTGGACCGTGGGCGACTGAGATCTTGGGTGGCCTCACCACCAACATATATTCAAGTCTGCAGTAGACAGGAAATTCACTTCCCACACCCACCTTCTCTATCTCATTTCAAATTCCCATGGTCCTTTCAAGCCTTTGATTCTGATGTTAATTTCACCCTTTTCTCTTTATTAGCTCACCTGTTAGATCAGTGGTCCCCAACCTTTTTTGGGCCACGGACCAGTTTAATGTCAGAAAATATTTTCACTGACGGGCCTTTAGGGTGGGACAGACAAATGTATCACGTGACCGAGACAAGTGTCAAGAGTGAGTCTTAGACGGATGTAACAGAGGGAATCTGGTCATTTTTAAAAAATAAAACATTGTTCAAACTTAAATATAAATAAAATGGAAATAATGTAAGTTATTTATTCTTTCTCTGCAGACCGGTACCAAATGGCCCACGGACCGGTACCAGTCCGCGGCCCGGGGGGTTGGGGACCACTGTGTTAGATGAAGTGTGGAGTGGAAGATGGAGGGCATTCAAATCATGTGGTTGGAGAACAAGAGTGGAGGATGTTCCAGTGAACTCAGGGTGAGTTATCAGAAAGACTACAAGACCTTTCTCAAGGCCAGTTTTAACCCCCAGCTACTATAGTTTAAGCTGCCCCACGCTGTATTATATCATATTATAAAATGTTCCCTCGTTTACATATTTCTTCAGGACATTGGGGGATAGAAGTGGAGAGAGAGGATTTTAAAAATTTAATGACGGGGTCCCCGACCCTGGCTGGGACTCCTCCTACAGGTCTTTGAAGATGAGCATGTCTGGAGGCCCAAGTCTGCATCTTGTCACTCTGACACAAAGCAGAGTAAAACAGTTCCAGGTTGATTCTCATTCTTATCTACTATTTGGTTTTGTTTTTACTGAGTGGAGAGAAAACAGGGGGGAAATGGCATTAAATTCAAGCATGGCCAGGCTTTCTGTGCCAGTGAAATGCATATTCTACTAAACTCAGTGAGATCTGGCTGCTTGGGAGAACTGAGAGAAAGGAACATTGATTTGTTCACTGTGTAACTCTGACCTGGCAGGTGTGGTGTTCTGGGTTTATATCTGTTATGTCACTAATCCTGACAACTTTCTAGAGAGTTGATGTTATTCTCATTTTGTCAGTGGGTAAGAAGTTCTGAGAGGTGAATGGCTTGTCCGAGATCCTATACCTACTAATTGGCAAAACAAAAATTTATGTCCAAATCTCTTCAAACAGGAAAGTTGATGCTCCCCCCCCAAAAAAGTGTATGTAATCAACAACTATATATTGAGCACCTGCTATGTGCCAGGTTCTGAGCTAGAGAGAATGCAAGGATGAATAAACATACAGTCCTGCCCACCCCCTGCCAAACTCATACATCAGTGTAGACGTGCATAAGGATGCAATGTGTTAGGTGCTAGTGAAGATTATTGTGGGTACAAAGAGGAGGCACCTGGCTGAGTTCTGGGGTCTCAGAAGCATCAACCCCGAGAAAAATATGTCCACAGGAGCTTGAAAACAGCGCTTCAATTTTAACATAAATGTGAATCATTCTGGGATCTTATTAAAATGAACCCTTTCATTCAGTAGGTCTGGAGTGAGGCGTGAGTTCTGCATCTCTAACAGAGCCCGGGGTGGGGGCCGATGCTGCCGGCCCACACGTCCCACTTCCTGGCTGCAAGCCTCAAAGGGAAGGGAGGGTCCGCCAGGTGAAGAGGTTCCTTGGTGAGAACTCTTCCGGTGAAGATGCAGAACAAGATCAACCTCAGGGAACTGCTGTGCTCCAGAAAGCCTGGCCGGTAGGGCCTGAAGTGCCGACACCGGGCTGCAGGTGGCAGAGAGAGGTAAACTGGAAGGCACTCCTCAGGCCCTATAAGACTCGGTGAGAGGCTGCGTATAACCCTGAGGGCACTGAGATTGCCATTTCATTAAATATTTCCAGCTGATAAGCTCCTGTCTCAGATTTGTGCTTTCCAGAAAGCAAGCTGGCTACAGTGTGGGAAATGCATTACAACAGCGGTCTCAGCCCAGTTTCATGTTAGACTCACCTGCGGAGCTCAGAAAAATACCTCTGCTCAGAAGCAGCCCAGACAAGTGCAGGGGAGTGTAAAGCAGAGGTTCTCCAAGGGTGGTCTTTGGAACACCAGCATCAGCATCAACCTGGGACCTTGTTAGTATTATTTTTTTATTTTGAAATTAAATTTAATGGGATGACATTGATTGATGAGAGTGCATAGGTTTCAGGTGAACATCTCTATAGCATTTGAACTGTTGATTGTCTGTATGCCCATCACCTAAGGTCAGGTTATTTTCTGTCATTCTATATTTGTCCCTTTACTCCCCTTCTCTGTGCCCTCCCCTAGTAAGAAATGCAAATTCCCAGGCCTCATCCCAGATCTATTGAATCAGGAACCCTGAAGGTGGGCCCAACATCCTGGGGTGTAACAAGTCCCCTAGGGGACTCTGGTGCAGCTAATATTTGAGAACCGAACATTAAAGGAGAAAAGTAGGGAGAGAAGAGAGACCCTTCTTCAGTCAGGAAGCAGGGAGATGAAGGGGTGTGGCAGCCCCACACCAAACTTTACAAACCTTATCGAGCAAAGGAGAACATCGTCTTGATGAAGTCCCGGTCGTGTGAGACATTAGGAGCTATTGTAATGCATGTGGCTGAGGCCCGGCAGGTCCACATTGAATTTGGGCAGATGGTAGAGGAACTGTGGAGCCAGAAAGCGCTGGGTCATTTCTGTTTAATAGAGTCTCTCAATGGGGGACGAGCACACAGGCAGGGAAACTGCTTCTCAGGCAAACAAACAGCAAAATGGCGCCTCACAGTGGCGGGCAGGCCATCTGCAATCTGCCATCTGCAACCTCCCCTGAGCACAAGCATCCGTAGCCTTACACAGGCTATGCACATGTGCCCCTGCCACGTGCTCACCCACTAATCAAGCAAAGTGCTTGCAGCTGGTACACCAGGAGCAAGCCAAACACAGCTGTTTTCCCCACATTCCACCCCTTAGGGTTGTTCACCTCACAATCTATGTGACAGGTATTTTCTGTGATGGTTCCTCTGCAAGGAGTGAGATACATTACATAAACAGAAACAATATAGACTACAGCAACAGAATTACAAACACACAGGCTATGGGCAAAATGAGAAAGCAGTCAGCGGCACCAAAAGAGGCAAATCTTTCCCTTCTGCCAGAATACAGGCCGCAGACAGCACCGTAGCTGGTACCAGAGGCCGCCCGAGGTGAACATACTGAACCTTATTGGCCTGTACACCAGGATTTGCTGGTTCTATGTGTAATAAAATGGGAGAACTCATTATTGACCATAAAGAAATTACAGAGGTGCCCTTTATAATGCTGTCTCCCTGAGTACTCAAGGGATAATACACTTCTATCTTAGGTGGCCAGGTGTCGGTTGCCCACAGAGTTAACTGGAGGCCCATCTCTAGCTCCCTACCCCATGGCAGGAGAGTGGGCTTGTATAGTCCCGGGCTATGTCCATTGAAGAAAATGTCCTTGGTGCACCTCTGCAACTGAATGGGAGCAGCTTCCCAGTGCAGGAGGGCCTCCACAGATGTCACGGCCCCCCTATCAAGGTCTCTCATAGTACTGTCCACAAGTGGTGTGTTCATCCAACAAGGGAGCCAGTGCCCCCATCTGGTTGCACTCCAAGGGTGTATTACACCACTCAATAATTAGTCCGTGATTTGCCAGGCTGTCTGTGCAAATCACCAAGGTAAAGGTTCATTACAGGCAACTAGCCATACAGTCTTTATTAATGGGTCTCAGCACCTTTCCACGAGCTCTCTGTGTGTTGTCATAAGCCCCATGCAAACCTCTCAGAAGTCCAAGCTCACAGGGCCTGGTGGGGTCAAACACACTCCAGGCCTGTGCTGCCTTGACAGTTCTTGCTGCTGCTGCTGCTGCAAAGAGGCACCTATTACCTTCTAATACCAACACCTGCCACACATTAGAAGGGGACTAGTGGATTACCAATTTCACATTGGCTCTCCAGCCCCCTGCCCATCCCTGTTGGATGTGTACTTTGGTCTTCCCCCTATTCAAACTGGGATAACAGGTCTTAGGAATCTTCCTCTCCCTCAGCTGTCCCACGACTGTGCAACCTGAACACTGGCCATTTTCTTGGTGCTGTTTTCTTGGTACTTTCTGCTGAGGTCGTTTGTCTCAGCAGCTAGAACCTCTGTTCAGGTTTAAGTGCCGCCAAAGCTCCAAAAGAACTTTATTAGGCTTGCCATCTGATTTCTCCCTATCTTCCCCAGCCACAATCAAATCTACCCACATCCGTGTCCAGGTAACCTTTACAAGCCTGTTTCTCTTGTTAGTTGTGGGGGGTCGGGTGCAGCATGCGCAGCAGCCCTTACAGCTCTATGATTCCGTGCTGCCTCCAGTTCCCCCAAATCTGCCACTATCTGTGTAACTGTGTTGATGGGCTGTCCCACATAGGGGCTCAAGATACCCACTAGTGACCCAGAAAGGGCCAACAGGGCACTACAGAGAATAAGGTCCCTCGTCCCTGCTGTAAACACATCCTCATCTGGCCAATGGGACCTCAGGTGGAAAGCTGCATTCTCATACCTAGTTCCCAAAGTTCCTGGGACAGCTCACTATAGCACTGCCCCTGGCAAGTCCCCAGCATTCTGCCAGACTGTATGAATGGCAGCCATCTCCCACTGTAGTAGGGTATGGTTCCCTGGGTTGTCGTGCCATTCTGAAGACACTGCATCAAAGAGGGGTGCAAAGTAATGGCAGCCTATTTCTTCATCTCTGTTTCAGAGAGCATAATGTCATCTGCCCCTATTTCTCACAACTGAAGACACCAGGCTGCCAGGGAATTGGTGGGTTTCTGCCTGAATTGTGCCCCCAACTCCATCAGCTCTCTCCGGGTGTAGGGCTGGACCACAGAGTGCTCCACTACCTGTGGAGGAGGCTATGCTTGCCCATGAGGGACTCTTGGCTGCTGGGTTTTTACTTTCTGGATGACCACCAGCCCAGCTCTGAGTCTTCCAATGGCAGTTTCATCCTGAACCTTCTCCTCCTCAGAAGAGGTGGAAATGACTACAACCGCTGACTCAGAGCCACTCTACCGGCACAGCTACAGCTCCATCTTCAGTGCCTGCTTTGGCTCCTGGGGCTGCTGGCTCTCAGCTTGAAGCTGAAACTTTGAGCTCTTGAACCCACAGTTGTTTCTCCAACTGCCAGGGCTAATGTTCAGCTTCCAGGGAAGATTGCAGCTCACGAAACAGCAATTCCTTCTCCAGAGATTGTTTTAGTTCCAGGTGCCATTGGTGCTCAGCCTGTATCTTACACTACAGCTCTCAAGAGCGGTCAGCCTCCTTTTCCAGCAATTGTTGCAGTTCCTGCTGCTGTTGGTGCTTGGTCTGCAGCTCATCCTGGAGGTCTCAAACTCAGGCAGCCTTCTGCACAGAGCTTTCAGTGTCTGCTCACAGGGCTGTAAAATACACCCAGCCCATGGCCCCCAAAAGGACAGCCACAGAAAACCATACTCTGGAGAACAATGACCACTCCTCTATCCCACCCTTCAAGGGTGTTGGTGGCTCCATACTGATCTGATCTGAATCCTGCCCACTACGCCAGATGTAATGCTGGTGGCCAAGGCCAAGCAGGCCCACATTAGATTCAGGCAGATGGTAGAAAAACTGTGAAGCCAGAAAGCATTGGGCCATTTCCATTTAATAGTCTTGCAACAGCAGACTGGCAAACAGACAGAGGAAACCACTTCTCAGGCAGACAAACAGCAAAAATGGCCCCTCACAGGGGCAAGCAGGCAATCTGTAATCCACCATCTTCAATCTCTCCTGAGTGCAAGCATCCATAACCTTACATAGGCTATGAACACGTGCCTCTGCCATATGATCACGTACTAATCAAAGTGCTTGCAGCTGGTACACCAGCGAACAAGCCTAACACAGCTGATTTTTCCACACTAGTCATAAGGTGGTTCCTGGGTATGAGTTGGCAAGTTACACTGGCACAGGGACAGGCCCAATTTATAAATGAGGTAAGTTTCTGTGGGGTAGACTGAATTGTATCCCCCCAAACTCACATGTGAAAGCCCTCCCCTCAATGCGACGGTATTTGAAGACTGGCCTTTAGGAAGTGATCAGATTCAGGTGAGACTGGGGTGTGGTGGAATTGGTGCCCTTATAAGAAGAGATGCCAGCAACCTCACCTGCTCCCTTTCCCCCTTCCCTCCACTGCAGGCCAGAAGCAAGCTCTCCCTAGGAGCAGACCATGCTGGTACCTCTGTCCTGAATTACCCAGCATCCAAAATGGTAAGAAAATATATGTTTGTTTTTTAGGCCACCAACCTATAGCCCTTTGTTGTGGTGGCCTGTGCTAAGACACTTCTGGAACAGTAAGCAGTCTTGTTGGCACACATAGGTCCCTGTCAAGTTATTGTCGAAATATTCATGGTCTTATTTTGGAGCATGGAGATCTGAGTGGGCTTCAGCTATAACAAATTGAACTTAGCTTGTGTTATAGGTTATCAGTTTTACAATTGTGGCTTCTATTTAATCTTTTAGTATCTTAAACTAACACAGTGGTGTAATTAAAATTGAAAACTTATAATAAAGTTGCCAGATAAATATAGGATGACCACCTATATTTGAATTTCAGATAAACAGCAAATAGTTTTTTTCATATAAATGTGTCCCAAAGAGTACACAGGTTATACTCCTACTAAAAAAATTATTCATTAATTGTCTAAACTGAAAACTTAACTGGGCATCTTGTATTTTTATTTGCTAAAATGACAAGTTGGACTTATACAGAATTGATAGTGATAGGTGAACCTTTACTGACTGAAGTATGTGGTTGACTAGATGGACAGGATGAGGGGAGTGTGGAGTCAATGATGCCTTTCCAGCTCTGGCTTGTAAACCAGGTGAACCCTGTACCATACAGGAGTTAAGGGATGCTGGAGGGAAAGCCACCTGGGAGGGAAGGGCAGAGTGATGAGTTCTATGTTGGAAATGTTAAGATCAAGGTCTCTCTGGAACATATAGGTGATATAACCACTAGGCTGTTGAGTGTATAATTCTGGAGCTAAGGCAGAAGATCAGGATGGAATCCTACATCTAAGAACCATCAGCAACTGGGTGGCAGGGAAGCTCCAGGACTGCTGAGATCACAGGAAATAGGCTATGTCGGATGAAAGCGGCTTTCGGGAAAATAGCTGTGCTAGGCTTGCTCACTGGTTTCCTGGCTGCAAGCACTTTGCACAATTAGTGCATGAGCATATGGCAGAAAGCCATGTGTGTGTCTCTATGAAAAGCTAAGGGTTCTTTCCCTCAGGGGCGATTCTCCCAGACCACTCTCCTGCCACTGCAAGGTGCAGTTCAGATTCCCTCAACCGACACCGCCAGGGGCAGTTTTCCTGGTGCCTCGCCCTCCACTGCAAAAAGCAGGTTTTCCTTTGTTTATTTGCTCACCCATCTCTGCAAGCCTCCAATAAGTGGGTGTGGCTCTGCAGTTCCTCTATGGTCTGCCTAAATTCAATGCCGACCTGCCTGGTTCCAACCACCAGCATTCCAGAGGCCTAGGACTAAGCCCGAAGGAATAGTAATGCTGGCATAGCCAGAGAGTTGAGAGCAAAACTAGGAGTGAGAGACCACAGAAGCTGAGGGAGGCAGAGTCAAAAAAGGAGGAAGTGGTCTGCAGTGACGAGTATCACTAAGCGAGAAATGCTAAAGACAACAGGGAGGTCATTGATGACCTTGAGAATTTTAGTGGAAGGGTGTGAGGCAAGCAGTAAGTTGGAGGTGAGGAAGTGAAAGCAGGAAATGCGGGCAAGTTACAAAAAGAAAAAACAACCCTATTGTGAAGGGAAGCATGGTAGCTGGAGGAAGACATGGGCCTATGGATGATTGTTTTATTAATACGAGTTAATAGAATAGATTAAAAGCCAATGGGAAAGAGGTAGAAAAGAGGGAGATGTTGATACAAGAGAAGGGGATAGACTGAGGTACCTGAGGTGTTGGGAGATTGGGTGCAGGTCCCAAGAGAATGGCTCTTTGGACACGTAGAGGGTGTGGAGGGACCCTCTTCTGTTCTGACAGAATGGCCTTGCACTCTGGTGACCTGGCAGTCTTGGTGGAAGGAAATAGACTTGTGGCAGGAGCTCTCTGCATAAGATTCTCTAGCCTAAAGGATCTCTTTTTTTTTTCATTGTGACCTGTTCATGCTTGTTGTACTTATTATATTGAATAATGTAAAGTGATAAAATAAGTTTAAAATAAAATGATCATTTTTATGAAAGCCAATCTTTGGAAAAATCTTAAAAAGGTAAGTTGGTACTTTTTCTTTTTATCAAAGTAGGTATGGACAATACAATTGTAAAAGTTTAGATTAAAAAACTGAAGCTAAAAATTTGGTAGGATTATGCATTCATGTTGCTTCATCAAAAGAAATTTAACTTGGGTGTCACAAATAACAAATTATTGACAGATTTCTGCAGAACTCCAATCAATGGATTCCCTCAAGAATGCCTTGGTTCTAACTCAGATTAACAAATGGAGGTATACTATTTAGGTTAAAAATAAAATGTTGAAGTTATACATGTATCATTTTCTCAGTGATTCCCTGTAATTTTTCAATTACAGTTGACATATTTAAAGTGTACAACATAGTGATTACACATTTATATAACTTAGAAAGTGATGACCCCGATAAGTTTAGTACTCATCTGACACAATGCTATTACAATACTAACTATATTTCTCATGCTGCGCTTTATATCTCTGTGACTATTTTTATAACTATAAATTTCTACTTCTTAATCCCTTTACCTTTTTCATCTATCCCCCAAGACCCTTCCCATCTGGCAATCATCAGTTTGTACCATGTGAGTTTGCTTCTGTTTATTTTGTTTTTTAGATCACACATATAAGTGAAATCATGTGGTATTTGTCCGACTTATTTACCTAGCATAATACCTTCTAGGTCCACCCATGTTATTGCAAATAGTAACATTTCATTCTTTTTTATGGACAAGTAATATTCCATTATGTATGTGTATCACATTTATCCATTTATTTTTTTTTAGTATTTTACAATAATTCTTTTTTCTACTTTTCTTGATATATGCTTGACAAATAAAACTTGAATATATTTAAGGTGTACAATGTGATATTTTGATACACATATACATTGTGAAATGATTTACATAATCAAGCTAATTGCATTCATAACCACACAGTTACCATTTCTTTGTGTCTGATGAGGACACTTGAGATGTACTCTTAGTAAATTTCAAGTATATAGTGCATTATTATTAACTATAGTCGCTGTGTAGTACATTAGGGCTCCAGAATTTATTCATTTTACAACAGAAAGTTTGTACCTTTTACCCACATCTTCCCTTTTACCCTCCCCCTCAGCCCCTAGTAATGATCATTCCACTCTCTGTAACTGTGAGTTCCACTATACTGTTTTCATAATGGCTTTACCAATTCATGTTACCATCAACAGTATACATGAGTTCCCTTTTCTCCATGTCTACTCCAACACTTGCTATTCTTGTTTTTTTTTTGTTTTTTTGTTTTTTTAATTGACTGATTTTTAGAGGGACAGGGAAAGGAAGGAAGGGAGAGAGAGAAACATTCATTTGTTGTTCCAGTTAATTGTGCATTCACTGGTCACTTCCCATATGTGCTCTGACTGGGATTGTACCCACAACCTTGGTATTTCAGGACAACACTTTAACAGACTGAACTAACTGGCCAGGACGTATTTGTGTCTCTTTGATAATAGCTACCCTAACAGGTATGTACTGATATCTTACTGTGGTTTTGATTTGCATTTCCCTGAAGATTAGTGATGTTGAGCAGCTCTTCATGTACCCGTTGGCTGTTCATATTGTCTTCTCTGGAAAAGTCTTTATTCAGGTTCTTCCTTTGCCCATTAAAAAAATTTGGTTATTTGATTTTTTTTTTTTTTGCTATTGAGTTGTATGAGTTCCTTATATATTTTGATATTAACCTCGTATCATATATATAATTTGCAAATATTTTCCCTGATTCTCCAGGTTGCCTTTTTTGTTGTTGATGGTTTTCTGCACTGTGAAGAAATTTCTAGTTTGATGTAGTTCCACTTGTTTACTTTTGCCTTGTTAGCTTTTGGGTTTTTTTGGTTTGTTTGGGGTTTTTTGTATTTTTTCGAAGTTAGAAGCAGGGAGGCAGTCAGACAGACTCCTGCATGCACCTGACTGGGATCCACTGGCAAGCCCACCAGGGGGCGATGCTCTGCCCATCTGCATTGCCGCCAGAGCCATTCTAGCACCTGAGGTGGAGGCCATGGAGCCGTCCTCAGTGCCCGGGCCAACTTTTGCTCCAATGGAGCCTTGGCTGCGGGAGGGGAAGAGAGAGACAGAGAGGAAGGAGAGGGGGAGGGGTGGAGAAGCAGATGGGTACTTCTCCTGTGTGCCCTGACTGGGAATCGAATCTAGGACCTCCACCCGCCAGGCTGACGCTCTACCACTGAGCCAACCGGTCAGGGCTGTTGGCTTTGTTTTAGGTGTCAAGACCAAAATTCATTGCCAACACCAATTGCAAGGATCTTTCTGCCTATGTTTTCTTCTGAGGGCTTTATGGTTTTAGGTCTTACTTTCAAGTCTCGAACCCATTTTGAGCTGGTTGTTGTGTGTGGTGTGAGATAGGGGTTCTGTTTCATCCTTTTGCATTCCCTGCACCGTTTATTGGAGAGATTATTTTTCCCCATTGTATATTCTCGACTCCTTTGCTCTAAATTAATTGATTGTATATTCATGAATTTATTTCTGGGCTCTGTATTCTATTCCATTGATCTATGTGCCTGTTTTACACAAGTACCATGCTATTTTGATTACTGTTGGTTTGTAAAATAATTGGAAGTCAGGAGATGTGAAGCCTCCAACATTGTTCTTTCTCAAGATTACTTTGGTGATTCAGGGTCTTCTGTGGTTCCATAAAATTTTGTGTTTTGTCTTTTCTATTTCCATGAAAAATTCCATTTGAATTTTGATAGAAATTGTATTGAATATGTAGACCACTTTGTTTAGTGCAGATATTTTAACAACATTAATTTTCTAATCCATGAATACAGGATATCTTTCTATTTATTTGTGTCTACTTCAATTTCTTTCATTAATGTCTTATAGTTTTCAGTGTATAGGTCTTTTACGTCCTAGGTTAAATTTATTCCTAAATATTTCATTCCTTATGATTTTAAGGTGTGAATATTTAATTTCTTTTTTGATTGTTTATTGTTAATTGTTATTGTTAGTTGTTTACTGATTTTTGTGTGTTTACTTTCTGTCCTGTAAATTACTGATTTATTTTTATTTTTTATTTTGTTAATCAATTTTTTTTTGTATATGTTGAACATCTTTGTATTTCTGGAATAAATCTGACTTGATCATTTTGTATGGTCCTTTTAATGTGGTGTTTGCTAATTCAGTTTGCTAATAGTTTGTTGAGTATTTTTCCATCTATGCTCATCAGAAATAATTGTCTTCTATTTTTCTTGTATTCTCCTCAGTATCAGGGTAATGCTGGCCTCTTAAATGAGTTTGTAAGTGTTCCTTCCTCTTCAGTTTTTTTTTGGAGGTGTTTGAGAAGGATAGGTATTAATTCTTTACATGTTTGGCAGAGTTTACCAGTGAGGCCTTTTGTTCCTTAGTTTTCCTTTTGGGGGAGATTTTTGATTACTGCACAGAGTGGAATGGCCACATCTCTGGGGTACTGGGTATGTATAGGGTTGGGGGGGGTATGCCCCTGGTCCCAGGGCAGTGTAACAGCAGACTGTTCTTAGAAGGGGAAATATAGCAGTATCCACCTCTCTGGGGGGCATCCTCTCTCTGCTGGGGTCCTCTGCAGAGGAGGCCACTGAAGGCTAGTGGCAAGTACCATATGGTTGATACTGATACCCCTCACTCTTCGTCTTTGTTTCTGGCCATCTCCAGATGTCTCAGCTATGCTGATCTCCCCAGTGATCCAGCGATCATTTCTGTGTGATTATTCTGTCTTTGCTCCCCTGTGTTGCTACACGTTTTTAATTGGACCCCTGAGCCCTCCCACGATTAGTTTTACCATGGACAGCTGTCTAATTATTGGAGGGGTTTGTGTGTGTGGTGGGAGAGGACAAAGCCTGGCGCCTCCTACTATGCTATCCTGCTGACACCACTCTGCACGAGTCCCTGTTTTTATAAACATTTTCAGTTCATCAAATGATAAGTAGTCCATACCACCTCAAATAAGAGGGCTTCTGCTTTATTTTCATGGTGAACATGGTTAAGTGATATGCAAGGTCATCTTTTGTGAATATGAAAAAGCTGTGACATAGAAAATTTAAAGACAGTGGGGAAAATCTAAAATAATTGTTAGTGTAAATGGGTAAGACAACTGGCTTTAGAAATATGTAGAGCCTTATTCACGTCTTGCTTTGCCTGGGAGGGCACTGAATACCGTCCGTCTACAGGAAGAACACAGTCTTTCTTACAAGCTTGCTCTTAGCTAGCTTACCAGAAACATATTTGAGGTTCAATGGATAGAGCAAAACATCTTTATTTGGCCCATCTGGTCACTTTTAAATTCATATAGAGTCAGCCTCAGTTAGGTATCCAGAAGCTCCTTCTCTCCCTGGCACACCCCTCCCCTCTCTGACAGGTGCATCCGGAAAGTGCCCCTCTTGTCAGGCCTGGGGAAAGGGCTGTTCTGGCTCATTCTGGCAGAGTCAGGGTGGATCCTCTTGGTTGGATCCACTCCTTGCAGTTACATGATCCACCCCTTCCCACCCTCACACATAAATTTTCTGTTCTTCAAAGTGCAGCATTAATAGGACAATATGAAACCAAAACCAAACAACCTGTTAACACTGAACAGCTTTTCAGCGTGTTAAGAGCTCCCCACTCCAGGCGGGGAGGGAATAGATGGAAGTGGGAGAGGAGAAAGAAGAACCTCGCGCTGCCTCTCTGGGCTCATCGGCGTGAGACCATAAAGTTGTGCAAACCCCTGGTCTTTCTCCAGTGGTCGTGGTAGTCCTAGTGCGGGGGTGGCGTTGTCAGGGAGCTGAGAGCGGATGCGGAGCTGGGAGTTTCTGGAGTTGAATGAGGCTGAAGGATAACGGGGGCCCGAGATTTGAGAACACTGACAAAGATTAAGTGAAATGCTGATCTTAGAGGACCAGTCTGGGCATAGAAAGAAGGAAAGACTGTGTGTGGGGTGGGGGTGGGGGTGGAGAGGGGATGAATAAATAAGGAATAACGAGAGGGACCTGAGGCGTAGTGGTCTTAATGAAGATAAGGAAGAGGAGGATTTTCTCCCCTAAGCTCTTGAAGAAAAAGAGAAAGAAATATCTCTGTAAAGTAGTGGTTCTCAATTTGAGATGGGGAAGGGATTTTTGCGCCCCTTCCACTTAGAAGGCATTTGACAATGTCAGAGGCATTTTTGGTTGTCACATGGGGATTGCTACTGGCACCTAGTGGATATAAGCCAGAGATGCTGCTGAGCACCCTACTGTGCACAGGACAGCCTCGCACAACAATCTGGTCCTAAACGTCCATAGCAACAAGGCAGGAAAAGCATGCTGTAGTGTCACTGTAACCTGAAAAATTAAATGTCCCCCCTCCCCACAAATGGAAACATAACCCAGGATTTTTTTTTAAAAACTCTTGGCGAGGAACCCAGTTTTCAGCACAGATCACATTGCTATGAAGGTGAATGTGAAGGGCGTGAGAAGGCAGGTAGATTTCAAGAATTCCTTGGAAGGGGTCGTTGTGACTGGAGCCTTCAAGCCAGTCACCATGGCCTAGGACCAGATGCCACCTCTGCATATGGACAGCCACCTACAGCGGCTGCCTCAGGTATGGGGTCTGCCCCACGCTGTGGGCTGAGGTCCCTTCCGTCCCCAGAGCGTGGATGCATCTTGCTTGGCTTGGAGGCAGCCGCTTCTACTTTAAAATGTCCTCTCTTTATAAATGCCTACGTGATTTTCCCCTCACACTGCCACAAATATTAGTCAACTTCATAGCTACACTCTTATCCTGTTGTTATTTTCCCTTTTATTTGTTATTTATAGACCAATTATCTAAAGCTAGTGACAAAAGAGACTGGATCCTTTTTGGTTGCTTTGTTTTCCTGAAAATGCTGGCAAATTTTCTTTTTGTGCTCTAAAAATATGCAGACAACTTCTGCCCTCCGTGTCACTGCAGAGGGCAGTCATGTCTGATTGCTCATTAGTGTTATATTTGGAAAACAAGTCTCTGCATTCTCCTCAAAGGTGGGGGAATTCCACTGTTACCAAGATGGCACGGAGTGAGATGACTCAGTGAGTCTGGGTCTGATGGACCAGCAGCCTGGGACCAGCAACTAATAGCAGATGAGAACCTGAGCAATAGTCTCAAGCCTTAGTGCGAATGAGGGCTGGTAAAATACAGACTGCGGACCTGTTCCCAGAGTTGCTAAACCCGCAAACCCTGGGTGAGGCCCAAGAATTTGCATTTCTGACTAACGCCTAGGTAATGCTGGTGTTATTTGTCCTGGGATCGCATGCTGAGAACCCCTGTGAATTTTTACATTTATTTTGATGAGTTCTGTTTCCATGGTAGGTTATATTTAGAGATCAGCTCTATATATTTCAGTACTAGCTAGTGTGCTACTGTATTAGAGACAAGCTAGATTTAGTTCTTCTAACAGCTATTCTGTGAATACACACCTTAGAGGGAAAAACACTGAGCCTTACACTGTTTTGCAACTTTGCATGTTCCCAGCAACAGTTGCTATGATTTTTAATGACTTATATTCTATGATCTCTTGAAAAGAACCCATTTAATAAATGCTCACCCAAACTGTATGTAAACACATAAAAATCTAGAGTTTTTATGAGTCAGGCTCTGCCTGGCCTGTGGTGGCGCAGTGGATAGAGCATCGACCTGGAACGCTGAGGTCGCCAGTTCAAAACCCTGGGCTTGCCCAGGCAAGGCATACAGGACAAGCAACAGGCAAGCAATGAGTAACTAAAGTGAAGCAACTGAGTCAATACTTCTCGTTCCCACCCCTCCTCTCTCTGTAAAATCAATAAATAAAAAATCTGAAAAAAAAAAAAAGTCAAGCTAATTTGTGGGCCTGAGCGACCATGTTCCTCATTTGTATATTATTAGATATCCCATTAATAATGACATCATCCCTATGGTTTATTCATTGTTCATAATCACTTTGGTTTATAATAATAAAAAAAATAAGGCAGTATTATAGAATTTTTCTTCTCATGCTCTTGAAATATTCTTGTTTTTTAACCATTAAAGTTTTTGTGTGTGTGTGACAGAGACAGAAAGAGACAGAGAGAGGGAGAGACAGATCAGAAAGGAGAGAGATGAGAAGCATCAATTCTTTGTTGCAGCTCCTTAGTTGTTCATTGATTGCTTTCTCCTATGTGCCTTGACCAGGGAGCTACAGCAGATGGAGTGACCCCTTGCTCAAGCCAGTGACCTTGGGCTCAAACTGGGGAAACTCACTCAAACCAGATGAGCCCGCGCTCAAGCTGGTGACCTCAGGGTTTCAAACCTGGTCCTCCGTGTCCCAATCCAACACTCTATCCACTGCACCATCGCCTGGTCAGGCTAACCATTAAAAATTAAAACAATATGGGGAAACCAAATTCCACAAGATAAAATGTAAAATAAAGTTGAATAACATTTTTCAGAGAACTGACAGCAATGTAATAAATGACCCTATATTTTTATGGGAAATATCAGAAACCAGTTTCAATATTTAAAACACCTATTTTGTAAAAATCTAATGTTATACTATTTTAATTGGAACAATGTGATATGGGTTCTGTGGTCAGATCAATTTAAGAAATGATGGATTAATCAGTTAAATAATTTCTTTCTAAAAAGGACTTCTCTGTGAGCTCAATATGCTTGTAATCATCATGACTATAGCCTTGACTCTTTCAATATGACATATTTGAGGAATTTTGCTTTTTTAAAGTACAATTGGTACAATATATTAGTTATATTAGTTTCAAGTGTACAATATAGTGATTTGACAATTTTATACTTTACACTGTGATCACCCCACTAATTCTAGTAATCATCTGTCACCATGCACACTTATCACAATATTATTGGCGATATTCCCCTCCCCCCCTTTTTTTTATAAATAAAATTTTATTTTAATGAGGTGACATCAATAAATCAGGGTACATACATTCAAAGAAAACATTTCCAGGTTATCTTGTCATTTAGTTCTGTTGCATACCCATCACCCGAAGAGAGATTGTCCTCCACCACCTTCCATCCAGTTCTCTCTGTGCCCCTCCCCCTCCCCCTTTCCCTCCCCCCCCCCCCCCCGTAACCACCACACTCCTGTCCATGCCTCGTCTTGCTTTTATGTCCCACCAATGTATGGAATCCTGCAGTTCCTGTTTTTTTTCTGATTCGCTTATTTCACCCCCGCACAATGCTACCAAGACTCCACCATTTCGCTGTAAGTAATCCGATGTCATCATTTCTCCTAGCTGAATAGTATACCATGGTGTATATGTGCCCCATCTTCTTCATCCAGTCCTCTATTTTTTTTTTACAGTGATTAAAAGCCTTTAAGCAAACTCTTGGCCAATACAGCAAGAATCCATAAAAGAGTAGTGTCCTTAACATGTTCACCAAGTCCAAGTTGGCCCCATCACCATGCCAAATCCCTGAAAAATGCAACCCAACCACAGTTCAGTCTGTTAGGAGCTGACACAGGGAGCAGGAGTCCAGGAAAGTTCCCCACAGGAAAAGTCCGCATGGCACTGGAATTGTTGTCACCATTCTATACTTTGCAGCTCATGTCCAAGTCCCAATGACCGCTGCTTCTAGCTGGTAATGATTCAGGTGGACTGGAAAAGCCATTTACAGCATGCGTGGATATGGAGCTTCTGTTCTCCTCTGCCTGGAGAGATGAGACCAGGTTGCTTTTCCCTGGAGCTCTGCGACTGTGGCATGGTAAAGAGAACCTTGGGATACACTAAGCTGAGTGGCAAAGGTAAATTCATAATACAAGTTGGCAAAAGGAGGAAAGAGAGCTCTAAACCCTTCCCCTTTTTCACACATGCCCCACCCCCTCTCCTCTGGCAACTTCCCCTTTGGTCTCTGTTTCCAACAGTCTGGTTTTGTTTCTTCGTTTGTTTTGATTTTTTAGACTTCACATATAAGCAAAACCATATAATATTTGTCTTTCTCTATCTGACTTATTTTATGTAGCATAATACATTCTAGGTCCATCTATGTTGTCACAAGTAGCAAGATTTTATTTTTTATTTCTGTATAATATTTCATTGTATATCTACCACCTCTTCTTTATCTATTCATCTATCAGTGGACACCTGGCCCTTAGTGGGTCGGCCTAGGGCAGACCGATAGTATGAAGCTTGTGTGGGAAAGATTTCACAACATGAGTTCAGGTGATTTTGAGAGGACATGTTTTAAAGCTGGGGACAGTGAAACAAGGGCGGGCCTAGGATAAAAGAAGCAGCGGGAGACAGTGTGGGCGGGGCTGCTTTCACTCCCTGGGGAGTCGGAGAAAAGGGGGCCTTGGAGACAGGTTCAGAGGGTTAGGCTGGGGCCCATTACTCCCCTGGTCGCAAGTCTTGTAGGGTTGCTTGTGGGGTCGCTTAGAGCTTAGGAGAAAGAGAGACAAGGAAAATGTGCCTGGGGGAAGAAGAGGAGGGGAAAGGGAAAGTGTAAATGTGCTCCCAAATGCGATAGTTTCCCAGATGCTTTGTCCTAAGTGCTGCGTGTGTGTGTGTGTGTGTGTGTGTGTGTGTGTGTGTGTGTGTGTCAGAGACAGAGTCAGAGAGAGGGACAGACAGGAAGGGAGAGAAATGAGAAACATCAATTCTTCGTTGCGGTTCCTTAGGTGTTCATTGATTGCTTTCTCATATGTGCCTTGACCGTGGGGCTACAGCAGACCAAGTAACCCCTGGTTCGAGCCAGCGACCTTGGGTCCAAGCTGGTGAGCTTTGCTCAAACCAGATGAGCTTGTGCTCAAGCTGGCGACCTCAGGGTCTTGAAACTGGGTCCTCCACATCCCAGTCCGATGCTCTATCCACTGCACCACCATCTGGTCAGGTCTAAGTGCTTCTAAGGATGGAGTTTTAGGGGAGGTCTGAAAGGAGGATCTCAAAAGAATATTCATCAGCTTTCCAGATGTGTCCTTTCAAGGTCATGGTCTCCACTGATTGGTCAGGACCAGGGCCTGGGGTCATTAGATGTCCTTACCTGGTTTTACTGCTTTTCTGGGCCTGAAGCTGAAACATAACTGAAGCCTAAATGTATTCTATGCAGGTCAGAACCTCATTATTCTGGGGGATTAATACCTAAGGGCTGTTCTCCAGCCCCAGTGTTCATTCACCCATCAAAGGGGGTCTGACGCCCATGACCAGCAACATGTTAGTGGAGGAAAGGTTACCCTGGGGGCAAGATTCTTGTTTTTCCAGTTTTGCCCATTGCTAGGTACCCCGGGCTTTACCCTGGGTGACCTTCTGTGCCTGGCCTATAATCCTTCCTCTGCTCATGTCTGCCTGCCTATCACATTAGCACTTTTCTGTATTCCTGAATTTTCAATCAAAATAAGACTAGAGGCTCACATACTTAAACCCACAATCCTAGGAAATCATCAACTATGATGAGTTACAAGTGTCCATTGTCCCTTTGTGTACATCCCCACTCCTTCCTCTGGCCCTAGGCTGTCAGGCAGTTGGCTATTTTTGACACAATGTCCCTTTTGAGGATGCCATTAAACCCAAGTTTGGGCGTGTGAACAAAACTTGGCCAATCTGCCTGTTGACCACAGGAAAGTTCATGTGAAACAAATTGATCAGAGGCCCAATCAATAGACATTTTTCTGTGAATTACTAGGAAATAAAAAAGCTCTTTTTTTCTGAGATTTCCAGGTAGAAGAATTATGTGCTAGGAGTGTCTGAGTCATGATGGGGAAGAAGGTCCACCATTGAATTAATCCAGTTTAGGAGAAAGAAAGCTGAGAGACCGAAGGAGGAAGAGGCGGGAAGGGAGGAGGAGACAGAGACAGCACTGGTTATATTGCACTGAGATGTGATCAGAAAGAAACCTTTCCTGGGTTAAGACACCAATATTTTAATTATTTTTTATTTATTTTTTTCTTCTTTTCCAACTGAGAGGAGATAGACAGACTCCCGCATGTGCCCCAACCGGGATCCACCCAGCAACCCTCATCTGGGGCTGATGATCTGCCCATCTAGGGCCATGCTCACAGCCACGTTATTTTTAGGACCTGAGGCTAAGGCTCCAGGGAGCCATCCTTAGCTACTGGTGTTGATGCACTTGAACCAATCAAACCATGGCTGAAGGAGGAGAAGAGAGAGAGAAGAGAGCGGAAGGGGTTAAGAAGCAAATGGTCACTTCTGCTGTGTGCCCTGACCGGGAATTAAACCTAGGACATTCACATGCCTGGCTGACGCTCTACCACTGAACCAACTGGCCAGAGCTCGCTACCAATATTTTAGAGTTGTTACAGCAGTTAGCACACCCTGAGGAACACACCCCAAATTGTATAAAGTGATGTAGTTCAGGTACCTCTCTGCCCAGGTGGTTTAAGAACACTGGATCTTCTACCTAGTCTGTTTCTACTTTACAAAGCAGTTAAAGGAATATACTTTTTTTGGAGAAATTTTAATGTATTAAATAAAAACTCCAAACTAACAATTATAAAATATAGTTTAGTTTCACTCTTTTCCTTATTTACCACAAAACTTTAAAAATACCCATATACAGAGAAGGCCCTGGCCGGTTGGCTCAGTGGTGGAGCATCGGCCTGGCATGCAGAAGTCCCGGGTTCGATTCCCGGCCAGGGCACACAGGAGAGGCGCCCATCTGCTTCTCCACCCCTCCCCCTCTCCTTCCTCTCTGTCTCTCTCTTCCCCTCCCGCAGCCAAGGCTCCATTGGAGCAAAGATGGCCCGGGCGCTGGGGATGGCTTCTTGGCCTCTGCCCCAGGTGCTAGAGTGGCTCTGGTCACAACAGAGCGACGCCCCAGAGGGGCAGAGCATCGCCCCCTGGTGGGCAGAGCGTCGCCCCCTGGTGGGCATGCCGGGTGGATCCCGGTCGGGTGCATGCGGGAGTCTGTCTGACTGTCTCTCCCCATTTCCAGCTTCAGAAAAATACAAAAAAAAAAAAAAAAAAAAGGAAAAAAATAAAAATACCCATATACAGAGAAATGTAAGTGAACAGGAAAAAACCTAAAAATTGTATGAAAGACAAACCTAAGCTCAAGAATGTATGAGCAGCAGCACACATACCATACATTCTCAAATGAGTTCAAAAAGCGTAATCCATGTCGAAGGGGTTTTCTTTCTAAAGTTAGCTTTTTACTAGAGCTGCATCTGGAAAGCTCCCTAAACCAAAATTCTTATATTATGTGGGAAGGATCTTCTCTTAAAAAAACCACTTCTTGCAAAATAACTAATACCAGAGAGATAGCTATACTCTAGACAAAAAAGACATACATATCTCTCCTCGGCTCCAAGAAACTTGGAAAAACTCACCTAAAGAAAACCAAGCACTACAGAAGTGGAAAAGTGACACCTAGTGGCCACTAGGCAGTTTTTCTTTATGGCTTCTGATTATGCTAGATGGGAGCCTTCTTCTACCCATGATACCCCTATGGCAAATCTGAATCTCTAATTCCGTAGCCCCACAATGACCCACTGGAGTGGTTTATACCTCTTTAGAGCGGGATCTGAAACTGGACACTACCAAACATGGTCCAACAACTAGACAGCTGGTATTTCATTTACCTGTGCCCCTGACTCTACAGAAATTCCTCAGTGAACATTCCTCATAAACACAGCCTTTCCCCATGATAACACTGTAATTAAATACTTTAATCTCATTTATTTACCAAAAGTCTCCCTTCTGTACTTTCCTGTTTTTCTTTTTGTTTCCCAATAAATTTCCAAATTTAGTTCCTACTAGAGGGTGTCCACATACAACTCAAGTTTTATTTGATTTCAGGCTGTCATCCTATAATAAAATATCTGATCACACTTTCAAGTTTACCAGTTTTAAAAAATATTTTAAATTTGACACATGGATAGAGGTTTGGTTATTTGTGTTAAATGAAAGACAAATACACAATTGGTTTTTAAACTATAGCATTTAGAAGTAAATATTATATTTATCATATAACCTTTGGTCTATCTCAATATTCACTTAACAAAATGTTTTAGAGAAGATATGTGTAATAGAAATATAATGTGTGCCACATGTGTGATTTTAAATTTTCTAGTAGCCACATTTGAAAAGTCAAAAGTAAAAATTTAATGTTTTATTTTATTCAGTATATTCAAAATATTATTTGAACAAGGAATCAATATAAAATTATAATATTTTATATTCCTCTTTTATACTGTTTGAAATATATGAAATTTATATTTACAGTCTGTCTCAAAATTAAATTAGCTACATTTAAAGTGCTTAGTAGTAAGGTGACCAACTTTTTTTACAATAAAAAGGACAAAAATAAATTGAAGAAAACAATATCGTAAATAAAAGAAACATTTTATTCATTGCAACAATAATACACTATGATAACTGAATAATAAAAACAGTTGTAATATTTTACATTGTAATTATGCCTACATGCCTATTAATTTTTAATAATTGTAAGAAAAAGTACTCATTTAGATACAAATATGTCACATCACACGCAATGGATCGACTCTCCTCGATCAAATATGAACATTTACAGATTAAGTCTTCCAATATCTAAAAGGAGGACACGCCTGACCGGGCAGTGGCACAGGGGACAGAGCGTTGGACTGCGATGCGGAGGACCCAGGTTCGAAACCCTGAGGTCGCCAGCTTGAGCACAGGCTCATCTGGTTTGAGCAAAGCTCACCAGCTTGGACCCAAGGTTGCTAGCTTGAGCAATGGGTTACTTGGTCTGCTGTAGCCCCACGGTCAAGGCACATATGAGAAAGCAATCATATGAACAACTAAAGTGCCACAACGAAAAACTGATGATTGATGCTTCTCATCTCTCTCTGTTCCTGTCTGTCCCTATCTATCCCTCTCTCTGACTCTCGCTCTCTCTGTAAAAAAAAAAAAAAAAGGAGGACATATAGGAGGACTCTTTCCAAGGGAGGACAGAACTTACAAAAGGAGGACGATTGGTCACCTTATTAATAGCCACATGTAGCTAGTGGCTATCACATTGGACAGCACAGTTCTAGTGCCTAAGCCTCATGATCAAGTCCTGTGGATTAGAATCACGGAATCAGAACTGGAAGTAAACTGAGGTCAAACCTCTTGTTACAAATGAGGAACCTGAGGCAGAGTATACATGGCTGGCTTGCAGCCACGCAGCTAAAATTAGGCTGAGTGGGCTCTTCTGGTTCTAGGCACCCCTTCCACTCCACTGCTTTACTGTAGGTAATTCTTAGGGTATATATTTATAAAAGAAAAAGAAATCTACAATATTCTTTTTATGATGCTTTCATTCAATATATAGATATTTTAAACCAAGATGCAAGAAATTAACTGGTAGGAGAAAAAGTAATATTGACTTAACCATAAAAATATCTGCCACTTCTAATAGCAATCAAATGCAAATGGAATGCGTTTTTGAAGAAAACACTAAACTTGAGAGAGCGTCTGTGCCACAATGAGTGGGTTGGATTCTGGGTCCAGGGTAAGAAGATCTACAGGAAAATATTAGAGTGGGTTAGTAAGGGATCAAAGCATCCAACTGGCTATCAGCCAGCTGGTCTATGGACTAACTCCTTTTGCGAAGAGAAGAAACTGCTATTGTGCTGGGTGGCAGCAGCTTGCCTCTGGGAACTCCGCTCTCGGGTCCTTGCATCCAGCAGGTCTGTCTCATTTGCTGTTGAAGCCATCCAGCCACAATGACCTATCCTGCAACCCCTAGTTTAGGCCATGCCTAACTTGCAAGGGTTCAGGCCCCTGAAATGTCATGTTTGTAAGGCAGGCCTCTCTGCCTGACTTAGAGAGCAGCTGGAATCATTCATGCTTCCTCAGATTTAACGATCACGCTGAGGCTGCTGCAAACCCATCTCCCCCATCTTGTAAGGTTTCTTTGGCTTATTCAAATCCTGGATGTCTCAAGTCCTAAAGTGTCAGAACCAGGAGTGATGCCAGCCCTCTGACATTGCTGGAACACTGTATCGACTCAAGAGGACAATGTACCAATACATCCTTTTCCACAGAGCCACTGCAAACATCATGCTTGAAGGAAACATCTGCTTTGGGTTATTGCCTATTGGTATGTTTGCCATTAATGCAGCTGATGCAAGTTCAATCTATTACTTACAGTCTACAGAAATAAACAAGATCAAAATCATGCTTTGTTATGGTGACAGGCTCTAAGGGACATCAGTTGAAAAGGTAGAGAACTACCTAGAGAAGGAGAACTGGATGTGAACCCCCCATCTGAGCCTCTGGGTTTCCCCACCAGGTCCAGCCTACCTTACTTGCATCTCTGGGGCACAGAAGAGAATAGAAGGGAACACACTTGGTAAACTATAAAGAGCTATTAAGACATAAGGTACTATAGAGAAACAAGATCTTCAGAATGGTGGACATACATATGGTGCTTTAAATATTCTTAATTTTTGCACTTAATTTGAGCTACCTCTGGATTAATTATTGGTTAAAAAAATATTCTCCAAACTTTTAATTACATCTAGAAAATTGGTTTTTAAATTCTTTCGCATTGCCTCATGTTTTTAATGTATTTATCATGTAGATAACTGTCTTAGATTATAGGCAATAGTAACTGTAATTGTCTAATAATCTATAAGACCACGACTAGTTCTTGGGTCAGTTAATCGTTTAACCAGTGAGTCCACTGCTTTCCCAAATGTAAAAATTAAACTGGTTTATACATATTAAACATTTTAAAAATATGAATTTAATTGTGTCTTTACTAAAAATATGTAATCCACCTGGGTCTGTTTCTTTAAGTTAATCTGTTACTACATATCATTTCAGCATCAAAAACCTGTTTTATCTGTAATGAAAATCGTGAGTAGGTAAATAGGAGTAAATCTTATATATATGCAAAGGTTAATCACCAACATTTAGGGCCCCAAATCTTCCCTTTTCTATTGTTGTGAAGTTGAAAGTCTCTCAACTTTTCTTTTTCTGAGTTAAAAAAAAATAAATCATCTCTTTAAAATCCATCTCAAAGGGTTCAACTGAGCATAAATATCTTGGCTTTGTTCTTGCCCAAGTCTACAAAGACCGAATACAGTATTTGTTGTGATCATGACTACAAATTGCATTGTCCCTTTAAATGTGCAAGTACTCACTGAGA
The DNA here is from genome assembly GCF_036850765.1 of Saccopteryx bilineata. Taxonomy (NCBI): domain Eukaryota; kingdom Metazoa; phylum Chordata; class Mammalia; order Chiroptera; family Emballonuridae; genus Saccopteryx; species Saccopteryx bilineata. The sequence continues at coordinate 136,245,541 of NC_089491.1, read as the reverse complement.
AGCCCTACTCTTAATTAAGGAAAATCTGTAAGTCAATTATAAATGAATCTTAGACACAAGGAAAATGCCAACATATTAAATTTCCCAAACAAACAAAAAACTGCATCAAAAAATAAAAACATAACCAAAACAAGATGTTTGCAATACCCTTGGGTTAGAAATATTATAGCAAAAAATAGCAGGTAGTGGGGGGTTAATGCCAGTTCACTGAGCAAAGGGGTCAGCAGGAAACTCTGAGCAGTTCTGATAGAAGGAAAACATCACATTTCCCCAGACCCCTGTGAAAGCAGGTGCAAATCTATAAAAATTGGTAGACCCTTAACAAGAATAAAAGATAAAAAAGAGGTATCAATATAATACAAAAAACTATAGTTTTTTGGAGTTAAAAATCAAATACTAAAGTGTCCAGTGGATGTCACTGAAGTCCTTGGTGTCTCCCAGGCCCCCCTTGGCTTCTAAGTAATTCATGAAGGTGGCTATGGCTGTGTCATCACTGTCACAGAGAGCATCAAAACCCAGCTGGGCACCACCACCTACAGAATTAAAACACTGGCCCATGGAAGTACATCTGGAGGTTAGAAATGATTACCACCAAAAAGGCGAAGCACGGCTAGAACACCATACAATGCATTTTTAGTTTTTATTTTTCCAAAGTGAAAAGTGGGGGGTGGCAGACAGACAGATTCCCCACATGCACCCAACTGGGATCCACCCAGCATGCCCACCAGGGGGCGATGCTCTGCCCATCTGGGGCATTGCTCTGTTGCACTGGGAGCAATTCTACCGCCCCAGGCGGAGTCCACAGAACCATCCTCAGCACCTGGGCCAACTTTGCTCCAATAGAGCCTTGGCTGGGGGAGGGAAAGAGAGAGATAAAGAGAAAGGAGAGAGGGAAGGGTGGAGAATCAGATGGGCACTTGTCCTATGTGCCCTGGCTGGGAATCGAACCCGGGACATCCACACGCTGAGCCAATGCTCTATCGCTGAGCCAACCAGCCAGGGCCTCCATACAATGCATTTTTGAAAGCAAACTCAATGTCTTAAATGGCAGAAGGCAGATACATTTTTAAATGGGTCACCTATTTTGATAATCTGCTGTCAGATAAAATGCACTTAACTCACTTGATACACATAAGTGAGCTAGTCTATGAGTTTTCTCATAGAAAACAACAGCCTGAGAATGTAGAGGCTCCTGGACAGTTGAGGTTGGGGTTTACGTGTGTTGTGTGCGTGTGTGTACGTTCCTGGAAAGAAAATTTTAACTTTAATCTGCTTTGTGAAAAAACAACAACAAAAACTATTTGTTTAACCCCATAATGGGAACGCTGAGAGAAAGGGTTCTAAAACCTTAAAATATTCTTATCAAAAAAGGAGTGACAAGATTTTTTTATTGAAAAAAGAACCTAAGGAGGGATTATGAAAATGAGATTTAAGTGAGATATAAGGAAGAGGTTCTAGAAATTAAGGGTTAAAACAGCTACTGATTAACCAAAGTTTTCTAGATAGTCTTCAGAGTACAATAGAACGTGATATGATTAGTAAATGGTTCTGAGTAAAGCTGGTACCTGATTCTTGCAGGTTCTTTGATTTTCTTTAACATAAATTTTCAGTAGATCGATGTCAATTATGGGGAGGGGTATAAAACCATGTCATTTCAATTTACTTGATGTGAACTTTGTATAAACATAATTAAAATGAATAAATTACATCTTAAATTTTTTATGATTGGTATACTTTAAAAATTCTTAATTCTTGAGAATGGACACTTTTTCTTAGACAGAAATACCTTTGTTTTATGTAAATTATATGTATGAACAATACCTATAACTAAGTCGGTTGATAACTGAATTTTCAATGACAGGTCCATTAAGTAGCATACATTTTAAAATCAAGAGTATAATTATTGTGTTCAGGATTTTGAATGGAAAAAAAAATCTTTTTTAAAAATTTATTTATTCATTTTTAGAGAGGAGAGAGACAGAGAGGGAGAGAGAGGAGAGAGAGAGAGAGAGAAGGGGCGAGGAGCTGGAAGCATCAACTCCCATATGTGCCTTGACCAGGCAAGCCCAGAGTTTTGAACCGGCGACCTCAGCATTTCCAGGTCAACGCTTTATTCACTGCGCCACCACAGGTCAGGCAAAAAATCTTACTTTTAAACTGGTTTGCTTCTCTAGAAATCTCCTATGCCTGAAAATATACCGATTAAGAAAAAGGTTTTGGAAAAACAAAATGGTGGTAGTTGCCAAAGAAAACTTATCTCGGAGTGGCTCATGACTGGGAACAGTGCTGTAGTTTTGCCTTGTAGCTTCTAGCTCCCCTATTTCAGAAGGACTGAGTGGAGTCAAGTCCTTACCTGACATCTGAGAAGACAGAATAATAAACAGAAAGTCTTCTCCTTGCATGAAATACTTATTTCAGCAGCTGTGAGACGGAAGCCTGCTGGCAGCACCACCAGTGCCATGATCAATATGGCAGTTTGCATTTACTGTGCTTAAGCATGCCACGTGCATCATATCTCGTTTAAAAAATGTTTGACGTAGCTGTATTACAGGTCAGGAATCGGAGGCCTAAAGAGGATAATATCTTGCCCAAAGTGTTAGAGCCATAATTCTAAGCCAAGTCTTCCTGACTCCAAAGCCAACATTCTTCATAACCATAACTGAATGTATATAAGAAAAAGTTTTGGATGACCAAGGGTAAATTCTTGACCACAATGATCTGAGTCTAAGTTATTTCAGTGTTTTAAAAATGATGGCAAAACTATATCCCATATGAAACCACAATGGGAAATATAGCTTTGGAGTGAAGAACAGATTAAACCAGAGGCTTTTGCCATAAAGTTATGCTGTTAGCACAATTACAGCCCAAACAATCTGATAGTCAATGTAGTGCATCAACATAGGAACTCATTTACTACCTATATTGTCTTTTTTACTTTATTTTTAAATTTTACTTAGAAAATTAACTTTAACACAGTGACATAGATCAATAAGAGTACATAGGTTTCAGGTAAACATCTCTATAGCATTTGAACTGTTGATTATGTTGTATACCCAACACCCAAAGTCAAATCATTTTCTGTCATCTTATATTTGTGCCTCTTTACACCCTCCCCCCCACCTCCTCCTTCCATCCCTGTCCTCTATGTCCCCCTCCTCCTGGTTACCAGCTCACTTTTAACTATGTCCATGAGTCTCAGTTTTATATCCCACCTATGTGTGAAATAATACAGTTCTTAGCTTTTTCTGATTTACTTATTTCACTCAGTATTATGTTCTCAAGGTCCATCCATGTTTTCATGTCACTATGTCATCATTTCTTATGGCTGTGTAGTATTCCACTGTATATGTGTACCACATCTTCTTTATCCAATCCTCTATTGAGGGACACTTTGGTTGTTTCCATGTCTTGGCCACTGTGAATAATGCGGCAATGAACACAGGAGTGCATGTGTCTTTATATACCACTGTTTTTGAGTAGAGGGATTGCTGGGTCATATGGTGGTAATTCTATTCTTAAATTTTTGAGGAACCACCATACTTTCTTCCACAATGGTTCTAATTTACATTCCCACCAGCAGTGAATGAGGGTTCCGTTTTCTCTACACTCTTCAACACTTATTTCCTGTCTTGTTGATAACAGCCAATCTGACAGGTGTGAGGTGGTATCTCATTGTAGTTTTTATTTGCATTTCTTAAGTAGCTAGTGAAGATGAGCATCTTTTCATATATCTGTTGGCCATTTGTGTGTCCTCTTGAGAGAAGTGTCTGTTCAGGTCCTCTCCCCATTTTTTAATTAGATTGTTTGTTCATTGCTGAGCTTTGTGAGTTCTTTATATATTTTGGATAGTAATCCCTCATTGGAGCTGTTATTTGCAAATATCATCTCCAGTTCAGTTGGCTGCCTATTTGTTTTGTTGTTTCTTTTCTGTGCAGAAGCTTTTTAGTTTGATATAATCCCATTCATTTATTTTTGCCTTTACTTCCCTTGCCTTTGGGGTCAAATTCATAAATTGTTCTCTATGGCAAAGGTCCATAAGCTTAGTGCCTCTGTTTCCTTCTATGTAATTTATTGTTTTGGATCTTATATTTAGGTATTTGATCCATTTTGAATTAATTTTTGTGCCGGGAGACAAACTGTAGTCAAGTTTCATTCTTTTGCATGTGGCTTTCCAATTTTCCCAGCACCATTTATTGAAGAGGCTTTCTTTCTCTATGTGTCTTTGGTTTCTTTGCTGAAGATGATTTGTCCATACAGATGTGTTTTATTTCCAGGTTCTTGATTCTGTTTTATTGGTCTGTATGTCTGTTTTTCTGCCAATACCATGCTGTTTTTGTTTTTATTATTCTGAAATTAGAAGCAGGGAGGCAGTCAGACAGACTCCCACATACACCCGACTGGGATCCACCCGGCACGCCCACCAGGGGTCGATGCTCTGACCATCTGGGGCACTGCTATGTTGCAGCTGGAGCCATTCTAGATCCTGAGGCGGAGGCCATGGAGCCATCCTCAGTGCCTGGGCCAACTTTGCTCCAGTGGAGCCTTGGCTGTAGATGAGAAAGAGAGAGATAGAGAGGAAGGGAAGGGTAAAGGGTGGAGAAGCAGATGGGTGCTTCTCCTGTGTGCCCTGGCCGGAAATCGAACATGGGACTTCCACACGTCGGGCCGACACTCTACCGCTGAGCCAACCGGCCAGAGCCTATAGCATGCTGTTATGATTATCGTGGCTCTATAGTATAATTTGAAGTCAGGTAGTGTGATTCCTCTGGCTTCATTCTTTTCCTCAGGATTGCTTTGGCTATTCAGGGTTTTTATGGTTCCATACAAACCTGGTAAATTTTTGTTCTATTTCTTTAAAAAATGACATGGGGATTTTGATGGAGATTGCATTAAATTTGTATATTGCTTTGGGTAATAATGGCCATTTTAAGTATGTTGATTCTCCCAATCCATGAACATGGAATATTTTTCCATTTAATTGTCTTTTTCAATTTCTTTCAATAATGTTTTGTAATTTTCAGTATATAAGTCCTTCACATCCTTTGTTTATTCCTAGGTATCTGTGTGTGTGTGTGTGTGTGTGTGTGTTACAATTGTAAAAGGAATTGTTTTTCTGAGTTCATTTTCTGAAGTTTCATTGTTGGCATATAGAAAAGCAGTAGACTTCTGTACATTAATTTTGTAGCCTGTGACTTTACTATATTGGTTTACTGTTTCTAACAGTTATTGGTGGAGTCTTTGGGGTTTTCTACATACAGGATTATGTCATCTGCAAAAAGTGATACCTTTACTTCTTCTTTCTCGATATGAATGCCTTTATTTTCTTCTCTTGCCTGATCGCTCCGGCTAAAACTTCCAGAACTGTGTTGAATAATATTGGAGATAGTGGGAAGCCTTGTATCATTCCTGATTTTAGAGGAAAAGCCTTCATTTTTTGACCATTTAGAATATTAACTGACATTTTGTCATATAGGGCCTTTATTATGTTGAGGTACTTTCCTTCTATTCCAATTTTATTGAGTATTTTATTTTTTTAAGATTTTATTTATTCATTTTTTTAAAGAGGAGAGAGAAAGAGAAGGAGGGGGGAGGAGCAGGAAGCATCAACTCCCATATGTGCCTTGACCGGGTAAGCCCAGGGTTTCAAACTGGTGACCTCGGAGTTCCAGGTTGATGCTTTACTCACTGCACCACCACACATCAGGCTTATTGAGTGTTTTAAATGTAAAGGATGTTGTATCTTTTTTTTTTTTAAGGTTTGACAATTGGGTTTTATTTTGGTCTGTGAACGTGGAAGCTTCTTATATGTAAAAACAATAGTGACTTTTTTCTTTTTTTTTTATTGATTTTAATTTATTGTGTTTACATAGATTCTAGTGTTGCCCTGAATGCATCTGCCTCCCAGGGTGTTGTATCTTATCGAAAACCTTTTCTACATCTATTAATAGGATCATATGATTTTTGTTCTTTGTTTTGTTGATGTGATGTATTATGTTGATCAATTTCTGTGTGTTGAACCATCCTTGTGCTCCTGGAATGAATCCTACTTGATCATGATGTATTTTTTTTTTAATGTGTTGTTTTTTATTTGCTAGTATTTTGTTTAGGATTTCTGCATCTGTATTTATTAGAAGTACTGGTCTGTAGCTTTCTTTTTTTGTGTTGTCCTTGCCAGGTTTTGGTATGAGGGTTATGTTGGCCTCATAAAATGTGTTGGGGAGTATTGTCGCTGATTCTATTTTTTGGAAGACTTTGAGAAGGATAGGTACCAGATCGTCTTTGAATGTTTGGTAGAATTCACTAGTATAGCCGTCTGGTCCTGAATTTTTGTTTTTGGGGAGGTTTTTGATAGTTGTTTCTATTTCCTCCCTGCTTGTAGGTCTATTTAGGTTTTCTACTTCTTCATGGTTCAGTCTAGAAAGATTGTATGTTCTAGGAATTTATCCATTTCCTCTAGGTTGTTCAGTTTGGTAGCATATAACCTTTCATAATAATCTATTATGATTCTTTATATATCTATGATGTTTGTGGTAATTTCTTCTCTTTCATTTCGAATTTTGTTTATATGAGATCTTCCTTTTTTTTCCTTAGTGAATCTAGCCAGTGTTTTGTAGATCTTATTGATCTTTTCAAAGAACCAGCTCTTTGTTATATTAATTTTTCTATAGTTTTTTTTTCTCTATTTCATTTTGTTCTGCTCTAATTTTTTACTACTTCGTTTCTTCTGCTGACTTTGGGTTGCCTTTGTTCTTTTTTTTCTAGTTCCTTTAGGTGTGATGTTAGGTTGTTTACTTGGGATCTCTCTTGTTTCTTGATATAAGCCTGTCATGATATAAACTTCCCTCTTATTACTGCTTTCACTGCATCCCAGAAATTTTGATATGTCATGTTATCATTTTTGTTTGTCTGTATATATCTTTTGATCTCTGCTTTTATTTCTTCTTTGGCCCAGTCATTTTTTTAGAAGTATGTTGTTTAATTTCCACATTTTTGTGAGTTTCTTTACTTCTTTTATACAGTTGAATTCTAATTTCAAAAGCTTATGATCAGAAAATATGCTTGGTATAATTTCAATTTTCCTGAATTTGTTGATGTTAGTTTTGTGGCCTAACATATGGTCTATCCTTGAGAATGTTCCATGCACACTGAAGAAGAATATATAATCTGACGTTTGGGGATGAAATGTCCTATATATGTCTATTATGTCCATTTGGTCCAAAGTGTCATTTAAGGCTGATATTTCTTTATTGATTTTGTTTGGATAATCTATCTAAAGCCGTCAATGGTGTGTTGAAATCTCCAAGTATGATTGTGTTTTTGCTGCTATTTTTAGATCAGTTAGTAGATGTCTTATATATTTTGGTGCTCCCTGTAATATATATAATACATATATATTAAGTAGAGTTATGTCTTCTTGATATAATGTTCCCTTTATCATTATGAAATGTCCATCTTTGTCTACCTTTGTTGTCTTAAAGTCAGCATTGTCAGATATGAGTATGGCCACATCTGCTTTTCTTTGGATACTATTTACTTGGAGAATCATTTTCCAATCTTTCACTTTGAATCTACTTCTGTCCTTGAAGCTTAGATGTGTCTCTTGAAGACAGTATATGGTTGGGTTTTACTTTTTGATCCAATCTGCTACTCTGTGCCTCTTGATTGGTGAGTTCAGTCCATTTACATTTAGGGTAATCACTGACACTTGAGGATTTCCTATAGCCATTTTATGTTTTGTTTTCTGGTAGCTCTGTGTCTTGTTCAGTTCCTCTCTTTTTAATTTCTGTCAGTTGTTTGTGTTTGGTGGTATTCCATATCTCTTTCACCTTTTTTTTTAAGCTGTGTGTTTCAGTAGTGGGTTTTTTGTGAGTGGTTACCATTAGGTTAAGAGAAAATGTTCATATGTACAAGAGTCCTTTGTCTTATGAGTGCTTCTGCACTCTACCCTCCTTTGCTACTGCAGATCTTATCCTCTTCCCTTTTATGTTATTGCTGTCATAGATAATCCTTGTTTTTATGTGACCTTGTCGGAGCTTTTACTTGTAGTTTTGATTTGTTTTGTTCTTTATGTTACAGTCACTATTTTAAATTAGCACTATTTCATAAGGCTGTTACTATAATAATTCTCTTAAAACATTTCTTAAATAGAAGATGATATGGACTGTCTTATAAAATAGCAACTAATAGTGATAGCAAAGATTTATAGAACACTTTATGTGCTATGCTCTGCTTTAAGTGCATTAAATGTATAATTCATTTCATCTTAAGGGTCCTGTGAGATGTTCTAATATTATCCTCATTGTGATAGGAAACTGAGAGTTAATGCCAAGGTCACAGCAGGAAAGGGTGGAGCCAAGGTTTACATCCAGACCGTCTGGCTCCAGAGCTCCCTTTCTGAGCCACTAACACCCTGCTATTTGGTGATAATGGGTGCTCTATCACAGAAGGTGTTTAAACAGGAGTTGCCTGGATAATAGGAGTGGGGTACAAAAGGGTATTCCAGTTAAGAGTCAACAGCCACTGAAAATCAAGAGTCAAGAGATAGCAGTCAGATGTGGCTAAAGCACACAGTCTGTGATGGGGAAATGGACAGTAAAATGGACAACAGAGTTTGACTCCTATAAGCCATGCATAGGACACATCACCCCCTCCATGGGACACAGATACCTTAAATTACAAGTCATGATCGCTTCCAACCCCAGACCAAGTTTAACACTATTCCCTACCCTGTTTAATGTCATCATAATTAACCCAGGTAAGCAGAGCTGTCTCCAAAGACCAAAGAGGTCAAGCAGAGAGTAACAGGTATCTGCCATTGAAAACCACTTCAAGGAATGCCCTTGAAGTGGTAGGTGCTGAAAGGATATGTCATGCAGTACTGACAGCATCTACCCCTTTGCACAGAAGCCAACAAATTCTGGGTGCATTACTGTATTACTGATTACCTTACCAAGATAAACTGAAATACCTAAGATGTTTGGAAGCAGTTATCTATCCTTCATCAGCCTTTGATTTCACAAGTTGAGATACATTAATAATTTTATCTGTACCTTAGAAGCTTTTTCAAAATCTGAATGTATGACTTTACTGTTAGAATGTCGATCTAGCTTATTTAAATAAACTTATGAAAAACCTCAAACATATACAAAGTCAGAGAATAGTACAGTTGACCCTTGAACAATGTAGTGGGGGCGGTGCTTATCCCCCACCAGTCAAAAATCCATTTGCAACTGATTCCCCAAAAAACTTTATTAATAATCTATTGTTGACCAGAAGCCTTACCAATGACAAGTCAATTAACTCATACTTTGTACATTATATTATATAGAGCATTCTTGCAATAAAGTAAGCTAGAGAAAATAAAATGTTATTAAGAAAATTGTAAGAGAAAATATATTTACAGTATTTACGAAAAACAACAACCCTGCATGTCCATACAGTTCAAACCCATGTTGCTGTGAGTGACTCATGGCTAATTGTGGAAATAGCCTTTCCAGAAATCTTAAATTCAGTTTCAATTAGCATTAAAAGGGTTGCTTTTCTACTCTCTTCTTTTATATTTAAATGTAACTAAGGCAAAATTATGGAGAGAAAAAATTAGTGTTTCCCAAGGGTGGTGGTAGGGAGAGATGAACAGGCAGAGCATAGAGAATTTTAATGAAGATAATGAAGATAATTTGTATGCTATTATAATGACGGAGATATATCATTATATATTTGTCCAAACCCACAAAATGTACAACAGCAAGAATGAACCCTAAGGTAAATGGGAGATTATGATGTGTCAGTGAAGGTTCATCCTTGGTAAAAAAAAAAATATATCATTCTGGTGGAAGATGTTGATGATGGGGGGGAGCTGTGCATGTGTAAGGGCCAAGAATATATGGGAGATCTCTCTACCTCCCTCCAAGTTTTGTTGCAAACCTAAAACTGCTCTAAAAATGTCTTAAGCCTGACTGGTGGTGGCGCAGTACACAGAGCACTGACCTGGGATGCTGAGGTCCCTGGTTCGAAAACCTGAGGTTGCCAGCTTGAATATGGACTTGTTGGCTTGAGCGCCAGTTTGCCAGCTTGAGCGCAAGGTCACTGGCATGATCGCAGGATCATCAATGTGAACTCAAGGTCGCTGGCTTGAGCGCAAGGTTGTTGGCTTGAGCAAGGGGTCACTGGTTTAACTTGAGCCCCAGCCCCTGTCAAGGCACATATGAGAAGCAATCAATGAACAACTAAAGTGAAGCAACTACAAGCTGATGCTTCTCTTCTCTCTCTTCCCCCACCTGTCTCTCTCTCATCAATAAAAAAGTCTTAAAAATAACAAAAACTTTTAATGTGTCATGGTAAAAGGGAAGAAAAACACCTTTATTAATTTTCATCATTAATAGGGAGCAGTCTTCAGACAGTCAATTACACTGGCTGATTACTATTGGAAAGAATAATTTAGTATGCAAAATATCATTATTTCACTTGACAGACATCCTTCTTGGTTAAAGCACAGTACAAAATGATCTCATGCGTGGGAAGTCATCCATGTGGCATCTTAGGGTTCCACTCTGCAGTTACCTTATCCTGGGCCAGGCATCTATCTACATCTATCTGCAGCCAGTTCTCAAACAGCAGGCACTGAAAGGAAGGGCCTTCCTGATTGTTAGGACATGCCCTTGCTGCTCCTTAGACTAAATTGGCCTCATGCCTTTGGCACAGAGCTCTGGAGTATCAAGTGAATACTTGGTTCAAGTGCTTGAGCAGATTAAAGCATCATTTTTGGGGGAAGATATTGACTCTCACTGCAGGCATCTGTGTGGCCCAGCTTGATGTGAGCATTTCTCCGTGTGTGGACAGAAATACATTCCTACTAGAGCAGTCAGCCCCTCACTGAGTCTCTACTGCAGAAATCAACTAGAATGGGTAGATCACTTTCATTTATAACCTTTGGCATCTAGAAAACTACTCTTGTAGGTGGCATGGCAGAATGCAAAGAATACAGATGTTAGGCCTGACCCGTGGTGGTGCAGAGGATTTAATGTCAACCTGGAATGCTGAAGCCACCTGTTTGAAGCCCTGGGCTTGGCTGGTCAAGGCACACATGGGAGTTGATGCTTCCTGTTCCTCCCCTCTTCTCTCTCTTTCTAAAATGAATAAAGTCTTAAAAAAAAAAGAATATAGCCCTAGCCGGTTGGCTCAGTGGTAGAGCGTTGGCCTGGCGTGCAGAAGTCCCGGGTTCGATTCCCGGCCAGGGCACACAGGAGAGGCACCCTCTGCCTCTCCACCCCTCCCCCTCTCCTTCCTCTCTGTTTCCTCCCCTCCTGCAGCAGAGGCTCCATTGGAGCAAAGATGGCCCGGGCGCTGGGGATGGCTCCTTGGCCTCTGCCCCAGGCGCTAGAGTGGCTCTGGTCACGGCAGAGCCACGCCCCGGAGGGGCAGAGCATCGCCCCCTGGTGGGCAGAGCATCGCCCCCTGGTGGGCGTGCCGGGTGGATGCCGGTCGGGCGCATGCGGGAGTCTGTCTGTCTCTCCCCGTTTCCAGCTTCAGAAAAAAAAAAAAAAGAAAAAAGAATATAGATGTTGATGCCAGATTCCTGATTCTGCCACTTTCTGTATCACTTTAGACAAATTACATAACATTTTTAGATTTCAGTTTCCTCATCTGCAAGATCGGGGCAGTTTGCACAGTATTGTTATGCAGATTAAGTTAGGTACTTCTGCAAAGTGGTTGTCATATAGGTTTTGAATAATTACTACTTGTCTTCTTGCTCTTTTATTTCTCTTCTCTTTTTCTGATTCACAAATAATGTCTTTTATTTATTGAGTGCTTACCAGGAGCCAAGAACTGCTTTATTCACATAATCCTAACCATACTCCCAATGAGCTATACGATATCAATTTCATCAGTCTGCTAGGGCTGCCGTAACAAAATACCGCAGACTGGCTGACTTAACTTTTCTCATAATCTGGAGGTTAGAAGTCCAAGATCAAGGTGTTGGGTAGTTTGGTTTCTCCTGAGGCCTCTCAGTGTGACTTGTAGACAGGTGACTTGTCATCGTGTCTTTACATGGCCTCTTCCCTATGCCTGTACCTCCCAGGTGTCTCTGTCTCTTCCTATGAGATACCAGTCATCTCTTACTGAATTAGTGCCCCACTCTTATCACCTATTTAACCTTAATTACCTCTTGAAAGGCCCTATCTCCAAGTACTTCACATCGGGGGCTAGGGCTTCCGCATGTGAACTGTGGGGGAACGATTCAGTCCATAAACCCATTCTCCAAATATCAAGAGGAACTTGCCTAAGGTTGCACAGACCTGACCTTAAAACCCTAATGAACTTGGAGCCCAGGCCCTTTCTACTTCATTTGAAAACCTGACCACTAGCATGGCTGCTGTGAGGCAGAGCTAAGATGAGAACCTGGAACATTGGAGGGACTTAAAATTAATATCAGTTTCTTTAGCTCATCACAGAATTCAACTATGAATCAGCTTTAACTGACCATTTGCCAGATATTCTTAAAGTAACTATATTCTTCCAGTACGATTATCAATATTTCAAAGGAAAAAATATTCCCCTACCTCTCCTATAAATCTCAAATCTGTAATAATTAAAAAGTCCTTTTATTTACCACATGGAGGAACCAAAGTTTCATTATAACATTCTTCAAGAATGATGTTCAGGTTTTTTTAACTTGTGACTATACACATGTGTTTTTGCTTAAGATTTAATATTTATACGATTGCTTCAAAATACTATTATGAACCATGCAGTTTTCTTTTTGTAGCTATGCAAAGGGTTGGAAGACCACACACAGAAAGTATTATACTTCCCAGATCATCATCAGTGATTGATGTGGGCACCCATATCTAAGAAAAATCCTCCAAGACACATCTATTGTGCTGTCCTAGAACTTCACAAAAACCAAAATGGAAACTCAAAATGACAAAAAGAAGACAGCCCAGATAAGGTAGTCTTATCACTGCTTTTTGATTTGTAGCTCCACATTTCAAGCCAAACTGTAAAATGCCCATTTAATAAACAAACATTAATTTTCAGTAAGGCCCAGATTCCTCTAGTTCCCACCATAGAGACTTTTCAGATTTACTGCTGAGGTTTATGGTATAGAAAGTGATCCAAGTTGTTTGCTATTTTAGCCACAGCTCCTGCAACAAAGCATCACAGACTGGGTGGCCTTAAACAACAACTATTTAGTTCCTCGCAATTGCAGAGGCTGGAATTCTAAGATCAGGATGGCAGTATAGTTGAGTTCTTATGAGGGCTCTCGACCTAGCTCACGGACACCTACCATCTCGCTTAGTGCTCACAAACAACTAACTCTCTGGCAACACTTCTTATAAGGGCACTAATCACATCATGAGGGCCCCACTCTCATGACTTCACTTAAACCTAATTATCTCCCAAAGACCCCATCTCCAAATACCATCACATTAGGGGCTGGAGGTTCAACATAGGAATTTTAAAGGACACAATTCGGTCCACAGCATTTGCTAAAAATGTCTTGGGATAAAACCTTTTAAAATTATGTTTTGCTTCCTGGATGAAACAAAAACTTTATAATGTAGATTCATTCACTGGATTCTTAACAGTTCTTTTGGATCTGAGATGAATTATGCGGCCCATCAATCAGGAACAAAAGACAAGAGAATTGTCACGTATGTCATCAGTAAATGTGTCTACTATGCACCAGGCACCCTGGAAAGAGAAATGAATCTCTAGTGTGAGAGGCAAATATAAAAAATAGAATTTCAATACAGTGTGGAAAGGACAGCAAATATGTGAGATGCTCCAGATTATTAATAGAACACCAAAAGTGGGTATCTGAGACTCAAGCCAACCAGGAAAGAGAGGGCAGGGAAGATCTGGGGAAAGAGATGTTGCCTGGGCTTTAATGGTCTTGGATCTGCCGAGTCTTACATTCTCAATTCCTTCCAGCAGGATGGCCTGCTGCTGCTGCTGCTGCTGCTGCTATTTGGTTTTGAAGGTCTGGTAAACCTCTAGGGGCATCTGGGTAAGTGCTGGAGCCATGGGCTTGGAAGGCTCAATCTTCTCTTCCACACTGGGCATGTCCTCACTCAGGATTAAACTTTCATTATGGTGGACAACATATTATCAAGCTGCCCCCTTAGATCTTAAATGTTTCCACTGATCATTCTGTAGGCCTGCCTTGCTGGGGAACAGATTCTTTGAAATGTATTTCGAGGTTCTCCCAGCTGGTCTACATGTTTGGCCCTCCTCTAAGGTTAATACGAAGTCATGAAGGGAGTACGCCCAGGGTGTGTAACTGGGTTCCTCATAATCTACTGCAGTGAGGACAGTGGTCACTTAGCTCCCACCAGACCTAATGCAGCACAAAAAACAGTTTTTCACTATCAGGCTAGGGGTCTACTAAAGTGCAGAGATGTTCCTAGGAGCATCCTTGAGATGCATCTTCTATTTACTTAATTTCTAAAGCAGTGGCCTTTAAATATCTTGCATGCTATCAAGAAATTTAAGCACCCTTTACATGCATAAATTATAAACATGCACTTTTGTACTACTGTGTATTTCTAAAACAAAACTAAAATTAAAAATATTTAAAAATAATAAAAACAATGTCTTTTAAAAAATATTTCTTTGACAATGAGCATACAACAACTCAAAATTTATGGGACACAGCGAAAGCAGTGCTGAGAGGGAAGTTCATAGCACTACAGGCACACTTTCAGAAGCTAGAAAAAGCTCAAATAAACAACTTAACACTGCATCTAAAAGAATTAGAAAAAGAACAGCAAGTAAAGCCCAAATGTAGTAGAAGGAAGGAAATAATAAAGATCAGACCAGAAATAAATGACATAGAGGCTAAAGAAACAATACAGAGGATCAATGAAACTAGGAGCTGGTTCTTTGAAAAGGTAAACAAGATTGATGAACCTTTAAGTAGACTCACCAAGAAAAAGAGAGAAAGGACTCAAATAAATAAAATTAGAAATGAGAGAGGAGAAATAACAACTGACACAACAGAAATACAAAATATTGTAAGAAAATACTATGAAGAACTGTATGCCAAAAAACTAGACAACCTAGATGAAATGGACAAATTCCTTGAAACATACAATTTTCCAAAAATCAATCTGGAAGAATCAGAAAACCTAAACAGACCGATTACACCAAATGAGATCGAAACAGTTATCAAAAAACTCCCAACAAAGAAAAGTCTGGGGCCCGATGGCTTCACAACGGAATTCTACCAAATATTCAAAGAAGAACTAACTCCTATCCTTCTCAAACTATTTCAAAAAATTCAAGAGGAAGGAAGACTTCCAAGCTCCTTTTATGAGGCGAGCATAATTCTGATTCCAAAACCAGGCAAAGACAACACAAAGAAAGAAAATTATAGGCCAATATCTCTGATGAATATAGATGCTAAAATCCTCAACAAAATATTAGCAAACCGGATCCAACAATATATGGAAAAAATCATACACCATAATCAAGTGGGATTTATTCTAGGGAGGCAAGGCTGGTACAATATTCGTAAATCAATCAATGTGATTCATCACATAAACAAAAAGAAGGAGAAAAACCATATGATAATTTCAATAGATGCAGAAAAAGCATTTGATAAAATCCAGCACCCATTCATGATCAAAACTCTCAGCAAAGTGGGAATACAGGGAACATACCTCAACATGATAAAAGCCATCTATGAGAAACCCACAGCCAACATCATACTCAATGGGAAAAAATTAAAAGCAATACCCTTAAGATCAGGAACAAGGCAGGGGTGCCCCCTTTCACCACTCTTATTTAACATAGTTTTGGCAGTCCTTGCCACAGCAATCAGACAAGAAGAAGAAATAAAAGGCATTCAAGTTGGAAAAGAAGAAGTAAAAGTATCATAATTTGCAGATGATATGATATTGTATATAGAAAATCCTAAAGTCTCAGTCAAAAAACTACTGGACCTGATAAATGAATTCAGCAAAGTGGCAGGATATAAAATCAATACTCAGAAATCAGAAGCATTTTTATACACCAACAATGAACAGTCAGAAAGAGAAATTAAGGAAACAATCCCCTTCACAATTACAACCAAAAAAATAAAGTACCTAGGAGTAAACTTAACCAAGGAGACTAAAGACTTGTACTCGGAAAATTACAAAGCATTGATAAAAGAAATCAAGGAAGATACAAACAAGTGGAAGCATATACCGTGCTCATGGTTAGGGAGAATAAACATCATTAAGATGTCTATATTACCCAAAGCAATCTATAAATTCAATGCAATACCAATTAAAATACCAATGACATACTTCAAAGATATAGAACACATATTCCAAAAATTTATATGGAACCAAAAGAGGACACGAATAGCCTCAGCAATCTTAAAAAAGAAGAATAAAGTGGGAGGTATCACACTTCCTGATATCGAGTTATACTACAAGGCCATTGTACTCAAAACAGCCTGGTACTGGCATAAGAACAGGCATATAGATCAATGGAACAGAACAGAGAACCCAGAAATAAACCCACAGTTCTATGGACAACTGATATTTGACAAAGGAGGTAAGGAAATACAATGGAGTAAAGACAGCCTCTTTAACAAATGGTGTTGGGAAAATTGGACAGCTACCTGCAAAAAAATGAAACTAGATCACCAGCTTACACCACTCACAAAAATAAACTCAAAATGGATAAAAGACTTAAATGTAGGCCGTGAAACCATAAGCATCTTAGAAGAAAACATAGGCAGTAAACTCTTTGACATCTCTTGGAGCAATATATTTGCTGATTTATCTCCACGGGGAAGTGAAATAAAAGACAGGATAAACAAATGGGACTATATCAAACTAAAAAGCTTTTGCACAGCTAAAGACAACAAGAACAGAATAAAAAGACAAACTACACAATGGGAGAACATATTTGACAATACGTCTGATAAGGGGTTAATAACCAAAATTTATAAAGAACTTATAAAACTCAACATCAGGAAGACAAACAATCCAATCCAAAAATGGGCAAAAGAGATGAATAGACACTTCTCCAAAGAGGACATACAGATGGCCAATAGGCATATGAAAAAAATGCTCAACATCACTAATCGTTAGAGAAATGCAAATTAAAACCACAATGAGATATCACCTCACACCAATCAGAATGGCACTTATCGACAAAACAACACAGAATAAGTGCTGGCGAGGATGTGGAGAAAAGGGAACCCTCCTGCACTGCTGGTGGGAATGCAGACTGGTGCAGCCACTGTGGAAAACAGTATGGAGATTCCTCAAAAAACTGAAAATCGAACTGCCTTTTGACCCAGCTATCTCACTTTTAGGAATATACCCCAAGGACACCATAGAACGGCTCGAAAAGGAGAAATGCACCCGCATGTATGTGGCAGCATTGTTCACAATAGCGAAGATCTGGAAACAGCCGAAGTGTCCGTCAGAGGACGAGTGGATTAAAAAGCTTTGGTACATATATACTATGGAATACTACTCAGCCATAAGAAATGATGACATCAGATCATTTACAATAACATGGATGGACCTTGACAACATTATACGGAGTGAAATAAGTAAATCAGAAAAAAAACTAAGATGAATCCATACATAGAAGGGACATAAAAATGAGACTCATTGACATGAACAAGAATGTGATGGCAACAGGGGCGGGGGGTTCGGGAGGGGGGATGGGGTGAAGAAGGAGAGAGGGGTTGGAGGAGGGGAGGGGCACAAGAAAACCAGATAGAAGGTGACAGAAGACAATTTAACTTTGGGGGAGGGGTATACAGCACAATCAAATGTCAAAATAATCTAGAGATATTTTCTCTCAACATATGTACCCTGATTTATCAATGTCACTGCATTAAATTTAATAAAAAAATTATTGATCTTAGAGAGGAAAGGAGAGAAAGACAGAAACATTGATCTGTTTCTGTACGTGCCCTCACTGGGGATCGAAGTGGCAACCTTTGCATTTCAGGATGATGCTCTAACCAACTGAGCTCTCCGGCCAGGGCAAAATAATATTTTAAGAACACATTTTATTAAAATTTATTTTAAAAATTTTAATTATAATATATATTATTTAATAACATAATATAATTATGCTTTAAAATTTTTATTAAAGTATAGTTGTTATACAATATTACATTAGTTTCAGGTGTACAACATAGTGATCACTATGACCAGCGTAGAAACTGTCACTGTATTAAGGTATGATGATACCGTTGACTGTGTTCTGTATTCTGCATGTTACACTCCGTGCCTTGTTTTGTGAGTGGAAGCGTGTACCTCCTGTTCCCCTTCACCTTTTAAACCTACCCGCCTCTCATCTAAAAATCTTCAGTTTGCTCTTGGTATCTATGAGTCTGTTTCTGTTTTGTTTTTAGATTTCACATATAAGTGAAATCATATTGTATTTGTTTTCTCTGTCTGACTTAATTCACTTGGCATAATACCGTCAAGGTCCATCCATGTTGTCACAAAGAGGAAGAATGCTGAGTAATGTTCCATTGCATATTCTATCTACCATCCTCTTGATCCAGTCATCTACTGACAGACAGCTAGGCTGTTTTCATACATTGGCTATCATCAATAATGCTGCAATGAAAAGAGGGCTGCACATACCTTTTTTGAATTAGTGTTATGTTTTCTTTGGATAAATACCCAGAAGTGGAAATGCTGTGTTGTATGGTAGTTCTATTTTTAATTTTTTAAGTAACCTCCATACCATTTTCCATATTGGCTGCACTAGTTTACAACACTTCATGAGGGTTCCCCTTTCTCCATATCTCCACCAAGACTTCCTGTTTGTTGATTGGTGATAGCCATTCTCACAGGTATGTGGTGATATCTCATTGTGCTTTTGATTTGCTTTTTCCTGATGAGTAGTGATAGCATCTTTTCATATGCCTGTTGGTCATCTATATGTCTTCTTTGGAGAAATGTCTATTCAGGTCCTCTAGCAATTTTTTAATGTAATCTTTTTTTTGGCTACTGAATTTATAAGTTCCTTATATATTTTGTATATCGATCCCTTATCGGATATATATCATTTATAAATATCTTCTTTCCTATCAGTTGTCTCCCATTTGGGTTGTCTTTATTTTGTTGATGGTATGTTTTATTATTTTTTAAGATGACGTTTAACATATTGTAAAATAGTGATTTGAAGATCTGGTTCTAACCTTACTTCTTATTCTATTTTATTTTTCTTCATACTTATCACCATCAGCAAAGATTTTGTTTTGTTCACTGCTCTGGACCCAGCATATAGAACATTGATTGGCCCACAGTGCATACTTAATAAATACTTATTTTTAAAAATTATTTTTTAACACAATACAATATAATGGCATGTTGTTATACATCCCTTCCCTACTTCACGTTAAATGACCTCACAGGTATCTTGAAAGTAGCCAACATGTGACTGTTTACACCACAGAAGTTGGCAATGCTATAAATGATAGACAAAATGTTAATGGATTAAACTTAAAAGTGTGTTGTGTCTGTAGTTGTTATCTAGTGAATAGCAAAAGACTATTGAATAAATAATTTTTCAGTATTAAAAAAAATAACTGGATGACGTCAGAGTAATGGTGTGGTAGGAAGTGATACTGATAAATCTCCCCCCAAACTCAACAAGATCTTCAACCAGAAACAGAAAAACCTATCCTTGGAGCCTCCAGATGTTTTACAATACACCCAAAGGTATGGTCAAGTGAAAAATTGGCTAAATATATAATCAAACCCCGAAGGAAATAGGGAGTAAGAAATGCTCCGCCTTCCTCACTAACCTAAACAGGGCTGCTTTCACTGGGAACTGAGAATATAGAAACTAAGGTGGGCAAAGGGGGTGAATAGATACAGGCCACGGCACAAATGGGCGAACCAGGCTGTGGCACGGAGATCCAAGCTGAGGAAAAACTGTGCCTGTGGCAACCCAGTCAATACAAGCTAACACTCACACCAAACCCAGGCAAAGAAAGACAAGTGGGGCAGCCATTTTCCCCGATCTCCTGGTCGGCGCACGCAAATAGTGGGCGAGAGATTCCTCCGAGTGCCTCAGCAGTGGGCACTTGTGTTACCCCACAGAGAGGCAGAGTCAGGCGACTTTGTGTGGGCCGAAAGCGGAATCTCCGGGCCGCCCCAGTGCCCTGAAAAAGCCGCTCACGGGGAGGGAGTGAGAGCCAATTCCAACACTGGAACTTTTCCGTGCAGGTGGGGGTTTCATTCAGAGGATGAGGCGGCTGGCCTGATATCCTGGTCGGCGCACACAGAGAGTGGGCAAGAGATTCCTCCCAGCACCTCAGGAATGGGCGCCCGTGTTATCCCACAGAGGGGCAGAGTCAGAGGCCTTTGTGTGGGCAAAAAGCGGAATCTCGGGCCGCCCCAGCGCCCTGAAAAAGCTGCGCATGGGGAGGGAATGAGAGCCAATTCCAACGCTGGAACTTTTCTGTACGGGCGGGGGTTTCACTCAGAGGGTGAGACTGCTGGCCTGATATCCTGGTCTGCGTGCACAGATAGTGAGGGAGAGATTCCTCTGAGTGCTTTGGCAGTGGGCGCCCATGTTATCCCACAGGGGGGCAGAGTCAGGGGCCTTTGTGTGGGCCAAAAGTGGAATTTCCAGGCTGCCCCAGCGCCCTGAAAAAGCTGCGCACGGGGAGGGAGCGAGAGCCAATTCCAACGCTGGAACTTTTCCGTGTGGGCGGGGGTTTCACTCAGAGTGTGAGACTGCCGGCCTGATATCCTGGTCTGCACACAGATAGTGAGTGAGAGTTTCCTCCAAGCGCCCCGGGAGTGGGCGCCCCCCCCCCCCGTGTTACCGAACAGAGTGGCAGAGCCAGAGGTCTCTGAGTGGGCAAAAGCCCCACCTGATTATGCTAGCAGCTCTGACTGACTGAGCCTTACCCAGAGTCCTGTGCTGAGTGGGAATAGAGTGGGGAGTTGCCAGCTCTTTGAGCCTCTTACTATCCAGGAAGAGGCAGCAGCAACCCCATAGCTGGATTATCAGGCTAATAATTGAGGAAGGAAAGACTAGGAGAGAGGCTCCAGGAACACGGACTCTCTCACTGTCGGAGCCTATAAATGCTAATGAGCCTCAACTGCCAACGAGACTAAAGCACAATACATGACATCGCCATAGAGACTTATCAACTGCAAACCTCTACCTGAGCATGCCAAAGGGGCAGAACCCGGGGCACAGAGTCACTGACCAGGAAGAAGGAGAGAAAAGAAAAAGCAAGAAGATAACCTCTCAAAATCAAGAATAATCCGCAGACTTTATAACCTATCCCATTTTATTATATTTGTTCATTTCTCTTATCTTCATTCTTGATTTTTTTTTCCTCCTCCAATTTGGTTGTTTAACTCTCTGCCAGCCTTACTCTCTCCTCTCCTTGAACTACACAACTCATAAGTGTTACATCTCCCATTATCTTTTCTTTCCTCTTCTTTTCTCTCTATGAAGATTGTACTCCAAAACTCTTAACCTTCTCTCTCTCTCTCCTCTTTTTTCTTTTTTCTTCTTTGAGTGGTTCCCTCTTTTTCTCTCTCTCTCTCTCTCTCTCTCTCTTTTCTCCCTCTATATTAGTTTCTTCCTTTCTCCTTTACATCTCCTCTCATTCAAACCTCAATAATGAACAAATTATCTTACCTGGGATTCAAACTTATGTTTGTGGCATTTTGGGGGGGTTTTACTTCACCTTTTTAACTCACTAGCAGTGCTCCCATCCCTGGCTCTCCATTTTATCTAGTTCTTGTTCCACTAAATACAATAGTAATTTTTTAATTTGTCCCCCCATTTTCCTGTTTCCCTCTTATTCCTCTCATCATAACTCTTAGTCAACCAACACCTAAAAGCAAATCATTTTATTCTTGACCCAAATTTTTTCCTTATTTGCATTTTGTGGGTCCATACCCCCCTTTTTCTTGCCCCTTTATTACTTCTCCCCAATTCAGGCCCTCCAGTACAGGCATTGTTTGTTCTATTTAGTACCATATAATTCACAGTTCACCACAAGATTTTCTCAAGAAAGAGGGGAGAAGAGAGGAGAGGAAAAAAGGAGGGGGGGAATAATTTCCTTTTTTAAAAATTTTTATTTTATTTTATTTTTCTTTAATTATTAATTAAAAAACAGCTCTTTTTGATTTTTTATTTTTATTTTTTTAACGTTTTATTCTTCATTAAATCTCATTAATAATATCAACAAAACCACCCTCAGATGCCATTAAGGAAGAGAAAATCGAATATCATGGGTACAAAAGAAAGAGACGTAACACAGATAGATGAGGAAAAATCTATGGAGAAAAAATTTAATATATTGGAAACCTTGGAGTTAAACGACAGAGAATTTAAAATAGAAATCCTAAAAATACTCAGAGATATACAAGAAAATACAGAAAGGCAATTTAGGGAGCTCAGAAAACAACTCAATGAACACAAAGAATATATTTCCAAGGAAATTGAAACTATAAAAACAAATCAAACAGAGATGAAAAACTCAATTCATCAACTGAAAAATGAGGTAACAAGCTTAGCTAATAGAACAGGCCAGATAGAAGAGAGGATTAGTGAAATAGAAGACAAGCAACTTGAGGCACAACAGAGAGAAGAAGAAAGAGACTCAAAAATTTAAAAAAATGAGATAGCCCTACAAGAATTATCTGACTCCATCAAAAAGAATAACATAAGAATAATAGGTATATCAGAGGGAGAAGAGAGAGAAAATGGAATGGAGAACATACTCAAACAAATAATAGATGAGAACTTCCCAAGCCTGTGGAAAGAACTAAAGCCTCAAATTCAAGAAGCAAACAGAACTCCGAGTTTTCTTAACCCCAACAAACCTACTCCAAGGAACATCATAATGAAATTGGCACAAACCAACGGCAAAGAAAAAATTCTCAAGGCAGCCAGGGAAAAGAAGAATACAACATATAAAGGAAGGCCCATTAGATTATCATCAGATTTCTCAACAGAAACTCTACAAGCTAGAAGAGAGTGGACCCCAATATTTAAAGTCCTGAAAGAGAGGAACTTTCAACCACAAATACTATACCCATCAAAGCTATCCTTCAAATATGAAGGAGAAATAAAAACATTCACAGATACAGAAAAGATGAGGGAATTTATCATCAGAAAACCCCCACTCCAGGAATTACTAAAGGGGATTCTCCAATCAGATACAAAGAACAACAAAAAAAAACAGAGCCACAAGTAAAAGCTCCAAGAAGAACACAATAAAACCAAATTTAAACTGTGACAACAACAAAAAGAAAGAGGGGGAGAAGATGGAGATGAACAGTAGCAAAGGACGATGGAGTGCAAAAGTACTCACAAAATAGTTCGCTACAATGAACAGGGTAGGGACCCTTTTTATTACTCAAAGGTAACCACCATTGAAAAAATCACCACAGAAGGACATGAGATAAAAAAGATAGCAACAGAGGAAAGATGTATGGAATACAACCAAATAAAAACAAAAGATAGAAAAACGAAAGAGAAGGATCAAACAAGACACAAAACTAACAGAAAGCAAGATATAAAATGGCAATAGGGAACTCACAAGTGTCAATAATTACACTAAATGTAAACAGATTAAACTCACCAATAAAAAGGCACAGAGTAGCAGAATGGATTAAAAAAGAAAATCCAACTGTATGCTGCCTACAAGAAATTCATCTAAGGGCCCTGGCCAGTTGGCTCAGTGATAGAGTGTCGGCTTGGTGTGCAGAAGTCCCGGGTTCAATTCCCAGCCAGGGCACACAGGAGAAGCGCCCATCTGCTTCTTTGTGTCCTTCCTCTCTGTCTCTCTCTTCCCCTCCCGCAGCTGAGGCTCCATTGGAGCAAAAATGACCCAGGTGCTGGGGATGGCTCCTTGGCCTCTGCCCCAGGTGCTAGAGTGGCTCTGGTCGCAACAGAGCGATGCCCCGGAGGGGCAGAGCATTGCCCTCTGGTGGGCAGAGCGTCGCCCCCTGGTGGGCGTGCCAGGTGGATCCCAGTCAGGCACATGCAGGAATCTGTCTGTCTCTCCCCGTTTCTAGCTTCAGAAAAATACAAAAAAAAAAGAAAAAAAGAAAAAAAGAAACTCATCTAAGTAACAAGGATAAAAACAAATTCAAAGTGAAAGGCTGGAAAACAATACTCCAAGCAAATAACATCCAAAAAAAGGCAGGTGTAGCAATACTCATATCTGATAATGCTGACTACAAGACAACAAAAGTACTCAGAGACAAAAATGGCCATTTCATAATGGCTAAGGGGACACTGAATCAATAAGACATAACAATTCTTAATATATATGCACCAAACCAAGGAGCACCAAAATATATAAGACAGCTACTTATTGACCTTAAGACAAAAACTGATAAAAATACAATCATACTTGGAAACCTCAATACACCGCTGACGGCTCTATATCAGTCATCCAAACAGAGAATCAACAAAGATATAGTGGCCTTAAACAAAACACTAGAGCACCTGGATATGATAGACATCTACAGGACATTTCATCCCAAAGTGACTGAGTATACATTTTTCTCCAGTGTACATGGATCATTCTCAAGAATTGACCATATGTTGGGCCACAAAAACAACATCAGCAAATTCAGGAAAACTGAAGTTGTACCAAGCATATTTTCTGATCAGAAAGCCTTGAAACTAGAATTCAACTACAAAAAAGAGGAAAAAAATCCCACAAAAATGTGGAAACTAAACAACATACTTTTAAAAAATGAATGGGTCAAAGAAGAAATAAGTGCAGAGATCAAAAGATATATACAGACTAATGAAAATGACAATACAACATATCAGAATCTATGGGATGCAGCAAAAGCAGTGATAAGAGGGAAGTTCATATCACTTCAGGCATATATGAACAAACAAGAGAGAGCCCAAGTGAACCACTTAACTTCCCACCTTAAGAAACTAGAAAAAGAAGAACAAAGACCACCCAAAACCAGCCAAAGAAAGGAGATAATAAAAATCAGAGCAGAAATAAATGAAATAGAGAACAGAAAAACTATAGAAAAAATTAATAGAACAAGGAGCTGGTTCTTTGAAAAGATCAACAAAATTGACAAACCCTTGGTAAGACTTACCAAGGAAAAAAGAGAAAGAACTCATATAAACAAAATCCAAAATGAAAGAGGAAAAATCACCACGGACACCGTAGATATACAAAGAATTATTGTAGAATACTATGAAAAACTTTATGCCACTAAATTCAACAACCTAGAAGAAATGGATAAATTTCTAGAACAATACAACCTTCCTAGACTGAGTCAAGAAGAAGCAGAAAGCCTAAACAGACCTATTAGTAGAGAAGAAATAGAAAAAACCATTAAAAACCTGCCCCAAAATAAAAGTCCAGGCCCAGATGGCTATACCAGTGAATTTTATCAAACATTCAAAGAAGACTTGGTTACTATTCTACTGAAAGTCTTCCAAAAAATTGAAGAAGAAGCAATACTTCCAAACACATTTTATGAGGCCAACATAACCCTCATACCAAAACCAGGCAAGGATGGCACAAAAAAAGAAAACTACAGACCAACATCTCTAAAGAATACAGATGCTAAAATACTAAACAAAATACTAGCAAATC
Organism: Saccopteryx bilineata; assembly: GCF_036850765.1. Classification (NCBI taxonomy): domain Eukaryota; kingdom Metazoa; phylum Chordata; class Mammalia; order Chiroptera; family Emballonuridae; genus Saccopteryx; species Saccopteryx bilineata. The sequence goes on along the minus strand of NC_089491.1, from coordinate 136,219,947 downwards.
GAATACAACAACATATTTAAAAAATAATACATCATGATCAAGTGGGATTCATCCCAGAATCTCAAGGATGGTTCAACATACGTAAAATGGTTAACGTAATACACCATATCAACAAAACAAAGAACAAAAACCACATGATCTTATAAATAGATGTGGAAAAGGCTTTTGATAAAATACAACACAATTTTATGTTTAAGACTCTCAACAAAATGGGTATAGAAGAAAAATATCTCAACATGATAAAGACCATATATGATAAACCAGAGGTCCCCAAACTACGGCCAGTGGGCCGCATGTGGCCCCCTGAGGGCATTTATCCAGCTCCAGCCGCACTTCTGGAAGGGGCACCTCTTTCATTGGTGGTCAGTGAGAGGAGCATAGTTCCCATTGAAAAACTGGTCAGTTTGTTGATTTAAATTTACTTGTTCTTTATTTTAAATATTGTATTGTTCCCGCTTTGTATTTTTACTTTAAAATAAGATATGTGCAGTGTGCATAGGGATTTGTTAATCGTTTTTTTTATTGTCTGGCCCTCCAACGATCTGAGGGACAGTGAACTGGCCCCCTGTGTAAAAAGTTTGGGGACCCCTGTGATAAACCATCAGATAACATCATATTAAATGGCACAAAACTGAAGGCTTTCCCCCTTAAATCAGGAACAAGACAGGGTTGTCCACTCTCTCCACTCTTATTTAATGTGGTACTAGAGGTTCTAGCCAGAGCAATCAGACAGGACAAAGAAATAAAAGGCATCCATATCGGAAAAGAAGAAGTAAAAGTATCACTTTTTGCAGATGATATGATCCTATACATCGAAAACCCCAAAGAATCCACAAAAAAACTATTAGAAACAATAAGCCAATATAGTAAGGTTACAAAATTAACATACAAAAGTCCATAGCCTTTCTACATGCCGACAATGAAACATTTGAGAATGAACTCAAAAGAATAATCCCCTTCACGATTGCAACAACAAAAATAAAATACCTAGGAATAAACATAACAAAGAATGTAAAGGACCTATATAATGAAAACTATAAACCATTGTTAAGGGAAATCGAAAAAGATATAATGAGATGGAAGAATATTCCTTGTTCTTGGTTAGAAACAATAAATATAATTAGATGGCCATATTACCTAAAGCAATATACAAATTTAATGCAATTCCCATCAAAATTCCAATGATATTTTTTAAAGAAATGGAGCAAAAAATCATCAGATTCATATGGAACTATAAAAAACTCCGAATAGCCAAAGCAATCCTAAAGAAAAAGAATGAAGCTGGGGCATTACAATACCTGACTTTAAACTATATTATAGGGCCACGACAATCAAAACAGCATGGTATTGGCAGAAAAATAGACACTCAGACCAATGGAACAGAATAGAAAACCCAGAAATAAAACCACATATATATAGTCAAATAATTTTTGATAAAGGGGCCAACAACACACAATGGAGAAAAGAAAGCCTCTTCAATAAATGGTGCTGGGAAAACTGGAAAGCCACATGCAAAAGAATGAAACTGGACTACAGTTTGTCCCCCTGTACTAAAATTAACTCAAAATGGATCAAAGATCTAAACATAAGACCTGAAACAATTAAGTACATAGAAGAAGACATAGGTACTCAACTCATGGACCTGGGCTTTAAAGAGCATTTTATGAATTTGACTCCAAAGGCAAGAGAAGTGAAGGCAAAAATTAATGAATGGGACTACATCTGACTAAGAAGTTTTTGCTCAGCAAGAGAAACTGATAACAAAATAAACAGACAGCCAACTAAATGGGAAATGATATTTTCAAACAACAGCTCAGATAAGGGACTAATATCCAAAATATACAAAGAACTCATAAAACTCAACAACAAACAAACAAACAATCCAATAAAAAAAATGGGAAGAGGACATGAACAGACACTTCTCCCAGGAAGAAATACAAATGGCCAACAGATATATGAAAAGATGCTCATCTTCTTTAGTTATTCGAGAAATGCAAATCAAAACTGCAATGAGATACCACCTAACACCTGTTAGATTGGCTATTATTAACAAGACAGGTAATAGCAAATGTTAGAGAGGCTGTGGAGAAAAAGGAACCCTCATCCACTGTTGGTGGGAATGTAAAGTAGTACAACCATTATGGAAGAAAGTATGGTGGTTCCTCAAAAAACTGAAAATAGAACTACCTTATGACCCAGCAATCCCTCTACTGGATATATACCCCAAAAACTCAGAAACATAGATATGTAAAGACACATGCAGCCCCATGTTCATTGCAGCATTGTTCACAGTGGCCAGGACATGGAAACAACCAAAAAGCCCGTCAATAGATGACTGGATAAAGAAGATGTGGCACATATACACTATATGGAATACTACTCAGCCATAAGAAATGATGACATCGGATCATTTACAGCAAAATGGTGCGATCTTGATAACATTATACGAAGTGAAATAAGTAAATCAGAAAAAAACAGGAACTGCATTATTCCATACGTAGGTGGGACATAAAAGTGAGACTAAGAGACATTGATAAGAGTGTGGTGGTTACAGGGGGAGGGGAGAGAGGAAGAGGGAAAGGGGGAGGGGGAGGGGCACAAAGAAAACTAGATAGAAGGTGACAGAGGACAATCTGACTTTGGGTGATGGGTATGCAACATAATTGAACAAGAAGATAACCTGGACATGTTATCTTTGAATATATGTATCCTGATTTATGGATGTCGCCCCATTAAAAAAATAAAATTATTTAAAAAAATAAATTAAAAAAAAAACTATCATCATTTTCAGCAAGTCGTTTATATCACTGAAAAATGAGTGAAGATCCAACAACATGTCTCATGATTTCATTTTCATATTAGTTATTACTGTAACGGATAATATTAACAACATTCCTATGAGAACTACACTCAGAAAGCTTGTTATTAAACAGTAACCAGCATACCACTGCCCCTAGCCCACGTCAGCTACAAAGCTGGTCCCAGTTGCCTCCCTCCCTAACACACAATGGCATCTAGGACCTAGTTGTACTGATCTTCGATGAGTCCCCCAAAATACCAAGTATTCCTATCTCAAGACCTTTCCATTTGCCTTCCTGTCAGGAATTTCTTCCCCTAAATTTGTGCTACCTGACCCCTCATCATAATCCAGGTCTCAGATCAAATGTCATGTGGGAGATTCTGAGTATTCCAAAGTAACTATTTCTCCCTAGTTTCTGTCGTCATTGTCCCGTTTTATTGACTTCACTGTACTTTCTACTATGTAAAATATTTATTAATTTACTTGTAGTGTTTAATAATTTACTTGTTGAATGGTTGTCTCTTGTCCTATGAGGTTCACCAGCACAGTGACTTGTCTGCCTATTTCCAATGTATCCTTCACACTAGGTATGGTACCTGGCACGTAGTAGGGACTAAATAATTGCTGACTGACCAAAATCTATTTAATTAGAGATTACTATGTCAGGTAACAATCTCAGGCTTATTGTTACCACTTTCCCTTAAAGTATAGCCAATATATAGGGACCGTTTTAGAAACAAGAGTTTGATAGAAGCTGTGAGAAAATGCAAGTGGGAAAGAAATCTCCAGCAATAGAACTTCAGCCGCAGTCTTGGGCACTGCTGCCCGGGGCATCCCTTCTTCCTCTGCTCTTTCCTTCTCTTATGCTCCCTGAGAATCCCATGCTTGAGAGAAGAGTCTCAAGCAATGCTTCTCAGCAAGACCAGAGGTTGAGATCAAACCTATGAGGTTGCGAGGTTTAGGAAGCAAAGAGTAAGATGGTAGGGCAGGGGGTGGAGGATGAAATCAGGTTTTACAGAAGCAAAATGGCTACACTGGGCACTAGCCATGCACCAAGATGAAGATGGCTAAAATCCTAGTACTAAACAAGTCCACGTGGAAACACTTCTGTTCCAGAAGGAAAGACAATATGGCCATCTTTAAAACACTTACAAAACTTGATAATTTTAGCTCCTACTCAATTTATAACTTGCACCAAACACCACAGAGTTCTCAGCCATGTTGAGGTAGTTGCATTGGCTACCATGCTTCTCTCTCATACAGATCACTGTGTGAGTCAACTGTGGTTGTATCTACTCAACACAATATTAGTTCATCTGTAGTTAAGTCCCAAGGAACAGTCCAGGGTCTACACGGAGTATGACTCCGTGGACCATCCACACAGAAGGAATATTCCTGCCCTTGTAGAGTATTTCCATATATGGCCATGCCCCAATATAAGATTAATCTGAGGAAGACAGAGCAGGAACCCTGAAGTAATGACAATAGTGGTACTTAACATCTGCTCTGCACTGTCCTAATTTTAGGTGCATTGTTTCTAATAGTATTCATAATGGCTTATACAACACTTATCAAATGTTACCAAGCAAGGAACCATGCTAAGCACATAACACATATTAACTCATTTATTCCTGATAACAACCTTGTGTGGATGGCTCTATCATTATTTTCATTTTACAGCTAAGGAGAGTGAGACCCAGAAAGATCTAGTAATTTATCTTAAGTCACACAGTTCATCACAAGTCAGGATTCAAATCTGAACAGTTTGGCTCCAGAATCTATTCATTTAGCCACTCCACTGAACCATACAGCCCTGAAAATATCCTTGTTTTACAGATGAGGAAACTGAGGCTCAGATGGACTAAGAAACTTGTTCATGATCACACAGCTAGCAAGTGGGAGAGCCAAAGTTTGATCCTTCAGCCTCTTCACCACCAGCTCAGCTATGAGTTCAACCCTGAGGAGTCTGTACACCAGACTCAGACAGCCAGCTGCGAGCCAAGGGCAAGAAAGAGGGAAGCCACTGGTGGTCTACAAACAGACCCACCCTTAGGACTGCTGACTCATTCTGCCTTTGTTTCATGAGTAGAAGGTTTAGGTTTGAGAATGAATTTGCCTATTTCACTTTCTGTATGTTACTGAACCCATCCAAGTCCCTCCTCCTTGATTCTAAAACAGAGGTAAGGACAGTGTCTTCACAGGGACTAAAAAATCTTAGCACAGTATCTGGCACAGGGTAAGAGCTTAATAAATGAGTATTAGTAATTATCACCTTGGGTGGTTGCCAAAAAGTCTCTGACCAAAACTTGTAAGTAAACTGAATCTTGCGGCTATATTTATAAATATCCTTTTGAAAGATGTCAAAGCAAATCTCACATTAAAATTTGCATAGGGAATTCTCTATCTGATAGGTTAATATGTTCTTAGGCAAAACATCATGAGATTTTACAGTCCCTGAAATGTAGTAAGTAAGCAAAATAGATGAGTGTTAAATTAATTCAAAATGTAAATATCTGCAAAGCAAGTCTATTAAAAAATCACAGGAAAACAGAATTAGAAATATTTACCAAAGGCCCTGACCGGTTGGCTCAGCAGTAGAGCGTCGGCCTGGCGTGTGGGGGACCCGGGTTCGATTCCCGGCCAGGGCACATAGGAGAAGCGCCTTTTGCTTCTCCACTCTCCCCCCTCCCTTCCTCTCTGTCTCTCTCTTCCCCTCCCGCAGCCAAGGCTCCATTGGAGCAAAGATGGCCCGGTCGCTGGGGATGGCTCCTTGGCCTCTGCCCCAGGCGCTAGAGTGGCTCTGGTCGCGGCAGAGCGACGCCCCAGAGGGGCAGAGCATAGCCCCCTGGTGGGCAGAGCGTTGCCCCTGGTGGGCATGCCGGGTGGATCCTGGTCGGGTGCATGCGGGAGTCTGTCTGATTGTCTCTCCCCGTTTCCAGCTTCAGAAAAATACAAAAAAAAAAAAAAAAAAAGGATTTTTACCAAAGAACCACATGACATAAAAATTAAAACTATACCTGTAACATCTTAAACATTCACCAAAATTAATCAAATCAGGCTCTTGTATTATTATAGTATTTTTTAAGACCTAAATTTTATATTTTAATAATAGTAATGGGATTTCTTAACGTTTTGTTTCCATCTCTTCCCATTTGATTTCAACTGCACCATTAAAATCTTGGGCAAAAAATATGTGATTACTTGATAAATTTGAAAGATATTTTCTTAGGTGATTTTGGCTTCAATTATTTGCCTTAATCACTTACTTTATTACCATATTTTTCACTCCATAAGATTCACTATTTCCCCCCAAAAGTGGAGGGGGAAATGCCCATGTGTCTTATGGAGCAAAAGATACAGTATTTTATTAAATATTTTAATACACCAGAATATGATTTTCTTATTTTCCTTTTTAAAACCCTAGCTGTGTCTGCATGACCAGGCAGTGGCGCAGTGGATAGAGAGTTGGACTGGGATGCAGAAGACCCAGGTTCGAGACCCCAAGGTCACCAGCCTGAGCACGGGCTCATCTGGTTTGAGAAAAGCTCACCAGCTTGGACTCAGGTCACTGGCTTGAGCAAGGGGTCACTCAGTGTGCTGAAGGTCAAGGCACATATGAGAAAGCAATCAATGAACAACTAAGGTGTCGCAACAAAAAACTGATGATTGATGCTTCTCATCTCTCTCCGTTCCTGTCTGTCTGTTCCTATCTATCCCCCTCCCCCCTCTGTCTCTGGGGGAAAAAAAAAAACCCTAGCTCTGTCTTATGGTCAGGTGTGTTTTATGGAGCAAATAATGCATTATTTTCATACATATTTTATTTAGGACATTAATTTTCTTTTCTTTTTTCTTTTTTGTATTTTTCTGAGGTTTGAAACGGGGAGGCAGTCAGACAGACTCCCGCATGTGCCCAACCGGGATCCACTCGGCATGCCCACCAGGGGGCGATGCTCTGCCCATCTGAGGCGTTGCTCTGCCGCATTCTAGCACCTGAGGCAGAGGCCACAGAGCCATCCTCAGCGCCCGGGCCAACTTTGCTCCAATGGAGCCTTGGCTGCAGGAGGGGAAGAGAGAGAGAGGAAGGAGAGGGGGAGGGGTGGAGAAACAGATGGGTGCTTCTCCTGTGTGCCCTGGCTGGGAATCGAACCTGGGACTCCTGCACACCAGGCCGATGCTCTACCACTGAGCCAACCAGCCAGGGCTGAACATTAATTTTTGCCCTGGCCGGTTGGCTCAGCGGTAGAGCGTCGGCCTAACGTGCGGAGGACCCGGGTTCGATTCCTGGCCAGGGCACACAGGAGAAGCGCCCATTTGCTTCTCCACCCCTCCGCCGCGCTTTCCTCTCTGTCTCTCTCTTCCCCTCCTGCAGCCAAAGCTCCATTGGAGCAAAGATGGCCCGGGCGCTGGGGATGGCTCTGTGGCCTCTGCCTCAGGTGCTAGAGTGGCTCTGGTCGCAACATGGCAACGCCCAGGATGGGCAGAGCATCACCCCCTGGTGGGCAGAGCGTTGTCCCATGGTGGGTGTGCCAGTGGATCCCGGTCGGGCGCATGCGGGAGTCTGTCTGACTGTCTCTCCCTGTTTCCAGCTTCAGAAGAAGAATAAATAAATAAATAAATAAATAAATAAATAAATAAATAAAAAATAAATAAATAAAATAAATTTTTCTATCCATGCCGTAAATCACCTGACACTTCAAAATGTTGGTACCTTTTCTCTTTGAGTTGGGTAAGTGCTTGCTCAAGCTCTTCTTTGACCAAGATTTTACAACTCTTTATCTGACAGAAAAAGGAACATCTTGAGCCAGAGCTCACACAAGTCCTTCCAGTAGAGAAATTACTGTGAACTTGCAAACGAGCTTTCATAGCAGATGGAGGCAAGAGAATAGGTAGAAAAGAATATTTTCAAATGATTTTGAAATTTATTTTCTAATATTTTTCTGATCATTTATTACATTTTTTATAAGTTAAATAAGAGAAAAGGCTATTTAAAACAGTATCATTGTACAGGAAGCCAGGAAATGAAACATACCAAAACTATATTTGTCAAGCAATTGTATTTTTGATAACTCACAAACTTGCAACTTACCTTTGTTTGCTCCCCCAAGGACTAGAGCATAGAGGAGAGCGAGGAGAGGACTAGGGCATAAAGATAATGTAAATGAAATCACATGATTAAATAAAAAAATAACCCTCGATTATAATAGTAATCAATGGCATAAAGCATCATTACTTTTCCATTATAAATAATTACTTGGCACTAATAAAACAATAGCTACAACTCCCAAGAAAATTATATACAGTGTTTCATACTGAATAGACCTGACCCATATAAGAGAATAATTCTCTTTTGGCCTACATCTGAATAATTAAAACTTTAGAATTTGTTTTTAAATCAGTGAGAGAAGGGGAGGCAGAGACAGATTCCCGCATGCACCCTGACTGGGATCCACCTGGCAAGCCCACTAGGGGGCGATGCTCTGCTCATCTGGGACACTGCTCTGTTGCTCAGCAACCAAACTCTTCTTAGTACCTGAGGTAGAGGCCATGGAGCCATCCGCAGATCTTGCTCCAATTAAGTCCGGCTGCAGGAGGGGTAAAGAGGTAGGGAGAGAGAGAAGTGAGAGGGGGAGCGGCAGAAAAGCAGATGGGTACTTCTCCTGTGTGCCCTGACTGGGAAACGAACCTGGGACATCCATACATTGGGCTGATGCTCTACCACTGAGCCAACCAGCCAGGGCCTAAAACTTCAGTAATTTTTTTATCCCAAAGATTTTATTAGCATATAATAACAAATATGAAGCAATCACATTTTTCTCAAAGCATCTTCATATGAATATATTTATTTGCATATGTGTATAAATACAGAAATTATATAGTTATGTGTTTTTAAATTCAGGTTGATTGTGAAATTTACTACATAATTCTCCTTTTGATAAAACCATAATTAGCTAACTTTTCAAAACACTGTATAGCTGTACTTTTAAGAAATAATTATATTTTCATACAATGTAAGCACGCTGAAGTGAGCACTTACGTTTGGCATCTGTTAGCTTCTCTCTTGGTGAAATATCAGACGAAGACTGTTGTTCCTTTACTGTGGCAATATCTTTTGGATGTAAGAAGTCAAATAAGCCCTGGCAGGTTGGCTCAGTGGTAGAGCGTCGGCCTGGCATGCAGGAGTCCTGGGTTCGATTTCGGCCAGGGCACACAGGAGAAGCACCCATCTGCTTCTCCACCCCTCCCCCTCTCCTTCCTCTCTGTCTCTCTCTTCCCCTCCCGCAGCCAGGCTCCATTGGAGCAAAGTTGGCCCGGGTGCTGAGGATGGCTCTGTGGCCTCTGTCTCAGGTGCTAGTATGGCTCTGATTGCGGCAGAGCAATGCCCCAAGATGGGCAGAGCATCGCCCCCTGGTGGGCATGCCGGGTGGATCCCCATCGGGCGCATGTGGGAGTCTGTCTGACTGCCTCCCTGTTTCCAACTTCAGAAAAAGAAAAAAAAAAGAAAAAGAAGTCAAATAAGCTTTGTCCAGTCACACTAGCCTATTAATAAAGTAGACGTTCATTTAAAATCAGTATATCCTAATTTTTCTACATTTCCTTATACAGACATAGGATACTTTCTTTTGTCAAAATCGCTTTGAGTTAATCTAAAAGAATCATCCACTAGCTGTGTGACATTAATTTAAAATTAAAAGCGGGGTCACACTTGTAGATGGAAACAAAATACACACACTCAAAACCATTAACTGGACACACACACCAATCACACACAAACACCTAACCACCAATATTCTGTTTCTTTTTACTCTTGTTAACATCTCCTAATTCATATATACTTCTAAATCATATTGTGATACTTTAAACTTTATTCTTGATTTAAAAATAAAGTGATTATATTAGAGTATCATGTGGAAGTCACAAAAAAGCTGCAATTTTATGGGGTAACTTAGAGACTTAGCATACTGTTAAAAAACACCATACTACTGAAAAACAAAATCCAGCCTAGGACACCACTTCCCACTGCGCCTGTCCCAATACCAGAGCATTCCTAGGTCTGTGCCTTTGCTCCATGTTCTCAGCAGCTGGAATTCATTATTCCGTCTCTACAAACTCAATTCCCTGGCCAATCCAGCCAATTGTCCTTGATTCCCTAGACTCTCTCTCTCAACCTAAAATCTCTTCCTCACTGTCTCTGCACATCTCAAAACTTGGCAGACATTCTAATTTTCATGAGATGTTCTTCCTGTGACCACCCCTTTTCTGACCTCCTTTATTACCCAAGGAGACATTGCTGTAGAAGACAGAACAGATGGACCAGACGATACAAACAGCCTGAATTGCTTGGCAGTTAGATACCTCATATCAAAAAAAGCTAGCAATCTGACTTATACATCTGTCTATTGTGTGATTGGGTAATACAAGTCTATGCCTAGAATTCTGCTTTAGAGCAAGCAGGTTTCTGAATCTGAAAAGCTGGGACTAGATCCTGCATGATGGGGATCCCAAAGGCCTCCTGAGCAGTCGGTGAGTCTCTGGAATGGCCTCTGAAATGCAAAGTCAGTGCCTAGTGGGACAAGACTCCATGTCCCTGTTTGGAATTTCAGTGCTACCCATACCGTTGATTATCTTGCTGTGTGTGATGTTCTTTATTTATAATTAGAAGACAGAATGGCCCTGGCTGGTTTGCTCAGTGGTAGAGCATCGGCCTGGAATGTTGAAGTCCCAGGTTCAATTCCCAGCCAGGGCACACAGGAGAAGCACCCATCTGTTTCTCCACCCTTCTCCTTCTACTTTCTATCTCTCTATTCCCCTCCCACAGCCAAGGCTCCATTGGAGAAAAAGTTGACCTGGACACTGAGGATGGCTCCAAGGCCTTCACCTCAAGTGCTAGAATGGCTACAGTTGCCACAGAACAACAACCCAGATGGGCAGAGCATCGCTCCCTAGTGGGCATGCCAGGTGGATCCTGGTCGGGAGTGTGTGGGTGTCTTGTCTGTCTGCCTCCCCACTTCCCACTTCAGAAAAATACAAAAGAGAGAGAGAGAGAAAGAGAATGATCAGGGAGTACCCTGCTTTTGTGCCCCAGCTGTAACCAGCTGCATGATTCATTCAATTCTCATTCCTTCTGAATGCAGGCTCAGAATATCTTTCCTTGTTATTTAGCTCATTGTCTATGGTTTCCTTATCTATTCAAATTTCCAAATTGGGGGTGGGAGTGGGGAGACAGGCTGAAATTAATGGGAGTTATTTAAGATGAAATCTTTTGGCTATGTGATTTTTAAAATTAGAAATACCACAGGTGCTAGCATATTCATTCTGTTGGATTGTTTTCAGTACTATAGTTTTTGGTTAACTAGTTTAAATTAAGTGTTCAGTGAAGGGGACTTAAAGCAATTACCCAGCTAGTTAAATAAAAGATACATTTTGGAGTTTTTTGCCAGAGCTTTGATCAAAAGCTATTGTGCAACGCACAGTAACTTAGTAATAATGACTCATACTGAACTTATAATGCTCTCTTGGAGGAAACAGAGAAGGGCAGCTAATGTTTTTCAGACACTCTCAGATATGACAGTTTAGTCTTTCCATCCTGAGAGAAGGTATAATCATCATTTCCACTTTTTACATATGAGAACGCTGAGGTTCAGGAGAATGAGGTAAGCTACTGAAGACAAGGAAGGGGACAAATGTCAGTAACGACCATCCACCCTCATGCCACCTGTCTGTCTGTCCCACCCATAGTTCTCACTTAGCTGAGCCTAATCCCACAGCCCACCGAGAAAGGGTTCAGAAAGAGAGCCTTGAAATCTGTATGTTCAAAACCCCCCCTCCCAAAACAAAAAAACTACACATAGTGTGGAAAATGTGCTATTTTGAATACCTGATCATAATGAAGTGTTTTGGAAACTGACTTATAACTGAAGAGAATTTTCTCTCATTCACAACGAAGAGAATTTTCTCTCATTCACATTCAACCACAAACAGGAAGCCTTCTGCAGTCTAAGACATAAAAATATAAAAGCACATTTTTTAAGTAACATCTGTCTTTCTCACATATACAGTTTCTAAGGAAACTACTGTAGCCATAAAACTAAGAGTTGTCACAGAGTTAATTTTAAGAAATTTTAAGATGTATATAGAGTTATAAAAAACCATCAAACTGAACCCCTGTCTAAATTGATGGCTTTCACATGGGAAGTTCAGCCAGGGCATATTTAGTTGAAATATTTCATAATATAAAAATTACCTATACCATATTCTACACTACTGCACACAGAAACTCTGTAAAGATATAAAAATACCTCAGTAACAGTGACTGCCTGTGGCTGTGCAGAGATGGAAAGATGGGAAGATTGGGGATGAGGAAGGATAAAAATCTTCTACTGTGTAACTTTTTATGCTTTTTGAATAACAATAAGCTATCAAATGGAACTAAGTTTTAAGAATTCTAATCGGCCGGATAAAGATGGCAGCAGAGTAGGCGGATGCACAGATGCCCAGCTCTCACCACCAAACTGGAATACAAATCAATATAGGAAAAATCAGCATGAAAAACCAACTCTGAACTACAAGAACAACTCTCAAAAACCAAGGAGCAAAGAAGAAGCCACAACAAAACTGGTAGGGAGCGCCTGAATCTCCCCTGCTTACAGGAATGGGGGGGGAGGTGAGGCTGAGAGCCCAGAGGGGATCTCACTTAAGGGAAAAGAGCAGAAACTAATGCTCACAGCCACGTACCTGGCAACCAGGGAGCGAGGTGTGTTGAAAAGACCAGCTTATCTCCCAAGTGGAAAGGAAAGAGAAAGGGACAGACTGTGAGGGGCAAAGGAATGAAGGAGACAACCTAAAAAAGCTGACTCATCTGTGCTGGAGGTGGCCATAGCTGGGGGAGGGACTGAACCTTTCACAAAATAGAGCTGAATTGCTTCTGGATCAGAGATCTCCAGACATCTCTCCAGCTCCAATCAGCTCAACAAGACACAGCTGAAAACAAGAAGTGGGGAGGAGGGGCAGTAACTCAGGTCTCCATGGAGATCTGAGATACACCTCCCCCTACTGAAGCTGAGAAAACACCCTGCCCCCAGGGAGATTAGTTGGTAAAAGAGGCCTTCAGAGTCTCAGGTTATACCCATTGTAATCCTGGATACAGTTTCAAGGAAGTTCCCTGCTGAGATCAGTAAACAAGACTATCACCTGTTAAGAAAACAAACAAATCAAGACTTCAAAGCTGCCCAAATCCAAAAGTGGATTACAAATAATAGCTGACACCAACCCAAGAAGACCTAGAAATAACACAACTGAAAACTGGAGGCAGACAACACCAAGCCTAGACTCAACCAACTCTACAAATAAAACACCCAAAAACAGACAATGAGAAGACAAAGAAGTGCAATCCAAATGAAACCACAAGAGACATCTTCAGAAGATGAACTGAGTGATATGGAAATAATCAAACTTCCAGATGCAGAGTTCAAAATAATGATTGTAAGGATGCTTAGGGATCTTAGAACAACAATGGATAGTCATTATGAACACCTAAATAAAGAAATAGCAAGTATAAAAAAGAATCAGTCAGAGATGAGAAATACAATATTAGAAATAAAGACCACAATGGAAGGAATTAAAAACAGGATAGATAGAGCTGAGGATCGAATCAGCGAGTTGGAGGACAACTGGAATGAAGGCATGAAAGCAGAGAAGAAAAGAGAAAAGAGACTCAAAAAGTCTGAGGAAACTCTTAGAGAGCTCTGTGACAACATGAAGAGAAATAACATCCGCATCATAGGGGTTCCTGAAGAAGAAGAAAAAGAACAAGGAATAGAGACTTTGTTCAATCATATCATAGCTGAAAACTTCCCTAAATTAATGCAAGAGAAACTTTCACAAGTCCAAGAAGCACAGAGGACTCCATTAAAGAGAAACCCAAAGAAACCTACACCAAGACACATCATAATTAAAATACCAAAGCTAAGCGATAAAGAGAAAATATTAAAAGCTGCAAGAGAAAAAAAAGTTATCACCTACAAAGGAGCCCCCATAAGGATGACATCTGACTTCTCAACAGAAACACTTGAGGCCAGAAGGGAATGGCAAGACATATTCAAAGTAATGCAGAACAAGAACCTACAACCAAGACTACTTTATCCAGCAAGGCTATCGTTTAAAATCGAAGGAGAAATAAAAAGCTTCCCAGACAAAAAACAACTCAAGGAATTCATTACAAACAAACCAATGCTGCAGGAAATGTTAAGGGGCCTGTTGTAAACAGATCAAAATGGGAAAAGAATATAGCAAAAAAGGAATACACCTTTAAAGAAAAAAATGGCAATAAACAACTACATATCAATAATAACCTTAAATGTAAATGGATTAAATGATCCAATCAAAAGACATAGGGTAGCTGCGTGGATAAGAAAACAGGACCCGTACATATGCTGTCTACAAGAGACACACCGTAGAACAAAAGATACACATAGATTGAAGGTAAAAGGATGGAAAAAAACATTTCATACAAATGGAAATGAAAAAAAAGCTGGGGTAGCAATACTTATATCAGACAAATTGGACTTTAAAACAAAGGATATAGTAAGAGATAAAGAAGGCCACTACATAATGATAAAGGGAATAATCCAACAGGAAGATATAACTATTATAAATATCTATGCACCTAATATAGGAGCACCCAAACATATAAAGCAGACTTTGATGGATTTAAAGGGAGAGATCAACAGCAATACTATAATAGTAGGGGATTTCAATACCCCACTATTATCACTAGATAGATCCTCAAGAAAGAAAATTAACAAAGAAACAGCAGACTTATTGAACACACTAGATCAACTCGATTTAATAGATATCTTCGGACCTTTCACCCTAAAGCAGCAGAATATACATTCTTTTCAATTGCTCATGGTACATTATCTAGGATAGACCACATGTTAGGGCACAAAAGTGCTCTCAACAAATTTAAGAAGATGGAAATCATATCAAGCACTTTCTCTGATCACAACGGCATGAAACTAGAAATGAACCACAACAGAAAAGCTCAAAAATTCTCAAACACATGGAAACTAAATAGCAAGTTGTTAAATAATGAATGGATTAAGAATGAGATCAAAGAAGAAATAAAAAAATTCTAGGAAATGAATGACAATGAGCATACAACAACTCAAAATTTATGAGACACAGCAAAAGCAGTACTGAGAGGGAAGTTCATAGCACTATAGGCACACTTTCAGAAGCTAGAAAAAGCTCAAATAAACAACTTAACACTGCATCTAAAAGAATTAGAAAAAGAACAGCAAGTAAAGCCCAAATGTAGTAGAAGGAAGGAAATAATAAAGATCAGACCAGAAATAAATGACATAGAGGCTAAAGAAACAATACAGAGGATCAATGAAACTAGGAGCTGGTTCTTTGAAAAGGTATACAAGATTGATGAACCTTTCACTAGACTCACCAAGGAAAAGAGAGAGAGGACTCAAATAAATAAAATTAGAAATGAGAGAGGAGAAATAACAACTGACACAACAGAAATACAAAATATTGTAAGAAAATACTATGAAGAACTGTATGCCAAAAAACTAGACAACCTAGATGAAATGGACAAATTCCTTGAAATGTACAATCTTCCAAAACTCAATCTGGAAGAATCAGAAAACCTAAACAGACCGATTACACCAAATGAGATCGAAACAGTTATCAAAAAACTCCCAACAAAGAAAAGTCTGGGGCCCGATGGCTTCACAACAGAATTCTACCAAATATTCAAAGAAGAACTAACTCCTATCCTTCTCAAACTATTTCAAAAAATTCAAGAGGAAGGAAGACTTCCAAGCTCCTTTTATGAGGCGAGCATAATTCTGATTCCAAAACCAGGCAAAGACAACACAAAGAAAGAAAATTATAGGCCAATATCTCTGATGAATATAGATGCTAAAATCCTCAACAAAATATTAGCAAACCAGATCCAACAATATATGGAAAAAATCATACATCATGATCAAGTGGGATTTATTCTGGGGAGGCAAGGCTGGTACAATATTTGTAAATCAATCAATGTGATTCATCACATAAACAAAAAGGAGAAAAACCACATGATAATTTCAATAGATGCAGAAAAAGCATTTGATAAAATCCAGCACCCATTCATGATCAAAACTCTCAGCAAAGTGGGAATACAGGGAACATACCTCAACATGATAAAAGCCATCTATGAGAAACCCACAGCCAACATCATACTCAATGGGAAAAAATTAAAAGCAATACCCTTAAGATCAGGAACAAGGCAGGGGTGCCCCCTTTCACCACTCTTATTTAACATAGTCCTGGAAGTCCTAGCCACAGCAATCAGACAAGAAGAAGAAATAAAAGGCATTCAAGTTGGAAAAGAAGAAGTAAAACTATCATAATTTGCAGATGATATGATATTGTATATAGAAAACCCTAGTCACAGTAAAAAAACTACTGGACCTGATAAATGAATTCAGCAAAGTGGCAGGATATAAAATCAATACTCAGAAATCAGAGGCATTTTCATACGCCAACAATGAACAGTCAGAAAGAGAAATTAAGGAAACAATCCCCTTCACAATTACAACCAAAAAAATAAAGTACCTAGGAGTAAACTTAACCAAGGAGACTAAAGACTTGTACTCGGAAAATTACAAAGCATTGATAAAAGAAATCAAAGAAGATACAAACAAGTGGAAGCATATACCGTGCTCATGGTTAGGAAGAATAAACATCATTAAAATGTCTATATTACCCAAAGCAATCTATAAATTCAATGCAATACCAACTAAAATACCAATGACATACTTCAAAGATATAGAACACATATTCCAAAAATTTATATGGAACCAAAAGAGGACACGAATAGCCTCAGCAATCTTAAAAAAGAAGAATAAAGTGGGAGGTATCACACTTCCTGATATCGAGTTATACTACAAGGCCATTGTACTCAAAACAGCCTGGTACTGGCATAAGAACAGGCATATAGATCAATGGAACAGAACAGAGAACCCAGAAATAAACCCACAGTTCTATGGACAACTGATATTTGACAAAGGAGGTAAGGAAATACAATGGAGTAAAGACAGCCTCTTTAACAAATGGTGTTGGGAAAATTGGACAGCTACCTGCAAAAAAATGAAACTAGATCACCAGCTTACACCACTCACAAAAATAAACTCAAAATGGATAAAAGACTTAAATGTAGGCCGTGAAACCATAAGCATCTTAGAAGAAAACATAGGCAGTAAGCTCTCTGACATCTCTCGGAGCAATATATTTGCTGATTTATCTCCACGGGGAAGTGAAATAAAAGACAGGATAAACAAATGGGACTATATCAAACTAAAAAGCTTTTGCACAGCTAAAGACAACAAGAACAGAATAAAAAGACAAACTACACAATGGGAGAACATATTTGACAATACGTCTGATAAGGGGTTAATAACCAAAATTTATAAAGAACTTGTAAATCTCAACATCAGGAAGGCAAACAATCCAATCCAAAAATGGGCAAAAGAGATGAATAGACACTTCTCCAAAGAGGACATACAGATGGCCAATAGGCATATGAAAAAAATGCTCAACATCACTAATCATTAGAGAAATGCAAATTAAAATCACAATGAGATATCACCTCACACCAGCCAGAATGGCGCTTATCAACAAAACAACACAGAATAAGTGCTGGCGAGGATGTGGAAAAAAGGGAACCCTCCTGCACTGCTGGTGGGAATGCAGACTGGTGCAGCCACTGTGGAAAACAGTATGGAGATTCCTCAAAAAACTGAAAATCGAACTGCCTTTTGACTCAGCTATCCCACTTTTAGGAATATACCCCAAGAACTCCATAGAATGGCTCCAAAAGGAGAAATGCACCCCCATGTTTGTGGCAGCATTGTTCACAATAGCGAAGATCTGGAAACAGCCGAAGTGTCCGTCAGAGGACGAGTGGATTAAAAGCTTTGGTACATATATACTATGAAATACTACTCAGCCATAAGAAATGATGATCATTTACAATAACATGGATAGACCTTGATAACATTATACGGAGTGAAATAAGTAAATCAGAAAAAAATTAAGAACTATATGAATCCATACATAGAAGGGACATAAAAATGAGACTCAGAGACATGAACAAGAATGTGATGGCAACAGGGGTGGGGGGTGGGGGGAGCGGTGATGGGGCGAGGAAGGAGAGAGGGGGTGGAGGAGGGGAGGGGCATAAAGAAAACCAGATAGAAAGTGACAGAAGATAATTTATTTGACTTTCGGGGAGGGGTATACAGCACAATCAAATGTCAAAATAATCTAGAGATATTTTCTCTCAACATATGTACCCTGATTTATCAATGTCACTGCATTAAATTTAATAAATAAATTTAAAAAAAAGAATTCTAATCGGCAACTCCCATAAGCCATACCCAGTAAATTCCCCATGAAGCAACCTATGGAAGTGAACATGCATAGACACATGGGATGGGTCTGGTACTTCCACCTGACACTTCTTAAACTAATTTTTACCAATTGGAGCCTGACCAGGTGGTGGCACAGTGGATAGACCATTGGACTGGAACAGGAAAGACCCAGGTTTGAAACCCCAAGGTCACCGGCTTAAGCGCACGCTTGAGTACGGGCTCATCTGGTTTGAGCAAGGCTCACCAGCTTGAGCCCAAGGTCACTGGCTTGAGCAAGGGGTTACTTAGTCTGCTGTAGCCCCCCGGTCAAGGCATATATGAGAAAGCAATCAATGAACTAAAGTGTCGCAACGAAGAATTGATGCTTCTCATCTCTCTCCCTTCCTGTCTCTATCTATCTATCTCTGTTATACACAAAACAAAGATTTAATTTTTTACAAATTGGAAACAAACACAAGGTGAATTAGGCAGACACATTCTAGAGGGGCAGAACCGGGGATATATTAAGTTATGGCTAAAAAATAAATAAAATAAAATGGTGAGAAAGCTTCCAAAGCATACTATATATTTCACTATCTTTAAAAATATTTTTCTTATCTGAAGAAAATATCTGATGAATACCCTTTACATTCTTGTCAGGAATAGTATATACTAAATTCAGTCATTCAAATAAAAGAGGAACTTTAAAAAAATAAGAAAAATGGACAAAAATATATAGGAAGAGTCTTTCTGTTTAATCATACTGTGGCTTAAAGCCCAGTAGTCATAGGACAAGATCAAGCTACTTACTACCTCCTGGGGGGCAGGTCATACTTCTCATGTCAAATAAATCTCTAGGCCAGGGAATCTGAAAACCCATGCATATGAAGTAATGAGGCCAGAAAGGCCAAAGCATTGCCTAACCACTCATTAAGTAAGCAGTGACTAGTGGGCAGAGAATTAGATCCTGAAAGATGAGGATATAAGAGCTCTGAAGGAGGTAATAGTGAGGAGTAGGTCCGACCACATGGGAGGTGAGTGCATCAGGCAGTGCAAGGAACTTAGCGTTAAAGACGAGCCTTGCTCCATATTTTAGAAAGTGTCTAGCTTCCCTCTCTACTTTCATTGGCCCAAACTGATTAGACATGGCTACCTGTGTAAGTTAAATTTTATATTGGTGTAATACATGTAAATTTGGTGTAATATAGAGTCCTGTATGTTTATAACAGAAAGAAAACTGAAGAAAATCTGCCTCCTATTCAAATAAAAATCGAAGGGCAAATACAACTTAGACAAATATATTCCTCTACTTACCTTAAGGATTAAGTGTCTGAGCTCTTTATCCTGAATAAATGAAGATCGATAAATGTCTCCTGAGAAAGAATTTGTCATACCTAAAAATAAGTGAGTCAGAAAGTTACTGAAAATCTACTAGGGTTGGATGTAAAAAGTGTTCGATGAGCACGAGCAATGCTGCCGCTGGTGAGGACAGTGATGGTATTTTCACCTTTAGTACATTCTGCACCTTTGTCTGTAATTGTTCTCTTCCTTTGTTGTTATTAGATAGAAAATTCCTGCTTTTCTTTTTTTCGGTATTTTTCTGAAGCTGGAAACGGGGAGGCAGTCAGACAGACTCCCGCATGTGCCCGACTGGGATCCACCTGGCACGCCCACCAGGGGGTGATGCTCTGCCCATCCGGGGCGTCGCTCTGTTGCAACCAGAGCCATTCTAGCGCCTGAGGCAGAGGCCACAGAGCCATCCTCAGCGCCCAGGCCATCTTTGCTCCAATGGAGACTTGGCTGCAGGAGGGGAAGAGAGAGACAGAGAGGAAGGAGAGGGGGAGGGGTGGAGAAGCAGATGGGCGCTTCTCCTGTGTGCCCTGGCCAGGAATCGAACCCGGGACTTCCACACGCCAGGTCGACGCTCTACCACTGAGCCAGCCGGCCAGGGCCAATTCCTGCTTTTAGATTATAAATTCTTGGAACTACTTATTCCTTTATGTAGTCAAATGTGCAAACAGTAACAGCTGTATATTAAAAAATTAACTAATACATCTATAACATTATAATAACATGCAACAATATTCAAAAATCTAGTTATTTTATAATAGCTTAGCTTATTAAAACTGATCATATGAATTACCCTGAATGGGGAAATTCTGGAATTCTAAACAAATTTCATGGATTCATAGAATTTTGCATATTACTTTTTAAAGATCACATGGAGATTTTTTATAATATATATAAACCAGGCGTCCCCGAACTACGGCCCCGCGGGCCGCATGCGGCCCCCTAAGGCCATTTATCTGGCACTCCACCACACTTCCGGAAGGGGCACCTCTTTCTTTGGTGGTCAGTGAGAGGAGCACTGTATGTAGCAGCCCTTCAACAGTCTGAGGGACAGTGAACTGGCCCCCTGTGTAAAAAGTTTGGGGACCCCTGATATAGACTATAAATAAAATAATTCATTTTACATCCTTAGCACAGAGCTTACTGTATTAAAAAATGAAAGTCTCTAAGTCTAAAGCATCTAAAGAGCTGATAAGGAATCAGGTCACAAGGACACCCTGAGGGCATCCACCCAACTTGACACAGGAAAGCCCTTTATGGCCACAAAGGGGTGCAGGAGACAGTCCACCCAGCCAAGGCACACTGTCCCTCTGGGTAAGGGTGATTCAGAGGTCAATCCATTCCCCCTCCTTTATAGTTCCCAACCTCTCTCACCCCAGTCCCATCCTCCTGAAGACAGCTGCTTTTGCAGATAAATTTTAACCACACAAATTGACTCTTGGATGGACTTACAGTCCAAACTCACCAATTACCTAAGTGGGGGTGGGGGGAAATAAGAAAGCCAGAAAATCAAAAACTCCTCCGGTTATAATTTGGTAAAGTTTTCTCAGACTGGTAGCTCCCCTAAGAGTCTGGCTCTTAAGCAAAAGAACATCTCTTTTGGAATCTACCTTCTAGGTAGGCCTCAAAGAATTCCCTAAATGATTTCTTCTTCTTACGACTACACAGCAGCCTGGTAGGAGAGTCCAGAAAGGGCTAAGACATTCAGACCCTGAGCGCTACGCCAGGGTATGGCAATAAATCAGCCTGAGCAAGGCAGTGACATTTCCAGGTCTGCCCGAAGCAAGGTTGGCAGAAGTACGCCAGGAACCCCCTGGTAGTGCCAACCAGCCAGAATGGAGGAGCCTGGCTGGATGAGCACGTGGGGATGTGCTAAGAAGAAGAGGGCAGCGGGGGCAGGGCTGGAGCCTGGGTGAGGGGCGTGAACAAGATGCATGCTGGGGTATGCTGTCCACCCGCCCACGACAGGCAGGAGCAAATCCGACTCTCAGATTTCTGATGGCGAAAACAAACGAGGAAGCATAATCACTTCCTTGCGTTACAATGTTCATCAGGTTAAAAAAAGTCACTATGACAATAATAATGATCATTATACAATAATAATCATTATAATGGAAATGATAATGATCAAAATGACTTCTTTGGCCCTGGCCGGTTGGCTCAGGGGTAGAGCATCCGCCTGGCATGCCGGAGTCCCGGGTTCAATTCCCGGCCAGGGCACACAGGAGAAGCGCCCATTTGCTTCTCCACCCCCCCTTCCTCTCTGTCTCTCCCTTCCCCTCCCGCAGCCAAGGCTCCATTGGAGCAAAGATGGCTCGGGCGCTGGGGATGGCTCCTTGGCCTCTGCCCCAGGCGCTAGAGTGGCTCTGGTCCCGGCAGAGCAACGCCCCAGAGGGGCAGAGCGTCGCCCCTGGTGGGCGTGCCAGGTGGATCCCAGTCAGGCGCATGCGGGAGTCTGTCTGACTGTCTCTCCCCGTTTCCAGCTTCAGAAAAATACAAAAAAAAAAAAAATGACTTCCTCCTCCTCCTCCTTCTCCTCCTCCCACCACCTCTATCATTAGTAAACGCTGTGCTCACCTGTTATAGGCATTATTCTTGGCTATGAGCAACAACCCTATGAGGCAAATTCATTATCCCTGTTTCACAGATACAGAAGTTGAGGATTAGAATGTTAAGTAACTTAAGTCACACAGCTATTAAGTCAGGGAGCCAGGATTTGAAGCCTGGAGATGTGCCTCCAAGACCCACACACAGAATGCCCATCTGTTCTCCAAAAGCACATGCCGCACAGCCAGGCTACTCTGGAGGTGGTCTGCAGACCACTGTCATCAGTTAACTGTGGTGAGATGAGCACAGAAATAAAGAATAAGCATTCAGACACTATTATAGAAATGTAATGCTGTGGCATCTCAGGCCAAGAAGATTTTTCCAGTAACCATTTTATTTTTGCAAGGGATGGAGTTGGGAGACACTTGCCCTTCACCCAGCAGTTTGAGAAGCAGTGCTATAGAGTGTAGTAAAAACTCATTTCACTAGTCGTCTATCGTTAATTATGTGTAGACCAAAACAACATGATCCACAGGCAGCCCGCTGATGATCCAGTGTCTCTGATGTGGAGCGAGTTGGGGGTACACTCTGATAGTGCACTGGAATGCAGACAGCTGCTTTAAGCCATCTCACATGGTAGCGGTCACTCCAGGGTCTGGCTAGGACGTGTGACGACTACTTGACTCGTCATTGGCTTAGAACGGTCAATGGCGAAAGCTAGGCTGTGTTCCAAGAAATCCTCTCTGGATGTAGACAGTGTCTTCTCCCTATTCTCCTCTCACTGAGACGTCCCCTGTAACATTTATCCCACAAGCCTTCACTGATCTCCTTGTGGGCCTGTCTCCCTCAGTGGGGCTGTCAGTCCCTAGAGCAGTGGTCCCCAACCCCCGGGCCGCGGGCCGGTACCGGTCCGCAGAGAAAGAATAAATAACTTACATTATTTCTGTTTTATTTATATTTAAGTCTGAACGATGTTTTATTTTTAAAAAAATGACCAGATTCCCTCTGTTACATCTGTCTAAGACTCACTCTTGGTGCTTGTCTCGGTCACGTGAAACATTTATCTGTCCCACCCTAAAGGCCGGTCCGTGAAAATATTTTCTGACATTAAACCAGTCCGTGGCCCAAAAAAGATTAGGGGCCACTGCCCTAGAGCACAGAGATCTTGCCTCATTCAGTTTCATGTCCCCAGCACAGAACAGAAGCCTCGCTGATGCTCAGCTCCTGTTTGTTGAGTTAGTTGATTCATGGCTTCTCCTTTAGGTCTTCCTCCCTCAGGACATTGCAAATGTGAAAATTATTGGGTAATTTTAGGTTTGCAATCAGACGTCCTTGGTTGAGCCTGCACATGTTCATTGTTAAAAGATTGAAGGGAAATAGTGCATGCAATTTAGGCAAAACCCAGTAGTAGGTAAAAGAGAATCTTATCTTATTTCATACTAGACTTATGAAAGACCGCCAATCATGCTCCCAACAGGAGGCCTGCCAGGCAGCACTCCAACATTTGGGCTGCTCTGCATGGCGTTGTGGCGTTGAAAGGACCAGGGGCTGCACTGTCTTTTGCCCACTGCCTCCTCTCCAGATCTGCAGGAGTCAGTGGAGGGGGAAGTGCACATGCCATTTTTCTACCACCATATGTGGCGGTCTAAGGAAGATGATTCAAAGTAGCTATTTTTACAACTTGTACAAGTTACTATTAACAGGCCTTTAATAGTTGTCCGCTGTCTTTCTTCCTAATTTATATATGCTCCCCCCCCCTTTCAATCAGAACAGATTTGCCAGGACGTTTTTGTCGTTCATTATGAAATTAAGATCCTCTTTGTCGAGGCTCCAATTTGCACTGGAAGTTCAGGTCACCATGCTCTCCTCTAAGCCACTCCAACTCGACTTGGCCAAGTCCCTGAATTCTGACTGCCTAACTCCCTTTTCCCTGAAGTAGATTTTCCTTTTCCTGGCATGCAGTGTAGGGGGACAGAGATCTAAATAAGACTCTGGGTCATCCTTTGTTTATTCCTTTTTTATACTTTTCTTTTTCCTGGCTCAAAAAGAGCTAAATTTCACTGCAATCTTTTAGATCTTTACAAATCTGAACTCTCAGAGCCTCCGCTGTGGCCTGCAGCTTCTCCCCCCACCCACCACCACTTCTGGGTTTTCTCAGTATCAACTTATGTTGTTAACATTCCCGTATCTAAAACTCTATTCTACTTCCATCACACTGTTCCCCAAGTGGGACTGGGGTTACTTCCAAGCCACATGTGATTTTACTACACCCATCTCCCCCACACCCACACTTCTATTTAAAATTCAAGTTCAAGTTGGGGCCGGCTCAGGCCAGAAATGACCATGCATACCCAAGAAGTAATCGCTATGCACCTCCTCCACCCAACGCCTAATATATGTGAGAACCCTTTAGAACAGTAAAGTGGGGTGCATTTTAAGGTATCACTACTTATAAATCTGAATAAAGTTTTAAGAAAATTTGGCTAAATTTAAGGAGACTTCGTTTTCTAAGAATGGAAATCTGCCAATAACTTAAAACTATAATAATTAATACTACATTTCAGAACTTATAAAATAATGAGAGATATATGACATGGGCAGTATTATCTTCATATCATACATGGTGTTGGTCAAATAAGTTTGTAAAATATGATTTTTTTAAATTTTTTTTTTATTTTTCTGAAGCTGGAAACGGGGAGAGACAGTCAGACAGACTCCCGCATGCGCCCGACCGGGATCCACCCGTCACGCCCACTAGGGCCAACGCTCTGCCCACCAGGGGGCGATGCTCTGCCCCTCCGGGGCGTCGCTCTGTTGTGACCAGAGCCACTCCAGCGCCTGGGGCAGAGGCCAAGGAGCCATCCCCAGTGCCCGGGCCATCTTTGCTCCAATGGAGCCTTGGCTGCAGGAGGGGAAGAGAGAGACAGAGAGGAAGGAGGGGAGGTGGGTGGAGAAGCAAATGGGCGCTTCTCCTATGTGCCCTGGCCGGGAATTGAACCGGGGTCCCCCTGCACGCCAGGCCGACGCTCTACCGCTGAGCCAACCGGCCAGGGCCTGTAAAATATGATTTTTATGTTTGCTCACTTATAGTTTGCATTGGGGACTGGGCAGCGCCAGGTATATGTGGTCTGTGAAATTGCAAATCACCTTCCTGCTTGGGAAGGGCCATTGTTTGCTAATGTTTGCTGGAGGAGAGGGAATGCAGAGTGCTGAAGAAGGAGAAGCCATGTTGTCAGGGAAGGAGAAGGTGTGCAGAAGGGGAACCAGAGCTGAGGGGCTTTGGGAGCCCTACTGAGACTGGTGGGGCGTTTGATTCTAGGAAGAACCGGAGAAGATTCTCCAGGTGTAGAGAACCCACCTGATTTCCTGAAACCTTTAAGAACTAAGACATCTGTCTGAGAGACACAGTGGGTGGTACTTTTACTTCCAATCAGTCTTACAGGAAAATATGGGTGGCCTTCTACCCAAAGCTCACTGCCCTATGGGGTTTGCTTAAACAATTACCAGCATCTTAACCTCATTCTCTTCTATAGCTCCTCCTCATGAGTCTGTACATGTGCTCAGGTCTCCTCCCTCTGGGGGGAAGAGGTTTCCTAGCTCTAGGGGATTTTTCTGTGCTACTGTCTTCTTTTTGGCCAGCTTCCTGAAACAGTGCTGACTCCACTCAATCTTCCATTTCCTGGGCACCTCTCCATCTATTAAGAGCAAACCTTTGGTTAGAGCATCCTCATAGGCAGAGGTTTCAGGTTTGATCCCTGGTCAGGGCACATACAGAAACAGATCTGTTAAGCCTAATTTGGAGGGACTCGAAACATTGAAGACACAAACAAAATCCGTGGATTCCACACCAAAGCTTTATTGTCTAGCTTGGCCAAGCGGCAGCAACTCTGACAGAAATCTGAGGGAGAGCGCGCCAGCCCTTTGTTCTACCTAGTTTTTATAGTTTTGCAAGCGGGAAGTACAGAAGCAAAAATTGTAATTAAGTGCCCTTTACCATTATTGGTTATAGTCATATGCCCTTTAACATGATAGACTATGTTTAATTTGCAAGCCATACATCATTTTGGAGAAAACAAAATTTACAAGTCAACACAATGGTAGAAAGATGTCTCTCCTGCACCTGGCTAGCTTTTCACCCCTTTCCCCACAGGTATGGTGGAATGTCAGGGAATCCATGTTTTCCTTCCCTTTGCATTTACAATACAATGCCAAGGGCCATCCTGGTTTTATGCCAATCACACAGTACAGAGATTATTCACAAAATTTCTCTGCACACCTTAACCCAAATTAATAAAATGTTCTTCAAGCCTTTTAAAACATTAATATTGATTCTGTAGCTATTGGTACTTTATAACACCTGCGGGTGAGATGGCGCAGTGGCTCCTCAGATCCACTCCTATCTCTCTCTCTCTTCCTTCCTCTCTAAAATCAATCAATAAGTTAAAAAATAAAGTGAACCTTCCACAATCCTTGCAGCATTAAAACTGCTCTAGTGCCCTGGCCGGTTGGCTCAGCGGTTGAGCATCGGCCTAGCGTGCGGAGGACCCGGGTTCGATTCCCGGCCAGGGCACACAGGAGAAGCGCCCATTTGCTTCTCCACCCCTCCGCCGCGCCTTCCTCTCTGTCTCTCTCTTCCCCTCCCGCAGCCAAGGCTCCATTGGAGCAAAGATGGCCTGGGCGCTGGGGATGGCTCTGTGGCCTCTGCCCCAGGCGCTAGAGTGGCTCTGGTCACAACATGGCGACGCCCAGGATGGACAGAGCATCGCCCCCTGGTGGGCAGAGCCTCGCCCCTGGTGGGCGTGCCGGGTGAATCCCTGTCGGGCGCATGCGGGAGTCTGTCTGACTGTCTCTCCCTGTTTCCAGCTTCAGAAAAATGAAAAGAAAAAAAAAAAAAGAAAAAAAAAAAACTGCTCTAGCAAGGGTCATCCTTATCTTATGCAACTCGCAACTTGAACTTGACACTGTTAACACTCCTCATTCTTCACCTGGCTTCTGTGACTTTCCCTGCTCCCGCACCCTCCTGGCTCCCGCACCTTCTGGGCTCCCGCACCCTCCGGGCTCCCCACTGTCCCTGCTCCCACACCCTCCTGGCTCCCGTACCCTCTGGGCTCCTGCACCCTCCGGGC
The DNA here is from genome assembly GCF_036850765.1 of Saccopteryx bilineata. Lineage (NCBI taxonomy): Eukaryota > Metazoa > Chordata > Mammalia > Chiroptera > Emballonuridae > Saccopteryx > Saccopteryx bilineata. Next base: position 136,192,717 of record NC_089491.1, on the reverse strand, counting down.
TCCCCACTGTCCCTGCTCCCGCACCCTCCGGGCCCCCCACTGTCCCTGCTCCCGCACCCTCCCTGCTCAGGTCAGCCTCCTCAGTCCTTATACTCTGTTTCTTCTGTCCTGAAATACCAGCATCTCTCAAGATTTCCTGTTTGAGACCACTCCCTCCTCACCCTATATCTTCACCCCAAGATCGCATTTCCTCATAAGGCTTTACAACTACTTGTAGGCAACTTACTATTAAGTCCCTATACTTTACCCAGTTCCTGACTTTTGAAAATAGAATTGTGTACCTTACTGATTCCCACATACCAAAAATCCAAGAAATCCCAGACTGAATGCATTCTCTGCAATTTACCCCATTTTAATTTTCCTTCCTCCATTAGTCCCAGATACTATAAGATTTATTTGGTCGGTGTCACCACTAAACTCATTCCAGACTTTTCTTCTTCACCTTGAAGTACAAAACAATCACTAACTCCTATAGATTCCAGTTTTTAAAATATTTCTTAAATATGTCTTCACTCCACCCACTCTGTCACTTAAGATAGCTCATTGCACTAATCCAAAAAGCCTTTTAAAACTCACATTCCCTCTTCTTGTGTCTTTCCCTTCTAGTCTAACCTACCCACTACTTCCAGAACTACTGCTCCAAAACAAATCAAACCATCGAATCCCACGGCCTAAAACTGCCAAAATGCATTTCTACTGCCCAAGAGGAATGGCCAAACTGCCCCGTGACACCCCGGAGTGCTCACTGCCGTGGCTCACCCCTTCCTCTCCAGCTTTACCTTCCCACGTCTTTTCTCTACAGCTCCAGATGTTACACAGCAGTAATGCCCCGTGACCTGCTAGTCCTCAAACAGGCCATCCCCTTGCCTAGCTCTTCTACATCTTGCTCTTTACTAGGCTTAGAATGTCTTTCCCTTCTATGTTCTTGGGGAAATCCTACTCCTTCTTCAGAACCCAGCTCAGGTGTTTTTCTGGGAAGCCTTCTCTGACTGCTGCATGGCTAACCCTCCCCACACTCAGCCACCCCCTTCCCTTTTATGCTGCTACTATAGTTCTTCAGCTCCGAGCCACCACCCACTGTAAGATGCACCGCTATTTAATGTATTACAAGGAGAGAAAAATGCTGCCAATTAACAGGAAAATGTCATTGATGATATGACATTTTTCACAGGATGATAAAATGCAAGGGGAAATGCATGTTTTAGATTTCAAGAACTGGGCTATTTTACTCTTTATGCTTACCTGTAAACATTTGCCTGTTTTTCCTACAACACTCAGATCATGACAACTCTGTAATTTCTACATAAGAAGAGTTTAGGGGAGAAAATCTGATGGGAAATAAGAAGAATACCTGTGTAGATCCTGTTTTTATCACCTTAAATTGCATGAAAGAACATGTAATTTTCTGCCCAGAAGCGGGAGCAGCACTGATGGAGACAGAGGGAGCTCAGCCTCACCCTTCCCCGTCTGCTCACTCCTGGGCAACACGCTCCATGTACTTCAAGGTAAATGGGATGGAATTCACATTATATGGGTATTTACATAAATTTTGGTTATCAACTCACACTTTGGCCTATTCATAAGCATTTTTTAGATTAAATTTTATGACTAAAAGAATGTTATAGTGATCCTCTTGCTAGAATAATCACACCTTCTTTCCACCAGTATTGCGTATTAGAATAAGCAGCAGTGGTAGACAGAGGTGCCTGATTCGGGAATGTGCCAGGAAGGGGCACTCCCTCACAGAGCTGAGAGCAAGGCCAGTGCAGAGAACAATGTATAGTAATGGTGGAAGCTCAGAAGAAGGAGAAATAGCCAGGTTTGTTGTTGTTGTTGTTGTTGTTTTTGTATTTTTCTGAAGTTAGAAATGGGGAGGGAGTCAGACAGACTCCCACGTGCGCGGACCAGGATCCACCCGGCACGCCCACCAGGGGGCAATGCTCTGCCCATCTGGGGCGTTGCTCTGTTGCAACCAGAGCGAGAGCCATTCTAGCGCCTGAGGCAAAGGCCACAGAGCCATCCTCGGCACCCAGGACCAACTTTGCTTCAATGGAGCCTTGGCTGCGGGAGGGGAAGAGAGAGACAGAGAGGAAGGAGAGGGGGAGGGGTGGAGAAGCAGATGGGCGCTTCTCCTGTGTGCCCTGGCTGGGAATCGAACCCAGGACTCCTGCACACCAGGCGGATGCTCTACCACTGAGCCAACCAGCCAGGACCAATAGCCAGGTTTTGAATAAAGTATTTCACTTGAAGGTTCAACTGAAAATATTTCCAGGGGATTGTATTAAGGGAAGGCATATTTATCCAGGCTCTGGCTCTTTAATTCTGTATACTGTTACTACCACTTTGAACCATGTCAGTGTTTGATAGAATCCTATCAATAAAACAGAATAGACAGAGGAAAGGCAAAGCTAAGAACTTGCCAGGTTGCCTGATGTAGAAAAAATTTTTGTGGACATTGAAACAACTGGCAAAGAATTTATGATAGTGGATTCCTAATAATCAGGTGCTTCTCATAAGTCATTCTGACTTGTTTATAGCATGAATCAGCTCTTCTCCATTGCTGAAAGAAAATAGGTTTTAATAAACAGCTACTCTAAGAAAAATTTAAAGACACATAAGCCAAAATGTTATTCAAACAGATAGAATAGAAAGGTGATAGGTACTTGATAATCACTACTTCTCATACCATAACATGAGAAAAAACTAATATTCATGAATCTGTTCTCTTGACATTGCCTTTGGCTTTGGTTAAAGATTTGTTTGCATGTGCAACCTTTGCAACCCACCATGGACCATCTCAACAGTTCCATGCATCTAAAGGACTTCATTTTTATTTGTCATTCACTGTCTTCCATTCTACAAAACTGCAGGATAAAATATCAAACTACATGAAACATCTTTTCTAAAAATCTTGAGAGAGAAATAAACATGAGATTAAGTCCAATCGACCTAATTCCTATTTAAGTCTTCAGTGATAAATGCTATCCCGAGCTCCTAATGACCTGAAGTGATTTTTACTGCTACATGAGCTATTCTCCTACTAAAGCTGAGAAGTACTTCACCCCCCTCAGGGTAACGAAACCTATGTTAACTGACAACAATAACTAGTGCCCTAGTTACAAATTAGCCCATATCAGTATTGAGAAAGAATATAATTTTCATAGAAATAGTTATTCTTTTTAAAGCAATTGATGGCTTAACCAAAATTTTTATTGCCTGAAAATGCATTTAAAAACGCAATGAATTCAAAAGAGTTCATCTGTAAAAGAAATACTGGAAACAGAAAACTCTGATCACTTGCTAATAATATTATCACATTAGTATATTTCCTAGCAGAATATACTTGATGTATATATGTGTATAAATATTTATATATGTACATACATATATATGTATTCATTTAGCAATTTAGTTTCCAGACCACTACCAAAGTGAAGTATTCTAATGGTTATAGAATACTTTCCACATTAAAAAATTGTTTCTAAATGTATCATTTTTTAGCCCTGGCTCGTTGGCTCAGCAGTAGAGCATTGGCCTGGTGTGTGGAAGTCCCGGGTTCAATTCCTGGCCAGAGCACACAGGAGAAGCGCCTATCTGCCTCTCCACCCTTTCCCCTCTCCTTTTTCTCTGTCTCTCTCTTCCCTCCCGTAGCCAAGTTTCCATTGGAGCAAAGTTGGCCTGGCCGCTGAGGATGGCTCCATGGCCTCCACCTCAGGTGCTAGAATGGCTCTGGTTGCAATGGAGCAATGGCCCAGATGGGCAGAGCATCACTCCTGGTGGGCATGCCGGGTGGATCCTGGTAGAGAGAGCATGCAGGAGTCTGTGTCACTGCCTCCTCGCTTCTTCTTCAGAAAAATACAAAAAAAAAAAAAAAAAACTAAAGAAAAGGAAAACTGTCCTCAAGAGGACCATAGCACCAGAATGCGTGGAAAACTGGTTTAGTCTCTCTTTTGTAGGTCAGTGTTGTTGCCTGGGAGACACATCAGAGAAGAGGTGGCCCAGCTAGAATGCAACAGTGTTTGTCTCCGTGGCAATGTAAACACAGCCTACCCCTGGGTACCACATAACTCTGAGGGGAAATCCAATTCTCCAACCAGGAAGCTGATAAGAGAAATAAAAGTAGAGCTGGAGATTGTGTTCAATACTGCAATCAAACTCTTCTCTAGATTTCTGACAAAACAATCATTAATCTTCACAATCTTTTATTCATTTAATCATCCATTGCTATCGACCCTATAAAGTATTTGATTTTAAGTCTATTATATACTGATCTATCCTTTAAAATTTGTATTGTGGTAAAATATACATGGCTTTGGTACTATCTAGGCTCAACTATAACCTAATCTTCTTGTAGTCTCCTCTCCCAAGAAAAAAAGATGAAGAAGTATTTTGATGTATGCAGAGCTTCTGCTTTTAGGTAACTTCTAAGCCAGAGATCCTCTGCATCATAGTCAAAATGAGAAGGACATTGTCTGATATTACCACACAGGTGTTCCCAGGAGTGTTCTTTTCACATTAGGGCAAAAGATTCTGTTTGTTTTATGCACCTTCACTAGGTATTCGTAGTGGAAGTCAAGGCTGAGGGTGTTTTCCAGCTTTGTCCCATGGAGCTGCAAGGGAGGGTCTGAGAGCACGCCTGGAGCATGTGTCCACATGGCAGGCACATCAGCACCGGGGACAGAGGAACAACACCAGGGATTATGTTGAACAGAGGCTGGAAGTCCAGATACCCCCTTCCCAACAGGCTGTGATGGGAATACATGAAATAGTACTTGTGAAGCTTGTCAGAAGAACAAGTGTGAGCAGCTCCCTTATCAGGGAAGAGAAGAGGATGAAAGAAAGGGCTGGCCCAGATTGCATTGGAGTGATCTAATAGCCAATCACCTGGCAGAAACCAGGATCGCTGCTTTTTTTCTTTCTGATCAGAAGAAAAAGATTGAAACAATTAACTTTGTTTGAAGGTGATGCAAAGCTCTGTTGCTGACCAAGGACCAAAAACGGAGATGCATGAATCTTACTTCTCAGAGCAGACAAATACCGTGACTGTATGTAACTCAGGCTTCAGGGCCAGCTGCCCTGCGCATCACGCGGGGGGGGAGCTCCGCAGCACTAACAGGGCAACTTCAGCGGTCAGTTCTTCCTTTCCCACGTTTCCTATTTGGAGCCAAAACAACACTTGTATCAGTTCTTCCAAGCATGTCACTGATTTCCCACTTCCATGTCTAAGCTCTGCCCTGAAAGACCCCCTCTTCACTGCCTCCCCAAGAGCTATGCTCAAGTTGGCACCTTGTCTGAAAGCTTTCTGTGAGTCCAGCCTAATACATTTTATAAACTCTTTAACACTTTCTCCGTTTCTCCATCTCTGTTACAGTAGTAAGTATGCATTTAATGGATAGTTTATGAATGAGCCAGGCCTGCCCATACCTCAAACCAGCCATCATTCATTTAAAATCAACAAATCTTTACTAGGCAACGTAATAGGTGCAAGGAGTTGGAGATTGTAAAGGTGAGTAAGAACCAACCCTGCTCTCCTAGGAATGTGCAACCCAAGGGGGGAGCCGACAAACCTACTTAAATAACGTGTGGCAAGCAGGCCCAGGTGTTTTCCATAACAGGCACATGCATGCACACAGAAACACACACATGTGTAAAAACGGGGGAGAATCATTTCTGTGGCCAGGGAGAGGGGCGAGTTCTGGGAAGATTATATAGAAGGGGGAAAAATCATTTGCTGAAGATCAGGTTTCACTTAATAGCTTGTAACCATCTCATTTAATTCCTACCTACACCTTCAAGTTAGGTATTTTTTACCCCCATTTTCTAGATAAGGACATTGGGACTCAGAGAAGGTAAATAATTTGGCCAAGGCCATATAGCTAGTAAATAACCAGACTGGCACTCACACTCCCAGTGGCCTGGTTCCAATGCTCAGGCCGATGCTGCTATACCAGACCTCCTCCTCCTCCACAGGCCGATAGAAACATAATGACACCTGAGCTCAGCCTGTGAGACAACAGACTTCCACAGACATGTCTGGAGGGCGGGCAGGGGCATTGCCGTGTAGCGCCCAGCCTGGAGATGCGAAGGTTTAAACCATACAGGGAAAGGCAGGTTCCCTCACATCCCTGAGGATAGACCGTACAAAGTGGAGAGGTTCCGGAAGAGAAAGCCAGCGGGTGATTCTCCACCTTCCCTGTGACGGGCTTGGAACGTATGGTAGGTAAGGTGAATTTCTCACCTACCTTAAAAAAATAAAAGATTATAAGGCAAACATTTTGAATGTATTTGAAATTATTGTTTCATGACAATGATCTTTACCCTCAATTACAAACATCCAACAATGCAAACTACGTTGAGTGGAAGACTGACTCTCTCTACATGGCTTTTTCTCCAGCCTTCTTTGTTGTTATCTCTCTGTAATGATGTCATCTGAAGATTTAAACTAGGGGTAGTCAACCTTTTTATACCTACCGCCCACTTTTGTATCTCTGTTAGTAGTAAAATTTTCTAACCGCCCACTGGTTCCACAGTAATGGTGATTTGTAAAGTAGGGAAGTAACTTTACTTTATAAAATTTATAAAGCAGAGTTACAGCAAGTTAAAGCATATAATAATAATTACTTACCAAGTACTTTATGTCAAATTTTCGCTAAGTTTTACAGAATAAATCTTTATAAAACAACTTACTATAGTTAAATCTATCTATATTATCTATCTAAAAGATAGATAATAAAAATCTATCTTTTTATTTATACTTTGGTTGCTCCACTACTGCCCACCATGAAAGCTGGAACACCCACTAGTGGGCAGTAGGGACCAGGCTGACTACCACTGAACAATAAGATTAAAGATTAGAGCCCCTGGCCGGTTGGCTCAGTGGTAGAGCGTCAGCCTGGCATGCAGGAGTCCCGGGTTCGATTCCTGGCCAGGGCACACAGGAGAAACGCCCATCTGCTTCTCCACCCCTCCCCCTCTCCTTCCTCTCTGTCTCTCTCTTCCCCTCCCGCAGCCGATGTTCCATTGGAGCAAAGATGACCCAGGCGCTGAGGATGGCTCTGTGGCCTCTGCCTCAGGTGCTAGAATGGCTCTGGATGCAATCGAGCAACCCCCCCAGAGGGGCAGAGCATCACCCCCTGGTGGGCATGCCAGGTGGATCCCGGTTGGGCGCATGCAGGAGTCTGTCTGACTGCCTCCCCATTTCCAGCTTCGGAAAAATAAAAAAAAAAAAAAAAGATTAAAGATTAGAGAACCTAAATACCAATAATTTACTTAGATCAATGACAAATGTCCTATCATGCCAACTGACACTTAGTATTTTCAAATGAGAATTTTAATACTATGTATATATTACTGGACTTATTTAAATATTTTAAATTTAAAAATTGGGGGTGAGGTATGGAGCCAGGTGGGTCTTGGAAATATCGGGGGTACACTTTATAAAGTATATGATAATACAATATTGAATGTAAACTGTAATTGAAAAAAAACTGGGGCTGGGATAAATATTACAGCATAGAGTGATATAATATAAATAGTAACGTGTTAGGGACTAGTAAATGTGACTTCACCCAAATAAGAGAAGAAAGCAGAACGGGAGGCAGAGGGCGTGCATGCATAGCTAAGTGTTTCATAAATTATCAGTAAACATCCAGAAATAGATGCAACTACAGAAAACATCTTTCGCCTGTGGTCCCAGCTGCACTAAGGTAAAAACTGTAGGTTCTTCTGAGTTCTCACAGCCTCCAGCCACTGGGAAGGAGGGAGGCTCTGGGAAGGCGAGGGGTGCAGAAGGGCTGGGGTTTTTAGGGGAGCCACACCAGTTAGTAGACCTGCAAAGACTAAGACAGGAAATTACTGCCTCCTAGATGTCGCAGGTGCCCTTGTCTCTTGTAGGGCACCTGGGCCCCTGGGTCCCTGATCATGCTGACAGCAGGGCAGATGTTGACTAATGACCCAGATCCAAGGCACCTGTGTAAGTCAGTTCCCTCACAGTGGAAAACAAAATGGAACAGCTGAAATGAGGGCTACCAGAGTGGAGTGTTATTACCTGGTTTATAACTTCCCGAACATTATGTAAAGGGAGAGATTCTGAAAGGATGCTATCTCTAATCACTATGCCCAGCTCAGAAAGAGATCTTGCTTTTTAGAATCAGGGAGTCTTTCCATAAGGAAAAAAAAAAGTTAAGTGAAATCACTGTACTTACTATACTGATAATTCAGCATTTCCTATATATTTTAAACATTTAATTTAATATTTTTTCCTAGAGTCAAACTTTGATGGGGTGGCAGTCCCTTCCTTCTCTCACCCCCATCCCTCCTCATCCCTCTCCCCCAAATCTTTTTCCCCAGTGTGTCTTTCTTTCCACTTCCACTTTCCTACCCCTTCCCTCCTCCCTCCTCCCTCTCCCTCCTCCCTCTCCCTTTCCCTCCTCCCTCCTCCCTCTCTGTCCTCCCTCTCCCTCCTCCCTCTCCCTCCCCTCTCCCTCTCCCTCATCTCTTCTGCCTCCCTTCTCCCTCTTCCCCCTCCCTCTCCCTCTCCCTCTTCTCTCTCCCTCTCCCTCTCCCCTCCCTCTCCCTCTCCCTCCTCCCTCTCCCTCTCCCTCTTCCTCTTCCTCCCTCTTCCTCTCCCTCCTCCCTCCCTCTCCCTTATCTCTTCTGCCTCATCCTCATCTCCTGCCCTACTCTCACTTTATTCAACCCCTCTTCTCCTCACCCAGTTTCCTCCCCCTTCTTGCTTTTCCTCTCTCCTTCCTGCTCCTGAAATGTGTGAAAAGCAATTTTAATCCATCCTGGTTTATCTTGAGTAGTGCCATATTGATGGAAACTTTGCCTAAGGACCCAGGCCAGGAACAGGAGCTTATGCAAAGCTGACTGGAACATGAGTCACACGAATGAATTTAAGCCACTGTAAGGGCAGAATGACACCTCAAAAGAGCTGGGTCCCCTCCCATCACAGGAGAGAACGTGGCACGGTAAGGGAAGGAGAGGAACCCGCCCCACAGATGTCTCCACCCGAGAGCACCTCAGTCTGGACCACGTGCTGCTCCCTCAGGACTGCCCTCTCCAGAGCTCCAAGGCTGGAATCTTTCACCAGGAGGATGCCCTGTCACTTGGCAGCTTGCTTAATCTTGTTTACCATAAGCCTGTCAGAAAAAGTGAGCAGGCAATTATGTTATACACCAGCTGATTGTTTTGGTGGCCAGTCTTAAAAGCCAGCAGTGTAACCATCCTATTGGGGTTTTCCTCCCCAACACCAGTTTTAGGTTTTTATTTTAATGGGGGCCTTAACATCAAACTGTCTAGGAAGAAGGAATCCGCAGGGATCTGTGTAAGGAAAGCATGGCCCTGGATACCAATATAGAGACCTGTTGTTTTGTTTTTCCCTCCAGGGATGGGAGAACTTGCAACAAGTTTTTCACTCTCTATAGATAAAGGGTGCCTGAAAGTGAACACATGGCTCGTTAGCACCCCCTACTGAGACAAGAAAGGAAAGCAGCATGGGCAGTAGACACAGACTTGAACTCCAGTTTTGACACTTTCTGGCCATGTAACTGTGGGCCAGCCTCAGTGTCTCATCTCATCTGTGAAATGGAGACAATGCCACCTACATTGCAGGGCTGCCAGGAGACTATGAAAGGTATCCCTTATGAAATGCCTGGCACCTAGTAGGACCCCAATAAATGCTGGCCCTCCCCGCCTCCACTGAAACTTTGCTTTTACTAAGAAGGATTCATTTTAATCATTCCTAAGTTCATATTTGGTATTCAGGTAAATGGCAACCAATTACTTGTCCAAAAACTTGTCTGAGTCCACCAACTTACCTAGTAAAAGCTGCTTTTTTAATTAGTAGGAACATTTTTATGTTTTCTTTTCCAGTAAAGCTCAAATATTATTTTAATATGGCTGATTTTAACTTGTGTGGAGCAATACTTTCTTAACAGACTAGATAAGATTCATTGACTTCACAAAGCAAACTGGAGCTATAAATATTATACATATGCTAATGTTTATGGAGCACTTACTATTTTCAAAGTACTGGGCTAAGCACTTTACATGTATTTATAATGCATCTATATCTTCTTTAAAGCCAACAACTCTATAAGACAGATACTGTAAGTATCCCCATTTTACAGATGAAGAAACTAAGGCAGGGGTCCCCAAACTACGGCCCCGCGGGCCACATGTGGCCCCCTGAGGCCATTTATCCTGCCCCCGCCGCACTTCTGGAAGGGCACCTCTTTCATTGGTGGTCAGTGAGAGGAACATAGTTCCCATTGAAATACTGGTCAGTTTGTTGATTGAAATTTACTTGTTCTTTTATTTTAAATATTGTATATGTTCCCATTTTGTTTTTTTACTTTAAAATAAGATATGTACAGTGTGCATAGGGATTTGTTCATAGTTTTTTTTATAGTCTGGCCCTCCAACAGTCTGAGGGACAGTGAACTGGCCCCCTGTGTAAAAAGTTTGGGGACCCCTGAACTAAGGGGAAGGTAAATAACCAGGGTGACATAATAAAGGGCAGAACTCACAGCCAATAGCAGAGAGGGTATCCCAACTTACCACTACACAAACTTTATTCTCTTTTCAAAATAATGCTTACTCACATCTTTATATCATCTAGAAAGACTTCAAACATTCAAATAAAAAAATTTTGGCAATCTCCTCATGATCTAAATTCTCACAACTAAATGAAAAAATATCTTTCCTCATTGCTGTATTTAGGAGAAGAATCCAAATTCATCAAACTTGGAATCCAAAAGGAAAGTGGAGATTTAATCAACGGCTTCCTTGAACTTCTCTCTTCCAGTATTGAGTTATTTCTGTTTTGTTTTGTTTTTCCTGCCTCACAGTTGTCTTAACAGATATTTTATAATCATTCCAGAATTGAGAGTTGTCCCACGGAGGTCAGGACAAGGTTGCCGGTGAATATTACAGCGAGGAAAAAGATACAGCAACGCTTCCAACTCAATTCAAAAAAACGCCACAAAAATATGAAGCTAAAGGAATTCCCACTGATGACTTTCCTAAAGCTGTAATGGTAAAAGACAAGAGCCGCCTCTCGCTCACTTAGGGCTGTGAGTGCAACGCGGTGCACCTGTTTCCACGCGCTCACCTGCCCACCCCAAAGAAGGAGCAGTTTTTGAAGCGGGGAATGAAAGTATTTCCAGTTCAGAGTAGATGAGCTCGCAGAACCCGTGCTCCTTCAGTGGCTAAAGACAACTGGTTTATACAAAAGGAAGATAAAATCTAACAAGTCCACGTAGCAGCTCCTGCAGATGGCGAGGTGGGCGCCCAGGGGTCGGCGGGGAGGGCCGCGAGCCATCTCGGGGTGGATTGTGCCTCGCCCACTCACCTACGCCAAAACGTCCTGCTGGGGCAAAGAAACCGGCGACGACGGCAGGCGTCATTCCACACCTCCCGCTCCCAGGGGAACACGGAACACGCGGGGCGCCGCGCCGCACCTGTGCCCCAAGGGATGACCTTGGCTCCGGAGCCGACAGGAGGCGAGGAGAGCACCCAGCAGGGTGTGCCCACCTGGTGGCTCCCCGCCCCCGGGGTATCAGTGCTTGGGGTCCGGCACCCCCCGCGCGTCCGGCGCCGCGCCCCCACCTGGGGACGCCGGGCCCACAACCGCGCCTCTTGCCGCAGCCTCCTCTTCCGCCGCCATCGCAGGAGCCGCCGCCTCGGCTCCGCAGCCCCAGGGCTGGCAGCATGGAGAGCCCGGAGCCCGCCCAGCGCCGGCCCAGGTGGCGACCCGGAGCGGGGACTCTTCGCCCGCGGGGCTCTGCCAGGCGCCGCGACAGCCGCCACTGCAGCCCGTGGGCGCGCAGCCTGCGCTGACCCGCCGCCTGCGGACGGGGGCCGCAGAGCACGCGGCCCGGGGCTCGCCTCCCGCGGGTCTGGGCGCCCCGGTCTTAGGCTGCAGAGGGACCGGTGAGGGCCGAGTCGCGGGGGCGCTGCCCCGCCACCCGCGGTTGGAGGCAAGGGCGGTAGGCTGGCCAGGCAGCACCTTGCGCCCTTCTGGAAACCCACCTGCCTAATACAGGTTTCTGCGATCACTTTTAAGATTTGTCGTCTGCGTATTCCTAAGATTGGAGTGGTTTCCCTTGGGAAAAGGCAAATGAATGGAGAGCTTCAAGGACCGAGGCGGGTGACGGGGCGGTTGAAGTGGGCAGGGAGCTGTCCTCTGATCTTTTCTGCTTAGGGAGGAAGGGCTTGGCTGCAGAGGCCAAGGCGTAGTGACTGAGGCAGCCCTTTGAGATCCTGGAACAGTTGGGTGGAAGCAAGATCCTTTGGTGATCCCTTTAACAGCCTTCGTCCGATGACGAAAACGCTGGTTCACTCCCCGCCCTCGGGTCCCTAAATGGGCTTCTTGATTACAGTTTGTCTTGCAGAGGTAGTGGAGGAAGGAAGGGAACGGCAGAGAAAACAGGACGCTTTACTTCAAACAGCCTTAATCTATAATTATCTTACTGAGACTTTTCATTGTAGCGTCTTAACTAGCTGTTTATGCGTCCTGAGGGCAAATAGTGACTGAACCTGGGCAAGGAGTTTGAAAGCGTGTTCCCGGGCACAAGTAGGCAGGACCGGAGAAAACTGTTGCAAGTCTTAAATGGGAACTGGGATTATATGCTGCTGGATGTGGAAGTGCTAAAAACTGTGCCTCCTTTACTAAAACACACCGACAAATCCTAATCAAAATCATTCTTGAAACATCTCCATTCTAGCTGTGACTTGGGACTTGACCTCAAATCCACCAATACTAGCCAATGCTGGCAGCTCAGAAAGAAAAATTCCACTGAGAGCCTGACAGATGGTCTTAAAGTCTGGTCTAGGGTTCCCTGCACATACAAAAACCCTGGCTTTCCAGACGAGTGTACACTCTTTTGAGATGCTTTTTCCAAGTTGGGTGGGGGAGGAGTTTATTTTTAAACTTGGGCCTATGTTAAAAAGTACCATGTTGGTGAAGTAGAATTGCTAGAACCCTAATTGCTGGTTAAGATGTACAGTATAGACTATGTATACATTAAACACCTGTAATTTTTGTCGTATTAGTAGGCATACAGATGTAAAGAGATGATGAGTATTTCGGCCAGTATCACTTGGTAGCTGCTGGAAACCAGGCGATAAAAATCAGATCTCCTTAGGAGTTCATACCATGGTGCCCAATAAGTTTGCCGGTGAATCACTGCAGTCCTTATTTCTAATAAATGATTCACTTCCACCAAAAAGCCTGAAGGCCAGAGAGAAGGAATTCAGAACTTAAATATGATGGGAGGAAGTGTAATGCAAAAGAAGAGACCGTCTGAATTGAGCAGGGCAAGTCACTCTCATAGGGTTCCCCATATTTTTCATATTTAAATTCTACTTGATACTTTTTCTTTATGCTTTGGAGCCTCACTTTTTTTTTTTTTTTTTTTTTTTTTGTATTTTTCTGAAGTTGGAAATGGGGAGGCAGTCAGACTCCCGCATGCGCCCGACCGGGATCAACCCGGCATGCCCACCAGGGGGCAATGCTCTGCCCATCTGGTGCATTGCTCTGTTGCAACCAGAGCCATTCTAGTGCCTGAGGCAGAGGCCATGGAGCCATCCTCAGCTCCCGGGGCCAACTTTTGCTCCAATGGAACTTTGGCTGCGGGAGGGGAAGAGAGAGACAGAGAAGGAGAGGGGTTGGGATGGAGAAGCAGATGGGCACTTCTCCTGTGTGCCCTGGCTGGGAATCGAACCCGGGACTCCTGCACACCAGACTGACACTCCAACACTGAGCAAACCAGCCAGGGCCTGGAGCCTCACTTTCTTACATGATTTTTTTTTTTTTTTGTATTTTTCTGAAGCTGGAAACGGGGAGAGACAGTCAGACAGACTCCCGCATGCGCCCCACCGGGATCCACCCGGCACGCCCACCAGGGGCGAGGCTCTGCCCATCAGGGTGCGATGCTCTGCCTCTCCGGGGCGGGGCTCTGTTGCAACCAGAGCCACTCTAGCGCCTGGGGCAGAGGCCAAGGAGCCATCCCCAGCGCCCGGGCCATCTTTGCTCCAATGGAGCCTCGGCTGCGGGAGGGGAAGAGAGAGACAGAGAGGAAGGAGAGGGGGAGGGGTGGAGAAGCAAATAGGAGCTTCTCCTGTGTGCCCTGGCAGGGAATCGAACCCAGGACTTCTGCATGCCAGGCCGACGCTCTACCACTGAGCCAACTGGCCAGGGCTCTTACATGATTTTTTTTAGAGTAGTTTTATTATATTACATAGGTTAAAACAGAGCCACACACGATCTTTACAGAGGGAACTCTCATTTCCAATCAGTGGTTTTCTCATGTTTTCTTCTTGGGGAAAATGTTAAAAAAAAAAAAAAGTGATTTGAAACATAAGCAGAATGCATGTATACATAGTTCTTCTGGCCAATGTAGTTTCCCCAAAGCCCAGAACAGCTTTGCTCTTCAGAAATCATCGCCAATTCTCGCATGCACCTATTTGGTTCATTAGGAATCATCGCCAATCCTCGCATGCACCTATTTGGTTCATTAGTTTTGCTTCACTTGCCAAGTATTCTGGCAAGAATAGTACTGGAATTAGAAACCACTGCCTTGCGGATTAGAAATTGTTAGACTTGTCAACTTTCTGCTGGGATTGTAATTTAGTATGGGGGTCACTTCTATATTTTTAATCCAGGGGAAAAAATCTACCTGCTTCAGAGTGTAGTTAAAGAAATATATTCTGTATTTCTAATGATGCATACAAATAAATAACAACTACTCATTAATGGAAAGCAATTGAATTACTAATATTTAAACTACCCTTTCTTTTCCACCCCCCCCCAACCCACCCTCAGCATTCTATGAAGAGTGAATACTGGGCAGGATTCTTGGATTTGCTGAACAGGTTGGTGAGTGGGAGTACAACTGGGAGAAATAGGGAGGCTAAATGTGTTCAGAGGGATCAGCTTGAGCTTAGCCTGTGAAGGGGAGAAGCAGCCGGTGAGCATGATAATCACCGGTGGGCATACTCATAAGAGAGAGGGAAGGTGGCCCTGACCTGAGAAGCAACCATATGCTTCTCTCCCCTTCCCTTTACCCCTTTTCTCTCTCTCCCTCTCAGCTGGTGGCTCGATTGGTTCAAGTGTTCACCCCAGGTGCTGAGGATAGCTCAGTTGGTTCCAGCATTGGCCTCAGGTGCTGAGAATAGTGATTGATTTGAGCATCAAGCATTAGCCCCAGATGAGGGTTGCCAGGTGGATTCCGGTCAGGGTGCATTCAGGAGTATGTCTCACTGTCTCCTCTCCTCTCATTCAAAAATAAATAAAAGAAAGAGAGAGGGAAGGTTGTGATGGCAGCTGCCATAGGGAGTAGAAATTTAAGAAAGACCTTCTAGAAGGGTATTTAGGGAGTTTCATTGTGTAATGCAAACCCTCTCACATTTTTTTCTGGAAAATAGCAACTTAAGCAAAAGCTACATTTCTTTTCAATGCTTTTAGAATTGATTTGTTTTTATTAAAAGTGAAAACATTTTGAGATTGGCCTTAGATGGAAAGTAGGACTGTCCATAAAATGCAGTGATTTAATTCATTTGTTCACAGATATCTAGAGCACACCCACAGTGTGCCAAGTGCTGCTGTGAGCACTGACTTTGTACCTCACCTACTGTGCACCCTTGACATCATGCAGAGGTTCTCACAACAGTCGGTGAGGCAGTATCATTTTGTTTTGGAGAAGCCCAATCAGTGCCTTTTTCCCTTCAGTTCAGGGGTTCCCAACGGTGCATGTGCATCAGATGTGCAAACTTTCAGACCCGCCCCCGGAAGTTCCAATCAGTAGGTCTGAGGTAAGACACTGAATCCTCACTTCAAATAAACACTTTAGTTGATTTTAAAAGTTGCTGCGAGTACTCTACCTTAAGAAATATTGCTTCAACTTGTCAAAAATGAATTTTCTTAAGCCTAGGTTGTTGCAGTGGGTAGTAAGTCACGTATGTGTGTGTTAAGTATTTTTTACCAGCCAGAGGACAGGAGTAGCAATAAACTAAAATTCCGAGAAAAATACAGGGAGGACCAAAACTTAGGACAAGAATGAGGGAATGGTTGTGCTGACATCTCTTAATATATGGAGTTATTGCTTAGTTATTTTTCCCTTGGAGATTGTGTTTGTATGTGTTTATGTGTTAAAAACTGAACTAATTTTTACTTTTGCAGGTTTCAAACACTCTTAAAGCAAATATGCTGTTACAGATCCTCCGCAGTCCTCCCTGAATCGTACGGAACTCTACAGAATTCTTCCAGCTTTGTTCATGATTACCTTACCCAAGAGGACAAGGAAGACAAGAGGGTTTTTTTTGTTTTTTGTTTTTTTATTCATTTTTAGAGAGGAGAGAGAGACAGAGAGGGAGAGAAAGGAGAGAGAGACAGAGAGAGAGAAGGGGGGAGGAGCAGGAAGCATCAACTCCCATTTGTGCCTTGACCAGGCAGGCCCAGGGTTTCGAACCGGTGACCTCAGCATTTCCAGGTCGATGCTTTATCCACTGCGCCACCACAGGTCAGGCCAGACAAGAGTTTTTTATGGGGTTCTCCCTTTGGAAGAAACAAAGTCATCCTGGCTAGGGTTTGATAAGAAATGCTTCAATATGAGCAGTAAAGGAATTCAGAGATAATTTTGTGGTAGCACAAATTCACCTAAGAAATGTTTTGATTTCTATTAGTTAGAGCCCTACCTGTCCAGTTAGATAAAGCAGGTGAGTCAATGGTAATTAAGACACCCGTCCCTGTCTGGGTCTTGGGGGGAAGTTGATGAGGGTCCCTATTAGCAATGACAGCTTTAGACCAATGAAGAGGAGCTGAGAGGGATAGCAAAAGACCCATTTCCATCCTGTATGATGTCCAGAGACCCACTGCTACTCCTGGCTCTCTGAAGGACAAGAAACTCAGGATCCCAGATAGCTAAGCCATGGTCCGGCACAGTGGCACACAGTGCTCCTGTTTTAGATGAGTCAGAATAGACCTTAGGAGACCAGCCCTTCAGTTCTTACACAGGCAATGGCAGAACCAGCAACAAAATCCAGGTCTAGTGGCTTCAGGTAAGAACTATCGCTATAAACTTGGAGGTCATTAAAACAAACTCCCATTTTATACTGGTATCAGGTGGCCATCTGCTTTGGGTGAGCCTCACCCAAGTACCAAGGATGTAAATCCTGATTAGTTTCGTCACTATCCAGGCCAGGTCCTGTTGTAGGAAGGGCCGGATAACATAATCATGGCCATTAAAATCAGGGTTGTTTTATATGCTTAGAATGCTTCTGGAAAATATTTTACTTGCTCTTAAAAAAAAAAGTACAAGTAGTAGTTTTCTCTTTGAGAACTTACATGTTGCATGAGGATTTGATGCTTAGTCCCTGTATCCGTCTAGCCTCTGAGAAAACAAAACTAAGGATGACAGTGTAGAAAAATAGAAAGAACCATAGAAAAATGGGGAAAGCCTGTGTCCTTGATGATTTTGAGATGCTAAATAGACTACCCTGGAAGGTGCCTATCTTATGTCTTAGTGTTACATGAGACATTAATTTTCCATATTGTTGAACTTACTTCTACTTGCATCTTCTGACAACTGCTGTCAAAAGATCCCAAAGTCACAACTGTCACTAGCTCCCCATGTATTTTTCTGAGGTCTAGAACCATAGGAGGTAGTTTGCCAATGAAGCATGCTCTATGGTTTGGAGGAATAGAAGGGGCCCTGGACTTGGGTTCAAGAGCAATTACCTGAGTTTGGGTAAGTCACACTCAGCCTCATGCTCATCTGTAAATTAATGGTAATTACGTTTATTCCAGAGTAAAAACTAAAATAAGTGAGCGAGAAATGTTTTTATCACAAGATGCGTTTAAAGGAGGAAGAATGTAGAGTCTTCAAGTTACTTCAATGTCCAAATTTTGACAGCCAGTGGTTTTTGGGTTTTTTGTTTGTTTGTTTGTTTGTTTTTTAGAGAGGAGAGGGAGAGACAGAGAGAGAAGTGGGGGAGGAGCTGGAAGCATCAACTCCCATAGGTGCCTTGACCAGGCAAGCCCAGGGTTTCGAACCAGCGACCTCAGCATTTCCAGGTCGACACTACCCACTGCGACACCACAGGTCAGGCCAACAGCCAGTGTTTTCACGGTTGTCTTCGCCATGGCATTACTGGTATGATGGAAGTCAGAAACAGCTGGAAGAACAATTACAGTGAGCAGGATTCTGACTGGCTCCTCTGAGCTCGGCAGAAAGAGGATCAGTGTTCTTCACGAGACAGAATAGGGTGGGACCTAGGTACTTCTTGGTTTCCAAGCCATTACGAGGCACTTTCAACTTCAATTTTAAATCTGCTTGCTAACTGGCTTTGGCTTAGTGAGGTAGTCATGTATAAACCTGTACACCTATCTTGAGTGTTTAAACATAACACAATTGAAACTTCAAATATTTTGTTCTTGATGTGCTCTGTAAGTGTAAAAGTTGAATATTTTTACAAAGTAGTCTTTCCTGAGTTTTGGGTAACAGCTATCTCAAAACTCAAAAATGAAAAAAGAAATAAATAAATTAATTAAAAAAATTAAACCTCATCAACAGAAGTATTATAAACATAGTTTTTCTTTTCTTACCTTCAATGAAAAAGGCCTCATGACACCAAAACATTTTTGAAACTCAGTAGCTGAACAAAGAACTCAAGAGCCTGGTGATTATTTTTCTAGACAACTGCAGAATAATTTATATTGCTTTTTTTTCCCTTTTTTTTCCTGAAGTTGGAAACAGGGAGGCAGTCAGACAGACTCCCACATGCGCCTGACCAGGATCCACCCAGCATGCCCACCAGGGGGTGATGCTCTGCCGCAATCAGAGCCATTCTAGCGCCTGAGGCAGAGGCCACAGAGCCATCCTCAGCGCCCAGGCCGACTTTGCTCCAATGGAGCCTTGGCTGCAGGAGGGGAGAGAGAGACAGAGAGGAAGGAGAGGGGGAGGGGGGAGAAGCAGATGGGCGCTTCTCCTGTATGCCCTGGCCAGGAATCAAACCTGGGACTCCCGCACGCCAGGCCAACGCTCTACCACTGAGCCAACCAGCCAGGGCTAATTTATATTGCTTTTTAAAAAATATGATCTGTTTTTATTACTTTTCTTTTTTTTTTTTAAATATATATTTTTTAAATTTTATTATTATTTTTTACAGAGACAGAGTCAGAGAGAGGGATAGACAGGGACAGACAGACAGGAAAGGAGAGATCTGAGAAGCATCAATCATCAGTTTTTCGTTGCGCGTTGCGACACCTTAGTTGTTCATTGATTGCTTTCTCACATGTGCCTTGACCGTGGGCCTTCAGGAGAGCGAGTAACCCTTTGCTGGAGCCAGTGACCTTGGGTCCAAGCTGGTGAGCTTTTGCTCAAACCAGATGAGCCCGTGCTCAAGCTGGTAACCTCGGGGTCTCGAACCTGAGTCCTTCCGCATCCCAGTCCGACGCTCTATCCACTGTGCCACCGCCTGGTCAGGCTTACTTTTCTTTTTAAAGTAGCAATATCCCCTCACAATTTTTCATAAAAATCTAAAATATCTCATCCTAAGTGTCTTATATTTCCATTTGTTCTAAGCGTTTCATTAAAATTTCTCAGAAATAAATGTACTTCTAAAGAGAAAATAAAATTAAAGACAAGAGGAAATAATAATGGTGTAGCAAACAGTTATTTTGAATCTCAGCAATGCAGAGAGAGAATGTACTTAGTGGCCAGGGACCTCTCTGCTGATTAAAATTTCAATTCATTCATCTGGAGACCACCAAAGATGAAGAGCTGTTTCTCTTGCAAGTAGATATTGCTTCCTTGGTTGTCTAACAGTTTTCTACAATAACACACCAAAAATAAATGTACTGAAAAATATTTTTAAATTTACAGATTTACACAAAGATATACAGTACAGGTTTTTAAAAAATAGAAAATGTATGCTTTTATAGATATAAATGAAACCCTATTTTAAGACTTAGCAACACAAGAAAGTTTTGAATATTTCACGTTACATTTCATTCCACTATTACCTTAATTCAGCTATATATTTAATTCAGAAAAGGTTGATTTATAGAAAATTCCTTATATTCAGATAGCACTAAACTTGAATAAATTAAAAGATATAAAGCTATGTTAATATGAAAAACATAAAAGAAAAATAACTTGCTTTTATAGTTTTTTAATAAAAACATCAAAGTTACATTAAATCAGGAAATCAAGAATTTGAATTATATAAGCTTTCTATATACTGAGAAAAACCAAAAACACAATTTTTTTTAATAATTTTATTTTTAATGGAGCGACATCAATAAATCAGGGTACATATATTCAAAGATAACAACTCCAGGTTATCTCGTCGTTCACTTATGTTACATACCCATCACCCAAAGTCAGATTGTCCTCTGTCACCTTCTATATAGTTTTCTTTGTGCCCCTCCCCCTCCCCCTTTCCCTCTCCCCCCTCCCCCTTGTAACCACCACACTCTTATCAATGTCTCTTAGTTTCACTTTTAAGTCCCACCTACGTATGGAATAATGCAGTTCCTGTTTTTTTCTGATTTACTTATTTCACTTCGTATAATGTTATCAAGATCCCACCATTTTGCTGTAAATGATCCGATGTCATCATTTCTTATGGCTGAGTAGTATTCCATAGTGTATATGTGCCACATCTTCTTTATCCAGTCATCTATTGACGGGCTTTTTGGTTGTTTCCATGTCCTGGCCACTGTGAACAATGCTGCAATGAACACATGGGGCTGCATGTGTTTTTACGTATCAATGTTTCTGAGTTTTGGGGGTATATACCCAGTAGAAGGATTGCTGGGTCATAAGGTAATTCTATTTTCAGTTTTTTGAGGAACCACCATACTTTCTTCCATAATGGTTGTACTACTTTACATTCCCACCAACAGTGGATGAGGGTTCCTTTTTCTCCACAGCCTCTCCAACATTTGCTATTACCTGTCTTGTTAATAATAGCTAATCTAACAGGTGTGAGGTGGTATCTCATTGCAGTTTTGATTTGCATTTCTCTAATAACTAACAAAGATGAGCATCTTTTCATATATCTGTTGGCCATTTGTATTTCTTCCTGGGAGAAGTGTCTGTTCATGTCCTCTTCCCATTTTTTTTATTGGATTGTTTGTTGTTGAGTTTGATGAATTCTTTGTATATTTTGGATATTAGGCCCTTATCTGAGCTGTTGTTTGAAAATATCATTTCCCATTTAGTTGGCTGTCTGTTTATTTTGTTATCAGTTTCTCTTGCTGAGCAAAAACTTCTTAATCTGATGTAGTCCCATTCATTAATTTTTGCCTTCACTTCTCTTGCCATTGGAGTCAAATTGATAAAATGCTCTTTAAAACCCAGGTCTATGAGTTTAGTACCTGTCTTCTATGTACTTAATTGTTTCAGGTCTTATGTTTAGATCTTTGATCCATTTTGAGTTAATTTTAGTACAGGGGGATAGACTGTAGTCCAGTTTCATTCTTTTGCATGTGGCTTTCCAGTTTTCCCAGCACCATTTATTGAAGAGGCTTTCTTTTCTCCATAAAAACACAATTTTTAACAAAACTCTTTAGTTCAAAATAGAATCTACTTTAAAAAAAAACATCACTATGCCCAGTTGAGTAGATAGGGTTCTGTCATTTAAATAGTTCACCTGAACTATAGCAAATGTACAAAAGACAAAATTCAGTCTCAAGGGTACTTCACAAATTACCTAGCTAACTTACATCATGAATCAAATTCTTAGCTTCCAAAGGGCAGATACAGTCTTTAATTGCTTATAGATGGGCATTTAAGAAATGCTTTTGATGAGGAAACCCCAAAGATTGTGACTCACTTTGTGAACTCCACGGAAAATGAGACTCTAAACCAGGGGTAGTCAACCTTTTTACACCTACCGCCCACTTTTGTATCTCTGTTAGTAGTAAAATTTTCTAACCGCCCACCAGTTCCACAGTAATGGTGATTTATAAAGTAGGGAAGTAGCTTTACTTTATAAAATTTATAAAGCAGAATTACAGCAAGTTAAAGCATATAATAATAATTACTTACCAAGTACTTTATGTCGGATTTTCGCTAAGTTTTGCAGAATAAATCTTTATAAAACAACTTACTATAGTTAAATCTACCTTTTTATTTATACTTTGGTTGCTCCACTACCACCCACTATGAAAGCTGGAACGCCCACCAATGGGCGGTAGGGACCAGGTTGACTACCACTGCTCTAAACAAAGTAAACTTCCAGAACTGCCTTTTCACTGCCAGGAAATCAGAACTATTGCTAAGTTCTACCTGTGAACAAGAATGAGGGAGAAGGAAGCAAAAATGCTTTATTCTTCCTCAATCAAAAAGTAAACTTAGATAATTCAGCTCCTTTATCTGTCAATTTGAATTAATGATATTTTTCTGTACTAGAATAGTTACATTGTTAGAATTAGAGAAAAATGCAAATTCCTCATATATTTCCCATTCGCTATCACACTCACAAAACACTCCTTCAACAAGGAAGAGAGGTGAGGGGGGTGAGAAAAATAGCAAAATTGAACAGAAGTTAAAGATTTTCTTCAAATTAGAGGTGGTTATAATTAGAAAAACCAAGTTAGTAAAACTGAGATAACCCCAGTATTTTAACAGTTCTCTCTCCTCACAGCCACATGATCTAAACAAGAAAATGGAGATAAACTATTAAAAGAAGGTGGGACAAGTATCAAATACTAGAATGAAAGACTGAGAGGGAGAAGAAAGAGGGAGGAGAGGAGGGGAGGAGGAGAAGAAGGAGGGAGCAGGAAAGGGAATTTGGTGGGGGGAGTCCCCAGAATGGCCTTACTGAGACATACTATATATAACTACACCTAGCAGCAACATTTATAAAAAATTTTGTAATTTGCATAATAATCCAATACAATTCTTTCAAATTAAGAATATCCCTAAAAGTAAATCATCATTTTAGATTTGATCAAAGATCACTTATAATGGTTATAATTGTTACATTTTTAAAAAATTCTATTAACAGTTAAGATGAACATCTGGCCATTCTTTGATAAAGTATTAAGAAATTCAAACTGCAGAAAATAATTTTAGAATTAAAATGTTGAATTAGAAAGATTAATTATTAGGAAAATACCCAAAGAATTTGATGCTGACATCGTCTCCCTTATCCTCTAATCCCAGCCCTCTGGCCTGTATTTACCTCCTTCATTCCAGGTAGAGCACCCACAGTCATGTGGTTAAACATGAACAATACTGCCCTGCCCTTCAATAAGCTGATCTCTAGGAAAGGCCTTCAAGTCTGAATACAGCAGTCCCACAGGAAAGTAAAATTCTATTTAGCTGTGAACATCCACTCTGTTCAGGATCTTGGAGTATAAGAAAATAACGGTACAATAATACAAGTACTATTAAAGGAAAAATTTGCAACAAAAAAATACAAGTTAACCAGCCATAATAAATAACAATGTTTTAGAAAACCAAAGTAAATACAGTAGCTCTTTGTACTCTACAAGTCCATTTACATGATCAGAAGTTTGACATTTAAAAAATAGTTTAATAAAAATATACTAGTTCTACAAGCAGCCTTCATGGTCACCTTCTTATATTCAATTTACCATAATTAAATTAATACAATGCCATGGCCTCTAGTTAAAAAAGAAGTCCTATTGTCACAAGAAAAGCAACTTTACATTTTATATAATATAGTGCGTCTCCCCTGTGAGTACACAGACATGTATATAAAGGTCATCAGTATTTCTGAACGCAAAGTAAACGTATGAGTGGAGTGCTTGAGTGAGGTGTTCAACTTCCTCCTTGTTATACACTTGTCACTCCCCACTGTGCAGTTTGTTATATGATAATAAATTCTATTTTTTAAATAACCAGTGTATTTCCTTTATAAAATTTCTTAATTTTAAAATGGTTTCTTAAATCTATTATAGAAATTGTCTTCTGAGGTATTCTATAGTTGTCCAAACTATAGGGCAAATGTTCTAACACCAACTATGGAAGATGGCTTTTATTGATTATCTAGACCCATAAGATTTAGAGTAAAACAGCAATACTGCAGCGTTATCTACAGGCTAGCCTATGTTGCTTTAAATAACATATGTTTCTCCTGAATTGATCAAAGGTGTTACAGTACAAAGCCACAGCACACACAGGCAGAATGGACCTTAATACACATGCAGGCTGTACAGTTAGAAAGGGGTGTACATTTATTTTATTCAAGTAACTTTGTATAATAAAGTTAACAAAAATAATAAAATATGAAGGAAAAAAAACACAGCTGGCACTGCCAATCAATTCCTATAGTAGTCTTAGAAATCTTAATCCTGTAGAATTTCCTCTTGTAGTCATAAGCACCGACTTCAGGAGTATTTCAGTATACTGTCACCGCCGCCAAGCAAGCCTGAGTTCTCTTGGTTGTGGGCGAATGTGATCTTCACTCCTAATTCCCCAGCTTTCATGTGGTGGGGATAGAGCCACGCTGAGTCAAACCTTCAGACCTTTTATATGTATAATTGTGGAAAACCCAGTCTTTGGATTTGTAGTCTGGTTCTGTGGTGTTTGGCAGTAGAAAAATAGAAAGATTAACCAAAAGCAAAAGAATTTCATTAGTGAAAATGTCATCATTTCATAGCTTTTTAAATAGTGTTAGTTGGGTTGTCAATCACCTTACCTGACTGTAAAATATCAGATTCAGAAAAGTCATCAAAATTTGAAGTATCGTCAATACTTTCGGTTTCTATAGGGATTGCTGCTGGCCTTTCCCTATAAAAAGGTATTGAGTGACCATGGTAAGTTTTCTTGAACTCTGAATTTTCCAAAAAATAATTCTATGTGAAAATTCTTCATGCTGTTCTATAGATAGTAGAAGAGCCAAGGAAAGTTACTGTGGATTTGAAAAGCTAAATGGACTCCACAGTTGAGTATAATTTTTTTTATTAAAAATGAGCATATACTTGGAATTCTTATTTCTTTGTACCAAGAGTTCCTCATGCTGTTGTTACTATTATTTTTAATGGAAAAACTAGAGTTAATGAAAGGGAAAGCAAATCAGAAGATATTTTACTTAAAAGATTTTATAATTAAAGTACGGCGGGTGGGGGGGTGGGAGCCTATCTAAATAATTTAAGAATAGACTAAACTAGGAGAGGATTCATAAATCAAGTCATTTGGGAAAATAAAGGGATCAAAGGTTGAAGCAACTACATCTGTGATGAGCTCTGAAACCAAACATTGCTCAGTCATATAAATTTTAAGGGAATCAGGGATATTTGGTTAAAAATTGTTATGAAAATGCCTTCTTTCCATGCCAAAGTTTTTAAGTATAGGAAGTTAAAAGAAGCTATCAATTTTTATTGCTTCTGTATTTTCAACAACTATTTATTGGATCTATTCAGTGATAAGTTTACAAAATTATGTAAAATCATATATATTTTCCCTAGAATTATTCTAAATTATTTCTACTAACACATTTCTATCAGTTTAGTGGAAAGAACCACAGATCCTAGTGCCCTCAGATCTAATCCCTTTTAATTAACTAGCAGTAACTTTAAAGAAGCAAGTCTTAAAACCAAGAGACTGGGCGGGCAGTCTCTAAGCACACCTCTAACTGTAAAAAGGAGAGAATCATAGTTCGGTGCAGTGCAACGATGTATGTACAGTATAACACAACACAGCAGATAAGAGTCATGATTCCAGAATGAAATTGTCTCGGTCCAATCCTCGCTAGTAATTCTAGCTAGATCATTCACTAGCTATGGCATGGAAGCAAGTCATTTCTCTATGCCTCAGTTTCCTCAATTGTAATTTAAGGAAAACAATAGTACCTACTTATAAGGTTAATTATGAAGATATGAAATTTACATAAAATACTTAGAAAAGTGCTAGACATATAATAAATGCTCATAAAGTTAGCTATTATTTTAACAAAGTGCCTAACCCACAGTAGAAGCTCCGGTGAAGATTTACAGGGATGAAGTGACACATAAGCTGTTTTAGGATGAAAGGAGCTGGTTTGGCAGGGGCAGGAGCAGGAAGGACAGCATTTCAGCCAGAATGAACAGCAAATGACAGAACTGTGAGGCCGGAGGAGTGGGAAAGATCACACAAGATGCAAACTGTAGCAATGAGGTAAGAGCCATACCCGACAGTCCTGAAATGCAGTTAAGAATCCTTCATTTTATTCAAAGTGCAAAGGGAGAGAAGAAAATGGCACAATCAGATTTGTTTCTAAACTGCTTTTTGTGGAGAATAGATCACAACTATTGAAGGCAGTTTGGTCCTCAACTGAATAGAAACCAATGCTCACAACAACTCTAAAAAATTCCTATAAATTATTTGTATTCTTTAACTTTTACCACAATATTTTTTTATTAATTATTTTTAATGGGGTGACAATTAAAAATTGTCAATCAGGGTACATAGGTTCAGAGAAAACATCTCCAGGTTATTTTGACATTTGATTATGTTGCATACCCATCACCCAAAGTCAAATTGTCTTCTATCACCTTCTATCTGGTTTTCTTTGTGCCCCTCCCCTCCCCCCTCCTCCCTTGTCCACCCCCCAAGGTAACCACCACACTCTTGTCCATGTCCCTGAGTCTCATTTTTATGTCTCACCTATGTATGGAATCATATAGTTCTTAGTTTTTTCTGATTTACTTATTTCACTCAGTATAATGTTATCAAGTTCCATCCATGTTGTCATAAATGATCCAATGTCATTATTTCTTATACTGTATTCCACAGTATATATGTAGTACATCTTCTTTATCCAATTATCTATTGAAATATTTTTAAAAGGGACTGTATCTTATAAATTAATAGAGATAAATTATGGTATATTAACAAGCAGACAAAAAATGAAAGGTTATAGTGTGAAATGTAAATACATCTTGGCTGTGCCAACAGCCTTCAATTCTGGACACAAAAATCTAAGCTGGTGTACAACATGTGGTTTTTCCCTTAAAGTATGTATCTGTTAAAACTAGTCAGTTAGCTATAGCCATTATAATCTCACTCACTTATGTAATCTGGAAAACTGACATAATAACAGTGTAATAGTTACTTCTTGTATTTCATCCAGCAGAATCAGAGATAAATCACTAAATCATTTTTCACTCAGCCCTCTCCCATTCAAAGCTTATGAACGTACCTGATGTGCCACCAGTCTACACCTTCAAAAAAAAGAATGATCTTTTATTTCTTCTACTCCACTATTTCCAATTGTTTTCAGAATCAATACCAGATCTAGAAAATGGACACAGAGAAATTATCATACACATATTACATCTAAAGAATTCTATTTGTATTTCAACGATTTCACTTTGCTTACTGAACTTAACTCTGTTTATTGTGGCAAATGTGGGAGAAAATATAAATCATCTGTAATTGAATTATTCAGAGATAACTAAACAGTTTGGAGCAGTTTCCTTCCAGTCTTTTATTATAATTACAAAAACATTATGTTGACACTGTAGTTACTATTTTAGGGCTTCTTTTTTTCACTTAATATCATATATTGAGAAAATTTTCCAAAGACATTAAAATTGTTTCCATAATTTCATTTTCTAAAATTTGTATATAAAGATATTATAATTTATTTAGCCAGTCCACTACTGTTGAACACTTAGAGGATTTTCAATTTTCCATTACTAAAAATAGGATCACAATAAACACTGTACCTAAATCTCTACACTCATCTGATTATCAGCATAAGCAAGACTCCCAGAAGCAAAACTGCTGGGTCAAAAGTCATCCACACCTTAGAGATTTTTCATAATGTGCTGCCAATGGCCGTCCCCACAGGTTGTCCCAAATTATATTCCTCCCAGCCCCCACCACAGATCAACACTTCATCTTAATTGAGAAACAGAATGGATTCTTGCTTAGCTAAGATTTTATACAAAAAGTTTTGTGACATGAGCTGCTACTAACAATTTCTTTTCCTTTCCTCTTTAATGGGATAGATAGGGTCATTGCATTCTAACAGGAGGGACCTTTGAAACAATACAAAACCCCTTCCCTCTCTCTCTCTTTTTTTTTTTGGTATTTTTCTGAAGTAGAAGGGGGCAGGGAGGCAGACACACTGACTTTCGTATGTGTCCAACAGGGATCCCCAGCCTGCCCACCAGGCGGTGATCCACCGCTCTGGGGCATGGCTCTGCTGCAACCGGAGCCATTCTAGCACCTGAGGTGGAGGCCATGGTGCCATCCTCAGTGCCCAGGCCAACTCTGCTCCAATGGAGTCTTGGCTGCGGGAGGGGAAGAGAGAGACAGAGAGGAAGGAGAGGGGGAGGGGTGGAGAAGCAGATGGACGCTTCTCCTCTGTGCCCTGAGCAGGAATCGAACCTGGGACTTCCACATGCCGGGCCTACGCTCTACCGCTCAGCCATCAGGGCCACTCCTTCCCTCTTCTTAACTGCTAGTTGTTGTTATTTTTTTTCCTGCATACTTCCTTTTAAGAATTTGCATTAGGCCCTGGCCGGCTGGCTCAGTGGTAGAGCGTCGGCCTGGCGTGCGGAAGTCCCGGGTTTGATTCCCGGCCAGGGCACACAGGAGAAGTGCCCATCTGCCTCTCCACCCCTACCCCTCTCCTTCCTCTCTGTCTCTCTCTTCCCCTCCCGCAGCGAGGCTCCATTGGAGCAGAGATGGCCCGGGCGCTGGGGATGGCTCCGTGGCCTCTGCCCCAGGTGCTGGAGTGGCTCTGGTTGCAACAGAGCGGCACCCCGGAGGGGCAGAGCATCGCCCCCTGGTGGGCAGAGCATCGCCCCTGGTGGGCGTGCCGGGTGGATCCTGGTCGGGCGCATGCGGGAGTCTGTCTGTCTCTCCCGGTTTTCAGCTTCAGAAAAATACAAAAAAAAAAAAAAAAAAAAGAATTTGCATTAAAAAACAAACAAAACAAAACAGAAACACCTTTTCCTTATTCATCTCCCTGATTGTGTATCTCAGTGGTAGTCCTTTCCCTTACACAAAAGTGAAATGGCCAATTTAGTGTTTTAGGCACCTGTGAAGTTTTAAGATACACAAACTCCTTTTGGGTCTTAACCACTAACCTAGGAATTAAATCCTTGGCTTTCTCAGATATTGGCACCTCTGGGGAAAATACCAGAGTTTCTTTCCAGTTCCTCACTTTTTTATGTTTCTTGAGGCATTTCAGAGCAGAAAGGTGGGTATCCTATGTATCAGAGAAAACAAGTTTTGTCAGCTTTTATAATCAAATATGCTATACCTACTATATGTGTCACAAGAAACAAAGTAGTCCTTAGTGCTCTATTTAACAATAAAAAATGCCACCAGTCATCAAATTATAATAATAAAACTCCTACTGAAGTCAATAAAATAAAGGATTTAAAACATTCCCCTCCCTCCTTTTACCTGAAAGGCCATGCAGATACAATTTTGATGCATGGAAGTTCAATTAAATACCTGCTTCCTGAAACCAAGCCCCGGGGCACTCACTAGTGTCTATCATTGTGTATTTTACATGGGAGTGGGGAGAGGGTATTAGAAATTGATTTAAAAGAGTTCTGAAATTTAGCCCATGGCATCTGCATAAGTTTAATCAGTGGCACTCAGGGAAATTCACTTAGTATGTACATAAATGTATTATAAAACATACCTATTAGCATTTCATACATAATTGCTCCCAAAGACCACCAGTCACACAATTTGTTGTAACCCGTCTGCATGAATACCTGTATGCAATGTATGTAACCTGGCATCCCAACTGTGGAATACACCTGAAAAGGAACAGCTTGTCAAACCAGCATTCTTAATATATTTTTGGAAGATATAAGTATGGCTCACTACTTTAAGAAGAATTTAGAAAAACAGCAAATTAAACCTAAAGACAGTTGAAGGAAGAAAATAAAGACCAGAAAAAATGAAACAAAACATACACAATAGAGACAAGTTGCTTCTTCAAAAAAAACTAATAAATACTTAAAAGTCAGATTATGAAAAAGTAAAAGAACTAGTATCAAGAAAAAGAGGATTATGAAAAAGTAAAAGAACTAGTATCAAGAAAAAGAGGGGTGCATCATTACAAATCTCATATTATCCTCTATCCCTAGCTGCCGATTCCCTTCCTTATCATTCTTGCTTCTTCTTGCTTTTTTCCTTTTCAGCTATAATTCAAATCTTTCACTAATTTTGATTGGAAACTAGCCAGATTGTTCTATGCTATCAAAAGATAATCAGTCCTCCTATGGAAGCTGCATTTCTTCACATCTACAAGCCTATTCACGATCTAAACTGCGGAAGAAAATGTTCTCTAGGTTGTGTATCCCTGAACCATGAGAAGGCTACACAAATCTCTGCTTTATAACTTGGGAGTCTCATCAGGAGGAACAGGTGCCAGTTGTTACAAAAATAGTCGCACCTTGTTTGGCCTCATTTAATTTTCCGAAAAGTGTTCTTGCAGCTCCTCTTTTGGCAAAAGCTTTAGAATACGAGCCATCTAGTAAAACAGCTTGTGTGCAGTCTGTTTCAGCCCCATCATATCTATTAAATATGATACAATTCCAACTGGAAAAAAGCAACCTATAGAAAAACGATATAAACTGAGTTTCTAATATAAAAAGCATGCATATAATTTCAATTACCAACCCCCAAATCTGTGTTAGAGGGAAAAGGTGATTGTAAAATTTTATATTGTCCCCAAATCTTGGAATCATCTGCTAAGGAGGGAGAGGGTACCAGATTAAGGGACAGTCAGAGAGGGTGGCACTAGGGTGGTAGAATATGGGCAGGGCAGACAAAAGACCAGCACTGCTGGCAGTCTACCTCCCGTCCATCCCTCAATATGCACATGCACTACATTAGCAATCGTAAGTGGCATTAATTTTCTAATAAAACTTCATATTTACCTATAGTCCACATCACTTAAAGAAAAACAATCCACACATAATATTATATATGTGAGAATATATTATCTGACACTTTTCATAAACTCTACTCAGCCATGCAACCAACAATCAATTCATTCTTTTTGGTACTGCTCTATGATCACAAGGATCTAAGAGCTAAACCACAAAAACCTGAGACTTTCCTATATATTGAAATGACATTAATGAATTATTGTGAATTTATCCAGCACGATAACGGTATTGTGGTTATGAATTATCCTTTAGAGATGAAATGTATGTTTACAACTATTTACAATAATTTAGGGGGAATAAAAACTGAAACAAATATAACCAGGCTAGGTATGGCTTTTTGAAACTAGATGACTGGGTACATGGACTGTTATACTACTTTTATAGAAGTTTGAAAAGTTTCATAATAAAAATATTTTTTTAAAAAACA
Organism: Saccopteryx bilineata; assembly: GCF_036850765.1. Lineage (NCBI taxonomy): Eukaryota > Metazoa > Chordata > Mammalia > Chiroptera > Emballonuridae > Saccopteryx > Saccopteryx bilineata. The sequence continues at coordinate 136,161,401 of NC_089491.1, read as the reverse complement.
ATCTCCTGGCCCTGGCCAGTTGGCTCAGTGGTACAGCACTGGCCCAACAAAGGATGTCCTGGGTTTGATTCCCAATCAGGGCACTCAGGAGAGGCGACCATCTGCTCTCCACCCATCCCCATCTACCTTCTCTCTCTCTCTCTCTCTCTCCCACCCACCCTCCTGCAGCCATGGCTCGACTGGTTTGAGTGCATCAGCCCTGGGCGCTGAGGATGGTTCCATGAAACCTCAGCCTCAGGCACTAAAAATAGCTCAGTTTTGAGCATGGCCCCATATGGGTGGAGCATCGGCCCAAGATGGGGGTTGCTGTGTGGATCCCAGGCAGGACACATGTGGGAGTCTGTCTCTTTATCCCCCCTCCTCTCACTTGGAAAAGAAGAAAAAAAAAAGAATTTCCTGTGATTATGTTCTCCCTAAGACCTAAGTGAATACCACCCCCACTCTCAAAACAAAACTTAATATGATTTTCTAATGAACTTAAACATCTATGAATTCTTTAATTCATTTTTCAACAAGAAAAAGAGTATGTCTGTGTGTACATGTCTATGCCCTTACCAATATGTTTTCTACCTGACTGATTGATCGTTCTCCCATTCATGATACCTGTATAGCCCCCACACTTTGCAGGATAAAGTCAAGCTCCTTTGCAGAACAAAGTCAGGGGCCTGCCTGACCCTCCAGCCTCGTCCTTGCCATTATCCCCTGCATAGCAGCCAAAATATGGACCACCTGCACTCTTCAGAAGTTACTATGAAATTTTCCACCCTGAGACTTTGAACCTCCAGTGAGTGGGACACTTGACCTGTTTTCTCACTCACTAACAGACAAACCCTTTAGATCTCAGTTCAGTTCAAATTCCTGTTTGGAAAGTTTCCCCTTTTGATATTCCTCATCTAGTCTGTAATGTCTGAAAAGTCACCATGTGGTGGAGAAAACTTCCTTATTGTGAATCTAAAAGATATACTAGAAAAAAATACAAGTAAGAGTCATTTAATTTAAAATACCATTAACGCCTGACCTGTGGTGGCGCAGTGGATAAAGTGTCGACCTGGAAACACTGAGGTCGCCGGTTCAAAACCCTGGGCTTGCCTGGTCAAGGCACATATGGGAGTTGATGCTTCCTGCTCCTCCCCCCTTCTCTCTCTCTGTCTCTGTCTCTGTCTCTCCTCTCTAAAATGAATAAATAAAAAATATTTTTTAGCCCTGGCTGGTTGGCTCAGCGGTAGAGCGTCAGCCTGGCGTGCGGGGGACCCGGGTTCGATTCCCGGCCAGGGCACATAGGAGAAGCGCCCATTTGCTTCTCCACCCCCCCTCCTTCCTCTCTGTCTCTCTCTTCCCCTCCTGCAGCCAAGGCTCCATTGGAGCAGAGATGGCCTGGGCGCTAGGGATGGCTCCTTGGCCTCTGTCCCAGGTGCTAGAGTGGCTCTGGTCGTGGCAGAGCATCGCCCCCTGGTGGGCAAAGTGTCGCCCCTGGTGGGCGTGCCGGGTGGATCCCGGTCGGGCGCATGCGGGAGTCTGTCTGACTGTCTCTCCTCGTTTCCAGCTTCAGAAAAAGAAAAAGAAAAAAAAAAAAATATATATATATATATATATATATGTATATATTTAAAAAAAAATAAAATACCATTAACTTGCTATAATATACTAATGTGATTATTAACTAAAAAAATAAAATATTACAATTAATTAAAGCTCTCATAAATGTAGATATAGTTTCTTACCTATTAGAAGGATCATTTTTAACATTAGTCAAACTTAAGAATTCAGGTCTTACAATTTTTAAATCATTCACAGTTCCTGAATAGCAAAAAACCCCAATTTTCATTGTATATCTAGCGAGACATACAATGATCTTCACTCTGACTAATCAAAATAGTATATCTTTAGTTATGTCTATTAGTTTCAATGAGGTTAAATAACCAAAATTTACTTCTTTGACAGGGGTTCCCTGTGAGATCTAAAAACTGGGGTGCGAAAAATATTACATTCTTATTTTCACTAACTTTTAAATTAAACTTCACTTTCCCTTCAATTATAACTGTAGATCAGTGATTTTCACCTGCCGATGACCACTGACGATCCACCAGAAATTTAGCACCAGTCTGAGAAAGAGTTACATCAGGGTGGTTAACTCTTTCATGGACTGACATGAAATAGGGTCTTCTCTGACAGAGCAAGTCAACAACTGGGCAACTCTATTTCTAGTAGTCACTCAGATGCCAAAGAATGAAGTCATATGTTACCACACTAGTCACATAATCATCAGTGTTTCTTTCTGAGTATTCCTTATCCACACTCTTTTACTTAATCAGTATGTGGAAGATGTGTCAAAGATCAACCCAAATTCTAGTGTCCTTATTAAAACCTTTAGATTAATGATTTAAAAAAAATTTTAACTTTAACTTGCCTATATTTTAAATGTAGTGTCTCATTATGTAGCATGTTAAAAGTATATATACCGCCTGACCAGGCGATGGCGCAGTGGATAGAGCGTCAGACTGGGATGCAGAGGACCCAGGTTCGAGACCCTGAGGTCGCCGGCTTGAGCGTGGGCTCATCTGGTTTGAGGAAAAAAAAAGCCCACCAACTTGAACCCAAGGTCGCTGGCTCCAGCAAGGTGTTACTCGGTCTGCTGAAGGCCCGCGGTCAAGGCACGTATGAGAGGGCAATCAATGAACAACTAGGGTGTTGCAACGCGCAATAAAAAACTAATGATTGATGCTTCTCATCTCTCTCTGTTCCTGTCTGTCTGTCCCTATCTATCCCTCTCTCTGACTTACTCTCTGTCTCTGTAAAAAATAAATAAAATTAAAAAAAAAAAAAAAGTATATATACCACTATATTAAAATTTTTTTTTTTTTTTTGTATTTCTCTGAAGCTGGAAACGGGGAGAGACAGTCAGACAGACTCCCACATGCGCCCCACCGGGATTCACCCGGCACGCCCACCAGGGGGTGATGCTCTGCCCACCAGGGGGCAATGCTCTGCCCCTCCAGGGTGTCGCTCTGTTGCGACCAGAGCACTCCAGCGCCTGGGGCAGAGGCCAAGGAGCCATCCCCAGCGCCCGGGCCATCTTTGCTCCAATGGAGCCTCGCTGCAGGAGGGGAAGAGAGAGACAGAGAGGAAGGAGAGGGGGAGGGGTGCAGAAGCAGATGGCGCTTCTCCTGTGTGCCCTGGCCGGGAATCGAACCTGGGACCTCTACATGCCAGGCCGATGCTCTACCACTGAGCCAACTGGCCAGGGCCTATATTAAAATTTTTAATATTTTTAATCTATATTTCAATATAATTGATTTCCTTTATAATCCTAAATGTAAAAATATTAAAAAATTATTTTGAGAAAAGTTCACAATGTAGCCAAAAGGGGTCCATAACAGAAAACAGTTTAAAATTCCTATTTATGATATTTATAGTATTTTCTAAAAATTCTGGCACTAGTATGTAAAGTATTATTACAAAAGATAGAAAGAAATATGAGAACTAGTTTCTGCCATCAGATATTATCCTGCTGACTGCCCAACCTGGAGACCCTGAGTATGTCCAGAAACAGCTGGTGACCAAGGACCAAGTTTTAGTTCCATATATAATTAGTTAGCAATTTCAAGGATAGCAACTTCCTTTTGTTGTATGTGTGTATAAAATATAAATGTATATAAAAAAAGTACTTCCACGAAGCCTTTGCCCAAAGGATTCTAAGGTTAAAAATAATTTTTAATTCACTAATTCAGAATAACATGCATAAAGCAATTTAAAAAGTGTTAAACTGTGTAATGCCTGACTATTGGGAGTGGACAACCATTTACAAGAACTAAATGTACTTAATATGTACTATAACACAAACATACACACTCTCTGTCTCTCATTTTAACTTTAATGCTTAAGAGTAAATATTTAGCCATATGCCAATTTATGGTAAATTTCATTTTCAACCTGAAAAGCATTAAATGTAATCAATACCTACTTCTGAATCTTCAGATAGGCCATTGCTCTGTTAGCTGGAAGAAGGGCATTGGCACCATCTGCTGCTATCCCTCGAGTATAGCATTCCATTGCTTTTTCATATTTCTCTCTTTGCAAAATCCATTCCCCTATCATGTTGGAAAGAAGTATGAAGAAGAATGAAAACATATGCAAAAATTAGCTGAATTCAAATCTTATGAAACACTGCAAGAATACTCATCCATTTATTATATAAGTAATTAAAGATAATTTTAATTGTTGAAAATCTAGTCCATGATACATGTTTTATAATGTTAGTTTGGGTTGTTTTAGAGAATGGTGTTATTCTCTTCAGTAATAAAAAGAAAAAAATGTATACTACTCTATTACTTTGCAACATTAACCATGATTCTACTAATTAAGTATTAAACAAAGCTTAAATTTAAAAGCACATTTTAATAAATATAGGCCCAAATGTTATACTCTTTAGTTATATCAAAAGCTGTACAAATAATTTTTGTAAAAGAACAGAGAACCAGAACTGTAAAACTCATTCTTCAGTAACATTAATATGCCTAAATACAGGATAATTTTAAACTATATTAAAATGTGTATACTAGCCTCACCAGGCGGTGGCGCAGTGGACAGAGCGTCGGGCTGGGATGCAGAGAACCCAGGTTTGAGACCCAGAGGTCGCCAGCTTAAGCGCGGGCTCATCGAGTTTGAGCAAGGCTCACCAGCTTGAGCCCAAGGTCGCTGGCTCGAGCAAGGGGGTTACTCGGTCTGCTGAAGACCCGCGGTCAAGGCACATATGAGAAAGCAATCAATGAACAACTAAGGTGTCGCAATGAAAAACTAATGATTGATGCTTCTCATCTCTCTGTTCCTGCCTGTCTGTCCCTAACTATCCCTCTCTCTGACTCTCTCTCTGTCTCTGTAAAAAAAAAAAAGTGTATACTAGATGGCCCTGGCCAGATAGCCCAGTAGTAAAGCATCAGCCCGGCATATGGATGTCCCATGTTTGATTCCCAGTCAGGGCACATACGAAAAATAACCTCCTGCTTCTCTCCCCTTCCCTCTCCCCCTTCTGTCTCTCTTCCCCTCCCACAGCCAGTGGCTTAGCTGGTCCAGATGGTCCAAGCTCATCAGCCTCAGGTGCTGAATATAGCTCTGTTGATTTGAGCATCTCGGGTGGCCTTCTGGATCCCATTTAGGACACATATGGGCATTGGCCTCACTATCTTCCCTCCTCTCACTTAAAAAAAAAATGTGTATACTAGATTTTACTGTAACATTTATTTATAATCGAAGTGAGGTATAATCACAATCAGTCATATGCCAGACTGATGCTCTATCAACTGAGTCAACCGGCCAGGGCTGGTCATCACCATTTAAAGTTGAACATGTGCACACTCTAAAACCCAGCACCAAGAAACATGTACAAAAGTGTTCATAGGCCTGACCTGTGGTGGCGCAGTGGATAAAGCATCGACCTGGAATGCTGAGGTCACTGGTTCAAAACCCTGGGCTTGCCCGGTCAAGGCACATATGGGAGTTGAAGCTTCCTGCTCCTCCCCCCTTCTCTCTCTCTCTCTCTCTCTCTCCTCTAAAATGAATAAATAAATAAAGTAATTAAAAAATAAATAAATAAATAAATAAATTTAAAAATTAAAAAAAAAAACAGTGTTCATAGTATCACTCTTTTTAAATAAAGAAAAGGGGGCCTGACCTGTGGTGGCGCAGTGGATAAAGCATCGACCTGGAAATGCTGAGGTCGCCGGTTCGAAACCCTAGGCTTGCCTGGTCAAGGCACATATGGGAGTTGATGCTTCCAGCTCCTCCCCCATCTCTCTCTCTCTCTCTCTCTCCTCTCTAAAAATGAATAAATAAAAAAAAAATTAAATAAAGAAAAGGGGGTGGGAGGTAGAGAGAATAGGGAGAAGGAGAGACCGAAAGGAAGGAGAGGAAGAAATAAATAAACAAACAATTCAGCAACAGGAGATTTGATACATAATGGCATATTCCTTAAAAAAAAATTTTTTTAAACTGTAACAGTGAAAATGAGATATCTACAGCTATATGCAAAACATAATGAATCTGAAAAATTTAATATTCAGAGAAATTTAAGATTACATTAGTATAATACATTCTAATAGTTCAAAAGTAGGCAAAGTTAGGCCCTGGCCGGTTGGCTCAGCGGTAGAGCGTCGGCCTAGCGAGCGGTGGACCCAGGTTCGATTCCGGCCAGGGCACACAGGAGAAGCGCCCATTTGCTTCTCCACCCCTCCGCCGCGCTTTCCTCTCTGTCTCTCTCTTCCCCTCCCGCAGCCAAGGCTCCATTGGAGCAAAGATGGCCCGGGCGCTGGGGATGGCTCTGTGGCCTCTGCCTCAGGCGCTAGAGTGGCTCTGGTCGCAACCTGGCGACGCCCAGGATGGGCAGAGCATCGCCCCCTGGTGGGCAGAGCATCGCCCCTGGTGGGTGTGCCGGGTGGATCCCGGTCGGGTGCATGCGGGAGTCTGTCTGACTGTCTCTCCCTGTTTCCAGCTTCAGAAAAATGAAAAAAAAAAAAAAAGTAGGCAAAGTTAAATAATAACGTTCTAGTTCTTAAATTGTGTGATAAGTTCATATGAGATTATTTAAAATTCTTCATTTATATATATTATAGATATCAAATATAAAATGTAAATATTCTAATTTGTCAGAATATTAATAGCATAAATTTCAAAGATCTAAAAATAAGCTATTTAAAATAGTAAAAACTCAAACACCAATAAAATTCTTTTTTTTTTTTTGTATTTTTCCGAAGCTGGAAACGGGGATAGACAGTCAGACAGACTCCCGCATGCACCCCACCGGGATTCACCGGGCACGCCCACCAGGGGGTGACGCTCTGCCCACCAGGGGGCGATGCTCTGCCGCGACCAGAGCCACTCTAGCACCTGGGGCAGAGGCCAAGGAGCCATCCCTAGCGCCCGGGCCATCTTTGCTCCAATGGAGCCTCGCTGGGGGAGGGGAAGAGAGAGACAGAGAGGAAGGAGAGGGGGAGGGGTGGAGAAGCAGATGGGCGCCTCTTCTGTGTGCCCTGGCCGGGAATTAAACCCGGGACTTCTGCACACCAGGCTGACGCTCTACCACTGAGCCAACTGGCCAGGGCTAAAATTCTTATTTCCAAATTATAATTAAAACAGTAGAGCCTGACAAAGCAGTGGCACAGTGGACAGAGTGTCAGACTGGGACACAGAGGACCCAAGTTCGAAACCCTGAGGTCGCCGGCTTGAGCGCGGGCTCATCTGGTTCAAGCAAAGCTCACCAGCTTGAGCCCAAGGTCGCTGGCTCGAGCAAGGGGTTACTCGGTCTGCTGAAGGCCCACGGTCAAGGCACATATGAGAAAGCAATCAATGGACAACTAAATCGCTACAACGAAGAATTAATGCTTCTCATCTCTCTCCCTTCTTGTCTATCTGTCCCTATCTGTCCCTCTCTCTGTCTCACAAAAAAAAAAAAGTAGAATATCTTCCTTGATGGTATATTTTTTCTTGTGGGACATTCTCATGTATCTTTATTTTTAAAATTGAATTTATTGGGGTGACATTGGTTAACGTAATTACACAGGTTTCAGGTGCCCAATTCTATAATACATCACTGTACAATGTACTGTGTCACCATCCCCCAAGTCTTCGTCCATCATCATTTATCACCCTTAATCCTGTAGCCTCCACCATCTCCCTCGCCACCCCAGGGAATCACCACACTGCTGTCTAGGTCATGAGTCTTTCTCTTTTTTTATTTTTGGTTCTTTTCTGCTCAATCTCTCCACCCTCCTCACCCAGCCCCCACCCCCAACAGCTGTCTGCCTGCTCTCTATGTATGAGTCTTTTCTACTTTGCTTTTTAAGTTCATTTTGTTCATTAGATTCTACATATGAGTGAGATCAGTATTTGTTTTCTTAAAAATTCTTATGATAGGTCAGTTCCCGTCTTATGATAAGACCATAACTCATTTATGTTCTTCAACAGTAAGAATGTATTTAAAGAGGCAGTATGACTTAAAGATCAATGTTGGAACATATTTTAAGTTACCACAATGAAAGTTCTCTAGGTTAAATAGCAGATAACTTCTCAAAATAATGGAGGAAACTTAATTTCTAAAAATTTTTTATCTAGCTAACTTCTTTTTTCTTTTGCTAATTAGGTAAAGAACATCATTATTTGATTTTTGGAGTAGGAACACATCAGTAAAGTGAGCTAACTACAAGGCATAGTTGAGCACCTGAATGTTTTTAAATGGCTTAAATAAAATAACTCAGTACGAAAGAATGAGCTATAAGAATATGCAGCTGAATTGTTTACAATAGCCAAGATCTGGAAACAGCCCAAGTGTCCGTCAGTGGATGAGTGGATTAAAAAGCTGTGGTACATATCTACTACGGGGCCATGAAAAAGAAGGAAATCTTACCATTTGTGACAACATGGATGGACCTGGAAACTACCATGGTAAGTGAAATAAGCCAGGCAGAGAAAGAAAAATATCATATGACCTCACTCAAAATTTGAGGAATCCAATGAACAATGTGAACTGAGGAACGGAATAGAGGCAGAGGTGGGATCAAAGGGACCAGAGGGAAAGCGGAAAGAGAGAAAAGGGATGAGAGGATGGGATCAGAGAAGGGAAAGAGATTGGAGAAATTATATATACATAACACAGCGTTATAGAGAGCAGGAAAGCTAATCCTAAAGGGAAGGGAGGAGGGCTTTGGGGGGAGGGGGCAAGGGGGATGTTGAGGGAAACACGAGGGAGGGGGATGCATTTGGTGGGACACTTGAATCTATGTAAATACAATAAATTAAAATCAATTTAAAAAAGGAGAAAAAAGAATATGCAGCTAAAAAGAAATGTAGTACTGTTTCAATCTTTCCCACACATTTTATCATGAAAAATTTTTTTAGGTATCATTCTCCATATACACATAAAATATGAACACATGATGGAAATTCCTTACCTTTTCATTCTAAAGTATGCTGATGCTCTGTTTGTTGGCAACACGGGATTATATGGATCGGCATCCATGCCTTTGGTGTAGCATTCAATTGCTTCATCATATTTTCCTTGTTTGAAGTACTTATTGCCCTTAAAAAGCACATATATCAGATATACACTGGCACAGAATTACAGAGCCAAATTTTTTTAATATTACCCATCTCTTAGTAACTCATTAGCTATGTGATCAAGGCTGACAGGAAAAAAGAGAGGATGAAGCAAAATGGTCTTTTTTCAAGTGCTGAAATTCATTATACAGACATAGTGTGGGTATAATCTGAGAATTCTGGCAGAAAAATGAATACTTAACATTATATACTTTTTATTGACAATAACCCACAGAAACGTAACCAAAAAAATATCAAGATGAAGTTTGATCTGAAAACAGTGCCACCTTTTTGAAAAGCAATATATCTAGATTTATATAATGAGGCATTTGGGTTTTTTCGTTGTTCTTTGTGATGGAGACAGATAGGGACAGACAGACAGGAAGGGAGAGAGACATGAAGCATCAATTCTTTGTTGCGACACCTTAGTTGTTCAGTGATTGCTTTCTCATATGTGCCTTGACCAGGGGGCTACAGCAGACTGAGTAACCCCTTGCTCAAGCCAGCGACCTTGGGCTCAAGCTGGTGAGCCTTGCTCAAACCAGATGAGCCTGCACTCAAGATGACAACTTCGGGGTCTTGAACCTGGGTCCCCTGAGTCCCAGTCCAATGCTGTATCCACTGTGCCACCGCCTGGTCAGGCTAATGAGGCATTTGTTAGGGACATGAACATTCTAAAAAGTAACTACAGATGGCCTGTATTATGGAGGAGCGGCATATAATATTCATGTGAAGAAGTTACACACTGATTTTAAGTTTCTTCAGTCTATTACTAAAACCCTGGAACAACTCTATATAAGGTCATTTAATATTCATAACCCATTGACGTTTATTAATACTAATCTTATTTCAGAAAACTTAATACAGGCGATTTAAAGAACTTGTTACAGGATTTGAACCCAGGTAATCTGGTTTCAGAACATACACTCCTAACTACTAAACTAAAGCCTCCCAATAGGGATATAAGCCAAAAATAACTTAAAGTGTGAACACTCCCCTGAACTATGTTGAAGAACTCCTGAGAGCCACATGATTTTCTATATAAACTGCCTAGCCGAGGGAACCTAAAGCTAACCTAAAAAGAGTACCTTCTCTTCTGGAGCAAGGGCCTTTGTGAGTCTACACGAATTCCATCTTCTTCTGACTGATTCTTGAGACTCATGGGTACTCTCTTCTTTGTCAAGTTCATCAAGGATAGTTTCCTGAAATCATAAGTAGAACAGTGCTCATAACTAAATGAATATATTTTTTAAAAGACAAAAATGCATATACTCAATGGAACTTAAGTTGTTATGATCTAAGGACCTAAAGGCCTATAAAAGCAACCCAAATTATCTCTTATTAAGAATACATCCAAAGAAAAAGGTACCATTGTTTAGAAAACCAAGATCCAAACCACTTAAAAAATCTCACTTTGAACTCATAAAGTAAGCCAAATCGAAATAGTCTACAAACCACCTCTAAATCACAATCAGCAGTGAGGTATTATGGCTAGATGTAAGTGAAGTTTGCAAATAACCCCAAACTAACATAAGAGCAACCGACAGCAAAGAAAAAGTTTTTTCTAAAAACATTTTTCCTGTTTTTTCTTCCTTGTTTTTAAAACAATAACCGTTTATAAAGCACCATTAACAACAACCTATGACATAGGTATAATTACCCATGATTTTCAGTTGAAAGAACTGCAACACAGAAGTTAGTTAACTCACTCCAGGTCTCTCAGCTAGTAAGTGGACAAGTCAGGATATGAAACCCAGCAGTATGCCCCCTCTAGGGAGCTTTCAGCAACCATGTTATACTGTCTTCCAGAGTATAACAAAATATAGCTGACTCTACCAAAGAAAATATATAATACATGTCAGCAATTCCCAATCTTTTTTGACTCACTTTCCTTTCATGGTAATAAATCATTTCATGAACCCCATCAGATTTTTCATCATCTATATGATAAAAGAATAATTTTTAGTAAGAGATTGTTTTTTTGTATTTTTCCAAAGTTAGAAGCAGAGAGGCAGTCAGACAAATTCCTGCATGCATTGAACTGAGATCCACCCGCCATGCCCACCAGGGGGTGATGCTCCGCCCATCTAGGGCGTCACTGGGTTGCTGCCGGAGCCATTCTAGCGCCTGAGGAAGAGGCCATGGAGCCGTCCTCAGCACGTGGGGCAACTTTGCTCCAATGGAGCCTTGGCTGTGGGAGGGGAAGAGAGAGAGACAGAGAGACAGAGAGGAAGGAAGGGGGAAGGGTGGAGAAGCAGATGGGCACTTCTCCTGTGTGCCCTGACCAGGAATCAAACCTGGGACTTCTACATGCTGGGTCAAAGCTCTACCGCTAAGCCAACCGGTCAGGGCTCAAAGAATTTTTTTAAAATGTTTATTTTTTTATTTTTCAATTTTTGTTTTTTGATTTTAAAGAGGGAGAAAGAGAGAGAGAGAGAGAGACAGACAGACAGACAGATAGGCAGGAACATCAATCTGCTCCTGCATGCCCCCTGACTGGGGATTGAACTGGCAACCTTTGTGATTAGAGACAATGTTCTAAACAACCAAGCTATCTAGCCAGGGCACAAAGACTTTTTAAAGTAGAATTTTCCAAAATGTTGGCAGAAAGCAAATCACTTCAATTTCAGTATTTTCACAAACCATTTAGGAAAGTGCTTTATTTTAAAATAAATAGCTTTGCAGGCCCCGGCCGGTTGGCTCAGTGGTAGAGCATCGGCCTGGCGTGTGGGAGTCCCGGGTTCGATTCCCGGCCAGGGCACACAGGAGAAATGCCCATCTGCTTCTCCACCCCTCCACCTCTCCTTCCTCTCCTGCAGCCAAGGCTCCATTGGAGCAAGGTTGGCCTGGGCGCTGAGGATGGCTCTGTGGCCTCTGCCTCAGGTGCTAGAATGGCTCTGGTTGTAACAGAGTGATGCCCCAGATGGGTAGAGCATCGCCCCTTGGTGGGCATGCCGGGTGGATCCCAGTCGGGCGCATGCTGGAGTCTGACTGCCTTCCCATTTCCAACTTCAGAAAAATATAAATAAATAAATAAATAAATAAATAGCGTTGCTAGATTCTGAAGTAGACATTTACTTGAGAAATTTAATCAAGAAAGTTACCTCTTGCCTGACCAGGTGGTGGCGCAGTGGATAGAACGTCGGACTGGGACACAGATGACCCAGGTTTGAGACCCCAAGGTCGCCAGTTTGAGCGTGGGCTCATCGGGTTTGAACAAAGCTCACCAGCTTGAGCCCAAGGTCGCTGGCTCGAGCAAGGGGTCACTTGGTCTGCTGTAGCCCCCCTCCTGGTCAAGGCACAAATGAGAAATCAATCAGTGGACAATTAAGGAACCTCAACGAAGAACTGATGTTTCTCATCTCTCTCCCTTTCTGTCTGTCCCTATCTAAACCTCTCTCTGTCTCTGCCACACACAAAAAAAAAAAAAAAAAAAAAAAGTTACCTCTTCAGGGACACCATTCTGTTTATTAGTTCCATAACCTTTTGCTTAATATCTTTCTCCCAGTTTTCTAAATCCCTCATGAAGCCTTGTAATTCTTCTGCATCATTTTGCTTCACTTGTAGTTGAAATTCAACTGCTTTATTAGTTGAAGTTTTATGGCCTGCAGAGTTTTGACCAATGTCTAGTAAGAATTCAATTGAATAATTTACTTTGGTTTATTTTTTTGAACCCTAGCTAATTAATTACTTTTTACCCCTTCCTAAATGCCTGAGATAACTGGATAGAAGAGAGCCTAAAGTGATGCTGAAGAAAGAAAATATGGGCCAATGTTTGCCGAATAAAACCTATATAGCAAGTTTGGGCATCCCCACAATGCAATGTAAATTAAAGACAGCAGGAAGGGAATCACTGAGATTAGCAAGTAATCTACAGTAGCAAATTGGCTGCTCCTCTGTAGAGTTAATAAATTTATCCTAATTACTTCCTTTCCTCTTTCTTTCAATATTTATTGAACTTCTGCCATGTGACAGATGGTATATTAAGATTTAGGGATGCAAAAACAAGAAACAGTCCCGTCTGTAAAGAAAACAAAACAATCAAAGTACTGATTAACAAAATATTATGCTAGGCAGGGTTTCTCACCCTTGGGACTAACAGACACACTGTGGGCCAAACTATTCTTTGCTGGAGCAGGACTGTCCAGTGCATAGTAGGATGGCTGGCAACATCCCTGGCCTCTACCAACTAGATACCAGTATCACCACCTCCCCTCCAGACTGTGACAACCAAAAATGTCTCCTGGGAGTCATAGTAACCCCTGGTTAAGAACCACTGTTCTAGAGATACATACAATTGCTATGGACTGACCGCAAAGGACTGGCATAAGTCAGATGGCAGGATGGTAGGTTCAGGAGAAGAGTCCACAGAGGTGCTGCAACTTCAGCAGTTTCAAAAGGGGCCAGCCAAGTGATTTACATGAAGAAGTAGGCAGGTAGAGTGAGGGACTATGAGGGACTCTACTATCAGAGAGAAAGCCAACAAGGTGAAAATGAAACATCCTGAAATGCTAGAAAGCAATGTGAAAGTATAAGGTGGTAAAATCAAAGGGATATGATGACTGATGGCACAGAGGGACTGAGGAGCACAGGAGACCCAGTATCTTAGATCTGTTTGGGAGCCTGGTAAGATAGTGGTGACCTTTTGAGTCAGGAATCACAATTTTAAAAGTATAAGAGGTTTCAGGATTGGAAGACAAACGAAAAGACAGACATTTCAGTTTGGGATCTATTGTGAGTGCTTATGGGACATCAGGAGGACATATCTAGTAGGTAGTTACAAAATTGTGGAGTTTTAAATTTGGGTGTCATTGGCATAAAGGTGAAAGCCACAATCATGGGATTTGGACTATTTTAATTTTTATCGATTTTTAGAGACAAAGAGAAGAGAGAAAAAAGGGGAAGAAGCAGGAAGCATCAACTTGTAGTAGTTGCTTCCTGTACGTGCCTTGACTATGCAAGCCCAGGGCTCTGAACTGGCGACCTCAGCATTCCTAGTCGAGGACATGCTTCATCACTGTGACTATGGGGAGGTGGGGTTAGAGAACACTAATATTTAGGAAACAAATGGAGGAAGAGATGCCGATATAGGAATAACTAAGTATCATCTGGCAAGCTGGGAGGAAAATCAGGAGAGCACCATCACAGCACAGTACCTTAAAGAGTGCAAGAAGATGAGTGCACTGTATTAGCAGTGTCAAATGCCAGTGGTCATATGGGTAGAAAGAATATTTTAAAGATTAAAATATATATAATCTTTATATTTAGTCATACAAAAATTATTGAAAGTATTAGTGGGGTTTTTAAAAAAGAATGGAAATAAAGAGTTGAGTAAATGAGATTATTATATGGAGATTAAGATAATTTTGTCTTCAACAATGTAAGATTGTTTAGGTGCCACATAACCACATTTGGGTCAATAATGAACTACACATACAACCATGGTCCCATAAGATAATAATGGAGCTGAAAAGTTTCTGTCCCCTAGTGAAATGGTAGCCACTGTAACACATGCATTATTCATGTGTTTATGGTGATGGTGGTGTAAACAAATCTTCTTACCAGTCATATAAAAGTAGAGCACATATAATTATGTACAGTACATAATACTTGATAATTATAAAACGTTACTGGTTTATGTATTTACCAGACTATACTTTTTACCCTTATTTTAGATTATACGCTTTCTACTTGTTAAAAAAAAAAAGTTTGCTGTAAAGCAGTGCTGCACTTCATACATCCTCTATTTACTAAGTATCTTCAGTTCATCCTATGTTCTTGTGCTTGATTTAATCTAAGTTGTTCCGTACAGTAACATGCTGTACAGGCTGGCAGCGTGGGACCAATAAGCTATACTGTACTATATAGCCTAGGTAGGTGTTTAGTAGGCTGTACCAAGTTTGTGTAAGCACACCCTATGACTGCCACACAACTACAAATCGCCTTACCAAGCATTTCTCAGAACTAGTCCCAGAATGTATCTTCACTGTTAAGCGCTGCACGACTCCTGGAGGGGTCTGGGAGAAACGCCTAATTAAGAGGCTAACTGATGGGGCAAGGTCACTGAAGGGCGCGAGGGGAGTCAAAGCTTAACCGGGAGGGGGGCGGGGAAGTAGGATGGGAGCGAGAAACGATCAGAAAAGGAATTCCTTCAGGGGGAGAAAGAGATAGTTGCAAATGCAGTTAGGTCTTCTGACTCCCCGCCTAGACTCAGAAGACAAGCTTTCTAAACTCCTTCTGGGCAGTGCCCATGTCTGATCACACATATATGTATAGCTCATGGAAAAAAAACAAACTAGCACAAGGCTTTGCCGGGCACGCAAAATACAAACAAACGTGCAGCACGCCATTGAGGTGCTGTGTGTGTGTGTGTGTGGGGGGGGGGGTCAAAACCTTTTCCATTTCATCCATCACTTTCTGCCACTCCTGTCCTAGCAACTACTCCCGCGGAACCAGATGGGCCGAGGGAGGTCCAGGCAGCTACCAGAAACTTCCAGCGTGCACTGCACACCCACGCCGAGAGGGGATGGTCCCACCGCGGTCCTCTGGGGAGAGTGAAGCTGCGGTCCGACCACCGCAGATGGCCCAATGCCCCGGACGCCGGGTGGAGGGACTGGCCGAAAAGCAGAAGGTCCGGACCCGGACCGCGCGGGGCGAGTCCCTACCGGAGCGCGCTGCCGGTGCGCCGCTCCCCAGAACACCGCCGCGCTCCAAGGCGACCCCAAAAGCCTCCTCAGCGAGACTGGCAAACGCGATTCACCCCACCAAACCCTCTGGTCCACACCTCCGCCGCGCCCGCCAGAACCGGCTGGGCCCCGCCCCCTGGCCTTTCCCACAAGCCCCCGCGCGCCCTCGCCCCGCCCCTGGAGCGTGCGCAGAGGGTCAGGTACAGTGCGCTGTCTCCGCGTACAACCTGATTAGGGAGTTAGTTGGCCGGTATGAAAAGCAGTCTGATGCTTTGCCTGCTTCCAATATGACTAAACTTCACAGGAGGTAACTCAGAACCTGAAGGGTCACCCAGACTTGTTCCCAAAATAGTAATGCCTTGACTGTTTCCTTGGACGTCCCTTTAATAATTCAATACCTACTATTTGCCTTACTGGTGTCTAAAGATACGTCACGATCTTAGTGAGGATGAAATCATGTGAGAAAGTTACTGATTCTCTACCGTGAACAGGCAGTGTAAACTTGTAACTCTGGCAACTTTGCAAGTTTTTCCCCCAGTAAGTACTTGTATTTGATAAACCAGTTCTCCAGCCTGACCCCCCTGCACTTTTCCATTCTTTAATCTTTGAGTCTTTCTAGACCAGGGGTCGGGAACCTTTTTGGCTGAGACAACCATGAACGCCACATATTTTAAAATGTAATTCCATGAGAGCCATACAATGACCTGTGTACGTTATGCATTATCCAATAAAACTTTGGTGTTGTCCCAGAGGACAGTTGTGATTGGCTCCAGCCACCCACAACCATGTACATGAGCGGTAGGAAATGAATGGATTGTAATACATGAGAATGTTTTCTATTTTTAACGTTATTATTATTTTTATTAAAGATTTGTCTGCGAGCCAGGTGCAGCCATCAAAAGAGCCACATCTGGCTCGCAAGCCATAGGTTCCCGACCCCTGCTCTAGAACATGTGTAAGTACTGTATTAAGCTCTGTCTCTCTCTATGTGCCCTGGCTTAGACAGCCGAAAGAATATGAAGTTTGTAACATTTCTTTCTTCTGCTATTTATATGAATGCACTTTCTCTCGTCATGAAAACTAATAAAATTGTAAAGCAAAAATAATTTTTAAATTTTACAAAAACAAACAGAAATGGGCAAAACTTTCTATTTGAAACAGCTCTATGATTTCAAACATTCGCCCAAAAATCCAGCTCAGTAGTTCTCAAGCTTGACTGAACTTTGGAATTATCTAAGGAGCATGAAAAAAAAATTATTTTCTGGGTCCCATATCCAGAGATTCAATTTAATTAGTGCAACCTGGGCATCATAATTTTTTTTTTTTTTGTATTTTTCTGAAGTTGGAAACGAGGAGGCAGTCAGACAGACTCCTGCATGCGCCTGACCAGGATCCACCCAGCACGCCCACCAGGGGGCGATGTTCTGCCTATCTGGGGCGTTGCTCTGTTGCAACCAGAGCCATTCCAGTGCCTGAGGCAGAGGCCACAGAGCCATCCTCAGTGCCTGGGCCAACCTTGCTCCAGTGGAGCCTTGACTGCGAGAGGGGAAGGGAGAGAAGAGAGGAAGGAGAGGGGGAGAGGTGGAGAAGCAGATGGGTGCTTCTCCTGTGTGCCCTGGCCGGGAATCGAACCTGGGACTCCCGCATGCCAGGCTGATGCTCTACCACTGAGCCAACCGGCCAGGGCCAGCATCATGATTTTTAAATCTGTGCAGTTGAGACTGGGAACCACTGATCCAGATAATGGTGATGACAAACTACCCCGAGGCCCTCCCTTACAAGGTCTTGTCATTAGCACATCTTTCCCACAGTATAATTCTTTGGTATCTTTGTATTTTAAAATCATGGTAGTCAAATCATTAAGTGTTATTAAAATATTTACTAATGAAATTATTCTTTGGGTTTTTGTGTTAAGGGAATAGATAACTGGCTTTAAGAGTTTTTGTGTTTTAAAATTAATAATAAAAATTTGAAAGCAGATACTGATTTATAGATGCTCTTAACAAAGGCAACTTGTAAAGCCAGTATCCACGGCCACTATCACAGCAACCTGGCACATGCAGGTTCGCATTGGATTTGGACAGTCGGTAATGAAACAATGGAGCCAAGAACTGGTGGGCCATTAGCTTTAATCCTAGCTTGTACCCGGCGGGCAAGTAAAAACACACACTGGGCTCCAAAACCCACTCATTCAGCGCCCACAAAGCTACTGACTTATCCAAGTTTCCTAGAATCAAAGTTTCTAGCTCACTAGCCTCATTCTCCTTTGTTCCCCATCTCTTTCTCTCTAAACAAACTCTGTACAAACTGGCTTCTCCCTCAGCACTCCACCATCTTGGCTGCCTCTCCTCTCCTCCACGTGGCCTTACTCTGCTCTCCAACCTGCTCTCTGTTCTCTAATGCTAATCTCAGGAACTGAGAGAGAGCAAGCTCCCAGTCTGCCCCACTTTATAGTGCAGAAATCAAAACCTTTAATCCAATATACAAAATTGGGAAGTCTCTAATACAAAGTCACTTATCTGAGGCATGATAGGATTGTACCACCCCACATCAAAAAGGGTAGGAAAGGGAAGACAAGATGGCGCTGGAGTAGGCGGACGTACCAACATCTACCTCCCAGAACCAAAGTGGATTACAAACTAATTTTAAGAACTATCATCTGGAAAAATCAACTTTGGACTAAACTAAGAGGACTCTTCAACCAAGGAACACTGAAGAAGCCACACTGAGACTGCTTAGTGTATCGCAAGGTTCTCTTTACCAAGCCACAGTCACAGAGCTCCAGGGAAAAGCAACTTGGTCTCATCTCTCCAGGCAGAGGAGAACAGAAGCTCCATCTCCACACATGCTGCAGATGGCTTTTCCAGTCTACCTGAATCATTACCAGCTAGAAGCTGCGGTCATTGGGACTTGGACGTGAGCTGCAAAGTATAGAATTGTGACAACAATTCCAGTGCCATCCAGACTTTTCCTGGATGTGGACTTTTCCTGGACTCCTGCTCCTTGTGACAGCTCCTAACAGACTGAACTGGGTTGGGTTGCATTTGCAGGGATTTGGCATGGTGTTGGGGCCAACTTGGACTTGGTGAACATGTTAAAGATACTACTCTTTTATGGATTCTTGCTGTATTGGCCAAGAGTTTGCTTAAAGGCTTTAATCACTGTAAAAATAAATAAATAGAAGACTAGATAAAGAAGATGTGGCACATATACACCATGGTATACTATTCAGCCATAAGAAATGATGACATCGGATCACTTACAACAAAATGGTGGGATCTTGATAACATTATATGGAGTGAAATAAGTAAATCAGAAAAAAAACAAGATCTGCAGGATTCCATACATTGGTGGGACATAAAAACGAGAGACTAAGAGACATGGACAAGAGTATGGTGGTTACGGGGGGTGGGGGGAGGGAAGAAGGGAGAGGGGGAGGGGAGGGGTACAAAGAAAACTAGATAGAAGGTGACAAAGGACAATCTTTGGGTGATGGGTATGCAACAGAATTGAATGACAAGATAACCAGGACATGTTTTCTTTTAATATATATACCCTGATTTATTGATGTGACCCCATTAAAATAAAAATTTATTTATAAAAAAAAAAAGGGTGGGAAAGGCTTAGTCATAAAACCAAGCCTCAGGCTACAGGGATCCTACCTGCCCACAGCCTGCCCCCAACACACATTAATATCACCTGGGAGATGGGCTTCCATGTGGGCAGCGCCATCTTTAACAAAGTGAGCATAATATATTTTATCTGCACAACACAAGTGTATTTTTTAAAATTAATTCTGGCAGAGTCCATTGAGATGTAAGAGGAGATTGCCAGCTGGCTGCTGTAGCAAAACCTCATAGACCCTTGGGTGAATTGTCTTTCCCTCTCAAGTCACATAAATGATCAGACAGTTGCTTAGTGAGTACAGAATTAAAGTGAGAGGAGTTAGTCCAACGTCCTTGATGGCCATCATCACCTAATTCGGAGGTTCCCATTGTCCTACAAAAAGCTGCCTATAATAGCTGCCTTCTCTCTTCAAGGGCATTTGAGAGTGTTACATCTTGGCAGTCATGTGCTCATCTAAAAAACTCAGAATTCAATACATAAAGGAAGAAGAGGAGGCAAGTAGATGTTGAGAGGCAACCAGTAACCTCTATCTTAGGCCTTAATAAGTATCCTTTGAAAGAAGAATGAATGAATGACTACTACTAGAAATCCAGGCTCCCTATAACCTGAGGAAAAGGGCTGAATTTTGTAGTCCTGATTCTGCTATTTACTGAGAATATAGTAGGTAAAATGAGGCTTAATCTAAATCTCAGTTGTTTAAGTATAATTAAAATGGTGAAGATCAAAATACCTATTGAGTGAGAAAATGTATGTAAAAGGCCTGTCTAGGGCAGCTTGGGACATTGTAAGAGCAGCTTAAACTTATTTCCTGCCCCTGCCTCTACAATACTGCCTCAGGTTAGACTCTAGCTAATTAATTTCCCCTGACAGCTGGCTTAAAGGACAAAGTGCTCTGGAATATCTCAAAATGGCTTTTTTTCTCCTGCCTGTGTTGGAAACCCCAGCACTGGTTACTGCTCCAGGATCTCTTCTCTAGTAAGCCCTATATTCTCCTGTCTTTCCATCTTGAGGGCATGTGTTTGTCTATGCCCTCCTGTCTTTTACAGGTCCACAAAGAGCTGTTGGATTTTCAGTCTGTTCAGTTTTTATTTGGTCTTAGGATGAAGTG
The DNA here is from genome assembly GCF_036850765.1 of Saccopteryx bilineata. NCBI lineage: Eukaryota > Metazoa > Chordata > Mammalia > Chiroptera > Emballonuridae > Saccopteryx > Saccopteryx bilineata. The sequence continues at coordinate 136,140,896 of NC_089491.1, read as the reverse complement.
GTGACTTCCAAGGTCCTATATGCAGAACCAGAAGCTGGACGTACACTCCTCCCACTCTTCACCTTACAAGTCCACCAGGAAGAATTCTCTCCCCATTCTTGGCTAGAGAGACTTGGCGAGTCCTCAGGGACTTCACCAAGATGCCATATTCTCCAAGCCATTCAGGAGAAACATTAAAACCAGAAGGAAGCCTTACTCCCAGCCTGGCTCCTCGGAAAAGACAGGAGACCGACACTTGAGGAAGGCCAATTACAAAGAGGAGACACATTTCATTTTCTTAAATGACTTTAATTGGAGACTTGAACCCACTAAACTATATAGCTCAAGACTGGCTCTGTGGAATAGCATCATGTTCCCAGTGGGATTAGGGGAGAAATGCATAATTGAGATTGAAATACAGTCACCTTGATCTTCCCTTCTAGAGTTTATGCAAATTATGACTGCTGGTTAAGCCTTAAAATAATTGTTTTATTTTATTGATTGATTGACTTTAGAGACAGAGAGAGAAACATCAACTTATTGTTCCACTTATTTATACATTCATTAGTTGATTCTTGTATGTGCCTTGACCAGGGATTGACTTCACAACCTTAGTGAATCAGGACAATGCTCTAACCAACTGAGCTTCCCAGCCAGGTAAAATAATTGTTAATGACACCGAGCTACAGGCTTCTTTGTTTTTCATAGCAAAATCCTGCTATGAGAGAACTCTTTCACAAATTATTTGGGATCAAAATACAGCTCTGTAATTGCACTAAGTATCTACAAGCAGGAACATTCTTGATGCAGTTACTGAGCTGGCTGTAAAAACCTTCAGGCCTGGAGAAGTCCACTGCCCACCAGCCCACTTGCTGTGTCAACCCATTACCCTCTTTGTCTAGTGTTGGAGTTCTCCCAGACCCTAGAAAAGACCAGATACCCATGCCTGGCGTCTGTGGCCTGATTTTTTTTGAGGTCCCGGTATAGGGCTGAACTGCAGTTTTCAGAGCTGTGTACAATAACAGCCATTATATTAATTTTGAATGTCTATCAGCTGTTCTTCCTAAGAACAGTTGATAACACCTTCACAGTAATAATCCATCAGGTTTGCCCCCTCACCAACCTCCAAAAGAGGAAAGGAAGCAAACCCCTTTACATGAAAAGAAAACATGAGGCCTGAAGAGGTCAAGGACTTGTTCACAGTTCCAGCTCCCATCAGGGCAAAGAGCTTTGGAGGGACCCACCTTCTATATCTGGATGCTGTGTCCAAATGCTGAAAGTCAAAGATTTGACTGTTTCCCTGCATATTTCTAATGTGTATCTTTTCTCTCTTTCCCATGTGGATATGTCTGGATTTGGGAATCCCTTCCAGTCTCCTCCATCCCCCTCCAGCCCAGAGCAGATAGCACCTCCGTCCTGTATGAGCTCTCACTGCCTCATGCCCCTTTCTCACTCCAAGGTCTATTGGGTAGAAGACACCACATAGGCTGTGGCGATGTACTTCTTGCCATTTCCATAGGTGGACTTGTCCCAGGTGTAGGTCTGGATGGCCAAGGGATGTCCACCCAGGCTTAACTGGCACCTGTGAAGAAAGATCATCAAATCATGGGGCCCTGCTTTACTCTGCCTCTGTCCCCCAATGGGAAGGAACAAGCCCTATTCATGCAGAAGGACTCCACTCTGTCTTAAAAGGCCTCTAAGAAAGCTGACACAGCTCCCCACATGCATGGGGCCTTTTCAGAATCTATGCCTTATTTTCTATCTTAAAGAGCACTGTTTTTCATCTTTCCCAGAGCAACATTCTAAAATCCCAGACTCTAGAGCTGAACCCCCAGAAACTAACTGTTTGTTTAGGGTTGCAGAAGTAGCAGGACCCACAGTCTTCACATGTGAGAGCACATGGTGCCCAGTGATTTCAACTACTCTCTAGGGCTCTAAGGTTCCCCCAAACAGCCTCAGGGAGCAATTAGAGAGGCTTGGAGCACCGGGGACAACATTTCCCACTGTTTTACACATTAAGGTCCTGCATGAGATTTCACTTGGGGGAAAGAGGGGCACTGGTTCTGCTGCTAAGAGGAAGTTTGGCAGCCACCTGTCTAACAGCCTCATTTCCTAAGTGAGAAAACTGAAACCTGGAACTCTGATTGGTCCATTCCCTCTGAGCCACGGAGTTGTACAATTCAAGTCTCCTGCTGGTCCTGGCTGAGGACAGCCTGTGGCCCCAGCCCCAGCCCACTCCCCAGGCTCGGCTGGCCCAGTACTTACGTTTTTCCTGGCCTGGCAATGAAGCACAGGGAGTAGAGCGCAAACTCAAACTCAGGGCTGCTGCCGATGAAAGCCGAGCCCACTTCCTTATAGTAGCCGTCCCAGTTGAACTGCATGGCTAACACGTCGGGGTAAGTTTCCCACTGCGGACAGAAGGAGAGTATGATGAATGCCATGCAGTGGAGGCTGGTCGAGGGTTGCAAATGGCGGCAGTCAGCGAGGATTTGTGGAGGGCTATTAGGTGTCTGTGTGAGCTTTCCAGGGAGGCTGGATTCTTTAAGTCAACAGAGTAAACAGTCTCTGCTGCTATGGAGGGTAAGCCCCACTGAGACGCTGTCTGGAGCTGCCAGTGCATGTCTCCCAGGGAGGCCGGAGTCAGCATCCATGTGACTGTCTCCTGGGGAGCAGAGACAGAACCGTTTCCTGTGGCCACACATGGAGAAGAAGAGGGCCGTTTATTGATCCCAGATTATTTTCTGGCACCGGCAGCAAAGGTTTTATTTTTATAAAATATAAGGAGTTTAACCCAGACTAGCCAGACTGAAACTTCCATTGACACCACAGGCTAAGAAAGTTCAGGCAGGAAGTAACTGCATGTCTGGTTCTCCCCTCTGAGAATCCTCCCCTGTCCCCACCCCTATCCAGAGATGGTGCCCTCTGCCTCCTGCACCTTCAATTGTGGAGCATTCACTGTTTGGAAAGGAATCCCAGTGTCCTGGCTGGTTAAACCCTCTGTCCAGCAGATGGAGAAGTCATATTCACAATCCCCATTGGCTGCCGGTGAGGGTTAGGGTGAGAGAGAAGTCTGACTATTCCATTGAGGGCAGGAAGTCTGGGCTTTCCAGCCCCGGGGAGTACGCACTCAGTACTCACAGGCCCATCATAGATGTAACTGTAATAGTCAACCAGGCCCTCCTTCTCTTGCATGTAGAAGCGGATCCAGTTATGGAAGCCAGTGACCTTGCCTTTTTTTACTTCACCTGTAATAACGAGTCCAAGGTGGGTGATCTGGGCCTCCCTTTCCCCCTCCCCCCCTCCCGTGCCAGGGCTGTCTCCCTTTTCGAGTCTCTGATTCCTAAATTGTCTACCTGTTCAGCCCCTTGCCGAGACTTCTCAGAGTCCCTTTCATCCCTTACTTTCACCTCAGGAAGGCCCCCCTTTTAATTCAAGCCATTGGGAGGACTCCACCTCCTGGCTGACTCTGACTAATCTGAGATACTCCTCTCAGCCTTTTCTCCAAGAGCAAGCCAGACTTGCTGGGAGCTTATAAAATATAAGGAGTTTAACCCAGACTAGCCAGACTGAAACTTATGGTTAGTGCAGTGGGGAGAAAGACCAAGGTCCTCTTGGGAAACAGCTGACCGAGACCTGGACGCAGAGGACTGTTCAGAGGTTGACAGCCATGGCCCCAAAGATGTTTCCCTTCCTACGTATGCCCCTTGGGAGCCCCAGCATCTGGTCTTTCTCCCTTGGATGCTCCAGAGAAACTGCTCCTCAATAGTGGCTGTGCAGACCCCGCCCTCCTGGCCTGGGGGTAGACTGCCCCTCCCTGCTAGCCAGTGTGGCTGCTGGGTCATCAGTGCCCAGTGCTGCCCTGCTCCGGAGGGAAGCTGTATCTCCATCTCTGTCTTTCCAGACAGAGTGGTCCCACCTGAGAAGACATGTTCAAAGCCACTTGAGTCTCCCTCTTCATTGCCTCTTGAATAGAGCCCAAACCACATGTTCTTCAAGTCACTGATGAACTCTTGTTCTGAGCTGTAGCGGTCTGGGGGAGGAACGTAGGTGATTTAGGAGAGGGGAAGGCATGACAGGACCAGACCCTGGGAAGGAGGGAGGGGCCACCTGCTCCATCACGTCAAGAGATGCATGGGTTCAACCAACAAATGTATTCAATTGTTTGTTCAATAGTGATCTATGGGGCACCGGCTCTGTGCCAGGCCCAGAACTGAAGGTGAAGGATTCAGCAGGGATTCAGAAAGACTAGATCCTGGTCTTTGTAGTTTACAATCCAGTAGAGGAGACAAATAAAAACAAATAATAATTAAACAATATGGTTTCAGATAGGTGCTAAGAAAATAAAGAAGACTATCCCATGATGACTGAAGGTGGGAATGGGGGTTGGGGCTCTTCTCGAAAGGAAGATCAGAAAGGCTTCCCTGAAAAACTAGCACTAATCCGAGACCAGAAGGACAAGGAGCCGGCCTTGCAAAGATCTGGGGCAATGATTCTTCCACATAGAGGACTGGGTAAAGAAGATGTGGTACATATATACAACAGAATACTACTCAGCTATAAGAAATTATGACATACTGCCATTTACGAGAACTTGATCTTAAGAACATTGAGTGAAAAAAGTAAATCAGAAAAAGCTAAAAACTGTATGATTCCACACAAAGGTGGGATACAACATTGAAACTCATGGACATAGATAAGAGTGCAGTGGTTACCAGGCGGAGGGGAACGTGAGGGAGAGGGGGAGGTTGGGAGAAGATTATAAAGAGGGACAAATATAAGGTGACAGAGGATGATTTGACTTTGGGCATAATCAACTGTCCAAATGATGTGGAGATGTTTACCCAAAATCTATGTACTCTTGTTGATCAATGTCACCTGTTAAGTTAAATTTTCTAAATTAAATAAATATTCTTCCACATAGAGGGAACAGCAAGTGTAAAGGCTCCACAATGACTTGAGCTTGAAGTTCAAAGAGCTGGAGGAAAGTCGGCGCGGCTGCAGCAGTATGAGCAGGAGAGAGACGGCAGGCAGCGTCCTGTCAGCCATGGCAAGAGGCTGGATCTCAGTCAAACCAATAATAAAAAATAAATTCAGATTCACTGAGCATGTTCTGTGTGCCTGCCACTATCTGAAGTGCCTTCAATCCTCACATTAAATCTTCACATCAGGTTGGTACTAATTATCCCCAATTTAGAGATGAGGAAACTGAGGCAAATGGAGGTTATATAACTCATGCCAGATTGCACAGTTAAGTGGAGACAGAGACAGCAGTTGAGCCCCCACAGTCTAGCTCCAGGGACTGATCTCTTTACAACTCTATAGCTTCTTGCTGGTGGGAGAGCCACTAAGTTTTAAGCAGGGGAATTTTGTGCTGGGAGTTTTTGTTTTTAAAAAATCACTCTGGCTTTCTGTATGAAAAGGTCAACGGGGCATAGGAGCAGCAGAGAGACCAGTTTTGAGGCAAATGCTTTGTCCAGGTTACAGTAGGGGTGGCTTAGCCTGTGGTGGCAACCATGAAGAAAGGGTGAGAAGCGGGCAGATTGGGGTAGATTTTGAAGGTGGAGGTGATAGACGTCACTGGTGGTAGAAATAGGAATGGTGAACAGTGAGGTAAAAAGAACAGTCAAATATAACTCCTTGGCTTCTGACCTGAGCAACTGGATGGATTATGGTGGCATTTATGAGACAGGGAAACTGAGGAAGAAGCAAAAGTCAGGAGTCCTCTTTACACTAAGTTCTGAAGAGATGCCATAGATAGGCAGGTGGGCATGTCGAGAAGGCATTTGGGACCCAAGGAAAGGGTCGGGGCTGAGGGTCAAAATTAAGGAGCCTTCAAATATCAACTGTCTATTACCCAGAATTGTGTGTAGACGATACAAAAGTGATACCAGACATACTCCCTTCTTCCAAGGGCTTAAAACACAATTGGAAGTTAAAACTAAATATACACAAAATAACAGAATGATTTCACAATCTGAATGGCGATCATGTCCTTGGTGCCAGGCTCTCCCCTGGATGCCTAAGTCCTCCCAGACTCCATTTCACAGGTGATGCTCAGACAGGTAGGCTAATTTGCCCAAGGTGGCACTACTAGTAAGTGGCAGAGCCAGAACTCTAATCAAGCCTCTCTGGCCCGAGGCTATTTGGGGCCACACCCCTAAACCCTAACCTCTGAGGAGATGATGAAAGCCAGCTGTGAGCTGTGGCAAGTGCAGCTTCAGAAGTGCAGTTGGCTGCGAGCTTGAACTTGACGGACAAGTGGGATCTGGACAGGGAGAGGGGTGAGGACGGGGTGAGGAATGGAACAGCCTGGTCTGGGTATTGGAACCCTGGGTTTCAGCCTGGCTCTGCTCACAACTCCCTTGGTGCCCTCAGACAAGTCACCTAGCCTGTACGGGTCTCCATTTCTCTCATTTGAAAGTTGAAGGGCTCAGTTAGCCTCAACTGCCAAGCTTCTCTCATGTGTTTACTACAAAGAGAACACCAGGGGGCGGTGAAAGATTGCATCCTCTTGATTGGGATTGCTGTGTGTCACTGCCTTTACCCAAAAACAGAACACGTTACTTAACTCACAACCCTCGGATGGAATGCGGTAGCCGTGAACAGAGGCCATCCTACGGCCAGAAAGGGCAGACCTGGACGGAGCTGCCCTGAGGCAGAGCCCAGCTGCCTGGAGCTCAGGAAAGGAATCTGGAGGACACGAACAAACACAACCCATGCCAAGAAGTTCCGCAGCCCCAACCTTTTTTGGTCTGATTCACATGTCTCTATCTGAAACCATTCCAACCAGAACACTTCCCGGTAGAACCGTCCCCCCTGAACCTTTGTTGATTTTCTGTTGCTGTTTCCCCAACAAAAAGTGGGGTGGGCTGACCTCTTTCCTGGACTTAGAGCAGGAGGAAGGGGCAGAACCAGGGACTCCCCGAGCCTGGAAAGCAGTGCTGACTCTGAGATCAGCTGAGGGGTTGACAAGGGCCCTGCACGGAGTGGGGTGGCTCACTGTCTCCAGAGAACCCTGAGATGGAAGCTGTGCGTGGGGGCATAGACCAGGCAGCTGAGAGAATATCAAAGATGGGGTGACTTCCCGGCCAGACAGAGGATTCTCCAGCCCCTGCTTGGGTCCATGATCTCTGTGGGCTACTCTCTGGTCCTCACTGCCTGCCGCCCTCCCAAATGTACACTGGCCTCCAAGTAGTCCCCACCCATGTTCTTAAGCCCCTCACTGTGGAGGCCCTGGGGGTTCCTGGCTCTCTTTCAGACAGACCGAGTCCTCAGCACTGCCTCATGGGGGCCTGGGGAGGGTCCACTCACTCTGGTGATGGAGGAAGCCATAGAGTTCCTTCATGACCGCAGTCTTCATGACCTCTCGGAGGAAGGTGTCCTGCTCGCCCAGCTGCTGGGCGTTGAAGTGCTCCCCGTGGCCCGTCACCCGCTGGTAGTTGTTGAGGAGGTTGATGAAGGCTGCATAGGTCGGCTTGGAGAACAGCTTCTCGTTGACGTATGTGAAGAGCCTGGGGAGGTGGAGTGGGGCCAGTAAGAGGCCTGAAGGTGGAACAGAACCCCCACCCCCAGGAACTGCCAAATGGGCCGGGGCAGGCCTGGGAGGCTTGGGTTCAGGAATAGAGTGGGGACTTCAGATACTCTTGAAGGTCTGCATGAGGTTGCTCTTTCCTGACACTTCAGCTCTTGGAAGGTTAGTTCTCAGCCTGGCCAATCACAGAAACCCAAACTGAATGCCCACAGTCCCGCAAGATGTCTTTGTTTGCCTCTGAGACCTATTTTTTCTCTCTCCCTTTGATCCTGCCTGCCTGGCGGAGAGAAGAGTTGATGCATCGGAAGAAGCAAACTTGGGGGAGAGACTTTGCAGGAGAGGAATGAAGGAAACTCACGGCTCTGGGCAGTGGTCCACTTGGTCTCTGGTCTCGGAGGGTGAGATGCAATTTTGGCTGTTGAGAATGATGTCTTCCCTCTGGGCTTTGTTGGTGTCCACCTTGTAGATCTTCTCAGAGACGGCCTGCAGCTCCTCCTTGGTGATGGCGTCACTGCTGTAGGAGAAGCCCTCTGGGAGGAATTAGGGGAGGGGTGTCTCAGAGCCAGAGGGAGGCAATGGTCTGCGTGCGTCCCCTTCTGGGCACCTTCCAGAAGCTGGCAGCCAGGGAGAGGGGCTGCAATCAGGCCCCCTAGTGGCCAGAGGACAGGGGCCTCGGGCCTGAAGGAGCCTTAAAATCAGCCCATGGCCAGAGAAAGTCCACACTGCCCCCGTCCTCTAGGAAGGTTCTCAAACTTGGGCATGCATCAGAATCAGCTGGAGGGCTTGTTGAAACAGATGGGAAGGCCTCAGCCCCAGACTTTCTGATTCAGTAGGTCCAGGGTAAAGCGTTTCTGATTAAATTCCCAGGTGATGCTGATGCAGCTGGCCCGGGAGCCCCGCTGGGAGAACTATTGCTCTGGAGAGTCCCCCTGTCCCTGGGGCCAGACTAATGGGAGCAGGAGACTGACCGTGGCCACACTGGCTCTCGAAATCCTTGCAGCAGTTCCCAAACTCTGGGCAGCGGGCATTGCAGTGGCATGGGTGGTACTTGTCAAAGGCTTCGTGACAGCGGCCCCGGCAGGAGTTGGGTGCTGAGTACAGGTCTGAGAGAACAGAGGGAGCTGTGTGCCGGGTTGACCTCTAGGGGTCGCTCCATCACGGCTAGTTCCCCACACTGAGCTTTGCTCTCCTGACTCTTCCATTAAAGATCTCCAGGGAAGGAAAACAAACAAGCTTTGTTGGTGCACACCCTTCGCAGTCAGGAAGTCCTTTCTGATGCCCAACTCCACTTTCTGGCCTGTTGTTTTTATACTCTTCCCACTCTAAAAATAAAATCTCTTCCACTTCCCTCTCCGGCCTCTCTGCAGGCCTCATACTCTCTTTCCTGCCGAAGCCCCCTGTCCCCCAGGCTGCTGAGGGCCTCAGGCTTCTTCCTGCCCAAACCCCAAGAGTCTGGCGAGCCCCTCGTACCACCTCCAGGTGCTGGATTTGGGGGCCTGTGGCCACTGGTATGGCTGCCTCCTCCCCTGTCACCCTCTCATGTCCCTTCTCCTTTATCCTGAAGGTCCCCTTTGGGGAGGCAGACTCACTGCTAGCCAGATGTTCCTCCATCTCTTCCTCCAGCTCCAAGAATAGCTCCGGCTCTTTGGGGTCCTCTTTAGCTGAAGGGTAGAGAAACAAAGTCACCAATCAACCGCAAGGGCTCCCTCCCCTTTATCTCTGGTTCTCAGTCCCCCCAGCCTCAGGGACAAGCATGTGCAGGGGAAGAAAATACAAAACAGGGGCTAGGGTATAGCGAGCAAATACCAACTGAAGGAGAAAAATGGAAAAGGAAAACAGAAGGGATTGTTGAAAACTATCAAAAAATCTATTGAAAACTGTTATCAAAATAGTCTCCCCAGGTGACAATGGTCCTTACCACTTTGCCCTTCTGGTATTCCATGTGCTCACCTGCAAAAAAGGGGCGGGGGAGGCAGGAGATGGTCCCTTCTGGATTGAAACTCCGATTTGATTATGACTTTTCTTTAATGAAAGTTGATACATGGATAGGCTTGACATCCTTCAAATGACAAGGCCCTTACTTGGGAGCATGCCACACCTATGCCAACTGCCCATCAGTCAAAGATTAGCCCCTCCCAGGGCCTCCAGGAATAAAAAACTGTTTCCTGAGGAACTAGCTTCCTTTCTTTCTTTGCATCACTTGACAATGGCCACAAAGGCTGTGTTTAGGGGGAGCGTATGTTCAGAAAAGCACATTCCCAGCCTTTGCTCTGGGCCAAGACTGGCCAGGTGGGGCTAGAGAGAAAGAGGAGGAGGGTTCCTGAGACTCTGAGCCCTCTCATCACACAGCCGAATAATTTCCCTCAAAGAAACACCATTACAGAATCTATTAGTGAGTTCACTGGATAATATTGTGTTATTACGATTAGAAACACAGATCAGGTTACTTGCCCAGTCAACAAAAATTTTCTGATCACTTACCCTGTTTTAGGCTGTGTTCTAAGTGCTAACAAGTCACAGGGTTCTTAACTCAGTTACATTTTATGATAATAGACTTTTGTGAGCTGATCTAGAGTCTCAACCATCATTTATGGTATTTTGAGTTGCAAATCTGAGAGTTAGAGATTAAGTGGCCGAGTATTGTCTCTCCCTAGAAATGCCAGCCTGACGGTCTACGGCAGGGGTCCCCAAACTACGGCCCACGGGCCACATGCGGCCCCCTGAGGCCATTTATCCGGCCCCCGCTGCACTTCCGGAAGGGGCACCTCTTTCATTGGTGGTCAATGAAAGGAGCACATTGACCATCTCATTAGCCAAAAGCAGGCCCATAGTTCCCATTGAAATACTGGTCAGTTTCTTGATTTAAATTTACTTGTTCTTTATTTTAAATATTGTATTTGTTCCCGTTTTGTTTTTTTACTTTAAAATAAGATATGTGCAGTGTGCATAGGGATTTGTTCATAGTTTTTTTTATAGTCTGGCCCTCCAACGGTCTGAGGGACAGTGAACTGGTCCCCTGTGTAAAAAGTTTGGGGACCCCTGGTCTACGGTGAACAGGCCTTCCTGTGTCTGCTGAATGGGGCCCAGAGGCAGCAGAAAGGGGTAGGCTCTGATTCAGACAGTGAGCTCTGGGCTTTGCTCTTCCTCCCTGAGCCTGATCAGCAGAACTTCAGCTAGTGTATGAAGTGTTTCGTGTCCCTTCTGGCTGAAAGCAGCTCGGCGGGCCCACGGCTTGGTCCGTAGACACCATATTTGGGCCAGTTAGGAAAGGCCACTCCTCTCTTCCAGCAGGCACAGGTCTGCCCCAAGGCCCATGCTTAGCAAGAAGGATACAGATTCAGTTTGGGTCCATTTGCATTCTCACCAGGTGGTTTTGTACAGTGCACAACCTGCACGACTACATGCAGTGGCCCTGCTGGCCATGATCTACCAGCAGGGACCATGTTCTCCAAATTGGGAGTCAGGACACATGGTTTGACAGTGAACTTAGCAAGGTTTTGTGTCATAAAGCAGAAGATCGTTTATCTGGAAGTCTGAAACATTGGCAGCATACAAACAAGATGATTACAGCATACAAACAAAAATGATTTCTTTTAATGACTCATTTAAACTGTGCTGTTGAAGTAGCAGAACAACTGGCTTTTGAGGGCAGTCATGTCCCATGTAATTGCTGGACTGGGAGTGACAGGTTGGAGATGTTGCGGCCGCTCGGTCTACTCACTATAGGAAGAGTGGTATGACTAGTGACATTCTTCCTGGTGGAATGCAAGTTGGAAAAGTTTGCTGCCATTTTTTATACTTTTTGTGATGTAAAGTGTTGAGTAGCAATTGGTATTAAAATATATAACAAAATAACATTTTTATCGTTTTGATTTTTTTTCAAATTACTTTCAAAATATTTTTAACCCTGATAGTACAGACAGATATTCCAGATAAATGGTATCTATTTTATTTTAAGTTGGGGATTTACATTGCAGATATCTTAGACTACCTGTAACATGCAATGGCCAAATCCCTGGCCCCTGCTGAGTCCCTAAGTACCCATCCCAGACCCTTGAGCCCTGTCACCAGTCCTGGACCCTGCCCTAGACTGCTGGCCATCTGAGCCAGGGCCCCTCCACAAGCGTGGCAGGGACGGGGCTCAGCCTGCTGTGCTTTCCAGACCCTTCCCCCCACAGGAGCCACACCAGTACACAGGGGCTCGTAGTCTTCACTGCAGTCCCAGTGCCAGGGACTCTGGTGGCCACACCCGCAGGCAGCATCACGGTGAACTTTCTCATTACAGTGAGAAGCACGTGACTCCATTTTTCCTATGGGCAGTAAGGGCCACAAACTCAGCTCTATGAGGATCCTGTTCTCCTCATCATGGTACCCCATGCTGGAGGGTTCCCAGACAAGGGCTGGGGCCCCACCTGGCAGGGAAGGAAGGTCACTGCTGCCTGCGAGAGGGAAGAACAGCCACAGCCTCTCAGGCATAACACAAACTTCTTCCCCCCGCCCACCGCCCACCACCCACTGAACACTGCAGGGCTCGTATTATAGACCAGGGCCACAAACTCAAATGTCTCCTGGGTGAGACCCATAACATCAATGGGTGAAGAGCAGGAGACAGTGGGAAGAGGTGGGGACTGTGACAAACCTGGGAGCAATGCTTTGCCTGAAATAGGCAGCCACCCTCAGCTCTAGCCGTTTGCTGCCATGTTGGAATATAGGCTCTGTGTTGCCACAACCTCTAGTTCTTCAAAGGAAGCTTTCATTTGTAAGTGAAATTGTCCAATTTTTAAAAGTTCAGGCTGTCCAAAGAAAGAGGTCTGTGGGCTGGCCGTGGCCCAGAGGCCATTCTTCACCTGAGCTGTAGGTGAAGGTGAGTCACTGCTGCTCCAGAGATCCACCTGCCCTCTCCCCTCTGACCCGTCCCTTCCTCTCATCCTGTCCCTTTATGTCTCCTGCTTCTGTTCTTTCTTCCCCTTCATCCGGTCTTCTCTGCATCCTATTCCGATCCCACCCTCTTTCACATCTTTCTGTTTCTTGAATCTTTGGAATGCATTCAGATTAGTTTATCTCAGAATGGGGGGTGAGGTGGGTGTGGGTGAGAATTGGCCTTTGGAATAAGATCTATTATGTAACCACAGACCACATCCCTTGCTCCAGCCAAATAGCTTGCTGAAGCAAGCTTTTGGTCACAGGGGCATAAGACAAGAATTTTTAAAAGAAATGGTACAAACCCACTACTACTCCAAAAAAAAAAAAAAAAAAAAAATGAGCCCCACCACACCCACCACAGCAGACAGTGGAGGGTGCAAGCCGGGTGACAGTTGACTGTGGGGGCCCTTCCTTCCACTCTGGGCTTTAAGGGTGATAATAGAGTCTTTCTTTCCATTTGAGGTTCCTGAGGTTTGGATTCAGTGAGCTCTGGCGTTGGGGTCAGGCTGTGGGTTACAAAGAATGTCAAGATCAGAGTCAGCGTTACTGTCAGCATCGGAATTTGTGTGAATAAGGAAACTGAAACCTAATTTGGGCCAGGGTTGGGGTTAGTTAGGGTTAGATTGAGAATTGCAGTTAGGATTTGGGCTTGAGTTAAACTGATTGATAAAGTAATAATTTTGTATTCATGTTTGGGTGAAGAACGAGGGTAAATTTAAGACGACATTCAGGATTGCAGAATGTGTTAGGGTCAGGAGAGGAGAAATTAGCCCAGTTTTGCTGTTGATTTGGGATTAGTGATTCCATAAAGGGTTTCGATTTAGCCTGGGTCTGGGGAAGAGGTGGATTCTAGGGCTATGGGCTTGGTTACTCTTTTGGATTCTGGGGTTAGGGTTTACACTGTGCTAATGAGGGTGACATAGCACAGAGGTCAGGAACTCGAACTCTGCTGCCAAAGTGCTCGGGGCTGGAATTCTAGTTCTGCTGCTTTCTAGCTACGTGATGTCGGGCAGGTTATTTGACCTTCTGTGCCTCAGTTTCCTTATCTGTGACATAGTGATAATAATGGAGCCCATCTCATGGAATATTTATGAGAATTAAATGATTCAATGTTTGTACAGCACTTACTGCAGTACATGACACAGAGCAGTGCCGTCTAAGTGCTTGTTAGATAAATAAACAGTGGCAATGCTTTAGGCCCGTTCTCAAGGTGACAGGAACACTGGCTGGAGCCATCTCCCCGCCCTGACGACACACTCATCTAGCTGACTGTCCTCCTGGGTTTCAGGTGGGCCATCCCTCGGGCTGGAGTGTCAGCGCGTTTATGTCACTGACAGTTTCGCAGCTGACATTGTCACTACAGTTTTGCATTTCATCATATCAAAGAGGTGTCAGGTCAAGGTTAACCCAGATCCTGAGGCAACTTCACGTTGTGTACAGGGCCTGCAGTGTGGCCAGGAAGGAGACCTCTGAGCCAGTGAGTTGTCCCTAAAAAATGACCAGGTCCAGGCTCCTCGTCCCTTCAGGCCCCAAGCAGGGAACTCCTCTTGAATCTTAAATGATGCTCCCTCAGAACCTGATTGCAAAGACCTTACAGAGAAATGTTCAGCCCAGGAGGGGACTCGGCCAGCTGCCTGCCCGGTCAGCCTGGCAGTACACCCAGAATCCAGAGGGAGACAATTCAGACAAAAGAGGGGGATGTTTTTAATGGGCCAGACCAGCAGAGTCCTGGGGAGGAACTCACTCCGTCGCGGCAGCTGGCACCAGTTGAGACGCAGCCAGTGAATAGGCAGCTCTGTGGGCCAGGGATCCTTCCCTTCGCCTGTAAATTTGGTGGGCTTCAAGGTGACCTGGGATTTGATGGTGGAGGGTAGGGGTGGGAGGGAATTTTCCTCATAGCCACCTCACTGTGCTGTTCTGGGGACACTCAGATGGCTAGTAACCTTGACTACTCACACCAGGGCACCATCTGATGCCAACTGTTTACACAAACGTTCTGCGTGTGCCCGGCTCACCAGCCAGGCACTTGAATCATTGCTCCAGCCACGTCTGCCCCTCACCCATCTGCCCCATCCCTGACTCTGCCTTTCTTCATTTCGGCCTTTCTTCTCTTAGACTCAGATTCTCTTTCCATTTCCCATGAAAAGCTTAGCCACAGCCCCCTGTGCCCCTGCAGTAAAATACTAAATTTCTCCGCACACTCCAACATGTCAGTATGTTCGAGTGCTCACTTCCTACCCATACTTCCCACCCGGAGAGCCTGGGAGTCCCTCTATGCCCGTGCTGAGCCCCTCTGATGGTTGGAGCAACCTACATCTGTGCCTCTCCAGCGGCCTAGAGGCCGTTTCCATGGAGACCTAAGCAGCGAAGAAAATTCATTTCCAGGACCAGCTTCCCGCTTCAGCCAATGACTCCTCTACATGATTCAGTCTTGCATCAAAGTTCTGAGATGTTGAAACAGGATAGACAGGAGCAGAACCTCTCCCCTCCACCTTAGGAAAGTAGGCGGCATCACCCACTCAACCTCACTTCCCCATCATCCCACAGGCAAATTAGATCACCACGCCCAGGGGCCAGGGCTCCACCTGCACATCTGAAATCACTGTTGCCTCTGTCCTAAGGGATGTCCCCTACCCCCCAGGAACCAAAAGTCTTCAGTTGCTGTTCTTCAGTTGCTCTCCTGAGACTGAGACGTAGCGGCCCAGCAGCCACTCCTCACACTAAGCTAGTTTTCTCGTCCTCCCTCACGCTCAGCCACTGGCTCCGGGCCACCTAGGGCCCAGCCAGAGCCGACTCCGGCTCCTCCGCAGTGAGTGCCGGGGCGGAGTCACATGATCCCAACCAGGGCCGGGAGCCTTGGAATGGCTTCCCCTCCAAAGGCTTTCCCTTAGGAATCCCATCGGGGTTTCCTTATCCACGGCCTACTTGGAAATGACTGCAAGAGTAAGTTTCTCCCAGGAATATTTATAGTCATAACAGAGTCTCAATTCATTAAGATCTCACCCCATGTAGAGTGCTGTTTATACACTAGCCTCTTTAGCTCTTAACAACAGTCTGGTAGAGGAACCACCAGGTTGGGTGGGATGGACATCAAGCCCTGACTCTTGTTCCTTCTGGCAGACGAGGGTTCGCCCCACACACCCCAGCTCAGCCCCTTCCCTTGGCACTTGTTTTTACTCACTCATTAACCACGAGTAACACACTAGCATCAGCGTTTTGCTTAACTACTAAAGAGCAAATGTTCCTGGTCCTCCGTTGGTCCCAACCCATCCCCTGCACCGCTAGTACCTGAGGGCCGGCACTCTTCTCTATCTGTCAGTTTCTCCAACACTGGGGCAGGAACAATTCCTCCGACCACTTGTGCAGCCCCAGACTGCACATGGCTCACCTCCTGGTCAGGGGTTCTTCCTTCCATTTCCCCTGAGATGACCATCTCCTAAGGCTCTACCCAGAGGAGGTCCCACCGCAGACAACCTCACCCATCCGCAGGCAGTGGAGGGAGCAGCCAAGGGCAGCCAGGCCACGCAAACCCAGCAGGCCACAGCCCCAGCTTTATGCCACACAGTGACTCCAAAAACAAAGCTTTAGTGAGATCAAAAGTCAGGTTGGACTAAGGGATATTTGGGGCTGGTCTTGCAGGCTGTTAAGAAGAGTAGCTTCCATGACAGGAGAGCACCAGCCCTGCAGCTCCCTCGGAGAGCCCAGTCTGCTCCAGAGGCATGGCCTGCACCTCAGACCAGGACCAGTCTAAGGGGCTCCATGAATTTAGGACAACGCTGGTCCTCCGCCGTCCCACTACTCACCCTCTACCAAGTTTCCCAAATTTCTACTTCTTTATGCAGGACCCATATCCACCAGATAGCAACTTACCAGCGCAGGTCAGGCCACAGAGCAGGGCCACCATCAGGGGGACACAGGCCTTCATGGTGCCCAGCTGGAGGCCAAAATGGGGTTGGCCGTGGGACTTTCACTGGAGTCGAGATGAATGTCGCAGCTCTCAAATGAACCTAATTTCCCAGGCCGATCCTTTTAAAGACATCCAAACTTGTAGATCTGGTACCTCCAGAGCCTTCCAAAAAGGAAAAAGGGAGGGAGGGAGCCCAGATGGATCAGAGGTGGACAGGGGGTGGGGTTCTCCAGCTGTTTGAAGCCGGGGGGAAGGTGACTAAGCAGGCAGGTAATGCCAGATGTTTGGAACAGGTAATGCTAGCCATTTGTAGCTAGAAAATAGGTCACACAAGCAGGCACAGCAAGATGGGCCGAGTTAAGGGGTTCTCCAAACTAGGGGCACCCATGGGCTTATCTTTGGGTGACGTCGTCTTCCAACATCCACATACCTGCAGGCCACAGGCCTGATTTTTCTACAGGGAACGGGCTATAGGCTGGCTTTATCTTTCAGTTACTGGTACTTAACTTGAGGAACATAGAAAGAAGGTTGTTACAAGTTTGACGAACAGTGAGCGCTCAGGCAAGCGTTGGGGTTAGTGGAAGGAGAGATATAAGAGGCGTGGGTCAGGAATAAAGGTTGCGCTCACTGCCATCAAACCACATACAGATAGATCACCTGAGAAATATTATATAAGTGGGCCTATGACTCTGACCGAGTCAGCGTCTCAGCTCTCACGTGTTTTGCGATCTCATGGGCTCCAGGTTGATGAGGCCGGGAAGGGCAGGAGGCTTCTTAAAGGCAGCCAGGGGACCCACCCTTCCTCTTCTGGGGGCCCAGGGCCTCACTCCCTTTATCCCAGGGGTCGGGAACCTTTTTGGCTGAGACAGCCATGAACGCCACATATTTTAAAATGTAATTCCATGAGAGTCATATAACGACCCGTGTACATTACACATTATCCAATAAAAATTTGGTGCTGTCCCGGAGGACAGCTGTGATTGGCTCCAGCCATCTGCAACCATGAACATAAATGGTAGGAAATGAATGGATTGTAATACATGAGAATGTTTTCTATTTTTAACGTTATTATTTTTTTTATTAAAGATTTGTCTGCAAGCCAGATGCAGCCATCAAAAGAGTCACATCTGGCTCGCAAGCCCTAGGTTCCCAACCCTTGCTTTATCCCCTCCTCACACTCTCCCCCACACACACCGAAGACCCTCCCAGGGGGAGATGAGGCCCCGCAGAGCTGCAGGGCTCCTTTCTTCCCAAGTCTGAGAACAGAGTGCAGCCCTTGGGGCTGCCAAGCTTCCTCCTCTTCCTAAAGGTTAAACCTGCTGTATTAAAGGCCCTTTCTGGGAAGAACACTGCATGGGGATCCTCAGCTGTCTCAGAAAAGAGAACTCTCATTTGAAAAGGCAAAAGTTCTAAACAATTTTAACAACTCTACAGTGATTTTTTTTCTTTTGCGGTGGGGGTGGCACATCCCCCTCAGACAGTGCCATTCAATCATGTAACATTCCCCCTCTCATTTTCAATTTTCTCTTCTGTGAAAGGATGGGGTTGGGTCTGACAATCCCTGCCAAGTTCTCAGACCATCTTTAGAGGCTCCCTGCCCATGGCCCAGGTCAAGCTGTTGTCAGAGGGTTAAGGAGAACTTCCCAACCCCTTGCTGTATGGAGATGAGATCAAATACGTCATGGTCTCAGGAGTGGACAGGAGAGCCTGGGCAAGCCACCTGGCAAGGGACTTGCCCCAGAAGCACAACTGAACAGTAAGCCTGGGCCTGTTCTTAGGAAGGAAGCCTGGTCAAAGGGAGTAGGAGCAGAGATGCAGCTTTGTTTGTATGAGTTTCGTTTGCACAACTTGAACACGGGCGCTGAGCCGCTGCCCGCCAGACTTCTCATGCTCCCTAGACTACAGCAAGTGAACATGGCTCAGAAGCTGGCTAGTTTAGGGAACAAAGGAGAGTGTCACTGGCTGAGCCAGGAAGCAGTGACACATCAGAATCTGGGATTGGTCTGTTCCTTCCAAGGGCCCATCTGGGTGGATCCTGGCTGAGGCCAAAGACATTGGAGTGGAAGTGCGTTCTGGCCAGCATTGCCCTGATGTCCAACTGAACTGACTGTGGGATGGAGCTTCTAGAGTGGGCACGCTGCCCTCCACCAGGGGAACTGTAGGTCGGGAGCAAGGCTGGAGGCTGGGCAGACAGTTAAGCTGTCCCCCTAGAGCCAGATTGGATCTTCCAACAAGAGCCACAATGTCGCCTGACCAGGCAGTGGCGCAATGGATAGAGTGTCGAACTGGGATGCGGAGGACCCAGGTTCGAGACCCCAAGGTCACCAGTTTGAGCGCGGGCTCATCTGGTTTGAGCAAAGCTCACCAGCTTGAACTCAAGGTCACTGGCTCGAGCAAGGGGTTACTTGGTCTGTTGAAGGCCCACGGTCAAGGCACATATGAGAAAGCAATCAATGAACAACGAAGGTGTCACAACAAAAAACTAATGATTGATGCTTCTCATCTTTCTCCATTCCTATCTGTCTGTCCCTGTCTATCCCTCTCTCTGACTCTCTCTCTGTCTCTGTAAAAAAAAAAAAAAAAAAAAAAAAAAAAAAAAACACCACAATGTTGACTTAACAACCACCAGCAGCACTGATGGAATCCTTACCACGCGTGCACACGGAGAGCCTCCTAGGTTTTCATTCTCACTACAGTCTGCGTGGGTGTTCTTGTCATCCTCAGCTCACATATGAGAAAACCGAGCCACAGAGAAGTTGGGAGATGTGCCCGGGAGCACACTATTACTAAGCTATGCAGTCAGGTCTCTGACCAAAGTTGCCTGTGGTGAGCACTATAGCCACATCGCCCCCAAACACCACACCTTCCAAATGCAGCAGCAACCGTTCCGTGAGGTCTGCCTTACTGTGAAAAGTGGCCTGGAATCAGAGTCATTGGAATTACAGGGACCTCAGAGGTCACCTAGTTTCACTCCTTATATGATGGTGCAACACGAAACAATCCTCTGCCTCCACTGGGATACTTGTGTGCTAGGGGACCCCACCCTCTCTGGGCTGCTCATGCCCCCTCCCCAGATCTTATTTCTAAACCCCAAGATTTTTCAACCCAAAACATGCTGACATGGGTGAAAATAGATAGAAGAGTAGGAAAAAAAATTCATTCAGCCAATATTTGAGTATACAGCCCTACCTACATTCATGCAAAGATGCCTCATAGATAAACTTAGATGCACAAACCTTTTTATATACAGGGGTAGGCAAAAGTAGGTTTACAGTTGTGAGCATGCAAAATATATAGTTTATTCTTGTGTTCCTGTTTATTAACCCGCATGCCTTTTTCCATACAAACAACTGTAGGCCTACTTTGCCTACCCCTGTGTGCATAGAGAGACACATTAAACTGCATGGCATCCAGTTTCTCTTTTTGTCTGGCCTGATCTGGACGGAAAACTCTGCTGCTTGTCCTTCTGAGTTCTCCCTCATTTAGGTCCTCACAGCCACTTTCCACCTTGACTGAAGGCTCTGCCCAAGGAACCACTATGGCAGGCAGCCAGCGAGGTGAGAGTCCCGGGAGGCGGGGCCTGGACACGGGGGTGGGGCAAGGGTGGCGAGAAGTGCACGGAGGTGGCAGACCCATGATGAGAACACCAATAGCGATGCCTCCTGCGCATCAGAAAGTGCAGGGAGGCTGCTGCGCAGCCTCAGTGGAGGCCCAGAGGGTGGGGACGAGGGTGAAGCGGCCTGGGCAAGGCTCTCGGGTCAGTCAGCCCTCAGGGACGTGGGGAGCCGGAACTCACCAGTAAATGTTTATGGGGTGCGCACTGTATGCCTGGTCTCTGCTGTTACTGGACTGACAGTGTTCAGGCTGGGCTGGAAAACGATTCTTGAAACTGATTGGCTTTAGGTGGGACAGAGGACAGCAAAACCCCAGCATTTGGCCACTGATGTAGACCTTGCTCATCTCTGATCTACCAAAGGTGTCAAGGGTCTGTCAGGCTATGTGAGAGAATGCCCCGGCCAGCCTATTTCACCACCCTTGTCTTCTGTAAAACCAAGACAGAGACATTTCAGCACAGGACTGAGACTGGGAGGACTCTGCTGCTGGTGCAGCTCCACCAGGCCTCGAGTCACCTCCCAAGGGGACCCTGGCACCTGAAGATGCTGGGCCTCCAGCCTCCATCCCACTGTGGCACGTGGGTGTCCCAGGATGGAGGCCCGGGACAGTCACCCACAGCGGGTCACTTATGAACCACATCAGTCTGTCATGTCCTCTCACTGAGTGAGTCTTGGCCAGGCTCCATGTGTGCTTTTCTCCCGCACTGGTGTGTGTACTGTGTACCACATATGGGTTTACAGGCATTTCTTTTTAAGTTTGCTGGCAGCGCTGACATTCAGCATCACACTCATGGCCTACCCTGGGCACATCTGTCAGACACTCCGCCTAAGCCATTAATCACAGAGTCCCAGGCTGTGCTTCTAGTCCTGCTGGCCAAACCCGAGCCAGTCCTCTGCCTGGAATGCCATCCCCCCACTGTTCTCCTGCTACTCATCCCCCAGCCCCAGGGCAAATTCACCCTTCCACAAAACCTGACTTCCTCCCTGCAACCCACAGGACCCCTCCTGCCTATGGACTCAGTTCTTGCTATCTGTCCCGTGTGTGCCCCGACATATCACAGCCACTGCTAATGGATGTTGCTGCCAACGTGCTGTCAGTTAGCCCCTGCACTGCCATCTAACTTTTCATTTATACAGGTGCTTCTTCAGCTCACCTCCTTGAGACTGATACCTGCCTCATGGGTCCCCTCTACTGCTTTGTATTGTCATCAACTTGTGTTAGATGTCAACATATGCCTGGGACCATGTATTTGTAAAGCTTTTAAAACAGTGCTTGGCACATGACAATGAGTGAATGAATGAATGAATGAATGAACAAATGAACTAAGCCTTCTAGCCCCTCTTGTTATAAATGGAAGGTGATGAACAAAACAGAGTGAGCAGGTGGATCCTTCTATGAGATCTAGAGGTTCCTGTTTGTTCATGGGGGGAGGGACCTACCTACCCGTGAGGCACCTCAAGGGTAGTGGGTGTAATGGGGTCCAGGAATTCATGCGTGGTTCGTAGAAAACACATCATTTTTAGGATAGTATATGTTTATTTGGAACTAGTGGAAACTTTGGGGGGCCTAAACCCTCACGCCAACCCTAGGCACCACCAGTGTGAAGGGTAGCCACCACAGGGATCAGAGAGAACATGGGATTCCAGGAAGTTCCAAACCCACAACATCACAGATAACTCAGCTTGATCTAGCTTCTTAGGATCCCAAAGGAATCACCTGCCTCCACATTTTGCCAGCTATGCTAACGTTTGTTTCACACAGAAAATGAAATTCTATCTCGTGTCCTCAAACCCCAGTGGCTTTGGAGAGGGTCTGGAAGCACAGATGGGAACAAAGGGAAGAGGATGAGACAGGCAGACAGTGACAAGATGGCTCAGAGAGACAGAAAGGGCATGAGCAAGGGCCGGATCAAGACAACGCCTGGTGGAGCCCAACCAACAGCCAGGCGCTGACATGAGGCACCCCTGGCTGCTCGCCCCAGGTGCGTTGGCACAGCCAGCTGTTCTGTCCTCAGAAAGATGATGACAGGACTGGCAGGAGCCGTTCCTGACCATGGTCTGAAGATCTACAATCTGTCAAAATTACTATAATTATTGTGCTAAGGTCGTTGGATTGTGGGCAATTTCCCCTTTTCTCATCCACTCGTTCATTCACTGGACTGTGCTACGCCAAGTGGATGCAAGGGCGAGGAGCTCAGCATCTGAGGTGGAGGGGAGATGATGGACAACGAACACTGAAATCTATGATTGGGGCAGAACACCACGCTGAGACCACCGGTTCTAAAGGCAGACCGCCTGTGTCCGCGTCCTAGCTCTGCCACTCACCAGCTCTTCATCTCAACCCTAGGCAATTTTCCTGACCTCTATGCCTTCGTTTCTCCCGTAACTTAAAATGAGCAAGAGTACTTTACAGGGATTTTGTGAGGATTGAATGAGTTAATACTTTCAAAGCTCTTAAAACAAGATCACGTAAGTGTGTATTAAACAACAACAAAAAATAAGGCCACAGCAAACCTAATTTAGATAGGATGGTTAGGGAAGTACTCTCTGGAAAAGTGACATTTAAAACAGAGACACAAAGCAGCAGCTTCTTACACCTCTCCATAAAGTGATTTCTCTTTAAATTCCAAAAATAAATGTACACTTAATTTTTTTTTTGAGTCCTGGGGTTGAGTCTTTCAGAACTACACTGTCTACTCACCTGGTTTGGTTGTCGAAGGTGACCACCTACTTACCGGGGTGCCTGCAGCCTGGGGAGTTGAGCCTTGCCCTGAGGGAGGCCAAGAGCGTCAGTGGGGAACGAATCCGCAGCTCAGCCTCCTGCACCTTGCGCTGTATTTATGACGTTACCAACAGCTACCTGGCACAGAAGCCAAGAACCAAGAGAGAAGAGAAACGGAGAAGGCTGACCTCCTCCACGGGCCAGCAGAGCCAATCTCCCTCGGCGTACAGGTTGTTGCCCCTGCAGAGCTGAGTGGGCTCCCTCTAATTCTCTCCCTCGGGGGCTCTGTGCTCCCCAGGGCCACCGCAATGTGCCCCGAGGAATACACTGAACTGGCCCCTCGCCCAATGTCACCACTCCCCCAGTGCCATTGCCTTAAGGCTCTCCTTTCCCTTTCTCCCCCTTAAAGGGACCATTAGAATCCTCCCAAGGTATAGCTCTACACAACCCGGGCCTCCTACAGACAGGCAGGGCTCAGGCGAGCGACAGGAGGTGACACTTAGGGACAGGGAACTCTCTGAGAACCTGTCTAATAACAGTGCTTGCAGCTGGCCCTCCCTCCCGAGGGCAGTCTGGCTGGAGGCCACGGCTGGAAAGATGCTTGGAGGGGTCACCAACCTCGTGACCAAGAGGGGTCTGTGCCCGCTCAGCCCTTTAGATGCCTTGCGCTGCCCAAGTTACAGACACTAATTGCAGGAACACGTCCCAAACCCTTCTAGTCCAAATCTGTTTATAAAGAAGAAAACTGAGGCCCAGGGCAAGAAGGGGACCTGCCCAAGGCCATGTGGCTGCTGAGTCCAAGGCTCTGCCACCCCACTCTGCTCACTGTGGGAGAACCACCCTGACACACGCCTGTTCTGCCTCAAACTATGGTTTATAGGTGCTTTTCTGGAAGGCAGAATAAGCTTTAAATGTGCTGTTGCCATGGCCTAAGCTAAATGTCACCCTCTCTCCCCACCACTGCTAACTAGAGCCCTCTGAGCGGCAGGAAAGCCTGTGCCCTCTGCCACTCGGCACCTTGAACACAGCGCTGGCTGTCCACAGGTCACTTCCTAGCCAGAAAACAGCCCCTGAACAGTTCCCGAGGGCCAAGAGCCTGACAGTCAGGCAAGGCCCTAAGTGTCCAGGTCCCCAGCCCGGGGCCATGCTGGTCAGGGTTTAAACACACATAAGCCACCAAAATATCACTTTTCTGCTAAAAAAAAAAAAAAAAAAAAAAAAAAGGGACTGGACTCTGAGCCCAGCCTTCTGCCTTCTTCTGGGGTCACTGGGCCCATCTCCACCTCAGTGCACCACCTACCACCAGCAGCAGCCTCCTCTGGCCCCGTCAAGGCCACTCACCCAGGAAGGCCCCGGGCATGGGGGCAAAGGCATTCCCAGAGCACAGCTTCTCAGTTATCTGATGTCATCATCACTAGGAGGGACAGCAGTCCTTGTCCCCTGAGAAGAAAGCCCCTTTACCCTCAGGTGCCCTGCCAGGCTGGGCAGCAGCAGTGTGAGGCTCAAGTTTGAAGAGTCCCGACCCTCAGAGAGGGGTGCCTGGGACAACTGGACAGGCCTGAGTGGACACTTCCTTAGTTCAAGCCCGTGGCCCTGGCAGATGTGTGAGAAGCCCAGAAGGACTCTGTGCCTACATGAGGAAGGCTAGAAGGACACATTCTGAAAATGCATTTTCGCTCTGGCCTGTATGACCATGGAAGGGAGGGAGGGATCAGGAACAGCTGCCAGGTCCGAGATGTTGCCCCATCCACCAGCCCCTACTTCTGATGTTCAGGACACTCCCGTGGTTTGTACCCCTGGGGAGCTGAGAGCACCCTCAACTTTGGGAGGCAAGAGCTTTGCAGGCCAGTGTGCAGGGCTGGGGGGTGGGGAATGACGGGGCTGTGTGCCTGCACTTCAGCAGGGGAGCAGCCATGGGCCTCACTGCAGGGTGAGCAGGGGCACCTGCACCCTAGGCATCCGCTGCTCCCGTGGCCTCGGCCTGCGTCCATCTGCCTGGCTGTCTGCTCCCCGAGGGGCCAGGACTGCCTTCTTGTTCACAGAGTCTCTACCAGGCCCACAGTAAGTATTCCAAAGTGAAAGGAGGGAGGGTGGAAGGAGAAGAGGAATTTATATGCCTGGGTATGTGAAGTGTGCAGGTTCGGGGAATTGCATCTGCAGTTCCGGGGGCACAAGGAAAGGTCATGAATGAGCAGGGCCCACGGCCCGGGCACGGCTGAGCCACATCCAGCTCTCTTGCCCATCCACCCTGCTATATTAACAGTAATGTGAGCTCAGGCCACTCTTTCCGTGCCTCAGTTTCTTTGACTATAAACAAGGGTAAAAATGCCTGTCCTATCATTAGGGTAACAATCAGATAACAGAAGTGAAAGTGGGCTAGAAAGGATGAAAATAATTTAAATTGATTAGCATGGTGAGTACTCGGAATAACAGCTATATTGAGAAGCTTAATCTTTGCTACAAAGCTTAATCTTTCCCAGAAGCTTAATCTGGGAAGCACAGCAAGCAAGACCCAGAGCTGTTGGGAAAACAAGAGCCACAAAAAGTGGTAGAAATCACACACACCACCACCACCACCACCCTCAGCTTTAACTCCACACTGGCTGAATGCAGTTTAGGTGGAAGGTGGAGGGCAGAGGCGGATTTACGGCGGGCGCACTGGGCCCCAGCTTCGGAAGGGCCCCACAAAACCCCAACTTTACACCTTTTTCTAATGAAAAGGGGCCCAATATTTTCTTCTGTGCCCAGGGCCTCAACCGACCTTAATCCGTCTCTGGTGGAGGGTGCTAGCTCAGCAGCTCAGGAGGGTCGGGAGAGAGCAGGAGAGTGGGGGGCTGGCTCCCAGGCAGAGGAGCGCCCCAGGGAGGGTTGGGAGAGAGCAGGAGAGTGGGGGGCTGGCTCCCAGGCAGAGGAGCACCCCAGGGAGGGCCGGGAGAGAGCAGGAGAGTGGGGGGCTGGCTCCCAGGCAGAGGAGCACCCCAGGGAGGGCCGGGAGAGAGCAGGAGAGTGGGGGGCTGGCTCCCAGGCAGAGGAGCACCCCAGGGAGGGCCGGGAGAGAGCAGGAGAGTGGGGGGCTGGCTCCCAGGCAGAGGAGCACCCCAGGGAGGGCCGGGAGAGAGCAGGAGAGTGGGGGGCTGGCTCCCAGGCAGAGGAGTGCCCCAGGCTGCCCTGCTCCTTTCACGATCCTGCTCAGCCTGCTGCAGGTGTGCCCCTCCCTGGTGTGCACCCCACAATTAGAGTCCTGGCCTGGCCCCCAGCCTGCCTCGGGCCTGCTCAGGGAAGCTCAGAACAGGGGTAGGGAGGGGAGGGGTGTGAGTGTACTTGAGAGAAGCAGTCACCCCTCTTCGTTCTGTTTTCTCCCATGGGAGACACACACATTCCCCCTCTGCTTTACCTCCTTTCAAGTACAAAAAATCTTAAAGGCTTGATCTTGCACTTTCTTCTCCCAGCCATCCCGTGAATCCCTCCTCCATCCTGACTCTCCTGAAGCTGGGACACACACGGGGAGCCCCCTACAGGCAGCCCAGGCTGCCAGGACAGCCGCCCTCACACACACCTGGGCAGGTGGGGAGACAGAAGACAACACCCGAGAGCCAAGGTCATTGTGACCTGGAGCCTTCCCCCGTCTCTGTGGTGACACAGCCCAGTCACCAGGGCCTCTGGCTCCAAGTCTGTGTCCTCCTGACACCCTGGCAAGGCCTCTCCCAACAGGCTCCAAAGGTGTCCCGCCCAAGAGATGGAAGCAGCTGGGAAGTTGCAGGGCGATCCAAGGCTGAAGGGAGATTCCAAAGTTGCCAGAGTTCCATGGGGATGTAGGTGTGACCGCAGAGAAGAAAAAGAGGAACGCTGGTGGGGACACCAGCACCCAGCACTCCAGGCCTCCATGGCTGAGGATGGTCTTACCCTTGAATCGGAAAGGACGGTGCAGGCCGCGGCAGGTCTGCCGGCTTGCCGAAACACCAACAGACAGTGGGTTTAGAAGAGAGGAGACTCCCCTGGGAGTCTTGACTCGCCAAGGCTGAGGCTCAACCTTGTCATGATTGCTCAGCTCCGGAAGCTTCTATGCCCAGTGGTCCTCCATCTCCACCCCAGAGCAAGGGGACTATTTTGGTTCCCCTGCCACCTGCTTGCCTCCAGTTCCTCCCTGGGGCAGGGGCTCCACCTGACTTCACCCAAGGCGATGCTGTCCCCCAGTCAGGCTGAGGGCACAGGACTACCCACCAACGTCACGTCGGCTGTGGAGGCAGAGCTGCAGTTTGACTGGCTTGTCACTAAGTACTGGACTAAGATCATTGAACCCATGTTACAGCTGGAGAAATGGAGCCAGAGAACTGTTCATTGACGCATTCAGATTCACTTAGAAAGCTGTTGTTTAATCCCAGTGTGCTGCCTCCTGCTAAGGGTTCTGACATGTTCCCAAAGCAGGTTGCCTGTGTTCAACCCACGGGGCTGAGAAGTCTGGCCGTGTAGGGGTGAGGGGGCTTGGGGGTCCATCCAGCCTGAGCCCTGGCACTTCCTCCACATGCCCTGGACCCCGCTGCTCAGTACCTACCCCGGGGTCATCCCCAAGGCCGAGAGGACCCTCTTGGGGCCAAACAGTGCACCTCCCCCAGCCAGGCCCAGAGCCACGGGGAGCAGACAGGAGGGAGGCCCCCCTGGAGCTCCCTCAGGTGAGCTCCCGGGTGGGCGGGACCCTCCTGCTAACTGGTTCCCAGAGGACTTCCTGGAACCCTGTTGGGCCTCCGCGTCCTCTCTAATGCTGGCCGCCTCCCAGAGGCCTCAGCTCAGCAGGAGCACCTCTGGACAGGACAAGATGTGCTCCAGGCTGCAGGACAGGAAGTGGAGTGGGGCTTGCTGGGCTGTAACAGTCCTCTCAGGCTGCACGAAGAGCCGAGGGCTGCCCTGGCCAGCCAGTGACA
The DNA here is from genome assembly GCF_036850765.1 of Saccopteryx bilineata. Classification (NCBI taxonomy): domain Eukaryota; kingdom Metazoa; phylum Chordata; class Mammalia; order Chiroptera; family Emballonuridae; genus Saccopteryx; species Saccopteryx bilineata. The sequence goes on along the minus strand of NC_089491.1, from coordinate 136,113,301 downwards.
GACTCTAGGCTCCAGGCTCCAGCAGGTGCAGTGGCCAGGGTGTTAGATCTGGACAGCAGTCAGCCATCTGGGAGCCCTGCCTGGGGCCCCGAGACTACACATGGGTGGTAGAGCTGCTCCGTCAGCCTCTCTGGGTCCACTCCAGGGATGGCACCTTCTCTTCAGCGCCTGGCCTTCTCTGCCACGCCCCCACGGGGCTGGGCTCAGAACACAGGCATCTCTGTTAATTTACAGTAACAATAAGGCTCCTCAGGGACCACCATTCCGGCACAAACAGCTCGGACCACACCCAACTGTTTACCTCCTATGCTATGGAAGGAAAAGCAGGGCGGCCCCTCCTCTCCGCAGTTCTCCCTACAGCAAGCCCTACCCCAGCCACACACATGCCACACATATGCAGACACTCCTTCAGTCCACTGTGAAAACAAACCACGGGGGCTGGGAGATGGCTGGACAACAAAGCCAAAGGCACAGAATCTGGAAAGAGCCTGGTGTGGAGAGCTCTCTATTGAACACAGAGTCCCAGCGCCTGCTCTACGCTCCCACCGTTCCAGGGCTCTGCTGGGCCCCATTCCTTGGCTTGCGCCCCGGCTCATGCCGCTCTGAGGTCCTCCTTGGCCAACAGTCATCACAGGGACAGCTGCGTCCATGGCCTTGAGTCCGCTCCTCGGAGAACTCTGCCCAACTGCGGCCAGCCTGTGGGCCCCTCGCCCCGGCGTGCCCTGGCTTTCCAGGTGGGATGTGCCTGCTGCTCCAGCCCCAGCCCCTCCTCACGGCTCCAGCTCCCGGGAGAGGCGGGACAGTTCTCGCTGGTTGTCGATGACCTTCAGCTGCTGGACATAAGCCCAGGTGCTGGCTGGACTCCGGGTGCTCAGGGACTGCTCCGAGCCTGGAAAGACGGGGGTGGGGGGTGGTCAGGGAGGGCACAGACACCATTTAGGAGAGCCCATCACTGCCCCATCCCGGAGCCAATGGGCCTTCTTGCCCTCCACTACCCACCCTGCCACTTCCCACCACCAGCCCTAAGGACTGCTGCCTCCGCCCCCCACTGATCTGGGGCAGAATAGCACTTGGTTAAAATGAGAAAAGCAGGTTCCCAAGATTACATACAGTATAATAATAGCCCTTTTACTAGGTTCAAAAACAACTAAAACTAAAGAATATTTTGTTCTCATTATATCAATATTATATGAGGCATTTAAAAGATGTGTGTGTGTGTGTGTGTGTGTGTGTGTGTGTGATAAAGCTATTTTTAAAAAACCCAGAACATGAATAACTCAAAATTCAGGATACAGTAGTTACCACGGGTGGGGAGGCAAGGGGACAGGGGAAGGGAACACCACATGGAGAGGTGTTACTGTCAATATGCTCGGCTTGAACTGGGTCCAGAAATGTTCATTATATTATCAGAATAAACATACACACACAAAAATGAAAGGCCAATGATAACAGTGTGGTACGAACTGTGGGTCATGATTAATCCCACTTCATGCAATTGAGGACAAGTTTTTAAAATGCAGGTCCGAGTAAGACTGCCTGGGTCACGGCTCTCCCACCAACTAGTGTGGCCTTCTGCAAGTTACTTCAGGCTTGCGCCTCTTTAAGCCGGGATAACATTCCACCCACTTCATAGGGGTTGTGAAGTTACCAGCACACATTGTACATGTGTCACGTGTGCGAGTGCCCACACAGGCCAGCCGTGGCCAACTCCTCCCCCACTTACACGTGGAAGCCCGTGCCGCCTGGCTGTCCTCGTGGAGGTGGGAGACCCGGCTTCGGCGTGGTGAGAGAGGCACTGGGGGGGGGGGGAGAGGGGGGAGTCAGGGAGACAGAGCTAAGCCTCCAGAGAGAGGCGGGGGTCCTCCCCAGGCCCAGCCTCACCGCTGCTGTGGCTGCGGCAGTGGCGCAGCATCCGCACGGCTCTGGCCAGCATTCTCTGTGGACCAAGCAGGACGTGAGGCCGCGCCTGAGGGCAGGACCCTGGGCTGGCCTGTGGGGCTGCTGGGAGCCCCAGCTCCCTTTGAGCCGGGGCCCCTAGAGACTAAGAGGCTGGAGGAGGAGCCAGGAGGTGGGAAGAATGGAGGTCGGGAAGGGCTCATAGAGGAAAAGGCCTGGAAGGGGCTCTCGCTGAAGGGAGAGATAGCTGAGGCTGCCATCCCAGCGCCCCCAGAAGAGCAGACCCTTCAGTGTACAATGGAGTTAGGTCAGGGCTATTTTTAAATAAGTACTCACATTTGTATTATTAATAAGTTTAGACCATCTCTCACCCCGCCCCTTCCAAGGTCATAGTCACAGCCCCAAGCCCACTCCAGTAGTAGACGACTCTTCTCCTTCAACTCACCATCTTCTCAAAGTTGATGAGATTCTCCACTAGGGTGTGGTTTCCCTCATGGATAAAGGTCATGTCTGCAAAGACATAGGTTTTGTTCAAAGGTCCCCAAATGCCTTTTTCTTTCTGCAGCAGGAAAGGTGAAGGGCCAATAACTAGGAGCCTCGGGCCTGGGCACCCCCCACCCCCACCCACTGCCCTCTTCCTCGGGCTCCCCTCTGACTTCCTGGAGTAATTTCCTTGTATCTCTTCAGCCTGATATCATAGGTCATCTAACATCACCAGTGTCTGTCTGCATGTCCTGACTCTGCTTCCAGCCTGTGGACTCCTGATCCATCCCCCCCCCCCCCGCCCCCGCTGCGGCCTCAGCACCAACACGGAGGGCTGGGTGGACGTGGACGTGCAGGCAGGCACAGGATGAATACAGGGCGGGGCTGGAAGCAGAGCTCTGGTCCCCGTACCTTTGAGGAGAAGGGGCATGAAGGGGATGATGGGGGGGGAGAGCTTGGTGAGGGCCAGCCGGTACACTCGGTGGTTCCATGACGGGTCCTGGGAGGGAAGGAGCCACAGTGAGAGAGCGTCCTGGCTCCACAGCTCACCACAGACCACAGCACACCCAAATGCTGCACCCCAGCACCCCACAGCAGGGCCATCCGCCCAACCTTCGGAGCTCAGCTCTACTCAGCAAGGCAGGCTCTGACGGGCAGAAAGGCCATGTGTATGTGTGGCTTCCTGGCTTCCAATCAGCCCCCAAGGAAATTGCATGGTCATTAGTCACCAGGGCCCTGAGGTTTCATGGATGCCTCTCTTTCTCCCTTCCCCCTTGCCCACCTCTCTCTGGCAGGTAAGTTCCTTTGAACCTCTTGGGCCCTACAAGGTGATTTTTTTCTCAAGAGCTCTCAAAGCCAACCTCATAAAAACACCTGTGGGCCAGTGCTCCCCTGAACATTGTCAAAACCTTTCTGGGAGGTGAGGTTTAGCTTTGCAGCTCTTTCCTCATCTTTTGGCTTAGTCTGGCCCACAGGCTCCTGAAGTCCCTGAGGGCCCACTGACAGGCCCCATCACACTGCGGTGCTGGTGCCGGACCTGCTTCCTGGGTCCTGACAAGGCCAGCTGGAGGCCAGCCGGTGCTCCCTGGGGTCTCAGACCCAGGCCCTGCATGTGCCTGTCCTCGTCTCCACATAGGACCTCAGAGCCACAGTGAATGCACCCCTCACTACCTATACATATGGAGGGATATAATTCTCTATGCACCACCACCATAATGCTAAACATCCATTCTTCAGCCAGCTCCCCGAACTCACAGGCCAGAGAGAACCAGGCCCTGGCTCACGGCTGGAAACCTTGGAAGTGACCAAGGACAAGGAGAGGGGCTGCTGCGCAGTCAAGAGTTGGGGTTTCAGAGGGACGAGCGGAGGCCCAGCACTCACCAGCAGCCTCTCCAGGGCCGAGTACAGCTTCCGGACCTTGTGGGGCAGCCGCTGTGCAGGGGAGGTAGATGGAGATGTCGCTACTTTGGGGTAGGAGTCCTGTCCCCACCAGGACTCCCAAGATGGGCTTGGGGCCCGACCTCGGGACTAGGGTGGGGACTGGCCTCCCCCTCCAGGTCATGCCTACCTCCCAGGTATGGGCCAGGCGGCTGATGGCCGAGTTGCTGAGGCCAAACATGACAGCAAAGAAGGAATTGAGGTTCTTTTGTTCCTTGAGGCTGTTAGCAGAACCAGAGACCCTCAGGGGAAGCACCACACCTGCGGAGCCCCACGTCAAGACACCGCCCAGGGTCCTGGGACCCAGAACCAGGCAGGCCAAGCCGGTGCTGCCTCTGTGGGAACCGGAGCTCTATGGGGTGGGGAGGCAGAGGCTACAGGGACCCAGGGGATGGCAGATTTGGCAACATGCTGACCAGGGACAGGGTGAGGAAAGAAGCCTAAAATAAATTGGCCTAAGGACTCTGCCACTCATCCCAGAGGCCCCCACAGACACTCACTGGGCGGCCAGCTTAATGAACTTCCTGAGCAGCTGGGCCCGCAGGCCGGGCACGGGGCAGAGACACAGCTCCGTGGCCACCCAGTACTGCAGCTCATTGAAGCGGCGCATGAAGCGCTCCAGGTTGGCGGTGGTGACGTCCCGCAGATGCTGGGGGCCCAGCACGTAGTGAATCAGCTCCACCTGGGCGGGAGCAGCACAGGCAGTCAGCACATGCCAGGCGGGGCACCCCGCCACCTGCTGCCCGCCCTCAGCTCTGCTCCCTGCACCTGGTGTATACTGTTGAAGAGGTTCCAATCATGGTCCGTCAGCTGGCCTGCCAGGTCCTTGGCGCTCACCAGGTCCAGCCCCTCAGCAGAGCCCACCGTGGGCCCCAGCTGCTCGGGGTGTGGGGTCTGCAGGTGGGACAGTACTCAGGGGGGTGCCCGAGGAATCAGGTGGGAGGAAAGAGTGCGGGGTAGACTCTGTGCGGTGATCGGAAGAGTGTTGGGGAGAGCGGGGGTGCTGCGGGGAGTGAAGGGGCCTCTAAAGGATAGGGCTTTCCAAGGCGGCATCTTTCTGACAGCTACCCGATTCCAAGGCCCCTCCTGGCAGGGTTCCTATCCCCTGGTGAACCCTCGTGGGGGCAGATCTTCCTCCTTCTCCCTGAGAGCTCTCAGCCAGCTCCCCCCCCCCCCAGCCTTTGGAATACCCCATCAGGTGAGGCCCACTCCTTCCTCTCTCCCCTTACGGCCCAGCAGCAGCCAGATAAGCCCCCTCTCTCTTCTCTGTGACCCCCCCTCTGCACCCATTCCTATCACCCCTAAAACATAAATCCTCCCTGGGTCCTGGCACCCTGCCTGTCCCTACCAGCTCGTGTACTTCCTGTGGGTTGACAACAAAGAGCCGCTCGTTGAGTCCCAGAGATGTGGCTACGCCACGGGCATCTGGCTGCAGGCCAATGGCATCTGGAAGGAGAGCAGAGACTCACTGGGTGGGGGCAGGGAGGGAGGCCAGGGAGCAGCTGGGGGGGGGGAGGCCCTGTGTGGGAGGGTCGAAGGTCCTTGTCCCAGGGTTAGAGTCCTAGGCAAGTGCTCTACATGCACAGGTGCATGTGCTAGGGGCAGCACACCCAAGGAGGAGAAAGGGGTTGCCCGGTGAGACAGAAGACCTGGGGCAAAGGAATCCCCTTGAGCCTCCACTAGCCTTGGTCTAATGGAGACAAATAGACAAGACTTGCCTTGACTATTCACAGTCAAATAAAATAATTTATATAAATAGTGGTTATTAAGTATACGATATATGTAAAAGCCCTCTGAAAATTGGGAGAGGACTTAGGGCTGATTTTTACCAGCTTGTGTGGACTGGGACAGTGTTTACAGTCATAGTTGAGTCCTCTCAGTCCCTAGTCCAGTGGCCTCCAAAGTAAGGCACACAAGGCCATCCATGTGTCCAGGTAAAAATATCAGTTCTTCTGCTTAAATATATTTTTTCTCATCCGTTTTTGCACTTCTATTTTGGGTACAGCTTAATAATTCCATAACATTAGTGTAGAAATTCATGTATCTAACTTATAAGCAAACATACAATAGCAGGAGGGTTTAATAAAATATTGGTTACTGAAAAGGTTGCTGATCAAAACACTCTAGAGATCTGTTCTCTAAACAGCACCTAGCACATAGTAGGGTGTCAATAAATGATAGCTTTGGGCAAATGCAAGTCTCCAGGTGACCACCAGATGGCAGTGTTTCTGAAGCACTTACTGGCACAGATGACTTAATCCTCTTTCCCCACCCATGAAGGGAAAAAAAGGTCTTGTTTTTCTGCCTCCACTCCTTGCCATTATTACATGTATGCCTCTAATTCCAGTCTACCATGGGCTGCAAGTGTCAGACCTGGGTAGCATCCTTCACAGACAAGAGTGGGGTTTTTTTTTTGTTTTTTTTTTGTATTTTTCTGAAGCTGGAAACGGGGAGAGACAGTCAGACAGACTCCCGTATGCGCCCGACCGGGATCCACCTGGCACGCCCACCAGGGGCGATGCTCTGCCCACCAGGGGGCGATGCTCTGCCCCTCCGGGGCGTCGCTCTGCCACGACCAGAGCCACTCTAACGCCTGGGGCAGAGGCCAAGGAGCCATCCCCAGTGCCCGGGCCATCTTTGCTCCAATGGAGCCTTGGCTGCGGGAGGGGAAGAGAGAGACAGAGAGGAAGGAGGGGGGTGGGGGTGGAGAAGCGAATGGGCGCTTCTCCTATGTGCCCTGGCCGGGAATCGAACCAGGGTCCCCCGCAAGCCAGGCCGACGCTCTACCGCTGAGCCAACCAGCCAGGGCAACAAGAGTGGTTTTTAATGTCCCAAGTTCTCCAAAGCAAGTCTTAAAAATCCACACTACCATGTTCTGAGCACTGACTTTGTGCCAGGTGCCATGGTAAGTGCCTTACACACTCTGTCTCATTTAATAGTCACAGCAGATCTGTGTGGTAGGTCCAGTTATAATGCACATTTGACAGACAAGGAAATGGAGGCTCAGAGAGGTTAAACAACTTGCCCAGATTACACAGCTAGTAAGTAGTGGGTCTTGGACTCCAACACAGGTCTGGGAGTCCAGTCTATGCTCTTAACCATCAAGCTGCTCTATTTTACCTGCTGTGGCAACTCTAGCTCTTAACACATTTGCTGGCCCACAGCTGATCCTCAACTATGTTTGCTGACTGGCTAAATGAATGAAGACTACCTAAATTAAAAGGCTTGCTACACTCCTTTGTGAGCTTGGGAAAATCACTTAATCCCTTTGAGTTTCAGTTTTTTTGTCTGAGTGCCCAGGGCCATGCATGAACCAATTGTCTGAAAACAGGATAAAAGTACTCACTCATAATACTGTTACTGGATTAAATGAATAGGTAAGCATAATGATAATACTAGTATCAGCTAATACCTAAGGAAGGAGTGCTGTGTGCCAGACATCATTCTAAACATCTCCATAGATGAGCTCATTTAGTTCTCACAACTCTCTGTGAAGCATGTGCTCTTATCACCCTCACTTCACAGATGATGAAACAGTATGGGGAGATGAAGTACCCTGCCCGAGGACATACAGACAGGGAGCTAAAGGGCTGGGATCAAGTGCGGGCAGCAGGCTCCAGAGTTCATGCTGTTGAGCGCCACATTTAAAGCACTTTGAAGAAACATCATTAACCTCCCCTAAATGCTAGCCGTCATTAACATTGATGGAGACGATAACGGTGATAATGATTTTAACTGGAGGATTTGGGCATGACTCCGAGGGGCCCCTTCCCATGGGGCCACTCTACTCAGACACACAACTCACCGCCTGCAGAGTTGACCTTCACCAGCACCTGCCCCTTGGTCCAGCCGTCCTCCTGAGCCAACGCTGCCATCACCTCTCTCACGGAAGCCATCACAGGGAGATTCAGGGTCAGCACGGAGTGGTCTGGCCGGCAGATGTCATAGGAGACTGGAGAGGAAGAGTGGGCTGAGCTGTGGAAGGGGGCTGCCTGGTCTCCCCACCCTAGGAGAGAGGGCGGCACTCAGCGGGAGGGGCCCCACGGAGGCAGGCAAGGGCACGAAGGAGAAGCCCAGGCGGGCACACTGCAGAGCAGGTGGGAGGCCCCAAGCCAAGGAGGGGGGCTGGAACTGAGGCCTCGAGGAGGATAGGGGGCCATGCCGGCCAGGCAATGTGGTCAAGGGTGACCACAGAGGGTGTGGGCTACATCCTGGCTGGCTCAGACCACCAACCTTTGTCTCCAGCTCGGATGGCACAGTTGCTGCTGGGGAAGGGCTCGTCCTGGCTGGGAAGCCAGACAGGCATGTTCCGGGCCTGAGAGGGAGAGAAAGTAAGGCTGGGAGGACACAGGGGAGCATGCAGGGCCGGGGAGGGGCCCCTGTCACTGGGAACCTGGGACTGCACAGCATGCACACCAACGGGCTCTGCTTGCTGAGCGAGCCTGAATCAGGGAAGACCCTGGGAACAGGGCCCCTGAGAGGAGACGGAGCAGGACTGAGAAAGAGGGTGCGCTCCCTCGCATGTGTCGCCCCCTCTGCCACGCAGGCCCAGGGCTGTTCCCATAGGAACACACCTCGCAGGCTTCCCCTCCCTTTCTTCCTTCTGCTACCATTTCCTGATCTGCTAGTTGCTGCCTGCCGAGCTAAGGACACGCTTATTCTAAGTATCTAAATGATGAGATAAACTAGGCTCAGAGAGGTTAAGTAACATGCCCAAGGGAACACAGCAGCTAAGTGGCCCCCCGGGACCCTAACTTGCTCCTCCCTCTCTGGGCTCTTATCTACCAACACTCGACTGTGTCCATTGTTCTGTCAAATGACACAACCCCTCCTCTGTGGGCTATAAACACAGTGGGTTGATGGGGCTACCCCTACTGGGCAACGGCCTCCCTAACACAGTCCTGTATTCTCCCCCTCCCAGCTCTGAATGTGGCAGATCAGGTTCAGACCTCAGGCCACGGTTCTTTTCTGGAGTTCCAAGTCTCTGAGCTCTATTTGGGCTCCTCACAGCCTCCCCCGCCAGCTGCATGTGTGGAAGACTCTCAAAACCAGGCCACCAGCACTGAACTCCCTCCCGAGACCTGTTCCCAGATGCCGCCCAGATCCTTCCGCATCTGTGCTCCATCAGGTCCGCTCATCATGCCTTCCAGACCTCTTCCTGGCCATCCTCCTGGGCTCAAGGCTCTTGCCTCCCCCACATCCACACAAGCTTATCACCATGGCCTGGGACTCTCCTTTGAAATGGGTCTCCCTGTATGCTCCTCCCAAGCCCAGGCTAATGCTCCAGTCCCACTGCCCATGACTCCTCGCACCTTATCTACTCCAATGGCCCGACCACTCTCCTGCACCTCATTCCTTGGGGCCTCCCCGCCTCCTCCTCCAATCTGCCTGGCCAGGGCCAGTTGAAGCTGTTAGGATGCTTCAAGGCCACCACTGTCAACCAGATAAATACAGGCTCTTAGCTGACCTATTCAAGACACAAATCCAATTTTGTCGACCCCCGGCTCAAACGCTTCCAATGCTAACACTGCTCTGAGGATGAGGACCAGACCCCTCACCATGAGCACAGAGCCCTGCCTACTCTGGCCCCTGCCTGCCTCCCAGCCTTCTCTGCTGCCCCTTCTGGGACTCCCTCCTCCAGAGCTCCAGATGTGTGGGCTCCCCCCCCATACCTGCCTGTACCCTCACACCCTGTATCTCTTAGCTCCAGCAGAGACCCCTGTCTTGGCCCTTAGACAGCACCAGGTTGTTCAGCAGCTCTGTCCCTCGCTTGACCATAAGCCCCTTAAGGCCAGGGCCAGCTCTCCTAGCCCACCACTGCACTGTGGGCTCCTAGCACAGCGCCTGGCCCATGAGGACCATTCCACACCGGAGCGCCAGCCACAGGCTGGGCAGCGCTGTGAGCCCCGGGGAAACAGAGGGCAGGGGGGCCCTCATGCGTGAAGCCAGCAGTCTAGGGGATATGACAGACACCAACAGCCAATGAGCAGCTAGATAAATAAAACAACTCCACATGGTGATAGTGTTTTGAAGAAAATCACAGTAGACACCTTGGAGGACAGTGGCCAGTGGAGGGGTGCTCTGGATAGAGAGATGGGAAGGGGCTTCTCTGGGAACCCAACACTTTGGTTAAGATCAGAACGATAAGAAGGATCCAGGTAGGCAAGGAGCCAGAAGAAAAAAGTTGCAGGCCCTGAGGTGGGAACAAGCTTCACCTATAGAAGAGAAGGAGCCCATGAGTGTCTTCAGCAGGGAGGAGGGGCGGGGAGAAGCGGGAGAGGCAGCTGGACATGGGAGACCGGGAAGTCCAGGTAAGGCCTTTGGATTCTATTCCCAATGCAGCACGCCCCGCAGTCAGTCCCAACCTACCTCTCCAGTCCCTTTTCCCACCATTCCTCAACCAAGCCTCAGCGCCAGTCAGCTTTTCCCATCCCCCTCTGCTCCCCCCGGGGCCCTGCCCGGAATGGTGCTGCCACCTCTGACTCCCAGGAGGGGCCGCTTCCTCTGGGCTCTGGGAGCCGCTGGACCTCAGAGGCTGCCTTCAGGCATCGTGTCTCGCCCCCAGGTGGGACCTGCTAACTGGCTCTCAGGGTGGGGGCGTGGTGAAGGGGTGACCTGAGGCTTCTGTGTCCCCATGAGACCTGGCCCCTGCACCATGTGAACACCAATGCGAGACCCACGTGGGGAACCTTCCACAGGGAGCCCCTCTGCCAGGGGCTCCGTGCAGGCCCCAGGGAGCAGAGGGAAGCAGCTGGGGTGGGCAGAGATGAGTTGCCGATTCAGAGCAGACACCTTTATCTGAGGAGAGGCACTCCCACAGCCGTTTTCCAACCTGCGGAGCAAGGGAGACAGGAGGTGAGCCTGCGGCCCGTGACCCCTGCAGACAGAACGTCCCAGGCTCCAGAGCGGAGCAGGGCAGTGCTCCGGGCTCTGGATCCCCCGCCCTCACCCGAGGCTCAGAGTTCTCAGACCTGGGCGAGGGCAAAGCTGGCCTGGAACCGGGCCCTGGGTCCTGTGGCGTTCCCAGGCCAGCAAGGGAGGGGACAAGAGTACACAGGGAAACGGGCCGGGGAGCCGGTGGAGCAGGCACTGGCTCAGGGGAGCTGTCTCCATGGGAATGTCTGGGAAGGGGAAGCTAAACCCAAGGAAATTTACCGGGAGTGGCCAGCAGGAACTGGCGCGGATGGTGCTCGGTAATAAATACATACGGAATGGAGGAAGTGAGAACGGCAGGTGCACTCGGGATAGGACAGTGACACACAAGTGACTGTGTGGTGCAAGAGAATGGTTGAGCGTGTGACGTGAGGGTGAACAGCAAGGGGACTGGCGGGAACCACTAATCGAAGCAGGCAGGACTAGACAAATGAGCAGCCACAGGCCGCACCAGCCAGGTGCGCGTCGTGCACAAAGCACTGCCCTGCGCTCCGGAGGCGCTGCCACTCATTCCATCCGGCAGTGAGGCAGCTGCAGTCCCAGATTACAGGCAAGAGCCCGAAGCCCTGAGCGGGGTGCAGGCTATGTGCTTTGGACAGCGCCACTGTAAGTGGTGCCGCCTGGATTTAAAGCCGCCACGTGTCTGAGTCCAGAGTTGGTGCTCTTAGTGCCCAGGGCACCGCCTGTCATCCATAGGACAAGTTCGTGTGGAGCCTGAGCATCACCTGTGTTGTCGCCGCCGCTCTGGCCCCTGCTCCCGCAGCAGGTTGCTAAGCCGGGTGTCCTCGCTCACCAGGTCCGAGAGTTTCTGGAAGGAGCCCAGATTCACTGAGACGCTGTAGCTGCATCCACCCGGGCAGCCCTGTCCAGCCTGGCCTCGCTCCCAGGTACCTGAAGGAAGCTGCTGGCCACGGGGTCAGTGTGGAGCATGGGGCCATACAGGGCCACCCACTGGCTGACCAGCCGCAGGATCTGCTGTCTCTTGTTGCAGATGTAGGTGCTGCGCTCCTGCTCACTGCCTCCCGCGGGCTCCGCATGGAAGGTGGGCACCGGTCAAGGAAACCACAACATCCAGCTGAGCCACCCGTCACACCACAGGCAAAGAGGGGCAGGATGGCCGGGTCCCACTGACAAGCTGGGCCTGGCATGAGGCTGGTGCTTTGGAGGGTTCTGCCCAGGAGTGCTATGAGCAGCTCCTTCTCCCCACTCAGCACACCATCCTAGTCACCCTGGGGCTGGAAGGATATTGGTGCAGGAGGGCAGCGCAGAGCTGGGCGCTGGGCATGAAGACTCTGTGGGTCAGGAGGAAGTCGCTGAGGAATGTCTCTGCAGGGCAGGTGGGGGGGGGAGACAGGTGGGAGGTGGGGCTTCAGAGGTCAAGCCCACGGAACACAGGTACATGCACAACTGGAGTGTCCACCCCCTAATCCCACCGTGGTCAGGGGGCCATGTGGCTGCACTCCCTACCCAAGCAAAGAACACAGGGATGAGGCCTTTCTACTGACTGGCCCCACAAACCAATCTAGCACCCAATAAGGTCAGATGCAGGTGCTTGGCCCTCTCCCGGGCTGAGTTGACCACTGGATGAGTCAGAGAGCTGGCAGGTGTCTCCTGCCCCTACCTGTTGGGTCGTGAGCACTGGAATCAGGCCTCATGGCCTCCAACAGCAGTTCTAAGATCTTCTCCGGGGTGCCGGACATCACTGTGTACCTAGCAGAAACGACCAATCCGTGTCCTCGTGCCGCCACCCCCTCCCACAGCCAGGCAGACGTCAGTAGGAGCCATATCACTCCTTTCTGTTTGCCTGCCCGGCCCCACCTTGGGGTGGGGGGTGGCTGGCCAGGGAGTGCATCTCAGTCTCTGGATGTCTCTCCACCCCCAGGCGACCAGCGGGCAGGGCTGTGACGTGGAGGAAGGGAGTAAACCCTGGGAAAAGGAAGGAGAAAAGGCACAGAGGGAGCTTGGTGCGTGTGTTACCGGTTCCTGCCTGGGGTAGGGGGGCAAGTCGAGCCAGCGCCCTGAGAGGTTCTCTCCAGCACCAGCACCACTTTGCCATGTTCTTCCAGCCTCATGGTCTTTGCTTCCACATCCTGGAGAACAAGCCACACGCAGTGCTCAGCACCCACCACGACCACTGCTCCCATTTCTAGGGCCTCTTCCTCCGCCTCCCCCATCCTAGACCCTGAGCCCCAGAGGACCCTCAGCCACTCTCCCACCCTGTTTAATACCCAGAGCCTGAAGCTGCCCCTCACTCTCGCCCCTACTGATCACACAGCCCCAGCCCTCCTCTGCTCCATCCCTCCGGGCCTCCCTCCATGGATCCCAGTGCCCCACCCTCGGTGACCCCCCTCCCCCATGGCCTCCCACACAGCGCGGAGTGCACGGGACTCACTGGAACCCGCCAGCACGCTGTGGGCTGCCTCACACACGCAGGGCTGTGCTCCCACCTCCAGCCACCATCCCCGAGCTGCTCCGTGCATGTCCTCTCCCTCCCTGCTCTTCACAAGCTCTCTCCGGCCCCTCCTCTCGCCCCACAGCTCTCCAGGAACGGCCCTTGCCAAGGCCCCTGCCTCCCAACCTGCGGAGCAGTACCTTGATGATCCGGTTGAAGTCCTGCTTGTCTACTCGGAGAAAGTGACAGTTGTCTTCTCGCAGGATGATGGTGGCTGCCCGGGGTGCATCATTCACCAGAGCCAGCTGTCCGAAGTCATCTCCCTCGTGCAGTGTGGTCACCAGCCCCTGCAGCCAGGCCTTAGTCACACAGCCCAACCGCTGACCCCCAGCCCTCATGGAACAGACCGCAGCGGGGAGAAGCCCCGAGGCAGGAGACCTGGGAGGTCAGCAGCCTTGGGGCCACCAAAGGGCACAGAGGGCAGGGAACAGGGAGCCGGGAAACAGGGAGGACTCACCTTGCCAAAGGTCACCACATTGACAGAGCCCTTCCAGATGATGTACCACGAGGTGCCCTTGTCCCCCTGGCTGAACACTGAGAGGAGCACAGGTCAGCACACCCCCAGCACCCACCACTCCTCTGTGCCCTGCGTGCATGCCCCGGTCCCCGGTGCCCAGCTTCCCGTCCACTGTCTGACTTACACACAGTCCCGGCCTTGCTGTGCGGCTCAAACAGCAGAACTGCGGCTAACTCCCGTTTCACCTGCGGGGCAGGGAGACGGGGCTCAGCAGGCAAGCCCCGCGGCAGAGGGCCAGGCTAGGAGTGAGGAGGTAAGGTTCAAAGACATGAGTGCTCCAGGGGCTAAGATGTGGCTGTCTCAGAGGGCCTGCCCTTTGGCAGGAGACAAAGCCAGGGGAGGCAATGGGCTAAAGGAGCAGGAGGATTTTCAGACAAGGACGCTGGGAGCAGGAAATTAGATGGAAATTTCCAAGCCATAAGGAGAAAGGGAGGGAGGTGTTTTCTAGCCCAGCAGCTGGTGCCCCTCGGGGTAGACGAGGAGACAGGCTCCCAGGGAAGAGAGGGGGCCCTGCGGACTGACCGAGTTGGAGAGGTGGGCCACGGCCTTGATGTGCAGCAGCTCCTCGAAAATGAGCTCCAGCTCCTCGTCTGTGCGCTGCCCCGGGCTGTGGGCAAGGGGTGCCAGGAAGCAAGGGGGAAATTCTGGGCCTGAGGCCGGGGGGGCCCACCTACCCACCAAGCACAGGCCTGGGCCAACCGGTGCCTTGGGAAGGGTTGTTATCACTAACAGACCAGCCACTCCCATGTGCACACTATGTGCTAGGCACCAGACCTCGCACTGCACACGCATCGTTTCTGTCCATCCTCACGACAACCACACGACAGAGGTATTCTTATTCTCCTTTGACAGAAGAGAAAGCTGGTACAAAAGGCCCACAGCTACCCATCTAGTAGCCAGCAAAACTGGAATTTGAACCCAGATCTGCCTGAGGACTCCAAAGGCCACGTTCTCTTAGCCACTGCTGCCCCTCAGAGTGGGCGGGGTCTTCAGAGGCCAGGTGGCCACACCCTCAGTGGGGAAAGGAGCCATACAGTGAGTCTGAGGCAGAGCGCAGACCAGAGCCCAGGCCTCTGATCCAGCCAGGGCCCTTTCCCTCAGCGAGAACGGATCCCCTGGGAGACAGAGCCATGGAGTCTGGGAGCCGGGTGAGACCTAGAGTTGTAGGGTGTAGGGTGCAAAGTGCCGACTCACGGCTTTCGAAGTGCCACAGTGAGCAGGGCATCGGGCCCCCTCTGGGAGAGCAGGGCCATGGCCTCAACCAATTCCTCCTCCAGCTCATGGACTCCTGCAGGTTCCGGCTCTGGCCCCAGGAAACGGTAGAATTGGGTATCTCGGTCCTGGAAAGTCCAGTCGTGTTTCACTGGGTGAGGGGTAGGGGGAAGAGGCCCAGGCATGTGGGAGGAGAGGAAATTGAGGCCATGTGGGTATGAGGCCCCACTGCAACATCCACCCCTCCTTACCCCCTGACACCTGCTCCCCAGGACTGCCCAGCCCCAGGGGCCCTGCCCTGGGCCCAGGCTCACCATGGCAGAGGGCACCTTCATCTAGCAGGACCTGGCATATCCCCACAGCTTGGTTTCTTGAATGGACCCCAAGCCCCAGGGCCAAGATCCCATCCACCAGCTCCCGGCCTGAGCAGCATTGCCTACAATAGTTGAAGGGAAAAGGAAGAAGAGCCAAGTGGCAGGACGTTAGAGGGGAGAGGGGAGAGGGGAGAGGGGAGAGAGGGGAAGTTAGAGGGGAGAAGGAAAAGAGGGGAGAGGAGAGGGGAGAGGGGAGAGAGGGGAGAGGGGAGAGAGGGGAGAGGAGGGAGAGGGGAGAGGGGAGAGAGGGGAGGTTAGAGGGGAGAAGGAAAAGAGGGGAGAGGAGAGGGGAGAGGGGAGAGAGGGGAGAGGGGAGAGAGGGGAGAGGAGGGAGAGGGGAGAGGGGAGAGAGGGGAGGTTAGAGGGGAGAAGGAAAAAAGGGGAGGGGAGAGGGGAGAGGGGAGAGAGGAGAGAGGGGAGAGAGGGGAGAGGGGAGAGAGAGGAGAGGGGACAGGGGACAGGGGAGAGAGGGGAGTTTAGAGGGGAGAAGGAAAAGAGGGGAGGGGAGAGGGGAGAAGGGAGAGGGGAGAGGGGAGAGGGGAGAGGGGAGAGGGGAGAGCGGAGAGAGGTGAGAGGGAGGAACTCTCCATCCAAAGGGCACCTACCCAGGCCTAGATGCCTGGAACAGAATGACAGGAAGAGAAAACAGAGGAGGCAGGCAAGACCTCCACTCACCGATAGAGCCTAAGGTGGTACTTTCTGTCTCGGATGAGGTTCGGGCAGGTGGCCAGGAGATGTCGATGCAGCTGCTTCCCAGCTCTAAGCACTCGTTCTGTGGACGCCTAGGAGGGGAGTCAAACAGCTGGCTCAGACCAGAGGCCCCAGTCCCGCTGCCCCTCCCAGCTCCACCCTCGGACTTGTACCTGCTCCAGGCTCACACTGAAATCCAGGGACTCCTCGCTGCTGGTGAGTGGCGTCTGAGAGCAATGGGAAGAGTGCACATTGGCGCCAGGCCTCCAGGCCCAGCTCCTGGACCCACCCTTCCCCCACTCCCCTACTCCTCACCCAGCACCCGACTCCAAACGCATCCATCTAGCTATTCATTCAACAGATACAGTAGTCTTGATATTTTGCTTTCCGGGGTTTCACTCACACTCAGCTGTGGTCCAAATGGAAAATTCCAGAAATAAGTAATTCGCACATTTTAAATTGTGCCCCATTCTAAGTAAATCTTATTGCTGTCCCCCTGAGATGTGAATCATCCTTTTGTCCAGCGTATCCACACTGAATAAACTACCCACCATTAGTCACTTAGTAGCCATTTGGGTCAGCAGACCCACTGTTGTGGTGTCCCAGAGCTTGTGTTCAAGTGACCCTTATTTTAATGAATGAGGCCGCAGCGCACACCAATGGTAGTAATGCTAGAGTTTCGGGTCTGCCAAAGACAAGCAGTAAAGTGCTTCCTTTAAGTGAAAAGGTAGGGATGTATAGGGAAAAAATAGTATACATAGGGTTCAGGACTACCCTGTTTTCAGGGACGACAACTGTAAACAAACACAGAGCACCCGATGTGCCTGGCATCCCCTTTTCCCCACCAGCTACCCTGTCCCCAGGCACCAAAGCACATCATCCCCACAGCTGAGCACCCCACAAGGCCGGCTGCTTGTTCAGGGCCCAGGTGTGCCCCCGCTTCCAGGTACCACGCGCCCGGAAGGGCGTGAGGACACGAGATCAGAAGACCCAAGCAGGGCCAGGAAGAAAGTGGCTTGGGAGGCCTGGAACACTTGCTCTTGGGCTAGAGTCACCAGGCCTGACCCCAGAGCCAGGGTCTGTCCCCAACCACAGGACAGTGGGTAAACCTCCTGTGGGGCCTCGGTGCGGCCTGGTGGTTAACACAAACCTTGGAGCCGGATTCCTGGATTCAGATCCCTGCTCCTCTATTTACCAGCAAAGTGACTCTGAATACGAATTAACCCGTCCCTGCTTCAGTGTCCGGGTCTGTAACATCTATAATATAAAATACTCATAATACCAGTGCGGGCTTTCGGAAGGATTACGTGAGTCAATATATAGAGAATGTTCAAAGCACTGCCTGGCATGTAATTGTATGTACGCGTTAGCTATTGCTACTTGCCCGTGACACAGAGAGAGGCTGCTTGCTCGGAAGCCCTCTGCTCCCTGAGATGCCGCTGCCGCCCATCCCCCTGTGTGAGTGAGGGGGGCTTGGCAGCACATGGGACTGGCTCCAGCACTGGCTCCGGAATTGGGCTTTATGTAGAAACACTGGCTAACAAGGTCTCCTACCTTTTGTGGCAGTCAAGCCACCCAGCCTACATGCCCCTGGGATGTTGACCACGAAAACCTCTCCCAACCCTTTTCTCCTACCACCTGAGAACTGGAATCTGTGGACATCTCGGGACAGGATGCCCTACCCTGTAAGAGCCCTCCCACAGGCAGAGTTCTTTACAAACCATGATCACCTCTGCGATTCCCTCTGATCTTATATTAAACAGGATCAGATGTGAGCTAGGCAGGGCAGGTATTATCTGTCCTCTTTGATTTATGAAGAAACAAAACTCTTGAAGTGAAGTGCTCGGGTAATTCAGTCATACATACTTCAAATAGCGGACAAACATGGATAAACTCAAGTTCTTACCAGAAGTGCTCACATTCTTGGTGTCATTCCACCCACCACACCTGCCCCTCCCCCACCCCCTTCTTCTCACCAGCACTCTCTCCTGCTTTCCCACATGCACTCTGGCCCCTGAAAATGGCCTGGCTAAGGACCTGGTACAAGCAGGCTGGGCAAGAGCCCCTCCCCTGGTTCTCGTCCTGCATCTTCCGCCATGTGCCAGGCAGAGGCCTGAGGTCTGTCCTGTGTAGGCGCTTGGCCCAGCACTGGACGGAAGTCACTAGGTGTCCCAAGGGTATCCCTGCCCAGGTCACAGGGCCCAGACTGGTGCCAGACACAGAGCCCTGGAGACTTGGCAACAGGAAATAAGGAGGAGGAGGAGGGTAAGGAGGAGGAGGAGGGGCCGGGGGAGGAGGAAGGGCAGGAATGCTACCCAGCCAGCCCCCGGTGTTGGAACAAACAGTGCCCAGTGCTAATGACTTGTTGTTGTTCATGTCAAATGCCCAGGTGGCCTTAGTCCCTGCCCCAACTCCCTTTGGTGCCCATGACCCAGGCTCCAGCACACGCTCTCTTCCTGGTATTATTCTGATCCCGGAGGACACATCAGGAGGGGAGGTGCCAAGTCATGTGGCCAGTCTGGTCACCACCCAGGTCCCAGATCCAGGGGCATTGCTTAAGCCATTTCCTGTCTTGCCCCAGGGGATGAGCGCAGGGGTCAGGGGCTTGGGGATCTGGCCCAGCAGAGCTAAGGAGGGGACCTAAAGGCACCCCTCTCGTTTTGCCAAGGAAAGCAGGTGCCCAGAGAGATGAAGTCATTTACCCAGAGTCACACACTGTTTAGAGATGGAAGATCCTACTGAGTAACTGCTACCAAGGCCGGCCCTGAAAGCAGGTGCTTGTCTCCCATTTCACAGGAGAGAGAAGGAGGCTCAGAGATTATGTAACCTGCCCTGAGAGGAGGTAAACATGAGCACCAGGATTCACACTGAGCCCGTCTGATACCAAAGCCCGTGTTCTCAGCCACGGTGCCCTGCCTCCATGGCACCTACCCCTTGCTACCCCCACTGTGCCATGGAAGCTGAGATAGTAAAGGTGTTCTGCCTGACCAGGTGGTGGTGCAGTGGATAGAGCATCGGACTGGGATGCGGAAGACCCAGGTTCGAGACTCCGAGGTCGCCAGCTTGAGTAAGAGCTCATCTGGCTTGAGCAAAAAAAAAGCTCACCAGCTTGGACCCAAGGTCGCTGGCTCGAGCAAGGGGTTACTCGGTCTGCTGAGGGCCCGCGGTCAAGGCACATATGAGAAAGCAATCAATGAACAACTAAGGTGTTGCAACGAGAAACTGATGACTAATGCTTCGCATCTCTCTCCGTTCCTGTCTGTCCCTATTTATCCCTCTCTCTGACTCTCTCTCTGTCCCTGTAAAAAAAAAAAAAAAAAAAAAAAAAAAGGTGTTCTGCCCTTAGGAATGAATGTTCCATGGGCAAGTAAGCTCGGAGAACACTGGGTAAAACACAGTTCAATAGGTTTGTTATCATAGTCCCTCTGGGCACTAACATGTTGGGGTGAGGGGACTATTCGAGGGCAGTGGTCAGTGTGTGAGCTCTGGAGCTGGATGCCTGGGTTCACATCCAGGTTCTCCCACCACCAGCTGGTTGTGTGACCTTGGACTGCTTATTAACCTCTCTGTGCTTCAGTTTCTCACCTGCACAAAAGTCCCCATCCCATAGAGCTATTGTGAGGATCAAATGAGTCAATAATAGAAAGCACTTGGCAGTGACTGGCTTGTAGTAACTGCTTAGTAAATGTTAAGTAACTTGATTAATTTTTACTTCATGATGGTCACCTCTTATCTGGATACTGCAAGAAATGTAGCTCGACTGTCCCTGTCCCTGATCTGATGCCCCTGAGTGACAGCTCAGGAGCTCTCAGTGGGAAAGAAGTAGCTGGTATGGGTCAAGGTGAAGGTCCTCACTCACTGCCTCCTTTCGCTTCTCCACGGGAAGGACTCAGGTAGAGGAGGAGTTGCTAGCTAGCTCCCGAGAAACCACCTCCTTGGCCTGCCCCACCCTGCCTCCCTGTGGCTGAGTGTCAGAGACCCAATGGCAGGACAGACACAGAGCCAGACAGCTGCATGGGGACCTGTCAGACCAGTTCCATCCATGGCAAAGGTCTCAGGCCAAGGCTGTGTGCGGTGGGATGGGGAAAGGATACATAAGGTGGGGTGATATTTTGGGATATCAATGTTACCATTTGCAGCAAGAGAAAGTATGACACGAACTTGCACTCTGCAGCCAGATTACCCAGGACCAAAATCCAGCTTTAACCCTTAGCAGCTGTTGTTACACTGGACCTGTCACTTAGCTTATCTGTGCCTCTGTTCTCTCATCTCTAAAATGAGATGATGACATCAGCAGCTCTCTCACAGGGTTGTTATGAGAGTGTTTG
Source organism: Saccopteryx bilineata (assembly GCF_036850765.1). Lineage (NCBI taxonomy): Eukaryota > Metazoa > Chordata > Mammalia > Chiroptera > Emballonuridae > Saccopteryx > Saccopteryx bilineata. The sequence continues at coordinate 136,092,979 of NC_089491.1, read as the reverse complement.
AGATGATCAATGTCTTATGTAGAAAACTGTCAGCTACTACCATTATTTGGACAGGTTGGATGAAAGAATGTTTTCTGAGTTAGAGCATAGAGACACTACCCCCAAAGCACTCACTCAGAGAGAAGCAGCCCAAGCTTGTCTGAGTTCACGGGACCCAGCAGAGATCATCCAGATCTTGCCCCTGCTCTAGACAGATGGGTCCCTCTGCCAGTTCCCAGAACACAGACAATCTCCTCTTCCCTTCATGGTTTCCAAAGGAGACGTTATTCCATTCCATTCCACTGTCACCTTTGTTAGAGTTGGTAAGTCTTTCCTGTGTCTAACCTCAGGCCCTCCTGCTATAACCTGCTTTAATTCTCTCTTATTCTGATCTAGTAGGAACAGAAAGTACTATCTTTAGGCCTCAGGAAACTGATAAGTTCCCCCCTTGGTTTTCTAAGAGGTAGGCATGGGCAGTGTAAGCCCCAGCGCTGTCCTCCTGGGACTCTGGGCCCCACCCTTTCACAATGCCCATCCTTCACTCTATGTGTGCATACTCCCTGCCTGGTGCTTGGTCCTCATGTGAGCTCTTCATGGGCCGAAGGCATCACTCAGAGATGAGAGGTGCAGCTTGGCAGGCACCCAGAGCCTCAACATAGACACAATGGGCTGGAACCATCCCACCCCCATTCCCCAGAGTTGGTCATCAGGAGAGGATGTGGCTTCTGTCCCATCTCTAAAAATCTAAGTTCCCTTCACCATGAATCCTCACTTGCCCCCCCTACCTGGCACGGGAGGGGCCATGTTTCTGTGCCTTTGACCCCATTTACACTCCAGCAACCCTCCCCCCCCCCCTTCCGGCCTCCTCAAGCATACCAGGGGTTGGAGAAGTCAGGAGACAGCCTGGCGGCCTCCTCTACCCTCTCCCAGACTTTGGGTCCCAGGGGATCCTCCAGTGACCTCATTGTCCTAGTACCTGACCTTTCCCCCACTCCCTACCTTGCCTCTACAAGCTGGGAAGGGGACAGGAAATGCACAAGTAATTATAGCCTGAAAGGGAAGGAGGGAGGGAGTGTTCTAGCCCACTGGCTCCAAGCACTACCTACTACCAGTGACCTGAAAGTGGGTGGAGGTGACAGCTAAGCCCAGAAGTTGAGGTGCTCCAGCTCCCTTGCCACCTCCAGAGCCCCATCTCAAGCAGGATGCAGACCCAAGAAGCCCCTTATCAGGAAGACCCCAGGAGGAAGGGATTAAGGGACTGCCACCTAGACTCTCCTCTCAATTCTGATTGCGAAGATGACGCTGCCATGTTGGTGGGCCTCCGTTCTCTTAACTCAGCCTCATGCTTTAGTAAATATAAATGACAGTTAAGAGAGGTAGCAGGAAGGAAGCAGAAGGTGGTGGTCATTCTACTTAGTGGGACTTGCCTGTATGAGATGAGCTCTCCCACGTCTGTCACCTGCTCCTGCTTCCTCCACTCCTTTTCCCAAGTGCCCTCACAGCACCCACACACACAGGTGGGCACACAAGGCACAGAGTCTCAGGCGAGTCACTCTATTAAGTCTGGGTGGTTGGGGAGAGCTTCTCTGCTGATTTGGATACTGCCACCATCATCCTTCCCCTCACTCCACCATTCACCCTGCTGCTGCCCCCTTCACCTTGGCGGCTCCAGGGGTGTTCTTCACTGGCAAGGGAAGCCCCTGTCATCTCAGGCTCTCTAAACTTCTCAGAATCTTTCCCTGAGCCCCGCAAAGCCAGATGCCAAGCAGTGTTCACATGGCCACCTCACCCCAAAATCAAAAAGCAGCATTGGTGCAGCCCAGTCCCTGACTAAAGGAGAATGTTGCCACGGTGATATATGGAGAACAGTAACCAAGCTTACCTCATCCCTGACTTCACCTGGCCCCCAGTATTTCACACATGCCTCCCACCCCCACCTGGAGGACAAGCAAGCAACCTAACCCAAGGCACATAGAGGTGATGGATAAATGACAAATCCTTCCATGTGTGAATGAGGGCACTTGGGCCCCACATGCACGCAGACTTGACACAGCTGTGTGGGCCACCACACACACTGCAGCTAAGCTGCCTGACCCACTGTCCATCCGGCAGTACCTTCTACACCCCCAGAGCAGGCTGGGCTACCACCACATGCCAGACCTCCCTCCAGCCCCGGTCCCGGCCGGCCCGGGCAGGCGACGGGCACTCACCCAGCGAAGCCCCTGGATGCGGCTGGGGCGCTGGTGGTGCTCAAGAAGCAGCTGGTAGGAACAACTTCGGGGCAGGTGCATCCTCCTCAGCACCATGTTGAGCAGCGTCCCCTCGGGCACCACGTCCGGAAGGCCTCCCACCTGTGGTGCTCCCAGAGCTGGGCTGTCCTCCACGGTCAGGCCCACCTGCCAGCGGCTCTCACCTGGCCAGCCCACCTGTGATGAAGGGAGGAAGGTGGACAGCCATGGGGCTGGGGCAGCTGGACCAGGGCACAGCTCCCCCAGGCAGCACCACTTCCTTCGACTCCTCTGGACTGGTCAGGCGGAGGTGCTGCAAGCCTGCCAGGAGCTGGGGGAGGGACAGGAAGACCTTCACTGGGGCCTGCCGGTCTGGCGCACTTAGGGGTCCCCAGCTGGGGGGAGATCGGCCCTCCTTCCCAGTCTGCTCTGGACTTCTGCCCCACCCCACTGCCCAAGTCCCTGCAGGGATCTCCACCACCTCCCAGTCCGAGGCTCTGGGTTCACTGGATGCCCAGAAATGCAGCTTCAGCTCAAACCCTTCTCCCCTCCTCCCTCACCACTGACCAACCCCGCTCGCCCACCCAAACCCCCCCAGTCAGCTTCCTCTCCTGCTCCTCCTCACCCCGGCCCCACCTCACCCACCTTCATGTTCCTTTTCAAGCTCGCCCAGCCTTGCAGGCTCTAGCAAAATGCTGGGGGGACGGCCAGCGAGCCCTGGTCAGCTCCGATAGAGGGATCCTGGAGGGGTGCGGGCTCTAAGTCCCCGGCGCAGTGACCAGAGCCCATTTCTAGCTGGACCCGCTGCCAGAGCAGCCAGAGGCAGGGCTGGGAGGAGAGGCTCCCGTCGGGTGAGTAGAGGGCTGGGGGTGGGGGGAAGCTTTCCCCTCAGCGACAAGAAGCCCCGAGCCTCCGCCTCCGTCCCAGACGAAAGAGCCAGCTGGCACGGGGCACTGAAGCGAGGCTGCAGCTGGCACTGGTCCGGACGGGAGCTGTCACACCCCCTGCACTGCCCGCCCCCTTCCCCTCCCGACCGGACCGGCTGAAGGAAGGGGCGGGGAGGAGCCCACACACACACACACAGCGGAGGGCTGAGGACCTGGGGTGGGCAAGGACAGGGTGGAGACTAGACTCCGGGGTATGCAGAGCGGGCAAGAACCTGAGCCCCGAGAGACCCGGGGGGGGGGGCAGGTGCAGCCCCAGGGTATGTGCCAGGGCCGCTAGCCCAGGTGACGGGGTAGGGGCCATGAGTGGCTGCACTGTCCGCCACGTGGCCGAGAGGCGAAATGCAAACAAGGAAACTGGGGGAAGGGGGAGGGGTGAGTCATTGCGGCCCCACCCGGGAGGGAAATCCGGGCTGGGGCCGCTTCCCGGCTGGGCGTCCTGCCTCCTATTTCATTTCAGGGACTCAACAGCCCCGGGGAGGGAATTGGGCTGCTTTCCGGTGGGGAATCCCGCTGCCCAGCCTCCCACTGCTGCGCTCCCATACACTCACCCCACGCCCCCCACTTCCCGCCCATGCACACACCAGCAGCACGGCTGGGGAAGTTGAGGCTGGAGAGGAAGGACTACGCTCTGGGATGGATGGAGCTGTGGCTGAGCTTCAAGAAAAGAGAGGGTTTTAGAGGGCCACGCCCCCCACCGTGCGTTCCTAGGTGACCTGGGGGTGGAGGCCCAGCCCGGGCTTATGCCCTCCCTGGGCCTCAGTTTCCACCACCCTGCAGGTGGCCCAGCGCCTCCTCATTGCCCCACTCCAGCTTCTGACAGGGAGGAGAGACAGTGCCTCTGTGACAGAGACTCCCGTGGCGCCGGGTAATTGCTCAGCAAGTTAATGAGGGTTTTAGAAAGAGGCACACGCCCCGCCCCCGGCTTTCTAGGACTCACTCTCTTTTGGCCCTATCTCTGTCCCTCTCCCTTTGCTGCTGAGCCTGCCTGGACCTGGGAAAACACGTCTCTAGCAATTTGTCCCCTTGCTCTGGGATGCCCAGCCCCCATCTCCCACCAGTGATTGTTTTCTCCTATCTGGGGTGGGGCTGCCAGTTTTAATTGTGATTTAAAGTCTCAATTTTAATGTATACAGTATTAGAAAATTTTCCCAGGAGCTTATCAAAACACAAGATCCATCCCTCTAATTCAGATTCAGTCCTATTGGTATGGAATGGAAAATCTGTATCTTGAACTAACACCCCCAGGTTCTCTGCTGTGTCCACAATTCGAGAAACCATGGTGGAGTTTTAAATGGCCCTCTAGGGAAGGTCCACGCCCAAATCCACCCACACAAGTTCCGGGAATCTGGAAGAAAGAAGAACAGCTTGGATATTGGCAGGAAGGGTAACAGGCCAGGAGACCAGGTGTGCTTGGGGAAGAGTGTTCGGGGGAGTTAGGTGTGGGGTAGGGGTGTGAGTTGAAGTGTCAGGTTGCTGTGGCCAGCGACCTGGTCTAGAAGCTATAGCAGGGGAGTTCCAGAGACTGTCGGTGGGATCAGAATACTATTCATACTACCCCTATTTTGGGCAGGTGGAAAAGAGCTGGGATGTGGGGCAGGACTGGGATGTGGGGCAGGACGTCTGCTTCTGTAGACCTCGCACCAGGCCAGGTAGCCTAAAAGCACCTGCCACGGTTCCAAGTGCTTCGCATGTATGGCATCTCTGCCACTACCCTACTGAGTAGTAATACTGTTGTTCCCATTTTGTAGATGGGGACTGAAGCGCAGACGTATTCAGTAACTTGCTAAGGTCACACAACTAGTAAATAACGAAGCTGGGGCTTGAACTCAGGCCATAACTCCATGCTATGCTGTGCTGTGTATATATCACAGTCATTCTTCTAACCTGGACTGTATGTCTAAGAGAGGAAGCTAAGGAAAGGGAAATTGAGGTGTAGGATGCAAGCATTTAAGGAAAGTCATTCAGCCTGGCCTGTGGTGGTGCAGTGGATGGAGCATCGACCTGGAACACTGAGGTCACCAGTTCGAAACCCTGGGCTTGCCTGGTCAAGGCACATATGGGAGTTGGTGTTTCCTGCTCCTCCCCCCTTATCTCTCTCTCGCTCCTCTCTAAAAGGAATAAATAAAGTCTTTTAAAAAAAATAGTCATTCAAATCAGTGAAAATGAAAGTGTTCTCCATCTATGTTCCCCCTCAATGCTATCCTTGACTTGCCTTTTTTTTTTTTCCACATCTTTCTCATTCTTCCTCCCTGAAAGACTGAGAGGATAGCCTGGTGATGACCTGTTCACTGGTAGCAAAGGGAGACCACTGGGGCTGGATCTTCCACTTGTCTCAATTTTTATAAGTGGCAGGCAAAGCTCCCTGCCTCCCACCAAGGCAGACGATGGGGCTGGTATTTATGGCTCAGGATTGGCCAGTGGAATACTGCTCAGTAGATATTAGTCTATGGCCTGGAGGGGGCAGGGGGCTAGGGTAATGTGTCTGAAGAAGACATCCCAAGCCAGATAATGAGTCATCTTGGGGACAACCATAACATGCCCTGGTGAAGCCCCCATCCAGCCCTAGCTGTCATTAGAGGCCTGTCAGCTGTGTTAGACAGATAAATAATAATAATAATAGTTAACATGCACCAGGCCCTGTTCTTGATACTTTAAATATATTCACTGATTTAATAATGACAACAATCCTGACATAGCTATTATTATTACCTTACTTTACAAATGAGGAAGCTAAGGTGCAAAAAGGTCAAATGACATGCCCAGAGTCCCATGACTAGGAAGCAGTGTATGATTCTACCCAAGCGGTTAGAGCCTGTTTGCTTTACCACTCTGCAATTCTGCCTCTCAAATATACTGACAGTTCCCAACAAGGGGGGAAAGCCCATATCCAGAGCCATCTCCCCCGTGCCTGGGTGCACAGGCTGCAGAGGCGGGGGAGGGCAGGCAGAAGGTAGAAGCTGAAGAGTGGGCCCCCTGACGCAGTCTACCCATACAACAAGCTTTGTGTGACATTCCCTTCAGGCAGGTGGCTGGGTATTGCAGAGGCTCCCAAGGAATAGCTGAGGAGAGTGAATGGGTTTTCAGCCCCTGGCTTTAATTCTAGGCTGTATTCCTCCCATCCAGGCCTCTTTGCAGAGCTCAACACTCTTGGAGCCCACAGCTTCCTGGATGTTCACAGGTCCCTCTCACTAGGCAAGTCTAAAACTCCCTTCCCACCCACCTGCTCCTCCTCCTGCCTGCCCCTCTCATCTCCCTACTCCTGGAGCTTCACTGCCTGAGCAAGGACCTCATTCCCTTCTCCTCCCACATCCAATCATCCACCAAGTCTGGTGAATTCAACCATTGAATAATCTGTTGCATCCATCCACCCATTATGCCCCATCCCCACTGCATCTGCTCTAGCCCAGTGATGGTCTCTTCCAGCTCTTACTATGTGCAGGGCACTATGTTTGCCATTTTGTAGACAGCACCTTTTAATCCTCAGAACAATCCTTGTTTGCAAATAAGGATTCTGAGGCTCAGAGAGGTGGAGTAACTTGCCCAAGGTCTCATATTGAATTGGGCAGAGCCAGACTCAGGCAGTCTGACTGCAGAATCCACACTCTTCACCACAACTTTATACTGCCTCCCTGATCACCATGCTCAACCTTGCCTTCCTCATCCTTCCTATGTAATGCCACAAGAATCTTTCATTCATTCCATCTCACTTACTGTAAGTGCCAGGAACTCTGCTATACACAAAGATCTAAAACTGAGCTGACACTGGGCTTCAGGACCACAGAGTCTAATGAAATTTTCATTCTTTTTTTTTTTTTTTTAGATTTTATTTATTCATTTTAGATAGAAGAGAGAGAAGGAGGGAGGAGCAGGAAGCGACAACTCCCATATGTGCCTTGACCAGGCAAGCCCAGGGTTGTGAACCAGTGACCTCAGTGTTCCAGGTTGATGCTTTATGCACTGTGCCACCACAGGCCAGGCAGAATTTTCTTTTATCTCTCAACACACTAATCTGGTTGGGCCTCCCTACCCAGCACAGTGTCTGGCATAAAGTAGGTGCTTAATGATTATGGGTGGAAATGAAATGAATGGTAATTGTGAGAAGTCAGCTGGTGCCTGAGGAGGGCCTATCCCCAGGGCAGAGTGGAAGGGATGGCGGGTGGCTTTTCAGCTCATTTTTAGGGCACTTTATTTCATCTCCCTCCCTCCTTGCTCTTTCTTTGTCTCCTACTCTTTTCTCCTTTTGTCCTGTGCTGAAAACTTGGCTCACAGATCCAGCTATGTCTTTGAGGTTGATTGGTGGAAGAGAGAGTGGGAGGTTAGAGGAAGTTTTAACTAACAGGCCTCCAGTGAGCCAGGCCTCCTGCAGAAAGGACCAGCTGGGAGACCAGAGGATGCAAGGGCCCTGCCTGGTACCCTGACCACTGCAGCCTCCTTCAGCATCCCTGTGACTCCACCTTGGCTGTGGTGGGTTAAAACGGAGAGGGATTGAGAAGAAAAGACAGGTACCATCATGTGGGCTCTACCTGTTGGCTCTGGAAGGTTCAAGGTCCTGCGATGCTTGCCCAGGCTCCTTCTCCCAAGGGTGTTTCCAGTTCAGTTCCTCTACCTCCTCCCTGCCCATTCCTGGGGTGGGGGCAGAGGCAGGGAGCTGGAATGTTGGTGGGCACCGGGCCAAACCTCCCTAGGACGAGCAGGTTGCAGCCAGTCACTCATGAGCCACTTGTGACAGTGATGGAGCAGGGGAAGCAGAGGAGAGATGAGCTCCTGCCCTCTCCAGGTGGGGGAGGAGAGCAAGTTAGAAGGAGGTTCCTGAGGAATAAGCGAGGCTGGGGACCAGAGGGGAGATGGCCGAGGCAAGAACAGAGACCCCACAGTTTCCCGGAGGCACATTCTTCTGGCTGGTGCTCAACTGACCCAGTATGAGAGGGGCAAGGAAACAATCACTGCGCAGGCCTGTGGTGGTGACGGGTGGCCGGCTGGGGGGGTAAGGGGAGGCCAGGAGAGCAGCAGAGAAAGCAGGGGCAGGTCTGGAGCTGTGCTGAATAAAGGCAGGGGAACAGGCCTGCCTCTCAGAGAAATTTGGTGTTTTACAGACTTGCATAAATTAGTAGCTGAAATCTCCCTCCAGCTGTTACTTTTCCAAGTGTGTGTGTGTGTGTGTGTGTGTGTGTGTGTGTGTGTTCCAAATACCCAGGAGACGCTGCATCTGACCTTGAGTGATCAATGTTCTATAATGGTGGCTTCAGTCCAGTTGTGGCCACTTTTCTTCAGGCTCAGAGTGTCCTTTTCTTTCACTCCTACACCCCTGTCCCAGCTTCTGGTGTGCTCTGGCCTTCCCCAACCGCGCCACTCCCAGCCACCACCCACACTACCCCCTCCACATTCCCTCTTCACATTCCCAGCCTCTCGAAACCTGAATCTCAAACACGCCATCCCCACCCCCCCACCCACCCCCTGGGTGGCCTTTGTTCAGGACCCAAATTCTGTGTGCACTCTGCCCGCATGTTCCAGGGACTTGGAGACAGCCATGCGGGCCTGAGAGAGGGGTCCTGGTACAGTCCCTCGCTGAAAAGGGGGCCAGAATGTGGCAGTCAGGCCAGCAGGCCAGGGAGAGAGGCCCCTGCCTAGCATCAGAGCAGACCCTCATCCTGCCCCTAAGTCTACTCAGGAAGTGCTGGGGCCACAGAGGAAGCTGAACATTCAAAGACTTCTGGGCACCAGACCCGTGGCCCATTTCCTCCCTCCAGAGGGGACACTGACAGGCCAGGGCGGGCTGCAGAGATGGGGCCCAGAGCGGGAAGTGGAGATACACGGGGTCCAGAGAGGGCAGTGAAAAAGAGGGAAGTCTGCCTTCTGAGTGAGAGAGCACAGGCCACCCCTCTCCTCCCCGTGTCCCGTTTTTCCCTCCCTGACAGAGAGGGAGCGCCCGCTGCTCAGACGTCTCAAACCTGATTTTTCTGGGAAGGCCTTCCTGCTCTTGGCTTCCCCTCTTGGCAGAGGCCTTGCAAGGCCTGAATCCCAATTTAATCCTCCCTGAGGTTTCAGTTCTCCAGGGCGCCCCAGGCTCCTTGGCCCTTAGCTGAGGGTGCCAGCTGGAGTCCTGAGACCCAGGCCAAGCAGCAGGGACCCTGCCTGGTCCTTCTCCCCTGACAGAGCCTCCGCTTGGGCCAGGGTTTCCCCTATTTCCCTGCCAAATGCCTGGCACTCACCACAACTGAAATTAAATAGCTGCCTAATTATTATCAGTAACCCTCTTCCCGGAGAATGTAAGTCTCCAGAGGACAGCAACTGGCCCTGCTTTGCTCAAGCCTGCATGACTTGCAGTCAGGGCCTTGGGCACAGAAGGCCCTTAGGAGAAGCTTCTTGAGTTAAATAGGTAAACTATTTGTCCCCCACCTGCCATATGTCCTTGTCATCTCCTGCAGGCCCCTCCCCCTGGCCTGTCTTTCTTCCGGGTACCTTTCCATACAGTTCTTGGCCAATTTCCATTCCTCACTGCCTCCATCCACCCTCTTCCTCCTCCTGGGAGCACCTCAGATGTGGCCTCTTGGACCTCTCTAGGGTGTTGTTATTCTTGGACCCCAAGCTCTGAACTGAGCACAGGTGACAGCCTTAGTTCTTGCCCTTTGCTTCGCCCAGTGCTCTCACAGCTGCACTAGAGGAGAATCTGGGTGTATTGATTAAGCCTCTGTGGGTAACTTTCTCACTCAGTAAATCAAATCCCTAAATTCAAATCTGGAGGACAAATCTATACTAATCCCTGCTTTGTTCTCTAGGAAGGGGTGATGCCCTCCCCTCGGGCCTTCGTGTTCTCCCCACCCCGTGCACCAGGCGCACGGCCACGTGGAGGTGAACTGCAGGCTTCGCCCCTCTCCTTCTCTCCCTCTCTCCTTCTCTCTCTCTCTCTCTCTCTCTCTCTCTCTCTCTCTCCCCATCTCTCTTTCTCTCTCTCCCCTCCCCTCACTCAACACCCACCTCACAGTAAAAGGGAAAAGAGAGTTGGAGCAGGTACCTTGATTGGGTGTTCAGGCCAGGAGATGGAAGTTGCCAGAGAACACAGGAGAGGTGAGCAGGCCTGTGCTCCGCGCTGCCCCTCCAGATGCGGCTGCAGCTGTGAAAACACTCACGTTTCCCCTCTCCCCACCCCGACGCCTCTTCCCCGGCCTCAGATGCTCACTAAGTGTGAGCTCTGAAACCTGTTGCTTCCACTCCGCATCCTGCCCTCTGCGTGGACTTCCTGACTGTCGGTGGGCAGGCGGAGGAAGTGGGTCTCAGCGAGAAGCCTGATGCTGAGTGGCATCATTCCAGCCCCGAGAAGTGAAGTAATCCCCTTTTAGGGTCAGAAGGCAGCCACAGCCCTGGAGAGCCAGGGTGACCCCCTGGATCTGAGCCCTCGCCTTGGGATGCCTTCCTTGCAGCCTGGGGCGGGCCAGCTCCCGCCTGCAGTGAGCTGCCTGCTCTTCCTCTCTAAAACAGTCTTTTCTGCCGTGTGGTCTATAAGCCTGACCTCAGGAGGAAGATGAAGCTATAGGAGGGGGGCCAAGGTGGGGTGGAGACAGGGGATCCACCTCTATCAGGCACAGCCTCTGGCTGCCTCAACCCGAGTCCACAGCCTTGAACTGCACAAGGGGTGAGGGTGGGCAGGGGGCCACATAAGGTCTGCGGAGAATCCTGCGGAACTCACCACCTAAATTCCTGCATAGAAGATTTTAGCCCAACTTTGCAAAGCTGGGTCTCAAGGCACAAGGTTAGAGAAGGCTGCCCCCTAGAGCCAGGCTCAAAGAATTCTTTATGGACAGCCAGCCCTGCTTTCCTTTATTCATCGCACAAATATTCATTGAGTTCTACCTATGGTCCTGGCATTAGACTAGGTACTAGGAATGCAGAAGTAATCAAAGCAGGAAATGGGCTAACTAACCATCAAAGTTTGCCCTAGACTGAGGGTCTTTCTGGGACACGGAACTTTTAGTAGTAAAACCAGGACAGCCCTGGACAAACCAAGAGAAGTTGGTCCCTAACAGCTTTATAAAGCCCCTGCCTTCATGGAGGTTATACTCTGATGGGGTGGCAGGGGCATGGGTGGAAGGGATAAACAAATAGGTAAGACCATCTCACACAGTATAAGCGCTATGGGGAACAAACCAGGCGAGGGATTGGACTTTAAGAACAGGATTGCCTCTCTGAGGAGGTAACATCTAAGCCCAGACAAGAGTGGTGAGGGATTGAGCTTGTGAGCACAGAGAAGAGCTTTCCATGCAAAAAGTACAAAGACCCCCAAGGCAGGAACAAACTTGGCACATTTGAGAAACAAGGAAGACCAGTGTGCCGGAAGTGAAACGGGCAGAGTTGAGACTAATTTGAGTTGGGGAGACCTCAATCAGTTCACCCTAAGAGCTGTGGGAAGCCACTGCAAGGATTGCGGCAGCAGAGTTCCATGTTCTGGTTGTCATTTTTAAAGATCACACCTGCTGCTGGGTGGAGAATGGACTGGAGGGGAAAGAATGAGCAGAGGAAAACCGGTTAGGAGGCTGTTGCAGGGGGCAATGGAGGTGATGGCGGCTGGACTAGGGTGGTAGCAGGTGGATGGAAAGAAAGAACAGAGCATGCCCAACTGTGTTCGCTGTGGATGTCGGGGTGAAGGAGAGGCAGAACTCAGTAATGATGCCTAGGTTTGGGGCTGGAGCCATAGGATAAAGTACATGCCCCAGATGACATCCTGCTGGGTGGGGACTAAGGAACAGAGAAGAGGAAGCCCTGACAAATCTAATCAACCGGAATATAGCTTGTTGGGAGTAACCTTGACGTAGCATTGCGGGAGAAGATATGTCAGGAATGTGCCTGCTTTCCGGGAGTGAGGAAGAAATGTCTTAGGATGCAAGGTCTCTGCAAGTGGGAGTTAGGAATCTTTCTTAATATTGGGTGGGCCCAATTCAAAAGTGACTTCACAGGGATTAATAGTTCAGACAGGTTAGCCATATAGGATATATTTTTTGTTTTTTTTGTTTTTCTTTTTTTATAAATAAATTTTTATTTTAATGGGGTGACATCAATAAATCAGGCTACATATATTCAAAGAAAACATTTCCAGGTTATCTTGTCATTTAGTTCTGTTGCATACCCATCACCCGAAGAGAGATTGTCCTCCGTCACCCTCTATCCAGTTTTCTTTGTACCCCTCCCCCTCTCCCTCTTCATCCTTCCCTCCCCCCACCCCCTGTAACCACCACACTCCTGTCCATGTCTCTTAGTCTCGTTTTTATGTTCCACCAATGTATGGAATCCTGCAGTTCTTGTTTTTTTCTGATTCACTTATTTCACTCCGCATAATGTTATCAAGATTCCACCATTCTGCTGTAAGTGATCCGATATCATCATTTCTTCTAGCTGAATAGTATACCATGGTGTATATGTGCCCCATCTTCTTTATCCAGTCTTCTATTTTTTTTTTTACAGTGATTAAAAGCCTTTAAGCAAACTCTTGGCCAATACAGCAAGCATCCATAAAAGAGTAGTGTCCTTACCATGTTCACCAAGTCCAAGTTGGCCCCATCACCATGCCAAGTCCTTGAAAAATGCAACCCAACCCCAGTTCAGTCTGTTAGGAGCTGTCACAGGGAGCAGGAGTCCAGGGAAAATCCACATCCAGGAAAAGTCCGCATGGCACTGGAGTTGTCACCATTCTATACTTTGCAGCTCATGTCCAAGTCCCAATGACTGCTGCTTCTAGCTGGTAATGATTCAGGTAGACTGGAAAAGCCATTTGCAGCATGCATGGATATGGAGCTTCTGTTCTCCTCTGCCTGGAGAGATATGACCAGGTAGCTTTTCCCTGGAGCTCTGTGACTGTGGCATGGTAAAGAGAACCTTGGGATACACTAAGCAGTCTCGGTGTGGCTTCTTCAGTGTTCCTTGGTTGAAGAGTCCTCTTAGTTTAGTCCAAAGTTGGTTTTTCCAGATGCTAGTTCTTAAAATTCAGATATGTTGCTTTTCAGAAAGGTACCAATTCATTTCCTAGCTGCCCTATGTTACAAATGGCCTACCTAACCCTCTGGTCCATATAGGATATATTTACATGACCTGAAATGTAATGAAGATCGTATTTTGGGATAATAAGACTAACTGTAACAAACAACCCTGAAACTGCAGAATCTTAGACCAACAAAGGTACGCTTCTCACTCATGTTACAGTCTGATAAGAGTCTGGGGTACAAAGTGGTGGTTCTGTTCCATTAATTCATTCAAGGGTCCTAGGCTCTCTTCATCATTCGACACTGCTGTCTTCAACATGCAGCTTCTAAAATCATCACAGAAAAGGAAGAGAGACTGGAGGATACATGGAAGATTTTTATGGGTCCAACCTGGTAATGGCACTCATTGCTTCGATTTTGATTCCATTGCTCAGAACTCAATCCCAGGGCATCAATTTAACTGCAAGGAATCTTGGGAAGTGTTCAGAATTCAAATTTAGTAGGTCATGTGCCAGAAGAAGAGCTGCTGATGGTGGGCACTAGCAATCTCTGCTGCAGGCAGGGAGCAAGGTTGTCTGTCATGGTGGGTGATGAGCCGTGGTATCTGTCGGGTTGGGATGGGAGTGTGCTTTCTGGAAGTACCCTGGAAAGGAAGCTGATGTGGGAAGAAGTGTATGTATGGTGCACACCCACGTGCTTGTAGCTCCATAATCCTTCCATTCTTCCCCATTCTCATGGCCTTTCCTCGGGTAAGACCTTACTTAATTCACACCTTACCACTGAAATAGCCTTGTAAATGCTTTCTCTTCTACAATTTTCTTTCCTATCAAATCTAACCTGAATACCACAGTCTAAATATTTTTCCCAAAACATGGCTTATGTCATGCTATACCTGTTCACTAATAACAATAGCAACAATTTCAACAACAGCAATAAAAATTTGTTGGATTACTGTGGTGAGTGTTTAACTGCAGAATCTCAATATACCTTCACCATTACAACAAGCCTGTGAGGTATCGTCATCATTCTCATTATATAGATGAAGCAACAGGACTTCTGAGAGGTTCCTGTGCTAATATGATAGACACTAAGCATGTGTGGTTGTTTAAATTAAAATGAAAAACAATTTAAAATTCAGCTAGCCACATATCAACTACTCAATAGCCACACGTGAGTACTACCATCTTGGAGAGTGCAGATACAGAAAAACTTTTTCTTGGCAGAAAGTTCTGTTAAATTAGGGGCCCAGGGCCACAGAGTAAGTTGTAACCTTATCTGAGTATAAAATCCTTCAACAGTTAAGAAGAAGTTTCCACAATTAAGAAAAAGTTTCAGCCTGCTCTTAACCTTCTTGTACAACCTGGGCCCAAGCTATTGTTACATAATTCTTTCCTCACTATTTTCTTGCACAATCTCATGCTCAGTTTGCTCCCTACTCTCTAAGACTTCTAATATATCCACTCATAACATTTTTGCTCTCCTCCTTTGTCTGCCCAGCTAATTATTCCTACCTGACCTTTAAGGTTGAATCAGCTCCCTTGTTTCCATTCTTACTGCCTCGACCTGACTCCCCTCATCACCTTTTGCCATGACAGCTGTTCTGCTGCTACTAATCATACTTGTGGACATTTACTGAACACCTACTATATGCTAGACACTCTTCTAAGCACCAAGTCCTCATCACAATCCTTGAAGTACATATCACTGCTGTCCCCACTTTACAGGAGGTAACAAAGCACAGGGAAGGGAAGGGCTTGTCCCTACTGTCTAGTTTTTCACAGGCACTTCACCCTCACACTATTACCCTGGCCACATTTCTAGAACACAGAATGTTATTTTGTCCCCTCCTCTGGCTCCACAAGGAGGGAACAGCCTTCTTAGCAGGATGCTCAAAGCCCTTTATGTTCAGAACATTTTCAATGTCAAAACCCCCATTCCACCCACAAACCACAAACTACTTACAGATTCCCAACCTGACATGTTATTTCTTCCCTCTGTGCTGTCTGTACACATGCTGTTCCCACAGCCTGGAGTGTTACCCAGCTGGCCAGCTCTGAAGCCACCCACGGCAGTGTTCTCTGGACCGTGGGGTGTGCTCCCTCCTCTGAACATCAGCTCTAACTCTCCACCAGCAGCTCTCAAAAAGGGGGCTGGGTTCTGAACTCACCACGTTAAAATCACTTCCCATTAGAAAAAACAAACAAACAAAAAAAAACTCCCAAGATTCAAATGTAATGGGCCAGGAGGGAATCTGAGGTCTTTTTCTTTTTAATTTTTATTTGTTGATTTTACAACAAGAGGAAGCAAGAGAAAAACATCGTTTTGTTATTCCACCTATTTACACATTCACTGGTTGATTCTTGTACCCTGACTAGGGATCAAACCCACGTATCGGAAGATTAGAGCATATCAGGAGGTTGCTCTAACCAACCAAGTTACCTGACCAGGGCTTTTTGTGTATGTTGGGGGGGGGGGGAGCATGATAAGCATCAACTTGTATTTGCGGCACTTTTAATTGTTCATTGCTTCTCATATGTGCCTTGTCTAGGAGGCTCCAGCCAAGCCAGTGACCCCTTACTCAAGCCAGCAGCCCTGGGCTCAAGCCAGAGACCATGGGATCATGTGGATGATCCCACACTCAAGCCAGCTACCCCACACTCAGGCTGGTGAGTCTGAGCTTACCAAGCCAACGACCTCAGGGTTTCAAACCTGGGACCTCAGTGACTCAGGTCAAAGTTCTGTCCACTGAGCCACTACCAGTCAGACTCTTTTCTTCTCTTTTAAACTAAATGAGCTGACAATTTTATTTTAACATTTCACAATGAAAATTGCTTTCCTTTTCCCACTGCATCCCTTCAAAACTATTCTCTCTTTGATAGGAAGAGGGAGTGAGTCTTCCTTGTAATGCTGTTAAAGAATATCCGGAGTCCCAGCACCACGATCTCTTGGTGAAGTAGAACAAGAAATATAAAACTGAAAGAGGCTGCCCTCTGTCCTCACCTGTCTGGCTGAGTCATTCCTAGCCAAGTGGGCACCATCATGGGATGGATGGGAGGTCTCATCGTTGGGGGCCCAAGCATCATTGGCATGTGCTCTCCCATAGGTGGCCTCATTCCAGGAGCAGGTCCCACTGGCATCATCCCAGGAGGGCCCATCGTTTGCATTATGGGAGGGCCCCCCATATGGGGTGCTGGCATCATACAAGGGCGAGGAGGACCAGGAAGACTTGGCAGAGGAGGGATCATTACCCCTGCAGGAGGAGGAGCAGAGAATGGAGTAGAAGGTATCTTCCCTTGCTGAAATGCTGTAGTTGTTTTGTCAATCAGGCTCTGAGCCTGCTCTTCCATCCATTTCTGATAGTAGTTCTTCACATTCTCTTTTTGTTTCCTGCTACTGCAGTGTGTCTTTCTCACAGATAGAGAGTCATGGGTGAGGTGTGTATTGCAGTAGTCATAATAAAACTTGGGCATGTTGTTCACAAGTCACTGGCCACTCCGTTCCACCAGACTCGTTCTTTTTTAAGAAGCTCTCAGACTCTTCTGAAATGAGGGAAATGGAGCTTACGTACACTGGTTTATATCACTCATTTTGCAATTAATTAATCATGCCCTGCCTAGATTTCATGTGCATGATTATTATTTAATACTTATCTTTATTCACTCACATTCATTTATTCAACAAATGTTCTTTAGAGGGCATTTATGTGCCAGGCACTCATTTAGGTGTTGGTGTGAATGAAAGTGGTACAGTCCCTGCTCATGGAGCTTAATTCCAGAAGGGTGTGGTAGGCAGAATAACACCCCCTAAGCTGTCTATATCTTAATCCCTAGAATTTGTGCATATATTCCTATACTTGGCAAAAGAGATTTTGCTGATGTGAGTAAGTTAAGGATTATAGTGTTGGAAAATTATTTTGGATTATTCAGGTTCTTAGTCACCAGGGTCCTTATAAGGGAAAAGAGGAAGAGAGCAGAGTCAGTGAGAGAGGAGATATGACAACAGAAGCAGAGGTCAAAGTAATGTGGTTTAGTAGTTTTGGAGATGAAGGAAGAGGGCTCAGTCAAAGAGTGGGGTTGTTGTCTGACCTGTGGTGGCGCTGTGGGATAAAGCATCCACCTGGAACACTGAGGTCGCTGGTTCGAAACCCTGGGCTTGCCTGGTCAAGGCACATAGGGGAGTTGATGCTTCCTGCTCCTCCCCCTTCTCTCTCTTTCACTCTTTCCCTCTCCCTCTCTCTCCTCTCTGAAAAAAAAATTGAATAAAGTCTTAAAAAAAAAAGAAAAAAAAGAATGGGGTTGGCTCTATAGAGAAGCTGGAAAAGGCAAGGAAGTGAATTTTCCCCTTGAGCTCCCAGGAGGGCAGTCCTGTCATCCTTTTTAATATTAGCCAATTGAGACCCATGTTTAGGTCTACAGAACTATAAGATTATAAACGTGTGCTGGTTGAAGCCAACGAATTCGGGAGAATTTGTAATAGCAGCAAAAAAAAAGAATACAAGGGATACTGGCCTCGTATTCTGTGCAGGCATAGATGGGCTAGATTACAAGTGCTTTGAGGACTGTGTTGGGTCCGGTTCTTCCTCCCAGCTCCTTGCAGGAGGCAGGACCTGCGGTGAGAGCTCAATATATGTATTCCTGCTGTATTTCCGGTCTCTGGCATTGTCTGATTCTGAAGGTGGAGGTGATGTTTGGTAGTGGTTTGCGGTGGGTATGAGGCTTGTGGAGATGAAAGGAAAGGGGATCTGTCGGTGAGCGTTGGGAATTTAAGGTTAGAAGGTGATGGTGGCATGGGCTCCCAAACTCCAGTGTGAAGTACCTTCTGAGGCTGCTTAACGCAGGTCTGGGAGGGAGCCTGGCTGATGGCGGCAGGGTGGAAGGAATCATATTCGCTGTGTATTTTTATGTTTTAATTTTTAACAAGAAATTTAAAGCTCAAATTTTAAACGAGAATGTGCCTCCTATTCAGAGATTAAATTTTAAAAAGCAGTCACTGCAGCTGGCTTCTATAAATATGTTGTCAGGCTCCGCCCATCTTCATCTGGTGGATCTGAGGATAAACCCGGGATCTGCCTAACAGGTACCCGGTGACCAGACAGCCCAACTTCACGGTGCCCAACCCCACGGTGCCCAACCCTGGCCGCGCGGGCGGCGGCTCCCGGCGCGGGCGGCCTCCGGCCGGGGAGGGCGCTGTGCGGCGGCGCAGGGGGCGGGCCTGGGCGGAGCACCCGGCGGCCGGCGGCTCCCGGCTCCGGCTCCCGGCCCTGCACCTGTGACTCTCCGCGGCGCGTGCCCTCTCGCCCGGTGCCCGCAGCCCATGGCCCCGTCTCGCCTGCAGCTCGGCCTCCGCGCCGCCTACTCCGGCCTCAGCTCCGTGGCCGGCTTCTCCATCTTCCTGGTCTGGACGGTGGTCTACAGCCAGCCGGGGACCGCGGCTATGGGGGGACTCGCAGGTAGCCCGGGGCGCTGGGGGCACTGAGGCCCGGTTGTGGGGGCGTGGGGCGGCGCTCTGTTCCTGAGGATCCTGGCGGGCGGCGCTTCCCCGGGGATCGGGTAGGGTGTTTACCTGAAAACATCCATTAGGGGCGCAGGCCTCTCGCGGCCGGAGTATTCTCCGGGTGCCACGGGCACCGGGTGCCCGCCAAGCCGGCCCGACCCGGGTGCCGACGTCCAGCGGCTGACGGGTTAGCTCGCGACTCCCCCGCCCGCTGCGCTCTGACAGCCTCCTTCCTGAGAGTCTGCTTCGCTCGCCACCCCTTTCCCTGAGCCAACACTGGGCTCAGTGTAAAGACCCCCCCCCACACACACACACACCTGTTCCGGGGGTCCCGCCCCTCCAGCGCCTCTTCCTTGGTGGCTGGATGACAGCAGAGAAGGGGTAAATGGAAAGGAGGTCTGGGTGTATTTGGGGAAGCCCACCTGCCTCTTAGTGTGGACCCCACCCCAGCAGAATCCTCGGTAGAGACCTGGAGGAGCACGTTAGGGATCTGATTATGTTTCCGCCACATTGGTGTCTCATTGCCACCCTTGTGCTGTGGCTCCTCCACCAGTATCTGCTAACCTGTCCTGGCCGCCCTTTTTGTGCCCCAGGGTGGGAAGGGGAGGCAAATGCTAGAGTAAGAACGTCAGTGCGCTGGCGGAAGCCGGTGCTCACCCGGGCTCTGAACTGGCTGTGCACCCTTTGGGCATGCCATTAACCTTGCTGTGTTGTAGAACTGGTGTGAAGAAGAAAAATATTTCTACTTGCTAACTTTTTAAAATTGCTTTCTATATGTCAGGCACTGTGTTAAGCAATCTGCTCCCATCATCTCATTTAATCCTTACCTTAGTCCTGTGAAGTAGGCATTACTATGCACATGTTACAGAGAAGCCTTAAATTGAGGTTTAGTGTAAATAAATAGCTTGCCCCGGGCTACACAGCTACATGAAATAGTATGTGTGGGAAAAGAACTTTAGGAAAAAAATACATGTAAGGATAATGCTTTTATATATGATGATCTTATTCTGTTACTAAATTCCTCTGCCCAAAGAGCCCTAAATGGACTAATGACAAATAACTACATTTCCTCATTGCACCTGAGCTTACTGAGAGCCATCCCTGGGTAGACAAGGAATGGGAGGTGAAGGTTCTGCCTTATAAGAGGGGCATAATGGCCACAGCTTAAGCAATGCCAAGCAGAGCACTGGGGAGTCACCAAGGATAGGCGGTGGGCACCCTGGCCGGGCTGCTCTTGTGCCTGCCTGGATGCCTCACCACCTGTGGCTTTCTGTCCTCCCTGGGGGCAGTCAGGCCACCTCTGCTCACTTATCTACAGACCCCTGACCCTTTACCATCTACCCTGTTTTTCCTGGTTCTCTTCTCCTTGCAGTCTCTCCCTGGGTTTTGTCAGCCCTTCTGCTTTGCCCTCAGAGAGCTGGTGTTTTCAGGCCGGGCCCGTGGTTGTACTAATAAGACTTGAGATGAGGGGCTGCCTGTGGAGTGAGGAGCACGGGCCATCCCTGGGATCAGAGCTCGCCTGCTCTGGTTGTGTTAGAGCCTGGCCTGGTGCAATGAGCCCTAGTTAGCTGTGTGCCTCCTGGACCTCAGTTTCCTCATCCCTAAGGACTGGAGGAGATGCCGGTGAAGAAGGTGATCTCAGAGACCCCCCCCCCCCCCTTGAGGTCCAAAATGTTGCAATTTTGTGTTCTCTCTCATTCACCTCACAACTGCTTGTTGGAGGTCCATGAAATGGGCCCTCTGACTTATGCCCCAGGGTGTCCTGGGGTTTTCCTCTGTTGCAGACTCTGTCCTCTCTCCCTTGCGGCAGGCTTCCCTCTGAGGCAGGCCAGCTGTGGAACTGCCCAAGGAGAGACGCTAGGGCAGCAGGGGCCTCGGGCCTCCCTGACAGTCTGGTCTTTGACAACCAGGAGGTGGCCATGGAAGAGCCAAAGCTGCCTGCTGGTGTGGTGGTGTGGTGGGGTGATGGAGGGCTTGCCAGGCCGGGGCTGTGCGCGTGCCCTCTCCACCCTGAGTGGGTCCCGAGAGTCTGTAGCCAGTCAGACTTCTTCCTCTTTTGGGGGTGAAGCATCAGCGGATTTACTGACTGTGAGCACCCCACTTCTGACTTGGCATTTTCCAGTTCAGAAACTGCTGAGTCACCAGAGGGCAGCCCTCGTGTGTTCCTTCTCCCTGAGTACCAGGCAGCGGCCCGTGGGGGTGCTGGTTCTCATGGCAGGGTAAGCCTGGAGCCCAAGGGTCCCGTAGGAAAAGGGTGCATAGGGTGACACCCGCTTTCCCATCCTGGTGACGTCTGGGAAGAAGAGGCTTCGAGAAAAGGCTGTTGTAGAAGTAATTTTGCTGTGGAAACCCTGGGAAACACACACACTTGCTCTACATCAAACAGACAAGGAAAGAGAAAAACAATAGAAAAATTGCCCCCAAGAGTCTAAACGGCTCTGTGTTCTTCACATGGAACTATGAGTGAGAGGAGCACTGGGGCCCCTGGCCTTGCTTTCCTGCAGGACAGGGGTACAACATAGGGGGGCCCAGGCCTAGTGTCCTGCTTGTCCGCGTTTCTCTCGGAGCTCCCCTGGGCTCCTCCTGTCTCCTCACCTTCAACCCAGCCACTGGGGATGCTTTCACTGACCCATCGTGTGCCTTTCTTGGTCATGGCCTGTTGGTTATGAGCCCTGAGTGGAGCAGGGTCCCTTCTCCTTGAAGCAGGTAGGGTGGAGTGAGGGGTGAGGTCTGGCATGGACATGCAGCTGGGTGGGTCTAGGGAATGGTCCATTCTGTCCTGAATGGTGCAGACCAAGCTTCCCGGAGCCCGGAGTATCCTAGGAAAGGGAGCAGGGCTGAGGGACAATTGCTTCCTGCTAGAGGGTACCAGTAGGGACTCCTGCTCCTTCACTGCATGCCTTTGGGTGGAACTGATGAGGGAGGTCCTTCTTCCACAGAAAGTGGTGAGAGACAGGGTGGGTGCGACGGGGTCTGCTTCCAGGCTTTGCTTGTGTTTATTTGGAAGTGAGGCCTGTGTGCAGGGGAAGTGAGAGGTGGGGAAGGTTGTGCTTGCTAATTATTAGCAAAGAAGTGAGACCTGGAACACCCAAGATAGCCATCTTGCTTTTTCCCCTACTCAGCCCTTTTACTGTGTGGTTGTATGTGGGGGTTGGTGTTAGGGGGGCACTGCTGGAGCATCACCAGTGGACTAAGAGATGACATTTCCGTAGGCCCCTATTTCAGCATTTCCTAACCCAGAAATTGCTGAGTCACAGAGCACTCGCTCTGACCTCCTTATTTTTCTCCTGAGCTAATTTCCAGAATCTTTGGCAAAGCATCTTTAGAGCTCAGCTACTCCAGCCCGCTATGGCATATTAAGGAGACAGAGGGCAAGGAGGGCTGTCCCAGACAGGTGCCCATCTGACTGTTCCTCAGGTGCACTCAGTGACAATAAGCCTCCTTCTCAGGGCCCTTTAAGAAACCAGATGGTGCCCTGGCTGGATGGTTCTATTGGTTAAAGTGTCATCCTGATTTGCAAAGGTTGCAGGTTCGATTCCTGGTCAAGGCACATATAGGAACAGATCAGTGTTCTCTGTCTCTCTCTCTTCCTTTTTCTCTAGAATGAATTAAAAAATATTTTTATTTATTTTATTATTATTATTATTATAGAGACAGAGAGAGAGAGTCAGAGAGAGGGACAGACAGACAGGAATGGAGAGAGATGAGAAGCATCAATCATTAGTTTTTCGTAGCGACACATTAGTTGTTCATTGACTGCTTTCTCACATGTGCCTTGACCATGGGCCTTCAGCAGACCGAGTAACCCCCTGCTTGAGCCAGCGACCTTGGGTCCAAGCAGGTGAGCTTTTGCTCAAACCAGATGAGCCCGCGCTCAAGCTGGCAACCTCGGGGTCTCGAATCTGGGTCTTCCGCATCCCAGCCCGACGCTCTATCCACTGCGCCACCGCCTGGTCAGGCTAAAAAAAATATTTTTAATTCATTTTAGAGAGGTGGAGGGACAGAGAAAGGGAGAAAGAGAAAAGGATGGGGATGGGGAGGAGCAGGAAGCCCAAGGTTTCAAACTGGCGACCTCAGTGTTCTAGGAGGTCAATGCTTTATCCACTGTGCCATCGCAGGTTAGCCTAGAATGAATTTAAAAAATAAGCCTGACCAGGTGGTGGGCGCAGTGGATAGAGCATCGGACTGGGACTTGGAGGACCCAGGTTCATAACCCTGAGGTTGCTGGCTTGAACGCGGGCTCATCTGCTTTGAGCAAGGCTGACCAGCTTGAGCCCAGGGTCGCTGGCTTGAGCAAGGGGTCAGTTGGTCTGCTGTAGCCCCCCAGTTAAGGCACATACGAGAGAGCAATCAGTGAACAACTGGGGTGCTGCAACGAAGAGTTGATGCTTCTCATCTTTCTCTCTCCCTTCCTGTCTGTCTGTCTCTACCTGTCCCTCTCTCTGTCTCTCTCTGACTCTGTCACAAAACAAAACAAAATAAAAAACAATATTAGGCCCTGGCCGGTTGGCTCAGCGGTAGAGCGTCGGCCTAGCGTGCGGAGGACCCGGGTTCGATTCCCGGCCAGGGCACACAGGAGAAGCGCCCATTTGTTTCTCCACCCCTCTGTCGCGCTTTCCTCTCTGTCTCTCTCTTCCCCTCCCGCAACCAAGGCTCCATTGGAGCAAGGATGGCCCGGGCGCTGGGGATGGCTCCTTGGCCTCTGCCCCAGGCGCTAGAGTGGCTCTGGTCGCAACATGGCGACGCCCAGGATGGGCAGAGCATCACCCCCTGGTGGGCAGAGCGTTGCCCCTGGTGGGCGTGCCGGGTGGATCCCAGTCGGGCGCATGCGGGAGTCTGTCTGACTGTCTCTCCCTGTTTCCAGCTTCAGAAAAATGAAAAGAAAAAAAACAACAATATTATTAAAAAGTTTTTAAAATAAAAAAAAAACAACAACAAATGGCTTCCCTAAATGAACACTTAGGATGCATGTGAAAATATAGGGAAAGACTCTGGGAAGGGTGGCTGGCACACAACCCAGTTCACTAAGATGTAAGCCGAGGCCATGGGGGGCTACACTGTCCACCTCTGGCCGCTCCCACTTCTGCCTTGGCCAGGATGGAGAGGTGTTTGTCTAGGCCCATCCTCATCGCAGGGGTGGAGGGACCCACGCTCTAGGTGCCCGCCCCCGAGGAAGGTTGGGGTGGGCGGGGGCAGAGCTGGGAGGGTGTGGGTGAATAGGGTAGGAGGGGACGCTGCAGAGGTCGGCAGGGCTGCACTCTCATCACCGTGGAACTCCAGAGTCGCTAGTGTCCGTGCTGGTGGGACTTTGGGGCTTGCTCATTTTTAGATTTGAAACACGAAGGCTCTGAGAGCTCATGAGCGGCACAACAGTGCCAGGCCCCAGGCTTCCTGGCTTGTAGCCTCGTGGTTTTTATCCCTTGCCAGGCTGTCTGAGTTGCAACAACTTCTGAGCTGGTAAGCAGAGCATACATAGCTCTGTGATGATGCTCCCTTTTGCCTTTTGTTGTCCCTAACTTAAAAAAAAATGAAATATTTTGGGCATGTGAAAAAAGATGATTTAACAAATTCCTTTATACTCGCCACCCAGCCTAAGAAATAAAATGTCCGATTCAGTCAAAGCACTCTTCCCACCCCCACCTCCCTATCAACTTCCCTTTCTTCTCTTTCTTGCCACAGATAAGCAACTACTTTGCCCAGCAGATGCCACCTTCCTGTGCATGTGTGCACGGGTCTCCTGACTCCTAGGACCCCAGCCTGTATGGCCTGCACCCACCAGGCTGACAGCTGGCTCTTTCCTCATTCCTCCCTGGCAGGGACCCCACAGGCTTGCCCCAGACCCAGACTCTTGCCAATAGAATTGATATTTGTTTCGCTCCTTGGGCTGCGCGGCAGGCACAGACTGGCACAGAGGGCACTCATTGTATTGGCTGAGCAGCAGCTGGCACTGTAGGAGAAGTGCCCAGCCAGGCCCAGAGACTAGGCCCAGAAAGGCCTGGGGGGGGGGGGGGTCTGGTCTGCCCTTTGTAGCAAACTGGAGGGAGTGACATCGAGTATGGCCATGAGTAAGAAGGTCTTGAAACTTTGAGACTGTGGTCCTTGTGGCCGGTGGAAGAGCAGCTCCCCACAGCCGTGGCCCTCAGGGAAGGTAGCGGGCGGTCCCTAGAAAAGCACACTGGACTGCAGCCGTCCTCAAACCTGACAATTTCAGGACCCCTTTACACTCTTGAAAAGAAGTGAAACCCCAAGAAAATTTTGCTTATGTGGGTTATACCTGTCAATACATACCACATTAGAAATTTAAGCTGAGAATGTTTTTAAGCATTTTAAAGTAATCTTTAAAAACACATTGCACTAACACAGTAACATCCTGTGTGTGTGCATGTGCACATGCACGTGTGAGGAAATGGTCATATTTTCACACACAAAAAAATTAGGGAGAATGGTATGGTTTTATATTTTTGCCAATCTCTGTCATGTGTGACTCGATAGAGAATCTGTTTTTGCATTCAGGCCCTGTGAGATCACAGGCCCTATATAGCCTTGGAAAACTCCACTCCACAGTCTTAAGAGAATAAGACCTAAGAAAGGCCAACACTATCTTAGTGTTATTATGCAAACAGGTCTGGCCTAGCTGACCTAAAGGGCCCTGGGGGCCGGTCCTGACTGGAGGCAGGAAGAGGAGAGGTACTGGAGTGTCTGGCCTTTCTGACCGAGTCCGTCCCGCAGGTGTGCTGGCGCTGTGGGCCCTGGTGACGCATGTGATGTACATGCAGGATTACTGGAGGACCTGGCTCAAGGGGCTGCGTGGCTTCTTCTTCGTGGGCGTCCTCTTCTCGGCCGTCTCCATTGCCACCTTCTGCACCTTCCTCGTGCTGGCCATCACCGGACACCAGAGTGAGGGCCAGTTCTGGAGGGGAAGACGTGGGTGGGCCCATGTGGGGATGAGGGGTAGACCAGGATTCTGGTCCTGGTTCCACAGCTTACATCCAAGGGACTGGCAGATCACCTAACCTCCTGTGCCTGGGTTTTCTCGCTCTTAAAGGGGGTGGAATGAGAGTACCCATCCCCTGGGGTTGGGAGGATTCAATGAAATGCATGAAGTGCTGAGTACAATGCATACTGCAGGTTAATTGCAGTACCATGTAGTGGGATGGGAGTGCCCCCTGGTGGCTGCAGTGGACAAGAAGCCAAAGGCCTTTGTCCCTGCCTCTGATGCTAGGTGGTTGGAAGTAGCCTCTGGTCAAAGTAAAAAAGCAGAGTAGATGCAGACCTGTGGCTGGCCAGCCCTGACCTTCCCTCATGCCTGCTGCCTGTAAACCCTGAAGTATCACACTCAGTGTCTCTGTAGGATTGGTTCAGCCTCTGTTGGGAGGTCCAGGAGGGGTGGCCCTGGGCTTGTGGGATGGGGGCTGGGAAAGAAGGCAAGGCCCTCCAGAGTCAAAGTCAGTCCTCTCTCTCCTGCAGGCCTCACGGACCCCAACAGCTACTACTTGTCCTGCGTCTGGAGTTTCATTGCCTTCAAGTGGGCCTTCCTGCTCAGCCTCTACGCCCACCGCTACAGGGCTGACTTTGCCGACATCAGCATCCTCAGTGATTTCTGACCCAGGGGGTGAGGCCTCTGCACCCTGGGGTCCTCAGGACCTGGACTCAGCTTCTGAGACATCGGGTGGGACTGCCCTGCCCCTGGGGGACCCCAGAACCGTGGCAGAAAATACACAAGAGGAAGACTTGGTCTCCCAGGAAGCTTCCCCATCCACTTTGGGGGGAGACCTGGGTGTGGTAGAAAGGGGACCTGCCATGTTGCTCCTCATCGGCCTGCTTGGAGGGAAGCTTCCCAAACGGATCTATTTTCTTAGCGTGTAATCTTTGTAAGCAGGGCCAGGGCAACCCTCAAGGGGCAGACGCCTTGAGCTACGCATGGGGGCAGGGGGCAGGTGTCTGGTCCCTACTGCCCTAGGAATTCTCCCTTGGCCTGGGTAGGAACCTAGAAAGGTCAGGTCAAATAAGGGGTCTCTGGTAGAGACCTCAAGCCCAACCCCGGCATCCCATCCTGTTGTTCCCCCAAGGGTCTTGGGGACTTGGGCGGAGAATTCCGTGTCCGTTCCACCCAGAGCTGATCTCCCATAAGCGTGCAAGTCAGTCATCTCCTTCACCACCCAAGTCCTTCCTCTTACACGCACCACACCTCAGAACAGGACTCCCCAATGAGGCCAGACTAAGGGTCTTGGGGAAGGTGCTCCTGCCCCTGGAAGGGCTTGCGGAGGGAGAGGGCAGCGTGGCGTAGGCTGGAAGGACCTTCAGACCTGTGCCTACACACCACCAGCCCTGCATTTCCGCTCCGTCTTCTCACACCTGCCCCTGGCCACACAGATCACCCAGAACACCCCCAGCTATAAGATGGCCCTCCCAACTCCTGTCCCTTAGCACTGCCTCGCCCAGGGCTCGCAACCTTTTTCATCTCCCTTCTGAACGACGAAATCTGCTCTGTCCATATACCGGCCCAAGGGCTCACCTGACGTGCGAGGGAAGGGGCTACTGGTGCACGCGGCTTTGTGTTAGGTTGCCATTCTGCACGGTCTACCCCTTTCCTACCTGTGCCCACTCCCTCAGCTCTTTGCCTTATCTATGTCACTGTCACTTTAGCAGAAATACAGTGACCATTTGTATCAGATAGCCTCTGGTTGCTTCTTGGGGTGGGGGGCCTGTGCGAGCAGTGGGCAGGAAGGCTGGTGGTGCTGGGTCTCAGTGATCTCATGAAGCCATTTTCTTAGTTCACATTGTGCCCTGGTGGGCAGGGGAGGGATGGTATCTCAGGGGCTGGAGACCCGCTCCGTCTGGCCCTTGGCATGGGGGAACACACCGGTTTGGCCCTCCTCTGGGTCTCAGCACACCCCTGGCCAGGGCAAGGATGTCCATGGGCACAGCCTCAGCCACCCCTACGGGATTTCATGTCTGCCACCCAGGAGGCCAGGACAGATGAGGAGGGCAGAGGCTCCCTTTCCTTCATCCTCTCCCAGGCTGTGAGGGCTCTGGGCCAGGTCTGAGGTCATGAGGCCCTGCGCCTGCCGGCTGGAGGAGCCTGGTCGCCTCAGAACCAGACACGCGCTGGCAGCCCTGGCACTGTTGTCTTTGCTCACATGGATGGGCTTGTCCAGGCCTGTTGCCTCATTCGTTCTCCCTTTGAGGCTCAGCATATGCTTAAGTCATGGTGCACCAGAGCAGGAACCAAACCAGTTGTCTACTTCTGGAGCCTTCAGCTGGTAAACAGGCCTCACGAGGTGATAAGACACACCTGATCTCCCAGGGGGACTGGAATGTAGGTAAGTCTGATTGGTGCCTCTTTGGGGATGCCTCCGTGAGCCAGGTCGGAGCCACTGTATATTCCCTGCCTGTCCCCCACCCCTCCCCAGTGGGCTCCCTGTCTGTGGACTCAGCCCAAGCCGCCGCCTCTCTACTACCCCAGGTGGGGTGGGCGGGCCATCTGGTGTATGCAGAATGGATTCTTCCTGCAGGACAGCTGCCACAGAGGACGAGGCTCTGCAGGAGCAGGTCTGCTCCTCCACACGCTGTGAAGCTGTGTGCCCACTGCATACCCCTCACCCCCGAGATGCCCTGGCACATGAACTTTAAAGCAAATAAAACATTTATTGTTCAGATTTTTTTTCCTTTTTTTCCCCTTTTTTACAAAAACATGCATGCATACACAGGGTATGGCAGTCCTAGGAAGACACACATATGCGTGTGCACGCACGCACACACACACACTCTCTCTCTCACACACACACACACACACACACACACACACTCCCCCTCTCTCTCCCTCTCCCTCTCAAATGCGTTCCTTCTTGGCCCCAGAAGCCTTGACTTTGCCAGGGTGGCCTCCCCTCCCCCATGTCTTGCATCTACTCTCCCACCTCGTCCCCCCAGCCGAACTCATCCTATGTGAGGCAGGAATCAGAACTGGGGGTGGGGGACACCCCAGAAAGACAGCGCTCCTGCAGAGGGGCAGTGACCGAGGGGTCCCTGGGGGTCACACTGTGCTTCTGAGGGGAGATGAGGGTTTGGCACCATTGGATCAGGAAGCGCAGAACTCCAAGAGCATTCATTTGCTCCACCAGGGCACTGAGATGGTTGACGTAGGGTGGCCTCTGGCAGGGGCAGGGACCAGACGGGAGGCCTGCTGATGATTGCTCTCAAGGGAGCTTTGTCTCACTGCCCAGTGGTGGTCACGGGGGCTTGGGGGGCTTCCATAGTCGTGTGAGTAAACAGGCAAGAGGAGGGACTCCCCCTGCACTCAGGCATATAGGGCCCTTGGCTCCTCCTGTCCATACCCTCCCCCCAACTCCAGCCCTCAGAGCCTAGACAGGGCTACCCTGGCTGAGGCCAAGTTCACATTTCTGTGTGGAGCCTGGGGCTGTGTGCAAAGTGGGGTCTACAGCGCCAAGAATAGTGGTTATGGGTGGGCCCGAATCAGCCAGTCCTCCCCCATACAGTCCTGAGGATTGGGAGCCCAGTAGGGGCCTGGACCCCACAGGGGCAGACTCTGTTCTTGAGAGAGTCCTACTGGGGCCTGGCCAGCTGCCCCACCTGCCTCCTCAGGGCCCTCTTTGGTCCCTATTTTAGACCCAGGGGCCTTCTCAGGCTCCTTGGGGTGACTCTCAAGGGGCTTCTCTCTGGCCACAACTACCTGCCCAGAGGACCTCTGAAGACCCCAGGAACAGGTACTATTGCCAGAGGTGAGAAGAGAACCAGGTCTGAAGGGCAGGGCGGGCTGCAGAACCGTTCCAAAGCCTTAGAGATTCATTGGTTCTTCCTCTTCCACCAGCTGCTCTGGGGGCCTGGGGGAGGACAAGCGGGGGTTACGGAGGGCCAGGGCTGCAGCAAGGGCCGTAGCCCAGCTGCCCGAGGAGACTAAGAAGACTGGTTGGCTGTGTTGGAATCGGGTCCTCAAATAGCGAGGGCTCAAAAGGTGGAGAGGTTGCTGGCCAGGGGTCTGGCATTACCTCTCTTTAGCCAGGATGCCCACAGAGAGGGATGCCAGTGCGGTTACCGCCTCCACTTCTTCTGCATCGGCTCCTGGCACCCTGGGAACCCAGGGCTCTGGACAGGAAGCCAGGCGCTGCATGCAGCCCCAGTATTTACCTGGGACAAGAAACCGAGTCAGAAAGGGTTGGGAGAAACAAGTCCTCCAGTCTGCCACACCACACACCCCAGACTGACAATGAAACTGCACATCCCAGGCCAGGTGCCTGAGAGGAGCGGGCACATCCTCAGCCTGGGGTCGATTCTCACCCGCCTCCACCCTCAGCACGATGCCTTCCTCGACTTGGCCCCCACAGACCTAAGGTGAGCAGAGCAGAGTCAGCATGGCTATCAGGTGGCCTAGAAGTGGCCAAGCCGTTCTCCCACCCCTTTGGCTGAACGGTCACCTCTGACCCATTCCCATAGATGCAGGGTTCCTAAGCACCAGTAGGGCCCACTTCCACAAACAGGGTCTGGGTCAGCGGGATCTCCCAGATCTGAGCCCTGGTCTACGGGAGCACAGGGCTCCACTCACATCAGCCCCACGCAATGGTCAGTCCAGCACACAAGACAGGAGCAGAGGGGAGGAGAGAAGGCCTGGGAGAGCTGACCATCACGGCTGCTCTGCATGGCCAGTGGCAAGCCGCTCACCACCCTGGGCTCCCACGAGGACATGCTCACCCTGCCCACTGTTGTGAGAAGTAAAGTCCAGGGAACATGCCTGGAGCCTGGCTGGCATGAGGGGTCCATACAAAGTTCCAGCAACATCTTTATGTTACCTGCACTTCCCTACTGAGCCCCAGATTTGAGGAATCTAATTTATTCATTTTTGTGCTCCTAGATGCTGAGTTGAAGTTGAAAATGTAAATGCTTTCCAAATGTGAGATGATTCTAAGACCCAGCCCCCAAAGTGGGCAGAACTCCTGAGACCCTTGCAGCCAGCACTATGGGTCAAGGTGGGACCCAGCACTTTTTTGTGTGTGTGTATTTTTCCGAAGCCAGAAACGGGGAGGCAGTCAGACAGACTCCCGCATGCGCCCGACCGGGATCCACCCGGCACGCTCACCAGGGGGCGATGCTCTGCCCATCTGGGGCGTTGCTCTATTGCGACCAGAGCCAGTCTAGCACCTGAGGCAGAGGCCTCAGAGCCATCCTCAGCGCCCGGGCCAACTTTGCTCCAATGGAGCCTTGGCTGCGGGAAAGGAAGAGAGAGACAGAGAGGAAGGAGAGGGGGAGGGGTGGAGAAGAAGATGAGCGCTTCTGTGTGCCCTGGCCGGGAATTGAACCTGGGACTCCTGCACGCCAGGCCAACACTCTACCACTGAGCCAGCCGGCCAGAGCCAGGACCCAGTACTTTTAGCAAGCATGGCCTATGTGGAGCTGAATCTCTGGCCCTGACCCGGGGCTGGGGCTGGAGATGGACGGTCAGCCCTGACTTGCGAATGCCACTGTCTGGTGGTCCCTGCTGGGCCCATCAGGAGGGCTCTGTGGGTATCCACTCCTGGGGTGGGTGCCCCACCATTCTGGCTGGGGTAACATTATAGGAAGCCTACTCCTGACCAGCCCCAGGGTGCCTGGCCTGGCTGGCAGTCAAAGCTCTGAGGCCCTGGTCACTGGGGACAGCACCCCTGAGGTTCTCCCAAGTCTGGGGTCAGCTGGTGTCCTCTCTCCACTCACTGTGCACACGGATCACAGCTTCCAGAGAGCGGATGGCGTTGAGATTGGGTTTCTGCTTCCAGCCTTCTTCTGAGAGTGGATCCACCTACAGAAGGCAACAGGACATTAGCCACCAGTCTTGGGGACCCCTAACCCAACTCTCACCCACCCCAAAGACCCTGGCTTTCCGGCACATTAGGCACATACTTCTGGCTCTGCCTAAGGCAGAGGTGCTGGCTCTAGACCTTACCTAGGGAAGAGGCGTTGCTCTGTCCCCCCCCCCCCCCATTTCAGGCCTGGCCACCCTGCTCTTTGGGGCAATCCTGGGAGGGCCGGGCTCCTTGTCCCACAGAGGCAGGGATAGGGGGAGCAGCTCACCTTGTTGCCCAGAAGAGCAGCCACACATGCCTCAGAGGCATCACAGATGGCTGTGAGGTCATGACCACCCTCCAAGGCCAGCACCACTGCACCTCCCGCCAAGCTCATCAGCTGCTGCGTCATGTACCCAAAACCTAGATGGTTGGGGGCGAGGAACGGGGGTGCGGTGGAGCAGAGGTGGACCCTCTCTGCCTACCATGTCCCGGCTTGCTTCTCCCCTTGTGAATTATGACGCAGATGCAAAACTCTACTTTCCCAAGAGCTTTCACGGGAGTCCTGCGTAAAACCTATTCGTATGCCTCACTCAGGCTCAGCAAGGCTTAGAGACTTGAGCAAGGGTCCACGGCTAGTATGTGGCAGGGCTAGGACTTGAACCAGGGGCATCAACTCCAGCCAGATGTCTTTTTCACTGAGTCACACCATCTTCTCTCTGCGTTCTGCAGGCCCTGTGGCCCAGTAGGCTGAGTGAGCTCCCTCTGTCCAGAGAGCACTGTTCCTCCCCATCCTCCCTCAGAAGCTGCCATGCCAGCCCAGCCTGGGAATGACACAGTTAGAGTGGGGGAGTCCTGTGGCTGAGCTCTTCGTGTCCTCAGTGTCCCCAGGGTGTGACTCAGTCAAGCCTTCCAAAGCGAATGGAGCTGGTCATGAGAAAGGGCCTTGGGCTGTGCTGGGCCAAGAAAGTTCAGGGGATTCCAGGGACAGTGGCCATGCCCCCGACCTCACTCATGGTCCTGGGCCAGACACAGCGTCTTCCCTGTGACGTGGGCAGTCCTCCCCTCCCAGCCTAGCCCTCACTCCCCTGGGCTGGGCTCTCCTTACATTTGGCGGAAACATGGTAGCCACCAAGTGGGGCTGGGTGACCCTCGGCAGCATCAAACCCAGCTGACACCAGAACCAGGTCCGGAGAGAACTCTCGGGCGATGGGCATCACAACTGTCCTGTGAAGGTGCAAGATGGAGGGCTCACCACACTGCAGGGCTGCTGGGGACAGAGGCCATGGGCCCCCACCTAGAGCCAGCCCTTTCCCACCAACTTCCCTGTGGGGCACCTGCGCTTAGGACTACAAGATGCCCAATATCCCAAAAGGATTAGTGGATCCCTCTGACTTCCTTGACCTTGTCTGGCCGCCCATGTCCCTGGTACAGCCTAAGGCAGTGGTTCTCAAAAGGTGCGCCCTGTGGTATTCCAGAGAAATATGTGCCTGTTGGGGACCAAAAAACCAACAGGGTTTCTGGAGTTTAGATTTTT
This sequence comes from Saccopteryx bilineata, assembly GCF_036850765.1. Lineage (NCBI taxonomy): Eukaryota > Metazoa > Chordata > Mammalia > Chiroptera > Emballonuridae > Saccopteryx > Saccopteryx bilineata. Next base: position 136,060,057 of record NC_089491.1, on the reverse strand, counting down.
GGGGGACAGAGGTGTGGGGAATTGGCTGTAAGCTGACAGTCTGCCCAACTCCCCACCTCACTTGCCTGATTAGGTTGCAAAAGGCTGTTAAGCTGAGGTGCTAGATTGTTTATATTACCCCCCATGTTCCTCGGAAAGACTGGAGGCAAGTTTCTTCTATCCTTTGTTTGGTGTAAAGTTAAGATGATATGTATGGTGGGGCTTTTCTGCACTCAACACAATTAAGAGTAAAAAGAGAGGAATTCTTCAAAGTATTGACGAGGAAATGAGAGTTTGCCTTTCAAATATATACCCAAACATTGAAGAAATCACTAGGACACACCAGGCTCATATTTCTCATAAACACAAGAATGAAAAAACTTAACACATTCGCACTGGGACCTGCCAAATTTACTAAATCTTACTAAGAATGTATCTATGTATATAAAAAGATAACTTTTTGTCATTTTTTAATTTTTCAACCCCTTTTTTAAGACTTCTAAAAAGCATAACAAAAAACGTAACATAAAAATGATTTTTAATGTCAGAATAAATTTGTCATATTTATTTCATTTAATTATCATAAAAGCACGCTTGGACTTTATATATTTTAATATTTAACTTAATTACTATAACATTTCTCAGAAATTCGTATATAGTGTGCCTACAATTATTTGTAGGATTTTAAATAAGCCCTGACTTCAAAAAGTTAAGAGAACCACTGACCTAAGGACTCAGCCACCCAGTGACAGGGTACCAAATGGTATGAAAGAGGAGTGTGTGTGTGTGTGTGTGTGTGTGTGTGTGTGTGTGTAGAACACAGTGGGCAGGGCTACAGAAAAGGGACAGGTCACTAAGCCTCAGGGGCTAGAAATACTCAGTACTTAGTTGCCGCCCACCTTGGACTGAGTTGACCACGCCTTGCCATTCACCACCTAAGAGCTGACCAAGATGACTAACTAGACTCTGAAATTCTGGGCTACCCAGATCCAATCTCTCCTCCTTGGCCCCAGTGCCCTCCCTCCCCCACAGCTGCCTCCCTCCATTCCTGACCCACCTCTAGAGTCCATTTTGGTATCTTTCAAGACCCAGGGCTATGGGCACACAGATGCCAGGAACCCAGTCCAAGGCTCCTACAGAAGTAGCTCACATGGAGACTATCTCCAGAAAAGTGTTTAGAGACACACTTCCTGGGTCCTTTTTCCCAAATGGAGTCCAGGGACCCAAGTAAAATATAGAAGGGCTCCTGTACAGAGCCCAAGGTTGCTCTTCTAGAGTGGCTTTTCTTAAGCAAATCCCTCAATATGGACATCTTCTGCTTTCCCTCTTCCTCCACTATTTAAGTTTCTCATCTTCTGCACAAAGCCCACCTTCTCCAGGCAGCCTTTTCTGACTGACGTGGCTGCTTTGCTCACTTCACTCTGCCCGTCTCCCAGCACTCAGCTTAACACTGGCTCTTGGTAATGTGTGACTATAAAGCACCCTTTGGCTTTCCCATTGTTTCCTGTCTTCCTACTGCGACTGGGGACTACTAGAGGCCAGTTTAACAATGCTGTTCCTTTTTTTTTGTCCTGGTTCTGGGATGGCTTATATAATGCCTGGCAATTGAATGAGGACAGGCTGACAAGCCAAATGATTGCCTCCAACCTGGTGCTTTTGAGGAAAAGGGCAGGAGAGGGTGGCTTCGATGGGCCAGGCCTCCTTTGGGCCCTCAGAGCACTTACCTGAAGGCAGCCAGGTACTCAGGATCCCCCATTGGGGGATCTAGACCTCCGGCCCAGGCCACATTGACATTGAAGCCCTCACCACTGCCATCTCCCACCTGGAAAACAGGACACAAGAGAGACAGGAGACGAGCAGAGTGTCAGGAGAGGAATCCCAGGATGTTAGTGCTGCAAGACCAGCTCATACGCCTTCTTCATTTTCAGATGAAGAAGTTGAGGATCTGAGAGGCTAAACAGTCTACCCAGGATCACACAGCTAGTTGTGACAGGCCGAGTCAGGGTCACAAGGGAGAGTCAATGAAGCTGGAAGGGGTAGACACGACACGTTTACCTCACCCACAGCCCCACTGCCCGGGAAGAAGTTGCCATTGTCATGGCGATGCAGGGAGATGTACAGCACACTGGGGTCCTGGTAGAAGGTTTGCTGGGTGCCATTGCCATGGTGAACATCCTGTGTGGGGGATGGGCAGTGCATTAGGGGAGGTCTGAAAGCAGAGAAATGGGAGACTGGAACAGGTTGGAAGGGATTTGAGGTCAGGACCCTAGACTGGGGGAAAAGAAACTGGGACCCTAGAGCTACACTATTGAGTAGCCGCATATAGTCCATAGGCCCTCTCTGAGCCTCAGGCTCTCCATGTATGCACAGGTGTGTACAGAACATGCACTCGGGAGCGTCTATGAGATCCTGAAGGGGAGGGGCTGTGCCAAGCACATGCCGGACAGCGAGAGAGTGTGTCTGGGACTGGATTAGTGGCAGGAGACGGAAGAACACAGGATTACACATGACAGTCACCCTCGCTACTGAGGCTTTTCCCAGGTCCCAGATTGATGTGGGTGATGACAGAGACCGAGGTCAGTTAGAGGGGCAGGTGCACGAGGCCCAACATCATCTGTCCTAAAATAAGCTATGCCCTTGCTCTTGGTAACTCACAGGACCACGCATGGGTGCGAGTATGGAAAGCTCCTCCATATCCCTCAGCTTCTGCACAGGAAAGCCCCACTCACAGGTGTCAGTGCAGAGTGGGATAGCTTAGTACTTAAGATGCATTTGCACTAGCTGACCACCGGCTTCATACTTGTCTCAGAGCCCTGGCCAGGTAGCTCAGTTGGTTAGAACATCGTTCAGATACACCAAGGTTGTAGGTTCAATCCCCGATCAGGCACATACAAGAATTAACCAATGAATGCTTAAATAAGTGGAGTAACAAATCAATGTTTGTTTGTTTGTTTCTCTCCCCCCCCCCCACTTCCCTGTCTCTCTAAAATCAATTGTAAAAACATCCCAGTCTCAGGATGTATGAGGTGCGTGGCAGTGTGCAAGTTACTTAACCTCTCTGTGCTCACTTTGCTTATCTGAAAACCAAATTATAGCCAGGATTAAATATGCCCTATGTACAAACCATCAGTGTCTGGAGGAGATTAGTAGTATGTTAGGGTTGCCTGCTGTTCCTGTTATTGTCACTACCTACAGGGGAAATGCAGACAGAAGCCAATAGAGGCCAAAAGACAGCACTCAAATGGCTCCTCCCATTGCAGGAGTCTGTTATGGCTGAAGGCCTTCTCATATACCATCTCCTCTGGGTGTCCCAACAGCCCCTGTGATGTGGGTGTTTTCTTTAGCCCCATTTTACACTAGGGAGAAACTGAGGCTCAGGAGGACAATGCACAATTAGGACACGAAACCACATTTTCTGAGCCAGACTCGGGGCTCTTCCCACCGTGCTCCTGGGTCTGAGGGGGCCAGGCATGGGAACCTACCCAGTCCACAATGAGGGTCCGGCTGACCTTGCCCTGTTGTTGCAGCTGCCGGCAGGCGATAGCCACCGAGTTGAAGAAGCAGAAGCCCCTGGCAGGAGGAAAGAGAGGTCCTGCCAGCCCATTCCCTCCCGTGCCTCCACCTCTCCAGCCTCCTCTGTCCACTCACTCCGGCCTTGTCCAGCCCCAGGAGGCTCACCCACCCCCAGGCCTTACATGGCTGTAGAACGGTCTGCATGGTGTCCTGGGGGCCGAACCACAGCAAAGCCATTCTGGAAATGGAAAGAATGCTGATCAACCAAATGGCCAGCCCTCGGACCCCATCTCCATGACCTTGCCCCGGCCCCAGGCTCCTCCCCAGAGGAGGAACCACAGGGCAACAGCTGACTGTGGCCAGGATGGATATCAAGTGCCCTGGTACCGAACCCCCAGGCTGAGCATCCCCTGCTTTCAGGCTGGACGTGAGTACAGGACCCGCTGCCTTGGTGTGTCCTGGCTGTTAGCACTTCGTAATAACAATAGCTGTTTGCAGAGCCAAAACCACGTGCCTGGCACTGTGCTAAAACACTTTATAAACACTGGATTTCATCTTCACATCTCTTTGAGGTAAATGTTGTCTAATGCTCACAACATCTCTATAAGATAAACATTATTATCTCTAGGTTACAGACAGGAGAAATCCAAAGCTTAGACAGGTTAAGCAACTTGTACAAAGTTGCATGGCTATAAACGGCAGAGCCAAGATTTTAAACCCAGGGCTGTGCCCTTAATTGCAAAGACCCACACCAAGGGGCTATGACACCGTGACGACCTTGAGCTGAGCTCCTAAACAATGGGGGTGGAGGGTGGACCTCAGGTCAAGCCTTTATAAGGTGTCCAGCACAGAGCACCAGCGCAATCTATAAAACTTTAGCACTGCGAAGAACCAATCTGCCAGTGCACAAAGGTCCAGGGACGCTCTGCAACTTGCCTGTGGACACACACTGGGTCTGTGTGAAGTGATCCTGGATGACCATGACCTTGCATCTCTTAGAGACCAAAGGTCCAGGGTCACAGTGGCTGGACTCTCCACCAAGTAACATGAACCTAGGGCTCAAATCTCATCTTAGTCCTCAGAGTTCTCGATTTCTCTTCCAAAACCCTGTGGTGCTATCCATAAGAAATGAGGTGCCTGGGGCTCTGGGCCTGGCCCTCCTTGCTGCCCCATCTTGTTACCTCCCCATGGCTTGCCCACCTTCAACCCAGATCCCCTACCTTTAGCTCCCGGGAAGCCACTTTGAAGGCCAGATCGGTTACACTGCCGGCGGCCCAGCGGGCTGCATTGGAGGAGTGCAGCTCATTCCAGATGGTGTCAGTATCCACCTGTGGGGGCGAGTCAGGGCCCGCATCATCCAAGGCTTCCCACAGGAGCCAGGACCCACGGTGGTGCCCACCCTATGGCTGGACCCCAGGGGCAGGGAGCTGGGCAGACAGGGCTGCCACCCCACTGCCCCCCCCACCCACAGGCACGGCCTCCTGTGTCCCCCAGTCCCAGCACGGCCTCTCCTTCCCAGCTCAGTCCACATCACCAGCCCGCATCTGGCCAGCACTCTGCTGGCGGCATGGCGCCTGCCTCCCCGGTCAGAGGAGGGGGCATGGCGTTACCTGGGCGGGACTTGGGGTTTGGGCCTGGAGGGGGTTTTAAGCCCCAGCTGGCTCTGCTCAGGCCCTGCGGGACGGTCGGAGCTCGAGGGGCCGTCTGCACGACTGTCTTCCACTCAGGGCCCCTAGCCCAGGCGGGAGGCCCCCCAAACCCAGTCCCTGGGCCTCAAGGCTAGGGAGGGGCCGGGGGGCATGATGGGGAGATGGGAGGGCGAGGCGGACCAAGAGAGGCGAGGAAGGCAGAGAGAGTCTCAAGAGGCTGGAGAAAGAAAGAGAGAGAGAGAGACAGAGAGGGAGAGGAGGGAAAAGAAAACAGAAGCAAAAACAGTTGGAAAAATCAGAAAGTGGCAAGAAATGGGAAGTTGTGAACAGGGCGCTGTCTGGCTCCCTCCCAATAGCCCCCTGGCTACAGCTCCCATTTCCCTCCGGAACTGGGCCTCCGTCCCGGGCTGGGGAACCACTGCGGGGCCTTCCAGGGCCAGGAGAGCACTGCTGGGGAGGCAGGAAGCCCCCCAAGCAGGGTGAGGAGGGCGGGAGGACAGCGGGAGTAGGAGGAAGTGCCTGAGTCCCCAGGGACCCTGGCGCCCGACTTTGCCTGGAGGCTCACTCCAGGGAAATGGCCAATCCCAACCCCTGGGGTCTTATGCAGGGAGATGATCTTGACCCTGCGTTTTGGGCCTCACTCGACATTTACCAAGCACTTTCTCTAAGTGCGAGGCACAGGGCTCCACATTCAGGAGACCCTGGTGGGCTGAGGACACACCTGTCCACAAGGAGCTTCTAGCCAGCAGAGGGGCATTATGGGAAACCCCCTGGCCCACCATGTCTGGCAGGACCACAAGAACAAGCAGGGGCTGGGCCTGAGGGAATGGAAAGGAGGAAATCTGAGAGCCCGTGGCAATGCCTGCTTGGGACCCCCGGGCACACTTACCCCAACCCCACCACAGGGCAGCATCACAAACATTCGCTGTGCCAGGAGGCCTGTGGAGAGAGACCCAGTGTGTGTGAGCGCAACCCTCAGCCCCTGGCCTGGTCAGGAAGCAGGGGGGCCCTGAAAAGGGGGCTGGGGCAGGTGCACGGGGGCGCTGGGGGCGGCGCGGGGATGTTGAGGATGCTGGAGGAACAGGCTGCGCAGAGCTCAGACGAGACTGGGGATGGGTGGGTTAGGGGTGCCAGGGGAGGTACGGGGGCCCCAGACACCAGGAGGTCCCTACCTGACAGCTTCCCGTTGTCCAGTTTGAGGCGGCTGAGCGGGTTGGTGCCATAGAGGAGCACGTGCCGCTCAGAGTGCACCGACTGCAGCTCCTCTAGGGAGGCCTTCCGGCCCCGGAGACACTGAGGAAGGGCCCACAGAGCTCCTGAGGCCCTGCTCGCCCCCTGCCTGCCATTACCACCACCCTGCCTGCCCCGCCATCTCATGCTAGCCCCAGGGCCTCTACCTGCTTCCCGTCCATACTCTTACCTCCTCGATTTTGCAGCCCGCAGCCCCCTCACCTCACACTGGCTTCGGAGCCCCCGCTCCTGCAGCCGGGACCAGACGCTCTGGATGCGGCCTGCGTGCTCTGGGTGCCGGCTGTTGTCTCCGCAGGAACACTGGTGCTTCAGCATGACTGAGTCGTAGACCAGCCCTGGAGGGAGCAGGGGTCAGAGCTAGGACTCCAGGGAGTCCCCACGTCTGTCCCCCACCAGCCCACACGGAACCAGGCCTGACACACACACGCCACACACCCCATCCTGAACTGTGGCCCTTAACACCAACTCTCACCCCCAGCTGCTTATGCCGGCAGCCTCACCACCTCACACCCACCCCAACACGGCCCCCGCCAATGCTGCTACGTGGCCACTACCTCCCTGACACAGTGACCCTTCTCATGTGGCCTAACACATTGACCATAATCTCAAGAACTCAGAGCCTAACAGAGGGGCCAGATGTGGGGTCTCACACTAGATGCCCTAACTCAAATAGGCCACCAAGGGAAAGCAAGAGGAGGAAAAATTCCTCAGAAACCCAACACCGGGAGCTGTGAAGCCCACAGTGACACTGGGCCCTGTGACAAGACAGATGCAGTTTGGGGCAGTGGCTGTTGCAGCCTGACCAGCAGGACGGCAGGGGACAGCCCAGAACACGGCCAGTGGGACGGCCACCTTCAGCACAGCTCAGGACGGCAGGTCTTCAAGACGCTCACACCACTTAACCCAGGGGTGCCACTCCTTAAGAGTGACCCTTGGAAAACAATCTCAGCGGTGAGTGAAGATTTATGTACAAGGAAATCCAAATGAGGAAAATAAGTAACCATCTAACCAACCAACCAGTAAGAAATCTTCAAATAAAAATAAAACACTATGATGAAAAACTACAAAAATCTCATTTCTGAAGATTAATTACACCACAGAGTGTTCATAAGATGTTACCTGAATAAAGCAGGGTACAATGTATACATAGTATATATATGGTGTTTGTATGCGCACATAGGGCCGGAACAAAAATGTACAGAATATAACAGCATTTAAGAGTGGTTGTCTCTGGGCCCTGGCCAGTTGGCTCAGCGGTGGAGCATCAGCCCGGCATGTGCAAATCCTGGGTTCAATTCCCAGCCAGGGCACACAAGGAGAAGCGCCCATCTGCTTCTCCACCCCTCCCCCCTCTCCTTTCTATCTCTCTCTTCCCCTCCCACAGCCGAGGCTCCATTGGAGCAAAGTTGGCCTGGGCGCTGAGGATGGCTCCACAGCCTCTGCCTCAGGTACCAGTGGCTCTGGTTGCAATGGAGCAACAGCCCAGATGGGCAGAGCATCACTCCCTAGTGGGCATGCTGGGTGGATCCCGGTTCGATGCATGCGGGAGTCTGTTTCTCTGCCTCCCTGCTTCAGAGAAAAAAAAAAAGTGTCTGCCTCTGGGTGGTCGGATACTGATTGGTGATTTTCATTGTTTTTATGCTTTTTTGCATTTTTAAAACTGCAAAAATGCTTGTTAAGCTCTTTTTTATAAGCAGAGCCAAAACAATAAATATTTTTGAAAGGCCTGAACTAGTTGTCAGGGGATCCTGGCAATTCTTAGCACAGCCTGACTGCCAGCTTGCTATCTGACCACAAGCTTGTCACCTTAGATTTCCTAAGCCTGGGCTTCTCACATGTAAAATGAGAACCGCCACCTACTACCCTGCTTCACAGATGCCGTGTAGATCTCTCAAGACCAAGAAAGTGCCCTGTGGCCTCGAAAACCACCCTGAATGATACCAGGACGCAGACACGGACTCATGTCTGAGCCTCTGTGTACCCCAACTCCTTCCTCCTGCCCCAGTCTAACCCAGGTCTTACCTGTGGTGAAGGGCAGGGTCCTAACGGGGGCCTCTGAGCTGGGCAGGACATGGGCATGGCTGGCGGGCTCTGGGGTTGGCAGTGAGGCAGGTGCAGCTGGGGATGACTGAGTCCTAGACAGCGGCCTGTGCCCGCCCTGGGTCAGGGACAGCAGCACAGAGTCCCCCGCGCCTGCTCGGGAGAGCCGCCCAGCCAGTCGCTGCTGCTCCCAGAGGAATACCTGAAGGACACAGGGGGCCTCAGTCTCCAGGTTCCGAGGATCCTGCTCCATATGCTTCTGCCCAAGGTTGTGGAAACCTCTATGCAGACACTTTTTCTGGAGAGATTTCACGATGCCTCTAGTCTTGCCTCTAGCCAGGCTCTGGCCTTTGACTCTAAGCTCCCTACCTCTACCAACCCCACAAAGGTCTGACCACAGACTGACCATCACATTCTCCCAGAGCTCCCTGGGTCCTCAGGACTCCACAGCCAGAACCCAGGTAAAGGATCTCAGGCCCAGCTCTGACCAGGACCTCATGTCCGAGGGCTGTACAACCACCCGAGGAAATAGGGAGCCACTGCATGTGTGGAGACTGTTACCACGTCGTACGGGCCCACTTCATATTTGTGAAGGAAATTCTAACCCCTGGTAGCTCGGAATGTGACCTTAATTGGAGACAGGGTCTTTACAGAGGTAATAAAGTTAACACAAGGTCATTAGAGTGAGCCTTAAACCACTATGACTCTTGGCCTTATAAAGAGGAGAAATATGGGTACAGACATGGACAGATGGAAGACAACAAAGACAGCTGTCCACAAGCTGAGGAGAAAGGCCTGGAGTAGCTCCTTCCCTCACAGCTCTCAGAAGGAACCAACCCTCTCATCACCTTGAATTCAGATGTCCAGCCTCCAGAGCTGAGGCACTGGATCTGTGTGGTTTATGCCGCCCAGTTCACAGTACTGGTTACAGCAGCTGAGCACACTCCCACCTACGGCCTGGCTCGCACGGTGAGAGCGCTCAGCCCCACTCAAGCCCCAGCCACCTTCCTGGAAACAGTACCGCTGGCCACAGAAGAAGTGCTAGGGCAGGAGTGCATGGCTCCATGAAGGCCAGCCCACTGCCGGACAAGGGACACGGCTTTCCAAGCTTGGTGGGCTGCTGGAGTGTGCATGTAAGTGCCAAGTGCCTGCCTGCAGGTATGCACGCATTTGTATATGGGTGCATGTGCGTGTGAGTGTATGTGTATTTCTGCACCTCAGTATGAATCTGGCAGGACAACCACAGGTCTCAGAGCTGCTTCCTACACTAATATCCTCCCTCCTTCCCATCCCTCTACTCCAGGTCCCAGCGTCAGCATTTCCTGACCACACCGTCCGGGGCACTGGGCACTGCCATACCTGCTGGTGCTGCTGGAGAGAAAGGGGGCTTCTGGCTTCATGCGGCCCGTGGCCTGACTCCCTGTGTTCCAGGCTGCCCTCCCGCAGCGGCCTGACGCCCCCACCATCCGTCTCCAGGTCCTCAGCGGACGGGATCTGCTGCAGTCGGGGCTTCTCACTTGGCTTGGCTGGCCTCTGGGGGAGGAAGATGCCCCGCTGAGCAGCCATGCTGAGGTGTGGGAGTGTGGCGGGACGTGGTGGGCTGGGTGGCCATTTTATCCAGCTGAGACTCCAGGCCATGCGGCTCCCAGCCCCCAGGGGCCACATCCTCGCGCTGGCACTCTAGATCCCTCCTCTTCCAAAGCCCCCCTTCTTCTTTCAGCCCCCATGGGTCCAGTTACGCAACCCTTCCCCGCCTCCCCTAGCCAGTTCCCCTCACCTTGATCAGCTGGATGTGAGATTTGAGCCGTTCCAGGCGGGGCTGCAGGGGACCCAGTGATGGGGGGGCAGTGGTGCTTGGGGGCAAAGGCTCTGAGCGGGTCCGGCTCAGCGGCCGATGGAGGCCTGACCCGGAGAGCCGCTCGGTGGTCAGCAAGGACTGGGCAAAGTGGAGGGGCAGGGGCCCAAGCCCGGGCACTGGAAAGAACGAGGTGGGGGGCATAAGGAGGGAACCATAGGAAGGAAGCATGGGCATGGGTGGGGAGCAGGAACTCAGCAGGGAGACGCACAGAAAGATGGGGGGAGCACAAGGGGCAGGAAGGATGGAACCTGTCCCAAGCTTGGCCCTTACCGGGGTGCAGGGGCCTGCCCCTCCCCTGGAGAAGCAGCGGGACTCACCAGTCAGCAGGGGGTTGTGAGAGACTGAGGGGTCCAGAAGGAGGATGGGCTGCAGGCGAGGGGGCAAGGTGCCCCCCGCCTCGTGCTCCAGGCCATGGGGCAGGAAGAGGGGAGTGTGGGGGCTCCCTATGACCGGCCCCCGGGGGCCCAGAGTCGGGAGGGTCCTGCGGTCAACATCAGCCTAGGGGAGAGGTGGCACGGAATCACAGGGGAGCAGTGTCCAGCAGAGAGCAGTGGAGGTGAGGGGGCGAGGCAGCGGGAGACGGGAGTGAAGGAAGCTGGGAGCTTGGCACAGGGGAGGCCGCCTCCGCCACTCACCCGGGCAGGGGCAGGCAGCCCCAGTGTGATTGCGGGCAGCAAGGACACTGTCGGCAAGGCGAACGGGGCCAGAGAGGTCTCCTGCCGCCGCAGCCGCTGACCCAAGAGCGCCTGCCATAAGGAGCAGGGCAGGGGTCACTGGTCCCAGACCTCCACCCCTGGGCACACCTTCCTCAGAACACCCCAGAGGCTTGGGTGGGCTGCCCAGACCCAGCAGCCTCAGCCTGGGCAGGGCCACTTGCTGAGAGGAAGGCTGAGCCTCAGAACTGCCCCCAGAGAGTTGAGCCAGCGAGGCCTTACCTCTGAGCTCAGGATGGGGTTGGGGCCGTGCTCACTGTCGTTGGGAGAGCTGCACCCGGACGCAGGCGTGCTGCTGCTGCTGGGAGAGGAGTCTGAGGGTTGGGGAGAGAGGGCGGCACAGTCACAGGCCCGGCAGGGGCCAGGACCCGAGAGGGTGGACGGGTTGGGGAGAGAGGGCGGCACAGTCACAGGCCCGGCAGGGGCCAGGAGCCGGGAGGGTGGACGGGTTGGGGAGAGAGGGCGGCACAGTCACAGGCCCGGCAGGGGCCAGGAGCCGGGAGGGTGGACGGGTTGGGGAGAGAGGGCGGCACAGTCACAGGCCCGGCAGGGGCCAGGAGCCGAGAGGGTGGACGGGTTGGGGAGAGAGGGCGGCACAGTCACAGGCCCGGCAGGGGCCAGGAGCCGGGAGGGGGGACTCTGCTTCCTGCTCTCCTCCCAAAAGGGCAAGAAGACGGCAGGCCAGGGCCTTTGAACATTTTTTTTTAAGGTGCCCTTTCTGGGCAGAAGTCAGCTTAACCAGCAGAGCAGGGGCTGGCTTTCAGCCCCAACTCACCCCCTGGCAAGTGTGTCAAACACACCCTGCACAACCACCCACAGAAACCCTAAGGAGGGGACCCATCTCGGAGGGATCTGACCCAAAAGGACAAGATCAGCCCCCCCCACCCCCGCTGCTGGTCCTCACCTCCAAGGGTCTCTGCAGGCCGCCGCCGGACACTGGGCGGGGCACTCTCCTTCCTTTGCAGTGGGTTCTTCCTCCGCTCCTGGGACTTCTTAGGCTTGTAGCGCAGCTTCAGGTTGGGCTCAGAGACTGTGGGAGCACCAGCACGGCTCGGCCCCACACACCCTCCTCCCCTCTGCCCATGCTTCCTCCCTCCCAGTCACTCCATGTTCAAGGCCCGCCCCCTAGACTCCCCAGAAGGGTCTGCCTGCCTGTCCCACTCACCTGTCTTACGCAGAGGGAAGTGGTCTGGGGGGTCACTGGGAAGGCTGGGAACAGGAGGCAGAAAGCTGCTGAGCATGGAGTGGGCAGCTCCTTCCGTCTCCAAGGGCTCGAGAGTTCTGTGGGGTCAGTGCCAAGGCTGCTTCAGAGGGGGGGGGGATGCCCAGAGGCCTGGAAGCCACCGCGTCCCACAGGGGCCCCTTCCTGAGCACGGCCACGGGACTTGCCAGGGAGCTGGCAGCCGGCAGGGTGGGCAGCGTGGGACGGGCAGGAACAGGGGCCATCTCCAGGTGGCAGCATTGGGCCACCCCTGTTACCAGTAGCCCACAGGCAGGCCTCTGATCTAGGCAGAGGAGCCAGGGACACAGACACACTGAGGACTATCCCTTGTGGGAAGAACCTGCTCTAGGAACCAGGATATTTTTATGATTAGGAGAAACAGAAAAAGCGAAGTGACTCATGAAAGAAGAAAGCCAGTGTGGGAGAAAGGGCCTGGGGGGGATAGGGAGAGATAATTGAAGGAAAGAAGAGAGCAGGTGTCCGTCGGGAGAGGGGACTAGGGCAAGCATCACTAAGGGAGGTGAGGCACAAGGATCGGGCGATAGGCAGTTGAGAGGAAGAGAAGGGGGTATGTGAGTGCTCACGGGTGGACACTCAGGGAAGAGAGGGCATGGCAGGGATGCGAGGGAGCAGGTGGGCGAGGGCCTTACCTGTAGGGAATGCTGGGGCTGCTGGGATGGACTGTTCTCTCTAAGGCTGCCTGCTGTTTCTTCAGAATCACCTCTGCCAGCTTCTGCTTGACAACACTGCTGGCCACAGCACCTGAGGGCGTGCAGCCATGGGGAGGTTTGGGGTGGGTGGACGGGTGGCCGCCTGCACAGTCTCTGCGCTCAGCCTCGCCCACACCTCCGCTATGAGGTGTTCCAGGAATTTTTCAGGCACAAGCCAAGCCTGAGGCCCCACTTCAGATCCCCCAGACTCCGTCTCCACCAACACCCACATCCACAGGCAGGGTCTGCCAGGCAGAGGGAGACCCAAGCTGGCATCACTCCCACCCAGCCCTGGTCTGCCCGGTGGGCGGGCCACGGACCCTGGGCCGGGGAGGCCTCTGTCCTTACTTCGTTTGCTCTTGTCCTTGTTGAGAAGCTGCCGCAGCTCTTGCTCCTGCTGCCCCACTGGCAACTCAGGCATCGGCGTGTCCATCGACAGCTGTGGGCAGGGCCGGCCGCCCAGGAAGGGGCAAGGAGGTGAGGACTGAGACAAGGGCCTAAGGAAGGGCTGGAGGGGGGGAGGGGGCCTGGGGGCTGAGCTCAAGGCTGCCGTGTGCAGGGAGCTCTATCTTTACCCTCATGGGCTCCACCGAGCGCTGCTGCTGCAGGCCTGCCAGGAAGAGGTGGTGGTGCAGGTGCTGGGGGTGCTGCAGGGCCAGCAGCGTGGGCTCCGGCGGGGGCTCCACCGCGGGCCGCTGGCCCACCCGCAGGTCCATGGGCTGGGGCTGAGGGCCGGGCACGTCTTCACGGGGCCTGGGGCAGCCTGAGCACACAGAACGGGAGCGGCGTCAGCAGAACTTCTGTCTGCAAGTGCATGGTTACAGCCTCGCCAGCCTCCTTCGGGCCCACTTGACTCAAAATGATAAAACGTGCTCCATAGGCCTCTTCCTCACTTCATCCTCACCACGGTCCTACAGGTAAGTGTTTTCAATTCCATTTTACCCACAAGAAAGGAGGTGATCTAAACTGTACCCAGTAGTCTATCGCTGGTGGGGTTCGAACAGAGCCTTCTGCCTCTGAGCACAGCTTTTCCACTGAAGAGGTTTCCTCTCCAGGCGGGAGGCTAGGGCTGCAGGAATGCGGAGATGTACTCAAGACCTTTGGTTAGTACACTCTGGGCCCTGCCCTCTGTTTCCCTTCTGCCCTCTGGAAGGAGAATTTGGCCCAGCAGCCCCCAGTGAGCTGTGCTCAAAGACACTGATCATGCAGAGATCAACTCCAGCCGGCCCCCTCAGTCACCAGCCTCCCTACTCCAGCCCAGGCCATCCGGTGAAGAAGTGACGCCTCAAACCTACAGCCAAACCCTGGCCGCCACCCCAGGCTTGCACAGCCCACATGCCCACGGATCCTGCTCTGGGGCACCCTCACACCAGCTCTGGCCTGCAGTGGCGAGGACGTGGCTCAGCTGCCTCTTCTCGAGTGTCCTCTGCACTCCTGCCAGGAGCACCCTGCCAAGGCTGTGGGTGCAGGGGCTATTTATAACTAGCTGCCAGACCAGGTTCTCCACCAGCACAGCCAGCAGGGCCAGGCTGGGCTGAGCAGCAGGAGATGCTCCCGGGGAAGGAGAGGCGGGGGGGGGGGGGGGGGGGGGGGGGGGGGAGCAGGTGTCCTGACAGGGCACACAGCACTGGAACGTTTCTGAAGAGGCCTCCTTTGGCTCATCCAATGCTGAGCCATCCCCATCAGGGCAGCCCCGGCCGTCCTCAGGGCCTGAGGCTGAGGGAGACTGGAAGGCACTGTAGCCAAGCACCAGCAGGGGACTCAGGAAACACAGCCTCCAGGCCCAACTCAATCATTAATAGTCACTAACTGAACAGCTGTAGCCATGTGCATGTGTGGTTGCAACATCTCACCTCATCTCCCCGCAGGACCTGGGAGGTAGTTTGTTACTATTCTGTTACCCCAAATAAGAAAGGTGGCTCAGGTGAAGGCCACCAATGTGGGTCAGGTTGAGAGCACGGGTTCCTATCCTGCCGAGGCCAGCGCTCCAGCTGTTTTCCCATCAGCTCTCAGAGGGCTGCCTCCCTTCATGGGGGCTTCTCACTGGGCAAAGAGAAAGGGCCGCCAGGAGGCTGTAACTAAGGGGCACCTGCTCTAATAGCTCTCACCGAGAAATGGAGAGAGTGAGGAGCAGAGCAGGGAGGTGCCCACAACTCTCTGGGTGCTGTGTACCCAGATGTGGTCCATAGCAGGCAATGCACAGTTTTGATTTTATACATCCCTGTTTATACATCCATCCAGGGAGCCCAGAGTCATTCTGGTTGAATCTAGGCCTCCAATGCCAACACACTCCCACCCCAGGAGGCGTCTCAGTCCTTCCACATCTGGTATCCTGGATTCTGGGGGTGACTCCCCTGATGAAGCGAGAGGGACCTCGAGGAAGCCAAGGCAGCCCGCCAGACTTGAAGCTCGCGGTTTCAGCCACACAGATCGAGACCGTGAGCGGCCCTATCCCTCTCTCCCGGCACCACCACGGCTCCCAAAGCAGAGGCTTCTGGGAAGGGGGGGGGGGGCTCTGCCCGAAAACCTGGGAATGCTCTCGGTGACTTAGAGGTCTGAACAATTGGTGCTAGCCCGGCTTCTCTAGCCCTTGTCGCCTGCCTCTGAACACAACCTCCATTTCAGCCACTGGCTCCCATCCTGTTAGGAGCCCATGTGCCTTTTGTCCTTTAAGCTTGGCTTACAATGTCCCTCTGCCGGTGCTGTCCTCACTCTCAATTCTACTTTTCCAGGCCCCACCATTTCTTCCAAGCCCAGCCAGTCTTCACTCTTCCCGGGACCCAGCCCAGTACCCCATGGATTTCAATCACGTTGACAGTCCTGTGCCCTATAAGCACCGTGTGGGCAGGGGCCATGTCTGAGTTAAGTGCCAAGGACAAGGACTTGGTTTTGTTTATTGCTTCTTATCACGACACCTAGAACAGTACCTAGTATTTGATAGGCACCCAATAAACACTGGTTGAATCAATGAATAAGTCTCTGTAACCCCCAAAAGCCTAGGAAGATGCCCTGGCACAGAGATGGGGTTCATTAATGTTTGCTTCTTTTATCTTTTTCTAATTTCTGTATTTAATTTTGAGAAAATTACACATCTAGGAAGACTAAATAATTATAGGTGGCAAAGTTAATGTTTCTTAAATGAATAGATGACCACATTAATCAGTTTTCCTCTCATTTGGCCCTCATCACATATTGCAGTCTGCAGACAGTTCCTCACCAGAGCAGCAGCGGGAAATCCACTCCCCTCCTCGCCCGGTGCAGCCTAACGGGGGGGGGGGGGGGGGGGGGGGGGCACGAGAGGTGAGAGAACCAGGAAGAGGACGCCTTCCCCTCCCAGCCCACCTGCAAGGCCTGCCACACCCACTCTGCAGGGCCAGCATGAGGACTGACAGCGCCAACCACTGAGAACGTGAGCCTGATGTGAGGCAGGGGCCTGAGTATAAATATTAGCTTCCTACTTGCCTTCCTGTTTCACTGCGTCCGGCAAGGACAAGAAGAGCATCCTGCCTTTCCTCTTCCTGTTGTGCTTCCTAGCCCTGGGGCCAACCTGCGCCCAGAGATGCCTCCTTATCTCCACTACTCACCGTTTTCCATGACACCCCAATTCACCCTCTCCCTAGAACTGCAACCTCCTGACCCTGGCTACTCAGCCAACTACCCTGCCGACCACGGCTCAGCTCCTCGCCCTCCTCATGTCCTTTCCATCCTCATCTTCTACTTCCCAACACAGTCTCCCTGAGGACTAGTGCTTACCTGTGCCAGGGAGACTGGGGCGGTGGGCACCCGGGGTCACCTGGGTCCCATCTGTAGAGAGAAGAGAGATGAATGGAGGGGCTGTAGGGAGGGGGCGGGCAGGGGAGACAGAGGGCCAAGCCAGGCAGGCTCCTGCCACGCCGGGAGCCCCCTGTCCAGCTCCAGTGCTCCAAAACTCGGCACCTCCACCGAAAGCTCACCAAAGTGAGAAAATTCCACCCCATTCCTTTCCTCAAATCCCCGTGCTGGACGAGAGCAATCCTCAGCTCCCTCTTCCTCATCCAATCCACTAAGCGACTCAGACATCTCACCCTGCGGAAGCTCAGTCCAGAGCGAGAACCCGAGGAGGCCCAGTTCACCAGCACTGCCCCCAGCTCTCCCAGTGTGCTCAGACACTATCTTCCCTGGGCCCGGGGCTGGGAGGCGAGGCGGGGCTGGACGTGGGACAGCATGGCTGGCGAGACCGTGGTGACCGTGCTACAGGTGCCAGGAGAGGGGGAGAGAAGCAGGTCCTCCAGAAGGGGCGCTGAGCCCACACGGAGTCTCCACAGCAGGGGAGGGACCGGAGCCCAGCCTGCCGGTCAAGTCAGAGCTGGTGGGAGCTGTGAGTGCTGGGTCTGGAGCGCACAGCCCAAGGACCACCCAGCAGGGACACCTTTCCTCCCACTGCCCCGCTTTGTGTCCTGAAGCCTGCCCCCCCCCACCCCCAGAAGAAAACTGCTCGGCCTCTCTTGAATAGTTTGAAATAGGACTATTTCCTTCTGGGAATGGCCACCTGACCAGTCTCCTAACCCCAGCCCAGCCCCCCAGCCCATTCATAACCCATGAAACCCTAGGGAGGGCCGGAGCATGTCAGCAGCAGAGAGACCCTCCAGAGTGTAGAGACTGGATGGGGGGCGGGAAGACAGAGGTGAGTCCTGAGGCCACCTGTCCAAGACGGACCCTTTCCCTCCTGCTGTCCCAGCTCAGGGTAAGGAGACAGGAGGCCAGGACATTGCAAAGCCATCTGAAGGGGCATTTAGTGAACACACAGAAGCCTTTTTCAGACCAAAGAAGTATTTTCTGAAAGACAACTAGTGAGTGCTGCTCTTCTGGGTCTGTGTGTAAGGAGCAGCCCCAGTTCCTCTTCCAGGGCTGAAAAGGAGAACTCCCTGCAGGCAGGCGCTGCTGGGGGAGGGGCAACTCCAGCACAGACTCCCACCAACTGCCTTTGAACACCAGGACCCCATACTGTACAGCAGTGGTCCCCTACCTTTTTTGGGCCACGGACTGGTTTAATGTCAGAAAATATTTTCACGGACCGGCCTTTAGGGTGGGACGGATAAATGTATCACGTGACCGAGACAAGCGTCAAGAGTGAGTCTTAGATGGATGTAACAGAGGGAATCTGGTCATTTTTTAAAAATAAAACATCATTCAGACTTAAATATAAATAAAACGGAAATAATGTAAGGTATTTATTCTTCTTTGCAGACTGGTACCAAATGACCTACGGACAGGTACCGGTCCGTGTCCCAGGGGTTGGGGACCACTGCTTTAAATGACAGTGTTCAGTATGGAAATGCCACTCTACCTAGTCAAACTCTACCCATCTTTTGAAGTACAGCCCAGGCCTATGTCCTCATGAAGTTCACCCTGACCTGTCTTGGCTTCCCAGAGCACCCATTCTGCATCCACCACCTGGACACTCCATTAGTTATGGTCTCCGGAGTGTCAGTTGTAAGACGTACCCATCTGCACTTAACACCTTGCTGGGCACACAGCAGACTCTGTTAGAAACTAGTGACTCTAACACAAAGGCTCTCTGCCTAGGATCTGGCTTGAATATTTCTCAAGGTTTGTGAGTCCAAGGAACACTGGTGTGAGAGGCAGCCTCCCCACCCCAGGACACGGTGGTACCTATCCCAGGCTCTCTTAGGACCTCCTCTTTCTTCTGCAGGCTCTCTTAGGACCTGGTCCCTCAAGAGAATTTTCTGAACCAGGCTCCTGGGTAGACTCTCAGAGGCCGTATGAGGCCTTGAGTCTCTGCTTCCAGGTAATTCTCTCCGACCTGCCTCAGTCCTTGCCTGAGGGCTGGTTAGCAGCATGCACACTTGGGAACAGAGCCCAGTTCTCTGCGCCTCACTCCCCTGGTAACCACATATTCTGGACACCATGCACACTGTCTGGATAGGAGAAAAACTAATGGCCTTGAACTCTGTAGGTTTGCTACCTGGTCCCAAAGGGATGTTTTGGATGCTGAGCGATGATCTAAATTCTGTTCAGAAAAGCTGCATGCATATGCGCGTGCGCATGTGTGTGTGTGTATGTGTGTGTGCACGCATGTGTGTCTGTGTTGCTAACAGAGACTGCTTCCAAAGTAATTCCTGGAAAAAGCTCTACTTCTTCCCTAACTCCCTGGCTCCCTGCTAACAATCTTTTGAATTCAGAAAAGACCAGAGCAGTAACAGTAAGACCTGAGGAGCAGCTCTCCTGTGTCCCAGAGGGAGGAACGGCATCACATGGCACCCAGTCAGTGGCTGCACTGAAACCAGAAAGTGAACATCCTGCACCCCAGGCTTGAGGATAAAGTTAGGGACCCCTCTTTTCCTGGGCCCCCCTCAGAACACTGTTTCCATTAATTTGAGGTCAAACTGAAATAAGATCAGGAGGGGCTGGACCGGAGCGTCTGAGAATGCTTCACAGCGCTGGATCCTTCCCCACACATCTCCTGGCCAGGGTGAAGACCTCTCCTTTTCGGAATCCTGGCTTCCCCCTATTTCTGCCATTTTCAGAAACAACTGCAGTCAGGCCAAAGAGGCAGTTTACTTGGCACTGAGGCACTGGGCCTACCAAGTCACCTCCCCAAACCAGAATACCTGCTCTTTTCCAGAACCAAAGAGTCCTAGAAATCTTGCTCCAGTGGGTCCACCTCAGGCCTCAGCAATCTCCAGAGCAGACACACAGGCCACTCTTCTATCCCCTGGGCAGCTGCATGCACTGGTCTCCCCTCCTACCTTGTTGCCTTGGGCCATTACCTGCCCAGAAGAAACCTGAGCCCTGACTGACCATCTGCTCTCTCACCTGTGGCAGGCCCTTTGTCAGGGAGAGGACTTCCCAAGGAGCACTGCCACCCAGAAGCCTCCTCCCAACACCTCCAAAGTCTTTTTGAGGCTGTTCCACCTGCTCGGTCCCCTGACGAGTTAAAAGGAGGAGCAGGAAGACCCAGGCCCCAGCAGCCAGAGAGAAGCCAGCAGCAGCAGGAGGCCAAGTGCTCGGTTCAGGGCTGACCCCTTTCACACCCCCACATTGCAACTCTGGTTTTGTTTCCCTGACACAGGTGGGGCAAAACTTGACTCTGTATTGGGCTGGCAGAGAAGAGGAAAGCTGGGGATAAAATGGCTTCAGGAAGATCTAAAAATAAACAAACACAAGAAGGAACATGGTTGCCAGGCTTCTCTGACACAAAGTGTGGGCCGAGCACGGAGAAGCTCTTCTTGAGGGCACCCGGGGCACAGAATCTGAGAACTCTGGGAAACGACGGGGCTTGAGCGATTGTGCAGGCCAAGCTCTCCCTTCACAGCAGAGGGAAGAGACAGGGAGCGGGGCTAGGTCACAGTCACCTGGCAGGTCACTGGTACAGCCAGGCCAGACCAGACCGAGGCAGGGGAAGCCCAAAGAGTAGATCCCAAACACAGGTACTAAGTATAGTACTTCCACATGAGGTCACTCATCTGAGGGTTAGAGAGATGGAAATAGGAATGAAACCTGGTTCTCACTTTCAAGGAGTTTAAAATAAAGCTCACCTTTTTTTTTTTTTAATTAAAAAGTATACTACTTACAGATACTAAAAAAAACTTAAAGAGCCTTAAAAAGTACAAAACAAAGTTTCTCACTCATTCAACTCCCTTGAACTTCCCTAGAATCAACCCTTTTTAAGTTTCTGTGTCCTCCTTCCAGAAATCCTCTTACTCATTTTCTTGGAACTAAGCCGCTTATTACTCAAATTTATCCAGTGCCCAGGGGGCTGCACACTGGCTGGAAACTCCTGCCACGTGAAGTGATGGAAGTGAGGGTCCACAGAGTGGAGGATATTAGCTTTGAGGTCTGATGGACCTGGGTTCAAACTCTGACTCTCCCCATGACCAGGAGGGAGAGCCAGGGACACGATGTGACCTGGTGAAGCCCCAGCAGCTGCTGTAATAAGAGGACAGACAGTGTGCTTGGGAGCAGCCTCTGAGATTAGCAAGGCTATGTGTCAAGCGCCTCGCATGTGGTAGTGCTGCCTTAATTGCTGATCAATAGTGCTTGCCCCTGAACTTGTCTGCGGCCTCCTTTCCGGCATAAGCATTTCATCCTCTCTTCCTCTACCACAGTCCATTGTGTCCCAGAAGCAGCTGCCTCCCACCTCATCTCTATACCGTGTCTCCCAACGACAATCTCATCCCTTTCTCTTCCATTTGAACTTTTTTTGTTTCACAGAGACAGAGAGAGACTCAGAGAGAGGGATAGATAGGGACAGACAGACAGGAACGGAGCGAGATGAGAAGCATCAATCATCAGTTTTTTATTGCGACACCTTAGTTGTTCATTGATTGTTTTCTCATAATACCTGCTGTGGGGCCACAGCAGACCAAGTAACTCCTTGCTCGCGACCTTGGGTCCAAGCTGGTGAGCTTCGCTCAAACCAGATGAGCCTGTGCTCAAGCTGGCAACCTCAGGGTCTCAAACCTGGGTCCTCCGCATCCCAGCCGGACACTCTATCCACTGCGCCACCGCCTGGTCAGGCTTCCATCTGAACTTTTGTAAACACTATTTTACTATGACTGAGGAGTTGTTCTAAGTGCCTTACATGTGCTAATTCATCTAACCCTCATGACAAACCAATGAGGTGGTTACTGTTTTTATCCCCATTAACTAGATCAGTAGATCAAGGCCCAGCAGTATCAAATAACTTGTTGAAGTCAAATAACCTGGAAGTGGCAGAGCTGGGACACAAGCCAGGCAATTCTCAACCAACACACTCCACTGCCCCTCCCCAGCACTTTCACTCCACAAGGGTCAGTGGGGAGAGGGCAAAGGCAGGACCTCGCTGGGCACAGGGAAAGAAAAAAAAATCACGGAGCCCCACAGAGAGTGGTCTGAGCGGTAAACCCCTGCTGCAGGCTGGGGTAGAAACTACCTGAGCTCAGGTGAAGGCAATCCTGAAGAATAGCTTCTAGACAGCGACTAACTGTTGCCTTCCCAGATTCCACGCAATGATTTCAGGCTGCATGTGGGAACATGGGGCTGGTGACAAGCTGGGGAAAGGGGGTCTTGGAGGAGCATCATTTCATTTTTTCCTGCTCTGAGGTGCTCTGCCATATCCCTTCTCTAGAAGCTCCCAAGTGCCTCCAAGGCTCTCTCATTAACATCCCAACGCCTGGTCCACAGTGCAGGCAGAGGCTGGGCTCCCAGGTGAGCGACCTGGGACATGGGCTTGCCACCCGCGGAGGCGAGGGGACGAGGCTCCGCAGCTGTGCGCCAGCAGGCGGGATGTGAGAGCCACAAAGCTGGCCCTCCCGCCTTCGCAGCAAGCTTGCCCCTTTCCCCACGCGCTGGGGCCGGTGGCAGCTATTTTTAGCTCTTGACACCTGGGTATTTTGCAGCCGCAGGATGTCCGGTTTGGAGTCTCTTTCTGGGAATCCCACATGCGGCTGTTGTAAACAGCCCCACGCAGTGGTGGCCAAGCTGGAAGCCGTGCCCCCCCCCCCTTTCTGCTGTTTAAGATGAATCAAACAGGAAGCAGACGTAACCATGGCAGCAGCAGCTTGAGCTCTCCGGGGGTGGGAAAAGCGTCCTCCCTGGCTCCTTGCCCCCGCCCCAGGTCCTCTATTCCACTCCTCTCCGCATGGATGGAGACCCCTGGACCCTAAGGGAGGGAGCTGGGCCGTTCTGTGAGCAGCTCTCGGTTCTTAGGACCAGCTCTCCCTGGAAAGCCTCACTGTCCTCTGGCAAAGAAAAACGGGGTTTCCTCGGAGCCCTGCCTTCCTCAGGGCCTCTCCTCTTGGCCCCACCACTCAATCCTTTTTCCTTCTCTTTGTGAAGGTATGAGGGGAAGAGCAGGGCTACTTGCTCAGGGGGGCAGCAGCCACTTCCGGTCACCCACAGCCTTCTCCTTACAGGAGGGGAGGCCAGGCCTGCAACTTAGGGGATCCCTGAGCAGCAGGCTCCCCCCAATCCCAGCCCCCTGGTCCAGACTGCCTCAGGATTTCTCAGGTCCTGAAAGCACTCTAAAATTAAAGTTCCCACTTAACTCTCAGTTCCCCACTGCAGTAGCTCCAATCCCTGAAATAGGAAGTTCACCATGATGTCTAACCACCATCTTTCCTATCTTAACCAAAACATCCTGAGCAGTCAAGATGCAGGCCCCATCTGTAATACAGGGAGAACTGAGGTTCTGTCAGCTTCTGCCTTTGTCTCTCCCACCCCTACCCCCCCACCAGGTGCCCCGCTTACACCAGCTGCTCCCTCTTAACATCAGTCCCAGACAGTGTTTCTCAAGGGCCAGTGCTTGCCCCAACAGGAAGCATGGTCACCGCCCCGGGGCTGTCTCTCAGAGCCTTTCCTTCTGCCCTCAGAGGTCTCATATTCATCCCCTTCTCCTCCTTGCTGTTCCCTCAGCTTCTGGGCCCTCCTTGGCCAGAACCTCTCTGCCTCCTGCCTGCCTCTCGCTGTTGCACACAAGCCAGGGGATGGGCCTCCCTCAGCTCCTCTCGCCTGTGTCATCCATGAGGCCACTCAGCCACTCCAGAGACTTCCCAGGAAAAGTTTAAGTTATATTAATAATTAGCATGCTATAATTATTAATATTAGTATAATCAACAACCATGTAGTGACTGTTTACTGTGTGCTGGTTACTAAACTAGGCATCTCTCTTGTACTGTCTCATCTGGTCCTCATAGCAACCCTATTAAGGTAGATACTCTTACCATTCTCATTTCACAAAGGAGGCAACTGAGGCCCAGAGAGGTTAAGAAAACTGCCAAGGTGACAAAGATGGCAAGAAGGGCTTTGGGACTCCAGAACCTGAGCTCACAATCACTACATTAGTGTGTACAACTAGTTCCACCCACCCCCGCCAAGGGGGCCACAGGGCCAGGCTGGGGCCCAGCACCTGAAGGCCTGGGGGTGATTCCCAGAGCCAGCATGTTCCCATAATCCTCTATCCAGAAAACATGCACAACAAAAATGAAAACAGAATCTTCTCTGCCTGTGTCCCTCACATGTTTTTTTTGTCTCCAGGAGGCACTTCCCAACCCCATCTTCACTTCCTTTTTCATCTTACATTTTCCCTGCTTTTTAAATGTATATGTTACCATTTTATTGTTTCCTGTATGCTGCTGCCAGCAGGGTATAACTAACCAACCAAACCCCCCAGGTTTGCAGGGGAGAATCACACTGTGTGAAAGCACTCTGGAAACTGTCAGGCCTATATAAATGCAGGTTGCATAACCACAGCAAGTCACCTGTCACAGTGAGCAAATGCCTTTGGGAGGACCTAGGGACTAAGAACATAGCCAAGAGGCCACTGGCACCCTTAGAGCCAGGTTAGGGGAAGGCAGAGACCACTGTGGGGATCCTGGCTTGCTCCATGGCCTAGGAGCATCATGGGTATGAGTCTGTGAATAGCAACAAGCTATTGATGAATGCTGGCACTAACAGGGAAGCCACATTAATATTAATGACAGTAAATACCCCCGAGATCCTATCCGACTTAGGCCTTGGTATCCCCCTCATTTTCCCTGTTATTTTTGGCAGATGGCCAAGGTCTCTAGGGCAGATTCTCCAGGTAACACGATTACCTTTTGTGGCCAGGGCTGCCCTTAAGACTTGGTGAACCAGGCTTTTCCAGAGCACAGATCCAGCCAGGGTGCTGACCCAGCCTTCGGGGAGCACAACACCAGATGCCTGTTCCTGGGTGGTAATCTGGACAAACCAGTGTGAAGGACAATTTCTGGCCAACTGGGAATTTGATGAAATAAAACTTTACCTTAGGGGAAGGGGAAGGGCACCGACTGAGGGGACAGCACACACACTCTGATCTCATTTGGTGAAAAGTCCAGTGTAAACAGGCATGCAGGAAACGGAAGGTGTTCACTGAGGTGTCATGGCAGTGACCTCTGACAGCTGGGATTGTGGTATTTTTTAGTTTTTAATTTTGCTTGTCTGTGTTGTCTGATTATCTATAATGCACACAAACTGCCTCTATAACAGTAAGAACAGAATATATATGTATACGCACACACGTATAAACAGAAAGTGGCAAAGCCAATGGGTTGTAGAGTCAAGATGTGACCTCTGGTGCCTGACCTGTGGTGGCGCAGTGGGTAAAGCGTCAACCTGGAAACACTGAGGTTGCTGGTTCAAAGCCCTAGGCTTGCCTGGTCAAGGCACATATGGGAGTTGATGCTTCCAGCTCCTCCCCCCTTCTCTCTGTCTCTCTCTCCTCTCTAAAAATGAATAAATAAAAAAAAAAATTTAAAAAAAAAAAAAAAAAAAGATGTGACCTCTGGTTCCCAGAGACCTAGACCACAGCTTTCACTGACTCTACGTATTGAATTCTTGGACCCCATATCTTTTGAGGTTCTGCATGATCTACAACCCAGCGTCCTCTGCCTCTCCTGAACCTCACAGAGGACCTAGCACAGGGCTGGGCACAAAGTCAGGACTTACTCAATGAATGCCTGTAGGCTGAATAATGATCATTTCCTCAGAGAAATGCCTTCTGCCTCTTCCAGAGCTGCTGTGCTGGGAATACTCACTACTGACATCACTGACCTTCCCGTCCCTCTGCCTCATGCTCCTCTTAAGAACTTCCAGGGAGGGGCTAACATAAAGGTCACCCCAGCAGATGTTGGCAAGGGACGCCACATCAGGGACATCTGGGGCAGTCCCGTCCCAGACCCTCCCCAGTGCCAGCTGGATGGGAGACCTTCAGGCCCTCCGGCGTCACTGGGGGAGGCTGGGGGCAGTGAAGTGAAAGAGAGGAGTCCACCCTGTGCCTTCTGGCTCCAGATGCCTGCTGTTCCAGGCCCTTATGGGTGGAGGAATCTGGAACAGTGAATTTGGCCTGTTTTTTTTTTTTCTGTGAACTGGGGCTGGGCCCAGTTTCTGTTCATGTCTTCAGCATTCCCTATCCCTGACCTTCAAAAATATGAAAAATAACATTAATAATAATGACAAATATTCTGTGTACACTGACTTCATACCAGGCACAGTACTAATGTTACTTACTTTGACCTTAATAGCAACTCCACAAGGCTGAAACTACTATTATTTTCATAGTACGGATAGAGAAACTGAGGCAGAGAACCACATGCCCAAGGTTACACTTCGCTGTTCTCAGGAGAAAGGACACTGCAAAACATCATCCCTGCCCCCCTCGGTGTCCTTACAGGAAGGCCCTCCTGCCAAGCTCTCAATGGGCACCGCAGACCTACGGTGATAATTAACGTCTGTTGGGTACTTTAGAATCGACCAAATGCTCACACATGGATGTGAGAAAATCCCCACTTGAAAAATTAGGAAACTAAGACTTAGAGCCCTTGGCAACCTCACACAAGGTCTCACAGCCATTCAGCTGGACTCAAACCCGGGTCTTTGGCCTCAGAATGGCACATTTCTTCCCCTGTTTCTCACCCCCACCCCCCACCCCCCGCACCCCAGTCCAATCCTCAAGACAAGATGGCCTGCAGGCCTGGAAGGAAGACGCACACCCTCCAGTTCCCCGGAGATGAAGCCTGCGCTCAGCCCCTTGCGCCAGGGCTGAGGTGCCAGCATCTCCTCAGCAGCTCCACAGTGACTCACTCCTGGGACCTAGGGGAAACACAGCCCTGTGCTGTGGGCAAACACTGCCTGCCACCCGCCCCACCTCCAACTCCCCGCCTCCACATTTGCTAACTGAAACCCGGCTGCTGCTATTTTTAACCCTCCAGCTCCCCCTAGCCTGGGGCTCCCCGCCTTCACCCTACCCCCACCCCCTGCCCCAACTGGGTGCCACCAGCCTGTCATTCTGAGAGCAGTTCCACAACCTGAACGCCCCATAGGGCGCAGCGGATGCCCGTGCAGGTTTGTGGGGCAAGCAAAACAAGCCAGTTTCAGCCCAGTCGCTGAATTCCCCCACCCCGGGCTCTTTCCGACCCTGTGGCTCCCAGCCTGCCCTGTTTTTCCCTGCCATCCTGGGACCTGGGGGAGGAAGGAATGGCACTTCGAGGGCTGGGGGTGACTGCAGAGCCAGAGCTGGGCTCCCAGGAATGGGCTCTAGGGAGCTGAGCTAGACTCCTGAAGGAGACGAGGGTGTCCAGTGCACTGGCTAGCTCTGAAGGCCCAAGGTCTCCAACCACCAGGGTTTCCAATCCCTGCAGGCCACAGGAGGAAAAAAGGAAGTGGCCTGGAGACAGGGTGGGGATGGTGAGATTAGCCAGGGCCCTACTCATTAGAAGAAGTCACCTCCCCACCATGCTGCGGGGTATGTGGAGGGGCTAGGGTTGAGCTTGGCACAGGAATCCAGGAGGTTCGTGCACTGAACAGCCTAAAGGAGGCCCAGAGTGGAATGCCAGCCAAGGAGCAGACAGACAGGGCCTCTTCTCTTACATGAGGGTTCCTCTAATACTCAGCTCTCTCAAGGGCTGCGCCTTTCTCAGCCTGCAGTGCTAGGTGCCCCAGGCAAGACCAACCAGAAGAGGTTGGAGGCAAGAGGGTCTGAAAGCTGCTTGCTGATGTGAGTTAACCTGCTGAGAGGGGGGAAAGGGCAGGACAGTTGAGGGATGGGGGGGGGGGGGGCACTGCCTTCTAGCTAATGGTGTCTATCCATCTGGGCTGAGAGCCTCACCTAATTTGGGGAGCAGATTCCAAGAGAGACATTGCAGCGGCCTGCCACAGGCCTCCCCAGCCTCCTCCTCCTGCCGCAGGCCTCCTCCGTGCCCTCTCCTGCCCTGATGTGTTGGCCTGCCTTGGCCCTCTTGCCTTGTCCTCTATGGCCCCTGCCCCAATCCTTCTTCTGAGTTCTATCCTCTCGTCCAAGGCCTAGGTCCTCTCTCAGACTTGCCCCCCGCCCCAGTGATTCTTGAGCCAGGTAAATAAATTCCAGTGGCCATAGCGGCAGCCAGGCTAGACCCAAAGGGGAGGGACTTGGCACAGGAGTTCCTGGGTGGGGAGATGAGGAAGAGAATGAGGTGGGGAGGAAGGTGAGGCAGAAGGATCAGGAATGGGGTGGCGCTTAAGAGCTCCTGAAGAGAGGCTGCCACCTTCCCAATATCCAACATGTGCACAGGGCCCTGGACTCAGTGCCATGAAGGAAAAGCTTGTCCCCTACGCCATGGAGCGGCCTGGAGGTCAGCCCTGTCCAGCACTCCCTCTTCCTCTTCCCCTTGGCCAACCTCTAGGGGCTGCTTGAGGAGCAGAGACCCTGCTGTGCCAGGCAAGAGGCTGGCAATTCAGGTCCCCCGCCTGGATCCAGGCAGTTCCCAGGCACGCTCAGACGGCTCTGAGGGCTCACTTCTGGTCTAAGGAGGTAAGAGAAGGTGTCAAGGTCACATTCTCAGGCAGGCTCCCCTGGCCATCCTCTCTAAGGAAGTGCCACCTTATTATTCTCTATTGCTGCGCCTAGTTCATTTCCTTCTTAGGACTTATCACAATGTGTAACTAGATATACATACTCATTTCTTTACTTGCTTACTTGTTACTGTCTGTCTCCTCCACTAGAGTGGAAGTTCCCTGAGGTCAGATTCTCTGCTTATGTGTTTACTGTATATTCATGCTTGGTGCCTGGCACAGGGCAAGGCTCAGTAAGCATCCAGTGAATGGATGAATAGCTGAAGGACCGACTTAGTAAATGGGGCCTCCCAGTTGCCAACGTCACCTATAGGGTTAATGCTCAATAGGTCCAGGATTTCCCCAGGGAGGAGGAGACAGGATGTAACAGGAAGAGCAAGGTCAGGAAGCCTGGGACCCCAAGGAAAAGGTCAAGGCCCTGTTAGTGTGTGTACCAGCCTCACCTAGTCCCCTCCTTCACACCGGTGTGGACATGTGCATGCCTGCATGCACAGAAGATGCATGGCGAAACCCTGGACCAGTCTTCAAAGGCTTGAGCTTTGTCTTGATTCTTCCTCTCAATAGCCTTGTGTCCTTGGACAAACCACATACCTTCCAAAAATATCAGTTTCTTCAAAAGAAAAAATGAAGAGCCTGGCCAAGATCGGTCATCTTTAGGTCCTCAAACACAGCTTTGCACCAGAATTGCCTAAGCACATGTTAAAATTCTGATTCCCAGGCTCTGCCCCTGCCGATTCCAAATCTGTCAGGATGGGGCCAGAGGATTTTTGTTTTTAACACACTCTGGTGGCCCCAAAACAAATGGTCCAGAAACTGGCATGTGAGGACCACAAATAAGATGGTGCTTTCCAGCCAATGTCTGGACTTGTACTAAAAAGCCATTTCTGCTCAGGTATACATCCTCTCAAAACATGAACACATACCCCACACAGAGCCATAAACTGCAAAGGTATACGCTATACAGATGACACACATCTGTACTACACGTGCATATACTCCCAAAAGACCCAACACAAAGCCAACACATGGATCACAAATTGCCACAGAACCACATCTACAAACACAGCCCAGGGCACACACACAGGCCCCTGCCACACACCCAGAGTGCGCACACACCCATCACATGTTGACCCACACTAAACAGACGCTATCCTGAATTTATTTTGCCTCTGGGAACTAGTCCAGGACCAAAGGAGCTATGCTCTGTTGATGAAAACATCCCTCCGCCTCTGCCACCTCCACAGCTACCCTTGCCCCAGGCAGCATGCTGTCCACCTCCCCCTTGTAGGGGGCGCTGCTGAAGGGGGGCACTGGAAAGATGGGATGAGGGGAGGCACAGAGCGCCCACCCAAAGTCCAACAGTCACTCTTGTCACCTTCTTCCCACCCCAAGGAGATGCAAAAGGGCCTCCACCCAGGCACCCCTCAGTGCCTCAGTGCTTGCTCTGCCCATTCGCATAGATTCCCAGGCCCTCATCCTAGCAGCCAGAAGGGTTAAGGAGGTGGCCAGATCAAGGGACTCCTCCTAATACTCAGGCCTCTAAGGAAAGGGCTGTCTGGGGGCACCTTCCTGCAGCCCAAAGGCCTGTGTCCCCCAGGGAAGGTTACTACAGAAACAGGGGGAAATATCACAGGGAAACACAATACCCGGCAGGGTCACCTGGTGACCAGGCTTCCTGCTGTGTTGCCCACCGCCCCCCTCATTACCTCACAGCCTCCTTCTCCAGCCTCACCCTGGGCCTCCTCTCCAGTGCTCTCTGTCCTACCTCCCCTGTGCTGGGGGATGCAGCCTTATACAGCAAGTCTGCACCTCTGTGGTTCCAAACAACATCAGGGATGGCCAGAGCTGAGCCCCCCACTCCTAATCCTACCAACACCACTACCACAGGAAATCAAAGCTTCCTGCCCCAGAGGAAGTGCCCCATCTAGTGAACAAATCCAACACATACAAATGCACAGTCCTGGAGCCTCAGGGAGGACAGATGTCCTCCCTTTAGCTCCCAGGCCTACTATAGGCCCGAGTTTCAAGTCTGGCCGAGGACAGGCCAGGGCCGAGCTGTTAGGGCAGGCATAGGCAAGACCTGAGTCAGTCCAGGGAAGGAAAAGTCCAGGAGAATGGGCACCAGCAGAGTTAGGTCTGGTTCCAGCTCCACTCGGCCTGCCATTCCCTACTGTGTGACCCCTGGGCCTTGCATTAGCTCATCTTCTCTCAGGCCCCTGCCAACTTCTAAATTACCAGCTCATGATGAAAGGCTAGGAGAAAGAAGACAAAGAAGAGGCGGGAGTTACACAGGATCCTGCCTTTAGGTCCTTGGGCAAGCATACCATACCCAAGAGAGGGTCCCCACTCCCCACCCCCATCACACATGAATTTTTCACTCCCATTATCAGGATTAGGGAGGGGATGGAGGAAGGGAAAGTTCTAGCTCTCATTCCCAGAAGCCACCAAGAATAAAAGCTGGGGTCCATTAAGCCTGAAGGCAGTGGCAGGGGGCACCGATCCCTCTCTTTAGTTACTCTCTACTCCTCTGTGCTCTGGGAAGTACACATACAATTTTCTCCCCATTTTAATGAGGGGGACTGAACTTCAGTGTCAAAGCAGAGTAACCAGTTTAGGTTCTTGGAAGGGTCAGCGCAAGACCTGAATGCAACTTCTCAGGTTCAGGATCCCAACTTAAGACCTGGTGGCCAGAAAGACACCCATCCATGGGCTCAAACTAAGAAACACAGAGGCCTTTGGAGACTACTTCCCCAGGGCATTCCAGATGTAACACCAGAGGCAGCTCTGAGCTTGAGCCTGCTGGATGCAAGAAACATCAGGAGACTAACGGCAGGGGAGGGTCCCAGCAGGTCCAGGACCTGGTTCCTGTCTTGGTTCACTGTGAACAACACAACAGGCCTGCTTTGTGCTTTAGCTTCCCTCAGAAGTGACTGCAGAAAAGAGGAAAATTACTTATTAATTGAGGTGGGCAGATGGAACAGAGAGCTGAGAAGGAGAAGGAGATGCTAAGCAACGAGGAACTATGAGATGGCTTGCAGAAGCTGAACAAGGAGCCTGGGAAGTCTGAGAGTTGGTGTGAGGAGAGAAGCATGTGCGACAGCCTAAGCACTTCACGGACAGGGTCCTGTTGGAGAGAAATAGGTTGCCAAGGTGCCCCATTAGGGTATGGGAAACTGAGCCACAGTCTCCCTTCTCCGGAAAAAGTGCCTGGGCAGGAGTCTAGACCCCTGGGTCCAGGTGCAAATCCCAGCAACAGGCTGAACAGTCCAGATGTTGAGTCTTCAGCAGGGCAACTAAGATCCAATGTCCCATTCTCACCCTAGAAATTGGCAGGCCAAACTGGGCCTCAAGCAGATGTTGAGTTGGTGTGCGGAGAGGGATGGGCAGCAGCAAGACAGCCAAGGTCCAGATGCAGGGGGAGCCCGCAGGGATGGAAATGGCCTGGATTTTGTGGGAGGAGCTGCAGTGGCTGGCGAGTTCAGTTCAGAATGGGCAGCCAGAGGGAAGGAAATGGGGGGTAGGGGTAGCTGGGTGAACTGCAGGCCCCAGAGGACTCTCTCCCTGCACACAGGTGTAGAAACTAGGCATGTCAGAGTCCAGCCCAGCTGCCAGATTTGCAGCCTGCTCAAACACTCCCCCAGCACCATCACACCCCAGGCCTGGGGAGGCGCACATTCTGTCCCCCACCACTCAAGACACAGGCTGTGGTCCCCACTTCTGCTGGCCCCTCTGCAGCTCACTTGGGCACAGGTGTCTCTTCACCCTACTGGGTGAGCAAGGGCGGGGGGCGGTGCTCAGAGAAAGCTCCTTGTCTGGGACCCTCCATCTAGGGGTTCACTTTCCCCGAGTCGAGAGGTCAGAGCGGGGCCCTGCCGGGATCCGCGAGATGTGGGCGTTTATGTCCAGCGCCACGAGCCCGGCCCCAACTCTGTGGGTCCTGCCCTTTGCCCTCGCGCTTCCAAACCTTCCGCCCCGGTGCACCGCCCCCTCCAGGGGCCGCGGCGGCGGTCCCTCCTTCCTCGGTCCCCCGATCCGTCCTCCCCAGGAATGGAGGTGATGGGACCCCGGGCCCGAGCATCGGCGGCCCGGGGCCTCCAATTCCCTCCCTCGGGCCTGTCGCTGCCCCGGGGCGGGCGGATGTGGGCGCTCAGAGGGAGGCCCGAGCCCTCCGGCCCCGGAACCAGCCCGGGTCAGGAGCCTGCCAGAGCCCCGCGGAGCCGGGTGGGGCGGGACCGGTCTGGGGACGTACGCCGGACCGGGCCGCGGGCCGCCCGGAGCCGGAGCTGGAGCCCGAGCCGGAGCCCGAGCCGGGGCAGGCGGTGCTGGGCAGCCGCGCAGGGCGGGGCGGGCGGGGCGGGGGGCGGCAGCCCGGTACTCACCAGCGCCGGGGCTGTGCATCCAGGGGCCGGGGCCCTCAGAGCGGGGGGCTCATGGCGGGGCGGGGGGCTGGGGCGCCGGCCTCACATCCCCCCAGTCGCCGGAGGCTGCAGAGCGACTGTGAGACGGCGAGAGGAAGGGAGGGGGCCGGGAGGGGGAGGGCCCTGGCAGCCCGGCCGGCCGGGTAGGATGACAATGGAAGGAAATGCTTTATCTGAGGCTGAGAGCGGGCCAAGGGGGAGGGGAGGGAGGGGGCCGGCGCTCGCGGCCCTGGGACACGCCACCCCGGCAGACGCTGCACCGCGCGGCGGCGGCGGACAACCGCGCGGCCCGGGAGGCAGCGCCGGACCCAGAACGCGGGACGCGGCCGCGATCGCGCGCGGTCGCCGCGCTGCCTGACGCCCAGCCGGAGCCGCGGCGCACCGACCCGCGCACAATTCCCGGAAACCCGGCTACCTGAGCGCCCGCAGCCTCGCACACACAACCCGAACACACATCCATGTTTACGCAGGGCCAGAGTCATTTACGCAGACACACTTCAGAGAAGAACCCCCGCGCGCACAAGTACAGACAAGTACAGCCCACGAGCAAACCGTCACTGGGACAGTGGGACACGCGTGGAGTCCCAAGTCCCAGGCGAGATATCTCAGACGGACATCCCGCCCCCCAAACACACCGCACGACTTGCCTGAGGAAAGTTCCAGGATCTGATTTGAATCACTGCCCAACCCTCCCCCTTTACCACCCCCAACCCAACGCCTGCTGAGGGGAACTGAAGGGTCCAGCCTGTTCCTATTAAAAGAAAAAGGGGATGGGGGCGGTGCAGATGTTGAAAGTTTTCTTTTTTAAAAGAAATTTCTCAAGGGATTTCCTTCCCTCCTCTCCTCTTCCTCTCTTCCTCCCATTCCTCTCCCCCCACAACCCTCCCTGCTTCTTTCCCCCTCCCGGTCCCTATGAGTCAAACTTCAGCAATGTGCCCAGTGTCTCCCAGTGCATTACAGCGGATCACAGAAATGTTCCAGTCTGAGTCGGAATGCAGCCGCCTCCAGCCCTCCCTCAGCTAATAAACTCAGCTCCTGCCGACTTTGCGAAGTAACCCTCCCTACCCCCCCCCCCATTCCCTTTTAGCAGAAAGAGGTCAGATTCAGGGGTCAGGGGCCGAGGACCTCACTGCACTGCACTGCTTCCCCCGTAGCCTATCAGCCCTCTCCCCTCTGGCAATCTGCTGGGTCAGAGACACAGGGGTTCCTGGGAAGGGGAGACATCAAGGATCTGAAACACTAAGCTTTCCTATCCTGTGAGGCATCACCCGTGGAAGGCAGGGCACAGCCTCCATCTGACCCCATCCTCCCTTCATTCTAGGAAACCCAAGAGTCTCACGATTCTACAGAAGGAGAAATTGAGGCTGGACCAGAGATAGAGCCACATCAAATGAGAAACAAGAGTCCACGCGGCCTAGGAAGTTTGGCCATGCCCAGGTCCCACTTCTGACCGTGGACTCCTAGTCCGCACAAGCACAGCTCCAGCTTCACCACTTGCTGCTACCTGGGATTTTTAGCAGCTGAGTTCCTTCCTACTTCAGCCCCTTTCCATGTCCCAGCACTCACTCAGCAGGCAGTGAGTGCACTTGTTCACTTATCCTCACCAAGTCCTTTCCTGGCCTCATGCCCTCCTGTTATATGGCACCATGCTACACACACCGCTCTCTTTTTCCCCCCCAGCTGTTCTGCCCAGTACCTCCTGGTACTTAGTACTCAATAATGTTAGTTACTATTGTTACTTTTTTCTTCTTCTTCTTTATTTTTTTCTGAAGCTGGAAACGGGGAGAGACAGTCAGACTCCCACATGCACCCCGACTGGGATCCACCTGGCACGCCCACCAGGGGCGAAGCTCTGCCCACCAGGGGGCGATGCTCTGCCCCTCTGGGGCGTCGCTATACCCCGACCAGAGCCACTCTAGCACCTGGGGCAGAGGCCAAGGAGCCATCCCCAGCGCCTGGGCCATCTTTGCTCCAATGGAGCCTTGGCTGCGGGAGGGGAAGAGAGAGACAGAGAGGAAGGAGGGGGGGGTGGAGAAGCAAATGGGTGCTTCTCCTATGTGCCCTGGCCGGGAATCGAACCCGGGTCCCCCGCACGCCAGGCCGACGCTCTACCGCTGAGCCAACCGGCCAGGGCCTATTGTTACTATTATTATTGTATTTCAGCCAAAGGGGGCTGTTAGCTGCTCCCTGTTGTGTCCTCATTTTTTCTCACTTCCTCACCTTGGTTCACTGTGTTCCCTCCAAAAATGAAGGTCTTCACAGTCCCTCTCTCCTCTTGTTGAAATCTTTCCAGTCCTCAAGTCTATACCAACTTCTCCAGGAGCCTTTCCCTGATTCCCACAGCCAAAGGGATCTTTCCTTCCATTAAAGGACCCCACCTGGTGTTGTCAGTCTTTCTCTCTCATTGGCCTTTATCCACCTAGTCTGTCTACTTGTCTTAACTCTACTCCTTCTTTCCAAGAATGTTCAAGACATCCCTGAGCCCAGCTACTGCCTTAGTTATGGCTGCATTTCTTATAGCATCTTGCTAAGTGCCTTCCACCAAATTTAAGCTCCCTATGGGTTACTTGCGGAATTGGGACAGATGTTCATGGCCTTCAAGAACCAGACCCTTGCTGGACACCTCCAGACACCCTTTTCTCCTTACTTCTTATGCTGACACTGCAAGACACCTCAGGTGTGTTCCTCACAGCCCTTATTTCCAAACCAGAACACTCTCCTTCCAGATCCTTCCTCTGTGCCCACAGCCTCCAGAAAATGTGCTTGGTTACTTCAGACTCTCAGTCTTTCCCCTGCTGTCTCTCCTTTAACGCCACCCCACCCCACCCCACCCCCATGGCCTTTCCTAATTTCCCCAGGACTCCTATAGTTATTTCTTTTTCTTTTCTTTCTTTTTTTTTTACAGGGACAGAGAGAAAGAGAGAGAGAGAGAGAGTCAGAGAGAGGGATAGACAGGGACAGACAGACAGGAAGGGAGAGAGATGAGAAGCATCAATCATCAGTCTTTCGCCACGACATCCTAGTTGTTCATTGATCACTTCCTTGTATGTGCCCTGACCGGGGCCTTCAGCAGACTGAGTAACCCCTTGCTCAAGCCAGTGACCTTAGGTCCAAGCTGGTGAACTTTATGCTCAAACCAGATGAGCCCGCGCTCAAGCTGGCAACCTCGGGGTCTCGAACCTGGGTCCTCTGCATCCCAGTCCGATGCTCCATCCACTGCGCCACCACCTGGTCAGGCTCCTGTAGTTATTTCTGAACTGAAATCAGGCCTTTGCTCATTTCTTTTTTTTTAAATTTATTTAATTGATTTATTTTAGTCAGAGAGAAAGGAGGGAGTGAGAGAGAGAAAGAGAGAGAGAGACAAGAACATAGATCTGCTCCTGTATGTACCCTGGCCAGAGATTGAGCCGGCAACCTCCGTGCTTCAGGGCGATGCTCTAACCAACTGAGCTGTCTGACCAGGGCCTTGTTTGCTCATTTCTACCATGTGCATCAATCATGTATTTATTTGAGAGTCTTCTTTTTCTTTTTGACCAAATAACTGAGTTCTGAGAGATTTGAGCAAAAAGGCTGTCTTCCTCTTCCTGAGCCTGTCCCTGTAGTGCCCAGTACATGGCTTTCTCACTGCCCCCGAAGGACAGATAAAGGAAAGATAGCATGTGAGGCCTGCATCTGGGAAGCTAGACTCGGCCCCTCCTTCTCTTGCCGGCTTTACTGACCACTCTACACTCGCACGTCCCAGGGCAGAGTCTTAAGCCAGTCTCTAAGTCACATATCCCTTGCTGGGATATATCAGAGAGCCTCCAAGAACCCTAATAGACATGAGGCAAAAAAGTACAGGCTACCTATCTCTCCTCTATCTGGTTACCCTGGGAGGTTTTGCTTGTTTTTGTTTCTGTTTTTTTAAGGCTCTTGAGTCCAGGCTTCTCAGAGACTGTTCAGCTGAGCACCTAGCAGAATAAGTTAGTTTCTTAGGACCTGCCTTGTCTCCCACAGTCTGCCTGGGACCCTCTTCTGCTTCTTTTTAGGGTTCTGGGCCTACTTGACTTTTTCTTTCTTTCTCCTCTCTTTCCCCTCCTTCCCATAATTTACCAGGTATCACCCTATAATATCCTCTTGGCAAATATTAAGTTATTTATTCTTAACAATAACCCTTGTTATGCTCATGTTTAAACTATGGTACATAAATGTTGAGAAACCTGACTAAAATTACAGAACTAGTAAGGGATGGGGCCATTTGTTCATTCAACAAATATTACTGGGTGTCCACCTTGTGCTAGAATTCAAAGCTCTAGGAGGCCATCTGGTCTAAACCTCAGGGTTCAAGATCATTCTTGTACCTGCCTTCTTTTTTTTTTTAGGTTTTATTTATTCATTTTAGAGAAGGAGGAGGAGGGGAGGAGCAGGAAGCATCAAATCCCATATTTGCCTTGATTGGGCAAGCCCAGGGTTTCGAACCGGCGACCTCAGCATTCCAGGTCGACACTTTATCCACTGCATCACCACAGGTCAGGCCTTGTCCCTGCCTTCTTAATATGATAGCCGAAGCCAAAATCTATCCCCCAGACCCCACTTTCCACACATTCTCCACAAAGGCAATCAGAATGCGCTCAGCGCCCAAAGCCTGGTTAGATCTCTGAGGACAGCCATTTCATTGGGTTGAGTTGGGCCTTGCATTCCAGTGGCTCAACTTGGGATCAAATGCCAATCCACAGGGTTTTGGACTTGCAGATTAATAGGGGAGGTAAGTCCCCAACTCCAAATAAAGGGTTCTATGAGACCAGATTTAACAAATGGAAAGCAGGAAGGCAGGCAGGCAGGCAGGCAGGAAGGAAGGAAGGAAGGAAGGAAGGTAATTAGAATTATTGAGCATGTCTTTTGTACCATATGGTGTTCAAGGCCCTTTCACTTATATCTCATTATTATCCCTATTGTTTTAGTGAGCAAACTAAAGCTCAACAGACAAAATGATCAGCCCAAGGCCACAGAACCGGTAAGTAACTTAATACTAAATATGTCTGATTCAGAGCCGTACAATTTCTTCTAGCCCAGCGGTTCTCAACCTGTGGGTCGCGACCCCAGCGGGGTTGCCTAAAGCCATCGGAAAATACATAATGCATATCAGGTATTTACATTCTGAATCATAACTGTAGCAAAATTACAGTTATGAAGTAGCCACGAAATTATTTTTTGGTTTGGGGTCACCGCAACATGAGGAACTGTATTGCGGGGTCACGGCATTAGAAAGGTTGAGAACCACTGTTCTCGCCGGTCAAAGCAATGGAGAAACTGCTGCCAGGTCTCTTGCCCAAGTGTAAACCTGGTTATCTGAGGTCCCAGACCTATGTGTGACATCTCAGATGCCAATTTTTCTCCCTCACTGATCCCAGCTTTGTCATCTCATTTATAGTTCCCATCTTTCCTGTTTTATCGCACAGGTGGGATTAGGGAGCTACCTAAGTATTCTGGCTAGGGTTGGGGGGTGTTGTGTGGCTTTGGGGCATAGCCAGGCAGATCCCCATCCAGGATTTCAGGATCTGAGAGAACTGATATATCCTCCTGGGCCAGAATTGGGTGGATATATCAAGAAGAGGCTGGGGCATGGCTATGAGTCCGCATGGCTCTGGTTGGGAGGCCAGATGACCGTGGGGACCGAGGCAGGTGGAGAGAACTAAGCAAGTCCCTTCATCTCTACCCCTCCCTCCCTCCAGTGTCAACAAAGGTGATGTGGTTTCCCCTGTGGTCTGTTGCCCTAGACACCTGCAGTTCTGAGTATATATGTGTATGTGTGTATGTGCCAACGCTGTGGTGGGACACAAGGAGAGAGCAGTGGGACAGGATGGGGAGGGGCAGGAAACCAAAGACAGGCTCTCCTCAACCCCGGGATGAAGAAGGAGCATCGAATGCACAGATGGCAGAGATCACCCCCTTGACAACTCTAGGTGCTCAGCCAGGAACATCAGGAGAGAGCTCGAAGAGAGGCATTGTGGGTGTCAGGGCCCGAGGCTGGGGCTGGGAGCCAGGGAACTTAAGTTCTAGGCCTGGTTCTGCCATTAACTTCCTGGGTCTCACCTTTCTAAGTCTCAGTTTCCTGCTATGTAAAATAACAATAATTTGGCTATCTGCCCCACTGGGCTGGTCTGAGATCACATGAATAATATATGCAAAAGTTTGTACCACTGTAAATTTTAGAATTATTGTTCTGATAGCTTAAGGAATATAATTTCTTACTCTAGCCCTGGGTATAACACACACATACACACACACACACACACACACACACACACACCATAATAGAGATAAAGAACATTAAAGGCAAAAACAAAAACACAGCCTCTGCCCTCATATAGATCAAAATGTGTTGAGGAAACAAAACAAACACATAAAATACTTGAAAGCCCTTGGGAAGCCAACTATTTAAAAAATCTCACTATCTGTGCAATCTCAGCCAAGTCACAGCTTCTCTGGGCCTCAGTTTTCTCATCTGTCAAATAAGGGAGCTGCTTTAGATTATCTCTACTAATTTTTCTGCATCTAAAGCAGTCTTCTTCTTTTTCAAAGATTTTTTTAAAATTCATTTTAGAGAGAGAGAAAGAGAGAAGGGAGGGAGGAGCAGAAAACATCAACTCCCATATGTGCCCTGACCAGGCAGACCCAGGGTCTTAAACTGGAGACCTAAGTGTTCCAGGTTGATGCTTGATTCACTGCACCACCACAGGTCAGGCTAAAGCAGTTTTCTGATTGTATTACTCCAAGTGTAAATGGGTGCAGAGCAAAGAGGAGAGGCTTGAGCAGATCCTGGCTGAAGCGAAGCAGGCCAGTGTTGAGCTGGGTTTTGCCAGGGCCCAGAAATGTGAGTCAGTGTGGGGGCAGGGGGTGACATTCCAGGTAGGGAGAAAGGCATGTGCAAGGGCGAGGCAAGGAAGCAGAGGGTGGCAAACAGATTAGCAGGCTCAGGAATGAGGCTGGTGAGGACTGAGGGAGACTGGAGAGGAAGTCTGGGCTGGAGTGGGAGAAGGGGCAGTCCCCAGGGCGGGGGCAGCTGAGACACAAAAGTGGGGGAGGAACATGGGTGGGAAGACACTCTCTCAGCCTTAGAGATTGGTGCCAAAGCCCATCCAGCCAAACTCCGCCCAGGAGAGAGGGAAAGAGAGGTTCCAAGAGGCCCCACCCACCCGAGAAGGCCCATTCCTACCTTCCCTTCTCTCCCAGTCCCATCCCCAATCTGGAGGAAAGTGAGGGGCCCCTGAAGCCAGAACCTCATTAGTGATGGCAGCAAACAGATGGGGGCACTGCCATCTCCCTCCATAGAAACCATGCCAGTAGAACAACAACAATAATAATAGTGATAGGATGATGATGATGATGATAATGAAATAAACTACCCATCACTTGCCCTCTGATAAAACCTTACAGCATCAAATCCTTTTGATATGGCTGTTCCATTTACTAGAGTCTTTGCTCCTAAGAGCTGTAAGTGATTTATAAGATTATCTAGTCTAGGCCCTGGCCGGTTGGCTCAGCGGTAGAGCGTCGGTCTGGGTGTGGGGGACCCGGGTTCGATTCCCGGCCAGGGCACATAGGAGAAGCGCCCATTGCTTCTCCGCCCCCCCCCCCTCCTCTCTGTCTCTCTCTTCCCCTCCCGCAGCCGAGGCTCCATTGGAGCAAAGATGGCCCAGGCGCTGGGGATGGCTCCTTGGCCTCTGCCCCAGGCGCTAGAGTGGCTCTGGTCGCGGCAGAGCGACTCCCCAGAGGGGCAGAGCTTCGCCCCTGGTGGGCGTGCCAGGTGGGTCCCGGTCGGGCGCATGCGGGAGTCTGTCTGACTGTCTCTCCCTGTTTCCAGCTTCAGGAAAAAAAAATACACACACAAAAAAAGATTATCTAGTCTATAATCTATTATTACTTTGATAATAGATCAAAATCACTCAGAAGAACTTGTGAAAATAGATTCCTAGGTTGCCTCACAGACCCGATCAGACTCTTTGGGGTGAGAGGTACCCAGTAACCTGTGGCCCTGGGTAATTCTAAAGTATGGTTTGGTTTGGGACACCCTGACCTAATCCAAACCACTCCTTTTACAGACGAGGAAACTGAAGGCCCAAGGAGGGAAGAACTTGCCAGAGATGACGTGGTTAATCAGCGACGAGGAGCAGGCTGAGAACTCAGGCTCCCAGCCTCTAAGCTCTGCCTCCCCAGCCAGCATCGCCCAGCCCCCGGGATGCCTGTGCCAACAGAGATTATGGTCAGGGAGGCGGCCACTGGGTCATACTCTAATCATGAACAAGAAGAAATTCATCTGAGTTGCAGAATGTTTTCTGCAGCCAGCTCACAATGACTCGCTCCACTGGGCCCCTGCAGGACTGCTGTGGGCCAGCCACTGACGGGCCTGGGGCTTCAGCTTTGCTACATGCCCCCAACAGGACCCTCTGTAGCCCCAGTGGCTGTGCTGGCTAGCGGACAGGCTCTGACCTTGTTACAGGTTTTAATGGTTTCTCTCAGGAAGCACTTCCCTGAGGCCATGGCCTCTCCAGGGCAGACCTTGAGGAGGTCCTGGCCTGAGGACATCACCTCTCTTCCCCAGGAGGTCTTTTGGGGTGGGTTGGACTCTGCCCTGTACTTGAGGGGAGCGCAGGCAGGCAAGGAGCTGTGAGCTGAGGGGAGGGTGAACGGTGTGAGGGTGACCATGAAGGGGGTGAGTGGGAGTGTCCTTATGAAGCCCTTGAAGTACCCCACCCCTGTGTGCCCACCACTGCACTCTGCACTCTTTTTCATTGAGTTTAACTTCTTGTTTATTGCGTGTTTATTCTGTGCCAGGTTCTAAGCCCCAGTTCCTGCCGTGGAGGGATGCTTCAGTTACCTGGAGAGCAGGGTACAGCCGAAGAGCCTGGAGTGAGAGGCCCGTCAGACAAGACGCTCCAGCAACCTGTGCTGCAAAGGACGTGCTGAGTTCACCGAGACGCAGAAGTTTTGTGTTGGAAGAGACCTGATTGACTAACGGGTCCTTGTAGGCCAGGGCACTGGTTCTGCTCTGACCTGCCTCCTCCTGTACCTGGGACAGTGGCTAGGGCGAGGCAGGCATGGAAGCCTGAGATACGAGACCACTCTACCCTTGGGCAGACCCTGAGAATGGGCTCCACACGTCTCCACACTGAGCTTGTAAGGAACCACTAAAAAACTTGTAGAGGAATAGTAAAGGGAGGTGGCGTCATATTGTGGTTAAAAGCAAGAATTTGGAGTCTGGCTGCTTGGGTTGGAGTTTGTCGCTTACCCACTGTGTGATCTTAAAACACATAATTTGACCTCTTGGAGGTTCAGTTTCCTCATCTGCCAAGTGGGGTATGGAGTGCCTGCCCTATTAGGGTTGTTGTGAGGGCTCCTGAGATCAGAACCTGTAGTGCTCAACACAGAGCCTGACGCATACAAGGATCTGTTGGGGAGGGAGCTCGATGCTGACATTAGTAATAGAAGACCCTGTCCTATGCCTTCTGTCCCTCTAAGTCACAGTTCCCCCCTACAAATTCAGTCTCAATGATACTGATGTAATTTATGCAAAGAAATCCAAATGGGTCTCTAGCCCAAGCTAATCCCTCTGGGTTGTGCAGGGTGGCTTGGCGTGGGTATGGTAAGGGGGACACTATCTGGAACCTTTCCCAACCCTCCTGGGGTCCTCTGGTTTTCTCTTCGTTGCCGTAGAGTTGAGGGTAGCCTGGACCCGGCTGCAGGGAATGCCCAAACGGACTGTAGGAAAAGCTTTGCCTTCTCCCTCTAATTTTGGCAGCAGCACATCTGGAGTGATCTGCACATCTGGCTGCATCCCTGGGGCAATAGCCACAGCTGCTGACATTTGAGGGAGGAGAGATCTAGCTCCTCAGCCAGGGGCTGGGGGGCTATAAATAACTAGCTAAGAGGACCAGGGGGACGAGGTTGACCTTTGGGGGGCGGGAGCGGCTGGTGACTTCCCCCACCCCCTTGGGTCCAGAGCCAGAGTTTTAGCAAAACAGGAAGAGGCAGCAGCAGCTGCTGGGAAAGTAGGAGTGGCTCCTCTTCCCCCACTTGCCTGGGGCCTTCGGATCCCAGCCAGGACCTGGGAGAGGTGGAGTCATTTAGGCGGGAGAAGTAGGGACA
Organism: Saccopteryx bilineata; assembly: GCF_036850765.1. Taxonomy (NCBI): domain Eukaryota; kingdom Metazoa; phylum Chordata; class Mammalia; order Chiroptera; family Emballonuridae; genus Saccopteryx; species Saccopteryx bilineata. The sequence goes on along the minus strand of NC_089491.1, from coordinate 136,017,252 downwards.
GACCCACGCAGACTGTGCCCTCCCTCCTGCCTCCCTCCTGTTCCCTTTCTGTTCCCCTATCAGTGGGACAACAGGAAGGACAGGCATTAGAAATGGAACATACAATATATCTGCTGACCCAGCCAATGTATCTACAGGCCCAGGGGCCTGTCAAGACCCACTTCCTTTCTCATCCCCTTCCAGCCCACAGCGGGCTGAGCCCAGGCCCAGGTGGGTGGGAGCGAGGGCGCTGGACAGGAGGAAGGATGCCTCTGGGCTTCTGGAGAGGGGCCCAGGCCTGGCCCAGGGAGTGCTGGGGAACTTCTCCATGAACTGTGGAGGTGAGGAGATCCAAAGCTCTGGGGTGGCTCTGGGTGACTGTCTGGAGTATCAGGGCATTCCATTCATAGGGACGAGCTCTGGGGAGCCATGCCCCAGCTCAGAGGGCCTCGTGAAGCCCAGGGTTAAAGGAGTTACCCAAGAAGTGTTGTCTTGCCTGGGCCACTGGGAATCTGTCCCACGGTATCTGACTGGTGACATCTCTGGTGGGGTCTGATCTCTATCTGTCATGACCTCTCATTGCCTCTCAGCCTGGAGTCCCGTGTTTGGTCTGCAGGGAGGGTCTAGACCAGCACCCCTCAATAGAAACAGAACCTGAGTCACATATGTGACTTCAAATTTTCTTTTAAAAAAATAGTAAAACTAAAGAGGTGAAGTTTATTTTAATAGCATATTTATTTAATCTAATATATGTAAAATATGGTCATGTCAGTATGTAATCAAAACAGACAAAAAAAGTTACTATTTTACATCTTTTCTTTCAAACTAGGTCTTTGAAAGCCAGTTTGGGTTTTACACTTGTAGCACGTTTCGGTTCTGACTAGCCAGATTGCAAGTGCTCATAGCACTTGTGGCTAGTGGCTGCCGTGTTGGCCAGCACAGGCTTAGGGGGGCTTCCCTCTTCTTCAGTCCGTCTAGTCCCGTGCTGGGGAAGAGGCTCAAGGAGCAAGAGGAGGCCTGTGAGGTCAGTGTTAACAGTGGATTTGCTCTAGGTCGATGGCCACCTACTTCGCTTTTTAAGCATCTATTTCTAGACCTGGAACCAGTCCTCCAAGCAGGGAAACTGAGTTGCAAAACAGCATCTTTTTAGACAACTGGTCTTCTCCTCCTCTTTGGAGCCCTTTTCCTCTAAGCTGAAGGTTGGTAGAATCTCATTTCTTGTCCACACCTCTATCCTCTTTCTCCTTCCAAACACAACACCAAGCTCAATGGTATTGGGGCAGCAGAGCTGAGGAATATGGAGAAGAAGCTAATTTGGAGCCAAGCTGTGGACATGTGGAGTGAAGGTGCTGGTGGACAGTCGTGGGGTGGGGGTACTGAGTGGACAGTTGCTCTCTGAACAAATGGAGATCCAGGATTATCAGAGCTGGAGTTGTAGGTGGAAGTGGATGAGACCACAGAGCGGGGGAGAAGACAGCAGGGAAGAGGAACGGAAGGAACCTGGAAGAAGGTCCCACAAGGACTTGAGAAAACAAAGACTTCAAGAGGACAGAGGGGTGGCAGCCCGTGAAGAAGCTTGAGAGGGAGCCGTCAGAGAGATAAACGAAACAAAAGCAAATGCCGTTTCTGAATCCAAAGTGGGACAAAATGTCCAGAAGGAGAGAGTGGGCTCCATTGCAACTGACCACACTTTAAAATCATTCTTACATCCTGACCGCTGGTGGCATGGTGGATAGAGTGCTGACCTAGGACACTGAGGTCCCAGGCAGTGGTGGGATTCAGCTGGTTTGCACCGGTTCAGGAGAAACAATACCTAATTTTTTGTTGAGTTCAGCAAACCAGTTATTAAAATGGCACTTGTAATCAAGGTTCTCTCTAAGGTGGCCTCCTGGCAGCTACCCACTGTGGAAATCGCAAGTTTACATTCTTTACTCTTTTTTAACGTTCATCTGTGCAACAGCATATTATAAGCCCATAATACTCATTCCGTCCATAGGTGAAAAACAATTGCAAGTGGGGATGCCAATCAGAAAGCAATATGGAAATATCTTAAGTAACAGTTTTATTGTTTTTAGTCAGATATTATTTAATATTTTTTCGTTAATATTTATATTTTAAAACTCATGATCTAGTTTTGTGTACCTGTTTTATTGTTCTTATTTAAGTATTAAATGAATTAAATAATAAACTATCTTTCAGCATATCATTTTTTTATACTTCAAGTGGTCATTAGGGCCTGACCAGGCAGTGGCGCAGTGGATAGAGTGTCGGACTGGGATGCGGGAGGACCCAGGTTTGAGACCCTGAGGTCGCCAGCTTGAGCGCGGACTCATCTGGCTTGAGCAAAAAGCTCACCAGCTTGGACCCAAGGTTGCTGGCTCGAGCAAGGGGTCGCTGCTGAAGGCCCGCGGTCAAGGCACATATGAGAAAGCAATCAATGAACAACTAAGGTGTTGCAACAAAAAACTGATGATTGATGCTTCTCATCTCTTCGTTCCTGTCTGTCTGTCCCTATCTATCCCTCTCTCTGACTCTCTCTCTGTCCCTTTAAAAAAAAAAAAGTGGTCATTAGGGCGGGGAACCTGTTGTTAAATTATTTGAATTCCACCACTGGTCCCAAGTTCAAAACCCTGAGGTCGCCGGCTTGAGCTCAGGCTCACCAGCTTGAGCATGGGATCATCGACATGATCCTATGGTCGTTGGCTTGAACCCAAAGGTCACTGGCTTGAGCAAGGGGTCACTGGCTCAGCTGGAGTTCCCCTGTCAAGGCACATATGAGAAAGCAATCAATGAACAACTAAGGTGCCGCAGCCACAAGTTGATGCTTCTCATTTTTCTCCCTTCCTGTCTCCCCCCCCCAAAAAAAGTCATTCTTACAGAGAGAATTCACATGAATTTGATAAGAAACATTAAAACAGGGGTAGACTAAAGTTCAGAGCACAGAAACGACTCTTTAGAGAAAGAGGAAACATAGCTAGTGAGCAAAGGTAGGGAAATGTTCACAGTAACGCCAATTAAAACAAGACAAAGGTAGAAGCCGCTCTCAGACACCAGTGAGAGTATGGTGAAATGTACATGTTGTTGTTGGTGGTGTAACTTCTTTTGAAATCAGTTTGGCAATATATAGTAAGAGCTATAAAATGTTTTTACCCTTTGGCTCAATAACTCCACCCAATGTACCTAAACTAGATTTCTAGAGCCAAAATTCAGGGAGCGAGGAGTGGAATAAGTGCATAATGATGTTCACCACCACACTATTTGTAATGTGGAAAATTAGAAACAAGTTGAACACCTACAACTGGAAAATTAGAAACTAAATTATATTTCCACTTAATAGAAAACTATAAAGCTGTTTTAAAAAATGCATATAGCATCACAGGAAAATATGGATCTGTGCAAGCCCTGTGATGGCAACTGTATTAAAAAACAAAACAAAAAAGAACGACATAAGCATAGAGAAAAAGATTCAGAGGAAATTGGTGCAATTAGGTAGTGATTATGTAAGGTGGTATGAGCATACATATTTTTCTAGTTATTTAATAATTGTTAACATTGTAAAGAAGTGTGGAGAGTGGGAATAAGGGTTGACCAGAAGCCTAGACGGGCTACGAGGAGGGTGCTGACATCCTCCCGGAGGACGTGAATTTATTCACTTAGCAGGTGGAGCTATGTACTGGGCTCTGCCCATGTGCCTGGTGCTGTTGTTTGGGGTATTAGCTCAGCACTGTCCTGATAGAAAAAGCCCCGATTTTCTGGCTGGTTTCCAGAAGTACTCTGTCCGCTGGAAGCTCCTATAGTCCCACTGGCTTCTGCGCCTCTGCTGAGGGCAAGTGCTGGACCTCGTCCTGGTCCTGGAGGGGCAGCCCCCAGAGGGCAGAACCAAGGGAAGTCGAGAACAGGTACCGGGGAAGGGAAGAGAGAGAGAGGGGAAGGGAAGAGAGAGAGAGAGGAAGAGAGAGAGAGAGAGAGAGAGAGAGAGAGAGAGAGAGTGTGTGTGTGTGTGTGTGTGTAGCAGTGGCCCCAGTGAGCTCAGGGAGGGTTGGAGGGATCACCAGGGAGCTGAGGGGATGTGAGGGCACTCTGCGGTGGGGGAGGGGTTGGTGGGCTGTGGTCGGCCACCTGCTGTTTCATGTCACCCTGAAGGCGACATGAAATGTAAGTGGGCCATCACCTCCACCGCCCCCCACAGGAACTCTACCTGGGCCCCCACCTACAGGCGCCATCCGGCCTGGGAAGCCTCCTGCTCCTCCTCCCCTCTCAGTTCTCATCCTACAGTGACACTGGGGCCTTGAAATAACACGTCTTTATTTACGCCATCATTTCCACATCATTTGCCTATGATTCATTTGTTGTCAAGAGGCATTAAAATCTCCAGCTCGGCTCCCAGGCACCCAGCAGTCCCTGCCGACTCCCTCCTGTGTGGCACCACGCCCCTGGCCGGGCTCTCCCCATCTTCCCTGCTCCCTGAGCCAGCACTGGGGGATGCTCGGAAGCTCCTCCTGACGTGGCCTTTACTGGGGGTGAGGGGCAGGGTCTGGGGCTGTGCACAGCCCGGACCTCATCCACCTGCTCTGCCAGCCCAGACTCTGGACCGAGCGAGGCCTCCAGCCCTAGCACTTGAGATGTCTTCATGCAAGCAGGAAGCCCTGGAAAAGGGAAGAAGCTTCTCTTTGCCTAAAAGTAGGAAGCTGTGGAACCCCCGCCCCAGAGGCAGCCCCTTTCTGTGACCCTCTCTCCCTCACTTCCTCAGGCTGGATTTTCCTGGTACCTCAGGGCTAGGGCTGGTCCCTGAGCCCCTCCCCCCACTCTGTTTCCTATAGGGCACGGGGTGGGGGGCGGTATAAAGTTTCCACCGTGTGTGTGTGTGTGTGTGTGTGTGTGTGTGTGTGTGTGTGTGTGTTAAGAATTGTCTTTCACACCTTCATTATCCGGTAAGGCTGTAAGGCTTTGGGGGCCCCCAGTACTCCCCCAGGGAAATCTAGGTGAACCTGGGGAGCTGTAAAGTGGGGGAGGCAGGGGAGGAAGAGAGCAAGGGGCGGGGAGGGGGCTGCGGGGCTGCTAGAAGCGGCTGGGGCGAGGGGAGCTGCTGTGGTTGGGTTATCTGATGTGAGGAGCCAGGTGCGCTCTGGGGGTGGGGGAAGAGCCGCCTGAGACTGAGGCAGAAACGGCAGAGCGGCCAGGAGACACAGGCCAGAAAGCCTGAGCGCCACTGAACCGAAAGGGGGACAAAGGGAGACCAGATTCCTCCCGGTCAGGGACTGGCTCTCCTCCTGGAGCTCTGGAGGCCACCCACGGGTGGGGGCAGTGTCCTCCCAGCCACCCTGATTCTTGGTTCCGCAGCCCTCAGGATACCTGCTCCTCCAAACCCCCAGCTCCAGAGAAGCAGGCAGCCTCCCCCCAACACTGCATGGCAGAAGGGGGGTGGCCAGGGCCTGTGTGGAGTGGGGTTGAGGGTCCAGCCTTATCCCTGAATCAGAGCAGTTGGAGACAGTTGAGGGTCTATAATCTCGGTTGGGGGTTGACGGGTGGAGGAGGTTTTGCTGGAGGAGATAATGGGGCAGAGCAGAGCCCTGGCCTGGAACAGAGGGCCCTAGGGCCAGGAGCCCCTCTACCAACGCCCCCTCCCCCAGTGCCCCCTGACTGGGGCGGCTCCACTCAAGACAGAAGCTGCCCTGCTGCCTGTGGAGCTGGGAGGGCATAGTGAGCAGGGCTGTGTGCATCATGGGGCCATCTTGGTCCTTCAACAAGACGGCCCACCTGTGAGTTCCAGCTTCCACCTCCTCCAGCCCTGACTTGGGACCTGTGTATGTAGGGGAGGAGGTCGCTCTTTTTAAGGAAGAGAATGTCTGTTTAGAAGGAAGTCCCCAGATACTAATAAAGGCTAATAGTTATCAAGCATTTACTACTTGCCGGGCACAATTCTAAACACTGTACATGAACTCATTTAGTCCTCACGACACTTGCGCAGAGGATACTGTTGTCATCTTCGCTTCAGGGGAGAGACAGAACAAGCACACTGCCCGCAGCCCCACAGTGAGTTCAGATCCTGCTCCCCCTCAGTGCTGTTTCTGCTGTTCTTACCTGCTACCCTCGGTGAGGCCCTGCCAGGTACCATGCTGCAAGCCTTCGTTTGTGTTATCGTCCCAAAGACTGTATGTCCCCATCATTAGAAGAGGAAACCGAGGTCCAGAGAGGTCAAGTAACTGACCCCCAAGTTACACAGCTAGTGAGAGACGTGAGCAGGATTCAGACGACCTGCTTGTAAAGTCCATGTTCTTATTCATTACCTTGGCTGCAGACTGGCAGGGAGAGGGGGCTGGGAGGCTCCTGCACACCTGACCTCTCTCACCTTCGCAGCCCTCACAGCCTAGCACCTTGCTGGCTCCTGGTGGACGGAGCTTTGGTAAGCATTTGCTCAAAGAATGAGCTAACAAACTAAGCGAACCTACAACTAACAGTCACCTCCCAAGGCCACTGATAACCTGCCCACGGACAGTGTTCCGTCCCCTCCCATCCACTCCTCTACCACCTCAAGGTTTTCCTGTCAACGCAACAGAAGGCTGGGAGCCCCTTGGGGCAGGGTCCTATCAGAGCGGAAGTGGGGCTGGCTTCTCCGCCACCCCTTTATCTCCTTTCCCCATCCCCACTTTATCACCCAAGGCTCTGCCACCGTCCCCTCCTGGCCACTTCCCCTGGGGCTCTGGGGTGGGAGAGGGGAAGACATTTAAATCAGTGGAACTGGGGGTGAGCCTAGGGACACCAGGAAGGAGTTTCCCTAGCACTCTGACGCTGGTGCCCAGAGTCCGCCAAGCCCATGGGGGGCTGGCTCTGGTGGCTGAGCCCTGCCGACGGGCTGGTTGATCGGGTAGGCAAATGGAGAAACAGGAACCAGTTAGGGCCCCTGCCCTCCCCTCACCCTAGCCCCACGCCAGCTGCCACAGATGTTCACAAACATCTACACTTTTTTTTTTTTTTTGGTATTTTTCTGAAGTGAGAAGCTGGGAGGCAGAGAGACAGACTCCTGCATGTGCCCGACTGGGATCCCCCCAGCTTGCCCACCAGGGGGCGATGCTCTGCCCATTTGGAATGTTGCTTCTTTGCAACCAGTTATTACAGAGCCTGAGGCAGAGGCCATGGAGCCATCCTCAGCACCTCTGCCAACTTTACTCCAATGGAGCCTTGGCTGCGGGAGGGGAAGAGAGAGACAGAGAGGAAGGAGAGGGGGAGGGGTGGAGAAGCAGATGAGTGCTTTTCCTATGTGCCCTGACCAGGAGTCAAACCCGGGACTTCCACACGCCGGGCAGATGCTTTACCGCTGAGTAGCCGACCAGGGCTACAGTATTTTTAATTAAATAGGGTAGCACAGGGTTTTCCAGATGCAATGTAGGATTATGAGTGCAGGTGAAACGGGCAGTGGGGAGGCCCCATGGAGCTAAAAGAGGACTGCCAGGCTGGGCTCCATGCGATTTCTCCATCCCCCACAAGACAGGGGCCCCTAAGAAGAGTTCTGCCCACGGCCCGTTGCCTCACTCTTCTCAGCAACCATTATTTAGTAGACTATCCCTTTCTTCTTGGAGTCTGGCTCAGACAGAATTTGCAGAACGATCCAGCTTGGATTTTGATACTTGATCCACCCCTTTCTCTATTCCCTGCATCAGTTATCACTGGATCTCCATAATTGGCTCAGAAAGGGTTTAATTCTCTAAGGATCTGTTCAGACTTGGGATGAGACTATTGGTTCCCAAGAAAGTAGGGGTTGTGGAAGCATTGACAAGTTGCCCCAAGTTCCCATGGATGCCTGGGTCTTTGCAGCTATTTCCTTCCGTGAGTCAATCTCTCATTGCACACCCCATTCGTTCCCTGCCTCCCAGTGAGGTCATGAACAACTGACCGAAGTGCATTGGTATCAACCTGCAGGAGAGCACAGTCTATGGCTCCGTATCAGTCATCTCTGTACATGGTCTGCAGACCTAAGTTTTGGAAAATTCCAGATCAGGAGAAATCATCAGAATATTGGATGATGAGCCCGACTGTTGGTGGCGCAGTGGATAGATTGTTGACCTAGGACTCTGAGAACCCAGGTTGGAAAACCCAAGGTCACCAACTCGAGCGTGGGCTCATCAGCTTGAGTGCTGGGTTGTTGGCTTGAGTGTGGGATCATAAACATGATCCCAAAGTCACTGGCTTGAGCTCAAAGGTCGCTGGTTTGAAGCCCAAGGTCGTTGGCTTGAGCCCAAGATCACTGGCTCGAGCAAGGGACCACTGGCTCGACTGGAGCCTCCCGCCCCTCATCAAGGCATGTATGAGAAGCAACCAAAGAACAACTAAAGCGCTGCAACTACGAGATAATGCTTCTCATCTCTCTCTCTTTTCCTGACTCTCTTTCAAAAGAAAAAATAAAATTGGATGATGAAATGAGGATTAAAACATTTGAGCAGGCTAAGATGTGAGATAAATCAAATCAGATAAACGTGAAAGGGAAAAAATGCTAATTCTGCATTTTGGTCCAAAAAGCAAACTATCCACATACAGTATGAGTGAGATGTGGCAGAGGCTTTATGGAGAGTAGGTAGCATGTGAGTTCTGAAGCCACAGGGACTTAACTTCTCAGTTTCCAAAGTTCAGGGGAAGGTGTTTAAATTTGCATAAGTCTGTTTGCATCTCATTTTCTAGTAGAGACCCAAGCAGAATTCTTTAAACTTGACATCCCTTGTGAAGATCAGATCTTTTAGATGCTATCAGAAGTGGGTAGCACGTGGCCTTGTATTCATTCATTCATTCATCCATCCAGTTATTCAGCTACATTTATGGAATCCCTCCCTGCTTCATTCCAATCTGGAAGGGAGCCTCAAAAGCAAAACAAATTTAAAACCCACTACAATGTACACTTCATTCTACAGGAGAGTGGGTGGACAATTCTACCCAAACAGGGCAAGTGGGGGTACTGCACAGTGAAGTTCAGGGAAGAACGTATGGGAGACATGAAGTCTGAGCTGGAAATTGAAGGAGAAGTTGGAGAAAACCAGGGCAGAGAAAGTCAGCGGAGGGCATGTCAGGCCAAGGAAGCAACACATAAAGAGGTGTACAGTGTGGGTCTCAAAGTGTAGTCTGGGGACCCCAGTGGGTCCTTGAACCCCATGTAGGGGTTCTTCAAGGTCAAAACTATTTTCACACTAATACTATGACATCATTTGCCTTTAACTTTCATTCCCTCTCTGATGCGCAGAGGATTCCAGAGGCTCCATGCTGTGTGTTCTCCTAACGGATGGAATGCAGAACCAGGTGTGAGGATCCAGCGGCCTTCCTGTGAGCCAGGCATTAAAGAGGTTTGCAAGACTGTAAACACATACCCTCTTGTCACTAAATTTGTTCTGTTTTGGGAAAAAGGTTGTTTTAATCAAAATTATGTTACCTTGTAATAGATTCATTACTGTTGTTTGAAAAAATATTTTTCAAACTTCTTAATTTAAATATCTGACATGGTAAATGTTGATGGACATACTCCACAGAAACAAAAGCTCTTTAGAATGCTTATTTTTCATTTGAGAATCGCTGGTTCGTGGAGGCAGGCGCCAAGGCACACAGTTGGAGACCTGCAAGTGGTTGGAGGTGGCGGTGGCTTGAGTTTCAACATCTGGACAGTGAGTGACATGGGACTCTAGAGAAGCTGACAGACCTGGTCATGGTGAGCTTTGTATCTCACCACAGGAGCACTTGGGTAAAAATAAGAAGCAATGACACAACCTGATATCTGAAGCTCATTTTGATTCCCTTCACTGGGCATGCTCTACTTCTTTCCAGAGAATACTGACATTAATTATGGGTTGGTTATGTGTGCAGTGAAGTCGGGTGGCAGTGGTCATTGAGGGGCGTAAAGCTGGCAAAGAAAGACCATAATTGAGAAGTTGGGGACAGTATTAACTAGAATTCCATGTGTTTCAGATATGTGCCTACTTGACCATCTCTCTCCCACACTTTTCTTTCCAAGCCGGGCTGTTTCAGTCAGGACCCATTTAGTTTATTAAGTTGCACGCCTGCCCTCTGGTGGCCAGATGGCACAACGACACCTTCTTCCAGCTCCGGTAGATATGAAGTAGAGGCCCAAGAGATCATCTGGGGCCAGTCCCGAGGGTCCAGCAAGGAAGGATCAGTGGTCAGAGGATGAGAGTAATGTCAATTCCCAGTGAAAATTTATTTGACCATCCCTCCGCTCTGCAACGTAATCATGATGTTGACCAGCATTTATGATTCATGGCTATGTCCAGGTAGTGTGATATGTGTTTTACACAGATTATATCACAACAACAAACCCGGAAGTAAGTACGATTACTGTTGTTGTATAGATGAAGATTATGAGGTTCAAAAACATTAAGTAACTTGTCCAAGGTCACACAGGTAACAAGTGGCAGAGCCTGGATAAGGACCCAGCAGTTTATGCTGTTAAATGTTATACTTTGTGGCTTCTGCTGGTACTGCTTGGTCATGGTCTGTTTGTATGTCTGTCTTCTCCCACTAAATTGTGCCTTTCTTGGAGGCAGTGACTGTTTCATTCATCGCTGTAGCCTCAGCACTGAGTTCGGAACTGTGTCTGTGCTTGGAAACACCGGGACTGCACAAAGCAGGCTGGACCTCGGGGGGAACCTGGCCCAGCATGAAAGGTGCTCAGAGGCCCTAGGTACCAGAGCTCAGCCTTAGAGGGCCCTTGGCTAAGGTGCGAGTGTCCGATTCTTCCCTTGCTGTGACTCCAGAGGTGGCCTGAAACGGCACAGAGCAGGTCCCTTATGCATTCTGCTTGGTTGCTGGTGTGAGGAGAGATGAACACCACCAAGTGCCTGCAGAGTCAGGGACTCTGCTTTGCCCAAATAGAGAAATGGCCCGAGTGGGGGATAGAGGAAGGGGTTGGGGAGAGAGGCCAAGCCCACAGCTCAGAGCTGTCCCTACAGGGCAGTAGCACCACCTAGTGGTGAAGGTCAAGATAATTTAGGAAAAGAACAGTTCGGCGCTGGGGAGAAGCTGGGAACACCTTCCTCTAGAGGGAGCTCCTGGGACTTCTGGTGTCCCACTACCTAGAGCCCAAGGACCTGAAACCCTTCGGGCCCCTCCCCAAGGCAGAGCAGCCCATTCTGCAAAGGCCACCTGGTTGTACACAATGTGAACAACCTTTCCCGAAAAACCTGCCCTTGGCCGAAAAGAGCCACTTAGCTCAAGGTCACATGATGGTCACACTCTTTGTGGGGACAACTGACATCCAATGACTAGCTGATGAAGGAATGTATTTATATAAACCCAGCAAAGGCCAGCCCAGTGTCAGAGTTCCCCGGGAGGGCTGGTAGAGACCTCTGTGGAGATGGCATTGCAGCCCAACTTCTCCCTCTCCTGGGCCTTCCTTCCCTGCCACCAGAGCTGTGACCCTGAGGCCTCTCCCCAGTGAACTCCCAGCACTACCACCCCCATTTCAGAGTCAGCTTCCCTGGAATCCAACTTTCAACACTACCTCACGTATCATAACATGACACGTCTGACTAGAGATTCAGAGCAGGGACCCCTATGTCCCGAATCTCCTCGTCAGCAACTGCTCCACACCCCACTGTGTTCCTTGGTCATGTGGAGCACAGGCTCCTTGACCCACCTGTGTGCTAATGTCTGAATGGGTGTCGGCAGGCATCCCCTTGGCCGTGCTGAGAATGCCAGATGTCAATCATCTGCTTTAGCAGAGGGCAGCCAGTGAGACCCCACACTGCACAGACAGCCTGCAGGGAGTTTCAGCAGAAGCTTAGACACACCGTCCTGGGGGCTCTGGCCCTGGGTGCTTGCCCCCCAGACGGAAAGGATTACTATATCCCAGCACACTGCTGACCTATTTCTGCCGGTGAAGCTCTGACGCTATCCACCCCACCCTCTGTGAGAGGTTTTCCCTTCATGTCTCTTCTGCGGGGCTTGTGCACAGCATTCAGTAGCAGCACTGCTGGATGTGAAGGGAGGCCATTCCCTAAGTACCTGTGATGTCAAAGAGCTCAGCAGCTCTCTGCCTCACAGATCCACAGAGACATGTCGCCCACGAGTAACAATTCCAGCTAAAAATGTGATGTGTAGACCAGTGCTTCCCAACAGAACTTGCTGCCACGACAGAAATGTTCCGCATCTGCACTGTCCATTCCGGTAGCCCAGGGCCGCTGAGCACTGGAAATGGGCCAGTGCAGCTGAAGAACTAAACGTCTGCTTTCATTTCATTTTAATTGAAAAAGTCACACATGGCTGCTTTATTGAACAGCACGCGTGTATAACCAGAGCTTGAAATGTCAAAACTTAAAATCACTTCATTCTAACTGTAAGGTTACCCGAGCGCATTCTTCTCCGTTTACCTGGAAAATTTTATTGTAACACGCAGGTTTGGAGATTTTGTGTTGTTCTAGATCATCTACAAGATAACAAATAAGGTTCTCCGAAGTTTCTGAGAACTTCATCTTCATACTTCTCCAGCCAGGGCCATGCACATTTCAGCAGCTGTTTCTAAGTCCATTCATTTTTTCATGACAGAACAGCCCCCAAGCCCAATCAGCAATTCTTCTACTCCTACCCCACCCCAGTGACACGTTTGGTTGGAAATCTTTGTAGATGCTTCGGAAAAATGAAAGTAAACCACACCAGCAGGTTCCCAGGCCAACTTATCCTAAATAGGCACACTGGTTGGGCATGACTTCCCCCTCTGCAGATCACCATGCTGTGCTTGGGTGAGTTATTTTTGCTTGCGGTGCTCAGCGATGCTGCCCTTTATCACAAACGCCCCTTCCTTGGCAAACTGAGCTGGGCTCCTCTGGGTCCCTTGGGAGTCCTGTTTATGCAGAGGAGTCATTTGCAATTCTCCGTCACTGGCACAACAGCCATTTCAAAGACAAAGCACATTTCAGTCAACAGTCGCCTGGTTTTCCTTCTTGAAGTTCTCAGGGAAGGGCACACTTGCTGGGATCCAGTACATGTGACTAAATGCTTCTGAGAGTTAAACACTGGTTGGTCCAGCCCCTCCAACTGTCCCACCTCAGGGCCTCCTTTGGGAATGGGAACCTTCCTTACATGCTACTTTAGTAGAGAGTCATCAAGACGGACTTGTCTGGTCACTCAACCCAGTAGCAAGCAGCACAGTGTAGCAGTTCATTAAAGGCTTCTGGAGCCAGCTGTCCAGGGTTCAAATCCCTTCTCTCCACTAGTGTGGCTTTGGGCAAGTTATCCCCTCTGTCCAATGGGAGGTAATAATGGTAGCTCATTCTCCCCTGGAGTCTTTTCAAGGATAAAGCAAGTTGATTTGTGATCATGGTATCTCCCCTGCCAGGTAAGTATAAAAGCAAGTTGGTTTGTATAAAGCATTTATTTATAGCAGTACTTGCCACCAAGTAACTAGTGCTGTGTAAGTATGAGCCATTTTTATTACCATTAGCAAAGCTTTCTTCATTATTTCTGGCAAACATTTTTTCTCTTTGGAAATAACTCAGGAGGCACTCGTGGAGCTGCTCTTGCTGCCTCGTCCCTGCTCTGAGTCTGCCAAACACCCCAGCCTTCTCCGCTGGCTCCGCTGGGCTCTCCGCTTCTTCCCGCTTAGACAGCGGGGCAGCTACCTCCTGGACTTCTGTTCACTGGGTATTTTGGTGCACACTCTTCCCAGAGTTTCCAATAATATGCTTTAAAAGTTCTACACTTGTAAACATCTATCTTCACCTTCTCTCATTCTAAAGCAAAATCGATGACAATCACATTTCCTCCCAGTTTAGCCCCATGAAACCAGACTTTCCCTCTTTTGCCCCCTCTCCCAGCTCCGAGACTCCCCTTCAGGAGCAGGCTGGGCTGTGATGGGCCCGGGGCTGGGGAACTGCTGTTCTCCGTGTCCTGTCGGATCCCTGGAGGAGAAAGGGAGGGCCGGAAGGAGCGCTGGGAAGGTGGAGACATTACAAAAACAAATGCACTTTATTGATAAGGCAACAGCATTATAAGGGCTGACGCAGAGACCCCATCTGGCCAGCTCCACGTTGCGGGTAGGAAGTGAGATTCACATTGAGACACAGGCTGAGGCGGCCCTCACCCTCCTGATGGGTCAGCGGGGTGACAACCCAGGGAAGGAAGGCAAGGGTTCGGGGATCTAGACTTGCTCTGTCTAAAATCCAGCACTTCCCCCAGTGGCCACTGGGGGATGGGAAATGGGGTCTGAGCTCAAGCGCGGTGTGGTGACAAGAGCACTGGACCGTAAGTCTACAGTCTGGGTCCAGTCCTGGCGCTACTTCTAACTAGTTCTGTGGGTTAGGGTGAGCCATCCCCTCCACTATGTCAGTTTTCTTTAATAAGGGGGTTGAACAACGTAACTGGTGGTCAAGCCTTTTCTCCCACTGAATAGCAAGCTAGCCAATGTGTTTTGCAGCTAAAATCAAATAACAAGGGTCTCTCTCTAATTTTTAAAATAATAATTAATGTACAGAATTTTCACAATATAAGTTCTCCCCCCCATAAATATCTCTTAATCAGTGGTGCTTACTACCCGCTATATTAGAATGTCGTACAAAATGGAGTCTGATTTTAAAAACAACTCATATCTAATAAACATAAGACTCAGCCACGAGGACGGTATTCGGCAATACCTCTTACCGAGGACGTGGCTGTCAGAAGCTTTCCCACCTGAGCAAACACGGTCAGGTGGACGCTGATTGTCTGGCAGTGGTAAGTCAGATTGCCCCCTGGGTTTTCAGGGGACTACAGATGCAGGTGGAGGGTGTATCCTACTGACATGAACTCCTCTATGTTGAAACATCAAAACTCAAGTAACAATCTGAAGGACCCCTGGGACTCCTGGAAGAACCCTCTCTCCATTGGTCCCTCATACCGACAATTCACTCATCGAGGAAGCCCACCCCCGAGTAAACGGACCTAGAGTTCCCACCTTCTAGGTTGGTCTGGCTACGAAGAACATGAAGTCTGAAGTTATGTACTCCATTCCCTGCTCTGTCCCAGTCTCCTTCTGACTTTGGGGTGATGGGGCGAGAATAAGAAGGGAACCAGCCCCACGTGACTCTACCCCTTAAATGCTCTCTGAGTGGCCACCAGAGTCCAATCTGTTCTGCCCACCCCCTGAGGTCTTGGAGCACCAGCTCCTGGGTCTCCCGAGGGAAGGGCTAACTTAGAACTACACCTAGATCGGCAGGGAGTGTGTGACTTAGGCTGTTGGCGTCTGGACATTCTTCACCTCATCCCACCCCACCAAGTGGAAAAAACGTGATCCCCCACTGGTAAGCAGAGTGGGTATTTGGGAGAGTGGGCTGATCTCTGGGTCCCCCTTGGCTATCGTAGGGTGAGCAGCCACGGCCACAGTGGAAGGGCCCCGGAGTCCGTGGCAGGTTCTCTCTGGATGGGAGCTAAGTCCCTGGCAGGGGAGAGGGGAGGGGAGGGGTGGTGCCCAGTGCTTCCCTGTAACCTGGGGCCAACCAGTCCTACCACATGGACAGCAGGAAGGAGAGCTCCTGCCTCCCCCAATGAACCTCTTAGATCCAGGTTGAGGAGCCATGGGATTGGTGACAGGAGCAGCTGTGGCTACCATCTATTACTCTTCTGTGAGGCTGGGTTTGCCAGTGCCCCACTACCTGGGCCCAGCTTTCTTCTCTCCTTGGGTCTCTCAACAGGTGGGTTGGGGCCAGTGGCCCCAGCCATGGAGAGAAAGCCCCCTCACCATAGCTACTTCCAAGGAGAATGTTACCATGGCAATGAGATGAAGGTGAGCTCTCAGGGTTAAGTAGGTACACTTTGGTCAGCAGAGGTGGGTAAGGGAGGACTTGTGGCCTTAGTCACCCTCTTTTTGGTCATCCTTGGCAGTAAGTATCCTGGACAGGCCAGGGATGGAAAGGCAGAGGGAGAAGGCCCCATCATGGCACGCCGCCCTGGGACAGAACTGCATAGACTAGTGGCAGGACAAGATCAGAAAAAGTGGGGGTTGCGGCCAGTTCTTAATCATGCATGGGGCATGGGGAGGGAAATCCCCACCAGACTCTGGACATGTGTCCCTGAATTGGGGGGGAGGTACAGGTATGTGTCCCTGAGGAATGGATGTGTTTTTCCTACCTGCCTGTTGCCTGGGCACCAGCCAGCAGCCACTTCTGGAGGGGAGGGGGCATTCCCAGGGGAGACCCTGCCTTCAGCCTTTGCCCTCCGCGCTCACTTGCATCTCTCTGTCAAATAAACAGCAAGTCCTCATGACTGAGGTCTTGAGGCACAGGGATCAGCCTGTGGCCTGCAGGTAGTGGGGACCTGGTATTAGATTAGGCAGGAGAGAGAATGGACAGGGTAGGGAGAAGAGGTGGGAAAGGAGGGGCTCTGCTCGAGAGTGGGTGGGAAAGGCTGCGGGGAAGCAACCAGCCCCAGGCCCAGGCCCATGGCCCCAGAGGAGCTGCCCCGCCCAGGCACCACCACCGGCTGCTACAGTCAGGAGATCTCGTTGCCAAACACCTCCAGCACCAGGGGTGTGAGCTTCATGCTGCACTCAGGCTGGAAGGAGAGGCAGCGGTACTGCTTGGAGTGCTCCTCATTGAGGCTACGCAGGTCAGCTAGCTTCTGGATCATCTTGGCATAGAGCAGGTGGCTGCCGGGGGGTGGATGGCGGCAGCGGATGTAGGTCTGCAGTGTGTTGGACAGGCGGTCCTGTATGGCCTCTATCAGCGCCGCATCCTGCACTCCAGGCCGGTCTGTGGGCACAGGGAGGCAGGGGAGGAGGCACAGGAGACCTGAGCTGGGTTCTCACTGTTCAATATCCCCACCACTCCTCAGTCCACACAGACAGGTACCCAACTTCAGCAACCTCTTAAGGGACCCCTGGATGGCTGCTGACCTGTGACATCACAGTCCTTCTGAAAGGTCCTCAACCACTTCCATGTATTTAGGATCAAGCCCCAGGTCCTTTTATGGGCCCACTCTCCCTCTCTCCCTCTCTCCCTGTATCTCTATGGTCCATCTTTGTAGCGGGATCCTGATGCACCATGCTCTCTGGCTTCCAGATACACATTTACGTTCCCTCTGCTTGAAACTCAGCTCTTTATAGTTGTCTGACTCTTATGGATCCTTCAAGTAACAGCTCAAAAGACCTTCAAGAAGGTCACTCCTGACAACTCCCCACCTCTATGCCCCAGACTATGTCAGGTTCCTTCCTTCTATTATACCCAGCTATAGTATCACATACTTCTTCTTCTTTTTTTTTTTTTTAACTCTCTTCATATTAGAAATTAGTTGTTAAAGAGCATTTGTTTAATGTATCATCTGAGACATTATGAGAGAGAACTCCTTTTTGCTGCTGAATCCCTATGCCCAGCACAGTGCCTGGAACCTAGTAGGTGCTCAATAAATTATAGTGGAGTGAATGCATAAATGAGTAAGTGAATGCTGGCTGAAAGGAGAGGAAATCCCATGCCTATTCCTTGGTTCCTCAGCCTAGAAAGTATCCCTGAGTAGGGGCCACTGACTTGTTCCCCAAGTACAGCCCACGCTGAGGCAGGGCTGCCTCACTTTGGACCTCATCACCAACACAGCATTATCAGGGCCACAGTAGCCTCCACCTCAGCCTCTCTCCCTCTTCCTGCCCCATACAGGTAGAAGAGCTAGCTCATGGATCACATCATACTGCCTCCAAAGTCAGTCAGGTAAACTGTCTAGGCAGAACCATGCATCAGGACCCACAGGTTTTTCTACTTGCCTCCCAGGGGACCATAAGTGTCAAGGAAGTTCAGTCCAGTTCACACAAGAGAAGAGCCTAAATACTGGGAATACCCAGGCCTGACTGTGGCCTGAAAAGCCCCATCTATCTGGATCCCAAGAATCCCACCCGTGAATCACCTTGGTAAGGCCAAGCATACACCCCTTAACATACACCTACCATATGAGCTTTGCAAACCCAGCACAGTGGGTGTTTCCTGGTCTGACTGTCCTTTTGCTCACTTCTCCCTTAAGACTTCTCTGCTGGCCCTTAGCAGGGCTTCATTTTTCATACTCTCCTCATCCCAAGTCCCTGAGTTCCTCACCACTAGGCCTCGTACCTGGGGAGACAATGCAGATGGCCATGAGCAGGACATGCTCTTCCTCATGCAAGTTCAGCTTCTTCAGCCCCACCTGGAACTTTATGAGTGGCTCAATCAGCTCCAGATTGTGTCCGGCTGTGAGAGAGAACAGCCAGATGCTGTGGGCAGAATTGAGGAGCCACCCATTGTGCCCCACCCCACCTCCAACCCTGCCTGGGCCTGACCTTTGCCCTTCTCTCCCTGTTACTGCCCGATCAGGGCCCATGGCCCCAGGATGGGTGGAGCCAGAGTCTAGGAGCTTGAGCAGGTGCAGGCAGAGGCCAGACACACCTTTGGTCACATCACTGATGCGGTACTTGTAGTCCTCATTCCCACAGGTCCAAGACATGTCATCCATCATGAAGGACTGGTTGGAGCGCAACATGATGACCTCAATGGCACTTGACTTCAGTAGCACAATCTGGTCCTCAGAGGTGAGGTCTCTGCCGGGGAGGGCAGAGGTAAGGGCCAGGTTATTATTAGTTAAGACCTTCAAGTTATGCAAATCACTGTAGTGTTTTGACAGGTCTACACCTGCCTTGTGACCAGTATGTGCCCTGGATCCTTCACTGAGGAGCTTGAAGCCTAGTTGGAAAGAACAAGACTGTTTCTTTAGGCAGAACAACTCAAGACTGTATGTCAGGGTAAGAAATGAAGTAGCTCAGCTATTAAGACAAGGAAGACCCAATGACGTCCAGCCTCTTCTAGTTCTAAGCAGCCAGAGGTATTTTGGGCACAGGAGTAGAGAGCCTGAGAAAGCCCCCAGGGTTATGGCACGAACATGGCAGTCAGCAAACGTGAGGTCCGAGTTGTCGTCAGCAGCGCCCATGCTTCCCCCCTCCCTTCTCCCACCCTCCAGTCCTTCTTAGCGGTAACGCTCAGCCGACTCTGGCTCCAGGACATCTCTGGAACCCTTGGCTTCACTCCCACTCCCACCAGGGCTCCTCTGGTTAGAGCTCCATCATCTTCTTTAGTTGCATCCGTTTAGGATCCTGGAGGCGAACCTCTGGGGTCTTTCATTCATTTTTCTTACCACTGCTACAGGGAAGTGTCACACTCCTGTGCTCAGAAATCCTTGCTGATTATCAAACACCCCTGGATCAAGCTCGTACTCTATAAATTGGTTCTAACCTGTCCTTCCAGTCCCCCTTTCCATTGCAAACTCCACCCACTCTCCACTCTAGCAACTGTGGACTATGCCACATTCAGATGCTGTGTTCTCACACCACCAGACCTTTGAGCACGTGACAGCTGCACTGAAAATGCCCTTTTTCTCCTCAGTCTTGTTCTTCTGATCCTGATTTGATGAGGTCTCCCTTGAAGCACCCTCCCACCTCCGATTCTCTGCAGTAGAATTGGAGCCGTTCCTTTACAACCCGCTGCACATTGCTTGTACTCCTATTTTTCCCGTTCTCCCTTGGCTCTGTTTTTTATATGCCCGTTTGGACCTTAACTATAAGCTACTTGAAAGCCAGCACCACCTCTTAATTACCTTACTATTGCCCACACACTGATCACTTAGCCCTGAGCACAAAAGAGGGTCAACAAATATGTGCTAATGAGTCAAAAGTCCAATGACTAGTTCTACTATTCCGAGTCACGAGCTGGGCTTGTCTGGACAATGGCATGGAATAAGTAAGAGCAGAGCAACTTGCTTCTGGTTTTTCCTCCCTTCTCTTCCTGACTGTATATTTCTGCGTGGATATTCTATAGACATGCTGTCATCCTCTCTATGGTTACACTTTGGTTCATAAAAAGATGATAAGGATGACTAGCAAAGAGTCTGCATTGAGCTTGACCCGTGGTAGGGCATTAGGTGAGGCGTCGGCCTGAAATGCTGAGGTGGACAGTTCAAAGACCCAGGCTTGCCTGGTTAAGGCACATATGAGAACCAACTACAGGTTGATGCTTCCCACTCCTCATCCCCTTTGCCTTTCTCTCTCTCTCCTCTTGCTAAAATCAATAAATAAAATCTTAAAAAAAAAAAAAAAGAGTCTTCATTGAAAAAAAAGAGAATCACAAAGTGCTAGAGGTGCAAGATCCCTTTTAGAGGCGATGTGGTCCAACTTCTTCTTTAGTATTCCTGACACATGGGTCCCACACAGCCCTGAAGGATTCTCCTAGTGCCAAGGAGCTCATGGCCTCTGGATACAGCCATGAAGTTGTTGGCCCTTCATTAACAGCTTCTTATTCTATTGATCTGTAGCTCACATGATGACAGACTCATCCATTGCTGGAGTCTGTCCTCTCAAGAAACACAGGGTCAGACCTCTCCATGAGGCACGGGCATCTTTTGAACCATGTAAAGCAAGACACCATGCACCTCTTCCAGCTTCTCCAGGGCAGACAGCCCTAGTGACACAGTATGTAGGCATGTCACCACCCTTGTCACTTTTCTCTAGACTCTCAATCCACATTTAAAAAAAATAAGAACTAACCCTCACTGGGTTTTAATTCATTAAACAAGTAAGACATGTTCACCATGACATCTTTGGAAAATACAGAAGAATACAAAAGCAAATAAAAACTACTCATAAACACAATGAACATTTTGGTATATTTCCTTATCTTTTTTCTATGCAAATATCTTTTTAAAAAATAGAGTAATTCTTTGTCACATTTCCTTACATCATGAACATTTCTTTAACCCAGTTCAGAGAGGGTTGCGTAATGGTACATTATATTAACATACTATAGGTCAGGGGTCCCCAAACTTTTTACACAGGGGGCCAGTACACTGTCCCTCAGACCATTGGAGGGCCAGACTATAAAAAAAACTATGAACAAATCCCTATGCACACTGCACATATCTTATTTTAAAGTAAAAAAACAAAATGGGAACAAATACAATATTTAAAATAAAGAACAAGTAAATTTAAATCAACAAACTGACCGGTATTTCAATGGGAACTATGCTCCTCTCACTGACCACCAATGAAAGAGGTGCTCCTTCCAGAAGTGCGGCGGGGGCCGGATAAATGGCCTCAGGGGGCCGCATGCGGCCCACGGGCTGTAGTTTGGGGACCCCTGCTATAGGTTATTTAATCAGTCTCCTATCCACCGATTTTGGGACATTATGGTTGCTTCTAATTTTTGCTGTTACTGTATAAGTAATTTTGTGAGGATCATCTTAGCACATAACCCTTGTTTAATGGCCCACTAAAACTGAATATTCAGAGGTGGTCAAACATCCCGTGGGGGTTTGGGCAGAGAGACTGCAGGGGACCACTGCCTATTGTGATCCGGACATGCTACTTCCATGAAAGCAAACCTGGAACGACCCTGAGTTACCACCCCAGCCTGGAAATACAGGGCATGTCTCAGTGCAGCGCACAGCCAGGCTGGGGCCGCGGTGGGGCAGAGGGGTGGGGTTGCAGAAGCCCTCACGGGACTGTGTCCCTGCTGTGACAGACACCAGCTCTGGCTCTGTCCTCCTCCCTGGGCCTGCATAATGTTATATACCCTGATCAGTTTTCACATGTGTGGCCGCTTCTAGGCACCTGCATTGTGCTCTGGAAATGCAGGATCCGGCCCCTCCCACCTGAATTCCCATGGTCCCTCTGGCAGGCCTCCCTAGAGCCCTTCTCTCTTCCCAGCAGTTGTTCACACGTCTATCTCTTCCATCAGACACTGAGCCCTGGGAGGATGGAGACCGTCCCTGTCAACTTTTATCTCTCAATTTATGTAAGAAAGCAGTGGGTTGGATATATGAGCAAGTGAATACAGAGGAAAAGGCATAAGAAGCACTATGACCCCCAGACCTCAGGCCCAGGACGGAGCCCCTGGAAGCGGAAAAGGCAGCGAGGCCGAAGGCAGCCAGCCCACAGGGCTGGGCTCAGCTGATTGCCCTGGTCTCTCACGCACCCCGCTTGGCAGTGAAACCTGGGACCCCTGGCTCTCAGACCCCAAACTGCTTCCGGCTCCATTTCCTCCATGCAATTATCTTGCAACAGTGAGGGAAGGAGATTTGTGGGGTGCAGACTGAGAGTCTGAGGGAGGGGAGGCGGGAGTCAGGAGCAGGGCCCTGGCCACACCACGGCACAGTGCACACCCAAGACAGTCCCTCCAGTCCTACCCCACTTTGGTCCCATGCCTGCTTTGGAGTCTCATCTTGTTCCCCCACCCCCTACTCACCCACACGTAAGTCTCATCCTGCTCTCCCCACACCCTCCACCCCCGCCTACAGGCAGCAAGATCAAAGCCACCAGGGACATAGCCACTGTTCTTTCACGTCTTGGAAAAACAGAACCCCCAAGTGCAGAAACCGGCAGAACCAGAGAGTTGATGGGCTGGCCCCACCTGGGTCCCACTGGAACCTGGGCTCTGGCCCCAGTCCAGGTTCAATATCACCTCTGTCTAGTCACAGAAAATATCCACATCAGTGTCCTCTCACTTCCCAAGAGCTCTTGCCAAGGCCTGCTCCATTTCTATGAGAATACATTCTGCTCCGGGACTTCTCAAGCCACGCTGGAGAGAGAGAGGTCAACCCAAGCATGTTCAGGACCAAGTTAAGTGGTTTTGCTTCAATAAATGGAGATCTCCAGTATGTGCTTCTGTTCATGTCACTTTGCTCATGGCTGCAGGGCTAGATGAAAGAACTCTGGAAGATGAGGCTTGAAAGGGAAGGGAAGGGGAAGACTTTGGCTTATCCTTGGGGAAAGAAATTGAAGGCCTGGTAGTGATATTTGTGTAAGGGTCTATGTGCCGAGATGAAGGGATAGGGGTCAAGGGCATAGGAGACAAATGGGGGTTTGAGTTATTTAATGCAGGGGGCTGCAATGGGGTAATCTGGTTAAATGAGTGACTTCCTTTTTAGGACAGGTTTCCCTTGTACACCACCCCAGCCACCTCTTAGAATCACCAAACCTTAGCATCTGGACAGGGAATTAGGTGTCCTTTCCTGCTACTCCCCACACTAGGCAGGAGAACTGCTCCCTTGAATCAGGATGAAAGCCAGTGCTACTGTGTATCCATTGGCACCTTGAAGTGTTTTTTCTCTAGCTGTTTACATAAAACAAGACTCTGGAACACAGGGAGTTTGCAAACAATAACATGAAGAGCTGAGGAGAGAGTTGGAACTTGTACTATGCGGAATGCCTTGTCTGTTCCAAGGAGAGGCTAAATCCCAAGTCCAGCGCACTGCTGAGCTCACAGGTAACACTCAGCAGCTTGCTGTGGCCTGCCGGCCAGAGTGGCCCTTACTGCATTTGCTACAACAAAATGTACAGTGCAGTAAGTGTCTCAACCCTGTTTGATGTTTTCTTCTTCTTTACAATTTTCACATTAATTCTGGTATTTGGAGTGGTGAGAGGCATAAAATAACCCAGAGCTAGCTGTCTCAGGGCATAAACAAACTGGGAAGTGTTGAGTTTAGCTTCGTGAATTATCATTATCTAGATCAGGGGTAGTCAACCTTTTTATACCTACTGCCCACTTCTGTATCTCTGTTAGTAGTAAAATTTTCTAACTGCCCACCGGTTCCACAGTAATGGTGATTTATAAAGTAGGGAAGTAACTTTATTTTATAAAATTTATAAAGCAGAGTTATAGCAAGTTAAAGCATATAATAATAATTACTTACCAAGTACTTTATGTCAGATTTTCACTAAGTTTGGCAGAATAAATCCTTATAAAACAACTTACTATAGTTAAATCTATCTTTTTATTTATACTTTGGTTGCTCCACTACCGCCCACCATGAAAGCTGGAACGCCCACTAGTGGGCGGTAGGGACCAGGCTGACTACCACTGATCTAGATAGTAATGCAGTAACATGGACAGTAATGGATGACTTCCCTAGATAGCAGAGAGATTCACAAAGCAATATATGGTACCTTGTTTTAGTTTCCATTCAGAACTGGCTATCGTCCAATTGTTCTCCCGGTTGTCTAGCACTGAATCTGAGCATCGGTATCTAGGAAGCATTCTGTTCCTGCTGCTAGAATTGCAACTGTGCCACTATTTAAAATGATGATAGTATTGCTTGATATTGATTTATTTCTGTATATTTCTCACCATACTGTATATGTATTTTAGACAATGTTCTAAATATAGTAAACTTATAGAAAGAAAGACAATATATATATATATATATAAAACCTCCTGACATAGCTACTAAAATGTCAACTGTTAACTCTTTTTTGTGTGTGACAAAGAAAGAGAGAGATACAGAGAGGGACAGAGATGGACAGACAGACAGGAAGGGAGAGAGATGAGAAGCATCAATTCTTCGTTGCAGCACCACAAT
The DNA here is from genome assembly GCF_036850765.1 of Saccopteryx bilineata. Classification (NCBI taxonomy): domain Eukaryota; kingdom Metazoa; phylum Chordata; class Mammalia; order Chiroptera; family Emballonuridae; genus Saccopteryx; species Saccopteryx bilineata. Next base: position 135,992,952 of record NC_089491.1, on the reverse strand, counting down.
TGTTCATTGATTGATTTCTCATATGTGTCTTGACCAGAGGGCTACAGCAGAGCAAGTGACCCCTTGCTCAAGCCAGCGACCTTGGGCTCAAGTTGGTGAGCCTTGCTCAAATCAGATGAGCCTGTGCGCAAGCTGGCAATCTCAGGGTTTTGAACCTGGGTCCTCCACGTCCCTGTCTGATGCTCTATCTACTGTGCTATTATTGCCTGGTCAGGCTCAACTTTTAACTCTTTTAAGACTATTTAATACTGCATGACCCTTTAAATATAAGTATTATACATGCCATTATTACTAAGACAATAAAACACATAAATGAGTGAATGAAATTTGTATGAATGAATCTATAACAGAGGACCTCTACTCCAGTAGAACCCTTATACTTATCCTTTAGGGCAAGAAGATCCCAGCATGGTTAGGGAATGGCCTTGGGTGAAGGACAAATGGGGCCAAGGATGCCTAGGTCATATATGCCAGTAAATCTGTCTCCCTCTAGTATTCCTAAATCACTTCACAAGTCTTAATGCCCAAGCCTTTCCCCCCTCTACCACTTCATCTTGGTTCAGAGTTGGGTGTGGAGGGTTAAAGACCTAACATGAGAGTTAAAACCAAGCCAGCTGGAATGGACACAGCCATGAACTAAGAGTTCCAGACCTGGTTTGAACACAATGGCTCCAACATTAGAAATCCTGGTATTGGCCACTGAACCTTTCTGGGCTTCTGTTTCATCATCTAGAAAGTGTGAGGGATGAAGAGCTTGCTGGTGTGGCCTCCCATGTAATGCTGGGTGGGCTGCACTTCCTAAAATACAGACTCCTGGGCTCATCCCAGAGATTTGGATTTAGAAGGGCTGGGATAGGGCCTCACTCTATTTTGAGAAGTAGTGGATTTGTGATCTCTAAGCCTCCTTCCAACTCATTCTAGGATTCTAACTCTGTTCCCCAGGTGTCCTTCCAAAGCTTCTTACCTGAACCCTGGGATATTCTTGGCAAAGCCAATGACCTTTTGGATGCTGTAACTGACCAAGTCAGCCAGATGGGGCAGCATGGAGAGCTGGGACAGATCTAGGGTCACAGAAGAGTCGTCTGAGTCTTCTTCGCTCAGATCCAGGTTGGAGAAGTTGGTCGTCTCCATCATGTCTGAGGCTGAAGGAAGAAGAGGAACTTCTTAAGGATACTTGAGCCAGCCTTCTTCCTGCTCGGCCCTGTGAGGACCTCCATGCACTGGCAGCTGGGCCAGCTGGAAATCCCACAGTGACCACCTCTCTTCAAGGTCACTCTTTGGCCCAGGATCCCTTCTATGATTTCCCTGTCTCTTCTTTCAGCAGAGTGAGGCAGTAAAACCAAAGATCACAGATATTCAGAAAGTGAGACTTCCTTGAGCCATGATTTCACGTTGCTGCGTGTTGTTCCTATTGATCTCAAGTTAAAAATGAATTTGAAACCAATAAACTTGTGGGACACAATGTTTAACCTCACTAGTGATCAAAAAATTGTCAAGTAAAACATCTACACTTTTCACCTATAAACTAGAAGCAGACATGTTTAAATGCTGATGCCAGTATTTACAAAGACTCAGGGAACTAGGCAATACTTGCGCAGTGCTGGGTGCCAAAGGAGGCACAAATCTTCACAAGTCAGCCAGGAAGCTATTTGACCACAGGGGTTAAAATCCTACAGTTATGCCTACTCTTTAACCAGTAATCCCACTTCCAGGAATTCATCACAAGGAAAAGATTCTGAGTAAGTACAAATATTTAATGACAAGCATACTGTTACCTTAATAAAAAGCTGGGAAACAATCTAGATATCCAAGGATAGGGGATTTAGGTACATTATTGTGCATTCACATGCTGGACTATCCTGGACTCTTTAAAAAAATACTCTAGATGCATACTGAATGACATGAAAATATGATACAATGTATTATTATTTTTTTTTAAAAAAAGAGCAAATTGAGGCCCTGGCCTGTTGGCTCAGCGGTAGAGCGTCGGCCTGGCGTGCGGGGGACCCGGGTTCGATTCCCGGCCAGGGCACATAGGAGAAGCGCCCATTTGCTTCTCCACCCCCCCCCCCCTTCCTCTCTGTCTCTCTCTTCCCCTCCCACAGCCAAGGCTCCATTGGAGCAAAGATGGCCCGGGTGCTGGGGATGGCTCCTTGGCCTCTGCCCCAGGCGCTAGAGTGGCTCTGGTCGCAACAGAGCGACGCCCCGGAGGGGCAGAGCATCGCCCCCTGGTGGGCAGAGCGTTGCCCCCTGGTGGGCATGCCGGGTGGATCCCGGTCGGGCGCATGCGGGAGTCTGTCTGACTGTCTCTCCCCATTTCCAGCTTCAGAAAAATACAAAAAAAAAAAAGAAAAAAAAGAAAAAAAAAAAAGAGCAAATTGCAGACTATGTGTGGCACAATCCCATTTCTGAATATATATGTGTTTAAAAAAATGGGAAAGGGCTATCCCACAGTGCTAACAGTGATCACCTTTGAATAGTAGGATTAAAGATTTTATATATAATTTATTTTTTATTTAAAGATTTTATTTATTGATTCTTATAGAGAGGAGAGAGAGAAGTGGGAAGCTACTATCTACTATAGATAGTAGCTGCCTCCTGTATGAGCCTTGACCAGGCAAGCCTGGGGTTTCAAACTGGTGACCTCAGCATTCCAGGTCAAAGTTCTATCCACTGTGATACACAGGTCAGGCTAGCTTTTTATTTTCTTAATGTCTATAAGGAACATGTATTACTTTTGTATGATAAATTTTAAAAAAATAAAAAATGTTAACTAGCTTGAATTTTCAAATAAATATATACCAATGTTTTTCAACCCCTGGTATGCAGACTGGTCTACTAGAAATTTTGTGCTGATCCATGAAATGATGTTGTATGAAGATTATAGACCTGCTGATCTTAGTCGAATTCACTTATGCTCAGGGTGATTTCTGCCTTAGCGGTCCCTGAAAGAATTCTCTTGTTTTCACCGGTTCCCAAGTATAAAAAGGTTGAATACGACTGTGCTATACTGATCATACCATTGGTTGGGGTGAGCATGTCAAATCAACCTATCAGAAGGTATCAAAACTCCTAAATAACATAAAATTATTATTAAAAACTGAAGTATAGGCCAATGTATAATATACACTGGCTCTCACTGATGCAAATGAATATGCCGTCAAGTGAGAGGGAGGAATTCCCAGGTGAGGGGTCCCATGCAGTGACCAGTGCGGGTGGGAGACACAATGTCTGGCTCCGCTGCCTTCTCCGTCCAGTTGGCATGGGGACTCTGGCCACCTATTCTGGGTCTGGGCACAGGTACATCAGTGAGTCTGAAGGGTTCTAGTTCCCCAAGCAGAGGGCAGCGGGGTTGGGTGAGCGGTGAGGGATGAAGGACAGAGCGGGGAGGGTGAGGCAGGAAGATAAAGGGGAAGGCAGAAAAAGAGCATAAGAGAAGAGCGAGGACGAGCTGAGGGGACAGTCCGTTAGAGGATAAAGTGGGCTGCAAAGGGACCCACGTGTTCCCCTTCCAAAGGCTCAGGCTCTGGTGAATATACTTAACAATACTGTTCTGTATATTTGAAAGTTGCTAAGAGAACAAATCTTAAAAGTTTTCATCACACACAAAAATCTTTGTAACTATGTGAGGTGATAGATGTTCATTTTTTCACTATGTTGTACACCTTAAACTTAGCAATGGTATCTGTCAGTTAAAAATGAATAAAACTGAAAACACTAAACAGCCCCCCCCCTTAAAGAGCCCAGGTTCCGAACATCATTTAAACCAGAGGAACCAGGTTGCCTCTGGGAGGGAGAAGCCCAGCTCAGAGAGGAAAGCAAGAGGCTCCACAGGCAGATCTTGCCTGGGGCCCCAGCTTGGCCTCTTTCTCAGCGTGGGACCCTCGGGCAAGTTCCACCTCTTCTGTAAAAAGGGGTTGTTTTGAGGACACACTGTGGCCCACAGTGTGACAGTGCCACTCTTCCATTGGTAGCCTAGGACGGACAGGTAGGGAAGCTCTGCTCTGGCCTCCTCTCCCTGCTCACTAGGGAAGGGTGCGACCAGTCCCGCGTACCTGGGGAGATGGTGTAATGATCTGAGCAGGAGGAGGAGTCGTCTCCGGAGAAGCTGGCCAGATGTTGCATGAACGGCTTTGATAAGGAGCTGCTGTCACCCCCATACCCTCGAATCGGTGGCTGGAAGGGAAAGATGGGGTATCCAGAAGCTCACGTTTTGGGGCCATCTTCCCACTTTGGCCCTGATCTCCGAACAGGAGCAGCTTTAAGGAAGTCCCACAGAAGGGGGAGGCCTCCTCCAAGTGAGAGGGATGAAGCAGCCTCCACTGTCCCCTCCCCACTGGGCTGGGATGCCCCGCCCCGCCCCGCCCTGCCCCCTGTCCCACTCCGCGTGCTCAGGGCAGCGGGCAGACGTACCCGGAAGTGGCAGAAGTCGGCATAGGTGGGGTCGTAGGTCTTGTGGTGGGCGTCCAGCAGGGTGGTGATGATGCGCTGCTGCTCCTCCGACAGCCTGGGTCGCTGGCTGTCCTTCAAGGCCTCCTCCTCCTTCCTCTTCAGGATCATCTCCCGCTTCCGCTGTACCTCCTCGTCTGTCAGGATGACTGTGGGTGGCAAGGGGGCATCCGGAGGGCTGGGCCGGCAGCTCCTCCGAGAAACCTTCCTTTGGTTGCTAAAGACACAAGACAGGAGGGCTCTCCCTCCCCCCACCCCAAATCCATGGGAAAGGGAGAAGAGGGGCTTCCTGCCTCAGGGGAGGCCAAATACACTCTATGGATGGAAAATTGGATTTTCCATATTAAAAGTCAGGCACATGAGAGAGGAAGAAAAAGAATCTGAGAGGTGGGGGTGGGGCATTAGGAGGCTGGACATCAGGGAGACAGGCTGTGAGAATCTAGGCAACCTGTGTGAACTCCCTGGGCTTTTGTTCTCTCACTTCCAGAACGACACATTTGGACCACATAATCTCTCCTAAGGTCCCTTTCTGTTCCTTCCTCCACAGAGTGTGTCTATGCGGGGTGGCGAAGTAAAATATCTCCCTTGAGAGATTGTTCTGAGAACTGAAGGCTACACCTTACTGGCACAAAGCAGCTGCTCATTTAACATGAATTCTCCCTCTCTTCCCCCTCTTCCCCCTCCCCATGTTTCCTATCCCTGAGGGAGACATTAGGGGAAGTGAGAGTGAATGAGACACCTGTAGACAGTCACTGTGTTGGAAGCTAGGCGATGCTAAGAAGACCCCTCTATGTGGCCATTCCCATGTCTAGCTGTCCAGGCATGGAACTCAGGCATCTGATCTATTCTAATCAACATAGAAAGACTTTTCATCTGTGGTTCTCTACAAAACAATACCTCCTTCAGCCTGTCCAGTCTTGAAATTTCTGCCTACGGAAGTTTTCAAGTCCTCTAGGAGTTCCTGATGATCACACCGCACCGCTCTAATCTGGGAAGTTCTCTCCACCTGCTAGCCAGGTGTGTGAAGATAGGGAGAGTTTATGCCCCTTCATGCTGTGCAGGGGCTTCCGGTGGTGCTGGGGCAGCTGCCTGGGAGGGTGAGGCAGGGAGCAGGGATGCCTGGCACAGAAGCTGGGCAAACAGACCTCCTGGCCGGGGCTTGCCGAGCTGACGGCAGGAGTGGGCACTGGGGCCCTCAGCCTGTAGCTACTTGCTCTGTGCTGGTGTTGCCAAGGCTTCTGCCCACAGAACTGAGGAGTTTCACAAGAGTCGGGAAAGGAACCAGAACCTCAGAATGGGTGGGTTCCAGGCTTCAAGAAAGGCCCATTGGCTCAGGCATGTCAGGTGGGGTGAGGATTAAAGTTGGAAGAGGGTGAGGGAGAGCCTCTGGGGGTAGGAGTGGGCAACTGGAGCCTCGGGCACCGCAGAAATGGGACGCCGGCAGCAAAAGATGGTGTGTTGCCTCCACAGCTGAGGTAAGCCATTCTAAGAGGAGGACTGGGAGGAGGCCACGCCCAGGTTACTGACTCACCTGCCCAAATTGCTGCCAACCCTCCTCCCACAGAGGGTGTCTGCTCAGACCCCAGGAGGTGAAGTGAGTTGGGAGAGGAAGGAGCACGGAGCATCCCAGTCAAGGCAGGGTGCACGGCTCTGGCCGGAGAACCCAAAGTTAGGTGTCTGGTCTTTCCTGCTCACCCAAGGGGTGGACAGAAGAGGCGAGGAGATTGGAGCTAGAGGGAGCTGGCTCTGCCAGTCACACCACGAGTGTCCACAGGCTTGAACCATGCCTTGTTGTGGCATGATGTCACTCTCCTGCTCAGAAACATTTCCTGAGTCCTTACTGCTCACCATCCAAACTAAAGTCAAGATTCTCCATGATTTCGCTTCCTCCTAACTTTCCAATGTCACATCCCAGTGCCTGTGGATGTAGCTTCTGCTCTGGTCATGTTGGGATTGCTGACCTGTGAATGTGACGTGCTCGCTCTTGCCACCATAGTTCCATTCCTGCTGGATGCCTGTCCAGCTGGGTCTTCTCTCCCCAGCAGCTGTGCTAGTTCCATCTATTCTCCAGCACCCAGCTTCCAGCTGGCTCTCTTTTACCATGAAGCCTTTCTTGGTTGCCCAGATATGCCCTGAACTCTCCTTTCTTAATTCTGCGGCATGCCTAGTTTTCCTTACACACATTGGCACCCAACTGCATCCCACTGTGTAATATTTATGGTTAGCTCAGTTTCTTATAAATGCCTGTACAGACAGAGCCTAAGAGATGCAAGCTCTCCTTCACTAGAACTATAGGCTACTTCAGGGAAGGGTCCACATCTTATGATTCCTATTTCTCCCCATAAAGGCTAGCCCAGTGGAGTTCCTGGCCATGATACTTGCTCAGTAGTCTGATATATTGAACTTTCAACACATCAACATGATTGTACCTACTATGTGCAAGACCTTGTCCTGGGCTCAGGAAGGACAGTGAGAGGTGAGCCAATACTACATGTACTCTCCAATGTCGGGAATAGCACACCCTGAATGCCAGTCAACTGGATAACTGATACTTACTTTTTTATTTAAATAATGATTACTGAAATATTTTCAGCACAGAATACCTTGTTAATATAACACCTGTCATATCATGTAACCTTTTCTTGATGATTCAGAGGCATCATTCTGAATAAGTACTGGACTTTGCAGCAACAAGGTTATGACCTAAGAATTATAAAGGGCTGTTTCCCTGCATGGCATGACTCAGCCTGCCACGATTTTGAGTTCTTGTGCTACATTTCCTGGCTTTTAGTCTCCCTTCCTCTGTTAAGCTATGTGTTGCTCTTCCTATAGGTGCCTGCCCCTGGAAATGTACCCTTTCTCCCATTAAGAATTACTTCAAATCTGCCCTGGCCGGTTGGCTCAGTGGTAGAGCGTCGGCCTGGCATGCAGGAGTCCTGGGTTCGATTCCTGGCCAGGGCACACAGGAGAAGCGCTCATCTGCTTCTCCACCCTTCCCCCTCTCCTTCCTCTCTGTCTCTCTCTTTCCCTCCTGCAGCTGAGGCTCCTTTGGAGCAAAGATGGCCCGGGCACTGAGGATGGCTCTGTGGCCTCTGCCTCAGGCGCTGGAATGGCTCTGGATGCAACAGAGCGAAGCCCCAGATGGGCAGAGCATCACCCCCTGGTGGGAGTGCCGGGTGGATCCCGGTTGGGCGCATGCGGGAGTCTGTCTGACTGCCTCCCTGATTCCAGCTTCGGAAAAATGCAAAAAAAAAAAAGAATTACTTCAAATCCTACTGATCAAGTTTTATGTACTAAAAAAAACCCTGTTAATAGAAATGGATAAAATAAATAGAGATTTTTATGTACTGGGAAAAATTCTAAGTGTTGCTTCTATATTAACTCACATAGATTTAGTCTTCATAACAACCACTTAAGGCAGGTGCTATTATCCCCATTTTTCAGATGAGGAAATTGAGACCCAGAGGCTATATGCCTTGCTCAAAGTCACACAGCTAACAAGTAGTGGAGCTGGTATTCAGGACAGGCCAGGGTGGTTCGAGAGCCCATGGTTATAACCATGACCCCATGATGCCTCTGAGTAGAATTAGCTATGACTTCTCAGGACCTGGGTGTTCAGTATTGAACACACAAAGTGCTCCAATCCATCTGAAGAGCGTGAAAAATTAAATAACGTAGCAAGGTTTGTAAATGATTTACTTTGAAAGGACAAAGTTAAAAAGATTCAAGTTTAGCATTATGACATTGTTCCTCTGGGTCACTGGTATCAAACAGGGATGCCCGTCCTGTGTGCAGTGCCAGGGGAAGCAATGCTGGGCTCTGCTGGTTTCAAATGGGGCCACAAGGCTCCCTCCAGGCCACATTGTCTGAGGACTGAATAAGTCATAAGTTTCTCACATATGCAGATGCTGTTGTGATTTATGAAATAAGTCATTTGCTTAAAGGGCTTATTAATTTCATAGATTGTCATTCTCTCAATAAATTGGTACTAAAAATGCCAGTACTATCATGTAAGAGAACATGTGTTTTGAAGTTAAAAGCCATTGACCTAGAATAAGAACAAATAGGTTCTGAAAAAGCATTTGATGGCTCTCCAAAGAACAAAGTGTATGAGCTGTGCACAATTAAGTCCTCATCTAATGTCTTTGATAGGTTCTGTGACTTGAAGCAAAAGGATATATAATGAAAACAATTTTACCATAGGCTTAATGATACAAACAAGAGTTGGTTCCCACTGCATCTCATCCATGTTATAATAAAACAACGTTGAATAAAACATTATTCAAAAATCTGCGGTACATGGACTTTGTGAAACCTGTATGGCTACCCGGTAGCTTTTCTCATTCTTTCTAAGTTCCTTGCCGAGTGAGAAAATGGCTTTGGGCAAGTTATTCCCATTCTGGAGAATCAAGTTAGGGAGGCAAGATCCAAAAGAACAAGCAACTTAAAAACAACCCAAATTGTCACTGGTAGCCTAAGGACAACATCAGGGAAGCAGACATAAAAGTTTCCAAATGAACGGCACAGGTTATATCAGGTTTGGAGGATCTTCCTGACCCATAGACCAGTGGGGCATGTAGCAATACAAAGAAGCTAACATTCAATCATTCAACACACATTTATTGAGCACCTACTATGTGCCAGGTTCTGCGCTAATGCTAGGTAGAAAAGATGTACAACTACAAGAATGTTAAACAAGCGCTTTGCAAGACAGGTCTATAAGAAGCAAGAACTCAGCTATAAAATTTCTTGGGCTCCACGGTCATAAAATCAACTAGGACTTGAAGAGAGAGAAAGGGAGTCTTTACTGGGATGAAGTTCTCTTCAGCTCATCCAGTGGAACCCCAGGCAATGCCTGGAAATGCACAACGGAGGAGCTGTGGCCCACAGGCGGCCCCTGAGGGGCAGTGCTGGGGTGGAGCCCGAAGGCTTGGTCTTTGGAAACAGGCCTAGCTTAGAATGCCAATACCATCATCTTATTAGCTTGGAGGTATGTTATTTAAATTCTTCTGAGTTTTCTCATGTATTGAATCTTACAAAGGATTTACATACTTAGGAATTGTAAGAGTTTAACAAGAAAACACATGTGCCTGACACATATGTCTCATGCGGTAGGTGGTCAGGAAGCATTCATTCCCAGGCTCATCCTCAGCCCCTTCCTAGCATCCAAGGAAGGGCTACCTCAGTTGCTGCTCTAGAAGCACCCTGGGTTTGTAGCTCCCTTCCAAGAGAGTCCTGGGTGTCCTGTGGTTTACAAATGTTGACACTGAGGCCTGACCAGGCAGTGGCGCAGTGGATAGAGCGTCGAACTGGGAAGCGGAGGACCCAGGTTCGAGACCCCGAGGTTGCCAGCTTGAGCACAGGCTCATCTGGTTTGAGCAAGGCTCACCAGCTTGAGCCCAAGGTCACTGGCTTGAGCAAGGGGTAACTAGGTCTGCTGTAGCCCCCTGGTCAAGACACATATGAGAAAGCAATCAATGAATAACTAAGGTGTCGCAACAAAAAACTAATGATTGATGCTTCTCATCTCTCTCCATTTCTGTCTGTCTGTCCCTATCTATCCCTCTCTCTGACTCTCTCTGAAAAACAACAACAACAAAACAAATGTTGACACTCAGTTGTCTCTAGGAGGCTAGGCCTTAGGGACAACAGCCAGCCCTGGTGACAAATGAGCAGCAGTCCTAGGGATATGAGCCAGGAGCTCCAGGCCCACACACACTGACAGGCCTCCCAAAGCTGGGCTGACCCGAGGTGCGGAACCACAGCTGTCCCTGGGAAACCTTCCCTTTGGGGCAATGGACTAAGAGCTTCGTGCTGGACCAAGGTTTTTATTTTAAGTGGATCTCTGGGGCCTATCCCTGAGTCAGTATAATTCCCTGCACTGGCATCTGACAGTGTGGGCATGGGCACATAGCAGAACGGGGGACATGGGGTTTTGTTGGGGAGGACCGAGGCCGCAGTTGGAGTGGCTGAGTCACAAAGCTGGTTGGGAGCTGTGGCGGGGGCGAGGCATCCACTTCTAGATGGCTGGCCCCCTACCATGTGGTGTACTTGGGGCAGAGACCCTGACACACTCCAGGCTGGCTCATCACCATGGGCGCAATGCTTTCTGTGGGGACCAGGAGGGACCTAGGTGGGGACACAGAGTTGGGTTCTAGCTTCAACTTGCTTTCTGACTCCAACCCTGATATTTTTACCTTTCTGGGTCTCAGATATTTCTAAGTGTTCATTCTGTTTCAAGTTGATAGACCACCTTCCCTCTGACATACAGGAGAGGGGGTCCCTGGGACATTCAGTGAGGCTGGCCCTGACTGGAATTCCTGCCTCTGGGTCTTACTGAGTCCCAGCAGTGTTACTCTGCGCTATTCTTGCTTGGCCGGAGCCTCAGGACCCAGGCTCCCTGCCCCTGGGAGGCAGTGCGTGCCGCTCCACGGGCCAGGACAGTGGCTGTGTGCACTGTGTCTGGCTTGCGTCCAGCCCAGCATGGCACGCAGAGCAGGCTGCACTAAGCCAACGTGGGAGAAGCCCCAGGAGGCACCCAGGTCTCGAGCCTCCACTGCTCCAGGATAAACACAGCAAGCAGGCGGGGCAGGGGACCGGCGCGGAGCGGTGAGCATGTCCAGGCCTGCGTGCTCTCGTGGGGGCGAGGAGGAACCTGGCCTGGAAACTTCTTCCAGGCTGCCAGTGTTGGCTGGGGAGCTGGGATCAGGAGTGAGGGGCTGAGACGTGTCAGAGGGGCCCTGGTCAAGGCCTGAGGAAACCCCAGGTGAGGGCTTCCACTCTGCATCTGTTTCCCAAGAGAGATTTATTTTCCCATTCAGGAAGAAACTTCTCATCTTGTTAGCCCTGTCATGTGACTTGTCTTCTTGTTCTGGGTACATCTTCCTTGCAACTGTCCTCCCTCCCCACTCCCCACTTGTAGAACAAAACAGTCCCGTAGCCAGGAGAGCCTTCAGGGGTGCCTGCCTCTGAGCATGTCTGCCTCAGCAGGGTCGTCAAACTTTTTATAAAAACCGCCCACTTTTGTAGTGCTGGTCAACTTGGTCCCTACCGCCCACTAGTGGGCGGTCCAGCTTTCATGGTGGGCCAATTGCATTGCTGTTTGGTTGCGAGGTAGGGACCAGGTTGACCAGCACTGCAAAAGTGGGCGGTTTTTATAAAAAGTTTGAAGACCCCTTTAGACCCTGTCCCCTGTGAGGAGGGCACTGGGTTGCAGACTGCAGACAAGAGTGCGCCAAGGGCAAAGCACAGAGGTCACCCACACCCAGGCCAGGCCAGTGCCCTTGCCTTGAGCCCCTGAAGGGCCTGGCTAGCCCCTCTCAGGATCTACTAAATCCAATGGCTTCTCTGGTTACCAAGTAACTGGTACTGGAGCTCAGATGCAAAGTCCAGGGTTCAAAACACATGAAATTGCCTGCCGGCCTTCTCCAGCCACAGAGCTGGGCAGGAGTCCTAAAGGATCACTTCTCTTTCTCCATCTGGATCTAGAGGGTCATCCAAGAGTGCAGTGCCCCCCTCACAACCCCCCCCCCAGTGTGCCATGGGCACCAGCCTTCAGACTTGCTCCTGGGCCAGAGTGGCTAGAAGGCAGGGGCAGGGTGGAACTCGAATGCCTGGCAGACTCTGAACACTTATTCTCCCCGTCACCTTCCCCTCCACAACCACAGCAGTTTGCTCCCTAATGGCCTAAGTACCCTGGGGTCCTGAGCCTCAGTCTTTATCCTCAGGTATAGGGATCTGTGAGCACAGTACTGACACTTTGCAGGACTCATGAAAGCAGTGCCTGGCCTCACGCTGGAGGGACCTTCCTGGCCTCTGCGACCATACACAGATCCTACAGAGGCTCTTAGGACCCTTGGTGCCTCTGCCCCTGGGGTTCTGGCCACTCCCCCTGGGCTGCTGGCCCCGGGTGCTAGCAGCTACAGAGGAAGGGCAGGCACAGCTCTCTGGCCAAGCCTGCATGAACGGCAGCCAGAGCCTCCCCTGCCCCCTGTCCCGCCCCTGGACACTCACACTCCTTCATCATGCCGATGTCTACGCAGCGCTTGAGCCGGCAGGCCTGGCAGTGGCGGCGGTTGTCCTTGGTGATGCGGCAGTCCCCATTGAAGGGACACGTGAACAGCGCCTTCCGCTTCATGCTGCGTCTGTCAAGAGAGGACATGCCCTCCATCGGGTCACAGGGACCTGCCCCCTGGGCCCCCGATCTCCATGTCTCCCACAGGGGACAGGGCTCAGGCAAGCCCTGGGCCCCGCTCAGTGCCCCCCCCATGACAGCAGTGCTCCCCTCCTCCCCCCACTTGCTCTGTTCCCGTCATTGCTGTCATTTACAGGACTTGACTCCCCACTCGTTTTGTTAATTATACAGGAAGTACACAGTGAATTAGCCTAGCAAAAATGATTTAAAATACTGAAATCTGCAAAGAGCCATTATGAGAGGCTAAGATGCTAGTCTCAGCCTTAGCTTTCTAGAGTCCAGAGATCTGTGGCTAGGGCATCCCTGATCTGGAGACAGATGTGTGCACAGGTGCCAGGAGAAGGGAGAAAAGGTCCAACCACAGCTTTAGACAGCAAGACAAACTGCCCAGAAGGAGAGGCCAGATGAGCAGGCGGGAGCCCTAAGGTTCTTGGCTTTCTGAAAGGCAGAGGAAGTAAGAACAGGAAACTGTCAAAGGTTCTTAGTTAGGAAGCCAGCACCCACCTGGTATCCACTGTAAAAGTGTGTCTGTGTGTGTGTAAGCTCATTTTCCTAATTCTGCTTCCTCTCCTGCTGCTGACCACACCACCTGGGAACCTGAGAGGCTGCACAAGGGCCACTTCCCTAGAGGCTCTCTGTCATCAGTGTCTTAGGGACTCTTCTTACTGTCCCCAGCCCCAGTAAGGGGAGGCCTCACTTTTTTGCCCCAGGACAGGTGACAGGATTTAGCTGGGGAAAGAAGGTGGCAGAATTATTTTCTCCCTGAGTAGCAGCATCTGCCAAGGAGCTGTGGAGATGCCCAAGCTTTAGAAGCAACGGCCCAGGCCTGACCTCTTCCCTCTCTGGGAGATGAGCTGATGATATTATCATCTCCTCCAGATGTCACACACTCCTTATGTTTTTTTGGTAAAAAAATGACTCACCGTTCACATTCACTAGAACAGACGTGGGGTTCAGGACAAACACACTCATCAGCCGACATGGACACGGGGGGCCCAACCCAACTTGACCTATGGGCTAGGGGAGCAGCAACCGGAGGGACGGCTCTGCTGGCCGTCACAGGGAGTCAGGCTCCAGAGGACCCGAGAGATTGTTAGTGTGCCCCCTTCTTTTATGGAAGGGACCACCAGTATAAAAAGAATCTTATTAGCAAGGTGATTCAGCAAGAAGTAGAGGCTCCCAAGTTGGAACCCTTAGGGATGTGAGGCTCAGCTATTAGCTTCCTGGATTGGTACTGCTCCATCCCCAGAAATTCAATGTGTTCAATGAAGCTGAACTCCCAGGAAACAGCTGCAGGCAGCTGGCTCTTGAGCACAGTTCAAGGTGAAGAACAACCCAGTGGTCCAGGAAGTAGCTGCTGTTGGTTTTGGAGCTTGGCCCCTGTCCCCTCCTGTCACAACTCTCAGTACCCAAGGGGCCAACCAGCAGACGGGACCACACAGGGAGGTATTCAATAGAATAGCCTAGGCTGTTGGGGGTGGTCTAGCCCGGAGTCCAGGCCCCTGAAGGCGCTGTCCTGCCCCTGCAGTGACTCCCCGGGGAGGGACCTATACCAGGCTTTTGCCAACCTTTATGAAAAGAGAAAGCCCTCTCCTTGAGCTTCCATACCTGCACTGCAGCTCTCCAGGGGACAGGAGAGTGTGGCAGTGCTCCGGGCCCTCTTAGCGCTACCCTGAAATGACATGCTATCATCACCACAGGCCAGGCCTCTCCACTCCAGGACGCCAGATTGGCTCCCCCTGCTCCTTTCCACTTTGTGGTTCTTGAGGCTCCACCTGTTACCACAAAATGCTCAGGCCCAGAATGCCCATAATTCTTTAAACCTACTCAAAGACCGAAGTTTCTAATTCAGAGCAAACTCTCATTTCCTTTTTTTTTTTTTTTTTTTTGTCTTTTCTTTACAACCAGGCATTTTCCCCAGGGGCTCAGGGGCTGCTATGTCCTCCCACCCACTGTCCTGTCTGGCTCAGAGGTCTTCCTGTTCGTTCTCCAGGGCCATGGGCACCAAGAGGGCCTGCAGAGGGCATCTCCAGACACATGAGCCAAAGCCCCTCGCCAGCCCCCGCTGTGCAAAGAGAGCAGTGTTCTCGCTTTCATTTCACCTCAGAGCTGTAGTATGAAGCCCAGGAGTATTGAGAAAACAGGAGGAAGAAGAGGTGGAGAAAGGGAGCTGAAGAGGAAGGAGGAGGAGAAAGGGGAGGAGAAGAGGGGAGTGAGGGAGAAAAGGGAAATGTTACCAGTGCTCTAGCCAGGCACTGCCTCACAGCAGGGCCCAGGCCTGTGGAAGAATGGCTCCTGTGCTTTCACCCTTTGCCACGCCTCGTCCCAAAGCCCACCAACCCTGCAGTGAGTCTCCACATCGTTTCAGCAATGCAGAAAGCAGCCTATACATTTATGAAGTTCTTAAATTATTATAATTATTTTTTTAAAAAGGCTCCTCTAAATGCAGAAGCAGAGGAAAGGCCCTGGAATTGTAGCTGGCAACACAGAGTTTGCACATCACGTGGAACGTCATCAGGCTCTGGAGTGAGGGTCAGCATCAGGGGGACGGAAGCTCTCTCGCCAGCTCCAGCAGGCAGACCCAGGTCCTTCCTGCAGCCCAGTTCCCAGAGCTGCCTTTCAGGGGTGTCTGGCTCAGCATGCTGTTTTCCAGAACACAGGTCCCATGGGGTCCAAGGCCTAGCTCTTCCCTGTTCTCCCGCCTTCTAAGGGCACTTCCACATGTGTGCTGTCCTCTAGAGTCTCCCCATGAGGGGTTGGGGCAGCCAGACTGGCCAGCTCTGTGCTTTGTCCTGAAGACCCACACCCTACCCTGCCTTCTCCACGTTAATTGCCTATGAGCTGGTTTGGTTTTGAGAAACAAGAGCCTTGGGATTCTATGGGAGCCCATTGCCTTTGCTGCTCCGAGCCTGGACCCTGTCATCCTGTAGACGGTTGGCAATTATACCCCTGCTCAGGAAGGGGGTAGGGGCGGTGCAACAGGCTAAATATAGATGCAGTTTCTAGAAAGTCAGGGGTAAGAGAGGACACTGACCAAATCTCATGCCAGAGACCAATTCATCAAAACATGAGAGACAAAAGCAAAAAGTGCCTGGGGCCAGAAGAGTCCCAGGCCTGGGACAGCAGGACCCTTTGCCAGTAGGTGACCGTGCCAGCAGAGACACGCCTTGCAAAACCCAAGTTGGGGCCAAGTATCAACTCTGTGCTTTGTCTCCACTGCTGCTCTGATGTCACAGAAACCTCAGAGCCTGGCCTGGATACAGGACCCTGATGGATGGAGCTCCTGACATGACAGACCTCTGTGGCCTGACAAGGGGACCTACACAGCCATTTGTATGTGGTGGCATCAAAGGGTTCTCAGGAGGTGAGTTTAAAAAATCAACTTTAATGGAAGATTGGTTAACAATGTGGTAGAGAGCACAGGCCTATTTTCTGGAGGGCAATTTGGCAATCTCTACTAACATGTAAAATGCGCAGAGCCTTTAACACAGTAAATCTACTCCCAGGAATTCATCCTGTGGGTAAATCCGCCCATGGGCTCAAAGACACTGCATAAGAGTGATTACTGCCACAAAGACTGCAGAAGCAGAGGAAGGAACCTAGGTGCCCATTGGTGGAGGCCTGGTTCACTACGGCAGAGCACAGCCACACAAAAGGACATGGTTCAGGACATAGAAAGAATGCTGAAATGGGAACAAGTTGGAAGAAGCGTTCTTTACTAGATAAAGGCAAGACACAGGATGGCCCGTTTAATATACTCCATCCCCTTCCGCCACTGCCCCTGCCACACACACACACACACACACACACACACACACAGTTACATAAAGAATTTGAAAGCAAACATAATGAGCTGGTAACAATGACAGCTTCTGGGAAGGAGACAGGGTCCTAAGAATTGGGTTGAGGAAGAGATTTGCTTTTCACTTATTTGTCCTTTTGAACTGTTTGCATCTTTTTCTTTCTTTAATTTCTTTTTTATTTATTTATTCATTTTTAGAGAGGAGAGAGAGAAGGAGAGAGAGAAGCAGAGGAGAGAGAGACAGAGAGAGAGAAGGGGGGAGGAGCTGGAAGCATCAACTCCCATATGTGCCTTGACCAGGCAAGCCCAGGGTTTCGAACCGGCAACCTCAGCATTTCCAGGTCGACGCTTTATCCACTGCGCCACCACAATTCAGGCGCATCTTTTTCTTTTTAACCATACACAGAAAAAGTATCTACCACCTACCCTAACTATGTAGCAATTTAAAAGGAATGACAGACTTTGGTTAGATTGATCTGCTGGGTTTGAATCCTATTACACAACCTTGGGCATATTACTTACTCTCCCCCATGCCTCAGTTTCCATGTCTGCAGAATGAAAGCAGACAGAGTAGGTCGGTGTAAGGAAGAAGTAAAGGAAGCAGGACTGGGCACAAAGAAAACTCTCAGTGAAGGGGAGGGAGAGATGCTGGCAGGGAGCGGTGTGGGAGGGAGTGCTGAGGCGGGCTGGAGAGGCAGTGTTTAACCATCCCGGTGAGCAGCTGGGAAACTGGAAGCCGATGCCTCGTCCTACACTTGCCCTGCGTGTGCCTAGTGCAGGGCTCTGCAGGCAGCAGAGGCTCAAACATGTTGTTGCTTTTCATGTGGTCTCCCCTGATGTCTAGCCCCACAGCCCTGTGCGAGTTGCCGTGCCTGCTGTCCGGCTGCTCTCTGCGCACCAGCCAGTTCCCACGGAGCCTCGGACTGGAGTAAAGGTCACTTAGAGCCTCCTGGCCTGGCCCTTCCTTTTTCACACCTGATGTTTAACTTCTGTTGCTCAGGGATCTTTTCTCAGAGACCCCCATGTTTGATCGCAGTCAAAGGGATCCCAGAGTCCATGATGGAGGAGAGAAAAGGATTATCTGTTCTCAGAAATTAAGACACCAAAAAGGGAGAATGGTAACACCTACAACTTGCTGAGAGCTTTTTATGCAAGTCCTTCACATATTATCTCCAAGGCTCTCAACACCCTTCCGGAATAGGTATCATCCCCATTTTCCATGTGATAAGAAAAGGCACAAGCGACATATTTTGCTTTGTGTCACACAGCTAATATATGTGAAAGCAGGGATTAGAGTCAAGAACTGTTTGATTCCAAAGCATCTGGGATTCTTACATAATATGGCCCTTATCATGCATCTGCCAGATGTCAGTCCCGGAGAGAGCAGCCGTCAAAAAATATGCCCCCAGCAGCCCAAGAGCCTGAAGCAGAGGTTGTTTAAAGGACTCCTCTGAACTAACAAGCCAGTGGGAGAGAGGCAGACCTGAGCTGTATGGCTTGGAAGTGTGGGCTAACATCTGGCCGTCCTGTGTGCTGAGCCCTACATGGTCACAGCAGAGTGGATTCGTGCCAGTGAGCCCTGATATGAGTGCTGAACTCCTAAAGAAATAAAACAGTGGCCAAAAAGAAATGTAAGATCCCCATCATATCTTTGCAGCTGCTTTGGCTGACAATTCCAGAGATCCTCCCTCTCTAGGCATTCCACCTTCTCTACCCAAGTTTCCAGCATTCCTCTTTGCCCATCCATGGCCCTCTCATTCTCTTCCACTCACATCCCTGAGCAGCTGCGGTGCGAGGCCGACGCTGAGCTGACCTGGACAAAGTTCTCTCCAGCAACACTGACTTTTTGGTGACTCATTCACTTGTGCCCACTGAATGGCCCATGCGGCCGCTCCTTCCCTCCTCTCTATTTATTTACACTATTGCCTTTTAAGCACTTTTGAGTTTTAAGTCATTGGACATCTGCCCCATTTCTCTGCTTCCTTTACACATCACAGTTTCTACACCCATCAGCTGCGCAAACCCTGAAAGCCAGAATATTCCTTGTGTTCCTGGATCCTCATCAGCCTCCCCTTTGCCCCCTGCACTCCACAAGACTGGTAAAAACAAGGTCCCTGAGAACCTCGGGCTAGCAATCAAGAAGGCATCTCCCCCTGCTGCCTTTGTTAGTTTGGCACTTTGCAACACACAGCTTCACAGTGTCTGATTAAGGAGATGTCGACAGGGATGACAGAGACAAGATGGAGAAGCAAAGAGTGACTGTTTCACAGTCTTGCCTTCCAGGACCGCCTCTTAAACTTCACTATAACCTTTATTCTCTTCCTCAAGGGGTCCCTCTGATTTTCTTCTCTGTACTTTAAACCTTTTCCTTTATATTAGAGCCTGGGCAAAGCCATTCATGACCAGAGATTCAGCTATCCCCATAGATTATCCACTACATGATATACTTGGTAGTAGACCTACATATTCTCCCCCCACCAGCCCTTACTGATGCTCTGGTTGTTAACATATAGCCAAGACATATAGCAATCTACAAGCCTGCCTGTGCCCTGGAAATATCATCTTTCTGCGAGGATGTCCATGCGTTCCAGAGGAGCAGGAAGGAGGAGCAACACGAATTAGCTTGAGGAGGATTGGCTCACAGCTGTCTCTAATTCCCAACCATACAGTAATAGAACTGTCCAGCTTGCATGATCACACTTTGCTTTCATTATGAGCAGTGGTGAGATTCATCCAGTTCTTACCGGTTCAGCAGAACCAATACCTAATTTTTTGTTGAGTTCAGCAAACCAGTTGTTAAAATGGCACTTGTAATCAGGGTTCTCTCTAAGGTGGGCAACTCGGCAGCCGCTCAATGTGGCAATCACAAATTTACATTCCTCACTCTTTTTTTTTTTTTTTTTTTTTTTTTTGCATTTTTCTGAAGCTGGAAACAGGGAGAGACAGTCAGACATACTCCCTCATGTGCCCGACCGGGATCCACCTGGCACGCCCACCAGGGGCGACGCTCTGCCCACCAGGGGGCGATGCTCTGCCCATCCTGGGTGTCGCCATGTTGCGACCAGAGCCACTCTAGCGCCTGAGGCAGAGGCCACAGAGCCATCCCAGCGCCCGGGCCATCCCCGCTCCAATGGAGCCCCGGCTGTGGGAGGGGAAGAGAGAGACAGAGAGGAAGGCGTGGCGGAGGGGTGGAGAAGCAAATGGGCGCTTCTCCTGTGTGCCCTGGCCAGGAATCTAACCTGGGTCCTCCACATGCTAGGCCAACGCTCTACCACTGAGCCAACTGGCCAGGGCCCCTCACTCTTTTTTAATGTTCATCTGTGCAACAGTGTATTCTAAGTGCCCATAGTAATGTTCATTCCATCGATAGGTGAAAAAAATTGCAAGTGAGGATGCCAATCAAGAAGCAATATGGCAATATCTTAAATAACAGTTTTATTGTTTTTTGTCAGGTAATATCTAATATTTTTGCAGTAATATTTTAAAACTCTTTCTTATAACATAATCTAGTTTTGTGTACCTCTTTTGTTCTCATTTAAGTATTAAATGCATGAAATAATGAATAATCTTTTGGTATATATATTTTTATACTTAAAACGGTCATTAGGGCAGAGAACCAGTTGTTAAATTATTTGAATCCCACCATGAGTCTTAGACCTGCTGGGATGACCTAGGTGTTTTTAAGTGCAAGATAGCTGGGACGTTTTGTACAGGGAAAATACATGTGTTAGATAAGCTTTTTTCAGACATGAGTTCAATGTTAATAAATCAATGATATGTATTAAATAAGGTGTCTTTAAACAGAAAACACACAGAAAACAAAGTTATGTATAGACCAATTGATGAAAATGTGAGTAGAGGCTCACTGTAACCTAATTCTGTATTTGCCCTTGGGGCCTTGATTATGAGTTTTGGACCTGTTGGGATGACCACAATTAGCTCCTAGAGCAGTTTAATTTGATATCTTAGAAGTCAATTAAACACTGCATGGCCAAATAGGATCACTGGTCTCCAGGGCTTAGAAAATAGCCAGTGACCCAACACTAAAGTGATGCTCCTTCTTTGCAAACTGCCTTGAAAAGGTTGAGTTGAAAGAAAGAACCTGGTTGCACTTATCTTTTTTTTTTTTCTTTTTTGTATTTTTCTGAAGCTGGAAATGGGGAAAGACAGTCAGACAGACTCCTGCATGTGCCCGACCGGGATCCACCCGGCACGCCCACCAGGGGGCGATGCTCTGCCCCTCCAGGGCGTCGCTCTGCCGTGACCAGAGCCACTCTAGCGCCTGGGGCAGAGGCCAAGAAGCTATCCCCAGCACCCGGGCCATCTTTGCTCCAATGGAGCTTTGGCTGCGGGAGGGGAAGAGAGAGACAGAGAGGAAGGGGGGGGGGTGTGGAGAAGCAAATGGGCGCTTCTCCTATGTGCCCTGGCCGGGAATCGAACCCAGGTCCCCCGCACGCCAGGCCGACGCTCTACCGCTGAGCCAACCGGCCAGGGCCTGGTTGCACTTATCTTGGTGTTCCCAAAGTTGCAGGGCTCCACACAGAGACAGTACTCAGCACTGACACTGAGACCAGGACTTCACAGATACAAGTGACAAGGGAATTCTTGAACAACTATTTAAACTGTACTGAAATGGAAAAATACTGAATAGAATTTGAATGAAGCAAAAGAGAAGTAGGGAAAGAGGGAAAGAGAACAAGACAAATTATATAAAAGCAGTCCATTCTTGTTATGTGCAGTAGTTACACTCTATAAAGTCAACTGGAATAGTGAATTAGCAAATACTGAGCCATGGCTTCCAGGGGAATAGAGGGTTAGGCTCCTGTGAGCCTCCAACCACAGCCTTTTCATCCATCAATCAATACATAACTGTTTTGTATGTTTTTGCTGTTTAAAGACACCTAACTTAATACATACATATTGTTGATTTGTTAATATTGAACTCATGTTTAAACAAAGCTTATCTAACACATGTATTTTCCCTGTAAAGCACATCACAGCTTTCTTGCACCAAGTAACACTTGACAGCACTTCACACCATGCTTGGGGGCCATCTGACACAGTGAAATCACCAGCAAAATGTACAAAAATGCAAAAGACATGTCGCTATGTTGACTGCAAAAGGACATTTGTTTATAGCACAAGAGCTGAAACAGAAGGCAGAACACCGCCCTAAGTTGGGAATGTGTGCATTGGGAGACTTGATTTCTCACCATTCTGCAGATGCCCACAAATGACCAAAAAATTGCTGCAAGTATTGGTTTGGGGATTACAAGCAAATTTTAGCAGGTGGGTAAATTTGCAAATACAGAATCCACAAATAATGAGGTTGACACGTGTGTGTGTGTGTGTGTGTCTCTGTGTGTATCGAGCAAAATGCAAACCAAACCACAAAAGAGATGCTGGCTCTTCAGAACGTGCAGCCAGGCTCCGTCATCAAGACAGGGACAGTAAAGATACAAGCAGACCGAGGGCAGGGTAACAAGACAAAAGCAGCACGCTGCCCATAATACCAGGACTCACGGGCAGGGGTCTTGGCCATCAGCCAGCACAGACTCTAAGGGGTCTTAGAGAGAGGGGGTAAGGGTGAGCTGCGGTAACAAAATGTGTCCACAGGCAACACAGCTACACTGTTGGTCTGTGGTGACGTGGATATGCAAAGTGCATTCCCCGTCCATTTTGCCATCTCCCACACTCGGCCCTGGGCATGAAAAAACCTGTCCTCCCTCTACCCAGACGCCTAACACAGTCTTGTCCCAAGGATCCAGAGCCTAAAGGTGCGTCTGAACGCAGCAAGCCCAAGTGCACAGAGATTTGAGCTACTCTAGTGAAAAACTGACCTCCAACGTGCCATAATCCAACTGGCAGCCACCTAAGGGTCCCATCTTCCAGAGCTGAACCCAGCAGTATGTGGCCTGGGAAGAGAGGAAACTTAGGGGTGGGGTCCATCAGTTAACCAAACAGCCCCAAGAGCTATTGGAGACCTTTGGGTTGCAGATTGGTGAGATGTGACCTTTGGTAAGAGTCTCCCTCTTGCCAGCTCCTAGCCCAATGTCTGGATCATAGATGCTTATTAAAATGTGATGAGGAATCGGTGAAAGAAAACACAAAAGGAGGGCAGATGGCTGGAGAAACTTTTGTTTAATTAGGGCAGGGTTCTACTAAGGACATCAGCATTGACCCATCACACTCAAAAATACTATATTGTACTTTATGTTTTTCAAAGCACTTTTATATATAATCTTGTCAACCAGATTAACTCTTGTAGAGGGATTAGATATTAATGTACCACGTGGTTACTGAGGTAACTGAACACAGAAGTCAAGATATCCGAGCAAGGACACACCATTAACCAATGGCCAGCTGTACAGCCCACAGATTCCTGACGGGTCTCATGATGGGAAGCAGGCCCTGAGTGTGCACCCAGACTCCTCCATTTTCACTCAGAAGCAGCTCCCCATTCCCAGACCCTCGTAGGAAGAGGTCTCTGTGGCCCCTGGAACACGCGGCCTGGGTGTTAAAAGGCCCACCCTGCAGAAGTGCAGGCTTCGAGCCACAGGAACAAGAGACGTGGCAACAGACCCAGAGCCAGCGATGCTGCTGGTCTGGTTCCCGGAGCTGGGGAGCAGGCTGCGGGAAGCCAAGCGGGCAACCAGTGCCAGGCCAAACAGGCAATTAGCACCCATAGAAACCCTGCTGCCCAGCGATTGCTCAAGGCAATGAAACTCCAGGCCTGCTGATTCCCCAGGGAGCAGGGAGCCTGTGTCTATAGAGAGCCCAGGAGCCCCTGAGCTAGAGGGGTGTACCACACAGGTCCGGAAGCCTCGGATGCACCCCTCCTCAAAGCCAAGAGCCCTTCATAGGGAGCCAGGCTGATCTCCATGTCCTTTTCCTCAGTTTGCTCTCTCCGTTCTTGATGGCTACAGCCCTGGCCTTCCCTCTGCCCACCTCCAGTCAAGACTACTGTTTAAAGCTCTTTTCTGGATGCCTTCTTCCAGGTCTCTCTCCCTTCAATACATGCCCAGTGCTGATTCCTCATGGCTCATGGTCCCGTCCTGTAATTTGGCACTTTCCCATCCTCCCTCCTGGCTTTGGGTGGGAACCGCCTTCACTCCACCTTGCCTTTCTGGTACTTTCCCCATACTGTTTGCCCTGGTAATGTTGGGCTCATAGAAGAGAAGAGGCTGCTGGTAGAGAAGCTGGCACTGACCAAACAGGAATGCTGGCTCATTGCTCACACTGCCCAGGCATTCTGAGGTTGGCTGTCCGACCGGGGCGAGCAAGCTACGGTGAAGGAAGATATGGGCAAGGGTCAGGTAGGGAGGTCCAACCAGGGTACCGTTTCCCTCATGCCAAAAATCAGTTTGATTTGGATGGGAGGGAAAACGCCCAGGTTGAGTTCTTGGACTTCCCCAAGGACATGTTTGTCTCTGGGATTAGGAAGCTGTTCATGTCAACTGGGGGAAAAGTTCACTCTGGAAGGACCGACACGTGGGTTAGTGCAGGGAGCTGTGGGCCAAGAGATGATGGAAGGATGGGGACCTACTTACTGACCTCGAGAAGGTATTTTCTGAGAGGGCCAGAGGACACAGATGGAGAGAGAGGGGTGGAACAAGATACCCCTCCGAGCCCCTGCCGCTCCTGGTGGCTGTGAGCACTGGCATATTCCATGGGCACAGTAAGGCAAGAGACACTGAAATTGCAAGGGCTCCCCTCAAGGAAAGTCTTGCTTCCTCTCCTTTTTGCCCTCGGGAAGGACTCACCTGAAGAAGCCTTTGCAGCCTTCACAGGTCATAGCATTGAAGTGAAAGCCTGTGGCCCGGTCTCCGCACACTCCACAGATACGAGGCACATTCCGGTCAAAGTCACCAGGATCAGGCAGGGAAGTGCTGGTCGCCATCGCCTCCATCCCTGCAAGAACAGCAGGCATGCCATGGCCAGAGCCAAAGTCACTGCCAGGGCCAGCTGGCATCCTTTGCATCCCCTTGCCCCCATCTGCCCGGGAGCTCAGCAAAGCTGGGCAGCTCCTCAGGGCCCAAACCTAGGCAGGATTTCTTTGGTACCCCCACAATATGACTCTCCACACCCCAGTGTACCCTCCTGACACTCTGCTGGCCACGAGTGGAAGCAGGGCTCCCTCTTCCAAGTCTGGAGTGAATCTGTGGGGGGCACTGTGGTGAAGCCACTCAGAGCATGGCTTGGAATCAGACTGCCTGGGATCAAAGGCTATCTCTGACACTTACTAGCTGGGCTACTTTGGGTTACATGATTAGCCTCTCTGTGCTCCACTGTCCTCTTCTGACAAATGGAGTTTACTTTACAGGGTGGGAGGCACAATTATATGAATGAACATATGGCACCAGCTCCACTGGCATCAGCAGCAGGTCAGAGGCCATTATGTTGCTCCGTACCCACTCCAAGGGGAAAGGGGAGACCACCAACAGCTTCATTCCTTAATGCAGAGAGAACCCCTCAGCCCCTCTGCTTTAAGGTGAGGGAATAAAAGACTTACATGCCCAAATAAGAGCCTTTGTCATTTTAGTCCTAGCTCCTCAGAGCCATCTGGACTTTGTGCCCCTGCTGTGCTGTACCAAGTAATCAAAGTAATCTTCCCACCCCCCAGTATAAATTTAACACATTGTGGGTTTTTTTGTTTGTTTGTTTTTGTGACAGAGACAGAGAGAGTCAGAAAGAGGGACATGAGAAGCATCAATTCTTTGTTGCGGCACCCTAATTGTTTATTGATTGCTTTCTCATATGTGCCTTGACCGGGGGCTACAGCAGAGCAAGTGACCCCTTGCTCAAGCCAGCGACCTTGGGCTCAAGCTGGTGAGCCTTGCTCAAACCAGATGAGCCCGCGCTCAAGCTGGTGACCTCGGGGTCTCGAACCTGAGTCCTTCACGTCCCAGTCCAATGCTTTATCCCCTGCACCACTGCCTGGTCAGGCTTAACACATTGTTTTGAATGTCCTTCTGAGTATGTGTGTCATATACAAATAACTGATTTTGTTCTCAGAGGTGACTTTTATAAATAAGAATTATTGGCCCTAGCCAGGTGGCTCAGTGGATAGAAAGCCATCCAGGCGGGCCAAGGTCATGGGTTTGATCTCTGATTAGGGCACATATGAGAAGCAACCAATGAATGCACAACTAAATGGAACGACTAAGTGAGACAACAAATTGATGCTTCTCTCCCCCACCCCAATCAATGGGAAAATAAATAAATAAATAAGAATGATCATCTAGAGATTGACTTCATACTTGAGAAAAGGGGAAAAGAGAGACAGGCAACAAAATATAATAGCTTTGAGAAGTCCTTCTCAGGAGGCAGCCAACCTGACTCTTCCATTAAGCAACTTGGGCCCTCGGCTTGTCCTGCTGCCGCTGGTCCCAGGCGCTGTCAGGCTCAGGGCTGCCTCTGGGGTCCCTCAAGCTTCCCTAAAATGGTCTCAGACCCTGCTGCCTCCAAGTTTTATCTGAGTCCTCGCAAGGGTCATTACAAGTTTAAGTGTCCCCTTGGTCCCATCGCGGGAGGGATGAAGAGCAAGAAGAGAAAAGAACAGTTAGGGGATGAGCACCCTAGTCCCTCCCACACATGGGACCATGTCCTCCAGTCCAAGGTGAGAGAGGTAAGTTTGGGGGTCTCAGAAGGCTCTGAATACCTTTTCCATGTCTGGCACATTGAAGCCCATGAGAGTCTGATTTCGTTTTATCTTCATATAACCCCAGTGCTGTTATCACTCTCTTTACAAATGAGGCCAGAGAAGCACAACCTCGATGTATCTCTAGCAACTATGATTATAAAACGCACAAAACAAATACTCAAATTTTTAAAAATTTCACAAAGAGCTTCAAGCCAAGGGAAGGAAGTGGGACAGATAAGGATATGGCATTTTCAGCCCAAAGGGGTGAAGGGGACCCTGATCATAGATAGACATAATAGACCCCCTAACTTTCTTTTTTAGCTCTTCTTTTCTGAGAACTTTAATGCAGTAATAGTGGCACTGTTACCCATCCCTAACAAGATGGACACTTGTTAAACTATAACTTTTTATATACTGAGAAAATGAGAGAGAGAGAGACAGAGAGCTTTTACAGAAAGAGTGATGCAATGATTAACAGAAACCTTTGAGGGGCTGAGATGGGAAAGGGCGCATAGAGGCATGATGGCATAGCCACATTCTCCTTCTTTGAGTGGTAGGCATGGTATCTTATTATTAAACCACTAGTTTACATTTTATATGCCTGTCTGTATATATGAAACATATCACAAATTTAAAACAATTGAAAAGAAAAAGTAGCTGTGTGTCTGTCAACAGTGGCCCTATAACCCATCCCAAGTCTAAGCTGACCCCTGAGCTTCTAGAGCGTCACACACATCTGACATGTGGGCAAGGATCCCAGAGGCCCAATAGCTCAGTGGGGCAATAGAAGAAACTGTCAAGGATGCCTGTGGCTTAACCCCGGTCGGCTGAGATGTTGCAACTCCCAGTCACCATGACGTTGCCACAGAGTCTGCGTCATCTGGGAGCCCAACATCTGGTGGTAAAGAGAAATCAAGTGTGGGGGTGGGGGAACATCAGTCACATTCATGTAAGAAATGTTCAAGCATAATGGACTCATTAGGAGATGTCATGACACCAGAGGGCTGGGACACCTCGGGGGCCTGGGGGTGGAGACCAGGCCCTGGGTGAGGCAGGACAGAAGGCTGGGCCTGGCAGTCAGAGGCCTCCTGTGAAAGGGCCATTTTCAAACGAGTGGAGAGAAAAATGCAGCCCTGCTTGGGGTTATTTGCCGTTGCCAAGAAGCTAGAGCCCAAGACTGGGGTCCAGAGGCGCAGGTGTCTATGGTCTGGGAGCTGGCAGTCCCAGGAATGGCATACAGGCAGAGACTAGAGGGCTGGAGAAAGAGGAGCTAGGATCTGGGAGCTGGACAGGAGACATCACCATGCTGGATGGCCCCTGGGGGTCCCAGCCTGGGAGTCAGTGCCTCCCTCCGCATCCCTCTGCACCCCTCTGAGCCCCCGCGGCCACTCCACCAGGGCCCTGGGTCTCAGCTGCAGGCTGCTTCAAATTCTGCTGACACAGGACCAACCCGCATGTGCGAAGCCCAGGGTGGTATCCTCTTCCCTCCCCTGCCCCCGCCTTCCCAAGGTCCACCTCTGCCCCTGGGAAACAGAAAGCAGAGGGCTGTGGTGATGAGGGAACACACACCTGAGGGAGCAGGGGGCCAGCTAAGTCGAGCCTAGGGAGGCCCTTCTGTGAGGTCTCACTGACACTTCTGGCCAAAAGGACTCTGAAATGAAAAAAGGGGAAACGTTTTATCTGCAGCTCAGCACTAACCCCACAGCCTGGGCTCTCAGGAGCCCAACAAGCGGGTGACAAGGCTCTTTCCAGGGACATGAGTTCCCAGATCTTGACAGAAGTGCCTTGCTGAGGGCAGGCAGGCCGTGCCACAGCTGACAGGGGTGAGGGGCAGGGAGCCAGGCAGCAGCCAGGAACGGCCCCTCCCTTGAGGCAGGGAGTAGCAGGGAGCAGTGAGGACTAGGGAAACAGTCTCCCTGCCGGAGGGTTTCTCTCCACAGCAGAGGCAGCAGGAGGGAAGGGAGCTTCCTTCTAAGGGGGAAGCACCCAGATTTGAGGGGTGCTGGGGAAGCAGAGCCACAGGGTGGACTGGCCTATCACTGAGAGCAAGAAGGAGATGGGCACCCCAGGCAAGACGCAGAGGAGCCTGGGGAGCTGGGGGACGGTGTGGCCTGGGATTCGGTGTGGGCTTGGATTCAGTGAGGCCTGGGATTCGGTGTGGGCTGGGATTCGGTGTGGGCTTGGATTCAGTGAGGCCTGGGATTCGGTGTGGGCTGGGATTCGGTGTGGGCTGGGATTCGGTGTGGGCTGGGATTCGGTGTGGCCTGGGATTCGGTGTGGGCTGGGATTCGGTGTGGGCTGGGATTCAGTGAGGCCTGGGATTCGGTGTGGGCTGGGATTCGGTGTGGGCTGGGATTCGGTGTGGCCTGGGATTCGGTGTGGCCTGGGATTCGGTGTGGGCTTGGATTCAGTGAGGCCTGGGATTCGGTGTGGGCTGGGATTCGGTGTGGCCTGGGATTCGGTGTGGGCTTGGATTCAATGAGGCCTGGGATTCGGTGTGGGCTGGGATTCGGTGTGGGCTGGGATTCGATGTGGGCTGGGATTCAGTGTGGCCTGGGGTTCGGTGTGGCCCGGGATTCGGTGTGGCCTGGGGTTCGGCCCTGGGCCTGGAGAGCTCGAGAGACAGGTGTCTGGGATTTCCAGTCTGGAGACCTGGTGTAGGCGGAACAGAGCTTTAAGGGTTAAATACAGCTACGTACTTTCAAACAGGATGTTTTCTGCCACTTTTAGCTCTTCCCCAGACATTGTCACCACCCCCGGCCTCACTGAAGGCTGAAGGTGACTCTGCAGCCCAGACTCTGGTTTCAGTGACATGATGGGTCACCAAGGTGGGGCTGGCAGAAATTCACCCTGCCTACTGCCGCCCACACCCAGCCCTGTTTATCTGTGCGCGCACGCACACACACACACACACCCCCTTGACTGATGCAAAGGGGAGGAGGCTAGGGAGATACATAGATAATGCAGGCACCTGACCCTGCAACCCGGTGAGGGCCTTTAAGTCACATCCCAGATAAGGGAGATCCAGACCCCCAGCTTTTTTTCCTCTGCCCCCAGGTGGCTCAACTAGACAGGGAAGGGGTTTCCGAGACCTGGGCCCAGTCCTAGGACTGCCAGCCTACTGAGCCCACTTGCCACCCTCTCGGGCACAGCCAGCCTCCACCGAGTATCTGAGGACAATGCTAGGGAATTATGAGCTGAGGTAGCCTGAGCTAGGCTGGCTCGCTCCCAAGGACCTTAGGTGGGAGGACGCATACCTGCTGGGGACAGACACGTCACTTACCCCCGAGCTAAGTTCTCCTTTGCTCTGTCTGCTTGTATTGCCCAAGGCCCCGCACTCCTCAGAACCCTACCCCATGGCCTGACCAACCCTGCTTGGTCCCAGAGGCTACTGTGAGAGCCAAGTGGGAAGAGAAAGGACCACTGTTCCTGTCCTCCACCTCTAAGGTTTCCAGAAGTCAGACATGAGATCCAAGTACAACACCATTCTTGAATTCAAAAAATAATAAGTATGGATTCCGTCCTATGTTCCAGCTTGATAAACTCACACATATGATCTCACGTGAGCCTGGTAACACCCTGTGAGGTGAGCAGAAGCCTCCTTTTGCGGATGGCAACAGCAAAGTCCAGAGCACTTTGAGTGACTTTTCAAGGGTTCCATGGCTAGGCAACCGGTGGTGCCGGGGCCAAACGAGGACAGGCTGACTGTCATGCCCCAGTGCGTCCCTTGCCTCCCACTGACGCCTCCCATTCCAGTGATAACCATCGGCACAGACACTATCACTCTGAGCCGGGCCCTGCTCCAAGTTCCTCATGTACACTCACTCACTTAATCCTCACAACAACCGCGCAGGCAGGTACTGTTATTCCTATTTTAGGAGTGGGAAACTAAGGCACAGAGAAGTCAGTTGTATCTGGAGCTCAGCTTTGAACCTAGATATCTTAGTCCCGAGTCTCTGCTCTGCTACTTTTCCAAAGGGAAATGCCTGTCATTTCCCCAACCCTAAACCCTGGGCGCCTTTCACTTCCACTGAGTCAGGAAGCAGTGGAGAGAATAATCCCCAGGCCATGAAGGGAAAATGTCCTTTCCTCCCATGGCTCCCAAAACCCAGGCATGGCAGGCCTTAGCCAGGACCCCAATCTGTCAACCAATTCCTCCTATTTGGGAAAATACTCCACATTCCCTATACCGGCCTCCCCTCCCCATGACATTGTGCACTACTGATAGCCCTTGTCAGAGTGATCACCTTAGATGTAGCCTATAGGTCCAAGGGAATGGAAAGTGGGGCAAAGACCCAGGGTAAAAAAAGGGCAAGTGGAAAAACACCACTTAATACCAGTGTCCTTTGTTATGTCATAACCCCCGCCCCCAATTCATGTTTTGAGTACACAGAACATCCCACTGCTTTTGCTGGGGCTGTCCCCAGAGCAACCCCTCCTGCCTCCGCTTTAGAAACACCCGAAGCCCCAGTACAGAGCCACAGAGAAGCAGAGCTCAGCCCTGCAGAAAGGCCCTGGCTTCCATTCCTCCAGGGTCCGCATCCTACCCACATCAAATCCTTGCCTGAACTTGACCCCAGGCCTGACCTTGCCTTAGCAAGAAATAGATAACATGTTTCCTTCCAGTCATCCAAGCCCAAACCACTGCCTCTCCTACACAGCTGCCTGTCAGCTCACACAACAGGCACCCCATCTACCAGCGGCTTGCGGTAAATGGGCATCCCCGGCAGTCTCAACCCAGACAGCCTCACCGAGTGGTGGCTGCAGGGTGTCCCGGGCAGAGTCCCGGCAAGACAAGGCTCAAAGGGCTGCTGGGCTCAGGTTACCTCCACCACATTCACTGGACTCTTGTCCAGAGGTTGGGACTGGAGTGACCAAAACTGGACTTTCCAATTGTTGATATTGATTCAAAGCTCCCCTTCCTTATAGAAAGAAATGGAAAGCTAAATGATTTCCCAGCAGAAAGGGAGAAAATTCTTCTGCTTCACTGGTACACACAGAATCAACCACACGTGGGGCTCTCTCTGGAGTAGGTTGACCTGGGTGGACGCCAGCCACGCTGCACATGTGCACACACGCCCTTTCCGGGCTGCTTCTCATTTCAACATCCCTTCAGTTCTGCTTGTAGAGTGTGGAACACTGCATGAGCCACCTTACTTTTTATCTGTCATCTTTTTATACTAGTGTAACTTAGACACTGCAATATCATGGCCAGCTAGGCTGGTGTCCTTTTTTCCTGCTCCACTAGCCCCAACATATACCCCCATTCTTTTTCCAGAATAATCGCAGCATTATTTCCTAGCAGAAGCTGAGGAGGAATAGAGCAGAAATGAGGGCAAGGGGAGAAGAAGTGTTCTGTATAAACCAAACTTGTCCAAACCATTTCTTGCCCTCCATCTTCAGCTCCACGGTTTCCAAGGTAGGTTGGCCCCAGCGCTGCAGCACTAAGGACACGCACAAGGTGTACCAAAGTAGCCAGTGACTGACTGAATGATGGGAAAGGAAATGGCTGATGATCCAGCAGCTGCACAAAGGGGTTTAGCCCTGAAGGTGCTTCTTAAGACATCACCTTGGAGAACCTGATAAATGCCCCATACTGCCAAGAAACCAGGCTACAAACTCCCACCCTATAGGCCATTCACCAGAACTCTTTCTTGGCTGACTGTCCTGACATGACACTCTTGGGAGCAAGACAGCTTCTTGGAGCTGAGCAGCAGCCACAGGCAGGAACCCACAAGGCCCCGGGCCACGGGGCAGGAGATACATGGCTTACTTTGATATATTTCCATTTCTTATCTTCAACAATTATTCTTGCAAGCTGCTTTTTTTCCAATGGAAACTCTGCCCTGAGCTTTGTCAACAAGATTTCTGGGTTGATTACTGCTCTCCAGGTAACAGGCAAGCCATTGCCTGGCCCTGCTGGAAAGTGTGGGCAGTGACAGTGGCCAGTGAAGCATAGGAAATCAGCCCATTCATAAGCTGCAGCCCAATATCTCTGGTTTCACAACTGAAGAAACTGAGGGGAAGCCACTAGTCCAAAGCCTCACAAGGAGAATCACTCGATTCTCCTCCTCCACCCTGGCCAAATCCCAAGACTTCTCATCACCAGCCTGAGCAGTTTCCGGGGAACGGAGTGAGAGCAGGGCAGGAGAGAAGCCACTGGGAGTAGGGGAATTTCATTCTTCAGAGGAGGGGATCTGTGGGTGGCCACGGAAGAGGCCTTGACTGTAGTGGGGCCACTCAACATGGACTCCATCCTTACAAGCAATACAGAGAAAGAAAGAGGGGCTGAGGGTTCCCCTCACCCTGCCTGACCAGCTCCAGCCTCAGTGGCCTGAGGAAATAAATGGACTAGGACTCGAGACAGGGAATATTTTAGAGGGAAGTAGAATATGCCCAGCCGCTCTCTCCCTCTTCTAGGCTGCTTTCCTGGGATACTAGGATGAGGGTACTTCCCTGGGTTATCTGCTATAAGCAAAAGTTGATGGGACAGGGAAGCTCCATGTCCAGTAACTTGGAGACCAAGGAATAGAAAGCAAGGCAGCCTGTAGAGCACCAGGAATACAGGGAGAACGGGTCCAGCCCTCCTCTGGGGAGACCTGCACCCCTGCTATTGTTGATGCAGCTGATGGCCAAATGGATTTCTCTCCCCCAAAAAACCCAGTGACCTCAGAAGAACGGGAGAGAGCTGCTTCTTTTTTCCAAGTGATTGCCAAGCCCAGTTTTTAGCCCCCTGGGGGCCTCTTCCCAGGCTAAGCATCCCCCAGCCCACATCCGCCTGGCCCAAGCCCAACCCTTCTCAGACAGATGATGTTGAGGCCCACCCCACCCACATTCACCCTGGCCAGCCTTCTTTTCCTCATCTTTCTTCTGGGACCAATGTGATCTCTGAATCACGCAGACTTTTGCTGCACTGTGTGACATTCTGTGCCCAGCCCCCCGGTCCCATCAGCTCTAAGATACGCGAGATCCTTGGCATCATATCCCTTGCTTACGTCACAACCAGCATGGCCAGCTGACGCCCTGGGCTACCTGACCACTGCCCAGCTTTCCCCAAATTCCATCCCTGAGACACGAGAGTGCCCCGATCACAGGGCTATTGTAGGGACCAAGACATCCGGATTGCTCTCAGCACAGCTCCTGGCACACTGTAGCTCTCATTAGAACGACAGCTGCTGTTGGTACAATAGGCAGTGAGTTCAGGGCCTAGGTAATGAGAAGACTTACAGGCCCAGAGAGGTGCTGTGGAGCCGGGAAGCTTGCTTTCAGTCCCACACACTCCACCCTAAACAACATGGCCCAGAGAGCCACCTTTCTGCTGAACTGGGAAGAAACTGACCGCCCCACCCACTGCCTGTGGCTTCCAAAAATCTGGTTGCTCAGGGTGGGGAGAAATGGATCATTCCACTGTCTCTCCAACAAGCAGAGAAGCTGAGTCACACATCTGGACTTTTCCTCTACAGGGAAGATAAGGCTGTGGCTCCCGAGGCATCACTGATAACAAGCGCTTCCTGTGATCGTCCCCCCTCCTTTCCCTCTCTAGTCCAGTGTCATCTCTCTCCTACCTCCTACGTCATCCAGAGCTTGTCTTACATCTGTCACGCATCTGTTCTTCTGCTAATGGGGCCTGAAGCTCAGCAATCCCATGATGTTCCCCTGTCATCAGGGCAGTGGCACCCCCCCCCCCCACACTCCCACTGATCAACGCAGGCGCAGAAGGTAGAGCACTGGGGAGGCCATGGTGGGGTGCCTCAAAGGGAGAGAGTCCCAGGGGGCTGGAACCCAGAGGTGGCAGTGAGAGCTGAAGCTGCCCTGGCACGAGGGTGGCCTTGCTGTGGCCCCTAACCTAGACTCTGGGCTGGCACTGGCTCTGGCCCAGCAGGCCTGGACTCCTGGCTGCCTTGAGCTCTTAGAAGCTTTTGGAGGCCATTCACTTATTATAGGATCGATTCTGAAGCCTATATCAGAATCAGTACAGGAACCTGGGTCCTCTGAGATGGGCAGGGCTGGGATAACTCCTACCAGGCAGCTTCTGTCCCATAGGGGCTGAGGTACCCAAAGGCATCCTCTCTATCTTCTCGGTTATTAGTAAGGGGTGGGCACTCCTTATGTATTCATGACACTTTTAGGGTCTAGGCCAAACAGGGAGGTTCCCACTCACTTAGAGACCAGAGCAGTCCCCCACGGTGACACCAGTACTCCTCCCCCTCGAGAGCTTTTCTAGAGCTTCTGTTTTGTCAGGTTCCAGCATCCTTTGTGTAGATTTCCTCTCGGGAACCCCCTCAGAAGGCCAGGGCAGCGACAGCATTTCTTCTTGGACCCAGAGTGGTGGGCATTGGCTCTGGCTTCTGATGCCTTATTGTGGACAGTGACCCCTGCCTGGTTTTAAGCACTTGACTACGTGGCAAGCCTTGTACTAGAAGTCACAGACACAGTGGCGAGTACCACACAACCTTGCCCTCTTAAAGGGTACAGTCTACCAGGAGGCGATCAACTGAAACTACAATTCAGTATAGTCCATGCTATGATACAGGTAAGCACAAGTGTGAACGGGGCAGGCAGGAGAGCACCTGGTTTTGCGTTGGCAGGTAAAGAAGGTTCGTTAGGGAAGGTGACTCCTCAGCCTCTCGACTGAGACAGGAAGGATCAAAGCTTACCATGGCAGTGGTAAGAAGGGTAACAGAGGTCCCGGGGAGACAGTACATGGCAAAGGCTAAGCAGCAAAAAGGAGGCAGAGAAATTAACTCCACATGACTGGAGGGGGGGGAGGGCACCAGGAAGAGATGAATCAACCAACCATTTTTACAGGAAGTGTATTTTATTCTTTCTTCTACTGAGTACTTAGTAAACCCATTGAATCTTGAATACCAGGAATTTTAAATTACTGTAATAATATTTTGAAACTAAAGACTCTCAGATTCCATTCATATCCTCACTCCAACCTGAGTCAGCCTTGAGTGTCATAAAGAAAATGAAAATGGGTCCCTCTCCCATCGGCTCACTTGGAAAGGGAACCAAGGTCAGCAAAGCAGCACCCCTCTGCAGCAGCACAGGCAGGTCCCGGCTGCATGGCCGGCCCCACCACCCCGTCCTCCGTGGGGGGAATCCTTCACCCTGGCAATAGGACCATCAGTAATTGAATTGGAAGACAGGTGTAGAAGAGAGTTCCGGAAAATACAGCCCTGCTGAATAGGAAAAACTATGTTCTTTGAGAGAAAATCAAAAGAAAGAACAAAAGGTTCAACAGGGCAGAAGGAAGTTGGTGAATAGCTGGGCTACACATCACCAGTTCAATCCTTACTGAATGCATCACTCTGTCAAGGGTGACCAGACACGGTTGCTGGGCACAGGGAGACCTGAGAGACCACACAGCCGACCAATCCCAAACCTGATTCCACAGATCCACAGGGCCCACTCCTCTCTCCCGGTCAACAAGGTCACTTCCTTGTTTCCAGGAATCGCTCTAAGGAAGGGCTTCAGCTACAAATGCACAATGGTCACAAACAACTTGCATCATGGACACACGTGGGAAGTCCCCTACACGTGCAGGCACAGGCCAGCCCACAGTCTGAGCCAGGGTGTCCACACGCACTGCTGGCCAGTGCACTACAAGCCCAGCTTTCCCCTCAGCTATGACAGAAGATAACCCTTTCTTTTCAGTGTCTCAGGACAAAACGTCCTAATGTGTCAGGAGGATTCTTCCCCAGGGCCACCAAGTGGTATGATATAACTGCCTTTGTGGTAATCTGTGAACTCTCTCCAAACTATAAACCCCCTCTCTGGCCCTATCCATTGGCCATCTTCCTCTTCCTTGTGTCTCTTTGGTGCCCAGGGGCAAAGATGGCACAGATATGCTACACAGAGCAGCATTCAGCGCTGCCTTAGGGAGCAAGACAGCAGGGTCTCAGAGGAGCTCCTCTCTGCTTCCTCAGCAGCCCGCTGCCTGCCCCCTCCCCCACCCTCGCTGCCCACCTGGGCCCTCTTATGGGGTAACAGACTTCCCACTCCCTTCACTCAGCTCTTTCCCTTCCCTTTCCAGGAGAAGGGACCCCATGCACCAGCTCAGAGCCTGCGCTCAGTTGAAGGAGCTGGGAGTGAAACTGCACTCCAGCCGGCTGGTCAGGCTGCACTCTGTCAGCTGGAGTGGCAGCCAGTCAGGCAGCCTGATGAGCAGGGATGAGGCCAGGGGCTGTGGCCCATTGCCACCCTGCGGGGAGAGGTGACAGCCCCTCCACCCACCACTTCCCCTTTGCTCTCTCCCCTCCTTACTCTTCCCAGAACTCCCCCTGACCTGAAAAACAACTGTACAGCCAGGCCCTTCGGGAGCCTGGGATTGAAGTTTAACAGAGGCAAAAATAATTCCCTAGTGAGCTATTTTCTGCCCAGCTTTGGGAACAATAGCTCAGGGGGACAGGCGGCAGGGGAAGGCCTGGGAGAAGGCAGGCCACTGGCCGCCCAGTGTCAGTTTAGGGCCTTTCCCAGGACCACCGCGTACTCCCCCTGATCGGGATTTTCAGGGAGGTGGGGACCTTAGTCAGGGGCTCCATTTGCGGCTGCCCCACCTACCTCCACCTGTGGGCCCAGATGAGGAGCGAGGCTGGCCTGGAAGGTGAGGGAAGGCCCGAGGGCGCCCGGTGCTCCCTGCACCAGGGGCTTCAATCCTCCACGCCTGCTGGTCTCTTACAGAACCTGTGGAAGAGGAGGAAGGCACTGCTGCTTCACCAAGCCTCGTCACCAAGCCTGGTCACCAAGCCTGGAAAGGGGACTCCGCACCACGTGCGGTCTCACGGGGCTTTGTATTAGCGGAGATGAAATAGTTCAAGTATATTACAGAAACTGATACACTCCATAAAAATATTAGTGATGCGTTTACTGTTATTCTCGCAGCTATTTAAGAGAAGGAGGAGGACTAGAATCAGGTGGAGAGGGTGAGGGAAAACATTCTGAATATGCCACGGAGCCTGGTTTCCCAGACAGCTGAGGCCCTCACAGCGGGAGGCTCGAGTGCAGACCTGCTGGGAAGTGCCATTCATTGCCCCCAGCCCTCCAACACATTCTACTTTTTATTCTTATTTTTTTACCTAGAGATCCTTTCCTTACTATTAGACTGTTAGCCACCTTTTGAGTTCTCTATTAAGAACTTTCTTCTGATAAATATGAGAAAACAACCGACTGGGAAAACAGAGTGGGGAGGAAAGAGGGAAGGAGGGAGGGAGGGAAGGAGGGAGGGAGGGAGATTGGATGGAAAGGAAGGAAGAAAGGGGAGGATACATTTACAAACTATCATTAGACTGAAAGATTTCACTCTAATTCTCCAGAGAAAATAACACTCTGCATTATAAAGTACCCAGGGACAGTGATCGCTGATGCCATTCTATGTAAAGACACCTGTTAAAAGAAAGAAAGGACCAGAGGATGCCCCAGAGGCCTGCTGGCTGAACCCCACTAGGATGTGTTCCCTTTGCCACCCCCACCCCCGCAATCACCGCCAGTAATTATACATTTTTAAATTAGTTGTCACTGTTTAATAAGTTAGAGATAATGCACTTTTAAAAAATATCTAGATGTTTAGTTTCCTATTTAAAAAATATTAGATAATTTGGCCACACTGGAATATAGTTCTGGTGGCAAGCCTGCTGGCCTGAGATAGGGCTGCCCCCTAGACCAGCTGTGCCTCTGCCCCCCCCCAGGTTTGTGTCCCTCCAGCCTCACTCATTTCAACCCCTGGCCCGACCCCACAGAACCAGCCCACAGTGACAGTGGAGCTCTGTGGTCACAGAAACACGGTGAAGAGAACAGACTGCCTGGGTGTGAACCTCACCTTCCCTCCCTCTCCGTTGTGTGAACAGAACCAATGATCTGGGCTCCCCAAGGTTCTGTTTCCTCACCTGTAAAGTGAGAAAAATAACAAATACCTCATAGGTCTGAGGATTAAATGGGATAGTGCGTGTAAAGTGCTTAGCTTAGTGCCCGGTACCAGGTACCTGCTCAGTAAAGGTGAGTGCTTGTTATTATGCACCATTGGTTCAGTAACTGGGAGAACTCCTCTGAGTTGCAGTCCAGCTTTTTAAAGATGTTTTAGCAACCCTTGTCTGTTAGCTCAGTCGGTTAAGAGTGTTGTCCCGAAACAAGTTTGTGGGTTCAATCCCGGGCAGGGCACACACGGGAGCAACCAAAAAATGCACAACTGAGTGAAACAACAAATGTTTCCCTTCCCTTCTTTCTCCCTTCCTCTCTATTGACTAAAAATCAATAAAGCCCTGGCCCGATAGCTCGGTTGGCTGCAGCATCCTCCTGGAGTGTGGACGTGGTCAGTTTGATTCCCCAGTCACAGAACAGCTCGATGTTCCTCTCTCTCTCTCTCTCCCTGCCTCTCTCAAAAAAAGATGTTTCAGCCAAGCAAAGCAATTGTTTTCAAATGCCCTTTCTAGCTCAGGGAACTCAGTCTACCTACAAACATATTTGATTCCAATAAATACCTCTTGTGCATTTCTGTGATGGGTTAGGTATTGTGTTGACTGGTGACACTTGACAGATGGGTTTTAGACCTATTCTTAGGGGTGCACAGCAGAGCAGAGGTTGGATAATCACAGCCCTGTCAGATGAAGTTAAGCACAAAGCTCTCTTCTCCCTGCCCTGACCCATCCAGGAGCTTAGTGTTCAAGAAGAAACTGGGGATGTCCCTGACTCTTGAGCTTCACTAAGAGACACTCAATGGCACATTAGTTCCATTTCACCTCCAGAGTCGCAGACTGTATAATCGGGTTCTTCCACTGTGTACAGGTGAACATAATTTCATTTCAACAAAGCTGTTTAGATCTCAGATGAAGTTCATTATAATGGAATTTTACCTGAGGCAACCCATCCCCCACTTCTTAACATTATGGCACCCAAGATGTTGGTGTGCTTGCCAAATAGGCTGGACAGAAGTAACTTCCCTCCCCTGGCAGAGGCCAGGAAATTCAGGGCCATTTGGAACAAAGAACTTTGCCCCACAGGTGTTTTCCAGTATCATCGGGGCCAGCCTGGAACTGTCCCACTCACCTCCACTGGCAGCGGCTGTTGCCTCTTCTCCAGTCCTCCTTAGACGGGGGGGGGGGGGGGGGGGGGGGGACTGAACTGGATGGACACTGTGTCGGAAAGGTAGTGAGTAGGCAAAGAACGGACATATATCCAGGACTTCGGAAGATCTGAACGTAAGCTCTGGTTCTGATTTAGGAGCTCGATGGCTTTGGACAAGAAATTCAGCCACTTAACTTCTTTGAACTTCAACTTCCTCTTTTGTAAAATGGGGAAACTAATATCATCTACCTCGTAAGATTATTGAGAGGCATAAAAGAGAAATGCATGAAAACATTTAACACAGTGTCTAGAATGTAGTTAGAATCATCGTTATTTTATTATGACCGTCAGCTACTATATGATATACAAATTTCATGAGGGTCAAAGGTTGATACAGAGAGAGACACTAGGACAGTGTTGGGAGTGAGGGATGGCTGAAGAGTTGGTGGGGTCCTGCCACTGAGCCCAGCGTGAGCCTGGTGACCAAGATGAGCCCCGAGTAGAGGTGCTCCCTTGCCCCTGGAGCTGACAGGCACAGACTAGATGAGTAATCACAGGATTGCAGACTGGGGTGGCACATGCAACTGCCCAGCCAGCCACATTC
Source organism: Saccopteryx bilineata (assembly GCF_036850765.1). NCBI lineage: Eukaryota > Metazoa > Chordata > Mammalia > Chiroptera > Emballonuridae > Saccopteryx > Saccopteryx bilineata. The sequence continues at coordinate 135,953,198 of NC_089491.1, read as the reverse complement.
TTCTGTCCCGTGAGTGGACAGCTTGGCTGCTAGGACACTGGGTATATCTAACGCCTCTTAAACCCAGCACCGCCAGGAACAGTGTGCAACCCTTGGAAGGAAAAGGGGTTATCTGTGGGCACTCTGCTCTGTCCACATGGCACTGCCTCTGGTATCCACCCATCCCTATCCTTCAGCCACTCCCTGCATCTCAGATTGAACAAGTTAGACGGTCAAAGAACAAGGCCAGACTCTGAACAATCAGTCAGTGGAGACTATTAAACTTTGGTTTATCTCACCTGGAGCCTTGAAGTGATCAAGAAACCCTGGACAAACATAAATCCCATCACCATCCCCAGCCCCACATGCTTTGATTAGCTAGCGCACATGTGGTTCTGTTACTTCCATGTCCTATTCACAAAATTGATGCTTAGGGAAAATATACATCCCTCTCAATGCATTTGAAAAAATGCAATCCAGTGAGTATTAACTGAGCACCTAGTATGTGCTCTACACTCACACCAGGCTCTTGGGTAAATGGAACAGAACACCAAGTGTGAGGGAGGCTGTGGAGTTATGAGATCCCTCACCCACTGCTGGTGGAAACCCAGTGAAGAAGGGCTTCAACTCTGCCCTGAGACCCTGCACAGGGCTCTCTCAATCAGGCTGTGGCATGTCTGGGGCCACCTGAGCACAACACATCAGACAGGCAGAGACATAAGCCAGAACCAGGTCCTTAAGGTGAGGATGATACAATTATTTAGTTGAAAGGGACTTCAGAAACTCATCTAGTACACCTTTTAGAAATGAAGTCTGGCCTGACCTGTGGTGGCGCAGTGGATAAAGTGTCAACCTGGAATGATAAGGTCGCCAGTTTGAAACCCCAGGCTTGCCCAGCCAAGGCACATATGGGAGTTGATGCTTTCTGCTCCTCCTCTTCTTTCTCTCTCCTCTATAAAATGAATATATTAAAAAAAAAGGACATCTCTATCAAGTATTGAAAGGATGGAAAACAGTGAGAACTTTTAGTCACTACTGAAGGAGTGTTTTTTGTTTGTTTGTTTTGTTGGTACAACCACTGTGGAAAACAGTTTGGCATTATAGAGCAATGCCAAACATAGAATTTCATGTGAACAATTCCATTCCTAGGCATGTGCCCTAGAGAATGCCTACACATGCGTCAGGAGACAAGCAATGTATTCTCAGCAGTATTCTTTCATCATAATAGCACCCAAGTGGGAACACCCCAAAAGTCCATCAACAAGAGGGAAGACATACAAATGTATTCTCACAACAGGATGCTACACCCTGGTGAAAACTAATGAGCTACAGTTGTGTGTATCAACAAGGATGAAGCTCAGAAAGATGATATTGAGCAAAAAAACACAGAGAACATAATGCATGTAAACTCCAAAGACAGGTAGAACTAAACATATTGTTTTATAAAACATAGATAGATGATAACTTAGAAAGAAAAGCAAGGAAGTAGTTAACCAAAGTTCAAAATATTAGTTGCTGTGAGGTAGAGAGTGAGAAAGGGGATGCAAATGGACAGGGAAAGGGGGCTTTTAAGGTACTGCAAATGTTCCATTCTGAACTTAGGTGTTGGGAACAGGATATATTGTTATATTATTCTTTGATCCATATAGAAGCATATTATATACTCATGTATGTATGATATATTTTACAGTTAAAAAAATAAACAAAAAGAATTGAAGATTCTGAGAAACTAAATAACTTTCCCAAGCTCATCAGCTAACAGATGACAGAAAGAGAAATAAATTCCCTGAATCTGAGTTTAGCCAAGACAGCCATTCCTGGATTCTAAAGGGACCTCTCACAATGATGAGTTTCTGGTCTAGTACATTTAAAAAACAGTTATAAGAGTTTTTTCTTTTCACTCTTTAAGTCCCAGTGTCTTGAATAGTGCCTGGTACACAGTGGGCCCTCGACTTATATCTACTGAATGACTGTCTGCCCATGCTTTTCAAGGGCTTTTTCATGCCAGGTACTTGATTTACATTGTCTTCAATCCTCACACATAATTCTACAAGGGAGTTATTATAACCTTCGGTTTACAGATAAGAAAACTGAGATTCAGAGAGATTAAGACACTTGCCCAAGGTCACAAGCTAGAAAGTGATCAAGCCAGGATTTGAACCCCAAGCGTGTCTAATGCAAACCCTGTGTTTCTCCCATCCCACCAGCTTCCTACAGCACAGCTGGCACAGCTTCCAACAGCACTGACTAAAATCTCAGTCATATACAGGGAACCCCAGGAACCAGAGCTGAGGTCGGTACTGAGCATTTTCTCCTCCTTCTCCAGACCTCTGTGTCTGGGCTCTGGCACTTAGAGTGGTTTGTAAGGCCTGGCCCAGCACCAGCTAGCGTTGCAGAGTAGTGGTCACAGGTTAATTCTGCAGCCATGAGCAGGTTACTGCATTTCTTTAAACCTGGTTTTCCCCATATGCAGACTGGAGGGAATAACAGTAATGTACTCCAAAGAGGAGCTGTGATGATGGAAGGAGACAAGCGAAATGATAAGCACAAGGCCTAGCAGAGGCTAGCAGGTGAAGGGAGACTACACTTCTCCCTCCAGGTGGGCTAGGTTCCAGAGAATTCTTTAAGGGGTAGCCAGGAGGGGAAGAGGTAAACAAGGTGAGAATAGCTCCCAGGTGACAATGGGACAATGGCCTTTTCTTTCTTGGTATATTTAGCTCATAGAAGATTATCAATTAAGTGGCTTGTTTGAAATTGAAAGTATTTCTTACTTGCCTTCCAGACCATTCAAGTCTTATTTGCTCCCCTGCAACACTCTGCTCAGAGCTCTCTCTCTCTAGTTCTTGTCAGCTATTTTTATCCAAGAAATGTACCCAGGACTGCTCGAGAGGCATGGAGGCCCGAGGGTGCTGGCACAGGGAGCCTCCTTCTGAGAGGCCACTGTCCCCAGAGTAACCTTTGGGCAAGCCAAGCTTGTTCCGAGGTCAGCTTGTTCAAACTAGTTAGTGAATCTAGCCCTGCTGTGCACAAACATTTAGTGCAGGCCTATTCTGTGCATGGCATGACCCTGAATGCCCTGTGGCTATCCATAAATGCAGTATGGCTCCAAGGGGTTAAGACAAACCCAAGTGTGAGTCCTGACACTCACAATCACCAGCTGTGTCACCTTGGCACGTTTCTCAACCTCACCGAGACTCCACTGCCCATTTGTAAAAGGATCACAACAGTGGTTCTCTCTCACAAGGTGTAGCAGGCCCGGGAGGCTGTGCACACCACATACCTAGCACAGCACCTGCCACAACTGCCCTGAGTGCTCAGTGAATAGCTGTTCCTGGAGCTACAGTTCCAGTGCCAGCAGGTGGCACACACTGGATGTGTTACCAGCAAAGCCTTAGGCCGCATGGGTGCCCCACAGTGCCTTGAATGTCACACCTTGTATAACACCTCAGAGCTTCAACCTGCTGTCAGGCCAGTGAGAGGCAGCAGCTTCCCAGGAACTGGCTGCTGGGTCCTGCCCAAACTCCACTTTCCCGCTGGTGCAGCTGCCCACGCCCTGCTCAGGATCACGACTCTCCCTTGTGCAGAATGGGGACTTTGTGTGGCATCTGGTTCTGGGAACACTGCTTGGTCTATTCTTTGGCACAGGACCTGCAGGGCAGGTTTGCAAAGGCATGACACACACTCAGACACACACTCAGAAGCCTGCTGCTCTGCCACTCACTCCTGCCATTCACCTCCCCTGCCATCTACTGCCCAGCCCTGCATCCTCCCCCTGCCGGCCCAGGGGGCTCTCTCCTCTTCCCACCTCCCCATAAGTCACTTCAAAGGGTGGGACTTCCCAAGAAGTCTTCACCTGCCCTTGTCATTTGTCGGTGATGACAATGACTTCCTTCCTGCCAGGGTAGATAGAATCACTGCTGTCATCAAGGACGCTCCACCCCTCTGCACCGTGCCCCAATCCCTCCAACTCCCCTGGGGACTCTCCAGGGGGCTCACCCTGAACATCTGAACCACAACGACCAAGGACACAGCAGGGAGGGCAGTTTCTTTTCCACATGTCACCAGGGCAAGATGCAGTCACTGCCACCAACGCATATGGCTTGGGTTGAGCAAGAACAGCCTGTCCCCACCCTGGACCATTTCCCCAATAGTCACACTGGACCAGAGAGTCAAACTCCAGTGGCCAAGGAGCTGACTCCATTCCTGCTACACAGCTTCTCTCTGGCTCTGGCTTCCACTTTGCTTACCATTTCCCCGGAACCTGATTACAAGTGACCTGTGCCCTTTCTCCACACGGGCAAGGTTTGACGACCCTTCCCTTCTTGCCTGTTTACCTGATTTAGAGCTGGACTTTCCCATGGAATGGTGCGGCTCCCAGGGATCTGGGAAGCAGAAATGGGGAAGAGGAAGAGGAAGCATGGGGCTGAGTCTTGGCTCTTATAAATCCAATTCCCGCAGGGGCAGGTGAAGGGGAACTGGCAGGCCTTCCTGTCCCTGTCTGAAGTAGAGGTCTGGCAGGAAAACCAAAGGTGAAGCTGGTCACAAGTCAAGGGTGAAAGGAAGTCACCAGGATGAGCGGCAGGCTGGGTCCCGGGAGAGGGTGGCGGGAAGCAGTGCTGCCCTCAGAGAGGAGAGCTGAGTTGGCTGTTAACACAAGGATCAGGCTGGGATGGGAGAGGGAGGCTGAGGCTGCCCTCAGAATTAAGCTACTCCATATGTCCCTCCTCATTAAGCACCACCCCCATTTTCTCTTCCTCATTAAACCCATTCCCACCCATCTTCACCTCTGTGACCTCCACTAGGTCTCCAGTGATGTTCACTAGAATGACAATTTTGGTTTATTGTCCTGACATAACTAGTAACAGCACCTCCTTTCACTCAACAGTCTCCCAGTTTGGACAATACACTATATGGTCACTCCCTAGCACGTCTAGGAGGCACTGCCACGGGGTGGTCAAGGGGGGATCAGAGAAAAGTCAAACTAGAAGTGAGGCCCTGGGGGTCCAGAGCAGCAGCCAGGCTGCTTCTGCCCAGCTGGATCCCCTCAGAACTGGAGAGTAGTGGAGAGAGAGCTGCCCATCCTGGACTCAGACCATTCCAGAAAAAGGCCTGGCCTGGTAGGTTCTGCTTTCTCTCACCTCTCAGAGGGCCTGGCACCATGCTGGGCATATACGAGGCTCTGAATCAAATCCTGACATTTCCTTACTTGTCTCTACCTGCATCTAAAACAGACTTGCAGCAGTGACAAATAAAAACCTGAAGTCCTATGCTTCATCCTGTCCAGTAACAAACCAGAATGCCATCATAACTCCTGACTCTGGCTCTCTGGCCACTAGAACCCACTGCTACATGTAGAAAACAGCAAGTTCCTAGCAGAGGCAGATCTTGGCCAGAATGGTCATGGCTTCCTTACGATGTGGGGTAAAGAACTGAACAACTGGAATGCCTTCTCCTGTTTTGGATAACCATTTGATCTGGTCCACTGAGTCCCAGGCCTTTCTCCAAACATGGAACACACTGGCTTCAGACACTAGCTGCTCTGGGAGTGAGGGCTGGGGGTCCAGGAGGCCCTCTCGGTGCTTCCTCTGGGATTTGGTCCCAAAAAGATATCAGTCCTGAGGTTGAATAGGGGAACAAGACTGAGAAACCCTAAACACCAATAACCAGTGCACCCCAAACAGCGTCAGATCTTTCACAATACTTATATAAAGTCTTGGCTGAAGAGCTGTGAGGGGTCAGGAAAACTTTCTAACTCTTTTCCTTTCCTTCCCTCCTTTACCCCACTCTCCTCTTTCCTTATCTTTTTTCTCTCCCCTCTTTTCTTATCCTTTACCACGGAAAGGTAAGTTGTGGCTATGAGGGACCAGACAAACAGAAGCCATAGCACCAGCCAGAGTACAGACTGCAAATTCCCCAGCTTTTTGTAGCTTTAGTCAGCTCCACAGCCCCAGTCTGGTTGTGGAATCTTCTCACATGGGTCCAGAAAGGCCAGATGAGTGAGGGGCAATGGGCTCTGGGGCCTCTGTTTCTGCTCAGGGAACAAAGCACCCAAAACAACAGCCAGATAAATTTCTACAGTCTTATCACCTCCAGGTATGACTGCATGCCAGAAGGACACCATTCAGGAAGGACCCACAATCCCTTCCAACACTTGGACAAGGAATGGATTAAGAAAGCCCTCCACTATACAACACTTTTGGTTCATAGAGTTGAGGCTCCAGTGTCCAGATAATTCATTTCTGCCTCAGCAAACCATCCCCACTTCCCAACCTAACTTAAAACCTTCTTTGCCAACATCATGGCTTCCCTAGTCCCAGAACCTTCCTGTTGTCTTGTGCACACCCACCTCATTAACTGAGGTGGGCAGCTAATCAGATCAGTAGGCAGAAATGGAATGAGGGGCTGGAAAAGTATGCAGTACTTGGATGTACCTCCTGATCCTAGAAGAGATATGGATTTACCACAAGGTCATAATCCTTTCCCTGTCAATCCCTTCTGGAATCATATCATAGCCATCCCGTAATCATTGCTGTGTTGGGTGTTTCCTACAGGAGTGGCCGCCACTGGCCATGAGGAAGACAGCCTTCCAGCAGGGAGCTGGAGCAGAGCTGAACTCTGCCCAGGAGAGCTCCAGCAATGCTCCGAAAATGCTTGCCCAACTGCTTGCCTGGGCTCTGGCCCTTCTGGCTGCAACTGAGCCCAGACAGGAGGCTGACTCACTCACCACACGGAGGAGGAGGAAGAGGAGGAGAAGAAGGAGGAGGAGATGCGGGAAGGGCTTGGGCTCAGAGACGGAGGGCTCTCCCAGCCCAGGCAGCCTGGGTCTCAGCCTCCGTGGCCCATGGGGGAGGTGGGCAGTGTCCACTGCTCCCTTGAGACCACATGTTTCCTCCTAGATACTTCTCCTGAATCCTGCTCAGCCGCTGCTCCTCACTGCCCACACAGAAACCACCCCCAGAGCCCCCTCCTCTATTAGACGCTTGCCCCTGAGTTCTGCTGGACATGTATGGACATCTCCTGAAAAATAAATTTAGTGCCATTGGGTCAACTACGTCTAAAATCATTGGTGGTTAAAAAAAAAAAAAAGTCAAGAAAAGAAAAATAACTCTGCTTAAAAGATCCAGCTCCACCAAGACAGGTGACCATACCTGGGTCCTACAAGATAATAAGACTACACACACTCCACTCCCAAGACACCTTAGCACCATCAACTGCCAGTCTCCGCCTTTATTCCTCCACTCCATGCCAAGGTGCCCGGACAGAGGAAGGAAGCAAATGCTTCTTGTTGCCCAAGTGCTTAGCACTGTGCTAGCAGAGCATTTCTGAGTTAAGCTGCTTGAACACCGAAGACGTCCCTGCTTCCTTGCTAGCCTGGCACAAACTTCTACTCTTTCTCAGACCACACTGTCCTCTCAGTGCCCCAGCCTCATGGCACGACAGCCCGGATCTTAGTCGCCAAGTTTGCCCCTGCGACTTAGACACTAGTACTTGCACCTGGCTCTCCGGCCTGGTATCCCCAACGCCACTACCCCGGGTCTACTTCCGATCCTCGGACCCCATTCCCCGCCGCTCCCGGTCCGCACCTGGTCTGGCGGGTGGGCGCGAAGCTCGGCGCTCCCGGGGCCTCCGGAGCGGCTGCTGCCTTTTGACAAGCAGAGACAGCCCGGCACCTGGCCCCGCCCCCACGGGGCTCCGCCCACAGACCCGCCCCGCCCCTAGGCCCCGCCCACAGGTCCAGTTCTAGCTTGCCGAGAGCTCCATCCGTGCTGCAACCATCTTGGACTTGGAATCAACCACTGCACTGTGGTTTGTGAGACTCTGCCCGGTGTAGCCCTCCACGACTGCGGTCCACAGGGCAAAGCATGCTCCTGTCCTCCGTGCGTGAGAGTTTTCGATGTTTATGTGTGAGTAGATTAACGCTTCTGCCTGCGACCCTCTGCGATTTGTCCCCCCATTCCTTGCTGCTGTTGGTTCTACCCAGCCTGCTGCGACTCTCTTCAGGTGCGTCACCCCCACCTGGGCTGGCCCCGCCAAAACTTCGTAGTCTTTGGGGCGCTGGGGGGCGCCTGCCGCCGGCACCAAACGTTCTCAACGCGCTTCTGGGAAATCCTGGACGCCGCTCGCCTTTGTGTTACTTCTGCAGAGCGCCGGGCAGTTCAGCCCGACCGCACACGCTGAAATAAAAGAGCAAACGACGGAAAACGTGGAGGAAGTGGAGTTGCAACATCGTCTCCTACTCGCTACCCCAGCTGACCACATTCCTGGCTCGTCGCGAACCTCTACCCAGCGACTAAGCCTTAGCTTCCTCGGACCCTGGTCCCCGGTCACCCGCCTTCCATCCCATATGACATTGATGTGAAGAGAAGGTCAGAGGTAGAGTGCATCCTGAAACCTGGAATTGTAGGTGGATACGGAAAATTCACCATAGAAGATTTTGGCTATGTGTTAGGTAGGCACTGCTCCAGATGCTAGAGGAAAAACATCTCTGTTTTTCATCTGTTTTTCATGTGGTTCCCTCCTTCTTAGAGTTCACTGTCCAGTGGGAGATTGTATACATAAATAGTAATTACAACATACTGTTCTATAATAAAGGTGCCCACCAAGTCACCCAGAACCAAAGCTGATGACCTCCTCTAGTCAGGGAAGTTATTGCCTTTAACAATGGCTTAGGTGGTCAAGCTGAGCTGGTGGGAAATTGAGAGATTAAGTGATTTCATCACTCAGATGAAGGACAGTACTATAGCCCACCAATTCTGGTGCAGTGGCCTTTGAACCGTTTCTGGGACAGCTATGCTAGACTGTATGATAACCAACCCCTCTCAAACTCTCAATAATTGGATCAAGAAAAATGGACTGAGTCTAAACAGAGGGAAGAACCTTCAAATAGTGAAGATTGCTAAGCACTGAAATAGTTGATTAAGGGAGTATCCTGTAAACTTTCTCTCTTGAAAGGTTTAACAAAATAGAAGAGAGACACATTGTTTGATTGAACTACGGAATGGGCCATCTATCTAGAGAAACAGAAGAATGTGCTCCTTTGGAGGTCCTGCCAGTCTGCTGGATGGATTTTCATCTGTGATGAAAATAAAAGAATCTTCTTGCCCAAAGAATTGTGGGAAAGCCAGCAGTGATTCTCATGGGAAGAAAAGTATGAGAAGAAATCTCTGACAAACAACACTTTTGGGCCTGACCTGTGGTGGCGCAGTGGATAAAGCATTGACCTAGTAATGCTGAGGTCACCGGTTTGAAACCCTGGGCTTGCCCGGTCAAGGCACATATGAGAGTTGATGCTTCCTGCTCCTCCCCCTTCTCTCTCTCTCTAAAAAAACTGAATAACATTTAAAAAATAAAATATATCTTAAAAAACAACAACAACAACACTTTGGGACATTCTCAGGAAGTATCACAGGCCTCTGGAAAAAGACTCAGAAGTCACTTCTGTGGCATTTAACTGGCCAACAAGTGAACCTGGATCCTTGAAAATAAACCTTGTCAAAAAGTGATAGGGGAAAAAAAATGATAGGAAATGAGTAATAAGTATTCCATAGTATTTGACTGTCTCTTTTCACAGCTCTTCATCTGATGAGTCAGGCAGAGTAGAAAATACTGCTTCCATTGTACAACTGATGTGAAGAGTTGTCAGAGTCATTAAAGTCCTTAGAGCTGGGCAGCTGCTTGAACCCAGGTCTTTTCTCTGCACTTTTGACTGTTCCGTGCTGCTTCTCAAATAACGAAAAAAATTATGTCCATGGACTTTTTACCTGTTGGACCATGATCAGTGGTTTTCAAATGCTGGTCCGCAAAAGAGTTAACCACCTTGATGTTATATGAAGATTAGAGACCCATAGACTATACTCTTTGTACAATATCAGGGTGGTTAACGCTTTCACAGACTGGCATGAAATTTCTGGCAGACTGGCAGTTGAAAAACACTAGATAACTCAGTTTTGGAAAACTCAGAGGCTGTGGGGTTTGGCAGATTTGCAGGATTTTAGATGTCATCATGCTCCCCCACACATGCTGTCATCAGCCCCATCACTGTGTCCCTAACCACGTTCTTTTTATCTTCCCTCAATAACCTGAACTTCGCTCTCTCATCTGACTCCCCAGACCCTCTCCTCTTCAGATCTCACCTGTCACATTAGGCCTCTCCTAACATCTCCAGGCCACAGTGACCTACTGGTCCTCTGGTCTGTGTAGCATGTATCCTATATGTTGCAACACTTTTCACCTGATAATGAGTCATCTTGTATTTATATTGAACAAAGGTGGATTTCTTACTTCAGCTTTATTCTTAGGAAGAATGTTATTTTGTAGATGTAGAAAAGCAAAATACATGAGAGTCACTTCTGCCGATTTTGTCATAATCACTAGTTGTCTCCTGGTTTTGCTTCTCTATAGCCAGAGACGGGGAGGGAGGTTGCTGTCCATATCCTGTTCTCTCAAAGATTTGAACAATAGCATTTTGGTACTAGAATTAACAGCTTTGAACTACTCTAGCTTGACTTCTATAGGATACATGTACCAGAACCTCTGCTGAAAACACTAATTTTCTCTTTATTTTCCCAAAAGTCAACATTTCTGTTTTGTTTTGTTTTTGTTGTTGTTGTTGTTTTTGCATTTTTCTGAAGCTGGAAACAGGGAGAGACAGTCAGACAGACTCCCTCATGCGCCCGACCGGGATCCATCCGGCACACCCACCATGGGGCGACGCTCTGCCCACCAGGGGGCGATGCTCTGCCCATCCTGGGCGTTGTCATGTTGCGACCAGAGCCACTTTAGCGCCTGAGGCAGAGGCCACAGAGCCATCCCCAGCGCCCGGGCCATCTTTGCTCCAATGGAGCCTTGGCTGCAGGAGGGGAGGAGAGAGACAGAGAGGAAGGCGCGGCGGAGGGGTGGAGAAGCAAATGGGCGCTTCTCCTGTGTGCCCTGGCCGGGAATCGAACCCGGGTCCTCCACACGCTAAGCCGACGCTCTACCGCTGAGCCAACCGGCCAGGGCCCCAAAAGTCAACATTTCTTATATTCTCACTTGTCCCTGGGTGGGATGGTTGTTATAGAATGTTCAGATTGTGTTTTTTGTCAGTTTTCATCTCTGGAAAATTATACCAGGGACCACCCACCAAGCACTAGCTCTGTGCAAGATACCATGTTTTATATAGGGCTCTATATCAATGGTCTGCATAGAAACAACCCTTCTAGGTGTGATCTGCTTGGGAGAAAATATTCCAGAGATGACAAGCTGAGGCCACCTTGGTGAACTTTGTTTTACAAAATCTGGGGAAAGGCAGAGCCTGGTCTTTCAGCCTCTCTGCCAGGCTCCAGGTGCCTTCAGGTAGCTTGGGCAGGCCTGTGGTCAGAACACAGGACTGCAGCCTATCCTCAGCTCAAAGGCTCCCCTTTACTGCAGCCTGGTCACTGTCCTCATTGCTGGCTGGCACCCTCTGGACCTCTTGTTATGGTACCAGTACTGGAGTAGATCACCTTGTACCAGAGAGGTTCCCAGAGACGCTGTCCTCACGGACAAAGGGTTATGAGCTGTCCCAGGGCTGCTCTCCAGGTAAACTGTGCTCTTTGAGCTCTGCCTGGAGCACTCCCCTCTAACTGTTTGCTTTTCCTTATTTAGGGATTTCCCCCCCCCCTTAAAAATTTTATGGTTATGGACATGGTAGGAATGAATGGAAGACTCACTCAGCTAACTCCCAAAGAACACAGAGTCATGGATTCATAGAGACAGAAACCAACAGACCTCTCAGGCAGTTCCCTTGTTTTAGAGATTCTTTAAAAGTAATTAAGTCCAGAAATGTTAACTTATTTATCTTTTCTATTCCATGTTAGGGCTTTCTCTGTGTTTATGTTCCAGATGGTAAAAATGGAAGAGCTGTAAACAATGCGATCAACCCAAACAAGTGTTTTTCCAGGATAGTGTTTTTCAAAATTTTAACTGCAACCCATAATAAGAAATAAGTTTTTGTCATAACCTAGTATACCCACACCTATATATGTTTTAGTAAAGAGATACCCTGCAATGCTTTCTATCATTTTCTCTGCTTTCCTTTTGTCTTTCTGTCTTTCTTCTGAGCATCCCCCAAATTGGTTTCAGTTTTCATCATGGATTGTGATCCAGCTGTTATCTTACCACGCTTCTGCATTTCCCAGTTTTGGGGGGTTCTTTCAGCCTCAGGAAGTTTTATGACACCTCAGAAATCTTGACTCCTCAGAACAAGTCAGCTGTGGGGGAGTTGTGTGCAAAGCCGGGAGAAGTGAGTGCCACAGACTCAGCCGCCCTAGAAAGAGTAGGGTACTGCAGGTTTTTCAATCCAAATCCATCTGGCTTCAGGGCTCCATTCCCAGCAGCCCAGCTCATGTCTCCACGCTTGGGGCTTTTGGCACTTGTCTTTCCCACCTGCTCCCACCTCCTCGAGCCTTAGGCTGCCAGCCTGCTGGCCCGCACACAGCGTCTGTCTGGTAGAACAGAGCCCGGGGGCCGGATGAAGGAAGGTGTGGACTCCCACCTGCACCTCCAGGCAGAGGCAGTTCCAGAGCTCTCCCAAGCTCCAGGTATTTGCTTGGCTCCCCTCCCAACCCCAGCAGACAATGATGATTCTTTAGGCCCCAACCCCAACCATAGAGACTAGCAGAATGGACTAGAGGCTCAGGGTCCTTTCCCACCTATCACCGCTGTGGCTATTTTGCAACCACTACAATGACTCTAGTAGGAAATGAAGTGACCCCTATCCCCTCATCCTTGGGGAATTCTGGTTTTGCTCCCCTAGGGAAGAATGTCTTGTGGGAGAACCTAGTGAGGGAGGTAAGATGAAAGGCTCTGTGGCATGGTGCTAGGTATCCTGGGAACAGGTAAGATTGTCACATCAGGAAAGGCCGACTGTTTTCAAAAGAAGCCTCCTTTCCCCAGAGAAAGGTCTTCAGGGAAGGAAGGTGATCAAGCAATGATCTCCCTTTCTTCACACCAATGAGCACAAACCTTGCAAGCCTCATCCTGGGCATGCCTGTTTCTTTCTCCAGAAAAACAGAAAGAGCATTCTGTAAGCAGCCCAAGAATGTATTAAACTCTCTCCTGGGACCCCAACTCCCGAAAGATTATGTACGCTCTTCTTTTTTGCCTTTGGCCCCTGACCTGAAACAGACATACTACATGACATGGGTGCCCCTCTCTGTTGTATTTGTCTCATTGTCATTAAACTTGTCGTCAAGTGATGAAACTGATGGGGGGTTTTTTGTTGTTTTTTTAAAATTGTATTTAATTTTATATTTTTTTTATTTTATTTATTCATTTTTAGAGAGGAGAGAGAGAGAGACAGAGAGGGAGAGAGAGGAGAGAGAGACTGGGGGAGGAGCTGGAAGCATCAACTCCCATATGTGCCTTGACCAGGCAAGCCCAGGGTTTCGAACCGGCGACCTCAGCATTTCCAGGTCGATGCTTTATCCACTGCGCCACCACAGGTCAGGCGAAACTGATGTTTTTGGTGTCCACCATCACCTCTAGCAGAGTTTACTCTGGACTATGTGACAGTAGGGCAGAATCACCCACAAGTCCTATAGCCGAGATGTGGTCTCTAAACATTTTTTTTATTTTAAAACCCTATTGACAAAAACGTGTCATTCCCATATATGAATATGATTTTAAAAGTTTTATCATTTGCTCACATTTCAAGTCACACTACACTGTTAAGGTGAGAGTTGTCATCAGCATTAATGAATGTGGATTTGTATATCAAATGATGGTCGTGATACTTTTAAAGCTTTTTACTGACTTCCCTGACACTCCTTCTTCATACTCAGGGACCTCACTCAACAGCCCTTACAAGTTGACTGTCTGATAAAAGGACTGAGTGAGGGTGCCAGTGTCAATCAATATATTAAATATATTAAAGCTTTATCTTTAAATGGTAACACATCAAAAAAGAATCATTGGAATCATTTGATACTATCTTCCTATACCCAATGGATCATGTAGCTCATCCATCCTCTCTTGGAGACCTTTGCTCTAGGGAAGAGAGAAGCAAGATTTAGACCCAAAGAGTGCAGCAGGTTTAGGTAAGCCACCTCGGTTTCTAATCAGTGAGTCTCAAAGCAGGAACTAGAGGCCAAGTCTACAGCCTTGAAATCCAGGTCTGACTGTCTTCTTCACCCGGTGTCTCCTCCTTCGCTCCATCGAGAAATGGAAGCACACTATGCATGCGAGAGAATCTGTTGGAGACAGAGAAGCTAAATTCTTGGCTTATTTAATCAGAGGCTGAGGAAAGATCCAGGTAGATTTCACTGTGATCTGTGTCTGGGACCACAACTGCTCATAGTTTGATGCCACAGGCCCCCAACCAGATTAAAGCAGAGATATTAACAACACAGACTCTCTAGGCCAGTGTTTCCCAACCTTTTTTGTGCCATGCCCCACCTTAACCTTTCTAAAATTTTTATGTCCCACCCTATGTAACATACATAATTTTTAACATTAAAAAATTGATTTGTTCACTTAATAAACATAAATGATAGGTTCTAGGAAGAAATCACTATGAAATTGTTAACAAAACACAGTAAGTAAAATTTCAAAACATATAATGAAAAACAGAAATTTAAATTCCAAATAATTTTAATACAGATTTTTCTATATTAATTTATTATTTTAATTTAGTGTGATCCTTGCGCTTGATGCTTGCTGCACAGAGATTTTATATTAGGTTCCAATTTGGTTAGCTTTAGTCTCAAGTCTCCACGTTGTGTTAAATCCAGCCGATTTCTTTTTTTTACCAGTAAATCATTTACAGCACTAAATCCACATTCAGCTAAAAATGAAGATGGAAACGGTAGCAATAGTTTTCTTGCACATTTGGTTGAATTTGGGTATTTGATTTCTGTTTCCTCACAAAGCCATGCCATCGCTCCTTTGATATTAAATAAAGCTTTAACTGACTCATCATTTTGCAATTCTGCGAGTTCTTCTTGATACTGCATATTTGATATATCAGACAAATCCACTAACATTGGCTGCATCATCCATGTTGGGAAATCAATTTGTTTTAAATCAGAAAATCTTTCTTTTAAATCAGCCGATAGAATATTCAAATGATTGACAATAACAAGTAAAGCGGTATCAGTTACTTCACATTTTTGGAGCTAATGAAACTGTTTAAAGTTTTTGTTGTTAATATGTTTCTGACATAACTCAATATTGGTAATGAAACCAAATATCTTTGCTTTTGCATCGACAAGAGTTTTATTTGTTCCTTGAAGTTGCTTATTTAATAGATTTAGTTTTTCAAAGATATCGGCTAAATAACTTACAAATGCTTTACCATCTATTGTTAACAGATACTTCATTTCAGGTTTGTCACTTAAAAAATCACTAAGAGTATCAAACAGTTCCATAAATCTTTTCAAACAGTTTCCTTTAGATAGCCATCTTACTTCAGTATGAAGTAAAAATCTCACATGGTCTTCATTTTGTTCTTCACAAAATAGCCTGAAAAGACGCTCACATTTGGCACTAGCTTTAATAGCATTAACACACTTTATTACTGTATGTAATACTTCATTCAGAACAGGCGAGATACTTTTACCTACCAAGTTTTCCCTATGAATAACACAATGCACAAGAATCATTTCTGGATTCGCATCTTTCATCAATTTTAAGCAGCCATTTTTCTTGCCCATCATATTGGGAGCACCATCTGCAGCACAAGATGTTATATTTTTCATTGGTATATCATTGACATCTAAGTAGTTTTTTAGCTTATTATATATATCTTTGGAGGTAGTGGTGCTTTCTAATCTTTTACAGAACAACATTTCTTCAGCAAAATGTCCTTTATCAATATATCTTATGTAAGTTATCAATACTGCCTCACTGTCTCTCAAAGTTGATTCATCCATTTGCAAGGAGAATTTTCTTGTTTTCAGCTTTTCAATAAGTTGTTTTTCAATATCCTCACTCATTTTGTCTATTCTTCTAACAGAATTGTTACTGAGTGGCATAGCTTTTACATCTTTGTCATCTTTTTCAAGAACCGTTTTAAGAAATGCTGATATTGATGGTTTTATTAAATTCTCTCCTATAGTGTGATTTTCTCCAGTTTTAGCGATGAATAAAGAAATTTGATAACTAGCCTCAAGAACACGATTATTAGTTGAAGTATGAGCAGTAAATAGAGACTTTAATGTTCTTTTTTCAAAATTTTTCTTTAAAGTTTTAAAGTAACTCAAATCTGAATTAATATGAGCACTATGTTTCGCCTTCAAATGCGCCTCAAGACAACCTCGTTTCATTGATTCGTTGGTCAAGCATTGCTGGCATAAAAGACAAAAAGGAATCCGCTCATCATGAACAGCGGGTATGAACCCAAATTTTAAATATTCCTCCGAATATTGACGAGTTTTTTCTTGCTTGCACCACTCATTTTACTATGGGCTATAATAAAAATAGGATCAATTAAAAACTAATATTAAAATATGTGTTAAAATATATTCAATGTGACAGAGTAAACGTATACTAAAAATTCATATTTATTTAAATGTATATAACACATTTACTACACTACCACCGCAAATCAAAAGGTATCTGTATTTTTTCCACTTGACAAAATTTTCTGGAAAGTTATGCTTCTAAAATTAAAATTGTCGTGCATGCACTATTATAGCCCCAATAATATTTATAAAATATTATTGCTTTCTAGCCCCGATACAAGAAGTACTTAATAAAGAGTTTAATATTGATAAAAATAAAATCAAATACCAATTATATCTATACAATATATATATGTATATTTATTAAATCAACGAGCTTTTACAACAGTTTTGACTGACACTTATTTCAAATTAACACCAACTGAATGATGTGAAACACTACAGAAGTTGAGATGGGCCAATTAGGTGAGAATAACTGCGTTGTTTAGTGAGTTTTTAAAATGTCCGGGGTTCCCTGCGGCAGATGGCACGCTCCGCGGTGAACCCAGGACGAAGTTTACTTGACGACGCCAATCACCCAGTTGATAATTTGGTCTCGTCAAATGAAATTATACTCAATAATTATTTACCGCAATTATTTAAGAATTGCATTTTTTGTTAAATTTGGCACCGATATCTAGCATTGCATTTAAATGGCCCGGGGCAAAAGAGTTAAAGTCCTGTCGAGTCCATTTTCAAATTGCCCCTCTTAACTATAGAAATGCCCCCCTGTGGGGCGTGGGCCCCACGTTGGGAAACACTGCTCTAGGCAATGGCTACTAGCAGGAAAGGGTGTGGTGGCCTACTCCTGGTAATTAGGAATAGGAGAGTGCCTGTAAACTCTTACTTCAGCCTCCACCAAAAACCTTTTTCAACCCACATTCTCAAGAAGAGCTATCACTCGCCTGGCCTGTGGTGGTGCAGTGGATAGAGCGCCAACCTGGAACGCTGATGTCGCTGGTTTGAAACCCTGGGCTTGCCTGGTCAAGGCATAGACAACCAATGAACAGCTAGAATAAAGCAATACTTCTCATCCCTCCACCCTCTTCTCTCTGTAAAATTAATAAATAAAATCTTTTTAAAATTTATTAATTTTATAGAGGAGAGAGAGAGAGAAGAGGGGAGGAGCAGGAAGCATCAACTCCCATATGTGCCTTGACCAGGGTTTCGAACCGGAGATGTCAGCATTCCAGGTTGACGCTTTATCCACTGCACCACCACAGGTCAGGCTCAATAAACAAAATCTTTAAAGAAAAGAAAAAAAGCAGAGCTGTCACTCAGTTGGGGTTCCTGGAGTCGGGGAAGGAAGGATGCCCAGCTTGCCTGACTTCGGAGTAGCAGCTGCCAAGCCCGAAGAGAAGGTGGTGAATAGGCCCCACCAATCAGCAGTTTCCATCCCTTCTTAACATGCCTCATCTCAGTGGAATGTTTTACACTTTAACCTTCTTCCTCCCACTCTTCTTTGTCCGGAAAAGCCAAGTACTCTGTCTTAAAACTTAATTTCTTGCCTCCCTCTGCTCCCCAGTTTACCTCACACACTTCACATTATTCATCACCAGGCTCCTCATCTGTCAACTGATAGGGAGTTCAGAGGCCATCCAGGGCTGGCAGTCAATGAGTCTGTGACTTAGACCTGCCCAGGAAGGAGAAGAATATACCAGTTGCCAACATTTTCCTATATTCTTCCTGTCTTTCCCTCCAGTGAAACCTAGAATATGGGTGAAGATAGGTCAAGTGAGAACATTTAATCAAATAGTTCAAGTGTCCAGTCATGAAAACACAACTTATTGGTTCCTCACAGGGTTGGGATAGAGACTCTAAATAGGATACTGGACTCAGAACAATTAATTACAGCAACTGAATTTGTGTTCCATGTCATTGAAGTATTCTTGGTATCCCAGTTCCCTGTCCTGGACCTTATGCTGGATCTCAGCAGGAATCGAAAGTAAATCCCATAAGCAAACGTCAAAATCTTCACTGCTGCTTCCTTGAGATGATTGAAGTAATTCAACCATTTCTACCATTGTTAGGGCCTGGAACTCTAGAGAAACATACAACTCTACAATACCTTTCCCACTCCCATATTCTCCCCCATTCCATGAGGCCTAAACTTTGGACTGATACGGTACACCCTATTAGTTGTGAAAACGCCGATAGGTTGATTCTGTGCTTATAGCTGGTTTACTTCCTTGTCACAGCTATGAACGTGAGGAGACACAATTCCTGCTTTGTGATCAGTAAGAGTCTCTCCTCCAATCCCTTGTTATCTACTGCATTAAGCTATCTGTTGATATTTGATCTACAGCAATTAAAAAGATTTATTGCCATGTTTCTTTCTCCAAACCAGCATACACCCTTTAAGCAGAGAGCATTTGAGGACAAGTGATATTGGAAATAGAACAATTGACAAAGAATTGTATGTGGCAAGGCTGTATTACCTTTATCTCTACCCCAGCCTTGAAAAGATGTTTTATTTCTAACAGTACAATGAATTACATACCCTGAACAACCTTCCCAATTGCAGCAACAATTTTAACAACAACAATTCGTTAATTAAACAACATTTCATCTCAAGTATATCACCAAGTTGGCACAAAAGAATTTACAGAACTCAAAATAAAGTGAAAGTATAAACATAGGTTGGTAAGTAAGAACCAAATCTGGTCTTCGCCCTGAGAGAGTCTTTTGAACCCTGAGAATCTTGAACTTTCACTGTGATGGCTTCACAGGCATAGGAACAGAAGATATGGCTGAGGGAGTGCTCTGCATAAATATGAGCCCTCAAAACTTACATTCCAGAACTCTATGTAAAGAGAATGAGAAATAAGCCTTCCCATAGAAGGTGACAGCAAGTAATTTGGCCTGGGTCATTCTGGATGGCAAGAGAAATAATAAATATCTGCTTAGCATTCACAACCACAAACCAGTGCTCAGCTGAGTTTGCAGTCCAAATTAATATGCTGCATGATTTAAAATAAAGTAAAATAAAATAAAATAAAAACTCAAGTAAAAAATTTAAAGTGATCCCAGATACTTCTGCTCAGGTAACTGTTTAGAGCAAATGTAAATCCTCTCTGCAGCACACAAAGACTTGACACAGATAAAACTTCAAGGAAAATTACAACTCATGATTAAGGTTACAGAACATACATGGAAATAAAGCACACTGAGTGAGAATCAGCAGAAATAGACCCACAAAGGCTTCCAATATTGAAATTTTTAGAGACAAAATATAATTAAGTTTAATAGGTTTAAAGAAGCATAAAAGAAGCTCAAAAAGTGAGCAGAGAATAAGAGAATATGACAAGTTTTATTTGGAAAAGAATAAAAAATAATTTCTAAAAATAAAAATAAGTGTTGAATTTTAAAACTCAGTGGATAGATGAGGTAGCCGACTGGGTATGGCTGAGGAAAAACTTAGTAAACTGGAACTTAGAGATGAAAAAAAATGATCTAGAATGTAAACCAGAAAGATAAAGAGATAGGAAATGTGAAAGGTTAAGAGACATAAAGGAGAGAGAAAATGTATTTGTGCCTAATAGAGTTTAAGAATAAAATCAAAGAACAGGGAAGAGGTAATATTCAAAGAGACAGTGGCTGCGATGTTTTCAGACTATAGAAAACATGAATCTTTCTGGAAGCCCAGTAAATGACAAGAAGATAAATAAAAAGAAATTCACACTTAGAAATATTATAGAAAACTAAACACCAAAGAAAAGAGAAAAGATTGTGAAAATTGCTAAAGAAAAAGATCACCTACAAAAGAATGATGGTAATTAAATTTACGGCTAATTTCTCAACAGCAAAAAATGGGGCCAGAAGAACAAGAGATAGAGCAGTATCTTCAAGGTATGGAAAGAAAATGACTGTTGGCCTAGAATTTTATGTCCAATGCAACCAGCTTTCAATAATGACGTAAGAGCAAAGATATTTTCCAATAAAAATTTAGAGCATTTACAACGAACATATCCTCACTAAAGGAAATTCTCAAAATTCCAACCAGAAGGTAAATGATCTTAGATTGGCCATTTGATATAAAGCAGAAATGTTGAATAGATCCTGATGAATATGTAAATAAATTTTAATGAATATTAACTGTTTAAAATGATAATGTCCTGTGTGTTGTGGGAGAAGACTAGAACTAGAACAATGGATAATAAAAGCTTCTAGGTTGGGCAAGTGTTTAGGATTAAAGTGTTCTAAGATCTTTGTATTGTTCAAGAGAAAGATACAGAAATTGATTGATTGCAGTCTTTATTAAAGAAGAATGTATATAAAAATAACTAAGATAACCATTAAAATAGATAGAGTGTATAATAACTTCAAACCAAGAAAAGTATATTTAAAGAAACAGATACAAAAATCAAGACAAAGCACTTAATAAGGTGAAAGCAATGAATCAAAATACAGTATGTCAAAACCACAATAAATTGTAATTAAATAAATACAGTCAAGGGAGAAGATAGATTGGATATTTAAAATTTCAGATATGTGCTGTTAAGAGTCAATCAGGAAGCTAAAAATAATAATTTTAAATACACATGACAATAACAGTCTCAAAAACATAGAGCAAAATGACAGGCTGATAAGAACATAGTAAATGCACTATCATAGTGGGAGATTTGAACATATTTCTCTCAGGAAGTGATAGACTCATGAAACAAAAAGTCAGCGAGGATAGAGAAAACAGTTAACAAGCTTGATCTAATATTAATGGAAGGAGACTTGTACACCACAATTAGAGAATAAATACTCTTTTTAAGTACTACATGGAATGTTTTTAGAAATCAGTCACATGGTAGCCCATTAAGCTAGTAGTCTCAACAACTTTAAAGGACTGCTTTCAAACCAGTTATATTCTTTGACCATAATTCAATTAAAATGGAAGTAACACCAAAAAGAATAACCTAGATGATGCTGTGGATACAAAATCAAAATTTTAAGTAGCTTGTCATTTATTTTTTCTTCAGGGTGCCGACAGCCCTCCAGAGTAGCTGTCCAGGGTAGCTGCTCACTCTGTGTAGCTCAGTGATCCAGACTGCTCTGGTCTGGTGGCACGTGCATCTCAACACGTGTTTCCCCAGTCCCTGTGGAAAGGGGAAAAGCATGGAGAAGTGCGTACTGCTTTCCTAAATGCTTCCACTCACGTTGACCAAAGCTAGTCACTTGGCTGTGACCAAGTTCAGGGGTCAGCGCAGTATAATCCTTACATAAGGTCCAAGAAAGGAGGACAACTGGAAATATTGATGAATGCCACAGTGATCAATAAAAAATGGTTCAGGAAATAACCTTTACAGCTGGAAATTGTGAAACATACTTCTGAAGAATAAATTACAGTAGCAAAGGGAAAATAATAAGAACCTAATAATAACAATATTTCTGCATCCAAACTTATGGAGGTAGCTAAAATAATGATTAGAGAGAAATATATAATTTTAACACTTACTTAGAATTTACTATGTGGCAGGAACTGTTTTATGTGCTCTTTACATTTTACTTTTTAAATTTTCATCATGACCCTTGAGGCAAGCGTAAATGAGGAAACTGAGGCACAGAGAAGCAAACAAAGCTGCACAACAGCAAGCAGCAGAGCCAGGAGTGGAATCGGTCTAGCTTCACAATCCATGTTTTATAGTTGCAAGTGTTTACATTAGAAAACAGAATTAACATGCTTAAGCATGTTTTGGAGAAGTTAGGGGAAAAGCAAAAATGTATAAGAAAAAAAAGTACAAATTAGGTTGGAGAAGATATATATTAGAGAAAAATCAATGAAGTCAAAAGTTGATTCTTTGGAACAACTATAAATAGACAACCTCATCTTAAGACAAACCCATCACAAGCTTAATCAGGAAATAAGAAAGAAGGTACAAAGAAACATTATAATTCATTAAAGGAGGATCTAATTAAAGATGTTGTGGAAATTCAATAGTTAAGGAATATTATCAACAACTTTCTACCAATAATTTGAAATTTTAGAAGAAATAGATAAATTCTTAGAAAAATATAGTTTACCAAAACTGATTAAGAAGAAATCAAAACCTGAATAGTTTATTTTTAAAACATGATTTGACAGTTAAAAATGTTCCCACAGAGAAAACACCAGACCAAACAGCTTAATCACAGGAAAGTGTCATAGCCTGGGTTCATCCAGAAAACAGAGCCTGAGTCAAGAGCTTGGGTGTAGGTGGTTTATTTTGGAAAGTGAAATGTTTAACTTTGGGAATGAGGAACCAGAAAAAATGAAATAGAGGAGGAACAGCCAACACAATGGTGTGTTACCACTGTGGGCAAATAGAGCTCAACCCTGCTAAGTGGAATGTAGCTTAGAATTATTTGCACTAGGGATGGAAGAGGAAAGCATTTATCTACTGCTTCCCATCCCTCTCATTGGTCAAAGTAGTGTTAATTTTCTTGAAATTCCAGATTTGCAAGCCCTCAAGTGCTAGGGTTTCTCCAGGCACCCCTCCACAGCAGTAATGGACAAACAAACCATAGGACAGAAAGTGAGAGAGAAATGAGGCAGCGGAGGCAAGATGCCGCCAGGTTAAAGGATTGCTTTCAAACTAACTGGATTCTTTGAACATAATTCAATTAAAATTGAAATAATACCAAAAACGATAGACTGGGTTATGCTGTGGTTACAACATGAAAACTTGAGAAGCTGGACACAATCAATGACTTTTCTTTTGTGTGCAGGTGCAGAGGACCCCTCCATGGTAGCTCTCCAGGGTAACTGTCCAGGGTAGCTGCCTGCTTGGTGTAGTTCAGTGTTGCAGACTGCTCTGGTCTGGTGGCGCCAGCATCTTCACACCTGTGTGAAGCTGGTTGTCATTGCAGTTGCTGGAGTGAGAGTGTGTGAGGCACAAGAGGTGTGAACTCAGTAAGTTCTAACAGACATTCAGAGGACCCCGTTGTTTCCTCTTCTACAAACACTTGCAGACAGTAAAGAACATTCCTCAACTCATTTTATAAGACTAGCATAACCTTGATATTAAAACCAGATTAGGACAGTATAAGAAAGGAATATTACAAGTTAGTATCACCCATTAACATAGAAAAATCTTAGACAAAATACTAGCAACCCAAATCCAGCAATGTGTAATACAGTAATGGGTTAAAGGGAAAAGAACAACATGATTTTCTAAATAGATGCAAAAAATTTTTTTAAAATAAAATACAACATTCATTCTTGGCTTTTTAAAAACTTGGTATAGATGGGAGCTTCCATAACCTGATAAAACAAATAGAAAACAACATACTTAGCAATGATGTTTTGAAATATTTCTATGAAGATCCAGAACAATATAAAAATGCCCATTATTACCAGTTCTATTACAACACCATGCTAAAGTACTAGCCAGTTGATATAAATCAAGAAATAAAAAACTATAAGGATTAGAAAGGAAGAAGTTAAACTGTCATTATTTGTTGGTGATGCAATTATCTGTGTAGAAAATCCAAAATCATTTACAAATAAACAGAATTAATAACAGTTTAGGACAATTGCTGGATACAAAATTAATATATAAAATCAATTGCTTCTCTATATATACCATCAATTATCTGAAGGAAAATTTAAGAGTGAAAAAAAGCAGCTTGTAATAGTAGCAAAAATATAAAGTTCTTGGGAATAAAATCTAACAAAAGGTGTTTGAGTTCTTCCAGGAAAAAATATAAGACTTTATAGAACTGTATTAGGGAAGACCAAATAAGTAAAGAAATACATCATATTCTTGATTAAGGTATAATATAATATAATATAATATAATATAATATAATATAATATAATATAATAAATATAGATGTCAATTATTTACAAATTGAATTATGAATTCAATGCAATTCCAATAAAAACCCAACAGAGTATTTCTTGGAAATAGATAAGCTAGTTCTAAAATTATATTTGGAAAATCAAGTGCCAAACACAGACAAAAATACTCCTAATTAAAGGAAAAAATAAGGTGGGTTACTCATTCTACTCAATATCAGGTCACAGTATGAAATTCTGAGAATTAATATTCTGGGCTATTGAGGCAGAGAAAAGCCAATTAGACCAATGAATCAGAATTGAAACACAGACCCACACGTATGCAAAGTCTTATTTGTAACAGGATAAGTATTGCATATTAGTGGGGAAAGGATGGACTGTTCAGTACAGAAGGCTGGAACAACCATTTATCCAAATGGAAAATGGTGAAACTGGATCTCTGCCTCAAACAGTATTATATACAAACCCAGTACAAATTGATTAAAGGCTTAAACGAGAAAATGCAAACCTAGAAAACTCTTAGAAGATAATATAGGAGACTACCAATAAGACTCCAACATTAAAAAGGGATTTTTTTAATACTTTGGGTTATAACCCAATACTCTATAATTCATTTTGTTGCTCAAATTATTTCAGCTTGACTTCAGGGATCTGAAGGCTTCTGTGTCCTTTTGACATAGCCTCGTGATTGCGAGGTTTTTAAGCATTGCCTTACTTTCTGGCCTTATAAGACGCTGCGGGTTCATCTTGTATATTTCCTGCATAGCCCTACAATCAGCCATTTCTCCAAGATCCTTGGTCCTTTTTAATGGAAAATGGTACTAGAAATTAAGCATTAGGTGTCGGGTGTGCTCATTACCATTGGGGTATTGTAGTGTATAGTGAACTGGGAGCATTAGTGTATAGTGAGCTGGGAGCATTCAGTAGGCAGAATTACTTTTTTTTTTTTTTTCATAACTAAGTGAGAGGCAGGGAGGCGGAGAGACTGACTCTAGACTGCAGGCAGACCAGAATCTACTTAGCAAGCCCACTAGGGGGTGATGCTCTGCCCACCTGGGGCCGCTGCTCAGTTACTCAGAACTGAGCCATCTCAGCGTCTGATGTGAGCCATCCTCAATGCCCCCAGGCCAAATTGCTCAAGCCATTTGAGCCGTGGTTGTGGGAGGGGAGAAGAGAGACAGACAGACAGAGAGTGAGAGAGAAAAAGGAGAGGGAGAAAGGTGGAGAAGCAGATGATCACTTCTCCTGTGTACCCTGACTGGGAATTGAACCCAGGACTTACACACGCCAGGCAATGCTCTATCGCTGAGCCAACTGGCCAATGCCCCAGTTTCTTGTTTTAAATTCATGCGTAAGTCTTTTCATTTTTTTTTAAAATTTTTTTGTATTTTTCCGAAGCCAGAAACGGGGAGGCAGTCAGACAGACTCCCGCATGCACCCGACCGGGATCCACCCGGCATGCCCACCAGGGGGCGATGCTCTGCCCATCCGGGGCGTTGCTCTGTTGCAACCAGAGCCATTCTAGCGCCTGAGGCAGAGGCCACAGAGCCATCCCCAGCGCCCAGGCAAACTTTGCTCCAATGGAGCCTTAGCTGCAGGAGGGGAAGAGAGAGACAGAGAGGAAGGAGAGGGGGAGGGGTGGAGAAGCAGATGGGCGCTTCTCCTGTGTGCCCTGGCCGGGAATTGAACCCGGGACTCCTGCACGCCAGGCCGACACTCTACCACTGAGCCAACCGGCCAGGGCCTTTTCATTTTTTTAATGATTATTTCAGGTACTTGTCAGCGTGGTCTTCATCAGTGCCCTCCGAACTTCCCAGTCATTCCTGGGCATCTGCTTCCACCTGAGGCTGCACAATCAGATCTGTTCTCTTCAGTTCCCATCAGGCTGGATTTGTTTATGTTTGAACATCTGTCCATATTCCCCAGCCCCAGCCTCTATTTTACAAATACATCCTTTTATCTGAGGCTGAAGGTCCCCATGTTTCATGTGAACTTCTGGTCGCCATCTTGCCCACTCACATCTCGGCCTTTGTATTATTCTGCTGCTTGTATTCTTTTCCTTTCAAGAAAAGAAAAAAAATTAGTTTAGAGGTCTGAACCCTGACCTAAGATTAAACTCAGACTGATATCTATTTGAATCTCAGGCCTGCCATTTAATAACTGCATGATCTTGAGCTAGTTATATAACCAATTGAACTTCCAGCTACTTAATTCATATAATAGGGATTCTTTTCTACTTTACAGAGGTGTCATGAACATTAAATTAAATAATACACACAAAGCACTTACCAGGTTGTCTGAAATGTAGCAAGTACTCAATAAATGTCAGATATTATTCCTTTGTTTTTCATCTCAATATTATTGATTTGCTTTGGCAGCTGAGTTCTTCCTTTGGTGAAACTATTTCTTGTTAACTTTCTTAGACTCTGAAATAGTCCTTTCCCCAATTTTTTTACCCTCCCACTGTCACGTCCACTCCCTTGGCATCCAAATAAAGTTCCAGGAAGTTAACCTAAAATCTCCCCAGGCTCTTGAGTTGCCAGAACATTCTATACTATTTCTCAGTAATTTCTTGCAGTGCCACATTCTTCTGCTAGTCTTGAAGTTCTTCCTGATTTCTGATTTCAGTTCCCTCGACTGGGCTCATGCCTATTTGCTTATTCTTCCTCAGGGAGGATAAGGAATAAATGGCTTTTATCTCTACTCTGAGATAGTAAATGAAAACTTTCCATCCTCCTTTCTTCAGTTTTCCACACAAAAGAATCTTAAATGGCTTGTCCCTCCCTCCTCCTCTCTTTCTGTTGTTCAGTCACTGATTTCAAAACTTCTCAGGATATAATTTCAAAAGCCAACCTTCAAGAAACATCAGCATTAAAATATTTAAAACTTACAAAACCAATAATTTACATGCATAACCTTTTATAAACTTCTAAAATAACTTCTGACAACCAAGCCATGTTTTATTATTAAAAGTCAAGAAAGAAAAGAAAATGCCCTCCCATTTGCAGGTTGAAGTCTGCAACTCTGCTTCAGAGCTTTATTCTGTTAGACTAAACCCCAGTTAGAACACAAATTCTCCCAAGAGGATGCAAATGTTCTGAGAGGGAGAACACTTTTAGGCCCCATCCTGCAATCTATGATGCATAGCATACTAGTTCTGTGGGTTATTAATAGGCAGCTTTACACTGGGGGAAAGGTTCTCTGATCAAATAAGTTTGGGAAATGCTGGGTGAAGTAAATACCTTTCTGAGGATGACCAAGTCCTGAGTGATCTGGCCCCTTGCCACCTGCCGGTTCTGGCCTTGCTCTCCCATCCAGACACACCCACCTTCCATCCTTCAGACCCCAGATATGCAAAAGCTCACCCCAGCCTAAGCACCCTTGCATCTGCTAGAACCCCTGCCAGGAATGCTCCTCCTAGATCTTCACATCCTCTTTTGAACATGAAGGTTAAAATGTCACATACCCAGGGAGGGTTTTCTCTGACTATGTCACTTAAAATACATACCCGATCACCACCACCACCACGTTACTCTTCGTAACAATCTTTAACAGTTTGACTTGTGTATTATCTGTTCCCCCAATTAAAATGAAAAACCATATATATCCTATTCATTGTCATAGCTCTGGTGCCTAGAATAATGCCTGGTGTACTGTAGAAACTCAATAAATATTTGAATGAATAAATGAATGAACCAACCTTAAATAGATTTCTTCAACACAGGACTTCTCAGAGCCTTTCATGTTTGAATCTGTGTTGGAACTCTTCAAGCAGGAGATGTAGTATGCAGGGTTGTGCAAACCTAAGTGTGCCTGGAGCATCTAGTGGAACACTTTTTCATTGTTCATACTTTTAGAGACAGCATTTTAGTTAGTTAGTTTGTTTGTTTGTTTGTTTAGGTGATAGGAGAGGAGATAATGAGGCAGACTCCTGCATGTGCCCCAATCAAGCTCTATCCAGCAACCCCTGTCTTGAGCCAATGTTTGAGTACCAAGCTATTTTTAGCACCTGAGGATGATGGGCTCCAATGGAGCTATCCTCAGTGCCCAGGGCCATGCTCAAACTAATTGTGCCACTGGCTGCGGGAGGGGTATAAGGAGATAAGGGGGAAGGGAGGGGTGAAAAAGCAGATAGTTGCTTCTCCTGTGTGCCCTGACCGGGTATCAAACCAGAATGTTCAAATGCCAAGCGAATGCTCTATCCACTGAGCCAATGGCTAGGGTCTGCTTTAGGTTTTATAAATGACTTTATACCTAAATAAATTTTAGATTCTGTTTGAAAGCTACTTTAGAGGATTGTAGAGTCAGGATGATTTGTGAGGCTACAAATAGAGTGAAAGTGTATAGATAATGGGAGTGCAGATAGAAAAGATCTCAGAATAGTAGATGGAGACCTTCATCCAAGGTTGACCAGGTAAGGTAAACAAGTTCAATACTTTGCTTGAAAAAGAAAAAATGATTTTGCTAAATACTTTTAAATTGGTTTAATGGTTCAGAGAAGAGAAAATGATCTTTATGAAAATCAGGCCCCACTTAAACTGTATGTTAGCACAGAAGTATTATGATCAAATTTAAAATTCAGGTAGCATAAAAAAATTTGTTTCTGGAATGAGTTATAAGCAACTGTCAACAGTGACAGTCTGTAGAGAGAGGAGGTTAGGTGGGTGAGGGATGCATAGAGGAAGGTCTTTGCTTTTTGTTTCATCTTTCTGTTCAGCTTGGGTTTTTACCGTATCCATGTGTAACATTATTGTTTCAGTGTCAGTGCACCAGAGGGTGCGTCTCCTTCCCGGAGTCGCCTCTTTCCACGGAGGTACCTGGGTCTGGGGTGGGAAGAAGAAGAAGCTGGAGACACTCAGAAAGGACCAGGAAGGACTGGCTTGGAACTCCTGCAGGGAACTGGGGTCTGGCTATGCCACTGGGTTTGGAGCTACTTGCTTTAAGTGAGGTGTGTGGCAAGCCATGTGTTATTACTAAAAAAGGACAAGGACTGCATGAAAGGGATCGTTGCTTCTACTCCTCAACTGATGAGTACAAACAAGAAATCTGATACCCCATTGTTGAAATGTATGATTCTCCAAATAGAAAAAGATCAGATTTTTCTCATTCTCTTTAAAACCTTGGTGCTAAACTCAGAGACCTCACTGAGTTCATATCTCTCTGACACTGGAAAAATTCCCAGACCTCCCAGGCTTTGTCCTTTGTGACCTGTCCTGTTGGTCCCTGCCTTGTGAGAGAATGACCACTGGACTTACACTATTTAGGACAGACTTTTTGGATGAATAGAGTGTGTACTTTGGTAGGAAACAGAAAACATCAGTTCTTGCCTCATAGGGGGAGCAGAAAAAGTGCTGAGTCTGAAACTTCCAAATCAAGTTTGAAGGAGAAGGAAAGTGGGGGTTTGGGAGGAGGTGGAGCAAAGTTAAAAAAAATACAGTGGTTCTAGTATCCTCAATATCTTTATAGAAATGTGATCCTTCATACCAGGTGACTGTTCAGATGCTTGTCATTATGTCCTTATAGCCTCTACTTCTCTGTTCCTCCCTCCCTCTCTTCCTGACTTTGAACAAATGTTTCTTGATCAACGGAAGCTACAAAGATGAGTAAGACATGGATCCTTTTCTCAAATTGTCCAATAATACAAAGTGATAAGCGGTCAAATGGAGTGTCAGCAAAGTGTTAGGAGAGGGGTTAATTAAGACCAAGAAGGCTTTATAGTGGGGGTAACAACTGAACAAAAGAGACAGGATGTGGTGAGCAGAATCTTAAGATAAACTCATAACCATCACCCCTAGTGTAACTCTGAAATAAGAGAAATAATGCATGTGGGTCCAATCTAATCATAGGAACCTTTTAAAAGCAGAGGCTTTTATCTAGCTGGTGACAGAAGAATAAGTCAGACAGAAGGGCTCAATATGCCATTGCTGCTTTGCAGATGGAAGGACCACATGAGAAGGAATAAGAGCTGAGAGAGACCTCTGGCTGACAGCCAGCAGGAAGCGAGAACTTCAGTCCAGCAGCCACAAGGAAATGAAGTGTGTCAATAGCGTGAATGAGCCTGGAAGCAGATTCTTCCCAGAGCCTCCAGAGAAGAGCTCACCCTGCCCGACACCTTGATTTCAGCCTTGTGAGACTCTAAAAAGAGAACCCAGGGGAGCCCGCCTGGACTTCTGACCCACAGAACAGTGAGTTCATAAAGAGGGGTTGTTTTAAACCATCATTACAAAGCAATAGAAAAGTAATACAGAGTTGTTCTTTAGTCAAAGGGCAAAGTATGATCCCAATGCTGTTAGGGTACTCAGACCGGGGAAGGGCACATAGCTGGGAAACGCGGGGTGCATGAGCGCTAGGGGTGGCATGGGAAGTCTACAAAGTTGATTTGAGCCATACTGGAAACATCACTAAGTTTCATGCATGTCAAGGAGTTTGGGCTTTATCTTGAGCACCACTTTCTATCTCCCCTGCCCCTCAGCAGCCACATCGTCTCCTGCCCAGCATGGAAACACTTCTCTCACTTGACTAATGTCTGGAATGTTCACACAGTTTTTTACGCTTCTGCCTTTCTTTTCTGTTTAATATTCACCTGCTCTTCGTTCTTGGCACTTGTCCTCTTCATGCAGGAGGATGCTCAGGAATCCTGCCAGATGATGGCAGGAAGAAGACATAGCTGTGTGGCCATTGCCTTGATAATGTCCTCCTGTCTGAGTCCAGCAATGTCCACCACCAGGCCCTTATGAACGGACTGGCTGATGGGGAGAGGGTGCTGAGTGGACCAGAGTGGACCAGGGTGTCTCACTTAGGCAGCAATGGAAGAAGTATTGGCAGCAAGGCCCCGAGCATTGACCCAAGGATCCTATTAGTCAGAGAATGGCCATCTGTTTGGGCAATGAAGGAGGTAAGATGTATCAGTCAGGCCCTAGTGGGAAATACAATTTACTCTAGATTATTCAAATGGAGAGACTTTGGAGAAAGGTGAAAAGGAAAAAATGGAATGCAGGAATGGAAGTAAATCTTTACCATTTCAACCTCAATTGGCTGAGGGATAAGGGAAAAACAGTAACCAGAGCCCAATGAGAGCTTGAACCATAGAGAACGGGCTACCTGGAAGGAACCTCAGACCGGCAGGCATAGACCTATTGCCACTAAATTACTCTGAAGCAAAGAGGAGAGGGGAGAAATACCCTAGCTCTCTCTCTGCTGCCCTCTGATCCCCTGAAAGGGCCTCCCACGGTTGGAAACAGTCGGAAGCCAGTTGGCAAGGGGGCTCAGGGAGGTGTAGTCCAGAGGGATCAGCTTCTGAGAATGGATCTGGAGTGAGATAAGAGTGAAGACCAGAGAATGATCAGTGTATAAGGGAAAGAAAAAGCTCATTGGCTTTGCCATGATGTTGAGTTTGCCATGACCTGAGCCACATATGGGATCAGCCATGATGACTCTTAACATTGGGACTCTCACTACAGATAGCCCCTTGCTGATGGGATCCAGAGGAGGGGTGATCTGAAAAGGGGACAGAACCCATGACAGCAAAGGTGGCATCTTGTCCCTCCAATTCAGGGACCCTCCATGAGTGCAATCGCCTCCCCTAACAGAAGAGGGTTTTGGGGAAAAATACAGGGGTATCATATGTTGCTGTGGGAGCTTCTAGCCTGAGGACAACAGGGGCTTCCCAGAGATCCCAGCCTGAAATATTTAGGTTCTGCATACTTAGAGTGGTGGGAAACCATGCCTAGAGTTGTGGGCTGGACTGACCATTTCTGCCAGGGGGGTAAGGCTGTGTTTTGGAGGGAGAGGGGTAGCAAAGAGATTGCACAGGGGAAGGATGTGGTCAAACCCTTCTTTAAGAGCACAGCTTGTTATCTTTTGGGTCAAGCAAATTATAGGGGATTGATAAATTTACTAGAACAGCAAGAATCACACTGTTTTATTCAGCTTTAAATAAGGATATTTTTTCCCCAAAAAATATCTTCTTTAGTCTTTGAATAATCCTAAGAAAATTTCTGACCAACCAGAGACTTGAAAATTAACTCTGGTGAAGAGCCACAGTCAGTACTATAGGACAGATGGAGACCTTACATGACCTAAATCCCACTACATGCACCACCAGGCTTCTTTGCCCAGTTTGGACAACCCCTTGCCCTCTCCCAAACTTTGGCTCAGAAGGGTTGAGTATTATCTCTCACCTCTGGCCTAACCCCACAGCTGGCCCAGCCCTTGGGCTCACTGAGGCAGTCCCTTCCAGTCCTATAGGACTTTAAAGACCAAGTCAGTGACTGTGAGCTAGGGTAGGGCAGATTGACTCCCCAGATGAAGGGCTAAGGAAGGCATTAGGCACATGAGAGGAGTCACCCTTTGGCTGAGTGCAGGGTCCCCTCCCTGAAGATGACTCTGTGTGGCCTAGCCCACAGGCTCTGGGTCTGGATACTGGGCCCTCTCCCTCAACCTCAAGCAGCTGATCAGGGCAGTTCTTCCCAAGAACATAGCCTGTTTACTCCGTGGCCCAAATTTCCTCTTGAGCCTAGAGAAAGCCCCCACAGCAGAGGTCTGGTCCCAAACTTGCACAATCAAGCCCTCTTCCCTGGGTCCCCAGGCACAGGGAGATCAGGCCATCATGGAGGTGGGAGGTTCGGGTCAGCATGGCCAGTGGGGAGGGTAGAAATTGAGCCCAAGACCACGCTGCCCTGTGGTATCTGCAGCCTGCCTGAGACCGCAGGCGAGACGCACACAGAGGCGTCATAGCCCCTGCTGCCCGGTCCCTGCATGGCTCCCCAGGGACTCCTGGAGCCCGTGAGCTTGGCATGAAGCCCTCAGCCAGACTGCGCATTAAGTGCAGACTAAAAAGATGGGTGGGGGCTGGGGGCTGGACACGGATAGTAGCCATCATCAGATCCTTCCTGGTTTGATGTCCAAAGACAAACTGAGGACCAGACAGGACCTGTAGCCTTTTAGCTTCACGATAAGCAAGAGAAACCCACGCAAAGTAAGCAATCCAAAGTTGGGGATCTCTGGGTACCATCAATACATTTACCCTCACCCTAACCCCCACTCTAGGCCCCAAGGTCCCCTGGAGCAGATTCTTCCTTCCAGAGTCACCAGGTACAAGGGCGCTCTCCTCATCAATAAGCCATCTCTCAATGTCCTAAACCCACTTTGTTAGGTCCAACACTCTTTCCTGTACCCCTCTCTCACCCCATGACCAACACACACACCCTAACACAATTACACATCTCACCTGCCGTGGCAGTAATCAGCAATTGGGCCAATTACTCTAACTGCCGGATGCTGGGAAGGAAGGGACCCACCCACACACCCGCTGCTGAGATACTTTCTTCCAGAGCTTTGAGTGAGGCTGACACTGGGTGCTCTCCGGAAACTTGGTGTACCTACTGCTCTCAACAGCTCTCCTCTCCACTGCCCCCAGAGGAGGTAAGACCCAAGACAAGTCAAGGGAGCACAAAGCACTTCCCCATCCCCAAGATGCTATAGAAAATCCTAAGACGCTATAGAAAAACCTTGAGTCTGTCTCAGCCGAGCAAGGGAACAATATGAAAGTGACATCTGCACAGAGTCCATGGAAAGAAGCATTTGTGCTGAGCTGCCTGGAGAAAACCTGAGATCCAGGTGATCAGGGGACCCTAAAATGTAGACACATTCCACTTTATGCTGTGGGCTGCTGTCCCCAGCCCAGTGTTCCTGCAGCCCTGTGTCCAGAGCAGAGAAGGCTATCCTTACCTAGCTCTGTCCATCCAGGCCAGTCACGATCAGCTGACGCTAGAAGCTTGATTATATCTGGGTGTGCTTCGACAAACCAAGGAAAGGAAGGCAATTACCAAGTGGGAATATGCCCCTGTTACTGTTGTAGATGAGAGGGCCAGAGAGCTCGCTTGGGATCAGCATGTGAAGAAGCTTTGAACTCTTAGCTTAAGCAACAACAGGTGTTATACAGATGTGCTCACTCACACAGTTATTACCTCTTATCCCATCCTTGAGTACTGAAAACCAGGATGATTGGCCAAAGGACATTGTTTAGACATTGTTTCAATGTATCATTTGGGTCATTAATTAGTGTGAACACAGATTTTGGTCCCTAAGCATAGGTTATAGTTTCTGAGAAACCTCTTGTTGTTAAGGAGACCTGGCCCATCCGATTGGTTCCCACCGACAAGAAGGCATTCAAACAATGGGAGCCATCCACTGTGCTGCAGTAGGGTCTCTGATGAGCTGGTCTTCAGCTCCTGCCAGTTCAGTGGAGGTTGAACAGTGGTGATATGCCTTCATCACTCCCACCCCCAGGCTCTGTCACCCCTGTCTCCCTGGGTATGGCATCTGGCACCTGACCAGGTCCTAAGGGAGCCCCTCTTGCTGGGCAGAAAGGTAGTGTTGTATTATGAAAAGATTCGTGCTCATCTGCCCTCAAGTTCTCTTGGCGCCTTCTCTGACATGGCCACATCACACCGCCTGCAGAGCCCTTGCCTCCTACCTTTCAGGGATTTCTCTGGGCCAGAGACACGCACACAGCCTTCACAGTTTCCAACCCCTCAGCCACTAGGGTGGGACTTTCAGAAATGATGGATACCACCTCTTCACTCAGACTCAGCTCAGCCTTTTCAGGTATAACCTTAGGTTGGATGGGGAGAGAGCCTGGACACTCCCACCTCAACCCTGCTGTGCACGGGAAACAAAGGCCTCACAACTGAGTAAATATGGGTGCTTCTTACATCCACCACTACCATTCGGTCACCAGATCAGTGCCTCTGCCTACACTTCCCCTTTGCCCACCCTCACCCCCAAACAATAATGCTCGTTTTGTTGACTTTAGTAAAAACAGAGGCATTCCGGACAGTGGGACTCATGAGAGCAAATTCTCCCTAGTCAGTTTATACTGAAGCCAGCATAGGAATCTGTGGGCACACATGTGTGCGCACACATGCCTATGTGTGCAAGGAGGTAGGGTTGCAGAGGGAACCATGAGAAACTACAATGACACAAGAAGAGGACAGAGGAATATTCAGGTGTGAAAAGTCTGGAAGAGCAGAGGGTTTGGCTGAGACTTGTAGATGGCAGTGGGGCTCACTGTGCTGCACTGAGTCAGCCCATTTGTACATTTGTCCTACGAGCTGAAGGTATGGACCTCCCAAGTAAAACACCCTCCTATGCACTGTTTGAGCCAAGAAGTGGGGGACAGAGGACAGATTCAAGGCTAGTAGATGCAGGCGGCCGTAGAGATGACTGCATCTTAAATGGAGGATGAAGGTAAAATAAATGCAGGATAAGGTAACTTTCAGGGCTAGAACTCAGGAGAATTGTGAGAGAATAATTCACATTCATTTTCCTGGGAATGGTAATGTCATTCTCGGTTCCTCCAGCTACCTCTTGCTTAAAACCCAGGAACACTAAAGAAGTAAATGTTCATTGTGATAATGAATATAACGTATCTGCTACAGGTCAGAGACTCCCCCAGATTGGATTTTTAAAAGTCGATTTATATTTTGCTATAATTCGTAATAAAACAACAATGTTGAAAATAAGAGGGAGCCCTGGCCGGTTGGCTCAGTGGTAGAGCATCGGCCTGGCGTGCAGGAGTCCCAGGTTCGATTCCCAGCCAGGGCACACAGGAGAAGCGCCCATCTGCTTCTCCACCCCTCCCCCTCTCCTTCCTCTCTGTCTCTCTCTTCCCCTCCCGCAGCCAAGGCTCAATTGGAGCAAAGTTGGCCCGGGCACTGAGGATGGCTTTATGGCCTCTGCCTCAGGTGCTAGAATGGCTCTGGTTGCAACAGAGCAATGCCCCTTGGTGGGCATGCCGGGTGTATCCCCGGCCGGGTGCATGTGGGAGTCTGTCTGACTGCCTCCCCATTTCCAACTTCAGAAAAATACAAAAAGAAAATAAGAGGGTATGAAAAGGAAGTTTCTCTCTCTCACTCTCTCTCTTCCCCTCCTTCATCCATGGCTCGATTAGTTTGAGCACATCTACCCCAGGTGCTGAGAATGGCTTCATGGAGCCTCTACCTCAGGCACTAAAAATAACTCAGTTGCAAGCATGGCTCCAGATGGGTAGAGCATCGGCCCCAGATGGGAGTTGCTGGTCTGTCTCTATCTCCCCTCCTCTCACTTGGAGAAGAAGAAAAAATAATAATAAAAATAAAAATAAATAAAAAGAAAGTTTGTGTAGCAACATTAATGTCAGACCAAATAGACTGTAAAGCAAAAAATATATATATATAAATATTACAGGGAATACTTTTACAGGGAATACAGGGAAGTATAAAGAAGATCAGTACTTAAAGATATTATACCAATTCCTAGAACAATACAACCTTCCTAGACTGAGTCATGAAGAAGCAGAAAGCCTAAACAGACCAATCAGCAGGGAGGAAATAGAAAAAACTATTAAAAATCTCCCCAAAAATAAAAGTCCAGGCCCAGACGGTTATACTAGTGAATTCTATCAAACATTCAAAGAAGACTTGGTTCCTATTCTACTCAAAGTCTTCCAAAAAATTGAAGAAGAAGCAATACTTCCAAACACATTTTATGAGGCCAACATAACCCTCATACCAAAACCTGGCAAGGATGGCACAAAGAAAGAAAACTACAGACCAATATCTCTAATGAATACAGATGCTAAAATACTAAACAAAATACTGGCAAACCGAATACAACAACATATTAAAAAAATAATACATCATGATCAAGTGGGATTCATCCCAGAATCTCAAGGATGGTTCAACATACGCAAAACGGTTAACGTAATACACCATATCAACAAAACAAAGAACAAAAACCACATGATCTTATCAATAGATGCAGAAAAGGCTTTTGATAAAATACAACACAATTTTATGTTTAAGACTCTCAACAAAATGGGTATAGAAGGAAAATATCTCAACATGATAAAGGCCATATATGATAAACCATCAGCCAACATCCTATTAAACGGCATAAAACTGAGGACTTTCTACCTTAAATCAGGAACAAGACAGGGTTGTCCACTCTCTCCACTCTTATTCAACGTGGTGCTAGAAGTTCTGGCCAGAGCAATCAGACAAGACAAAGAAATAAAAGGCATCCATATCGGAAAAGAAGAAGTAAAGCTATCACTTTTTGCTGATGATATGATCCTATACATCGAAAACCCGAAGGACTCCACAAAAAGATTATTAGAAACAATAAACCAATACAGTAAGGTCGCAGGATACAAAATTAACATACAAAAGTCCATAGCCTTTCTATATGCCAACAATGAAATATTAGAAAACGAACTCAAAAAAATAATCCCCTTCACGATTGCAACAAAAAAAATAAAATACCTAGGAATAAACATAACAAAGAACGTAAAGGACCTATATAATGAAAATTACAAAGCATTGTTAAGGGAAATCGAAAAAGATACAATGAGATGGAAAAATATTCCTTGTTCTTGGATAGGAAGAATAAATATAATCAAAATGGCCATATTACCCAAAGCAATATACAAATTTAATGCAATTCCCATCAAAATCCCTATGAGATTTTTTAAAGAAATGGAACAAAAAATCATCAGATTTATATGGAACTATAAAAAACCCCGAATAGCCAAAACAATCCTAAGGAAAAAGAATGAAGCTGGGGGCATTACAATACCTGACTTTAAACTATATTATAGGGCCACGATAATTAAAACAGCATGGTATTGGCAGAAAAATAGACACTCAGACCAATGGAACAGAATAGAAAGCCCAGAAATAAAACCACATATATATGGTCAAATAATCTTTGATAAAGGGGCCAACAACACACAATGGAGAAAAGAAAGCCTCTTCAACAAATGGTGTTGGGAAAACTGGAAAGCCACATGCAAAAGAATGAAACTCGACTACAGCCTGTCCCCGTGTACTAAAATTAATTCAAAATGGATCAAAGACCTAAATATAAGACCTGAAACAATAAAGTACATAGAAGAAGACATAGGTACTAAAATCATGGACCTGGGTTTTAAAGAACATTTTATGAACTTGACTCCAATGGCAAGAGAAGTGAAGGCAAAGATAAATGAATGGGACTACATCAGAATTAAAAGTTTTTGCTCAGCAAGAGAAACTGATATCAAAATAAACAGACAGCCAACTATATGGGAACTGATATTTTCAAACGACAGCTCAGATAAGGGCCTAATATCCAAAATTTACAAAGAACTCATAAAACTCAACAACAAACAAACAAACAATCCAATAAAAAAATGGGAAGAGGACATGAACAGACACTTCTCCCAGGAAGAGATACAAATGGCCAACAGATATATGAAAAGATGCTCAGCTTCATTAGTTATTAGAGAAATGCAAATCAAAACTACAATGAGATACCACCTCACTCCTGTTAGATTAGCTATTATCAACAAGACGGGTAATAGCAAATGTTGGAGAGGCTGTGGAGAAAAAGGAACCCTCATTCACTGTTGGTGGGACTGTAAAGTAGTACAACCATTATGGAGGAAAGTATGGTGGTTCCTCAAAAAACTGCAAATAGAACTACCTTATGACCCAGCAATCCCTCTACTGGGTATATACCCCAAAACCTCAGAAACATTGATACGTGAAGACACATGTAGCCCCATGTTCATTGCAGCACTGTTCACAGTGGCCAAGACATGGAAACAACCAAAAAGCCCTTCAATAGAAGACTGGATAAAGAAGATGTGGCACATATACACTATGGAATACTACTCAGCCATAAGAAATGATGACATCAGATCATTTACAGCAAAATGGTGGGATCTTGATAACATTATAAGGAGTGAAATAAGCAAATCAGAAAAAAACAAGAACTACATGATTCCATACATTGGTGGAACACAAAAATGAGACTAAGAGACATGGACAAGAGTGTGGTGGTTACCAAGGGTGGGGGGGGGGGGAGGACATGGGAGGGAGGGAGGGAGAGAGTTAGGGGGAGGGGGAGGGGCACAGAGAACTAGATAGGTGACGGAGGACAATCTGACTTTGGGCGAGGGGTTTGCAACATAATTTGATGACAAAATAACCTAGACATGTTTTCTTTGAATATATGTACCCTGATTTATTAATGTCATCCCATTACCACTAATAAAAATTTATTAAAAAAAAAAAAGATATTATACCAAGAAAATGTAGTAATAACTAAATCTGCATGCATTTAGCAATATAGTCTTGAAATACATGAAGCAAAAATGGAAAGAAATTACAAGGAGAAATCAACAAATCCACAATTAGAGTGGGAAATTTTTTTTACATGAACGTTCAGCAGCTTTGTTTGTAAGAGCTGAAAGATGAAAACAGTCTAATGTCTATCGATATGTGAGTGAATAAACAAATTGTGGTAGAGCCACACAATGAGTAGTATTCAACAATAAAAAGGAATTAATTATTGAGCCACTCAAGCGAATATATGAATCTCAGTTACATAGAGTAAAAGAAGTCAAATTAAAAAAAAAAAAAAGAGTACGTAACATATGATTCTATCTATAATATTCTAGAACATGCAAATAAACTGATAGTTACAGAAAGTAGATTAGCATATGCCTGAGGACGGAATGAGGGACAGGGAGAAGCAGGGTTAAAATGAGGCTCGAGCGGACTTTTGGGAGTGATGGATACGTTCATCACCTTGATTGTGCTGATTGCTTCACACATGTACATTATCCAAATTTACCAGATGGTATACTTTAAATAGATGCCATTTATTGCATGTCAGTTATACTTCCATAAAACTGCTTGGAATAAAAATATTGTGTCAAGTTTTCATAAACATAAAGAGACGACTCTGCCCCTCTGCCATTAGAGTGGGTCGACCAAGTGCCTGCTTCTTCTGTGGCATTCCCCATTTCTGGAGCCTGAGTTATTGTGATGTTTTATCACCGGATCATAGGACCTTGAGAGTAGAATCCATCCTGGTCTTGCTCTCAGCATGGTACCCTCGAGTGGGAGATTTCCTTATCTCTTTCAGAAACTCAAAGCTTAAGGAATCAAAACTCAATAAAAACACAAGTCATTTTAATAGAACTTATTATTACAGGTTGATCTGAAGGACATAGATAGAAGTTGAAACTGGCAAATCCATATTCTTTTCAAGAACATGTGACACAATATTTACAAAAGTGGACCATAAAGCAAGTCTCAAAAAAGACCAGAAAATAATTTTTATATGTTCTGTGACCACATGAAGTAAAATAAAAATTCAATTTCAAAAGGATAAATAAAATTTTTATTTGGCAAACTTCAAGTGCTCTCTCAAATAATTTATAGGTTAAAGGAAAATAATTAATAGTTATGAAAGTTATAACCAAATAATGAAATCAATACATATCAAAATTTTGGGATGCAGTGAAAGCAGTGTTTATTAGAAAATGTATAGGCCTGACCTGTGGTGGCGCAGTGGATAAAGCGTCGACCCCAGTTTGAAACCCTGGGCTTGCCTGGTCAAGGCACATATGGGAGTTGATGCTTCCAGCTCCTCCCCCCTTCTCTCTCTCTGTCTCTCCTCTCTCTCTCTCTCTCTCTCTCTCTCTCTCTCTCTGTCTCTCTCTCTCCTGTCTAAAATGAATAAATAAAAATTTTTAAAAAGAAAAAAGAGGCCCTGGCTGGTTGGCTCAGCGGTAGAGCATCGGCCTGGCGTGCGGGGGACCCGGGTTCGATTCCCCGCCAGGGCACATAGGAGAAGCGCCCATTTGCTTCTCCACCCCCACCCCCTCCTTCCTCTCTGTCTCTCTCTTCCCCTCCTGCAGCCAAGGCTCCATTGGAGCAAAGATGGCCCGGGCGCTGGGGATGGCTCCTTGGCCTCTGCCCCAGGCGCTAGAGTGGCTCTGGTCACGGCAGAGCGACGCCCCGGAGGGGCAGAGCATTGCCCCCTGGTGGGCAGAGTGTCACCCCTGGTGGGCGTGCCGGGTGGATCCCGGTCGGGCGCATGCGGGAGTCTGTCTGACTGTCTCTCCCTGTTTCCAGCTTCAGAAAAATACAAAAAAAAAGAAAGAAAAAAGAAAGTGTATAGGGCCCTGGCTGGTTTGCTCAGTGGTAGAGCATCAGCCTGGCATGTTAATGCTCCGGGTTTGATTTCCGTTAGGGCACCCAGGGGAAGCGACCATCTGCTTCTCCACGCCAGCCATGGCTCTATTGGTTCAAGTGCATCAGCCCTCCAGAACCAAGGATGGCTCCTTGGAGCCTCCACCTCAGATGCTAAAAATAGCTCTGTTGTGAGCATTGGCCCCAGATGGGGGTATCCAGGTGGATCCCAGTCTGAGCACATGCAGGAGTCTGTCTAGCTCCCCTCCTCTCACTTGGAAAAAGAATAGAAAAAAATATATAGTTTAATCTATTGATTAGAAAATAAGATTGAATGTTAATGAGCTACATATTCAATTTAAAAAATCAAGAGGATATTCAAAGAAAGTAGAAACAAAAATAAAAGCAAAAATTAGGAAACAAATTCAAAATGAATTAGGAGGCCCTGGCCGGTTGGCTCAGTGGTAGAGCGTCGGCCTAGCGTGCAGGGGTCCCGGGTTCGATTCCTGGCCAGGGCACACAGGAGAAGCGCCCATCTGCTTCTCCACCCCTCCCCCTCTCCTTCCTCTCTGTCTCTCTCTTCCCCTCC
This sequence comes from Saccopteryx bilineata, assembly GCF_036850765.1. Classification (NCBI taxonomy): domain Eukaryota; kingdom Metazoa; phylum Chordata; class Mammalia; order Chiroptera; family Emballonuridae; genus Saccopteryx; species Saccopteryx bilineata. The sequence goes on along the minus strand of NC_089491.1, from coordinate 135,911,396 downwards.
CGCAGCCGAGGCTCCATTGGAGCAAAGATGGCCCAGGCGCTGGGGATGGCTCCTCGGCCTCTGCCCCAGGCGCTAGAGTGGCTCTGGTCACGACAGAGCGAGGCCCCGGAGGGGCAGAGCATCGCCCCCTGGTGGGCAGAGCATCGCCCCCTGGTTGGTGTGCCGGGTGGATCCTGGTCGGGCGCATGCGGGAGTCTGTCTGACTGTCTCTCCCCGTTTCCAGCTTCAGAAAAATACAACAACAACAAAAAAAAGAATTAGGAAACAAATTCAAAAGCTGGCTTCTGAAAAGATTGTTAAACTTGACAAAAAGGAAAAGAAAATAGAAAGATTCATCTAGGAAGAAGAAAGAGATGGCAGAAGGAGACTTCCTGGCCACTAGAGGTAAATAGCATGTCCTTAGAGGAAACAGGTCTCCCCCTTTCCATTGGCCATAGAGTGCCCAGGTCTTATTTATCTTTGTATCCGCACAGGTTGGCAGCCTGGTACATAATAGATATTCAGTGGATCTGTTGTATAAAATCAAATCCCCTTCTCGAGCAGGCAGTCCCTGGATTCAATGTTGGAGCACACAAAGTCTGTGGACAGAGTTCTCAACAGAGCATCCATACATCACTATTTATTCCTCATGTTAAACAAAGCACCGAAGTTTAGGAATGCTATACTTTAAAAAGTAATAATCAGAGCAAATCAAAGTTATCCTTATAATAATATTCTCCTCCTTTATTTGGATGAGATCGGCCTGAACAAGAGAGAAAAGGATGGAGACAGAGCTGGGCAGGGAGTTGGCCAAGGTGGGGGTGGTATTCACTGCCCAGGGCACTCAGAAAAGACTGTGTCCAACACAGGAGCACCCACCACCAAGGCTGTCCTCGGGGAAGCAGACTGAGAACCCCTGGTTGATAATGGCAGCTATGACAAGCTCCCAGGTGGCCAAGAAATCCGGACGTGTCAGATTTTCTCATCAGTCTATGAAAGAAGAGTTGATCTCAGCTTTCACACACACCCAAGTGGGTCAGGAGCAAGATCAGGAACACAGCAAGGCTGGGATATTTCTGGCTGGAAATGGAAAGTGGCAAGGCAGACAGATGCAGGACACAGAAGTCTAGGGTTTCAGAGGTAGCAAAAAGGCTCCTAACCACTTCCAAAAACGCTGCCCCTCCAGGCACTGTCGCCTGAACCGTTTCTTTGTGGTTCTAACCCTCATCTTGGCTTTGTCCTCCAAGGAGGTCACCCTTATCAGCCATTGCCAACTCTGTGAATTTGAGTTTCAGGCGCTTTCCTGACCTGAGGTTTGGAGGGGGTGGGTTGGGTGGGGTGAGCTGAGGGCAGGAGGGCAGGAGGGCATGAGGGCGTGAGGGCACTGGCTGCCTAAGGGGAAAACAGAAGAAAACTGCCCAGGGCCAGCCCTGGTCGTGTGGTGAGCTAAAGGGAGAGCCCACAAGCTGGGAGGGAGAGGAATGAGTTCCAGATGCTCTAGCACAGCTGGAAGCCATGCGGCTGCCCTGGGTCATGGCCAGGAGCACAAGCTGACCTGCAATCAGAGGGCAGAGGAAGATACACAGGGTATCTGATTCTGGCTCTGCAAACAACAGCTTCCGGGAAACAGCTATGCGCCAGCACACTGTGGACCGGATGCGCGGATGGATGCACGGCTATCCCTCCATTGGGCCACCGACCAGGTAGGTCAGCAGTTCCCAATGGTCTTTGAAGGTAAAAGCAAGCAGCCCTGAAACAAGTAACAACAAACATTGTAAGGCACTTTATGATACAGAGAGGGCTATGTCCCAGAGCCTCACAACATCCTTTGGGAGTGTGTATTTATGATTGTTATTATTTTGCAAAAGAGGAAGCTGAGGCTCAGCAAAGTAAGGAAGGATGGACAGAGCTGGGACTTCTCAGTCCAGACCCAGTACTTGCTATGCCTTTGTTTCAAGTGTGGTCCTCGACTAGCCGCGTGAGTCAGTCTAGGAGCCTGTTAGAAATTCTCTAGGTCTCATGGAGAATCAGAATCTGCATTTTAACCAGCTGCCCGGGAAGTTCATATTTTATACACACATTAAAATTTGAGAAGTACTATTTCTACCATATCAGACCATTCATCATAACATCTGATGATCTACTTGAATTACACACTCAAAATCTTGGGGCGGGGGTCTCAGTATTTTAGAACTGGACAGAACTTCTCAAAAGCACCTGGACCTACTCCATCATGATGTAAATGATGACGCTGACAAATTTTCAAAGCAAGTCTCTAGCAAAACTGAGGTGAAAACTCAAATGGCTCTTTTGTCTCAGAAGCCTTCGTCATACCTGCCCTCTTCCTATTTCTTTCTTTCTTATTTTTCAGTTTCATGTTTACTGCTATTCATTTTGGGTTCTGTTTTAAAAGCAGGCTTTCTTTGCCAGGTATGTGCAATCTAGGCTAATAGTTAACTTACCTGCATTTTCTGAGCACACATTAATAGGGAATAAAAACAATAATAAGAACAGAAGCAATCATGGCTGTTCCTTTGTTTAGTATGTCCTACTTTTGCAGTGTTTTATATCCATGGTTCAGTCACATGATAGGCAGCTGTAGAAAATCAGCCTTGTATGGAAGATTGGTCCTAGATAATCTAGGACAATCACTGAGTTGGTTACAAATACATATTAGATGTAATAACATGTGGAGGGACAGACGTAATAATAATGTGTGGGGAGATATCTATGAATCTACAAGGACGAGGGCCACCCTACAGTGGTGTCTGTCCAGCATAAGTGCAGGACTTTGGCAATTTTCTGGTTAATTTGCTAAGTCTAGATGGCCAAACCAATAATTCGGGCCAGTGGTAGATTTTCTGAACCTAAATATTCTGGTTTGGCTGTCTTCATTTCTAAAGTTAACCGATACTTGCCAAATCACTGCCTCCTTCACATTCTATCAAGGGGAAAGATATGCTCATGTGACTGTGAATTCACATGTATTTTAATACGTGCATTTATGTGTAATTCAGCTTGGATAATTTTGTTCTTTGAAATGAGATAATATGAACTCAAATGTTCATCCCACAGCTCTCTCCCAGCATCTCTAGAATGGTTTGGGGTGGGAGTGGAGTTGAGTTTGTGTTTCTCTTCCCCACACCTCCCCCATTGCACTTCTGGCTCTAAGGTCTTGATTCTGTGGAGTTTTCTCTCTCTCTTATGTCTTACCTCCTGTGAACATTTTCATTCTCTGCCTGCAATGAATCAAACATCTATCTCTTTCCCATGATTTCTCCAAAACATCACTCATCAAGGTCAGTGGATACAAGAGACTTCTCTGTACATATGAAAGTAACTGAGGGGCAGTTCTTTGCCACACAATAAAATAAATCATAACACTGATTACTAGAAGCTTTGTCCTTAAAAGCCTTTCAGCTATTCCCTTTCCCCACATTCCCACCATGGGGAATTGCCTTCTCCTCGGGCTCAAGCCTCCTATTATGTTATGGCTCTTTCCTCATCCAAGCTCCTTCTAAGCTAAACAGCCCTCACCCACAAATTCCTATGTTGATTATATCTTTGTCTCTATCCAAGCCCATCCCATTCAAGAACTACCTTCCTTAACCCCAATGGCCCGTGGATCATGGTGTTTGTTCAACAAAGGGCCCAAGGATGAATTTTCCCTTAGACTGTCACTGACAGGGGGCCCTCTCCTGACACACCAATGCCTTCTGTTACAGGGCAGACAGCTGGATGGCCTCCAGGTGCTGGTGTAAGTCTCTGAACGTATGTGAGAGCATGGGTGAGAAAACGGGTGCCACAGTGCGTATGTTTGACTGTGTGTGTGCGTGCACAAGCAGGGATCAGCCGTAAGAACTAGACCAAATGCAATTGAGAAAACGTGCAAAGGGTGTGTCTAGACTCACTCATCAAGTGTGGGATCCAACGCTGAGAAATCTCACATGTCGGTCCCACGCAGGACTCAGGGAGATCCTCCACAGTCAAGCTACATCTCCTTGAAAGTTAACTAATTAATTGGGAAGTAACACAGAGGCACAGGGAAAATACAGATATAGAGCTATGGGAAACTGGAATGCCAGAAAAAGAATCAGTTAAATGGCAAGTTCCAAGGTCATCCTGGTTCTCAGAGACATGGGTGATGATAGCAAGTTGCCACAAATGCCACTAAAAGGCACAAAGCTGGGTGGCAGTTTCTACTCTTAAGGCGTAGAAGACTCTGGAGGACAAGGACAGTGGGCTGGGCAGCCTCCCCTTTCCAGGGATTCCTGATGCCACAAGAGCCTATTTGTCAGAGCTGGGGAGGGCCTGGCCTTCCTGGAGGAAGAAGGAAAGCAAGGATGCCTTCTTGGATCCGAGAGCCTGTGAGACATGGGGACTGTGAGCTCAGCTGTAGTCCCAGGATTAGAAGGGACAGGGCTCTCAGGGCGGGAGGGGGATCATATGGGGTTAGCACTTCACCAGTCCCTTCATACATAGTGCTTGTATTTCCTAGGGCTTAGAAGCTTGTGGGGGACTGAAGTCAGTAGACGATATGTTTAATGCCCCTGGGAGAGGCTGGTGAGACCAGGATGAGTGTGATAGCCTGTCCCATCCCATGTCCAGGCAACTGCTCTGGGTCTGGCTGTGAAGAGACTGTTAGGCAGTTTGTGCTCTGGCCCACGTTGCAGGGCACAGGGGAGAGTCCTGCCCCACTGGCTCCTGCAGCCCCTGTCCTACTCTAACAGCTGAGAGCCGCTGAGAGGGGAGTTCTGCTCCAAGGGGTCAGAAAGCCAAGTTTGTGTCCAGTCCCATCTCTTACTCCCTGTGGGACATTTGCTTACAGACTCACCTGAACAGTTATCTCCTTGTTTATGAAATGGCAGCAAAAATGCCTTCTCTTGTAGGGGTGTTTGGAAGATGAAACATTATAAAGCCAGGAAGGTGCCCAGCCCCCTGTCTGGGGACAGTGGGTGCTGGTGATGGCTTGCCTCCCAGCATGGATCATGTTGTCCAGTGCTCAGGCACTGGCACTGAAAGGAAGGGACAAGTCTCACTCACCCTCGTGCCCTCAGCATCTGGCCCAGAGCCCAGCGTGCTCTTGGGCACCCTGTAAGTATATATTGGAACACACTAAGTTTGACAACAAGTCAGAAGGTCATGGCAAATGAAGGGTCTGACAGGTTTTGCCCATGACCTTAGAAAGGCAAGGACCTGAATTCCCCACCTCAGGACCCAGTCCCACAACCCCCACCCAGATGTCAGTCAATGTCCCTCAGAGCCTCCCCTGCACCTGCCCCAAGGGCACCGCACACTGATGCCCCCTTGACATGCTCTGCTGTTCCCTGATTAGGTCCCGCGATCACCTCCACTGACACCACTGGTCTGCGTACTGTCCCTCAGCCCATGACACTGTCGGGCTCTGACCCCCTCCCACCCCAGCCTCCTCACTCACCTGGTTGCCAGGTAACAAACAGGATGCCCAATTAAATTTCAATTTCGGATGCACACTAAAAATAATTTGTTGTTTATCTGAAATTTGAATCTAACTGGACAACCTGAATTTTTATCTGCTAAATCTGGCAACCCTACCGAGGGAGTGTCTTTCCACCGACCACAGTCTTCCCTTCCTCCACACCTTCCTTCCAGCGCCCCCAGAACCTAACCGGCATTGGCAGCCCAGACCATCTGTCTGTTCGCTCACTCATGTTGGTAGACCTACAATAAGCAAAGTTTTATTACATGCCCACCAAACACCAAGCCCTCTGCTGAGCACTGGGGGTGCAATGGTGGAAATGCCAGCGTCCTGCCCTCATGTGCCTTCTATTTGACAAAAGTAAATGAATAAATAAAAACAATTATAACTGTAGTAAATGCTAGTATGCAAATTACCTAAACAGAGGATGGAAACAGAAATGAAAGGAGGAATACAGAGTTTTGACAGGACAGGGAGGAAAACCTCTCTGTGGAGATGATACTCAATCAACCTGAAGGATGAAGATGGGCTGGCTGAGGAAGGGGGAGGAATTCTAGGCTCTGAGGCAGGAAAAATAGCTTTGACCATTAGGAATGGAAGAAGACCCATGTGCCTGGCCAATGGGGAGGGCCTGAGATGAGCTGGGAAAATGGGAAAAGCCCAGAATCACTCAGGGCCTGATCCGCTATGGCAACATTGTGAGAGCAGGTGGGCGAGCGCACACACACACACACACACACACACACACGGAAAGGCTGATAAAGAAAAGATTTTAGGGTCTGAATAATGAAACTAAATGCTTCATGGATATTGAAATGAAGGCAATTCATGTTGGAAGCAGGGAGACTTGTTACGAGGCCACTGCAGAATCAAGGCAAGAGGGGATGGTAGTCTACAATAAAATGGAATGGTGGTGACAAATGAGAGAAATGGGACAGAATACACTTTGGAGGGAAGGTTTACTAGATTTTGTTGGAGACTGCAAGCTGACAGGGTCCTTGTGGTTTAGATTTTTGGGGAACAGAGGTGTGAGGGACTGGCAGTAAGCTGACAGGCTGCCCAACACCCCACCTCACTTGCTTGGTTAAGTTGCTAAAGGCTAAGTTCTTCCCCACACCTCCATGTTAGCTGTGAGGCTGGATTGTTTTTAGGTTTTTTTTGTATTTTTCTGAAGTTGGAAACGGGGAGGCAGTCAGACTTCCGCATGCGCCCCACCGGGATCTACCCGGCATGCCCACCAGGGGGTGATGCTCGGCCCATCTGGGGCGTTGTTCTGTTGCAACCAGAGCCATTCTAGCACCTGAGGCAGAGGCCACAGAGCCATCCTCAGCACCTGGGCCAACTTTGCTCCAGTGGAGCCTTGGCTGCAGGAGGGGAAGAGAGAGACAGAGAGGAAGGAGAGGGGGAGGGGTGGAGAAGCAGATGGGTGCTTCTCCTGTGTGCCCTGGCCGGGAATTGAACCTGGGACTCCTGCATGCCAGGCCGAGGCTCTACCACTGAGCCAATTGGCCAGGGCGGATTATTTTGACTCATCCCAGCCCCCATGTCCCTTGAAGAGACTGGAGGCAGTTTTCTTTTTACCCTTTGTTTTGTGAAGTTAAGATGTTATGCAGGGTGGAGGGTTTTCTGCACTTGGGGGAATTCTTGGGTTGCCTTGGAAATGTGACTTTGTATCAGAGATCTCTTTGATTTGCTAATGACATTCTGCCTTATAAATAAAGCAGTTTGGGGGTGGAGACTTGCTCTTGCAATTGCAAAGAGGCCACCCAATCTCATCCTTTTTCTCTGAGTTTATTTCTTCATTCGCACTATTCTCACTCAGGACCTGGACAATTACTAGCTGCACTGGTCCACGGCAAGTCTTGATATAAATTGGATGTGAAAGGTGAGGAGGAATCAAGGACCACAGTTTTTAGCAGCTAAGAAGATGGAGGGGATGTAGCCAAGACTGGGAGGTAGTAGGATGAGAACCAAGAGTTCTTGTTGGGACAGGTTAAGTTCCTAATGTCTGGGGGACTTCAAGTAAAAATACCAAGTGAAAATTGATTCCAGAAGTCAGCACTCAAAGAGAAGAAATGGCTAAAGTCAGAAAGGTGGACTTGCCACCATATGGGTGGTGTCTGCAGCCATAGAAATGTAGAGGGAGGAGCCCATGACCAAGTCCGTGGGCACTGGCACTGAAGAACCTGCCAAGAAGCCTGAGCAGAGCCCCCAGAAGGGCAGAAGGAAACCAGGAGAGCACTGTGTGGGGGCACAGAGGAGGGAGGGTTTCAGGATGGGGTCGGCTGAGTTTAAGCTGCCCTGAGAGGGGGCAAGGGGGGCAGAGAAGTGTTCATTGGCTCTGGTGAATTTAATATGGACAGGTGCAGGGTAGGACAGAAGGCACATGGTGGGTGAAGAGGGAAATATGAGGAGGAAGTAGCAAGGCACGTGTCCCCCACTCTGGTGAGGAGCGTGGCTGTGACACGAACAGGATGAGGGGTCGTGCCTAGAGGGGCCTGTGTCTTGGAGAGGAATTTTTTTTTAAAGATGAGAGTTAGAGCATGTTCCTGTGCTGACGGGAATGGTCTAGGTACTGGGAGGAAGCAGGAGAAGGAAGATGTGAACGAGAGAGGGGTTACCCTCCCTCCGAAGCGATGAGGGTGACCGTGCCCTTGGACCTGGGCCCGGGCAGCCAGCCTGTCCAGGGCTGGATGGAAGGGGATGCCTACTGAGGCCTGGGGAAGAGGACGCCGGACAGGGAGGGCCTGCCTTGCTCTGGAAATAGAAAACTGACACTGGTAACTAAATAACTCGTGGAGAGGGGGCAAAGGCACTGGTAGAGTCTGAAGGAGCAAAAATAATCTGTCCTGCTTGGGCAGTGAGGCGAATCGGATGTGGGCGGTGGGGAGGCCTGCCTGCAGTCCCTCAGCCGCAGCGCCCTCTCCGGCCTGCAGGGGTGAGCGCTGCTCTTCCTGGTCTTGCTCTGCCTGGCCAGGTAGACTGAGCATCATCAAGTGAGGGTCGTGCGCTCTGCACCCAGCCAGCGAGCTTGATTGCTCTGCTTCAGCCACTGTCTGCTCCAGACTCCAAGCAAGGCACCGGACAGACAGACAAATAGACAGGGCAGAGCCCTACTGAGCTCCAGCCACGCAGATGAGGCCCAAGCACAGGATTCCAGATAGGCTGCCCTGCCTCCCTCCACCCCACTGGCCACTCCTTCTCTGACCACATCAGCTGGCCCAGTCTTCACTCGCCTCCTTGACTGCTACAGCCTCTCAGATCTCCCTCTTCTGGGGTCCTAAACCTCCTGCCCAATGCCACCCCACCCCACCCTACCCCACATCTCCCCCATACACACATCTCCCCCCATACACATCACCCCCCCACACACACATCAGCCCCCCACATCACCCCCCCACACACATCACCCCCACATCTCCTCCCACACACATCATCCCCCCCACACATCTCCCACACACACACATCACCCCCACACACACACATAACCCCCCCGCATCACCCCCACACACACACATCTCCCCCACACACACATCACCCCCCCCACATCTCCCACACACATCTCCTCCTACATCTCCCCACACATACATATCCCACACACACATCTCCCTCCCCACATCTCCCCCAACAGCTAGATAATATGTTCTTCAGAGGGGATGCTGATCTTCTAACAGCATCTATGAGTTGATGAGGGATGGCTGGGTTGTGGGTGCAGAAGCTGCTGAAGGGAGAGCTGGGCTTTCTCCCTTTTGCCTCAGCACCTCTGTCCTCCCTTACCTTGAGCTGAAGTCTGCCCCATCTCTCTGCTTCCCCTCTCCCTCCCAGGCTCACCACCGAGGTGGCTGCAGCAAGAGGCCCATCTGCACACCTGCAGACAAGTCCAGAGAGGAGGTGAGGCCTGAGGGGCGCTCTGCTCCGGGCAGACCCACAGGACCCCCTCCGCTCCCACACACAGCATGCCATCCCGGGGAAGGAGGGTGCCGGGCCCCAGAGAATCGGGGGTTGGACCCCTCTCTCCTGAGGAGGAGAGGAAGGTGAGAATCACTGACCTGAGTGACCGTGAACTCTGGCCACAGGGAGAAGGGAGGGGGAGGCAGCAGGAGCTGGGCGAGGAGCCGGGAGGGAAGTGACCTGGCAAAGTGGTTTCCTTGCTGTAAACATCCAATTGGATCCTGTGGCGAACAGACACTCCAGACCTGCCCTGAGGAATGGGGAGGGCTGGGATCCACTTGCCACTGGGACATTAGGGGAGTCCGGAGTGGTTGGAACAAGGGGAACCATGACCCTGGACAATGGAGGCAGGCCCTGGATGAGGGGAGACAGCTTACCTAGGAAGAACAATGAAGGCTGTGCCCATCTCGCTCCTTCTGCCCAACCCCCCGGAAGAAGCACACTCCGATTTTAGGTAAACTATGTAAGTGTGAATGAGAGAGAGAAGGGCTTGGGTTGATCTTTAAAAGAACCAAGGTCTGTACCCCAGCTGCTGACTAAACCACCTCCCATAACCCTCCTCAACACCTCCTTCCCAAGCTGATGGGAACAAAGAAGCCGAAAGTTTCCAGTAGTAAAAATCAGGGAGGAGCAATTAAGAACAAAGATCAAGGCTTCTGATTTTCCATGACACTACTGCAGAGGCGGGGGCACCATGCCTTGCCTGCCTGGCACAGTGCCCATCACCCATGCTCTCTGGGAAGCAGGAAGCTGCCGTCTAGGCACGAGGCAGCACCAGCCTCACCATCAACATAACCCCTTTTCCTCGGGCCGCCCGGGCCCACGCAGGCTGTCTGCTCAGAGCCCCCTGAACGCTGGGCCCTCGACGAGACCGGGCCCTCCCAGCTCTCTGAAATCAGATAGTCTCAGAGGTTCACCCAGTGCCTCCTCAAACCTGCAGCACTACACAGAGGTCAGGAGGGAGAAGGGGAAGGGGACCGGAGAAGAAAGGGAAAGGGATAGAGGGCTGGAGAAGAAAGGGTGGACTCTGGGTAGGTGGGGTCTTAGGGGAATCTATTTGCAGGAGGTCAAAGGGCAGCTGGGACTGGACTTCTTCCCAGGGCAGGGCTGACATTTCAGAAGCTGGTCTCCTTGTCACCCCTCCTCCCTTGCACCCTACTCTCTCAGCTTCTAAGAGACTAGAGGAGCTAAGACACAGAGGGGTCCACCAGTTAAATACATGATGGTATGTCTATTTAATGGAGTATTCTTCGGCTGTTAAAAAAAGAAAAAAAGTGAAACAAACCCGTACGTGTTGACAGGGAAGAGGGCAAAGGTATATTAAGTGAAAAAAATAAGTAGATTCTGATACTCTTTTGCTAAATATAATTTAACCTAAACCTGCTGTGTTTGGAAAATTACATTTGGGATCATCTGGATTAGAATTGAAGAGAGAATTTGTATTTGAATTTTTTTATAATGAGCATGGATAATTTTAGAATGAAAAAGAAAAAGATGAAGGTGGGAAAGTGGCTTAGAGTGATCTCAGTGTGTAGACAGAGCTGGGCGTGCACATGGATACGCCAGGTACACACACACACACACACACTCACACACCAAGCAAACCAGGGAGGGCACACCTGGTAAATCTGGCAAACACTCGGGCACACACCTGGCTCGGGCACAGCCCCACAGACCCGGGCTCCCTTGGCATGTGTCAGGTAGGGCCCAAAGAGCTCTCTAGGCATTGATCCCAACCCTCGGTGGCTCCCAGCTCCTCTTACTTCCCAGACCTCCAATTGCTCTCCACTGGGCTCCCACCATTTCCCGCCAGGTACTCAGAGAGCAGGACCCTGGGGAGTTAAGAGAGTCAACCAATCCAGAAGGGGAGTACCTGGGCTGGCTGTGATGAGGCTGCCTCCTTCTCTGGGGCACTGGGGTACCAGTCTCCAATGCTGGGGTTGTCCCAGCCTTTCCTGTGGATTTTGGTTTGACTAAGAAACTTTCCTGGGGGAAATCGGCCAATCCAAATATGATTCTGGTTCTGCTCCTTACTGGATGGGTGTCCTTGGACTAGTTAACCTTCCTGAGCCTCAGTTCCCTCATCTGTAAAATCGGAATAATAAGGATATTGTGAAACTCAGAGATGATAATATCTAAAAGGCTCGATGCTTTGAAAGACAAATAAGGAAATGACGATCACAAAAGTCAGGATATGGTTCCCTCCAGGGAGGAGAAATGAGGTTGTCATCAGGGAAAGATACAAGAACTTCTGGGGTGCTAGCAGTATTCTATTGGGATAGGGAATAAGTTCGTAGCGTTTTTACTGAAGACTTTTATTTAAACAAAAAACAATAATTATATCAATAAGTTAATCAATTATATATTCGCCGTTGCTGTTTACAACCTCTTCCCACCTCTCGACCAATTTGTTGATGCCGTTCCGCCAAAAATCGCCTGGTCTGGTGTCAAAGAAGTTGTTGAGCCAGTTTTTAAGGACCTCTTTGTTATCGAAGGTAACGCCCTTCATATGGTTTGACAGAGAGCGGAAAAGATGGTAATCAGTCGGTGCAAGGTCCGGAAAATATGGCAGATGCTGAAGGACCTCCCATTCGAGCTCTTGGAGTGCGGCTTTGACGACTTGTGCAACATGGGGCCTGGCGTTGTTGTGAAGGAGTATGGTTTGACCATGTCAATCAGGTCTTTTCAGTCGAATAGCCTCATTCACGCTGTAAAGCCAGAAGCCAGGGCCACTATCACAGCAGCCCGGCCCATGCAGGTTCGCATTGGATTCGGACAGTCGGTAAAGAAACAATGGAGCCAAAAACTGGTGGGCCATTTTCTTTAATTCTAGCTTGCACCCGGCGGGCAAGTAAAAACACACTGGGCTCCAAAACCCACTCACATTCAGTGCTCACAAAGCCACTGACTTATCCAAGTTTCCTAGAATCAAAGGTTTCTAGCTCACCAGCCTTATTCTCCTCAGTTCCCCATCTCCTTCCTTATCCCAGATACAAACTCTGCACAAACTGGCATCTCACTCAGCACTCCGCCATCTTGGCTGCTTCTCCTGGCCACATGGCCTCTTTCTGCTCTCTGCTCTGCTCCCTCTGCTCTCTCATGCTAATCATCCCAGGAACCAAGAGAGCAAGCTCCTATTCTGCCCCTATTTTATAGTGTAGCTTCACAACCTTTAATCCAATATACAAAATAGGGAAGTCTCTAATACAAAGTCACTTCTCTGAGGCATGATTGGATTGTACCACCCCACATCAAAAAGGGTGGGAAAGGCTTAATCCCAAAACCAAGCCCCAGGCTACAATGATCCTGCCTGCCCCTAACACACATTAATTTCACCTGGACAACGCCATCTGTAACAAAGTGAGCATAATATATTTTATCTGCCCAACACACGCGGTGTAGCTGGGCAATGTAGAGCTCCTTGTTGACCGTGGCATTCTTTTCAAGCATTTCCCAGTTCTTCATCGAATTCAGAAGGCCTTCTGCTGCGGCACGTGTCATCGACGTCAAAGTCGCCATTTTTGAACTTTGCAAACCATTTCCGTGCTGTAGACTCGCCTATGACACCTTCTCCATACACGTCGCAAATGTCCCGGGCTGCTTTGGCAGCTTTTTTACCTCGATGAAAAGCAAAGAAGAGCAGGTGTCGAAAATATTGATTTTTGCCTCCTGGATATTCCATTTCTAAGCCTCAAAACTAATAAAAAATTAAATAACTCAAAAATACAATTAACATAGTTTTGTAGAGCAGAAAGAGTTTTATCGAATGAATACTTACCCTTTGCCAAACAGCAAACAAATCGTAAAATAAAATATAAAAACGCTACGAACTTATTCCCCAACCCAATATTTCTTGACCTGCACAATAGAAGAATGGGTGTTTGATTTATAATTATTTATTAAACTTATATATATATGTATGTTATATTTCATAATAAAAAATGCTTTGGAAATTTTCATGTTCAGTATAAATGTAAAATAGTATTAGGAAGTGCCAATTCCCATCTTTCTACTTTCTGAGTAGCTTCTTGAACTCTTAAATTTTTTTATGGTCTGCATTAGCCAGTGGCAAGGACCAGCTAATAAGTAGAGATTTCAGTTATAAATTTAGACCAGTGCGTTGTCCTTGCTGGAGGAGGCTTAGGAAGGCAGAGGTGCCTAAGGCGTGTGGATAGCTAAGGGGAGGCCTTGCAGGAAACTGTCAACCCACTCGGAGTTGGCGAGCTTTCCCTTCCCCGTGGATCCTCCCCTGCTGCAGACTGCTGAGGGCTGCAGGCACACATTCCCACCCAGGCTCCTGTGGCTGGTATATGCACACAAGCTCCCTGAACCCCCAACAACCTCCTCTCCACACCCACCCGCCACCCCTTAATCCTCAACAGCACAGCCCCTCCGTTGGTCCTCAGGCCCAGCACTCACCTGCTCCACTGGTATCCCACCTGTGCCTGGAAGGTCAGCTCCCCACTTTTCAGCCTTGCCTACCCCTCCCCTAGACTGCGAGGCACTCTCGCCACCCACAGCTCCTGAAAGCATGAGCCCATTGCCAGCTGGGACTCCAGTGGAGGGAGCCCTCATGAGAACTGCGTGTAAATGCAGGGCTTCCCTGTCCCCCTGCTGGCACCAGGCAGCCCTCCCTGGGGGCTGAGCCCACCCTGCCGTCAGAGGCCACAGGAATTACCATGTGGGCCTGGCCAGGGGCACTGCATGGTGACAGTCAGCTCCCTACTCCCACGTGGGACTTGCTCCCTGTCTCTTTCTGACTCGGCTTCTGTTCGACTCTATGATTTACATAGTTTCTCTCCTACCCCTGATTTTCTGTGCGCCTCTGTCTCCACAATCCTCTCCGGCTGGGCCCAGGGGCAGCGGGAACCTTCCATTGTGTAGGGTGGCCCCGTGTGCTCTGTTCCTGTGGGGGAGGTCTCCCCACCTCAGGCCCCAGCCCCACCCAGGGAGGTGACTGAGGTGAAGACATCCAAAAAGAGCCCGAGGGCCTCAGTGGCAGAGCCGAGCTCAAAGGGAAAGGAAGCTGACACAACTTGAGGGGCAGCAGGATGGAAGAGTGTTGTTGGGGAAGGGGGGGCAGGCTGTCTGAGGTATTACGTAACAAGAGCTAAGGAGGAAGTTGAGTTCCGGAGAAAAACAGTCATGGGCAACATAAAGATGGGTTTCTGGGATAGGTCTTGATACTAAGTTCTAGCCTCAATCCTGTCTGTTGCAAAACTAGCTCCTTCCCATCCATTTAATTCTTGCACCCTCAGAATCCATGCAGGGCATCAAGTGGAAGCATGCACAAGAGGTGCTTATATGGGCCAGTCTTTCTCCCTGGCCTGTGACACCATCAGTGTGGCCCTCCCCACCCCCAACCACCTGATAGCTCCCTAGTCCTTGGCACGACCCGGAGCCAAGCCGTAGGCCATACCGGCTTCAAGCCATTTAGACAATCTTCCTTTCACAAGCTTATTTATTATTTTTTTCCCACCTCTCCACCTCTTCCCTACCAGCTGCTTAAAATATTTTTCAAACAGAAAAATCCAACCACAGCTGGAAACCAACCCTAAAGTTAGTCCAGAACGTGGGAGCTGCCAGGGAAAATTGCTGGAGCTCAGGAGGGACTGTGGGAGGAAGGGCCCAGCCACGGAGGCAGCCCCGCTCTGCAGGGGACCGAAGCAGGGACAGCAGGTGAGAGAAGAGAGCAGTTGGGTCCCATCATCACCCTGCAGAAGTCAGCGAGGACCCCCCGGTGTCCAGGCCCTGTGCTAAGACCATAGGGGCGGGGGGGGGGGCACACTAATCAGTTTAAATAAAAGAGAATGATCTCAAAAGTTTGCGGGCTTCATTAAGAGACAAGACACGATAACAATAGTATTTTGTATGGATGGGGTCATGAACTCATTTAAAGCCCTTTCAACTTTGTAAGGAAGGTGCTATTGTTATCCTCGTCTTAGAGAAGAGAAAACCAAAGCACACAGAATTTGGGAAACTCTCACACCACCACA
Organism: Saccopteryx bilineata; assembly: GCF_036850765.1. Lineage (NCBI taxonomy): Eukaryota > Metazoa > Chordata > Mammalia > Chiroptera > Emballonuridae > Saccopteryx > Saccopteryx bilineata. Next base: position 135,896,012 of record NC_089491.1, on the reverse strand, counting down.
CAACCGGGAAATGGTAGACTGAGACTGAGCCCAGGGAGCCGGTCCAGAACCCACGCTCTCAGCCACTGTGCTGTGCTCCTCCACAGGGGTGGGCAAAAGTGGCTTCACAGGTGTCTGTAATAAATAATACAATAAATACAGTACAAGAATACACGCTGTGACACAGCTGTAAACCCACTCTGCCCACCCCTATATAGGACCGTGCAAGGGTGAGGCGGAAACCCTTGAGCACTGCAAACCTAGGAGAGAAGTACAATAACATCAACACAAGAATTCAAAGAGGGGAGAGTTGGTCTCTGGCAAAGGGTCAGAATCAAGGAGTGCTTCACGGAGGAAGCAACATACCTGCTGCTTCTGGAAGAAGAACAGGGATTATGAGCCTATGCTCAGTGGGAGAGTCAGAAGGCATGTAGCAGAGAAAGCTGAGGCAGGAACAGAGGCAGAAACAAGACCCAAGAGGCCCAGTTCCCAATGTATGGCCCCCACCACTCAACAGATTGTCCCCACAGCAGCCCAGTGCCCAGAGGTGAAGGACGTGCAACCGGGCCAGGTCCAGCCTTTGGGGACAGCGATTCAGATTCACGCTCCATCTCCCCAGCAACCTGAGCTGCTTTCTCACCTCCTCTGCTACCTCCCTGGCCATGTAATTCTCTCCCTCTTACCATTTGTACCGGTCTCCCTGCAAACCTGTTCACAAGGGAGAGTAAAAGACAAAAGCCACAACACTGCATAAACTCCTTATAACACAAATACTGGTGGCATCTAATTTAGACAAAAAGCACTGAACTGTCTTGGTTGAGATGGATGGCCTAGTGGGGTGGCCACACATGTGTGGCCCCAAGAACCCAAGAGATAGGGTGGTTGGTCAGTGAACTGGACGCTTCTCCTTGCCCTGTTTCCATTTGTCTCTGTGACCTTCTCCAGGTCACTTGGCCACTCTGGGCCACAGTTCCTTCTCTGGATCTGTCTGATGTGCTCCCTTCCGGGTCCAAAAGCCCCATGAGCTCAGAGTTCTAAGTCCTCTTCTGCCTAGCTAAGGACTTGCCATAGATGACCCACTGGGTGGAAGCTTAAGGCTAACCCAAAGATGGTAGCGGCACTGCCAGGATACAAGTCCAGCGGGTGTCTTATGTGCCTTTACCTGCAAGCTTCTAAGGACCAGCGGCCAGAGAATCACCATTGTGATAAGTAGCTTGTGTTTACTGAATGTTTGCTACCTGACAGGCACTATTCTAAGAAGCTCTCATGGACTAACTTCATCATTCTAACAGCATTAAGAAAAACAACAATGGAAGAAGTTGAGGCACAAAAGGGGCTAAGAACTGTGTCTAAGGCCACACAGCCAGTGAGGTGCCGAGCCAGGATTCCTATGCAGGTTGCCTGGCTCCAGCAGCCCCTGGATGGACACAGGCCGCGGGCCTCTGCTGAGTTGGGGGGGGGGGGAAGCTCCTGGGGGGCGGTGACTCTGTCCCGCTCCTCACTGTCTCCCAGAGCCCCCACTTTCTGGAAGATTGGTTTGGCCTTGACTAACATCGGGTGGAGTGGGGAGACAAAGCTGTGAGTTCTAATGAGTTACTAGTGCCCAGAAATTTGCACAAATTCCCACTCCTCTGTGATGTAAAGCATTCCGTGACTTTTCCCAGCTCTGGACCAATTCGACTCTAGCCACAGCCTTCAGTTGCAAAGACCTATCTGTTTCAAGGTGGGTCTTACCTGGGTATATCCTGATCCCCGAACAGGGAACTAGCTCCTTCCTGCCCCTCCAGGCAAGGTCAGGCCAGGCCAGTCCCAGGGAGCAGCCCCTGCTTCTGCGGTAACCCAGCTTTGGGTGGGCTCCTTCCCTCGGATCCTGGCTGCCTCCTGAACCCTCTATGAAGCGAAACAACCAACTCACAGTGCTGTGGGTTTTAAGTCTGAGCCTCAGGAAGACAGAAACTACCAGTCTGGAGTCCACAACTCTCGGGCCTCTGGCGCCCCCTGGCAGAGGAACAGATTCTTCCCGCAGCCTGCAGTGCCGTCTGAGTCCCATCTTCTCTCGCCTTTCCTCCCCTCCACCCTCTCTCCTCCTTTTGCCTCCATTCATTCACTCTGACCACATGTCCACTGGGTACCAGGCACATGCCATCAGACGGGAACACACAGTGCATCCTGTGACTCTGACACTGTCCCTGCCCCAAGGTGCTCCTCCTTCATTCACTCAACTCCCTCACCCAATCAATAAAATTCTTATGAAGCTCCTACTCTCTGCCAGGCTCCCTCCTCTCGGCTCCAGGGACGTGTCCCAGCCCCCAGGAGGGTGTACAGTCCACCAGGACAACCAGGCAGGTTCACAGACAACTGCAGCCGAGTGGGGAAAACACAGCTGCTAGAAAAGAGGTCAGAGGAGGAGACAAGCATGAGGACAGCGGCACGGACCCGGCACAGGGGCGTGCAGGGGCGGCAGGAGATGGGTTTGCAGGGAAGATTTCAGACTGACATCTGCCTGGGCTTGGAGGGTTGTGGAGGATCTCTCTGGGCACAGGAAACGGGTTGTGGAGTGGGCTGGGTCAGGGAGAAAAGAATATCCTCTGCCGAGAGGACAGAGCAAGCAAGGACACAGAGTCCCGGCATGGTTAGGGAGCTACAAATAGTCCTCTGTGGTAGGAGTGTGGTCAGTGGGGAGAGGGCAGCGGGAGAGTGGACAGGGCCTTGCGAGCTATGGAAGGGGGTGGGGTCTTTTCCTGCAGCCTGTGAGGAGCCACTGAGGGTTTTAAGAAACAGAATGAGATGACCACATCTGCACTTTAGGAAAGGACCAGGAGACCGGAGCACTAAACCAATGGAGTGCGGAGGAAGGGCTCATGGCCAGAAAGGATGCTGGGCGTGGATCGCAGCTGTGTGACACTGGGCAAGCCACTGCACTTCTCTGAGCACAGATGCCGTGTCCACCGAGGGGGCTTGATACTCAGCCTGAGGAGCTGTTGAGGGGACTAAATGAGAGGATATGCAGGAACTAGCTACTACAGTACCTAACACCCAATACATACTCAGTAAACTATCATTTTTTAAGCCAATGAGCCTACTCAGAAGGCTACGGCCATGGCCTAGGCAAAAAAAAATACAGAAGGCCCGAATTTAACTGTGACTGTGGATGTGGAGGAGACACCACGAGCTATTTCAGACTGCCAACTTTTGGGATGGGGCAGGGTATGGGTTTTGTTTTTCTACAACCCTCTTGGAGCATCTCTGCCTCTGGTCCTCGGGCTCAGCCCCTTGGCTCCCTTACTCCTGTCACCCTCCCGTGGGTTTCACTGCCCTCCTTGTACAGGGTGTTCCCTTGTTCAGTGCTTGTCCCTCTCTCATTTGTCTGGCTGGTCCTTGGGCAGAGGCTGCTTGGGGTGAGGCAGAGGCACTGCTGGCCGAGGCCCCAGGCACCGTGCCCAACACCGCAGCAGACACAGACAGGAGTTTAGTGGCGGTTTCTGAAGACAGTCTCATGTGGGTCTGTTCAGCCACCAGGTTTGTTTCCAAAGCTGGCACAGTGGGTGAGAAAGGCAGTGCTAGGGGAGGTCGCCCACAAAGACTGGATCACCATTGCCTCGGTTTCCTCAAACACTTACTGCAGAGTTCAAATCCAGCAAGCCCAGCCCTGACCTACCCTCAGGCACAGCTTCCCAAACTCCCCAGCACAGCTCATCTGCCTGCCAGACCGCCCGGAGGGCGAGGGCGCCTGCTCCTAACAGTTCCCACCAGGAGGGGTCAGAGCTTTTAAGCAGGGGTGCTGAGGAGAGGCAATTCCTGGAAGGGGGCGGGGGAGAGGGCCACTCAGTTTGCATGTGTACAGCATGCAGGCTGGTGTGACTCAGAGTTTGCATCCATCTGAGGTGGCCAGCAGTGCAGATTCTGGCAAGGCCCGAGAGCCATCACCCAGAGCCATCCCTGGGGACTGTTGTTAATAGTGCTTAGGGACCAGGTATTAGTCTCCTCCGCCTGCAAGCCCCTCCTGCCAGAGCCTGGTTTAGGTGTGCCCCTAAGATGTTAGCTTGTGTTTAGTTTTTTCTGTCTCCTATTCCAAGGAGGTAACAGCCCTTTGGGTTACTCTGATTTCCGTGGGGTAGAAATAGTTCTTAAAAGATTAAGACAACACCATGAGCTGTTTCCCATCAATGGTTTAGTGTGTTGAAGAGGTAATATCAAGAATCCCTGAGTTGCCACTGAAGAAAGAAAAACACAAGGAGAGCAGAGAGAGATGGAGCCTGGTCAGGTGGGGAAGGGACCCTTAGGGGGCATCCTACAGGCAGGGCCGTGAGGACTGACTGTAAAGCCAGTAGCCACGGCCACCATCACAACCGCCTGGCCCACGCAGGTTCACATTTGATTCGGACAGACAGTAATGAAACAACGGAGCCAAGAACTGGTGGGCCATTACCTTTAATCCTAGCTTGCACGGTGGGCAAGTAAAAACACACACTGGGCTCCAAAACCCACTCATTCAGTGCTCACAAAGCTACTAACTTATCCAAGTTTCCTAGAATCAAAGGTTTCTAGCTCACTAGCCTCATTCTCCTTTGTTCCCCATCTCCTTCTCTCTGCACTAACTGGCTTCTCCTTTTCCATTCTGCCATCTTGGCTGCCTCTCCCCTCCTCCACGTGGCCTTTTTCTGCTCTCCTTTCTCTGCTCTCTCCTCTAATGCTAATCTCAGGAACCGAGAGAGCAAGCTCCCGGTCTGCCCACTTTATAGTGTAGAAACCAAAACCTTTAATCCAATATACAAACAAGGAAGTCTCTGATACAAAGTCACTTATCTGAGGCATGATGGGATTCCTCATGAGACTGCACCACCCCACATCAAAAAGGGTGGGAAAGGCTTAGTCCCAAAACCAAGCCCCAGGCTACAAGGATCCTGCCTGCCCACAGCCTGCCCCCAACACACATTAATATAATTACACCCATCCCAAGCAAGAAGGGCAACCAATACCATCACCTGGGCAACAGGCTTCCACGTGGGCAGTGCCATCTTTAACAAAATGAGCATAATATATTTTATCTGCCTAACACTGATCCTTCCCTGGCTTGGCCGTGGGGAATGGCTGCACTGTGCTCTGGGTATGTCCAACCCTGGGCACCAGCTCTGCCAGCCTGGGCAAGGATTCCTGGGCCCTGAGGCAGCAGTAGTGACACCCAAATCAGGCATGTGGTGTGTTGGATGAGGAGGAGAGAGCATGGCCGGTGGGCTGAGTGAGAGGCCCTTCCTTCCCTTCCCTCCTGGGCTCTAAGAAGCAAGTCTCTAGGACTCTTGAGTGACCTTGGAAAAGGGAAGGCATCCTTGATAACCAAGGAGATTACATTCCCTGCCAGCCAGTTACAATGCGGCTCTTCCAACTGTAAGCCGGTCAAGTGGACTTAAATGCACCCGATCCCATCTGGTTTCTATTTTTAAAAAATAGAACATCTTTTGTCCACCTGGGTTTGTGGAGGAAGGTTCCCACCTCCCGCTGCAGCCAGCATGCAGAACACTGTATTGCTGTTCCGGCATGTGTTCCTGAGCCAGGGAAATGTGCACCTCAAAAGCAGCATCCTTTATGCCCCTCAGGGAGGGAGCTGAGGAGACCCTGACCTTGCACTTGATTGTGGCTTCAGGGGTCCCCTTTACCAGGTTGTAGTGAATTATCAGTTCCTTGGACACACAAGCCCCTGCACAGGTGACTTCTCTGAGCAGAGCCACTGGCCCACAACCACTGTGGGAGCAGCACACAAGTCTAGCCCCTGCCTAGACCCCTTTTATGTAAGCACGCTCTGCGCCACTCCTCTTCCTAGAACGGGCCTGTTAACTTTCTTCCTGTGACCACCCTTCCTAGGAAACAGAATAGTAAAAAGACACAGGGCCTGGGTGCAGAAAACCCAAGTTTTGATCCAGTTCTGATCTGACCGCTCGAGCTGGGGCAATCTGCTTCCCTGATTATCATACCATAAAATGCAAATGGAGCTGCTTCACCACAGAAGTTGTGCCAGGCAAGTGGCAGAGGGCTCTACTGCTCTAAGAGGGTCTTAAACGCAAGAGGCCGGCTTCTCCCCCCTCTCCCTTTAGGGAACCAAACCTGGAACTTCAGAGCATGGGACTGTTTTCTCTTTATCTGAACAACACATGAGCCAGAGCTTTGCACACCGAGATCTCTGATTCACGTTAGAATAAACACAGAATTCATTACATAAAAAGGGCTGTGTGGCCCTTAAATCCACCTGCTGTACCACAGTGGCTTCAGCAATGGGGCTAAGACCTGGCTCTGCCCCACCTCTCTGCATCCCAGCAAGCGTCTGATCTTTTTGGAAAATATACCAAACAAGGAAATGGCAGGTTTCTTTCTAGTCCTGATTCTTTCACTTATTGTGTCATTTAACCTCAAGTAAGTTTTCCCAGCTGTGGAATAAATAAAGGGAGCAGAATGAAGAACAGGAAGAGAGTTTCCAACTCTAAGCCCTCAGTTTCCCTGTCAGTGCAGAGGGAGGTTAATACAGACCTAGACATTCCCCAGCCCAGTCTTGTCCTATGTGTGAACAGAGAGGGTGCAGAGTTAGTGCCTGGCCTCCCCCTGACCCTCAGAGCCTTCCAGGACAGCAGCCCTCAACTTGTGGGGCCAGGGGGACATAATGCACAAGGAGAAGCTGAGGAGGCTGGGGTGCAGGGACCCTCAGCTGGCCCCACTCTGCTCCAGCCCACCCGGAAAGCCCCAGTGAGCTCATGTCTGCAGTAACCTCAATGCTCATAACCGAGACGATGAATTAAAGCTGGCAGCCAGGCACAGGTGAGAAGTGATGGGTGTTTCTTTAGGAATGTGCTGCCCAATTAAAACTGCCTCCCGGATGGCTCAGGTGGGTGCTCGGACTGCTCCCCACGGCCATGCTGGCCAGCCTCCAGGCCGAATCATTCTTCAAGCATTTATTGATGGCCTACTATGCACCAGGTGTTGAGCTGGGTGCTGGGGTGACAAGAAGTAATAAGAGCCACACCAGAGAGTACAGTCCATCTGTGCTAGACACCCTTTTGGAAGCACATGATCAGAAAGCCTCACGGGTTCTGCTGGTTAAGCCCCCAGGGCCCCTTTACAGTCCCCACCAGTCCAGAGCTCTGTCTTTCCTCCCTACTGGCCCCAGCCCCTAGCCTCTTTCTCTTTCATCCAAAGCATCCATAGCCCTACACCTTCCTCAGGCCCACTTTTCCTCTCAAGCTGGTATGCATCAGGCTGCTGTTTTCCACTTTCCCTGCTTCTGAGACAGCATGTGCAACCCTCTATAATGGACATTATAGCACCCTGTCTTTGGCAGAGTTCCAGCTGAGGCCATAAAGCGAGGCAACATCCATCTTACTAATGGATGGGCTCATTCCCCAGATTCCCTAGGTGAATTCCCTGTCAGAAGTGAGTCTTCAGACAAGAAAACTGAACTTGGAAGACAAGCCTCAGGCAGGCAAGGGGCCTCTCTAAGGGCTTGTGCCCTAAGGGCAGACGTTATGAAAAGGATAGAAACCGAAATGTGGTCTACATGGTGTGTGTTAAAGTAGTCAGACTGCTTGTGCTTTCCCCTTTGCTCTGTGCCTGTCTTTTAGGATTGCATCCACTGTGAGAAAGAGACAACCAACCCCCCCCCCCGCCACAATTTTGAGGTGGTGATTATTCTTCTTATGTAATGAGAAGTCAGAAGATAGGGAGTCCGTGGCTCCAAATGTCATCAGGACCCAAGGACCCTTTATCCTCTACCCAGCCTTTATTAGCATGCACTTCTTGCTTCATGGTTACAAGATGACTTCCCACCTCCAACATCAAGTGCAAATTTCAAACAGGAAGAGGAAGGTCAAAGGATTAGTTGAGTCTCCATCCCTTTTAAGAAGCTTTCCTGGAAGTCCCACACAACCTCTGCTTACATCTCATTGGCTTGAATTGGCAAGAAAGCCTGGGAAATAGATTTTTAACTGAGCATAATGCTGCCCCAACAAAATCAGATTTGTATAAATAAGGAATATAAACTGGTATAGTGCTTGCAAGGAGAGAGGTGAAGACCAGATTTCAGGAAGAAGGTGTATAGGCAGAGGTGGAAAAGGAGCAGCGATGGCTCCTTGTTGCTTTTTTTTTTTTTTTTTTTAACAGAGACAGAGAGAGAGTCAGAGAGAGGGATAGATAGGGACAGACAGACAGGAACAGAGAGAGATGAGAAGCATCAATCATCAGTTTTTCATTGTGACACCTTAGTTGTTCATTGATTGCTTTCTCATATATATGTGCCTTGGCCGTGGACCTTCAGCAGACCAAGTAACCCCTTGCTTGAGCCAGCGACCTTGGGTCCAAGCTGGTGAACTTTTTGCTCAAACCAGATGAGCCCACGCTCAAGCTGGCGACCTTTGGGTCTCGAACCTGGGTCCTCAGCATCCCAGTCTGATGCTCTATCCACTGCACCACCGCCTGGTCAGGCTCCTTGTTGCTCTGACAAAGATTTCTCCATTGACCAAACTTCAGTCAGGTTCCTCAACCTTCTCCTAGGACCCTCTGTGCACTTACAATAAAATCCAGTTTCAGCAAGAACTCCCAACTGCCTGACCAGGCAGTGGCGCAGTGGATAGAGCGTCGGACTGGGATGCGGAGGACCCCGGTTCGAGACCCCAAGCTCACCAGCTTGAGCATGGCTCATCTGGTTTGAGCAAAGCTTGGACCCAAGGACGCTGGCTTGAGCAAGGGGTTACTCAGTCTGCTGAAGGCCCACGGTCAAGGAACATGTGAGAAAGCAATCAATGAACAACTAAGGTGTCCCAACAAAAAACGGATGATTGATGCTTCTCATCTCTCTCCTTCCTGTCTGTCTGTCCCTGTCTATCACTCTCGCTGACTCTGTCTCTGTAAAAACAAACAAACAAAAAAACTCCCAACCCTTGATAACTGATCACCTTCAAATCTGATCAGATTCCTCATCCTCCACCATCCCCTAAGTCAGTGGCCCCTAACCCCTGGGCCGCGGACCAGTACCGGTCTGCAGAGAAAGAATAAATAACTTACATTATTTCCGTTTTATTTATATTTAAGTCTGAATGATGTTTTATTTTTAAAAAATGACCAGATACCCTCTGTTACATCTGTCTAAGGCTCACTCTTGACGCTTGTCTCGGTCACGTGATACATTTATCCGACCCACCCTAAAGGCCAGTCCGTGAAAATATTTTCTGACATTAAACCGGTCCATGGCCCAAAAAAGGTTGGGGACCACTGCCATAAGTGATGTCTGATCACCTTGGCCTGTCTTCAGCAAGAATCCTATTAGGTCGGTTTAGACAGAATTTCAGTTCCCCCTAATGTTTCCTCTCAGTAATTTCCATGCACGGACCCTCATTATGCTCCTGACCAAAATAAATTCCTACTTGCCTGTGTTGTATTCAGAGTTAAGCCCAATCTCCCTTTCCCACAGCAAGACCCATTGCAGTGGTCCCTACACCCACTGCCTTGAACCTCTTGAATAAAGTTCGCCTTCCTGTTTTCAACAACTGTTGTGCAATATTTTTTTTCTTCAACACAGGCTCAAGGGGGTGACTGTGACCAGCGATTGGACAAGTGGCTAGACAGACGCTGCGACTTCAGCTTTCCCCACAGAATAAGGAGAGAGCTATGGCCATGCAGAGGTCTCAGAGGTATCCAGTCTCACTCCCCATTGCCAAGCAAGCCCCTCATTCACTCACTCGAGAGAATCTCTCTGCTCCACAAGCATCGTCTTTAGTAACTTTACCTGCAGCCCTCACTTCCTTCCGAAGCAGGCTGAACGCAACCTGGAGGCACCTCCAGAGAAAACCCCCTTTAAAAAGTGTTCTCTAGCCTCTTACGTGCGTGCCTGTTTTGCGCGCGGATGGCTGGGGAAGGGGAGGTCCTAGCAATGGAAGACAGGTTTGGAGTCTTCTGTGTCTTTGTATCTTCAGTGTCTTCACAGCCCCTCTGCTCAAGAAATAGTTGAGACCAGCTTTGGCCTCTGGAGCCTTCGTATTCCTCCCAGGGCCGAGATAGTCTGCTCCGGAAAGTTCTCTCCTTTCTCTCTCTCTCCCCAACCCCGCCCCACCCGCCAGTCGCTGCGCAGTTTCTTCCCCCAGACCGCGCGAGACGCAGCTCTCCCACGCACCGCCCGCGCTCTGCCGCCCTCTAGCGGCGCCCGACTGCTAGGCTGAGAAGAGCGCGCGCGCGCGCACGCCGTCGTCCGCGTCCCCGGCCAGCTTGCCATTCGGCGCGTGCGCACCGAGTGCTGGCAGCTCTGAGGACCTAAGAGGCAGGTGAACGCGCCGAAGCGGGCAGGTGGCAGGGTCGGGGGCAGGGGTGCGGCCCAGAAAAGTGTTGCTGAGGGTTTACGGAGTCCAGGAACTCCGCCTTTCGCTTCCCACTGGGCGAGTCTGGTGGGCTCCGAGAGTCGCTTTTTGCCTGGGGGTGTGACCTAAGCCCGCCTCCCGGGGCTGAGAGGCGAGTGGGAGGGTCCCCAAAGCCTGTTGGGAGTTTGGTGTCTGTTGTTTGTTTAGGAATTTTCTTCAGGAGGGCACAGAGTTTGCAACTAGTGGACGGAAAGGGGCAAAGCTGGACGAGGTGGGAGCTGGGGTGCCCCAAGTCCTGGGCAGGTTGGCGGAGGCGGCCCGGTTACTCCGGCTGTATGTGGGAGGTAGGAGGGGGCTAGGGAGCACTGCTCCAGAAGGAAGGCCTACCAGAAATTGTGCAGGTGTTTGGGGATCACAGTCAGGACAGCAATTTGGTCATTTTTGTGTTTTCACTTTTCTTACTGATACAGTTTCTCTGTCCTTGTGCCGTGTGGCCAGCAACGTTCACTCACTTGACTCTTTGCATCCTAGGACATGACACAGGTGGCACATCCCGGCCATGGGGTCCCAGCATTCCGCCTCTGCTCGCCCTCCTTCCTGCAGGCTAAAGAGAGATGACAGAGAGGATATGCTGGATGAACGGGAGCAGGAAGAAGCCATTGCCCAGTTCCCGTATGTAGAGTTCACTGGGCGGGACAGCGTCACCTGTCTCACTTGCCAAGGCACAGGTTACATTCCAACAGGTGAGAATCTTTCATCATGGGAAGGATGATTCCCGAACGAGAATCCCAAAGTACCCACAGGACTTCTCCTGACTCCTAGACAGATCTTCTATTCTAGCAGTAATAGAGTCTTAGATGGTGCTGACTTGATAAATTTGGGCAGGTTCCACCGCTTCTCTTGGTTTCCTTATATTTGTGAGCCTTTCTTTTTTTAATTTCTATTCTTTCTGTTCTTTGTTTCCTTGGTTTGGAATATTTGGTTTCATTAAAGAAGAAAAATTCAATAGAGTAAATTTGAAGATCTAATTGGCTTTAGTGAGCAATTCAGAAATTGAGCAGCATTCCACTGATCAAGTATAGAGAGTTGTACAGTGTAGAAAGCTTTTATAGGCAGAAACTGGGTGGGACATGAAAGTTGTTAGCCAAAGAAAAAAAAAGGATTGTTTCAGGTGAGGGGGATTGTTCTTGCCAGGAGGGTGGGGTGATGGTGAGGGTCCACATGACAAATTATCCCATTGCTACTGACCAAAAAATTCCAGACTGTCTAAGATTACATTCCTGGAGAAGATTGAAACAGCAATTAGGTCAGGTATTATTAAGTGTAGGTTCACTGTCATGGACGTAAGCACAAGTGGTTCCATTTTGAGCCTGTGGTTGTCTTTAACAGTTAGCTCTGTTAGGATTTGTTGACAGCCATATTTCTTTATTACTCTCATTATAACACCTGGAACAGCTATGGTTGGTGAGAGGTAGGGGATCTTGAAAGCTTATGTTCAAGGAAGCAGATGGTAAATCATTAACCTAAGATCTGAAAAATATGTATATCAAGTGGGGAGAGAAAAACAAATGCTCAGGAGTGGAGACCAGATTAGGTGCAGAATCAGCTATCACAAAGTTGATCCTCAGAAAGTTGTAACAGTTTAGATAGATAGTCACAAAGGGAGTTGTAGCCATCTGCTCCAAAGCTTTCATATGAGAGATGAGGAGACTGTGGCCTAGAGAGGCAGTGCCTTTGCCAAGGCCATGTCAGAAAGCCAGAACAAGACCCAGGATTTCTCAGTTTCCACATTACTGCCCTGGCAGCACTGACAGATATTTTGTAATTTGTGGCACTCTATATAGATTCGCTTGTTTCTTGTTTATTAGACCCAAAATGAGCAAATAGTATCTTAGAAGTGTCTAATTCCAAACAAGTGTACGTTGTGGCAGACCAATGTATGATGTGAAGGAAAGTACTGCCAACATGTGGGATATATTTTACCCAAATAATTGTTTGGTTCTTTTCCAGAACAAGTAAATGAGTTGGTGGCTTTGATCCCACACAGTGATCAGAGATTGCGCCCTCAGAGAACGTGAGTTACCTGCCTCTCTCCTATTAATACCTATTTCTATCCCTGGTCCCCTTTTACACACATGAATGCCAGTTTTCTTTTGGAAAACTTTTATATGTTCTTATAAATTCCTCCATTTCCTTTCGTACTACTTACTCAAGAAATATCTCTGCCCCCATCACCATTTGGGAGAGGAAACTTGAAGCTAGAAGCAACACTCTGAGGGCCAGGTGGAAGGATTGCATTGGAAGGAATTGGAGAAGAGAGGTGTCCAGAAATGTTTCTGTCCACATGGCTCCCCCCTCCCACGTCCCTTCCTTGATTGTAGACAGCAGGGCTCTGGTGCTCCATTCGTTCTTGCCTGGTTTGTGGTTCCCAACCCTTTGTACTCTCCTGTCCCTCCGTCATTCCTGGTTTAACATTTAATCTTAACTGGGATTGGACTTTGATATCTGACTCCCCAAGATGGTCACATGCTGTGTCATTTGCAGTAAGCAGTATGTCCTCCTGTCTGTCCTGCTCTGTCTCCTGGCATTTGGTTTGGTGGTTTTCTTCCTATTTCCACATTCAGTCCTTGTGGATGATGACGGCATCAAAGTGATGAAAGTCACATTTAATAAGGAGGACTCCCTTGTCATCCTCAGCATCAAGGTAAGAGCCTCTCTTCCCGGGTTGTGCACCTACAAGTCCTGGACCCAGAAAACTTACGCTTGTTTCCTCACTTGTCCTGATGTAGGCCACCCTGAAAATCAGGAACTCCAACTTCTACTCTGTGGCAGTGACCAGCCTGTCCAACCAAGTTCAGTACATGAACACAGTGGTTGGGTCGTATGAAACAACTAACATCTCCCTCATTCCACCTCGGAGCGAGCAACTGGTATGTTGTTTTTTAGGATCCTTGCCCCATAGGCCTGCGAGAAGAGTGGGGCCCTAGGGGTTCTGTCCCCTCATTACTTTCCTTGTCCTCTCATTTCCACTTGTAAGAACTGGTTGATGAGAAAGGCCTGAGGGGCTTTGTAATTGTGAGAATTAGGGGGGGGGATCAGCTAGCATTTAAATATTAGGAGAACAAAAGAGTATGTAGGAGAAAGCAATTTGGTACAAATCAAGAAGAGGCAGAATGCTAGTCTGAGGCCCACTGGCCTCTCAAAAGGGAAGAGGTTGGAAGAAGTTGATAGAGGCTTATTCTCCTTTTTATGACCCTCTATGAGGGTCAATGTTGGGGAAATTTTTTGTTTGTGATTGAATCCAGGTCTTTGGATGTACTGTTATGTGTCAGTCCTGCTTGGCCACAAACCAACTCTTGTATTTTCTTTTCAGGTGAATTTTACGGTGCAGGCGGAGATGGGAGGACCATTTTCCTATGTGTAGTAAGGACACTGTTCTCTCTCTGTGTGCTCTCCACTGGACGAAAGGGATGCAGAGTTACTCAGTTGATTGGGGCTGGTCCTGCCTTAGGTCCCAGCCTTTGGCCTATGGGTTCCCTAGCTTTGGCTATCTTGAGATTTATTTGGAGGATGTGTTTTTGACATGTGACTAAAGTGTTTGAATATCTAAAAGAGAACAATAAGCCACTAGAAACATTTCCACACTCCAGCATTTATTTGATGGGTTTGACAAAACAAAAAAAGTGTCGTGGTTTGGGAGGATGAAAGGACAGTGGGGATTGGGAACTGGGGCCAGGGCAGCACCGGAGGTCAGGAGAGTCGGTGTGGGGAAGGAGGAGTGCCCCAAACATTCCTGATTGCTCCTCAGTTTGACAGTGTGACTGGCACTCTTCTGGATTCTCCTTTTTATTAACCATACTGTTTCCATATTTGCTGTCTGGTAGCTTCTTCTGCACGTTACCCAGTATCGAGGTGCACAACATAGTAATCTTCATGAGGTATGTCACTCTCCTGCCTGTTCTATGGCATTTGTGTTTGAGCCTGGACCATCAGGCTGTGTGAGCTTGCAACCTCTGCTCAGGAGAATCTGTGTGACCCACAAGGCAGGGGCACCCAGCCATAGAGGGGACACCCGATGCCTTCAGGCACAGATACAGTGAATTCTTGATGTCCTCTAGATGCAGTGTCCAAACTCCCTTCACAGATCACCAGACTCACAGTGAACATCATATATAATGTTTTCCAGGAAACGAGGTTTAGTTTTGTGATCCTTTTAGAATCCTAATGAGACTAGTAATGAACAAAAAGCTTTCTCAAGGTGTAGATACTAAGCATTTAGCCAAACTGACTCTCTAGCCATGCAAATTATCACATGTCACAGGCATTCAGGGGAACTTGTAGAGCCTTGACTGTTAAGTCTGCAGGTGACAAGGGTCTGCAGACCTTTGAAGTGTGATTGTGTAGAGCAAGGTTTCCGGCCTCAGCACTGCTGCCTTTTGGCCCAGACAGTTCCTTGCTGTAGGGTGCTTCCTGTGCCCAGTAGGATATCCGACAGCATCCCTGGCCTCTAACCATCAGGTGCCAGTAACACCATCCCATCCTTGCTCAGTGGTAATAACCTAGAATGTCTCCACACATTGCCAAAAGTCTGCTGTGGGATAAAATTGTCCCCAGCTGAGAACTGCTTATTCAGAAAGTCACTTCATGACACAGCACCTCTGTGGATGTAGAAAGAGTCTGGGTTCTTGGCTGTATAACCATGAAGATGTGGATATTGTTGCCTGAGTTTGCAAGAAATTATTTGGGCAGTTTTTCTTATTACATCTCAAAAACAATTAATTCTTCTTGGTTACTTTTTCCTAGAACTTCAGTGAAGATTTCATACATTGGCCATATGACCCAGAGCTCCTTGGAGACACATCACTACGTGGATTGTGGAACAAACTCCTCAGCTGTGTAGAGCCTGCTTTTGGTTCTTCCATCGGCAGCCCCTGTCAGAAGAGACAGCATCCGTTCCCAGGGCCTGAGTGCCGCACCTGCCCCAGGTGGTAGAAGTGGAGAGGAAACTGGTTCTCGTACTCCCGGCAAATGCTTCTTGCTACTTGGGAGAAAAGCTTGCCTCTGTAGCACCATTTATGTTTCTCTGAACCAGCAGAATCACTGCCCGGGTCCCAGTTTATGCCCAGCAAATAGTAGGCACTCAGGGTTTGAAGAATTTAGTTCAGATCTTTTCAGCTGTTCTTGGAGCATTACAAATTGAAAGCATACTGTGGCTCTAGGTTATCAAACCATGGGTATTGTGGAGGTAGGACTGTGAGTGCAGCTGCACAGCTACTGCCAGGCCTCATCTGCACAGAAGAGGCAGCAGGGAGGGAATACTTGATACATAAAAGAAAGCACAGACATGTGAAATGTGTCATCTGCTCACAAAAGCCTAGGAATTTTAAAAAGCAAAGCTTTTTTTTCTTGTAGAAAGTTATTGTTTTCTCCAAGAGTCTGTGTGGAGCGTGATTTACCCTTCATCCATTGGCTGGAACATGGATTGGGGATTTGGTAGAAAAATAAACCCTGCTCTTGATTCATCTGTGTCTCCTCTGCTTGCCTGGACGTCTAAGTAGACACCTGGGGGAACCGCAGGCTGGTGGCCTGCTTAGTAGGTCAGCAGCACAGAGTGGGAAGGGAAGAGAAGGGACCCTGGTTGTACTATCTGAGGAAGCTCCTGCCACAGAAGACGTCACTCTCCCCCTATCTGCCTCTAGTGGTGACAGGCTGTCCTATTGCCCTTCCAGAACAGAGCAATGAGTGCCCCCTGGCGGTTAGAAGAGGTAGGGCAGACATGCCTGAAGAGAGAAGCTGCTTTCTGAGGAGGAATACCCCACCACCACCACCAACCACTTGACTGTAGTTTGATTAGGAGGGCCTGGTTTGGGTTTGAACATTTATTGAACTGTCTCCAAACTGCCAGCCACCGAAGAGTGGGCTAAAGCCCCACAATGGCAGAGAAACTAGTTGGGAAGCTTGAGTACTCGGGTTTCAGAGCTCTGCTGAGGTGGCCTCAGGAAACCCAACAGCAAAGTGATGGCAGGGGGTCTGTGTTAGTCCTCATTCCCATACCCTCATCTTCAGTATTGGCTTAATGATTTTGACACTCTGAACCTTTTTTAAAGGCTAAATTTTGTGACTACTTTGCTGACACCGTGACTGAGTAACCCAAAAGCCAAGGGTTAAAAGCTGAGATTCAGCGTTGTGCTGGACCCTTTAGTGGTCTGTATGAACACAGTAGAGAGGAGTGTTCTGTGTGTTGGTGATGGAATAGGACGTGTATGGAGGTAAACGTACACCATTTCTGAGAACATTGCCCTAGACACACGAAAACGGTCAGATTGCTGCCTTTTCTCTAAAGTTTTCTCATTTTCCAAATATCCTCTAGCATATTTTTCATGCAATTTTGGAAAAGCTACTCATACTGGTATTTAAATTTTAATTTTGTTTGTGACTGTACCTCAGTAGCATGTCTTCTCAGCATTACCTTTAAATCCAGCTATGATATTCAAGTGAAACTTGTTTTAAACAGTAAGTCTGACCTCATAATGCTACAACTTCTCATACCTATTTACATTCTTAGCATCCCAAGCTGCCCTTTGGGATGCTCTGTGTAGCTGTGGCATGCTACCTGTAAATTCTTAACCAAATGTGTACAATTTGCTCTCAGTAACCCCAAAATAGAAAGGGGAAGTGGTTGGCTTGGATGTCATTGCCATCATCATTGTATTTCTAGTGGGTTGAAATTTGGAAAGAATGTGGTTCTTGAAAATAAGGCTTTATCAGAGATCTCTTTTTCTCTGTAGCGTCTGGCTTGGCCTCTATGCTGGCCCTATTCTTGCTCTCAAACTACAGTGTATAACCTGGCTAAAATCTCCATTGGTTGATTTACTCAATCCAGAAAGTATTTACTGACCACCTGCTGTATGCTAAGGATTGCATTGTCTGATGTGTTTTGTCCAGATTCATAGCTATAAGTTGAAAATGTCATTACAAGCCTTTTATTCTCAGCAGGTCCCATCTCTTCCTCAACTCTAGTTACCCTAAAGCAGGATCCCCATAATCTTGGACTCAGCTGTCTAGGGCTTCTAAATCAAAGTGTGAAACAAATTACCAAAAGAATCGGCCTGTTTGTAAATGCTCTACATAAATCCTAACTGGTTCCAACTATTTCCTCTGTGCAAAACAATTCTTATTCTCTGCCTTTACAAGTGAGGCTTTTCATCATCTCAAGAGCACTCATTTAAGATTCTGTGTTCTTCACTTGTTTGGAGGGAGAAACTATTTCAGAAGTTGTTCTAGAATTTATCCAGGTCCTAGGAAACTTGGGTAAGTCTTAGCGGAAGCGCAGACTCCTGGCTCCTACTTGAAAGCCTTCAGATACTGTCATAAAAATGAGGAAGCTCGAGAGGAAAAGTAAACAGACTGAGGCCTCACATGTCTGTTAGCCATGTCTGTTCGCTCAGTCCTGCTGGGGTCAGGGTTTACACAACAGGTTATTCTAACTGAAGACACCTGCCTTTCTCGGGGCATCAGGGATCACAGGAGTTAGTACAAACCTGGGTATTCTCACCTTACCCCCTGGGCCACTTTGGGACAAGGAGCAAGAATGAGCAGCAGCCTGGCACCGCCAGGCAGGGTGGTGCATTTTGGTTTGACCACACTGAAGCAAGGTTGTCTGCTCCTCTGCTTCTCTGCCCTTAAGCTCTACCTTTTGTTCACCCATCGAATACTATGCAACAGTTAATATAATGTCTAGGTTTTGCCAGGTACACAAGAAGTGGGTGGACTGGGAGGGATCTCCTTGATATCCTGGGACTTCTTTTACAAAGGTCTGAGCTGCTGGTCACAATCACTGAGCTGCTTTAGGAAGAAGTAGCGCTGGCACCCCTGGGGGCAACAAGGTGAGCTCGGAAGCAAGATGGCCTTTTGGCGCGAGGTCGACAGGTTCCAACCAAACTCAGCAGTTCCACCTGTTGTCTTAGGGACCACTTTAATAAGCCTCAGCATACCTCGCGGCTCTCCCCCGCACTCCCATTAGCCCTCCTGGTAAGTGGCAAGGTGGTTTATTTTAAATGATGAATTAGCCCTCTCTAGTGGAGAAGGGAGCAGCCTCCTCATTTTTGCCAACATCCACAGTCATTGGAAAGCAAGACACGTGGTAGGAGGACACGGGAGGCTGTCTCTTCACAAGCCTGATGTTGGGAGGAAGTCCAGGGAAGCCCAGGGCCAAGAAGTGTAGAGTGGGGGCCAGAGGTACAGGGACAGGAAAGAGGAATAAAGAGTTGGGTAGCATTTAGTGCCCCCGCCTCTCCTTGACCTAAAAGTCTTAGAAAAAGACACAAGTAGGTCACCAAGATTGCCTGATTGTGTGTACTTGGCATGCACCCCCACAGACACACTCCTTTCCCCCTCTCCCCCCACCCCTGCACCTCCTTCCTCCCCTGGGAGCATCTCCAGTATCTCCCATCCAGCAAGATGTAGCCCACACATTGTCCCATCCCCTGAGCTCCGAGCATATCTCTTACACTAATTTACCCTAGAGTCCTGTTCCATGTTTACTCTCAAGAGCAAAGCCATCCATCCCTCTTTTGTGCCTCCCTTCCCAAATCTTGGTCTCCGGTCCTAGTTTACCCTTGGGTTCCACACAGAGCCAAGATGTACAAAAGAGAGGCAAGATTGTGTGTTTGTGTGAGGTCACTAAACCAGGCAGTGTGGCTTCAGTGCCCTCCCTTTTGGTTGCAAAGTCAACAGAAGAAAGCCTTAAGGTGCCGTTTGGTCCTGCCTATTGAATCAAGGACTAATGGAAAATAAAGAACAAGGCTCACATCAATACGTACTTTCCAATAATTTTTTTGTTTTTAATATCAATTGATGTTTTAAAAAATACAGAGGTGTTTGACACAGAATAGCACCATTGTGTAGGACACACAGTTCCTGCGCCCGGCACCTGAAGGGGGGTCTTCTTGCCTGGGCTGGGGGGCAGTCACTCAGGGGGCATTTGACTCACACCAGTTAGTTTCCTGCCTCTGCTTTGACCCAAAGGTCTTACAGGAAGATAATAAATAAATAAAACACCGAGATTTTATTTTGCAGTCTGCCCAGTTCAGGTCTCTTAGAAAAAAAGAGAGGGAGAAAAGTCCAAACTGTGAAAGGGTGAGATGAATGGACATCAGTCAGGTCAGCCATTCAGTGCAGAGTCCTAGAGTGACTGGGATTGGAAAGTACTTGGGTCCTTTGGGTTTGCAATGGATTGTGTTGTTTCTGGGTTCGGGTTTTTATAAGAAGCAGACAGGCCCTATGTCCACACCAAATTCCTGCTCGGGCCCTCCTATGTCCATGGGTGCAATGTCAATGATGGGGAGGCGTGAGGTCTTCTGTGACCGGTACTCGATCATAGTCTTGCCCCACTTACCGGTGTGTTTCTGGGGGAGAAAGAAAGGAGACATTATTCAGTGAATCTCTTGCAACCCAATGCCAGCTCCCAGGACCCCAAGACTGAGCGTTGCAGAACACAAAGTACAAAACACACTTGGTGCTCCTTAGACCTCTCCCTGGCTGGCCAGATCCCTCCCCACCTCCACCCTGCCCTTCCCCCACCCCGCACTCCCCAGTGAGCTCCCTGCCTCTGACCCCTCATCGCTCCATCTCATAGTCAGCCCATACATATTGCAGGACTCCTCCTACAAGAGTCATTGGACACACTGGGTAAGGTCTTGTTTCCCCTGAGCCAAGAGAGAACAGCACACACCTCTCCCTCATTATCACTCTGCATGTCTTTACATAACACCTCACACTTGCGCTTCTGATTAGCCAATCACTTCTGGGCCACTACACCTGCTGGGACCAACCCTCTGCCCGCTCTAGCCTGAGCCCTGGGCCCAGGCAGCTCAGCTCTCTGGCAGCTCCCTCCAGCCCACTCACCGTGCAGCCATCCTTCAGGACCGTATACGTGAACCTGCTGTTGCCCTCGGCCCGGATCTCCACGTCGTTGGAACCCTGGATGAGCAGGGCCTTCTTGAGGTTGCCAGCTGCTTCGTCCAGGTAGGCGATGCTGTTCTTGCAGTGGTAAGTGATGTTCTGGGAGCCCTCGGTGGACAGCAGGCGCAAGAAAGTCATCTGGACGTTGGCAGTGTTGGGAGCCAGGTTGTCATCTCCATAGCTGAACTGTTAGGGCAGAGAGCAGTGGGATGAGGCCCTGGGGTAGCATTCAATGGGACCAAGGGCTCAGGGCTGCCAAGTGTCCAGGGCTTAGAGGAGCTGAAAGGGACAATGGGTGTGGGTCACTGGGAGGGCGTTTCTGCTTCCAGGGCATACAGCAAGCCTCTGAAGGACCCTTTCCTCCACTGCTACAGAGGCGAAAATACTATTCCTCCTCTTTTCTTCCTCTTTAGCCCCAAAGAAAATTGGTGAGAATATGGAAGGTGTTAAAAACTTCCAGGGGGAGAGAAGAGAAAGTTCTGAGGAGCTGTCTCTGGCCAACAGCAGCCAGGCACTCACGTGGAAGCCACCATTGATGGTTTCTCCAAACCAGATATGTTTCTTGTCTTTGCTCTTGCTGCTCCACCAGTTCTTCTTGGGGACATTCGCTGGGTTGGGGTAGACGCAGGTCTCTCCAGTCTCCATGTTGCAGAAAACCTTCATGGCGTCCAAGGTGCAGCCCTGGTTGGGGTCGATCCAGTAATCTCCTGCAGTGGGAGGAGGTGACACTCTGTCAGGGAAGAGGCAGGCACAGATGCTCCCTCCCAAGAAGGCCAGAGACAGAAAGGCCTCCAGGGACACTGGGGGAGAGGAGTAGGGTGTGAGGGCCACAGGTGGCCCAGGGAGGGGAGGTGGAGGGATAAAGGAGCAAGGAGACATGAATGGAAAAGCCCAGTGTCAAACTGTGGCATGCACAGTGGGACAGGAGCAGTGCCTGCCTGGTGGCTGGAACTCTACCCTGAGGTCACTCCCGCCATGTAGCCAGGGCAGGACGGGAGCTGAGGCCGCAGTTTCTCTACTGTGAATGGGGGAGCAGCCATCTGCCAGAACCTTCCAGGCCTGCCTCTGCCCTGCACTAAGAGGTGCCTCCTCCCTTGTCCTGAAGGGGACATGTCCAATAGAGACTTCCTATCTCTGGAGGAGGAGGTCCAGCCCCAGGCTCACCGCTCTTCCATTCAGGGTGGCAGAGTTTCAGGTCCCGGCAGGTGCGAGCGGGATTCTTGCGGGAGCCCTCGGGGCTGCGGATGCTCTCGATCTGGTTGTTGAGGGACTTGAGGGTGGCATCCACCTCAGCGTCATGCTGTCTCAGGTTGCCAGCTGCCTGGTCAGCCCGCATGTACTGCATGGGGTCAGGGCCTTTCTCTCTCCCGCCTAAGCCAGCAAAAGCTGACATGTCAATGCCAGGACCAGGGGGACCTGGAGGGCCAGGGGGTCCAGGATTTCCAGGAGGACCCTACAACAGGAAACAGAGAAATCAGCCAGGAATTGTGGGGAGGCATCCCTCCTGTGTCTGTCCTCACCTGCTAGAATGCATTAGTGTTTTATTCCCAGTCTCACGAGTAGGAGAGGGGAACAGCAGGCCAGGACCCAAAAACCATAGCACCTTCCCTATTTCTTCATTAGCCCCTCTCTTCTGTTTCCCAATACCAATCATGGCCCCTCTGAACCTTCACAGAGACCCCAGGATGCCATCACCATTAGCTGTAGGATGATGCCCCAAGACGCCACTAGCACCAGAAAGTTTAAGCATCCAGAAAGCTGGGGACACCCTAGACAGCAGAGAAGGAGCCAGGCCACTCACAGCGGGGCCTGTTTCGCCTGAACGTCCACGAGGACCAGGAGGTCCAATGGGGCCAGGGATTCCATTAGCGCCATCTTTGCCAGAGGGACCGACGGGGCCAGGAGGACCCTGCAGGCCAGGAGAGAGAAAGGCGGTGAGAGAACGGCCAGCAGCCGAGGGAGGTCAGGAGTCGCTGGGGCTGCTCGGGGGCCACCCTTACAGCCCTGGCCACTCTGCTCCCAATTCTTCACGTTTCTAGGTCACAGAGCCCCAGACAGGCTTCCTCAGCTCCTCTTCATTAAATCCTGTTCCCCAGGAGGTCCTCTCCTGTTCATCCTGCTTGTGATCACAGGTGCTTTTCTGGCCAGTCACCCTGAGCCGGTCCGACCTCCGTGCTGAGTGAGCCCCTCGAGCCCCAGGCTTCCGCAGAAGCAGCCACACTTCCCTCCCACCCGGATGCCTGGCCAGTGCCCTGGCCTTACTCCAGAGAAAGGGTTCACACCATCTCACTTACTCTAGGGCCAGATGGACCAGCAGGACCAGAGGCACCTTGGTCTCCAGAAGGACCCTGTGCAGAAGGAAAAGGCAAAGGTCAGAGGTCAGCACAAACAGGGCCCCATCTTCTTGAATCATATATATATATATATATATAATCATATATATATAATCACACATATATAATCATATATATATATGATCATATATATAATCATATATATATATATAATCATATATATATATGGAGTTGGAGGAGTAGATACATGTCCCACCCCCATTCCCTTTCCACTTGCTCCTCCCTCCAACCCTGAAGAAGTCCTGAAGATATTTTAGGATGATCCCTAGTTTTCTGAGCAACATGGGAAACTCAAGTGGGCTCTGAGCAGTGGGGGGCCTCGGGGAGCCAAGACAGACAGCAACACTTACAGGAGGGCCAGGAAGACCCTGCAGACCAGTGAAGCCACGATGTCCCTTCAGTCCCCTCTCGCCAGCCTCTCCAGTTTCTCCTTTGTCACCACGGGGGCCTTGAGGGCCCTGGGAACAAGACAAACACAGGTTGGGTCAGGCCAGGCTGAGCGAGAGCCCTCTGCTGGCCTCATCTGAGCCAGGGAGTCCAGGATCCTGAGGTCACCTGCTGTCCTCCCAGCCTGCCCCTTTTGGGGGCCCAGTTCAGGACACTCAAATACTCACTGGGATTCCACGGGCTCCAGCTGGCCCTGCGGGTCCCATGGGGCCTTGTGCACCCTGTGGGGAGAGAGTGGGAGCATGTCAGAGCAAAGCCAGGACCGGGTCAGCCCTCCTCTGCACCTGCCCTCAGGCTGAGCACCAAGACTGTGGATCCCATGGTACTCACAGTTTCTCCTCGGTCTCCCTGCTTGCCAGTTGGGCCGGCAGGGCCAGGAGAGCCAGGGGGCCCAGGGGCTCCAGGAGCACCCAGAGGACCAGTCTCACCACGATCACCCTGTCAGGAGAGAGGTCTCAGACTCAGAGGAAGATGTTCCAGAAAAGGCAAGGAAAGAAGGTCCTTCCAGACTGATACAAAACTCTGACCCCAGCCCTGGCCAGGTAGCTCAGCTAGAGCATCGTCCCGATACACCAAGGTTGCGGGTTTGATCCCTGGCCAGAGCACATATAAAAATCAACCAATGAATGGCTAAATAAGTGAAACAACAAATTAGTGTTTCTATCTATCTATCTATCTATCTATCTATCTATCTATCTATCTATCTATCTATCTTTCTCTCTCTAAAATCAATTTAAAAATTTCTGCTCCCAACCTGCTACTGGGCTGACCATTAGGCCAAAGGAATATCCTGCCCACAGGGACCCCCAGAAATTCACCTTGACTCCAGCCGCACCATCTCTTCCAGGGGGGCCATCAGCGCCAGGGCTTCCCTGGGCAAAGGAAACAAGATGCCATTAGAGATGCCCCTGCCCATCTCCCACCCTGCTCCCCTGTCCTACCCTCAGAAGCCCAGGCCTGTTCTCTCTGTCCAGCTGACACTTTCGAGCCAAAGCCTACTCACAGGGCTTCCTTCTGCCTTCCTCCCTGTGCCCCCAGCTCTAAGTCTCTGTGCCCTCCTCTCTCCCATCACGACATTCCCATGGCACCCAGGGGCTTGAGCCTACCAGCCATGGCCCATCCTGCCAGGCCCTCCTCCAGGGCACCAGGACTTGGCCTGCCTGGCCTGGCACAGAGAAGCACGGGGCCCTCTCCCTAGTAAGGGCCACCCCACCGTGGGTCCCACTACCCACCTCTCGTCCAGGTTCACCAGCAGGACCAGTCAGGCCAGGAGGACCCACGGGGCCAGGGGGACCTCGGTCTCCAGATGCACCAGGAGCTCCCTGCTTGCCAGGCTCACCCTGAAGGGACAATGACAATGATGGTGAGTGTGGACTCTTAAGCCTTCCTGAGAAAGGGCGGGCAAAAGTACAGTTCTGAGGGGCCACGTGGGCAGAAGCCTTGGGGTGACAGTGCCTCTGCAGAGGGCAGGCCACTGCCCCGTCAGCACTGAGCGCTCGCCCAGAGGAAGGCACCCCTCACTCACCGATGGGCCGGGCAGGCCCGGGAATCCTCTCTCACCACGCTGCCCAGGCAGACCAACAATGCCCCTCTGACCAGCCAGACCCTGGGGACCTGGAGGACCGTCGGGACCCTAAGAGGAAAGGAGGAAGATGAGACCTGAGAACTGACACAGAGCGGCCGCCAACCCACACTGGCCTGGCTGCCCTCTAGCGGGGAGCAGTGGCCTTCCTGCCCCCAGTGCACGAGCTTCTCCTTCCGTCCCTTCCCCACACCCCCACAGCCCCTGCCGCCCCTCTCCCCACCCGGGCTCTGTGAGCTCAGGAGTCCCTCACACCCTTGGCCCTGAGCTGGCCTGGGGCCGTGGAGGGACTTACAGAGGGACCGTCATCTCCAGGCTCTCCCTTCTCGCCAGGGGCTCCGGCAGGACCTTGGAGGCCAGGGTCACCAGCTCGGCCAGGAGGGCCACTGTCTCCTCGAGCACCTTTGGGACCATCTTTCCCAGCAGGACCAGGGGGACCAGGGGGTCCAGGGTTGCCCTAGAAGGAACAAATGCAGAAGTGAGAACTCAAGTCTCTCTTGTCCATCAGGCTGCCAAAGCCATTGTGGCCTCAAGAACAGCAGTTTCCCCTCTGGGGAAGGGCAGCTTGACACCACCCCTCCCATCTTGGTCTCCCTCTTCAATCTTCCTCCCACATGAGAGCTCCAGGCAGCCAGCCCTGGCATCTCCAGCACCTGCATGCTTTGCTTTTTCTGATCTGTTTGGAGTCCCTCCTGCCTCTTTCCCTGCAGCCTTAATTCCCCCACCGCACCTCACCCCCTCTTCAAGCAGCAGCTCAAACCTGCTCCTCTGCCCACCAAGCCTGTGCACACACTCCCCCTGTTCTTTTCGTATTGTTGGTGATCTGGGTGACTTTTCCTGATCTCTCTTCCCTCCACTGCAAACTCCCCGAGGGCAAGATGTATGACTTGTACAGGGCCAGGTGCACAGGGCGTGCTCAAGAAATGTGTTCATGCCTGAACAGGCGGTGGTGCAGTAGATAGAGCGTCAGACTGGGATGCTGAGGACCCAGGTTCGAGACCCCGAGGTCGCCAGATTGAGCACGAGCTCATCTGGTTTGAGCAAAGCTCACCAGCTTGGACCCAAGGTCGCTGGCTTGAGCAAGGGGTTACTCGGTCTGCTGAAGGCCCGCAGTCAAGGCACATATGAGGAAGCAATCAACGAACAACTAAAGTGTCGCAACAAAAAACTGATGATTGATGCTTCTCATCTCTCTCTGTTCCTGTCTGTCCCTATCTATCCCTCTCTCTGACTCTCTCTCTGTCCCTGTAAAAAAAAAGAAAAGAAAAGAAAAAGAAAAAGAAATGTGTCCATGATGAAGGCAATATGACAGCCCATCCTGCCCAACCCAGCCATCTGGGAAGGTTGCCATGGCCAACAAGAGAGTCGCTCCTCTACACTCAAATGTCTACTAGGGGAACTGGTCCCCATGGCCAATTAGCTACTTCTCCCAGGAGAGAAAATGGGCACAAAGAGGTGAGCCTGTGCTCTCTGAGGCCCGGCCAGGACTGGACGAGACTCTGCAGCGCCCGCCTGTGCCCGAGGAAGGAACCAGCCAGGAGCGGCACTTACATTGGAGCCTGGGGGTCCAACACGGCCAGCGGCTCCGGGGAATCCAGTGGCTCCCTGTGTGAAAAGAGGAGAGCCCCTGAATTCCTCATGTCCCTTGGGAGGTCCAAGAGTTTAATGTAAGGGGTCTTCGAGGCCAGCGTGGAAGGGGCAAGGGGAGCCTGAGAGAGAGAAAGGGCCTGCGGGGCCTGGTCACAGCCCGAGCAGCTGCAGCTTCTCTGCCCTGCACTCCTGCAGGGGGCGCTCAGCTGGGCACTCAGCTCCTAGGGCTGGCTCTCCCACGGTTGTTTTGCCCCAGCAGAGGGGGCACTCTTCCCCGGGATGGGCACAGGCTGGGGCAAGAACAGGACTGAGGAGGAAGGAGGTGGGTGCACCCCAGCCCAGCCCAGAGGGGCCTCTGTGCCAGGCCTTCTTTGTGAGGCCAGGGATTGGGGCGTGGTAGAAACCTCTGCACCTGCAGCAGCTGCCCCCTCCTCCCTCCCTGGCCATCAGGGTGTGAGCTGGCCTCACTCACCGGGGGACCTTGAGCGCCTCGGGCTCCTTTAGGACCAGTCACACCAGTAGGACCCTGGGGGAGAAGGAGGGAGAGAGACAGTGAGGCCTAAGCACCCCAGGGGAGAGCCTGTCTGAGCCCCAACAATGGACTCCTGAGGGCTAGGTTTTCAAAGACTCAGCTTTCTTGGCACTAATCTCCCAGCCTAGAGAAGCTGTCACAGGCAGGCCTGCCACCCCGTCACCAGGAGACTCATGTTCTAGATCTCGGGGAGAAGCCCACAGGAATCTGCAGAGCCAGTCGCATCTCCCCCACCCCCACCCCCAGGGGCCTGGCTGCTCTGTCCAGGCTGTGCATTCTCAGGGAGACATAACCAGCACTCTGTGTCCATCCCCCAGCACCCCCACCACACACCCCGCACCCTAGAAAATAAAAGCCAATGTAGCTACTTGAGCCTGTATCCCTAAGTGCCTGCTCTTCCCTGCCGCCTCTCCCTCCTGCGCCCACAGCAGCATGCTCCACGGTCTAGTCTGGAGGGCCCTAAACTCAGGTGGAGCGTCCCCAGGCCTCTCAGTCACTCTCTGCCTGTCCACCCTCACCCTGAACCCAGCGACCCCTGCGCTGTGGGAACAGTGGTTCCTGGGGAAGCTCAGCACTACCCACCTGAGGCCCAGGAGCCCCAGAGGGGCCCTGAGGACCTGGGGCGCCAGCGTCGCCCTTCTGGCCGGCCTCTCCTTGCTCACCCTTGGCTCCTGGCTGGCCATCAGCACCCTGTCTCAGGAAGGAGGAAGCAAGTGGGTGAAGGGCAAGCAAGCCAAATACCTGAGGTTCTTCCAAGGGGGCCAGAGACCCTGAGTGAGGGAAAAGACCATTTCTCTCTTCTTTAAATTCTGTCCCTCCCTCTCCCACAGGCTGCAAGACGCCCTCAGGTGCCAGATGTGGAACCAGCCTGAGTGGCGGGGGGTGGGGGGTGGGGGGGGAGGGGGGAGGGGTGTCAACGAGGTACTCACAGGAGGACCAGCGAATCCAGCCGGGCCCGGAGGTCCAGTCTCCCCACGTTCACCCTGTGAGGGAAGGGGGCCCGGGAGGGGTAAGGCCTCACTGCCTGCTCTGTTCCCTCCTGCGAGCCCACAGCCCCGTGGGCCCAGCCCAGCCTCTTGCACTGTAACCCCAGAGAGCAGGCATCCTAAAGTAGCTTCAGGAAGCTCAGTCCTAAATAAAGGGACCCAATTCAGAAAGCCTCTCTTGGTCAGAGGATCTAGTGATTCAAAGGTTCTCCACCCTGATCACATCATGGGGGTGACATGCCTTCTCCCTTCATTTCCCATCTCTCCGGCTCCCACCTCCAGACCCAAAGGGCAGGGAGGGAGCCAGGGCCTCTAAGAGGCAGAGCTGCTCCCTCACTCACTTGCTCACAGGGGCCTGGGGACAGACACAGGCACAGAGGTAGATACTCACCGGGGCACCACGAGCACCAGCTGTTCCTGAAGGACCAGGAGGGCCAACTTCTCCCTAAGGTCGGGAGGGGGTAGGGCTCAACGTGGGACCCTTTGAGAGCAAAGTGCATCCAGAAAGCCCAGAGGATGGACAGGAGCTCTGCCCCCACCCCCACCCCCACCCCCGCAGGTCCCTGCTCCCCCAACCCCCACCCTGGGCCCATAGCCTTTCTCCTTATCACTTCAGGCCACACCTGCACCCTCCGAGGGCAGGTGCTGAGTGCCTTTCACCCCCCCCACCCCCACCCCCACCCCCATCTGCTCCACTCAACAGGGCGCACAGCCAATGACTTTGCTTCTAAGGAGACCCTCAATCTGTACTCCTTGCAGCCCCTGGTGGGCAGGAGAGTGGCAATTGATGAGTGAGAAGAAATAACAGTCTGGTAAGATATGAGAAGGAGATTTCATGAGAGAAAAGGAGCCAGGACTCACCTTCTCGCCATTGGCACCAGCCGGGCCAGGGGGCCCAATGGGACCTGTCAGACCCTGGGAAGAGAAAAGGCAGAGGGGAGGAAGGCAGGGAGAGTTAGTCAGGGGATTGGAGCCCAGCAGGCACCCTGGGACCCCACACCCAGGGGACTCTCTCATACCCTCCATGGCGCCCAGAACTCCCTCTCACTCTGTGGCCCCCGCTTTGACAGAGAAGTCCCTGTGGCTGTTCAGCCCGGAGAGCTGAGGTGGGACCAGGGACTGCACAGACACATGGACCCTCTCTCCCCTGAGTGCAGCGCTGCGGACCTGTAGGGTACCCGCATCTGTCCCCACCCAGACCCCAACAAGCCTGCAACCAGCATTCACTTACTCGTCCACCATCCTTCCCGGGGGCTCCCTCGGGGCCTTTCTCACCAACATCGCCCTGCAGGACAGAGAAAACAGGCCGTCTCAGGAGGCACTCCAAGAAGCCCCTTGCCAGTTCAGTGTCACCTTGAATGAGGCTCCAGGAAGAACTCAGACCCTGGCCAAGAGGGACTTGCTGCAGTCTAAGGGCGAGTGACAAGGAGTGACGGAGGTGGGATGGAGGGGAAGGTGGAAGAAGGACGTCACTGAAAAGGCAGAGACTTTGGAGGGGGATCTCCAAGTTCCTCCAGACAGGTAGCTAGGGACCTCATTCCTGGGAACTGTGGGAGAGAGAGTGAGTGTGGGGACAGGGAAGCATAGCTTTAGGGGGCATATCAGCCTGGTACTTACCCTGTCTCCCTTGGGCCCAGAAATGCCAGCTGCTCCCCTCTCACCAGGCATCCCCTGCAGACCTGGAGGGCCCTGAGCCCCAGGGGGGCCAGCTGGGCCAGATGCACCCTAGGGAGAGGGGGAGAGAAAGAGTCTGTCTGTATTGGGCAGCACCTCCCCCAGGACCCCAGTGCCCAAATGCTCCTTTCCTTCTCTCCTTCCTTTCTGTTTCATCTCCACCCCCCCCTTCCTCTTCCTCTCCCTCCCTCAGCAGGCCTCCCAGGCCAGTGAGGACCCCAGCTGGCCGGACCAGACTCACTCACTTTGGGACCATCAGTGCCAGGAGTGCCAGGGAGGCCACGAGGACCCTGGAGGCCCTGGGCACCTGGAGAGCCACGTTCACCTGGGAAACCTCGTTCACCCTGTGGCAGAGATACCAAGGAGCAATTAGGCAAAACGAATGGGGTGAAGGCACTGGGAGAAGCAGGGAAGCGGGGAGCAGAGTGGGAGCCCAGAACCCAAGGCAGCCGCACTGCTGGGAGGGGCTGGTAGAACTGCACAGGGGAGCGCTGGCCCAAGGACGCCCCTAGGAACGGTCAGCAGGACACGCACCCTGGGACCCACGAGGCCGGGAGCTCCAGCTTCACCAGGAACGCCCTGGAAAACAAGAAGGATGTATGAAAGATCAGAGGTCATTATGTCCTGGCCTGGCTGAGCATCCCCCTGCTGAGCTCAGATAGTCATCTTGGAGAGCTGGGGTTCAGCCCCAGACACCTCAGGCCTCCTGGGGTTCCTCACACCCTCCTACCCTGGTCTCCTGGGCATCAGAAGAGATTTTCCCATCTAAGTGGGTTGCAGATTCAGCCTTGGCTGGTTGGCTCAGTGAACAGAGTGTCAGCCCAGCGTATGGGTTTGATTCTCCGTCAAGGCACACGTGAGAAGCTACCATCTGCTTCTTTTCTCCTCCCTCCCTCCCTTCCTTCCCCCTTCTCTCTCTCTTCCCTTTTTCTCTCTTCCCCTCTTGCAGCCAGTGGCTTGGCTGGTCCAAGCATCGGCCCCAGACGGGGATTGCCAGGTGGATCCTGGTCAGGGTGAATGTGGGAGTCTGTCTCTCTATCTCCCCTCCTCTCACTTAAAAAAATAATAGGTTGCAGATTCAAAGAGCCCCAAACCCACCTGGTCACCTGGTTTTCCACCTTCACCTGGGGGACCAGGAGGTCCAGGAAGTCCCTAGAAGCCAAAGTGACAAGCATTAACAAAGGGGTGAGTTTGCTGCACCGAGCACAGGGAGGGGACCAGGGGTGCAGGGAAGCCTCATTTCCCTGGTCTCCCTTGGAGGGGTGAGCCCTCCACCCATGGCGCTTGCTGCTGCCCCCTGAGCACTGGGCATGGAAGGGGACTGCAGAGAAAGCCTGGTTTAGCTGCCTACCTGGAACCCAGATGGCCCAGGAGCACCCTGCTCGCCTCGTTCACCAGAAGGTCCCTGCAGAGGAAACAAGGTAAACTGAGCCAGCATGCCAGAGCACCTGCAAGTCTCCGGGGGCCGGGGTGGGGGGGGCAGATAGATGCGTTCCCGCACAACCCAAGCAAGGCGTGTCTGCTTGTATGCCTTGCTGTTCTCCCACCAGTGACAACCAGTGTGGGGTCCACACTGCCTCCACAGGGTGGGATACCCACCTCAGCTCAGGGTGGGTCTAGTGTCCTAAATCAGCCCAGATCCACATGTCAGTTCCATTACTGAGTGGCCTGAGGCGCCCCCTGCAGCCACCCTACCCAGCCCCTATTCACAGGGTCATCTGGAGAAGCTGGGCAAGTACTCACAGCGGGTCCAGGAGGGCCTGCGGCGCCTGTCTCACCATCTTTGCCAGGAAGGCCCTAAAGGAGAGACAGAAGGGTGACGTAGTGACCTTTCCGTTCTGCAGACCCCAGCACTAGACAGGTACACTTGTGGCCCAGAGTCTCCAGAGCTCCACTATACAGCACCTGAACTCCATGTCTACCCCACTCCTCCCTGTCCATCCCCGCCCCTCCTTTCCCCTCAGTCTTTCTCAGCACAGGAGTCTTCCCTAGGCTGCTGACTGACAGCAACCAGAAGTCCCCCCGTGTGGACTCCCAAAGGGCCCAGGGCAGGTGGGCTCGGCCACAGGAAGCCCCACTACTAACTAGGGCTCCCAGGGGCATGCCGGAGGGAGTCCTCTCCCTCCCTCGTGGCTGTCCAGCCAGCACCAGGCGCAGCAGCGGGGCAGGTACTCACTCTCAGACCAGGAGCCCCAGGCAGTCCTTTCTCACCAGCTTTCCCAGGCTCACCCTAAAGGAGAGAGTGCAGGGCCGTGGGGTGGAGAGCTTCGGTGGGGGTGGGGAGCTTTGGTGGGGGTGGGGGGCTTTGGTGGGAGTGCGGGGCTTTGGTGGGAGTGGGGGGCTTTGGTGAGAGTGGGGGGCTTTGGTGGGAGTGCGGGGCTTTGGTGGGAGTGGGGGGCTTTGGTGGGAGTGGGGAGCTTTGGTGGGAGTGGGGGGCTTTGGTGGGGGTGGGGAGGCTTTGGTGGGAGTGGGGAGCTTTGGTGAGGGTGGGGGGCTTTGGTGAGAGTGGGGGGCTTTGGTGGGAGTGGGGGGCTTTGGTGGGAGTGGGGAGGCTTTGGTGGGAGTGGGGGGCTTTGGTGAGAGTGAGGGGCTTTGGTGGGAGTGGGGGACTTTGGTGGGAGTGCGGGGCTTTGGTGAGAGTGGGGGGCTTTGGTGGGAGTGGGGAGGCTTTGGTGGGAGTGTGGGGCTCTGGTGGGAGTGGGGGGCTTTGGTGGGGGTGGGAAGGCTTTGGTGGGAGTGCGGGGCTTTGGTGAGAGTGGGGGGCTTTGGTGGGAGTGTGGAGCTTTGGTGGGAGTGGGGGCTTTGGTGAGAGTGGGGGGCATTGGTGGGAGTGTGGAGCTTTGGTGGGAATGGGGAGGCTTCGCTGGGAGTGGAATGTGGAACAGGCTGGGGAGACGGGCTTGGGGCTTGATGGACAGCAAAGGCTAAAGCCAAGAGTCAGCACCTTCTCCTATGCTCAGAGGCATCAACTGAGAACTTTGCCCCATGGAACAATGTCATGGCTGAGAGGTCTCAAGGCTCTAAGAAGCCCTGGGTCTCCCCAGATCACATGCGCTCCTGTAGGGCATGAAGGCCCGAGCTGCCATGGCACCAGGGACCTTGCTCATCACAGCTCTTTGGTGAACTCTATTCAAGAGCCAGCATTCTCCCCAGGGAGGCAGGTAGCACCCCGCGGAAGGAAATGGAAGGGCACATTGTTACTTACATTGGCACCTTTGGGGCCAGGGAAACCCATGACACCAGGCTGCCCACGAGCCCCCTGAGGACCTGGAGGTCCAGGACGACCATCTTCACCAGGGGCTCCCTGAAAGAGAGGACACCATTCTCAGACCAGATACTCTGACCACATTCATCCACCCAATATCGATTAAGTACCTACTGTGTGGCAGGCCCAGGACTAGGCACCAGCCAGACACAGTATGTTGGATTGACCAAGGTTGCGACCAGCAGCCCATACCACACACACGGGCCCCATGGGCGACAAGACACTGCTTAGCTTAAAAGTTCTGCTTCTGAAAGTGCACACCAGGTTTTGTCTTTCCCCAAGGGAAGGTCCAAATGCACAAGGGGGTTACATTTTCCAAGCTCACAGACACTGCACAGGCCAAACCTGACCCCAATACCTACCATCTGCCCCTTCATCAATTCTCAAAATTCACAGGCTGTCTCCGCCCCAACTCCTGTCTCTCTTCCCACCTGCTTCCCCAAGGATAACACCCAACCTCTCCCAACAAACCAGATGATGGACTTACAGAAGGACCAATTTTGCCTTGAGGACCAGCATCACCAGGGCGGCCAGTGAGACCCTGTGTTCAGGAGAGAGAAGAAGATGGGTGTCAGAGCAGGTCCCAGGACCCCCCGATCCTGGCAGCACAGGGTCGAAGGGAACAGGTGGGAAGGGCATGAAGGGTCTGTTCAAAGTTGGAAACTGAGGGCAAAAGCAGCCCACGTACTTACCCGGGCTCCAGGAAGGCCAGGCTCTCCGGGACGGCCAGGGTCACCATTGGCTCCCTTGGGGCCAGCAAGGCCGCTGGGCCCTCGCTCACCAGGGGCTCCCTATACAAGGGGAGGCAGAGAGTCAGTGGAAGGCCATCAGACTAGTGATGCGGGAGGAGCCCCAGCACTTCTTCCCTGACTCACCTTGGG
The DNA here is from genome assembly GCF_036850765.1 of Saccopteryx bilineata. Classification (NCBI taxonomy): domain Eukaryota; kingdom Metazoa; phylum Chordata; class Mammalia; order Chiroptera; family Emballonuridae; genus Saccopteryx; species Saccopteryx bilineata. The sequence continues at coordinate 135,862,431 of NC_089491.1, read as the reverse complement.
ACCTGCCAGACCATCTTGACCAGGGAAGCCACGGTTGCCAGGAGCACCCTAGAAAGAGATGCAGGAGAAAGGCAGTGAGCTGGAAGGAACCCGACCAACCATGGCCTGGAGCCAGGTTCCAGGGGGTCCATCCTGCCGACAGGTTCTGTGGAGCAAGAGCTCCAGCTTGCAAGATTTTGAAAGATTAACCTCTTGGGCCTCTCTCCATTTGTCTGGGAATGAGCTCAAACTATTTCATGCCGTCCTGGGAGTGAGGGGACACAAATAAGGAGAAGGGAGCCTTATCCCCATGGCAGTGGTGGGGAAAAGAGAAGCAGGATACCAACAGGCCCCATCACTTGGCAAGAACACAGAGCCGTGAGGACTTGACATACATCTCGAGGTCACACACCAGTGAAAGTAGGGACTCCTAGCCACTTACTCTTTCTCCAGGGGGGCCGATGGGCCCTGCACCACCTGGCTCTCCACGGGCACCTCTTTTGCCTTCTTCACCACCAGGACCAGGGGCTCCCTGGGGGCCTGCAGGGCCCTGAGAACCAACACGAAAGAGAAACAGGGTGAGTCCTCCCCTGGGCCTGTGCAAGTACTGACCGTGTGGAGGAAGGGGCCCTGGCAATTGTTTCAGGCTGGGGAGGGGAGGCTAGACAGGAGCAGCTGTGGAAGAGCAGAAGTGGCCTAGGGGGCAAGAGCAGAGAGCTCCAGATTCAAACTGGTCAAACTGGTCAAGCCAAAGATGAGAGCCAAAGCCGCAGCATCTTCTCTACCCTGTTCCGTCCCCTTTTTCTTGGCGCAACCTGAGAGGTCCCCGATGAGCTGGGGCTACGAGGCAGAGAGCAGTGGGAGGGGGTGACCCTAAGCCCAGGGAGGAGCAGCAGGAAAAGACAAGGGCTGGGGGGTAGATACTCACAGGTTCTCCCTTGGGGCCTTGTTCACCTTTGAAGCCAGCAATACCAGGCTCACCCTTGACAAAAAAGAGAGGGAGGTTTGCACACTGGGTTCTCTCCACGGACCCTGCCCCCACCTCCGAAACCCTTAAAGGCACCTACTGAAGGACACCAGTGAGAGTGTGAGAAGGAAAGAGGGTGGGGTTTGACTCCAGGGTGTCAGTGGGACTTGGGGTTCACTCCAAGCTCTTACCGTCTGACCTTTTGGGCCCAAAGGACCAGTTGCACCTTGAGGGCCGGGAGGACCACGGGGCCCAGGGAAGCCGGGAGCACCAGCAATGCCAGGAGCACCCTGTCAGCGTGAGCAGAAGAGAAGGGCATCAGGAGAGGGTGTGAGGGGGACCACCCCCACCTGAAGGAGCCAAATCCAAACACAACACTCACAGCAGATCCCTTGGCTCCAGGAATTCCATCTGTTCCAGGGTTACCCTGAAAAAGGAGATGAGATCATTATAAAATAAGTGGCAAAGAATAAACCCCAGTCCTCCTAACCCTCCCAGGTCGTCGGTCCTGGGGCTGGGCCAGCAGCTGCCCTTCGCAGGCACCGTCCTGCTGAATGCTTTAAGGATACGACAGGGACGGAGGGAGCCGTACCCTTAGAGATGTGGGTTGGGGGAGCAGACACAGGGTCAGAACAAAAGCTAGATGTTTGGGGCTCCACTTCCCTCACAGCTAAGCAAAGGGTCAAGAGTGCCAGGGTCCAGACCCCAAGCCCTTCAGTTCAAAGAGAAGCCACACTTACAGAGGCACCGGCCGGCCCAGGGGACCCAGGAGTGCCAGGTTCACCACGAGGACCTTGAGCGCCTTCGGGACCACGAGCACCAGTAGGACCAGCTTCACCCTGGAAGAGACAAGGAGGGATGGAATGAGGAATAGACAAGGGACACAGACCTCTTGAGAATCAGCAGCAGTGTAGGACCAGCTGTATACATGCACCAGAAAGCTGAGTCGCGTATGCACATCCGCCCTGCACGTGAGCATGCAGGGCCACCCGACCGAGCTTCTCGACCTGGTGGGTCCCTCCCCTGACCTCTCCATCTCCATCTCTGCTCAGTACTGTGAACCAGCACAAGCAAATGCACAGCACGCTACAGCAATGGGCATCTTGTTGGCCCCATCAGCACCCACTGGAAAGCCTGTGCTGGGGAGTCCTGTCACCCTGGTGTTGTGGGATGATGCATGCATGGCTGAGATGGGCGGGCACTTCTATCTCCTTCCCTCCACCTAGTATTCTCTTTTATTGAGGGCTAGGAGACCCTCAGGCTCCTCAGCCTAGGGCACTATCCAACTAATATTGGGCTGATGCGTGAACACTGCTGCCCCGGCCTCCAGGCCAGGCCCATTCGAATTGGGCCAAAAAGCCAGGGGAATTGCAAGCAAGGACAAGCACCCCACTTTACTTTGCCCTGCTCTGACTATAGTCCAATTCCCCTGGGTAGCCCCACCCCCCACCCCCCCACCCTCGTCCTCAAGATGGCCTCTGCTTTTACTTTCATTTTTTCCTGAAAGTTGCAACTGGCTGAGATCTGGGCTCTCTGGACAGCAGAGTCCCTGGGGAGGACTGCTGACCTGGAGGGAAGGCGAAGCCTCCTCAGGTTTCTGCTCAGAACATTCTTGCTCACTTTTGTAATTATTATTTTCTAAAAGTCAGGCCCCCTCACCTTCCACTGTCCCTCTTCACAATGGGTCTCCTTCACCCGGCTCCCAGGGGCCTCAGACACTGTCTGGTTGCCATGGAAACCCCCAGGAGGGGAAAAGCAACCTGATGCCAGTGACCACACGGAGGCTCCTTATTCATCTCCTGGCGGTGACAGGAGAGAATTCCCAGGGACGGGCATTGGAATCCCTCCTGGGCCACAGGGGCCTTTCCCTGCACTGCTGGCCTGCCACTGGCCTTTATTAATCCTCAGAAGAACTCAATTAACAGCGCCTGGAAGAGCCAAACCCCCCAGATGAAACAGGGAGAAAGGAGCCTGGAATAGTCTCGCTGCCCCTGACCACTTACTTCCCTCCAACACTCTTCTGGGCCCAGACTTGGCTGAGCTCCACCTTCTTTCCTTGCATGCCAGGTCCTCTGCTCCCTCCCCGGTCTCCAGTCTCGGGTGTCTCCCCATCTTTCTCCACCTTTCCCCTCTCTGCAGCTGTAACTGTAGTGCCTCTAGCTCTTTATCCTTCCATCTTACTTTCCCGCCTAGCTGGTGACTCTGCAAAGTGCCCGGTCTGTTCCTTGGAGAGCAACAGCAGGTAGGGGCAGGAAACATCCCTCAGAAGGGATGGGGGGGGGGCAATCAGCAAGGGTTATGGGGGAAAGGTGTTCCTGACTCGACCACCAGGGTACTCACCTTGGCACCGGGAGCCCCAGGGAAGCCAGGGCCGCCAGCAGGACCCACGGGACCCTGGAGGAAGGAAGGAGGTTCAGAGGTAAATGCCATTTCTGGATGGAGTCTCTGCAGACACCAAAGTGAGCCACCCACACACCTCACACTCCTTCCCACCTTTGTACTGATTTGGCTCTAACCCATGGCAGCTAAAGTCCCTGGATGAAAACTGTCCCCACTGCCAATGTCCCCAGGCCTGGCTTCAGAAGGCAAAGCAAGATTCTGACTACCTACATAGTGAGAAGCAGACGATTCCTCCAGTACTCTATCTATCCCTCCTCAAAAAAACACCTGCTGAAAAGGCAGTTGAGAAAAACAAACCATTGCTTTAAATCTTGCTGTCGATAAGCTCAGGCACACTGGAGAATGATCCTCCCCCCTCGGGCAGGAGCCTGAGCACCGCTGTGCTCACACTGAACAAGCACGAGACAGATGCGGCTGGGCTGCTGAACGCGCCTTGAGAACACCCGCTGAGGACGAGGCAGACTTACCGGGGGCCCTGCGGGGCCTGGTTGACCATCGTTGCCCCGGGCACCCTGTGAGCAAAGGAGAAGGAAACAGGTACTGTGAGAGGGGCCCACATATCCAGTCCCTCCCTGCCCACAGCACATCTGCATGGAAACTGTGGGTGACACGGTGCCCAGGGTGTCCCAGGGCTGAGCATGAGGCTGGATGGTGTGAGCTGTGGGACAGCCCTGCGGGAGGGAGGAACCCCAATACCCATCCTTGGTGCCCGCGTGAATGAGTACTTGGGGGCTTCAGAGAGCTCGTTCTCAGCTTAAATAAAGCTTGGATAATTGCCCAGCTAGTCTATCATTCCTTAAACTTTGGGGTAGGTCTCCAGTATCCCCAATTCCAAGAACAAGTTATCATTTAAAGACTCAGAGAGAACTGAACCAAAGGAAAATGAAATAGCCAAGGAGCAACCTTGACTTGGTTCCTCCCCCACTCCCCCACTCATAGCAGGAAGGCCTCCAGGGCTCCGGTGAGGTGTCCAAGGCTTGGTTAACCTCCTTGATGGAGGCTCGGTCAAGGCTGCCCTTGGTTAACTCCAGGCTGCCTCTGCACTCTAGCCCCTCCCTGACAATCTGCTCCAAAGGAAAACCAAGATCTATAGCCTGTCTGCCACCAGCCCAAGAAGAAGCTCCAGGATGGGGACAGGGCACCCAGCACAGCCCAAGGGCCACATCTGACCTCGTGCCCCTGACACTCCTTTACACAGAAAGGCAAGGCTGTCGGCTCTTTCTCTACAGGACTTTTACTTTGAAGGTTTTTTTCCCTGGGTCTGTGGTGAGCACCTTTCAGTTTCTCTGCCAAAGCAGGTAAAAGTTCCCTTAGGACCCAGGGAACTTTTACCCACACTCCAGGAAACATTAGGCTAGTCTGAGCCAGGCCTGGCACCCGGACCTAGACAGAGGACCAGAGGAGGCCAGAAGATAACCTTTCCCCGTGAACCTGCCTCTGTCTCTCCACAGAAGCTGAAGAAGAAGGATGCTTTAGGGGGAGCTCATGTTTTAAATAAGACTCAAATCTTCTTCCTGGCTATGGTCCATTTCTCCTAACTGAGACTCTCCGGATTGGCATTAAACAGGAAAGCAAGCCAAGACTTAACAACAACAACAACAAAAATGTTAGAGGGAATGTGAATCCTCAGCATTAGCCAGAGGTTCTTCTGGGCTGGCCTGGCTGCTTCTGAAGCCCTGGAGCACCCTTCCTCCAGGGCTCGGCTGGAGCAGAGGCCCGGCTGGGCACAAGCAAAGGGCAGCTGTGGTGCTGCTCGGGAGGCCAGGGCTGGGGCGGCGTCGGAGGCCCTCCCTGCAGCACGCCTGGGAGGAGGACACAGTCTGGCCCAAGGGGGTGGGGCATGTGACCGCAGCAGGCAGCGCCTGCACAGCCCAGCCCCTGGCCCAGCCCTGACACCAGGCCTGCACTTGGAACTATGTGATGTTACCAACCTTCCACACCAAATCCTACACACACACCCTGCCAGCCTGACTGCCATGGGGACAGGAACCAGAAAGGAGGACCAAGAAACAGGGCCCACTGTGCCCAGGAAGGAGGGAAACCAGGGCAGGGATGCAGCTTGTTCCTGCCCCACACGGGGACAGCACTGCTGCTCTGGGCCTAGCCAGAAAGCCACAAGCCAGGTCCTGCTAATCTGAAGAAACAGCAGTGTTTCTTGGCAGGCTTAGCACTCTCTAATCCTCTCACACAAAGTGACCCTGGGACAAGCCACTTCAGCAGCTCTGGGTGACAAATGGGGGCTGAGGCTGCTTGTTACTTCGCTGATCTGCTTTTGAGGGCAATTTCTGCCAAGCAGATACATTATCCGGAGGCAGCACTCTGAGTGGCGCTGATGTTCTTTGGCCAGCCCTGCAAGGACTGGTGAGGAGGGCCCAGCGCTTGGCGGCTGGGGTATGAAATCTACAGAAAGCATAATCTTTCTCAAACATGGCTTTCATCATATCACTCGCCTGCCCAAGCGCCTACAGGGGCTCTATTGCTCAGGGAGCAGAGCTGAGCCCCTGTACCCTCTATCAGCAGCAAATTCCTTTGCTGTTCATTTCCCACAGTAAGAGGCCACCAAAAGTCTGAGGCCGCCAAGCACAGTTTGTCTAAAGGTATTTTACCTTTCAGTGCCTCAGTTTCTTATTCTCTAAAATGGGGAGAATGATAGGATCTACCTCCCAGGATCTGAGGGAGGATTAAATGAGACAGAGCATAGAAGGCATTATACCCAGACAGTGCCCATGAAATCATAATAACAGCAGCTGCAGTGTCATGTATAAAGGCCCTGTCAGGTGATGCTGGACTACTCTATTTTCTAGGGCATCATCTGAGTCCACCAAAAGAACAGGAAGTAGTACAGTACTGTAACCAATTTAAGTCTGTCTGTAAATTCAAGCTGGATTGACTGGGGAGAGGCGGTATTGACTGTGTGGGTGGTATTGATGGAATTACCTGAATAACCCAGACTGGTTAAGAGAGAGTCCTGCCTTGGTTACCAACTCTCCCACAGCCTCCCCCCCGCCCCCAGCCTGGGGACTGTGACGACACACTCAGAGTGAACACAGTCTGGCTCAAGGGGGTGGGGCATGATACTCTACACCTCACAAGGCAGTTTTGAGAGTCAAGTGAATGAAGTAATTCCACGTGAGAGTGCCATGTAAACTTTCAAGTGCTAGGCAAATGGTGGCCTTTGGCCTTGTCAATCACTCACCACAGCACCTGCAGGGCCGGTCCGTCCTCTCTCACCAGGCAGACCACGGGGACCCTGCAACACACATCAAGACAGTACAAGCATGAGTTGACTGAACAACACTGTGTGCCATCTCTTCGACCTGCAGGCCCTCCCCAGACACCCAAGGAGAGGACGCGTGCAGGTGCCCAGGAGGCAAAGGTGTGGATGCCTTTCTGACCCTGGAGCACTCAGCACACCAAAGGCTTTCTGCCCCGGAAGAACACACGAACGCTTCCATTACTGATCAGGATCCCAGTTACAGGCACATCTTGACTCTTGTAATAGATAAGCTCCCCGAAATGTTGAGAGTAAACAGAATTTTTAAAAATTCCAGCACACTTAAAGTGTGTTAGGGCTATTTCAAGGAAACGGTGAAAGCTTGACTAAATCATCTTTTTAAAACATGCTGTTTTTTGCTCACAATGTAGATCAGTCTACAAAACTGAATATCTACTTTGTGCAAAGGAAGCACTGGTGTTTATGGCAGGCCCTCCGCTGTGCTGCGGGGTGCTGAAGAGTGTGTGAGGCCCTGGGGGGGAGGCTCCTACTCACCATCGGGCCCGGAGAGCCGTTCTCCCCGGGGGAACCACTCTCACCCTGGAAAAAAGATGCACACAGTCAGTGACTGGGACCCACTGCCAGCCCCTGGGACCCACTGCCAGCCCCAGGAAACTCCCAGGAAGAGGCTGAGCACTCTGGTCATCTCAGCTAGCACTGAAATCCCCAGGCATCAGTTCTGTGAGAGGCAACTCCCCCCGCTCCTTCATCCATCAGGACATAGGACTGGGTGCCCCCAACCAAAGCTGTTCTGATGTCCTGACTCCACTAAGCTCAATAGAATCCCTTTGACTGAAGAGCAAGACTCCCCACCATCCCCCTCCGCCCCCGTCCCAGGGTTTCCTGGTCCTTACCTTCACACCTGGAGCACCAGCTTCGCCCTTAGCACCATCCAGGCCTGGGTAACCCTAGGAGACAAGAGGAAACATCCATCACACGTCGGGGAACTTCAACGGAAAGAGATACACATGTTCCCAAATGCTTTTCTCTCTTCCAGGGCAATCCCTTCCAATTCTAACACCTCACCCACGATACTTACTCTGTGACCTTTGACACCAGGAAGGCCTGGGGTTCCTGGGAAGCCACGAGCACCCTGAAATCCAAAAAGGAGATGTCAGCGCACAGAGCAGGAGAGCCAGGGAAAGGCCTCCCTGAGCTGATAGACAGTCTTTGGAGCCAGCTCCCTCCAAGTGCCAGGGAGCAGTGGAGAAGCCCAGCACGTGGACAGTGCTTTTAGCAAATCCCAGAATCCCCCTCACCTTGCCTTGCCCCATCTTATGCAAAGTGGGTAGAAACAACTGCCCGCCTCCCCTGTGAGCCTGTGTGAGGATCATAACCATGATCATAAGCATGAGGGTGTGATACAGGTGGAGACCTTTGGATTTGTATTTTAGAAGGGAGCTAACTGAACTGGAGGAGCAAAAAGGGAGGTCATAGGCAGAGAAGTGGGGCTTCACCTGAGGGCCGGGAGGGCCTCTTTCACCAGGTTTTCCAGGCTTCCCAGCTTCGCCCTGCAGGGAGAGAGATAGACCTACCTCAGCTTCCTCCCAGACACTTCAGCAGAGGGTGTCTCTGCTCACAGCCTTGCATTTGCTCTCCTGCTTGTTCATCTCCCGCACCTCCTTCACATTCCAGACTTCCCTAAATGCTTTTCCTAGGTCGCAATGTATTCTTTGAGACAGCTATATGTTGGGTGGGGACACCCCCTGTCCCCTGCCAACCCCACTTCCTCTGGTGGGCTCTCTCTCTGTTCTTTGGAGCTCTGCTGCCAGGGCTCACGCTCCCTAACCTTGGGAGACTTTGTCTAATGCCACTCATAAGAACAGCTCAAGTGCCATCTCTTGTCTCTTCACTTCATTTGCATCCTTTGTAGACATCCTGACTGGGCTCAGCTTCTCCTAACTCATCTACAATTAAGATAATGTTGGGTTGTTGAACGTTTCCTTCTTTGTTTTTTCTTCTCTGTATCTCTTCCCCTGGTGCTCTCCCTCTCCCCCTCTCATTTCTCAATTTCCCTTCCCAGAGCTAATGATGTTTTAATTATTTCCCTTCTCAGCGAGCCCACAGCAGTCCCCTGGGCACTGACAAGCTAAGCTGCAGTGGGAATATACACAGAGGACAGGGTCCAAGTCTCTGACTGACTAGTCTTGCCCTTTAGGACCCCCCCCGGGGGGGGCCATGTCACAGAGGCGGCCACCTCTGTGACTACTCGGGAATACTCACATCATCACCAGGTTTTCCAGGGGGGCCTGGAGGACCACGGGGACCCATGGGACCCTACAAAGTAAGAGAGTTTAAGAGATGGTTGAGGGGGGAAAAGACCAAATCAGTGGACAAAGCTTTGAGACTATAGTTTTTGAAACTAGTTCCCCTCTAAGGAAGAAAGATGGAAAAATCCCTCTTTGTGCTAGGAGAGAGCAAAGGGTCCAGAGCAGATGACAGTGGGAGGCAGCAAACAAAACAACACAGGCTAGTGATGGGCCAGAAAGGGGACAGTTATGCCAGAGTTCCTGGTGGTCCTTGGCACATCTGGCTCTCTGTCAGAGCTCCCCCATAGCTAAGAAGTGACATCTGGATTTCCTCTGGGCCCTCTACTGTGGGAAAGCAGAGGGCAGTGTGGCGGGTGGAGGTGACAGGATCAGGTCCGAGTGGTACATCTTGGAGACTCCCCCGGAGGAGGGCAGGGCCCACACTGGTACTCACAGAGACGCCAGGTTCACCGGGTTCACCAGGGTTGCCTTGAAATCCTTGCGGTCCCTAAAAAATAAAGTGAAAATACAAGGTTGGCCACCACAAACTGACAGAAGACAGCTTGAAAGCAGCTGCACGGACACCGAGAGGAAAAGACCCAATACTCACGGGAGCACCAGCAGGGCCTGGAGGTCCTCGCGGTCCCATGGGGCCCTGGGTTGGGACGGAAAATGGGGATGTTTACTGGAAATGCTTCACCAATGGCCTCCAATGTGCCACCTCCTTCCAGTCAGCAGCCTAGACAATGAGCTACTCTGTGGGCAGGGGGCCTACAGTGGCTGCTCTCTCTTATTTCCCACTCCTCACGCAACAATCTATTTTTATTTATAGGCACCATTTGGACAGAGAAGCTGGCCTTGCTTTCTCCTGGACAGCAGCCATGTTTACTAAAGTCTGAGTTTCATTTAGCCTGTGCCAAGTCGGAGCTCCAGGGCTAAGATTTCCTGCTGGAAGTCTTGGGGATGCTGGAGAACAGTGGCTGCTGTCTGCATTCTTCAGTTCTCATTCCAAGAGCAATAGCAACTGGCCTTCTAACAGATCAGCCTATATGCATCTCTCCATCCTCATTCTTCTTAGTCACTCCAGCGCATCATTAAAACTGGCATCTGTGGCCATTAAAAAACAAATGCTTTGGTCTAAATAAATGGGAGGTTACATAACTGATGGAGAAGAGCTGCTCTAAGCAATTATCTGTAAAGTGAGGTTATTAGAGTCTCTGGCTCTGCTAAGGGCCACCTCCTGCCATTTTGGCTACAAAGGACTGGTGTCGTCTTACCATTGGTCCTTGCATTACTCCCATCTGGGCGCCACCAGCCTTCTCATCAAATCCTCCAGCCATCTGGGCAGCAAAGTTCTGCAAAGAAACCCAACAACGTTAGGAGCTTGAGAGGTCCTAGGGTTTTCCTACTTGGCTAGGCAAAAAGATATCTAGATAGAAGAAAAAAAAAAAACTAGAGAAACTCTAATTGTGGGAGATTAACCAAACATTGATAAGAATTACCAATGATTCCTGAAAAACGGTTTTAGAAATGTGTTATTAGATGACAGTGGCATGATAATTTCCCTGGAAGATTAGTGTTATTTGGAAGAGTATCAGTTGCTTGCATTAAATTTTATAAAATTATTTTTAAAATTCTAAAATGTAAAATACATTATTTAATACATATTGAGAAATATGACTTAATTTTCACTCTTTTTAAAAACTTCTTTCAAGATTTTACTTATTAATTTTACAAAGAAAGGAGAGAGAAGTATCAACTCATAGTTGCTTCACTTTAGTTGTTCACCAATTGTTTGTCTTATGTGGCTTGACAGGGCAAGCCCAGGGTTTCGAACCGGCGACCTCAGCATTCCAGATCTATGCTCTATCCACTGTGCCACCACAGTCAGGCTTAAGTTTCACTTTTAAAGGTGGGTTTTTTTTTTCCCCTCAAGACTTTAATGCTCAGCAAAAGATTAAAATGAACAGTCTTGAAATATTTTAGCAAGGGATGTAGTAGGCGCCTGTCAGTTTCAAGTTTAAAAATTAAAAACATAGCAAACATCAAAATGGCAAACCTGTAGAAACTGGGTAATAATATAATTTGTTGATTGGTTTGACTCCAAAAATGACTTTAGCTACACACCTTCACTCAGTGGGGTTCTTTCATAAGAATGAATAGTTGCTTGGAATGTACTTGGCAAAGACCAAGAATAAATGTCTTCCAAGGACAGTGGTCACTCTTCTTCCAGGGAACTACAAGTGCCCAGTCATCCTCTCCCCCAACCCCCACACCCACTCCCAAGAATTGACCACACAGTACAGACGCCAGGGAGCCAGGTAACTGAAGACTCTCTTTGCGAAAACCCAGTGAATGAAAAAAGTCAACCCTCAGTGCCACAGTCTCATGCCTAATATGTGATTCCACTAAATTATAGGCTTGGGGGAGAAGCCCATGGACAGGCTGTGTACACACTGTTGGCAGCCCTGGGAGCCAGCCAGGTAGGTGTGAGTAGCAATTTAGAAGCCACATTTCTGGAGGGACATTCTGAAGAAAGGGGACATAAGGATACTTACTCCACCAAGGCCAGGGGGACCAGGGGGGCCAGGAGGGCCAGGGGGGCCAGGATTTCCAGGGGTCCCAGGTTCTCCATCTCTGCCACGAGGTCCAGGGGCACCCTTGGGAGAGAGAGAAAAAGGCAGCAATGTGAGGCAGTGTTAAAGCAAGAACCATCTGTCCACTGGCTGCCCTTAAAGTGATAGTCAGGCCCGTACAGGGGCCCTAAAGGGTGGGCACCATTGTTTCTTTACTCACTTTTTCACCTTTGTCACCACGATCACCTCTGGGTCCTTGTTCACCTGCAGGCCCCTGAAGGTGAAGAAATGTTGAGATGACAGCAAGGCCAGGGGGTCTGCAGATCAGTAACTTGAAGAAGGGGTAGAGGAAAGGTTTTCTCCCGTTCTTACCTGAGGGCCAGGGGGTCCTTTAGGTCCTACGATCTGTGAGAGAGACCCACAGAATGGCAGGTTAGAGGGGGCCACAAGAAAACGACCCAGTTAGAGCAATAGAAGCAACATTGATTGTGTAAGAATAATTTTTACGTACATCCTTGATGTCTCCGGGTTCTCCTTTCTGTCCCTGAAACATGACACAGTCTCAGGATTGAGCAGGGCAAGCCCACCAAGCCCCAAACACAAAGTCCCACCCAGCAGCCCCTGCCTCAAGGTGCCCCTGGAGCAGACCTCTGCTGACGAAAACATGACAGGCTGCATGGGCATAGCATTGCTTCTGAAGAGAAATGATCAAGGCAAAAGCAGAAAAGAAAAAACCCTCACCTTTGGTCCTGGTTGCCCTGCAAGTGGAAAAAATAGAGAACATAAGATTTGTGAGTCAGAGAAGGACAAATTCTTGTCACTCAAACACTCTTTTAAGAGATCAAACCGAAAAAAAAGACACGACCGAGGAAGGAGGCAGCTTCCTGTGACTCCACTGAACCCTCTGCCTGGGGTGTTAGAGTCACTGGGGTCCTGAGGCTGCTGTCCCAGGAGGAGCAGGGACGACCTAGACTTTGTTATTCAAAAGCAGCCAGTATACAAAATAATGGAGCAGGGCCAGTGAAAACAGAAAACAAAGAGCTCAAGATCTCAACAGCCACCAAGAAATAACTAAAAACTGGCAGAAGGTTCAGTCTCTTCTTTCCCCTACTGGATAGGAAGTTCTTCCCACAGCCCAAGCCCTCCCAAAGAGTTAGGTAGTTAAAAAGGTCTTACATTCAAGCTGGGTCTCCTTGAAGCAAGCACAAAAGAAGAAGAAGAAGAAATAATAATAAACAGCACGGCATAGGAGTTATAAAGAGCAGTACAGCCAGGGCCACCCCAAATCAGTAACCTCTTGTCCTTTGTAGCAGCAACAGTAAAGACAACCAGTACTTCACTCAGACCCCTCCCCCAGAAATGATCTGGGGATCTGGTCCCTAAAAGCAGCTTCCCCAAGCAGCTTCCCAGTACTGATGACGTGTTAAGGAAAGGCAACCTCTCACTTCCCTCTCCACTTCTCTACTTGAACAGGAAGGAACAGTGAGACTTAGACATGGGTCCCCATCCACCCTATAAGGAGACAGGGCACGTGTTTCAGTGCTGGGGAGGTCACCTGCACACATATGACCCACCAGCACTGATTCTAGCTGAGAGTTTATAACTGCCCACCAGGCTGCAGGCACAGGGACTGTCCCAGCCCTATCTTCACCCTTTGCCACTAGGACCCTCAGAGCCCCGTTCCTCCTTCTCTTATTAATGTGCTTTTTAACTGGCAGTCAACTCCAAGAGAGGTAGAAGCAAAAGGAAACTTTCATCAGCGTTTCCCATCTCAAAGAGAGAGCCTTTGCCCTGTCTCCCACTAGCTCACAGAGGTTACTCCTCCCTGATGACCGTATTTTGGAGGTCTTCTAAGGAAAAGACAACGTCCGGGTCATAGAGGAGGAATTAATCTGTGGTTTGGACAGAGAGAGCATTCGATCTCCACTATGTCTTTAACAAGTTGCAGGGATGGTTCCAGAGAAGGCACTTTGTGGAATCACATCTGTCCTTCCATGCATCTGGGGAGCATATATTTTGGAGGCGTTAGGTGAGGAAGGACCCCTCTAGCATTTCAGCTCACTCAGTTTCAACCTGCAAGTGAGAAGTGGCCTTTCCTTTCAGCCTCAGCTGCTGGGTTCCCATGGATAACCAGCCCCTCAGCTTTGCGGAGATGACCAGCATCCATGGGAGGGCATTTGCTGCACCTGCAAGTAATTTATTTATGTGGAACAGGAAATAAATAAATTACGACCACTGGCAGTGGCGAGGTCAGTTGAGCAGATGGGGCAGCACTCTCCGAAGGGGGTCTCAGGGCTGAGGCAGTCTTTCATGTCTTCACAGATTATGTCGTCGCAGAGGACAGTCCCAGTGTCACAGACACAGATCCGGCAGGGCTCAGGCTTCCACACATCCTTATCATTATACCTCTGCCCATCCTGCACACAGCTGCCAGCCTTCTCTGCACCAAGGGTGGAGCAGGAGAAGCAGAGAGCATAGGGAGGAGGGGGTGGGAGTCAGAAGAAAAAAGAGAAAGAGGTTGCAGTCAACTTGACATCATTCAAATGCTGAAAAATGTGGACTCAGGCCACCCAAACATAAAGAACTTGAAAATTATTTTTCTAAGACATCATTCATTCTTCCATGTATTCAATGAATATGTATTATGTGCCTTGCAATATGCTGTCTTTTCACCAATGACAATCCTGACCCAGCAATGAAGGGTCGGGGGGTACTGTACTGACTGTACTGGATTCTCTTCATGCATCTAGCATGAGGGAGACCTGGTGATGTGGGGGGCAGGGGCAAGTTAGAGTGGGAGCAGGAGCGGATGAGGCTGTGAATGGGAACTCAGGACTGTAAAGATAGAGGAGAGGGGAAAAGGGAGCCCCCCCCCCAGCACAGGAACAGAGGCCTTCTTTTTACTGCCTTCTTCTAGGAATTATGGGACTCACTAAATACAACTGATAGCTAAAATTCAGAAGGTATACAGAAAATTCTACCCACAAAAATTAACAGCCAGCTTCCAACCATGAATATGGGGCAGGGCAGCTGAAAAAAGGAGCTATTATAATTAGGATCTAGTCTCATTCTTTAAACTATATTAGAATTAGGGCCAATTTGGGGAGAAAGATAGGCCCATTCAAACATTACACTTGGGACCCAAGCAGGCTAATAAAATGCCTTGGGAGGCAAGTGGGAGCAAAGGGCCCCTATTGCTGACCTCCAGTTATAGCCCTCCCTGGAGAGGCCCTGCCTCCAACTGAAGATACTCAGATTTGCAGGGAGGGAGGGTTCGAATACTCGATCTGGGCTAGGGTTAGCAGTGCAGGCCTGGCCTGCACCAAGTATGCAGAACAAGAAAGGAAGGGACTACTGCCTTCCACAAGCGCCCTATAGTCTGGAGTACTGGTTTCCTGCAAATGAAACCTGTGCTGACAAGAGCGCTCCGAGAGCGCCAAGGGTTGAGAGCCCGCACCACGTGCTAGGGAGCGCCCAGCGCTGTTTTTCTCATCAAAATCTCCAAACGCAATGGCAACTGCAGGGGATGAATAGGAAAGATCCACAAACCAGGTGGGCGGAGACAGAAACCAGCCTGCCCCCTGCTCTTTAAGCAGACTCTGAAAATCTAAAGATAAACCCTTCCTTTTTCTTTTCTACTAAGAGAAATCCACTCAGTCTTTAGGCAAGACAATCATCGGGAAGAGAGACGATCCCAGGGTATTTTCAGAAGCCGCTCGGACACACCCACCGCTAAAATTGCTCCAACTGTAGAAAGCCCGAAGCTGGGAAGGGGAAGTAGGAGAAGTCCGGACTAAGGAAGACCCCACTCTCACCCAAGAGGGACCAGGATAGAAAGGGAAATGCTGGGAGAGGTGCACCATCGCACTGGGGATCAGATTTCGCTGGCAGGGCAGCCGGGATGCGCGGGCGCAGGGGCGGGGCCAGGCGGCGCTGGGTGTGAGAGCTACTGGGTGACTCTTTGTGGAGGCGGCTCTGGACACGGCTCGCCCACAGACACTGGGAGGGTGAAAAGTGGGATTAAATGACTGCCCCAGAAAGGAGCCAGCACCGTAACCGGATCCCCTAGGTGTGGACGGAGGAGCCCAGAACCACCATAATTGCTGTTTCAAACGGCTGCCGATAGCATCCCGGCGCGCAGGATCGGGTTCCGCTCATTACCGCAGCGCCGTATAAGTGATTCTTTGTAGCAGGCCAATTAAAAAGTTACCTCTTTCGGGGAACTGTTTCGCTGCGCCGCCGAATTGCGCAGGGCTGGAGCCCGGGAGGTGGCGGCGGGCGGGCACAGGGGGGGCATTGTGGAGAGAGTGTCGGGGAATCCGGGGGAACCCATCGGACCTCGCCTCTCATGAATGGGGCTTTTCTCGAGCGCATACAGAGCCCAATTCACAGGTCTCCGCAAGGAACCAGTTTAAATAAATACGGGCAGCGTTTCAGCCCCATCTGGAAGCCATCGCTGCCAATCTCCCAACGCAAACAAGCCTCACAAAGGAGGATTGAGGTCTCTCCCCGCAGCCGAGGGGCACTTTCGGAGGCGAAGGCTGTGAAATGCAGATGTGGGTCAAAGACGCCACCGCCAATAAGTTTCCCAAACTCATGGAAAGATGGGGAGGAGGGGCGTGCCGGAGCTCCAGGTCTCTGACATTCCTGACGTCCACGCAGACTGCGCCTTTCCCCACTTCACATTTTTAGGTCCATTGACCCGGGGTATGGGGTTATAAAGCTGGGATGTTCCAGGGAGCAAAATCAGCCGCCCGACGCACTTCCCCTGGGGAGGAGGAGCAGCGACTGGAAGAGCCGGGCTCAAGAAACTGTGGAATTCACTCCCTCCCGGGAAAGCCGCGGCAGGCAGTGCGAGAAGTCTGCCACTTAAGTGAGCGCCTCCAATACCAGGTGGAGAATTTGGGTATTATTTTACAATCACCTAGCTAATTCCATTGTGCACTTAAGCAAAGGTCAGTCAAGAAAACAGCTTGTGGGTGTGTTCATGTAAATTTAAGACAAAAATATAGTCAGTCTAAGGCGGGACCATTTACACACACCGTATTCCAACAGGTGCCCCAGAGCGCGCTGCCAGTTTAGTGCACCACGCGGCCACCTGGCCAGGATCTCCTACTCCCCAAGCTCCCTGCAGTTGCACCGCGGGCTCCAGTCTTGGCCCCGCCGGGATTAGCCGCTCCAACGAACGGAAAGTCCACCCGGGCCTTACAAACCGTCTTTGGAGACAGCCTAGTGACTGACGAGACCACATTAAGAGTCTCGTCGACCGATAGACTTTGATTCCGCCATCCCCCGAAAAAGTTTACCCTGCGATTGATTTACAATCTGTAACATACAAAGAGAGGGCTGGAATCCCAGCCGTCGGAAACGTGCCCAAACACGTGGAAAAAAATCTCTCTACCTAATACACTTTCCAGGCTTCGTTTGTCCTGAATATAATCCCAGACAATGGAACTTGACCGAAGGAGGCGATGGCACGGTACGGTACGAACCGCCTTTGGACCAGATTGTAAAAGTGCCATCTCTAACTGTATTTGGTTGAAATAGTTACAACAATCGACCAACCTTACACACACACACACACACACACACGCACACCCGGCAGCCTGGGTCGCTCAGTTTCAGGAACAGAAAAGTAAACTCATTGTAGTACTTCGGGGGGTTAGGGGGAAGAACCGCGGGGAGGGGGCGCTATTTTCCTGGGCGTTTGAAAAACACGGTCTGGTTGGAATGTTATCGCCTTTCAAATGGCCTCTCCTATGGGAAGTTCCAGGGGGAAAGCCGAGATGCGTACCAGGGCTGCACCTTGCTCCAGGGCCAGGCTGGAGGGGGAGGGTGCCGGGAGAGGCGCTGAGGTCTCGGAGCGCCTCTCCGAAGCCTTTCTTTGTGGCCTCGGATTTCAGCCCACTGGTTTCAAAGCATCTCCTTTGTCTACCTCCTCTTTGAACCCCCCAGCGACCAACCCCTGGCCACGACTGCGAAGTCCACCCCTTGGCGCTTGCTCGTTCCTCCACCAGTACCCTCTCTCTCCTACTTCTAAGAACTAGGGACCACGACCTGTTTTGCTGAATTCCGAGTGCTTCCGCGAGATGAGAAGTGTGAGTGTGCGCCTATTTATCAAAGCTGATGAAAAAGAGCGCGCTTAAATCTGTGCGCAAACTCTCGGATTCTACACTTCGCATGTTTAACATTCCTACGCAGTGTAGGGACCTGCAAACGCCTCCAACCGTGGCCCTCCGAGAGGACCCTCGGACAGAGCTGCTGCCCTGCGACCTCTGCTCAGGGCGATCCGCGCACCCTGCGCCCCAGTCTCGGCGCAGTCTGACCTCAGGAGCGGCTCTAACACGGACCCCGGGCCCGCGGGCTCCGGGGCACCAAAGGGCTGGGTAAGAGGACGAGGAGGGACGGCTCAGAAAGGTGGCAGGCAGGGTCTGTGGGTGACTTACGGACATCCTGGCCGTGACAGCGAAGGACAGCGGCGACGAGCAGCGTCAGCAGCACCAGCGTCTGGGGAGCCCCGAGGCGGATCATGGCTCCCCGCGGGGCCGGGCCGAGCCGGGCCGAGCGGAGCGCAGCGAGGTGGCAGGAGCACGGCGTGGGTCCGGGTCTCTACCGCGCCCTCATGCAGGAGGCCTCGGAGCAGGGGGAGGAGGCAGGAGACCCGGCAGCCAGCAGCGCTCTGCGTCTCCTCCCGGCCGCGGTGCCCGTTATATGTGCCCGGCCCCACTCGAGGCCGGCGAACTGGCCCAAACCGCGGGCCGCCCCCGGCCCCCCGCGGGGCTGTAACCTGAGACCCCGCCCCCGGAGCCCGCCCCGGCCCGGCCGGAGCCCGCACCTGCCTGGGCCGAGCCCCCCTCTCCGTTAGCCCGGCTTCCCGCCCCCTACCCCAGTGTGCAGAGTGGCCTGATCGGGCGGGGCGCGCAGTCGGGGCTGCGGCTCGGCCCCCTCAACCGCAGCCGGGCGGGGGGCCTCGGCCCTCCCCTCGGAGCTCTGCCCGGGCTGGAGGGGCGAGGGGGGCTGTTTGCAGAGGCACAGGCCGCGAGCCGTTGACCGGGACGGAAAAGACTTGGAAGGAGGAGGGGAAAGTGGTAGAAAGCAGCAGCGGGGGAGGCGGAGGGGGCACCGTGTTGGGACCTTGGGCGGCGAGGGTTGGGCGGGGAAGAGGGACAAGCACAAGGGGAGCCCGCGAAGGTATCTGAAGTCCTAAACCGTAGAGACTGGCAAGCAGAACCCGGTCTGGGAGCCCCTTTCCGGGGCACCTGGCCTCAGGGCTCCCACCTGGAAGTTCGGACGAGAGCCCCCTCCCCCTCCCCCATTCAGCTGTGCGCTGAAAGAGTGTCCTCTGGAGCCCGCAGACGTTGGCCGGAGCCGAGCGCCAGGAAAGGGGCCGAGTGTCACAGCACAGAGAGACCTGTGTGAAGGTGGGGCGGGGGGAGCGCGGGCAGGGCTTAGGAAGGGGCTCGAGGAGTCAGGACGGGGAGAGCGCCGAGACTAAACCGTGCGCGCTGCCGAGGTGGGGGACCGTCTCGTTCCAGACTCAGACGTGGTGTCTGCTCCTGGCCGGGCTCCGGGAGTCCCGGGGGGGAGTGGGCGCTGCCGCCCTGGTCGAGCAGCTTGGGCCAGAGACGGTTGGTCACTGCTGCAGCCCTGTCCAGGAAGCGCGGAGGCCGCTCCAGCTGGACAGAGTTCAGTGAGCCAAGGCAGAAGCCAGAATTTCCTAGTTGGCCCCCTGGCCCTTGGCTTCCCACCTCGCCTCACCTCCAGTGAGCGCCCTCTGGCACCTCCGCTCCAATCCTGCCTTCTCCCCAAGGCTCAGTGGCGCTCTCTGCCTGGCTCCTGGGGCCTCCTTCGATACCAAGGAGGAAAAGCCCCCAAACGGGCCTTCTTCCTCTTGAAGAGATAGTTCCTGAGGGTTGTACCGTTCCCCCAGAGAACTTTAGGCAAAGGCAAACTTTCATGGAACTCGCACTTAGGCTCTGATTTAACCAGAACTCCCCTCACTGGCAGTGGCATTTCTGCAGTGCTTTTCTCCTGGAAGTTGAAGGAAGGAACTGCTTCTACCGCCCAGGCTGCAGGCTTCCACAGGGGCGGGGGTGGGGGTTCCAGGCTCCCCGCCCCCAACCCCACCATGATTTGAAGCTACTGAGTTACAAATGTGCAGAACTTAACTTCTGTAGTAAGTATGCTGGCTGGAAAGGGAAAGAAGGTCCATTGTTTAAAGAGACAGTGCCACGTCTTGTCCAGGCTGGATGAAGGTAGTTGAAGGATTCAACTGCTAGTTCCGGCCTCTCCTCTTGGGCCATGAGCCTTCCTTGGCTCTTTCCCATCCTCCTGTTCAACTCCTTGCATTGACCTCTGAGCCACTCCCCAGCCCAGCCTCTGCCAAGAGAAAGCTCCTCTCATGGCCACAGTGTTCCATGCCCTCCTTGGGGTCATGGGTTCTATCTTCCTCACTTGGAAGGTAAAATGACCAAATCCCACTTATTTCTTGAGACCCCTTAGGTTAAAATCCCTCTGAGAACCTTTCCCTGATGTGTCTAGAATACAGCATCTCTCTGCCTCTCTGCATCCCTGCATTTATACCCTGTATCCACAATTATACTCTAAACTACATACTTTGTGTGTAGTTCTCCCCCCCCCCCCCCATATGCAGTGATCTTACCAGTGAGCCTGGAAGCTCCTTGAGGACAAGAATGGTGCCTAGCACAATTTTAGGACACAGATTCAGTTAAACCCCTGTGGACAAATGAGTTAAATGAAAACTATGGTTTATGATACAAGCAACACAGAAGTAGAAAGAAAGCTAGGCATTCATATAATTGACCTCAACACAACTGACCGTAAGAATTCAGCTGAAAAAATAAGGGTTTTGATAATAACACTAAAATATATGAAAAAAATAAAGGCTATTTTATTTTTTTAAGTTATTTTCTTTTTAAAAATTTATTGATTGATTTCAGAGGGAAAAGAAGGGGAAGAGAGAGAGAGAAACATCAATATGTTCCTGTATGTCCTAATTGGGGATCAAACCTGCAACTTTTGCATGTTGGAACAACACTCACACCAACCGAGCTATCTGGCCAGGGCTGAAGGCTGTTTTAAAGTGGTCTAGTTCAGTGGGAAGCAAAGAGATGCATAGTTCTATTGCTAAGTTATTCTTTATTTCATTCTTTAACTCTGTGATGATTCATTTTTGCCAGTGAACTGTATCTACACATAAGAGATCTGGATTTTTCTGGTAGTCATGGTTCACTTACAAATACAAAGTTCAGTTCTTCAATCCCAGTGGGAAAAAAGGTTATCATCAGAGATGAGAATTAGCAAAAGCAAAATAAAACTTAAGTTGACAAAGCCAAAATAAACCATGGAAATCAGTTTAATTCTAAAATCAACTAAACATCAATATTAATATTTTACTAGTCCATGATTCAAACAACTACAATTTAAAACTTCTAATTTGTGCCCTGGCCAGATAGTTTGGTTGGGTTAGAGCATCATCCCAAAGCACAGAGGTTGCTGGTTTGACCCCCAGTCAGGGCACATACAGGAGTGGATCGATGTTCCTCTCTCTCTCCCTCTCTCCCTCTCTTCCTCTCTTGCTAAAATCAATAAGTAAAAAGAAAAGAAAAACATCTAATTTGTGACTCTGACTGCAAATATATACACTTATATATGCATTTTGTACATAGTTGAGTCCCTCTTACTCTGGGTTTATTAATTCATAGTTAAGATACTGTATTCACAGGTAGCATTATCTGACCTCACCATTTAGATGTAGAAAAAGAGAGGTAATATATGGGAGTAGTTGTTGCATAATAGCACAATAAGAACAGCAAGACGTTACAATAAGAGAGGAGGCAGAAAAACAAGATGAGTTCACATATGAATAAAAAACATGGTAGCCTAGGGCCAATGGGTGGTGGGTGTCAATAGCTGGGCCGTCCTCAATGGTTCCAGAGAGTATCCTGGCTTATAGCATCTGCTAGTCCCTATAGTTTATAATGATGAACTTAAATGTCCAACAAAATGTTAATTTAAGTGTATTATAGTCTCCTCAAGTAGACAGGAAAATACATATCACACTTTGGAAAGTTCTCCATTAAACACAATGAAAATAAGTATTTATTCACTCAATGTGAAAAATCCTATATCCTAGCAGTATTAGCAAGACGAGGGAGCACTGTGATGTCTAGAACTGTAGAACTGGAATCAGAGCTGCTGTTTTCCCCACATGGTGGAAGAAGGGCATCAGTGGCTGAGAATGCAAGTCCCACCTCCGCCATTCACTTGTACCTCTAAGCACTACATGCCTAACAGTAGGCAGCACAGTCAGAAGTAACAGACAATCAGTGTTGGTCTGACTTAAATCAGATCAACTCAGTGACACAGATGGACTGAACCAGTCATTTTGTGTTGTGCAGACAAAATAACCATTTCACTATTTTTCTCTCTTTTATGGGGATATTAAATTTAGACTTATGTAAACACGGCCTTATTGGGAAAGATGTTTGTATGTAGACTGTAAAAAAAAGATCTGTTTCCCTCGACACAAACCCTATTTAAAAACAGTGATAAAAGTGAGGAAGGATTCACATTCCAAAGAGGTAAGCCCATCCCAAATATGGCAGGTGGTGAATGTACACCCTTTTCTCAGCCTCCAACCACACTTCACACGGCCCGCCGGGAGGAGGAGAGTCGGTCCAGCTCACTTAGTGACATTCTGCTTCTGTTGGTCGAGCTCGGCTCAGATATCCTTTCAAGATGTGTTTATGTTTTGCTTTGGCATTTTGGGGGCAGATTAACAGGATCAGGACTGTCCAGGATAGCATGTCCAGATTTATGGCGTACATTACCTTCCATAGAAGCATAAATGTGTTACTCTGACTTTTCAAACACAAACAGCATTAAGAGTCCCAGCCAGTCTCCTTGGCCCTACCCCAACACCACACTCGAACTGAACACCCACTCCTCTCTGAAATGGGGAGACAGAATATTAAGAGACTATCTTTGAGCCTGTAGAGGAAGCAAGAAAAAAAATAGCTGTGAAAAATGCTGCAAGGAAGGTACTCTCCCACCTCAAAAAAAAAAACAAACAAACAAAAAAAAACACAAAAACAAAACCCCCCAGAAAGAACAGCATTTTGGAAGCCACAGAGCAAGTTGGGGAAGGTTCCCAGGAGAAGTGGGTCTCTGAGGATGGGTGAGGTTTAGAAACGTAATGTTATAGTAAGAGAGCAGGATGGCCCCTATGAGAAAGCAAAGAAGGGCAGATGAACTGTAGGCATGACAGGGGAGCCAGAACGGTGTGCAGCCAGCCGCAGGGGCCACTGGGATTAAAATATGTCATTAGGGATGAAATTGAGGTCAGACATGGAGGACTCGATGAATGCCACTAGTTGTCACTGAGTCAGGCTCAGACCTGCCTTTCTCACTTCTTATTTTTCGCTCCTTTGTAGCTCTCCTGCTAGATAAGCCTTTGGGGAAAAAGAGAAAGGAGTCTGAGGGTTGTTTTTTTTTAAGGCTTCCTTTTGAAATAATGGCTATACTTTTATACAGAAATAATCTTCCCATTTCACCTTAAAAAAACTCTTCCATGCCAAACCTTGCATTTTCTTGAAGTGTATGGCTTTCTGTCTTTAAGGAACATATGTCTCTCTCATCAGCTCTTGATGGTTCTGAGGTAAAAGGAAAAACATATGCGCCTCAACGCAGAGATGCCCGAGCACTCCCAGCAGAGGTTACAGGTGATGCAATTGGTTTCACACCCAGTGGTTGCCCAGCTGCAGCCATCTCCAAGAGCCAGAGACCGTTTGCTCTGGGCACTCATCAAACAAGGGCACAGTGCAGTGGCTCCATGGGACAACCTTTGAGGGGCCAACCTATTGCCAGGCATGCATAAGTGGGAGGCTTCTATCTCCCATCTTCTCCCTCCCATAAACTCTTCACACTGAACTGTGGCCAGTTCCATAAAGTTGTGGCTTCATCCTTTTATTAATTTTTTCCTTCCTTCATTCACTTATTCATCCATCTATCCCTCAAGCATGTAGAGAAATTCTACAGAAGTCTATTCACATATCTTCTTGAGAGCAGGAGCCATAACTTACACATTTAATGTGTTTTCCAGAGTCTTAGTGAGTATTCTAAAGTCTTACTATTAGAGGAGCGGTCCATCAACCAGCAACATTAACCTATTTAGGAGCTTGTTAGAAAAACAGAATCTACAAAATCAAGATTGGCATTTTACCAAAATCTCCAGCTAACTCACCTGTTAAGAGTGGATAGGCGCTGGTCTAAATATTGATTGATGGGTAGTGATGCATGGTTAATAATAGAACAGGTAGTCTATCAGCGGCTGGGATCATATCAGCACTGCATTTCCAGCCATGGCAAGGAGGAGTTAAGGGGTGGCAGAAAAGAGAGTGAGTTGAGAGAGAGGGATGGACTCAGCAGAGGGTTGTAGAGCAGATAATAGAGGCATGACTTTAAAAAGCCTGCTGCTGGAATGTGTTAACTCTCAAAGACTGTCTCCTTCTGATTTAGATGGGAGGTCACTTTTCCCATATTCCATTTCTATGACAGGAAATGGAATCAGTGCAAGGAAGGGACTGACCCATTCTAGAACTCAGTCCTGAATTCCATGGAGAGAGTGTCAGAGCAGAGTGAAGGCCAACGTCTCACCTCTTTCCCAATAAGTCCCTCAGCCTGCCTCCCGGGGACTCCTGACCCATGGACTCTTCCTGGATGGGCAGTATTGTGGAAAGCAAGGAGCTGAACTGGGATACTTCTGGACCTAGCAAGCATGTACCCCCTCAGAGAAGTCCAGGCACCTGGAAACCAAGTCCATTCTGCTCCACTGGGTGGGGTTGGTTTGCCCTCCAGGAAGTCCCTGAAAAGCTTAAGGGAACGTGTGGTCAGCTTCTCACGGGCTCCTATGCCAAAAACAACCTGGGAAGGTAGCAGAAGGACAGTGAGTGCCATGCTTGCCCATGCTTCAAAACCAGTGCGGTGCCTGTCTGCCCTGCCCAGGCACCTGTCCAGGGACAGCCAGGGCACCACTGTACTCTGACTGTCCGCAACCCACTCCAGCCGGAAGGCCAGTTTCTTGGCTGACACCAGCCACTACCCTTGAGACCCCTCCCTCCCAGATTCCTGGGCTCAGACCCTTGGAGTCCTCTTTGACTGTCTCTTCTCACTCGGTCTTTTTGTCCCCATCCCCCTCCCATTCCTCAGCCGGCATTCCTTCAGCTCCACTTTGTCGAGCCAGGCACTTGCCAGGTGATGTGGGGGACAACAAGGAAGAGCTGCTTGACATAGATCCTGTCCTCAAGGAGCTTACCACCTCAGGGGAGATATTTACGGAAAAAGCAAGGTAAACAAGTTATAACGGCACATATTGTAACGTGGTGTGATGCAGCGCCATACACCCCAGGTGTGGAAGCACCCTGTTCTGGCCTTTAAATGAGAATAGCTCTTCTTGACACAGCCAGGGGCAGAGAAGGCAGCTTGGTCACATCTGTCCCACAGTGTGACCTAACAAATAGCAATTTGTTAGGATTTGCAGCAATCTGCCTTCTTCCACCCCCAGTTATAAGTTTCTTCCTCTGGGAGCAAAACTAAGATACCAACAAGGCCCCTACCATGGTTTTTACTCCTTGTCATGCAGGGAACTTGTCCAGAATCTTCAACTGGTTGTAAAGGGCCCATTCTCATGGGGACAAGAGTAAAGAATCCCAGTTCCCTCCTACTCCAGCCTGTTAAAGGCCTGTCTCATCTCATCTTAAAAGTGCCTAGAAATGCAAACTATGCTTAATGTTTTTCTGGATAAATATAAAAAGAAATTGGGTTGCTCTTTACCTTGCTAGGTTAAGACACGGCAACTGCACTTTCCAGCTCTGTCCTCCTGGGCAAGTCCTGCAGCTCTCCCAACCTCACCCTCTGCCACCAGAGTACTGCAGTTTGTTCACGGGCTCATCATGAGGATGGATGAAGTAGCAGAGGTGACATCTCAGCAGAGAGCTTTATGGAGCATGCTCAGTATTGGTGTAGTATCCTCAGCACTGCTTTCTTGGTCTCAGCCCCCTGTATTTGCCCTTGTCACCCCCTTACCATACCAGAAAGAAACAATCTCATTTCTCTATTTTTAATTTATTTGATTCCTGTTAATATTTTTATCTTACCAGTCATGCTCCCATGTGTTCGCATTACAATGGCAGGATCTACACAGGTTGACTGATGAACGGCCTGGAATTTGAGCTGTAGAATTGAGGATGTTTTCATTGTTTTAAAATCAGCAACACAGACTAACCAGGCAGTGGTGCAATAGATAGAGTGTCGTCCTGGGATGCTGAGGACCTAGGTTCGAAACCCTGAAGTTCCTAGCTTGAGTGCAGGGTCACCAGCTGGAGTGTGGGACCATAGACTTGACCTCATAGTCACTGGCTTGAAGCCCAAGGTCGCTGGCTAGAGCCCAAGGTCGCTGGCTTGAGCAAGGGGTCACTCGCTCTGCTGTAGCCCCCTCCATCCCTGGTCAAGGCACATATGAGAAAGTAATCACTGAACAACTAAGGTGCCACACGAAGAACTGATGCTTCTCATCTCTCTCCCTTCCTGTCTGTCCCTGTCTGTCTCTCTCTCCCTCTCTCTCTTTCGTGTGTGCATAAGCATGCTAATAAATTAATAAATAATGCAATCGGTAACACAAACTCAGCATTCACAAACTTTCAATATTACCTGAAAAAGAAACTTGGCACTAGGGATACATGAGTCCAGTCCTGGGGAGAACAGGAGCTTCCCTGGTTACCGTGAAAGCTAGGAAGACTAGGGAGTGACTGACCTTCTCAACAGCTATCAGCTTCAACAAAAAAACAAGTTTGATGTAACTGTGGAAAGGTCAAGATTTGAGGGGAAATGACCAGAAAGGCTTTTTGATCTATTTGACCTAACTCAGAAACATGAGAGGGAGAAGTTGCTTTTTCTCAGGTCAAGATAGCACCAATGTGGTATTTCCCAGTCAGGGAAAAAGTTCAAAATGAGTAAAACAAAAGATGCCCGATTGTATCTAAGTGTTTCTGTCTTTTTAAATCTTGCTTGGAATTGTATAACTTTATGTATGAATCACTTATCTGGGTTCTCTGTGATCTTTATGCTTAACTGTAGTAATAAAGAGATCTAGTTTGTCAGGGAAGATATATTTAAACAGAAAATTGCATGTGCCAGTTTATTCAGATTGTCTGCAGATAAGACAGAACCTCCACCTGGTGGCAGAGGGTCACAATTGCAGGCACAGCACCCAGGAGCAAAAGGCCTGAGGAGTGCTAACTTGGCAAGTGCAACCTAACAGCAAACATTATGTCCTCTCCTCTTCTAGAAGGGTTGTAAATATCTAACATTCCACTTGTGAATTTAGTTAATATGTTACTCTTGGTGAGATTACACCTACTGATGTACACTTAGCAAATGTTAAATTCCCCAATATCAATGCCTTGTGAGTGTTTGTGTACTTTGATGTATTGGTCCTTAACATTAAACTAAGCACAGTGATTATTATTTGGGGGTGTGTGTGATCAGTTTTGTTTAGCACTGATTCTCAATGGAGATAATACTGAATGATAACTATTGACCAGTTTTCTATCCTGAGAACTTGTGAGGAAGATGATCAGGGCTGGGGTAGGGAAGAGGTAAGGAGGTTTCAAGAAATGGTGGCTGTTGTATGTTTATGCATTTATTAAGAACAGACCAATCACTTTGGTGCATTGGGCTGCACAACTTGTGACTATGCAGGGTGGTGTGTCTGAAGACTCACAAAAGGAGCTACTATTTCTTCTTTCCCAGCTTGAAAATATGCCCTGTGGTTACATTGCTCATCACTTCACCTTTCTTTGCTCATGAAAGATGTTGCTTTACTGCTGAGATGTGTGATGTGTTGCAGGGAGGTTTAGTTACCCCAGGAGGAGTGTGTGCAAGGTGAATTCAGCAGTAGGAAGTGTTGGGTAGAAGTAAGAAGACAGGAAGAAAGCATCCTTTTTTTATTATCATCCTTTCCAACAAACGTTTAAAGAAAGCCTATATTGTGTGTTGTACTATAGATGCAAATGTCTGTAATGATCTATTTCTCCCCTTGAATAGCTTATACATTCTTAAAAGTCTCTTTGGCATGAAGCAGTGGAAAAAAACACTGGCCTTTGAGTTAGGAAACCTAAATTTCATACCTACCTGTGTATCTAACTCGCCATGTGATCTTGATCAATTGGCTTCACTTGGTAGGCCTCACAGGCTCCTCCTATAAAGTGAGGTAGCTGCATGTGGTTTTGTGATGAGAGGCCCCAGCTCCAGCTCCAGTTTCTTGTCCTCTACCACTTTAACCTAATCCTCACAGATCTTGGTTTTACTATCAATGACCCATCACTTGGCTCTGAAAAATAACCACTATGAAGCTAAAACAAGAGGTCAGCTGGCTAAAGGTTCAACTTTCCCACCCAGCGTGGCTAAGTCAGATGGACCCTCCTCCACCCCTGGCACTTGGCACCCCTCTCCCCGCTCCACCTGTCTCCTGGGTCCGTGCCAGCTGCCCACGGAAAGGCAGAGACGTTACCCACAAATAGGAAGCAGGCCATGTCCGAGCACTTTCCTGTCCCCAAGACCCAGGGAGAATGCCTGAGAGAGAGAACATGCCCAGATTTGTCTCTTCTGAATTGGGCTTGGAAGATAAAAAGTCCCCATCAGCTGCTCCAAGGCATCCTGACCCATCTGCTGGACTATCATGACTTATGATGACAGTTGACAGTCGCCCTCACAAAGGAGATCATCCGAAGCCCTGCCTTTTTTTTTTTTTTTTTGGCCTGAATCATGGGGCAGCCACGGGTAAGAAAGAAATTCCCAGTGCATCCTGGTGTTAACCTTTGCCAAACTGACATTCCTACTGAGCTGTCCTGGATAAAACTCTGCAAGAATGCTAATTAGTGCCCGAGTGGCCACCAGTTGATCAGCTAGTGTTTACATGGCAGTGGTCTTGGACAAGAGCATGAGTGCTCTGACCTGAGCGAGCATTCGCTGAACACCGGCTAGGTCCAGCACACGGGCACTGTGAGAAGAGTACAAAAGAAAAGTTTTGCAATCCCTGGAAAGCTTCCACCACATTTAAAGAGATGGTTGCTTGAATGAGGTTTCAGGGACTGAGAGCTGCTCAAAGACAGAGCTACGTAATAGTACTTTCTGTGATGATGGAAGTATTCTATATCTGTGCTGTCCAATGTGGTAGCCAGTAGCCAGACGTGGTGACTAAGCCCTTGAAATGTGGCTCGTGGAATTGAGAAACTGGATTTTTAATGCTGAATTTTATTTAAATAGCCATACATTACTAGGAGCTAACATACTGGTCTATCCAGCACATCCTTGCTGCTCAGAGTGTGCTCTCCAGACCAACAGCCTCACATCACCTGGGAGATGGCTAGAAATACAGAAGTCAGGCCCCACCCCAGACCTACTGAATCAGAACCTTTATTTTAACAAGATCCTGAGGTCATCTGTTTGCACATTAGGGTTGAGAAGTATTAGTCTAGGGCAGTGCTTCCCAGCTTCACTGCATATTAGAATCACTTGCATATTGGGGAGCTTTTGAAACTCCCCAATGCTGTGACTGTACCCCAGACAAAAAATGCAAGGTTACTGGGCGAGTGGAACGCAGGTTCCAATGCTGTTGAAGCCCCGGGGTGACTCCAGTGTGCACCCGAGGTTGTGAACCACTGCTCTCAGGCTGGTCACCCAGCCGGGGTCACTCTGTCGGCTGAGTCCACCTGAGGGCCAGCAACTCACTTCGCAGCCTCTGCATTCACTGTCCGCCCAGACTGGCTGGAAAGCCAAAGAGAGTTATTCATCCTCAGCAAGTGTGAGAACTGGCTGGATCTCATGTTTGTTTCCAATGCCTAGGTGAGATATTCGTTAGTTTTTGACAAAGCACATCCAAATGCCACACCACCAAAGAATATTGAACAGACTGGATGACTGAAGGCCGGGAAGGGCTGATTCACTTCCTCACTCGGGGACCTGGATCACCCTGCCATCCCAGAGCTGCCCCAATGAAGGGAGCTATTCTTCCCATGCAGGGTGGAGGCGGCTGGTTTTTCCAATGCCACTTGTCTCCGGCTGCCCGTCCCTGCAGCTCAGCAAGTGTCTGAGGGCCCCTGGGGCCAAAGAGAAAAGGTGGGTTTTCCTGAAGAGCTGGACTGTCTCATCCTGTTGATCTGAACAAGACCTGAGAGGCCCCAGCCACTTTCTAGTGAAGAATGACATTTTCAGAGATGAGTCCTCATCTCCCAGTTGGTGAAGGTTCAGGAAAAGCACGTCTGAAGTGGGGCTCTGAAGAAACCAGGTTTCATGAGCAGCGAGGCTGTCCCAGGGCAGGGAACTTCAGCCCACATGGAGCATCAATTCCAGAATCTCCCGAGGAAGGCCGTCCTTGACTTGGGCGGATGGAGATGCAAGAGGTTCGCTGTGGAAAGGGGACCCCCCTGTATGATTATTAGCTCGCTTGTCTTGATATGCTCATTGGAATCTTCAGCTCTGCATTCCTAGTTCTTTTGCATTCCATGCTGACCTTAGAAGACTCGGTCAAGACAAGGGTGCCCTCAGGAAGGTTACAAGAGAGCAAGCTGTGATGCTTGGCCCATCACGGGGCAAGAGAGGAGTGAGGGTCAGCAGCAGAGTGTCCCGGGATAGCCGGAGCAGGTGCCTCCACGCTCACCTCCACAGAGAGGTTCCCCAGCATCCCGCAGCTGTCCAGGTATCCTTAGAAAGCTTTGTTAGCCAGTAGTCGCCTGGGTCACAAGCTACATCTGAATGAGGCTCTCTGTGCTCCGACTGGATGTGAGCCCATTTCCAGGAAAGAATCAGGACAGAGGCAGAGGAAAGATGGTCTCTCCTCCATGGCTGTGTAAGCGAGGCTGCGCTCAGTGGAAACAGACAAAGCTGGCCAACATTATTTTCTCCTCCAGCTGTCTCAACTCTACTGCTGTCCCATTGTCTCAGTGAAGACTCCCTGTCAGTCACTGCTCTGTCTGGGATACATAGCACTTTGCAAAATGCTCCTAATTCTTCAATGGCACTTACTAGCACACCATAAAGCAGCAGGACTCAGCAGGCTACCTGAAGGTCCAGTGGTCCAACCCTCTTGATTCAGAGATGGGGAAGGAGGACGAAGGAGCAGGGCTGTGAGTCAACAGTGGAGCCTAAAGCTAAATAAAGGAAGCATCGCTGATACTTTATTTAAAATGTTCATATTTTGTTTATGGGCTTTTGACATTAATTTTCACTTTTAAAACATTGCCTTAAAATATTCTTTATCTTGATTACTGAGTTTTTGGTGCCCCTTAAAGTTTGCACCCGAGGCGAGCGTTTCGCTGGCCTCATCCTAAGTCTGGCCCCAGCAGGAAGGCGAGAGACTTTCCCAAGGTGACACTAGTGTGGACCCGAGGCAAAAGGACAGCTTGTGTCTTCCAGCAGCTGGTCCGCCTCCTTATTCTCTGTCAACTTCAAGCGCAAGTCCTGTTTCTCCAATTAAGGGAGAACTCGTAGAATAACAACACCCTTAACAGGGTTTTATTCCAGCCAGAGAAGCAGTATTCAAACGAAAATCTAAGAAACTGCAAAATTATTCCCTAAGTAAGGGATTGTTGTTGGTGACAGTACCAAAGCATTGCTGCCACGTGAGATCACACAGATAAGGGAACATGCTGAAGTGTGGGCCAGTGTCCAGCCTGGCCCTCTCTCACCTGCCGACTTTGAAAATGGCGAAGCCCCTCTAACCGTCCCAAGCCCAGGCTGGTATTCTTCCAAAGAGTTTTGTTTATTTGATCAAGCTCCACCACACCTCCCTCCCCTCACTTTGCAGGAACGGTCGCATGTTCCACACACTGGTCTACACGGAACTTCATGTTTTGTATCTTGGAGGTGATGATTCCACATCAACACATTAAAAACATCCTCATTAGTTTGAAGAGCACTTAGTATTCCATTGTATGGGTATACCATAATTTATCTTTTTTAAACTTATTTAGAAAATTAAATTTAACAGAATGACATTGATCAACAAGAGTACATAGATTTCAGGCAAACATCTCCACATCATTTGAACTGTTGATTATGTTGTGTACCCATCACCCGAAGTCAAATCATTTTCCGTCACCTTATGTTGTCGCTCTTTACACCTTTCCCCCCACTCCCTCCCCCAGATGACCACTGCACTCTTATCTCTGTCCATGAGTCTCAGTTTTGTATCCCACATATGTGTAAAATTATATAGTTTTTAGCTTTTTCTGATTTACTTATTTCACACAGTATAATGTTCTCAAGGTCCATCCATGTTGTTGTAAATGATACTATGTCACCATTCTTTAACTAGTCCCCTTTTGATGGACATTTGGGTTATTTCTAGTCTTTTGCTGAAATAATAATTGTATATAAGTCATTCACACAGGCTTATGTTTATCTATACACAATTTCCTGGGTCAAAATTGATGTGCTAAATTTCTTTCCACGTTGCGCACGCCATACCCAGCAGCACTGTACAAGACTGCTTAGTTAGCCACGCCTGTGCCAACCACTACTGTTGTGGTTTACAAAGGAGAAATAACCACCACAGCCACTCCCTGTACGTGATTAACCCTTCTGGTCTTTGTCAATCTGCAAAGTGAAAACAGTGTCTCGGTGTGGTTTTGATTTGTGTCTCTCTTATTCAGACCAAGTTCTGTTTTGTTTCCTAGGAACTCTTTGTTAATAGTCTGTATCTACTTTCCCATTGCATTTTCCTACTTTATACTGTGTTTGGCTTGTATGTGCTCTTTGTATGTTAGACCTTGTTTATGATAACAGTTGCAAGGACTTGGTGGTTGGACATTTTGTCTTTTGACTCTGCCTATGGGAATTTTGTTAGTTTGCCATGAAAAACTCTTTATTTTTTATGGTAAAATTTTTCATTATTTTATTTATGGTTTCTAGTTTCATTAATCAACTTTAAAATATTTTCACAGTTTCTTTGAGTTATTCAAGGGTTTAATTTTTACATTTAAACTTTTGCTCCACGTGCAATTTATTTCATTTTAAGGTGTGAGGTATGAATCTGACTTTACCCCCCCCCCAGGTATCTACCCATTGTCCCAGGACATTTATTGAGAAGCCTATCTTTCCTCACTGGCTGAAATGCCATCTTTTCTACGTTGTAAGTTCCAGAGTTTGTGCCGGTCTCAGCTCTTCCTCTGGTGCCCCTGCCCCGCCCGTGTACCCAGGCACCATCTTCCTCTCTTCTTCCTTGGCTGCCGCTTGGACTTGACTGCAGTCACTGGGTGGGACAAGGCAGGGGAGGGGGGTGGTAAAAGGGTTGGATCTCAGCATCAGAAAACGTCTGAGCTCTCTCCAAAGAACCCTGCATCTAAAATGGCTTTGTTCCCATAACTCCTCTCAGAAGAAAAACAGAAAGAAAACAAATCCATTTCTTCATTAGAAAGTCTATTTGTTTGTCCAGCCTGGAGGGAACCCCTCTCCTGTGTGCACTCTGCTGATCCGCTCTGGGGTGTCCAGCCTGGAGGGGACCCTCTCCTGTGTGCACTCTGCTGATCCGCTCTGGGATGCCTTCCCTACCCAGTTCAGGAGCTCACAAGGCCGGGCAGGGGGAGAGTGGCTTTGATCACAGAATTGCTTCCCTCATGGGCTCCCTGCCCCCAAGCCCAGTACTTGATGGTGGAGTGTAAATTGAGCTGGGTCCTTATCTTAAAGACAGTACAACAGACTCTAAACAAACACATTAACAGCCACTAAGAGGCCTAACTAAAGTGGGCCAGTAAAAAGAGCCTTCAGGAGATTCTGCAGAAGAGTCCTCCCTCCTGCAAGGTGCTCTTTCCCACGGCCTGCGCTTGGCTGGAATGGCCTGGAAGGCAGCAGCCCTCCTTTGGCTTCTTGGCTTCTCCCTGCAGCAGCCTAGCAAGGTCCTCAAGTACTCAATAGATAGCTGTCGCAAATAAAATAAGAAAATAAATCTCCTTAGATGAAATGTCTAACAGTTCCTGGCTATCAAAAGAATGCTTTCCTGCCTACTGATGGTGGTGCAAAGGAGATTGTTGACCTGGAAATGCTGAAGTCCCAAGTTCGAAACCTTGAAGTCACAGGCTTGAGTGTAGGCTCACCAGCTTGAGTGCAAGGTCACTGGCTTGAGCGTGGGATCATAGACATGACCCCATGGTTGCTGGCTTGAGCCCACAGGTCGCTGGCTTGAAGCCCAAGGTCACTGGCTTGAGCAAGGGGTCACTGGCTCTGCTGTGACTGAGCTCCCCAATCAAGGCACATATGACAAAGCAATCAATGAACAACTAAGGTGCTACAAGTATGAGTTGATGCTTCTCATCTCTCTCCCCTCCTGTCTGTGTTTGTCTGTCTCACTTCTTTCTGACTCTCGCTTGCTCACTTACTCACTAAAAAAAAGAAAGAGAAAAAGAAAGAAAAAAAGATAAAAGAAAAAAAGGAACGTTTTCCTCTAGAGGCAGAAACTATGCTATATACCAGAGGTTTTAAATATAAAGTCTTCGAATGTACTTCAAAGGTTTCCTGAACCTCTGCACTAATTTGCAAATTTTACATATAGGCTGGGGTAAGTGTGTTTTCTAAAGGGTGGGGGGAAGGCCCTTGGTATTCATCAGAGTCCAATACTAAATAATAATAATAATAATAATAATAATAATAATAAAATATAATGATAAAATAATTTGATATCTAGAATTAACTTCAAAACATTCCCATCAGAGGTCAGGGAGTGAGTGGGTAGAGTAGGGGTAGTTAGAGATGAAACAAGACTGGCCATAAGTTGATAATTGTTAAAGCCAGTGGGTGCTTGGAGTTATTCAATTATTCTCTCATAAAAGGAAAGAAAGAAAGGAATGGAAGAAGGAAGGAAGGAAGGAAGGAAGGAAGGAAGGAAGGAAGGAAGGAAGGAAGGAAGGGGAGGAAGGGAGAAAAGAAGGAAACCCTTGCTGTAGACCACAAAGGAAGACACAGACAGCACACAGTGGTAGCTGTCATTTCACAGTTCTAGCTCCACAGGAATAACTTCTGCTCAGTGCTTTCCGTTTAGTGTTTGGAAGCCTAACATTTTTTATGGGTGCAGAAACATGACCTTCACCTTCAATGTCACCCAGAGAGAAGGACCAGAGTCCCTGAGGTCATCTTTGTTTATCCGCATCCTCTCTGCTGAGCCCCCTATACCCCACCAACAGGCTTTGTTGAGCCAAGGAGCTGGTCATCTGAGGCCCTTGACTCTCACCCCGCCCCAGGCTGATGGAGCCCGGAGGCCTGAGTGAGCTTGTGCAGAAAGGGGCTGTGGCTGCACCGTTTGGATATACTTGGAGTAGAAAATTCACAAATTCCAAGTTCTGCTCCCAAAGCAAACCTCCTCACCCAGGTGGCTGCACCTCTGAGGAGTTCCCTGGGCCGCCAAGCGGGAGGCTTTGGACACCAGCTTGTGTTTGGGTTGTGAAAGCACCAATGTTTGCAGTGTTTGTCCAGCAAAGAAGGAGCGTATTTTCTCCTTTCCAAGCACAAACTCGAAAGATGCTACAAAGTTTTTCTTCAGACTTTCCACGGGAAACATAAATAAGGAAGAAAAATGACTTTAGGTGCTGAGACCTGAAGTGGAATTTCAACCGTGAAGGAACTGCTTCTAACAAGCGCTCTCTGTCCTTCGATGAAGCCACCAAGAGCCTGGGTCTGCATTTCTTTCCTCTGAGCAGCCTTTGCAGATGAGGCAGAGGGAGGAACTAGAACAGTCCTCACGCCTGACTCCCAGCCAGGGCTTCGCCCCCATCCAGTGGATGGCTGGTGCTTCTGCTCCTCAGCTAGTGAGATTCCTTAGCTAATGTGTTTATCTTTCTATCTTTTCTCTTTCTTAATTGTGTTAGAGTAGAACAAATGTGGGTGCTTCCACTCCAGAGGTCCACAACACTGCCATCCAGATGCTAAATCAGAGCATAAATACGGACATGGCTTCCCGTGGTTCCTGAGGCTTCTCTGCCCTGGTCTCCACCTTGAAAGAAGGGCTGCGTTGGTCTGTGGTCTCTGCCCTGAGGGGCTGTAGAAGCTGCATGCACAACATGCACACAAATGAGAGCGGTCATGGGCCGTGTTTGAGGATGGATCAGTCAACCCAGGGCTCTGAATAACTTTAATGGACTTTCTCTGTATGGAGGATCAGAGTACCTCCTGTTCACAGGCCATAGCTACACCCTGGCTGCTTCCACACTGGACATTTTGGAAAATTATCTGTTTACTGATCATTTGGGCCCTACAGAAGCTCCAGACCCAAGAAATAAAGGAGTGAAGCCAGTTTGTCCAGTTCTGGTGGGGTTAGTGCAACATGCTGACTGATTCCTTATAAGCAACTCATTGTGTGTTTGCTAGGGCCATAGCTGGGATGCTTCAAGGCCAGCCACCACTTATGTCTCTTGACATCGGAGAACCTTTCTTCTTGAGATGCTTTCCTCTCCTATAACATTCCATCTTTGGATAAGTCCAAGAAGGCCATTGAGCCTCTAGAAGTTTTTTTAAAAGTATTTTCAATTCATACACCCAAATAAACAAAGCAAGAAACACTATTGGAAGGTGCTTAAGAGAAGTTCATGCATTCAACTAGAACTAAGCTTCAATGTACAAAATTCAGAAAAAGACCCCAGAAACCATTTCCTTTTTGGCTGAAGTTTATTTATCTTGTTTATCTGAAGCAGGAGCCAATAATCCAAATGCATTTCAATGCCTACAAAGGTTTCTTAGCATCAATCAGTTCCCACACAGGAAGGTCAGCTGAGCTGCGGCCTCACCTGCTGTGTTCCCAGTGGTGCTGGTTCTGACAGGGACATGGGGAGGAGGTATCTCCCTGGTGGTATCTGAGGAGAGGTCCAGGTTGTGGTTGGTTGTGAGAGGAGATGTGGAAGAGGGAAGGGACAGCAGAGCGCTGAGGAAGGCGAGGAGTGATGCAGCAGAAGTTATCAGGGTGCAAGTGGCTCAGAGCATGGGCTTTGGGGTCACAGAGATCTGGGCCCAAGGGGTAGCTAGACGCTGTCACATAACAGTGGTACAACCTGACATGCTTCCACGTGTCCTGACCAATAAAAGTGGCACCTGCCTTATAAAGTGATTGTGAGGATTGAATGAGACAAAATGTAGAAAGAACTTCGTACAATCCCAACTCACAGTTAGTGTTCAGCAAATGGAAGCTACTCTAATTAAGGCCAAAATAATAATAATAATAATAATAATAATAATTATTATTATTATTAAAGGACAAGAGGCAAGTTGGGGTTGAGGAGAGGGGACACCTTGGGAGGGGTTCAGAGGCCCAACACAGCAGACAGGAGCCCCCACTGAGCCCAGCACCATCCCTGGTTGCCTGGGACAACACATCTCTCAGTGCAGAGAGACAGCTCAGATGTTTACTAAGAAACTATCCATAGAGTCACTGGCAACTTCACATTTGCAGCACGGTCTCTGCACACTGCCTTGGTGCCCAGCTCTCAACAAGGCCTCATTCACTTCCCCAGCAGCCCCTCAGTTTCATGCCCACTAGCTACCCCCTCTGGGCCTGGTTTATGGAGGCCCCCAAATGCCTGGCCTCCTCCCCTCCCTGGCTCTGAGTGATTTCTGACTTGCTTTTTCCAAATGTGAAATCTTTGAATGAGGTCACTTCGACTGGGGGAGCCAGGGGAGGGTCACAAATATTTCCTAAGTTCAGACATCCCTGTTTCTGTGGAATGTGGATACACACTTTTCACTTTAAGAGTTATGTATTTATTTTTGTAATGTATCTATTTTAATGTGCATTGAAGGTAAAGGTATACTATCAATCCCAGGATATAGAGCTATAAGTTCAAGTAAGTGAATAAAGCAAAAGAGAATGAGAGTTGATGGAGGAAGGATTAAATCAGTGCTTGTCTAGGTGGCCCTCAGATCCACCAACGATATCTAGGAACACTACACACTTGATTTCAACCCTCCCCTAACACTTCCTGGACATGGCGGTCGGACTAACATGGTTTTGATCTAAACAGGATAGTCCTACCCTGGGCTGGTCAGAGAGGGCGGCTGCTCCATGGCTAAAGAGCTCCAGTGACAGGACACAGCTTCCTCGATCCCACGTGGCTCTGTCTGTCCTCTTGTCCGCACCTGGCCCGACTTGCACCATCAAACACTACTCTCATCACGTCTCACTCAGCTGCTCAAAGCCCTCTATAACTCCCCACCGCCTCCAGATTAGAAGCCAGCTTCCCAGCCGAGCACTCGAAGTCCTTGTCAATCCATCTTTCCTGTCTCTGCCCCAGGCCCGCAGTGCTCACTGCCCAGACATCTGGGCTCTCCTCAGCTCACTCGGTCCTGCTGGTGTGAACCGCCTGCCCACCATCCTCCAACCTGTCCTGTTCCTCCTCAACCTCCTCTCAGGCCCCAAGCCTCCTTCTCCCTGTAGGCAGGACAGCTAGTACAGCACAATGCTCGAGGTCAGAGTTTGAATTCTGATTCTAGCACTAATGCTTGCCAGCTGTGTGTCCTTGAGCCAATTACTTACCCTCTCTGTTACCCAATGGCCTCATCTGTAACGAAGGGGTAATGACAGCAACACTGACCTCCCAGGTTTGTTGGGAGAACTGAATGGCCTGCTGCTCTTGGCACTTCACCAGATACAGAGTGACAGCAGGTAAACTGCAGTGGCTGCGTAGTCCTTGAACACGGAGTTTAGTTCTTGCCAAGAGTAGCCCTTTTGCTGTCATTTTCAAAGGAGTGGCTGTTTGATACACATTTGCTGATTGATTGTGGCTGTGCTGTGATGTGTTTTCTACATGCTTCTCTTGATAGGAGGCTCTGCGGAGACTGAGGGCAGCGTCCCTTTTCCTGGGTCTAAGAGCCTTTTGCAATCCAGCTATCTCATGGCCTTCTCGTCTCTAGGCTGAGTTATTTTTGGTCTTCTGGGCTCTTTGTGGAGCTGCCTCTCATTGTGCCAGGCACTGTGCTAGGTGCACCCTATGAGATCCAGGCCCTGCTCCTGGTCCCAGGCCTCTCAGCCCTTGCTCAGGTTGGCTACATGCTACAGAGACTGGCCTGTAGCCATTCTGGAGCAGGCTGGTAGCTAACGGGTTCCCTTCCTCCCCTCCCACCCCAGGCCTCAGCCTTTTCTGAAAGAAATGTTGTGTTCCCTCAGCCCTCCCCCTGCCACATCCCCTTCCTCTCGCAGAGCCCGGGTCCCCAGGCTACAGTCCAGTGGTCCCTCTGTGAGCAGACTCCAGTGACGTATGGCTTTGTTAGAAAACCTCATTAGCAGAGACAGAAAGGCTCGAGTCAGCTCAGAGCAGCATTCCAGGTGTCAGTTGAGAGGGGTAGCAGGAGGAAAAGGCCATTAGACCATACTGAGGTCAGCCCCTGGTAGAATGAAAATAATAAACTGTGACCTGGGAGTGGGGTGGGAAGTGAACTGGGGAGTTCAAAGGGGATGCCCCGTGCTCAAGCTGGGAAGGGAAGGACCCGGGACCTAGAAGGATCATCAGCTTCTCTCCCTTGATCCTGGGAATCCCAGAGATCTGACTAGTATCTGACAGGTATGTGGGCATCCCACAGGTCTGATACATTATGTGGACTCCTGGGGGATGGAGACTGGGCCTGAGGAGACTGAGCTCCCGGTGCCCAGCATGTGCTCTGCACAGGCGGGAATCAACAAACATTTGATGAATGAACGAATATTCAGCCTGTTCCGGGGAGGAGGTCCAGCAGTTCCCACTTCCCAGGCACCGGCTACGTGTCAGGCACTATGCTAAGCGCTACCTGTTTATAAACTCTGGGTAATCCCACACCACAAGTACTGTTTGCTCCATTTTAAAGATAAGTAAGTACAGATACCAGAATGTGTTATTTGGGGCTTCTCTGGCTCTTCAAGAACTCACTAGAACTCTACATCCTGATACTTGGAACTGCTGAACCGAACCACGGACACATTCCTTCCTTCCACAATTAGTCACAGAAAGACTGAATGAGGACTGGGGCTGAGGAAGCAGTTGAAACTCACTCCTCTTGCAGGGTAATTAGTGTAAATGGCTGGAATCTGGACCACTGTGTCAGGGGGAGGGGCTGTTCCGGGGCGGGGCGGGGCGCCCGGGGTGGTGGGGGTGGGAGGCGCCCGGGGTGGTGGGGGTGGGAGGCGCCCGGGGTGGTGGGGGAGGGAGGCGCCCCGCCCCGCCCCAGCGGAGGACAGCTCTGCGGAGGAGGCGGACAGTGCCGCCTATGTGGACGCCGCCCGCCCGCCCGCCCGCCCGCTGCAGGAGCTCAGGGATCTGTTTGCCTTCGTTGGGCAGGGACGCCCAGAGGCCGTGTATTTTTGTCATGCCCAACAGGGAATGCGTGTGATTTATGAAGTCTTTTTAACCTGAGGCTCCCTCATAAAGGAGCTTTGAGGAGACGACCGGGAACCTAGTTATGAAAGGCCTTCCTTTCTGGGGTCTGTCGCCAAGGCGCTGCTGCCTGCCTGCCCTCCAGAATGAGGAACCCCATGCCCCACTCTAGGTCTGAACTGGGGGACTGGGGACACCAGGAAAGGTGAACATAGGTTTGTGCCTTGTCTCCCATCCCTGCTCAGGTTTCTTGCAATCTTAGCAGAAACCTGCCTGGAGAGATGTCGGAGCCCCTGATCCCAAGCTGCCCTTGGACAAAGCACTTCACCTCAGTTCAGGG
Source organism: Saccopteryx bilineata (assembly GCF_036850765.1). Taxonomy (NCBI): domain Eukaryota; kingdom Metazoa; phylum Chordata; class Mammalia; order Chiroptera; family Emballonuridae; genus Saccopteryx; species Saccopteryx bilineata. The sequence continues at coordinate 135,822,246 of NC_089491.1, read as the reverse complement.
AACCTCGGTTTAATCATCTGCAAAATGAGCGTAGTAATACCCGTGTGCAAGGTTTTGAGGTAACCATCCAACACCCCCTACCCCACACCTAACACAGGGCACATAGCAATGGATACAAAACTGCAATTTGTCCAGCTGGGCTCTACTGGATTGAATGATGGGAATAAGTGAGATGTGTTTGAAAGCTCTTGGTAGGCATTTAGAAAAATTGAGTTAAATCTGGATTTGAATCCAACTTTCCCCTACAGATACAGAACCTGAGACCCTGGCCCAGATTATGAGATGCCGCCCCAGAGTTCCGACCTTCTCCTCCCAACAGCTTGGGGCCAGCAGTAGAGGACCTCTGTCTGTCTCCTTCCTAGGTGCCCTTCCCCCAGCCTGGACCTCCCAGCCTCTCCCCATGCAGGCAGCGGGCCCCTGCGGCCCCCTCTGGGGCGGTGGGCGTCCCTCTGTCGGCACAGCCAGGCTGGGCCCCTCTCCAGGGAAGGGGCTGAAGAGTGTGAAGGACTGGTGTATGTGACTTTGTTTATTTTCTCTGAAGGATCCTGCCTGAGCCCTGCTATAAAAATAACCTGCCTGGAAACCTCATCTCTGAGGGGAGAAAGAGGCTTTTGTATCCGGAGAAGTGGCTTTAACGGCCTGCCTGTACCTTGCTTCAACCCCAAGCATCAAGGAGGAGCTGGCTAAGGTGATGAGGGGCCAGGGCCCAAGTGAAAGGGCTGCAGGGCAGTGAGGGGAGGAGAGGGGAGGGGGAAGGGAAGGGGTGAGTAGGGAGGGCAAGGGGAAGGAAGAGGGAAAGGAGAAAACACTGCTAAAGCATCTATCTCTCTGCTTGCTTGACCCAGGAAGTTCCTAAGGAAGAACAGGGGGAAAGAGAAAAAAAAGTCAACAAAAGATAAAACCCAACAGAGATACACTGGATATCATGAGAGAAACAAAGAGGCCAGCAGACAGGAAAATCAAGTCCAACAAAAAGAGAGACAGGAGGAGGAGGCTGAAGTCAAAGGAGAAAGCGAACAGAGTGATACAGAGTTCAAGGGATCAGAGACTGCAGAAGTGTTTCCGGATTTAGCTAGAGTTCTGGTCCCCACTGTGTCCCTCCCTGAGGGAGCAGGCTGAAGGGGCAGAGCTGGTCTCTAGGGACCGGTCCTGCCCAGCTGCACGACCCAGCTACCACTCTGGCTCAGGCTGGGCCAGGCATGAGGACACAGCTGATTCAGGTTTCTCAAGGTAATCCTCCCCAAGACCAGGGTCCAAAGGCCGGAAGTGAATCTGCAGGAGGGAAAGACAACTAGTGTTGGATTCAGGAGGCCTGCATTCGAATCCTGAGTCTCACTCTGTTGTAGCTGGGTGGTCTTTTAGAAACCATTTATAGTCTTCCAGCCTGGTTCTCTTACCTGTAAACCATAAATAACTAGCCCTGCTCCGACCACCCCACCCTCTCCCAGGGTCATTGGGCAGATCCACGGAAGGGTATCCAAATGGGCCCTCTAGGTTGTACAGTGCCAGAGGGACTACCAGAGTGCACAACCCGTTTAGACACATTTCTCCAGGCGCTGGCAATGGCTGGTGTCGACCTGAAAGTCGTCAGAATCTTAGCCTGTCCTGAAAACTGCAGAAAAGGCTCTCTCTGCTGTAGCAAGAGGATCAAAGAAGAGGCTGCAGCATCAGCCACTGGGAGAAGAGTAGACATCAGTATTAACCATGTAAATGAAGCCATTTGCTCTAAGAAGCCTCCCATCGTTTTTTATCCTCAAACTTGAGATGGATCCACATAGAATCGGAGGTTGGTAGGACACATGCCATTTAAAACACCCTTGAAACTTTTGTCTAGGAGAGAAGATTTATCCTGGGGTAGTTTATGGGGCCAGCAGAAGGTGACATATTAGTTCCTCTGGAGCTTGCAGCTGGTGTTGTGACATATTTCAAAGCAGACTGGATATGGAGTCCATGATGCCTTAAAGCAACTTTTGGAGGCAGAAATTAAAATGTGGAGAGACTAAAGAAAGCTCTATTTTGGGGACAAAGAGCCAGGCAGCACAGCTGTCCACCGAATCCAGGAGAGGTGTAGGGGGCTGTAGGAGCCATGGTCAAAAGCAGGCTGTTGGCACTACAGGGCCTGAATGGTTCCCAGTGGACCAGGCTGAACAGAGGCCCCTAAGGGAAAGAAATAGGGTGCAGAGCCACTGTGAAATAGAGAGGGGCAGGCGTGGTGATGCTACTGAGAGTGAACCCCAAAGCAGCACTCAGCAATGCAATTGAAAAGGAATTCATGACATGTGTTCTGGATACTCATTACAACAATAGTTAATTAAAAAAAATGGTTAGCACTTACTGTGTGTCAGGTTCTGTTGTGAACACTTGATATGCATTATCGCATCTAGCCTTTACTAATGTCCTCCGCAGAGGACATGGTGGCTGCTTCCCCCGCTGTCCGTCACACCCCATACGCGCTGTGCAGCAGACCTGCAGTGTGGCAGAGGCCCCAGTGCCAGCTCCAGGGACAGGCCCTGGTGGAGCTGGCCCACGCAGGACAATCCCGTCATCTCTGCCAGAGTTTGGTCCAAATGGACTGTAGGGCAGAACTTGATTTAACAATGAGGGAAAGAAAGACTTCTTTCCTTTCTGTGTTAGACTATAATCTGTGCAGGTATGAGGCCTCGACTTGCTGGTCTTAGGATCATAGGTGAGCCATATTGAGGATGAGCCAGTTTATTAGGAAGACAAAACAAAGACACTCACAGAGACAAGCTAAAGCCCTGATCAAACTACTCCTGAAAACCTTCTCACCTTAGGAGTTTCAGTTGTGGAAATTAATGAAGTCTATTATTATTTAAAAGAATTGAGTTGGATTTTTTTTTTGGTAACTTGCAACTGAAAGTGTGCAGCATATGAGGCCCAGGGAAGTTAAGTAACTTGTCCAAAGTTAAGTAACATGCACAATAAGTGAAGGAGCTGGATTTAAACAAAGTCTGGCCTAACCTACAACCTGTGCTCTCACAAGAGACTCAGCAAACAGCATTGGCTGCACACTGACTGCACACTCTGTGCATAATCACTTTTCACATTGTCTCAGTGCTTCTTCTCAAAAGCCTTTGGAGAGGGCAACTACTCTTATCCCTATTTTTACATATGAGGCTTAAACAGGCTAAGTAACATGCTCACCATCACAACAGCTCTTAAGCAATAGAGTACAGTTGAACATGGGTCTCTGTGAGCGGGACGCTGGGCCTTCTCTTCCAGCTGGTGGACAGAGCTTCCCAAGAGTGACCAGAGATGGCCCGCTCCACTCCTTTTGAGGACGAATTGATTTCCCATTACTCTACACAGGTTGGTCCTACCTCTCCATGGAGACTGCACGAATAAGAGCATTCATTAAGGAGAAGCAGGAGATCAATTTTTGCCCAACGGTAAGCAGAGGGTTACTATTGTCCCATCAGTGAAGTGGGCTGCCTGGGGTAGTCTGCACTCTCTGTGGCTGAGCGGCCAGCAGGCCAGGAGACACAGATGCCTGCCCGAGGCAGATGCTGGGCTTAAAGGAAAGGCCGGTGTGCTATACTCCGGAAAACCTTTCCCTCCCTGGACCTCAGTTTCCCCATATGCACAGTGGTTGGAGCAGGACTAGGTGAGGACGCAGGTCTCTTCCAGCTCTAACATTCCTGAATCCTGGAATTCCCGGAGGCAGGACTCCAGGCCCCAGGGGCTGGCTGAGAGAACAGAGACAGGGCTGTTTGGCCAGCTTGATAGAACAGTGGGGCTTATTGAGCTTGCGGTTCCTGAAACAGAAACAGCCAAACGGTGCACGCAGGGAAGATAAATTCATCTGTGGGTCTGGTGAGAGTAGCTGAAAAAAAATGCAGTGCTCGTGGGCTGTCCAAGGAGAGCCAATTTTCAACTGATAGTCTGCGACGGTGTGCCCAAAAGATAGAAACAGCACACTGGGCCACATTCTGCCCCGGCCGGGAGGGGGGAGGGGGCTTGGAGAGGACAGTCCCCATTGACACTATAGGGACCAAGAAACCCTACCTGGTCGGGCTTCCTAAAGTGGGTTCCACTTCTCCTGGAGGTCTTGTTGGGTTGTGTTTATAATTAGCAAAGGGAGTCCTTTTAGAAATTTGCCTTGAATGAAACTTAAACCACTATTGTTCATATAACTGAAAAGTGTTTATTTATTTCAGCAGTATAGAGACAACCCTCACAAAGCTGTGAGGTCAGAATTAAACTGAGGAGGCCTGGTGTCTCCTTCCCTGGATAGCTCTGGCTTGAACTGGTGTCCAAGAGGTGGACAAAATGCCATCATCATAAAACTTCTGGTGGTCTCTTTAAAATGTTCCCCCCTGCCATGTACTCTAATAATGACTAATGTCAATGTAGTAACTATTTCCCATGTGCCTTGATATCTGTGGTTCCACTTGACCTTCATTACAATCCAATGGGGGAGACAGTCAGATATCATCACTAGGCCCATCTTAGGAGAAAATGGAGGTTCAGAGAGGGAAGCCTAAAGTCCCCCAGGTAGCAAACAATGGCTTTGGGGCTTGACCCTAAGCCCTTGTCCCCAAATCCTATGTCTTTTCCTCTGGCACACTGCCACCTCCCACTGCCATTTATGAGGCTGATATTTTCAGGGTAGGAAGAGGCCTGAGGTGGAGCAGTAGGTGACTGCTGAGCAGAGACCAGGGGCACCTGAGCAAGGTGCTCCAAGTGTGGGGCCCAGGTCAGCAGGAAGAACAGAGCCCATCTGGCATCAGCCCCATGCTCTCTCTTGAGACCAAAGGGGGCAAGGGAACAGGGCACAGAAACAGAGGCTCCCACACAGCCCTAAGTCATGTCCCTCCCAGGCCTGGAAAGGCAGGATGACTGCCATCCCTACCCTCAGGGAGGAGGTGGAGCCCAAATCCAGAAGTGTCAAGGCAAAGAGAGTGATAAGAATGAAGTCTTAGGGCTCTGGCTGGTGGCTCAGTGGATAGAGCATCGGCCCAGCATATGGATGTCCTGGGTTCGATTCCTGGTCAGGTCACACAGGAGAAGCGCCCATCTGCTTCTCCCTCCTTCCACTCCCCTTTCTCTCCCTTTTCCGCATCCCAGTCCAACGCTCTATCCACTGTGCCACCGCCTGGTCAGGCTCTCCCTTTTCCTTTCTTGCAGCCAGTTGCTTGATTGGTTTGAGCATGGCCCTGGGCACTGAGGATAGCTCAGTTGATTCAAGTGCATCAGCCTCGGGTGCTAAAAATAGCTTGGTACTTAAGCATCAACCCAGATAGGGTTGCCGGGTGGATCCTGGTTGGGGTGCATGTGGGAGTCTGTCTCACTATCTCCCTTCCTCTCATCTAAAAAAAAAGAAGAATGGAGCCTTAGAAGTGTCCACATGGGGACTAGGAAAGGAGTTGGGGTCTCCCTGATTCCCCATCCATAGTGGAGCTGACCCCATCCTCCAGAACTCCTGAGGGCTAGGGTGTCTTTCTGCATTCTCTGGTCCCTTTAGTCCAGCAGTTCTCAACCTGTGGGTCACGACCCTGGCAGGGGTCGAACGACCAAAACACAGGGGTCGCCTAAAGCCATCGGAAAATACATAACTAAATAAAATAAAATACATAAAATAAATAAAATACATAACTAAATAAAATAAAATACATAAAATAAATAAAATACATAACTAAATAAAATACATAAAATAAATAAAATACATAACTAAATAAAATAAAATACATAAAATAAATAAAATATGTATTTTCCGATGGCTTTAGGCGACCCCTGTGTTTTGGTCGTTCGACTCCCGCTGGGGTCGCGACCCACAGGTTGAGAACTGCTGCTTTAGTCTGAGGACAAAAGGGTTAGAATTAAGTTTGGCGGTACCCATTAATAATCCAACTGGCATGTTCCATCTTCCCTTCTCCTTGTGATCCCAGAGAGGCTGAAGTGGGCAATGGGAAGGGGTATGGAAAGAAGAGAATAGGGTATCAGTACCCACAAATAGTTGGGAGATTCTGAACCCTAACAGCAAATTGATAAGAATTTGCAAAACTCTTAATATAAAAATAAACAGCAAATAAATCGTTGAGTCTCTGTCTCAAACAAAGTAAAACATGTTTGATTATCTGAGGAGCAGTCTGCATACAGCCCCTCCACTATGATTCGCCCTGACACAGTCCCATCTGGCCCACCAGATCTCCCCAGCTGTCCATTCTCTGGTCCTGAGCCACCCTGCTTTAGAGACCCCCAGATGTGATGGGAGCGCCTGTTCTCTGGGTGAACAGAGGGTGGGAAGGACTACAGAGCCCCCATATGTGGTTGGAGCAGCCCAAGGTCCTTGAGGATGGAGATGGAGGGCCCTGGGGTGGAGAATTCCTTGTAGAAGTCAAAGATGTGAGCAAAGAGGCCTTTGAGCCAGGCCTTGGTGAGAGCTCTGAAGAATCAGAGCCTTCAGCCCAGCCTCCTCACTGTCCTCACACCCCCAAGGACTGGCTTGGGTAGACTGCTGGCTCTGGCCCCTTCTCCCAAAAGGGGATTCCTTATGCAGCTTTGTGCCCCAATTCATCTGAAATGTCACCAGGGAGGAAGTTACCTTCTCTATGTCCCCTTATTCTTTCTCTTAAAAAATTTTTTTTAATTGATTGATTTTTTTAAAGAGAGAGGGAGGAGGAGAGAGGGTAAGGGGAGAGATATATATGTTGTTCTACTTATTTACACATTCACTGATTGATTCATGTATGCACCCTGACTGGGAATCAAACCCCACAACCTTGGTGTATGGGAAAAACACTCTAACCAAGCAAACCAGGGCTCATTCCTTCTCTTTTAAGAGAAAAGACTTTGGAGTTAGACCTCCTTTCAGTGTCAGTTTCTACCACTTACTGGTCTAGTGATCCTAAACAACTGATAAATCTCTCTGAGACTCAGTTTCCTCATCTGTAAAATGGGAATAATAATATTCACTTCATTGGTTGTTTATACAATGCCTGGCATATAGTAAACACTCAGTAGACTCTCATATCATTGTTATTATTCCTAATATCCACCCCGTCTTCCATCTCTCTCTCCTTGACCCTTGCTGAGCTTGAACCTCCATCCTGACCCCAGTCTGACCCCATCCCAGCAAATGGGTCCATCAGATGAGAGAGCCTCAGTCAGCTCTCAGCCGGGCTCTTCACGGAGGTGATGGGGTGTGCAGTTCCCCAACCTGGGGATATCCTAGTGGGGGTCATGTAGGAGAACTTTAGGCATCAGGTACAGGGAGGGGCTGACACTGACTTTAGGTGATTCCGTGGACCTACGATAGCCATGTTTGCATCACTTACAAAGCATTTGACTCACACATAGAGTCCTGGAATGATTCTTAGGTTTTGAGGTAGTTCAAGGGGCCTATGAAAAGCTGGCTTAATTTACAAAACCTCTTTCTAGCAAAATGTAGAATTTTACATGTTTTGCATATAACCTCAGCAGGTTTATTTATGGACCTAAGGTTTTTTAACCTTACTCTTCTCACAGTCTCTGGAATGAAGCTCAGAGAGATTAAATAAGTTATCTGAAGACACACAGTTTGCAGGTGGCATAGCTGTGACTTGAACCTAGACTTTAATAGTCATCTCTTCTTTTTCACTGGAAGGAAATGCCTTCATCCTGTTCTCTGGCTGAGACTGTGTTCCCTTCCCCTCCAGGCACTGGGAGGTTTTGTAAGCTCACAGTGGGCAACCTGGGGCCCTGAGGAGGTTGTTCAAAGGTTAATTCAGGTGGGCCCAGGGTTGGGTAGAAGAGAGTGAGAAAGGCAAAGCCAGAGCCCAGGTGAGAGCCAAGTGAAGGGTTAACAGCTGAGTGTGGCTTTGTGTGCACTCAGGAGCAAGGTTGCCTGTGCAAAGGTGCACGTCTCTCACTTGCATGTGTTGGTGCTACAGGACCAGGAGCGCGGGCCAGCCTGGGAGAGAGGTGCCACAGTGTCCTGGTATGAATGAGCCTCTGTCTCCAAGGCTGTGTGAGCCTCTGTGTGCACAGGTCCTATTAACTCGCCCTTGGCCACATGTGGAAAGGGGAGGAGAGGCCCGGAAAAGCCCAAGCCACTCAGAGTCCTTCTGATTTGAGAATGAAGTAGAAGACACAGAAGAAAAGAATTAGACAGACCCAAACTCATCACCGAATAGAGTACACACACAACCTCTCTGATGCCCTGTATCAGCCTTCTCTTCTCAACCCTATTGCCAAGCTCTTGTTACTCATCTGGGTCCTTTGGGGGAAGAATCTTCAGCTAATGTCCTAAAACAGATTCTAGAGAGTAGGCTCCATTTGCTTTTGTGGCTGTCTCAGTTTTATACTGTGTGTCTGTGAGTCTGGGTGCCCCCCCCCCCCCCCCCCCCCCCCCCCCCCCCCCCCCCCCCCCCCCCCCCCCCCCCGCCCGCAGCTCCTGCAGTGCACGCTCATACCTCAGTCTGCCGGCAGGCCTCATTGTACCATTATGTCTGTAAGGGACAAGCTTGGCTCAAGTCCTCTTCTGAGCCCCATGTTTCCACTCCCCCTCTAGACCCCTCTGGGCCCCTGTTGCCCTTGGCTGTGGTTTGTTTAATGGAGCAACTCCTGTCTGGGAGCAATCCAGAGCTCAGGACACAGGGAGACACTTGTCCAAACTTGCTATTTTTTCACCATAGGAGCCAAACCACAGTGATGGGCTCAGTGGTCTGGCTGAGCGCCTTCCTCATCCTCCAGCCATGAGCCTGGTCTTCATTCCCCTCATTGGCCCTGATTACCAGTGGCCTCTGGTTCAGAACTTCTCGTTACCCATTGGGAGATCTCCTCAGTTGGAGTCTGGCCCCCAATGTGAAGGGAGAAGGGAGATCTGAGATCTGAGGAAGTAGCCGAGGCTCCCAGAAACCATACCACACTCATCCCTCTTCCCCCAGGGCCTGGCCCAGAATAGGTTCTAAAAGAATAAGTGAGTGAATGATTAAATGGATAGATGCATGGATGAATGGGTGAGTAGATGGGTAAATGGTAGATAGATAACTAAATGAAGACTCTTAGATCCAAGCAGACTTCATGATAAAAACATAATCTGGTTCCTTGGTCCCACATGGGAAAAAAAGGAAAGAGAACCCCAAGCCTGAAGGTACAGGCATCTTATCCCTGAATCTAAAGGGACTATTTTAGCCCAGATTCTTCATAGCATTGAGATGCCCCTGGAGGTCTGGTTGGATGAAACAGGCCGGTTTCTCCATCCTCATGTCTATTCCTCAGGTCCTTCTTGTGCAGGCTTCTTTGCCTGGGAGAAAAGGTGCTCTGCCCCTGGGCAATGTACAACTGAGTCAGGAGTGAGGGGGTGGGGAGGTGAGCCTCAGGCTGATAGGGAGCGTCCTGGAGCAGGGCCCTGAGGATAAAATGATTTAGGCTACAGCAAAGCGTTGTGTGCTTGGACCAGAAAGAGGACATTTCCAGTGTCTAACCCAAGGGTCTGGCATGTAGTAGGCACTTAGTAGTTATTGAATGAATGAATAAAACATCCTATGTCTTCCCTCTGGCTTTTACATCCAAATCCTTTCCTAAGAGGCATATAGATCCGCAAGAGCTCTGGACCACTAAGAACCTTCCTCTGGGGGTAGAATGGATCTGGGTCAGCAGCCCTGCTGAGGGAAAAATGGACACTATGTGCATCTACACATGCCCTGCCCCCTGTTCCCCTCCCTTCTGTGTGTGTGTGTGTGTGTGTGTGTGTGTGTGTGTGTGTAAAAGCTCTGGCAAAGGCTGCCTCACCCCGTTGGCCAGGGCACAGGATGACATGAGAGGCTGGGGGCTTTGGCGGATGGAGGCCTTTCCTCTGGTGGGAAGGAGGAGAGCTTGGCTAATAAACTCAGAAGCTCCATCCACCAAGGCCAAACAGAACTATGGGGCTTGGAGACCCCATTTAGGAGTCCTGTCCCCCGGGGTCAAATCCAATAGATCTTTTCTGGTGCTGAGATCTTCATGGAAGGAAATGCTCAGAGCTCCTGAGGGGCCCTGTTGTTTCCATTGGATACATGGGAGCATATCTGTGGGCAGAGCTGACTTAGACCTGGAAAGCCTGGGTGCAGAGGCTGAGGGGCTTGCTTCTGTTCTGAGTTGAGTCCATTTTCTGAGCAGACACAGAACTGTTGGCTCAGGGCAGGCAAGGAAGGTCTTTGTGAGCCAAGGGAAAACAATTAGGAGTAATTACCATCAAGAGAGGCCCCTAGTAAGGGTGGGAAAGGCCTTTTGTTTAAGAGGAAGTTGAAAGTGGCAGACTGATTTGGGGGAAGAAATCTGAGAGAGGGTGGGAGGAAGGCTTGAGACTGTGTGTCTTTCTTCTCCAGTAACAGAGAAGGACCCCTCCCCCTTGCCTCTGGCTGGAACTCAGTTCCACCTCTCAGGGGCACTGGGTATGGAGGTCCAGTGGGAGGAGCAGGGGGGCACCGGGCTGTGCATTCCTGAGATTCTCAAAGCGGCTGGAATGGAAAGGCAAAGGGAACTTCACACTGAGGGGACAAGCAGGAGACACAGAAGTGAAATGAGACACACCTTGGAGCACCAGAAATGTCTTCACATGTCCCTACACACACATCCCTGAGTCCTGAGACCCTGCGGGGTGCTCTGGGTCTGCTCAGTGTCCCCCTGCTCCCCACCCTCCCCAGCCTTAGCCCTTCCCCATTCTGGGTTAGAACCACGGGTCTCAGAGGAAAAGTTTTGCTACTGTGAGCAGTCCAGGGCTGGGGAGGAGAGTGGGAGGCAACAAGGGAAAAGGGCAGTTGGGGAAAAGGTGGTCTTGGGAGGGTTAAGGGAGTTCCTTAGTACCCCTTTCTGGAGAAGCCACGAGGAAATGAACCCAAAGGCAGAGGGACCCTGCCTTTGAAACCTTCCAGACTAAGGTGAAGAGATAAGTAAGGACCTCAGTCTTGCTCAGGAGACAAAAGAGGGAGGATCAGACTTTGCGACCGACCCACAAAAGTTCTCTTTTCTGATTTCACATTAGTGGAGCCCCAGGATATCCCGCCAATCACTGGCCCTGCTGATGTGTACAAAGCTGGCTGTGTGAAGCAGGGATCACAGCCTTTCAAACGCTTAGGAGACACAGGCCCTGGGCATGAAGTCTGTGTCTGTCATTGACAGTCTGTGAGATTTTGAGCAAGTTACTCAATCTCTGTGCTACCCATTTTTTTCATCTGAGAAACGGGGATAATAATAGTATCCACATCCTACACTTGTGAGGGTTACCTGAGGTAATGTACATAAAGTGCTGGCACATAAGGCTGGGGCCAGGCCCCAATAAATGCTTTCTCTTATTAATGTTATTGGAAGAAGACAGCTCTAACTGCTAAATGGATGATGGATTTGAAGCCAGAGACCCTGGGAGAGGAAACACTGTAGAGCAGACCTGAGGAGACGAGGGTGTGGGTGGGTGGAGGCTATCACAATGGAAGGAAAGCCCAACTCAGGGGTGCTGAACGCCAACAATCCGTTCCCTTCAGCTATTCTGACTGTCCTAGGCAGCTGGGGCACAGCATGAATAGAACAGACACTTTAGTGAGAGAAAAAAACAAGTGAGTAAATAATAAGACTATATTATTTACTCATATTAAATGCTACAGAGAACAAATGAAGGCAAGAGAGCTAAGGAGGGTAAGAATCATGGTGTGGGGATGACAGTCCATCTGTCATCGCTCTGGGAAGTGAGGGAGTGGGTCAGCGGGGTATCAAGGGAAAGCCCTCCAGACATAGGAAGTAGAGGGCTGTGAGGGAAGCAAGCTCGGTTTGTTAGACAAACGACTCAGAAGGCCAGTGAGCCTGCATGGCGACAGGGGAGGTTCTGGAGAGGGCTGGGGAGTGTGGGGTGACTGTGCAGGACTCTTAGGCCATTGTAGGACTAAGTAATTGGCCAGTGACGGGCTGATGGGAAATGGGGCACAGGTACACAAGGAAACAAAACATTTTTCCTGGGGTCAAGAAGAGTGTCTAGGACATAAGTTCCTTAAGGAACATGAACCTCATCCCATTGCCTTGTAACTTCTGCAGCACCTAGGACCAAACCAGGCACTCAGGGAGCAGTTGGGGACAGAGGCTGACTGACTCTGGCTCACAACTGGGCCCAGGTCCCCACTGCGAGGGCATTTTCTCCCCATCTGGTAAAAGACATACAGACCCAGGCAATCATCAGCTATCTTTAACCACTCTCGGGAGCCAGAATACAAGGCGGCTTGAAGCTCTTCCCCCACTCCAACCACTTTCAAATGGCTGAAAAATGTTATACACGCCTAGAAAAATCTCAGAACTCAAGAATGTCCTGGAGACTACAAGGGACTCTTCTAAGTCAACACCAATAAAACCATTTCACCAATTTTTCAGAAGTTGGTGTTTTCTTATGTCTTATTCTTTGGAGTGTGAGCTTTACAGGCAGAGCAGAGGGAACCTCTGTTTGAGGTTAGATTGTAAGGTGTGCAGGACCAGGACAAGGAGACAAGGATGCTGTGAGCAGGGGACATTGGAGTCTTGACTGGTGTGTTTGGCTTTGGCTCGGGAGGGCTCTCTGGCCAGCTCCACAGACAGACCTGGTTTTAAAAAGTGCCGGAGAGCCAGGGATTTGCATGTTATTTGCGTTCAGGACTCAATCCCAGGTATGTGGAATGAAATGAATGAATGAACAGTATTCAGACCCTGGTTAAGGGGTGGACTCAGGAATCCAGACCACACTGAGGATCCAATCACTGGTCCAGCTTGGATCAGGAGACACAGACACAGGCAGAGACAGAATAAACAGTCACAGAGACAGAGAGACAGTCTTAGAGAGACAAACACCATCAAGTCTTTTTTACCAAGGAGTTTCCAGTCAAAGCAAGAAAGTAAAACCCACAGAATTTATTTTGAATAAATCACTTTTTAAAAACTAGGGAGTCACACACACACATACAGACTGACAGGTAGAGGCAGCATCGTCCTGACTCGTCTCCACCTCTGCCTCTCCAGCACCCGCATCCAGCTTCACACTGGACCATGTGCCTAGGAGACTGCCTTCTCAATAAGGTACATTGGTACCTTCCTAGCCTCCCAAATAATTTACACTGTAAGGTCTTTGAGGACAGTTTTTTTGTTTGTTTTTTGTTTGTTTTTGTGAAACCATGTCTTTATTCCACCCTTCAGGGTCCCCAAGCTTGGTGCTTAAACATGTTTATTAAACATCTAGGATAATGGGCTCCCCAGAAGTATAAGGCAAATGCCCTCGAGGAAGTTAGTTCTGGCTAATAGATTCGGTGCTGGCAGCATGTAAAACAGTCCATTCAAAGGACAAGGCAGACAGAATGGAACCCACAATCTCAATATATAATATCAGACAGATCGAGTGTGTTCAGGGTGGTATGGCCGTAGACTGTACAATATCACTGGAAATAAAAATGAAGGAGAAAACAGCATATAATAGAAATACACGTGGTTAGAAAAAATACTTTGATTAGCCCCTTGGGAGAGAGGTTGAGACCTCCAAAGGATGTGCTCAACTGCTCAGCAAGGTGTTTTTGTTAAGGGCAGAGTGGGCATTAGGTTTGAGACCAGAGGTGAACTACTGGAGTCCACAGAGGAGGGACAGCCACACTGCAGGCTTCCATGAGTGGTTCTTCTCCCTCATGTCCCTCAATAATGTCTTTCTAAATAAATGTTTGAGTTCCCTTATTCCTCCCGGCTTGGGAAAAAAGCACCAAATCATTCACCTGTCCTCAGTGCCAACATGTTTCAGTCCATCCCTGATGTCAAAGGCAATTACGATACAAATACTATATGGAGCTATGTTATTTTCTTGTTATAGGGGCTGCAGATGTCCAGATAAGAGACGCTAAGGTAACGTGATAAAGGCAGGCTGAATTCAAGGAGATAGGATTTGGGGGTGTGCACTCTGTACATAATTGTGAAGAGGAATGAACTGAATGAGAGGCACCCAGTTGACAGGACTGTGCTCCTTGTGCACGCACCTCTTCCTCATGGCACTTATGTGCTGCGGAGGGCAGGGCAACCTCCAGGACTCAAGCACTGGATGGCTCCTCTTCAGCTGAGAATACAGAAAAGTTAGCAACTATGTTCTGTCCCATTAGGATAAGACTGACCTGGGGCTTAGCTCTAAGACCAAGCTAATGAGAACATTGGCCTTTAGCTTTGAATCTCTCTCTACCTTGACTTTCTATTCCAAGCAGCATTGTGGCCCTAACACTTCAGAATCTTAAGACTTTGACAACCCTAGGTATCTAGTCTGACCCCTCACAGCTGAAATTCCCCCCACCCCAACCCTGAAAGGCCAGAGACATGGCTTACATTAAGGTTTAACTTCTAGTTCAAAGTTTTCCAGTTTCTTTTCTATCCCCCAGGGATGCAGTGTAAGTTCTGCCTTATCTTAGTGGGTGACCAGCATGACTTCACATGCTAAAGTGGGAATGGTAGTTATGGGCTCTTAATAGAACAGATGTTAGGATTCAGCACAGGTGAAATAAGGCCCTGGGCTGTAAGGAAGGAACTGGGCTGAGTCTTACTTGTCCCTTCCAAAATTTTAGGAAATCTAGGGAAATACAGCCACTTTCTCACGAGCTTAGCAGGTAGCCTGTTTGAGCCAACAGCAGGGCCTGATAACCTCCACCTCCTGTTCCAGCTCTGGGTATGTGAAGCCACAGGGGAGAGCATCATATGCCACTTCACCTTGGCCAGCTGGGTGCAGCAAGGGAGAAGACAGAGCCCGTCAGTCATCTCTCAGTCTGGCAAGACATGTTTGAGAGCTGGAGGGATAGCAGAGAGGGACCAGAGGCCGAGACATTAAAAACAGTGGGGCTCTTATATGAACCTTCTCTCTCTCTCCCCAGTAGAGCTTCTTACGGGCCTGTGAAACCAGGAGGTGTCACCGCCTAGGGAGGGGATTGCTGGAGTGCTCTTCCAGGTTATCTGCTTCCACCCCAAGACCACTAAATCTTGGACCTAACAGTACTAGGGCCAGTGGGTGCCAGTGCTAGATGCTAGTGTCATTACAGGGGCTAAAGAAGAGAGAACTTGAAGCACTTCATATATAGAAGTGTCAGTTTACACAAAGTCTCCAGGCTGGATGAGGAAAAACTTATATTCAACCCTAAGCAGGACTCCCAGGAGCAATAGTGGGTCCCAGATGTCAAAAGGGATGGAACCACCCTTTGTGCCTCAGACTATGTTATTTCAAATAGGCAGCAACAGTCTGACTTTCTCTGTCTAAGGCCCAGGAGGGACTGTTGGGCTATGGTTTCTGTCAAAGGCTCTATAGAGAATGTCTTCCCTCCAGTATTCCTTTTGTAGGGGAGGTTGGTGACAGAACACCGAGCATAGAGGAGAGAAAAACAGGAGAAAAGGAAAGCAATAGGTTTACTTTTAAGCAGATAAACAAGATATTGGAAACATGCACTTGGCCATGGAATATAGGAATGTCTTCTTTTTTTCACCTGGTCATCAAAGCCCACCCTTAAATGAAGGCAGAAGTAAGCTTTCAGATGCTGGTCCTGCTCCTGTAGGCTAGTCCTCTAGAAAGAAAGGCCCATTCTAATAGTCTATATCTGGGTCCCACTGAGCCATCTAGGCCAGTGGTCCCCAACCTTTTTTGGGCCACGGACCGGTTTAATGTCAGAAAATATTTTCATGGACTGGCCTTTAGGGTGGGACAGATAAATGCACAAAATAAAATTATGCGACCGGCGTAAAAACTGTGGTATTTTTAAATATAATTGTCGAACTTACGAGACAAGCATCAAGAGTAAGTCTTGGATGGATGTAACAGAGAGAATCTGGTCATTTTTAAAAAATAAAACATCGTTCAGACTTAAATATAAATAAAACAGAAATAATGTAAGTTATTTATTCTTTCTCTGTGAACAGGTACCAAATGGCCCACGGACCAGCACCAGTCCGCGGCCCGGGGGTTGGGGACCACTGATCTAGGCTACAACTGGGGTCTCAGTGTGGCTCCTCCAATCATGAAGGGTGGTCGCAGGCTAATTCCTATCTATATAAAGCTGCACTGTTTAGAAAGGGGGTCCAGGTTCAGAAAGGCTCAACAATACCTTATATTTTTCAAAGTGCTTTTGTTGCATGTTTCATTTTCTGCTATACATAGCAATAAATATCTGTTGCTTTGGTCTGTACAAAAAGTCTGTGAGGGAAGTAAACAGATGTTACCTAAACAAACAAACAAACAAATACACAGAAAACTATGTTGTTCTGAGTCCCCTAGACAACAGTGAGAGAGTCTGAAAAACTCAGGCCTTTCGAGTTATAGTCTAAATCCACACACATCGCACCATCCAAGTTGTCACTTAGAAACATTAAGTACCAGGAGCCAGTGCTCAGGAGTCCTATGGTGAGGTGCATGTCATTGCTTTCTAAAAGAGAATGTGAAAGGTCCCAGAAACTCATATATAGGAAGCTATTTATTTCCTACAGAAAACACCAAAAAACAAAACAAAACAAAAAAAACAGCAAAAAAAAAAAAAAAAAAACCAAAAGAAAGAAAACAAACAAAAGGTGATTATCCCCCAAAGGCAGGCAGTTATGAAAAGGATAGGACATCTAATTGCTGGAGTGGAAACAGTAACATTCAGTTAACAATGGAATATTTAAAAAAAATAGTTTTCTTTTCAAATTGTAACCTGTGGTAAAACATAGAAATTGTACTAAACAAGTTTGGTATAAAACAGTAAAATTTTCAAATAAGCCCAGGGAGAAGCATGATGCGGGGGGGGGGGCACAAGGGACAAGGAGAAAAGATTTCATACAAAACTACCTATTACAATACAGAAAAAGTATAAAATGTTCCTTTTTTGGAACTTAAGTACAAAAATGACACTGGCATTGGATCATTTCACCATCTAGCCTGAGGACGCTCAAGGGCAGGGAGATGCAAACAAGAACAAAAGGAACAGCGTGTTGTAAATCTCAAGTTGACCAGTCCAAATTCCTCCACCTGTTTTCTAGTGGAAAATCTCACCTCCCTCTGAAACCTCTATCCCTGGCCAGAGTTCATCCGGGTCTCAAAATATTGTTAGGAAATCCATAAAAACCCTCCCCACAGAGGCTGGGATCTGTGTGTGCTAGACCTAAATTTAGAAAATGGAAATAAATCTACAGGCTAAAAAGGTGAACACATTTAGCCTTTAAAAAAAAAAAAAAAAAAGCACATCCCTATGAAATATATATATATATATGTATATATATATTTATATATATTAAATTCTCTGTGGTTAGAAACATATTTAAACTAACTAGCCACAGACCAACTAGACTCGCATTCATCCAATGCTGGAAATTTTATGCTAAAGACTGAGGTCCTTCTTCTTGGTCAGAAGTAGGCGGCAGGAAAAGTGGTGCCTTGTTGCTCCACTGAACCGCTCCCTGGGTGGGTCTCCCCCTGTCATGTGTAGTGAGCACATGAAAACTCCTGCTTTTAAGGAAAGGACTGCCTGGGACTTTGAGGTCCACCCAGGGCTCCTGTGTTGTGCCTCAGAATGGGAGGAAGCTACAGATAATAAAACAGCCTTATACAGAAGCAGACGATTTCACAAAAGGGCATCTAAATAGGAAAAGTCCTAGAGGAGGGATTTATGAATGCCCCAAAGTCCAGTTGACAGTCACTTTCCTGATGAAGTATCTTGAAAATCCTGTGTGTGCACGTGTATGCTGGTGGTTTTGATCCCTACCTTTTTTGCCCATGCCCTTTCCTATCTCTTAGTAAGGCCTAACAACAAGTTTTATACGAAACCAAGAGTCTTTCCAACTCTCTCTCAGCCCCCTAATTAGGGACTGAGTGAGGCTGGAGCCCTTTGAAACAAGATGGCAGAACGGAAGAAGTGAAAAGCAGTCTCTCTCTTCAGCTTAGGGATGTCCCTCACCCCTTTCACAGCACCAAATTTCTTTGCAAAAATAGTATCTGAGATACAAAAGGAAAGGCAGATGTGCTTGTGACTGCATCTCGCCAGGGCCTGGTCCAGGATCAAGGGCTTTACAAGAACAAAGGGGTGGGAGCAGCTGTTTCCAAGGTCTCTAGCTGTAGACACAGAGAGCTGGTCCCCCACAATGTCAACGTCTGCTAACTGAGACAGTCTTCACAAGAGCTTTCGGTGGAGGATCTCCCAGACCATCCGCTTCCGGAAGTATGGCATGTGTTGCTGTAGGGATACAGAGAAACTCTTAATTTTCATTTCTTTTGTCCAGACCCAGTTATCACTTATTCCTTTCCCCATACTCCTTTTTTTCTTAATGTCTTCAACTAAAATAATCTCAGTTGTATTTCTGGTATTCCACATTTCTCATTCTGGATTACATGTGTTTTTCCCCCCTTTCCATTGCTCTTTTCTATTGCTATATCCACTGCTACCTCCCACTGCTGCGGCCTTAGAAGTTTTATTGGGCATTGCCAAGCATGCCCAGACTACACCTAAATGTTTCCAAGAATTTTGAGAATGATGTCTATCAAGTCCTCAATATTAAAATCTTAAGAGGACATAAGAGTTGAGGACTGAAAATCTAAAGTCATTTCCTAGCTGAAGAGTTCTGGTAACTGCAAGAGTCAGTTCCACCCAAGGACTATGGTGGAAAACACCGGTAAAGTCATTGATTCAACCAGAAGTAAAGAAAGAGTTAGTTTAGGTTAGTAAAACTTGATGCTAATCAAATAAAGGGAAACTGAAGAAAATGTGCTTTGGTCTCAATTCTCTGTTTCTTACAGAGGTCAGTGGGGAGATGGGCAGAGAAGAAGGCTCTGCTATTGACCAGGACTCCTTGACCTCAATATGTAGTAGATGGGAACTCAGGATGTGGCCTACTTTTATCCTTCTTTTTCTTGGGACATGGCAGACTGTAGCCACTGGTGTCACAAGCTATCGGCCAAAGTAGAGCCCCACCACCCAGTAGCGCGAGTGGATAGAAAAACATCTATCAGGGCCTGGAGATAGGGTGGGCACAGAGCTCCCTCCCTCCTGAAGTCTCAGCTCACCTGTGTGAAGTTGATTGGTCTGTCTTTGGTAATGCAGTCAGCATATTTGCAAGCAAACATCCCACAATCACTTCCATTCATCTGCTGTGGAATTTCCTAAAAGACCAAAAACAGCAAAAAACGGTGACACCTTTCCAAGATTCCTTCCATCTTATTAGGTTATAGATAAGAACCAAAGGATGTAAGTTTTACAAGTTTCTCTGACTTTTGAAGAGATGACCCTTGTTCCTTACTCAGGACAACACAGGCTCAGAGAAAAATTACAGCATCTCAGTTAGGCCTGGGTACTTCATTTTAACCACACAGGAAACTATTTTAGACTTCCATAGCACCTAAGAGTATGAAAACTGGTCCTTCCTACAGGGTCAATCAGCAAACATGTCCCACAGGGGTAAAAAGCTTAGCAAATAGAAAACCGAGTTCTACATAGGAACATAGGAACATATTACCAGTTTTCCCACAAAGCACTTACTATGTCTTCCCCAAGGAACCAAACAACCAAGCAGAAGTCAGGCTGACACTAAGAAAGTCCCTGAGAACCGAGCAGTAAAATCCTTTCCTTCTCCACCACCCTCATGTTGGCAAGATAAAAGGTACCTGGCTTTTCTTGCTGAAAAGCTGCCAGCCATTGGTGTCAAACTCTTTCCTTTTCTTGTCAATGCTTTCTTGCTTTAGGTATTGCCTAAGGGTATTGGGAGAGAGAATGCGATGAGTTCTAGAGAACAAGGATGACCTGCCACCCATAGAAAGAGTTACATATGCTTCTGAGGACAACAGTGTTCCGCGCAGGGCAAGGTATTTTGGACTGCTAAGCCCCCTATGAAACTCCTACAACTCATGCCCACACTGTCAACCCAAGAGAATCATGATCTCTGCCTCTGATACCAAGTTCCTTCCACCTACTGTTCCTCCTGAGAAACGAGTTTTGATTCTTTTCCTTGGTTTATATGGTCCTTTAGAGCTTGTTCTAATGAAACAAGAATGTTTCTCTAGCAATATTAAACTATTTATTTACTGTTTTTAGTTTTGAGTCTCCTGTGTAAAAACTGAATTCAAATCAACAATTTGTTGAGTGCATACTTCATATGGAATACTCTCCCTAAGTGCAAACTGCTCACCATTCTACAACCTACTGCCCACAGTGGTACAATAATAAGCATTTTAGAAAGAAAAATAGAAGGGGTATAAAGAAATTTGCATTCTGGTTCCTAATTAAGCCACTAATGAGTAGGACCAGGGCAAATCAAAATCACTCTGTGGGTCTTCGTATCTTCACCTGAAAAATTAGGAAGTTGGATTAGATGATTTCTAAGCAGTTCTATATCTGTATGTATATACCCACTCTATATTTTAGTGCACTGGGACAGTACTTGCCCCCATTAGGGCATATATTTGTTATTATTACCTAATTATTAAACTTTACTTAGACATAAAATACCCATTCCTACTTAATATGAAAATGTCCTTTATTAATCAGTCAACTAAATGTATAAAAGAACTGAGTTCAATAGCTGGAAAACACAATATACACAGACACCAAACTCTTCTATCCTCAACTCCTTACTTACAAGAGGATCCTGCAGGCTTCATTGTTTATCCCACCCATAGAGTCATAATAGGTAATATTCTTTTTTCTAAAGTCGACAACCTGGGAACAAAAAATTTGTGTTTATAAAGTGAAGACTGGTTTTTCAGCTTTTCCCTTCCCTGTAACTTGGAAGCTTTTGCCAGATTGCCTGTGAAATCATACAAGTCTCAATGATCCTTTGCATCACACCATGCTTAATCTGCAGAAGAGAAAACAGGGGCATTATTCACCTAGAACTATGGTGGGGGCTGATTTACTGATGGGCCCCTTAATTTCCCTAAAACCTTTTTCTGTACTCAGGGTGCCCACCTATAATGTGGGCAACAGTGAAGACACAACACATTCTTCAGAGAATGCAAGTTGACTGAGATCATTTCCAGTTTCAAAAAGATGGTAACAGGTTCTGGGAGTCATTTCTTTACCTGGAAATTTTCCTTTGGCTTTTTTATACTTTTCATATGTAATTCAAAACAGACTTTGAAGTAACTCTTATACGTTCATTGATACTTTAAATTAATACATTCAGGTCCTCAGAGTCATAAAAAATATTAAATTACCTTGCCAAGTATGCAAGGCAAGTCATGATTAAGCAGAAAATAATAGTCACAGTATCTGAATTGGCAGCAGCATTAAGAAGTTATTTTTATGCAAGTTTTGATAAATTGAACTAAAGTTTTATTTTGATTCTCCTGCCTTATAGTTTATTGATGTCCTTAAAAGTAGTTCCAAATTGCCCTGCATGATCTCTCTAAGTAGAAGTGAAGGAAACAGTACTAAAAATAAAAATCCTCTATAGGAACCCTCTACAGGAGGGCATTGTTCTTGTTTAGGAAATACTTTGAAAACACATGTAGGTTTTATTTGTTTGTTTGTTTTCTTCTTCCAAGTGAGAGGAGAAGAGATAGACTCCTGCATGCACACTGACTGGGATCCACCCAGCAACCCTGTCTGGGCCAATGCTTTGCCCATCTGGGGCCATGCTTGCAACCCAACTATTTTTTGTGCCTGAGACAGAGGCTCTGTGGAGCCATCCTCAGCACCTGGGCAAAAGTGCTCGAACCAATCAAGCCATGGCTATAGAAGAGAGAAAGGGAGAAAGAGAGAAAGGGCAGCAGTGCAGAAGCAGATGGGCGCTTCTCCTGTGTGCCCTGACTGGCAATCAAACCCGGGACATCTACACTCCAGGCCGATGCTCTACCACTGAGCAAACCAGCCAGGGCCAACACATATAGGTTTTAAAAGATGGGACAGAGCCTAAAAGACAGATCCAGTGGAGAAATTACTGAACTGCTCTGCATAATAAAGAGGATGGAAGTGTAAAGCTTAAAAAAGTCACTTTTTCTCTCCATGCTTTTGGCTTGAGGCTGCTTAGACCTATAACTCTTTTTAAAATATTTCCAGAAAAAGGAAATTCCACAGCTCTCTTCAGAGTCTAAGTATCTTTTACTCTTGACAGAAAGTTCATTAATCTGTCCAATTTTTAGCCAACTAAACACTTCTCTCAAGTAAAGATATAGAACTAACACTCATTACTCTGTGTATTCCATAATTATATAAATTTAAGTTATATCAAAAATAAAAGGGCACTCACAGCAAGACACCAGTGCACTCCCAGGTGAATGGGTACCAAAAGAATGTCAACAGAAAATACATCCACTTTCTTTGTCCAGCGTTTCACAGCCTGGTAACCAGCCGTTTTTAATTTAGTGAAGAAAAAGGTATTAAATGCATGTACACTTGGAAATCCCTTTTCTTTACTTCTCTCCATCAGCATATTCATGTAGAAATTGATGATCTGTGGGAAGATATTATATGTATTAACATAAATACTCAGGCCTTTGATAATCATGTTACATGAAGGAGAAGCAGTTCCGTATTGTACAGCACATGCTATCATTTCCTAATTTGTTCCGTTAAGACTTTAACACTCAGCAGCCTTGTGTCCCTATGTCAGATTCTGACTAGAAGGGAGGAGAACTGAAGTGTTGTAAACAGTGGGGGAAAAAAGCCAAGATTATATATATAATGAGGTTGGGAATACGGGTAAGCAGATGCTGCCAGCAGATTGAGGATTAGGTCAAAAGACTGCAGAATGAGGAAGAAGGTATAGTTGAAGGTAAAACTTAGAGAAAAAGACAGGGGGGGAGGACAAGCAGTTTAATAAAGCACATTAGCAGTTACTTTAACCTACTGGGACTGTGTGAGAATTTAAATAAATCCTGAGCTCAGCTAGAGTCTAGTGTTATCAAGGTCAAGACCAAGAGTTCAGTTCTTATGTGTGGCTCACCTGGTTTTACACAGATAGAAAAGTTTGCTTCAATGCAAAAGACTACTTTTTAGTCTAATAAGCTATCTTGCAGAGGCAAACTGATTTGTTTTCAAGCAGACCTGAGTGACAGGATAAATCATCAATTATACTGGATAAAACACCTACAAACTGACAGTAGCTTGGCAATGTCACCATTTATAGTGGCACACTGTAATATAAAAACCTACATAATGAGACCTGAAAGTAAAGTCACAGACATGAAGAGTCAAGTTCTCCCCACAATCTATATGTTTAGCTTTCTCATTTTTGTTGATTCCATTTACGCCTTCAATGTCAACAATGACTGAAAGAAAATAAAGTGCTTGATCTAGGAGATATGTGAGTCTTTCTGTTAATGAAAAAATGTGTTCTCTAATAGTGATTATGTTGTCTAGGGATCCTTTAGGACCAGGACTCCTTGGTACTAAAGCTTGAAAGTTCTGGGCCGGAAGTTACTGCTCACTTATTTATGTGGTCAGATGAGGCCACACCAGTGTCTGTCCTCTGCAAGGAATGAATGGGCTAACTGATCCACAGCTTGGAAATAGGACTAAGAAAACAGGCACATTTTTCAGAATTCTTTTTGGGGAATGGGAAAATGCCCCCGTCCTTTGACAAATATTTACACACTAGGATGCCAGAGCAATGAGCTACTGCCCAACAGCAGGCAACTACATACTGGGTAGGCAGCAGAGACCACTGCCAGAAACACACCAGAGTGTGGTCTAGACTAGAGAAAGGGCCTATAGATGAGGATGCCTAGGCAGTTGCAGGGAAACCACACTTGCCACAAGGCAGACCTGGAGGGAGGGTGGGAGCAGGAGAAGGCTAGGGTTGAAGAAAGACACTGTTCTGCCTGCATCTCTGAAGACTGAGCAATAGGCCCAGCAGGTCCAGAGAACTCAGGTTGTGGCTAATTCTTGTCTGTGTGATGCCCAACAGATAACTGGAACTCAGTTTCAATAATGATAATGAATCAAGATGCAATTAGGGTTATAGATTTCTTAATCTAGGTTTCTCATCTAACTCTGCCCTCAAGGACCATGGTGCTAATGATGCCTCTAGCCAGGGATACAAGAGGGTGTGACCAGCAAACACGAGGTCTAGGCTATAAACTACATTCCATAGCGAGAGAAAGTCAGCAAGAAGGAATTGATTCCTTTGGTATTCTACTCATCCCACAATATTAGCCATGTTATGAGGCTAAACCCTCCAATCTAAGGGGTGAAGTGAATCGGCAGATGACCTGCCAGTTACTGGAAGCCACACCTTCCATGGAGCAGACAAGTTATATATTGTTAACAGGCAATAAGGACTCAAGGGAAAGGTGGAAGGAATCAGACAGAGATAAGGACAGCTAACCACATGAAAGTCATGGAGATATTTCCTACCCAGGTGCCCATGAAAGTAATTTTGACCTTTGGGATAATTACCCTGAAGCAAAAAAGGATGATGTAAATCAGGGGTAGGCAACCTTTTTATACCTACCGCCCACTTTTGTATCTCTGTTAGTAGTAAAATTTTCTAACCGCCCACTGGTTCCATAGTAATGGTGATTTATAAAGTAGGGAAGTAACTTTACTTTATAAAATTTATAAAGCAGAGTTACAGTAAGTTAAAGCATATAATAATAATTACTTACCAAGTACTTTATGTCGGATTTTCGCTAAGTTTGGCAGAATAAATCTTTATAAAACAGCCTGACCATGACTGGGATGTGGAAAACCCAGGTTCAAGAACCCAAGGTCGCCAGCTTGAGCACGGGCTCATCTGGCTTGGGCAAAAAAGCTCACCAGCTTGGACCCAAGGTCGCTGGCTCAAGCAAGGGGTTACTTGGTCTGCTGAAGGCCCATGGTCAAGGCACATATGAAAAAGCAATCAATGAACAACTAAGGTGTTAAAACGAAAAACTGATGATTGATGCTTCTCATCTCTCTCTGTTCCTGTCTGTCTGTCCCTATCTATCCCTCTCTCTGACTCTCTGTCTCTGTAAAAAGAAAAAAAAATCTTTATAAAACAACTTACTATAGTTAAATCTATCTTTTTATTTATATTTTGGTTGCTCCGCTACCACCCACCATGAAAGCTGGAACGCCCACTAGTGGGCGGTAGGGACCAGGTTGACTACCACTGATGTAAATGAATGTCACGCTACACGAGATTATCCTAATTTTTAGGAGAAAAGAGTTCTAGAGACCAATGAAGTTCAGCTGGACTTACACAGCCTGAGTTGTTTGGTCTTTTTATTTTAATTTTTTATTTAGAAAAACTGGACTATAAAGCTAAAGACCACGCTGCTAAACAGAAACAGAGACCCCACAATCAGGGTATGTTTCTTCTGAGAATCCTTCTTCCATTGGTTTAGCTCTGCCTCCAACCAATGTTTCTCCATGGAGAAGGAAACGGCCTCCTCCAAAGTCAGCTTATTAATTAGCTCTAAGAAGTAATGTGGGTTCTTTTTCATTTCCCCTGTATCCCAGTAGGAAGGAGTGTGGTGGCCTCAATGTTCCCTCCCATTAGCTGAGAATGTATAATTTGACATCTGAGGCAGAATTCAGATCCAAGTTTCTCTCTTCAGTTTTTCAACTATTACTGTCCAAATGAGGAAAACTGCCATAATTCAGCCAAGACACAAGCATACCAAAAAAAACAAGCTAAGAGAGAACAAAAAAAACCCTACAGGTCATCTCACAGAAGTGGGAGTGCTGAAGATGAAGGAAAAAGAAATGAGAGAAGGGATCACAGTGCTTAAGATGAAAAAGAAGCACTGATGGTCAAAACCTTTGCTTATATTTTGTGAAGACAAGGGTCTCTCCCCTCCCATGGAGAGGCACTTTCTATACACAAGACTCTCTTAGCTCCAGAAGAACTCGAATTGAATTCCCTCTGAAATATTGAGCTAAAAGTAGCAAATCAGTGCTCCTCCTACTGTTTGTCTTGCCAATGTATCAGCATCTGAGGACCCAGTGTTAGTTCACCTGTTACTCTTTTTGGGAACCACACTTGTCTGTTTGCTCACTGTGGCTCCTGATGCTGAAGGAGCTGCCCTTTCTGCTGTCTTCACAGCCTTGGCCATGAGCGCCTGCTTGTCTATGCAGTCCTGTTTGGGGGTGGGACGGTTGTTTATAGTGTCTTGTCCTTTGTGATTTTATTTGAAGAGCTGCCAAGCTGAAGCTGTTTAAAAAAGGCTTCCCTTTAAAAGAAAAACCTACACTAGTTTTCAAACTAAGGACTCAATCCTTTTCCTGTATGTTACCACAATGACATAAATGGCCACTGCTATTTGTAACTTTCTTTATGCCCAGTCAACAAGCCAACTATTGTTTTCTCATGCATTTAGAAGTAAAACATCTAAGAGTAAAGTCTTAACTTCTAAACCTTCCCAATTTTATATTCTGAACCCTTCTGATTTGCCTGGGGAAAAAAATGTACTAAAAGTCCTGGTCATGACAGTGCTCCTGAGCAGACACCAAGAAAAATTTTAGGGGAAACAAAGCTGATTTTCCTAGTTTACCTCTCGAGATTTTTCATCTTAATTTTTCATTCTGATTTTTATATTAAATCTATGCTAGCCAACCACAAAGCCCAAAAGACTAACCACACAGCAGCACTTGAATATCATGAGTCAGAAAGGTCCTTCACTCCCAAGATTTAACCTAATGGTATTATAAAAACCAAAAACAACAAAATTCAGGAAAAGTTCTATGTATTGCATCCCTCACTGTGAACATGTACCCAACAGTTTTCTCAGATGCAAATTTAAGCAACAAATTATTAGAATTACTGCTAGAGTTTTAAAGAAAGACAGGCAGGCAACACCTATTTTTATGGAGTCATGACAACTGTAATTACAATTCTCCACGTTATCTCACATAAATCCCTGTAAATTAAAAGGACTAGATCTATTAAGAAACACTTTAAAGAAGTAAACTATAATGAAGTGGAATCTACCAATGACTCATGTTAGAAACACTAAAACTTCCATTCTGATCATTTTATTCCACATGTAAGAGTACATAGCATGAACCAGTTTATCTCATTTTGCCTAGTTTTTTTCCTTTCTTATGCAATCAGTTTTTATTCCTTAAGGAAAATTTATTCCATGTGCTAGGTTTGTCTAATTGGACTTTATGTTTTGTTAGGCTGTTTCCTCTCTTTACTAAACATCACTTAAATTTAACTCCTTAGAAACAACTAGAAAATTATGACTACTACCAATTCCCCATTTCCATCAAAGATTTGTGTTCTGAAAGCCAGAATGCTAGATAAAGAGTTATGTGCTCTGATTCTAGATCCTAATCCTGAAATAAAAATCAGGTGACCTTAATACACACACACACACACACACACACACACACACACTAGAAAGCCCGGCGGTCATACGAAATGACCGCTGATTTAGATATTATAAATTGTAATTAAAATGATTTGTGCAAAGGTGTCTACTAATTCAAACTGAATTACCCAGGGCAGGCGGCGAGGACACCCCTTTGCTTAGTGCCCCACGGGGTTTCCCCCTTCTACTTGCTTAATTGCTTAAAGTAGAGTGCAATGAAGGAAACCACTGGCGGTACATTTCTTAAGAGCCACCGCTAGCTCATTAAATAAAGGTGATTTAAATAATAAAATCTTAATTCACATGTCAAAGATCTCTTTGTACACAACATTTCTTGTGTAGATCTTTCCATCATTTTTAAGCTCGCCTTGCAGAGGACCATCAATTATTTTTAATTTTACGTCTGTTCTTTCACGAACTCTTGAACAGGCAACATAAAGTTGACCGTGTCCAAATGCAGGCTCAGGTAAAAAAATGCCAACACACTGATTAGTCAATAATTTATTCAAGAGTGGTGGATAATTCTCAATTAGTGGAACTACAATGTTTCCGTACTTGCAACATTGAGAAAATCCTTTCTTGCCACGGTCAAATTGATTAGTTTCTAACTTGAAGTTTAAGGACTGACAGTGTTCACATTTAATATTCATGTCACCAGAGGAATACTCAAAAATTAAAGTTTCTCTGTTTGAAACTGTTTTAATCCTTTTTGCGTTTCAGTCAGCATTACTCTGTCATTTTTTTTTGCATTTCTCTCCTGCCTTTGTTCAAGGGACTCATTTTGTCGAGACAGGCTTTTTTGTCTTGCATCTGAGGCAAGCCTTGTTTCTCTATGCTCATCAGTCTCATTTTGCCGAGAAAAATGCATTTGCTCTGCGACTGAAGCAAGCCTTGTCTTTCTCTGCTCAGTGGTTTCTTTTTGTCGAGAAAGCCGTTTTTGTGCAGCTTTAGCTCCTTTTCTCTCCTCTTCAGTGCTGTATTTTCTAGGAGGCATTCTTAAAAGAAATTACATTAAGACGTAGTTTTTATGTAAAACAGATGATTGCCAATGCAAACAAATGTTCACCTTCACCCTGACACGCTCAATTTGCGTTCAGCCGTGGCAACTTCACCCCATTGGCTAGTACAGTTACACAAGCAACCAATAAGCTATCAGCGACAAACAGACACTTAAGCCGCATATAATAAAGATATCCCTTATAAAGTCTTCTTACTTCTCTACTATCAATCAAGGAAGAATCCTTTCTTTATACACAAGGCTACTGTGATGCCAAATAGCTAAGACATCTCTTTCCTTTCAGAGGCAGTTAGTCTGCCTGGTTAGCTGTCAATTCATGTAGTTACAGTCAGCTACGTAAATTCTACCTTAAATCCTCCTGCACTATCTCACTCCCCATATTTATGAGTCTTTTCCTCAGGGCCTTTCCCCAGCCAGAAAAGTGAGAAATACAGTATTCTAACAGTCTAATGCTTTTGCATTTTTGAAATAATCTCTATGTTATAAGCCCCACAGTACCTTGTTTCTGCTAACTAAACAATTGTCTTTCAGCAATATTAAAAAGTGAGAGCATCTGCACTGTTCATTCCTTTGTGTAGAATGAAATTTCCACCTCATGTTTTCCTTCTGCCTGAAGAACACCCTTTAATATTCCTTAAAGTGATGACTTATCTCAGCATTTGTCTAAAAAAGGATAGCCTTATCGTCTGACCAGGTGGTGGTTCAGTGGATCAAGCATCGGCATAGAATGTAGAGAACCCAGGTTCAAAACACCGAGGTTGCCAGCTTAAGCACAGGTTCACCAGCTTGAGCGCAGGGTTGCTGGCTTGAGCGTGGGATCATAGACGTCCCCATGGTCACTGGCTTTGGAAAATCTTCAACCTTTATTGCTTAATTTCTTTTGTTATACTACTTACACTCCACCTTTCCTTCTGGGACTCTAAATACATGCTTAGACTGTTTGATATTGTCCCACAGCTCTAGTCATCTTTCTTCAGCCTTTTTTCTATTTCACTTGGATGATTCCTTTGTTATAGCTTCAAATTCTTTTTTTCTTCTTCTGCAGTGTCTAATCTGTTAATTCCATCTCATGTATGTTTTAATTCAGGTACCGTATTTTTCTTTTTTTCTTCAGGTACTGTATTTTTCATCCCTGCAAGTTCAATGGGTTTTTTATATCTTCCCCATTTATCGTCTCATAACATATATTTTCCTTTACCTTCCCGAAGATATAGACTGTGTTTATAATATTTGTTTTAGTATTCTTGTGTTTTAATTTTATAATTTTTGTCATTTCTGAGTAATTTTGGTAAATTTTTTCCCCTTGTTATAAGTTGCATTTTCCTCCCACTTTGCATGCTTCATAAATTTTTGATTGGATGCTAGACACTGTGAATTCCACGCTGCTGGGCTTTGTTACTAGAATTTGTTGTATTTCTTTAAATATTGTTGGGTTTTGTTCTGTGATATAGTTACTTGAAAATTTCAAGCTTTTACAACTTATTTAAGCTCTGCTACCATGGGTCCAGAGCAGTCTTTATTTTAGGGCCAGTTTGGCCCCAATCCAGAGGCAATACCATCTTGAGGATTCTAGTCAATCAATGTCCCATGACTTTTCCATTCTTGCTGGTTGGAACATGAACTATTCTTGGCACTGTGATAGCTCTGAGGCTTGCTCTGATTCCTTCTTCCTGGCAGTTCCCAGCCTCTAGTCATTTTTTTTTTTTTTTGTATTTTTCTGAAGCTGAAAACGGGGAGAGACAGTCAGACAGACTCCCGCATGCGCCCGACCGGGATCCACCCGGGACGCCCACCAGGGGTTATGCTCTGCCCACCAGGGGGCGATGCTCTGCCGCGACCAGAGCCACTCCAGCGCCTGGGGCAGAGGCCAAGGAGCCATCCCCAGCGCCCGGGCTATCTTTGCTCCAATGGAGCCTTGGCTGCGAGAGGGGAAGAGAGAGACAGAGAGGAAGGAGGGGGGGGGGGTGGAGAAGCAAATGGGCGCTTCTCCTATGTGCCCTGGCCGGGAATCGAACCCGGGTCCCCCGCATGCCAGGCCGACGCTCTACCACTGAGCCAACCAGCCAGGGCCATTTTTTACCAAATACATACAGATGGGTATTCAAAGATTCAAGGGGGGCCCTCTGCACATTTCTGGAGCTTTCTCATTATACAGTAGTAACCTTCCCTCCAGTATTTGACCTAATAAATCTTAGCCACTTTGGCCTTCCCAAACTCTGAACTCTATGTCCTCCTCTCAGCAAGACTATCAGGCACTCTTAGGTTCTACCAGCTGTTGCCCTCAACATACTACCCCAATAGAGGAAATCACAGGTTCATCCCTTTCATTTTCCTTCTCTCAGGGATCACTGTTATCCAATGTCTGAAGATTGTTGTTTCATATTTTGTCTAGTTAAGTTAAAATGGTGAATATAATCTGTTTTACTCTCTCGTGACTAGAAGAAGTCAGACACATTCACCCATATGCTTAAATAACTTCCACGTATTTCTGAGTTTATCTGATGCCTTACAAAACAACTCTTATGGCCTCTAAGAAGTAGAACCATCAGGTCATAAAAAGGAACACAAAACCCAAAGCAGTCTTCTCCTCAGGATCATTGACTTAGAAGCTTAGAGTTGGGTTCCAGAAATTATCTAATTCAATCTCCAGAAACTAATAAATAATTTCTGCCTGACCTGTGGTAGCGCAGTGGATAAAGCATTGACCTGGAATGCTGAGGTGACCGGTTCAAAATCCTGGGCTTGCCTGGTCAAGGCACATATGGGAGTTGATGCTTCCCTCTCCTCCCCTTTCTCTCTCCCTCTCTATCTCTCTCTCCTCTCTAAAGTGAATAAGTCTTTAAAAAATTTTTTAAATAATTTCTAGTATTGATATTCACTTACAAATATTTCCATCGTTTCTTAATTCCAACTTTCAATCTACTTTTGCAACTAAGCCTGCCTCTCTTTTACCCTCTCCTTTCCTTAATTAGATATTTCTACTAATAACTAATCACCAGACCCAGCAGAGAATCCCCCATCTACAGTGTCCCTGATTTTTCTAGCCTTCCTTTTGTATTCCTTACAAGGCACCATTTCTCACATTCCATTTTTGAGAAATTCCATTTCAATGTCAATCCTGTCAATCATTAGTCCTTTGAAGCTGTACAGAATTTAACTATTCACCCATATAAAAAATCCATTCATTAAAAATATATTTAAAAGCCTATTGTATGACTAGGCATTAGGGCCTATTCTTTCAGGAAAGGGGCCAGAGAAAGGGTAGCCTAAAGGCCTTGTGTACATATCCCAATATAAAACTTTACATTTTACTTTCCTTATGAACTAAACCTGACTCCTTCACTTCTAGGATCTTACATTCCTTCTCTAAAAAATGGTAAGAATAATTTGTCAGTCACCTAATTTTGGAGAAAATGTTCATGAATCCTATAAAACTGACAGGAC
Source organism: Saccopteryx bilineata (assembly GCF_036850765.1). Classification (NCBI taxonomy): domain Eukaryota; kingdom Metazoa; phylum Chordata; class Mammalia; order Chiroptera; family Emballonuridae; genus Saccopteryx; species Saccopteryx bilineata. Next base: position 135,790,582 of record NC_089491.1, on the reverse strand, counting down.
ATACACAAAGAAGAGAAATGGTTATTAACCTTTCGAGTAATACAAATGTTCATGTACGTTCTTGTGCCTCCTGACCATTCAGAGTACAATCGATTTATTTTTAAAATGTGTAGCGCAACATTAAAAAAAGGCAAATATATGTTCTTCGTGTTTCCATAACTTGGTTATCAAACAAACATGATTTTAAGTTAATAAAACTATAACTGGAATTAATTTCCTTTTTTGAAAAATAATCACTCCCAGGGGTCAGCGAGCATGAGAAAAACTCACTACTCAAAAGGGTTAATGAAAATATCTGTTTGAGGGAAGAAGCACAGGACTGAAGAGAAGACAAATTGCTTGCAAAAGGAGACCGAGCGTTCACAACTGAGAAACAGAATTAAGTATTTTTAAATGAGTAAAAATACTTAAGGATATCTGTTAATTACCCATCAGAATGTTAGCCTCTAATAGGCAATAACTTTGAATGCCTGAGAACTGAGTACTTTAAGAATGGTGCTGTTCTCATCATCACAGACATGTGAATGGGCACCTGCTTTCAAACTCAGAAGACAAGCACTCCCTACAAGTTATGGGTTGGCTTGACAGAAGTAAAGTAGATAGAACCTTTTCTTCCTCTCACTTCTTCCAAATAATGTAATTTCCATTATCTTGACTTGCTAAAATTCAGCCACTGCCTCTGAAAGGGATCTCACTGAGGTAACAGGCACAATAAATAGCAAGAACTCAGCTTATATTCTACTCATTGCTGCCCCCTAGAAGGTTCTGCTTAATTTACAACAAACAGGCTACGTTCCTGTAGAATAAATGATCCCTTCCCATTTAGCAGCAGCAAGCAAAAAATAGCAAGGGACCAGAGATCAACATCTCCAAATCAAAAACACTTAATTGGTGGATACTTTTGACTGTCCTTGATTTTCATTTTGCCTTTGATTTTCCCTAAACTCTTTTTTTTCCCTGTTATTTGATCCAATGTTCTAATATCATTATTCTGAGCCAAAAGAAGCAATGGTGGTTCCCCTAAAGCAAGACAGTATCAAACCCTACCTTCCTTACTATCCTTGGTCAAAGATATACTCAGGGAGTGATGAAGGTTTGTATCTTATGCCCTGGCTGGATAGCTCAATTAGGGCAGAGGTTGCAGGTTCAATCTTTGGTCAGGGCACACCTAGGAACAGATCGAAGTTCTTGTCTCTCTCTTTCTTCCTCTCTCATTAAAATCAATAAGTAAAAATAATGTTTAAATAGTTAAAAAGGAAAATTTGAATCTTATAAATTCACCAGTGATAAAGAGAACAGGGTTAGTCTAGTTGGCCCCAGAAAAAAATCAGTATGTTGGGCATGATATATGGATCTCAAATTCTACACATCTAATCCTAAAACAGAATCCAACTTAAGAATCTATGATACAATACATAAGAATGAATGTCTGGGTCTGAATCCTGGCTCTGCTACTTACTAGCCATGTAACCCTGAAAGTTTCTTAATCTTTCTTTGCTTTGTTTCTTCATCGATAAAATAGAAATGATAAAATCACAGTACCTATCTCCAAGGGTTGTGCTGAACAGAAAACATAAAATCTTAGAATAGTGCCTAACATGAGGTAGATGCTCAACAGATGTTAGCCAATATTATTATCTGGAAGGTCCTTAGCCTACAAGAAAGACCAAGATATAGATATCTAGACTTTTTATATTGAGTATCTAAAACTCTTTCGTAGTTGTGAAACTTGAATACACCCAAAAATACAGAGAGGGATACTCTCATGGGCCTAAGAAAGGAGGATGGTACTTAAGAAAAAAAGCAAACTGTTGTTTTTTTTTCTTTTGCTGTGAAAATAGCTTTCTCAAATAAAACGAGCTCCTACAGGTAAAGGAAAAGGGCAGATCCATTTAAAAACCGTAATCAATTTACTTAAAATAATTTGAACTCTCAAAAGCTTAGGGCCATAACTTTTTTAACCTAATACATTAAATATTTAATAATGTAACTTATCAATGTTAGTTTAAAAATACAGGCTATTTCAGAAAGCTTATAACTGTTCATCTAAGTGACTTAGAACAAGTAGAGATAGAAGGGGAAGTAGAAATTGATTCTTACGTGGAATGCATCCCTTCATGCTACAACGTGGTCAGCTGTTAATTACCCTCTCTGAAGATGTGAACTGCAGGGTAGGTGCCTTAAAGATGGTGACAATACTAATAAGTGAATGTCCTCTCTTTCAGTGTTCAAATTTTCAATACATAAATAGGTAAATCAGCAGTTCTCAGACTTTAAAGTACATAAAAATCACCTGAGATAAGGTTTATTATTATCTTAAATATGGAACACTTCATAAATTTGCATGTCATTCTTGTGCAGGGGCAATACTAATCTTCTCTGTATCGTTTCGATTTTAGTGTATGTGCTGCTGAAGTGCGCACAAGATGTTTTTATTTTAAGTGCTATCTCTACCACCCCACTTCATACTTATTCAGAATTGACAAGACTGTGACAATTGATTCTGATCCAGGTCATCTAAGAACCATTTTGAGTAACACTGAGATAATGCCTTGATTTATATAGTTTCTACTTAATGTTCACTTACTATTTAAATATAAAAATGGGTGCAAGATTACCTCATCATTGAGCCAGTTCAGATGGTTTAGAGTTTGAATATCTTTGCGTGTAATGGTCAAGCGGAAAGCTTCACTCAGAACTTCATCCTGGTTCCCATTACGAAATACATTCTTTATCTCTTTTTCCATCTCCTAGAGAACCAAAAGGTGTCAGAGATTAAGCAGTTTTCTCACAAGCCCCATATAATCCTCAGTCTTTCCAGCAGTAATCTCCCTAATCACTTCCTTCTCTCCCACCTTGTCCTCCTTTCTCTTTTGCAACACAACAGTTCAGACTCTTGTTTCATAGTATTCATGCTATCAAATTTTCTGTCTATGAGAATACCTAATTATATTTTATATTTTTTGATCCAAATAATCTCCTCAGAAATAGAATGTTTCCTGAAAGGTAGAAAGGGAATAAAGGTAGTCTCTTTTAGATATATCTTCCTGGAACTGTTTTTGCTGTTTTTGTTCTTTGTCAGTGTCAAACATGGAATTCATCACAACTAAAATACATGTGTTACACTCACCAGCCATGAGTTTCCCACACAGAAGACTGGTTTAAGGAACAGATTACTTTAAAATGTACAGACTTTGTATATTTTCTAAATTTTATGCCGAGTTTTTATTACCTAAAAAAATTGTAAGGCCCTGGCCAGTGGTTCAGTGGACATAGCATCAGCCCAGCATATGGACGTCCAGGGTTCGATTCCCAGTCAGGACAACCACCATCTGCTTCTGCCCCCTTCTCTCCCTCTTCCCCTTTCACAGCCAGTGAGTGGCTCAATCAGTTCCAGCATTGGTCATGGGGACTGAGGATAGCTCCATCAGAGTGCAACCGCCTCGGGCACTAAAAATAGCTCAGTACTCAAGCATCGGCCACAGATAGGGTGGCCAGGTGGATCTGGGTCAGAGTACATGCGGGAGTTTGCCTCACTATTTCCCTTCCTCTCTCACAGGAAAAAAAGAGAAAGAAGAAAAAGAAAAGACAAAAAATAAAAAATCGGAAGCCTCAGCTTACTACACATAAAATGAAACAAATTTATTAGATGCTTTTGCACTGAACTTGCTAAAAGCCACCTTAAATTCTTTCTTCAATGTTCAATAATTGTTTAAAACAAAGCCACAATTAGGCTACAATACAACTGAAAGCAGGATTATGCAATATAATTTCTTCTTTTCTTTTCTTTTTAAGTGAGAGGAGGGGAGGTAGAGACAGACTCCTGCATGTACCCTGATTGGGATCTATTCTGCAACTCCTGTCTGAGGCCCATGCTCAAATCAACCAAGTTATTCTCAGCTCCAGGGCTGATGCTCAAACCAATTGAACCCTGGCTGCAAGAGGGAGGGAGGGAGAGGGAGAGGGGGAGAGGGGGGAGAGAGAGAGAGAGAGAGAAGCAGGAGAGGGAGGGAAGAGAAGCAGATGGTTGCTTCTCATGTGTGCCCTCACCGGAGATCACATCTGCACGCCAGGCCAACACTCTATCCACTGAGCCAACTGGCCAGGGCCAATTTTTTATTTTTTAAAAATTTTATTTTTCAACTACAGTTTACATTCAATATTATTTTGCATTCATTGCAGGGGTACAGCAGTGGATGGACAAGCATATGCTTTGTAGTGTTCACTCTGATATTTCATGTACTCAGCTGGCACCATACATAGTTATTAAAATATAATTAACTATATTCCCTGTGTTGTACTTTACATCCCCATGACTATTTTGTAACTACCAATTTATCCTCTTAATCCCTTTACCTTTTTCACAGTCTCCCAACTTCCCTCCCTCTGGCATATGCAATACAATTTAAATACTATGTGTTTTATTACTTATTCGTTTTATTATTATTTTTTGACAGAGACAGAGAGTCAGAGAGAGGGACAGAGGGACAGACAGGAAGAGAGAGAGATAAGAAGTATCAATTCTTCGGGCCCTGGCCGGTTGGCTCAGCGGTAGAGCATCGGCCTGGCGTGCGGGAGACCCGGGTTCGATTCCCGGCCAGGGCACACAGGAGAAGCGCCCATTTGCTTCTCCACCCCCCCCTTCCTCGCTGTCTCTCTCTTCCCCTCCCGCAGCCAAGGCTCCATTGGAGCAAAGATGGCCCGGGCGCTGGGGATGGCTCCTTGGCCTCTGCCCCAGGCGCTAGAGTGGCTCTGGTCGCGGCAGAGCGACGCCCCGGAGGGGCAGAGCATCGCCCCCTGGTGGGCGTGCTGGGTGGATCCCCGTTGGGCGCATGCAGGAGTCTGTCTGACTGTCTCTCCCTGTTTCCAGCTTCAGAAAAATACAAAAAAAAAAAAAAAAAAAAAAAAAAAAAAAAAAGAAGTATCAATTCTTCATTGAGGAACCTTAGTTGTTCATTGATTGCTTTCTCATATGTGCCTTGACGGGGGCAGGAGGGGGAGGCTACAGCAGAGCGAGTGACCTCTTGCTCAAGCCAGTGACCTTGGACTGAAGCCAGCGACCTTGGGTTTCAAACCAGCGATCTTTGGGCTCAAGCCAGCGACCATGGGGTCATGTCTATGATCCTATGTTCAAGCCAGTGACCCCGTGCTCAAGCTGGATGAGCCCTCTCTCAAGCTGGCGATTTTAAGGTTTTGAACCTGGATCTTCTGCCTTCCAATCAGATGCTCTATCTACTGCGCTACTGCTTGGTCAGGTTACGTTTGTTTTAAATTCATCCAAAGCATTCTTTCTAAATACAACAGTTGCTAGTGTAAGAATTTATATTATGTAATTTACCTCTGTGATTTCAGGAAATTCATCTTCACTATCAGTTAATTTACGACTTTTTTCTGTTTCTTGGGTGACTGTGACAGGGATTTCCTTTTCAAGAGGTACACGGAGACGCAGTTCCACTGAATCATGTACTGAATGTTCCTGTTCCTGCAACCTCTGGAAGAAGAGCTTCAGATAAGTGGGATAAAGAAATATGCTCTCTCGGCCCTGGCTGGTTGGCTCAGCAGTAGAGCGTCGGCCTGGTGTGCGGGGGGACCCGGGTTCGATTCTGGCCAGGGCACATAGGAGAGGCGCCCATTTGCTTCTCCCCCCTCCCCCCTCCTTCCTCTCTGTCTCTCTCTTCCCCTCCCGCAGCCAAGGCTCCACTGGAGCAAGGATGGCCCGGGCGCTGGGGATGGCTCCTTGGCCTCTGCCCCAGGCGCTAGAGTGGCTCTGGTCGTGGCAGAGCGACGCCCCGGAGGGGCAGAGCATTGCCCCCTGGTGGGCGGAGCTTCGCCCCTGGTGGGCGTGCCGGGTGGTGGATCCCGGTCGGGCGCATGCGGGAGTCTGTCTGACTGTCTCTCCCCGTTTCCAGATTCAGAAAAAAAAAAAAAAAAAAAAAAAAAAGAAATATGCTCTCTCTCTACTAAACTGTGCTGGACAGACCCTGAGCATTTCCACTCACCATACACTGCTATGGTACCATACCAGCTTGAAATTACAACAGCTCTGACCCCAAATACAGATAGCCTTCCAAATTAGTTTCTACTTGGATATGCTATTTACTTATAATCTTAGCCCAATTTTTTTTACCTCGTTTTGAAGCTGTAATGCCAGTGCTTTTTGCTCTTCAATTTGGCGCAATCTCTCCCGTGCTCGAGAATCATAAACACTAGTTCTAGAAAAGGAATGTGACACAAATACAGACCACTCTCTTAACATCAGCCCACTGTTGATGTACATTGAGCATTAAATATAAAACCTTCATATACAACGTTTAAAATCCTTAAGCTAACCCATCACTATACCGATATTTTACCTATATTTTAAGACAAAGTGAAACCACATGGTGTCATCAAAATTATCCTACAATTTTTATTGAAATAATGAAAATGATTAGTTTGTTGCCAAATGTGAAAATGTAACTTTTGAGGATATTTGTAAATGTGGAATTCTCTTTTCAACATATTTTGAAGATTATGAAGAAAATGAAGCTTTACTTTGAAATCCAAAAATGAGACTGAATCCCAAAAGGCGAAAATAATATAAAATATCATTGAGTTTTTAATTCAAATGTTGTTTTATGAACCAAAAAAAAAGGGTTTATTTTATTTTTTTTTTAAATCAAGACCAGGGGTTTTAGATAACTTAAGCTTAAAATCCTAGACTAAAAGCTTTTAGTGATTTGCAAACTCCAGAAATGGAAATTAGTCAGTAAATTTATTTTCCTTTCTATAATGCTAATTTTGAAATATTTTTCCAATTCAAGTTAGTTTCAACAATTGTTATAGATTTAATAAATCCGAGCAGAGAAATACCTTAACACCAACAAAATTTAAAAACCCAGTAACTTAAACGTTGTTTCTAAGTAGCTATAAATAGGGAGCTTTTACTGACTAACCATAGGTAGGATGACTGGCTAATTGATTTCTTCTAACCGAAATTAGGAAGTGATAGAGAAGAAAAAAATGATACCAAAAAGAGTAACTTACAATTCTTTGATCCACAGCTCTGCCTGGAAAAATGTAGGACTGTGGGTGGAAAAAGAAAAATAGGATAAATGAGCAGAAGGCCTATGAAAAAATTCAAATATTGTCACCAAGAAAACCAATAATTTAAATAATTTGCAAGAATGCTTTACAAGCATGGGATAATACAAGGACCTAAATTACACAAAATTGTAATTGGTAACTAAAGAAATACAAACAAGTCTTTTGAACACATATTTTTAATAATAAAATATACTTTATTGATTGCATTACAATGCATTCTCATAAAATGTATTATTCCTTGATTTTTGTCACCTACTATATCCATAGCAACCTTTGGTGGCAACTGACAAATAAGTGTAGGTCCAACATGCATGGAGGTGGATAGTTTCATTTATGTTAACAAGAAAGATGAAAGTGAAACAACAAGGACATATGTCGTAACTTCACTTCAGTCATTTGTTAATAATGTGAGCAGCTTCTTTGTAGAATCAAAACATAGTTTTTGAATATTGGAAGAATTTATCTTCAATCTTTTGTGCTATTTACAATGTAACTACTGCAGATATGACATACGTTTAATCAACATTATTGACATTTTCTCTGTCACTTTTTTTTCCCTCTATCACTAGTCCACCAACAAAATAATAAGCCATGCACTGATTTGTGGTGTGGGAATTTTCCATGATGTAAATGGCCCATTTCAGCCTACCAACATGACATCCCTGAATGTGGAGTTGGGTGGAGATGTGCAGTAGCATATCATTCTATAGTATTTCTACCATATAGATACAATATATAAAATGAGTAGAAAATGATGACTTTTGAATATTTATTACCTTTGTTTTCAATATAGTTTATATAATTTAGTTTTGAAATAATGGCTGTTGAATAACTAGCTCTCAAAAAATTCCTGCAAATTTAACAATTACTCTTATGAGCGCTGGCCCACTACTGAATAGGTGTAAGTTTTCTAAACTTGCAAAGATAGGTGACTGGTTATATCCCTGCTTTAATGCAGGAGCACCAATATGATATTCAGGCACATTTTCATATTTGCTTAAAATGCAGCTCTTCAAGCAAGAACATAGCAGTAACATGCTTGACAAATGTGTCCTGCTCCTGGGCATCAGAGTGAAGAGGAATTCCTAAACAGATGCGGTCAGATCCAAAGGACAGGTTTCCTGTCACGTCTGAGAAACTACTTATGATCCATGCTCTTTGCCAGCTCTGGGTTTTGCATCAGGAGATATTCCGATATGTAAAGCCACATCTCTTGTGTTGCAGCCTACTAATTTCAGCAAAACTTTTTGTACTTGGATACTCTCCAGTCAAGAAACCCTTCTAAATGTAATTGTCATATTATTGTTTCTTACTTTTCAATTTTCTTTAACAGCTGTACTATAGTTTAAAAAGATGAGCCAAAGTTCAGCAGAGAAATTAAGTTTTTAGTATAGCTCCTTACTTGCATGAGAGACCAACATTATGTAAAAGGGTACATCACTTAAGATAATGCATTAAGCTTGAATATTACTCTTCCTAAATGGTTCAGATTGACAGTTTTATTAATGATTTAATCCAATCTTATAGGTTCTTGGACTTCTTCTTGTTTGCTTGAGTCAAAATACATTCAACCACCTGATCTGTGGTGGCACAGTGGTTAAAGCGTCAACCTAGAATGCTGAGGTTGCTAGTTCAAAACCCTGGGCTTGCCTGGTCAAGGCATGTATGTATGAGAAGCAACTACTATAAGCTGATGCTTCCTGCTCCTCTGCCTTCTCTCTCTCTAAAATCAATAAATAAAATTAAAAAAAAATTCAACCAACCAACAAAACAAACACATAGGTACAGAAAACAAACTGTTTCTGTTCAGGTATGGGGGGGGGGGGGTTGGGGGATGAGTGGAAAAGATGAGGGATTAAGAAATATAAATTGGCAATTATAATATAGTCATGGATATATAAAGTATAGCATAGGAAATAGAGTCAATAATATTGTAATAACTGTATAATGTCAAGAGGGTAACTAGACTTAACAGGGTAAATCACTTCATAAGTTATATAAATGTCTAACTGCTATGCAGTACACCTGAAACTAATATAATATTGAATGTCAACTGCAACTAAAAAAAAGCAGCTTGACATTGAAGAAAAAATATATTTGGAACCACAACAACAAAATATATATATTTATATATATTTTCAACCAAGTTAAAGTAGTAATAGAAAATCCCCTCCAAACAAGTCCATATCAAACAGCTAATGAGTCAATGAATGAACCAAAGAGGGGAGTCAACAACACAACTACACTCCAAATATAAGAGATCAATTCTATTCAATGTCGCTCTTGCTGAAAACCTGAGTGAATAATACTTAGCAGAGTCACAGGCATGTTAACTCCATGTCCTAGGGCCTCTTGCTCTTCCCAAACTTCCTCATCTCCTTGCCAAGCTCTAACTGAAGGATCTCTCACAAAAACAAATGGAATGAACTCTTTTCCAAAAAAATCTTTTAGATATATAGAACAAGTAAACAGAGAATTAAGTTGGGAGTTAAAAGACCTAGAATGCCTGGAGCTGTCTCTGATTAGATTTTGCAATTTTGAGCAAGTCATTTCCATGAGACTTAGTCTTAGGACTTGTAAAATCTGGAGAGTCCAGTTTAGTTTTTAAATCTCTATAATCTGTCCTAGTGAAGGCAAGAACAAGGGCTTAGAGGGTATCTCTTGCTCCTTAGCCTAACTTTTGAGAACCATTATTCCTAATCATCCTTAGGCTGGGGTTTGGCAATGCAAATGCTATTCTACTGCCTCCCCACCATCACTCAGGTTAATAAAGGGAGGACATAAGAGAGGTGGCTCCTTGGTACAGTAAACAACTGACAACAACACAGAAATCCACAGAGACCAGTGGTAGCAGTGAGGGGTTACTTAGTATATGATACTAAAAACATAAGAACATATTTATTGCACAATATCAAGTGTTGACAAAAATCACCCAGAATTCAAATTTGTCTACTTTCCCATATTAGGATATAAACTTAATGAAGACAAAATATGTCTTTTAATTTACTACTGTATCCTCTGCACCAAGAAGAGTGCCTGACACATAGCAGGCTCTCAGTATTTATTGAACAAATGAATAACATAAGGAACAAGCACTTTTCTTCAATGAATCGAGGTCATATTTCCTCATGTATAAGGCTCTCTCATGTATAAGACACACCTTAATTTTGGGGCCCGAAGTTTGAAAAAAATGTATTACATAAAGTTAGTATCTCAAGTTTTATTCATCATAAAATTCATACAACTCCTCATCATGGTCAAAACTCCCATCCATTAACTTGTCCTCATCTGTGTCTGATGACAAATCAGTTTTCAATGAGTGCAAAACAAGCACGAAAAAGCGGGAAATGCAAGTAAAAAATCTGCAACCACTGTATAAGATGCACCCAGTTTTTAGACCGCAAATTTTTCAGGGAAAGGTGCATCTTACCTGGGAAAATATGGTATCTCATGGCTTAGGAAAGCAAAATGCAGGGGAAAAGCAAATTTATTTGCTTTTCATAGAGATTGTACTGTAGAGGCCTTGAATAGGAACATAGAACAGGGACAGAGTTCAGTGCCCTGAGGCAAAGGCCACAGTGGTTTTACTGACAAAGTACTGAACGCAGTATGTAATGAACACAGCACAACAGGGACAGAATTAGTGAGTCTGATTAATCAGTAAGTGGAAACATTTGAGCGATTTCACTTGTCTTTTATTCTGCTCTAAAGAAGTTCCCCTTCCTGACTTCCTCATCATTCTTATCCCTGCGTCTTTTTTGTGTGTATCAATAGATACCTGTAAGGACTGGGGGTCTGGGCCGTCTCATGGAACCTGTATAGGGGACTGTGAGGCAGTCTCCCCTAGGTCCCTTGGTGCAAGCCATGTGGTCTCCAAGTAGTCACTGTCTCTGCGACACTATATATTATTTCTTATATAATTGAAGCATACAGTAATAATAACTGAAACTAATTACTGGACACCTACTTAATGTTCTATGTGTAAAACTGCTCTAGGTGTACTACACATTAGTTAAATCTCACGATAATCCTCATACATTAATTAAACCTCAATAATAGGTAACAAAGAATTATTACTCACATTATATGGAAAGAGAAATTGAGGTTGAGAAGGATAATTTGTCTTGGAAGAGTCAGAATTCGAAACTATGTCTGTCCAAGTCCAAAGACTACTGTGTTCTTTCTCTTAGTATAAAATGACTTTTTTTTTTTTTTTTTTTTTTACAGAGACAGAGAGAAAGTCAGAGAGAGGGATAGATAGGGACAGACAGACAGGAATAGAGAGAGATGAGAAGCATCAATCATCAGTTTTTTGTTGCGACACCTTAGTTGTTCATTGATTGCTTTCTCATACTTGCCTTGACCATGGGCCTTCAGCAGATCAAGTAACCCTTTGCTCAAGCCAGTGCCAGATGACCCCGCGCCAAGCTGGCAATGTTGGGGTCTTGAACCTGGGTCCCCCGCATCCCAGTCCGATGCTCTATCCACTGTGCCACTGCCTGGTCAGGCTAAAATGACTTTTAATAAACCAAAGCATTAAAACAAAATGAAGCTGATGAGTACTTGAGCTACTCAAGATAGCATTGAAGGCTTTCTAGGAAATTCATTTATTTAACAAAGATTTATTTACTAAATTCCCATCATGAGTCAGGCACCGGGTGATAAATGCAAAGGTGTTAGTAACCAACAAGGTACAGGGATACAAGTGCTTGAGGGAAAGAATAATGTTATCTGGAGAAGTCAGAGAAAAAATAATACCTTAGTCAGATTTTAAAAAGCAAACTAAGAGTTTAACAAGTAGATAAGGAGGGAAAGGGAATTCCAGGATCACAGAAGCATGAAATGACATGGCATATTCTGGGAAATAAGGACAAATTTTCATTGCTGGTAGAAATTAAAAATAAAGAGCCAATCAACCAAGTGTGTGAGAGTAAATTCCAATTTTGATAAAGGAGCATTATCCAATCAGTTTCGCCCAATATACTATTTGTTCCATCTCATTCTTCAGTTTTCACTAGAAATCTTCCACAAAGGGAAGGCAGACACAATAAAGAACCATTACAGAACTGAAAGCACTCTTTAAAAGAGAACAACTCTTTCCCAAGAAAAAATACCTACATTTGTGTACTACATGTGGAACAGTTTTATAAGTGCTTTATCTGTAAATTGATCTTCACAACGATTCAACAGTAAGGTATTAATACCAACTTTTTATTTATACGGAAACTAAAATTCAAAAGAGTAACTTTTCCAAAGTTATGTGAAGCCTGGAAAAGACAAAATCAGAACCCAGGTGTGACTCAAAAAACAGTATGAAGATTAAAGAATCCAAACTGTAAAGTCTGCTTGAGAAACTATAACAAATAGAGAACTTTGTTAAGTATCTAAAGTTTAGAACACAGAGGGGAGCTGCAAAGAAGTAGAGGTACAGAGATGAGAAAGAACATTTTATTATCCCTAATCTTCTCAATGGAAAACTGATACTATATATTACCACTCTAGCAATTAAATCGCTAAGGCCATATATTGCAGGCATAGCAATCTAAGTAGTAACCTATTGGATAATAGAAGAAGAAATACTCCATACCTCCCATAAGAGTCAAGTTTCATATAGAAGATCGCATCTGAATTGAGATTTAAGAGCTAAGAAAGCAAATACTGCCACATATACAAGCTGAGATAGGAAGGACATACCAGCAGAAAGAACATCAAATATGAAGGTAAGAAAACACATACCATATTAGAGTTCAGCATAATAAACACATGGAAGAGTTCTATTATTTCATATGTCTCCTCTCACCTCCAACATGACTCTCAACTGTCATCTTATCAGAGACTTGCCTTGACCATCCTAGATAAATTATACTTCCCAGTCTATATTTTTTTCACCACACTTATCACCATCAGGCATATATGTTTGTTTATTTGTTCACTCTTGTCCCCCACCCCTCCCTTACACACCTTACAACAAGAATGCAAGCTCCTTTTTTCCTTATTAAATGCAAATTTTATTAGTGTAATTTAAAGCAAAAGTACTGGGTAACCCATATCATATAATCACCATTTGAATTAGTATTGGATACTTCTAACTACTTAATTATTTTCAAAATATATTCCAATATTTTAATTATGTTACATGTACTTGAATATTTGCAGCACTCTGAATTATTTGTATTAGAGAAAAAGTAGCCTAAATCAACTTGCTCTTGTACATCTCTAAAAGATTTATACATAGCTATCAAATGGTTATTCTGGCTATATTATAATTTAACATTTTAATCTGAATTTGACTTTAATGTACCACAAAAATAAAACTGGTTGGTTTCTTTATACCAGAAAGTGTTTTCTCTGATAATTCATATTCAATATTTGCAGCCCACTAACTTGAGCTGCACACTTTTCAATTAAATGCAAGTGTATAGATTTCAAGTCACCCATTCTAACCCCCAGTTCACCCTACCCCGGCCTCATTCCTGGAAATATTCTAGATTTCGATGAGTCAAATTTTCTACAAGCTAAAGGGTAAAGATCAAGGGGAACTGGATCAACTTAGAACACATAAATATAAACTGCTTGAGAGAAGAGATTTCATTTTGTTTGCTGCTATTATCCCCAATGTCTGTACCAGCAGACAGCACACAGCAGGCTATTAATAAGTATTTGGTAAAGGAAAGAATGTGTGATAGAAAGTGAGGTTTATGAAGAAATTGCTTTGTATACCATACTAAGAAGTTGGGGCTTGATTCTCTGTCTGATAAGCTACTCTTGAGGGAATTTAGTGAATCATCAGTTATGCTTTTTTTTCTGGTTGCAGAATGAAAGATGGACTAAGGAACAATGCAAAGACTGAATTAGAGAACATGGTGGAAAATGGAATGAAGAACTACATGGAGGCTGGAGAAAGGAAGACTACTTAGAAAGCTATTGAAATAATTCAAACACATGAGAGAGCTCTGAACTGAGATGGTTTTAGTTTCATATTATGTAACTCTTAGTGAAGAAACTAATTAAAGAGAGAGGAAAAAAATATGTTAATAATGTCCTTTTTCCCAAGTTTACCTGGGGGTTGGCGTCTGGGAATCTTGCACTTTCAGTAATATCACAGAGTCTGATCCTAAACAAAGAAACACAAGAGCATTTCATTACTGATAAAATCCAGTTACACATTCTAGATGTCTGTAGTTTAAGTTCCCACACTTTATGTTCTACTTCCATAAAAGTAGCAGAGCATAACAATAAAGATAAAATGGAAGAGAAAGAGAGGCATGTCCATTTTCACTGAGCCAAGAATAGTGAAGACAGCCTCACAAATAAAGCAGTCACTGCAATACAAGTACACGCGGCTTCAGCCTCTGCTCCTGGGCTGTGCTTCCTCCCTGGGCTTCTTCTTTCTGTTCCTGGGGAACAAGAAAATGCCAAGATATCTCAAAAGTCTTTAGTTCAAGACTATCATGAAACTGAATAAAGTGGAAAACAAAGGGGAAGGAAGAGGTGAAGGAGAAGGGGAGGGAGAGCAGAAGGGAAGGGAAAACAGACACAGCTCTAGGAGAAGTAACAGAGTCAAAAAGTACAAATTCTAGCACTTGCCTTCTGTGTGACAAAGGCAAAAATAATGTCCTTCTAAAGCAGCACTATGACTAAAGCCTTATTTAGAATATTTATTAAATAGTACAAGGACAGTAACTGAACAGTTTGATGTAGCACACTTGTTCCAGTTTGGTTTTATCTAAGCATCTGTCATACAATGTATGTTTCTGAGGCTAAACGCTTTTTTAAAAAATGATAGTTCTCAGTAAATCACCTCACAAAATTTAATACAAGTTTTCATGAATATGTACAGCTATATAATGATGCCACCAACAATTTTAATCCCCCAGTGAGAATTTTTAGAAAGTAAGGATTAAAAAAAAAAAATCAAATGGCTTGAGGAAGGAGAGCCTTTGAGATAGATTTATCAAAGATCCCAAATGTCAAACCACTTAACCTAAAACTTGTTTTAAGTTACATACCAAAACACATACCATAGATGCACACAAAACACATACCTAAAGTAGGTGAAACTAAGCAAAGAGAAAAATTATCACAGCAAAATCTAATTATTAGGAATGCTAAGAGATGCAGTATTTCCATTAGCTGAAAGTTAGATAGAAAACTGTTGTTTCCAAAACTTGCTGATGACCATTCCAAAATGTATACACCCACTATACAGGTTTTGTTATTATTACCTGATTAAGAACTTTTACTTCAATACTTGATGTTCCAAAACTCCTAGAACATCAGAGTACAGAATCCATATGACACTTCAAAAACATGGGTTTGAACTTCACAAGTCCACTTATATGTTGATTTTTTTAATAAATACTGTAAATGTATTTTCTCTATGATTTTAATATATTTTCCTATAGCTTACTTTATTTTAAGAACACAGTATGTAATACACATAACATGTAAAATACGTATTAATCGACTGTTTTGACTGCACGAGGTAGGGGTGATCAGTGTCGCCTGACCTCTGTATTGTTCAAGATTCCATTGTAGTTTTCACTATAAAGTACTAGAAACAAAGAAAGTACTGAAATAATTGGGCTTAATGTACTTTGACTCTAGACTCTGCTTAGAAAGTCAATCTTTTAAATACTATATAAAATCATATACATTCCATGTAAGAAAAAAGTTACTTATAGGTTTACTAGTGGCATTGCTAAGTGAATTATATGTATTTAAGCTATTTATGTTAATTAAGTTACATATGCACTACAACCTTGAGTTAAAATTCACAAAGATTCAATAAATTAGCTATTAGGCAATATAGTTAAATTATATTGAAATGCATAGTTATATAATACCATTTTTACCTTTGGATTGTGTATTTGAAGCTGACAAGTTATTTGGCTGATGTGGAAGAGTGTGGTGATGTTGGAGTTGATGGAGAGGATCAGAATCTTTGGATCCAAATGAAACATCTGGAGTATAAGACGATAAGGAATACACCCTGTGAGACAGTTGTTCCTGGGGAGTTAAAACGCTGGCAGATCCAGATGATGAACTATCAGAGCCAATAAGCTGAGCTGCACAAGAGTTTCCATTTTTAAACAGAGGGTCTTTCAAAGTAGTCTTACTGGAACTAAGACACCGAGATCTAGCAAGAGAATAACATAGTTTCAGTATCATATAACTAGTGTATTAAATTAAATTCACTTAAAATATGTTTCTGTGACTCACAGGTGTAAAGGAAAATGTGTGGTGGGTTTGGCTATATAAAACTGTTTCCCTGTGACCATCTGTAGCAGCTGTCTGTAAATCTCTTTTTCTTCTTCTTGAACTGTCTATAAAAGAAAGAAAAAAAATTTAAACACATCCAATGAGTCACGTATTTGTACAATAGCATCAAGATTCCCAGGAACCCTGCCAAAGCACAGAGTCCTCAAGATAATTAAGAATCATGGTTCATTAAGGATATGCTAGAAAATTACAAAGTATATATGAGTTTGGTGAAGTAAAAACCAGACAATATATTCTGGAAAATTATGGGGCATATATGTAAATGATAGTGCAGAGAAGCTATAGGATATGAAACCCAAAGACCAACAGGCAACCATTTCTGACTCAACTGATAGAGTCCCAGAAATAAAACATTTTCAGACCTCTAAATTAAGATTCCAAAAAACCCTTGATTCTGGATACCTGTTAGAAAAATCACAAGGAAGTAAAAGAACAGTCAAGATCTGATTAAGAACTTGCTAACAGCTTTCCATTCTATTAGATTTTTAAAAATTTCTTTAAAATTTTTCTTTTATTAATTTTTAGAGAGGAGAGAGAATGAGAGAGAAAGAGAGAGAGAGAGAGAGAGAGAAGGGGGAGGGAGGAGCAGGAAGCATCAACTCCCATATGTGCCTTGACCAGGCGACCTCAGCGTTCCAGGTCGACGCTTTATCCACTGCGCCACCACAGGTCAGGCTCTATTAGATTTTTAAGAGTGTACTCCCAGAGATGGTTTTCATCTTCAACACATATTTATTTATTTTTCTTAACTCCTAATGCTGAACTTCGGGGCAAGCACAGGCTCCATAAGATCCATTCACTCATTTATTGAGATAAATACTAACTATGTTGCAGTCACTGAAGTTACAGCATTGAGTAAGATAAAGTTCCTGCCCTTGTGGTGCTTAATTTACAGTTAAAGGATTGAAAAACAAAACAACTCGTCAGGTAGCATGAACAAAATTAAAAATAAAAAAAAATAAGAGAAAGTGATGGAGGGGCAATAATGAGAACAAGTAAGTCCTTTCTTAAATGGTGATATTTCAATAGAAACCTAATTCAAAGGAAGAAGTCAAAGAAATTTATAAAAGTATTCCAGACAAAGGAACAGCAAACACAAAAGCCCTGAGGCAGGAATGTGCTTTGATGTGTCCAACAAATAGTAAGGTCATTGTGAATCAGAACAGTAGTAAGAAATGATGTCACTTAGCAGAAAACCAGATTACATAAGGACTTGTAACCATAGTAAAGCATCTACTCTATACATATTCCCTAAAGCAGTAATTTTCAACCATTTTCATCTCATGGCACATGTTAATGAATTACTAAAATTTTTCAGCATACCAAGAACATACATATTTTTTGCCAATCTGACAAAAATATTAGGTGTAATTCTGACTGATTTACAAAAAATATAATAGCAATTACCTATCTTTTTTTGCTCCAAAGTGACTTTTTAAAAAAATCAAGAGCCTATACTTGCATATAGAGATCTCTAGTACCAAGAATTAATCAATCAGATACAATCTTATTATACGATATGACCAATAAGATGCAATTCTATTACATTTATGGTTTAAGACAGGGCATTCATACAGGATGGCTATTGTCATGTTGGCTGTTGCTATTTTTTTAGTTGACAATCTAAAGGAAAAGAGGTCAGGGCCCCTGATAAACAGTAAGGTATTGCATGTTTTAAAAATTCTTGTGGCACACTGGTTAAAAATTGCTGTCCTAAAGCAATGGGCTGCATTCACTCATACGCTCAGTACTTTTTTCCTTTAAAACTTATATACGGTTTAATACAACCACCAATCTTTACAAAATAATTATGATACTTTGTGCCAGGGCTACCAGTATCTTGCACTGTGCCACTTCAATAGGCACTTAAGCATTTTATTCAGATAAAAATGTTTGCTAAAGGCAGAATGAACTGCAATGATCAATGCAAAGGTAAAGAGGCTAATTATTTTTCTTCTTGATCCATTTTTTGCTACATACTAACTTTCAATTACATTGTTAGTTAATGTTACTAATCTAACAAGATACAACCTGAAATGTAAGGCATGACAATTCCTAAAGAGAGCAAGCTATCCTTACCTTTGAATAGTTGAGTGATAAGACAAGGGAGAAATAGGTGAGATGATTTGGTGAAAAACATACTCAAGAGAAAAAAAACTTGTAACATTCTCTATGAAGAAAATAAACCCCATTATTTTATCACTTAGAGATTAACATTTATATTTAAACTTTAAAAAAAATTTTTTTTATTTATTCATTTTAGGGAGGAGAGGGAGAGACAGAGAGAGAGAAAGAGGGGGAGGAGCTGGAAGCATCAACTCCCATATGTGCCTTGACCAGGCAAGCCCAGGGTTTCGAACCGGCAACCTCAGCATTTCCAGGTCGACTCTTTATCCACTGCACCACCACAGGTCAGGTAGAGATTAATATTGTATTCACAATGATGGCAGTCCTCTTTTCTAGTATTTGCGATGATCGGTGACAGCACAAAAATTATAATGGTTAGAAAAGACAATCACCAGGTATAAATTAATATCAATGACTAAATCTGTAGTTTTTGGCTATTCTCAATGGTGGAATTCAAATAATTTAGCAACCAGTTCTCTTCCCTAATGACCGTTTTAAGTATAAAAAACCAATATAATGAAAGGTAGTTTATTATTTCATGCATTTAATACTTGAATAAAAGAGATATACAAAATTAGATGTTATAAGAGGTTTAAAATGTTAATGAAAAAATATCAAATAATACCTGACAAAAACCAATAAAACTGTTATTTAAGATATTTCCAAAGACAGCTTGTCACTCCCTAGTTGTTTGGCACTTTTTCTTTTTCTCTTTATGTTATATGTTTGTTTACTGAAGTAACAAATGTGAGAGAATTAAAATGTAGTATTTCATCAAAGGTATGAGTTTTATGAAATAAATAAATATTACAAGCATAGTTCCATCAAGTATTTTTCAGCTATAGATGGAATGAACATTACTATAGGTACTTAGAATACACTGTTGTGCAGATGAATGTTAAAAAAGAGTGAGGAATGTAAATTTGTGATTTTCACATTGGACGGCCGCCCAGGTGTCCACCTTAGAGAGAACCCTGATTACAAGTGCCATTTTAACAGCTGGTTCACTGAACGCAACAAAAAATTAGGTATTAATTCTGCCAAACCGATGGGAACCAGGCTGAATCCCCCCACTGGCTGTTCTACTGGAGAGGATATGAGTATTTGAGAAACTAATTTAAAATCCATAATTAAACTTGCTCTGTGATGATTCTTTAAGTAGATAGTCTGTAGATTGTAAGAGACATTAACTCTTAATTAACCAGTCATTTTAGTTTACTTCCACTTTTCCACCAAACTCGATTTTTAAAAGCTTTGACTGCATTATCACACCTTAGGGAGGACAAGAAGAGCAGATAAACCATTTTAACAGGTTACTCTGCATACAAAGGGGATTTAAAGAAATAGTATCATATAAAGACCTCAAGAGAATACTGAGAACAGTGAGACAGAAAGGACCTTTGTGGTAAAGATTTCAACTGTAAAAAGTTAAAAACACTTCCTGCCTCCCTCACATCAAATAGCAAAATCTTACCTTTGAATAAATTTACACTTATAGATAAAATAGGAAAAACCAACGTGTCATTAAGTGATTAAGATAATGCAAATTATGAGAAATCTAGATATTCAATGTAAAGAATTGATTTTTAAAAATCAATTTAACACACACAAAAGTTCCCCCCAAATCATTTTCCCCAATAAATACATCTTCAAAGAAAAGCATCTCTGAGCCCAAACAACCTTACAGTCATTAGATAACATAAAATAAACAGAAATAAAAGGTTCCATATTCCAAATACTTATCTCAGTATTCAAAGTGCCTCATGCTTTCAGTTTAAACTAATTTACGACTTAAAAAAATACAGGAAAAAGTTAAGAACTTTTCATTGTTCTACATGTTAATTTGGAGATCACAAGAATTTTTTTTTAATGATGCAAGGTAATTCTTTTCTTTCTTTGGCTTCATTAAAACAAAAAGCATTGGGCATCGACCTGGAAATGCTGAGGTCGCCGGTTCGAAACCCTGGGCTTGCCTGGTCAAGGCACATATGGGAGTTGATGCTTCCAGCTCCTCCTCCCTGTCTCTCTCTCCTCTCTGTCTCTCTATATCTCTCTCTCTCCTCTCTAAAATGAATAAATAAAAAAAAATAAAAAACAAAAACAAAAACAAAAAGTATTGGGTATAATATTTCATTTAAAACTATTTCAGACAAAGATATCTAGGCAACTCTCAAAAGAATATATATAATATTTGGCTTCACCAAAAGAAACTGTGAGGAGGTAAGTCACTTAAAACTGAAAACACAATCCTTTTTTGGACCATCAGATATTATAAAGTAAAAGAAAACATCTTTCTCTGTATATTATTTATTAAACTGTTTTCTATTAAGAAAATTTAAAAATTAAATGGAAAGGAAGCAATAATTGGACAATACGTTAAAGTAAAGAAAGTTGGGCTCTGGCTGGTGGCTCAGCGGACAGAGAGTCGGCCCAAAGTATGGATGTCCCGGGTTTGATTCCTGGTCAGGGCACACAGGAGAAGTGACCATCTGCTTCTCCCACCCTCCCTCTCCCCCTTCTCTCTATCTTTCCCTCCAGCAGCCAGTGGTTTAACTGGTTCAAGCGTGGCCCTAAGCACTGAGGACAGCTCCAATGGAGTGCATTAGCCTCAGGTGCTAAAAATAGCTTGGTACTCAAGCACCTGCCCCTGATGGGGTTGCTGGGTAGATCCCAGTTGGAGCACATGCAGTAGCCTGCCTCACTATCTCTCCATCTCTCACCTAAAAAAAGAAAGAAAGAAAGAAAGTCAGCTGTTATGTTTTAAACCTAAAAAAGAACTAAAGAAAATTTAAAAGAGTGTAAGGGTAAAATGCTGAATTCTACTTAGAAAAAAATGTGGCAGGTTCTTGCAGTTAGATGCTACTATAACTGGCTCCATCATAAAAACGAATTGTAAAATTATAAAAGTTTAACTTTAAGAACACAAAATAAATGTTAGCAAGCCAGTGAATCCTTTTGTTATAAATTACCCAAATAACTTCATAAATTCCAAGTTTGAGTTTGTTTAAAGTAATAGTTTTTAAACTATATAAATTCCAAAAATGAAAGGTGCATAATTCAGTAACTTTCTATTTTTAAGTCCAACATTCTTGGTTTATAAAACTATTATAGAGTTTTTATTTTGTTTTGTTTTTTAGAGAGAGACAGGGAGAGGGGAAGGGGAAGGAAAGCAATCATTTGTTCCACTTTATTATGCATTCACTGATTGCTTCCCATTTGTGCCCTGACCGGGGATCAAACCTCAACCTTGTCATTTTGGGACGATGCTCTAACCCAGGAGTTGGGGACCTTTTTGACTGAGACAGCCATGAACGCCACATATTTTAAAATGTAATTCTGTGAGAGCCATACAATATGTTTAACACTAAATACAAGTAAATGTGTGCATTTTATGTAAGACTTTTAAAGTACAGTAAGTCTCTGAATTCTTTTCAATAACGTTGTTATGCTGTTGCTAACCAATGGTGAATAAAGTACTTCTTACCATTAATGCGATTTCTGGTGCTGCATGGGTTTGCTGATGGCTTTGTAGTCTGGTTGATACGTGGTGAGGTTAACCTTCATGCAGGTGTTGAGACTTCCATCCATTAAATGTGATTGTAGGTTGGACTTAACGTTCTTTAGATGTGAGAAAGACTGCTCACATGCATACATAGAGCCAAACATTGTCAGTACAGCAATACTCACATGCTGCAGTATGTGGTATGTGACGGGAAGCGCGTTCCAAGTTTGACAATCAGCTGGTCCGTGGGTTGAAGTTTTTTCATTTCTCCCCACTTGTGTTTGCTCACCAACTCTGCTTGCTGTCATGCAAGTCTTTCCAAATCTGCATTCAGTGACTTCAACTTATTCACCTACATGTCTGAGGCCTTCAGGTCAGCAGCTTGTAGCTCAAAATCTCTGACGGAGACACCCGGGATGTAACTCAGGTTGGCACTGTCCACTGCACACTCATATGGATGGCTGATGAACTTAAAAAGACCAGTGCGCTCACAAAATTCTCCAAAGCGCACTTTGAATGACTACAGGAGATTAGATGTGAAGCCCGCTAGCTGCTGGAGATCAAGATGTTGAGCAGGGTCACTTGCTGTGCATACATCTTTAAACTCTCCCAGTTTTTCAAAGTGTAGTAAACGACCTGTTTCAATGTCGGCGATGAAGAGTTCCAGCTTGTTTGCAAATGCAAACACTGCTTGTTGAAGGGATATCACTGTATTTCCAACGCCTTGCATTTTCACAATGAGCTGGTTCAGATGTTCAGTCATGTCCATGAGATAGTAGAACTTCAGGAGCCACTCAGTGTTAGCTAACTCAGGATGCTCGATGTTTTTCATTTCAAGAAAAGTCCGGATTTCGCTCAGACAAACTGCAAAACGGCTGAGCACCTTCTCTCTTGACAACCAATGCACATTGCTATGCAGAAGCAGACCAGGATAATTATTCCCAACTTCATCCAGCAATGTTTTAAACTGGCGATCATTTAAAGCTCGGGCAACAGTAAAGTTGACCACCCGAATGACCAGCGACATCATCTCACCAAGCTGCTCGCCACACAAAGCGCTTCCTGATGTAGGATGCAGAGAAAACCTAGGATGGGTCTCTTTTCATGTTCACGAAGAAGCGCTACGAATCCTCTGTTTTTCCCCACCATGCATGGAGCACCATCAGTACACACCAAAATAAGTTTATCCATCGGTAGATTGTTTTCTTTAGTGAACTCAGTGAAAGACTTGAATCAATCCTCCCCTCTTGTTGTCTCTTTCATAGGCAACACAGCAAGACTTTCCTCACGTAGTGTGTCACCGACAGCATACCTTGTAATCAGGCTGAACTGGAATAAATGGCTTACGTCTGTTGACTCATTCAAAACGAGAGAAAAGAATGGTGCTGCATTTATGTCCTTCACTTGTGTTGCCTCAGTTTGATTTGCCATCATGATGGTACAATCGTGAACAGTTCTTGCCGACAGAGGCATGTCTTTTATTCATTTGATTATCTTGTCTTTATCCGAAAAGTCGTCAAAAAGTTCATTGGCAACATCAAGCATGAATGTTTTGGCATACTCCCCATCTGTGAATGGCTTTCCGTTTCTCACAATTGCTAAAGCACCAGCAAAGCTAGCCGAATTCCAGTCACCATGTTGGGTCCAAACACAGAGTTGCTGCTGACTAGCTTGCACTCTGCACAGTAACTCTTCACATGCTTTCTTCCTGCTGTCCCTCGCTGGATATTTCAATGGAAATGTAATATGACATATGTCAAAGTGCCACTTTATATTTGACCATTTCATTGATGCAATTTTTTCACTGTATATTAGACACACTGCAGAACCTGCTCTCTCCACAAAGGCAAATTCCTCTGTCCATTCCTGCTGAAAAGTACGATAATCCTCATCTTTTTTTATTTTAGCCATCTTCTTTGTCAAAAGGGTTTCTGCAATTAGCTAGCTGACTACTTGATTAAAAGTTTACTTCCTGAAAGTATGGTGGTTCCTTAAAAAACTGAAAATAGAACTATCTTATGACCCAGCAATCCCTCTACTGGGTATATACCCCAAAAACTCAGAAACATTGATACATAAAGACACATGCAGCCCCATGTTTATTGCAGCATTGTTCACAGTGGCCAGGACATGGAAACAACCAAAAAGCCCGTCAATAGATGACTGGATAAAGAAGATGTGGCACATTATACACTATGGAATACTACTCAGCCATAAGAAATGATGACATCAGAACATTTACAGCAAAATGGTGGGATCTTGATAACATGATACAAAGCGAAATAAGTAAATCAGAAAAAAACAGGAACTGCATTATTCCATACATAGGTGGGGCATAAAAGTGAAACTAAGAGACATTGATAAGAGTGTGGTGGTTACGGGGGGGAGAGGGGAATGGGAGAGGGAAAGGGAGTGGGGAGGGGCACAAAGAAAACAAGATAGAAGGTGACAGAGGACAATCTGACTTTGGGTGGTGGGAATGCAACATAATTGAACGACAAGATAACCTGGACTTGTTATCTTTGAATATATGTATCCTGATTTATTGATGTCACCCCATTAAAAAAATAAAATTATAAAAAAAAAAAAAAAAGTTTACTTCCTGACCTCACAACGACCCATGTATTTATGC
Source organism: Saccopteryx bilineata (assembly GCF_036850765.1). Classification (NCBI taxonomy): domain Eukaryota; kingdom Metazoa; phylum Chordata; class Mammalia; order Chiroptera; family Emballonuridae; genus Saccopteryx; species Saccopteryx bilineata. The sequence goes on along the minus strand of NC_089491.1, from coordinate 135,765,953 downwards.
ATTATCCAATAAAAATTTGGTGTTGTCCGGAGGACAACTGTGATTATCTCCAGCCACCCGCAACCATGAACATGAGTGGTAGGAAATGAATGGATTGTAATACATGAGAATGTTTTATATTTTTAACATTATTATTTTATTAAAGATTTGTCTATGAGCCAGATGCAGCCATCAAAAAAGCGACATCTGGCTTGCGAGCCATAGGTTCCCGACCCCTGCTCTAACCAACTAAGCTAACTGGCTAGGGCCATAAAGTATTAAAAAAAATAAAATAAATTAAAAAAATATATATATACATACATACATACACATACACGCGCACATAGTCATCTTTAAAGAAAGTCTACCACCTTAAAATGTATGCACCTGTATATTCCTTTCAGCATTATTCACAGTGACTAAGACATGGAAACAACCAAAGTGACCTTTGATAGAGGATTAGATAAAAAAGATTCGGTACTTATATACTATAGAATACTACTCAAACATAAGAAAAACTGAAATTCTTCCATTTTCGACAACATGAATGGACCTTGAGAATATTATGCTAAGAGAAATAAGTCAGAAAAAGCAAAGAGCTATATTTTTCACCATATCTGAGATATAAAACTGAAACTCACAGATACAGACAACAGTATGGTAGTTAATAGAGGGAAGGGGGTGGTGTAAATGGAGCCACATAAATAGTGATGGAAGATGGTTTGACTTTGGGTGGTGGTCACACAATGCAATATACAGATCGTGTATCAAATGTACACTTGAGACCTATGTGATTCTATTAACCAATGTCACCCCAATAAATTTAATTTTTTTAAAATGTTGCTGAAGCCTGACCTGGTGGTGGCGCAGTAGATAGAATGTCAGACTGGAATGCAGATGACCCAGGTTCAAAACCCTGAGGTCACCAGCTTGAGCGTGGGCTCATCTGACTTGAGCACAGGGATTCTAGATATGACCCCATGATCACTGGCTTGAGCCCAAAGGTTGCTGGCTTGAAGTCCAAGGTTGCTGGCTTGAGCCCAAGTTTGCTGGCTTGAGCAAGGGGTCAGTTGCTCTGCTGTAGCCCCCCCCTCCTGTCAAGGCACATACGAAAAAGCAATCAATGAACAACTAAGGAACTGCAACAAAGAATTGATGCTTCTCATCTCTCTCCCTTCCTGTCTATTACTCTGACTCTCTCTCTGTCTCTGTCAAAAAAAACCCCAAAAACAATGTTGCTGAATATGATACAGAAAAGCATGTCTGGAAGCAACACATAATTGAAAAGAAACTGCTTGTGTACTTACCATTTAACATTTTTATTGTCTCTTAGATTTTCTATTTCCTAAACAGAAATTCATCCTTTTTAACCACACTAAAAGAATCTTCTGAGATAATGGAAATGTTTTCTATCTGCACTGTCCACGTGGCTAATGAATACCTGAAAATGTAGCTAATGTAACTGAGAAACTAAATTTTTATTTTATTTAATTTGAATTAGTTTAAATAGCAGATATGGCTAGTGGTCACCCTAGTGGGTAATACAGGTTTTAATGGTGCCGCGAGTCAGCATCAGCCACATGGTAGCATAGCCACCACTTACACATTTCCTAATTCTTTTTCATGCATCCTCAAACCCCTATTGTGTAAACTGAAGTGCAGTGGTGAAATCATGTTAATCTTGTAGACGGCTTCATATTCCTGAAGGTGATGAACAAATCCAGTAGTAAGATTAGTACATAATTTTTCCTTCTTTAGGATAAGCAACTGCATCTCTTTTGCAGATTCTAATGTCCATGGAAAAGAATTTTTCCTCTGGTATGTGAGCTCTGATCAATAAATTATTTAGTACTGGGGGAAAAAAGTACTATATTTTAATCTGAATTATCCATAATATCCAAGACTAAATATCTCAATAATCTGTTGAAAGTTTGGCCCAACATTTTGTCTTATTCATATTATATGAGTTATTCCAGGTTTCTGTACTGTTTTTCATAGCAGAATATAAACCTAAAAATGAGGCAAAATTTCCTTTATCATTTGTTTCATAGGACAGGTTCAATCCCTGGCATCTTCTTGACATAGGAGAAGGAAGAGGAACCCTAGCTTCATGTCTTCCATTATCTCAGCCCATGGCCCAGCCAGCCCAAGTCCTTAGGTGAGAAGTGGAGGCAAAAGGAGAAGGGGCTGAGTGGTCCAAAGGACTGGTTGGCTCATGAGTGACTGGTGAGCTTGCAATGAACACTGATAGTCTAAAGCAGCGGTTCTCAACCTGTGGGTCGCGACCCCAGCGGGGGTCGAACGACCAAAACATAGGGGTCTGATGTATTTCCCGATGGCTTTAGGCGACCCCTATGTTTTGGTCGTTCGACCCCCGCTGGGGTCGCGGCCCACAGGTTGAGAACCGCTGGTCTAAAGGATCCCGCTGATCCCAGGGGCAGTCACAAGTCACACAGGGCAGGGAGTGTTGGAAGGCCTGTATCCAGTTGCTGTGATGTTACTGTCTCTTTCTTCACGGCCTCTTTTACTCCATAGGCTGACAAGGTGCCAGCAGAAGCATAATTCCCACATCCCCAGTAATTAAAAAAAAAATCATGTATGAAATAATTAATATATACATGGTACTAAATTACAGTTCAAAAGGTACAGTGAAAAACAAGTCCCTTTCATAACTATTGCTCAGCTCTTATCACTAGCTCTTAACAGTTTGTCTATCCCTTTTCCTACTAAATATGATTTACTAGTTCTGCCACCCTCTGCTTGAATATTTTAGATTCCATACAAACTTCGAACAGCATTTTTACTAAGTCACAAACAATCAAGTTCTGCCACCTAAGAGATCTTCAATACCAAATTATATAATTATTCTTGACTCCACGATCTGTAAGCTCCAATGGACAGGAACCACATCACCAGGTTATATACCAGAAAGCACACAGGAATAGACTCCTGCAAAGGACCTGGGTTGTAGGCTGACCAATTATTAGTAGTATGTCCTCTGAGCTTTACCTTTCAAATCTGTAAAGTGTAGATATTACTTCATTTTCTACTCTACCACAGAGTTAAAAGGATTCAAAACAGTAATACATGTAGAAAGCATCCTGGGAATTCTAATGCTATATAAATGTAAGGTCATTGTTATTCATTGTATCTCCACAGCAAACAGTCCAAAGTGGACTAGATGCATAATAAGCATTTAACTGAACAGGTATAACCACATTTCCTATTATGTAAATTACATGTTGTATTATATTTACAGAATTTATTTTTTCCTTTAGGTTTCCTGAATGAGTACAACAACCTAAGTGTCAAGAGAACGTTTTTCTTTTGGGGAAAATCTATGATCTCAAAGATCTTATTCATAATGAAAGAATGTCAAGTATTTAGCTGGCTTCTTGGTTTTTCTTCTATATCGAGGAAACACACTGTCCTAGTAAGAAGTAAGGGGGGGTATTTTATCAAATCCAGCAAGGTTAACAATTTTGCCACATGAAACAAGAGTTTATAAAAGGTTCAAAAAAGAGAGGAGAGATATAGTTTGATGTATGAAAAGCTATTCAGGCAATAATAAAGATTAAGTCTACTGTCCCAAAGGAATAGAAAATGATAAGAAAAATAATAAAATCCTATGCTAAAATATACCTTTAATTTCTTTAGAACAGTTGATAGCACTCAAAAAGAGTAAGAAAGAAAAAACACAGAAAATATCAAGTAAATAGAATGGTTAATAAACATCTAAGTTGGAGGGCATGAACGGCTGAATGCAGGGAAGGTTCTAACCGCAGCTTTCATTGCAGGTTCTCCTTACCTCTTCTGCTGTACTAACATGTCGCCTCTGAATTTTCTTGGGGCTCAAAAGGTTTCGACGACATAAACCACTCCAAGATGGACTTGGAACAGATTTAATAGGAAAAGATTTTTCATATGCAGACACATGGCAGTGATGATTTGACTTTCCCGTAAAAGCGTTTGATAATCCACTAAAAAAAAAGTTTGTAAGAAAAGATAAGAACAGCACAGTAAGAAGAATCTAAACCAGTGATTACTTTCACTTTCAAGAAATAACAAAACCAAAAAAATTCACAGGTGGAATAACAGATGCACCACTTAAAGGTAATATGTAAGAAATGATACATGGGTTGCTGCATCAGGTTCTGCCACTTAAGAGGTCTTAGACTGCCAAACTATGTATAATTACCAAACACCTAAAATTGTAGTCTTAGCTTCATAATCTATGAGTTCTTTTAGTCAGGAACCATAGATCTGTGTGGTATGACAGAAAGCATATCACATTAGTCTTTAGCAAACCTGAGTTCTAGGTATGCTCGCATATACAATATACTTCCTTTTCACTTCCCAGATCCCCCTGTCCCAAGTCCTTTGGAAAAATTATTTTAAAATTAAATATGCAGAGACAAACCAAACTGAAGTCTCTCAATTAAGCTTTTAAACTGAATTTTAAAATTTCCTAAGATACCAATAGAGGGCTCCATCCTTCATGAAAGCAGCCAGAAGGCTTTTTCCTAGGCTGTGCCACTGGGCACTCTCCTGGCCTCACTGTTTATTTCCTCTGAAGGGGAGAATTTTATTTTTGTTTCTTTGTATTATTTGCACCCCAAATGGGAAAAATTGGCAGGGAAAATATTTTTGTAAACTCAAACCCAGTCTTATCTTTAAAGACAGGTAAATAATTTCAAGTTTATTTTCTATGTGTTCTTTCTCATCTATCATTACCAGGTAAGTTTGAGGTCCTTGCTATCAATATAGCAAATTTTTTATCTTTTTTTTTTTTTGGCTGAGGTTGCAAAATGGAGATACATCGCTGATTAAACTGAATTCAATAAAATCAACTCTTTAAATCAGTACATGTGATCTGGGTCCAGATGAATCAGACTAGGTCTGAAGAAAAAAAACATAGATATTCTAACTTTTCAAATTCTAATGGTTTCCATTGTGTTAGAGTGGAGAAAGAAGCAAGAACTCAGAATTTCAGGAAAGGGTTTATTTTCTTAGGGTGGGTGGATGCAGCAAGGAAAAGATGGCAAGGGCAATAGAATTTGGTTAAGATATAATAATTCCCCTAGATGTCTTTTGTATTTATGCTTCCCTGGAGAGTATATTGTATTTGTGTTTTTAATGAAAACAATTCTTTTTTCTAAAGAAACAGTATGAGGGCATCCTGTAATGCCAGAAAGCAAGGGAGCTACCAACCATTAACAAGGTTGGGTCAGACACAGAAGTAAGCTTGAGCTTCCACTAGCTAAAGTTGTGAGAATGTGAGCGTTAAAAAAAATGATTGTAGTGGACTGAAACACAATAAGCTCATAATGACACTAAAAAACAAATTAACTTCAAGTGCATGAAGTACCTATTGTAAAAAACTTATTTTGAAAATTGGTAATAAAAAAAGAAAGATTTAGTCATATATCCTGCCTTCCCAGTAAAATATGTATTTCAGGATAACCAAATAGCTCCAGGTCAGGAGGAAAAAGAGCTCTCCTTTATAGCAGAGTGCCAATTAATAAATGTAGTAAAAAATGATAAAATTAGAAAAGTATTAATTCATTAACTCCACTACAATTACATATTATAAGCTCAGAGGGGGCCCAAAGGTACAAACTTCCTGTTATTAATAAATGTCATAGGGATGTAATGCACAGCATGGTAAATATAGTTAATACTGTAGTGCATATTTGAAAGCTGCTAAAATTAAAACTTAAAAGTTCTCAGCACACACAAAAAATTTTTGTAATGATTTATGGTGATAGATGTTAACTAGATATATTGTGGTGATCGTTTCACAATATATACAAATATCAAATCATTATGCTGTACATCTGAAACTAATATGTCATATGTCAATTATACCTCAATTTAAAAAGAATTATTACCAGATAAGGGTTAGCAATTGAGATGAATAACTATTAGGGTAATGTGAAACTGTTCATTCATATAATGCCCAAGTAACATCATTTAGATCAGCATTTTTCAACCGAAAGATCATTTCAATCCAATGATTATAGACTCTGTAATCTTCATACATCAGGGTGGTTAACGCTTTCGCAGACCAACATGAAATTTCTGGTAGGCTGGCACCAGTCCAGAGACTAGCAGTTGAAAATCACTGATTTAGATTACATTGTAGTCACAAGGGGAATAGAAATCTAACTGTACATCTAAGGACCAGACTGCTACCTCCCTAATCCAGAGGTTCATCCAGAATCACTAATGATAGGAGAACCAGATATTGTAGATTTCCTAATGTGATAATCAAGACAGCATCAGCATTCTATTCAACAAGTCAAAAGTCTAGTTTACAAAAAATATAGAGGATAGAGGACAAAATAATGATACTATAAGGAAGAACTCTATCAAATCCAAAAAATGAACTACCATGCAGAAAAAAGTCATGTTGTTAGAAAAAGGGACACCAGATGCAATCCTAGATTGGATACTGGTTTGAACAAATTAGCTATAAAGGATACTTTTGGGTCAACTAGAAAAATTTAATATATAATTTAAATATAATTTAGTTAGAGTACCAAATAAAAATTACTAAATAAAAAAAGGAGATAATTGAAAAAGCAGATTACAAAAGAGTATGCACAGTATGAACTCATTTTTGGGGAAAAAAAAGTGTGTAAATGCAGAGAAAAATATCTGGAAGGATACATACTAAGATATCACCAAGGTGATATCTGACTGGTGGGAATGCAAAGTTTCTGCTTTTTATTTTTGCTTATCTTTATTTTCCAATTTTGTACAAAGCACATGTACTGTTTTTGTAATTTTACATTAAAAAAATAACAGTATGGAATTGTTGAGTATAAAAAGCAACCTGACAAGCGATGCATATAGGATATCTTTAATGAAAACAAAATACTATTACACATTTCATAGTATACGTGGCATATATACTATGCTATCTCTGAATAAGAGAGAGTGAAAGAACGACAAGCACAGGAAAAACGGTTTAGAAGGAAACACACCAAGGGAAGGAGAAAAAACTGTGGACGGTGGTCACAGGATCTTTGGCTTTCTCAGCAATGTTTTAATTTTTACAATGTGAATGTGTTAATAAATTCTGGTATAATTTTTGAAAATACTAAGAAGTGGGAAGATGATCCCTGGGAATACTGACACGTTTCCTAAGTCCATGTGCTGATAATCATAAAATAAAATTTTATTGGTTTCAATCAACACCAGAAAGCTTAGCCTTGACTAAGCCAAAGTTAAATGACATCACATTCCTAAAACCGATCACCACAGTAAAATTTAAGAAGTCATAAATACTATTCCTAAGAGGAAGTATTTTACTTATAATAAAGCATTTGATGGAAAAGTTTCTAAGCCAGATTTCATCTGCCTTTAATAATCAATAGAGCTTGGTGAGGGAATAGGCAGGGCTTACAAAATTGGGCTAAATAGGACAATTCTTTGTGACTCTATTTTCTAACAGAAGTAGCTTAGGTCTAGCTGACTAAGGCCATGGGGTGCACAGCTGTCTTGGTTTAAGTCAGGTCTCTGTTATGTGAGAGCCCACAAAATGTGCTAATTTCTTTGCTACTGAAGTTGTAGAAATTGATTTTCACTTTGAGATTTATAATAGTTCTATAGATCCTGAAGCATCCCAATATACTCATATCCACCAAGGCTGCCCTTAAAACTCTCTCCTCTAATGATAAGATTTGGCTGTCACCAGAATTTTTTTGTAATTAATCAATTAATTAATTATTTCTACAAGGACAGAGAGAGAGTCAGAGAGAGGGACAGACAGGGACAGACAGGAACAGAGAGAGATGAGAAGCATCAACCATCAGCTTTTCATTGCAACACCTTAGTTGTTCATTGATTGCCTCCTCACATGTGCCCCGACCCTAGGTCCAAGCTGGTGAGCTTTTTGCTCAAACCAGATGAGCCCGCGCCCAAGCTGGTGACCTCGGAGTCTCGAACCTGGGTCCTCCGCATCCCAGACCGACGCTCCATCCACTGCGCCACCGCCTGGTCAGGCTGTCACCAGAATTTAACACCAAGTAAATTAAAAGTTGAAATTTTCAAATGGACTTGTCCATGTCTCTATGGTTTAAAGTTTTAAAATGGTGTTACTCTTTGAAAACACCAATGTGACAACTATCTTTACTTTTTTTTTTTTTCCTCCTCCCGTGACAACTATCTTATAGCCATTTTCTCTTAATTCTCCGGAAGGGCTTATGAACTAAGCAACCAAAATACCTACCTTGAGGTCTTTCGGGTTTCGAGGTAAAGACTTCGGCTGTTCCTTGATTTTTGTGAAGCTGAATCTGATACTGCAGTGGAATTGCTCCACTGGCCATTTGCACTCTGGCCAAAGGTTCTTAAGTCTCCTGAGCCAAGAAAACTATCGGAGGAAGGGTTATCTAAAGGAATAAAAGTTTGAATAAATTAAACAAATACCTACAGTGGTTCACCATATGACTGCAACCATGTCCAACATTGTATTCCAAAGTAATGTGGCATATTACCATGTCTCTCATGGAAGATCCCAGTCTCAACTGCCAGTAAAGTGTGCAGTAAGGGAACTTCTACAAACTATAATTGATTCAGCCATACTAACCTGAAAATTGTTGAAGGAGCTGAATCCTGCCACAGCCATGTGCCTTATCTGCATCAATGTGACTCCGTGGTGTCCACCAAAAGTCAACATTTTACCCCAACTATATCTTGCAAGCACTCCCAGGCCTGGGCCTGAAAGAAGGTAGGCCAGACCAGTAAGAAAGCAGGTGGAGGGCCAAGAAGAATTGTAATTCAAATGAACAACAGTTATTGCTTAAAAAGCAGCTGGTGTCTCCTGTTTTTAATTACCATGTTCAAAACTCAGAGACTCTCTCTACAAGCAGAGATAACCTAATTGCTGCTTATTCTGGCCAGCTTATGCATCTGGTTCTGATATGGTATCCTTTGGTCACTTAATCAGTTATTGCTTATCAGTTAATCAGTTATGGTATCCTTTAATCAGTTATGGTATCCTTCGGGCTGTAATCAACAGACATATCAATACTTGACTGCTTGAGGCTATAATCAGACTAAGTGAGAATTATTTATTATCCAAATTTTCTCACTTGTGGCTTACAAGCATGGTGATAAAAATTTCCAAGTTTCAGCTAAGAGTAGAATAATTTCTGTACCTTTCTCTCCTAATCAACAGGACTGGACAATTTAAAACAACAGCTGCAAAATACTATAACTTCAGATGTTAGGCTATGGAACTCTGAGGATCACCACATGGAAAAACGAGAATAATTCTCTACATCCTAAATTTTGGTCTGTCAACATCACTTTGAAGATCCTCTTTCAAAGCATATTATTATAGAACTCTGCACATTATATGTTATTTAAAATGGTTAATGTAGCTTTTGATACTCCTTCCAAAAAGTAAGGCAGCCAAAAAAAATATGTTTTGTATTGTGGTGTTATTACTGTTGTTGTCTCAGTTGATCAGAATTATCAGGATTCAGGGTAAATAAAATATTTTAAAAAGCAACAGTAGGGGTGGTATTAGTACCAGCTGATTCACCAGTGAATGAACCTAATCTAATATTTAAATTTACTTTCAAAATGAATTATAAACTTTTCCCTATGTAATCATTACCTATGTTTAGCATCTACTACCATTACTTTAAGGAGAGCAACATGAGGATAATGAAAATGAGTCTCTTTAAAGGACCAGAAAATTATCTTTAAAATAAGTGCAAATAACAATAGAAGTTTTTTGTCTCTTACAATTTTGCTAAAATTTGATTAGGGAATGATCTAACTAGAAATATCCACCAAAAAATGAAAACTACCCTGACATGTGTGAAATTTAAGACTAAGGATAAACTGGAGTAGCTTTCTCAATGGCATGTGACAGAGACTTCAGCTTTAAAATGCAAGGGAAAGGCACAGGATCAAGCATAACCAGAATAAGGTGGTTGCATCCCTACTCAATGAAATCACTAAACAGTCCTCTATTGCTGATCAAAGCTAGAGAGGCACCAACAGGAAACTGCAGACGCTCATTTTCTGGTGATGATTTAGCCAATATCCTGTCATCATTAAGAAATGAGACTGCCTATGCCACAAATAAGATTACTTATCACGTACATATAAATACACGTAAAACTATAAAGAAATACCCCCAAAATTTTATTTTGTGTTCCAATAATAAAATGATGGGTACTTTTCTACTTTTCTCTATTAATTTTCAGCAAGAACAGGTAATACTTATAGAGACATAATAAAATAAACTTTGTATCTTAAAAAACGTGTATGAGCCAATCACTTTCTATGAAGGAAACTAATAGTAACTCCTGTTAACATTAGGATTTATTTAGTTATTATAAATAGCAGGATGCTTTAAATCATCTTACCTATTAAATGTCAGTTTGGCAACCTAATTTAACATCTTTCCCAAAAAGAAGACATTAATGAAGATTTTAAGCATGAGCGAAATCATTTCCTTTTACTCTACTTTTCTTTGTTTAGGATTTAAAATGTTTTAATTTTCTTTTCAAATTGTACTCTTAATAAAATCAAGAGGTCTTGACGTCTGACCAGCACTAAGTTATTAAAGTCAAATGTTGCATTTTCTCTGCTTTCTAAAAAACTTTTAAATCAATGTTTTTAAAAGTCTAATCTTCAGTGGATTAAGAAGCAAAATTTTTAAAAGCTTGATATGCCTCTCTGTCTCATGGCATTGAGAAGGCAAGGGACAGATCCAGGAAAGCAGTAAACAGGAAGCTTCCAGATTCTAAAGTTCGAGCTTTCTTGTGTTTATCTTCATTTTGTTTTGTTTTTATTTCATAGCAAGATGAGAGAGGAGACAAACATCAAAAAAATCTAAATGAGAAAACTAAGGCACGTAAACTTGAAACCACCCATGTCTAGACCAATCAAGAGGTAAGTCTCAAGGGGATGACCACAGAAATCAATGTGGGGATTATCAGGAAAGAATACATCCAAGAGATAGCAGAGACAAAATTCTGCAAGACATGCAATGAGTTAGAATGGGTAAGGCAAAGAAACAAAGTCTTAAAAAGTACACAGTAAAAAGCAGATCTGAATCAGATTTAATTGTAAGAAAGAGGTATACAGACCCTTGGCATTCAAGATTTAAATTCTGATTGTTAGGGAGTGACATTAAAGGCTGTGACATGCCATGTTTGTTTTGTTAGGGACTAGATGAAATCTGGTGGACTCAAATTGCCTCTGGCTGTGATTTAGATAGAGACTAGATCTAATAGCTCAGCATCTGTATTTCAATGTGACTTTACTACTCATTATTGTTATTCGCTATTCACCACCATGTATACCATAACTATTATAATTTTTTTCTTTTTCCAAAAAGATGGCCTTTAAGTAAGAGATAAAATGTCAGAGTAATTAAGATTTTAATACAGGGATCAAATTGTGGTATAAGGACAAATATAGGAAAAAAATATAACTCTCAAGAATCATGTAACTGAAAAGCCAGGAATTTGGTCAAGTATCAACATAGTCAAGAACATTACAATTTGAGATGACCTCAGATATATTCTTAGTGAGTTTCTGGAGTCTACTGGAATTTAAAAGAAAAAATGCTATATGTATAGAGAAGTCATGAGACTTTTATAATAGCTAAAAGTGGGAGGGGTGAAAGGGACCTAAACCAGAGGGAAAACAGTAAAGCAAATGAAGGCACTGCCTATCATTCTAAATCATAGGCCCTTGGGTTCAGTTGTTTCTTTTTTTTTTTTTTTTAAATATTTTATTTATTGATTTTTTTTAGAGAGAGAGGAGTGAGAGAGAGAGACAGAGAGAGAGAGAGAAGGGGGAGGAGCAGGAAGCATCAACTCCCATATGTGCCTTGACCAGGCAAGCCCAAGGTTTCGAACCGGCGACCTCAGTGTTCCAGGTCGACGCTTTATCTCACTGCGCCACCACAGGTCAGGCCGGGTTCAGTTGTTTCTAAGTTAAAAATTTTGAAATTTTAGGATAACCTGGAATATACTATGTAACATTTCCAAGTATAATCTGAAGCAGTACTCTGGATCCAAACATATTGATTTTTTGCATAATATGTATAAATACTCATATTTACAAAGATAAAAGACAAAATATAGTTTCATGGTTCACGTATTTTTGCCAAGGAATAAATTCAAGTCAAGTTTCGAGGCCAAATAAATTATGAAAAAAATTTGGGTATTCAGAGCCTTTTGAATTTAAAATTGCACATAAAAATTGTGAATGTGCATATCAATTCCATGAATTATTAGAAATCAACATAAAAAGGTAAATATGAAGAATCATATGTAAACAGAAAGTAAAAATAAAAATATTGAGCTAGCCTGACCTGTGGTGGCGCAGTGGATAAAGCATTAACCTGGAAACGCTGAGGTTGCCGGTTCAAAACCCTGGGCTTGCCTGGTCAAGGCACATATGGGAGTTGATGCTTCCTGCTCCTCCCCCCTTCTCTCTCTCTCTCCCTCCCCTCTCTATAATGAATAAATAAAATCTTTAAAAAAAAATATTGAGCTAAAAAAAGATTATAAGTATCAAATCATACAATGTATATACTATGCCTGTACACACAGGTAAAAATCAGAAAACGCAACAGAGATAAGGAAGAGTTGAATTATGGTCAGATTTTGAATATAATTTTCTCTGTATAACTGTTGATTACTGAGCAATTATTTATAACTAAAAGCAAATATTCTGTTTAATGGTAAATCAGCAGATGAAATTACAAGAAAATACAACCTGAGTTCAAATGGAAATATTAATGATATGATTTCATTATCCAGTCAACTGTCCTTCCTCTAGGATTAATAGTGAGCTGTCAAACCAGATTTCAGGCTCTCTACTCATCAAGAAGGATTTTTCAATAATGATGGCAAAGTTACTTTCGGAGCAAAATTAACTGATTTTTCTATATAAATTATGCACATACTCTGTGGAGACCATTTCCCATTCCAGGAGAAAAAACCCAGTGCCCGAGATAAATTACCACCCACCTAAATGACATTTAAATATAATATAAATCTAAAAGAGCATCATACTAACATCTTTTTAGGGGAGGAGATCTCATCTTGCTGAGAAAGAATCCTGAGGAAGCCAAATAACAATAATTATTATTTGCATTTCATATTTATCTCAATTTATCCTTATAAACATCCCATTGAGGCAGATAATCTTATTAGTAATATTTCCGTATTTGTGGTAAAGTGAGGAGATTGAGGCAGGAGGAGTGAAAAGACATAAGACACTATAATCTTCCTGGGTCATACTGCCAGAACGCTAACGATCAAAAACTCTTCATTTCTCCAAGAGAGAGCCAGAAGACCTTTGCAAGTCCAAATCTTAGGAAAGGAAGATGAAAAGTCAAGCAGACCAGGTAGTAGAATAGCCTAGAGAATGCTGACTTCTGTCATGGATCACAAGTTGAACAGGCAAGCCCTTGAATATGCAAGCATGGCTGTGGCAGGTGCTAGATAGAGACAGGTAGTTAACATTTCCTGCCCTGATGGGAGGGATAAACTTGGGCAGAAACAAATTTTCAGAATTCATGGTTTCAAGCAGAATAGAAATAGGCTAGCTTTGAGCTTTTAAATCAATACAAAACAAATATCCTTTATATCACATATGCATATCTCAAACAAAAAAGCTATATAGTGCTTTTTACAATGACATAATGAACAAGTAGGAAAATGGATTGCAAAACTTTTCCATTAAAACATATTTAGTTGAGACTAGATCAGTGAAGTATCACAGTAACCACATACACACATATACACACATAGTTTATTAAAATGCTTATGAAAACAATGATTTAGTGGAGAAAATGCTATTTTGCTTTTTACAATGCTTTCATACTTTTAAAGATGGTAAACACACATGATATGCTAGGAAGAAATCTAACAGATATAAATGTCTTGATTCCAAGTAATGTGTCATACCTGAATAATAATTTGGACTATAAGCTGAACTTCTTGTAGAATATGTATAAGATCGGTCCAAATTTCCTTGCCTGGAAGGTAATATCTAAACAAAGCAGAAGATTTTTCTTAAATCATATTTTGACAATAAAATGGAAAAAAAACTATACTAGAAAAAATGTATCATTAAACAAGATTATGATATTTCAGAATTATATTTATATATCTTATAAATTAAACAATATACAAATAAGAAAGGAAAACACACAATCTGATGAAATGACTGAGGCTTCAAGGGGAAAAATGGGCAAAATTTATTATTCAAGTTAAATCAAAAAATGCTCATCAGGAGGTAAATATGCATTTAAGTATATCCTGTTCTGAAAGCCAGTTGTATCATATATCAAAAGGCAGAAAATATCAACCTGGTTTTGATTCTTTTGAAAACTTTACAGAGTTTTTAATCAGGGGTGGTGCTACACTCCTGTATTGATCTAGAAATATGTGAATATACATGTTCAGTTATTAAAATAATTGGGGGCAGATGCTACAGGTATTTAGTACACAGGAATCAAGGATGCTAAATATTCTGTTATGCTCAGGCTAGATTCACAAGATTCACACTGCAAAGAATCACCTCATTCAAATTATAATGGCTTTCTTACTGAGAAAGACTTTTATTAATATTGCTCCTCAACCTTTAATGTGCATATAAATCAGCTGGAGCTTTTTAAAATGCAGATTCTGATTCAGTAGTTCTGGGTGAAACCTGAGATTCTGCATTAGATGCTCGAATGAACTGAACTATTTTTAGCACCTGAGGCTGCAGCTGAGACCAACCAACCGAGCTATCCACAGCACCCAAGCAAATGCTTGAACCAATCAAGCCACTGGCTACAGGAGGGGAAGAGAGAGAGAAGGGGGGAGAGAGGGGAAGAGAAGCAGATGGTTGCTTCTCCTGTGTGCCCTGACCAGAAATTGAACCCGGGATGTCTGTATGTTGGGCCATACTCTATCCACTGAGACAATCGGCAAGGGCAATGCCCAGCAATTTTAAGACACCAGTTTAAAACAACACAGATCTGGGTATTCCTAATTGCTACATTCAGAAAAATAACAAAGAATTTTCTCAAATTCTTTGTACTGTTGTAAAAGAACAACATAGCCTGGTTCTTGTCTTAATGGTATTATATCAAACAGTATTCCAAATAAGGAAATAATTGATTCTAAAAAGTTATCATTTGGATTTCTGAGTTTGCCATTTAAACTACATCAGAGGAAAACTTAAGCCAAAATAATTCATTAATCAAAGGAAGAAAATTATTCCTAACCTGGTGGTTAGAAAGTGAAAGCTGGTCCTCTGGAAAACCCGTTTGTGATAGGAGATGGGTTTTGAATACAGAGTTGTGGTTCACTAAAGTTACTTCTCCAGCATCCATCCTCATCCTATCAGCAATATCATCTGGGGAAAGAGTCCGGATTAGTTCAAGTCACATAATTCTTTAATAACTACATTCCACCTGATAAAAATCTTTTCACCTGATAAAAATGATTCCCAAAGACCAACCCTAAAGGTAAATAAAACCCTTCCTTCATACATAAGCACTGGGATGAAATCTCAAAACTGTCAAAAACAGGACCAGGTCCAGAAACTGGCTCATTTGGCATTAACTGAGATCATCTACTGAATAGTTCAAAACTTGTACAAGTATAACAAGAGCTAAATTTCAAGTTTTAAAAATAATAAAATTTTTCCAAAAGAAATTTTTGAATGTTTTAAACTGTAGAAAAAATTTTAAGTATAAAAGTATGGGGAAAAGATTTGTATTGTTCAAAAAACAAACACTTGTTAACACTGGTTTATTTCTTCTGTTTTAACAACAACAACAACAACAATAAAGTGCTTTAAAAACTAATCGACCTGCCTGACCAGGTGGTGGCGCAGTGGATAGAGCATCGGACTGGGATGCGGAAGGACCCAGGTTCGAGACCCTGAGGTCGCCAGCTTGAGTGCGGGCTCATCTGGCATGAGCAAAGAGCTCACCAGCTTGGACCCAAGGTCGCTGGCTCCAGCAGGGGGTTACTTGGTCTGCTGAAGGCCCACGGTCAAGGCACATGTGAGAAAGCAATCAATGAACAACTAAGAAGTCGCAACGCGCAAAGAGAAACTGATGATTGATGCTTCTCATCTCTCTCCATTCCTGTCTGTCTGTCTCTGTCTATCTCTGCCTCTGTAAAAAAAAAAAAGAGTTCTCTCCCTTCCTGCCTTTCTGTCCCTATCTAAAAAAAAAAAAAAAAAAAAAAAAAAAAAAAAAAAAAAAAAACTAATCGACCTGCCTGACCAGGCGGTGGCACAGTGGACAGAGCGTTGGACTGGGATGCAGAAGACCCAGGTTCGAGACCCCGAGGTAGCCAGTTTGAGCACGGGCTCATCTGGCTTGAGCAAAAAGCTCACCAGCTTGGACCCAAGGTCACTGGCTCAAGCAAGAGGTTACTCGGTCTGCTGAAGGCCCACGGTCAAGGCACGTATGAGAGAGCAATCAATGAACAACTAAGGTGTTGCAACGAAAAACTGATGATTGATGCTTCTCATCTCCCTCCATTCCTGTCTGTCTATCCCTCTCTCTGACTCTGTCCCTGTAAAAAACAAAACAAAACAAAAAAACCAAACAAACAAACAAAAAAATTAATCGACCTAAAAATTTTTTTCTGCAGAAAGCAACATTTATTCATATGGCTGTTAACAGACATCAGCACAATCACTATAATATTATAGCAGAATCTTCCTTTAAAACCATTTTTGAGACCTTTGTTACTTTGTTATAAAAAAACCAAACAGGAACAAATGAGAGTAAGGGAACTCTATGACATAGTATCAGCAATGAGAAAAAGGGAAACAAATGACTGAGACAGAGAAGGCAGACAGAGTAAAAGGAAAAACAAGAAACTAGAGAAAAGACTGAAGTGAATTTAAAAGGAGCAGATGCATGTTATAAGATCTAACTGTACAGATTTTCAACCTATTCTTTTTTTTTTTCTTTTACAGAGAGAGAGAGAGTCAGAGAGAGGGATAGACAGGGACAGACAGACAGGAACGGAGAGATGAGAAGCATCAATCATCAGTTTTTTGTTGCCTGTTGCAACACCTTAGTTGTTCATTGATTACTTTCTCATATGCGCCTTGACGTTGGGCCCTCAGCAGATCAAGTGACCCCTTGCTCGAGCCAGCGACCTTGGGTCCAAGCTTTGCTCAAACCAGATGAGCCCGCGCTCAAGCTGGCAACCTCGGGGTCTTGAACCTGGGTCTTCCACATCCCAATCCGACGCTTTACCCACTGTGCCACCGCCTGGTCAGGCTCAACCTATTCTTAATTTGGCTACTCGTCCTGATCTTATACTGATCCCCTTTACAGACATAAAGTAGTATGAATAGTGGAAAATGTTCCAGTCACAACTGTCAGTGCCACTAGCTACATAAAACTTAAAATTTACCTAAACCATATTATTTATCATATAGGAGGAAGTATAACACAGTACTAAAGAACAAGGACTCTGGAACCAGGCTGCCTGAGTTTAAATCCTGGCTCTGCCAGTTATACTATAGTTGTGTAACCCTAGGCAAGTTGCTTAACTTCTGTGTCTCAGTTTCCTTGTTGATATAATGGGGATAATAATAGTACCTATTTCGTACATACTATAGGTACCCTTGTAAGGTGATTGTAAAAAAATAAGTGAATATACTTTAAGCACTTAGAACAGGGCCTGGCACATAGTAAATGTCTGCTAGCGTGTGTCTGGCTTTTTCAATACAATGAATGAGAAAATGCTTCCAAACAATGTATAAACAATGACTCAACCAAAAGAAAATTGTTTCGTATACTATATTACATAATTAGTATGAGATCTCCCTTAAACTTACTAAGCACAAAAATGCAAATATTAAATGTTAGGAAAACCCATTCTTTCACTCCAGCTTAATTAACCAGAATAACTAGAAGGGCTGAATGACTACTTCATAATCAGTCTTACCCATGTCAAGTCTTTGCACATTACTGACGTTAGCAGAGATCCAAAGTCCTATAAAAGAAGATAGAGAACAGAAAGTTACATACTGAAATATCTTCTTCATTTAATTACAAAGCAGGAAGCCACTCAGAAGTAACATCTGTGTTTTTAGTGGAGAAAAACATAAGGTGGGAAGGGAGAGTTGACTTGATGGGAAGAGAATGAGAACTGAAACGGTCTGCGGTAGTTCCAAACATTTCTGCAATCTGTGTTATACTAATAACAATTATGGACCATCTACAGAATCATAGATTACTCCAGCAAGAAGTTGGGAGATCAATCTCTTTGGAGATTGATTTGTATATGGTGATAGAGTTGGTTAGTGACTACACTAAAATTAAAACTTAGAAATTATTCCCAAGCCATTGCTCTTTTACTTCATGCTAAAAACCATTTCATAAGCAAGTGATAGATTTTTGTGGTGGTCCTATTAAGATTTGTCTTCCATATCCATCTTACTCAGTAGCCAAACATAAAGCTATTGATACTCTGAGGACAGACAAGGAATATTTTGCAATTGTACTAAATATATACTTTCTTATCCATCATCCAAACTGCTAAAAACCAAAGCCCCTTTGCCTATATGAAATTACTTTCTCCTCTGATAGATCTAATTTTCCCAGAAAAAGGAAGTTAAAAGCCCAACTGCTTGGAATTTGGTTAATAAAAATACCTTTGGCAGACATGCTTCTTGGCAGATTTCCAAGAGGAGACGAGGGATGATAATTGTCACACTTATATTATTCATAATCTTATATTTTTAAAAGGACTAAGTACTCATCAATTGCATAGCAGTATCGGGGCTTCAATCTACCAAGGACACTGAACATAAAGGTATTCTTTATGGTCACAATAGCTAAGTGCACACACAAAGACAGGCTGCTTCAGCTTTTCTTGGCTAGCTGCAGACTAAGCAGAGTAATCATCTGATTACCTAGTCTTGTCAGGGAGGGTTCCCAAAGATTTTAAGCCTTAGATTTAGGCTTAAAATATATGTATTTGCAAATTCTCAACTTAACAAAAGGCTTCTACCTAGAAATTTTCCCCGTTACTCTTTCTCCTTTCTTTTTTAATACAGCAGAATTGCCTGGGCCTCAGACCAAGAGGGGAAAAGCCCATCAGCTAGTAAACTAGCAGTAGCTTTTCCACACTGCACTCAATCAGGCCATTTCTTAACTGTCAGAATTATGTCTTTGGTTGTATTAAGAAGAATGCCAACTAAAAAGCCTGGTACCCAGCAGAACAATTCCATGTTAACTTCTTTTGCGCTGCCGAGATAGATGTGAAAAAGGAAGCAAACAAGAAATCAAAGAATTTTAAAGATTATGTCCAGAGAGGTTAAATGACTTACCTAAAATCACAAAGGTGGAGCAAAGGGAAAACAAAAATCCAAGCATCCTGACTTCCAAACAAACGTGCTTTCAACAAACATCACAAAACTTCATATCCTTTAACGTTTCCTCATTTAAGGATTTACACACTTTAGCAAGATTAAAAGTAATCCCTACCTAATTCTGGGGAGTCCATGCTGTTTTGTGATTTTAATAATTAAAGCCGCAAATATCATTTTAATACAAACATATGCAGCTTCTTCAGTGTGCTGATGGTACTTTCTTTTTGCCACTTTGCAGTTACATTGGGAGAATTATTATTTAACCAACAAAATTCTACATGAAATGCTGGATCTGAAAATTTTGATGCCACCATTCTTGCAAGCATAAAATTTTTTTCCTTTCAAGAAAAGCATTCTAATAACTCATTTCCTAGTTCACATTGGTCATTGACTTTACTGAAAATACATAAGCAGTTACAGATAGGTGAAGTCAAGTTAGTAACTGAAAAGGAAATCTAAAAAACAAAAGACGGCAAAATTCTGAGTAACAGAATATAGCAAGTATGATAAAACATTTATAAGCAAAGAAGTGTTTATAAAAGAATGTTTAGAGCTATGAAGTTACTAGAAAGTTTATACTGTAGAGAACCACTGTACAATTAGCTTTATCCAGGACTAAGATGTGGTTAGAACAATTTATGGTATGAAAAGGGTGTGGAAGTGGTCATGTGATCTCTGGAAAACTTTCTAAATTATAGTTTGTACTACAATATATCGCCATGTTTTTGTTTTTGATATTTTTAAATGTATTCTCTCCCAATTAGACTCTAATGCCCAAAACACTTTAACCCTCCAGCACCTTAAATACTAAGTATTCAGCTTCTCTCAACTCACACACATTTACTGCACACCAATTACATACAAGGTACAGGGGATAAAAAGAGTAAGAACTGGCCCCTGCTGCTGAGAAGCTCACTGTAAGGGGAAGTCAGATTCATAAACAGATACTAACAGCAAGACAATAAAGCTGGTGCAACTGGTGGTTGTGGGAGTCAGGTAAAGAAAAGGAAAGACTTCCAAAGCAGTAGTCAAGAGTTACATCACCTTAACCTGAAGTAGCAGAACCTGTTTTTTAATCCATTTGCTCCCTCTAGATTTAATTCATCAGATGGGTAATATGAAAACTATCTTTCAGTTGGGATAATTACTTGGAATCAGGTAAAAATGAATGAGGTTTCCAAAATGGAACTAAAAGGGGGCAGGGGGAATAGGAAGGAAATCGCTATAATGGAAAAAAGTTTAAAAAATCATGTTTAAAGAGATGCTTAAGGTTTCACTGTAACTAATTTCAAATTTAGTGTAATTTCTTTTTCAATACGGATGTTTAACACAAATTATCTTTTATAAAGAATAAAAACTGAGGAGATGATTCAGTCTATTCCAAAATATCCAATTAGAACAAGAACCCTAAGTCAAATAGTTGGTAGCCTATAAAAGGCTTTACACAAATTTTATAAGAATCACCACCACCCCAAATACACTAAGTGTACCAGACGTGAATGAAATGACTTTAACAAGGCTGACTTGAAAGTGATAAAGGAGCAAGTTATTGCCCACAAGATAGTGCAAATACTGCAAAGACACCGATAAACAGAAATCACCAAGCTCAAGAGAAACTGGGCATACATTCAGAGACCACGTTCAAGACAGACGGTTCGGGGGAATTACCAGAAGGCGATGAGCCAGGTAAGCGAACTGGCAGTTAAGGGAATTTTCATAACCTGGGCAGGAGGGTCCAGACGCTTCTTTCTGGTGGTGGCACTAGCGGTATCACATCTCAGGGAGACACCACAGAGTAAAAGAGTTGGAGAATGGAGAAATGTTTACGGGAGACGCAGAAGTGGTCGAGAGGACCAGCAGGTCTCAAGGAAGGCGGGAGATGAGGCAGGTGTAACAGAAAGCGGAGCTTCCCGGGGAAAACAGCTTTCCTTTGAGAGATGACCCTGGTCTGGCGGGAAAACCCCGAAAGCCCGACCGGCCAGTTCTCCCACAAGGAGAGCTGGGCGCTGAGATGAGGGCTGCCGTAACGGCAAGGAGACCGCCTTCCCACCGCCCCCCCCAAAAAAGGCCTGAAGGAACGGCCTCGAGGCGCCTCGCTAACGGCCACCGGCCAGATCCCGGCGGGCGGACAGCAGGGGGAGGGGAGGTGGTCTCAGGGGGCGGGGCAGAGGGAAAAGCGCCGTCCCCACAGCCGTCCTGGCTTCCGCCCAGCCCAGCCCAGGTTGCCGGGTCCGGAGGAGCGTTGCCTCCTGGCCCAGGATCCCTCCATCCTCACCCCTCCCCCAGCTTCCCGCCGCCACTCACCGAACCGGAACCGGCTGCTATACGAAGGGGTTTCCGGCCGGGCGCGGAACGCAAAACCCGGGAACTGCCGCGAACCGGAACCGCCTCCACAACACCGGAAGAGCCGCTCGGTGGCTGCGGAGGAAGGGGGTTGGGCGGGAGGTCAAAGAGCGCAGTTAAGGACCCGGGGAACGCCTGCGCAGTATGGCGAGGTCTCAGAAACGAAGGAAGCATCTAAGGCTGAAGTCATAATTTCCCTGTCCCCCTTTCGGTTTGCGCTATTTCTTGTTCTTGGAATACTGTTAGTGCCTTTCGTCCTTCGCTTTTCTTTGTTCCCCTGACCCCCTTATCCGCTGTCTTCTGGTTCCGCTAGGCAATTTTTTTGCTTACAGCTCTGGTTTCCATGGCAGCTTTCTCTGTGGCCCTTCATCTGCTGGAACCTGTGACCACCTTGGCAGATGTAGACCTGAGAGATCGAACTCAGGCCGGATTTTTATTACGAATCGCAGAACGTTAGTGCTTATAGAGGATTTTGGAGATAGTTTAGTCTAGTAGTTTCAGAGAAGTGAGGTCATTTCCCAAAGTTATAAAAAGCATAGCATATCTGGGATTAGGAAACAAGTTTCTTAACTTTCAGTCCTGTATTCTTTGCACCAGATCATGCTTGATTGGCCATTCTGGAAAAGAAAAAGTTGAAGGAGGGGAGTTTGGGATTGGCATAGATTAGACTCTAAACATGTAGAATATTTCAGAACTATGGAGGAGTTTGAAACACGGGTATAGGTGTGAGGAAAGCTATTGGGGGTCCACCAGACAAACTTTTCTGAAGAACTAAATGGCCTTGGTGTTGTTCCTGTGGCTGAATTGATTAACGTGTAATCTTTGCCATACTTTTTAAAGAGAAAATAATGGGAAGAAATATATTCATTCAAACTTTTAACAAGCCCTTCAACTCATTGGGCCTTGACCCAGCTCTGTCTAGAAGTCTAGGAGAAATGTTTCTGAGTAGGTATCCAGATGACAGTCACCGTCTGAGCTCAGACTTGATGAATGGAAGCCCCCGGAGGCCCTCAGCATTTTAGCAGCTCTTAGCGGTGTAAAGGAGATGCTTGCTGAGTTTAGAGAATCTTACTGTGTCAAACATACAAAAGTAGACTATATCACTTCATATGCTGAATTTTAGACTATCAGGTCTTGATGCCTATTTGTGTTGAGCATACTTGGTCTGTGTCACTTTTGTCCGTCTAAATAATTTCACAAATCTGTTCATTTGGATTAAACTCTCTCTATTTCTAGGAGACAGCCATGCGTAAAGAGGAATTGCATCTGAAATTTTTCATGTGTGTCATTCAATCTCGCCAGTTAGTCAGGACTCCTCAGAGAACAGGTACCATTATCTTCTGATAGTATACCAGTTACAGAATGGATTCTCTTGAAAGGAGTCTCAATACAGGATGTGAGACTCACCACTATCAATGCTGGCTTTAGGGGTCAACTGACCTTGTTTATTCCATTCCCATTATGATAAAATATTTGCTACTCAATCATGTTTTTTCCTACTACAAGTAGCAGGTGAGGCTTTGGCCTGATATGTGGGGTTAGTCCTAGGCAGATTAAAAGGACTTGGAATTGAGGAAGAATGAGATTTATAGTACATGAGCTGGTATTTGATTTCTTGTCTTTTGTGAATTATTTCAATCTTTCTGGACTCATATACAGGAGTCCTTGTTGCCATTGTAATTGATACTCCAAAAGTAAAGAGTCCCAAAGAAAACTGGCTTTCTCCTCTACCCCAATCTCAAAGAATTTAGTTATGTATTCTGCTTTTCCCCATTTATGTCAAAGGAGTTGAACATTTTTGAGGTTAGATAGTTATTGAGAAGAGTCATCACTTCTCTAATTTTTTACTGGATTTATGAAGAAAAGGCCCTGGACAGCCAAGAGGCATAGAGAAAATGAAAGTAAATAAGAAGCATTCCCTTTCCTGAATCCTACCTTGAGAGTGACCTAAAGATATTGTTTCTCAGCTGGGGAAGCATCAACTTCCAGCATGCTCATACAAAAGCCACCACCTAAGACAGATGTTTTGAAGCATCTAGATGACCCAGACAGCATGGATGACATACCTATTTTGGAATATGGTGAGGCATGTGGTTAAACAAAGGGGAGGAATGTGGAGAGGAATGTGGAAAGGAATACTGGAAAGTGAAAAGTCTATGCATAGCATTATAAGTTAGGATAGACCTGCCAAATTTGAAATATGAATTAAAACACATACAGAGAGAGACTCTGTGTGTGTTGGAGGTATTGGGGGAGGGGGGTCATTTGAGAATCTGTAGAAAGAAGGTCAATTCTTTCTGAAGAATAGTTGGCTTTAGTCAAGTCAGTTGGTGCCCGCATAATTGTTAGCTACCAATCTGATTTATCCTATTATCAAGCAATCTTGACATGTAAAAATGGGAAACTTGAAATTGATTAAATTAAGGAGTTAATATATTACAGAGTGATTCCAAATATTGGAAAAAATATTCACCTTAGGAATCCATTTAATAACAAATTTCTCTTGTATATTTTAAGTATTGTTCAACTCATAAGCAATTTATATGAAACTTCAGAAACACATCTCTGGTTTCTTCTCAATTTAAATGTTTGTATTAGAGTCGGTTCACTGCATACATTTATTGAGTTCCCACTGTATGCCAGTAATATACTAGAAATTATAGAAAGGTTGCAACCTTGTCATTGTCCCAGTAGTTTACATTTTCAAAATGCCTTAGAGATTATTTAGTCCAACTCTATATTTTCAGGAGGAATTCAGGTCTAAAAAGGTTTTCCTGAAGAAGTTAAATTTTTTGGAATAATCACTCCCAGCACCTATGAACTACATAGCACTATTTATTCAATAATTTTTGAGCATTTACTATTTAAAGTCATTGCTAGGCTCTGTAGGAGATGAGAAAATGAACTAGACACTCCCTGTCCCCTGGGAACTGCCAATTAAGAAGGGAAATAATAGGAGACAATGGGTAAGCTAAAAGCTTGATTACTTTGGTTCAAAATGTTGATTTTCAAGAGGATACCACAGTTGCCAGGAAGCAAAATCTCAACATATTGAGAAAATACCCTGAAGAATTGCAGTTTTGCTGCTTATTTTATACATTTGAATTAAAAGGAGGAGCCATAAAGGGGTTACATGAAATTTGTTGGTGGTAGGTTAGGGAAGCAGAAGAAAAGCAAAGCAAGGATGGGGAGATTGTCAAAGACTGGATAAAGAATAAAACCAAGACATACTTCTTTTGCATTGGTGAGTATAAGTTAGTTAACAGCACATAGAGATGGTATTCCTGAAACAACGTAACCATGAGCAGTTCTTTCTGTGGTCTCTGCTCTGCTGCTGTGGGTGTGCCCTGAGGGCTCTGTAAAGGAGATTACTCGGACAAACCAGAGGAATGTCATCTCAGATGCAAAAAGACAATACATTATTTCAGTGAAGATTGACCTTTGTCAAGGAAGCTACAGGCCTAGAATGTGACTACCTGCCATGAACCTGTTTTAGTTGGGAACTTTTATGTTCAAACCATCCTGTGTGGTTACTTTGTCTCTGAGTTTGTAGGACCTGCCATGCTGGCCTCCCTTGAGCTTGTCAAGTTTAGTATGTGGACTCTTTTTTTGTCCACATATGGCAAGTATGTGTGGGTCCATGTCCCTTTAATCAGATTTGTTTTGCCTATGCATAGAAAGTCACTAGGTATAAGAAATAGGCCCAGTTGGTGGCCTTGTCATCCAGTTTCTTGAATTTGTATAGATTATTTCTTTTTTTAATTTATTGATTTTTTTTTCTACATAGAGGAGGGAGAGAGAGAGAGAAACATCGATCTGTTCCTCTTATTTATCCATTCTTTGGTTGAATCTTGCATGTGCCCTAACCAAGGACTGAACCCACAACCTTGGTGTATCAGGACACTGCTCTAACCACCTGAGCTACTTTGCCAGGATATTTCTCATTTGTCCTCATCTTCCCTGCCTTTCCCATTCTCATTTTGCTCTATACCTAATACTCACCTCAGACCCCCTTTGCTCTGTTGACCTATTTGGATCTACTTCTGTGGTTTGAACTCAGCATTATCCCATGGAAAAAATTCTGATGTTCAACTTCTGCCTTTAAGCATTGAGGCCTCGG
Organism: Saccopteryx bilineata; assembly: GCF_036850765.1. Lineage (NCBI taxonomy): Eukaryota > Metazoa > Chordata > Mammalia > Chiroptera > Emballonuridae > Saccopteryx > Saccopteryx bilineata. The sequence continues at coordinate 135,740,122 of NC_089491.1, read as the reverse complement.
GTAAGAGCTACATTTAACTCTTCCAGCTTTCCCACTGGAGATGAAGAATCAAATATCTTCCCAATTAGCCCCATTGGGATCTCCATTCCTCCTTTTCTGCCTTCTCCCTGCCTGCTTCCCTATTTTCTCCTTCTTTCCTTCTTACCTCCTTCCTATTCTCCCTCCTTCTTTTTGTTCCTTCTAAGAAAAATTGTACAAACTATGGCAAGTTCAATAAACAAAATAGGTACATTGCCTGTCCCCGTGATGTTTATAGTCTTGTGGGAATAAGATAGTAATCACATAATCACACAGTTAGATAATTAGAATAGTGCTAGTACAATGAAGGAAAATAATACCTACCATGTAATCAGAGTGTAAAATGGGACCTGATCTGGCCTGAGAAGCCAGAGAAGTCTTTTCTCAGAAGGACCTGAGAGATGAATAAGCATTGCACAAGCAACGAGGGAAGAAGAGCTTTCTGGAAAAAATGGACAGTAGGCCCCGAAATGAGAAGGAGCTGGGCTCATTGGAGGAGTAGAGAAGGCTCGTTTGACTTGAGTGAGGGGAAGAATAGCTAGAGAGTGAACTATAAAAACTGTACTAGAGCCAGATCATGGTATGCCTTCTAGGTCTTACCATTCCCAAGCTATGGGGAATCACTAAAGACTGACAGGATATATGTATTTTTAAAAGATCATTTTGACTCCTGGGTGGATTGGAAGGAGTGGGATGGATAATGCCACCGTCTTGCTCCATTTCTCATACCTAGGCAACACAGTTCTTTTGGCAGAGGTGAACCCAGAGCTACTGATGCCAAAACACCCCCAAATCCTGACCTAATGTTCCTCTGCTGCTGTTGCCAGCCTGAAATAATTATAGGGACTCCCTCCAGGGTGTTCTGTTCCTCGCTCTAAGTCCCTGGTTGGCAAACTTGCGAGCCACATGCAGCTCTTTGGCCTCTTGAGTGTGGCTCTTCCACAAAATACCACATGCCGGCACTATCTCGATAAGGAATATACCTACCTATATAGTTTAAGTTTAAAAAATTTGGCTCTAAAAGAAATTTCAATCATCATACTGTTGATATTTGGCTGTTGACTAATGAGTTTGCTGACCACTGCAAGTGATGCTAAATGTGGAGATGCTCAGCCCTAGTCCTCAAGAAAAGTGGAATACATTTTGTTTCTGGTTGCACATCTGGCAGGGAAGCAGCTACAGTTGCTATTTTCTCCAACTCCCTGCCAATTCATATAGACAGCTCTGCCTGCACTGTGATTAGGCAGGCGCTGTGTGTGTGTGTGTATTTCTGGCCTATAGAGAATCAACTCCCAACATAAGGAAGCCATTTAGTCCTGCACTGGGGCATTGCAAGGCAACAAGGGACTGAGTCATCCTAGGCCTTTAACCTTTGTAAAGAAAGGTGGATAGCATTCCCAGAAAGCCACGAGAGGGATGAATACCTCCAGGTCAAAGGCTCAGGGGCAGGTTTGTGGGCCAGGCTCTGGACCAGCAGACCCACCTGCTATCAAAAGTCTCTGCTATGCATAAACCTCTCCTGTTAACTGATGAGCAACTGGCCTTGGTTGGTAACCTGTGACTCCTGAGACTGCTTCATACTGGGCTGCAAATGGAGGATTATGCCAAGGTAGTAAGTACTACATCCAACTGCCTTCTGTGCCACAGCTTTTTTGTCCTGTTTTGGTTTCTTTAGAGTACTTATCACTAATACTACTGACTAATTTGTTTATTATCTGCTTTCCTCACTAGAATGTAAACTCCTTGAAAACAGATAATTTTTTGTTTTAGGGGTTGTTTTTTTTTTTGGGGGGTGTGTGTTTTTTTGCAATCCTGAATCATCTTGAGTCTAGCATAGTGCCTAACATGTAAGATGTGCTCATAATCAACATCATCTTCATCTTCTCATCACAATGGTCTAAATATAGATCTGGACCTATCCATAGTTATTATGCCATCCTAGTGGTAGTGAATTGACTCATGAGTATGGCATACCACATGCTCTTTATTGCCCCCCATCTATGCCAGCCTTTGGTGATCATTATCAAAGAGATCTCCTGTCCTCATGAACTACTCAACTGCCTGGCAGTAATGTCTAGTGCTAACCTGGTTTGCAGAATACTTTCCAAAGCTCTCTACATCTTTATTTACCTACACACTACTTATAGGCTAATGGTCAGAGCGTATGAACCAGGTACTTGAGAATATCTCAGCTAGTTTACTCTCTGGCTGCTGAATTCTCTTAAAACGTATTTTTATGCTTTTCTCCTCCAAAATTTCATCTTTTATAATATAATTTTTGCCCTACTGTTTGCCTGGACTTCATGTCAACATTCTAATAGATGACTCACTCATAGAGTACTCTGAGAAACTTAAGAGAACCTTCTAAGTGCCTTCCTGTACACTGAGAATCAATATAAAGAATATGCCTTTCATTGCTGGGTGCCATGGTATGACATATAAGGTGGAATAGCGTTTGGCTCTTCTTTGTGCACATTGGCTTTACCTTAAAATCCAAAAACAAGAAGAACACCAACAGCTAGTACAAGATAGAAGAAATGGTCCACTTGAACCACATGGCCTTCTGGGTCCATCTGACCACCTTGTGGTTCAGTCCTTTTTCCCCCTCACTCTCTGCCAAGATCCCTAAACCCTGAATTCTAGCTACCAACCTCACTAACTGAAGAAAACAGATTATTTATGTGACAAAGTTCTAGATTTCCAGCCATACCCTAGCTAATTCCCATGCTTGAGACATTAGAATGGATGTGAATACTCTTTAGAGGCTTATCAGAAGACCCCGTGTTTTTTTTCCAGTGCAAACCCAGGACATTTCAGCTTTCTCCTCTGGAGGAAGGATTCAGAGTGTCCTTTTACAGCTCCATTAAACTATGCCAGTAATGAAAATAATCATGGAATATTTGTACGTTACCCTTATCTGTCTCAAAGGGTACTAAATAAGCACAACCAAATGTATACTATCCAGGTTCAATTTTTCTACTCCATTTACCCTCAACTAACATAATTGTGTCATAAAAACTTAATACATTACAACTGTTAATTTGGTTGTTGAGTTCTTCAATTATATCCCAGGTCCAATGAAATGTAAACTTCCTGTGAACCTTTGATAGTCCTTCTAGATTATAAATTCCATGAAAACTTATTATGCCTTAATACTTGGCACAGTGGCTGGCTCTAACGAGTCCTCAATAAGTATTTGTTAAATGTATGAATGAATTACCAATGAATAGAGATTTCTCAAGATTCTTACCAGGAAGACATTTACATCCATGTCTTAATGTCGCATATTTCTTCTATGAACTATTCTTTATTTTGTGTTGGGTCTTACTAGTTTAACTCTTAGAGGTTCCAGAGGTGACTTTTGAGATGATATACACTTGATTTGTACTCATTTAGTTTTCCAGGAACTCATGGGGATGATTTATCCTAGATAGAAAAAAGGATCTAAAGAATCACATGTCTTGGGGATAAGGCTATGAGTAACTGAATGACATGTCCTTGCCTTCACCTCATTAAGGCAGACTTATTAATGAATTAGACTCCTAATTCATTAGGAACACTTTCAATGAAGACACAGGAGTTTTAGTGGGAAAAGGGAGGATGAGATGGAGTGCCTCTTCAATTTCAACCTTTTCCAAAATTTTTAAACATTCTTATTTAGGTAAAATTTATATACCATAGGCCCTGGCCGGTTGGCTCAGCGGTAGAGCGTTGGCCTAGCGTGCGGAGGACCCGGGTTCGATTCCCGGCCAGGGCACACAGGAGAAGCGCCCATTTGCTTTTCCACCCCCCCTCCTTCCTCTCTGTCTCTCTCTTCCCCTCTTGCAGCCAAGGCTCCATTGGAGCAAAGATGGCCCGGGCGCTGGGGATGGCTCTGTGGCCTCTGACCCAGGCGCTAGAGTGGCTCTGGTCACAACATGGCTACGCCCAGGATGGGCAGAGCATCGCCCCCTGGTGGGCAGAGCGTCGCCCCATGGTGGGCGTGCCGGGTGGATCCCGGTCGGGCACATGCGGGAGTCTGTCTGACTGTCTCTCCCTGTTTCCAGCTTCAGAAAAATGCAAAAAAAAAAAAAAAAAGAAAGAAAAAGAAAAAGAAAAAAGAAAAATTTATATACCATAAATTTTACCCATTTAAAGGGTATGATTTGGGCCTGACCGGGCAGTGGCACAGTGGATAGAGTGTTGGCCTTGGACACTGAGGACCCAGGTTCGAAACCCCGAGGTTGCTGGCTTGAGCACAGGCTCACTAGATTGAGTGTGAGGTTGTTGGCTTGAGCGTGGGATCACAGATATGACCCCATAGTCACTGGCTTGAGCCCAAAGGTCACTGGCTTGACCCCAAGGTCACTGGCTTGAGCAAGGGGTCACTGACTGGCTGGAGCCCCCTGGTCAAGGCAGATATGAGAAAGCAATCAATGAACAACTAAGGAGCTGCAACGAAAAATTGATGCTTCTCTTTTCTCTTCCTTCCTGCCTGTCTGTCCCTATCTGTCCCTCTCTCTCTGTCTCTCTCTGTGTGTCTGTCACAAAAACAAGGAGGGGAGGTATAATTTGGAATTCTATTTTTCCCTGTAAGGATCGTAGAAGTCACCACTGCATTTTCATAAGCAAAAATAAAAAAGGCAAAAAAATTAACAACTCTTCCTGGATCCATAAGAAAGAGGAGGACACAGGGCAAACTGCTGATCCCACAACTGGAGAGACCTACAGGCAAATGCAGTTCATTACAACAGACTGAAGCAGAGACCCACCAGCAGAAACCACTGTAGGAACCGGTGATGGGGCAGGAAAACCTCAACTGTAATTGATAAATTGTTGGAGGCTCAGTCTGGACAATTCTGGGAATTAAAATCTGGGAGACCCAGTCAAAGGGAGGTCTCCAAAATACTATAAGATTTTCTTCCAGGAGCCTGACCAGATTCCTACAGTAAATATCAGAAAAGAATCTTCTCAGGTTTCTGGCAGGGGGTGGAGAAAAGGAGCCATTTTGAAATATCCCAGAACTCTCTGTCTTTCTTTAGGAAAAGTATTAATCAGAGCCTAACTTGCTGAGGTATTATTAGAGACAAACTGACCCACGGAAGGGAAATATCCAACTCCAGCTCACTTTAGCCATTGTGTTCCACCTAATGGGAAGAGAAAAAAAATCTGAGTAACACTTGTGTGAAGTTCACAGTCTAGAGGAACAGGCTCATGGGAAGACAGAGACCTAATCATAGAACTATAGAATGCTTCCCCCCACACTTTACAACCACATTGCTAAAGATCTGTTTGCAGTACTTCCTTTTACCCAGTACATCATGTCTGGCTAGCAAGAAAAAATTACAAAGCATATATAAAAAGGCAAAAACACAATTTGAAGAGACAGAGCAAGCATCAGAACGAGACATGGCAGGGATGTTGGAATTATCAGATAGGGAATTTTAAAACATCTATGATTGATATGCTAAGGGCTCTAATGGATAAAATTGACATCATGCAAGAACAGATGAACAATGTAAGCAGAGAAATGGAAATCCTAAGAAAGAAGAAGAACAAAAAAAAAATGCTAGAGATAAAAAATATTACCACAGAAATGAAGAATGCCTTTGATGAGCTTATTAGTAGACTAAAATTGGTTGAGGAAAGAATCATTAAGCTGGAGAATATATCAATACAATCTTCAAAACCAAAAATCAAAGAGGACAAAGGCTGAAAAGGAACAGAATAAATCATCCAAGAACTGTGGGACAACTACAACAGACATAATATACATGTAATGGGAATACCAGAAGGAGAAGAAAGAAAGAAAAGAGAAGAAGCAATATTTGACACAGTAATGACGAGAATTTCCCCCAAATTAATGTCAGACATCAAACCACCGATCCAGGAAGCTCAGAGAACATCAAACAAGATAAATTCTCCAAAAACTATACCTATTCATACCATTTCCAAATTACAGAAAATTGAAGATAAAGAAAAATGCTAAACCTGGCATGCGGGGGACCCGGGTTCGATTTCCAGCCAGGGCACATAGGAGAAGCGCCCATTTGCTTCTCCACCCCCCCCCCCTCCTTCCTCTCTGTCTCTCTCCTCCCCTCCCGCAGCCAAGGCTCCATTGGAGCAAAGATGGCCCGGGCGCTGGGGATGGCTCCTTGGCCTCTGCCCCAGGCGCTAGAGTGGCTCTGGTCACGGCAGAGCATCGCCCCCTGGTGGGCAGAGCGTCGCCCCTGGTGGGCGTGCGGGGTGGATCCCGGTCGGGCACGTGCGGGAGTCTGTCTGACTGTCTCTCCCCGTTTCCAGCTTCAGAAAAATACAAAAAAAAAAAAAAAAAAAAAAAAAAAAAAGCTAAAAAAAAGCCAGAAGAGGGAAAAAATTCTTTCCTATGGAGGAACAAAAATAAAAATTACATCTAACTTACCCTCAGAAATCATGCAAGCAAGAAGAGAGTGGTATGAAATACTTAAAATGTTGAGAGAAAAAATACCTATACTTCTGCACCTTGCAAATTTTTCCTTCAAAAGTGAGCAAAAAATACTTTCTCAGCCAAACACGAATTGAGGTAATTTGTTGCCAGTAGACCTGCTTTGCAAGAAATGTAAAAAGAGATATTTTAGAGAGAAGGAAAATAATATGGGTAAAAATCTTGGATCTACATAAATAAAAGAAGAGCAGAAATAGAATAAGTAAATATAATATGAATGTTTTTATTTTTCTTATTCTTAATTGACCTAATAGATAACATTATTCAAAATAAAAATAATGTACTGATATTTAACTATGTATACTCATTTATATATTATATACATATGCTTATGTTTATTTATATATACGTGGAATGAATGACAGCAATAATATAAGGAACAAAAGGAAAGAATTGGGATTATTTTGTTGTTACAAGGTACACTGCCTGTGAAGTGGTATGGTGTTATTTGAAAGTGAACTTGCATTAGCTGTAAATGTACATTTTAAACTCTAAGGAAACCACTAAAAACAGTAAACAAGTATTACTGATATGCTAAGAAAGGAGAGAAAATGGAATTGTTTTTAAGATTTTATTGATTGATTTTTAATGAGAGAGAGAAGAAGGAGAAGGAGAAAGAAGAAGAAGAGGAAGGAGGAGGAGGAGGAGGAGGAAGAGAAGAATGAGAAGAAGGAGAAGAAGAAGAAGAAGAGGAGGAGGAGGAAGAACAAGAGGAAGAAGAAAACGAAGAAGAAGGAGGAGGAGGAGAAGGAGGAGGAGAAGAAGAAGAAAAGAAGAAGAAGAAGAAGAAGAAGAAGAAGAAGAAGAAGAAGAAGAAGAAAAGAAGAAGAAGAAGAAGAAGAAGAAGAAGAAGAAGAAGAAGAAGAAGAAGAAGAAGAAGAAGAAGAAGAAGAGAAGAAGAAGAAGAAGAAGAAGAAGAAGAAGAAGAAGAAGAAGAAGAAGAAAAGAAGAAGAAGAAGAAGAAGGAGAAGGAGAAGGAGAAGAAGAAGAAGAAGAAGAAGAAGAAGAAGAAGAAGAAGAAGAGAAGAAGAAGAAGAAGAAGAAGGAGAAGGAGAAGGAGAAGGAGAAGGAGAAGGAGAAGGAGAAGGAGAAGGAGAAGGAGAAGGAGAAGAAGAAGAAGAAGAAGAAGAAGAAGAAGAGAAGAAAGAGAAGGAGAAGGAGAAGGAGAAGGAGAAGGAGAAGGAGAAGAAGAAGAAGAAGAAGAAGAAGAAGAAGAAGAAGAAGAAGAAGAGAAGAAGAAGAAGAAGAAGAAGAAGAAGAAGAAGAAGAAGGAGAAGGAGAAGGAGAAGGAGAAGGAGAAGGAGAAGGAGAAGGAGAAGGAGAAGGAGAAGGAGAAGAAGAAGAAAAAGAAGAAGAAAAAGAAGAAGAAGAAAGCATCAACTGGTGGTAATTGCTTCCTTTATGTGCCTTGACTGGCAGTAGGGTAGCAGGGGTGGGGGGTGGGGGTGGCAAGGGGGTCTATCATGCCCCAGGCGCCACTCACAGAGGGGCGCCAAATGATCTCCAAGACAAACAAGAAAAGCGTAGTAGAAGGGAAGAAGGGCGCCAATAAAGTGTCGTGCCCCGGGCACCAGTTATTTTTGCTAAGCCACTGTTGACCCGGCAAGACTATGGTTTTGAACTGGTGACCTCAACCTTCCAAGTAAAAAATGGAATTTATAAAATGTTCAGATAAAACCACAAAGGCAGAAAAAGAATGGAAAGCAAAACTAGACACAAAGAACAAAGGCATCAAATAGGAAACAGTAATGAGTATGGTAGATATTGATTCTATTTTAATAATACCTTTGAATGTAAAGTCTAAATGCACTAATTAAAATTTAGATTGTCAGAGTGGATCAAAAATGTAATCCAACTATATGTTGTCTTCAAGAAATCCACTTTAAATATAAAGACATACAGATTAAAAGAAAATGTATAGAGCCCTGGCCAGATAGCTTGGTTGGTTAATGAGCATCATCTCAATACACAAAGGTTGTGGGTTTGATCCCTGGTCAGGGCACAAACAGGAACAGATCGATGTTTTTGTCTGTCTATCTCCCTTTCTCTTTAAATTCAATCAATAAATATTTTTTAAAAAGTACATGGACAGGGATAAACATACCATGCTTACACTAATTAAAGGAAAGCAGGAGTAGCTATGTTAATTTTAGACAGGGGAAACTTCAAAGTAAGGAAAATTACCAGGGGCATAGAAGGGCATTACATAATTATAAAAGGGTCAATTCTCCAAGAAGACATAGCAATTCTTAATATGTATGTACCAAACAACACAACATCAAACTATGCAAGGCAAAAACTGATAGAGCAGCCTGATCAGTGGTAGTACGGTAAATAGAGCATCGACCTGGGATGCCAAGGTCTCTGGCTTGAGAGTAGGATCATTGAAATGATCCCGTGATTGCTGGCTTGAGCCCAAGGCTCTGGCTTGAGCACGAGATCACTGGCTCACCCCCCAGTCAAGTCACATATGAGAAAGAATCAATGAACAAATAAAGAAACACAACTACAAGTTGATGTTTTTCATCTCTCTTCCTATCTCTCTCTCTCTCCTCTTTCTCTCTCTCTCTCTCTCACTAAAAAATCCCAAAAAACCCCACAAAACTGGTATCATTGCAAGGATAAAGAGATGAATCCATTATCAGAATGGGAGACTTCGACACTCCTCTTTCAGAAATAGATCAAGCAGACAGCAAATCAGTAAGAACATAGTTGAACTCAATAGCACCATCAATCAACTGGATATGACTGACATCAACAATTCACCCAACAATAGCAGAATATACATTTTTCTCAAGCTCACATGAACATTCACCAAGATAGACCACATTCTGGACTATGAAACATGCCTTAGTAAATTTAAAAGGACAGAAATTATACAATGCCTACTCTCAGACCACAATGAAGTTAAACTAAAAATCAATAAAGAAAGATAACTAGAAAATCCTTAAACATAGGATTAAACAACATGCTTCTAAATAATACATGAGTGAAAAAAATCTCAAGAGAAATTTAAAAATATTTTGAATTAAATGAAAATGAAAACACAATTTATCAAAATTTGTGGGTTGCAAAAGAAGCAATACTTAGAGGGAAATTTGTAGCATTTAATACATATGTTAGGAAAGAATAAAGATATAAAATTTATAATCTAAGTTCCCACCTTAGAAAAAACAGAAAAAAAGGGTAAATTAAACCCAAAGTAAGCAGAAGGAAAGAAATAATAAGAATCAGAACAAAAATCAATAAAATTTAAAACAGGAAATTAATAGAGAAAATCAGTGAAACCAAAAGCTGATTCTTTAAAAAGAACAATAAACTTTGATGCCTTTAGCCAGGCTAAGAAAAAAGGTGAGAACACAAATTACTAGTATCAGTAATTAGAAAATAAAAGAAATGATATCACTACTGATCTCATGAAAGTTAATAGGATAATAAAGGAATACTATGAATAACTAACTCTATGTCCACAAATTTTGTAACCTAGGTAAAATGGATCAATTCCTTGAAACACACAACCTGCCAAAACTCACACAAGGAGAAATGGACAATATGAATAGACCTATATTTATTAAAGAAATTGAATCACTAAGTAATTACCTTCCAAATAAATAAAGCATTAGGCCTGGTTAGGTTTAATGGTAAATTTTACCAAACATTTAAGGAAGAAACTTTATCAATTTTCTACAGTCTCTTTCAGAAGATAGAAACAGAAGGAATACTTCCTAACTCAGTTTATGAGGCCAGCGTGAACATAATACCAAAACCAGACAGATACATTACAAGAAAAGAAAACTATGGGTCAATATCTATTATGAACATACATGCAAAAATCCTCAAAATATTGGCAAATCAAATACAAAAAAGTGTAATAAGAATTATACACCATGACCAAAGGGATTTATCTCAAGTATGCAAGGCTGGTTAAACATTCAAAAGTCAATTAGTATAATCCATCACAGAAACAAACCAAAATAGAAAAATCACATGATCCTATTAATAGATGCAGAAAAGGCATTTGACTGAAATTCAATCCCCATTCATGTTAATAAAAACATTCTCAATAAACTGGGAATATAGGAGGACTGTCTTGACTTGGTAAAGACTACAAAAAGACCTACAGCTAACACCATACTTAATGGTGAAAAACTTGAAGCTTTCCCACTAAGATGAGGTATAAAACAAGGATGTTCCTCTCATCCCTCCTTTTCAATATTTTACTGGAAGTCCTTGCTAATTAAATAAGGCAAGAAAAGGAAATGAAAAGTATACACATTGGGAAGAAAAAATTGTCTTTGTTCACAGATGATATGATAATCTATGTAGAAAATTTGTAGCAAGCTTGTACAATAGGTTAATATGTAAAAGTCAACTGTTTTCCTATATATCAACAATGAACAAGTAGAATTATAAATTAAAAACATAATACCAGGCCCTGGGCAGGTAGCTCAGTTGATTAGAGTGTTGTCTCAATGTGCCAAGATAGCAGGTTTGATCCCTGGTTAGGTAGAGGTGGATTACTAAATCGGCTGAGGCCCCAGGTGCAGAAGAAAATATTGGGTCCCTTAAAAAAAAGAGAGACAGGGAAAATGAAAATACATGTTAACCATATTTAAAAATAGATAAAAATATGTACTATTTATGTTAAAATTGCACATATGAAACCAAACTTGATGTCATTATAAAAAAGTGTAAAGTTGGGGTTTTGCGAGGCCCTTCAGAAATCGGGGCCCAGGGTGTGTGCCTGGTGTGCCGCTGTTAAATCCGCTTCTGTGGTTAGGGCACATATAAGAATCAACCAATGATGCATAAATAAGTGCAATAACAGATTGATCTCTCTCTCTCTCTCCCTCTTTCTCCAAAATCAATAAATATATAATTTTAAAAATAAAATAAGCCTCCAGCCGGTTGGTTCAGTGGAAGTCTTGAGTTCGATTCCTGGTCAGGGCACACAGGAGAGGTTTATCCATGTTGCAGCATTTATTAGTACTTCATTATTTTAATTGCGAAGTAACATTCTATTGTACAGATATGACACATTTTATTTATCCATTCATCATTTGATGCATATTTGGACTGTTGCCACACTTTATAAATAAAGCTGCTATGAACATAACTCTATGTTTAACATTCTGAGAAACTGACAACTTGTTTTCTACATTGGCTAATATACAAGGGTTTTAACTTCTCCACATGTCCTCCAACATTTATTTTCCTTTTTTTTTAAATTTTATAATAGACATCCTAATATATGTAAAAGGGAATCTCATTGTGGTTTTGATTTGCATTACCCCAACAGTTAGTGACGTTGAGAACCTTTCTGTGTTTATATGTATATCTTAAGAGAAATATCTATTCAAATCCTTGCCCATTTATTTTGTTTTTAATATCATGAATTTTTAATATTTCATTAAACAGAATATACTTTTTAGATTAATGTACTTTATGTGTTAGAGCAGCTTTAGGCTTACAGAAAATGAGCAGATTGTACCAAGTTTCTATGTATCCTCTTTCTTGTTTGCTCAGTTTCCCCTATTATTAACATCTTGCACTGCTGTGGTACATTTGTTTTAATTGATGAACCAATATTGATACATTATTATTAACTAAAGTCCATAGTTTACTCTTTGTAATGTACAGTTCTGTTTTGACAAAAGCATAATGTCATGTAATCATCATTATAACATCATACAGAATAGTTTCACTGCTCTAAAAATCACCTGTGCTGCACCTACTGATGCCTCCCTCTGCACTCCAAGCCCTTGGCAACCACCAATCCTTTTACTCTCTATAGTTTTTGCCTTTTCCAAAATGTCTTATAGTTGGAATCATACAGTATGTAGCCTTTTCAGATTGGCTCTTTTTACTAAGCAATATGTATTTAAGTTTCCTTCATGTCTTTTCTTGGCTTGATGCATCATATCATGGTGGAGATCTTGATCTTGGTACTCCCATTCCTAGTTAGATCTTCTGTATTTTCTCTTTCTTTTTCTTTTTTCTATTTTTCTGAAGTTGGAAACCGGGAGGCAGTCAGACTCCTGCATGCGCCCGACCGGGGTTCACCCGGCATGCCCACCAGGGGGGCGATGCTGCCCATCTGGGGCATTGCTCTGTTGCAACCAGAGCCATTCTAGCGCCTGAGGCAGAGGCCACAGAGCCATCCTCAGCGCCCGGGTCAACTTTGCTCCAGTGGAGCCTTGGCTGCGGGAGGGGAAGAGAGGAAGGAGAGGGGGAGGGGTGGAGAAGCAGATGGATGCTTCTCCTGTGTGCCCTGGCTGGGAATTGAACCCGGGACTCCTGCACACCAGGCCGACACTCTACCACTGAGCCAACTGGCCAGGGCCCTGTATTTTCTCTTTCTATTGCTGAATATTTCATTGTATGGATGCACCCATTTTTTTTGAGGAACATTTTGGTTGCTTATAGTTTGTTTGTTTTTTGCAATTGTGAATAAAGCTGTTATAAACATTTGTGTGCAGGTTTTTGCATGAATGTAGTTTTCAACTCATTTGGGTAAATACTTAGGAGTGCAATCACTGGATCATGTGGTAAGACTACATTTAGCTTTATAAGAAACCGACAAACGATCTTTTAATGTGACTGCACCATTTTGCATTTCCACCAACAAAGAATGAGAATTCTTGTTGCTCCTCCACATTCTTTGTTCATTTGTTTTTTAGCCATTCTAATAGGTTATAGTGGTATCACGCTGTTTTAATTTGCAGTTCCTTAATGACATATGTTATTGAGCATCATTTCATATGCTTATTTGGCATCTTTATATCTTCTTTGATGAGATATTTGCTCAAATATTTTGCTCATTTTAAAATTGGTTTATTAATAAGTCTCTTTATTATTGAGTTGCAAGAGTTATTTATATATACTGGATGTTGATCATTCCTTTATCAGATAAATGATTTGCAAAAGTTTTCTCTCATTCTATGGGTTGTTTCAATTTTTTAATGGTAACATTTGCAGCACAAAACTTAATTTTGTGTAGTCATGGGTTTATCCCCCTAATCAGTTGCATTCCTGTCATTGGTGAGCAGAGGATGCAGGGGCAGAAACAAAAGTAAGCAAGAGCGAGGGCAGCAGAGACAGCAAGAGAGACCATTGTGGTGAGGCATTGAAGCAAAAACATGGGTAGAGGAGAGGAAGGGGTAAAGAGGATGTCAGTAAAGGATGCACCTCTTGCTCTGGGAGTACCTGACCAAAGTTCCCAGGGTGGATTCTGTCTGCTTTGTAGCCCAACAGATGTGCTGGCTTCACCATCAGAATCCTGCACCCTCTTCTACGGCAGACTTGAGACGGGGTTATTGTGACAGGGATCTTGCCTCTTGCTATTCCCATCCCGAGCTAACTTTTCTGTATTTCTCTGAGAAAGGTAATGTACATGCAAAAGAATTATTTTAGGTTCCTCTATTGTTGCATGATCATCAAGGGCAGGGACTCTTTCATTTGTTTTTTAACCTAAAACCTGGCACACAGCCTTCCCAATAAGGGTGTTCAAAGAGTGATAGAGCCCTGGCCGGTTGGCTCAGTGGTAGAGCGTCGGCCTGGCGTGCAGAAGTCCCGGGTTCGATTCCTGGCCAGGGCACACAGGAGAAGCGCCCATCTACTTCTCCACCCCTGCCCCTCTCCTTCCTCTCTGTCTCTCTCTTCCCCTCCCGCAGCCAAAGCTCCATTGGAGCAAAGATGGCCAGGGCGCTGGAGGTGGCTCCTTGGCCTCTGCCCCAGGCGCTAGAGTGGCTCTGGTCGCAACAGAGCCATGCCCCGGAGGGGCAGAGCATCGCCCCCTGGTGGGCAGAGCATTGCCTCCTGGTGGGCGTGCCGGGTGGATCCCGGGCGCATGCGGGAGTCTGTCTGACTGTCTCTCCCCGTTTCCAGCTTCAGAAAAATACAACAAAACAAAAACAACAACAACAACAACAAAAAACCAAAGAGTGATAGAGGTGGGAGGCAGTGCATTGGGCCAGTGGGAGAGGTTATGGGTACAGTAGTTGCTGACGATGCTTGACTTCAAGGAGTCTACGGGAGTCCGGGCTGGGAAAAAAGTTGTCTCAGCTGACAAGGAAAGCAACTAAATAATTTCTGGTTCCCACTGTATACAGGAGATCCTGAGATAGATATGGGAACCCGAGAAACCTCTGGAGATTGAGGAAATTAAGTCAATGCTACATCTTACCTGCGTTCTTAAGGGCCCGGGGAGGGAGGCGGGAGAGGGAGAGGAGTAGAAAGGCGAGCAGGAGGAGGCGGAGCCTCTTGGCGAGCAGCTGCCTGTGGAGGTTGGGAGGCCTCTCCTCTCTCCCCTCCCCTTTGCCTCCACCTGGCTCCTCCCCATGTTCGCCAAGCTCTCCTCCCCCCTTCTCCAAGGACAGTGTGCAAGAAAGCCGCCTACGAGAAGAGCTAAAACAAAAAGGCAAGAGGGGCCCGAGGGTAACGAGCAAGGGGGAAAGCTGAGAGCAACGTGCAAACGAGCGTTCTGGGAGGAGGCGGCGGGGAGAGCTGAAAGGAGCAGCAGGGAAAAGAAGAGGTGGTGTGGCATCAGAATGAAGAGCCGAGAGGGGGGATGGGTAGAGCAGTCGTGAAGAACCCTAGCCCCTAGACTGGCGTCTCTCGGCTTGCACGCACAGCCCTGTTCCCTGGGAATCAGGGATGGGTGGGTGGTGCTCGGACCTAGCTGCCCTTGGCTGCCCGGCTCCAATCCTGGCACTCATGCAGTTCAAATCAGTGCCCCTGTGATGCTGCCTCTGTGTTTTCTCCCTTCGTCTTGCTTCTCTACACACGTGATTTTATGTTTAGGTTTTAATATATCTTTATTTCTACGAATCTGTCACTGTGGATCTATAAAGGATGCTTCTATTTGAATCTGCTTGCGTTTCTGTGTCCTGTGTCTGTGTAAATATCTTAGATGTGCAGAAGAATCTGAGCCCTAGTCAGCACTACTAACCTTATCCTTGCTATGGTGAATTCTCTCCCTCAGTGAAGCCGCCAGCAGTGGCAGAAGCCTCCAAGTGCGGGTTTCCATCAGCGATGAGCTCCCAGAATGAATGAGAAAGTAAACACTCAGGGAGAAAGAGATCAGCATACTCATGTCTTGTTCCTTTCTTTCCAAATTTTTGCCTTCCAGTTTGCACCAGCCACTTAGTCTTTCCTTTTTTGAGAACAGTAGAAATTTGGACACACACACTGGTTAAATAGGAGAGTGCCTCTATCCATATGTGTTTATAGTTCTTTCTGTAACTGGCGCTATATGCTTTCTTAGGTCCTCTTTGTATCTGTATGTGTTAAGAGTACAGAGAAGCCCTGGCCGGTTGGCTCAGCGGTAGAGCGTCGGCCTAGCGTGCACCCGGGTTCGATTCCCGGCCAGGGCACACAGGAGAAGCGCCCATTTGCTTCTCCACCCCTCCACCGCACTTTCCTCTCTGTCTCTCTCTTCCCCTCCCGCAGCCAAGGCTCCATTGGAGCAAAGATGGCCCGGGCGCTGGGCATGGCTCTGTGGCCTCTGCCTCAGGCGCTAGAGTGGCTCTGGTCGCAACATGGTGACACCCAGGATGGGCAGAGCATCGCCCCCTGGTGGGCAGAGCGTCGCCCCTGGTGGGCGTGCCGGGTGGATCCCGGTCGGGCGCATGCGGGAGTCTGTCTGACTGTCTCTCCCTGTTTCCAGCTTCAGAAAAGTGAAAAAAAAAAAAAAAAAAAAAAGAGTACAGAGAATATGAAGCTGTATCTGGACTTACATATATTTAAATTTGTCATATATTTGTGTGCATTTTGTGTTGCTCATCAGTTCACTAATGCTTTCAACAAGTACTTAATGAACTCTTGTTATGTTGCATAGATTTTGGTAGGCTGTGTGAGAGTTTAAAAAAAATGGACATGATCCCTCCCTGGGGGAGTTTTCAGTCGAGTTAAAGAAAATGGCTAGTAATCATCTAGTCCAGGGGTCTGCAAGCTTTTTCTGTAAAAGGCCAAACGATAAATATTTTAGGCTTTGCAGACCATCCAGTCTGTGTCGCAATAATCGACCCTGTTACAACAGGTCTCAATTGGCTGTTACACAGGTGCAGCCACAGATACTATGTGAAAGAATGAGAGTGGTATGGACACTGGAATTTCAATTTCATGTCATTTTCACATATCATGAAATTGTTTTGTCAACCATTTAAAAATGTGAAAGCCTTTCATAGTTTGCTGCCATGCAAAAACATGAGAAGGGCGAGATTTGGGCTGTGTGCTATAATTTGCTAACCCCTGATCTAGTCTAACTTTCTTTTCAATTCATAATAAGCAATTAAACTACTGCACAAAGTAGTAATTGAGTGCTACATGAATGATCCCATTCCAGACAATATGTTATTAGAGGATGTCCAAAAAGAAGCCCTCCTTGACCTGGGGCAATCAGTGAAGAAGGCTCAGTAGGTTTGAATAGGCTGTGACTAAGACTGGTCTTAAATGATGGAGCAGGATATTGATCTGTGGAAAAGACCCACAGATCAGTAAGGAACTGAATAGCCTTCTGGAAAATGAATACAGTATGCCCAGGCACAGAACTGCAGAGGAGCAAAGTAATGTGCAGGTGATGATGAAACAATTCATGGGAGCAAAGGTTGAAGCTGTGGGCAAGGGCTAGATCATAGAAGCTTTGAATGACAACCCAAGAAGCTTGGACTTTACTGCTCATATGAAGTATGTCTATGAATCTGTCTCTTAATAACACTCTGTGTTTGTGTGTGTATGTCTTCATGAGTGTACATTGCATGCACTTTGTTGGCATGTGTGTGGATATGTGTGTTTATGTGACCTATGTCTTTATCAGCAGCTACCCCTGTTTTCCCACACTCACAGCAGAAACATGGTCTATGCTTAGAGGTCATCAACCCCTGTTTGTGTGAATGAATTCTCTCTCCACTGAGGCCTCAGGGACCTGTGGAGGTTTATTTTTGTGTCTCTAATAGAGTGGAGAAGGGAAACACAAGGCAGCGGAGACCAGCTATGGCGGTAGGCAATTCAGGTGGAAAGAGGCAGTGAGGATTGAAGAGACGGGTGATAATAAGAAGGCAGAATAATAGGATCTGGTCTGAGAGTAAGGAGGAGGTAAATTTAAAAATAAAATATTGTAGTCTGGATAACTGAGAGAGTGATGATCCCATTGGCATGTTATGGATACAGAAGTATGTCTTATGTGTTTCTTTGGAGAGATAAGCCCCAAAGACAAAACTATGAAGGTGTTCACATTGTCATGTGTATACATCTGTGTATGTGTAACAGTGATTGTGAGTTACTCTTCTCATTTGATGGTATGTAGTATGAGGGGCAAGGCCTCTCAAGAGATGCTCAGGATCCAGAGATGCTCAGGAGGAAAAACAAAGAAAGTCTCCGACCGCTCCTGAGCCTGACACCACTAACTTGCCCAAGCAAACTGTAATGTGCCTTTGACCCTCAAACTCCAGTTCCAGCTTAGCCCAGTTCTATAGCACCCAGCCCTGATCTTAACTATAGCCCAAGCTACCCTCACTTTTCCGCTTCCACTTTGCTGGTTCTCATCTGATTCCCCTTCTCTGCAACAGCCATTTCCTTCATTAAAAGGAAGGACTCCTTCAAGGCTAACTAAGGTGACCAGTCATCCTCCTTTAGGGAGGACAGTCCTTTTGTAAGTTCTGTCCTCCCTCGAAAAGTGTCCTCCTACATGTCCTCCTTTTTGATATTGGAAGACTAATCTGTAAATGTCCATATTCGATTGATGCAGAGTCGATCCATTGCATGTGATGTGACATTTGTATCTAAATGAGTACTTTTTTCTTACAATTATTAAAAATTAATGGACATGTAAGCATAATTACAATATAAAATATTACAAATGTTTTTATTATGCATTTGTCATATTATAGTGTATTATTGTTGCAATGAATAAAATGTTTCTTTTATTTATGATATTGTTTTCTTCAATTTATTTTTGTCCTCCTTTTCATTGTAAAAAAGTTGGTCACCTTAGGCTAACTTAAGTTTCTCCTTCCTTTCTCATTTCTGTTCAGTCACCCGCTCTTCTCCTTGACCTTTGCTTATTCTCCAAATAGGCTCCAATTGGAGGGATTAGCCAGGACTTTTTCAGTCTCAGGCTTGATTACTGTGACATTTAGCTTGTCACTCTGCAGGGGTGTGGCTGTCTTTTGGAAGAAGTTCAAGCTCTCAGGCTGCAAAGTCCAGACTTAGTACAGTGGGAGAGCCTGACTGAAGTGGTTCTCTCCAGTCTAACACCCATTTCCAAAGCTCGTAGCACCTGCATCCAGCTCTGTCTTATCTGATCACTGTCTTGAATTCTAGATTGGATCATGACCCATGAAGAGCATCATGCAGCCAGAACCCTGGGGATTGGCAAAGCCATCGCCGTGTTAACTTCTGGAGGAGATGCCCAAGGTAAGGAGGAGGGCCCTGCTTGGTTAGACACAAAATCCGTGGCTGATAGGGCCCCTTGCATTTCTTACTCCCCTTCGCCTGTAAAAGGAACGGCCCTCCTTATTATTCACACTGGTATCTTGGGCTTTCCTAAAAATCTGTCAGGTCTAAGTCCTCAAGTGTTTTAGATTCTATTTTCTCTACTTTTATTTACCTAAATCTTCATAAAACTTCTCTGAAGATGTGGTTCCAATTTAGTCCTTTGGTACCTAAAAGACTGGTGTTTTCTCAAACAGCACTGGAAAGAGAGAGACTGACAATATAAAATTATTGAGAAGACAGTAGGTGGATTCACTTCAACTACACTGGAAATGATGGGGAAAGGGGGACACCCAGAATCGGTACTTGGGGGCTCCAGCTCAAGTTTCAGTATCGACTCTGATGTGTACAGAATTCCTGCACTGACCAGGGTCAGGCACCTCGCTCTCACAGCACGTGTCCTTCCACTAGGCACAGCTCTGCTTCGTTCTCTGTTTTCTCTGGCCTTCCCTCCGCTTCCATCCCTTTAACCCTTAAACACACAGAACAGCAGCAGTTAGTCAGTGTAGATCCATAGTGGGGTGGGCTGGTGGGCAGAAAGCCAGAGAGAACCCTTTTCTGGGTTGTATCTAAGAAACCTGGGAGTCAGAAAAATGAAGTGGGAGATATGGGATGTAAAATTAAATCTATTTTACTTTTTTCTCCTTTGATGATCTTGTATATTCCAACTTAACACATTGAAGAGAGATAGAATTTCTTTGAAAGGGATACCAGGACGTGGAGACTGTGATGAGAAAGAAAAGATGTCAGCTGATTCCCCCTCCCCTGCTCCACTCTCCCTAGGCTTTCCTAGACTTTGTATTAAGCACCCACTTTGTGTAGAGCCCTGTCTCATATGTTGTAAAGAAGGTGGTTTCCTTGGGGAACTTACAAACTAATGGAAAAAGATATACATCACTAGAATTCTTATATAGGGCACGTAAAAACAATAATAAAGTGTGCCTCAAACCAAGTAGAATCTACTTATGTAATGGAACGATAGACCCTGGTTGGATTAACTGGGGAAAATGTCACAAAGAAGATAGATTTCAAGAAACTGAACTCTTCAACAGCTAAAGTGCTTAGAACAGTGCCTAGTATATAGTAAGTCCTCAATAAATGTATTACTGTTTAATAAAAAGTGAATAATGGAGCATCTGCTGTGTGCCATGCAGTATGCTAAGCACTAAGGATACATTAATGGAAAAGTCACATATTGTCTTTGCTCATTTTTAAACTAATGTGTACTTAATCACAATTGTGATATATACTATGAGTAGGAGAATGCTAGAACGAGGAAGCAGAGGAAGCGGGCACAGCTTAGGAGGCCCAAGGTTAAGAATGACGACCGTGTGAGGAGTGCTGAGGCTGTAGAGACTGTTGACCTGGCTTCTGTGGCTTCTTTCTTCTCTCCTGGAAAGAGCCCCATGCCAATACTGCGTTCTTCAACATAAACTTTGAGTGTTGATCCTAAAGCCTTGGTAGGATGGCCTCTGGAATTGGATTGTCAGATTTTGGGAAGCAAGGACCTGCTAAAAAAATTCTAAGTGAGCCATATACATTTATAAAATTATGAAAAAGAAGAGCTCTCTGGAGAGAGAAAAAGTATAAAAAAAAAAAGAGGAAGAAGAAGCAGAAGAAGAAGGAGAAAAAGAAAGGCTTAGGATTGAAGTTGGGTCTCAGAGCAGCATCTGATCCTGAGCAGAGACCCCGTTATTCTAGAGACGACCATCACCGCCTTTAAGGGAAGGATCATCTTCCATGGAGGCGGGGGCTATTGACAAGCTGACTTCTGGAGAGCCCACCTAGGACAAGCCCAGGGGATTCTACTGCAGAATCAGTGTACCCAGGGAGATAGCCCACTGTGAGTCCACGTAACCTCACAGATTTATGGCAGTAGGGACTGAGAGTGGTAGAGGATGCAATTCTAAGAGGCAACGAAGCAAAGCAGAAAACTCAAAGCAGAGCTGAGAGGTCCCAGCTCAGCTGATGGAGCAGCTCAAATACAGAAGTGGCCTGCCCAGAGATAAGTTCCTAGTTCTCCCAGGGAGAGAGCACAGAAATGTGTTTTCCCTGGAGGCTGGGGCCATATGGGAAAATGGAGCTGGAGTCTGTAAGATCCACAGAAATGACAGCTTAGCAAAGCTGTCATTCCCTGAACCTTAGCAAAGCTAATAGCCTCTTAAAGTAGAAGAGTGGCCAGGAGTGAGACATCCTGAGCTCACATGCTGGGCTGACTAGATAGCAAATCCTAATTCCCCGTTCAGCCCCAGTCTCCCTAAAACATGCCACATTTGGCCTTATGAAATCAGCATATTCTGTCAGAAAGGACCTCAGTCATCTGCTCTAGTCTTCTGTCTTCAGACAGGGCGTTCATTTTAAATGCATGTTCACCCCATTTTTACAAGTTTACAGGAATAGGAATTCTATTATCTGACCACTATTCCAGGAGTTATAATTTTCAATGACATATCCGTCAGAAAGTGTATTTCACATCTAACATTTATTCCTCGTAATTGGAATGAAATATATTTTTAAATTCAAAGTTCATTAAAGTAGAAAGAAACTTTTCAGCATTGCTTTCAAAAAGATAGTCACCAAGTCATTTATTAGTTTTTCTTCCATCTCATCTCGTAGAGAACCATCACCCATAGCTCTTCTCCCCAAAGCCTCTTTCCAACAGGCTGTAATTGGAGGCTACAGGTTACATGCTTCTGATGTTCTCCAGAGCCCCTCCTAGCTATATCCAGAATACCCCTGGATGGTGCTTGTAATTTTATCCTTTGTCTTGCTTCTAATATGTCAGACAGCTGCTCATAGAGGGTTATTTAGGGTAACATGGAGCAGCCAAGGAGAGACTGGCCAGGACTGGTCTGGGGCCAGAATAGGCCAATGAGGTTGGACAGGAGAGCCCAAAGAATTAATGAGACTCTCCTAGTATAAACTATTCGTTTATTCTGGTCTGTGATTTCTAGAGAACTAGGTGTTTGAGACACAGGTCCAGGGACGTAAAGAGGATCCTAAAACTTGATTTCTAGGCAACCACTTGGATATTCAGTTTAGAGGCAGGAAGGATGACCTTTAGAGGTTGGTAGGGTTGAGGTAAGAGGAAGGCGAGGGAGAAGAGAAAGAATCTTCTTTTCTTGTGGGATTTTTATTCTGCCCAATAGACTTGGATATTTTGTGTTCACTATCTGTTGTTTGCTTTATACTTAAAACCTTTTAAGTTGTTTGTTTTTCTTAAACTTTTCTTCCCTACTCTTACTCAGCTCAAGAGCAGGAAATAGCATTCCAAGCTATACATTTCAGAAGAACGTTTTTCCTTATTTCTTAAGATTACAGATTTGTACCCCAGAACTCTAGGTATCCAATAGAGAAGCCTCTAGACCTTGTGAAAATAAACAATAGTTTTATATCTGTTGTGATCTTATTGAGTTAACTTTATCCGAAAGCAGCGATGGCTATACGTTGACTCTGACCTTGTTTTTTTCGTCCACACAGGCTTTTCTTAAAGCTTCTGAGAAGCCCCCCCTTCCTTCACAGAATTTTCAGGGTTTTGTTTGTTTGTTGTTTAGATTTTATTTATTGATTTTTGGAAAGAGGAGGCAGAGAGAGAGGAAGAGAGGGAGAGAGGGAGAGAGAGAAATAGAGAGGGAGAGTGAGAAGGGGGGGAAAAGCAGGAGGCATCTATTCGTAGTAGGTAGTAGTTGTTTTCCCGTACGTGCCTTGACCCAGCAAGCCCAGGGGTTTGAACCGGCAGACCTCAGCATTCCAGGTTGATGGATTTTTCAGTTTTGATTCTTTCAGTTTGAGAATGTAAACTTAGACTTCTAGCCTTCATGAGACTTTGCTTCAGTGTTGTCATAAATAAACTTTGGTATTGGTGCTCACCAATGACCTCCTGTTGGCAAGCCCAACCTTGCATTTCTTATTTTAATTATCAGAAGCATTTGACACTTCTTACTTCTTAAAACTGTTCTCCCTGGCTTTGAAGGCATTGCCAAGTTTGTCTCCTTCTGTCTTTCTGGTTGCTCCTTATAGTTGACTTCATGGATTCCCTCTTGCCCCGCCCATTCCTTTAGTGTTGGTTTTCCTCAGGGGCCCATTCCTTGCCCTTTTCCCTTCTAATTCCACATATTTCTTGAGACAGTCTTTTCCAGGTCCACACGGATGTCCCACAGGAACGCAACTCAACCTATCCAAATGTGACTGCATCCACCTCACCCCTGTCTTTCCAAATCAAAGCCTGCCTCTGCTCAGTTCATTAATATTACCCTTTGCGAAAGTCAGTCATGGTATTTCCTTCCTCCTCTCTAATACTTTGAAATTTAATCACATTGCTAATTAGATGTAAATTCAGTTGCTTCTGTTTCTAGGGTATATCCTGTCTGGTATCTCTGTTTTACAACAAATGTCACTCTCCCAGTCGAAGACCTCATAATTTTTGTTTCAGCTGCCTGATAGCCATCTAATCCTAGTGTCGCCCCTTTCGGTCTGTCCTCCACACTGCTGCCAGAGTGATCTTTCTGATATGTAGATTCAACTCTCAAAATTCTTCAACGGTTCTCCTTAGTCTGCAACTTTATTTATATATTTATTTTTGGTCACAGACCCTTTTAAGAATCAAATATAAGCTGTGGACCTTAGATTCCCATGCCCTTAAAACCATCACCATGGGTCCTTAGCCAAACACTGGCCCACAGAATAAACACCAGACTTCCTCCAGTGGCATGCAGGTGCCTGCCCACCCGTGTAACTTCGTCACTCCCCACTTCCTGTCTTGTATTTTATTCTTTATAATACCGAATTACCTAAGGTTATTTCTTGAAACTCACCTTTATTTTGTGTTATTCTCCCTGCCTAGAACACTTTCCCCCAAATTGTCCACCTGACAAAAAGATGAAAAGGAAGTTGTCCTTGAGGTCTCAGAATAAATGCTGTCTTTTCTGTGCAGCCTTCCCAGGCTTCCTCCTGGCAGCAGAGCTGCTCCTTCTCTTCATTCCCACTGCACTTTGTACAAATCACCATCATGGGGATCCGTGTTGTCACCATATTATAATTCTTCACAGGTCTTAAGGACCATTGCCAAGTCTTTTATCTCTGTATCCCCAGACTCAAAATTCTCTGCTGTCTCCCCAGTGTCTACATAGTGCCAGGAGCATGATAGGGATTCACTGAATATTTATTTGTTCAATGATTGAATGGACCTCCAATTTGATTTGGAGCTTATAGCCATGTAATACCAACGTTTGTCAGCTTGAAAAAACAAACAAAGAAAAGAGATATTGTGGTCTTTTTAATTCTTTTCCTTTCTAGATAGCTTTGGATTATGCAGTAGTTTGTGGTGGATTTCAGTCTGGCACTGCAGATTTTTCCAATCACCGCCTTCTCTAGTGTTCACTGGTATATAATATTTCCCCAAGTAGGGTTAAGGTCCGTGGGAATAGATTTTTAGATTGAAACAAAAATATGTACTGAAATACCTGAAATATTCACAAGAAGTTGATGTCTATGGCTCTATGATTTCTAGAATATCACCATGAGTCCCTCTTCACATGATAAGTCAGAGAATCCAAACTGGGTGGTACATATTGGAATACATACAACTCAAATGACACTAAAAAGCTATGTATGTGTACAGACATAGGTCACTGAGCCACAGAGAGTTAAGTGTTTGTCCTGAAAAACCTACCCTACCAAAGCTGGGCATATGTCTAGATTCAGTACAGAAGGCAAGGAAAAACATAGTACAGCCATTGGAATTGGGAGGGCCCGGCACGGAGGCCACTAGTGTTGGTTTAAGAATTGTAGGACTTGGATTCAAACCTGAGCTTTGGAAGAGTACCAGCTCTGTGATCTTAACTTCTTGGAACTTTAGTTTCAAAAATCTGTAAAATGGAGGCAACTCCAGGGTTGTGGATAGGATTAATTGAGATGATGTTTAGCAGTGTCTAATACAATAAGCATTCAAGATTATTATTCCCCAGATTGCCTGGGCAAGGAAAGGTCTTAGGAAAGGAAGGAGAGATGAAGGGGGGTATTCAATTAACATTGAATACAAAATCTTAACGGGGAGGCCAGAAGACTTGGGTGAGAGGAGTATTCTAGATTCATAGAAAAGCCTAAGAAAAAGACTGTCTCATATCTTGGATTCCAGGGCTGCTTTTCTAACTTCTTTCTTTCCTCTTTGCAGGAATGAATGCTGCTGTCAGGGCTGTGGTCCGAGTTGGTATATTTACTGGTGCCCGTGTCTTCTTTGTCCATGAGGTTGGTTCTCTACTTTGTTCTACGCCCTCTCTCTCCCCACTTCCCCCTTCCTTACCTCCCAGTTACATTGCAATGTCTGATTTCTCTTGGCTCCCTACCTACCTGAGTCACTCCTCCCCACTTTGGCTTCAGTAATGATGGTAAGTCCCAGGGCTCTGCAGGTTGGGTCCTCATGCTGCCTGTTCATTCAAAGGAAGAAGTAAGTAGATTCCCTCCACCTCCCCCAGAACAGAGAGAGAGAAGCGAAGTGGGCTAGTATTGCACAGCACACTGAGTCTGTCTAGGGACAGAGCCTCAGGAGACGGGAGTCTCACTAGATTTCTGTGGTCTGCCAACCTTCGGAGGTTCTAATTCCTGTTTCCCTTCCTTTTGTTTGCTCTTGTTCTTTGCCCACTCTTCTTGAGGTCAGGTCTAGCTGCCTTTCTTCTCTTAAGTTTTATAGTCTTTTGTCTTTTCAAGTCACATTCCTCTCCTTCCCTCTAACATTCCCCTTCCTCTTCCTCTGTTGTTAATAAAACCATCTGTTATGTAGTTCCCCTGGGAAGCAGATTGGAGGAAATGGGATTAGCCAAGAAGAAGAGGAATTACAATTAAATATTAAGAAGGACATCAAAAATGGGAGAAACTAGAAAGGGTATTGAAAAAGTTAACTTCACCTTCCTTGGACTGTTAAATTACAGTAGTCTCACAAGTATCCAAAACTCTGTAAGGGGGGTGGGTGACTTGATTCTCTGAGAACCTCTTCCCAGAGAGCCTGTCTTGATCCTGGGAGCTCAGGGGGAAGCCTAGCAGAGACTGAACGGGTGTGCTCTGCCCCACAGGGTTATCAAGGCCTGGTGGACGGTGGCGATCACATCAGGGAAGCCACCTGGGAGAGCGTTTCAATGATGCTTCAGCTGGTATGTTCTAGAGGATGCCTGTCCCATGTTTGTGCTGTCCTTGTCTCACCTCTGTTCTGCTTTGGGCTCATGGTTTCCCAAATTCCCTGTCAGGTGGTTTGATGAGGGGGGACTCGGTGACAGGGCAGGGGCTGTGTTTTCCCTTTACTCTTTGCATTTGAAAATATCACCCTGGTTTCCTGGAGCAGGATAGCGTGTGGGGGCTGCGATCACAGGACGGTCTGCTCTTAATATAAAGGTCATAGTCACGACTTGGGTAACTGACATGTAATCAAGTCCTGCCCTGGGGTCACGGGGAAGATCTGGCCCTGAAAATAACCTTACCAGGGGACTGGAGCCAGAGCCAGAAGTAGTGCTGAAATATGCCAGTCCTCATGTGACGGTGATGAGGTGACCTGAAACCAGGCCATTTAAGGGAGGAAGGAACCCAAACAGCCTTACAGAGTTTTTGTTTTTTTTTTTAATAAAACACCTTAAAAATGCCTTGATTTTAGCCATGACCCTTTTTGCTATATTCTTAAGTCATTTCTTAAGTCTTATATTCTGTAAGTCATTTTACACCCATTTTCTGGTTTACTGAAAAATCTACAAACCACGTTAATATCCCCATTCTTTACCTCAATCCCCTACAAATCTGTGAAAAGAAATTTAACGCTCAGTGCTTAGCGACCGTTCTCTTCGGATAATGATGCCTGCCACAAAGTGGTCTGAGAGTGAGCCAGGTTCTCCTCCAGTGCCCCCAAAGCCCTGGACAGTCAGCTTATATGATTTTTCAAAATAAGTAATTTACCCCTCTTAGGGTATCTGTAAGCCCCTGGAAATTCAAGCTTTTCTATGCCCAAAGCTGTTTTTCCTGTGAATACCTGGGTTTTGTGGCTCTTTCCACTAGCGCCTTGGATCCCAAGGAGCAAAAGGAAAAGATTGGTGGTGCCTCGTTCCAATTAGAAATCCCATGTGCTAGAGAGGGAGAAGTGCTACCGAGCACAGTTGGGATGAACACGGTCCAGTAATATCAGGCCAGTAGGGAGAACTTCCAAAAATTGAAGTCACTGCTACTTCTTACACTTTTAAAAAGATCTGGGCCCTGGCCGGTTGGCTCAGTGGTAGAGCGTCGGCCTGGCATGCAGGAGTCCCGGGTTCGATTCCCGGCCAGGGCACACAGGAGAAGCATCCATCTGCTTCTCCACCCCCACCCCCCTCCTTCCTCTCTGTCTCTCTCTTCCCCTCCCACAGCCAAGGCTCCATTGGAGCAAAGTTGGCCCGGGCCCTGAGGATGGCTCCATGGCCTCTGCCTCAGGCACTAGAATGGCTTGGGTAGCAACAGAGCAATGCCCCAGATGGGCAGAGCATCGCCCCCTGGGGGGCATGCTGAGTGGATCCTGGTTGGGTGCATGCGGGAGTCTGTCTGACTGCCTCCCGGTTTCCAACTTCAGAAAAATACAAACAAACAAACAAACAAAAATCTGAACGTTGGAGATTATTTCAAAAGCCAACAAGTGTCTGTGTATTCCCCTGTTCTCTTTGCTGAAAATTACTTTTTTACAAAGCCTTCAAGGAAGTGGGTTGATCTTAGCAGCCTTCCAAGAGGTGTAGCAGAATATAGGAATGACACTGGGATCCCTCCCCCCAGCCAGCATTATTTCCCTTTCCTTTAGAAGGGACAATGAGTCTTAAAGATGTCAGGAAACTTCCTAGGGAGCCACATGGTTATGTCAGCCCATCCCAGTGTTGGAATAGGGGAAATCTTAGCATGTTGAGCCCAAATGTGGCTGTGTTATCTGGTGAGCTGACTTCTACCTCTCCCCCAAAGGGAGGCACAGTGATTGGAAGTGCCCGGTGCAAGGACTTTCGGGAACGAGAGGGGCGACTCCGAGCTGCCCACAACCTGGTAAAGCGTGGGATCACCAATCTGTGTGTCATAGGAGGTGACGGCAGCCTCACTGGGGCTGACACCTTCCGTTCCGAGTGGAGTGACTTGTTGAGTGACCTCCAGAAAGCAGGTGAGACATTGTTCTCATCAGTACTGTTTGTGTGCGCAGACACGCACCCCTTACCTCCCATTGGAGGAAGTTGTTACCCAAACAAACTAGGCTGTCTTTGTCCTCCTTTTTCTGCCATTGCTTATAATTCCCACTGGCTACAGTTCCCTTTCTCCTTGGTCATCTGCTCTTTGGCCTGCCAGTCACCTCATCCAGAGGCTCTTGGTTTGCTTTTCATCGCCAGGTAAGATCACAGTTGAGGAGGCTACAAAGTCTAGCTACCTGAACATCGTGGGCCTGGTTGGCTCAATTGACAATGACTTTTGTGGTACCGATATGACCATTGGAACTGATTCTGCCCTGCACCGGATCATCGAGATTGTAGACGCCATCACCACTACTGCTCAGAGGTAAGGGGGTGGAGGTGGGCAACACAGGAGGGTGGCAGCTGGGACAGGCTGAAGGGTGACGGGCTAGAGAGATTAAAGTGTCTGAGCTATGGTGCCAATAATGACTAGTTTTCTGAGGCTAGAACACATTATCCCTAGAGCACTGAAATTGCACTGCTCTCAAAATACTATAAGATTTGCCTGGCCACTATCTAGCCCTCTGTCCAAACATGTATCTCTGTGGTCTTTAATACCTGTGAGGTCTCCTAAATGATCAGTGTGCAGACTGAGATGAATCCAGGGAGCCTGGAACCTGAGCCGCCCTTTCCAACCACATCCTAGAGACTGTAGAGGCCATTACCACCACCACTCAGAGGTCAGGGGACTTGGAGACAAGGTGGGAGAATGGGAGCGTGCAAGGATAACAGTTCACCCCGGGGATCCTAGAGGGTCCAGGCTAGTGGCGTCCTCTCTCTTCACTTCTTTTCCCTTTCCCCCCTTCTCCTCCTGGGCCTCATCTCTTCCTGGAACGCAGCCTCAGTACTGGCCCCTTTTACTGCTGTATTTTCTCAGCCTGGGAAGGACAGACACCCTGTGGCTAAAGTGTTTCCCCTAGCTTTTCCTGTTCTCTCAAGAAACCTGCTGGGGGGCCTAGCAGCATAAATACATTTCCCAGAGAGGTTAATTGGCCTAAATGTGGATGGCAGCTTAATCTTGGTCATAGGGACACTTGGACTTTATAAAGTGTCTATCTCTTGCAGCCACCAGAGGACGTTTGTGTTAGAGGTGATGGGTCGGCACTGCGGGTAAGATCCCCTTGGGGACTCATTTATTCTGTGGGCCCAGCAATAGCGCCTTCCTCTTCCCATGGGGTCCAGAGAGATCTCCCAGTGGCAGCAGACCTGGAGGTCACATGCTCCTCTTGGTGTGGTCCTTTTCCCTGTCTCCACTCCACTGACCATAGAGACCTACATGTGCATGTGTGTGCATGTGTGTATGGCACAGGCACACTCAGTGTGAAAGAACAGACAGTGCTCTGAGACAGGAAGCCACTGCAGGAGGTGAAATGACTAGGAAGTGCTCTTCAGGGACAGAATCTCATTGAGAAGCCACCTCAAGGGTGCTCTCACCCTCACCCCAAGAATGCAGTTGAGGGTCGTCCTCAAGTCCTTTCACCAGCCTGGGGACTGGCGACCTTGCTGGGCACAGGTGATGCTGTTTGTGGGGTGCAGCTCCTAGTGTGATGCTTCTGGTTCTCGTCTCAGATACCTGGCTCTTGTCACCTCTCTCTCCTGTGGCGCCGACTGGGTTTTTATTCCTGAATGTCCACCCGATGATGACTGGGAGGAGCACCTTTGTCGCCGACTCAGCGACGTACTGGCACTTTTCCTTTGCCCTTAAAAAAAACCCTCCCCCTGTTTCACTGATGATCCATTTCCCTTTCATCGGTTTCACTGCACTGACCACTCTTCTCCATGTGCTTGACCAGACAAGGACCCGTGGTTCTCGCCTCAACATCATCATTGTGGCTGAGGGTGCGATTGACAAGAATGGGAAACCGATTACCTCAGAAGACGTCAAGAACGTTAGTATGAGTGAAGTCAGAGCTGTCCTGGACACCTTACCCACCCCGACCCCACTCCCCAGTGATTTGAGTCTCCCCTTAGACTTCCTGCACACCTCACCCCAGGTTTCCTGCCCCCTAGTTTCCTCCCACCCAGGAAGTAGTACAAGATGAGAGGATAAGTTGTCCATGATTTATCTACATCTCTGTTTTCTCTCTTTGATTCTGTATCTCTTTCTCTGTTCCTCTCTTGGTCTCTTCAGCTGGTGGTAAAGCGTCTGGGATATGACACCCGGGTCACTGTCCTGGGGCACGTGCAACGGGGTGGGACACCATCAGCCTTTGACCGGATCCTGGTGAGTCGTGGGGCTCGACGGCCCTCCTGCCTCAGAACCCTCCACTTGCTGTCCTTCCCCTGCCAGACTGTACTGCACCAGCACAGGGTGATGCGTGACCATGATCGTGCCATCTCGCCACCAGCCTCTACAGTCCGTGGCCTTGACCTGTTCCCATACACTCAAGAATTCCTTTCTGTTGCAGAAAATGATGGGAAACTATATGCTTCCCCAGTGGTGAGGTCTCATATCTCAGAGCCATGAGCATTAGTGAGGTTGTTAAGATCTAACCCCCTATACTCAGTTTGAACCCTCTTAGCCTACTTTCACTGGCAGAAAGAGGAAGTATCCTTCCTTGTTTTATCAATAAGAAGGGAATATGGCCCTGGCCGGTTGGCTCAGTGGTAGAGCATCGGCCTGGCGTACAGGAGTCCTGGGTTCGATTCCCGGCCAGGGCACACAGGAAAAGCACCCATCTGCTTCTCCATCCCTCCCCCTCTCCTTCCTCTCTGTCTCTCTCTTCCCCTCCCGCAGCCAAGGCTCCATTGGAGCAAAGTTGGCCCGGGCGCTGAGGATGGCTCCATGGCCTCTGCCTCAGGCACTAGAATGGCTCTGGTTGCAACAGAGCGACGCTCCAGATGGGCAGAGCATCACCCCCTAGTGGGCATGCTGGGTGGATCCCGGTCGGGCGCATGCGGGAGTCTGACTGCCTCCCTGTTTCCAACTTCAGAAAATACAAAAAAAAAAAAAAAAAAAAAAAAAGAAGGGAATATTATTAAGGCTCATTGATCCCTTTATTTGACTACAATAGTGGACATGTTTCTCTGGAATCAGGTAGAATCCTTGGGGTTCTGATTACAAGAAGATGAAGAGTCATGAAGCTTTGGGTGAAACCTGGGTAGGGAAGTAAAGCCCAATAAGTTCCTGGCGATAGTCCCTAAGTGTGGGGCTCAACCCTGGGAGTTGGAAAGGGCTTTGAGTGTCCTGCTTCCCCAGGCCCAGCCAAGCTGGGGAGGCCTGAGCCAGACTATCTTTGTCCCTTGGGTTCCTGCAGGGCAGCAGGATGGGTGTGGAAGCCGTGATGGCACTATTGGAGGGCACCCCAGACACCCCTGCCTGTGTAGTGAGCCTCTCGGGTAACCAGGCTGTGCGCCTGCCTCTCATGGAGTGTGTCCAGGTGGTAAGTGCTGACCCCAGTGCCCCTTCCTAACAGCCCCAGGCCCGTCTCTGAGCTGGAGCCCATGGGGAAAGAGACCAACTTCCAAGGCCACTGGGACAGGATCGGAGGGAAGGGGGGCACGTGGAAAGAATGTGGTCGTGCCCTCTCTCTAAGCCTCAGTTTCCCCATCTGTGAAATGTTTCTAAAGAAGATGGTACTTTCTATCTCACCTAGTAATAAGACCCATCATCTCTTAATATCTAACCTCAAATCCTACTTTATTAAAAATGGGAATATTATTAAGGTCTAGCTAGGTAGCTTATATTTTTCTCTGATATCTACCTGGAGTATGGTCTCCGAATCAACATGAGAACTAATACGCACCTTGAGGGTTGTCTCAGGGGTTGGAGAGCAGGTATGTGAAGGATGTGATGCAGTACCTGGAAACCGCTGAGGGCTTAGGAAACGATGTGGCTTTTATAGAGCAGTCACTCTGTCACCACAGGGCGAATATTGTGGCTGAGGGCTAAGGTGTCTGGCCTGTGTGCTCAGGGCTGGCTCCCACCTTTGGCCGGCTTCTCAGTGACCTACAGCCCAGACAGCCTCCAGCCTTGCTTGGAACTGTATCTCTAAAAGCCTCAAAGCTAAAGCACTGTCTCCCAGAGCAGAACTCAGTAGCTGGGAGGCACATGCTGGGATCAGCCTATCTCCCTGACTGGGTTATCTGCTGGATCTTCACACACTGACTAGTTTAGAGGCTCCTTTGAGGCTGGTCCCTGAGTGTGGAATGGAGAAAGATGCCATTTTATCTGTGAGTGCGGTTCCACTCTGCCCATATTCTAACAAATAGAGCACTGAATCAGCTTCTTCTATTGCTGCTTATTACTCAGAAAATTCAGGGGAAAACAATACTTCTCTGAAAGTTTGGGGGACATAGACAAAGTGGGGCACAGGTTAGGCAGGATCTGGTCCCTAACCCGGGGATGGGCAGTCTCTGTGGACGGAGATGCCGCTGTGTGGAGCCTGCCCTGGGGTCGTGACTGTTGCTGTGCTCCTCCCTCAGACCAAGGAAGTGACCAACGCCATGAACAACAAGAAATTTGATGAAGCCATGAAACTGAGAGGCCGGTGAGGAAATGCCCGGAAGCTCACTAGCTATAGAAATGAGCTGCCAAATGAGACCAGAAGTCAACAAAGCTTCAGACCCAAAATAAGAGCTTCTGCCTCTTCCTCTTATTGTCTCTGCACACTTTCTTCCCCAAGAGAACTAGTTGTAAGGTGACCAGGAGGCTCCGTTCATCCCAAGGATGCCCTCCCTGAGATTGGCCTTTTATAAATATTGTAATATTTCTGTGTGTGGACCCCAGCTAGATTATAAGTTTCTGTAGGCAAAGGGCAATCTCCCATGCTGAGCCCAGGAGAAGAGTGCTCAGGAGTGTTTGAAGAATTAGTGCCCCCTCTGCAGCCCTGCCCAGTCCCTACTCTTATCCCCCTATGTCCTTAAAGGTTTGCCCTGTGGAACTTCACATTGGGAGCAAAACTTCAGACCAGGTCCCCTTAGTCTGCTGGCCTGGGACATGGACTGAAGACACCTGTATCCCTCTTTGTACTTTTTACAGGAGTTTCATGAACAACTGGGAGGTGTACAAGCTTCTGGCTCATGTCAGACCCCCAGTATCTAAGGTACTCTACTGGCCACTTGACCCCTCTGCTGCCCCCATCTCCCTTTATGAATTGCTTCTCCCAGTTCCCACCACCTGCAGCCTTGCCAGCTTCTTTGCCCCACTGTCACTTTCAGTGCTGAGTCCCTGACTCTGCTAAGACAATTTTCTGTTAGCCACCCACATAGCAGCCCTGTGTGCTTGGTGTGCGCTGGCTATCTCTGACTCAAGACCCATGTCCAATTCAGGGCTGACAAGATAGCATGCGAGGAATGGGAAAGAGGGCTTGTGTAGCATTTTCTCTGGGCCAGTCTGGGAATAGTCACATCTAGGTATATTTAAGCCACCTCTTCCAGTGGAGTAGTGTTCCATATTTAGTGTATATCAGGGTCATCTGGGTGCTTATGCAGGTTCCTGGCCATTCCCCGAGTGCAGCATTCAGACGTGGGGTGGGGCCCAGGAAGACACAGCTTTAACGAGCTCCTGAGGTGGACTCTGATGCATGTGGTCCAAGGATCACACTTTGGGCAGTGCTGCTCTGGGAGGTCTGTTATTCACTATGTAACGATATCCAGGATCAGGGACAGCAGCTTTATTTATTGATTTGCGATATAGAACTTTGCTTCAATAGTATGAGGGAGCAAGCTGTGTGGGCATTCCCTGAGGGAGGGCTGTGTGCTGTCAGGCAGATGCTCTGACCCTAGGACCGTGAGGGACTCAGTCAGCTTCCTCACTGACCCATCGCCCCTCCCCTGCTCCCTCTCTGCTTCCTTCTCCTCAGAGCTGCTTGCACACCGTGGCCGTGATGAACGTGGGCGCCCCGGCCGCAGGCATGAACGCCGCTGTTCGCTCTACTGTGAGAATCGCCCTCATCCAGGGCAACCGAGTCCTGGTTGTGCATGACGGCTTCGAGGGCCTGGCCAAGGGCCAGGTATGGGGACTGAAGGGAAAGGAGCAGTCATGTGGGATAAGTGTAGCAGGGTGACCTGTCTGTTCTCTCTCCTTACCCTGTCTCTCACTACCTTTCTCTCTCAGGGTTCAAGCAGAAGTAGATATTTAATTTCAGCACAATAGGAACAGGCAAGGGCCACTAAAATGAACCCTTTGCAAGCAACATGTCTTATTTCATTCTCTATCCCAAAGCTCAGCACGGTGCCTGACTTAAGTAGGTGCTCGTTATTTGTGAATGAGCAATAAGGGGTGGTAGAAGTTTAATGAGCTGGGGGAAAACCAATCCCTGATTCCTCTTCCAACCAGAGGTGTCGGGGAGGGGTTAGAACTTATGGGGATGCCAGTCCACGATGCAGACCCGTGTAACCCTTCCCTGCAGATCGAGGAAGCTGGCTGGAGCTACGTCGGGGGCTGGACTGGCCAAGGTGGTTCTAAACTTGGGACTAAAAGGTAAGTGGCATTGCAGGAGCACCTCCTCCTAGTCGCCCCTTAAAGGTGTCCCTTGGAATGTGGGTATCCGTGCATCAGGTCAGGGTCTGCTTGGAGCACTGCGGTTACCTGGGGCTTCTATGTGCTACGTTCACAGTTGCTCCGGGGAGGGCAGACGTGTCCATCCACCACTGCGGAGCAGCTCTGGCAGTTGAGAGCCCCAGTGTGTGTCCTCGGACAGGGTGGGGTAGGGAAGAGGGCACCAAGCAAGATACTATAAGTGTCCTCTAACTCTAACTTTTCCTCTCAATTTTGCTGTCTCCCCCAAATTTCATTATCCTCCCTCCCCACCCACCCCTCAATCAACTAGGACTCTGCCCAAGAAGAGCTTAGAACAGATCAGTGCCAACATCACTAAGTTTAACATTCAGGGCCTTGTCATCATTGGAGGCTTCGAGGTGAGTGCCCCTGCTGTTCCTTCCTCTCCCCCTCCCACCCGCCCACCTTCCCTCCTCCGCTCATTCCTCCCCGGCTGCTCTCCTCAGGCCTACACAGGGGGCCTAGAGCTGATGGAGGGCAGGAAGCAGTATGATGAGCTCTGCATCCCGTTTGTGGTCATCCCTGCTACGGTCTCCAACAACGTCCCTGGCTCAGACTTCAGCGTGGGGGCTGACACGGCACTCAATACGATTTGCACGGTGAGAGCTCCCTACCCCCGCCCATGCCTCTGGCCAGGATGATAGGCCCCGGGCTGAGTCTGGTCCTGGAAAGTGAGGTGCAGTTTTTGTACCAATCAAGCAGCATTGTTTGAGAAGTGCTTCTTGAGGCCCAGGCATTTACACAGACTTCAACCACACATACGGTGTTTCTCCTCCTCCCCTGTGAGTCCTCTAACCGAGAAACGCACATTTAGTAGGACTCTGCCTACCAAATGTTTTCTCCTTTCTGAGGTCATACGGCCTAAGTTCCATACTCTGAGCAACAGAAAGGGTAGGTACATCTTCCTTCCCAGAGGAGAAGTTCCGCAGGTGCTTGACAAATGTGCTTGTTGTTCCTGAAGGCAAGGACTGGAGGTGTAGGGGCTCTGCTGGCCCGGGGAGAAGAGAGTGCCAGAGTTGGGTTATGACAAGAGCCATGGAAGTGACAAGAGTCAGGCCCCTGACCCTGCCTTTCTGTGACCCTTTGTCTCTGCAGACCTGTGACCGCATCAAGCAGTCAGCAGCGGGCACCAAGCGTCGGGTATTCATCATTGAAACTATGGGCGGCTACTGTGGCTACCTGGCCACCATGGCAGGACTGGCAGCTGGGGCCGATGCTGCCTACATTTTTGAGGAGCCCTTCACCATTCGAGACCTGCAGGTAGATAGCCACCTAGAGTTTTCTGGGTAGCTCTCCCCTGCCCCAGTCTGTCCCCACTGTTCCCACAGCAACCTGAGCTGTGAGAGGACAGAGCTGACCGATCTGGAGTCCTGTGGGGAGACCGGACAGCACTGAGCAGGCATTCCTTGGGGAGACCTCACATAGATGACCAAAGCACCTGCTGTGGGCGCATTCATTTTGAAGGGCGGCTTGCTGTTCAGCCCTTTCTGTGTGTTTTTCATTTTATCTTCACCACAGACATGCAAGGCAGATATTACCTTCCTATTACAGATAAGAAAGGCTTAGAGAGGTTAAAACCTTTCAGCCCTGGCCGGTTGGCTCAGTGGTAGAGCGTTGGCCTGGCGTGCAGAAGTCCCGGGTTCGATTCCCGGCCAGGGCACACAGGAGAAGCGCCCATCTGCTTCTCCACCCCCCCTCCTTCCTCTCTGTCTCTCTCTTCCCCTACCACCCACCATGACCCGGGTGCTGGGGATGGCTCCTTGGCCTCTGCCCCAGGCGCTAGAGTGGCTCTGGTCGCGACAGAGCGTCGCCCCAGAGGGGCAGAGCATCGCCCCCTGATGGGCAGAGCGTCGCCCCCTGGTGGGCGTGCCGGGTGGATCCCGGTTGGGCGCATGCGGGAGTCTGTCTGACTGTCTATCCCCGTTTCCAGCTTCAGAAAAATACAAAAAAAAAACAAAAACAAAAAAACCTTTTCTGGACTCCTAACTGATTGAGAAAGTTGGTGATCTTTCTACTATATCACGCTACCCTTCCCAGTGTCCCTTGCTACCAAAGTGGACTCCTCTCATTCCTTTCAACTCCAGGGTGAGGGTCTGACTCCCATGTCACAGAGAGACCATTTGGTCCTTATTTTCCAAGATCCCAGTTCACTGGAGGAAAAAAGCCACACAGTGGAGGGGATGGCAGGCTGAAGGA
Organism: Saccopteryx bilineata; assembly: GCF_036850765.1. NCBI lineage: Eukaryota > Metazoa > Chordata > Mammalia > Chiroptera > Emballonuridae > Saccopteryx > Saccopteryx bilineata. Next base: position 135,703,242 of record NC_089491.1, on the reverse strand, counting down.
GCTCCCTAATCCCAAACCCAGCCAGCCCCCGCCCAGAGTGGGAGGAGGACTTGTTCTCTCCTACCCATAACTTAAAGCCCACGTGAAGGAACTGGTTCCTCCCAGGTGACTCACTGCTGTACAGAAAAGCATTTACAGCCCAACACCAAGAGGAGAGTCAGCCCTCCGAGGGAAGCAGAAAGCCCTTGAAAGGGAAATTGAGGAGGTGTGAAAGGGGGCTGAGAACTGACAGTCCCCACAGCGTTCCTCCTTGCAGTTCTGCCCGTCTCCTTTAGACTCTTCATTTAAATTTCAGTCAGCACTGAACTTCATAAAAGGATCAGGCACAGTTCGGGCCCAGGAGTGTAAACAGCCCTCTTCCCTGTCCTTCTGCCTCTGGGAGAGGCTGGCCGGGGAAGAGGAGATCTCTGCGCCTGTCCGACCGACCGTGCCCACTCCCAGCCAGGCTTAGGATTTACTGTTTCATTTTCAGGCGAATGTTGACCATCTGGTGCAAAAGATGAAAACAACTGTGAAAAGAGGCTTGGTGTTAAGGTACCTCACTCATGGCTTGTTCCTAAATGAAGAGAGAAAATCGTTGGGCTTTGGCCCTAGCCTGTAGAATGGATCCACAGTTGGGACACAGGAATCTGCAGATACAAAGGGAGAAAACCTGAACCACGGAGGAGATAGGAACGGGCAGAACAGAGCCAACAGAGGGAGGGTGGGGAGGGGGTGGGGAGACAACCAGTGACCGGCTTTTGGTCTGTCCTTGGCAGGAATGAGAAGTGCAACGAGAACTATACCACAGACTTCATTTTCAACCTATACTCTGAGGAGGGGAAAGGCATCTTTGACAGCAGGAAGAATGTGCTTGGCCACATGCAGCAGGTATGGGGACGCCCTGTCACGCCCGTTACCATACGGCCATGGCCCCCACCGGCCATCGCAGCTCCCCCGGCCTCGGTTCTGCCAGAGGCTGTCAGTGTGGCCACAGAGCGTGGACCTGCGGTCTTTTATAGTCGCAGCACCAGATGTCTGTCTCCTGAAAACGGCTTTAGAGGTCGTGTGGCCCATCTTCTTCATTTAGGGCGGGGCTTCTCAACTGCGGCACTGCTGCCGCTTCAGGCAGGATAATACTTTGCTGCGGTGGCTGTTCTGTGCAAGAGGTTAGCAGTATCCCTGGACTCTACCCATGAGATGCTAGTAGCACCTCTACCCTGAGTTGTAATAAGTAAAAAAATGTCTCCAGATATTGCAAATATGCCCTGGAAGGCAAAATTGTCTCCATTTGAGAAGCACTAATTGCAGTGAGAAATGAGCCCCAAAGAGGAGACAAAAGTTGTTCAGGGCCTTTCATTAAGCTTGGATGAGAGCCAGAATGAGCCTGGTCCATTGTCCTTCCACCACACCATCTCATACAGAAGCCGCGGAATTAGTGCAGGCGCCTTGCGCCACTGATGGGGCTCACGGGGAACAGAACTTTCCACCACTCCCATCCAGTCCTAGCGTTCTTCCCACCCAAGATAGGCCTCACTCACTAATGCAGCCATCCCAGGCGTCCCCAGCTGGTGCTACTTAAGCATTGACCTTTGAACTTTCCCCACAAATGAATTCCCAGTGTCTCAGTTTGAATGAGCTTATTAGCCCCAGCAGGAATGGGGTACTATTATATTAAAGTATGAAGCCCTAGATTTTTTTTTTCCCTTCCTACTTTACCACCTACTTTCTTTCAGTTCAGAAAAGAATTTACATGTTTTATATTATTCTGAGGTGCTTGCCACCAAGGGATCCAGACTGGGCCACATTGATATCATCAGTGATGATGACTGAGAAAGCTGCTAGGTTGAAGAGGGTAGGGAAGTGACTGGTGGCCAATAAGACTAGAAATACATGAAGAGGATCTGGCAGCTGTGGGGCTAGAAGAGGCCATTGTGAGACCAGTCATCTCTTTAGCTAATTACTAATTCTTACACCTACAAATGGCCAAATAGGCCGGGCCAGCTCACCCCAGTTTCCTGAACTATTTCAGAATTTCTGGATTCCTGTTTTTGGCTATAAACTTGGGGCCCATTCCTCCCTTTCTCTCTGTGTTTTAGATATCTCTGATACTTGGGAGTCCTTCCTTCTGTAATTTTTATGACTCTTTTTCTAGGGTGGGAGCCCAACTCCATTTGACAGGAATTTTGCCACTAAGATGGGCGCCAAGGCTATGACCTGGATGACCGGGAAAATCAAAGAGAGTTACCGTAATGGTAGGTGGGGTATGGGTGAAGCCCCTCCACAGAGGCTGGGTCTCCTGTACAGAAGCTGACTGACTGTCCTTATTGCAGGGCGGATCTTTGCCAATACTCCGGACTCGGGCTGCGTTCTAGGCATGCGGAAGAGGGCCCTGGTCTTTCAACCAGTGACTGAGCTGAAGGAGCAGACCGATTTTGAGTGAGTGCATCTACTTCCTAGGGTGGTTCCCTCCCTGGCAGTTTCAAGTTCTACTTTGCCCAACCTGCTGTCCTCAGTCCTTCCCTTAGCAGTAACACCTGTAGTCGCACTTACTTAAAATCTGATGCCTGTGCCCTAAATCCAACCTCTTTTGCTCAACTTCTTCCCGTGAGCCTTTGATAGAAGTTGATTGTGCTGCTGAGAGATTACATCATCAACTACCTCATTCCTTTGTAGGCACCGCATCCCCAAGGAACAGTGGTGGCTGAAGCTGAGGCCCATCCTCAAAATCCTAGCCAAATACGAGATTGACTTGGACACCTCAGAGCACGCGCACCTGGAACACATCAGTCAGAAGCGGCCTGGAGAAGCTCCTGTCTAAATGTCTTTGGAGTGAGGGGAACAGATTGTTCATATAGTCTCAAATGTTTTAGCTCATTTTTCATTAGGTTTCCTTTTATTCTGTAACTGCAGCCAAGATTAGCTCTGGCTAGGGGGCAGTGAGTGAGTGAAAGCTCCATTTAGGTAGAATGTATCATGACTTCTGCCCCAGCTTCATTCATCACACAGGCTGGGCTCATCTAGTGCTGGGACAGCTAGATTTCAGTTACTCGGTTAGAACTTTCCTAAAAATAAGGTTTATTTATTTCTTTGTGATAACAAAGTCCTGGTTCCTCTACTGCTTTTGCTACAGTGACAAACAATAACTACACTAATAAATGCCAACTGGTCACTGTGCTTGGGGATCTCCTGTTATCTTCTCAAGTAGAATGTAGTACAACCAGACTCTGCCCAGACAACACCGGGAAAACGCAGCCCACGTACTCACCCCATGGGCTTCTGCAGCATCTTGGGCTCTGTACACAGGGTCCTAGAACATGCAGGCACACTGGTCCTCCCCCTCATCCTGCGTAAGTCACCCCTGCATCCTCTGCAGCCGGTGTGATGCTGCCGTCTCCCTTAAGCTAAAGCTGTGTCTCACCCCTTGAGCACATGCCCGTCACCTTGAGTCATGTTTTTCCCAGCCGTCTCCTGATCTCTACTCCTCCACTGACAGCCCAGGGTTCTCCCTTCTCAACTATTCCCCTCTGCTCCTTCCTGGATGAAAGCCAGACTCCATTTGTGGGGAGACATGTACATTTGAAAGGCTTGGGAAATTGAGACACCCAGTCTGGGTCCTGGTTTGGTTGAAGTACTGTTTTGGAAAGATGACAGTTCTTATTCAGCTTAAGTTGTTTTCTGTTCTATAATGAGGAGGCTTCTTCCTCCTCATTAGCCAAGTGCCCGTGTAATGCAGTTGGTCTTCAGGATTGGGACCACAAATTATATACAGAATGGTCAGGGTAGTGCCCTGTCAATGCCAGGTTTAAGCTTTGCCTCCAAAAACCAGGTCCTAGCTCTCGGCATAGGCACACATAGTCCTCCCAGCTCAGTTTCCTCATTTGCTTGATGAAGCAGGAATGTTCCAGCTCACAAGGGGTGGAAGAAGGGATTATCTCTAGTACATTACTTCTGCTGGCTGTCCAAAGTATTACTGCTATACTCTAAAAAGAGATCGAAATGTAGTGACTGAGAAGGCTTGTCAGAGTCCAGAATTAAAGCAACCAAATGCTCTTTGTACAGGAATTAACAATAACTATCAAGTACTGTTATCACTGAATCCTCAAAACAGCCAATAAGGCTGGGTGGTGACAGAGGGAAGAATGGAGCTCAGGATGATTAAATAATGTGGAGAAAAGCAGGAACAACAGAAATTGCCAAAGTTGCTTTTAGAACTGTTTATTTTTTTTAAGTATGCAAAAACACCAATAGCAAAAGGGCAAAAGCAGACGTACTTTTTCAAATTAACTGTGTCAGCAGATTTGTAGTTCCCAATTGGTTTCTGAAATTTGCATACAGATCATTAAGATCAATAATAACTTGATCTAGTTTAGGAACATAAAAAGGAGCATGTACATTAAAACATCTCTTTTGGGCAGGCAGGCCATCTCAAAAGGAGCTCTTATAGTGCTCTTCCCCAGGCCCCCAACTCCATCCCCTCCACCAGTGTTTTGTATAGATCAGTAGAGGGCAAATTTTCCAAAACAACTGAAAGAGAAATAATTCCAAGCCGTTAGCAGAGTGAGCTTCACATAGGGAATGAGGAAGACCCACGGGAAAAGGCAGCCCAAATCCTCCCCTACTAGAGCCAACACCTGTGTCTGTGGTGCAAGAAATGCCTGCTAAGCCATCTGAGAAACTGGCTTTCAGGGAGAGAAAGAACTTCATTAGAAGAAAGTTCTTAGCACTGCTTAGAACCTGCTTAATCTCTCCTACTATGTGGGAAGCAGCAAGACAATCTTTCCAAAATAATATTGCTGAATTATTGTAATCCTCAGGGGCAACCATGGAAAAGCAGCAGAAACAGCTGTTTGTTTTGATAATGAGAAAGGGGACCAGTCCCTTCTGAATGCTCCATGATGCGACATTCGAGGGATATCATCCAGCCCTATTCTCAATCTGTACACTATCTGAGGTTGTAGTACCTTTCTCTTTGGGCTGTTCTCTTAAACTTCTTCAGAGATCAATTAAAATGCTTCTAGAGGATTCTTCTGAAGGGTTACTATGTCCCCAAAGGAAACTCAAACACATTCCTTAAGTACTTTGTACTTTTCATCTTCCTAGAGAAATTTAGTTGCACTGTTGACTTTTTCCCTAAAGAGGAGGGGAGGGGGGAGACCTCTTCATTGCAGGGTACAATATAAAAAGCCAAGTAAGTGAAAAACAAAAGTGGGAGATACTTTTTTTTGTTTGTTTGCTTGGTTTGGGGAGAGGAGGTGGTGTGGAGGTTACTGTTGTGACTGGTTGCCTCAAAATATAAACCACACAACAGGAACAGCTGCTTTTCCTGTGTTCCAAGACAAAGAGACAGTAGTGCAGGGAAATCCTCACCCAGAGTTACCGTGTGATGGTGTGAATGTCTCCTCTGGGCTATTCTACAAGTAGCAGGTATTCCTTCAGAGAAGCTGGCAGTGGCAGGCCCTTCACTGCATCGGGCAGGTACTGGAGTCCCAGGCTGCGGCGCACGGCATAGCGAGAGAGTGTTTTTAGAGTGCCCGGGGCTGAGCACAGAACAGTCAGTTTCTCACACAGCTGCTGGTCTCTGGCCACTTCTCGTGGCATGGTACCATTTTTCCTTAATTCAAAGTGTCCAACAGCTCTGTGGAGGAGCTCAAAGCAAGAGTCCTCTTTCTCAGTTCCAAGGCCCCTGACTAGCAGAGCCACCAGGCGGGAGATGGGTGTCTGGCCTTTCAGGTTGATGACTCTGACCTCTGCCCCATAATCAAGAAGGATGCTGATGCTCTCAAGGTTTCCCTTCATGGCAGCCCAGCTGAGCGGGGTGTCATTGTTGTAATCCAGGGCGTTGACTGAGGCCCCACTCTCTAGGAGGGCCCGCACACATTCAGCATTGTTCTTAAAGGCTGCCCAGTGAAGTGGGGTGTCTCGGTTGCCATCCAGTGCATTGGGGTTTGCACCATACTCCAGTAGGACCTCCACGCAAGCCTCATCCTTCTCTGCGGCATAGTGGAGGGCTGTCCGATTGTAACCATCCAGGGCGTTCACCTGTGGAGGGAGGAACTGTATTACAGTAAACAGACTACTTAGGACGATGGGCAAAGAAGCTTGCACGTTTACCCTCTACCTTTGCTTGTAATGTTCAGAACAAGAGTCAACAAGCAATTCCCAGGGGACCTTGGCGATCAAGGTGGAGATAGGACGGGAGCTTAGGAACAAATAGGAAAAGCACGGTCCCCAAACAACCAACAGTATTATGTGAATTGACTGGCTGGCCTCCGTTATTCAGGTGTTTGCTGCTGTTCTTATTTATTATTCACTAGAATCTCTACCATAGAGTAAGGGCTAAAGAAAGATGAAGTCTAAGTCCTTGTAACTACTCTGAAAGGTGTTTATTGAAAAGCACCTTGAATGTATCATCCAGAGTAAAGGTTTTGGATTATTTTACTTCTCATGACTCACTCTATCCCGTGGCTAAGGGCAACCAGACTGAGAAATAATGAGGCCACGCAGAGCTCTGCCGTGCAGCTCTGCTTTGCTCTTCGGCCACACAGAGGACCGCCCTGCAAACATGCTGTGGACTCACAGAGAACCTGGAGGAAAGAGACAAATCCCCAGTGCTGGAAAAGCAGCTGGCTTGCTAAAACTCAGCATCATCTATAATTTTTGAAGGCTACAAAGACTTTATTTATTTATTTATTTAGTATTTTTCTGAAGCTGGAAACAGGGAGAGACAGTCAGACAGACTCCCGCATGCGCCCGACCGGGATCCACCCGGCACGCCCACCAGGGGGCGTCGCTCTGTCGCCTGGGGCAGAGGCCAAGGAGCCATCCCCAGCGCCCGGGCCATCTTCGCTCCAATGGAGCCTCGCTGCGGGAGGGGAAGAGAGAGACAGAGAGGAAGGAGAGGGGGAGGGGGGGAGAAGCAGATGGGCACTTCTCCTGTGTGCCCTGGCCGGGAATCGAACCCGGGACTTCTGTACGCCTGGCCGACGCTCTACCACTGAGCCAACCGGCCAGGGCCTACAAAGACTTTAAAACCCAAACATAAATATATTATCTTCCCCCATAAAATGCAATAAAGAAAAACTGAAATATTTAACTGAGTTCAACCTTCAACCTTCTATTTAGCTTACTGTCCTTTTTCCCCTGAGATATTTTCGCCTTCATCATTGACACTAATCACCGGCGTTCAGTTCAGGGTCATTCTCAGTTGTGGAGCAGATAATGACGGTAGAGAATAAGCTGTGTGGAGGTGCGACGCGGGGGCCCCCCTCAGGCTCACTGCCTGGTATGTGGGGCCTGCACGCCACCTTCACGGCAAGTCTGATTCAAATCAGTGCCTCTGCACGTGCACGTTCAAGACTGCTCACCAAGAGCCAACATACTAATTTAACAAGCAGTTCGCAATTACCACATGCCAGTGTTCTAAACAATTTACAGTCTTACAAAGAAGATACCATTATCGTCCCCATTTTACAGACAGGGAAACCAAGGCAAAGAAAGGTTAAGTAACTTGTTCAAGGTCAAGGTTACACAGCTAGAAGTGACAGCTGGAATTCAAATCCATGAAGTCTAGCTTCATATTCTAGTCTTTTAATCACTCATTGTACTACTATGCTGCTGCTTTAAAATGTCAACATAAATTAATGATGGTGTTTATGTTAAGATACTCATATCAGAAAGAAGACAGAAGCAAAATACACTAAAACAGAAAAAAAATTAGTGAGCAGAAACGGCACAAGTAGGCCAGTTCAGAAGAAGGGATTGTCAAATGATACATGTCCCCCAGCGAGGGTGGCATTAACAGCACGCATCTGGTAGCAGGTCTCACATGCTGTAGATTTAATCAGAGCTGAGGGACCACTGCACTCACAGCTCCTGGACAGTCAAAAGGCAATCAGAGGATTAAATGGAAATATAAACCAACCCAGAAGGAAGGCCCGGAGAGACCCTCTTCTTGGTGCTATGGACAACTCACAAAAGAAAGGCAAAGGAATGAAATCCTCAGGATGATTTTATATATTTGCCATTACATTTTGCTTTAACACTGGCTATGCCGATGTTACCATAAGCTGAAAGGTAGGAAGAGACGGGAGAAGAAAGAAATGTTAAGAAAATGTGAAGCTCAAGTTTTAGTGAGTCATTAATATGACAGTGTTAAAAACATTATTACCTCAGCTCCTTTTTCCAGGAGTAACTCCACACAGTCAGCATCTGACACCATGCAGGCACAGTGCAAGGGCTTCAGTGTGCCATGGGTGCAGTTCACATCCGCTCCCTGCGGGCAGAAGGACACTCCCATCAGTGTGCGCAGCTCTGGCTCAGTGAGCAGGATAAAACTCAGAACTGAGTCCGAGGGGAGGAGGGTTCTAACTCAGCACTGTCAACAGACTAGTGGTCCCAGTTTCTATTCCCATTAATTAAATGTTATGATGCTAACATGCAAACCAAGCAAAACACTAAAGATGAAGAAAAGGGACTACTGATTCCTTAAAGCATGTTATTTTCTCCACAAAATAGCTTGCCATGAGGTCATTTACATATCACTGAGGATATAACCTACTAAGTAAAAGCAGTGGGAACCTTTATCATCAGGCCTGAAAGCTGGAAAAGCGTTTCATGGCCATCATGCTCTGAAAAAGGCTGAAGCCAGGAGAACTGGCACACTCTTTTTGCCATTCAACAGGTGACCATCGTTAATAGTAAAGTCATCTTAATGTTATCTTTTTGTTTATAAACATTTTCAAAGTAGCCTCTTAGTATCAGCATCCTCTCCCACCCACCCTCTGCTGGTACTTCCTTTTCAAATCTGATCAAGGAGATGGAGACACCACAGTCAGACCAAAGTCACTGAGTGACTCAGCAGCAGAGCTAGAATTAGAACGTGACAAAATTTCTGCTGCTGAGCCTTCTGATACCACTTTTGCTGAGAACAAGCTAACACTGTATGAGTTTTTCTTCTCACAGCTGTGCCACACAACTCTAAGCAGCTACAGAGCTCTAGGCTGTAAATAAGAATTTTAAAGTTGTTAAAAAGAATGTACAGAAGTAACCATCTGGATGTATTTTCTAGTGATCAAACGATTGCCCTGTAACTTTTCTCTTCAACAGGAATAATACACAGAAAAAGGTATCAAAGACTTTCTAGGAGACACTAGTCAAGTAACAATTACTAAACAGCAATGGTTAAGTATCGGATATTAAAGTGTTTTCTTAATTCAAAAATCACCATGCATTTTAGGGGCTGATACTATTCTTTACAGAACTAGAAGTGGTAGCTGTTGTTAAGATAGAAGGCAGGTGATATCTCTCCATGTAATCATTACAAACCACAAGGATTTGAAAACCACTTCTGCTTTGCTGGTCTCCTTCCTCCCTTACTACAACATGTGTAGAAGACTTTGAACTTGCTGGATCCCATATGCACCATAACCAGACAGAGATTTTACTAAGAACATGAGACCAGGGTTATCTACAATATGTTTCTAAAAGGAAAATATCAGATGCTAAAAGCAAAAAGGAGAGGGGAAGAGAAGCAAAGCATAGAGAAAATGTATTTCAATGGTCACGTTAATACATTGAAGAATACTGTAAAAACTCTTTGTAATCTTGATCTGAGTCAAAGCTGCAAATCTGTAATCTACGAGGATTCCCCAGGAGCTTTCCCACTTCACCTCCCAAGGACTCGATGTCAATAACAGCACACTCACCCCTCTGATGAGGTCCTCTACATTATCATGTGGGAAGGAACGGATGGCAGCGATAGTTCGGATTAAGCGCTCTGAGAGAGAGTATTTGCTCTGAATGCTCTGCATAATATACCACATACTGGAACTCATCAAGGCTCAGGGTATGTTCACATGCTCCAAACTGCCTGAAACAGAGAAGTTTTAGCAACACAATAGCACTGAGTGCATTGTCCTTAAGGGTTGGAGTCCTCTGAGGCCTTCCCAATACTAAAAGCAGATTTCAAACAGATCAGTGATTAATTAATATAATTTTCTCTTAATCATGGGGAAAAGATTGATTATGGTTAAGGAGTTGGGTAAACCTGGCCACAAATGACCTGAACCTTCGGACCTCAGTTCTACACTCAGATCTAGTTTAGCACAAGATTTCCCAAGAAGCCCCAAGGCCCCCATGGAGTTCTGTGTGGTTTAAAGCAAGAGTACACAAGGAACGGGATTTTTTTTTAATTAATTTTAATGGGGTGACACTTGTAGATCAGGGTACATGTTCAGAGAAAACATCTCTAGGTTATTTTGACATTTGATTATACTGCATTCCCATCGCCCAAAGTCCAACTGTCTTCCGTCACCTTCTAACTCATTTTCTTTGTGCTCCTCCCCTCCTCCAACCCCCTTCCTCTCCTTCCCCCACCCTGTAACCCCCATACTCTTGTCCATGTCTCTGAGTCTCATTTTTATGTCCCACCTATGTATGGAATCATATAAAGAACAGGATATTTTATTTTTTATTTTTATTTATTTATTTTTATTCATTTTAGAGAGGAGAGAGAGAGGGAGGGAGAGAGAGAGAGAAAGAGAGAGAGAGAGGAGAAAGAGATGGGGGAGGAGCTGGAAGCATCAACTCCCATATGTGCCTTGACCAGGCAAGCCCAGGGTTTCGAACCGGCGACCTCAGCATTTCCAGGTCAACGCTTTATCCACTGCACCACCACAGGTCAGGTGGAACAGGATATTTTAAAGGTTGAAGATGCCATAAAACATTCTTTTCCTTCTCTGTATTTTGTGGTCATTATTATTATCAGCACCCCTTTAGGTTATTTGTTATAATTGGCCTTGCAGTAGTTATATTCATATGGTTTCTCTATCTAAACGGTAATCAATTGGAAGGCAAGGTCCTTGCCTTCCACTTTTTTTTTTTTTTTTTTTTGCCCATGTAAGGTCTCACAAAAGGTTTCAGCCCATCCGCAGTGTCTCACAAAAAGTAGGTATTTAATAAATATTGGTTAATTGACTGACTAAAGGACATGGAAGAGACTGTTAGTGTGAGAAAAGAGGGAAAAAGCTATGGAACAAATACTTATTTTTAATGACCAGACATCTATGAAACAGTTTTGTTTGTTTGTTTGTTTGTTTCCATTTTTCCGAAGCTGGAAACGGGGAGGCAGTCAGACAGACTCCCTTATGCGCCTGACCGGGATCCACCCGGCATGCCCACCAGGGGGCGATGTTCTGCCCCTCTGGGGCATCGCTCTGCTGCATTCAGAGCCATTCTAGCGCCTGAGGCAGAGGCCACAGAGCCATCCCCAGCGCCTGGGGCCATCTTTGCTCCAATGGAGCCTCGGCTGCGGGAGGGGAAGAGAGAGACAGAGAGGAAGGAGGGGGGTAGGGGTGGAGAAGCAAATGGGCGCCTCTCCTGTGTGCCCTGGCCGGGAATCGAACCCAGGACTCCTGCACACCAGGCCGATGCTCTACCACTGAGCCAACCGGCCAGGGCTATGAAACAGTTTTGAATGTTTTCAGCAAAGATAAAATGGAAACTATTTGAAGTAATATTATAAAATAAGGAAGGAATGCAAAAGAAGAACAACTCTGGAGTCATCTATATAAAATCAGAAAATATTTCAATGTTCACACCAATGGTTGCAGTTGTAGGGAAATAAGCAGATTTCAGTGCAAAATGAATGAAAAACTTTAATAACTGGCCATTTGTGACAACTGAGAAATAAATTTGGGCAATTTATGTTAAAATCACCTGACAGAGGGTTCTAGAATGGAAGGAGAAAATAACGCAATATACTTAAATTCAACTATGATAAAAGTTTGGCCGTATACTAGTTGGGAAACATTTAAATTAAAGCAGACAAGGTGGAGCATTTCAATGAGAAAGCATGTATCAAAAATTACAGAGAAAATATAGTATGCAATATCAGCTATGTTTAACTGTTTAGAGTACATGTTCTTATTAAACTATAAGTTCCTTGGGGGTAAATATAGTGCTATTTTCAATAGTGCCTGGCACATGGCATGTTCTCAATAAATATTTTTTGAAACAATGTAAAAGCTTATTATTTTGGATCTTAAAAAATTCAAGACTTGGCCCTGGCAAGTAGGCTCAGTGGTAGAGAATCAGTGAGGCATGTGGATGTCTCAGGTTCGATTCCAGTCAGGGCATACAGGAGTGACAACCATCTGCTTCTCTACCCCTCCCCTTCCCCCTTCTCTGACTCTCTCTCTCTCTCTCTCTCTCCCCCTTCTACAACCAGTGGCTCGATTGACTGATTCAAGCATATCGTCCAAGCACTGAGGATGGCTCTGTGGAGCCTCCACCTCAGGTGCTAAAAATAGCTCAGTTGTGAGCATGGCCCCAGATGGGCGGAGCATCAGCCCAGATGGGGTTGCCAGTGGATCCCAGTCGGGCGCAAGCAGGAGTCTATCTCCCCTCCTCTCAATTGGAAAAGAAGAAAAAAAATTCAAGACTTATAATTAAACACGTTATGCATGTGTTGATCACTAAGAGAAAAAGCCTAAAATTACTTTGGTCATTTCATACAATGTAATTTTTGCTTTTGTAATAGAGTATCCCCTCATACATTATGTAACATACTATAAACTCTAATGGTTTCTATTTTGCTAATCAGTAGCCATTTATCTGTTTAAAATATATACAGTACTAATTAATAGAATGCAAAGTAAAAATATTCAGTTCATACATACCAATGATTCAAATTGAAAATTCTTTCCCCCTATTTTATTATCAGCTTACACACCTGTTTATGTGTCTCTGAAATTTTCTAGATAATTTAGGATTGGTATAATCTCTGCAACAACCGCTAAACTCCTCAGACACAAAGGTCTGTATCTCATACTTCCTTGTTGCAAGAAAAAGGGAAAAAGCAGAGGTGCATTCTAAGCGATTCCAAGAATGGGGTAGAAGACAGAGCATCTAAAGTGGAAGGCTTAGATTGAAGTGGCTCTGATAACTGATTCTGGGCTGTGATAATCTGAAGATGTTAAATCACCTGTAATCATTTTGAGGACGCTCTTGGAACATCTAACTCAGAATATGACCAGTAGCTCTCTGCTGTTGCCTCCAAGTTCCTGGTGAAGAGTGCAACTCTGGGGTAGTATACTGACAACATTCACTGTCAGAAAGGGTCAAGGAAATCTAAATTCGACCTATCTCTGGGCAGCACCCGTGCAAGGTTTTACCCCCCCAAGTGGCTCCTTTCCTTGGCTGGAGCTGAAAGCCCTCTCTCCCCCGTTTTCTTTCATTTTGGATGCAGAGGAAACACCAAGGGGTTTATATTGCGAAGCTAGAAGCAGAGTGGGAGAGAGGAGAGGCGGCGTTCAAAGCTCTGGTGCTAGTGAGGTCACCGCTCCCGCCGTGACGGGGAGACCCTCGGCCCAGCCAGAGGCGCCCCAACCCCACATTTGCTGGGGGAGAGCTCGCGGCAGCCTGGTCTAGCCAAGGCTAGGCGGGCAGAGGGTAAGGGCACGAAATGCGAGGATGCGTGGTGTCACTTTCCGCATTGGCTTCCCAAAGACTGCAGCCATCCCGGCAGGTCTTCTGGAGCTGGTACTTTGACAGGGTCGTCCAAATGCGCCGCGGGAGCCCCAGAGGCAGGCCAACCACCGCCCCGATCTCCCCGAGGCCGGGACGATGTCTCAGGCTCGAGGGCTCGCAGACACCGAGCGGGGAGTGGGAAAGCGTTACAGGGCATGGTGCCCCGGGTTAGAGAACCTGTATGCAGGCACTCCCGCAGCGAGGGCCGCACTCACCGAACCGTGGGGTTGAGCTGGGTCGTGAGAGCAGCTGTCAAGGCGTGACCCGGAAGCAGAAGATGTCAGCAGCGGGCCCCTCTGTTTACAGGACTTCAGAAGCGACTAGGATGGGCGCCTGCGCACTGATCAGTGTCCGTAAGCGGGACGCGCCTGCGCAGATTCGTGAAGCATCTGCCGTCCTACCCAGCCTAGTTAACGGGTCACTTGATTGCCTAGCTCACAGGTTTTGCGCGCAGGCGCAGTGTGGTACTTTCCGGCCGCTGCCCGAGGGCAAGGCTCATTCTCCCGGCTCTTGGGACGATTCTGAGGGCTGCACCTGCCTGGACCAGACCTGAAGTGGGGTCATCATGCCCCACACTGCCTCCCACTGTCTCCATCTGAGGTCAGGCCTGGGCACCTGGTTCCCAGAGTATTCCTAAAGTCACTACACTGGTTCAGTTGCTTAGGAGACTGAACTGTTAGTAAAAAGTGTCTTTGGCAGATAAAAGAGACTTCCGGAGTAATTCATAATATTGGAACGCATTTATGCGCCTGGGAATGCTCCTGGATATCGTCAGCCCGCCCTCAGAAGGAGCTATACAGAAGATAAACAACCACCCAGGAGTTGTAGCCCAAATGTTCAACACTGAAAAAGAGGTACATGCTAACAAGAGCGGTCCCCTTTGATGCCGACGCCTCTGTGACGTACTTCCTATATAAAGCAGCAGTTTTCAAATTTGTTCATCTCGCACACATAAACTAGTTACCAAAATTCTGCGGCACACCGAAAATAAATTTATTTTATTTTTATTTATTTGGCTGACCTGACACCACCACCCCCCCCCCCGAAAAAAAAATAGGTATAATTTTGATTCGTTCACACTGTGTGGCATTGTTGTGTTGGCTGTTGTCATTTTTTTGACAATCTAAGGGAAAAGAGGTCAGTACCCCTGAATAAATAGTCAGGTATTGCATGTTTTAAAAATCACTTATATAGAGCATAAACATTTTGAAACCAGTAGCACATAGCAGTGCATGTAAAGAGCCAAGCAGCCCACACAGACTACCTATGTGATCTACCTGAGAGCCTGTTGAACCAAGAGTGCTCCAGTACCCACTTTCCAAAGCTTGCTCTCTATGCAACAAAAATTAACCAGTTTGGAAATAAAGCAGGGCTCAGACAATTTGTGTACATCAGTGAGAGGGTGGCAAACTGGAAAAAAATCATACACTGAGTGTGCCTCATTTGAGTTCCAAACACAAAGGATTTTTGCCATGCGGGAATGTGTCCCCCATCTCCTGCCACTCTGCTATGGTAAGATTGTCTAATATTTCCAAAGAAGCTGAAATCCAGATTTTTAAAAAGTGAATTCTTCCAAATTGCAAATGTTGGTAACATTTTTTTAAAAAAAGAATTGTTTTTAAAAGCAGGTAACATTTAGCCTGCAAGACACCAATTCCAGGCTCTGGATTAAAGGTTGCTTTGGTCATTGACAGCGTTGTAGGAGAGTGGTTTGGGGGCAGCCTTTTTTTTTTTTTTTTTTTTTTTGTATTTTTCTGAAGTTGGAAATGAGGAGGCAGTCAGACAGACTCCCGCATACGCCTGACTGGGATCCACCCGGCATGCCCACCAGGGGGTGATGCTCTGCCCATCTGGGGCATTGCTCTGTTGCAACCAGAGCCATTCTAGCGCCTGAGGCAGAGGCCACAGAGCCATCCTCAACGCCCGGGCCAACTTTGCTCCAGTGGAGCTTTGGCTGCAGGAGGGGAAGAGAGAGACAGAGAGGAAGGAGAGGGGGAGGGGTGGAGAAGCAGATGTATGCCTCTCCTGTGTGCCCTGGCCGGGAATCGAACCTGGGACTCCTGCACGCCAGGCCAACGCTCTACCACTGAGCCAACCGGCCAGGGCCTGGGGGCAGCCCTTTGATGGGAAGTGAGTCTGGAGCGTTGATTGGAGCTTGTAGCTAATTTTATTTTTTTGTATTTTTCTAAAGTGAGAAACAGGGAGGCAGACAGACAGACTCCTGCATGCGCCCAACTGGGATCAACCCAGCAAGCCCACTAGGGGTGCGATGCACTGCCCATCTGGGGCATTGCTCCATTGCAACCGGAGCCATTCTAGCGCCTGAGGCAGAGGCCATGGAGCCATCCTCAGTGCCTGGGCCACCTTTGCAACAATGGAGCCTTGGCTGAAGGAGGGGAAGAGAGAGAGAGAGATAGAGAGAATGGAAAGGGGGAAGGGTAGAGAAGCAGATGGGCACTTCTCCTGTGTGGCCTGGCCGGGAATCAAATCTGGGACTTCCACATGCGGAGCCAACCAGCAAGGGCCAACTACATTATTTTTAATTCATAGAGTAACTTGGGAAAGTTTGAAGGGACCTGAATGAGATTATGTGGAAGCTGGAGTTTCTCACCCCCATCCATTAAACTACTCTAAGGCATTTGATCAAATCAGTGAACTGAAAATGGTTTGATTCTATGCCCATTGCTTCTAAACAAGAAAACTATGTTAGGGCCCTAAAGAACATTAAACCTCCAAACACAGGGGCATGCACTGGTCCAAAATGGAGGAACTTATCTGTGAACCTTAGTCCTTCCTCTGACCACCAGCAAGGAAGATGATAAGAAAAATCAAGTCATCTACATATCTTGTTTAGACCTAACCTTGTTTCAGTCAGTACCTCTCAAACTCCCATTGCTGTATCTAGAACTATGTGACTCACATTAATAGCCCAGTTCTATATTCTCCCATAAACCCCATGGACCCTACTTGGCAGGGAATTAGTAAGGTAAGAGGCAGAAATGTAATAAATACCAGGGACCCAGGCCTGCTAAGTCTCCTCTCTCTGGCTTAAGGTGATGCTTTTATTGGCGCCACCCCTAGCTTTCTAAAAGCAGAGGATGGCTTCACACACTGACCTGTTGAGGGGCTGGTGATTGCCTCTCCAGCCTTCATCTAGTGGGTCTACTACTGCTCTGGCTCAGAAATCCACTGCACAAAAGGAAGTTCCCACCTGTATGCAATAGAAATGATAAGAGTCAAAACGACTCAGCAAAAGAAAGTACTATATATGAAGGGTGGCATATGTTCCTTCTCAGAGGTTCCATGCCTTAGTAACTCTTGTTCAATAGCATGTGCCAACCAGAATGGTAGAAAGAAAAAACATAAAACATATGTCTGACCAGTGGCGGCACAGTGGATAGAGCATCGAACTGGGACGCTGAGGTCCCAGGCTCAAAAATCACAAGGTCGCCATCTTGAGTGTGGTGTTGCTGCCTTGAGCAGGAGATCATCGACATGATCCCATGGTCACTGGCTCGAACCCCTGGTCAAGACACATATGAGAAGCAATCAATGAACAACCAAAGTGCTGCAATTATGAGGGGTTGCTTTTCATCTCTCTGCCTGCCCCCCTTCTCTCTTTCTCACTGATGCTACAGGAAAAGAAGGGAAGGAGTAAGGGAGGGAAGAAGAGAGGGAGGGAGGGAGGGAGGAAGGGAGGAAGGAAGGGAGGAAGGGAGGAAGGGAGGAAGGGAGGAAAGAAGGAAGGAAGAAAAAGGAAAGAAGGAAGGAAAAGTAAGAAAGGAAGGAAAAGGAAGGAAGGAAGGAAGGAACGACGGAAGGAAGGAAGGAAGGAAGGAAGGAAGGAAGGGAAGGGAAGGGAAGGGAAAGGAAAGGAAAGGAAGGAAAAGGAAGGAAGGAAAGGAAAGGAGAGGAGAGGGGAGGGGAGGGGAGGGGAGGGGAGGGGAGGGGAGGGGAAGGGAAGGGAAGGGAAGGGAAGGGAAGGGAAGGGAAGGGAAGGGAAGGGAAGGGAAGGGAAGGGAAGGGAAGGGAAGGGAAGGGAAAAGAAGGGAAAGGAAGGAAAGGAAAGAAAGGAAAGGAAAGAAAAGGAAAGGAGAAAGGAAAGGAGAAAGGAAAGGAGAAAGGAAAGAAAGAAAGATAGATAGATAAAGGCCCTGGCTGGTTGGCTCAGCAGTAGAGCGTCGGCCTGGTGTGCGTGGGACCCGGGTTCGATTCCTGGCCAGGACACATAGGAGAAGCGCCCATTTGCTTCTCCACCGCCCCCCTCCTTCCTCTCTGTCTCTCTCTTCCCCTCCCGCAGCCAAGGCTCCATTGGAGCAAAGATGGCCCGGGCGCTGGGGATGGCTCCTTGGCCTCTGCCCCAGGCGCTAGAGTGGCTCTGGTTATGGCAGAGCGACGCCCCGGAGGGGCAGAGCATCGCCCCCTGGTGGGCAGAGCGTCGCCCCTGGTGGGCGTGCCGAGTGGATCCCGGTCGGGCGCATGCGGGAGTCTGTCTGACTGTCTCTCCCCGTTTCCAGTTTCAGAAAAGAAAAAAAAAAGAAAGATAAAAGATAACAAAGAAGAGCTAGGTTTTTGTCCTGGCTCTGAGATTGGTAATTATTTCATTTGCAGTGAAGGGGTATTTGTAAAGTGAGAGCAAGGGCTAAAGTGATCTCTAAATATCTTTCTATTTTTATGAATTCTGAATCTACCTAATTCCTAAGCAAAAATTCCTTCTTCCAAAAGTTTTACTCCCTAGTCCAAATTAGAAGTCTAAATTAGTATTATGGTTGCCATAATATACTAATATATTACTAATATATTATTGAGGCCGAGTCTATGAAGTTTCTGTTACATTTTTGCTTCTGGCTTCTCATTTCTAGAACAAGGTAAAAACATTGGTAATCTTAGCTTCAATTTTTAAAAGTCATTTTTAAGATAAAATATGCAATCATACGAAAAAACTAAAACAACAGTCTAATGAACTCATTATGTTCATCACCTATGTTTAACACATTAACATTTTGTTAAATATTTTAAATATAATTTTTATTTCTTTGCTGTTCTGTCCAGTTTTAGGATTTCAAAATGAACTACTCAAACAATATCCATAATTCTCACATCTTTTGGGGAATTTTATGTGTTTGATTTGACATCCCACAACTTTTCTAAAAACCTGAGCTATTTAATGTTGATTTATCCACCTCTTCCTTGAAAAAGATGAAATTTTTTCCTATGTTGTTTCATTGCTCAAAATATCTTGGCTGATAAATGCTAAGGTATATGAATTCTTGGGAACTCCCAGCATGTTACAAATATAAGAATGATTAGTTCCCTGAGTAGTCATAAATAAAATAGGCTATTTGTATAGGTTATTTTATAGTGTTTCTGAGAATCCACTGAACAACCAAAGGCGAGTTCAGATCCATTTATTCATCTGTTTATCAAACATTTACTGAACACCTACTTTGTTCTCGGCTGTGTGCTGAGCAGTGCAGGGAAGATAGAGATGGAAATACATCCCCTTTATGTCAAGGGCTGGGAGACAGATTTGCAAATGGTTGATTGCAATTAAAGATGAGTATTTCAATGAAGTGTTTATGTACAAGGTCAATGTTGAAGAAGGGTTCTAGTTCACAGTGAGGTCCAGATAGTGTCGAGAAGGAGGGTCTGCGAAGATGTTCCTTGGGGAGAAGTTTGCTTGTGCCGTTGAGTTCCCACTCCCCTCATCCCCAGACGGAAAGGCAGTATGTGTGCTGTATCTCCTCCTCAAGATGAAAGCAGGGCTTTTGTGGGACTAGAGAGCTTGAAAATTGTTCCTTGGCCTGACCTGGGGTGGTGCAGTAGATAAAGTGTCGACCTGGAAATGCTGAGGTCACTGGTTCGAAACCCTGGGCTTGCCTGGTCAAGGCACATATGGGAGTTGATGCTTCCTGCTCCTCCCCCCTTCTCTCTCTTCCCCTCTCTCTCTCCTTTCTAAAAATGAATAAAAAATTAAAAAAAAAAAGAAAAAGAAAATTGTTCCTTACAAGTATAAAACACAGGGAACTGCACCAATTCTTACCTACAAACTTTTTTTTTGTGTATGTGACAGAGACAGCAAGAGACACAGAGAGGGGCAGATAGGTACAGACAGACAGGAAGAGAGAGAGATGAGAAGCATCAATTCTTTGTTGCGGCACCTTAGTTGTTCATTGATTGCTTTCTCATATGTGCCTTGACCGGGGGGGCTACAGCAGAGCAAGTGACCCCTTGCTCAAGCCAGCAACCTTGGGCTCAAGCTGATGAGCCTTGCTCAAACCAGATGAGCCTGTGGTCAAGCTGACGACCTCAGGGTTTCAAACCTGGGTCCTCTGTGTCCCAGTCTGATGCTCTATCCACTGACCACCACTTGGTCAGGCTTACCTACAAACTTAAAGAAGCCAGCAGCCACAAAGCAGAGGTGGCTGCATTGGGACCCACTAGTAGTCCCAGATTTGACAGGGATAACAAATGTGTAAATGTTTCCCTGAGCCTGATAGGGGTCACACAGAAGACAGCACGGGGTTGCCTTTGGTCTATTCAAAAGGGCTGTCTGGAGGTGTGGAGAGACCCAGTGACCAGAAAATAGAGATGGACTTAGAAATCCTAGAACCTACAGAGGTTGTCACAAGCAACCATCTGTATCTGTCTAGGACAAAAGCACTCAAATAAGAGGTCTCTAATGATGGCAATCTCCAAAGAAACTTGAATACAGAAAGAAAGTCAGATCCAGGTCATACAGATCCATCCTATCAAAACAGAGCTACCTTATCCTCTCAGCTGTCTAGCCTCCTCCCATTCTCACACAGCAGAGCAAATAGCAGTTCACTAGTGGGAGTGAAGGAGAGGTTGAGGAGAAAGCTGCGGCGGGCAGGCAGCCACCAGACCCCGAGGCCTTATTTAGGGGAGGAGGAGGAGAAGTCTTAGACTATAGAGTGAAGACTAAACTACTTGCTTACCACCTTGGACTGGAAGCATTTTTTTTTCTTTTTTACTAAATCAAGACTCTTTTTTTTTTTTTTTTTTTTTTTACTTAAAGCAACTGTCAGTTATAGAAGAATGAACCAAAAAGTCAGGGAATCTGCTCAATTTTCCATTCAGGGACAGGGGAAGATTATCACCTCACAGTAACTATTTTTAAAAGATAGTAAAACCCAAAAAGTAAAGTTTTTTGATCACATCCTATGAATCTTGCATTTAACATTTGACTCCATCTTGATATATCTTAGTTTATTTCTGTTCTTTGTTTTTTGATTATAAGTGATTCCATAAGTTGTTTTTAGTTTTTAAAAAATGCATTATATTTCTCATGACTTTTTTTCTTTATTTTTTCTCCTCTCTCCTGCTAATTCCAGTGCTGCTCCCAAGAAGGGTTCATTAGATAGTGTTGATCGACAGTACTCGTGTTCCTATTTTCAGAACTTGGCAGAAATATGAACTAGAAATTTGATAATGATGTTTTGCTTGTAATTATTGCTGCTATCACTGTTCAACTTGTGTCAGTATTCAGTCTCTGTGAGAAGATGCCATCCAGCTGTCCTAGTTACAGATCTGAGTGTCTTGTTCTTTAAGCATTGTAGCTACTATTGGCCACAGGCCTTTTTGGAGTGAAAAACTCCTTTCTTCACCTGCTGGCTCCTAACCCTTTTGTGATTTTGAGTGCAATCCTCTAGAGTGACAGTGGGATGGGGGAAAGGAATTCTGCCTTGCAACTCTCTAAGTGGTTACAGGAAGCTTTTCACAACAGTTTTCTGGCTTCTGGCCAGAACTCATTAATCATTCTACTGTCTAAAAAGGCCTTATCCCTCTTCAGGGGCCACTTGACTAATGTTGATGGCAAAGTTTTCCTGACATCCTTCCTAAAGAAAGTAAGAAAGAAGTGATTCCTTCCAAATAAGTTCTCCCACCATCAAAGAAAAAGAAAAGAATCAAAAGAAAGTTTGAGATATCCTAAGAACAAAGGAGAGAGAGGAAATCAATCAAAATGAACAAAGTAAGGCGAAAAATAAGATCCAAGCGACAGACTAGTGGTGAAAAATAAGCTTTCCTTCACTAATATTATATTGTATTTCCTCTTTGAATTTCCTCAAGTTTTAGGGCTACTGCTTATAGTATATTCCTTATTTTAGAAACAATGTAATATTATATGGACACCATCAGGACTAAAGTTCCATTTCTAACAGTAGCTCTAGTTACTTTATCTAAGCCAGTTACATTATGTAAGTTTCCTTTAACTGATTTGTACAGCAAGAGAAAAGTAACAACAGGTACCCCAAGGGTTAATTCCACAAAACTTAGATCACATCTGTGCAGAGCGGTTTGGGAACCTATATAAATGTTGGTTCTAATCTATGTCATTTTGATATTATTTTTTTATTTGTTCAAGAAGGTTACCAAATGCCTCGTCTTCCCAGTTATATCGAAAACACTTCTAAAACAGGAACTTAGATTTCCTGCACTTAGCTGTCTGTCATAACACAGTCCCAAATTCACAAAAGGCATTGGATAAATACACACTGAATTGAACTAAAGTGATCTGCCCTCCCAAAGATAGGAATAGTGGAATGCCTCTCTGTACAGGTTCTGAGAAAGAATGTCAAGGCATATGGGGGGGGGGGGGGGCAAATGCAAAAGAAATGAAAAAAAGCAAAAGAAATGAAAAAAAAAAGTTCAGAGAAATATAATGTCAGCCACATAAAATTTTTTACACACTTAAACCCTGTCCTAGAGAAAGTAATTCAGCCGAGAAAAGAACAGCATTAATGTGCAGCAGGGGTAGTCTCCCAAGATACGTCATCAGGATTGAACAAGGACTTCTTTCAGAAACTGCTCAGAGACAGACATGCTCTCAATATTCAAACTTCACTCTTTTTCTTTTTCCCTTTAACTTTCCCCAAGGCTCAGGAAATTTATGAATCACTGTATTATGTTCTTAAATTAGTTTTTCATCAATATTTTTATTATTTTTTGGCCCTACAGTTCACCCATACTTTTCACTATCCAAATAATTTTGAAAGATTTTGAGATTTTATAGTGATTGTCTGAGGAATTTTGGAAAAAAAAATAGTAAAAATACAAATAATAATGTTAATAATAGTATTTAAATTACATATTTATGATACTGTTTTTCTAAGAATGTAGGCACTTACAGAGAATTTTCCTAGCAATTCAAGACAGCAGTGGACAAACTCTAGCAGGAGACATTTTAAGATTGTTCAAGGGAAAGATGAGAATGAACAGAGGAAATGCCGTTTGCCTGGTACTAGTGGGTGATCCAGATTGACCTGGAGAATCCTACTAGCAAGGAAATGATTGGATTCTCTGAATCAATTTCAGGTACTTGAGAAGCAAGTTATGGTTGATTTCAGAATTTTGTGCGGGCTAAGTCCCATGCTATTTCTAGTAAGAGTGTGTCTCCCCCTAAAGGGGAAATAGAGAATTTGTTCCTTCAGGCTTCTTGCTCAGGGTTCAATAGTAATTAATTCTTCATTCATTCATTCCATCCATTCAAGAAATGCTTATTAAATCCTATTAATGTGCTGTTCTTTATGATAGTTGATGATAATATCTATCCAGCTGAAAAGAATATCAACATGGTCCTTGCCTCCAGGGAAATAGTAATTTAGTGTGAAAAATAAACATTAGATAAAGAAACTTCGGATGACTAAAAAATCACAGTACAGATAAGAAAAATGTTGGCGGGCAATATGGCCATTCAGTTGAGTACTTTAATTATACTAGAAGGTCGATGAAAACTTTTCTGAGCACAGACCTGGAAGATGCATAGATACAACCAGATCAGAAGTGTGGCGGAGGTGCAGGGTGTGGGTTTTCCAGCAAGTTAGAAAGAGTATATTCAAAGGCTCCAAGAGGGAAAGAGCTTAGGAAGTTGGAAGAAGAGAAAGAGGCCAGATTAAGCAGGTGGGAGACAAGTTGGGGCTGGAAAGGTAGAGATAGATGCTCCAGATCAGGCAGCGTCTCGGGGGACAGGTTAAGGATTCTAAACTTTATCCATTAATATTCTGTCCATATTGATAGGTTTTATAATCACACCTGTGGGGGGTTGTTTGTTTTGGGTTTTTTTAGCGAGAAAGAGAGAGAGAGAGAGACAGACAGACTGGAAGGGAGAGAGATGAGAAACATCAATTCTTCATTGCAGCACCTTAGTTGTTCATTGATTGCTTTCTCGTATGTGCCTTGACTGGGGCTCCAGCCAAGCCAGTAACCCATTGTTCAAGCCAGTGACCTTCGGCTCAAGCCAGTGACCCCACACTCAAGCTGGCAACTTCGGGGTTTTGAACCTGGGTTCTCAGTGTCCCAGTATGACACTGTTCACTGCACCATCGCCTGGTCAGGCTCACATCTGTGTTTTAAAGCAGTGGTCGTCAACCTTTTTTGGGCCATGGGCCAGTTTAATGTCAGAAAATATTTTCACAAACTGGCCTTTAGGGTGGGACGGATAAATGTATCACGTGACCAAGACAAGCGTCAAGAGTGAATCTTAGACGGATGTAACAGAGGGAATCTGGTCATTTTTAAAAAATAAAACATCGTTCAGACTTAAATATAAATAAAATGGAAATAATGTAAGTTATTTATTCTTTCTTTGTGGACTGGTACCAAATGGCCCACGGACCGGTACCGGTCCGTGGCCCGGGGCTAGGGGACCACTGTTTTAAAGGATCACTTTGATTTTCTGATAAAGAATGGATTATAGAAAGGGAAGGCAAGGATTAAAATAGGGAAAACAGAAATTAGGTGATCTATGCAAGAAATAATGGGGTCTTAGACTAGGGTAGTGGCCATAAAATGGATAGAAGTGGGTAAATTTGAAATATTTTAAGGTAAGAATTGATAAAACTTGGTTATTTATTACAAACTGAAGATGAAGGGGTACAGATTGCCAAGAATGATTCCTAAATTTTTGCTGTGAGCTCCTGTGTAAACTGAGGAGCCATTTATAAAAATAGAAACTGGATAAAAAATGTGGGTAGGGGGCACAGGGGAGGAAGGATCTGATCAAAGATTAATCAGATATTTACTCCTACTATATGGAAGGCATTTATTTGGCACTAGACACTGGCAGTTAAAAAATGGAGGCAGGGCCTGACCTGTGGTGGCGCAGTGGATAAAGCATTGACCTGGAGCGCTGAGGTTGCCAGTTCAAAACCCTGCACTTGTCTGGTCAAGGCACATATAGGAGTTGATGCTTCCTGCTCCTCCCCCTTTCTCTCTCTCTCTCTCTCTCTCTTGCTCTCATTCTCTCTCCTTTCTAAAATGAATAAATAGAAAATTAAAAAAAAAAAAGTGGAGGCAGGCCCTGGCCGGTTGGCTCAGTGGTAGAGCATCGGCCTGGTGTGTGGATGCCTTGGGTTTGATTCCCAGTCAGGGCACACAGGAGAAGCTCCCATCTGCTTCTCCCCCCTCCTCCCAGCTCTCTCTCTCTCTCTCTCTCTGTCTCTCTCTCTCTCTTCCCCTCCTGTAGCCTTTGCCAGTAAGGGGCTTGCCAGGTGGATCCCAGTTGGGGCTCATGTGAAAGTCTGTATCTGCCTTCCCTACTTCCACTTAATTAAAAAATAGTGGAGGCAATACAGGTTCCCCATCTGCAAAAAACTTTTGGCTAACAGATTTATATTTTAATAATTCATGATACCATTAATAGATTACTTCAATATAATGTATATACACAAGAATGAACAATGTCCAAAAGGAGCCCAGAAAAAGAGTCACTTTCACACAGACCAAGAGGTTCAGAAAAGAACTTTTAGAATAGATGATAACTGAACAAAATTTAAGGACTAGAGGGAGTAAATACGATAGTGAAAGCAATGAGGAGAGATTGGTCTTACCAGACATCTAAAATACTATAAAGCTTTCATAATGAAGACAGTGTAGAATTGGTACATGAATAGACAGACATACT
The DNA here is from genome assembly GCF_036850765.1 of Saccopteryx bilineata. Classification (NCBI taxonomy): domain Eukaryota; kingdom Metazoa; phylum Chordata; class Mammalia; order Chiroptera; family Emballonuridae; genus Saccopteryx; species Saccopteryx bilineata. Next base: position 135,677,810 of record NC_089491.1, on the reverse strand, counting down.
AATGAAACATAATTGTTAGTCTATGCACCAGTCCAGTTCATAAAGAAATTTGAGGACCTGGCTGGTTGGCTCAGTGGTAGAGCATCGGCCCAGCATGTAGAAGTCCTGGATTCAATTCTTTTTTTTTTCTTTTTTTCTTTTAAAGATTTCTTTTTTATTTTATTTTTTTATTCATTTTAGAGGGGAGAGAGAGAGACAGAGAGGGAGAGAGAGAGACAGAGAGAGAAGGTGGGGAGGAGCTGTAAGTATCAACTCCCATATGTGCCTTGACCAGGCAAGCCCAGGGTTTCAAACCGGCAACCTCAGCATTTCCAGGTCGATGCTTTATCCACTGCACCACCACAGGTCAGGCTTTTTTTTTTTTTAATTTTTATTATTATTTTTTAATTTTTTTAAATTTATTCATTCCAGAGAGTAGAGGGAGAGACAGAGAGAGAGAGAGAGAGAAAGAGAGAGAGGAGAGACAGAGAAAGAGAAGGAGGGAGGAGCTGGAAGCATCAACTCCCATATGTGCCTTGACCAGGCAAGCCCAGGGTTTTGAACCGGCGACCTCAGCATTTCCAGGTCGACGCTTTATCCACTGCGCCACCACAGGTCAGGCTTCAATTCTTGGTCAGAGGAAAAACAACCATTGGTTTCTCCACCTCTCCCTCTCCTCTGTCTGTCTTTCTGTCTCTCTCTCCATCTCCCCACCTCCTGCAGCCATGGCTCAAATGGTTTGAGCACATTGGTCCTGGGCACTGAGAGTGGCTCCATGGCCTGGCCTCAGGCACTAAAATGGCTCGGTTGCTGAGCAATGCCCCAGATGGACAGAAAATCACCCCATAGAGGGCTTGCCAGGTGGATAACAGTTGCATCCGGGAGTCTGTCTCTCTGCCTCCCCGCCTCCCACTTAATAAAAAAAATTAAAAAATAAGAAAAAGAAATTTGATATATAATAACGATGTTACAAAACAATGAAAAAATATAGTTTTAAATAAATGTTGTTGAAACAACTGAGTATCCTTTGGAAAAAGGTAAACTTTGATCCATAACTTATACTGCACACCAAGATAACTTCACATGGATCAGTTAACTAAACATAACAATAATGGAAACCCTAAAAACTATAAAAAAAACATTGGGGAGATTTCCTTATATTTAGAACCATGGGGCAATGGGAAAGCATTTATATGATTCAAAATCTAGAATCAATAAAAGACTGATAAATTCTATTACATTTTTTTAAATTGTGTGGCCCCAATACCATAAGTAAAACCAAAGAGAAATAATTCACTGGACAAAATATTTGCAACTATACAGCAGGAAAGAGCTAATCTCTCTGGTTGTGCAAACTGCCAAGAACTAACTTCATTGTGTAGTTTTATTGTTTTTTTATTTTATTTATTCATTTTTAGAGAGGAGAGACAGAGAGAAGTGGGTAGGAGCTGGAAGCATCAACTCCCATATGTGCCTTGACCAGGCAAGCCCAGGGTTTCGAACCGGTGACCTCAGCATTTCCAGGTCGACGTTTTATCCACTGCGCCACCACAGGTCAGGCGTGTAGTTTTATTGTTAATAGTAATACTGGTATTTTGAAAGTGTTTTATGAGTATGATAAAGTAAGTTCCATGTAAGAAGTAATAAAAATGTAAAATCAAATAATTAAAAATTTTAGTGTTTAAATTTATTTTTATTTTATTTTATTATTATTTTTTTTTTTTTTTACTTTTTTTTTTTTTTTGTATTTTTCTGAAGCTGGAAATGGGGAGAGACAGTCAGACAGACTCTCGCATGCACCCGACCGGGATCCACCCGGCACGCCCACCAGGGGCGATACTCTGCCCATCCGGGGGCGATGCTCTGCCGCGACCAGAGCCACTCTAGCACCTGGGGCAGAGGCCAAGGAGCCATCCCCAGCGCCCGGGCCATCTTTGCTCCAATGGAGCCTCGGCTGCAGGAGGGGAAGAGAGAGACAGAGAGGAAGCGGGGGGGGGGGGGGGGGGGGGAGCAAATGGGCGTTTCTCCTATGTGCCCTGGCTGGGAATCGAACCTGGGTCCCCCGCACGCCAGGCCAACGCTCTACCACTGAGCCAACCAGCCAGGGCCTTAAATTTAAATTTAATCTGTAAGCTATAGGTATTCTGAAGAAGGCAATAATCTCACTGAAGAATGTAAACAAGCTAAATAATTTGGAGCTACGGATGAATCTGTGAATGAAGAAAACAGAAGATTATTCTTTAGTGGGCCAAATGTGATGCTTTCTCAGAAAACTTTTGTGAAGCTGATGACCTATAGAACCCCAATACTGAATATATAGATTGTTCATAATTCTAAACATTATACACAGTTAAAAGGGACTAGATGCTTAGAAAATAGTGAACACAATCCTCTAAGAAGAAAATTGTTACAAGTCACAATTAAAAGGCCTTTAGATATTTTGGCTTTGATCAAAGGAAGTGTAAAGAACATTTTCCACTGACGGTTAGGAGGTCTCTGTGTAAAAACAAAAATGGTATTCTCCAGACTTATATCTGGACTACATGCAAGCATTAATGTACATTTAGTGCAAGATAGCATTTAAAGATGTGTTTTGAAAAGACATGGGGACACAGTAGAGAATTTCACCTGGTTTTTTTTTTGTTTTTTTTTTTTTTTTACAGAGGCAGAAATAGACAGGGTCAGACAGACAGGAACAGAGAGAGATGAGAAGCATCAATCATTAGTTTTTCATTGCGCATCGCGACTTCTTAGTTGCTTGTTGATTGCTTTCTCATATGTGCCTTGACCGTGGGCCTTCAGCAGACCAAGTAACCCCTTGCTGGAGCCAGAGACCTTGGGTCCAAGCTGGTGAGCTTTTTGCTCAAACTAGATGAGCCCGCGCTCAAGCTGGTGACCTCGGGGTCTCGAACCTGGGTCCTTCTGCATCCCAGTCCGACTCTCTATCCACTGCGCCACTGCCTGGTCAGGCTCACCCGTGGGTTTGATGGAATTTTGACTGAAGGGGAAAATCCAAGAGAACTTGTATTTTCTCTACTTAAAAGAGTTAAGGCCTTTATCTAAAGTACTACCATTCTCTGGACACCCAGATTTTCACTCGTTCATTGGAAATGAAGTTTAACATTTAGAAAACAAAGTTATTCTTGCAAATATTTTATGAAGTCAAATAATTTCTTTTGAATTTTTATGAAATTTACTTTTTGTTTGGCATAGAAAAAGAAGCAAGATAATTACAGGCAGGCTTTAGGTTGCATTTTAGAAACCTTTCCAAAATTAGGATGGTGTTGGTTAGCTTAAATGTCAACTGTGGGAAATATTTAGACTCAGGGTTTGAGCATCGCTTTGAAGATCTTGTTTTCAAAGAAACTGAGAGCAAATATGCAGAAAGTGGGCCAAGTTATGAATATCATCTAACGGACAAGAAAGAGTATCATTGTTTAATGCATTTGGAAGAATTTCAAAAGTGTAAAAAAATTGGAAAAGTTCAGAAATTTGCTGTAAAGTATTCATTTAAAAAATTAGTTGAGCCCTGGCCAGTTGGCTCAGTGGTAGAGCATCCATAGGGCATGTGGAAATCCTGGTTTATTCCTGGTCAGGGCACACAGGAGAAGTGATCATCTGCTTTTCCACCCCTCGCTCTCCTCCTTTGCGCTCTCTCTCTCTCTCTCTCTCTCTCTCTCTCTCTCCTTCTCTCTTCCCCTCCCACAGCCATGGCTTGATCGATTCTAGTGCATTGGCCTGGGCCTTGAGGATGGCTCCATGGAGCCTCTGACTCAGGCATTAAAAATAGCTTGAACATAGGCCCCAGATGGGCAGAGCATCGACCCCAGACATAGTCGCTGGGTGGATCCCAGTCAGGGCACATGTGAGAGTCTGTCTATCTCCCCTCCTCTTACTAAAATTTAAAATAGTTGAAATGTGACTGTTTTTAGAAATGGAAGACAAAGAGTAGAATAGCAATGAAAGTTTAAAGTCAAACTTTTTTTTAGAGCATGCAATGCTTTTTTCAAAAAATTCATTTTAAAGAGAGAAAGAGAGAGAAAGAGAGAAGTGGGTAAGGGAGGAGCAGGAAGCATCAACTTCCATGTGTGCCTTGACTGAGCAAGCCCGTTTCAACCCAGTGACCCCAATCCACTGCACCACAACAGGTCAGGCTCATTAAGTTGAATTTAAATATGTATAATATTGTGAGTCAAAGTACTACTTCAATAATGTGACACAAAGCTAATAGTCTAATATTGAATAAAATCAGGATTATCAAATTAAAAAAATTAAATATTTTCATGGGGAAAATGTAGCAAACTATAGACTACAAATAAAAGACTATAGAACTAGCTCTAGTGGATAGAGCGTCAGACTGGGACGCGGAGGACCCAGATTTGAAACCCCAAGTTTGCTGGCTTGAGCACAGGCTCATCTGGTTTGAACAAGGCTCACCAGTTTGAGCCCAAGGTCACTCACTGGCTTGAGCAAGGGGTCACTCAGTCTGCTGTAGCCCCCCCCCCATCAAGGCACATATGAGAAAGCAATCAATGAACAGTTAAGGTGCCACAATGAAGAATTGATGCTTCTCATCTCTCTCCCTTCCTGTCTGTCTGTACCTATCTGTCCCTCTGTCACACACACACAAAAAGGACTATAGAACTTGAAGACATAGAAGTAGAAACTATTCAAACAGAAACATTGAGAGAAAAAAGACCGGAAAAAAAAAGGATCAGAGTAAAGTGATCTGTAAGACTTATCAAGCAGTTTAACATATATGTAACTGAAGATTCAGAAGAGCTGGGGCTAAAAACATATTTAAGTAAATAATGGAATAAAATTTTCCAAAATTTGAAAGCTCAATGAAATCCAGGCAGAATAAACTTAAAGAAAGCCATGCCAAGGCACATCATAATCAAACTACCAAACCAAGGATAAAAAAAAAAATTCTAAAAGCAGACAGATGAAAAAAGATGTATTACATATAGAGCAAAACGGGCAAACTATGGCGCATGGGTCAAATCTGGTTTACCTCTTGTTTCTATAAATAAAGTTTAATTGGAACACAGCTCCATGTGTTCATTTGTGTATTTGCCATGGCTGCTTCTGTGCTATGATGTCAGTGTTGAATAGTTGCAGCAGAAACGATACGGCTTACAAAGCTTAAAAGATTTACTATCTGTTCCTTTACAGAAAAGTTTGCCATCTCCTGCTATAGAAGGACAAAGAAGATATGCCAGCAGATTTCTTTAAAAAGGTATGGAAGGCAGAAGCCAAGCCCAACCCAAAAATTTTTACCCAGTAAAAATATCTGTTAAATAAAAATATCAACTGAGCCTGACTGGTGGTGGTGCAGTGGATAGAGTGTTGACCTGAGACACTGAGGTCCCAGGTTCAAAACCCCGAGGTCACCGACTTGAGTGTGGGATCATCAACATGATCCCACGGTCACTGGCCTGAAGCCCAAGGTTGCTGGCTTGAGCCCAGAGTTGCTGGCTTGAGCAAGAGTTCACGGGTTCAGCTGGAGTCTCCCGGTCAAGGCACATATGAGAAGCAATCAGTGAACAACTAAGGTGCCACAACTGTGAATTAATGCTTCTTATCTCTCTCCCTTCTTTTCTCTCTCTCTCTAAAAAAAATAAATAAATATAAAGGTGAAATAAAGGTTATTTTAAACAACCAAAAGATAAAACTTTTTTTTTTTTTAGCAAGAGAGAGAGAAACAGGAATGGAGAGAGATGAAGAGCACCAATTCTCTGACTGCTTTCTCATATATGTTCATTGATTGCTTTCTCATATATGCCTTGACCAGAGTGGGGCTCCAGCTGAGCCACTGACCCCTTGCTTGAGCCAGCAACCATAGGATCATGTCTATGATCCCACGCTCAAGCTGGTGAGACTGCGCTCAAGCCAGCGACCTCTCGGATTCGAACCTGGGTCCTCTGTGTCCCAGGCCAACACTCTATTGACTGGGCCACTGCTTGGTCAGGCCAAAAGATACAATATAGAGGAATTTCTTCAGGCAGAAGAAAAATAATTGATGAAAATTTGAATCAATAAAAGAAAGAGAGTGTGAAAGGTGATAAATATGCAGGTAAAATATTAAGATATTTTTCTCACATTGTAATCTCTTGAAAAAAATAAATGACTAAAGTAAAAATAATAAAAGTGCACTTGGGATTTTAGTATATGTAGAAGTAATATGTGTGACAACAAACACACAAAGGACATAAGGGAGGAAATAAAAGTATGTTGTAAGGTTCTTACTCTACTTGAAGGTAGAATGTGATAAGTTATGGGTGTATCTTGTTAAACTCTTGAGCTACATTGTCCAATAAAGTAGCTACTTGCCACATGTGGCTATTAAAATTAAAATTAGGGGAAATTAAAAATGCAGTTTTGCCTGGCCTGTGCTGGCGCAGTGGATAAAGAGTTGACCTGGAATGCTGAGGTCGCTGGTTTGAAACCCCTGGCTTGCCTGGTCAAGGCACATATGGGAGTTGATGCTTCCTGCTCCTCCCCCCCCCATCTCTCTCCCTCTCACTCTCTAACCCATTCTCCCCTCTCTAAAATGAATAAATTAAATTACAGAAAATTCTTAAAGTTTTTTTCTAAAAAAAAAAGACAATTAGAAAAATTTCCATGCTTGGAAATTAAGGAATATTTATTTATTCAACAAATATTTCATGCACGCTTATTATGAGCTAGGCATTGATCTAGGCACTTGGATTATATCAGATATAAATTAATAATTAGAAGTCTGACAATACCAAGTGCTGGAGAGAATGTGAAGTAATGAAAATGTTTACTCTGTTGGGTGAAGTATAAATTACTACAACCACTTTTTTTTTTTTTTTTTTTTTTTTTTACAGAGGCAGAGATAGACAGGGACAGACAGACAGGAACGGAGAGAGATGAGAAGCATCAATCATCAGTTTCTCGTTGCGCACTGCGACTTCTTAGTTGTTCATTGATACTACAACCACTTTTGAAAACAATTTAATATTCTCTAGTAGAGCTGAAGGTAAGCATACCCTATGATTCAGCAAGTCCATCCATATAGATAAGTGCTGGAAAAACTTCTGTACCATGAGACATGTACAAGAATATTTATAGAAGCAGTGCTAGTAATAGCCTAAATTTGAAAACAACTGAAATGTCCATCAGCAGTGGAGTGCAGATAAACACATGGCAGTACATTCATGCAAGAAATGCAGTAGAACAATAAAAAATGTACAAACACAGGTACACCAACAACCCTGATGACTTTTCCAAATATGTGAAAAAGAAACAAAGCAAAAAACAATAAATTCTGTGATTCCATTCACATAAAGTTCAAAAGAATAAATTCATTGTGATACTATATGTATAACGTTCAAAAACAGGTGAAATTACTCTACATTGTTTAGGGATGTATAAACATGTGATTGACAAACTATAAAAAGGAAATTATTATAAAAATAATTTTAAAAGATGGTATTTACTCATAGAAAGAGAAGTTCTGTTTAGTTTTGTTTTGTTTAATTTTTTATTGAATTTATTGGGGTGACATTGGTTAATAAAATTATGCCGCTTTCAAGAGCACAATTCTATAACATATACATCATCCGCGTATAGCATTGTGTGTTCACCACCCCAAATCAACTCTAGGAGAGAGAAGGTTTTGATTCCAGCAAAGGAATGGGGAATGTCAGGTGGTGGACAGGAGGAAATGCTTGCAATATTCTGTTACTTGACCTGGGTAGTAATTATATAGGTATTGTCTTTATTCATTAACAACAATAAATTACAATCACAAATGTACATGTATGTTTATTTACTTTTATGTATTTGTGTTATATTTCACAATAAAAGAAAAGAAAACAGTGAGAAAGGCATTTTAAACAAAGAGAACTGCAGGAATATAAATATGGAGGCATGGAAGTGTGTGGGGGTGTAAAGCCAGTAGCCACGGCTGCCACTATCACAGCAGCCCGGCCCATGCAGGTTCACATTGGATTCGGGCAGTCGGCAAAGAAACAACGGAGCCAAAAACTGATGGGCCATTATCTTTAACCCAAGCTTGCACCCGGTGGGCAAGTAAAAACACACACTGGGCTCCAAAACCCACTCACAATCAGTGCTCACAAAGCTACTGACTTATCCGAGTTTCCTAGAATCAAAGGTTTCTAGCTCACCAGACTTATTCACCTCAGTTCCCCATCTCCTTCCTTATCCCAGATACAAACTCTGCACAAACTGGCATCTCACTCAGCAATCCACCATCTTGGCTGCTTCTCCTGGCCACATGGCCTCTCTCTGCTCTGCTCCCTCTGCTCTCTCATGCTAATCATCCCAGGAACCAAGAAAGCAAGCTCTCGTTCTGCCCCCATTTTATAGTGTAGCTTCACAACCTCTAATTCAATATACAAAGTAGGGAAGTCTCTAATACAAAGTCACTTCTCTGAGGCATGATTGGATTGTACCACCCCACATCAAAAAGGGTGGGAAAGGCTTAATCCCAAAACCAAGCCCCAGGCTACAAGGATTCTCAACACACATTAATATCACCTGGGCTACGGCCTCACGTGGGCAGCGCCATTTTTAACAAAGTGAGCATAATACATTTTATCTGCCCAACAGGGGGTATGGAAGTTTATAAGTAAATTTGTACATCTAGAAGTTAAATAGTGAGGCAAAAAGGGGTGGGAAAAAATGAGGGGAGGCTATGGGAATCCTTTGAGACATTTTAAGATGGGTTGTAAAAAGACTCAAATCTAAATTTTCAACAGATTCCTCTGACTGCTGTAAGGAGATGAATGCATAGGGAGAGAGAGAAGGGAGGGGCAGAGGAAAGGCTGAAAGAGAAGTGTAATGCCGGTGGCCAAGGCCAGACAGGTCCACACTGGATTCGGGCAGATGATAGAGAAACTGCGGAGCTGGAAAGGGTTGGGCCATTCCTTTTAATAAAGTCTCACAACAGCGGACAAGCACACAGGCAGGGAAAACTGCTTCTCGGACACACAAACAACGAGAATGGCCCCTCACAGTGGGCGGGTTGGCAACCTGCCACCCACAATCCCCCATCTCTCTAAAGCACAAGCACCCACAGCCTTGTACAGGCTATGCACATGTGCCTCTGCCAGGTGCTTATGCACTAATCCAGCAAAGTGCTTGCAGCTGGTAGGCCAGCGAGCAAGCCTAACACAGCTGCCCCACAAGAAGCTATTACAGTTCTCCAGGCATGAGGTCATAAGGACCTGAAGCTTCCTCATAGAAATGGGGAAGAGGAAGTGGATTAGAGAAGTAACTGTGGCCATCAGAGATTATGATAATCTTCCTATTTTGAAAAACACACAATCACTTCAGGACTCTTTCAACTTTTGGTTTGTAGTTAAAAAACATGGGCAGTAGAGGGTGGAAATGTGACAAAGCTGGTCCGAAGATAAATAAGTCTATTTCCTCTCTTGATAAACTCAAACAAGTAAGACTCTCTCCCAGTTTTCAAGACCTCCAGAAAAGGAGATTCAGGCTCTTTCCCACACACCCATGACTCTCTAGAAGTCCATTAAGCGATCTTATATATATACATGCTCGATCCTGCTTGCCCTCCTACTAGAATCAGGCAATGCTGCTGCTCCCTATGTTTTGTGCTGGTTTGCCTCAGAGCTAAAAATTTACTGATAAATTTTTTATAGTTTTCCTTTCCTCACATATCCTTATTGATTATTTCCTTTCTTCCTTAGACTCCAATTCCAGCCTTAACATTATCTCCATGCTCCATCTTCTTAGAACTTTTCTCCATAGTCACCATAGTCACTCTTTTTTTTTTTTTTTTAAGTAAGAGGAAGGGAGATAGAAAGACAGACTCCCACATGAGCCCTGACGGGGATCCACCCAGCAACCTCTGTCGGGCTGATGCTATCCTCAGTGCCTGAGGCTGACGATTGGATCAAGCAAGCTATCTTCAGTGCCCTGGGCCCTGCTTGAACCAGTCAAGCCACTGGCTGCAAGGGGGAAAGAGGGAGAGAAGCAGATGGTTGTTTCTCATGTGTGCCCTGAACGGGGATCAAACCTGAGATGTCTGCATGCCAGAATGATGCTCTATCCACTGAACCAACCAGCCAGGGCCAATCACTCTTTCCTATGAAGTTAATGTACCCCAAAACACTAATGAGAGTTCACAAGTCTGAAGTAGAGAGGCATATGTCCCACAGACCACAATATAATTTAAACACCAGTGGTTTCAATGTCCTAATAATGTGAAATTGTGGGCAGTTTATTATGTCACACCTAGAGATGTCTTGGATGGTATTCACTGTTCTGTTGAGCAGCAAAAGCCACTAATGTCATTAAGAAGAGGGAACTGATTTTTAATAACATAAGTGACTAGAAGCAGGTGTGTGATATGGTAATAGACAAATTGGGATGAATCAGAGATTGGAGATGTGATTCAGGATCACCCTCTAAAGGACTTGAGTCCCAAGTTTAATGCATTTGATCTAGGCAATCACCAGTGAACTTGATATTACCCTCTGCTTCTTAGAAACTCAGACAACACTGTGGAGAATAGCAAGGTCTTGAAGACCTGCTGCTAAGGTTATTTAAAGATTAACCTCAATTCCTGGAATATTGTTTTTCTGATCCATGTTTGATGTTTAGTTTTAATTTGGTTTTACTATCTTGGAAAGACTTATTTTTATATCTTCTTTGTTATATATTTGATCAATGTGGAGAATTTTTGTTTTTGTTTGGTCTGGATTTAGAACAGAAGTAGAGAAGACCATGCAAGGGACAAAAAGGCCTCAGTTTTATTACAGTAAAAAGTATTCTGGCTAACCTTACCCCATATTACTAGTCTACTAGTTCAGGAACTCAAAGGGAAGAGAAACACTATCTTGGAAGCACAGCAACTGTTCTATTTATAATATACCTTCTCAGTTAGCTACTAATTTTATAATCAGTAGCAGGGTATTTTTTTAAGCTTATCTTTAGTAGAGTAAGAGTATATAAGTCAGGAGTTCTTCTTGACATACAGGATGGGGATACAGGCTTGCCATCGCTCCATTCTCAAACAATACTGAGGGTAGGAGAGAGCATGCACTTCTTATTTGGCTAGCAGTGGAGACTTTCATGTGTCTTACAGGAAGTATTCCTTTGTTGAAGAAAAGCCACCAAAGGGACCATTTAATTTCATGAACATAAGCCACCGATCACCAAAGTAGGTAGTTGAAATTAAAGAAGCCAACTGCTCTCTAAGGTAAGGCAGAGTGGGAGCTCTGCAGACTAAATGTCCTCACGGAAGGTGTTTTTTGTGTTGTTGTTTTGTTTGTTTGTTTTTAGCTATGGACTCAGGCCACATTCATTCACCTATTCAACAAATACTTATTGAGCCATTGTGCCAGGCACTATTCTAGGTGCTGGAGATATGGCAGTGAACAAAACCAAATCCCTGCTCTAATGGATCTTCTACCCTAGTTTGAGGTAAAAGACAATAAATAAATAAGTAAAATACAGTATACCAGTTGTTGATAACTGCTGTGGAGAAAAATAAAGCAAAGAGACTAGAGAGTTCTGGAGTGAAGGTGATACTTGTGCCTTTAGGTAGGAAAGTGAAAGACAAACAAGCAAACAAAGCAGGCATTGTGCCTATAAACTGAAAGTGTGGTTGACCACAGGAAACAGAGCTATTTTATGTAACACTTCTTAGAACATGCACTTCAGGGTCTGGGTGAAAAAGTTGCAAAAAGAGTCCTTTCCTCACTACTTTGCAGTACTTTGAAGATGTGCATTACATTTTGGGGACTCTGCCCAAAATGTGTGGAATAAAACCACAGTGCAGCCTCACATGGCTGCTGAACTGTAGCTGGCAATGCCTGCTGGCCTGAGGATGGCACCTCCAGCACAAAGGAAGTGGTAGGAGCCACTTTTGATGGGATTTTTAGGGTCTCTGAGAGGCATGGAGAGAGCATAAGTGGATGTATTAGAGTGAGACCTACACAATTTTGTAGGATTTTCTACAATAAAATACCACTGACTACCTCAAGAAATGACAGGTGAGAGGTGGCCTGGAAGCCAGCATAAGTTAGTACTGAAAAACACTAAATTTTGCCTGGCCTGTGGTGGCACAGTGGGTAAAGTGTCAACTTGGAATGCTGAGGTCGCTGGTTCAGAACACTGGGCTTGTCTGGTCCATATGGAGAGTTGATGCTTCCTGCTCCTCCCTCCCTCCCTTCTCTCTCTCTCCTCTTTAAAGTGAATAAATAAATAAGAAAAATAACACTACATTTCTTTAAAGTTTTTTAAATGGAAGGGAAGTAAATCTGTGGTAGCAATGCCACAATCCATATCCTGCTCAGAGAAGGACATAATTTTCTCTAAATTGAAGTGATAATCTTGGAGAAGCGATGTGTCAACCAAAATTGCCCCATGGTACCAGAAATTATGAGTGTTCTCAGATGGTGTAGCACTATTAATGCCTGCTGAGGAGTCTGACTTAGAGCCAACCACATCTTGAGCTGTTGGCAACTTTCTGGGGGCAGAAAATACATGAAGAGGATGGAGAGTACATGAAACCCTTCTCCAGGGCTCTGAAAGCCTATATATGTGGCCAAGTACCCAACAACCCTGAGACTGGATCTAGTTAGAGTGGCACAGGTAAGTGACTGAACGTGCACCAAAAGGGCAAAAAGCTTGCCTGACCTGTGGTGGCGCAGTGGATAAAGCGTCGACCTGGAAATGCTGAGGTCGCCGGTTCAAAACCCTGAGCTTGCCTGGTCAAGGCACATATGGGAGTTGATGCTTCCAGCTCCTCCCCCCTTCTCTCTCTCTGTCTGTCTCTCCTCTCTCTCCCTCTCTGTCTCTCTCCTCTCTAAAAATGAATAAATAATAAAAAATAAAATAAAAAAGAACATTTAAAAGAAAAAAAAGGGCAAAAAGCTTCTGCAAGCGTTGACACAAAAGCTGCTGCTGCAGTGGGCAATGCAGAAAGGGAAGACAGCTGAGCACCAGCAGAACAGATTTCATTGGAAGGACAGGCTATTTTCAGTGGAAAATAGACTGCATGAGACATTGGAAGGTTCCCTGAAATTCTTGTTCTGAGTCGTTAATATGGAAGAGAAAGAAATGACGGTGAGGGTTCCTTTAGGACTTCTAAAAGTAGTTTGAAGGCACAGAGCAAGCAACTGGAAGACCAGTTCAGGCCGTAAGGAGGGATGTTTGTGTGGTTCAACTCCTGGCAAAGTCTGTGAGACACTAGCATCTCTTCAAGGTGTGGCCAGTCGGACCTCCTCTTCAGTCAGAGGCTCATAAGGGTTCAGGGTTCTTGCAAACTACCATGCCCATTTCTATTGTACTTATAAGTGTGGAGGAGATGAACTAAGAAGACTGGCAAAACCACCCTCTCATACGGAGAAAATTTATTCTAATATGTGATAAAATATGAGTATTATTAGCCTCTCAATCTTTCTTACCCTCTAGGAAAGACCCCTGGCACTGCCAGCTGGGGTTCTGGCATCTGTGCAGATCAGAGGAATTGAGGACAGAATCAAAAGACTTGAAACAAGGACAAAGAGTTTCTTCCTACAGAAGAGAAAAAGAATACACCAAAAAAAAAAAAAAAAAAAAAAGGAAAGAAAAGAACCCAAGAAGTGCAGGGAGAAGGGAGTGAAAAAGCAAGAGTCAGGCTGAAGAGGAAGTTTGGGGGTGTCTGGGGAGAAAGGAGAGAGAATGGCTGACTGCTATGTCATAATGTGTAAAATGAGTAGAGAAGAAGAGCAGTATAATGTTTTCCTCGATACTAAGAATGTAAATCCCTTTAGAATTTCCCCAGAGACTATTATAAAAAATATAAATTGCTTTTAAAATTCTTTTTTGGCTATTGGCTGTGTTTCTTTTGAATCAGATATCATGCTGAGATGAGCCACAGTGCAACTCACCATTATAAAAATTGAACTTTGGGAGTACTGCTGGGACTGTAGGCCTAAGATGCAGCATTTTAGATCTAAATGAGTCAAGCCAGCATCTTCATCATGACTTAGAGTGCAAAAAGTACACAAACTATATAAAATAGAGACTGGAGGTAAATGAGACACCAGATAGAGGAAAATGGCAGAGACTACTAAGAATCATATTTTTAGTGAGAATGTGATACTATATTTGGAATTAAGTGTACCTGATGGAGACCTATGTCTGTGCAGCATGGAATATCTTCCCCTCCTTGGCCTATGAGACTGGAATAAAGAAATAAAATAGTTAGGTGATTCCCAAAGGATAGAAAAAAGGCAGGAAGAAGAGGAGTATGTAGAGGTGTTTGTCTTTCTGTATGGCATACTTTGTATGTGTGAATACTTTAGTGACATAGCCAGAATACCCATTTGTCACAGAGATGATGACTACTTGAAGACCATATGGTGTGCACCAAGGGACCTAAGGGAGACTGCCTCACAATCCCCTATACAGGTTCCATGAGACAGTCTCGACCCCAAATTCTTATGAGGGTATTTATTTATGTATTTATTTAGTATTTTTCTGAAGTGAGAAGAGGGGAGGCAGAGAGACAGATTCCCGCATGCGCCCAACTGAGATTCACCCAGCAAGCCCACTAGGGGGCAATGCTCTGCCCATCTGGGGTGTTGTCTCTGTTGCAACTGGAGCCATTCTAGCACCTGAGGTGGAGGCCATGGAGCCATCCTCAGTGCCTGGGCCAACTTTGCTCCAGAGGAGCCTTGGTTGCGGGAGGGGAAGAGAGAGAGAAAGGAGAAGGGGGAAGGGTGGAGAAGTAGATGGGAGCTTTCTCCTGTGTGCCCTGGCCAGGAATCAAACCTGAGACTTCCACACACTGAGCCAACACTCTACCACTGAGCCAATCGGCCAAGGTCTATGGGGGTATTTATTGACACACTCAAAATAGAAGGACAAGAATGAGGAAGTCAGGAAGGGGAACATCTTTAGAGCAGATTAAAGGGCAAGGGAAGTAGTTCAGATGTCCCCACCTATTGACTAATCAGACTTGCTAATTCTGTCCCTGTTGTGCTGTGTTCGGCATAGTACTGGGTTCAGTACTTTGTCAGTAAGGCCACTGTGGCCTTTGCCTCAGGGCACTTAACTCTGTCCCTGCTCTATGTTCCTATTTAGGGCCTTTACACCCATTCAGTTCCTTTTGCTTGGGAATGAACCCACTCAAAAAACCTTAGGGTATTGGTTCCTGAGGGCCCAGCCCTATAACCCAGCAAGTGTACTGAGGTTCTGCTTCACTCTCTGCACCTGTCCCTCTTATTTTCTGAGACTAGACCCTTCTTCTATTTTTCCTTGTCTCATTTTCACTCAAAATTCCTAAAAGAATGTCGTTCTGAGTCTGATGCACCAATTGTCTCTTCCTTATTTTCAATTCTTACTACTAGCCCACTCCCTCAGCTCCCACCTACCCTTGGCTCTCAAATGTCTGACCTGGAACTTGACTGGTTCAGGTGTACCCCTTGATCTCTGTACCTGTTTCCCATGTTCTTTCATGCTTCTCCAATAATTTTCCCTCCCTCTAGGCTCAGACGCCTTGTATTCTCAGTGGGCTTCATGCTAGCGTCTCTGGGCAGCATGATGTGATCTTATGCTGAAAGCCTTGACATACATGGTATCCTCAACAATACTGGCAAAGGACCTTGTATGATGGCATAATCTGGCTCCTACTGTATGGGGGCTGTTTAATGTAAGGTTAAGGCTAAGATGGGAGATCTTATACTGGGAACAGGGTCGCTCCTTGTAGACAGAAGGCAGAGACTCACCTGAAGGGTGCGGAAGCAGGCAAGATGAAATCATCCATGTCAAGTGCTGGTCAAGGATTGTGAAGTAAAAGACCAGACAAAACCCTGCAAATCATGCCAGCCTTTTCTGGCTATAGCAGAGCTGTCTAGGGAAGAATGAACAGCAGGGTTCAACCCATAAGCCCTAAGAATATGCTTTCTATAAATATGATCAGAAACATGCTATGTGTGTGTTTTGGGGGGAGGGTGCGCGCATACGCATTTTGTCTGTTTCTACTTTTCTACAGTTTTTGGTAAAGTCTTTCTGTAAACACCAGGCCACATTAGCTTGCTTAGGGAAACCAAGGAGAAGCATTTCTGCTTTTCCTGAGCTTTAGGAATAACCTATGGGGCACATGGTGGAGATAGGAGTAATAACCAAGGTAAGAGCACCACGAGTTTGTGGAATGAGGTAAGGAAGGAACGAGCAAGCAAATAGGATTAAATCATTTGTTTTAAAAAATACAATACTGTAGGGGTTTTCATTTGTCCATATATATGTTTAGGGAAATCAACTTTCTAATAGCTGCATAATACTTTATGATATCAGCAATGCCTTAGATGAAACATTCTGCTATTTAGGATATTTCCCCACTTATTTCTATTTTAATAGCAGTAAGGCAGGCATGGGCCAAACAGCTTTTTTTTTTTTTTTTTTTTTTTTTTTTTTTTTTTTTAAATGAGAGGAAGGGTGATAATGAGACAGACTCCCACATGCGCCCTGACTAGGATCCACCCAGCAACCCCAGTCCGAGGCCAATGCTCTGGGGCCAATGCTCCAATCAACCAAGCTATCCTCAGTACCTAGGGCTGACGCTCGGACCAACCAAGCTATATCATCAGTGCCCAGAGCTGATGCTCGAACCAGTCAAGCCACTGGCTGTGAGAGGGGACTAGAGAGAAAAGGGGGAGAGGAAGAAGAGAAGCAGATGGTCACTTCTCATGTGTGCCCTGACTGGGGATCAAACCCCAGATGTCCTCTGACACTTTATCGACTGAGTCAAGCAGCCAGGGCCCAAATCGCTCTTTAGTGCCACAAAAGTTCCTCTGGGCCAGCCTTGCTGTTCACTAGAGTATGCAACTTGAAACTCAAGGTAACACATTTGCTATCCTTGAACCACTAGTATACAAAACACCCATACATAGCTCTTTCCCATTACAGAGTGATAAAACTTTGTTTCTGCTTTCCAGATTTATTTCTTCCTGTGAACATCATTTTTGGTTTCTGATCACTTGGCTTCCTATTTACTAAGGTCATAATTAGTATGCTGCTGCCCAAATGCTGTTCACTTCTCAATCTGAAGTCATTTGTCAATATGTTAAATTCAAATTTTCTTTCCCTGGCCCTGACGGGTTTGCTCAGTGGTAGAGCTCCCACGGTGTGTGTGTGGGGCGGGGCGGGGGGCGCGGAGTGGATGTCTCCATTGGATTCCTGGTCAGGGCACACAGGAGAAACAACCATCTGCTTCTCTACCCCTCCTCCTCCCTCTCTCACTTCTCTCTCTTTCTCTCTCTCTCTCTCTCCCTGCCCCCTCTCCTGCAGCCAAGGCTCGATTGGAACGAGTCCCCCCCCCCCCCCCCCCACTAAGGATACCTCCATGGCCTTGCCTCAGGAAGAGCTCAGTTGCTGAGCAACGAAGCAACGTCCTAGATGTGCAAAGCATCGCCCTCTAGTGGGCTTGCCGGATAGATCCGCGTTGGGCGCATGTGGGAGTCTCTCTGCCTCCCCTCTTCTCTGAATTTTTTTAAAAAATTTCTTTCCCCTCCTCCCGTTCCCCTCCACCTCTAAAAAAGGAAAAGGAGTTGTCACAAAGGTTGAGACACTCAGTGTATGCCTTTATCTAACACTGAGCCTGCCCAGGGGTAATTATTTTCACACATAGTACCCCCCTCCCCACACCCACCCCTTCAACACACTGTCAACAGTTCTCCCTTTCACCAGTTGGTGCAGTTATTCAGAGTTAGAAATAATACTATAAATTATCCAGTCCAACCCTTAACAAACCAGGAAAATGATTTATTCAAGGTCTCTGAATTAGTAAGTGGCAGAAGCAAAATTGAATTCAGGTCTCCTAAATTCACTATGTGTGGACTGGAGGGTTATAGATGAGGGAAAGGGACATAGCGATTCATGTTATTCATTCATCAAATGGATTGAGCTTTTACTTACTACGTGCTAGGCACTATTTTAGGTGATGGGGATTCCGTGATGGCGACAGAGACGCGGAAGAGACAAATTTCTCTGTCTTTATGGAGCTTTCATTCTCAAAACTTAAGTACTTTGTCTCACCATCCTGGAGAAACTCCCAGTGCTCTGGGTCGAACTATTTGGGTCTCATATGGGAGGGAATCCCATCCTTTCTCAGATCCCGTGCTATCTACGAGCGGGCTAATTTACTGCAGAAACCCGAGAGCCGGAAATTGTCGGTGTGCCCTGCCCGCCCCTACACCTCCAAGGCCGGACCTGCCGGCTCCAGGGCGCCGCCGCGCCGCAGCTCAAGTCTGGTATTGTTAGTGTCCGCTTCTCTACCCTTTTGTTTTTCTGCTAACGGCTAGAGGACAGAGAAGCAAGACTCGGCTCTAGCGCCATCTTCTGAGAAAGGATTGCGGCGGGGGTGAAAATCCTTCCAAGGCAGTCGTGTCTAATGTCTAGCACTCTAACTGGGGGGTTTATGCAGCAAACTATTCTCTCATGCTTTCCTAATAAATATTGCGGCCACACGCTTTTTCCAGCCCCAGCTGAGGCCACTGCGGCGTTCCCGTCCCCCCCGCCCCCCCCGCTAGCTCCGACACCACAGCCTCACTGCAGTTTCTCAGCCGTCCTCCCTTTTCTTCTCTACTTCCTGCTTGCCATGGAGACACACGTCATTTACGTGCCATGCGTCGCCTTGGAAACAGAGGAGCATCCGTGGCGCGGCTGGGAGACCCGCCCCTGCCTCTCCGACCACGCTCGCGTGTGCTGCGGGTTAATGGCCAAGGGGAGTCCCGAGCCCGACCGGCTGCCGGCCCTGGGCTCCACCTGGGCCCCTCCTCAAACGCTCCTGTGACCCAGGGAGTCGGCGAGCACTTGCTGCTCAGGGAGCCGAGAGGGCGGCTCTGCCACGGGGTCGAGGTGCGAGGCAGGAGGGGGCGCTTTCGTCCCGGAGTGAGCGGGAGAGACGCCGGCCTCGGGACTCTCGTCGGGTCCTCGTCCCGCAGGCTCTTCCGGGCCTCCCCGGCCCCGCCGCGCCCTCCGCCGGGGGTAAATCTCCTCACGTCCGCTCTCAGCCCCTCTCGGAAGCCTCCTCTTACCTCGGCTCCTCCCTGTCCCTCCGGGGACCTCTCCCCCCATCGCTTCCCCCCGTTCAGGAGGCCGGGCTGGACCGGACCCAGAGCGGCCACCGCCCGCTTCTGCCATTCAATGGAGGACGGTCTGCTGGAGATCATGACCAAGGACGGCAGCGACATGCCGGCACCTCTGGAGGTGTCCACTGTGCCGGCCGTTGGGGACGTGATCTCCGGCGAGTACAACGGCAGCATGAAGGAACTGATGGAGCACCTGAAGGCCCAGCTGCAGGCCCTGTTTGAGGATGTGAGGGCCATGCGGGGGGCGCTGGACGAGCAGGCCTCGCACATCCAGGTGCTCTCAGACGACGTGTGCGCCAACCAGCGGGCCATTGTCTCTATGTGCCAGATTATGACCACGGCGCCCCGCCAGGGCGCCCTGGGCGTGGTCGGCAGCAAGGGGAGCTTCCCGGGCGCCCCCCAAGAGCCCGAGACCCCGTCGCCTGAGATCGAGGACAGCGATATCCTGGGTCGCGATCCTGAGGACGAGGAGGACGACGACGATGAAGAAGAGAAGGAAATGCCCCGCTCCTCCACACCCACTAGTCACTGTGAGCGCTCTGAGAGCCCCTGTGCTGGTCTCCTTGGCGGGGACGGGGCACTTGTGGAGCCCCTCGATATGCCCGACATTACTCTGCTGCAGCTGGAGAGCGAGGCTTCCCTGTGAAAGGACTCCGAGGGGCACTACTTTCCTGAGTTGGCTCTGGGTTTCTGAGTGCATGACGCGAGTGGACCAACAGCGCGGTGCAGCACGCTTCACTCCGACCGCTGCTCTTTGTGGGTCAGGCAGAGAAAGACTCCTTGAGGAAGGATTTATAGGGTGAAGGACTTTGGGAGCATCAGGAATTCTTTCTGCCTAACCATGCGAAACGTAGCAAACTGCGGAAAGGTGAGGTTCCGGGAGAGAAAGCGCCCATCTTCGGACTCCCTTCCACCCCTTAACCTGCCCTCTCTCCCTCCCCAGCCAACAGGAGAAACCCTGAATTGTGTAAATAAAATTCTGCTTTTCTATTCTGAAAAAGGACTTATCTAGGACTATGGCAAATAATCTCTAACGATTTACCTAGAAATTAAGGAATTGGGGCATTCTGTTCTGGCAACAGAAAATTTCCCCTTCTGCTGAAATCCAAGATATTCAGCGCTCTGCAGAAGCCTCTCCCCTCACAGATCTTTGCGGCTGCTGATTGGTAAAGGAAGCTTGAGGAGGGAACTGCAGCCCTAGGAATCTGGGAGAATGGGGTTCCCAGGGCCCCAGGGCTGGGAGGAGCTGGCTATGAATGTGCATGAAGACAAAATAGCTCAACCTCTAGGATTTTGCATGCAGAGCGGATCCTGCCTTGTCACTGACTACATCTGGAATTGCATTTTCCACTCACTGGGACTTAGAGAACAAAGAGCCTAGTTCACAGGCAGAGACTTGGGGGTGCTCAACAACAGCTCAGATTTAGGGGACATTTGAGGGACTCTTGGGGGCCGCAGCCAAAAACTGTCTCCTGGCTACACCTGCTTAACTTCAGTTCCTTTTCCTGTCAATAAGTCCCTGCCCACTGCTTCTCGGTCTTGCCTCCATGTCTTGTGTGTGTTGTGTGTGTCCACTTGTGTAGTAGTGTGTGAGCCCTGAAGGGCAGGGCTTGTGGCGGTGGTGTTAGGTTCAGGGGGCTCCAGACCCTTCTGTGAGCCCCAGGCTATCATGGCGCTTTCCTCTCTCCTTCCCTCTTTCCCCCACAACCAGGGCATGGAGCATGTGGCTGTCCTGAGGTTCTTAACTGATGTGCCTCCCTCCTATCCAAAGTGGTGACTTTGTGTGCCCTTCATCCTTCTCTGTGTATTCCTTCTCAATGCTTTTCTTGGTGTTAACCTTAATAAAGAGGCATCATCTGCCCTCCTTGCTGACTGGTACTAGGGGGATGTCAGGGTTGGACTTCTTGGCTCACTGCATGGACCAGGGCTTAGTGGGAGCTGCAGGGACCATGGCTTCTCTCCTCTCTCCTTGCTTCCAGTTCCAAGGAGTTGACCATACTTGCCCTAGTCAGGACAGGCATTGCCCACTCTACCTACTTTCCCTTCCCTCCTGGACCTTGACCTCCAGCTGGACTGGGAAAGGACAGAGTATGTGTTGAGATTCCCAAACTAACAAAAAGATTTTTAGTAGGCAGAATTCCAGATGTGCAAGAGACCTCTTTTTGGTGAAGTGGCTGGCCCATGAGAGAGGTTTCCAAACCTCAGTTCTAGAATGGCATGACATCTGTTCCAGGGAAGGGGTCGGGAAGGGTATTGTTTGGAGGGATTGCTGGGGAGCTCTGCGAGAGTGGCACATCACAAAGAAAACTGCAATAACTGCCTCAGGCCTCTAGTAGAGAATGCCTTACCCCTGGAGCTTAGGCTGACATCAGCTCTGTCAGCTCCCTTGGGCATTGGGGATTTCCCAAGGCCACCTCGAACAAAATGTGGAAGACCGATGAATGAGCTGGGGTGGTGTGTGAGTGAGTGTATAAGTGTGTGTGAGTGTGAGTGAGTGAGTGTGTGTGTGTGTTTCTTGCTGCTGGTTGCTGTGGAGATGTGCAAAGAGCCCTAGAGTCACAGATCTGGGCTTGAATCCAACACTGAATGACTGCTTGAGATTTAGTTTCTGCGTGTATAAATGGGGACAAAAGTTTTTTGAGAAAAATTACCTAAGACTCCTGGGAAGTCTTGTGCAAATGTTAGTTTTCTTATATGTAGTTCTCTTAGAATGGGTGTGGTGGTGATGGCTGAGTCCTCTGGGAAAACAAAACTTCCTAGGGAAGGTTCTAGAAGCTCTCTTGTTCATATAATCTTTCCCTACATAAAGAACTCTTATCTTTCAGGATAATCAAGTAAAGGGGAATGGTGAGATTACCGACCTGACATGGACCTTTTTGTCATAAATGTCACAACAGTTATGGTTCAAGAAATTCTTCAGGGCCAGCTCTATACACAGGATGATCAGAGGAAGCCCTGAGTTGTGCAGTGATTGGGGATATGAGCTAGGGTCTTTAAAGAGGCAGCTAAAGTATATTAGTGGGGAAGTGGTCCTGGGAAAAGGCTAAGAGGTGGGTTCCTGTTATAGTTCCAGTACTTAGCCCCAACAACAATGATAGCTATCATCTATTGAGCACCTACTGTGTGTCAGACTCTGCCCAATTTTATCTCCCAGTCATCTCATGAAGTAGGCACTGCTTTTATTTTCACTTAACAGTTCCAGAAACAGACTATAAGACTTACTCAAGGTCACACAGCTAGCACTTGGCAAAACCAGGATTTAAAACCTGGTCTTCTGACTTAAAGAATCCTAGATCAGAACCATGCTTCTAATTGCTCTATTCTTCCCCCAATCAAGAGTCTAAGAGTGCTGGTGCCTTGGCCAGATAGCTCGGTTGATTAAAGCATTGTTCCAGTGTACAAAGATTGCGGGTTTGATCCCCCATCAGAGCACATACAGGAACAGATGGATGTTTCTGTCTCTTTCTCCCTCTCTAAAATCAAATAACTTTATTTTTTATTTTATTTTATTTATTTTCTTTTTATACAGAGACAGAGAGTCAGAGAGAAGGATAGACAGGGACAGACAGACAGGAACGGAGAGAGATGAGAAGCATCAATCATTAGTTTTTCGTTGCGACACCTTAGTTGTTCATTGATTGCTTTCTCATATGTGCCTTGACTGTGGGGCTACAGCAGACCGAGTAATCCCTTGCTAGAGCCAGCAATCTTAGGTCCAAGCTAGTGAACTTTGCTCAAACCAGATGAGCCCGCGCTCAAGCTGGCGACCTCAGGGTCTCAAACCTAGGTCCTCCGCATCCCAGTCCAATGCTCTATCCACTGCGCCACTGCCTGGTCAGGCCAAAATCAAGTAACTTTTAAAAAAGATTAACAAAAAAGAGTAAGAGTCCTGAAAAGGAAATAATGTTCATTTTAGTCACTTTTTAAAAAATCTTATCAACTGGAACAAAAAATTGCAGTTCAGGTTTTGGTTAGTGACCCTTCTCAGAGTCCAGTGGATGATGATACAATAATGGGACCAAAAAGATGGCCTTTTAGACCTGCTCCTTGCGAGGAACAGGATTCTTCCAGACACTCCCTGACACAGTTCTATTCTTTTGCCTCTTTCCCGTTCTTGTAGCTCAGATTCTTCAGTCTGACATGAATCCCAAGGCAGCATAGCCCTTTGATCTCTATAAAAGAGTCTGATTGAGCCCTTTAACATTGACTCCATTTTGTTCACCTTCCTATGCCCACTGTCATAAAATGTATCATCAGTCCGTTAGCCCAGAGGCTCCTAGAAGTCCACCTATTCCTTTCAAGCCCTGATAGATAAAATCTCCCAGAAGCAGCAGCTCTTCAGCTTTCTTCAGTTGTCTGCCCCAGCATGTCATAGGGATCCAGCACAGGTTGGTCTTCCACCTCCTCCTTCCTCCCTTTTCCCCAATCCTCTCTTGCATTTCTCCTTTGGAATGGTCCTAATTAGTGAGTTTAAGGTGAGATTCTTAACCTGGGATTCATGGATGGGATCACTATTGAACTTCAGGAGGCCATTGCCCCTTGAAATTGATTGCAAAAATCATGTAAGTATGTACATTCTCTCTAGAGAGATTATTTAAAGAAAAAATTGTGTAAAAAAGAATCACCGAGCTCAAGGGTAATGAGAATTTTTAACTTAAAAAATACCAAAGAAGAAACGATTCTGCCTGAATTGGTACTGTATTGAACTGGCAATCTGCCCTTGCCTCCTGGGGCCTCCAGAGAATTTCCACTGAATTGAAATCTTCATATTAATCTGATTACTAACAGGCCTACTCAACAAATTCAAATTATTGACAGCCACTAGAATGTGCTAAGGATCTCCTCATACTTGCACTCTGCCAGTCCACTGCTGATATATAGAGGAAAGCGATGATCCCTCCATAGCTTCGTGCTGCACTTCATGTCTGGGCCCAACATAACACTGAGTGTTATTCATCTCAGTTTTCAGTTTCTGGCACTCCTGCCTCTCAATGATCTAAGGGATATCTCTTGTTAACTGTTAATCTCAAAATACAAATCCATACCACTTGGTAGAAATATGCTACAACTTTAGCTACAACTAAAATCTGTTCTAGAGAAATTGTTATTCCTTAAAGAGTTGCAAACTGGCCTCCTACACAAATCTGCCGTTCTAGGTAGCCTCAGTATCACCACAGAGTATGGTCTCTGCTTGATATGTATAATGAAATAGCTTACCCAGTAGTTTTCCCAGCAATAAGACTAGTTCTGTTCCAAATACATTTAGCAGAAAACAGCTTGCATCTTTGAAAAGGCAGGTTTTCCTAATCTTTTCCTGTCTATATGCCTATAAATAGAAATTCAGCCAAGATACTCGGTTACAGTAATAAATTATATAGAAGGACAAAAGGAGTATTCTTGACTCTTTTATCCTAGTTACCATACCCCCATTCCCTTCTAGAATGTTTCCAGAGGTGAATTCCCTCAGAGAAACATAACCTTTCTCTGCTTGGAAGCACTGTGCTTACAGAAGGAAGCCTGTTCTGTAAAAAAATGCTTTAATGGTGCCACCTGGTGAAGAACAGGAACATTACAAGGAGACCCTCAAAGCGAATTTATGGCTTTCAATTCAGTGAACAATACCAAATGCTTACCAAAGGCCTGGCTGTCTGCCAAGTAGTGGGTGGCTGGAACAGAAGAAGAACTTGAATAAATAAAATGTATTTGAAGACTATAACAACCAACTGCAATAAACTAATGGGTTTCCTCCAGCCTCTTACACACCTGTAATCCTGAAGATTACCCTTCCTAAACCATAGCTCTGAACATTCTCTGCATAATGTCCCCTTTATATCTGGAATTAAATATAAAATCCAGTGGTTAGGAGAGTCAAGGCCTTCCCTAGTAGGGCCTGGCATACTTTTTACCCATACATTGCATTTCCCAGGTACATTTTCTAGCCATCATCTTATCAATTGGAAGCCCATATCATCCAGCCAGCTAGAAATGATTCCCTAGGGTATCCCAGCTCTTTTCATCTCTGCATGAGTGGACTGGTTGAGTCCCCCTAGCCCCTCATTTTATTTCTCTTTCCAAGTGCAGTCAGAAACAAATCTCTCATCCAGAAAAGGGCTTTCTGCAGCCTCAGTCAGGTGCACCAGCTTCTGGGGTGTCCAGCAAGGCTACTCTTCCATCTGCCCTCTCTTATGCTACCTGGAAATGGGAAATCCTCAGAAACAATATGCAAAGCTTTTTATTATGAATTTGTGCTTTGATTTCTAGGAATAGGGCTCATAGCTTTCATCAAATCCTTAAGTCTATAAAGTCAAAGAGGTTAACAAACCCTATAGTCCAAACATGCTATTCACCATTTCCCTGAAATGTCTATTTTTCTGATCTGATTTTTTTGCTCATTGTCTTTACTCTTCCTACTCCATTCCATCTCTGCCAGTTGGAATCCTACTGGTTCTTTGAGGCCCTTTTCAAATGCTGCATCCTTCACAGAGCCTTTCCTAATATGACCTTTTCCTCCTTTAAATGCCCAAATCTTTTTGTTTGTACCTCTTTGAGGAAAATTACTATATTTTTCTTTACTTCTGTTATTCTTTATGTGGTTGTTATTCCCCCTTCTAGATAATGGATATCTTGAGATCTTGGACTTCTTTCTCATTTTATAGTCTGAAGTATTGACCTTATTTTATTGACTTTAAGGCAGCATTGATTGTGTGCCACATCATTATTTAAGAAAATAAATTAAAGTGCTTACAGCTCTTTATGAATTTGTCTAGTAGGCCTTCCGGTGTTTGCCGGAAGGCCCCTAAAAAGAATAAAAGTTTTTGGGAAAAAAAAAAAAAAAGAAAATAAATTAAGAAAAAACCCTGCCAATTGAACTATTACTATGCTTTTTTTTTTTTCAGGTATAAATGATCCCTTTTATTTTAAGTAATGCACGACACTGGCCTGGCTTTGCTCTGCAAGCCCTCAGTCAAGATACAGTCAAATAACTATGGCTGCAGGTTCTTCTGCACGATCCACAATTCAGACACAGAGCTGAGGTGGGTGGGAGGGGCAGGAGGGTGTCAGAGGGCAGACCGTCTCCAGCCCTTGCCTCTGTTGGGTTGGCCAAAGCTGACATAACTCATGGAATGGTGACCAAATGGCACATGGCCCTCCCACAACAACCCTGGGGCTGTTAGGAGACTGCCCTTCAGAAGCTTTGGGCCCAGACTGTTCTAAGCCTTTTTATCTGGGTTATTTAATAATAAATTAAAGTAACAGCTTGGTCCTGAGGATGCTGAGCCAGCATGTCCACAGTTTTTGGCACAAAAAATCAGGGTCTTTATTTTTGGAGTGCAGGATTTGTTGGCTTGCTTGTAAGTTCATTTTTTAAAAAAAATCACATTCCCTGTGAGCTAAGACCCTGGGGTGTGGGGTAGGCAGGGGCTCTGTGAGAGCCTGAACCTGGGACACAGAGTCGTCTCATCTTGTCAGCTCTGGCACCACACATGCTGTTCCCCTTGAGAAGTAGGGACAGGTCAAGGGTGTGAGCCCAAGAAGAGTAGTGGAGCCATCAGGATGGGGTCATGGAGAGGCCGAGCTGCCACTAGGCAGCTTTGGTCGAGATGAAGGGCCAGTCCCACCCTGGGTGAGGGCAGAGGTGGAAGCAGGAGCATATGCGCACTGTCTTAGGGCTGGGCTGGGGATGCCTGACAGACCCCTGGGGGAAAAGGATGAAGATAAGCCCAGGCCCACCTGGCACCGCGCAGCACATTCCTGCAAAATCTGCTTTCATTTTCTCTTGAGGTGTCCATCACCTGTAACAGTCTAGAAGTGATATATATAGAAACCATCAAATATGATCTGAGATATAAATTAACAAGTACAAGGCCTCACATTACATGATGTGAAAAGGCTAAAAACAGCATAGAAACTACATTCGTAAAAGTGCATCGTCAACATACAATGAAGGCTTTGGCTTGTTCTGGTGCCCGCAGGGAAGTGGGCATGGCTGGCAATGAGCTGCCTGGCGCTAATCCCCAGCTCCCTGGAGACACCCATCCCTGGGCGCTGGTTTTTTGTTTTTTTCCTTTAATGACAACTCCCAAGGAAACTGGGTGTTGAGAGGGAGGAGCTCTAGCAATAGGCACATTGGAGGGGAGGGGCCGGAAGAAAGGACCAGCGCCCAGGCTGAGGTAAATAGGCCAACTCTAAGCTGCTTGGAGATACTGGCTCCCAGACCCCTGCTGCCACTCCTCCCTTGAGGGAGGAGCAAGAGTGGAAAGGCTGAGACCTCATGGGATGGGCAAGGCTGGCCAAGGAGGAACAGAGCTGGTGGTTTTGGACATGGTGGCAGCACAGGGGTTGGAGAGGGCTCTGGCCTAGCAGGGTCATACTTACAGACAGCCTGATATAACTCTCCTGGCTAGCCTGAGTGGCCTGCTCAGGTCAGAGTGACCCACTGGATCAGAGGCTCAGTGTGCTGTCCATTTTCCTGTCTGCTGCAGGGGTGGAACAGATGCCAGGCCAGGAGCACAAAGGTCATTACCTTCAGCTCTTTCCAATCCAGCCCAAGGCCCAAGCCCATAGCAGGGGTACTCAGAGCCCACAGGGCACACAGTCTCCACTTAAGAAACTGGGTACAGCATTAGAGTGACTCCAACTTGTAAAACAGAGACAATTGCGCTGATAAAACTGCCCCCTCGATGGGCAGTTCCACATCTCAGGCCCCTGCTTGGGAAGGCAGGGTCACAGGGGCAGGCAGAACTGACTCCTCCTTCCCTGAATAAGGCAGCATAACATTTGCTTCATCTTTGGTAATGACAGGGACTGGCAAAGCTGACCTGGGGGTTCCAAGGAGAGTGCATCCCAGGCCTCTGCCTTCCATTGGCTGTGGGATGCTGGGCTTTACCTCAGGCTTGGGTGGGCTCATCCAGCCCAGAGATGCCCTGGTGATCTCCAGACATGGGGAAGAGAAACAAAGTAACACTCTGAATGAAAATTAACACTATCGGGACCCTGGTGTCCATCTTGTGTCTCCAGACCCTCTGGGAAGCTCTGGTGCTGATTGCAGTGTCAGGACACAGCCATGAGGGTGGGGCCCATGGCACCTGGCACACTGTTCCTAGTCTCTTACCCTCCACACTGAGCTTCGGGTTGGAGCTCTCAGGTCTGGCAGGCTGGGGCTTCCAGTCCTTGAGGCTACAGCCATCCGACTAGTTCTGAGTCCCAGTGGTGGAAGGGGCACAGGCAAATGCTGGCTGGACTATTGCTCCATGGTCCACAACCTTGCCTGGGAGAAGCAGCAATTTTGCTGAGTCCCATAGCAGCTCCTTGCCCATGCAGCAGGGGCGGCTGGCAGCAGCGTGGCCTTGAGAGCTCAGTACACAAGCTGTGCAAAGTGGTGTGTGCACGCAGCTCCTCGGCTGAAGGTCTCTGGCGGGCCTCCACAAAAATGCGCCTCAGGAAGTCCCAGCCGTGCTCGTAGATGTGGGAGGGCAGCTGAGGATTGGTGGGCTGCGTGGCAATCTTGAAAATGGCAGTCATGGCTTCATACTCTGCCCACGATGGTTTCTCTGTCAGCATCTCTACCACAGTGCAGCCCAGGCTCCGTACGTCTGCCTTCCCTCCACAGCCCTCGCAGCTGATCACCTC
This sequence comes from Saccopteryx bilineata, assembly GCF_036850765.1. Lineage (NCBI taxonomy): Eukaryota > Metazoa > Chordata > Mammalia > Chiroptera > Emballonuridae > Saccopteryx > Saccopteryx bilineata. The sequence goes on along the minus strand of NC_089491.1, from coordinate 135,649,098 downwards.
AGGGCTCATCCAGTAGGGTGTGCCAGTGACTGAGCGCATGCCTGGGCCCGACATGCAAGTGGTCTGTAGGCGCTTGCTGGCCCCAAAGTCCCCCAGCTTCACATTCCCGGCAGAGTCTCGAAGGATGTTGGCTCCCTTGATGTCCCGGTGAGTGATCATGTTGCTGTGCAGGTAAGACATGCCCTCCAGGATCTGCCGGGTGTATTTTCGGGTCACATTCTCTTTCAGAGCTCCATAGGCCTTCAACTGGTCTTTCACTGAGCCCCCTGGCATGTACTCCATGAAGATGGTCAGAGTCTTGTCAGCGCGGTCCCGCAGACAGCCATAGTACTGCACAATGCGCCGTGCTGCAAGTTCTTCAGCAACTGGATCTCACACTCCAGAGCACTCACCTCCTTGCTTGTCTCAGGACTGTCTGGGTCAAACTGGACCTGCTTGGAAGCAAGTTCACGTCCTGTGTCCACGTCATAACAAATAAACCCTGCCGAAGGCACCCTGGCCCAGGAGCTTCCCCCGGCGCCAGTTGATTGGGGCACTAGGAGACTTGGCTGGCACATTCCTCTCCTGCACAGATAGGGCGTTCTCGCTGTCCGCATTCCGTAGGCGCCCTCGGGGGTCCAGATATTGTACTGCCAGACCCATGTTCTCGCCATTTGTGCTCAGGGAGCGGCCGGAGGGCACCAGGGTGAACAGGTTACCTTGATGACGTCGTATTCGGGGAAATGTTCTTCTGCCATCGTTGTAGTCTTTATGGTGCATAGAAACATGGTAGCGCCGGGGGTAGGTTCCACCTTTGACCCCTTTGTCATAGAGCTGAGTTTCCCGATCTGAGAACTCCTGTCTGTTGTCTGGGAAGCTCTGGGCTCGGGACATTCATGATTTCCGGAAGGACGGACTGTCTGCTGACCTGTCCGAGGATTGGCAGCTTCCTGATAGGAATTTTCAGCACTGTCCAGGGGATCAAGCATGCATTGCTCGCTGGTCTCTGGAATGGACTCCCCCTCACTGTTGATGCTGGTGTAGGACCCTTGCCGGGCGATGCGCTGCTGCCGTTCAGGCACATAGCCGGGGGGAGGAAAGCTTCGGCCAGGGTTCTGGGAGCTGACAGAGAGGTGCCTGCTTCTGGGCTCAGGGGTCTGGTAGATGGTATTTATATCCCCTGCAGACTGGGAAGCTTTGATCCGCACCTGCCTGGACACCCCGGAGTGGGGAGAGGAACTGGTAGGTTTCTGTCCTGGGACAGCAGCAATATCCTAAGACTTTTCATGCTTGAGCTTCTATCCAAAATGTCAATTGCTTTGTCAAGATCATCTTGGTTCTTCAGCAGGATGGAGAGCTCATTGTTCATGTAATGTAGATCAAGAGGCTGCCCAAACACTGTTGTCACCTTGTGCTCCATCCACATCTTCATATCTTACAGGCCTGCTGAATGCTATCATTCGCCTCTCCCCATTGTGCCCAAACTTGATCCTGATGTCGCTCTGCCTATTTGGGTGACCCGTATCTTTGCTCTTCATGGTCTCATATCCAGGTACCCGAGGACGTCGGCTCATCTGGAGGGCCACCAGACCCTTCATGATTGAGTTCAATGCCTCTTGTTCGTCCATGGTGCGTTGGCTGCGGCGGCTGCTCGGCCCGAGTGTCACCTCCGCAGCCGGGGCTGCATGCTGGGGGCCGGGCGGCGGGGACAGCAGCGGGCCTGGCTCCGCGCGGTGGGCGCTGGCTGCGCTCCGGGCCCCCGCCGCCTCCCCAGGCTCCGGCTCGGCCCGCGGCCGGGCGCTGTGGCATGAGCAGGGTGGCCCGCCACATCCCCAGCGCTCCTCGGCTCGGCCCGGCCCGGTCTCGGCCCGCCTGCTAGTCCCTCAGTCGCTGCGTCCAGCCACCGTTCTCCATCCACCTCAGTAACCTCACTATGCTTTATTATCGCTTTTATTTTAAATTTTTACTCTTAAAGAGCTCACTTAGACTTATTTAGAAGTAAAACTTTTTTTGTATTGCTACAATGCACACAGATTTAACTGAAAGTCATGCTATTCCTATAATTTCTTCATACCGAGTCTAACACTTCTGAATTACTTACTGAGTCCGAGTTGTTGATGCCTGTATTTTCCATGCATTTATATTTTTCTGGGCTATTACAGTGTTAGTAAAGCAGAATTTCTTAGAAAGAGCTTCACTGCTGTCTCTGGGAATTTCTTCTGGACCACAACACCTATTCTGCAAATTTTGAAGTTAGGAATTTTTTGGTCTTGCCAGAAAGTGTTCAAGGAAGATGTTCAGACAAGAATCAAGTCTAATATTTCTTCAAAGGGTCTTTAAGTGGTTAATTAAATGAAACATCAAGGAATTATAGATTTCCATTCATGTCACCTAGAATAACAACTAGGCCCAGGCATGTGCAGGCAATGACAACTATATCTTAACTGCTCCTTGGCCAACAGGGATTGTAAACTGACATTGATAATTGTTTATAAGACACATCCTATTTCAGAGATGTTAAAATGTGTGTTTTGGGTCGGGGAGGCGGTGTCTGAAATCAGTGAAGTCAGCAGCAAGGAACCTTTCTCATTGGCAGAAAATAGTTATTTAATTAAGTTATAAATATGTAAATGAGAAATTACAGGATTTTAGAGTGATGGATAAAAATGTCATCATCTCTTAGAATCTTCAAAAATACTGTTGCTGAAAGAAACCTTAGTGATGCTCATATGGCCATTTTATATGTACTCAGATGTCTGAAGAGACTGCCTATATCTCAGAGATCTGATTAAATTTAGCTCAAATTCAATTTCCCAAACCTTGGAACTCTGCAGAATTTCATACAGTTTCTAAAGTTTACTTTGCTTTGCTTCCCTCTGTATCCACACCAAGTCCATGCACACTGCCTCAAGTAACTCCTTATCAACTCTAGGGCACATAAAGCCCATACTGGTTTCAATAAGGAATATAACCCTACTAGACATTTAAAACTTTTTACTGTAGACTTGAATTTAAAAAACACTATAGGGGAGTGATCGCAAGGAAAGTTCCCACTGAGGATATATGCCTTTCACAGGCTTCTTCACCCTATCCTTCATACACTCTCTTCCTCCTGCCTACTCTAGAAAAATGAACAAATTCTCTACTTACTTTGAGAAAAATAACTTCTCACATTTAGTCTCCTCATTGGGGGAAATTTATCTTATGTCTACCACTTTATAGAAAGTAGTACTTTTTACATATTAAAAAGTACATTATAAAAAATATGGCCTTCGGCCCTACCCAGTTAGGTCAGTCAGTTAAGAGCATCATCTGGAAACAACAAGGTTGTGGGTTTGATCCCAGATCAGTGAACACAGGGGAAGCAACCAATGAATGCATGACTGAGTGAACATCAAATGCTTCCCTTTTCCCTCCCCTCTCTTCCTTCCTCTAAAAATCAATAAAAATTAAGCCCTGGCTGGATAGCTTAGTTTGTTGGAGTGTCATCCCAGAGTGGGGAGGTTGCTGGTTTGATTCTCCTGTCAGGGCACATACAGGAGCATCTTGATGTTTTTCTTTCTCTCCCTGCCTCTCTCTAAAAATAAATAAATAAATAAAATAGCCTTCTTCTAAGAGGAGTTACAGTTAATAAAAGAAATAGCCCTGGCCAGTTGGCTCAGTGGTAGAGCGTCGGCCTGGCGTGCAGGAGTCCCAGGTTCAATTCCCAGCCAGGGCACACAGGAGAAGCGCCCATTTGCTTCTCCACCCCTCCCCCCTCTCCTTCCTCTCTGTCTGTCTCTTCCCCTCCTGCAGCCGAGGCTCCATTGGAGCAAAGATGGCCCGGGCGCTGGGGATGGCTCCTTGGCCTCTGCCCCAGGCGCTGGAGTGGCTCTGGTCGCAACAGAGAGACGCCCCGGAGGGGCAGAGCATCGCCCCCTGGTGGGCAGAGCGTCGCCCCTGGTGGCCGTGCCAGGTGGATCCCGGTTGGGCGCATGTGGGAGTCTGACTGTCTCTCCCCATTTCCAGCTTCAGAAAAATACGAAAAAAAAAAAAAAAGAAAAAAAGAAATAGATGGAATGATGTGCCCAAGCTTGCATAGTTAATAAAAGCAATAGAACCAGAACCCTGTTCATTTAAATTATATAAATCAGTGTTCTCCCCCCCCCTCATTAAATGGCACTACACCTTACTCTGCTATAAATGGTTACAATATGCTAAGGAAAGCTCAGGGTTGCTTGGATTCAGCTTTGGGAATAAAGAAAGTCAAAAATTTCTATTAAAGCAGACAATTCTTACAAGCATGATGAGAAAAGACATCCAAGAAGGGAACCATGACTGCCAGCAAATATTTACCAACTGCCTACTACATCTCATGAAAGGTGTTAGGCACTGGGGCAGACTCCAAGAAATCATGGGCCCGCCTTAGTTGCTCATAAGCTAATGATGAGGGAATGGCATGTTCTTGAATTGAGACAAGAGTGCTCCTCAGAATATTGAAGGTAAATTCTGTTTTCTGTTAGCACTTTTAACTGAATTAAAGCCACTTTAATTTTAAAATAGGAATGGTGTGTGTGTGCAAACTGGGGGCCAGGAGGTGGGGGTGACAAGAGAAAATGGAAAAGATGAAAGTTTTAAAAATGCTAAGAAAACCCACAAAATTTTACACTACACCAAGTATGACATTGTAAGAAAAGCAGTAGCAGAGATGGTCTCCTGTAATTCTCTGGAAAAAGTAAGTAAAAAGGGGTTGGGGGCGTGGAAAGCGCTTATGGCCTCTACACTAATGCACAGACTACAGGAACTACATAAATAGAACTTGAGCCTTTATACAAAGAGGAAAATAAAAACTCACAGGTATAAAGAAACTTAGAAGGATGGGACTTTACCTGAAGCATGCAATGAAGAAAGGTGCAGTACATTGTTTCAAAGAAACAGAACTGGCAACTGGAAAAGACTTGCCAGTCATGTGACACACACCGTATATTTGTGGGAACCTGCTTCAGAGACAGAAGTAGCTTCTTTGCTGTGATCTACACAAAGTCAGCCCTTGTCCTCAGCATTTCCACAATTCAAAAAGGAGGAGGAAAAAGGGAATAAAAGAAAAAGAAACAAAAGTAAATGGGAGGAATAAAATGAAAAACAAAAGAAAATAATAGAAGGAAAAACAGAGTACCACATTTTATCACGAAGATAGAAATCTTGTGTGGAAGACTTGAAAGTGGAAACAAAGGAATTATTTGTGAAAATAAAAGAGAAGAAAAGAAGTGCTATCATTGTAAAAATGAGTTAGAGTGTGCCAAAACATGAACTAGATTATAGATCCCAGGAGTAAGGGGAAGATTGATTTAATGTAATATAATCCTCCAGAAGGAAGAGGATGGCAGAGCAGAGCTGCAATTCTGGATCTACTTCTGACTCACAAGATGGGATTGATTAATAAAATGGGAGTGAGGAAAGTCTTGAGAGAAAGTTAGTATGCCATTTTGGTTCTTCCTGATAGCTGAGGGATAAGATGAGGGCTATAAAAAGCCTGACATCAAAGAGCTAAAAGATATGATTTCCATAGCCTGAGACTCTATAGGAGAAAAGGCTCAAAAGATGGGATTCTCTTAAGAATCAAATTCAGTCCATGCAATTAGTTTGGAGCCCAATGAAGAGGAGCAGGTGGAATGACTACAGGGACCTCTCCATTGAACTCAGATCTAGAGATGTCAGGCAGAGAGTAGGCATAACTAAGAGAGTAGTGCACATATTTTAACACTTTATTTATTTATTTATTTATTACAGAGACAGAGAGAGAGTCAGAGAGAGGGATAGAAAGGGACAGAGACAGGAACGGAGAGAGATGAGAAGCATCATCATTAGTTTTTCATTGCAACACCTTAGTTGTTCATTGATTGCTTTCTCATATGTGCCTTGACCATGGGCCTTCAGCAGACCAAGTAACCCTTGCTCGAGCCAGCGACCTTGGGTCCAAGCTGGTGAGCTTTGCTCAAACCAGATGAGCCCGCACTCAAGCTGGCAACCTCGGGGTCTCGAACCTGGGTCCTTCGCATCCCAGTCTGACGCTCTATCCATTGCGCCACTACCTGGTCAGGCTATTTTAACACTGTCAAAAGCACAAATCATAAGGCAGAACTGAGGAATTTTATTACAAAACAAAGACTTATGTTCTATTAATGGCAGCAAGGACAATGTTAATAGGTACATGGCAGAATGAAGAAGATATTTGTTTTGTCTAAAACTGACAAGGATGCAATATCATCCTAGAATATACATGGAACTCCTGCAATTGAACATGAAAAAGATATTAACCCAATAGAAAAAAAAGTTGCAAAATAATCAACAGGCAATTTATAGAGTAGATAAATGCTAAAATGCATATGGAATTTAATCAAAACCATTAGTAATTAAATGCAAATTAAACCAACAATGAAATATTAATTTATACCTATCAAACCAGCAAAAATTAGAAGTCTAGATAATTACAAATATTGTTAGGAATGTGGAAATATAGAATATTACACTGTTGCAAGACTTATACCATTGCTGGAAAGCAATCTGGCATTACTTGAGCACATTAAATAGATTCATACACTATAGCCAAACAATTCCTCTTTTAAGTAATATAAAACAAATTGTTTACAAGTCCAGAAGGGACTAATACAAGGATGTTTCTTTCAGGGTTATTTGTAGTGGCACAGATTTGGAGGCAATGTGTGTGTTCATCACTGCAAAAGTGGATAGGTACCACATGATGAATATACATCATGAAATACTATGACATCATGTGAAGTAACAGATTAAATGTTAGCAGCTGGCAATATGGACGGAGATGAAAAACAGTGCTTACTAAAAGAACTAAGACAGAATGAGACACAGCTTGGTAGCTGTAGACTACATTTAAAAATAGATGCCTGCCTGACCAGGCGGTGGCACAGTGGATAGAGCATCGAACTGGGACGCAGAGGACCCAGGTTCAAAACCCTGAGGTTGCCAACTTGCTTGAGCATGGGCTTGTTTGGTTTGAGCAAATCTCACTAGCTTGAGCCCAAAGGTGCTGGATTGAGTGAGGGGTTACTCGGTCTGCTGTAGCCCCATGGTCAAGGCACATATGAGAAAGCAGTGAACAACTAAAGTGCCGCAATGAAGAACTGATGCTTCTCATCTCCCTTTCTGTCTGTCTGTCCCTATCTATCCCTCTCTCCGACTTTCTCTATCTCTGTAAAAAAACAAACAAACATGCCTGTGCCCTGGCTGGTGGCTCAGTGGTAGAGCATCAGCCCTGCATGTGGATGTCCTGGGCTCAATTCCTGGTCAGGGCACACAAGAGAAGTGACCATCTGCTTCGCCACCCCTCTCTTTCCCCTTTTGCTCTCTCTCTCTTCCCTCCCACAGCCATGGATTGATTGGTTCAAGCACATCAGCCTGGGCACTGAGGATGGCTCCATGGAGTCTCCACCTCAGGTGCTAAAAATAGCTCAGTTGCAAGCATGGTTCCAGATGAGCAGACCATCAGCTCCAGATGGGGATTGCTGGGTAGATCCCGGTTGGGGCACATGCAGGAGTCCATTTCCCCTCCTCTTACTTGGAAAAGAAGAAAATAATAGATGCCTACAAAATAACTATTTTATGAGAACATATTTAAACAAAAATAACACATTAAATGCATTAGAAAATTACCTATTATGGGGGGTGTGGTAATGAGAGTAGAAATAAAGGGTATAAAGATTAAAAAAAGCCCTGGCCGGTTGGCTCAGCAGTAGAGCATCGGCCTAGCGTGCGGAGGACCCGGGTTCGATTCCCGGCCAGGGCACACAGGAGAAGCGCCCATTTGCTTCTCCACCCCTCCGCCGTGCTTTCCTCTCTGTCTCTCTCTTCCCCTCCCGCAGCCAAGGCTCCATTGGAGCAAAGATGGCCCGGGCGCTGGGGATGGCTCTGTGGCCTCTGCCCCAGGCGCTAGAGTGGCTCTGGTCGCAACATGGCGTCGCCCCGGAGGGGCAGAGCATCGCCCCCCTGGTGGGCAGAGCATCGCCCCTGGTGGGCGTGCCGGGTGGATCCTGGTCGGGCGCATGCGGGAGTCTGTCTGACTGTCTCTCCCTGTTTCCAGCTTCAGAAAAATGAAAAAAAAAAAATTAAAAAAAAAAAAAAGATTAAAAAAAAAAGACATAAAACAAGAGGGTCTTTCTTGTAGGGACCAAAGATGGTGTGTCCTGGACTGAGAAGCATGATTAACCCAATCCTTCAAGGAATAGAAACTTCAAAACAAAACATAGCAACACAAACACAAATATATCAGCACCTAGAGCAGAGGTTGGGAACCTATGGCTTACGAGCCAGATGTGGCTCTTTTGATGGCTGCATCTGGCTCGCAGACAAATCTTTAATAAAAAAATAATAACATTAAAAATATAAAACATTCTCATGTATTACAATCCATTCATTTCCTACCACTCATGTTCATGGTTGCGGGTGGCTGGAGCCAATCACAGCTGTCCTCTGGGACAACACCAAATTTTATTGGATAATGTGTAATGTACAAGGGTTGTTGTATGGCTCTCATGGAATTACATTTTAAAATATGTGGCATTCACAGCTCTCTGCCAAAAGGGTTCCCGACCCTTGACCTAGAATGAACAGCACTTAGAAGAGGAAAAACTGAAATGAGGAAAAACTTGCAAAAAATACTGACAGCAAAATGGGTTTATTTTGCTTATTGGATTATTCCCAATAAAAAGTACAAAGAACAGAAAATCTGAAGCTCAGGGCACGTAAGTTGCTGTTTACAGTTGGCAAGGAGAAAGTAACACTTTCAGAGGCACTGATTTAGATGTTTGAAACACTAATTTAACGATGTCCTTATAACGACATTGAGGTAGATATTGTCTTAGTTAAGACTTGTTTGATTTCAAAAAATAAAAAACCATCTGTAATAGTTTTGAGGTAAAAATTTTTTATTATAAGCAGTGGTGGGATTCAAATAATTGAACAATTGATTCTCTGCCCTAATGACCGTTTTAAGTATAACAAGAATAATATACTGAAAGGTAGTTTATTATTTCATGCATTTAATATTTAAATAAGAATAAAAGAGGTACACAAAACTAGATAAGAGTTTAAAAATATTAATGAAAAAAATTAAATAATACCTGACAAAAAACACAATAAAACTGTTATTTAAGATATTTCCATATTGCTTCTTGATTGGCATCCTCACTTGCAATTTTTTTCACCTATGGATGGAATGAACATTACTATGAACACTTAGAATGCGCTGTTGCGCAGATAAATGTTAAAAAAGATTAAGGAATGTAAATTTGTGATTTCCACATTGGGTGGCTGTTCAGGCACCCACCTTAGAGAGAACCCGGATTACAAGTGCTATTTCAACAACCAGTTTGCTGAACTCAACAAAAAATTAGGTATCGGTTCAGCTGAACTGGTGCGAACTGGCTGAATCCCACCATTGATTATAAGGTTGCAAGGTTATCTCACAGAACCCAAAAGCAAGAACGCAGCTGGGCCCCGAGACTCACTGAAACCAGGGCAGCCTTTATCTCTGGCTCTTTGGAGATATGTATGGCCTTTTATCTCTGCTGCCCTCTGTCCTGACTCAGCCTATTCTTTCCTGCCTACTTTTTTTGCTTTTTCACATACATGGGGAAAGATAACTGCTCCACAGCTTGAGTGTCTGCCTGTTTCAGCCCAGAAATGACTATCCTCACTGCATACCAATTCCAAATTCCCAGGAAAGAGGACTTAATTGATCTAGCTTAGCTGCATTGATTGTGGCAATGGTGAGGAGTGGTGTCCCATGGTACTAATGGTTGCCAGGTGTGGGGCAGCTGTGTTAGGCTTGCTCATTGGTGTATAGGCTGCAAGACCTTTGCCTGGTGTGTGAGCGCATGGCTACACCACGTGTGTGTGGCATATATAAGGCTGTGGGTGGTTGCGCTCCAGAGAGATGGGGGATTGTGGGTGGCAAATTGCTTGCCCACCCACCTGCCACTGTGAGGGACCATTCTTGCTGTTTGCCTGAGAATGGTTTTCCCCTGCCTATTTGCTTGTTTGCCATTGTGAAACTCTGTTAAACGGAATAACCCAACCCTTTCTGGCTCCACAGTTTCTTTACCATCTGCCTGAATCCAATGTGGACCTGCCTGGCCTCGGCCGCTAGCATTACACCAGGGCTTGACCCTGTGGGAGGAGAATAGGATCCTTGGAGAATGGGCTATGTGCCCTAGCATTCTCTAAAATGTCTACCACAGCTAATCAGACTGTGAAACATTTGCCAAAGGAATGAATGACTGAATGACATGATACACAGCTTTGTCTAATTTCAAAGCCCATGCTTTCTCCTACATCAGATAGCCTTCCAAATAATTCCACTTGAGATAACTGTTTCCATTACCCCAGTAAAAGAGAATGTTCTTGTATCAAGATATTCCCAGGAAACAGATGGCATACTCAAAGAAGGATAGTTTGAGAAGAGTTTAACAAGAGATTATTTACAAAGGTGTGGGAAAATCACATGGGGAACACAGTACCCTGAATCTCATATTAGAGGGGCTAAGCCTGAAAAGGTCTTGGGCGATAGCAGTTCCAGAACTTAGAACTAACCTGGGTTCCTTTCCCACAATTTTGGCTTGGGTTGTAGTAACCCTAGACCCTGGTCTCACACACTCCAAACACAGGTGTATGGCCAGTATACACGGCCACCATCAGTGCAGCTGCCTGGCCCATGCAGGTTCGCATTGGATTCAGACAGATGGTAATGAAACAACAGAGCCACAAACTGGTGGGCCATTATCTTTAATCCTAGCTTGCACTTGGCCGGCAAGTAAAAACACACACTGGGCTCCAAAACCCACTCATTCAGTGCTCACAAAGCTACTGACTTATCTGAGTTTTCCTAGAATCAAAGGTTTCTAGCTCACCAGCCTTATTCACCTCTGTTCCCCATTTCCTTCCTTCTTCCTGCACAAACTCTGCACAAACTGGCTTTTCCTTCAGCACTCCACCATCTTGGCTGCTTCTCCTGGCCTCCTCCACATGGCTTTCTCTGCTCTCCTCTCTAATGCTAATCTCAGGAACGGAGAGCAAGCTCCCAGTCTGCTCCACTTTATAGTGCAGAAATCAAAACCTTTAATCCAATATACAAAATAGGGAAGTCTCTGATACAAAGTCACTTATCTGAGGCATAATTGGATTCCTCATGAGAGTGCATCACTCTGCATCATGTAACAGTCAAGGGTGTGGGGAAAAGCTTAGTCTTAAAACTAAGCCTTAGGCTATAACGACCTGGCCTGCTTACAGTCTGTCCCCCACACTCAAAACAAACTATAAGCGAGCAAACATATATATCATATTTACAAACTTATTTGACCAACAACAGGTAATGGGAGATGGTGGTTCCAGAATTTAGAAATACTTATTGTAATGCCGGTGGTCGCCGTCATGGCCAGGCAGGTCCACATTGAATTCAGGCAGATGGTGGAGAAATTGAGGAGCTGGAAAGCATTGGGCCATTTCATTTAATAAAGTCTAACAATGGTGGACAAACACGCAGACAGGGGAAACACCTCAGGCACACAAACAGCAAGAACGGCCCCTCACAGTGGCTGGCAGGCAATCCACCATACACAGTCCCCTGTCTCTGAAGCGCAAGCACGCATAGCCTTATATAGGCTATGCACCGGTGCCTCCGCCAGATGCTTACGCACTAATTCAGCAAAGTGCTTGCAGCTGGTACACCACCAGTGATTAAGCCTAACACAGCTGCCCCAGACTGCCTTATCCCATATGAGATGGCTAACAGGTTAAATCCCTTTCTGGGTCTATGGGAGGGTACCAGGAGAGCCGAACTGAAAACACACGGCTGGTGTATTCCAAAAGGATTGTTTATTTAAAACGCAAGCGTGCAGATAAGGACCCAAATGCTGGGTCGCCCCGGGGAGGGTTGGAGTAGGCTGACGTCACTGCCTCTATAGGTAACAAGTTATATTTTTTCGTATATGGATTGAAGAGGCGCCACAGTTTCTCCAAACTGTTTATCTCCCAGCTCAACTGTCTAACCGAGGCCTGTGCTAGTTCAAAAGGTCCCGGGCTGGCCCCTCAGCTGAGGCTTCGAGCAAGCCGGTCCCCGCTCCGCCCACTGGTTCCCTCTGCCCTTGGAGTGGGGGGAGGGGTGATCTGCTATCAGAAGACAGCGCCTCTGGGCTTGTAACTAGACTTTTACAAACACTTAGTGTGATTTTAAACCCCTCTAATTGTCAGGTCTCTTCCCAATGTAAGCTTTCCTTGGCATTTCTACATTTCAAAGTGGAGGCCAGGAAGCCATCAAGGAAAGAAAGGCAATCCAATTAACTACAACCTCACAGTGGGGGGAGGGAAATGTGCTGCATTGAGCCTGGCTACGAAATTGGGTGCGGAGAATTTTAGTTTTAAAGGGGGCTCTGGTTTTTAAAGCCACCCTGAACCCAAACCTTAAACTAATAATAGGTGCCTCAGGGGGCTTCCTTGAAGATTCAGGGCTCTGGACACTCCTGTCAGTGCAGCTTTGCTTTTTGGGGGTTAATACATCAGGATTCTGCTTAAGATTTTATTGCAGAAGTAGCGCTACAGCACCTCCTATGGCCAGGTACTGTGCTGAGGACACAAAAAAATGGATCATACTGGTGGAGAAGACAGAGAAGAGTACAGAGGTAAATGCTCAGGTTCTGGAAGAAATTTGAAGGAAGTCCAATAAATCCAGAAAAGGAAAGGGGTCTAGGAAGGCTTTCAGGAGTGGGTAACGAAAGGGGAGATGAAAAAGCTCAGAGGACACCGAAAGAGGAACCTAACAATCACGCAATTTGCTAAAAGGGGGGAGCTATCATACCGAGAAAGAGCCAGGCTAGGGATCGGTTGGACCAGTCTGGGAGGCAGCTAAGGTGACTGGATGTGATTGGTAACATCCCCGCTCAGGCCAGCCTCCGGCCTTGCTCCGCCCCTACCCCATGCCAGCCTCTGCCAGAAGGGCGCGGCGTTTCAACAATGGCACTCAGCTGGGAGGGGATCCCGAGCCCAGTGTCCGCATCTCCTGCGGCGTACAGTGGCTGCTCAGTCTCCCAAAATAGCTCTTTCCTGGAGGTGGTCGGGTCGGGCAGTCCCGCGCGGCGGGCGGCCAAGGAGAAGGCACTCATTGGTTGCCACGGCGATGATCCGAGATGTCATGGAAACCTAAAATTGGCCGCAGGTTCTTAGCGCCGACCGCTTCCATCTCCTCTCCGGGTTGTAATTCGGTCAGGGCCCACCACCTCGGGTAGTTTGGGTAACCCGAAACATGAAAATGAGAAGGGACTGGGGAGGAACGTGCATTTCAGGGTAGCTTCTGGTTATTACGTGGGTTTTAGCTGTCCTCGGGGTTCTTTATGTACCTTCCCAGCCCTAGAACCAGGGCAGATGCTGCGGCAAAGGAGACACATCCAGGACAACTGCTCCCCGTGAGCAAGAATCTCCCTCACGTCCATTCCCGCCTGGAGAGAATCCAGGACCTTGAACCAGAACGTGCTCGCCCTTGAGAAGACAGTTTTAAGTCACAACGCACGATTCTCCAGCATTCCCGTCCCTATTCACCCGCCGTTATCTGCCTCGAGTACACCATTTAAACGACAAGTCAGGCAGTTTTTGCCTGGAATTACTCGTCCCGGGCTTCCAACCCCTATTTCCCTATTTTCTACATTACAATTAAGTCTTAGTTCTAATATCACCTTCTCGGTACTAAATCGGCCCCATTCTTTGCGACAGTTATTCGATTACCTCCTTAGGAGAGCTAGTTGGAACTGATGTCCCAGTTAGAATTGCAGCTATGCCATTTGAAATGCAGTGCGAATTTGAGAAATCCTCTAACCTCCGTGAGCCTTACCTTTGCATATCAAAATGGAGGTAATGCTAGTATTTGAGGGCTTTGTTACGGAAAGCTGTTAGAACACAAGTCCTTTTTTTTTTCATTTGTGATAGAGACAGAGAGTGGGACAGACAGGGACAGACAGACAGAAAGGGAGAGAGATGAGAAGGATCAATTCTTCATTGCTGTACCTTTGTTGTCCATTGATTGCTTTCCTATATGTGCCTTGACCCCGGGTGCAGAGCCAGTGACCCCTTGCTCAAATCAGCGACCTTTGGGCTCAAGCTGGTGATCCTTGCTCAAGTTGGCGACCTTAGGGTTTCGAACCTGGGTCCTCTGTGTCCCAGTCCGATGCTCTATCTACTGCACCACCGGCTGCTCAGGGAAGTCCTTAATAAATGTCAGCTGCTGTTACCTGCCCTCCCAATGTACTTTGTATAGGCCTCCGGAAACGTTGGCCCTTTGCATTACCATTATTCGTTTCTGTCTACCCTATTAGACTTGGAGCTTAAAAGCTAGAACTGTCTTGTTTATGATAGATATCAGCATACAACAATGCTGGGCAAATATATGCTATGAAATTATTCCTCACAAAACTTTTTTTAAAAGCACACTTCCTCTCCTTTTCATTTATTTCTTTTTTCCCCCTCATTATTTTCTTTTAAAGGCTCCTTGAGGTAGGAATTTTTACACTTGGAGAAGAAACTGATATCCTAGGGGTAAGAATAAGCACTTCTTTTGTTCTCCATGGTGACCAAAATGACCTTAACATCCCCTTTTCACTTGACTAAATTTTCAACAGGTTTCTTCTTGACTATAGGCCCCTGACCTCCCTTCTCTCAGAGCATTTACTTGTAATTGCAAATTCCTTCTCTGCCCCTTTGAAGTGTATATAAATCTCCTTAAAAGCCTTTTGCCAGTTTTAAGACCCAGGGAGTGTCTTTCTCAAGGACCTGGGAGACATCCCTTTGAAATGTAATCCTCAAGGAAGGGAGCACTCCGATTTTCTTCTCTCTGAGGGAGGGTAAGAGCCTAACTTCAGTTGGCACCTTGCTCCAAATTTTGAAACAACCTCCTGTAAACTTACTTTTCCTTTGGGTAAGATCATTCACTACACATAGATGGCCTAAGAACCTCACCCCTGCCCTGGCCTGGTTGCTCAGTTGGTTAGAGCAGTGGTCCCCAACCTCTGGGCCGCAGACAGGTACTGGTCCGTGGGCCATTTGGTACCGGTCCACAGAGAAAGAATAAATAACTTACATGATTTCCGTTTTATTTATATTTAAGTCTGAACGATGTTTTATTTTTTTTAAATGACCAGATTCCCTTTGTTACATTCGTCTAAGACTCACTCTTGATGCTTGTCTCAGTCATGTGATACATTTATCCATCCCACCCTAAAGGCCAGTCCATGAAAATATTTTCTGACATTAAACCGGTCCGTGGCCCAAAAACCGTTGGGGACCACTGGGTTAGAGCATCAGCAAGGTACACTAAGATTGTGGGTTCAAGCCCTGCTTAAACAATGAATGCATAACTAAGTGGAACAACAAATAAATGTTTCTCTCTCCCTCCCCTCCCCATCTCCCTCCTTAAAATCAATAAATAAGATTTAAAACAGAGAACCCCAGCCCTGCAGTTCTAAAAATTTCCCTAGCAGAGTTGAGTTCAGTCTCCTATTGCAATAGCCTTAAAATCTTTCTTGCCTGTTTAACTTTGCCTGGTGTACATTTTCTTTGATAATGGAAATTTTAGGTTGTGCACTTATTGTATCTCCTTGATTACAGTGGTGTTTCATTTCTTCCATTTCTCTAAGAAGAGCTTCTCACATGTCCTCTGATATCTAGAGACTCACCAATTTGAACTCAAAAGATAGAGCTTTGTGGAGTGAAGCTATTGCTTTAAGTCACTGCAGAGGGTCGTATTGACATGAGGCTGTGGAAAGGGCAGTACATCTATTTGAGGGCATCCTAAATGAGGTGTGCTCACCTTATGGCATGGTACTAGAAAATAAAGAACAAGCCTATTCCCTTTTCTTTCCCATCTGTTATAAAAGGAGCATGAAAAGATGCAACTTTCAAAGAAAGAGAACAGCGGAGAATATAATACCCTCTTAAGGGATGCTAGGCTTGGTTAAGGAGAGAAGCTATTGGAAACCAGGGAGGTCAGGGCTGCAAACAGAAAGGCTTCTGCAATGGTAGAGGTAGTGTGGAGAGATATTCCTTAAAGCACAGGGAATGAAATGGATCCATTTAAGATGAGGAGGGAAAGTGAAATAGGATTGAGTTGGAATGAAATGAAAGATGATTGAGAAAAAGGAAGGGCAGTAGGGAGAGGGGAGTTAATTTGGGTATGAATAACAGGGAAGGAAGCTGGTAGTCTGAGAAGCTTGTTAGAGGCACTTACTACTTGGATCTAAAGGGAATTATCAAGCAGTCGTGTTACTTAAAGAAACTAAAAGATTTAGGAGAAGAAGTTTGACACACTGGTCTCTCCCACCTGCCCTTCCCCAACAACACACAGCACAAATGAACTGAATGCATGTTGAAAATTTAAAGCCACAACAAATTCTCCCTCAAGGGCCGGTGGAGGCTAATAAAATCTTAGACTTCAGGTTACTGATCCTTAGTTTTTATCTTTCTTTTTTTCCCTACCTGACTGTTCTTTCTTTTCTCTTCCTTTCTTCCTTTCTTCCTTTCTTCCTTTCTTCCTTCCTTCCTTCCTTCCTTCCTTCCTTCCTTCCTTCCTTCCTTCCTTCCTTTCTCTCTCTCTCTCTTTCTTTCTTTCTTTTTTTGAAGTTAAAGTGGATAGGTTTTGCATAAACATGCCATTCTTTTTATTTTTTCATTTTTAGAAAGGAGAGAGAGAGAAGGAAAAGAGGGAGGAGAGGAAACATCAACTCCCATATGTGCCTTGATCAGGCAAGCCCAGGGTTTTGAACCAGCGACCTCAGCGTTCTGGGTCAACACTTTATTCACTGCGCCGCCACAGATCGGGCCCTAACTGACCTTTCTTAATGTCAACCCTGCTCCCTAACTCTCTTTTTCTTACTTCTTCCCCTATTTTTTTTCTCATATAGGAGCAGGTGGATGAGAGAATAAGATATGACATTAGAATATGAAAAAGAAAAGCAGACTGAAATATTATAATAAGTTAAAAGAGAAAAAATAGTTTACTCCTAAATGTATACACAAAACACAGGCTTGGAATAGCATGCCAAAGTACTATACCAGGGGTAGTCAACCTTTTTATACCTACCGCCCACTTTTGTATCTCTGTTAGTAGTAACATTTTCTAACCACCCACTGGTTCCACAGTATTGCTGATTTTTAAAGTAGGGAAGTAACTTTACTTTATAAAATTTATAAAGCAGAGTTACAGCAAGTTAAAGCATATAATAATAATTACTTACCAAGTACTTTATGTCGAATTTTCGCTAAGCTTGGCAGAATAAATCTTTATAAAACAACTTACTATAGTTAAATCTATCTTTTTATTTATACTTTGGTTGCTCCGCTATCACCCACCATAAAAGCTGGAATGCCCACTAGTGGGCGGTAGGGACCAGGTTGACTACCACTGTACTATACAAATAAAATGAATGGAATTAAGTGCACTTATGTATTTATCAGATCCTATTGGATAATTTAAAAGAAAAAACTCAAGAAAGTCAAATTTTCTCAAAGAAGGCCTAAGAGAAAACAATGCTTGAAGTGAAGTCAGATAGATAAGCATTAGACATCAATAGGCTCTTCCAGGTCTAATGCTAGTAGGAAGGAAGCTATAAATGCTCTTCAATGGAGCCTTTCAGCATTGGAGAGTAACCCAAATGTCAGGCCTAGAGGAGGGAGCTTCCATTCCAGGAGTCTTCCAGCTAGATAGATTCTGCCTGAACTAAGGAAATGAAGGGAGCCATGGGGGGACCAGGCTGGTCTTCGCAAAGGCCCCCACCATAACTTCCTTCATTTCCTTATTTTGAAAATTGTTGATGATGGGGTTGCACATGGGGATGATGATTGTATGGAGGAGGGAGAAAGGCTTGTCTTTGTCAAGGTCATGTATACTGCAGGGTTCATGTAAGAGAACATGGCCTAGGTGTAGAAAAACAGGATCACACAGTCAGATGAGAGGAACAAGTAGAGAAGTTCTTCTCCTGATCAAGGAGGAGGCTTTGCTGAGGATGGCTTTGCCCAGGATGGGGCATAGGAGACAACAATGAGCACCACGGGACTGAGCAGCACAATGATGACATCAGTAAAGATCAACCTGGGAATAAGTGGGGGGTCTCCACAAGAGAAGGCAATCACTATGGGGGACAGACAGAAGTTTTCTATATGATCGTCTCTACAAATCGGACGACAAAATGTCATATAATCAAGTAGGATGCCATTGATCAGTCCAAAGAACCAGCCTATAGAAGCCAAAGGACGCACTCATCCACACCCACAGCACAAACCAATCTGAGTCAAGCAGGAGGCAAAGGTGAAGAATGTGGTTCATGACCACCAAGTGGATCAGTGGCTGTGGGATGGTGATGGTGATGAAACAGATGTCCAGGAAGGATAGGTGGCCAAGGAACACATATGTGGGGCTGTCCTGGTGATGAAGATGATAAAGGCATTCATGACCATGGCAAGGAAGACTATTTTCACCACACTATAGGCACTATAATTCTTAAATTTCTGTAGAGATATTTCTTAAAAGTATGTTTCTTGGCCCTGGCCGGTTGGCTCAGTGGTAGAGTGTCGGCCTGGCGTGAAGGAGTCCTGGGTTCGATTCCCGGCCAGGGCACACAGGAGAAGCACCCATCTGCTTCTCCACCCCTCCCCCTCTCTTTCCTCTCTGTCTCTCTCTTCCCCTCCCACAGCCAAGGTTCCATTGAAGCAAAGTTGGCCCGGGCGCTGAGGATGGCTCCATGGCTTCCGCTTCAGGTGCTAGAATGGCTCTGGTTGCAACAGAGCAATGCCCCAGATGGGCAGAGCATTGCCCCCTGGTGGGCATGCCGGGTGGATCCCGGTCGGGCGCATGCAGGAGTCTGTCTGACTGCCTCCTCGTTTCCGACTTCAGAAAAATACAAAAAAAAGTATGTTTCTTTTCTCCACTTGAGGTATGAGAAAAAGAGTACAGGGGTCAATTTGTGTATGGGATTTCCCATAGGAACATTATCATCAATGGAATACTTTAAATATCTTAGAACTTTATCAATTATACCCCAATAAAGCTGAAAAAAGTCTGTTACAACCTAGTGGGAAAAAATATTTTTTCTTTGCAAGAAAAGAAAATTACTGAATATTTTAAATTTTGAATGCATTGTTTTAATAAATTATAGATAACATTCTTCTGATCAGCAGGGCCACCAGGGATGTCATGTAGTTTGAGTACTGCACATACTCCTGAAGGGAGAATGAAGGATGAAATCTAGCCTGTGCTCAATGTATCAGCGGTGCATCTTGTGAGGAGCTATGTAAATTTAGTGGAAGTGGTACCTTTTCCTAATCCTTCCCTGAGAGGGATTAAGTCTCTGTAATAGCCCATGTGTTAGGAAAGTCCTGCTGGTCATGATGATCTGGCCATGTGAATATTTAAATTTCAGCACTTAAAGTTTTTGTCTCATGGGACTGATGAAGTCTTAATAAGAAATAAGCTATGTTCCTTCTGAGTGAGTTTTAGGAATAAAAAGTAATAGTCATTTTTTCCTAATGCAGATCTGTGGAGTATGGTCCACAGATCAGCAGTAACATAGTATGAAGAGGTGAAATGGATACTTTTTTGAGACTCAATATCCTTGTATGAAACTCACATACAGTAAGTCCCCAAGTTACAAACATCTGACTCATGTACAACTCATACTTACAAAAGGAGCACCATAAGGGCTATTGGTAATCAACTGCAGTTGGACATCAGTGAAAATTATATCATAGAGTTACTCAACTCCCACAGCAAAGAACTAAACAATGAGGACCTTATGGAACTAAAGCAGCAGATGATAGCATTTAGGGAAGAAAACAGGGACCTAGAGACTCCAGAACAAAAAATGTTTTCCACAAAAGTGTTAGCTGATGCTTTTTGTCTCATTGAAGCAGGAATGGCAAAGTTAGAATGAGATTCTGATACAGAGAGGTTCACCAAAGTTTACTGTATAGTTACTGAAGGCCTGAGATGTTACAGGGCCACTTACGATGAAAAAGAAAAAAGAAAAACTATGTGTAAATCTCCCCCGATACCTACCTCAGGAAACTGTTTCCAGCAGCAGAATCAGACCTTGACTCTAACACCAGTCCCATCCTCTCCAACAAGTCCATCATCTTCAGCATCATCCAAGATTGTTTAAGGTTGTATTTGAACATGTTTAAGGTTGTATTTGAATATGTTTAAGTATTTATATGCACAGAAAGGTAAAAATAAATACTATGTATGACAAACATCTGTCTAAGTTGCATTTAATAGGCAAATGTACCGGTTCCAACTTACAAATTCAACTTAAGAACAAGCCTACAGATTCTATCTCTTTCATAACCTGGGGACTGCCTGTTTATATGGCAGATGTGTAGAAAAGGGTTAGGGTTTGGGATTCAATAAACTAGTCCTTACATCTCAGCTTTACCACTTACTAATAGCATTTTGAGATAACTTCTCTGACTTTTTGATTGGTTTAAAGATTAACTAACAAGGAAAATAATATACTTAATGTGACTGACAAATAGATATTGCTTAGTACATGTTCATTACCTTATCCTTTACTTCTTTTTTCCTTTCTTTCCTTCTTTGCACCTCATGTTGGAAGAGATCTTTTAAAGTCTTGAACCGATATTTCACTGCCATGAAAAATTCCTGGGTAGAATTTCTGGTTTTTAAAAAAATCACTGTTTTGGATCAGGAAATTCTTTTGTATAACAGGTTAAATTCCAGTTCTATCTCTGATTCTATGTACTAATTTATTTTAGTTTTATTTATTCTGTAGATCTTACAGAAAATGGAAAAAGCTGAATCGTTATGTTATTGACCTTATTTTGTTATGTACTCACAAACTCTTTGAGAACTCTTGGGCCAGTAGCTGCAGCCATCACAGCCGCCTGGCTCATGCAGGTTCACATTTGATTTGGACAGTTGGTAATATAACAACGGAGCCAAGAACTAGTGTACCATCCTTTTATTCTAGCTTGCACTGGCAAGCAAGTAAAAACAAACATACAGGGTACCAAAACTCATTCACATGTTCTCCAGTTCCACAACCAGGAGAATCTTTCCAGTTTTTCCTAGAATCAAAGGCCCCTACCACCAGTCCAGCAGAGCTCACAAAGCCCCTCACCTCTGTTCCCCTTCAGCACCCCGCCATCTTGACTGCCTGCCTTCTCTGCAACCAAGAGGCATCTCTCCAGAATGGCCTGCTAGCTCCTCCTTCTTTTAAAACTTTTCAGTGTGACAGTTCCTCCTCCAGCACACATTAGCATAACCAAGCCCCTTCCCAAGCAGAAAAGAAATTAGCACTATCACCTGGGCAACGCAGTCATGTGGTCAGCAGCCATTTTTAACAATAAAAGTGAGCAAACCCAGCCCTAGCCAGTTGGCTCAGTGGTAGAGTGTCGGCCTGGCGTGCAGGAGTCCCAGGTTCAATTCCCAGCCAGGGCACACAGGAGAAACGTCCATCTGCTTCTCCACCCTTCCCCCTCTCCTTCCTCCCTGTCTCTCTCTTCCCCTCCCACAGCCGAGGCTCCATTGGAGCAGTTTGCCCGGGTGCTGAGGATGGCTCTGTGGCCTCTGCCTCAGGTGTTAGAATGGCTCTGGTTACAACAGATGGACGCCCTAGATGGGCAGAGCATCCCCCCCTGGTGGGCATGCCGGGTGGATCCCGGTCGGGCACATGCAGGAGTCTGACTGCCTCCCTGTTTCCAACTTCAGAAAATACAAAAAAAAAAAAAGTGAGCAAACCCAGAAAATACAGATTTTACAAACTTATTTGCCCAATAAGACCCCTCAGCCATATTTTTTCAAAGGAATAGGGGGAAAATGCACAGATGAACAGGAAAACTATTAACATAGGCAACCTGATTGAGAGAAAAAAAATAAACATAAGTGGGAAAGGAATAAGAGAAACAAATTGTGGAACAGATAAAAGAGAAAAAAGCAGATGAGTCAAAAACAGAAGATGACTTCAAATAAGGGAATAATGTGCATGTTAGAAATAAGAAAAGACAAACATAGATTATGAAAAAACAATAGTCACAACAATCCCTCCTATTTCTGTGACTCTCCATGGTTAAGATTCTCTCATATGTTCCACACAACAACTGGGAGGAACTTCGTGCTCTGAAAAGGTACCTCTAGAGCGTCAGACTGGGATGCGGAGGACCTAGGTTCAAGACCCAAAGATTGCCAACTTGAGTGTGGGCTCATCTGGCTTGAGTAAAAAGGTACCTCTAGAGTCTAACATGACTTTAAGATGGGGAAATGGAGCCTTCGGAAAGAGTGAGTGGCCTGACTTGTCAAGTAGCTAAAGAGAGATAGAGGCAAGACTCTAATTAAGGTCTTTTAGTATCCTTAAAATGCCTGTGGATCAAGGCCACTTATCAATGAAGCATTCAAACGAAAAGAAATTTCCTGGTTCCCAGGACAGTGCCCTTTATGCTATTCATGTTAAAAAAAACATGGAAAAAACTAAAAAGGAGGGGTCTAAAGAGAGGGAGATGAAGGGCATGGTGAAGACAGACAGAGAACTAGAAAAAAAAGCAGGAAAAAAAAAAAAAAGCTCACCAGAAAGATGAAAAGCCAAATAGGAGACAGACTGAGAGGCCTATGGAAGCATAATGCCCTTGGATGATGTGGAACCGACTTCCAATCTAAGAGTTTATTTTATTTTTTGTAAGGTATTTTTTTTTTTTTCTTTTTTTTTCTTTTTTCTTTTTTTTTTTCATTTTTCTGAAGCTGGAAACAGGGAGAAACAGTCAGACAGACTCCCGCATGCGCCCGACCGGGATCCACCCGGCCCGCCCACCAGGGGCGGTGCTCTGCCCCCCAGGGGGCGATGCTCTGCCCATCCTGGGCGTCGCCATATTGCGACCAGAGCCACTCTAGCGCCTGAGGCAGAGGCCACAGAGCCATGCCCAGCGCCCGGGCCATCTCTGCTCCAATGGAGCCTTGGCTGCGGGAGGGGAAGAGAGAGACAGAGAGGAAAGCGCGGCGGAGGGGTGGAGAAGCAAATGGGCGCTTCTTCTGTGTGCCCTGGCCGGGAATCAAACCCGGGTCCTCCGCATGCTAGGCCGACGCTCTACCGCTGAGCCAACCGGCCAGGGCCTTTTTTGTAAGGTACTTTCTTTTTTTAGATTTTATTTATTCATTTTAGAGAGGAGAGAGACAGAGAGACAGAGAGAGAGAGAGAGAGAGAGAAGGAGGGGAGGAGCAGAAAGCATCAACTCCCATATGTGCCTTGATTAGGCAAGCCCAGGGTTTTGAACTGGTGACCTCAGCGTCCCAAGTCGACACTTTATCCACTGCACCAAGACAGGTCAGGCCCAATCGAGGAGTTTAGAACCCTCTCACTTTAACCAGGTGACTCAGAAGAATTGGTCTGGTCTCTGAGCTCTTTCTGCCTTGTAGACAGGTCACCTCAAAACGAGACCAGCCCAGCCCTTTCATTCAAGCCATCTGCCCCTTCAGCCAGAGCCAGGAGGGCAGGTGGGCAGGCTCAGAGAAGCTGATGGAAACATGAGGGGGAGGTACAGAGGAAGAAGCAACAACTGGAGAAAGATGGGAAAGCAGAGGCACAGCTAGACATCTAGAGAGAAAAGAATCAGAACAAGGGAAAGGTTAAGGGACTTAAGATCTGTGGCATCTAATCTATGGCTACTGTGTGCAGAGCCCTGATGTGATCTGAACCTGGGTGGTTGCTGAGAGAGCCAGTAATTTTTAGTTTCTGAGGAATGTCAGCAGAGGCAGGATAAGCTTTTAGCACAGAGGTAAGCACATTCACTAACCTTCTCTGTGGGCTTCGGCATATGCAGATGAGGACATTGGCTGTGTTATCAGGCCCAGAGTGAAGGTGCAGTGAGTTTTGCTGTAAACCAGCTGCTCATTTATAGAGTGTGAGCTCCTGGTTTTCTACTCCCTGACTCTACTTTCCATACTGTCTCTCTCACTCACCACACACACACACACACACACACACCCAAGGTGCAGGAAATCCAATAGGCTCTCAAAATCAGGTACTCTGACTGGTGGCTTTCTGGAAACTGTAACAGATGAACAATACATTCTTCAAGTCTGGCATAGTCTAACTGGGTCTCAAGAGTTTAAGCAGATTAGACCAATCCTAGGATCCTCTGGGAGACTTGCCAACTGGCAAAGGGCCCTGGAATTTCTGAGTTAGTTTCACATTTCCTAGGCAGGATTTTCCCCCCACCCAAGATTGCTGTTTGAAAGAACTAAGAGTCAGAATATTTCCATGTTTCCTATCCCCTTACACCAGGCAAGGAACCCCCTATTCTTAGAGGTAAAACCTATCTGACCCCAAAACCAAGGGATTTAAGGAGACCTAGTCCAACATGAATCCTCAGGAAATAGAAAATGTTGTAAATTTTCGTTGGAAAAATGTCTATTCAGAACAATTCCAACGTGCTGGTTTTTTTTCTTTCATTCTTACAAATCCATTCTCCTCCCTGCTCAGTGCTCCCGGGGATGATCAGGATGGGCTTCCGTGTCCTTCAGGTTTCATTTGGGTTCTACAAAGAAGGGCACTGCCTGGATATGAGAGGTAGAACAGAGAATGAGTTCTGGGTATGTATTCTCCCAGCAACCTCTCTGTGAATATGAAAATGCAAAATGATATAGCTACTTCAGAAGACATTTTGGCAATTTTAACAAAATTAAACATACTCTTTCCATACGACCCAGTAATTTCATTCCTTAGTATTTACCCAAATGAAATGAAAACTCTATGCAAATGATACAAATATAGTTATGTTTTTATATATACACACTTTGGTTTCTGACATATGTTGTAATTTTAATCTTTTGTTCCTCTGTAAAATGTCTTTTTTTTCTGGTTGCCTTCAAGATTTTCTCTTCATTTTTGGTTCTCATATATTTGAATATGATGTTCATTGTACGGCTGTGTATGTATGTTGGTATTTATACTATTGTGATTCTCTGAGCTTCTTGGATATGTGGTTTGACATCTTTCATTATTTTGTGATATTTTCATTATTTCCTAGCCATTGTTTATTCAAATAAGTTTCTGCCCTGTTATTTATTCTCTTAAAATTCTAACTATCTAAGCCTTGGACGGATAGCTTGGTTGGTTGGAATGTCATTCCAGAGTGCAAAGTTTGCCGGTTCGATTCCCTGGTCAGGGCACATACAGGAGCAGCTCGATGTTCCTGTCCCTCTCTTTCCCTGCCTCTCTTCTCTCTCTCTAAAAAAAAATCTAATTATATGCATGCTAGACTAATTAATATTGTTACACAGCTCTTGTATATTGTTTTTTCACTTTGTAATTTCCATTGTTCTGTCTGCCAGCTTACTGATTTTTTCCCCCTTTGGCCATGTCAAGTCTGCTTAGGAGCTCATTAGAGACCTTCTTCATTATTATTACCATGGTTTTTTGTTATTTCTAGTATTTCATTTGCCTCTTTCCTGTAGTTCCCACTTTTGTCTTGAAATCACCCAACTGTTAATATATATTTTTATCTTTTCTACTTGAGCCTTTCACATATTAATTAGAACTATTTTAAATTGCTTGTTTGATAAGATAAACATCTGGCTCATCTTGTTTTTTTTGTTTGTTTGTTTTTGTTTTTGTCCTTTTCCTGCTTTTAAAAAAATACATGTGACTCCTAATTTTTGGTTGAAAGCCAGGCATTTTATGTAGGACAGAAGAAACTTTGGGATACAGTATCATGTTTGGGAATAACCATGATCTAGTACCTGTAATTTTGGAAATTTTCTTTTTTTTTTTTTTTTTTTTTTTTTTTTCCATTTTTCTGAAGCTGGAAACAGGGAGAGACAGCCAGACAGCCTCCCGCATGCGCCCGACTGGGATCCACCCGGCACGCCCACCAGGGGCGACGCTCTGCCCACCAGGGGGCGATGCTCTGCCCATCCTGGGCGTCGCCATATTGCGACCAGAGCCACTCCAGAGCCTGAGGCAGAGGCCACAGAGCCATCCCCAGCGCCCGGGCCATATTTGCTCCAATGGAGCCTTGGCTGCGGGAGGGGAAGAGAGAGACAGAGAGGAAAGCGCGGCGGAGGGGTGGAGAAGCAAATGGGCGCTTCTCCTGTGTGCCCTGGCTGGGAATCGAACCCGGGTCCTCCGCACGCTAGGCCAACGCTCTACCGCTGAGCCAACCGGCCAGGGCCAGGAAATTTTCTTAATTGACCTTAATTTCCCTCCAGTTATCACCCAACTCCTTGAAATTATTCCTTTTTGTTCTCAAAGGAATTTTCCTTCAAAACTAGTCTGTATAAGTTGTCACTTCTTCATATTTCTTTCTTTAGCCCATTGAATCTGGCTTCTGTCCCAAATCCTCTGGACCTGTTTTTATTAAAGTTTCCAATAATGTAGATGGCCTCTTTTCCTAATTTTATTCAGTCTCTCAGCTGCTTACTTTTACCTTCTTTTTTAAAAGAACGTTAAAGACTTTATTTATTCATTTTAGAGAGAGGAGAGAGAGTAAGAGAAAGGAGGGGAGGAGCAGGAAGCATCAACTCCCATGTGTGCCTTGACCAGGCAAGCCCAGGGTTTCAAACCAGCAACCTCAGGCTTCCAGGTCGATGCTTTATCCACTGTGCCACCACAGGCCAGGCTACCTTTTCCTTCTTGAAACAGCAGACACCTATCCCATATACATTTTTATCCTTATTATTATTATTATTTTAACAAAATCCTAGTCTTAGTAAGTATAGCAGTGTGTTCAGGCTTCCTTGTATATAGATATGGTCATTTAACTAAGTCCTTACCAGTGAGATAGATATAACCAGAAGTTTATCAATGAGATTTCCTTTAACAGGGCTGGGGGCTGACTTTTGCCCCTTGCCCTTCCCTTCTTTATTGCCTAGAATAAAGATATTATCATTGGGATCCAAAGCTCTTTTGTAACTACAAGGTAACCTTGAAGATACTAGCATACCATCACTTCTGCCTACATTTTACTAGTCCAAGTCACATGGTCAAGTCCAAACTCACTGGGAAGGACTGTGTAGTCACATGACAGCAGGTAGGGCAATTATCTAATTGCAAGAAGAGAGAAACTAGTGTTTGAAATCAATCTATGCAATTGCCCATTCCAGAAACCCAGGGGTCATCTTTGATTCCTCTATTTCCACACTCCTTACAGCTAATCCATCAGGATGTCCTATTAGATCATTTGTCAAAGTACATATAGAAATCATACATTTTCTTTCAGCCACCCTAATTCAAGATACCATTATCTCTTGCCAGGACTCCAAGAGTCTCTTAATTGGTTCTCCCATTTTTATTCTTACCCTACTCCTATCAATTTTCCTCACTGCAGCAAAACTGATCTTAAAATGTAAATCAGCTTTAATTGTTCATTCACATAAAAAAACTTTTTTAGCACTTAGAATAAAATTTAAACTCCTAAATATAGCACTCAAGATTGTGTATTATCCTCTATCTCTCCAATCTTGTCTCATTCTGTTTTTTTTCTTTATTCACTATATTCCAACCACATGAGTCTTATTTCAGAAATTTAAACTTGTAAAGCTTTCCTATTTCATTGCCTTTGCATATACTGTTACATACCCCTAAGGGGAATGCACTTTCCTTAGTTTCTGTTATGACCAGCTCATTCTCATTCCTGAAGTCTTCACTTATATCAGGGGTCAGGTAACTTTTTGGCTGAGAGAGCCATGAATGCCACATATTTTAAAATGTAATTTCGTGAGAGCCATACAATATGTTTAACACTAAATACAAGTAAATGTGTGCATTTTATTTATTTATTTATTTTTATTTTTTAAAAATATATATATTTATTTTTTTGTATTTCTCTGAAGCTGGAAACAGGGAGAGACAGTCAGACAGACTCCCGCATGCGCCCGACCGGGATCCACCCGGCACGCCCACCAGGGGGCAATGCCCTGCCCCTCCAGGGCGTCGTCCTGCCATGACCAGAGCCACTCTAGCGCCTGGGACAGAGGCCATCCCCAGCGCCTGGGCCATCTTTGCTCCAATGGAGCGCCGGCTGGGGGAGGGGAAGAGAGAGACAGAGAGGAAGGAGGGGAGGGGGTGTGGAGAAGCAAATGGACGCCTCTCCTATGTGCCCTGGCCGGGAATCGAACTTGGGTCCCCTGCATGCCAGGCCGATGCTCTACCACTGAGCCAACCGGCCAGGGCCTAAATGTGTGCATTTTATGTAAGACCAACACTTTTAAAGTACAATAAGTCTCTTAATTCTTTTTAATAACATTGTTATGCTGTTGCTAACCAATGATGAATAAAGTACTTCTTACCATTAATGTGACTTCTGGTGCTGCATGGTTTTGCTGATGGCTTTGTAGTCTGGTTGATACATGGTGAGGTTAAGCTTCATGCAGGCATTGAGACTTCCCTCCGTTAAATGTGATCATAGGTTTGTCTTAAGGTTCTTTAGTTGTGAGAAAGACTGCTCACATGCATACATAGAGCCAAACATTGTCAGTACAGCAATACTCACATGCTGCAGTGTGTGGTATGTGAAGGGAAGTGTGTTCCAAGTTTTGACAATCAGCTGGTCCACAAGTTGAAGTTTTTTCATTTCTCCCTACTTGTGTTTGCTCACCAACTCTGCTTGCTGTCATGCAAGTCTTTCCAAATCTGCATTCAGTGACTTGAACTTATTCACCCACATATCTGAGGCCTTCAAGTCAGCAGCTTGTAGCTCAAAATCTCTGATGGAGACACCAGGGATGTAACTCAGGTCGGCGCTGTCCACTGCACACTCATGTGGATGGCTGATGAACTTAAAAAGACCAGTGCACAAAATTTTCCAAAGCACGCTGTGAATGACTGCATGAGATTAGATGTGAAGCCTGCTAGCTGCTGAAGATCAAGATGTTGAGCAGGGTCACTTGCTGTGCATGCATCTTTAAACTCTCCCAGTTTTTTAGTGTAGTAAATGACCTGTTTTAATGTCGGCGATAAAGAGTTCCAGCTTATTTTCAAATGCAAACACTACTTGTTGAAGGGATAAGACTGTATTTCCAATGCTTTGCATTTTCACATTGAGCTGGTTCAGATGTTCAGTCATGTCCATGAGATAGTAGAACTTCAGGAGCCATTCAGTGTTGGCTAACTCAGGATGCTCGACGTTTTTCATTTCAAGAAAGTCCAGATTTCACTCAGACAAGCTGCGAAATGGCTGAGCACCTTCCCTCTTGACAACCAACGCACATTGCTGTGCAGAAGCAGACCAGGATAATTATTCCCAACTTCATCCAGCAGTGTTGTAAACTGGAGATCATTTAAAGCTCAGGCAACAATAAAGTTGACCACCCAAATGACCAGCGACATCACCTCACCAAGCTGCTTGCCACACATCTGAACACAAAGTGCCTCCTGATGTAGGATGCAGTGAAAACTTAGGATGGGTCTCTTTTCATATTCATGAAGAAGTGTTAAGGATCCTCTGTTTTTCCCCACCATGCATGGAGCACCATCAGCACACACCGAAATAAGTTTATCTGTCAGTAGATTTTTTTCTTTAGCGAACTCAGTGAAAGACTTGAATAACTCCTCCCCTCTTGTTGTCTCTTTCATAGGCAAAACAGCAAGACTTTCCTCATGTAGTGTGCCACCGACAGCATACCTTGCAATCACACTGAACTGGGATAAATGGCTTACGTCTGTTGACTCATCCAAAGCTAGAGAAAAGAATGGTGCTGCATTTATGTCCTTAACTTGTGTTACCTCAGTTTGATTTGCCATCATGATGGTACAATCATGAACAGTTCTTGCTGACAGGGGCATGTCTTTTATTCATTTGGTTATCTTGTCTTTATCCAAAAAGTCGTCAAAAAGTTCATTGGCGAGGAGACCTGAAGATGGCAGCGGAGTAGGCAGACGCACAGACTCCCAGCTCACACCACCGAACTGGATTATAAACTAATTTATGAAAAATCAGTGTGAAAAACCAAATCTGGACTACAAGAACAGCTTTCAAAAACCAAGAAGCAAAGAAGAAGCCACAACAAACCTGGTAGAGAGTGCCTGAATCTCCCCTGCTTACAGGAATGGGGGAGTGGTGGTGGTGAGGCTGGGCTCTCACTCCAAGGAAAAGAGCAGTAAATACTGCTCACAGCCACTTGCCTGGTGATCAGGGAATGAGGTGTGTTGAAAGGGCCTGCTTGTATTCCAAAAAGAAAGGAGAGAGAGAGAGAGAGAGAGACTGATGGTGAGGGGGAGAGGAATATAGGTGATGACATGAAAAGCTGACTCATTCAGTGCTGGAGGCGGCCATAACTGGGGGAGAAGCTGATCCTTCCACAAAGCAAAATACAAAAGTACTTCTGGGTCACAGAGATACAGATACCTCTCCAGCTCCAATCAGCACAACAAGACACAGCTGAAAACAAGAAGTGGGGAGGAGGGGCAGTAACTCAGGTCTCCATGGAGATCTAAGATACACTTCCCTCTACTGAAGCTGAAAAAGCAACCCGCCCACAGAGAGATTAACTGGCAGAAGAGGACTTCAGAGCCTCAGGTCACACCCACTGCATTCCTGGATACAGTTTAAAATAAGCCCCTTGCTGAGATCAGCAAACAAGACAATCACCTGTTAAGAAAACAAACAAATCAAGACTTCAAAGTGGCCCAAATCCTAAAGTGGATTACAAGTAATAGCTGATGCCAACCCAAGAAGACCTAGAAACAACATAAGTAAAAACTGGAAGCAGACAACACCAAGCCTAGACTCAACCAGCTCTACAAGAAAACACCCAAACACCCAGACACAATGAGAAGACAAAGAAGTGCAATCCAAATGAAACCACAAGAGAAACCTTCAGGAGATGAACTGAGTGATATGAAAATAATCAAACTTCCAGATGTGGAGTTTAAAATAATGATTATAAGGATGCTTAGGGATCTTAGAACAACAATAGATGGTCATCACAAACACCTAAATAAAGAAATAGCAAGTATAAAAAAGGATATTGAAATATTAAAAAAGAATCAGTCGGAGATGACAAATACAATATCAGAAATGAAGACCACAATGGAAGGAATTAAAAACAGGATGGATAGAGCTGAGGATCGAATCAGTGAGTTGGAGGACAACTGGAATGAAGGCATGAAAGCAGAGAAGAAAAAAGAAAAGAGACTCAAAAAGTCTGAGGAAACTCTTAGAGAGCTCTGTGACAACATAAAGAGAAATAATATCCGCATCATAGGGGTTCCTGAAGAAGAAGAGAAAGAACAAGGGATAGAGGCTTTGTTCAATCATATCATAGCTGAAAAATTCCCTAAATTAATGAAGGATAAACTCTCACAAATTCAAGAAGCACAGAGAACTCCACTAAAAAGAAACCCAAAGAAACCTACACCAAGGTGTAGGTTTGGTATTAAAATACCAAAGCTAAGTGATAAAGAGAAAGTATTAAAAGCTGTGAGAGAAAAAAAGGCTATCACCTACAAAGAAGCCCCCATAAGGATGACATCAGACTTCTCAACAGAAACACTTGAAGCCAGAAGGGAATAGCAAGAAATATTCAAAGTAATGCAGAACAAGAACCTGCAACCAAGACTACTTTATCCAACAAGGCTATCATTTAAAATTGAAGGAGAAATAAAAAGTTTCCCAGACAAAAAAATTCAAGGAATTCATTACAACCAAACCAATGCTTCAGGAAATATTAAGGGGCATGGTGTAAACAGATCAAAGTGGGAAAAGAATATAGCAAAAGAGGAATACAGCTTTAAAGAATAAAATGGCAATAAACAAGTACATATCAATAATAACCGTAAATGTAAATGGATTAAATGATCCAATCAAAAGACATAGGGTAGCTGCATGGATAAGAAAACAGGACCCGTACATATGCTGTCTACAAGAGACACACCTTAAAACAAAAGATGCACATAGATTGAAGGTAAAAGGATGGGAAAAAACATTTCATGCAAATGGAAATGAAAAAAAAGCTGGGGTAGCAATACTTATATCAGACAAAATGAACTTTAAAACAAAGAATATAGTAAGTAAGAGATAAAGAAGGCCACTACATAATGATAAAGGGAGCAATCCAACAGGAAGATATAACTATTATAAATATCTACGCACCTAATATAGGAGCACCCAAATATATAAAGCAGACTTTGATGAATATAAAAAGCGAGATCAACAGCAACACTATAATAGTAGGGGATTTTAATACCCCACTAGCATCACTAGATAGATCCTCAAGAAAAAAAATTAACAAAGAAACAGCAGACTTAAAGGACACACTAGATCAACTCGATTTAATAGATATCTACAGAACCTTTCACCCTAAAGCAGCAGAATATACATTCTTTTCAAGTGCTCATGGTACATTCTCTAGGATAGACCACATGTTAGGGCACAAAAGTGGTCTCAACAAATTTAAGAAGATTGAAATCATATCAAGCACTTTCTCTGATCACAATGGCATGAAACTAGAAATCAGCCACAACAGAAAAGCTCAAAAATTCTCAAACACATGGAAACTAAATAGCAGGTTGTTAAATAATGAATGGATTAAGAATGAGATCAAAGAAGAAATAAAAAAGTTCCTAGAAATGAATGATAATGAGCATACAACAACTCAAAATTTATGAAACACAGCAAAAGCAGTACTGAGAGGGAAGTTCATAGCACTACAGGCACACTTTAAGAAGCTAGAAAAAGCTCAAATAAACAACTTAACTCTGCATCTAAAAGAACCAGAAAAAGAACAGCAAGTAAAGCCTAAATGTAGTAGAAGGAAGGAAATAATAAATATCAGAGCAGAAATAAATGACATAGAGACTAAAGAAACAATACAGAGGATCAATAAAACTAGGAGCTGGTTTTTTGAAAAGTTGAACAAGATTGATGAACCTTTAACTAGACTCACCAAGAAAAAGAGAGAGAGGACTCAAATAAATATAACTAGAAATGAGAGTGGAGAAATAACAACTGACACAACAGAAATACAAAGGATTGTAAGAAAATACTATGAAGAACTGTATGCTAAAAAACTAGACAACCTAGATGAAATGGACAAATTCCTTGAAACATACAATCTTCCAAAAATCAACCTGTAAGAATCAGAAAACCTAAACAGACCGATTACACCAAATGAGATTGAAACAGTTATCAAAAAACTCTCAACAAAGAAAAGTCCTGGGCCAGATGGCTTCACAAGTGAATTCTACCAAATATTCAAGGAAGAACTAACTCCTATCCTTCTCAAGCTATTTCAAAAAATTCAAGAGGAAGGAAGACTTCCAAGCTCCTTTTATGAGGCGAGCATAATTCTGATTCCAAAACCAGGCAAAGACAACACAAAGAAAGAAAATTATAGGCCAATATCCCTGATGAATACAGATGCTAAAATCCTCAACAAAATATTAGCAAACCGGATCCAACGATATATGGAAAAAATCATACACCATGATCAAGTGGGATTTATTCTTGGGAGGCAAGGCTGGTACAATATTTGCAAATCTATCAATGTTATTCATCACATAAACAAAAGGAAGGAGAAAAATCACATGATAATTTCAATAGATGCAGAAAAAGCATTTGATAAAATCCAGCACCCATTCATAATCAAAACTCTCAGCAAAGTGGGAATAAAGGAAACATACCTCAACATGATAAAAGCCATCTATGACAAACTCACAGCCAACATCATAGTCAATGGGCAAAAATTAAAAGTAATCTCCTTAAGATCAGGAAAAGGCAGGGGTGCCCCCTTTCACCACTCTTATTCAACATAGTCCTGGAAGTCCTAGCCACAGCAATCAGACAAGAAGAAGAAATAAAAGGCATTCAAGTTGGAAAAGAAGAAGTAAAGCTATAATTATTTGCAGATGATATGATATTGTATATAGAAAACCCTAAGTCTCAGTCAAAAAACTACTAGACCTGATAAATGAATTCAGCAAGGTGGCAAGATATAAAATTAATACTCAGAAATCAGAGGCATTTTTATACACCAACAATGAACAGTCAGAAAGAGAAATTAAGGAAACAATCTCCTTCACTATTACAACCAAAAAAATAAAGTACCTAGGAGTACATTTAACCAAGGAGACTAAAGACTTGTACTCGGAAAATTATAAAACATTGATAAAAGATATCAAGGAAGATACAAACAAGTGGAAGCATATACCGTGCTCATGGTTAGGAAGAATAAACATCATTAAAATGTCTATATTACCCAAAGTAATTTATAAATTCAATGCAACACCAATTAAAATACCAATGACATACTTTAAAGATATAGATCACATATTCCAAAAATTTATATGGAACCAAAAGAGAACACGAATAACCTCAGCAATCTTAAAAAACAAGAATAAAGGGGGAGGTATCATACTTTCTGATATCAAGCTATACTACAAGGCCATTGTACTCAAAACAGCGTGGTACTGTCATAAGAACAGGCACATAGATCAATGGAACAGAATGGAGAACCCAGAAATAAACCCACAGCTCTATGGACAACTGATATTTGACAAAGGAGGTAAGGGCATACAATGGAGTAAAGACAGCCTCTTCAACAAATGGTGTTGGGAAAATTGGACAGCAACCTGCAAAAAAATGAAACTAGACCACCAACTTACACCATTGACAAAAATAAACTCAAAATGGATAAAAGACTTAAATGTAAGGAGTGAAACCATAAGCATCTTAGAAGAAAACATAGGCAGTAAGCTCTCCGACATCTCTCGCAGTGATATATTTGCTGATTTATCTCCACGGGCAAGGGAAGTAAAGGACAGGATAAATAAATGGGACTATATCAAACTAAAAAGCTTTTGCACAGCCAAAGACAATAAGAACAGAATAAAAAGACAGACTACACAATGGGAGAACATATTTGACAGTATGTCTGATAAGGGGTTAATAACCAAAATTTATAAAGAACTTGTAAAACTCAACACCAGAAAGACAAACAATCCAATCAAAAAATGGGCAAAAGAAATGCATAGACACTTCTCCAAAGAGGATATACAGATGGCCAATATGCATATGAAAAAATGCTCAACATCACTAATCATTCGAGAATTGCAAATTAAAACCACAATGAGATATCACCTCACACCGGTCAGAATGGTGCTCATCAACAAAACAACACACAATAAGTGCTGGTGAGGATGTGGAGAAAAGGGAGCCCTCCTACACTGCTGGTGGAAATGCAGACTGGTGCAGCCTCTGTGGAAAACAGTATGGAGATTCCTCAAAAAATTGAAAATCAAACTGCCTTTTGACGCAGCCATCCCACTTTTAGGAATATACCCCAAGGACACCATAGAACGGTTCCAGAAGGAGAAATGCACCCCCATGTTTATAGCAGCATTGTTCACAATAGTGAAGATCTGGAAACAGCCCAAGTGTCCATCAGTGGATGAGTGGATTAAAAAGCTTTGGTATATATATACTATGGATTACTACTCAGCCATAAAAAATGATGACATTGGATCATTTACAATAACATGGATGGACCTTGATAACATTATATGGAGTGAAATAAATAAATCAGAAAAAACTAAAAACTATATGAACCCATGCATAGACGGGACATAAAAATGAGACTCAGAGACATGGACAAGATTGTGATGGTAACAGGGAGTGGGGTGGAGGGGTGGGGAGGGGGCGAGGAAGGAGAGGGAGGGGGTGGGGGGAGGGTACGGGTATAAAGAAAACCAGATAGAAGGTGAGGGAGGATGATTTGACTTTGAATGAGGGGTATGCAGCATAATCAAAGGTCAAAATAATCTAGAGATGTTTTCTCAGAACATATGTACCCTGATTTATCAATGTCACTGCATTAAAATTAATAAAAATAAGATTAAAAAAAATACCAGCATCTCTAAAAAAAAAAAAAGAGTTCATTGGCAACATCAAGCATGAATGTTTTGGCATACTCCCCATGTGTGAATGGCTTTCCATTTTTCACAATTGCTAAAGCACCACCAAAGCTAGTGAAATTCCAGTCACCATATTGGGTCCAAACACGGAGTTGCTGCTGACTAGGTTGCACTCTGCACAGTAGCTCTTGACATGCTTTCTTCCTGCTGTCCCCCGCTGGATATTTTGATGCAAATGTAGTATGATGTGTATCAAAGTGCCGCTTTATATTTGAACATTACATCGATGCAATTTTATCATTGCATACTAGACACACTGCAGAACCTGCTCTCTCCACAAAGGCAAAGTCCTCTGTCCATTTCTGCTGAAAAGTACGATACTCCTCATCTGTTTTTCTTTTAGCCATCTTCTTTGTCAAAAGGGTTTCTGCAATTAGCTAGCTGACTATTTGATTAAAAGGAAGAAAGTTTACTTCCTGACCTCACAACGACTGATGTACTGACACATTGTCCAATAAAAATTTGGTGGTGTCCCGGAGGACAGCTGTGATTGGTTCTAGCCACCCGCAACTATGAACATGAGCAGTAGGAAATAAATGGATTGTAATACATGAGAATGTTTTATATTTTTAACACTATTATTTTTTTTATTAAAGATTTGTCTGTAAGTCAGATGCAGCCATCAAAAGATCCACATCTGGCTCGTGAGCCATAGGTTCCCGACCCCTGGCTTATATATACACCATTTTCTCAGATAGGCCTTTCCTGACCAGGCTCTCTAAAGCTGGTCCTCCTGATGTTCTCTACCCAATTCTGTTTGATTCTATCATGACTCTATTTGTCTGATTACTTATCTTCTCAAGTAGAGTGTAAGCACCATGAAGACAAGAGCCATTTCTGTCTTGTTCACCATTTTATCCACACCTGACCTTGACCCTGGCACTTTGTAGGTTTAAAAAAAATGTTGAGTGAGATATTGAAGGTGTGATCCAGGGCAGTGGCCATGGGGAAAGGAAGGAGAGGACATTTGAAAATTTTAAGAGCCAGGTTAAAATGTCCAGTCCCCTCTGAAGTCTCTCCTTATATCTCCAGTCAAAAATAGTGTCCCATGGAATAGTGTCCCATGGCTGGCCATCCTCTGATTTCTGTTGTGCTATCTGTGGTACTTAACATTCCCTCTTGCATTGATTGTGTTGAATGAATTCTCTTTCCTGCCATATTTTTTCCTATCTTAGGCAAAGACTATATTTTATTCATGTCTCCCATAATACCCAGACCCTGCTGGCACACAGAAGATGGAATATGTGTTTTGAATGGAAGAATGAGGAAATGATCTGAACATTTTCCAGTTCTAGGGTGAGGGGAAGGGATCTCCACAGACTGGGTACCTAGATAACTTCCCTGTGATTCAGCCTCTTGGGAAGGAGCCCATCCTGCTTGAAAGTTTTCCAATCTCATTTTAAATGTTCTTTGTGCAGGGTGTGAGATTGCTATACTTCTTCCTGGAGTTGACCAAAGAAAAGATGCAAATAATGATTGATCTTTTTCCAGATCTAATAATCTCAAGTAAAAGCCCGCTATTACCCCAATGAACTATAATATAAAGCATTCCCCAGCACATCTGAGTTAGGCCAATAGAAATGACTTTGAATTTACAAACTTTTCTACCTGGGGAAACCTGATACTAGTTTTGAACACACTGAGGAGACACTTGGATCCTGGCCAGTCCTTGGGTCCCAGGCTGAACTCCTTTTCCTCCCTCCTCAGGCTCCCTCCTTCTCTGGTGTCTCTGGAAATAGGCCTAAGGGGAGGAGAAAGTAGAGTCATATTGAGATGCTCAGTGCCCTATTAGCATTTGCTACTTTAAGATCCCAGAGGTTCCAAGTGTGGAAATCCCTACAGGCAGCTTTAGTTCAGATCAATTAAGGTCAGCCTGAGTTTTGCTTTTATACTAAATGAGTCTCAGGAGGTTAGTTAGGAAGATGCCTACAGGAACTCCCCAAATGACAGCCCAAAGAAGATCAGGAACGCCTGGGATTTATTAATAGTGAGAAAAGGTCCAGGAGATGTTCTTGCAGATCTTGTTCTGAGCATAATGATTAACCTGGCAATTCCAGGGCCAGCTCTCCTTGCAATGTAACTTAAAGCCTGACCCTGGGAGGCCCTCTGTACTCCCACCCTAAATTTCCTTGGCAGTCACTCTGGATTAGTCAAGAGAACCTGGTCTCTGACTTTAGAACATCCCTGTTAATATGCAGTTCTCTAATCTATCCCAATCACCAAAGCCATATTAAATCACATTCTAGAAACAAGACCTTCATTTCATTGTACCTTGCAACACAGATTATTTCCAATAACAACAACAAAAGAAAATAATCCAATTATTCAGCAATAAATGAATTGTTAAGTGAAATATGGAGCACACAGATAATGGCATTTATGCAGTCATCAAACTATTTATAAGTTGTCTACTCCATGTATACCTATTTAACTATAATCTCAAGTAAAAATCAGGATGAAGAATTCTATATCATATGAAAAAGCCATATAAAATCACATTTAGGCAAGGGATAAATGGAAACATACCAAAACGATAACCATGGAAGTACCATGGATAATATTTCCTAATTGTTATTTTTCTTTAAACTTTTCTATAGTTTCAATAGCATGTGTTACTGTGGTGTCTCTGGAAATAGGCCTAAAGGGAGGAGAAAGTAGAGTCATATTGAGATGCTCAGTGCCCTATTAGCATTTGCTACTTAAAGATCCCAGAGATTGCAAGTATGGTAACCAGGAAAAAAAATACATTAAAATGGTAATGGAACCATTTAGCAAGGAATTAAGGTTTCCTAACATAACATCAAAGAAAAATGTCTGTTTAATGTATTTGTTGCCTAGGGCTGCCATAACAAGTTACCACAAACTGTAAAACTGTGTAGCTTAAAATAAAAATTTATTCTTTCACAGTTCAGGGGGTTAGAAGTCCAAATCAAGATGTCAACAGAGTTGGTTCCTTCTGGAGGCTCTGAGAGACAACTTGCTTCATGCCTCTCTCCTTGTGGTAGCTTCTGGAAATCCTTGTGTTTCCTTGGCTTGCAGACATAATACTCCATTATCACATGGCCTTCTCCCGGTATGTCTGTGCCCAAATTTCCCTCTTCTTATAATGATGCCAGTCCTTGGACAGGTGTCCACTTTAATCCAGGATGACCCCATGTTAACTTGATTACATCTACAAAGACCATATTTCCAAATAAGTTTCCATGCCCAGAGAGGTTGCTAGGAGAATAAATACCCAGAACTCACTCTCTGTTCTACCTCTAATATCTAGCCAGTGTCCCTCTCTGTAGAACCCAAATGGAACTCAAAGGGCGAGGAAAGCCCATGATGGAGACCATCCTGAGCATCCCCTGGGAGCACTGAGCAGGGTGGAGAATGGTTTTGTAAGGGCAAAAGAAAGATATTTATTTAGTATCACAGATGTTCGTTTGTTTGGACTGAGGCATCAGTTCCTCCCCAGTACAGTAGCTAGTGAAGGGCTGCCCTGTTCCTTTTCACATGGGTTTTTCCACTCTGCTTCATCAAACTAAGCACACAAGAAGAGCCAGAGAGAGAAAATGCCAGTCAGATGAAAGTTGAAATCTCTTATAACCTAATTATGAAACTGGCATCCCATCATTTTTCCTGTATGCATTAATAAGAGCACATCCGTAGGTCCAGTCCATACTCAAGGGAAAGGAATTAACCAAGAATGTAAAAAACACTGCCCCTTGTCATTCTCTCATAGATTCCTAATATTGTTCCCCCTCTTCCTAATGACCAAATACTCCAAGGGTACCAAGGTCTCCTCCCAGCTAATCTCCTAGGAGCTTCTGGGGAAAGCATCCTTACTCTTAAAAGGGGCACAAACACAGGGACACTTTCGATTCTTCCGAAAGTAGTTTTTGGCATTTGATATCTGGTAGCATCTTGGAAGCACCTGGGCATCCATACTAAGAGGGCAAATCAAGCGAGGATGTCATAGCAGAAAGATTTAGAAAACATCTGGGCTTCTGGTGAGATTATTGAGTTATTGAATTAACTAACCCTGGCTCATCCATTCTGTAGTCCTTGCTATGTTATTTAACAATATATTCGTTGTTTTGTCACTTTGGGTTGGGTTTATATTACATGCATCTGAAAGCATCCTAACAGAAAATAGTGTGGCTTATTTCATAAATAGTAGCTATCACATACAGTTTCTAATTCTTTTTTTTTTCTTTTCTTTTTTTTTTTTTTTCTGAAGCTGGAAACAGGGAGAGACAGTCAGACAGACTCCCACATGCGCCCGACCGGGATCCACCCGGCACGCCCACCATGGGGTGACGCTCTGCCCACCAGGGGGCGATGCTCTGCCCCTCTGGGGCGTCGCCATGTTGCGACCAGAGCCACTCTAGCGCCTGGGGCAGAGGCCAAGGAGCCATCCCCAGCGCCCGGGCCATCTTTTGCTCCAATGGAGCCTTGGCTGCGGGAGGGGAAGAGAGAGAGAGACAGAGAGGAAGGCGCGGCGGAGGGGTGGAGAAGCAAATGGGCGCTTCTCCTGTGTGCCCTGGCCGGGAATCGAACCCGGGTCCTCCGCACGCTAGGCCGATGCTCTACCGCTGAGCCAACCGGCCAGGGCCCACAGTTTCTAATTCTTATTAAAGTCTGTGACCTTGGGCAAGCTAATGTAATCTGTCTTTACCTCAGTTTTTTTCACCTGTAAAAGGAGACTAATAATAGTACCTATGTCATATATCTCTTGTGAAGATTAAATCTTCAATAGACAGTCATTATTTTCTTTACAGCAAAAAAGCCATTACTACTTTTATTTTACTGGTGAAAACATAAGATCAAACAGATGAAATAATTTATTCAAAGTCACATAATAATTGTATTAGGTAGGGACTAGTATATCTCCATATTATAGATCTGGAAATGGCAGAGCCAGGATTTTTTTTTTTTTTAGTGAGAAGAGGGGAAGCAGAGAGACAGACTCCTGCATGTGCCCTGACCAGGATCCACCTGGCAATCCCACTAGGGAATGATGCTCTGCCCAGCTGGGGCCGTTGCTCCGTTGCTCAGGAACGAAACCATTTTTTTAGCACCTGAGGCAGAGGCCATGGATCCATCCTCAGTGCCTGAGGCCAACTTTGATGGAACCAATTAAGCCATGGCTGTGGGAGAGAAGAGAGAGAGAGAGAGAAGGGGGAGGGGTGGAGAAGCAGATGGTCACTTCTCCTGTGTGCCCTGACTGAGACTCAAACCCAGGACATCCACACGCTAGGCCAACCCTCTACCACTGAGCCAATTGGCCAGGGCCAGAGCCAGGATTTAAAGCTTGACATTTCAGCTCCAGAGTCCATGCTTTTTTTTCTTTTTTGACAGAGATGTAGAGAGAGTCAGAGAGAGGGACAGATAAGGACAGACAGTTAGGAAGGGAGAGAGATGAGAAGCATCAATTTTTTGTTGTAGCTCCTTAGTTGTTCAGTGATTGCTTTTTCATATGTGCCTTGACTGGGGGGGGGGGGGGCTACAGCAAAGTGTGTGACCCCTTGCTCAAGCCATTGACCTTGAGCTCAAGCCCGTGACCATGGGTCATATCTATGAGCCAATGCTCAAGCTGGCGACCTCAAAGTTTCGAACCTGGGTCCTCCATGTCCCAGTCTGGTACTCTATCCACTGCACCACCTCCTGGTCAGGCTTTTAACATGCTTTTAACAAATATTCCATGCACTGTTTCCACAGATGGATCATAATTTATTGAACAATTCTCCTATTCTTGGATAATTAGGTTTCTTTTTTTTCTTTCTCTCTCTCTTTGAATTTAATGAGTTTACATAAAAAATTTAGTCATTTTACATTTAAGGAATAAAAATCTTTAAAAAGCAATACAAAGTGTGAAAGAA
The DNA here is from genome assembly GCF_036850765.1 of Saccopteryx bilineata. NCBI lineage: Eukaryota > Metazoa > Chordata > Mammalia > Chiroptera > Emballonuridae > Saccopteryx > Saccopteryx bilineata. Next base: position 135,607,295 of record NC_089491.1, on the reverse strand, counting down.
AGGATTTTAGCCAAGTTTACATTTCTTTTTACTACAACTTTTAACAATTCATCTCATCATATTTTATTGCAATGTTCAAATGCATTTGCAATACCCATTTACAATCATGAAACTAACCGTAAGAAAGTACATTGTTAGTAATGACCTCACTTCAAAAGAAACTGATTTACTTTCTATTAAAAACTCTATGGTATATAAGCATTACACAATAATGCAACTTAACCACCTTTTGTCACAAGAATCATCACCAAAGTTTTCTGGAAATGCGCCCACATAATTAAATATTTAAAAGGTGAAATGTCCCTTAATTTGAACTTGAGCAAGATCTTTTTTTTCTTTGTTAAGAAACACGAGTTTTAAAGCAGGAGCTGTTAGAGTCGAGTCTGTACTCCTGAGTTCAACTTACAGCAAAGTCTTTTGTAAATAGTTCACAGTAAAATACCCTCCCTCTTTTATTCCCCTGCCCAGTTCTGACAAAACTTCGGTCAAGACTAGAAATATATCCAGGCAGATGTGTGTATGCCATACAAAAGCAAGAGCAGTAAAGCCCAACTAATGACTTTGGGTTTAGAAGTAGAAGATAATTAAGATGTACTCAAAATTACATTAAGAAAAGCTTTCACAGGGTAATATTTAAACAGTCACAATGGTTAAGAAAATACTGATATCAAAGTGCAAATGACTACAATGTTAAAATAGACAAAAACTACTATACAAGAGCCTCTTTTAAAATTAAAAATAAAGAACACAACACATGAATCAGGATTCTTTTTCTGTTTTACTCATGAATTTTAGTCTTTATATTCAGAGGGTTGGTTATGTTGACATCTAGTAGAGTTTCTTGAGACATTTGATGAAGTCTCATTCCAACTTTACAGGGTGGTTCTTCTCTCAGGAACCTCTCACTTCTGGTCACATCTTGGTCATTGTACAATTTCAAAGTAGTGCAATATTGCCATGATGTACCGAAGCATGAAGACGTATCCCATGTACAGTGTCATCCCCATGACAGAAACCAGCATGAAATTGAACACAATCTGCTCCCAGGGCTCCAGCATGTACAGCACCATGACCAGCAGGTACGGTAGTAGAACCAGGACATCTGCTTCCAGGCCCATGCTAACGCTATCCCCGCTGAGTGCCTCCTGCGTTGCAGCCCAATGTCAGTCTTGATAATTAGGTTTCTAAACTGTCACTGTTACCAGTAAGTGAACATCTTATACACATAACCTTGAACAACTATATCTGTATGATAAACTCCTAAAGTGAAAGAGAATCTTTTTTCTTTTTAATATCCAACAGTGCTTTGCTAATCAGAGGAGCAAAATTCAAAAATTAATAAAAACATTTTAACATGATCTGGAGCAAGGCTTCTGAGCTAGAGAGAGAAGAGATCTGTGTGTATTTTCTAAATTGTACTTGGGCATGGAAATTAGGAGCAGATCTGTGCTCCCTGACACCCCACAACCATCCACACAAATTTAGGACTCTGTTTTATTGGTATCACCTTGAAGTTAGAGAAAGAATATGAAAAAAAAATCAGAGGGAAACTTATGACAGGGCATCCCAGGCTTGTTCTAATCCCTCCTCCAGCTATTCTCACTGTAAGTAGCTTCTTTCCCTCTTTGTTCCTCCAGAGCTCCCCATACCTCATTGAAAAACAGATGTGGAGACACTGAGGGGAGCTCTTCCACTGACGGGACTGACATGGCATTATCCAGAATTAGTATTCATAGAGGACGAGATTTTGGATGTTGGTGTTAGCTGTGTCTCCCCATTCATTCATTCATTCATTCATTCCACAAATAGGTACAAAATGCCTATCATTTGCCAGGCACTGTTCTCAGTGCCAAGGATACATCAGTGAACAAGAGCCAAAAGTCCTTGTCCTTGTGGAACTATATTCTCTGACAATTTATTAAATGAATGACTATACAGGAAATGCCAATACACAGATTCATTATGCCACCCATGAATACTAATACCATTCAGAAAGTCTCTACTACTTCATTCCAGTCCCCAGAAATGGCCAAAATATTTGCTCCTCCAGCTTCACAATGCCTTCCTTAGGTACATTATTTCAAGCTTAACTTCTTCACCTAAACAATATCCTACCCCAGGGAATGTCCAGTGAGTGAAGAAGATATTTAGAAATTTGGAAGTAAGTAAACAAAGATATGTAAAAGTCAGAAGACATAGCTAGAAAAAAATTTCCAAAGCTGTTGCTTCTGGGGAAGACGCAAGAAGGAAGTAAGAAGTGGAGCAGAAAGCCACTATAGTTACAATAAGTCTTTCAATATTATTTTACTTATAATAAGTCTTCAATATTATTATTTACTGCATGAATTTTGTTAACCAAAATCAAAAGTAATATTTAAAATCCCTGGGTTCCCCTCATGCACTGTTGGTGGAATTAAACATTGGTACAGCCACTATAGAAAACAATATGGATTTCTTCAAAAAATAAACTAGAACTACTGCCTGACCAGGCGGTGGTGCAGTGGATAGAACATCGGACTGGGATGCGGAAGGACCAAAGTTTGAGACCCCGAGGTCGCCAGCTTGAGCATGGGCTCATCTGATTTGAGCAAAAGCTCACCAGCTTGGACCCAAGGTCGCTGGCTCCAGCAAGGGGTTACTCGGTCTGCTGAAGGCCCACGGTCAAGGCACATATGAGAAAGTAATCAATGAACAACTAAGGTGTCACCACAAAAAACTGATGATTGATGCTTCTCATCTCTCTCTCTGTTTCTGTCTGTCTATTCCTATCTATCCCTCTCTCTGACTCTCTCTCTGTCTCTATTAAAAAACAAAACAAAACAAAAACTACCTTATGGCTCAGCAATTCCACTTCTGGGTATATCACTGAAGAATTCCAAAACACTAACTTGAAAAGATATATGCACTCTTATGTTCACTGCAGTGCCATATACAGCAGTCAAGGTAAGTAAGCAACCTGAGTGTCCATGAAAAAGATGTGTGTGTGTGTGTGTGTGTGTGTGTGTGTGTTATATCATGGAATATTATTTGGCCATAAAAAGGATGAAACCTTACCATTTGTGACAATATGTGTAGATAGACCTAGAAGGTATTATGTTAAGTGAAATAAGTCAGACAGAGAAAGACAAATGACATATGATATCACTTATATGTGGAATCTAAAAAACAAAATAAAACAAAACAGAAACAGACTTATAGATACAGAGAACAAACTGAAGGTTGCCAGAGAGAAGAAGAGTGAGGGGGCTGGGTGAAAAAGTTGAAGGGCTTAAGAAGTACAAATTGTTAGTTTCAAAACAGTCATGAGGATAAGGAGTATAGCATTGGGAATATAGCCAATAATATTGTGCCAGGTGGGTACTACTTACGGAGGGGAGATCATTTCATAAATTATATATATTTCTAACCACTATGCTGTAGAAACTAATATAAAATAATATATAATGTTAACTATAATTGAAAGAGTAAAGTTAATGGCAAAATAGTCATGGTAATATAAAGTACGTCATAGGGAATATAGTCAATAATATTTTAATAACTGTGTATAGTACCTGGTGAGTACTATGGAGGGGAGATCACTTCATAATTTATGGAAATTTCTAACCACTATTTCAACCATAATTAAAAACTTTTTAAAAATAAAGTTAATGACACCAACAAAAATCAAATCAAATCAAATCATTGGGTTCCAAGAAAAGCCATCTGCCTGATTTTGGCCTATATTTAAATTGGATATTCAGTCCGAATATCCAGCTTGCTCTCTATTTGTAAATTCCCACATTTTACATTTCTCTCCTTACTTCCCAAAATGCACAATGAAATCTCGTGGACATAGAATAGGGGTGGGCAAACTACAGCCCTTAGGCAAAATGAGTTCGATGCCTATTTTTGTACAACTTGTGAGATAAGAATGGCTTTTTACTATTTTAAATGCTTGAAAAAAAATCAAAAGAAGAATGATATTTGGGACATAAAATTGTGTCACACATAAAAAACTGTCCATGCTCATTTGTTTACATTTTGTCTATGTCTGTTTTTGTGCTACAATGGCAGAGCTGAGTAGCTGTGACCATTACTCTGGCTAGCAAAATAAAGAATATCTGTTATCTGACCTTTTATAGAAAAATGTTTGCCAACTCATGACTTAGAAGCTTAGTATCATAAGATGAGTATATGTAGGGCCATCTCTCCTCTTTTAGCACCCTTCCAAAATCACATTCCAGAAATACACGCACATATAAGCAAACACACACTCCAAAGTACCAGAAAATCATCTCCCCTAGCTTTATCATTGAAGCTTTTTGTCAAATTTCATCACAGAAATTCCATGGCAGTCCGCATTTGCTAGATGATTTCTGAGTCATTAACTTATAGCCTGTCATCCTCTCAATAAGATCAAAGAAAATCTTACTTAGGACCTAATAGTGAGAAAAGTGGGGATCTCGTGTTTCAGTCCCTAGCATTACTGTGAGCAGAAAGAGAGGGAAACCAGGAAAGTGGATGATCCACAAAAGAAGTAAGTAATTAGAAATAACCAATATTCTAATTTTCTTCATTATAAGAGGGTCTATCACTTCAAAGATAGTAATACTAGCAACTCCAGGAAAATGAAAGCTGAAATGTATTTTTCTGTCATTAATTTGAAATCTATTCCCAAGAAAATTGATTCTAGAAAGGTAGTTTGGTGTCATAACTTTCTCTTGGTGAGCCATAGAGCTGTCCTAATCTGAATTTACCTCCCAGAAAGTGAGAATAAGACATCTTTGGTGGGAGCAGAAGCACAGGGTTCATAAACTGTTCTCTCTCCTGTTAGTCTACATCAGGTTTAAATCACTGAAACATTTCCACTCACTTACCTGTGCCTTCCTATTCCTCTAATCTAGGATACAGTTGTTGTGACCCTCCTCTTAGGTTCATTTTTCTCTCCTGGGAACTCAATAATGCCAACTCCACCAAAAGAACTTCCTGTTCCTGTTCCAGATTGTGACCCTAAGACCATTCCTTGTTGCTGTAGCATTTAGGGTTAAGGCTTCTTGGAAAACAGGCTTGGGTTTTGCATCAACCTGAAGAATAAGAGAAGGGGAAAGAAAAAATAGAGTCCTGTTTTCAGGGGTTGTTAGGAACACTCAAAAAATTTCCAGAAGATTCTGGCCTAAAACTAGATAGAGTTATGGTCTAAGAGCAGAAAGAGCCTGACCAGGCGGTGGAGCAGTGGATAGAGCGTCGGACTGGGATGCGGAAGACCAAGGTTCGAAACCCCGAGGTTGCCAGCTTGAGCGCGGGCTCATCTGGCTTGAGCAAAAGCTCACCAGCTTGGACCCAAGGTCTCTGGCTCCAGCAAGGGGTTACTCGGTCTGCTAAAGGCCCGCGGTCAAAGCACATGTGAGAAAGCAATCAATGAACAACTAAGGTGTCGCAGTGCGCAACGAAAAACTGATGATTGATGCTTCTCATCTCTCTCCGTTCCTGTCTGTCTGTCCCTGTCTATCCCTCTCTCTGACTCTCTCTCTGTCTCTGTAAAAAAAATAATAAATAAAATAAAAAAAAATTAAAAACATAAAACAAAAAAACCCCAGATAATTGATGCTTCTCATCTCTCTTCATTCCTGTCTGTCTGTCTCTATCTGTCCCTCTCTCTGAAAAAAAAAAAAGCAGAAAGAATTTCTAATCTCTACTCAATTTTGTTGCCCTAGATTATACTGCTGGTTTTATTAATTCCCATCATGACCTCTGCTGTGCTTCAATAGTTAATAACTTGGCCTGACAGTGGTGGCGCCATGGATAGAATGTTTATGTAGAGCACTGAGGTCTCAGGTTCAAAACCCCAAGGTCACCAGCTTGAGTGCAGGCTTGCCAGCTTGAGCACAGGTCACTGGCTTCAGTATGGGATCATCAACATGATCCCAAGGTCACTGGTTGAGCCCAAAGGTCACTGGCTTGAAGTCAACATTGCTGGCTTGAGCCTAAGGTCAATGGCTTGTGCAAGGGGTCACTAGCTCAGCTGGAGCCCCCCAGTCAAGGCACGTATGAGAAGCAGTCAATGAACAACTACAGTGAAGCAACTATGAGCTGATGCTTCTCATCTCTTTTCTGCCTTTCTCCCTTTCTGTCTCTCTCTCTCTCTGTAAATCATTTAAAAAAGAATTTTTAAAAAGAAATAGTTAATAACTTCAAACAGAGGGACATATTGAGGGCTAAAGGGCCTCCAGAAGGAATCACTAACCTCTTCTCTCAAAATATTAGGGACTCAAAATAAATATAAATCTTTATAACATGAAGGAAGGATACTGGCCCAATCATAAACCCCTTTCTTATTTCTCATTGCTTTTCTTTCAGGCAAAAAATTCTTAAAAACATTATCAGTATTCCATATAGTGAATTTGTGTGTGTCCTTATGAGAAACAGAGAGGCTATGAGCCCTTTTCCTTCTCTCTAACTCTGCCCTTAGAGCTTCTCTTCCTCCCTGACCATCTTATCGACTGTATGTGATTCCAGGACTCTTTCTGGAAGTTTTCTCCTATATCATGGTCACAAATTCCTCTTTTTGGATGCTCCTACAGACAGAATCCAGGATTAGGTATCACTGGACAGGACATTAAGAATCTGCATCTATGACCTATGGTGGCACAGTGGATAAAGTGTCGAGCTAGAATACTGAAGTCACCAGTTCAAAACCCTGGGCTTGCCTGGTCAAGGCACATATGGGAATTGATATTTCCTGCTCCTCCCCCACTTCTCTCTCTCTTTCTCTCTCTCTCTTTCTCTCTTTCTCTCTCTGTCTCTCTCTGTCTCTGTCTCTCTTGCCTCACTAAATTTTTTTTTAGTTATAAAAATAAAAAAGAATCTGCACTATAAATCTAGGATCTGTTCCTTGGTGTGATTCAGGCCTCAATCCCTAGATATAGCTCCTAGAATTTAATCAGAGGTAATTCAAAGAAACTATAGCAGGAAATCTCAGGAGCAAAAGAATTACATTTAGGTTGGACTTCTGATTCCAGGGGGAATGTTCCTGATTTTCAACACAGGGAACTCTTCTGGCTCCAATGCATGGCCTTGAAGGCATTATTCAGCTTAGAGGACAACTGCAGGCCAGAGGGAAGCCAGCATCTAAGAAAACAGATACAGACTTTCAGAAGTGCAGCCTCCTATATGCATAAATATAGGCACTCTATAGAAATTAAACACAATCTCAGTCTGTAATGCTAGCATTTAGGATACCACCAAAATCTATCCCAGACTGTTTATAACTCGCCTCTCATTCATTTCTCATTCTTCTATATCTCATTAATAAAGAACACAACAACCTCTTCCTTCAGAGGCAAATGACTGCAACAGCTCTTTAGTGGGAGCAGCCTCTTAGGCCCCATTCACAACACAGGGGGCTCTGAGACTACTACATTTCCCACAAGCCACTGCTCTGGCTTTCCAATCTCAGAACGTCCTCCTAGGGGGCATGCGTGCTCTGATTATTAGCTCAAGATGAGCAGGATAGGCAAGGCCTTTAGAGTGTATGTAGGTCAGGCACCGGTAGTCTCCAGAGTACAGGAAAGTGGTGCACAACAAGATGAAAAATTTTCACTTTTACTCACTCCAGGTGCCCAATCTTTCTCCAGCACCTCTTGTGGTAATGCTGGGACACTTCACGGTCCCTGTGTCCCATGACTGTGGTCCCTCAAGTCCACTGCGTGTGTCCCCTCAGCTTTGGGGCAAGAAGAAGCAGCCAGAGCCCCAGGAATGGACTTGAGTGAAACTGCACAGAAATTATTCGTGCAGTTTACATAATTTTAGTTTTGTGGAGTAGGCAGGGAGAAAAATGCGGTCGGTAGTGAGATAAGCAGTCAATTTCTTAGCCAATTGTAGTGCAGAATTGATGCTGTAGACCTGAAAAAACCTGCCTCGTTACCATGGCAACGACCCAGGAATGAAAATTCTGGTTTCTTTCCGTTTCAAACCAACTAACACCAGTAGAGTTCCACCAAGTAAGATCTGGCTCTTGCTCTCTGGGAAATGACATGAGGACAGTTGGTTAATCAATAACCCTTTATTGAACTATAGTGTAGACAACATAGTAGAAATGAAGGTAAAACAGTGAATAAAATGCTGCCCTTGCTCTCACACAGTCTCTTCTGAGACAGAAATGATGATTGTTGTGATGTGTACTATGGGAACAAAATGCAAGGACTCCTAACTCAGACTGATGAAATGGAAAGGGAGAGTCAAGGGTAGCCACTCAGAAAAAGATATGGGTGTGAATTTTAATCCTGAAGATTTGCGAAGAACTTCAATCCTCATTATCTCCACATGAATTTAAAGTCCAGATGGGTTAAAGAGCTAAATATTAAGAAAAGTAAAAGTATTAAAAGAAAATAGAGAATACTATTTTTTTGACCTGAGAGAGGGAAACGGTCACAAAGCTATGAAATCATAAAGGAGGAGACTGGTAACACTGACAACATAAATTAGAAATTCTCCATAATAGAAGTAGCCTAAGTAAGGTTAAGGGACAAGAGAAAGACAAGGAAAAAATATATGTATCATGCGTGAGCACAATCAACATCTAGATGCCCGTGCCCACCAGCCTAAAGAACAGGTAACACTCCACAGGCAAATAAAAGTTGGGTCCATTGTATTGAGAGGCAGTGCACCAGGGGGAACCTGGGGACATCTCGGTAAGGGGGTAAAGAGGGGATTGTTTTGTGATTTGTACTTGTGTTAGGTTTGGGAAGAGTCTGTCAGAAAATGGGGCAATTCTAACTGAATATCTTAGTTATTATCTAGGAGATGGTGAAATCAAATTAATAAAGCTGCAATTGGTAAAGCAGCAGCAAGCCATCGTAGCTGGGAGAGAGTTCAACACTGAGAGCAAAGTGAAACTGTTATAATTCTTGAATGAAAAACATCAAATATGAGGTTACTATTAATGTAACACAATGAGAAAGAAAAAAACACCTATCCTTAATACTCAGGCACTGATTTTACACAGCTATGTTATATGCTGCCCTCATTAGACATAAACAATCTTATGAGAACATCCACTCCAGGCAAGATCATTGTACAACCCAAAAACTGTCAAACATTTCCTGTCACATGAATGAATGAAATGCTACTTTTTTTTAAAACCAATTACAGCTTTACCTTTACTTTAGTTTGCCCTCCCTTTAGATAAAATGTATAAGATACCCAATCACAGAGTTGCTCCTGCTTTTTGGCAATACCAAAACTAGAAACCTCTGCTTCCTTAGACCCTTCCCAAAAATATCCAACCAAAACCCAAATCCCAGAATTAGTTCTTTCTAATATCCTTTAACTGAGACAACCTGTGACTTCCCATGGTGTGTATTCTCCCTTGCTACAGTGACTACTAGATCTAATTTATTTACATGCAGGTTTTCTCGTGACTGAAAGGTATTGACAGTAGCATAAATATAAAAGTAATCAGCCTGACCAGGCGGTGACACGGTGGATAGAGCATCAAACTGGGCCACAAAAAAACCCAGGTTAGAAGCCCCAAGGTTGCTGGCTTGAGCACAGGCTAACCAGCTTGAGTGCGGGGTCGCTGGCTTGAGCGTGGGATCATAGATATGAACCCAGAGTTGCTAGCTTGAGGCTAAGGTTGCTGGCTTGAGCAGGGGTCACTCACTCTGCTGTACAATCCCTGCTCCCACCCTGTCAAGGCACATATGAGAAAGCAGTCAATGAACAACAAAGGTGCCACAACCAAGAATTGATGTTTTTCAACTCTCTCCCTTCCTGTCTGTCTATCCCTATCAATCCCTCTCTCTGTCTCTGTCACAAAAATAAATAAATTAATAATAAATTAATAAATAAAAGTAATCACTAGTAAGTTTCAATAAATATTTATTGAGCCTATACTATATACTATATACTATATACAGGTAATGTGTTAGGTTCTAGAGAGGATTTGTGCAAAGGAAGTTAAAATCTATTGAAGCTACAAAATAACTATACTAACGAGGCACAAAATGCTTGGACTTTAAGCAGTATAGAGTTTAGGATGCTCACTGCTATTATTATTTTTTTAATTCTTTTGCTCATTTTTTTAGGCATTTGAGGGACATAGCAGTTATATATAAATGTTGTATATTGATATTACCAATTCGTGACTACAGAATTTTTAACTTAACTTTTTGTATTAGATCTAAATCTCCTTTCTTATACTTTAGTAATCCTGATTTTTAAGGATGAAGAGATGACAAAATTAGAAAATCCCATAATTACTAAGTTGTTCTATTCCACATCTCATACAGTCTCAGAATAACAATACTACCACTATAATGATTATTGAAAACACTAGGCCCAGACCAGTTGGCTCAGTGGTAGAGCATCAGCCCAGCATGTAGATGTCCCAGTTTCAATTCCCAGTCAGGGCACACAGGAGAAGTGACCATCTGCTCTTCCACCCCTCTCCCCTTCTCTCTCTCTTTCTGTAAAACCAGTAGGCATGGCGACCATCATAGCCGCCTGGCCTGTGCAGGTTTGCATTTGATTCGGACAGATGGTAATGATACAATGAAGCCAAGAACTGGTGGGCCATTAGCTTTAATCCTAGCTCGCACCCAGTGGGTGAGAAAATACACACAGTGGGAAAACACTTCCCTTTCCATTCAGGGCTCCCAAAACCACTGACTCATCTGAGTATTCCTAGAATGAAAGGCCTCACCAGTGTTATTCACTTCTGTTTCCCATCTCCTTCTCTCTGCACAAACTGGCTTCTCCTTTAGCACTCCGCCATCTTGAGTGCCTCTCCTCTGCAATGCTGATGGCAGGATCTGAGAGAGAGCCTCCCTCTACCGTCTTCCTTAAGTTTATAGTGTAGAAATTAAAGCCTTTAAGCCAGTACACAAATAAGGAAGTCTCTGATACACAGCCACTTATCTGAGGCATAAATGGGATTCCTCATAAGAGTGCACCACCCCACATCATGCAACAGTTAAGGGTGTGAGGAAAAGCTTAGTTTTGAAAAGATTTTAGTAGGTGTATTAAAGAATGGGAAAGGCTTAGTCTTAAAACTAAGCCTTAGGCTATAAGGACCTTGCCAGCTTACAGCCTGTCTCCCAAACCCAATGCAAACTATAAGCGAGCAAACATACACATCATATTTACAAACTTATTTGACCAACACTCTCTCTCTCTCTCTCTCCCCTCTTCTCCAACAGCCATAGCTCAATTAGTTCAAGCACGTCAGCCTGGGTGCTGAAGATGTCTGCCTCAGGCACTAAAAATAGCTCAGCTATGAGCCTGGCCCAGATGGGCAGAGCATTGGCCTCAGACAGGGGGTGCTGGTTGGACTCCAGTCAGGGCAGATGCGGGAATCTGTCTCTGTATCACCCCTCCTTGGAAAAGAAGGAAAAAGAAAAAAGAAAACACTGAACATTTTGAGCATAAACTGTCAGCTTAATTTTTCCTGTTTTAAACTTCATATATATAGAAATACAGAATATAATCATGTCTGAATTGTTTCACTCTACATGATGTCTGTGAAGTTTTTTCCATTGTTACATAATGTTCCATTGTATAACTCATTAAAAAATGAATAATTGTTTTTTTAGAAAAATCTATTTGGTTCAAGTGTAGTGATAATTTATCACTCATGATAGAGGTCCAAGAATCTGGTCTCAGAGACCATGTAATTTGTGCTGACTCTTTGAATTGGGCTCTAGATCCCAAGCAGTGTGATGATAGAAACTGAATTTCATTTTCATGAACACTATGTCCACTTTTCTTTCCTATTTCATCTCTAATATAAAAGAACCGAGATGTTGATAGTATTATCCCACAGATCCAAGCCTAGATCAAAACAGTTATGATTGATGCAGTTCAGGTTTCCACAATCTTCTGTCAGCCCTGTGTCTACAAGAATCACACCTACAGAAAATCATGTAGTGTTAGAAGGACCTTGAAAACTGTTGGAATCCATGGGAGTTCGAAAAGACCAGAGCTTTATTGAAAGGAAGAAAGAAACCCTGCTGGGCACTTCTCCCTGGCAGAAGAGCACTCGTTACAGAGTAGGGGTGAATTATATAGTGTTTGAGAGAGCCTGAGGGGGTACTGAGTCAAAAGTTCTGGTATGTTCAGAATGCTTCTCCTTGGGGGGCTCGCCAGCTTCTTGGAATTCCTCTATCTCAGGGGCAATAGTCCAGTAAGGGTGAGGTCTAACAGATAAGCGGAACATCAAGATGGCAGTTTGGAATTCACGTATCTATCATTTCTCAACTCTGTGGTTACATATAAAAGAAAGGCAGTTATTAATTTTATAATATACAGTGAGGGGTGATGAGGAGAAAGGGGAGAAAAAATTGGAAAATTATTGCTTCTTCTGGAGAGACAAGTCCTCATCCAGTTAAGGAGGTCATCAATTTCTGTGCTGTGAGGTCTGAACCAGGCGATGTCTCTGAAAACCTGAGTGAGTAAGTAAAAAAAAATTGTGAGATAATTGTTAGTTGCTTGCTGTGAGTGCCGAGTGGACAGAGTGACATGGTGATACATGGTCTCCTGGATGAGCCTCATGAGATGTGCTGGTCTGGTTCCTCTCGAATGGAAGGACATGTAGAGATTTTTAGAGACAGAGAACCTGTTGGTGTAAGTTTTAGGAGGAATGAGTATGTGTGGTTTTAAAGGAAGGGAGTTTGGAGAACATTCAGGAGGGAACTTCTCAGGCTGAGGGGCGGCTTCTTCCTGCTGTCATCCCTACCTATTTGATATTTCCTTCGTGAAGTTCTCCTTCAGGTATTGGGGAATAGGAGTATAGGAGCATTTGATTGTAGATAATCCTAGAGATTTCTCTCATCTGGGCCTGTAGAAATTTGATAAAGAAGGGGGCAAGTATTTGGATAAGGAGGGTTGTATAGTGGGGTGAAAGTTCTTCCATGGTAAAGTTAGAGATATTCTTTCCTGGCAGCCCTGGAGAGAGCATTTACCTTGAGCTAAAAGAAATGTTTTATGTTCATTTTTCTAGGCTCTTCTCCAGCCAAGAAGACCCAGCGATCTTGTCCCCTTACTCTGTGAAGGGTAAAAAGACTGAGAAGCGTTAAGAAGTGAATGCTGTTCATTCTCCTAGTTCTTCAGGGATACGGGAGAGCTTTAGGGTTAAGGGACCTGTAGGGGTTGAAAGATAGGATTTAGGAGGTTTGCTGATATAGGATTTCAGATTTTTCTGTTTCGCGAGGGCAGGTTTCAGGGTTGGTGTGTAGGGTTAGGTAGATTTTTCCAATTTTCTGATTGGCGAAGGTCTGCATGTGGTTCTGTAAGAAACTAGTGAACAAACATGAGAAGCAGGGTCCAAAAGTTAGAAAAATAAATAGGAGAGTGAGTGGACTAATAAAAGGTAATAGTCAAGACACCCAGTTTGTGTGAAACCACTGATTCCATGTGTATGAATTCACTGGGCTTCAGAGAGAGAGAGAGAGAGAGAGTAAGACAGGGCAGTGGCCAGTCCCCCTGCCCCTAGACCTATTTTTATAGAAATTCTTAAAGCAACAAGAAGAGGAATTACCTGTATAGCTCGTTTGGTCCTTAGATTGATGGGTAGTGTACTAGGAATTTAAAGAGGCTCATGGGGTGGGATTAGGTTGATATTTGGGGGGAGATAGATTAGGGTACAGGTTTCTGTCCAATTAGTAGGGAGATACATATAGGTGTTAGTCCCACACAAGTAGAAAGCCCCTGATTGGGTGAGGCAGGATGAGAGGTGAATAGAGAATAGAAGGACAAGGGGTTGGTTTTGTTTCTTTGTTTATGAGCTCCAGATGGTCAGGGTGGAGAAAAGATTCACCCTTAGCAGCAGTGGGAGTTGTCAGGATCACGGTGTGTGGACCTGTCCACGTGAAAGTCAGTCCTTGGGTGATGTAATGCTGGAAGTGTCTCTTGGACAGTCTTTGAACAGATTGCTGAGTAACCTGTAAATCCTGCAAGTACTTAAGGAGAGGGTGGTTATATTTCTACACTTTTCAGCTAGAGTCTAGTCCTAGTGACCACTGCTTCTAGCTGGAATTAGCAGCAGGTCCCAGCCTACAATAGGCATGAGGCATTGATACAAGAGGAATATAGGAGTAAATAAAGCAACAAAATCAGACTGTCAATACCCACAGTAGAGATCCTTGAGGGATAAATAAAACTTAAATATTCAGGCAACGCATAGTAGATGGCTCTTGTGTTTACAAGAAATGAGATTAGTTTATCTGCAACTTGGAAGAAATACCTTAGGTTCGTGAACAATGTCCTTGGGCCTTCAGTGGCAATTCCCAGCATGCTGGGCAAGGTCAGGTCATAGGTAGCTGGAGCAGGGCTAGAAAAGACTGAACTCTCCCTCCATGGAGCAAGGGGGCAGCTTACCTTCTGTGTCCCTCTTTCCACAGCAGTGATGTGTTCCTTGATGGGGCTGGGAAGCCTGGCAGGCTTCAGTTCAATGACCTTTCTTTCCACTCTGGAGCAGGGCCCTGATGGAATTTTTTGAAACCCATTAGGGCACTAGAGCCTTTAAGAGCGTGTGGGGCAGATAAAATGTATTATGCTCACTTTGTTAAAGATAACACGAGGAGGCCTTCGCCCAGGTGATATATTAATGTGTGTTGGGGTGGGCTAAAGGCAGGCAGAATCCTTGTAGCCTGGGGCTTGGTTTTGGGATTAAGCCTTTCCTACCCTTTTTGATGTGGGGTGGAACAATCCAATCATGCCTCAGAAAGTGACTTTGTATTAGAGACTTCCCTATTTTGTATATTGGATTAAGGATTTGGATTTCTACACTATAAAATGGGGACGAAGTGGGAGCTTGCGCTCTTGATTCCTGAGGTTAGCATGAGAGAGCAGAGAGAGTAGAGCCAGCAGCAGAGAAAGGCCATGTGGCCAGGAAAAGCAGCCAAGATGGCGGAGTGCTGAGTGAGATGCCAGTTTGTACAGTTTGTATCTGGGATAAGGAAGGAGATGGGGAACTGAGGAGAATAAGGCTGGTGAGCTAGAAATCTTTGATTCTAGGAAACTCGGATAAGTCAGTGGCTTTGTGAGCACTGAATGTGAGTGGGTTTTGGAGCCCAGTGTGTGTTTTTACTTGCCCGCCGGGTGCAAGATAGGATTAAAGACTATGGCCCACCAGTTTGTGGCTCCGTTGTTTCTTTACCGACTGTCCGAATCCAATGCGAACCTGCGTGGGCCGGGCTGCTCTGATGGTGGCCCTGGCCGTGCCTCCTGGCTTTACAGAGCGTATGTCAAAAGCTGGTATTTCCTGACTTCTTTTGGGTTTTATTTGCCTTTTCTGTTACTTCCTTGGCCATTATAGACCTTGAAAGCCATGCTCAGAAGATCTCACTGAGGGGCTTGACAAAGAGAGCAAAATTGGGAATCCAGTGTCTAAAGAAGCCTATTAGACTGAGGAAAGAAAGAATTTGATTTGCAGAGGTAGGTGGTTGAAGACTGCGGAGGGTCTGAGTTTGATCTAGGGTGAGACTTCAAGTGGTGGGGGTTAAGGCACTACCTAGATAGACTACAGACTAGGAGTGAAGTTGAGCCTTAGCAGAGAAGATGCAATATCCCTTCACAGTGAGGAAGTTAAGAAGGGTGGCTCTGTGTCTCCTTGAGGCAGGCAGGGAGGGGCTGTAGAGGAGTAGGTTATCTACATATTGTAAGAGAGTACTAGTTCTGAGATTGCATGCTGCTAAATCCTGAGCTAGTGCCTGCCCAAACAGGTGTGGGTTGTTTCTGAACACCACCTGGGGTAAGACAGTCCACATAAGTTGCTGGGCTGCATTAGTGTCCAGGTCAGTCCAGGTGAATGCAAACAGAAAGTAAGAGTCAGGGTGTAGAGGAGTGGTAAAGAAGGCATTCTTGAGGTTTAGGACTGTGTAGCGAGTGGTGTTTGAGGGAATGTGTGACAGTAACTTGTAGAGATTAGGGACTACTGGATGGAGGGGAACTATTGCATCATTGATTAGGAGTAAGACTTGTACGAGTCGATAAGCCCCTGAAGGTTTTTGAACAGGAAGAATGGGGGTATTGCAGGGAGAGTCCATAGGGATAAATAAGCCTTGATTTAAGAGGTGGGTAATTATTGGTTTAAGGCCTTAGAAACAGACAGTTACACATTAAACAAAGACTTTATATACAAATTATAAAGTAAGACGTTTAAATGAGCATGCTTTCCTTGTTTTGATTCAAATTATAATAGAGATATTTTCTAACAAACGGAGACAAAACAGATTACTCACTCACACTGCTCAATAGACAACTTTGCTTTTTTAAGCTTTTCAAGATGGCAGGGAGTTGTCAGCATAGAGGGGAAGAAGAGGGAAAGCAGACAGATGGACAGTGTAAGCAGCTGGTTGGAAAAGGAGGGTCAGAATCTGCAGGAGGAGGGGGAGGAGGGCATAGCTGTAGTCGAAGCTGGTGGGAGGGGTCGAAGAAGAGAGACAGGCACTGCAGCTGGAGCCACAGCTTCTAAGGAGGGGGGAGGGGACAAAGAACACAGCGGAGAAGGGAGGGGCCCCTGGCCAGCAGGAGAGGAGAAAACAGACAAGTATTTGCAAGTGAATGAGAAACGGGATTTTGCGAAGAGAGGGGACTTTCTGGGGGAAAGAGACTCAAGTGGAAGAGATTTGCAGAGGTACTAGAGAGGGGTTCTGAGAGAGGGATGCCCCTGGGAGTCAGGCAGGAGGAAAGAGTTGGGAGTCTGCAGAGAAGGAGAGATTAGGAGTGCAGGTTTTAGGTGAGGTTTCTCTGGCCAAAACCGGCCTGCGTGTAAACAAGCAGCACAGAAATTAATGACAGAAGTGAAGGGAGCAAAAAAGCCTCCACGTAAGGAATTTCTGATACCCTCCCGTCTGGTGGCAAAAGTTATCAAGATCTCTTAAGATATTGTAATGGTAGTAGAAAGGAACCTGGCTAGGTGCCTAGACTTTCGAGGAAGTCTGTAGAAGCAGGCTGCTCGGAGTAGAAACCTCCCAAACTGTGAACCTTAGAGAGTAGAGTGAGTCCCAAAGGAGTAGAGGAGTCCCCAAGGAGTAGAGGAGTAGTCTCTGAGGCCTGAGATTGGGAGGAGCCCGTGTTCCGAGAGGAACCTGGCTGGACAGTTTGGACTGAGAGGAGCCCACAGTAGAGGAGACTGGTGAGAGAAGGGGGCGTCTCTGCCTTCAGTCACAGTTCTGAGAGGAGAAAATCTCAGTAGAAAGAGAGTCTCAGACAAGAGGTCGTCACCCCAAGGCTGAGATCCCAGGACACAGGAGAGTGGCCTGGCTAGGCGCGCCTAGACTTTCGTAGAAGTCCATAAAGGAGTAGAGGCAGACCACTCATAGATATGGGTCCAAAGTCAAAACCATCCGACCAGGAACGGGTGCTTTTAGAGAGAAATTTGAAGGCCAACCGGGGAAGGGAAGGGAGAAACTCCTTAACTTCCTGGTCCAGCAGGGTCGGACTGCTTGCCGTTCAACCACACTCACACAGCCGAACAGAATCGGGGAGTTATCCCAGATGAGCTGCCGCTGTCCACTGCTTCTCTGGTTGTAAGTTCAGCCGGCAAGGGAATCATCCACGCAGTCGGTACCCTGTCCCGGGTTTCAGCACCAAATGTTGGAATCCATGGTAGTCCGAAAAGACCAGAGTAACAGGCTTTATTGCAAGGAAGAAAGGAACCTTGTGGGGCACTTCTCCAGGGAGAAGAGCACCTGTTACAGGCTATGAGCATATTTTATAGGGCTTGGGAGAGTCTGAGGGGGTACTGAGTCAAAAGTTCTGGTATGTTCCCTTTCACAGTTTTAGGATTTTAGCTTTCTGGAATTCTCCTTCTTGGGGCAGGTTGATAAGCTTTCTGGAATTCCTCTGTCTCAAAGACAATAGTCCAGTAAGGGTGAGGTCTGACAGATAAGTGGAATATCAAGAGGGCAGTTTGGAATTCACATATCAAAAACCAACTATTTCTGTGGTGTCAAGCTTATGTTCTCCAAACCTTTAAAAGTTCATAAATAATATTCAATATTCCAAATGTTCTAACAATAATATAAAGCTACTTAAGACTGTGCATGCTAAATATTTTTTTTGTTTTGTTTTTGGCTGACAAATCAACTCAGGGTGGCAACTATGGTTATCTTATGCTGACCAGAAACAAAAAGTGTATTTAATTAATAAAAAGATAGAAAAAATAATTTCTTAACACAGGCAAAGTCTTCAAAGCTAAGGACCCATGGAGGAAAAATTGTAACAAGTTAGAGCTCCTTTTTTAAAAAAAAAATGTTTTATTTATTGATTTTATCAGGAGAAAAAGGGAGAGGGAGGGAGCTTTTCCTTTTTCTTTAGAAAAATCGATTTGGTTCATGTGCAGTGATAATTTATCACTCATGATAGAGGTCCAAGAATGTGCCCTGACTGAGGATAGAACTGGCAACTCTTGCTTCCAGACGATGCTCTAACCAACAGAGCTTTTCCACCATGGCCCAGTTAGGGCTCTTGATGGTTTAACTGCTGTAGTCCAACCTGCCCATTTTGAAGACACCTTTGTTGTAAGGTACCAAAAGCTAAAAATTGATATTAATATTCTGAGAGGAAAGGTCAGGCTTTCCTATCAGGCTTTCCTGTCCTGTCCCTCCTTTAGGGAGGGAAGGGAGAAGAATGTATAAGTTTCTGGCTTCCAAGAACAATGGGTCATTCAGTTTTAAATCTAAAATAAAGGTTAAACTAGAAACTTCTTCTCTTTCAATAGGAGGCAGCATTTACATACCACCTTGCATTGATTGTAGTTCCTCCCCCTTCCTGGAACCTTGAGAGTAAAGTACCTCTAGGCTAATGACGGAAGAGGAACCCTGAAAGATTTGTAAACATCTTTGATTGTGTTACCTTGAGAGTTTTAATGTTTCTGTGTATCCCCTAAACAAATGTTGCCAGCTTGTACCATGATGTCATGCTCTCCCCCACCCGTGTGTGAGCAAGGGTATATAAACAGCCTCTGAACTATTTTTGACACTGCATGATTTGGGCTTGCAGATGCCCCATGTCAGCCATATGCGGCCAGCATATTAAAATTTCCTCCTCTAATAAAACTCTTCAAAATTCAATCTGGGCCCTGGCTGGTTGGCTCAGTGGTAGAGCGTCAGCCTGGCGTGCAGGGGACCCGGGTTCGATTCCCGGCCAGGGCACATAGGAGAAGCGCCCATTTGCTTCTCCACCCCCACCTCCTTCCTCTCTGTCTCTCTCTTCCCCTCCCGCAGCCGAGGCTCCACTGGAGCAAAGATGGCCCGGGCGCTGGGGATGGCTCCTTGGCCTCTGCCCCAGGAGCTAGAGTGGCTCTGGTCACGGCAGAGCGATGCCCCGGAGGGGCAGAGCATCGCCCCCTGGTGGGCAGAGCGTAGCCCCTGGTGGGCATACTGGGTGGATCCCGGTCGGGCACATGCGGGAGTCTGTCTGACTGTCTCTCCCCGTTTCCAGCTTCAGAAAAATACAAAAAAAAAAAAGACAAAATTCAATCTGGACTCAGTGTCTCAACGTGAACTCGATGAAATGAGGTACAATGCCTTTCAGAACCTGGGATGTGGTACTTTATAACACCTTGGCTTGGAAAGGTGAAATTATTTTCCCAAATCCACTCTCTTAGGGAACCTTGTCTGGCAAAGGTATTTTTATCCACAGCATAATTCTGTCCTGTATGGCCAGGGCTGCCATCGTGGCCATGCACATGCAGGTTCTTACTGAATTCGGGCAGACGGTAAAGAAATGGCGGAGTCGGAGGATGGTGGGCCATTCTGTTTATTGGTGTGTTAGGCAGATAAAATGTATTATGCTCACTTTGTTAAAGATTACGCTGCCCACGTGAGGCCATCACCCAGGTGATATTAATGTGTGTTGAGAATCCTTGTAGCCTGGGGCTTGGTTTTGGGATTAAGCCTTTCCCACCCTTTTTGATGTAGGGCGGTACAATCCTATCATGCCTCAGAGGGTGACTTTGTATTAGAGACTTCCCTGTTTTGTATATTGGATTAAGGGTTTGGATTTCTACACTATAAAATGGGGACGGAACGAGAGCTTGCCCTCTTGGTTCCTGGGATGATTAGAAGAGAGAGTAGAGCCAGCAGCAGAAGAAAGGCCACGTGGAGGAGGCCAGGAGAAGCAGCCAAGATGGCGGAGTACTGAGTGAGATGCCAGTTTGTGTAGAGTTTGTATCTGGGATAAGGAAGGAGATGGGGAACTGAGGAGAATAAGGCTGGTGAGCTAGAAACCTTTGATTCTAGGAAACTCGGATAAGTCAGTGGCTTTGTGAGCACTGAATGTGACTGGGTTTTGGAGCCCAGTGTGTATTTTTACTTGCCCGCCGGGTGCAAGCTAGGATTAAAGGCTATGGCCCACCAGTTTTTGGCTCCATGGTTTCTTTACCGACTGTCCGAATCCAATGCGTACCTGCATGGGCCAGGCGGCTGCTGCAATAGTGGCCCTGGCCGTGGCTTCTGGCTTTACATGGTGTCTCACCAAGACAAGCAAGCCACAAGAGAAGCCAAGGGAAAAGCAGAAAACCTGCTATTCCCATGGAGGGCAAGGGATCAGGAACGCCTCTGCAATGGCGATAGCAGGAACTGAGAGAGAGCAAGCTCCCAGTCTGTCTCATTTTATAGTGTTTAAAATTAAAGCCTTTAAGCCAATATACAAATAAGGAAGTCTCTGATACAAGCCACTTATCTGAGGCATAATAGGATTCCTCATAAGAGTGCACCAACCCTTATCATGCAACCGTCAAGGGTGTGGGGAAAAGCTTAGTTTTAAAACTAAGCCTTAGGCTATAATGACTTTGCTAGCTTACAGCCTGTCTCCCACACCCAAAGCGAGCAAACATATATTATATTATATTTACAAACTTATTTGACCAACAGGTGCTATGCCTGATTATTCTTTAGAACAAAGAACAACGTGAAGCTAGTGGCTGGCCCGGCAGTGGAGAGGTGTGTTTCTGTAAAGTTTTAGCAGCTTTCTCTGATAATGAATATCCTCAGTCATTGTTCTTAGCTAGGTGTCCTCCCCTATAAGATAGAAGTATTAACCTCTTATCTGTTACCATTTTGATGAGAATTGCTTGTGAAAATAAATCACTTGTTTAGCACAATGTCCAGTAATTTCTATTATTATTAGATAGGCTAGACCAGTAGTTTTCAAAATGTAGTCCCCAGAACAGCAGCACCACCACCATCTAGGAATTCATTAGAAGGGCAAGTTCTTGGGCTGCCTCGCAAATCTACTAAACCAGAAAAATTTTGAGTAGGACCCAGCTTTTTAACAAGCTCTTCGGATGAATCTGATATGCACAGCCAAAGTTTGAGAATTAGTAGCTCCTACCATGACACAACAAATACTATAATTCTCCTGGATATTTATATTTACACATATCTAGTTATAGTTATCACATACATATTTTTAAAAAGCATACTAGCAGTAGTGTAAAACCAGTAGCCGCAGCCACCATCACAGCCACCTGGCCCATGCAGGTTCACATTTGATTCGGACAGACAGTTATGAAACAACGGAGCTAAGAACTGGTGGGCCATTACCTTTTTAAATCTAGCTCGCACTGTAAAGCCAGCGGCCATGGCCAGGGCTACCATCACGGTCGCCCGGCTCTTGCAGGTTCGCATTGGATTCGAACAGTCGGTAAAGAAACAACGGAGCCAAGAACTGATGGGCTGTCATCTTTAATTTTAGCTTGCACCTGGCGGGCAAGTAAAAACACACACTGGGCTCCAAAACCCACTCACATTCAGTGCTCACAAAGCCACTGACTTATCCGAGTTTCCTAGAATCAAAGGTTTCTAGCTCACCAGACTTATTCACCTCTGTTCCTGTAGAGCCAGTAGGCAGGGCCAGGGCCACTGTCACAGCAGCCTTCTGGCCCATGCAGGTTCGCATTGGATTCGGACAGTTGGTAAAGAAACCATGGAGCCAAAAACTGGTGGGCCATAGCCTTTAATCCTAGCTTGCACCCGGCGGGCAAGTAAAAATACACACTGGGCTCCAAAACCCAGTCACACTCAGTGCTCACAAAGCCACTGACTTATCCGAGTTTCCTAGAATCAAAGGTTTCTAGCTCACCAGCCTTATTCTCCTCAGTTCCCCATCGCATCTCACTCAGCATTCCACCATCTTGGCTGCTTCTCCTGGCCTACTCCACGTGGCCTCCTTCTGCTGCTGGCTCTACTCTCTCCTCTAATCATCCCAGGAACCAAGGGCCGAGTCCCATTCTGCCTCCATTTTATAGTGTAGAAATCCAAACCCTTAATCCAATATACATAATAGGGAAGTCTCTAATACAAAGTCACTTCTCCGAGGCATGATAGGATTGTACCACCTCACACCAAAAAGGGTGGGACAGGCTTAATCCCAAAACCAAGCCTCAGGCTACAACAATTCTCAACACACATTAATATCACCTGGGCAATGGCCTCACATGGGCAGCGCCTATTTTTAACGAAGTGAGCATAATACATTTTATCTGCCCAACAGTTCCCCATCTCCTTCCTTCTCCAGCGTCAAACTGCACAAACTGGCCTCTCACTCAATACTCCACCATCTTGGCTGCTTCTCCTGGCCACATGGCCTCTTTCTGCTCTCTTCTCTGCTCTCTCCTCTAATGATAATCTCAGGAATCAAGAGAGCAAGCTCCCACTCCGTCCCCATTTTATAGTGTAGAAATCCAAACCCTTAATCCAATATACAAAATAGGGAAGTCTCTAATACAAAGTCACTTCTCTGAGGCATGATTGGATTGTACCACCCCACATCAAAACGGGTGGGAAAGGCTTAATCCCAAAACCAAGCCCCAGGCTACAGGGATTCTTCCTGCCCACAGAGACACACATTAATACCACCTGGGCAACAGCCTCCACGTGGGCAGCGCCACTTTAACAAAGTGAGCATAATACATTTTATCTGCTCAACACGCACCTAGCGTGTAAGAAAATATACATAGTGAGAAAACACTTTTCTTTCCATTCAGGGCTCCCAAAGCCACTGACTCATCTGAGTTTTCCTAGAATCAAAGGTTTCTACCTCACCAGCCTTATTCACCTCTGTTCCCCATCTCCTTCTCTCTGCATAAACTCTGCATAAACTAGCTTCTCCTTCAGCACTTTGCCATCGTGGCTGCTTCTCCTTGCAATGCTAATTTCAGAAACTGAGAGAGCAAGCCCCTGGTCTGCCTCCATTTTATAGTGTAAAAATCAAAACCTTTAAGCCAGTATACAAATAAGGAAGTCTCTGATACAAAGCCACTTATCAGAGGCATAAATGGGATTTCTCATAAGAGTGCACCACCTCACATCATGCAATAGTCAAGAGTGTAGGGAAAAGCTTAGTGTTGAGAACATTTTAGGATTAAAAGGGTAGAAAAGTCTTAAAACTAAGCCTTAGGCTATAAGGACCCTGCCTGTCTCCCACATCCAATGCAAACTAAAAGCGAGCAAATATATACATCATATTTGCAAACTTATTTGACCCACAAGTAGTAATACTGGGAGTTAATTTTAACGACTTAGCTGGTCAAAAACTTGTTGATGCAGAAAAATGGGGGTAAAGAGAAAGCTGGAGGGCTTAGGGCCAAACAGACAGCTTGTGGTAGAAAGATCATCAGAAGTTGGAGAAACACTTGCAGGTGGACACAGGGAGGGAAAGGGCATCTTTTGTCATTCACAAATTGTAATCCTCCATCCCACTGGGAACTACCAATGTAACATGGAAAAAACCTACTCAAGACACAAACTATGTCAAGAGGAAGAGAGAGGGAGACTGTTGGGCAGATAAAATATATTATGCTCACTTTGCTAAAGATGGTGCTGTCCACGTGGAAGCCTGTCACACAGGTGATATTATGTGTTTAGGGGGCGGGCTGTGGGCAGGCAGGATCCTTGTACCCTGGGGCTTGGTTTTAGGACTAAGCCTTTCCCACCCTTTTCAATGTCGGGTGATACAATCCCATCATGCCTCAGATAAGTGACTTTGTATTAGAGACTCCCTATTTTGTATATTGGATTAAAGGTTTTGATTTTTGTACTATAAAGTGGGGCAGACTGGAGTTTGCTCTCTTGGTTCCTGAGATTAGCATTAGAGGAGAGAGCAGAGAGGAGAACAGAGAGAGGCCACGTGGAGGAGGCCAGGAGAAGCATCCAAGATGGTGGAGTGCTAAAGGAGAAGCCAGTTTGTGTAGAGTTTGTGCAGAGAGAAGGAGATGGAAAACAGGTGAATAAGATTGGTGAGCTAGAAACCTTTGATTCTAGGAAACTCAGATATGTCAGTAGCTTTGTGAGCACTGAATAAGTGGGTTTTAGAGCCCAGTGTGTGTTTTTACTTGCCCGCTGGGTGCAAGCTAGGATTAAAGGTAATGGCCCATCAGTTCTTGGCTCTGTTGTTTCATTACCATCTGTCTGAATCCAATGCGAACCTGCATGGGCCAGCGGCTGTGATAGTGGCCATGGCTACTGGGTTTACAGAGGTCTGCCAAGGGAGGCAAAAAGAGACCTCCTGAATCTCTTTCTCCCTTAGCTCTTATTATAAAAAGCAGAAAAGAGGTAACAGGATTACAAGGAAAGGAGACCAGAAGGTAAAAGGAAGAATGATTAATGACCATTTTGCTGACCTGGAAAAAGGGCTATGTTGGTGAGTACATTTCTTTTCTTCTGCTAATTAACAAGCACAAAAGAAGGGGTAATCCAAAAACCTCTGGGCTAATTTTCTAAAACCCGTTCACATGCGTTCTGTGAGGTCAGTTGGCAAAGGGGGAAAGTCACATGAGGAACCACCCATGCCTATGACTGCCAAAAGAAACAGCCCAGGAGCATCTTGAAAAAGACAACTGTCTGTCAGCCAATGAAATTTTGCCACAACCTATCACCTCACCACCACCCTACCAACACTATAAATTACCCCTCAGGCGGGACAAGCTGTGTGACTTCCCTGGCCCCTGTCTTGCAGACCATTGAACCATGCCCGGGTGCGCTCTAAATAAAGCTTTTGCTTGTCCACACTTGGTGGCTACATCCTTCTTTCTTCCTTGGTGGAAAATACCTTACATTTGGTGCTGAAACCTGGGAGGAGCTTGAGCCCGCAAGGGCTGCTCCTCTCCCCTTTCCTTCCGAGGAAGACTAGAGACCTCCGACCTCACACCCATGTCAGCACATGGTGCGGTAAGTCCCCTGCCTCTGGCCTCCACTCAGTTCTTTTTTTTTTTTTTTTTTTTTTTTCTGAAGCTGGAAACAGGGAAAGACAGTCAGACAGACTCCCACATGTGCCCGACTGGGATCCATCCGGCACGCCCACCAGGGGCTACGCTCTGCCCACCAGGGGGTGATGCTCTACCCCTCTGGGGCGTCGCTCTGCCACGACCAGAGCCACTCTAGCGCCTGGGGCAGAGACCAAAGAGCCATCCCCAGCACCCGGGCCATCTTTGCTCCAATGGAGCCTCGGCTGCGGGAGGGGAAGAGAGAGACAGAGAGAAAGGAGAGGGTGGGGGTGGAGAAGCAAATGGGCGCTTCTCCTGTGTGCCCTGGTCGGGAATCGAACCCGGGTCCCCCACACGCCAGGCCAACGCTCTACCGCTGAGCCAACCGGCCAGGGCCCACTCAGTTCTTTTTGACTCTGAGACTCCCTGTCCATAATCGCAGCTGCGTCAGGGACCTCCTACCCTTTCCAAGGGTGTGTGTGCTCGTGGAAACGTTCCAGAAACTCCCACTCTGCCTGACTGTCCGGTGGCCAGAGATTGAGTTGCGAGATGCCAATTCTCATCTCTGATCACTCCAAGGCTGAGGGCAGCCATGGGGGCACAGGAATCTAAACTTGACTCAAAAACCCCCTAGGGTGCCTTATCCAGAAACTCTCAAACATAGATCCCTCCCTAAAGAAGAAGAAATTGATCTTCTTCTCCACTGTGGCCTGGCCACGATACCCACTGGATAACCAGACCAGGTGGCCTCCTGAAGGGACTTTCGACTTTAACACCCTCACTGATTTACAGAACTATTGCCAGAGAACTGGGAAATGGTCGGAGATCCCTTACATTCAGGGCTTCTGGTATTTGCACTCCCTTCCTAATCTCTGTATCCCCTGCTCTACGGCACAGTTCCTTTTAGCCAAAGAACCCTCAGCTAAACCCTTCATTTCTGATCTTTCCTCCTTTGCCGACCCCCTTGAAGAACTCTCTCCCCTCCTGCATGATCCACTCCATCCTATCAGGGTCCTCCTCTCCCTTTGCTGGAACCTGTGTCTCATCTGCCTGCAGATACCAGTCCCTCTCTCTCCTCCCATCAGTGCTCACACCAGATCTCACTCCAAGCCACAAGAGGGGGACAACCTTCTCTGCCCTCTCTGCCAGGTGGCTGGAGCAGAAAAAGTTGTTTGGGTTCATGTTCCTTTTTCCTTCTCTGATCTGTCTGCAATTGTAAAGTGTTTAGGTTCCTACTGTTCAAGTCTTACTGCCTTTACCAAGGAATTCCAATATCTCATTTAGGCATGATCTCTATGTTATCATGTCTTCTACCGTTACCCCTGATGAACAGGAACAAATCTGGATGGCGGCGTGGACTGATGCCAATCAGGTTCACTTTGCAAATGACCAAATGCCAGTTGGGGTACAAGCAGTCCCCAACACAGACCCCAACTGGAATTACCAGATGGGACAAACAGGTAGGAGGCCATGAGACCAAATGATTGAATTTCCCATAGCTGGTATGCAAAGCGCAGCCCAGAAGGTAGTTCACTATGACAAATTGAGAGAAATCACTCAAGGACCCGAGGAAAACCCAGCCCTCTTTTTGAACAGCCTCACTGACGCTATGGTCCGATATACTCGTTTAAACCCTGCCTCAGATGCCGGGGCCACTGTATTACCCACGCACTTTAGTTTCCAATCAGCCCTGGACATTCAAAAGAAACTTAAAAATGTGGATGAGGGCCCCCAAAGCCAATCCAAGACTGATGAATATGGCATTTAAAGTTTTTAATGGTCAGGAGAAAAAGGCTGAGGCTGCTCGCCAGGCCCGCATGCAGTGAAAGGTAACCCTGTAAACCCAGGCTCTTGTGGCAGCCCTGAGGCCGGCAGATCAACAGGGGCAAGACATTGGATGTGCCCGACCCTAGTCCAGGCTGCAAAGAGGGATTCCACCAGGAGCTTTAAATGTAGCAAAGAGGGTCACTGGGCTCGGCAGTGCCCCTGCCCGAGGCCACCCACTAAACCAGGCGTGGCCAACAGTTTTTGCCCCCGGACCAGATTAGAAAGAAAACTTTTTTCACTGGCCAGACGAAATATTAAAATTAAAAAATGTTAAATACAAAAACAATTTGTTTAAGTAAACAAATTTTATTATGTAATTGTTTATGAATAAATGTAAGTGAATAAAAATTTTTTAATATGTTATTTTAATAAAAATATATTTTAATAAAAATATAATTACATACCGTATAAATATCCAAACTGTATCGCAATCAATCGAAACAATATTTAATTAATAGAATGAGCTTGAAGGGGTTATATCGCAAATAAAACAATTATTTTGTTTTACAAACAGCCTGAACATGTTTTCAGTTATCAACTGCAGCTATTGTCTATGCTACAATGCCACTTAATTCAGCACACTTGACCACAAAAATAATGAATTGTTTGACCTTGGGTGCGCACTGGCAAAGTCCGCCTAAAAGAATGTGGGTTTCACATCGCCACTAAATGTCAAACAGTTCATATCAAGTACAGATGAGTACAAAAGTTGTAAATCTTTATAATGGAATTTTTTTTTAAACTAAGAAGTATCACGAATCCATTTGACCAATTATTGGAAGTTAACCCTAGATTAGTCACATGCAGAATTCTTTTCCGCATATCACTATCTTCTTAAATATCTCGATTTCCAATAATGAAAGATGCTTCCGCTTCTGAGTAACTGAGATTTTAAAGTAGCAGAGAATATTAAAAATTTAATTGCGGGCCACATAAACTCATTACATGAGCCGGATCTAGCCCGCGGGCTGTATGTTGGCCATGCCTGCCTTAGACCTTCCTTAAAATTAACTACCGAGGATCTGAAACCATTTTTTGACATTCTTGGAGGTTCTGCTGAACCAATTTCCCCTCATTTGGAGTTAACCCTTGAGGACTCCTACCAGGACAACTTTGGCAAATGGATAAATGGATGTTACTCATGTACCTTTATTTGGCCAGCAGTCCTTTGTCCATGTTACAGTGGACAGTTATTCTAGATTTATGATAGCCTCTGCCAGAACAGGTGAGGCTGCTAAGCATGTTATAGCTCACTGTTTGAATGCATTTTCTATTTTAGGACTTCCTAAAGTGATTAAAACTAACAATGCTTTTGCATATGTAGGAAAAGCATTTACTACATTTTGTCAGACTTTTGGAATTGACCTGAGGACAGGTATTCCTTATAATCCTCAGGGCCAAGACATTGTAGAGCATGCCAATCAGATGCTTAAAGGTCTACTAAAAAATAAAAAAGGGAGAGTTATGCCCTGGAACTCCTGCAAATCTTCTTTATCATGCTTTTTTACTTTAAAAGTTTTTTGAATACTGATATACAGGGCCTTTCAGCCACCGAGAGACTCTGGAATCCAACAAGAAGGCCTTCCCTGAAGTGCAATGGAAGAACGCACTCACAGGAATGAGGCAAAGGCCAGACCCTGTTCTCTTGTGGGGCTGAGGATATGTGTGTGTCTTTTCTAGGTTTGCTGAGGCTCCTCAATGGGTTTCTGAACATTTGGTGAGACACCATGAGCCAGGGGGAGAGACTCACCACACAAGAGCAATTGTATAAGGCTTATTTTACTCTGCTCTTGTCCTTCTCTCTCTCAAACCTGTTCCACCTATCAAATCCTCTTAACCTCCTCCTGCAAATTCTGCTTTCTGTCTTTTTCCAATCAGCCCTAGATATTCAGAAAAAGTTTTAAAAAGGCAGAGGAAGGCCCTCAAACCCCTTAATGAGATCTCTATAGCATAGCTTTTTAGGTCTTTAATGACCAAGATGAACAGGAGAAGGCAGACAGAGCCCAGAGAGATCAGCAAAATATCAGCTCTTGGCATATGTCCTTAAAGGCTCCAACATCCCTAAGGGCCTCATAAGACTCCACCTGGGCCCCGCTTTAAGTGTGGAAAGGAAGGTCATTGGGCTGAAGCCTATCTGGCTTCTCGGCCTCCTCCAGGGCCATGCCCTCACTGTGGGGTAAAGGGACACTGGAAGGTAGGTTGCCCCCTCGCTCCTCCAAGGGAGGGTTCAGTCTCTTCTGGCCCTGCTCCAGCCACCTCTGACCTAACCTTGCCCAGCTTGCTGGGACTCACCACTGAAGACTATAGGTGCTCAGGGCTATCGAACCCATCTCATGTCACCATGGAC
The DNA here is from genome assembly GCF_036850765.1 of Saccopteryx bilineata. Taxonomy (NCBI): domain Eukaryota; kingdom Metazoa; phylum Chordata; class Mammalia; order Chiroptera; family Emballonuridae; genus Saccopteryx; species Saccopteryx bilineata. The sequence goes on along the minus strand of NC_089491.1, from coordinate 135,577,935 downwards.
AAGCCTAGGGTAACCATCCAAGTAGCAGGTAAGCCAATCTCATTTATTATAGACACAGGCGCCACTTACTCTGCCTTGCCTGAATATTCGGGTTTTGCTCATCCCTCGAAGATCTCTGTTCTGGGTGTTGATTGTCTTATTTTCCTCCTCACTTGCCATGGATCCACTGCCTTGTCTAATACATAGTGTCTCCTTTACACACTCTTTTCTCTTCCTGCTTTGATGCCCCATGCCTACTTTAGGCCAGGACCTACTCTCCAAATTCAGAGCCTCTCTCTCCTTTCACCTCCTATCCCTGGAGTCAGTCCTGTTGCTGCTTTTGGCCAGCCCAATATGCCCACTTCTATTACAAATTTACCTCTACTACCTAGCATAGTGAATCCCAAGGTTCTCCTCACCACCCCACAGCTGCAAAACTCCAGGAAAAGGTTCCCTGGTTTCATCTTTCCAGGTTAAAGGAAACAGAAGTTCCATCTTCATACATGCTGCAGATGGACTTTCCAGTCTGCCTGGGCCATTGCCAGAGCTCCAGAGTTGACATTGAGCTTGAGACAAAAGCTTAATGTGCTGGAAGCAGTGGTCTTTGGAACTTGGGTGCTAGCTGCAGAGTGTGGAAATGCGACAACAGTTCCAGAGCTATGTGGACTTTTTCTAAATGTGTGTGACTCCTGCTCCTTAGGACAGTTCTCAGACTGAAGTGGGGTACAGTTGCATTTACAGAGAATGTGGAATGGTGATGGTGTCAGCATGGACTTGGTGAAATTACATTAACATCTTTTTTTTTCTTTATAGGGAGAGAGAGTCAGAGATAGGGACAGATAGAAAGGAACGGAGAGAGATAAGAAGCGTCAATCATCAGTTTTTTGTTGTGGCACTTTAGTTGTTCATTGATTGCTTTCTCATATGTGCCTTGACCGTGGGACTACAGCAAACTGAGTAACCCCTTGCTCGAGCCAGCGACCTTGGGTCCAAGCTGGTGAGCTTTTTGCTCAAGCCAGATTAGCCCGCACTCAAGCTGGAGACCCCGGGGTCTCAAACCTGGATCCTTCTGCATCCCAGTCCGATGCCTGGTCAGGCTACATCAACATCTTAAGGACATTCAAAACAGCAAAGACTCTATTATAGATCTTGCTGTATTGACTAAGAGTTTGTTTGATAATCTAAAAGGCTTTAATCCCTTCAATGTATTAAGACACTTGTTTTGGTATTTGTTAGCATTGGCTATATTAAATTTGTGTTTATTTTGTATTTTTTTAGTCTGCCTCCAAATCAGAACATGGGACATAAGACAAGCGTAAATTACAGCACATGAATTGAAGTTAAAAAATAAAAAAGGGGGATATATTGGGGACTGCAAACTGACAGGGTCCTTGCAGTTTAGATTTTTGGGGACAGAGGTATGGAAAACTGGCAGTAAGCTGACAGGCTGCCCAACACCCCACCTCATTTGCTTGGGTAAGTTGCTAAAGGCTAAGTTTTTCTCCACACCTCCATGTTAGCTATGATGCTGAATTGTTTTTGTTTTGTTTTGTTTTTCTCTTTTTTAAGATTTTATTTATTCATTTTAAAGGAGGGGAGAGAGATAGAGAGAGAGGGAGAGAGAAGGGGAAGGAGCCAGAAGCATCAACTCCCATATATGCCTTGACCAGGCAAGCCCAGGGTTTCGAACTGGTGACCTCAGCATTTCCAGGTCGATGCTTTATCCACTGCACCTCCACCAGTCAGGCTGGATTGTTTTTACTCATCCTATCCCCCATGTCCTTAGGAGAAACTGGAGGCAGTTTTCTTTTTATCCTTTGTTTTGTGAAGTTAAGATGTTATGTATGGTGGGGGTTTTCCACACTTAGGAGAAATCTTGGGTTGCCTTGGAAATATGACTTTGTTTTAAAGATCTCTTTGATTTGTTAATGACTTTACTCTGCCCTAGAAATAAAGCAGATAAGGGGTTGGAGGTGCTTTTTGCAAGCTATCTTTGTGTTGCAAAGAGACCTGTGATCCTATCTTTTTTCTCTCTTAGGTTTATTTTCCTCTGCGCTGTTCCCACTCAGGACCTGGAAGTACTAGCCACACTGGTTCGTGGCAAATGCCCAATTTCCAGAATAACTCCATGCTTTTTGAGGAAGCTTATTTTATTTCTGTATTACTTTTTGTGTACTACTGTAGTCTTTTCCAAAGTGGACTGGTGGGTTTATTTGCTCAAATAATTATTGCAGTGTCATCTGTATTAAAGTGGAGGCACATAGTTCAGGAAGGGAAATGGATCTTAGAATATAAAACAAAATGAGAAGGAAAGTTCCTTTTGGGGAATAAAGAACTAGCAGTTTAAGGTCAATGGGGGAGTTGTAATAGATTATTGAACACATTTTTGTTATTCAGTTTGGTGGGAGGTAAATTGAGTTACTGAAAGATAACTGAGTCAGAAAGACCTAACACCTGGGAAACCCAGGCCTGTGGATTAGGGACGAGCAATGAGTTATAGAATGAGGTTAGATCAGAGTGTGCTTCTAACATTTACTGCACTCTGGCATGGAGTTATCCTTGGTGAAGTTAAAGCTCTGTATGAGAGAGTGAGATTAATTGAAACCTCTGATGTTCTTGAATTTTAGATAGTACTTAAAGGTGGCTTATTTTCTAAATCAACCACATTCTTCTAGAGACCTCCTAGAGGCCTAGAGGAAGAGCCTTGCTACCAACTGAGAACAAAACAATGTTGCTCTGGAACCTGAAGCAAAAGGATTTAAGCTAGACATTATTTTCTGGTATCCTTTCTCCACCCCGCACTTCTGCCCCCATTACTAAATCCGAAGGCGTCCAGAAATTAATAGCTGTTGCGCTTTCTCACATGTCCTCTCTCTCTAGCTGTTAACTTCTGGTTCATAATCAGAGACCATTCAAATTGGAAAGGATAGTTGTCTTTCTGGAGCTTGGGCTAGTATTTCCTGATTAGTAGTAAATGCTAGTTTGTACTGACTCTTTTCCTAAATAAATCTTTTTTGAATTGTTTTTCCCTTTTGCAATATCAAAAGAAGAGGCCAGGCAAGTAGACTTATTCCAAAGAAGAAGAAAAGGATTGGTGTGATGGAAAAAATGTCCATCAGCTGGCTTTCTTGTCTTCTGAGCCACCTGAGTGTAGTGGGCATTTATTTCCTACCTCTCGTTGTTATTTCTCTATTACTTACAACATACTTATATAGAAATCTATACAGAAATAAATGGTTATGTATAAATGAAACATAGGTGTTTTGACATGTTTTTCATATATTTCTTTTCCTTTCATTTCAGCCTGTTCCAAAGGTTTCTAATTGGCCTTCTTTGTGATCACAGGGGTATCAATAAACATGGTTGTTTGATTTGGTGCTTGTCTTTCATGATAATGCCATTGTGTGCAGCTGACCTATTTTTACTTGGAATCAGCTGATTTGGAAGTCAGACTTTACTTACTTTTCTCCTACCCTCAAAGCATTCAGTTTTGTCTCTTTTTTCCTCTGGTGGTTTCCCCACCCTGTGGCAACCAGCAAGTATAGTCAGAGCGAGGGAAGACACAAATGGGAGAAATCCTGCTCCATGTGGTTCTGCCTCTCCATCTAGCAACTCCCCCATAGTGCACTGTCATATGCTGATGTGTTACTCCCCTGCCCTTGGAGATGCTGAGGTTCACGGTACTCTTCCCTGATTTAAACACTGGGAGAAGGTACCGTGAGTGCTTATAGATACTCTTGATTTTGAGCTGTGATTATGGAGTTAAACTTCCCCTTGCTTTATAATAGAGATATGTAAAGTGTGGAGGGTCAATCTTGGAGAAAGGGAAACCAAGTAGAGTTTTGTGGTTAAAAACTCAGACCTTAGAATTAAATAGACCTAGGTTCGATTCCAAACTTGACCACTTACTGCTGTGCGACCGACTACTTACAGATGTGTCATTATTATGGTATCTGTCCTTTACACCTCAGCCCTATCACCTTTCCAGTCTCATTTCCTGCCACTTCCCTTCTCATTGCCTACCCTCCCCACAACACTCAACACTTGTATTTTAGCCAGATGGAACCACGTGGGAGTTTGTTTGAAGGTATAACTTCTGGCCGCATCTCAGACCTAATTATTAGAATCTGCACTTTATGAAATGCACATTAATGTTTAAGAAGTGCAGATCTAAGCTATTTCCTGAAACATGGATTCCTGGAAGAAACTATGTCACAGTAGACTGCTGAGTATAAGTGAATATATTCTGGAAAAGTACAATATGCTTTCAATGTGAAGAATTTTTTGAGTTATTCTCAATAAAACTGTGTCCATAATAGAGGTCTTTGAGCAATTAGCTTCCTTGGTCCCTTCATTTCCAACCCTTTGACATTCTTCTCCTGATTTTCTGGGAGTTTCCTTCTGAATTCAGAGAGAGCCTCCTCACCAGGGAGGAGCTTAAGCAGATTCAAACAAATGCCTGCTGTGTATAATGAAAGATGGTGTTAGGCACGGGATGGCTCTCAGGAACCTTTTTTATCTAATTGCAAATACATAACCAGTCAAAGTAAAACAATTTTATGCCTTATATTTGGGTAGACTTCCATCATCTACTGTCACTTCCTCTGAATCTTTGCAATAATTCTGTGATGTTGGTAGGAAGAGATTACTGGCTTTTTTTTTTTTTTTAAAGAAGTCAGATCCAAAGATATTAAAGGATTTATTAATGTCATATGGCTATTAAAGAGCTGAGATATGTATCCGTTTTCCAGTTCCAAATCCAGGGTTGTTGTTTTTTTTCTTTTAAAAAATACCCTCCAATACCAAATTAATTTAAAATAAAGAAATAGCAGTGTAGGATTGCAAAAGTAATTGTGGTAGTTAAAAACAGAGAAATCATTTGACTGAAAGAGTCTGAGTCTTTCAGTGAAGAAAGGATTTAACACAACTTTGAATGATGTGTTGAATTTATCTGGGCAGAGAAAGGGATGGCAAGCCAAGAAGAGGGACTGGAGGGAGAAAAGCATAAAGTCTGTTCAAAGAATAGTGATTAGACTAGTGTTCTTAGGCTATTTGGAATCTGTTTTATCCATTGAATGAGGCATCTGAACTTCCTAGGTGTGGGAATTATTTAGGGTAATCACAGTCCTTCCTCGCTCTGCATTGAGTCAGGAACATGACTGCAGATACCTGATGGCACCTAAAAGTGGGTGCTTTTAGGCCGGGTTGCGTTTTATAGACTACCACGGTTACTTTTTAAAGGCATCGTATGACTTGTTTTGGATAGTTGAGAGCAGTGTCTCTCACCTTAGGAAAATGTGGGTAGGTGGTGTGCACTATTTTTCACAGAAAATTAGTGAACTTCAAAAAGTGGCGAAGATCAAGATCAATAAGAAGTGTGTTTATGGCAGGGAACAAAACCGGGAAGGTTATAAAGGTGATGGAAGATCTGTATTGGTTTAGACCTAGACGGATGTGGCCTCTAATAGGTTATTAAAAGTAAAAAAAAAAAAAAAGCCCCCTATCGAGGAGGGATCTGCCAGCCTTCTAACGAAGACCTGAACCTGGGCCGGTCTTTGTGACGTGACCCAGCAAGCCTCAGCCTTACCTCATCCCTTGGTAGGGGAGTCCCAAAGCCATGGCCCCGCGGACGCGGAGCGGGGCCATGGCCGAGGAGGCCAAGGCTGAGACGGCAGAGCCCAGTGGGGAATCCGAAGGCGCTGAAGTTAAAATCCAGCAGCCCAGGGAAAAAGTCCTCGGGGGACCGCCGAGGCGGGGCCCGTCTTCCGTGCTCAGAGTGTCCCAGCTGTTGCTCAGAGCCATCGCCGCGCACAGAGGGCTGACCCTGGCCGCTCTCAGGAAGGAGCTGGGAAATGCTGGCTACCAAGTGCGCAGGGAGTGCTGCTGTCACTCGGGCGAAGCGCCCAAGTCTGATATTAAGAGCACACTCATCAGGGTCAGCGGCAACGCCTCCGCCGGCTATTTCAGGGTCTGGAAGACCCCGAAGCCGAAGAGAAAGCTGGGGCGCCGGAGGCTGGAGGAGGGATCCCGGTCCCGGAGGAGGAGCCCTGCGCGGCCGCGGGGCCCACGGCAGCGCCGCGCGCGTGGCAGGGCGACCAGGAATGCGGGGGAAGCACTGAGACGGAGCGCGAGGGCAAATACCACCGCGAGGAGGTCGAGGCCAAGAGCCAAAGACCAGGTGTGTTCCAGAGCCGAGGAGGAAACAAGGGCCAAAGTGATAGAAGAGGAGAGGGGACGACTCATAAAGGAAGACAGGCCTACCTCCCGGGAGGACCCGAGACCAACGGAAGAGAAGCAGGACCGTGAGAAACCGGTAAAACGGTCCAGCCAGAGGTTAACCTCAGTTAAAACTGATTCAAGGGCTGCGCACACGGGGACTTGCACTAAATCTGAAAGCCCTCGGAATGCAGCTGGGAATCCTTAGTGTGAGAGTACCTTCCCTTCCTCCGGGCACAGATGCCTTTCCCCATAAGGCTCCGATTAGAGCAGCTCTCATACTCATTGAAATGGACAAACTATTAACAAGACCTTTTAAAAATCAACATGTTGTGCCTACTTCCTTTTTGTCCATTTGTGGATGGGAGGGGAGTTGTTGCGGTGAGGCTTTGTAGCAGGGGGCAAGTGGGGTGAAGAGAAAAAAAAAGTTTAGATTCTGTTCCCGCTGCAAGACCCAGGAAAATGCCTTTGAGAAGAAAACCAGCAACTCTGTGAGATGAGACAGAAATGTTGAATTAATCATGTTCGACACCCTAGCAAATCCAAATTGAGTTTAGAGGAGAGGGCATATAAGGAGAAGGGGGTGCATCATTAGGGCAAGAAAGGAATAGAAACCTTTAAATTGAGTGGTCCTACAGACCCAAAGTGTTCTTACCTGAAATTCCTTTTAGGAAAAAGTCCCTTCTCCCAGAATTGATTGTAATGGCTTTCTAGTTTTTGCCCTGGCCAGGTAGCTCGGTTGGTTGGAGAGTCCTCCTGGGGCACGGAGGTTGCAGGGTTTGATTCCCTAGTCAGGGTACACACAGGAGCAGCTTGATGTCCCTCTTTCTCCTTCTCTCTCTCTCAAAAAAAGTATATGTTGATTCTTAGTGAAATGAAAGTGTATGAAGCATCTAGCCCAGGGCTTGGCACAGGGTAAGTGCTCATCACTGACTAAGCGTTAAATGAGTACAAATAATTCTTGATAGAGATAATGTGCTATAGCAGAAAACTACTGGATTAGTACTTAATGAGAACAGGATTGTGGTAAAAGTTCTGCCACTCTGACCTTAGCTCAAGTATCACTTAATCATTCATGGTCTTGGTTTCCTTCTCTGTAAAACAAGTAGGGATTGGACTAGGATGATTTTAGGTGGTTTAAAGTATCAGAAAAATGATGAGGGACTTAAATATTATCACATATGCTTTAATTGACAAAATTCAATATGGGAATTATCAACTGGTGTTGGGGACCGAAATATAAACAGGGTATTTTTACAATCTGGATATCTTGGGGACAAAGGTGCTGGGCCCAACCCCCCACCTCATCTGCCTAGTTAACAAAGAGCTATACCTGATTCTCCCTTGTTCCACCCATGTTCTCCGGAAGAGGCTGGAAGCTAGTTTCTTATTGGCATACAGTTAGATTTGAATGGTATGGTAGGGGTTGTCTTTGAGTTGTCTTGGACACAATTGAATTGCTATTGGACCACGTTTTTTCCCTGAATAAAGATGGATGCGCTTTTGGGAGCGGCCATGGCCATATTACGGCTTTAGGAACAGTAGAGACTGTTCTCGGTGCCATCCTCCCCAATCCTTCTGTATGTATATATCTTTAAGTCTCTGTCTATTGTTTATTCAATTCCATACCTTTTCCCATTCAAAGACCCCGTAATAGACTCGTCATGGCTGGACCGTGACAATTGGTGCCCATACGTGTAACCATCGAAAAAGGGAAAGAGGAGAGGTAATGGAACCCCTCAGTAGTGTGCACATGAAGTAAGTATAAAGATTTTAGAGAGTGAAGCTTTTAAGTAGAGTTTGGGAGGAGAGTATAATAATAAAGTAATTTGAGAGTAAATAACCATGGGACAAATAGGTTCAAAAGTGAGGGACCTTTTTCTTTTTGTACAAATGTTTTTATTTGAGAATAAGTTGTTTGATCAGAATGAGGTAGAAACAGGGGAATGTAAATATAAGAAGAACTTGGATTCTAGGAATAACTCGGGAGATGAGAATATCACAGCTGTGGCCCTTTTAAACTTTGTGCCTCTGCCGCCCCCTGCTCCCAAGGTCTTTGTCTCAGACCCTTGGAAATCCCTGCTCCAACAATCTATAGACCAGGCTCGAAACATAAAGGAAATAATAAATGGCTTTACCTGTTTTCCTGGAGTTGCAGAAAGGCAAAACAATGGGGGAAAGTAGTGCGACGAGATGAACCAATACCTTTTAAAACTCTGAAAGAACTTAAACTTGCTCGTGCTCAGTATGGGCCTACTGCCCCTTTTACACACAGTTTATTAGATATCATACTATTAGTGCAAAGGCTCTTCCCCCAAATGGCTGGAAGGCGATTGCTCATGCTTGTCTCTCTGGGAGTGATTATTTGCTGTGGAAGTCAGACTTTCATGAAAAGGCCATAGAGCAGGATGAGAAAAATCAGCAAGAGGAGGTTGCTGTTATTATAGATATGTTAACTGGAGAAGGACAATATGCCCATATGGCAACTCAGAGTGTCAACTAACTACTTACACTATAATTAATCAGATAGCCACAAAGGCATGGAAACAGAAGAATTTGGTAAAATTAGACAAGGCACAGATGACCTATTTCAAGAATTTGTTTCACGGCTAGTTCAGGCAGTCGAAAGAATAGTAAAGAATAAAAATGTAGGAAAGATTGCAATAAAGCAGTTAGTGTATGAAAATGCTAATTTGGCTTGTCAGGCTGCACTTTGGCCTCATCGCAAGAAGGGAGATATAGAGGACTATATCAAAATATGCACTGATGTTGGGACTTCATACATGCAAGGTCTTGCTTTTACCACAGATGTTAAGGCAAGAATTCCAGGGTATTTTGATAAAAGGCAAAACAAACGAGAAAAAAGAAGGTCAGGAAAGTACTGCTGCTCATGGACCTCATTTCCAATGCAGGGGTGTGGGACATTTTGCTAAAAGTTGCTCTACTCCCCCTGGATATCAGTCTCAGCCTCCCCTTCATGGGCAGCCAGCTCCTAAAACTGCAGACCTCTGCCCATGTTGTAGGAGAAGGAAACATTGTGCTAATGAATGTAAGTCTAAATATACTACTGAAGGGCAGGTAGTTCAGGGAAATGGACAATAGGGCCCTCCCCATTCCCATCAAACAATAGGGGCAATGTTGGTGTTTCCTCAGCAAATTATGATTCCAGCAGGTCAAACATTACCCAACTATCTCAGGCAACAACAGGCAGTGCAGGACTGGACCTCAGTCTCACTTCCCAATTCATATGAACTCCAAAAATGGGACCTCAAGCTATATCCACTGGAATTTTTGGGCCACTTCCCAGTAACACAGTAGGACTCTTATTAGGCAGAAGTAGTTTAACTATGAGAGAATTTTTTTGTTCTCCCTGGAGTAATAGATTCGAATTACACAGGGGAAATTAAAGTAATGGCTCACACAATGAGGAATATAGTCACTATCTCCCCTGTCATGAAAATTGCTCAATTAATCCTTTTACCTCTTTTAAGACAAGGCCAAACCCTGCAAAAGGGACCCTGAAAGAATCGAGAATTTGGCTCCACTAATGCTGCTTATTGCATTCAAAAAATAGGTCAAGAATGCCCTGAAATGAAACTAACAATACAAGGGTGTAAATTTAAAGGACTTCTAAATACTGGAGCTGATGTATCTGTTATTGCTAAGCTACATTGGCCTCCTTCCTGGCCCACTCATGCAGCAGCCACGAAATTACAAGGTATAGGGCAGAGTAAATCCCTTCAACAAAGCTCTAGTTCTTTACAATGGGAAGATAAGAAAGGTCATTTTGGACGTTTTCAGCCTTATGTGCTCCCTAAATTGCCAATTAATCTATGGAGTAGAGATGTTTTGAAAAATATGGGAGCGTTGCTTGTCCTAATAGTTTAGTCAGTACTCATATGCTTGATCAGAGAACAGCGAGGAATTCTCACCCTCATAGAGGTGTCATCCAATACCAGAAGGCGTGGATTAGGATATCAAAATTTAGCATAGGAACCTTGGTAGCTCCTGTTACCCCAATAATGCATTATACAAACCCAATTACTTGAAAATCAAATAATCCTATATGGGTTGACCAATGGCCCCTTTCTCAAGAGAAACTTAAGACAGCTGCTCAATTAGTACAAAAGCAGTTAAAGCTTGGGCACATTGAACCTTCTAATAACCTATAGAATATGCTTATATTTGTAATTGAAAAGAAATCAAGAAACTGAAGGCTGTTACAAAATTTGAGAGCAATAAATAAGACTGTGGAAATTATGGGTCCTTTCCAGCTAGGACTCCCTTTTCCTACTGCCATTCCATGGAATTTTCACCATGGAATGGCAGTAATTGTAATTATTGACTTAAAGGATTACTATTTTACTATTCCTTTAAGACCTCATAATTGCAAGCATTTTGCATTCAGTGTTCCTTCACTTAATTTCCAGGCTCCGGCCTGACCAGGTGGTGGCATGGTAGATAGGGTGTCAGAGTGGGATGTGGAGAACCCAGGTTTGACACCACTAGGTCACCAGCTTAAGCACAAGCTCATCTGGTTTGAGCAAGACTCACCAGCTTAAGCCCAAGGTTGCTGGCTCGAGCAAGGGGTCACTCAGTCTGCTGGGCCCCCGGGTCAAAGCACATGTGAGAAATCAGTCAATGAACAACTAGGGAACCGCAATGAGAAATTGATGTTTCTCATCTCTCTCCCTCCCTGTCTGTCTGTCCCTACCTGTCCCTCTCTCTGACTCTCTCTGTCTCTCCCACAAAGAAAAAAAAAAAATTCCAGGCTCCAATGGAGCAATAACAATGGAGAGTTTTGCCTCGAGGTATGGCTAACAGTCCTACGTTGTGCCAAAAATATGTTGCTCAAACTATCATATCTTTCCAATACAAAGGCAACACCCTAGAGCAGTGGTCCCCAACCCTTTTTGGGCCACAGACCGGTTTAATGTCAGAAAATATTTTCACAGACCGGCCTTTAGGGTAGGAGGGATAAATGTATCACATGACCAAGATAAGCGTCAAGAGTGAGTCTTAGATGAATGTAACAGAGGGAATCTGGTCATTTTTTTAAAAATAAAACATCGTTCAGACTTAAATATAAATAAAACAAAAATAATATGTTATTTATTCTTTCTCTGCGGACCGGTACCAAATGGCCCATGGACCAGTACCGGTCTGTGGCCTGGAGGTTGGGGACCACTGCCCTAAAGCATACATAATTCATTATATGGATGATATTCTTTTTTTTTTTTTTTTTTTTCTTTTTTTTTTTTTTTTTTTTTTTTATAATTTTATTTTTTTAATGGGGTGACATCAATAAATCAGGATACATATATTCAAATATAACAAGTCCAGGTTATCTTGTCGTTCAATTATGTTGCATACCCACCACCCAAAGTCAGATTGTCCTCTGTCACCTTCTATCTTGTTTTCTTTGTGCCCCTCCCACCCCCTATCCCTCTCCCATTCCCCCCTCCCCCCCGTAACCACCACACTCTTATCAATGTCTCTTAGTTTCACTATTATGTCCCACCTACATATGGAATAATACAGTTCCTGTTTTTTTCTGATTTACTTATTTCGCTTCGTATCATGTTATCAAGATCCCACCATTTTGCTGTAAATGTTCCGATGTCATCATTTCTTATGGCTGAGTAGTATTCCATAGTGTATATGTGCCACATCTTCTTTATCCAGTCATCTATTGATGGGCTTTTTGGTTGTTTCCATGTCCTGGCCACTGTGAACAATGCTGCAATAAACATGGGGCTGCATGTGTCTTTACGTATCAATGTTTCTGAGTTTTGGGGATATATACCCAGTAGAGGGATTGCTGGGTCATAAGGTAGTTCTATTTTCAGTTTTTTGAGGAACCACCATACTTTCTTCCATAATGGTTGTACTACTTTACATTCCCACCAACAGTGTATGAGGGTTCCTTTTTCTCCACAGCCTCTCCAACATTTGCTATTACCTGACTTGCTAATAACAGCTAATCGAACAGGTGTGAGGTGGTATCTCATTGCCGTTTTGATTTGCATTTCTCTAATAGCTAAAGAAGATGAGCATCTTTTCATATATCTGTTGGCCATTTGTATTTCTTCCTGGGAGAAGTGTCTATTCATATCCTCTTCCCATTTTTTTATTGGATTGTTTGTTTGTTGTTGAGTTTTATGAGTTCTTTGTATATTTTGGATATTAGGCCCTTATCTGAGCTGTTGTTTGAAAATATCATTTCCCATTTAGTTGGCTTTCTGTTTATTTTGTTATCAGTTTCCCTTGCTGAGCAAAAACTTCTTAGTCTGATGTAGTCCCATTCATTAATTTTTGCCTTCACTTCTCTTGCCATTGGAGTCAAATTCATAAAATGCTCTTTAAAACCCAGGTCCATGAGTTGAGTACCTATGTCTTCTTCTATGTACTTAATTGTTTCAGGTCTTATGTTTAGATCTTTGATCCATTTTGAGTTAATTTTTGTACAGGGGGAGAGACTGTAGTCCAGTTTCATTCTTTTGCATGTGGCTTTCCAGTTTTCCCAGCACCATTTATTGAAGAGGCTTTCTTTTCTCCATTGTGTGTTGTTGGCCCCTTTATCAAAAATTATTTGACTATATATATGTGGTTTTATTTCTGGACTTTCTATTCTGTTCCATTGGTCTGAGTGTCTATTTTTCTGCCAATACCATGCAGTTTTGATTGTCGTGGCCCTATAATAGAGTTTGAAGTCAGGTATTGTTATGCCCCCAGCTTCATTCTTTTTCTTTAGAATTGCTTTGGCTATTCGGGGTTTTTTATAGTTCCATATAAATCTGATGATTTTTTGCTCTATTTCTTTAAAAAATGTCATTGGAATTTTGATGGGAATTGCATTAAATTTGTATATTGCTTTGGGTAATATAGCCATCTTGATTATATTTATTCTTCCTAGCCAAGAACAAGGTATATTCTTCCATCTCATTATATCTTTTTCGATTTCCCTTAACAATGGTTTATAGTTTTCATTATATAAGTCCTTTACATTCTTTGTTATGTTTATTCCTAAGTATTTTATTTTTTTTGTTGCAATCGTGAAGGGGATTATTCTTTTGAGTTCCTTCTCAGTTGTTTCATTGTTGGCATATAGAAAGGCTATTGACTTCTGTATGTTAATTTTGTATCCTGCGACCTTACTGTATTGGCTTATTGTTTCTAGTAGTCTTTTTGTGGATTCTTTGGAGTTTTCGATGTATAGGATCATATCATCTGCAAAAAGTGATACCTTTACTTCTTCTTTTCCGATATGGATGCCTTTTATTTCTTTGTCTTGTCTGATTGCTCTGGCTAGAACCTCTAGTACCACATTAAATAAGAGTGGAGAGAGTGGACAACCCTGTCTTGTTCCTGATTTAAGGGGGAAAGCCTTCAGTTTAGTGCCATTTAATATGATGTTAGCTGATGGTTTATCATATATGGCCTTTATCATGTTGAGATATTTTCCTTCTATACCCATTTTGTTGAGAGTCTTAAACATAAAATTGTGTTGTATTTTATCGAAAGCCTTTTCTGCGTCTATTGATAAGATCATGTGGTTTTTGTTCTTTGTTTTGTTGATATGGTGTATTACATTAACTGTTTTACGTATGTTGAACCATCCTTGAGATTCTGGGATGAATCCCACTTGATCATGATGTATTATTTTTTTAATATGTTGTTGTATTCGATTTGCTAGTATTTTGTTTAGTATTTTAGCATCTGTATTCATTAGAGATATTGGTCTGTAGTTTTCTTTTTTTGTGCCATCCTTGCCTGGTTTTGGTATGAGGGTTATGTTGGCCTCATAAAATGTGTTTGGAAGTATTGCTTCTTCTTCAATTTTTTGGAAGACTTTGAGTAGAATAGGAACCAAGTCTTCTTTGAATGTTTGATAAAATTCGCTGGTATAGCCGTCAGGGCCTGGACTTTTATTTTTGGGGAGGTTTTAAATGGTTTTTTCTATTTCTTCTCTACTGATAGGTCTGTTTAGGCTTTCTGCTTCTTCTTGACTCAGTCTAGGAAGGTTGTATTGTTCTAGGAATTTATCCATTTCTTCTAGGTTGTTGAATTTAGTGGCATAAAGTTTTTCATAGTATTCTACAATAATTCTTTGTATATGTACGGTGTCCGTGGTGATTTCTCCTCTTTCATTTTGTATTTTGTTTATATGAGTTCTTTCTCTTTTTTCCTTGGTAAGTCTTGCCAAGGGTTTGTCAATTTTGTTGATCTTTTCAAAGAACCAGCTCCTTGTTCTATTAATTTTTTCTATAGTTTTTCTGTTCTCTAATTCATTTATTTCTGCTCTGATTTTTATTATCTCCTTTCTTCGGCTGGTTTTGGGTTGTCTTTGTTCTTCTTTTTCTAGTTCCTTAAGGTGGGAAGTTAAGTGGTTCACTTGGGCTCTCTCTTGTTTGTTCATATATGCCTGAAGCGATATGAACTTCCCTCTTATCACTGCTTTTGCTGCATCCCATAGATTCTGATATGTCGTATTGTCATTTTCATTAGTCTGTATATATCTTTTGATCTCTGCACTTATTTCTTCTTTGACCCATTCATTTTTTAAAAGTATGTTGTTTAGTTTCCACATTTTTGTGGGATTTTTTTCCTCTTTTTTGCAGTTGAATTCTAGTTTCAAGGCTTTATGATCAGAAAATATGCTTGGTACAACTTCAATTTCTCTGAATTTGCTGATATTGTTTTTGTGGCCCAACATATGGTCAATTCTTGAGAATGATCCATGTACACTGGAGAAAAATGTATACTCAGTCACTTTGGGATGAAATGTCCTGTAGATGTCTATCATATCCAGGTGCTCTAGTGTTTTGTTTAAGGCCACTATGTCTTTGTTCATTCTCTGTTTGGATGACCGATCTAGAGCCGTCAGCGGTGTATTGAGGTCTCCAAGTATGATTGTATTTTTGTCAGTTTTTGTTTTAAGATCAATAAGTAGCTGTCTTATATATTTTGGTGCTCCTTGGTTTGGTGCATATATATTAAGAATTGTTATGTCTTCTTGATTCAGTGTCCCCTTAGCCATTATGAAATGGCCATTTTTGTCTCTAAGAACTTTTCCTGTCTTGTAGTCAGCATTATCCGATATGAGTATTGCTACACCTGCTTTTTTTTGGATGTTATTTGCTTGGAGTATTGTTTTCCAGCCTTTCACTTTGAATTTGTTTTTATCCTTGTTACTTAGATGAGTTTCCTGTAGGCAGCATACAGTTGGATTTTCTTTTTTAATCCATTCTGCTACTCTGTGCCTTTTTATTGGTGAGTTTAATCCGTTTACATTTAGTGTAATTATTGATACTTGTGAGTTCCCTATTGCCATTTTATATCTTGCTTTCTGTTAGTTTTGTGTCTTGTTTGATCCTTCTCTTTCGTTTTTCTATCTTTTGTTTTTATTTGGTTGTATTCCATACATCTTTCCTCTGTTGCTATCTTTTTTATCTCATGTGCTTCTGTGGTGGTTTTTTCAATGGTGGTTACCTTTGAGTAATGAAAAGGGTCCCTACCCTGTTCATTGTAGCGAACTATTTTGTGAGTACTTTTGCACTCCATCGTCCTTTGCTACTGTTAATCTCCGTCTTCTCCCCCTCTTTCTTTTTGTTGTTGTCACAGTTTAAATTTGGTTTTATTGTGTTCTTCTTGGAGCTTTTACTTGTGGCTCTGTTTTTTTTTGTTCTTTGTATCTGATTGGAGAACCCCCTTTAGTAATTCCTGGAGTAGGGGTTTTCTGATGATAAATTCCCTCATCTTTTCTGTATCTGTGAATGTTTTTATTTCTCCTTCGTATTTGAAGGATAGCTTTGATGGGTATAGTATTCGTGGCTGAAAGTTCCTCTCTTTCAGGACTTTAAATATTGGGGTCCACTCTCTTCTAGCTTGTAGAGTTTCTGCTGAGAAATCTGATGATAATCTAATGGGCCTTCCTTTATATGTTGTATTCTTCTTTTCCCTGGCTGCCTTGAGAATTTTTTCTTTGCTGTTGGTTTGTGTCAATTTCATTATGATATGCCTTGGAGTAGGTTTGTTGGGGTTAAGAAAACTTGGAGTTCTGTTTGCTTCTTGAACTTGAGGCTTTAGTTCTTTCCACAGGCTTGGGAAGTTCTCATCAATTATTTGTTTAAGTATGTTCTCCATTCCATTTTCTCTCTCTTCTCCCTCTGATATACCTATTATTCTTATGTTATTCTTTTTGATGGAGTCAGATAATTCTTGTAGGGCTATCTCATTTTTTTTAATTTTTGAGTCTCTTTCTTCTTCTCTCTGTTGTGCCTCAAGTTGCTTGTCTTCTATTTCACTAATCCTCTCTTCTATCTGACCTGTTCTATTAGCTAAGCTTGTTACTTCGTTTTTCAGCTCGTGAATTGAGTTTTTCATCTCTGTTTGATTTGTTTTTATAGTTTCAATTTCCTTGGACATATATTCTTTGTGTTCATGGAGTTGTTTTCTGATTTCCCTATATTGCCTTTCTGTGTTTTCTTGTATATCTCGGAGGATTTTTAGTATTTCTATCTTGAATTCTCTGTCATTTAGCTCCAAGGTTTCCAATATATTAAATTTTTTCTCCATAGATTTTTCCTCATCTAGCTGTGTTACCTCTCTTTCTTTTGTATCCATGATATTCGATTTTCTCTTCCTTAATGGCATCTGAGGGTGGTTTTGTTGATAGTATTAATGAGATTTAATAAAGAATAAAAAGTTAAAAAAAATAAAAAAATAACAAATCCAAAAGAGTTGTTTTTTTAAAAAAAATTAATAATGAAATAAAGAAAAATAAAATAAAATAAAAATTTTTAAAAAAGGAAATTATTCCCCCCCTCTTTTTTTCCTCTCCTCTCCTCTCCCCTCTTTCTTGAGAAAATCTTGTGGTGGACTGTGAGTTATAACAAACAATGCCTGTGATGGAGGGCCTGAATTGGGGAAAAGTAATAAAGGGGCAAAAAAGAGAGAAAGAAAAAAAAAAAAAAAGGAAAAAAAATAAAAGAAAAAAGAAAAAAAAAAGAGCGTATGGACCCACAAAAAGCAAATAAGGAAAATTTGGGTCAAGAATAAAATGATTTGCTTTTAGGTGTTGGTTTTCTAAGAGTTATGATGAGAGGAATAAGAGGAAAATGGAAAAATGGGGGGACAAATTAAAAACTTACTATTGTATTTAGTGGAACAAGAACTAGATAATATGGAGAGCCAGGGATGGGAGCACTGCTAGTGAGTTAAAAAGGTAAAGTAAAAACCCCCCAAAATGCCACAAACATAGGTTTGAGTCCCAGATAAGATAATTTGTTTGTTATTGAGGTTTGAATGAGAGGAGATGTAAAGGAGAAAGGAAGAAACTAATATAGAGGGAGAAAAGAAAGAGAGAGAGAGAAAAAAAGAGGGAACCACTAAAAGAAGAAAAAAGAAAGGAGAGAGAGAGAGAGAGAGTTAAGGGTTTTGGAGTGCAACCCTCATAGAGAGAAAGGAAGAGAAGAGAAATGATAATGGGAGATGTAACACTTATGGGTAGTGTAGTTCAAGGAGAGGAGAGAGTAAGACCGGTAGAGAGTTAATCGGCCAAATTGGAGGAGGAAAAAAAAGTATCAAGAATGAAGATAAGAGAAACAAACGAACAAATATAATAAAATGGGATAGGTTATAAAGTCTGCAGATTATTCTTGATTTTGAGAGGTTATCTTCTTGCTTTTTCTTTTCTCTCCCTCTTCCTGGTCGGTGACTCTGTACCCCGGGTTCTGCCCCTTTGGCACGCTCAGGTAGAGGTTTGCAGTTGATAAGTCTCTATGGCAATGTCATGTATTGTGCTTTATTCTCGTTGGGAGTCGAGGCTCATTAGCATTTATAGGCTCCGACAGTGAGAGAGTCTGTGTTCCTGGAGCCTTTCTCCTAGTCTTTCCTTCCTCAATTAGTAGCCTGATAGTCCAGGTATGGGGTTGCTGCTGCCTCTGCCTGGATAGTAAGAGGCTCAAATTGCTGGCAACTCCCCACTCTATTTCCAGTCAGCACAGGGCTCTGGGTAAGGCTCAGTCAGTCAGAGCTGCTAGCATAATCAGGCGGGCTTTCCGCCCACTCAAAGACCTCTGGATCTGCCACTCTATCCGGTAACACAAGCGGGCGCCCACTTCCGGGGCGCTTGGAGGAAACTCTCACTCACTGTCTGCAACCAGGATATCCGGCCAGCAGTCTCACGCTCTGAGTGAAACCCCCAACCGCAGGGAAAAGTTGCAGCGTTGGAATTGAGTCTCGCTCCGTCCCCGTGTGCGGCTTTTGCAAGGCGCTGGGGCGGCCCGAGATTCCGCTTTGGCCCACACAAAGGCCCCTGACTCTGCCCCTCTCTGCGATAACACGGGCGCGCACTGCCGAGGCACTCGGAGGAATCGCTCACTCCTTATCTGCGCGCGCAAACCAGGATATGAGGCCGGCCGTGGTTCCCTCTGAGTGAAACAGCCTCCAGCACGGAAAATCTCCACCGTTGGGATTAGTTCTCACTCCCTCCCGTGTGTGGCTTTCCCAGGGCGCTGGGGCTGCCCAGAGACTCTGCCCTCAGCCCACAGAAAGGCCTCTGACCCTGCCTCACCGTGGGGCAACACGGGCACCCACTTCCGCGGCTTAGGAAGAAATCTCTCTTCCACTAACTGCGCACCGACCAGGAGACCGGGTAAAATGGCCGCTCCGCTTGTCTTTCTTTGTTTGGGTTTGGCACGAGTGTTAGCTTGTATTGCCCGGGTTGCCACAGGATCAGATTTTCCTCAGCTTGGATCTCTGAGCCGCAGCCTGGTTCGGCCGTTTTTGCTGCGGGGGCCTGGATCTATTCACCCCCTTTGCCCGCCTCAGTTTCTATATTCACAGTTACCAGAGAAAGCCGCCCTGTTTAGGTTAGTGAGGAAGGCGGAGCATTTCTTACTCCCTATTTCCTTCGGGGTTTGGTTATATATTTAGCCAATTTTTCACTCAATCATACCTTTGGGTGTATTGCGAAGAATCTGGAAGCTCCAAGTATAGGTTTTTCTGTTTCTGGTTGAAGATCTTGTTGAGTTTTGGGGGAGATTTATCGGTATCGCTTCCTACTCCGCCATTACTCTGACGTCATCATGACTTCTTTTTATGGATGATATTCTTATTGCTCATCCAGATAAAGACACTGTGCTAACCATTTTGCAACAACTAGAATATTCTTTGAAAGAATCAGGACTTTATATATTGATAGCTCCTGAAAAGGTACAGCAATCTTTGCCTTTCTCTTATTTAGGACAAATTATTGAGGGACAACAAATTCTTCCACAAAAGTTAGAAATCAGGATGGATCATTTGCAAACTTTAAACAATTTCCAGAAATTATTAGGAGATATTAATTGGCTTAGACCTTCCTTGAAATTAACTACTGGGGAACTGAAGCCACTTTTTGATATTCTTAAAGGCTCAGCCGAACCAACTTCTCGGCTACTTACAGCTGCAGGACAGCAAGCTTTAAAGCAAGGTCCCCAAACTTTTTACACAGGGGGCAGTTCACTATCCCTCAGACTGTTGGAGAACTGGACTATAAAAAAAACTATGAACAAATTCCTATGCACACTGCACATATCTTATTTTAAAGTAAAAAACAAACAAACAACAAAACAGGAACAAATACAATATTTAAAATAAATAACAAGTAAGTTTAAATCAACAAACTGACCAGTATTTCAATGGGAACTATGGACCTGCTTTTGGCTAATGAGATGGTCAATGTCCGGTTCCATATTTGTCACTGCTAGCCGTAACAAGTGATATGATGCACTTTCAGAGCCATGACGCGTGCATGCCGCGTCACCGGCAGCAGTACTGTACGTGAGCGGTGCTAGCTGCCACATACAGTACTCCAGGAGCACAGGATGCATCCACACACTGTGCTCCTCTCACTGACCACCAATGAAAGAGGTGCCCCTTCCGGAAGTGCGGCAGGGGCTGGATAAATGGCCTCAGGGGGCTGCATGTGGCCCGCGGGCAGTAGTTTGGGGACCCCTGCTTTAAAGCTTGTAGAAAAAGTCTTGCAACAAGCACAACTAAAATGCATAAATCCTGAAGATTCAATAGC
Organism: Saccopteryx bilineata; assembly: GCF_036850765.1. Classification (NCBI taxonomy): domain Eukaryota; kingdom Metazoa; phylum Chordata; class Mammalia; order Chiroptera; family Emballonuridae; genus Saccopteryx; species Saccopteryx bilineata. Next base: position 135,557,666 of record NC_089491.1, on the reverse strand, counting down.
CTTACTAATTTGTCCTTCAAGTTACACTCCAACGGGACTATTGTGGCAAGCTTCAGGTCCTATTGAATGGATTCATTTAGCTGTTACTCCTAAGAGTGTTTTATCTCCTTATTTTGGTCTTGTCGCCTCCTTGATTATCAAGGGGCGTAGGTGACTTTTGCAGCTTATAGGTTTTGGGTGTTTGTTTTTGTTGTTGTTGTTTTTACAAGAGAGTCAGAGGGAGGGATAGACAGGGACAGACAGACAGGAACAGAGAGAGATGAGAAGCATCAATCATCAGTTTTTTATTGCGACACCTTAGTTGTTCATTGATTGCTTTCTTATATGTGCCTTGACCATGGGCCTTCAGCAGACTGAGTAACCCCTTGCTTGAGCCAGCAACCTTGGGTCCAAGCTGGTGAGCTTTGCTCAAACCAGATGAGCCTGCGCTCAAGCTGGCAACCTCAGGTCTCAAATCTGAGTCCTCTGCATCCCAGTCTGACACTCTATCCACTGCGCCACCGCCTGGTCAGGCACAGCTTATAGGTCTTTAGCCTCAAATTATTGTTGTTCCTTTTTTAAAAAATCAACAACAATGGCTCTGGGAAACTTCCACAAAATGGCAAATTGCTTTTGCAAATTTTACAGGCCAAATTGATTCTCACTACCCAGCTGATAAAATAGTTCAATTTTCATTAATTACTACATTTGTCTTTCCTAAGATAATTGTTAATGAGCCCATTCCTGAAGTATCTACAGTCTTTACTGATGGGTCCAGCTCAGGAATAGCATGCTTAATCAATGGACAAGTTTATACTGAAACAGTCGCCTTAAAATCAGCTCAAAGGGTAGAATTACATACCATTATCATGGCTTTTCAGCATTTGCCATGTTACTCCTTTAATCTGTATACAGACAGCAAATATTTACTTATGATTATTTCCACTATAGAGACTGCTGTCTTAGGGACAACTGCTGATGAGGAACTATTGCAGCAATTTCTCCTTCTTCAAAGACTTGTACATCAACATAGAGCTCCATGTTTTATAGGACATATTCGAGCTCACTCCATGCTCTCTGGAGCTTTAGCACAAGGGAATGCCCTTGTTGATCAAACTACCCAAAACAGATCAAGCAATCCAGTCTCATACTGTTCATCACCAGAACGCTGCAGCCCTGTGTAAACAGTTTCAACTTTCTCAGGAAGCAGCATGGCAGATTGTTTTTTTTTTTTTTTTTTTTTTTTTTTTTTTTTTTTCATTTTTCTGAAGCTGGAAACAGGGAGAGACAGTCAGACAGACTCCCGCATGCGCCCGACCGGGATCCACCCGGCACGCCCACCATGGGGCGAAGCTCTGCCCACCAGGGGGCGATGCTCTGCCCATCCTGGGCATCGCCATGTTGCGACCAGAGCCACTCTAGCGCCTGGGGCAGAGGCCACAGAGCCATCCCCAGCGCCCGGGCCATCTTTGCTCCAATGGAGCCTTGGCTGCGGGAGGGGAAGAGAGAGACAGAGAGGAAAGCGCGGCGGAGGGGTGGAGAAGCAAATGGGCGCTTCTCCTGTGTGCCCTGGCCGGGAATCGAACCCGGGTCCTCCGCACGCTAGGCCGACGCTCTACCGCTGAGCCAACCGGCCAGGGCATGGCAGATTGTTAAATCCTGTCCAGGTGTCCTATACTATAATCTGTCCCTTCATTTGGAGTTAACCCTTGAGGACTCCTACCAGGACAACTTTGGCAAATGGATGTTACTCAAATACCTTCATTTGGCAAACAGTACTTTGTCCACATTACAATGGATACTTATTCTGGATTTATAGTAACCTCTGCCAGAACAGGAGAGGCTGCTAAGCATGTTATAGCTCATTGTTTGTATGCATTTTCTATTATTGGACTTCCTAAACTAATTAAATATTACAATGCTCCTGCATATGTAGGAAAAGCATTTACTACATTTTGTCAGACTTTTGGACTTGACCTAAAGATGAGAATTCCTTACAATCCCCAGGGTCAAGGCATTGTAGAGCGTGCACATCAAACCTTAAAAATTCACTAGAAAAAATAATAAAAGGGGAATTATACCCTCAAACTTCTGCAAATCTTCTTCGTCATGCTCTTTTTACTTTAAAATTTTTGAATACTGATGTACAGGGTCATTCAGCAGTTGAGAGATTCTGGAATCCTACAAAGAAAGCCTTCCCTGAAGTACGATGGAGGAACCCACTCATAAGAATCTGACAAGGGCCAGACCCTGTTCTCTTGTGAGGCCAAGGATATGTGTGTATTTTTCCTAGGTCTGCTGAAGCTCTTCAGTGGGTTCCTGAATGATTGGTGGGATGCCATGACCCTGTATGAGAGACTCACTTCACAAAAGCAATTGTATAAGGCTTAATTTACCATGCGCTCATCCCTTCTCTGTCAAACCTGTTATCCAGCTAATAATGCCATGCTTGGAAAGAGGGTGAAGGGGGAGCCTGTTTGGATATGGCTAAACAGAGATCTCACACGGCCAACTTGAGATTTTTTAAGAGAGATTTCTGTTTAGTATTTATCCTTATCACATTACTATTAAAATAGCCCTATGTAAGATCAAGCAGGCCACATTCTAATCTCTAAAATTCCGGGTTTTACTCTTGAGTTGTGTGATTGTATGTGAAGTCTTTGTTTAATGTCTAAATGTGTCTGTTTTTAAAGCCTGAATTAAGTTCTTGCATCCAAAAATTGGAAATGCCAGCTCTAATATTGAAAAAATAAAATGATTTTATCCCTTCAAATATGTAATTTTAATTGGAACAAGTAAAGCATACTCATTTAAATTTAAATAAAATGGAATGTGAATCCTAGAGATTTGATATTTTGGCCAACCTACTGCAAGCTGTAAAGCTTAAAGCAGCGTGAATTCACTTACTATAGGAAAATAATGAAAGCCACACTGGAATTTTCCAGCTTAAATATATACTCTTTAAATTGTCTGTTAATTAATGTTAAGGAAATGTTTTAATAAGTATAGGAATATTGCTTGAAAATGCACTTACTATATTTTGTTAAAAGTTAACATAAAGACAAGTATTTCTTACAACCTTTGAAATCAAAATATTATAAAGTGTGCTCAACAAATATTTAAAGGTCAATTGTAAATAATATTTAAAAAAGGAGAGAGTCATATCCTGGAACTCCTGCAAATCTATTTACTTAAAAAAATTTCTTTTGAATGCTGATGTACAGGAGATACCAAATCTCTTTCTCCTGCAAACTTCTACCCTCTCTTATTTGATTCAGCTAATAGCGCTATTTTGTCTTTTTCCAAATAGCTCCAGATATACGGAAAAAGTTTATATAGGCAGATGAGGACCCTCAAACCCTTCAGCGAGATCTTCTGAGCATGGCTTTTAAGGTCTATAATGACCAACAGGAACAAAAAAGGCAGACAGACCCCAAAAGAAATCAGGCAAAATACCAGCTTTTAGTATACACCTATAATGGCTCCAATGCCCTGAAGGGGCCTCATAGGACTCCATCAGGGCCTGGCTTCAAGAGTGGAAAGAAAGGTCATTGAGCTAAAGCCTGCCAGGCTTCTTGGCCCCCACCAGGGCCATACCTTTGCTGTGGGAAGAAGGGATACTGGAAGATAAGCTGCCCCTTTGGTCCTCTAAGGGAGGATTCAGTCTCTTTCAGCCCTGCTCCAGCCACCTGTGACCTAACCTTGCCTAGCCTGCTTGGACTTGCCACTGAAGGTTAAAGGTGTCCACGGCCATTAGCCCATCTCACGTCACTGTGGACGAGCCTAGGATGATTCTTCCAAGTAGCAAGTAAACTCATCTCATTTCTTGTGGACATGAGGGCCACTTACTATGCCTTGCCTAAATATTCAGGTTTTTATTCATCCCTCAAAAATCTCTGTTGTGGGTGTTGATAGTCTTATTTTCTGCTGCTTTGTTTAATATATAGTGTCTCCTATATTCCTCCTGCTTTAATGCCCCATGCCTATTTTAGGCTGAGACCTGCTCCTAATTTAGACAAATTTACCTCTGCCACCCAGCATAGTGTATCCCAAGATTCTCTTCACCACACCACAGTTGCAAAGCTCCAGGGAAAGGCACCCTGAGTTCATCTCTCCAGTTTAAAGAAAAAAGAAGCTCTGTCTCCATACATGCTGCAAATAGCTTTTCCAGTCTACCTGAATCATTGCCAGCTAGAAGCAGTGGTCATTGGGACTTGGACTCTAGCTGCAAAGTGTGGAAATGTGACCACAACTCTGGTGCCTTGTGGACTTTTCCTGAATGTGTTAACTCCTGCTCCTTGGGACAGTTCTCAGACTGAAGTAGGGTTATATTTACAAATAATGTGAAGCAATGATAGTGTCAACATGGACTTGGTAAAATTATATTAACATGTTAAGGACATTCAAGACTGTAAGAATTTTATTTTAGATCCTGTTGTATTAGTTAAGACTTTGCTTAATAATCTAATAGGCTTTAATCACTTCATTGTATTAGAACACTTGTTATAGTATCTGTTGGCATTGGCTATTTTAATTTTGTTGTTTCTTTTATATTTTTCCAGTCTGCCTCCAAATTGGAACATGGAAATTCAAATAAGTATGAATCACAGCACACGAATTGAAGTTTTAAAAAATACAAAAGGGGATCTGTTGGGTACTAAAATATAACAGGGTATTTTTACAATCTGGATATCTTGGGGACATAGGTAGAGGTGCTGGGCCCAACCCTCCACCTCACCTGCCTAATTAACAAAGAGCTATACCTGATTCTCGCTTGTCCCACCCATGTTCTACGGAAGAGGCTGGAATCTAGTTTCTTATTGGTATACAGTTAGATTTGAATGGTATGGTGGGGGTTTTCTTTGAGTTGTCTTGAAAACAATTGAATTGCTAATAGACTATGTTTTTTCCCTGAATAAAGACGGATGCACTTTTAGGAGCAGCCATGTTACGGCTCAGGAACAGTAGAGACTGTTCTCCGTGCCATCCTCCCGAACCCATCTGTATGTATATATCTTTAAGTCTCTATCATTTATTCAATTTCATACCTTTTCCCATTTGAAGGCCCCGTAATAGACTCGTCGTGGCTGGACTACGACAAACTGGGAAAGTACTAACTCCTAGAGTGCAAACTATTACGATTTACAGCGTGCATATCAGAAATACAGTGTGTCCGTAAAGTCATGGTGCACTTTTGACCGGTCACAGGAAAGCAACAAAAGACAATAGAAATGTGAAATCTGCACCAAATAAAAGGAAAACTCTCCCAGTTTCATACCTATTCAGTGCAGTTCTATGTGGGCTCATGCACTGATTTTTTTAGGGCTCCTTAGGTAGCTATCCCGTATTGCCTCTACAGACTCATCACTGACTGATGGCCTACCAGAACGGGGTTTCTCCACCAAACTGCCGGTTTCCTTCAACTGCTTATCCCACCGAATAATGTTATTCCTATGTGGTGGCACTTCGTTATAAATGCTCCAATATTCACATTGCACTTTGGTCACAGATTTGAATTTAGCGAGCCACAGAACACACTGAACTTTCCTCTGTACTGTCCACATCTCAACTGGCATGGCCATGGGCTGCTCCGCTGTATACACGGTATTACGTCATCATCTGTGCATGCGCACATGCTGCCACATCATCCTACAGAAACTGGGAGGGTTTTCCTTTTATTTGGTGCAGATTTCACATTTCTATCATCTTTTGTTGCTTTCCTGTGACCGGTCAAAAGTGCACCATGACTTTATGGACACACTGTATAAGGAAATGGGAAAGGTTAGACAATGAATAGATAGTTATTTCACTTTTCTTAAAAAAACAGCAACATGTATTGGGCACTACATGTCAAACATGGTGCAAATGTATGATTCCTTTTAGTTCTGAATGCAGGAGTTAAGAGTGCAAATGTGGGAGTAGTTCTCATGTCACAGGTCATGACAGGACACAGGAATGATTCCTAGGGAGGAGTCACCTAATAACTGATTTAGGGAAATGACTTGGTGTTTCCAGCCGAAGGAGGGGGTGGGGGGAGGAAAGCGTCTGGGAGGTACTTCTATTTTTGAAAAGAAGTGACAATGAAGGTGTCAAGTGGGAAAGTGTTAGGACAACCTGGAGAGCTTTTGCAGAATATGCCTAAGCTTTTCCCAGGAGAGCCTGATATCTTTTACAAGGAGGAACTGAGTATGTGTATTTAAAACAACAACAGAAACAGTTTAAGTGATGCTAATATTCACCCTCCCACACCCTTAAATGAGAACCACTGCTTTAAGCCTATGCAAAGCTGAGTAACAGCGAAATGCTTGTAGCCTATCTCATCTATAGATTATTTGAACTTAAAAAGTTTTCTCTACTGTAATTAGGTTTATTGTGCTCTTAAATTGTGAGTGGTAGAACAAAGCGAGTAGAATCAGAATAGGGAGCTATCTGAAGGGATTAAGTACAAAATGGTAGTTACAAAATAGTCATGAGATGTTGAGCACAGCATAGGGTATGTAGTCAATAATATTGACCCTATGTAGTAGTAACTATGGTGCCAGGTGGGTACTAGACATCAGGGGGATCACTTCATAAATTATATAAATGTCTAACCACTATGTAATACACCTGAAACTATTATAAAATAATATTGTCAACTGTAATTGAAATTAAAAAAAAAAAAAAGAATAGCCTGACCTGTGGTGATACAGAGGATAGAGCTTCTACGTGGACTGCTGAGGTCACCAGTTTGAGGCCCCAGGCTTGCCTAGTCAAGGCATAGATAAGAAGCAATCAATGACAACTAAAGTGAAACAACTAGATCTTGCTTCCTTCCTCTCTATCTCCCTCTCTCCCTAAAAATCAATAAATAAAATCTTTTAAAAATTAAAAAGAAAAATAGAATAGGGAGCCACCTGAAAAGAGGCAGTGAGAAACAATTAGAACAAATGTAATCCATGCCCTTATGATAGCCACATGCACTGCCCCTTTGTAGTCCCGGATTTTTTTTTTTTTTTTTATAATTTTATTTTTTTAATGGGGTGACATCAATAAATCAGGATACATATATTCAAAGATAACAAGTCCAGGTTATCTTGTCATTCAATTATGTTGCATACCCACCACCCAAAGTCAGATTGTCCTCCGTCACCCTCTATCTTGTTCTCTCTGTGCCCCTCCCCCTCCCCCTTTCCCTCTCCCATTCCCCCTCCCCCCCCCCGTAACCACCACACTCTTATCAATGTCTCTTAGTTTCACTATTATGTCCCACCTACGTATGGAATAATACAGTTCCTATTTTTTTCTGATTTACTTATTTCGCTTCGTATCATGTTATCAAGATCCCACCATTTTGCTGTAAATGTTCCGATGTCATCATTTCTTATGGCTGAGTAGTATTCCATAGTGTATATGTGCCACATCTTCTTTATCCAGTCATCTATTGATGGGCTTTTTGGTTGTTTCCATGTCCTGGCCACTGTGAACAATGCTGCAATAAACATGGGGCTGCATGTGTCTTTACGTATCAATGTTTCTGAGTTTTGGGGATATATACCCAGTAGAGGAATTGCTGGGTCATAAGGTAGTTCTATTTTCAGTTTTTTGAGGAACCACCATACTTTCTTCCAAAATGGTTGTACTACTTTACATTCCCACCAACAGTGTATGAGGGTTCCTTTTTCTCCACAGCCTCTCCAACATTTGCTATTACCTGACTTGCTAATAACAGCTAATCGAACAGGTGTGAGGTGGTATCTCATTGCCGTTTTGATTTGCATTTCTCTAATAGCTAAAGAAGATGAGCATCTTTTCATATATCTGTTGGCCATTTGTATTTCTTCCTGGGAGAAGTGTCTATTCATATCCTCTTCCCATTTTTTTATTGGATTGTTTGTTTGTTGTTGAGTTTTATGAGTTCTTTGTATATTTTGGATATTAAGCCCTTATCTGAGCTGTTGTTTGAAAATATCATTTCCCATTTAGTTGGCTTTCTGTTTATTTTGTTATCAGTTTCTCTTGCTGAGCAAAAACTTCTTAGTCTGATGTAGTCCCATTCATTAATTTTTGCCTTCACTTCTCTTGCCATTGGAGTCAAATTCATAAAATGCTCTTTAAAACCCAGGTCCATGAGTTGAGTACCTATGTCTTCTTCTATGTACTTAATTGTTTCAGGTCTTATGTTTAGATCTTTGATCCATTTTGAGTTAATTTTTGTACAGGGGGAGAGACTGTAGTCCAGTTTCATTCTTTTGCATGTGGCTTTCCAGTTTTTCCAGCACCATTTATTGAAGAGGCTTTCTTTTCTCCATTGTGTGTTGTTGGCCCCTTTATCAAAAATTATTTGACTATATATATGTGGTTTTATTTCTGGACTTTCTATTCTGTTCCATTGGTCTGAGTGTCTATTTTTCTGCCAATACCATGCTGTTTTGATTGTCGTGGCCCTATAATAGAGTTTGAAGTCAGGTATTGTTATGCCCCCAGCTTCATTCTTTTTCTTTAGGATTGCTTTGGCTATTCGGGGTTTTTTATAGTTCCATATAAATCTGATGATTTTTTGCTCTATTTTTTTAAAAAATGTCATTGGAAGTTTGATGGGAATTGCATTAAATTTGTATATTGCTTTGGGTAATATAGCCATCTTGATTATATTTATTCTTCCTAGCCAAGAACAAGGTATATTCTTCCATCTCATTATATCTTTTTCAATTTCCCTTAACAATGGTTTATAGTTTTCATTATATAAGTCCTTTACATTCTTTGTTATGTTTATTCCTAAGTATTTTATTTTTTTTGTTGCAATCGTGAAGGGGATTATTCTTTTGAGTTCCTTCTCAGTTGTTTCATTGTTGGCATATAGAAAGGCTATTGACTTCTGTATGTTAATTTTGTATCCTGCGACCTTACTGTATTGGCTTATTGTTTCTAGTAGTCTTTTTGTGGATTCTTTGGGGTTTTCGATGTATAGGATCATATCATCTGCAAAAAGTGATACCTTTACTTCTTCTTTTCCGATATGGATGCCTTTTATTTCTTTGTCTTGTCTGATTGCTCTGGCTAGAACCTCTAGTACCACATTAAATAAGAGTGGAGAGAGTGGACAACCCTGTCTTGTTCCTGATTTAAGGGGGAAAGCCTTCAGTTTAGTGCCATTTAATATGATGTTAGCTGATGGTTTATCATATATGGCCTTTATCATGTTGAGATATTTTCCTTCTATACCCATTTTGTTGAGAGTCTTAAACATAAAATTGTGTTGTATTTTATCGAAAGCCTTTTCTGCATCTATTGATAAGATCATGTGGTTTTTGTTCTTTGTTTTGTTGATATGGTGTATTACATTAACCGTTTTACGTATGTTGAACCATCCTTGAGATTCTGGGATGAATCCCACTTGATCATGATGTATTATTTTTTTAATATGTTGTTGTATTCGATTTGCTAGTATTTTGTTTAGTATTTTAGCATCTGTATTCATTAGAGATATTGGTCTGTAGTTTTCTTTTTTTGTGCCATCCTTGCCTGGTTTTGGTATGAGGGTTATGTTGGCCTCATAAAATGTGTTTGGAAGTATTGCTTCTTCTTCAATTTTTTGGAAGACTTTGAGTAGAATAGGAACCAAGTCTTCTTTGAATGTTTGATAAAATTCGCTGGTATAGCCGTCAGGGCCTGGACTTTTATTTTTGGGGAGGTTTTTAATGGTTTTTTCTATTTCTTCTCTACTGATAGGTCTGTTTAGGCTTTCTGCTTCTTCTTGACTCAGTCTAGGAAGGTTGTATTGTTCTAGGAATTTATCCATTTCTTCTAGGTTGTTGAATTTAGTGGCATAAAGTTTTTCATAGTATTCTACAATAATTCTTTGTATATGTACGGTGTCCGTGGTGATTTCTCCTCTTTCATTTTGTATTTTGTTTATATGAGTTCTTTCTCTTTTTTCCTTGGTAAGTCTTGCCAAGGGTTTGTCAATTTTGTTGATCTTTTCAAAGAACCAGCTCCTTGTTCTATTAATTTTTTCTATAGTTTTTCTGTTCTCTAATTCATTTATTTCTGCTCTGATTTTTATTATCTCCTTTCTTCGGCTGGTTTTGGGTTGTCTTTGTTCTTCTTTTTCTAGTTCCTTAAGGTGAGAAGTTAAGTGGTTCACTTGGACTCTCTCTTGTTTGTTCATATATGCCTGAAGCGATATGAACTTCCCTCTTATCACTGCTTTTGCTGCATCCCATAGATTCTGATATGTCGTATTGTCATTTTCATTAGTCTGTATATATCTTTTGATCTCTGCACTTATTTCTTCTTTGACCCATTCATTTTTTAAAAGTATGTTGTTTAGTTTCCACATTTTTGTGGGATTTTTTTCCTCTTTTTTGCAGTTGAATTCTAGTTTCAAGGCTTTATGATCAGAAAATATGCTTGGTACAACTTCAATTTTTCTGAATTTGCTGATGTTGTTTTTGTGGCCCAACATATGGTCAATTCTTGAGAATGATCCATGTACACTGGAGAAAAATGTATACTCAGTCACTTTGGGATGAAATGTCCTGTAGATGTCTATCATATCCAGGTGCTCTAGTGTTTTGTTTAAGGCCACTATGTCTTTGTTGATTCTCTGTTTGGATGACCAATCTAGAGCCGTCAGCGGTGTATTGAGGTCTCCAAGTATGATTGTATTTTTGTCAGTTTTTGTTTTAAGGTCAATAAGTAGCTGTCTTATATATTTTGGTGCTCCTTGGTTTGGTGCATATATATTAAGAATTGTTATGTCTTCTTGATTCAGTGTCCCCTTAGCCATTATGAAATGGCCATTTTTGTCTCTGAGTACTTTTCCTGTCTTGTAGTCAGCATTATCCGATATGAGTATTGCTACACCTGCTTTTTTTTGGATGTTATTTGCTTGGAGTATTGTTTTCCAGCCTTTCACTTTGAATTTGTTTTTATCCTTGTTACTTAGATGAGTTTCCTGTAGGCAGCATACAGTTGGATTTTCTTTTTTAATCCATTCTGCTACTCTGTGCCTTTTTATTGGTGAGTTTAATCCGTTTACATTTAGTGTAATTATTGATACTTGTGAGTTCCCTATTGCCATTTTATATCTTGCTTTCTGTTAGTTTTGTGTCTTGTTTGATCCTTCTCTTTCGTTTTTCTATCTTTTGTTTTTATTTGGTTGTATTCCATACATCTTTCCTCTGTTGCTATCTTTTTTATCTCATGTGCTTCTGTGGTGGTTTTTTCAATGGTGGTTACCTTTGAGTAATGAAAAGGGTCCCTACCCTGTTCATTGTAGCGAACTATTTTGTGAGTACTTTTGCACTCCATCGTCCTTTGCTACTGTTAATCTCCATCTTCTCCCCCTCTTTCTTTTTGTTGTTGTCACAATTTAAATTTGGTTTTATTGTGTTCTTCTTGGAGCTTTTACTTGTGGCTCTGTTTTTTTTTGTTCTTTGTATCTGATTGGAGAACCCCCTTTAGTAATTCCTGGAGTAGGGGTTTTCTGATGATAAATTCCCTCATCTTTTCTGTATCTGTGAATGTTTTTATTTCTCCTTCGTATTTGAAGGATAGCTTTGATGGGTATAGTATTCGTGGCTGAAAGTTCCTCTCTTTCAGGACTTTAAATATTGGGGTCCACTCTCTTCTAGCTTGTAGAGTTTCTGCTGAGAAATCTGATGATAATCTAATGGGCCTTCCTTTATATGTTGTATTCTTCTTTTCCCTGGCTGCCTTGAGAATTTTTTCTTTGCTGTTTGTTTGTGTCAATTTCATTATGATATGCCTTGGAGTAGGTTTGTTGGGGTTAATAAAACTCGGAGTTCTGTTTGCTTCTTGAACTTGAGGCTTTAGTTCTTTCGACAGGCTTGGGAAGTTCTCATCTATTATTTGTTTGAGTATGTTCTCCATTCCATTTTCTCTCTCTTCTCCCTCTGATATACCTATTATTCTTATGTTATTCTTTTTGATGGAGTCAGATAATTCTTGTAGGGCTATCTCATTTTTTTTAATTTTTGAGTCTCTTTCTTCTTCTCTCTGTTGTGCCTCAAGTTGCTTGTCTTCTATTTCACTAATCCTCTCTTCTATCTGACCTGTTCTATTAGCTAAGCTTGTTACTTCGTTTTTCAGCTCGTGAATTGAGTTTTTCATCTCTGTTTGATTTGTTTTTATAGTTTCAATTTCCTTGGACATATATTCTTTGTGTTCATGGAGTTGTTTTCTGATTTCCCTATATTGCCTTTCTGTGTTTTCTTGTATATCTCGGAGGATTTTTAGTATTTCTATCTTGAATTCTCTGTCATTTAGCTCCAAGGTTTCCAATATATTAAATTTTTTCTCCATAGATTTTTCCTCATCTAGCTGTGTTACCTCTCTTTCTTTTGTATCCATGATATTCGATTTTCTCTTCCTTAATGGCATCTGAGGGTGGTTTTGTTGATAGTATTAATGAGATTTAATAAAGAATAAAAAGTTAAAAAAAATAAAAAAATAACAAATCCAAAAGAGTTGTTTTTTTTAAAAAAAATTAATAATGAAATAAAGAAAAATAAAATAAAAATTTAAAAAAAGGAAATTATTCCCCCCCTCCTTTTTTCCTCTCCTCTCCTCTCCCCTCTTTTTTGAGAAAATCTTGTGGTGGACTGTGAATTATAACAAACAATGCCTGTGATGGAGGGCCTGAATTGGGGAAAAGTAATAAAGGGGAAAAAAAAAAAAAAAAAAGAAAAAAAAAAAAAAAGGAAAGAAAAAAGAAAAAAAAGAGCGTATGGACCCACAAAAAGCAAATAAGGAAAAAATTTGGGTCAAGAATGAAATGATTTGCTTTTAGGTGTTGGTTGTCTAAGAGTTATGATGAGAGGAATAAGAGGAAAACGGAAAAATGGGGGGACAAATTAAAAAATTACTATTGTATTTAGTGGAACAAGAACTAGATAATATGGAGAGCCAGGGATGAGAGCACTGCTAGTGAGTTAAAAAGGTGAAGTAAAAACCCCCCAAAATGCCACAAACATAGGTTTGAGTCCCAGATAAGATAATTTGTTTGTTATTGAGGTTTGAATGAGAGGAGATGTAAAGGAGAAAGGAAGAAACTAATATAGAGGGAGAAAAGAAAGAGAGAGAGAGAAAAAAAGAGGTAACCACTAAAAGAAGAAAAAAGAAAGGAGAGAGAGAGAGAGAGTTAAGGGTTTTGGGGTGCAACCCTCATAGAGAGAAAGGAAGAGAAGAGAAAAGATAATGGGAGATGTAACACTTATGGGTAGTGTAGTTCAAGGAGAGGAGAGAGTAAGACCGGTAGAGAGTTAATCGGCCAAGTTGGAGGAGGAAAAAAAAGTATCAAGAATGAAGATAAGAGAAACAAACGAACAAATATAATAAAATGGGATAGGTTATAAAGTCTGCAGATTATTTTTGATTTTGAGAGGTTATCTTCTTGCTTTTTCTTTTCTCTCCCTCTTCCTGGTCGGTGACTCTGTACCCCGGGTTCTGCCCCTTTGGCACGCTCAGGTAGAGGTTTGCAGTTGATAAGTCTCTATGGCAATGTCATGTATTGTGCTTTAGTCTCGTTGGCAGTCGAAGCTCAATAGCATTTATAGGCTCCGACAGTGAGAGAGTCCGTGTTCCTGGAGCCTTTCTCCTAGTCTTTCCTTCCTTAATTAGTAGCCTGATAATCCAGCTATGGTGTTGCTGCTGCCTCTGCCTGGATAGTAAGAGGCTCAAAGAGCTGGCAACTCCCCACTCTTATTTCCAGTCAGCACAGGGCTCTGGGTAAGGCTCAGTCAGTCAGAGCTGCTAGCATAATCAGGCGGGCTTTCTGCCCACTCAAAGACCTCTGGCTCTGCCACTCTGTCCGGTAACACAAGCGGGCGCCCACTTCCGGGGCGCTTGGAGGAAATTCTCACTCACTGTCTGCGACCAGGATATCCGGCCAGCAGTCTCACGCTCTGAGTGAAACCCCCAACCGCAGGGAAAAGTTGTAGCGTTGGAATTGAGTCTCACTCCGTCCCCGTGTGCGGCTTTTGCAAGGCGCTGGGGCGGCTCGAGATTCCGCTTTGGCCCACACAAAGGCCCCTGACTCTGCCCCTCTGTGCGATAACACGGGCGCGTACTGCCGAGGCACTCGGAGGAATTGCTCACTCCTTATCTGCGTGCGCAAACCAGGATATGAGGCCGGCCGCGGTTCCCTCTGACTGAAACACCCTCCAGCACGGAAAATCTCCACCGTTGGAATTAGTTCTCACTCCCTCCCGTGCGTGGCTTTCCCAGGAAGAAATTCTCGCCCACTAACTGCGCACCGACCAGGAGACCGGGTAAAATGGCCGCTCTGCTTTTCTTTCTTTGTTTGGGTTTGGCGCAAGTGTTAGCTTGTATTGCCCGGGTTGCCACAGGATCAGTTTTTCCTCGGCTTGGATCTCCGTGCCACAGCCTGGTTCAGCCGTTTGTGCCGTGGCCTGGATCTATTCACCCCCTTTGCCCGCCTCAGTTTCTATATTCACAGTTACCAGAGAAAGCCGCCCTGTTTAGGTTAGTGAGGAAGGAGGAGCATTTCTTACTCCCTATTTCCTTCGGGGTTTGGTTATATATCTAGCCAATTTTTCACTCAATCATACCTTTGGGTGTATTGCGAAGCATCTGGAAGCTCCAAGTATAGGTTTTTCTGTTTCTGGTTGAAGATCTTGTTGAGTTTTGGGGGAGATTTATCGGTATCGCTTCCTACCCCACCATTACTCTGACGTCATCCTCCAGTCCCGGATGTTTTTATCTAAAGAACCAGATGGTCTAGAATTAGAAAGCCTTTCCTGCTAGATTGTATGGAAAGAACACTGACAACAATTTGTTTTCTAGATTTCCTAAGTGTGATGACACTTCTGTCTGTATTATGATTTCTTCATTTAAGCAAACTTAATTTACTAGTAAACTTACCAAATTTATTAAGTGTTGGACCTTATATTGTTAACAGTGGTCATTTCAGACTATTTTTTATTAATAAACCTTAGGATGGCTGTACTCTGATGAAATAGAAGAAATAACCTTAACTCATGGCCAGACTATCCAGATTATGTAGATTTTAATCCTAGCTGGGTACTTTTGTGAAAGGAATTCCCAAAAATAGTTAATCTCATCGCTAAAGCGTTCAATATGACTAAGTGCCTGCAAAATGCTAGCTAGGCCCTTTGCCAGGAATAAAGATGGATAGAACATAGCTCCCACTTTCCATTGCTCACATTCTAGTGGCATATTTGGGTATTTAACTTTGGTCAGAGCAAATGGAACATCCATGACCTCAATTCTTTGCTTCCCTTTTATCTCAACTGCCTAGTGCAATGATGATCCGAAAATTATTGGACTTCCAAGTTGTTATGAATCTTAGATGCTCTCTTGCACCTAATGTTCAGTGGGTGTTTAAAAAAAAGTTAACAGAAATACAAACAGCCTTTAAAAATATGAAAAGGGTGTGATTTTACTCATAAGAGTAATGCACATTAATACAATAAGATAGCATTTTAATCAACCCAAAAAATGTTTGAGAACCTACTCCATTGTGAGGCCAAGGGGAAATAGGCTCTCACATACAATGTGAGTGAGGGTGTAAATCCCTGCCACCCCAATAGAGAGAATTTAGCTTTCCAAATTGCAAATGCAGATGTCCTTTGACCCAGCAGAACCACACTTAGAAACTGTCTTTTAGATATTAATGCATTGGTGAAAAGACATAAGTTCAAGGTAGTTAATGCAACATTGCAGTGACAAAACAAAAAGGAAATCTATCATAAGGAGATTGGTTAAAGTGTGAAGCTTCCATATAGTGAAGTAGCATGCAGCTGTAAAAAGAGGGAGATTCTTTTTTTTTTTTTATAATTTTATTTTTTTAATGGGGTGACATCAATAAATCAGGATACATATATTCAAAGATAACAAGTCCAGGTTATCTTGTCGTTCAATTATATTGCATACCCACCACCCAAAGTCAGATTGTCCTCTGTCACCTTCTATCTTGTTTTCTTTGTGCCCCTCCCCACCCCCTATCCCTCTCCCATTCCCCCCTCCCCCCCGTAACCACCACACTCTTATCAATGTAAGAGGGAGATTCTTAATGCATCATTATGACAAGCTCCCCAGACACATCAAGTGAAAAAAAATCAAGACGCATATGCCAATGGAGGAAAAATGTATCTCTTTGTAATTGTATGAAGAAACGCTGGAAGGATACACAAAAAAACTGGTTCTCTATTGTGAGGGGAAGGTGATGGGAACTGTAGAGGAGATATAGAAATCAGACTCTTTACTATATCTTTTCGTATGTTTTTAGAACCATATAAAGTATTACGGGCTCAAAAATAAGGTAGAAATTTCCACATAGTTGTCAACTATAGCTTTTTCATTTATAAGGTGGTTTATCCTTTCACATGCATTATTTCATTTCACCTCAATCTCTTAGATATTAAGCAAGAGAGCTAATTATTAGAAAATGTACAATTTAGAAATTGACTTTTAACTGCAAATCCAGTGCTTTCTTCACTACGCTTATAGCTGTTGAACGGAGCTTCACCATCTACTCATTAGTTCTATGAGACATATTTTTTAGGTAGGTAAAGGTCAGAAGTTTAGAATTCATTTCTACACTGAGTGTTTTAATTACTTAGTGGTGTCTTGCAGGGGAGGATGTTCTCAAACACATTGGGGTGGGGAGGTGTTTCCGCGACATGCGACCATTTCCATTTGTCACTTGTTCTCAAAGTAATAGAGTTCTTCTTTTTTTCTCCTCCTTTGTGGAACTGTAACATGGCAAGGCTGTCTGGTTGGTCTGGAGGTCACTCTAGCCAAAACCTAAGTGCCTAGTAACGACAGGGAAATAGGCTGTTTGGGAAATGAATGTAGGAGCATGATGTCAGGAAAGGACTTGGAAGAGAGGAACTGAAGACTACGGTGTGAGGGGGGTCCACATGAGGACTTGGATAGCCTAGGAAAGGCAATGATCTGGGAGTAAGATTGTCAGGCTTTCAACAACAGTCTGCTAGAGCCGGCTGAGCAAACAGGCAACTCCATGGACAATCACAACTGTGTCTCTTCTCCCTTTTATCAATTCCTTCCCTCCTCCCCCTTTTAGTTAGGGGAAAGACCAGACTTGTAAAGTGATTAGGGGGGAGTGAGACTGAACTACATGAAAATAGGAAAACGTCTGAAGCACAGAGGCAGGCAACAAAATGGTCTGGCTGGGGCTGGAAAAGTTGCAGGGGCCAAGCAGCCCCTAAGTGGTGGGCCTGAAGCTCTTCAAGTCAACCCCCATAGAGGAAGAGCAAAGCCTTTGGGTTGTGTTCAAGGCCTGCAAAATGGTTCCTCTCTCTGTCCCAGTGAAGCTCCAGGGATGGAAGGCCATGTCAGTGGACCAGAGGCTGGTGGTTTCTCCCATGCCAGCTTTCCATATTTTCTCCCACACTATTTCTTTCTTTTTTTTTTTTTAATTAATTTATTTATTTTTTACAGAGACAGAGAGTGAGTCAGAGAGAGGGATAGACAGGGACAGACAGACAGGAACGGAGAGATGAGAAGCATCAATCATTAGTTTTTCATTGCGTGTTACAACACCTTAGTTGTTCCTTGATTGCTTTCTCATATGTGCCTTGACCGTGAGCCTTCAGCAGACGGAGTAACCCCTTGCTTGGGCCAGTGACCTTGGGTCCAAGCTGGTGAACTTTGCTCAAACCAGATGAGCCCACACTCAAGCTGGCAACCTCGGGGTCTCGAACCTGGGTCCTTCCGCATCCCAGTCCAATGCTCTATCCACTGTGCCACCACCAGGTCAGGCTCCCACACTATTTCTTACCCTGTATTCTTGATAATCTGCCAGATGTCTGACCTCTTCACCCTCAACAGTGAATGTGTCCAGTGTACCTGGTTCCTGCTACCCCCTATCTGTTTGTATCTCCTCTGGCTTCCCCAAATCACCAATTATTGTGAATAGGGGGTCAATTTGCAGTCACCACCACCACCTCAGGCTCCAGACTCAGTAGTGTAAGTGTCTAAGGGCTCAGCACTCTGAGGGACTACCAGGAGTAGAGTTGGCACTAGAATGACCCTGAGGCCAAGGGCTTCCTAGGCTGGCCCTGCTCAGTGCTCTGCTGCCCCAATCTCCAGGGTAAGTTGAGTCCCCAGCTGACTGGGGAGTGATATCTGGGAGCCAGGATGTTGGGAGGGAGGCAGAGAAGCCTAACTAGTGGTGTCTTGAGGGTTTATGTTTCAGGAGGGGCAGTGAGGGGGCTCACACATGGCTGTGTGACTTCTCCCAGAGTGTTCCCACTCTGTTTCAGCCTTTTTATTAGGATTGAAGAGCTGAGAAAGGGGGAAGAGTGGAAGAGAGGACTAAGAGAGGAAATCTGTGACACAGTCAATAACATCTTTTATTCAATGGACAGGGACCATAAAGAGCATATTATAGATCCCTAGGGGTACACACAAATGTTCCTCATTGGGTAATCTATGGTAAGTTCACAGTCCATCAGAAGAAATTAAGTCAGACAATTGCTAGAAATCTGGCAGGCATAGAACAATTGGGCTGGATGGCAGGTGGGCATATACCCCCAAACTTCCTAGAAAAGAGCACCTTGGCGTGCAAGTGGTGGCAGGGGAGGGCTCGGCTGAGGAACATGCCGAGTATAGGAACCATGGTCATAGTCTCTCAGGCCTGGAACAGCCAGTGCCTGGCATACAGTCAGCACTCAAAAAAGTAGTAGAATTGGGTTGAAGAATTGGGAATAGTCCTCAGGTGCCAGAAGAGACAGTAGGGGGCTGAATAAATCAAAATAGCGAAGAGTGTAGAAAGCTACCTTAGCTAAATCAAGGGAAGAACCTTTGGGGAATGGAGTAAAGGGCCTGGATTTGACAGAACCAGCCACCTTGAACAAGTCCATAAATGAGATGTAGAGTGGTGAGCTGGCAGCTGAGCTGCTATAGTCACTAGCCAAGATTTAGAGAAAAAGAAAGTGGGAATTGTAAGGAATGGATCCTGCTTAAAGCTTAAAGGCTGACAAAAAGAAGCTGGACAAGAGAAACTATGATGGAAGGACAGGGACTGGGAAGAACAAACACCCTCAGGAGGGTGTGGCATTTCCCAGACAAAACAAAATACAAAGCACACCAATCAAACCGAGAAAGACAAGTGGGAGCTAAGAGTGGAGGTAGAGCTCCTCTTATTGGGAAAAGGGAGGCAGTGACAGGAAGGAAAGAGGGAGAGCCTAGGTCTGGGGCTGAAGAAAGCCAGGTTTTCTGCCTTAGGGAGAGGGGCTGATCACCAACCCAAAAGAAACCTAGGTTCACTCTAACCTTTTGGCCTTGGAGATCCCCACTGGCAGGTTTGCAACTTTCATTTCAGTCTGTCCTCATGGGTGTACCTAGGAGAAGAGCTGGAGGAGGTAACAATCCCTTCCCGAATCCTGTATTGGATAGAATCTTCAAAGTATGAAAATACACTTTTGACACAGTTACCAAGGCTTACTTGGTTGCAACCTCTACCTAGTAAAAAGTTTGGGTTCAAATCTTGCTTGAGTCACATCTTACTGAATAAGCTTGCTTCCCTGTTGTGCCCTGGGGGCTCCCTGATGCTCCTACTGTCCTTGCCAGAGGGTAGGACAAATCATGGTTAGAAATTCCATGCATAGCACCTTATTGTTCTCCAATACATTCTGAGGTTGGAAAACCTGAGTTAAGGGCCTGGAAAAGTCAGCCTTTGCTACCTCTGTGCTGAATGCCCATCCCACCTGTCTCCTGGGCAACTATTAGGCCTAGAAAAGAACCAGGTAACTAGCAAAGGAGGACCATTTCCTTCTATATTTCTTACATTTTTATATTGATTTTCCTTCTTTGCTGTGTCTGTTCCTTTTTGTCCACTCAGATTTCTGGACCCACAAATCCTCAGTGCCCATTTTAGAACCTCCAGCCCCACTTAATCATAGCAGCTTGGTAGTTACCACAGCAATTTCTGAAATTGGTGACTGGTCTAGTTCTTTCAATGATTGAAGAGTGGGGGAAGACCTTGGGACTCAAGAGGAATAGAACTGAAAAGCAACTAGCCTGGAGAGGTTGCAGAAAATCAATCTGAGAACAGGTGTAAAGATCCCCACCATTTGAAGAGGGTGAGGTACCACTGATTGAAATGAAATTTGAATCTCCAAGTCAATGGTTTTCAAACATTAGCATACCTCAGAGATCCAGGAAGGCAGGTTGTAAGACTGATTGTTGGGCTCCACCCTGACTTCCTGATTCAGTTTGTCTGGGGTGGAACCAGAGACTTTGTATTTCTAAAACAAGTTCCCAGGTGATGTTGATACTGCTGGTCCAAAGACCACACATTTTGATACATACACACACACACACACACACACACACACACACACACACACACACACACACCACCATCCGGTAGCCTAGTAGGGCACTCCAGGGAAAAGAAAGGATCTAAGGGGTCTAAGGGAATAGATTTCACTTTTCTGTTATTGCCCAGCCCCACTCATCCCCATTCAAACACAGATGGAAAGAACCTAACTTGCCTGACCTGTGGTGGCGCAGTGGATAAAGCATTGACCTGGAAATGCTGAGGTCGCCGGTTCGAAACCCTGGGCTTGCCTGGTCAAGGCACATATGGGAGTTGATGCTTCCAGCTCCTCCCCCCTTCTCTTTCTCTGTTTCTCTCTCTCTCTCCCTCTCTCTCTCTCCTCTCTAAAAATGAATAAATAAATTTAAAAAATTTAAAAAAAAAAAAAAAAGAACCTAACTTGTGCCATCTGTGGTTCTGAGTCCTTGATGGAAATAGGAAACCGTGGTTTGATTGCAGGAATGCTGGAAAGGGGAGGATTTTCTCCCAAATTATTATCTCATCAGCTCCCTAAAGGCTCCCATAATTTTAGCAGGGGAAGAGCTTTTCCTTCCACTTTGACTATCAGAACTGATGCTTAAAAATGTGTAAAAAATCCCTTGTACAGAATGTGATCCAAAGTTTTAGCTTTACCCAGATCTAGTAGATCCTATGTAAGGTACTCTTTTAGAGATATTTTGATGATGAAAAATGGAAATTACTTGGGCCCTGAATAGACTAGAGGCACCACAGAGGGGAAAAAGGTGACAGGTTCCTTATATGGGACTCCTCTATTTTACATTTTGCCCATAGAGACGTTTTTTTTTTTTATTATTTAAAGCGAGTAGGGTGGACATGTGGCAGGAGTTAGGAGGAAGATAGGACTTTGAGGCTGATTACCTGAGGGAAAAATCATTCAAATCTATTCATCTATCTGATGGCTGTTGCTTATTTTATTTTTCATCCAAGGAAAGTGGTGTTGGACCGAGGTAGAGAAGACAGTGGTACACCAGAAATGACCTTCTGCAGAAGGGATGCAGAAGAAACCTTCTGCAGAAAGCCCCTAGATTCCATGATGCCTTTCAGTTTGGTGCTATGACTGTACCTACACTAGGGGCTTCACTTTCTGTCCTGACAATTACTAAAGCAGATCAAAGGCTGGAGGTTAACATCTGACCATAACATGTGTGATCTGATAGTATGGAGAGTCATCTCCTAAAAGTCTTTAAAACAAGGTTTGTGAGGAGCTGGATTTGTCAGCATATATATATATTTAAAAATATAGACTAGATTGTAAGCAATACCCTTCTAGTCATTAAAGACCAGACTCTAGTTTTTTTTAAAATTATTTTTATTTATTCATTCATTTTAGAGGGGAGAGAGAGAGAGAGAAGGGGGGAGGAGCAGGAAGCTTCAACTCCCATATGTGCCTTGACCAGGCAAGGCCAGGGTTTTGAACCAGCAACCTCAGCATTTCCAGGTCAACGCTTTATCCACTGCGCCACCATAGGTCAGGCCCAGACTCTAGCTTTATACTCTACTGTATATTATTCCTTAAAATATTTAGTGATCCTTACCTTGTAATTCTTGACACAAATATAAAACGATTATACCCTTTCTTTGACCCCAGTTTAAGTGATTCCATACATAGGCTCTGAACCTGCTAAATGTATGTAAAAAATAGAGTGAACTGTAGTGTATATTTTTTTCAAAAATGAGTTCCTGGTTTTTGTTTTTGTTGTTGTTGTTGTTTACAGAGACAGAGAGAGGGATAGACAGACAGGAACAGAGAGATGAGAAGCATCATTAGTTTTTCATTGTGCATTGCGACACCTTAGTTGTTCATTGATTGCTTTCTTGTATGTGCCTTGACCACGGGTCTTCAGCAGACCGAGTAACCCCTTGCTCGAGCCAGGGACCTTGGGTTCAAGCTGGTGAGCTTTTGCTCAAAGCTGATGAGCCCGCGCTCAAGCTGGCGACCTCGGGGTCTTGAACCTGGGTCCTCTGCATCCCAGTCCGACACTCTATCCACTGCGCCACTGCCTGGTCAGGCGAGTTCTTGGTTTTTACCAGATTCTCAAAAGGGTCTGTGATCCAAAACAGGTTCTGAACCACTGCTTAATAAAGCTGATTTACATGCATGAATGAAGCATAGTGGGAGGGTGAAAGAAATGGCATAGTCCAGTCTTACCACTGGAATGCAATACTTTCCTATCCTTGGAGCATCTCCTAATATTGATCCTAAAACACCCCTGTCTTTGAGGGCCTAGGACAAAACTGCCTTACCAAGGGCTGGCATTTTACTCTATTCATAGGAACATAAGCAAAAGAAGTGCGTTCCAGGTAAAGAAGGCTGCCCTAAACAGAAGGCAGGGATTGGGTTAAGTCATATTCACTCCAAGAAGCCCATGCAGCAAAATGACACTATTTTCAACTCTGAGGAGCTATGATTCACCTCCTTTTTCCTAAGCAAAAGTAACAGTCATTAAACTAAACTGTTGCGGCTCACTTCCTCCTTGTCTTTCTGGTTAATTCCACCAATTGTGGTTGAAAAGTAAGTGTGTTAAGGAAAAACCATAATCTAAGCATTAAAGAGAAAATATCCACTTTTATCCTCTTTGCTCCTCTCCCTACCTAACTCTAAACTGCTCTTACACACAAGATAAAATTTAAATTATAAGATTGGTATTAACACATTAGCAATAAAGAGACAATAACCAACTGACAGATGCTAGAATACTCATGCAAGTCCTGGAATTAAGAGTCTTAGTGTGGGCACCTCCCCAAAATTGTGAGGAAAACAAGTGGAAAGCTCATTACTCTGCATTAGCTGAAAAGCTAAATCACAGCCATTTCTCCTAAAGTTATATTTCTGGGAGAATAAGATCTTCAGGAATAACTCTGGCCCCTTGATGAGGCAATCAAGATCAAAGAAGAGTCACACAAGAAGCCTGAGGGTCTCTGCACACACTAAGCTCCTGAGCCCCCAGTGGAAGTGTGGATGTCTATGGGAGGAGAGCATGTGAATACGGGAAATAAAATACAGTGTGGTCTCCCTGCTGGGGCTCATTTGTCCTGACTCTCCTGGGAGGAAGGACAGGAGAGTGTGGCCTTTTCAGCATTACCAGGTCCTTCTGTCTGTGACTATGGTAGAAGTGGATAAAGGGGTAGCATGGACACCTGTGGTGGCACATTTTCAAAATGCAGACTTGACTCCTCAACACACTGTTGCCTGAGAAAACAAGACGGAGCAGGACCAAGACCAGGACAAAATGGCTGCTTCTCAGAAACCATTGAACTTCAGGGATGTAGCCATAGATTTCTCTCAGGAGGGATGGGAATGCCTAACCCAGCTCAGCAGAAACTGTACATGAAGGTGATGTTGGAGAACTACAGGAAGCTGGTCTCCCTGGCTATGCCATTTGAACACAACTGGATCATGTTACAAAAAGCAGGAATAGAAGATTTCTTCTCTAAAATAATACTGAGCACACATAATGGAGACAGAAGTTATCAATGCAATGAACATTGGAATAACTTTAAATAAGAATCAATTCCAGCCTGACCTGTGGTGGCGCAGTGGATGGAGTGTCACCCTGGAAATGCTGAGATCGCCGGTTCAAAGCTCTGGGCTTGCCTGGTCAAGGCACACATAGGAGTTGATGCTTCCTGCTCCTCCCTCCCCCCTCTCACTCTCTCTCCTCTTAAAAAAAAATTAATAAAAAAATTTTTCAAAAAAAAAAATCAATTCCTAATCAAAATGAGAAAACTCTGATTCCAGAGAACCATTATAAACATGGAAACATGTTTGACCAAATGTCACATTCTAATATTCATCCAGTTATTCATATTGTGGAGAAGACAAACAAATGAAGAAAATGTGTCAAATCTTTTAAGCAATCTTCAAATCATACTGAACATGAGAATATTCATACCAAGGGGGAAGCTTACAATTACAATTCATGTAAGAGAGCTTTTAGTGAAATATTTAATGTAAATAGACTTAAGAAAGTCCATACTGGAGAACAAGTATATAAATATAAAGAATGTGGTAAAACATTTCATTGGCTTTCATGTCTTACTTTACGTGAGAGAAATGTTCAAATCAAAGTGAGACCTTACAAATGCAGAGAATGTGGTAAAGCCTTTAACTGTTCCTCAACTGTTACTAAACATCAGAGAATTCATACCGGAGAGAAGCCTTATAAATGTGTAGCATGTGGTAAAGACTTTACCTGGCATTCAGGACTTACTGCACATGAGGTAATTCATACTGGAGCAAGACCTTACAAATGCAGAGAATGTGGGAAAGCCTGTTGCCGTTCCTGGGACCTTACTGATCATCAGAGAATTCACACTGGAGAGAGGTCTCATAAATATTCAGAATGTGGCAAAATCTTTATGTGGAACTCACATCGAAGAATTCACATGGGAAAGAAACCATACAAATGCAGAGAACATGACAAAGCCTTTAGCTGTTCCTCAACCCTTACTCAACATCAGAGAATTCATACTGAAGAGAAGCCTTACAAGTGAAAAGAAAGTGGCAAAGCTTTGGGCCAGTCCTCAAACCTTACTCGTCCTCAGAGAGTTCATACTGGACAGAAACATTATATTTGTACAGAGTGTGGTAAAGTCTCATTTGGCAGGGGAATCTTACTAAACATTAGACAATTCATTCTCAAGAGAAGCCTTACAAATATGAAGGTTGTGGCAAAATCTTTAATGACCGCTCTCATCTTACCAAACAGGAGAATACATACCAGATAGGCACCTTGCAAATGCAAAGTATGTGGCAAAGCCTTTTACCTGTGCTCAAAACTTGCTCAACAGTGCAGAATTCATGAGGAAGAGAAATAGTAAAAATGTCAGCAATTTGGCAAAACATTTAACATTTGTTCAAGCCTCATGGAGCATTAGAGAATTAAGACTTATAAATGCAATTCATGTTCCAAAGTCTTTGTTCTCATTTATATCTTACTCAACATCTAATACTGGATAGAAGTCTAACAGACACAAAGAACACGGGAAAGCTTTACAGTGTGCAAACCTTATTCCTGTGACACTTCTGTGAGCAACAGAATTTCTCCCACCTCAGGGATTTCACCAGCTACGTCCCTTGGATAAGGTCTCTGCATAACTTACCAAAACCTCACTCTTTTGGTTTATTTTGAACAATCTGAACTTAGCTTTAGAACCTTGAGGAGTCTGCAGATGGGCCCTATTAAAGGTATGTGTTTTGGGTCCTGCTACTTTCTGCTGGCATTTTACCATGGCCTCCATGAGGAGACTACAGGTGTGCTGAGTAGTTCCTCCAGGGTTTGTGAGTTATAAACATGTCTGTTTCTCAAAAAAAAGAGTAACGACAACAATCTGTAAGCACTGATTCCTGCCCTAATTTCCCAGCACTTAAGACAAAAAACAAAAAAACACACTCAGCACAAAACATCTATATGCATCTTGCTTGAAATCAACAATAACCAGCTTACCTCACTGAGGATGTCATTCTCTCTCCACCCAAGCAAAATAAAAAATAAAAAATAAATCCATGGTCCAGAAATTCAGACTCAGATATATATATCCAGGTGTCTTGATATCAGTGACATGGAAGAAGGCTTTATACTTCAACTCCCACAACATAACCCATCACTTAACCCTTTCCACTAGGGCTCCTTTAATTGATCAGTTTACTTCCTATCTTGAAACAAAACAAAAAACCCATATAATCCCCACTACCCTCATCACCAGAACACAGCCCCTAGAAAATCTAGCTTTTACAGTTTTTACTTTGCATGCTCTCTTCAAAGACCCTGCACACAGATACACATAGACACATAAAGACACAGTCAAGAGAAAAGGGGACTGTCCAAGGGAATAGTTTTTTTCTTCTGTGTGAGACTGGCTTACTTAGGGGTTTAAAGTCCATCTCTAAGCATGGTAGTATGGTCTCTCAGCTGGATATATGTATGTGCAGGAAAAAGGGAGCAGGAATAAGGGGTGAAAAGGCTATTGTTTCTATTTTTCGGCAGGTGGGGTGAGAAGTGGGGCATGTATATTTGAATGACTGGGGTACAGGTGATGGACCCACAGGAATGAGATCTGCCCCTCAGCTTTCATTTGGGCAAAAATGGAGGCTCCTTCCTGTTTTCTCTGTACTCTAACCCAGTTTTCACCAGAATGTTTCATGGAGTTACCAGTTCTGTGGGATGTGAGATAGAATACTGAGGTCAAATACATTTAAGAAATGCTGCACTAAGAGGCTTAACAATTTGCTTCATTACATAAATTTTCAGAGCCTTTAATATGCCAACATTGTCCTTCTCTTTCTCCATATATATACACACATATACATATACACACATACACAGATATACACACACATACATACATATATATACACAGAGAGAGAGAATATAACAGTTACAGTATATAACATAAAAATATTTAACAAATGGTATGGCATAGGCTCCAGTCAATCAGAATGGACCTGAGCCATAAACTGCTGGTACCACAGTACCCTTGAGAATGGGCTCAGGCTGAATATCAGCTGTGTAGTAAGTGCTGTTTCCCAAAAATTTTGCCCAAAGAACTATATTATGTATCTCACAGAACTGGTAAGAAATGCTCTGGCCAATGCTGAAACCTCATCTTATTGAATACGGCCAGGACTCATGATCCTGGCCACTGAGGGCAGAAGAGAGGCAGCTTTGGCAGAGACTCCTGGTAGCACCAGCTGATAGATGTGACCACAGCTACATCAGAAACAGATTTCAAAAGACAGATGTCCCTCTGTCCCAGCTGCTCCGGGGACTTTGTCCCTGGTGGGTCAGCAGGTGCCTGTCCAAGTGATGTTTACGACCAAAGCTCTTCTCACAGCGGGGGCACTGGAACGGCTTCTCTCCGGTGTGAGTCAGCCAGTGTCTCACCAGGTGGTGCCGTCGGCCAAAGCTCTTTCCACACTCAGTGCACACGTGGCACTTTGGCACCGGTGGGGCACGCTGCCGTTTCCTACCCCCAGGGCTCTCTCCAACCTCTTGGCCCTTGCAGGATTTGCCTTCTGCATGCACTCTCTGGTGGCTGGCCAGATGGGAGTTGCATCGGAAATTCTTGCCACACTCAGAGCACCTGCTGGGCTTTTCATGTAGGTGGGTTTTCTGGTGCCGGATCAGATGATGTCTTCGCCCAAAGCTCTTCTCACACTTGAGGCAGCTGTAGGGCCTCTCCCCAGTGTGAGTTTGCTGGTGCCTGGCAAGGTGGGAGCCCCACACAAACTGTTTTCCACACTGGGGGCATGTGTGCGGTCTTAACAGGGAATCCATCTCTGTGCTACACAGAAGGCTTGAGAAGCTATCTTCCTGTAGAAAAGGTGGGCCCAGAAGCATTCCTCTGGAGCCTCTGGGCATGGGATCCCATCTTTCATCCTGCTCCGGATTCCAGAGAACAGTATCTTCAGACACACTAGATAACATTCTGGGAGGTTCTGCTTCTAGTTCAGGGGTATCCCCCTCATGTTCACTTCCATCTCCTGTACAAAAGAGAAAATACCAGCCCCAAGAGGGGAGTCACCAGAGTACCTCAGGACCCAAGTCACAGGGAAGGTTTATGATGTCTGTTAGGGCCTACACCTTACCCAAAAAGGACTGAGAGAACAGATTTTAATGTTCTACACAACAGTGTGAGAGGTGTAGAAGTTAAAAGCCTAGGTTTAGGAGACAGACAACCCAATTTTGAATCTCAGCTTTCCTATGTAATTTCTGTTAGCCTTCATTTCTTTTTCTGTAAAATGGAAATGATTATAACATAGATGTTATTATATACCATGGTAGTTGCACATAGTAACACTTAGTAAGTGGTCTATACTATTATGACTATTTATTTACCACTATTTTTTACTATTACTCATCATCTTCTTGCCTAAGCATAAATGGAGAGAGTTAGGAATGTGCTGCAATCATCACTGGCTGGCTGGCCACCTGTCCGCAGTACTAGAGACACTGGGGAAGGCATTTCTGGAATAGGTGGGAAGCTGAACACCAACAACATCAACATCACAACAACTAATGTTTATTGAGTACTTATTATGTACCTGGTAGTGTTCTACTCTGTTAACATATTTAAATTTCACAATAATTTACAGATGAGGAACCCAAAGAGAGGTTAATTACTTTTCCAAGGTCCCATAGGTATGGTCCTGAATTCAAAGTTTGGCTCCAGCAAGGTTGTCTCTAAACCAGTGCTTTTTCAACCGCCAGTCCATGGACTGGTCTGCCAGAAATGTTGTGCCAGTCTGTGAAAGAGTTAGTCACCCTGATGTCGTGTGAAGGTTATAGACCCAGTGATCTTAGTTGAATTTGCTTATGCTCAGGGTGATTTCTGCCTCAGCAGTCCCTGAAATAGTTCTCCTATTTTCACCAGTCTCCAGGTATAAAAAGGTTGAAAACCACTGCTCTAAATCATTTTGCTATACTGTCTTGCTTTTGAAGAGAAAGGCCTCTAAACCTTTCAATTCTACAAATTCTCTGAGGCAGAGGAGGGATTAGATGGACATGTAATGATGACATTCCAAGGGGGTGAAAACCGTGGTTGAAAGTCCATTGCAGGTTCTTACCTGTGTATGTGACTCTCAGGATGTCCCTCTCCTCTACATCCTGCGGGTCAGGGACCCACTGTTCTTCTCCTCCTTCTAGTTGAGAAAGCATGTCCAGTTTGGGAATTGGAAATCCTGCCCATGGGGAAGGGAAATAAAGGGTGTCAATTAGTATAACAGTTGTTCTATATTTCTGGGAAAAATAAAGAAAAGCTGTTTCTTATATTATTTATTGGAACTCTAGATAAAAGGCCAAATACAGGCCTGTTCCTCCCTAAGCCCTCCCATTTCTTAAATCCTTCTTATTTTTTCTAAAAAAATCACACTCTCTTCCCCAACGTGTGTGTTCCTTTCTGGTCATAAATTCATTTAACCCTTTGAGTAGAGAGTTTTTTTCATTCTCGCTGACCCCTGGGAGTTTTGTGTTTTTTTTTCAAAAAATAAAATTAGCCTGACAGGGCAGTGGCGCAGTGGATAGAGCATCAGACTGGGATGCAGAAGACCCAGGTTTGAGACCCTGAGGTCGCCAGCTTGAGCACGGGCTCATCTGGTTTGAGCAAAGCTCACTAGCTTGAGCCCAAGGTCGCTGGCTCGAGCAAGGGGTTACTCAGTCTGCTGAAGGCCTGCAGTCAAGGCATGTGTGAGAAGGCAATCAATAAACAATTAAGGTATGAAAAACTAATGATTGATGCTTCTCATCTCTCCATTCCTGTCTGTCTGTCCCTGTCTATCCCTCTCTCTGTCTCTGTAAAATAAAATAAAATAAAATAAAATAAAATAAAATAAAATAAAATAAAATAAAATAAAATAAAATAAAATAAAATAAAATAAGTTCCGGCCCTGGCCGGTTGGCTCAGCGGTAGAGTGTCGGCCTAGCGTGCGGAGGACCCGGGTTCGATTCCCGGCCAGGGCACACAGGAGAAGCACCCATTTGCTTCTCCACCCCTCCGCCGCACTTTCCTCTCTGTCTCTCTTTTCCCCTCCCGCAGCCAAGGCTCCATTGGAGCAAAGATGGCCCGGGCGCTGGGGATGGCTCTGTGGCCTCTGCCCCAGGCGCTAGAGAGGCTCTGGTCGCAACATGGCAATGCCCAGGATGGGCAGAGCATCGCCCCCTGGTGGGCAGAGCATCGCCCCTGGTGGGCGTGCCGGGAGGATCCCGGTCGGGCGCATGCGGGAGTCTGTCTGACTGTCTCTCCCTGTTTCCAGCTTCAGAAAAATGAAAAAAAAAAAAAAAAAATTAGTTCCAGTTACAGTTTTATTAACTTTAAATCATGCCTGTTTGATAATCAATTTATGGAAAAAGAAGAACATACATTTGCCTTTTTTTAATGTTGCCTTACACATTTTAAAATAAAAATTTTTGTACAATTGTACTCTGGATGGTCAGGAGGCACAAGGACATACATGAACATTTGTACTACTCAAAGGGTTAATTAGCTGTAATACAGCTGTCCCCATCCCCCGCACTCCCATCTTTCCCTGATGGTTTCTGAGTTTCCAAGCACTTGGCTCCATCTCTTAGATGTCCTTCTCTCTGCTTTGTAAGAACCTGCTGATTCACAACCAAAAAGAGCCTGAAGTTCTCTTCTCCATAATTCAGCATTATTCTGCTGTTGTCTTTTCAAAAAAAAAAAATGATACCTCACTTCCGTTCTCTTTGGATTAGTCCTAGTGCTCTTTCTCTGGTGGGAGGATAGATTCCCTGATACAGCAAGAACCCGAGATAGACACTATCCAACAGCCCCAGCCCCATCTTCCCAGACTACAATCTTTCAGTGGCTGGGAAGGCCATGCTTACTTAGAGAGACCACTATCCCACAGTTTTCCTGCATGACGTATTCTCCATAAAAGTCTGTCTGAGAAGGGTCCAGGCTCCGCCACTCCTCCTGAGAGAAGCACAGTGACACATCCTTGATGGTTACCAGGCCCTGAAACAAAATGCAGCATCATCTGTCACCAGCTGTTCCTTAAGGAAAATGTGATCCCAATATAAAAGGCTGGGGTAGTAGAAGACAGGGGGCAAGAAAATATCTAGACTTGCCCAGAGATTCCTGGGTAAGGCACACAACTTTGGTGAAAGGGAAATGAGGAGAAGGGTAAAGGTTTTGGTCAGTGAGTGAGTGAGGAGAGTATCTCTAGAGAAGATTCCCAAAGGGGACCAGAAGTCAGAGACACCAGAAGCTCATTACACCCTCTGTTTAGCTATAGCTATCTGCCCAGTCTCTTCTCACCGGCCTTATTATTTCAGTTGAAGAAATTGTATACTATTTCCTCCTTCCTCCACTTGACCATTCATTTTCTATCAGCACAAAATGATATAAATAAAACATTCTCCATGATGCCTGCCAGCATGCCATAGCCTATCTTCTGAGTCAGCATAGTACGGTATTTAGCAATTCAGATTCTGGAGCTAAATAACTCTTAGCTCTGCCATTTATTAGTATTATGGTCTTACATAGTGCCTTAACTCTTTCTGCCATTTTCCATAAATACTCCATCATCCACCCAATCCTGTCTACTTGATGCTCTCTCAAACCTCCTTCAGGTTCACTTTTCCTAATATTCACAGATTTGTTTCTTAAAAGACATTAATTAATTAGTTCTTAAAATCACCCTGTGGATAGCATAGCAGTCTATTAAAATAAAACACAGCCCTGGCCGGTTGGCTCAGCGGTAGAGCGTCGGCCCAGCGTGTGGGGGACCCGGGTTCGATTCCCGGCCAGGGCACATAGGAGAAGCGCCCATTTGCTTCTCCACCCCCCACCCCCTCCTTCCTCTCTGTCTCTCTCTTCCCCTCCCGCAGCCAAGGCTCCATTGGAGCAAAGATGGCCCGGGCGCTGGGGATGGCTCCTTGGCCTCTGCCCCAGGCAGTAGAGTGGCTCTGGTCGCGGCAGAGCGACGCCCCGGAGGGGCAGAGCATCGCCCCCTGGTGGGCAGAGCGTCGCCCCTGGTGGGTGTGCCG
Organism: Saccopteryx bilineata; assembly: GCF_036850765.1. Lineage (NCBI taxonomy): Eukaryota > Metazoa > Chordata > Mammalia > Chiroptera > Emballonuridae > Saccopteryx > Saccopteryx bilineata. The sequence goes on along the minus strand of NC_089491.1, from coordinate 135,525,824 downwards.
GGTGGATCCCGGTCGGGCGCATGCAGGAATCTGTCTGACTGTCTCTCCCCGTTTCCAGCTTCAGAAAAATACAAAAAAAATAATAATAATAAAAATAAAATAAAATAACACACACACACACACCCAAGAACCCTAACTTCTAGGAAATCTCTTCTCCTTTTCTTGCCTCCATTTATTTCTTAAAGAGTATTGTGAGCCTCTCAGGAAGGAATAGAATCTGTTCAGTTATAAGATGAACTTACTATTAGTGACCATGTGAAATAACAAATTGTGGAATGATGCTAAGGCTACAGAAAGGCAGTGGTGAGGAGACCCTGGGAGAGACCAAAGGAAGCACACAGCTTACCTGTGATCCAGCTGCAAGAAGTGCAGCTGCCATCTCCCAATCTCCAGTGCTCCCCTCCTGAGGAATGGCAGGAACCCAGGGAGCCGATTGAGCTGGTGAGGGGAGAAAGGGACTGTTAAGAGGTATACATCCATCCTTTTCCAGTAAGAGCCTGGGATCCATTTTAGAGGAGCATAAGGGTCACAGTTTATCATATCTAGGCCCACTGGTAAAATTCAAATACAGAAATATAGTAGAATAAACATTAAAGCAAAATGTTTTATAAGGGTACTGAGTGGTTATTAGTAGAGCTCTTCTGTCATCCATCTCTACTAGTCTAGCTGTGGTTTGAATTTATATTATTTGAATGTAATTTTAATCTTGTAAAGTGTACCTTGCTGGGTATGTTCTCCAACAGTAATCAGTGTTGCTGTCACTTCCTTAATCTCCCACATTCAATACCACTAAGATGAACTTGCAGCATGAGAAAGAGGTGGTTATGTAAGAAATGGGAGAAGCCCAGTTATGAGCCTTACAGAGTCCAGGAGCTCCTTATAGTCCTGTGACCAGAGCCAAGAAAGAATGGACTAGTTCTGTATTGATTATGCTGTTCAGTCCATGGCAGTTTGGGGATTTTTAACTCTACTTTTAGAACAGAGATTATAGGATGACCTCAGAGTAATGGCAGTGTGATCTGTCCCCTTGAAATTTCAACAAACTGAACAACTATAACACAGCAAAGGAACCCCAGCTGGGCTCACAAGTGTGTGCCTGAAAGATCCATGCACCAAATGGACTAAAGGTGGGATGGGTTGAAAAGGCAAGAAGAAGATAAAATGCATTCACAGTGGGCTTTGGAGAGGAGAGGAGACAAACCTGGAGTGATTGGGTATTTTTTTTCTCTGCTGAACTACAGGGAGGAGGGAAGCTTGGGTTCTCTGGATTTTGTCTGAGGGGTACAGAGAGGAATGCTGGAGTGACTGGGTCTCTTTCTGCCAAGAGGAGCGGTGAGATAGAGGGGCACAGGGGGAGATAAATCAAAGTAGCCAGAGCGCAGGGCCACAGCCAGTGTTTCTGCAGGCTGCCTGCAGCCTGCACTCGGCAGAGACAGAGAAAGCTAAAGTGTGGCCCCAGCCTCCCCTCACTTTGCAGTACTGAGAGTAGCAGAGACAAACCCCACAGCTAGGTCTCCGAGCCATTCTCTCCCCTGAAGAACAGAGGTGCTTGCATCTGGTCCCCTGGGTCTTTTGAGACATGGGGAGGAATACCCAGAGGCCTGAGATCACCACTGCTAGAGCTGTAAAGCTGAAAGTTGAGCTGTAAAGCCAAAGTCATAAAGCCCTCACAACACATCCCATCCACCAATGCGACTGCAGCCCCACCTAGATCATTGAGACAGCAACATCTCAGCAGAGCACAGCCCAGGAACTTCACAGAACTAAAACTTGCAATACAGCAACATCTACTGAAAGAAAACTCAAAACCAAAACTTAGTTTTCCTTATTCTTTTTTTCTCTATTGAATTTTATTTTCTTTAATTTTTATATTTTTTATTCTTAATTTTTTGTGGGGTTTTTTTGTTTGTTTGTTTGTTTTCCATCATTTTGGTGGTTTTTATTCTTGTAATAATTTTTAAAATTTTTATATTTTTATTGTATTTTTTAATTTTTCATTTTTTTAGTAGTTTTTTGGTTAGGATTCTTAACAATACCACTCTCAAATGTCATCAAGGAAGAAGAAATTGAATACCATGAATACATAAGACAGACAGGTAGTTCAGAAAGAAAATGAAAAATCTCCAGAAAAAGCCTGACCAGGCGGTGGCACAGTGGATAGAGCATCGGACTGGGATGCAGAAGGACCCAGGTTCGAGACCCCGAGGTTACCAGCTTGAGCACGGGCTCATCTGGTTTGAGCAAAAAGCTCACCAGCTTGGACCCAAGGTCACTGGCTCCAGCAAAGGGTTACTCGCTCTCCTGAGGCCCATGGTCAAGGCACATATGAGAAAGCAATCAATGAACAACTAAGGTGTTGCAACGCACAACGAAAAACTGATGATTGATGCTTCTCATCTCTCTCCTTTCCTGTCTGTCTGTCCCTGTCTATCCCTCTCTCTGACTTTCTCTCTGTTTCTGTAAAAAAAAAAAAAAAAAAAAAAAAAAAATCTCCAGAAAAAATCTCAATCACATGGAAACCTTGGAGTTAAATGATAAAGAATTCAAAACTGAAGTTCTGCCCTGGCCGGTTGGCTCAGTGGTAAATCGTTGGCCTGGCGTGCAGGAGTCCCGGGTTCGATTCCTGGCCAGGGCACACAGGAGAAGCGCCCATCTGCTTCTCCACCCCTCCCCCTCTCCTTCCTGTCTGTCTTTCTCTTCCCCTCCCGCAGCCAAGGCTCCATTGGAGCAAAGTTGGCCTGGACGCTGGGGGTGGCCCCATGGCCTCTGCCTCAGGCGCTAGAATGGCTCTGGTTGCAACAGAGCCACGCCTCAGATGGGCAGAGCATCACCCCCTGATGCGCATGCCGGGTGGATCCCGGTTGGGCACATGCGGGAGTCTGTCTGACTGTCTCCCCATTTCCAACTTCAGAAAAATACAAAAAACAAACAAAAAAAAACTGAAGTTCTGAAAATACTCAACGAGATGCAAAAAGACACCTATAGGCAACTTAATGAGCTCAGAAAACAAATTAATAAACAAAACAAATACCTCATCAAGAAGACTGAAACTTTAAAAACAGATGAAGAACTCAATACATGAATTGAAGACTGAGACAGCAAGTTTAGCTAATGGAACAAGTAAGATAGAGGGAAGAATCAGTGATATTGAAGACAGGCAATTAGAGATGCTACAGAGAGAAAAGGAGAGAGAGACTCATGAATTAAAAAAATGAGAGAGCTCTACAAGAATTGTCTGACTCTATCATTAAGAGCAATATAAGAATAATGGGTACATCAGAAGAAGAGGAGAGAGAAGGGAGTGAAGAGCCTATACAAATTATAACTGATGAGAATTTCCCAAGTCTATGGAAAAGAGTTAGAGCCTTGATTCCAAGAAGCAAACAGAACGCCAAGTTAATGCAACTCGAGCAGACTTACTCCAAGGCATATCATAAAAAATCAATGACAAAGAAAGAATCCCCAAGGCAGCTAGGGAAAAGAAGAACATAACCTATAAAGGAAAGTCCACTGGGTTATCATCAGACTTCTCAGCAGAAACTCTACAAGCCAGAAGAGAGTGGACCCAAACATTCAAAGTACTGAAAGAGAGAAATTACCAGCTAAGAATACTATATCCATCAAAGTTATTCATCAAATATGAAGGAGAAATAAAAATTTTTACAGGCATAAAAAAGCTGGGGGTTATTCGACCAGACACAAAGAAAAAAAAAAATCAAAACTACAAGTAAAAGCTTCAAAAACGTCACAATAAAAACAAGGATAATTTGTGACAACAATAACATAAAAGGGGAGAGAATAAAGATCGGCAGTAGCAAAGGAGGTTGGAGTGAGGAAACACTCATAAGGCAAAGGACTCTTGTACATATGAACATTTTTCTCTTAATAACCTAATGGTAACCACCCATGAAAAAGCTACTACTGAAACACACAGCTTAAAAAAAAAAAAAAAGAAGAAAGACACAGGGGAAAGAAGTGTGGAATACCACCAAACAAAAACAACTGACAGAAATAGAAAAGAGAAGAACCAAACAAGGTACAGAGCTACCAGAAAACAAAACAGGAAATGGCTATAAGAAATCCTCAAGTGTCAATAATTACCCTAAATGTAAAAGGACTGAACTCACCAATAAAGAGGCACAGAGTTGCAGATTGGATCAAAATGCAAAATCCACATACTGCCTTCAAGAGACACATCTAAGCTGCAAGGACAAAAGTAGATTCAAAATGAAAGGTTGGAAAACAATTCTCCAAGCAAATAATTTCCAAAGAAAAGCAGGTGTAGCCATATTCATATATGACAATGCTGACTTCAAGACAACAAAGGTAACCAGAAACAAAGATGAACATTTCATAATGATAAAGGGGACACTGTAACAAGAAGATGTAACACTTCTTAATATATATGCACTGATCTAAAAATAGAAGCAGACAAAAACACAATCATACTTGGAGGTTTCAACACACCACTAATGGCTTTAGATAGATTATCCAAACAGAAAATCAATAAAGAAATATCAACCTTAAATGACACACTGGACCAAATGGACATAATAGACATTTAAGGACATTTCATACCAAAACATTAGATTATACATTCTTCTCCAATGTGCATGGAACAATCTCAAAGATAGACCATATGCTGGGCCACAAAACTAACATCAACAAATTCAGGAAGACTGAAATTATACCAAGCATATTTTCTGACCGTAAGACTTTGAAATTAGAATTCAATTGTAAAAAGGAAGTAAAGAAGCCCACAAAAATGGAAATTAAACAACATACTTCTAATAAATGACTGGGCCAAAGAAGACTTAAAAGCAGAGATTAAAAGATATATACAAATGAAAATGACAACATGATATATCAAAATTTCTGGGATGTAGCAAAAGCAGTAATAAACGGGAAGTTATATCCATATAGGCTTCTATCAAGAAACAAGAGAGATCCCAAGTAAACAACCTACCATTACATCTTAAGGAACTAGAAAAAGAAGAACAAAGGCAACCCAAGGTCAGCAGAAGAAAGAAAATAGTAAAAATTAGAGCAGAACTAAATGAAATAGAGAACAAAAAAATTATAGAAAAAATTAATAAAACAAAGAACTGGTTCTTTGGGAAGATCAATAAAATCGACAAACCACTGGCTAGATTCATTAAGGAAAAAAGAGGAAGGACTCATATAAACAAAACCCAAAATGAAAGAGGAGAAATTACCACAGACATCATAGATATACAAAGGGTCATAGTAGAATATTATGAAAGATTATATGCCACCAAATTCAACAACCTAGAGGAAATGAATAAATTCCTAGAACTATATAATCTTCATAGACTGAGTCATAAAGAAGTGGAAAACATAAATAGACCTATAAGCAGGGAGGAAATAGAAACAACTATCAAAAACCTCCCAAAAAACAAAAGTCCAGGACCAGATGGCTACACTAGTGAATTCTACCAAACATTCAAAAAAGATTTGGTACCTCTCCTTTTCAAAGTCTTCCAAAAAAATAGAAGCAGCAGCAATACTCCCTAATACATTTTATGAAGCCAACATAACCCTTATACAAAAACCTGGCAAGGACAACACAAAAAAAGAAAACAACAGACCAATATCTCCAATGAATACAGGTGCAAAAATCCTAAACAAAATACTAGCAAATAAAATACAACACATTAAAAAAATAATGCATCATGATCAAGTGGAATTCATTTCAGGAGTACAAGAATGGTTCAACATATAAAAATTGATCAACATGGCCCTGGCCGGTTGGCTCAGCGGTGGAGCGTCGGCCTGGCGTGCGGGGGACCCGGGTTCGATTCCCGGCCAGGGCACATGGGAGAGGCGCCCATTTGCTTCTCCACCCCCCCCTTCCTCTCTGTCTCTCTCTTCCCCTCCCGCAGCCGGGGCTCCATTGGAGCGGGGATGGCCCGGGCGCTGGGGATGGCTCCTTGGCCTCTGCCCCGGGTGCTGGAGTGGCTCTGGTCGCAGCGGAGCGACGCCCCGGAGGGGCAGAGCATCGCCCCCTGGTGGGCAGAGCATCGCCCCTGGTGGGCGTGCCGGGTGGATCCCGGTCGGGCGCATGCGGGGGTCTGTCTGACTGTCTCTCCCCGTTTCCAGCTTCAGGAAAGTACAAAAAAAAAATAAAAATTGATCAACATAATACACATCAACAAAACAAAAAACAAAAATCATATGATCTTATCAAAAGATGCAAAAAAGGCATTTGATAAAATACAACATCCCTTCATGTTTAAAACAATAAAATAGGAATTAAAGGAAAGTACTTCACCATAAGAAAGACCATATATGACAAATCATCAACTAAAATCATACTAAATGGTGAAAAAATGAAGGCTTTTTCTCTAAAATTAGGAACAAGATGAAGCTGCCCACTCTCTCCACTCTTATTCAATATAGTTCTGAAAGTTTTAACCAGAGTGATCAGGCAAGAAAAAGAAATAAAAGGCATCTATATTGGGAAAGAAGAAGTAAAAATATCAGTTTTTGCAGATGACGTGATCCTGTATATAGAAGGCCCCAAAGACTCCACCAAAAAACTATTAGAAACAATAAACCAATACAGTGAAGTCACAGGATACAAAATCAATATACAAAAGTCTATTGCTTTTCTATATGTTAACAATGAAACTTTGGAAAATGAACTCAAAAAGACAATTCCTCTTACACCTACAACCACAACAAAAAAATAAACACCTAGAAATAAACAAAAGATGTGAAGGATATATATACTGAAAACTACAAAATATTATTGAAAGAAATTTAAAAAGACAATGAAATGGAAAAATATTCCATGTTCATGGATTAGAAGAATCAACATAATTAAAATGGTCATATTACCCAAAGCAATATAGAAATTTAATGCAATCCTCATCAGAATCCCAATGTCATTTTTTAAAAAGAAATAGAACAAAAAATTACCAGGTTTGTATGGAACCATAAGAAATCCTAAATAGCCAAAGCAATCCTGAGGAAAAAGGATGAAGCTGGAGGTATCACACTACCTGATTTCAAATTATACTATAGAACCACGATAATCAAAACTGCATAGTATTGGCAGAAAAACAGACATACAGATGGATGGAACAGAATCGAGAGCCCAGAAATAAAACCAAATATGGACAAATCAAAAAACACAATAGAGAAAAGAGAGCCTCTTCAATAAATGGTGCTAGGAAAACTGGAAAGCCATGTGCAAAAGAATGAAAGTTGACTACAGTTTGTCCCCATGCACAAAAATTAATTCAAAATGGATCAACGACCTAAATATAAGAACCAAAACAATAAATTACATAGAAGAAAACATAAGTACTAAGCTCATGGACCTTGACCATAGAGAATAATTTATGAACTTAACCCCAAAGGCAAGGGAGGTAAAAGCAAAAAGAAATGAATGGGACTATATCAAACTAAAAAGCTTCTGCACAGCAAAAGAAACTGACAACAAAACAAACAGGCAGCCAACTAAATGGGAGATATTTACAAACAACAGCTCCGATAAGGGGTTAATATACAAAATATATAAAGCACTCAAAAAGCTCAGCAAGAAACAAGCAAACAATCCAGTTAAAAAATGGGGAGAGGAAGAACTTGAACAGACACTTCTCCCAAAAGGACATACAAATATTTAACAGATAATAAGATGCTCATCTTCACTAGCTATGTGAGAACCGCAAATCAAAACTACAGTGAGATACCACCTCACACCTGTTAGATCGGCTATTATCAACAAGACAGGTAATAACAAGTGTTGGAGAGGATGTGGAGAAAAAGAAACCCTTATTCACTACTGGTGGGAATGCAAATTAGTACAACCATTATGGAAGAAAGTATGGTGGCTCCTCAAAAAATTAAGAATGGAATTACCATATGACCCAGCAATCCCTCAACTGGGTATCTACCCAAAAAACTCCAAAACAGTGGTATGTAAAGAAACATGTACTCCCATGTTCATCGCAGCATTATTCACAGGGGCCAAGACATGGAAACAACCAAAGTGTCCCTCAACAGAGGATTGGATAAAGAAGATGTGGTACATATATACAATGGAATACTACTCAGGCATAAGGAATGATGACATAATGACATTTACGACAACATGGATGGACCTTGAGAACATTATACTGAGTGAAATAAGTAAATTACAAAAAGCTAAGAACTGTATGATTTCATACATAGGTGGCATATAAAACTGAGATTCATGGACATAGATAAAAGTGAAGTGGTTACCAAGGGAGAGGGTTGTGGGTGAGGGGGAAGGGTGTAAGGAGGGAAAAATATAAGGTGAAAGAAAATGATTTGACTTTGGGTGATGGGTATACAACATAAGCAACAATTCAAATGCTATAGAGATGTTACCTGAAACCTATGTACTCTCATTTATCAATGTCACCCTGTTAAAGTTAATTTCCTAATAAAATAATAACAAAAAAAGAACAGAGATTAGGAAACTACTCTTTGCACTGTGCTACCCACACACACCCTCCAGGCTCTCACCCTTTTCCTGAAGGGACTGTGGCTCTTCCTCAAGGTCACAGCACAGGTGTTCCAGTGGCCCTGGTGCTGTTCTCCACGGCCCCTCTTCTGAGCTTCCCCTTTCCACCTGGGGCTCTGCTCCATCCAGCTGGACATTCATTGACTCCCATCCTGTCCCCAGGGATGCTGTCTGTTCTGAAAGCATGTTTGCTGCAAACCCAAATTGTGACCTGGAACAAATTCATATCAGCTGTTCCCATGAAAATGGAAAGGACTGATATTCCCAAGGGAGTTAGGGAGAACAGCCAAGGGATAAAAGATCCAACTGGATATGAGGAGCTTGATGGAAGATGAACTATAAAGGCTTGATATATTCCAATCAACTGAGAGCTTGAGCCAAGCTTCTTGCAGGAGCTAAGTAATGAACAGGTGCTACAAAGCAAAGTCACTATTGGTTATTTTGGGAACCTCATGGTAGAACTAGAATATTCCTGAAGGCTCAAAGAGCTTCATTAAAAAAAAAAAAAAAAGAAAGGAACAATCCTGGAAATTTAAAAGCTATCCATTAATTCCAACCACTGAAAATATAGTAAAGTAAGCAATCTGGAAACATGCTGGAAGGAATGCACAAAGACTTGCATTCAACAAAAATGGATGCAATCATGCAATATTTTCTGGTACAAATTCCATCCTTAGTGATTAGTTTAGAATGAAATGATTACTATAGGTAGAAATCCCAGCCAAAGGGTGTATTTGTGTCAAGAACACTTTTGTTTCTTCATGGAAAATATGACCATTGGGGAAAAGTTAAAAATGACAGACATCTTGCCTAAGTTTCATCTTGCCTAAGGAAGAAGGCTGATGAATGACACTACCAATGAATATAAAGATGTTTTCTATCTCCTCTTCTGATTGCAAAAGAAGAAGTTTTAAGTTAGATTTTAAAATTTCTTAATAATAATCTGGCAGTGCACAGGGCTGTCTTTGTGAGCTCTTCTTTTCTCTGGACATCTTTTCTTTTTAATTTATTGATTTTAGTGAGAGAGGAAGAGGGAGAGAAAAGGGAAGAGGGAGGGAGAAAGAAGGGGAGAGGGAGGGAAAGAGAGGGGGAGAGGGAGGGAGGGAGGGGAAGCGGCAGGGGGAGAAAGGAGGAGAGAAAGGGAAAGAGGGGGAGAGAGAGGGAAAGAGAGGGAGAGAGGGAAAGAGAGGGAAAGGGAGGGAAAGGGAGAGAGGGAGGGAGTAGGGGAGAGAGGGGGAAAGAGAGAGGGAGGATGAGAGGGAGGGAGGAAGATGGGGAGAGAGAGGGAGAGTGAGGGGGAGAGGGAGGGAGGGAGGGAGGGAGAGAGGGTGGAAGACAGGGAGAGAGAGGAAGAGAGGGAGAGAGGGAGGGGGAGAAGGAGGGAGTGAGTGGGGGAGGGGAATGGGAGAGTGAGGGGGAGAGGGAGGGAGGGAGAGGGAGGAAGACAGGGGGAGAAAGAGGGAGAGTGAGGAGGAAAGGGAGGGAGAGAGAGAAGGGATGAAGGGGGGGGGAGAGAGAGAGGAACATCAATCTATTTCTGTATGTGCCCTGATAGGGGATCAAATCAGCAACCTTTGCGCTACCGGATGACGCTCTTTACCAACTGAGCTATGCAGCCAGGACAGATCCCACTTGTGTTGATAGGACCTTGCTGCCTTATGGCAGACATAGTCTGAGACTGCACAGAATCCCTTTCTCCTTGGCAGAACCTGGGTAACTATTCTGGCTCACTCACATCTACCCAGTTACATTTGCAAAAGCCCAGGAGCTCAGGATGGGTAATGAAAGATATCAAGTTGTTTATGTTCTTGCCATTTCCCTTTGACAAACGAAGTAAGTGGAAACCCTAAGCCCAATGCACAGTAAGGAAACAAATTCCCCTTTCATCTCAGAAGTCCAAAGAAGTCCTAGGGCCCCACGGGAGCATCCTGGACTAATTCCCAGTTTGGAAGGTTTCCTTTTCAGAGACTTCTCATGAGAAAGGAAAATTCCCAATAAAGAGAAACTTCCATTTTAGTTCTCTCTGCATTCTGGTCCCTCTATTCACTTCACTTTTAACAAAGTACCAATTCTGCCTCTTCACCAGTGGTCTTTCTGGTGCTCTAGCTCCCTTCTCAATTCCTCCCTCAGGGCTTTATCTCTAACTAAATATCTGGACACCTGTCTCAAAGCCACTTGCTCCATCTCCCCGGCAGCAGCTGACAGAAAACCTGTGGAAATACTGGCAAAAATAAATAAATAAATAAATAAATAAATAAATAAATAAATAAATAAATAAATAAATAAATATCTCAGCACAGCAGGGAGGGGTTAGGCACTTGTCCTCAGACTGCACTTCCTAAGATGTTTGCTCCCTCAGAGCCAGCACCTGGAAGGTGTCAGCCCCAATCTGGTTTCTCCTGGTCCCAGAATATCACAGGCCTCCTGGAGTCGGGCTCTAGAGCTTTCATTTCCTCCTTTTCCTCACATATTTGGGGGTCGGGATGGGGGACAGGCACCTGCAGAAGTTAGTTTATGCAGCTAGTGCTGCTGGACAGAGAAAGGGCCATGGTATTGAAATGAGCAGCCCAAGGGCACAGGCACCGAGGGCGCTCGGTCCGAGAAGCCCGGCCCTGCCCGGTGGGGCGTGGGCCGGATGGGCGCCTGCTCCGGAGTAAGGTTGCTTCTTCCCTCCTTCTTGTCACAGTGCCCCTGGAGAGGGTCAGATTTCAGAGTACCCGAGAGAGGCAGAGCTGGAGCAGGGGAAGTGAGGGCAGAAAATAGGTTTCCCATAACCGGGGCAAGAGCAAGTGGAGAGAAAGGAGCCCTGGGGTAACCCGTGCGCGAGTGACAGCGGCAGGAACCCGCAGGGCTGACAGCGACGATGGGGACGAGGAAGACAGGGCGACTGGAGGGGGGTGCAAAATGCCAGTGGGGCCGACCCTGGGGAAAGGCAGCGACCCCGACGCCGCGTCGGTTTTCTTCTCCACCCGCACGGTGACCGGGCCCCCACCCGCCGCCCAGGAAGCCCGGCGTCCCTGCCTCCAGCCGCGGCTCCCTCCCGCCCGGCCCCACTCACCCCGGTCGGCTTGGCCTCCGGCCCGGTGCCTCCCTCCTGGGCGCCGCCTGCCCCTCCCCTCCGCCCTCCGCTTCGTCGGAGCCGGCGGCCGCGCAGCCGGGGACAGGCAGGGACGACGGGCGGGCGGGCGCGGCGGGGCGGGCACAGGAAATCCCCGCCCGCTTCCGGCGCTTGGCCGCGGCGCGGCGGGGGTCGGAGGGGCGGGCCGCGGCTCGGGCGCTGCTGGCCCCGGGGCCGCGAACGAGGACGTCCGCCGCCGGCTGGGGCCGCCACCCCCGGGGCGCCGCGGGTCCAGGCGTCGGTCCCGGCCGGCGGTGGCTGCTGGTCCGCGCACGCTCCCTGACCGGCCGCGTTCCGCCCCGGCCGCTCCTTCTCCCGCGGGTTCTTCGCACGCAGGTTCATTAATTACTTCGACATTTAATGACCGCCCGTTATAGACCAGACAGTCGCTGTGAGAGCGATTTCGGGAGACCCCAGCCTGGAATTCCTCCCGGAGCCTACGTTGTAGGTTTCAAGATACCGAGGGTGGGGGCTTGGGAGAGCAGTGAGGAGGAGTCGCTAATTCCGAACGAGGAGGGTCAGGTTGACTTCCCCGAGACCGGGGGCCTTGCGGCAGCCTTGTCACGTGTGGCTGCTGAGCTGTCGATGTGCGGACTTAATTAACAAAATGTAAAATAGCTAATAAGCAGTGTTTTGGAAAAATTGGGTTAAAATTTATGAAACTTAATTTTACGTGTTTTTTTTTTTTTAGTTTGAGCCCCAAGTATATATTTTATTTTACTTAAAAAAATTTTAAATTGATTTTAAACAAATAGGGAGAAGCATTCAGTTTTGGTGGTTCTGTTACCGGACTACACGGTTTCGGGTCACCTGCGGCGGCAAAAGCCAATAAGCAGAGGCTGAATCTGAGAGGGAAACCGTTGTCTTTAATCAAGATTGCCTGCAACTTGAGAAAACAGGGGGCATAGCCTGGCCCAAAGCCTGCCTTATGATCTCAGTTGCGAGGGATGATTATATACTTTTTCGGGTGAGGTTAGTACAATAGGGAGCATGTAGTTAGTGATAAAGCAGGCTAGCTGGCTCCGGACATTGTAGGAGTCATCAAGCAGGATGGCTAGTTCCTGGAATCATAATTTCTTCTCCATGGCATTCCAATCTAATCCCGGTCTTTATTGCTTCTTGGGCGCCAGTCATCTCAGGGGATATGGTAACATCCGGCTTCAGTAGTTCTGCATTCTTGGGTGGGGGTGCTAAAGAAAATCTAGAAAATAGGTTATATATGGTGCACTAGCAATCATATATTTATATATATATATGATTATATTATTGATTGTATACTATTGTATATCAATATCCTATCAGTTCCACTTACTTGTGCATTGGTGGTTGTTTTCCATGTGTGCCTGGACCTGTGTGGGATCCAGCCTGCAGCCTTGGCATTTCCGAGGGATGCCCTTACTGGCTGGGGCCTATTTTATCTTTCAGTTGTGGTTTACACTCAATATTATTTTGTATTAGTTTCAGGTAGTTTACGTATTTTAACTTTTTTTGTGGCTACTAAAATGTTTAAATTTTATGTATGTGGCTTGCATTATGTTTCTGTTGGACAGAGCTACCTTGAAGCATTAAGATGAATTTGATGGCCAACAGATATATGAAAAGATGCTCATCTTCTTTAGTTATTAGAGAAATGCAAATCAAAACTGCAATGAGATACCACCTCACACCTGTTAGATTAGCTATTATTAACAAGACAGGTAATAGCAAATGTTGGAGAGGCTGTGGAGAAAAAGGAACCCTCATCCACTGTTGGTGGGAATGTAAAGTAGTACAACCATTATGGAAGAAAGTATGGTGGTTCCTCAAAAAACTGAAAATAGAACTACCTTATGACCCAGCAATCCCTCTACTGGGTATATACCCCCAAAACTCAGAAACATTGATACATAAAGACACATACAGCCCCATGTTCATTGCAGCATTGTTCACAGTGGCCAGGACATGGAAACAACCAAAAAGCCCGTCAATAGATGACTGGATAAAGAAGATATGGCACATATACACTATGGAATACTACTCAGCCATAAGAAATGATGATATCACATCATTTACAGCAAAATGGTGGGATCTTGATAACATGATACGAAGTAAAATAAGTAAATCAGAAAAAACCAGGAACTGCATTATTCCATACGTAGGTGGGACATAAAAGTGAGACTAAGAGACATTGATAAGAGTGTGGTGGTTAAATGGGGGGGGAGGGAGAGGGAAAGGGGCAGGGGCAGGGGCACAAAGAAAACTAGATAGAAGGTGACAGAGGACAATCTGACTTTGGGTGATGGGTATGCAACATAATTGAATGACAAGATAACCTGGACTTGTTATCTTTGAATATATGTATCCTGATTTATTGATGTCGCCCCATTAAAAAATAAAATTATTTTAAAAAAAAGATGAATTTGACTAGAAAAGATGAGAAAGGCCTAGAAAACAGAATCAACACATTGCCGTTAGAATCGATGCATAATGTGAAAATCACATTCATTATTTCATCATCACAATTCTATAAAATGTTAATAGACCTAAAAAAAAATGTGACTCACTTAAAGTCTTCAGTGACAATCATACCTTTAATATATCTTTATTTTTTCCTATGTGCCAGGCACTATAACGAAATGCCGGGAGTCAAAGAGCCCAAAGGAACTGTCTGTGGAAACACAAGTCAATAAATATTTGTAATAAAATTTCCTAGATGTTAAAATGGAGGAATGTACTTTGCACCAGGAGCAAAGAAGTGAACATGTATGGGAGGGAGGTCAGAGAAGACCTCACAGAAGTCTTGAGGCAGAAGAGTGGGAAGGGCTCCATAGTAAGAAAGAGGAAAATGTGCTCGACTGCAGCTGGGAAAGGGTATAAAGTATATTCTAGAGCAGATCACAGGATATATGGGGGGAATGGTAAAACCAGGATTTGTGTCTCAGGTCCTGGAACTAAGTCTGGGGATCCTTTTCATTTATGTTACCACTAGTGATAAATATAAGGTATATTAATTGGGTTAGGCTAACAATACTGGTATCTCAGTGGCTTAACACAATAAAGGCTTACATTTCATACAGGTCACAGTATGTAGCCAGTTGGTTGGGGCCAGTGGGTGGAGTGTCTGTTCCTTGCAATCATGGAAGGACCAGGCTGCTTCTATCTTGTTGCTCTGCCATCCCCTGTTGCCTTGGAATCATCCAATGTATAGGCCTCAGATAATGGAGGATAGGTGTGATTGACTACCAGATATCAGAGGCCAGCCCTAGAAATGGTATACATCATTTTCACCCTACCCCTTTAGCCAGAATTCGGATGTGTGGTCACATGATCCGACCTAACTGCAGGGGTGGCTGGGAGTTAAAGTGTGTGTGCCTAGTAGAAAAGGAAATGGAGTTTGTTGAACATTTAGCATTGCCTCTGCCACACAATATTAAATTGAACATAACCAAGCACCTAAACATGACTTTACTTGAAAGGGATATTTGGGGAGAGCTGTAAGATAGATAGATAGACCCACCCTCCTCTCCTTTTCTTTGGGAAATAAACCAGTGTGAGATTGTATCCTAAACAAACAAAACTGAGGCAAAATAAGCTTTGGCCTAATGGCACAATAATTAGTTATTATTAATATATAATAAACATCTACTTTGTGCTAGAACCTTGTCTTAAATATTACTGGGGGAAAATGTAAAATATCTTTATATCATGCTTCTAATGTGTCATCTCTTTAGTTGTCAATCTACGAACTCTGTGGTGTAGATATTATCTCAGCATGGGTTCATTGGAATTAAGTGAGTCAAAAGGCA
This sequence comes from Saccopteryx bilineata, assembly GCF_036850765.1. Classification (NCBI taxonomy): domain Eukaryota; kingdom Metazoa; phylum Chordata; class Mammalia; order Chiroptera; family Emballonuridae; genus Saccopteryx; species Saccopteryx bilineata. The sequence continues at coordinate 135,510,406 of NC_089491.1, read as the reverse complement.
AAATTAGGAATTGAGCCCTGCCTTTAGATTTATAATCTGGCACAACAGTCACCAGAGTGGTGCCTTGCCTTTCACAGTAATATATGGACAAGTCCAAACTCTTATGGAATGTTACAAGGAGGACTAATTAAATATGCAATGCATAGTAGGCAGATGATTCTATCTTTTTAACACTTTATGGTAGAATTGTTTCAAGATCAGCTGTCAAGGCAAAATGTAGGAAGAGCATCTTGCATAGAATCAGAGAGTAGAAATGGACATGTGGCATGGCATGCTATGGGATGAAGAACAGAATTGGGGGGTGTCTAGAGTAGAGAAAAAAATGAAATGGGGAAATTGATAGAAAGTTTAGAATAGTGGGGTCAAGGGTTTTTATTTGCCATGTCAAATAATAGGGAGTCACTATATTTAGTGTTATAAGGAAGTGATATACTTGGTTGTTCTAATTATATCATTCTTGGTCCAGGGCTGCCTGTTAATAGTTAAGAACAACAGAATGGGACAAGCTGGGCCCATAGCCAGATTCTAGCATGTGGAAAACAAAGTTCCTTGGGACACAGTAGTATTCCACCTGGGACTCAGGGAGAGCTCCCAGACATTTAAGGTTCCATGTTCTCTACTGGACTTCAAAAAACCTTAAGAGATTCAGCCTCTTGCCTGTCAGCCTTGGCTCCTTTATTTCTGAACTCCTACTTTGATGTGGTTTGAATTAGAAAGTATAATGCAGATGTTCATCAGATTGGGATTATGTTATACAAATTCCTTTATCACTCTGCTGATTGCAATGAATTATCAGCTTGGTTTATAAAAGCCTGTTTCTCCATAATGAAACCACACCTTCCATTGCTAATTAGAATCTAACCACCATTTACAACACTACTTTTCTTTCGTTCATAGTTTTGAAGCTTGGCATCAGAGATGAATTTTCTACCAACAGAGCAATGGAAACTTCTGCATCCTTTTTGTGCATAACAATGAAGGAAAGAAGAAGGTTGAGGGAAACCTCACCTTAGAACTCCTATAGAGAGAAATGATAAGGGCCCCTAGTCAGTAGTTAATAAGCATAACTAACATTTGTAGAACACTTTTCAATGTACAGAGTGGTTCTTTTTGGACGTGTGATCTTTACAACTCAAGGGGATAAATTATCTTTATCCCTAATTTAAGGTTAAGAAAATAGTGGTTCAGACATTTAAAATTGTCAAACCTCTACTTTTTACTTCTATAATATTGGGCAGATTTATATATATAAATGTTTCTTATTTAATAAAATGAATGTGATTATACCTACTTTGTCGGGTTGATTTGAAGGTAAATGAGATAATGTAAATAAACAATTTGATACATAGTAAGAATTCAATAAATGATTAGACCTAGGAATTAAAGCTGGATAATGGGTAAAAAGAGGACTTTAGTGGGATGATGGACTATGGAAAGATGAGATAAAAGATAAATGTATTCCTGAATCTCAGTGAGGTAGACAGCATAGTTGAAACGGAGTGAGATGAAGACGTAGGCAGCAGAGTGGGGTGTTTGAACTAGAGATAAGGAGGGTGGTAATAACTAGGCATAGGCTAGGACCATGAGAGTGAGTTTCTGTGGTGGTGGAAAAAATAATTTAAAGAGGAAGTCAAGGAGCTGAGAGGTTAGGGCAGTGGTTCTTAAACTTTTTGAAGTTGGGGCGCATTTAAAATCCTACAAATAATTGTAGGCACACTAAATACAAATTTCTGTGAAATATAATAATTAAGTCAAATATTAAAGAAAAATATAAAGTTCAAGCGTGCTTTTATGGTAATTAAATAAAATAAATGACAATATTTATTCTGACATTAAAAAACACTTTTATGTTACATTTTTTGAGTTATGCTTTTTAGAATTCATAAAAAGGAGGGGTTAAAAAATTAAAAAATGACAAAAAGTTATCTTTTTATATATATAGATACATTCTTAGTAAGATTTAGTAAATTCAGCAGGTCCTGGCGTGAATGTGTTCAGTTTTTTCATTCTTGTGTTTATGAGAAACATGAGCCTGATGTGTCCTAGCGATTTCTTCAATGTTTGGGCATATATTTGAAAGGCAAACTCTAATTTCCTCATCAATACATTGAAGAATTCCTCTCTTTTTACTCTTAATTGTGTTGAGTGCAGAAAACCCCCACCATACAGATCATCTTAACTTTATACCAAACAAAGGATAGAAGAAACTTGCCTCCAGTCTTTCTGGGGAACATGGTGGGTAGTGTAAACAATCCAGCATCCCAGCTTAACAGCCTTTTGCAACCTAATCAGGCAAGTGAGGTGGGGGGTTGGGCAGACTGTCAGTTTACAGCCAATTCCCCACACCTCAGTCCCCCAAAAATCTAAACTCCAAAAACCCTATTGGTTTTTTGGTCCCCAACAGGCACATATTTCTCTGGAATATCATAGGGCGCACCTAGAAATCATCTAGGGTGCACCAGTGGGAACCACTGGGTTAGGGTGTTAGGTGAGATAGTATTCAAAGTATTGGATGACATGGATCCATCAAAATGAATGTAATTTAAAGTATTGGTGCAAGGTCCTGGAGGCACCAGCAGCTGTGAAAATATTTTAGTATTTTAATAGTCATACTTTTGCAATTTAATTCAAGGCATGAGATGAGTTGTTCACATGGGTACTAAAGTCACCAGAAATGATGATAGGATTATGGAGAATGAAATAGCAAGCTAGTTGAAGGAGTCTTTAATGAAAGAAGAAGAATGAACAGGAAGGAGTATGGTAGGTGATAATAACAAGGAAGGGTAGTTAGTATGTGGAATGGTTTGATAGCGTGTGCTTCAAAGTAACAGGACATTATTTAGGGTGGAAGGAGGGAAATGGTACCTGAGGCAGCAGTGAAGAGCAAAGAGAACACTTATTCTGCTTCTAAACCTAAGTGATGTCAAGCAATCATTTATATAATTGAAACAAAACTTGCAAGGAACAATGCGCACCTCAACTACATGCAGTATATGCTGATGTTTTCTAATCTATTTCTTCATTTTTAAAGCATTCTATTTACTATACACTAATCGGCGTTGCAACTTAATGTTTGCAAAGCATTGATATGTAAGTTGTAGGAGAAAAAATAGCCATCCCTAGAGAGGACTGAAATGGAAGTGTGCCTAGTCCTCAAGGAGTAGCCAGGTTTCAGTTAGATAAAGGAGGTGAATGAAACATCTATCAAAGGAAGTTGAAGGATATAGGAGTGTCTTAATTTGTTCAGGTTGCTCTAATGAAATATTATAGACTGGTTGTCTTCTAAACAATGACCATTTAATTCTCACAGTTCTGGAGGTTGAGAAGTCTAAGATCAAGGTGCTGACAGATTCAGTCTCTGGTGACAACCTGCTTTCTTCTCACAGTGGTGGAAGGGGTAAGGGACTCTCTGGAATCTCTTTTATGGGGCACTAATCCCGTTTGTGAGGGCTTTGCCTCCAAGATTTAATCACCTCTTGAAGGCCCCACCTTGAAATACCTTCACATTGAGGGTTAGGCTTTAATATATGAATTGGGGGAGGGGGTCACAAGCATTCAGTTATAACGAGAGGATTTTGTTAGTAACAAACCCTGAATTCCAGAGGTCTCAGTGAAAGGAGTTAGAGGCAGTTTTGGAGGTTAGAGTTTGACTCGAATTAGGCAACGCAGTGGACTATACTAGGGTAAGAATCTCTGATTTGGGATGATCTGGAGGCCGAGGATCTTGTGGTGAGTGTTGTAAGCAGAGATATAGGGCATGCTGGAATTAGTACCCCCCAGGAGGCAGGGTTGGATAATCAGTTCTAATTATAGCCCTCTTCTTGGGACTGCTCTCTTAGCCAGTTTGTCCGTGGTGAGGTGAGGTATAAAGGTTGACTGAGCTTGAGTAGATGAGGTGTGTGTGGAAGAATGATCTCACTAGAAGTGTACTGAGCTCTGTGGGTCTTCTTTCAATTCTATCAGACAGAGTTAAGGTTAGAGGCCTTAACTCTCTGAAAATGCCAGAGCTCTGAGGGTCCCTGGAAACATGCTTAGCAATGGGTGGTGGTGGCGTTAGGCATAAGAAGTTTTGTGACTTACCCTTAAATCCTGCTGTCCTTGATAGTGAGGGGAAGGGAAGAAGCAGCCTTACAAGATAGTAACAATTTCCTGTGTACTCTTTAACTGGGAAAATTTTAATTAAAAAGACTGCTAAATTAAATCGTGGACACAGAGGTGTGCTAGAAATAGCACTAAACTAAGAACATAAAGAGTTGGTATTTTAGTTCTGGCTGTGCCTCTGGCTGACAGATCAGAGCCTTAACCCCATCTATCAAATTGCTATTAATGTTATTCTTCTTTTCCTAAAAAGCTGTGGTGAGGACTAATTTAAGTAAAAATATAGACATATGGTGTAAAACTTGTGAAGCACTGTTCAAAGGCAAGATGTTGGCTAAGGGCATTACTTGGCAGAAATAATTTGTAGTCAGTGCAAATAGTGGACTGAGTGTAGGCAGCTGTCAGTTAGTGACAGCTGGTGTTGTGATCAGGGTAAGGCTAGATTTTAATAAGATTTAAAGATTTGTTTTTTGATGGTGGGACACAGCTCAAAGTCAAGTAGATGAAAGGCAGAAGTCTTTGTTACTTACAGCTCCAGACCAGAGAAAGCTGTCAAGCAGGAGGACCACATAGGGAGTTGCATTTAAGGACAGGGTAATAGTAAGCTGGAACTGCAAGATAAGGCTGTCTCTAGGTTCCATGGGTATGTGTATGTTGGAACCCGAAGTGTTAGAGCCTGATAAGGGAAGTAGTTGGGGTGGGAGTGACATATTGCCAGCAAAGGGGAATGGAGAGTTTTAGCCATGACATCAAGACTAGGTCTAGACAGCACTTGTGAAATATTATGTCATACTAGGACAGCTTTGAAGTGGTGTAATCTAAATAATGTCACTTTTTTAAATAGTATAGAAACTTACTCTAAGTAGCCTTTTCATTGACATAGTAGAGTTACTTAATTTAGCTATTTGTTTATTAACACCTTTTATTTATAGGTTATAGAAAATATAATCTTTAATTCTATTATCTCTAATTATTTTTTATTTTATTTTTTATTTTATTTTATTTTTTTTTGTATTTTTCTGAAGCTGGAAACGGGGAGAGACAGTCAGACAGACTCCCGCACGCGTCGGACCGGGATCCACCCGGCACGCCCACCAGGGCAACGCTCTGCCCACCAGGGGGCGATGCTCTGCCCCTCCGGGGCGTCGCTCTGCCACGACCAGAGACACTCTAGCGCCTGGGGCAGAGGCCAAGCAGCCATCCCCAGCGCCCGGGCCATCTTTGCTCCAATGGAGCCTTGGCTGCGGGAGGGGAAGAGACAGACAGAGAGGACGGAGGGGGGGGAGAAGCAAATGGGCGCTTCTCCTATGTGCCCTGGCCGGGAATCGAACCCGGGTCCCCTGCACACCAGGCTGACACTCTACTGCTGAACCAACCGGCCAGGGCCTAATTATTTTTTTATATTTTATTTATTGATTTTACAAAGAGAGGAGAGGAGAAGGGGGAGCAAAAAACATTAACTCATAGTTGCTTCACTTTAGTTGTTCATTGGTTGCTTGTTGTATGTGCCTTGACCCAGCAAGGCCAGGGTTTCGAACTGGTGACCTCAGCATTCCAGGTTGACACTCTATTCACTGCACCACCACAGGCCAGGATATTATCTCTAACTCTTAATTTATATTTTAAGTAGACTAGATTATTGAGTCATTATAGACAAATACCTGACACCATCTAATACCCAGAAAATGACAGAAAGAGATAGAAGTTGGGTTAAAAGTTCTCCTGAGATTATAAATTCTTATAGCCTTATAGTAATAGCTTGAATAATGTAGGCTCAAATTGTCTTCCACGTTGGGTTAAGATTATTTTCCTATTATATGGTTGTTGTAGGCAGATTTCTAAGATGTTCTCCAACATTCTGGCCCCTGGTATACATGTCCTGTATAATTTCCTCCTCTTGAATATGGGTGGGACTTGGGAATATGGTGGGATTTCAGTTCTATGCTTAAGTGCTGATCAGCTGACTTCACGTTAATCAAAAGGGAGATTATCTTTAGTTGAACTGACCTAAGCAGGGGAGCCCAAATAAGTGGGCTCTTCCTGAAGTCAGTGAGATTAGAAGCTGCCATGTTGTGAGGGGGCCATGTGGCTAGGAACTGAAGGCAGCCCCTCACAGCTGAAAGCAGTTCCTGGCTGACAGCTAGCAAGAAAGTGGGGACACCTCAGTCCTATAGCCATAAGAAATTGATCACCCTGAAGAAGGACCCTGAGTTTAAGATGAGCTTATAGTCATGGCTCATGCTTTGATTTCAGCCTGATGAGACCCTGAGCAGAGGACCAAACTGATTCATGCCTGGATTTCTGAGTCAAAGAAACTGTGAGACAATAAATTTCCATTGTTCTAAGGTACTAAATTTGTGGTGATTTGTTATTCAAATAAGAGAGAATGAATACATTGTGTGTCCCACTTTTCATTTTGATGACTGAGCATGCATAGGCACTAAATTTATCTCTTTTTTTGTGGATGGAAATTTGAGTTGTTTCTTTTCTTTCTTTCTTTCTTTCTTTCTTTTTTATTTATTTATTTATTTTTTTGCATCCCTGAGTAGTGAGTGCTACTGTGAAAATCCTTGTACATTACTTCTGGTGCACATTTTCAAGACTTTCTCTAAGATTAAAATTGTTGAGCCATAGAGTAGGTAAATTTTCATTTTTACAAGATAATGCTGAATTGCTGAAGTAGTTGCACTAGTATTAGTATATAGTTCTAGCAGCCAATAGTGTATAAGAACTTCTTCCCATTGATTTACACCCTTGACAACAGCTGGTTTTATTAGATAGCTAAATGAGTGATTTTTCTTTGTGGTCTTGATTTGCAACTCCCTCATCATTATTAAACATTTCTTTGTATTTTATTGGCTATATATGTTTTCTCTCCTGTGAAATGCCTGTTTCTATCCTTTGCCCACTTTTCTATTGAGTTGTTCAAGCTTTTCGTATTGATTTGTAGGAGTTCTTTATAAAATACATTCCTTTGTCAGTCCCATGTATTGCAAACAATCTTCCAGCAGTTTAATTGCATCTTCCAAGTACACATGGAACCATCCTAAGCTAGAAATATGCTGAGCCATTAAGCAAATTGATCACAGAGGAACTAAATTACATATCAATAATTGAAAATATATGGAAAATCCAAAATATTTAAAAATCAAGCAACACACTTTCAAATAACTCATGAGTCAAAGAAGAAACCATAAAAAAATAGGAAAATATTTTTTAACTGAATGAAAATGAAAGCATCAACATTTGTGGTGTAAAGCTAAATTAATACTTACGGTTAAATTAAATGCTTAGATTAGAAAAAAAGTGGTGATCTAAAATCAGTGGTCTAAGTTTTCACCCTAAGATGTGATAAAAAGAAAATCAACTTACACTTAAAATAAACATGAAGAGTCAATAATGAAAAAGCAGAAGTGACTGAAATGGTAAACAGAAAATAATAGAGAAAATAAATTAAATTAAAAACTTTTAAAAAAATCAACAGAGTCAATAAACCTTTACTAGATTTATTAATGGAAAGCATAAAAAGGCAAATGACCAATATCAGGAATAAAAGAGTGCATCAATACATATCCTTCATCAACTCAAAAGCTAATCAGAGAATGTTATCAACAATTTTATGCCAATGAATTTAACAGTTTAGATGAAATGTACAAATTCTTTGAAAGACATAAATTACAAAATTACAAGAAAATACAGAAAACCTAAATAACACTATATCAACTAAAGAAATTGAATGTGTAATCATGACCTAGAAGAAAATTAAAGGTCCAGATTCATTTACTGGTGAATTTGATCATATTTAAACAAAAGAATACTAATTCTACTTTCAGAAAATAAAGAAGGGAAGTAGTCATTCATTTAAAGAGGCCAGAATTACCCTAATACTAAAACCAGACAAAGACATAACACTTCTAAAATTGTCATGAGATAATGTAACCTTGATGCTTAAACTGACAAGAATATTACAAGAAAATAAAGTTACAGACCAATATCTGTCATGGACAAAGAAGCAAAAATCTTTAACTTATTTTAGCAAATTGATTACAGGAATCTATAAAGATAAAAACACATAATAACTAAGTGGGCTTTATCCCAGGAACACAAGGTTGTTTTAGTATTTGAAATTTAACAAAGGAAATCTACCATATAAACAGAATAAAACAGAAAACTCTTATGATGCCTTCAACACATGCCAAAAAGCAAACAAGCATTTGATAAGACACAATACCCCAGGGGTAGTCAACCTTTTTATACCTACTGCCCACTTTTGTATCTGTTAGTAGTAAAATTTTCTAACTGCCCACTGGTTCCACAGTAATGGTGATTTATAAAGTAGGGAAGTAACTTTACTTTATAAAATTTATAAAGCAGAGTTACAGCAAGTTAAAGCATATAATAATAATTACTTACCATGTACTTTATGTGGGATTTTCGCTAAGTTTGACAGAATAAATCTTTATAAAACAACTTACTATAGTTAAATCTATCTTTTTATTTATACTTTGGTTGCTCTGCTACTGCCCACCATGAAAGCTGGCATGCCCACTAGTGGGCGGTAGGGACCAGGTTGACTACCACTGCAATACCCCTTCATAAATTAGAAATAAAAGGGAGCTTCTTCAATCTTCTAAAGTTTATCTCAGAAAAGCCTACAGTAAACATAATAGTTAATATGAAAGACTGAATGCTTTTCCCCTAAGATTGCACTACTTCTTTTTAACATTGTATTAGAGGCCTTACTTAGTATATAAAAAAATGTATAAATTAAAATTAAATGAACATAATTTAAAAGGAAAGGTAACATTGTCATATACATAAAAAAATTTAAGGAATTTATAAAGAAGTTATAGAATAAATAAATTCAAGAAGGCCACATGAAATAAGGTCAAGATAGAAATCAACTGTATTTTTATATACAAACAACAAGCAATTGGAAATGAAAGTAAAAACAATTCCACTTATAATATCATTCAAAATACGATATATATACTTAGGGATGAGTTTAGCAAAGATATGTGAAACTTGTACACTGAAAACTCAAAAACATTGTGGAGAGAAACTGAAGAAGCTACATAGAGAGATATATTATGTTCATGGACTGGAAGACTCAATATTGATAAGATGTTAGTCATCTCCAAATTGTTCTTTAGAGTCTTAAGAATAAAACATAGAAGAATAGCTTTGCAACATTGAGAATTTCTCAGTGAAGCAGTAAAAAATGATTAATTTTATTAAATCTTGACATTTGAGTACACATCTTTTTACTATTCTATGACAAAATAGAAAGTATAATAAATCATTCATGCTGCAAACATAAGCATGATGGTTGTCCTAAGGAAAAGCACCTGTACAATTTGTGTGAATTGTGAACCAAAGTATTACTATCTAAAAAAAAAAAATAGAACACCACTTTTACTCGAAAGAATGACTGGCAAACTATAGTTACTCAAATTGAGTATTTGACAGAACTTTTTTTAAACCTGACTTAAATAACTGTGACAGAGGGGAAAAAAATTGACATTTATTGCCAGTGATAAAATTCTGATGAGATTGGTGGTGATAATATTTTTTATATCATGTAATGAACTGTGACAATATTTAGAACATCTGCATCATATAAAATGAATGTGTCATTATTTGAAACATCAGTGAATCAGTATTTTTCAAAGACTAATGCATGGTGTTAAAAAAAATATCATGCCTGGATGAAAGTTCCATTCAAAGTGCAATACAGGCCAATAGATTTTAATATAACAAAGTATGAAAAATTCATTGATATTATTTTAGATCTGAAAATGCTCCTTTCTTTCCAGTGTTTCTAATTGAAGCAGGATATTCTTTATATATTTCAATAAAAACAAATTCAGCTATCTTCATGTCAGACATGAGAAATATTTTTAAAAATGTGTAATGATGATAGTCAATTCTTATTTTTTTGTTTTGGAACATATATTTATTTTTATAAAAATGCTATTTATATTAGTATTATGTTAGTGAATTTATTGTTATTTTTAAATGAATTGACACTTAAATTTTTCTCAGTTTTAATTTATAAAGTAGTAAATATCAATAGATAATAACCACATTAAAAAGATACCTTTGGAGTCTTTAATAATTTTTCAGAGGATAAATGAGGACCTGACACCAAATAGATTAAAGACTGCTGCTGTAGGAACCTCAGTCTCCAAAGTGAGATGTCATTCAGCTGCCATGATAAATGAGGTGTCAAAAGGCTATACCACTATTTTATTATGGTTTTCATTCCAATTATGGTTATTTACTTTATTCAGCAAACATTTAATATCTAACATGTTAAGATGAGAACAAGGAATGAAGAACAAGATGATTGATCAATGTCTTGGGAAGGTTTCCACTTCCATTAAGTTTAACTTGGTTACCTCCGTCAAGACCCCATTTCCAAGTAAGACAATATTCTAAGCTGCTGGGTGTTATGACTTCAACATATCTTTTTTGAGGGACACAAATTCCCATTGTAACACCATCTATCTTTCTTTTATTTCCTTTAAAGTTCATCAACTTAATTTTAAACCAAATGAGTATATGTTCCAATTTATTCTGATGAATGCAATTTTTCATATTACAACAGCAATGTGATGAAAACTTATTTTTTTATTATACTCTTAAGAAATGCCTAGAAAAGTAAATTTAAGTAGAGGTTATTTAAGGATGAGGAAAAATAGAGTGTTCTCAGCAATAAAAGTATCAGTTTTATATAATATGAAAACAATGAAGCTGAGACACTACAAAAAATAAGTTGTATCTGCTCTATAGCCAGTCCCCCAGATGGGGAGCGATTCCAAAACCTCATCCATAGTTTCAGGATTGCCATATTGACTTGCCTTTATATTCTCTGCTGCTGGAGAGTGCAAAGTGGAGGGGACAATGGCAGTTGACAGGTTTTAAATAAGCAAAAACCAAAAGGTAATTTCAGAAATAAATAAATAATTTTTTACCATGATAATTTTAATCCACACATCTCTTCCAAATCTCCTTCTCACTAATTCTCCAGTGTGTTTCATGATCTAACACAGTGGTTCCCAACCCCCGAGCCACGGACCGGTATCAGTCCGTGGGCCATTTGGTACCGATCCGCAGAGAAAGAATAAATAGCCCTGGCCGGTTGGCTCAGCGGTAGAGCGTCGGCCTAGTGTGCGGAGGACCCGGGTTCGATTCCCGGCCAGGGCACACAGGAGAAGCGCCCATTTGCTTCTCCACCCCTCCGCTGCGCTTTCCCTCTCTGTCTCTCTCTTCCCCTCCCGCAGCCAAGGCTCCATTGGAGCAAAGATGGCCCGGGCGCTGGGGATGGCTCTGTGGCCTCTGCCCCAGGTGCTAGAGTGGCTCTGGTCGCAACATGGCGACGCCCCGGAGGGGCAGAGCATCACCCCCTGGTGGGCAGAGCGTTATCCCTGGTGGGTGTGCCGGGTGGATCCCGGTCGGGCGCATGCGGGAGTCTGTCTGACTGTCTCTCCCTGTTTCCAGCTTCAGAAAAATGAAAAGAAAAGAAAAAAAAGATAAATAACTTACATTATTTCCGTTTTATTTATATTTAAGTCTGAACAATGTTTTATTTTTTAAAAATGACCAGATTCCCTCTGTTACATCTGTCTAAGACTCACTCTTGACACTTGTCTCAGTCACGTGATATGTTGCCGCTAAAATTAAACCCATAAACTAGCAAAATGAGTAAAAAACAAAATCCCATCGAAAGTTTTTTTGTGAAATGGAAAAGGGCCAGTGAGGAGACAGAAGAAGAACCTACGACCTCGAAGAAAAAGAAGGCTTCATTTAACAGACAATACCAGGAGTCCTACTTGAAGTATGGATTTATCGCAACTGGTGATTCTGCGCACCAAGGCCGCTCTGCATAATATGTGGCGATCAGCTAAGTAATGAGGCAATGAAGCCTTCAAAACTGCTTCGTCACTTGGAGACCAAGCACCCTACTTTAAAAGACAAGCCTTCTGAGTATTTCGAAAGAAAAAAGCATGAACAAGGACAGAAACAATTACTGGTGGCCACTACATCAATAAATGCGAGTGCACTGAAAGCATCATACTTGGTGGCTAATAGTATTGCTAAGGCTAAGAAGCCATTCACCATTGGTGAAGAATTGATTCTTCCAGCCACTAAAGACATTTGTCGTGAACTTCTAGGAGAGGCTGTGGTTAAAAAGATAGCACAGATGCCTCTTTCGGCTACCACCGTCACACGGTGCATTGAGGAAATAGCAGAGGACATTGAATCACAATTGTTGGAAAGAATTAATAAATCACTATGGTACGCTCTCCAGGTTGACAAATCTACAGATATTGACAACAAGGCAATGCTACCTGTTTACGTGCGTTATCTTTATCAAGAGGATGTGCATGAGGATATGTTATGTGCACTATCATTGCCAACCAAAACCACAGCCACAGAACTATTTAAATCACTGGATGACTATATATCAGGAAAACTGAAATGGTCTTTTTGTGTCGGCATAGGCACAGATGGCGCTGCTGCCATGACCGGAAGGATGTCTGGTTTAACTACTCGGATTAAGGAGGTTGCACCTGAATGCGAGTCTACGCATTGTGTCATTCACAAGGAAATGCTGGCTAGACGAAATATACCACTGGAACTTAAAAGCGTATTGAATGATGTCCTTAACGTTATTAACCACATCAAAGCACACGCCCTTCACTTGCACCTGTTCAAGCAGCTTTGTGAGGAAATGAATGCGGAGCACAGGCACCTTCTCTTATACACAGAAATAAGATGGTTATCCCGAGGGAGGTCCCTGGCCAGAGTGTTTAAATTACGAGAGCCACTGCAGAGATTTCTCTCAGAAAAAAAGTCACCGCTAGCAGCACATTTCAGTGACAAGGAATGGGTCCCAAAACTCACTTGTGCGACATGTTTAACCTCAATGAACTCAGTTGGTCACTTCAAGGGAAAATGACAACTGTCTTCAAGTTGGCAGATAAAGTAGCTGCATTTAAAGCCAAACTGGATTTGTGGGGACGACGTGTAAACAGGGGTATATTTGACATGTTTCAAACATTCACGGGAATTTTGGAAGAGACTGAGCCCAAGCCTTCATTGTCCCAGCTGGTGCATGATCACCTGTATTTGCTTTTAAAAGAGTTTGAATGCTACTTCCCAACCACAAAAGACCCACGAATTGCCAAGGAATGGATCTGTGATCCATTTATCAACAAACCAGGTGAATCCAGTGTGTCTATGCAAGAAGAGGATCAACTACTGGAGATTGCAAATGACGGCGGCCTTAAAAATATGTTCGAGACTACAACTCTGCCGGTGTTCTGGATTAAAGTCATGGCAGAATACCCCGAGATCGCCACAAAAGCACTAAAAACCCTGTTGCCATTTCCGACATCCTATTTGTGTGAAGCGGGATTTTCTGCAGTGACAGCAACCAAAACAAAATTATGGAATAGACTGGACATAAGCAACACACTTCAGGTGTCATTGTCTCCCATTACCCCTAGATGGGACCTTCTCGTTGCAGAGAAACAAGCTCAGGGCTCCCACTGATTTAGCGTTATGGTTGTTGAGAGATAGGCTACTATCTCTCATTCTATATAAACATTATAATCAATAATCCTTAACTTACAATATTCATAACAATGGTGAGTTGTATTTTTCATGCACTTTATATTTGTTTTTGTATTGTATCTTATTTTTAAGGCATATTTAAATGTTACCATAGCAACTGGAAAGTGTTTGGAGGCAGAGAGGATGTTACTCATGTTATGTTTTTGGTGCGATGTTAAGAGGACCGCTTTTAATAAAGTTGCATACTAGTACACAGTGGATTCATGTTTATTTTTATTGTCGTAGGTTCATGATTGGTAGCGAGCCTGAACCTATCATATTACATATTGTTGTCAGAATAATAAATTTAAATACAGCCTGAATAATGAAGATATGCTTGTTCCTCCTTTAACTTATCCCAATAAATATCATAAGTTCAACAATTATATTTAAAAATACCACAGTTTTTATGCCGGTCGCATAATTTTATTTTGCTCATTTATCCATCCCACCCTAAAGGCCAGTCCGTGAAAATATTTTCTGACAATAAACCGGTCCGTGGCCCAAAAAAGGTTGGGGACCACTGATCTAACAGACCTGGGCTGGCATGCTGTTGGTTTCTTTTTGGAGTTGCCACAGGCTCTGTGCACTGTTTGCTCTGCCATTGACACTCTCACTTTCTGCTATTTCTGCAGCACCACTGGGCTGAGTGGCAGGGCTGCTTGTCCAGCAGTGTGCATAAACTGGATAATCTTCTCTTGTCATGGGGTCCCCTCACAGCTGCAGATTTTGGGCCATTAGGTAAATGGTTTGAAGCAAGATAAACAAATGTGTTATTTGTGGTCTCTACTGGACATGTGTAGGTCCAACAAACAATTTCAAATATCCCCATTGTCCTTGGATGTCTATACCTGCAATTCCATGGTGGCATGGAAATATGTATCTTTTTGGTCTTTTCCTTGTAGATGACAGAATCTAATTCTGACTTACTTAAGCAAAATAAATTAAGACAACAATAATAAAACATTAAAAAGGGAATTCATTAATTGGGTCTCCCCTCACAGCATTGAGATGAGAGTCAGTGTGTCAAGGTAGTAAAGAAAATAGACTCAGTGGTAAGTCATTTGGTTCCAAATTCCATCCTTACCACTTACTTCTTTGCATTATAAGGATAACTAAAGCATTTACCTAAAGTGTTTAGCAAAGTCCCTGTTTAGCAAATATCTAATCATGTGTTCTTACTACAATTCATGTTTACAAATCTGCCTTGAAAAGACAGAATCTAAGATAAGCATTAATGAGCTCATCAGCAGGGCCATTGGAATAGCCTGACCTCTGTCTCTCTGAATCTCTCCTCAAGATTAAAATTCCTTACAGAGTGAATAGTCTGACCCTGACCATGTGCTCATTCCTGTACCAGCCACTGTGTCAGGGGAATGAATGAATAATGAGTGGGGGAGGGGGAAGATTTTAGGACACCAGGGTTACCAGTCTCTATGGAACCATGTTACACAAGTGGAGTTTAGCTGCTAGAAGGATGGAAAAGATAGTCTGAGGGTAATAAAAATGTCTACCACACTGTGTATAATAAATTAAATATTTTTATAAGAAAAATTGTTAGACAAGAGGTTTATCTACCCATCTTCTTTTGACTAGGACTGAACTGGTATCATTCCAAGAAAATTAACTCCACCTCTGCTTAAGAATTATTTTTTTCTGCTTAAGAATTTTAAAGGAGCCTGACTAGGTGGTGGCACAGTGGATCGAGTGTCAGACTCAGATGTTGAAGACCCAGGTTCGAGACCCCCAGATCGCCAGCTTGAGTGCGGGCTCATCTGAGCAAGGCTCACCAGCCTGAGCCCAAGGTCGCTGGTTTGAGCAAGGGATCGCTTGGTCTGCTGTAGCCCCCCAGTCAAAGCACATATGAGAAAGCAATCAATGAACAACTAAGGAGCCGCAGTGAAGAATTGATGTTTCTCATCTCTCTCCCTTCTTGTTTGTCTGTTCCTATGTCCCTCTCTTTGACTCTGTTGCTACAAAAAAAAAAAAAAAAAAAAAAAAAAAATTAAAGGAAAGCTGTACAATATCTTGCAGATCCTGACATCAGAAAAGTCTCCTTAATATCCAGGCACTACATACTGCAATTCCACCCAGGATCCTCGTTATGCTGATGTTGCAGTCTATTATTTGAAACACTAGAAATATTTCCTCAACATTCTTTTCACAGCTGCCTTCACCTCCTTGTTCTTCAGGCTGTAGATGAGAGGATTCAGCATGGGGGTGACCACACTGTACTGCAAGGAGAAGATTAACTCTCGAGTGGATTCTGAATTTGGCATGAGGTAGCGGAGTAATCCTGAGCCATAAAAGAAGATCACTGCAGTGAGGTGGGAGGAGCAGGTAGAGAAAGCCTTGCTTCTTCCTGTGGTGGAGCTGATGCTCAAGATTGTAGACAAAATGCGAACATAGGAGAAAACTATCAAGAGAAAATTTCCAAAGAAATGCAGAAGGCTAGAGCAAAGCAGGGAAGTAAAACTTGCAGTCACATCTGAGCAGGACAAAGGGTAGAGAGAGGGCAGTTCACAGCAGAAGTGGTGGATATTTTGAGCCTCACAGAAGTCTAAATTGAGAGCTACAATGATATTGATGAGAGCATCTAGAAAAGCCAAACCCCATGAGCCCCACACCAGCCCCATACACAGCTGTCTGTTCATCACCTGGCCATACAGCAGAGGAGAGCTGATGGCCACGTAGCGGTCATAGGCCATCACAGCGAGCAGGCAGGATTCAGTGCCCCCAGTGGCAAACACAAAAAAGACCTGAGCCAGGCAGCCTTCTACTGAGATAGTTTTCTTCTCAGACAGGAGGTTTTCCAGCAGCTTAGGTACAGTGACAGTGGAGTGGCAGAGATCTAAGAAGGACAACTGTCCCAGGAAAAAGTACATGGGGATGTGAAGATGGGAATCTGCCTTGATCACCAGCAGCAGTATCAGGTTCCCCGTCAGGGTCAGGAGGTAAATAACAAGAAACAGCACAAAGAGCAGAGCCTGGATCTGGGGGTCAGCAGACAGCCCGAGGAGGATGAACTCAGAGATAACACTATGGTTCCTCATTGTCCTCAATATGTTCTTTGGAATATCAGTAATAATTGGGTGAAGTCCCTTCTTATGTCTAATATCCCAGTGTTTTAACCCTCTTCATTCACAAAGTTTCATGCCTACTCAAAAATGTATGTTCCAAAATTGTAAGTCTCTAGATTTCCTAAAACCTGTACTAATCTTTCCTATAGAATCCCAACCCTACATCAACTACCTGTCTACCTTTATTTTTTTCTTTCTTTAATTTTCATCAAAAAATGGTTTTATCTGCCTTTATTTAGGAAAGATAGCCTGGTGGGATTTAGAATACTTAGTTACATGTTTTTGTTGTTCTTCTTTTTGAGTAAATTTTTACAGATTTTATGGTATCTGATGAGAAGTCACACATTAATTTATTGTTCTTCTTTGTATTAAGCCATTTTCGTTTGCTTATTTTCAAGATTTTTCTCTTTCTCTTTGCTTTTTAGCAATTTGACTGTGATGTGTCTAGAAGCAGATCCTTTGTTTTTATCCTGCTTGGAGTTTGCTGAGCTTCTTGGCTCCTCACTGATATTTCCAATATTCTTCTTTTGAGTCTGTGAGAGGACTGCATTCCTCGCTCCCTTGAAGTACAAGGTAGTCTTAGCTCATGGCTCCTTGCTCCATCTTCAATGCTCAGTGACACTGGGTCGGGTTCTGCTTAGGCTTCATTCCCTGGTCTCATCCTAACATGTTAGATAGTAAATGTTTGCCGAGTGAAGATAAAAGGAGTTAATTAGAAAGAAAGCAGCACAGAGATATCCCAGATGCTATGTAATTTATCACAAGAAACTGCTTACTGATACGGAAGCATACTCTAGTCAGAATCTCCATGCCCAGTTTGTGTGATCTATTCAGATTCAGCTCTTGTTTATGCCCTCATGCCCTTTGTAAATATATACTACCTAAATATAACTTTCTAAAGCTCTACCTTTTTTTCTGACTCTGAACCAACAACCCTGCTCAGGACAATCCTTCAACATTATTAACTACAACATCTTGACCTTCATGCCCTGCTCTGTCTCTTGTGTTCATACTATAAGACCAACACATTCAATTTCTCAAATGACACAAGTTCTCCCCCCTTGTTTATCCAAACAGCACACCGAATTAAAGCTATTCTATTCTTAGGAATCAAGTCCACATTACCTGTATTTCTCACCTAGTTTAGCAATAACTAACACAGAATTAAAGAAAAACGTTTTGAGATCCAGTAGCCCAGAAGACAAATAAATGTGAATATCAGTGTGAGAATCTGGTTTTAAGGCGTAGTTTGAAAATTCCTGTTGATATAGATCTCTTCCTCGATTTCTAAAAGAGGAAAATAAATGGGTAAATTGTATACACTATTTATAAACACATAAATATTTCCAGACCTGGCCAGTTAGCCCAGTTCGTTAAGAGCTTTGCCCCAAAATGACAAGGTTGTGGGCTTGATCCCTGATCAGGGCACACACAGGAAGCAACCAATGAATGCACAACTGAGTGAAACAATAAATGAATGTTTCCCTTCCTCCTCCCCTCTCTCCCCCTTCCTCTCTCTGTCTCTCTAAAAATCAAAAATCAATCAATCAATAAAACCCCAGCCGGATAGCTCAGTGGGCTGAAGTGTTTGTTGTCTGGGCATGGAGATTGTGTGTTCGATTCCCTGGTCAAGGCACATAGAGGAGCAGCTTGATGTTCCTCTCTCTCTCTCTCTCTCTAAGAAAAATATGAAACAAAAAAACCCTAAATACTTCCAATTATATGAGGATTGCATTTTTTCTTATTATTACTTATTTGTTTCTTTTACTCATCACTTTAGCTCTAGCTACAGTGACCTGGATTCAACTGGAGAAAAAGCACATCAGTGGCAGGAAATGCTGAAAAGCAAGGATTCAAACCATGAAATACAGACAGAGAAGCACCTGCTATAATTTTGAAACGCAGCAAAAAGAAAGTTCTCCTCTGTTCTTATCTCCAAATGGAGCCCCACTACTGGCACTAAAAAGTCCTTAAACTTTGGGGAAACTTTCTCCTTAGAAATAAAGGCCAAAGCATGAAAATCTTGCATAAAACAAACCTGGACATTGTATTGTGTCACGTGCTGGACCCCCTCACAGGTAGAGGTGCACTGTATTAGCTATTTGAGGGGTCACAGAAATAAATGAAATTATTACTTTTACCTGGTGCTACAATTTTACTATTCTCAATGCTTTGTTTATTCAGACTAGTGAGTTCAAACTTGGAAACAGCTCTGAGAAGGCTGCCACTATGCTTTTGGTTAGGTGTAGTTAGCTGACGAGACCATTTTCAGAGAAAAGCTCGTTTTAGATGAGACATACAAAAAGTACCTAGGTGTTTGTTAGGTTTGGGTCCAAGGTCCATTTATTTATTTATTTAGAGATATTATTCATATTTAGAGAGAAAGGAGAGAGAAGGGGGGAGGGAGGGAGAATGGGAGAGGGGGAGCAGGAAGCATCAGTCTACATGTGCCTTGACCAGGCAAGCCCAGGCTTTGAAGCAGCAAACTCAGCGTTCCAGGTCCATGCTTTACCCACTGCGCCACCACAGATTAGGCACCACGGCCCCTTTAAACTCAAATTCTCCTCACCCAACCTTCTCCTCTCCTTAAACAACTCCTCTCACCCCAGGAGGATCTGGACATGTCCTTGGGCAAGGCATTTGGGAGGAACCTAGGATTGGGAAAAGGAGACAGTCTGTGACCAAGGCCACAAACTAAGATATGCTAATCTGAGCATGTCCAGGTGCACCAACCCCCACTCAGCAGATGCCTGCAGTGATCCCAAAATCAGATACCCCCTTCCTGCTGATGCCAGTAGGGTCTCAGCTCATTGCTCTGCAGATGCATAAATAGACTTCTTATAAAATGCATCAAGTCTTGTATGTCCCTCCTTTGGCGGTCCTAACAGTATTGTAACTGGCTCAAAGGAGTTGTTCAAAAAGTGTTACTTAAAAAACAACAATGAACATGTGAATGAGTAAGTGAAGGAATGAGACTAAGGAGTAGAAAAGTTTAGGGCTTTACTACTCACAGAGAACAGATCTGATTAGGAAAGGGGTTTGGACACCCCAGACTCACATGAAACCAGATGTAGAAAGGGCACTGAAAAAATTTCACCAACTGGAAAGGTTTGCCTCAGTGCAGCATCTTGTGCCCTGTTCTGAACTTTCACATTCCTCAGAATACATAATTATCAGGATAACTATAACTAAAGATACAATTCGTTTCTGGGTCCTAGATGTTTGGAGTGCTCAAAGAGGGCTATTTTTGAGTCACAAGGTACCCGAAGTCATCACTAAAGTCCTGGTCCCCTCCACCTCCTATAAACAGCTCTCAGGTATTAACCTCCCCAAACCTCCGGGATTCTGGTATAATGTGAGCTTTCAGCACCAGAAACAAGGAATATAGTGAGATATAGAAAAGAGACTTGTCTCAATTGGCCCACATGTAAAATGAAGACTACAAACAATTACTTTGGAAAGTTGTGAGTACTTAACTTACTAACTGAAGTATAGTGCTGAAGACGATTGAGGTGCTGAAGACGATTGAGGTGCTGAAGAATCATTAGATTCTCTTTCTTCAACCCCAAGCCAAGTGTACAATTTTCCCAAAAGAGGAAGAGAACTGGTTTTCAGGAGCAGACCAAAACATTTTAGGTAACAAACAGATACTATGGTAGAGAGAAATGTTCTCCTACCCCCAGTCCAGGAGAACAAAGTAAGATGAGAGGACTGAAGGGGAACAAACAGGAGTGCCTGATGAGGAATGACAAGAAGTGGTGGGAATTAAGGGTAAAGGGTCCTACAGGGGACACAGGACAAGAGAGAGCCATCAGAGAACAGAGGGAAAACATTACCGTGTTTCTGTCTTTTCCTGGTACAGAGTGCATCCTGTTCTTCTGAGTTAGTGGGCATGCCTCTGAGCTCAGGAGAAATTCACAAGACAGAGAATATTCCATAACAGTTCAATCACATGAGCTGATATTGCTTTTTCTATGTAAGATTTTTTTTGTGCATAAAGAGAAACATATAAGCTCAGTACTCAAAAGCCTCCACCAAAAAAAAAGGCTTCAGAAAGCTTTTCTAAACTTTGACAGCATTTTTGCTCTTATTCCCTAATTGCTCCAAAAAATGACAAAGAAAAAAAAAGCTTGAAAAATTCAAGTTCTTAATAAGTAATAAAGCAACTTTCACACTGTCTATATCACAATTATACAATCATTTCTTCACAAATCTCTCTCTATGACTGTTAATATATTGCTAAAAGCACCTTCCTAACAAAGGAACCTCAGGTTGAGCCATTCAGAATGGCTTGTGGATTAAGGTGGCCAATGGGCCAGCAAGGTGTGCCCTGAAAGCCCAGGGGATGTCTAGGCTTGCCTGACATCTTGCCTGAAGCATACTGTGGACTCATTAGCTAAAAACAGGTGCTTGAAAGAGCCCTCTGGGAATTCCCATGGAAACTAAGTGACTCACAGTTTACCTTTAGATCAGTGGTCCCCAAACGGTACTGGTCCGTGGCCCATTTGGTAAAGAATAACTAACTTACATTATTTCTGTTTTATTTATATTTAAGTCTGAACGATGTTTTATTTTTTTTTTTAAATAACCAGATTCCCTCTGTTACATCTGTCTAAGACTCACTCTTGACGCTTGTCTCGGTCATGTGATACATTTATCCGTCTCACCCTAAAGGCCAGTTCGTGAAAATATTTTCTGACATTAAACCGGTCCATGGCCCAAAAAAGGTTGGGGACCACTACTTTACATCATCTTGCTAATGTTGTCATGTATTTAATTATAATACATAGTAAAGACATTATAGATAACATCAGGTTAATGGTAATTTTTAAATTAATTTATTGGGGTGATACTGGTTAACATAATTATACAGGCTCAGGTGCCCAATTTAACAACACATCTCTGTACACTGTATTGTGTGTTTACCCCTCCAAGTCAAGTCTTCATCCATCAAGGTCAATGGTAATTTAAATTTACCTACATATTTGACTTTTTTTGCTCAAATTTTTTTCTACATCTAGAATTGCAAGTTCAATAGCTAAAACTTGATTTCAATAGATAAGTTTTAACAAAAATTAGACAAAGTTAAGAAATGTTAGTAAAACAGGATGTCAGAAGAAAATAGGAGCTTCCACCTGTGAGCATTTTCTTTCTCCTTAAAGAACTCCTTTGCATTTTTCCTTTAGTGCAAGTCTTCTAATGATGTATTTATCTTACCTTTATTCTTTTTTTTTCTTTTCTTTTTTTGTGTGTGTGTGACAGAGACAGAGATCGGGACAGATAGGGACAGACAGGAAAGGAGAGAGATGAGAAGCTTCAATTTTTCATTGCAGCTCCTTAGTCTCCTTAGTTGTTCATTGATTGCTTTTTCATATGTGCCTTGACTTGGGGGGCTACCACAGAGTGAGTGACCCCTTGCTCAAGCCAGCAACCTTGGGCTCAAACCAGCGACGTTGGGCTTCAAGCCAGCGATCTTTGGGCTGAAGCCAGCAACCATGGGGTCATATCTATGATCCCACGCTCAAGCCAGCAACCCCACACTCAAGCTGGTGAGCCTGCACTCAAGCCAGATAAGCCTGTGCTCAAGCTGGTACCTTGGGTCTTCAAACCTGGGTCCTTTGTGTCCTAGTCTGACGCTCTATCCACTGCCCCACAGCCTGGTCAAGGTCACCTTTATTCTTAAAGGATGTTTTACTGAACATAGAATCAGAATGGAAGAGTTATTTTTATTCAGTACTTTGAAGATAATATCTCATTGTTCTCTGTCCCCTAGTTTGTCTGTTTCTCTTGAAGTCAACTGTTAGTCTAATTCGGTTATTTTCAACCAGTGTGCCACAAGAATTTTTTAAACACACAACACCTGACTATGGGCACTGACTTCTTTTCCCTTAGACTATCGAATTAAAAATGACAACAGCCAACCCAACAGCCATCCAGTGTGAATAAATCAAATTATACCTATTTTTTGTCAGATCAGCAAAAAATACATTTTTTTGGTGTGCAAAAGAATTCTAGTAATTAGTTTATGCGACCATAAGATGAAAAAACATTTGAAAATCACTGATCTAATTTTACTTCTTCGGAGGTAATTTGTCTTTTTTTTTCTTTTTAGGTGAGAGAAAGGGAGATAGCAAGGCAGACTCCCATATGCACCCCAATCAGGACCCACCTGGCAACCCCATCTGAGGTTGATGCTTGAGTACTGAACTATTTTTAGTGCCTAAGGCTGATGCACTCCAATGGAGCTATCCTCAGCACCTGGGGCCATGCTCAAATCAGTTGAGCCATGG
The DNA here is from genome assembly GCF_036850765.1 of Saccopteryx bilineata. Taxonomy (NCBI): domain Eukaryota; kingdom Metazoa; phylum Chordata; class Mammalia; order Chiroptera; family Emballonuridae; genus Saccopteryx; species Saccopteryx bilineata. The sequence continues at coordinate 135,487,317 of NC_089491.1, read as the reverse complement.
GAGTTGGACTATGGGAGTTGGAGCCATGGGAGTTGGACTATGGGAGGACTAAGAGGGAGAAGGAGAGGGAAAAAAGCAGATGGTCACTTCTCCTGTGTACCCTGAATGGGAATCAAACCTGGGACAGCCATACGCCAGGCCGATGCTCTATCCACTGAGCCACCAGCCAGGGCCAATTTGTCTTTTCTTTTCCCTTTTGCCACTTTTAGTGTTTTCTCTTTTGATTGGGTAATTTTATTATGATGTGAAAAATGTGTGCCTTTTTATTTATCATACTTGGGATTTATTTATAGGACTTCTAGCATTAGTAGTTGATATATTTTTTCAGTTTGAAATTTTTTCACCCATTATCTAATATGTTGCCCTAATTTCACATCTATTACTCAATTCTTTCTCTCTTCTTTGGAACTCCATCTGCATGTATATTGTCCACATTCAATACATTATGTATCTCATACTATCTTTTTTTTCTTTATTCTTTCTGTGTCTTGCTGTACATATTTTTTCTTACCTACCTTATATGTCACTTGTATACTCTCAACACTATCTAATCTCCTTTAAATTTACACATTAAGGTTTTAATTTCAGCCATTAAGGGTTTGTTTTGTTTGTTTATTTGTTTGTGTTTGTTTGTTTGTTTTTGAGAGAGGCAGGAAGAGAAAGACAGGAGCTGCTCCTGTATGTGCAGGGAATTGAACCAGCAGCCTCTGTGCTCCAGACAGTGCTCCAACCAACCGAGCTATCCAGCCAAGACTTAATTTATTTTTAATTGATTGATTTTTAGAGAGTCAAAAAAAGACTAGGGTGGGGGGTGAAGGGAAACATTTATTTGTTGTTCCACTTAGTTGTGCATTCACCAGTTGTTTCCTGTATGTGCCCTGACCAGGGATCAAACCCTATGAGCTAACCAGCCAAGGTCTGAGTTTTTATTCTAAAATTGTTACTTAGATTTTTTTTATTCTCTCCAAAAATATTACACCAAAATTTGCAATCTTGTCTTAAACCTCCATAAGTAGTTTAGGCTTTAAAGTAGTGTGTCTGAGGCCCTGGCCAGTTGGCTCAGCGGTAGAGCATTGGCCCAGCATGTGGAAGTCCCAGGTTCAATTCCCGGCCAGGACACACAGGAGAAGCATTCATCTGCTTCTCCACCCTTCCCTCTCTCCTTTCTTTCTATCTCTCTCTTCCCCTCCCACAGCCAAGGCTCCACTGGAGCAAAGTTGGCCCAAGCACTGAGGATTGTTGGGTGCATGTGGGAGTTTGTCTGCCTGTCCTCCCAACCCCCATCCCACCCTCGCTTCTCACTTTGGAAAAATACAGGGGGAAAAAAAAAAATATATATATATATATATATTTATATTTATATATTGTATCTGGATCCATTTCCACCATCTCTAGTTTGTTTCCCCATATTAATGTTTCATTTTTTTCTACTTAGAGCAGGATAGTCTTATGCAATTGTGGAAATTGCTCAAGACTCTGTGTTGTAGTCTCTGCCTCCAGAGGAAATTTTCACTTGCTTTTGCCAGACAGCCATGGGCATCAGCAGCTCTGGATCACTCTTTGTAATTGTAGGACTCTGATAAGCTGGGCTCCAGCCCATGCAAAACCAGCCTGCTTCCAATTCAACTTTATTTCAGGGTGTTGCCTCTTGAGGTTCCAACACACTCCCTTGGTGGACCCTGAAATCCATTTTTCACATTAACTTTAAGAAGCTGTCAAAATAACTTTTCATATTCTCAACCACCTCTTAAAGATTCCCAAATGGGGAAAAGAGCCCCCTAAATACTGAGCTTGCTTTTCCGGATTTTCTTTGGAATGATGGCTCTATAATTCTTTACTCCCTTCTTAGTTTTTGGATTATCTTCAGAACAGATCCTTAATATACCTGTATGCTACTCAACTTTTGTTTTTGAAATGTGTGTTGGTCCAAATTAGCTAGTAGTTAGTAGTTACTAGAGGTAAAAGTCCCTGATAATATTATTTTAGTACATTACTATTTTGTCATTATTAGGTATTGCTAATTTATATATTTGAAAATGCTGACTTTTTTCAGTCCTTACTTGTTTGCTTTAGTTTTTCATTTGCATTTTTCTCTAATCCAAATTTTTATCATTTTCTCTTTCTTCTCAACTATTTTTATTTTTAAAATTTATTTATTGATTTTAGAGAGAGAAAAAGAGAGAGAGAATGAGACATCAATTTGTTGTTCCACTTATTTTTGCATTCATTGGTTGATTCTTGTATGTATACGCCCTGACTGAGGATCAAACCCTCAATCTTGGCTTATCAGGACAAAGCTCTAACCAACTGAGGTACCCAGCCAGGACCCTCTCAAATCTTTTTAAAGAAATGTTCATATTACATATTTTCATTTTAAAAAGCACAAGCAAATAATTTGAAACTTTTTAGGTTTTTTTCCTCCTAGATTGTTTTCTCCCTCTATGTTTGCATTAAATATAAGTGAGGATGATTTTTAAATTTTTTTATTTTACCATTTAGAGAAAGAGTCAGCGGGAGAGAGAGAGAGGAACATCAATCAGTTCCTGTATGTGTCCTGACTGAGGATCGAACTGGAGACCTCTGTGCTTCAGGATGACACTTTAACCAACTGAGCTATCCTGCCAGGGTAGTGAGGGTGCATTTGGATGAAAATAAGAGAAAAAGCCATAGTTAAACCCATAAGACTGTTTATTTTTACTTAAGAATAAGTATGGGTGTTGTGAAACTTGGGGTTTGGTATTTGGTATAGCAATTCCATGGTAAGTCAAGTTATTGGTTCAGTGTGACTAGAATTTTTTACCCTCTCATAATGTCGTTACAACTTCTGTAGCTCCTAGCATCATATTCTCACACATCATGTCCAAATTAGAGAGGACAGCAAAGACTGTTCCCCTGGAGGGTCTCCTTTAGGCTCATTGGTTAATACCATATCTCACAGCTACCGTGAACTGCAAGGAAGACTGGGACCCTGAGTATCTGGCAAAGGAGGGTATAATTTCATAAATGGTTTAGACCAGTGGTTAGAAAACTCATTAGTCAACAGAGCCAAATATCAACAGTACAATGATTGAAATTTCTTTTGAATGTGGCTCTTCCACAAAATACCACATGTGAGCGCTACCTCGATAAGGAATATACCTGCCTATATAGTTTGTTTAAAAAATTTAGCTCTCAAAAGAAATTTCAATCATTGTACTGTTGATATTTGGCTCTGTTGACTAATGAGTTTGCCGACCACTGGTTTAGACAATACTGAATTATATACCCTGGTGATAGGTATATAAATAATATTAGAGTTGTTAGTAAGCAAAGGAGTACAATAACAATAAAATAGGTAAGCAATGGTGTCCATCCATATGGCATGTTTCTTTCTTTCCTAATTTGACTGTCTGGGCCATAGTATACCAGAGTTCTCATTGTTCCCCTTACCTTGGTATTTGTCTTTTCTTTTTGCTATAGACTAAGTGCTTGGATATTTCAGTTTATGCATTTTTGTAGGCAATATATAAGAACATTTTTACCTATCCTTCTGCCAGTGACCAGATACCTCTGTATACAAACAACAATTTCTACTCCCTCCTTCAGTTTGTTACATACTATGGACTAAATTATGTCCTTCTTCCCATACCCCACAAATTTACATGCTGCAATCCTTCCCCCTAATGTGATGGTATATGGAAGTGTGGCCTTTGGGAGATACTTAGGTTAACATGAGGTCATGAGAGTGAGGCTGTCAAGATGGGATTAGTGCCTTTATGGGACCAGAGAAGTTGCTTTCTGTCAATCTTCACCACTCAGTCTATGGTCCTTTGTTATGGCAGCCTGACCTAATACAATACAGGATGTGTCCCTGAGCTAATACAGTGTAGGCAATGTCTCTTCTCAAGACAAATGCCTCCATCTATGCTTTAGATATTATTCTATTCTGCTTCTTCTGGGACCTAGCTCCTTCAAACTTGTTATTTCGCCAGTTGGTATTCCATTTTTTTTCTCCATTTGTCTTTTGCACTTAGTACTTAGCACATTCAAACTCTTTTTTCTATTTGTGGGTGTGTCATAACATATATTCTAAAAATACTTTCCCAGTCCTGTATACCCTTATAGCTTCTGACTTAATTTTTACATTTTCTCACACCCAAGTATATTAAAGTAATAACTGCATTACCTGGAAATCATTTCTGCATCAACCACTCTTCTGAATCTTCTCTATGGTTTACTAATGATATCTGAAACCAATAAGAATTTACTCTACACCACTGAGATGCACAAAACAGTGTTTTCTGTATTTTCCAATATTTTTGTTGTTTATTTTAAAAAGTGTTATTATATAATTTTTAAACATACACAAAGTCTTGGAAATATAAGGAACTTCCACTGTACCATGCATACTTTTACCATATTTGCTTCAGATTACTTTTCAAAAACTGGGACATTATAAGTTGAAGACTTCTTGATACCATTCTCCCATCCCTTCTTCTACCCACAGATAACCACTAACTTAGCCAGAACATAGCCCCTTAAAGATGTCCACTCCTTAATCTTAGAACCTGTGAATATGTTACTTTCCATGGCAAAGGGACTCCGTAGATGTCACTGAGTTTACATATTTTAAAAGAGTATCCTGGATTGCCCAGGTGGGCCCAATTTAATCACAGGAGCCCTTAAAAGCAGAGAACTCCAATTGGTGTGAGAGAGATCTGGTAGAAATGCAAGTCAAAGCAATTCAAAACATAAATAGACTTGACCCATAGTTGCTTGAGGAAGGACATATAAAAGGCATGACAGCCTGACCAGGCGGTGGTGCAGTGGATAGAGCGTCAGACTGGGATGCGGAGGACCCAGGTTCGAGACCCTGAGGTCGCCAGCTTGAGCACAGGTTCATCTGGTTTGAGCAAAGCTCACCAGCTTGAACCCAAGGTTGCTGGCTTGAGCAAGGGATTACTCGGTCTGCTGTAGCCCCATGGTTAAGGCACATATGAGAAATCAATCAATGAACAACTAAGGTGCCACAACGAAAAACCGATGATTGATGCTTCTCTTCTCTCTCCGTTCCTGTCGGTATGTCCCTATCCATCCCTCTCTGACTCTCTCTGTCTCTGTAAAAAGAAAAGAAAAGAAAAGAAAAGAAAAGAAAAGAAAAGAAAAGAAAAGAAAAGAAAAGAAAAGAAAAGAAAAGAAAAGGCATGACAGCCTGACCAGGTGGTGGCATAGTGGATAGAGGGTCCGACTGGGATGCAGAGGACCCAGGTTCAAAACCAAGGTCACCAGCTTGAGCACAGGCTCATTGGTTTGAGTGTGGGGTATCTGGCTTGAGCATGAAATCATAGATATGACCCCATGGTCACTGGTTTGAAGCCCAAGGTTGCTGGCTTGAGCAAGGAGTCCCTCGCTCTGCTGTAGCCCCCCAATCAAGGCACATATGAGAAAGCAATTAATGGACAACTAAGGAGACTAAAGGAGCTGCAACAAAGAATTGATGCTTCTTATTTCTTTCCCTTCCTTTCTGTCTGTCCCTATTTCAGTCTCGCTCTCTCTGTCTCTGTCACTCACACACACACACACACACACACACACACACACACACACCTCATGAGAGTCATGCAGCCTGCTTTTAGAAGCAAGGCCTAGCTCCCAGCTGATAACCAACAAAGAAACAGAGACCTCGTTCCTACAATTTCAAGAAACTGAATTCTGCTACCAATCTGAGCTTGGAAGTAGATTCATCCCCAGAACCTCCAGAAAGAAATGCAGCTCTGCGGACAGCTGGATCTCTGCCTGCTGAGAGTCTAAGCAGAGGACAGCACTGGGACTTTGACATACAGAACCTTGAGATAATAAGTAGGCATTGTTTATTGTTTTAATTTGCTAAATTTATAGTAATTTGTTAAAGCTGCAATAAAAACAAATACACTGCTTGATATTTTTACTACATATATGTCTGGGGGCTTGGGGGGGGTTGTGGCAGAGACAGAGAGAGTCAGAGAGAGGGACAGATAGGGACAGACAGACAGGAAGGGAGAGATGAGAAACATCAATTCTTCATTGTGGCTTCTTAGTTGTTCATTGATTGATTTCTCACATGTGCCTTGACAAGGGGGCTAAAGCAGACCGAGTGACCCCTTACTCGAACCAGCGACCTTGGGCTCAAGCTGGTGAGCTTTGCTCAAACCAGATGAGCCCGCACTCAAGCTGGCGACCTCGGGGTCTGGAACCTGGGTCCTCCACATCCCAGTCTGACATTCTATCCACTGCGCTACCGCCTGGTCAGGCTATGTCTATGTTTTTAAACTTAACAAATATTTCTCACTATATGAAACATTCTGAAATTAGCTCTTTTTTCATTCAACATATTTCAGAAATTTATTCAGGTTGATGTGTAGAAATTATTTATTCATTTAATTACTATATAGCATTCTACTCTATGAACATACGACATTTGATGTATTTTTCAGATGGTTAAATACCTGTGATGAATTTGAATGTTTTGGTTGAATCTATAGATTCTATAGGATTTTCTATGTAGATAAGCACATCATCTTCCAATAATAACTAATGTTTTCTTCTCTTTCTTTCCAGTTCTTAAATTTTAACTTATTTTATTTCTTTGTCTTAGTGCACCAATTGGGACTTTCAATACAATATTAAGTAGTAAAAGGGAAAATGGCCACCTTTTCTTATTTTAATTGAAGACAAATTTCTAAAATGTATTCCTTAAACAAAAATTTACTGGAAGCTTTGTATTTACTCCATCATGTTAAGAAAGTTTCCTACTATTACCAGTTTGCTAAGACCTTTATAATAAATAAGCATTCAATGCCTTTTTGCATCTGTTGAGATAACATATTATTTCACTTAATATTTTAATTAGTGGATTTAAATAAAATATTATCTGAAGCTTGAATTAGAGAATTCTTGCATTAATGGTATATATTCAGCCACTTTAAAACTAAAAAAGTGAGAAGAAACAATAATAATATAGATATATTTTTATATCCTAAGGTTCAAATAAATAAGTAATTTGTCCAAACCATGAAGCTAGAAATTTAAAGGTAGTAAAGGACCAGGATTTAGCCTCAAGTTTATTTAAATCCAAAATACTTTGCATCTTGCCTGCTCCAAACACACAAACACACACACCTACCATTATATACAGAAAACATATGAGATGTCATATATCTATATTTATCTATCTACACACACATTCCCCCCATTATATACATTAAACATAAGTGAAAAATCATATATAGTATCTACTGTATATCCATCCATTTATCCACGCACACACACACACACCCACACACATCATTTACAGCTCATTTATTCTAGCCGTGGGAGAACAAGGAATATTTTATTCCTTAACTGAACTGAAAAGAGTAGTGCTTTCTTTTGATTTGGGTAAATTGGAATTAGAGGCTCCTGTAATCCTGGAACATCATGGCATTATAAGATCAGACAACTTCTTTTATTATTAAGAAATAAAGCAGGAGCTCTAAATCACAGGAAACAAAATTAAGATAGTTCCTTTAATAAGATTAATTATATCTGGCAGGTGGCATAGCCATTTTTGGCCTGAGGCAGAAACAAAACAGAAATGATCACAAACTGTAGGTAGATTAGGAAGGCCTGGGAGATGTGAAGCTTAATTAAACAAGTCCAAGGGCTGAGAATAAAGTTTATGGACTACTTTTTATATCCTTACTGCGAATTCTTTTCTTCTTTTCTTCTTCTTTTAATAAAACCTAAAATTAAAGGTAATTGGGATAGGCCCTTGCTGGTGTGCTCAGTGGATAGAGGGATAGCCCGCACATTGATGTCCCAGGTTTGATTCCCAGTCAAGGTACACATGAGAAGCAACCATCTGCTTCTCTCCTCTTCCCTATCACCCTTCTCTCTCTCTTCCCCTCCCACGGCCAGTGGCTCAAATATCAGTCCAGGTGCTGAAGATAGCTCAGTTGATTCGAGCATTGGCCCCAGATAGGGTTTGCTGGGTGGGTTCCAGTCGGGGCACATGCAGGAGTCTGTCTTACTACCTCCCTTCTTCTCACTTAAATAAATAAGTAAATTAGTAAATAAATAAATAAAATAATTTAAATGTAAATTATCATTTAATCTACCACTGAGCCAACTGGCCAGGGCCAAAATTATTATTTTTTTAACACTGGCTCCAAATATTATATTTTATCATGCAATGCAATATAGAGATGGTATATTATAAAATTATATACCTGAAACCTGCATAGTTTCATTAACCAATGTCACCCAGTAAATTCAAGAGAAATTTTTAAATGTATATATTTTTAAAATTGTGCTTGAGTAACCACTGTACTAGAGATTTACACTTTTTCTTTAAATGAAGTACATGAAGCTCAAATTTATAAATCGGTGGAGGTATGAGAGTAAAATGCCAGCTAGCTCAGATCTAATGGCTAGGACACCATTGCCTCCTTGTGGCATAATTTCAGAATGACAAGTTCTGATTATTGAATATTTATTTTTTCTTTTTCAAATAAATTTTGATAGCCAATGTCATAGAAGTTATGGCTTGATGTAGAGAAAGAGTTGTTACAGATCCCACGTGGTCAATGGAATCTTTATAGGAAAGAGGCTATTTTATTCTGCCTTGTATAGACAAGCAAGTTTTAGGAAGAAAAGAGAAAATATCTTGCAGGCAAAAGAAACAGTTTCATAAAGAGAAAGAGATGTGAATGTATGATATATGGGATTAAGACCATGGAATTTGATATTAAACACAGTTGAACTTAAATCCCCGCTCTGCTCCTCACCTGTCTTATGACTTTGGGCAGGCGACTTCCCTTTCTCCTGTTTCCTAGCCTAGAAAATGGATTTGATCATTGTACTCCATCATAGCTTGGTTGTGAGGATTAAATGAAATGTGCACATAACATTTCGCACATTGGCCCATTAGTGTTTGCTTATTGTTAATAGATTTCCCTTCAAGTTGTCATTTGCTGAAAAGAGTAAACCATTTAGTAATTACTAGCTATTTTTTTTTGTCAAGAAGAATAAAAGACATTAAACACACATGTCAACTGTAAGATGCATCTAAATTTCTGAAACAGTAAAATATGAAAATGTGCATCTTAGAATCAAAGGAACGTATATTATCATCATTATGAGGGCTGGTCTGCAAAGAATCTGTAATATAGATTCTTAAGTGGTAGGATTCAGCTGGTTTGCACCAGTTCGACAGAACCGATACCTAATTTTCTGTTGAGTTCAGCGAACCAGTTGTTAAAATGGCACTTGTAATCAAGGTTCTTTCTAAGGGGGTGCCTGGGCAGCCGCCCAATGTGGAAATCACAAATTTACGTTCCTTACTCTTTTAACATTCATCTGTATAACAGTGTATTCTAAGCGCCCATAGTAATGTTCATTCCATCCATAGGTGAAAAAGTTACAAGTGAGGACTCCAATCAAGAAGCAATATGGAAATATCTTAAATAACAGTTTTATTGTTTTTAGTCAGGTATTAATATTTTTTCATTAATATTTTAATACTCTTTCTTATAACAATCTAGTTTTGTGTACCTCTTTTATTGTTCTTAAGTATTAAATGCATGAAATAATAAACTACCTTTCAGTATATCGTTTTTTTATACTTAAAAACGGTCTTAGGGCAGAGAACCAGTTGTTAAATTATTTGAATCCCACCACTACATGCTTAAAATTTAGGTTTGATCCTACTTTTAAAATCCTTCTGTTCTTGGTGGTTTCGAGATACTTGTTTGTTGTTCTTAAATCACACATTAGGGTTAATGTTTAGTTTCCTGTCTCATGTGGTCTCTAAAAAATCCTTAGAACATATCAGACAGTCCATAGATTATGGAATTAGATAGAATCTGGGTCACCTGAGGGTGGGTTAGGATGAAAGGTAATCATCAGGGTCTCAATCCTAGAGCTCAAAGAATGAGCCACAGGTTCAGTGCCAAATGAATGCAAAAAATAAAAAAGCAGTTTTTTCCCCGAGCGTGATAGCTGATAGCTTACCACCTCCCATTGTGTTTGGTAATTTTATAAAAGAAACAACTACAGATGTGGTTACCAAACTAGTGTGCAGCTGAATCAAGTGTTAAAACACTGCAGTGTTGCTAGGCTCCAGAGTTTCTGATTCAGTAGGGATGGAGCCTGAAAACTTGACTTTGTAACAATTACCTAGGAAGCCTGATATAGCTGATCTAGACTACACTTTGAGAATTGCACCTCCAGAATCGCAACCAGCGATACTATTCTGACAGCCATTGGCTCATCGGACCCTCTCTCTAGTGAGACGGCTAAGTTGTCCTCGATGCCCAGAAAGCTGCGAGCCTCTCTAGTCCGCTGCCTTCTCTGGCTTTGGCTCTTCTTTCTGTTTGGCACTCTCTACATCCACAATGACACCGGAATCTTGTCCTGGAGGAAGTATCTGGGATCCCTCTGAGCATTACCAGCCCTCTGAGGGAGAGATGACTGGGGAGTGGGATTCTGCCAAGTGCCCTGGGATCTTGTTACTGCATGTTGCACTGCTGTCCCCTCTGGCTCCAGCAGTTTCTGCCTCTTTCAACAGATCACAGGAAGCTCAACTGAGGAAAGTCTTGGAAGCAGCTCCCCCGTGTCTGAGCCCAGGAACAATCACTTGAGAGCAAGGATGTTAGCCTCGCTCATCTAGAGACTTCTGAAGAAATTGGCTGGATGCCTACGTTGTCTTCAGCTTTCTCTCCAACAAAGTATCACAAGTGCAAAAAGAGAGACTAGATGCCCTTGAGGTTTCCTAGTGAGTTCCAGCGTGACCTGCTGTAGCCAATTATAGGTACAAATTGCCCTCCGCCTTACTCACTGCAGTTGTTCAGTAGCCAGCTGGGTAAATATTCTGGATTTAGAAAATTTTGTTGAGGGATCAGACCTTCAAGACATATTAAAACACCTAACTCAATTAAGCACACTGGCATTTTATTGTTGGGGTGTTTGGACAGAACAAACTCCTTCTTTCCATCGATGTTCACATATCCTTTCTACTGCCGTCTGGTTTTAACAACCAGCACCCTGCTGGCCTCCATCCCCGAGTAACGCTGCCATCTACTGCATGGCTCACCCAACTATTACTGCTTAGCCACAAAACAGCTGCTCAAGGACTTGGACCATTCTCCTCCAGTTACTTTTGTCCCAGTTTCCATCCTAGTGCTCAAGACACAGCAGGGGCTTAATAAATATTTAACAAAGGAAATAACCAATGTTAACAGCAACTCCCTGATCTCTAGTGAGTATTTTTTTTTTTTTTTACAGAAACAGAGAGAGGGATAGATAGGGACAGACAGACAGGAACAGAGAGATGAGAAGCATCAATCGTCAGTTTTTCGTTGCGACACCTTAGTTGTTCATTGATTGCTTTCTCATATGTGCCTTGACCGCGGGCCTTCAGCAGACCGAGTAACCCCTTGCTCTAGCCAGTGACCTTGGGTCCAAGCTGGTGAGCTTTGCTCAAACCAGATGAGCCCACGCTCAAGCTGGTGACCTCGAGGTCTTGAACCTGGGTCTTCCTCATCCCAGGCCGACGCTCTATCCACTGCGCCACCACCTGGTCAGGTTCTGGTGAGTATTGTTTTAACCTTGCTACCCTCTTCATGAGGATACCTTGGTTGTTCTTTATCCTTACAAAACCCCCGTCCTGGTGATACCTCTCTTTTTATTTTAGCAAGAAGATGGAGAATGAATCTACTCATATACCTCTAGTCTTCACCAAAACATGTAAATCTTTTACTTGAGTTTTAGAACAGAGATTTTAAAGTTTGGTAGAACTTATCAAATCTTTTATTTCTACTAACTGTGCTTTTTAAAAGCATGTCCAGGTATACTGACATTATTTTTTGCCCATCAGTTCTTTCTCTTAAACCCCACTTCTCTTGTAAGCTGGTTCTCATATATCCTCCTCGTCGGGAGAGCCAGTTTTGCAGATCTATGAGGTCACGACTGAGATCACAGGGTCCTACGGCCTCTTCTGATTATCACAGATACCATAGATCCCGTTTGTGCACCCAAATCCTGTTCTTGGCAAATCTTAACTACCTCTTCCTCCTGTGATTTGTTTACTTGCTTGAAATTGTACTTTCCTAGTTTGCTCAGACTTCTGGTAATTCTTCTTTTCTGCTAATAGGTCCTGCTTTCTAAATGGTGGAGGCCTCACGCCAGGACTCCAGAGCCTGCACTGTGGTGGGAACTAGCACTGCTGTTCGCCAGTGTCCCGGTCTCTGTCTGAGCACATGCTGGACAGACTCAGCCTCCTCAACAGTAAGACTGCCTATGTCTTGTTTGGGCCAGTGATGTAGGAATGGAAATTATATGTCAGTTTAAGGAAGACGTCTTTAAAACAAGCATGATTCATCATGTTTGTGTTTTCCTACTTCAGAAATTGCTGAAGCACAAAGAAGGAACTTCCTCAGCCTGTTTACCTGAGTGAGGAGGACACAGAGCAGAGCCCTGCCCCTAAGCCAACCCAGACAGGACCTGTCATATGAACAAAATATAAACCTTTTCAGTTTTAAGTCACTGAGGCTTTGGGGGTTGTGCTGGGAAGTCTCCCAGACTACCATCAGGCTCAATGATTCACCAGAAAGATTCACAGAGCTCAGGAGCTGCCATCCTTATGGTTACAGTTTACCACAGCGACTTCCACCACTTAGGACACAGATCAAGATCACCTGAGGGTAAAGGCATGTGTGGCAAAGTCCAGGAGAAACCAGGCACAAGTTTCCACACGTCCCCTCGCAGTTGAGCTGCATGGGGGCATGGTTTTATGTTGTTGTGAGTCGGGGGTGCAGAGAGAGAGATCAGCAGACGAAATCATCAAGGACTAGCAAAGGACCACTGCTCGCTCAGGCAAATGGCCCCGAGTTCACGCTGTGTCCTATTTTTATTCACAAGACTTCAAAAAGCTTGTTTACTGAGAAATTGGCATAACATCAAGCATAACTTTTACTTAAAGATACGTGGAGTACACCTGCATGATAGCTTAATAACAACATAATATCAAAAGGCATTCCTTGCTATTGCTTCTATGGTTTCCACAATATTCCTCTCTTTATCTCAAGGATAACCTTGGAAGGTACAGAAATCTTATGAGAATGTTTTACTGAGAAAAAGCCCAGCAACTGCCTTCAGTCACATAAACTTGTTTCAGTGACCCGCCTTCAACTCACAAAACAATTTTCTTGGCAAAACATTCTTTTCTTGTTGGCTGTGTTCCCATCCAAGGCCATGCAATGGGTTATTCCACTACATTTCCCCCTTTTTGTTTATGCTGAACGTTATGAAGCACCACAGAAAACACAGCCTTCTGTCGTTCATTCCTTATTTTGTTTTTTGCTTTGATTTGTCGACAGACTACATATAAAAGAAAATATAGAATTAATACTATTATAAAAAGTCCTACAGTGGATCCCCAAAATTCCTTAATATATTCAATAGGATTTATTTTATTTTATTTTATTTTATTTTTGTATTTTTCTGAAGCTGGAAACTGGGAGAGACAGACAGACTCCCACATGTGCCCGACCGGGATTCACCCAGCACGCTCTGCCCACCAGGGGGTGATGCTCTGCCCCTCCGGGGCGTTGCTCTGTCGCAACCAGAGCCACTTCAGCGCCTGGGGCAGAGGCCAAGGAGCCATCCCCAGTGCCCGGGCCATCTTTGCTCCAATGGAACCTCGCTGTGGGAGGGGAAGAGAGAGACAGAGAGGAAGGAGAGGGGGAGGGGTGGAGAAGCAGATGGGCGCTTCTCCTGTGTACCCTGGCCGGGAATCGAACCCGGGACTTCTGCATGCCAGGCCGATGCTCTACCACTGAGCCAACCGGCCAGGGCCAATAGGATTTAATTGTGATAAATTATCCATTAATTCCTTCAATATAGGTTGACATGTTAGAATTTCTAATTTTCTTTGAAAAGCTTCATGAATATGTCTTTGTAATTTAATGATTTCTTTAGTTATATTAGCATGATTTAACAAATGCTTTTTAATATTTTCCTAAGGGTTATAAGAAATAGGGATAACACAAAAAGTAGTTACATTCTAATTACATTTTAGCTTAATTTGTCTTTGCAGGCTAACAATTTGATCTCTTAACATAATCATAGTCTGTTCTAAATTATTAACTTTAGTATTATTGAGAAGTTCACAGTTGTTCAGAATCTTCATGTAATTTTTGCACAAAATCCACAGTCTATATTTTGATGTAATGTAACTCTAGATACAGCAGCTGCAGTGGTTACAGCTATTAGTTCCATAATGATGGCGATGATCAGTCCAACCAGTCTCTTGGTTCGCTTCAAGAACTTAATAAGATGTTGTAACAGCATCATGGAAGGGGAACCCTGCCACATCCAATGCATTTGTACTGGGATTTAGACTCCTGTTCAGGTTCTTAAAATGTAAAGACTTTGACTATTTTTATTAAAAAGAATAGAATTATTAATACATGTATAAAAAGCACACTTATTGCAAGTTATTGAATAATTTTCAGCTGTCTATTTGGTTTCATCTATAACAAATATATAAGGCAATCTAACACAAGCAGATATGAAATGTGTTTCATTCTTCTTAAAGATTAACATAATATGATTAGAAGGATAATTTCTCCAGATTTTTCCTTTCTACGCTGACATATGTTTAAGTTTCATGGCTACTTTCCACAAATGATATTATATAGGACCAAATTTTATATGAGGAGCTTGAGGTGACATCCCTCCTCTATGCTATATGATAGTATGATTACTTTGATTACCAGCTGTAATTAAACCATTGTTCTTATGCCACCTTAAATCAGCACCCTGCCCTTTAACTTGGACAGAGCTATGAGGGCTTTAATCTATAACGTTTTATGTACAGATGTATTACTTTTAAATCTATATCCTTGTAACAAACGTTTTTTTTTTCATCTCCTTTACTGTTATCTTTGACAATAGAGAGCCAAGCTTGAGCTTCTATGTTTAAACAATGTGGCTCATGTCCTATACATACAGGTAATCCCTCAACTCCTGTTGTATCATTTTCTAATTTCATGCCTTCTTTCAAAGGTACTAAGGGACCTCTATCATTAAAAGGTCCTGGAAGCCAATTAGAGTCATTAACAAAAATAGGAAAGGCACTATTGTCCTAATGAATAGCTCTACTTAATGGAGGATTAGGAACATATGCCTAATAACTAAAATTTTCAGCTCTACTTACTGGAATTGTTACCAAAGCAATCATTGCTAAAATCAGGTTAGTAGCATTTTTTTTTCTAGCAGTTTGTAGTATATTTTTACCATTAAAGATTAGCTTTTTAAGTTGAACCCAACTTGGTATTTTAGCCTTTTCAATACAGCAGCACCTTTAAGATTCTTCTTTTGAAATTCATTTCTTCTATCTCAGCAATGGGCAGATATGGAAAGAATCTATTGTTCTTATTCATGTTGTTAGTTTAATAATGCGAGCAGGACTCCAAAGGACTTCACCGGATTCTGCAATGACACAAGCAAACCCTCTTCCCCAATGTTGTACTACACTAGGTACCTATTGATCCAACTCACTTTTATAATGTATAGGTTGATTAATTTTAAAACTGTTACTTTTCATCTAATGTCTGCAGCAGTCAAATTATCTCCTCCTGTATTTAAGAAATTTAAAGTAAATAAAGCTTTGTGTAACATAATTCTAGGGAATAATCTCCTTTCTTCTCCCCCCTTTTGTTTAAGTAACATATTTTTCAGAGTGCAATTACTGCGTTCAATAATTGCTTGTTCTTGTGGATTATATGGAATTCTAGTAGTATGTTTAATATTCTAAAATGCTAAGAATTGTTGAAATTTAGTAGATGTATAGGCAGGACTATTGTCAGTTTTAATTGCCTTAGGAATGCCTATAACATTAAAAGCTTCAATAAGATGTTGAATGACACAATTAGCCTTTTTTCTAGGCAAAGGTGTGGCCTATCGAAAGAAAGAATAAATATTAATAAAACCGTACATAAGATAGTTTTTTAAAAGAAGAAATATGAGCAATATTTATTTGTTACAGGTTATTACTGTGTTGTCCTCTAGGATTCATTCCTCTGGGTAATGGAGGAGCATTTATAATACTATATTGAGGACAGTTTTTAACACTATTCTGAGCTTCTTGCCAAGTTATTTTAAATTTTTGCATAAAATATTTTCTATTTGTATGAGTCTCTGTATGAAATTTAGTAGCTATTTCTATTGATTTAATGAGTAATTGATTAATTTTATTATTTGTAGTAGACATAGGTCCTGGTAAAGCTGTATGAGAATGAATGTGAGTTATATAGACAGGTGAATTTCATTCCTACAATAAAAGTTGTAACTCTTGAAACAATTTGTGCAATCTAGAACTATTATTTGAAATATAAACAGTTTTATAAGTTTAATTGTATGTTTTACAATATGTGAATCAGTAACAGTGTTAATAGGACAGGATGTTTGAATTTTGTTTTCAACTACAATTAAATTACACTGATTTAAGGTTTCAGAAGCATTTTTAAGGATGACTGAAAGAAAGTTCAGTATTATTTTTATAGGCTATTAATATGTTGTTTATATAATGCATTATTAAAGATTGAGGACATTTCTGACAAATTTTTTCTAAAGGTTGATTTACATAATGTTGATACAGTGTCTGACTATTCAACATTGCTTATTTAAGTAATATAAACTTAGTAAGAATAGTTAGTTATGCTTATTGTTATAGACACAACAGCTAGCATTGCTAGAAACAGAGTCAATGATGTTTTTTGAAGTTTTAGTCTTAATTAAAACATTTTTTCCTCCTGGGTAAGTTTATTTAATTGTCAACTTTTCCTTTTTTCTATTTCTAACTTATGCCGAGGCTTTACTTTTCTGGAAGGTATCTACTAGTCCCGTATCTGTGGAGATAAGAGCAAATCCTCACCCCTACATTTTGCCTACATTGCTGTTGTAAATTAGCAAACTGTCCATTTAAAAAGTTCATCTTGTGTAATATTAATAAGAGGGTTAGCATTAGCATTTTGATTAGCTTGAATACAAGCTTGATTTTCCTAAGTTATAAAATGTAACTCTTTCACTTTTGAAAGAACAGTCCAAGCCAACATTTCTAAATTTTTTTAAATAAAACATTCAGAGTCTATGAAGGAGGATAGCAGTTCCTGCGTATAAAGACAGTTAGTTTTATACTGGGAGCAAGTTCTTTTTAACTCTTTAAGAGCTTTGACAGAAATTTGGTCATAGCAAGTATAAAAAACTCCTTGTCAGAAAGTTTAGACTGTAATTTAAAAAGTTGCTCTTTTAATTATTTATAAGATAAATGTTTTCCTTTATCAGAGGCCAAATGACCCTTGTTATTTTCCTATTATAAAAAAAATTTTAGAGCTTTGTTAGGGATTTTTCCTAAGCTATGCAGCTTAGTGACTACTACCTAAGTGGGCTGAAAAGAAAACTAATGTTGCTTAGTAATAAGAGATGCATCAGCGTCTATATCTGAAAGTCTTTTGTATTGTTAAGTCTATTATAGGGCATCAGAGGAACTAAATTCCCGCTTTCCTCAGTGCCTCCTTTTTCAGGATGTTGCCTTACAAGCAGCCAACTGTTTGAAGCAGTTTGAGATAAATTCTTAAAATGACTTAATTTTACTTAATTCCTTAGTTTTATAAATTTGAGTATATTTTACACATAAACAAGACAATTTTCAAAACAGAAACACAAGTATAACATATAACTTTAATTAATACTAATACTTGATTCTTATTTGATTTTAAACTTTGAATATACCTTATAATGTATTAACCAAATTAGCAAGTCTTAAGGATCCATATTCTATTCAATTTAAATTTAAATGAGCGCTCCTTATAATTTCTAATTTTAAAGCAAAAAATATATGGATAAAACTTTTTTCAATATAAAAGCTGGCATTTTTTATCTTTGTATGTAAACACAATTCAGGCCTTAAAAATCACATTTTAGACAACATCAAACAAAAACTAAGCAGAAATTAGAATCAGACAAACCAGACCAGACAAACCAAAGAGAAACCCGGGATTTAAGAGCACAGTCAGACTAGAAAGATGCCTGCCTGATTTTAATCAGGGCATTTTCTGACAGAGGGACTGACGATGGATGAGACTAAACAAAATTTTCCTAAGAAAATTCTCTTGGCAGCTGCTGGGATATTTTCTATAGTCAGATTTAACACATGTTCCCTGCCTCAGTTTCCAGGCAAAGAATAAGAACGAAACAAAATGATAGCTCAGAGGATTGTAGCTAAAACACCAAAGAAAATCAGTATTTATTTATTTTATTATTACAAAGACTAGAGAATTTTAAGGACTTCATGATTCTTCAATAAGTTCTAGTTCTAATTGAATTTGTACCAGCTGATGTAAAGCTGCAAGCTTTTCTTCCTTGTCTCTATTTCCAGTGATTTGCATCCAGGCTTTAAGAAAGCGATCTAATCTGAGCTATAACAGCATCGGTATAACCAGTTTGTTGTCCCACAGCTGCATAAGCACCAACGCCGATGAGCATTTCAAAAGTAGCTCCTGGGGGATTATTTCTGGTGTTCATGCGAGATATTTGAAAAGCCTCCTCTCTCCACCAAGATTTGAATTGTAAATATTGTCCTGGTTTCAAAACCGTACTAGCAAGTAAATCCCAATCCAAAGGAATGATTAAATAATTATTACAATAGGAAGAGATCAGACCTTGAACATATGAGGACTGAGGTCCATATGTAGCAACAGATTGTTTGACGAGCTTTAAGAAAGTAAATTCAAATTGGTCAAATTGGATTATTATGCCCTCCCCCAGGATCTGGAGCATTAAGAGGAAAAGGCTGTCGAATAATTGAAAAAATAGATGCAGGCCCTGGCCGGTTGGCTCAGCGGTAGAGCGTCGGCCTGGCATGCAGAAGTCCCGGGTTCAATTCCCGGCCAGGGCACATAGGAGAAGCGCCCATTTGCTTCTCCACCCCCCACCCCCTCTTCTTCCTCTCTGTCTCTCTCTTCCCCTCCCGCAGCCAAGGCTCCATTGGAGCAAAGATGACCCGGGCGCTGGGGATGGCTCCTTGGCCTCTGTCCCAGGCGCTAGAGTGGCTCTGGTTGCAGCAGAGCGACGCCCCGGAGGGGCAGAGCATC
The DNA here is from genome assembly GCF_036850765.1 of Saccopteryx bilineata. Lineage (NCBI taxonomy): Eukaryota > Metazoa > Chordata > Mammalia > Chiroptera > Emballonuridae > Saccopteryx > Saccopteryx bilineata. Next base: position 135,468,166 of record NC_089491.1, on the reverse strand, counting down.
GCCCCCTGGTGGGCAGAGCATCACCCCTGGTGGGCGTGCCGGGTGGATCCCGGTCGGGCGCATGCGGGAGTCTGTCTGACTGTCTCTCCCCGTTTCCAGCTTCAGAAAAAAGAAAAAAAAATAGATGCAGAAAAATTACTAGAATTAGATTCTAAATCATCATGACGCATAAGCACCTGTTACATTTCAGAGATTTCAGGAAATTGAAAAATCCTTCCCCTGCCAGTACCAGTTAATTTTTGACCTTGAATTGGAGGAGCTGTAGGCTCACATATATCTTGCTTTTGAACAGGATAAGCAGTATACTGATTTCCATTCTCCTGTTGTTTCAGTGTAAATTGTAGTTTACTTAATAAATGTTTTAGACAGGCAACATCATCCATAGGGGCTCCCTCATTTTTTAAGAAAGAGGAATGAAAGCCTGTTGATGGCTGAATTTCATTAATATTATCAGTAACTTCAGAAGCAGAGACAGTATTGTCCAAGTCATTATTCTGTTCATTCTGTGCTGAATCAAATTCTTCAGGCTCATTAAAAATAACCTCACTCAAGTCTTTAACAGAATCTCCATCTGATTGCAAAGGGCCAAGGGCTTTAGCAATAAGATTATAAGCAGCCCACATTTCAGCATCAAGTGGATCTTCGTGCTGATGAACACAGCCTAAAGATTTTCCTGCTTGTTGCCAAACATTCAAATTCAATTGATTACAATGTTCAGGAGTATACCAATAACAATGTTTCTGAATAGCATTTAAAAGACGTAACAAAACCTTGTCTTTTTTTTTTTAATAATTTTATTTTTTTAATGGGGTGACATCAATAAATCAGGATACATATATTCAAAGAAAACAAGTCCAGAGTATCTTGTCGTTCAATCATGTTGCATACCCATCACCCAAAGTCAGATTGTCCTCCGTCACCCTCTATCTTGTTCTCTCTGTGCCCCTCCCCCTCCCCCTTTCCCTCTCCCATTCCCCCCTCCCCCCCGTAACCACCACACCCTTATCAATGTCTCTCAGTTTCACTTTTATGTCCCACCTACATATGGAATAATGCAGTTCCTGTTTTTTTCTGATTTACTTATTTCGCTTCGTATCATGTTATCAAGATCCCACCATTTTGCTGTAAATGTTCCGATGTCATCATTTCTTATGGCTGAGTAGTATTCCATAGTGTATATGTGCCACATCTTCTTTATCCAGTCATCTATTGACGGGCTTTTTGGTTGTTTCCATGTCCTGGCCACTGTGAACAATGCTGCAATAAACATGGGGCTGCATGTGTCTTTACGTATCAATGTTTCTGAGTTTTGGGGGTATATACCCAGTAGAGGGATTGCTGGGTCATAAGGTAGTTCTATTTGCAGTTTTTTGAGGAACCACCATACTTTCTTCCATAATGGTTGTACTACTTTACATTCCCACCAACAGTGGATGAGGGTTCCTTTTTCTCCACAGCCTCTCCAACATTTGCTATTACCTGTCTTGCTAATAATAGCTAATCGAACAAAAACCTTGTCTTTTATCTGAATCCCAGACCCTTTTAAAAAGGATTTTAAAACTTGTACATAATTGTCCCATAATGAATGGGAATTTCCCATGACTTTGCTAGTTACCCGAAAGTTTCGCGTACACAGCGCATCCAACTTACCCTTTCGGGGTTTCATCTGTTCACAATCTCTTCTTAAGGCCCCACGTTGGGCGTCAAATGTTGTGAGTCGGGGGCACAGAGAGAGAGATCAGCAGACGAAATCATTAAGGACTAGCAAAGGACCACTGCTCGCTCAGGCAAATGGCCCTGAGTTCACGCTGTGTCCTATTTTTATTCACAAGACTTCAAAAAGCTTGTTTACTAAGAAATTGGCATAACATCAAGCATAACTTTTACTTAAAGATACATGGAGTACACCTGCATGATAGCTTAATAACAACATAATATCAAAAGGCATTAATTGCTATTGCTTCTATGGTTTCCACAAGTTTTATGTTGTCTTTTTAAAAATATTTTATTAATTTTTATTTAATATTTCTCTCTCAAATGAGGAAAGGAGAAAGAGAGAGAGAGAAACATCAATTTGTTGTTCCACTTATTCATGCATTCAATGGTCGACTCTTGTATGTGCCCTGACCAGGGATCAAACCCCAAACCTTGGTGTATTGGGATGATGCTTCAACTGAGTTTCCCAGCCAGGGCCACATGAGGGCACACTTGATTCTTCTAGTAATGATGTATGAAAACACATGTAAAGTGTTGTCTACCAGGGGAGCTCATCTGAGGCATGAGGTCCATGATTTTTAGTGGGGGTCAGTCACATCCAGTGCCCATGTGACTGACCTTAGCTACTCAGACTCAAGTCCCCTCCAGATCAAAAAGCAGGCAGTCACCATAAATATAAACTTATCTGGTTAAACTGGTACAGCAAGGCTCAAAGCCTCAGGCTATGAAAACACACTTTCAGGCAGAATATTCCAAGGGCTCAAAGACTATCTCCCAGGAGGCAGCCCTGAACCAGTCCTGAAGACAGGCTCTTCTTTGGAATGTGTAGGGTTTGAGGAACCCAAGCCTGTAAGTTAATGCTTCCTGCCCAGGGAGGTGATTTCAAGGGTCCTACAGCCTCCTCTGATTATCATAGATACCCAAGTCATTTCCAGTTTTGAAGCTCTTGCTATGCTAAAAAATGAAGAAAAAAATCGCTTCTCAGTCTTTTGGCTAAGATCAAGTGTAGCATCTTTTCTCACGGGTTTAAAAAATGAAGAAATGTCTAAACAAAGCTATAAAGGTAAAATAATTTAAATATTGACAGTCAATAAAATAAAAGTTCAGAAATAATACTTTTTGAGACATAAAGCCAAGTTTTTGGTACCTTGTTTTGAAATTCAGAGTAAAAAATGGCTTCTTTTCTGGGCTCATTCCTGCTGTGTCTCAGCAGCACTGTATGTCTAGCACAATGGGTGGAGGTCAGTGAAGCAGCAAACATTTCCGGAAATTAAAATTTCATAACATTATCGCATTGTTTCATCATGATCATTTGGATCGAATGGAGCCTTGGCTGAAGGGGGGAGGGGAGAGCCAGTTTTTCAGATCTATGAGGTCACGGCTGAGATCACAGAAGAGTTGAAAAGGGCAAGATTGTTACGGCAGCAGCTGTTGTGAGATGGGACTCCAAGAGGAGAAATTCTAGAGGGGAAGGGGTGAGGTGCAGTGAGATTTGAGGCACCCAGCTGGGTAAGTTTCTGGGTAAAATTGGCCTAGCTCATGACTGGGGTGTGAAGGTGAGAAAAAATGGGATGGGTGACTGGGAGACAACTTCTCAAAGGTCACTGCCTTTGTCTCTTAGCCCCTGTGTCTTTGACAGCCAACTGTGAGGTTTCCCTCCACCCCACTAAGCCATTGAGAGCTGGAATGAACAGCCTACCGGCTGTCGTGCTCACTTAGCTGCCCACGAGGATTCTGTGGGGTGAGACAGGACAGGGCACTTGCCAGTCTTGAACTGATTAGCCACCACTTCCTAGCCCTGCCTTATGGGCCACCTTTACCTCAAGGAGCCTCTGGCCAGTCTCAGCCAGTTATCATTTTTTACTTAAGATTGCTTCTCACCTGATCAGTTGGTGGCACAGTGAATAGAGCATCGAACTGGGATGCAGAGGACCCAGGTTCGAAACCCCGAGGTCCCCGACTTGAGCGCGGGCTCATCCTGCTTTAGCACAGGCTTACCAGCTTGAATGCAGGGTTGCAGACTTGAGTGTGGGATCATAGATATGACCCCATGGTCACTGGCTTGAAGCCCAAGGTTGCTGGCTTGAGCACGGTGTCCTGCTGTAGCCCCCTGGTCAAGGCACATATGAGAAAGCAATCAATGAATAACTAAGGAGTTGCAACAAAGAATTGATGCTCACCCTTATCTTTCTTTACATATATGTACACACACACAGCCATTCTAATCACAGATGTTTCCTGAACTACTGAGACATCTGTCCTGGCAGTTCTCCAGTGGGCAAGTGCTTCTCTTTCCACTGTTTACCTGCCCTCTCTCCCTGTTCATTTATGCCTCTCCAGGGCCTGGAGTGACCTCTATCTTCAACTCCAGAATCTCTGGGTTCTGTTCAAGGACAAATGGCACAGCCTACCTTCCAGGATCAAGAACAAAAGGCAGGAAAGACATCCAGGCAGCAGATTAGGTAAATGGGGCTAATATGACCTTCAAGAGTCCTTAGATATGAATATGCTCTATGGGAGAAAAACTAGAGTCACTTGTCTCCCATCCCTCTTCCAGCTGCACTATTTCCTGCTTGGGGAAGATGGGGATTTTCATGGGCCCTCTCTCTTCTCCACCTCCTCAATGGAAGGGACAATAGAAAGTATTTACCATTTTAATTTAGAGGGTGGACATCAATCTGAAATTCCTCTAAGAGTTAGTTGGGTGTAAAGCTAGGGACACTTGTTTATCCCAGTGTCGACTTTGTCTAAGAAGTCCTTATGTCCTCTACATGCTTCCCTTGGTGGAGCCAGGGCCAGAATCTGTTGCTTGAGACTACATACTAGACCCAGGCGATGTTATCCATAATGTCAGAAATAAAAGGCTTACTATGAACTTATAGGACAGGGAACTTTAGGAAAGGAACTAGGACCTGGCCTGAGCTTTTGAAGTATACAGAATATTTTCAGGTAAGAGTTTATAGGAATTCAAGAAGAAGAAAAGTTAAAAGTATCTTCTAGGTTTCTAGGCTATCTAATTAAATTGCTCACAGTGGTTAACTGGGCCTCAAATCTGAGAGCCAGTGAGGAACTGAGAAGCCTGAAACTTGGAGGGAAATGGGAATCTGTTCTAAGAGTATGAATTCTCTTCCAGGCAGCTGCAGGACCATGAGAAGTAGTGAGTAGACACTGGAGTCTGAGAATTCTACATGAGAAAGCACATAAGCACATAAACTGTACCAGAGACCTACTTGTCTGCTCATGGACAGATGTTTTGGCAGCAGAGTGGGCAAGAAGACACTTTAAAAACAGTAAAAACAATAATATTAGAAATGGACTTTACAGTTACAAAGATTTTTATATAATCCTCTCCAAACCCTGTGAGATAAAGATCATTCCTCCCATATTTTAGATGAGGAAACAAATTCATAATGGCAGAGATTTGCCAAAAGTCCTGGACCTGGAACTTGGTGATGCTGGAATCCAAAATTTTCTCTCTCCAAATTTCAAATTCTTCCCACCACAATAGAGTTAGGCTTCTGATAACTCAGCTATAAAACAAAGAGGATGCACTAACTTAGGCTCCTTTAGAGAAGTCATAACAAAGAGTGGAATCAAACAGACCTGACCTGAGCTGGAATGTCAGCTTTTTCACTATTATTACTTAGCATATCAGAGCTACTCAGTAAAACAGTCCACTCACACCTCCCTCCCCAGACCGTGTGAGGATAAGATATGGGGATCAAAGTACCCACCCACCTCAGTGCCTGGGTCATGAAAACTTAATCTTCCTTGGCCCAATTTCCAGTAATAAATCACCAGAATTCTATATCTTGAGTGCATCTTTTCTTTCTTTTTTCTCCTCTCCCCTCTACCTCTCTCTTCCTTGTCCCACCTTCTCTCCTCCCTCTCCTTCTCTCTTCTGGTCTCTCTCTATTCTGTTACATTACTCTACATGTTTGTTTTTATACTAGTACCATAGTGTTTTGAACACTATAGCTTTGTAATATCCTTGTAATTAGGATGTGTGATGCTTCCAACTTTGTTGTTCTTTTTCAAGATTGCTTTGGCTATTTAGGGTCTTTTATGGCTCCATACAAATTTAAGGATTATTTTGTTGTTGTTGTTGTTGTTCTAATGGAATTTTGATAGGAATTGCATTGAATCTGCAGACTGCTCTGGGTAGTGTGGACATTTTAACAATCTTAATTTCTCCAGTCCATGAGCATGGAATATCTTTCCATTTATTTGTATTTTCTTTAGTTTATTTTATCAATGTCTTAGTTTTCAATGTGCAGATCCTTCACCTCCTTGGTTAAATTTATTCTTAAGTATTTTATTCTTTTTTATTCTATAGTAAATAAAATTATTTTTTAAATATTTTTTATTTTTTCAATTACAGTTGGCACCCAATATTATATTAGTTCCGGGTATACAGCATAGTGGCTAGACATCAATATAACCCATGAAGTGATCCTTCAATAAATCTTGCACCCACCTAACACTGTATGTAGTTATTGCAATATTATTGACTTTATTCCTTAAATTGTACTTTATATTCCTGTGATTATATTGTAATGACCAATTTAAGCCCTTTTCCTTCTTAATCCCTTCACCTTTTTTATTCAGCTCCCCAGCTTCTCTCATTTTTTAAAATATTTTTGAGTCCTTTGACATATTAGTTGTTCAAGAGTGCACCATTTATATTCCTGTATTTTCTAATTTTTTAAATTTCTCTTTTATTGATTTCTAGTTTAATACCTTTGTAGTAAGAAAAGATATTCTATTGATCTCCTTAAATTTGTTAAGACTTGCTTTGTGGCTCAACATATGATCTCTCTTGAATAATATTCTATGTGTGCTTGAGAAGAATGTGTATTTTGCTGCTGTAATTTGAAATGTTTTGTATGTCTGTTAGATCCATCTTGGCTGTGGTATTAGTCAGATCTACTATTTCCTTATTGATAGTCTGCCTTCACGATCTACCCATTGTTGAAAGTGGGGTGGTGTAGTCCACTACTACTATTGCTGTCCATTTCTCCCTTCAATTCAGCTTATATTATATGCTATGTATATTTAAGTGCTCCAATTTTGAGTGCATATATATTTAGAATTTAAACCATCAGTTTGTTCCTTGGTTCTGTTTTGTTTGTTCATTTATTTTGTTTTTAAATTTCATATATGTGAAATCATATGATATTTGTCTTTGTCTGACTTATTTCACTTAGCATAATACCCTTTAGTTTCATTCATGTTGTCAAAAACGGTAAGATTTAATTCTTTTTAATGGTTGAATAATATCCATTGTACCTATGTATCACATCTCTTTCTCCATTTATATTTTTAATTTTTTTTTGTATTTTTTCTAAAGTTAGAAGTGGGGAGGCAAACTCCTGCATGCGCTTGACCAGGATCCACCCGGCATGCCCACCAGGGGGCGATGCTCTACCCATCTGGGGCGTTGCTCCGCTGCGCCAGAACCGTTCTAGTGCTCCTCCATGGTGGAGGCCATGGAGCCATCTTCAGCACCCGAGCCAACTTTGCTCTAATGGAGCCTTGGCTGCAGAAGGGAAAGAGATAGACAAGAGAGGAAGGAGAGGAGAAAGTGTGGAGAAGCAGATGGGTGCTTCTCCTGTGTACCCTGGCTGGGAATCGAACCCAGGACTTCCACACGCCAGGCCAACACTCTACTGCTGAGCCAACTGGCCAGGGCTTTGAATTTTTTATTTATTGATTTTTAGAGAGAGAGGAAGGGAGAGAGACAGAGACAGAGAGAAACATCCATTTGTTGTTCCACTTACTCATGCCGTCATTGGTTGATTTTTGTATGTGCCCTGACTGGGCATCAAACTCGCAACCTTGGCTTGTCAGTGTTGTATCAGAACAGCAAGAAACAGATGTCTTGCCACACACTCAATTAGTCAAATTAGGGAGTCTTTAATTAACCAGCTGTGCAACCACACGAAGACCTAAGTCATTCAAATCAATGCGGTCCCGACTACAGTCTGAGACTACCTTTTAAAGGCAAAATTACATACTGATTGAGGAATGAGGAGAAGAGGAAGCATAGCAGTAGGACAAAGCAGTGAAACAAGCTTTCTTACAATGTTTACCTATAGGGTTAATTCAGGGAGAAACATTCTGAGAACACCTGCAGCCTTACAAAGCTAGCCCAAGGCCACAGTCTGGGAGACCAGCCTCAAGGCCAAGAATAGGGAGTCTTTTTAGAAAAGTAAGTCCTGCCAAGAGTCTCTTTGTTTCAAAGAAAGTAAGTTCTGCTAAGAGTTATTCATGCTAAGGGCCTTTCTTTTCTATATTTCAGTCAGTATGATGCTCTAACTAACTGAGCTGCCCAGCCAGGGCCTATTTATTTGTCTTTTGACTGGAGCATTTAATTCATTTACATTTAAATTAATTATTAAGTATGTAGTTATAGCCTGACTTGTGGTGGCACAGTAGATAAAGCATCAGCGTGGAACACTGAGGTTGACAGTTCAAAACCCTGGGCTTGCCCAGTCAAGGCACATACAAGAAGCAGCCACTATGACTTGATGATTCCCACTTCCTCCCTCTTTCTCTCTCTGTCATTCTTTTAAAAAAGGTATGGGCCCTGGCTGCTTGGCTCAGCGGTAGAGCGTCGGCCTAGCGTGCGGGGGACCCAGGTTCGATTCCCGGCCAGGGCACATAGGAGAAGCGCCCATTTGCTTCTCCACCCCCTCCCCTCCTTCCTCTCTGTCTCTCTCTTCCCCTCCCGCAGCCAAGGCTCCATTGGAGCAAAGATGGCCTGGGCGCTGGGGATAGCTCCTTGGCCTCTGCCCCAGGTGCTAGAGTGGCTCTGGTCGCGGCAAAGCGATGCCCCAGAGGGGCAGAGCATCGCCCCCTGGTGGACAGAGCGTCGCCCGTGGTGGGTGTGCCGGGTGGATCCCGGTCGGGCGCATGCAGGAGTCTGTCTGACTGTCTCTCCCTGTTTCCAGCTTCAGAAAAAAAAAAAAAGGTATGTAGTTATTGCCTTTTTATTGTTTTCTGATTATTCTTTGTAATTTTTCTATGTCCCTTTCTTATTGTTTTGCTCTTTTCTTGTAGTGTTGACTTTCTGTAGTGTTGTGTTTAGACCCCTTTCTCTTTGTTTCTTGTATGTTAAGTGGAGTTCACAGGTGGGCTCTTGGTGGAGTCTGCAAACTAGCTAATAGGATCTGCAGCTGGAGTTTGAGATCCATGTGGAGGTTGATTTGAGTGCCTACCCCTTTTCTTTGCTCCCAGCTCCCTCCCACCACTATTCAGCTGTGCTGATCACCTCAGTGATCTGGGTAAGCTGAGGCAAAAGTGGGCTTCTTGGGCAATGTCTCAATCGGTTGGAGAAACAGGGTGCCTCATTCCACTTAGACTTTCCCTTATGGGAAAATCACAGACTGAGAGGCTCTCTCTTGGCACTGAGCTACACTGCCTCTGAGGAGGGGTGACATGGGTAAAGTAAGACTAGTTTGTTTGTTTTTTTTACCCTCTTCAGTGCATCTATTCATGGACTTTTTTTCTGCTTAAATGAGGTGCTTTGATCTCTTCACCAGATTCCAGATTTTCTACAGAGGTATTCCCATCCATGAATAGTTGTGAGAATTGATGTTTCCATGTGGAATATGAGGGCTAAAATCTCCTGTTCTGCTATCTTGCTGATGTCACCCACCCAGTGCCTCATCAGAATTATATCATTTTTCTTTCCAGAAAATGCCCTGAAGAAACAATGAAATCAGAGGTCGGTAAGACATCCAACTTGTTGCTTTGGGCACCTGGTTCCTAGGGAAAGTGAAGGGGAAGAGGCTGTGGTTTGAAGGCAGGAAAGCTGCCTAATAACAACTATATCTTGAAAGACTTGAGCATTGTTTTGAGGTGCTTTGAGCCAGCTGGTGAGTCATTAGCTACCAGGACTAGTAATAATGCCTTCAGTGTTCCTACTACACTAGATGACTCTAGGGGAAGGCAGACTATGTGGTTATTGATAAGGTGGGTAAATATATGAGTATTTATATTTTATTTATTCATTTTTTAAAAAGAAAAGGGAAAGAGAGAGAAGGAGAGTTAGAGAAGGGTGGAGGAGCAGGACGCATCAACTCCCATATGTGCCTTGACCCAGCAAGCCCAAAGATTCAAACCAGTGACCTCAGAGTTCCAGGTTGATGCGTTAGCTACTGCACCACCACAGGTCAGGCAATATATGAGCCTTTTTATACCTGTTATCCACCAGATAGATCAAGAGATTATAGGAGATATGGCTGAAAATGACCCAATAGGTCTTGAAGATTTGGGTCTAACTGACAAATGTGATGACTTCAAGGGTCCACTTCAATTCCAAAAATACCTTGTTTTCTTCTTTTTTTTTTCCTTTTTTTTTTTTTTGTCTGAGTCAGAGAGAGAGAGATAGGGACAGACAGACAGGAAGGGAGAGAGATGAGAAGCATTAGTTCTTCATTGCTGCACCTTAGATGCACATTGATTGCTTTCTCATTTATGCCTTGACCGTGGGGCTACAGCAGAGCAAGTGACCGCTTGCTCAAGCCAGTGACCTTGGGCTTCAGGCCAGAGACTTTGGACCCAAACCAGTAACCATTGGGTCATGTCTATGATCCCACACTCAAGCCAGTGACACTGCGCTCAAGCTGGTGAGCCCACACTCAAGCCAGATAAGCCTGCACTCAAACCAGCGACCTCAGGGTTTCAAACCTGGCTCCTACGCATCTCAGTCTGATGCTCTATCCACTGCACCACCACCTGGTCAGGCAAAATACCTTGTCTTCTATCTGTTTTACATGTCAATTCTGATTCTGGAGAGTTAGGGTAATGTTCCCAAGATTTGTCTCTTATTTTAATAGGAAATACAGGTAATGCTCACTGAAACCCTCCGAGACCAGGTAAGTACAGTTGTCACCAGCTTGACAGCATGGAGAGAGGTGGGAGGAGGGAGAGAGGGCTTAAGAAAAATTTCCTGCTCTGAAATTCACTGATTGATGGTGAAGAATCACCATACTTTCTCCCATCTTGTTCTATTACTCATCCAGCTCCAAATTCTCAGAGACTCTTGGTGTGTGTGAATCTCAGCACCCTTTCTTAATATCACCAGTCCATTAGATAAACCTTCTCAAATATGTTTTCTCTGCCAACCTTTTATTAAGAACTGTATAATGAACATTTTAAATTCAATCCACAAGTAAATACCTTAGGGCAAGGACTGAGAAAGCCATCTACTTGAACTCTCAGATGAGAGGGAAGCAAAGTTACCATTTTGTTATGAAAAGTAAAGATCCTAATTCCATTTCTCATCAGAAAGAAAGTTACTTGGACGTCACGGAAATGGCGCCATGAGCAGCGCGTCTCCCCTAAATCACAACAAATTTATCAACTAGAAACAGAAAAATTTATCCTCGGAGCATTCCAGAGTTCCACACAAACTGATAGCGAAAGGACTGTTATCACTTGAATCTGAGAGACGAGGGTGTGGAGGAATCTACCACAGGGACGTTCTTTCAAACCGCAAGGGAGTGCGCCTGTGGTGAGTCAGCCCATATACTTGGGAACCACGAGCCGCCGCGAGCGGCTGACGCGAGCCGCCACCGCGAGCCCCCGCGAGCCGTCACCGCGAGCCGTCACCGCGAGCCACCGTGAGCAGCCGCGCGCGCCCGGTCCGGTTGAGCACCGCTGACGTTCCCAGCGGCCCGCACACTGTGAGTGGGGGTCGCCGGCCACCGGTGCCCGGAGCGCCCCATTCGCGCGCGTGCCTTGGGCATTCCACGCGCCCAGGGCGCCCTGCTGGCCCGCACACCCAGGGGGCTCCATTATCCTGCGCCTGGTGCGGTCCAGCCGCCAGCGGCGGGGCGAGCGGGAGAGGCTTGGGAGATTCTCTCCGTGGGCGGGGCACCTCACCCAGCCATTCAAGCTAACAATCAAGCGTTGGGGGAGGGGCGCGCGCAGGCAGCCTAAAATACCTTCGGAAGCACAGCTGCGACCCAATCACTGAAATTAGCTTAACCCATGAAATCTGCGCACCCTCGGTTCTAATTGATAAGATCTCTCTCAATTCAGCGTTCCAAGACAAGAGGCGTGATATTTTTTAGTGCCTCTCGCTAAAGGGGCGGGGGCAACTTCTGATTAATAGAGCCTCCATATTTAGGGATAAACGCTAACAAGAAGGACTTGGCAGACAATAAGGTCTATACTACACTAGTCGTAAGCAGAGACTAGTGCCTCTTCTTCCCTGCAAAAACAGGCTACAAAGTGTGGAAAGCCTGGGTTGAGAGGTCCAACTAAATGATAGGCGCTGAACAGTCACCTTGACAACAATTGACTCCCACCCCCGCCTGATTACACTGGAGGCCCTGACTCTCAGAGCCTTTCCCAAAGCCTTGCACTGAGTGGGGATAGAGTGGGGATTTCCCAGCTCTTTGAGCCTCTTACTCCCCAGGCAGAAGCAGTTGCAGCCTTATAGCTGGATCACCAGGCTGCTAATTCAGAAAGGGGGGACTAGGAGAGAGAATCCAGGAAAGCAAACTCTCTCATCGTTGGACCCTGCAAACGCCAACAAGCCTTTACTTCCAGCAAGACTAAAGCCAATTATATGACATTGCCATAGAATCCCATCAACTGCAAATCCCTACCTAAGAGTGACACAGGGGCAGAGCCTGGGGTACAGAGTCACCGACCAGGAAGAGGGAGAGAAAAGAAAAAGGAAGAAGTTAACCTCTCAAAATCAAGAAAAACCCACAGACTTTACAACTTGATCCACTATTTTTTTTATTGTTGTTGTTGTTTGTTTCTTCTATCTTTTTGCCTTTATTTCCTCCACCTCGGTCCTTCTATTCTCTGCCCATCTTATGCTTCCCCTTTCTTGAACTACACTACCCATGAGTGTTGCATTTTATTTTTCTTCTTCATCCTCACCCTCCTTTAAGGTTATACTCCAAAACACTTAACTCTCACTCTCTCCTCTTTTTTTTTTTTGTCTTACTTTATTTTGTTTTTTTCTCTTCCTATTTTATTTCTTCCTTCGTTTTTCTCTTTTTCTTATTTTTTCCTTTCTATTCGTTTTTTCTTTTCTCATTTTACTTTCCTCCCATATAATCCTCAATCACGAACAAATTAGTTAATTTGGGACTCAAGGCTTTTTTTTGGCTTTATTTCTCTTTTTTGCTTTTGTTTTTATTTTTTTTTCTTGTTTGTTTATTTTTGTGGCATTTTGGGTCCTCCCAACCCAAGGTCTCCATTGTATTTAGTCTTCACTCCACTTAATACAACAGATTTTTACTTATTATTTTTATTTTTTCTTCTTTATTATTCTTTTTTGGTCTTTTTTTCTGGTTCCCTCTTATCCCTCTCATTATATCTCTTAGTTGACCATCACATACAAGCAAATCATCTTATGCTTGTCTAAGATTTTCTTCCTTTTTTTTTTTTTTTTTTTTTTTTTGCATTTAGTAGGTCCCTACTCCCTTTTTTTTGCCCCTTGAACTCTTCACCCCAAATCAGGCCCTCCATTATAGGCACGATATTTCCCTGAGGAGGGGAGAGGAGGGAAAGAGAAGAGAGAAAAAAAGGGGGAAATAATAAATTATTACTGGTTTTTTTTGTGGGGTGTTTTACCTTTTTTTTTTTTTTTTTTTTACTTTTTACTCTTTATTAATTCTAATTAGTGCTATCAATAAGACCACCCTCAGATGCCGATAAGAAAGAGGAAATCGAATATTATGGATACAAAAGAAAGAGAGGTAACACAAATAGATGTGGAAAAATCTATGGAGAAAAGACTTAACATATTGGAAGCCTTGGAGCTAAATGATAGAGAATTTAAAATAGAAATCTTAAAAATACTCAGAGATATACAAGAAAACACAGAAAGGCAATATAGGGAGATCAGAAAACAACTCAATGAACACAAAGAATATATTACCAAGGAAATTGAAACTATAAAAACAAATCAAACAGAAACGAAAAACTCAATTCACGAGCTGAAAAACGAGGTAACAAGCTTAGCTAACAGAACAGCCCAGATTGAGGATAGGATTAGTGAAATAGAAGACAAACAACTTGAGGCACAACAGAGAGAAGAAGAAAGAGACTCAAAAATAATAAAAAACGAGAAAGCCCTACAGGAATTGTCTGACTCCATCAGAAAGAATAACATAAGAATAATAGGTATATCAGAGGGAGAAGAGAAAGAAAATGGAATGGAGAATATACTCAAACAAATAATAGACGAGAACTTCCCAAGCCTGTGGAAGGAACTAAAGCCTCAAATTCAAGAAGCAAACAGAACACCAAGTTTTCTTAACCCCAACAAACCCACTCCAAGGCACATCATAATAAAGATGACACAAACCAATGACAAAGAAAAAATTCTCAAGGCAGCCAGGGAAAAGAAGAGTACAACATATAAAGGAAGGCCTATTAGATTATCATCAGATTTCTCAGCAGAAACTCTACAAGCTAGAAGAGAGTGGACCCCAATATTTAAAGCCCTGAAAGAGAGGAACTTTCAGCCAAGAATACTATACCCATCAAAGCTATCCTTCAAGTATGAAGGAGATATAAAAACATTCACAAATACAGAAAAGATGAGAGAATTTATCAACAGAAAGCCCCCACTCCAGGAAATACTAAGGGGGGTTTTCCAACCAGATTCAAAGAACAAAAGAAAACAACACCACAAGTAACAGCTCCACCAAGAACACAATAAAACCAAACTTAAACTGTGACAACAAAGGAAAAAAAGGGGGGAGAGGATGGAGATTAACAGTAGCAAAGGATGATGAAGTGCAGAAATACTTATAAGATAGGGTACTACAATGAATATGGTAGGTACCCTTTTCATTACTTAATGGTAACCACCCTTAAAAAAACCACCACAAAAACACTTGACTTAAAAAAGGTAGCAACAGAGGAAAGAAGTATGGAACACAAACAAACAAAAACAAATGATAGAAAAACAAAAAAGAAGAATCAAACTAGATACAAAACTAACAGAAAGCAATTTATAAAATGGCAGTAGGGAACCCACAAGTGTCAATAATTACACTAAATGTAAATGGATTAAACTTACCAATAAAAAGACACAGAGTAGCAGAATGGATTAAAAAAGAAAATCCAACTATATGCTGCCTACAAGAAACACATCTAAGCAACAAGGATAAAAACAAATTCAAAGTGAAAGGCTGGAAAACAATACTCCAAGCAAACAACACCCAAAAAAAAGCAGGCGTAGCAATACTCATATCTAATAATGCTGACTACAAGACAGAAAAAGTACTCAGAGACAAAAATGGTCATTTCATAATGATTAAGGGGAAGTTGAATCAAGAAGACATAACAATCCTTAATATATATGCACCAAACCAAGGACCACCAAAATATATAAGACAGCTACTTATTGACCTTAAAACAAAAACTAACAAAAATACAATCATACTTGGAGACCTCAATACACCGCTGACGGCTCTAGATCGGTCATCCAAACAGAGAATCAATAAAGATATAGTGGCCTTAAACGAAATACTAGAACACCTGGATATGATAGACATCTACAGGACACTTCATCCCAAAGCGACAGAGTATACATTTTTCTCTAGTGTACATGGAACATTCTCAAGAATTGACCATATGTTGGGCCACAAAGACAATATCAGCAAATTTAGAAAAATTGAAATTGTACCAAGCATATTTTCTGATCATAAAGCCTTGAAACTAGAATTCAACTGCAAAAAAGAGGGGGGAAAACCCACAAAAATGTGGAAACTAAACAACATACTTCTAAAAAATGAATGGGTCAAAGAAGAAATAAGCGCAGAGATCAAAAGATATATACAGACAAATGAAAATGAAAATACGACATATCAGAATCTCTGGGATGCAGCAAAAGCAGTAATAAGAGGAAAGTTCATATTACTTCAGGCCTATATGAACAAACAAGAGAGAGCCGAAGTAAACCACTTAACTTCACACCTTAAGGAACTAGAAAAAGAAGAACAAAGACAACCCAAAACCAGCCGAAGAAAGGAGATAATAAAAATCAGAGCAGAAATAAATGAAATAGAGAACAGAAAAACTATAGAAAAAATCAATAAAACAAGGAGCTGGTTCTTTGAAAAGATCAACAAAATTGACAAACCCTTGGCAAGACTCACCAAGGAAAAAAGACACAGGACTCAAATAAATAAAATCCAAAATGAAAGAGGAGAGATCACCACAGACATCATAGATATACAAAGAATTATTGTAGAATACTATGAAAAATTATATGCCACCAAATACAACAATCTAGAAGAAATGGATAAATTCCTAGAACAATACAACCTTCCTACACTGAGTCATGAAGAAGCAGAAAGCCTAAACAGACCAATCAGCAGGGAGGAAATAGAAAAAACTATTAAAAATCTCCCCAAAAATAAAAGTCCAGGCCCAGACGGTTATACTAGTGAATTCTATCAAACATTCAAAGAAGACTTGGTTCCTATTCTACTCAAAGTCTTCCAAAAAATTGAAGAAGAAGCAATACTTCCAAACACATTTTATGAGGCAAACATAACCCTCATACCAAAACCTGGCAAGGATGGCACAAAGAAAGAAAACTACAGACCAATATCTCTAATGAATACAGATGCTAAAATACTAAACAAAATACTGGCAAACCGAATACAACAACATATTAAAAAAATAATACATCATGATCAAGTGGGATTCATCCCAGAATCTCAAGGATGGTTCAACATATGCAAAACGGTTAACGTAATACACCATATCAACAAAACAAAGAACAAAAACCACATGATCTTATCAATAGATGCAGAAAAGGCTTTTGATAAAATACAACACAATTTTATGTTTAAGACTCTCAACAAAATGGGTATAGAAGGAAAATATCTCAACATGATAAAGGCCATATATGATAAACCATCAGCCAACATCCTATTAAACGGCATAAAACTGAGGACTTTCTACCTTAAATCAGGAACAAGACAGGGTTGTCCACTCTCTCCACTCTTATTCAACGTGGTGCTAGAAGTTCTGGCCAGAGCAATCAGACAAGACAAAGAAATAAAAGGCATCCATATCGGAAAAGAAGAAGTAAAGGTATCACTTTTTGCTGATGATATGATCCTATACATCGAAAACCCGAAGGACTCCACAAAAAGATTATTAGAAACAATAAACCAATACAGTAAGGTCGCAGGATACAAAATTAACATACAAAAGTCCATAGCCTTTCTATATGCCAACAATGAAATATTAGAAAACGAACTCAAAAAAATAATCCCCTTCACGATTGCAACAAAAAAAATAAAATACCTAGGAATAAACATAACAAAGAACGTAAAGGACCTATATAATGAAAATTACAAAGCATTGTTAAGGGAAATCGAAAAAGATACAATGAGATGGAAAAATATTCCTTGTTCTTGGATAGGAAGAATAAATATAATCAAAATGGCCATATTACCCAAAGCAATATACAAATTTAATGCAATTCCCATCAAAATCCCTATGAGATTTTTTAAAGAAATGGAACAAAAAATCATCAGATTTATATGGAACTATAAAAAACCCCAAATAGCCAAAACAATCCTAAGGAAAAAGAATGAAGCTGCGGGCATTACAATACCTGACTTTAAACTATATTATAGGGCCACGATAATCAAAACAGCATGGTATTGGCAAAAAAATAGACACTCAGACCAATGGAACAGAATAGAAAGCCCAGAAATAAAACCACATATATATGGTCAAATAATCTTTGATAAAGGGGCCAACAACACACAATGGAAAAAAGAAAGCCTCTTCAACAAATGGTGTTGGGAAAACTGGAAAGCCACATGCAAAAGAATGAAACTCGACTACAGCCTGTCCCCGTGTACTAAAATTAATTCAAAATGGATCAAAGACCTAAATATAAGACCTGAAACAATAAAGTACATAGAAGAAGACATAAGTACTAAACTCATGGACCTGGGTTTTAAAGAACATTTTATGAACTTGACTCCAATGGCAAGAGAAGTGAAGGCAAAGATAAATGAATGGGACTACATCAGAATTAAAAGTTTTTGCTCAGCAAGAGAAACTGATATCAAAATAAACAGACACCCAACTATATGGGAACTGATATTTTCAAACGACAGCTCAGATAAGGGCCTAATATCCAAAATTTACAAAGAACTCATAAAACTCAACAACAAACAAGCAATCCAATAAAAAAATGGGAAGAGGACATGAACAGACACTTCTCCCAGGAAGAGATACAAATGGCCAACAGATATATGAAAAGATGCTCAGCTTCATTAGTTATTAGAGAAATGCAAATCAAAACTACAATGAGATACCACCTCACTCCTGTTAGATTAGCTATTATCAACAAGACGGGTAATAGCAAATGTTGGAGAGGCTGTGGAGAAAAAGGAACCCTCATTCACTGTTGGTGGGACTGTAGAGTAGTACAACCATTATGGAGGAAAGTATGGTGGTTCCTCAAAAAACTGAAAATAGAACTACCTTATGACCCAGCAATCCCTCTACTGGGTATATACCCCAAAACCTCAGAAACATTGATACGTGAAGACACATGTAGCCCCATGTTCATTGCAGCACTGTTCACAGTGGCCAAGACATGGAAACAACCAAAAAGCCCTTCAATAGAAGACTGGATAAAGAAGATGTGGCACATATACACTATGGAATACTACTCAGCCATAAGAAATGATGACATCAGATCATTTACAGCAAAATGGTGGGATCTTGATAACATTATAAGGAGTGAAATAAGTAAATCAGAAAAAAACAAGAACTACATGATTCCATACATTGGTGGAATATAAAAATGAGACTAAGAGACATGGACAAGAGTGTGGTGGTTACCAGGGGTGGGGGGAGGGAGGACATGGGAGGGAAGGAGGGAGAGAGTTAGGGGGAGGGGGAGGGGCACAGAGAACTAGATGGAGGGTGACGGAGGACAATCTGACTTTGGGCGAGGGGTTTGCAACATAATTTGATGACAAAATAACCTAGACATGTTTTCTTTGAATATATGTACCCTGATTTATTAATGTCATCCCATTACCATTAATAAAAATTTATTAAAAAAAAAAAAAAAAAGAAAGAAGGTTACTTTACTTCTAGAGCCATTCAAATTGTCTGACAAATACTTGACTGTGGCTTTTGATTTCTGCATCATATAATATAATTTTCTGAAAGATTTAGCCCCTCCACACTGAGTTAGCTTCAAAATAAACCTCTTGAAAAATAAATGAATCAACCTGAAGGGTAGAGGTATTTAGTTTTATCCATTGGATGTCAAATTAAGTTCATAAAAGTGATTTAAGTTTTGTATAATTGCTAGTGAGCTGTTTTTTTCTGAGAGTAACATGCCAAGTGGTCCCATTGCTTTTTGAAGTTCTTGCCTGGAACATGATTAGGATCTTGTCATTAACACAGAGAATTGTTTTCTTTCATTGGCTATGGCTGGAAGGTTTATATCAAGACATTAAAAGACTAAAAGTTGAGTTATCGTTCAGATATAAGTAATTTCAGTACAGTTTCAATAATAGGGCACCATTCTGCTTTGCATTCTTTATCATGGGAAATTATTTTGTTATCAAGACATTGCTACCTGTTCTGAATTTCTTCACAGCATTTTAATGAATATTCTGGATGAGCAGAAATGCCAACAAAAAATTTTAAATGCTTCAAAATATCCTACATATTCCCAAATTTACTGACTATGGTTTAAATGAGAATGATGATTACCATAGAAAATATGTCTGGAGCTTTCTTGTTCTTTAATTTATTAAATTGAGAGACTCAGACCTGCTATTTGTTAGAGTCTTAAGTGTTAAGTAAAAAATAAAAGAATAATAACAGTCTGTACTTTGGATGTGAAGAATTGTCCTTCCTGTGGTTAAGAAAAAAAAGGCCCTGGCCAGTTGGCTCAGTGGTGGAGCATTGGCCTGGCATGCAGGAGTCCTGGGTTTGATTCCCAGCCAGGGCACACAGGAGAAGCGCCCATCTTCTTCACCCCCTCTCCTTCCTCTCTGTCTCTCTCTTCCCCTCCCACAGCCAGGCTCCATTGGAGCAAAGTTGGCCCGGGCACTGAGGATGGCTCTGTGGCCTCTGCCTCAGACACTAGAATGGCTCTGGTTGCAGCAGAGCTGTGCCTCAGATGGGCGGGGCGTTGCCCCCTGGTGGGCATGCTGGGTGGATCCCGGTTGGGCGCATGCGGGATCTGTCTGACTGCCTCCCCGTTTCCGGCTTGGGAGGGATGCAGAAAAGAGGAAAAATATATATATATACATACATATATAAATAATAATAATATTTTATGTTTAGTTAAAAGAAATTAGATTGAATCATTTAAATAGGTCTAAAAATCCAATCAAAAATTGTCTTCCAAGAGGGGCAAATATAAGGTGACAGAAAATGATTTGACTTTGGGTGATGGGTATACACATAATCAACAGTTCAAATGCTATAGAGATGTTTACCTGAAACCTATGTACTCTTAATGATCAATGTCACTGTGTTAAAGTTAATTTTCTAAATACAATTTTTTAAAAAATCTTTAAATGTCTTCCTTTGTAGAAAATAGTCAAATCAGATGTTTGACAATTAATAAAATTATTGAAAAAAATAAAATTATTGAATCCTATCAAGAGTATTCTAGAATATAAAAAACTGTGAATTGAAAATAAAAAATACTCATTATATCAATAATGGGATTTTGTTGCCTTCAATCTTCTGATCAAAGCAATGCCCTGGGCAGTAAATCTCAAAATCTGCATGCTTTTTCAAACTGTTTTAAAGTATACTTAAATTTAATGAATTTGAGAGTAGCTACTTTTAATTTTATACAAAACTGATATCTTTTTCATTTTGACAAAATGTCCTTGGTTTTCTAGCTATATGAAAATGAGAAAGTAGCCAATTTTTAAACATGAAAATGCCATATTTCACTTTATATTTGGATGGTATATTGGTGCAGAAGCTAATTATGCCCATAAGATAGCCAGAGGAGACTGTTGTGAACTTTCATAACACAGACATTTGCTTTGAGTTTCTGAGGCCTTCCCTAAAATATTAGGTACTTCAACTTCCCGATCTTGACAATCTAGTTGCATGTACATTTAAATTCTTGGATAGAAACAAGAATTAAAGTACAACTGATCACTTCTGAGCCTATGATATCAATTTCCCATATAGAGCGAAGCAAGAAAAGACTTTATTAAATAAATGACTATAATTCTTTTATTAAGAATGAAATTCTGCCCTGGCCGGTTGGCTCAGCGGTAGAGCGTCGGCCTGGCGTGCGGGGGAACCGGGTTTGATTCCCGGCCAGGGCACACAGGAGAAGCGCCCATTTGCTTCTACACCCCCACCCACCCCCCTCCTTCCTCTCTGTCTCTCTCTTCCCCTCCCGCAGCCAAGGCTCCATTGGAGCAAAGATGGCCCAGGCGCTGGGGATGGCTCCTTGGCCTCTGCCCCAGGCGCTAGAGTGGCTCTGGTCGCGGCAGAGCGATGCCCCGGAGGGGCAGAGCATGGCCCCCTGGTGGGCAAAGCATCGCCCCTGGTGGGTGTGCCGGGTGGATCCCAGTCGGGTGCATGCGGGAGTCTGTCTGACTGTCTCTCCCCGTTTCCAGCTTCAGGAAAAAAAAAAAAAAAAAAAAAGAATGAAATTCTCCATAGCTTCTCCTGCAAGCTCACATTCAACAATATTATATGAAATGAGTAATCAACTTTTTTTAATTTTCTGTGATTTTCAACAACTCTTCCTGTAAGTTTTACAGAAGAAAATAATCTTAATTAAAATGCTGTATTAGAATAACTATTTAATGTTTTTACAATTATTATATTAGCTAAAGAATGGGTTGCTTATGTAAGGGTCAGAAAACCATTCTTTTGGGAACGAGCACCTAATTGGATACATATGACATAATAAAGGGTGAATATGATAGAACAAAGAGTGAGCAAAGGGCTGCTGAGAGGCAATAAATAAATAAATAAAGTCTACCCCATTGATTATTCTTCCCTATGCACCCTTATACCCTTGTTAAAACTCCTGAATATCAACAAAAAACTATTTCCACTAAACAAGATACAGCTATCTGTCTTAAAGTCCTCATCTTTTCCCCAATGAGGCAATTGAGGAAATGATAGTCACATTCTTCTAAGGTGGGGCAAGAGCAGAGGTACATATTTAATTTCACAAGAAACTGCCAGAGCTTTTCCCAGAGTGATTACACAATTCTACATTCTTTCCAACAATGTATGAGAGTTTCAGCTGCTCTATAGCTTTACCAACATTTGATGTCCTCCTGTATATTATAATTTAAATACAAATATATGTTTAATAGCTATGCTTAATTGGTCCTAGTTCCAAAGCTTTGGAACTAGGACCAATTAAGCAGAAATGAAATATAATAGTGGATTTCATTTACATTCTTTTCACAACTCAACCCTCTTTAAGTAACTTCCTGGATTTCACCCATTTCCCATATAGAGAAATGGTGGCCCAGAAATACATGTAGAATGAAAATGAATGGGATTTGTTGCTAGAGGTAGGAAGCCATAGTCTCTTGGCATTCACACTCTATAGCCTAATGATTGAAAGAGTCTATATATAAAATCCTTTTGTAATAAACTCTATAATATTAATTTTCTGTCTTTTTGTCTTCTGTCAGGTGCTAACAGCTTTTAGGGATATGCAAAAGAAGGTAAGATTTTTCAATTCTTTAAATTTTGTGGCCACATCACTTATCTTTGCTCCTGGTTTTTTTCATACCCTATTGTCCTGTTAACTCTAATCAAAGTTTTAGTTAATTTTTTATTTAATTTTTAATTTTTTTTATTTTTAGTGAGAGAAGGGGAGGCAGAGAGACAGATGCCCGCATATGCCCTGACTGGGATCCATCCGGCAAGCCCAATAAGGGGCGATGCTCTGCCCATCTGGGCACTTGCTCTGTTGCAACAGGACCCATTTTTTAGCACCTGAGGTGGAGACCATGGAACCATCCTCAGTGCCTGGGGCCAACTCGCTCCAATCAAACCATGGCTGCAGGAGGGGAAGAGAGAGAGAGAGAAGTGAGGGGGAGGATAAAACAGATGGGCACTTCTCCTGTGTGCCCTGACAAGGAATTGAACCCAGGACATCCACATGCTGGGCCAATGTTCAGCCAACTGGCCAGGTCCAGATTTTAGTTTCTTTATCTAGTTATTTCTCTCTTTAAGGACTAGCACTAACTTCTCAGTCCAGGAAACTGAGTCAAGAAGATGCCTAACAATTTTCTTGTGGAAATATGATCGCATAGAGAGAAAATTGTATCTACAAGAAATTCTCTCAGCAACAATACTCCGTGCAATTATATGAAATGCTGATAAGTGACTGAGTTGGGAGAAGTCCCCAAGTGGCATGGTGAATTGCCTTATTAGAAGAGTATGTCTACTAACTGTAAGAAAGTGCCAATTAGAGGCCAAGGCTAAACTTCATTGCCAAACAGAAACAATCCTCCTTCTCTGCTTTTCCTCCATGCAGATTTCAGTCTTTCTTCTATACCAGTGGTAGTCAACCTGGTCCCTACCGCCCACTAGTAGGTGTTCCAGCTTTCATGGTGGGCAGTAGCGGAACAACCAAAGTATAAATAAAAAGATAGATTTAACTATAGTAAGTTATTTTATAAAGATTTATTCTGCCAAACTTAGCGAAAATCCAACATAAAGTACTTGGTAAGTAATTATTATTATATGCTAAAATTTGCTGTAACTCTGCTTTATAAATTTTATAAAGTAAAGTTACTTCCCCACTTTATAAATCACCATTACTGTGGCATCAGTGCGCAGTTAGAAAATTTTACTACTAACAGAGATACAAAAGTGGGCAGTAGGTATAAAAAGATTGACTCCCCCTATTCTATACAAATCCTGATCAAATATTTTAAAATATACTCAAATATGCATTAGATTATTGGTCTGCTCCAGAAACTGAGTTATTATATTAGCTTGCACATGATGTTGCTATGTCTTGGTCCCATCAAGCCTGCTGCCCCACCTTGGTTGGGTTGGTTGGTTGATTTGGTTTGGTTCTTTTGCTGTCTGTTACAATGGTGAGCACAGGCACTATCTATACAGTGCACCTGTATTTTACACAGGCAAACATACACATAACTCAGGACAGGTTTTAACATTATAAAACCGGAGCAAAGGGGAAACATCTGCAAAGGTTTCTTTTGTTCCTCTTAATAAAGATATACTTTCATTTAAATTAAAATGTAGATCTAATATGAACCTCCTCTGGTCTTAAAAACAGTAGCTCTCTTTTCTTAGTTGGGGAGAAGTGATGGGTAAAGAGATTGAGAAGCCATTGAAAATAAACGTCTTTTATTTCACTATCTGGATCACTCATGGCCTTACAACTGCACCCCTACCTACAGTTCAAGAAGCCATGTCATTGTATCCAGCTGCTGTGTCTGGGACTTCCTCTAAGGAAAGCTATGTCAGTCTCTTCCTCCATATGGCTTCAGGTGGAGAGCAGAAGCTTCATATTTTCACCCAAGTTTTGCTTTGGGGTCAGGGTGCCTCCACCTAACCCAGAACTTGAGTCCCCTGAGGCATGAGTCTCCTCTAGGAGGACTTGAACTAGTAAGAGGAGGAGGCTTGTGCCTAAACAGGACTTGTGTGTGTTGATTTCTATCCTCTCAGCCTGGGTAGGAATGAAAAGTCCCAACCTCTATGCTGAAGCTCTCTTCTGATGCTTCATCATGGAGTCTACCAGACACAATCCCTGCCTTCATAGGTCCCCCAGGCTGGTGCAGACAAAAAAGATACCCTAACCCAGACTTATAAGGGTAATTTTTGTACTTAAATACTACGAGAAGAAAGTAAAGCAAACAATAGCAGGGAGAGGAAAAATTAAAATATACTTTCTTCCTGATTATGCAAACTTTAAGACCCAGCCCTAGAGCACTGTGGTAGAGAAAGACCATCTAGCTGGACTCCTGTGCACCCAGGGGGCCCAAAGTGTATCCGCAGCAGCTATTTACTTTGGGATGAGTAAGAAGAATTTTTAAGGTCCTTCACAGATACTTAAAGGTTCATCTCAGAGAACTCTGGAGACTCAATGGTGAGGGTAAAAGGACCAGAAAAGGGATAGCAAAAAGATGAGGAAAAATAAAAGGACCAGTCATTGTATGAGTAATGACAATTGTAATTAATGAATTGTGTGTCTCCCACCCCTAAAGAGGCCTAAGGCTTGTCCCACTTATTTATCCATCGTTCAACAAACATTTATTGAGCATACAGTGTATGTCGAGTGGTTTGGTGTGAGAGACACAAAACAACACAAATTCTGCTTTCTGGAAACTTAGAGTTTAATTCCATTCCCAGGAAGCCCATATCTCCCCCACAGACATTCCTTTGTTTGACCAAGTCCATAGCCAGTATACTGAAGGTCGAGAGGAAATTGGCCCCCGAGTCTCTGACTCCCTCGGAATTCTCATCTTTTTTCAGCTGCAGTACTATGCTCGGATTCAAGGTAAAAGAGCAGTATTCCAAGGTTTGGATAAACCAAGATTGGTGGGAGGGAACAAGGAGGAGTTCATTCCAAAGTCTAACATTGTCTAACATTGGATAATCCATCTGGCTGAGACCTAGAGTCCAGGTCCACTGTTCCTTTCCCCCTTCAGCCAACTTTCCCTGAACTTCCATAAGCACTGCTGGTCTCTCTTCTGCCCAGCCCAGTATCTGGACAGGGACAGCAAGATCCCTTTCTCCCCTGGGATGGCTGGTGAGGGCCTGAGGACACTCTCAGCCCTTAGTCAGACATGGCCTTTTCAGTACAGGAAAGACAGCAGACACGGAGGAGAGCAGCTCCCCAGCTCTGATGTAAGGGCCTAGCAGGCCGGCACAGGGACTGAATAGCAGGGAGGCCAGAACAGCATGATTATTCAAGATAGTCAAGTTATAGTTCTCAAATGCCCAAATCCAAGCTCCAGCGTTTCAGGAATATACTCAAAATACCCAGGAGCCTAGAATTATAGCACCTTCCATATTTGTAGCACCTTCCTTCACCCATCCAAGAAGGAACTTATAAATCAGGGCTTTTCAAATGTTAGCATGTATACAAATCACCTGAGTGCCTTGTTGAAAATCAGATACTGATTCAGTAGGTCTAGATCCTAGACTCCTGAGACTCTGACATTCTATATTTCTAACAGGCTCCTAATGTGATGCCAGAGGTGCTGGATCGGACTTTAAGTATCAAGGATATAAATGATTGAGCCCAGTGAAATATCCTCTAAATGTCAGAGTAGAATAAGGTGATAAGTGAACAAGGACGTGCTCCAGTGGCAATGCCCTGAGACTGAGGCGTTTGACAAACTCCTAATGCCCAGCACTGGTTAAACACAGGTGTGATGGCCATGATTCACTAAGCTTTGCAAGTGACCGGATGTCTGGGGCCACATTCTATAACTGCCTTTCTGACAGGTCTGCAGGTCTTTAGCTTCCCCATAAGTTCTGGCCTGTCCGACTCTGACTGGCTATACTCCAAACCAGGGGTGTGAGCAGGGCTCAGGGCCCTAGGGAGATATTTCCAAACACCTGTAACAGAATGACTCCTTCCTCTGCCCACCTCAGGGATGAGTAGCTGCTTAATTACCCCCATCTCATCTTCATCCAGGACTAGGTAAGTGCCCTTCTTTTGACAGTCCCAAGGGAGATGGCATTCACCTGGATATGGGTATAGTGGCCAGGAATGTGTCTGGGCCTGAGCCATGAGACTTCAGAAGCCTGTAATTCCAGTATGTGTCTCTTCTAAAGGAGGAGGTGTTGGCCTACCATCACTCTTATCTAATGGTGAGCTACAGAGCCAAGGGCTTCCTCCTCCATCCTCATCCTGATCAGAAATCTCTGGAATCTCAGGATCAGTCTTGGACCTCATCATAGTAGATCCTGGGAGAGTCTCTTCATTCAATTGAGAGAATAAGGGAACACAGAATGACGGGCAAGAAAGGAAAGCCATGAAAATGGAGTTAAAAATCAAAGACTTAAAAGTAAAAATACTCAGAAGAAGAAAATTGATAAAAGTTTGAGAGTCCAATGCTCCAACATTGGGAGATGTCCATTTCTTTATCATAAGAAAAAGACTAAAAGAAAAAGGATCAGACTACAACACCAAAGACTAAATTTAGACATTAGAAATGACTTTCCAGTTAGTGACCATTGAGAAACAGAGGTCTGGGTAGTCATGAAAGACAATAGCACCATGATCTGCAAAGAACTTCTGAAACAGTTTTTTAAAAATCAATTTAATGTGTTTCAGATATGGCCCTGCCTGAACCAGGAAATGGAGAAGGCAAACTCCCTACATCCCTGGAACCAAATTTGATCATATCTTAGAGAGTTGGCCCTAGTGAAAGAAAATCCATTCCTCTTAAAGAAATAGATCTTTATATGATACTTTACTTTTGGGTTCTTTTTTGGGAGGGGGGTGGTTTGATTGATTTTTATACTTTAAATTGGTCAGTGATAAAACCATGAAAAGAATTACTGACAGGTGATGTCATATTTACATAAATTTTATATGTAATTATCATAAACCTTAACATATGAGGAGCACCTTTGATTGGTCAAAAGTAAAATCATATTGGATTTATGCTTTTTTTTTTTTTTTTTTTTTTTTACAGAGACAGAGAGAGTCAGAGAGAGGGATAGACAGGGACAGACAGACAAGAATGGAGAGATGAGAAGCAATCAATCATCAATTTCTCATTGTGCATTGTGACACCTTAGTTCAGGGGTCCCCAAACTATGGCCCACGGCCGCATGCAGCCCCTGCCGCACTTCCAGAAGGGGCACCTCTTTCATTGGTGGTCAGTGAGAGAAGCATAGTTCCCATTGAAATACTGGTCAGTTTGTTGATTTAAATTTACTTGTTCTTTATTTTAAATATTGTATTTGTTATTTTGGTTTTTTACTTTAAAATAAGATATGTGCAGTGTGCACAGGGATTTGTTCATAGTTTTTCTTATAGTCCAGCCCTCCAATGGTCTGAAGGACAGTGAACTGGCCCCCTGTGTAAAAAGTTTGGGGACCCCTGCCTTAGTTGTTCATTGATTGCTTTCTCATATGTGCCTTGACCGCAAGCCTTCAGCAGACCAAGTAACCCCTTGCTGGAGCCAGCAACCTTGGGTCCAAGCTGGTGAGCTTTTTGCTCAAACCAGATGAGCCCACACTCAAGCTGGCGACCTCGAGGTCTCGAACCTGGATCCTCAGCATCCCAGTCCAACACTCTATCCACTGCGCCACCACCTGGTCAGTCTGGATTTATGCTTTTATTTAACTTTAATATTCTTCCAAGGCAAGCATGAGGAATTTTTCTGACTTTCCTAATGAAAACATAGGCTCTGATAAGTTATGACACTATGTCTCCCAGTACCCAGCAAGGGCTCTTTCCTTTGGGCCACACAATCATCAGGGAACTGCAGATCCTAGAGCCAGTGATGCCCTTTCCTGGTAGAGAATAATGACAAGATCCCTAAGGACAGTTGTGGCAAGGGAGATGAGCCTCAGGGATGGGATCTCTCTCCTTCATACATACACAACCTCCTCTTATTTGGTACAGAAGCAACAGGCCTTCAAACTCCTGGATGACCCAGAATTTGGGATGTTCACTGTCAAGCACTGGAGAGAAGCCATCAGGGGTTCAGGCCCACAACCTGAGAAGCCAGAACTCTGATTAATCAACTTGTTGCCCTGGCCCCTAACCATACAATCAAGGAAGAAGGCCTCCTTGGTTTCCAGGTGTTTTACCCAGATGACCTGTCCCCTGAACTCCACCCTGCCCATCCTGCTGCAGTCAGGAACCCAGGCTCCATAGGCCTTCACTCCATCATGGCAAAGCAACACCCCACCAAGCAGGTAAGGTCCAATACAAGGAGGGAGAAGGTGGAAGGCTGAGGGCAGGGCCAAGCCAGGATCTTTAGGTCTTTATGATCAAGACAAAGGCCAAACAAGAGTGTGTCAGGTGTGGATAGGTCTATAGGGAGGAGCATTCAGGAATCAAAGAAAGACAATTATGAAATAGAAAGGTGATAAAGTAGACATTTTTAAAACACACTAAGAGCCCTGGCCGGTTGGCTCAGCGGTAGAGCGTCGGCCTAGCGTGTGGAGGACCCAGGTTCGATTCCTGGCCAGGGCACACAGGAGAAGCACCCATTTGATTCTCCACCCCTCTGCCGCGCCTTCCTCTCTGTCTCTCTCTTCCCCTCCCGCAGCCAAGGCTCCATTGGAGCAAAGATGGCCCGGGCGCTGGGGATGGCTCCTTTGCCTCTGCCCCAGGTGCTAGAGTAGCTCTGGTCGCAACATGGCGATGCCCAGGATGGGCAGAGCATCGCCCCCTGGTGGGCAGAGCGTCGCCCCTGGTGGGCGTGCCGGGTGGATCCCAGTCGGGCGCATGCGGGAGTCTGTCTGACTGTCTCTCCCTGTTTCCAGCTTCAGAAAAATGCAAAATAAATAAATAAATAAATAAATAAAACACACTAAGAAATGTGAAGTCCATTGTTCCCTTCTGGAAAGTGCTCTGAAAACTTACATCGCCTTTGGAGCTAATTCAGAATCAAGAGTCAAATACAGTAGGTTCATAAGAAACTTCATTGTCAGAATTTTCATTAATAGAATATTTGAATGTGCTGCCCTCAAAGGCACTGCTTAAGTGATAGGACATTTCTTCACTCTTTTCAACTCCCCTACTCCCTCATTTCATCTGACACCCAATCCCACATGGAGAAGACTGTCCCATATGCTCACCTGTGGCAAAGACCACACTTGTCTGGACCTAACTAGAGCTTCTTTTTAAGACAGAGTCTGAGTTATGGGTGATGGAGAGAATTGTGCTCCTGTGTCTACATATAGTGAGTGTATAATTTCTTAAATAGTCCTTTTTTCAAATATTTTATCTTATTTTCCCCATATATCAGCAAAATACACAAAACGTTTCAATATTTTTGCAACAAGTTTACATCTTTCAGAAAGAAAAGTTTATACTCACAAAACCTCATCATCACTCAAAACTGTTTTGGTTCAGAAATTAAAGGCATAAACTTTCCTCTCTCTTAGGTACAACATAAATAGCAAGTATAAGATATCAAAGAGTAAACACTACATAGAAAAAAATAGAAAGAAGAGGGTTTACAATGAATAGATCTCCTTTTGTTGGGATTGGATGTCTTGGGGAAGGGTCATGAAGGTAGAAGCATCACCCTAAAGATTGCTTATATTTTCAGTGTCACCTGCCTAGTAAACTAAATTTTTTTTATTCCCATCCATGTGACTGTGACGTCTATAGAGCAGCTTTGGTGCCTGAAAAAAAGACATTATCACAGGGACATCATCACTGACCCAGAAGAGAGAGTGATACTCATGGGCAGAAATGCCAGGGTCCATGGCCACAACTGGGAATTTGGAAATCAAGTGAGTCTCAAGCACATCATGAATGCCAAGCAAAGAAACCAGCAAACAGCCAACTGACAAAGTAAATGTGATGTGAAAGATATTTACCCTATTGGCTCTTACTGGGTAGTGGAATATAGGGATAGAATGTCCAAGTATAGTATTGCATTTGGTTCAGTGAACAGCACTGTAAATGATAAGATCTGGATTATGCAGGGATCCAGAATGAGTCACCCCAAGATGCTCCTCTGTGGTATGAAGACTGTTCTGAGCTAAAGCAAACTTTAGCCGCAGGCTCAATTTCTACCCAATTCCCCTTAACTACCTAAAAGAATGTGAATTACAGACCTTGCCTATAAGAGATTATCAGAGATAACTTTTTCTGGCCTATTTATAGGGTAGGCAAACTTCGATTTACTAAAGTTCTGCTCTTCCTATCATCTTGCAATGACCTTTTGAAGCCTCCAAGCCACTTTTACCTCATTCCTAGCTCAGGATGTCTTACATACCCATATTCTCTATCTATGAACCTCTTCTACATGGCGGGGGGGGGGGGGGGGGGGGCGGGGGAGTCCCTACCTCTCTCATGTATGTGGTTTTCCCATTTATATGTACATGTTGAATTTGGTTATTTGCTCTTGCTAAGCTGTTTCATATCTATTGGTTATTAGACCAGCCAGAAGAACCTTGAGAATAGAAGGAAGTTTGTTCCTCTCCCACAATTTGAAGGTCACAAACCCATATTGACTTCACCTACATTATTCTGCTTTGTGGGCCTCAGTTTCTTCCCCTGTAAAAAAAGAAGCATAACTGAAAAATGCTGAAGGCATTTTCTGGAAGGTTCCTTTTATTTCTAACATCTTGTGATCTAGATGGTCTTGCAGTTTGTGATTCTAATGTAGCTATGCCCCAGACTGTGAAAAACCCAGCGAGTCCAAAAATATTTCCTACAGGAGAGGATTATTTAAGATTATTAGTCAAAGATAGTGACTTGTGCACATATAAATGTACATATTACATGACAGAATAGGTTGTTTTTAACTCCGTCCTAAATAAAGAAACATAGCATTAAAAATTATGCAACACAGAATAGAGAAAAAAATGTGTCTCAACACCAGTAAAATAATAAACAGAATGCATAATAGCAACAAAATTTTTTAAAATTCATCACCTCATTAGATGTTGACTTGGCATTTATTAAAAACACAAATTTTTGCTTTTCAAATTAAGACTTTTCAAGAGATGAAACCTCAGAGTAAAAGAACTAGGATGTGCCTGTCCTGTGGTGGTGCAGTGGATAAAGTGTTGACCTGGAATGCTGAGGTTGCTGGTTCAAATCCCTGGGCTTGCCTGGTCAAGGCACACACAGGAAGCACTTACTATAAGTAGATGCTTCCTGCTTCTTCCCCCTATTTCTCACTCTCCCTCTCTTTCTCTCTCTCTCTCTCCCTGCTCTCTCCAAACATCATTAAATAAAATTTTTTTAAAAAGTACTAGAATGTGATTGTAAGTTAGTAAATAGTAACAACCCATATGACTGCAATTTATCTGGAGGAAGATTCTAAGAACAAAATCACGGTGGAGACCTTGGAACACAGAACGTGGAAGAACCAAGAACTTGTTTATCCAGCACTACCCTGAGAGAAGGAGCACTGACTCCTAGAAAAGCAAACCAGCCTGGAGAGATAGAAGAGTATAAAGAATGCCTGCTTTGGATTGCCTGGATCTGAATTTAACCTCTGAAATTTGTCAGCCCTGTAGCCTTTGGAGAGTCGCTTAAACTCCGGTTGCTCTGTATTTTCTCATCTACTTAGTGGAGAAGTACCCTTCCTAGGAGGTTACCTCATGGGGTTTCTGAGAGCACTTATGAATCAATGTAAGTAAATCATTTAAAAAAAAGAAAAACAAAAGACTTTATAAAAATAATAAAGGCCCTGGCCGGTTGGCTCAGCGGTAGAACGTCGGCCTGGCGTGCAGGGGACCCGGGTTCGATTCCCGGCCAGGGCACATAGGAGAAGCGCCCATTTGCTTCTCCACCCCCGCCCCCCACTCCTTCCTCTCTGTCTCTCTCTTCCCCTCCCGCAGCCAAGGCTCCATTGGAGCAAAGATGGCCCGGGCGCTGGGGCTGGCTCCTTGGCCTCTACCCCAGGCGCTGGAGTGGCTCTGGTCGCGGCAGAGCGACGCCCCGGAGGGGCAGAGCATCGCCCCTGGTGGGCAGAGCTTTGCCCCTGGTGGGCGTGCCGGGTGGATCCCGGTCGGGTGCATGTGGAAGTCTGTCTGACTGTCTCTCCCGTTTCCAGCTTCAGAAAAAAAAAATAAATAAATAAAAATTAAAAAAAATAATAAAGACTTTTTTCCCCACATGATAGAGACCCCATAATTTTGGGGTTTATTGAAAACAGAAACTACATATGATGCCTCTGTTTTAATGCTAATTCAATAATATTAAAAGCGCTTTTAGTGGTTTTTCCAGTTCCAAACACAGTTAAATAGAATATAAAATTCCAATAAGACAATTTATAGAAGTTGACAAATGTATAGCAAAATTCATCCAGAAAAACAAGCAAAATTTTACTCCCTTCCACCCAAAAAAGTGTTCTTGGATTTACCTTCAAATTTTTACTTCTCAGTCAAGAGAATGAGAAGATGAGTCACAAACTGGGAGAAAATATTTGCAAATGACACCCAAGATAAATAAAAAATATACAAAGAACTCTTAAAACTCAACCATCAAAAAATGAACAACCTACTTTAAAAATGGGCAAAATAACAGATTCCTCGCTAAAGAAGATATACAGATGGCAAATAAGCATATGAAGACACATCTGTGTCATTAAGGAACTGTAAACTATATTAACAATGCAATACCACTACATACTATTAAAATGGCCAATCCAAAACAATGACACCACCAATGCTGATGAGACTGTGGAGCTCTCCTTCATTGATGCTCCCATTCATTACTGGTGAGAATGCAAATTGGTATGGCCACTTTGGAAGACAATCTGGTGGTTTCCTACAAAACTAAACACACTCTTAACATACAATCCAGCAACCATGGTTCTTGGTATTTCCCCAACACAGTTAAAAATGTACCCACACAAAAATGTGCACCTGGGGCCTTGGCCAGTTGGTTCAGTGGATAGAGTGTCAGCCCAGCATATTGATGTTCTGGGTTTGATTCCCTGTCAGGGCACACCTGAGAAGTGACCAACTGGTTCTCTTTCCCCTCTCTCCCCTTTCTCTTCTTCTTCCCCTCCTGCAGCCAGTGGCTCAGTTGGTCTGAATGCTCAATCTCAGGCATTAAAAATAGCTCAGTTGATTTGAGTATTGGCCCAAGATGGTGGGGGGGGGGGGAGATTGACAGGTGGATCCTGATCAGGGCACATGTAAGAGTCTGTCTTACTATCTCCCCTCTTCTAACTTAAAAAAGAAATATGAACATGGATGCTTATAGCAGCTTTATTCATAATTCCCCAAACTTGAAAGCAAACAAGATGTCCTTTCATAAGTTAATGTAAAAAGAAACTGTGCTACATCCAGACAATGAAATATTATTCAGCAGTAATGTGCTATTGTAAGGTCGGTGGATAATAGGGGATGGTCACGTGGGGAACCCAGACCCGCGAACTTTGGCTAGGACCGCCCACAACCAAGCGACCCTAAAGAAACTTCCCAGGAACCCTTTAGAAAAAAGCAACCCTCTGCCAGCCAGTGAGATTTCACCACGTCATATTAGCTCGACTTCCCTAGAGGGACCCTTTAAATACCTCCCACTCGGTTTAATCCTTGCGACTTCCCTGGCCTCTATCTTTCCTTGGGGCCAGGGAACCTTGCCGGGTGGGATGAGCTGTACTCAATAAAGCCTTTTGTTATTCCACACTTGGTGGCTCTGGCCCCTTCCTTCCTTCTTGGCGGGGAAAAATACCTTACAGCTATCAATTCATGGAAATGCATATTACTAAGTAAAAAAAGTGAGTTTGAAAAGCTGTCTACTATTTGATTCCAAGAATATGACATTCTGGAAAAGGCAAAACTATTAAGACTGTGAGAAGATCATTGTGAGGTCTCTCCACTGTGGTGTGAGATGTTGACGGTAAAGGAAGCTATGCTTGTGTGGGGGCGGGGGCATATGTTCAATTTTATATATATAATTATTTCATATGCTTTCTTTTTATTTTTTTAAGAATTTATTCATTTTAGAGAAGAGAGAAGGAGTAAAGAGAGAGAGAGAGAGAAGAGGGGAGGAGCAGGAAGCATCAACTCCCATATGTGCCTTGACTGGGTAATCCCAGGGTTTTGAACCAGCGACCTCAGCATTTCAGGTCAACGCTTTATCCACTGCACCACCACAGGTCAGGCATATGCTCAATTTTGTTTTGAACCTAAAACTGGCCTAAAAATATTTTTAAAAAGGAAAAAGCACAATGGACCACATTGTTGTGAAGCCAAAAAAAAAAAAAAAAAACAAGCCTGACCTGTGGTGGCGCAGTGGGATAAAGCACCGACCTGGAACACTGAGGTTCCTGGTTCGAAACCTTGGGCTTGCCTGGTCAGGGCACATATGGGAGTTGATGCTTCCTGCTCCTCCCCCTTCTCTCTCTCTCTCTCTCTCCTCTCTCTCTCTCTCTAAAAATCAATCAATAAATAAAATATTTTTTTAAAAAAAGAGTGATCTTTAAAAAAAAAAAAAAACCAAAACAAATGTATGCTCATGTTACCCAGGATGAGAAAAATGCTAAGCATTATTGGCTAGTGCTGGCTCACTCACATGTTTCAAAAGGCAATATAACATCAAAACTGTTAAATTTTCAGGTGATACAGGTTTTTAAGATCAGGAGGCTATGGGGGAATTTTTAAAATACCTATTAAGTGTTACACAGGAAAAAAGTTATGTGGAAAAGCAGGTTTTTAACACTGATGACACTGACTTGTTTCACATGGACATTGGCAAATGAACCTATATAATACAAATTGTTGTTAATGTTCAGGGTTTCATGAAGAGGAGTCACAAAGTAATGAGGCAGCAACAACAATACTGCAAGTGGAGGACCCCAATCTGCCCAGGGTTGAGGTGCCTTGGAGAGGTCAGCTATCCAACTTATTAAGCAGAAATATGACATCTTGCATAAGAAACTAACAAGCAGAATACAGTGTACAATTTTATTATTTAGTTTTGAAAAACTGATTAGATTTTTCTTGCCCTTTCTGGGACATAACACCACACTATATGCTGTCTGATTCCTGACCTGCAGAAAGCTCCAGTTGGACCAAGCACCCACATACTTGGGAATTCCCTGGACGTGACTGCTGTCAGTCACGAGTGCTTGACCTCGACCTTCACTCCCTCAGGATGGAAACAAAAAGTCACTCGGTGCTTTGACTTTCCTCCAACACAAATGGCCTCCAAAGTCCCTGGTTTTAAATTATTCAAAGACTATAATTATTTTATATATATATACAGGAGTGGACAAAGGTAGATATTATGTTTGTGTGTGTATACATATGTATATGAGAGAGAGAGAGAGAGGTCTTTAAAAAGAAACACATGGAAAACAAGGTTATATATTGATCAATTGGTAAAAATGTTGTGACCAGAAGTTCACAGGAACCCGATCCTATATTTCCACTAGGAGCAAATTCACTAATTTATTACATTATAGAGCATAAGTACCATGGATAATTAGAACTGATTGTATTTATAATTGTCCCAAACTGGAAGCAACCATGATATTTTTCAGTAGCTGGATGGATAAACAAACTGTGGTACATTCATACAATGAGCTGTTATTCAGTGATTTTAAAAAAATGTGCTAGCCAAGGCTCCATTGGAGCAAAGATGGCCTGGGCGCTGGGGATGGCTCCTTGGCCTCTGCTCCAGGCGCTAGAGTGGCTCTGGTCACGGTAGAGCAACGCCCCGGAGGGGCAGAGCATCG
The DNA here is from genome assembly GCF_036850765.1 of Saccopteryx bilineata. Lineage (NCBI taxonomy): Eukaryota > Metazoa > Chordata > Mammalia > Chiroptera > Emballonuridae > Saccopteryx > Saccopteryx bilineata. Next base: position 135,432,074 of record NC_089491.1, on the reverse strand, counting down.
CCCCCTGGTGGGCAGAGCGTTGCCCCTGGTGGGCGTGTCGGGTGGATCCCGGTCCGACGCGTGCAGGAGTCTGTCTGACTGTCTCTCCCTGTTTCCAGCTTCAGAAAAATACAAAAAAAAAAAGTGCTAGCAAGCCATGAAAAAACATCTGAAATGCATATTGATAAATAAAAGAAGCCAACATAAGAAGGCTACAACCTATACTAGTCCACTTAGATGATAGTAAAGTATTCGTAGTTGCCAGTTAAGGGGGAAAAGAGGAAGGGATGGATGAATAGATGAAACATGGGATTTTTAGAGCCGTGAAATTATTTTGTATGATATTATATTTGTGGATACATGACAGTATGCCTCCATCAAGGCTCATTGAAATGTACAGCAAAAAAGAGTGAACTTTAATATGTGCAAATTAAAATATATAATTTTGGAGATTGGGGAAATCCCAGGTTGGAATGCAGAATGTGATAAAGCAACCTAACTGTATGAAACAACCTCACTGCAGTAGTTAAGGGGAAAAGTGATTATTTAGATAACGTTGGAAATTAGTGGAATTTGTAAGACTAAAGACAAAAGCAATTGTATATACACACTGTACTGTAGTTGATAAATTTGTTTCTTACAGGGGAATGGATTAACAATTCAGATACTGCTATTCATGAATACTTAACTCAATAAATGGCAAATAATAGGAGCCATGATTCTCATTATTGAAATAGGAGTTGACCGATAATCAAGGGGAGAAGGCTAAAATGATCCATATAATAACATGTTAGAGTTGGAAACATCAATATATATAAACTCATGTTTAACTTAAAATAGCTACAGATGGTTACATATAGATATATTTATAGATATGTGTGTATATACACAGTTAGTATGCACACAAATATTTTCTTGTTATCAATTGAGAAGGCCTGAAGCAACAACATCAATAGCAACAGTCATATCAAGCACCCAGATTTTGGTTTCTATTACCATTTTCCAATAATAGGAACTAGGGATCCTTGAAGAAATGGCTGAGCCTAGGACTAGGGCAGAGAATATAAAAGATGAGCTTGAAGCATATTATATTAACAGAAAGTAAGAAAGTGCTAACACACACACACACACACACACACACATACAATGATGGGTAAGTGTCAAAGGGGCACAGGAGCCAATTAAGAAGTCTCAATGACCAAAGCTGGAATAATTTGAGCAACAAATAAAATAGTATTGGATTATAATGCAAAATGAAAAATATTCATGAAACCAAAGTGATATAAAGAATTGAACAGACCTATATAACGAAAACTACAAAGCATTGTTAAGAGAAATCGAAAAAGACACAATGAGATGGAAAAATATTCCTTGTTCTTGGATAGGAAGATTAAATATAATCAAAATGGCCATATTACCCAAAGCAATTTATAAATTTAATGCAATTCCCATCAAAATTCCTATGACATTTTTTAAAGAAATGGAACAAAAAATCATCAGATTTATATGGAACTATAAAAAACCCCAAATAGCCAAAGCAATCCTAAGGAAAAAGAATGAAGCTGGGGGCATTACAATACCTGACTTCAAACTATATTATAGGGCCACTCCAATCAAAACAGCATGGTATTGGCAGAAGAATAGACACTCAGACCAATGGAACAGAATAGAAAGCCCAGTAATAAAACCACATATATATGGTCAAATAATTTTTGATAAAGGGGCCAACAATGCACAATGGAGAAAAGAAAGCCTCTTCAACAAATGGTGCTGGGAAAACTGGAAAGCCACATGCAAAAGAATGAAACTCGACTACAGCTTGTCCCCGTGTACTAAAATTAATTCAAAATGGATCAAAGACCTAATTATAAGACCTGAAACAATAAAGTACATAGAAGAAGACATAGGTACTAAACTCATGGACCTGGGTTTTAAAGAATATTTTATGAATCTGACTTCAAAGGCAAGAGAAGTGAAGGCAAAGATAAATGAATGGGACTACATCAGACTAAAAAGTTTTTGCTCAGCAAGAGAAACTGACAACAAAATAAACAGACAGCCAACTAACTGGGAAATGTTATTTTCAAACAACAGCTCAGATAAGGGCCTAATATCCAAAATTTACAAAGAACTCGTAAAACTCAACAACAAACAAACAAACAATCCAATAAAAAAATGGGAAGAAGACATGAACAGACACTTCTCCCAGGAAGAAATAGACATGGCCAACAGATATATGAAAAGATGCTCATCTTCATTAGTTATTAGAGAAATGCAGATCAAAACTACAATGAGATACCACCTCACACCTGTTAGATTAGCTGTTATCAACAAGACAGGTAATAGCAAGTTTTGGAGAGGCTGTGGAGGAAAAAGAACCCTCATTCACTGTTGGTGGGACTGTAAAGTAGTACAACCATTATGGAAGAAAGTATGGTGGTTCCTCAAAAAACTGAAAATAGAACTACCTTATGACCCAGCAATCCCTCTACTGGGTATATACCCCCAAAACTCAGAAACATTGATATGTAAAGACACATATAGCCCCATGTTCATTGCAGCATTGTTCACAGTGGCCAAGACATGGAAACAACCAAAAAGCCCTTCAATAGAAGACTAGATAAAGAAGATGTGGCACATATACACTATGGAATACTACTCAGCCATAAGAAATGATGACATCAGATCATTTACAACAAAATGGTGGGATCTTGATAACATTATACGGAGTGAAATAAGTAAATCAGAAAAAAACAAGAACTACATGATTTCATACACTGGTGGGACATAAAAACGAGACTAAGAGACATGGACAAGAGTGTGGTGGTTACCAGGGGTGGGGGAGGGAGAGGGGAAGGGGGGGAGGGGCACAAAGAAAACTAGATAGAGGGTGACGGAGGACAATCTGACTCTGGGCAATGGGTATGCAACATAATTGAATGACAAGATAACCTGGACATGTTTTCTTTGAATATATGTACCCTGCTTTATTAATGTCACCCCATTAACATTAATAAAAATTTATTTTTAAAAAAAGAATTGAACAGATAGATAAACGGGAGAGAAGAAACTAATCTCCCATGCAGAAGAATTTCAAATAGTTTATGTAGCTTATCCACCCTCAAAGTGGTGGAGAATAACTCCTCAATCCATAATTGTGAGCTGCACTTAATAACTTCTTTCCAAAGAATACAGTATTAAAATAAAAGCCAAGGTGGAGGAAAAAGAGTAACTTTACAGTGGATAAATCTAACAAACACTGCCTGAGACATGTGACCAAGGTAACCTTCAACAGTGATAATTTATGTTGACAGTATTTACTGTTGATATACGATGAAAATGGATACTTTACCTCTGTCATAAAAACATATAACCCTAGTCTAATCATGAGGAAAACTTCAAACAAGCTCAACCTTAAGAACATTCTTCCAAATATCTGACCAATACTACTCATAACTGTCAAGGTCATTACAAACAGGGAAAGTCTGAGAAACTATCTCAGCCAAGTGGGTTTTTTGACAACATGACAAACTCAATACAATGTGGTATTATTCTACATAGACTCCTGGAACAATAACAGAAAAACATTAGGCAAGAGCTAAAAAAAAATCTGAATTTAAAATTATGAGTATTAGTTAATAATATATTAATATTGGAGCCAACTGGGAAAAGAAGCATCTGCGAAACTATAGCCAACAATTCAGATATAACAGAAGTGAGGTCCACGTTCTGGGAAGTTCTTCCAGAATAAGGGCAGGTATCTGCGGGAGATATAACCACAGTGGTGCTGTCTAAACCCAAACTTTTACCCTTAAAATCTCTGACTCTGGAAAAGCTCAAAAAAATGCAGCAAGCAGCACAGGAAATAGTTCACCAACAAGAAATGGCAGAAAATGAAAAACTGTAAATCACCGAATAACTAAGCACTTCTACAGGACACCCTCCCTTACTATTTATAACAGCTAGAGAATAATCCACCTGTCTGCTGAAAGTGGTATGTGTTAATGAAACTGATACTCATACTAGTAATATAAAAACATCCAAGATTAATAAAACTTGTGAATTTAAACACTCTGGTTTGTACTGAACACAGCCATTAAAAAATGAATCCAAAAAAATATTAATATTGGTTCATTAATTCTAACAAATATATTAATGTAAGATATTACTAGGTGAAACTAGATGCATACTATCTTTTCAGTTTTTCTATAATTAGTAGTTATTTCTAAAATAAGTATTTGAAAATAAAGTTTATTAAATCCTAAAAGAATAATAATGATAAACATTGATAGCCTGACCAGGTAATGGTGCAGTGGATAAAGTCAGACTGGGATGCAGAAGACCCAGGTTTGAAACCCCGAGGTCGCCAACTTGAGCGCTGGCTCACCAGCTTGAGCATGGTATCACAGGCTTGAGCAAGGAATCATAGATATGACTCCATGGTCACTGGCTTAAAGCCCAAGGTTGCTGGCTTGAGCAAGGGGTCATTTGCTCTGCTGTAGCCTTCCAGTCAAGGTACATAAGAGAACGCAATCAATAAACAACTAAGGAGCTGCAATGAAGAATTGATGTTTTTTATCTCTCTCTCTCTTCCTGTCTGTCTATCCCTATCTGTCCTTCTCTCTGTCTCTGTCAAAAAAACAAAAAACAATGCTTTTTCCTCTTGGGAAAAATGACAACCTTAGACACAAACTGTAAGTCAGAGGTTCCCATGACCCCCTCCTTGGGTTCTACTAATTTGCAAGAACAACTCACAGAACTCAGGAAACTCATTTACTCACTAGGTTACTAATTCATTACAAAGAAAATGAAAGGATTTGAATCAACAGCCAGATGAAAAGATGCACGGGGAAAGGTATGTGGGAGCGCTCAGAGCTTCCCCGACCTCTCCTCTCCAGGTCATCACGCTCTTCTCCTCCAATCGCCATGTGTTCCCCAACCCAAAAGCTCTCTGAACCCCATCCTTTTGGGTTTCATGGTGGCTTCACTACACAGGCAAGGTTGATTAAATCATTGGTCATTGGTGCTTGATTTAACTAACCTCCCACCCCTTTCCCCTCTCTGGAGTTTCAAGAATGGTGTTGAAAGTCCCAACCCTCTAATATGTGGTTGGTTCTGGCTACCAGCCTCCATACCTAGATGCTTACCAAAAGTCACTCATTAAAATAACAAGTAACACTTTATTTGTTTTGAAATTTCCCGTGCTATCATTATAGGAAATTCCAAAAGCATTAGGAGCTCCTTCAATGAAGAGCAAATATATATTTCTTAAAAATCATAATATTGCACATCTCTTGATAATTTCTGCCTGAATTCATCAATACTACTATTACTTAAAAATGATATGAACAAGTTTCTTTTCATGGTCCTTGATTTCTGCTGAACTGTGGAGCCAGTAGAGCTGTGTGGTGCCTTGTATCTGCCTGCCTCCTGAAGTCCAGTTTGCCATCTCTCAGCATCTGGAGAAGCTGAAGGTATGTTCAGAAGAGTATGTTCCCAGGAAAAGTGAGAAAGATTTGGAGCCCTGGCCGATGAATCAAACACACTGATTTGTCTCTTGATCCATCCTGTTCTGGTCCAGAGAAATAAGACTGTTGTTAATGAGATTGGTGCCATCCTGTGTACTTTCTGTACCTTGAACTCTCTTGTGTCAGAGATCTTGATCTTGGTTTCATTTCTGTTCTAATGGGTCCAGGTTCTTTCTATCTCTGGACATGGGATCTAGGTCTTTGATTTTGAAACCAAACTTGAACTTTTGACTCTGGAATTCCAATTTCCTTAGCAAGTTGCTCTCTGGAATCAATCCCAAGATAAGGGTTGTTCACAAATGCAGTGATGAGGGTATGTAATTGGGAGGAAGTGTAGCTGATATGACAGTGTCTACTCTATTTTGAATCTTCTCTACAGGGTAATCTTTGTCTTGGCTTGCTTCTAAGTCTTCCTCAGGTTTTGATCTTTTCTGGACCAAGTGCCTAGTTCTTCAACTCAAAAACCAAATCTGAATTATCATCTGTAAATTTTGTGCAGCTTCGTCTATGAGTCATTGTGTTTGTAGAGTTGTCTGAGCCATGTTGGAAAAGTCTCAGCCTTCAACCAGGAGCCATAATAAAAAGTATTTACCACAACTAAAATTTTGTTTTGAAGTTCTTTTAGCTATTTGGATTTTATTTGAATTGCAACAAATAAAATAATTAATTTTGGATAACATGATATATTTTTATTCTTTTATCATTAAAATAGCTCTAATCACTTTTTATTTTTTAAAATATCTTCAGTATGTTTTTTCATTTTTGCCTTTTATCATTATTGTCTTTTTATAATCACAAATATAAGTTTAAAACATAAGAAAATGGGAAGGAAGAGAAGGGCAGAGGGATTCAGGTAAAGAGGAAGAGAGAAAGGCAGGCAAGCAGGGAGGGAGGGAATTCCAACCTTTCAAACTAGAAAACCTTAGAACTCTGTATTTTTATCTTTAGAAATTATTGGCCACCCTGGGCCCCTCTTACATGATGCAGCTCACTGAAACAAGAGTGATACAGAGTAGAAATAGTTGGCCCTAGAGAACTCATTCAGATTCCAAGCAGACCTCCTGCTTAAGGGCCTCTCCAGGGACCTCCCTCACTCTCCCAGGTCCAGCTGGGATCAAGTCCCTGTGGCCGTTGTTATTTGGAAGCAGAGTCAAAAAGGCTTCCCTTTGAACAGAAAGACTGCAGGGGTATTTCCCTGCTCAGACGTTCTACCTATGCATCTTCTAAAAGAAGACAACGTCAGTGAAGTCACAGAGCTCTAACCATATCTGGGGCTTTTGCTCCAGTGTTGAAACAGATTCCGTTCAGGCACGCTCCACTGAGAACATCTCTTGTTGGCCTAGAGAGCCCAGGTGAAGACAAATCTCCTTCTCATTCAAACCCATCTTCTCCTAAAAACATCCTCTCTGGGAACCTGTGAGTATACAAGCCATGATTAGAAATCGAATCCTCATTTATTTATCATCTTCCTGGGTTACCTATCAAGAGGAAACAAGTAACCAGTTTGCCTTCCTCTGGTCTAGACCAAACCCTATAACTGTCTATTTTACCAGATGTTTGTGTTTGGGGTGTCTTTGCTCTCTCTCTCTCTCTTTCTTTCTCTCTTTTTTCTTTTACCATCACTGTGATATGATGGAGAAGATGGTTCAAGATTGACTTGGTTTTATTTAAATATCTTGGTACCAATTCAGAGAATAATTCAATCTTCATAGACTCTTCTGTTAAATCCTGAGATTATAGTGCAAACAGTGGACATTACTGATTCACAGAAACCCTGGAATGGGAAGGCCTCGGGATAACTCATATGCACAGCCCTTACTTCCATTTTGAGGACTTCCTCCTGCCTGGCTTCCATGAAACCAAAAAGCACCCTGTGTACCACTTCTGCTTGGGTTGACACAGGAGGGGAGGAGTTTCCACTTAGTATCAGAAATACCCACGGAATATCATTCCTCAATCTTTAGGACTTCTCAAATGAAATTATCTTTAGAAATTGTATAGTTTTCCCAGACTATTTCTTTTTTAATGAAATTATTTTGTTTTTGTTTTTGTTTTTTCAGAGAGAGAGAGAGATAGACAGGGACAGACAGACAAGAATGGAGAGAGATGAGAAGCATCAATCATTAGTTTTTCATTGTGCATTGTGACATCTAAGTTGTTCATTGATTGCTTTCTCATATGTGCCTTGACTGCAAGTCTTCAGCAGACCAAGTAGCCCCTTGCTCGAGCCAGCGACCTTGGGTCCAAGCTGGTAAGCTTTGCTCAAACCAGATGAGCCTGCGCTCAAGCTGGAGACCTCGGGGTCTCAAACCTGGATCCTCAGCATCCCAGTCCTACGCTCTATCCACTGCACCACCACCTGGTCAGGCTTGTTGTTGTTTTTTAACTCACAAATTTACAGTGGCAGAGAAAGGTCTTATACTATCATCAAGTGTCACAATACCCTTATCAATCATTCATTCATCATGGTCTGTCAGCCAGATGGTCAACCAAAGCATTTATTACTCACTCTGCCAGTCAGCCCACCTGTGGTTTGAACTCAGTTCCTTTTGGAACTGGAGAACAGCACTTCTCAGTGCTCTGGCATCTGTTCCCAACTCCCTTCCTTTCCTTTTCCAATCTGGATAATCTCTGTTCTCTTCTCTTTCCCTCCTAGGTCTGATTCTCTACACTCTTCCTTCCCTCCTCTCCACCTTGGCCAATAGGTTACTGACATGTCAGGGCTGCCTTTGCTGCATGATCTGTTGTGGGTCAGCCATGAAGCTTTACACACAATGCCTCATCCCTGGGCATGTTCTGAGACTGATAAACCATTTGAGCATTCTTTTTCATTCCTGTCCCTCTAAAGGAAAACCTGACTGCTCCATGGAAATTGGCAACGTAACCACAGTCACTGAGTTTGTTCTTCTAGGACTATCCAACAACCCTCAGGTCAGGGTAGCACTCTTTGTACTGTTCCTAATTATTTACCTCCTGATCCTCACGGAGAACCTACTGATGATGCTGGTGATCAGAGCTGATTCCCATCTCCACACCCCCATGTACTTCTTCCTGAGTCACCTCTCCTTCCTGGATGCTTTCTATTCCTCAATCATTGTGCCTAAACTGCTAGAGAACCTTCTTTCCAAGTGGAAGACTATATCCTTTCCTGAATGTTTCACCCAGATTTCCTTGGTCTTATTTTCTGGAGCCACTGAAGCTTGCCTCCTTTCAGTCATGGCCTATGACCGGTTCCAGGCTGTGTGTCACCCTCTGTTGTACATGGTGGCTATGAACAGGAAGGTATGTACTGGCCTGGTAGAAGCATCTTGGGCCATAGGAATTGGGACTGGCCTAGTTAATACCCTTTTCCTGGCTCAACAGCACTTCTGTGGACCCAATCTTATCCGCAGTTTTGTCTGTGAGCTTCCTCCAGTGCTCCTGCTGGCCTGTTCTGATACCCACGTTAGCATTGCCTCCATCTTGACAACCGTGGTGGTCCTGGGCTTCAGCACCCTTGTCTTGTTGCTGGGTTCCTACACCCGTATCATCATGACAGCCCTGGGGATCAACTCTGCTATGGGTCGGAGCAAGATCTTCTCCACCTGCTCTTCTCATGTCCTTGTGGTCACCATCTTTTATGGCTCAGGAATGTTCAGGTATGTCATATTATACCTCCTGAATGTAAATGTAGGATATTCCTCACCCTGAAGTGGCCTTGGTCTGTAGGACAGAATGTTGCAAAGTAGGAGGACTATAATTGTGATGGAATTCGGAAAGCCAGGTTCTGGTTCTGGCTCTGCTGTGGACTAACTGTGAATTACAAAAAATCCATTTTATTTTTGAGGCCTCAAAGGTCTACTCCGAAAAAATGAGCTTATACAAGAACTAAAAATGTTCATACTTTCATTAACTTGTGACTTAGGAGTTCTCAAAAGGAAATCAGGGAGCCTTTTAGTAGATTTTTATTCAGTGCAAGACAAAAAATAAAATATATCATCCTTGAAACAGATCCCATCTTTCTTGCTTGCTGGAATGTCATGCCCCCAAAGCTTACTTATGTTATAATTATCCATTAGGCACCTACAAGACCCCAGACTTTACATAATTGATTTTGGTATGTATCATCCTACAAGAGAAATATTATTCCCCTTTTCAGGTAAGGGACCCGAGGTTCAGGAGTAACCAGGTAATTTCTCAAAGGTCTCAGTCAAGCTAGTAATAGAGTCATAATTTAAAACAAGTCTCACTGACTTCAAACTTCATATTATTTCTTCCCATGCCTCTCTCAGACATAATCAGCTCCAACTGAAGAGTCCTTGCTCCCAGAAGACACAATCATTATGGCTTGTGCTCTCTATTAGTAAAATGCAGATGGATTTGCACAAATTGCTCCTCACTTTCTCACCTACATGTGACTTGGAGAGAAGCCAGGGGTGGGAATGGATGATAAAGAATGGTCTAGGAGAACCCAACCAGGACCAGGTGGTAGCACCGTGGATAGAGCATTGGACTGGGACACTAAGGACCCAGGTTCAAAACTCTGAGGCTACCGGCTTGAGCGTGGTCTCATCCAGCTCGAGCACGGGCTCACTAGCTTGAGCGCAGGGTTGCTGGCTTGAGCATGGGATCATAGACATGACCCCATGGTCGCTGGCTTGAGCCCAAAGGTCACTGACTTGAAGTCCAAGGTCACTAGCTTGAGCCCAAGGTCACTGGCTTGAGCAAGGGGTCACTTGCTCTGCTGTAGCACCCCAGTCAAGGCACATCTGAGAAAGCAATCAATGAACTAAGATGCCACAATGAAGAATTGACGCTTCTCATCATCTCTCTCCCTTCCTGTCTGTCTGTCCCTATCTGTCTTTCTCTCTCAGTCTCTCTGTCTCTGTCACAAAAAACAAACAAACAAAAAGAATGAGAGGCCTCACTTGAAACTGTGGACAAATCTCTTCATCATTCTCTCTCTCCATTTCTTCATATACCATAAGGAAACAACAAGCTTTCTCCTACCTACCTGACCAAAATGTTAGGAGAGATAAATTAGATGAATGAAAAACTACAGCTAAACAAATATCCTTTATAACCAAGCACACCAGAACTCACAAAGAACACTTCAATGATGATGGTACCATTGCTTAAAAAAAAAAAAAAAGTAATGCTTCTTTGGGAAATACTCCCAGTGGCATTTAATGAGATGCATCCAGAATCTTAATCTTATTATTTTGGGTTCATATATTGTGCTTAGCACATTTTTATCCTCTATTTTATTTACCAAGCGTTGCTTCTTTTTTAAGCCAGAGAAAAATGAATTTAAAAAGACAAAATGCTTGTTCCACTGAGCATTGTAAAAATAGCTAAGCATACAGTTTTGTAAGAAACAATGATCACAAGATGAGAACATGTGGTTAAATATATAGAAAAAAGAAAATCAAAATTTCTTATATTATCATCACAGCTGTTAAAGAAAGACAGTTTAAAGAGTGATAAGAGCTACAGAAATTTATGGATTATTAGTTCTACTCTAACCTGCAGTACTGGATCTGCTGCTGCTAAACGTTCTGTTCCCCAAGGCAACTCTTATAATGTTCTGCATAAGATCACTTGCGTTTGGAGGCATGTGAGGGCAGAAATGCCTGACTTCTCACTGACCATACACTCATTTCTAGGTGCTGCTGCCAGTGTTGGTCGGCTCAGCTCAGAGGACTCTCTTTGCAGAGTCTCTGAAATGGGATAGACCGTCATTGTCAATAGTACTGTGGCCATTGTCCTGAGCTCAGTTTGTCCCTTTGTGCAACTGCCTTCCAGGTACATGACTACAGCATCTGGCTCAGTTCTGGAGCAAGTACTCTCCATGCAGTACAGTGTGGTGACCCCTCTGTTAAACCCCCTCATCTACAGTCTGAAGAATAAGGAGGTGAAGGCAGCTCTGAGGAGGATGCTGGCCAGGAAGCCCAGGCTGACCTTCTAACCCAGGCTCCACTGCCTCATCAGGAGGAAAAGTCATGGGAAAGATGAGGAGGCAAGAAAAGTTATCACCACTCAGCTATTTCAACATTCGGTCTTTCCCAAAGCAGAAGCCTTAATCCTTTCGATCCCGGTGCTCCTCCCTAGTCAAGTTGGGGGAACTTCGCAGACCAGATGACACCCACCCACAGGGGGCCCAGCTGCCACACTGGAAATCCTCACAGCTTCACTGGCCGTTTCTACAACTATGGCTTTTCCCTCTCATTTCTTGTCCTTTCTACCCCTCCCCTTTCTGCCTCTCCTTTGTTCTTTTACTTTTGTCTATGCCCAAAGTATAAATCAGCCTATTTGACCACTAGCAAATATCCCACTGCATTTGAGAGAGTCCCATTTTGGTACTGTGAGACCCAACTTCTCCTTTGTTCTCATCCTAAACAATTCTCATCAAGATCTACAACTCCATAATAACTTAGGAAGAAATAAAACAAAATAAGTGTGTCTCCTCCTGTCCTTGTTCTTAACAAGTAACATCTAAAACAAAGCCTAGTAAATAACACATCTTCAGTAACTATTTGTTGACAAATTAAGGAATGAATGATGGGTCCTTCTAAAGAGTTCTTCCTCTGAGATGATCCTAGAAAATGGGAAGAGATGAATATTCTCCTTTAATGTGTAAGTCTTGAGAGCAAAGCTCCTGTCTAGTAGCTTCTGTTTCCTCAGTGTTTAGAATAGTCCTGTCACCTAATAGGTTTTCAAATAGTGTTAGATAATGGGGGGGGGGACAAATGAATGAAAAAGAAAGGAAAGTGAAAAAGGGAACATATTAAAAGGAACATTTCATTTTACCCAGTAAAATTCCTGCCTTCACAACAATATAGATATCAGAGAAAAGTAGCAAGGAGGAAAAATTGGGAGAGAAAAAGAATCCACATTTTGGGGCACTGCCCTGAGCCCCCCTCACACAGAGCTCTGAGTGGTGCACATGACAGCCCCTTCACCTGGACCACTTTAGCTTCCTGCCTGCTTCAAGGCATCCCAGGAACGAGAAAGGGCTGACGGGAGTGGAATAATTGTTCAGCTGCCACCCACCTCTCATTCAGCTCCCATGAAAAGTTCTCAGGAAGAGAACAATAGTTTCTTTCCTGCTTCTACCTAAAGGCATCAGTCAGTACTACCTCCATGCCAACTCCTTGGCTGATCTCTGTCTGTAATCCTCTGACACTCAAACTAAGACTCCCCTGCAAATAAACTTACTGTCAGTTTCTTTCAGCAAAGGCCTCTGAAGACTGTGGCCTGAATTATGGTACTGTATACCCACAGATAAAATTTCCTGACCTTCTCTCTGTAGGATGGGGCTATGGGGCTGAGCCAAACAGCCTCAATTTCAATTGCATTTCTTCAGTGGCCATTTGATGAAGCTAGTCCCTTATATTTTCCAAAGCATATGGCTCCCTGATGGTGTAACTGAGGCAGGGTAATATGTAAGTAGATATGTGAGCTCAATGCAAGGAATGTACGTTCAATCCTGCTCTCACCACACACTCATCCATAGGAGTTACTCCTAAAACCCTGCAGACCTGGGGAAAAGATTTTTGTCCTATAATTAAGAGGTGAATAACATGCTGGAAGATGCATCACATTGTGTTTAAATTCATACTAAAATTATACAATAAATATAAAATTATTTCCTGAGAGTTTGTTTTCATTAAATATAGAGGAAGGATGATTTCTCCACCCCTTCCCTGGACCTATAGGTCCCTAAGCAAGACATGAGGACCTCATTTGGAAGCTGCTAGCCTCTGAGACATGAGAAGTTAAGATCAAATTGCTTAAAACCCTAGTAGGTATAGGGGTGGGAACAGTACGATTAGCTATATTAGACATCTTAGGCAAGCAGGAAGAAAAAGACAGGAAATAGAAAATAGCTAATTCAGAAATGTGATCAATTAAATTGGAGTGTTGGAATGCTGGATTGTCAATGCAAGAAGAATCTCTGAAAAATCACCTAGATCAAAACCTTCATTTTTCCTGACTGGTAGTGGCACAGTGAATAGAGCATCACCTGGGACAGTGAGGTCTCAGGTTCAAAACCCTGAGGTCAACAGCTTGAGCATTGTTGGGGACTGAAATATAAACAGGGTATTTTTACAATCTGGATATCTTGGGGACAAAGGTGCTGGGCCCAACCCCCCACCTCACCTGCCTAGTTAACAAAGAGCTATACCTGATTCTCCCTTGTTCCACCCATGTTCTCCGGAAGAGGCTGGAAGCTAGTTTCTTATTGGTGTACAGTTAGGTTTGAATGGTATGGTGGGGGTTGTCTTTGAGTTGTCTTGGAAACAACTGAATTACTAATGGACCACGTTTTTTCCCTGAATAAAAACTGATACTCTTTGGGGAGCGGCCATTGCATCGGCTTAGGAGCAGTAGAGACTGTTCGCCGTGCCATCCTCCTGAACCCACCATCTGTATGTATATGTCTTTAAGTCTCTATCATTTATTTAATTCCATACCTTTTCCCATTCAAAGACCCCATAATAGACTCGTCATGGCTGGACCACGACAGAGCGTGGGTTCACCAGCTTGAACGAGGGGTTGCCGGCTTGAGTGTGGGGTCACTGACATGAGTGTGGGGTCACTGGCTTGCACCCAAAGGTTGCTGGCTTGAGCCCAATGTCACTGGCTTGAGCAAGGGGTCATTGGCTCAACTGGAGCCTCTTCTCATCAAGGCATGTATAAGAAGCAATCAACTGAACAACTAAAGTGATGCAACTATAATTTGATGCTTCTCATCTCTCTCCCTTCCTCTCTCTCTCTCTCTCTCTCTTGCTATAAAAAAATCACACCATTTTAAGAAGAGAAAATTGAGGCACAGAGGACAGAGATGACCTGTCCGGATTTGAAGTAGCAGAAACAGATGTTAGGACTCAAAGCTCCTGATTTTCCTTCTTTCACATTCCTCATAATCATTAGAATAAATAAAGTTTTGTGACAATCCTCCTTTAAAAAAGTGAAGCAGCCTGACCAGGTGGTGGTGCAGTGAACAGAGCATCGGACTGGGATGCAGAGGACCCAGGTTTGAAACCTGAGGTCACTGACTTGAGCACAGGCTCACCAGCTTGAGCATGAAATCATAGACACAACCCCATAGTCGCTGACTTGAGCCCAAAGGTCGCTGGCTTGAAGCCCAGGTTGCTGGCTTGAGCAAGAGGTCACTCACTCTGCTATAGCCTGCCGGTCAAGGCACATATGAGAAAGCAGTCAGTGAACAACTAATGAAGCTGAAATGAAGAATTGATGTTTCTCATCTTTCTTCAATCCTGCCTGTCTGTCCTTATCTGTTCCTCTCTCTGAGTCTCTCTCTGTCTCTGTCCAAAAAAAAAAAAAAAGAAAACAAGTGAAGCAGGAAGGAGGTGTAATGGTGAGCAGGGTCCAAACCAAAGGGCCCCAAGTGTCCAGAATCTTCAAGAGAGTTCCTGTCAGCTCTTTGTGAAGAGGATTTCCTTATTTCAAAGGTAAAGAAATCCCTCAAGCCCTTCCAGTCACCCATTCAGAATCCTGGAGCCCCTGCCTTGCTGTCTTTTTCCCACCCCACTTCTCCACCTGTCAAAATCCCACCCATTCTTCAAAGCCAACTCAAATGCCACTCCTTTCACAAATCCTTTATCTTTTTCCCCCATGCACACACACCCAAATATAAATAATCTTTATCCTATGAATGCTCAGGGCACATTTTTAACTTCTCCTAAGATGTTTGTGATACTATTCTTTGTATATAATTATTTATTAATGTTTATCTCACTCTCTTACTAGTCTTTTTAGCCAATTTTGGATCTTTTCTATAGTTCCTTGAATATGCTAGGTGATTCATAGAAGTTTGTTGACTATAATAGACATAGAAAGTGAATCCATCTTTCTGTTATAAGCCCAGCCTATTCCTCTTCAGTAGAGATGGAAGGTGGCTATGATCTATGGTTTCAGTGTCTATTCACTCACCCTATTTTCTCTCTCTCCCTCCAAGAAGAAAATACAACCAGCCACTCAAAACCAGGCCCTTTATTTAAGACGGAGGTAGGATCCATTGTTGTTGTAAAAGTGCCAGCAGGGGCACTGAGCATGGGATAAAAGTGCAGTGTACCAGTCACGCACCCCTGGAGAACAGTCCTCAAGTGTCCAGTGGTGTTACTACAGGGCCCAGGTCTCAAAGGTAAATTAGCTTCAAGGGAGTAGAAAGAATCAAACTGAGGTATCTTTGGGGAAGAGGAGTTCCAGGACCATAGAAAGGGCAGGAGCAGCAAGGACAGCGGCACTCACGACTCGCAGAGCCACTGTTCCAGCTTCTCAGAGCAGAGTGGTTTGTGGGCCAACCTGACAGGGAAAAGAAGACAGGGCAAGTTGACTGATTGAATCTTAGCTCAAACTTCCATCTAGCTTTATCCCCAGGAGGGCCAAGGTCAAACAGTGGGATGAAAATTATAGAAAGACTTTCTCAGCCAGATGAGCCCCCTAGTAGAGTAACTTTTTTTTAAACTAAAAAAAAAAAAAAAAAAAAAAAAAAAAGTCAGGCTAGAAAAGATGTACATTGGTACTAAAGATTCATTTTAGCATCTAGGACAATAGAAGTAGAATTAAATGTCCAAATCTAAGTGAAAGGAGGCTGGGTCTCAGCCTTCTTTTAGGGAACCCTTACTGGGGTAACTGCCAAGCAGCAGTAGAATGAGAGAGTTCTAAAATTTGGAGTACTGAATCTGTTCAATGAGTGTTGCTTTTGGAGACTATATTCTAGATTAAATGACCAAAAGATGAAAAGCAGAAAAGTGGTGCTGGAGCTAAAGAGGTGAGAAGAAGGAAGGGAAGGGAAAAGTGGAATAGAATGGGGACCCACCAGTAATCAATTCCTTCATTCTCCAGGATCTTCTTGGCACACATCATGTCATCAGTAAGGTCATCATCCAAAAATTCTGGCAGTAGTTACAGGGAACAAAGTGAGAGAGATAAGTATTATCAAAAAAGGTAAAAAGTTTTCCTCTTTCTTGTTTCTAGGAGGTCTGGTTCTTCTATGAACTGGAGGCTTATGCCTGCTGCCTTTCTATATAAGAAAGCCAATAGAGTAATGCCTCACACTCAGTAAGAGGTATCTCTGGAGGAATTATCAACTTCATCAACTGACTAACTCCAAAAATGCAGGGTATCAGACTTCAAGACTCCCAGTCAGCTCAGATCATCTACCTATGAACTTCAGGAGACTGTTTGGGGATTTGGGGATAATGAAAAACTCTAGCAGCCTCTTACTCAGCACTGTCAACTCAAGTCCCACAGTTCATGTGGCATCCAAGACTGGGGATTATCCCAGGGTGTGCTCCAGAAAAACAGAGAAACAGGGTGAAAAAAGCTACTCACTATCACAGGAGATGTCACAGATGTTCCTTGACTGAAGTATCTCATTGTCCTTGCACCAAAGTTTATTATTGATCTGGAAGAGTCCATATTCTGTTCTGCCATTGTTATTGACTATGGTTTGTGTGTCATAACCACTGCTGTGAAATATAGTACAGATCCCTGGGGAAGAAGAGAAATTATCACAGAGATGTCCAGACACAGCATCAATGAGCAGCTGTATTCCTAGAGAGAAAAAGAATCTCTAGCAAATATTCAAATATGGCAAAGCACAGAGTATCATGATAATAGAAAAAGAAGAGTTTCAAAAAAGTTCAGACAATGTGAGAAAGAAAAAATAGAAGGATAAATGTATTAAGAGGGTAAACGGATAAACAGAGATGATAAGAGGATTATTACCTAATTGAATGAAAGAGGAGATGAAAGGGGAAGGGAAAGGAAGGTGGAGTAGAGAAGCAAATGAAAAAAACAGATAAAGCAAGGCAGCAGAAAACTCACATTCAGATAAAGTGATGCCTCCATAACCATCCATGCCTTTCAGCACCTGGGACAGCTCACATTTTGTAAATTGCTTAGCCTGGATGGCAGGGAACAGAATGCCCATCAGGAGCAGAGAGATGAAGGCCATGGTGTTGGCTTTCCCCAAGAATCTGAAATGGAGGCATCATTCAGCTCCTTCTCCTTTTATTTGTGGAGAAAGACTCAGCAGTCTTGGCATCAAGCCCTGCTTCTAGGAAAAGGATAAAGAGAAACTCGTTGTGCCACACAGAAACACGGCACCTGCCAACTTCCTTCCATAATTTCACCCCACTTTTCCTTCCCCTCCTTTAACTCTAGCCCATGCCAGGTATTGTTTGTTCTCTGTCAAGAGAGTTCCAAGCATGGTCCTGTTTCCCATTTGGCTTTATTTATACCTTTGTTTCTTATAGGGTTGGTTCTAAGAAGGAGGACGTCTTCAGACTACTTCAGGAACAATGGAGATCTCAGGGTTATTATGAGTGAAGCAACCAGAATATACAATAAAGGTCCATGGCCACCTCCCTTTTTCCCTTACAGACAAATATAATTTGTACAACAAGTGTATTTCATTGTATGCCATGGTCTCAGGTTTAGAACTGGCACTTGTTCAGTCAACCTAGGCCTAGTACAAAGCCCATAAAGAGTCCCTGGATATGGAGGTTCATGGCTGAGGGATCGGGAATGGTTCTAGAATATGGTAATACAGACTTAGAGAAACAGATATAACTTGGATCCAGAGACTTCTTACTTCAGGAAAACGGAGAACTTGAAAAGTGTGTCTAACAGTACTTAACTATTCTATGAGCTATTATCAGGCTCCCGCTTCAAACCTTCACCTGATTCTACACTGGCACTAATTAAGACGTTATGTAAATATAAGACTAAAAACTTGTAACACATTTGTTCATGGGTGTAGAAATTTGTAGACAGCCTCAGAGTTGCCCTCTGATAGATTAAAAGTACAGTGACCCAAGCCAATAGAAAGACTGGATTTTAAGCATTTTAAGATTAAACTGGGATATATATGGAGCCTATAAAACACTCTAGATCTAAGCTTTAAGATCAGTGCCCCTGAGGAAGTGGAGTTGACAGTACTAGGTCTGAATAATTCCTTCAAATTTGTTGGCATCAAGCTTCATGTCATGGTACCAATAGTTGTTAGTCTCCTTCATGCCAGTGCTCATCCTCTAAACATGATTTCTTATGTTGCAGGGGGTGCTTATCCTAACCAAACTATTTAAGACTTCTAAACTGAAGGCATTGCAAACTGTTATATCCTAAAACTCTTCACAAGCAGAGCATACTCTCTCTGTTTTCTCCTGCATTCTATACAATGGAGAACCAGTATATGAAGTAGTATGAGTGAAACAAGCATGGAGGATCTTGGAGTGCAGAGAGAGATGAGCAGAGAATCCTGATAGCAAAGAGAAATATTTTCAGAAACACAGAAAAAGTACTGCCACTGCATTTCTCCATTCCACCTGGAGGCATTAGAGAGGTTCACAGAGCACAGGAATAGGAATTCTACCACAGTAAGCAAGTATGGTTGAGAATATGACTGGAATGAGAGGATGATCTTGAACCATGTGTGAAGGAGACAAATAAAAAAAGCTAGTCCTGAGGACTAGTCTTTGCAATACTGGAGTCTGGTGTAAAAATGCCTTCTGTCCTGGGCTATGAAGTAAATACCTATGATAGAATAAAACAGTGGGGCCTGGCCAGGCACTGGTGCAGTGGATGGAACATCAGACTGGGACATGGAGAACCCAGATTCGAAACCCCGAGGTCACCGGCTTGAGCGAGGGCTCATCCAGCTTGAGTAGGGGCTCACTAGCTTGAGTACAGAGTCGCTGGCTTGAGCATGGGATCATAGACATGACCCAAGTTGCTGGCTTAAGCCCAAGGTTGTTGGCTAGAGCTAGGGGTCATTCACTCTGCTATAGCTCCCCAGTCAAGGCACATATGAGGAAGCAGTCAGTGAACAACTAAGATGCTGCAACAAAGAATTGATGCTTTTAATCTCTCTCCCTTCCTGCCTATCTGTTTCTATCTGTCCCTCTCTCTGTCTCTCTCTCTCTGTCTCTGTCACACACAAAAACAAACAAACAAACAAAAAGCAAAATAAAACAGTGGGCCAGGGTATTGGGAATCACAAGGACTGTCTACACTCCCAGCCAAGTCAAGACTTATGGAAATGGCCTGCTTGCCTATAATTTGGTTGTACTTCTGCCCTTCCTGGTAAGCAATAAAAAGCAATATTTAGGTCAGAAATCACAGATAAGTGCAGAAAAGAAAATAAATGTGCCTTGGACAAGAGGAACCGTTATTTTCTTAGAAATGTTTGTAAAATACTATATCTGGTGGTCATCTGAAAAAGAAGATAGATGTCCAATGGGAACAGTTACAAACATTCAGAGAAAGATGCAGATTCTTGGATATAGACCAAAGAAGAACAGCAAACAATGATAACAGCACTAGAAAGGGAGTGTATGGAAAAGCATGCATACCGCTAATGGAGAAATGCTTCTGCTAAAATCTCCCTTTCCAGAGAGGCTTAGTTAGGGTGCTCTGCAGCTGAGATCTGAAGCAAGGCAGTGAAGAGGCATTTACAACACACCAAATTCTTCAGAAATACACTAGGAAGCTATGTTAATTCTCTCAGATGCAATGGTAAAAATCAGGATTTATCAAATCAGTCCTTTTTTGGAGAACTTCTAGAGACTAAGGAACCAGAAGCATCTGCTTCAGAACACATTTGGCAGTAGCCATCCAAAATTGTAGTTTGTAGGTAAGCAGTGGTTTATAGATAGAGTACAGGGTAACCTTGTGGAAGAAAACCCTAAGGGCCACAGTAATATTGATCCTTACCTCTTATAGTTAATATCCATCCCTTGTTCTACTTTTTCCCACAATTCAGGCAAAATATTACTAGATAACTAAGCTAGATCTTGAACTTGAAATCCAAATTTTAGAAAAATTCTTAATTAAATCAGAGAGCTACTTAAAGCAAATAACATTTGCAGAGGGGGTACTCTCTACTGGCACTTTCTGTTGTGGTTGCTTATAAAACATCCTTGCAAAGTCACTTAACACTATTTTTTAATATCATAAATATTTTTTACTTATTGCTTAATTTTAACAATCTTTGCTGCCACATATGCTTTAAATTTTAAAACAAAATTTACAAATGCATTTGAAACCCTTGTGGATCCCTGGTTCCATGATAATCTGCCTCCCTACCTACATTTTTCCAATGTCAGAGGAAATCACAACTCGACATCAACACTTACATTCCCTTTCTTAATTTTATAAATGTACTGCAAAGAATGAATCTATAAAAATGTATTACTTGTATTTTTAAAACATTATGTAAATAGCATACTATAAATACTTTGAAACTAATTTTTCAATTTTAAAATTATCATTCTGAATTATAATTTACTTGAAATAAAATACACTCATTGCATGTATAGAATTTAAAGCATTTTGACAAGTGAAGACATCCAACATTTTCATCACCAAGAGTTCCCTTTTGTCTATTGCAGTCAATCTCCACATATACCTCACTCCAGGTAATCACTGATTTGATTTCTACCACTATAGATTAACCTGTTCCAGTGCTTCATTTAAATGTATTTTTATAACAAGTACTTCATTCTGTCTGTTGTATTTTATTCAGTATAATGTTTTTGAGGATTTTCCCTGTACTATGTATATCAATAGTTTATTTCCACATTGTAATTCTTTTTTTAATTGAATTTATTTGGAGTGGCACTGGTTTACAAAACCATACAAGTTACAAGTGTACAACACAACAAAACATCATCTGTACACTGCACCCTGTGCAATCCCCAAGCAAGGTCTCCCTGCTTCCCCATTCCCCCCCCCTCTGCCCACCTGGACCTAGTCCCTACCACTGCTTAGCACTGGTGATTCACATTCTATATCTACACCAATAGCCTGCTCTCAACTTATATACAATTATTTTAAGTTGTTGTATTGCATTACTACTTCTATAACTGCTTTTATGCTTACATGAACCATTGATTTATTTTTTGAATTGAGAATATTATCAACAAAAAATGCAAATATACTAATGTAAATCAAAACAAATTATTTTCAAATGTGCTAACTAAAATTAACTTGTTGTATCAAAACAGCGAGAAATAGATATTTTGCCACACAATTAAGTAGCCAAATTAAGGAATCTTTATTTTAAAACTGGCAACCACCCAGAAACCTAAGTCATTCAAATCATGCAGCTCTGAACACAGTATGGAGCTAGCTTTTAAAGACAAAATTGCATACTGGTTGGGGTATGGGAAGGAGGGGAAGCCCAGCAAAGCATGGTACAAAAGCAATAAAACATATTCATTAATTTCGCTAACAAGCTCATTAAATCTTACTGTCTCGTTACAATGTTTATCTATAGGATCAATTTAAAGAAAAAAATATTTCTACACACTAAGACCATAAGCTTTGAAGATGATAACACAGTAGTGATAAATGTTTCACATACTTAACAAAAACATTTCTAAACATTCTAGGATTTCAGGTTCGATTCCCGGCCAGGGCACACAGGAGAAGCGCCCATTTGCTTCTCCACCCCTCCGCCGCGCTTTCCTCTCTGTCTCTCTCTTCCCCTCCCGCAGCCAAGGCTCCATTGGAGCAAAGATGACCCGGGCGCTGGGGATGGCTCTGTGGCCTCTGCCTCAGGCACTAGAGTGGCTCTGGTCGCAACATGGCGACGCCCAGGATGGGCAGAGCACCGCCCCCTGGTGGGCAGAGCATCGCCCCTGGTGGGCGTGCCGGGTGGATCCCGGTCGGGCGCATGCGGGAGTCTGTCTGACTGTCTCTCCCTGTTTCCAGCTTCAGAAAAAATGAAAAAAAAAAAAAAAAAAAAAAACATTCTAGGATTTACCACCCACCCGACACATCTGCAATTTGGAGAAACTAACTTCCAGGCCGGGGGTAGGGAGTTGTAGATCTAAGTAAATTCTGGGGTTGTTTAGAGTTCAAGATAGAAGAAAAGCTAAATGAAGTTATTTATGCTAAGAGCCTTTTTTTTTAAATTAATTTTAATGGGGTGACATTGATAAATCAGGGTACATATGTTCAGAGAAAACATCTCTATGTTTGACATTTGATTATGCTGCATTTCCATCACCCAAAGTCCAATTGTCTTCCGTCACCTTCTAACTGGTTTTCTTTGTGCCCCTCCCCTCCCCAACCTCCTCCCTCTCCTCCCCCCCACCCCGTAACCCCCACACTCTTGTCCATGTCTCTGAGTCTCGTTTTTATGTCCCACCTCTGTATGGAATCATACAGTTCCTAGTTTTTTCTGATTTACTTATTTCGTTCAGTATAATGTTATCAAGGTCCACCCATGTTGTTGTAAATGATCCAAAATCATTTCTTATGGCTGAGTAGTATTCCATAGTATATATGTACCAAAGCTTTTTAATCCACTCGTCCACTGACGGACACTTGGGCTGTTTCCAGATCTTCATTACTGTGAACAATGCTGCCATAAACATGGGGGTGCATTTCTTCTTTTCAAACAATGCTATGGTTTCTTGGGGTATATTCCTAACAGTGCGATAGCTGGGTCAAAAAGCAGTTCGATTTTTAATTTCTTGAGAAATCCCCATACTGTTTTCCACAGTGGCTGCACCAGTCTGCATTCCCACCAGCAGTGCAGGAGGGTTCCCTTTTCTCCACATCCGCTAAGAGCCTTTTTAAAGTTATCTATTGCTAAAAGCCTTTTTTTCTATATTTCAAACTTTACCTTTTTAATTTGATATTAACTAAAACAAATTGATATGCATGTAATTACCAAAATGCAATAAAATTTTTATGCAAGTCTCAATAGATTTTTTATTCTTAATTTATAAAATGTCTACTTTTTTAAAGATTTTTATTTATTTATTTGAGAGAGGAGATAGAGAAGGGAGACAGAAGGGAGGAGGAGCAGAAAGTATTAACTCCCATATGTGCCTTGACCGGGTTAGCCCAGGGTTTTGAACCGGCAACCTCAGCTTTCCAGGTTGACTCTTTATCCACTGCACCACCACAGGTCAGGCCTAAAATGTCTACTTTTAAATAAACATATTTATATAACTTTACATCAACACCTTTGATAGAATCTTACATCCTGCATTTGTTGATGTATACAGAGAGAGAAACAGAGAGAGGGACAGATAAGGACAGACAGACAAGAAGGGAAAGAGATGAGAAGCATCAATTCTTCCTTGTGGCTCCTTAGTTGTTCTCTGATTGCTTTCTCATATGTGCCTTGACTGAGGGGCTATAGCAGAGCAGAGTGAACCCTTGCTCAAGCCAGCAACCTTGGGCTTCAAGTCAACGACCATGGGGTCATGCTTATGATCCCGTGCTCATGACAGTGACCCCACACTCAAGCTGGTGAGCCCGTGCTCAAGCTGGATTAGCCCACACTCAAGTCAGATGAACCCATGCTCAATTCAACGACCTCAGGGTTTCAAACCTGGGTCCTCTGCGTCCCAGTCTGACGCTCTATTCACTGCAGATGTGATACTTTTTATTCTTTCCTTTTAGGATTGGCTTTCCTCTCCCCTCATTTCTTCCTGGCCACACATGGTCCAATTAATGTATATTAACAGACTACCATATACTCATCCATATTTTTATCAGTTATTGTATTTATATACAGACATATTGTTTTGCTATTCATTTTTAAATTTTTAGTCCATCTGAAATTTTAGTTGGGTTCTCTCTTCTGTTCAACTTGTCATATTTGTCTATTCTGACACAAATACTCATTGTTTTCATGCAGTGGCTTTTCAGTACGTTCTTGTATCTGGTATGATGACTTCCTTGTTAGTCTCTCATTTTTTAGAAAATTAATCAAACTCTTTGTTTTAAAAAAATATTAAACCTACATAAAGTGATAAAAATATTATAGGCCCTGGCCAGTTGGCTCAGCTGTAGAGTGTTGGCCCAGCATGTGGAAGTCCTGGGTTTGATTCCCAGCCAGGGCACACAGGAGAAGCATCCATCTGCTTCTCCACCCCTCCCCCTCTCCTTCCTCTCTGTCTCTCTCTTCCCCTCCTGCAGCTGAAGCTCCATTGGAGCAAAGTTGACCTGGGCGCTGAGGATGGCTCCAAGGCCTCCGCCTCAGGTGCTAGAATGGCTCCAACGCAATGCAGCAACCCCAGATGGGCAGAGCATCACCCTCTGGTGGGTATGTCAGGTAGATCCTGGTCAGGTGCATGCAGGAGTCTGTCTGACTGCCTCCCTGCTTCTAACCTTGGAAAAATACAAAAAAAAATTATAATAAATACACATATACCCTTTGTGTAGATTCACCCACTGTCAACAATTTGCCACATTTCTGTTTCTCTCTCATATTCTTTTTTCCCAGCTTTATTGAGATATAATTGACATATAATGTTTAAGTTTAAGGTGCACAGCATGATGACTTGATGCACATATATATTGTAAAATAATTACCACATGAAGGTTAGCGAACACCTCTATCCCCTCACATGACTGCCCCTGCATGTGTATATATGTGTGATAAAAACATTCAAGATCTACTCTCATAACAGAATATAATACAGTGTTGTTCATTATAGTCACATTGCTGTACAATAGATTCCCAGAACTTATTTATCTTATAAGTGGAAGTTGTACCCTTGACAAACATCCTTCCATTTCCCTCATCCTCCAGCCCCTGGCAACCACCATTCTACCCTCTCTTTCTAAGAATTGAATGTGTTCAGTATCACATGAGTGAGATCATACAGTAATTGTCTTTCTCTGTCTGACTTATTTCACTTAACATAATGCCCTTAAGGTCCACCCATGTTGTTGCAAGTGACAGGGTTTTCTTCTTTTTTAAGATTAAATTTTATATATTCTTTCTTTATTCATTCATTGATGGACACATAGCTTGTTTCCGTATCTTGGTTATTGTGAATAATGCTACAATGGACAAAGAGACTCAGATTTTTCTTCAAGATAATAATTTCATTTCCTTCAGATATATATCTGGCAATAGGATTGCTGAATCATATAGTATTTCTATTTTTTATTTTTTTAAGAATCTCCATACTGTTTTCCATACTGGCTGCACCAATTTACATGTCTACCAATAGTGCACAAGGGTTTCCTTTTCTCTACATCCTCACCAACGCTTGTTATCCTTGTCTTTTCTTTAAGATTTTATTTATTTGATGCGGTGGATAGGGGGTATTGTATTGAGTGGGATACTTAAAACCATGTAACACAATAAATTAAAAATAAAAAGCTTTTGCCTGACCAGGCAGTGGTGCAGAGCATTGGACTGGGACATGGAGGACTCAGGTTCAAAACCCAAGGTCGCTGCCTTGAGCATGAGCTCATCTGGCTTGAGTCTGGGCTCACCAACTTGAGCACAGGGTCACTGGCTTGAGTGTGGGATCATAGACATGACCTCCATGATTGCTAGGTTGAGCCCAAAGGTCTCTGGTTTGAAGACCAAGGTCACTGGCTTGAGCAAGGGGTCACTCACTCCCCTCCACACCCGGGTCAAGGCACATATAAGAAAGCAATCAATGAACAACTAAGGTGCTGCAACGAAGAATTGATACTTTGCATCCCTGTCTGTCTGTTCCTATCTGTCCTTCTCTCTGACTCTGTCTCTATCAAAAAATAAAATAAGCCCTGGCTGGTTGGCTCAGTGGTAGGATGTTGGCCCCGTGTGTGGAAGTCCCAAGTTCAATTCCCAACCAGGGCACACAAGAGAAGTAAGTGCCCATCTACTTCTCCATCCTCCCCCTTCTCCTTTCTCTCTATCTCTCTCTTCCCCTACCACAGCCAAGGTTCCACTGGATCAAAGTTAGCCCAGGTGCTGAGGATAGCTCCATGGCCCTGGCCTCAGGCACTAGAATTGCTCCAGCCACAAAGGAGCAACACCTCAGATGGGCAGAGCATTGCCCCCTGGTGGGCATGCCAGGTGGATCCAGGTCGGGTGCGTGCAGGAGTCTGTCTGACTGCCTCCCCACTTCTAACTTCAGAAAAATACAAAATAAATAAATAATGATTTAAAAAAATTTTTTTTACTATTTTATTTCTTAATTTTTAGAGAGAGAAATAGATAGAAAAGTGGGAGGAGGAACAGGAAGCATCAACTCACAGTAGTTGTTTCTCATATGTGCCTTGACCAGGCAAGCCCAGGGTTTTGAACTGGCAGACTCAGCATTCCTTATCGAGGTTTTATCTACTGCACCACCACAGGTCAGGCTTGGCTTTTTTATAATAGCCACTCTAATAGCTGTGTGTAATATCTTATTGTGGTTTTGATTTATATTTCCCTGATGATTAGTGACGTTGAGTACCTTTTCATATATCTGTTGACCATTACTATGTCTTCTTTTGGAAAAAATCTCTTCAGGTTCCCTGACCATTTTTAATCAGATTATTTGGTTGGGGTTTTTTTTTGGGGGGGGGAGGATTGTTTTGTTTTGGTATTGAGTTGTAATGAGTCACTTTATATTTTTTATATTAACCCCTTATTAATATGTGACTTGCAAATGTTTTCTTTCATTTTACATGTTGCCTTTCCATTTTGTTGACTGTTTTCTTTTACTGTGCAGAAGCATTATAGTTTGATATGAATCCACTTGTTTATTTTTGCTTTTGTTGCTTGTGCTTTTGCTGTAATATTTTTAAAAAATCATTTCAAGACCAAGGTCATGAAACTTTTTCTCTGTTTTCTTCTGGGAGTTTTAACAGTTCAGGTCTGACATTTACATCCTTAAACTTTTTTGAGTTACTATTTGTGACTGGTCTAAGATAGAAATCCAATTTACAATTTTTTGCATATGCATATCTTGTTTCTCCAACACCATTTATTGGACAGACAATCTTTTTGTCCACTGAGTAATCTGAAGGTTTTCCAAAGATTAGCTGACTGTATATGTATAGGCTTATATCTGGGTTCTCTGTTCTGTTCCACTTGTCTATGACTGTTTTATGCCAATAACACACTGTTTTAATTAGTATACCTTTGTAATATAGTTTGAAATAAGGAAGTGTGATGCCTCCAGATATGTTCTTTCTCAGGATTGCTTTGTCTATTTGGGGTCCTTTGTAGTTCCATACAAATTCTAGCATTATTTTTTCTCTATTTCTGTGAAAAAATGCCATTGGAATATTAATAGAGATTGCATTAAATCTGTACATGACTTTGTGTAGTACAGATATTTTAATAATATTATTTCAATACATAAACATGGAATATCTTTCCATTTATTTGTCTTCTTCAATGTCTTTCATCAACATCTTACAATTTTAAGTGTGAAGATCTTTCAACTTTTTGGTTTAACTTAATTTTTGAGTATTTTATTGTTTTGAATGCTGGTGTAAATGGAATTGTTTTCTCATTCCTCTTCAGATAATTTGTTATTAGTGTTTATAAGCACAGTTGATTTTGTATGTTGATTTTGTACCCTGTAACTTTACTAAATTCATGTATTAGTTCTAACCAAGTCTTGAGGATTTTTTTTATATATACAATCATGTCTTCTGTAAGCAGAGACAATTTTACTTCTTCCTTTTTTATTTGAATGCCTTTTTTTTTTCGTACTTAATTCCTGGAGCTAGGACTTCCAGTACTATGTTGAATAAGTGTGGTAAGAGTAGGCACCCTTGTCTTGTCCCTGATCTTACATAAAAAGTTTTCAACTTTTCATCATTGAATATAATGTTAGCTGTGATTTGTTATATATGGGTTCTACTATGTGAAGTGTATTCCTTCTATATTCTACATATTTTTATTATACTATTCTTTTTCAAAATATGATGACAAATTCTAATTTATTTTTCATGCAAAATTAATATATTTTATCTAATTTCCACCAAAACCTTGCTAACATTCTTTTTTTTTTTTTTTACAGAGACAGAGAGTGAGTCAGAGAGAGGGATAGACAGGGACAGACAGACAGGAACAGAGAGAGATGAGAAGCATCAATCATTAGTTTTTCATTGCACGTTGCAACACCTTAGTTGTTCATTGATTGCTCTCCCATATGTGCCTTGACCGTGGGCCTTCAGCAGACTGAGTAACCCCTTGCTGGAGGCAGCGATCTTGGGTTCAAGCTGGTGAGCTTTTGCTCAAACCAGATGAGCCCGCGCTCAAGCTGATGACCTCGGGGTCTCGAACCTGGGTCCTCTGCATCCCAGTCTGATGCTCCATCCACTGTGCCACTGCCTGGTCAGGCCTTGCTAACATTCTGATTAGAATTACATACAATTACACAATAATTTTCAGAAAAGTAACCTTTTATACATAATATAATCAACAGTTCAAATGCTATAAAAATGTTTACCTGAAACCTATGTATTCTTATTGATCAATGTCATCCTGTTAAATTTAATTTTCTAAATAAAATGTAAGTTTGACCTGTGGTGGCACAGTAGATAGAGTGTCAGCCTGGAATGCTGAGGTCACTGGTTCGAAACCCCAGGCTTTCCTCCTTCAAGGCACATGCAAGAAGGAACTACAAGCTGATGCTTCCTGCTCCTCTCTCCTGCTTTTCTCTCTCTCTCCTCTCTCTAAAATAAAAAATAAAAAACTTAAAAAAATAAAAAACAGAATTTAAAAATAAATAAAAAATTTTTTAAAGTTTTTGAGTAACTTTTCAGTCCTGGCTAGTTGGCTCAGTGATAGAGTGTTGGCCTGGTGTGTGGCTGTCCCAGGTTCAATTCCCAGTCAGGGAACACAGGAGAAGCACCCATCTGCTTCTTCACCCCTCCCCTCTCACCTCTCTCTCTCAACCTTTCTCTCTGTTTTCTCTTCCCCTTCTGCAGCCATGGCTTAATTGGAGTAAGATGGCCCAGGCACTGAGGATGAATCCATGGCCTCCACCTCAGGCGCCAAGAGCTTGGTTGCTGAGAAACAGAACAACACATCAGATGGACAGAGCATCACCCCCTAGTGGGCTTAAAGGTTGGATCTCAGTCAGGAGGCATGCAGGAGTCTATCTCTGCCTCTCCTCCTCTCACTTAAAAAAGAAAGAAGAAGACTTTTTTTAATGTTTATTTATTGATTTTAGTGTGAGAGGAAGGGGAAGAGAGAGAGAGACAGGAACATTAATCTGTGCCAGGGTCCAGCCCCGGGGGGAATCCAGGGGTCCCACAGGAAGAGACGGCGTCGGCACGAATCGAGTGAGAGAGCTGAATTCTTTTCTTTCTCTTTATTCTCTCATTAGCATTTACTGCCAGGCATCTCTGCCAAATGCTGGTGTAGCTTTCTTTTTATGCACACACACTAAGTTACAATCACATGGTATTTTGTTTCACTACGGTTACATATTTCCAGATAATAGTTAATTCATATCTATAGGCTACAAATCAGGTGGTAAGTCATTCAAAGTACAGATATACAATAACTTGAATAGCAATAACAATATCAGTACAAACTTCTAAAAGATTAGTACTAATTAATAACTCTAGTTTACTGTTGTTGTGAGTCAAGGGCGCAGAGAGAGATTAGCAGACGAAATCATCAAGGACTAGCAAAGGACCACCGCTTGCTCAGGCAAATGGCCTTGAGTTCATGCAGTGTCCTAATTTTTCTCACAAGACTTCAAAAGGCTTGCTTATTAAGAAATCGGCATAACATCAAGAGTAACTTTTGCTTAAAGATATATAGAGTGCACCTGCAAGATAGCTTAGTAGCAACATAATATCAGAAGGCATTAATTGCTATTGCTTCTATGGATCCCCCCATATTCCTCTCATTATCTGAAGGGAAAACCTGGGAAAGTACATAAATCTCATGAGAATGTCTCACTGAGAAAAGCCCAGCAACTGCCTTCAGTCACAAAACAAGTCTCTTAACAAAACATTCTTTACTTGCCGGCTGTGCTCCCATCCAAGGCCACACAATGGGCCACTCCGCTACACCTTACCTAAGATTCTATTGTCTAGTCAAATTTTATTTATTTACTATATTCATACACTAGTTAAGTTCTAACTATATTCTTCTCAGAGTGTACCACCATCTGCAGGTCAGGTATGCAAGAAGAAAGGAAAGTTTCTCTACTCTATCACATGAAAAGGCTAGGGAGGTAAAGTGATGAATTAAGTGAAGGCTGAAAGGTGCTCTGTGTATAGTTACTGTTTCCTACCTATTCATAAGTCATGAATAGGTAGGAAACAGTATTCTTTCTAACATGATTAATAAGAAGAAATTCTCCTACAAACTTAACACTTTACGAGGGATATCATAGCCAGCCTCTTATGTTTATGAGCCCAGTTCAAGGGGCTTACAGGCTTTTCTGTGGAACTCACACCTTCTGTCTCATTTCCAAAGAAATTACTACGAATCTACAGGGAAAGCACGGTACTATTATCCCTGTGCCATAAATAATAGCACATACCCAGAAAAGGGGGGATATAAGGCCAGATTAATTCAAAAAGGTCAAAGAGGGAAGTATCATTGTGCCTTTCCTCTGCAGTGACTTTGTCAACCTGCAGCCATTGGTCTTCACTGCAGTGACTTTGTCAATCAGCAGGTTTTGATCTTCTTCTGCTGTGATCTTGTCAGCCAGCAGTTGTGGGTCTTCTCCTGCTGTGACCTTGTCAGCCAGCAGTTGTGGGTCTTCTCCTGCTGTGACCTTGTCAGCCAGCAGTTGTGGATCTTCTCTGCTGTGACCTTGTCAGCCAGCAGTTGTTGATCAGCTCCTGACAAATCTGTTCCTGTATGTGCCCTGACTGAGGATCAAACTGGCACCCTCTGCACTTCCGCACAATGCTCTAACCAACTGAGCTATCCAGGCAGGATGACGTTTCTTTTTTTTATTTTTTTTTATTTATTTATTCATTTTTTAGAGGAGAGAGAGAGAGAGAGAGAGAAGGGAGGGAGGGAGGGAGGAGCAGGAAGCATCAACTCCCATATGTGCCTTGACCGGGCAAGCCCAGGGTTTTGAACCGGCAACCTCAGCATTCCAGGTCCAAGCTTGATCCACTGCGCCACCACAGGTCAGGTGACGTTTCTTAATAAATATAAATGTAGAAATGTTCAACAAAATACTAGCAAAACAAATTAAACAGCATATTAAAAAGATCATATACCATGATCAAGTGGAAATTACCCCTGGGACAAAAAGATGGTTCAAGCAGCTAAAATCCATCTTTCTATAGACACAAACTATGTGATTTCTTTTTATATGTATATTTGCTAGTACTCAAACTTATTGGCTGCTTATCTGTACCCTAACAGAGTCATTTCTGATCTTCCTAAATTGTTTTCTATATTAGATGGATTTATTTCACTTTCTCTCCAAAAGCTCAAAATTATCAGGAATTATAGAGGTTTTTATGTATTTTTTATTTAGCTTCAGACCTTATATAGTATTTAACACTGTTGATAGTCTAGACTGAAAATAATCAAGAGGCGTTGGCTGGTTGGCTCAGTGGTACAGCACTGGCCCCAGAGTATGGATAATTTTATGGATACCTTACAATTTAATTTTATCAATAAATAATATCGCCTGACCTGTGGTGGCACAGTGGATAACGCATCAACCTGGAAATGCTGAGGTCGCCGGTTCGAAACCCTGTGCTTGCCTGGTCAAGGCACATATGGGAGTTGATGCTTCCAGCTCCTCCCCCCTTCTCTCTCTCTGTCTCTCTCTCTCCTCTCTAAAAATGAATAAAGAAAAAATTTTTTAAAAAGATTTAAAAATAAATAAATAAATAATATCATTATTAAGTATGATATCATTTTATTCAATGTACCTATAGTTTAACTAAGACTTAAAACTTTAAGTAAAGTTTATTAAGTTAATTTTGGGAGCATTGTGGAGTGAAAGAAGATGTAGTGTCGAGGATTGAGAAAGTCATGTTGAGATGGTTTGGACATAGAGAGAGGATGAATGAAAGGAGACAGAAGAAACAAGTATACAAGACCAGTGTGGATGGGAGAGTTGGAAGGGGTCGACCTCAGCGAACGTACCTCAATCTGTTGTAAAGTGCCAAAAGCTACAGAATATTAATATTTTTGGAAGTTTAAAGAACATTTTATTAATTTGGGCTAGGTGTGCAGAAAGATTTTGTAAGTGTGATTTCTATGCTTGTGTGATTAGAATCAAAACTAAGATGGCTGATGGCATTGTGTTGTAAATGCAGAAGAGGAAGGAGATTTGGATTCTCTGACCTTTCCCCTATCTGTGGGAGGAAGGGTAAATAGTCAGATATAAGAAGAAAATATTAAATTAAAATCTTTTCTTATACTGATGAGCCATTTGCAAGCATTTGTCTCTATAGAAACTACCCCTCCCCTCCTGAAAGCTGTAGTTAATGTATGTATCTCTAAACAAAAGGTATAAACTTATGCTATGATGTCAGAGTTTTTCCCCTCCCATGTATAATTAAGAGTAGATAGCCTGACCAGGCGGTGGCACAGTGGATAGAGCCTCAGACTGGAATGCGGAAGACCCAGGTTTGAGACCCTGAGGTCGCCAGTTTGAGCACGGCTCATCTGGTTTGAGCAGGGCTCACCAGCTTGGACCCAAGATCGCTGGCTTGAGCAGGGGGTTACTCCGTCTGCTGAAGGCCCACAGTCAAGGCACATGTGAAAGGGCAGTCAGTGAACAACTAAGGTGTTGCAATGAAAAACTGATGATTGATGCTTCTCATCTCTCTCCGTTCCTGTCTGTCTGTCTCTATCTGTCCCTCTCTCTGATTCTCTGTCTCTGTAAAAAAAATAAAAATAAATAAAAATAAATTTTAAAAACGAGTATATAAACAGCCTCTAAACTGTTTTTGGGGTCTGCATAATTTGAGTCTGTTGCCCTGTGTCAGCTATATGCGGCCAGCATGTTTAATAAATTTCCTCCTTTAATAAAACTTTTCAAAAACTTATTTGGACTAGGCCCTGGCTGGTTGACTCAGTGGTAGAGCATCGGCCTGGCATGCAGGACTCCCGGGTTTGATTCCCAGCCAGGGCACACAGGAGAAGCACCCATCTGCTTCTCCACCCCTCCTCCTCTCCTTCCTCTCTGTCTCTCTCTTCCCCTCCCGCAGCTGAGGCTCCATTGGAGCAAAGATGGCCTGGGCGCTGGGGATGACTCTGTGGCCTCTGCCTCAGGCACTAGAGTGGCTCTGGTCGCAGCAGAGCAATGCCCCAGATGGGCAGAACATCACCTCCTGGTGGGCATGCCGGGTGGATCCCGGTTGGGCGCATGCGGGAGTCTGTCTGACTGCCTCCCCGTTTCCAACTTCAAAAAAATCCAAAAAAAAACCCAAAAAAACCAACAACAACAAAAAACTTATTTGGACTATGTGCCTCTACTAACAACAGCGGAATTGTGGATTTAGTTACTTTACAACAAATCAGATTGAGGATGTTTCTAGCAAAGGCCAGTTTAGGAGTACCCTAATTAAGTTAATAACAGTGTACCTATCTATATAGTGTGTTTTTTTAATTTTTGTTTTTTTATTTTATTTATTAATTTTAGAAAGGAGAGAGAGAGAGAGGAGAGAGAGACAGAGAGAGAGAAGAGGGGAGGAGCAGGAAGCATCAACTCCATATGTGCCTTGACCAGGCAAGCCCAGGGTTTCGAACCGGCAACCTCAGCATTTCCAGGTCGACGTTTTATCCACTGCACCATCACAGGTCAGGCTATAGTTTAAGTTTAAAAAATTTGGCTCTCAAAAGAAATTTCAATCATTGTACTGTTGATATTTGGCTCTGTTGACTAATTAGTTTGCCGGCCACTGTACTAGAATTTCCACCATTGGCTTTTCTGGATGTAAGGTCAGCGGCCATGGCCATGCAGGTTCTTATGAGATTCGGGCAGATGGAAAAGACACTGTGGAGCCAGAAAATGGTGGGCCATTCTGTTTATTAGTCTCATAACAGCGGACGGGCAAACAGGCAGGGAAGACCACTTCCCTTTTTCTCTCCAACTCTCCCAGACTCACAGTGCAAAACAGGCCCCCCACCAGCTACAGCACTGTCTCGCCAAAAACAGGTTGGGGAAGAAAACTTCTCCAGCAAACAATAGCCCCTCCCAAGCAGGAAGAGGAAGGCAATGCTTATTTGCAATCTGCCGCCCTGAGGGCAAGCATCACAGCCTTTTATAGACTATACACACAAGGCACTGCCCCAATACAAGGGAGCAAACCTAAAAACATTTGTTTACCCAACCCTGGATCTGGACTTCACAGGCTTCATAATCTCATGAACAAATTACTGATAATAGATAAATACACACACAACTATCTATATATTTGTAATAATGTACAGTATATACATATACCAGTGATCACAGATATCAGAAAGCATTCAAACATAATTTGAGGTTTAGATCTATTGACTTCTTTTAGATGCAGAGATATTATGAACTTAGGCCAGGGGCCCCAAACTATGCCCCACAGGCCATTTTTCCGGCCCCCGCCGCACTTCTGGAAGGGGCACCTCTTTCACTGGTGGTCAGTGAGAGGAGCATAGTTCCCATGGAAATACTGGTCAGTTTGTTGATTTAAATTGACTTGTTCTTTATGTTCTTTATTTTAAATATTGTATTTGTTCCCATTTTGTTTTTTTACTTTAAAATAAGATCTGTGCAGTGTGCATAGGGATTTGTTCATAGTTTTTTTAATAGTCTGGCCCTCCAATGGTCTGAGGGACAGTGAACTGGCCCCCTGTGTAAAAAGTTTGGAGACCCCTGACTTAGGCCCTAGTAGTCTTCTGTTCAACTGATGATTTACTGATTGCAGATCCCAAAAGAGCCTCAAACCCTACAGATACAATGACTCCTGTCATGGGTCTCCCTAGATTGAGGGGGGAAACACCTCTAGCCAAGCACAGATAATGAGCCAAAATTCAGCAAAGTGTATGAGGACAACCCTGTCAGGGTCCAGCCCCGGGGGGAATCCAGGGGTCCCACAGGAAGAGACGGGCGTCGGCGCGAATCGAGTGAGAGAGCCGAATTCTTTTTTCTCTTTAGCATTTACTGCCAGACATCTCTGCCAAATGCTGGTCTAGCTTTATTTTTATACACACACACTAAGCTACAATCACATGATATTCAGAATACATTGATAAATTATTGTTTTTGTTTTGCTATGGTTACATATTTCTAGGTAACAGTTAATTCATTTCTATAAGCTACAAATCAGGTGGTAAGTCATTCAAAGTACATTTATACAATAACTTGAACAGCAATAACAATATTGGTACAAACTTCTAAAAGGTCAGTACTGATTAATAACTCTACCTTACCTAATGTCCTATTGTCTAGTCAAATTTTATTTATCTACTAATTATACACTAGTTAAGTTCTAACTTATTTTTCTCAGAGTGTTCCACCACCTGCAGGTCAAGTATGCAAGAAGATAGGAAAGTTTCTCTACCACATGAAAAGGCAAGGGAGGGAAAGTAATGAATTAAGTGAAGGCTGAAAGGTGCTTCTGTGTATAGTTACTGTTTCCTACCTATTCATAAGTCACAATCTATTTTTTCTAACATGATTAATAGGAAGGAATTCTTCTACAAACTTAACCCTTTTCGAGGGATATCATAGCCAGCCTCTTATGTTTATGAGCCCAGGCAAAGGGGCTTACAGGCTTTTTTGTGGAACTCACACCCTCTGTCTCATTTCTAAAGAAATTACTATGAATCTACAGGGAAAGCACGGTGCTATTATCCCTGTGCCATCAGTGAGAGCACACACCCAGAAAAGGGGGGATAAAAGGCCAAATTAATTCAAGAAGTCAAAGGGGGAAGTATCGTTGTGCCTTTTCTCTGCTGTGACTTTGTCAGCCAGCAGCCATTGATCTTCACTGCTGTGACCTTGTCAGCCAGCAGCCGTTGGTCTTCTCTGCTGTGACCTTGTCAGCCAGTAGTTGTGGATCTTCTCCTGCTGTGACCTTGTCAGCCAGCAGTCGTTGATTGGCTTCCAACACAACCCCTTTGGGGACAATCCAACAAAAGCACAAGTCTTGAAAATTATACTTCTTTCCCCTACCAACTCCCTTCTTGCCCCATTTCCCCCCTTCCATGCTTTTGCCCAAATCTAGGACTGCCCCCACCCCCTACTGAGACTTTATTTCTGGCACTATTCTTGGTTACATCCCCTTCCCTGAAATTCACTCTGGCAGGACTAGTTTGGGAAATTAGTCAGCAGCAGCCAAGTCCTTCTTCCTGGTACAGATGCCAGAATGACTGCCCACTCAGAGATGCTTTTGTGCCCAAAGGGTATAAAAGACAACAGCATCCTGGGCATACCAGCCAGTCCTTGGGTTCCACTAGCTGCAAAAATGAGGTCAATTCTGATCATCTCCATCCTCAGCTGCTTCTTTGCAGCTTACAATGCCAAAGTCTTCACCAAGTGTGAGCTGGCCCAGAAGATGAAGGCCAAGGGAATGGATGGCTTCCATGGGTACAGCCTGGCAAACTGTGAGTACAAACTACTCATCAGTCCTTTCTGTCTCTGCCCAAAGAGGCCCTCTTCCTCGACCCAGCAAACTTTCCCTGACCCAGCTTTCTCCCACTCACCTTCCTGTTCTTTTTGTCTCTCTTCCCTCTCCCTTTTCTTCTTCTTTTCCAAGTGAGAGGAGGGTAGATACAGAGACAGAGTCCCGCATGTGTCCCAACTGGGACCCACCCAGAAACCCCCATCTGGGGCCATGCTCATAACTGAACTATTTTTAGTGCCTGAGGCAGAGGCTCCTTGGAGCCATCCTCAGCACCCAGGGCTGATGCACTTGAATCAATCAAGCCACAGCTGTGGGAGAGAAAGAGAGGGAGAGAGAGGAAGGGTAAGGGTAGAGAAGCGGTTGGTTGTTTCTCCTGTGTGCCCTGACCAGGAATTGAACCCATGATATCCACAAGCTAGGCCAACACTCTATCGCTGAATCAACCAGCCAGGGCTTACAATTCCTAACTGGTTCTCCTTTTCTCTCTTTCCACCAGGAATTATCTTACTTACAATAGAGTTTCTTCTGCTTCTCCTCCAAATCACCTTCCCACCAATGACCTGGAATATTTCCTTGGATATAACCCAGAGACTAACCTACCTATCTCTAGTTTCACTGCCATCGCCTTTGCTTTTGCCTGCATTCTTCTTTAGTCCAGGTCTCTGGAGCACAATAGGTGCTGCCTCCTGACCTCTCTCCTCTTCTCTTTTGTTCACCAAAAAATAACCTACACCTGCTGAGTTCATCTAACAGGGTTCTCCTAGTGTCACAAGGGAATTAGATGGCGATCATGAGAACGAGTCAATGACAAGGGTGCAAGGATTAAGAGTCATACATCACGTTGGTAGGCACATGTGAAACTATTTTAACTTCTCTTGAATGTCTCATTATTCTCCATGCCAAACCTTCTCTTTCTTGTTACCCCCAAAGCTAGTATTTCCAGAATCCCTTCCTAGGATTCTCCTCTACTACCTCTCCACCTCTCCTCTTGAATATACCTTGGAGTACAAAGCAAAAGTGCACACATGGCAAGGATTGGATATTTAACTGGAAGGTGAGGCTAGAGAGGTTAGACTGAGGAACATACTGTGACTGATTCATTGCAGATGAACTTATTTAACAAATTGTTATTACATACTTACCATGTGCTCATTATTGATTAGTCCTGGGAATACACCTGGATTGTCAATGACCTCTAACATTTTGGATCTTTGCTTTTCAGTCTTAACAGACTTCCATTTCTGGTAGCTCTAATACAGCACAAGCCAAATCCTACTATGGAGCACCTCCTCCTCCTTTTTATCCACACCTTTTTCTCTCTCTGACCCAGGGGTCTGCATGGCTCAGTATGAGAGTGACTTCGACACTCAGGCCTTTAATGAAAAAAATGACAATGGCAGCAGTGACTATGGGCTCTTCCAGCTGAACAACAGGTGGTGGTGCAGTGACAGCAAGCACCCCTCAGTCAACGCCTGCAAAACAACGTGCAGCAGTAAGGACTCTCCCCGCTGAGGGCTGGGTGGAGTGTGGGCAGGTAACATAGGTGACAATTGGAATGCACTACTCCCTGCCCCTGCCCCTTGGCCTGTGTGGCAGAAGCTGAGTATACTGAATAAAAGAGTGTTTTATGATGGGATTGCTATTTGAATTAGTAGACTGCGTAAAGCAGATTGCCCTGGGGTACTGTCCTTACCTACTGGGCACTCTACTTGAGCAGTCCTCATACTAAAACAGGATTCCACAGAGATCCTCCAGCCAAAAAGGTGGAAGAGAGATACACCAACCCTTGACTGAGCCTCATCTTCATGGGTGCCATCTCTCAAGACGTATTGTCCTGTTCCTGACACAGACAGCGCTGCGTCACCAGTCCACAGACCTGCACACAGTGCTCAGGACGTACTAAGCAGCTGCCTGAAACAAAGGCTCTCTCTAGTCCGCCAGGTCCTGGATGCCCTGTGGAGGGAACAGGGCTCAAAGACAGATTCTTAGCGAAGGCATGAAAACCCAGCAAACCTATGGAGGGGCTCCAGAGATAAAGGGTTTCCTCTGGGCATTCCCCTCCAAAAAATGATTGATTATTAAAACAGGGAAAGGGCTTTTTCCTTCCCCACTCATACACTTTTCTTTTCAGAGTTTCTGGATGATAACATTGATGATGACATCATCTGTATCAAGAGGGCTGTGAAAGATCCTCAAGGGATGTCTGCTTGGTAAGGGGACCATGAAGGGCAGAGATCAGCCACTCTGCCAGGGGCGGGCCCAAACTCTGTCTGGGATGCTGATGCAAGCAGTATCTCTGCATAGGATTTCCCCTGGACTTTGGAAGGAGTCTAGATTCCTGATGTGAAATGAGGCAGAATAAGATTGTGTTATTCCCTCCAACCCCCAGGCATCACTGTAGCATCCGCCCCCATGTGTCTTAGGTGGGCAGGCCTTCCCTGTCTGGTACTCTCCCACAGCACAATGAGCTCCATCTCGTGGGCCCTACCTTCCCTCTCAGCCGAGCCCTTACAGACTCTGACCCTGCCTCTGACCTATGTTTTACTTCTCTATCCTTAGGAGAGCCTGGGGAAAACACTGCAAAAACACGGATTTGTCCCAATACCTGGCCAGCTGCAACCTGTGAGACTGTCCTTGAACATGAATCCTGGAGAAGGTGGCCCAGAAGGCAGGGCAATTCTTCAAGGTCCTTGGAAGCTCCAAATGTTCTCTGATTTCTGCCTCCAAAATAAAATTTCCTCAAATTCAGCTGTCTCAAGTAGCATGTTTAAGGGCTGGGTCATAATGGAGGCTTGTTCCATGATATAGACAGCTGGAAATCTGATTCTCTCCAAGCCCACCACCGACTTCCCCATAGCTCCCAAAGCATCTGGAGAGATACTTTAAGGAAAATCCTTTTCTGAGAACTTTTTATGAGTTACTCAGTCTAAGCTAAAATTGCCAGCTCTTATGATGCCAGCTTTTATGAAATTCATTTGGTAGAGATGGCCAATATTATTCTCCATTATAATGAAGGAAAGTTCAAGATGAAACAGAAGGAAATTGTGGGAGAGATTTGGTTGAGACATGCAGAAGAGGGCAGAACATCAGGATAACTGTGTAGGCTAGAGTAAATGACGAAGCTGCTGTAAGTGTCCCAAAAATATGGTGCACTCACAAAAACAGCCCAAGATGCGTAGAAAGTCTCCTTTGTCCCACACAGACATTCAGAAACCCAGATTCTTTCCATCCTG
This sequence comes from Saccopteryx bilineata, assembly GCF_036850765.1. NCBI lineage: Eukaryota > Metazoa > Chordata > Mammalia > Chiroptera > Emballonuridae > Saccopteryx > Saccopteryx bilineata. The sequence goes on along the minus strand of NC_089491.1, from coordinate 135,392,023 downwards.
CACCCCTATCATTCTCTACAGCTGTGCTACTCAGAGTCTGGTTAATGGACCAGCAGCGTCAGCATCACTTAGGAACCAGAAATGCAAATTCTTGGGTCCAGTGCAGACCTACTGGATATTTGTCTTAATCTCTGTTTTATTGGGATCTTCATGTGATCTTGATGCATAGAAACATTTGAGAAACACTGCCCTGGGGTACTGTCCTGACCTACTTGGACAAAGCTGGATTGAAGGAACCCCTTACTCCAATTTGCAGGAAGAAGAATAAGTGTGGAGAAACGCATATGCAATGTTTTAAGGCCCAGAAAAGGTGCATGTCACTTCCATTTACACTCACAATATAAAATTTAACCACATGTCATTCTTAGCTGCAAGGGCGTCTAGGAAATGTAGTGCCTACATAGGTATTACATTTGTCCTATGACAGTACTATTACTATGGCAAAGGGGAGAATGGATTTTGGTGGACAACTAGAAATTTCTGCCATGGTAATTAATAAATCACTTAATAAAGTAAATCATCATTACATTCCAGTAGTGTAAATGCTTCACTGGATAAATATGACTCATGGGCTATACCTATATAAGAGTATTTTTGTGTCCCACCATACATTTGCTCTGTGGTGTGGATTCTTCTCCTGCCTATAGGTAAAAACTCAGGCAAATACCATGACATTTCTAGCCATGCTCAGAAGGTGAAAGTATACCAGTTCTGTGCAAGGAATCTTCCCTCTTCTCTCTAGCTCTTTTTTTTTTTTTTTTTTTATTTCTCTGAAGTTGGAAACGGGGAGGCAGTCAGACAGACTCCCACATGCGCCCGACCGGGATCCACCCGGCATACCCACCAGGGGGCGATGCTCTGCCCATCTGGGGCATTGCTCTGTTGCAACCAGAGCCATTCTAGTGCCTGAGGCAGAGGCCACAGAGCCATCCTCAGCGCCCGGGCCAACTTTGCTCCAATGGAGCCTCGGCTGCGGGAGGGGAAGAGAGAGAGAGAGAGGAAGGAGAGGAGGAGGGGTGGAGAAGCAGATGGGTGCTTCTCCTGTGTGCCCTGGCCGGGAATCGAACCCAGGACTTCCGCACGCCAGGCCAATGCTCTACCACTGAGCCAACCGGCCAGGGCCTCTAGCTCTTTTCTTGACCTCTCCAACATCTTTTATAGACTGACAATGGAAGGTCAACTAAAGATGCAAAAGTTTATTTCCACAATCTCCTTTTGTAAATATTTGAGGTCATGCATTTCACTTTGAAATGTGGCATCTATTGTCTTAAAGTCTCAGCTGAATCTAAAACAAAGATTTTCCCATGTAACCTCCTGATACAATATCTTTTAAGTGTTCGCAAAGTAATTTTGGAGACTAGATCTTACTTGGCCAAATTCTACATGTTATGGAAAAGAGGACACTGAGGTCTCTCTCTCTCCCCCTCTTTTTAATTGATTTTAGAGAGAGAGAGGGAGAAAGAGAGAGAAAGAGATCAATTTGTTGTTCATTCATTGATTAATTCTTTTTTGTGTGTGTGACAGAGAGAGGGACAGATAGGGACAGACAGACAGGAAAGGAGAGAGATGAGAAGCATCAATCCTTTATTGCAGTTCCTTAGTTGTTCATTGATTGCTTCCTTATATGTGCCTTGACTGGAGGGGGTACAGCAGAGCAGAGTGACCCCTTATTCAAGCCAGTGACCTTGGTCTTCAAGCCAGTGACCTTTGGGCTCAAGCCAGTGACCATGGGGTCATGTCTATGATCCCATGCTCAAGCCAGCGACCCCAGGTTCAAGCTGGTGAGCCCATGCTCAGGCTGGATGAGCCACACTCAAGCCAGTGACCTCAGGGTTTCAAACCTGGGTCCTCTGCATCCCAGTCTGATGCTCTCTCCACTGCGCCACCACCTGGTCAGGCCATTGATTGATTTTTGTATGTGCCTTGACCAGGGATCAAACCTGCAACCTTGGTATGTTGGGACAACCCTAAACAAATGAGCTACCTGGTCAGACTAGAGGTCTCATGCTCTGATTGCCACTATCATGCCCTTGCTGCTCCTGCAGCTGCTATCTTCCATGTAGCTAGCTCTCTGAATGGATATCACCATTCCTGGTGCTGCTGATGGAGTCCAACTTCTGGCTGAACTCCTTACCTGGAGTTCTGGTTGGCATCACCATGGCTGAGCCCCAGTTGAAGGTTCCCAGGTAGAAGAAGGGAACAGAAGAACAGGAAGGTAAAGCAAAGAGGAAATAAAGAGGCCAGCTTGTAACCTGGCACCAGTACAACACAGCTCCTTGCCAGGGCGATTTTTCCCTGTTTTTCTAAAGCAACTTCTCTGTATCCTCACATTCCAAGAGGCAGCATGGTAAATTCTCACAACTATCCAAGCACCCTGTCCCTTCTTATGGTAGAGTGAATTATTACCCCAATTTCTTACCCACTTTGTCTGTCATGTGATCTTTCAGAGCACTACAGTGGACACGGTATAATTCCCCACTACATGGATGTTGAACTTGGCCAAGTGACTTGCTTGCCAACGGAATATTGGCAGATGTGACAAAGTGGAAACTAAAAATGTAGTTGCATAGTCTTGTTTGACCTCATGCTTCAGTGATTGCCAGAAGAGAGCATGCCTCAATATCCACTGTCCCTCCACCACCTGGGCTCCAGAATAAAACAATGGGGACAGATTGGAACCCAGCCCAAGTCCTGGCTCCTAAATTAGGTCTCCCCATCCCTTCACTCCACCAATACTGTACTAGACACAGAAGTAAGAAATATAAATACTGCCATGGCCGGTTGTCTCAGTGGTAGAGCATCAGCCTGGCATGTGGATGTCCTGGGTTTGATTCCCAGTCAGGGAACACAGGACAAGTGACCCTCTGCTTCTCCACCCCTCTCCCTCCCACCCTCTCTCTCTCTCTTCCCCTCCTGCAGACATGGCTCAAATGGTTCAAGCAAAGTTGGCCCCGGGTGCTGAGAATGGCTCCATGGCCTCGCCTCAGGCACTAAAACAGCTCGGTTGCTAAGCAACAGAGCAGCAACCCCAGATAGACAAAGCATTGCCTCCTTTGCCAGGTGGATCCTGGTGGGGGCTCATGCAGGAGACTGTCTCTGCTTCCTGCATATATATATATTATATATGCTGATATAAGCCAAAATTCATTTGAGGTGGTTTATGGCACACCAAAAAAGTACTCCTCAGCACTGTTGTAACTTCTCAGGTTGTCCTATTCACTCTCCACCACAAATCCTGTCCCCACTTAGATTACAGTGGTACACGAGCTTAATTCATTTCAGGGCCAAAGTTATGACTCAAATTGCTCGTGTGTCAAATCGAATTTCCCCATTTAAATTAATGGGAATGCAATTAATCTGTTCCGACCCCCCAAAACCACATGAATTTTTTGTTTCATATGCTTTTAAGTAAGAAAATGTACTTTATAAATAACAAATACATATATATATACATATATATACATATACATAATAAGAGAGAATGTAAAGAAATAAACTGGTTTATAAAGTGTATTTACCTTCAAGGTCAGGAGAAGATGCTGGTGGAGGGGGAGGAGACTGGTGAAGGAGGTTTTCATTTCATGTGCTATCACTTAACATAACTTACTCTCTACACACTTAACGCTACATTGAATTGCAAAATTTAGCTTACACACTACGTATGATATGTAACTTAATTGTTATTTTTTTACTTTGCTTAATCATCATCATTTTCGTCACTGACTTTTGGCTTTTTTGCCACACTTTCACTTAGAGGTCGTTTCAACGAAAACCTTTCCATGGAAGTTTGTTTCTTCCTCCCTTTCAGAACATTTGGCAGTCTATCTAGTGGAGGGTGGCTGAAGTTCATGATTCAAATATCCACTCATGACTTAAAGCAAAAAGTCCTGCGAGTGACTGCTCGTCTCCCAAATTGCTCGTGATTTAAAGTGCTCATGTGTCAAGGTACCACTGTACTAGCAAGACTCTTCATCGTAGGGACACAGATTCTGCACCTCCTTTGATAGATCTGCATTATATTTAACTAAAATACATTTCCTAATCCCTTACTTTATGGTTAGTTGCCCAGGAAAGGGACTAGGATGGGTGTCCTGCCCTTTGTCACATTATAGTCCCAAGGAGGAAATCTAAAGTCCCCACCCAGAATAATCCAACTACTAACTACCATATATTTTGCTCCATAAGACGCACTTTTTCCCCCCCAAAGTGGAGGGGAAAATGCCCGTGCATCTTATGGAGCAAAAAATATGGTATTTTATTAAATATTTTAACACAACATTTGGTTCAGAATATTTTTTTTCTTATTTTCCTCAAAACCCTAGGTTTTTCTTATGGTCAGGTGTGGCTTATGAAGTGAAAAATACGGTAATATAAATGGAACTTTAATCTAATACAGCTGCTTTCCGCTCCCTTCATAAAACCAGTAATGAGAGTTTATAAATGTTTTTGTAAATGCTGTCCTGCACTTATAAAAGTTTTTTTTTTCCCTTGGGCTCTTATTTTGACAATACTTTGGATGCAAGATATTTTTATTTACCCTAAAAATGCAACATGGTTCTTTTTATCCTTTTAAAATCAGCTGAAGAATAGGCTAGGCAATGTAAGGAAGGACAAAACCAGAAGACTCATCCTACCAGATGTGAAGACCTGTTCTAGGTGCAGTGTGAGAGACGGGCTGTAGGCTGGCGGGGTCGTTGTAGCCTCAGGCTTGGTTTGGGACTGAGCCTTTCTCACTCTCTTAATACTAAGATCTTTTCAACACTAAGCTTTTCTCCACACCTTTGACTGTTGCCTGATGTAGGGTGGTGCACTCTTATGAAGAATTCAATTTATGCCTTAGATGAGTGGCTTTGTAGCAGAAACTTCCCTATTTGTATATTGGATTAAAGGCTTTAAATGTCTATGCCAGTGGTAGTCAACCTGGTCCCTACCACACACTAGTGGGCGTTCCAGCTTTCAAGGTGGGCTGTAGCGGAGCAACCAAAGTATAAATAAAAAGATAGATTTTACTGTAGTAAGTTGTTTTATAAAGATTTATTCTGCCAAACTTAGTGAAAATCTGACATAAAATACTTGGTAAGTAATTATTATTATATGCTTTAACTTGCTGTAACTCTGCTTTATAAATTTTATAATGTAAAGTTACTTCCCTACTTTATAAATCACCATTACTGTGGAACTGGTGGGCAGTTAGAAAATTTTACTACTAACAGAGATACAAAAGTGGGTGGTAGGGCCTGACCGGGTGGTGGCACAGTGGATAGAGCATCAGACTGGGATGTGGAGGACCCAGGTTTGAGACCCCGAGGTCGCTAGCTTGAGCGTGAGCTCATCTGGTTTGAGCAAGGCTCACCAGCTTGGACCCAAGGTCACTGCCTTGAGCAAGGAGTTACTCGGTCTACTGTAGCCCCACAGTCAAGGCACATATGAGAAAGCAATCAATGAACAACTAAGGTGTCGCAATGAAAAACTGAGGATTGATGCTTCTCATCTTTCTCCATTCCTGTCTGTCTGTCCCTATCTATCCCTCTCTCTGACTCTCTGTCTCTGTAAAAAAAAAAAAAGAAAGAAAAAGTGGGCAGTAAGTATAAAAAGGTTGACTATCCCTGGTCTATGCTATATAATAAAGCAAAGATGGGGGCTCACTCTCTCTGATATTGCCATCACCATTGAAGAGGCCTCCCAATCCCATCCTCTTTTCTCGGTGAGTCTATTTTCTTAATTCCAAACCATTCTCCCTCAGGACCTGGAATTACTAGCGCTGCTGGTCCGTGGCAAGTGGTGCCCAATGTTGGGCCTGGGTATGAGAAACTAAACTAAAGGCAGGTGATGGAACTCCTCAAGTGTGCACAGTGAGTTTTTGGGGAGAGTATAGTTGGGAGTAATAAATTATGAGACACCTAGGATCAAAAATAAGGGACCTTAAAAAAAATTTTAAAATAAGGGACCTTTTTGTAGAAATGTTTCCATATGAGGATGAATTGTTGTCTGAAGAGTATCAGGTGAGCCAGAAACAAAGGGATGTGAATATGAGAACAACTTAGAGTCTGAGGATGACTCAGGGGATAAAAATTTTGTGGCTATGGCTGCTTTAACCACGGGGCCTCTGCCACCCTTGGCCCCTTCCTACATTCAACCCTCTGCTCCTCTGTACCCTTATCGGGCTGATTCCAGAATCTATAGCTCAAAATCTGGGAAATCCTCACTCCTACAACCTATAGACCAGACTTGAAATATAGAGGAAACAATAAATGGCCTTACCTGTTTTCCTGTTGTAGAAAGACAGGACGACAAGGGGAAACTAGTGCAAGGAGATGAATCTGTACCTTTTAAAACTCTGAAAGAACTTAAACTTGCTTGTGCTCAGTGTGGGCCTACTGCCCCTTTTACACTCAGTTTATTAGATACTATTAGTGCAAAGGCCCTTCTGCCAAATGACTGGAAGGCGATTGCTCATGCTTGTCTCTCCGGGGGTGATTATTTGCTGTGGAAGTCAGGCTTTCATGAAAAGGCCGTGGAGCAGGATGAGAAAATCAGCAAGAGGAGGTTGCTGTTATTATAGATATATTAACTGGAGAAGGACAATATACCCATATGGCAACTCAATTAGAGTATCAACTAACTACTTATACTATAATTAATCAGATAGCCACAAAGGTATGGAAATGCCTGCCCACTCCAGAGGCCAAAACGAAAGAATTTGGTAAAATTAGACAAGGCACAAACAAGCGATTTCAAGAATTTGTTTCACGGCTAATTAAAGTTGAAAGAATAGTAGAGGATAAAAATGTAGGAAAGATTGTAATAAAGCAGTTAGCATATGAAAATGCTAATTCGGCTTGTCAGGCTGCACTTCGGCCTCACCGCAAGAAGGGAGATATAGAGGACTATATCAGAATATGCACCAATGTTGGGACTTCATACATGCAAGGTCTTGCTTTTACCACAGACATTAAGGCAAGACTTCCAGGGTGATACTTTGATAAAAGGCAGAACAAAAGAAAGAAAAAAGGTCAAGAAAGTACTTCTGCCCATGGATATTGTTTTCAATGTGGGGGTTAGGGGCATTTTGCTAGAAACTGCCCTGCTCCCCCTGGATATCAGTCTCGGCCTCTCCCTCAAGGACAGCCAGCCCTTAAGGCTCTGGGCCTCTGCCCACGTTGTAGGAGAGGGAAACATTGTGCAAATGAGTGTAAGTCTAAATATACTACCGAAAGGCAGGTAATTCAGGGATAGGGGCCCTCCTCATCCCCATCAAACAATAGGGGCAATGTCGGTGTTTCCTCAGCAAATTATGATTCTAGCAGGTCAGACATTGCACAACTATTTCAGGCAACAACAGGGACTGGACCTCAGTCCCACCTCCCAATTTGTATTAACTCCAGAGATGAGACCTCGAGCTATACCCACGGGAATTTTTGGTCCACTTCCCAGTAACACAGTAGGACTCTTATTAGGCAGAAGTAGTTTAACTATGAGAGAATTTTTTGTTCTCCCTGGAGTGATAGATTCGCATTATACAGGGGACATTAAAGTAATGGCTCACACTCTGAGGAATATAGTCACTATCTCCCCTGCCATGAAAACTGCTCAACTAATCCTTTTACCTCTTTTAAGACAAGGCCAAACCCTGCAAAAGGGACCCCGAGAGAATTGAGGATTTGGCTCCACTGATGCTGCCTATTGGATTCAAAAAATAGATCAGGGCCCTGGCCGGTTGGCTCAGTGGTAGAGTGTCGGCCTGGTGTGCAGGAGTCCTAGGTTCGATTCCCGGCCAGGACACACAGGAGAGGCGCCCATCTGCTTCTCCACTCCTCCCCCTCTCCTTCCTCTCTGTTTCTCTCTTCCCCTCCCAAAGCCGGGCTCCATTGGAGCAAAGTTGGCCCAGGTGCTGAGGATGGCTCTGTGGCCTCTGTCTCAGGCGCTAGAATAGCTCTGGTTGCAACAGAGCAACACCCCAGATGGTCAGAGCATCTCCCCCTGGTGGGCATGCCAGGTGGATCCTGGTCGGGCGCATGCAGGAGTCTGTCTGACTGCCTCCCCGTTTCCAGCTTCAGAAAAATACAAAAAACAAACAAACCAAAAAAATTAGATCAGGAATGCCCTGAAATGGAACTAACAATACAAGGGCATAAATTTAAAGGACTTTTATTTATTTATTTATTTAGTATTTTTCTGAAGCTGGAAACAGGGAGAGACAGTCAGACTCCCGCATGCGCCCGACCAGGATCCACCCGGCACGCCCACCAGGGGCGATGCTCTACCCACCAGGGGGAGATGCTCTGCCCCTCCGGGGCGTCACTCTGCCGCGACCAAAGCCACTCTAGTGCCTGGGGCAGAGGCCAAGGAGCCATCCCCAGCGCCCGGGCCATCTTTGCTCTAATGGAGCCTTGGCTGTGGGAGGGGAAGAGAGAGACAGAGAGGAAGGAGGAGGGGGTGGAGAAGCAAATGGGCGCTTCTCCTATGTGCCCTGGCCGGGAATCGAACCTGGGTCCCCCGCACGCCAGGCCAACGCTCTACCGCTGAACCAACCGGCCAGGGCCTAAAGGACTTTTAGATACTGGAGCTAATGTATCTGTTATTGCTAAGCTATATTGGCCTCCTTCCTGGCTCACTCATGCAGCAGCCACAGAATTACAAGGTATAGGGCAGAGTAAATCCTCTCAACAAAGCTCTAGTTTTTACAATGGGAAGATAAAGAAGGTCATTCTGGACTTTTTCAGCCTTATGTGCTCCTTGGATTGCCAGTTAATTTGTGGGGTAGAAATGTTTTGAAAAGTATTAGAGCATTGCTTATCAGTCCTAATAGTTTAGTCAGTATTGAAATGCTTGATCAGGGATTTTTTCTGATTTTTAATCCACTAAGGGATTAGCAAAAGAACAGCAGGGAATTCTCACCCACATAAAAGTGGAGCCCAATACCAGAAGGCATGGATTAGGATATCAAAATTTAGCATAGAGGCCTTGGTAGCTCCTGCAACCCCAATAATGCATTGTGCAGACCCAATTACTTGGAAATCAGATAATTCTGTATGGGTAGACCAATGGCCCCTTTCTCAGGAGAAACTTAAGGCAGCTGCTCAATTGGTACAAGAGCAGTTACAGCTTGGGCACATTGAACCTTCTAATAGCCCAAAGAATACACCTATATTTGTTATTAAAAAGAAATCAGGAAACTGGAGGCTATTACAAGATTTAAGAGCAATAAATAAGACTATGGAAATTATGGGTCCTCTCCAGCTAGGACTTCCTTCCCCCACTGCGATTCCATGGAATTTTCACCTTGTAATTATTGACTTGAAGGATTGCATTTTTACTATTCCTTTAAGCCCTCATGATTGAAAACGTTTTGCATTCAGTGTTCCTTCACTTAATTTCCAGGCTTCAATAGAGCGATACCAGTGGAGAGTTTTGCCTCAAGGTATGGCTAACAGTCCTACCTTGTGCCAAAAATATGTTGCTCAAGCTATCTCTCCAGTATAAAGGCAGCACCCTAAAGTGCACATAATTCATTATATGGATGATATTCTTATTGCTCATACAGATAAAGACACTGTGTTGACCATTTTGCAACAACTAGAATATTCCTTGAAAGAATCAGGACTTTATATAGCTCCTGAAAATGTACAGCAATCTTTACCTTTCTCTTATTTAGGACAAATTATTGAGGGACAACAAATTCGTCCACAAAAATTAGAAATCAGGATGGATCATTTGCAAATTTTAAGCAATTTCCAGAATTATTAGGAGATATTAATTGGCTTAGACCTTCCTTGAAATTAACTACCGGGGAATTGAAGCCACTTTTTAATATTCTTAGAGGCTCGGCTGAACCAGCTTCTCCTCAGCTACTTACATCTGCAGGACAGCAAGCTTTAAAGCTTGTAGAAAAAGCCTTGCAACAAGCACAACTAAAATGCATAAATCCTAAAGAATCAATTGCCTTACTAATTTGTCCCTCGATTTACACTTCAATAAGACTATTGTGGCAAGCTCCAGGTCCTACTGAATGGACTTATTTAGCTGTTACTCCTAAGAAAGTTTTATCTCCATATTTTGATCTTGTCGCCTCCTTGATTATCAAGGGGCATAGGTGACTTTGACAGCTTATAGGTTTTGAGCCTCAAACTATTGTTCCTTTTTCAAAGGATCAACAACAATGGCTCTGAGAAACTTCTACAAAATGGCAAATTGCTTTTGCAAATTTTACAGGCCAAATTGATTCTCACTACCCAGCTGATAAAATAGTTCAATTTTCATTAATTACTACATTTGTCTTTCCTAAGATAATTGTTAATGAGCCCATTCCTGAAGCACCTACAGTCTTTACTGATGGGTCCAGCTCAGGAATAGCATGCTTAATCAATGGACAAGTTTATACTGAAACAGTCACCTTAAAATCAGCTCCAAGGGTAGAATTACATGCCATTATCATGGCTTTTCAGCATTTGCCATGTTCCTCCTTTAATCTGTATACAGACAGCAAATATTTACTTATGGTTGTTTCCACTATAGAGACTGCTGTCTTAGGGATAACTGCTGATGAGGAACTATTTCAACAATTTCTCCTTCTTCAAAGACTTGTACATCAACATAGAGCTTCATGTTTTATAGGATGTATTCGAGCTCATTCCATGCTCTCTGGAGCTTTAGCACAAGGGAATGCCCTTTTTGATCAAACTACCCAAAAGAAAAATATTGGAGCAACCATGAAAGATCAAGCAATTCAGTCTCATACTACTCATCACCAGAACGCTGCAGCCCTGTGTAAAGTTTCAACTTTCTTGGGAAGCACCTGTCCAAGGTGTCCTATACTACAATCTGTCCCTTCATTTGGAGTTAACCCTCAAGGACTCCTACCAGGACAACTTTGGCAAATGGATGTTAGTCATATATCTTCATTAGGCAAACAGTCCTCTGTCCATGTTACAGTGGATACTTATTCTAGATTTATAGTAGCCTCTGCCAGAACAGGAGAGGCTGCTAAGCATGTTATAGTTCATTGTTTGTATGCATTTTCTAGTACTGGACTTCCTAAACTAATTAAAACTGACAATGCTCCTGCATATGTAGGAAAAGCATTTACTACATTTTGTCAGACTTTTGGACTTGACCTAAAGACGGGAATTCCTTACAATACCCAGGGTCAAGGCATTGTAGAGCGTGCACATCAAACACTTAAAAATTCAGTAGAAAATATAATAAAAGGGGAATTATACCCTCAAACTCCTGCAAATCTTCTTTGTCATGCTCTTTTTACTTTAAATTTTTTGAATACTGATGTACAGGGTCATTCAGCAGCCGAGAGACTCTGGAATCCTACAAAGAAAGCCTTCCCTAAAGTGTGATGGGAGGACCTGCTCACAGGAATCTGGCAAGGGCCAAACCCTGTTCTCTTGCGGGACCGAGGATATGTATGTGTGTTTGCTAGGTCTGCTGAAGCTCCTCAGTGAATTCCTGAACAACTGGTGAGACACCATGATTCTGGATGAGAAACTCAGTTCACAAGAGCAATTGTATAAGGCTTATTTTACTATGCTCTCATCCCTGTCTCTGTTGAGAATGATTAGAAGACTGAGATGCTTTATTATCTAATTTTCTTTAATGTTTTAGATCATTTTATTTATTTCCTGTTCCATGCCTGCAAAGAGGGTGAAGGGGGCGACTATTTGGATGTTGCTAAATAGAAATCTCATACGGCCATCTTGAGATTTTTTGAGAGAGATTTCTGTTTGGTATTTATTCTTATTATGTTCCTATTAAAATAGCCCTACTTAAGATCAAGCAGGCCATGTTCTAATCTCTAAAATCCCAGGTTTCACTCTTGATTTGTGTGATTGTATGTGAAGTCTTTGCTTAATGTCTAAATGCGTCTGTTTTTAAGGCCTGAGTTAAGCTCTTGCATGCAAAAATTGGAAACACCGGCTCTAGTATTGAAAAAATAAAATCATTTCATCCCTACAAATATATTATTTTAATTGGAATAAGTAAAGCATGCTCATTTATTTATTTATTTATTTTAATAAATAAATTTTTATTTTAACGGGGTGACATCAATAAATCAGGGTACATATATTCAAAGAAAACATGTCCAGGTTATCTTGTCATTCAATTCTGTTGCATACCCATCACGCAAAGTCAGATTGTCCTCTGTCACCTTCTATCTAGTTTTCTTTGCGCCCCTCCCCCACTCCCTCTTCCTCCTTCTCTCCCCCCGCCCCCTGTAACCACCACACTCTTGTCCATGTCTCTTAGTCTCATTTTTATGTCCCACAAATGTATGGAATCCTGCAGTTCTTGTTTTTTTTCTGATTTACTTATTTCACTCCATATAATGTTATCAAGATCCCACCATTTTGTTGTAAGTGATCCGGTGTCATCATTTCTTATGGCTGAATAGTATACCATGGTGTATATGTGCCACATCTTCTTTATATAGTCTTCTATTTATTTTTTTTTACAGTGATTAAAGCCTTTAAGCAAACTCTTGGCCAATACAGCAAGAATCCATAAAAGAGTAGTGTCCTTAACATGTTCATCAAGTCCAAGTTGGCACCAACATCATGCTAAATCCCTGAAAAATGCAACCCAACCCCAGTTCAGTCTGTTAGGAGCTGTCACAAGGAGCAGGAGTCCAGGAAAAGTCCACATCCAGGAAAAGACTGCATGGCACTGGAATTGTTGTCATAATTCTATACTTTGCGGCTCACGTCCAAGTCCCAATGACCACTGCTTCTAGCTGGTAATGATTCAGGTAGACTGGAAAAGCCATCTGCAGCATGTGTGGATATGGAGCTTCTGTTCTCCTCTGCCTGTAGAGGTGAGACCAGGTTGCTTTTCCCTGGAGCTCTGCGACTGTGGCTTGGTAAAGAGAACCTTGGGATACACTAAGCTGGGTGGCAAAGGTAGATCCATAATAGAAGTTGGCAAAAGGGGGAAAGAGAACTCTAAATTAGGAGTAGGTCCCAGCCTGAAATAGAAGTGGGGCATTGAGGTAGGAGGAATAAAGGAAACACTATATATTAAACCAGGGGTCCCCAAACTTTTTACACAGGGGGTCAGTTCACTGTTCCTCAGACCATTGGAGGGCCAGACTATAAAAAAAACTATGAACAAATCCCTATGCACACTGCACAGATCTTATTTTAAAGTAAAAAAACCAAAACGGGAACAAATACAATATTTAAAATAAAGAACAAGTAAATTTAAATCAACCAACTGACCAGTATTTCAATGGGAACTATGCTCCTCTCACTGACCACCAATGAAAGAGGTACCGCTTCCAGAAGTGCAGCGGGGGGGCCTGATAAATGGCCTCAGGGGCCGCATGTGGCCCGGGGGCCGTAGTTTGGGGACCCCTGTATTAAACAAAGCAGCAGAAAATAGGACTATCAACACCCACAACAGAGATCTTCAAGGGAAGAATAAAAAACCTGACTATTCAGGCAAGACATAGTTAAGTGACCCTTGTGCAAATGAGATCAGTTTATCTGTAAAGTATGCTCATTTAAATTTAAATAAAATGGAATGTGGATCTTAAAGACTTGCTAATTTAGCCAAGCTGCTCCAAGCTGCAAGCTGAAAGGCTTGAAGCAACATAGATTTGCATAATAGAAGTGTAAAGATTTTTTTTTTTACTATAGAAAAATAATGAAAGTCACACTGGAATTTTCCAGCTTTAATATATACTCTTTAAATTGCCTGTTAATTGATGTTAAGGAAATGTTTTAGGCATGGGAATATTGCTTGAAAATGCATTTACTATATTTTGTTAGAAGTTAACATAAAGACAAGTATTTCTTACAATCTTTGAAGTCAAAGTATTATAAAGTGTGCACAACAAATGCTTAAACATCAATTGTAAATAATATTTAAAAAGGAGGGAAGTCATTTCCTGGAACTCCTGCAAATCTACCTTATCATGCTTTTTACTTTAAAATTTTTCTTTTGAATGCTGATGTACAGGAGATGCCAAACTTCTTTCTTCTGCAAACTTCTACCCTCTTTTATTTGATTCAGCTAGTAACGCTGTTTTATCTTTTTCCAAATAGCTCCAGATATATGGAAAAAGTTTATATAGGTGGATGAGGATCCTCAAACCCCTCAGCGAGATATTCTTAGAATGGTTTTTTGTTTGTTTGTTTGTTTTTAACTTAGTATTGGCAAGGCCATTTTATTTTATTTATTTATTTATTTTTTTACAGGAACAGAGAGAGAGTCAGATAGAGGGATAGATAGGGACAGACAGATAGGAACGGAGAGAGATGAGAAGCATCAATCATCAGTTTTTTGTTGCGACACCGTAGTTATTCATTGATTGCTTTCTCATATGTGCCATGATCAAGGGCCTTCAGCAGACTGAGTAACCCCCCACTCGAGCCAGTGACCTTGGGTCCAAGCTGGTGAGCTTTTTTGCTCAAGCCAGATGAACCCATGCTCAAGCTGGCTATCCTGGGGTCTCAAACCTGGGTCTTTCTGCATCCCAGTCCGATGCTCTATCCACTGCGCCACCGCCTGGTCAGGCTGAGAATGGTTTTTAAGGAATATGATGACCAAGAGGCAGACAAAGCCCAAAAGAGATCAGGTAAAATACCAGCTCTTGGAATATGCCCTTAAAGGCTCCAATGCCCCGAAGGGGCCTCATAGGACTCCATCAGGGCCCTGCTTCAAGAGTGGAAAGGGAAGTCATTGAGCTAAAGCAGGGGTCGGGAATCTTTTTGGCTGAGAGAGCCATGAACACCACATATTTTAAAATGTAATTCCGTGAGAGCCACACAAAAGCCTGTGTACATTATGCATTATCCAATAAAAATTTGGTGTTGTCCTGGAGGACAGCTATGATTGGCTCCAGTCACCCGCAACCATGAACATGAATGGTAGCAAATGAATGGATTGTAATACATGAGAATGTTTTATATTTTTAACGTTATTATTTTTTTATTAAACATTTGTCTGCAAGCCAGATGCAACCATCAAAAGAGCCACATCTGGCTTGCAAACCATAGATTCCTGACCCCTGAGCTAAAGCCTGACAGGCTTCTCAGTCCCCACCAGGGGCATCCCTTTGCTGTGGGGAAAAATGGGATACTGGAAGGTAAGCTACCCCCTTGCTCCTCTAAGGGAGGGTTCAGTCTCTTCCAGCCTTGCTCCAGCTACCTGTGACCTAACCTTGCCCAGCCTGCTGGTACTCGCCACTGAAGGCTAAAGGTGCACAGGGCCATTGGCCCTATCTCACATCTCTGTGGACAAGCCTAGGGTATTTCTTCCAAGTAGCAGGTAAACTGTTCTCATTTCTTATGGACACAAGGGCCACTTACTATGTCTTGCCTGAATATTCAGGTTTTTATTCATCCCTCGAAGATCTCTGTTGTGGGTGTTGATAGTCTTATTTTCTGCTGCTTTGTTTAATCTCCTTTATTCCTCCTGCCTCAATGCCCCATGCTTATTTTAGGCTGGGATCTGCTCTTAATTTAGATTAATTTATCTCTGCCACCCAGCAGAGTGTATCCCAAGGTTCTCCTCACCACCTCCATGGCTGCAAAACTCCAGGAAAGGGCCCCCTGGTCTCATCTTTCCAGGCTGAAGAGAACAGGGACTCCATCTCCACACATGCCTGCAGATGGCTTTTCCAGTCTACCTGAATCATTACCAGCTAGAAGTAGCAGTCATTTGGACTTGGACTCTAGCTTCAAAGTGTAGAAATGTGACAATTCCAGTGCCATGTGGACTTTTCCTGGATGTGTTGCTGAACTCTTGGACTTTTCCTGGACTCCTGGATCTTTCCTGGATGTGTTTCCTGTACTCCTGCTCCTTCTGACAGCTCTTAATGGACTGAACTTGGTTTGGGTTGCATTTGCAGGGAATACAGAATGATGATGTGTCAGCATGGACTTGGTGAACATGTTAAGGACATTCAAAACAGCAAAGACTCTATTATAGAACCTGTTATATTGGCTAAGAATTGGCTTAAAGGCTTTAATCCCTGTAATGTATTAAGACACTTGTTTTGGTATCTGTTAACATTGACTATGCTAATTTTGTTTATTCTGTATTTTTTTCTATCTGCCTCTGTATTAGAATTTGGAAAATCAGACAAGTGCAAATCTCAGCACATGAGCTAAATTAAAAAATATAAAAAAGGGGCATATGTGGGAGACGGGCTGTTGGCTGGTGGGGTCATTGTAGCCTAAGGCTTGGTTTGAGACTGAGCCTTTCCCACTCTCTTAATACTAAGATCTCTTAATACTAAGATCTTTTAATACTAAGCTCTTTTAATATTAAGATCTTTCAACACTAAGCTTTTCTCCACACCCTTGACTGTTGCATAATGTGGGGTGGTGCACTCTCATGAGGAATCCAATTTATGCCTCAGATGAGTGGCTTTGTATCAGAGACTTTCCTATTTGTATATTGGATTAAAGCCTTTAATTGTCTATGCTATATAATAAAGCAAAGACCGGGGCTCGCATTCTCTGATATTGCCACCAGCATTGAAGAGGCCTCCTGATCCCATCTCTTTTCTCAGTGACTCTATTTTCCTAATTCCACACCATTCTCCCTCAGGACCTAGAATTACTAGACACACTAGTTTGTGGCAGTGCAGTCTATAGTAATTATGCTAGTGTGGTATTGGTGTGAAGAAGGCAAATAGGTTAGTGGAACAGAATGGTAACTGTCACAAATATTGTCAACTGACAGGACAAAGGTAGCACTGTATTGCAGTGGGGAATGGATATTTTCAATAAATGGTGCCAAATCAACTGGTTGTCCATATGGCTGTTTTGTTGTCTTATATCATCTTGGAGCTCTCTGTGATATTAGAACAAGGAACAGACACACATCTATGATTCTAACCAAGTGTAAGTGCTTCTGTTCATTTAATAAATAAATATTTTATTTTAATTTATTGTATTTACATAGATTCTAGTGTCCCTCCGAATACATCCTCTCCTCCCCATATTCCCCAGTACATCACTTTTGTCCCCCTCCTTGTTACACCCTCCCCCTTCCCTCCAGGATTTGCTTTTCTGCTCTCATCCTATCCTATTATTCTATCATCACCTTTCCCCTGTCCGTTTTCCTTCTGGACCCTTTGAGCCCGCCTCTGTCTCTATTCTGCTCCTCAGTTCATATTGTTCATCAGTTTCCTTAACTGAGTAAAGTCATATATTTTTCTTTCTCTGCCTGGCTTATTTCACTTAACATAATAGTTTCCAGGTCCATCCATGTTGTCACAAAAAGTAATATTTCCTTCTTTTTCATGGCCCCATAGTATTCCATTGTGTATATGTACCACTGCTTTTTAATCCATTTGTCCACTGATGGACACTTGGGCTGTCTCCAGATCTTGACTATTATAAACAATGCTGCCATAAACATGGGGGTGCATTTCTCCTTTTGAATCATTGATGTGGTGTTCTTGGGATATACTCCTAAAAGTGGGATGGCCGGATCAAAAGGCAGTTCAATTTTTAATTTTTTGAAGAATCTCCATACTGTTTTCCACAGTGGCTGCACCAGTCTGCATTCCCACCAGCAATGCAGGAGGGTTCCCTTTTCTCCACATCCTTGTCAGCACTTATGCTGTGTTGTTTGTTGATGAGCACCATTCTTACTGGTGTGAGGTAATATCTCATTGTGGTTTTAATTTGCATTTCTCTAGTGATGTTGAGCATTTTTTCATATGCCTGTTGGCCATCTGTATGTCCTCTTTGGAGAAGTGTCTATTCATTTCTTTTGCCCATTTTTTGATTGGATTTTTTATCTTTGAGGTGTTAAGTTTTACAAGTTTTTTATAAATTTTGGTGATTAACCCCTTATCAACATATTGTCAAATATGTTCTCTCATTGTGTGGTTTGCCTTTTTATTTTGTTCATATTGTCTTTAGCTGTGCAAAAGCTTTTTAGCTTGATATAGTCCCATTTGTTTATCCTGTCTTTTATTTCCCTTGCACGTGGAGATAAATCAGCAAATATATTGCTGCGAGTGATGTCAGAGAGCTTATTGCCTATGTTTTCCTCTAAGATGCTTATGCTTTCATAACTTACATTTAAGTCTTTTATCCGTTTTTGTGAATGATGTAAGTTGGTGGTCTAGTTTTTTTTGTTTTGTTTTGTTTTGTTTTTTTGCAGGTAGCTGTCCAATTTTCCCAACTCCATTTGTTAAAGAGACTGTCTTTACTCCATTGTATTCTATTACCTCCTTTGTCAAATATCAATTGTTCATAAAGATACAGGTTTATTTCTGGGTTCTCTGTTCTGTCCCATTGATCTATATGCCTGTTCTTATGCCGGTATTAAGCTGTTTTGAGTACAATGGCCTTGTAGTATAACTTGACATCTGGAAGTATGATACCACCCACTTTATTCTTCTTTTTCAAGATTGCTGAAGCTCTTTGTGTTCTTTTTTGGTTCCATATAAATTTTTGGAATATTTGTTCTATATCTTTGAAGTATGTTCTTGCATTTTAATAGGAATTACATTGAATTTATAAATTGCTTTGGGTAATATGAACTTTTTTTTGAGAGACAGAGAGAGTCAGAGAGAGGGATAGACAGGGACAGACAAACAGAAACGAAGAGATGAGAGGCATCAATCATTAGTTTTTCATTGCGTGCTGAGACACCTTAGTTGTTCATTGATTGCTCTCTCATATGTGCCTTGACTGCAGGCCTTCAGCAGACCGAATAACCCCTTGCTTGAGCCAGCAACCATATTATGTGGAAATTGTTTCTCTTCATGTTGTCACAGAGCTCTCTTAGAGTTTCCTCCGACTTTTTTTTTTGTTTGTTTGTATTTTTTCTGAAGCTGGAAACGGGGAGGCAGTCAGACAGACTCCTGCATGCACCCGACCGGGATCCACCCGGCATGCCCACCAGGGGGCGATGCTCTGCCCATCCGGGCGTCGCTCTGTCGTGATCAGAGCCACTCCAGCGCCTGGGGTGGAGGCCAAGGAGCCATCCCCAGCACCCCGGCCATCTTTTGCTTCAATGGAGCCTTGGCTGCGGGAGGGGAAGAGAGAGACAGAGAAGATGGAGAAGGGGAGGGGTGGAGAAGCAGATGGGCGCCTCTCCTGTGTGCCCTGGCCGGAAATCGAACCCGGGACTTCCGCACGCCAGGCCGACGCTCTACCACTGAGCCAACTGGCCAGGGCTCCTCAGACTTTTTAATCTTCTTTTTTACTTTTGCTGTTCTGCTTCTGTGCTTTCATTTATCTTGTCCTCTAAGTCACTGATTCGATCCTCTGCTTCATCCAGCCTGCTTTTAATTCCTTCTAGTGTAGTCTATATTTCTGATATTGTGTTCCATCATTTCTGTCTGGTTCTTCTTTATGATTTCCATGTCCTTTTTGATGCTTACAGTTTCTTTATTGAGGTGTTCATTAAGTCCATCCATTGTAGCTTTGAAATCTTTAAGAATCCTAACAATCATTATTTTATACTCTGCATCCGGTAATTTGATTACTTTCGTTTCATCCAAGACTTTTTCTAAGGATTTGTCTTGTTGAAGCACATGACTTATGTTTCTCTGCCTTTCCATTCATCTGTGTATGGCTTGTAGGCTTCTTTTAGTTGTCATCTGCTTACCTAGTAGAGCCTCTTTGAAGACTAATTATGGCATTCTTGAGCCTCTGGTCAATAAAAGAGAATGGGATCGGGAGGTCTGTGCAATGCTGATGGCAAGATCAGAGAGTCTAATAAATAAAAATTTTTTAAAACAGGAAGCAGCAGGAGAGGTAAAAGTAGACTT
Source organism: Saccopteryx bilineata (assembly GCF_036850765.1). Lineage (NCBI taxonomy): Eukaryota > Metazoa > Chordata > Mammalia > Chiroptera > Emballonuridae > Saccopteryx > Saccopteryx bilineata. The sequence goes on along the minus strand of NC_089491.1, from coordinate 135,372,273 downwards.
TTTAAATCATCTTAAAATCTAGATATAAATTGGATTTTGGTTCACCCCCCAGCTGCTGAATCAAACAAAAAAGTTTTCCTAAAAACTAAACTTGACCTTCCTTTTTCTTTGGGTGAGGGATAAACCAAAGGACCAAACAGGGGCAGGAGTTGTGCTAGGAAGGCAAACAATTATTTCACCCACAGAGCAGAAGAGAACAACCACCAGTGAAGTCAACAGCTCTTCTCAATGGTAAAAACTCATGCCACACATAATTAACCCTTTGATCTTGTGCCATCTCACTGTATTCAAAACCAATAAGCTGCCCAGCCTGTAGTGGCACAGTAGATAGAGTGACAACCTGGAATGCTAAGATTGCCTGTTTGAAACCCTGGGCTTGCCTGGTCAAGGCACATAGGAGAGACGACTACTACGAGTTGATGCTTCCTGCTCCTCCTTGCCCCACCCCTCTAAAATCAATAAATAAAATTTAAAAAAAAATAAGCATCCTTTTCTCTAAAAAAAAGGAGGTGTGGTTTGTTGTTTGCACTTTTGAAAATCCTCATTTGAGCAATATTGGCTTCATAACTCAAGGGGAGGAAAAGAGAAGTTTGGACATCAGTTTATAGTCCTCTCTCTGACAACTACAGCTGAGAGTAGGGGACTTTGTTTTGGCACATGTGGGAGTCTGTCTCTATCTCCCCTCCTCTCAAAAAAAATTAAAGGAATAAGAGTAGGGGTACTTTGAACAGATGCTTCCTCAAAGAAGATATATGGATGGCAAATAAGTATCTGACAAAAAGATACTCAACATCATAATCATTAGCATAAAGCTAATTAAAATCACAATGTGATACCACTACACACACATTAGAATGGCTAAAATTTAAAAAACTGACCATAACAAGTGTTGGCAAGGATGCAAAAGAATGAACTTCCATACATGCTAGTAGGAAGGTAAAATGTTAAAAACACTCGGTAAACAATTTTTCAGTTTGAGCCAGCCTTTCCACTCCCTATATGTTTACAAAAATAAAGGAAATATATATCCATACAAAATCATGAACACGAGTGTTCATAAAAGCTTAATTTGTAATAGCCAAAATCTGGAAATAAGCAAATGTTCATCAATATATAAAAGGATAAGCATATTGTGATATATCCTTAAAGGGGATACTATTCAGCAATAATAAAAAAGTATTAGTAAACACAGTAATATGATTGAAGCTCAAAATAATTATGCTGATTGAAATCCAGGCAAAAAAATAAAGGACAGATTGTATAATTCCATGTACATAAAATTCTAGAAAATACAAACTAATCTACATATGGTGACAAAAACTGATCAGTGATTGTTTGTGGGTGAGGGTGGCAAGAATGGGATGGAGAGACTACACAGGATACAAGAACAGTTCCCATAGGAATACAGATGCTTATTATATTGTGGTTTAATAAATTTATGCATAAATTAAAATCTACCAAATTGTATTCTTTAAATATGTACAACTTCTGTTTATCAATTATGCCTCAATAAAGCTGTTTTAAAAATAAAACTGAGGCTCTGGCTGGTTTGCTCAGTGGTAGAGCATTGGCCCGGCATGTGGAAGTCCCAGGCTCAATTCCCGGCCAGGACACAAAGGAGAAGCACCCATCTGCTTCTTCACCCTTCCCTCTCTCCTTTCTCTCCATCTGTCTTTTCCCCTCCGGCAACCAAGGCTCCACTGGAGCAAAGTTGGCCCCAGTGCTGAGGATGGCTCTATGGCCTCCACCTCAGGCACTACAATGACTCTGGTTGCAACAGAGCAATGCCCTAGATGAGCAGAGCATCACCTCCTGGTGGGCTTGCCGGGTGGACCCCAGTCAGGTGCATGCAGGATTCTGTCTCAGCTTCCCCACTTCTCATTTCAGAAAAAAAAAAAATAAATAAATAAATAAATAAATAAATAAATAAAGCAAGCAAGCAAGCAAGCTAGCTTGTAGGGGTCAACCATGAGCAAGACAATAATATAAATCTCTAAACTACACTCTGCCTAAAAGAAGTTCAATTAAATTTTAGAGTTATATCCAATGCATGTGGATAAATACAGTATAAGAATACAGATTCGTAAAGGGCGTCATGTAGAGTTCTTACTCATGAGTTCATCTGTATTCTTACACCAGCTCTGACACTAATTATTTGGTATTAATCAGTTGAATTGTGTCCCCCAGCCCCTGCCAGAATAATATGTTGGAATCCTCTCAGTATCTCAGAATGTGACCTCCTTTGGTCACTGCAGATGTAGTTGATTAAGATGAGGTTATGATGCTGCAAGCCAAGGAATGCCAAAAATTGCTGACAAAGCATCAGAAACGTGAAAGAAATAAGGAAAGGATTCTTTCCTGCAGATTTCAAGGGTAGCATAGCCTTGCAGACATGGATGCAGTGACTAGTTATTATCACCCGAGGGCACTAGAGAAACAGCGTGAGTGCCTTTTTTGATAAGAACAGGGACTTCAAAAGCCCAGGGAGAGAGTGAAGGAAAAATAAGTGAGATGAGACTACAAAGGGCAGGAAAAAGGGGGGAAAAGCACTGAAGTGGGAGTGTAGGGGAGGAACAGAACCATGATGGATGAAGGTCTCTGGGACCAGATCCAACTTTATCAACACATTTTTCTATCCACCTCTCACCAAGTCTACAACTACCCTAATTCACAACACTATATCTGTCTCACCTGAAAGACTACAATACTCTCAATTATCTCCTTATGGCCACAGCTAACCCCTTGTCACCTATTTTTTACACTGCCACCCAAGTAATCTTTGGAAAATGCAAATCTTATGATCTTACTTTTTTGCTGTGAAACCTTCAGGAACTCTTCCTTGAACTTAGGATGGAGAACAAACTCCTTGCTGTGGACTACAATGGCTGCACACTTGTACCAAACAGCCTTCTGTTTCACAGCTTTTGCACGTCTTCCCTCTGACTGGAGTTTCCTCCTCCTACTTCTCTTCAACTCTCTCATTCTTGGTTAACTCCTACTTGTCCTGCAGACCTCATCTTACAGACCCAGTGAGGCCTCCCCTTACCATGGGGATGGGTTCTCTCTCTGTCTTTGTCTTCATAACACGTTTCACAACTGTAATGTCTGTGAAAGTATTTCATCTTTAGCTCCTCGTTTAGACTCTAGAACTGTAGTAATAAGGACTGGTTCCTTGTTCTGTTTTTTTGTTTATTTTACAGAGACAGAGAGAGGCATAGACAGGGACAGACAGACAGGAACGGAGAAATGAGAAGCATCAATCATTAGTTTTTTATTGCGCATTGCAACATCTTAATTGTTCATTGATTGCTTTCTCATATGTGCCTTGACCGTGGGCCTTCAGCAGACCGAGTAACCCCTTGCTTGAGCCAGTGACTTTGGGCTCAAGCTGGGGAGCTTTTGCTCAAACCAGATGAGCCCTCGCTCAAGCTGAGGATCTTGGGGTCTTGAACCTGGGTCTTCCGCATCCCATTCCGACGCTCTATCCACTGTACCACCGCCCGGTCAGGCAGGACTGGTTCTGTTTTACTCACTGCTATAGCCCTACCCCTACATAGTGCCCAGAATATATCTAAATTCAATAAATTTACTAGAAAAAGCCAATAAAAGTGGGTGGCACTGGTACCATGATCAGATTGGGTAGAGATAAAGTGCTCCCTGGGGAGCTACTTAGCAGCTGGAACCTGGGTGGGAAGGTAGTGTTCTGATTCCTAGAGGGGCACAGCCAAGGTTGAGATGTGCTTACTGTGACATGTAAAGAATCAGAGGAAGTAGGAAGACCTATTGTTCTAAGGATGTCCTCCTGCCTGTGTCTGACCCTTTGTCAAAACTGGTTAGGACTTCTTTCAACTGGTTCCACTCTTTATTCTGCCCTCACCACCACTCCCCCCCCCCCCAATTACAGGGTATTTCTCCTCCTGCTAGGTTGTCTTTCTCAGAATTCACTGGACACCTAAATCCTATATTCTTTGAGATCGTTATGCACCACAGATTGCCAGAACTGGAAGAATTACTACTGAGAAAAAAAGGGAGACTGCACTGATAACCCATAACAGGAATGAGATTCGGTCTTCAAGTAGATAAGACTACATTATTAACAACTTCATAATAAATTTGAAGATTTGCCCTGGCCGGTTGGCTCAGCGGTAGAGCGTTGGCCTAGCGTGCGGAGGACCCGGGTTCAATTCCCGGCCAGGGCACACAGGAGAAGCGCCCATTTGCTTCTCCACCCCTCCGCCGCACTTTCCTCTCTGTCTCTCTCTTCCCCTCCCGCAGCCAAGGCTCCATTGGAGCAAAGATGGCCCGGGCGCTGGGGATGGCTCTGTGACCTCTGCCTCAGGCGCTAGAGTGGCTCTGGTCACAACATGGCGACGCCCAGGATGGGCAGAGCGTCGCCCCTGGTGGGCGTGCCGGGTGGATCCCGGTCGGGCGCATGCGGGAGTCTGTCTGACTGTCTCTCCCTGTTTCCAGCTTCAGAAAAATGAAAATGAAAAAAAATAAAATAAATAAAAAATAAATAAAAATAAAACAAAAATAAATTTGAAGATTTATTGTGAAAGGACAAATTCCTAGAAAAAAATATAACTTACTGCCTGACCAGGTGGTGGCACAGTGGATAGAACATCAACCTGGGAGGCTGAGGACCCAAGTTTAAAACCCCAAGGTTGCTGGTTTGAGTGTAGGCTGACCAGCTTGAGAGCAGGATCATGGACATGACTCCATGATTGCTGGCTTAAGCCCAAAGGTCACTGGCTTGAGCAAGGGTCACTGGTTCAGCTGGAACCCCTTGGTAAACACATGTATGAGAAAGCAATCAATAAACAACTAAAGTGTCACAACTACGAGTTGATGCTTCTCATTTCTCTCCCTTCCTGTCTCTGTCTCTCTCTCTCATGCATGTGCCATATATATATATATAAAACACCAAAACTAACACAAGAAACTAAATTTTAAGAGGCATGTACCATTAAATAAAAAAACAAAAATTTTCCCACAAAAAGAAAAACTCCAGCCCCATATGACTCCATAGACAAATTCCACTAAATATTTAAGGAAGAAATAATTCTAATCTTACACAAAATATTCCAATGAATGGAAAGAGATGTTAGATGTCCAATTTATCTTCTGAGAGTAGCATAACCATGACAACAAAACAATAAAGGAAAATTACTGGACAGTTTCACTTATAAGCCAAGATGCAAAAATCCAAATACACAGATATATAATATATATATATATATATAACATATATATGTGTATATATGTGTATAATATATATTATATGTGTATATATGTATATATATACTATATATATCATATACAAAAAAGCAAATATGCAATTAGGTTATATTCTATCTCCTTGGTGTCATTAAGAACTGAGATGGTCAACGTAGGGGGAAAATGTGCAGATGTAAGATAGTTTAGTTAAAACTTTTTAATCCTGAACTTGAAAATGAGTGTTATTATGAAATCATAAGGCATTTTATCTTTGTGATAAATGTATTGGGATTTTTACATCCTGGAAAACTAAATCTAGGAATATGTAAAAAGAATAATAAATTATGACCAGTGAGTTTATACAGGAATACAGGATGTATTTAAAATTAAAAACAAATCTCTTTCAACATATTAGAGATTAAAGAATAAAAATCATAATCATATCAATAGGATTTTTCTGATATAATCTAGTATCCATATGTGATTTAATTTAGCAAACCAGAAATAGAAATTCTTTTTTTTTTTTTTTTTTAGGTGAGAGGAGGGGAGACAGTGAGGCAGACTCTGCATTGCACCCTGACCAGGATCCACCCGGCAACCCCATTTGGGTCCAATTCTCAAGTACCAAGCTATTTTGAGTACCTAAGGCTGATGTGCTTCAACAGAGCTATCCTCAATGCATAGCTCCACGCTCAAACCAACTGAACCACTGGCTGCAGTAGGGGAAGAGGGAAAGAAGGGTAAGAGGGAGAGGGGGGAAAGCAGATGGTCACTACTATGTGCCCTGACCAGGAATCAAACCCAAGATGTCCATATCCAGGACTGACACTCTATCCACTGAGTCACTGGCCAGGACCAGGAAAAAAAATTTATTAACCTAATATCTACAAAAATTAATCTCCAACAAATATTCTAAATCCAGGTCTTTCTGAGTCCAAACCCCAGAATTTGGCCACATACTAGTGCTTCTTTATCAAATAAATCCAAGAAGTTCAATATGGCTGGAGGGTTGCATGTAAGAGAAAGAACATTTCTTTCAGATGACTGTCATTAGATAAGTAAGGTCAGATTATGGTCTTAAATGCAAATGCTAAAGAGGCAGTTTGTTTTTCTGACAACAATGAGGTACCACTGAAAGCTAGATGTTAGTATAAGCAGTGGAATGAGCGGATAAACCTTGTTTCCACAGATCATTCTGACTGCAGTATAGATTAAAAAGGGATAAAATTTCAGGCTGGGAGACTTGAAAGAGGCTGTTGTTTTTCTCAAGAGAGAAAACAAAGAGTCACAAAATGCCAACTACTAAAGGAGTTAGATATGTAACAAAAGTGAGTGGAGCAGGCAGGTTCTAAGACAATAAGGAGTGGTGGGAACTGTGGTCAATGAAACGCATACACCTTGTCTCAAATGACAGTCACTATTCTGATCCAATTAATTGTTTTCATGAAAGATGTTTTAAATTCCCGGCACTTTTTCTAATGGAAGAAATACTGTTTACAGCAATGTCTTAGGGCAGGGGTCGGGAATCTTTTTGGCTGAGAGAGCCATGAACGCCACATATTTTAAAATGTAATTCCGTGAGAGCCATACAATGACCCGTGTACATTATGCATTATCCAATAAAAATTTGGTGTTGTCCTGGAGGACAGCTGTGATTGGCTCCAGCCATCCGCAACCATGAACATGAGCGGTAGAAAATGGATTGTAATACATGAAAATGTTTTATATTTTTTAACATTATTATTTTTTATTAAAGATGTCTGTGAGCCAGATGCAGCCATCAAAAGAGCCACATCTGGCTCATGAGCCATAGGTTCCCAACCCCTGTCTTAGGGGCAAGTGAGAGCAAATCCTGGCATAGCCCAACAAATTCACACAGCTGTGCATACATCACAGTAGTTTTTAAATTGAATTTATTGGGGTGACATTGGTTAATAAAACTATACAGATTTCAGGTGCATAAGTCTACATCATCTGTATATTGCATTGTGTGTTCACCACCCCAAGTCAACTCTTCTTCCACATACAAGAATTATTGTCAGTATTGCTAAATCTTCCAAATTTTCAAGAAAATTTTAATGTAATTTTTTTTTTTTTTTTTACAGGGAGAGTCAGAGAGAGGGATAGAAAGACAGGAACAGAGAGAGATGAGAAGCATCAATCATCAGTTTTTCGTTGAGACACCTTAGTTGTTCATTGATTGCTTTCTCATATGTGCCTTGACCATGGGCCTTCAGCAGACCAAGTAACCCCCCTGCTTGAGCCAGCGACCTTGGGTCCAAGTTGGTGAGCCTTGCTCAAACCAGATGAGCCCGTGCTCAAGCTGGCAACCTCGGGGTCTCGAACCTGGGTCTTTCCACATCCCAGTCTGATGCTCTATCCACTGTGCCACTGCCTGGTCAGGCAATGTAATTTTTTAAATTATCAAAATGGTGAAAAAAAATCAAACCACTTATTGGCCAAATCTGATGTGAAGGTCACTAGTTTGCAACCTGTAGCTCAAAATAGTGTAGTCAGAGATGAAGAAAGAAGACCAGCTCAAGGGACATTATGAAGTAAGATTATGAATGATTAATTGGATGTGGGCAGAAGTAACAATGAATAAATGCTAGGCTCCCAGTTTGGTCACTGGGTGGATGGTAGGTCATTTATTAAGCTGTGGAGCAGATAGAAACAGTTTAAAAAACACTGAGGTAGCTATACCTAATCAGCAGCAGGAATATAAGATTGGGAAAGGGAATAGAAGTAATTTTCAAATTGCACTTCTCAGTTCTGTGCTCACCAACCACCCCATCCCTGTATCTTTGACTCAGCTGCATGAGTGACATGTGGTCACAGCAGGTGAAGAGCACTGGAACCAAGCAGACCAGATCTGAGAAGTTGGTTGGATACACTGATCAAATGCAATCATCCACAGGGGCTGAACAGTGAGAACAGGTGATATTTCCTGCTGATGCTGGGATGGTGACAGGCTTGGTGACCTTAGGTTACAACCAGGATGGCCCATCATTGCAGGCTGTGGGACCTGGGTAGCTGAGTCAATTGGTGGCCTGAAAGGTTAAGAAAATGAAATAGGGAATCCAGAAGGTATTATCTCAGAGGTTTTGAGCTATGTGTCAAAGAAAATTGAGACCATGGCCTCTTGCCCATTATATTATTCCTGGTTGCTGGAATCTAAAGGCATCAACCTATCTTTATCCTAGTGACATACTAGCCCAGGGGTAGGGAGCCTTTTTGGCTGAGAGAGCCATGAATGCCACATATTTTAAAATGTAATTCCATGAGAGCCATAAGACCCATGTACGTTACACATTATCCAATAAAAACTTGTCCCAGAGGTCAGCTGTGATTGGCTCCAGCCACCTGCAACCATGAACATGAACTGTAGTAAATGAATGGATTATAATACATGAGAATGTTTTATATTTTTAATGTTATTTTTTTTTATTATTAAAGATTTGTCTGCGAGCCAGATGCAGCCATCAAAAGAGCCACATCTGGCTCGCAAACCATAGGTTCCCGACCCCTGTACTAGCTAATTACAAGGCTTCCTGAGAGAAAAAAAGAAATCTTGCCATTTGTTATGACATAGATGGACCTTTGAGGGCATTATGCTAAATGAAATGAGTTGAATGCCAATATTGTACGATCTCATGTATAAGTGTAATCTAAACTCCAAACTCACAGAAACAGAAAACAGACTGGTGGTTGGCGAAGGTTGGGGATTGCGGTCATGATGGGGATATGAATGTAGTCAGAAAGTACAAACTTCGTGTTAGGAGATTAATAAGTTCTGAGGATGTAATGTATAGCTAAATTTAAAAATAAAAAAGCTAAAGGGGCCTGACCAGGCGGTGGCGCAGTGGATAGTGTCAGACTAGGATGCAGAAGACCCAGGTTCAAAACCCCGAGGTCACCACCTTGAGCGCAGGCTTATCCAGCTTGAGCACGAGGTCACTAGCTTGAAGCTCAAGGTCACTGGCTTAAGCCCAAGCTCGCTGGCTTGAGTAAGGTGTCACTCAGCTCTGCTGTAGCCCCCTGGTCAAGGCACATATGAGAAAGCAGTCAATGAACAACTAAGGAGACTAAGGAGCCACAACAAAGAATTGATGCTTCTCATCTCTCTCCCTTCCTGTCTACTCTTTCTGTCTGACGCTCTCTGTGGGAAAAAAAGAAAAAAAAAATTCTCTTAAAAAAAAAAAAAAAAAGCTAAAGGGTAAGTGGGAAAGCCACAGGGTCTCCTTAAAAAGAGGCCCTTCTCATTGACAGCATAATGCAGACAGAGCCGAGGAGCAGGCTGAGGACTTAATAAGAGCTGAACTTCAAAGAAGCTTAAATGCTCGAACAAAGTAATACTGTTATGCTCAGGTCAGGGGCCTCCTTGGAAAAACTTGGGACCCTAATATAGGAGATGAAAACATCTGAGTGGAACCCCTAAGAATATTGGCTCTGCAGACTTCCTGAACCCTCTGAGTTTGCAGAGGTGACCCATCACTCCCTAGCCGGTGCGAACACTTCCCCTGTGTAGGAAGACACTCAACATATACTTAACGAGGCCCTCAGTAGTTCCCCATTTACTTAGGAGATTATATACAGGGGGAGAGGGAATACTCAGTCTTTTCAGGAATTATTAGACATAGGCCAGAGTTGACACCGAAATCCAGAAACTGGATCATCATGGTCCCACATTATCTTGGGGGCCCTTCCACCAGCTCACTGAAGATAGATACCCATAAGACCAGCTGGAGAAAAATAACCAGCTTGAGCCCCTAATAAGGCACTATTCCTCAACTGAATCAACTGTCTTCTTGGTAGTCAGTACAGTGGTCCCTTGTCTATTGCAGGGATTAGGTTCCAGAATCCCCCATGATAGGTGAAAATCCGCAAAGTAGTAACCTTATATTTATTTTATTATTTATATATATTTTAAGGCTTTATAAACCCTCCTCACACTCATAAACCTTTCCCATACTGTTATTAACCTTTCCCACACTGTTATTAACCTTTCCCACACTCTTATAAACACTTCCTATGCTCTTAAACATTTTCTACACCCTTAAACCTACGTAATTTTAACAACATACAAAATTCTATATGGGTACTCACCAGTGAATATACAACTTGAAGATGAAGATGATTTAATATTATTTAAATGTTTTAATTAATGTTTTTAATATATTTTTATAGTTTTTCATTTTTTAGGCCTAGAAAATGCTTTTTACCACAATTAAAATAAATATATAAAAATACCTATATACCATAAAATCCAGCAATGTAGCAAAAAATCCGCAATACAAAATTAGATATACCGTATACAATTTTAAAATCCGCGATACAGTGAGACTGTGAAAAGTGAACCGCAATATGGTGAGGAACAATTGTATTTATTAGGCCACTTACATCTTAAGAACTTGAGTGCTAGGTACACCCTCACAGGGTGTCTATCCTAGGTACAAGGTTCACACTTACTGTTCACAGAACAGTCATGGAATTTCAGACCATAAAATTCCTGACCAGGAATTCACTGCACAGCAAAGGAGGGAGTCACTGGTCAGGTCACATACTGCACCGAGAAGCAGCTGGCCTCAGAGAGCCCAGAATGGCTATTAAAGTACAGTTGGAACACCAGCTTGAAGGAAATACTTTGCAAGGATAGATGCCATCCTTTCAGATACAGTATATGCACTAAATCAGAGATCTCTATATAAAGTGCTATGTTCCATTCATTAGGAATACATGGTTTTAGGACCAAGGGACAGAAGCGGGGTAGCCCTATTCATCACACCCAGTGACCCATCTCACAACTTTAGACTTTGTAGGTCTTGGTCCCAAAGGCGGTGTGGTCTTGCCAGGAGACACAGCAAGTTGAACTATAGCTACAGCTGTCACCAGACCATCCAGAAACAAGCAGGAAAGGAGCCTCCATTTTCACAGGACAATTGATTGGCAGAGAACGTAGGGCTTCTTTCATTCAACAAGATTAGAAAAACCCAGATCATCAACTTGGATGCTATATTGGCTTTTTATTGCTGTTATAATCAATTACCACAAACTTAGTAGTTTCAAAATAGAAATGTATTATCTTAAACTCTATAGGCTATAAGCCCAATACAGGTCCCTCCAGGCCAAAATCAAGGTATGGGCAAGTTGTATTCCTCTCTGTAGGATCTAGGGCAGTCCATCTCCTCCTCATTCAGTTGTTGGCAAAATTGAGTCCCCTGCAGTATAAGACTGAGGTCTGATTCTTTCAGGCTGTCAGCTGGGGACCATATTTAGTTTAGCAACTAGATTTCTGGTCCCCCATATTTACCAACTAAACACTTCTTCCTGGTCCCCCCCACATTCAGCAACTAGACCTCTTTCTGGTCCCTGTACACAGTACCCCCATCTCAGAACCACCAATAGTTCTTGTACTGTCATTTTTCTCTGATCACAGCTGAGAAAGGTTCTCTACTTTTAAGGGCTGGAGATTAGATTGGATTGATTGTTAATAATCCAGAATACTTTCCCCATCCAAACCCCTTAACCGTAACCATGTTCTTATTTTCTTTTGCCAAGTAAGGTGATCTATGCATAGGACCCGAGAATTAGGCTATGGACATCTTGGGAGATGATTATTCTACTACAATTGCAGCTTGGTTATCACATTGCCCAACTGTAACCAGACATGTGCAGCAACCCTGGGGATAGTGCATCGGACTGGGATGCAGAGGATCCAGGTTCGAAACCCCAAAGTCACCAGCTTGAGTGCGGGGTCACTGGCTTAAGGAGTCTCTCACTCTGCTGTAGCCTCCCGGTCAAGGCACATATGAGAAAGCAATCAATGAACAACTAAGGAGACTAAGGAGCCGCAACAAAGAATTGATGCTTCTCTCTCTCTTCCTGTCTGTCCCTATCTGTCCCTGTCACCACAAAAAAAAAAAAAAAAAAAAAAAAAAAAAAAAAAATTGATAAGGTTCACACTCCCACATAATCTACCAAAACCTACCAACAAAATCAAAGATGAAGGGTATTTTGAATGTTTAGTGAAGTGACTACAAGTCATGGCCCAAGACAAACTGCAACAATGGGAGTTGTAATCTGTCTCCCTATCTTTCTCCTAATAAGCCTCTTAGGAATTGTGAGCACACATGGAGAGAAAGGAGTCTAAGTAGAACGTAGTGGCCATTGGAGTATGCCACCCAAATCTCGAGTATGTACTGCAAGCAAGCAAGCAGTTAACAGCTTCAAGATCACCCACCTTTAGAGATGTAAGGTGCCATACTGAGGTTGCACTTCCCTCAGGGGGCTGCCAAAACTGAAAACAAGAGTACTAAACCATTTATTATAACAGGGAAATTTTGCCTAGGGACTTGTCAGCAGACTTTCTCACAGATACTGGTGCAGTCTGAAGCTTTTTTTTTTTTTTACCAAATCTTGGTCTTCCTTGTGCCTAATAGAAGTCATGACCTTGGAGTAGCTAGCTTACGTGGCTTTCTCAAAACCACCATTGCTGGCCGAGTTGCAAGACTGGCTATCAAAATTTCTGGGGTGCTAATTCCCTGGCCTCTACTTCCCCTCCCCTATCCTAGAAAAGCGCTCATGGGCCTGTTAGTGTACAAAATAATTTTGAGTGATGGGTAGGAGCTAGTGATGTGTAGATAATTTTGTTTAAAAAAGGAGTAAGATAGTCGAATCTTGTTACAGCAGCAGGCATGCTATTGTTTATAGCTGCATTAGTAGTTTCTCTTGGTGTAAAGGCAAGAAAGCAGTGGGAACCACAAACTCAAAGTATACTTCAAGATCTATGAAAGGCTGGCCTGACCTGTGGTGGCACAGTGGATAAAGCGTCGACCTGGAAATGCTGAGGTCGCCAGTTCGAAACCCTAGGCTTGCCTGGTCAAGGCACATATGGGAGTTGATGCTTCTAGCTTCTCCCCCACCTCTCTCTCAATCTGTTCCCTCTCCTCTATAAAATGAATTAAAAAAATTTAGGAAAAAAAAAAAAGATCTATGAAAGGCCTTGGAAATTCATCCAATGGGGCTTCTTCTTAAGTGAGAGGAGGGGAGACAGACTCCCACACACTCTCCAACCTGGAAGTAACCTGGCAACCTCATCTGGAACAGACAACTGGAACCAACTGAACCAATGGAGACACTGGCTGCTGGAGCAGAAGAGGGAGAAAAGGGGGCAGAAGGAGGGAGAAGAGAAGCAGATGGTCACTTCTCATGTTTGCCCTGACTAGGAACTGAATCCAGGAGATCCATATGCCCGGCTGACACTGGATCCACTGAGGCAGCCAGCTAGGGCCCCCAATGGGTCTTCTGAGTTACTTTCAACCATTCTCTGGATATAAATATTTAAACTCAAGCAAAACTGATGTTTTTTATTACGGGGGACTGAACCCACAATCTGAGTATCAGGACAATACTCAAACCAATCAAGCTATCCAGCCAGGGCTCTCAGTTCAATTCTTACATAAGATAATCTTTGGCCTCCTTGTCATAATGCATTATATTGTAATAACAGATAACTTCTAGCATAGGTAAATTAACCCTACCTGAATTTCTATTTTAACTCTACCTTTAGATTCATCAAAATGATCTTGACAAATGTATGCCTATCTCTGTGATCCAGCATCAGACCCAACTTCTCTAGGAGTTTTACATAGTTAGAAACAGCACCATAAGGACCACCTGCAATTCTATGTATATGTATGTGTTATACACTCTCAAATATGAACAAAACATCCATTCAAGTGATTGCTTTATATTTTCATAACTTTTTTTTTTTTTATTAAGTGAGAAGCAGAATGGCAGACAGACTCCTGCATGCACCCTGACCAGAATCCACCTGGCAAGCCCGCTACTGGGTGATGCTCTGCCCATCTGGGACCAATGCTCCTTTGCTCAGGCAACCGAGCTATTTTAGCTATTTTATGGAGCCATCCTCAGTGCCCAGGAACAACTTGCTCAAACCATTTGAGCCATGGCCTGTTTTTATAACATTTTAACATTTAACAAAAACTATATATAACTTATTTATGGTATTTTACATAAGATAGTCACTACAGAACTTTATATAGGTTTGAAGCAAGATGGATGGTTAAGGAGGACCCAGGCCTGTGGGTTATTTTATGAGGTTCTAGTTCAGAATTCAACGGGGGGGGGGGGGGGGGGGGGGGGGGGCAGATTACCCAATTAGGTAGGAGGTGAGACAAGACTTAAACATAGGTTGTTAGCAATAACCAAACATTGGGTCCATCCATATCCAAGAGTACACATCTCCCTCTTAAACACGTGGATTTGTTCTAAAACTTGAAATAATTCCTTATAAAAATGTCTCTCCCATAGGCAGAGTTTAATACTTGCTCGATTCCAATAGCTCTGACAGGATTCACCTCTCTCTTCCTTGCCCAGAGTGGGAAGATGCCCACAACTTTAAGACATTACTGGGTCCCTTCCTCCAAAATTTAGTATATGCTTGACTACAGTATTCAACCCAGAAGAGAAACAAAGTACTCTGGGTACTTCTTTAGCGAGACAATCAGAAATACTTGTTTAAAGAATGGAAAATTCAAATCCTCCAAAGACAAATGATTCCCAAAATGCACTATCAACTGACAAAAGTGTGTTCTGGCTTCCCATTAGCAGTAGCCATTCCACTTTGAGGCAGCGGTGTAGAGGCTTTCTCAGAAGTTCGAGATCCTTGTGATCTGTACCCATCTCCAGCCATCTGCATCTGGCCCTGTTAAAAAGAAAAGTCACTTAGATTACAAATTCATGTGCCGTGGTCTAAAGCATGAGTCTGACTTATCAATGTCCATGTATCATAGCACCAAGAACAGGACAGCAGAAATCAAATAGCTAGGCAGTTGCTCTTCCCTATACTTAATTGTCCCTGACCCCTGTAGTCAGAAGTCATTACTTGAAGCATTCCTGAGGCTCTCCCAATGGGAGGAAGAGCTGTAGGTTGTTTCTTCCGAATGAAACAGTCATTCTGTACTGAGTTTTCAGAACAACCAACAGATCACAGGAAGACAGTCCTTTGGGCCTCTGCTTGAAACCAACAGCTATAGTATAACTGCTGGTCTTCAGTCAGGGCCATTCATATCCCACCCAAAGCTCAGAGAAAGAAACCAAATCACATTACTTATCCTTACCCTGTGATGAAAACAATTCCACTGCTGCACTCTCCCTCAATAGGAATTTACCTAGATGCCTTGTTGAGTTAAGTAAATAAATTTGTGTTCTGGTCTCCAATTGGAGAGCACGGGTTCTAAGGGCCCATTTGGAGAACTGTCACCTGGAACGCCTTTACAGTCTCCGTGTGATGACAACTCCATTCACTCCCTGGAAGTACATGCTAGGAGAGCCAGCAGGGAAACCCCTCTGCCTGGTTGTGTGACTACAAGAGGGAAGCCTGGCTGGGCTGTTCTGCACTTGCCAAGATATCCACTGGGCCTTCAGTAGTGTCTCTGACTGAATGATCTTCAAGGGTTAGTGAAGGATCAAAAAGCAACGGTGAAGGAGGACACTGCATACTGTCACCCACAACATCCAAGTCCTAGGAAAAGAAAGAGAAATGCCTATCAGCAATACCAAAGGAACCAACTGGTGTAGTCAGCATATTTTTCAGCAAACACAAAGCAATTTTCCCATACTTCCCTTACCCTTTGCCTACCTCAATCAAAAAGACTTTCCTGGCCCTGGCCAGTTGTTCAATGGATACAGTGTCAGCCTGGTGTATGCACATCCCGGGTCGATTCCCGGTCAAGGTACACAAGAGAAGTGAGCACATACTTCTCTCCCCTTCCCTTTCCCCCTTCCCTCTCTCTTCCCCTCTTGCAGCCAGTGTCTCGACTGGTTCGAGTGTCAGCCTGACAGGAGTTATCACCAAGTGCGTCCCAGTCTGGGTGCATGTGCGAGTCTATCTCTCCTCTCAGTTAAAAAAATAATAAATAATAAATAAAAATAAAAGCTTTCTCATAATGTCCAACAAATAGGATAAGATCCAAAAGCATTAAGAATTCTTTTTCTTGCTGCTAAATATAAAGCACAGAGCACCACAGTAGCTTTTAAAAAGTATATTTTTTTGGCCCTGGCCAGTTGGCTCAGTGGTAGAGTGTCAGCCTGGCATGCAGGAGTCCCAGGTTCGATTCCCGGCCAGGGCACACAGGAGAAGCGCCCATCTGCTTCTCCACCCCTCCCCCTCTCCTTCCTCTCTGTCTCTCTCTTCCCCTCCCGCAGCCAGGGCTCCGGCCCCGCTGGGGGTAGCTCTATGGCCTCTGCCTCGGACACTAGAATGGCTCTGATTGCAACAGAGCATCGCCCCCTGGTGGGCACGCCGGAGTCTGTCTGACTGCCTCCCCATTTCCAACTTCAGAAAAATACACACACACACAAAAAAAGTATATTTTTTCAATCAGTATAATTGCAAATTAAACTGAAATACTGCCTTAAACTATTGGACTATATGAGTCTCTTGGTTAATGTCCTAACAGCCACAAAGCAAGGCTGTAAGCAAAAGAGGAAAAGAGAGAGAAGAGAGAAATGAGAAAGGACAAAACACTCAAAAGTCTCTCTTAATAGCTACAAAATACTATTTTGGTTAAGTCCCTATCCCCACTGAGTAGTTCCTGAATTTTAAGTCTAACATCGTTCAATTGCTCTGTAAAAATAGAAAAAGACAAAGACATTATGTTCTACAGATTATGTTTCTTCCAACTGAATTGGCCATTCCCACTGAGGTCCTGAATGGCCAAAAGACTATAGGAAACACTGCTTTTGACTCCTGTTTGAAACCAACAGCCACTATAAACCAATGGCCTTGATTCAGGACCTAAACTATTGCAATGGCTCAGACAATGTGTGAAACACTTTTATATCACTAAACTCTCCTACCTAAGAGTGAAAATTACCCAAAGGTTTGTACATTCCTGCATCCAATCCACTTTTATAGATTCCATGTTTCCAGTAATCTAATTTCATGAGAAGCTCACTTAGTTCTATGCTTTCAAACAAGTCTTAAAAAGAGTTTAAAATCCTTTCCCTTTAGTGAATCACCAAAAACAAGAATCATGTCTTCAAAATAATTAAAGGTAAAAAGAAATAAAAAAGAGAAAGAATGAAACCTGGCTGGGTATTTCAATTGGTTAGGGCGTCATCCTGATATACCAAGGCTGCAGGTTCTATCCCTGGCCAGGGCACATATAAGAATCAACCAATGAATGTATAAATAAATCGAACAACATATCAATGTCTCTCTCGCTTCCTCTCTAAAATCAATACCAAATTTTTCACCCCGTAAGATGCATCTGACTATAAACCTAGGGTTTTAAGGAAAAAAAAAAATTCTGAACCAAATGGTGTGTTAAAATATTTAATAAAATACTGTATTTTTCGCTCCATAAGATGCACAGGCATTTCCCCCTCCACTTTTTTGGGGGGAAAGTACGTCTTAGGGAGCAAAAAATAAGGCAAATAAAAAATTTTTAAAAAAGAAAGAAAGAAAGAAAGAAAGAAAGAAAGAAAGAAAGAAAGAACAGAACACTGGACTTACAGCTGCTGAACTTAAGCAGAAACACAGAGAAAAGGATACAGTCAGCTATCTAACATTCATTTCAGATGTGTAATATTCAGAAACTTCTGTAATAGCCACAGAAACCAGTGTTCTCACATGGTTAACAAGAAAGTGAACTATTTTCTTCGATTCTTTTACTATGCACATTATATAAATAAATAAACTTGGAATTTAAAAAAACCCATTTAAGTGGTGAGGCACAGGTTTCCAAGTCAAGATGATAATGGTAGGGTAATGTTTTTAAAGGAAAATAGATACTGATAAGGCTTTTCTCACATATTCACAATGCTGTCTGTTAACAAGAATTAAAATTGGGGAAAGGAACCTAAAATAAGAGAGGAAGAAACAATTAGCAGAAATGCCTACCACAACAGGAATGTTTAGAGGCAAGCATCAAAACATTTTAAGAGAATCCGACTGTTCTGATCTCAAAAACCACACACATAGACCAAACTCAGTTATTAGGATTAAATTATTAGGATGTTCCTTGCCAAATACCCTTGGATTAAAGCACATAAAATAAGACAGGTGTAATATACAAAATTAAAGGCTGAATTTTTTCACATACTAATAACTCATACCTTACTTCCCATGACTAAAGTTATCAGAATTTATTGACAGTTATAGAAATGATATCTAAGAACATAGGGATCAAAATTGCTTGGTGAAATTTATATAATTAAGAAATCACTTTTCTCACAGAAAAATTTTATACTAATATATCCAGAACTTGTGGGGCCACAAAAATTCTTTCCTGCCTAACCAGGTCGTGGCACAGTGCACAGCGTTGGCCTGGGATGCTGAAGACCCAGGTTTGAAACCCCAAGGTCACTGGCTTGAGTGTGGGATCACAGACATGACCCCATGGTCACTGGCTCTCCTGGAGCCCCCCCCCCCAATCAGGGCACACATGAAAAAGTAATCAATGAACAACTAAGGCACCGCAACTATGAATCAATGCTTCTCATCTCCCTTCTTCTCACTTAAAAAAAAAAAAATTCTTTCCTAAAACTAAATTTTGTTTCAACAATTTCTGGAAAATTTTTACCTCCAAAGATTAAGAATAAAACCAATGTGGTTCATCAAAAACACATCAATATGAATACAACAGATTATCAATTACAAATAGCAGAATGTTTATTTTTACCTCTAACAAAGGTCCATCTTAAAAACACATTGGATTCTCAAAAGTAAGGGTTTTTTCCTTCATATATTCTTTAAGAACTCCATGTCACATATAAACAGATTTGACAATATGTATTTTTAAATTTTTCTTAAATTAAGATTTAAATGTCAGTTGTCTATAATCACATCTTACGATCTTTAGTATTTTGCATAAATATTCTTCAAAGAGCAAATAATATATTCTTCAAACATATTGAGTCATATTTTCTTAACTCTAGATTATCAAAAGTTTGAGAAAGAAAACATCATTTAAAACTAATATGGTAAAAAAAGGTGAATACGGAAAAGCAAAGTGATCAAAACAGAAATGGCTCTAGAAATTATTAAATGACAAACATTATAACCTAGTACACCTATATAAAACACATGCTAAGCTTTTACATATGTACATTAATATTTGAAAAAAACTTGGTGGTTTTTAGGTCCTTTTTTTTTAGATCCTACAAAGCTCATATTACTAAGTTTGTAAAAAATAAAAGTTCCTCTCTGGGTTTTCTACACATGTAAAATGAAGGAGACAAAAATCTATCCTTCCCAGCCTAGAGCTATCTATCCATTGACTCTCTTCAATATAATCTCAGTGGAAAAGTTTTGGAAACACTGGAGTCTATCTCTAAGACCCCTTTCTAGTTCTCAAATTTTATGAGTCTGTGTGAAAGAAACTTTTTTTTTTAAGTTTTTTGAAACTTTTTAAAGAGCAAATATAATCAGGATTATAAAAAATTTTATTATAAATGAAGTAATAAAAACCATAAATTTATTATACTCATAAATAACATAAATCTAAAAAAAGGAGGAGGAAAATTATCAGTTTATTCTTAATGCCATTTATTACTCTAACCTAGCATCTTTTTATAGTGTATCTTGAGGCCACTCAAATCGCTTCCACCCTTGGCAAACAATCTTGCAACCTATTATTGAATTTTCCATTTAGATTTGTCACCTTAAGCAGGTCATGGTTATACACAAGTACCTTTAGTATAAAATTCAAGACTTCAGAATAATGAAGACCTTGATCCAAAAGGCTAAAGATTTAACAAAGTGCCAAGACAAAGACCAATGTATCCCTAAAGTCAAATAGTAGGGTAGTGCTAATTAGGAAACAAAATCTGAGCTGGGTATATGGGATGGGACCAATCAGGGACCAATCAAAAATCAGGCTGAAGGCCTTGGCCAGTTGGCTCAACAGTAGAATGTCAGCCCAGCATGTGGAAGTCCCAGGTTCAATTACCAGTCAGGGCACACAGGAAAAGTGACCATCTCCTTCTCCACTCCCTCTCCAATCCCCACCCTCCCCATCCTGCAGCCATGGCTTGAAAGGTTTGAGAAAGTTGGCCTCAGACACAGAGGATGGCACTATGGCAGCACCTCAGGTGCTATTATAGCTCAGTTGCTGAGCAACAGACCAGCAGCCCCGGATGCACAGATCATCGCCCAGTAAGGGGCCTGCCATGTAGATCTCAGCTGGTTAGGGTGCATGCAGGAGTCTGTCTCTGCCTCCCTGCCTCTCACTTAATAAAAACAAGCTGAAAAAGGCAGAGTAGTGTACTACTTAGAAGGTTATAAAAGTCAACATTCAGGGAGATCCCTGTTGTTCTAGTCCTATGTAATAACATATCAAAATTGAAAAACAGTAACCAGAAGTAAGGTTTAGATTTTTTGGGACACACATTAATCTGAAAATGAAACCCCTTACTACACAGAACCAAAATACAAATAAACATTAACGAGTATATATCAGAACTTGTTTGTATAAGATCTCAGTGAATCACTCACCTTGTGGATGGTTACCAAATTTTCTGGCTGCACCAAATCCAACCATAATCTTGATTTTCTAACTTCCCTTAGTTTACAATTTCTTTTATAATTCCCTCAGAAAAACTTCTGCCAATTTAAACTGTCTCTAAATGTATATGCTTACACAATCATGCACATTATCATTTCAAAAACTTTATCAACTCTCCTGACCACAAAAGACCAACCTATTCTTGCCATTAATAAATAAGGCCTTGTCTCAAGGGCTAACAAGAGCAGAGCTTCTCTAACTTACATCACTGAACTCCAGAGGTAAACTCTCAGTGGGCTGAAGCTCAGCAGCACTCAAGTACAGATCCATGGGGCCGGCTTCCAGATCATCTGGCACAGACAGTACCTGCTCGGGCTTATACATCTGAGGAGGCAACTGGAAATGCAGTGGGCAGCAGGGATCCTCAGAGAGGCTTACAGGAACTGCTTTGTTGCAGGGTACCTCTTCAGACCCCTGGCAGCATTTGAAGAGAACCTGATTCGTGTCCTGACAGATATCTGTAGAAAAATGGTCAAGGAAAATAAAATGGATCTATGGGAGGTACAAATCAAGGAAGTGTCTGCCATGTAAAACAAGGTCTAGACTACACAAGATAATTGGTTACATCTGATGCAGAAACAAATGTAGCTATTAAATTTTTCTAATTCTACTCTTTCAGTAATTTTAAAAGTAGTCCCCAACCTCCATTTCAACATCCTAGTCATTTAAACTAGACACACTAATCTTGTTCTTTTTTAAGGTCAAACACAAAACATCTGAAAATACAGTGCTAAGCAAAAAGCAGTAACAAGCCTAAGAATATACAGCTATTCAGAAACAGCATGTCATGACAAACAAAAATACCCCACAGAGACTTCTACCAACCTCTTCAAAGAGTCAAGAGAGCCTGACCAGGTAGTGGCGCAGAGGATAGAGCATCGGACAGGGATGCGGAAGACCCAGGTTCGAGACCCCGAGGTCGCCAGCTTGAGCACAGGCTCATCTGGTCTGAGCAAAAGCTCACCAGCTTGAGCCCAAGGTTGCTAGCTCAGGCAAGAGGTTACTCGGTCTGCTGAAGGCCCGCGGTCAAGGCACATATGAGAAGGCAATCAATGAACAACTAAGTTGTTGCAACATGCAACGAAAAACTAATGATTGATGCTTCTCATCTCTCCGTTCCTGTCTGTCTGTCCCTGTCTATCCCTCTCTCTGTCTCTGTAAGAAAAAAAAACTAAAAAAAAAAAAAAAAAAAAGTCAAGAGATACAAACTTGTCTCCACTCCATTAAGCAGACTGGCAAAGTTTGCAAGATGTTGTTTCCAATAATTTTTTTTTTCATTTTAGAGAGGAGAGAGAGGGAGAGAGAGAGAGACAGAAAGGAGAGAGAGAGAGAGACAGAAGAGAGAGAGAGACAGGGGGGAGGAGCTGGAAGCATCAACTCCCATATGTGCCTTGACCAGGCAAGCCCAGGGTTTTGAACCGGCGACCCCAGCATTTCCAGGTCGACACTTTATCCACTGCGCCACCACAGGTCAGGCCTCCAATAATTTTTTTTAAAGATATTATTCATTCATTTTAAAGAGGGAAGAGAAAGCAAGATAAAGAGGGGGGGAAGGAGGGAGGGGGGAGGAGGAGGGGGGGAGGGAGGGAGGGAGGGAGGGAGGGAGAAAGAGAGAGAGGAGAGAAGAGCAGGAAGCATCAACTCCCATATTTGCCCTGACTGGGCAAGCCCAGAGTTTCAAACCAGTGACCTCAGAGTTCCAAGGCGACGTTTTATCCACTGCACAACCACAGGTCAGGCAATAATATTTTTTTTTTAAACAGCAGAGGACTTGGGAAAATGGAAACTCTAGTAATAGTGACTAGCTATCATATCCTGAAAAGTAAGTAAAAATATATTTCCAGCCCTGGCCAGATAGCTTAGTTAGAGTACTGCCGGTTCAATCCCTGATCACAGCACATACAGGAACAGATCAATATTCCTGTGTGTGTCTCTCTCTAAAATCCATAAAATTAAAACAGAATATATATAAATAATATATATATTTCCATACCCTTTTGTGTATGTGTGTGTGTGTGGGGGGGTGTTAATACAGGGGAGTCTTGTTATTATCCCAAAGAGAAAGGAACGAAGATAATTTTGCTTATGAAAGCCTATGGATAGAAAGTACTCCAGGAACACTCTAAGAGCTCAAACAGGACAGCCAATGATGTTAAGGCTAGAAGCAGAAAAGCAGAAAAGGGCTATTATTTCCAAGTTGACAAAGAAGCTCTGTAGGATGAATCAAAACTGAAATCATGAGTAGATAAAGTAACAAAATTACAGTTCAAGTTACTCTACAAAGCACATTAAACTTAAGTGTTATCATTTCTGATAATCCTGACTGCATGGTTATTTTCCTATTATTTCAAATTTGGGCTTATACTAAAGTAAGAAAGCACAATTTTCTACAAATTGATTGTATCCAGGATTACTGTCAACTGTAACTGCAAAATAAATATTTAAAAATAAAATTTTAAGGAATTTTTAAAAACTAAAAGATCTAATTACATTACAATTTTTAAACTGAATAAAAATTCTTGAATAAAGCCATTATTTCAATCCATTACACCCTGGCACTAACGACATTATTGGCTGTCCTGTTCATTGCAGGGTGTTCAACAGCATTCCTGGCCTGTACCCACTAGATGTCAGTAGCACCTCCATCGGAGTAATGTATAACAAGCAAAAAAGGTCTCCATAGATTGCTAAATGGGACAAAATGACCCCCAGTTGAGAATTCCTACTCTAAAGGAAGAATAAATTGTACACAAAATAAATGTTTACTGAATGAAAATGAATGAGCAAATGAACAAACATGAATTTAATGAGAACAGACTTTGCAGTTTCTATGTGCTTAAAATAAACCCAATCTTATTTAAATTATTAATATTTAAAATATTAATCCATTAAATGTTTTAATCAAACTTCTTTTCATGGAATTTAAAGGACTTTCATAAGTCTTTTATTTAATATCATGTATCCTGGAAAACCCCCATCCTCCTCCACCCCAATCCTTTCAGATGGGGACAACAGAGACAAAGAGAAGGAAACAAATTGACCTACAACTAGTGTCTGCGTCCTTCACTTTCAGGCCAGTGCTGTCTCCTTTAGACCAGAGTAAAGAGTTAACAGGTCACCAATGGCAGTCGCATCTTTCTCTGGGATAAGGACTTAAGGAAGGGTAAGGGACTTAGGAAACTATGAAGTAGAAAGAAAAAGAGCATAAAAAATACTTCCCTTCTCTTTTTAAATACATTTCATTTTCAACTTTGCTTTTTAAAATATTAATATTCTCATAAAGTATTTGAATATATAGCACCATAAGAAAATTCTAAAATACTCCTTAATACCTGTAAATTGGGAATTTTTGCCTAATAAAGTAATTCAAACTACTGAAAACCTGAGAAGTACAAAGCAGGCGGAAATAGGGCATTCGTAACCCCACCATCCAATAGTCACATTTCTATTTTACTCCCTCCCAGTATTTAGTTTCATGTAGTTAAAACATACTCTACCAAAAAAAACCCCACATACTCTACAGAATTCCATATCCTATTTTTGTTATTACCATATGCTTTCCCATGTCCTTTATAACTTTTGTTAAATGTTTAATGACAAAACATATTCCATATTATGTTGTATCATGATTACCTCTCTCCCATTTCTGAAATTTTAAGACTGTCTCCAATTAGAGAAATTTTATGTAGCACTGGTCTGCATTTCATTATCTCCTTAAAATAAATTCCCAGACATTATAGCAAAGAATATAAATATTGTCAAACTGCTTTCTAAAAAGCCTATTCCCCCTGGCAGCATTTAGAGGGTCCATTTCACCGCACCATCACGAACTTTTGAAATTCACTCATTAATATGTTATCAAATTCATAGATCAAAGCACTTGTCTTATTTACTATTTCATTTTTTATAGTAATGATAAGCACTATTCAACCATCAGCCACTTCTACTTAATCTGTCCAAAGACAGCTTTTGCCCAATTATATTTGAGCATTTAACTTGTTTTTAATTACTTTGCACAAGTGTTTTATATATTAATGAAGTAATTCTTACTGCAATAATTAATAGCCCTGGCCAGATAGCTGTTGGTTAAGAGCATCATCCCAAAGAGCAGAGGTTGCTGGTTCTATCTCCTGTCAGGGCACATATAGGAACAACTCCATGTCCCCCTCTCTCCCACTTCTTCTCTCGTTAAATCACTAAATTAATAAATAAATAATAATAAATTGGTTAAATATTTGTTTTTAAAAGTCAGTTTTCCTTTCAAAAGACCAAGGGAAAGTTCTCCTACTGAAAAAAATACATTTTACTTTCCCAATATATTTTATCTCTTGCCAGGCAAATGTAATCCAGCAAGATTTATTTATGCCTTTCATATAATAAAAATCATATTTAACCAAGGCTTTTACAGTAAAAATAACTTTCTCGATTAATGTCCATAATAAAGATGTACTTTCACAAAATAATGAACAGTTCAAAAAGTTTTGTAGTCTGATAGTAAATATAGTCCTACAGCAGAATCAAAAGATACTATGACGGATCAAAAGCAAACTAACTGGGGGATAATCATCTCATTTTTGGAAACAGTTAAGTTTCTAATTTGAATAAAGTCTAAAAATATAAGTTAGGACCCTGACCACACAAAAGGATAATACTCAAAGGAAGCTCACAGTTCAGAACTGTCCTACTGTTACTGGTAGAAAACCCACAGTAATTGTTCTGTAGTAACTGGATTTAACAGTATTATAATTCTAATAAACAGGTTAAATCAAGGATCTCTGTATCCTGCAACTCCAGTATTAACTAACAATTAAATATTAGCCCACACCTGTCACCAATAACTCATGTTTCTTTCTAATGAATTGACCATTACATTTCTTAAGTTATGAAATGGCCAACAGACCATAGAAAGACATTTCTTTAGGCTCCTGCTTGAAACCAGCAGCTTCAGCAAACTGCTGGCCTTGATTAAGGGCCAAAGGAAAACAAAAACCTTCAATTAAGCAAATTATCAGTTTCCCACTAGCCTTCAGTCTAGCTAGCAAACTGAAAAAAGTAAAAAGATACGGGTAAGGCAGTGTCTGGTCATTGGAAGAGACTGATTAGAACAACGAACATCATCCACAAAGGCCAAGCACCTCTGACTGGAACGAGTGGTATGAGCCTAAAATGAAAAAAAAAAACAAACAGATTAAGTTAAAAAGAAATTCAACCAACACTCAAAAGAACATACAATCAATTACCTGTGAGAATACTTTAACATGTAAGAAAGGTACATCTATCTTTAAAAGCTAAAAAATTCAACATTTAAATTTATTCACCAATACTATGTAAAAGGAAAATAATTTTTTTGTGTGTATGCCAGAGAGAGAGGGACAGATAGGGACAGAGAGACAGGAAGGGAGAGATGAGAAACATCAATTCTTTGTTGCTGTGCCTTAGTTGTTCACTGATTGCTTTCTCATGTGCCTTGACGGGGCAAGGGGGGGCCACAGCAGAGCAAGAGACCCCTTGCTCAAGCCAATGACCTTGGGCTCACGTTGGTGAGCCTTGCTCAAACCAGATGAGACCATGCTCAAGCCGGTGACCTCAAAGTTTCAAACCTGGGTCCTCTGCATCCCAGTCCGCCGCTCTATCTACTGCGCCACCACTGGGTCAGGTGAAAGTAAAATTTTTCATCTCATGCACAAGTCAACCCAAATCTGAATTTACTTCTCATCTATTATAAAAGTGTGATACAGACTAAAGGTTTTCAAACTACTTTATCTTTTAGCAGAATCCTTTTCAAAATTGTAATTTTATACTGAACCTCAACAAATAAAACATAAAAATAAAATTACCCCTTGCCTGACCAGGCGGTGGCGCAGTGGATAGAGCATCAGACTGGGATGTGGAGGACCCAGGTCGCCAGCTTGAGTGCAGGCTCATCTGGTTTGAGCAAGGCTCACCAGCTTGAGCCCAAGGTCGCTGGCTCGAGCAAGGGGTCACTCTGTCTGCTATAGCCCCCCGTCAAGGCACATATGAGAGAACAATGAACAACTAAGGAGCCGCAACGCAGAATTGAGGCTACTCATCTCTCTCTCTTCCTGCCTGTCTGTCCCTATCTGTCCCTCTCTGTCTCTACCACCAAAAAAACCAAACAAACAAACAAAAAACCCTTATTGAAGCAGAGACCAAGGGCCTAAGAAACAAATTTAAGAGTGATCACTTAATTCTGCTTTCTATCAACCCGACTTCCCATACTATTCTGCCACTCTTCCAGCTTCCTAAAACAAGATTCTCAAGCAACTTTGGCTTAACATGTGCCTATTTCTGAACTAATAAATATTTGAACCAAAGAACTGAGAAACGCACGGCAATCCCTCAACTTGCAGATGAGAACAGAGGCCCAGAGAAGTAATCAATGCAGGCACAGAACTGGTCAGACGGGAACTAAGACTAGAACCTGTGTCTCCAGACTTGCAGATTAAGTGCTCTTTCAATATACCCCACATCCAATAAGTCAGAAGTCAGAGCCAAGACTGTACAACAATGCTTTGATGATTACCTACCTTAACTTTATAAATAAAGCAAATGTATGCACCTTAGAAGTACATACACAAATTACCTGTTGGGCAGCTCCATCTGTGGCCAGCATTCTGCGTTCCTTCAGCTGCCTATGCAGTAAGGCTTCTACTCCATAGCGCTGACGATACCGCCGAAGACATTTTAGACGCTTTAAGTTCTCTCGTTCTTTGGCCAAAAGCCCTTCTGGGCCAGTCAGGAGACTACTACCTGGAGAGTCACAACAGCCAAGATGTTATCTGCCAACCAATCAAGGGTTTGTCTCCAAATTAACAAGAACAGAAAAATTTTGGGCCATAAGATAGGCAGTTTCAAAAGCAAACTCTTCTCCATTCCAGATATTAAGAGATAATAAATCTAACTACTACCAGCATGTGGGTTCACATGTTGAACCTACAACAGGTTGCTGCAACTAGCATAAAACTTGCCTAGAGCTTCATGTTCCACTTTGCGATTATGTAAGTAACGCCGCTTCTTCTCTTTGAGCAAATGCTGAAGTCGTTTAAACTGATCAATGTACAAAGACTGTAAACGAATCAGTTTCTCACGCATAATCAGAGCCACTTCTTCAGCTGTATAGACACCAGCATGTCTGAAATAAATAGAAAATTCAGCAAAGCGTAAGAAAACAAAATAATGAAACCCAAGCTTAAAAAAGGGAATAGACATTATTTAATAAGCAATCAGTGCCGAGACAATCACCTCAAGAATCTTTTCATCCATTTTACTATTCAATTTATTTTTTAAAAAAAGAAAGTAAAACAAAGACAAATAACAAACAAAAGAAAGATTTTTAAAAATTGAAAATAGAAAAATACATAAAAAGAAGAAAACTCTCCAAGAATGGTCACTAATATATGATTTCACAATATGAGAAAGGAAAGATATTCCATTATTTTTTCGAAGTTATCTGCATTGTTTAAAAAAAAGTAAAGCTACAAAAAAAAAGTTGTTACAAAACACTCAAAAAATTTTTTATTAATCTACATTCTTATTCCATCTAATAATACAGAAAAATCACTTATCAGTCAGGACAACCTAAAAGTGCTCAATTTATTATAGCCTGTACCTTAATATAATTTAATTAAAATTTAAAAGATAAAGAATTACAACTTCTATTTTAAAAATACACTCCTATATTGGAGCTTACATACACGAGCCCTCAAACACTGGTCACAATGGTTAATCACCGTCCTCAGCTCATTTTCTTGTTCAAAAAACAGTGCCCTTCCTGACCTGTGGTCACAAAGTGGTAAAACAACCTGAAACGATGAGGTCGCCAGTTCAAAGCCCTGGGCTTGCCCTTCCTCTCTCTCTCCTCTCTAAAAATCATTAAAAACAAACAAACAAAACAAAACAATAAAAACAGTACCTTGGGTTAACCCTAATTACCAAAGATCTAGATCAGGAGTCCCCAAACTTTTTACACAGGGGGCCAGTTCACTGTCCCTCAGACTGTTGGAGGGCCAGACTATAAAAAAAACTATGAACAAATCCCTATGTACACTGCACATATCTTATTTTAAAGTAAAAAAACAAAATGGGAACAAATACAATATTTAAAATAAAGAACAAGTAAATTTAAATCAACAAACTGACCAGTATTTCAATGGGAACTATGGGCCTGCTTTTGGCTAATGAGATGGTCAAAGTCTGGTTCCATATTTGTCACTGCTAGCCATAACAAGTGATATGACAGGCTTCCAGAGCCCTGAGGAGTGCGTGCCACATCACCTGAAGTAATACTGAGGAGGCAGATGCATCCTGTGCTCCTCTCACTGACCACCAATGAAAGAGGTGTCCCTTCCAGAAGTGCAGCAGGGCAGATAAATGGCCTCAGGGGGCCACATGTGGCCCACGGGCTGCAGTTTGGGGGCCTCTGATCTAGATAATCCACATCAACTTTATTAACTTCTGCTGCCAACAGAACTTTTTTAAGAAAAGGTTATTCTAGTGATTAATGAAGTTACAAAGTAACTCAAAATTAAAAGATTAACTACAAATTTAGCCTGACCAGGAGGTGGCGTAGTAGATAGAGCATCGGCCTGGGTTGCAGAGGACCCAGGTTCAAAACTCCGAGGTTTCTGGTTGGAGGGTGGGCTCATCTGGCTTGTGCACAGACTCACCAGCTTGAGCACAGGGTCACACTGGTTTGAGCGTGGGATCATAGACATGACCCCATGGTTGCTGGCTTGAGCAAGGGTTCATTGGCTCGCCTGGAGATCCCCAACCCCCCATCAAGGCATATATGAGAGAACAATCAATGAACAACTAAGGTGGTGCAATGAAGAATTGATGTTTCTCATCTCTCTCCTTTCCTGTCTGTTGTCCCTATCTGTCCCCTCTGTTGTAAAAAAAAAAAAATTATAAATTAATTTAAAAGATTTTTTGGTTCTATTTGTCTTGTGTGATTATTCTATACCAAGAAAAGCAAGCTTGACAGACACTGTAACTTAATATTTTCATATTTTGACTAAAATTATTTTTTATTTAGAATACATACAAACTACATACTTAGACTAATTTTAAATCCAAAAATTATGCTTTAAGAGCAGCTGTTAAGTCACTGAAACCCATAAAATTATTAACTTTAGAAATGAAAGCAAGTAATCTCTGCCAGTTTTTTCTTAAATATAAATGAGTCAAGACTACCTGTGTAGAAGAGAAGTATAACTACAAAGTACTCTGAAGTAAAAATAAGTGAACAGAAGTTAAAAACAGAAACAAGAGTAAAACCAGCATATTATAGAAATGACAAAACCCAAGATTATAAAAAAAAAATGTGAATAGGTTTTAAAACTAATGTCTAAACAAGGTAACCAGGTTATGTCTTCAGGAAAACAGGCTACACCTGCAAACCTAAAATAAGAGTCCTTATGCTATATAAAGTTTATTAAAATGAAATTAAATTCACTGTACCTATCAGAAGAGAATTTAACCAATGGTGTGGGAACTAGAATTTATAAATGGAAAGATATTACAATTAGAACTTACCACAAATCAAACGAGAGCATAGGGGTTGAGCACCCTAATATGAATGCCTAGTTCATGTGACAAATGGGTCACTTATATATAAAGATGGATGTTCCAGACATTCACAGCTAGTTGTTCTAACTACCCTTGCTCTGACATGCACAAATATATCAAGGTTTGTCTTATTTGGTTTGAGAGAGAAAGAAGGAAGCATCAACTTGCTGTTCCACCCATCTATGCATTCATTGGTTGATCCTTATATGTTCCTTGACCAAGGATCAAACCCACAATCTTGGCATATCGGGATGATGCTCCAACCAAGCTATCTGGCCTGGGCTATAAGTCAAGGTTTCATTGTTAGAATTCATCTTCAAGAAAGAAGCTTCCAGTTTAGATGGAGTAGGTAAATGTGGTACTTGGAACCACAACCACATCAAAATTCCAGAATTCCAACAAAACCAGCCCTGGACAGACAGATCTGCTGGTTAGAGCATTGTTCTAAAGTACAGGGACTGCTGGTTCAATCCCCGGTCAGAGCACACACCGGAAGAGATTGATGTTCCTGTCTCTCTCTCCCTTTTCACCTTTCTCCTCTCTAAAATCAATAAAATAAACATTTTTTAAAAATTACAAAACCGCCTGACCAGGCGGTGGCGCAGTGGATAGAGCGTTGGACTGGGATGTGGAAGAACCCAGGTTCGAGACCCCGAGGTCGCCAGCTTGAGCACAGGCTCATCTGGTTTGAGCAAAAAGCTCATCAGCTTGGACCCAAGGTCGCTGGCTCAAGCAAGGAGTTACTCAGTCTGCTGAAGGCCCGCAGTCAAGGCACATATGAGAAAGCAATCAATGAACAACTAAGGTGTTGCAACGAAAAACTGATGATTGATGCTTCTCATCTCTCTCTGTTCCTGTCTGTCTATCCCTATTTATCCCTCTCTGACTCTCTCTGTCCCTGTAAAAAAAAAAAAAAAAATTACAAAACCACAGCACAACCGTCTTTCAGAACCACCAGAAATCTAGCCAAACAGAAATCTAAGTACATAAAGCAGCAGCCACACAGCCCTGGCCAGGTGACTGTAGAGTAAGCATTATCCCCACACGCTAAGGTCATGGGTTCGATCTCCGGTCAGGGTACTAAGGAGAAGCAATCAATGAGCACACAACTAAATAGAACTAAGTGGAACAATGAGTTGATGCTTTTCTCTCTGTCTCAATCAATAGAAAAATTTTAAAATAAAATAATACAGGAACCATGCCCTTGGCCAGTTGGCTCTGTGGTAAAGCGTCAGCCCAGCATGTGAATGTCCTGAGTTCAATTCCCTCTTGGAATACAGGAAAAGCAACCATCTGCTTCTCCACCCCTCCCTACTTCCCATCCCACACCCTCAGCTCAGACGGAGCAAACTGGCCCCAAGCACTGAGGATGGCTCCATGGCCTCGCCTCAGGCACTTAAATAATTCAGTTGTCAAGCAATGGAACAGTGGCACCAGATGGGCAGAGCATCAGTGGGTAGGGGGCTTGCCAGGTGAATCCCAGTTGGGGCGCATGTGGGAGTCTGTCTCTCTGCCTCCTGGCATTTCACTTAAGAAAAAAAATTACTTTTACAAAGCAATTAAGTAAATGGTTACAAAGGGAAAAGGAAACAATGCCAACAGTAACTCTAGTTAGGTCAATCTCTAACAACCTCAACCTAAATACAAAAAGGACCCTTTCTGAAACAAGCAAGCAAAGGTACATGCTGTAAATCGTTCATAATTCAAAAAGTGCACCCAGTTATGTCCAACACTGTTGCCAAAAATAAAAAAATTTTAATTAAAAGAATTTCAGCCTGACCAGGCAGTGGTGCAGTGGATAGAACATCGGACTGGGATGCAGAGGATGCAGGTTCAAAACCCTGAGGTCACCAGCTTGAGCATGGGCTCATCCAGCTTAAGCACAGGCTCAACAGCTTGAGTGCGTGGTCATTGGCTTGAACAGCAAGGGGTCACTCACTCTGCTGTAGCTACCCCAACCAGTCAAGGCACATGTAAGAAAGTAATCAATGAACAACTAAGGTGCCACAACAAAGAACTGATACTTCTCATCCCTTTCCCTTCCTGTCTGTTTGTCCTTATCTGTCCCTCTCTCTGTATCTCTAGCAAAAAAAAAAAGAGAGAGAGAATTTCAGCCTGACCAGAGACACAGAGGACCCAGCTTTGAAACCCCAAGGTCACCGGCTTGAGTGCACACTCATCTGGCTTGAGCACAGGATCACAGACATGACCCCATGGTCACTAGCTTTAGCAAGGGGTCACTGGCTCAGCTGTAGCCCCCTCCCACCCCGTGAAGGCATATATGAGAAAACAATCAGTGAACAACTAAGGTGCCACAATGAAGAACTGATACTTCTCATCTCTCTCCCTTCCTGTCCATCCCTATCTGTCTCTTTCGCTAAAATAATAATTTCATTAAATAAATACTTGTATTAAACACAACAAGACAGTAATATGTAGCCATATTAATAAAATATTAGCAGACAATTAACAATACTACTGATATTCCTAAAACTGCAGATATTTTAATGAGCCAAAAATTTTTCTGGATAATTTCACTGAGAACTTTTTTTTTAAGCAAGAGACAGGAAGAGAGATGAGAAGCATCAACTCATAGTTGCAGCACTTAAGTTGTTCATTGATTGCTTTCTCATATGTGCCTTGATGGGGTAGGGGGGCTACAGCAGAGAGAGTGACCCTTTGCTGAAGCCAGTGACCTTGGGCTTCAAACCAGTGTCTTTTGGGCTCAAGCCAGTGACCTTGGGGTTTCAAGCCTGGGTCCAGGCTGACACTCTATCCATTGTGATACCACCCAGTCAGGCTCCCTGACAGAATTATTAAAAAGCCCTATATTTCATTTCCTAATAGTTGGACATATCTGGGAAATTTTGCCCTTTGTATGTTCCTTTTAGGAGAAACTAACATCAAATACCTAGTCCTTTTAACAGTTTTACTTTTCACAATAACTAATATTTTGGCTTATATAGCAGTCTCTTTTAAGTTAGATTAATATGAATGTGTCATCTAGAGACGGTCTTCTATTTTCATTCATTTATCTTCAGATTACTAATGATAAAGTCAAGTTTCTGGACCTTCAAAGCTAAGTGTTTTACCACGCCAACAGTCACTTTGTGAACCTACAGAGCACATACCTCTTCAAACCAACAAGTCTGGTATTTCTAGAAGCACAATGAAAAAAAAAAGGTTCAAATGCTTGGCATCAAGTTACTACTGTGAAAGAATCTTTTTTGGTTTGTTTTGATTTTAGAAAGAGGATAAGGAAGGGAGGAACACTGATTTGTTGTTCCACTTATTTATGCCTTCACTGGTTGATTTTTATATGTGCCCTGACCAGGAATTGAACACACAATCTTGGCATACTGGGCCACGCTGCAACCTGACCAGGACCTGTGAAAGAATCTTGCTATACAACAAACTTTCCTTCTCAAAATACTTAGATGAATTTCTCAAAAAAGCATTTCCCGCCTGACCTGTGGTGGTGCAGTGGGATAAAGCGTCAACCTGGAACATTGAGGTTGCTGGTTTGAAACCCTGGGCTTGCCTGGTCAAGGCAAATATGGGAGTTGATGCTTCCTGCTCCTACCCTTTCTCTCTCTCTCTCTCTCTTTCCCTCTCTCTCTCTCTCTCCCCCCCCCTCTAAAAATCAATAAATTAAAAAAATAAATAAATAAAAAAGTATTTCCCGAACTGCTGACTACACTGAGGTTACTCAAGAGAAATAGATGAAATTATTCTCCTCGGAAAATGTAATCCTCAGTAACTTCTTACAAACCTCAGAATCCGAGCCAATGAAGAAAACTCTGAAAACTGAAGTTCAACAAAAATTCTAGTCAAAAATTCATCACCTCTTTATTTAAATACTTCTACCAAAACTGTCAGAAAGTATTGAGAAACAGAAGTCAGAAAGAAGAAAAAAAAACAAATTAAACTTCACCCAAAGAAATATGAGACTTAGGAGTAGCCATGTTTTTACCTTTCTACAGCTCCTAAGATGATCATGTATAATGCAGAGAGGAAAACTGTAGTAAGATATAATTAGGCTAATTATTCACTTCCTAGCTTCTAAATCAGTTTCTCTTTCTTAGGCATAAAACCAAAGAAAATTCTTGAAATATCCTAAAATTCTTAAAATTTAACTTTGCAAAAATGTAGCTATGCAAACACAATCACTTTATTATTCCTGAGGTATAAGCCAAGAACACGTTCATATCAATTTTCTCTTTTCTAACTGATCTAAGCATTTCTCTACTGACCTCCCACTCTTATGTCCAAGAAATGTCCTATTTTCTCTCCTATACTTTCTCAGGTACAGAATTTAATGTCTAAAATTTTTCTCAAATCCAAGACTTCTAAAAAAGAATCAAATCCTGCCCTGAAGCAAGATGGTGATGAATCCTGACACTTGAACATACGGAAGCTGTTTTTGCTCACAAATACCTATGCTATCTTCAACCCTCTTAGGTTATTAATATTAATCGTTTAACAGTATGCAGCACTACATTCCACATACTAACTACATAAAATATTTAAAGGCTTTATGTGGAATTAAAACTTACTTTAAGGGATCTTCTTGATCACTGTCTATGCTATCAGCTTCACTGTCAGGGTCACCTCTCCATGTCTGATCCACAGTAATGGGTTCCTGCTCCCCATCACTCCAGCTGTCTTCATCTGAGGCAAGGAAGGGAGAGCAGCTATTAAGACTTCCCACCTTTATAACTCCACACAACACTAGATTACTTAACACATCAACCCAAATCTTAACATTAGGCAAGTTAACCATGCCCTCAATTAGAAAGTCCAATTCAAAATTGTTTCCTGAAATTACCTTACCTATCAAGGATGGTAAGTATAAAAACAACCATGAAGAAAATAGTTATAAACTTGAGAAAGTGAACCTAAGTATACATACACTACTTCAAACTGAAAAGAACTGGTGAACAACCCAGCAATCCTGGAATCTCACCAAAATGCTAATCAATTAGTAACATTGTATTATCCAGTATCATATATATTCAAGGCACTGTGCTAAAACCAAAGTAAGTTTTTTGTTACCTTTCTTCCTCCCTTTTCATTCTAGGAGAGAAGATCCTTACCCAGAATTCGGCTGGCCTCACTGCGATTACTTTCTGGAGTCTGAGACCCCAACTCTGTCTTAGCATATGAGCTCAGCTGGCACAAGAGTGTTTCACCCACAGGCCCTGGATTGGTCTTCTTCATCTGAGCATGAAGTGCCAGGGCATTCCTACGGGCATGTTCAACACAGAAGGAGACCCTAAGGAAACAAATATTAACATTCTATACTCAGGTTCTTTCTTTAAAAAGTTCAATGATTTTTGTACTCACTGATGCTTAGATCATTTTCAGGAAATTAAATAGACCATTATATTCATTTGCAAATATTTAAAATTCAGGGAGGCAGAGTAATTAAACTGGCCCAAGGTCAACTTATTTGGTTTTACTAAAGGGAAATACAGGTAGTATAATGTAGTGCTCTATCCCCATCAACCAAAACATTTCAGCTATAAAAATGCTGACATCTCACAACAAATAAGAAATTCTTTCATCTTTCAAAATTGCTTCCAGAAGGCAACTCTATATTTTATTTCAATATTAATACATAGTAGTAATAAGATGTCACACACAATTTTAAAACTAAAAGGTATATGCAGAATTATCTAGTAAAGTTTGCTCCTGTATGGATACCTTTGTAGATACTGAAAGCTATTAAGCCTTTCCCAGAATAATACACATCTATCTGCCTACGATTTAACAAGGTTCAGAGATGGCCAAAAAAGCCATGGTCCCCCGGTTAAAGAAAAATCTAGAGTATTCCTTATATTTTAAAGATAAAGGAAAATATCCAAAGAAATGAGCTGTGTGGCCCAACTGGAGGTAGTGTCCTTCCAGTTTTCACCATTTTAATTTTTTTATTTTCCAAGGAAATATGCATACTGTAATCCCAATTATACAAGCACCTTAGTTAACAACTCGGTAGCTACGCTAAAGCCCACATCATCATACCCCATTCCGCTCTCACTTTAAAACTAAAAGTACAAACGACAAAAACATCTACACATATACCCATCTTTCTTTTCAGGCTTCGGGGCAGCACTGGGACATCTTTTCCCATTCTTCGTCGATATATAACTACATTGCTTGAAGGGCGCATTCTTGTCTTCAAGGATATGCTTAATGCAAAATTCCTGCCCCTCCAGACGAGGTTGCGAGCATGAGCGATGCGTGAATGAACAATACAGGGGCTCTTGAGACCGGGGCACTGGGGTGATCCTCCCCCGATTGGTCGGCAAGACGTGGATCCGAATCCTGTTCATACCAAAACCTGCAGGATCACACAAAAAATCAAAAAGCCCTTACCCTTGCCAAAAATTCCTCCTTCGCAATATCCGGGCAGACTGACCGCGAGTGGTTTCTAAAGGACAACCAGAAGTCACTCTCCTTGTCTCCCCAGGCATTAGTGAGCCCGCCTCCCCTCCACTTCTCCCGCCAGTCCCACCCCCACTCCGAACACTTCCACGCTCCAAATATCTCAAAGACGCGCACAGCCGCGGCCTGAGGTGGGACCATCAGCGCCAGCCCCACGCGGCGGCAGCAACGCCACAGAGCCGCGCCCCGCCCCGCCCCGCCCCCGCCCCCTGCAAGCTGCCTTTGTCCAAGCCCGCCTGAGCTCGCTGCTGAGCCCATCCGACTCCCGGCTGCCCGTGCGAGCGCCATTTTGTGCTAAGGCTCCAGGCACCAGAGAATCTAGGTCGGTCCTAAGAGCCTTTAGAGGAGAGTGACCCGGACGCTGACCGAGGTAGAGTACCACCTCCGAGGGGGCAGAAGAGACAAGGCAGCGGCGTAACAGCAAAGATGAAGTCAACCACCACCACATCTTACCTCAGCCGCCCCGCCACGCCAAGCCACGCTGTTCTCTCTTCTGGCGTCATCAGCCGTTTCTAACTCGGCCCCCCGCCTTTCCGGGCTCCTAACCGCTGATTGGCTACTACGCTTATGGCGCTGCGACGCCATTGGTCGAGGCCGTTATCCTGCCGGCGGCCGGGGGGAGGGCTGGTCCCTGAAAAATGTGCGACTAGGGTAGGTGAGTCGACCTGTCTGTCAGAACTTCTCCCCCGGGAGAGTGAGGCGGCGTGCGCGCTGGCTGCGGGTGCAGTTTGTCATTTCACTTCCAAGCGTGGCTTTTTTTCAGGCCGTTTTCGGGCGCTCTGTTTGTGGTGTTTGCCTGCTGCTACCTCAGCACACCTACACAACGAATAAAAAGTCAGACGTTTTACACTGCTTATACGGGAAAAGACCATAGTTTTTCTGTTGTGAGCAGTTCATTTACTGAATATTTACTGAGCCTGAGAAATTACATACATAAACATTTAATTTTCTGAGCAACCCTCAGATGTAGAGGCTATTATCTCCATTTTACAGATAAGTGAAGAACAGGATAGGCCCATGTGTAGTAAATGGGAAGAAAGGCAAATTTGAACCCAGCCCTCCTCCTATATCCCTTTTGCCTCTTATATAGTAAAGAACATTGGACTGAGAATAAGGAAATATGAGCTGTGGTTTAGGCCCTGATTCTCTAAAATTCTCTAATTCCATACTAAATAATACAAATATATAAAAATGGCAGACACAACCCCAATTTTATCCTGTAAGGATTTTTTTTTTTTTAGTTAAGGCATCTCTTTTTTCATCTCTTATGGAAATGAACCAATAGTTTCTCCCCATAACCTTTCTGGATCTTTTTTACACCCCAGCCTTCACAAGCACTCTCATTGGTTGTCAGTTTCATTTAAGTAATAGATTTCCCCACTCCCAGTGAGGAGGTGAGTATAATTCACAGTGGAGGTAAGAACACAGAATCCACAACACTCAAGAACAGCAGTCAGTTTGGCCACAAGAAAGGATTAAAACAAAAATTAGGAGAGTGCTGGGACCGGTGAAGTCCAGAGATTAGGATGGTCCTAAGAAGTTCTTTTCTGAAATTTATTTAACAAATTATTTACTGAGCACCTAAGTGCCAGACACTGGAAATACAGAGAGAACAAGAAAGATAATGCTGCATTTTAGGAGTAAACATTCTAGAGCAGTTTAGGATTGTGGATGCATTACAAACAACAGCAGCTATGAGTTATATACATAAGCAAACACTCTAACCCTCAGAGGGATACAAAGAAGACACTTGTTATAAATACCCTATAACTCAAGACTAGCCAGAGACAGTCACAGTACAAAAAATCTTGGAATCAGAATCTGAAATAAATGTGGTAATATTTATTTCCACATTTAATATTTATTTCCACATTCCTGTGGTGGCACAGCAAATAGAGCGTCAAACTGGAATGCTAAAGTTGCCAGTTTGAGCCTGACCAGGCGGTGGTGCAGTGAGCGTCGGACTGGGATGCAGAAGGACCCAGGTTCGAGACCCCAGGGTTGCCAGCTTGAGTGCAGGCTCATCTGGCTTGAGCAAAAAGCTCACTAGCATGGACCCAAGGTCACTGACTTGAGAAGGGGGTTACTCAGTCTGCTGAAGGCCCGCGGTCATGGCACATATGAGAAAGCAATCAATGAACAACTAAGATGTCACAACGAAAAACTGATGATTGATGCTTCTCATCTCTCTTCATTCCTGTCTGTCTGTCC
This sequence comes from Saccopteryx bilineata, assembly GCF_036850765.1. NCBI lineage: Eukaryota > Metazoa > Chordata > Mammalia > Chiroptera > Emballonuridae > Saccopteryx > Saccopteryx bilineata. The sequence goes on along the minus strand of NC_089491.1, from coordinate 135,333,217 downwards.
CTATCTATCCCTCTATCTGACTCTTTCTCTGTCCCTGTAAAAAAATTAAAAATAAAAATTTTAAAGTTGCCAGTTTGAGGCCCTGGGCTTGCCCTGTCAAGACACTTACAAGAAGCCTGTGAGTTGATGCTTCCTGCTCCTCCCCCACTCCCTCTTTCCCTCCCTCCCCCACCCCACCCCCATTAATAAACTAAATCTTTTTTAGGCTGACCAGGCGGTGGCGCAGTGGATAGAGCGTTGGACTGGGATGTGGAGGACCCTGGTTCAAGACCCCCAGGTCACCAGCTTGAGCGTGGGCTCATCTGGTTTGAGCAAGGCTCACTAGCTTGGACCCAAGGTCGCTGGCTCGAGCAAGCAGTTACTCAGTCTGCTGTAGCCTCACGGTCCAGGCACATATGAGAAAGCAATCAATGAACAACTAAGGTGTCGCCACGAAAATTTGATGATTGATGCTTCTCATATCTCTCCGTTCCTGTCTGTCCCTATCTATCCCTTTCTGTCTCTGTAAAAAAATAAAATAAAATCTTTTTTAAAAACTATGGTAATACAGCCTGACCAGGCAATGAATGGCACAGTGGATAGAGCCTTGGCTTGGGACGCAGAGGACCCAGGTTTGAAATCCCAAAGTCGCCAGCGTGAGCAGGGGTTCATCTGGCTTGAGGGTGGGATCATAGACACGACCTCAGGGTCACTGGCTTGAGCCCAAAGGTCTCTGGCTTGAGCCCAAGGTCGCTGGCTTGAGCAAGGGGTCACTGGCTGGCTGGAGTGCCCCCCCACCCTTCATGAAAGCACATATAAGAAAGCAATCAAATGAACAACTAAGGTGCCACTCTATCTGTCTGTCTCTCTCTCTGGGAAAAAAAAAATTGCTAATACCAAAAAGGAATATTAAAACTACTACAGTACAGGGGAAAATGTAAAGAGGCATTAAGAACTAGATAGGGATGCAACAAAGATTTTTAGTTAAAGGCCTTAGTTTAAAAAAGATCCTCCTAAAAAAAATTTTTTTTTAAGTAAAAGATCCTCCTGCTAAGCCCCAAACAAAAACTTGCCATTTAGAATCAGTTCGTCCTAAGTTGGGGAGGGGGCAGATATTACTTTTTTTGAGAGAGACTGAAAGGGAGAGAGATGAGAAACATCAACTCATAGTTGCATCACGTAGGTTGTTCATTGATTGCTTCTCATCCGTGCATTGACCAGGGGGATCAAGCCTAGCCAGTGACCCCTTGCTCAAGCCAGTGACATTGGGCTTCAAGCCAGTGACTTTGGAGCTCAAGCCAATGACCATGAGATCATGTCGATGAACCCAGGCTCAAGCCGGGGCCCCCACACTCGGGTTGATGAGCCTGTGCTCAAGCTCGTACTTGGGGGTTTCAAACTTGGAACTGCAGCATCTCAGGTCAATGCTCTATCTACTGAGCCACCACTGGTCAGGCAGGGGGCAGACAGTATTAAAGGGTCAATATATTAGCAAATTCTTTGTGCTGTTTAGCAAAGTAGACCTGAGTGAGGGTGTTTGTAAATAGATGTTGGAAAAAATGAATTCTCGAAGAAAATAATTTTTGAAAAATTGGGAGTTTCATGGGCTAATCCTAAAGTAAGTGTGTGTGTGTGTGTGTGTGTGTGTGTGTGTGTGTTGGAGAGAGAGAATAAGAGAATGAATGTCAAACTTGCTCTTTCTGCAGTCATCCTCATCTCAGTATATGACTCCATCCTTTCAGTTGGTGAGGCCAAACAATGGGAGTCAAGGATCCTTGACTTCTTTTTCTTCCAATGTTATAGCAGCTCCTACTGACTGCAACTTCAATATATGTAACTTCTCATCACCTTTAGCACTTCCAACCTGGTCCAAGCCACTCTTATCTCTCAACCTTAATTATTGTGAACCTCTCTGACTCCTACAACCCATTTTCAACACAGAAGCCCAAATGAACATTTTAAAACTTAAGCTACAGCCTGACCTGTGGTGGCGCAGTGGGATAAAGCTTCGACCTGGAAGTGCTGAGGTCGCCGGTTCGAAACCCTGGGCTTGCCTGGTCAAGGCACATAGGGGAGTTGATGCTTCCTGCTCCTCCCCCCCTTCTCTCTCTCTGTCTCTCCCTCTCCTCTCTAAAATGAATAAATAAATAAATTTAAAAAAAAAACAAAAAAAAAAACAAAAAAACTTAAGCTACAGCATGTCACTTCTCTGTACAAAACTTTTCAATGGTGCCTACTTCTCGTCTTTATAATGGTTTACAAGGCCCTACAGTATCTCTAGCCTTTCATTTTCCCTCTAACCACATAGCCTATCATCTCCCCTCCTCACTCATTTCCATACTAGCTACACTGGCCTCCTTACTATATTATTTCGGAACCTTTACACTTGTTCCCTGGAATGATCTTACCTCAACTATTCCCATGGCTTGCTCTCTCACCTTTCACGTCTTTGCTGAACTGTAATTTCTTGAGTCCTTCCTCCCTAGCCATCTTATTTCCAGTTTCAACAACCTTACTTACTTGCACACATTCACACACACACATCCCTCTCCCTCCTTCCCTGGTTTACAGTTTTCAAAGTTCTTATTATTGGAGTGTACTTGTGTACCTACAAGTAGAATGGAAGTTCTACAAGGAAGGATGCTTGTTTTGTTTACTGTCATATTCCCATCAGTAATCAGTACATAGTACTTCTTTTGAGAAAAGGAATAAATGAAAGGCAAGGAAGTGCCTGAAACTACTTTCCAGAAAAGGTGTATCTAGTAGAGCAGGTCCTCAATTAACTTCCTTGCATTCAACACACTTCCCCACCAGTGCCAGTGTGGAATTTGCAAGTTCTCCCATGTCTGTGTGGATTTCCTCCAGATATTCTGGTTTCCTCCACATCCTAAAGATGTGCAATCAATTTTGTCTAAATTGTCCCAGTCTGAATGTGCATGTGTTTGATGTGCTCAGCAATGGAAAGGCGTCCTGTTCATGGTTGGTTGGAAAATCATTCTTTTTATTCTTTCTTAAATGAATGTATACCTCACATGTATTTCAATGTTTAATGTTAGTTTATTTTTATTTACAAGTTGTTGTGGGGTTTTTTTTTACCAGAAATATGCTATAGGAGCCTAACGTTGGTTTCCTTATCGGTCAGTTTTCAAGACTCTATCAATGGCATTATATTACAACTTGCTGTATTCAATTTAAACTTGTTTTCCACCAGTTTTACTTTCTGTTGGTTTTGAGTATTATGTGAAATGTTGAGATTCCACAGTGCAAAAAGGTACAAGTAGCATGTGTGACAATCATAAAATCGATTCAGAAGTAGGCCCCAGAGCTAGTAAATACAGAGTGGGGCAAAAATGGGTTTACAGTTGTATGTGAAAGTTTATTCTTGTATTATTGTATTATTTTCCATATAGACAACTATAAACCTACTTTTGCCCCACACTGTATAAGCCTCTAAGGGAATCCATACAAGTTATAGAAAGGGCTTCAAACATTTTACAGAAAGTTGAATGACAGAGTTCAAGCCAATCTTATTTAGGTCTCAAAAGTGTCAGGACACCCTGGACAGACAGCATGGTTGGTTCGAGTGTCATCCTGATATGCAAAGGTTGCCAGTTTCATCCCTGGTCAGGGCACATGCAGAAACAGACAGATGTTTCTGTTGCTCTCAAATCAATAAATACATTTTTTTTAAGTGTTAGGATAATTTGTAATTTAGGCATTGATTATAAGATGAAGCCTAGTTCTGCATTAATTAATGAACCCTTTAATTGGGGATACAACTGTACACAACCTTTATATTGATGTTTCTATTCCCAAGGATAATACAGTTGATATTAACTCCCTTAACAAAAGCAAATCACTAAATTTGATTTTGTAATATCATCCATTCCTACATTCTTCCTTTACTGCTTTTTCTATTCTTCCATTCAAACCTGACCAGAATTCTTAAAATGTCAGCAACTTTCACAGGTTTCAGGAGAAGTACACAGTAAACAAAAATCTTAAGTTGTCCTATTTTTAATTTTTTTTTTGTATTTTTCTGAAGCTGGAAACGGGGAGAGAGAGTCAGACAGACTCCCGCATGCGCCCAACTGGGATCCACCCGGCATGACCACCAGGGAGCGTCGCTCTGCCGCGACCAGAGGCACTCTAGCGCCTGGGGCAGAGGCCAAGGAGCCATCCCCAGCGCCCGGGCCATCTTTGCTCCAATGGAGCCTTTGCTGCGGGAGGGGAAGAGAGACAGAGAGGAAGGAGGGAGGGGGGTGGAGAAGCAAATGGGCGCTTCTCCTATGTGCCCTGGCCGGGAATCGAACCCGGGTCCCCCGCACGCCAGGCCGACGCTCTACTGCTGAGCCAACCGGCCAGGGCCAAGTTGTCCTATTTTTAAAAATAGAAGTAATGAGCCCTGGTCAGATAGCTCAATTGGTTACAGCTTTGTCCCAAAGTACAGACATTGCAGGTTCGAGTACCAATCAGAGCACATACAGAGACAGATCAATGTTCCTGTCTCTTTTAAATTAATAAAATTTTTAAATATTTTATTTTTAGAGAGGGGATGAGAGAAAGAGAAGCGGGGGAGAAGCGGGGAGCATTAACTCATAATAGTTGCTTCCTGTATGTGCCTTGACCAGGCAAGCCCAGGGATTCTAACAAGCGACCTCAGAATTGTAGGTCAATGCTTTATCTACTGCGCCACCACAGGTCAGGCAATAAATAAAAAACTTTTTTAAAAATGGAAGTAATGAACAACTCAAATGATTTTTCAGAGACATATAATTCTGTTCAGTATTTTTCCCCTTTTAGAGTTTTACAACTACTGCTAACTTTGTGTTAGTAATTTTGGAGTACTTTGCATAAAAATTTCCCTTTAAATGTGTAATTTTCATTATTTATCTTGTGTGTATGGTCTTTTTATGATATATCCCAGTAAGAGTATTCACTATCAATTTTTCCAGGTACCGAGGATGCTATTAAAATTTTTCCTTCCAAATGCATTCCTTGTCTATACCAACATTTCATATTTTTTTCAAAACCAAGTATAAAATTATGAATCATGTTGATAGTGCCTGCTAAATAAGCAGTACATATTGCTATCATCTGTTAGAGTACATATTGCTATCATCTGTTATGTATTTCTGTGTACCAATTACTCTTCGATATCCACACAATATTAAATGAGGGGTTATTTTTACTATCAGGTTTACTGTTATGACCAAATCTTAGGTCTTGCCAATGGACTCAATTACCACAGGATCTTGTACAGTAAGAAGGTACATTCTACTATCAAAACTATAATCATATCAATAAAATGACAGTTAATTTGAAACTCAGTATGCAAAAACCACCATCAGATGAGTGTTTTATACTGAATATTTATTGATGGGATGGATAAATACAGATTGAGAAACATACTTGACAGCAATATATCAAACTGATAGCCAGACTATAAAATGTATGATATCCTTTTTAAAATTTTTTACAAAGAGCCCTTACTGTAATGGTCACTTACATCCTATCATTCACATAACAGCAGTAGAGATACCAGGGTAGCATCCAGAGCTGAGATGCCCCAAAGAAAGAGGCAACAGCAGAATACCAAGAAAACAGACAAAAAATATCACCACAAAACTGTACCTGAGTGACACAGACCGGTAAAGTGTTTTACTTTTTTTTTTTCCTGCTTTTCCTCTTTGGCCTGATAAGAAAATGGACAATTTTAGGTGTGTTGAGTAAGGAGGGGGAAAGGTCAGTTTCAAATCAAGAAACCTAGGTTAACACTAAGTTAGGCTGCTGCGTTATTTTCTTTGGGTGCTTAACCCAGCCAGCGCTACCATCTTATAATTAATTCCTATGTGATCAATTACTAATCAGGTCCTCAGCTTTCAACTGAAGACTTCCTAATAAACCTGACAGATACACACTTGCTCTGGCTTCAACTAGCATGCTGTCAAGCATCCCTCTCCACACTTAACATGACAAGAGAAAACCCAAGAGTCTCTTCATTCAACCATAAATACACTCATAAAGGGGAAGAGTAGACACTACTTTTTAGAAAACATTCTTTTTCTTTTCCTCCCTTTTCCAATGCCAAGTTAATATTAAAAATTTAGGAACACTAAAACGAATCTCCCACTTAAAAATAATTTTCATTCTAGACCATTCTATCAGGTCGGATTACAGTACCATGCTTATTTCAGACTCACATACAGAGGAATAAAGATAATACTTGACAGGGTGATACCATATGAACATTTCCTAAACCATCAGGAGCAGATACTCAGTTTAAAAGCAAGGTGTTAACAAGCAGCAACAAAAGAAATCTGGGGAGGTGTCCAAGTCACTGAAGGCTTAACAGGACTGCAGAGGGCTTACTCCTCACCGTGGGAAGAACTACACAGACTGCTTACTCCTCACCATGGGAAGGGCTGCAGAGGCTGCTTAAATTCTCCCATACCCAGGAGAAAAGTATTTGTATTCAACTTCAGGATGTTTTAGAATCTCCCTTTTCCTACCATTAATATCAAAATAACATCAACAAAATAATAACCCTCTTTAAAAAGTAATAATTTCCCAAGTTCCAGAAACATTCTGGAAAACACAGAAATGTTTAAAATCCAACCATACTGGGATATGACCCCCTCTAATTGCCTTTGTCCAAAAAGCAAGGTATGAAGGGTATGTATTTCCAATATGGGGAATCAGATAGCAGAAGCTTAAGGAAATCCAGCACTAATGTTACCATGATTTTATTTCTATATCCTAATTCATTGCCATTTCCAACTAGAGACTTAAAATTTTTCTACCAACATGGGTAAAGCCAATAATACAGAACTATTAAAAAATACATTAAATCAAAACACTAAAATTATTTTTTAAAATAAACAGCAAGTTGAGCGTCTCAGATATGAAAACACATTGATTCATGAGTGAAAAGACTAAACTAATTCCCACATACTTTCTAAACCCAGAAAGCATAACTGATACTTCAGAAGACCAATTTACCTTTAGATTAATGCTTCATTAGAGTCCAGTTAAGAGCAACACAGGTATTGATTAAAAGCTCTAAAGACAATCCACAGGTATTTGTTTTGCCAACATAAGATTCAAGCAAAGTTTAGGAATGAGATTTATAGACCTCGAGGCTCCACGTCTGCTTACCGCCACTTATCCTTGATAGTTTTGGTTAAAAAGAGAAAAAAAAATCTATATTTACTAGACTAACTTTGGATGTATCAATCCCGTTTCTCACCCTTTGTAGGTGTGAGGGTAGAGAAGACACAAAGTTTAGAAACCACACAACCCGCTGAAACTTAAGTTTGTGCAAATTTGGACAATATACATGCTGGCTGACAGACACACTGCTAACCCAATGCAACAGCTTCATGCAGAGCCCATAGATGGTTCATGACATATATATACATAGATCTAAAGGCAGACACAGTAGGTATCTTAAAACAGTATCAGGAGGCATTAATATAGAAAAGTCTCTAAACTGATGTATACCAGCAATGATCTAATAGTGCACAGGCCAGACTACATGACATACAGCAGCTCTTAGGCTCTAGTAAGCACTTTTTTCTAGTTCACTCCTGACAGAGTTCTAAGGAACTAACTAGACTGCCTCGAAGAACTGCTAATGAAGCCAAGCAAATATGTACGTCTCTCTGGTGAGGGAGTGCATGTGATTATAAAATATGCAATGTTAGATGAGAAAAATAAAAAGCTGGAAAAGACATTTTTATAATCAAATCAGTGATCATCAAGTCCACAAAGATACAGATACAAACTAAACAGTCTTCAAGGAAGGTCAGGAAGGAAAGCAGACTCCACACTTACACCGATTAGCACAACACAAACTATCAAGAAGAAAGAGGAAAATGCCATCTATACAAATGACACTCCAAGTAAAAAATAATACTAATTTATAGGTCGGCAGAGAACTCATTTTAGACAGCAATGGCAGGCACTCTATACAGTTCAAATACGCAAAGATGCTGGACACTATTCACCTTCAGTTAGGTTTATTGTACAAATTCCTTTCGGTATTAGGCCAGTGCATCATCAGTTCCAACTACTTCACTATTCTCCCCAAACTGTTCCTGGCAAGCCGCACCACGTGTACTATTCCTGTCTCCCTGTGACTTACAATAAAAATATTTCAATTTGTCCATAAAGAACATTTGGTGTGAAGGAAGCCGCATTAAAAATAAGACAAATTCAAACTGCATCATTTTTCCACAGGAAAAAAAAAAATGCCACGAAGACCAAAGACTAGCAACTAGCACATCAAATGATCTGTGGCTAGGTGGCATTTTTAGTTATACAACTTGATTTATAAGGATTCTTCTAAGCCCCTTAAAAGATTTCTTTCCCCAACAAAAATGTTCACTTTTAAAATCTGGAAAAATCAAGCACCCATAAGAATAGACACCTGATCCATTTTTTAAAGGATTCTTAGAATCTGAAGCACCTCTGCCTAGGATCTAAAGCCACCAAAAATGGACAATCTAAACATAACAGTATATGTGTGCTAGGCTTGCTCAACCTCATGACACCAGTACTGTTAAATTCACAAGGTCCAATCTCTGAAGACATATAGACTGCAAAAACTGAGGATGCAGCTGTTTCCCTTCAGCTATACAGATAAAAAGCAAATCTCACATTCGTAATATAATTTAAAATACAATGTCCTAAAAATTCCAAATCACAACAGTTTCCAGGATCCTCTAGCTCCATTAGTTTCTCCCAGAACTATTCCCACACATGGTCTGCGCTTTCCCATGTAGTATGTATAGCACATACCCCTTCCCATCAGAGACCCTGAGACTGCTCTCACTTGAACACTTTCCCAAAGCCCAACTTGAAAAAAGACACACTCAATTCTGAAGGGCAGAAGCCAGCCTTGCTCTCCAAACCTTCCTCAATCCCACCTTTGTTCTGAATCAAAAGAAAAAGGGGGTAAAAGGAAGTTTTTATAATGGAGTCTGAAATCAGGCCATTGGCTGCACTTGCCCAAACTAGAATTTAGAAGTCTACCACTCAATTACAACATAAAGGGGAAATTAACATGTCAAATACATGCCTCTTCCTTCTTTTATGTTCTAAAGGCCACACCGTGTTCTCTCTAGTAGACTGTTGGGAAGTGAAAATGGTGAGGGACAGGGAGGGAAAGAGAAGAGAAAACATGATATTTAAATACACACACTTGAAAACATAACATACTCACACTTGCATACACACTTAAAGGTCTCAACACTTTAAGTGGCCAGAGCCTATCTCAAAACTCATGGCCAAAAGTCTATCCTCCCAGCCCCCCTAAACACCCTCCACCCTCAAATCCCACCCCCCAGGACTCATTGCTATGTATCTGATATACACAGCAAAATACCTACCCCTTCCCCAATTATATAAAAAAACTAAACAGATAACTTACTTTCTTTAAATTATTTTTTTAAAGTCTCTTAAAAAGATTTTGACGTTTAAATACTTCCTCTCTTCTGACATATTAAAACCCAAAAGGATCCACAACTGTTTGATAAAACAAACCCTCCACATTTCAGTCCTGGCAAGAAGAGGGAAGATGTCAACTCAAATCAACCTAATTAGGGAGTAGAGAGGCCAAGAGTACAGAAAGTATTCTTAATCTTTCACAGTTTCAATACATTCTCACCTCTCTAATACCAGTAAAAACTATAAAATAGTTCCATTTCTGAGGCAGCAGATACAATAACCAAGGCCTTCTACCATCCTCCCACCTGTCTCATTACTTATTCCCTAATCCAAAAAGAGAGACATATTTCACTAGGAAAGTAATTTTCTTAGTTCCAGAATCAGTAGTTAAAAAAAAAAAAAAGTGTTTTTAAAGTTATTTTTTTTCCTTTTTACTTGGGAAGGGGTGGAAGTGGTGGAGGAGGTTCTGAAGGTAGAGGTGGTGGTCGGGGTTTGTCTGTATTGCCAGATCTGGAGGACATTCCACCAGCCCGTGGATTCAGATATTCACCATAATGAACAAATTCAAATGCAGGGGGCGGAGTGGGCTGAACACCCTGGGCACTGAGAAGGGAGTGAAGCATATTCACAGTATCTTGATAGTCTATTGTCTGGGTTGTGTTGTGACCATTGGCCCCAGTGGGGCCTTTATCCAGTTTCATGTGAGGAACTCGAGTTTTACAGCTGGGCTGTGAAAAATGAAGGCTACTTGTGTCTGAGCTATGCCCAGGCAACTGGGCCATTGTAGGAAGAGGAGGGAAGGAGAAATTTATAGAAGAGGACTTAGTACTCTTGGCAATCTTGGCTGGATGATCAAACACTGCTCCTCCTGTCTCTTCAGGGGGACCCCTTTTACGAGCAGAACTGGAAGAGGAGAAAGAACTAGACAAGCTATAGGTTTTGTGTGTTAAGGAGCTTGTCTGGCTACTATGTTTCAGATCACCTGGCCTTTTGTTTCCAGTACCAGCTGGAAGCTGTGAGTGAGAGTGCTTGTGTGAGTGGTGATTATGATGATGGTGATGATTAGATGGGTGAGTCTTGTGCTTTTCTTTGTGCTCTCGGCTCTTTGTGATACTGTCATCCACAGAATTGTGCTTGTCAGCTGCAGCATGGACTTTAATGCGCATTTTAATCTCTTCTGGTTTTGAAGAGGCCGCTTTATCTCCACTTGCCACTGGAATTCTCATTTTGAGAGCTGTTTTGTCAGCCTTTTCCAGAAAGGGCCGCTCAGGATTTTCTGAGCCCTCAATAGGCATTTTCAGAATGACTGAAGAATGGCTATCATGTTGAGACAGAAGATTCTGGGCAGCATATGCATACTGTGACTTCACGTTGGCCTCCATGTTCTCCAGTTGCCTCTTCTGGGCAGCCAACTCTTCTGCATGCTTTGCACGGTATTCTTTCAGTGATACTTTAGCCGATGGTGCACTCTTACTGTTCTGCTTCTGGGAAATAAATGCATTTGAACTATCCTGTTGCAAGGAATGATCAACTCCCATAAGTGCTGCATTCTCACCAGTCCGATGACCCTGAGCATGTTCTAGTTTAAAAGGAGGTTGAGAGGACAGCCAACGCTCACCCCGCATCATCTCCACACTGCTTATGTTGCTTGATGACTCTTCAGTGGCTGGAAGGGAAGGCACTGCACTTGTGGTAGAAGAAGTTGACATGCTCATTAAACCCGCAATAGTTGTGTCTGAAGAGCTTTGGGAAATCATATTGAGGATTGTCTGCTCTGAAGTGTTTGCATCCGCTCCTCGGTCATCTGCTTTTGTTTTCCTGGCAGCCTCGCATGCCTAGAATGAAGCAAATAATATCTCTTCACTTCTATTATACAGAAAAAACACTGAAATAAGTAGACTGTGCTTGCTGTGACACTGAAGTTTTTCATAGCTCATAAGTAGGAGGCTACTCAACATGAGATTGATAATTATAACCATCAAAAGACATAAGATTTTAAAAACCTTCAATCAACAGTCATGCAAACAGGACCTCAAAAAGATATCTGTACTCCCATGTTCACTGCAGCATTATTCACAATAACCAAGATATAAAAGCAACCTATACGTCCATTTATGGATGCATGGATTAACAAAATGTGGTATATTCATACAGTGAATTATACTGCTCACAAAAATTAGGGGGAAAAAATTAGGGGATATTTCAATGTTTCATATTCCTTTTGAAATATCCTCTAATGTTTGTGAGCAGTGTGTTATTTAGCATTAAAAAAGAGAAAGATTCTGGGAAGATGGCAGAGTAGGAAGCACCAGGAATTAGCCTCCCCACTGAAACAACTCCAATGGCAGTAACTGTCTGATGTAACTATTTTGAAACTCTAGAGTCTGTTGAAGCTTGCAACTTTCAGAGTAAGCCTTGAACAGTAAATTGGCATTAATTTCCATTAAGTCTATTCCTCAGCACAGTAGAAATTATCCATCACTCACCCCCAGCTATGTAACAAGCAGCTGTGTACCCATTTCTGGAGTTGCTTGCATATAACCCGGGGAAGCCAGGCTAAGCAAAAATAACTCCTCCAAATATTGGGGATTTGTGCTATGATCCCTGATTGTGGCTTCTGATAACAGAAGTACACACCAAAAGGCAGACAGCCACTGTTGTTGCACCTCCAACTGTTACAAGTCCCACCCTCTCTGACTGAAGCAACTTCCAGGGTTTTTAAAAGACCAACAAAAAAAAAAAAAAAAAAAAAAGACCAACACCCTTTCTCCCTCATCACTTTTCTGCTTTTACCCCTTTTGGGAGCCAGACATTTAAAGAGTAGCACATTCAAAAGCAACTCCAAAAAAACCCCACTCCATACACAGGGAAAATTAGAAAATGACCATACATGTTAAGGGAAAGGCTCAGAAAAGATCTTAAGTTTATATTCCAGGCCGATTCTGCACAAAAAGACTCCTTAAAAAAATCAATCACCCACCCCCCAAAATGAACAAAATAAGAAAAACAGCAAACCATGGAGGAGGGAGAAAACCTGACTGAGAGTATCACATTATTAGATTCAAATGTCCAGTGCTCAACAACAAAAAAAATCACAAGACATAAAAAGAATCCAAAAAACTGTGGCCCATCCAAAGAAAAAAAATTAATCAACAGAAACTGTCCCTGAAAAAAAACCTGATGGCAGATATACTAGACAAAGATTTTAAAATGACTCCCTTAAAGATATTTAAGGAATTAATGCAAGTTATGAAGAAAGTCCAGAAAGACAAAGAAAGTCACACTGTGTGAACAAAATGGAAATACCAGTTATCAATAAAGAGATAGAAAACCTGAAATGAAAAATATACTAGAGGTATTCAAAGGCAGATTTGAGCAGGCAGAAGAATCAGTAAACTTGAAGATAGAACAATGCAAATGATCAAATCTAAGGAACAGAAAGAAAAAAAATTGAAGCAAGTTAACAGAGCCTAAAAGACTTGTGATACACAATCAAGTGGACCAAAATATGCAGTATGGGTATTTCAGGAGAAAAGAGAAAGAGGCAGAGAAAATATATGAAAAAACAGTAGTTGAGAATGTCCCAAATTTGATGAAACATAAACATAAACATTCAAGAAGTTCAGCAAACTTCAACTAAGAACTCAGATTCACACCAAGACATATTATAATCAACCTTTCAAAAGACAAACACAAAGAATCCTGAAAGCAGCAAGAGAGAAGCAAATCATCCCATACAAGATCATAAGATTTCTCATCAGGCCCTGGCCGGTTGACTCAGCGGTAGAGCGTCGGCCTGGCATGCGGGGGACCCGGTTCGATTCCCGGCCAGGGCACATAGGAGAAGCGCCCATTTGCTTCTCCACCCCCCTCCCTCCTTCCTCTCTCTCTCTCTCTTCCCCTCCCGCAGCCAAGGCTCCATTGGAGCAAAGATGGCCCGGGCGCTGGGGATGGCTCCTTGGCCTCTGCCCCAGGTGCTAGAGTGGCTCTGGTCGCGGCAGAGCGACACCCCGGAGGGGCAGAGCATCGCCCCCTGGTGGGCAGAGCGTCGCCCCCTGGTGGGCGTGCCGGGTGGATCCCGGTCGGGCGCATGCGGAAGTCTGTCTGACTGTCTCTCCCCGTTTCCAGCTTCAGAAAAATACAAAGATTTCTCATCAGATACCTTGAATGCCAGCAAAAGGGAGCTGATACAAGCGCTAAAACAAAACAAAACAAAAAAACCTATGAACCAAGAATCCAGCAAAAATATCCTTCAAAATATTGAGGGAGAAATGAAAACATTTCCAAAGCTGAGGGAGTTTGTGACCACTAGAATAGCCATACACAAAATGCTCAAGGGAGTTCACCAAGGTGAAATGAAAGAAGACCAGACAGTAATTTGAAGCCATATGGAGGGGGGGGGAATCTAATAAGAAGGTAAAAAACATGGGAAATAATAAAAACTAATATTATTGTGGCCCTGACCAGTTGGCTCAGTGGTAGAGTGTTGACCAGTGTGTGGATGTCCTGGGTTCGATTCTCAGCCAGGGCACACAGGAGAAGCGAATATCTGCTTCTCTACCTCTCCCCCTCCCCCTTCTCTCTCTCTCTCTTAGTCTCTCTCTTTGTCATCCCATCCCACAGCCATGGCTCAATTAGAGCGAGCTGGACCCAGGCACCAAGGATGGGTCTGTGGTCTCCGCCTCAGGAGCTAAAAATAGGTTGGTTGCCGAGCCACAAAATAACGGCCCTGGATGGACAGAGCATTGCCCCATGGGAGGCTTGCTGGATTGATCCTGGTTCAGGCACATGCAGGAGTCTGTCTCTCTGCCTCTCCTCCTCTCACTTAATGAGAAAGAAAAAAAAAAGTTTTCAAAAATCACTAATTTTTAATGGAAACAACTTGACCAAAAATCTGTCAGAGAATTTTGAGACCCATTAAAGCAAAGCTTAATGAGAAACCTGGGTGTTCTTTTAGTCAAAACTGTAACTTTCTATCACACTACTTAAAAAAGTAGTAAAATATGTCCCAACTCAGGAGTTACCTATTTCTGGTGTTACATGTGCTGATACTTTAGAATTGGATAATTCTGTTTTGTTTTATTTTCCTGGGTGGTGACTTTTTTTTCACTGTCTGAAGGAGAATCATCCGTATATATACTAAAAAGCTATGGGTGTCTGTTAGTTTAACATTAAATAGGACAGTAAGAAAAGTAACTTTTGTTTATGTGTTAGCTACTTTATGAAGGCCAAATTCTGTTAAAGTCCATGTGTTACATAAAATTTTATAGTTAAATCAATATTGATTAAATTTGTTGGTATGTCAAATTTTAGTTTTCCAGTTATACTGGAATGTAAATTCACATTTACAAATAGGTAGTTAAAAGAAACTAAAATGAGACAAATAATATGAAGAGTTGTCGTGCTACAATTAATTGTATCCATAGTCCAGGAAAAAAAATGATTCTGGGGAAAAAAAACCCATTATTGTAACAATGGTCTCTGCTGTGCTTTTTGTTTTCTACATGATTTATGAAACAAAATTTAAGAAAAAAACAATTATTAGTATAAAACTACTATTACTTTAATTTGGGTTTATAACTTTAAACCTATTTGTTTTCTATATAGTATAAGAGTCTAATGGACCTAAAAGAATTATTAGTTTATGTTCTAGGGTACAGAATGTAAAAGATTTAATTCTGTCACATCAACAACTGAAAGGGATAGGAATGCAGCTGAAAAGAAGAGGAGTCTGGGCTTGACTTGTGGTGGCACAAGGAATAAAAGCATTGACTTGGAATGCTGAGGTAACCAGTTCGAAACCCTAGGCTTGCCTGGTCAAGGCACGTACAGGAAGCAACTACTATGATTTGATGCTTCCTGCTTCTTCCCTTCTCTTTCTCTAAAAATCAAATAAATTTTTTTAAAAAAGGAGTTTGTATGTTACTGAAGCAAAACTGACATGAATTCAAATTAGAGTTGTAACTTTAGGGTATTAAATGTAATACCCATGATAAAAAAAATAGCAGTAGCACACATAAAAAAGGAAGTAAGAAAATTTCAAATTTCACTATTAAAAAAATCAACAAATGCCTGACCTGTGGTGGCGCAATGGATAAAGCGTCGACCTGGAAATGCTGAGGTCGCCGGTTCGAAACCCTAGGCTTGCCTGGTCAAGGCACATATGGGAGTTGAATCTTCCAGCTCCTCCCCCCCCTTCCCTCTCTCTTTCTCTCCTCTCTCTCTCTCTCTCTGTCTCTCCCTCTTCTCTCTAAAATGAATAAATTAAAAAAAAAAAAAAAAAGACTGTCCATAAAAAAAAAAAAAAAAAAATCAACAAATCACAAGAGTAATGCAGAATATGAGGGACAAAGAAGCTAAAAGGCATATAAAAAACCAAATAGCATAATGGCAGAAGTCCCTCCTTATCTGTAACTACTTTAAGTGTAACTGGATTAACCTTCTTAATGAAAAGACAATGGACAAAACATATGACCCTCCTGACTGGTGGTGGCGCAGTGGACAGAGCATCGACCTGGGACACTGAGGTGCCATTTTCAAAACCCGAGATGGCCAGCTTGAGTACAGGCTCACCAGTTTGAGCATGGGGTCACTGGGTTGAGTCCAAAGGTCGCTGGATTGAGCAAAGGATTCCTGGATTAGCTGGAGTCCCCCAGTCAAGATACTTATGAGAAGCAATCAATGAAACTAAAAGTGCCAAAACTACAATCAATGAAACTAAAAAAAGTGCCATAACTATAAGCTGTTGCTTCTCATTTCTCTCCCTCCCCATCTCTCTCTCTCTCTCTCTCTCTCTCTCTCACACACACACACACAAATTAAAAAAATACAAGACCCAACTATATCCTGTCTCTAAGCAATGAGATACAAAGACCCAAAGAGGTTGAAAGTGAAAGGATAGAAACAGATATACCATACGAAGCAGTAAGCAAAAGAGAGTAGGGTGGCTATACAATTATCAGGCAAAACAAACTTTAAATCAAAAAATGGTTTCAAGAGCCTGACCAAGCGGTGGCGCAGTGAATAGAGTGCCAGCCTGGGATGCTAAGGACCCAGATTCGAAACCTCAAGGCCCCTGGCTTGAGTGCAGCGCCACTAGTTTGAGCATGGGAACACAGATATGACCCCATGGTCGATGTCTTCAGCAAAGGGTCACTGGCTCAGCTGGAGCCCTCCAGTTAAGGCACATATAAGAAAGCAATAAATAAACTAAGCTGGCACGCGCATCAAAGAACTGATACTTCTCATCTCTCTCCCTTCTTGTCTGTCCCTACCTGTTGTGTGTGTGTGTGTGTGTGTCTCTCTCTCTTGCAAAAAAAAAAAAAGTTTCAAGAGACAATGAATGACATTCCATATTTTTTTAAAAGGCTCGCTACAGCAATATGATGTAACAATTATAAACCTTTAAAACCTAATGACAGGCTATCAAAATATATGAAGTAAAACCCAACAAAATTGAAAAGAGATACAGATAATTTTACAATAATAGTTGGAGACTTTAATAACTCACACACAATAATGGATAGAATGGTCACACAGAAGATAGGAAATAAAAAATTTAACAAAGAAACCACTTAGATGTAACAAACACAAAAAACTATCCAAAATAGCGGGCCGTGAGTTTGAGACCCCTGGTATAGAGGTTCCTCAAAATATTAAAAATAGAACTATCATATGATCGAATGATTCCACTTATAAGTACATACCCAAAAGAATTAAAAGGTCTTGACGAGCTATTTGTAGACCCCTGTTCATAGCAGCATTATTCACAATCGTTATTAAAACTTGGGCCTGACTAGGTGGTGGTGCAGTGAATTGAGCATCAGACTGGGATGTGGAGGACCCAGGTTTGAGACCCCGAGGTTGCCAGCTTGAGCGCAGGCTCATCTGGTTTGAGCAAGGCTCACCAGCTTGAGCCCAAGGTCACTAGCTCAAGCCAGGGGTCACTCGGTCTGCTGTAGCCTCCAGGTCAAGGAACATGTGAGGAATCAATCAATGAACAACTAAGGAACTGCAACGAAGAATTGATGTTTCTCATCTCTCTCCCTTCCTGTCTATCTGTCTGTCCCTCTTTCTGACTCTGTCTCTGCCACAAAAAAAGTTGGAAGAAACTCAAGTGTCCATTGATGGAAGAATGAATAAACAAAATTGGTACATACATACATAATAGATAATTCAGCTTTTACAAGGAATAAAGGCCCTGGCCGGTTGGCTCAGTGGTAGAGCGTCAGCCTAGCGTGCGGAAGTCCCGGGTTCAATTCCCAGCCAGGGCACACAGGAGAGGCACCCATCTGCTTCTCCACCCCTCCCTCTCTCCTTCCTCTCTGTCTCTCTCTTCCCCTCCCGCAGCCAAGGTTCCATGGAGCAAAAGATGGCCTGGGCGCTGGGGATGGCTCCTTGGCCTCTGCCCCAGGTGCTAGAGTGGCTCTGGTCGCGACAGAGCAATGCCCCGGATGGGCAGAGCATCGCCCCCTGGTGGGCGTGCCGGGTGGATCCCGGTTGGGCGCGGGAGTCTGTCTGACTGCCTCCCCGTTTCCAGCATTCTAGGTTCTATTTCCAGCCAAGGCACACAGAAGCACCCATCGGCTTCTCTACCCTTCCCCCTCTCCTTTCTCTTTGTTTCTCTCTTCCCTGCCCACAGCCACGGCTTCACTGGAGCAAAGTTGGCCCTGGCACTGAGGATGGCTACATGGCCTCCGCTTCAGGCACTAGAATGGCTCGAGTTGCAACAGAGCAACAGCCCTGATGGGCAAAGCATCGCTCCCTGGTGGGCATGCCAGGTGGATCCTGTTCAGGCCCATTCGGGAGTCTGTCTCTCTGCTTTCCTGCTTCTCATTTCAGAAAAATACAAAAATAAGTAAAACAAACAAACAAATAAAAGGATTAAAACTCTATAATATGCTATAATGTGGATGACACAAAAAGACATTATGCTAACTGAAATAAGCCAGTAACTAAAACTAAAATATAGTCTGATTCCACTTATATGAGGTATCTTAACAGTAGTGAAAATAATAAACACAGCAAGTATAATAGTTATTACTGGGGCAGAGGTCAGAGGAAATGGAGTTATTGTTTAATGTGTATAGAGTTGCAGCTTTACAAGATGAAGAGTTATAAGGATATATGGTAATGGTGGTGGCAAAACAATATGAATGTATTGAATTCCACTGAACAGTATAGCTAAAAATAGTTAAGATGGTAAATTTTATTTATATTTCATCACACACACACAAAAAGAAGGTAATCCTGCCATTTGCAACAAAATAGACGAACCTTTGGCTAAGTAAAATTAGACACAGAAAGACAAATACTGCATGATCACACTTATTGAGGAATCTAAAATAGTCACTAGAGAGACACAGTAGAACATAGTTGCTGCCAGGGTCTGGGGGAGAGGGAGACAAGGACATATTAGTCAAAGGGTACAAAGTTTCAATTAGATAAGATGTATAAATCCTAGAGACTTACTATACAGCACAATGCCTATAGTTAACAATATAGTCCTGTATACTTAATTCCTTCTTGGCCTTTAGGCTAAAAGTACTGTTCACTTAAGTGTCCTATCACCAAAAAAAAAAAAAAGTTGCAGCAATCTATACCAATGGTATAAGGAAATAAAAATAAGGTTGTGCCTATCTAAAATTCATTCCTGAACATCTTATACCTTATGATTATTTGTGATTGCAGCTAGTTCAAAAGCAAATTTTAGAAATTTTGGTGAGGTTTTATATGAAATTTAAAAATGGCCTGACCTATAGTGGCGCAGTGGATAAAGCATCGACCTGGAAATGCTGAGGTCCCCGGTTCGAAACCCTGGGCTTGCCTGGTCAAGGTACATATGGAAGTTGATGCTTCCAGCTCCTCCCCCCTTCCCTTTCTCTGTCTCTCTCTCCTCTCTCTCCTCTCTAAAAATGAATAAATATGGCCCTGGCCGGTTGGCTCAGTGGTAGAGCGTTGGCCTGCCGTGCAGGAGTCCTGGGTTCGATTCCCGGCCAGGGCACGCAGGAGAAGCGCCCATCTGCTTCTCCACCCCTCCACCCCTCCTTCCTCTCTGTCTCTCTCTTCCCCTCCCAAAGCCAAGGCTCCACTGGAGCAAAGTTTGCCCGGGCACTGAGGATGGCTCTGTGGCCTCTGCCTCAGGCACTAGAATGGCTCTGGTTGCGACAGAGCGACACCCCAGATGGGCAGAGCATTGCCCCCTGGTGGGCATGCCGGGTGGATCCCAGTTGGGCGCATGCGGGAGTCTGTCTGACTGCCTCCCTGTTTCCGGCTTCAGAAAAATACAAAAAATAAAATAAAATAAAAAAGCCTGACCTGTGGTGGCGTAGTGCAAAAAGCGTCAACCTGGAAATGCTGAGGTCCCCGGTTCGAAACCCTGGGCTTGCCTGGTCAAGGCACATATGGGAGTTGATGCTTCTAGCTCCTCCCCCCTTCTCTCTCACTGTCTCTCTCTCTCCTCTCTCTCCCCCTCTCCCTCTCTAAAAAAAAATGAATTAAAAAAAATTTTTAAATAAAAATTAAATAAATAAAAAAATAAAAATGAATAAAAATTTTTTAAATAAATAAATAAAAATTGTCCATATGCTCTCAAGTTTCCAGTGAACCCTAAGCAAACTCATTTTCTGCAACTCATTTTACTCAGAAGAAAATTAAGTTTTATCAGTCTGGATTTGATAAATGCAGGGAATATTTTTAAATAAACTTTCTGACATTATGGAAAAAAGGAATAATTCCATTATTTTTTTTCCTACTTTTTTTTTATTCATTTTAGAGAGGAGAAAGAGAGAGAGAGAGGAGAGAGAGAGAGAAGGGGGGAGGAGCTGGAAGCATCAACTCCCATATGTGCCTTGACCAGGCAAGCCCAGGGTTTCGAACCGGTGACCTCAGCATTTCCAGGTCAATGCTTTATCCACTGTGCCACCACAGGTCAGGCCTAATTCCATTATTTATAAGGAAGACTTTGAAAGACAACTTTAGACTTCTATATAAAAACAAAATTCTAAAAAGCAGGTAATGTCAAAGACAAAATTATGGCATAAGCTCTAATCTTGTAACTTTTATCTTTTCTCTAGCAGAAGATAACTGCTGTGACTCAGAAAAGCCACATTTTCCCTCACAGCCTCTACACAGAAAATACTCAACAAACGTTGCTGACCAAATGACTATATCACAAGAGTTTCAAAACACAAAACACTGTTACCACCTACAGCCATTGACTCTGGGCCAGAACACAAAATATGAAGTTGGAAGTCTTGACTATTGCAAAACTACAAAAAGGGAACTTCCAAACCTAGGGTACATATCCACTTTTGGTATATTCACTGCTACAATAAAAAAAGGGGCGGGGGCCTGACCAGTCAGTGATGAAGTTGATAGAGCGTCAGCCTGGGATGCTGAGGACCCAGGTTCAAAACCCTCAGGTCACCCGGCTCAAACACAGGCTCATCCAGCTTGAGTGTGGGATCCCAGACATGACCCCATAGTTGCTGGCTTGAAGCCCAAGGTCGCTGACTTGAGCAAGGGGTCACTAGCTTGGCTGGAGCACCCCCTTGCCTCCTCCCTCTCCCCTCTTCAAGGCACATATGAGAAAGGAATCAATGAATAACAAGGTGCTTCAACTATGAGTTGATGCTTCTCATCTTTCTCCCTTCCTGTCTATCTGTCTCTGACTGTCCCTCTCTCTCTCAAAAAAAAAAAAAAAAAGGGCCCTGACCAGTTGACTCAGTGGTAGAGTGTTGGCCCAGCGTGTGAAAGTCCCAGGTTTGATTCCTGGTCAGGGCACACAGGAGAAAAAACCATTTGCTTCTCCACCCATCCCCCCTGCAGCCACAGCTCATTCAAGCAAAGTTAGCCCTGGGTGCTGAGGATGGTACCACAGCCTCACCTCAGAGCTAAATTAGCTCAGTAGTCAAGCAACAGAGCAACAGCCCCAGATGAGCAGAGCACCGCCCCATAGGGGGATTGCCGGATGGACTCCAGTTGGGGTACATGCAGGAGTCTGTCTCTCTGCCTCCCGCCTGTCACTTAATAATAATAATAATAATAATAATAGTAATAATAAAAAAGGAAAAGGAAATGGTTTGTTTGTTCCATAGGCTGACAGCAATAATTCTTACCCTCCAATTCCGAATTCGTTTGAGCCTGTTGGGGGTTTTCTCCAGAATCTGTAGAAATTCATGTGTCAGTTCTATAAATAAAATAGAACATTTAAAAGAAAAACTCACAGAGAGACAGAAATAATGAAACAAGAATAACCTCAACTAACTATTTTCATCTGAATCAAGTCACCTTTGACCAGACAAGTGACAGATCAAGATCAAGTGTTTTTCAAGGACCCTTACTCTAAAACTTACCATCTAAAAGTTCCAAGGTCACAGTGGCGTCAACATACTCCCACCAGTGCTTCCCATCAGTTGAGACTGGGATCTCCCAGTTGGACCACTTGCAAGCCAGATGAATGCAGACACAGGCCACTACAGGAGGTGTGTACTGCAGGCTAAATGTGGTCAAATGCAGGCTGACATCAGAGGAAAGGAAACAAGAGAGTATCATGAGCTCTGAATTCTGAACCCAAAGTTAAAACTCTCCATTAAAAAAAATAAAAATAAAAAAGTTAAAAAAAAAACCATTGGCAAGCAAGAATGGTAAGAAATATCCAGTGCTCTGACCCAGCACTAAACATTATTTTCCATTAACCTACCTGCTCAGATCACATTTATAAATTTTCTAATTTGTTTTTTTTTTTCTTTTCCAAGTGAGAGGAGGGGAGATAGAGAAACAGACTCCCGCATGTGCCCTGACTGGTATACACCTGGCAATACCTGTCCGGGACCGATGTTCTGCCCATCTGAGGCCATACTCACAACTGAGCTATTTTTAATGCCTGAAGCAGAGGCTCCATGGAGCCAGTGTGCTTGAACCTATCAAGCTACAGCTGCAGGAGGGGAAGAGAAGGGAAGAGAGAGAGACAGAGACAGAGAGAGACAGAGAGACAGAGAGAGAGAAGGGTGAGAAGGAGGAGTACAGAGACATATGGCCATTTCTCCTGTGTGCCCTGACCAGGAACTGAATCCGGGACAACCACACACTATGTTGACACTCTATTGCTGAGCTAACCAGCCAGGGCCTATAAATGTTCTGACTAGACATCATTCAATCTACATAACAGAACCAACTAACAAAAAAAAAAAAATCCCTGAAAACTGAAACAAACTGGATACTCTGTTTTTAAAAACAAGGATTAATTATTTTGAGAACAAGCTCAGAATTTAAGGAAAATTATAAGATTTTTGAAATGTATAATTCCTAAATCAAATGCTTAAGGAAATACTTTAAAAATTATCTTGCCCTGGCCGGTTGGCTCAGCGGTAGAGCGTCGGCCTAGCGTGCGGAGGACCCGGGTTCGATTCCCGGCCAGGGCACACAGGAGAAGCGCCCATTTGCTTCTCCACCCCTCCGCCGCGCTTTCCTCTCTGTCTCTCTCGTCCCCTCCCGCAGCCAAGGCTCCATTGGAGCAAAGATGGCCCGGGCGCTGGGGATGGCTCTGTGGCCTCTGCCCCAGGCGCTAGAGTGGCTCTGGTCGCAACATGGCGACACCCAGGATGGGCAGAGCATCGCCCCCTGGTGGGCAGAGCGTTGCCCCTGGTGGGCGTGCCGGGTGGATCCCGGTCGGGCGCATGCGGGAGTCTGTCTGACTGTCTCTCCCTGTTTCCAGCTTCAGAAAAATGGAAGAAAAAAAAAAAAAAATTATCTTGGCCCTGGCCGGTTGGCTCAGCGGTAGAGCGTCGGCCTGGCATGCGGGGTACCCAGGTTTGATTCCCGGCCAGGGCACATAGGAGAAGCGCCCATTTGCTTCTCCCTCCCCCACCCCCTCCTTCCTCTCTGTCTCTCTCTTCCCCTCCCGCAGCCAAGACTCCATTGGAGCAAAGATGGCCCGGGGCGCTGGGGACGGCTCCTTGGCCTCTGCCCCAGGCACTAGAGTGGCTCTGGTCGAGGCAGAGCGACGCCCCGGAGGGGCAGAGCATCGCCACCTGGTGGGCAGAGTGTCGCCCCCTGGTGGGCGTGCCGGGTGAATCCCAGTCGGGCGGGAGTCTGTCTGACTGTCTCTCCCCGTTCCCAGCTTCAGAAAAATACAAAAAAAAAAAAAAAAAAAAAATCTTATTTCTGCCCTGGCTGGTTGGCTCAGCGGTAGAGCGTCGGCCTGGCGTGCAGAAGTCCCGGGTTCGATTTCCGGCCAGGGCACATAGGAGAAGCGCCCATTTGCTTCTCCACCCCCACCCCCTCCTTCCTCTCTGTCTCTCTCTTCCCCTCCCGCAGCCAGGGCTCCATTGGAGCAAAGATGGCCCGGGCGCTGGGGATGGCTCCTTGGCCTCTGCCCCAGGCGCTAGAGTGGCTCTGGTCGCAGCAGAGCGACGCCCCGGAGGGGCAGATCATCGCCCCCTGGTGGGCAGAGCATCGCCCCTGGTGGGCGTGCCGGGTGGATCCCGGTCAGGCGCATGCGGGAGTCTGTCTCTCCCCGTTCCCAACTTCAGAAAAATACAAAAAAAAAAAAAAAATCTTATTTCTTGCCAATCATAGGTCTGGTCTTTTAAAAATAATTAATAGACAATCACTCTATCAAGTGTGAATATGTTTGACTGATGGTTTAAAAAATTTCTCCTATCAGTCTATGAAAATGACTTACCCCTGACATTCATTACGAGTATCTTTGGGCCCTGGCCAACTGGCTCAGTGGATAGAGCATTGGCCCAGTGTACAGATGTCCTAGGTTCGATCCCCAGTCAGGGCACACATGAGAAGCGACCATCTGCTTCTCTTCCCCTTCCTTTCCTCCTTCTCTCTCTTCACCCCTCATAGCCGGCAGCTCAATTGGTTCGAGAGTCGACCCTGGGTGCCGAGGATAGCTTGGCTGACCAAGCATAGACCCCAGACAGGAGTTGCCAGGTGGATCCCGGTAAGGGTGTATGCTGGAATCTATCTCCCTTCTTCTCAATTAGAAAAAAAAAGGAATATCTTTGGTTTCTACAACCAACCATAGGCTGGAGATGAGAATGAATAAGTTATTTTGGTGATATAAATTATGTATTAATTTTTTCTTTAAAAAGGGAAAAAGAAATAGTATTACAACTTTTTATACATATATATGCCCATTTATCTGGGAGTATGGAAAAAACAAGGAGTCTTTTAAAATATCCTAATTTCAGAATCCTCTGAAAGTTTTATAGTCACTGTCAACAAATTTCAAGTTTACCAACTTTCAGAACTATGCTCTTGGATATTTTAAGCCCAGTAACATGCAGAATTAAGTAGGTTATCAATCAGTAGTAAATAATTACACCACCTTAACAAATTAAAAAAGCACTATGGAAATATAAAATATTACATGAAAACTGCATAAAATTCAATATTTACCAGAGAATTGTCTGTAACATACTGTATTAAAGATCTCTTCTTGGGTCTTTGGGTTCTAGTTTACTAAGTGCCAGACCGGACATCTTTCCACATGCCTCTCAAAAAGTAACAATCCCACCCCAAGTGAAGTCCTATCCCACAAATACAAAGGAAAAATATTAAAATATAAACCTGTTGGTTGCCATGAAGTAAGAAGTCTGTGCTAAGTCCTTGCTTGCTATAAAAAAAAGGTGGGGGAAGGGAAAAAATTATTAGTTCCATTTATTCTCAATAATAAATTAGTAAGCATTTAATATTTGCAAATATAGTGCTAATATACAGAATACAGCGGTAAAAGAGGTTGACATAACCCCTGACCACCCAAAGTTTACCATCTACCAAAGACAGATTAGCAATTTTGAATTAATAATTGGATTGCTTCCACACCTAGAAACTCAAGCTTATTCTGTACACCAAGTAACTGACACTTGTTTCAAGTGCAATTCCTGTGCATTCACCTTATAGTTTGACTCAGTATATTTATTTTGAAAAGGATGCAAGTATTTTTAGCAAGTAACCCAGAGATTCTGATACAAGGGTCCACTGAGAAACATTAACCTAGGGGATAAATTTATTTAGAGGTAAAATTAGAATCCAGAAGGTCTTGATGTCTGGGAAAAGAGATTTGTGCTTTAAAAAAATTTAACCCTGAAATAATCAAATAACAAATTATATCACCCTAGCCAGATAGCTCAGTAGGCTAGAGCATCGTCCTGAAGAACAGCGGTTGCCAATTCGATCCTCAGGGCACATAGAGGAACAGATTGATGCTCCTGTCTCTCTACCCCTTCCTCTATCTCTAAAATCAATAAAATAAACATTAAAAAAGTTACTTAATATTACCAAAAGAAATATCCTTCTTCCAAAACAAAACAGCTCTTCTGAATGGCAAAGCAAATTTTAACCTTCCTTTGATTAAATATACTGTATTAGCATATATCCATTTCTGTTTAAGTCTACCTATGCTCAAGGTAAACAATTTAATGCTTGGCCCTGGCCGGTTGGCTCAGCAGTAGAGCGTTGGCCTAGCATGTGGAAGTCCTGGGTTCGATTCCCGGCCAGGGCACACAGGAGAAGCACCCATCTACTTCTCTACCCTTCCTCCTCTCCTTTCTCTCTGTCTCTTCCCCTCCCAGCCAAGGCTCCATTGGAGCAAAGTTGGCCTAGGCACTGAGGATGGCTCCATGGCCTCTACCTCAGGCGCCAGAATGGCTCCGGTTACAAAGAAGCCCCAGAAAGGCAGAGCATCACTCCCTAATGGGCTTGCCAGGTGGATCCCGGTTGGGCACCTCCTGGCTTCTCACTTCAAAAAAATAAAAACCAGGTCCTGGCCGGTTGGCTCAGTGGTAGAGCATCGGCCTGGCGTGCAGAAGTCCCGGGTTCGATTCCCGGCCAGGGCACCCAGGGCACACAGGAGAGGCACCCATCTGCTTCTCCACCCCTCCCCCTCTCCTTCCTCTCTGTCTCTTTCTTCCCCTCCCGCAGCTAAGGCTCCATTGGAGCAAAGATGGCCCAGGTGCTGGGAATGGCTCTGTGGCCTCTGCCTCAGGTGCTAGAGTGGCTCTGGTCGCAACATAGCAACACCCCCTGGTGGGCAGAGCATTGCCCCTGGTGGGCATGCCGGGTGGATCCCGGTCGGGCGCATGCGGGAGTCTGTCTGACTGTCTCTCCCCGTTTCCAGCTTCAGAAAAATACAAAAAAATAAAAAATAAAAATAAAAATAAACACCACCAAAAAAAACCAATTTAATGCTTTTAGGGAAAACTTTGAAATTTTCATATAAAACATAAGCAAAATTTAAATTAAGGCCAATTAACAGTTTGATATATAAAAGGCACTGAAATGCACAATGGTGTGATATTCTTGATACAACAATTTAAACTGAGTAAGAGAAAATAGGTTTCATGCAATTATAGCTACTCAAGTTAAAATAAAAAAAGTATTGCCAAAGGATTGTCAAATAATTTCCAAACATAGTCTTTAAGGTTTGGGACAGCCTAAGATGAAGCGGATAGAGTGTCAGCCTGGGACACTAAAGCCCCAGGTTTGAAATCCTGAGGTCACCAGCTTGAGCACAGGCTCACCAGTTTGAGTATGGGATCACAGACATGACCCCATGGTCACTGGCTTGAGCCAGGGCTCAATGGTTTGGCTGGAGCCAAAGGCACATATGACAAGGCACATATGACAATCAATCAATGAACAACTAAGGCGCCACAACTATGAGTTGATGTTTCTCACCTCTGTCCTTTTCTCTTGCTTAAAAAAAAAAAAAAGAAAAAAGGCCAGAACAATCAACCCTAGAATCAAGACCACCCACTCCCAAGACATACTGAAAAGTTGCTATTAGTTACTTATGATTCTATGACTTTTCAAAATCTGCCAACTTTGACAAACACCGTGAAGAGGTTACTTCTTTTTTTTTTAAGAGGTTACTTCTTTTAAAACAGATAATCCAAAAACATTAATTAGCAGCTGAGTTATATATTTGTACACAGCAATCTTAAGCCTCTAAATGGTAAAAAAAAAAAAAATAGGAGTACCATCTCAAGCTGGGATTTCTTACCTCGAACAAGTTGAGTGCACTTTACCACATGTGTATGTGGGTGATCAATTGTTAGTTCAAAGCCTTAAAAAAAAGGAACTGGTTAAAAAACAAGTATTTGTGACATTTTATACTTCTTTTACCTAAGTCATCATTAAAGGCCTCTCCCATTTTCCTATCCCGAAATTGGTGTTCAGAGGCTGAGTCACACAAAGTATACAGCATGGTCTTCTCTAAAAACACATCATTATTTCCAAAGATGCTTATATTTTGAGCTAGAAGATACCACTAAAATAATAAAGCTAATAGTCTCAAGACCCCTGAAAATAACCTCTAAACTCAAAACACAGTTTTATCCCTTTTCAACATACTAATTATAATAAGTACTAATCATTTTATCCACCCTCAAGTCTTTACCAAAATTAATAAAAAAGGATCAGCGTGACTACAGAAATTTTTTTAGTTTCTCTTTTCACGTAAGTAAATAAAATTATCTAGACAAAGATATTCTATTAGACTTGACTTGGGGTGATGAACATACAATACAGTGTAAAGATGATGCATTGTAGAATTGTGTCCTAGAACCCTGTACAATTTTGTTAACCAGTGTCACCACACAAATAAATTCAATAAAAAGGAAACAAACAAAAAAAGAAATTCTATTGAGAAATTTATGTAACAAATAATTCTTAAAGGGTAACTGATTCTTGAAAACTAGATCTTACTAGTTTCCACATTAAAATATTAATAAATATTTATTACACCAGAAAAATACCAGTCTCTGAAAATATGGTTACAATGGAAATAATTTATTTAAAGTAAAAAGCTGGTCCTGGTCGGCGGGCTAAGTGGACAGAGCATCAGTCCAGCATGCTGATGTCCCAGGTTCAATCCCCAAGCAGGGCACAGAAGAGAAGTGACCATCTGGTTCTCTTCCCTTCCCTTTCCCCCTTCTCTCTCAGCCCCTCTTGAAGCCAGTGGCTCCACTGGTTCCCAGGCATTGAGGATAGCTTGGTTGAATCAAGCATTGTCCCCAGACGGGGGTTGCCAGGTGAATCCTGGTCAGGGCATACACAGGAGTCTGTCTCACTATCTCCCCCCTCCTCTCACTTAAAAAAAAAAAAGTTAATTAGCAGAGCCTGACTGGTGGTGGCACAGTGGATAGAGCATTGACCTAGGATGCTGAGGACCCAGGTTTGAAACCCCAAGGTCGCTGGCTTGAGCCCAAAGGTCACTGGCTTGAAGCCTAAGGTCACTGGCTTGAGCCCAAGATCAATGCTTGAGCAAGGGGTCACTGGTTCGGCTGGAGCCCCCCGATCAATGCACATGAGAAGCAATCAATGAACTAAAGTGACACAACTATAAGCTGATGCTTCTCATCTCTCTCCCCTCCTGTCTGTCTGGCTCTGGCTCTCTCTCTCTCTAAAAAACAAAAACTTAGCAGAAATTGATTTCAGAGGTAGACTTTAAAGAACTCACTGAGTATATGCACATATGTGTATATACATGTACATATATATGCAATAAAATACAGCTGTACCAGTAACTTTCCAACACAGCTCATGAAATCTTCCCCTTCCTAAAGAGAAAAATGATAGCCCAAAAGAACTAGAACTAGAAAAAAAAAATACCTTTGTTTTCCTTATTTGCTAAGCTTTTTAAGGCATTTCTCTGATGAATAATAGATAACAGGATATCATTAGGATTGCCCATGAACAACTATAAAGCAGATGCTCAAAAAACTTCATTTCATTTCATGTCACTTGATTATGTTGATAAGACAAAAAATATTGATTCCTAAATGAGACAAAGAAAAACCTGATTCCCAGCTGGGACCACTATCTGTGTGAAGTTTGCATGTTCTCCCTATGTCTGCCTGGGTTTTCTCCAGGTACTCTGTTCCCTCCTGAATCCCAAAGATGTGCATACTATGTAAATTGTCCCAGTCTGAGTATGGGAGTGAGCTTGCCCTGAATTGACAGGCATCCTGTAAGGGTGGGTTCCTGCCTTGTGCTCTGCACTGCTAGAAAAGATTTCCAGCCATCCATGACCCCGAGCTGAAATACCCAAGTTGGAAAATCATTATCTTTTATTAATCTTTCTTAAATGTACGTATAAGTCACATTTAACTCAATGTATAATATTATAAATGTTTTGGCCCTGGCCGGTTTACTCAGTGGCAGAATGTCAGCCCGGAGTGTGGATGTCCTGGGTTCGATTCCTGGTCAGGGTGCATAGAAGCTACCACCTGCTTCTTCACTTCTCCCCGTACCCTCCTTTCTCTCGCTCCCTTCTGCAGCCATGACTCAGTTGGAGGAAGCTGGCCCCAGGCACTGAGGATGGCTCCATGGCCTCGCCTCAGGCATTAAAATCACTAAAATCGCTCAACTGCTGAACAACGGCCCCCAATCGGCAGAGCATCGCCCCATAGAGGGCTTGCTGAGTGGATCCCGGTCAGGTGTGTATGAGTCTGTCTCTCTGCCTCCCCATTTCTCACTTAAGAAAAAAAAATAAAAAGAAGTGTTTTAGATATTAATTTACAAGTTTGGTGATGTTTTTGTGACCAGAAATAAACCATAGGAACCTAGCTTTAATTTATATCAATTAGCCTAAACTAAAATAATTTTATCATTTCACTTTGTTTTTAATTTTTTTAAAAATATCTTCTTTATTGATTTTTAGAGAGAGAGGAGTAATAGAGAGAGAGAGAGAGAGAGAGAGAGAGAAGGGGGAGGAGCAGGAAGCATCAACTCCCATATGTGCCTTGACCAGGCAAGCCCAAGGTTTCGAACCGGCAACCTCAGTGTTCCAGGTCGACGCTTTATCCCACTGTGCCACCACAGGTCAGGCTATTTCACTTTGTTTTTAATTTTTTTAATTTATTTTTTGATAGAGGGGGAGAAAGAGAGAGGAGAAGTGGGATGCATCAACTCGCAGTAGTTGCTTCCCATATGTGCCTTGACTAGGCAAGCCCAGGGTTTCAAACCAGCGACCTCAGCATTCCAGGTGGACACATTATCGACTGTGCCACCACAGGTCAGGCTCGTTATTTATTATTTCACTTAAAGTTTCCAAGAACCTATTGATGAGTTAGGTGAGAACTTACTGTAGCTTGAATTCTTCCACCTCCACTCTGCTGTTCTAAACTCTGATTACCAGTTTAAAAACAAATATTATCTAAATATAATACAGACTATAGAAAAAGCCAAAGAAGGGAGAGTTCTTTAAATAGTAGTTTCTGCTGTTATAAGAAATATTTTTTAAAATTTTTATTGATTTTAGAGAGAGAGGGAGGTAAATATATAGAGAGACACAGGAACATCCAATATGTTCCTATATATGCCCAAACTGGGGAACGAACTAGCAATCGCTATACTTCAGGACGATGTTCTAACCAACCAAGCTATCCGGTCAGGGTCTGCTATCAGAAAATTAAAAGCTGCCAAACGTTAAAAAGTAAATTATGAATCCCAGATGAAAAAAAAAAAAAGACTGCTAACCGCTATTTCAAAGGTCAGCTGTGCCTTCATTCTTTCTTTTGTACAGGCTAGGATAAAATGAGCTTTACAATCTATAAATTTGCAAAACCTTTCCAAGACATTTTCCTCCTGTTTCCCATTCTGGAAATTTAAAAATTGTACCACATTACATGTATATTTCTTTAATGTTCTGAAGGAAAATAAACTTACCTAAAGTCTGCAGAATTATGCTTTCTAATATCACCAGATCTTGAACTTGTTGCAGGTAAACCTGCAAGTGAGAAGACACAGGAGGTAAAATATATATAAAGTGTAAGCAACTCTAACAACCTCTCCCAGAAAGAAAAGCCAAAGCCACAGAGGCAGGGGTGGAGCTATGAGGTAGAGTAGGAACTGAAATTAATCTTTACCCCTATTCAATACAGATTGAAAGAAAAAAAAAAGAAAAAAAAGTGGTATACTGAGAAAACACTTTATTCATAAACACTTACAAAAAAACCCCAAGATCTGGTTAATTTTCAGATTAACATTTTAGGTTTCTAAGGTTCATTTAATATAGACACAAGAAAACTAAAAATACACCTTCAATATCATCAAAATACATTTGAAATGCCTTCCTATAGACAATGTAGGCAATCTCAGACATTTGACTCCTGTTAAAACTTCCCCTTTGGTTTAATGCTACATTTCTAAGAATTCACAGAAGAATTCAAAGGAAAAGGTAACAAACAATAATAATGAAATTATCTCATTAATAATATTTTAATGTTGATTATATGCTAAAATGATATTTATGATTACATATATTAAATTTTACTTTTTTAAATTAAGAATTTTAAATGAAGTTTAAAAATTATTCATTACATGACTCTCCTTACATTTCCACTGGACGGCACTGATCTAGAACTTTAAGAGAATGAGACCTGGGCCAGGAGTTAAGAGACTTATGTTGTAGTTAACTTTCCACCAACTTTATGATCTTAAGTCCAATAAGGACTTAAACTATGATAGTTCTCAGTTCCATACAGTAAAGGAACTATCTTCCCCAATCACCTTATAAGGAATAATAGACTCAGGTGAGAAGTTAAGTAAATATACTTCAGAGGAAAAAAACAAACAAACAGGCATTATTTTTTGGTTTATTTTTGTTAAAAATGTTTTATTTGGTCAATTCCATATACCAATGATATTTAGTAACCTGTCTCAAACCTAAGTAAGTTCAGAGCAATACTTCTTTACAAGAGCTACTAGTGTAGTCCAGAGAGAAAATGAAGGAAGTCAAGATATTGCCATGCAGAACACTTAATTCACATAATTAGGAGCTATTATCAATACACACACATACAAAATAAATACCCCCCCCCAAAATAAAAACCACTTTCAGTAGAACATACAATTTCATTTACCTATTTGATTAAGGATGACTCATGTACCCACCAAGAGACTTAAATAATCTAGTAACAAAAATCTACAATATTTCTGCAAGTACTAGTAAATGTCAAACATCTCAAAATTCTCACTGACTTAAAAGCCAAGGGAGATTTTCCCTTCTTTAAGAAAGTCAAGGAAGAATGGAAGAAAAAAAAAGCCCTATGTATATGCATAGGATAAAGGGTTGGAAGAAAATACTATACTAGAACTGTAATCAGCAATATTCTCCTAGAAGGAGGAGGAAAGATGCTTTAACTTTTACTTTAAATGATTCTTAAGTGTTTAGGTTCTTTTATAATGAGCATATATAACTTTTGTAATTTCTTGGAAAGTTCTCTTAGAAACAGCAAATGGTTAATATATATATACATGTATATGATAAAACACTATCTCCACATTTAAAGCAAGTGGAAAGTTAATAAAATGGGAATATACTTGGAACATATTAAAATTAAAAAAACAAAATATATACATGTATGGCTTATTCACAGAAAAGAAGCTGGAAATAACAACGGTTCACTTATATATGTGATACAAATTATATCCAGGTGATATATTTTCTTCTTTTTCTGCATTTTCCAATTTTACTACAATGAGCACAATTAGTTTCTGCCTACAGTGTTTTTGTTGATGAAAAATTAAACACTAAAAGGTTCCTGTGGCAGTCCCCATTTACACATCAATAAATCAAAGTTACAAAATAAAGTTATGATCAAAATAAATTAAGAAAAACAGGTATATGTAATTAATCCCCTACCTCACTCCTAGTATCAGGAAGTGATTCTTGTGGATGGAGACAAGTATGTGCTACCTTGATGACGTGTTCCAGTTTTTTTGGCTGCTCCTCTACTTTAGCTGCTAGAAATAAAGCCGCTGGAGCCACAGACTGGATGAAGAGAAAACAAATCATATCATATTTATTACTTGTTTATTTCTAGATCAAGGTAGATCTAAAAAAAAAAAAGTTCTTTGCTTACCTCAACTTCATCACCTTGTTTATGCTTTTTCCTGTATTTAAAATGTCCCCCCTCTTCTATCCATTAATCTACATCCACTTTGGAAAAACAATCCTTCAACAAACTCATTAAAAGCTACCTATCCAAGCCTGACTCTTGGTAGTGCAGTGGGCAGAGCATCGACCTGGATGCTAAGGTCCCCAGTTCCAAACCCCAGGAAAGTCACTGGCTTGAGCATGGAATCAAACATGATCTCATGGTCACTGGCTTGAGCAACGGGTCATTGCCTTGGCTTGAGCCCCCCCCCCCCACCGCACCTGTGAGAAGCAATCAATGAACAACTCAAGTGAAGCAACTAGGAGTTGAAGCCTCTCACATCTTCTCTCCCTCTCTCTAAAAAAATAAAAATAAAAGCTACCTACGTAACTAGACACTTTCTATTTAAAATGAGATAAACTTTAAGTTTTTATCAAAACACTTTGTATAATTTTTAAAAAAGAGTAAATGGAAATGTCCAGAAAAGGCAAATCCATACAGACAAAAGAAAGATTAATGGTTGCCAGGGGCAAGGAAGAGAGGGCAATGGGAATAACTGCTAAAGTATGAGGAGTTTCTTCTTTTGGTTCGATGTAAATGTTTGTGGTGGTGGTGGCGGTGGCACAACTCTGAATATACTACAAACCAGTGATTTGTACACTTTAAATGGAAGAATTTTATTGCATGAGAATTCTCTCAGCTATACTTAAACCTGGGGGGCATAAATCTTAAAATAAAAGGGAATTCAAAGTATAGTAGTATATTCAAGAATTTATACATGGAAGGAACTTCAAGGGGGGTAGAAATTCAAGCCAATATACATGTAGACATCAAATTTGGACACAAAACAATAAAAGAGATTAGAGTAATATGACCAGGCAAGTAGAATTTCTCTTGAATCTTAATATTTCAATGAATCAAAGATGGCAACGACGGCCCTAGCCCGTTGGCTCAGTGGTAGAGCGTCGGCCTGGCATGCAGAAGTCCCGGGTTCGATTCTGGCCAGGGCACACAGGAGAAGCGCCTATCTGCTTCTCCACCCCTCCCCCTCTCCTTTCTCTCTGTCTCTCTCTCCCCCTCCCGCAGCCAAGGCTCCATTGGAGTAAAGTTGGCCCAGGCGCTGAGGATGGCTCCATGGCCTCTGCCTCAGGCACTAGAATGGCCCTGGTTGCAACAGAGCAACGCCCCAGATGGGCAGAGCATCGTCCCCTGGTGGGCATGACGGGTGGATCCCGGTCGGGTGCATGCAGGAGTCTGTCTGACTGCCTCCCTGTTTCCAACTTCAGGGGGGAAAAAAAAACAAAGATGGCAATGACAAGAGCTAGAATTCATCAGGAATAAAATAAATTTTATAGAACTGAATATCTATTTCACCTTAATGACTGACATGCATTCTAACACAGAAGTCCCTCATTAAATATATTCCAAGACTCCCAATGAAGGCCTGAAACTTTGAATAGTACCAAACCTTATACAGGCTATATTTTTCCTATACATACATATCTATAATAAAGTTTAACTTATAAATTAAGCACAGAAATAACAATATCATAAAACAACAATTATAACAATATACCATTATAAAGGTTATGTGATATGGTTTCTCTTTCTCATAACTAAGATGGCTACTAAGGAGTGAGACTGCAAAAGATTTCATCACATTACTCAGAACAGCATGCAACTTAAAACATTAATTTTCAGTAATTTTCCATTCAATATTTTCGACCACGGTTGACCACAGGCAACTGAAACTGCTGAAAGCAAAAGCCCAGATAAGGGAGGACTACTGTTGCATCCCTGCTTTCTGTTATACTTTGATAAAAGAGATTTTTTCCCACAATTCAACTAACAGTAACAATTATCTTCCTTCAATATTTGTTAAAATTGTAGACAGAGCTTGCTACTTATACATCCCCAGAGTTTAAGATAAAGATATTTTTGTAAGATTTTATTTTTTGCTTTGAGTGAGAGAGAGAGAGAGAGAAAGAGAGAGATGAGGGTAGGGGAAGCAGTAAGCATCAATTTGTTATAGCTGCTTCTCATGTGCCTTGGCCAGGCAACCCCAGGGTTTCAAACCAGCAACCTCAGCATTCTAGGTTGACAGTTTAGCAACTGTGCCACCACAGGTCAGGCCACAAAAGATTTTTAACAAGAGTGACACTAAAGATTTTAGAAAAATATGTAGAATTCAAGAAATATTTAGAAAGATTAATCTGGTGGTATGACTGAAAGAAATTAAAGGGTAGGATAAATGTAAAAAGTTAATTTGTTATTTTTATCTTTTCCTTCTTTTCCAAGTGAGAGGAGGTGAGATAGACTCCCACATGCGCCCCAACTGGGATTCACCTGGCAACCCCATCTAAGGCCAATGCTCTGCTCATCTGGGGCCATGCTCACAACCAAGCTATTTTTAGCACCTGAGGCAGAGATTCCATGGAGTCATCCTCAAACTAACTGAGCCACTAGCTGCAGAAGAGCAAGGGTGGTGGTGGTAGAGAAGCAGATGGTCACTTCTCCTGTGTGCCCTGACCAGGACATGAACCTGGGACATCCACACCACGGGCCAACTCTCTACCACTGAGTCAACTGTCCAAGAAAAAGTTAATTTTTTAAAAAGAAAATAATTGGCCCTGGCTAGTGGCTTGGTGGATCGAGCATTGGCCTGGTGTGTGGATGTCCAGGGTTCGATTTAGGGTCAGGGCACACAGGAAAAGTGACTGCCTACTTCTCTATCCCCCATTCTTTCACTCTTCCTCTCCTGCAGCCAGTGGCTCAATTGGTTCAAGCGTGGCCCTAGGCACTGAGGAGGGCTTGGTTGGTATGAGCACGTCAACCTAAAAAGAGCTTGATACTCAAGCATCTGCCCCAGACGGAGCTGCCAGGTGGATACCAGGCAGGCAAACGTGGGAGTGTGCCTCACTACCTCCCCTCCTCTCACCTAAAAAATGAAATAAAATAATAAGATAGAATACAATAGAAGAGACCTGGCCAGTTTGCTCAGTGGTAGAGCATTGGCCCAGTGTGTGGAAGTCCGGGGTACAATTCCCAGCCAGGGCACACAGGAGAGGCACCCATCCGTTTCTCGACCCCTCCTTCTCTCCTTCCTTTCTCTCTCTCTCTCTCTCTCTCCCCCTTCCGCAGCCAAGGCTTTACTGAAGCAGAGTTGGCCCGGGTGCTGAGGATGGCTCTATGGCCTCCTCCTCAGACGCTAGAATGGCTCTGGCCGCAGCGGAGCAACGCCCCAGATGGGCAGAGCATCGCCTCCTAGTGGGCTTGCTGGGTGAATCCCGGTCAGGCGCATGCGAGAGTCTGTCTCTGCCTCCCCACTTCTCACTTCAAAAAATAAAAATAAATAATAAAAATAAAATAAAGAAAAAATTAATAACTTAGACATTACAAATAAAATTGAGAGTAGTCAGCCCCTGACCTGTGGTAGTGCAGTGGATAAAGCATGGACCTGGAATGCTGAGGTTGCCGGTTCGAAACCCTACACTTGTCTAGTCAAGGCACATATGGGAATCGATGTTTCCTGATCCCCCCCTTTTCTTTCTCTCTCTTTCTTTCTTTCTCTCTCTCTCTCCCCCCCCCCCAAAATGAATAAAAAATAAAATAAATTGAGAGTAGTCACTAGAAGTAGAAATAAAGAAAATGAAACATGGGTATCATTTGAAAAACTACTAAGGCTTCACTATATATGTGTATGTATATGCATGCAGAGAAAAAGTCTAACGGGATATATTCCAAAACGTTAACAGGATTATCTCTGAACAGTGGGTTATAAGGAAATCATCGCTTTCTCCTTTATTCTGTCCTCTTTTAATTTTATAACGATAATACACATATATAGGGAAAGAAAAATCAGTACTGGTATAAAAATTAAAAGGACTTTAAAACCAACTGGACAGAGGGGAAAAGAAAAAGGACTACTAAAAGATAAAACTAAAATTTTAAGCCTCCAGATTCACCTCAAGAGACTGAAATAGCCCTGGCTGGTTGGCTCAGTGGTAGAACATCGGTCTGGTGTGCAGGAGTCCCAGGTTCGATTCCTGGCCAGGGCACACAGGAGAGGTGCCCATCTGCTTCTCGACCTCGCCCCTCTCCTTCCTCTCTCTTTTCCCCTCCTGCAGCCAAGACTCCATTAGAGCAAAGATGGCCCAGGCACTGGGGATGGCTCCATGGCCTCTACTTCAGGCGCTAGAATGGCTCTGGTTGCAACAGAGCAATGCCCCAGATGGGCAGAGCATCGCCCCCTGATGGGCATGCGGGGTGGATCCCAGTTGGGCGCATGTGGGAGTCTGACTGCCTCCCCATTTCCAGCTTTGGAAAAATTAAAAAAAAAAACACACACACAAAAAAAACAGAGAGACTAAAATAAAATAGGCCCTGCCAGGGCACACAGGAGAAGCACCCATTTGCTTCTCCACCCCTCCCTCTCTTCTTCCTCTCTCTTCCCCTCCCGCAGCCAAGGCTCCACTGGAGCAAAGTTGGCCCAGATGCTGAGGATGGCTCCATGGCCTCTGCTTCAGGCACTAGAATGGCTCCACCTGCAACAGAGCAATGCCCCAGATGAGCAGAGCATCGCCCCCTGGTGTACATGCCAGGTAGATCCCAGTTGGGTGCATGCGGGAGTTTGTCTGACTGCCTCCCTGCCTTACCGCTTCTAACTTCGGAAAAATACAAAATAAAAGAGACTAAAATATATTTGAAAGAAACTAACTAAAATATGGTATACAAACAATGGTTAACAAAGTAAGATAATATCTCAGTGAAAGCTTGCAAAAAATTAATTTTCATCTAAGTTTTGTGCAAATCAGCCACATAAATACCTATTGCTCCCTCATGGAGTCAGCTATCAAAACACTTCCCATCAAAGGCAGATTCTCAGAGGAATCCTACACTCATTCCAAATGAGAGTATAAGATTTTTCTCCATTTTGAAATAATAATACCAGCTAATATATATTTGTTTGCTATGTACAGTACTTTGTAAATTAACCCATTTAAATCTTATTAACAACTCTGTGAGTTAGGCACTATTAGCAACTTCAAAGAAATGAAAATAACAGCCCTTTCGTAACCTGCCCAAAGCCATATAGCTAGTAGCACTGCACCAAGGATCCAAACATAGACATGTCTGACTCCAGAGCCTATTCTCTTAACCATAAGCCTGACCTCAAGAGTCCACTAAAGAGGTAAAATACAACCAATCAAATTTGATAACCATTAAAATGCAACACCTCTATTTTAAAATATATAAAATACAGCACAAACACACACACCAAGTTGCTCAAACTGTACATATAGAA
Organism: Saccopteryx bilineata; assembly: GCF_036850765.1. NCBI lineage: Eukaryota > Metazoa > Chordata > Mammalia > Chiroptera > Emballonuridae > Saccopteryx > Saccopteryx bilineata. The sequence goes on along the minus strand of NC_089491.1, from coordinate 135,294,583 downwards.
AATCAAGTAATGAGACTGAATTTCTTCTTAATAAGAGAGTAAATGCTATGCTAGAATTTAAGTAGAAATAAACCAGTAATTTAATCATATCCACTAAAGATGTAAATTTGTTAAAGATTTTTTTAAAAATTGATTTTAGAAAGAGAGGTGAGAGAAAAGGGTGGGAGAAGAGCAGGAAGCATCAACTCCCAGTAGTTGCTTCTCATATGTGCCTTGACTGGGTAAGCCCAGGGTTTTGAACTGGCGACCTGGACATTCCAGGTCACAATGCCTTATTCACTGCACCACAGGTCAGGCAAGAAGCAAAATTTACTTCAATCAAAAGGCAAGTTTTCTACCTTTATTGGAAATATACTGTATCTTGATCTGAATGGTGGTTACATACATACGTGTGTATGTGTGTGTGTGTGTATGCGCCATACTTTTCTCTCCATAAGACGCACTTTTCTCCCCCCAAAAGTGGAGGGGAAAATGCCCCTGTGTCTAGAGGAGCAAAAAATACGGTATTTTATTAAATATTTTCACACACCACTTGGTTCAGAATTTTTTTTTTCTTATTCTCCTCCTTAAAACCCTAGGTATGTCTTACGGTCAGGTGCATCTTATGGAGCAAAAAATGCAGTAATATTGCAAAAAAGTAATCAAGTTGGACACCAGGTTTTTGTGCTTTATTGTATGTTACACCTCAATTAAAAAAAAAAAAGGCTAGAGCTCCAAAACACTATCAATGAAAGATACAACAAAATCATAAAAGTATTCACAACGTGTGACATACAGATCTAATATGTAAAACACTCATATAAATTAAAAAAATTAGAACAAGAAAATAGGGGCAAAATGAATCGACAATCTTTTTTTTTAAGCGAGGGGGACAGACAGACAGAAAGACAGGAAGGGAGAGAGATGAGAAGCATCAACTTGTAGCTGTGGCACCTTAGTTGTTCATTGATTGTTTCTCATATGTGCCTTGATGGGGGAGTGGGGAGTGGGGGGGGGTTCCAGCCGAGCCAGTGACCCTTGGCTCAAGCCAGCAACCATGGGGTTTCAAACCTGGATCCTTAAAAGTCCAGGCTGATGCTCTATCCACTACGCTACCCCCTGGTCAGGATCAACAATCAATTTTTAAGTTAATTCTTCAATTTCATGAGAACAACCAATAGGTCTAAGTAGCTCAACTTTAGTAGTTGAAGAAATTAAGAAAAATAGTTTAGGACTCCATTTTGTTCACCACTGTATCAGTGTTTGAAAAGTAGTTAGAATTTACAATCTCCTGAAGTAACAAAAATTTGTTAGTGAGGATGTAGAGCAGGGGTCCCCAAACTACGGCCCGTGGGCCACATGTAGCCCCCTGAGGCTATTTATCCGGCCCCCGCCGCACTTCCGGAAGGGGTACCTCTTTCATTGGTGGTCAGTGAGAGGAGCACATTGACCATCTCATTAGCCAAAAGCAGGTCCATAGTTCCCATTGAAATACTGGTCAGTTTGTTGATTTAAATTTACTTGTTCTTTATTTTAAATATTGTGTTTGTTCCTGTTTTGTTTTTTTTTTACTTTAAAATAAGATATGTGCAGTGTGCATAGGGATTTGTTCATAGTTTTTTTTATAGTCTGGCCCTCCAACGGTCTGAGGGACAGTGAACTGGCTCCCTGTGTAAAAAGTTTGGGAACCCCTGATGTAGAGGAAAGGACCCTCTCCTATAGTGCTTGAAACAATGTATATCAATGTAATCGTTCAGTAGGGCAAATTGACACAACAAATTTTTTTTTTTTTTTCTGAAGCTGGAAACGGGGAGGCAGTCAGATAGACTCCCGCATGCGCCCGACTGGGATCCATCCGGCACGCCTACCAGGGGCGATGTTCTGCCCATCCAGGACGTCGCTCTGTTATGACCAGAGCCACTCTAGCGCCTGGGGCAGAGGCCATGGAGCCATCCCCAGCACCCGGGCCATCTTTTGCTCCAATGGAGCCTCGGCTGCGAGAGGGGAAGAGAGAGACAGAGAGGAAGGAGAGGGGGAGAGGTGGAGAAGCAGAAGGGCGCCTCTCCTGTGTGCCCTGGCTGGGAATCGAACCCGGGACTTCCGCATGCCAGGCCGACACTCTACCACTGAGCCAACCGGCCAGGGCCACAACAAAATTTTTTTAAATGCATACCCTTGACACAGCAATTCCACCTATAAGAGTTTATATTAAAATAGTCACATAAGTGTACTACATCTAGAACAGACTATCTCATATAACGTTATTTATATAATATAATACACTAGAAACAACCCAAATATCCATCAATATGAAGCTGGCGAAATAAATTACAGCAAAACCACAAAGAAATACTATGTGGTCTTTTAAAATAATGAGAAACCACTCTGGTCAAGTAGCTTAGTTAGTTGGAGTATTATCCTGATGCACCAGGGTTGCAGGTTCAATCCCTAGTCAAGGCACATATGGGAATCAACAAATAAATACATGGATGAGTGGAACAACAAATCAATGTTTCTCCCTCTTTCTCTACCCTCCAAAAATAAATTAAAAACATTTTAAAATAAAATGAGAAACCAAAATGTCCAGTATGTACTATTAAATGATAAAGGCGGCCCTGGCCGGTTGGCTCAGCGGTAGAGCGTTGGCGTAGCGTCTGGAGGTCCCGGGTTCGATTCCCGGCCAGGGCACACAGGAGAAGCACCCATCTGCTTCTCCACCCCTCCCCCTCTCCTTCCTCTCTGTCTCTCTCTTCCCCTCCCGCAGCCGAGGCTCCATTGGAGCAAAAAAGATGGCCCGGGCGCTGGGGATGGCTCCCTGGCCTCTACCCCAGGTGCTAGAGTGGCTCTGGTCGCAACACAGATGGGCAGAGCATCGCCCCCTGGTGGGCATGCCGGTGGATCCCGGTCGGGCGCATGCGGGAGTCTGTCTGACTGCCTCCCCATTTCCAGCTTCAGAAAAATTAAAAAAGATAAAGGCAAGTTGTGTAATAGTAGCATAGTAAGAAGTGAATTTCTATAAAAATAAATAAATGCTAGTATGAGCACAGAAAATATGTCTGGGACACTGCCAAATATTTATCAATAGTTAACTCTGGAGAGTGGAATTACATTTCTGTATTATTTTAATTTTTACCATTAGCATTTATTACCTTTGTAATAAAAAAATGCATGAGAGATTGATAGGACATATAACATCAATGCCACACAATGCATTATGTCCTCTCAAATTTGAATTTGGATTCATCATAGTTCAACTCTTTAAAATTAGTATATTAAAGGGATAAAGTTTTTGATCTGTTAATTCTAGAATGTGCCTAAAATGAGTTCTCTGGAGATCATCAACCCCAAAATAAAAGTCACTGGATTCAAAAAAAGGTCATGCCCTGGCTGGATGGCTCAGTGGAAGAGTATCAGACGGATATGTGGAAGTCCCAGATTTAATTCCCAGTCAGGGCACACAGGAGAAGTGACCATCTGCTTCTCCGCCCCTCCCACCATCTTTTTCTCTCTTCCCCTCCTACAGCCAAGGTTTGAATGGTTTGAGCAAAGTTGGCCCCAGGTACTGAGGATAACTCCATGGCCTCACCTCAGGCACTAAATTAGCTCAATTTCCGAGCAAGGGAGTAGCAGCCCAGATGGGCAGAGCATTGCCTGGTAGGGGGCTTGCTGGGTCAATCCAGGTCTGGGCACATATCAGAGCCTCTCTCTGCCTCCCCACATCATTTAATAATAATAATAACAATAATAATAATAATAGTAATAAAAAGGTCACAACATCCCAAAGTTCTCTATACTAGATAATTACCATTCATTCATTCAACAAGTTTACTAAAGGTTCTTTGCAGGATACACAGAAAAGTGAGCCTCTGCCCTTGCTAAACTTAAAACATAAGAAATAAGAAAAAATAATTTAAAAGGGGAACATAGGGAAAATATATATTAACATATATATGCATAGAGTGAACAAATCGATTTTGAGATATATTTCACTCTGGATTTCAAACCTTTATCATAATAGTACTGAACTGTTTTCTCCTTCACTGAACCCCAAATTGGGGGTTCCTGTTGGCACTGAATTCACAACCATTGGTTGATACCATGGAATATTACTCTGCCAAAAAAGGGATGCAAATCTTGATATGACACAAATCAACCTTGAAAACATTATGCTAAGTGAAAGTAGCCAGACAAAAAAGGTTAACACAGTGAATAATTTTATATGAAATATCCAGAACTGGGAAATCTATAGATGAAGGATAGATTAATGGTAGCTGAGGGCTGGTGAGATGGGGAAATGGCAGAGTGAGACCTAAGGAGCACAGGGTTTCCTTTTGAGGTGATGAAATGTTCTAAAATTGATTGCAGTGATAACTGCATTCATCTGTAAATATATCAAAACCTATTAATTAGTATACTGTAAATGAGTTAATTGATGGTTTGAGAATTGTATCTCAATAAATGGTAAAAGAAAAAAAATCTTTACCACAATAAAAGGGAAAAAATGAACTGCCAAAACAGTTATGTACTGCCCTGGCCAGTTGGCTCAGCGGTAGAGCTTCAGCCAGGCGTGTGGAAGTGCTGGGTTTGATTCCCGGCCAGGGCACACAGGAGAGGCGCCCATCTGCTTCTCCACCCCTCCCCTTCTCCTTCCTCTCTGTCTCTCTCTTCCCCTCCCGAAGCCAAGGCTCCACTGGAGCAAAGTTGGCCCGGGCGCTGAGGATGGCTCCATGGCCTCTACCTCAGGCGCTAGAATGGCTCTGGTTGCAACAGAGCAACGCCCCAGATGGGCAGAGCATCGCCCCCTGGTAGACATGCCAGGTGTATCCTGGTCGGGCACATGCAGGAGTCAGTCTGACTGCCTCCCAGCTTCTAACTTCAGGAAAAACAAAAACAGAACAAACAAACAAAACAGCTATGTACTTTCTCTTCCAAATTTATCCTTTAACCACTGCCTTCTATCCTACAGCTATCAGATACTCTCATTAAATGCTTCTCTCTCCCTTAATAAGGGTGTGATTCTTGCCTTCAGAGGTAGAGCTGGAGGCAGGGAGGTCAAGGACTGGAGAAAACCAAGCTGACTGGATAACCAACAAAAATTGGGGATACTTAATCCAAAATCCAAAGGGTTTTACTCCCAATACAGAGTCCACCAATATCTTAAAAGAACCGTATTTAGCTACATAGATCCTTTACTATGGCACTAATTTTTTTAAAAAGCTCAAAATTTATTATCTTTTAAAAAAAAGTCATCATCCTAAATTTGAAACATTTTTCCTCAAAACAATCTTGAAAATAAATAAAAAGAACTATTTAACTCACAAATCCATATGAAGTATTCGTCAAGTTTAGCCCTATTACCTGTGAGTTTAACAAGTATAGTTACCTACCTACAACTAGGATATCACTGTGAACTCTCTCCCTAGTAATTTACAATAATGTTAAATGGGACCATTTCAGGTAGCAAAACCAAAAACAGCACTATTTACAATTCTGTCCAGAAAAAAAAAATCATTTTATTACCATTATTTTCTTTTGCCTGTCTTAAAAGTCATCCCCACTCATCACAAAGTGTACCTCTACCTTCCCCTTCCAAACTATCATTGATTGGAATTTTATCAAAGGCTTTTAAATAAATCTAAATAATTTACATTCATTTGTCTTCCTGTGACCGTATTATTCACCACTTCAAAAATTACACTTAAGGCCCTGGCTGGCTGGCTCAGCGGTAGAGCATCGGCCCAGTGTGTGGAAGTCCCAGGTTCGATTCCTGGCCAGGGCAACAGGAGAAGCTTCTCCACCCTTCTCCCTCTCCTTTCTCTCTCTCTCTTCCCCTCCCGCAGCCAAGGCTCCACTAGAGCAAAGTTGGCCCAGGCACTGAGAATGGCTCCATGGCCTCCACCTCAGGAGCTAAAGTAGAGTCACAGCGAATGTAGCGGCGGAATGCCCCAGAGGGGCTGAGCATTGCCCCCTGATGGGCATGCCAGGTGGATCTTGGTCAGGCGCATGCAGGAGTCTGCCTCTCCCCAGCTTCTCATTTCAGAAAAATACCCCCCAAAAATACATTTAAAATTCAGCAGTTTCTCCTGAATGCTTCTCTCCCAAATCAAATATTGTTTTAATTATTCAACAATCTACTTCTTTAGTAAACAATTGACTAGACACTGCATAGAAAAACTGAGTCTGACCGGGCAGTGGCAAAGTGGATAGAGCATCAACCTGGGATGCTGATGACCCAGGTTCGAAACCCCTAGGTCACCGGCTCAAGGGTCGAGCGTGGGCTCATCCAGCTTGAGCGTGGGATCATGGACATGACTCCATGGTTGCTGGCTTGAGCCCAAGGTCACTGGCTTGAGCAAGGGGCTCTGCTGGAGCCCCCTGGCCAAGGCACATATAAGAAAGCAATCAATGAACAACTAAGGTGCTGCAACAAAGTATTGATGCTTCTCATCTCTCTCCCTTCCTGTCTGTGCCTGTCTGCTGTCCCTCTCTCTCCCATGCATGCAAGAGTTAGAAGGCTGGGTTCAGAACAGCAGTGTGGGGCATAATGAAATTGACCAACCCTAAATTCTAAACTTCAAATTCCAGTTCATCAGCAAAGATCAACAACAAAAAAAATACGAAGTTGGAATCAAAAGAATTACACCATATAAAAAAATACTTACATTTCGATGGAACTGTGTAAAGGACTGAATCATGTAGAATCGATGCATATATACGATAGCAGTGTTGATAGTCAACTGTGAGCTAAAATGTTGAAGTTAAGGCTCCAAAACAGGAAGGCAGTAGAATTCCCAAAAGTACCTCTATATCCTTTCAAATGACCATGCAAGCTGTGCACAATAGATGCTCCCAAATGAAAGTCATACTTACCTCTCCACCAAATTATTAACCAATTGACACTTAGCTTACCTTAAACATTACAGATGTTCAATATAAATTTGCTGAAAAAACAAGCAAGCTTCTCAGCATGTGTGAATCAAGGAATATAAACAAAACTATCTAAGACCTAAACCAGTCATTTGCCTACTGAAAATCCTGCAGTGGTGATGCAGTAGCTCAGGTTATCTCTTCAGATGATTTACAATGCCCTCCCTGACCTGGCCCCAGAGATCTGTTTCCACTATGCCTCACCTTCTAATCTCCAGCAATTAACTTTCCAGTTCCACTTCTCTCTGGCAACCAAGCCTTCTCACATGGTGATCCCTGGGATCAGAAACACTATGGAATGATTTGATGTTCATTCATCAAGAAGAAAAACATTTAAATGCCTTATTTCTAAAACCTCAGAAGACTACAAGGGGTATAGAGATGAGGCAGTCCCATAATGGCAATAACCTTAATAACAACACACATATGAAAAGGAAAGAGCTAGGATACACTAAAACAATTTCAAACAGAAAGTTTAACTCAGTACACTGACAATGCTTAGAAAACAAATTGAATATCGGCAATAAAAATATCTCTTTTGAGGTACTTAAAACATAAATGTTGTCTAGTTAGTAATACATTTAAATGGAAGCTGCACCCAATGATAAATTTTCACTTCCAGCATAAAAAGAACTTAAAACTATTTTATCTATTTCTGTTACAAAATGAGTTTATTTTCTGATAAAAAATGTTTAAATCAAACTGTTCCTTTCATCCCCATCTGTGCAAAAGGCTCCATCCTTGAACCAGTTTACCCATGGCGAGGGTAGGCCATGGTAGCTATGCTCCTCAGTGGCAAGGTGAATAACTGGCCCTGTAGTTATTCACCTTGAAGACGAGGCCGAAGACCAATATCAAGATGCCTATATTCAAGCCCTGCATTTCTGGATATCGCTTATCACCTATCCTGTTCTTCTAGGACAAATTCAAGGACAGAACTCAAGAGTGCCTTAAGGAAGATTGGATCACTAAAAAATAACTAAGATTCTGCTATACACGTGAAAATGATGCCAGAACTCCAGGTAAGTTCAGTTCACATGAAGACCCCTACAAGAGTAAAAGAAATTATCACTGGTCTTATCAAAGGAGAGAAGCTGTCAAACTTCAGGTAACAGACTTTGATTTTACACTGAGGTTTCCCTACAAAAGATAATGGGTGTTCAACATGTCATAATGTCATTGACTACTGTAAGTTGGTTTCAGATGAATGCTGAAAAAAGTTACTGCAACTAAAGAAAAAATACTAGGCTATTGATCCTGTTCTTAACCATAGAATGGTAAACTAAATTACATGGTTTGCCTGTTAAACAGGTTTTTACCAAAACCTAAAAGAACTGTGACATAATCTCACATTATGCTCAAGGAAGAATATGAGAAATTCTCTGACAGGCTCCAATATAGTATCCCTGTGTTCATATTTTCAGCTGGTATCAGTGATATACTAGAAATTAACCATCAAGCTAGTGTTTATTATCCAAATGTGAAAGTAGTATCCAACTTCATGAATTTTGATGACAATGGGGTACAAAGGATTTAAAGGGGAATTTGTATTTTTTTTTTAACGGGGAGAGACAGAGAGACTCCCGCATGCGCCCAACCGGGATCCACCCGGCACGCCCACCAGGGGCAACGCTATGCCCACCAGGGGGCGACGCTCTGCCCACCAGGGGGCGTCGCTCTGCCTCGACCAGAGCCACTCTAGCGCCTGGGGCAGAGGCCAAGGAACCATCCCCAGCACCCGGGCCATCTTTGCTCCAATGGAGCCTTGGCTGCAGGAGGGGAAGAGAGAGACAGAGAGGAAGGAGGGGGGGGGTGGAGAAGCAAATGGGCGCTTCTCCTATGTGCCCTGGCCGGGAATCGAACCCGGGTCCCCCACACGCCAGGCCGATGCTCTACCGCTGAGCCAACCGGCCAGGGCCGGAATTTGTATATTTAACACGATGATGCCTTGAAGAACAAATATTTCAATCAACTAAAAGGCAAGAGCAACATATTTCTGCTTGAGAGAATCCCAGAGACTAAGGCAGATGGGGTAGCCAATTTTAAATACATTCTGAAAACTGTATATTTAAATGACAGGAGTGGATGAGCTTTTAGAAAAGTACATGGACAATACTGTTCTAGTAAAAGATAAATTATTGGAGGTGGCAAACTTACAAAAGATTCTATAAACAAGCATTCTTCAAGAAGACCTTTCTCCTATGGGTGAAACTGATGTAAGAACTGCTTATCTGTTCACCTTGCTTATTTTTATTTAAAATATATTCTTATTCTATAAATTTTTCTTCTACATTACTCAAGTATTTTCAGACATCCATCATCTGAAAGCTCCTTATTGTCCACATCTCTCAACACATCCCTCACATACTTTTTAACACTAGAAAAAAAATCTTCCTTTTTGTCTGACATCTTAGCAAGGCTGCAGTAATGGTAGCTGCTCTTCAAGTTTCCGTATGCTGCCCAAGGACAACAATAAGAAAGATGCTGGAAAATCAACCAAGAAAAGACAAAGATCCAATGAACAAGTCTCGGGCAAGGCCAAAGTGGTCCAAAGGCAAAATTCGGGACAAGCTCAATAACCTAGTTTTGCTTGACAAAGCAACATGACAAACTCTGTAAGGAATTTCCCAACCATAAGACTATAACCCCAGCTATTGCCTCTGAGAGACTGCAGATCCAAGGTTCCTTGGCCAGGACAGCCCTTCAAGAGCTCCTTAGTAAAGAACTTATTCAACTAGTTTCAAAACACAGAGCTCAAGTAATTTACACCAGAAACACCATGGGGATACCCCAGCTGCCAGTGGAGATGCATGAACAGGTCCCATCGACAGCATATTTTAAAAAATACAATGTTATTAAACCAAAACAAACCTTAAAGTTAAAATTTGAAAAATAACTCCCTTCATTTCTAGATCATATTTTGTAGTTAATGTTATCATGATCTTTTTGGATTTTTTTTTTTTTTTTTTACAGTGGGCAAGTTTTTAGAAGCTTAGAAAAGTTTATGAAATGGTGAAATAATGTATATGATTTTAAGTATTGCCACTTCTTGTCATTTTTGTGAATTACACTGATGGTATCACCACCACTGTTATGCTGGTTAATTTGTTTCAGAAAAATTGATATTTATGAGAAAATAAGAGAACCTGGTGTCTAAAAAAACTGTTAGTATCCACATGTCACTTATCTCTATATTGAAAAACTAATTATAAACATGAAATGAAAAGCCAAAAAAATGCTTGGGAGAAAAAAAACCCGCTAAATTATCTCATTGAAATATGAGAAAAACTAATACACATTAGTACTCTGGGTACCTTAAAACCTCTATGCTTTTTCAACGGTTTTTAAAACCGTTAGATCTGTAGGTCTACATCCCTACAATTCTAAACAGACATCGCCCTTTCCTTTTAAGTTCTATAAAACTCTAATAGTTACTATTTTAAATTGAGAGCAAAGCATTGTGTTGGCCATGGAAATTAAATACAAGAGGTATCTCATTTTACAGACAAAGATATATTCTTGACTTTGAACCAAAGCTGGGCATTAATTCTAGGTCAACCTTTATAACACTTTCAGGTAATACACTTTACAAAACTCTCTTTAAACGCTAAACTCTAAAGGCAGTCATGAACGGTAAATCAACCAGACCCCCCAGGCATAGCAGAAAAGCAGAATCTCAAAGTCACCCGAACAGAGATCAGAACACACCGATGAGGGCCTAGAAACGGCCAGTTAAAACACAAAACCGGGAAGGATACAAATTCCCCGCAAGGATGGTGGCACCGGTGAGCGAGCGGGAAATTACGCCACGCCACCCTCGCGCGAACACTAAACTCCAGCCTGTCCCATCGTAGCCTCTCCCACCTAGACATCCATCACTGCCTACCCTCTTTCCCCTTCCGTCCCAGACAGAGCCTGAGGCCTGGAGGCCAAAGGAAGGTGGGACTAACTCAAGGCCGAAAGCCTAGGCCGCAAGGATACACGTTGAGTCGTTGTCCCATGTCCTGGAGCAGATTGGCCGCCTGCTGACGATGAGAAAGTTCTTTATCTGCATCCAGGCCAAAACGACGGGATGGGCTGTTTTCCAACTGTTCTCGAGTAAAATACCACCGTTTGTTGTTGTTCTTCCTCTCTTCCTCCATAGTGCTTCAACCAGAAAGCAGCGGCGAAGGCTGCAAGCGCTTCCCGGCGTCACTTAAGCCGCGACACACATCCGCTGTGCGGGGGCAACTGGGCCGTGACGACTTCCGCTAAAGGTAGTCAGGTAGGTTGTGATACGCTTCCGCCGAAAAGTAATTGAAGAGTCTACTTCCGGAATGGACCTCGCGACAGCCTGTAGCTTAGTAAATAGCCAATAGGCGCTCAGGAAAGACCTTGGGTCGAGGACGCAGGCGCCAGTTGCGTGACACTTGGGAGGTGAGGTGAGGTTAGAAGTTTTCGTTCAAAAGCACGTTTCTTCTCGCGAGAACTGGCTTGAGCGTTCGTGCCCTGCGCGGAAGGGCGAACTGTGTTTGTGGCGGGAGGAGGCGCACGCCCACGCGCCGCTCCGTGGCTCTTGGGAGAATTTCGTTTGTGGTAGAGGAGGCGTTATAAAATGGGGGAGAAGAACGTGACAAAGAAAATAGGTGAGACTGTCAAAAACTGAAAAAAGTAATCGGGATGGCCCTACCGTGTATGATAAACATAAAGCAACGAGAAGGCTCTCACATTGCTGACAATGTAAATTACGCACTTGAAAAGCCAGTATATGCTATGTAGCTAAAGCCTTGAAAGCATTCCTACCTTAGCCACAATTACCCAACTTAAAGGAATAAAAATGAAATTAATAGCATTAATTTGGTGCTTGTCCGACCTGTAGTGGCGCAATGAATAAAAGCCTCTCCTGGAACGCTTAAGTGGCTGGTTTGAAACCCAGCTTGCTGGGTCAAGGCACGTATGAGAAGCAACTACTAGGAGTTAATGCCTCTGGCTCTCCTCCCCTTTCTTTCTCTCTCTCTGTCCCACCTCCCCTCATCCACCTCCCTTCTCTCTCCTCCGCTCTCCCTCCTCTCGAAAGTCTGTTTAAAAATTTTTTTTAATTTAGTGCTCAACATGTTTCAAGCACAGTAGCAACTTTATATATACTTTTTAATGGGCACAACCCTTAAGAGGTAGTAATATTTTAATTCCTATTTTGCAATTGGGTGAACTAAAACTGCTCTTTAGTGTGGAAAGCTTTACGACCACCCTGCACTTGCACATATTTGTAAGTTCCCTTTTTCTGTCAAGATTTAGCTTAGCTCCAAGGTCTGGTGGCTGTTTGATCCTGGTCAGGATACTTAACCTCTTTGTACCTCATGTTAAGGTGACCAATCATCCTCCTTAAGGGAGGACAGTCCTTCTTTTATAAGTTCCATCCACCCTTGAAAAGTGTCCTTCTACATGTCCTTTTTTTTGATACTGGAAGACTTAACTGTAAATGTCCATATTCGATTGATGCAGAGTCGATCCATTGCGTGTGATGTGATGTATTTGCATCTAAATGAGTACTTTTTTCTTACAATTATTATTAAAAACTAATAGGCATGTAAGCATAATTACAATATAAAATATTACAAATGTTTTTATTATGCATTTATAATATTACAGTGTATTGCTGCAATGAATAAAATGTTTCTTTTATTTACAATATTGTTTTCTTCAATTTATTTTTGGCCTTTTCATTGTAAAAAGGTTGGTCACCTTACTCATGTACAAATAGAAATGATAATAATAATACCTACATTTTAGGTTGTTAGAACAATTTTAAATGAAGATGTAATGAGTTGAAAGCATTTATAATAATATCTGGCACATTGAAAACATTCAGTATATATAATATTACCATCACATATTGATGCTGAGAGCAGGACAGTGCCCTCTTCTTTTTGTTTGCTAGCACCTACCTAATAGAGCCTTGGCCCTAGTAGTCAGTAAATGTGAAATAAATGCTCACAATACCCTACAAAAAAGAGTCTAAGGCTTAGGGAGATTAAGTGTGTTGCCCTACTATACAGCTTACAGTGTATATTTTTAAAACAAGTTTAATTTTATTGTTCTTTCAATTCTAGCAAACTATTCTTCCTTTTCTGGAATACTCAATTTACCTTAATTAAATTTGGGTACTAATAGAATGTTTTGTCTTGAGAAGCATCAATTCTTTGTTGTGGCATATTAGTTTTCAGTGATTGCTCTCTCATATGTGCTTTGGGGTGGGGCTACGACAAAGCTAGTGACCCCTTGCTCAAGCCAGCAACCTTGGGCTTCAAGCTAACAACCATGGGGTCATGTCTAGAATCCCACACTCAAGCCAGTGACCTTGGGGTCTTGAACCTGGGTCCTCCGCATCCCAGTCCAACGCTCTATCCACTGTGCCACAGCCGGGTCAGGCACTCTGACTCCATCTTGTTCCAGCCTGACATGTCATTGAACAACTTCTGCTTAGTCCTACAGGCAGATATGCTAATCATTAAAGGAATCTAACCTATAGGCAAGAAATTACTGAAAAAGCCTCCCTTCTCAAAACCTCCCCAAGGAGATACGGAAGGTATGTATGTACAAAAATAATCTTTATAGGAACCTCGTGACTGAGTTTAAAGTTTCACCATCTGCCTGGGATCATCAGTCACCTCCTGACCTCAAACATCTCCTGTTTCTCCCTTCCCCTGGCATAAAAGAAGCATACTGTACTTTCTAAAATGGTTCTTTTAAAAACACTAGTCCACTGTCATCTTAGCTTGCTGGCTTACCAAAGTTGCTTTCCTTGCCTCAGCTCTTGTCACTCGACTTACTGGCTGTTGTATAGTGAACAGAACGAGCTTTCACTCAGTTACAATAATATTTTTAGTTGTATTTTTAGACATGGCTGTTCTAATGCCATAAGTTTATTCTAATTCACTCAGAAGCATTTCCTTCTATTTCAGGCCTTCCTCTGCCATACACTGCTTACAGTTAGTCTTAGCTCAATTTTACTCGGGAAAATTGAGGTTCAGGAAGATTTAAATTACACCAGGTAAGCCTGACCAGGTGGCGACACAGTGGATAGAGTGTCGGCCTGGAATGCTGAGGACCCAGGTTCCACACCCTGAGATCACCAGCTTGAGCCTGGGGTCACCAGTTTGAGTGCGGGCTCTCTGGCTTGAGTGTGGTATCATAGACATGACCCTATGGTCACTGGCTTGAACCCAAGATCCCTGGCTTGAGCAAGTGGTTACTGGCTTGGCTGAAGCCCACTGGTCAAGACACATATAAGAAAGCGATCAGTGAACAACAATTAAGGTGCCACAACTATAAGTTGATGCTTCTCGTCTCCTTTCCTATCTGTCCCTCTCCCCCTCCCGTTACCCCTCCCCCCCACTCTCAATCACTAATACAAATTACACCAGATAATAACATTGAAAAAATAATGATTTCAAATGTCTTTCATCACAAACTTTTTTCTTTTAATAGAATAAGCACTTTTTCAATTATGTAGTCATGAATGTTGTCTTTTAAAAGGTCACCAGATCCCTCTTCCTATTTCTCTGACCTGTATTTGGTACTCCATTTAATCTTTTGGATTGGTGACTTCATTTTGAATTTGCTCTCTTGGCTGAGTACAGGCAGTCCCTGGGTTATGAAACAGATAGAATCTGTAGGTTTGTTCTTAAGTTGAATTTGTAAGTTGGATCAGGTACATTTGCCTATTAAATACAACTTGGACAGATGTTTGTCTTAACATAGTATTTATTTTTACCTTTCTGTACATATAAATAAATATTTTGAAATACAACCTTAAACAATCTTGAGTGGTGCAGAAGATAATGGACTTGTTGAAAAGGATGGGACTGGTATTAGAGAGTGAGGGTTTGATTCTGCTGCCAGAGTCAGTTTCTTGAAGTAGACATCAGGGGAGGTTTATATAGAGCTTTTCTTTCTCTCTTCATAAATGGCCTTGTAGCGTCTCAGGCCTTCAGTAACTGTATGGTAAACTTTGGTGAACCTCTCTGTATCAGAATCTTGCTCCTCTAACTTTACCATTTCTGCTTCAGTGAGACAGAAAGCATCAGCTAACTCTTGTAGGAAGGAAGCTTTATCAGTTCTGGAGTTTCTAGGTTCCTGTTTTCTTCCCTAAATGCTACCATTTGCTGCTCTAATTCTATAAAGGTCTTCATTGGTTAGTTCTCTGCCGTGGGACTCAAGTAACTCTTTGATACTATTTTCACTGATGTCCAACTGCAGTGGTTACCAATGGCCCTTATAGCTCTCTGTTCATAAGTATAGGTTGTATGTAAGTTGGATGTTTATAACTTGGGAACTTAATATATGCCAGTCTTCCAAGAAAGTTCTGGTCTCTGTAAGGCTTCAGGCAATGCACCTGCTAACCAATGACTTGCTACCCTGCTATACAGAAGAGGAGGACCTGTGTAAATCAGAGAAAGGAAATATTCTTTGAAGATGAAATTATTTGAAAGTAGGTTAGCAGCCTGACCTGTGGTTGCACAGTGGATAAAGCGTTGACCTGTGACTATGAGGTTACCGGTTCAAAACCCTGGGCTTGCCCGGTCAAGGTACATACGGGAGTTGATGTTTCCTCTCCTCCCCCCTTCTCTCTCTCTCCACTGTCTGGCTCTCCTCTCTCTAAAATAAATAAAATCTTAAAAAAAAAAGAAAGAAAGTAGGTTAGCAGTGATAACATAATTGATAAGTATGAGTTTTTCAGTCAGGTGTGGATTCAAATGCCACCTATTGTTTTTAAACCATCTTTAACATTTTTTCTAATTATTTTTATTGATTGGTTTTAGAGAGACAGAGTAGAAAGGAGAGAGAGGTGGGGGAGCATTCATTTGTTGTTCCACTTAGCTGTGCATTCATTTGTTGCTTCCCATAAGTTCCCTAACTGGGGATTGAAACAGCTGTCTCAGCGTTTTGGGATGATACTTTAACCAACGGAGCTAACTGCCAGGGCCCTGTCTTAACACTAACTGACACTACCCTGTCAGTAGTGTCAACTCTTCACATTACTATGCAGCAGGTTTTTACAACGTTTTTATTTTACAAAACTGAAATTCTATACCCATTGAACAGGTCCTCATTTCCCCCTGCCTTCAGCCTGGACAACCTCCATTCTATTTGCTGTTCTTCTGTTTGGCTATTTTAGATATCTTATGTAAGTGGAATCATGCAGTATTTGTCTTTCTGTGATAGCTTACTTCACTTAGTACAATGTCCTCAGAATTCCAAGCTATTCTTTTATCAGTAACTAGCTGTATGATCTTAAATGTCACCTCTGCATCCTGACAACACCATCTAGCACAGAGTAGGTGTTTGGTACATGTTTATTGTCAAAATAATGTTAGCCTTTTGGTACATTTCCCTTAAAGCACTACTGACAAAATCTTAAATCCGAGGAACGTTGTTGTTAATTTAAGTAGGACTCCATTTTCTGTAAATCACACCCATAAGCCTACTCTTCTTATTCACTAGACCAGTAGTTCTCAAACTTTTTGAATTTGGGGCGCATTTAAAATCTTACAAATAATTGTAGGTGCATTATATACAAATTTCTGAGAAACA
This sequence comes from Saccopteryx bilineata, assembly GCF_036850765.1. Classification (NCBI taxonomy): domain Eukaryota; kingdom Metazoa; phylum Chordata; class Mammalia; order Chiroptera; family Emballonuridae; genus Saccopteryx; species Saccopteryx bilineata. The sequence goes on along the minus strand of NC_089491.1, from coordinate 135,278,104 downwards.
TGTTATAATAAGTCAAATATTAAAGAAAAAAATATGAAGTCCAAGCATGCTTTTATGGTAATTAAACAAAATAAATATGACAAAATTTAATTTATTCTGACATTAAAAAACATTTTTATGTTACATTTTTGGAGTTATGCTTTTTTTTTTTTTTTTTTTTTTACTGAGACAGTGAGTCAGAGAGAGGGATAGACAGGGACAGACAGACAGAAACGGAGAGAGGTGAGAAGCATCAATCATTAGTTTTTCATTGCGCGTTGTAACACCTTAGTTGTTCATTAATTGCTTTCTCATATGTGCCTTGACTGCGGGCCTTCAGCAGACCGAGTAATCCCTTGCTGGAGCCAGCAACCTTGGGTTCAAGCTGGTGGGCTTTTCCTCAAACCAGATGAGCCCGCACTCAAGCTGGCGACCTCGGGGTCTTGAACCTGGGTCCTTCCACATCCCAGTCCGATGCTTTATCCACTGTGCCACCGCCTGGTCAGGCTGGAGTTATGCTTTTTAGAATTTATAAAAAAAGGGGTTAAACCTGACCAGACAGTGGCACAGTGGATAGAGCGTTGGACTGCGATGCAGAGACCCACGTTCGAGACCCCCAAGCTCACCAGCTTGAGCACGGGCTCATCTGGTTTGAGCAAAAAGCTCACCAGCTTGGACCCAAGGTTCCTGGCTTGAGCAAGGGGTTACTCGGTCTGCTGAAGGCCCGCAGTCAAGGCACATATGAGAAAGTAATCAATGAACAACTAAGGTGTCGCAACAAAAAAACTGATGATTGATGCTTCTCATCTCTATTCCTGTCTGTCTGTCCCTATCTATACCTCTCTCTGTCTCTGTAAAAATAAAATTTAAAATAAAAAAAAGGGAGGTTAAAAAGAAAGTTATATTTTTATATATACAGATACATTCTTAGTAAAATTTAGTAAATTCGGCAGGTCCCGGCACAAATGTGTTGTTTTTTCATTCTTGTGTTTATGAGAAATATGAGCCTGATGTGTCCTAGCGATTTCTTCAATGTCTGGGCATATATTTGAAAGGCAAACTCTAATTTCCTCGTCAATACATTGAAGAATTCCTCTCTTTTTACTCTTAATTGTGTTGAGTGCAGAAAACCTCCACCATACATATCATCTTAACTTTACACCAAACAAAGGATAGAAGAAACTTGCCTTCAGTCTTTCCGGGGAACATGGGAGGCACTGTAAACAATCCAGCACCACAGCTTAACAGCCTTTTGCAACCTAATCAGGCAAGTGAGGTGGGGGATTGGGCAGAATTTCAGTTTACAGCCAATTTCCAACACCTCTGTCCCCAAAAAATCTAAACAAAAACACTGTTGGTTTCTTGGTCCCCAACAGGCACATATTACTCTGGAATACCATAGAGCACACCTGGAAATCTTCTAGGGTGCACCAGTGCACCCTGGCACACACTTTGAGAACCACTGCACTAGACTAATCCAGGACAGGATTATACCAGATTTCATGGTTTAATCTTATTTTGCATTGTACTTATGAATGTCATATTTCAGTCATGTCAAACATTATCATTTACTACTGTTTAAAACAGTTTCTCCCAGGCCCACAGAGCTGAGTGGAGCACAGAGCAACAGGCCCAAGCCAGTGTGGACCAGAGCTGCAGGAGAGATGAATTTACAACTGATTTTCTGGGTTGGACTGATCAGTTCAGTTTGCCATGTGTTTGGCCAAGCAGATGATAATAGATGTTTAAAAGCAAATGCCAAATCCTGTACAGAATGTATACATGTGGGGCCAAATTGTGGGTGTTGTACAAATTCAACATTCTTACAGGAAGGAATGCCTACTTCTGCATGGTGTGATGACTTAGAAGCCTTAAAAAAGAAAGGCTGTCATCCAGATGACATAGAGAATCCCAGAGGATCCAAAGACGTAAAGGAGAACAAAAAATATGACCAACTGCAGCAGAGGCATAGCAGAGAACCTGCAGCCAGATGACATTACCCAGGTCCAGCTGCAGTGGCTGGCCCTGCAGCTGTGTTCAGGGGAGCCACAGATGTTCATATTAAAATTCAAGAGTGCTCGCTTCGGCAGCACATATACTAAAATTCAAGAGAGCTGAAGACTATCCCATTGACCTCTACTACCTGATAGGCCTCTCTTACTCTGAAAGATGACCTGGAAAACAAAAAGTCTTAGAACAGAGCTGATGAATGAAATGAGGAGGATTACTTCAGACTTCTGAATAGGGTTTGGTTCATTTGTGGAGAAAACTGTGATGCCTTACATCAGCACAGCAGCTAAGCTCAGCAACCCTTGCACAAATGAACAGAATTGCACCAGACTGTTTAGCTACAAAAATGTGCTCAGTCTGATTGATAAAGGGGGAGTGTTTAATGAGTTGATTGGCAAACAGCTTCAATCTGGAAATTTGAATTCTCCAGAAGGTGGCTTCAGTGCAATCATGCAAGTCACAGTTTGTGGGTCATCATTTAGCTGGAGGAATGCTACACAGATGCTGGTGTTTTCCACAGACACCAGGTTTCGCTTTGCTGGTGATGGGAAGCTTGGTGGCATTGTTTTACCAAACAATAGACAGTGTCCCCTGGAAAGTTATCTGTACACAAGGAGCCATTAAGATTACCCTTCTATTGCTTCTTCACCTTGTACAGAAACTAAGTAAAAATAACATTCAGATGATTTTTGCAATACCGAAGAATTTCAGCCTGTTTATAAGGAACTGAAAAATATCCCTAAGTCAGCAATAGGAACATTGTCAGCAAATTACATCAATGTAATTCATTTGGTCATTGATGCCTACAATTCCTTTTCTTCAGAAGTTATTTTGGAAAACAGCAAATTACCAGAAGGAGTAACAATAAATTATAAGTCTTACTGCAAGAATGGGGTGAATAAAATGGGGGAGAATGGAAGAAAAGGCTCCAATATCTCCATTGGGGATGAGGTTCAATTTGAAATTAGCATCACTTCAAATAAATGTCTAAATAAGAATTCTGAAACCATTAAAATTAAGCCCCTGGGCTTCACTGAAGAAGTAGAGATCATCCTTCAATTCATCTATGAGTGTGAGTGCCAGAGTGAGGGCATTCCTAGCAGCCCCAAGTGCCATGAGAGCAATGGCACGTTTGAGTGTGGAGTGTGCAGGTGCAGTGAGGGGCATGTTGGCAGACACTGTGAATGTAGCACAGATAAAAGGAACAATGAAGACATGGATGCCTACTGCAGGAGGGAAAACAGTTCAGAAATCAGGAACAATGGAGAGTGTGTCTGTGGACAGTGTGTTTGTAAGATGAGGGATAATACAAATGAAATCTATTCTGGGAAATTCTGCAAGTGATAATTTCAACTGTGGTAGATCCAGTGGCTTAAGGTGCTCACCCCAGCCTGTGGTGCCAAGGCTTGCGGCCCCAAGCGTGGCGCACAGCCCCACCCACAGGGGCGGGGCAAAGGCTGAGGCTTGTAGACCTGGGCACGTGAACACAGTCCCTCCTGCGGAGGAGAGGCGGAAACTGCAGTGACAGCCCCAGACGGCTGGCGCCGGCAACGGCAACACTCATACCCAAATGTCAGAGGCAGTGGCAGAGGGGGTGGAGGACCCACAGACAGACCACAGCCTTCTTATACACAGACAAAATGGGAAGGCAGAGAAATACAACCCAATCGAATCAAGAGAAATCCCCAGAAAAGGACTTGAATGAGTCAGAAATAACCAAATTACTGAATGCAAGTTTAAAATAATGATTGTTAGGATGCTCAAAGATCTTAGAACAACAATAGATGGTCATAACCAACAACTAAACAAAGATAGCAAGTATAAAAAAGGATATTGAAATAATAAAAATAATCAGAAATGACAAATACAATATCAGAAATGAAGACCACAATGGAAGGAATTAAAAGTAGGGTGGATGAAGCTGAGAATCAAATCAGCAAGTTAGAGGACAAGATAAACGAAGGCACAGAAGCAGAGCAGAAAAAAGAAAAGACACTAAAAAAACTTGAGGAAACTCTAAGAGAGTTCTGTGACAACATGAAGAGAAATAACATCTGCATCATAGGGGTTCCTGAAGAAGAAGAGAAAGAACAAGGGATAGAGACTTTGTTCAATCATATCATAGCTGAAAACTTCCCTAAATCGATGCAGGAAAAATTCACACAAGTTCAAGAAGCACAGAGAATTCCATTAAAGAGAAACCCAAAGAAATCTACACCAAAACACATCATAATTAGAATACCAAAGCTAAGTGATAAAGAGAAAATATTAAAAGCTGCTAGAAAAAAAAAGGCTATCACGTACAAAGGAGCCCCCATAAGGATAGCATCCAACTTCTCAACAGAAACACTTGAGGCCAGAAGGGAATGGCAAGAAATATTCAAAGTAATGCAGAACAAGAGCCTACAACCAAGACTACTTTATCCAACAAGGCTATCGTTTAAAGTTGAAGGAGAAATAAAAAGATTCCCAGATGAAAAAAACCCTCAAGGAATTCATTTCAACCAAACCAACGCTGCAAGAAATGTTAAGGGGCTTGTTGTAAACAGATCAAAGGGGGAAAAGAATATAGCAAAAGAGGAATACAGCTTTAAAGAATAAAATGGCAATAAACAACTACATATCAATAATAACCTTAAATGTAAATGGATTAAATGGTCCAGTCAAAAGACATAGGGTAGCTGTATGGATAAGAAAACAGGACCCATACATATGCTGTCTACAAGAGACACACCTTAAAACAAAAGATGCACATAGACTGAAGGTAAAAGGATGGAAAAAATATTTCATGCAAATGGGAATGAAAAAAAAGCTGGAGTAGCAGTACTTATAACAGACAAAATGGACTTTAAAACAAAGGCTATAGTAAGAGATAAAGAAGGTCACTACATAATGATAAAGGGACCAGTCTAACAGGATGATATAACCATTATAAATATCTACGCACATACTATAGGAGCACCTAAATATATAAAGCAGATTTTGATGGGTATAAAGGGCAAGATCAACAGCAATACTATAATATTAGGGGATTTCAATACCCCACTAACATCACTAGATAGATCCTCAAGAAAGAAAATTAAAGAAACAGCAGACTTAAAAGACACACTAGGTCAACTCAATTTAATAGATATCTTCAGAACCTTTCACCCTAAAGCAGCAGAATATACATTATTTTCAAGTGTTCATGGTACATTCTCTAGGCTAGACCACATGTTAGGGTACAAAAGCAGTCTCAACAAATTTAAGAAGATTGAAATCATATCAAGCATTTTCTCTGAGCACAATGGCATGAAACTAGAAATCAGCCACAACAGAAAAACTGAAAAATACTCAAACCCTTGGAAACTAAATAGCATGTTATTAAATAATGAATGGGTTAACAATGAGATCAAAGAAATAAAAAACTTTCTAGAAACGAATGATAATGAGCATACAACAACTCAAAATTTATGGGACATAGCAAAGGCAGTCCTGAAAGGAAAGTTCATAGCATTACAGGCATACCTTAAGAAGCTAGATAAAGAACAGCAAGTAAAGCCCAGAGGTAGTAGAAGGAAGGAAATAATAAAGATCAGAGTGGAAATAAATGACATAGAGGCTAAAGAAACAATACAGAGGATCAATGAAACAAGGAGCTCATTTTTTGAAAAGGTAAACAAGATCAATGAACCTTTAACCAGACTCACCAAGAAAATAAGAAAGAGGACTCAAATAAAATTAGAAATGAGAGTAGAGAAATAACAACTGACAAAACAGAAATACAAAGGACTGGAAGAAAATACTATGAAGAACTGTATGCCAAAAAATTAGGCAACCTAGATGAAACAGACAAATTCCTTGAAACATACAATATTTTAAAAATCAATCTGGAAGAATCAGAAAACCTAAATAGACCGATTATAACAAATGAGATCAAAAGAGTTATCAAAAAACTACCAACAAACAAAAGCCGGAGCCCAATGGCTTCACAAATGAATTCTACCAAATATTCAAAGAAGAATGAACTTCTATCCTCAAGCTATTTCAAAAAATTCAAGAGGAAAGAAGACTTCCAAGCTCCTTTTATGAGGTGATCATAATTCTGATCCCAAAACCAGTCAAAGACAACACACAAAAAAGAAAATTATAGGCCAATATTCCTGATGAATCTAAATGCTAAAATCCTCAACAAAATATTAGCCAACCAGATCCAGCAATATATGAAAAAAATCATACACCATGATCAAGTGGGATTTATTCTGGAGAGGGAAGGCTGGTACAATATTTGCAAATTAATGTGATTCATCACATAAACAAAAGGAAGGAGAAAAACCACATGATAATTTCAATAGATGCAGAAAAAGCATTTGATAATATCCAACACCCATTTATGATCAAAACTCTCAGCAAAGTGGGAATACAGGGAACATACCTCAACATGATAAAGGCCATCTATGACAAACCCACGGCCAACATCATACTCATTGGGCAAAAATAAAAAACAATCCCCTTAAAATCAGGAACAAGACAGGAGTGCCCCCTTTCACCACTTTATTCAACATAGTTCTGGAAATCCTAGCCACAGCAATCAGATAAGAATAAGAAATAAAAGGCATCCAAACTGGAAAATAAGAAGTAAAACTATCATTATTTGCAGATGATGTGATATTGTATATAGAAAACCCTAAAGCTGCAATAAAAAAACTACTGGACCTGATAACTGAATTCAGCAAGGTGGCAGGATATAAAATTAATACTCAGAAATCAGAGGCATTTTTATACACCAACAATGAACTGTCAGAGAAATTAAAGTGTGTAGGAGTAAATTTTACCAAGGAGATTAAAGACTTGTACTTGGAAAATTATAAAACATTGATAAAAGAAATCAAGGAAGATACAAACAAGTGAAAGCATATACTGTGCTCATGGTTAGGAAGAATAAACATCATTACAATGTCTATATTACCCAAAGCAATTTATAAATTCAACGCAATACCAATTAAAATACCAATGACCTACTTCAAAGATATAGAACACATATTCCAAAAATTTATATTGAACCAAAAAAGAACATGAATAGGCCCTGGCCGGTTGGCTCAGTGGTAGGTTGATCAGCCTGGCGTGCAGAAGTCCCGGGTTCGATTCCCGGCCAGGGCACACAGGAGAGGCGCCCATCTGCTCCACCCCTCCCCTTCTCCTTCCTCTGTGTCTCTCTCTTCCCCTCCCGCAGCCGAGGCTCCATTGGAGCAAGGATGGCCCGGGTGCTGGGGATGGCTCCTTGGCCTCTGCCCCAGGCACTAGAGTGGCTCTGGTCACAACAAGAGCGACGCCCCAGAGGGGCAGAGCATCGCCCCCTGGTGGGCAGAGCGTCGCCCCCTGGTTGCCGTGCCGAGTGGACCCTGGTCAGGTGCATGTGTGAGTCTGTCTGACTGTCTCTCCCCGTTTCCAGCTTCAGAATAGCCTCAGCAATCTTGAAAAGGAAGAATAAAGCGGGAGGTATCACACTTCCTGATATCAAGTTATACTACAAGGCCATTGTACTCAAAACAGCCTGGTACTGGCATTAAGAACAGGCATATAGATCAATGGAACAGAACAGAGAACCCAGAAATAAACCCACTCCTTTATGGACAACTGATATTTGACAAAGAAGGTAAGAGCATACAATGGAGTAAAGACAGCCTCTTTAACAAATAGTGTTGGGAAAATTGGACATCTACCTGTAAAAAAATGAAACTAGACCACCAACTTTCACCATTCACAAAAATAAACTCAGAATGGATACAAGACTTAAATGTAAGCTGTGAAACCATAAGCATCTTAGAAGAAAACATAGGCAGTAAGCTCTCTGGCATCTCTCGCAGCAATATATTTGCTGATTTATCTCCACAGGCAAGTGAAATAAAATACAGGATAAACAAATGAGACTCTATCAAACTAAAAATCTTTTGCACAGCTGAAGACAATAAGAACAGAATAAAAAGACAAACTACGCAATGGGAGAACATATTTGACAATACATCTGATAAGAGGTTAATAACTAAAATTTATAAAGAACTTGTAAAACTCAACACCAGGAAGATAAACAATCCAATCAAAAAATGGCAAAAGAAATGAATAGACACTTCTCCAAAAAGGACATACAGATGGCCAATAGGCATATGAAAAAATGCTCAACATCACTAATCATTAGAGAAATGCAAATTAAAACCACAATGAGATAACACCTCACACCAGTCAGAATGGCGCTCATCAACAAAACAACACAGAGTAAGTGTTGGCAAGGATGTGGAGAAAAGGGAATTCTGCACTGCTGGTGGGAGTGCAGACTGGTGTAGCCACTGTGGAAAACATGGAGATTCCTCAAAAAATTAAAAATCGAACTGCCTTTTGACCCAGCTATCCCATTTTAGGAATATACCCCAAGAACACCATAGCACTGTTTCAAAAGGAGAAATGCACCCCCATGTTTATGGCAGCATTGTTCACAATAGCGAAGATCTGGCAACAGCCCAAGTGTTCGGCAGTGGACGAGTGGATTAAAAAGCAGTGGTACAAATCTACAAAGGAATACTGTGGGGCTGTGAAAAAGAAGGAAATCTTACCTTTTGCAACAACATTGGATGGACATGAAAACTATTCATGTTAAGTGAAATAAGCCAGGCATAAAAAGAAAAATATCATATATGACTTCACTCATTTGAGGAATCCAGTGAACAATGTGAACTGAGGAATGGAATTGAGACAGAGGAGAGATCAAAGGGACCAGAGGAAAAGAGAACAGAGGAAAAGGGGATGATAGGATGGGGTAAACCTGAATGGAAGTGAGGAGGGCGCTATGGGGAGGAGGGCAAGGGAGATGTTGAGGGGAATATGGGGGTGGGGGGTGCATTCGGGGCAACACTAGAATCTATGTAAACACAATAAATTAAAATCAATTAAATTTTTTAATCAAGTGGCTTAATTTGTGGAGGAAATGGTGTTTGTGGTTGTTGCATGTGTGAATGCAACCCCAACTACATGGGCAGTGCATGTGAGTGCTCTCTGGACATGAACTGGTGCATGGCCCTCAATGGGCAGATCTGCAATGGCCAGGGTGTCTGTGAGTGCAGTGCCTATAAATGCACAGATCCCAAGTTCCAGGGCTGATGTGTGAGATATGCCAGACTTGCCTCGGCACCTGTGCTGAGCACAAAGAATGTGTTCAGTGCCAAGGCTTCAATAAAGGAGTAAAGAAGGACATCTGTACACAGGAGTGTTTTTACTTTAACATCACTAAGGTTGAGAACCGGGACAAGTTGCCCCAACCAGGCCAGGTCAACTCCCTGCCCCACTGTAAGGAGAAGGACATTGACAACTGCTGGTTCTATTTCATGTATTCAGTGAATGGGAACAACGAGGCCATTGTCCACATGGTAGAAACTCCAGGCATCCAGCTTTGTTACTTCTCCTCCCCAGCACGTTTGCTGGACAACAGCAGCTGAAGTCAACTTTGTTAAACTATCAATCCATTGAGAAATTAACACTACCTTACTGTGAGTGAGGAAAGATGAAGATTGGGGGTATGGCAGGGAATAATGGAGTTGAAATTTGCCCAGACTGGGAACAGAGGAAGAGTTTCTGGGTTCAGGACTCCCCATGCAGCACCAAGGAAGAGAAGGAACATCCTCCTGGCAGAGATCAGACAGGCTGCCTAAGATTTCCCGGAGGCTGGGTGTAAGAAAATTTTAACACAAAATTCAAGCATGTATTACTTTATCAACAAAAAAACTGAATTTTAAAAAGTAAAGTTTTGCCCTAGCCAGTTGGCTCAGTGGTAGAATGTCAGCCTGGCATGGGGAAGTCCCAGGTTCGATTCCCAGCCAGGGCACACAGGTGAAGCACTTGTATGAATCTGCTTCTCCACCTTCTCCTCCCCATTTTTTCCCCTTCAGCAGCCAAGGCTCCATTGGAGCAAAGTTGGCCCGGGCACTGAGGATGGCTCCATGGCCTCTGTCTCAGGTGTTAGAATGGCTCGGGTTGCAATGGAGCAATGCCCCAGAGGGGCTGAGCATCGCCCCCAGAGGGGCTGAGCATTGCTGGGTGGATCCTGGTCGGGTGCATGCAAGAGTCTATCTCTGCCTCCCCACTTCTCACTTCAGAAAAATACAAAAAGAAAAAGGTTTCTCCCAGCATTCTTATAGTCTCTAAATTAAAATATGAAGGTGGTGTGCTCTTCCAAACTGTCCCTGAATTCACATTCAGTGATGTCCATGATAGCTTGAAATGTGACATCACTGAATGTTATTATTTAATGGTGTGTTTGTGCTGGTAAATTATTAATAGCTATCAAGGAAAATAATTGTATATGTATGTATAGATACATAAAGTTAGTTACCAATATAAAGGATGTGTAGCACATAATTTATAAAAAGTAAAATATGCACTATTGCCCTGGCTGGATAGCTTGGTTAGTTAGAGCATTGTCCTGATAAACAAGGTTTGCCAGTTCAATCACCAGTCAAGCACATACAAAAAGAGATCGATGTTTCTGTCTATCTCGTCATCTCTCTAAAATAAATCAATAAAATTAAAAAGTTTGCCTGACCTGTGGTGGTGCAGTGGATAAAGCATCGACCTGGACATGCTGAGGTTGCCGGTTCGAAACCCTGGGCTTGCCTGGTCAAGGCACATATGGGAGTTGAAGCTTCCAGCTCCTCCCCCCTTCTCTCTCTCCCCCTCTCTCTCTCCTCTCTAAAAATGAATAAATAAAATAAAATATAAATCAAGGGTACTCTGATAAGCCCTCATTAAAAAAAAATTAAAAAGTTTATTTTAGTGAGAGAGAAAGAAAGGTACATATCTGTTCCTGTATGTGCTCTGACTGGGGATCGAACTGGCAACCTCTGTGCTTCAGGACAATGCACTAACCAACCGAGCTATCCAACCAGGGCAATAATTTTTTTTAATATATAGTATTTATTGTAAAATGTTTATAGCCAACTGATTCTCACAGAGTGTTTGTTTTCATTGAGTTTTACTAAACTCTTCAATCATGAACCAACCTATGATTACATTTGACAAATGAGTATAGCTTTGACTATTGGTTGACATTTTTATTTGTATTATTTAGTGAGATGCAAGTGAAAGTATGAGACTTAAGTTGGAACTTCACTTATTTGTCAGTGACTTGAATAACATCTTTGCTGAATTAGATTATATTTTTTGAATACTGGAAGAATATTTGTTTTTTGTGCTATTGATAATGTAATAGCTACAGACACAATACACTTTTAAACTTAATCTACATGATTAAATTTTTCTCTATCACTTTCTTAACTCTAAACAATCAACAAAATAAATAAATCAAGCCTTTGTCCATAGCATTTGTCAGTTTCTGTAGTGTTATCTCACACCATGGCCAATTTCAAGCTGCCAATGTAACATTACTGATCATAAAATTGGGAAGAGATATAATCACATGGTATACCCTCCATACAGATGAAATGGACGAGGACTTCTGGTTTCCAGTCTGACATGTAAAGACTTGGAAATCATCACTTCTATTCTCAGAACCAAAAAAAAAAGAAAAAGATGAACAAACAAAATCAACAACCCTCCTTTTTTATAAAAAGGATTTTATCGATTTTAGAGAAAGAAAGGTAGGTAGGGTAGGAGCAGGAAGTGTCAACTCATAGTAGTTGTTTCTTGTGTGTGCTTTGACCAAGCATGCTTGGGTCTTGAACCAGTGACCTCAGCATTCCAGGTCAACACTTTATCAACTCTGCCACCACAGGTCAGGCTCAACAACCCTTCTTAAATGCATCAGAGAATTGAGGTGACAAGGCAACCACTACTTCAAAAAGTGGAGAGACAGGACGAATCAGAACAAGCTGAACAGAGAATCATGACTTGAAACAAAAACTGCTACTGGAACCAACAACTGGTAGGAATACTTAAGAGCAATTGACTAATTGCTGATAACTGAAATTGGACTACATTGAGAGATTTAAAAAACTCCTTGGGGCCCAGCCTTAAAGAGTCCCACGCATTTTTGTGAGTTTTACCTCCAAGAGGCCCACAGGCCTTACTACTATGAACACTGGGAAAAATTCTCATCCTTTTGGTAAAGAGAAAGGCAAAGTAGCCATTTTGAAATACAACTAGAGCATTCAGTTCTTAACAAAGGCCTGCCCTTAAGGAAAACTGTTTAACATAGCCCAACCACTGTGGGAGAGGGAAAACAACCAACTCCAGCCTCCTCTAGCTTTCTTGTTTCACCTAAAGGAAGAAAAAACACAAGACACATTTGTGAAGGACACAGTGCAGGAACATGAGCTCACTGAAAGGCCTAGTAGGGTTAGAGAACACTTCTTCCCACATTTTACCAACATTTCAGTAGGGCTCCTATATAATAGCAGGACATTACAACTGGAAGAATTACAAGTTCCAACTATTTAAGAAGGAATATCTAGGGAAACAAAGACAAGGAAATTGGCCTCTGACACCTATGCCTATAACAGGAAATAGCCTAACTTCCAGGCAAATAAACGTGGAATCTCAGTTCCTTTTACCCAGTCTATCATGCTTGACTTTCTACAAAAAAATTACAAGGCATGCCAAAGACAAAACATTCAGTCTAAAGAGACAAGGCAAACATCAGAACCAGACACAGATGCGATGGGAACTTTGGAATTATCAAATCTTGAATTTAAAATAACTGATTAGTTATTAATATGCTAAGGACTCTAATGAGAAAGGTACACAACATGCAAGAACAGATAAGTCATTTAAGCAAAGATGAAAAATTTTTTGTTTTTGCAAGAGAGGGACTGACAGGAAGGGAGAGAGATGAGAAGCATCAACTCATAGTTGCAGCACATTACTTGTTCATTGATTGCTTCTCATACATGCCTTGATGGGGAGGCTCCAGCCAAACCAGTGACCCCTTGCTCAAGCTAACAACTTTGGGCTTCAAATCAGTGACCTTTTGGCTCAAACCAGCAACCATGGGTTCATGTCTATGATCCCACTCTCAAGCCAGCAACCCCTCACTCAAGCTGGTGAGCCTGCGCTCAAGCCAGCAACCTCGGGATTTTGAACCTGGCTCCTTAGCATCTCAGGTTGACGCTCCATTCACTGCACCCTGACCTGGTCAGGCAGAGATGAAAACTCTTTAAGAATAAAAAAAAAATGTTAGAAATCAAAAACACTGATAAAAATAAAGAACGTTGCGTCCTGGCCAGTTGGCTTAGCGGTAGAGTGTTGGCCCGGCATGTAGAAGTCCCAGGTTAAATTCCCGGTCAGGGTACACAGGAGAAGTGCCCATCTGCTTCTCCACCCTTCCCCCTCTCCTTTCTCTCTCTCTCTTCCCCTCCCGCAGCCAAGCTTCACTGGAGCAAAGTTAGCCTGGGCACTGAGGACGGCTCCATGGCCTCCGCCTCAGGTGCTGTAATGGCTCTGGCCGCAATGGAGCTACACCCCAGATAGGCAGAGTATTGCCCCCTGGTGGGCATGCTGGGTGGATCCCGGATGGGCACATGCAGGAGTCTGACTGCCTCCCCACTTCTAACTTCGGAAAAATAAAAAAATTTTAAAAAATGCCTTTGATGGTCTTTGTAGACCAGATACAACCAAGGAAAGAATCAGTGAACTTGAAGATATGCCAATAGAAACTTCCCAAACGGAAAAGCAAAGAGAAAAAAAGGAATAAAATAGAACAAACTATCCAGATACAATAACTGTAAGTAACCTCATGAGCATAGATAATAATAAAATGTAGTAAAATAATTAAGAAGAAAAGATTTTAGTATTTATTTATTTATATAAAGATTTTTTTTTATTGATTGAATTTACTACAGAGGGGAGAGCAGGGAATGAGAAGTAGTTGCTTCACCTGACCAAGCAGTGATACAGTGGGCAGAGTGCCAGACTGGGACTCAGAGGACCCAGGTTCAAAACCCCAAGGTTGCTGGCTTCAGCGTGGGCTCATCCAGCTTGAGCATGGGATCACCAGTTTGAGCATGGGATCACCGGCTTGAGCGTGGGATCATAGACATGACCCCATGGTCACTGGCTTGAGCAAGGGATCATTTGCTCTGCTGTAACCCCTATCCCCCAGTCAAGGCATGTATGAGAAAACAATCAATGAACAACTTAAGGTGCCACAACAAGTAACTGATGTTCTTCATCTCTTTCCTTCCTGTCTGTCCGTCCCTATCTGTCCCTCTCTCTGTCTTTGTCACCAAAAAAAAAAAAAAAAAATAGTTGCTTCACTCTAGCTGTTCATTGCTTGCTTGTTGCATGTGCCATGACCAGGCAAGCCCAGGGTTTCGAACCAGCGACCTCAGCATTCCAGGTCAGTGTTCTTATCTACTGTGTCACCACAGGCCAGGCATATAACTTTTATTTTTAATGTAATTTATTCAATTGTAATTTTTGAATAGTGGGTTAAAAATCATTTCAAAAAGATTCCTGAGCCTGACCAGGTGGTGGTGCAGTGGATAGAGCGTCGGACTGGGATGCGGAAGACCCAGGTTCAAGACCCCGAGATTGCCACCTTGAGCGCGGGCTCATCTGGCTTGAGCTAAAAGCTCACTAGCTTGGACCCAAGGTCGCTGGCTGGAGCAAGGGGTTACTTGGTCTGCTGAAGGCCCGCGGTCAAGGCACGTATGAGAAAGCAATCAATGAACAACTAAGGTGTTGCAACAAAAAACTGATGTGATGATTGATGCTTCTCATCTCTCTCCGTTCCTGTCTGTCTGTCCCTGTCTATCCCTCTCTCTGACTCTCTCTGTCTCTGTAAAAAAAAAAAAAAAAAAAGATTTCTGAAAGTTTAGCAAGTGACTCTCAAAAGTAAATAAGAACTGGCTCAGTACACCATTGCATGAAATAACTAAAGACTTGTTGTAAGTACTGTATTCAGATTTAAATACTATTTGCTAAGGTTTCATTATATGCTGAACACTATTCTGAGGAAATTTACATGCATTATCATTTAATTTTTGTAATTCTATGAAATAGATGCCATCTCCTTTTGACAGAGAGGGACAGATAGGGACAGACCAACAGGAAGGGAGAGATAAGCATCAATTCTTTGTTGAGGCATCTTAGTTGTTCATTGATTGCTTCCTTATATGTTCCTTGACCAGGGGCTACAGCAGAGCAAGTGACCCCTTGCTCAAGCCAGTGACCTTGGGCTTCAAGGCAGCGACATTTGGGCTCAAGCCAGTAACCATGAGGTCACGTCTATGATCCCATGCTCAAGCCAGCGACTCCGTGCTCAAGTTAGATGAGCCCACACTCAAGCTGGTGACCTCGGGGTTTCAAATCTGGATCCTTCATATCCCAGTCTGACGCTCTATCCACTACGCCACCCCCTGGTCAGGCTCCACTTTTTTTTTTTTTTTTATAATAAAATGAAAAACGATGATTATTCAAAGTCTAGCACCTAGAATATGGCAAAACTAGAATTTGAGCCCAAATTGGTACTCTTTCTATTCATTGGCTCTGACATGGTATGATAAAACGGGGGGCAAAAAGAAAGGTAAGTGGCACAGATTACTTCATTTTCCATTGTGAACCCATAAATCATGTGCCTGCTTAGATAAAGGGAATGTCAGTCATAATAATTCTTCAGGACATTACCATGGTTACCAAACAGAGTTCAGTGCTTAAGCCTGGACATTCCAGAAGAGGACAGGGAGGAGCTGAGATGGCATTCTTCAACTTATATCTACTGGGTTACCAAAATTCCTTTCAGCAAAAGAAAAGGGACACAACTGAAAAAACAAGTAAGGGCAATATAGATTAGAAGGCCCACTTTTAGAGATTTTATTTCCTACCTTGGATTAGAGGTTTATTCCTCAAGATTAAAAAATATACGAGTTAAAATTGTGGAGTAGACAGAAAATTTATTCAGGTTCCCTCTCCTGTCATTTAATATCCTTATTAAGATACCTAGTTTGCTCAATCAAATAAATACATTCATTTGTTTATTTAGCTAACATTTATTAAGCACCAGCTTTGTACCAGGCTTTCTGCTGGTGACTGGGGTTACAAAGATGGGTAGGATAAAGCCTCTACCATAAAGTTGTTGACTCAAATGAGGATAAATATGCAAACAAAATATTTGCAATGTTGTATGAGATTAAAGTAAATATGGAATGCTGCCTGACCAGGCGGTGGCGCAGTGGATAGAGCGTCGGACTGGGATGCGGAGGACCCAAGTTCAAGACCCTGAGGTCGTCAGCTTGAGCGCAGGCTCATCTGGTTTGAGCAAAACTCATCAGCTTGGACCCAAGGTCGTTGGCTCTAGCAAGGGGTTACTTGGTCTGCTGAAGGCCTGAGGTCAAGGCACATATGAAAAAGCAATCAATGAACAACTAAGGTGTCGCAACAAAAAACTGGTGATTGATGCTTCTCATCTCTCTCCATTCCTGTCTGTCTGTCCCTATCTATCCCTCTCTCTGACTCTCTCTCTCTGTCTCTGTAAAAAAATAATAATAATATAAATAAATAAATAAATATGGAATGCTATGAAGATACAAAAGTGGAAGTACCTCATACTGTTGGATTTGAAGTGAGGGTAGGGGGATCCTTTAGAGAAGATTTCACACAAAACACTTCCAGAACTGCGTGTTAAAGGACTATTGGAGTTCATCAAGTAAAAAAGACGGGCATATAGCACACTCAAAGGAGTAGAAACTGGAGAGAGAGCCATATTAAGTGAACACTCAAGTTCTTTGGTACAGATAAATGGTGAACTAAACAGGTGCTGGGAGCAGGCTTTGAAAACTAGGCAGGGGCTAAGTAATTGAGGATGCTGTTAGTCATGCTAAGCACTTTATAGGACGTTGTTGAATGGTTTTTAGTTGACAGTATCAGATTTGTATCACATTCCCAGTGCCTAGCAGTATCCCATACATAATAAAGGTTTAATAAATACAGGGATGAGCAAAAGTAGGTTTGTAGTTATTCATTTGGAAAAATATATAATAAAAGAATAAATAAAAGAATAAACTTTCATATACAACTAACTGTAAACCTACTTTTCCCATTCCTGTATTTGTGGGATGAATGAATAATATAGAATGACTAACCAAAACATGTTAAGGGAGGCTTTGCAGATATGACAAGGTCTTAAAAGATGACTTGTTTGAAAGCACAGAAATGAAGAAGAAAGGGTTTTTTGGACAGAATAGCAAGCATGTGAAGGAAATTAAGTATAAGCAGGGACTAAAGCAAAAGTTATTGGGATGAGGGATGGGGGTTACTGGAAAAGAAGAAAGTGCAAAGTTAAGAATATGAAGAACTGATCTTGTATAGGCCTCCATTGGACACACTCTCCTCTTTCTATAATAATTACATCATAGACCCTCTGTTTTACATATCCAGCTTCCAGGTAACACTTGTACAAAGGGCCCGCTGGTGGACCCTAGGAACTCTTTTTTTTTTTTAATTTTTTATTATTTTTTTATTTATTCATTTTTTAGAGAGGAGAGGGAGAGACAGAGAGAGAGAGAGAGGAGAGAGACAGAGAGAGAGAAGGGGGGAGGAGCAGGAAGCATCAACTCCCATATGTGCCTTGACCAGGCAAGCCCAGGGTTTCAAACCAGCGACCTCAGCATTTCCAGGTCGATGCTTTATCCACTGCACCACCACAGGTCAGGCAGGAACTCTTTAATAGCCCTACACCAGCCCTTCATTGCCCCAACACAACTGGGTCACAGCATTAGGCCATGGGGCTATTATTGTCTCCACATAAGGATCTCTCTCTCTCTCTCTCTCTCTCTCTCTCTCTCTCTCTCTCTCTCTCTCTCTCTCTCTCGTGTGTGTGTGTGTGTGTGTGTGTGTGTGTGTGTGTGTGACAGAGAGAAAGAGGTACTGATAGGGACAGACGGACAGGAAGGGAGAAAGATAAGAAGCATCAATTCTTCATTGCGGCTCCTTAGTCTCTTTAGTTGTTCTTATAGTTGCCTTGACTGGGAGGCTACAGCAGAGTGAGTGACCCCTTGCTTAAGCCAGCAACCTTGAGCTCAAGCCAGTGACCATGGGCTTCAAGCCAGCGACCTTTGGGCTCAAGCCAGCTACCATGGGGTCATGTCTATGATCCCACGCTCAAGCTACTGAGCCCACACTCAAGCCGGATAAGCCGCGCTCAAACCAGTGACCTTGGGATTTCGAACCTGGGGTCCTCCGCCTCCCAGTCCTATGCTCTATCCAATGCACCACCTCCTGGTCAGGCCAAATAAGGAATTCTTAGTCCTCTCTCAGAGAAGCACATTTGGCCTAACCCACAAATTTCTCTTGTTCCAGGCCTCTCCTGGCTGCTCCAACCCTACCTGCCCCTATTAGATGAGACTTCTCACCAAAGGAGAACTAAGTTACAAGCCTAGGATATTTCTTTTTTTTTTTTTTTTTTTTTTTTTTTGTAATTTTCTGAAGCTGGAAACGAGGATAGACAGTCAGACAGACTCCCGCATGCGCCTGACCGGGATCCACCCGGCACGCCCACCAGGGGGCGACGCTCTGCCCACCAGGGGGCGATGCTCTGCCCCTCCTCCGGGGCGTCGCTCTGTCGTGACCAGAGCCACTCTAGCGCCTGGGGCAGAGGCCAAGGAGCCATCCCCAGCACCCGGGCCATCTTTGCTCCAGTGGAGCCTTGGCTGCGGGAGGGGAAGAGAGAGACAGAGAGGAAGGAGAGGGGGAGGGGTGGAGAAGCAGATGGGCGCTTCTCTTGTGTGCCCTGGCCGGGAATTGAACCCAGGACTTCTGCACGCCAGGCCGATGGTCTACCACTGAGCCAACCGGCCAGGGCCAAGCCTAGGATATTTCTACCTAGTTAGTTAACTACTTAAACGTTGATGGACAAGACATGGTACCAACCCAGAAAGGCCTGGGTCTCATTTCTGATTAATTTCTTTATAAAAACTGGAGTCCCCTGTAGGCTGTTAGGGAAGTGTCCTGATATCTGCTTACCCATGCTTTTTTCATTCCGATGGCAGACTATCAGAGACAGGAGCCTTGGCTAAACTGTTGACCTAAAATGCAAGGTTAAGAGGGAAGAATGGACATCAAATTTGCTTCCCCTAATCCCCTTATTACTTCCTCGATTCCTTTAATTTTGTACTCTCTGATTACTTCTCAAGGTTTGGACAGAGGAGGTCCACTTGCTAAATTCAAATTCCTAATTTTGTTTCAATAATTATTAGTATGTACTGTGTTCCAGGCATTATGCTGAGAACTCTACATGCATGATTCCCTTTAATCCTCTTATCTTTCCTGTGGGTAGGTATTACTATTCCCTTTTTACCAATAAGGAAAAAGGCTAAAAGAGATTAGCTTGTTTACCCAAGGTCACAGTGATAGTCAGAATTTGATTCCAAATTGTCAAACACTTATGTCAGTGCTGATTTTTAAGCACTTAGTTGTTTATTTTTGTTGTTGTTTTGTTTGTTTGTTTTACAGAGACAGCGAGAGTCAGAGAGAGGGATAGATAGGGACAGACAGACAGGAATGGAGAGAGATGAGAAGCATCAATCATCAGTTTTTCGTTGCGACACCTTAGTTGTTCATTGATTGCTTTCTCATATGTGCCTTGACCGTGGGCCTTCAGCAGACCAAGTAACCCCTTGCTCGAGTCAGCGACCTTGGGTCCAAGTTGGTGAGCTTTGCTCAAACCAGATGAGCCCGCGCTCAAGCTGGCGACCTCGGGGTCTCAAACCTGGGTCCTCCGCATCCCAGTCTGACGCTCTATCCACTGCGCCACCACCTAGTCAGGCTAATGCCACAATGGCTGCACCAGTCTGCATTCCCACCAGCAGTGCAGGAGGGTTCCCTTTTCTCCACACCCTCGCCAGCACTTGTGATAGTCAATCATTTTTAAGACTTTTAGTGATATGATTTTTAAATTGTAGAAAAACTGTAAGACTACAAAGAAATTCCTTATACTCTTTACCCAAATTAGCCAATTGTTAGTATATGGCCACCTTGTACTTTATCTATCTATTTTTTAACTACTTGAGAATAAATTGCTCATATTACCTCCTTTTACCTCCAAACATTTTAGTATGTATATTTCCTAATAATAAGAACATTTTCTCAGATAACAACCCACAGTATAGGTATCAACTCAGCAAATTTTAACACCAATACAATAGTTATCTAATTACCTATAATCTATACTCCAATTTTGCCTGTTGTCCCATTAATATCCTTTATAGCAAAATTTTTCCTTCCAGATCTAATTAAGGATCAAGAATTGCATTTAGTTGGCATATCTTTATAGTCTCCTTTAATCTGAAACACTTCCTGTTTTCCTTTGTGTTCTATGACATTGACTTTTATTTTACTAGATGGGCAAGATATTTTGTAGAATTTTTCTTAATTTGGATTGTGCTGATATCTCTAATGATTAGATTAGGTTTAAATATTTCTGTCAGCAATAAGCAAAATTATGTCTTCAGCACCTCACCTCAGGAGACTTACAATGACAATTTGTCCCATTATTGGTGTAAATTCCCTATTCTTTATCAAACTTTCACCCACTACTTTTAGCATCTATTTGTGGGTCTGTGTGAATCAAGTATTTCTCTGATAATTAAAAATTGGAATTTTTTTCTTTTTTTTAAAGATTCCTTTTTTAAAGATTTTTTATTTATTCATTTTAGAGAGAAGAGAGAGAGAGAAGGGGGGAGGAGCAAGAAGCATCAACTCCCATATGTGCCTTAACCAAGCAAGCCCAGGGCTTCAAACTGGCAACCTCAGCATTTCAGGTTGATGCTTTATCCACTGTAACACCACAGGCCAGGCCTGGTAATTTTCTAACTCAAATCTATTTTAACTTGCAGTTCACAGTAAATTTTTTAAGTTTTGTTGAGTTTTCCCAAAACATTCAACTTAGTTTGATACAAGCCAGTGCTCTTTTTTCCTCTTTTAATATATATTCCATTGGTTTAAGTAATATTTCTTTAAATTACAAAATTGCAGTCACAAACTAATACCAGTATAAATTGTTTGGGAAATAAAAGCATAACTGACTCTAGGTAAGCATACAGTTCAACTTGTAGGAGCAGAAGTATGCCTGTAACTCATGTCCCACTTTGGACATGCCATTTTACTGTACTCACCTGAAATACCTATGCACTCTGCCCTTTATCCATGACCTCATAACAAAAAGAACCTTACAATTTCCGATCATACTACCCTTTCCAGAAAGACACTCAGGCAACATGCATAACTGCCACCAAATTTGGCTTCAACCATGTCATTCAGACTTCCACCTAAAACTTCCATTTAATAGGAATAAGGAACACTATAATGAGAAACGTGTCTATTCTTCAGAATTGGCTTAGGAAATTCATAAGGAGAGCAGGAAGATTATGTATAAAAGATAGCATTCTATTTGGCTCCTAGCCAGGCCACATCCACTTTACTTACCCATCTTTCTATTCCCAATTTCTACATTCATTATTTTCAGGAACCCCCAGTTCCTATCTCCACACTCATGCTTAGTTCCACAACCCAAATATCTTGCAGGGCTCTAATTTGTAATTCATGCTTGTCTTCAGAATGATTGGCTAGCCCCACTCTTTGTCTGGCTTGTTAATACATTCACTCAAATGGTTTGGCCCTTTTCTGTCCACCAGTGCTAGCAGTTCAACCTGTCCTCTATGCTCAAATTAACCACACTCTTACCTGGCCCTCAGCTAGGACTTTAACAGCAACTGTAAAATAAACCTATTAATATTGATACTCCATTCTTAACAGCCTTACTATAATGATCTTTTTAAGTCATTCACAATGTTTCTTTGAAAGTAGGGTTTTTTTTCTTCTGGTAGGTGTAAGTTTATTAACAACTCAAAAAAGCCCACTCAAGCTTTCCTTATTATAATTATAATGAAAATTCATAGAGATGAGTCAACACATGTAACTAAATATTCTGTCATCTCTCCCTGCCTCCTCATTTTCTTTTCTCCCAATAAAGAACCAAAATAGAAAAACCAAAGAAGAATATGGGTATGGAATCTGAAATCTATCCCCAACTTCAGAAACTCAGTTTTTTCAGGTACCCAAAGTTGTTCAAATTCAGGGGTTAAGTCACAGTAAGCAAATTCAGAGTGCCTCCATTTCCTCACCTATAAATGGAAATAACAATGCCTTTCTTATAAATTTGCTGTGGAGATTAAGTAAAATAATGTATGCAATACATCAAAGACCTAGCACATAAAACCAAACAACAGATGATTGGAAGAAAAGTCATAAGCCATAATATATGTTATTTACATGTGGAATATATACCTTTCCTATGACTTTAATATCTTCATCTACTTCTCAAGACATCCTTGCCAGTATAAACCTGGGAAGCAATTTTTTATTTTTTTTTATTTTGTGTGTGTGTGAGAGAGAGACAGAGAGTCAGAGAGAGGGACAGACAGGACAGGCAGACAGGAAGGGGGAGAGATGAGAAACATCAACTTCTCATTACGGTTCTTTAGGTGTTCATTGATTGCTTTCTCATATGTGCCTTGACGGGGGGCAGGGGCTACAGCAGACTGAGTAACCCCTTGCTTGAGCCAGCGACCTTGGGTCCAAGCTGGTGAACTTTTGCTCAAGCCAGATGAGCCTATGCTCAAGCTGGTGACCTTGGGGTCTCGAACCTGGGTCCTCAGCATCCCAGTCCGACGCTCTATCCACCCAGTGCAGTGCCACCGCCTAGTCAGGCTGGGAAGCAATAGTTTTAAGCATAAGATTCCTTGAGAAAAAAAATGCTGGTTGGCTTCAAAGGATATTTCATCTAGACTCTGAAAGAGCCTGGTGACTACAGCTACCTACAGAAGAGAACCCTTGACCAGTGATTATAACTCTCATGTCCACCAATCAATGGATTCTGCCTCTCCTAGACTCACCCTTACTGATCCTAATAGTGGTTGCCCTTGCAAGTTCAGCCTAGCTTCCAGAGTTTATTCTCCTTATGTCCAAGTCTCTTGAGTACCTAAGCTTTCCTTCTCTGTTCTGCCCAGGAGAGCATGGCCCTATAACTGCCCTTTCTCTTATTTAATCTCTAGCACCACCTACTTTGCACCCTGTTCTCCCATCTACTCTTAGCTTCTTACCTGGATACTCACTTGGTCCAGGAGTGTCTCGATTTTTTTTTTTTTTTTTTTTTTTTTAGTGAGAGGAGGGGTGGCAGAAACAGACTCCTGCATGCTCCCGGATCAGGTCCCACCCAATAAGCCCACTAGGGGGCGATGCTCTGCCCATCTGGGGCCCTTGCTCCGTTGTGACCGGAGTCATTTTTTAGTACCTGAGGCAGAGACCATTGAGCCATTCTCAGTATCTGGGGCCAACTCGCTCTAATTGAGCCATGGCTGCAGAAGGGGAGGGGAAGAGAGAGAGAAGTGAGAGGGGGAAGGGTGGAGAAGCGGATGGGTGCTTTTTCTGTGTTCCCTGACCAAGAATCGAAACCAGGACATCCACATACCAGGCCAACGCTCTACCACTGAGCCAACTGGCCAGGGCTTCAGTCTTGATTTCAAGCAAATTACCTCTTATCTGTCCCTTTGCTGAGATAACTCCCTTGTTATATGGAAACCCTAGGTCAAGCTAGACCTTATCATAGCACAAATTTACACATTGCTCACTGGCATAATTTCAGAGTCAAATCAATGGGGATGAGTGGTAGAAGAGATTGTGCTTGTTCTTACCTGAAGACAAATGACCTCTCCAAGCCAGACTCTGTAGCAACAGCCTTCTCGCCACAGACACGATATGACATCCCAGCTATGCACATCCAAAGCGCCTCACTCCGTTTTCCTGCACTGCTGCTTTTATTATTCCTTTTCCAGAGGAATTCACTAGCCAGTCCTCAGAGTTGCTGTCACTTCCAGTTCCAAATGAATCTCTTCAAAGGAAAACTAAGTCGTAAGTCTTTGGTAAAAACTGAGCACGTCTTACTAGCATCATAATTTTCTAGATCCTATCAGAGGATGTAATTGATAATTTTCCTGGTATATCCTCTGCTCAATCTCCTAGGGTCTCCCAGCCTCTCCCAGCTGCCTGTTCCAGGAATTACCTGCTAGGAGACAGCTGGGGATGCCATTCTTAGACTCCAGCAGAGGGCACTGTAGTTCTGGATTTTCAAACAGGAGCAGAAATTTAGCCAGGAGTGAATTGGCCAAATCCTCTGAGCCCCTCTGCCTTTCCAAATGGATAGACCTACTATAGTTATAGAAATGTATCTCAGAAACAACCCATGTGTCTCGTAGCTGCTATAGACCACCATCCCCTATCTGCCTGAAACTAGAGGGGAGAAGGTATTCAAGCTACTCATAACTACAATCATCCAAAGCCTAAGGAATGGGTACCTTCAAGGCGAGTGACTACTGCAACAGACAGGCCACTTTTCCCACATGAGCTCAGTCTTTCCCCACTGGGACTTATCCAGTCCACTACAGAGTGGCCACCATGTTCCATCATCTCTAGTCCTCCATGTTGGCTATAGGACAAGGGTCAGGAACCTATGGTTCACAAGCCAGATGTGGCTCTTTTGATGGCTGCATCTGGCTCGCAGACAAATCTTTAATAAAAAATAATAATAATAATGTTGCCCTGGCCGGTTGGCTCAGTGATAGAGCATCAGCCTGGCGTGCAGGAGTCCCGGTTCAATTCCCAGCCAGGGCACACAGGAGAAGCGCCCATCTGCTTCTCCACCCTTCCCCTTCTCCTTCCTCTCTGTCTCTCTCTTCCCCTCCTGCAGCCAAGGCTCCATTGGAGCAAAGTTGGCCCGGGCGCTGAGGATGGCTCTGTGGCCTCTGCCTCAGGCGCTAGAATGGCTCTGGTTGCAACAGAGCGACACCCCAGATTGGCAGAGCATCGCCCCCTGGTGGGCGTGCCAGGTGGATCCTGGTGGGCGCATGCAGGAGTCTGTCTGACTGCCTCCCAGTTTCCAACTTCAGAAAAATACAAAAAAATAAGTTAATTAATTTTAAAAAATAATGTTAAAAATATAAAACATTCTCATGTATTACAATCCATTCATTTCCTACCGCTCATGTTCATGGTTGCAGGTGGCTAGAGCCAATCACAGCTGTCCTCCAGGACAACACCAAATTTTTATTGGATAATGTGGAATGTACACGAGTTGTTGTGAGGTCAGGAAGTAAATTTCCCTTCTTTTAATCAGGTAGTCAGCTAGCTAATTGCAGAAACCCTTTTGACAAAGAAGATGGCTAAAATAAAAACAGATGAGGAGTATCGTACTTTTCAGCAGGAATGGACAGAGGAATTCGCCTTTGTGGAGAGAGCAGATTCTGCAGTGTGTCTAATATGCAATGATAAAATTGC
The DNA here is from genome assembly GCF_036850765.1 of Saccopteryx bilineata. NCBI lineage: Eukaryota > Metazoa > Chordata > Mammalia > Chiroptera > Emballonuridae > Saccopteryx > Saccopteryx bilineata. Next base: position 135,252,808 of record NC_089491.1, on the reverse strand, counting down.
ATTGATGAAACGGTCAAATATAAAGTGGCACTTCGACACATGGCGTACTACATTTGCATCAAAATATCCAGCGGGGGACAGCAGGAAGAAAGCATGTCAAGAGCTACTATGCAGAGTGCAAGCTAGTCAGCAGCAACTCCATGTTTGGACCCAATAAGGGGACTGGAATTCGGCTAGCTTTGCTGGTGCTTTACCAATTGTGAAAAACGGAAAGCCATTCACAGATGGGGAGTATGTCAAAACATTCATGCTTGATGTTGCCAATGAATTTTTTGACGACTTTTCGGATAAAGACAAGATAATCAAATGAATAAAAGACATACCTCTGTCAGCAAGAACTATTCACAATCGTACCATCATGATGGCAAATCAAATTGAGGCAACACAAGTGAAGGACATAAATGCAGCACCATTCTTTTCTCTTGCTTTGCATTTCTTTTTTTCTTTTTTTTCTGAAGTTGGAAACGGGGAAGCAGTCAGACAGACTCCCGCATGCGCCGGACTGGGATCCACCCAGCATGCCCACCCAGGGGGCGATGCTCTGCCCATCTGGGGCGTTGCTCTGTTGCAACCAGGGCCATTCTAGCACCTGAGGCAGAGGCCATGGAGCCATCCTCAGTGCCCAGGCCAACTTTGCTCCAGTGGAGCCTTGGCTGCGGGAAGGGAAGAGAGAGACAGAGAGGAAGGAGAGGGGGAGGGGTGGAGAAGCAGATGGGTGCTTCTCCTGTGTGCCCTGGCCGGGAATCGAACCCTGGCCTCCTGCACGCCAGGCCGACGCTCTACCACTGAGCCAACCGGCCAGGGCCCTTTTCTCTCGCTTTGGATGAGTCAACAGACGTAAGCCATTTATCCCAGTTCAGCATGATTGCAAGGTATGCTGTTGGAAACATGCTACTTAAGGAAAGTCTTGCTGTTTTGCCTATGAAAGAAACAATAAGAGGGGAGGATTTATTCAAGTCTTTTACTGAGTTCACTAAAGAAAAAAAATCTGGCCCTGGCCAGTTGGCTCAGTGGTAGAGCGTCAGCCTGGCATGCAGGAGTCCCAGGTTCGATTCCCAGCCAGGGCACACAGGAGAAGCGCCCATCTGCTTCTCCACCCCTCCCCCTCTCCTTCCTCTCTGTCTCTCTCTTCCCCTCCCGCAGCCAAGGCTCCATTGGAGCAAAGATGGCTCGGGCACTGAGGATGGCTCTGTGGCCTCTGCCTCCGGTGCTGGAATGGCTCTGTTTGCGGCAGAGTGACCCCTCAAGATGGGCAGAGCATCGCCCCCTGGTGGGCGTGCCGAATGGATCCCGGTTGGGCGCATGCGGGAGTCTGTCTGACTGCCTCCCCGTTTCTGGCTTCGGAAAAATACAAAAAAATAAAAATAAATAAAAGAAAAGAAAAAAAATCTACCGATGGCTAAACTTATTTCTGTGTGTATTGATGGTGCTGCATGCATGGTGGGGAAAACAGGATTCGTAGTGCTTCTTCATGAACATGAAAAGAGACCCATCCTAAGTTTTCACTGCATCCTACATCAGGAGGCACTTTGTGCTCAGATGTGTGGCGAGCAGCTTGGTGAGGTGATATCGCTGGTCATTCAGGTAGTCAACTTTATTGTTGCACGAGCTTTAAATGATCGCCAGTTTAAAACACTGCTGGATGAAGTTGGGAATAATTATCCTGGTCTGCTTCTGCACAGCAGTGTGCGTTGGTTGTCAAGAGGGAAGGTGCTCAGCTGTTTCACGGCTTGTCTCAGCGAAATCGGACTTTTCTTGAAATAAAAAACGTCAAGCATCCTGAGTTAGCTAACACTGAGTGGCTTCTGAAGTTCTACTATCTCATGGACATGACTGAACATCTGAACCAGCTTAATGTGAAAATGCAAGGCATTGGAAATAGTCTTATCCCTTCAACAAGCAGTGTTTGCATTTGAAAACAAGCTGAAACTCTTCATCGCCGACATTGAAACAGGTCGTTTACTACACTTTGAAAAACTGGGAGAGTTTAAAGATGCATGCACAGCAAGTGACACTGCTCAACATCTTGATCTCCAGCAGCTAGCAGGCTTCACATCTAATCTCCTGCAGTCATTCAAAGCATGCTTTGGAGAATTTTGTGAGCACACTCATCTTTTTAAGTTCATCAGCCATCTACACGAGTGTGCAGTGGACAGTGCCAACATGAGTTACATCCCCGGTGTCTCTGTCAGAGATTTTGAGCTACAAGTTGCTGACCTGAAGTCCTCAGACATGTGGGTGAATAAGTTCAAGTCACTGAATGCAGATTTGGAAAGACTTGCATGACAGCAAGCAGAGTTGGCGAGGAAACACAAGTGGGAAGAAATGAAAAAACTTCAACCCGCGGACCAGCTGATTGTCAAAACTTGGAACATGCTTCCCATCACATACCACACACTGCAGCATGTGAGTATTGCTGTACTGACAATGTTTGGCTCTATGTATGCATGTGAGCAGTCTTTCTCACATCTAAAGAATGTTAAGTCCAACCTACGATCACTTTAACGGATGGAAGTCTCAACACCTGCATGAAGTTTAACCTCACCACGTATCAACTAGACTACAAAGCCATCAGCAAAACCATGCAGCACCAGAAGTCTCATTAATGGTAAGAAGTACTTTATTCATCATTGGTTAGCAACAGCATAACAACATTATTAAAAAGAATTCAGAGACTTATTGTACTTTAAAAGTGTTGGTCTTACATAAAATGCCCACATTTACTTGTATTTAGTGTTAAACATATTGTATGGCTCTCACGGAATTACATTTTAAAATATGTGGCATTCTGTGCTTGCTTTGGCAGCACATATACTAAAATATGTGGCGTTCATGGCTCTCTCAGCCAAAAAGGTTCCCGACCCCTGCTATAGGAAATGATATTCCACATTTCAATGGAGCTCAGGAAGCCAGAGTTCTGCCTCTGGATCAAGGTAATGATATGTCTACCACCCAACTCAAGGCTGCTCTGGGTGAGCAAGCTCCTTTGACAGGACCTCCATTGAGCTGTACATAAGGGAGCCCATCAAAAGGCTAGTTCTGCTTGACCAGGCGGTGGCACAGTGGATACAGCATCAGACTGGGACGCAGACTACTCAGGTTCAAAACCCCGAGGTTGCCGGCTTGAGCGCGGGCTCACCAGCTTGAGCAAGGGGTCACTTGATCTGCTGTAGATCCTTGGTCAAGGCACATATGAGAAAGCAATCAATGAACAACTAAGAGGCCGCAACGAAGAACTGATGCTTCCCATCTCTCTCCCTTCCTGTCTCTCCCTTTCTCTGTCTCTCTCTGTCTCGGTCACACACACAAAAAATGGCTAATTCTATCAGCCTATATTATCCCTTTGTCCTTGGTCTTTCTTGGACTTTCTAATTAGATTGTTTCAGGAGTGAGTTTGGTGTAGTAGTTAAGAGCATGGTCCCTGGCACCAAACTGCTTGGGTTAAACTCATGTCTCTGCCATATGCTAGTTATGTGACCTTGGGGAAATTACTAAACTTCTCTGGACCTCTATTTCCATGTTTGTAAAATAAGATAATAATAGTACTTACCTTTTAGTTATGCTGAGCACATTCACTAAGTATTAGCTCTCTTTATTGTTATCTCTACAAGATCCACATAGTCCATTTTATGTCAGCAGTCTGCAACCAGCACCGAGCCTTTCTGTTATCTCATGCCCCATCTACTTCCCCTGGGTTCAGAGTCCTGAGCAAGTGCACCGTATTAAGGAAAATATCTTTGGACACAGAAGCAAAGGAACTCCCCTATATGTGAATGTGCTCTGCAGGTTGGTCTGGTTCCCTGGGCTCATGCTCCTGTCCACTTCCTCCGAAAGCACTGGCAATTTCCTTTTATCAGGGAAGGTAAGTAAGTGCAAAACAGCCTTACCAACACATGTCAGCCAATTTCTATCCATCTCTCTCTCTCTCTCTCTCTCTCTTTTTACTTTTTTTAATTTTAGAGAGAAAGAGAAACAGATTTGTTGTTCCACTTATTTATGCGTTCATTGGTTGATTCTTGCATGTGCCCTGAGCAGGCATCAAACCTGCAACCTTGGCATATGAGGATGATGCTCTAACGCCAACCATCTTAATGCCCCAGCCAACTTCAAGGGATCAATGTCCAGATCAGATATGAACTCTGGACCAGAGTCACTTGTTATGTACCATACCAAAACATTTCTCCCAATATGATCTTATATGATTTTCTAGTTAGGGTGGTATTAATCTGCTGGCAATAACACCAAATCTAAGACAACTGCAAGTAATGGGTGTTAGGTATTGTCACTACTATGTACTAAGCACCTGGAACAGGCAGGCAAGTACCCTAACCAGGAAGTTAGAATTCTGGGAGCCAATGAAGCACACAATTCTTCAACCTGAAGAACTGTGTTCCAACCAACAGAGGCAATGAGCAAAGCAGTGGATAACTAAGATTTCATGACAACTCCAGTGGCCTTTGGAAGCCTATAATATTGAGAAATCTATAAGATTGATTTGGATAAGTGAAAGATCCACCCAAGTACTTTGGCACCAATCCAGATATCCTTTATGGTCCAGTCAAAGCATTAAATGTAGTCTTATGGCAACTCCCATTTCATGGCGCAATTCTCAAAGAAACTGTCAAGGGTACTCTATATCTGTTTAGCCCCCAAAACCATATGAAGCATGGTATTAACTGGGTGGATGAAGAACTCTATTATACCATCTACCAACAAAATGACGGATTCTACTACCTTGCCACAGTGGAGTTTGCTTATAAAGAGCTCGTTGCATCCCTCCACCCAAAACTGTCCTTTCACAGAGCCTGTGGCATGATTCTTTCCTACCCCTCAATACCCTTGACCCAGGTGGCTTCCAAATATGGGAGTTTGGGGAAGCTATGGTTACCAAAAATAGCTTCCAGCTTGTCAAAAGCTGATGTGAAGAGTATGTCAATAGGTGCTTGATTCAGGAGGAAAGCATCCAAGTGGTTGATATTGTCCAGCACACCTCCAAGCACACAGTAACCATCCATATGGGAAGCTGAGAATCTACTATTTGAAAACAAATAATAGAGAAGACCATCTGGCTCTACCCTTAAGGTCAATGAGTGAGGTCTCAGGACCAAAAAGAGATCCCACTGTCACCTGCACCCAGACCAGTAGTACAGCCCAAATCCCATTGCCCACTAGGAATACATTCCTGCTCTTTCTCTTCAGTTTACACCTACTTGGCCATGAGCCTTGTGCCATCCCCAACTTGCCCAAAATCAAACCACCAAACTCAAATGCCACTGCTTCCAGGAACTAGCCCCTCCCCTTGCTGTAACATGTGATGAAGCACAGATCAGCCCCCTGGTTCAGTCCATGCTTCCAGAACTCTATACTCTGCTGGCTCTCCAAGTCCTGAACTGTCTGGAGAGGGAGGGGATTCAAATAGTGCCCCAATCTGGCAGTGTCATTATCTCAGAGGTTAAAGAAGACTTACATAGGAGTGCAAGAGGGAGGGAGGTAGGACAGAGATGATGAAGTAGCACCAAGTCAGGAAGAAGGGGAAAAGTAGGAGCTGGGGAAGAACCCCACAAAAGAAATGGCATCCCTACCCTCCACCAGAAGTGAGGTAGCGATCTCAACAATTTCCAAGAGAATGGCCAACTTTCCAGTTCCTGACAGCTTAGGATTCAGAGGTGTACGCCAAATCCTTTTTTGGTTTGTTTGTTTTTAGTGAGAGTGAGAGAAAGAGACAGACAGGAAGGGAAAGAGATGAGAAGCATCAACTCAGTTGTGTCACTTTAGTTGTTCATTGATTGCTTTCTCATATGTGTCTTGACTGGGGGGCTCCAGCTGAGCCAGTGACCCCTTGCTCAAGCCAGAAACCTCTGGGTTCAAGTCACTGACCATGGGGTCATGTCTATGATCTCATGCTCAAGCCAGTAACCCCGTGCTTAAGCTGGTGAGCCTGCACTCAAGCCAACATTCTCAGGGTTTCAAGTCTGGGCTCTCAGCGTCCCAGACCAATGTTCTATCTACTGCACCACTGCCTGGTCAGGCAAGCCAATCCTACTTAAGCAGGCTGCTTAATATGGCTTTCCATGTTGTTGTTTCATTTGCTATGCAGAAGTTTTTTTGTGGGTTTTTTTTTTTTTTGTATTTTTCTGAAGTTGGAAATGGGGTCAGTCAGACAGACTCCCGCATGCACCCGACCGGGATCCACCCAGCATGCCCACCAGGGGGCGATGCTCTGCCCATCTGGGGCATTGCTCTGTTGCAACCAGGGCCATTCTAGCGCCTGAGGCAGAGGCCATGAAGCCATTCTCAGCACCCGGGCCAACTTTTCTCCAATGGAGCCTTGGCTGCGGTAGGGGAAGAGAGAGACAGAGAGGAAGGAGAGGGGGAGGGGTGGAGAAGCAGATGGGCACTTCTCCTGTGTGCCCTAGCTGGGAATCGAACCTGGGACTCCTGCACGCCAAGCCGATGCTCTTCCACTGAGCCAACCGGCCAGGGCCAGAAGCCTTTTAGTTTAATATAATCCCACCAATGTTCTTTTATAAATTCATGTTCTGACAAAATAGTCAGGTATTGAATGTTTTAAAATTTCTTGCAGCACATTGTTGAAAATCTTAGTCTGTTCAGGCTTGTTGGGCAAATAAGCTTGTAAAATTTGTTATTTGGTTTTGCTCACTTTTATTGTTAAAAATGGTGCGGCCCACGTGAATGGCCGTCACCCAGGTGATATGGCCAATTACCTTTCTGCTTTGGAAGGGGCTTGGTTATGCTAATGTGGGCTGGAGGAGGGCTTTCCCACCAAAAAGTTTTAAAAGCACGTGTTTCCAAGTGCTCCCCCTTGAGGCCATTTTGAGAGAGAAGAGACCACATTGTTGCAGGAGGAGGAGTCAGGGCAAGATGGCGGGGAGCTGAAGGGGAACAGAAATGGGGCCTTTGATTCTAGGAAAACTTAGATGAGTCAGTGACTTTGGGAGCCCTGAATGGAAAGGGAAGTGTTTTCCTGCTGTGCGTATTTACTTGCCGGCCGAATGCGAGGCTAGAAATAAAGAAAATGGCCCACCAGTTCTTGGCTCCACAGTTTCATTTCCGTCTGCCCGAATTCAATGAGAACCTGCATGTGAATGGCCATGATGGCGGCAGCGGCCCCTGGCTTTACAAGGCTGCTATAATGAAATACCATAGACGGGTGGCTTATAAACAACATAAATTTATTTCTCACAGTCCTGGAGACTGAAATCCAAGATCAGAATGCCAGCATGGTCAGGTGAGTGCCCTCTTCCAGGTGGAAGTCTTCTCTTTGTGTCCTCTCATGGTAGGGTGAGGGAGCTCTCTCAGGCTTCTTTTATAAGGGCACTAATCCCATTGATGGGGGTTCTTCCCTCATGACCTAATCACCTCCCAAAGCCCCTGCCTCCAAATATCATCACCTAGGGCAGTGGTAAGCAAACTCATTAGTCAACAGAGCCAAATATCAACAGTACAACGATTGAAATTTCTTTTGAGAGCCAAATTTTTTAAACTTAAACTATATAGGTAGGTACATTGTTATTAACTTAATTAGGGTACTCCTAAGCTGGCCAAAGAGCCGCATGTGACTCGCGAGCCACAGTTTGCCAACCACTGACCTAAGACATTAAATTTTCAACATATGAATTTGAGAGAGGAAACAAACATTCAGACCTGCATAAGGAATAACTGGTCTTTTCAATCTAGTGATATATAGGTTTTTCTTCAGAGGGGATTTCCAAACCCTCATAAGAATACTAACTAGATCTATATTATATTATTCTGCCCTACCCTATACTACCCTACTCTACACTAGCCGCATCCCTGTCCCTCTGCACTTTACTCAGCACTAATCAAGCTCCAAATCAATAGCAAGCTGAGACCTCTCTAATGCTGCTAACACTTGCTATCCTGCTGCTTGAAATGCTCTTCCTGCTACTACCATGCCCTACCAGCTCCTTATCCTTGAAGACTTAGCTCAAACATAACTCCAACTTCCCTATTAGACCAAGTAAAGTTCTACAAATATGCCAATCCAAGAAGGAAGTGTCCATCCAGATAAAGTACCTTTTTTCACCTTGCTGTCAGTGTCTTGATTTGAACAGGAGACCACTCAAAACCCCAGGAGTCAGGGAGGAGCAAGAGAGTGGTGAAGGAGGTCTCTCGATCACTGGGTTCTCCCTCCCATCTGTCACAGGCATTGTGACTTGATTCCTGAGATCCCAAGAATTGAGAATCAAATCTGAGTGGCTAAGAGAGATCCCTGCCATGTGCCTGGTTGTCATGCAAACTAGACTCACAGAATCAAAGAGCCCCATTTGTCAGGTACTCAGATCAAGTCTGCTATCATTTCAGATCATAAGGAATTGATGCCCACAAGGCTCCCCCCGATTATCTCAGAAGATGGAAATTATTCCGTGCACCAGAATAGCCATACAAAGTACCACAAAGCTGTACGGAAGGTGTTGTTAAAGACATGTAAGTATCTTCAAATGGGCTATGTCTGAGTTCCTGAAGAATGGCTGGGATGAAGTGGGGCATGGTGTAGGACAGGGGAAAAAAAGAGCCAAGGAGAGAGTAAGAAAATGAAAGAGATTGCCTGACCTGTGGTGGCGCAGTGGATAAAGCGTCGACCTGGAACGCCGAGGTCGCCGGTTCAAAACCCTGGGCTTGCCTGGTCAAGGCACATATGGGAGTTGATGCTTCCTGCTCCTCCCTCCCCCTTCTCTCACTCTCTCTCCTCTCTAAAAAATTAATAAAAGAAAAATTTTAAAAAAAGCAAAGAAAATGAAAGAGAAAGTAGACCTGAGTGGTGGAGTGAGCAAGATAAAATAAAAATTAAATCACTTGGAAGCAGAAGATCCAGGTTTGAGTCCTAGTTCTGCCTCTTTTAAATTTCTCTTACCTTGAGTAGTCAATTATCCTTAATTAGCCTGGTTCCTCATTCATTAAAAACAAAACAAAAAGCAGGCCCTGGCCGGTTGGCTCAGTGGTAGAGCGTCGGCCTGGCATGCAGGAGTCCCAGGTTTGATTCTCGGCCAGGGCACACAGGAGAAGCGCCCATCTGCTTCTCCACCTCTCCCCCTCTCCTTCCTCTCTGTCTCTCTCTCTTCCCCTCCCGCAGCCGAGACTCTATTGGAGCAAAGTTGGCCCAGGGGCTGAGAATGGCTCCTTGGCCTCTGCCTCAGGCGCTAGAGTGGCTCTGGTCGCGACAGAGCGACGCCTCGGAGGGGGGGCAGAGCACTGCTCCCTGGTGGGCATGCCGGGTGGATCCCGGTCGGGTGCATGCAGGAGTCTGTCTGACTGCCTCCCTGTTTCCAACTTCAGAAAAATACAAAAAAAAAAAAAAGTCTGACCAGGCAGTAGAGCAGTGGATAGAGCGTCAGACTGGCACATGGAGGACCCAGCTTTGAAACCCCGAGGTCACCAGCTTGAGCATAGGTTCACCAGCTTGAGCATGGGGTTGCTGGCTTGAGTGTGGGATCATAGACATGACCCCATGGTCACTGGCTTAAGCCCAAAGGTCACGGCTTGAAGCCCAAGGCCGTTGGCTTGAGCAAGGGGTCACTCGTTCTGCTGTAGCCCTCGGTCAAAGCACATATGAGAAAGCAATCAAAGAACAACTAAGGTGCCGCAACTATGAGTTGATGCTTCTCATCTCTCTCCCTTCCTGCCTGTCTGTCACTATCTGTCCCTCTCTCTGTGAAAACAAACAAACAAAAAATACTACCCCAAAAAACAAGAAACAGAAATAGGTTACTCTACCAATCTTACAAAATTGCTATGAGGGCCCTGGCCGGTTGGCTCAGTGGTAGAGCATCGGCCTGGCGTGCAGAAGTCCTGGGTTCGATTCCTGACCAGGGCACACAGGAGAAGCGTCCACTTGCTTCTCTGCCCCTCCCCCTCTCCTTCCTCTCTGTCTCTCTCTTCCCCTCCCGCAGCCAAGGCTCCATTGGAGCAAAGATGGTCCGGGCACTGGGGATGGCTCCTCGGCCTCTGCCCCAGGCACTAGAGTGGCTCTGGTCACAACAGAGCGACGCCCAGGAGGGGCAGAGCATCACCCCCTGGTGGGCAGAGCTTCGCCCCTGGTGGGCGTGCCGGGTGGATCCCGGTCGGGCGCATGCAGGAGTCTGTCTGACTGTCTCTCCCCGTTTCCAGCTTCAGAAAAATACAAAAAAAAATTGCTATGAGAATCAAACCAAAATGTATATTATTATGTGCTATGCCTCTGAGGAGTGGTAGGCGAAGCACTAGTTTTAGAATTTGAATTGAGTTTAAGTTCCAAACAAGTTGTGTAATCTTGAGAAAGTTCCTTTAAACACTTAACCTCTCTGAACTGTCTGGAAATGGGAGTAATATTCTAGCATTGTGTGAAAGTTAGAGAAAATGTACATTTTAAAAAGCATATAGGACAAGCCTGACCAGGCGGTGGCGCAGTGGATACAGTGTCAGACTGGGACACAGAGAACTCAGGTTCAAAATCCTGAGGTCGCTGGCTTGAGCATGGGATCGTAGACATGACCCCATGGTCTCTGGCTTGAGCCCAAGGTCACTGGCTTGAACAAGGGGGTCACTCACTCTGCTGTAGCCCCCATGTCAAGGCACATGTGAGAAAGCAATCAATGAACTAAAGTGCCGCAACAAAGAATTGATGCTTCTCATCTCTCTCCCTTCCTGTCTGTCTGTCCCTATCTGTCCCTTTCTCTGTCTCTGTCACACACACACACACACACACACACACACACACACACACACACACACACACAGCATATAGGACAAGCCACTGATACATGCGATAACTTGTAGGAATCTCCAGTGAATTATGCTATGTAAAAAAAGTCAGTCCCTAAAAGATCACATCCTGTATATAACAGTCTTTTCTTTTTTTTAAATATGGAACACTTCACAAATTTGCATGTCATCCTTACTAATCTTTTTTGTATTGTTCCAATTTTAATATATGTGCTAGCACAGTAGATAGAGCATTGACATGGGACTCTGAGGTCCCATGTTTGAAACCTCAAGGTTGCTGGCTTGAGTGTGGGCTCATCTGGCTTGATCACAAGCTCACCAGCTTCAATGCAGGGTCGAATTTAATGAGCCACAGAACACACTGAACTTTCCTCTGTACCGTCCACATCTCCACTGGCATGGCTGTGGGCTGCTCCCCTCTATTCACGGTCGTCATCTGCGCATACGCACATGCTGCCACAGCATCCTACAGAAACTGGGAGGGTTTTCCTTTCATTTGGTGCAGATTTCACATTTCTATCATCTTTTGTTGCTTTTCTGTGACCGGTCAAAAGTGCACCATGACTTTACGGACACACTGTATTTCTCTGGAATACCAGAGGGTGCACCTGGTAATCATCTAGGGCACACCAGTGCGCCCTGGCGCATACTTTGAGAACCACTGAACTAAGATGCTGCTGCAACTACGAGTTGATGCTTCTCATCTCTCTCCTTTTCTGTCTCTCTCTCACACTAAAAAAATAAAAAGATTTTTATTGATTGATTTTACAGAGGAGGAGTATGAAGTATCAACTCATAGCTGCTTCACTTGAGTTGTTCAGTGATTACTTGTCATATGTGCCTTGACCAGACAAGCCCAGGGTTTTGAACTGGTGACTTCAGCATTCCAGGTCAATGCTTTATCCACTGCGCCACCATAGGCCAGGCTAAGAGTTATTTCTAATAAAATATATTTTTTAAAAGCTTATTATCAATAGGAAAACAACTAAGTAAAAATGTAACATCTCCTAAATGGTATATTAGGGATTTTTAAAATGATGATTATAAAGACTATATACCTAGAATATTAGGCTATAATTTTAAGTTATAAAAAACTTATACCCTCGTATAATTAAATTTATCCAAGTAGTGAAAATACAAAAATACCTAAATAGGTCTGACATTCTTTCAAAAAAATTTTTTTTCTTTCAAAATTTTAAGAACACCTGCAATACAACATTTAGAACATGATACATACTTGATAAATGATATCTATTAGCAGTATGTAAATATCAGATAGTGTCTTTGCAAAGTTTCAGAGAACTACTTGGAGGGGACAAAGGAAGGAACTATTTCAGAGAGGAGGGAAGGGAATGAGGATGATTACGCCTAAAAAAAAAGAACCTGTGGACCCATCTTGCACATTTCCCAAGCAGGTTGACCACTTGTTTTTCTAGTACCTTAAAACTTGGGGAAAGCTCTCTTGGAGATGGGGTTAGCAGCAACAGGAAAACCCAAAAGTGATTCAACCAGCCATGAAGGGTGTGAGATGCTGGAATCCGGAAGCAAAGTTGGGTGTGGTGACCAGATTCCTCGGACTTCTCAGCACCTGGTCGGGCCCAGTTGCTAGGCTGGGCTTGTGCCGCCCTGAGGCACAAAAAGGAGTAGAGAACTCGGAGAAATTGGATAACTGGACCTTTATAAAACTTTTCAGTCCCCAATCAAGTCTTCAGGGTCCCCTTGACTGATGCTCAGAACTTCAGCTTCTGGAGGTCCCACGATCCAGGAGCGTGTCCAGAGGAAACCATGCCGTGGATCCGGAGCCCTCGCCACGGCCTCATGAAAAGCCCAATGACCAGGTTAGGCTGGGAAGGGTGTGGTGGGGAGACCTAGAGAAGTACTTCCTCCCCTCAATCCTTAGAGACTGTTTCATCTCTACTCAGGGAATAGAAGAGGTGGTTTGGGGCTTACCAGGGAAAGCTGGCCCCAAAAGTTGGGCAGTGGTGGCAGTCAAAGGAGTTCAAGACTTATCTGTGTGTTTCACCTTGTGGATATGACTTCTGAGCAGGCACAAGACAAGTGTCTATAGAACTGCTGTGGGAATCTGGGGAGTCTGCTCCCTTCCTTGCTGCCTCGCCACCACCCATTGGTGGTAGCCCTACTCCCTAGTCACTACCACTGCCCATTCTGCCCTGAGGCAGTCTTGGGAGTTATACTTAAAGACTCCCATACACACACACACACACACACACTCACACTCACACACACACACACTCACACTCACACTCAAGCTGGCCTGGCTGAATCTGAGACCCTCTCCTTTCCAGGTTTATGGATCACTCTATCCTCAGTGACAGACTCTTCAGGCTGTATTGAGCAGGATGTGTTTGCAGGACAAGCTGGACGGTGGAAGGACAAAGAAGGGGGAAGGAGGAAGAAGGTGTTCTGGTTCTGATGGCTGACTAATGAGTGGGAGGAGGGGATTGGATTCAAAATACAGAGTATACTTGAGATTGGACCAGAAGTCACTTGTATGCACTAAAAGTGAAGGGGAGGGAAATTATCCGAATGCCCAAATTCCTGTGAGATCAGGTCTGTACAGTCTTGAAGCAGCCAGAATGTGGTGTTTGCTTTGGGAGGGGCCAGGGCACTAGAAAGACCACCACAGAGGGTCCTAACCTCGTATGTGGAAGAGGTCAGACCACCACAGAGGGTCCTAACCTCGTATGTGGGAAGACACACTGGTCCACATGATGCTGAAGGGCCTAGAGGAGTTACGTTCTCTGAAGACACTGCACCTTCGCTTTGGCAGAGAGAACACCAGGTGAAGCCCTCTGACCACAGACAAGAGAAGTCCACTAAGCCCTCAGGCAGGAGGCTGCCTCCTACGCCAGCCTCTGCCAATTCTGACCCAACCCGGGGCCCAGAACAGCTGCACAGAACAGGAAATTTTACAAAGAGTTTGATTTTATTGATATTTAAATATATTAAATATTTCACTGAAATGCATGGTACATCACCCTCCCCCCTCCCACAGTGGTTACAGTATAAAACCAAGTCCCTGGGCCTCCCATTCATTGAGTCCTCGACCAGCTGGTGAGGAAGGGGACAATGGTAGCCCTGGGGAAGAGCATGGCTGGCACTGCGGTACGGGGAGTCAGGGTGTGGACAGGCCCTTCCCACCTAGCAAGAAGCAGAGACAAGCCATCCAAGACTGAGGTCTTCCCACTCTGGTCTCCTTATACCCTCAGCCCCACCTAATGACTCCAAGCAGTCCCTTCCTATCCAGTTATGGCTGTGGGGAAGGAAGCTAATTTTCTCTCTGGACCAACTAGTCTTTTCCCCTCCTCCTTCCTTGGCTAATCAAGTCCCTGATGGCCTGTTTAGTTGATGCATGAAGATACCCCAAGGTAAGCAGTTCAAATCAGAAACCAGGCCTCTACCAGGGGCTAAAGTCAGAAAGGGCATGAGGAAGGACAATAGTGTCACCTGCCCTAGCCCTGGATGGGCGGCTCAGTGGATAGAGCATCATCCTAGCACGCCAAATGCGTGGGGTTTGATCCCTGGTCAGGACACATATGAGAAGCAACCAATGAGTGCACAACTAAATGAAACAACTAAGTGGAACAACGAGTTGATGCTCTCTCTCTCTCTGTTTCTCTCTTTCAAATCAATGGAAAAATTAGAGAAGAAAAAAAAGAGTGCCACTTGCCCCTTCTATGTCCTACCCAGGAGCTCTGAAAACATCTCTCCTCTGCCTCTAATCACCTCCAAGACAAAGCAATCTTCAAGCAAAATTCAAGCTAATGACTCTGGCTTAAATAGGTACAGACAGAGAAGCCAAGGCACCTACTAATTCAGGCCAGAAGCAAGGAGGTTGAAGAGAAAGGGACAGAAAGAAGGCAGGGATAGGAAGGGAATATAGAGTCCAGCCTCCTAACCCTCCTGCCAACCCTTGCAGGCTTCATGGGGACTGGGGAGCCAGGAACATGCTAGAGTCAGGCTGAAGGCTAGGGAGGGCCAACTTTCACGTTTCCTGTCCCCATCCTCTAGTACCAGTATCTGGGTCCTCAGAGGGATCCCATGCTATCTCAATCCCAAAGCATACCACCTCCCAGACACCAGCTGGGGAACCCAGGAAGTTCCTGGGCCTCTGCCCACCAAACTCCAGATAGTTCAGGATTGGTCCCTGCCCCAGGGAAGGAGACAATCATGCCACACACAAGGCCCCCAAATGGCACTTAGAGATTTGGCACAAAAAGGACGCTTCTCCCCAGGGACCCCTGCTCTTGCTATGACCCTAAATCCCACTCCTGTGCAACCTGGGCATCGCTCTCCATTCCTTATTCTCAGAAGACAGAGGCCCAGAGGAGAGAGGCAGCCTGGAGTGGACAGCTGAGGAACAGGAGCACTAGGACACACAGCCCTGGAAAACAGACACACACATACACACACACACACACACACACACACACACACACACACACGAAGACCGACATGCACACACATTGCACAGACACACAGGGCCTCCCCAGTGCCAATGGCTTGGGGATCAGGGTCATCTTCCTCCGTGCCCTGGCCCTTTTCTTATTTGGCAATGGAAGGGGTAGAGATGCTGTGTCCCCCCTTGCCACCAGCAGACGACAGCAAGAGCCCTGAGGCAGACTGACCAGATCCTGACTTCCGGGTGCTCAGACCAGAGTGTGGCCCCACCCCTTTCCCCAGCCAGCCTGCTCTCTTTGGCATCTGCAGGTGAACTTCCAGCTCCTGATCTGACATCCCCACACAAATGCCTGCTCTCTGGCTAGGCATTTCACAGTACCAGTGAGGCCAGATGCCCCTTTCCCGGGTGCTTTACAGGAACTGGGGCTGAATCTGAGCTGTCAGAAGTCCCTTTGTTCCCCTTTGGGGACAGATCATGGGACTAGGATTTGGCAAATGGAAACATTCCACTGAAATATGGACAGATCTGGTCCCTAGAGCATCTCCCTCCTCTGCCCTGTGCCTGGGAGGGAGCCCTGGCTGGGGGGGGGGGTCCCCAGGACCGTGCTGGGGATTCAGGCATAGCAAAGGCAAACATGGAATAGGCACTCTTCACACCTGCCCCAGTCTTTGTACAAAATCTTCCCAGGAAAAAGGGAAAGGGCCCAGCCCTGAGCCTGTTGCCCAGACAGTGAAAGGGTGGGCATGGCAAGCTGCCATGTTCATCTTTCTGGCAGGACGGCTCCCACTGCCTCTGCTGCTGCCCCCTCCCCTGCTCCCAAAACTGGAAGAAAAGAGAGGGCACAGCCCCACCCCAATTTAAAAAGAAAGTCACTTGCAAAACCTTCTTGGTATGCCCCTTGTTCTCCAGCCTGAGGGCAGACGAGCATGGTCCAACATAGCCTGCAGAGGTGCTCCCCCTTGTGGCCAACAGGATCTTGAGGCTCAGTACCCCCTGCCACAGCTCCACCCAGCGAGCAGAGTCCACTCAAATGCCCACCTTGGTCCCTTTAGCTAAATTGTAGCTGGGGCCTGCTAACTGCTGGGCCCCCCATTGAGGAAGTAGGTAGTCATCTCTCCCTTGCCCTTCACCTTGACCACCCCTCGACACTCCAGCTGGTAGCCCTTGGCAGCTAGAACCTGGTACAGATCCGTGGTCACCTAGGAAGGTAGGAAGGGAGACTGCTTAGGCTGGGATCCTTCCTGCTACATCTGCAGGGACCCAGAGGTCCTCTCGTCACACTATCTGCCCTCCCCCAATCTCCACCCCTCCAACCACAGCATAATGCCACCCTACCAGTCTTCACAGCTGCAGAAAGGGACCTACAGAAGCCCCCTGGACCCAGCCCCATCCCCTCTGCTCACATTCCCCTTACCTGGATTCGGTCAGGAACCCCTGTGCTGTCCATCCGGCTAGAGACATTCACTGTGTTCCCCCAGATGTCATACTGTGGTTTCCGAGCCCCAATAACGCCTGCCACAACTGGGCCCATATTCAGTCCTGGGGTAGAGAGAGCAGTAAGATATTAAGACAAGTGGCTGTTCCAGAGTCAGCCCAGGGAGTTCTAGCCCCTTTAAAAGGACCCAGAGAAAAAGGCAGCAGTGGGACAAGTGTCCTGGTTGTAAAGAACAGCCCTGTCAGTCGAGGAGTTCCCTCAGGTCAAGACCGCTCTCTGTAACAGTAGCTACTCAACTGAATGTGCGCTGTGCCAACCACTCTGGTAGGCATTTCCATTAGTATTGCATCCTCTCAACAACCATAAAAGATAGGTATCATTATCCTCATTTTACAGACAAGGCAAGAGAAGCTAAGAAGTTAGATGACTTGCTAAATAAGCCAGTAAGTGGAATATCCAGAATTCAAACCAGATAGTCTGACTCCAGAACCCATGCTATTAATCATTCCCATCCTCAGCTCATCTGAGAAGTGCCTCTAGCCTGACCTGTGGTGGTGTAGTGAGTAAAGTGTTGACCTGGAACGCAGAGGTCGCCAGTCCAAAACCTGAGGTTTGCCCAGTCAAGGCACATACAGGAAGCAACAATGAATTGATGCTTCCCACTCCCCACACCCACTTTCTCCCTCTCCTCTCTAAAAAAAAAAAAAAAAAAAAAAAAAAAAGAGAGAGAGAGAGGAAGAGAGAAGCGCCTCTAAACAGACTGGCCATAGATAAGAGCACAGGTACTGGAGTTGACATAAACCTGGTTTTGAATCCCAGTTCAACCACTTACTAGTTTACTTAATCTCTGAGAGTCAGTTTGTCTGTAAAAGGGGATAATATGAGAACTGAAATGTGCTCACAAATGGCTAGTGGTGCCATCCTGCCTGCTCCCTCAGCTTCCCCAGAACCAGCCCTGGGAAAACCCTCCAGGCAACCAGGCCTTCTCACCAATCTTCATCTGGAAATTGTTGAAGGAGTGCTCATTGATGTACTTCATCTGCTCCATGAGCCGCATGGCGTAGTCAGCGAGGGCAGTGATGTGGGAGCGGCCCACTTGATCATAGGTGCTGGCATTCAGCCCCGAGGCAGCCATGTAGGTGCTACCAATCGTCTTGATCTTCTCCAGCTGTCGGAATCGCTCCTCGCTGATGATCTGGACAGCACAAAGGGACCCAGCTGTCAAGGCAAAGAGGCCAAACCCAGCCCTGCCCCTGTGCTCATTCCTTGCCATACCCTGGCCCCCTTCCCCACCACCCAGTCTCAGTAGCTCCTTCCTTTTAGTGAGAGAGCTTCCCTTCCAGCTGCTGCCCTCAATGCAGGACTGAGGAGCCAGGAAAACAGGTCTCCTTCACCAGGAAGCCATCAGAACCCAGGCCAAGGCTTGAACACAGCCCTTCAGGTCAGTAGTTCATTCACAGAATCCAGAACCACAGAAGGGACATCAAGCATCAATTACTCTAACCCTCACCTTTTGGGAAACTGAGTCCCAGAGTAAGGAAGTGCCTCCCCTCCAGAACGGCAGAAAGCCCATTCCTGATCCGGATGTTCAGGACACTTCCCTACATTTTGCTTCCATTTCCTCTATTCAGAGGAACCATCTTGCTTACTTGGCCTCATGGGACTCTGTCCACAGACTCTTGCCTTCCTCTTCCATGACATTCACCTGGTACCTATCCTGTCCCCTCCAGATCCTCTTGTCCTCCGTTGCTCCCCAACAAAGACAACCTTGCCCCGGTGATGCTCACTTCCTTGCTGCCTGTTAACACTTTCATGGGTCCCTATCCTGCCTCCACTGAACCTACCCTTACTCTTACCTCTAACTTTTCTGGATCCCATCAAATCTCCCTTCTCCACCCACCCCTTCCTTTCCTGGCCTTCTCAGCCAAAGTTCTCCCCACTCTGCTAGCATCAGCCAAGGGGACAAGTACCTCATCAAAGTCAGCGATGATCTCGTTAAGCAGCCGCAAGCACTCAACACCCTCATTGTTTGCCTCCAGCTCCACGTAGAACTCAGAGAAGTTGGCAATGGAGGCGAACATGACGGCCACACACTCACAGGACTGATAGTAGAGCTCATCGTTCCGGCGCTCCCGGGCCAGAAAGTGGGCGGCCACGTCCTTGGGCAGAATGTTATGCAGCAGCCTCCGGTTGTATGCCTGGAGCTCCTCCATCTCCTCCTTCTCCCCTGTGGCCTGTGGACACCACACCCATCACCCATTGCCCAACATTCACAAGGGGTGGGTGCGGGAGCCAACGCCTGGAGACGGGCCATCAGAGGGAACCACGAGGAAGAAAGGCATGGACAGATGAGGCCTAAAGAACAGGCAAGGGGGTAGAGGGGGCCAGGACAGGGACACAGAGAAGCCATGGAGCCAGGGTGGGCTTGGGGCAGCCAGAGCCTTGGCCAACTAATGGGATGCATTTCTGGCTTGACGCAGGCTCTGCCCCCAAAATCCTCCCCCTCAACCCCTATCCACCCACTCACCTGCAATTTCCAGAGAAAGTCCAGACGGGCAGTCGATTCCACCTGCTGAGCATGCAGATACAACGCCAGCGCAAACACCAGCAGAATCACGGGGGTCATGTATTTGAGTGCCACCCTCCCTGCAGCTGGGCTGCGGGTAAGCAGAGGCATGCTCAGCAACTGAGGGGGCATCTGGCAGCCACACCATTCCCTTCACTGCCCGAGAGCCCTCACTCACCAGTCCAGCCCATCGAAGGTCGCATTGAATGAAGCCCTGGCAGGAAGACACAACAGACAAGTCATCGGTTCTTCCTGGGATACTGAGGGGGCGTGGAAGGGGAGACAGGAACTACACTCACTCAGCACATACCATAAACCAGACATTGGGCCAGGGCTTTGCTTATATTCACTTATTAAGAGCAGAGGTTCCTGGCTCCTCTACCTACCAGCTGTGTGACCTGGAACAAGTTGCTTAACTCTCCGAGCCTGTTTCCTCATCAATAAAAGAGGGATCAGATCTAAATAATGCATGCCAAAGGCTTAGCACAGCACCTGACGTGCGGTAAGCCTTCACCAGTGTCAGTTACTATCTCTTTACAACTACCCTGTGATTAGGCAGCATTCTCATTTTACAGATGAGGAAATTGAGGCTCAGAAATGCTCGTTCATCTGTCCAAGGTCACACAGCTAGAGTGGCAGAGCAGGGATTCAAACCCAGTGGACTTCAGAGCGTTTTTCAACTATATCAAGCTATGACCACATATCACAAGGGATGGGGTTTTACAGAGAAAAAGCCAGTGTGATGTCCCAGGCAAAGCCCTCAAGCAGGAGTCAGAAGTTTTGGTTCCTAACCAGGGCTCTGCCACCAAGCAGCTGTGTGACCTACACGAGTGGATATGAAAGCATCATGCAAATTCAAAAGGGAATTTTTTTAAATGTCTAAACTAAAGACACAGGGGGTTCCCAGGACTGGTGTTTCCTTGGGGTGGCAGTCTGAGGCTATATGCTCGGAGATCCTCCACAGCCTCTTTTCCCTCCACAGGTAAGGGATGAGTGGTGACATCCAAGGGCACAGGGGCCTGAGTACCAGAGGCTCCTGGGGAATGAAAGGGCCCAAGAATGAACTCACATGCCATGGACACCAAGCAGCAGATCGTAGTTGTCAAAGATGGTGGCTGGGGGGCCCAGCAGAAGCAGCACCAAATAAATGAGCCCCAGGACAAAGATCATGGCCAGCTTCCCGATGCTGCTGATGTGCAGGAAGACAGAGCTGGCCAACAGACTCAACAGCACGTTCCCGACAAAGTACTGGGGGCAACAGCAAGGCAGTGTTGGGTGAAGGTCAAAGCCAAGGTGCCCCCATGCAGACAGCCCTGCGCTCCCCTGCCTGACCTAAGCTTCCCTCCTCAACCTCGAACTTGAACCCCCTTCACCCTCCACAGTCAACCCCTACAGCACATCACGGCCCCTGGCTGCTCCCAAGTTGGCAACTCTGGTGAGATCCTGGGTCCCCAGAGCCCAGCACCAGGCCTGGATTATAGAGGAGTCAATAACAGGTGCTGATGAGGAAAGCCCACCCCTGCCCTGCCTGAGCACTGCTTGGACACCTCAGGGAAGCTGCAGGTGGGTGCAGTGCCCTCACACAGGGGAGCATCAAGGCCCAGAGAGTAATTGAGCTGCTGCAGGTGGCAGGCGGTGATGTCAGCAGGTGTTAAATTCAGCATCCGGGCTGCACAGGTCCGTATGGGGGTGTGGTTACAGGTAAACTGCAGAAGTGGGAAGAAGTATATCAGGATACCCAAGGAAGGGAGGGGTCACAAGGGCCATGCCCAGGTTCCTTATACCCCAGGGGCCCAAGTTTTGAGGGATAACAAAAGGTGGGGAGATCAAAGAGGAGGGAGGACTGAAGTTGACCTCACTCCCTCCTTTCAGAAAGCAGGCTCCCTGAGGGTAGGAAATGTGCTTTATTCATCTCTGTACCCCAGCGCCCAGAGCAGTGCTCAGCACACAGGAGGGATGGATTTTTACCATGCTGGCGATGGTGGAGGTAAACACAAGCAGGACCGAAAAGATGCCAACCGCAGTGCTGTGTGCCCGTGAGCGGACAATGCTATGGGACAGACGTTGCAGGGCCTTAGGGAAAAGCTGTAGGTAGATGAGAGATGAGTTAGAGGTCACACCAGCCAGGGGGTAAGACCACCCGGGGTGGGGCCCAATGGAAGAGATAAGACCTTCTCCTCCCTCTCCCCAGGTCATCACCGCTGGCCCAGGCTGCCCTCCAGCACCAGCCCTGGAGGGCTCCCTACTCACAGAGCCACAGGAGTACACGGCACACGTCAGCACAGTGACCAGCAGTAGCAGGAAGATCCCGGCATAGATCCCAAGCATCAGCGTGGAGCTGGGGCAGAAGAGAACCCAAGAAAATGTTACTCTGGGAGGTCTGGGTGTTCTTGCCCCACTCCCCACTCCCCACTCCCCAGAGGGGCAGGGCGCAGGCTCCAGGGACTGTGGGCTCATGTGGGTGTTTAGGAAGGTTCTAGGAAGTGCTGGAGGAAAGACAGGCCAAGCAAGGAGGGGCAGGTCTCTCACTGTGGGAAGACAAGGAGCTGGATGAAGCAGATGAAACAGAAGACCAACAGGGCACAGGCCACGTAGACTCCAAAACGGGGATCCACCTTCAGCGAGTACTGAGGGAGAGGAGGCTGAGCTGGTGCTGGGCTCTGCCCTGGGCAGACAGGGCACCACCAGGGGCCACAGGGAGAAGCAGTCGACTCAATTGGCAGGAATCCCCACCCTGCCCTGTGGTCACTTCCCCATTCCCCAAAACCTGCTCTGTTCCCTCACCTGTGTTTAGGCTTCCCTTGCCCAGACCTGCCTGCTCCCTCAGACCCCCTCCTTCTGCCCCAGCACCCCCCAAACCTTCTTTTCAAGATCCTCTCTCTGAAAGGTGAGCAGGAACCGGCGCACGTGGTCCTTGCGCAGCTGATCTATGCTGCGGGCATCAATGGCACGGCCCAGGAACTCATCTACTTCATCTTCAGGGTTCAGGGCATCTTGGGCGCCCCGGCTGAGGGCAGGGGACACGGCTTCACCAGGTGCATGAGCATGGCCACGTGAGAAGCAATGAGAAGGGAAGGCATGAGCAGCACCCGGAGGGAATGTGAGCGAGTGTGTGGCACCTGCTCGCCCAAGACACATCTAAGGTCCAGGAGAAGAGGGACCCTCTGCTCCCACAACCCTGATTCAGGTATGCCTCCCCCGCCTCCCTCCTCAGTAGCCCAACTTACTTATCTTTGCTGGAATCATCAATGCCCTGGAGGAAAGGGACAGAGAATGCGAGTGAGATGGAGGTCGTCTATCCTGCTTCCCCATCCCTAACACGGAGCTGAGGGTTCCCCCATACACTTTGGGGAACTTGGGACCCCTGGGATGAAATAATCCCTCTTACCCCCAATAACAGAAATCATTCATAGAAACAGGAGCCATGACAAGAGAGTCAGAAGAGGGAAGGGGAACATGGAGCATTAAGGGAGACAAGAAAAGTGAGGCCCAGGTCCTGGTGCGGCAGGCCCTTACCATCTGGCGGAAAGCCTTGGAATCCTTGGTCCGGGAGAAGGCACGGTCGGGCACCCAGCGTGGCATCAGCCCTTCCATGGAGTTGGCCCGTGTCCGCTGAAGCTTGGCCAGCATGGCCTTCTCCTCTTTCTATGTGGGCAGCACAGGTACAGACTCAGGAAAGGAGCTCAGAGAAGGCTTCTGCCTGTACCCCCAATCTGTCCTCCTTGCCCCCTGCCCTTCCCCTGACCCGCCCTGGCCTGACCCGTTTCTGGCTGGTGCCCAGGATGAGGAAGGTCTCAATGTGCTGCTCCTTGAGGTACGCATTGCGCTCACCGCCATGGCCGGGCTCCACCTCGTAGTCCCCGTTCAGGTACTGCAGCGTGGCCCGAGTGATGTGGATGCGGCTGTGCGGGTACGGGAGGGTGAGCCCTGGGCTCTCCCTCCTTGTCCCCATCCACACCCCTTGGACCCACACTCACCCGGCCCGGCCCCCTGCCTCCATGTGGTTGGCCAGAGTCACATCATTGGACCACACATCAAACTGCCATTTCCGCAGGCCAAGGACACCGCAGTGCACGCGCCCACTGTGGATGCCCACGCGCATGTTCACGTTCACACCTGTCACCTCACGTACCAGCCTGGGAGGAGGCAGCTCTGGCTCAGCTTCTGGCATGGTCTTCCCCACTCCCAGCCCAAAGCCTGGGCCCTCCGCTCCCCTCAGAGCTGGTGGGAAGGACAGACCCAGATACAGGGCACAGGAGCACAGCCCTGGCTGGATGTGGACAGAGGGCTGCATGGGGCTCAAGAGCAAAGGTTTGAGAATTGTGTTCACTGGCAGCGGCCCAGCAGCATTTGTGGAACTGAGCAGGAGAGGAAGAACCACCATTCTCCCCATGGGCCTGTTCAGCTGGCATTCTCTCCAGCCCCTGTGCCCCTCACCCTGCCCCCCCCACTCTATCCCAACTGGCTGGAGTCTCAGATACACAGAAGTCTTTACACAGACTAGAGAAAGATGCATCCTCCTCCCCAGTGATGAATCTCGAAAAGAAACTGGCCAAGTCTAAGGGAAAACTCTGACGACATATCAAAGGGTAGGAGCAGTCTGGGGCACCCTCAGTTCCAGGAAGACCAGGAGGGGGTGCTACTTACGAGATAGCCTCAATCATGTCCACCCCCATCTCCACACAGCAGTGGGCATGGTCTGCCCGGGCCTCCGGCAACCCTGACACACAGTAGTAACAGTCCCCTAAGATCTTGATCCTCAGGCAGTGATTTTCCTAAAGGGGAAAGAGTTGGGGGAGAGTCACCCTATTCCCTGGTCCATGCCGCCCGCCTGGCCCACTGCCCTGACTGCAGGCACTCTCTGCCCCCACACCCTCAGGCTGCCACCAGTGAGGCTGTGCTCTCACCAGTCAACCCCACCCCAGACTCCAGCACCCTCACCGCAGCCAGCTTGTCAAACCGGGCAAAGAGCTCGTTCAGGGTCATGACCAGCTCCTGGGCAGTGCACTGGGATGCCAGGCTGGTGAAACCTTCAATATCTGCAAACAGGATGCTGTGGACGATGGCAGAAGATGGAAGTGCCATATGGCCCTCAAAGTCTCCCAGACTCCCCACTTCTCCTGGCATCCTCCTATCCCACCCTACCTGACATTGTCATGCTTCTGGATGTAGATCTTGTGGAACATCATGTCTTCTTTCTTCGTGTTGATGTCTTCCTTCATCTCCATGGCAACATGCTGAGGCAGCACCGACAGCAGCAGCCGCTCCTAGACCAGTGGTTCCAACAGGGCACATTATTTTCTTGGCCGCACTTTTCAATCCCTCCTGGTTCCTCCACATCCCCAGAGCCCTCCCAGACCTCTATGGAGACCTGACCCTCCTCCGTTACAGCCCTCAGCAGATGGAGATCCCAGCCCTCTCTGACCACCCTACATTCAGCCACCCCTCAGATATGCTCCAGCTACTACCCAGCACCCCCAGACAGAACAGAAACCCCAATGTCACAGAGCCTCTCTGATACACAATCAGGAAATCATTCACACTTATTCCACAGAGTCGTATGAGGCAGCAGATCCAACCTGCAAGTTATTTGGGGTGAGGGAGGGGAAGGCCGCCTCAGGGAGAACAGCCTCACCTGCTGCCGATTCTCACGCTGCAGGTGCAGCCGGGCTTGGATGTAACCACGGGTCTCCTGGAAGGCCTGGCGCTGAGACAC
The DNA here is from genome assembly GCF_036850765.1 of Saccopteryx bilineata. Lineage (NCBI taxonomy): Eukaryota > Metazoa > Chordata > Mammalia > Chiroptera > Emballonuridae > Saccopteryx > Saccopteryx bilineata. The sequence continues at coordinate 135,227,925 of NC_089491.1, read as the reverse complement.
CTCAGCCGGGTAATGTGTGCAGATGCCAATGACATTGGTGCAGAGGAACAGCAGCATGTTGGCACCGAGCTGCAAGAGGTGGCAGAGGCAGATGGGTGACCAGCCTGCCCATGCACAAGCATGACTAGCTAGATTCTGTAGATGAACTCCTTTGGGGAGGAAGTCAGGATCCTGTGCCATCTGTCCTCAAGCTGTCCCCACCTCTGCAATACATCTCCCTTATCCCCTTCCAGCTCCCTTCCTGGCTCACTCTATGGCTATAAATGAGATCTTTTAACAGCTCCTGGGAGCAGAAGCACAAAACAGAGCCAGGTAGGTCACAGGCATGAGCCCAGCACACGATGATTTCCTGCCCCACAAACACCCTAAACTAAAAACAAACATGGCTGCTTCTGCATGTGGTTCTCCTTGCAGCACAAGTCCCAGGAGACCTGAGCTCTACACCCTCCAGTGAGTGCCCAGGACAAGTCATCTCTCTGGGCCTCTGTTCATATAGAACCTGGAGAGGGAGGACAGGACCCTCCCCACCCTGATATAGTAATAATTACTATTATTGTTACTAGAGTTAATTTGTTTGCTGCCTACCATATGCCTAGATTCTATATATGTGTCTTCTATACATTAATAAGTATATTTCTCACAACTCTATGAAATAAATGACACTATCTCATTTCAAAGATAAGGGACTCAGGCCCAGAGAAGCTAAGTAACTTGCCCAAGATCACACAGCTAATAGTGACTGGTGTGGGACTTGCATCCAGGACAGTCAGACTCCACATCTTCTGTCCTAACCCTACTGTACAGTACATGCCAGATGTCCAAGGTTCCCACTCACTCCACTTTTCCAAGCTCTTGAGGCCCAGCCTCACAGCCCAGGCTTGGGAATCATCAATGCTACAGACATGAAGAACCCTTCCTAACTGGGATGGGTGCCATCAAGCCCAGCCACCCCCAACACTTGGCCCAGCCAGGCCCCATGACCTGGGACCCTGATCCCAGGATGTTCAGCCCGCAATTATCATCAGTCGCAATGACTGGAGAGCAAGTTTAAAGGAAGCCAGCCTCAGTGCTTCTGGAAATTCAAGGGTTAACCCAGCATTTGTGGCTCCACCCCAGAGTTGGCTGGTACAGGCTCTGGTTTTGGGAAAAGGGAGGGAAAGAGCACCAACTGGAAGGGAGGAGTTCTGGGCTCTTCCCACAACCAGAACTAGTCCTCCAAATCAGGCATGTCACTTAATCTCTAGGACCTCAGTTTCACTTTTCTTGGGTAAAACGGAGCGGGGTGGTCTGGCTAATCCCTGAGCCATTCCCAGCTCTGACCCTCTCACATGGCCTCCCAGTCCAGCTCACAAGGCCCCCCTCCCAGCAGCAGGGGTGAAGAGGGGGCACACTATCTCCCTCAGGGGTTTCTAAGAATAGCCCCCAGTGGGGGAGAAGGAGAGGGGGGGCAAATCAAGCAACTTCCCTTCCTGGCCCCAGGAGCCCAAGAGGAAAATGTGAGTCATGGTGGAGGGAAGGGGAAGGGGGACAAGAGACTGAAATAGATCTGTACCCAGACCCCTATCGAACTGTGAGAAAAAAAATGGATGCCAGGGCACTCTAGGAGACTCCTGGCTGAGCAGAGTTAACTGTGTGAAACTCCAAGTATGTCTGCATGAGTGGGTCAGAGGAGACTAACGGCTCCTTTCTGTCAGTATGAGTGGGGCTGGGGCTGGGAAGGCACTGCCCAAGGAGCCTAGAAAGGGGGCCACATCCCCACCCCATCCAGAATTTAGAGGCCACCTGGGTGCAGGGAATGGTCCTCAGCTCAAAGAGGAGGTATGGACAGCCCTGGCCACAGGGACTAGCACAGGGGGGGGGTGATTTCTCTACTTGTCCCAAGAATATGCCTGCTGGGACCCACTGGGTAAGGTTGCAGCCAGGTGCCCCTGGGGAGGCAGAGGCCGGCATAGTGTTGGCCTCCATGGGACTGTGCCTCCCCAGTCAGCCCCTGGGCCTGGCTCTGGGCACCATGCCGGCTGAGAGCAGGGGAGAGATACCCATCCACCCCTGGCCAGCCAGAGAGGATGGAGGGTGGGTGGGGAGGGAGGCACCACCTCCAAGCTCCACCTTCCCTAGAAGGCCAGTCCAAGTGCAAAGCCCAGTTTGATAGCTACCCTTGGGGGAATTGGGGAACTAGCAGGGGCAGAAGGACCCTGGCCCTTTAAGAGGTCTGACAATGCCCTGTGGGCACATGGACACACATTCCATAAACAAAAGGGCTATAAAGTTACTTTTAAAAAGGTACATTCTGTTCTGGGAGCACAGGCTCAGCAGGGAAGGGCATCAGCCAGAGCACCCAGCTTCTCACCCTGGGAGCCCCAGGCAACTTCCTCTTTGTGGGTAGGGCTAGGGTGGGCTACAGGTCACAAGCTCTGGGCAAGGCAGAGGTGGGCTGCCTCAAACCCTGAGCAAAACACAGGACAGCAACCTCTAAATCAGGGTGCTGTTTACAGGATCGTGAGGTGTGCTGGTTGGAGGGGGTGTGCCATCAGCAGCCCCTGAATGATCACCTGGGTAAGAAAGCCTGGTCTCTGCTCCCTGGTCAGGGAGATGACATGATGGCAAATTCCACAAGCTCATGTGTCTCTGAAAGGGACTTCCCAGATGCCCCCTCACTGGGTATCACCCCCTACAGGACTCCCCACACCCTGCCCCAGGTGTGAAGGCTGCCCTGCCTTGTCATTAGACTCACTCTGGGAGAAGGTGGGGCCCTGACAGCAAGATCATGAGGTAGATACTATTTTTATCCCAGTTTTATGGACTGGGAAACAAAGGCTGGGAGAGGCGAGCTTAGCTGTCTAGGATATCACATAGGAAAGAGGACAGCCCAGCCTGACCTGTGGTGGCGCAGTGGATAGAGCATGGACCTGAACTGAGGTCGCCAGTTCAAAACCCGGAGCTTGCCCAGTCAAGGCACATATGGGAGTTGATGCTTCCTGCTCCTCCCCCCTTCTCTCTCTCTCCTCTCTCTCTAAAAATGAATAAATAAAATCTAAAAATAACAAAAACAAGAGCACAGCCCGTTGGACACCAGGTTCTGCTGCAGTGAAGTCACTGCTTCTCACTCAACACCATGCCAGAAAGCCCCATCTCAGGGACCCCTGGTGCCTCCTGAGAGAGGGCAGGATAAGATCAGACCCTAACACCCCTCTCTTCTACAGTCCCACTCCATTCAAACCATTCCCAGCCGAGGAGATAACTGATACCACTTGCACCTTCCTTGTCCTCTCAGAGACAGGCTTGGCCCAGGAGAAAGGTGATCCCTTTCTTGCTAACTCCACCTAACACTTGCTCAGTCCCTCCCGATCACCACCTAGAGCTGCTTTCCAGAGAAGGCACCAGGGCCTGTGTCTCAGGTGTCAACTTGGGGCCAGGTATGTCAAGGCCTGGATGGTAACCTACACTGCCCTCTGGCCTGAAGCATCACTGTCCTATCTCCAGCCCTACATTATGTTACTATAGGCTGCACTAGACTATTTCAAGGGACTTGGGCCAAAGAGATATAGACTGTGACCCTCAGCGAGAGTAAAGGCTGGGGTCCTGCAGCACTCCCTCTCCCCAACAGTGCCCTCTGCCCCAGACCCCAAAGAAAAGCCAGCCCCTGAAATTTGGCCTCCCATTACTTGCCCCTCCTCCCAGATACACCAGACATCCCTGCATCCAATATCCACCCATGACTCACCCACCCTCGATTACCAAACCCCTCCTCATTTCCAGCCTGGTGCCCTCCCTGGCCACCCACCTGTTTCCAGAGGAAGACATCACCAAGGTTGAGTTGCCAGGCCAAGATCAAATGCAGGGTGGAGAGGCCCAGGCCACTGAAGACAGCCGCCCGCATGCGGATGGGTAGGAGCGTGTAGGTGATGTAGACAAAGAACATGGGGCACCAGAGGCCTACGGATGGGCTGTGAGGGTTGGCTGCCAGTGCACCTCCGACCTGCACGGCCGCCAGGATGCCCAGCACCACGTAGCTCACCACCCACATGGAGTCCTGGCGGAAGCTGTGTCGGTTACACACCACCATGAGCACCACGAAGAGGAGGGCCGCACAGGCCAGCAGGGCCACATAGGCGGGCTGCGGGCGGCGGGGCGCAGCATGGAAGGCCAGCAGCACAGCCGCGAGCAGCACAAGCACTGCCATCAGCAGCGTGAGGCTGCTCTGGTTCATCTGGAAGAAGTACCGCTGGTACAGGCGCTCCAGCTTGGCTGAGCGGAACTGCTTTGACTGGAACACCCGCAGCAGTCGGCGCCAGCAGGATTGCCGGCTCCTGGGTGCTCCATTGGGTGCCACCTCAGCCAACCCAACTGCTGCTGTCGTCTCAGTGTCCTCAAAGCCCAGGGCCACGGCTCGCAGCCCCAGCTCAGTGCGCTTGCCCGGGCCACCCCTCCTGATGAAGGCCTCGTCCTGCCAGGGGCACCGAGGTGGGGCTGCAGGGGTGGGGCTAGGTGGCTGTGCATCCTGGAGGCAGCTCATATAGCGGGGCGTGCAGAAGCCACTGGTCCGTGTCCTGTGACGAGGGCGCTTCTGCCCATTGCGTTCACCCCAGGCTGTCTTCCGCTCATCCACTTTGGGGACCAGAAGGCCACTAAACCATGACATGCTGCAGGGAGGAAAGGAATGTGATGGTATTAATCTCACCAGCATAGCCTGCCACCACCACTAGCTATTATTAACTGAGCACTTCCAATTGCCAAGTTCAGTGCTTCCAACACATCATCCTCATAAAATGACTCTGAGGAAGGTAATGGTATTCCAATTCAACAGGTGAGGAAATGAGACAGAAGGAGGTGAGGGAACTTGCCCAAGATCAAAGAGCCACATAAGTGTAAGAACCAAGATTCTAAACCCAGATCCATCTGATTCCAAAGCAGGATCCTCAAATATTCACCTCTTCCCTAAAAGGCACTAATTTCTTGGTGATTACAGACTCAAGTGCCTGTTTCAACAAGCAAAGCCCCCTTGGTTCAGGAGAGTGCACACCCTGAGAGTGCACGAGGCAAGCACCAGCCCACACCAAGAGATTGTTGCCTCTGGCGTCCCAGTGGAGCCTGATGATATTTCAACAGAAGCTGAAGACAAATATGTAGATTTTAATGACACATCTCCTGATTTTTAAGTGTTGGCAAGTAACTCACATTTTTCAACCCTACAAGCCAAAGAAATCAAGTCTGTGGAATGGATTCAGCCTGAGCTGCCAGTCGGTGACCTCTGTACAAGAGGGACTCTTTCCACATCCTTCCCCATCTGAGCATGTGTACCATGCTCAGATACACACACTCACACACTATGTACATTTCTGCAAGCTAAATTCAGCTTCTGCCTCAGGTCACAGCTTACATGGACTGTCCTCAGGAAAGATCTCCCAGCTAAATTTGGCCGCCTGTTTACCCTTGGTACGTTTTGTTTATGGTACTTATCACAATTGTAATTAAATCATCCTTTGCTTAATGTGTGTCTCTGCCCCTCTGACTATACACAGATTATATCTATTTTTCCCAGCACCAAGTACTGAACTTGGCTCATAGTAAGGACTCAATACATTTTATTTTGAAAAGATAGAAAGCTCAAGGTTTTGGTATAGATTAGCTAACATGAAATAATAATGATGGTGATAAGCTTATGATTCTTCATCTCTCCCACTGCACTCCAGTCCTCTTAGCCTCTTTGCTGGTCCCCAATACACTGTGCACAGGCCAGCCTGGGACCTTGCTGCTTGCTGTTCCCTCTGCCTGGAACAAGAGCTCCTCCAGGTCACAGCTCAAAAGTCCCCTTATCATGAGTTTCCCCTGACCACTCTATTAAAATAGCAACCTCTTTCCTGGAGCTCCTATCTTTCTTCCTAGCTTTATGCTTTATTTTTCTCCACAGCTCTTATCAGCAACTGCCATTCTATATATTTTTCTTATTTGTTGAATGTCTGCCCCTCCTAACTGGAATGTCAACTTCATGAAAGCAAGGATTTAGGCCTATGTTTCTCACTGCTATTTCTGCAACCTCCCTAGGGTAGAAATAAGTGTTCACTGAGTAAATGGTTCGGTGGATGGATAATACTCTCATGTACTCTTTCGGTGCTTTAAACTGTTCAAGGGCTATTCACATGCCTAATACCATCTGATCTTCACCAAAACCCTGTGAAGCTGATTCTGTGGCCACCTAGGGCACAGGACAGCTTTGACAGGAAAAAAAATACTGAGATCCACTGCAGTTTTATATAGCTGGCCCAAGTTACAGAGATCACGAGTAACCAAATCAGCCCCAGGGCTCAGGTCTCCTGGAGTGAAGTGTGTTAAATTGTTTGAGGGACTCCATGACAACACCCTCAATGTGTATTCTTGCTGAGCTCAGCTCCAGAGGTGAGGATCAGAGCACTGTCATATGTGGATGCCTGTGTCCTCACCAGGGCCACACTCCTCCATGCCCACAGGGCACCCTGGGGGCTCGTCCTTGTACTTAAACCTGCCGTTAGCAGCACTGACATTTGTACTCACTAGGGGACAAGTGCTTGCCCTAAGTGGCCACAGGACCAGCCGCTCTAGCCAGACAAGCAGTGCTCCAAGCAGATGCCAAGAGGTCCAAAAAGCACAGTGCAAACTAGTATCTCTCTGCACAGAGGAAACCCCCACCCCTGGTTCATCCTCAGCCAAATTTTCTTTGTATCCCTTCTCCTATAACCCACAGAGCTGCGGGGCCCTTCAGACTCCTTAACATCACCGGCAGCACCATCTGGAGGGGAAAATGAGAAACCCAAGGCTTTATGATCAGGCTGTCATCTGCAAAAGGTCACCAAAGAAAGCCTGACTCTTGAAAATACTTCATTAAAAGCATGATCTTTGGAGAAAAAACAGGTTTCAAACCTTATTGTGATTATTTGCTATCCTCACAGCCTTGGACAAATTACTTAACCTGCCTGCATCAGTTTCCTCATCTGTAAAATGGGATTAGTAATAGCTGCAAGGAAAGACTCTAATGATACCTATCACATAGTACACAATAAATAGTTCTTCTCCCCACCCTATGCCACTTTGAACCCAAAACTCTGCCAGTGTCCAAGAAATGCAAAGACAGAAAAGTCATGAGCAAGAACATCTCCCCAGTCAGTCAGACGCCTGGTTCTATCAGTCCCTGTGTCCTGGACTGTCAGTCCCCAGAGCTGCTGGAGACAGAGCCCAGAGTGAGCAGGTTTCCCACCCCACCCCGTTACATTTTGCCTCAGCCTCTTCCCACTTATGAGTCCCCTGATCTGTAAAACACTACCCCCACCAGCTCCACTAGCCCAGACCTCCATTCCCAAAGGACCTTTTTCTGGCCATGTTCCAGCCCGCCTGGAAGCACATCCTAGCATCTGCCTCATACCCACAGTGGAAAGGGCAGATACTGTCCAGGGGAACACATGACCCTCCCAAGAACACTAACTCCCACAAGGGGATAGCTTGAGAGCTCTGTAATTGTCCGACCAACTGCAACCATCCCACCCTGGGCTCTACTCCAGGCACTGCCCATCTTAGAGAACTCACCCCATCTCAGGCTGGTATGGCAGGGAACAGGAGAGGGCACTGTTCAAAGCCACAAAACTTCCCTATATGGTCCCCAACACTCCCTGCCCAAGAACTCATCACTATGAACCACAGACCACCTCCCTCTTCCCCAGAGACAGACTCCTGAGCACGTGCCAATGATCTCCTCCTCCCCTGGCCCCTGGTCTCTTCACTCCTACAGATCTGCTGCTCCAGTCACCACTGGTTCCCACAGCCAAAGCCATGTCCATTCAACCTGGCAGACTGAGGCCCAGCGCCTCCCATACCTCAACTCCTTCCCAAATGCCGATCCTCCAGCCTAAGACCCAAAGTCTGAAGCAGGCCAAGGCCCAGCACCAAAGATGGCTCCATCCACTGCTTTGCCCAAGCCCTCTTCTTGGCTACCTCCTGTCCATCCGCTCTCCAGGGCACCTCTGTCCCTGCCCTCATTGGCAAAAGGAGGTCCCAGGGGATTTAATATTACTTCAGAAAAGTTCATGGCAAAAGGCACTGTCCAGGCAAGGCACTTCAGTGCCAGCACCACCTACCATGCTGGGGCCTCAATTCCAGGCCTTTCCAGATGTAGAGAAGCCTCCCCAGGGCATGTATCTGGAAGTCCAGCATTGCCTTCTCTTTGTCTCCCCAGCCCTTGGTTCCCCAAAGACTGCAGAAGGCTCCCACCTCCAACCCCAACCACACAGCCCCACCAGGCTGCTCCACGCAGGGACACTCTGGTAAGACGAGGGTATGGGGAAAGCTTCCCGCCGCCAGACCCACCCCGAGCTTTGCAGTAAGGCCCCAGAGCCGGTTTTCAGTCTGCTCCCCGGGCCCACACGGCAGCGGCCCTGACACCACCCCTCCCCTTCATTCCCAAAGTCTGGGAGAAGAGGAGGGGGACTCCTGCAGACAGAGGCATCCCTCCTTCCGCCCACGCTACCTTTCCTTCCCCGAAACACAATCACACTCTACCCCAAACTTAGGAGGCTCACCCCACTGCAAAAACCTCAGGACAGCGCCTCCCCCAGTGCACTCCTTTGCCCCTGGTTGGAACCAGCCGGGAATTTGCTCCGGGTGGAGGAAGGGACGCGCGCCGCAGGGAGTGAGGGCCGGAAGCCTTGAGACCCCCATCTCCTCCCCGACTGCCCTCCGCCAGACCCAACAGCCTCGGACTCCTCTCAAATACTCTCGAGATTCCCCATCCCCGCTTCCGCGCCCCACCAAGAAACTCTCGGAGCCGAGCGGGAGTCCTCTAGCCTCACCGAGCGCCCGCTTCCCCCCCAATTCCCGGGCGCGTATCACCTGCCCGCCCGGATCGGCGCCTCCCCCGGGCCTCCGCCCCGCCGCCCCCGCACGCTCCGGCCCGCGGGCCGGCCGTCCCGCAGTCCTGCTCCTTGCCCGCGCGTCCTGGCCGTCCCTCCAGCGGTCCGCCGTCGGCACGGCCCGCGCCCCCTCCTTGCTGTCCAGCGCAGCCGCCCTCTACCCCGGATCCAGAAGTCCCCTCCCCGTCGGCTCCCGGACTCCCCGCCTTAAAGGCACAAGTTCCTTTTGTCTGGGCACCCCTCCCCCTCCCCAGACGCCCAGCTAGGCGGCTCACTCCACTCCCCAGGAACAGCGCAGGGGTAGGGAGACTAAAGAGGGCGACCCCTCCCTCCTCGCGCCCCCTCCTCTCCTCGGGCCGCTTCCTCCCCCAGTCCTAGAAAACAATTAGCCACTGTTCTGGGATCAAGACCCCGGGGAGAGGGGGCCGTCCAGCCGGCTCCCGGTTCCCTCCACCCCGGAGCTGCATCCTCCAGCCTTCTCCCACCCTCACCCCTGGGGTCTCCTAGCACGCCAGCAAGCCACCCTCGCGCAGCAATTACCCCCCGCTCCGCACACGGAGGGTCGCCTTCTTTCCTGTCCAGGACCCATGGGGCTGAACCGGTGTAGGGCGCCCACTTCTCCCTCCTCCCTTCCTCCTTCTCCCAGCCCCCGCCCTGCCTGCCACGGCCCTGCTCCCTCCCGCGGGAGCTCTGTTTAATAATTAATTAAGATTTCATTCTACAAGGCTCCAGGTGTGCGAGGCCTGCTTCCCCGCGCGCAATTTTTCCTCCTCCCCCAACTCTCTGGGGCACCGGCCGCGGCGCGAACCTACTGCACCCAGAGCCCAGAAGGGGGAATTGAGGGACGGGGCACTCTCCACTTACCCACGGGCTCAAACTCTCTCTGGGGAGCTCCTCCCCGGCACCTGCCAACCTGCACAGTGCCCCCCGCCCCACCCCCAGCACTTTTTACGCAAAGGGTAGTGCTTCCCTGCTGACGGGGGCTGGGGGAATGTGATTAGGGAGTATATTGATTGCTAGGCGCACGAATTGAAATATTGTTTGGGACTTTATTTCCCACATTTCTAAGCACGGAGGAGCAACCCAAGTTACCTGGGTGATGGGAAAATTTTGTGGAAGCTGCTTTAACCCTTTGAGGGTTAGACAGGAAAGGGGAAGAGGGTTAATTCCCAGGACGTAGATGAGTCTGACAAGTTAGAGGGGTGCCATTACTTCAGAGCTTTAAATATATAGGATATTAGAGCATAATGGGTCACAAAAATGATTAATTCAGCTGCTATACTTTTGGTCATTATAATAGCATTAATAGTCATTATATGGCATTTTCTTTCTTTTTTTTTTTTTTTTTGTATTTTTCTGAAGCTAGAAACGGGGAGAGACAGCCAGACTCCCGGATGCGCCCGACCGGGATCCACCCGGCATGTCCACCAGGGGGCGATGCTCTGCCCCTCCGGGGCGTCGCTCTGCCGCGACCAGAGCCACTCTAGCGCCTGGGGCAGAGGCCAAGGAGCCGTCCCCAGCGCCTGGGCCATCTTTGCTCCAATGGAGCCTTGGTTGCGGGAGGGGAAGAGAGAGACAGAGAGGAAGGAGAGGGGGACAGGTGGAGAAGCAGATGGGCGCTTCTCCTGTGTGCCCTGGCCGGGAATCGAACCCAGGACTTCTGCACGCCAGGCCGATGCTCTACCACTGAGCCAACCGGCCAGGGCCTTTTTTTTTTTTTTTTTTTTAACAGAGGCAGAGATAGGGACAGACAGACAGGAACGGAGAGAGATGAGAAGCATCAATCATCAGTTTCTCGTACGGTGTTGCGACTTCTTAGTTGTTCATTGATTGCTTTCTCACATGTGCCTTGACAGCAGGCCTTCAGCAGACCGAGTAACCCCCTGCTGGAGCCAGCGACCTTGGGTCCAAGCTGGTGAGCTCTTTGCTCAAGCCAGATGAGCCCGCGTTCAAGCTGGCGACCTCAGGGTCTCGAACCTGGGTCCTTCCGCATCCCAGCCCATCGCTCTATCCACTGCGCCACCACCTGGTCAGGCTGGCATTTTCTTTTTTAAGATTTTATTTATTGATTTTACAGATGGGGGAACGCAAGAAGTATCAGCTCATAGTTGCTTCACTCTAGCTGTTCATCGCTTGCTGTCATGTGTGCCTTGAGTAGGCAAGCCCAGGGTTTTCATGAACCCAGAGCCTCAGCAATTTCAGCGCTTTAGGTCCACACTATACCCAGTGCACCACCACAGGTCAGGTGCTTATATAGCATTTTCTACATGCCTAGTCTTCCCCTAAATCCTTCTAATCTTCGTAGGAACTTCATGATACTATTATTGTAATTCTCACCTTAGAGATGGGGAAGAGTGAGGCGCAGAGAGGAAGTGGTAGGTCCAGATTCTGAACACTTGCAGTCTCGCTTCAGAGTCTGTTTATAACCACTATACTGCACTGACTACAGAAAACCAAGCCCTCCAGAAGGGAAGTGACTTGTCAGGTCACAAAGCTGGTTGGTAACAGAAGTAGGACCAAAACTCATAGCCACTGACACCAATTCATTGCCCTTTCCACTCTGCCTCACTCTGTCACAGACACGAATTGTGCCCTTCCTGATGTCTCCTTGGAAGCACATGCTTTTGCTGGCAGGTGAGCTTTATCCCCATTCTGCTGTGGGGAGAATGTACATTGAAGGTTGGGGGCAATGAGCCTGGATCTCTAGCTTCAAGACCTAAAATATGTGAGAGAATAGCTCTGACCAGATAGCTCTGTTGGTTAGAACATGGTCCTGAAGCACAGAGGTGGCCAGTTTGATCCCTGGTCACGGCACATACAGGAATGGATTGATGTCCCTGTTTTTCTCTCGTCCTTCCTCTTCCTCTAAAATCAATAAAACAAACATTTAAAAACATTTTTAAAGTGTGAGAACTGCTGTTACTGACCAACTGCAAAGGCCAGGACTCCTCATCAGACCAGCAGATTAGCATCTGACCCTTCCAGCAACCCCCTCCATGGCAAAGGATTGCATGTGTGGGACATATTTCAGTCAAGTTATCTCTCTCTGAAATGTACCAAGGCTGTTTTTAAAAACTTACAGATGATTAGCTTGGTGGGAAACATGTAGTCTCTAAAACAGTGGTTCTCTGAGTTCCTAAAAGAAATGGTACACTCAGAAGAATGTAATGAAACAATACAGTGTGTCCGTAAAGTCATAGTGCACTTTTGACCGGTCACAGGAAAGCAACAAAAAACGATAGAAATGTGAAATCTGCACCAAATAAAAGGAAAACCCGCCTGACCTGTGGTGGCGCAGTGGATTAAAGCGTCGACCTGGAAATGCTGAGGTCGCCGGTTCGAAACCCTGGGCTTGCCTGGTCAAGGCACATATGGGAGTTGATGCCTCCAGCTCCTCCCCCCTGTCTCTCTCTCTCTCTCTCCTCTCTAAAATGAATAAATAAAATAAAAAAAAATAAAATAAAATAAAAGGAAAACCCTCCCAGTTTCTGTATGATAATGTGGCAGCATGTGCTCATGCACAGATGATGACATAACACCATATACACAGCAGAGCAGCCCACGGCCATGATAGTCGAGGTGTGATGGTACAGAGGAAAGTTCAGTGTGTTCTGTGGATCGCTAAATTCGAATTCGTGACCAAAGTGCAATGTGAATATCAGCACGTTTATAATGAAGCACCACCACATAGAAATAACATTACTCAGTGGGATAAGCAGTTGAAGGAAACCGGCAGTTTGGTGGAGAAACTCCATTCTGGTAGGCCATCAGTCAGTGGTGAGTCTGTAGAGGCTATACGGGATAACTACCTAAGGAGCCCTAAAAAATCTGTGCGTGAGCCCACATCGAACTGCACTGAATAGGTATGAAACTGGGAGTGTTGCTCTGTTGCAACCAGGGCCATTCTAGCGCCTGGGCCAACTTTGCTCCAATGGAGCCTTGGCTGCGAGAGGGGAAGAGAGAGACAGAGAGGAAGGAGAGGGGGAGGGGTGAAGAAGCAGATGAGTGCTTCTCCTGTGTGCCCTAGCTGGGAATCGAACCACACTGTATATTTTAAAAACTAAATACATAGGCCCTGGCCGGTTGGCTCAGTGGTAGAGTGTCGGCCTGGTGTGCAGAAGTCCCGGGTTTGATTCCCGGCCAGGGCACACAGGAGAAGCGCCCATCTGCTTCTCCACCCCTCCCCCTCTCCTTCCTCTCTGTCTCTCTCTCTTCCCCTCCTGCAGCCGAGGCTCCATTGGAGCAAAGATGGCCCGAGCACTGGGGATGGCTCTATGGCCTCTGCCTCAGGCGCTAGAGTGGCTCTGGTCGTAACAGAGCGATGCCCCGTATGGGCAGAGCATCGCCCCCTGGTGGGCAGAGCGTCACCCCCTGATGGGCGTGCCGGGTGGATCCCGGTTGAGCGCATGCGGGAGTCTGTCTGACTGTCTCCCCGTTTCCAGTTTCAGAAAAATACAAAAAAAAAACTAAATACATAATGTTGTGTACTGCTTGATTTAATAGAATATAGAATTGCAGGCACCAAAGTTTTAGAAAAAAAATATTGTAAAAGCTTTAAAATTGAGAAAATCCTATCTATCAGGGTGTTTTTTTCTTTGAATTGGCAAAATGCCTTGACTCAGCTTGTGGAACACCAGCCCTACTGAACCTAGTTTGAGAACCACAACCATAAGGAAAATATTCAGAAAGAACCTCCTTTTCCCAGGATGGAAAATAAATAGCAAAGAAGGGATCAATTAGAAGGTTTTTAATCTGACCAAAGAGAAGGAAAAACAAAACAAAACAAAACAAAAAAAAAACAGAGAAAGAGGCAGCTGTTTCTGTTCCTCCACATCTGATTTGGTCTAAATGACCTTGGTTTTTCTAATACAGACCACAGTCACAGAGTGATATATTCTCAACCTCTCATTTTCAGGGAAAGGAAATTCCTACCAAGAGGGTGTATTATATGTAAATGTAAGTTCCATATAGCCATAAGTGTATCTGGACAACTTTCTATAAATACCCACTTTTGGAAACACCCTGTGACATAACAAGTAGACAGGCTTAAGCCCCCAGAGACTTCCCTGGGTTGTTTGGGAAACAGCTAAGCAAGCCTCTGTCTACTCCCTTTTACAAAGCAAGGATTCCTTTTATAGTACAAATAACTACTCCCTAACATTTCTGTCTTAAAGATCAGATTTCTGAAGATTACCTTTTCTGAAAGTAAGATGTGTAAAGGCAGCCCACATTTATCAACTATCCAGCAAATATACCCTGTCTACTTCACCATCTTAACGTGACTGCTGCTCCAATCACTGCCCAGAAACTCTTGCCTTCCTCTAGCTCCCACAGATGGAGAAAGCCTTGACCACCACCAGTCCCACAACCACTAACACACACAGGAGTGGAACTATTAACTATAAACTCCAAAGGGATACAAATTTCCCTCCTAATTCCCTAGTTCCCCAGCATTTGTTCATCCATCTATTCTTTCCACAAATATTTATTGAGTGCGTACTATGTGCTAGGTACTGGTTCTATTAATAGGTGCTGGGGATACAGTAACTGAACTCAGCAGACTGGCTCCCAAGTCTCATGGAGCTTGCCTTCTAGTGAGAGGATACAAGAAACAAATGAATAGGTAAAAGAGATAGTTGATAGTGATAAGTGCAATGATGACAATTAGAAACGGAGACAGATAGAAAGTGACTAGGGAATAAATCTCAGTTGGGTTGTCCAGAGGCTTCTCTGAGGATGTAACTTTATATAGAGATCTAAATGACATGGAATCAATTACACAAAGAATCTGAGTAAAAAACATTCCAGGCAGAGGGGACAGCTCACACAAATGTCCTAAGGCAACAGCAAGCTCACTGTGTTGCAAAAAAACAACAAAAACAAACAAACAAACAAACAAACAAACAGAAAACCACACAGAAAATCTGTAAGGCTGAAGCCCAGAACCCAGTGTATTGGAGGAAGAAAATATAAGATGAGATCAGAGAAGTAGGCATGCCCTAGCTCGTGCACCACTCATAAACCAGGGTAAGGAGCTTGGATTTCATTAAAGCTTTGGAAGATGTTAAGCTCAGAGGTAGCATGATCTGCCTGGATCGTGGTGGTACAGTGGATAGAGCGTCAACCCGGCATGCTGAGTCACTGGTTCACTTGACAGACGCTGGGTTTGCTCGGTCAAGGCACATATGACAAACAGTCAATCAATGAACAACTAAAGTGATATTTCTCACTCCCCACCCCTCTCTGTAAAAACAATAAATAAAATCTAAAAAGAAAAAAATTCTCTTAAAAAAAGTAACATGATCTGATTTATGGTTTTAAAAGATCATGTGGGAAAAAAAAGATCATGTGGGCTTCTGGGTGGAGAATAAATCCAGGGGTCAAGAGATGCAAGGGAAACCGCTTTGGAAGCTATTATAATGGTCCAGGTAGAAAGAGGCTTGGATAAGGATGGGAATAATGGACTGAAGAGAAATGGAAGGATGCAGGAACTTTTTTGGAGTTCAAGTATCCTAATGGCTGGCCCTGGTTCCCTCTGCATGGTTTATCTATATCAAATAATTCTTGAAAACTGACAAATATTTATCAAGCACCTACTATATGCCAGGCACTATGCTAAGGACTGGAAGTTACAATCCAGGGAAGACAAACCCCACCTCCTCCACCCTATTGCCATAGGAAGCTCTCACTTGGGGAAGCTACTGCCCATCCCAACCCTGCCCATTTTCAGGGCCAGAGACACACCTTCACCCCACCCCTGCAGTCTACTCCAATGCTGAGCTGGATTGATGGTGTCTGAGGAATGTTTACCACTGGAGAATTGATGCCATAAAAAAAGAGTCCAAAGTTCTCCCAAGATCACGGAGCTAAAAACAGGGGAGCCCAAAGCTCTGACACTAAGGAGAAGGTGCATCCAGGCCACAGGGACAAGAGAAACCTGTTGGTGCCCACATCACTGCTCATCCTTCTCTGGGTCCCCAAAGCCCCAGTCAAGCCAGATTTCCTCAGCTTTTTCTACCACCCTGTTGTCAGTGCAATTCCCCCAATCTTCCTTAGCAGCTTTCTGAGTCCCGTGTGCCCTCTGGTGACAGCTCCCTGGCACTGCATCCCATAGTTAATCTCAGTTTTTCACTACTCAATCTGCAAATTTCTCTGGCTATGTGCTCCCAGAAGCCATATGGGAAGTTGCAGAAATTCTAGGGAGGGATGGAAATCCCATTGTATTAAGGCAAAGGGCCAAATCAGTTTCTGAGCCTAAGAGTCATGAGCTAGCCCTCCATCTGTTGTTAGATTCATCTTTTGTTTATGAGTTAAACTATTTTTGAGTACCTATGTTGAGCTGATTCCAGGCACCATGTGCAAAGCTAACCCAAACTCAGATGATCAAACATTCCTACCAGAGCTTTCAGTCTGGAGCTGGTAATAAAAAGAAGGTAGAGCAATTTAGAGTTTATTCTGCTTTCAGGGGCAATGCCTCCAGTGATAGTGGCCCCAGACTTTTCCATATTTCTTGTTTCCTGATTTCCCTTTGCTCCTGCCCTTTTTTAAAAGCCTGTACTCTGACTTGACCAATGGTGGCACAGTGGATAGAGCATCGATCTGGGACACTGAGGTCCCGGGTTAGAAAAGTCGCCAGCTTAAGTGTTGGCTAACGAGCTTGAGTGTGGGGTGGCCAGCTTGAGCACAGGATCATCAACATGATCCCAAGGTTGCTGGTTTGAGACCAAAGGTTGCTGGCTTGAGCCCAAGGTCACTAGCTTGAGCAAGGGGTCACTGGCTTAGCTGGAGCCCCCTGGTCAGGGCGCATACAAGAAAGCAATCTATTAATATGAACAACTAAGGTGCCCAATGAAGAATTGATGTTTTTCGTCTCTCTTCCTCTCTCTAAAAAAGAAATAAAAAATTAAAAAAAAAATTTAAATGTGGTGGCACAGTGGCTAAAGCATCAATTTAGAACACTGAGGTCACCAGTTCGAAACCTCAGGTGGCGCAGTGGATAGAGCGCCAGGTTCAAGACCCCGAGGTTGCCAGCTTGAGCAAGGCCCACCAGCTTGAGCCCAAGGTCGCTGGCTCAAGCAAGGGGGCACTCGGTCTGCTGTAGTCCCCCGGTCAAGACACGTATGAGAAATCAATCAATGAACAACTAAGGAACCGAAACGAAGAATTGATGTTTCTCATCTCTCTCCCTTCCTGTCTGTCTGTCCCTATCTGTCCCTCTGCCTCTCTCTGTCTCTACCACACACACACACACACACACACACACACACACACACACACATGCACACACACACAAAAAATACAGGCTTGCCTGGTCAAGGCACATATGGAAGTTGATGCTTCCTGCTTCTCCCCCCTTCTCTCTCTCTCTCTCTACCCCTCACCTCTCTAAAAAATGAATAAAAATATTTTTTTAAAAAAAGCTTGGTACTCTAGCATCAATTCTATGAGCAAGTTAGTCACTATTCTTCCAATAAATGTCTTTTCTCACATTAGTTGGAGTCTTTTTTGTTTTTGCAATAAAAAAATGATTGGTACATGGGATAGTTGGTCAGGCCTCTCTGAATTTTAGTTTTCTCTTCAGTAAAAAGGAATGATAACAATGACTTCCATATGCAAGTCCGTTTTATTAAATGATTGTATTAATTGTCTACAAATTACCATGCATTTAGCAGCTTAAAACAACACATATTTACCATCTCATAGTTTCTGTGGGTCAGGAGTCTGGCCGTGGTTTAGCAGGGTGCTCAGGATCTCATAAAGCTGCCATTAAGGTGGCAGCCATGGCTGAAGTCTCATCTGAGGCTTAAATGAGGAGGAACAATTCCAAACTCAGGTGGCTGTTGACAAGACTTTGTTCCTGCAGGTCACTGGACTGAGGAGCTCAGCTCCTTGCCACATGGGTCTCCAACACAGCAGCTTGCCTCATCAAAGCCAGCAAGGGAGAGTCTACTAGCAAGAGGAAAGTCACAATCTCTGGTAGTGTCCATCCCATCACTGAAGTGTCCTCCCATCACTTATATTGTATTCTATGAACTAAAAATGAGTCACAAGGCCAGCCCATAGTTAACAGGAGTGGGTTACCCAAGGTCACGAATACCCAGAGATAAGGATCATGTGGGCCTCTCTTGGAGCCAGCCTGTTAGTCATAATTCAAGACCTTGTTCAAAATCTCACTTCATTCTTGAGGGCTTTTCAAGTCCCTCTTTAATCTAAACTCATCAAAATTAACCCCTCTTACAAATGGGGAAACTTGAAGATGTACTGGTTATTAGATGGAATTTTTTTTTTTGTTGTGTTAGGAGGGATGATGTCATTTTAGCACTATAAGATGTTGTTTTCAAAAAATACTAGCCATAGACTATCATGATGCACACACTTTTCTTTAAAATATTTTAGAGTAGAAAGGAGAGTCATAAAGTCATCCTTTTTTGTTTCCCAACCTCCCCAAAGTAGTTACCATGGAAAAAAGTTGCTTTTGC
This sequence comes from Saccopteryx bilineata, assembly GCF_036850765.1. Lineage (NCBI taxonomy): Eukaryota > Metazoa > Chordata > Mammalia > Chiroptera > Emballonuridae > Saccopteryx > Saccopteryx bilineata. The sequence continues at coordinate 135,209,570 of NC_089491.1, read as the reverse complement.
TCTTGCCAAAAAAAATGGTTTAGGAAACCAGCATTGTATATGTGTATAAGAGGTGAGAAGAACTAAAAGAAATAATATTTAACAAATGCCATACTTTCTCATCTCATGAGCTTTAGTGGGCTCCCATTATAGGGTTGTATTCACAGATAAATACAAATTTAAGAAAAGGCTTCCATCAATCCTGAACAAACGAATGTGGTATGGGGATGGTCGTCATTGACTTACAGATATTGTCACCAATAAAACAGTGGTGTTCTGCATATGGTATTTTCACTTCTGTATTGTGCTTGATGCTTCAGATCAGGAAGAGAAAGAATCCTAGAGAAAGCCCAACTCTTAGAACTAACTCTTAGAAATCAGTATCGCCCTGCTCCCTGCTCACTGTCAGCCCATCCATCACACAGGTGTGGGGGACAGATCCTTGGAACCAAGGTCCCCTTTTGATTTAGATTTGACCCAAGTGGATCTCAGCCCTAGTTTAGGACTTGGACTTAGGAGAAGAAGAAGGGAAGGGAGGAAGATTAGTCACCCCTCAGCTTGGCTCAGGCTGGATCCAAGGCTCACTACCTCTGAGGCAGGAGCAGGAAGCACCTCGTTGCTTCAGGTGTTCTTGGCCCCAAGAAAAATGATGAACTACAGCTTTCCTTTCTGAGTCTCTTCTCTTTGGTCTTCTCACTCTTCCTTCCAGCTCTCTTCATTTCACTCCTCCTGTCTAAAGTAACTTCCTTCCTGATTAAGAAAAATGCCACGAACAGCACCTTAACCAAGTGATGAAATTTAACCGTCCCCAAGTGGGAAAAATTGACAATAATATGCCCCCAATCAGAGGCACTGGGAAGGACATAATGCACCTAGACATAAATCCTACCAAAAAGCATGTAAACTGAATCTAATTACAAGGAAATAAATTGAGGTGCATTTCTAAAACAATTGACCTGCACTCTTCAAACATATCAATATCATGGGGGAAAAACCCAGTGGGGAAACTGACATAGTTTTAAGGAAACTGGACAGTCATAACTAAATGTAATACATAATGCTTGATTGAATATTTGTTTTTAAAAGTCATAAGAACTTTTGCCTGACCAGGCAGTGGCGCAGTGGATGGAGCATCGGACTGGGATGCGGAGGACCCTGGTTCGAGACCCTGAGGTCGCCAGCTTGAGCACAGGCTCATCTGGTTTGAGCAAAGCTCACCAGCTTAGACCCAAGGTCGCTGGCTCGAGCAAGGGGTTACTCGGTCTGCTGAAGGCCCAAGGTCAAGACACATATGAGAAAGCAATCGATGAACAACTAAGGTGTCACAACGAATAACTAATGATTGATGCTTCTCACCTCCCTCCGTTCCTGTCTGTCCCTATCTATCCCACTCTCTGTCTCTGTAAAAAAAAAAAAGTTCAAAAGTCATAAGAACTTTTAACAGGTCCTGGCCTATGGCTAAATGGCTAGAGCATCAGCCTAGTGTATGGACATCCTGGGTTCGATTCCCAGTCAGGGCACACAGGAGAAGCGACCATTTGCTTCTCCCCCTTCCTCTCCTCCTTCTCTCCCTCTTCCCCTCCTGCAGCCAGTGGCTAGGTTAGTCTGAACGTGTCAGCCTCAGGCACTGAGTATCAGCACCAGACAGGGGTTGCCGGGTGGATCCCGGTTGGGTTGCATGCCAGACGGAATCTGCTTCACTATCTCCCTGCCTCTCAAAAAAAAAACACAAAAAAACAAAAAACCCACAAGGACATTGTTGGGACAATTGGGGAAATTTGAAATAAACTATATGTTAGAAACATTGTATGAATGTTAAATTCCCTGAGGGTGATGTTTTGTGATTATGCAGAGATGCCTCTATGTGTTGATGCCTGTATGTAAATAAATTCTTAGTAAATACACAATGAAATATTTAGGAATGAAGTTGATGCTTGTAACTAACTCTCAGATGGTTCAGCAAAAGCACATATCTACAAAAAGATAAAACAAATGTGGGGAGATGTTAACAAGCAGGGAATCTAAGGGAAAGGTGTATGCGTTCATTGTATTATTCTTGTAACTTTAAACCTACAAAACGGTTTACAATTTTTCAAGATAAAAATTTGGGGAAATGCCAGACCTTCAAAGTCTTAATGCCAGCAGAAAAATTCTCCAAATGAGGAAAGTGACAGGTACTGTGATTCCCCTAAACTTTCCACAGAGCTGGGTATGGGGAGGTGACGCAGTGAGTATTTGCCCAATATGCACAGTGAGTATTAGGTGCCAGCAAAGCAGGAACACTGAAAAATATGTATTTGGAAATTATTTGGTATTTGATATTTTCCCCAAAACATCAAATGTGTCATGGAAATTTTCAGAATTTTGTTAAGACTTCTTACATTATTTTTACACATGAATTGTTTTTCACTGAGCAGGGATTGTCACAATCTTTTTAATGCTTAAGGCATCTAAAAGTCATAATGTGCCCCCCACCCACCAAGGCAAACAAGCTGGGAGCTGGCAGACGGGGAACAAGGATGGCACACAAGGGGACTGCTCCATTGTGAAAGCCCTTTGGCATGGGGTGGCCTGAGGCACTCCAGTGATAGAGGTAGCTGTAGGGAGAATGGAAACTTTACACTTCAGTCTATCCCGGACTGTTTTAGAGGTCACTGTTTTGGGTTTTTTTTAAAGATTATTTATTTATTTATTTATTGTGTTAACATAGATTTTAGTGTCCCCCCAAATGCATCCCCCAAAAACGATTTTCTTTATTGATTGATTCAAGAGAAAGAGAGAGAGAGAGAAAGGGGGGAGAAGCAGGAAGCATCAACACATAGTTGCTTCTTATATGTGCCTTGACCTGGCAAGCCCTGGGTCTTGAACCAGCAACCCCAGCATTCCTGATCAACACCCTATCCATTGTGCCACCACAAGTCGGCTTATTTTCTTTTTGTTCTTCCTTAATCTTAGGTAAAGTTTTTTGTTTGCTTAAAACAAATGTGAGCCTCTCTCAGTTACATGGAGAAGAACCAAGACAAAAGGATTATATATCCCACCTCCCCCAGCCTTAGGGGGAAGTAGAGCCTTTCAGAGTTGCCCCCTTGGCCAAATGTGTTTTGTAGAAAAGCTAATTGCCCCCTAACCACCTCTCTTCCCTTCTCTGCTCCACCCCACCATCACCTAGTCTCTTTCCCAATGTGGTATGATGACTAGATCAGTTGTAGCTGTGAAGTCCTGGAGACCTGGATTCCAATCAACTGTGACATTGACAAACCTCTAGAGATACAGTGTGTCCATAAAGTCATGGTGCACTTTTGACCGGTCACAGGAAAGCAACAAAAGATAATAGAAATGTGAAATCTGCACCAAATAAAAGGAAAACTCTCCCAGTTTCATACCTATTCAGTGCAGTTCAATGTGGGCTCATGCACAGAATTTTTTTTTTTTTTTTTTTTTTTTACTACAGGAACAGAGAGAGAGTCAGAGAGAGGGATAGACAGGGACAGAGAGAGATGAGAAGCATCAATCATCAGTTTTTCGTTGTGACATCTTAGTTGTTCATTGATTGCTTTCTCATATGTGCCTTGACCGTGGGCCTTCAGCAGACCGAGTAACCCCTTGCCCGAGCCAGTGACCTTGGTCCAAGCTGGTGAGCTTTTTGCTCAATCCAGATGAGCCCGCGCTCAAGCTGGCGACCTTGGGGTCTTGAACCTGGGTTTTTCCGCATCCCAGTTCGATGCTCTATCCACTGCACCACTGCCTGGTCAGGCTCACGCACAGATTTTTTAGGGCTCCTTAGGTAGCTATCCCATATAGCCTCTACAGACTCATCACTGACTGATGGCCTACCAGAACAGGGTTTCTCCACTAAACTGCCGGTTTCCTTCAACTGCTTATCCCACCGAGTAATGTTATTCCTATGTGGTGGCGCTTCGTTATAAACGCGCCGATAGTCACATTGCACTTTGGTCACAGATTCGAATTTAGCAAGCCACAGAACACACTGAACTTTCCTCTGTACCGTCCACATCTCGACTGGCATGGCCATGGGCTGCTCCACTGTATACACAGTGATATGTCATCACCTGCGCATGTGCACATGCTGCCACATCATCCTACAGAAACTGGGAGGGTTTTCCTTTTATTTGGTGCAGATTTCACATTTCTATTGTCTTTTGTTGCTTTCCTGTGACTGGTCAAAAGTGCACCATGACTTTACAGACACACTGTATATTCTTCCTTTCAACAAATATCCATTCCAGGCCCTGGTCGGTTGGCTCAGTGGTAGAGCGTTGGCCTGGCGTGCAGGGGACCTGGGTTCGATTCCTCGCCAGGGCACACAGGAGAAGCGCCCATTTGCTTCTCCACCCCCCCTTCCTCTCTGTCTCTCTCTTCCCCTCCCACAGCCAAGGCTCCATTGGAGTAAAGATGGCCCGGGCGCTGGGGATGGCTCCTTGGCCTCTGTCCCAGGCGCTAGAGTGACTCTGGTCGTGGCAGAGCGACGCCCCGGAGGGGCAGAGCATCGCCCCCTGGTGGGCAGAGCGTCGCCCCTGGTGGGCATGCCGGGTGGATCCCGGTCGGGCGCATGCGGGAGTCTGTCTGACTGTCTCTCCTTGTTTCCAGCTTCAGAAAAATACAAAAAAAAACAAACAAAAAAAACACAAATATCCATTCCCTTAATGCCAAGGAAGTAGCAGGCATAATTATAGGTACAGGGGATACAATAGTAAGTAAAAGAAGACAGACAAGGTTCCTGTCCTTTTGCAACTTGCATTCTAGTCCAGGGAAGCAGATAATAAACAAGGAGCAAATGAATAAGAAAAGTAAATACCATGAACAGTGTATTGTAGAATCTAGTTACATATTGCCAATTCTGGAAAAGTAAAACTATAGAAACAGTACAAAGATCAGTGGTTGCTAGGGGTTTCAGGGAAAGAAGGATGAATAGGCAAGCCACAGAGGGTTTTTAGAGCAGTAAACCTGTTCTGTATGCTACGATAATAATGGATATATGTCATTATACTTTTGTCAAATCTCATAGAAAGCGCAATGCCAAGAGTGAACTCTAACATAGACTATGGACTTTGGGTGACCATGATAGGTTTGCAGATTGTAACAAAAGTACATGCACACGCTGTGCATATGCCTTTCAGGGGGCATATGGGGATTCTGTGCTTCATGCTTAATTTTGCTGTGAATTTAAAACTGCTCTAAACAATAAAGTCTATTTTCTAAAAAAAGGTGTTTTGAACTGACCTGTGGTGGAGCAGTGGATAGAGCTTTGACCTGGGATGCTGAGGTCCCAGGTTCAAACCCTGAGGTCACCAACTTAAGTACAGTCTCCTCCAGTTTGAGCACAGGCTCACCAGCTTGAGCACAGGTTCACTGGCTTGAGCAAGGGGTCACTGGCTCAGCTGGAGCCCCCAGTCAAGGCACATGTGAGGAAACAATCAGTGAATAACTAAAGTGATGCAACTACGAGTTGATGCTTCTCATCTCTCTCCCTTCCTCTCTCTCTCTCTTCCTCTCTTCCTCTCTCTTTTGCTGGAGAAAAAAACAAAAGCACCATTACCCTGTGGGAAATTAACGTGATAAAAGGTAACTAGAGGGACCTACTTAAGATAGGATGAAAAAGGAAGCCCTCTCTGAAGCTGTTTTCTCAGCTATAAAACAGGAGTAGGAATATTTGCTTTCATATTTGCTTTCATATATATATATGCCCTTTAAATTATTGTATATCTTCCCACGTGATTAAGTTTGCAACAACACCTATAACATATTGGTTGGCAGCTCTGAAGTGGCTCTCAATCATCCCTGCCTTCTGGTATTCAAGTCCCTGTGTAATCTGCACCTTCTGAGTGTAAACTGGATCTAGTTAGTGACTTGCTTCTATGGAATAATACAGCAAGAGTGGTGAAATAAATCACTTCCAAAAGTTGCAAAAACAGACCGCAACTTCTATGTCCTCTCTCTCTCAGAAGTAAGCTGTCCTGTTGTACGTAACTGTATGTAGAAGAAGTGATATATCCAGCCTACCCAACAAAGACCTATAATGAGGTCTTGCAGGATGCAGCTACCAGATGCAGTGTGTGGTTCTTGACTGGGTGCTGATTAGGATATATCAGCTATAAAAGACATTCTTGGGCCAATGAGGAAGATTTGAATACTGGCTGGGATTAGAGAAAATAAAAATTAATGAAACAGAAAGGTGAAGATTGTTGACTGATAAAAAGTAGGTTCAAAACAGCGTGTTCATTATGATATCATTTTGCTTTAAAAAAAAAAGGCATTTGCCTGACCTGTGGTGGCGCAGTGGATAAACCGTCGACCTGGAACGCTGAGATCACCGGTTTGAAACCCTGGGCTTGCCTGGTCAAGGCACATATGGGAGTTGATGTTTCCAGCTCCTCCCCCTTCTCTCTCTCTCTCTCTTTCTCTCCCTCTCCTCTCTAAAATGAATTAAAATTTTTTTTAAATTTATAATAAAAAAGGCATTTGTGTATGTGTGTGTACATTAAAAAGAGATACAATCTACCCTATAGCCCAGCAATTCCATTTCTAGGTATACAAAGCCAAGAGAAATTAATTCCTATGTCTACCAAAAGGCTCATGTCTAAGTATGTTCAAAGCAATTTTATTCATTATAGACAAAATTGGAATCACCTTAAATGTTCCTCAACAGGAGAAAAAATAAATTATGGTATATTCTTATAGTGGAATACTACACAACAACACAAAAGAGCAAATTGCTAGTAAATGCAACAAGGATGATTCTCTCTCTCTCTCTTTTTTTTTTTAGATTTTACTTATTGATTTTTAGAGAGAGAGAAAGAGGGGGGAGAAGTGGGAAGCATCAACTCGTAATACTTGTTTCCTGTATGTACCTTGACCAGCAACCTCAGCATTCCAAGTTGATGCTTTATCCACTGTGCCACCACAGGTCAGGTAAGGATGATTCTCAAAAATAGACTGCTGTGGAAAAGTAGCCAGATACAAAAGAGTACATGTTGTACAATCCTTTTTATATGAAGTTCAAGAACAAGCAAATCTATCTATGGCGATAAGGGCCTGAAGAGCCATCTCCACTGGAGGTTGGATACTGACTGAAGGGGCATGAGGAAAACTTCAGGAGTGAGGATAGTGTCATAGATCAGTGATTTTCAACCTTTTCATCTCAGGGCACACCTAGCTAATTATTAAAATTCTGTGGCATACCAAAAAAACTTTTTTTTGCCAATCTGACAAAAATAGGTATAATTTTGATCGATGAAACAAACAATAATAATAATTGTAATTACCTACCTTTTTTACTCCAAAGTGACTTTTGAAAAAAATCCAGTGCCTATACCTGTATATAAGGATTTCTGGTACCAAGAATTAGCCAATCAGCTACAACCTTATGATGTAATGTGACCAATAAGATGCAACTCTATTATATGACCCATATATGTACAGTTCAAGACAGGTCATTCACACCAGATGGCTATTATTGTGTTAACCATTGTCATTTTTATATTAAATAAGCTAAATGAAAAGGTCAGTGCCCCTAAGTAGTCAGGTATTGATTGCATGCTTTAAAAATTCGTATGGCACACCGGTTGAAATTCACTGTCATAGGCAGTGATTTGATTTGGATGTGGTTACACAGATGTAGATATATATGCCTCCAAAAATCAACTTGTACTTTTAATATTTGAGTACTTTATATAATTAAGCTATATCTCAAATTAAAAAAAAAAATTAAGGAAAAAAATCCAAAGAATGACACCCAAAGTGTTAATGGTGATAATTTTTGGATGATGAGAATACTGTGTTTTGATTTGCTTTGTCTTATTGCTTGTCTTTAGGTTTTTTTTTAATTTATTTATTAAATTTAATGCAGTGACATTGATAAATCAGGGTAAATATGTTGAGAGAAAACATCTCTAGATTATTTTGACATTTGATTGTGCTGTATACCACTCCCTCAAAGTTAGATTGTCTTCTGTCACCTTCTATCTGGTTTTCTTTGTGCCCCTCCCTTCCCCCAACCCCTCTCTCCTTCTTCACCCCCTCCCCCCTCCCCCCACCCCCTACCCCTGTTGCCATCACATTCTTGTTCATGTCTGAGTCTTGTATTTAGTTTTTTTATTTTCTACAATCCATAAAGATAGCTTCTATAATAAAAGATTATTTTTCAAACTTCATTCCAAATACACGATAATATAATTCCTGCTGCCTCAGGGAGGGGGTGGGGGGAGTCAAGAAACGTACTTGCTACATTATTCCCAGAGAAGATGGGTGTGGCCACGAGTAATAGGGAGGAATGAAGTACTAATCACTATGGCATCCGGGTGCAGTGACTTCTCAGGGGAAGTCCCCAGTGCTGAGTACGTAGAAGGGCAGAGTGAACCATAGTATCAGGCCCCCACAGTGTAATGGAAAGAACCCAGGAGGTAGCATCTGGAGATCTGGATCTGAATCCGGATCCACCATGGACTGACTGTGACCTGTGAAGAGTCATTTAACCTCAGAAGAGGAAGGACTAAGGGTTAGTCACAGGACATGGGCTAAAACCCAGATCATGACTCTGTGCGGTTCTCTCCACCACGGACTGCTAACCTGTTAATGAGATTCTTACCCCCAGTAATAACAACTAACTTTAACACAGCCATTCCATTTATTTTTCTTTTGAAAGTTTGCCATTCCATTTTCTGAAACATAAATGTTCCTGTTGAATTCTCATAGCTCCTTTGTTTAGCAGTTAAGCAATTCAGAGATAAGTGACTTGCCCACAACTAGCAAGAGACAGAATTAGGACTTACCTTCTGGTTTTCAGACTCCAAAGCCTTGGTTCTTTCCACCAGGCCAGACGGTCTGTCACTTACCTGCACCCTCCCAGCCTACACTTACTCCCAGAAGCTCTGTAAGTCTGTCTCATTGACAATAGGACACTCATTCTGGGGAGGGATGGAGGTCTCAGCACACAGTATTCCTGAATGACCTAACTCCTTACTGGTGCTGACTCCAGGTCAAAAAAGGCCTCAGACTTCTGACTCTGTGTAGTCCTGAAGGTATTTGGGAGACTAGACCTCCAATGCTAGCAAGTCACTGTGGTCAAGGGCAGTGGTGGGAGCCAGTAGGTTCGCGCCAGTTCAGCAGAACTGATACATAATTTTTTTGTTGAGTTCGGTGAACCGGTTGTTAAAATGGCACTTGTAATCAGGATTCTCTCTTAGGTGGGCACCTGGGCAGCTGCCCAATGTGGAAATCACAAATTTATATCCCTTACTCTTTTTTTTTTTTCATTTTTTTCTGAAGCTGGAAACAGGGAGAGACAGTCAGACAGACTCCCGCATGCGCCCGACCTGGATCCACCCGGCACGCCCACCAGGGGCGAAGCTCTGCCCACCAGGGGGCGATGCTCTGCCCATCCTGGGCGTCGCCATGTTGCGACCAGAGCCACTCTAGCGCCTGGGGCAGAGGCCACAGAGCCATCCCCAGTGCCTGGGCCATCTTTGCTCCAATGGAGCCTTGGCTGCGGGAGGGGACGAGAGAGACAGAGAGGAAAGCGCGGCGGAGGGGTGGAGAAGCAAATGGGCGCTTCTCCTGTGTGCCCTGGCCGGGAATCGAACCCGGGTCCTCCGCACGCTAGGCCGACGCTCTACCGCTGAGCCAACCGGCCAGGGCCCCTTACTCTTTTTTAACGTTTATCTGTGTAATAACGTATTCTTAGTGCCCGTAGTAATGTTTATTCTGTCCTCAGGTGAAAAAATTTCAAAGTGAGGATGCCAATCAATATGGAAATATCTTAAATAACAGTTTTATTGTTTTTTGTCAGGTATTATTTAATACCTTTTCGTTAATATTTTAAAACTCTTATAATCTAAATGTGTACCACTTTTATTGTTCTTATTTAAGTATTAAATGTATGAAATAATAAACTACCTTTGGTATACCATTTTTAAATATATACTTAAAACAGTCATTAAGACAGAGAATCAGTTGTTAAATTATGAATCTCATGACTGGTCAAGGGTCTTTAGTTTCACTTCCCAATCTGGCTTTCGGGTGGCTGCCAGCTCCCTCTGCCCTCCTGACCCATGACAAGGAGCCAGGACTCTTCACCAGCCCTTCTCCTTCCTCCCTAGGAGGCTTCTCAGCAAAGCCGGTACTTCCCTACCCAGGTCCTGCATCTGCTGGTGAAGGAGCAATGAGAAGCAGAGCGAGAGGCAATGGTGGGCCCAAGGGGCAGCAGCTGTGAGCAGCTAGCACTATGCTTTCTTCAATAATTCATTGTCAGAGAAGGTTGAAGGCACCATGCCCTCATTCTGAGCTGAAGATGGCTACCACAGCTCAGATCTTTAAACTGAGAGTGGTAGGAATCAGGGGTTGGCCAGAGGGCGAGTGGGAGCAAGTGGAAGGGTATCCAGCTTCCAGCACATCCCAGAATGAGCTCCTCTCCCTGTACTCTTTGTTAGAGAGAGGTTCTGATCTGAGTGAGATCAGGTATTTGGTAATAGGTAAAAAAAAACCCGGGAACTACAGTGAGCAAGATGGGTAAAGAGGAAGGACCCAAGCACAGAAAACACAGAGCCTCACCCTCACTCAATCCAGCTATAGATCAAGGTCAGATGAACCCTCTGGGGCTAACCTCAGCTTCTTGTTAGCAGCCTCCCCAGCTGAAGGACACCCAAGTCTCTTCCGTCCCAGACCTCTGGAAGCCCTGAGATGCTTCAATAATTTCTTCAAAGATCTCCACCTCTTAGGCTATAAACTGAGTTAAACATCCCAGAAACCCTCATCTTCACCCCTTCCTCAACTCCATTCTACTTCTTTTTTTTTTAAAGCAAGAGAGAGATGGAGGGGGGGGGTTAGCCAGGGACAGACATACAGGGAGAGAGATGAGAAGCATCAACACATAGTTGTCGCCTGACCAGGCGGCGGTGCAGTGGATAGAGCGTCGGACTGATATGCAGAGGACCCAGGTTCGAGACCCCAAGCTCACCAGCTTGAGTGTGGGCTCATCTGGTTTGAGCAAAAGCCCACCAGCTTGAATCCAAGGTCGCTGGCTCCAGCAAGGGGTTACTCGGTCTGCTGAAGGCCCGCGGTCAAGGCATATATGAGAAAGCAATCAATGAACAACTAAGGTGTTGCAACGCACAATAAAAAACTAATGATTGAAGTTTCTCATCTCTCTCCATTCCTGTCTATCTGTCCTTGTCTATCCCTCTCTCTGACTCACTCTCTGTCTCTGTAAAAAAACAACAACAAACAAACAAAAAAACCAAACACGTAGTTGTGTCACTTTAGTTGCTCATTGATTGCTTTCTCATATGTGCCTTGACCTGGGGGGCTCCAGCCAAGCCAATGACCCCTTGCTCAAGCTAACAACCTTGGACCCAAGCCAGTGATCTTGGGCTTCAAGCCAGCAACCTTTGGGCTCCAGCCAGTGACCATGAGGTCATGCCTATGATCCCACGCTTAAACTGGTAACCCCATGCTTAAGCTGGTGAGCACATGCTCAAGCTGGCGACCTTGGGGTGCTGAACCTGGGTCCTCAGCATCCAAGGCCGATGCTCTATCCACTGTGCCACTGCCTGGTCAAGCCCACCCCACCTCTTTTCAACCCCAGCTTCTCTCTAGCTTATAAACACATGGGAGTGGAGGAAAGACTGAAATTTCGCCCTTGCTATGATTAGAGTTGTAATGCTAGTCAGTGACTGAGGCTAGGCAGGTTCCCATTGAATTTGGGCAGATGGTAGAGGAACTGTGGAACTGGAAAGTGGTGATGTTCAGGTAACCTTTACAGGTCCATTTCTCTTGTTAGTCAGGAAAGCAGCATGGGCAGTAGCCTGCACAGCCTTATGGTTCTGTGCTGCCTCCACCTCAAACAAATCTGGCACCATCTGTGCAATAACACTGATGGGCTGCCTGGCATATGGGCTCAAGATAGCTTCTAGTGACCCCAAAAGGGCTGTTGGAGCACTACAAAGAATAAGGTCCCTCATCCCTACCATACATATTTCCTCATCTGGCCCACAGGACCTCAGGTTGAAAGCAGCAATCCTCATGCCTAGTTCCTAGAGAACCTGCTACAACTCAGTATATGACTGCCACCAACTCACTGCCCCCAGCAAGTCCCCAGCATTCTGCCAGACCATATGAATGGCAGCCATCACCCATTCTAATAGGGTATGGTTTCCTGGGTTGTCACGGCTATACTGAAGATGCTGCCTCAAGGAGGAGTGCATGGTAATGGTGGCTAATTTCTTCATCTCCGTTCAGGAGAGCATGATGCCATCCACCCATATGTCCCACAACTGCAGCAATTAAGCTGCCAGGGACTTTGGTGGATTTCTGCCTGAATTTTATCCCTAACTCCATCAGCTCTGTCTGGGTGTAGGGCCAGACCACAGAGTGCTCCACTACTTGAGGGGGTTGTGCCTGCCCTTGAGGCATTTTTGGCTGCTGGATTTTTTTACCTTCTGGGTGACCACCAGTTGGGCTCTGGGTCTGCTGATGGCAATTTCAGCCCAAACCTCCTCCTCCTCAGAAGAGGAGGAGGTGAAAATGCCTCCTACTGCCAACTCAGAGCCACTCTGCTGGCACAAATGTAGCTCCTTTTTCAGCAACCACTTTGGCTCTTGCGACTGCCAGCTCTTTGCCTGAAGCTGAAATGGGAGTTCTTGAACCCATAATTGTTTCTCTAACAACTACCATGCCAGCATTCAGCTTTTAGGGCAAACTGGAGTTCTTGAACCTGCAATTCCTTCTCAAGTGACCATTTTGGTTCCAGGCGCCACTGGTATTCAGCCTGCATTTCACACTAAAAACGTGGTCAGCCTCCTCCTCCAGTAATGTTGCAGTTCCTGCCACTGTCAGTGCTCAGTCTCAAGCTCACACTGAAATTTTTTACCTCATGCAAGCCTCTAGCACAGAGCTTTCTATTTCTCTTACTAGGCTGTAAAAAACACCCAGTCCATGGCCCCCAACAGGGTAGCCAAAGGAAACTACATGCTCAAGAATAGCCACTCCTCTATTCCACCCTTCAAGTGTGTTGGTGGCTCCACATAGGTCTGATCCGAATCCTGCCCACTATGCCAGATATAATGCCAGTGACTGAGGCCAGGCAGGTTCCTACTGAATTTGGGCAGACAGGAGAACTATGGAGCCAGAAAGCAGTGGGCCATTCCGTTTAATAGATTCTCGCAATGATGGATGAGCAAACAGGCAGCGGGAAACCTCCTCTTACAGCAGCAGGCGAATGAACAGCAAAATGGCCTCCCACAGTGGTGGGCAAGCACCTGTAGCCTTACATAGGCTATACACATGTGGCTCTGCCAAGTGCTCAAGCACTAATCATACAAGGTTCAAGCAAGCAAGCCTAACACAGCTGTTTTCCCAACAAGAGTCCTGAAGTGTTAAGAGTTTGGCAAGAGTAAAGGATAGAAGGTGGAAAAGCCTAGGCCAGCCCTCCTCCCCCAAGCCCTCTGAGGGATCCTACTGCTAATATCCCTTCCTCCACCTAGAGTTCAGCTCCTGTCTTAGCCTCATTTCTCACTCCAATTGATTGTATGCAACTGGAATCACCCATCACATTGACCTGGAGGGGAAACTGAGATCTAAGACTGAAATGAACACTTATCAAGCACCTATTATGGGCCAGACTGAGCCAGACTCTGGGAAGCAAGAGAAAGAAAGTGAAGTCTCTCAGCCCTCTCACCTTCCCTTCTTCCCAGGTACCAGAAAACCCCCAATCCACAGAGAAGTCACACTGCCTGCCCCAAAGCAGGCAAGAATCTTGTCTTGAAGCCATAGCTGAGAGCCCAGTGCTTCCAGAGAGTCCTGGCATAGGAATGAAGGTGCAATCTTACTGGGCACTGTCAGCAAGAAACTCTTCAGGCATATATATAGCAAATGCTGTGTCAGGGGATGTAGCCTGAAAGTGCCTAAAAGCATCAGATATCACAGTGAACCCAGAGGCAGAGCCCAGAAAAAGAAGCCAGATTACAGCAGGAGAGATTGAGGTTTGATGTTGGAGGAACTTCCCCAGAGTAATATCTGGAGTTGGCAATGGGGATTCCCTGTGGAAACTACTTCCAAGCTTTCTCAGAAGAGATAAGTAGACTTTTGGTCTCAGTGGAATAGATACAAAATGATGAAGATCATGATCTTTGTTCTCTGCCCTTGTGGTTCACAAGTTTTCAAATGCTAAGGCCACTAAGTACATTGTGCAGGTTATGCCTTGCTGAAGAGGTAAGTGGGGACTGAAACCCAACTCTAGATCAGTAGGGCAACACCCTACTGCAGAGCTGTAACTGCACAAAGACTGGCCAAAAGGGCTAGCAGAGACCCTGCCAATTATCCTGAGGTCCTGACAACCTGGGATCTGGGAGGTCAAGAGAACAGGGTAAGCTCCCCCTCCTCCCAGAAAAGAGGAAGGTTGTTTGGGAAGCCCTGGGGGCTGTATGCTGGTGGTGAGGACCTGAAGGGGCCAGGCTAAGGCATGGCTCCCAGGACTGTGACCAAGCTAGAGGCCCCTCTTAGCAGGGTGCCAAGTACTATGAAATCAGAGCCAGAGATGGGGACCTGAGGAAGGGAGAGTGGGGACGAAGAGGGTGTGGGTCTCAGGCAGGGCCCAAACAGGGTTAATCTTGCCAGTCATCTCACACGGAGGGGGCTGGGAAAGGACAGTTCTAAGGACCTGGGGACTGGGCTCCCAGCTCTAGCTCCGAGATTCCAACCTTCTCTCTGTGGCCAAAGGAGGAAGGGTGTGTGGTCCAGCAGCAGGAGTGGAAATGAGAAAAAGGGAAGGCTGCAGAGCTGCCCTATGCGCTTCAGATTCCCTCTGATAGGCTCAGAGAAAAGTCATTGATATTTCTATTTTAAAGTAAGAATTGGAGAGAGCTGGTGTTCTCTAGGCTATAGGTTCTGGGAGAGTGGAGGGAGGGGAAAGACAGGGACAATTGCTTGCCTTGGCCAGCACCCCCCCCTTCTCCTATGGAAACTAAAGCTGCCCCAAGGCCCAGAGGAGCTAGTCCATTAGCTGTGGTCAGCAGGGGTGCATGGGGGAGGGGGGTTCTCTCCCTCCAGGTCTTCTTGCCAAATGAAAGGCAACGCTTCTGCTCCATCAGAGCAAAACAACAACAAAAACCCGCTATACACATTTTAAGAACACACACACAACCTCTTTATCTCCTCAATAGTTGAAGTTAAGCAACTTGGGGGAAGGTGGGTGGTAAGCCTTGAACTTACTGGGCCAGACTACAGAGGGAGGGGAGGAGGCGCCCTCCCAAAGTGCTTTCCAGGTTAAGTCTAGCCTGAGGAGGAGCTGGGAGTAGAGAGAATTCATTCTCTCCCTATTTAGCTCCGTCTGGAATAAGAGCAAGTGTAGGGTCGTTAAACAGAGAGGGAGAGAAGTCTTCCAGAATTCCCAAGGGATGGGAGGATTAAGGGGAGGGTTTCTGGGAACATCTAGGGGAATGGAGTTAAAAAGAAGCAGGAGGAGGATAGTGGAGCGCCCTTGATCTGAAAGGGAAGAGTTCTAGCTGGTGCCAAGGGAAGGTGCAGACCCCAGTCATCCAGCTTCAGGGTGTGTCCGTGTCTCCTCAAGGGGGTCTGCTGCACCCTCTCCATCCCCCAGATGCCGTCTTTGGTGCGGAGAAGAGTCCAGACTGGGGATATTGGAGGTATGGAGGGTCCAATGAGAGGCAGATCTGCTCAGAGGGTGCAGAGAGAGAGCTGGCTGGGGCTACACCCCTGCTCCCCCCTTCCCCTGCCAGAACTTGGGCTTGTCCTCTTTGACGTGCCCGCTGAAGGGGGCGGGAGGGGTACTGACCCGAGGAGCGGTCCCGCGACTCTGTACTCCCTGCTGCCCAGTCCTTGCCGTGTCGCTGCCGGGCTCTGTGGAGGCAAGAAAGGGAAAGAGAGACCAGGATGGAGGTACGAGCGGTCTAGGGCTCCAAAGGGGCCAAGTATCTAAAAGGATACTTGGGGTGGGAATAGAACGCAGCTTGAAGTCCTATACTAGGGGTCTGAAGGTGGGACTGCAGTTCCTGCAAAGAGGAGAGGCGGGGCGTTGATTAGTCCTGGGGTTTGGTGGGGTTCTGGCTCAGAGATTTGGCTCCTCTGCTCCTGCCAGGGCTGCGCCTCCTGCTGGCAGGGCCTGACCCCTGCCGCCCGACAGATGGGACCCTAGGGCGGGTGCCGCCACCTGGAGGGCGTGCGGCCACAGGGCGAGTGAGTCCAGGGGACGCTGCAGCCGGTCAGCCAACGAGGAGCCGCTTGGCCTCTGCCTTTCGTCCCGGCAGGCTGAGTCCCCGGACGTCAGCACCCAGGAGATAGGAGCGACAGAAACAGCCTCGGGCGCCGGGCGCATCCCAGGCTATTTCCAATTGGATTCCGTAGAACCCACCAGGTCTGGACCTGGGGATGGACGTGGCTTCCCCGGAACCCAGAGGGAGAGCCTTGACGCAGGGGCTAGCAAGCAGTACACGAGCGTTCTTCTTTTTCAATCCGTTCCTCTGCGGAGGTCGGTCGGAGCAGCCGCCGGGACCGCGGGGCTTTCCTTCCTCGGACGCTGGAGGCTGGGCAGGGGCGAGCCGAGCTGGGGCTGCGGGAAGTGGAATCTTCCGCCTGAGCTTCGGAGTTGGGCGGCCCTTGAGCTACTCCTGCCCTTCTGCCTGTCGCTGTGGGAGCTCTAGAGTCCCTTTTCTGGGGAGGAGGTACGGGAGGAAACGTAGAGAGAGGGGCAGAGAGGGGAGAAGAACTAAGTAGATGGAAGGACAGTGGGAGGCACCCCGATAAACAGACCAAGGACCGTAAAGGGGAGGAAGAGACCGAAATGGAGAGAGTAGGACTGAAAGGCGACGGGAGAGGGCGAGAGTGACAGGAGAAGGCGAGAAAAGGAGAGGGAGGGAGGAAGGGAGGGACGAAAGGGGGGAAGGAATCCAGAGTGGGAAGGAAGCAGGCAACGGAGCCAGGCGGGCGTGAGGCGAGGCCAGGCGCGCAGGCGGGAGCCCGTAGGCAGAGCCGCGGCTGGGTCCTGCTCCCGCCTCGGAGCCCCTGGCCCGGGGGAGGAGGAGAGGCCGCTGGCTCAGTCTATGTCTTTTTCTGACTCCAGTGCAACCTTCCTGCTGAATGAGGTAAACGCGGAGGGGTGGGGGAGGCTCTTCAGTAGGTGGGAGGAGAGCCGCATTCCAAGCTAGGGAGTGGGCTTGAATTTGGGGGAGACTGCAGTAATGAGAAGGAAGACCAGAGGTGAAGCTAAGGGTGGAAGAGGCAGTAAGAAAGAAGGGGGGAGGTGGCAGCTTCTAAGCATCTGGACAGGCCATCCCTCGCTTCTGCCTAGGGCAGGGGGCAGAAAAGGAGCTAGAAAAGAGGGAAAGAAGAGGGCTCAGCCAAACGCCCCTGTGCCCCTCTCTGGATTCCCCGGGGTGGGGTGGGGCAGCTAGAATACTAGGGGTTTTGGCTCCGTCCAGCTCTTAAAGACTGCTAAAGAAAAAGATCTGATACCTCTCTGAGGTTGTAGCTCCTGGGATCTGCCCAGCTTCCTGGTGCACTTACAGAAGAAGCTAGGTATCCTGGAGGCTCCTAAGAACTCCAACTGCCAAACCTGGTTATTCTGGGCTTTTCCCCTATGTTCTGCTTCCATGCCTGGGGTACCTGCCAGTTAACCAGACTAACAGCTCTCTCCTTAGAAAGAGGAGGGCAGAAGGAAACCTCTCCTCAAATCCTTTTTTTGCCCCCAGCTCTCTCCCCCTTATGCTCAATCATAGAAAAGGGGTTGAGACAACAATGGACAATGACAAGTATATGTCTTATTACAGGATAGTTACTAGGTTGGCCTAAGAACTGAAATAGACAGGTGTGGGTAAGATGAGAAATGGGGGGGGGGCTTGCATAGCAACTCAGATATGGGAAAGAGAGAGGGGTTCTGAAGCTCCTGCAAAACACAAGGGGATGGGCTCAGGTATGTGGAATTTACCTGGGCTCCTGGGGGTGGTTGGCATGGCAACATATGCATCAGAAGCAGACTTAGACACCATTGTCCCAGAAGGGGATGAAGAAGACAATAAGGTACGTGAGGAAGGAATGAGGTTGGTGTCAGTCCAGTTACCTGCAGCCCCCAGAAGCCCGGGTGGTGGGGAGGGCCCCAGAGGAGGTGTGCGGAATAGATTTAGGGATTAAGAGAGAAGCAAATGCCTCAGCAGCTGTCTTCTTTATAAGAGTTATCTCCCAGTAACACCTTGAGGGTCATATTCTTCCACACCTCCTGCCTCTTTTTTTGTTCTCTGGAAGAACAGAAGAGACGGAAAAGGTAGAGAATAAAAAAGAGGATATAGGGATAATGAGGAATTAAGAGAGGGCACAAAAGTGAGAAGACAGAGTGTCTGGAAACTTCAATACAAAATAATTCAATATATAAACAATCCCAAACGGTGTTGGACTCAGTAGAGGGAACTGTGAAAGCGGACTGCCTCCCCCCCCCCCACATCACCCGTAGTAGTGATGGGTCCCCTCAGCCATAGGGGATCCCACAAAATCGTTTGCCAAATACAACAGGATGAGGAGGCTGGGTAGGGCTGGACTGTACCACTCACAAAGCTAAACAGGCTCAAGGCAACCTAAAGCTGGTCTTAAGATGAGGCCCCTTCTCTCTTCTTCTTGCCAAGGGAACATGAACAAGTGACAGAAGTGGGAAGCCAGTTGGTTTGGGTAGTCTTTCTCTCCCATGCACAGTGCTTTCTTCCATAGATCTCATCAAACCCTTTCAAGGGTTTTCCTACATCCCCTGTAGCCCTGGAAGGTAAAGGGATCAGCAGATTCTCGCTCCTGAGGGTGAGAAACTGAGAACGAAGACTGAGCTCAAGACCTCCAGGTGTAACCCTCTGGTCACCTCACAGCTCTGGGTGGGCGGGCGTGGGGAGACACTTAGACAATCAAAAGTCAAAGGGATACTTTTGTTCAGGAGATAGAAAAAAGGAGGAAACTCAAATGGGTAGATCTTTGGAAACGTCTGCTCAAAATAAAGGCTGCTGTTTGGTTTTAAACCTAAAATCTCAGCTCTCCTTTGAAGGAGACAGACTGGAGCAGAGTGGCACATGGGGCTCTAACCAGGATACCAGCCACCCCCCCTCCACCCCCATCCTTTTTGGATGGGAAACTGGCCATAAGCTAGTGACTCTGGGGAGGCTTGCCCTTCCTGCTACTAACCTCCGTGTAGCCAGGATCCCACCTTCTATTACAGCCACAACAATCCCCCTACCACCACCCCCTGGTTTCCTGTCGGTTTAGGCTCACCTAAAAGTGACCCTCCCTGTCGCAGTTCCCACGGATACCTTGGCAATGCCTGGCGCAGTCCTTTGAAAGGAAGTAAGCAAGGGAACCCCCATCCTGACCAGACTAGGATGAAATCTGCCTGCGCAACAGGTGTGGGGCGGCCGGACCCAAAACCTCCTCCTATGCATGGGTCGGGGCGATACAGTCCTTTGTTGCAAGGTCCCAGCACTGAACGGGCTGAGCACGGTGAGGCAGGGGTTACTTTCATGGCATTAGTCGGGAGTCGCCAAACCCATTCCTCCTCCGTACTGTTGCGGGGTTCGCTTTTGGAGTGTCTGGGGCCACTAGGGCCCGGTCGCGCTGCCAGCTCACCTGGGGCCCCACCCCCGCCTGCCGCCCGTCCCGCCCCTTCTGTCTCCCCATTTTCTTGCCCCACCCCGCTTCCTCCCTCTCCCGCTCGCCTTTCTTTCTCTCTTTTCTGCCTTCCCGTACCCTGCACCCGCTCCCTCGCCTCGGGTGTCGTCTCGTTCGGGCTCTCCGCGCTCCCTCCCCTCCCCCGCTCCAGCCCTTTGTTTCCCGGCGGAGTATTTCCTGGGTTGCCGAGCGTCTCTGTCTCCGCATCTCTCCTCGCCCCGCCTTCTCCCCGCTTGGATCCGCCCGCCCGCAGTCTTCCCTCCCCTTCCTCCCCGCCGCCCCTCTGGCCCACAGATGCAGGGGAACCCACCTTCCACCCAGCTCCGGCCCGCTCCCTCCCCTAGCCGGGTCTCGGGCTCCCCGGGTGGCTGGCGCCCGTGCCGCCACCCCCGCCAGCTCCCGGGGAGGGGGGTCAGGTGGGCGGGCACTATTGTTTTAGGAGCCGGCGCCAGATTCTTCAGCCGCGCTCGGGGTGGGACCTGCAAGGTTTGAGGAGTGGGGTGCGGGGAGCGGTGATTTGAGCTCGGAGCAGCTGGGCTTCGCAGCGCGCTCCTTCGTGCTCTCTCGCTCTGCGCCGGCGTCCGCAGGGCTGCGGGGCTCAGTGGCATCTCTCGGGCGCGGCCCGCTGTCCTAACCCCTGCCTCTGGGCCGCTCCCGCCCCTGGCGCCGCTCGCTTACCCCCACCCGGACTCCCCCATGTATGACGACTCCTACGTGCCCGGGTTTGAGGACTCGGAGGCGGTGAGTGCCCACGGTGAGGGTGGGGGTGGGGAAGTTGGGGTGACACCTCCTCTCCCTTGAACCCTTCTCCCAGTTCAGTACTTTGAAAAGACGCCTCAGTGGCGGGGCTGGGTGTGTAAGGGGTGGGGGCGCTCCAGTAAAGTGAGAAGATAGATTTTCGTGAGAGGGCTGCCCAGTCCTAGACCAAGAAACATCGGTGTGTGCAGGGAGGGGCCAGTGTGGGGGAAAGGCTCGAGCAGGTGTCTTCCAAAGCCCAGGACAGATGGGTAGAGGGAGGAAGGGCTGGAGGTTGAGGGCACAGGGGCTTTAGAAACGGCACACACAATGTCTGGAGTTCTCACAAGAGGATTTATAGGGTCTGAACACAACTGCTGCAGAAGCTGAATCTCTTGGGTCCCAAGGGGGACAATCCAGATCTCCTGTGCCTCATAAAAGGACAAATTTAGAGACTTGGGAGAACACCAGAGATTCAGGTACCAGCCTCTTCAGATAGAAAGATCACAAACTTGAAGACCTCCATTATTTCCTTCTGCTGTCTATCCTGAGCTTGCCTTATCTCCTCACCCTGCCTCCAGCCCAGCTTGTCTTCCAGGCTGGGAACTGGGCACCCCAACACGTGGGTGAGCCAGCTGACTGAGCCCCATCCAGTCCATGCCTCCTGCTGAGGTATCTTCAGAGCAGTGGGCACTCTGAGACTCCTGCTCAGCATGGAGGACCTAGAGGTGAAGCCAAAGGAGCTGAGGGCCTGGGGATGGAGAGAGGAAGCTTTTTGCTCAGAGAACCAGGCAACCGATAAATATTTAATTCTCCTCTTTGCTTTTATCTCCTGACCCACTGAGACAAATCAGCTCATTAGGCAGTGATTCCCGGAGCTCAGAGAACAGGGAGAGTGCCTGGAAAGGGGGACAAGGATGGGGAGCAGCTTCTCAGTCTCTTCTCTCAAACATCTTGCAAGCAGGCCTCCTCAGGAGAGTACCACTAAATGCTTGGATGGGGTCCCTGATAGGTGTGAAAGGTAGAGGACTCCAGGGTCAAAAGTAGAGTATTGGAGTTTTCTCCCATCAGCCAAGCCCAGGATAGATAGCTTCTAGGGCTCAGAATAGGCAGCTGTCAGTCCTTTTCTGGGAACGGGCTCCTGCTGGGCCAAATTCCCCATTGGGCCTCTGGGGCTAATTACATGACAGCAAGAACAGATTATTTTTAAGGCTCTGGTGGACACCTCTTTCTGGTGATTGGAGGGACAGCTGGCATGGCCCAGGATGCCAAGGTGAGCTTGAGAAAGAACCTTTCTGTAGAGCTGGAGGGTCTTCCAAGGTTCTTTCAGTCCCTGGTGAGAAGGCAAGAACCTCAGCACGATAAAGACTGATATGTGGATGGTGCTGGGGGCAGTCTGCTAACCCATCACTCGCTCCCCACCTCATCTCTGGTCCCTGGATCACCCTCCCCCGCTTTCCTTTCTCTTGCCTGGCTCCTTGCTCTCTCTGAGGCCCCCTCTGAAGCAGTAGGAGGGAGATCAGGCTCTAAATAAATCCACCGGCTCATCTCCCTCCTCTTCTTCCCCCGTGCCAGGCAAGAGTGGAGCTGCAGTCTGCCCACACACTCACCAGGCAAGGGGGGCAACACTAGGACACTGTGCCAACTTCTGCCAGCGCCAAAGTATTGAGCCTTGGCCTGTTTTGGTAATAATGGGGTAGGGGAGGCAAGACCCCAGATTAAGCTTGGCAAAGGCATCCTGGCCTCCCCAAGTGATACCAGAACATGAGAGATAGGTAAGCTCTGAGAACTTGGGAATAATAGAGAGGGGCTTCCATTCTGAGCCCAACTCATTAAACATTTAGGGAGAGATCCTAACATTCCCATCCTAGGGCAAGAGGCATTCTAGATGCTCCAGACAGGGATGACTAAATTAGCCTGACCAGGCAGTGGCGTAGTCTGCTAACCCATCACTCACTCCCCATCTCAGACTGAGGAATATTCCTTCAAGCCCATGGTGCATGACCACCTACAGCAGGCACCTGGGACACAGAGGAGCCAGGTTCGAAACCCCGATGTTGGTGATGAGCACGGGCTCATTCAATGTTAGCGTGGGGTTGCTGGCTTGAGCGTGGGATCATAGATGTGACCCTGTGGTCTCTGCCTTGAGCCCAAAGGTTGCTGGCTTGAGCCCAAGGTCGCTGGCTTGAGCAAGGGGTCACTTGCTCTGCTGTAGTCCCCCGGTCAAGGCACATATGAGAAAGCAATCAATGAACAACTAAGTTGCCACAACAAAGAATTGATGCTTCTCATCTCCCTTCCTGTCTGTCCCTATCTTTCCCTCTCTCTGTCCCTCTCTCTCTATCTTGCTTAAAAAAAAAAAAAAAAAGAATAACTACGTTAGTCCGAGAGCCTGGAAACAGAATAAAGTCTAGGCTCTCACCTGACCAGGCGGTGGCGCAGTGGATAGAGCGTTAGACTGGGATTCAGAGGACCCAGGCTCGAGACCCTGAGGACGCCAGCTTGAGCGCAGGTTCACCTGGTTTGAGCAAAAGCTCACCAGCTTAGACCCAAGGTCACTGGCTCAAGCAAGGGGTTACTCAAGTCTGCTGAAGGCCTGTGGTCAAGGCACATATGAGAAAGCAATCAATGAACAACTAAGGTGTAGCAACGAAAAACTGATGATTGATGCTTCTCATCTCTCTCCTGTCTGTCCCTGTCTATCCCACTCTCTGACTCTCTCTCTCTCTCTCTCTCTCTCACACACACACACACACACACATCCCGAAACTCCAAACTCCTTCTGTACACACACACTCACACACTCACACATGGACTCCTACCTTATCTCTGCCACCTGCATCTCAGAATTGATGTAAATAACTACTTTGGGCCATAAAGAGGGGGAAAAGGGGCAGAAAATGAAAGAGTCCCTTTTCCCTAGAAAAGGGGGAAACCCAGACAGCCTGACTTCTCTTCTGCTCCACGGTCCTGCTTCCTTTGCTCATTTTGTGTATCTTCCTCAGGGTGCTGCCTTGAACGTGAGTTGTGCAAACTTCCAAAAGCACCCTCATTGCCCAAAGACCCTTACTGTGGGTCGAACTCACATTCTGGCTCAGATTACCAAAGACCCCCTCCCTACATCCCCAGGGTGGTGCTGCTCACTGGGTTGCCTGGCACCAACATGGCCTTCCTCAGGGCTGATATCCCCTTGTGGGAGGGGTGGGGAATGTAAGCCAGGTGGTGGGTGTGGCCCAGCCTTACAGACCCATGGAGATAGCTTGCTGTTGCCTTCAGTCTGTGTCTGGTTTGCTGTCCACACCTGGCCTGTTGCCCCGGCACCTGTGAGAGGAAAGTGGGGGCGGGGAGAGTAGAGAGGAACTAACTTCCAGGAGTTGGCAGTTCTGTGTCCTCTTCACCCCGGAAGGGTAGGCACTGGGGGAAATGTGATCTAAGGGGTGGATAGCAGTACCCTGACACTTAGGACCACTGCCGTGCCAACCAGCATCGCTTGATCCCAACTAGCTGTACATCTGCCAGGCATTTTAAAGGGATGTTGTCTAGGCTGCTTTGCAGGCTGATGTGAACAAGAGGACTGAGTCACCTGGATTCAGAATCATCTTCAATATATTATCTTCAGTACAACTCCCTTCTCTCTGCCTAGGAGGAGGACGTGGTAGAGGGGAGAAGAGGGAGGAAGGTGGGATGGGAAGGCTCTATTCAAAGCTGCGGTATTACTAGCTTGGGGGAGGGGCCTAGATCCCAGCACACAGAGATTGGGTGGCATTCCTCCAGTCCCAGAAGCACTGGGCCCTTCTCAGGGAAATTGGAGGGACTGCTGGGGCCTGGCCACCCATGTAGACATGGAGAGACTGGGATTTGTGGAGGCACTACTAGAGGGTTTGGAGGGTACCACCTGAGCCCACATAGCCTCTCCCCCGTGCCAGGGTTCAGCCGACTCCTATACCAGCCGCCCATCTCTGGACTCAGACGTCTCCCTGGAGGAGGACCGGGAGAGTGCCCGGCGAGAAGTGGAGAGCCAGGCTCAGCAGCAGCTGGAGAGGGCCAAGGTATCCTCTTGTTTGTGGGCTGGGGGCAAAACAGGCCAGACAGGGTAGAAACTTGTTCTCATCTTAAGTCCCTAGGGGTCAGTGGGCAGGATTTAAGTGAGTGTGAAAGGGTGTATGTGAAAGGGTGTATGTGTGTATGTCTGTGATGGGTAGACAGGGGGGGGCTCTGCCCTCTGCCGATGGAGCAGTAAAACTGGAAGGGGTCCTTTGAGGCTCCCCTCATTGGCACTGATGGCCCAATTCTCCAGCACAAACCTGTGGCATTTGCTGTGAGGACCAATGTCAGCTACTGTGGTGTACTGGACGAGGAGTGCCCAGTCCAGGGCTCTGGAGTCAACTTTGAGGCCAAAGATTTTCTGCACATTAAAGAGGTGACCAACACCCCCCCAAATACAAGCCATTTAATTTCTCTCCTCTTGCCCTAGTTCCCATGCCTCTGACTTTAGTCTTTAGTCCATTAAACAAGTCCCCGAACTCCTCAATGCTCACCCTTAACACACATTCATACACTCCTGCTATCCAAAACCCGGTTCTGAGGATCTCCATCCTTCTGAGACCTGGCTTGGGCCTCAGTCTCCATATGTATAAAGTGAGCAATAAGGTCCCCTGTGACAGCTGTGATGCCTCACGCTGAAATCTTGGGGGTGGCTCAAATCTGGCTGCCCTTTCCTCTGGCACCTTCTGCCCCCTCCCCTTGTGCTGCCTTTGTAAGACCAGCTCTGTGAATGCCTCCCTCCCTGGCTTTCACACTGGAGAGCCAGAACTCAGGCCTGGGCCACTTCCCCTCACGGCACCTTCCTGCTCCACCCCACCCCAGAAGTACAGCAATGATTGGTGGATCGGGCGGCTAGTGAAAGAGGGCGGAGACATCGCCTTCATCCCCAGCCCCCAGCGCCTGGAGAGCATCCGTCTCAAGCAGGAGCAGAAGGCCAGGTGAGAGCAGGGCTGTAACTCAATAAACATCCCCCCCTAACGTGGGCACTTTCCTCGCAGTCTACTATACTACATATGCACACATATCCTGCCCCAAATGCACACACTCATATCCAGCTGTACACATTTACACCGCACAAATATACACACAAATGCACATATATCACACTTTCCTCACTAGCTAAGATACAACTGTTAAATAATGTGTAGAACGTACACACACAAAGGCGCTTACTGACCTCCCTTTCTGCTCTCAGGAGATCTGGGAACCCCTCCAGCCTGAGTGACATTGGCAACCGACGTTCCCCTCCTCCATCTCTAGGTAGCATCCCCCCAACCCACCTGTCTTGGGTAGGTGGGTCACTAAGACACAGGGGCAGGGAGATCCTTCCCAGGTGAACTGTGTGGGAAGGGTTGGTGGGGGGGTCAGAAGAGCTGGGAGAAGCCTGGTGTCTCCCCTGGGAAAGGGAATACACACCCCCAGGGCCTTTCCCCTCTTCACCAACTTTAATCTTTTATTTCCTTTTCCAAAAAGCCAAGCAGAAGCAAAAGCAGGTGAGTTAAGGAAGGGACCTGGGTTGGGGGCTCAAGGAAGACGCATGGCTGGGGACAGGTCTCTGGGCAGTCATTGTGGAGAGGCACTGGAACAGAGGGGAGGGAGCCCAGGACTTCTGGGTCTGCCCCACAGCAGGCAGGCACAGGGCAGGCCGCCGGGCCAGGGCTTTGCTTGACCTCAGGTTCATTCTGCAGGCAGAGCATGTTCCCCCATATGATGTGGTGCCCTCCATGCGGCCTGTGGTGCTGGTGGGACCTTCTCTGAAAGGTTATGAGGTGAGAGGGATTTCTTGACCCCAAAGAGTCTCTTGTACCAAGCGTGCCATGGGAAGACCCCAGGGACAGTGTGGGGAGGTGTTCTCCCTCACACCACCCTCAAGGCCTGTGTATGGAGGGGGTGGGCTCCAGAGCCATGCCTGGGGATGCTGCCCCTCTACAAGAGAGCCCTGTCAATTCCTTCCACCTGTCCCCCCCAGGTCACAGACATGATGCAGAAGGCTCTCTTCGACTTTCTCAAACATAGGTTTGATGGCAGGTAAGCTGCTCTGGCCTGGGGTGGCATGGGATCCAGGAGGAAGATCATGGTCTCCTCACAGCTGTCTGTAGCAAGTCTTTTCTAAAGAGGAAGTGAGGAGTTAGGAGGTCCTGGGTAAGGAGGGGCCTGGAGTTTGAAATTTAGAAGCGAGCTGGAATTCTCCACCACCACCCCAGGATTTCCATCACCCGAGTCACAGCCGACCTCTCACTGGCAAAGCGATCTGTGCTGAACAATCCTGGCAAGAGGACCATCATTGAGCGTTCCTCTGCCCGTTCCAGCATTGGTAAGGAGTCCCCAGCTCCTGTCTCTTTGCTCACTCAGGCCTTACTGAGAACCTGCCTCCTACCTTTCTCTGCCCCATCTCCTCCTCTGCCTGCCCCAGGATAGGCAGCACACCCCAGTTTCCTCAGTTCCCTGCTCCTCTGCCTGCCCAGGTCTTTATGAACACCCTCTACCTCCACTTCCTTCCCATCCACCATTGGGAAGCCCCCCATTGGAGGGTAGAGCTCCTGGTGAGCATTGTGGCTTGCTTACTGCCTCCATAGCTGAAGTACAGAGTGAGATTGAGCGCATATTCGAGCTGGCCAAATCCCTGCAGCTGGTAGTGTTGGATGCTGACACCATTAACCACCCAGCACAGCTGGCCAAGACCTCATTGGCCCCCATCATCGTGTTTGTCAAAGTATCCTCACCGAAGGTAAGTCAGCAGGGAAGGTGGAAGAGGCCCCCAGGGTTACCCTCCTAGAATGCATACCCAACTTAGCTCGGTCCCTGTTCCAGGGGTCCTGAGCTCCCTTTTCCTGGTGCTGGACATGCCCAGATCTTACTAGGCCTAGCTGTGCCCAGGGCTTCTAGGAACTCCAGGCCTCACTCTGTTCTTTCCTCTCAGGTACTCCAGCGTCTCATCCGCTCCCGTGGGAAGTCACAGATGAAGCATCTGACTGTACAGATGATGGCATATGATAAGCTGGTACAGTGCCCACCGGTGAGTGCCTGGGGGAGCTACTCCTGTGCCCACTCTTGCTTTCCTGGGGCTAGGGGCATAATGAGGATGGGTGAGGGACTGCTGTTTAGAGGAGGACAACATCCCCCTTTCCCATCCCTCCCCAGGAGTCATTTGATGTGATTCTGGATGAGAACCAGTTGGAGGATGCCTGTGAGCACTTGGCTGAGTACCTGGAGGTCTACTGGCGGGCCACCCACCACCCAGCCCCCAGCCCTGGACTTCTGGGTCCTCCCAGTGCCATCCCCGGACTTCAGGTAATCATTTCCAGTGGGCACTGATACTAAGCCAGCCAAAGCAATGCCCCCTCCCCACCCAGAGGCTTGTCCTTGGCCTCCAGTTTTAAGGCCAAAGGATAAGGGAACTCAGCTCTGCTATACCGAGGGCAAATGGGTGAAGAAACTTCCCGATAAGAGGGAATAAATCAATAAGGTGGGTAATCAGAGGTTACTTTTCTAGGGCTCAAAAGGAACACACTTTTAAACCTTTCTCTGGTCTGTTTTAAAGGCAGAACTTGAATTTTGCAGGAGTCAACAGCTCTAGTTTTCCATATCTGAAGAGGGATACTACGCCAGTATCTTACCCTTCCTTGCACTGTTTCCTCTACAGGAACTGAGAGTTGAAGGGGAAGAATCCTCCATCCTACTAGATGTGGGAGGGAGGTGGAGGTGAGGTTTGTACTGCTTCCCTTCGAGCTTTGTGTTGTGTTACCCCCAGAACCAGCAGCTGCTGGGGGAGCGTGGCGAGGAGCACTCACCTCTGGAGCGGGACAGCTTGATGCCCTCAGATGAGGCCAGCGAGAGCTCCCGCCAAGCCTGGACAGGATCCTCACAGCGTAGCTCCCGCCACCTGGAGGAGGACTATGCAGATACCTACCAGGACCTGTATCAGCCTCATCGCCAACACACCTCTGGGCTGCCCAGTGCTAATGGGCACGACCCCCAAGACCGACTC
Organism: Saccopteryx bilineata; assembly: GCF_036850765.1. Classification (NCBI taxonomy): domain Eukaryota; kingdom Metazoa; phylum Chordata; class Mammalia; order Chiroptera; family Emballonuridae; genus Saccopteryx; species Saccopteryx bilineata. The sequence continues at coordinate 135,181,162 of NC_089491.1, read as the reverse complement.
CTCTCCCAGGACTCGGAGCACAACCACAATGACCGGAACTGGCAGCGCAACCGGCCCTGGCCCAAGGATAGCTACTGACCGCCTCCTGCTGCCCTGCCCTGGCAGGCACAGGCACAGCTGGCTGGGGCACCCACTCCAGGCAGGTTGGCATTAGACTGGCATTAGGCTGGCACTAGGCTCAGCCCCCACAATCTCCTGCCCAGCCCCAGGGCTGCCTGTGGTCCCAAGGTTCTGGGAAAAGCAGGGGTCCCCCTTACCTCCTGGGCAGTGACTCCCATAGGCTCCCATTCCAGGTACTAGCTGTGTGTGCTGCACCCCGGCACCTTCCTCTCCTCCTGCACAAGAAGCTGCCCCACCGGGCAGCGCCCTCAGGCCAAGATCCCCTTAGCAGGGACCTTCCCACCAGACTCAGGGAAGGGATGCCCCCCTCAAAGTGACAAGAAGTTGGTTGTGGGCAACATGGCATGAGGAAGAAACAAGGCCTCTGAGCAGACATAAGCCACAGTCAAGGGACTCAGAGTTGTGCTTTGGGGTCTGAGGACCCACTCACCTCACTGCCACACACTAGAAAGGGACAATCAAAGCCCGGCAGGGTAGCACTCCCATCCATCAGCTGCGTGGGGCATCCACACAAGGCTGGAGCTGCAGGCTGGCGAGGCTGGGGCCAGAGGCCTCACGGCTGAAGCTCTGGAAAGGAAGGGCTCTCCTTACCCTGCCAGGAATTTTCCTGACAACTCTGACAGTTCCAAGGACCAGGAGCATGATCAAGCCAAGTGGTAGACCAGAGCCAACCTGAGTTGGGGGTTCGGGAAGGGAGGGCATATGTAGCAGAGACCATATGGAACAGCTTTGGGGGCTTCCTTGCCCCCTCATCTTTTGCTCTTGCATCCTGTCATTTCTGTTCTTGGCCCTCATGCCTCCTGGGGCATATGGGCCCCAGACTTTATTCCCTCATCCATAGCTGCTGCTTGTTATGTTAGGGTTAGATGGGGAGTGACAAGACACAGTGGACAGTGCTGAGAGGTCCTGTCTACACGGTTACCCTTGCCTTATGGCTCTAGTGTGTGACCTACAGAGCATGCTCCACAAGACCCTGTCCCACCTGTCATCACTAATAAACACCATACACAGTCCCTCAGGCTCTTGTTCTGTCTGCTGGCTCAGGTGGCTGGTTCCTCACTGTGTGGCCTGAGTCTGGAAAAAGCAGGAAGTATCCCAGCCTCCTTTATCTCACAGAGGACCCACTGCATGGAAAGGGGAAAAGGAGAGCTGGGGAAGAAACCGTATTCCCAGGCACCCCCACAAGGACCCTCTCATGCCCAGGAGGCAACGAAACATTCAGCACACAGAAAGGACTTGTTCTGGGAGGTGGGGAAGAGGCTTAATCACAGCCTTACACTGCCCCTGCTTCAGGCCCTCATAGTTGCAACATGAACTCCATGTATTTGCCTAATACTTTTAGTGGTAAGCAAGAACATGGAAGAGTGGTAGTGGGGGTGGGGGACCGAGGCCCTGCACCACCACCACCACCTAACTCAGCTGGGCCCAGCTCATTACTCCTTGGTGCTCCTGGTGCCCACCTCTGCTTCCCCCTCCCCCAGAACCGTGGGCTCAGCAACTGTGGAGCCGTGAGCAACAGGACAGAATCCTGGGTGTCAGGCACACAGCACCATGAGAGTGGTCCTGATTGTGCCTCACCTGCCAGTTTCACAAGTGCTTTCTTTTCCCCCACCCCCTGCAAAGCTCCTAAGGTCTCCAGGCCAGTGCTACAAGTGAGGTCAGAGGAGGAAAGATGCATCAGGATACTGCTGTCAATGGCTTTTCCACCTCCCTCAAGTGCCTCCAGCAGACTTAGCCCATCAGCTGAAAACCTGAGGTACCAGTGAGCACCCAGGAGATGACTTTAGCTAGAACTAGGCCATCTTAATATTCATGAATTTATTCTCAGAACATACACACTCATCTTTTCAGAGAATAGAAAACAAATTTCAAATTTCACTCAGTGACTTCAAAATGGACACAGCCAGCTCACCCTGTCCCATATCTACAAAACAGTTCCCTGGGTGAGGAATGCCCAGATACACGGCACCCCTTGGCACAGGGGTTGTGCACAGCTCTAAATGAGGCTCTTGACTTGTTTTATATTCCACTGCATCCCCATCCGACGCTCTATCCACTGCGCCACCGCCTGGTCAGGCTTTGTTTTATATTCCAAAAGGGCGAATGCTATCAAAATGAGAGTCCAAGGTCCACAATCCTCACAGTACCAGATCCCCGGTCATCTAGGACAACAGTATTGCTGCAGCTCAGCTCACAGTCAAGTCTGTGCCGAAGACAGAAGATGTCCCCTCCTGGCAGCCAGGTTTCTTTCTATTCAGTCTGGGAGGCAATGCCAATTGGCTGCCCCCAATACTGGCAAGAGCCGATGACCCAATGCAGACCCAGAGCCCGCCAGAGGGGAGAGCTGGGCCCAAATCTGCGGTGATTTGTTCTCTCTGCCCCCTGCAGCAGCTTCTGCATCTCGTTTTGCAGCCCCACACTCAGGCCTTCAAAGTTGAACATCCAGGCCAAGGAGTCTGATTGTTTCCTAAGCCCCCATAAGACTGAGGCCCTGGAAAGTGAGATGTGAGGGTCCTGAAGAACAGGCTTCGGAGCCTGCCCTCAAACCTGTGGGAGGAGTGCTGTGTCAGGCAAAGATGGTTTCTTCCCGGCGCTTCTTGGTGAGGATAGTGCCTGGCTTGTGCTGGGCATCTGGGTGGTTAGCTAGCTCTGGGGGGCAGGAGGACACCGGGCTCTCCAGGATGGCCTGCTTCAGCTCATAGAACACAGCAGAGTCCTCTTTGGTGAGGAAGGTGATGGCCACACCACTCTTGCCTGCTCGCCCTGTGCGGCCGATGCGATGGATGTAATCTGAGGAGGGGAGGAGGAATGTCAGGGCACCAGGAGAGATGCCCTGGTGAGCAGTGTCTGAATCCTCTACTTCTCTTAAAGGCATCATCCTCCCCATACCTCCACAGGCAGTAAATAGAGTTCATGCTGCCTGAACCTGCAGTGCCCACAGTGCTCTCCCCACAACCGCTAATAATGTGGACACCCTACCACACGAAGACTGAGAGGGGCCCAGTTTCATTCTTTCACACACCCCGAAGACAGAGTGCTATCCCAGGTTCTGGGATGACACATCCATGTGAGACAGAGTAGGAGCTCTTCTCACTGGGACAAGTGATCCTAGACGGAGCTGTGAGAGATGGTGGTAGCAGCCTCCTCAGTACAGCATCCCAACTTCAAGTGGGAAGAGTCAAGGAGTCTGCCTTTACACAGACTGCTGTGGCTTTCCTCACACTTACCTTCAATGTTCTTGGCCATATCATAGTTAACCACCATAGATACATCTTGGATGTCGATACCACGACCTGCCACATCTGTAGCCACCAAAATGTCCTTGGCCCCAGCCTTGAGGTTGGACAGAGCAAATTCTCGCTGTTCTTGGCCTTTTCCACCATGCAGCGTACAAGCATTGTACTGTTGAGAGAATGGTGAGGTAAAAAAAGTGCAATGGAATCAAGTAAAGACATAATCAAATAAGAGGGAATAGGGAGGTGAGAGAAGGTTTCAGAGAGCAGCAGGTAGAAGGGGAAGTAGATAGGAGAAAGAATGAGAGCAGGAGAAAATAAGGAGGCCCTGGCTAGTTGGCTCAGTGGTAGAGTGTTGGTCTGGATGTGTATGTCTTGGGTTTGATTCCTGGTCAGGGCACACAGGAGAAGGGACCATCTGCTTTTCTACCCCTCCTCCTTTCTCTCTCTGTCCCCCTCCTGCAGCCATGGCTTGGTTGGAGCAAGTTGGCCTGGGGTGCTGAGGATGGCTCCATGGCCTCACCTCAGGTGCTAAAATAACTCAGTTGCTGACAACAGAGCAACAGCCCCAGATGGGCAGAGCATCACCAGGTAGGGGGCCTGACCGGGTAGATCCCAGTCAGAGTGCATGCAGGAGTCTGTCTCTCTGCCTCCCCACTTCTCACTTAAGAAAAAATTTGAAAAAAAGAAAGGAGAGGACAGGTAAGCTGAAGGAAGGGTGGGAAAGATCAGGATATGGAGTGGCATAGAGCCAAGGCAAGGTCAAAGGGAAAATCAGGGGTGAGATGTAGAGCCAGACAAATGAGAAGTAGTCAAGAGAAGATGAGGGTAGAAAGCAGGAACCAAGAAGTTTGAGGAAGTTTAAGCACTGAGTGGAAAGGACCCACCCTTGCCCTCAAACACCAGTATCAGGAGTAAAGGGCACTGATTTACATCTTCTTCCTGACCACACTATCCCCTTCCAAACATACCTAAATACGATGAACTCTGACCCAGTCTATTTCACATCCCTAGAGCCTGCCAGGGTAGGTGTCTTAAACGTTCTCTCGGCCCTAGCCCGCTTGGAGGAAGACCCAAGGGAGTTTAGCTGGTACTTACAGAAAGGACAGTTACAGCCACTGACCCAGTCCTTCTAATCCCACCAAACCTTCTTTTCCTCTGTGGCCCCGACTTATTCAATACTGAAGAAGTTCAAAAACGAGTGAGAAATGAAAAGCAAGAGCCACCTGACCAGGCAGTGGTGCAATGGATAGAGCATCAGCCTGGGACACTGAGGACCCAGGTTCGAAACCCCAAGATCACTGGCTTGGGTGCAGGCTCATCCAGCTTGAGTGCGGGGTCACTGGCTTGAGCATGGGATCATAGATATGACTCCATAGTCGCTGGCTTGAACCCAAAGATGCTGGCTTAAGCAAGGGGTCACTGGCTTTGCTTAAGCCCCTGGTCAAAGCACGTATGAGAAGCAATCAGTGAACAACTAATGTGCCGCAACTATGAGTAGATGCTTCTCATCTCTCTCCCTTCCTGTGTCTGTCCCCATGTAGGTCTCTCATTAAAAAACAGACAGACAGACAAACAAAAAACTAGAGCCTAGGGGGGCCCCCTAATCTCATAAAGCAGTGCCAAAGAGACCAGACTTTGCCCTCCACTGCCAGACACACCCCCATCTTCTCCAGGGATTTGGCCAAAACATCACAGCCCTTCTTCTGGTTGACAAAAATGATGATGGGTGGATCAAAGCCTTGCTCCAAGATTGCCAGCAGCTTTTTCCTGGAAAGAAGAGGAGAAAAATGAGATGCATAATACCTCCCACTCCAAGTTAAATAGCCAACCTTGATCTAAAAACATCGATTCCAGGCTCCTCAAAGCCCATGGCATCCTCAATAGGAAAACAGAAGCTCTTCAACAAAGCAGAACAATTGCCCTCTGGTCACCACTCACCCTGAAAGAGCCCCTTCTCCATCCCGTTTCCCCTGTCTCAGCTGCCCCCATACCTCTTCTCTGACTCTGACATGAGAAAGACCTTCTGTTCCACACGTTCATGAGGCTTGCCTGCAGAGCCAATGTACACCACAGCAGGTCGCCGAAGATAGCTCCGGGCCAGACGCTCCACAGCTGGGGGCATGGTGGCCGTGAACATGACCGTCTATGAAAACAGGAGGCTCAGCCTTGGGCCCAGGAAGACGCAATCACATATCCTACCATCACCACAGGCAGCACAGCCCAGGCTGAAGAATCGAAATGAGCCACAGTGTAAACTTTCATAGCCACCACCTCAGTAAACAGTGTCCTTTGCCTTCCCACTTCTTTCTTTAGTATCTGTACTTGACATCTTTTTTTTTTTTTTTACAGAAACAGGGATTCAGAGAATGGGATAGGTAGGGACAGACAGACAGGAATGGAGAGAGATGAGAAGCATCAATCATCAGTTTTTCGTTGCTACACCTTAGTTGTTCACTGATTGCTTTCTCATATGTGCCTTGACTGGGGGGCTACAGCAGACCGAGTGACCCCTTGCTTGAGCCAGCGACCTTGGGTTCAAGCTGGTGAGCTTTTGCTCAAATCAGATGAGCCCGCACTCTAGCTGGCAACCTTGGGGTCTCGAACCTGGGTGCTCCGCATCACAGTCCGACACTCTATCCACTGCGCCACTGCCTGGTCAAGCACTTGACATCTTATGATGACAGAAGAGCTGAGAGCAGTTGCCACCATCTATGGTGGGTGGCACCAGGACTGCTTGGAATCATTTTTTCGGGGCTAAGCTAAACAGCTACAGTTAGGACAGTCAGAAGGCTAAACAGGCAGGCCTCACCATTTAGGAAACAAGTACTCTGGGCCCACCTAAGGCAAGGAGGGCTGGTCTGAGAGCAGCAGGTTTGCCAACTTGCACGACTCCAGCTCAGGGAAGCAGGCTCACCTGGCGGTACTTATGTTTTCCTGACTCAAAGTTGGCCAACATCTTCTCGGGGTCCTCTGCCTCATCCGTGTCTGGCTTCTGATTGCTGACAGGCATGTGCTCCAGGATCTTCTGGACGTCTGGCTCAAAGCCCATGTCAATCATCCTATCCGCCTCATCCAGAACCACGTAGGTACAGCGGCTTAGCACCAGATAGCGATTTTCCAGCACATCAATCAGACGTCCTGGGGTAGCGATCACAATCTGGGGGGTACCATGGAATCATATATAGCCCCAGCAAGTAACCCCTTCTTCTCCCTTCCCTAAACTATCCACCCACTTGGACAACAGAAAACCAATGCTAAGTAACTTGGACCCCAACCTCTAATTATGTTTGGCAATGAAGGTTCCTGAGAACTAGCACAAAACCACTTGTTGCCATTTCAGATTTTTCCAGGACGAAGGGTTTCTGAATAAGATACAGGGGTTAAACAGAGGAGGCAAAATCAGAAGGAACCTTCTTAGAAGAAAGAGACAAAGGGATACTGTGGAAGGAGTTAGGTAAAATGATTACACTAAGAAGTTTGCAGAAAACTCAATTCCTACATCAAACTTCTTATAAAAAGCTATCCTTCCCTATTCTGAGAAGGTGGCAACACACAGCATCAGTGACTTGGTCTGGTGGAGTGATTAAGAGCCCAGAATCTGGACAATGGACACAGCTCTGCCCATTGCCAGCTGTGTGTGACTGTGGACAAGTTGTTACCCTGAGCCTCAGCTTCATTTGTAAAATGGAGATTCCTCCACCTACTCTCATGGTTGTGAGAATTAACAATGCTCAAGTACAATCCCTGGTGCATAAGTTCTCAATATAACAGTACATCTATATAAACCAGCCCTTTTCTTCATTTGACTGGATGTCTGTGACAGAAACTAGAATCAGAGCCCCAGAAAAGCACAGCCCAAATGGCGGGCTGGCTACTGGCCAGGTGAACAAACCTCGCAACCCATGCGCAGTCTGAAGCCCTGGTCTTCTCTGGAGATGCCGCCAATGACAGCCACAGTGCGGATGCCTAGTGGCTTCCCAAACTTGATGGTCTCTTCCTCAATCTGCTGAGCCAACTCACGAGTGGGGGCCAGGATGATAGCATAAGGGCCTTGGTCTGACTCTTCGATCCTGTGGTAAATGGGGCATCCCACAGTTTCATGAGCTTTGGTTCCCATCCAATCATAAACAGGAACAAGACAAAGTCACACTTAAGGACAGCTATGGAATGCAGATGGTGGTGGGAAGAGGGTGCAGTGATTCCTTAAAAGTCGGAGACTCTGGGATAGCCAAGTTCTCCAGGGAGTGGTCAAAGCCAGCAATAAAATCACACACTTCTCTGATATTATGATCCAGTTATCCCCTATTATCTGGCTCAGACTAAAGAATGGGCTTCTGACTATAGACTTAAAAAGAAAACCAAACACTCATTTATCACTTTAACCATTCCTACCTAGTCAAACCCACTCCAACTGCTGTCAGATGACCTCACCTGTCAATTTTGGGAAGAGTAGTGATCCAGACCAGCAACGGAATGAGGAAGGCTGCTGTTTTGCCACTGCCAGTCTCAGCCACACCAATGATGTCACGATTCTGTAGCCCAATGGGAATTGCCTGACGCTGGATAGGTGTTGGTTCCTGCGGTGACCCAGAGAGAGTCATGGGTACAGGCAGAATTATGGTACTTGGGCTACTACTGTTAACAGTGGGCACATATGCTAGCACAATGAGAGGACGTCAAACACGGTTCATAGGAATGGGGACCTGAGAAGAAACACAATCACCAAAGGCCAATACTTCCACCAGAAAGTAACAGACAATATCACCTTGTTGTCCACTTACAGAGAAGGAACCATATAATCAAGGAACAAAGTCTGTATCCCTTACAACACAGGGACATACCAGGTCTTTGGACCAATCTGCCACTCCTTACCTTGTAGCCACACTTATCAATGACCTCCAAGATATGTGGGGGCAGAGAAGAGTCTTTCCAGGATCGGATGGGATTAGGGATCTTGCCACCTTTGGTGGTAATACTGTAGTCCTCCCGGAAGATCCGCCAGTCCCTGTCTGTCATCTCATCTAACTTCTTCTGGGACCAATGACGATCATCCCAGCGCTGCTTGGCTTCCTTCTTACGAAGTTTGCGAAGTCTTGCTCTGGAGCAGATTCATGAAGAATAGGTGAGACTGGCTCTGGCCAGTTGGCTCAGTGGTAGAGCGTCAACTGGTACAAGGAAGTCCCAGGTTTGATTCCCGGTCAGGGCACACAGGAAAGGCAACCATCTGCTCCCCCACCCCCACTTCTCTCTCTCTCTCTCTTCTCCTCCCACAGCCATGGCTCAATTGATCTGAGCACATCTGCCCCAGATGCTGAGCATGGCTCCATCAAACCTCCACCTGACACGCTAAAAATAGCTCGGTTGCAAGCAGCCCCAGATGAGTAGAGCATCAGCCCCAGATGGGGGTTGCCAGGTGGATCCCAGTCAGGGTGCATGTGGGAGTCTCTGTATTTCCCCTCTCACTTAAAAAAAAAAAGTGGGATCAGTATCCCCAATTCTTTTCTGTACACTCCGGGCTCTGCCCAACCACCTCAGCCCTGACCACTCACTCCTCCTGCTCCTTTTCTTCCAGTGTCCGCCTCTTCTCCATTAGGTCTCCATAGAAACGTGACTGCTCTCGTTTCTGCTGCTTTAGGTCAATACCTGCAATGAAGCCTCGCCCCAACAACTGCACCTGGTGCCGTTCTTTGTACCTGGGATTGAGACAGAGAAAGAAAAAAGGAGCTGTTACAGCAGCAGGAGGGAAGGGCAGACTACTAGTATGCACCGTTCCCCTTCCTAGCCAGGCTCTTTCCTCACCCAGAGGGCTAGCTGGCTGATAGTTTAGCAATCGCCCCATCCCCGCTTATCTTACTTCTATTTTTTTTTTTTTTTTTTTTTTTTTTTTTACAGAGGCAGAGATAGACAGGGACAGACAGATAGGAACGGAGAGAGATGAGAAGCATCAATCATCAGTTTCTCGTTGCACGTTGCGACTTCTTAGTTGTTCATTGATTGCTTTCTCACATGTGCCTTGACCATGGGCCTTCAGCAGACCGAGTAACCCTCTGCTGGAGCCAGCAACCTTGGGTCCAAGCTGGAGAGCTCTTTGCTCAAGCCAGATGAGCCCGTGCTCAAGCTGGCGACCTCGGGGTCTCGAACCTGGGTCCTTCCGCAACCCAGTCCGACACTCTAGCCACTGTGCCACCACCTGGTCCGGCTCTTACTTCTATTTTTGTAGTCACTAGTTCTGTCTAGAACTGCCTAGTTTAAAAGACCTAGTTTAGATAACCACCTGAATGGGTGAAGATATTCACCGACAATACATCAGATGAGAGATTAATATCCTAAATATATGTAGAACTCACACAACCTAACACCAAAAAGGCAAACAAGTTGAGTAAAAAAATGAACAGAGGACCTGAACAGACATTTCTCCAAACAGGACATACAAATCACCAACAGAAATATAAAAGGATGTTCAACATCACTCCTCATTAGGGAAATGCAAATCAAAACCACAATGAGATATCACCTCACAACTGTCAGAAAGCCTGTGATAAAAAAATAAATAGCACTGGCCAGGTAGCTCAATTGGTTAGAGCATTGTCCCAATACGCCAAGGTTGCAGGTTTGATCCCCGGTCAGGGTACATACCAGAACCAACCAATGAGTGCATAAGTAGGTGGAAAAACAAATCAGTGTTTCTCTCTCTCTAAAGTTAACAAATTAAAAAAAATTAACAAGTGTTGAGGATCATTCAGACAAAAGGGAACTTTCATGTACTGTTTGGTAGTAATACAAATTGATGTAGCCACTATGGAAAACAGTACAAAGTTTCCTCAAAAAATTAAAAATAGCCTGACCAGGTGGTGGCGCAGTGGATAGAGAGTCGGACTGGGTTACAGAGGACCCAGGTTCGAGGTTACAAGCTTGAGCGCGGGCTCATCTGGTTTGAGCAAAAGCTCAACAGCTTGGACCCAAGGTCACAGGCTTGAGCAAGGGGTTACTAGGTCTGCTGAAGGCCCACGGTCAAGGCACATATGAGAAAGCAATCAGTGAACAACTAAGGTGTTGCAACGCGCAATGAAAAACTAATGATTGATGCTTCTCATCTCTCCGTTCCTGTCTGTCTGTCCCTATCTATCCCTCACTCTAACTCTCTGTTTCTGTAAAAAAAAAAAAAGTACAGATTGGTAGTTACAAAACAGTCATGGGGCTGGTCCGATGGTAGTGGGTTATCAGAACTTAGTAACTTAGTGTCACAAAACAGTCCTAGGATGTAAAGTACAGCACAGGGAAAATACTCAGCACTATTGTAATAACTAGGTATAGTGTCAGGTGGGTACTAGACTTATCCAGGGGTTCACTTTATAAGTTATGTAAATATCTAACCACTATGCTGTACACCTGAAATAAATACAATATTGAATGCCAATTGCAATTAAAAAAAAAAAGACTTAGTTTAGGCCAAAAGCCACTCACAGTGGGTTGTAGTCAATGGATGTATCCTCAGATGCATCCCACTCAAAGACAAACTTGCGGTCATTGAGATGCCTTGTTCGGCGCCGCTTCTTAATGCCTCCCAGGTAACGCTCCTGCCCATGGACAGAACACAGAGTCCATCAAGCTCAAGGCCCAAAGCTCACATACAGAGATCAGAATGGCCAAATAATTAAACCTCATTTTTGTGTGTGGGTGGAACTCAAGACAGAGCTGAGGCCTGCACCTTAATGGCATGCAGTTCCTTGCTCTTATCCTTCTCCTCCCGGATCTTCTGCCGTCCCTCCTCATCCTCATTTCCATTGGTCTCCCGCTCCATCCTCTCCCTGCGTTCCCGACGTTCCCGTTCCTGAGGGTCTTCTGCAGACCAAAGAGAGCAAAGCTGCAGAACTCAGTAGAAAAAAAATAGCATAGAGATCCAGACAGTGGACACCCAACAAGAAAAAAGGAGGATTTGTGATACATGGGAAGTAGAGATATAACAAAAAGATTCTTTTTTCATAAACTTCCCCATCCTTTCCTCTTCCAAACTCCAGAACAAACGGGTTTCTAGATCTCTTCAGTGACACTAACCCTATCCCACCCTTTCCAATCCGTCCTAGGGGATATGGCGGTAGGAAAACGAACCCAACATTTTCCTGCCCAAGTCTTGAAACTGTTTTCTTTTTTTCCTCTCTTCTTCAAGCATCTTCTGCCTCTCTTCCACCTCCTGCTGTCGTCGCTTCAGGGCTTCAGCTTCTCGTTCTGCTTTAGAAAGGAACTTGGGCTACAAAACAGATTGGAACTATAAACAAAGGCTCTGGAAGCAGGGTATCATCACATCACTGATGGGAGATGGCAGGGAGCCTGAAAATATTTGCTCAGGCATTAAACTTGTTAAGGAAAACACCAACGGGCCTAGAATCCTGTTATGGGCTGTACTGTGTCCTCGTCAAGATGCATATATGGAAGTCCTAACCCCCTAGGACCTCAAAATGTGACTGTATTTGGAGATAGGGCCTTTAAAGAGGACCCAAGGTAAAAGGGGGCTCTTAGGGTAGACCCTAATCCAATCTGACTGGTGTCCTTATAAGAAGACAAAATTTGGCTATGGCCTGTTGGCTCAGTTGTAAAATGTTGGCCTAGCGTGTAAGTGTCCTGGGTTTGATTCCCAGTCAGGACACGCAGGAAAAGAGACCATCTGCTTCTCTACCTCTCCCTCTCACCCTTTTTATCTCTCTCTCTATCCCTCCTGCAGTCATGACTCAATTGGTTCGGACACACAGACCACAGGCACTGAGGATGGCTCCGTGGAACCTCCTTATTGGCACTAAAAATAGCTCAGTTGCAAGCATCAGCCCCAGACAAGGGTTGCAGGGTGGATCCTGTTCCAGGCACATGCAAGAGTCTGTCTCTCTATCTCCCCTCCTCTCACTTGGAAAGAAAGGGAAAAAAAGAAAAGATTTGGTCACACAGAGATACACCAGGGCCATGCATGCACAGAGGGAAGACCATGTGAAGACAGAGAAGACATTCATCTACAAACAAGGAGAGAGGCTTCAGAAGAAACAACCCTACTGCCACCGTGATCTCAGACAACTAGCCTCCAGAATGGTGAGTACATTAGTTTTTGTTGTTTAAGTCACCCAGTCTGTGGTGTTTACTTATGGTAGCTCTAGCAGATTAATACAGACCCCCAAGTTCTTACCTTAGCCTCAGCTTCTTCCTCAGCCTTTTTCTTGGCCAGAAGTTCCTCCAGGGATAACGGCTGGGCCTAAAGATAAACACAGGACCAGTCCATAATGTCCCTCTTCCTTTGAAGATCACAAAATTGGACTTGAATTCAAGATGAAGATGAGAAAACCCTTCCTCCTGCTTACCTTAGGCTTCTTATCACCATGTTCGTCCTCTTCATCCTTCTTAGAGTCTCTGTCTTTCCGAGATTTAAAATCTTTTCCTCGTCCAGGAGATAAACTTTAAGGAAAAATAAACAGAAAAGGTCCATACTGTTGTCTTATCCCAGCCCATGAAAGAGGTTCAAGCTGACCCCAAAAAGAGGGTGGAAGTTTTCTCATGACTCAGCAAGACTGGCCCAATGGTCATACACCAGGCTGGGAAGCTCCCTTTGTAGCATGGTCACTCTGCCTACTCTGAAACCTAATGATGGCCCTGTCTGGGCCCAAATCTACATGAATATCCTTTTCTAAAACTAATTTGTTCTGGCAAGTGGGTCTTCACTATTGATGTCAAAAATATTTCCTCCAAATAGCAGTTGCATATTGAAGGAAAAAAAATCCTGCTTTGCCTGACCTGTGGTGGCGCAGTGGATAAAGCGTCGACCTGGAAATGCTGAGGTCGCCGGTTCGAAACCCTGGGCTTGCCTGGTCAAGGCACATATGGGAGTTGATGCTTCCAGCTCCTCCCCCCTTCTCTCTCTCTCTCTCTTTCTCTCTCCTCTCCCTCTCTCTCCTTTCTATAAATGAATAAATAAAATAAAATAAATTAAAAAATATTAAAAAAAAAAAAAAAAAAAAAAAAAATCCTGCTTTATGCCCTGGCCAGTGACTCAGTGGATAGAATGTCATATGAACATCTTGGGTTTGATTTCCATCAGGGCCCACAGAAGAAGTGACCACTTGTTCTCCCCGCTTCCATCTCCCCCTTCTTTCCCTCTTCCCCTCCCAGTTTAAGCATGGCCCTGGGCACTGAGGATAGCTCAGTACTCGAGCAACGACCCCAGACGGGGGTTGCCGGGTGGATCCCGGTAGGGGTGCATGAGGAAGTCTGCCTCACTACCTTCCCTCTTCTCATCTTTAAAAAAAATTTCTGCTTTATAATACACAATGAATTTAGCCTGCACGGCCACCCATATACACCCTTCCCAGATACTGCTATATATGTCCTTACCCCATTTTCCTTCCCACTAGTCACAGCAATCCTTTTCCCACATCTGCTATAAACTTAAGTTACAAAAGATCTCAATCAACTCCACAGTGTTTGTTATAAGAATTCTGTCCTTTGCCCTGAATTCTAACTATATACTCAGAGCGAAACAAACTTTGCACAGAAAGTTTCCAGAAGGAAGACATCAAGATACTGGGGCATTAAGCTATCCCAACAAATCTATGGAGCTAAAGGAATGTTTTGTAGGCTGGCAACCATTTCAAACTAATTTTTAAATTGTAAGAACAAGCTGATTGACCTTCAGAGGGCTGTAACTTCACTGATTGGTTATACTTTTGAAAGACACCTCTGCAGTAACTACCAATAGAATCCACTAAGAAAATTTTACTTTTCTACAAAGCTGAGCCAGCTCAGATGCAGAGAGAAGGAAATGGGAGCATTCCCCTAAAGCCCTCTCTCATTCCTTTAGGTACCTGGATCGTTTTCGGTCCTTGTCTCGTCTGTGCCCATCCTTATCCCGATCTCGGTCTTTCTTATTCCGATCCCGCTCCTTCTCTCGTTCTCTGTGCCGTCGTTCTCTGAAGACAACAAATTTAAGAAATCACTTGTCATTTCCAGAGTGTCAAGCTTCACTGCAACCCTAAGAAGGTTCTCATTATCTTTTCTCCCCAAAGTAAACTTTTACAAATTAGGGAATGTATTTCTTGGGGAAGGAATGAGGGGATTCTAAGATCTTACAGCTCAGAGTTATACTGCTAAGTACTGATGGCAATAACAGACCATGGATTATGTGAACAGATGAGCTATCTCTGGACTTTGATCTAAAAAGTTCCCTCTTGCCTGACCTGTGGTGGCACAGTGGATAAAAAAACCACGTCAACCTGGAAACACTGAGGTTGCCAGTTCAAAACCCTGGCTTGTCTGGTCAAGGCACATATGGGAGTTGATGCTTCCTGCTCCTCCCCCTTCTCTCTCTCTCTCTCTCTCTCTCTCTCTCTCTCTCTCTCTCCCCCCTCCTCTCTAAAATGAATAAATAAATTTAAAAATTAAAAAAAATAAAAATAAAAAAATAAAAAGTTCCCTCTTAACCTTCTGAGAATGTCACTAGGTGTAAAGAAAAGTGTGAACACTAATGTCCTAAATCCTAGAGGTATCAGAAGAACCAAGAATGAAGAAGTTTGAAATGTACTCCCTTTCCATGTAACAAACATTAAAAGTTACTTCACCTTTCTGTAGACTTGGACCGGGAACGGGAGCGAGACCGGCTGCCCCCTCGACGCCTATCCCTTGACCGATGCCGCTTCCTATCTTTAGATGGGGAAGATTTCCGGTCCCTGTCTCTATCCCGCTCTCTGTCAGGTGTCCGAGATCGCTTCCTTTCCTCCTTGGAAGGTGACACATCACGGTCCTTCTTGTCAGCCAGCTCTCCTGCCATCTGTCATGAGTAAGAGGAGTACCTATTATGTACTAGGTACTGCTCTCAACTGTTCAAATATAATGTACTTAATCTCAAAACCACGCTATGAGGCAGATATATTGATATGCCTACTTTACAGATGAGGAAACTGAAGCTCAAGTATATAAAGTAACTTGCCAAAAGACACACAAGTGATGAGTGGCAGAGTTCCAGGCAGTCTGGCTCCAGAGGCCCACTTTTATTCATTAGACTATTCTGCCTTTCTTTGTGTGTGATTCATTTTTGTATATATTCATTTCAAAAAATATACAATGAATATACCTTATTTTTAAAATTAGACTGCAAGAGTATTAAAAAATATTTTAGTGAATGAATAGTGTACTAGCTATCTCTAGAAACATCCAGTATTTCTTACCTCAGGAGTTCTTTAGGTCTGCCAGCCCACCAGGATCAGTCAACGCATGAACATCTAAGAGAGAAGTTCTCTTGAACTCATAATGAAAGCTCAAAAGATGGAAGGGGGTGAGTTTAACTTTGAGATTTGGCATTATAATCAGCACTCTGAAGGAAAAACTAAATGTAAATGGGGAAACTGAAAGATATTTCTAGTTATGCAATGGGAAAAACTTGAAGGGTATAATAGGACCTCCAGGAACTTTTTTTTTTTTTTTGCAACATCCTATGGATTGATAATTATTTCAGAAGAAAGAAAGGTATATGCCAAAACTACAGGTCATAGACATTCTGACACTCCGTACTCAAGAGTTTCAGCCTTGATCATTACCCAGTCCCATGAAAGGTTTGAGCAGGAATTTGTCCTGTTCCCTGGGAAACACTGAACACTACGCCACATTGTCAGCTGTCCTTCACACTACAAAATCTACTTGTTTCTTTTACTAAAACAACAGCAAGTCTGAATCTGCCTCTACCCCATCATTATCATCATCATCAATATCATCATCATCACCACCTCTAACACCTGGGGTGCATTTCTCAGAACTTATTTTATCCCCAGATGGGTCAGCTAGAATATCACTTCCTTAAGCTTTAGTTTGCAACCCCCCTTTCTCATGTCATTCCCTGCCATATATCTTTAAGAAAGGGGAATTTGTAAAAAATAAATAAATAAACAAACAAGTAGCACTTTCAAAAGGTGGAGAAACAACCCATTTTATCTCACAACTGGCTGAGAAATGACTGAATGTTCTATATCATACATCATGCATTATCACATGACATTATACTGATGTTCTTCCATGTATATTCCTAAGAAAACACTCCAGAAGAAAGTCTATTTTCTCTATAAAGCATCTCAGACATTATTTATTCTTTCAACAAATATTCATTGAGCACCTTGTCAGTGCCAGAAACTGTTCTGTGTACTGGAGAGATACCTGTAAACAAAACAAAGTCTCAGATCTCTAACACTTAAATTCTAGTGAACCAGGCAACATTTAAGCAGAAAGATAAGAGAATTTCAAATAGTAATGGAACTAATGGAAGAGAATAAAACAGAGTGATATAACAGGGAGGGGTATGAATGAGAGATGAGAAGTCAGAAAAGAATTTTTTAAATAACATGTAAGCTGAAATTTGAATGATAGAAAAGAGAGCCTGCAAAGATTAGGAAAGAACTTAACTGGGTAGAAGCACTGGGCAGGAATTAGCTTAGCATGTTTGCCAATTAAAAACAGACTTGTGCCTGACCAGGCGGTGGCGCAGTGGATAGAGCATGGGACTGGGATGCGGAAGGACCCAGGTTCGAGATCTGGAGCTCGCCAGCTTGAGCACGGGCTCATCTGGTTTGAGCAAAAAGCTCACCAGCTTGGACCCAGTGTCGCTGGCTCCAGCAAGGGGTTACTGAGTCTGCTGAAGGCCCACAGTCAAGGCACATATGAGAAAGCAGTCAATGAACAACTAAGGTGTCGCAACAAAAAACTGATGATTGATGCTTCTCATCTCTCTCCGTTCCTGTCTCTAATCTCTCTCTCTCTTTCTCTCTCTCTCTCTCTCTCTGTCCCTGTAAAAAAAAAAAACAACAACAAACCAACAACAACAAAAAAACAGACTTGTATGGCTGAGTGGCAGTGACCAAAGGAAAAGACTGATTCAAGAGTTCTGATACAGTATCGACCTGGAACACTGAGGTCCCTGGTTCAAAACTCCAAGGTTGCTAGCTTGAGTGCTAGCTTGTCAGCTGACACGCGGGGTCACTGGCTTGAGCATGCGATCACTGACATAATTCCATGGTCACTGGCTTAGGCTCAAATGTTTCTGGCTTGAAGCCCAAGTTCACTGGTTTGAGCAAAGGGTCACTGGCTTTGCTTGAGCCCCCTGGTCAAGGCATGTATGAGAAGCAATTAATGAACAACTAAAGTGAAGAAAATATAAGTTGATGCTTCTCTTTCTCTCTCCTCTCTCCCTCGCTCTCTCCCTTCCTGTCTCTCTCAAAATAAAATAAAATAAAAATAGAGTTCAGTGAGGAAGGCAGGATTCAATCATAGAAATGTTTTAGGCCAGGGTAAAGGAACTTGGATTTTAATCTAACTGCAACAGGAACCTTAGGATAATATTAAACAGGAAGTGACGTGATTTACTTTTATATTAAAATTTTTTTTATTGATTTAGAGACAGAGAAAAACATCAATTTTTTGTTACACTGATTGATACATTCACTGCTTGTTTCTTTACGTGCCCTGACCAGGACAGAACCTGTAACCTTAATGTAGCAGGACAATGCTCCAACCAAGATACATGGCAGGGCCTACTTTACATTTTTCTTTTTCTTTTTTTTTTTTTTTTTTACAGGGACAGAGAGAGAGTCAGAAAGAGGGATAGATAGGGACAGACAGGAACGAAGAGAGATGAGAAGCATCAATCATTAGTTTTTCATTGTGACACCTTATTGTTCATTGACTGCTTTCTCATATGTGCCTTGACCGCGGGCCTTCAGCAGACCAAGTAACCCCTTGCTCGAGCCAGAGACCTTGGGTCCAAGCTGGCGAGCTTTCTGCTCAAGCCAGATGAGCCCGCGCTCAAACTGGCAACCTCGGGGTCTCGAACCTGGGTCTTCCGCATCCCAGTCTGACGCTCTATCCACTGTGCCACTGCCTGGTCAGGCTACTTTACATTTTTAAAAAAAATTACTTTATGACTTGCAAAAAACTACATAGTAGGAAAGCAAGAGTGGAAACAGAACCACTGAGAATGCTATTATAGTGATCTAGGCAAGAAATGACAGTGGCCCTGGCCAGATAGCTTGGGTGGTTAGAGCATCTTCCAGATAAGCAGGGGTTGCTGGTTCAATCCCTGGTCAGGACACATATGGAAACAGATTAATGTTTCTGTCTCTCTCTCCTTCCTTCTTTCCTCTCTCTAAAATCATTTTTTTTAAAAAAAGAGAGAGAGGCCCTGGCCGGTTGGCTCGGTAGTAGAGCGTCGGCCCGGTGTACAGGAGTCCCAGGTTCGATTCCCGGCCAGGGCACACAGGAGAAGCGCCCATCTGCTTCTCCACCCCTCCCCCTCTCCTTCCTCTCTCTCTTTTCCCCTCCCGCAGCCAAGGCTCCATTGGAGCAAAGTTGGCCCGGGCGCTGAGGATGGCTCTGTGGCCCTCTGCCTCAGGCGCTAGAATGGCTCTGATTGCAGCAGACCGAAGCCCCAGATAGGCAAAGCATTGCCCCCTGGTGGGCATGCCGGGTGGATCCCGGTTGGGTGCATGCGGGAGTCTGTCTGACTGCCTCCCTGCTTCCAACTTCAGAAAAATACAAAAAATAAAAAATAAAAGAGAGAGAGAGAGATGACAATGGCTTGTTCTAGAAGAGTGGCAATGGAGATGAAGAGTAGACAGCTTCAGGGTATACTTTGAAAGTCAAGCTGACAAGACTAATTAAAGGAAAAAGGCAGAAGGGACACAAAGATAGCTCCTAAATTTATGGTTTGAGCAACCTAATGGTTCATGGTGCCATCAGTGACAGGGAAGAATGGGGGAAAAGAAGATTTAGGAGGAAATCGGAAGTTTCATCTTGGTCATGTCAATAAAAAAATGGAGTGGAGATTGCAGGAAGGCAGTTGAAAATACAATTCTTAAATTCAGAAGTGAGACCCTGGAGACAAAAATTTGAGTCATCAATATAGAGATGGCTTTTAAAGCCAAGGGATACTAAGTGATTTTACTTAAGTAGGCCGTATGGTTAAAGAAGAGAACAAACAAGAAGAGAATGCATGATGGAACTCTGGAACACCATACACTTAGAGATCAAACACAGGAGGAGACAGAAGAGAAGATGGAAAGAAGCTAAAACCAGTGAGAAAGAAGGAAGAATAAAGTAAATTAAAAGAAAGGAGGAAAAAAGTGATTTCCATGATCTGGAAATCACAGAAGCCAAAATGCATTTCAAGGAGGTTGTGGTTAACTGTGTCACATAGAGTAAGACCAATAGACAAAGGAGTGGTGAACGTTGCATTTGGAAAAAATATAGATGATTGGTAACCTTGACAAGAGCTGTTTCAACGGCACTGGGGAAGAAGCTGGAGTGGAGTGAGTTTAAAAAGAATGAGAAGTGAGAAGACAGTAAACATAGCCCAACTTTTATTATAAGTTCTACTTATCACAGGCACACTCTAGACATTGCTTCCCAGAGCGTCCCTTGCAAATCTCCGTATTTTTGAGTCCCTCAGTTCTTGTAGAGAAGGGGCACACTCACTTTTTGAAGTTTTTGTCAAACATCTACTACATACAAGAATCGTGCTATGTGCTGTGTGAGATAATCAGGAAGACTCGGTCCACAGGAAGATTACAGAATAGAGCTTAGGAGACACATACCAAGATGAAGGTTCAGATGAAGTATTTATTACATGAATTTGAAGAAGTTTCCTTTCATTTGTAAGATCGGCAGAGGAAGTGGCTCTTGGGCATTCAAGTATAGGTAGAATTTAAAGACGTGTAATTGAGGGTGCAGAAAGTAAGTCATTCCTCACAAAATAATACAGGAGGCGCAGAGGCGGGAAAGCATGACTGGAGAAAGTCAAGAGTTCTAGTTAGGCTGGAGCAAATGCTACTCAGAACAAGGTCAGACTGGGGTTATCACAGGTGCTGTGCCATGGGCAAAGGTCTGGCCTGTAACAACTTCAGGGACTTGGCCTGTGCTCCCAGGAGCCAACACAACCCGCTGGGGCCCGCGCCCCTTCGCTCCGGTCGCCTACAGCTTTCCGGGTTCGTGCCCCTTCTGAGGCGTTCGTCCCCGCCCGGTCCCGGAGGCAGGGGTCACCGCCGTGACTCCACTCTCGCCCTCTCTGCAAGCTCGTAGGAACCGCCTCCATCGCCCGGGACTCACCACTCTGACTCTGAACCGCCCAACGCGGCCTCAACGTCGCCGAGCAGTCGCCATCTTTCCCTTTTCCTGGTCGCTGTGATGCACCCACTGACCGCGCGGCAAGCTGGGAAGGCGAGTTCCTGATGCTGAGCTGCGCTGACTAACAGCGAGAGACTGAGAACCACCAATCCCAGAATGCAAGGTGCGAGCGCCAACCCCGGGCCGCGGAATCCGCTGGGAAATGTAGTTCGCCAAACATTTGAGTCAGCCAAAGGAGGAGTTTTCCGTGGGTAGACTTCCGCAGAAGATCCTCTCCCTGTGTGGTCTTCTTGGAATATGCTTGCTGGTCTTCCTAGAAACTGCAGTTAACGACTATCATAGCTTGTAGCTTACAACCCTTCATGGAGAAACGTTTTATTTAAAAATCTGTGAAATAGCCTGACCAGGCGTTGGCGCAGTAGGTAGAGCGTCGGACTGGGATGTGGAGGACCCAGGTTCGAGACCCCGGGGTCTCCAGCTTGAGCGCGGGCTCAGGGCTCATCTGGCTTGAGAAAAAAAGAAAACAGTTCACCAGTTTGAACCCAAGGTCGCTGGCTTGAGCAAGGGGTTATTCGGGCTGCTGAAGGCCTGCGGTCAAGGCACATAAGAGAAAGCAATCAATGAACAACTGAGGTGTCATAATGAAAAACTGATGATTGATGCTTCTCATCTCTCTCTGTCCCTGTCTATCCCTCTCTCTGACTCTCTCTCTGTCCCTGTAAAAAAAAAAAAAAAAAGGTACTTTTAAAAAATCTGTGAAATAGGCTATTAGTCCCATTTTATAGATGAACATACTAAAAGTTAGATTACAGGTGTAACGAGTATTTCACAATGAAAGTGGGACTATTGCCTGACCTGTTGGTGGCGCAGTGGATAAAGCGTCGACCTGGAAATGCTGAGGTCACCGGTTCGAAACCCTGGGCTTGCGTAGTCAAGGCACATATGGGAGTTGATGCTTCCAGCCCCCCCCCCCCCCATCTCTCTCTCTTCTCTCTCCTCTCTAAAATGAATAAATTTAAAAAAATTAAAAAAGAAAGTGGGACTATTCATTGTGCGGGAATCTCCCAGGTTTAGGAGGACATTTTAGCAACCCACGATAATAACCCTAGTTATTATGACAATTAAAAATGAGGCCACACAACAGGATCCAAAAGCCTCCAGGAAGGATGGTATCGCCTGGGCAGTAGCACCTGTTTTCTCAGCACTCCTGATAGGACCATGGCTTCCTCATTTTCTTTCCTCTGGAATCTGGCCAGTTATTACACTATCTTTGTGCTTTTGTTCTTTCTTTCTAATGTTCTTCCCGCTCGTTAGTCCTCCATTGAGCTACTTTTTAAAAAAAAAAAAACCCTAATTTTATGTTCATTTGGTTTTTCTTTGTTCTTATCATTCATAATGCTCCCACACACCTACTCCCCGCGCCAAAACAAAAACCTTGCAACTTATAGGATGGGTTTAAACAGATACTAGGAAGTATGTAATGCCTTCTTCCTTCTCATTTTTCCATCATCATGAGCTTTTTTGTTTCAATCCTGTATGGCTGTAGGGTTGGCTTTTTTCTCTAAATATATGTTCGGTTCTCCTCAAGCAGAGCCTCAGGATAGACCCCCAAAAATCTTAAAGCCCTCAGCATCGTGAACAATGTTCCAAAGTATCCGGGAAGAGGTACCCTTCCGCTCTTCGAGTGCCGCAGCCTTTGACCTGCCACTTCTAACCCAGAGACAGAACTGAAGGGAAAGTAGTCTGAAATCTATTACATATATGTAATTCATCCAGTGAACACTGGAGGTCTCTGCACTCACAGAATGGAATCTCAACTAATAATCAGATCTAAGCTGTAGTCAAGATTCTTTAAAAGCTGTAATTATTTTTTTAAGACTTGATTCATTTTAGAGAGAAGAGACAGAGAGAAAGAAGGTGGGGATGAGCGAGAAATATCAACTCCCCTGTGTGCCTTGACCAGGCAAGCCCAAGGTTTCAAACTGGCGATCTCAGCATTCCAGGTCTTGCTTTATCCACTGCGCCACCACAGGTCAGGCAAAAGCCGCAGTTATTATTTACTGAAAATCTTCTACGTGCCCAGCCATGTACTGGACACAACTTACATTACTTATTTCACTGAATTCTAATAACAGTATGAATATTATCTCCATTTAATTGATAAGATTGTGGGCCAGAAAAAATAATTATGCCTTTAAAGTCCACACAGTTAAAAGAATGGAACCAAAATTCAACTTCAGAATCCATGCTATTTCCGTATTTCCAAATTACCGTTTATCATCATCTTTCAAGATGAGTAAATTGAGCCCAGTCTGTGGTGGCACAGTGGATAGTCAACCTGGAATGCCAAGGTCTTCAGTTTGAAACGTGGGGCTTGCCTGGTCAAGACACAAGTAATGGCTAGTTGATGCTTCCCATTCCTCACCCGTTTCTCTCTCTCTTGCTATCTCTCTCTCTACTCCCTCTAAAAATCAGTAAATTTTAAAAGTGAGTAAATTGAAACCCAGAAAAGTGATGACACTTCTCAAAGTTTATAATGGCAGAGTTCCCCAGTACTTATGCACACCTCTCTCATGTAATACATGTGAGACATTGAGCTCAAAAGATACTCATTTGTCTTAACCTGCTAGTTCTTTCACAAACATGCATCTTTGGAGATGGAGATACAGGGACTATGTTCTAGTGAGGACCAGATTCTCCTTTTGGGACCCGTGAGATTGTAGTTAACATTGAGATCTGGTTTGAATCTTGACTCCACTACGTATAAGCAGGAAGATCTCATGCAAGTTATATGGTATCTCTGGCTTTTCTATTTCCTCATTTATAAAACAGGGATAATAGTATGACTTGTCTCACTGGGTAGGATAGCAGAGCAGTGAGAAGTGCATGTTCTGGAGCCAGGTCGCCTGATTTGCATACAGATTTTACCACTTTCTAGATATGTGACCTTGGGTACATTTTTTTTTAGGGAGAGAGAGAGACAGAAGGGGGGGGACAGTAAGGAGGAGAGATGAGAAGCATCAACTTATAGTTGTGGCACTTTAATTGTTCATTGATTGCTTCTTATACATGCATTGATGGGGGGCGGGGATCAAGCTGAATCAATGACCCCTTGCTCAAGCCAGCAACCTTGCGCTCAAGCCAGCAACCTTTGGGTTCAAGGCAGCAACCATGGGGTCATGTCAATGATCCTACACTCAAGCTGGTGACCCTGCGCTCAACCCAGTTGAGCCCACACTCGAGCCAGCAACCTTGGGGTTTCAAACCTGGGACTTCAGCATCCCAGACCAACGCTCTATCATCTGTGCCATCACCAGTAAGGCAACCTTGGATACATTAACTAATCTCTCTGAACCTCAGTTTCCTTGTCTATAAATTGAGTATTCCATAGGAATAAATAACATATAAAGAACTCATAAGCATCTCTGACCCATAGTAAACATTTAACAATGTTAGCTATTATCCTTAATGAGGTTAAATGTGGTAATGTTGGTAAAGCTATAAGGACAGTGCTGAGCATAGTAAGAACTCAATTCATTTATAGCTCATTATTTCCAGCATACTATGAAACTTGGGAAAAAAAGAGCTAGAAGTCACTGAAGAGAAGGGAAGTTGAGGCCCCTGAGCTGCCATCAATAGGCAATGGAATTGGAAGGTCAAGAAAGCAGAAGACATTCCCTCTTTAACTCAGAGACTAGAATTCCAAGAACCTCCTATCCTAAACTTGGCTTCAGTCTGTCCACCTGAAGGGGTTGGGATTTCAGCAGCTTGGATCCCAATTTCACTAAACCGGTCTCTCCTCTAGGCTCTCCAGGGCAATGGTTCTCATCCAGAAGTGCTTTTTCCCCAGGGGACATTTAGCAATATCTGGAAACATTTTGGGTTGTGACAACTGGGGATGGGGGGGGCGTATGCTGCTGATGTCTAGCAGGTAGAGACCAGAGCTGCTGCTAAACCTCCAAAGCGCGGGACAGCTCCCAGAACACAGCATTATCTAGCCTAAAATGTCATTATTTCCAAGATTGAGAAACCCTGCTCTCAGGATAAGGAGTTCTTCATTGGCTAGGGCTTGGGTGGGGTTGGGGCTGAGGTGGGGGTGGGAGTAGAAGAAGGACATCTGTGTTGGAGGGGCCAGGGAACAGTGGAGGCAGCCACTCTGCAACCCACAGAAAGGACCCCATGGTGGTTTTTTCCTCATTATCAGTGACCAAAGGAAACAGAAAGAAACTAAGAAAACAAAGCCAACTTCTTGATATGTGTTATATTTTTCATTAATAAATAGGTTTTCTTCTTTAAACACAGAACATATAACAGATTGAAACACTCCCCCCTCCCCCCATTCCAAAGATAGGAGTCTAAAAAACAAATGCCAGCTTTACTGCCCTAAGGGCAGAAAAAGTCTGGTGACCCCCACCCAGCCCTGCCCCCTGCAGCACCACCACCCCCACACTGCAAGAGAAAGGGGTCTGGGGCTTCTCCTTTGGACCCTGGGGACTCAGGTGAGAAGCATGTGAATGTATGATGTCACCTCTCCATGAGGCATGGGCTATGCAAAGATGAGGTTTCCTTCTCATCGGCTCTGACCAGCTCCTGCCCTTCTGGTTTCAGTAATGAAGAAGCACCTAGGCTCAGCTCCCAAGGGAGTTACCTCACAGCTTCTCCACTCTCCACTCCCTGTGGTCTCCTCAGAGGGGAACGGAAGGGCTGAGGGAACCCTCCCATCCCCTGGCCTGCATGGAAGCGCTGGGTGGAAGAGGCATGATGCTGAAGGTGAGGCTCCTGCAGGCCCCTGAGCCCCTGAGCCCAGCATGCCCCCCACACCCCCACACCTTTCCTTCCTCTGGAGTGGGGGGCACTGGGGCGACCGCCCCTCCACCACCTACTGCCTGGCTTGGGGTGTGATGGTTCTTTCTCCATGTCAGGTCCTCAAGCAGGACCTGGCTCTTTCTTTGTCCCATTCTTGTCTCCTTCCAAGCCCTCACTGTGGCCGTCTGAAAAATTCGTTGTCCAGTGTCCTAAATTGTCTCATCCTCCCTCTCTCGTGCCTCTGCAACCCAAGGGAGGAAGTGGGAGGCTGTCTCCCCTCTCCAACCCCCACTTCACATAATGGAACAGCTTTTGGCCTTTTCCTTCTTGAAGGTAGAAGAGATGAGTTCAGATCGACTGGGGAGGTGGAGCAGTCGCTTGGAGAGGCTTCGGACAGGGCTCTTTGGGGGCATTGGGCTGGGCTTGTTCAGACACACCATGGACGCCGTCCGGAAGATGCTGTGGATACTCTTTTCTGAGGTGAAAGCTGAGCCTTCCAGGTAGATTTCCGCACCCAGCTGCTTGGCTATTGCACAGCCCTGCAGGGGGAAGGGGGAGGAGGGGGAGGTCACCAATGCAGTGGTTCAAAATGACTCTGAAATACAGTTTCCTGTGGTTAGTGGTACTCCCCAGAATCATTCCAGATGGGACCCAACTGCCCATCTCCCAACATCACCCTGATGCCAGACAGAGTAAATCAGAATTTCTAGTGGTAGGGCCTAGGGCTAGGCATTAGTATTTTTAAGAGCTCCCTAGATGAGTCTAATGTGAAACAATGGTTTAAAAGAAATGAGCCCTTGCTTCCATGTGCATAAGAAATTATCCAGGGTTTTCATTAAAAATGAAATTCCCATATCTTTCTACCATGTGACTCTTTAGATATGGAGTCAGGAATTCTAATAAACACCTCTAGTGATTCTAATGCAGGTGGTACACATGAAACAATCTGAGAAACACTGGCACACACAGGAATGGCTCACCTACCAACTTATCGTATAAATCTCGGTAAATGGGTACCACCTCTATTTATTTATTTATTTTATAATTTTATTTTTTTAATGGGGTGACATCAATAAATCAGGATACATATATTCTAAGAAAACATGTCCAGGTTATCTTGTCGTTCAATTATGTTGCATACCCATCACCCAAAGTCAGATTGTCCTCTGTCACCTTCTATCTAGTTTTCGGGTACCACCTCTATTTAGATGACTAGTTGCTGACTATAGATGGCCCCCCAGAAGACCAATTCTCTCTTGTCATAGTGAGAGTTTAAGCACTTCTCCACCCCACCCCCCAATACACTTACACACCTGCTCATATGAGATGGGTGCCTGCTTCTGGTGGGACAGCTCCATCAGAGTACTCAGGTCTGTTCGCAAGTCTGTCTTGCACCCAATAAGCAAAACACGGGTGCTGGGACAATAATCTAGAATTTCCGTCCTCCACTGAAGAGCCATGCAAGAAGGTTAGGGGGAAGAAAGAAGGGAGGACAGTCAGTGGCTGACAAATACCCAGAGAAGCCCAGTTGGCAACATCATACACACCATACAGCTTATCACCAGCCCAGCCATCCCTCTGAGTCACAGCATTGCCACTGCACTAATTACATCATCTTCCTGCCCGTGAGGCCTTTGGGGCTACAGGAATACTGACCCAAGAGCCTGTCCTCTGATTCAACAGCACTGTCACCAGAGAAAGCACAGGGGTAAATCTCTTCCCACTCTCTGCCAAGCATATGGGACTGGATCTGCCCCCTCAATCCAGTCAAAGGGCTTCACAAGTCCAGAAAGCCAGGAGGAAGCCAACTGGTCTCTTCCCAAGGGAAGGAGATAGTCCCAGAGCCTTCTCAGAAACTAGGCTAGTTCCACAAGGTACCCTGGGACTTTTCAGTGTGGTCAGATCTTGCCACTCAGACCTAGGCATTTCCTACCAGCAGTTCTGCTCAGGCCTGCCTGACCGGCCTAGTCCCAATGGGCTGGAGATCAAGGTCTATAGAAGCTGCCTGCAAATGAAACCATATCACCAAAAGGTTCTCTGACTCTCAAACCTTTGCTGCCCAGAGTCTTCAACACCACCCTCCCTGGCTGGGCCTCTGGCAAAGCAGTACAGGGCAGGGGCAGGAGATCTGGGTTTTAGACACAGAGCTGTGGCTAATGGTGTGGCCTTGGGCAAATCTCTCCCTTCCCTGGCCTCACTTTCTGTTACACAAGAGTAGATTAGATGACAAGGTCCCCAAGATTCCTTTTTGTTCTCAAGCTGAGCTAGAAATTGCAGTTTTTCCAGACTTACCTTCTTGAGTGCACTATCCACTGTCTCTGGACGGCTGATGTCAAAGCACAGTAATACTGCATCGGAGTCGCTGTAGCAGAGTGGACGGACATTGTCATAGTAAGGAGATCCTGTTAAAGGGGAGAAAGAGCTGATAATGAGCCATGGCATTTTCCCTCCCTGCAGGCCTAAGTCCAAAGAGCCCTGGCAATTCTATCCTTGGTCCCTTAGGTTAGGTGGCCCCACCCATCTCCCAGGGGAACCTGCTGCTGTATGTATTTGGAACCTGACCACCTACCAGAGGCAATGCAAGATATCATCTTCCTTAGCCCTGAAATAGGGAAAGGGGGGCAAAATAAAAGGGGGGGGCAGAGCATAATTTGACCCTGTCTGGTCTCTTACTATGGGCTTAATTTAAGGTCTGCCAGTTTTGATCCCAGAGGAGGGTACTCCCACTCCTGCAGAGACCAGGGCTTGTTTAGGGCCTTGTCTTTTCTAGAGTCTGCCTGCTGCCCAATCTCTGCTCCCTTTTTCTGCTCCAAGGTTCTCCTCAATGAAAAATAAACCTGCCTGTTATATAACTGGCTGCCCTGCTTTTTTGCCCTGGGGTCAGAACTCTAAGTGGCTGGTAGGGATTCAGTGCCTCACTCCTTCTCTACCCAAATCAGGTTACACTGAAAAGGGCAAAAGGAAAGCTGCAGCCAGCCCCTCTCCCCCCAGATCTTAGGAAGACAGTCTCAAAGACAGCAGCACCAATCACTTGGGATTTGGGGGCTTGAGTAAGGGTCCCTCACTGGGAAGGCAGCAGGCAATGCAGATCCAGGTGGTCTAATATGGGAGAATGCTAGGAGCTGAGCCTGCCCCCCTCCACCCTGGGAAGGAACAGTAGCAGATTTGGAACCCAGACAATCCGTGCTCAGAATAGCAAGCAGCCCCTCTTCCTGCACCACAATCGCCATGGAAACTGGGGGGAATCCAAGTGGGGAGGGGGTTGGTTGTTAAAAAAAAAAAAGAGTAAAGGGGAGTTGGAATAGCTGCCTGCTCCTTCAGCAATCTGCCCCCATTCCCTCTCTGAGGTGGGGTCTTATCACTGCAGCACTGAGCAAAGGGAGCACTGCAGCAGTGGCAGGGGGGAGGGGAAGAGGCCTCCTTTCTGGCTCCAAGCTGTCCCCCACCCCTAAGACCGGCTAGTGAATAATGGGAACAGGTTCCATCCTGGCCCCAATGTTGGGAAGCCCCATCCCACACTTGGCTGACATTTCCTCCTTCCTTATGGGCATCTAATTTGAAAGAGGGAGTTTGAGGATGACTGATAGCCTGCATCCTTTTGGAAATTGGATGTGGGTGGGGGGGATGCAACATGGGAAATAGAGACCACCTTGCTGATTTTCCTTTATCTGGGTTGGAATTCAAAGGCTTCATTCTGATTGTGGGAGGAAGGGGAAGCAGCAGGGAAGTGGGGGGGGGCGGCGTTTTGGGGCGGTGGTAGTGAAAAGAGATGAGCTGCAGTAAGATTCTGGGAAGATTGAAAGGTGGGCAGGGTACGGCAGATGCAAAAGCATATATCATGCAGCCAATTGCATTCCCGTCGGATCCAGCCAGTACAGCACGGTCCAAGATAACCAGAACCCTGCCTCCCAACCCCTGGAACTGCAGCAGAGAAAGCACAGCAGGTTGAGGGATTTTTGTTTTGCTTTGTTTTGTTTTTGGAAGGAAGGGAGGAAGGGGAAGTCTCATTTTCTGTTCATCAATCCCATCCCTTGCCCCAAATCTTTCCAGACCTCAAAATTGGATCATGGGAACAATAGCTCTTTGGAGGAGCAGGACAGCATATTTATTGTATGTAACAGGAAACCCCTAGTGATTTATAGTTCCTCTTTAAACTCAACCTGAATATGCATTTTTAGAGAGGAGTGAATCTTATTTTCTTTCCCCCTATTTCTGGCTTTTACTCCTTAATTATGACTCTGAATCCAGTCTATTTTAAAAGCACTGGGGTAAAGAGATAATGGGAAGGGATCAGAATCAATGCAAGAGATGGTCTAGCATTGAGGATTTAGGGTTGAGAGGGTAGGAAAATATTGCTTCCTACATTCTAGAAAGACAGGCACTTCTACCTCAGCCCAGTGTGGGAGAGAGGGGAAATGGTCAGAGCCAGCACTCTCCCTCCTGCCACTACCTACAATGTGACTCTGCCCCATATTAAGCCATCTCCCCCACCCGCCAAAGCACCAATGATGCATCACTTCAGCCCTGAGCCGCAGCGGTATGACGAGTGGAGCTGAGCTGCAGCAGGCTGAGAGCAGTGGCCTGAGATGGAATGCAGGAGAGAAAATTGAGTCAGGAGCAATATTCCCCCCAAAGCAGGCTTGTCTCCCTGCCTCAACCACAACGACCTCCAGCAGCACTACCTTCTGCCTTACTTGGCTTTACTCTGGGATAATAAAGGCTGTGTGTGTGGCTGGCAGGGAGTGAAAATGGAGAAGCCCTGTCTGTCTGCCCCCAAGTATTCAGGGGGCAGTCACCTCAATATTGAGCTCCCTTTTTAAAATTTTTTTAAAAGACTATCAATTTCTTTGCAGAGAGAAGAGAAAGGGAAAGAGGGAGAGAGGGAGATGGGGAGAGAGAGAGAGAGAGAGAGAGAGAGAGAAGGGGGAGGAGCAGGAAGCATCAACTGCCATATGTGCCTTGACCAGGCAAGCCCAGGGTTTTGAACCAGTGACCTCAGTGTTCTGGGTCAATGCTTTATCCCACTGCACCACCACAGGTCAGGCAATATTGAGCCCTCTTAAGGACTGAACTAGACCCAGAATAATAAGTGGCTTCTGGGGTTCATCCATTCTGCACCCCTGGACCAGCCTACTGAGTGGATCCTTCCCCAACACCCAACTGAGGAATCTTCAGGTTCCCCCTTCTTTCAGTTTCCTGGCCAGCACTATACTACTCCCCATCAAAGAGGAAAACAATTTCTAAAAAACAGCAGCCGCAGCAGCCCAGTGGAGGTGGGAAGGGGGTATTTGGGGTCAGCAGTCTTACCTGAGGTGTCCCAGAGACTAAGCTCTACCCTCTGTTCCTCTGTCTCCAAGCAGGCTGTGTAATTCTCAAACACAGTGGGCACATATGTCTGTAAAAAGAGAGGAACTATTCACACTCTGCCCCCCCCCACACCCTCTAGTTAGTACTGGCTACACAAGAAGCCACTCACTGTAGTGAGATACTAAAGTAACCAGGGAAGAAGATATGTGGGGCAGAAGGGACCACATGGGACAGGAGGCAGGGACATATAGAAACCCAGGCAATTTGCTCCATCAAATTAAGAAATGGAAATGACTTCTAGCCAGGGACAAGTCCCCCACATTTTAGATGGTCAGAAATACACACACACACACACACACACACATTCCTCTCATCCCCATTTTTGTCTGTCTCCCAATTTCAGAGCCACAAGCCAATTCTAGCTCTTTCTCTTCTCCCCACAAGCCCCCTGGCAGCAGAACAGCAGAAACGGGTGGCAGGAGACTGCTTGGAGCCATGCTCACAAACCTTTGAGGTTAGGGTGAAGGGGCGGGCAGGTATTGCGTGAACAAACCCCTGATTCTCAAATGCCTCCAGTACCCTCTCTAGGGAGCAGACTCTAGGATGAAGGGAGGTAGGAGGGGGTTTGATCAGGGCCTATGGGTGAAGAGGTGAGGAGGAGCCAGCGGGGCGGCATAAGTGGAACAGGTCTCAGGGGAGACGCTAAGGCAGGGCGGCCCTCTAGCCTGAAAGAGGCTGAGGGCGGGGTGCGGAAAGGAGACACAGCTCCCTGGGCAGGTGGGACTCTACCCCCGGGGCCGGCCCGCAGGCAGGCAAGGAGAAAAGCTGGAGGGGGCAGGCGGGCAGCTCACCTCGGGATAGCAGTCCTTGGCTAACACCTGTAACATTGCTGTCTTCCCGCACTGCACGTCTCCCACCAGAACGAGCTTACATCTGGCCACGACTGGCTGGGGGGCCCGTCTTTCCTTCATGGCTGCAGCTTCCCCGGGACTTGGACTCTGGTTCAAAGAGGAGAGGGATGCGCCAGGTGCGTCTCAGCACACAAACCAAAGCTAATTCCCTGCCTTGCTCCAACTGAACAGGAGGCCGGCACAACCCCTTTATATCTGTCTGGATGAGCCAATCACAAGCGGAGACGGACTCTGTCAGGGCCAATCCCTGAGGTGGGATCCCCTCCGGCAGCCAATGGTAGGAGGATCTGAGTCAGCGCCCTCTTCCTCCCTTCCCTTTCTTTTAAAGCTGCACTGTTGCGTCCTCTGAAAGGGGATTCCCACGTTTTGCAATTGTATTAGAGGGGGGAAGGGACTTGAAGCAAAATTTTAATGGTCTTGAGTGTCCACCAATTAGTGTCAAAAAACAATAAACTAGCCATGAACACAGAAAGTGAGGTCAAGCTGGAGTTGTCCCAGAAAAGCAGAACCTGCCTAAACTATAGACAGGTGGCAACCCTAGGGTGGAGGTGGGGGCAGCGATCCCTGACCTCTTTGTTTCTCTAATCCTCATCCAAACCAGTTCCCACACTTGGCTTCTCATCCCAGAAGCTTCTGCTCTACCGTTTTATCAGCTCCTGCTGTTCCCCTTTCAATTCCTGAGTCTCTTCCTCAGGAATTACCTTCACCAAAAGGAAATGAATAAAAAAGCCTTCTACATCATCTGGAAAAACCCCACACAATCCCTGACCCAGAGATGGGCAGAGAAAGGGATGAGGGCTGGCGAGTGGGGTTGGGAGAAAAGACGAGAACAAAGCAAACAAAGTCGCAGTTTGTTTGGCCAGACAACCTCTCACCCCATGCCTGGCAGTTACTGCTTAAGGGTGTTTGTTCTGCTGCCTGGGTTCAGCTTCCTGGATGAATCAGGCACAGGTCCAGTTCTAGGTGACACCTACTGATGCTGACACACTGTGTCACCTGATTAAAGTCCAGACTGGGTATGGGACTTTGGGATTAGAAAACTGGAGGGCAACCTAAACTTGAGATGAGCTACATAACTGCCTATGTCACCTGCCCCATCAGAGCCTTTGCCACTTAAGGCGCCAGCCCACTAGACAGAACCATGGAATGTGCTCGAATAACTCACTGCTTATTCAGGAACCAAGACAGTCCAGATAAGGCCTTCTGGGGATCAGGGATTAAAGTAAGGCTGGTAAGCAAAGTGAAAGTATTCCTGAGTTTATCCTTAGGTCCTTTCCCCTCGGCAAGCCCAGTGCCTCTGCAAAGATAGAATTTGTCCTCTTTTTGCCCTTTTTTAGCAGCTTGACAGTCTCTCTGAGCTGCCCATAAGTATGGTTTGGGAGAGTTCCAGGAACAGCTGTAAAATCATAGACTGCCTCAACCTGGAGTCCTTTCCCTCAGCCTGACCTTTTCCTTCCGTCCTGTTCCCCAGTTCCCTACCATCAGTCTCCTCTGGATTCAGTTCTCAAGGTACCAGTGGGGTTTCTATACATCCTGTTAACCCTTAACTGGGTTCCCTCCAAAGGCAGCCTCACAGGCTTTAGCTCCCATTCCCCCATGTTCTCTACCAGCCTTCCCCTACACACACATCCTCCATGAGCAATTCCAAAAAAACATCCCATGTAAGTAAAAACTGTTTCTACTATGCAAACAGCTTTTTCTTGATTCTAACAAAGTTGCCATTCCTGAGCTGCGCTGAGATGGAAATTCTGGGAGCTGGTGCTAGCACTGGTTCTTCCCTGGGTGGCTGCTTTTCACAGTGGGGCAGCTGAGAGACTGAGCTGTGAGACAGAGTAGCCTCCATCATGGCTGATTCTCAAGATGTGTCCCTGAAGATATTTTTTGGGTCACATGTTTCTGAGTTGTGATATTCAAGTGGTTCGAATTTGTGTTAGGTCAGAAGACAGTGTGACAAC
This sequence comes from Saccopteryx bilineata, assembly GCF_036850765.1. NCBI lineage: Eukaryota > Metazoa > Chordata > Mammalia > Chiroptera > Emballonuridae > Saccopteryx > Saccopteryx bilineata. Next base: position 135,147,694 of record NC_089491.1, on the reverse strand, counting down.
ATAAAAAGAGGACGGAGCAAAGGTCAGTGGGTCCAGGTGTTGGACCCAGCTCTGCCCTTCACAAGCTCTGTGTATTTGAGTAAGTCACTTCCTTCTCAAGTCCACTTCCACAAATGTAATGCAAGGTATTTGGACTACAGAAGGGGCTTTTATTCTTTCTTTTCTTTTTTTTTTTGGTATTTCTCCGAAGTTGGAAACGGGGAGGCAGTCAGACAGACTCCCGCATGTGCCCGACCGGGATCCGCCCGGCATGCCCACCAGGGGGCGATGCTCTGCCCATCTTGGGCATTGCTCTGTTGCGACCAGAGCCATTCTAGCGCCTGAGGCAGAGGCCATGAAGCCATCCTCAGCGCCAGGGCCAACTTTGCTCCAGTGGAGCCTTGGCTGCAGGAGGGGAAGAGAGAGACAGAGAGGAAGGAGAGGGGGAGGGGTGGAGAAGCAGATGGGCGCTTCTCCTATGTGCCCTGGCCGGGAATTGAACTTGGGACTCCTGCATGCCAGGCCAATGCTCTACCACTGAGCCAACCGGCCAGGGCCTATTCTTTCTTTTTTGAGCAGTTAGATTCTCTCCCCCAAGTCTGTATAAACTTCTTTCAAGTGTCTTTATTTTAAAATCAATAGCCAGCCTGACCAGGCAGTGGCGCAGTGGATAGAGCATTGGACTGGGATGCCGAGGACCCAGGTTCGAGACCCCGAGGTCTCCAGCTTGAGCGTGGGCTCATCTGGTTTGAGCAAGACTCATCAGCTTGGCCTGACCAGGAGGTAGCGCAGTGGGTAGAGCGTCAAACTGGGATGCAGAAGGACCCAGGTTCGAGACCCCAAGGTCGCCAGCTTGAGTGCGGGCTCATCTGGTTTGAGCAAGGCTCACCAGCTTGAGCCCGGGGTCGCTGGCTCGAGCAAGGGGTCACTCGGTCTGCCCCGGTGGTCAAGGCAAATATGAGAAATCAATCAATGAACAACTAAGGAACTGCAACGAAGAATTGATGTTTCTCATCTCTCTCCCTTCCTGTCTGTCTGTCCCTATCTGTCCCTCTGTCTCTGCCAAAAAAAAAAAAAATTAGTATAAAAATTAAAAAAAAAAAAAGACTCATCAGCTTGGACCAAGGTCACTGGCTTGAGCAAGGGGTTACTCGGTCTGCTGAAGGCCCGCGGTCAAGGCACACACGAGAAAGCAATCAATGAACAACTAAGGTGTCGCAACAAAAACCTAATGATGATGCTTCTCATCTCTCTCCGTTCCTGTCTGTCTGTCCCTATCTATCCCTCTCTCTGACTCTCTCTCTGTAAAAAAATAAAATAAAATAAAATCAATAGTCAGAGTAATAAATTTACAAGATGGCTCTTTTCTATCAAGACCAGAATAGTTTAGCCCTGGCCAGACATCTCAGTTGGTTGGAGCGTCATCCCAATGCTCAGAGGTTGCCAGTTTGATCTCCGGTTAGGGCATGTACCAGAACAGATTGATATTTTTGTCTCTATCTCTCTCTAAGGAAAAAAAAAACACACCAGAATAGTCTAACACAAGGTTATACTTGAAACATTTTTTTCTTTCCTTTTTTTTTTAAATTTTTTAAATTCATTTTAGAGAGGAGAGAGAAAGGGAGAGAGAGAAACAGAGAGGGGGAGAGATAGGAGAGAGAGACAGAGAGAGAAGGTGGGGAGGAGCTGGAAGCATCAACTCCCATATGTGCCTTAACCAGGCAAGCCCAGGGTTTTGAACCGGCAACCTCAGCATTTCCAGGTCAACGCTTTATCCACTGCGCTACCACAGGTCCTTGAAACATAATTTTAAGGTAAAGAAAGCCAGTCATAAAATATCACATATTGTATAATTCCATCTGTATGAAATGTCTAGAGTAGGTAAATGCAAAGAAAAAGAAAGTAGATTAGGGGCTCTTCATGATTGAAGGGGCTGAGGGGAATGGAGAGTGACTGCTAATGGGTATGGTATTTCTTTTTGGAAAATCTAAATTTGATTGTGGTGATGGTTGTAAAATTCTGTGAATATACTAAAAACCACTGGATTGTAAAGTTTAAGTTGATGAATTGTATGTTATGTGAATTATATCTTCATAAAGCTGTTACTTTGAAAAGTAAGGTTATAATTCCAAATCTTTATGTAGTCCCCTTTAATTTTTTTTTTCTTTTTTTAGCAAAAAAGAGACAGACAGGAAGGGAGAGAGATGAGAAGCACCAACTCATCATTGCGGCACTTTTAGTTGTTCAATGATTGCTTTCTCGTATGTGCCTTGACCGTGGGGCTTCAGCTAAGCCAGTGACACCCTTGCTCAAGCTAGAGATTTGGGGCTCAAGCCAGCAACCTCGGGGTTTTTAACCTGGGTCCTCAGTATCTATCCACTGTGCCATCGCCTGGTCAGGTTTAACTTGTTTTTTTAACAAGGTTGTTTGTTTGTTGCAACGAAAAACTGATTGATGCTTCTCATCTCTCTCTGTTCCTGTCTGTCTGTCCCTATCTATCCCTCTCTCTGACTCTCTCTCTGTCTCTGTAAAAAAAGAAAAGAAAAAGGGTTGTTTGTTTGTTTGTTTTGGTGTGGAAATGTGCAAGCATTTTAACAGGTAGAAAAAATAATACAATGAACTCCCACGTATCTATTACTCAGCTTCAACATTTATCAACATAATCTTACTTCATTTATATTCCAACCCACCTCTCCCCACTACACCTCCTATACTGAATGATTTTAAAACAAATTTTAAGCATCATATCATTTAATTCATAAATATTTCAATACTCATCTCTAAAAGAAAAAGACTCTTTGTTAACATAGCCACAATACCATTATCATAACTAAGAATAAAAAATTCACCTGACCTGCGGTGGTGCAGTGGATAAAGTGTCAACCTGGAACACTGAGGTTGTCAGTTCAAAACCCTGGGCTTGCCTGGTCAAGGCACATATTGGAGTTGATGCTTCCTGCTCCTCCCCCTCTTCTCTCTCTCTTTTTCTCTCTCTCTCTCCCTTCTCTAAAATGAATTAAAAAAATAAAAATAAATAACTCAATATTGTCAAATATCTAGTCCATGTTAAAATTTCCTTAATTGTGTCATACATTGGTTTATTCAAATCAGAATCTAAACAAGGTCCACACATTGAATTTGGTTACTATGGCTCTTTAGTGTCTTTTATTTCTTAGGTTCCACCAACCGTTTCCCTTTTTTCTTTCAATTTATTTGTTGTTCTGTTGTTGTTGTTTTACAGAGACAGAGAGAGAGTCAGAGAGAGGGATAGATAGGGACAGACAGACAGGAACGGAGAGAGGTGAGAAGCATCAATCATCAGCTTTTTGTTGCGACACTTTAGTTGTTCATTCATTGCTTTCTCATATGTGCCTTGACCATGGGCCTTCAGCAGACCGAGTAACCCCTTGCTCAAGCCAGCAACCTTGGGTCCAAGCTGGCGAGCTTTGCTCAAACCAGATGAGCCCACTCTCAAGTTGGCGACCTTGGGGTCTCGAACCTGGGTCCTCCGCATCCCAGTCCAACACTCTATCCACTGCGCCACCGCCTGGTCAGGTTCAATTTATTTGTTGAAGAAACCAGGTTGTTTATTCTACGGTATATTTCAATATTCTGGATTTTGCTGATTGCATTTCCATGGTGTTGTTTACATGTAGTAAACTCCTATACAAATTAAATCTTATACATAATCTCAAAACACACATAAAAAGATGCAAAACAAATTGCTCTGGTTCAATCAGAATGAGGGACTTGGGGGTGGGGGGTTCACTCAACTACCTCTCCTGGAACAAACTCCAGTGATCACAGTTTAAAAACCACTAGTCTAAATAGCATGAGGGAGAGAGACAGAGAGAGAACCGCATGTTCAAAGCTCGGGGCTGCCCTATCTTTTTTTGACTCTGATTACTCTGATAAATTCCTAATCTGGGACAGTGACATAACAAACAAAGGTGTTCAGGGTGATAGCAAATTCAAATTAACTCTGACTCCAACCAGAGGGTACACAAACCCAGTACTTTCTGTGCCCTAGCGATCCTTACAAAGAGCTTCCAGGCACCCTGCCACCTGTGTCCCCAGGAGTCTCACAGACCCAGGCCCATTCTCCCTGTTCCTTAATATGACTCAGGTGCTCCACTCTTTGGTCCTAAGCCATACACTTCTCATGATCTCAGGGATCTGTGTCCCCTGGCACTTGGGAACACCAGAACTTTTAATGGGGCATTTTAGCTGGAGCAGCTACTAGAGTATTAACCAAGTTTTTAAGACTCAGTCTCTGTCTTCAGGGAAATTACAGCTATAAAAGGAGATCAAGCAAGAAAGTTGTGGGTGTCTGACCAGGCAGTGGCGCAGTGGATAGAGCGTTGGACTGGGATGCGGAAGGACCTAGGTTCGAGACCCCAAGGCCGCCAGCTTGAGCACGGGCTCATCTGGTTTGAGCAAAGCTCGCCAGCTTGGACCCAAGGTTGCTGGCTTGAGCAAGGGGTTACTCAGTCTGCTGAAGGCCCATGGTCAAGGCACATATGAGAAAGCAATGAATGAACAACTAAGGTGTTGCAACAAAAAGCTGATGATTGATACTTCTCATCTCTCTCCGTTCCTGTCTGTCCCTGTATATCCCTCTCTCTGTCTCTGTAAAAAAATTAAAAAAAAAAAAGAAAAAGAAAGAAAGTTGTGGTTAATTAAAACCAAGTGCTGAGGAGGGAGGGGTCAGATCTGGTTAGGTGATTGTGGGAAGCTTATAGAAGGTGATTTCACCTAGGCCTCAATTCTGACACAAGATTAGTTGGGGGAAAGTATGGATACAAGAAAATGCTAAGCACAACCAAGGACTGAGGAATCAATCCAATCAACTGAAACAAATGTGGGGGAGGGGGGATAATTTGCCTGAGAACATAATTAGGAAAAAGAATTTAATGCTAAAATATTATAAAGTGCACCTAAATTCCAAAATATAAGCATTAATAGTTTAAGAAAAAATCACAGGCCCAAAATAGTGTTACTCATATCAAACCTAGATTTAATACCTGATCTAATAGTAGTTCAACTTCTCCCAGAAGTGGTGTTTTAATCAACCAGTCTGGATTTTTCTGGTCAACACCACTGAAGCAGTCATGTGGAACTTCTCCATCCACTCCCCCATAGAAAAAAAAGAAGCAATCTGCATGATACAAACCCTCCCCATTCTCTCCATCTGCCCCCCAAGAAAAAGTTGTTCCATCCCCCAAATAATCCTTTATTTATTTATTTATTTTGTTAATAGCTGCCTGCCCCAACCTTTTTTTTTTTTTTTTTTTTTTTTGTATTTTTCTGAAGCTAGAAACGGGGAGAGACAGACAGACTCCCGCATGTGCCCAACCGGGATCCACCCGGCACGCCCACCAGGGGGCGATGCTCTGCCCCTCCGGGGCTTCCCTCTGCTGCGACCAGAGCCACTCTAGCATCTGAGGCAGAGGCTGAGGAGCCATCCCCAGCGCCGGGGCCATCTTTGCTCCAATGGAGCCTCAGCTGTGGGAGGGGAAGAGAGAGACAGAGAGGAAGAAGAGGGGGAGGGGTGGAGAAGCAGATGGGCGCTTCTTCTGTGTGCCCTGGCAGGGAATTGAACCCGGGACTTCTGCACGCCAGGTTGACGCTCTACCACTGAGCCAACCGGCCAGGGCCACCCAACCTTTCTTACTATAAAAATCTTGTTTTGTACAGCCTCTCCTCCTAGCACCTCCTAGTTGCTAGATGGAAGGCTGCCTGATTCATGAATTGCTTAATAAAGCCAATTAGATCTCCAAAATTATTCAGTCAAGTTTTGCTTTTTTTTTTTTTTTTTATTTTTTTTTTATTTTAGAGAGAGGAGACAGAGACAGAGAGAGAGAAGGGGGGAAGAGCAGAAAGCATCAACTCCCATATGTGCCTTGACCAGGCAAGCCCAGGGTTTCAAACCGGCGACCTCAGCGTTCCAGGTCGGCGTTTTTACTCATTGCACCACCACAGGTCAGGCGAGTTTTGCTTTTTAAGAAGTTTTTTCATTGATTTGAGAGAGAAAGAGAAAGGGATTGGGGAAGGAGAGAGAGAGAAGCATCAACTCATTCCACTTAGATGTTCCATTTAGTTGTGTGCTCATTGGTTGCTTTTTGTATGTGCCCTGACCAAGGATCAACCTGTAACCTCGGCGCACCAGGTGGACACTCCATCCACTGAGCCACCTGGCCAGGGCCTAACAAGTGTTAAAAATACATACAAGCCTGGCCTGTGGTGGTGCAGTGGATAAAGCATTGACCTGGAATGCTGAGGTCACCAGTTCAAAACCCTGGATTTGCCTGGTCAAGGTACATATGACAAGCAATCAATGAACAACTAAAGTGAAGCAATTTAATGTTGATACTTCTTGCTCCACCACCCCCATAAAATCAATAAATAAAATTCTTAAAATAAATATAAATAAAAATATATACCAGTATACCTGTATGTTGTTTATGATTGTCAATGCTCTCTAGCCAAAGACCACCAGCAGATACTTGTAGTTGAATAAACTCGGGTTTATGGACTCATGTCGACAAGAGCACATGCTATGGCAGAACTGTGGGGTGTCCAGTGGGGTGTTAGAAAAAACTTAGGATTTGGATTTAAACTTACTGACTTGGGGAGAGGTCAAGGAAGAGAGGTTTTGCTCTGGGTTAGATGCTATCAAGAAGCTGGGGAGGCCCTGGCCGGTTGGCTCAGTGGTAGAGCGTCGGCCTGGCGTGCGGGGGACCCAGGTTCGATTCCCGGCCAGGGCACATAGGAGAAGCGCCCATTTGCTTCTCCACCCCCCCCCTTCCTCTCTGTCTCTCTCTTCCCCTCCCGCAGCCAAGGCTCCATTGGAGCAAAGATGGCCCGGGCGCTGGGGATGGCTCCTTGGCCTCTGCTCCAGGCGCTAGAGTGGCTCTGGTCACGGCAGAGCAACGCCCCGGAGGGGCAGAGCATCGCCCCCTGGTGGGCAGAGCAGTCGCCCCTGGTGGGCGTGCCGGGTGAATCCTGGTTGGGCGCATGCGGGAGTCTGTCTGACTGTCTCTCCCCGTTTCCAGCTTCAGAAAAATACAAAAAAAAAAAAAAGAAGCTGGGGAATTGTGCAACTAACTGGGTACCATAATACATGTTATCTAGAAGGTGGAAGGAATGAAGCAGAATGAAAGCAGTGATAGGTAAAGAAGCAGTAGTCAGGCCCTGGCCGGTTGGCTCAGCGGTGGAGCGTCGGCCTGGCGTGCGGGGGACCCGGGTTCGATTCCCGGCCAGGGCACATAGGAGAAGCGCCCATTTGCTTCTCCACCCCCACCCCCTCCTTCCTCTCTGTCTCTCTCTTCCCCTCCCGCAGCCAAGGTTCCATTGGAGCAAGGATGGCCCGGGCGCTGGGGATGGCTCCTTGGCCTCTGCCCCAGGCGCTAGAGTGGCTCTGGTCGCGGCAGAGCGACGCCCCGGAGGGGCAGAGCATCGCCCCCTGGTGGGCAGAGCGTCGTCCCTGGTGGGCGTGCCGGGTGGATCCCGGTCGGGCGCATGCGGGAGTCTGTCTGACTGTCTCTCCCTGTTTCCAGCTTCGGGAAAAAAAAAAAAAAAAAAAAAAAAAAGAAGCAGTAGTCATTCATCTTAGCTAGAAGGGGACGTTTGGTCATTTTTGTGGCTTGGACAATTTCTTATTTTTGTCAGAGTTTTGTCTGAGGATATGACTAGAGAGAGATCTTGCCCTTGATCTATCATTATCATGGTCGTAGAGTGGCCTTGCTTGATGGTGGTATTCTGTGGAATTGTTTATATTCCACAGGAGAGGACTGAAGCCTACCTATGAATGCCAGGCCCACTCCTTGGGCTTCTCTCTTTCTCGTGCTTTTCTTCTGCTCCTCATCCTAGGAGCTGGGTGTTGTTACATGAGAAATCGGAAGGAGAAATTGAAGAGAGGAATTTTCCAGGAAAACTTCCTGGAGAAAGAAGCATTGAACTATGATGCAAAACAAGAATAGGCTGCTGAGCCTGACCAGGCAGTGGCACAGTGGAGAGAGCGTCGGACTGGGATGCTGAGGACCCAGGCTTGAGACCCTGAGGTCGCCAGCTTGAGCGTGGGCTCATTTGGTTTGAGCAAAAGCTCACGAGCTTGGGCTCAAGGTCGTTGGCTCGAGCAAGGGGTTACTCGGTTTGCTGAAGGCCCGCAGTCAAGGCACATATGAGAAAGCAATCAATGAACAACTAAGGTGTCGCAATGAGCAACGAAAAACTAATGATTGATGCTTCTCATCTCTCCATTTCTGTCTGTCTGTCCCTATTTATCCCTCTCTCTGACTCTCTCTCTGTCTCTGTAAAAAAAAAAAAAGAATAGGCTGCTGAGCCTGACCAGGCAGTGGATAGAACGTTGGACTAGAAGGCAGAGGACTCAGGTTTGAAACCCAAGGTCAATCAATGCCTTGAGTGCAGGCTCATAAGGCTTGAGTGTGGGATCATAGACATGACCCCATGGTCGCTGGCTTGAGCCCAAATGTTACTGGCTTGAAGGCAGAGGTGGATTTAACCACGGGCACACTGGGTGTGCGAGCCCTGGACCCTGACTTCTGAAGGGCCCCACAAAACCCCAGCTTTAAACTTTGTTCTAATGACACCAAGTTTGGTTTCATATGTGCAATTTTAACATTAATAGTACACAATATTTTTATTTATTTATTTATTTATTTATAGTTTTCTGAAGTTGGAAACGGGGAGTCAGACAGACTCCCGCATACGCCCGACCAGGATCCACCCGGCACGCCCACCAGGGGGCGATGCTCTGCCCATCTGAGGTGTCGCTCTGTTGCGACCAGAGCCAGTCTAGCGCCTGAGGCAGAGGCCGTGGAGCCATCCCCAGCGCCGGGACCATCCTCTGCTCCAATGCCTTGGCTGTGGGAGGGGAAGAGAGAGACAGAGAGGAAGGAGAGGGGGAGGGGTGGAGAAGCAGATGGCTGTGTGCCCTGGTCAGGAATCGAACCCAGGACTCCTGCACACCAGGCCGACGCTCTACCACTGAGCCAACCGGCCAGGGTCAATATTTTTTATTTATTTAAAAACATGGTTAACATGTATTTTTATTTTCCCTCTCTCTTTTTTTTGTGTGACAGAGACAGAGTCAGAGAGAGGAACAGATAGGGATAGACAGACAGGAAGGGAGAGAGATGAGAAACATCAATTCTTCGTTGCGGTTCCTTAGTTGTCCATTGACTGCTTTTTCATATGTGCCTTGACCGGGGGGCTACAGCAGACCGAGTGACCCCTTGCTGGAGTCAGCAACCTTGGTGAGCCCTGCTCAAACCCAATGAGCCCGTGCTCAAGCTGGCGACCTCAGGGTCTCGAACCTGGGTCCTCCGTGTCCCGGTCCGACGCTCTATTCACTGAGCCACCGCCTGGTCAGGCTGTCTCTCTCTTTTCTTAAGGGCCCAATATTTTCTTCTGTGCCTGAGGTCTCAACTGACTTTAATCCGCCTCTGCTTGAAGCCCAAGGTCACTGGCTCAGCTGGAGCTCCCTGGTGAAGGCACATATGAGAAAACAATCAATGAACAACTAAGGTGCCGCAACTATGAGTGGATGCTTCTCATCTCTCTCCCTTCCTGTCTGTTCCTATCTGTCCCTCTCTCTGTCTTTTTCTCTTGAAAAAAAAAATTAAGAAAGAATAGCCTGCTGAGAAGTGGTGGGCCAGGGTACAGGGAATGTTCAAGAGCCCTGGTCGGCAAACTGCAGCTTGTGAGCCACACATGGCTCTTTGGCCCCTTGAATGTGGCTCTTTCACAAAATACCACATGCAGGCACTACCTCGATAAGGAATGTACCTACCTATATAGTTTAAGTTTAAAAAATTTGGCTCTCAAAAGAAATTTTAATCGTTGTACTGTTGATATTTGGCTCTGTTGACTAATGAGTTTGCCGACGACTGTTCTAGGGGAATGGGATGGTGTGCTAGCAGAGATGGAGGCCTGGGAAGAGGACCGGTGAATGCCTGTGTATGTGTGTGAATAAAGGTGTTTATAGGAGGAAAAAAGACCCCCCCCCCATAAAAAAGCTACCTGAGCTAGACTAAGAATTAGGAAGAAAATATGAGGATGGGCAGGAGGGGAAACAGAGGAAGGCAGTAGTAAAGGTAGTGGTTCTGAAGAAGCCTGTGTTGTCTGGTTCAGGCTGAGTTAAGGGCTGTCAGTGGAGGAAACATAGCCAATGGGAGGTTAGCAGCAGCCATATGTGGAGCAGGCACTTGGAGTATGGGAGACTGGCGAGACCACAGCATGTGTGCCTTTCTGCCTTCTCTTGCTACCACCCAATGTGTGGTCAAGTCCAAGTTGGCCACTTGCTGGGTGAGTGGTAGGGAGTCCTCATGCTACAGAGAATTCTAAGGGAGAAGAGGATATCAGGAATATGGAAATCAGCTGAGAAATGATGTGGACCCTGAGACAGACCTGCTTCCTCTCCAGTTATCAAAGTCCAGACACTTCCTCATCCTCCATGTAGTAACTTCCACACCCTCCTCTACACTCTCTGTCCTCCTGCTCACCCTTCATTACAGCCTCACTGGGGATTTCAGTGTTTCCATAGTCCTGGGCCCCTCCAGGAGGTCCTTTGGATCTGACAAATATCAAGATATAAAGATAACTTTCCTGCTGCCTGTCCCCAAATTTCTTGCTAGCAAAAGTGAGGCAAAATGTTATGGTAGCAAAATGATTATAAGGAGATTTAGTTTCTCCATTTCTTTTTTTTTTTAAAAGGTGTGTGTGTGTGTGTGTGTGGCAGAGACAGAGAAAGTCAGAGAGAGGGACAGATAGGGACAGACAGACAGGAAGAGAGAGAAATGAAAAGCATCAATTCTTCGTTGTGGCACTTTAGTTATTTATTGATTGCTTTCTCATATGTTCCTTGATTGGGGAGGTGGTTAGCTGAGTTAGTGACCCCTTGCTCAAGCCAGCAACCTTGGGCTTCAAGCCAGTGACATTTAGGCTCAAACCAGTGACCATGGGGTCATGTCTATGATCCCATACTCAAGCCAGCAACCTCACACTGAGCCCATGCTCAAGCCGGATGAGCCCACACTCAAGCCGGCAACCTCAGGTTTTGAACCTGGGTCCTCTGCATCCCAGGCTGATGCTCTATCCACTGTGCTACCACCTAGTCAGGCTCTTTTTAAGTTTTTATTTATTCATTTTAGAGAAAGACAGAAACATCGATTTGTTGTTCAATTTATTTATGCATTCATTGGTTGATTTTTGTATGGGCCCTGACCAGGGATCCAGCCCACAACAGTTAGGGACAACGCTGTAACCAACTGAGCTACCAGGCCAGGGCTACTTTTTTGTCAATTGTCCTCCTCCAATCTGATAAGGTGAACTCGGTGGGGCAGGCACTTATCAGTGTTGTATACTACCTTATTTCCAGTACCTAGAACAGGGCCTGGAGCACAGCAGATACTCAGTGTTGGTGGACTGAATGAATGACCCTAATCAAGCTTTTCCCTCTCTTTGGGCCACAGCATTGTCATCTACAAAGTGCGAGGTCAGACTTGCTGTCTGAGAGCCCTTCCAGCTCTACCTATGGTCCGATTTTCCAGGACACTCCAGACAACCAGAGTCTAGCAGTAAGAGGACAAGAGGGTCAAACAGTCACCTGTTTACTGCAGTGTTGTGTACAGACCAAGGGCAAGTACTGATGAAGGGCCTTACTTCCAGTCTGATGAAGGCCAAAGGTATAAACCCAGGCACAGAATAAATAATGGAAAGGCAGAACTGGAGCTAGCCAGACATAATGCGAATAATCTTGGTGGTGTGCTTCTTGTGTGCTGTGCTCTACCTGCATTGTCTCCCTCACTCCTCAGTGCTCTTGAGAGTGGAGGAACAAATTCAGAACACATTGGCATTTCAGCTCAAGAGTCAGCTGGACCAAATTCAAAACCCAACACTTCCAGAAGCAGCACAGGTGGAGAGTACAGGATTGAGCTACACAGCCGATCTGATCTTGGCCCTATAAGTTATTAAGTACATAACCTTGGGAACATTATTCAGCCTCTCACTGAGCTTTCTTGTGTCTCAAATGGGGAGGGCACTAATCGCATTACTTCGTGTTCCTTCTGGCACTTCCTGGGGATTGGGAATCTTTTGATTGATTGATTGATTGTAGAGAAAGAGGAAGGGAGAGAATGAGACAGACTCCTGCATGTGCCCTGACCAGGGATTGAACTGGCAACCTCCATGCTTTGGGACGATGCTCCAACCAACTGAGATATCTGGCCAGGACAGAGATTGGGAATCTTAAGCAAATAGGAGTCTCCACTAGGGCTGCCAACCCACCTGACCCCATGGGCCGTTTGACCATATGGGACTCCTGGGCTTCAGGTATATAGAACACCCCTTGAAAGCTTTGAGCCTGCACTCAGCAGGCTGAGATATGGGCCAGGCCCAGAACTAACTAATCTGTGACCTTACATAAGCCACAACCTCTGTGAGCACTAGTGTCCTCAGCAAGGATTTTGAAATTCCTGAGCCAGGGCTTCATCCACAACTGGGTGATGGACAGCCTGTCTCTCCAACCCCAGTATTTCCTCTTTCCTGAGGGGGAGAAAACAGACTGCCACAGACAGCCCTGAACTCTATTATTTAGTCTTTTCTTTCTCCTTCTAGTTTTCTCCACATTATTTTTTTAATTTTTATTTTATTTATTCATTTTAGAAAGGAGAGAGAGGGAGAGAGAGAGAGAGAGAGAGAGAGAGAGGAGAGAGAGAGAGAGACAGAGAGAGAGAAGGGGGGGAGGAGCAGGAAGCATCAACTCCCATATGTGCCTTGACCAGGCAAGCCCAGGGTTTCGAACCGGCAACCTCAGCATTTCCAGATCCACGCTTTATCCACTGCGCCACCACAGGTCAGGCCAGTTTTCTCCAGATTAAATAACCAAATTCCTTTTGCCCTCCCAAATCTAATTCTCACCTCTTCCAACATTTCTTCTTTGCTGCCTCTCTTTATCACCTGTGTCTTCTTGACACTGAGGGCATCAAGTCCAGCTCATGACGCTGGTTGGGGTGTGAACAGAGTTATGCTAAAGAGGGCTGAGAAATCACCGTGCGCTTTAGGGCCCGCAGGTCCAGAGCGTATCCGCTCCATTCCTGAGGCCTCCCCAGCTGCAGGGCACTGCCCAGTGCTCTCCTTGCACTACCTCACCCTATACCTCTTACAACTGTTAGCTAATACTCTTTCATTGATGATGAAGCCTAAATGTAATTGGTGGGGTGCATCTGGCTCCCCAGCTCCCCCTTGGTGCTGTATCACAGTGCCATAAGAACTGCAAATAGAGTTGCCGCTTCTTTGAAAAGGAGGGAAAAAATGCCATGGGGGAGGGGAGTTTCCAGAAGGGAAACAAGATAAAAATATAAAAAGGAAAAAAGACCCAGGGACACAAACAGTTCAAAATTGTGTTACAATCTTCATTTATCAGTGCTGAGGGGGCGGGAGAGACAGAAGGTTGAGAGATGGGTGGGGTAAGTCTGGGAATTTCAACAGAAGTAAGGATGTGGGGGGAGGGTCAGGGGGAAAAAGTGCCCCCCCCCACCATGCTGTGAAAAACCAAAAGATCAGGAAGGTGCTAGTGCGTGAACTGTTGTTTATTTTTTCCAAAGTCTAAAAATACAGTGAAAAGGAAACACACACACACAAACTAACCTAACCAGAAATGGGGAAAAGTGGTCATAGCAACAGCTGAGAAATCGCAGGCAGGAATTTCAGGAACTGGGATAACTCCGTGACCTGAGCTTGGAAATTCCGCCCCGTGACGAGGCTCTTGAAGGGTGCCAGCTTCCGATCAGAGTCTGGAGCACTTTCCAGAACTTTCCAGAAGCCCGGGGTGGGCGAAGAGGGAATGAGAGGGAGAAGTGAATACCTCCTGCTGAGAGGCAGGTCTGCCTTTATGAGGGGGTGTGGGTGAAGAATGGATAAATTGTGGGGTCCTCCCTTTAGTCCCCTCTCAGTGATGATAACTAGAGCAACAACAACTCTTGACTAAGATACCAGCAAGGGACCTTTATGAGATCATAGATCCTTTTTGTGGATCTGATGAAAACTATGTTCCCAGTAACCAGGAAAAAATTATAATGAATTTATATACAACATTTTACATTCAATTTCAGGGGGTTCAAAGAGTCCTTGACCCCAATCCATGGCAAAGCAATTGGATAGCAGGGCCAGTGTTGAACTATCACCGGCCTCATCTCCAACCTGAAAGACAGTCCAGTAAACAAAGCAACCGTGTATATGAGGGTGGCTTATAGTAACTGCCTGCCACCCCTTGAGCCCCCTACTATCTTGGGACCCTGGATTTGCCTTAGCTCAGTGGTACCCAACCCCCGGGCCATTTGGTACTGGTCCACAGAGAAAGAATAAATAACTTACATTATTTCCATTTTATTTATATTTAAGTCTGAACGATGTTTTATTTTTTAAAAATGACCAGATTCCCTCTGTTACATCCGTCTAAGACTCACTCTTGACGCTTGTCTCAGTCACGTGACACATTTATCCGTCCCACCCTAAGGGCCGGTCCATGAAAATATTTTCTGACATTAAACCGGTCCGTGGCCCAAAAAAGGTTGGGGACTACTGCCCTAGCTGATTTAGAGGTCTTCTCAGCCTGCTCTGGGGTGAGATGGGGATAGGGGTGGCAGGTGGGAGGGGACTGGGCTGGGCAAACTATAATGGGCTCTGTGGAGAGGCCAGAACTGGGCTACAATAGAGGACAATGCTTTTCCTTCACCCCCTCAGGGTATCCTTTTCGGTAGAGATTTGGAACTGCCCAGACCAGAAGAGATGAGGCCTCCTCCCTTAATTAAATGCCTAGAGGTTGCTATGGAAACTAGAGCTTCCTAAACCTGGCCAGACAATGGGGAGAGGAGCTGCTTCCAGCCTAGACAAGTGAAGCTTCAGGGGCCTCATTGGGGCAGGAATGGGAGCTGGAGTGTGAGAAAAAAGGGGTGCCAGCCGAGAGTCTCAGCCTCCCCTCTCCCTGGAACTGTGGGAAGGGGCCTCTCAGAACCAAGGGGTCTGCCTGGGGCAGGATGGGGGGCAACACCCCTGGAAAGGGAACGGGAGTGGGGGTGGGGTAGCTGGAGCCAGGCACTGCCCAGAACTGAACACCTCCTTTGTTCCCAGAGGAGAAAGCCAGCCAAGTTGGTAAACAAAAGGAAGAGGCCAGAGGGCAGACAGCTAGGCGATAAGGCCTGGGATGCAAAGGACTGAGTAATGAAGCCTGAGAGAGGGAGGGGAATCTCCTGAATCCCACTGACAGGCAGAACATTTGCATATATTGTCTCATTCACACATATAGTCACAGAGCCACACAGGACCCACACAGACACACACTTCTACAGAAACATGTGCTGAAGCAACTGTCTCTGGGGACATTCAGAGCCCCCTTTTCATCCCTATCCTTTGGAAAGTCTCTGCAGGGAAAGCATAGGACAGTGCTCTCTGGATTCAGCTCAGTCACATGTGGTGCTTCAGAAGGTCATGGGTCCTGTTACCTCATGTCAAGGGAAAAGACTCAATTTTGAAAACATGATGATACCTACCATTCATCAACACTTATGTGTCAGGCACTGTGCTGAAGGCAACACAAACAATCTCTCTTTAATGCCCCTCCAACTCTGTGAGTAGGAATAATTGCCTTTGGCTGACTAGTGGTGCTGCAATACATAGAATGTCAACCTGGGACGCTGAGGTCCCAGATTGGAAAGAGGCTTGAGCACAGGATCATCAACACAATCCCATGATCGCTGGTTGGAGCCCAAAGGTCGCTGGTTTGAAACTTAAGGTCAATGGCTTGAGCAAGGGGTCACTGGCTTGGCTTTGAGCTCCCTGATCAAGGCATGTATGAGAAGCAATCAATGAACAACTTGTTATAAAGTACCGCACCCTAGATTCTGAAAGGCACTGTACCTCATTTCATTGAGTTCACGTAGAGACACTGTTGGGCAGATAAAATATATTATGCTCACTTTGTTAAAGATGGCGCTGTCCATGTGGAAGCCCGTTGCCCGGGTGATATTAATGTGTGTTGGGGGTGGGCTGTGGGCAGGCAGGATCCTTGTAGCCTGGAGCTTGGTTTTAGGACTAAGCGTTTCCCACCCTTTTTGATGTGGGGTGGTACAATCCTATCATGCCTCAGATAAGTGATTTTGTATTAGAGATTTCCCTATTTCATATATTGGATTAAAGGTTTTGATTTCTGCACTATAAAGTGGGGCAGACCAGGAGCTTTCTCTCTCGGTTCCTGAGATTAGCATTAGAGAGGAGAGCAGAGAAAGGCCACGTGGAGAAGGCCAGGAGAAGCAACCAAGATGGTGGAGTGTTGAGTGAGAAGCTAGTTTGTGCAGTTTTTGCAGGGAGAAGGAAGGAGATGGGGAACAGAGGTGAATAAGTCTGGTGAGCTAGAAACCTTTGATTCTAGGAAACTCGGATAAGTCAGTAGCTTTGTGAGCACTGAATGAGTGGGTTTTGGAGCCCAGTGTGTGTTTTTACTTGCCCGCCGGGTGCAAGCTAGGATTAAAGATGATGGCACACCAGTTTTTGGCTCCGTTGTTCCTTTACCAACTGTCCGAATCCAATGCGAACCTGCCTGGGCCAGGCGGCTGTGATGGTGGCCATACCTACTGGCCTTACAGACAGCCAGTCCAGATGAATTTTGAAGAGTTTTATTAGAGAAGGAGATTTTAAATATGCCGGCCACATATGGCTGACACGGAGCATCTGCAAGCCCAAATCGTACAGTCCCAAAAATAGTTCAGGGGCTGCTTATATACCCTTGATCACACACCGGTGGGAGAGAGCATGACATCATGGCATAGGCTGGCAACATTTGTTTAGGGGATACACAGAAACATTAAGACTTTTAAGGTAACACAATCAAAAATGTTTACAAATTTTTCAGGGTTCATCTTCCCTCACTAGTCTAGAGGTATTTTACCCTTATGATTCCAGGAAGGGGGAGGAACTACAATCAATGCAAGGTGGTATGTAAATGCTGCCTCCTATTGAAAGAGAAGAAGTTTCTAGGTTAACCTTTATTTTAGTTTTGAAACTGAATGACCCATTGTTCTTGCAAGCCCGAAACTCCTACATTCTTCTCCCTCTTCTCCTCAAAGGAGGGACAGGATGGAAAGCCTGATAGGAAAGCCTGACCTTTCCTCCCAGAATATCAATATCAATTTTCAACTTTTTTGGTACCTTACAAGAAACTAAAGTCTGCAACTACAAATTGATGCTTCTCATCTCCCTTCCTGCTGTCTCTTTCTCTCCCTCTTTCTGTCTCTCAAAAAAAAAAAAAAAAAAAAAAAAAAGATTACCTTCATTTACTAGAGTGAGGAATCTGAGGGGAAGCTAGGTGAAGCCAGCAGACCTCACAGCCAGTAGTGGTAGAACTGGGACTTGAATCCAGGTTTGTCTGACTCTAGTGCCTGGGTGCCCTACCACTTTCCCCATCTTTGCTGCAAAAACTTCTTGGAAACTTTTCTCAATAAGCCCACTCTGTTCTCAGCCCTTTACTCTCCCACTCAGTGTTACCTAAATACTTCTGTAGAAGCAGTTCCCACTTTGTAAGCTGGTTATCTAAAGGGTTTATATATAACTTGGTTTTTTGGAACCCAAACACATTTTTCCCAGAGTAAAGGTATTAAACGGGTCAAGAAAGGCCACTTGACCCAGAATGCAGCTGACAATGGTACATCTGGTTCAGGACTAGCCGGGGGCCCCAACCATCTTTAATAATATTTCCTAGAGATATACATTCCCCAGTTACATCGGTGAAAAGGGAACAGCTCTCTTTCCTTACCTCCTCTCTCTACTCCATCATCCTGCTGGACCTGTACTCTAGCTTCTATAGTGGCTCAAGGGGATAATAACAATTCACAATTGTGGCTACATTCTGGGTGATGGCCAAAAAGACGATGAGGGTGGAGAAGAGTTGAAGAACCCAGCCTGCCAAAGCTGAAAGAACATTTTGGTGGCAGAGAAAAGGCTTGAGGTTGGAGGGGGCGGGCATGTGGCTGTATGCCACTGTGTAAGGACTGTCTTGATTGCATTGAGCTCCAGAGAGCCAACCTGGGACCAAGACATAGCAGGTGTCAGAGTTTTCTTTGGTGAGAAAGAACTTTCTAATTATTAAATCTCTTTAAAAGTAGAATGTGCCTCTTAGTGAAGTAGTGAGGTCTTGGCCACTAGGAGTATTCAAGGAGAAGGTATATGACCTCCTATTGAGCAAATGGGAGAGGGAAAGAAGCATTGGATAAGTAGACCTCTGAGATCCCCCTAAATTCATATACTCACTTAGCAAAATGTTATAGAGTATCTATATATGCCCAGCACTAGTCCAGGAACAAGGTTTATGGTAGAGAATAAGACAAAGTCCTTGCCCTCAGGAGCAGACAGTTTAGTAGGAGAATCAAGCATTAAATAATAAACACAATTGAATATATAATTTCAAATAATGATATAGCTTATAAAGGAAAAAAATAGGATATACTGTTAGAATAACAGAGAGATCCTAATGGTAGGATTCAAGAGGACTTCTCAAGAACCCTCAGTGAGACTGCGATTTAAAAGATGAATGGGGGTCGGCTTGGGAAAAGCTAAGATGTGTATATACAAGTGAGGGTGTTCATGACAGAGGCAACAGCAAGTAAGAAAACCCTGGGGGCTTGACCAGGAGTTGGCACAGTAAGTAGATAGAGTATCAGACTGGGACGCAGAGGACCCAGGTTTGTAACCCTGAGGTTGCCGGCTTGAGCGCAGGCTCTTCCGCCTTGAGTGTGGGCTTAACAGCTTGAGGCAGGGTCACTGGCTTGAGCGTGGGATCATAGTCATGACCCCATGGTTGCTAGCTTGAGCCCAAAGGTCACTGGCTTGAGCAAGGGGTGACTCACTCGGCTGTAGCCCCCCAGCCAAGGCACAAATGAGAAAGCAATCAATGAACGACTAAGGTGCTGCAACAAAGAATTGATGCTTCTCATCTCTCTCCTTCCTGTCTGTCGTCTGTCTCTTGTCTGTCTCTGTCTCTCCCACTAATAAAAAAATAAAAAAAGCCTGACCTGTGGTGGCGCAGTGGATAAAGCGTCAACCTGGAAATGCTGAGGTTGCCGGTTCAAAACCCTGGGCTTGCCTGGTCAAGGCACATATGGGAGTTGATGCTTCTGGCTCCTCCCCCCTCCCCTCTCTATAATGAATAAATAAAAATCTTAAAAAAAATAAATAAATAAATAAATAAATAAATAAATAAATAAATAAATAAAAAAGAAAAGGAAGACCCTGGGGGAAGAAAGAATAGCATGACTGGAATATTGTGAGGGGAGAATAGCAAGAGATGACATTGACCAGAGAAGAAGGGGCTAGGTTTCAAAGGACTCTGACTTTATCTCTTAACTAGTTGCACCTCTCCATTCTGTATGCCTAGGCTTTGGTTTCTGGCAGCTCCCACAGGTGCAGGACCTCACCATTCCTTATGGCTCCTCCCACTGCCTTGGGACCTCCCACAGAGTGATGCTCCTTGTACTTTATCAGCGCTCCAGAAGATAGATAGTAGAATTTGGCATCTGTATTGTGTGGGAGGCCCAGGTTCAATTCTCAATCCTTGCCTTTGTTCTCAAGAGGTCATAGTTTAATCTGACCTGTGGTGGCGCAGTGGATAAAGAATTCAACCTGGAGCCTGACCTGTGGTGGCTCAGTGGATAAAGTGTTGACCTGGAATGCTGAGGTCGCAGGTTTGAAACCCCAGGCTTGCCTGGTCAAGCAACTACTAGGAGTTGATGCTTCCTGCTTCTCCCTCGCTCTTTCTCTCTTTCCCTCTTTTTTCTTTCTACTCTCTAAAAATCAATAAGTAAAATAAAAACAAGTAAGAATTCAACCTGGAATGCTAATGTCACTGGTTCAAAACCCTGGGCTTGCCCAGTCAAGGCACGTATGGGAGTTGATGCTTCCTGCTCCTCCCTTTTCTCTCTTTCTTATCTCTAAAGTGAATAAAAAAAATAAAATAAAAATGTTGCTTCACTGCTCTGTGCCACATTTCCCCACGTGTAATATAGGAGGTTGATAACACCTTGCTCCTAGAAGTTTATTTTATTTTATTTATTGGCTCTAGAGAGAGAAGAGAGGAGAGAGAGAGAAGTGGGTGGTTGGAGGAGTGGGAAGCATCAACTTATAGTAGTTGCTTCTCATATGTGCCTTGACCAGGCAAGCCCAGGGTTTTGAACCGGTGACCTCAGCATTCCAGGTCGACACTCTATTCACTGTGCCACCACAGGCCAGGTTGTTGTTGTTTTTTTACAGAGACAGAGAGAGAGTCAGAGAGAAGGATAGGCAGAGACAGACAGACAGGAACAAAGAGATGAAAAGCATCAATCATTAGGTTTTCATTGCGCATTGCAGCACCTTAGTTGTTCATTGATTGCTTCTCATATGTGCCTTGACCGCGGGCCTTCAGCAGACAGAATAACCCCTTGCTCAAGCCAGTGACCTTGGGCTCAAGCTGGTAAGCTTTTGCTCAAACCAGATGAGCCCACGCTCCAGCTGGCGACCTCAGGGTCTTGAACCTGGGTCCTCAGCATCCCAATCTGATGCTCTATCCACTGCGCCACCGCCTGGTCAGGCGCTCCTAGAAGTTTATGGATTAGCATTTGTTAAGTGTTTAGGACAGTGCCTGGCAGATAGTAAGTGCCACATGAGTGTGTCTGTTAAATAAAGTAAATCACTAGCAATGAATCATTGTAACATCTGCTTCTCTGTCTCATCCCATGCTTTCCCAGTTTCATCTCTAGGCCTTCAGCAGGGAGCCAGGGGCCAAGCTTACTGCTTTCTCTCCTCCCCCACTTTTCCAGCCAAGGCTGCCTCTGGCCACAACTCTTAAAATGTGGGCAGAACTGAGCTCACAGCAGTGCAGCCTTCCTCACTTCTAGATGTTCCTAATGGGAGGTGGAGTCAAATCAAGGTGCACTGGTGGTTCCCCTCTCCCTTTCCAACTGTTTTCAGAGGCTCTGAATAAACTGAATGTATCAGTGAGTCTCGTTTTCTGGGCTCTAGGCCTGATCCCCATGACCAAGCTTAAAGCTCCTCCCACATGCTCCCATTCCACCCCACGCTCATTTTCTTTTTTAAAAAATTTTTAGCCTGACTTGTGGTGGCGCAGTGGATAAAGCGTCGACCTGGAATGCTGAGGTCGCCGGTTCAAAACCCTGGGCTTGCCTGGTCAAGGCACATATGGGAGTTGATGCTTCCTGCTCCTTCCTCCCCCTTCTCTCTCTCTCTCACTCACTCTCCTCTCTAAAAATTAATAAAAGAAAATTTTTTTAAAAATTAAAAAAAAATTTTAATTCTTATTTTTTTATTCATTTTAGAGAAGAGAGACAGAGACAGAGAGAGAGAGAGAGAGAGAACAGGGGAGGAGCAGGAAGCATCAACCCCCATATGTGCCTTGACCAGGCAGACCCGGGGTTTTGAACCAGCGACCTCAGCATTCCAGGTTGACACTTGATCCACTGCGCCACCACAGGTCAGGCCATGCTCATTTTCAATATCTAAGTTACGCTTCTACAGCATAAGCACTGGCTTTCTTATCTGTGTTCTTGAGGGCAGCAGCTGCCTGCCTTTTCTCGTCACCTCCCAGGGCCTACATATGGCACTTAGCCCTCTCCTCTCATCTCTCACCAGTCCTCCTCCTGGTCTTTTTTTTTTAATTTTTTATTTATTCATTTTAGAGAGGAGGGGGGGGAGAGGGAGAGAGAGAGAGAGAGACAGGAGAGACAGAGAGAGAGAAGGGGGGAGGAGCTGGAAGCATCAACTCCCATATGTGCCTTGACCAGGTAAGCCCAGGGTTTCGAACCGGCGACCTCAACATTTCCAGGTCAACCCTTTACCCACTGTGCCACCACAGGTCAGGCCTCCTGGTCTTTTTGAGCCAGTCACCCTGGCCTATTGTCAGCTTCTCAGGTTTGCTGTCCTCTTCCTTCAGAGCCTTTACTTGTGCTTTCTCACTGCTCAAAGTTTTCTTAGGTCTTTTGCCTGGCCAGCTCTGACTCCTTCTTCAGGTCTCAGCTTATCCATCACTTCCTCTAGGAAGCCTTCCATAAGGCCCCTGACCTAGGTAAGTAGGTCTCCCAGCACCTGGATTTCACCACTGGATGTTAAGCATCTCTTTATTTACCTGTGTCTCCCATTAGCCTGTCAAGCTCAGGCAGGGCAGAGGTCATGTTTATCTGACCATTGTATCTTTAGTGACCAGCACAGGGTCCATAATAGATCAGGAGCTTATGCCCTGCGGCTCATGGATGAGTTATGTCCAAGAGGCTCCCAAAATCATACAAAAATATTTGTAGATTTGTAGTGTATTCTTTTTGGGAGGAAGTCTATATTTCTTTTTTATCATAATTTCAAGAAATATGTAGCATTCATTCCCCCAAAAAGGGATCACTAAGATTAAGAACTATTAAGAACAGCCTGACCAGGCAGTGGTGCAGTGGATAGAGTGTCGGACTGGGATTCCGAGGACCCAGGTTCGAGACCCCGAGGTCACCAGCTTGAATGCGGGCTCATCTGGTTTGAGCAAAAGCCCACCAGCTTGAACCCAAGGTCATTGGGTCCAGCAAGGGGTTACTCGGTCTGCTGAAGGCCCACGGTCAAGGCACATATGAGAAAGCAATCAATGAACAACTAAGGCGTTGCAACGCGGAATGAAAAACTAATGGTTGAATGATTGATGCTTCTCATCTCTCTTCGTACCTGTCTGTCCCTGTCTATCCCTCTCTCTGACTCACTCTCTGTCTCTATAATAAATAAATAAATAAATAAATAAATAAATAAATAAATAAATAAATAAAATTTAAGAACTGTGTAGGCAGCCCTGGTGGGTGGTGAAATGGGTAGAGTATCAGCCTGGAGCGCTGAGATCGCTGGTTGGAGCCCTGGTCAGAACACATATGAGAAGCAATCAATGGCACAAGTAAATGGAATGAGTTGATGATTTTCTCTCTCTCTCTTCCTTTCTCTCTTAAAAAAATGTGAAGGCATTTTGTAAACTCTGGGGTTTTTTTTTGTTTTTGTTTTTGTATTTTTCTGAAGTTGGAAACGGGGAGGCAGTCAGACAGACTCCTGCATGCGCCCAACCGAGATCCACCCGGCATGCCCACCAGGGAGTGATGCTCTGCCCATCTGGGGCGCCGCTCTGCTGCAACCAGAGCCATTCTAGCACCTAAGGCAGAGGCCATGGAGCCATCTTCAGCGCCCAGGCCAACTTTTTGCTCTGATGGAGCCTTGGCTGCAGGAGGGGAAGAGAGAGACAGAGAGGAAGGAGAGGGGGAGGGGTGGAGAAGCAGATGGGAAGCAGATGGGCGCTTCTCCTGTGTGCCCTGGTCGGGAATCAAACCCAGGACTCCTGCATGCCAGGTCGATGCTCTACCACTGAGCCAACTGGCCAGGGCCAACACTGGTTTTTGATTGGATGCATTCACCTGTGAATATAATTATTGATATTCAATAAATATTTATTGAATGGATGACTAAGCCTCCTCCTTGGGGTTAGGGTGTTTTTGGCTTTTTTTAAAAAAATTATTTATTTATTCATTTTAGAGAGGAGAGAGAGAAAGGGGGAGGAGCAGGAAGCACCAACTCCCATATGTGCCTTGACCACAGGCCTTCAGCAGACCGAGTAACCCCTTGCTGGAACCAGCGACCTTGGGTCCAAGCTGGTGAGTTTTGCTCAAACCAGTTGAACCCACGCTCAGCTAGTGAGCTCGGGGTCTCGAACCTGGGTTCTCTGCATCCCAGTCCAACATTCTATCCACTGCGCCACCGCCTGGTCAGGCAGTTAGGGTGTTTTTAACGTTTTCAACGGATCAAGAAAAACCTCAGAAGAAACCTTTGCCAGTTAAAGTGCCCCTGGCTTCAACCCCTTACTCTGTGGTCCTAAATACCCCTCTACCCAGTGGGGCCCACGGCTTAAGACCAAAGCTTCAGAGACTCGTGGCCCAGGCAGAACCCAGCTCCTGTCCTGAAATCCACCTACTGAGCCTTTGCAGCCTGTCCGCTGAAAATAATCCTTGTGAGAGCAGGGGTGGCAGGAGCTTAAGAATCCTGCGGAAGCTTTAAATGAGGGAGACTCTGCCCCCTGCTGGCTTCCCTGCTCCCCTTCAGCGCCCCAGCCGAGAACCAGGTGGCCAAAGAATGAGGTTGGAGAAGGAGAGAGAAGGAGCGAGGCAGGGGGGCTACGAAGGGGGCGGCCCCCCACTGGGCAGTCTTTCCAACCAAGATTAGGCTTTGTCTTGAAACAAGTCAGGGCAGTAGCTTCTGCTTTGGAGCCCTTACCGTTTCCCTTCCCGGGGCTCTTCACCTCTCAAATTAGGAGTTTGGGGAGAGCAGGGGGCGTGGTGGGGGTGGAGGTCTGGAGCTTGAGGGAGGTCCAATCACACCGACTTAGCTTTCTCATCGATCTCTTTTCCAGGAGTCTGGCTACTGCCGACACCTTTGGATCTTGAGCGGATTCTTTGCCTCGCCTACACTTGGCGTGTGGTGTACCAGCCTCCCCACATCACCATGGAAACAGGAGCCTCTGCATTCATCCCAGAGCTGATTTGTGAAGCTATGAGAGTCGGGATTTCAGGGTGGGGTGCATAGGAAGGGCAAAGGAGAAAACCTTCACAGAAATTATGGGAAAAGAGGGGGGGGGGGAGAGGCACATCAGGGTGGGAGAAAGATAGCTTTATAAGCATCATTAGAATAATTAGTACCCTGCAAAGCCCGGCAGCTTCCTTGGCAAGCCAAAAATGCAGTCCTTTCTGTTGCTCTGCCTGTGGAGTAGCCACTCTGTGTCTCCCTGCTTCACTAATAAACTCTTTCATTTTAAACTAAAAAAAAAAAAAAAAAAAAAAAAAATGCGGTCTTTTCATGGGCCACTGGTCAATCCAAACTAACAACCTCTCCCTATGACTGTCCCTCAGTAGCTGCATAACCTTGAGTGAGTTACTTAACTCCTATAAGCATCACTTCCCATTAGTAAAATAAAAATAATAGCACTTACTTCACAGTATTATTACAAAAAAAATTCAATGAGGTAATGCATATATAGCACTTAGTATGGTGCTTAGCACATAGGGAGTGCTCAAAAATGTAGTTATTGTTTACATGCTTATGTATCTATATTTATTTTTTGTGTCTCCTTAAACTAAATTGCCAGCCCCTCAATAACAATACCTTAATACGTAACAATTTTCTTTTTTCTTTTCTTTTTTTTAAGTGAGAGGAGGGGAGATAATGAGACAGACTCCCGCTTGTGTCCGGACTGACTGGGATCCACTTGGCAATCCCTGTCTGCAGCCGATGCTGAATTTATCATGCTATTTTTAGTGCCTGCGGCTGATGAGCTCCAATCAACTGAGCTATCCTCAGTGCCTGAGGCTGACACATTCAGTCCAACGGAGCCACTGGCTGTGAGAAGGAAAGAGGGAGAGAAGAGAAAGAGGGAGAGGGAGAGGAACAGATGGTTGTTTCTCTTGTGTGCCTTGACCAGGAATGGAACCTGGGATGTCCATACACCAGGCCAATGCTCTATCCACTAAGCAAACTGGCCAGGGTCTACTCTATAATTTTCAAAGTTCTTTCACATACATTCTCTCATTTGTCCCACCCCAATCCTGGAAAATAGAGAAGAGATTATTCTCCCCACTTGACAGGCATGCTGATTCAAGGTTTAAGCTTATTCAAAGGCTCAGTTCTGACCTCGTATCACCAAAACTCGGGATTCTGTAGAGCCTGGGTTCATTGCTGGATTCACTCATCCCCTTTCTGCGTGCCCAGAATGGTACCATGTCAGGGCCTCATTGTTTGCTGACATTGATCTTGGAGCAGGAGTTTCAAGAAAGAACTAATCCTGAAGTGTGGGTTGTTGGATTTCACCATGAAGGAAGCAGAAAACTCTTAATTGAATCTATAATTGAAAAAGTCCTACAAAAAGGGCATGACTGCTTCTGGTTTGGGGTTCTTTTGAAGGTAGTGAATATGTTCTCAGATCAATTGTGGTTGGCCCTGGTTGGATAGCTCAGTTGGTTAGTGTCATCCCTGTATGCCAATGTTGCAGGTTTGATCCCCAGTCAGGGCACATACAAAAACCAACCAATAAATGCATAAATAAGTAGAACAACAAATCGATGTTGTTCTCTCTCTCTCTCTCTAAAATCAATCAATCAATAAATTTTAAAAAATAATAAAATAAAATTGATTGTGGTAATGGTTGCACAGTTCACAATTAATTCTGCAAATGTGCTAAAAACTATTGAATCATGCATTTTAAGTGAGTGAATTGTATGATATGGGAATAAAATCTCAAGAAACTTTTATTATTTTTAAAATTCCCATAAATCAAATACCAGGCTCAGGTGTGGCACCATTGAATTCTACCAAACATTTAAGGAGTAAATATTGCCAATTGGACATAAATTCTTCCAAATAATAGAAAGGCTATCTTCTCTTCAACTCATTTTTTTCATACAAAAAAAAAAATAGGCAAACATAATTTTTATACCAAACCTGATAAAATCATGATCACGCCTGACCAGGCGGTGGCGCAGTGGATAGAGCGTCAGACTGGGATGCGGAAGGACCCAGGTTCGAGACCCCAAGGTTGCCAGCTTGAGCGCGGACTCATCTGGTTTGAGCAAAAAGCTCACCAGCTTGGCCTGACTTGTGGTGGCGCAGTGGATAAAGCGTCAAACACTGAGGTTGCCGGTTCAAAACCCTGGCTTGCCTGGTCAAGGCACATATGGGAGTTGATGCTTCCTGCTCCTCCTCCTTCTCTTTCTCTCCCCCCCTAAAATAAATAAATAAAAATTTAAAAAAAAAATCATGATCACAGAAGCAAAGTCCTATAAGCAAAGTGCTATATTTGTTTATGCTATAAGCAAACAGTGTATAGCTGCCGCAGACCAGTGTGGCTCCTAATTCTGGGTTTTGAATGTGAACAGTGTGGAATTAAGAAAATAGACTTATTCGTCCTGGCTGGTTGGCTCAGTTGTAGAGTGTTGGCCTGGCCTGCAGGAGTCCTGGATTCGACTCCCGGCCAGGGCACACAGAAGAAGCACCCATCTGCTTCTCCACCCTTCCCCCTCTCCTTCCTCTCTGTCTCTCTCTTCCCCTCCCGCAGCCGAGGCTCCATTGGAGCAGGGTTGGCCCGGGCGCTGAGGATGGCTCTATGGCCTCTGCCTCAGGCACTAGAATGGCTCTGGATGCAACAGAGCAACGCCCAGGATGGGCAGAGCATTGCCCCCTGGTGGGCATGCCGGGTGGATCCCGATCGGGCGCATGCGGGAGTCTGTCTGACTGCCTCCCCATTTCCAACTTCAGAAAAATACAAAAAAAGAAAGAAAGAAAGAAAGAAAGAAAGAAAGAAAGAAAGAAAGAAAGAAAGAAAGAAAGAAAGAAAGACTTATTAAGAAAAAAGGATGGGCCTGACCAGGCAGTGGCGCAGTGGATAAAGCTCGGACTGGGATTCCGAGGACCCAGGTTCGAGACCCCAAGGTCGCCAGCTTGAGTGTGGGCTCATCTGGTTTGAGCAAAAGCTCACCAGCTTGGACCCAAGGTCGCTGGCTTGAGCAAGGAGTTACTTGGTCTGCTGAAGGCCCCCGGTCAAGGCACATATGAGAAAGCAATCAATGAACAACTAAGGTGTCGCAATGCGCAACGAGAAACTAATGATTGATGCTTCTCATCTCTCCGTTCCTGTCTGTCTGTCCCTGTCTATCCCTCTCTGACTCTCTCTCTGTCTCTCTAAAAAAAAAAAAAAAAAAAAAAAAAAAGGAAAAAAAGGATAGGATCGGGAGGACTCTTCAATGCTGATGGCAATATCCCAGTGCCCCATAGCCCCAGTTTGCTTTATTATATAGCCATATGAAAATCAAGGAAGTCCTTGTTACAAAGTTACACATCTGAGGCTAAAACA
The DNA here is from genome assembly GCF_036850765.1 of Saccopteryx bilineata. Taxonomy (NCBI): domain Eukaryota; kingdom Metazoa; phylum Chordata; class Mammalia; order Chiroptera; family Emballonuridae; genus Saccopteryx; species Saccopteryx bilineata. Next base: position 135,119,745 of record NC_089491.1, on the reverse strand, counting down.
GGAACTCTCCCAAGGCATAAACAGGAATCCCCCCACCATGCATAGGTGAAGTCAACCAACATCTGAACAAAGAGTAAGAGGAAGGGCGTGTAAATTGCTTCCAGCAACTTAAGCAAGCAAGTGAAGTGGGTGCAAATACTCAGCATCATAGCCAATATGGAGGTGGTGGGGGGAGAACTTAGCGTTTTGCTAAGTCTTGAATCTACAAAGGCTTTTTGCCATTTATGGTTCACAACATATAGGCATACATAAAAAAGATCATGATTATGTTCCCTTATGTTCCTGGAACACTGAAAAATGAAAAGTTATTTTAACAGTTGAAAATCAGTGTAATTCACTATATGAGCCAAACAAACATGCAAGAAAATAACCAAATAATTTTGTCCTCATATATGAACATTTTATTTGGGAGTCATGCAAAGCAATAGATGCAGAAAGGTGTTTGGTAAAATTCAGCAGCCATTCATGATTTAAAATAATCAAACCTAATAAACGAAAGATTAAATTAAAATTTTCTTAATTTGAAAAAGAGTAACTTTGCTTTGGCTGGGTAACTCAGTTGGTTAGAGCATTATCCAGATAAATCAAGGTTGTAGGTTTGATCCGGTCAGGGCACATAGAAGAATCAACTACTGAAAGCATGGATGAGTAGTAAAACAAATCTCTCTCTAAATCTCTATCTCTCTCAAATAAATTTTTTTAATGGACAAGAAATTTGAATTAGATGTATCATAAGCCTGACCTATGGTGGCGCAGTGGATAAAGCGTCCACCTGGAATGCTGAGATTGCTGGTCTGAAACCCTGGGCTTGCCCTGTCAAGGCACATACAAGAAGCAACTATATATGATGAGTTGATGCTTCCTGTTCCTGCCCCCCTTTCTTTCTCTTTCTCTCAAATAATTAATAAATAAAACCATTTAATAAAAGGTGAAAAATTTATGCAATCTGAAGAGAAACCAGAGTATTAATAAAACCATTTAGATGTATTACAAAAAAGGATGTCTAAATGAAAAACATTGGAAAGAGTATTTGACTTTATTAATTAATCATCAAGAAAATATTTATCAGAAACACTCAAAAAGACTGAAAGTGCCTGACCTGTGGTGGCACAGTGGATAAAGTGTTGACCTAGAATGCTGAGGTCACCAGTTAGAAACCCTAGGCTTGCCCTGTCAAGGCACATATGGGAAGCAACTACAAGTTGATGCTCCCTGCTTCTCCCCCACCCTCTTTCTCTCTCTCTCCTTTCTCTAAAATAAATAAATAAAATCCTTTTTTTTTTTTTAGCATGGGGGTGGGGACAAACAGGGACAGACAGGCAGGAAGGAGAGTGTAAAGCCAGTTGCCAAAGCCACCATCACAGCCACCTGGCCCATGCAGGTTGTAATTGGATTCAGACAGTCGGTAAAGAAACAACAAAGCCAAAAACTGGTGGGCCATCACCTTTAATCCTAGCTTGCACCCGGCGGGCAAGTAAAAACACACACTGGGCTCCAAAACCCACTCATTCAGTGCTCACAAAGCTACTGACTTATCCGAGTTTCCTAGAATCAAAGGTTTCTAGCTCACCAATCTTATTCACCTCTGTTCCCCATCTCCTTTCTTCTCCCTGCACAAACTCTGCACAAACTGGCTTCTCACTCAGCATTCTACCATCTTGGCTGCTTCTCTTGGCCTCCACGTGGCCTTTCTCTGCTCTCCTCTCTAATGCTAATCTCAGGAACCAAGAGAGCAAGCTCCCGGTCTGCCCCACTTTATAGTGCAGAAATCAAAACCTTTAATCCAATATACAAAATAGGGAAGTCTCTGATACAAAGTCCACCCCACATCAAAAAGGGTGAGAAAGGCTTGGTCCTAAAACCAAACCCCAGGCTACAAGGATCCTGCCTGCCCACAGCCCGCCCCAACACACATTAATACAATCACGCCCATCCCAAGCTATCACCTGGGCAACAAGCTTCGACGTGGGCAGCGCCATCCTTTTTTTTTTTTTTTTTTACAGAGACAGAGAGAGAGAGTCAGAGAGAGGGATAGTTAGGGACAGACAGACAGGAATGGAGAGAGATGAGAAGCATCAATCATTAGTTTTTCGCTACGACACCTTAGTTGTTCATTGATTGCTTTTTCATATGTGCCTTGACTGTGGGGTATAGCAGACCAAATAACCCCTTGCTCGAGCCAGTGACCTTGGGTCCAAGCTGGTGAGCTTTGCTCAAACCAGATGAACCCGCGATCAAGCTGGCGACCTTGGGGTCTTGAACCTGGGTCTTCCGCATCCCAGTCCGACGCCCTATCCACTGCGCCACCGCCTGGTCAGGCTGTGGGCAGCACCATCTTTAACAAAGTGAGCATAATATATTTTATCTGCCCAACAGAGAGAGATGAGAAGCATCAACTCCTAGTTAGGCACCTTAGTTGTTCATTGATTGCTTTCTCCTATGTGCCTTGACCAGGGGTCTCCAGCCGAACTAGTGACCCCTTGCTCAAGCTAGCGACCTTGGGCTCAAGCCATCAAACTTGGGCTTCAAACCAGAAACCTTTGGGCTCCAGTCAGTGACCATGAGGTCACGTCTATGATCCTGCACTCAAGCAGGATGAGCCTGTGCTCAAGCCAGAGACCTCAGGGTTTTGAACCTGGGTCCTCTGCAACCCAGGCTGATGCTCTATCGACTGTTCTACTGCCTAGTCAGGCTGAATAAATAAAATCTTTTTTTTTTTTTTTGTATTTTTCTGAAGCTGGAAACGGGGAGAGACAGTCAGACAGACTCCCGCATGCGCCCGACCGGGATCCACCCGGCACGCCCACCATGGGGCAACGCTCTGCCCACCAGGGGGCGATGCTCTGCCCCTCCGGGGCGTCGCTCTATCGCAACCAGAGTCACTCTAGCGCCTGGGGCAGAGATCAAGGAGCCATCCCCAGCGCCCGGGCCATCTTTGCTCCAATGGAGCCTCGCTGGAGGGGAAGAGAGAGACAGAGAGGAAGGAGACGGGGAGGGGTGGAGAAGCAGATGGGCGCTTCTCCTGTGTGCCCTGGCTGGAATCGAACCCTGGACTTCTGCACACCAGGCCGACGCTCTACCACTGAGCCAACCGGCCAGGGCCAAAATCTTAAAAAAAAAAAGACTTGCCTGACCAGGTGGTGGCGCATTGGATAGAGCGTTGGACTGGGATGCAGAGGACCATGGTTTAAGACCCCAAGGTCATCAGCTTGACTGCAGGCTCATCTGGTTTGAGCAAAGCTCACCAGCTTGGACCCAAGGTTACTGGCTTGAGCAAGGGGTTACTTGGTCTGCTGTAGTTCCCGGTCAAGGCACATATGAGAAAGCAATCAATGAACAGCTAAGGTGTTGCAATGAAAAGCTAATGATTGATGCTTCTCATCTCTCTCCATTCCTGTCTGTCTGTCCCTATCTATACCTCTCTCTGACTCTCTCTCTGTCTCTGTAAAAAAATAAAAATAAAATAAAATAAATTAAAAAAAAAAAAAAGATTGAACCTACCTGCCCTGGTCATGTAGCTCAGTTGGTTGGAGCATCATCCCGATACACCAAGGGGTTGTGGATTTTTTTCTTTTTGTGGCTGAGACACAGAGAGTCAGAGAGAGGGACAGATAGGGACAGACAGACAGGAAGGGAGAGAGATGAGAAACATCAGTTCTTCGTTGCAGCTCCTTAGTTGTTCATTGATTGATTTCTCATATGTACCTTAACCGGGGGCGGGGGGACTACAGCAGACCAAGTGACCCCTTACTTGAGCCAGCAACCTTGGTTGGGCTCAAGCTGGTGAGCCTTGCTCAAACCAGATGAGCCCGCGCTCAAGCTGGTGACCTCGGGGTCTCGAACCTGGGTCCTCCACATCTCAGTCCAACGCTCTATCCACTGCGCTACCACCTGGTCAGGCTTGGGGGTTGTGGTTTTGATCCCTGGTCAGGACAAATGCAAGAAGCAACCAATAAATGTACAACTAAGTGGAACAACAAATAACTCTCTCTCAAGTTATTATTATTATTTAAGATTTTATTTATTTATTTTTATTCATTTTTTTAGAGAGGAGAGAGAGAGGGAGAGAGAGAGAGAAGGGGGAGGAACTGGAAGCATCAACTCCCATATGTGCCTTGACCCGGCAAGCCCAGGGTTTCGAACCAGTGACCTCAGCATTCCAGGTTGACACTTCACCCACTGCACCACTGTAGGTCAGGCTCAAATTAATTTAAAAATCTTTTTGTTAAATATAAAAAACTGAAAATATCAAGTATTGGGGAGAATATGGAGCAACAAGGACTCTCATGCAACAAGAACACTTATACACTGCTGGTGGGAATGCAAATTGACACACCACTTTGGAAAATAGCTGTCCATCTAACGAAGTTTAATATCTGCATGACTTGTGAATCAGTATGTACATGCACACACCCATATGAATGTATGCACATGTACTCCAAGAAGCATGTACAAAAACATTCACAGCTCCACTATTAGAAATAGTTCTAAACTAGAATCCCAAATGTCTATTGACAATAGAACAGAAGTAATACATGCTTACAGTTTCATTTATACACAATTGTTAAAAAAACAAAACTCAACCAAGTAAATTTGGAGATCTAATTGGCTTTATTAAGCAATTCACAAATTGTGGTCACTCTTTTTATTTTTAATTTTTTATTTATTTACTTTTTTAGATTTTATTTATTCATTTTTATTAGAGAGAGAGGGGAGAGAGAGAGAGGAAGAGATAAAGAGAGGACAGGGGGAGGAGCAGGAAGCATCAACTCCCATATGTGCCTTGACCAGGCAAGCCCAGGGTTTTGAACCGGTGACCTCAGCATTCCAGGTCGAAGTTTTACCCACTGCACCACCACAGGTCAGGCAAGCAATTCACAAATTGGGCAGCATCCCATTAGCAACTAGAAGGGTGCTTAGAAAGGTTGTACAAAATAAAAGGTTTTTATAGGAGAGAGAGGGTGGGACTAAGAAGAGTCAATTATTTCAGGCAAGGTAACTTTCCCTTAGGCAGGGTGGTCTTATCAAGCAGATTAGTTTACTAGTATGGATCTGGAAATTCCAAACTGACTGGCTTAAAATTCCATTCCTGGAAGAAGCCAAAGCTGCAATTAGGTTAGGTATTAAATCTAGATTTGAGGAGAGGAGGATTGGGGGAGCTGGGTGAAAGGTGATGGGATTACAAAATAAAATTGGGATGTGAGGCCTGACCTGTGGTGACGCAGTGGATAAAGCGTCGACCTGGAAATGCTGAGGTCGCCAGTTCGAAACCCTGGGCTTGCCTGGTCAAGGCACATATGGGAGTTGATGCTTCCAGCTCCTCCTCTCTGTCTCTCTCTCTCTCCTCTCTAAAATGAATAAATAAAAAGAAAAAAGAAAAAAAATTGGGATGTGAGGGCAATCTGGCTGAGACATCTGTCACTTCATTGATCACCAGGGCTGATCTGGCTGGCTAGGTGAGTGACCCCTTTCTCTCTCACCCCTCCATGTGCGTCCTTCCCCACCCTGCACTCTAGGTTAAAGAGGACACCCTTCCCCAATAGAGGAAAAGACCGTTCTTTGGTCAAGGGTATACAAGTAGCTGTACTCTCCTGCTAGAACCTCCAAACAAGCTCTCAAGAAGTACAAATTGGTAGTTACAGATAGTCACAGGGATATAAAGTACAAGATAGGGAATATAGTTAATATTATAATAACTGTGTATGGTGCCTGATGGGTATCTGAATTAACCGGGGGGTTATATAATTGTCTAATCACTATGCTGTACACCTGAAACTAACATAAAATCATATTGAATGTCAACTGTAACTGGAAAATTTAAAAAAAAAATTAGGTTTGGTGTATGGCCAGTATCCACGGCCACCATCACAGCCGCCTGGCCCATGCAGGTTCGCATTAGATTTGGACAGACAGTAATGAAACAATGGAGCCACGAACTGGTAGGCCATTAGCTTTAATCCTAGCTTGCACTAGGCGGGCAAGAAATATACACACTGGGCTCCAAAACCTACTCATTCAGTGCTCACAAAGCTACTGACTTATCCGAGTTTCCTAGAATCAAAGGTTTCTAGCTCACCAGACTTATTCACCTCTGTTCCCCATCTCCTTCCTTCTCCCTGCACAAACTCTGCACAAACTGGCTTCTCTCTCAGCACTCCACCATCTTTTTTTTTTTTTACAGAGAGTCAGAAAGAGGGATAGACAGGGACAGACAGACAGGAATGGAGAGAGATGAGAAACATCAATCATCAGTTTTTCGTTGTGACACCTTAGTTGTTCATCAGTTGCTTTCTCATATGTGCCTTCAGCAGACCGAGTAACCTCTTGCTTGAGCCAGCGACCTTGGGTCCAAGCTGATGAGCTTTTGCTCAAACCAGATGAGCCCGAGTTCAAGCTAGCGACCTTGGAGTCTCAAACCTGGGTCTTCTGCATACCAGTCCGACGCTCTATCCACTGTGCCACCACCTGGTCAGGCAGCACTCCACCATCTTGGCTGCTTCTCCTGGCCTCTTCCACCTGGCCCTTTCTCTGCTCTCCTCTCTGCTCTCTTCTCTAATGCTAATCTCAAAAACCGAGAGAGCAAGCTCCTGGTCTGCCCCACTTTATAGTGCAGAAATCAAAACCTTTAATCCAATATACAAAATAGGGAAGTCTCTAATACAAAGTCACTTATCTGAGGCATGATGGGATTGCACCATCCCACATCAAAAGGGTGGGAAAGGCTTAGTCCAAAAACCAAGCCCCAGGCTACAAGGATCCTGCTTGCCCACAGCCCGCCCCCAACACACATTAATATCACCTGGGTGACGGGCTTCCATGTGGGCAGCACCATCTTTAACAAAGTGAGCATAATATATTTTATCTGCCCAACATTTGGTATCATAGGCTTTTAGCACAACTAACACTTTAGGTCTGTGGTTTTCTCTTTTTTTTTTTTTTTTAATTTTTAATCACTTTTTATTTTATTATTATTATTATTATTATTATTTGTATTTTTCTGGAGTTGGAAACAGGGAGGCAGTCAGGCAGACTCTGCATGTGCCCGACCAGGATCCACTCGGCATACCCACCAGGGGGTGATGCTCTGCCCATCTGGGACGTTGCTCTGTTGCTACCAGAGCCATTCTAGTGCCTGAGGCAGAGGCCATGGAGCCGTCCTCAGTGCCCGGGCCAACTTTGCTCCAGTGGAGCCTCGGCTGCGGGAGGGGAAGAGAGAGACAGAGAGGAAGGAGAGGGGGAGGGGTGGAGAAGCAGATGGGCGCTTCTCCTGTGTGCCCTGGCTGGGAATCAAACCCAGGACACCTACATGCCAGGCCGATGCTCTACCACTGAGCTAACCGGCCAGGTCTGTGGTTTTCCCTTTAACACAGTTTTTTTTAAAAAAGCAACATCAAATTTTAGTTTGTTTATTGAAGATCTTAGTGTTACGTTCAGGTCCAGGACTCATTAACAATAAGCCTCAATTAGCCAGGTTGAGCTTTAGGTGACCCAGGGCCAGGGTAGTTTCCGTGACTCTCTACCTGAGTGATCCTGATTAATATCTTATCTCCATCCAACACTGGGGCATCCTGACAGTCATCCCCCATCACTTATTTGAACATTCTCTACTTACCCAGCATTGCCCTTCTCCCCCATTGTTTAAACAGTCACAGGTAACAGAAGTTTCCCCCAGGAATACAGCCAAACTCAGTCCTATACAGGATGCTTTTCATCCTCTCTCTGCTGACGCCACTAGGGTCTCAGCCCACCTGTTTGCAGATATATAAAGTAAACTTCTTATAAAATTCACCAGGCCAGGCCCTGGCCGGTTGGCTCAGTGGTAGAGCGTCAGCCTGGCATGCAGAAGTCCCGGGTTCGATTCCCAGCTAGGGCACACAGGAGAAGCGCCCATCTGCTTCTCCACCCCTCCCCCTCTCCTTCCTCTCTGTCTCTCTCTTCCCCTCCCACAGCCAAGGCTCCATTGGAGCAAAGATGGCCCGGCGCTGGGGATGGCTCTTTGGCCACTGCCTCAGGCGCTAGAGTGGCTCTGGTCACAACAGAGCGATGCCCAGGAGGGGCAGAGCATCGCCCCCTGGTGGGCAGAGCGTCGCCCCCTGGTGGGTGTGCCGGGTGGATCCCGGTCGGGTGCATGCGGGAGTCTGTCCTACTGTCTCTCCCCGTTTCCAGCTTCAGAAAAATACAAAAAAAAATAAATAATAAATAAATAAAATAAAATAAAATAAAATTCACCAGGCCTTGTGCATCCCTCCTTTGGTGACCTAACATTTTGGACTTCTCAGCTCTAATAATAATAATAATTAATAATTAATAATGATAAAATATCTTTTTTTTTGGTGTAACAAAATCTTGACTTTATTTAATCCATTCAAATCTGCAATCTAAGATCACCATTCAGTTCCTTATTTATATTCTTATCAAACTAGGTTGCTGATAAAATGTTAAGACTGTATGCAGACCCTGGGTATTAAGAAAGGAAGCTGTGACTCTAGGAGGGAACCGGTGTCCAGCTGCCCGCCACCCACCATTCCTGTACCAGCACCTCATTCACCGTGCTGACACTGACCTGCCTCCTCTCTCACTTAGGTTTACGTGGTTCACGTGAGGGGATGTCACCCACATTTGAGCTCATTACAATGAGCTGCTGGGCTGGACTGAGCTGTCAGGCAAGATGGCCTAGTCCAGTGGTATCAGCAAGCTCGTAGGACAAAAGTCTGCAGTTTCTCATGGCCATCACTCTGCCTGACAATGGGGACAACAGGCTTCAGAGAAAAGCTTAAAATTACAACTGGGCCATCAGATCAGAAGGTTTAAAACAACAGGGTCTTTACACTGTTGGAATATGATGTTATAACACCATGTCTGAAAATAAATGCATGCTCATCCCAAACCTTTCATTTTCACAGTCTAACCTTTCTCTAGGTAGTAGCAGAGCGAAGGAGCATTGCTGGTGGTCACCTGACAATTATTCTTGACATTAAAAACTAAACACAATCATTAAAAAAAACACTACATTCCCATTTATAGATTATATTTAGAATCCTGTGGATTGCAGTGATTAGACTGTAGTCATGACTGGCAAGGAACAGAATATGATGACTGAGAAGCACTTGTTCTCGGGAAAGACTCCTAACTGGCAGACTCAGGGTGACTAATAGTAAGAACTTACACGTAACACACTTTTCCGCAGAGGAAACCATTTTAGCTTCTAAAGAGCATTAGCTTCTGACATCTCAATGCCCAACTTCAGCGGCTGCACACTGTGCACCTCTGTCCCACACTTCGGACAGGCAAAGTACATGTCAAACAGGAAGCTGCTCTTTGCACAGTAGTAGCAGGAAATATGCTCATAGCCTATCGTGTGGGGCATGGTGGGCCACTCTCCACACAGGGAACACTGCTTGCTGCTGGTGGCCAATGAACTGTCACCGTTAGGAGCACCAGTAACCGGGATGCACCACAAAGATAACTTGGCTTTCAACTTTTGGACATTGATGAGCGGTAAGAGAAAAATGAGAAACTCTGCAAAACCATGCCAGAGAAGCTCCCTGTTCATATAGTCAAAGCCCACCTCACGGACGTGCTGGGGCTTGCAGAACACGGATCTAATGCCTAGGACACGTTCCGTCAACGTTGCAAACTTGCCCCTCTGGAGGAAAATTAAGAAGTTAATCAACCCCCCTAACTTCAAAAGTCCGACCAGAACATTTACACACTGCTTGGCTTTCCCAAATGATGCGAGGTGACGGTTTCGAAACAGGTCGTAGCAGCGTTCGTCTAACCACGTCCCGCCAACTGTGCGGACAGCATACCAGAGCTTTTGTTTTTTACTCGGCGGCTGGAATCCCAAGGTCAGGGAGAAATCATTCTTGTACTGAATATTTAAAACGGACTGTCCCACAGTGGCGTTTTTAGAGTAATCAGTGAATTGCCACAAGAAAAGCCACAAGAGGGCTTTCAGCTCAGGTTCAAACCGAGCTAACAATCCTGGCTGGAAGCTGTGGAAGCACTGAGTGACCAGGGACCAAAGCAGCTGCTCCAGGGCCTTGTTCAGTTCAAGCGCATCCAGCTGACTTATTCTGAGCACCCTGTGAGTGCTCTTCGCCTTCTCTTCTCTGGAAGCCATGCCTTCTCCAAAGGGCTCTTTTCTCCCTTCCTGTAGCTCCATCAAGACTTCTAAGCCTGAAGCAGTGGGGATTGTGGCTACAAGTTCCTCTGTGGAACCCTTGCCTCATGCTGGTCAGGAACTTGGCAGTCCGCGACACGCCCCGCTCCACGGAACTTGCTCTAAGAAGCGCAGCTCTCCCTAGCAGAACCTGGGAAGCCCATGACCCCAGAAGTCATGGGCTTCCAGGGTGACACCGGACCCGGAAGTGTCCAATAAAAGTGGGGGAGGGAATTAAACAGATGAGAACTCCACTGTGGCGTGAGGCAGAAGGCCCGGGAAGGCCCAGCAACAGTGAACATCGACGATCGAAGGGCTAAAATATCTTATTGATTCTGTTTTTGCTGGAGAACCCTGACATATACAGATTTTCATTGGTATTGGGAATGGTTCTAGATGAACAGAATTTTAAATGAGTTTTCTGAATTGGTTCTGAGGTTTCTGATATTTGTTCTCTAATCTGAATAGATTTAAAGTTGCTAACAACTCTATTTCTAATAATGAAGAGATGGCATGCTCTAGCATAGAGACATGAAAAATATCACCATTGTATACTCCTTCCTAACCAACCGCTTGTAAGAAGCAAGGATCTGGTGACTATGTATAAGATACTTGCTACCATTTTTTGGCTAATTAACAAAAATAACAGAATTAGCTGGTTGCTACTATTGTTACTGGACAAAGTAAGGAAAGAAAGAACTTAAAGATCCAAACTCTTAGCTCAAGTGTCACATAAATGACCTGAAAGCTTTCATGTGTGCCCTCAGGAAGACCTTTATCATCTGTAGCTGCACAGCTGAGGCTGCTGAAAATCAAATGGTAGAATCTCTGACTAACTGTCTGAATTACAACAGAAATTGAACTCCCAGGGCATTGACTGGGAAGGAATGAGACCTTGAAAGTTGGAATGGGGAAATGTGAGAAGACCCTGATGACGTTGGGGATATTGAACCTGTTGTTAATAAGAAACAACAAAGACTATACTTTCAGGGATCATTTCTATAGTTTGTTAATAAGAAACAACAGCCCCAAATGTACTCACTTTTGCTAAGCCGCACCAAGACCTAATACCGCCTGACCAAGTGGCGGCACAGTGGATAGAGCATCAGATGGGGACGCTGAAGACCCAGGCTCAAAACCCGAGGTCGCTGGCTTGAGTGCAGGCTCATCTGGCTTAAGCGCAGGGTCCTTGGCTTGAGCTTGTGATCATAGACATGACCCCAAGGTCGCTGGCTTGAGTCCAAGGTCGCAGGCTTGGCTGGAGTTCCCCAATCAAGACACATATGAGGAAAGCAATCAGTGAACAACTAAAGTGGCACAACTACAAGTTGATGCTTCTCGTGTCTATTCCCCTCTCTCTCCTTCACTTAAAAAAAATTTGAGTAACTAATTTTCTAGGCCCATTCTATTAAGAGAAGAGATCAAGGCAACCATATCAGGTGTTTCCTTGGGAGAACACCTACCTTGATGACGCTGTCCCTGCAGTCCAACACTCGTTTAAAAGTTTGGCTGAGGATCTCAATGTCCTGTTGAAGCTCTCTGGTCTTGACTTCTCGAAGAATGGTTCTCCATTGTGTGTTGATCTTAGCAAGATTCAGAGCGCTATTGTGCTCCTCCTTGGCCAGCTGGTCCTGTGTGAAGGAATAAATACATCTGCAGGACGTCAGGGCCACAAGCCCTGATACAGTACAACAAACAACATCACACTTAGTTTGTCAACTGACTCCTTTACCTTTGTCTTTTCTGAGGGACCAGAGCTCCTGATAGGCAACGCTCAGGTAGTTCCTGTTCTTGTTTTGACCGGGTCTCAAGTAAGACAGAACAGCCCATGACATTTTAGGGAGGGGAAGGGTGAATTTCCTTTAGTGTGGAGGCATCAGAGCAGGATGCTCTTTGTAATGGTCCATCTCCTGGGATACTATCAGAATTTCAAACAGCTGGGATGGCTGATAGCACTTACTGTCCCAGCCCTGGGGCTCAGTTGTGACTGCCCAAGCTCTATACTACAGCCCCTCTTCCATGCTTCACAGAGAACTGCCCCTCCTCCTGAATACTGTTGCCTAAAATCGAATTATATTTGCATCTCAATTTTTCCGGAGAAGCCCGATCAGGCGGTGGCACAGCGGATAGAGTGTTGGATTGGGACACGGAGGACCCAGGTTCAAAACCCCGAGGTGGCCAGAGGTCGCCAGCTTGAGCGTGGACTCACCAGCTTGAACGTGGGATTGAGGAGGGAGCAAGCCTCCCTCCTGCTTTGAGAGAGGAGAAACCAGAAGAATACAAAGGAAAGGATCCAGCAAGGATAACTGAGAGTCAGCCAGTTATAAATTAACTACATTCTATAGTTCTCTACATGGTTGCTTAGAGCCACTTGCAACACAAAGCAAGAAAAGCAGTATTTGTATGTAGCTACAGCCAGTGATCTGGAAACCCTTCCCCTTTGCTGACCCTATCGAAACTCCTCCAACCCTCTCCTTGAGTCCTGGGAAACTTTAAACAGGGGAATCACGTGCCCATTGCTTGGATACTGTAAAGGTATATAACCTGTAAGAAAACCTAATTCATGGAGCTTGTGCTTTGGTGCTACTAGTCTCACGTGCTCTGCAGGTTCCTAATAATTTCTCCTTCCTTCATTAATTAAGTTGTCTGAGTGTCTCTTTCATTGGGGTTGTTTTCTTGCAACAGGATCATTGACATGACCCCATGGTTGCTGTCTTGAGCCCAAAGCTTGCTGGCTTGAGCGAGGGTTCACCCCCCCCCCCCACAAGGCACATATGAGAAAGCAATCAATGAACAACTAAGGTGCTGCAACAAAGAATTGATGCTTCTCATCTCTCTCTTCTTGTCTGTCTGTCCCTCTGTCCCTCTCTCTGTCTCTGTCACACAGACACACACACAAAGACCTAATATCTATTCTAATTGAAGTTACAGCCTCTCCCAGGAGAGATATTTTAAACCAATCAATTTGGAATATCCTGCAAAGCACTAGAAAGGTAACCTGCTGGATAAGACCCCCTGCCTTCCCCTAAAGGAAGATGCCCTTGCCTGAAAGAATCAACCTCTTTGGTTTTTTTCATTTTTAAAAAATAAAAAATATATAAATTTTTGTTTTAAGAATCTTTTTTGCTGACCCGTGGTGGCTCAGTGGATAAAGCATCAACCTGGAGTGCTGAGGTCGCCAGTTTGAGACCCTGCGCTTGCCTGGTGAAGGCACATGCAAGAAGCAAGTTCATGCTTCCCATTTCTCCCCTCCCCCATCCCTTTTTTTTTTCTCTCTCTCTCCTTTCTCTAAAATCAATACATAAAATCTTTTTTTTTTAAAAAAAGAATTTTTATTTTATTTTATTTACTTTCTCTTCCCATCTTTTTTTTTTTTTTTTTAAATCACTAACTCTAGCATTACTGCGGCCAGAAAGTGAATTATTTTTATTTTTATTTTTTGTATTTTTCTGAAGTTGGAAACGAGAGACAGTCAGACAGACTCCCGCATGCGCCCGACCGGGATCCACCCGGCACGCCCACCAGGGGCAACGCTCTGCCCACCAGGGGGCGATGCTCTGCCCCTCCGGGGCGTCGCTCTGCCGCGACCAGAGCCACTCTAGCACCTGGGGCAGAGGCCAAGGAGCCATCCCCAGCGCTCAGGCCATCTCTGCTCCAATGGAGCCTTGGCTGCGGGAGGGGAAGAAAGAGACAGAGAGGAAGGACGGGGGTGGGGGGTGGGGTGGAGAAGCAAATGAGCGCTTCTCCTATGTGCCCTGGCCAGGAATCGAACCCGGGTCCCCCGCACACCAGGCCGACGCTCTACCGCTGAGCCAACCGGCCAGGGCCTCTTCCCATCTTTTTTCTGACTATAAAACCTCTCATTTTTTGCCTGACCTGTGGTGGCACAGTGGATAAAGCGTCGACCTGGAAATGCTGAGGTCACCGGTTCGAAACCCTGGGCTTGCCTGGTCAAGGCACATATGGGAGTTGATACTTCCAGCTCCTCCCCCATTTCTATCTCTCTGTCTCTCCTCTCTCTCTCTCTCTCTCTCTCTGTCTCTCCCTCTCCACTCAAAAACAAACAAACAAAAAAAAAAACACCTCTCATTTTTGAACAACCCCTCAGAATGCCCTTCTAATTGCTAAATGGGATGCTGCCAGACTCATGAATTGCTTAATAAAGTCAATTAGATCTTCCAGTTTACTGGGGTTAACTTTGTTCTTTAATACCCTAAATTCTGATGAGTCTTTTCTGTAAGCAAAAAGGCCTCCTCACAAGCACCTGAGAGGATCAATTCTTTGTTGTCGGAGGAAACAGTAACAGCCTCCTCTGAGGCACTTGCCATGCCAGGTGATGCTGAGTCTCCTCGGGAACCAGCCCGCTACATCTCTTTCTAGACCTTTAACTACACGCAAGACCCAGCAGGCCCCTAAAGGTGAGGTACAAAGTGTGGACACTGAGGATGTGCACTATATTTCAAAATACTGTGGACAAAAAAGGAGTTCTGCCTGACCAGGTGGTGGCGCAGTGAACAGAGCGTCGGAATGGGATACGGAAGACCCAGGTTCGAGACCCCAAGGTTGCCAGCTTAAGCTCGGGCTCATCTGGTTTGAGCAAAGCTCACCAGCTTGGACCCAAGGTTGCTGGCTCGAGCAAGGGGTTACTTGGTCTGCTGAAGGCCCATGGTCAAGGCACATATAAGAAAGCAATCAATGAACAACTAAGGTGTCACAACAAAAAACTAATGATTGATGCTTCTCATCTCTCTCCATTCCCATCTGTCTGTCCCTAACTATCCCTCTCTCTGACTCTCTCTTTCTCTGAAAAAAAAAAAAAAAAAAGGAGTTCTATGGAGTGTAACCTCACAGGTAATCTGACCATAAATTCTGAAGTGGGCAGGTGATGGTAAGTAGTTCTGCTGCAGGCATATAACTTTTTTTCTTTTTCAAATTTTAAGAGAATGTTTACTTAGAAAGTTACAAAGGGCTTGACCTTGAGGGCGCAGTGCATAGAGGGTTGACCTGGAATGCTGAGGTCGCAGATTCAAAAACCTGGGCCTGCCTGGTCAAAGCATATACAACAAACAAGCAATGAACAGCTAAACTGAAGCAACTATGAGTTGATACTTCTCGCTCCACTCTCTCCTCTTTCTGTAAAAATCAATAAATAAAATCTTAAAAAAGAAAAAGCCTGACCAGGTGGTGGCACAGTGGATAGAGCGTCGGACTGGGATGTGGAGGACCCAGGTTCAAGACCCCGAGGTCACCAGCTTGAGTGCGGGCTCATCTGGTTTGAGCAAAGTTCACCAGCTTGGACCCAAGGTCGCTAGCTCGAGCAAGGGGTTACTTGGTCTGCTGAAGGCCCATGGTCAAGGCACATATGAGAAAGCAATCAATGAACAACTAAGGTGCTGCAACGAAAAACTGATGATTGATGCTTCTCATCTCTCTCCTTTCCTGTCTGTCTATCCCTATCTATCCCTCTCTCTGACTCTGTCTCTGAAAAAAAAAAAAGAAAGTTATAGAGGTAGTCTGACCTGTGGTGACACAGTGGATAAAACATCGATCTGGAATGCTGAGGTTGCCAGTTTGAAACCCTGGGTTTTCCCAGTCAAGACACATATGATAAGCAATCAATAAACAATGTGAAAGGCTGAAACCATGCGCTGGTCCATTGGGGAGGGGGAAAAGCCTATTTTCAGTTCCCCTTGGCAACTGGCAGGTCTGTATAAACCCCCGACTAGGTCAGACTTGGAGAGAACTCCAGCTGGACTGCCTTATCCCATACGAGATAGCTGACAGGCTAAACCCCTTCCCAGGTCTATGGGTGGGCACTAGGGAAAGTTGAAATGACAACACAAGGTTGGTATGTTCCAAAAAGAAAATTTATTTAAAAACTTGGGTGCAGGCCGAACGAGTCAGACTGAGCATTAGCCAGGGAGGGATGGAGCAGGGTTTATATAGGTTAGTCAGGGGTCTTGGAAAAAGTAGCTGATGTCACTGCCTCTGTAGGTACAATGTCATATGTAAAGCCAGTAGCTGCAGCCACCACTACAGCTGCCTGACCCGTGCAGGTTTGCATTTGATTCGGACAGATAGTAATGAAACAACGGAGCCAAGAACTGGTGGGCCATCCTTTATTCTAGACTCGTACCGGCCAATGAGTAAAAAACAAACACATGGGCACCAAAACCCACTCACATGTTCTCCTGTTCCACAACCAGGAGAATCTTTCTGGGTTTCCCTAGAATCAAAGACTCCCACCTCACCAGTTCAGCAGAGCTTACAAAGCCCCTCACCCCTGTTCCTTGTAATGTGATTCTGGCCTTGCTTTCTCCCACCTTCATGTAATCTTCCTGAAGGCCCCTCCTCAATTCTAAATGCATGAAAGAAGCTGTACAAAAGCTTTTTAGTTTGATATAGCCCCATTTGTTTATCCTGTCTTTTATCTCATTTGCCTGTGGAAATAAATCAGCAAACATATTGCTGCGATAGATGTCGGTGAGCTTGCTGCATATGTTTTCTTCTAAGATGCTCACGGTTTCACAACTTACATTTAGGACGAGCGGATTAAAAAGTTGTGGTATATATCTACAATGGAATACTATGGGGCCATGAAAAAGAAGGAAGTATTACCTTTTGCAACAATATGGATGGACCTGGAAACTATTATGTTGAGTGAAATAAGCCAGGCAGAGAAAGAAAAATATCATATGACCTCACTCATTTGAGGAATCCGAGGAACAATGTGAACTGAGGAATGGAATTAAACCTGAAGGGAAGGGGGGAGGGAGCTGTTGGGAGGTGGGTAATGGAGATGTTGAGGGGAATATGGGGGAGGGGGGATACTTTTGGGGAGACACTAGAATCTATGTAAACACAATAAATAAATTAATTGTCTGACCAGGCGGTGGCACAGTGGATAGAGCGTCGGACTGGGATGCAGAGAACCCAGGTTCAAGACCCCGAGGTCAGCAGCTTGAGTGTGAGCTCATCTGGTTTGAGCAAAGCTCACCAGCTTGGGCCCAGGATCGCTAGCTTATCAAGGGGTTACTCAGTCTGCTGAAGGCCCATGGTCAAGGCACATATGAGAAGCAATCAATGAACAACTAAGGTGTCGCAACAAAAAAACTGGTGATTGATGCTTCTCATCTCTCTCCGTTCCTGTCTGTCTGCCCCATCTATCTCTCTCTCTGACTCTCTTTCTGTCTCTGGAAAAAAAAATAAAAAGAAATAAAAAGAAAGAAAGAAAGAAAGAAAATGAGAAGCATTAATCATCAGTGTTTTGTTGTGCATTGCGACACCTTAGTTGTTCATTGATTGCTTTCTTATATGTGCCTTGACCACGGGCCTTCAGCACACCAAGTAACCCCTTGCTCGAGCCAGAGACCTTGGGTCCAAGTTGGTGAGCTTTTTTTTTTTTTTTTGTATTTTTCTGAAGTTGGAAACGGGGAGGCAGTCAGACAGACTCCCGTATGCGCCCGACCGGGATCCACCTGGCATGCCCACCAGGGGGCGACGCTCTGCCCATCTGGGGCGTTGTTCTGTTACAACCAGAGCCATTCTAGTGCCTGAGGCAGAGGCCATAGAGCCATCCTCAGCACCTGGGCCAACTTTGCTCCAGTGGAGCCTTGGCTGTGGGAGGGGGAGAGAGAGACAGAGAGGAAGGAGAAGGGGAGAGGTGGAGAAGCAGATGGGCGCTTCTCCTATGTGCCCTGGCCAGGAATCGAACCCAGGACTCCTGCACGCCAGGCTGATGCTCTACCACTGAGCCAAACGGCCAGGGCCTGGTGAGCTTTTGTTCAAACCAGATGAGCTCACGCTGAAGCTGGCGACCTCGGGGTCTTGAACCTGGGTCCTCGGCATCCCAGTCTGACATTCTATCCACTGCACCACCACCTGGTCAGGCAAAAACTGTCATTTCTTGGAAGCATTTTTCAAGAATGCTGTTCTTGAAATTCAGCTGTTGAGATATTGCTTCCAGGTGTATCCTATGTTTAGCGCAAATAAATTTTTACAAAAATTCTCTACGGGATTTTGTTTTTGTTTTGCAAGACAGAAAAGGACAGACAGAAAAAGTGAGAAAGCTGGAAATGCCAGACTATCCTTGGTTTAATGTGAAAGAAAGGATTAAAAAGTTTAAGGAGACTGAAATGTTAGAGTGGATTTGTCATTTAAGATCTACTCACACACACTAGGAGGGTCTAGAAGACATACCTTATACCAGGGATCCCCAAACTTTTTACACAGGGGGCCAGTTCACTGTCCCTCAGACCGTTGGAGGGCTGGACTATAAAAAAAACTATGAACAAATCCCTATGCACACTGCACATATCTTATTTTAAAGTAAAAAAACAAAACAGGAACAAATACAATATTTAAAATAAAGAACAAGTAAATTTAAATCAACAAACTGACCAGCATTTCAATGGGAACTATGCTCCTCTCACTGACCACCAATGAAAGAGGTGCCCCTTCCAGAAGTGCGGCGGGGGCTGGATAAATGGCCTCAGGGGGCCGCATGCAGCCCGCGGGCCGTAGTTTGGGGACCCCTGCCTTATACCATGACTGAGAAATACATTTGTCAGGAGAGCCTCAGCATCCATGAAGAGCTCTGTGGTCACTCTTTTCTGTAGGTCAGACCTTGCAGTGGGAACTGCAATCATTGAATTGGGTAACCAAAATGCAACTGGGAGAGTTTGGATCCCAGAGTCGCAGGGGTCAAGTGGCGGTACTCAGCCACCAAAGGCCAGGTAAGCATAGTCTCCATAATGCACAGCAGTTCTAGGTTAAGTAAACAAAATTCTAACCTGAATCATAAAAAGAAATAGTCATAGCCCTTCAATCAATTCCCAGACCGAGCCTATAGACCTAGAACCTTTAGCATAAAGGGAAGGTTGGGCCATCTTGAGAAAGGACCCCAGTACCCTAACAAAAGTGTATCATATTGTAAGACCAGTAGCCACGGCCACCATCACAGCTGCCTGGCCTGTGCAGATTTGAATTTGATTCGGACAGATGATAATGAAACAACAGAGCCAAGAACTGGTGGGCCATTAGCTTTAATCCTAGCTTGCACCCGGCAGGCAAGAAATACACACAGCGGGAAAACACTTCCCTTTCCATTCAGGGCTCCCAAAGCCACTGACTTATCCTAGTTTCCTAGAATCAAAGGTTTCTAGCTCACCAGCCTTATTCACCTCTGTTCCCCATCTCCTTCTCTCTGCACAAACTGGCTTCTCCTTCAGCACTCCGCCATCTCAGCTGCTTCTCTTCTCCTCCACGTGGCCTTTCTCTGCTCTCCTTTCTCTGCTTTCTCTAATGCTTATCTCAGGAACCGAGAGAGAGCAAGCTCCCAGTCTGCCCCATTTTATAGTGTAGAAATCAAAACCTTTAATCCAATATACAAACAAGGAAGTCTCTGATACAAAGTCACTTAGGGTGGGGAAAGCCTTAGTCTTAAAACTAAGCCTTAGGGCAGGGGTCCCCAAACTTTTTACACAGGGGGCCAGTTCCCTGTCCCTCAGACCGTTGGAGGGCCGGACTATAAAAAAAACTATGAACAAATCCCTATGCACACTGCACATATCTTATTTTAAATTAAAAAAACAAAATGGGAACAAATACAATATTTAAAATAAAGAACAAGTAAATTTAAATAAACAAACTGACCAGTATTTCAATGGGAACTAGAGGCCTGCTTCTGGCTAATGAGATGGTCAATGTGCTCCTCTCACTGACCACCAATGAAAGAGGTGCCCCTTCCGGAAGTGCGGTGGGGCCAGATAAATGGCCTCAGGGGGCTGCATGCTGCCCGCAGGCCATAGTTTGGGGACCCCTGCCTTAGGGTATAACAACCCTGCCTGCTTACAGCCTGTCCCCCACACCCAATGCAAGCTATAAACAAGCAAACCTATATATCATATTTACAAACTTATTTGACCAAGACCTATTCATCTTTCTCCTAGCCTTCCCCAAAAGGACCTACGGCCTTTCACCAAGATAACTGTATGTTGGGCAGATAAGATATATTATGCTCACTTTGTTAAAGATGGCACTGCCCACATGGATGCCCATTGCCCAGATGATAATATTAGTTGCCCTTCTTGCTTGGGATAGGCATAATTATACTAATGTGTGTTGGGGGAGGGCTTTTGTGCCAAAAGGTTTTAAAAGGAGGAGAGATCACGTTGTTCTGGGGAAGAGTGATTATGTTCTAGGAAGAGCCCATGGAGGCAGGGCAGAGAAGCCACGCGGAGGAGGCAGCCAGAATGGCGTGTGTTTTCCCACTGTGTGTATTTCTTGCCTGCTGGGTGCGAGCTAGGATTAAAGGTAATGGCCCACCAGTTCTTGGCTCCGTTGTTTCATTATTGTCTGTCCGAATCAAATGCGAACCTGCACGGGCTGGTCGGCTGTGATGGTGACCTCAGCTACTGGCTTTACACTGTGCATTGGGGAAAAGAAAATAGTCAGGCTTTTCAGGGACTACTGGACACTAGTTATAAATTGACACAAAGTCCAGATAACCCAAAATGTCACTGTGGTTCCACCAGTCAGAGTAGGGGCTTATGGAAATCAGATGATCAATAAAATTTTAGTTCAAGTCTGTCTCACAGTGGGCCTGTGGGTCTCTGAACCCATCCTGTGGTTATTTCTCCAGTACTGGAATACATAAATGAAATAAACATACTCATGACTGGCAAAATTCTCACATTGATTCCCTGACCTGTGGAGTGAGGCTCCTGTGATAGGAAAGGCCAACTGGAAGCCACTATAACTGCCTTTCCCTAGGAAAATAGTAATCCAGAAGCAAAATTAATGCCATCATCAAGGACTTGAAAGATGCAGGTGTTATGATTCCTTCTGCATTCCCATGAGACAGGTTAGTAAGCCAGGATTGGTGGAATAGGAAAACTGAGACAGTTAAACAGCCAAGCAGTTTATAGCAATCTAGTAAATTGCAAAATCCTATCTTCCTTAACAAAGGACACTTAAGGGTAAATGGTTTATACTTCTCCCCACTCAGAGGGTAAATAGCTTAAATCACCCTATTCAGTGAGATTGATAACAAAAATTCAATTAATGAGATTTATGCCAACTACACCCAAAGAATGTAGTCAGGGAAATAAGTCTCATTCGGTGTATCAGCATAAAGCTGATAAATATTCTATTGAGATCTTCCCCTAAGACCTCCCCTAAAATTCTCACCTTCAGGAAACAGAAAAGAACCCTTAAGACAAAGACCAAGTGTAGGCTTTCTCTGGAACATGCCTATGCCTTTCTTCCCTTTCAAGTACACATCTTTACTTTTCTCTCCTAAACTAAGGGCTCTCATGAGACTTGCAACCAGGGGAGCAATGGGCAGTGGCAACTTGTCCCATGCTTACCCCTTGAACCTTTCTCCAAAGCCCCCTTTTCTCTGATTTTGCAGTGAGCTAACACAGCCTCACCTAGGCTCACTTTTCTATAATGTTTCTAGAAAGCCAAAGCAGAGCACTGCTAGGCTCTCTTGTTGCTTCTTCTACTCTAAGTCATTTCACTACCCCCAGCTTTAATAAATATACTCTCAAAATCACCTGGACTCATGTTGTGAAATCTTTTCTGGAAGAAGTCAAGAACCCACATACTACCAGCCTGCCTGAGGCAGAACTGCTCCGGGCCCAGCCTCTTTCCAGTGACACCCATTCAAGTCACCTATTTGACCTGTGCAGAAGGCAGATGGATGTTGGAGAATGACAGTGATTATCATAAGCTTAACCAGGAGCTCCAATTGCAGCTGCTGTGCCAGATGTGGTTTCATTACTTGAGCAAATTGACATATCCTGTGGTACCTAATATGTAGCTGCTGATCTGGCAAATACCTTTTTCTCCATCCCTGTCAATAAGGACCACCAGAATTTTTTGCTTTCAGCTGGCAAGGCCAGCAATACACTTCCACTAGCCTACCTCATGGGTGTATTAACTATGCAGCCCTATGTCGTCATTTAGTTCACAGGGATCTTGATCACCTGTTGGAAAACTTGTGTTGAAAAAGGCTGTATTGCCTGACCAGGCAGTGGCACAGTGGATAGAGCATTGGACTGGTATGCAGAGGACCCAGGTTCAAAACTCCGAGGTTGCCAGCTTGTGTGCAGGCTCATCCGGTTTGAGCGTAGGATCATAGACATGACTGCATAGTCGCTGGCTTGAGCCCAAAGGTCACTGGCTTGAACCCAAGGTCGCTGGCTTGAACAATGGGTCACTTGCTCTGCTGTAGCTCCCTGGTCAAGGCACATATGAGAAAGAAATCAATGAACAGTTCAGGGGCTGCAACGAAGAATTGATGCTTCTCATCTCTCTCCCTTCCTGTCTTCTGTCCCTATCTGTCCCTCTCTCTCTCTCTCTCTGTCTCTCTCCCTCTCTGTCTGTCTCTCTCACTATCTCTGTTGCACACACACAAAAATGGCAGTATCATGGCCATAGTCTATCCACCTCTGCTTAACCATGTAAGAATAATTCTTGAGCCTGGAACACTCACTTACCAATAGATAATGAGCCCACACAGTCTGTGCTGGGCTTACTTATCACCTTGTGTGTGAAAACCTTTCCCTGGTTCATGCTGAATGTGTACTTCTTTGTTCTGCTTAAGTGTGTGCTTAGTAACCCTCAGGCATGCCCCCAATTATTTCATATTTCAAGGGGGTGAGAAGGGTGAGGGTCCTTTTGTTGTGGCATTAGAGGGATGCATGTAAGCCAGTTGCCATGTATCAGATTCCAAGAGGGACTGCCTGGCCATGGGGGATCAATGCCTTCTATTGAACCTGATCTAGCCACTGTTTAGGGGCTTTCCAGCTCAGTGAAATTTTATGGAACCAGTGGTGTGGAGCATGTTAAGATATTCTTTCTTTTTATTTCTTTTAAGATTTTATTTATTGTTTTAAAGAATTTATATATTAATTTTTTAGAGAGGGAGAGAGAGAGATAGAGATAGATAGATAGAGAGAGAGAGAGAGAGAGAAGGGGAAAGGATCAGGAAG